>NC_135735.1:3432500-13432500 GCF_041903045.1 Epinephelus lanceolatus | reverse complement strand
GAGGAAAAGACAGGTGGACACTTGGGCGCTTGGGGTGAAACTTGGATTGCCAATGGGGGCCTGCTGGTTGCACTCAGCATGGCCGTGTTGTCACCTCCCCCAACCGTTTGACTGCCAACCTCCCCCGTTCCCTGCTCCCAATCTCCCTCCAGCTCAGCACTAGCACTCCTGTCTGCCCCCTCTAACCCGGACGACAGCAGAGACCCCCAAGCAGCTGGAGTTGATGACACTTGTCAGCAGAGAGATAGTGTGTCCACTGTGTCCGATTCCAGGCTAGCCTCTCGCTCTCTGATTCATGCACACACATTTACAAGCCTCATACATGTGCATGCCCATGTTCACACTCGCGCTCTCCAGCACACACACACGTTTCCTGACACTTTCTGAGAGTATATGTCAGCTGATCATTCTAGGAATTGGTAAGAGGAGACTGTACACAGACAAATACACTCAACTTACTGGATAGTTATACAGACATGATCCATGGTGCACTACAAATGTTATGAGTCACTTTTACTTTCACAACTGTAACTAGACAGCGATGCAGGTACACTTCACTGTGCTGGCATGGTTCTTGACAAATATTATAAGGATATATATTGAATAAATAAAAACCCTGCACACTAGAATAAAACCTGTCTTATCAAGACCATGTGAAATACTGTTAAATAAACCACCATGACATCTGGTCTGTCAGGGATATTTTCTGTTTCACATTTCAAGACATTAGCTGTACCGTAACTTGATACATCCTGCAGAGGGGACATGGATTTACATCTCAAAATAACACCGCATTAAGTGCGCTGAGTAATTGGTGCTCAAATGACTTCAGACTAGACTTAATCTCAAGATTAATGACATGTAAATGAGATGGGTGCTACACATGGAGTGACATTACTGTAGTGCATTAATGCTTATTATGTATTTTTCTAGTCTTTAAAAGCCTAATTTCTACTATTGTGTGCAGACACAGCAGCAACATAGTGTCAGCTGCAGGGCCATTTATAATATTTCTTGTTTACGAGCACTTTAAACGGTTTATTTTCCTGATTAAAAGGGCATACACTGTTCAGTGACTAACAGTAATTTCAGCCTGTTTGCACACTGCAGCACCATGTAAATTATATAAGTGTTAAATATGAGTGTTCAGATATACAGTGATACACAATGAAGTTTAGTGTCAAGCTCTATACCCACTGAAACTGTACCCTGTATGATTTCATGTGACAAATACACTTGATTGATTGTTTGATGTACACAGTATTTCAACATGCTATGCGAGCCTGACAGCCTATATCCGTGTCTGCCCAGAGAGGAGAACCAGACACAGTGTCATATGGCAAGCTGAATTAAAGCCATGTCAACACATTCACCCTGGCAGGGATGAATTTCAGCAACTCACTGACCATTTTGTCACTGTCATGGAGGGGTATGCACGCTGTGCCCCCCAACCTCTCACCATACATACACACACAGATACACACTAAGCTGCCTCATGCAATATCCCTCATCTTATGCAGGTGATTTTGTTTTTCTATTTTCCTGGTTTGTAGAGGTAACGTGCAGCAAAAGGCCAATGTACCTATGAGTCCAGGAGTGTCTTAATCCCTTTCCAACAGCTTTACAACATAAAATATTCTTACAAAAATTACTCCACTTGCATGATTTATTTCATTTCTTTAAATGCAGAAAAACAACTGCAAATTCAAATAAGATGTCAGCTGAGTATATTCCTTGCCTGCAAATGCAACACTGCTTCTCAGCCTGGAAGGAGTTACTCTTTAAAATCAGATGTTGGAAAAAAAAAATGACAGTACAGATGCACCGATTTATGAATATCAGCCAGACATCTATATATTGGCTAATATTTGCCTTGTTGACTGCCATGACATTCACAGATGGCAGTGGCCTTTGTTTTTCTGTTGTGTTAAAATGAACGGCATCATGTCATCCTGGGGACAACAGAAAATGTTGGGATGCTGTTGAGACGAAAGGACGCAGTAAACTAACTATGAACATGTCAGGGAATGCACCATATTGTTTCCCTAATAATTCTGCATTGTGAACATCAAATCCGTGTTGACATCAGCAGGAGAAGAGCTAGTAAACATTAGCTGTTGATAGCCAGTGGCTGCAACTAACAGCTGACAGAGTTTGCAATGAGATACATTATGATGTGTTCAAGCTCTCTGGTAAAATTCATTATTGGGTGAAGGTAAATTCTAATGTAGTCATGATGTGTTCAAATGAAATCTTGTAAAATGTAGATTTTGGTGAGGAACTTGAATAAATACCGCTGTCTGAAGGAGAAATTTGTTGATGTTTTTACAGCAATATAAAACAGATATTAGAGTGGGAATTATATGTAATAAAAAGACCTTTGGAGCAGTTTTTTTTATGTTTTTCATGTTAAAAAAGGTTATATTAAAAGGTGTTTCATAAATGTGTGTGATGGAAACTGTGCTCATTGAAAGGTGGTTAAATGAAGGGCTCAGTGACTTTAAAACAGTTCAGATAAACCATCTGTACAAGGTATCAGCTGTGGGCTAAATTGTTATTTTAAACACTGACATCGGTATCGTCCCAGAATTTCATAATCAATGCATCCCTGTTGACAGGTACTGTTTTTTTCATCTGAGAAATGTTTGGCGGCAAACAAATGTAGAGGAGTAAAGTGTAACATTAAACCATAAATTAAGTTCGCTTCTCAACTGAGTATTAGTAGTGGTATTAACGTGGTTGTTGCTTTCATCTTGCTTCCTTTGAGGGTTAAATGTAGGATTTAACACATTAATGATATCACGTATGGTGGCATGCTGTGCACTTTCTCTTTCAAAATGTTTGGGTTTTGTGTTTTGACCATTAAATGAATTTAATTGATCTTTTATTTGGCACAAATATCACTTAACTGATTTCTTGGGTAACATAACTGAACACAGTGGGACTCAGTAGAAATACACATAAGGTTGTAGTTGTATCCGTTTCATGCAAACTGCAGTGCTATGATCAGGAAAAATGTGCCGTGGATATAACCAGTCCGAGTTTAAGATGGACATTAGTGAAGTGTTTTTAAGGATGCACTCTTGAACAGAACTGAGGTCAGTGATGGTATGAAGTTGGACACATGACCAACTTTAAGTGGGTTTGGAGTAGGAGTTTGGATATCTGAACAATGCCAAGTTGAGTCCTTCAGCCAAAAGCTCCTTTCCTCAAGCCTCAGCTTCCTGACAAGCTTATTCCACTTGTCAGACAGACCTGAATTATATTTTGTATTACAGACGCCTTCAAAGTACAACTACCATTTGGGCCAAAAATATCTCTGTCAAAGGGGATGATTGAAAATGTCAGAGGATGATGCCTTGTGACAGTGACAGTAGCTATGGGCTTTTTATTCTGCTCTGGTGGAACAAAGCTCCGCTTGGTGGCAAATAAAAGTTTGAGTACGCATGTGTTTGTCTGTGGGTGGTATCTGCATGCGCTTGTGTTTTGATCACTGTTTATATGTCATACTGCTTTGTGTCTATATTCGTCATGTTTATGTTACTCACGCATTATGTTTTTGTCCGCTGTTGTGTTGCACACACATCGGGTGGTTCAAGAGTGAATTGTACATTAAAACTGTGCATGAGACCTACGGAGCTGCACACACAGGAGTCCAGCCAAGAGATTCACGTGTTGAGTCACACCCTGTTGTCAGGCTTGTCTTCATCACAATCCCTCTCATCCATCATCCAACAACTGCTTCAGGGAAGAAACACAACACTCAAACCTGCCACAAATGGCTTCATCTTAAAACAAACTTCTCACCAGGAGACAATCCAAAGGGCTGCTTTGATTAGCAAGAGAGCCAGGTAGAAGAAATTAAAAACATGTGATAAACTCTGTTGTTTAGTTGTTTGTATCAGCTGCCCCGCTCTGTTTACACAACAGCCAGGAACACGCCACCTCCCCACACTTCCTCAGGTCCCTTCCCCTTGCATCCACAGCACTTTGCAGCTTGTTAGTGGAGCAGGGTGGTTGGTGCAGTGCCCCAGAGGCGGTGGCGTGAAGGTGACATCTATCACTTAGAGCGCCGGCGTACTATAAATACCATCAGCGGACTCCCTGTGGTCCCGCCTTGTGACAGCTTTAGCTTGGAGTGGGAGGGAAGCAGCTGATGTGGGGGCTGGTGGGGAGGGATGGGCAGGGAGGATTTATCTACTGAAGAAGGGGGGGCTGCTCATCCATCCCTCCTATGTATGCTGTCACAACCAGAGTTATCTTAATTATACCATTCAGACACAAAGCTAAGTGTTCACTATGAGGAATCACACACAAACACCCACAGTCTTGAACTTTGAGTAAGATCCACATAGACGGCAGGTAAACATGTAAGACACATTTTCATTTTCTTGCTAAATGCCAACGAGGAAAGCTCTAAACATTTATCTTACATTAACATGCCTGCACTCAAATCACGTCACATGAAATTAAACTTTACTTTTAAAAGACAATCAGTGCCACCAAAAGAGAGATATACTTGCAGAGTGCAACTGATAAGCAGACAGACAGTTTGCAGAGTCTTGACTATACAAACAATTTAACAAGACCTTTTACCAGAACCAGTAACTGTTAGGTGTTTTAAAACAATACTTCTGATTGAGCATGCAGAGACATTAAAAGCTAGTTCCAGGTTCTCCTTAATTTCCATGTTCAATTATTTTAGTTTTTTTTTCCCCAGTGTTTTCATTATGTTATGAAATATTTATTTTTTTATTGCACTCTTGTTTTAATTCTTTGGACCCCTTCTGAGCTGTGTCCCTAATAAAGTTTGAATTAACCTGAGTCGGTATGTTGGCTTGTTTAAGTTATTGGTGGAATGCAAACAATGTTATATAAAGGCAGAAACTGTATTTTTAAGAAGAAATGTCTATATCAGGCACAAGTTATCTTGGGTCTCACTATGTTCCTGTATGGAAACTGGTCACAAGAGTAGTAACATTTAAAAAATCATGACACTAATAATCTTAAAGTGATACTGACACTCAGAGTGCATTTGATCCACATATTGTGAATGGAGAGGTGTGTAGTATAGCCATACTTGCATGCATTTGGGTGGCATCTCAGCACACTCAACTGCCAACTCTGTCAAATACACTGCGCTTGACTTCACTACATCACAGACTGTCTGGGTTTTAGCTGATGCTGCTGGAGTGTGAGTTCTGTGCTGGGGACAGTTGTAGAAGTCTAACTGTTAGCATCATGTGGTTTAAGTTACCTTCTGGTCATTTATGGATTTAACAAGAGAGTCGAGCTGTTTCTGTGATGGCGCGTGATTTGGCTGGGACTGTTTAACAGCTCCATGTTGGATGTTGACAGGTGCTGCTGCTGTGTTAGCTAATGCTAACTGGGCAGATGTTGAACTGACGTTCACCAGTATGGAAAGACAGCGCCTCCACCCAGAGGAAAGGAAAAGTCATGATAAGATCTCTTCTTTGTCCAGTCTACTTCTCCTAGACATAACTGAGCTCAACATAACATAATTTTGAGATTTTGACCATTTTCTCATACTTCTTAGATTAGCTCCTGAGAAATAGCCTCCTGTCTCGGCTCAATCTTTATTTTGAATCTGAAAATGCTCCTTTTCCCCTCTCACTGCAGTCATCTTTATTCATCTGAAATAATCAGCTCTTCAGATCACAGTAAGATCCAAAAGAAAACTTGACTGGCTTATATTTGAGCCTGCACAACTTTAGAAATGTATCAAGTTCAGGCCTCAACTCTGTGTGTTTTATCTGTTATCTGAGTTGAGATCATCTGATACGCCTGTGAGCACAGCAAAAGAAACCCTACTGGTTTATTCTTTCGCTCCTTATTTCTCCGAGGGGGGGTTAAGGAGAAACAGATCACATCAGGATTTAGTCATCTCCAAATAAAGAAGCTGATTTGGTTCTGTTGAGACAGAGAAAAGAAAAATTTTCCTCTGGATCGAGATGGCAGCAACAGAAAGTCTGCTTATCTGACAGGGAGTTGGGACAGTCTGGGATCAGACCACTGGTGCAAAAAAGACTTGAGAACAGGTATCGTTTGAACGTAGATGTTTGATACTACTTTGTATACTGGGTTATTCTGGTCAATACATTGAAGGTATAAAGTACCGATAATCAGGCCTAGTGGTTACCCTCTCTTACAGTGAAAAATTAGTCACTGAGACAGAAGCTTGTAATGTTGTTTTTTAAGTTAGGAACTGAATGTGTGCGAAATATTTTGACCTTTAACTGATGCATGCATATGGAATAATTAGACTATTAAAAGGCACAAAAAAGCTCCAAGCCATGTCGAAACAGTCCTTACTGCACACACCTAAGACTTATGAACCAGCTGGAACTACATGCAATCTGCTTAAACTTTGGGTTAGTTGCTTAAATAAGAATCGCTAGGCTAATTCTATCTGCTTGTTATAATACAACAATGTATTTTCTTCATAGGAGAGTCTGACAGAGGTTTTTTTTAAATATGACTGAGAGGTGTGTTGCTCTGTGCCACAATCTGTTTCTTCAGCTGTGACTGTAACTATTTTTTTCAAGGGCTTGGACAGTTTAACAAGGGATCCTTTCAACAGGTGAGCCAGTAGTAAAAAGACAGGCGTTTCCTAAACCAACAAACCACAAGAGGTGCACGTACAAACCCGTCTTTATAACAACGAGAACCTAACAGTGTGTCATAGTTATGAGTAACCGTTCACCCATCTTTTCTCAAGTCTGACTTCTACGTCCTGTCATCAGAGGTAAAGCCTGAAACCACAAGAGCTGGAAATGAGCCACAGGCATTTTCCACAGTGTCAGGGCAAGCTGTGAAACTTGTATTTATGTTATGATGTATTCCATTTAATGATCACTCTGAAAGACAAAGCTTGTTTCGGTCGTGCATGAGTTGTTTGGCCACATACCAGCTCAGAGCTGTGACAACAAACTGACATGCCAAAAGAGTTAAGAAATCAAAAGGACATTTTAACTTTGAGATTTCTTTACTTTGCCAAGACAAAGAGATAAGACATGAGAGACCTGAAGGTTATTGGTGCCTATGACGAATATCTAGTGTTGCTAGCTCTCCTGAGACAATGTCTCTGAAAATGTAATATAACCATTGAACTGTTTACTTTCTTTTCCTTGTCTGAATCAAAAGTCTACAGATACAAAGGATTGTATGCTGAACAGATTGTAAAGCCTCTTGAGGAAAATTTGTGATATCTAATACTGGGCTATGTCAGTAAAAATGAGTCAACTTGCTGTGGTAGACTGAATCTTGCTTTAGTTTTGAAATCCTAACTGATTCTGAAATCGGGTTGCATTACGCACATGAGGGGGAGCTTCTCAGATTGTATATTGGGATATCTATTCAGCAAGAACTGGGAGGCAAGATTTTAAGTGTCAGTTTTAATATCTGTCAACAGTAGCATGCTAGCTAACGTAACTTCAAGGGCAAGAATGTTTACCATTGCTTGGCAACACCATCGGACATCAGCTCATTGGCTATTGTGAATGTAGTGACGTAATCATTATCATAATCATTCAGATTTTAATCCTAAATATCAAACATGTTTGAAATTATTAGGGCGGTCCTGATGAGTCTGCGAGTAGTTCAACAGGTCTAAGACTGGACCTGTGGACTCTCACATTACCACATAATCTAGGCTTAACATCAGCACCAACCAAAGTCCCAGACCACATTTCTCGGGGTGAATCGGGGATTAATCGGCCCAAATCTCCTGTAGTCTGAGCTGGGCTTTACTTGATAACAGTGCTCTTATTTGTGAATTTTGCAAGCAAAAATGGCTCAAATTTATTATTGAAGAATAGATTAAATAAAAGACATGCTTCCCACAACAAGCTTTCGTACTACAGCAACAGAGAGGATGTAACCAAATGACACCTGACAATAAATATTTTGTTCTCTTGATGGGTTTCAAAGCACTTCAGAGTGCAGCTGGGAGATGTAGCCAGCTCACTGTAGGTGCAACCTGGGGCTTCGGGGTTGGGTCCGAAACACTAAATTTGCAAGTAGGTATTTCACTATGATAACTACCCAAACCCTCTCAAATGAATTTATACAGCCCAGTCATCAGAAGAAAGTGTTGGCATTGTACATTTCTGCAAACCACAAATATGCTATATTTGCACATTATAGTAATATATGAGCTGACTATCATCGTGAGGTAGAGGGGATGTCAACTAGGCGAGATGGCTGCCAACCTGCAGACCACTGTAAATCACTTTGAGACCAACAAACAACAAAACCAAATGTGTTTTAGTGAGTCCTTGTTGTGTTTCCAGCAGCTTTTTAGCCCCTAAACATGGATGTTTTGGTGTTTCTCCAGCGAGGACAGTGCCACAAGAAGCTGTTGTTTTTTCCCAGACGTTCCTGGCCAAAACGTGATCTTTTTCTGACCATAATCAAGTGTTTTTTGTGCCTAAACATAACTACAGGTCAACCACAGCATTGTTGAAACTTATCTACTACATAATAATGTGCAAGTGTAATTGTCCGTGGTTTGTAAAACATACAATGCCAACATTTTTTCAGACGATTGGGTTGCAATTAGAGTGACTGGTTAAATTCAGAACTTTGCCTTTTGCTGTATTTCAGTTCTCTCAATACAAAGCCTTCATTACTGCAGCTGAAGACCCCCAAAAAATAAAGTGTATATATTTTGTTGAAACATGTAGAATATTATTTCTATATGATCCACATCCCAGTGAACACGCTCACAAAGATCCTTATTTTAATTATAGTGTTTACTGGAGTCTAAATGCCGTCTAGTTAACCTAAGAAGCTTTTTGAGTGGAGAGCTTTTTGGGTTAACTACATGGTTGGAGGCTTATAAATGTATATGACATAGCAGCTCCAGCAGCATGAGGATAAGGCCTCTGGACTTTTGTGGCAACAACTTACAAAATGACATGTTTCAAAGTTCATAAGCCGAAGCTGGCAGAATGTAGCTTTCTAAGTTTTAAGCACACCACTTCAAACCGGCTGGGGCGTAACAAAACCACAATCATAGATGCCTCAGACTCCAAACACGTTGTGATTTACAACACAGTTACCCCTGAGTGACTAGATTTGCTCTTGTGGTATTGCTTGGGTAAAGTATTCATCCCTTGTGATATTAATTGCACAAGGGCCAATAGCAGGGACTGCTCTAGGTGTTCTTAGATGTGCTCATTATTGTGTCATAGTTAGTGTTCAGAAACAGTACAGTGTTTGAGTCTGACGAGCCCTTACTGCAGTGTGATTCTTATAGTTTGCTCTCTGTCTCCTGCCAAACTGAAGCTTACTGGCATTGCGGTGGCAACAGCCAAATTGTTTGAGCTGGAAGGGGACGACACAGGAACTTATTTTTTTAGTGTCCTCTTAAATTTCCTCCAATAAACATCTGTCTTCAACATTTTTAAGGTGTTGTCATAAACGTATGTGGTGTAAGGAAGTGTTTTCTCCTTATGTTAAACTTGATCTATGCTGGAGCCACAGGCATGAATGTTGTGGTTGGAAGGTACTGAGTTATACCTGTCAACCATGGATTCAAGAGAAGAGGAGGAAATGCCAACTTTTAACAAGCTTTCAGAGAACAGGACGTTTATGTTCCAGTGTTCATAACCCAACTGTGTATTGTGGTTGGGTTTTGAATAACAGTGGTTTGGCTCACAATGCTGAGCATATAAACTCCGTGCCTCCACTGTTTTGGCTGAACTTAACTTGAACAGATGCTGTAAAATTCACTTCAGTGGGAGGCCAGGCCTTACTGTGGTTACCAAACTTGTTTATGGTGTTGTCATGTAAATGCTGGAAGAGTCATAGAACACGGCACACACACGATGTGTCATCATAACTGTGGTCAGGGTTAATAAATATAATTTTTCTTAAGGTTTTTCAATGGATTAATTTTATGCAGGAGTGCATAAGGAATATCTGTTTAAAACATAACACACAAGCATATTAATTTACAAAATCCTCATATTTAAATTTTACCAACCTACATTCAATGAACAACAGGGGACGTTGATGAATTTTGGTGCTCTAACTCTGCCAATTCCTTCTGCTCACTTTGTTTTTGCACTGAGCCAGTAGAGGGGAAAGAACTGGCAGAAAAAAACTTACAACCAAGTCCAAAAACAAAGATATGAGAGACATAACTTAATGTGGATGATCTTCATCTTTTAATTGGAAGTGGGTGATTTTGGCACAGATGACATACAGATTGGTTGTAATCAAAGCACCAAGCTGTGGGTGTGGCAAATGGATGTGGGCAACCCTACAGCTCCAGGACTTGGGAGTACAAAATCGCAGAAATAAAAGAAGCAGACAGAATTTCCCCCCTGATATACATACATTGACACACAGTATGTTGACTCAGGATAGCATTTCCTGGCTCGAAGACACCCATCGTATTTGCTCATAGTAAAAGTAGAATAACAGATAAAGGTCCCGCAAAGCTCCGTCTGCATGTTTTACTTTGTTTGGTCAGCTGCTGCCAAGATGTTATCTATTTTGGAGTATCTCATAAAAGATATGAAAGAGCCCTTCCTTGCTTGGTCACAACGCCTTGCTCGAGGTTTTACTGTAAAAGTCTGCCTGGTAGATGGGCTGATACAGTGGATGGGTGGGTTTACCAACATGTATGAGGCATGCACGAAAAATCTGTGCTTTGCTCGGCTATGTGTGTGGCACACAGCGTGTCTGCTTATGTGTCACTATGTGCTTCAAAGAGAAATAAAACCAATGCATTGGAACTCTGAGCGAGTCTATTCTCAGAGGTCTGACTATGTAAACATTTATTGGGACGCCTTAAAAAGCCCATACTTCCTTAACATCTGCTGCTGTAGTGAATTACAAGCACAGAGTAAAATGTCTAAATGTTCTAATTAGCAAAAAGTTTGGCTATTTAAATGTATTGATATGACTAGGCCTGTAGAAAAAAAATCTCGTAATTAATAAAGACTAAACTTTAAAAACTTGAAAAACAGATACTGTGAATAAGCTGTAATCTGTTTTGAACATGTCACCTCTTCGAATGTCACTGAGAAGCAACCTGCTTTCAAGTTCAAAGAAATGACTCAGGCTGCCATCTGATTTCTCTCATCAAAAGAGTGTTTGTCTAACAACAATGGCGGTAATACAGACTATTTAGTATCTTGTTTCTCACAGTCTCTTTTCCTTCTCTCGCTCTTTGCAGGTTCATGTACACAAAGATTGGCAATTAGCTGCGATGATGACTTTCAATGAAGGTTATTTTCATTTTGCAGTGGTAAAATTAAATGTTAATTAAAGGAGGGCTATTCTGATGTTTAATGGAAGTGAACAAATGTAAAACTGCACATTAAACCAAGGGCAAGAAGAACAAGTGCCTAACTGCCGATACTTTGTCTATAAGGAGCAGCGGTGGCATGAAGCAATATATAGAAATCAGCAAAATTCAGGTTTGCCGAGTATTTTGAGTGCTACGATTGGCTGAAAACTGACTTCATTCTTCAGTATCTTGTTCGTGATAAGGATGATGAGTGGCTGTCTAAAAGAAGTATTTCACTGCTGGAAAGATGGTCTTGAAAGAGTACTGTTTGGGTCTTGAACTTTTGGTTCCAAAGGTACCATACTCAAAGTGTTTGGTGGAAACGGGGCTACTATCTAATATACTGTACTTGATAACTTCAGTAAACAAAACCCATTAAATTTGTTACAACTGAGATATCAGTTAGACAATTACTCCTCCAGATGTTCATTTCTAGAAGGAAAAATGAAAAGCACTAAACAAGAGCAACTTCAAACAAAGTAAAATATGCCATGACAAAGTCTGTCCACAGAGAGACTTGTCCTGGCAGCTGTGCAGACTCCTTCGCCAAAATCATGGAGTGCTCTTATAATTTTAATCAGTGAATGCCAAAACTCATCCGAGCAGAGAAATTCTGTGCTGATATTAAAATGAGGTACGCCATGGCACGCACCACTGGATGCACTCTAATTCGGTGGCCAAGTTGGGCACTACTAAAAACACCACATGGCAATTTAACAATGACAGGTCAGGGCCACTGAGAAACATACACCACTATGTTTAGCAGTTACACCACAATACAGAAAACAGAATATCAAACCACAGCAACTAGGCAAAACAGTGAAAAACAACTGAGTAGGTGTGGGATGGGGGCAGCTTAGAGAAACTCATCCATAATCATCATCTTAAATGATGATTATGGATGAGTTAAAATAGCCAGGCAATCAAAATGTCTCCCAACACTTCCACATCAATACATTTATTCCTCACACTCACAATAATCTAATTGTGACAGGAAGCAGATTTCAGTGGCTTAACGAGACAGCAAAGCCAAATCAGTGTCCTGAAGCTCTGTTCTGGGTCCTGTTCAATAATTCATCTGGAGTGTAGAGCTCAGGATGTCACCTCCACTGCTACAGGCTTCTTGGCCTGGCTGGCAGTCTGGTTAGGAGGGCTGCCTTCTGCCATTAGCATGGCTCTGATCAGATTAACAGCTGGGCCTTTTGCCAGCACAGAGGCACGAAGAGGGAGAGTCCTGCCTGGCATGGCTTGGGTATATCGTGGCACATTTAGCAGGTTGGAGTGTCCACTGATGCACCACACTTAGCACACTGCCATCATTATGACACAAGTGGTGTGAAGCCCCTGCCAGGAAGGGGAAGCAGCGCAGGTGGCTCAGGACATCAATACTGCTTCTTCTGCTTTCACCTCTAACTTCTGAGTCATTCCAAGATATAAATAGGATTTTTTTGGACTGCGGTCTGACTTTTTCCAAAAGAGCAGAATATAAAAATATCTATCTATATTTATATATAAATTGTGTCTATTTTTTATTTTGAGGACTTTGAATTAGATGACCATATATGTCATATGCAAAAGTAAAATTTCATTAATGAAAATAATTTCAATGACACTGGCAGGTGAAAATAGATATGTACAAACTGTAAAGTGTATTCAAATGTGTGTGTCTGAACAACCTAAATGTTATGGTGTGTTCACACAGGGGCTGTCCCGAATATCAGGTTTTGAAGATCAAAGCTTCAGTTAGACAGCTTCAAGAGTAGGTGTAAGGGTAATAAGAAACAAGGACATAGGTTGGACTTTGTTTTCGCCACAGTTTCCAGTCGATGCACTTGAAATAACATATCATAGTAACATTAGCCATAATAGCTAACGTAAGACAAAAAGAATACTTTGCAGGATGGCTAGGCTGTTACTTACAGTTTTCAGGTGATTTGCCAAGCTTGTTGTAAATCTGTGATATGCTACTGTCCTTTGGCATATCTGGCACTTGACTTTTTGGGGCTTATCTTTGCACATTTTTAAACAATTCCAAATTTGACTTTTTTGACATCTCGCTAGCAAATCTGCAAGCCTGTTCTGTGTGGTCAAACTATCCCAATTACAGCAGTGCTTAAATTCAGAACTGCTCTTGACTGATGTTAGTAGAGAGAGAGTCAGAGTCATAAAACTACCACTAAGTTTAAATGTTATTGTCTGAGCTTCAGAGCATTTAGGTGGTCAGCCTTAATTCACACTTGCCATTTTTAAACCCTATAGGATGACATTTTGAGCAAGCAGTATTACAAGAATCAGCCCAAGCAGCCCCTTTTTTTTATAAACAAAAAGGTTGATGACACAACAATGACTGTAATATCGGTTACTGCACTGATTCAGTGTTGTCTGTTGAAAAAAAATCATGTGATCCTCTCGTCAGCACAAAGGGCCCTTGAGAGTTTACAGAAGTCTTGACTGAAACAGTCGATGGTGAGGAGGAGATGGAGGAGATGACAGGAAGGCTTCAAAGTTACGTTAACTAAAGGCCCCTGGCAGTGATACCAGTTCGTCCTTTACCACTCAGGAAATACAATTTTAACCTGCAGTGGCAGAGAACATCCCAAAACCTGCTGGACCAGTGATATCCTTTAAACAAACTGAGTAGAGCTGTGTACTGGCAAGAATCTGCGATTTGACTGCATCATGATACAAAGGTTACAACGTATTGCAATACTGTAAGCAGGGTGATATATGGTGATTATTTTTAAAATTCAGTTTTTAATTGGTAGTGTGCCATTCATGAATCTGCCTGTTTCATATGCCTGTGTTTTTTCTGCTTATGTTAGTGATATGTTGTTACGCTGGAAGAGTCAAGACAGATTAAAATACTGCTATCTAGCAGTTAGGAGGTTTAAACAAAACCACTGCCATAAATCTTTGCATGTAAATCATTGATTAAAAAGTGACTGTGTTGTTGAGAATTGATGCATTATCACAAAACATGATATTCTGATGCTAAAGTTTACTGATTTTCTTACATCCCTTGGACTAAGCGGCCTTTTTTGTCTTTTAAGAACTAAGAAGACCTATTTTAGTTCATACTATTCATAACATTTAGAACAGTAAATTAATAATAATTAAATCTGCATAAGTAATAATTATTAAATAAATGCAGTTGTAAGCCTTTGTATTAAAACAGATCAAGTTATTTTGCTTGTAAATGTCTCCCTGTATCCCTTTAATAAGCAAAAAACACATTTTCTGATTCATTTTCATTGTGCCCCCAAGACTCTTCAACATTGGAGCACATGTGCTCCTTGGAATCAAAAGTCAGCATCAAGCCCTGGACTATCATCAAGGCTTCATGTAACTGTCTGTGCATATGAAAAACAATTACATATTATTAAAAGAATGTCATTGAGCTCAAAAAGTGGTTGTAAAGGGACAGAGGAGGGATAAAATAGGAGCCAGGGGGATAATGATACAGGGGTTAAGAAGAAAAGATGGCAAGGAGTGAGCGATGATGTTACAAAGGGATGGATTGGAGGGAAGGAATAAAAAGATAGTGTGGAGAGTGATGGCAACCCTCCCACAGCTCTACCTGTGGTGGAACAGATTGGACCCGCCGCAGAGCGTTCTGATTGCCGTGGCGACTGAGCATCAGCTGACAGATGGCTGCCTCCAAGCGCAGGGCAACGGGCCGTCCGCAGCTTCCACTGATTGGAAGTCCGTGCACACACAACACTGCTCACGCCCACATGCACAGACTGGTGGCCTATGAAAAGGGTGAGGGAGAATGGAGGACATGGTTGTTTTGATCTTGGAGGTGTCAGGCATCTTGACTGGTGCGGCTTACCTAGATGACCACTGGCCAAACTAAACACATCCAATCTGGGTCACATCCCCTGCTCACAATCAGACAGAATATATGGAGGGGATGAGTGTGGATCTTTAGCATTTTAGCATTTGTTATGGTGTAAAAATTAAGCAATAAGAATCAGACAAGTCACATTCAGCGGCATCAATACACAACCACAGATCCAAACTAAGTTCTGCATAAAATTTGGAGAGAAAAAGATACGTCTGTCAAAAAGGATCTCTGGAAGTCTAACCATCTCTATACACTCCTGTACCTGTGTGTCTGTGTGTGCGGCCTGTCCCCGTCTTGCTAGCTCACAACATTTACTGATCACATACCTGCATCAAGACACCCACAACATTCTTAAAAAGTGACTAAAATGAAGGACACTGCCTGAAATATTCAGGTTGCTTTATCAGTCTGCAAAACATGTGACTGTACAGTAAGATGTGGCAAAGAAGGTAGCTACAAAGAATAATACAAAGACAAGCAGTCAATGCAAGGCATGTAATGCTAGCATTAGCAGCTAGCGTTACTTCTTACTGGCCCCATAATAACAACTCCCAGTTACTGAAGCTAAGTGATGCTTTACTTAAAGGCACATACAGGGCCCTGTTTAAACAATATATATAGCTCAGGGTCTAAAGTGTATTTAGGGTGTGTCAACTTAAACTGGTCATAGGTGTGTTTTGTGTAGGTGTAGGTGTAACATGAATTCAACCATCAGCATCATTTTACAGTCCCTTTCAAAAGCCTGGTGCGACTGCAGCTGGTGCATTGCAATTTACATGGCAGATGTGACAAACGGGAGAAGCAGAAACTGGTTTACCTCTGAGAGTTATGCAGTTAGAGCAGTAATGTCAATGCAGCAAATATCGTGAGATGTTTAGGCAGCAAAACTGAACACTATAGTTAGAAACTTGACAGAGATAACAGAACTAAACTTTTAGTTTCTGAAATAATCAAAGTTACCCTGCTCCTTGGGCGTAAATATGCAAAGCGTCTCTTTTAATGGGGAGCTGGACAGCAGCTCTGCTCTGAGAATGTAATTAATATTTTCCTCATTAATGATGCATTGTTTCACCCACCTACAACCCATCAGCATGCCCCTGTGCCCCTTTCTGAACAATGTGCCCTATATATAGCAGGAAAATACTTTGCCATTCTGACTTTTGACTTGCTGGTTAATCGCACAATTGCTTTCTGCTGCCATAATATAGCAACATGTCAACAATGCACCTGACCACACCTCATTTTTAGACCTACATGCCAAAAGGAGCACAGACTGGTACAAGAACACTTGCTACTTACACAATATGGGTGCTGGCTGTGAAAATGACAACTATGTCAGTCTGAAACTAGCAATGACAGTCGTGCTATGCACTGCTTAGCATTAGATGTAAGATAAGAACCACAGTGTTATTGAAAATACTACATTTAGAGGGATGAAACTGACCCATTCAGCGGTTCATTCATTCATTCATTCATTCATTCATTCATTTTCTGTGACCACTTATCCTGTTGGAGGTTGTGGGGGAGCTGGAGCATATCCCAGCTGACACTGGGTGAAAGGCAGAATACACCCTGGACAGGTTGCTCAGGGCTAACACATAGAGACAGACAACTATTCACACTCAAATTTATACCTACAGCCAATTTAGAGTCACCATTCAGCAGTGTTTTATTAAAAAAATCATCTTTCTAAGGAGCTGGCCAAAGAATTATCCAGTGTACTAAAGCCTGTGTTTACTATTGTTGTGGCAGACATCATTTTCTGGAGCATTTCTAATGCAGCATTTAAAGTAAAAATGAGGGAAATTGATTTATTTCAGTTACACTTTCATTATTCAAAGGAAAAAAAAGATCAAATCCTAATCTCAGTTGAGTCGCACTGCATCAAATCGGCTTTAAGTCACAGTGTATCACTAATAATTTATCTGCATGGTTTTTGTTTTGGATCGTGGACTGTATACGTAGATCTTCAGATCGGATTGTCCGAGTGAGAGAGATACCATCGCTAGTGTTTGTGCATGGTGTGTTCTTTATAAACCTGTTTTTTATCTGTCATGGATTAAGACAGTAGTCATGTCAAGGTCAGATACGTGGACTGCTTGTATTGTATTACAAACTTGGCTGAAATCTCCAACATCAGAAAGCCAGTCCAGTTGCATTACAGACAGACTATGACCTGGATGACAGAGAATCATCACAGATATGACATGCATACATGTAGGTGTAGATGATCAAGATTACCTGCAGGTCACATGAGTGTTAAAACCTGTCACGAGCTACACCTTCAAATGATGTTGCCTGCATTCTTCAACATAGACATGGCCCTGTTAAAAACACCCTCAAACAATCCAGTCAGCAAACTCATACAACTGTGAAATAGACAATAATATAGCATATCACAGCAGCCATTTCCCTACACAATTCACTTTCTTTCTGCACCATTTACTCACACACACACACACACACACACACACACACACACACACACACACACGCAAGCACCAGTATTGGATCTGGGAGGCAAATGGGCTGCATGTGTCTCATGCCTCTCCAACACCTCCTGTTGCCATAAATATCTTGTTATGAAAGGCAGGTAATGAAAAGCACTGCCTTGGTAATCCGTGACGGAAGGCAGTTTCATGCTAGTTTAGCTTCCATCACCTCCGTTGCTCCCTCCACTGCCCCACTGAGACAAGCCTTCGTCTCGTGCACTTGTCCTCCCTCATCGTCTCCTTTTTGTCCCTTTGCAGAGAAACTGCACGGGTCATCTATCTGCAGGACCATTTGTTCATATTACATGTGTATTCTTTGTTTGCTTTTATTTTGTTTTTCTTTGATGGTGGCGGAGTGTAAGGACGGCATGAGTTTGTTGTTTTGTCCATCTGCCCAACATTTTGGTCCATTACCATGAAATTTAGGGTGCTTTAAGACCTCGAGTTGTCTTGCTTTGGTCCGAGTCAGGGACTAGTTTTGTTACAAAGTTGTATAATTGACTAGAGTTAGTTCGTGTTCTCACGGCAGCATTTACAAGTGCACCAGATCAAATGCCTTGCACGAGAAAGCTGCTCTTGATTTGTCAGAATTCCCATGAGGGAAAAATCCAGGAAGTAAACAAAATGTTGAAGAAGAGTACACTTGCAAGATAAATGTGACACTTTCTAATGTCACAATGGAGGGACAACTACGCAAGTTGATTTTAGCGCTGCTCATCGTGGACTATATTGCTGTCATTGTTCATTTTAGTCAAACCATACAGTTTGAAAACGAGGCGCGGCTCCAACTAGAAAACAATGTTTTGATGCATTGGATGTGCTGAATGTGCATATTAAGGCAGCACAGGAGGAGGTGCACATTAATAATCCTCCAGGACTGTAACATGCTCATGTTTAACCCCAACAATGTGTCATGTGACTGCAGTTGGTTCAGATCCAGGTTGGAACACGTTCTCACCATGTTTTGCTGCACACCTGAGTGTGATTGCTATGTTCACACCTGCCGAAACAAACCGCACTTAGGGGGCAAACGAACTTGAGTTAGATTGAACGGAACCAAACAGGGCAGGTGTGAAAGCGCCCTTAGAATCAATATTCTTTGTCCCTACGGGATAATTTCTTATAATCTTTCAGAGTTTTGACATTATATACCCTATTAAATATAAAGGATAAATTCATTATTTTGGCAGCCATGTGCGCTTTGACTAAACTGTTGCTCATGCAGGAATAGTTTTAAAAACCCTTTGACGCAGGTGCTCATGTACAATGCCCATGACTATAAACTACATTTAAACACATAAAAAGAGGCTCCTCAAAAATGACAAAAGAGAAATGTAACTCACAATAAAGGAATACTTCACACATCTATTTCCAAACAGATGCGCAGGAAAGGGACAAGCAGAGCACAACTTGAAAGGGCTAGTTACCGAAACATTGCAGCATTAAAATCATTATTTTTGCAAGTTAGACAGTGTGAGAGAGTTCCTCTACAAATGAGAAATTGTGACATATAAAACTAGTTACTTTCATCTCATATTAATGTAGCTGAGGAAAAAAAAATGCTATGCTTTTCAGCGAGCTTCCTCTGCCCCTCGGTCAGTGAGGGAGTTGGCTCATCACACAGCGAGCCATTGATCAGGGTGGATTGCAGGAGACAGCAGCTCAGAGCTGCGGCCCTCAGAGGAAGACCCTCTCACACATTCTGGCAGCCCTTCCAACAGAATAGGTAATTCTGGAACAGCAGCTCCCGCTTCACCTGGTGCCAACAAATTTACAATTCAAACATGAACCAAGGTGTTGAAGAGGAATGTTAGAAACACTTTGATTTGTTTTTATAAGAGATTTGACAGAGGTCGGATACATGGAAGCCCCTACAGTGTCGCTCTTCAAAGGAATATAAATTGCTTTTCTCCAGATTTTACTCTTTCCCTTTATGTTGATCCACGTTTGTGTCTATAGTCATTATGGAGTTCTGATATACTATATGTCAAGTCTGGATGTGAGTACAGCACAATGTAAATGTGGTTTTGTTTCAGATATTATCTACTAACACAGGCAATGTACTGGCATTTTATTAAACTAAAAAAATGAATCAAGAATATTTTTCTATCGGCATATAGATGCTTTACCTTGTCTGTAAGTTGTACAGTGCATCATCTCATTACCTCATTACCCTTGAAACCATTGTTAAAGTTGAATGATGTTAAAGCGTGTCATTTTTAAAAAAAACAAAAACACAGCTTGGGGATGAAAAATTTTGGAACAACAGAAAAACAGTTATATTATAAGTATAATTATACCTACTAGGGATGCACCAATTAATCGCACATCAATCTTGACAGATATTCATTGACTGCCATTGGCCTATCACCAAATAAGATGATATTTTTCTGTTGTATCACATCAATTTTGCGCAGGCTAAAAAGGAGAGCTCGAGACTAACATCTTCCTGTTGTCCCGGGGACAACAGAAAACATGCTCAGGATAGACAGAGATCTTACGTGGGGCACCTTTGGGATGAAAGGACGCAGCAAACTGACTATTGACTCATCAAGGCAACCTATTGTTTCAATGATAACGCTGCACTGAGAACAACAAATCAGATTTGCAATTGACAGCAAGAGAGCTAGCTCATTAAGGCTAGTTAGAGTTACTAAGCTAGTTTGGCCTGCTTCATGTACATGCTGCCTCAGTCACTGGTATGTTTTTATTTACAAAGCTATTGTTGGTCGAATTCCTACCAACTTATCTTCTCTTTTGAATATGAAATATGGAAATTACAACCTCTGTTTACAGGACTTTTTGCATCTTGCTGTACCAAAAGCCAGAACTAAAATGGGAAAAAAAACATCTAGTTTTTCCACACTGCAGCATGAACAATCTGCAGGATGATCTTAAGCTTCAAGACATGGTGACGCTGACTGACTTTAAAACCATGGTGAAATCTGTTGTTTGTATGCAACTGTTTTATCTGATCATTTTATGTTACTCAAATCTATGAGCGTGGTTGTTGAAACTCTGCATTGCTGCTATTCTTGACCAAGTCTCCCTTGTAAAACGATATTTGATCTCAAAGAGACAAACCTGTTTAAATGAAGGCTAAATAAAATGAGTTAACATTAGCTGTCAGCAGCCAGTAGCCGGAGCTAGCAGCTAATGGAGGCTGCATAAGTTACATGATGATGTGTTCAAGCTCTATTCAGTAAAAATTAGTGTTAGGTGAAGATCACAGTGTTATCATGACAAGTTTAAATGTGAGAAAATTGTGTTGATGTTTTCACAGCAAGAAAAAAATATTATATTAAAGATTGTTTCATAATGTGTATGACTGAATTTGTGTTCATTTAAAGGTGTAATGAAGGGCTAAATCACTTTAAAACACGTCTGTTTGTTTAGTAAGGATTGCTTTGTTTCCCTGGCACAAAAGGGAGAGTAAATAACAACAAAAAACAAAATAAATTAGAAAAGCACTCAGAGAGCGCAGACCTCCGCCAAGCAGCTCGGATTTCCCGCCATTTTATTATTTTATCCACTTCGCTTCAACTGATCACCACCAAAATTTTATCATCTGTTCCTTGTCCCATTATCAACCTTTCCTGAAAATTTCATCAAAATCCATTCTGAACTTTTTGAGTTATTTTGCAGACAAACAAACAAACAGACCAAAGCCAGCAAAAACATAACCTCCTTGGCAGAGGTAACAAAAGCAAAAAAACTGTACTGGTATTGGCCTAGAATTTAACAACCGGTGCATCCCTAAAACCTACATCATTAAGACACTGTGGCATATTATGCACTTACTAAACGCCCTCTGTCTACAGGTTGTTGTTTTTTTTTTATAGAGGATAATCTTTATTCCAGAGGCTGCAGATGAGTTAGTGCTCTGACTTAAACCTACAGTGTTCTAATACTGTCAGTGGGAGAGAAGACAATGACCCCATATAGGCTGCTGTAGATACAAAAAGGGGACAAGCCGATTGCCTTTACACACAGCTAATGCAAAATGAATGCTTTTGTGCCATTTGGTGGTTGTGTGTTTGCACCAGGCTTTGAGTTTCCTCTGATTATTTATGGATATATTGCAGTTTATCCAAGTCTTTATAATATTTGTTTATGGTCAAAATTATTCAGAAAAAAAACGTGCATATTTGTTCAGATGTTGCTGTGCTAAAACAACATCATCCAGTCTTAGTGTTCATATGGATATGTGCATCCACTCTCTCCAGACTATGTTTATCTCTCACTGTTCGCCTCGCAGCCTTCAGGCATGAGAGCTCAGGTTCCACTGCCCTCCCCAAAACTGAAAAGCTCATCAGGAGATAATTCTGGGAGCTGCCACAATGCCAGCTATGTGCCACTGTCACCTTATCTTCCAGGCCTTTTGCGCCCTGCTGCTCCTGTCCGTGCCCTAGGGAAGACAGCTTAGTACCCGTTCTGGCTACAGCAGCAGAGGAGAGCAGGGCAGTAGAGATCACTCATTTTAATAGGCCTGTCACATCTGTTTTTAGAACCTGTGGATGTCTCCTGCTGCTGGCCTCCGAATGAAGTGACCCCAAAATGATGTGACAAGCTGTGATGAGCTTGGGGAGGGGAGCTTTAGGCCAGAGGAAGGGATTCGATACAGGGTGAAAAAGGGAAGGGATTACATCAAAATCATAAAATCTACAGACTGCAGCATGATTTCATGATTTCATTTTTTTATGAATAATCATGAATGATAATTTTTCTGTACATTTCAATAATATTGCTTTTGTTAAGGAATTCGTTACTTTATTTATACTTATGCAACTTCAAATTTACCACTGACACTCAACCCACAACAAAACCGGGTCACTGCTGCATTTTACATTATATGTTGACTCATATTTAGTCTGTCTTATTTATTGATCGCCATTGGGGTCACTTTATTTTATATGCAGTATGTTTGTGATTTAAACATGCACGACTAAATTCACACATGAGTTGATCGCACTCCAGTACAACAAAGTCAGATAACCAAGATGTTGTTAGCAACACTAGCTCAAGCAACGTTAGCCACTATTAGCAATATCAGTTGATGAGAATGCATTACACTGTACTTTGCACATACAAACACTGTACCAACATGTCCACAGATATAAGTTGGACAGGACTGTGTGAAAAACAGAAGTGCAAATAAACAATATTGCTACAGATTTTGCAAACGTTGAAATGCAAGAAACCTCATCAGATTTTGAGGTCTGGGTTGGTGAGGTTCCCTCGACTTTACGAGTTGGAAATCTGACTTCAGGGGGTGATCCAGTTCAAATTTCAAACAGGGAACTTGGAAATTCTGACTTCCCAGTATAAATGGTACACACTACTAAGGCTTTCTCTCATCACCAAAGCATTTTTAAAAAATTAAATTAGGGATTGCAGTGGTCACACTGTTGAATATCTCCACTGGCCATAGTAAACATCGCCAATATGCAATAGTGCAAATGTGAGTACATCAGATGAAAATATGAGACAGTGAAAAAGGTGTATCTTTATAATAATATTTAGAGTTTGGGATGTGAATGTGATGTTCCATATGCTTAAAGCACGTGAACTGAATAAACAACGGGAGAAAACTCAGGGCGACCAGCCTCATTAACATGTACCATACATTTGCATGTTTTTTGTGCATGTGCTTGATGTTGATGTGATTGCATTTCCATTGCAAAAAAAAAACACTTTACACTAACCCTCAACACACCTAGATACTACAGCACTGATTTCAATGTATTTGGGGGCATTCACTTTTATAAATAAACCAGTCATGGATGACAACATGTCTGACTTTAACTCAACCCTACCAAAAATGGTCAACTGTGCAGGCTCTCAGGTGTAGCTTCATGAATTCAGGGCTGAGCTTTTTACAGTCAAAGTGTTGTTTTCTTTAATCTCCATGAACAGTCTGGTAGACTGTAGATACAGACAATTAGGTGGCTTTCACATCAGGGGCTCAGGCCCGGATCCGAGTACACTTGACCCCAAGGTCCAGTTCATTTGGTCAGGTTGGACACTGTGTACTGTAGCCGTGCACAGATCACCTTAGGCCCCGTTCAGATGTAGCGTCTAAAAGCGCGTGGAAAACGCCAGCTGTGCCGTTTCCATCCTTTTATCCAAGGCGCTTCGGAGGTTGCACTACTGTCGCGCCTGCCGTTACTAAGCAACCAAAACTGCCTGTCACTCACAGGGCACAACCGTTAGCCATAAAAATAGCGTATCATCATGCTCACGAGTGATCCCAAGCTCCAAGCTGATAATTCTCCAGGCATTATTCCTTCTGTTGGAGTCAAAGTAGTACAACGAAGACAGGTCATATAACTCTGGGTATCCCTGGACAAGAATGATCAGTCGCTCCTCCATAACTTGCTGCCTTTCACACCACCGGATGTTGTGAAGTCCGTTGGACGGAAAGGAAGAAGCCCGTCCGTGGAGCTGATTGGTTACTTCTTATCACATGACATGCAGTGCACTTGCTGCATTCGAAAAAGTTGAGATTTTTCCATCTCTGGGCACCGCGGACGCGCACGAAAAAACAGCGTTGCTTTGGATTGTGAGCGCGCTTGGCGCGCGTCTACATTGAAACTAATGGATTTATGCGCGCAAAAGACGCTACATCTGAACGGCCCCTTACTGTGACACATTATCTGCTTGAAAAGGTGGTCTCAGGTACGGTTCATGTATACTCTGGTATGGTGCACACCAAGTATAAACACCAGCTGTCCACCAGTCCACCAATGGACCAGTGCTATTTAACAGGACGACAAGGAGTTTTTAAGCAGTTACGAAACAGTCTCAATTTAATACTGATGCCTTTATATTAGACGGCAGCATAGGCTGCTGCAGTCAGACCCAGATCCGGCTTCTGCCTCTGACCTGCAGTCGCAGCTCCAGCGGGAGGCAGAGAGCACGGCACCCCACAGCAGGGGCTCCTCCTCTGGCCATGAGCAGATCTTCACGTCACTGCTTTACTGGTCCCACCAGTGTCTGTCTATGTATGGCACCTTTTTTTACACTGTAGCACAACAAAAATGTCACGTAGATGAGAACACAATTGTTCTCAGGTACAGAGCAACATTACGAATGTGAAAGCTGAGTGGCCGGGGAGTGAAGAGAGAGGCAATCACACTCGGGCATAGTAATCAATTGTACCCAATACCTGAACAAAGTAACATACTGTAGTGAGGAATGTCAATAGAAGAAACAGCATCTACATACAATATGAGTGAATATCAAACCTCTATTAAGCCCACATCTCCGCCTCTGATCACAGAAGCATTTAACAGAGAAATGTGGCACATAAGGGATACAGAATATAAAAATCAATTTAAAAACCACCAGCACACCACCACAGAGAATCAGGGATAAACCTCTGTTAATCCCATTGAGCCCATTTTTAATATTTTTCTATAAAATTCAATAATGGAGATGGTGAACCACAATATCTCGCAATATGAGAAATTCTAAGTGATAACAAACAAATAGTATTTAATTGTCAAGCACTAGTGCACATTATTTATCTGTTTACAAGTTCATATATAATATGATAACAAATGTATTAACATATATATACACAGTGTGTTACTACACGGGTGACAAAGAACACCTCTCTTCTCCACCCTCCCACATCCACTGTTCTGATCACTGCATTTCTGGTAGTATATTCTGCTAAGTAATGAATGTCTGAGCTATCAGGGAAATTTGTAGCCGTCTCCTTTACAAGGGCTTCTCAGTCCAATCAGCAAGTGTCAGCTCAGTTGGCCTTGTAATTAATGACTACTGACTGGCCACTAACGGTCCAATAAGTCTGCCCAATAAGTCAGGGCAGCTGAAGCCTGCAGAAAAAGGAGAGGCTTGACATGTTGGTAAGGCAAATGACTAACTGCCAACAATAATTTTTACGTGTATTTAGTCTTTTAATTACTTTGATTTTCGGAGGAGAAAGCAAGAAATGAAAGAAATGGCTCCCTGGATACTGTATGCTTAATTCCTCTACTCCTGCACTCCTCTAATGTGACCATGTAACTTAATTGAATTTTTAATTTTAATCAACTAAGCATTACATATCAGTCCATGCTGGATTTCTATTGCTATTTAACCATTGTAACCAGGGATGGCCGATAGATCAATTATAATCGATGTATATCGGTTTGTTGCTTGTGGGATGTATAAAATATCTAGGCCTGTATCATGAACATCAAGTATAAACTGTCACATCACTTTTTAATCCACCTGCATGAGACCTGCTTCTGCATTTCTGTTCTCTTGCTCTTGTTTAATGGCGGTCTGCCTCTCACAGACACAAAAAGAAAAAACATAAAGCAGGGTTCAACGCTAAAGTTTTTTTTCACTTGCCCAGTCGGGCAAGTTGGTCAGAGATCTACTTGCCCGAAGTCAGTTTTTACTTGCCCTAAAAAAACTGTTTAATTTAAGCAGCTATCAATTAACAAAGACTGCAGTTATTTTTATGTTATGTAATCTTTATTCACACTGTATTTATTAATTAAAACAACATATGTCATGTATTGTAGCTTAATTCCTACACAAAAATGACAGTGTCAGGGCTTAAAGTGAAAAATTTGTCAATCATTCTCCGTCTATAATTTTGCGCCCTACTTGAGCCATGCCCACCTCTATTTATTTTTCACCCCTCTCTCCAGTTCTGCTATATTAACACCCGGTTTAATATATTTTGCTTCCATCTCTCTGCCCTGCTCTACTGTACTTCAACACTACTTACACAAAACGCACACAGCAGTGTTTCCCCTAGGATGGAGTTGTAGCAGCGGAGGTGAAGCACATGCATGAAAAATAATTTTCACATGCATGAAACTTTTTTGTATGCTTGCAAAGCACAGCTTGCTGGGATGTTTCTATGTATCTACTGGCACCAGAAAGGCTCTTTAGGACTAAGTACATACAATACATGTGTGCACAGTAATGAGCAGGTGACATGTCTGTCTAGCTTACATATGAGGTGTCTCAAGATTTAGGAACATACAATTGTATTGAATATAATAAAAGTAAAAAGCCACTTGACACGCTGCTGTTTTGTGCTATGACCTATTTAAGTGTTGGAAGTTGTTATTTACGTGACAACGCCTGAACGCAACACAAGCTCAGCATGAGTGCCGTGCTGCGCTGCTGTGCGAGCAGCTGTTTGTCTGTGCGTAACGGTTATTTAGGCTACACACTGTCCATAACAATAACTTTGTCAGCTGACAAACTTCACCTGGCTCGGGGTCAGGTTTGGTCAGGAAAATGCGTCCCGAGCCGCTCTAGCGTGCTCACCTGTGTGTGAGGCGGAACTCCGCCGTGCGCAATACAGAGAGCAGAGGAGAATTGTTAACGCGTGACCATGTAGAGACAGAAATGACACGATGACATAACACCATAAATAGTATATTGTTATGTTATTATATGAAGCATCCGTCATGCAAAATAACATCAATGGGGGCTGTGGGCAGGACATTGTTACGTGTGCCTGTGACTTCAGGCAGAGAGTAGTCTTTTGGTAGTCTACAGTAGTTTTGAGGATACTTCAAAATATAGCGTAAAAATACTGCAATAGTATCTGTAGACATTATTACCCAACAACATAAAAAATGTAATAAAGTTCATCACTGTAAATGTAGTGTGTAGACTGCATGTGTAAATGCATGCCTACAGTAGTGATGTAACATTAGGACAGAGACAGAGGGGGTAGTATACACTTTCTTCCTCATGTTTGGCAGGTAGTCATTGTCTCTGTCTCAGGGTTATTTTCACTGATGGTTTTGAAGGCAGTGGAGATACGATACCTCTGAACTTTAAATAACCCATGTGACACTAGTCAACAGCAGGATGTCTTCATTTACTCCAGATCAGACAGGTTGAGCAGCTATTGCTGCTTTTTGTTGCTGTTTGAATAACTGTTTCAACATGAGGCTTACAGGGATTTGTTTTTTTGTTTCTCATTTTCATGGCATTTTGATGTAGATACACGACCAAGCTGTTTAATAGAAATAATGCATTATGTGGTATAGGAGCAATATATAGGGTTTATACTTTTTCAGGAAAAGATATTTCCCATCCTTTACCATTTCATAATAAATGGCTGCTTGTTCACCGCATCTCCCTGTTTTAAAATTCCATTGTGGCCTCTTTGTTCTTTGTTTCCCTGAATGCATGATCTCTGAAAGATTTTCAGGCTGTTGTCTGAGTGCGCCCACATTAGTGCATGCCCTCAAAACATCAATAAAGGTGCTCTTGTCTATAAAGGGTTAGGGAAAGTGCACACAAACATGTCTGTGCAGGTAGCATGCTCTCAAGCATGCAGAAACAGCACAGTGTATGGCTGAGTCTCACACAGACAAATACTGTACAGTAAAGATGTAATGAGCTGTGTGTTTGGATACTGAAGCTCCTATCATGTTATAATGGTATATTTGCCACAGAAGCATGAATGCAACTAAATTATTGCCATTATCTTTCCATTTTTTTGTGTCTCTGTAATGAATGGAGACGACAATTTTGGTTTAGTATTTAGAGACGCAGCTGCAGCAACTGCAGCGAAACAGGCTGCAATGTAACCCCCTAGAGGCAACTGTGCACCGTCAGTGTACGTCCATTAAAAGTGCTTCTTTTTTAAACTGATATGCTCAAATTGTTATTAGAATTGACTGAAATCATTTCGGAAAAGACCCTACAGATAAATGAAATGTTTTTTCTTAACTTACACTGGTCTGTTTGTCATTGTGTGTAACCAAGTCTCATTCTGAAATCCCACTACGCTACTCTTTCTGTACTCTTACACAACACACTCTTCCTGGCATCCCTCTCTCCAACTCTCACTAATGTTTCCGCCATTGTTTTTCTACAACAAATCACCTCTCGCGAGATTTCAAAATGAGACTTCTTCTTGAGCATGACTTGGTTACACACACTAACAAAGAGACCAGATCAGTGAAAGGTAAGAAAATATGTTTCATTTCTCTGTTGGGTCTTTTCCATAATGTTGTTAAAAACTTATTGTAACAATCTGAGCCTGTCAGTGGCAAAAACAAGCACCTTTAGTGGACATAAACTGATGGTGCACAATTGTCCGTATGGATAATGTGTACCTTGTTTCACTGCTGTGGCTGCAGCAGTTTCCAAAAAAACACACAAAAACATATAGGGTCCAAGTTGAAAATCTTGCCTTTAAGTTTAGTTAGAAAACATTGTGTGTTTACACTAGTAAAAATAAACAATTTTTGGGTTTAAAAGAGTAAAACTCGCGAACATGGTAAAAATAAAACAACACTGACTGTCAGTAAGAAACTGGAAATGAAAAGCAGTCACAAGATTTTGTGGCACCATTAACAGTGTCATACTACTTCCCCCTTAATTTGGGACAGGAGCTTGATGTATACTAAGGCGCTTGACACTACCTCTTGAAGCTCATGGAGAGAATGCCAAGAGTGTGCAAAGCAGTAATCAGAGCAAAGGGTGGCTATTTTGAAGAAACTAGAATATAAAACATGTTTTCAGTTATTTCACCTTTTTTTGTTAAGTACATAACTCCACATGTGTTCATTCATAGTTTTGATGCCTTCAGTGAGAATCTACAATGTAAATAGTCATGAAAATAAAGAAAACACATTAAATGAGAAGGTGTGTCCAAACTTTTGGCCTGTACTGTATGCTTTTAACAGATCTTGTTTTTTCCTATATTTGTGCTACATCAAGAGTTAATTAAAAAGGTAGAAACTTTAAAGTTACTTTCCCTGAGAAGACAAAGGGATCAGAAGAAAAGGGTTAGCCACAAAATAAACATGTTTTGATCCAACAAATACGGGACATGGATGGGAAGATGCGCTTCCAGTATTTTCAGATGTCTGCCAACCATTTTGATGATCTCGTCAACCGGATGCGGCCTGATGTTGTTCGTGCCAGGACACAAAACTCGTTGTATCTACCCAATCACATTGCACAACAAAATATGATGGTGTCTACAACATAACAAAACTCTTGACAAGGTGTGCAACATGAAAGTAGAGTGTCAAGCAAGAGTTTTGTCTGTCCAAATACGCCATTTCTTTTAAGCAACACTCATCACTCAAGTGCTGAGCAGCCAAACATAAATCAGGCTTTACTATACATGGCCACTTGACGTCCTTGTGAGGTAAACATAAACATGAGCTGTATTACATATTTTTAAAAAACAAAACAAAACAATGAATGCTGTTTTTCTAGTGAGGACAGTACTGTGTAACATCAGAAAACTTAAAAACTACAAGAGACTTATAACCCCAGAAAAACAAGAAAATTCAGCTGTTCTGCCCCTGACAGATGATCTATCTCGCTTATAAATATATTTTTAGGGTAAATTTGATAATACAACACAACTATATTCCAAGACTGTTATGTATCTGGCTTTAAGACAAATAACACAAGTAGATAGACCAGCAGCAGCCACATGCACCATCAAAGTCCTTGAATAGACTCGCTCAGCTGTGAGCCACTTTAGAAAAGAACATCTGCTAAATGCCGACAACACTGATGGCTTGTTAAGATGGACATTTCTTGCTGAATACAATGCCTCTCTTTCATCCAACCACCCAGACAGAAGGACAAAGTTATCCAGCATATGTGTTAACACCATCAACACAGCATATTCATACGTGTATGTTTACCTGCCGTGACGATCCTGTGAAAAAGTGTGTGTTCTGCTTCTGTCAGGGTCAAGTAATCAGCCATCTGATAAAGGCAGCCACTATTTTTGTATCATCCGCCTACAAGTGGCAAAACAAACCTTGTTTAATCATAGAAAACAAAACATGAGAGGAAGGGAAAGACTACTGATGATTATCTGTGTGCGTGAGGCGGTTACCCAAAGGCAACCACTCATTTATTCATTTGACAACAATGAGAAACATTCCAGATGTCTCTGTACCATGTTTGGTGCTGGTTCAGGGTGGGGGCAGCAGAGGAATGACGATTGTGTATCTGTCACATGTGAGCAATGCTCATAGAGTAATGCTCCTTTGGGAAAGCTAGCTAACTGGAGTCTGGGGGCAGGCTGTTTGGAAACAAATATTACATTTGGTGCAACATTTTTATTTTCTACAGGATTAGGGAAGCACTGATTTATCAGTCGAACATTTACATCAGCTGATACTCAACTTGTTGATTGCCATCAGCCTAACTGCAAATACGATTACATTCAATGATGGTAGTGGCTGATGTTTTTCTGTTTTGTCACATTAGTTTTGTGCAGGCTAAAAAGCAGTGCCCCAAGCTAACAGCGGCCTTTTGACTCGTGGTCAACAGAAAATTTGGTTGGGACAAACAGAGATCTTTCCGCGAAAGTCTTTGAGATGAAAAGGACGCAGTAAACTCCCTATTGACACATAAAGGGACACACCTTATTGTTTCCCTGATAATGCCACATTGTAAACAACAAGTCTGTGTTGAAATAAGTAGGAGGAGAGCTAGTTAACATTAGCTGCTAACAGCTAATGGAGGCTGCATTGAGTAAGGGTGTTTTCACACCTGCCCTGTTTGGTTCGTTTGAATCGAACTCAAGTTTATTTGCCCCCTAAGAGTGGTTCATTTGGGCAGGTGTGAACATAGCAATCACACTCAGGTGCGCACCAAAACCAGACAACCAGACAAAGACCTTCTTGAAGAAGTGGTCTCTGTCCGGTTACAGATGGACTCTGGTACAGTTCATTTGTGGTGAGAACATGTTCTGACCTCGATCTGAACCAACTGCAGTCACATGACACATTGTTTGGGTTAAACATGAGCATATTACATTGTTTTCTAGTTGGAGCCGCGCCTCGTTTTCAAACTGTATGGTTTGACTAAAATGAACAATGACAGCAATATAATCCACGATGAGCAGCGCTAAAATCAACCTGTGTAGTTGTCCCTCCATTGTGACATTAGAAAGTGTCACATTTATCTTGCAAATGAACTCTTCTTCCACATTTTGTTTAGTTCCTGGATTTTTCCTGCATAGTAATTCTGACCAATCAGGAGCAGCTTTCTCGCGCAAGGCATTTTCTCTGGTCAGCTTGTAAATGCTGCCGTGAGAACACGAACCAACTCTAGGCAATTATACAACTTTGTAACAGCCTCATTCAGACCAAAGCAAGACAACTCTAGGTCTGAAAGCGGCCTTACATTATGATACATTTAAGTTCTGTTCAGTAGAAATGAGTATCTGGCGGAGGTAAAGGTGATGTGTTTAAATGTAACCTTGTAAAATTTAGTTTTTGGTGAGACACTTGAATACAATTGTTTGAGGGAGAAATTTGTTGATGTGTTCACAGCAATATAAAATAGATATTGGAGAAGCAACTATGACATATCATATATAGTAAAATGCCTTTTGAAACAGTTTTTTAAACGAATGCCTTCAGGCAGAAGGTACAGGTACCCAACTATAAGTTGAACAGGTACAAATTTTCATTTATCCCACTGTCAATCAAGCTACTTAATAACAGGAAATGAAGGTCAACTTTTTAAGGGCAATGTGCAATACTTGGGGATGTTGGGGTGGGGGTGGGGTGGGAGATATATATTTTTGTAATTATACAGTACAGGCCAAAAGTTTGGACACACCTTCTCATTCAATGCGATTTCTTTATTTTCATGACTATTTACATTGTAGATTCTCACTGAAGGCATCAAAACTATGAATGAACACATGTGGAGTTATGTACTTAACAAAAAAAGGTGAAATAACTGAAAACATGTTTTATATTCTAGTTTCTTCAAAATAGCCACCCTTTGCTCTGATTACTGCTTTGCACACTCTTGGCATTCTCTCCATGAGCTTCAAGAGGTAGTCACCTGAAATGGTTTTCCAACAGTCTTGAAGGAGTTCCCAGAGGTGTTTAGCACTTGTTGGCCCCTTTGCCTTCACTCTGCGGTCCAGCTCACCCCAAACCATCTCGATTGGGTTCAGGTCCGGTGACTGTGGAGGCCAGGTCATCTGCCGCAGCACTCCATCACTCTCCTTCTTGGTCAAATAGCCCTTACACAGCCTGGACGTGTGTTTGGGGTCATTGTCCTGTTGAAAAATAAATGATCGTCCAACTAAACGCAAACCGGATGGGATGGCATGTCGCTGCAGGATGCTGTGGTAGCCATGCTGGTTCAGTGTGCCTTCAATTTTGAATAAATCCCCAACAGTGTCACCAGCAAAACACCCCCACACCATCACACCTCCTCCTCCATGCTTCACAGTGGGAACCAGGCATGTGGAATCCATCCGTTCACCTTTTCTGCGTCTCACAAAGACACGGCGGTTGGAACCAAAGATCTCAAATTTGGACTCATCAGACCAAAGCACAGATTTCCACTGGTCTAATGTCCATTCCTTGTGTTTCTTGGCCCAAACAAATCTCTTCTGCTTGTTGCCTCTCCTTAGCAGTGGTTTCCTAGCAGCTATTTGACCATGAAGGCCTGATTGGCGCAGTCTCCTCTTAACAGTTGTTCTAGAGATGGGTCTGCTGCTAGAACTCTGTGTGGCATTCATCTGGTCTCTGATCTGAGCTGCTGTTAACTTGCGATTTCTGAGGCTGGTGACTCGGATGAACTTATCCTCAGAAGCAGAGGTGACTCTTGGTCTTCCTTTCCTGGGTCGGTCCTCATGTGTGCCAGTTTCGTTGTAGCGCTTGATGGTTTTTGCGACTCCACTTGGGGACACATTTAAAGTTTTTGCAATTTTCCGGACTGACTGACCTTCATTTCTTAAAGTAATGATGGCCACTCGTTTTTCTTTAGTTAGCTGATTGGTTCTTGCCATAATATGAATTTTAACAGTTGTCCAATAGGGCTGTCGGCTGTGTATTAACCTGACTTCTGCACAACACAACTGATGGTCCCAACCCCATTGATAAAGCAAGAAATTCCACTAATTAACCCTGATAAGGCACACCTGTGAAGTGGAAACCATTTCAGGTGACTACCTCTTGAAGCTCATGGAGAGAATGCCAAGAGTGTGCAAAGCAGTAATCAGAGCAAAGGGTGGCTATTTTGAAGAAACTAGAATATAAAACATGTTTTCAGTTATTTCACCTTTTTTTGTTAAGTACATAACTCCACATGTGTTCATTCATAGTTTTGATGCCTTCAGTGAGAATCTACAATGTAAATAGTCATGAAAATAAAGAAAACGCATTGAATGAGAAGGTGTGTCCAAACTTTTGGCCTGTACTGTATGTTGTCTGTATATGTGGTGGCTGTGTGACGGTGGACGGTCTCTCGCATGTCCAAAACAAATTTCTCCTAAGGGAGACAACAAAGATCTTGGTTCTAGTTTCCCGGCGCAGCGCAGGGTGGCGCAGGGTGACGAACCCCGCGCAGAGCTAGTTTCAAGCAGCGCAACCCAAGGCACGCTCAGTTTGGTAGTTTGGCAGACCGAGGTGTGCTGAGATGGGTGTGGCGGCGCAGCAGGGGGAGGTGTTGACAGATCCAGCTTGGCGCAGTGACAATTTTGTGCCAAAAGGCTTTGCCGAAGGTGCGCTAAAAGCTCGCCAGCTGAAACCAGGTCTACTGTCAGCGCAAGTGGAGCGCAGCCGGTGTAAGTGGAAGTTTGGCTGACCGGCGGACAGTGCGCACACGTCACCTAAACCTCACAGGCAGGTTTCCAGAATGTCAGGCACATTAACAATGCAATAAATAGCCACAAAACCACTGTTCAATGCAACCATCTGCAATCAGCCGATAAATGTATCTCTATATCGACTGTCCCATCACATCAAAGGATTGGCACCATTTGGCACGTTTGGCACGCGTAATGGAAACCCAACCTGATTTGATTAACACAGCTGCAAACTAATGAGTTCACATCCCTCTCAGGCAATCACAAACAGCCACAGCATCAGATAGGGAGTATATATATTCAGCAACTGTCATCTTAGAAAAGTCAAAAGAAAAGAAACAGACTGAGACTGCGAGAGTGAGAGAAAGAGAGAGAGCGCGCACACGAGAGAAACGCAACACTGATTTACGATTGTGGTGACCTCCTCCCAGGCTACCTTTGCATCATCAGCCCCTGGAGGTCTGCTCGCAGTTCCGTATATTCGGACACTGCGAGCTTGGACCTCCCAGACCAAAACATCAGTTTCCTCCTGGGAGGAGTTTGGCCGTCTGACGCTGCTGCTCTCTTCTGCCATGGCGAAGTGAGTAAACTCTCATTACGCCTTCGCGCAGCGCATTTAAGGGCGAGGAGAGGGGCTCATTTCATTGGTGTGATGTGTGTAAAACACACTCCATGCCTTCTCTCCTCCCTCTTTCCGACTTGCGCAGGTAGGAGGGACGAAGGAGGGAAAGAGGAGTAGCTGCGCCAGCACGCACGGTGTGCCAAACTTGCAAAATCCGCCTGGCCACACCCAGTTGACGAAGCACAGGTGCACTGCGCCTCCGCCTCGCCCAGTCTGCGAAACTAGAGGCCCATATCTTATCTATCTAAAGATATTTTTCATGTGAAAGAAGGTTATATTAAGGTTGTCTCATAAATCTGTATGACTGAATTCATTCAAAGACAATGCGATGAAGGGCTGTATGACTTTCAAAAAGTTTAGTCATTTTTTTAAATTACGATTTCTTTGTTTCCTGGCACAAAATGGGGAATAAATAACAATAGAAACAAAACAAACAACATCTAAACATTGGTATCAGCCCAGAATATCACAGTAGGTGTATCCCTGTACTGGACAGAAAACAGTGAGAAATTCTCACCACAACAGGTCAAAACTCAAATATTCCATTTATTTATTACCTTACTTAGATACCTTCAGTTGTCACAATGACAACTGAACTGCTGCCAGTTACAAAGACAAACAACACTTTTAAAACATTACTTTTTCTCCTAAACTAATCCTTGTAAAATATTTGTCCTATAAAAAGAGTCAGGGTAGTACACTGTGTATCATGGGACTATTTGCACCCAATTCTGATGCGTTTATGCTCTATTTAGACACCATATGATCATCAAGGATGCATGTTAACGCCAGGTGTGATGGAGTTTCAGAAAACTAAGATCTCATTAGTCATTACTCCAAGGGAAAAGGGTGGTGAATCACTTGAATGAATACTTTTTCAGCAAAAATACTGAGGTTGTTTAGGCAGTTTGTTTAAAAAAAAAAAAAAAGATGTTTGTTAAAACTTTGTTGTCCTTTGAGATTAATTTAGCCTCGAGTCATTCTAGTTTTGTCGGCCTGGTAATGAAAGGCAATTTCTACTGACGAAATTCTTGGTTTGGCAGTTACGTATGACTTGTGCTAACTTTACAAATATGGATTAAAATGTCTTGGATTTTTATCCAGCTGGATGTCAATACCCAACCCTGGAAGCAAGTCTGGGCTCGAGTACCTGAAGGCAGTTTTATCTGGTTGGTGAAGACAGGACAGGTGGAAGAATTCACACACCAAAATGGGAGGTGACCAGTTTGTTCAAGGATTACAAAATATGTCTTTCATCAGGGTTATCTCCATGACTACTTCAAAACAGAAGTAATGTTGTGTAATGATATTACCTAAAATGTAACCACAACAAGAAGCATTTCAGAACCTGACTTAAAGTTGTGTTAAATAAAAATACTGAGTTTAAAGTCTGACTCACTTTAGCTTAGCTTGAAGCATAACTATCAAATGATCAAACTTACTTTTTAAAGCTCTCTTAGGTCATCTTTATGAGTCCTACGCTACACAACAACAGATGGAGACTGTGAACAACACATTCAGCACTACAGTGGATCATTTACTTACAAATTAAAGGCAACTTATCACTTACATTTAAAAAAAAAACTTGATAAATGTACTTTTTGGTTTACTTTCCTGGTTCTGCAATCACATCCTATGATCAATAGACCTACTATAAGAGTATCTTCACCACACTGACACACTGCATTTACTTATTCTTACAGATGATGCACTGCAACTCTGAAGTGACAAATGCAAAATTAAAACACAAAACTTAAGTTTAAACAAATTTCAATGAGGATGGCCAGTGCAAATTACATAATAATGTAATCATAATAATCTGATTTTGCTGTTGCTGCAATACCTCATATTCACAATGCTACAAAGTCTCCACTCTGTAAATATGAAGTGTGCTGTTGTTGCACAGCTCAGACAACATAAGTACCCAAAAATGAAAAGCCCCCTGTAGTTTGTTCCTGCTGGGCGTTGAAAAGGAGGATCAACAGGGCAGGAAGAGGTGGGTTGTGACAGCAAGAAGAGGGGCCTTCCCTGCTTTGTGTAACCTGTGGTTACAGTGGTTCTGACATGACAGGACTGAACATAGAGCTGCAGTAGCTAAACAACATAATTAGCTAGGCAAGAGCCGGCACATTTCACCGGACTAACTCTACCTGGCTTTATTGCCTCTGCCTTTGTCTCTCTCTCTCGCTTACACCTGCAGGAAAATGGTATCTGCAGGTAACAAGTGCTGCTGCCTGGACTTGTCAAATCACCAGTTCACCACCACAGTAATGGACGTCTAACTTTTAGGCCTTCCTTTATCAAAGGTGTCTGTGGTTGGAGTGGCTTTGTTTGTGTGTTTTAACCAGCATTAAGAATTCCATGAGCCATTCTCTGTTTCTTTAATAAACATACAGACTAACACATATAGACTGCATCCATTGAGCTACATTTAGAAGGTAGAGAGACACCACTACCAACTTATGAAAACTTAAGAAACAATAACATAACATTGGCTTATCAAGTTGTTCAACATTTACTCATGCTTTAGCTTTATATTCAGAAGCAGCGCAAAGATACTTACAATAAAAAATGACTTTATTTCTTGCTACTTGGGAGCAGCACAACAACCTTTAGTTAAGGTTAGCATCAGTTGTACATCCAGCTGACACAGAGCAGCATTAGCATTTACATGAAGATGTGTTTTTGCCATCTAATGAAGTGGAATATTCTCTCTTCTTTCTCTTTTCTGGTATCCAGCAGATCCTGGGGCAAATTAGCTAAGTACACAAGTTAGTTGCTGCCATTTGATGCTGTGCAAATAGCACACAGAGACTTTGAGGCTTTTTTACTGAAAAAACTGCCTGCTGTTAGACCTGTCATAATAATTATGTTTTTGACTTGTGGTACAATATATGGACATGATCTCAATCATTTTGCTGACTTCAGTATGTTTACATGCATGTTTGTTTATATAACAATATCACCAACATTTTAGCTAACATATTGCAAGAATAAACAGCGAAGTTTTCCCGAGCACTGGAGACAAATCACATTTCACAAAGACATATGTGCACAGCCACAAACGCTGTACATACATACTACCTAATCGACTAAAGCATATTCCCTCTGACTCAGTTCAGTATTCCTTCACTGATGTTTTCACACTGTTAAATTAATGCACTTTGGTCCCCACATTAACCTGGCATGCCCCCCACTAACAGCAATATGCACTGCTTCACCCGAGGAAGGGATAATTTTACAGTGACAAATCAATTTTTTCCACTCCCTGTCAGCTCTCTCCCCCAAACAGGCACTGGTTTTATAAGAGGGATTTCCTACAATCCACAGATATCTGAATGCCTGCTATCTCCCCATATTCCACTCAGTCCTCAAAGCTCCCATGGTGCTGAATGGCAACCAGAAGACTCTTCCACTCCCTCCTAGATGCCTAATGACGATGAGCTAAACTAACGAATGCTAATTCATGTAAAACTCTCTTTGGATTCCCCTGTGCATATGGTATTGAATTCATAGTAGCTATACAGAGATAGAAAAATGGATGGTTAAGTGTGGTGTATCACCTGCAAAATACAGTATTAAAGTCATAAAATAGTATGAATTGTTAGCTGTAATGAGACAAAAGTACAGTGCATGGAGTAAATAGTCTTACACCTTTCTTACAAGCCAATGCATCAATAATTTAGGGACCACTGGTCACAATATGTGCTTTACTTTTACTGCTTGTGCAATTTTAACAGCAAAATCTCTGAAACTAAAGGAGTGTTGTGCATTAGGTAGTTTTAGGATAGGCAGTACTGTGCACAGCTCACTCACATCCAGCTGCACTCTGCCGACAGTGCTGTGGTTTTGATGACAGTGGGTGTTCAAGGTGCGGGCTAAAGCAGAGCTGTTAGGAGAACTGTCATCTTGGGGACAATAGAACTATAAGACTCAAACCAATTCTCTCAGCAAGAGAACAAATCTTCGCCTGTCAGAGAAATGCAGGGAAGAAAACTTCATCCAGCTGACAGCCAGAGTGCTCCTTAATGGCTCTGTCCTGGCTGAAGAGGGCAGAATAAAAATACAAGGGCTGTTCTGTTGTTCGAGTTTCCTGCTTAGATTGACTTGAGTGTCTGCTTTTAAGTAGCTCAACATTGCCAGACCAAATGCAAGTTGGTCTCGAACCTTCTCAGTTGCTTTTCTGATTTCCAAGGGGTGCTATCAATGGCTGTAGATCACAATGCCTCTGGATGCAACTGGATAGACCTACAACTAAAAAGCCCAACAAAGGTGATGTAGCACTGACTGACAGACTACAGCATGCAGAGGGGAGCTGTGATGGTGTAGCATTAATGTGTCTGAACGAGTGCTGCCGTTTTTGTCCTCAGAATTTGAAACTCACTTGAGCACACACACGTAACATTAACTCATACTACACATTGTTAGTAAAGAATAGTTCATAAACTGTTAACTTAGTCCAAACTGATGTTTTGATACACTGTATTTTCTTTTGATGTTGACTACAGTTTGGTTTTGCAATTAAATAATACGTCTTGTCATCTCAATAACAGACAGTTTACATATTGAACTGTCATTTCAAGAAGACAGAATGTTCATGTAAATAATTTCACATAGAGCAGAGAAATAAGCAGTAGTCATTTACAGAAACACAGTTTCTGAGTTTTGAAGTGTGATATATTAATAAAACTAAAGGTATCAGTATTGGAATCAGTATCAAAAATTATCAGATGATACTGAGCCGTAATGGTAACTGCAAAGAATTTACATTGATACTCTTTGGTTAATTGGAATACCTACTGATATCTACCAGGGAAAAGGAAAGTGGTACAATGGCTGACACATTTCCTTTGTGCTATAAATGGAGGCTTTACTTTTTCCAGGAGTAGGGTTGGGTACTTGGTACTTTTAAGGTCCCTAACCAAATTATGTCAATACTACCAAGTTCCAGTTCACGTTAAATCTATTGGTGCTAAATTTTGCTACCTGAGAGCACTGGGTGAGAACACTGGGTTTAGACAAGAGCCTGGAAGACAGTCACGGAGCTCAAAGGAGCCGCCACTTTCTTCCTCAGACAGGAGGTGGAAGCACCCTGAAGCCAGTGTCCGGGAAGCCAGCTCCACAGCCACAGAGCTCCACAGCTATTTTGTCGGGTTGCCTGCGAGCAGAAACTATCACTACAGCGCCGAGCTGCTGCAAGAGTTTCACCGTCTGTTCTATTTCATTTTCTACATTATATTAGAACTAGCCAAGTATCACTGCTAGACGAGCAGACACACATAGACACACACACAAGCAGACTGAAAAAACAGACAGAAAATTAGTTCCATGTTACCTCTGCTGCTTGATCAAAACATACATTTTTGCTATCACAAATCAAAGTAAAGCAGCCATTGGGTACTGGTACCACATTATAGGTACCAGTGCCGGCACCTGTTTCGCTGTAAATATGAGGAGTAGCCAACCCTACTCAGGAGATCAAAACCAGTGGCAGACAGAATTGCATAGTGAAGGCAAAGCTGACAGGAAACCAATCTGAATGCCAATGGTGTCATTATTTTATAGCCATTACATTGTGCAATCAACATTTACTTAATAATAAGTTCATGCAAAAACTTGTCTACTTCCATTTTAACACAGGTCATCTCACCATTAAAATGACATGTTAATAATAAGTGCCTGTTAAAAGCATTAGTTTACTCATTTTAGTGCTTTCCTGCCAACAAGTTTTATTCTAAACAGGATGTTAATACCACCCTCCTCTCCAATACAATATACACCATAAAGCTATTAAGCTTCTTTTGTGCAAATAGACCCAAAATTGCATTATTTGTAGAATAACATGGGAATTGTTGCATTACATTATAGCAGCCCTCATTACTGAACATCTCCTCAAGGCTGATTTGAATCATTCTGCTGAATGTATGGAAATATATATATATATACGTATTGTATTATTGACTGTGTATTCAAAATGAATCACATCAGTCTCAGTGGGTGAGAGGCACACAAAATCCAAAACAAACCAACAACCAAATGGATTTAAGAGAACATGGAAACATTTAAAGAGAGTTACGATTTGGCTGAAAATGCCTCGGGACGAAAAGCTATTAGAACCTGAGGGAAACTATTTTGCTACCTTCCGCTTCAAATTTGTGCATGATTGATGATCACGTAATGTAACAATGAGAGCTTTAACCCCACTGCTCCCCATAATGCCTCAATTCCCTCCTAAAGCTGCAAGAGCAGTGAAAATGTCAGATTTTGACAGTGTTTTTAAACATCCAGGATGACATTCCACCACACCTTGTTTTCATTGCCACCTGAAGAACAGTGAGGCAAGAGGTTCAGAAAAGGTCAGCGCTGGTTTAAATCCAGACAAAACTGCAAATTCATAGCGGTTGGAAAACAAAATGGTTTTTAAATGGTTGGGTTAAAGTATATCAAAACAGGACGATGTCAAGAGTATGTTAGAACAGCTGAAAAGGAAAGCCGTACACTTAATCAAGTAAAAATACTGACATTTTCATGATGCATCCTAATTTGCAAAGGAAATATGGTCCTATGCCGTTGCACCTTAAATTTCAGACTCACCATCCAAAGAAAACAAAAGGATAAGAGTGGCCTCCCAGAGAGAGCAACACTGTATATGGAAAACACCACTTCAGGAAAGAATAAGTTCATTGAAAGCCAAAGAAAGGGAGCACTAAAACCATGCAAGAAAAAATATATACAGGCACACGTAATCACCCTTTTCCTGTTAAAACCACTAATAACATCAACAATGCTTAACTGGTACAAAACCCACCCTGCTCTCCACAAAAAAAAGACAGAAACACTACACCCAAAGTGTGATTAGTTAGCTATTTATGTATGTAGCACAAGGAGCAATGGAATTTCCATTAGCACACTTTATTTCTCATGAGAATGTAAATACTTAGCGATTTCATGGAAGTCACGTGGGACGAGGACCATTACCATGAAGTCTCTAAAGAGGAATCCCAGCCTAATCGTAGCTCACACCACTTTATGTGCTTTTTCTTTTTTTTTAGATTGGATTATAGTTTCTCAGAACACAGCATGGTAATTTCAGTAACAGTCATCCACTGATGTCTGTGGCTGACCCACAGTAACTGCAACACTGTCTCTGAAGGATGCTGCTGCTGATTCAACCAATGTGATTTTTAGTACGTTGTGCACCACAAACAAAATTCTATACAGTCTATCCAGCTTTTACATCTAGTTTAACAAGAAGTAAAGAAAATATAAATTCAAAACAAGTAATTTCAATCAAAGGAAGGACACTAGGCAGAACTGTGTCCTAAGAACAACTAGGAAAAATTAATCTCTAATGGGCTCAAGGAGGTTCAAGTTTGACTAGATAGACAGATCATTTGCAAGCTCTGTTTATAACCCACTTATTCTCAAGTCTTCTGCAAGACCTCAACCTAAGCAGATATGTTACATCTCTGCATAACAATATCTAGCAATCTAATAAATAAACTGTCTTCTGGTACCAATTAGTTAAGTGACCATTCTGTTTTATTTCCTTTATTCAAGCATGAAATTAACAATGCTCTAAATTACAGTCCTTTTGCAACTGGTTCTGCATGATCCAATGTACTGGCTCTATATTGGCACAGATAACAACCTTAATAAATGGACTGAATACCAGACAGACATGCCACTTAAAGTACTATTTCTTCAGAGCATGGTCATTACCGTTGAGTAGAGCACACTGACAATAAGAGTTGCCATGCCAAAGTGTAGTCTACATAAACCAACAGTAAAAGAATATCGAAATGAACCAACCATGATTTGTAAAATGCATCATTTGTGCTCACTCTCTGTGAAACCGCCCCCCACATACAACCATGTTGGGAGGGTCCCAATTCCCCATGTGATACAGTCCCCCTGAAGAGTCCTTATATTTATATCCGTTGTCAGTGCAAAGCTGGAGAGCCTTGCTGGCTCATAAATCTGGCCATGCTTAGCAAGCACAAATTTCCCCCTCATTAGAGCTCCACACCCCGTGGAGGGACCTGAAATACACACCAGTGTCGAATTCATGCCAATCAACCAGGAGTAGGAGAACTCTGCTGGAGGCTTTGACACCTCACTCATCTAATCTTAGTTGAATATGTCATTTGAATACACAACTATTTCACAACTGCTGATGCAATGATCTCAGGTTAACACATGGAGACAGTAATAACTACTTTTGATTGAGTGAAATCCCAAATGAGAAGCATATTCTAAAAAAATTCACTGCTGAACTAACTATGCATCCAACTGCATCCTAATGCCATTCTTTTGGGATTCGTCTATATACATTTAGGGATTGTGAAAAATTCACAGCACTGTGATGTCCATTCTGATTATCACCCCCCCTTTTGGCTTTATCCTGCACCAGTGTTGCCCTGTGGGTGGATACGCCCCATCTTTGAAGCCCAATCTAGAGCCACAGGGAGGTCTGATATAAAATAGGCTCAATCTGTCTCCCCCTCTCCACCTCCCACACCAAGCCTTAGCCCTTCACTCAAGCTTCACTCTCTGCTCTCAGGGGAAACATGTATGTCAGAGACAGCAGGTGTGAAGTGAGATTAGAAAGCACAGGAAGAGGAGGAGGGGAGGGAGGATGATAATGGGAAGGGAAGTGAAGAAAAACACAAGGATAGTGTTGACGGCGTATGTGCCTGTGTCTCACTTTGTATGCAAGCAAGTTATGTTTAAGTTAATTCTGTATGCTTGTGCAGCAGCTGTGAACATACACTGCTAATAGCCTTTGTTTCTCCTCAGAGAGTGTCAGTCATCAGGCCCATATGATGGACAGCTTGGTGGCTGGCACCAGCAGATGAAGAAAGCTCCCAGGCCATCCACTCCTCAGAGAAGCAATTATCTTCTAGCCTCAGCTCCACACCATGGGCCTGCATGAGAATGAGCCCAAGGCCATGCCTCAATGTCTGGCATTCTCTCTTTGGAGATGCAGACCACATACACATGCACATACAACACAGAGTGACGGATGAACACCCAGGCTCACACGCACAAAGGGAGGGAGGCAGACAGACGGGAGGATACTGGTACTGTCCTCCAATGTTAAAGTTTCTTGAAACTGACCTGCTGGAACTGCTTAATGTATGAGAAATGCAGCGTGTCAGCACAGGTTTAAAGTGGGAAGCCTGGGGCTAGAATTGAAGCTACAGAAATTGACAGGTGAGGCCCTATGGCAAAGAGCAAGACCAGGTAAGCATTTCTGCAGCACCCTAAGGGCAGAATGAATGTAAAATACCTACATTGGGTAAGTTTTGACACAGTGACTGGCCTAATAAGCATTATCTGTTTGTTAAACTCCTCAGGCTGCAGCTCAACAAGCTGATTACCTGATGCCTGTATATAAATATGAACACAACATTAACTCTTCCTCAGAAATGACCAGTAACATATGAAATAACCAGTATTAGCATTATTTACTGATGGCACAATTTAGGATCTGGTTATAAAATTGAAAACCCCTGATTGGAAAAAAAAAAAAAAAAGAAAACCAGAAAAGTGAGATAAAGCTTGTTTGGCATGAACAGCAGGCACATATGGCACATATAAACAAACACAAAACTACAGTCAATATTAGCCTGTTTGTTTATTTGCTTGCCTAGCCCATCACTTACATTGGTGTTTTGTGTCTGTGCCCAGAACAAACAGTATTTCAAGAGAATGCATCTCAACCAGCTGAAGACGCTTGTACTTCCCGCCCATTTCTCCAGAGATAAAACTGCAAACATTTTCACAGCTGCTCTTCCTATTTCTTCCAACTCACAGTGAACAGCAGAGTTCTCCTACGTCGTGATTCCTCCTTTAATATGAGGTGTATACATGGTGTGGTATATCATTGCAAGGTAACTGATAAATAAAACGTAATGAGAGGTGTTCATTTGACTAATATCTGCTATTGAAACATATTCATTCTGGTAACATAATTAAATGTTTTTAGCAGGGATTCATCAAATTAGTTTTGTAAAGCATTGCTATCTAAATAATTAACAGGACGTTTTAAAGTGCACACTGTTTCAAAGCTACCTCAAACGCATCTTTGGACTACGTACTTAAATTTCTTGTATTCATTAGTTGACATAGTATGCGCCAATACTGATGAAGCATTTTTGAGATAATAACAATACCGGGTGTTATTCCTCCACCACTCGGTGTCGCAGTGTCTTTTAGCTCAGCTGTCTGTTCCATTAGTACAGACCAGAGACTGACCTCTGGTGGCGCGTGCTGATGATTGAAAATCATACCATCAAGATTTCATAAGACCCTGGTAAAACCAAGCCATATGGAGCCACTACCTCTGTTCTACAGACTAAGACATTGTAACTAAATAAAGTAAGTACGAGTAATTAACAGTGTGCAAGGTTTCTGGATGCTTTTTTAAAATCATAAGCAGTCTCAAGCTAAGTTACAACTGTTAACTGTTTTATACATATGGGATTTTTAGCATCAACATAGCAGCAAACCATTATTGGCTATGTAAAGATATAGCAGTGTAATGGTGCCCTGAGCAGTGAATGAAGACACGCCCCAACACGCATGTATGTGAGTCTCTCCTTCCATTTCCCACTGGCATGTTAATCACTGCTGGTCTGCACTGCGCTCATATGGCAGTTACCGGTGAAAAAGCTATCCCAACCCAAAGTGGCAATGTCCCTGTGGAAGAGTAATGTCCACCCTGCAGTTGCCCCCCAGATTAACAATAACCTTTTTAAACCGAGATTCCGCAATTCTACCACTTCATTACGCCAGCTTTGCTTTGTTTTAGACAGAATGAAACAACACTGGCATAATGCCTCCCAAGTGTGTGATTTTAGACAGCATGCTGGCATTCCAGAAGCAAAAGAAACATGGTGAGCATGACATGTAACACAACAGCGTCAACCTCTAGTCTGACATGCGTCGATCAGCACTTTCTAAACACTATCACTGGCATAACGTGGCAATAACAGTCATTTACTGACCCTGTTATATGGAGGCTAGTCTGAGTGGGCGGAAGTTCGCTGCATAGATCAGCCTCTCATTGGGTGGAACGAGCCACCCGCTGAAGTCCCACCCTACCACCTCCGGTTGTGTAGCAGTTTTCAACCATTTTCAACATGTCCTTTACTAACTTTTGTGGTGTTTGATCTTGCAGGGATGTAGCCATTTTTCTGCCATGGTTCGCGTCCTGTAGGCGATATTTTTGTGGGCGTGTTGTACCAAAACCTGTTTCCCCCCGGCAATATTTTTGCAAGCGCGCTGTTGCTGTGGCACCGCCCAGAACGATTGTGATTGGTTGAAAGAAATACAAGCAGCTGGGGCATTTTTTCCTCCAATCTTAAAGTGAGAGTCGGCCCAGCCAGACGTTTCTTTTCTTGAGAAAGGTCTGGTGAGTGAGACTATATGGAGGCTGATCTCGTCCTCTGCTCAGAGGGTCGGGAGCTCCCAGAGCTCATTGTTTCTCTAATTTGCGGACATTTTTTGGTGCGGTTATTCTTTGAGTTGGCTGCTAACTTATGCTAGCTGCTTTTTAAATCTAATGGTTGTGGATAAGACACATGAAACATTGTCAAAACGCCATGTTCCCATCCTGTCCATGATCCTGTCCTGCATGCTGTCCCTTTTACACAGATGTTGATTCAACTCTGTAACTACCTCAGCCCAATATTCCCGCCTTGAATAGGAAGCATAGAAAGGGCTACTGTTGCCACTGTTAGCACTGTTAGCACAGCTAGTATGGCTAGCACTGCTGGCTGCTGCCATTTCCATTCAGCCACCTCCATGTTTGCTTGTGATGTCAGAGGTGAGAGCCATGTGGAGGCAATCCTAGCCTAGACTGTGAATGGTGTATACAGCACCTTTAATCAATCATCAAATCTGCATTCACACATTTCTAAAGCAGCATTTTCATGGAGGGGTAATGACAGTGAATACTGAAAGTCATGATTCATGGTAGACCATTTCCTCTAACACCTGTTTGACTGCCACTAAACAAACTTCTCCCCAGGGATGAGTAAACAAAGCCATTTTAACATTTGTCATGGCAAATTACCAGAGAACATGTGCGTAATCAGTGATCAGAGTCCTTAACTTCGCTGATGAACTGATGGTCAGTGAACTCCTTACACAAAAATCTTTCACAGATGTGTGGAAGCTTCAGTAAGAGGTCTTGTTTACGAAGCGGCAGCCCTGGTCTTGTTTATGTAGGCTACTTGGTGACTTCTAGGAACAGACTGTTGGCAGAATACATTGACCTTTCTCAACAAAGCTCAACAGGTACGTTGATCTGTCACAATAAGTGTAAGTCTAAATAGACTTAGCAAAGATAATGGCAAGAATGTGTGACCAACAGTGACTGCGGCAGAAAAAAACCCAGTTACTAATAGAAAAATGGTATGTCTTTCTTTGTCAAACAAGGAAGCGCCTCAGGCCAGAATGAGCCCGAATTCCTTTCTCTTTGTTTTTTCCTCCCTTTTCTTTTTGTCTCCACCAACTTTATTGTTGCTGCTGTGTGCTGTATAGACATAGCTGACAGAGAGATGACACTTAGCACACAGATACACACATAGCAACTCCTGCTTCTCTGTGTGCTCTGCTAATATTTACACTGCCAGGCCCGAACACTGCCACTATTGAGTTTGGCCATTCAAAATAATGTTTGACTAGCATTAGAACAACAGTGAGGAAGCACTGTCTGGGCAATAAGGCCAGTGCCCTTCAGGTTGCGGCCCGGATTGAAAGGGGAAGACTGAGGGTGTGGACTGATGTCATCTTTTCACACTAGTTAAACATTTAGTGAGTCAGTGGTTTTTACGTTGTTGGTTTTTCTTTGTTCTGGTCTTTTGTGTATGTGGAGGTGTGTGGCTTGACTGATGTTATGTGTGGATATGGCATCTGACATTTGCTTTGTGTCTTGTTAGTCATGAGCAAGACAAAAAACAAACAAATAAATAGATTTACATGTTTCAGGTATCACTCACAGAGTTAGTCCACTGATGTAAAGACGACTGCAAGTTCTACATTTAAAATAAAATCACACCAGATCAATGATCTAGTTGATCTCTCCTTCTGAGTGATAAGTGAGGTTTTGTGGAACAACCTGATCTGACCTGAAGAGGAATTCCTTTGACTTTGTGAAACATTAGCCTGGGTCTGTGTTAGCTCAGGTTAAGTGTTTACAGTCTTTGATAGCCAGCAGGCAGGGGTTCACTGTCCATAGGTCTGTCATCATACTCACTACAGCAGGTCATAAAATCTTACAAACAGGTTAATCAGTGTCTAGTGCTTAGGTGTAAAGCCAACCCAGTGTGCAACTGCAGCGTACACGCTCTAAAACAAAGAAACCTGCCCTTTTTTCAATATCCTCCACAAACCATATACTGAAAGCTGAGACTGATAAAGAGAGAATGACTGAAAAATGTAGCTGATATAAAGACAGGTCAAAGAAAGATGGCACTGTGTGTTTTTAATATAGATGTAAGAGCAACAGCAGTGGGGGTGGGGCAGGACAGGTACACAACACTGGCAAGCCAAAGTAAGTATCTTTCATGGTTAGTACTGCCATCTCCTGGTGAGAGACATTCAGTATTCATGAGAGTTTAACACAGTATGTCTTTTTTTTTGTTTTCTACAGATTTACTGAAATTGAACATTAAAACTGATTTGACATGCTTGACAAATATCTATAGTTTAGGTAAGGATGTGTGTTGTTGAATATTCACACTACAGACACTGATTAATTAACAAACACTGATGTCTGTTAAATGTTTACCAGTGTTAGAGTACAACATGTGTCTTTAAAGTTCAGAATTCATTAGAGCTAAGTTATATGTTACATGATATACTGTACTGGATGCTAATGTATCTATGTCTTTCTTGATACTACAGAAATAGTTGAAACTGATCGAAATAATATCGAAATCACAATATCACAATTTAGCCAAGTGCAATATCTAAATTGCAGGAGCTAAAACTTTTGATAGAAGGTAAAATATGTAATAACATACCAATTTAAATGAAGCATTGTGGTGCTACAGAGATGCCCAGGCCTACAAATCATACTCTATTAGTAAGGGAACCTGCTTGTTTAGTAAAGACCCCACCAGAAATCACACCATCATTTTATTTTATTTTTTTCAGTGAAAAAGAAATGCAAAAACTACCATGATTTTTTTTTTTTTTTTTTTTGGTACATCATGCAGCCCTACTTGATAACACTGTAGCACAAAACAAGTACTTTAAGATTAATTTTAAGAGTTGGAAAGACTGTGAACAAAACTAGAAATGGCTTTATATTAAGATATGTATTAGGGTTAATTTGTTAATTTGAAAATTGCAGGTGCAAACGTCTTAAACAAGTTTAAGAGTAATAGGTAGTTCTAGCACTGAAAAAGTTTGAACTGCATGTTGGATTGATTGATTTTCTTTGTTTTTCATGCACACAAATATGTGCCCAATACTTTTTACAAGACACCATTACAATTTTGTTGCAGTGATCAATCCAAAATACATGTTATCTTACTGCTCAGTCCCAAACAAAATACTCTGCCTTCTAGCCCAGATCCAGCAAACAAAGTCTGCCACCTAAAAAAAAGATTCATCCCTCTGAAGCATAACTCCGACTTTTTCATGGTCATCCAACCAAAAGAAAACAACATGAATGGAGGTCATTTTATGACAAAGAAAGAGCTACAAGTTTCAATTTTGGGCCCCATAGGTCGTAGAACTGCAAACATACATGTCAACACTGACAGCAGTTGAACTAGCAGCTGGAAATTAAGAGCTGAAAGCAGGACAGGGAACTGTCAGTTGAAGTCTAAGCAATGAAAGCAAACGTCATGCCATGTGACCTTCAGATCTCCTCACAGATTTTGATGTCACTTAGATTTGGACATCTAAAGCAACAAATGCAGTGATTTCACTGTAACGATTCCTGGCTGCTTTCTGAAGTGTGTTCAGGGTCACTGTCCTCGGAAGGAACCTCAGATTTCCATTTCTTGTCCTCAAGGGATTTTGGCTTTTTCAGGTGAGCTCTGACAAAGTTCAGTCTCTCTTTCTTCTGGCTCTCCTGACAGTGAGATTCTCGTGGACCTTTTATTATGTAGCCCTCTTTCACCGAGTTGGCAAGAGACAGTCTGGGTTAAAACAAATTTACCTTGTGCCTGAAGGTCAGCCTGAATCTGCTTGGCAGGTGACTGGGGTGCTATCTCTGGTATTTGAGCGACATTTGTTCCCTGGCCGCATTCTGAGAACTAAGATACTGTGCCATGGGCACATCAATATAACATTTGGTTTTGGGAAACAAAGAACACAGAGTTCTCTGAAGGTGAAGCATCGATCCAGGATTTTTTATAATCTTGCATATATATACAGCAGCAAATTAGCTATTTTTTGTACTCAAAAGTGGCAAAATAATGTGCTTTATATTGTTAGCTATGAGTCAATGAGAACTATCTAAGAGATGCCAGTGATACTGATGATATAATCATTATCTAAGTGAAAGAAGGCATTATTAAAAAAGTGCACTGATGCACATATTATTCATGGTGCATGTGGTGTGATGAGTGGTGCAGAGATGTGCAAAATGTCTGGAGGCCTGTCATTAAACACGTACTTGCTCTAGCTATTAAAATCCAATGCATCGACTTCAAGGTGACTGTGAAGGCCTCTGCCAAATACAACCTGGTCAGTAACAACAAAGTGACTGTTCAGTATCACTCCCTCATATTAGCTGAGGCAATTATCCCTCTAGTTTGGCACACAGAATGACAGTTAACACTTTATTGTTGGCGGAGTCCTTTTATTTCTTAAGACAATGCCTCTGCAACACCTTACTGTTTTCAACCTGCCACTGCCTATAAAACGTTAGACAAATATTAGCTTTGGCAGGACATGACAGCCTATCAGAACAGTGAAAGTCATTGGCCATATTAAATGGTTTATAGATTTGACAACTGAAGAGAAAAAAGCAGGCAAAGACAAAGGGCACAGAAGAGAAGGGGAGGTGCTAGGGAGGGTGGAGTACATTGTTCATTGTTAGAATTTGTTTCAGCAAATAAAGGTAATGCAGAGCAAACATTGATACTGGGGAAGTAAAACATATCACAAAGATATAAATAAGTACACAGCACTAGTGGGGCCTGCTAAACATTTATTATAACTTGGGTTTTAATCTCAAAACATGGCAATATCACTAAAAACAGGTCAGATGAGGCAATAAACAGGTGTAGTCAGACAATCAGACGAACTGAAAACAAACTTCCAGGTTAGCCGAACTTACTTTATCTTGTTACGCAGTTACATTATAAGCGCCCAGCAGAATTTATAGACCAATGTCCAGGTTCAACTTTGACCTCCTCTACTGTATTTCCCTTAGTTAGGATAATATTTAATTCATTTTAAAGGGTTTTTTTTTTTTTGGTACGTACACTTTCAGGTTTACCAAACAAAGTAGTAGCTACTCTGGCAAAACTGTCTGAGCTTCTGACCACTCATGTTTACACCCTGGTGAAACCCCAAGTATTCCATAATATCACTTTGGTAAATGATAGAACTGACTGCCAGATTTTTGAAACAGGCTTGGGCAGTATCTATGGCGCTACCCCCGAGCCCCCCTGATCAGCAACCTCACTACGTTCTGCAAGCTCTCCTAGCTATTCCAGTCTAATAGACAAACAATAAACTCACAAAATGTCAAGAAAGGGAATACTCTAAACAGAGAAATACAACTGTACACCTTCTGAATTCACTAAAATAACATTAGCTTAACTGCCATGTTAAATCATTGTAAATTACACTTCATTCAAACTTGACTCACCAAAACCATCTTGGTAAGTCTTGTTAGTCATTTAGTCAACTGTTCCAACAATTACTAACTCTGGTTTGGTCAAAATAAACCCTTTATTGACCAAGTTAGATGTGAAAATATGCTGTTTTCCCCCGCAGACTCTCTCGGCTGTTGCAGGCTGACTGTTTACAGTTCAATAACGTTACCCCTCTATGCGTTATCCCCTTAACTGGCAGTCACCATGTTTGTCAGCTCAACTGCCTGTTTGACCAGACTGACATGTGGTGGCACATGACCTGCACTACATTCAATACATCCTCATTTTAATCAGTACTGAAAATTATACCATCAGGATTTCAAAATACCCTGGTATACCGTAACATCGTGATACTGCAAAGTCTACTTTGAAATCACAACCCAAGTTGTTGTAAGACATAGTTTCCTTAAATGAGGCATTAATGAGAGAACCATAATGCAGAAGAAAACTCCTTGTACAATCAAAAAAAAACAAATGTGTCCACTCACATAAAGCCTGTGATGTCTGACTAATGTGGCTCCCAGCCTAATGTAGGAAGGTGAAAATGGCTCCTTTCATTTTCTGACTAATAGATGTATGGTAAGAGCTTTGAAACAATGCACCCTACACGATGCAGCGCTAGAAAGACCAACTGGTTCCTCCTCAAAGAGATCCTGCATTCTTCTTAAGTGCTCCAGTGTCTGTGTTCTAAACCTGAAAATGTGTTTTTAAGTGTCTGACATACAATGGAAGTTATTTCAGTAGCTTTCACTGGGCTAATCACCATCATCAGTTTAGAAATATATAAATATATATATTTTTTTAATTCTATTGTAAATATTGTATTATAAAATGTAGCAACTGACATGAATGCTATGTCATTGTCAATAGCTAATAATAGGAGTTATTGTGTGGTTTCTACTAATCATATTCAATGTGACATCGGCTTCGCTAAAAAGAGCTTCTCTAAAACACGCTCCACAAAAAAAAAAAAAAAAAGACTCAGTATGCTATTTTCTTGTAACTGTGAGCTCAGTTGAAAAGGAAAGCAATTATGTCTCTTTTGAAAAGCCACTTGGACAGCTCTTGTGGCAGCCTGTGAGTAGCCCCACTCATACATGACTCATTTCTACTCATTTTCATCCAGCGACTGAAAATGCACCACACTCTACTGTGCCAGCTTTTGGTGCAATTATAGTCGGGTTCCTCTACACACTTATCTTCTCCATCTGAGGTCAACCCAGGCCCTAATAACCACATGCTTTCCAATCCAGCGGCTTGAAATAGACTAGTGTATTTCAACTGTATTTCCTATTGGGGGTCAAAGTTTTGGCATGTGAAACTGAGATCACTGCCTGGTTAAAGGAAATCTCAACCTTACGTCATGCTTGTTCCTTTGTATGGAGCTACAACAGTGACAGTAAGTTTTGGCACTGATAAGAAGTCACTGAAAAAACAAAACAAAACATGGGCATTGAAAATGGTTTCATTTTGATTTTCTTTTGCATTCTGATCTGATTTTCACTGACAATCTTCAGATTTTTTCTTGATGTCACTCCATTGTCAGTGTCAGGTTTTGTTTTGCATTTACAGATTTTTTTTGTTAATCTATTTTTCAGTTTAACTTTCTGTCACCGTTTCGTAAAGGGGAAGACTTTAAGGGTAGGAGCAAGGACAGTGTGATTTTAATAAAATCTCTACATCTCTGTGTCACTCTTTAGGGCCCACAGTCCCCTCCAGAGCCTGGATTCACCACCAGGTCTCCCAGGCAAAAAGCAGCTCACTTGCTATTTTTCAGTGGAACTTTTTTCAGTTACTGTCATTGTTCTAGCTCCATACATTTGCACCACAAAGCTAGAAACATACAAAAAAACAAAAATCATAGTCTATACTGAAATGAAATTAGGGCGTAACATACGCTAGATCTCGATGTTGTTATTGATGAACACTCTTGTTCCTAAGCCCAAAACACATCAGTCAAAATTATCTATCAGGATAATGATGTGAACAGTTAGCCATTAATCACATAATTGCTAATCGGTTAACCGCAGACAATATTTTTAACAGTTATGCATGTTGGTCTATAGGTTAATTTTGCTACTCCTCAGTTTACTGCACAGGGCCCCACCCAGGTCTGGTGAGAGCTAGCTAGCGGAGTCGCTAATTCAGCGATTACAGCCAGTAATGCCCTTCTGACCCAACAGCATCATCATTGGAAACGTGGTGGCTACCCTCCGGTCTCCACCTAGGTCGCACCAGGGAGTAAGCCACTGAGTTTTGAGCTGAAACCCCCTTTAGCATTGTTATCACTGTTAGCAGTGTTAGCATGGTCCTTGGTGCTAACATGGTTGACAATGTAAAAGGTTTCGTGGCTCATAAGGAAGCTGCTCACTGGGGCTACCCGGGGGGAGAATGGAGGGTGGTCACCATGTTTCCGCAGCAATGCAGTCCCACCACTTGGAAAGAGTGGTGCCGCTAGCTAGGGTGGTGCACAGCACGGAGCTGCCCGTAGAGACCTGGGGTTGGGCACTGGCAGTAGGCAGCTGCCTGTCAGCAAACCCAACAGAAAATAAAAGGCAAGACATTTACAATTTCACCACCTCTAAATGAACAGCACTTTGAAATGCATTGCTAAGGCTCACGGAGAGAGATGAGACTTAAAGGAAAGGCCTGTAATGTATTTTATAGGGATGGGCAGCACAAGAAAAAACACTATTCGAAAATTGTGGCAACTATTCGACAATTTTTCGTGAAGCTGTAGTTTGTTTGGGTGATCATTGATCAAACACTGACATGTTTTTCCAGGAAATACAAAGTGCACGTACAGACACGCACTATTTGTCTGTCCCCTCTTCTACAGTGAATGACAGACAGTTAATAAGGGCAAAGGTGCAGAGGGCCTTTATTTACTGTTTCCAAGAGGTGAGTTAAACATTAATATTATATAGCCATATACACCTAGCTGTCATTTATTTGGTCCGGACAGCTATGGCAATGTTATCTTGGCCGAATGAATTATGATTCTGCCCCATGCTGTAAGATAGGTCACCCTCATAAATGGATAAGGGGGGTATGAGCAACATGACGGTATTTAATAGGGACATAGATACTATACTGGATAGCAAAGCAAACAGTCGTTTATGAAACCAAAGTACAGGAGCCTCCTGTCCGGTCCAGCTGGTATTTTCAGCCATGAAAACAGGTTTCTTGAAAGAAAAAAAAAAGAAAAAAAGAAAAAAAAAGAGGAATTATTAACTAAACCTAAATCCCACCAAAGTGAAGGCAGTGCAAACAAAAACTGATAGGGTCCCTGCTGTAGTTTTGTTTACGCCACACCAACACTTGACTCATTTCTTCCAAATGTTAGATAGCCAAAGCCCTCCCAGTATTCTGACCTTGCACATATCAGCTCAGCTTTTATTTGCTAAACAACAACGGGGAACATGATTTTCCTTAGTGAAATGATAAATAAGTGACTTATTTTATGATTACACAGATGCTGGCACATTTTATTAGCCTTTTTCACTGACACAAGCCACATCAAACACTCCGAAATGCAAACACAGAGTACATTAGGTTGAGCTGTTTTCAGTGGCCACAGCTATGCCTCTTGAAGATAAGAAATAGCTGAAATGTCAATGTGGTTTAATGAGGGTGGTCTGCTTAATTCAGTGTGTTGCAATGGTGTCTAAATTCAAAGGTCTGACCATGTGCACTATATTTGCATTTCATTCAACTCTTAGACCTTTGCCAAGTCCTACCCACATTAACTTCAACTTTTGGCAAAGCTTTGTCTTGACAAACTATGTCCAAAATAAGCAAACGAAAACAAAAACCTTCCTTTCACTTACAGACAATGATTCACACCATTAATGATGTTTTTCCTCATCTAAAAAACTGAGCTGCTCTTAATCACTCTCCTGAGAGGCTGAATCTAAAAATGCTGGTCACAGATGACAGGGATAAAAAAGCCTTACTAAAACGATGTGTTGCAAGCATAAATCATCAGAGACATGTGCAGCATTACCCGTAAACAGAACAACTTGATGTTGCTTCCAACTCTTCAGTGTCTGTCTATTTCATTGCACGGGTGTCATTACCTGCAATGTTGCTGTCAGACAACCTTGTGAGCATGAAATTATTTGATCGATGGTCACGATGCAGCAGCACATTAATTACTGATGGTATTCATTATCATTGGCATGTAGCTTGTTAGCTACATATACGTCTTTCTGAAATAACTTGAAATGTCTCGGGCAATAAAAGGATTCAAGATAATTCTGCCAAACTGAGACAGCCAATGCCCAACACACATTCACAATGACACATCGAAATCTCAAAACAAGGACAGCAACACTGTTTAATATAATCTCAAAATAATGCATCTCAATTTAAATAGCATCTCTCACCTTTGACTAACAAACACCAGGCCCTTTTATCATCTTACACTTTTAATTTTTTCTGAATTAGCTGATATGTGTTGTTGTTAAGTTGCCTTTCAATGTTTGTGTGTCGCTGCATGTGTCTTGCATGTTTAACCATTCCAAGTATACCTTGTCATTAAATCAAACGTGGTATAATTACAAAGCGCCATTATCGCTGCAATTAAAAATGATTAAAATACAACAAACACTGAACTTTGCAACCAAAAGCTGGTGGCTGGCTGCCAGCCTGGCATCCATTTCTGTAAGCTACTTTTGGGCCATGGAACATTAAGCACAAGCCTTTAGCCATTTTCTCAATATCAGGAAAAACTAGAAACACTATAGATGATATTACTTTGTCGCTTGTTTCCACTCAACACCTTTTCTTGAATATTTGTCTCAATCCTGTTGTAAAATCACAGAAGACAAGACAAGACAGTAGAATGGTGATATTTTATATACTTCAGGGTCCTAAGAAGATGGCTGAGTGTGCTGAGTAACATAAAGTGGAAACGGTAGAAGCTACTGCTGTGCGCAGTGGTGCAGATGGCTAATTTGCATTAATAATGTCAGTAGATGTAAAAATCAGGACATGACTCCTAAATTATTTTGTAGTGGTGTGTGGACACCACAACAGCATAGTCAAACGTTCACAATCTGAAAGTAAAAGGAGACCCGGAGTTAAAACAAGGATGATAAAGAGAGAGCGAGAGCGATAGGAAACCACGCATACTAGATCTTAATGAGTGAGGGTGGATGGAGATCAGTCTCAACACTGTCATCACAACAACAACCACAGCCAGTAAAAAGTCAGCCTGGGATTCACAGCGCCTTAGTAAAACCACACCACTGACAGCTGCAGAAACTGAAGGCTCTGCCAGGAACACAAGGAAAACATCCAACCCACTTTGGCTGAGAGTGTTTATCCCTCAACAATGCCTTCCAATATTTTTCATGGATGCAAAAACCCAGAGCTTTCATTGTTCTTGGCAGAGACCTTCATGTCCTGGTTGGTGTTGACGAGGAACCGGCTTAACGGCAATCACTTGCAAATGTATTTATCTTTTACAGCTCATGATTGCAACTGTTTTCCGCCAAGGCAGAAGCCAGGGGGTCTGAGTAAAGGCCTTTATTTGGGATTCCTAAAGGACAATTAATTTTACTTGCATGTTATCTATTTATGCATTAATATGGTTAGAGAAGGGTAAAAACCCAGGTGACTCAGTGCATCACAATGAGCTATTTTAACAGTTGGTGTGCTTTTGAGCCAGGGAGTCATTACCCAAAGACAGAGCAATGGGATGACAAATGAGGCCTCTAAGTGAAACAAAGCCAGATTAGCACATTTCTCTCCTCTGAATAAATACAGAGAGCATCTTTTTGTGTGGATAAAGGATAAGGGCCCTGTGTAATCTATTTATAGTATTTGTTTGTATTATGTTTGTGCTGTGGCAGATGGTGTAGCCCTGCTCAGTGGTAGCATTCCTGAATGGGATTTGGTACAGTCAAATTCAAAAGTTATGGATATGGCATTATGTCTGTGCCACAAGCGGATGCATTTTCTGAGAGCAGCTTCTATTTCATAATGTTACCAATATGGTGGTGTATAAACCACGGCACATTCAGTAATGTGGGGATTATGGCTACTGCAGGGTTATGCATAAATTCAAGGACGGAAAATATTGTTTCCGTTTTCCTTCCCACTGTTTTGCTCTTAGGTTCAGCTGTGGTCTCACTGGCAGTAGAAAATACTAAAAAGGAACTCAAAAACTATTTAATATATTTATGTCACTGAATGAAAATTAAAAGACTGAACTAAAAGAGGCTATTGTGCCGTATTAGACAGTCCAAGAATAACCTCCTATAATCCACTCTTTAAGAGTCTACAGTCACGCTAGCTGCTCTGTGAGGCTGTACTAAAGCACAGCAGTGCACTGAGCTGAGCTGAAGGCTCAAGTCAGTATGATAACATGCTGATGTTTAGAAGTTACAATTTTAACCATGATCACTGTCATAGTTTAGCATCTTAGCAGCATGCTAACATTTGCTAATCAGCATTAAAAACAAAGTACAGCTGAGGCTGATGGGAATGTCTTTAGATTTGCAGGTATTTGGCAGCCCCCAGGAGCAGCACTGGGCTTTGAAGTGGCCAAATGTGAAATTATAATTACAGGTCCATCATATGATACAATGGAGTCCAAAAATCTTTTTCCCATAGACTTATATTATGAAAGAGACGTCTGTTAATCTGCAGATACATTTTTTGAGCATCACAGCCCTGGGGAAATGACTCATTTCACTCTCAGGATTATATCCATTCTGTTATTTTCATCCCCATTCAAGTTAGCGGAAGGCTAAACAGGAAGTTAGTCACTTGTCACTTGGCTGGTGGAAATCTCTGGTGTGCCTGCTCTATGGTCCCCAGGATATGGAATATCTGGGTAATTTCTACCACAGAAATCAAGCTTTTTTGGCTTCATGTGCCACGGAACAAGATTCATAAGAATGAACTGCCCAATAATATTGACATGTCATAGGTATTGGCCGATATCAGCTTTAAAATAAAATCAGAATTGTTCAACATGCTTTTTCTTATTTTGCACAATGAATGAATATTACATACATTGAAGAGCATTGTAATTCATGACTCCATCTGCTAATGGGCCATCTCAATAAGAGTATGCATGCAAAATATGATGTTAATTCTACTATAGAGGGGACTTGATGATCACTAAAATTAGGTGGGGAAAAGAGTGGATATATCGACATCGGTATAGGTTATCGGTTGAAGGAGTTGTTACATATCAGCATATTGGATATTGGCAAAAAATCCAATATTGTCCATCCCTAGTGCCCGCCTCTAACACTATACCCAGTTATCATTATACACCCATGGAATTTGGTCATGAACCAAAGTGTTGACCAAATCACAAATTTTATTAGAAATTATCCTGAGGTAGGCATACGCGTCTGTACCGACTTTCATGACAATCCATCTTATAGTTGTTGAGATATTTCCCTCAAAACAAAGATGTCAACCTCATGGTGGTGCTAGAGGAAGAGTCTGGGGATAATCGAAGTCATTAGGATACATCATCCAGAAACATAGTATGTCTGCGCAACATACCATGTTTCTGGATGGTGCTAGAGGAAGAGTCTGGGGATAATCGAAATCAATAGGATACATCATCCAGAAACATGGTATGTCTGCGCAACATTTTGTGCCAATACATCTCATATACATTGAATGAGATCCCTGGAAAAGTGAAGAGTTTCACCTGTTGGTGCCGCTTAAAGGAAAGGTCAGGGGAATGTTTAAGAGGACTTATCCTCTGGGCACCATGGATATCCGTTCCAAATTTCATGGCAATCCGTTCATATTTGTTGAGATATCTGAGATGGGACCAAAGTGGTGAACCAACTGACATCAGCATCCCTATATGGAGCGTGGCTAAAATGTTTAATTGCAAGGAGACACTGCACCATGAGATGGTGTTTATACAAGATTAACCACTCAAGAAATACATTTATCCTTTATGGCTGTAATGTGTGCTTTCTCCTATTAATATGAGACATGCAGCAGATGAGATCACATCAGGAATCAAGTCCTCTAACAGAAAAGCAAAACACTGAATATCCAGGCCAACTACCTCCTCTGTGTTAAACAAGGATGCTGTAATTGCTGGAGCTCATCTGCATCCCAATGTCCCCCCATTCCAACACATTAGCTCCCAGACAGTTGCAGCCCTGACATATTGAGATGTAGTGCAAGAACTGTGCTCTGGGCACCAGACGATGTGCAGCTAATGCACTTTGCTAATGTATTATTTAGAAAGTGGCCTTGCTAATTGAGTTTTAATGTCAGTGGCCGCTCTCCCACATGTGTTTGACCGAGCACAGGGGAAAGTTTAGATGTTGATAGATTACAGCTGGCCACTGGTGGCAGCTCCAAAGGTCATGGGCAATGCTGGGGCAACCACCGTGACCTCAGCTGTTTATGAAGGAAACCTGCCTGCTTTTTTCACACCTATGAGCATTTTACTTGTGTTTAAAATGTAGATATTATTAGAAAGCTCCTTTCTTCATAAACAAAGTGTGGTGTATGAAGAAAGCTTTAACTGTGCACATAGCCACCACATGTAGCCATATTTAACACAGCAAACAGTAGGTTGATTCAGAGTTAATGTGGGCATGTATGTGAAAGCTTCAAATAAGATAATCCACATCCATACAAACCACGCAGAAAATATTAAATTACCACAGCAATCAATCAAGGCATATATGTGGAGGATATGAAAAGCTCATTAAAGACATCTATAACACCAGGGCAAAGAGGAAACTGGTAAATGTTTGCAACTTGAACTGAATCTAAGTTGGGGAATAGTACAAGGTTTGTAAGTTGGAATTTGAATATGCTCCCTGAATAAACAAGGAGAAATTTGCATTTTAAACAGCAACACATTATGCACTGCAGCTTTGTGGAAATCATTAGTTACACACTTCCTTGCAATTATTTTGCAAGTTCACCCCACACGTTGTCTATGATAGGAAGGCACAGAGAAAGGCTCTAGTCTTTATGAGAATCACTCACCCAGAGCACAAGATAAAAGCAGAGCAATAACTTATTTCAAAAAATCCCAACCGGCTAATTAACATTGTGAATTCAACCAGAAAGTCAGTATTCCTCTGACTAGTTTAATTGCATTGATGTGTGAGCCACAATTTAACGGCTCAAATAGAGAGCTGCTTTGGTTCCCATAAATGACGGTATTTCCTCACCTCAAAGACTGTAACAGGAATTTTTTTTTCGTGGCATAATCAAGTTTAGCTTTACCTGAGCTCATTTGATGATTTAATAGACTTAAATGAGTTTTCCTCCCAAGGTTAATTATGAAGCACTGAATTAAATTTGCCACTATGCGATTGCTTATTTATAAAAATGTCTTCAGTTCTGCTCTGAGGTAATATGATTATTGGATTGAACTGAATACCAGCCAAAGCGTGTTGTGTGCTTAAGCTTGCTGATGAGTTCGAAGGGTCACTGAAAATGAACATCCTCCTTGGTTGTAACAACTAATGCATGCAGAGCAGACTAAACTTTTGGTCTTACAACACTACATCATAAACTTTTAATCAAAATAATGTTTACCACACAAGGTCCAGTCACTGTTTAAATTGTGTATAGTTTGTCACTGAAATTGACCATTTAGAGTCTAATCGGTTCCTAAGCGATTGTTCACTTGGCAAAGCAAACTTCCAAGGCACACATCATTAACTGACTAGGTTAGTCTGCAGGATGCCATGTTAATCTATAAGAACCCTGTTAAACACTTGCACATACACTGCGTCCTATCATGGATGCAATCAGAGTTTAGGGCAAGATTAGCAGCTCTGTCGCAGTCTTTATTGGATTCAGGGAAGTTTACAACCGGAGCATTATTATCCAAGATGGTATTACATTTATCAATTCATCTGTTAGTCCTCATTGTAATCACTGACTTTTGCCAGAACCATGCAGCTTTAGTCTCAGTCCTTTAGCAGAAAATCATGTACATCGCCATTATGTGCATACTTAAGAACCTTTTACAGGGTTCTCATTTTCAAATGAGTCAGCTGAAACACTGAAAGGACTGGAGCTAATATTAGCATCATTAGGTAGTTAGCCAGTGTTTCCCATTAATTAACGAAACTATGACGGCCAGCCATAGTTTAATTTGACCCGCCATAGTTTCTAAATAAAAGATTTAGGCTGCCGAAAGTACTGACTTCTCATGATATAAATAATATCTCGAACGCCGTAGCGTTTTGTGCCGATGTGCTCAGGCTGTCAGATCCAGCGCTCAACAGTGCGAGTGTTTCACTCGACTAAAAATACGTGTGTGCGAACTGTAAAAAATATTTAGGGGCGCATGTGCCCTCAAAAAAAAAATCAGCCAAAGCAGCCTATATTTTTGTCAATAAAAATATATGATAATCTAACCGCAAATGTGGAGGAACTCCAGCCGCCTTCCCTCTTCCCTCTTCCCCGTGTGACACGGTTATGGGCGGTTTTCCAAGCCACTGTCGGCACAATGAATATAAGTCCCACTGTCGGCTGGGTGGAAATAAGTCAAAGGGCTCTAGTTTCCCGGCGCAGCGCAGGGTGGCGAACCCCACACAGAGCTAGTTTCGAACAGCGCAACCCGAGGCACGCTCAGTTTGGTAGTTTGGCAGACCGAGGTGCGCTGAGATGGGTTTGGTGGCGCAGCAGGGGGAGGTGTCGACAGATCCAGCTTGGCGCAGTGACAGTTTCGTGCCAAAAGGCTTCGCCGAAGGTGCGCTAAAAGCTCGCCAGCTGAAACCAGGTCTACTGTCAGCGCAGGGGGAGCGCAGCCAGTATAAGCCGAAGTTTGGCTGACCGGCGGACAGTGCACACACGTCACCAAAACCTCACAGGCAGGTTTCCAGAATATCAGGCACATTAACGATGCAATAAATACCCAAAAAAACACTGTTCAATGCAACCATCTGCAATCAGCACATAAATGTATCTCTATATTGACTGTCCCGTCACATCTGATGTCAGATCAAAGGGGATTGGCACCGTTTGGCACGCGTAATGGAAACCCAACCTGATTTGATTAACACAGCTGCAAACTAATGAGTTCACATCCCTCTCAGACAACCACAAACAGCCACAGCATCAGATAGGGAGTATATATTCAGCATCTGTCATCTTAGAAAAGTCAAAAGAAAAGAAACAGAGTGAGACTGCGAGAGAGAAAGAGAGAGAACGCGCGTGCACGAGAGAAACGCATCATTGATTTACAATTGTGGTGACCTCCTCCCAGGCTACCTTTGCACCATCAGCCCGTGGAGGTCTGCTCGCAGTTCCGTATATTCGGACACTGCGAGCAGACCTCCCGGACCAAAACATCAGTTTCCTCCTGGGAGAAGTTTGGCCGTCTGACGCTGCTGCTCTCTTCTGCAATGGCGAATTGAGTAAACTCTCATTACGCCTTCGTGCGGCGCATTTAAGGGCAAGGAAAGGGGCTCATTTGATTGGTGTGATGTGTGTAAAACCCACTCCACGGCTTCTCTCCTCCCTCTTTCCGACTTGCGCCGGTAGGAGGGACGGAAGTGGGACAGACGAGTAGCTGCGCCAGCGCGCACGGTGTGCCAAACTTGTGACAAGTGACTAACTTGAAATAAGTCCTGCAGAGTTACAGAGGACCTGGAGAATGTTTTAGGATAGTAATAACATTATATAAGATAATCATATTACAAAGATAATATAAGATAATAACATTAAAGACAAAATGAAATTGCAATACTTTTTCAAAACTTGATGATTTTACCTTTCTGTACATTTTGTATACAAATTCATTTCAATTTCAATTTACAATGTTCAAAATTTTCTTCCGGGGGGAGGATTGAGGATTATTTCAAAATGACTGAACTAAAATTACCGACTTGCAGTTGAATGCCTCTGCCAACCTTACAGTTGCCACCAAGTTACAGTTTACATCCATGCCTATCCACAAATATGTGTAGCCCATAGACTGTATAAATAATAGACATAGGCACCGTGACGTCAACCATTGGTTTGTGGACTGCCATTTTGAGGCCTCAAGTCTGGCATTTCAGTCATCGCCATCTTGGTTTTTTGGAGCCAGAAGTGACCATATTTGGATGAGAGGGTGGAACTGTGGAGGAGCAAGGTGTGGACCTGACTCACAGACTGCAGTGACTATCATCTCGCGAGATGACGTCACACAGCCCAGAGGTAAGGGAAACGCTTAGTATGCTATTTACAGAGATAGCACTGGCGATCTGAACCGGTCAGTGGCAAAAAAAAAAGCACTTTTAATGCATAAACTTATACGGGACGCGTTTGCCCCCATTACCGTTTTAGCTTGTTTCGCGGCTCCCAGTTGCATCTGCCTCCCTCAATACTGAACCAATTTTAGAATGAGTTGTACCTATGAATCATACGCACACATACACATGGGGAAATAGGGCCCAGGTTGAAAAATACCGACGTTATCCCTTAAGATATTGCTTTCACAAGAATGGGATGTACAAACATACCAACGGACGGAAAAGCCTTAATTAAAATAGAATTATCGCTTTGCAGTTGTTTGCCTCTGTGAACCAGTCAAGTTGCACTTACAGTTTACAAAATGAACAAAAATGCCAAGCAAAGCAACAGTAACCAGGGGGACAAGGTTAGTGAACGTCAATTAGATGGATTCAAAGAATAAACACACACAAAAAACAATAAGCAAATAAGCCAAATTATCAAAGTATGTACCAACAAGACTTATAGATAATGCAAGAGCCCCAGTGCTTTTACTTTTTTGTATCACAGCTTGTCTAAAATTAGATTTCTATCTCCCCACTCATCCTCTCCATCCCTTTTATCAACATCTTCTCTTTCGACCAAACAGTGCTCTATCCATCTCTCTTTGACAGGCTTTTATACATCTTGGAGTTTTATAACACCTCTAACATTGTGAAGCACTTCAAAAAGGCCACCGTGGTGCAGAGAACAAGTGATTATATTATGGTACAGCTCATCAAACACTACATGGTCAAAAAGCAGAGCACTTGATATCTCAGACAAGTGAGTTTAATGGCTGCCAGTGCTTGACCTTCTCCACAGGGCCTCCATGTTAGTCACTCTCCAGCAATTCCAAATTGAAACAGAGCCATAGCAACTACCAAATATTTGCAGAGGAGAAAGAGAAAACATATGAGAGAAAGAGGAAACACAAGAGATTCCATCCCCTCCCTCAAGGTCTCTTTCTTCAGTCTATCCCAGGTATGTTGACAGACTGGGGACTGGGTGTCTCACTGGGGTGGTAGTGTGACAGTGTCTCTCTGAATATTTCACAGTGCAGTGTTTGTGGGTACAAGAAGGGACTGCAGACCACCCCACTCAGGGATTGTCTGAAAGCTCCATCAACCGTAGCGAGCCTCTGCGCTGAGGCTTTTTGCTATCAGGGGCATGGGTGTTACTGGAGATTGGGCTTTGATGTGCACAGTGACAGCGCATCAGAGCACAGCAGCAGGTGAAAATAATCTATCTTCCACTCTGTGATTTATGGATGTAATTCCTCTGGTTCGACACCAGTCACAGGAAAATAATAGTGTACACCTCATGATATTTTTGACAGTTTAGCTTTAGGGCAGCAATGTGAAGACAACACAAAATGTTTGAGGCCTAATGAGATTGGTCAAATTTGAACAGAATGTTGTTTAACCAGACAGAATATCGTCTCATTGGTTCAGAACCATTAAACTGAACCTCAATCCGCTTCTCATCATCACAGTAACCCCTCCACCGTAAACGACCTGCGATTACCCTCATTCTCCTTATGGCCACCCTGACGTTCATACGTGAATCAATGGACAATTACAATTACGGAGAGTGACTGAGCTCATCCCTCAAGTTCCAGCGCCTGCTCCTGAAACATGCGGCAGGTTCTGTAAATGGAACAATTAAGATAACTGACTGTACAGGCCCCATTAACAAAGCCTGCTTTCAGCTCTGAGCTGCGATTAGATTAATTCTCATAATGGAGAAGCCCTTGTTCCTTCATTGTTCTCCATTTGCCCTCTTCAGTCCGGGTGTCAGTCATATCCTGTGAGTACGGTTTCATGTTGGACTGGGATCACAATGATTTATTGGACATCAAGAGTGAAGGACAGCAAAGTCAATGTAAAGGTGAGAAGGAGAAGCACAGTGCGTATCGACAAATCTGACATGGGTCGACACTTAAGAAATAACTATTTTAGTTATCATAAGTCATCATTTTGCAAGGCAGAGCTTTATATTGAGAACCGCCAGATTGCCTAGGGCAGGTAAAATGCCACATTGAGCTAGTTAAATAACTAAATAAATAAATAAATAAATAAGTAAATAAATTTAAAATGTAGTTTTTTCTAGAGCTGATGATGGAAAGAGGCAGGGTGTGAGCCATCTCACTTCCTTCTCATCTATGTTGAGAGTTGCACATGCGCTGCTCGCAACAGGTACTAGCGTGAAAATGGCGGTGGGCAAAGACAAATTCTATGAGCTGAAGCGCAAGCGAGCATTTCAATTATCCTGGAAACAAGAGTTTAGTTGATTGGCATTAGAGGATGTAGGCAAAACTCCAACTATGTAATGCCGCAAGTCTGAGAGCAAGACAGATCCCTGGAGTGCCATAAAAAGAGCTGGTTTTTTTTTGTGACACTGTGCCCTTGTTCTGATTCATTTACTAAAAATGTCAATTAACTTTAGTTTTTATTGTTAATTGATAACTGCTAATAGATAACAAAAATTGTTCTGGGGCAGATTTGTGATCCACCTGTCCGATCTGGCAAGTAAAAGGAAAGGTTAAAATTGAACACTGCAAGGTGAGCAACCACCCTAAATACATATGATAAGACTTAATGTTTACGAAAAACACCTGTCCTAACACTTGCCTATAGTGAGTACATCGCATTTTTAAAAAGGGAAACAAGCAAAAACACTTAAGTGAAGACCACAATCTGGGGACATGGAGGTGTCAGGATGACGGTCCTGTTAGGCAAGGACACAGACACTCTTACAAAGGTTTCTCTACTGCTGCCACATTGAGATAGACACTGTGATTGGGTAGGACGTGAAAATCAAGTTCTATTTTAGTCTAAGGACAGCACTTTTTTCTGGTATGATTTACAGAATGTTCACACGGCACACTACATATATGGCACAAAACAAACAGGAGAATATTTCCAAAAATATGTAAAATTATGTCAAAGATAATATAACGTTGTAGGCAGAGCTTTATCAGTCAAAAACCAAACTCTAAATGTCCACAGACTTGCGCTGTTCGTTTTGCACTGCGTTAACACAGCAGTAGGAGCTAGCCAGCAATATGTAAACAAAAAGTGCTGAAACAGAGTGCAAAATAACAACCAGCTGTGATTTCCAAAGCATCACTTAATTATTTGCTGCATTGCTACTCTGGCAATACTTTCTTTGCCTGATGTTATCTATAGATGGTTTATCTCAGTGTTGTATCACCTAAAATCAGTGTAAGATTATTCACATGAGTACACCTTAACTTTACAAAATATTAAGACCTTCACAACACCAACTTTAAACAAGTAAACTGTCCTTGCAACAAAATAAAATGACACTGAATTGGCCCAGTGTGTGTTAAAGAAGAATGGCTGCACTGTAATAACAGGGTGTGACACATTTACAGCACTGCCCAGCAATTCTTGGTAGGTAAATAATGCTAGGATGAAATCATGTGGTGAGTGTGATGAGTCTGACTCACTTCATGTCTCATATTTACAAGTTGTGTTTCTAGTACTCATGTGACAAAGAGTCAAACATAGCCTGTGTGTGTGAGAGAGGTCATTACCTCAGTAATATGAACTGTGTGTGTGTTTGTGTGTATTTAACTGGGAGGGGAACTAGTTCTGTCATGCTAGTTCCTATACCTTTTTTTGTTCAGTGTAAGAGTGTGAGTGTTAAGTTACAAGCACTACACACACACACGCACACCATCTATGGGTCTCTGTGCATTAGGCCACCCACAATATTTGCATGGTAGTCCGACACCTTTCTATACCACTGCCTCTCAAAGCCTGGCATGCGTCCATCTTATGTGGACAGAGCATGGAGGTTAGGACTGAAGCTGCTGCTATTAAATTTTCCTTTTCTTCAGATGTTATTCTACAGAACACCAGGCTCTCTTTTCTGCGGTCAGTGCCTGTCCAATTCATTCAAGAATGATATGCATTCCTCAGCCGCACTCCAGCAGCTCAGGGCCAAGCAGGACAGGTTGCACTGCCAAAGGCAAGACGGCTACTAAAGTGGCTGCACTTATTGGACACTGGTTTAGTGAAAATAATGATAAAAAAGCCATATAAGACACAATACCACAGTAGCAAATTTTGAAACATATTACTTGGCAGACAGACAAGTATGGTTTTTTCTTTCTTTCTGAGGAAACAAGACTACACAGCTGCTTCAGGTTTATCCTATTTCTGACCATCTGCAGTAAGAGCCCCTTCATGATGTCTGTAACAGAAGACAAACCAAATACCTTCTGAGTCAACACAACCCTGATCCCTCCTGCAGTTGAAAAACAAATAAACATGGGCTCACGCTAGGCAGCCCTGGCAAATCCACTCAGGAATTTCAAATACTCTTGAATTTATTTTCCATGAGGTCTTTGGAGCAATCTTTGCAATCAAAGAGGTCAATTTTGCTTGGAAAGAGAAAAATATTAGGTAAATATTTTCAGGGAAACCGGTCATATTTGAAATGGAATGGCTTCCCTCACCCCCTGCCCTCCGTTTTCCAAACACGTACAGTGTACACACGCAAACACACACACGCCCTCGCTGTGAACACACACACAGACTCATGCTTGAGACACAGATACGTACACAAATGGCTTTTCTTCAGATGCAGTCCAGTTTTTTGGGGCTGATTGGTGCTACTCCCCTGCCGCCAGACCAACTGACACGCTTGTTTATTTTTCCCATGCCCACTTTAAATTCCAACATTCCCCCCCCCCCCCCCCCCCCCCCCCCCCCAACTGAAAAGGCCTGTGTGCGCTGGGCCAGGAGGACAAAAAAGGTAGGAAAATATCAACAAATCGTCATTTACATCAGAACAAAAACAAACAAACCCAGGAGAAAGGAGCTGCTAAGGAGGTCCAAGGCTTTTTTGCTCCAGAAATCCTTCTCATGTGGCTTCAGGCAGCCTGCCAGCCAAATCTAATATGGATTTATATACAAAGAAAGTGCTTAGTTTAACATAATGAATATTTAATCATGCATGGACCCTATAAAGCAATTTTGCAGAAATAATTGAAAGCAGACTTTGTCTCCAGGCTTGGAAAAAAAAGCAACAGCTCAACTGTTGACCCAAAGGAGCCCAAAAATCTCACGCTGGATTAAATGTTTACACTGCTGGCATACACTCTGATAAATGAGGTTAGGAATCTGGGGTGGAATCAATGGGTGTTAAATCTGCAGATTCTGTCAGGGCGAGAGAACACACAGATGCCTGGCTGTGCACATCACACATGCACTTGTTGGGCAGCTCCATCCTGCATCCTGCAGCTGTCTAACACTTTGACTATTTTACACTGTAAGTGTTTGTGTACTCTTTCACTCAGTGAGCCGCAAGTGAGAGAAGGAAATAAAGATTGGTAATGCAAAACCGCCTGCGTGAAATTCAAATTAACTGTCTGGTGTAAGGTTCATTAAAGGTGACTAAACAACATTCTGTCGTCTGTGCTATTATTCTATATTTTGTTATAGCTAGAGTACACTTCTATCTCGCTACTGAAAACATCCTGCTGATATGCACATTGAGACCTCAGTGAGGGAATGTACTGTGACAGAAAAAGAAGATACCTCATATTTATTCCCTGCCGATACAGACTCATTTTAATAAAAGCACACAATAAATAAAGCCAATCCCTCAGCCGTAGGTCCACCAAACAAGTGAACAATTTTCAATGACAAGGAAGCTAAAGCACAGACAAGATACAATACAAGTCTATCATATGAGTCATATTACATCATGTGAAATATTTTCCACAAGCATTACTTGTGCCATTCACTCCTTTGTAAATTATTAGCTCTGGTAATAGTATTAACAAAGAGACTGATGATAACGCTGCATGGCCTTAGGCCACAGGAAAATACAAGAAACAGCTAAACTTGTATAAAAAAATGGAGGGAGGGGGGCAGACGACATAAGCGGATTTGAGGGAAAGTGTTCACTTATGCAAAATAAAACAGGTTATCAGGTCTATTTGGTGATTCCCTGGCACCCTTAATAAATCAGCTTAAGGTGCGGCCTAACGGCTTCATTCGCCCCACAAATCTCTGCACTGCAATAACATGCACCAGCGAGCACAGATTAATTTAATAACTCTTTAATATTCTCCATGAAAAAGAACAGGAGACCAGCGAGTCCGGAGCATATGGGGTGGGTGGTGAAAGGGGCTATCTGTGGAATAGGATATTGCTGCAGCAACAGATTGAATATTACATAATGATGTCATTTATATTCCATTCGAAGTGCTAGCTTCCCAGACTGGGGACTCGAACAGAGCTGGGGATTTGTCTGTGATAGAGAGTAATAGGGAGTGAAGAAGTTTGTGGGTGTAGACGGCATGAATAAGGACTAAGGTGAGTGGAGGGTGTTACAGAGCAAAGATTGTCTGTCTCGCTATATCTGAATGTGTCTGACTTAAGATGGAAAACCCTGATTTAAACTGTCTGAAGTGGACATATACTGTATGACCAGCAACCTGCCATTATAGAAGTATGGCTCAGTACAGGAGACCTCCATACAACATTCACCAAGATAAAATAATCTGTTGAGCAAATGGTTTACTACTTCCGTATTCTGTTTCTGTCAGCAGTTATCCTAATGTGCTCCCATCCCAGTCTTTGGGCCCGTATACATGCAGTGATTTTTGCACCCTTAAATCCATTGTTGTCAATGCAGACATGTGGAAGATGTGCTCAAAAGAGAGTGATGCCACCGTGGTGCACAAGCATTCCAAGACGCCTATTTTTCAGGGCATGACAACAGTTTAACACGGCAATGCACACTGCATGTCATGTGATGTGGAACAACCAATCACAGCTGCCAGATATCTTCCCTTTCTTCCATAAATATCAGTTTATAATAAATATTGAGGAGAATTTGATCATTTTACTGAAGGGCTACCCAGAGCTTTACATCTGTCCCACTGACAACATTTTAGGCCCAATACATACCTAAAAAACAACACATAGATCACATGGATGTATAAAGAGAACTGGATACAACGGGGCCCCATTCATTCCTATGAAAGATGCTCAGTGGTGCATGAAGGTACAAAAGTTAAACTGCAGTGTATAAAATTATCAGGATGATCCCCGCTGTTTCCACATTCTGTGACCCACAAGGCAGGCGCACTGGAGACTTGGGCCTTCAGAGCTAGCTACTTCCAGTTTTACTCTGCTAACTGGAACACGGCTAAAATAATTGACTCCCCAAATGTTGTCTGACAGAATGGATCAAATTCTGACTGTGAAACATGTCATTTTGTGGGGATCATGACACTCAAAAATATATCCACAGATATACAGATGTCTCAAGTCTTTTTGGGCCCCAGGGCATCACTTGATGGTTGTAATGCCACTGTTTGGCCACTAAAAAAACTTGGCTTCAAAGTCTGTTGCACTTTAAGGGGGACTAGGAGATCTGCTGCAAACTCAGGATTTCTGGTAAGTAGGCTATAATACGGTGCTGGTTATGGTCACTAAGCAACGTCAGGGGCAATCTGCCTACGCTCTCTTAAAAGGTGGTACAGAGGCACAACAGTAGCACCCAGAGCCTGACTACCTGTGAGAAATTCAAATTAAGTGTCTGGTGTAAGGTTAATTAAAGGTGACTAAACAACATGCTGTTGTTTGTGCTATTATTTTAAGCACACAACAAATAAAGACAATCTCTCAGGCGTAGGTCCACCAAACAAGTTAACAATTTTCAGTAGAAAGGAAGCCAAAGTACAGACAACAAAAAATACAAGTTTATCATATGTGCAAATTTTACTGGCGTGCCTTAAAAGTTGGCACAGAGTAGGTAAAACAGTAGCACCCAGAGCCTGACCTTGTGTTTTCCAGGCAGTAAAAATCATGGCATGTGTCTCGCCCCTAAGAGTCATACATCTACACTGCAAATTATATCGACAAATTTACAATATACAACTGTAATATTTCACAATAAATCACATTATTATCACCTTACAGGCTTTTACTATGATATTTAACCAAATTCAGAATTTTACTGTAAGAATCATGCAGGCAAATATAGTAATTATTAGTGCTGCATGATTAATCAAATCGAAATCGCATTCGCAATCGCGATGTCAGGCTATGCGATTACAAAACCGCATAAAAGGCTGCAATTTGCGATTTAATGTAAATAAATGTTAACGTGTGTGCCTGTGAACGTGACTGCCTCTCCTGTAGTGTGTGGAGTTTGTTGACATTACACCCACAAGCTAACCTGGTGTGTGCAGCACGTATGGTCAGGTGACCACCCGGCGTGCAGCAGTGACCAACACAGACGCTGGAGAAGAGCATGAGCACGACCATGAATAGGCTGAGTTGGCAGCGAAAAAACACTCCACGTCTATTATATGGCGATACTTTGGATTCAGGTACGGTGACATTTAACAGAAAAGTTTTTTGACTACGGGAGCATACTGCTAATTAACAGGAATGAGATATACATAAACTGTGAAGTTACAGTTAAATTTTGTAATTTACAGGAACGTACTGTTATATCACAGTAATGTAATAGGCTTTAACTATGTGTTACAGTTAAATATAGTAATTTTACAAAGCATACTGCTAAATCACAGTAATATGCAGGCCTAACTACTGTGAGATCACAGTATACAGCTGTCATTTCACAACCATTTACTGTAAAAATGACAGTAATTTACTGTGAAAGTAATGCAACTGGTAGCCAGCAATTTACTGTTAATGTACAGTCAAATATTTTACAGTGTATGTAGCGAAAACCATGAACTTCCCCATTAGCTAATTGATTTTTTTCTTACATTAATTAAATAATTTGCAACTTTTTTTGGTCGTGATTATATAAAATGATTATTATAATGCAACATCTTCCCTTGCAAGCCCTTGTTGCATGTTTATGTTAGCAGTTCTTTCTCAGATTGTATCATTTGAATCATTTTGGCCTGTTCTCATTCCCTACATAAGCAATCATCTTGCAAACCACTATATTCATTTTGATACCCCTTGTAGCGGGCCAGACCCCCAGGTCGAGAACCACAGTCTAAGCTAAACAAACAGTTTACAGCCCAGTGGATCATCTGAGAAATGCACTGTCACAAGCTACAGTTGTTTTCTTTGCTCATTAAAAGCTGGTGTTTTAGAGATACATGCTTTCACAGCACAGCAACAGCATTGTTTTTGTGGTAAGGTAAGAGATTATTGTTAGAAGCCCTGCAGGAAAATAATAAGTCTGATGTCTGCTTCCAATTTTGTGCTAAAGATGATAAATATCTTCTAATCAGCAAAACAAGGCATATTAAAAAGACACGTCTGCATCGGAAACAAGTGTTGAACACATCAGATGGCAGAGTGGTGCAAGGGGTGGAGGTGAAGCTTGGAGAGAATAAACAGAGCTTGCAGACGTTGTAATGAGAATTTGCTCCATTTGGCAGTAGCCCGCAGCAAAGGTCTCCCATCTGTTTCCTATTGGAGAGGGAGTCAACAGTTTGAAGGGGGGGAAAGGATGAGAGGGGAAACGCAAGAATGAACGGACCACAGTGACATCTTATGGCGGCAGCTGATAACACAGAGGAGGGTGAGGATGGGTGCATGCATGTGCAGACATCAGTTCATGTTTAAGAGAATCAATTGTTAAACCAATTACGAAGTGATATAGGGAAGCATGAATTCATTCATTTGCATCTAGTTTCAGCTTTGTGTAACTTTAAAGGGCAGTAACAGGGAATCTAAGTGGAATATGTATGCTGAGAGAGCTTTATATATAGCTAGAATCTGCAGGTATTTTAAGAGAGAGACTCAACTCAACTCATCTCTCTCCACAATGAACCAAAATGTGCTGACCTCATACTTAAGCAAACAGGGCAACACTGCTTGTCTTTGCCTCACAACCTCTCCTTTGTCTTTCTTATTTGCTCATCTCTTATGTACATGTTCCCTCCTTGTCTTCAGATAGAAAGTGGGATACACCTCTCTTACAGCAAAGCCTCGAACATCACCTTCAGGCTAACCTCAACCTCAAAACTAATTTAAAAAGATAGCAAAGCCTAAAAATACAAAAGAACAACACAATGTTTGATGAAAACCATGTCAATTATTCTAAAATGAACTTGAATCTCATAAAAATTCAGACCAGCCCTGTTTCTAGTTGACATATAAAGCCATAAGGCCACTGACAATAACGTACATTGGCTTTAGAGTCTAATATTTTAATTATTTGAGGACACAGAAGAGTCTCAGCTTTGTCCTCGTGTTCCCCGTCTCTAAAGATCGTGGGAGTTGGCTGACAGTGACAAAAGATTTGTTTGCATATCAAGTGACGGTCGTTTGTGCAGGAAGATTAAACACTAAGGTCAATGTTGAGCCTGCAGAAGCACTTGACAAAGAATGGCATTACAGTTGTTATTAATGTGTGTGTTTAAATTGGATACACACACTCATGTTTCGTGTGCGTGTGCGTGTGTGTATTAAGGGGGTGTGAGAGGCTTTTAGCAAGATCAACAGGCAAAGCGGGTAAACAGGCTCAACAGTGGCCATCACCTGTGGAGGATGTTATAGCTTTAGTGAGCACACAAGCCCTGCCTTTAACTTTCAAACTGTGGCTGAAAGATTTCAGGGGATTTTCACAGGCTACATATGCAGAATTATCTCAGCTGCTGTCACAACCACATACACGCAAAAATAGGTATGTGGCCGACATGAAGTAGCTGCAATGAGACTGTTTTGGAAAAAGTTCTGCTGTGACACAGGAGACTTAATTCTCGTGTACTGCTGCTTTGATTTTAAACAGTCGGAAAATGTATGAAGAGTTGAAATAACCTAGAACTACCTGACACTAGGCTGGATTTGATTTTCTCTTTATCTACATGTTAAAATGCTCAGCTTTTCAACAAAACACAAAGGTGACAAAGGTCAGTTATTTAGGTCTGTACAGAAAACCTACACTAACAACTACTGCAGACTGTGACTTCTTATCCTGCAACCTGTGTCCTAAAATTACATTTATATTTTAATCATTTGCTCTATTTTCATGGTGACTAAAGCATCCACGAGAGACAATAAAAACTAAAGTAATGGTCAAAGTTGTCAAAGTGAAATTTAAGATGTGCTGATAGATTCACGTAATCAACTCATACATTGAGTAACATTACAAGTAAACATTCCACCTTAAAAGTTGCCGGCAGTCAGCCCAGTGAATTAAGTTATTTTTTCTCAGACTGCAACTGCTGTGAGAGGCAAAAATCATCATTTTGTGTTATAGGTACAGTCTACTAATGTATGTAAAACTCTCCATGGTATGAACAGTGGTTACATGAGCCTCAAAACCAGCCACAACTCAGCCCTGAGCAGAGTGACTGTCTGCTATTGACTAATCAACAAACTGCAGTATGCACAGCTCCAGATCTAGGTGCTAGGTATCCCAACAGAGGGGTGACCAAAAATGGGGACGGTGCGAAAGCTTCCATTGGTACCATCCACAACTTTTCACAATGAAAACGGAAAAAAAGCGTACTGAACTGTACTGCTCGATGGAAACAGGGCTTATGTCCACCATCTCCTTCACTACCTTCCTACTATTTCTGTGTGATACAAGAAAGCAGCACTTATTTCCAGTAAATGTAATCCAGCAAAATATATGTAGCAATCCCATATAGTCGTCTATAAACATATTTTTAGGAGACAGGGTTGCATTTTGTTGTCCTTCCTTAAAAATTCCTCACAAGCCTGTCTTCCATCCACAATAAATGCATCCCATTGGTTTACCTCCATCTCTGCTACGTGCAACACTATTTACAGTTGCTACACATTTGTTTTACCACCACAAATGTGATGAAACTGTGTTGACTTTCCCACAACAAGGAAAGGTCTAAGGCAATAGGTATGGACCACTGAGGTGCGACCTGAAAATTAAATGGGAAACAAGGGAACCCAGTGCAGCTTCAAACCACCATTGTTTACTCTGAACACTCTTGTACACACACACACACACACACACACACACACACACACAACGGCTGTACAAACACTGTTTGTTGACTCGGGAGGAGACACAGGAGGTAGGTGGAAAGAAGGGGGGCTGATGTGGAAGAGGGATGTCATACATTTTCTAAGGCATTTTAGGACAATGGTGTCAGAGGGTGTAATTTACAAAGACTAAAGGGTTAAATCAATATAGTTAATCTTGACACTAATTTCTCATTATGGTGCAATAAAGGGCCTTGGTTAAAAATACACACGCTATGGCAACTGACAGCAATATCTAACACACTGGCCACATCTAAAGGTGATCATATCTACATACATTACTGTATAAAGCCAAAGATAAAAGAAAAAAGCCCTGGTCTGAATGTCCCTTATCAGTACAAAACAACAGAGTAGCTATCAGCCACAGCTACCTAATTTAACCTCAACATTGTATGTGAGACAAAGCTAAAGCACAATACAGAATGACTGACAAGCCAGGATTCAAAGGGAAATCTTTCACTCCCTAGGCGAGCATTCAGATCAAATATAGCCCTGCATTAAACAACACAAGGGGCGGCACTGGTGTGGGCATGCTGCTAAAGGTACCAGTAGGAAGATGAAATGTGATACTATCAGGCAAGGTTTACAAAGGCAAAGTTATCAGAGCAGCAACTGTTATATCCTGTGTTGCTATGATTGCAAAGTAAACAGAATTCTGCCAAATGCGTGTGCTCTTGCACGTACTTGATTAGTCGTCATAAAGGGTTCACATTTACCTCCATGGGATATTTAAGGTACAGGAGCAGAACTGTATGATGCACTGTTCTCTAAATGTTAATTATTGTATTGTGATTACATACAGTGAATAAACAGGACATGTTAAAGCATTTAAGAGGTATTTTACATCAACAACTCCCATGACCATAGAAGCCCTGACAAAAGTTATCAATGCAGCAAAAGTTCAGCCAGGTTCAATTTTTTGTCCTCTGTGTCAGCACCCTCACTGAGCCAACGCAGTGTCCTCATTAAAATTAACAAGCCAGACATGTATTTTTGAGGTGACATTGTTGGTCTAAACACGGCCATACAGTACAGTATGCACACCAAGCATGACCAGCAAAATATGAATGCGACACAGGACTCCAACAAGACACCAGAGACATTTGTGTTCCTGGTTCATGGACAGTCCCTAAAAAGGTAGTAAAAATTTACCAAACACTATAATATTACACAACAATATGAAATTATTGTTGTATCTAAAACACAATGAAAAAACTTTCAGTTTTAAACTTTGAATCTTCCTAAACTGTGGTCAGTTTACTAGTGATACAGTGTGATAAACTGATAACTATTTTTGAATCCAAGAATATACACTCATCAGCCACTTTATTAGGTACACCTTGCTAGTACCAGGTTGGACCCCTTTTGGCTTCAGAACATAGATTCAACAAGGTGCTGGAAACATTCCTCAGAGATTCCTGGTGACTGTGGAGGCCATTGGAGTGCAGTGAACGCACTGTCATGTTCAAGAAACCAGTTTGAGATGATTTGAGCTTTGTGACATGGTGCGTTATCCTGCTGGAAGTAGCCATCAGAAGATGGGTACACTGTGGTCATAAAGGGATGGACACGGTCAGCAACAATACTCAGGTAGGCTGTGGTGTTTAAACCATGCTCAGTTGGTACTAAGGGGCCCAAAGTGTGCCAAGAAAATATCCCCCACACCATTACACCACCACCAGCAGCCTGAACCCTTGATACAAGGCAGGATGGATCCATGCTTTCATGTTGTTCACACCAAAGTCTGACCCTACCATCTGAATGTGGCAGCAGAAATCCAGACTCATTAGACCAGGCAACGTTTTTCCAATCTTCTATTGTCCAGTTTTGGTGAGTCTGTGTGAATTGTAGCCTCAGTTTCCTGTTGTTAGCTGACAGGGGTGGCACCTGGTGTGGTCTTCTGCTGCTGTAGCCCATCTGCTTCAAGGCTGGATGTGTTGTTGGTTCAGAGATGGTCTTCTGCAGACCTTGGTTGGAACCAGTGGTTATTTGAGTCACTGTTGCCTCTCTATTAGGGATAGACCGATATGGATTTTTTAGGGCCGATGCCGATACCGATTTTTTTCCATCACCCTTAGCCGATGACCGATTATGGACTGCCGATTTTCTTGAGCCGATATTTGGGACCAATACTGCTTTTGCTCCCTCAATTTACATAAAAAAAATGACACAATGATAACAAACATTACAGGTCTCAAGTTTAAAATAAGAAACATTTATTGAACAGTAAAAAATACTAAAACAAGATGGAAAGTTGAGGTAGAACAGGTAGAATATTATTATTATTATTATTACACATTCAAATAAAAAAAGAGTTCAGTGCTCTTAAATCTTCCAGTAATGTCTTTATAAAATAAACAAATATTTAAGCTGAAGCATAAATAAAACAACAACTACTGTACACAGTAGGATTCAACAGCTTTGTTCAACTTAACCACATATTTTCAAATGAAAAAAGTGCCAGGGAAAAATAAATCCGCGAACCCACGCGCGTATCGGCCGATGCCAATACAAGTAAAAAACTCAAACATCGGCCCGATATATCGGCCGGCCGATGTATCGGTCTATCCTTACTCTCTATCATCTTGAACCAGTCTGGCCATTCTCCTCTGACCTCTGGCACCAACAAGGCATTTTCATCCAGAGAACTGCTGCTCACTGGATGTTTCCTCTTTTGGGACCATCCTCTGTAAACCCTAGAGATGGTTGTGTGTGAAAATCTCAGTAGATCAACAGTTTCTGACAGACCGGCCCGTCTAGCACCAACAACCGTGCCACGTTCAAAGTCATTTAAATCACCTTTCTTCCCCATTCTGATACTCAGTTTGAACTTCAGCAGGTTGTCTTGACCATGTCTACATGTCTAAATGCACTGAGTTGCTGCCACGTGATTTACTGATGAGCTATTTGCTTTAACAAGCAGTTGAACAGGTGTACCTAATAAAGTGGCTGGTGAGAGTGTGTGTGTGCATATAGATAGATATATAGATATTTAGCTCCATTATAACATAAAGATAGCTTGTTCTGGTACCAGTGTTATAGAATCTGCAGGTGACTGTAGAAAAATATGAAGCTGTGTGACAATAACCCAGTTTTCCAGAGCACACTGTAACTCACCTTGTCAGCTGTCTTCAGTAACATCATTAGACGGTGGGCGGAGAGCTGGTGCTTCAGTCTGTGGTTGTTTCTGAGGGTCACGTGTTTCAAAACACTGCTCACTTGGCCTGGAAGTAACAGATAATAATCTCATATGGATTTTATGAAACGTCATGGTGGCCCCAGCTTCTCCTACTTCACCTCATAAAGTGACGTCAACGTACAAATCTCAATACTATCCAAACAGCTAGCTAGTTAAGACTGCTATTTAGCATTTTATCTCCGAGAATATGCGCAAAATGTAAAAAGTTACTGTACTAGAACTGCAATAAGTTTACCTAACTAGCTAATTAATGGTAACAGTTACATCATTGATAAATTCGTCGTTAGCTAACGTTACGGTTAACGTTGCCTGTCAGGCAGCAAACCGTTAACGGCTCACCTTCTGTCTGACGGACGACTGTCGTTCGTTGCTGCCTTATATTTTAATTTTCTTGTACCTTTTCTCCTTCTGACGCGCTCTGTTAATAATCTAACAATTTAACCTTTGACTTTATATAAAAGTTTAAAGTAATAAATCGACGGTAACTGACGATGGTTCCGACCATAATCAGTGCAGGTGCGGACTAAACCATCTGCGTCATAAGGAAGGGGGTTCGAAGGGATTGCTACGTGCTGCGTCACCATGGTAACCGCCACACTCGAGGCCCCCAGTAAATTTAGGATTTGCTTTTGTATTTAAATTCAATTCAATTCAATTCAGTTTTATTTATAAAGCCCAATATCACAAATCACAATTTGCCTCACAGGGCTAAATGAAATCTACACAATACACACATAAATAGTTTTTGTCTAAGTTTGCGGCTGTGTCACGAGTTAATGAGGGTTTTTTGTTTTGTTTGGTTTTGTGTTTTTGTCAAATAAAAGTTAAAATAATAAAAACCCACGCATAACAGTATCCTTAAAGGTCCAGTGTGTAAGATTTACGGGGATATACTGGCAGAAATTAAATTGAATACTTTAGTGTATAATCACCCGATTATTAGGAATAGCCTAAATGTGTTTTTGTTACCTTAGAATGAGCCGTTAATATAATAAGTATGTTTTCTTTGGTGTACAATCACCTGAAATTGTGTTTTCATTACCTTAGCATGAGCCGTTTATATCTACACAGGGAGCAGGTCCTCACTCATGGAGATCACCATGTTGCACTGCCATGTAGACCAGAGCAAACAAATCAAAGACTGGCTCTAGATAGGACCATTCACGTTTTCACGCTGGTCACCGTAGTTAGCAGCCCCTCCACAAGGTCCAGTGTCGATTTTTTAACGTGAAACTGCTTTAGTCAGTGTTATTACCAGCTTAAATCACCTGTTGCGTTTGATTTGGAAAGACCATATTTAGTTATCGGAGAAATAATGTGAGCACATACTGGCAGGTGCTGGGCAAGTGGCCTGTTTGCGATGTGCTAAACAGCATCAGAGAAACAGATTTGTTGTATGAAATAGCTTCATTCAGTGTTTTTACTGGTTTTTATCACCTGGTCCGTTTGTTTTGGAGAGGTAAAGAGGTAAAGGGTTCATTGTACCTCTTGTACAATGAACCCTGAAGGAAATCTAACCAAGTGAAGTTTCAGCTGGTTGCAATTTGCAATCCTCACCATTAGATGCCACTAAATCTCGCTAAATCTTACACACTGGACCCTTAACCTATCCATGACCCTTCAAGTGGACAAACATGTCCACCTGTCATTTAGCCATTTGTTATTGTTGCTGGGATAAAAATGCATTACAGGGTCAAATAATGGATTTTCATGCTGAAAGTTGGGATTTTCAAATTTAACCCCAAATTACCCCCCTTGACAAAAATCACCCCCTGTGACCTTTTGTCGGACACTTTCTAGAAAATGGACATTTTTGTCCACTTGAAGGGTCGTGGATAGGATAAAAATGCATTACAAGGTCAAATAATGAATTTTCGTGCTGAAAGTTGAGATTTTGAAATTTCATCCAGAATGACACCCCCATGCAAAAAAAATCACCCTTTACAGCATACAACATCCCTCTGTCCTTTGGACCCTCTCAGCGGATAAGGAAAAACTCCCCAAAAAAAACCCTTTAACGGGGGGGAAAAAACGGTAGAAACCTCAGGAAGAGCAACTGAAGAGGGATCCCTCTTCCAGGACAGACAGACGTGCAATAGATGTCGTACAGAACAGATCAGCATAATAAATTAACAGTAATCCGTATGACACAATGAGACAGACAGAGAGAGAGAGAGAGAGAGAGAGACAGGACAGATGGTAACGACAGTAGCTTACAACAACATTAATGAAAGTAATAATATTATCGGTATAGTTCTGGCTATTGTGGTACAATATGTTGAAAGTATGTATTAATATTTGGCAGTATACATGTGTGATAATAATCATATGTGTATAATAACAGTAGAAGTATGACTAATGACTAATGACTAATGATGGCAGCAGCAGCAGCAGCAGCAGGAGGCATCTGGCAGGACCACGGCAGCAGCACAACCACACACGTCAGGCTGTCCAGGCACCGCTGCGATATGAGTTAAGTTAGTTAAGTTAGTTATGAGTTAGTGACATCCAGAATGGCCAAATGTTTCTGTGTTGTGAAAAAAAATTGAATTAAATATAAAGAAAACCTTAAAAAAGAGGAATTTACAGAGGGGGGATAAATCCAAAGCCAACAAAACAAACCCAGTCACACCACCTACTCAATACTGTATCTATTTTCACATTTCTAAAAGACTATATAAAGTAGGTAGATAGCGACGATTTTTTTTGGTGCACAATGTACAAAAATGTGCGTCCTTATAAATTCCAGCTCATGGCTTTCTGTCCTATAGTGAGGCCTATATGCAGATATTGCACCATATTATTATAGTCAACTGGTTTCAGTCATTTCACTCATATAAACCAAGTTTGATCTGGCTTTTCATCACACACTTGTTTTTTCCACCATTTTTTTTTTATTTCCTTATGCATCAGCACATCTTTGTGTGTGTGTGTGAACACAAGCCAACAAAACCCACAACACACTCTGTATCAACGTCATATTTGTGTCACACCGGAACGAAACTTATCCTGAAAGTAAAAAGCCTCAAACATCAAATACAGCGTTTTGTAACCTCTCACTTTCACTCTCGTCAGTACACAGAAAAGGTGACTGGTCTAATACAATGTACCAAAGCAAACACAAAGCCCACGGCGGATAAGAGGAGTCCTGTTTAAGCAGCCATTAGCGAGTGTTTGAGTTAAAGAAGCCATTTAGTAAAGCAGTGCTGTCATGTGGTATTTGCTCCGACACTGCTTAAAGGCTGGCTAGTTAAACAGGCAGGGGAGGAAGGGTCAATATTTTCTCAGGCAGGTCTGGAGACACAACGGTTGAGATTGGCTGTTTCCCACATTCTTACCACTTCCAACTGGTGTTTAAACTGGTCAGGCACAAGACAGGATGGACATCCTGTGGTCAGCAAATATCAACACAGGATGAAATGACCGGCTAATATTTGGTGATTTATGGTGAGAAGTAATGCATCAGACATGTCACCATTTTTTACAGTGGTATGCCAAAAGCCCTGTTTACACAGCCAGCTGTGAGCCAGGGATTAATAAGACTGTTTATTAAACTGGACCAACGATTAATCACCTCAATATCATGGTATAAAGTAAAACACAGTGCTACTGCAAAGGAGAGGGGCACCCACAATACCCACTGACAATACTGTATTGTCCAATCAATATTTATTCCAGCATTCTTTGCACTAATACACCCACCCCTGCACTGTTGTTTACAGAATCAGACTTGTATATAGACATTCAACACATTCTCACTCCGACCTCGTCACATATCGTCGTTTGGTCATGGGCTTTCCACGTCCAGATACACTGTGAAAGGTACTCTGGATGTGTTGGTTGTTGACGTTCTGGGACGCCATGTCAAGTTCTGCCTGTTACATGCATTGTCTTCTTTCAAAATACACTTCAGTTTTCACAGGAAATTTACCTTTTACATACAGTCTCTTTCAAAATAAAATAAAGCACTACGTCGGTACAACACTAAGAATTGAGGGTTTTTTTCTCCAACAACAAACGCACGTGGTTGGGTTTAACGTTTGTTCTTGTCCCGCTGCATTTCCCCCTGATACTGCAGAGCGGCATTAAACTATAACGGCAACCGGCCGCGAATCATGCCAATGTTGAAGGATGGCTTTTTCGTCAGTTTCTGATGCCGCAAGTCACTGCCCAAGTGTCGGATTTCAATGACTTCGGAGTGAGGATGGGTTGAGACATAGTATATTGTTCATTGTTGCTTCATGTTTTTATTTCATCTGCTTGTTTGTGCACATTGAGAGTCAAATTGGAAGCTATGTGTAAAACATGCTTGGCCACTACATCTGATTCAAATTGTGAACACATCGGGTTACTTTAAGGTCCAGTGTGTAAGATTTAGGTGGATTTAGTGACATCTAGCGGTGAGGATTAGAGATTGCAACCAGCTAAGTTATCAGCAGAGGTCTCTTCCTCTCCAAAATAAACAGACCAGGTGATTTAAACTGGTAAAAATACTAAATGAAGCAATTCAGTGTTTCTCCTAAACTGTTTGGCCTGTAGCAGATGTGCCGCTAGCCCCTGCTAATGTATACCCACCTGTTTTCTCTTATAACTTATGATCCAGAGGTTCGGTAGGTTTCCACCGGGAACCGAACTATCCACGGAGGTTTCCTTCTCTCCAAAACAAACAGACCAGAGGATTTAAATTTGTAAGAACACTGAATAAAACAGTTTCATGATAAAAGTCTGTGTTTTTTTCAAAGCTGTTCCGCTTGTCGCAGAGGGGCTGCTAACTATGGTGGCCAACACAAAAACACAAAAACATAAATGGCCCTATCTGGAGCCAGTGTTTGATTTGCCCATTTTATGCCACCATAGAAGAACAAGGCGTTCTCCGTGGACGACGACCTGCTCACTATGTAGATATAAATGTCTCATTCTAAGGTGACAAGAATTTTTATCATCAGGTTGTTATACACCAAAGAAAACATCTGTTATAGTTTATTTCTGCCAATATACCCCCCTAAATCCCACACACTGGACCTTTAACCTTAAAAATACAACCTCACCATTATGTAACGTAACAGAAAGCGCCAGTATCACTGGAACATCTTGTAAAATCTCCCACATAGAATGTGCGGTGAAAAATTACCAAAAGCTATTCAGCAGGAACACAGCAGGCATTTTATAAATCAAAATCCAAGATTTTAACCCCCTATGAAATTGTCACCTTTCAAAAAACATATTCAAGTGAGTAGACAGTGTGACTTAATGTTCAGTGACCTTTAATAAGAAAAAGAAACCCAAGCTCATCTAAGATCAACCAGTTCCAGTAACCTAATTGCCTTCCATAGTCAATTTGCCAAGTGCACATTGCCCATTACCACGCACACTTTTCAGCTTCATTTGCTGTGAAGTAAAAATGCTGCAATTTCAATCTTAGGAAGACATTAATGACAGCTCATCATCCAGGCAGAAAAGTAGTTCAGCAAATCAGTGACCTCGTCATCCTGGTTGTCCAGGCATTCACTGTGAAATGATACCAATGAGGCAGCAGGGCGTCCTGGGAAGCACAAAGCTGTCTGGAGTCAGTGGCACTGAGCACACCTCCATTAATGGAGGACTGTCAGACTCACAGTGTTATTGGATCATTTCAGGTATGAAGAGTAACTTGCAGACAGCACTATTCTAAAGCTTTTTTAAAAAAGTGATAATAGATATAACATCAAGCCCATATCTCAGGCATTTGAACAGACCTGACGAACATATTCCTCAATGATATACATTCAGAAACATCAGCTTTCTAAAGGTATTTAGTTCCACCTGCTGTTCAGATTGTAAACTACACATGTTGTCACTGCTGAGCGTGGCCATCACTTGTTTCCTTCTAGGTTTACTGGTGCTGAGGTAAATTTAATTTACCTGTTATTTTTAACAGAAAGGTCAGAATGAAGTTTGTAGAATGGGGTCTCATGCAGGAAGCAATGAAAGAACATTTTTTTCTTTTATTTCTGATCGAATCCACAGTTTGTTTTTATTTTGTTGATACATATTGATTTCTGTGACACACCAGTGTTTTCTTATATTTCCTCTTTTCTTAGGGAAGAGAAAATTTCACAAGTGGTCGAGAGGGTTCTTACTAAGATAAGAGAAAAACATCTGGTTATGACAGTCAACAAATTGTTTGTCCAATGTGAGGAAGTTTGAAATCTGAGGAACATAGAAAATGCATGAATATCATGTATTTAAATTTAAATCATTTTATTTTAGTTTTTATTTATTATTTTCTTATTCATTATAAAATAATAAATCTTATATTATATTCTTATTATTTTATTCATTATTTCTTTTTTTTATATTATATTTTGATTATTATTTCAGAGTTATTATAATGGTTGGATTATGACATTCATGGTCTAAAGAAATACTACTATACTGAGCCAAGTGATCCCAGTTACTGTGATACCAGTAACTAAGATGACCAGTGCTGGAATGTAACTAAGTACTGTACTTAAGCACAGATTTAAGGTACTTGTATTCTTTTTTTTTTTTTTTTTTTAATTTTCTGCTTCCACTCTAGTAGTTACTAATTACTTTACAAATCAAGATGATGTACACAAACCATAAGAAAATATACAAGTTCAGCTGAAATAATTATTCAGTTGATTAGAAAAATTAATTGATGACTCTTTGATGACTGTTTAAGTCATTTTTCATGCACAAATATTTCATGGTTTCAGCTTCTCAAATATAAGAACTTGCTGCTTTTCCTTTTGATTATTTTGATATATGAAACTGATTTAATGTTTTCAGCGTTAACTGCTTTTACTTTTGATACTTAAATACATTTTCCTAATTATACTTACATACTTTTACTTCACTAAAATTTTCAATGCAGGATTTTTACTAGTAACAAAGTGTTTTTACAGTATATGATATTCATGCATTTTTTTTATGTTCCTCAATTTAAAACTTTTCCTCATGTTGGACAAACAGTTTGTCTGCCGACACATCATTTAACAGCTTGATGAATATTGTGCTATTGCTGGGTTTTTGATGTTCCTGTAGTGCCAGTGCTCACACTCACAAATCAAATTTTATCTTTTTAAAGTTTATTTTAAAAGGACGTCAGTTTCACTTCTGCAGATGTTCCTCTGACATCCTTTTGTGGTGGCACCTCTCCAGTTCTGGGGCATGTACAGTTGTATTTGCCCTTATATAAAACACCTGCCCTTACATAGTGTTTAGAGGGCGTTACCTATGCTAATAGGTTACTTATGATCACATGGGATTCATCATTCAGCACACCTGGGTAAAAGCAGATTTGGGTAGTTAAGAATGTTTGATGCATCTGGAGTTGTCTTCTCTTAAAGGAAAATTAAGAGAAAATAAAAGGAAACTTTAAGAGAATGTTGCTGCATGAGGCCCACTGTTGTATTCATAAAGTACAGTGCAGTGCAGTACACCAACATAAATGAGCCTTTGTCAAACTAAAACATAAACAAACCAACACTGAAATATTATCACCAGGGAGAAAGAAGAAAGAAGTGGCTCTGCTTTGTAAATACTTTAATTGTTCACAATCAGCACTTTGTATTGGATGACACAGTGTTCCTAGAAGCTGACGCTACAACAATCTGTCATCCAATATTTGCAACACCAACACACTCAAAGCATTTGAAATATGTTGTTGGAATTCTACACAACCAGAGTGCAGGCAGAGAGCTCCAGCTCACAGGATTTCAGCAGCAGTGAGAAGAAAAACATACAGTCTTGCTAGTGTACGCTGCTACCTGGTTGTGTAGTTTGGTTGGACATTTCTCACCTGTTGACAACCCAAACTGTTGCACAAACAGGCCCAGAGTGTCGACTTGTCAACAAGGCTAACTGTGTGCTTAGCCTTAAAATGAGCCTTTGACTTCAGGCTGAGTGGGTCATTGTGGCTTTGACAGAAAGTTGGAGGAGATGAGTGTTTGACCTCTTGCCTGTGGAGTTTAGGCTGTTTATGTAACTTATTTGACAGGAAGTCCTGTTGACATTAAAATTAATTAAAAGAGTCTTTCCTGTTATGCAGCAGCATTTCTGTCCCAATGAGTTACTTCTTCGTACTTTCTTTAAAATGTGTCAAATATTAATGACGAATGGCCTAAATTATAGATTAAGGTCTTCCTTATCACACAAACACAAAATAATGCACATGAAAAATACTTATTTTTGCTTTACTGAGATTTATTTGGTACATGTGCTCAATTATACCCTGTCACCTTCAACCTTCTGCGGAGGGCAAGCGGTTTAACAGTAAGGCTTATTACAATATACAAAAGAACACAGACATATAATACAGTAAGGGGGACAACAGTAGTCACTGGTATCAGACAGATAAAATAAATAGTGGCCAAATATGACTAAAATGACCCAGTGCAAAGTGATCAACCTCTACAAGAACTATAAGCCATTAAATGATACAACATATCACCCATTCTTGAGATTTGGGACTCACATGTCCCACCAAGAAAATAAATAAATAAATAAATTTATATATATATATATATATATATATATATATATATATATATATATATATATATATATATATATATATATATATATATGAAGCCAACTGACAGTGCCAAAGCTGCAGTTCCTTGAACGGCCACTTGAGGCTGGCTCCAGAAGAGAGCCAATCCCCATAGACCCCCATGTTAAAATGCCTAACTTAACAGCAGAAATAAAAAAAACTTTACAGCCTGGTACAAAAACAGTTTTATGGTATATGGCTATAGCTAATTTCAACAAGCCTGGTGAGACCATCCTGATGACATGAGCTCAACATTCTGTGTCATTCTCTGTATGTCTGGACTCGCTGCCACCCAAACACTTTCAGTGGGCCAGAGCCCACACCCTGACAGTGTGACAAAATATCGGGGAACATCTTCATCACCAACAGAGCCAGTTGATAAATCAAGCTTTGGCAAAATCCAGTTGGAGGAATGGCAAATTACATCTTATCTTCAGAGAAACTAGCAGTAATTGTTGCTATTGACTCCATTTCTGCTGTAACTTAACTGGTGTGTTTACTGTAGTAATAGAGTTGGCGCTCGTTGCTTTGAGCTGCCATTATGGTTCTGCAAGCTGCGGCCTGCATTTTACGCCATGAACTACAATGTAGTCCCTGACTGGCTGCTTAATTTGTCAACAACAGTGTGGATCCATGATTGGACCCGACTGAATTTTGATTTCTGGAAATTGAAAGAGTGAAACAGAATGTTAAGCTAACATCATCAGGTTGGTCACACCAGGCTAAATTTCATCACTCATGACATCTGTACATTTTATTAAGGCTCTGCGTTATGCAAAATTAAGGGCGGGCCGCATTGAGTGACAGACTGTCAGTCTGTTGATAGTAGCCTCGCGTCACCAGGCTCTTGAAGCGAAGAGCCTGGTGTCTATTCACTCTGAATTTTGTCTGGATTCTGGTTCCGGTCTAGGGAGTGGATGCGGTATTCACCAAATTCACCAAACTCAAAGTGTTCACCACAGTAAAACTTTAAATTCTGGCGCACCATCGATTTGGGGTGATGAGGGGTGTAAGAAAATCGATTAACTTAATGGCTTGGGGCGTTTCTTGTAAATTATATTCTTTAAATTAAAAGTTTCACCGCATTTTTATTAGCTTGGTGCTTTTATTTTTACAGAAAGGCACATCCATCGAATTCCGGATCCTGTCTCACTCGCCCTGGTTCCGTTTCCTTACCAAAACGGCCACTAACAGCCCCAGACTAGTTGATAGTGTCCTTGGCCTCTCTCTCAGATCCACCCCTCGCTCCTCCGCGCCAGCCTCTTACCTAAATATGGTCACTTCAAAAAACCAAGATGGCGACGGCCAAAATGCAGGACTCAAGACTTCAAAATGGGAGTCCAAAAACCAATGCGTGACGTCACGGTAGCTAAGTCCATTATTTTTAGTCTATGCAGGAAACTCAGGAGTAAAGTAGGATACTCAGTTAAGAAAAATGATGTAGTCTGGATATGTTCATGGCCTTACAGATGGAGGCTTTAAACCCTTCTTCACAGTTACAACACAGTTCACAGTTAAAGAAATCATAATAACAAGACTTGGTGTTCAAATAAATTTAATGACAGCAAAAAGAGTAGTGTGCTACACATCTCAGTTGTTTCAATAAACAAATGCAAAAAGCTTAATATTTACAGAAAGTCAGAGCTTGATTTCAGCAAAACCTACTTAGCAGCTCGATATTTACAGGTCTACACATTTTAACTCTGCGACAACTGTGTTCTGGACTCTATTTTTTGTAATCCAACATATGCTCAGTGTGACATCCAATAAATGTATAACACACAGAGAAAAGCAATGACATTATAAAGTAAAAAAAATATTCTAATCTTTGGGTAGCAGTAAAAAGGCAGTGAAAAGGTTAAGTAATAAAATATTAAATTTAGCACAAAACATTCATATTTGGCTACTCAACATGTCCTCGTCTTATTCAAGCACTCAAAAAGGAAACAGCACACTAATCAAGCAAATAACAATCCAAATATTCTATGCTGTGTTCGACTATGATTAAATTAGAATTGCACCCTAATTAGTTATAAGATAAGTCATGATAGAAAAAAATGCCCCGACTCTCAAAAAGATGCATAGTTCCACACGGCGGTCCCTTCACTGCTCCACAAAGTCTTGCTGCATGTTTTCAAAAAGATAGTTCCTTCATATGTTCAGCGTCTTAAGGCTTCCTGCGTCTAGAAGGCAGAAAACAAAAAAAGCCCAAATTTTAAATCCAAGGTAACAGCTTCAATCATGTAGCCTATATAACACGGTAAATGGAGCATACACACATCAACACACACATGCTTTTATTTGCTTACTTTGGATACCCGAGGACTGTACTTGTGTTTGCCACCGGAGCCTGATGGGAGGAAATTATTAGAAATTCTCATTAGATTAAAAAATGTCTTGAAAAATAATTGGCTAAAGGCCCGATTTATTGATACCTGGAGACATGTTGAAGATTATAATAAATGATACAGTAATTGTACACTTAACTGACCAGGAAGCATGAGCAAAGTTTAACAGTACTTTTATATTTTTGTTGAAATCTGAGTTTAATTAATTGAGCACTTACCCTGTTTTCTACATCCTCCATATGAGCTGGTCCTTCTCCAGACCCTGATCGCCTCTTACGACTGAAACAAAAAAGGGTATTTGTCAGTTTTTAAGACAAAAAAGGATTCGTCAGACTTGAACTTAATTTTACAAAAAGACTTAATAGAGGTATCAGAATTTGTTGACATTTATCATGTAAGACATAAAGGGTAGATTAATGAGTAACTCTATAATCTCTGAAAGTTTTAACATGGATTTAAAGGTGATTACCAACTAAATTAAGTATTTCAATATGTTATTTCTGTGGCCTGAAAGTTCAATTAATATTTGCCTGCATGAGCTACTCTCTCACAAAGCTAGAAACCAGGGAAGTGAATCTCAACTTGAGATGTTGTAGGGTACAAAGTCTGTAGCTGTACCACAGACGATGAATGAGAGCCTAATCAGTCCCTCCAGGATCTCACAGCAAAGGAACCTTGAATTTGCGGACAATTTTGTCAAAAATTGCGATAAAAATTTGGCATTTTTATGTGTTTTTTTGTGGGAAATTGCAGCAAATGACAAAAATTGCAGCTAATGACAAAAGGAGAAAAAAAAGTTGTTTTTTTTTTTACTACTACCACCACTAAATTGTGACGTTTCTATCTACAAGGGCAAAAAGTATCTGGCAACTAAATACATTTTTAAACTCGAATTCACTAACAAAAGTGACAATACAAATCAAATTCATATCAGATATACTTTTAACTTTATGTTCCAAGATATGATTGGACCTGCAATCATTAACTAGGTTAATAGCAGGGGTGGAACATTACTGGGATAGTTTGGATCTTTTAAAGTGGGGCTGTATGATGGAATTAGCCATAGTCAGTGTATAACATACAGTAAGTCAGCACACTCTTGGTTTGAGAAGCAGCAGGAGTACCACCACAGAAGCTAAGCTGTGGAAGGGGGTCCAGCAACAAAATGTGTGTTTGTTCCCTCAAAAAGTCCCACCTAAGACAAATCAATATCGGTTTAAATGTACGCTAAATTTAGCGTCTTTTTCACTGCTTTACTTTGCCGCCCGACAGTGATTTCCAATGGGGAACTGAAGCAGTTCTGTCTCTCTCTACAAACCCAGACTCCATTGATAAAAACAGTGATTTGACATCACTGAACACAGAAGCTGCTGGTCTACTGCTGCCTCGAACAGGTAGTTTGTTTGTGTTGTTGTGTGACTTTGGCATTTAAAAGGGTTAGTTTCAATAAAGGATTCAATAAAGTCACACAGTAACACAAACTAACTGATCGAAGCAGCAGTAGACCAGCAGCCTCTGTGTTCAGTGAGCCAAAATGACTGTTTGTGTCAATGGAGTCTAGTGACGTTGACGAGAGTATAGATGGGGAACTGAAGCCGTTAATGGCTTTCCTATCGAACGGACTGTCTGATGGAAAGGTAAAGTGGAGAATTTCCATGTCAGACTCCACCCTGCTTCTCCAAACTGGAAGCACAAAAGCTGGCATCGACTGTTGGTAATATACTGACTATAGATAAGTACTTCATACAACCCCACTTCAAAAATTCTGAACTATCCCTTTAACATCTGTTTCATGCAATTGTATTCTTGGTGATGCATCACAATATCACAACCTGTAGTGGTAAGTACTGTACCTTGATGCTGCTGCACACTCTTGTTTTAGTGTCTCAATGTCAGTGAACTGAACAGCTTGTCCTCCGCCTCTGGTCTTAAACACATTGCCCTGAAGATTTAAAAAAAAAACAAAAAACAAAACCACAAATGTCCAAAAGGAGAATACAGGAAGAGAAACACACACTCACAATCAATGACGAAAACCATAACAGTGTTCAAGTCATACATAAAACAGGACCCCAATGTGAAATCCCACAGAATGTGATTAAGTCAAATTCATGCAAAACAAAATAATCAAAAGTCTTAAATTAAGCAATTAAGTGATTTTACCTTGATCAATTTGGTCTCTATCTCCCCGTCTGAGGCAAGCTCTTGATGTCTAAGTACATACTTGTGACATTTAGACAGAGCTTTCTCGTTCGGGGTCGACACCTTGATTGCATTGGGTATGATTGGCTGCATGACAGTGTCTAGATCCAAATTAGAAGCTGGTTTGTGGTCTACCCATTTCTCCCCACCCGCAGAGTGTGAGCGCCTGTGCGTTGGATGAACTGGAGGGGCCGTCTGGTGATCCCAGTGTGAGAGAGACAAACCAGGAAGTTATTCACATGTGACACCAGCAGGGACCGTTGAAAGTTTGTCGGGGGTTAGTGGCAGGGTTGGAAATTAGCATTAGCCATCAGCCACATGCTGGGAAAATATGCAAGTGGCTGCAAGATTTGTTTCACTCACCAGCCAAAAAAGACAATGGTAAGCTGGCAAGCTGAATGGTAGATTTTGGAATCCAGCAGCCACAGTGGCAGGTGGACTAAAAAGTTAATTTCCAACCCTGCTAAGTAGTGACGGTGAATCGTTAGTAAGGTGTTGAAAATAAATGTGCTACTGGAAGTCCACAAGGGACATATCATGTCCCACTAGAGATTTTTTTTATATATTAATTTTTAGATTTCAGGGGGAACAAGTGTTTCCAAGGTATTGTAGCTCATGTCCCAAACAAATGATATTCTGGCCTTCCAGTAATACACATTTCCTAAAGTAATTAAAACACACTGCATTAATAAAAATAGTCCAGCAGAGTGAAGAAGAATTAACATGCAAAGCACAGGAGTGGTATGGAAATGGGTCTAGCAATTAAGGTTATATGCAAACATAATACTGATGTGGTTTGCAGGTTAGAGATGTATTATAAAGCACAGGTGACTGATGCAGGGTTTAAACATCTCTTCATTTCAATATGGCAGCTGATACAGACAAATCTTTGGCTGAGGCCAACAGTTAGCCGCTGGTTAATGTTGGGATGGTTGGTGAGTGTCAACCTAGCTTTTGCAGTATGTCCCACACCGTTGGCACCACTCGGCCCTTGGTGGCTTTTTTTCCTGCTGATTCTAGCCTGGTTCCAGACCATAGACCCCGCCCACTCAACTGAGTAGGCTTGCATTACTGGTCTGGCATACTTCAATGAATTTGCAATTTATCTCGTCCAAATGATGGACGGACCAATGAATGCCGGGGGTCTAGCGATTAGCCAATCAGCGCCACGCTGATGTCAAGCTGTACGCCGGTGGGTAACTGGTGAGGATAGCAACAATGGCGACCGCTACAGATCCTACAGACCACATTAACGATGCTATCGAGGTATTTCGCCACTACTCGCGTTAATGGAGGACCAAATTAAGGAAGCTGCTAAACTGGATTTAACGGCGATGCAGCTGGGCATGCACGACGACGGAGACATTTTAAATGGGCAATGCTCGCTTGTTTTCGGCACCCCCGAGGCATGGATACTAATGACGTCAGATTCTGGGTGAGTCGTTGATCTCTACTGATTGGTTAGGGACAAAATCAAATTCCCTCCCCCTTGTAAATCACCTTCAATGGAAGCCATGTCAGACTGAAGGTTCTGGGAGCTTCAGTCTGACACTCAGACTATGCTGATTCAGCATAAATGGCGTGAAATTACTCTAACTGGCAGTTCAGCTCAGTGCACGAGAGGAAAAATGGAAGTGAGGAAAGCAAACAAACTGCTAAAGAGATAAAAAAAAAACTTGTTATATAAGGAAAGATTTTTTGTTGTTGTTGTTGTTGTTGTTGTTGATACGCTAACTGGCTAATTAGCATCTTGAATCTGTCCATTTGGTCTTCAGGTTTCCCTTTTTGAATTATGAATACAGACTATGGAGAGTTACTTCTAGGGATGCACGATAATATCGACACATTATCCATAGTCTTTAAAATGAAGAAATCAGAATCTAAAAATCAGAATCAGCAAACGTGCTTTGTCTTAATGAATGAATATTGCATACATTGAAAAGCTTCATATTTCATGTCTCCATCTGCTGGTGGGCCATCACAACAACAGTATGTATGCATAATATGATGTTAATTCCACTACAGAAGAGACCTAAAATTAGGTCTGGAAAAAATTAGATATATCAAAATCAATTATCGGTCAAATGAGTTGTTACATATCAGATATCAGCAAAAAATCCAATATCATGCATCCCTAGTTATTTCTTCTCGTGCAGGCACGGAATGTACACGCTAGTTGACTGCTGTGTGTTCAAGTGCAACTTTTTGGCCGAGACACAGGCGGTGTGAGGGGATGCAATAGTCAGCCTTCATCGCCACCTGGTCTTTGATGTCCATTTGGTGTGTCTGGGCCCTCAGACATAAGATGGAGACTGTTTTGGTTCGAAAGAACTGAGAAGGTCAACAAGAAACTCCCCTACTACTTTGTTTCTGATTCAAAGTTCTGTGTGGCCTGCTGAGGATGGAAGATTTGATTTCAGACTGATAATCAAACTGAATTGCTGTTTTGTTTCACTTCATTATTCATCAAGGTTTTGAGAGCAAGCCAGAAGTCTGGAACCAGACTCGGTAAACTAGAATTTTATGACACAAAGCAAATCACAGGTCCAAGTCAGGCCTGGACAAACAGACCAAACAGCTGCACATCTGCACATTTGTGAAGAAGCCAAGTATCTGTAAGAACTGCAGATTATAATTTGGTGATTTGGCCCCCGTGTGTACAGTCATACCAATTCTAACTTCTAGGTCAAGTAAAGGCTGTAGTTTATTTGTACACTCACATATGTGGGCAACCGAAACCCAGCAATATGTCTTTCAATCCCATGAAGACATGAAAATAGATCCAAACTAAATGGCCACATTTTGATTGTAGCAATTGTTAAAAGTGGGACACTCAAGACATTTGTGCAAGCCAAGTACACTGAAAATCATCAGCGCTGAGTGCCACATCAAATCACTCTATAGAGAGACTAACCAAGCCTCAACACTGCAGCTGTAAGAGTCCACTGATGTTTTAGGTTTCCTTAACCCATTTTTAGGTTTGTTTTTTGACGAATACCGGGTTAATAAATATGCTACTGTCTGCATCAGTCTTGCTGCTGCTAAGTGACGGCATTTTCTTGGAGAAATGACTACTTGTGTGTGTTTATTTTAGTGATGATAGTCTGGTTTTGTCATTTTAAGTGGTGCTACTGAAATGTGTGATGATATAATACATGAAAAAGCAGTTCTAAAGAGCAGTTGGCAACAGGAAATACTACAAACTATGCACATACATGATGTAACTATTCACAAGGCTTAAGATGCAAGTCAAGAGGATTCACAAGCATAACAGATCCATCTGCCTCTGGATGAGAGAAACACCAGCCTACACCGATGCAGCACTTCTACTTCTAAACAAGCAGACATCTACTGATAACACTACAGGTGCAGCTCTACACTACGGCAAAGCTTAGACTATAGGCTCACAGACAGAAACTACACACATCCTTAAGGGCATCTACTCTTAACACACACACACACACACACTAACCCTTGTGCCTGCCTCTAGGTTAAGCCCATTGACAAGAGTTGTAGCAGGGGCCTCAGTCTCTGCGACCCAACACTGGCCTCTCCTGCGGCCCACGCTGCTGGTGATGAGGCCTGAGGCAGGAGTCCGGCTCCTGTACTGGGGAGTCCCAGGGTGCCTAGCTTGGCTGCTTGAGTCTACAGGGAGCCTTTGCTCCCAATTAGAGATGCAGGAGGCTACTGAGGGAAAGGCTGAGGAGGAAGAGGAGGTGGTGGAGGTGGGGTAAGCATCCTTAACTGCCCTAACATTGGCTCGATTATGGTGGGTAGGAGTTTGGCTGCAGTCCTAAAGAGTGATGAAGGAATGGGGCCAAGCATTGTGATGTTAGGGACACCAGATGAACACAGATACAACAACAGCGTGATACAGAAAAGAAGATGTTGCGTATAAATATAAGCATATGAATCTTCATGTTTAAGACCATAACGATTACTCGCATGCAAATTTCCACATTGATTTAAGTTTCATACGAGAGTGACGAAGTGCACACTGAAGGAACAGGCAGTATGACAGAGTAAATAACTCACAGGAAGTGGCGATGGTGAGGCAGATCTCTTCTGGCCATAGTTGCGGTCTCGCTCCCTCGAAGGTCTCTCAGGCTTCTCTGGACGCTCAGTGGGAAACACGCTGCCGCTGCTGCTGCTCTCCGTCACGATGGCCTTGAGCTGCTTCAACTTTTCATCCTTCACCCACAACTTGTTCTGCATCTCCAGCTGCTTGGCGTTCACTCTCCTCTCCTGATTAGAAAACACCAGCAGGAAACAATATAAGTGGTTGATAAATTAACTGGTTGACAAGAATATTGACTTATTGTCGTTTATTAATTAGACTTTATTTAAAAAAATATTGACTAGAAACAAGTCTGCAATAACTTCAGGTATTCTTTACCTCAGGGACAGCCAAGGATCCCTAAATGCTGCTGTTATATTAGAAAAATAAACCTGTCAATCTAAAGATATGTATTCATTTTCCAGGGCATATCATGGTGCAAAACAAAGTGTCCAAGCTCATCTAGCACTATTGAGCTTGCTAATGTTACAGCTCAGCAGAGGAGGACAACATAAATGTTTACATCTCATGCTGTAACAAGCACAAGCCTCTTGTTCACAAGTAGGTATGGTCAAGCCCTCAATATATAAAACAAAAAGAGTAGGGCTACTATCAGTAATTCCACTTACACACTCCTTCTCCCACTTGAGTTTGGTGTCTGTCACCATGCCCTGCATGCGATGCTCCATGCGCCTCCTCTCTGACAGCTCTCTCTGTAGCCGCTGCTCCCGCGTCTCGAGCTCCTGCTGAAGTGAGCGTTTGTCCTGCTCATACATGCCTGTTGTCTTCTGCAGGATATCAATCTGAAAAGGAGGACCATTACAGTGAGAGAGAGGTCAAAACATTAAACATAAGTGAACTCACATTTACACTTACATTTAAAACATGTTTAAATTGCCTCAAACCAAATATAAAAAGAGCAGAATAAGAGTTTTGTAGCTGAGGGAGACACCTTGTATTCCAGCGTTTTGGATTTTTTCTCTAATCGTTCTAGCTCCGCCTTCTGGCTCATGATGACTCGGTCCCTCTCGCTCAGTTTGCTCCGTTGATCATGGAGGAACGTGTCCTTTGCACTGAGCTGACTGTCAAACTGCTGAAGCATGGACTTCAGTGTGTTGGCTGTGGGAGAAAACACATTCATGTAAGCCGTAAGCCATTTGGCTTGAAATGTAATTAAAATCTAACTTCCAAAGTTACAATATTGTTCTTTCAAAACAATAAATTCAGTGGCTGGTTCTCTATAAACCCAACAATTATAGTAGAAAATGGGCGTATACCAGTTTTGTTGAACTGCTCTGTCATCATATTACGGACACGCTGCCTCCTCTCCAGGACCTCAATCAGGCGGGACAACGTCTGATCATCAGCTGGGTCCACCAGCTCACAACGAGGCATGGCTGGGAGGCTTTCAATGAGCTGACTCAGCAAAGCCGGGTCATCTAGTGTGTGAATAAGTCATGAAAAGGTTCGGGTAGAATTAGTAACGTACAGTAAATACAGGTACAGACACTTAAATGTCGAGAAAATTATTATCAAAATTTAACTGCAAATGTTTCTGTTATCCCTGGTTTCATATGAGAAGAGAAAAAAAGATTACTCACTTCTAAGCTAATTTATACAATGTAAAATAACACTGACTTGTGCTAATAACATTAGCATGTTGTATTTGTGGGAAAAATGTGTCCAGATAAAGACTAGTGTTCGTCTGTAAATACTGCAAATTATAGTGAAGCCAATTTGTGTACTTGAATCAACTAAACTTCACAGCACTTCATGGAAACCCCGCCACCAACTAGTGTTTTGGAGGTGTAACTGCAGAGTGACACAGACATCACCGCACAAGTATTAACACTCACAACGGCGTAGGCTATGGCGTAGGGTCTGTTGCCCAAGTATAAATCCCACTTAAGTATAGAGGTTAGTAGAACATGTAGTCCTATGCAGAGATAGGTTTAATGTAGGAATATGGTTACTGAAGTGAGTAAAGTTAATCTACATTTTGCTAACAGGTAAATGCAAGTATAAAGTAAAAACACAGTATTAGGTTCAGTGGTGGGTTTAAAGATTCACAGATCACATATGTGGACCTTGAAACAGAAGATCTCAACTCATTTTGACAAAAAGAAACTAAAAGATGAATAAATGAAATTAGATAAAATGTTTGTGGCAATTAAGACCTCACAAACTAAAATTTAAGACTACTTAATGACCTTTGAGCACTACTATTCATTAAGTTGAATTTTAAGACTTTAAAACCCCTACAAGGAACTTTCATTTTGAGTTGATTTTGGTGACCCTGTGGACAAAAGCGGTAGTGTTTTGCCGGAATGAAGCCTACATTTCCCATGAGCTCTAGCGCGTATTGTCGTAAAAACGCTTACCTGGCTCGCGCGTGTGTTTGTTTTGGGGATGAATGAAACAACAAGACGGGAAAACTTTGCCCCCGCTCCTATCGGGGATCCCAGCTCACCTCTGCCGCGCCCCAGCTCCACCTCTCCGGCGTAAGCGCCACTGCCGCCGGGGTAAACGCAGCAGTTGGCTGGTAAGGCTGAAGGCCTGTTTGGCAAGCACTTCCACAGCTTGAGTATGGAGCGGTGCCTCGCCTCTTTATTTCTCAGCACTCGCTGGACCCTGTCAATGCCTGGCTGGTACCTGTCGTCGGCCCGGATGAGGTGTTCCAGCCCCGCGGCCCCTGCTCTCCTCGTCCACGCTGGCGCGGGGTGAATCTGCACAACCTGCGGCCTCTGTGTGTGGCTCCCCGGACAGCTAACACCATGGACCCGCCGGCTCCTGCCAGGATTGGGCTGGTAAATGCTAGGTCACTAGCAAACAAAACGTTTATCCTGAAGGATTTCCTGACTTCCTGAGGATTGGATTTTCTCTGTGTGACTGAGACATGGCTGACTGTTGGTGTGTCCAGTGCTTTCACAGAACTTTTACCTGATGATTGCTGCTATTTTAACTCCCCGCGGACGTCAGGTCAAGGAGGAGGAATAGCGACTATTTATAAGACTCACTATAAATGTAAGCAGCTAGGTAAGATGACATGTGCCGTCTGAGTGCCTTAAATGGTTTTGTCCTGGAAGCGACCTGGTGCGGACCCGGAGACAGGTTCCTAAAGGTATGGATATACACTATATAGAAATAGCTTATCTTCACACCAATGGTCCTATTTGCTGTTGTACGTCACGCACAGACATCAGCAGAAACGACTGCTTTTGCATATCCAGTTAAAAGTTCCTTGTAGCGGCTTTCAAGACCTGCAGGCACCCTGTGAGCACAGTGAGTCAGTAGTACAGATCTGAGGGTGATTTACCAGCATTACTGGGACCGCCTCGCTCTTCCAGACGGCGTGACAGCTCATCCTTGAAGGCCCGGTTTCTGTGTCTGCGCCCAGCAGCAAGGCCACAGATTGGCCGGTCAACCGGTCGTGCCACCTCCACCTCCTGGGTCATCTCTGCAAAGCGCATCACCAGCTGCAGCACACACAGTGGAATACCATTAGAAATACACTCCCTGATTTGTAGAAGCGCAACTGTGAAATTTGTTGAGTTTCAAAGTGTCAGCACTAGTCTTGGAGGAAATTAGGGGGACACTGCTGGGCAAAGCAACAAAACCAGGGTTAGTGTTTTGATGGCAAACCAGCCAGCAACTGCTATAATAGTTCAGCCATGCAAAGGATGACATGATTTTCCTCTGGGAAATCAAATGAGATTAAAGAGACAAGATTTTATTATTCAAGCCATTTTGCAACACAAATACAATATCTTACCATGGTTTCGTCGTAATCATCAGCCTTTGGGTTGACACACACGATCATCCTGACTTTCCCTTCTCCATCAAAGTAGTTTTTAAACAGATGTGTAACTTTAGAGTCCCTGTAAGGCACCATCTGGAAGAAAATAGAGGCTCTGTGAAAGTGCACTTACTGGAACATTACCAATGCTAACAACAAAGATGAATAACAGGACTCTAGTAATTAAACAGAAATGGTTAAATCAAATGATGAAACAATGATGAAAAGGTCATGAAATACAAACCTTATTAGTTCCACACATCTGGTTTTCACGCAGGACCTCCATGCATGTGCGCAGTGTCATCAAGGACTGGTTAATATTGCCTGTAAATGAGACATTACTAGAGACATTTGGTGTCTGCACACTGAATTAAAAATTTAAAAAAAGCAAATGCCTCGGGTTGATTTAAGACAGAAGCTCACAGAAACCTGACCTGCTTCACGGAGGCGGTTTCCTTCTGCTCTGGTTCTGCTGGTGCGCTCGCTGCCTGCCAGGTCAACCAGACACAGCTGACTCACATTCACCTGGTTTTTATCCTGCAATTTATTAACAAGCTGTTAGCGACACCAAACATTGGCTGGGAACCTTTGTAACACATGAGGTGTATTTATTTGGGCTGCTATGTGTCACAACCTTTCTATCTTAAATTAAATATCAGAAATGATTCCCCTGCTTTCTTTGCATAATCATTCATCATTAAAAGAAACAGATAAGCCATTTAAACATTAAAAAAAACAACAACATGTAACTCTGGAGCTGCATATCACCTGTAGAATGTGGTCACCATCAGCGTCCAGTGGTGCCTGGGCCAACTTTACTGTGAACACACTGTGGGAACGACTGGATTCACGGTTCAGTTCAGTGTTGGCTATCCTCCTTTTCTTTTGCCCTGGAGACACAGCAGAGCAACTTTAATACAGTATGACATTAACAACAACCGTAACAGTAGAGTTCACCATCACTGAACGTTGCAAAACGGCACATTTCAAGTAGTTGCCTGTTTCAACTTGTGTCCTTGTGAATTTTTGGTCTGAACTGGGCTTTAAGTATTTAAGAAGAACGTTTTTTAACCACTCACCCTTCCAAAAGACTTCAAAAGCCTCCTCTGTAGATTTGACCTCAACTTCTGTGCAGCCAGCCACGTACATGTTATGATTCTGATCTTCACGGAGAATCTTAGATTGAGGCACTCTGAAACAAGTTAATGAAAGAATCAACATAATGTCATAACATAATCATGTGTCGCTTTAGTAAGACAAGCAGCAAACGCTACAAAGACACATACTTGATATTAGTGTCAACGCTAAAATAAAATACAGTCTAGGGAGATACAGGCACATTCAGGGGCACAGACACATGCACATAAAGCTTGAGCCATACAGGGACGTTATGTGTCTCCATACTGACAGTAACAGCAGGAAGCCAATCCTTTAAGCCATCAACATGACACAGAGCTAGAAAGGTACTCCTATGCTATGGACAGGGCTTTGGATTAATGGGATGGAAATGCACTGACGGCCTATGAGACAGCAGCTACAGCCAAGTTATGACTATGAATAAACAGAGTACTGCGTCATGTTCTTTCACTGGCCACATACATGAACTCATTGTTCCGTACAGGCGTGCCTCCACCCAGCCACCTAACAAAAACAAGATTTTTAAAAGTGCGTCTTGTCAACACAAAAAAATGTCTAAATGAACTTATTCAGCACATACAGTCAAAGTGTTTGTAATGCAGAAATGCATGGTTGCACCTCTACTAGAAAAACCATTTGTAGTGCACATTAGTAGCATGTAACTGTGTGGTTACAGTGGGTGTAACAAACTTTATGGACAGAGCCATCTCATACATGAAAAGCACCACAAATTATTGAGGTTATTAAATGAAGGTTGGGACATGCTCCTTGACCCCACCCCAGTGTGGCAGCAATTGAGTCATTTGGTATGTAGACCGGACTCTACTGCACATGTGTTGTACCCCAGTGATTTGATGCAATATAACACTGTCCCAGCCGTCATTAAACAGCCTTGCAAAAAACCTGGATACAAATAGGCTTTACACAGACCACCCTTCAACTTGACATTGTGTTTCAAAGAGCATACAAGGATGTGAAAAGCTGTCTCTTACTTTGGTCTGATTGGGTCAAATGGAGCATCTTCAAGGAGATCATAGATGTAGTTGTTGTAGATCTCAATGTAGGACACAAAAACGCTGTAACAGCAGTCTTCATCCACATTCTCAGATTTACATGCCTCCTCTGTGCTGATCATATCTGCAAACTCTGGGTCCGGCCTCTGCCTAATAGAATGAACCGGAAGAAAAGCAACGCCTTTATCAGCAGTCAACATGTACTTTAAATGCAATTCTCTCTAAATGTATCAATGTATGTATCATAGCTACCTGGAGGACGGCGTTTTGGGCACAGACTGCTGACTGTCTCGCTTCTGTCTCTCCAGGAGAGCATCAACTTGATCCTGGATCTCCATCCCATTTTTTTCATCTGGCTTAAACACCTGATGCAGATTTGAGACAAATCAAGTCAATGTCCGACCACTCTTCAGACACGTAATACATTTTTTTTTTTTTAGAAACCAACAACAACACTAAAGAATGAAAGTCTTACAAATCTTTTGGCCTGAAAGGGGCCGATGCTGTTGAAGAGCATATCCAGAGAACGAGGGAGGAGTCCACCTTCCCCAGGTGAGCCGGTCATGGTGAAGGTCTTACCACTTCCAGTAACACCATATGTAAATAGCAGTCCTATAAAACACAGAATATCACAATTACATAACCACTTTTACACAGAGGATTAGGGCTGATGCTGATGGTATATTATGTAAAAACTTTATGTGTGAGAGTATGTATTAACTGGACAACAATACTAATCCCAATCAGACTTCAAAGATTAATCAATTATCTTTTCTTAAAACTAATTTTCTGTTGACAAACTAATCCTTTTCAGCACTAGAGAGGACACAAAGACAATTTATGTTTATGAACAGTAAAAATCATACATGTCATGTCTCCAAAAAACCCTTAGATTCACTTACCATTCTTACAATGAATAAGGTCCTCTATCAGGGGCTTGGCAACATCCTCAAACAGCTCCATTTGAGTGGTATTAATACCAAATACTTTTTTAAAGGAGTACTGTGTCTAAAGGATGAACAGAAACAAAACATACAGTACATGTAGATCATAATGGATTAAACCAAATAGTGTCTAAGAGGGTCTCAGGTCTCTGAATGCAACTATGACCAAACCACAAAAAAAAAACCAAAAAAAAAAAAACAAATATCCAACCAAATCACTGACTTAATAAAAAGCATTATTGTCATGTGACAATGTGTAACTAAGTACAAATCAGATACTTGTTGAGGTCAGTTGAAATGTATCACTGGTGGTGTCAGATTATATCAGGACGGATCAAAAGCAAGTATAGATGATCAATTTGTTTTACATGCTCACGTGAGTCGCCAAGCAGAGAGGCCTGCAACACACTTACCTCTTTGTATTCTCCATTGCGGTTGGCTTTGAGGCCATCAGGAGCATGTAGCTGGATAGTGGAGCTGCTGATCATCTCAACACAACATTCCTCATCTTCTGCTCCAAGTGGACGTATACGGCAGTATACCTATGAAGATGAATGAATAGATGAGGCCTGCTGTGGAGAAGCTATCACAGCTGAGAGATCTAATTTCAGAAAAACGTAATTTGAATGGTCTTGAAGACTTCATTAGCCTATGATGTCAGTCATAACTTCCGTGTTGTATGTTTTTGTAATCACAAGATTAGCACAATGTTAATTAAGTTTAAGATTAGTTTTTCTGTCATTTCTGTGTGACTGTGTGATATTGTTTCAGTTTCAGTAGTTACAAAGTTAACAGTGTTCACTTACTCCCACAGGATCTTTGTCTATGTTGGATGCCTTTTTGGGGCCAGGCCTCCGAGGAGTCTTCCCTTTGCTATAAGTGAAAATAAGAATTACACAATGTCTAACACAGAAAAAAATGCATGCTATATTCCATCTTATTAGACACATGACTTATGTGGTGTGGCAGTTGCTCAGTCCACAGGGACTTGGCTTGGGAACCACAGAGTCTGCGTTCACTTCCCCGTACGGACCAAGCGTGGACTGGTAGCTGAAAAAGCAACAGATCGCCTCCTGTGCCCTGCCAAGGTGCTTCTGAGCAAGGCACTGAACCCCTAAGTGTTCAGGTGTTCCTGTCCAAGGTAGCCCCCTCTCTCTGACATCTCTCCATTTGATGCATGTATAGGTCCTGTTTGTGCATGTGTGTGTATTTCAGGCTCGTGTGTATATATGAAAACAGAGTGAAAGAAATTGAATTTCCAGTTAGGGATTAATAAAGTATATCTTATTATTATTATTTGACCTACTGTAAGTAACTCACACTATGTGGACACATTAGTTATACCTAGCTCACACTCTGTGGTTCAGTTCATCCCCAAACTCAACACCAAACTCAACACCAAACCCAGAAAAATATTTCTTTGTGACTTGTTTCACTGTCGTCTCGAAGGGTCAGGCCGACCTGGACCAAACGTTAACGTTACATGTGTAACTTTTTTTAACAGGTATGTGGAGGGCAAACCCGTCCCCATACTTTTAGCCATGTAGTGTAAAATTCTGTAATATATAGGCCTAATAAAAAGTATGTCGCTTCACCTCATCAATCATGCTAACAAGCTAAATTAGCTCAGGTGTCACTTGCTAACGACAATTCTCAGGTTATGGTCAACAAAAACATAAACTCGACATGACAATTGCTATTTGCTACATTATTATGAATATAACCGAATTTAAACTACGTTTTTCACAGAGATACAACACAAATCAGGGACACATTAGCTGTAATGTCGGTTGAAAGGTGAGCTCATAAACCGATATTGACCTGTTGCCAGCCAGTCAACCAGCCTTAGCTAGCAGTGAGCTATGCTAACATTATGAAGCTAGTACTCCTTTTTCTACGTAACAAACGCTAGCAGGTTGCGCTAGTTAGCTAGACGGTTTCGCTAACACAATTAGTAACTGTCTATTGATAGCCGTTTATCGAACTAAATGTAAAAGGACGGTAATACTCACTTTGGTCTCTGCATTGTGTGTGTTGTTAAACTCCTCTCCTATGAACACAGAGCGCTTCTTCTCGATTTGAAAAATTCCCTCTGTGAAACGTTTTTCCGAGTGGCCGATATTTCAACCAATCACAGAGCAGATACGGCGGTCAGCACCGGAAGTCCCGCCTACAGCACGTCCCCCCTGTTGCGTGACTATAAATAGCCGAATTATCTTATGTAATAGATAGTATTTGTATTTGACCTGTTTTTATACCGCGGCGCATGTTTCAGAATTATTTGCTATTTCTTATTTTGTGATTTTGCTCATTATGTGGTCTAAACAAATAAACTATATTTAATTTTAGGGTGAAATAACTCAAGGTAGTCTGATATAGCAGTAGTATCCACTACATATAATGCTAGAATTTGGAAGCTATTCGGATATTTCAATTAGTCCTTGGCTATTATTTGGTTTTATCCATACATAAATATTATTTATGAATACTGGTCAAGTTGTTATGGTGTACAATAGGCAGGAATGTTATCTTATTAATTTTAATGTTTATTATTTTCATCAAATTGTACATAAAAATGAAATGGTCAGAATCAAAACCTACATTTATTCACTTATACATATACATTTTCCTGTATCACTTTAAAATGTGACACAGTTTCATGGCACAACAAAAATCAAATGTACATTTGTAATTTTAAGTATTATAATTACACAAAATTTGTTTCAGTTGTTATTACCTGACATGCTGAGGCCTCAATAGTCAAAATGTGGAACGTCTCAGTTCATACTCAGTTTCTGTACCCCTACATTCACCTTTGGGGTACCCCACCTATAAATGGGTGTCTCCCACCTTATCTCTCCCCTTTTGCTGTTGTACTCCATTGGAGAGGGGCTCAAGTTATATGGTTGTAGTTGATGGAGGATTTTGTCTTTACCTTTTGCTGCCAGTTGTCAGGAATAAACAGAGATTGCCTCCACAGATATCCACAGTCTGGGCCTCTTCATATCAACACAACACAGACAACACTAGTGTCCACAGGTTCACTTTCTGTTACTATTTTTCTAAGTTCTGATACACTGACATTAGAATGACACACAGGCATGTTTTGTTGATAGTTTATTTGAAAAATCATAATAAATAACATTGCACATAAATACTTTATCTTTGGCATGTCTCACAGGGTTACAGGGACGGACACAGCAATCATATAAGGGAAATAAACTACTCTGAAAACATTTACTCTGTCTTACATATATCTTATGTAACATTAACTAAACTTTTAATTATTTAGTTGCTGCTCTGCAGGCAGCTCAAACTCAAGAGCAAAACATCTTTCTTCCCTTGTCATGACTGTCTCTTTAGTCTTGACATGTTTTATAAGAGTGACAGTAGTATACAATGGACTCTGTACAAGCACAGGCACTATAAATATGAAAAGGCACGAAGTGTTAATGCAGCACTACAATTGAAAATTGAAAGTGAAATCTGCATTTTTAAATTTACATAATTTTTGTTCTTTGCAGCTGACAGTCTCTTCATACTCCACGTGTGGAAATCAGAAAACTGAGCAAATCAGTACAGACACACAGAACTGCCTCATAATGTAGCTAACATGCTACATTCATAGCTTTTTTCAGTACGAAAGAGTTTCCTCAGAAACATTTACATTCATTACATATTATGGTAACGAGCATTTTGTTTAATGTCCATTATATGGTCATGCAACATGCAACCTGATTTTCATTTTCGCTCACATGTAACAGCAGTCGTCACAGTGATGTCTGAAGGCCGAGCACCACCTTGAGTTCAGTGCAGACTACTTGATAGCATTCAGTCTCCTTGTAATTCAGGAGGATTCTTAAAATGTTTGAAAGATGGAATCACCTCTTATATTGATGTTGTTTTTCCTAATAATAACCGTTTTAAAGGTCTAGTGTGTAGGAGTTGGCAGAAATAGAATATAATATTAAAAACAATGTTTTTTATTAGTTTATGATCACCTGAAATTAGGAATGGATGTGTTTTTTCTTAACCTTAGAATGAGCCGTATATATCTACACGTGGAGTGGGTCCTCTTCAGAGATGTATACTAGATACCGGACGCCAAGATGGCATCTCATATTGTCAGTCATTTCAATTAAATATCACAATGTAAAATGTGTGTTTTCTCCTTTAAAAAGCAAAACCGACAAAGAGACAGCAACGCCTTAAGCGAAGATCTCGAGTGCACAGTTACTAACCAACGTGGTTTGTTTACATGTCGTTACAGAAGTGCATATTTAACAGATTCAGTGCAGACAGAGAGGTACTAGCTTGCTTTTAGGACAATGTGTTAGGCCTACATATCTGCAGAGGGAAATATTTTTACTGGACATCATGACCAAAGAGATATAAATCTATCAGACTTCAACAGATAGGTCGACCTGCCTGACCTGCGGGTCAACCCACAGGACCCACAGGCTGTAATGTTGACCTGTGCGTCACTACTGATCGGCGGTCCTGGAGACCTGATCCACCTTTACAGAGTCTACCATGGTGTTCTATAGTGGCCCAGAATGGACAAATCAAACACTGGCTCTTGAGTTCTGCATCCTCACCACTAGATGCCACTAAATCCGACACACTAGACCTTTAACGGACATTAAAAAACTGAGATTCAGACCAAATGAATCTTTTTTTTTAAATTATTGTTATTTGAAATCGTTTTAACCTCAAAGAAGAAGAATTCTATGATTTAGTGTACGTCCCCACAGTGTTGCATGACAGGGGAGAATACTGTTGTAACTTGGATTTTGAATTTGTTTTCAAGTCCAAAAGAATTTAAGTGACCTCCGATCATTATTGAACCACATTGGTGAAACTGGGCTTTAAAAATATTTTCCATAATATGTTCACCTGACACCTTCTGATCCAGGTCCAACAGTGCTAACCCGACACTAACCTTCTTCTTCTACTGTGTAGTTTGAAGAACAGCTTTGTGAAAGGGACACTGCTGTTAATTCCAGCTTGTTAAAGGCATTATTGTGCACTTGACACTGAAACAGGAACCTGTTACGATTTACACTAAGCTTCCAGCTTCTTTTTCTTCTTATTGGTGATTTTTTCTAATCTTGTTGAACTGTTACTCAGAGGTATCTTTGTCTCTGTCTGCCCTTTCAATTGTCAGTCTGGTTGAACCACTTTATGGCTTTTTGTTCTCCAGTACAAACCCCCCATACAAAATAAGATCTATTTGTAAAAAGAGACTTTCTACAAAATAGGGAAGTCCTGTCAGTCATCTGACTGTTCTCAATCAAGATTTTGTGGCAGGAATTGTACATATATCACCCATAATGCCCTCTGTTCACATGTCTCCAGCATGTTAGTTGTGCTCCCTCAGCCCTGACTTATGAAGCCGGAGGTTTAGTAGCAGGGGCAGACCTTGGCTGAGGCTTTCTTTGGATCTTTATCATGTTTCTTCTCTTGGCAGACTGGAGCAGAGAGCAGAGGTAAACTGTACAGTAGGATGATAATCAGATTCACCACCACACAAAGCAGCGCTACACCCAGTGAGTTGGCAACGGTGATGGGGATGGAGTGTTCAAGGAGCCAGGGGCGCCGTGTCACCATGTCCTGCTCAGCAGCCTTCATCTGGAAGTGGGTGCCGAGGATGCCACACACATGGAAGAGTTGATGGCTGTGACCTGCAGAGGGAGCAGTCGAGTCATGTTTGAGTTCAGGCAGCACAGCGACATGTCACAGTAGAAACAGTAGCGGTAAATACAAGCCCTCACCACTGAGTGAATGAGTCACATTGCCAACTGATTTCAACAGGATGAAGAAAACATGGAGGTGGTTATGCATTAATATTGTTTCGCAATGTTAAACACAAATGAGGATACACTGAATGAGTTAATGTGAATCCAGTGTTTCACAGAGTTATTTATAGTGGACAAAGATCTGAAAGGTGACATTTGATCTCTGCGTTCATAAGCTGACTTCCTGATCAAGACACCGATTCCTCCAATACTCTAGGTGCACATGAATGCATCCTAATGGCAAACCTTTCACTGCATCCACTTTTTAGATTTGTGACTTACTTTTAAAAAACGCTTCAAGTTTAAATCACACATTTTTATGTAACCATACTGATGTAATCCCAGTCATCTTTGACTGTCGAAAGTTTCTCCCATTTTTTTCTTAAATGGCTTTGAGAACAGTTTCCTTGCATATAACGAGGGTCTGAGGTTGGTGCTGAGTCACCAGTGATGTCAAACCCTGCATTCATGTCAGAGTAGTGTCAGAGTAAAGTTAGAAATGAGTTACCTTTACCTGCTACCTTTAGTTGCTCTCTGTGTCGTGTGACCTAAATTAGCTTGAAAAGTTGTTCATTAACATTAGTAAGGTAAATAACTATTTCAGTCATTTGAGGTGATGTACTGGTGCAGCAAGAAGTCTGGGACTTGTAATACAAAGCTTCACACCATGATCAATGCGTTGTTTAAATGCCCTGAGCAGTAAAATACAACACTTCATCTCTGTAGCATCCATGTTGCTTCCACATTACAACTCAAAGTTCACAAACACACCAAAGTCAGAAGAATGACTTGCCAACTTAGGATATGGGAACCATCCGAGGAGCATGTGAATACAGCATTAGTCTCTGTCTAACATGCTCTTCTGAATCTTGTGCGTTGCTCTGATCTCATGTTTTAAATAGTGTGATCCCCTTTGACTTCATTTGTTAAGAATTTCTGTTTTTGGATGCTTTGTTTACTGGAGGCATGAAAAAAAAAAAAAAAAGTTGAAGCCCCATTACTCCGAAAAATATCCAACTGGATTGAAAGCCCATTTCCTTGACAGCCGGTTATCCTAAAAACAAAGACCCATTGCTTCAAAGTCCTGTTCCTCCAAAAATACACACTCCTTACAGTTACTTTCAGTTTCCAAGTGGTGTTTGGGCACTTTTGTGCCACCTAATGTGGGTGTTTAAGCCAAAACATGATCTTTTCCTGATCATAACCAAGTGGTTTTTGTGCCTAAACACAACCACACATTCACCGCAGCATTGATAATAAATATAATGTGTCTGAGGTTTACAGAAATGTACAATGTTATCATTTTTTTCCTGGCAACTTAAACACAAAACTGACAATGCACCTCTGAAGCTGATGTGACTTGTTAGCAAACAGTTGCTGATTTACACATCCAGCAGATATGAAGCAACATTCACTGATACAGCACACTCCTTTAAGCTCTGTTTTGGTCTTAACCAACTCTTTAGGGAAATATCTGGCTCTTTTGCTGCTAAAAACTCATCCACCAGCTAAGTGTTAGCTTTCCCATTTGGTGGTGTGCCTAAACCGAAAAATCAGCTGGAAGATGCTGAAACTTCCTGCAGAGTTCAGGGGAACAGCAGACTTTGGTAGTAATTCTCTGTAGTTTCTGATTGGCACACTGGGCAAAAGTAAAACACTACTTAACATGCTCATGAAAACAACAGCAGCTTCTCCTGAGTTCAGTCTTACCGATGTAGTCGAAGCTGCCAGGCGCCAGGCGCTCAGGTAGATGTGTGGCGAACAGAAAGCCTGTGAGGAAAGCCAAGGCGATGTGGTAGTAGTGGAGGATGTTGGTATCATTGTCTGTGCAGCCCTCTCCTACACACAGAAACACCTGTGAACACAACACACACACACAGCAGATTTAATAGATTACAGTGCTATCCCCATTATTACCACTTTTATCACCTTCACATTTCTTAATGAGGCATAAACTCTTTTATTAAGTATCTGTTAGTGGAGCTGCTGCAACGTTAAACTGTGGTTCCAGTTTCAAGGGTGTCAAATTTAGCTTTTTCACTGCAACAGGACCAGATTCTTTTCATATATCATATCGGAACTTAAACACTGAACTTCTATGTACAATTACTTCAAATTATATCACATCAGAGATACTCCTCGACATGGACATTAGCACAAAGTAATGTATATTAAAGTATGAAAAAATGGAGCAACAGAGCACTGAAAAATTATGAGTTTGTTGTCTAATTCTTTACTGCAAAAAAGTAAAAAGTAATTCCAGTTAAAGAATCAAAATGGACAAGTTAAAGATTTGTGTTTTAAAATAATATCCAGTATATTTTAAAACAGATTTACTGTACATATGAACTGCTATGCCATGTTGAATTTATATATATGGATGGTTTGCAATAGGGCAGACCGGGGTTGTTTGGCACACAGCTGTTTTTTGGTCCTCTGAAGGTCACAGAAACAAAAATGTCACATAAAAATGTTTGCTTCCTTCACCTGCACTCGCATACTAGGTTAAAACTGTGTTAGATAAGAATAAAGTGTTACTTTTGAATAATAGAAACAGGAACCAGCTACATTTTGACATAAGATTTGAAAGTCTGTGATGAGTGTCAGTAGCTGGCCAACATAATTTAACACCAAAATTAGGTGAAGTGCATAAGGGGTTGTTTGGCACACTGATCCCAGGGTTGGTTTGTAACAATAACACATGTGACTGTAGCTGTATTTTTAGAGATTAAAAGTATTTTGAAAGATTAAAAACAATGTTTAAATAAATCTTAATCAATTTTTGAATGGTAAGAGGTAACAGTAATCCGACATCCTGCTGATAAATTGCTTAAAAACGTTGTTTGGTATTTATCTTTTATTTTTAATTTTCCCCATTTCCTCCAGATACATACTCTTTCTAACTTCCCTATAGAATTTATCTTGTCCTGTCACTTCTCTCTTTGGTTAATAATGTGTAGCATATTCATGATTTGCGAGCCACTGTATCCGTAGGTTGACCCGATTGGTTATGGGTGGGATGGGTGGTGGGGGTATGTGTTGTTGTGAGGGACTGTACTATGAAGACCAAGTGATTTGAATATTATAAAATAAAAATTCCAAGTCATAAAAATATGTTGTTTGATTTTAAAAATGGGCAGATAATCAATTAAATGTTCACGTTTTCTGGTACTTTTTTGACTAAATTTTCAAAATAACTTTTTAAAGATTAAAGTTTAACGACTTTAATCACAAATTACATTACATTTTAGAAAACATTTGTGTACATTTAAACACATTTATCTGTAGCTCTAACCCAGACTTTTCATTTGCTAGTTATAAAATTCTGACATAAATTAAGCCAGGGAAATACAAAAGAGAGTGAAAGGTGTGCCAACCAACCACAATCTCCCCTACTTCTTTTTACCTTTAATCTATTGTTATACACCAAACACAAACTCCTGTACGCTAAAACCTGCTTGGCAGTAAACTAGTTTCTGATTCATTCACATCTGCATCTCAGTGTCTGTATCTGTGACACACGTTGTTTGTTGTGTCTCGTGTGAGGACACGCACATGTGAAGTGCACAGCCGTGGCCCTACCCTGTAGAACAGAGGAATGTTGTCAAACAGGTAGGGGAAGGCGAAGGCAACAACTCGGAGGTATTTGCTGAACTTTGGACTCTGGCTCTCAGGAAATCTGGAAAAAAAGAGAAAACAATACAGTTCTTATATTCATTAAATATTCCTCATTTGCATCGTGTTAGAGCTGTGGAGGAGGAAAAGTGGAAATGTCATGCACAGCATCACCACTGGTAATGTCATCCCTGTGCAAGAGTTTATGATTAATGCAATCCATGTGTGTACAGTTTTAATGTCATGTCATCCATAACCAGCATGGTGCACTTCTCTGCTGAGGACACAGTGTGCAGCAGCTGGAAATTTTAGCATAAATAAACAAAAAATCTGTTAAATAAATACATTTACTTTTAAAATTCAAATCAATCCCTTGAACTACATGAATTACTTTATAAATACTCAAATTGTGTTTGAGTCAGTGTGATGACTTATGTGACATGACGTCTCTCCTGAGCAGCACTCATGCAGCCTCACAGTTTCAAAAAGTCATTATGTAACACCAGAACAAGTCAAAGTCAGTGAGTCTGGCTCACACAGAACATGTTTTACAACTCCTTTTGTCACGTCCTCGGACCAGCCCAGCTGAAACTACAGTTCAATTAAATCACAGTTCAGGGCTGGTCTCTATAGTCGCACTTCGGTAACACCCTTTATATGAAACAGAGGGTTGCTCAACTATTGAAAGTCAACAGTGTCTGTGGGATGAAGTCCCGCCTGAAGACATGTCAATAATCACACATGTTCAAGGGGTGAATCTTTACCATCATTTGATGCAGAATTAACAGAAATTCAGACAGATTATTGAAGCGATAGGACAGGCAGATTTTTAGCAAATGGAATGTCTTTACCTCATCACGGTGTCATGATTATATTGCAGATATGGTAAGCCAAGCCTTTGCAGCGGGAGAGATGAGTGAAAGAACAATGAATTAGAGAGTCAGCATTAATCCAGGAAAACAAAGAGACAACAGTGTTAACAATGTGATGAATGCTGTGAATTAAAGAGGTGGAACAATGCTGTATTAGGTGCTGAAGCTTTTATCCTCAGTGACAAAGGTCCTTCAAACTATAATTAAATTTAGTTTTGATGAAACTACACACCCCATTGAGCTTCATTTGCCAACCAGAGTGAACAAGCAGGATTTATCTGACACATGTATGTGACACCAGTCATGTTAAAATGTTGTCATGGACAATGGTGGAAAGTACTGTACTTAAAAAGAATTGAGTATTTCCATTTTCTGCTACTCCTCCACATTTCAGAAGTTAATGTTGTACTTTTTACCTTTAGTTACTAATCAATAAAAAGTAAGTAATAAAAACAAATCAATTTTGAATGCAGGAATTTTACTTTTACTGTAATATTGCTACTTCTACATAGGTTAAAGATCTAAGTACTTCTTCCACCACTGCACCACGACTACACTTTGAAGGTATAACATTATCTTTAGGGACTGTTAGTTGTTTATGAGAGGAGGGGGTGGAGCAAAACAGGGGAGGCACGTCAAATCATCTTTTAGAGGAGGGACTTATGTGTGTTATTTTGGCTTAGGAGAGGAACATACAATTTAACGTAAAGTCATGTCACAACTTAAGATAGAAAGGAAATGTGGGAGCGAGAAGGGGAATGACATGCAGCAAAGGGCTACAGGTTGAAAACACTGTGGAGGCTTTAAAGGGCATGTCTTTAAAAAATGGCAAAATTAAACCATTTATCAACGCCAGAAACTGCAAAAACAGATATTATCGTCAGATATTCTCTCTGTGCTGTTTGCTTGTTGCATTGGCTCCAATACTCACATTTCATGTGATTTAAAAAATGGTTATTTATGGTGTAGGGAGGTTTGTGCATTTTCACCCAGTCACTCAGGGAGGCTCAAGGAAAAATATTTATAGATCTGGGGAGGGTGAAGTTAAAAAATAAAATAAGAAAATAAGAAAAAACAAGTCACAACCCAACTACCCCGCTCCTCTGATAAACAACAAACAGTCCCTTATTTACAGATTAAACTGTGATATGATTGAGCCACTGGAAAAGGTGGGGATGAAACCAACACTGACTTAAATTAGGGGGTAGCTAACATAAGCATTTTGTCATTGATAGGCATGTTAGCAAGTTAACATATGACTCTTTGCAAGAGTTATTATTGGCTGTATAAAATGAATTTTCTGACTCTACCTGGAGTAGCAGGCGACACTGGTGCAGATGACGCTGTTGATCACAGTGATGGGGATGTAGCACCTGTGGAAGAGACTGTTCACCCATTTGTCCGGGAAAACATAAGCTGAGTAGATGATCGATGACCCTGCAGCAGGACACAGCAACAGAGGACAATAGTTAAGTCAGAACACTTTGTGGATTATAATAAAAAAAAAACAACAACAACAAAAAAAAAAACCTGCAATCCAATGCAACGCTAACTTCAATCACGGGCAGGCATGTGCATAGATAGACCCCGGGAGGTGCTCAGGCACCCTCCCTTTTGCTCTCTGTCTCGAGAAGTGCCTTTTTGCAAGACATGTTTTTTGAAATAATTCTATATTTCAGTTTTTAAATTAGGCCCATGGCATCAATTTCTAGTTAAAAGTGTGTGTGCTGTATGCCAGACAACTGCATTTGAGTCGAGCCCCTGGCCCTTCCTCTTTAACTTCACTTTCAGCAGCTGAAATCGAGCGCCCTGCAGAGCAGCATCACGTCTCCCAGCCAGGTAATGATAGTGTTTGCCCTGAGGCTCGGCATTGTTTGTCACTGCTGTGACATTAAGCCACTATTAAAACATCTTAATACAGCCAGTCTAATTTAGGCAGTAACTCACCATTAACAACAAATAAGCTAGTCTGGCATAAAATCACACTGTCTACCTTCAATTCTCTGCCAGATTCTGGTTCACCAACTGCCCAGTACAAGCAGAGACAGAAGCTGAATTGCTTCCCACTTACATGTACCTTTTTAAACTAATACTCAACTTGAATTAAAGCTTCTGTCTCCCACGTCACGTCTCTGATAATCAACTTAAAAAAAAAAAGCGGTTTGGGGCAGCACTGCGTAAAGGGCGCAGAGGAGGAGAGGAGTGCGGGGCTGCTTGTTTCTGTTATATGGAATTCTTATATTTATATAAGTATATAGTTCTCTGGAATAGGTGTGTGACTTTTAAAAAGAAAGGAGGAGAGGAGAGGCGAGGAGAGGAGAGGAGAGGAGAGGAGAGGAGAAAGCACTTAGCCCTAATTGTTGCAACTGAACATCAGCCTACTTTGTAGTTTGGAGGATAGATTGGTTGGTTTATCACTCTATATATAGGCTATTAATCTTGCATCAAAAGGTGTACGCTGTGTCACATAACTAAACACAACACTTTAAGACTCCTGCCTTTTTTTTTACCATATGTGGCTGAGTTACTGATACCACAGCAAACGTTTCACAACATTGTGTGTGTGGAGGGCTCAGTGCATTGAATACGCCAGTGTGAACCACATACACTTACCGATGCTGTAGAAACTGAGGGCGCCGTAGTCAAAGAAGAAGCAGATGTGGCGTGCCCGCACTGACATGCTGCTGAAGGTGTGAGCACAGCTTGACGCCAGCGGGTAAATGCAGCAGGTGAGCAGGAAGACCAACAGAGGCCAGATGAAGGAGTCCTGCCATGCCGTCTGCATCAGCACCACCGTCACTAATTTCCATAGGAAGTACCTGCCGGGAGAAACAGGTTACATTAAGATGATTAGATTGGATGCAGCAGTAAAGGGTAAGGTGGAGTAAGATGCCCCCACCGTTTAATTCCTCTCCTAAACATTATATGGCACTAGGTCTACTTTCAACACATGGAATGGATATGCTGTAGTGAATGGTGACATTTCATCTGAACTGCTGTGTTGTTAGTCACAGATCTGTTATTTCAAATCACTTATCTTTGGAGCTTGATCGTCATATCAACATTTAAACAATCAAGTGTCTAAACATACAGAGGACTGACATATTAAAGGAAAACATGCAGATACTTCTGTACAGGACATGAGGGGCCACTGGATGGTGTCAATAGTATAACACTGATGTGAATCGTATTGCCTTCACATGTCATCAGGTATAAACCCAGCTGAACACCTATATATTTTGGAGCCTTATGCAGCCACACTGCCAGAAGAAAGTGTTGGCATTGTATGATTCTGCAAACCAAAAATACATACATTTGCATGCTTCATACATATATAAACGTTATTTATGTGACATAGTACATAAGCTGACATTCTCATCAGGAGGTGAAGTGGAAGGTCGATGATGTGTTACCTGGGCAAGATGCCTGCCAAGCTGTAGACCACTGTTCAAGATTAACAAACAGCAAAACCGGTTGTTGTAGCTCGTCACTAATATTTTTCCATCGGCCTTTTAAGTGTCAAACGTGGGTGTTTTGTAGCGACAACTCAGGGGGGACAGTGCCACCCAAAGCATTTGTTTTTTGTCACCAAGATATCACTGTGTTTCCTGCTGGTAGTGTGCCCCCAAAACCAGGTATTTCAGGCCAAAACATGATCTTTTACTGACCATCACCAGGTGCTTTTTGTACTTAAACGTAACAACACTTTAACCACTGTGTTTTAAAAAGATTCAACATATTCATTACATAATAATGTCTAAAGGTAACACATCCATGGTTGGCAGAAACATACAATCTCAACATTTTTCTACTGATTGGGATGTTCTTTTTTGTTTGTTTGTTTTTCTCATCCATCTGTTCATTTATACACTTTGGCCCTGATCACTGAGTGTTTCAGCAGCTGGAGGCGGCTTTTTGTAATTGTTTTTAATGACAATGAAGGTTTTTGCTCACTGTTTTTGTGTTGCCACATGCCCCCATTGTCAAATCGGATGACTTGAGAGGCGGGCCTTCTGTGGTGGTCACAAAAACAAGTTTACAGTTGGTAAACAATGGAGGAGAAACTGGTGGTACTGTAGCAGCTGGTGGATACCCAGAGCTATACTACTTTAAGAACTGCAGTTCCTACGATCTCAACAGAAACCAGCAGGCGTGGCAGCATTTAAGTGCAGTACTTGAAACGGCCATCATCGAGGCAAAGCTCCTGGACCAGCTGGTGATACTCCCCGTGATCCACCCTCTTTTTTAGGGTCTCATGTACCCACACAGATCTCTGTTTCTCTGCGCCCAACAAACTTTTATCTGACAGCCTCTCACCCTCAATCAGAGCCACAGCAAGTAGCCTCTGCCTGAACAGTTTAGGAACTTGATATTAATTACTGTTAAATAATTAAAATCAATAAATAAACGATTTTAAAAAGGCAGTGCAGAGCGTCTTGTGTTTTTCAACCTGCAAAACACTTTGTGTGATCGGGGCCTTCAAGTGAAGGTATGCAGCATCTTTGAAGTGAATGAAGGTGAATTTGTCTCTTAAAGTTGTAACATCCTCACAAGTGGTAGATAGAGAAGCAAAATACTGGTCAGAGGTACTACTGACTGTCTCATTTGGTGTTTTGCCTCACTTTATTTGTGTTTTTCTGGCACTGTGTCTCTTGGATGCCTGCTCTTTACAGTCTGGCACCTCGTTGCTACTTTTTTGTAAAGCCCTGACCTCACCTGAGCACTGCAGGGGTACACACCCTTTTGAGCACAGAAAATAAAAGGAAAATAAGAAAATACAGGCAGGGGGCAGAGTCTCTGCAGAAAAATACACCCTCACACACTTCCAGTGTGTCATAAGTGATGATTGAGAAGGATTACCTCTGTATGAATCTATAAATTGTTTTATTTTTTTAGGAAAATCCTGCATAGGTTATCATTCATGTCACCAAACACAATCGAATAGTGTCCCTCTCCTCAGTGTCAGTGATTACTACATATTGTCGGTCACACTGTCGTAATATCACTGCTAGTATTGCTGGAATATTTACACATAAATGAATTAATAAAGGTGTAGCTGAACATTTGGTATGTGATATTTGTATATCAGAGTTGCAGCATGTAACTTCCCATAAAACCACAACTTGTCATTTTTACATTTCTGTTTGTTTAAGGATTAAACAAACAAGATACAGCGTGTTAACCGCTAAGCTTCAGGTGTGTTCTGACCTGCAGAGCGAGCTGTACTAGCTGTTTCCCTCTGCTTACAGTCTTTATGCTAAGCTAACAGCCTCCCAGCTCTGGTTCTGTATTACATGCACAGACACGAGCGTGATGTCCATGTCTTCATTTAGCTGACATAAACATAATGGAAACAACATCAGATGTACATACATTACATATATGTAATTATACATATATTCCCTACATGATGACAGTAATAGACTGCTAATTATCTCTGTGCACGGCATTTAAAAGACACACACTTGGCTTGTAATCCCTGGACCTGTCAGTACCTGTCGATGAAAGACTGTCATAATAAAGTATTACTCAGTTTAATCCTGCATTTGTCAGCAACTGTCAGTTACACAACAGCCTTATTGGGAGGCTGTAGTTTGCTTTGTGTATCTCTTTCCACATCTCAGTGCATCTCATTAACAAATCAACATTATTTGTGCTTTTCCCCGTCACTGAGCAGTTAACTAATTGAGGCAACTCATATGAAAGCCTCCAACGCAGATCTGCTCATTAGCGGCTTGCCTCGAGGTCTACACTGTGCCCCAAAGACACAAACACCCATGTGACCTGCTACACACACACACACACTCCCTGGCAACTGGCATCTCAGCAGGGAGGAAGTGCAGGGTGGCTTGTGGGAGCAGTAACCTTTGTAGTAACTTTAAATTCTGAGACCTACTCACATAAACACACACACATGTGCAGAATGAAATAATTGCATCACTTAAGTCTTGGATATATCTAACCTCCACGCTGTGATGAAGTGTTTGTCAAACTGAGAAGAGACGCTGAACTCAGGGAGGAAGCTGAGGAGCCAAATGTTGCTTTTATGGAGCACCAGTCAGAGTGAACATACTGTGCTGAGATGTGCAGCAGAGGGATATGGGAATGATCCCTCCTATTTATCTTTGGCCTTATTCCTCTTCAGCTTTTGAGGCTCTCTAGCTGCTTTCACACACGCACTGCAAACATGAAATTATGTAGACATTACCCCGAGGAGCTGTATGTGAGAACCCAAATCAGCTGGACTGGACATCACATGTACTTCACCCTGCCAGCTGCCCAGTGTAAAGTCTGTGTAATGTCTGATTGAGTCCATGTGTGGATAGAGCAGGTCATTGTCCAGAGAATTCACAGTGAGCAAGTGGACATGTGGACTTGTGCGAACCCGGAAGAATAAAAACATCCAAAGGTGAAGAAGAAGAAGAAGAAGAAGAAGAAGAAGAAGAAGGGTTACATACGCAACGATGCAAATGAAAATGTCTAACTGAAGAGATGATGAGATTCGAGAACTAGCGATAAGGGCCAAAGCTGAAATCATCAGACAAATTCAATGAATGGCAAAGAGGTTTGGTTGTATATAACCGTAATGCTCTAAACAGACACCATCCCTCGCCTAAACCAAACAGGTTATTTCCAGTTGGTGAGAATGCTCACGACACGTACAACCTCCCGTTGTGTGTTACGTGTGAAGGGGCAACTGTAGACAATGTATGGACCTGATCCTTTGGGTATCGTCCAGAAGTCATATCAGAAAACAGTTCGTGTCCGCACAACACATTCTCACTCTGACTTCGTCACATATCAACATTTGGTCGTGAGACGGGGTTGGTCTGCACCTACAGGCACTGTATCTAATGTCTAACAAAACCCTGTAAAAGCTGAGAAAACTCGAAGAAATAAGGCAACAAGTTGCAAAGTCTTCTTGAGTTTGCTCAGTTTTAGGGCCGGCTAGTTGTGTCAACTCAGTTTAAGAAGTTTTACTGTTTGTTTCATCAAAGTTTGTTCTTATATCGATCAAACTTCATGTCACCAGTCATATCACGTCATCATATGAAGTTTAGATAACTTGAAAGTTTTGAGGTAGACAAACAGACAAAGAATTTAAGTTGAGCCTACGTAATTAGTTATGTTGTCAGTAGCTGTCAGACTGGATCTCCAGTTTGTGAAGCAGTGTCAGGTTTGATGTCCTCGTGCACAACAACTGATCTAATCACTGCAGTTTCTGATGTACTTCTAACAGCCACGTTCAAACATGGATCAGTGGATCATAGTTTGCAATGTGAGGCTGAAATGTGTTAGAAAAGACCACGAGAAGTGAACTGTTAATCTTCATTATGTTTGAATTTAAAAAAAATGATTAGAGAGAAGACAAGGTGACTCATCAGAGACACATGTATATACACACATATCGAGCCTCTGTCAAAACTGCCAACCCTAAATGTTGGCACTGTGCATTTCTGCACACCGGATATGTAGCAGATGTGTTGACACTTTATGCTTCAAGGATGCCGTAGTTAACGTGTGGCTATGTTTAGGCACAAAACCGACTTGGTCATGTTTAGGAAAAGATCACATTTAGACTTTAATTATCCAGTTTTGGAGGCACAGTCACGGCTGGAAATGCTGCCGATGTGATGTCTTGCTAAAAAACGATGGTTTTTGTTGTTTGTTGCTCTGTAGCTTGGTAGCTGTCTCACCAGGGTGTCACGCCACCATCCCCTCGTCCTCATGATAACAAAGTCAGCTCACATGCATATAATTTTTAACTGATATGATGAGGTGGATTTTCATGCACTCTGTACCAAACAGTATAAGTTGACATCTTTACAGTTTATGGCGGAAGAGTTGACTTGAATAAAGGATAAATAAACTACATAAATACAGCCGTACTATAGAAGTCCTGCTGCACACAAAGCAAGAGGCCGTTGACAGGGAGACACTGCAGGAGGTCTATGGGACCCACATGGTTGCTGGGATGTATGACTTCAAAACAAACCTGTCTGTATGTGTAATCCTTCTCATATTACTTAAGTAAATTCAGCCCGATGGCTGTGAGTGATTTGGCACACATACGTGTCCTGCGCCAGCTGTCTGCAGAATCCACAACAGCTTTATTACTATGTAAAGTCCACTGCTCCTCTGGCATCTCTGTAACTCCTTGAAAAGTGCATTTATGGTAATAAATATACACTGGGATCTACTCGCTGACAGGTACTATGAATACTAAGCAGACAGATACTGTAACTCTGGGTATGAGCAGTAAAAATTAATGGTGGTCTTTAGTCAGTAATGTGGCGGAACTGATGTAATAAATCCGCTGTCTTTGCTTGATAGTAGGTATAATAGAGCTGCAACTTCAGAAACTGTCAGTCTGTGAAACCGCAGAATTAAATTCTAGATGACTCTGTGACCTACGAGATTAACAAGCTGTGCAAGATTCCTTTTAACATAAAGCTTGAAAAAGAACGCCCATGACTGTTATCAAAACAAAAACAGTCAGTAGGAATTTAAAAAATCTTGAGCTTGGAATGAAAAGAATCCTAAAACACAGATATAGATGTAAAGATGTAAGAGGTGACTTTTATGTAACAAACTCTGCAGTAGGACTGAATTGTGGAGGATAAGGTGATAATCCTGTGATGTGACATGTGTTGAGGAATCTCTAAAACTGCAAAGCACTGGAATTTCTCAATTATGGGATCAATAAAGGTGTCTCTTATCTTATTAAACATAACATTTGTCAGTCGTACCAGGTGGGCAGGAAGTGGGTCCAGATGTTGAGCGTCTCATTGGTCAGCTGGAAGAGGCTCAGGATGCAGTCGGTGGCTGAGCTGCGGGGGTGTCGGTAGCCGGAGATGATGCTGTCCTCGTGGAAAACCTCAAGAGAAAAAACTCTTTGTCAGTCCTCAGCCAGTTTGACAACTACGCGCAGCTCACAACAAACAACAAAACACACGAGACGAGGAAATCCTCAGTGAAATGCTGAGTGCTGAATGTTTAAGAGCTGGATTCAGGAACCCTCCCTCCTCAGGGTGTCCCAGGTCAAAAAATTGTATATATTGGTGTGCTAGATATATAATTAAAGTATACTACAAGCACACTTGCACTTTTTATGACTTATTTAAAGTATATTTAAAATATGATGTTTAATGTATACTTCAAAATAGACATCATCAAGTTCAACTTTAATGTAAGTAAGTATACTCATTCTGCAATACTTAAAGTGGTCTTACAGTGTACTTATTAGCAGTGTACTTTATTCACATTGTTTTGTAAACTGTATGTCAGTGCACTTTTAGTTATACTGCTAATTTAGTGTAATTATGTAAAGTTATTTGAAAGTCCTTTGTAAGATACACAAACCTGGAGTAACGTCCCAGATGATGTTAGACCAGCCCCGAATCATTTTAAATAATCTTTTTATCTTTGCACCTCTTGTCTGTACTTTTGCAAGTTTTAATGGTGATTTCTTTTAAATTGTAATATCTTTTTTTCCCCTCTTTACTCTTTTATTGTAAATTATTTATGATGTTTTACATTTTATTGCTTTGTAAAGCACTTTGAATTGCCCTGGTGTATGACGTGCGATACAAATAAAGCTGTCTTGCCGTGCCACACTACTGGTATGCTTTATTAGAGTTTACCTAAATTTCACCTCATGATCACCTTTTGTACCTTTTGTAAGATCACCTAAAGTGATCTTACAAAAGGTACACTTTAATGTAAGTTCATTTAAAAATGCATTTCAGTGTACTTTTAAAAAGTATATTAAATTGCTAAAACTTAAAGTGGCACTTTGGTGTATTTATGGAAAGTGTTCTCATTTTCAGGTTCTTTGTAATACAATATCAGTATGCTTTATTAAAGTTTCATTTAATTTCACTTCATCAGAGGTGTATTTAATTTGACTCCAAAACAGTGCACTTTAAAGTTAGTTTATTTCAAGCTTTATTTTTTGTGCACTTTTAAATGATAATAATACTAATAATTAAAAAAAATAAAATAAATAATAATAATAATAATAATAATAATAATAAGGCATTTTATCTATATGTACCTTTCAAAGCAGGAAACCTTACAAGACAGTAAAAAACAACAACAACACAAGTATTGATGTATCCAAAGATCCTAAAATCACACATATACAATAAAAGTTAACAAATCTGTCCACCTCATCATATCAGTTAAAAATCCAGAGACCCTTGTTTTTACTAAGTTGAGAACAATTTAAATCCAGTAACCAGAAGAAAATTTAAGTTTCTGCAAACCACAGATATACACTATTAGTATGCTTTATTAAAGTTTAATTTATTTTCACTACTTACAGTGCACTTTAAAGTTAGCTCATTTTAGCTGTATTTCAGTGCACTTGTAAAAAGTATTAAAGTGCACAGATTTACAGTGATTTGTTTCACCGCGGGTCACAAGCCAAAAAAGTCAGCAATATAGGAGTACTCCTTTACATTACCTTACATTACATTACTTGGTGGCTGTTTTGATCCAAATTCAACTTTACACTGAAACACGTGTGCAGTCCTCTTGGATAAATAAGTGCTTATGTTTTTCAGTCTCTGCACACACAGGATTAATCAGTGTTTATTTCATTAGGTGAAATATTAAAGGTGTAAATAGGTTCAAGTTTGACTCTGTGAGCAAAGCTAACGCACTAGTTTTTTATTTTTTAAAGTTTCTTCACCCAACTCTCCACTTCCTTTTTGACTCCAGCTCAGTCTGACTGTGTGAAAGCTGAAACCTCCAGTTAAGATATAGTGAAGATGAACTTACTTTTGGCACTTGATTGATGGTGAAGACTCGTGGTAATTTAAAGAGGCTGAGCATGATGACTGCCAGGTGCTGCTGTTACTGCTGCTGTCACTGTCAGGGAGGAGAGCTCAACTATGGCCACCGGCTGGGTGTGCCTCCCTCTTTATAAGGTTTGTGTTGCCATGCTGCCCTCAAGGTTTTTCCCCTTCATCTCCTCCCTCTTCAAACCCAGCGAGAATATCCAGTGTACCTGTGCCACTCCTCCTCCTCCTCCTCCTCCTCCTCCTCCTCTCTGGAGGTGGAGAGTATGTGCACGCAGGTGTATACTTACACACAAAAAGGCATGCACACATACATAAACACAAGTGCTGTTTGGTCACCATTATTCTGTGAAGGAAGACAAGTTTTTCAAGATCATATAACATCTTAACATTCACAAAAAAAAGGCAGGTGTTTACAAAACAAAGCTCCTCTTTTTGTGGTTGCGTAATCCTGCCTCAAAGACATGATAGTCGAGCCTGTAAGGCAGGTTTCAGTCACAAAATATCAGTTCAGTGACACAGCTGTGATTGACATGAATGGTCTGTAACTGAGACTTATATTTTCCTGGCACAAACTCTCAGCTAGTGCAGCAGACGAGGAGCTCAGCTCAGCTCAGCTCTGAACTCAAGTTATCAGAGTTTCAGCTGAGTTTCAGATAAGCTCTGACATCATGAATACAGGGTGTGAATTGGTCTGGGAGAAAAGTCAACAAAGTTCTTTTCATGCCACTTTCTTGCTCCTCTCCTGGTTAAACTGGCATGTCATCATCTGCCCACACAGACCTGACGGCGGTGGCTGTCACACCCAGACAGCCTGAGTTCCCCGGGCCTGTTATCTTGTTCAAACTGTGAAGCAATGAATGCAAACACGTCTCTGCCACCGCAGAATTAGGAAATGGAGATTTTATTTGTGGTTTGTTTGACAATTTCATCATGTGATATAGAAAAGAATACGTTAATTACATTTTGTTGGTGTGATATATGTATACTTTGGTGACATCACTTCATACAGAAGCTCTTTTGCTTTGAGCTCAGTGATCTATAACAGATGTCATGCTCGCTTAAGTTTAAACACACATGATAAGTTAATGCTTAATCTCAATGGCTTGATGGAAAACTGAAATTATTCTGTAATGTCTAACCCTCAGTATAAAGTCCAGTATGGATGCTTATGTTTAAAGGAACAGTGTGTAAGATTTAGGAGGATTTAGTTGCCTCTAGAGGTGAGGACTGCAAACTGCAACCAGCTGAAACTTCTCCTGGTCAGAATTCTTTCAGTGTTTATTGTTCAGGAGGTTTTAACCAGGAGCCGAATTATCCACAGAGGTCTCTTCCTCTCCAAAACAAACAACAGCATGTCGCAGACAGGCCGCCAGCTCAGCACCTGCTAATGTGTGCTCACCTATTTTTCTCCGATAACTTCATTAGAGCTCATCGTTTCTCTGATCCAGAAGTTTATACGGATTTTACTGGGGCTGTCAAAGTAATACATTCATTTTGATTAATTAATCACAGGAAAAAAATAGCGCTGATTAATTGCGTGCCATGGTGCCCTTTGACTTGGTGTCATTGAAGGCCACAGTGGCTTTGTCAAATGATGGAGGCAGACGAGACGATACTGCTCGGCCCCATAAATGGAACATTTACATTTAAAAAATGCCCAGATGAAACTGTTGATAGGTGCACCGTCCTCTGCAGTTTCTGTAGTAAGGACGTTTCATACCATCGGTGAAGCCTGAAACATCACCTCAACGTAAAAAGCATTTAGCAGCGAACCCAAGGGTCCGAGCTGGCACAGCCTCTGATGCTAGCGCTAGCAGCCAGCCTTGTCAAGCCACACTTGACCAAGCGTTCAGACACAAATTGAGTATGTCTACCTCTGACCGACTAACTCCCTGGCAAAATGGATTGCAATGGACTGCAGATCAGATTCAGTGGTGGAGGACAGGGGGACAACTGTGTTCAAATTCCAGCTGCTTTACTCCAACACCTCTACTTGAACTGCATTTTAAAATACTTTCACAACAAAAATTGATGTTTGCGATTATTTAAGATTGATAAAAATTTTAGTTACATTTTTTCAATCATTTGACAGCCCTTGTTTTTACCAAGCTAAATTATCCACAAAGTTTCACATCACAATCAGTGCTTCTGTGACACTGCAAGGCAGCCAACTTCTTCACCAAGTGATGTGTGCTCAACATTTTCTAATCCAGACATTCAGGAGGTTTTTACTATGAGCTGAATTATCCGCAGAGGTCTCTTCCTCTCCAAAACTAATGGACCCATTACAGTGGTGTAAAGTAGTTACGATTGGCCCCAGTGTATGTTATTATGACGGGCTCTAGTGTGCCCTAGTTACTAGTTATGAAGCACACACACACACACACACACACACACACAAAGCGTTAGGTGTATATATATTTTACCAACAGTGTGTCTTACTGCCGCTTTCATGTTATACTGTAACTACTTGCAGATGTGCCCAGTCTTGAGTCGTGAGTCAGTCTTGAGAGTTTTTGCACCTAAACTAGCTACTGTACATCATATCATCTCGTTATATGATTAAACAGAGACGTGACATTGGACATCATCAACATAATTATTACCCAGCAATCATCATGACATATCTATTTATGATAAGAAGTACAAAAGAAATTAGGAAATTATTACTTTAAATAGTTACAGTTAAATTATATTTTTTATAGTTAATGTAGAATAAGCATATCATTTTGTTATAGTTTGATAATATCTTACAAAAACAGAAAACCATGATTGGGATGGGTTTGCCTTTTTGAGGGCATAAATATAAAATTGCACAATTATTCCATGTAATGTGAGTTCTTTGAACACGGGCGTATTTCAAGGTGGCAATCAGGCCTCTCCACCCACAGGCCCCAGTGCAACCACTGCCTGCACTGTCTATATTTACAGTCCTGACCCACTGATTTGAACCACTAAAAATTGAAAAGCAGTGTTTTTCTGACGCTTTTGTCGTGGACAACACATTCACTCTAACCTCATCACATGTCAACATGTGGTCATGGATCTCCCACGTCCACATACGACGTGCAAGGTACCCTGGGTGTGTTGGTTGTTGACGTTCTGGGACACAGTGTAAAGGGACACTGCTCTCCTGGGTGAAAGTCGGTGTTTGTTGGACCCATCCACCACGCTGGTTTCTGATGCCACAAGTCACTGCAAAAGTGCCGGATTTTGATGACTTCAGAATGAGACTGCGCTCTAGAAACATGGTGGTGCAAAATGGTGATCTCTGTAGAAAAAGACCTGCTCCCTATGTAGATATAAAAGGTTCATTCTAAGGTAACAAAGACACAATGATTCTTATTTACAGGTGATAATATATTAAAGAAAACACACTTATTACATTATATACCATTTCCATCAGTATATCCCCCTAAACCCTAAACTGGACCTTTAAAGCAAACACATTTCATCATGATGTTCCTTTAAACTCTTTGATTTTCTTTTTCCAAAGAAACCAGATCTAAATTTAGGCGCGATCTCCAAACCATCAGCCATGATTTCATTAAAACCCACTTTCAGTAATCCACCATGTTGTGCTGTAGGCTGCAATCACAAAAGCTCAGTGCCATGAACAAACCCATGCAGTGCAGCAAAGCACCTTGGGATCTCATTCAGCTTTCTCTCTCTCAGAGGAGCAGAGCTGCAGTCAGAGCCGGAGCACCACCACAGATTCAGGGTGAGGAAAAAAAATAAACCAACAGGAGATGAATGTCTGCCTGAAAGTCAGTTTGGCTTGGCTCGGAGTCAGTTAGTTAATATGTAAGTCATTAGACTTTAAGTGGCAACAGTGTAAACAAAGTCAAGTGAGGAGGGTTATGCCCCAGAGACAAGAAATCAAGGTCAACAACAAAGTTATTAGAAGGAATATGATGAAACAAAACATACCACGCTGAGAGTGAAATCGCAGGGGTCTCTGTGGTAACTGATTAACATACACCCTTAGGTTTATAGTTGTGTTTAAGATAAGATGCTTTTGTAACATTTAGGTCGTACCATTCATACTCACCATACTTATTTAACCCAGGCTGAAAACAGTGTTCGCTGCCCTCTCTGGTTTGAAGTTTCATGACTGCTGCACTGACCATTGGGTGGAGTCAGGACTGAGCTCTGTGGGTCCAAAACCTGAGCAGTAAGGCACTGCTTTGTGCCAGGTGGGTGTGGTTTCAACTTAAATTCAGGTTGATACACAATATGGCACATGAATCAACAGCTGTGTGCAGCACATAGGTTAAACAAACCCCATGTGTACCAACAGAATCATAAACAATAGACTGAAAAAATGAGTAATGGCTGAATCCAAATAGAAAAGTGTTTTTATCACCATGTACAAGCTGTAAAGATATTAAAGTTTATCACACCTTCCCTCTGATTATCAGCTGATAGAGATTTAACATCATACCTCATGGGTCACCAGCTTGCACCTCCTGTTAGGTGTTTGCACCTGAAACCAAAAGTGACGTCACTGTGCACTGACAAAGGTCAACAGAGACAAAATTTCCAAGCAGTGTCCAGGGAGCTGTAAGCGACATTCAGATTGTAGTTATGACTGTCTGCACGCAGCTCGCAGCACCATTAGCTAGTAGCTAGTGCTAACAACAGCAACAGTGCTGACAGAGCTAACATTCTTAATCTGGAAGGAGGGGGACTGGAGAGTGGGGGCCACACTTTAGTGACAGTGCTGTTACCGTTATTAGCAGTAACCGCTGCATGAGCCCAGTGCAGAGCTGCAGTGATTAGCTAGCCAGTTGGATACACACACAAATGTGAATATCACAGAGCGACTCTTCCACCTAGCTGTCTTGAGGAATGGGTGGGTCTATGTGGTACAGTTCTTAACTGGTTTCACTCTTATATTTCTGAAAAGAAATTTCAGGTCAGAATTGGTGAACACATATCAGAGACAGTGTTGACTATGGTGTAGCCCAGGGCAGTGTCCTAGGACCTTTTGTTGTTTTCAGTTTACCTGTTGCCACTGGGATCAGAACGCTGTTGCCAGGGTTTAAACAATAAACTAAAAAGATAGACCATATAACTCCTGCTCCATGTAACCTGCACTGGCTCCCAGTATGTTTTAGAATTGATTTTAAAATCCTTCTTTTGGTTTTTAAGGCTCTTAATGGCATCGCCTCCTCCTATAAAATAGATTCCCTTACACCTTATGTCCCTCCACGAACCCTGAGATCCTCCGCAGCTGCTCTTTTATCTGTTCCTAATATCACTACAAAAACCATTGAGGGTGCTTCTTTTAGCTGCTACGCCCCAAAAAATACAGAATAGCCTGCCTTACAATATTGGACTTGTTGGCTCAGTGGACAGTTTTAAACAACAACTCAAAACATATCTTCTTAATATAGCCTATAACTAGCAAATATCTGTTTTAATATTCTTAATATGTTTGTATACAGTACAGGCCAAAAGTTTGGACACACCTTCTCATTCAATGCGTTTTCTTTATTTATCTTTATTTTATTTCTTTATTTTCATGACTATTTACATTGTAGATTCTCACTGAAGGCATCAAAACTATGAATGAACACATGTGGAGTTATGTACTTAACAAAAAAAGGTGAAATAACTGAAAACATGTTTTATATTCTAGTTTCTTCAAAATAGCCACCCTTTGCTCTGATTACTGCTTTGCACACTCTTGGCATTCTCTCCATGAGCTTCAAGAGGTAGTCACCTGAAATGGTTTCCACTTCACAGGTGTGCCTTATCAGGGTTAATTAGTGGAATTTCTTGCTTTATCAATGGGGTTGGGACCATCAGTTGTGTTGTGCAGAAGTCAGGTTAATACACAGCCGACAGCCCTATTGGACAACTGTTAAAATTCATATTATGGCAAGAACCAATCAGCTAACTAAAGAAAAACCAGTGGCCATCATTACTTTAAGAAATGAAGGTCAGTCAGTCCGGAAAACTGCAAAAACTTTAAATGTGTCCCCAAGTGGAGTCGCAAAAACCATCAAGCGCTACAACGAAACTGGCACACATGAGGACCGACCCAGGAAAGGAAGACCAAGAGTCACCTCTGCTTCTGAGGATAAGCTCATCCGAGTCACCAGCCTCAGAAATGGCAAGTTAACAGCAGCTCAGATCAGAGACCAGATGAATGCCACACAGAGTTCTAGCAGCAGACCCATCTCTAGAACAACTGTTAAGAGGAGACTGCGCCAATCAGGCCTTCATGGTCAAATAGCTGCTAGGAAACCACTGCTAAGGAGAGGCAACGAGCAGAAGAGATTTGTTTGGGCCAAGAAACACAAGGAATGGACATTAGACCAGTGGAAATCTGTGCTTTGGTCTGATGAGTCCAAATTTGAGATCTTTGGTTCCAACTGCCGTGTCTTTGTGAGACGCAGAAAAGGTGAACGGATGGATTCCACATGCCTGGTTCCCACTGTGAAGCATGGAGGAGGAGGTGTGATGGTGTGGGGGTGTTTTGCTGGTGACACTGTTGGGGATTTATTCAAAATTGAAGGCACACTGAACCAGCATGGCTACCACAGCATCCTGCAGCGACATGCCATCCCATCCGGTTTGCGTTTAGTTGGACGATCATTTATTTTTCAACAGGACAATGACCCCAAACACACCTCCAGGCTGTGTAAGGGCTATTTGACCAAGAAGGAGAGTGATGGAGTGCTGCGGCAGATGACCTGGCCTCCACAGTCACCGGACCTGAACCCAATCCAGATGGTTTGGGGTGAGCTGGACCGCAGAGTGAAGGCAAAGGGGCCAACAAGTGCTAAACACCTCTGGGAACTCCTTCAAGACTGTTGGGAAACCATTTCAGGTGACTACCTCTTGAAGCTCATGGAGAGAATGCCAAGAGTGTGCAAAGCAGTAATCAGAGCAAAGGGTGGCTATTTTGAAGAAACTAGAATATAAAACATGTTTTCAGTTATTTTACCTTTTTTTGTTAAGTACATAACTCCACATGTGTTCATTCATAGTTTTGATGCCTTCAGTGAGAATCTACAATGTAAATAGTCATGAAAATAAAGAAAACGCATTGAATGAGAAGGTGTGTCCAAACTTTTGGCCTGTACTGTACATGTATTTCTTATTATTCATTCATTCATCCTTTCACAGGGACTCACATGCACACACAGCTGGATGGGCCGCGACAACAATAATAAAAAAAAACTGGATAACAAGCTAAGCGTCTATAGAAATACTGGACATATCCACCGTGACGTTACCTGTTGGTTTGTAGACTCATGTTTGATGAGTTCAGCATTTTGGCTGTTGTCATCTTTCACTTCTTGTCCTTGTGTGTTTTCCCTCCCTCTAGATGACTTCACCTCTGTCTGATTGTCTGTCCCGCCCTGATTAGCCTCACCTGTGTCTTGTTATCCTTCCCCTCACCAGTGTTTAGTGTGTGTCTCTGTTTTCTCTCAGTGCCAGTTCATCTTAGCTCCTTGTGTAACGTTCCAGCCTTTAGTTTCCCTGTGTCCTTTCACAGTGTATTTCAGATACTTGTACCGTCTCGTCTCACCACAGGGTGTCAGTGCTCTCAAACAGAAGCTGCACAGGTATGGGCGTGAACAGGTACTGCGGGTGATTATGAAGATGTATGAGGACCAGATCCGCTCAATGGTTTTCTTTAAAGGAGCCCAGTGTCCTCACATTTTGTCCTCAGATTTTATGTTTTACTTTTTTTTTGTTTCTCTGTTTTATTAATTCATTTATCTCTCAGTGACCTTGGACTACAAAGCTACATGTTTTTTGAGACATCACAGGGAATTAAAGTGCATCACTCCAGGGACAGAGAGGTCTTGGAGCGCTGCATGCTCCTTTTATTGACTGTTAATGAGAAAAAGTAACAAGTTCGCTTCAGGCCAAAGCCCCCACACTCCCTCCTCCCACCTCCTCTCTCCCATGCAAGCTAAACTGAGCCTCCTGTGGCAAGTCCTGAATGTTTGTGTAACATCAGCACAACGACCATGCAGCTCCTCACATTAAGCATTCAGTGAGACGCTGCTGATGCAAACACTGCTTTCTTTAATATAGAAACAACTTTGTGTTTGTTTACGACAGACAACTTACAGCACAAATATCATTAACTCTCTAATGTTGACTAAACACAACTAATATATATATTTAATTTTCATATGTGCAGTGGTGGAGAGTAACTTGTACTTCACATGAGTCCACTTTCTACTTAGTCTACTATCTTCCAGAGGGAAATATTGTTCTTCTTACTCCACTACATTTATCTGACAGATTTTACTTTGCAGATTCAGATTTACAGACGAAACATAAAATCAGTTTATGAATTAAATTACCTTACAACATATGAAGATGTTAATATTTGCTTCATGTGTGTTACTGTACCAATCGTAATAATAATAATAATAATAATAATAATGATACAGTAATTATAGAAAATGGTGAAAATATTCAGATTTTTAACTTCAGTAAAAGTAGCAATACTGCAACACAAAAAGTGAAAGGCTTTAATGTAAAATGTAGGTAAAAGTACAAAGTATTATCAGCAAAATGTACTTAAAGAATTAAAACTAAAAGTATTTATAATGCAGATAAATTTCCTCTGGGACTTTCATAAACTATGTTCGTAGACTATTGTTGCATGAATGTGCAAGCACCCGTTGTAGTTCACTGAGATGGAACTAATTACAACTTTTTTAAGTGGTGTAATGTTTTTTTTTATTATTATTATTAAATTTACTTTCTTTTTTTGGTTTAAACATGAAGGCCACGAGCAAAATAATAAAGAATAAATAGAAAAAAACACACACAAAAAAACACACAAAACAAAACAAAAAATAAATAAAATTAAACAATTTTTTTATCTTTAAAATAATTAAAATTTAATTCAATTTAAATTAAAAAAAAAAAAAGCTTTACAAGTAACAAGGATGTTGAATCAAGACATACATATGGAGACAGTGGGGGGCTACTGATCACACCACACTGTGTTTCTAGTGTTTATTCAGACAAACTCAGGTCTAACGTTTGAAATTTGACACTCATCATTTCGTCCAGTTCTCAATAAAATTTTCTTTCTGGGTTCTCAAACTAAAAGTAATTTTCACCATTATATAGTGCCGTTAGTGTAATATATTTGTGTTAAATTTTAAAAGAATATCGTAAACTGTGTTTTTTATATTAAATGTTAATCTCTAAGGTAACAGCTGTCAAGTAAATATAGTGTGGTACAAAGTACAATAACTCCCTCTGAAATGTGGAGTAGAAGTGCAAGGAGGAGAGACATCTATTATTCATATCAGATCTGTAGTGTATATACAGATATTTTTACTTATACTTACCTGTGCTGCCGATTGTAACTGCTGTGCATGTTTCATACTGCTCACACTCTGCCCCGCCCACAGAAGTGGCTGGAATTGATTCTGTTTTGGAGCCAGCCCCAAGTGGCTGTTAGAGGAACTGCAGTTTTTGGCACTTCTACATTGGCTTCATTTTTCAGCCTTCAAGGCTGCTGCTTGGTTTATGTTTAATTTGGTTGGTTTTAAGCCCAGTTCAGACCAAAGATTTGTGACAAGACAAATTGAAACAGGCAACTACTTGCAATGCGCCATTCTGCGAGGTTCTGAAAACCCGTCAGTTCACACCAATGCGACTAGATGAGATGGTGTATCATCTCTATGCAACAACTCTCTGTACCTCTGTTGTGATTTGCAGTTTTTCAGGTTTATTTTGTGGCTGAATATAATTTGCAGTTACATTTTGTAGTGGAGATGAAACAACAAAAAATGTAAAGAAAATGAGCATCAGATGGACTCTACTGATAATTAATACTCTACAGGCGGCTTATACGTGACACCATCAACCAGCTTGAGTCGAGCTCAGACTGGCCAGTTCACACCGCTGCAACTTTTTAAAACGGGGATATCTCGTCACGAATCTTTGGTCTTAACTGGGCTTAAGAAGTAATGGTGAATATTTTGGTTCAAAATAAAGTGTGGTTTTCGTTGCTTATATGTAGGATTAACATGATTATTGCAGGCCTCCATGGGCCCCAGGGAGCTTTCTCCTTTTTCCCCCCTTACAGGCGGCCCTGCTCATACTAAATATATCATACTATATTCATACCCCTCATTGTTTGTTACACATTTTATTTATTCTATATTTTATGTAATTATATACATATACTATATATTTTACTCTGTATATATAGATACTATATATTACTCAGTACTTGTACTCTGTGCAATGAACAATATTCAAGTAAAGCAGACAGTAGTTGGTAGCAGGTAAATGTACATAGTTATATTCCATCTCTGCACATTCAGTGTGTGATTATACAATAGAATAAACAGTAAATGTACACATAAGAGTTTTAGGTGCATCATCTTGTTTCTGTCTTTCTTAAACTACTTATTTAAACAATATTTTCCTTCTTTACAGTCACTATTTTTGATAATAAAAATAATGTATTTTGACGTGCTGCTGCGTTTGTGTTGTGATCTGTCGTGGCGGTGTGGTTACAGAGGAACAGATGTGCGATAGACTTCAGTGAACCAGGCTGCTGCGCTGCAGCTGCTCACAGTGTTGCTGCCTCCCTGGTGTTTTGGTTGATGAGGTGTCGTTTGTGTCTCCAAATGAGAAGCGTGCGTGTGGCAGACGCCCCCCTGATACATTATTAATAGTTGTTAGACTCCAGGCACTGTTTTTTTTCCTCTCTGTTGAATTTCAGACTTTCAAAGCATTTTCTTCTCCGCTCAATCTAGAAATCCCCTCGCCACAGAGCTTTCTCATCTCTATATCATTTTCCTATTTACTCTACCCCCTGCTGCTGCTCTGTCTCCTTATTCTCTTCCAGCACCGCCGTCGTCGTCTCAGACTCTGGCTGGTGATTGCACCGTTCAAGACTGATTCTCTCTAAACCAAAGTGTGCCAGCTGAATGAGCACAATACAGCAATTACCAGGTTTGGAAAGTGAGGCAAGAGACTTATTTTATTTTAGTGTAATGACAGTTTCACTGTCTCTAGTGTTCATTTGGAAGAGGGGAAGAGACTGAGCTGAATTTGATAACACTGTCTGCTCAGTAGCACAAATGAAACCAGATAAGAAGTGATGTTTGAAGGTGGAGACGATTTAGAAAAGCTTTGCAGTGGACTGCTCAGGTAGCTGCTAATAAGAGGGCAGAGCTTTAAAGGACCAATTCTGCATATCGGAAATGTTATGCAGTTTTTCTTTCTTGCTGAGAGGAAGATGAGAAGATTGATATCAGTCTCTGATTTGTCCTTCAAAATATGAAGCTACAGCAAACAGCCAGTTAGCTTAGCTTAGCACAAAGATTAGAAACAGAGGGAAACTGCTAGCCTAGCTCTTTTCAAATATCACAAAATCCACCTACCAGTTTCTCTAACGTTCACATTATATTTAACTTGTTTAATCTGTACATAAACCAATGTGTGAAATTGATAATTTGTCTGGCAACCAGCAACCAGTGGAGTAAGTTACTGCTCAGAGCCAGAAATCAAATGGTGAGTTATTACATTACAAGACTAAGAGGTGCTTATATAATCTAAATACGGCCTCACGCTGTGTCAGTCACGCTTGCACACTGAGTCCGAACCTTTTGTCCGTTATTAAAATATTCGGAACAGGTTCGGTTTTACTGCGTTTTCCGCATCAATCAGAGCCTTCAGAGACGTTTGACCAAGAATCAGTGAAGAAATGTGGCATCGGGACAAAGCCATGACAAGACAGAGGAGCAGGGCGCACAGAATTATTTCGTAACTCAAATAGCTCACTTTCAACAGGTCAGATAGTGATATTCAGGTGGATGATGATGAAGAGGAGAAGGATGTGGACCGCACACAGTATGTGAAGGACAGAGAGGGAGGACAGCTCCGCCCCTTCATGCAGCTGTGGGGCCTACTTAAGGACAGGGAGGGAGTGGTGACAGCCAGATAGGTAACTCTAGTGGAGAGAGGCAAAGGAGGAGATGTGTCTTTCATTTTGTCATGTATTACAAATTATAAATTTATAGGTCAGCTGGGATAGGGAGCCTAAAAGGAGGAGAAACTGGTGGAACTGTGAAAGAGAATTATGTTACTCCAATTTTAAAATCATTACACTGGTTACCTGTCTGTCACAGAATCCATTTTAAAATTATTTTATTTGTTGTTAAATCACTGAATGGCCTTGCCCCACTTTATCTGTCTGTCATGGTCAACACACATGTGCCTGCTAGGTTCCTAAAATCCTCTGATTCAAATCCTCTGATTGTTCCAGAGGTCAGAACTCAAAGACACAGAGAGGCAGCATTTTTCAGTATTGCTCCTAAACTTTGGAACAGCCTGAGGATCTGGGGGGCTCTACATGTGTTGAAACTTTTAAATGTGACCTTATGACACAGCTTTTTACCACTGTTTTGCAACTGATGGTTGTTTTATCTAATTTAACTGAATCTGATAATCATTGGGTACAATCCAAAAAGAAAAATTTGTATGCAAATACAGTTTATCTTTATGGATTATATCGATGTCAAACTGATGAATACATGTCGTCCAGTGACGCATTTATCTTGTGTTTCTACAAGTTTGTATTTTTGTGAACACGAAAGGGATTGTTAATATTTTATATTTCTTAAAGGGAGTGAGGTGTCATCTTTTCCACCAGGGGGAAGATGGGAAATAATCTCAATAGGAATCCATTTGTAATCTTGCAAATAGTGATCTGCAGTGTTTTCAGAACCGTATAGTGTGTGACTAAAAACTCACACTGCCTTTAGATGTGAGGGGGTTTAAGAGTTTAGTCTCTAAAGTATGTTCAAAGTCCTGTCTAAGTCTTCCAGTGTATGGTGGGCATTAGCTGTAGCTCATATCTGTAAAATGGACAGGTATAAGAGCAGTATTGATTTACTCCTCTCTAACCTACTGCCAGAAACCAGAGAAGTGCACTTCCCATAATATCAAACTTTTGCTTTTTTGCTTCAGGACAAAAACTTTGGAAAAAGTTTCTCAGCTGGGACGTAAATTGTCAAATTTCAGGTGAGTTGTTTTTCTTTTCTTTTCACTGGATGCTTCCATATCCAGTTTCTCCTTCCCCACCTCCTCTGAGACCACCAAGCAACACACAAACAAATCCAATAACGCAGGGTTCAACGGAGTGTTAATTTCATCAAGTGGGTAAATTTATGGACACCACAAAGCCTGTGGCCTCCGGACGCCGCAGTACCAAGGATTCACTGTAATGTCATCACGGCCATCTCAAAGGCATCTGATGGCGGCAGAAGAGGCTGGCGCAGAGGCCATGAAGAGACGGAGCTTATCGGGTTTATGTAGGGCTAATTACAGGACTGGGAGACAGACTCAGGAGGGACGGTAATGTCATTAGCGTCGAGGAAAGAAGAGGAATGAGATGTATGAGGCGAAGTGTGCGGCTGTGAGGGAGAAATTATGGCTGGATTGTATAAATGCCAGAAGGTAATGAAAAATGCAAGCGGGTGGCAGGAGATACAGTCCTTCTCAGGTGTCTGCGCTTCTCTCTGGATCAGAATAGCCTAATTAGGATAAATTATTAATCAGGATTGGGGGTTTTTTCTGAGCAGTTTCAAAGAGATGACGTTCAGTATGAACAAACTGTTTCTGTACTGCAGTCAGAGCTGCTGAACAATGGAAATGTGCAGCTAAACCAAAAAGCATTGTTCTAGGTCGAACACAACCTGAACTATTAGAAAAAAACAATATCAGAATAAATAAAAAGGAACTGATTCTAATGTCCTTAAAATTTTCCAATAAGCAATTAATTAAATTTTGGAGAGTTAGATACTACAGGCAAGTTTTTCATTAGACTTAGGCTGATAGGAATAACATAACACGGTACAGCTCTTTGAATAATACACATAATATTAGAGATGTTTAGATGATGGACTACATGATTAAATGGATGATCAATGAACTCAATATGTTGTTCATTCATATTTTTACTTCAGTAAAGCTGAGATATTTTGAAACCTGAAACCTTGAAACCTTTCTATGGATGTCAGTTTTTGATCTGTGACAAAGGACAAAATCTGGCCTGCAACAGATCTCAGCCGAGATGATTCCAAGAAAATTTGCGGCCCCTATCAGGTGGTTAAGACGAGTGAGGAGTCAGCAGTCAATAATAAAACAGCCCAAAAAAGAGGTTTTTCAACAGTTGTGAATCACTACAACCACCAGAGATCATTGAGCATACAGTCAGAAATATGCACACAAAATATTAGGCTGATTGGTCCAGTAGTTTGTGAGATTAGCTGTGGACAGACAGATACACAAGCATGATTAGAGATGATAATAAGGTTAACAATTCAGTAAAATATATGGACCGATTCAAACTTGACAACATAAACATTCTCAGTGGTTCCCCTTTGTATTTCCTGTTTGGATGCTGACAGGGAGTAAACATCAGTATCAGTTAATCTAATGATTATTTTCTCCTCCCAACTGATTAACTGTTAATACTCAAGATGTTAACATCACTTGTTTTGTCTGATCAAAAGCCAAAAAAACAAAGATACAGTTTTTGGCCACAACAGACAAAAAAAATCGCCCCAAAACTGCAAATCTTTACAACTAAAACATTCTGCAAATCTTCTTCAAAAATGGCAAAAACAAATAATCAATAATCAAAATACATGCACAGTGGATTGATAAACTGTGTCAGCACTACAATGAAGGATAATAAAGCAGTCATACATTTGTACAGCAACATGTTCTCACTCCCAACTCATCAAATATTGACACTTGGTCAGTGGCCCTACACGTCAAACTGTGACACTCTAGATGCTCCTACAGCGTCAGTTTTGGACGCTCAGGGGCGGCGGGTCAATATACCTTTGTTACGTGCATTGGGACTTTTCCATAAATTTCTGTATTCACAGGAAATGTACAAATGTACCCCTTGTTAAATACATTCAGTCTCATGTCAAAATAAAGTCAGAACAAAGGTAAAAACATTGGTTTTAAGGCTACTTTCTGAAGTTTATACAACAAACGTTAGGTTCAGGAAAAAACATCATGGTTTGGCTTAAAATAAGGACATTTGTTCCTAATGTAATGTGACATATGTCGTATGTGGAGTATGCTACAAGTACTAGCATGCTACATTGTTATTACAATAATATTGGTTGACTTTTGGTGTCACATGGGACATAAATGATGGTCTCCCAGTCTTCATGTGGACTTTCTAATTCCTTAAACTATAGCAGTTGGTCAGAGCTTCAACAAAAAGCCACCGCCTTATACTGCAGCTAAAGGGTGCCTCCGTGCGTCAGTATCTGACGTGAGGCCAATTACCAAATGTCAGTATTTGGGAGTGAGTTGGGAGTGAGACCAAGTTGTGTGTAGAGATCCTCATTAAACCGGTGAGGTCCTGTTAAACATCAAAGAGGAAGAGATTCCACCACAAGTTTAAGAAAAATGCTTTTATTTTGTACACCTTTAAAAAGCACATTTTAAAGCACAAAGATTTACTCTGTATATAAACACCTCTCTTCCTTGGACTAAAAAATGGTAGCATTTGCACATTGTGCTTGAATTGCAAAGTCTGTACATCCGCTCTGGGTCTCCTGTGGTGTTCAAGACCCCAGTAAACATTTTATTGCATAAATCACATCTGACCTCGGCGGCCATTTGTTGAAGTCTTTAACGTGTTGTGGAAAAAAATAACCAGTAAAATGAGGGAAAGAAGCTCTCATACCTGTTACACAGTGAACAATAATAGCAGCTTTCTTAATGAAGGCGTTGCACATTGTCCTGAAAAGAAAAAACAAAGCAATCCAAAAGAAATCATGTGACATAAACAGCGGTTGTGCTTTTGTCTATCTAGCAAAACATCTCTGCAAATGATTCCAACAAATGATGAATGATGCAAACACACACTCCAGCAAAAAACTTTCAAGGAGAATTTGCAGCTACTGGCTCGTTTCCCTTTAAACCGTAGCTGACTAAATGCTAATCTCTAGTTGCACACATCCCCTTTACAATAAGCAAGTTTTACACGTCTTATTTTTGCTATAATCTACTCGACCTACGCTTGAAAAACTAGCATTTGTCAAAAGGCAGTGTCTCTCTGTGACATCTCCAAGGAGACTTAACATCGTTAAATGCTGAATGGAAATCGGTTCGCACAAAAATAGACAAATTCAAATATACTTGAATCAATGACTTTGGTATAAACAAAATAAAGATTCACACACAAAACTTCCATTCCTGAATGTTCCATTTAAACTATATTTTTCTACCCGTCCTGTCAAAATGGCAGAGCGTGAATTATGCACGTGTTCATGGGAAGAAAAAACCACCAGGAAATGAACAAAACAAGGATCGGCAAGCGTACAAAGAAATGGGATTATCAAAGCGTGCACTCGTGGCTCTTCTCTGGGGAAATATTCTAACCTTTTAACTTTAAAAAGAGAACAGAAATGTAATTGCTTTCACTGACACACAGAGGGTTAGAGGTTTGAGATTATTATTTTTTTAATTCAGTTTTTGTGAATAAAGTCAAAATATTTTAGAGGAAAAAGTCAAGTTGTTATTTCAAGGAGAGAGGCATCATTTTACAAGAAAGTGGTGGTTTTCAAGAAAATATTTCAAGAATAAAATAATTATATTTTGATAATATGTTTCTAGACAAAATTCGATATTAGAATTGCGTCATGGTAATTTATCATCACTAAACAGGGTAGATGTTACATGTGCATGTGAACTAGTAGCACCCAGAGGTGGGATCAAGTCATTGTTTTGCAGGTCTCAAGTCTTTGCACTCAAGTCAAGTCATATACTGTAAAAATAATTGACATAGCCACTGTGACGTCACCTATTGGTTTGTGGACTCCCGTTTGGGAGCATCAAGTTCGGCATTATTGCTGCCACCATCTTGGATTACTGGAGCTAAAAGTGACCATATTTGGACCAGAGGTTGAAGCCGTGGAGAAACGAGGGGTGGATCTGACTGAGGAGCCGAGGACACTATCAGCAGACAGCCTGACACTAAAAGCGGCCCACCTTTAATTATGCATAATTGAAGCCATAATAAAATGTAAACGAATGAGTCATTAAAATTCATCTCTGTACAGTTTTCATGACAATTAAAGTTAGCTATAGAGACCAAAACAGTTTTTGTACCAGGCTGTATGCCAATGAAATAATCTTTGGTATCAATTTTTGTTCATGACTCTCGTTTGAAACTTGCTACCTGATTAGTTCAAACAGTGAATCTGGAGAATTAAGTGTTGACTTGCTGGAAATGAATTGATTTATTGAACACTTTTTAAATCACATCTCTGGGTTTGGGGGAAGATATCAAGTATTCAAAAGGTCAGGTTAGAATCCAATTGAAGTCACAAGTCATTGGTGTTAAAATCCAAGTCAAGCTGCAAATCTTTTTTTGATTTTGTCAAGTTGAGTCTAACGTCATTAAATTTGTGACTCGATTCCAAGTCATGTTGCTCAGGCCCACACCTCTGGTAGTATCTGAACATCACAGTATATATGCACTGTATGAGCTGTGTTAAACAGTTACTATTTTTCCATGCAAAAAAAATGTCTTTTCACTTTATTCTTTAAATATTACCACTTATTTCTTGAAATCTGAGATTATTTTTGTCCTGATATTATTTTTGTGGCCCTAATACACACTACTGTCACAAACACTCACTTAGCTCTCAATGCAACAAGCTGATGAGGTGAGGAAGAACTACCCGAAGAAATTAGTAACTTTGAACGAAAACGAGACTTGTTTTTTATCCACTACATCAAAATGAATCACATGCTTTTCTGATTTAGTCAAAAATTAGCTCACACTATGACAACCTGAAAGCAGGGAGAATGTTTTCATCTCAAAGTTTTGATGAAAATGACCAAAGAAAATTCACCGACACCTTCAGAAGAACAAACTGGCCTGATTCTCCTCCATTAATAATCTTTAAGGTAGATCGATGAAAGCCTCATTGATGCTGAAGGCTCCACTCTGTTTTGTTTGTGAGTGCTGACTCATCCCCGACTAGCGACTGTACTGTGTGTGCAGGCTCTCCAGCCTATTAGCCGGGTGAATTGTTAGTGCCTCGGCGAGCTTTCTTTCTCCTCGTACAGCGGTCAACAGGTCGGCTCTCAGATTAAAAACGCTGAGTTCACGCACCCACAGCAGCTGAGAGGAGCAATGAGAGCCTGCTGGGACCGACAGCCTCTTAATGCTTGTCAAGAATTGACCTCGACCTTCAGTACTCCTGGCATTGTCTATTTAAATGTTATAAACTGACGTGTTAGCGAGACGCAGCTGTGCCTCTGCTGCCCACGTGTCTTTCTACCCGAATACACAACACATACATCCACCTCCACCTACACTTGTTTCCTGCAATTATCATCTGGAAGCACAAGCTATAGAGAGAAGCTTTACAGATGAGTTTCCAAAAAAGGTCAGAAGCGGGGCAGGAAAATGAATGACAAAGCAGCTAATGGTGCTGATGATCAAACCGGGGGAAATAAGGGGATATAAAGATTTTAATGTTTCACAATGACAGGTCAAGAGATTCATCTGACGCTAAAGTTAAAGACGGTTTAATGGAAATACAAGTGTTGGTTTAAAGTATGTCCTGTGTGCATTTCTTATTGGGTGAAGGGAGCTTAAAAATGACACTGCAGGGCATTTATTTGGACCTGTCTGCATGAAGCTTCAGCAAACAAAGTTAGTCCATGATTTGGACCAAAGCAAGACAACTCTAGGTCTGAAAGCACCCTTAAACTCCAAGTGATGCACAACTATTCTTCTGCAGTGGCACATAGATTATTACTTTTTTTTTTTTTTTGAGGGACATTAGTGGGGTTTGGTTACAACTATGACTGGCAGCACACAGTTTGTCATCTTCCATAAAGGTAAAAGCATTTCAGTGGCTAATTCGGATAAATGATTCAATAGGATTCTGTTGAAGATTGTTGTCGGCCTGACGGGTTTATCTCAGAGAACATATCAGGAACAGTGAGCAGTCTCAACTGAAACACAACAGTCACATAACTTTAACAACTCTGAGCTGATGTGCGCACACAACAGCTCAGCTAAACACAGTGGGATTGTGGGTGGGGACCAAGGAGACCTGCTGGTAACGGAGCCGATTTAACCATTTGAAATCAAATATGGTGGATTGAGGTGTTTACTCCTCAGAGCAGCTCGACAGGCACCTAATCCACGACTTGATATTTATATTGGAAAGGGAAAAACATTTTTAAAGAAGTTGAACTCAGTGAGTTCGTAACAACATAACCCCCTAAAATTAGTTACTATCTATCTGTGTTTTGGGGGCTTCAGAGAAGAAGTGGAAGCTGCCAGTTTGGAAGGATAAAGTATTTGATGCTTCTCTGAGAAGGGATGACAGCCGAATCAATTTATCTCACCTAACAGCTTAAACACGGTGTACTTAAAAAAATACTTCTTGATTTAAAACTTTTAAGGGTTGTAGGATAAAAAAATGGTTGCAGCGGAGAAATAAAATCCAATATGTTTGATTTTATATTAATAAGAATATTATTTTGGCAACATTCTCCAAATTATCTATAATATATTCTGTGTTTTATTGTTTTAAAAAGCTTTGCAAATCTAGGGTGAGATGGTAAAAAAATACAATTAGAGAAGAGACGTGTGGTGGATGCGTTAAATGTCGGAAATATGATTCAAGCAGTTTCATCTTTCTCTAACGTCATATATTGTTACTTTAAACCACACACACACACACACACACACACACACACACACACACGCAGACACACACAGCCGTGTTCTCTCTGAACACACACATACACACTCACACACTGAAACTAGGTCTGTGCATAATTACAAACACTAGCTCAAGGAAAGAAACAGGAGAGGAGAGCTACAGTCAGTGTTGCAGAAAATATAAAACCTGCAACAGAGCACAGGAGAAACTTTTAGTGTTGAGAGCTGCAGCTGAATAAACTCATCCTTTAGATTATGAACCTCGACCAAAACTGGGACGCACACACACACAATGTGAGCATCCGCCTCACATTCAATCATCATTAAGCGTATATTCACCTTGTCAGTCATCATCTCAGCTGTATGCTAATGTGGGTTGCAGTTTATCTAGTTGTGCTTGGCACGAATCCCTTTTAAGTAGTTCTTCCAGCGCTTCACCACATCCTTGAAGATGGGAGCGTTGTCTATGGATGCCAGCAGCTGCAGCTGGTTAATGTGTGTGGTGTGATAGTCCCAGCGTGCCAGGTTGGGCGCTGTTCCCAACATAAAGTGACGCAGGTCGTAGATGCTTCCAGACCCTGTGTCAAAGAGCGGCAGCATGGCCTTCAGCGACTCCATGCCACGGCTGAACAGCTGCCCCGCCTCCCTGCCGAGCTTCTCCCCGGCTGTCTCAGTCAAGTCATAGAGTCCCAGCAGGGAGTAGATGAAGCCGTTGAGGACAAAGGAACTGGGCGTGGTGGGGTACTCTTCATACCAGTCGTATTTGTTCATGAACACAGCTTTGACCCCGTGCTGCGCTGAAGGCACCTTGTAGGGTCCCACTGCCTTGAGGGCAGCATTGAGGTACGCTTGGTCCTTGGTGAGGAGGTACGCTCTCACCAGAGTGGACATGGCCTGGCCCTGAGCCATGGCCGAGTACCAGCCGGGCTCCAGAGGCCGGAAGCCTTCACCTAGTTTACGGGTGACCATGATGGGCCAGCCACCTCGCTCGTCCTGGTTGCGTATCAGCCAGTCGCTGGCGGCAAAGAAGGCGGCCATGTGGGCGGTGGTGGAGATGGTGACGTTGTCAACAAAGCCACGCCCACGTAGGACTAATCGCACCACCCGTCTGGGCATGATCTGAGCGGAAACACAGACGCAAGGGCAGACAAAATTATTGAACACTGGAATTAGGATTTGGCATCAATTCAAAATCTCTTTCACTGTCAATTAATCTGTTGATTATTTTCTCCATGATTAATTAGTTGTTTGGTCTACAAAATGTCAGAAAATGTTGAAAAATAAAAAAAAGTTTAGATATTTTGTCAATGAAAATGTGTGGGACCCCTGGATAACTTAATTATCAATGCAGTGAATAAACAGTATCATCTCTCGTCCAGTTTCATGGTTATCTAAACACAGGTGTTTTTTATTAAAGGTACTTTCGGCACCAACCGTCTGACACAAACTGACCTTAGTGGCCTTCACAGCCTTGGTGTTGGACAGCCCGACGCCCTTCCTGAGGTCGGTGAGCAGGTCTCGGGTCAGAGTGCTCCAGGTGGTCCGTGGCCCGACACCATATGTGATTTCGTGGTCTTTGAAGGCGATGAGCTGTGTGCTGGTCACATAGTGGATAGTGAACGGCGGGCCCTTCTCTGTGGTTTCCAGGACGACAGACACGCTGCCGTTGGAGACAAACTTGATGTCCAAGCTGAGGATGAAGTCTTTGGAGTTACTCAGCTGGAGGGACACGCCTTCGGAGGACTCTGTGGTGGTGGGATGAGAGGAGGATGTTAAAGGTACACTATCGGGCCATTTTTGTAATTATGCATTATTCCGATAATTAAAATTATTGCAGATAAATAGCGCCGATAATACAAAGCCAGATTGCTTTCATTGACTTAACAAAGGAAGAACCTACACACCCTAACACAGTGTGTGGTGGTACATGTACCTTTAACCTTGGTTTGCAAGCCACTAATAAACACAGAGAAGAACAACAACTGCAGTACGCTGTCTAGAGGGCAAAACGTCGCGGTGTGGACGTCTTTCACAGTTCAGAGCAAGACAACAGGACTGTGCTGAGGGTCTGATCTCTGACTGCCCAACACCCCACATCTTCGCCTTTCTTACCCTCAGGTGTACATAAACTACAGGTTATACTCTTCTTCTGAAAAAACAAAAATGTGAAGCTATTGGTTATGGTATCAGTTATCAGCCATGAGCAGCAGGTAATTATTGGTTATCAGTATCAGTTGAAAAAATCCATATCAGTGCATCCCTATACACGATGCAAAATGTTTCTAAAACCAACGTATAGACTCATACAACAGTAACCCCTCTTAATCATCACTTAGAAGTGTGCAACGGTGTATTTTTCTGCAGAGACTCTGCCCTCTGTCTGTATTTTCTAATTTTCTTCTTATTTACGGTGTTCAGGACGTTTATTGGCGTGCACCCCGACAGTGCTCAGCTGAGCTTGGTGCTCTATACAAAGGAAGTAACCAGGTGCCAGACCGTAAGCAACAGGCATCCAAGAGAAACAGCACTGGGAAAAATGCAAATATAACGAGGCGAAATGCCAAATGAGAGTCAATCTGGGGTTGCCTTTTACTTTCAGTTTTGCTGGCGAGTGTGTTTACAAACAGTAACCAACAATCCTGCACAGTATACCTTTAAAAACGTGTAAAAATCACAGTAGAAAACAGGTTTTGTCGTGTTTCGTCAGGTGCATCTGGTCTAAAAAAACCATGACTAACCTCATTTGACTGAATTTACAAACTCTGGAAGAAAATGGACTATTTTTAGCAGACTGACTGGAAGCCTTTTACAGCGCCTGTCTCCTTTGATGTTTCAATAAAAGCTCGTCTTTGTCCTCATGTTCCCAAGATTCACTCTGTAGTCACATTCTGAAATGATCAATAACAGTCAGATAACATCTGTGGTCAAAACCTGACTCTTTATTACTGAGGGTCTTGTAGTGTTATTACCTGTGTGAAGTGCCTCACTGTGTGTGTGTGAGTGTGAGACAGAGAGAAAGTCTCCAAATGCACACAGAGACAGGCTTCTCATGGGATGTACAGTACAGATGTGTCACTGCACACAGAGCTTAATTAGGAGGAGGACATAAGGGAGGGAACAGAGGGAGGAAAGATACAGAGTGGTGGGAAGAAGAGTGAAGAGTAAGTTTATGCACTGCACCAACTTTTCCATTTGCATCTCCACATCTCGTCTCTTCAAAGCTCAAAGTAACCAATGATATTCAGTTGCCACACTGCCACCGCTCCTCTTACATTATACCAACTCAGTACCAGGCACTTCAGTTGCTGTTGTGAATTCATTTCAACCCTCTTAAACACTAACAGCTTCTGGAATGATCTCTCCTTTGGCCTCGTTACTCAGTCTGCACAGCTTAAAAAAAACAACCTTTTCTAATCAAAGCTCCCAAAAGGACAGAGAAGAAAGAGTGTAGGAGTCAAGAAAAAGGAGGGTAATGGCATGATGGGTCGCCTCAAGTGCCCTTAAAGCCAGCCCGAGACAGGAGCGAGTGAAAATGAGCCAATAGTGAGAAGACAATTGAGAATCAGATCTCACATGACATGAGCTGAGGAAGCAGAAGCAGACGAGGCCGCCTGAGACACAAAGGCAGTCGATCAGGAGGAGAATGGAGGAGAGAGCCAGTCTGGCAGGGGCCTTTGGATGACTACGGCTCTTTAATGCACTCATAAATCCATTACTTAAGGCAATGCAGAGAGTAAGTGGATTTGTACTCTGGCCCCGTGATTACTCTGGCATCAATAAAGGATGGGCAGGGAATATAGACGAGATTCCACCTCCTCTGCTCGGCTTTGCTCTCTGGCTGTTTAGCAATCAGGCAGGAGACAGAGATGACATGTAGCTGCAAATATGTCGGCGTACAAACAAAGCTTGAGTATATGAGTGGGCACGATGAACATTTGAAAACACATGTTCAGCGTGTGTTGTGCATGTGAGGATACAAAAGACACCATGCGACAAGACAACAGTCGATGCGCTTTGATTATTTATCCACATCTCTTTGGGACTACATCAGGACATTCAGTGTCTATAAAAGTATTCACCCCCCTTGGGAAATGTTCATGTTTTTAGGGCTGTGAGTAACAATTACTTTCCTTATCAATAAATCAGCCAATTATTTTTTCAATTTATCTTGTTGTCCAAGAAGTGGTGCAAAATGCCTGTCATAATTTCCCAGAGCTCAAGGCGACAATTGCTTGTTTGACACAGCCAACTGTCCAAAACTTAAAGGGATGGTTCAGATTTGCTGATTGTCTGATCAGCTGATTGGCAGTTCAGCTCAATGCATGAGAGGAGAAACGTAAGTGAGGAGGGTAAACAATAGGATGTTCCTGGCGATTAATTTCCCTGTCGACAAAATGAAAACTTTAATTAAGCCTAGTCGACTAGTCTAAAAAAGGGAAAACAATCAGAAAACAGTCAAAATTTAGCACAATTTAAGTTGTTAAGTATTTGAAACACTGTCCCAAAAAAATACTGTGTGCATTAAGAGCCCTTTGAAGCCTTTAATCACAATCTTCAACAACCATGTCGGATTTTAAATGCAGCTGAAGTACGAGACACTTTGCGTCGTGCAGTATGAATGTGAACCTGCACATTATCTGACAACACTGACGTAAAGTTAACAAATAATATATCATCTCAAAAAAGATGAATTTCTGCTGAATTCATTTTTTAGATCAAAGTACTGTCAAACCGTGCTGGTTTTGTGAGAAGACATCTCTCTTATTTCCCAACATGCTGTTTTAAAACTCCAGTCTACTCGAGCATTACCACGGGGAAGTGGACTGCTGTCTGACTGCTCTGTAGCACCCACTAGTGGCGGGCGGGTGCGTGACAGTTAAGCAGCTTTGTACATAAATAAAACACTAATTGGTTTAACCAACTGATATTTATGGTGCCAACTAGGGAGGGGGTGGACGTTTAATCGTTTAGATGGCTAATCGCGTGCATCCCTAGTAAACACAGAGATAAAGTCTGAGGGCGTGAGATCAAAACAACCTTGTTACGTACGATAAGATTATTTTTCTTTAGCCATTGAGCTCCTCAGCAGAATTGTTTCCTGATGGTTCGTGTTACTGCTCACAATCACACAGTAAATACGTTCTGTTCTTTCAACATTGGATTATGCTATTAATGTGCTAACTGGCTAACTCACGCCAAGATGGTCTTTCGTTTTCCCTTTTTTAATGACGAATATAGACCACCACCGCCTGCTGCTATGGAGAGTTATTTCCTTTCACACAGGACCAGAACATACATGCTGGTTGGCCATTGGCTGTAGTCTTTGTGGTGTGCTCCTGTGCAACTTTCTGGCTGAGACACAGGTGACGTGAGGCGACACAACAGTCTGCTTTCATTGCTGCTAGTTCTCTGCAGTCAGTTTGGTGTGTCTGGGCCTTATGGGCCAAGCGGGAACTCGTGGGCGGGGCCAGTGAGCGGAACACTACTGCACATATTCAGTGGGTCACATACCTGGGAAGTAAACCTGCAAGCTACGAACTTTTTTTGCACAAGAGTACGCAATTCAATTGGACTGAACAGGGGTCCAGTATCCAGTCATTACTATACATCTATGTGACGTCTGTAGTCATTTATCAAAATTGCATCCTAAGGACAAGACTAATTTTCAGTAGGACATTTTTAATTTTTGCAAGGAAGTAATAGAAATGTTGCAATTATTACTGACTGACATCGAAATTAAAACAATGCAAGTTTGTTTGGTTGAAAAAAACCAAGACACCAGCTGTTGCTTTTCTGTTCCTCAAAAAGGAGCCACTCACGAGTGTGGCTGTTGCCACGGTAACCACGGGTATCTTCAAATCAACCAGGACTGAAATCTTGAGAATTAGAACTTTGAAGTGTCACTAAAGCCACTTTAACTTTGATTCAATGTTGTGAGACAATGAAACATAAAACTTTCCAACACAGCCGCTGACAGCTGTCACTCCACTGGATTTCTGTACGCAGATCGCCTCGCTAATTCTGGAGAGGTTTAGTTTATTCAGACTGCATTTCTGAACTATCAAACGTCCACGAGGGGATTGAGAAAATAAAGGTGCTCAGTAGCGGACGGCGTTCGTGCAGGAATGTGCAGATGGTAGATGGTAGGTTATTATCAGGGGACAGACGATTGATCCACTTGTCAGAGGATTTGAGAGGCTGTTCAACACCAGCGCCCTAGATATAGTAAGGAGGAAAAAAGACCCAAACAGAGGGAAGGGAGCAGGGGGAGGAGGTGGAGGGAGGTGAAGACAAAAAGAGAAACTGACAGCAGAGGAAGAAAACAGGAAAAGTTTGCATGACAGAGCAGAATGAGGCGTTAAAATGGAGCATAATATGATTGCAATGTTTAGGAAGATCACTGAGGGTTGATAAGTGGGCGGAAATGAGTAAAGAGGGGTGGAAGACTGACTGAAATCTGGGGTGGACGAGGAAGATTAATGGAGAATGAAGACTGCCGAGGGAGGGCTGAGGAGGGATGATGAAAACATGATGATGTCGAGGAAAGAGAGAGCTGATGATGGCGAGTTGAGGCTGCGAGGCGAGGTGAGCAGGGAGCAGAGAGGGAAAGAAAGGAAAGTGAGGAGCGGTGGAATGAAAAGAAGTTGTTGATGATGAGAGGTTGAAAGCGGAGGAATTAGGAGGAGGGGGAAATTACAGTAGAGGCAGCAGCTCAGCAGAGGACACAGAGTGTGTCCTGGAAATATCAGCAGGAGATCAAAGGAGAATAAAGACAGCTCAGAGTCAGCACTCAGTAAAAGATTCTGACTTCTCCCAAATCCAAAAATAACTCTGCCAACTATCTCGTGGCCGTGGTCATTTTACTGCTGGAAAACTGGGCCACTATCAGAATAAACAGCCGGATTGTTCTCATAGTTTAGATATTTACACCACTCAGATATTTACAATAGTGTACGTTTACTACGGGCTGAGCAATTTAAGAAAAATATCTAATCGGTTTAATTTTTCTTACCAATATTGCGCTTTCAATTGAAACCATTTTTCCATGAGTTTAGCTGCAGGTCTGTATTAACGGTCTATATACTATATCACAAGTGTTACCAAACAGTTATTCTTTCTAAACTAATAAAATCATAAAATATTGCTGTTGCTTGTTGCTGAGGTCCTGGGGGGTTCAATGTCTTCCACCAGGCAGAGAAAAAGTTTTAATATTGAAATATTGACCAATTTAACACACATATATGAACAGGGTGTCTACAGGTGTCTGACAGTTAAATCTAATGCTTTTTAAGATCCATTCAAGACACCTTTAAACCAGACATATTATTGGACAACTCATGTTTTACTTTTTTAAGCATCGCAGAGAAGTAGTATATATGTGGTCTTTAGCAGAGGAAAGTGTTATGTAGGAATATGGTTATTAGAGCGAGTTATGTCTGTCTAGATTCTGCCAACAGGGAAGTAAAAGTATGAAGTAAAACTCAAAGATGCTTTTTACACTGGTTAAAAACGATCATAAAATAGACTACAATAAAATGCACGCAACATCATTCACACAATAAAATCCAATTTGAAAAGATGTGTTTTCAGTAGAGGCTGGAATCAGGGAAAGTCGGTGCAGTCTTGAATGTGTTTGGGTAGAGCATTCCAGGAGGAGGGGGCAGCAATGGAGAAGGCTCTGTCGTCCCAGTTTTGGTGCTTGGTCCTGAGTGGTGGAGTCAAAGAGGGTGGCATCAGAGGAGCGGAGACTGTGAGAAGGAGTGAGGCGGTGGAGCAGGTCAGTGAGGTAGGAGGGGGCCTGGTTATGGAGGGCTTTGTAAGTGAGGAGAAGGACTTTGAATTGGATGCGTTGTGGGACAGGGAGCCAGCAGAGGTTCTGAAGGACAGGGGTGATGTGATCACGGGTTCAGGATGGGTGAGCAGATGGGCAGCAGAGTTCTGGATGTATCGGAGGCTATTTAAGAGTTTGGATGGTGTACCGTGGAGAATGCTGTTGCAGTAGGCCTTATTGTTGAATTTAAGACATTTTAAGGCTTTTTAAGGACCTGTAGACACCCTAAGATATTTATTAAGATATTTAAAAGACCTTTAAAGTTAGTTTAAGTGGGAGGTTCAACACCTCTGGTTACCAGCTGTCAATGACTATGTTTACATGCACAGTTATATTCCTCTATTATCCCAAATACGATTTCAAATTAGGCCTTCTTCTAAATGTAACAATTACTGATTAAGACTTGTGGGACATGGCGGTATTATTCTGGCTTTAGTAGCATTCTTTGGGGAAACACCTATAAAAGCAATTTATTTATTTACATTACACATATTATAAAAAAAGCCATCAGGATTGTACATAATGTTGAAAATAGGGGGCACATGAACACACTGTTTTTAAAGTCACATGCACTGAAATTCGTTGACTTAATGTACAAAGCTAGAAATAATCTACTTCCGGGCGATATTCAAAAGATGTTCTGTGACAGGGAGGGGGGAATTGATTTTTGGGAAATTGGGATAGTTTTTGACAGTTGTTGACAGTTTCCTGTTCAAATGTGACATGAATACTAGAGAATGGGGTATGATTATATAAGTGCACACTTCTTCCTACTCCTTTTGTCCAAAATAAAGTCATTCATTCATTCATTTATTTATACAGCACACTCAAAATATGCGTCTAGATCTGGGTTTTGTACCACAGTTTGCCACACACAACCTCTTGCCTGTTTACGCTCAGCTCTGTGCATTGTCATGGATACACTGATAACAAACTAACTTGCTAACAGTTTGCAAGGCTGGAGTAGAGATGTATGTCCAAAAGAAAGGCCAACATTTGTGGTCGGAAGACGAAACACAGGTTTTTGGATATGTGGAGTCACTGAAATGCTGTCCTTTTTTTAAAGAAAGTGGTTGAAGGAATGAAAGAGGGAGGCTGTGTTCACATTCAAGTCGGCCACTGGTGGAAAACTGGAAAACATCCTATTTTGACACCAAGAAAATGGCACAAGGAACTCCAGCTGTTCCACTTTGCCACACATTTATCAGGGTATACATGGTTACCTGTAAACCGTAATATTAGTAGAATGTTTATTTTCATTAGCCAAGTAAACAGCTTTGAAGGAATATTGTTTTTGGAATAATGCAAAAAGTTGATGTGAGGCGAATACAGAGATTTTTAATGTAGAAAAGAAGTAGCCACTACCAGCAGAAAGACACAACCCACCCCTTATTTTGTCATTAGAAATAACAGAGTGGTGCTTCTTCCTCCATAAAACCATCTTTGACTAAGCATAAATCTATAGATATCAGCATTCGGAGAGTGAACATCAGAACCAGTCAGCGGCCAAGATTTATATTCTGTTGTTTCACAGAACGAACATTAATTGACACCAGCTGAGTAAAGACACCTACGTCATTATAGCTGATGAAACCAACGCTTAAACTTAGATTAAACTCACTCTTGTGATGTGAAAACTTGTGATGTGAAAACACTCTTTCAGCTCACACCTGAGTGAGTCTATATAAATATACACACACACTGCAGCCCTGAATACAATTCTGTTTGGAGCTTTATGAAAAGGACAATAGGAGTGAAGAGGGAGACAGTTTATTTTTTCATATTTTCCCTCTTTATAGATCAATTTTTTGATGCATAAGGGAGAAGGCTGCACACAATAAACGTCTGTGCAGTCTGAGTGTCCTCAGTACCGTATGAGCCTTGATACAAAGAGAGTGAGGTGAATTAAATGAGATTCCTTGGAGTTGAAACTGTGCAAAAAGGCACCAAGGACAGTGTCATCCTTCAGTTAGGTTCATTACAAGGGGCAAGAGACCCCGTTTTCTGAAGGCCAATTAACTTTACACTGATGGAGAATTAAACAGATAATATTGTGAGTATTTGTAGGGATTTAGTTCTGACTGTAGCGCTCAAATCTCAACAACTCCCTCTGAAATAAAAACAAAAAAATGTTCAGTGACAGTTTTTTGATATCAGCTCCAAGCCCCATCAGTGACCTTCATATCTTATAAATTTATTCTGTTATGATACTGCTTGTCTTGTAATATATTCTGAAATATTCAAACACGTATATGGTTTGTTTAATATTAAATTCTGGTTAATATTAATAACCATATATATATACAGTACAGGCCAAAAGTTTGGACACACCTTCTCATTCAATGCGTTTTCTTTATTTATCTTTATTTTATTTCTTTATTTTCATGACTATTTACATTGTAGATTCTCACTGAAGGCATCAAAACTATGAATGAACACATGTGGAGTTATGTACTTAACAAAAAAAGGTGAAATAACTGTTTTATATTCTAGTTTCTTCAAAATAGCCACCCTTTGCTCTGATTACTGCTTTGCACACTCTTGGCATTCTCTCCATGAGCTTCAAGAGGTAGTCACCTGAAATGGTTTCCACTTCACAGGTGTGCCTTATCAGGGTTAATTAGTGGAATTTCTTGCTTTATCAATGGGGTTGGGACCATCAGTTGTGTTGTGCAGAAGTCAGGTTAATACACAGCCGACAGCCCTATTGGACAACTGTTAAAATTCATATTATGGCAAGAACCAATCAGCTAACTAAAGAAAAACGAGTGGCCATCATTACTTTAAGAAATGAAGGTCAGTCAGTCCAGAAAATTGCAAAAACTTTAAATGTGTCCCCAAGTGGAGTCGCAAAAACCATCAAGCGCTACAACGAAACTGGCACACATGAGGACCGACCCAGGAAAGGAAGACCAAGAGTCACCTCTGCTTCTGAGGATAAGTTCATCCGAGTCACCAGCCTCAGAAATGGCAAGTTAACAGCAGCTCAGATCAGAGACCAGATGAATGCCACACAGAGTTCTAGCAGCAGACCCATCTCTAGAACAACTGTTAAGAGGAGACTGCGCCAATCAGGCCTTCATGGTCAAATAGCTGCTAGGAAACCACTGCTAAGGAGAGGCAACAAGCAGAAGAGATTTGTTTGGGCCAAGAAACACAAGGAATGGACATTAGACCAGTGGAAATCTGTGCTTTGGTCTGATGAGTCCAAATTTGAGATCTTTGGTTCCAACCGCCGTGTCTTTGTGAGACGCAGAAAAGGTGAACGGATGGATTCCACATGCCTGGTTCCCACTGTGAAGCATGGAGGAGGAGGTGTGATGGTGTGGGGGTGTTTTGCTGGTGACACTGTTGGGGATTTATTCAAAATTGAAGGCACACTGAACCAGCATGGCTACCACAGCATTCTGCAGCGACATGCCATCCCATCCGGTTTGCGTTTAGTTGGACGATCATTTATTTTTCAACAGGACAATGACCCCAAACACACCTCCAGGCTGTGTAAGGGCTATTTGACCAAGAAGGAGAGTGATGGAGTGCTGCGGCAGATGACCTGGCCTCCACAGTCACCGGACCTGAACCCAATCGAGATGGTTTGGGGTGAGCTGGACCGCAGAGTGAAGGCAAAGGGGCCAACAAGTGCTAAACACCTCTGGGAACTCCTTCAAGACTGTTGGAAAACCATTTCAGGTGACTACCTCTTGAAGCTCATGAAGAGAATGCCAAGAGTGTGCAAAGCAGTAATCAGAGCAAAGGGTGGCTATTTTGAAGAAACTAGAATATAAAACATGTTTTCAGTTATTTCACCTTTTTTTGTTAAGTACATAACTCCACATGTGTTCATTCATAGTTTTGATGCCTTCAGTGAGAATCTACAATGTAAATAGTCATGAAAATAAAGAAAACGCATTGAATGAGAAGGTGTGTCCAAACTTTTGGCCTGTACTGTATATATAGATAAATCACTTCTGATTATGTTAAAGCTAATGTTATCTGACTGATGACCACCTAATGATGGCGCTGAGTGCTCTCCACTGCAGCAGAATGAGCTAACATTAGCTTCACACACTGACAGCCTGAGCTGCTTCACAGCTCTGTATCCTGGAAAACCCCGGCCAGAGCTACTAGGCTTATTTGCTTAAAATATGAACATAATTAATATGATGTGCTTAATAGGAATAAAACATTTGTGTTCCTCTGTGCCACTGACTTCCATTGTCATCCACAAACAATTAATAACACATCAGTGCTGTGACATGCATCTTCCTGACAGCTAATGTGTAGTTTGGTTTACAGTCAATCTAACGGCCTGCTGCTGTAAACTCAGCCTTTTTTGATTTGTGAGAGTAATTATTTGTGGCAGTTTTGTAAAGATTTACCCCAGAAACACACTAAGCAGTGGCCAAGTGCAGTTCTAATTATATTTTTCTGTGGCTGGGAGGCATGTTCATGTGTTTAGATGGTACGGAGTTCTTCGTAACACAGGTCAGCATGTCCCAGGATTCACAGGACTCTGTTGACCGATTGGCTGCGTGTATTCTCTGGCCGCAATTTGAATTTAAAGTTCAACTGTCCTCAACTTTACAGCCGAAATACATGGGGCACAGACATCACGAAATGGGAGTGGAGCAGGGTGTTTCTGAATTGCTACACAGACTACATCTCGGTAGTGTGTGGTTCCTGCCTGCTTTAATGTGTGTAAACTGAGTTTTGCAGAGTGATAATGCAGCTGATTACGGAGGGTTTGGAAGCATCAACTATATCAATTGGTACTGAATTAATTAACTGGATCATTTTAGGAAGAATTGCTTTGATTGATATATTTTAATGTGAAATGTAAAAACACCCACAAGGTTACTCTGCAGCTTCACATTGCCTCTGGTACGATGAGGTATTCATTTTAATCATTTTTAAACAGACTGTGCTCATTTTTACTCAGTTCTTTGTAGTTTTTATCCGTTTATGGGCTGCAGAGCTGCACTGCTAAGACCATCCTGATGACGTGAGCTCAACCTTCTGTTTTGCTTTCTGTATTAGTCTGGACTCGTAACCAACTAAGCAACGTAAGCAACTAATCAGAGATGACGTAAAATGCAGGCCGCAGATTAAAGAACACGAATGGCAGCTCTAACTTCAGTAGAGTTAACATAGCAATAAATGAAGTTAATGCAGAAATAGAGTTAAAAACTGCATACTCTTTAAATTAAAGTTAATTTGTTACGCTGATTGGCTGAAGGAGTCTAAAGTGCAACACACACTGCCGCCGGTGCGGCGCTGTGGCCATCAAGTGCCGCCCCCCAACACACATTGGCAGTGGCGCGCAGCGGCACTGTCGACACTAAAGTGTATTTCCCACCCCAGCCCGCGAGATGGCTGTACCTACACTAGTTGCCAATGGTTGCCAACTGCTAGTAACCGAAGAAGAAGAGGAAAACTTTGAGGCAACAACAACTTGGATTTCATGGGTGAGTTTCTTATCAAAATCGTCTTATTAAAAATTTGAAAAACTTAATAACGTTAAGCATCCAGATACCCCTTTGAAAGCTGCAAATGAACATAAAAGGCTTTTCTCACTATCTATACATCTATTTTCATCCCTTGGCAGCAGGCCCAGCAAAGCACCCATGTCGTCCCTCTCCCCAGCAACGCTTTCCAGCTCCTCCTTGGGGACCCCAAGGTGTTCCCAGGCCAGATGAGATATGTAATCCCTCCAGCGTGTTCTGGGTCTGCCCCGGGGCCTCCTACCAGTGGATCATGCCCACAACACGTCCATTCGGAGGCCCCCAGGAGGCATCCTGATTAGATGCCCAAACCACTTCAACGGACCCCTTCTAACACAAAGGAGCAGCAGCTCTACATCCATGTCCCATGTATTTTGGCCGTTACTTTGACTGCACTTCAGAATCACAGAATCAAACAGCCACAACTCAGAGTGGCTGCTGCAGTTTTGTATAGACATTACAGGGCAGCTCACTGCAGGACGCACTTTGCCGCTGCTTGGTGTGTTTTCAATGTTGTATCTTAAGTAGCCGACTTGACCACCTGTCTGAACCAATCAACTACATTGTTTGCTTCTGAACAACAGAAGGCAAGAATTAACTACCTTTCATTAAAGCCCATATGGTGCGTTCAGCGGTTTGCAAAGAGCCCACTAACCAGACAGCAGCCGAGAGATTTATTCTGTCCTTTGACCAACAAACACGATAAAGGTTAACTGATACCAGCTGATAAAATTTGGAGACAACAGCTCTCATGTCAGGCAGTGATATTCATGCTCTGGATTAACAGGAGACGTCTGTAGTGGAAAAAATGTTGACTAAATGTGTTTCCGTCTGTAGCATCAGCAGGAATTTTCACAATGCATTTAGACAGCATAAATGTGACAATGTCTGACTCAGTGAGCAAAATAGGATGAAATGTGTGATGTGTCTGCTGCTTCTTTAATCATCACAATTTTCAGGAATCTGTCATTATGTGGTGGGTCCACTGTCAACCAGCCAGTATTCTCACACAGTGGCGGTGACTCACTGCAGACTATCATCCTGTCCTGAGGGTGTAGTTGCGTACCGAGCCTCCTACAGTCACAGTTAACAGGAGATAAGCTCCTTGTCCCGAGGCCATCTGGGCTCATGGAAGGGCTTACATACCTGGAGCACTGAACTGACGCACAGAGGTAGCTCGGGTCTTGTCGTGGACACGGCTCAGACTGCAACCTTTCGGCACACTCCAGGGCGCCGTGCTGGCTCGGCTGTCTCTGTCCTCAGCTGTGTCGTAGACCTCCACATGGGGAGGGCGCTCCGTCAGGTTTTTGCTGTAATGGCTCAAGCCGTACTGAGCGATCTGGATGGCGTAGAAGTAGCCCTGAGGGCCCCACTGAGTGGACAGAGGCACACCTGGGTGGAAAAGAGGGAGACAGAAAAGGAGGACAATGGTGTTAAATAAATAAAAATAACCTCCTTATATACAAGAGACCACAGACAACTCATTAGGTAGTTGGTTGTCTACTTTTATAGTGTCTTTAAATGTCTCTAAATGTTGTGTTTACATGCTCATCCTGTTTATGTGAAGGTTTATCTTTAAAGCTCTTTTCAGTCTATTTCAAGTAAATGCTCCTTTTCAGATGGCAGTTGTCAGAACAGAATTTTTCTCAGGCAGTGTCACATTGAGTTCATTGCCACAGTCATATCAATAAAACTGCTCTAAAATTAATTTCTGATATCAAACATACACATTTAGAATTTCTTCAGTAACTGGATGAGACCGACTATGGTAGTGACAAAGATTTAAATCTGGACCTATTTTATAAACACAGATAAAGACAAAAAAAAGCATAAAAAGGTTGGGAAAAAAGCGCCACCAGCTATAGTAAATGATTGGACGATGTGGTGAAATTCAAGCTAATCTATTGCATTTCACCGGAGGCGAGCTTCCTTGTTCACGCAGCCAGAAATAGCTCAGGCAGGAGAATCACTCTGATTAACAGATAGTTCACTTAAAGACCTTGTGACAGTGAGAGCACATGTGCAACCCAAGCCCCATCCTTCTGAGAAGAAGAACATAATATACTCATGCTAGGGCCAGGCAATGACGTGCCTCCTCCTGTCAAACCCATCACCACTGCACACACAGCTGATCACTTAGGTTCTAGTTTCTTTACTGTCATTTGTGGCGTTTTCCTAATGGGACACATCTTAAACCAAAGGCTCGTTTTTGTGATCAATTTTTATTTTTCAATACTAAAGGTTAAAGTGAGTATAACATCATCAGCCTCTACACACATGTAATACTGGATCATTGATCATTTTAACATAAGTATAAAGACATGGTTTTCTTGTCTATACATGTATGTTATTCATAAACTGCGTGACAAACGGCTCTTATTGTTCCCTCCGATCTTTTCAAATTCCCCCGCCTCTCTTTTGGATGGCACGAGGGTAAGGGCCCTGACACAAGTGAGGTAAGATTATTTTATTTTATCCATTGAGGTCTTTAGCAGAAACAGATTGTAACTGTTTGTGCTATTGTTAGCTGGCGCACGGTAAATATACTTTGCTTTTTCAACATCAGGTTGTGTTGTTAATGTGCTAATTGGCACACTAGCATCTTGAATCCATTCTGTCTGTCTTCTGGTTTCCCTTTTTAAATGATGAATGCAGACATAAGACAACCCCAAAAATAGATTATAGTTCTTTGAAATGATATTAATTGTTAGTTTCCAAATTTTCTACCAATCTGGAATCCACAGAGGTGGAAAGGCGAGTTGATTCCCCGTTTTTGTTTTTATACTGCCAATACTGAAAAAGGACTAGCCCTTTTTAAACAGGAATTGTGCAAATTTGCAGGAAAGCCCAATCAGTCTTTTTTCAGCATTGGCAGTATAAAAACAAAATCGGGGAGTGCAGCAAAATGCCACCTACCTACTTTTGTTTATACAGAATGCGCCTTTTTTGGGGCAATGGGGGGCGTGAGCAAATAACAAAACGTGTAGCTCAACATGTGACGTAAACAGTGACGTGGGAGGGAAGCCGCGGCTAGTCAGGCGGCGATTCTCTTGTAAGTTGGCCCGTTCTTCACCGTCCCCGTCATTTGATGGTTAATGGCCTCTTTGTTTGCGAGGACAAGGAGGGCGTGCAATTCCTTGCCTCCCCAGTTGCTCATCTTTACAGTGTCTGTCAGGTTTGCGTTTCCCTCTTGCTACTAGCTGCTCGCTAATTTCTACTATCAGCATTTTCCTGTTTATCCACCGCCAGTGGGTCACACGTGCGGCAACATCAACAGCTCCTCCCACAAGTCATCAACACCCCCCCCCGTTGCGGAAGGCCCCCTTGTCTGTTTAAACTTAAAGGGTTCCGCCAATATGACTACCCTACCAGGTGGAAAATTGGGCACCTCTAATCAACTTGCCAATCTGCCTCTGTGTGTATAAACGCTCGCAGCTAGCCGGCAAATCGGCCCAACATTCGTGGAAAATCTGTCAGTGTAAAAGGGGCTACTGATTGGGCTCTCCTGCAAATTTGCACAATTCCTATTTAAAAAGGGCTACAGACAATCATTCACACTCACATTCACCCCTACGGCCAATTTAGAGTCACCAATTAACCTGCATGTCTTAGGACTGTGGGAGGAAGCTGGAGCACTCAGAGAAAACCCACGCTGACACAAGGAGAACATGCAAACTCCACACAGACGGGCTCCCCCACCCTGGGTTCAAACCCCCTACCCTTCAAACATGAAGTCAGTTTTTACTCATCAACGGGGAGCTTCTCACTAACCCTCCATCCTCCCCTGATCCACTTATTTTCATGAACTGTATCTTCATTACTATGGAGAAATATTTCAGACAGACCAAATTTACTGCATAAAAACAATCATAGCTTGTTAACTGCAGAGTGGCAGTCACTAACAAGCACCAGTAAGAGACCTCACACATTTTCCAACTGCTCCACTGCAGTGTTTCCGATGCAGAGAGCCTATGTGGACAATTCATCCACATAGATTCACTTTAATCCACAAAGATTTCTCATTTGATTTATTTTCCTTTCAGAAGTCAAAGTGACATACAGATGACTGTCAGTAAGGTGTGTGAGCGGTCCCTCCTCCCTGCTGTCCCCAGTGCAATGCATTGGAAATATGCAGTTTCACATTATGAGCGGGACATAAATGTATGGCCTATTTTCGTGTTTATTTATAGAGGGACATACTATAGACTAATGCCTCCACATTTAGGTAGTAAAGTCGTCATAAACAAATCCTGATTGACAACTGATGCATCTGATTTATGTGTTCATGAAAGAGCAAATGAAACACATACACGCACAAACTCTTTTACATCCCCGCTCAAACACACACTTTCCAATCTCATGCCAGACTTTTCTCCATGCTTGTCTTGTTGCTGGTGTCTCCCTTGACAACTTAAGTCAAATGACTGTCAAAATCCTAACACTGTGCTACTTACTGAATAACACTAAGTAATCCATGTGGAATTGACTGTTAAGCCTGCACATATTTTTATGACTCCAGAGAGTGGACTTTTCTAGAAAACTGGGTCTTCTGCCAATTACAGCAGACTTTAAGCCTAAAGAAGTTAATATAGTGGGAAAAGTAAAGCACCGTCTCATTGTTATGCAAGCTTTGTTTTTGACCTCTAGCAGGTCAGCAAAACTGTGACATCTGGATCAAGGTGAGTAGACATTAAAGCTCCATTAAGCAATATGTTTAATATTAATATTGAACCAAATGACTAATGTGTCATGTGAAAGGTTCGATTATAATGCTGAGAATTAACCAGGTCTTTGCAGCTTTTAAAATGTTTTAGAGCAAACATGCTCAGGCAATCTCACTGTGAAGAAGCAAAGTGAACTGGTGGGGAAAGTTCAGCGTAGTGCAGCTGACGGACAGATGTTTTCCTCAGGTTTTCCGCACGTTCAATTTAAAAATGGTTGAATGACATGTTTCCTCAAAACAGTGTACAACCTTGTGCTTTGCCCAGCGATATCCAAACCCATATCTTGTCCTATCAGGTCACCAAATATTTGAAACCGTCTTACCTGGTTTTACAGGAAGAGAACAGATAGGGATTTTGCTGTAAAAACACTCTAACACTGATTATTTCAAACATTTTTTGGCATATAACAAGACATAAATGATCAATGACTACAGGGACACAGGATTAAAACTGGGAAAATGTATTTTTCATTTCACTGGGTATTTATCGTTGGCTGGGTGATCCAGCTGGGTACATTATGAAACACTTTGGGGAAATCAAACTATATTTATTTTACTGAATATACCACTTTAAACTACCAAACACAAGAACTCAACACTTCAACTACAGCAGCTGTAACCCAGCTGTTAAACGCAAATCACATGTACTGTAGGTGTAAGCCTATTGGAAATCAGCACATATGAAAAGAGTAATGTCTGCACACCAAATTTAAACCATAATTTTATGTATTTTTTGACAGAAAAAACTGGGACTGAAATGTTGTCTATTTAAATTATTTTGTGGTTAGGACTCATTGTGACCTAGCTACAACCACCACAATTTACAGCAGTGTCCTGGATTCACAGACTATTCATCTCAGCCCTCCTCTGTCTTCACTAGGAAGCTCTGCATCCGTCTTGGTCAGCAGGTTGAATGTGCGCAGGTGTTAGGTTAAGAGAGATCACGCGTCATGCATGTGTTCGCACCCAGGGTGTAAGTGAGAGTGCGTGTGTTTTATTAAGTGCTTAAAAGGTTGTGAAACTGTGTGTGTATGTATTGGTGAAAATGTTTAAGTGATGGCGGTCTGCGACGGAACTGTGAGCGAAGATAAAGACGGTCCAAGAAATAGCAAGAGACACAAAAACGAGAACATGATTTAAGAGGCTGTTGTTAGAGAGGATTAACTACTTCCACTAATGATAGTGCTCTGGCTGCTGGGGCTTCATTATTCTCAACTTTTGTTCTTTGTCTCATGGAGGCCCTGCAGCAACAAGGAAAACTAAGACCTCAATTTTTAACCCTCTACTATAAAACCACAAGCCCTGCAGGAGATGTGACAAGTAACGGCACATAAAGGTGCTATGACTTTAAGACTCCTAAAATAAAAACCTAGAGAGCATATTTTTGTAGTCAAAGACTGACTGTGAATTTTAGACTAATTTATATGAAATCCTCTTAAGTCTATTTTTTCATCCCAATGTTATCACAGTTTAAAGAGGCTTGAGATATCAGTACAATCTGGGTGCATGTCAACTGGTTTGACCCCTGACACAAGTCACATCTCAACAGACCATGGCAGAAGCCAGAGTGATGTAAAAGGGCCATCAGGACATTTAATGAATATTGCTGAAGATCCTGTTAAATAACTTTTCTGTGGGTAGCAGGGTGCATTGGGAGTGAAATGCTCCCATGACCTTGTTTAAGCCCTGCGGTTCCTCGGACTGTGACAGGATAATTAATGAACTGCTATTTTCACCTAAAAAATATGCTAAGTTGAAGAGTTGTATGCTTGAGCATGTGGAGTGCTAAATAGCAAGAAGCCTTGGGCTTAATTAATGGACCTTGTTAAATTGTGTGTGTGTGGGTATAGAAGTGTAGCTGTGTTTCCTCCATTTTGGACTAAAAGAAACGGTCTGCATGAAATGAGAGGGTGAGAATAACTTGGCTCCCCGCTGCTCAGCCCAGAGGTACCAACAGATTTGGCTAGATTCTTTTATGACCCATTTTTTCCCCATTATATACATTCCCTCCCATACATGTGTTGCAGTGGGTCCTTAAAGGGATTTTTTGAAAGGGACTGCATGAGGTACTCATCAACAGTGTATTACCTACAGGAGATGACGCTCAGCTCACCCTGAGTTTAGAGAAGCAGGGTGGAGTACTGCCACAGAAGTTAAGGAATGTACTGTTATAGATGGGTCCGCAAGAAAACATATTTTTTAAACATTATTTTTACGGCTTTTTGGCCTTTATTGGATAGGAATGTGGTAGCGTGAAGGGGGAGAGGGAGAGGGGATGACATGCAGCAAAGGGCTGCAGGTTGGAATCGAACCTGAAGCTGCTGTGGCAAGGACGTAGCCTTTGTACATGGGGCACCTGCTCTACTAGATGAGCTACTGGGCACCACAGCAAAATGTATTTTAACCACACAAAAAAAGAGATCCCACCTAAAAATATCAATAACTGTTAATAGTTTCAGTGAAACAGAAGTCAGATCACCTTTAGCTCCTGTCCTGCGACGAATTTCCCAGTAAAACAGAATGTTTTATTGGTCAGTTGTTACAAGACAGATTTTAATCAAATCCTTTACATTTTATTGGACCACTAAAAAGTGGGCAGGTTTAAAGGCTCAGAGCTGGCCAGTGGCTCCACACACACCTCACTCGGGTTAAGATCATGAGGAAGACAAGGGAGAGATGGATTAATGGATTGGATTAATGAATGAACAAATTAGACCTCAGCCTTATTGTTTTGGAAAACACGTTTGATTGTGGGTGTGTCATAACAGTGAGGCTCCGACAGTGTTAGCCAACAGGATAGTAGTATTTGTCAGTGAGAGAGACATGAAGCACAACCTTATTTGCTGAAGCTGTCCACAGTAAGATGCATTGTGTGGGCCACTTTCCTCAAGTAAATAAATTCTAGCAAGCAGCCTTTAACCACGGCATTTTGAGGTAACAGCAATTACTATAGTTAATACACTGACTGTGGACAAGTACCTCATAAAACCCCACTTAAAAAAAATCCAACCTGGGAATGCAGTTCCGATAAAAAAAGTAATGAGAACAACATAAATGAAACTATGCAATTCACTGAAAATCAGCCAAACTCATTGGAACTAATCAATCAAATATGTTATTACACTTTCTGACCTGCCTCATAATTCAGTATTCTCTGCATCCGCCTGAGTATAAAGCCTCTGAGAGAGTGTACAACAGAGTGTCACACATACTTCTTAGAGATTTTACTATAAAGAAAACGACCTTGTGTGTTGTTCTGTTTGTGTGATGAACAAAGAAGCTGATTTGTGCCACCACTTACAAATGAAAAAAAAAAACTGTGGGGAATCCATCTCAGCAAGAATACCTATTTACTGCTGGCAAATTGCTCCTATAGACACAGGCTATCATTACGCATCTAGCTAACCTCATTACGCTAACCTCAGCAACTGACACTTTGCCAGAAGATATATATCACCTTTTATTACATCGATCCACCGATTCAAGAGCTTTCGTCTTGAGTGGGAAAGGACTGGGGCCAAAAAACTACGAATCTTCTTCTTCTGATTTTCACTGATGTGTTTGAATGTGTAAGGAATGTTTTAGGGGGCTTTAGGAGTTTTTCTGTGTGATGGCGTTTATTTTCTTTCACCGGAGGCTCCACCTATTTGACAATAAAAGAAGGATAATGAATATCTATTTTGTAATTTCAGGCAAGTATACAGGGTCACTTATTGGAGCGAGTGGGGCACAGAACTATATTGATGACAATGTGGTTTGAACTAATAGCCTTTTAAAATGAGCTATTGATCTTTCCTGGTAATTATTTTAAAAGGTACCCTGAAGAGAAAGCAACTTTGAGGATGGACTCAAAAGTGTGAAGGAACAGGGAGCAGGGGGGTACACTCACTTAACAGACATCCTGCAAGACATCTACACAAAGACTTGCTGACGGTGTCTGAGTGAAGAAAAGATACATTAATAAATTGACTTCACACAAATTACATTTGGTGGTGTTAAAGAAAGGCTAATGGTGTTTGGGAATGGGCGGCAGAGATTGAGTATGTGCTTTTGAAATCTGATCTACCTTGTTAATGAATTCTTGATTCACTTTCTTACAGATCAAATAGAGAATTTCCGATGCATCGCTTAGCTGGAATACACCTCATTAAGTTAATCATATTTCTCAGAGACATGGGGTTTATTAAAGACAGAGACGAATCAAAGTTTATCATCAAACTCACTGTACATTGTATTCATTTGGTGGATAGCTTTGAGCCGCATGGAAGGAAAATACCTCTAAAAGTTAGTTCAAACCGAACTCTTTTATATAGTTCGTCTGTTAATGTGAGAAATTGATTGCGTGGATCTGACTTGGATATTCTAGGCTATTGCATCTTGTATCATAGGTAAAGATGCCTGCATATGGACAGAGATGCTCTGCAGTGGGGCTGCAAGTAATGACTATTTTGACTGTCGAATAATCTATCAATTATTCAAACAAATTTGAGAATTGAAGATTGAGAATTGCAATTACTCAATGCTTCTTATTTAGCAATCAGGGGATACAATTTTGCAATAGGGATACAAAAATTCAAAAATACGTCTTTTAATAAACTTTCCTGGTGATACAACAGAAAGGTTAACTGATATCAAGTCCTGTCTAGGGCCAAACAGGTTGCTGTAGCAACAGTCAGTCAATCAATTCATTAATCAATCTATATATCGCATGAAATTATATAAGACACAATTTCCTGACCTCTTGCATTGTAGTTTGTTTACATATTTTGACCTCAGCAAGATATCCTCACCATCATTCCTTCCGATTATGGGCACTCCGCAACTGCCTCTGAAGGGTGTCTAACAGTGATCCAGTGTTTACTTCCCCTTGTGAGGCAGGAACAGGACAGCATTTCAATATTCCTGTCACACCAGTCCTTATTCATCATAAAGCACACGCCTCCTGCTGTTTTCCTTGCTAGAGACTTGTCTAGTATTTCAGGATTCAGCCAAGTTCAGATGAAACAAAGGACATTACAGTTCTTGATATCCCACTGGACACTGATGCTGGTTGCAGCCAGTGTTTCAATTTCAATTTGATTTCCTTTATAAAGCCCAATATCACAAATTCACAATTTGCCTCAGAGGGTTTTACAGCATACAACGTGTGCAAAAGGTGAAACAATGTGTAAAAATGAGACAAAGAATGAACATGATAAAAAGAGGTTGTCTTATGACTGAAACACTCGCTTTGTCCTTGCATCTTACAACATTTTGTTGTGCTTAATACATGTAATTAACTAATTTTGTTTGTTTCATCCAAAGAGCCTCTTCTCTTTTGTCAGACTGCTTTTGGCTCCACACACCTGACACAAAGCCTTTCACATCTGTTTCTCTAGTATTTAAACATATAGTTTAAGTTTAAGGGGTTCTTAAAAATATAAGATAATATAAAATTAGCTGCACAGTGCATCAAACTGTTAAAACCACCATGTGAAAAATTAAGATCTGACACAGGTGTGTATTCTCAAACATTCCTGTGATGAACATTGATAAAACAAAGACTTACCTTCCACGCCACTGATACACTTGACACGGTCACGGACCTCCACGTTGTATCCCTCAAATGACATGAAGACTCCGTCGGGGTGGTAGGGTTCACGCTGTGTGTAAACCTTCGAATAGCTGTGCTGGAACTCGAATCGATCGTAGCCGTCGTACTGCACCACTTTGCCGTACACCTCAAAGTATTTCTCCATCCAGCTGAAGGGCAGGTAAATCTCCCCGCCCTCTCGCCGGCCTTTGATTGTAGATTCATCATTGATCAGGCAGTCGATTTCTTCATACTTGATCCCTGCGACAACCCCGACGACAGGCGGGGGCTCTGGAGGTTGCGGAGGGTGTTGCTGGCTGCTGATGCTAGCATCTCCCACCTTGGGACTTGGAGCCACCAGGGCAGCGCGGGGCAGGAAGCGTAGGGTGGTGTCACTGGAGCAGCGGTTCCAAAGCAACACAGTGATGAGTGTGAAGAGGGCGCAGATAACAATGAGGGTCTTGTAGTTCACCCGAGCAGCCAGGCAGCGCATGGTCACAACTTGCCTGCATGACACAAAGACAAGGGATACATTAGAAGCATGTATGATTGATAACTTGTTGGGAAACGGTCAGGTAAATTAACATGTTATCTGTAAGTCCTTGTAGCCTTGTTTTTTAAAAGCCGATCAAACAGTATTGACCAATGACGGTATATAAAGATGGACGATGTGTCTCCATTTCCTCCCACTGTGCAAGAATGAAGCCACTGCCATCTTGTGACAGGGCCAGAGTTTCTGCAATAGCAATCTCTAGGATATCGAGTTCCTGTCGTCTAACAAATTGCAAGCGGCACTGTTGTTGGTGAGCATAGCGATTGGCGCGCACAGCTGTCAATCATGCTGTCAAACCACTGTTTTATAGTATCTAATAACTAGTTGTAACCAAACTTATGTGAAAAACAAACAACTGAACATACATTAGCAAGATAACAACGACCTAAAATGAAAGAAAAAAATCATTGGGAAAAAATAGTTTGACGTCCATCCATCCATCCATTTTCAGCCGCTTATAAAGGGCCAGGTCATGGGGGCAGCAGGCCAACCAAGGCACCCCAGACATCCCTCTACCCAGCAACACTTTCCAGCTCCTCCTGGAGGACCCCAAGGCATTCCCAGCCAGATGAGATATGTAATCCCTTCAGTGTGCTCTGGGTCTGCCTCGGGGCCTCCTACCAGTGGGACGTGCATGAAACACCTACAGCGGGAGGCTTCCAGGAGGCATTCTGATTAGATGCCCGAACCACCTCAACTGACCCCTTTCGACGGGAAGGAGCAGCGCCTCTACTCCGAGCTCCCTCCGGATGTCCGAGCTCCTTACCCTATCTCTAAGGCTGAGCCCAGCCAACTCACTGAGAAAACTCATTCTGGCCGCTTATATCCATGATCTCATTCTTTCGGCCACTACCCAGAACTCATGACCATAGGCGAGGGGTGGGATGTCGATGGACCAGTAAATTTAAGCTTTGCCTTTCAGCTGTTTGACGTGTATATTGATATTATAGTTTGACCCATGTCCCATCCACTAAAATGGAGGGGTGAGGTTTATGACCTATAGTGCAGCCTTAACAACAGTGAGTACATTTATATGCTTAAAAGAGACAAGGTTACTGTAAAATCTGCCTTTACGTGCAGCTATCAGATTTATCCTCTACCCCTCAGTTAGAGCTATGACTTTCAAAGATACTTTTTATTGCCGGAGCATTTGGACAGACTGCAGTAAGACGGATAGGCTGTGTGTGTCTGCACAGTTTGTCCTTTCAGCAAGAATGGCTCTAAATTTTACAATTAGTCAAATGTTTAGCAGTGGAAACTCACTTATTTAGACTTCTAGAGGGCTCTCAGTGTCAGTTTCAGCTTTAGTCAGACTTTGAATAAAATAATTTTGAAAACAAGGATGCATTGCTATGCATAATAATGTTTCCTTTCATCCTGCAGTACTTTTGTTACAGCGGGCCCTGTTTGAAGTCTTTGTTATGCACACAGGTGCATTTAAAAAGCTGATTAGAAACCCGTATACATGGACACAAGATATCAGCTTTCTCCAGGAGAAATCTACCTCAGGGAAATCTCTAATCCCCCTCATGATTACCGAATCTGGGTTTTTAGTTTATATTAAAAAAAAGAAGAATCACCTTGCTGGAGAAAGTGCACTGTAACCTGGTTACTTAAATGCATGTAAACACACTAGGTGAGAGAACCACTCTGCTTTTTCTCAATAATTTTTACAAGATCAGTGAAAAGTCAGTTGATTAATATTAACTATAGTTGTACAAAATAGATTAAATAAATTAGGTCAGCAGTAATCAAAAATAATTTGAATAAAGCCAAAAGAAAGTAGACAAACATCTGATGCAAATGAGCTACATGGTAAATAACACCGCTGAGCAACTGTCAAGTACAGTACAAGTGTTATCCAGTGATTGTCTCATGCTCTCATGAAACACTGCAGAAACCCAAGAGACTGCCACTTGGAACAACTTTCCCTAAATAGATGACAAGTTGTAATTTGTGTCAAACACGTTTTTTGCTCACTTTTGTTTGGTGAGAAGTCTGTCTAGCTGTGGATGAGTCAAGCACATGAGGACATGAGTTGGTAAATGTAGAGTCTGTTAATAATTAAGACTGTACTCTCCAAACAAAGCCAAGTCTGGTGTGGTCACATATGCGTAATGGCAGGTCTGTGACCAATAAGAAGCTCTGGATTGTGCTTTCATTGCTGCCTTGTGCATGTGCGTCTCATTTACTACCCAACAAACGACTACTGTCTGCAGTTGGTCTTTCGGTCGACTCACCCATCATTTTTACTTCTTGTTTTGGGATGCTTTCAAGTCACTTCTGCTCCTCACTGCACCTCATAAACGGTTTTATCTGGCACACTCGCAATTAAAGAAACAGTTCAACATTTTGGGACATATACTAATTAGCTTTCTTTTTTAGAGTTAAATGAGAACATTGATGATACTTTCTGCAAAGCCAAGATTGGAAATGGGGATACAGCTAGCCTGGCTCTGCTCAAAGGTAACAAACTCTACTTTCTGTATCAAAACCTCCAAAGCTCACTGTTTAACAGGTTATATCTTGCGTGTTTTCCTGTTTCAAATTAAAAGCCATCGAGCATTTCATGCGTAGTCCAGCCATATACTAGGCTTTGACCAAACGAAAACCTCTGAAAAATGAGTCTGAGTCTGAGCTGAAAAATGAAGCCAAAAACTGCAGTCCCCTGAACGGTCGCTTGAGGCTGGTTCCAGAAGCCAGTCAATCCCCATAGACTCCCATGTTAAAATGTCCAACCTTACAGCAGAAATAAACATGTTTACACCCTGGCACAACAACCAGTTTTGAATTTTTATATAAAACACTGGTTAACACTGTATTACAGCTTAAAGTTTCACATAATTAAGGGCAGACTGCTTCAAGTAACAGGCTGTCAGGCTGATACTGTCCTCGGTTTCTCAGTCAGATCTACCCCTCACTCCTCCACAGCGCCAGTCTCCCAAATATGGTCGCTTCTGGCTCCAAAAGAAAAAATAATTAATAATAGGATGGTGACTGCCAAAATGCCGAACTCAAGGCTGACGTCACGGTCGCTACGTCCATTATTTCATATATTCTATGGTTTTGACCTAGTCTTGTTATCTTTGACCTGCTCAGCCCATATCGCATCTCCAGTTTCCTTACATCCTTCAGCCCAATTACCTTTTCGAAAGGTTTACGCTATCACTCACAATTAAGTTGTATATTGACATTTCTAAATCCAGTCTTGAGAAACATTTTCTTTTACAGAAAAGGTTACTGTCACTATATGATTGTTTATATTCTGCCTTTATCAGATTTTGGGTTCTGTACATTTCCAATTTGTACATCTATCTATTTTCACTGCAGTTATCTCTGTTATTTAAACTTCTCTGTACTTTGGTCAACATTTAATATTAAAGTGACTTGACTTGCTCACAGCAATGTATTCAATAGCAGTTCAACAACATTTGAGATTGCACAAACTCCAATTTTTCTTATAGGTCTGCTGTTAACTGCATATAAACGGAGACCTCTCACAATGCAATGAGAGATGCTGCTGGATGAATCAGTCTGGATCCATGTTTTCATGTCCTCTGCGCTTCTCTGGCATTTTCACCAAGCCAGTGAGGAATCAATACACATACTGAGGTCTCCTCCTCCACACTAATTACAGCTTACTCCTCAAAGAATTCACCATTACAGTGACGACAAACTCCTCTGATGACAGAGGAAGGAGGAGGAAAATCATTACTCCCCAAGTTCATTTCAATATCCCACCTTAAACGAGACACTACTAAAGGTCAGCTCAATTAATGTGCATTAATTGGACGATAGCAATGTCCTACAGCACTGCAGAGTCAAATTACAGGGCTAGTGGATTCTTGAACAAAGTTAATGTCTTAGATGACTCTTACCAGATAGGAAAGTGGACTTCCAGAGTGCTTTAACAAGCAAATGTTGAGTGAGTCCAAGTTCCAGAAGATGAATAGCCTCCCTCTAAATTAAGGCTTAGGAAGAAAACTGAAAGAGCCAAACACTGAATTTAGGCTTTGCTTGTGTAATAAAAGGGTTGAGATGAGTCCACTCAAACAGGCAAAGCATCCCTTTCTCCAGGGCACAACTGAATCATTTTCATTCCATAACAAAAAGGAGGACAATTATTATATTCTTTCTTATACGGTCGAGTTTAAAGCAGCTGTACGCAACATTCGGAGCATATCTAGGGTGGGCTCCATGCTTCTGCAATGACATCGTCCGGATATCAGCCACAACTGCCACATGAGCGCAGAGTGGCAGTGATTAGCAAGCCAGTGGAATGAACACACATGGCATGGCAGGACCACCTACCACAACAAAGGACAGAAAAGTTTAGATTTAAACACACACTGAGGAAATGTGACTTCATTATATGCACAGGACCAAATAACGACATCTTTACATAGCAAATAGTGGTTTGCTGCTGTATTAATGCCCTCTAAGTGGCGTCCAGAGACTTTAAAACTTTCTGCTGTTGTCTTCCAGGCAGTGGTGGAAAAAAAAGCTTTGTTATATCTCTGCGCCTGATAAATCATTGCCACACATACAAACTATCATTGATATTTGGAGAAATGTCAGCTTGGTGCAGTGATGAAAGATTGGGCCGACAGCAGCTCTGACAAAGCTGCGAATGCGAAGGAGAGGGCCTGGGGAATGCACCCTGAAAGATAAGTAGGACCGGCCCTGTCAAGGAAGCGACTATAAATAATTGCTTCTTTTTATAGTGATTCGTCGCTGGTGTTGAGCTCAGGCTCAAGGTGGATAGACATGGGCTTAAGCACTGCAGCATGGAGAGTATCCTAATGCTCGTGCTGACTATAAGATGATTTGTCTGAAGCCATGTCCCATTTCCAGAATGTAATTTACACGCTACAGTAAGCACACTGGAAGAGGAGTTAATGTCACGGGTCACAAGATGCAGTTTGTTTATAGATCAAAAATCATGGGTGTTTTGATTCAGGTGATAGCTCTCTCTCGCTGTTTATTTCTCATCCACATCTGGCACATGAATAGGCATTTGCTCATTTACCACCTGGCTGAAACGAGCTCTAGAGGGTGAAACTTTAAACACGGTAGAAGGAAATGTCATTTATAGCAGAGCAAGAGAAACAAAGCAAGACAGTGCAGAGGAGAGAGAGAAAGAGACTAATGAAAAATTAAACTGTATTTGTTATGTGTTCCATTACAATATGAGATAAAACTTAGCAACAGATAAAAAAGGAAAGGTATACACAACACACTGTTGAAAATTCACTTGTCAGATGGTGATAGATTTGGCAAAGCCTTGTGCAAATATCAAGCCTGGGTTATTACAACAAAATTCGCTTTAAGGGAAACTTCCGTATTTTTGAACCTGTGCCCTATTTTCCCATGTTTTCGTGGATAAGTGACTAATGGGAACAACAATTTTGAAATTGGTCCAGTATTGAGCGGACTGCTGCAGCCACAGCGGCGAAACAAGCTCCAATATAATCCTTATGGGCAATTGTGCACCGTTAATTTAGGTCCACCGAAAGTGCTTGTCGTTGCCACGGACAGGCTCAGATTGTTATTAGAAGTGTTTGACAACATACAAAACACTACACATCTACAAGATTTTCAGTGTTATGGCTGAATGTTAAACTGATTCCGACCATGTGGAAAAAGTCCACGAGATTTCCGCACAACACTTCCGCTTGATCAAGACTTGATTACACACACAAACAAACAGAATGGATCAGCGAAAGGTAAGGAAAAATTAGGGCTGCCCCTGACTAAGAATATTCCATGTCGACCAATAGTCATCATTTAGGACCATTAGTCAACTAGTCGGCTGCATGTTTACGATATTAACTGAATTATTAAACTATATATTTTGGGCGGGGCAACACAATGGTTTGAGTTGAAGGTGTGAGAAAGAATAGTATCAGTAACATTGTTAACACTGTGCTACATTACAGAGAAATACAAAACCGTACTAATGAACCTTCATTAATATAGGCCTATATTTTATCTACAAGTGCACGTCACACACTGAGTGAGCCGCCTGTTAATGAAGCTGTGGGCTAATGGGCATGTAGCTACTTCCATGTTTCAGGTGATACGTCATGTTTGTAGTCGACCAATGAAGATGAGTTTACATATCACCTTGGGTTCGTCCTTCACCTTCTCAAAATGATCCCACACTTTGGATTTCCTGCCCGACATGTTATTAACTAGCCTGTGGAATAACCGCAGGTACCAGCCCTGGAAATTAACCTGAGTCCTGTCTGACTGCTGAGCGTGGACACTTCCTGTGTCTGTCCTTTCAAATTAAATTCCCACATGGTCCAGTCACATAGGTTTTGATTTATTTTGACAAGGCACAGCTCCTAATAGAGCTTCACCTTTATTGTTTTTTTTGTTTTTTCTGCGACTAAGTGACCAGTGAAATCTTGCCTACAAATGACCTTTCTGGTTGGCTAACATTTGGCCAACTATTTGGGGGCAGCCCTAAGAAAAATTTTTCATTTCTCTGAAGGGTCCTTTCTGTAATGTTGTTAAACACTTATTATTGCAATCTGAGCCTGTCAGTGACAAAACAAGCACTTTCAGTGAATGTAAATTGTCAGATGCTGGTCTATGTGTAAATGGGCACAGGCTCCTAATCTGTGAGTTTAAGTAGTCTTAACTTATGCTGTTCTTTATCTCTATTGACTTGTTCCATGTTATATTTAATATCATTTATGGTGGGAAACATGCAATAAAAACACTGAAAGCAGGTGGTTACAAGTAACGGGTAAGGACGCTGAAACAAAGTCAAAACAAAACAGACCCGAAAGCTAGGACAGCAGTACGCTGCCATTCACTGTGAGCGGGTTGTTTTAATGCAAGACTGTTTTCGGTCTAAATCCCTGCTCAGGCAGCAGAGCCAATAAACTCTCCAATCTTTCTAAATTTAAATAAATGTGTGTATTTAAATCCACATAAAGAGCAATAACATTTTGTTTTATGTCCTGTTAACTAAGTTGACAAAACAATTCAGTTTAACACTGTTATTAATGTCCTCCTTACTGTGTTTCCTCAAATGAGGATGTTTGTAAATCACATCTGCTGCTTTTGCACGAGCTAATTACAAGGCAAACAAACAACATTTAGCTAGTTCCTCAGACAGTAGCTGCATTGTCTCTGGTACATTTTGACCCAAATTCACTTACATCTATTAGGAGTCTGTTCTCACCAGAAAAACAACAGCATCAGTTGTTTATTCAAAGGCTCAGAATGACTTGTGTTTAGGTTTCCCTGACAAGCAACCTCTTCAGTTGTTTGAATAATGACTGTCCTCAGTAGCAAAGACAGCAGTGTAGTAGTGGTGTGTTATACAACCACACAAGCTGTTAGGGAGGAGGTCAGAGTGAATAGTTGAGAGTGCAACTTGTGTGGATTAAACACCAGAGACTGCAGTTTGAGTCCTGTTTCCTACCGACAGTGTACTTTGAAAACTCTTTAAAGGTTGGCAAAACGATTGTGGCTATGGTTAGGTATAAAAAAACAGACATTAGAGGATCAGAAAAAGATTTGGAACACTGTTTTTATCCTATCCTTTAGGTATGAGGACTTATTTAAGATATGGATAGACCTTTGTGTAATCCACTTGTTATCAGCTCAGCTCTGGAAGTGTGGCATAGATATAATCCCTCTGGTAATAACACTGTTTTGATGTGGGAAGGAAAAACTACACTGACATAAAATATATAAAAAAGACAGATGCAACTGGACAGGAGGTGAAAGACAATCCTGTTGGAAGATAAAAGTCTTCCATGCTTGACAGATTAAGGAAAAAGACACTGGAAAACAAAAGCAGCTTTTCAGTTTACGTGCTCTCTGTGTCCCGCCTCGGAAAACTGAACAGTGCCTGAAATAGCAGCCGGTGACTTGTTGAGACTTTGGATTTTTATATCATGGCATCATTTTTGTGAATATCTGAATGATCAAACTACATCAGGCAGAGAGGGAATGAAGGGAAACTTTGGCATATTGTTATCTATTTAATAAATCAAATCCTGTTCCTCTCATGCAAACAAACTGGAGGTTATGAATATAACCAATGTTCCCTGAGGGAGGGAAATGAGGTACAACACATTAGTATGGGGATTGCGTCCTCGCGAGACCAACCTGAAGAAACTTTTTCAACACGCCTGTCAAGGCCAATGAGACTGTCACAGGCAAGGGAAGTCCCGCCTTCCCTTGGGGCTATAAAATACCCTGCACAGTCTCATTTCCTCAATCTAAACTGCACTTCACCGAGCTTAATGAAAAATGTGGTGAGGGGCTAACTTGTGTTGTACCTCGTTTCCCTCCCTCAGGGGACATTGGTTATATTCATAACCTCCAGTTCCCTTTCGGTCGGTACACTCGGTACAACACATTAGTATGGGGACCTATCATCACACCCCGAGACACCCCTGCAGCTTGACTGAGAAGACCCAGCTCAGCAGCAACCGTGATGTCAGTTACATCACCTCCCTGCTGAGAGCACAGACTGAGTGACATCCTGAGCTGTCACATCCAGACAATAAAATTTCATAAATGTATGTGGAGAGGCCCAGCTTGCTGCTGAACATACATCCTCCACTGAAACTCCTTTAAACAGAGCCCAGGACGCAGCCATGCCCCTGGTGGAGTGAGTGCGCACTCCGCCAGGCACCCGCACGTTTTTACAGGCGTAGGCACGGGAGATCGCCTCCACAACCCAATGAGAGAGGCGCTGTTTGGACAGCGCTCTGCCTTTAACTGGGTTAGCCAAACAGACAAAAAGCTAGTCCGTAGTTTGTACCTCCCTTGTGCGGTCGACATACACGCGCAACGCACGCACCGGGCACAAATAATGCAAACGCTGCTGTTCAGCAGATACAAAGGGAGGTGGCGAAAAGGACAACAGTTCACAAGTCAAAGCCTTGTAAGATAAGGTCGGCACCTTAGGGATGTACGCCGGATTAGGGCGCAGCACCACTTTAGAATAGTCCAGTGCAAACTGCGTGCATGACGGATGCACAGAGGGAGCATGTAAATCCCTTATGCGTTTTGCTGAACACAACGCCAATGAGAGCGCAGTCTTAAACGAAAGCATGTCAATGCCGATAGACTGCAGTGGCTCAAAAGGTGCGTCACACAGCGTGTCCAAAACCAGAACAAGGTCCCACTGAGGGACCACAGCTTTGCGCATCGGCCTCTTTCGAAGCACACCCTTCATGAAACGCATCACCAGGGGATGAGAGCCAGGGGACTTCCCTTGAAATCCCATATGACAGGCAGAAATGGCTGAAAGATACACTTTTATCGTGGAGGAGGAAAGCCCTTTCTCTAACAATTTCTGAAGAAAAGTTAAAATCTCCACCACAGAGCTCTGAAAAGGAGAGATGTGTCTCTCCACACACCAAGCCTCAAAAGCACACCACTTGAGCGTATACAGTCCCTGTGTGGATGGCGCCCTGGCACTTTGGATCGTATCGATCACATTATCTGGTAAACCTGCAGCCATCAGGTTCTCCCTCTCAGGGGCCAGGCCCACAGACCCCAAATGTCCGGCCATGGGTGCCATATCTGTCCCTGGGCCTGGGACAGCAGGTATTTGCGCAGGGGATGCACCAGGGCTCCCCATTCAACAGCGCCACGATCTCCGCAAACCACGCCTTCCTTGGCCAGCGAGGAGCGATCAGCCACTGATCGCTCCTCGCTGGCCAAGGAGCGAGGAGCAATCAGCCACTGATGGGCTAACGCATCTAACCCGAGAGGCGCGCTCCTGTCCCGTAGTGAGAAGAACATGGGACAATGTGTGTTTTCTCTTGAGGCGAAGAGATCTACAGAGGCCCTGCCGAACCGTTCCCAGATCTGTTACACTGTCTCCGGGTGGAGTCTCCACTCTCTCGCCAAGGGAAAGCCCCTGGAGAGGAGATCCGCTCCGCTGTTCAACACTCCTGGGATATGTGTCACTCTGAGAGACAACAGGTGCCTGTTGCTCCATGAAAGCAGACTGTGGGAGAGAGAGAGCAGTGGGAGAGAGTGTGTCCCTCCCTGTTTGTTTATGTGCGCAATTACGCACGCATTGTCACTGCGCACCAGAACATGGTGGCCGGCCAGCAGACCTGCCCTGTAAAAATGCCTCAGTGACAGAAATACAGTGTATAACTCCAGCGTATTGATGTGCCATGTCCTTTCCTCGTCCGTCCAGGACCCGTTCATGTGAACGTTCCTGCAAATGCCTCCCCAGCCCCATTTTGAGGCATCTGTGGTGACCAGAACACGCAAGAGGACCCGTCCAAGAGGCGCTCCTTAGCTCAGACGCACAGAGTTTCTCCACGGGAGCAGAGCATCCATGCATGCGGGTGTGATCTGCACCCTCTCGCCGCTCCGGTGGGCGGGGAATAATTGTTTTGCAGGCACCCAGCGCTGGAATTTCCTCATCAATAGCAGGCCCAGAGGCACAGCTGGAATCATTGAGGCCATAAATCCCAGCAGTTGCTGACATTGACGGAGACGGACAATGTGATGCAGTTGAAACTGCACCTTCACCGAACAGACTCCATTCCCTCCAAGTCCAGGTCCGCGAAAGCTCAAGTGTAAAATCGGGGAAGACCGGTAGTTTGTGTCTCACCATTGCCGGCTGCTGGGGGAGAAAACAGTTACCGGCGAGTCGTGTCTGCTGCTGGCGAGGAGGCGGAGCTGGCCATGGCACCTCGAGACGCTTGGTCGCTCGGCGGCACAAGTCAAGGCAGGCTATACGGCAGAGGGACGGCTAGTTAGCAAGCTAAACACGCACGTCGAAACTGGTATTTGTTAGCACCGCTAAACAAAAAACCGTAGCCAGGCTAAACGAGAGAGTGGCAAGTTAGCAAGCTAAACAAGCGTAATGCAGAAACAGCCTTGATAGCGACGCCCTGGGTAGGGAGCAAGCTCACCTCCTGCGGACAGTTAAATCGCTAGCAAGTGTTCCGCAGTACTCAGGTTATGCGAGGTGAAGTGCAATAAGATTGAGGAAATGAGACTGTGCAGGGTATTTTATAGCCCCGAGGGAAGGCGGGACTTCCCTTGCCTGCGACAGTCTCATTGGCCTTGACAGGCATGTTGAAAAAGTTTCTTCAGGTTGGTCTCGCGAGGACACAATCCCCATACTAATGTGTTGTACCAAGTGTACCGACCGAAAGGAAACACCCATATTTCACTTACTGTTACAAAACCACAAGGTCTATGATTTCGTAACAGTACAGAGCTCTGGGGTTAATGTTCTGCCAAGTATTTTCTGGAATGAAACTGATGATGAAGCAATTTGTGATGTTTTGTAATTAAATAAGTCACACTTGTCAAGGTTTGTGTTACAATGATGCTGACTTTTAATAGACTATGAACACATCACATTAAAATGTATCACTGATCTGTGACATTCCCTCACTCTTGATATACAATGTGGAGATGTGTGTATCAAGTGCATCTTAAAGTAATTTTCCCCCACTTGACATAAGCAGGAAGAATGTAAAGAACATCGTGGACACTTGAGTGCTTCATCCCTATACAAAGAATAAATCCAGTAATTATTAGCACAATATTAACAGCTTGGCACTATTGGTGGAAAACTGTATTAAAACATATTTGCTCATAATAAACAATGCAAAGATGGTTGCATCGTGTTTGAAATTGTTTTTCTCTCTACTTATTTACAGGCCTCTCACACATTTACAGGCCTCTCACACATTTACAGGCTATGTATGGACTGGAGGAAAAGGTATGAGAGCGTAATGCATTTAATTGAGAAAAAAATCTGCTTTGTATTTCTGAAATAATGTGATTATAATCTTAATTCAGAAAAATGAGAATTTATTAGATAATGATCTCATTAATTCAGGGGGAAAAAGCAGTTTTTTTCCCCCACATAAACCTCTGAATTCTTCTTTTTTTTAATTCATTTATCTTTTTTTTTTATAAAGATTATTTTTTTGGGCTTTTGCCTTTAATGGATAGGAAAGTGTATCAAGCGTGAAGGGGGAGAAAGAGAGAGGGGATGACATGCAGCAAAGGGCTGCAGGCCAGAATCAAACCTACGGCCGCTACAGCAAGGACGGAGCCTCTGTACATGGGGAGTCTGCTCTACCCACTGAGCCACTGATGCCCCAAAACCTCTGAATTCTGATTAGAATATTTTTAATTAAGAAAAACGGGTTATTTTTTTGTCAAAAGTATTAGGCTTCTGTACAAGAGATATCAGCAGGTAACTTAGTAAAAGTGCCATTTATTTCATCAATAGAAAATGGCCTAATTTACCCATTTAGCTATTTGGAAACATACTGCAATAGTGCCTGAAAGATTTAATTGATCAATAGTTTGGTCAGCCGACAGGAACTTCATCTGTTTCAATATTTGATGAATCACTTGAAAAAAGACAAACATTCATTGGTTTCAGCTTCTCCAATACAAGAATTTACTACTTTTCATTTTCTTCTTCTTTGTTTTATGTGATGGTAAAAGGAATGCCATTGAGTTTTGGACTGTTGGTCGGACAAAACGAGACATCTGAAGACGTCACCTGGGGCTCTGGAAAACTGGGACTGACATTTTCCACTGTTTTCTGATCTTTTATGGACCAAATGATTAATCAGTTGAGAAACCATCTGATTTATCAATAATGACAATAGTTATAAGCTGCATGTAATTAAAATCATATTATTAGTCAGTTAGTTTACTGATACTGATATCAGTTAGTTTACTGATAACTAAATCCAGAATGTACAGCTAACAGTGACAAGCTGCTGGCAAAATCCCATCTGACTTTGTAAGAGCTTAATGATCTCCGGCTGACAGGTCCTACATGATATCTCTGACAGCTCTCTACTGAAGCTACTTGAGCGAACATCGGCTTCACAGACTAACAGCACAAGCAACTTCACAGTCTTGAATTCCTGAGGTCCCTGGGGTGCTTGCATGTCCATCCTTTTTGCTGCTTCTGCAGATCAGCAAAGGCTTTAGACTCTGATTGTGCGCATTTGCCTGTGAGCTGTGATGGACTGTAACATATGAGGGATCACTGGATGCACTGATGGTTGCTTCATCAAATGCAGCAAGTGATCCCCTGGCTCAATACTATGGGTATTAATTCTGCCTGAAACAGACAACACATGCAAATATTTGGATGTCTTTATCCCCCAAATCCCCCGTAACAAGGCTGGGAAAATTCTAGCAGGCACTTAATACTACAATTGTTTTTAATGATGAGAAAGGGTAAGGTGTTTTTCTCGAGAGTCTCATGAAATCAAATGTCTTCATTGTGACCTTGTTAAATGCACTTCAAGTCAAACAACCTGCTAATCTCTGTCCTGGTCCCCAGTGCAATATGTACAACCTTTACAACATGTTAAAACTGCTGCAGCGGTAAGCATAGGGATAGCTGAATAGAGTTGTTTTTCTTCTCCTGCTGTCCTCTGGCGTAAAAATCACGAGCAGTCATCACAGCAATAAAAGCTGAGTGCTCATGAGCCACCCTTGGGGAGCTATTGGAGCAGAAGCGGTGTATGTGTGAGATGCAGGTGTTGTAGCCCTAACTAAACTCCTGACATTTTCACTGCTCTCCTCCACAGGTGAAGTAAGGTGGGGGTTTGAGACTGCCTGTAAATTATCATCTCATGCTGAAGCTGTAAGGCATGTTAGCTCCAGTGGAGACTGGTGTGCGTGTGTGCGTGTGTATTGTGGGTGTCTGTTGTGGTTGTGAGCCTGATTATTATACTGTGTAGGCATCGGGGTGAATTCAAGGCAACAACTGACAGGGGGAAAAATAACTTGCATCTTTATCCCACAGCCATTTAGTATGTGAGTAGAGTTCCTATAAATCTCTTTTTTGACGCTCACATTATTGAACCATTACACAATATATCATCAAAAGACACTGTTCAACGTGTTGGTGAACATCATAAACAGATCTGTCTGTCACCAAAATATGTTAGCAGTCCCTCCCAGGCATGATTTACTCAATTCCTACAATCAACAGATCACAGAAACCATTAGAACTTGTGGTGTCATAAATGATCATAAACTACGAGAGGCTGAGTCACAAATATAAAAGCCAGCGCTGATGTGAGGTCAGTTATTGGGTCATTAACTACTATTCAAAATGAAGCTGAGCCTTTAAAGAGGTGCAACCGTAAGTCACCTGAGATTGTGTAATATGACAATATATCAAGGTTGTAAGAAAACTAGAATTACTGCCCCATGGTTGTATGCCTCTGTGCACCAGTCAAGTTTCTCTCTTACAGTTTACATCCATCACATCTTCCCCTGGCAGCAGCGATGATCTATACAGATCTATTCAACCAGCACAGTTTCAAACTTGATGTCACCAATTCAGTTTCTGACCGTGTCTCCCCTTCTGTTCCTGAGATATGACGTTGTATAATGGCCAGAAAACTGTTGTACGTAGAATATTATGATGTCACAGTGAACTTGACCTTTTTGAATATAAAATGTCATCACTTCATCATTGTATCCTATTAGACATTAGAACAAATTCTGATCAGTTTATTCTTCAGTCTAAGTGGACATTTGTGTCAAATTTGAGGAAATTTCCTTAAGGTGTTCTTGAGATATTGCTTTCACAAGAATGAGACAAACAAGGTCACAGTGACCTTGACCTTTTACCACTTAAATCTAATCAGTTCATCACTGAATCAAAGTTAACATCTGTGCCAAATGTAAGAAATTCCCTTGAGATGTTCTTGAGATAGCACTTTCACGAGAATGAGATGAAAGGTCACATACTGACCTTGAACTGTGACCACAAAATTTTATCAGGTCATTGTTGAGTTAAAGGTAACGTTAGTTCCAAATTTAACTAAATGTCCTCAAGGTGTTTTTGAGATACCGTGTTCACAAGAATGAGATGGATGAGGTCACAGTGACCATGATCTTTGACCACCAAAATCTTATCAGTTCACTGTTGACTCAAAGTGGATGTTTGTGCCAAACTCGAAGAAATTCCCTCAAGGTGTTCTTGAGATATCATGTTCATGAGAAAGAGACAGATGCAAAGTCACAGAGACCTTGACCTTTGACCACCATTACCTACTCAGTTCAAGTCACCATCTCTGCCAAATTTGGAAAAATTCCCTCAAGGCATTCTTGAGGTATTGCGTTCACAAGAATGGGACAGACAGACAACCTGAAAAAATGATGTCTCAGGCCATGGCTATCGCCTGCGTGGAGGCACTAAAAAGGATAACCAGGCCTGCCTGACATTCTTGAGGTATTGCGTCCACAAGAATGGGACGGGCAGATGGACCGACGAAGAGACAACCCAAAAACATACTACCGCCGGCCACGGCTATCGCCAGCATGGAGGCATAAATAAGAAGGTCAGCTGGGCCTGCCTGTTGGTAAAGTACACTCAGTAGACAGAACCATTGTAATTTTATAAATGTGCAGAATCTGCAGTTACCTATTTGAGCCTGGTCGTTGTGTCTGCAGAGCCTCTCTGTCTCACTGACTGCAGCTAAAACCACAGAGCTGCAGCCACAGCAAGTGGAGAGGTCTGAATATTCATGTAGCAGCACGGAGGACTCACTTTAGGGAAAACTGCCTGATGTACTGTCACTAATGTCTGCCCAACAGCCACTGGGTTTGTTGTGAGTCGTTTTCAAAATAGAGTTGCTTAAAGGGTTTCAAAAGTCACCAAATCAAGTGACACCAAGGCTGCAACTGGATATTAGTTTCCTAAAAACAAATCTTTAGAATATCTTGTCTGTTAATCAATTCACTTTTTGCTCAGTGCCTAACCAGATGGTTTGTTACAAAGAACCATCTGAGAAGCTGTCATTGGAAACTGTTTGGAAAAGGTAAGGCACTTCCATGTGATTGGATGAGCTATGTGTCTATCACCATCTATCAACCAACTTTAACCAGTCAGACCAAAGAACCTACCAGTGGGGCCAGCTGGTAAATCAAACTCTTGCCGAAGCCAGTCGGGAGGCATGTATCTTTTTTTCCAACCCACTTTAGATGAAACAATGGCCACTTCTGCATATGAAAACATGCTGTCAGACATAAAGGTCCAATGACTGACTGCCAGTCTGATGCTTGCCAGTGCCATTGAAAGAGACTGCTGCTAACTAACTAGCTCGCCCACTCAGCGGTCCCTCCACCTCTCCCCATCACTCTGAAATTAAAAAGCCAGTGAGTTTGGTGATCTCGCGGGGAGTGGTCCGGTATCAGACCCCCGGCCCTGAGGTTTACACGGGCTGAATTTGAGTTGCTATAGCCACTGAATGTCCATCTACGCGAAATACAACAGCTACAGTCGCTTAGAAAATAGCATATTGGTAGTAAGGGAGTTCCAACCAGCTCTGTCATCACAGTGTGAGCAGTATGTACAGATGAGCGGTGTTTGGCTTAGCCCCATGCTGCCACAGAGCTGCCAGCTCCAGGGAACTCCATGCTGTGATGAAAGAGCTGGTTAAAAGTCGGCAAAGTTTCCTTTTAACAGCTGAAGTAACTCAAAGTCAGACAGTGACTGTTAGTAAAAACAGATAAACACTGGGGAGGCATACACATGTAAACACAACAGAAATATAAAAGAGGTAGAGTGGCATCAAAACTCAATGCCCTGCCTTTAAGGCGAGGGCTGAGAAGGGGGAGTTTTTTGGCAAGAGTGCTGTTCAAAGCCACAGATTACCTCAAGCTGTGCCACTTCATGGGGTGCCCAGCTATTGATGCCTCTATGAGCCAGCGCCTGCCTTCCTGCGTGCCATTGCCTGCTTTCATAATGCTAAAGTGGGTGTGGTTTCATCTATAACTAATTAAAAAAACAATCAATGTAGTCAGGGGAAGAGCGAAAACGTCTTCTGAATAGAGAAAAGCCTTCTGCGTCTTTCTTTGCTCTTCTTGTGTGAAGAAATACTCTCTGTTCTGATATATCTAGTGCTATTGCAGCAACTATGATAACCTTTTTAGAAGCCACCATTGCTGTTTTCAATGATCAATCGCCTCTTTGTGTCGACACACACACCTAAACCATACCCGTAGCTGCCCGTAGCTGCCAGTAGCTCCTCACAGGACGCTGCTTCGTGCAAACAACAAGTGGCACTGACACGCACACATTACTTGAAGCCTGAAAAGATGGATTTTCGTGTGGTCTTGTGATATCCTGAGAATGCAGCTGCTTTACAAGGTAATAAAATGCCAGAAAATAGAGAAAAAATTCAATTTCCTAAATCCCAATGTCACATCTACACATGACTTGCTTTGTCAACCAACAGGACCGAACTCAAAAATATTCAGTTTACTGTAACATAAGATAAAGTACATCAGTAAATCCTCACAGTTGAAACTTGAACCAAAGACTGGAACGTGAACCTTTCTTCATGCATTACTTAGAAGAGAGGCAGACGCCCAGCTAACAAACCAACACAGCAGACCAACAAGCAATACTGCATCACTGCTCAATAATAAAGCTTTGTTTAGAGGCAGCCCAGAAGTGAGTAAACTGCTTAAAAGTTAATGTGCCTGTGCGTTTTATCTCTAGTAGGAGGATTAAGCAGGTCATTACCAGAAAGCTTATAACTGAGGCCGACTGAGGGATTAAGTAAACTCCTCATCAAATGGAGGCAAGACAAGAGAGAAATGTATGAACAAGATCTTTCTGCATCATTTTTGAGGTAGGTCAAGTTAGCTGCTTGTCCGACAACATCATAGAAACAAATGTGGAAGGAAGGAACAAAGGATGTTTAGAAACAAATCATGCTATGGTAGGATTTAGTGCACATGGTATACAGGTGCGGGAACAATAATCTGGACTGTGTAAACTAGCAGTTAAAGGGAAATGGCAGATGTCTGTTTTTTTTTCTTCAGAAAGAATCAGAGCCCTTCATATTTTGAAAACTGTATTTTAGCAAGTAAACAAAACTGCAGTGTAACCAACAACCCAGTATCCTAGAAATTATCTATGTATAGTACTTAACTGCTTTCATAATTGCATTTTTTTAGTAACGTAATCGTTGACAGGATTTGTGCAAGTGCAAGACCTTAACACCAATAACCCATGGTTCGTGTCCAGAATCCTATCTTGGAAAAGATTGTGATTTCATTTTCTAAAAAAACATAAAAGTAAAGCCTATTGTCTTAGGATTTGGCAATAAATGTATGTTGACTGACTTAAGGGAAAGACTGTTAATTTGAGTCTTGATAGTGTATTGCAAAATTACCTACCTGTTTTGGCAGAAAAATCTAAAATACTAGGGGTGTAAATCACCAGTTTCATCACGACATTATATTGATTCTCTGGACAGCGATACAATATTTGCCGATATTACAAAATCTGCCACAACACAATTTCGAGTTGATGCGATTTAGGGGCCTGCAATCGTTATGAAATGATATTATAAGATCATTTCACATTATCTGTTACAGAAGATGCAGCCACTCCTTTCTTTTTTCTTTTCACCATAAAAAAATAAAAACAGCACATAAATAATGTGAAGTGCAGTTAAGTTAACTTTAACCTGACTCCACTAACACACATTAAACAGCACATGGGATAAGTTAACATTCAGGGTTTTCTGTAAGAAAGACTTTTCTGGAAGAAATATTTTCATTTTAACCCAAATTATCATCTGTTTCATAAATTTTCAGGGTTATCTGGCTTAAAGCCTTGAAGGCAAACTTCTCCAAACAGCCATAATACATGAATAAAAACATCATTTAACAAAAGTATCAAATTCAGCTCGGTAACAACTGTCAAGGTTCATGGACAAAACAATTGTTTTTTTACCCATTACATTGCATAAATTAGCCTAGCGGCTAGCAGATTTTTTTCCTTTAAGTCACTGTATCTCCTGACACAACAACTCAGTTGAATATCAGTCTGTGTGCACCTTTTTTCAGCTGAACATTGTTAAAACAGAGCAGCTAATGTTGCTGCAGTGAGAAGTTAGCAGAGTGAGATGCCATCAAGGCAGGTAACATTACGTTGTGTTTTATCTTTTAACAGCAATGTTTACATGTATGACCTGTATTTTCTCCGAAATCCAAAATATTTTTACACAGCTGATTTATTCCAAAGTAAATAACGTTATCTTCATTGTCTTTCTCTTGGCTGCTTGCCATCTGCCTGCTGCTGTTTGACAGTGACACAGACTTTCAAAATAAAAGCGCATCCTAAAGATGACGATACTGATCAACGTTTTTACTTTGCATCAATGACATTGGATAGTTGATCGTTTAATCAATGTACTGATCTAGATCGATGGATTGTTACACCCCCTATGAACGCTGCTGTCATGAAAAAAATGAATAAATTTGTTTACTACCCACATGTATGTGTGTATATTTATTGTTTTTAGATACTACGGTTTGAGGTCCTAAAGACACTGCAGCCATGTTTCGGTATGTTAATGACGCTGACATGAAGCCTGCAGCTTAACCATGTTCTAGCACTATTTAATAAACTGTTTAACAAAAACAACATGAAATGACTCAAGTATTTTCCAATTAGAAGCAATATACACAGTAATACTGTCATCTTTTCTTCTTATATAAAGGGGAAGAGGAAGCTCATTAGATTGCCAAGCTTGAAACCAAAGTAAACATCTTTCAGCTTCTTTTTTGGGTTCTTTGTGACTGTAAATGCCTCCTTTGTGCAAATTTTCTGAATTAAACAGCTCCTTTAGTTTTTCTGTGTGAGATTCATATTTACCAAACAACTAACAAATCAGGCATTAAGTTATGCAACTAGCCGAGCCTCATCATTAACTCTATTTAAACACATGTAAACATGACACAACTGAAACAATACAATTAAATACATTTACTTTTTGTAACTTTATTACCAAACTAATTGTTCGAGGAATTGTGCAATAAGTGCCAGCATATATTAACGAGACCAATACAAGCTAAACAGTGTGTTCGCTCTGGCTGTTGATGATTTCATAACACAGAATTTATCATAACACACCAACCACAGGACATGGCTGTCTCAAATATCAGATGTGGTATGAAGTGGTGTGCCATTATCCAGGGATTATCTCGTGCTGAATGGGGGTGTGTGCCTCTTGATGCAGACACACATATTACCCGTGTTATACAAGCTAATGAACCCAGAGTTAGTTCAAAGAGCTCCATCTTTCCTTATGCTATCAAAGATGATTCGGTGATGACAAGGGGAGAAACGCTGGGCTTCAGGGGACTTGTTACAGCTATGCTTAATCATTTCATCATACAAGCAAGACTGGGCCATTTTTCACAGGGGACAAAAGAGCATGCAGAAAATGTGAGATTTAATTTACCCATATAATGAAGCCCAGAACAAATTGGCATGCAGAAGAGATTGGGCTGTATATACAGTATGTTATTTAATTTCACATACAGTAATCAAGTTTACTTCATAAAACAAAAATTTGTTTCAGCAAGACTGTGATCATGGGCTGTGCATGAGCAATTTATCTACGCTACATGACATCTAAGGACAGTGATCATCCCAGTTTTTGGGCCTGTATCGGTAGGTTCAAACAACAAGAAGCTGCCAGCTGTAATCAGATTGTCTCACCCAATCACTTAACTATCAGCAACACCATTTAATTTGATACCCATAAGGTGAATGGAGTCGTGCGTAGTGTGGCCATACTTTGGAATGTTTTAATGGCATCTCGGCACACTGAACCTCCAACTCTGTCAAATACAATGTGCCCAGTCTCTCCACACCACAGACTGTATGGGTTGTAACAACTGCTGCCTGAATATGAGCTCTGTGCTGGGGACATTGTGAGAGTCCACCTGGCTGCACAGTCTAGCTGTTTTTTGTTAGTGCAAGTTGGAACCATTTGGCGGCTCTGTGTTGGATGTTAGCTGCTGCTGTTGTGTTAGTTCGTGCTAACTTGGCAGACAGTGAACTGACTGTTCACCAGCGTGGGAGGAGAGTGGCTTTGGAGGCGGCAGTAACAGAAAATTTGCTGATCTGGCAGGGAGTTTGGATGGTTCAGGTTCAGATCTCTGGTGCAAAAGAATTGAATGCAGGTATCGTTTGACTAGAATCGTTTTGATACAGCTTGGGTCTGGATTATATCAGTTGATACTCAGCCCTACTGACATCAGAATAATAACCTTACTTCACTGATATGTGAGGAACTCGAATATGACTCTATGTTGCCCCGATGAGGACTGTAACAATACTGATACTGACCTCTAATCCATTCACAAGGAAACGGCCAACTGGCTGGACATCCTGTTGACATTCACCGCCGAGACTTTCCACAGCTCGTTTGTCTGGTATGTTTTGCTTGCAGCTTCCTCAGCACCTAGACGTGACAGAGAAGAAAGTAGATCTCCATTATTATGGCTTAAACTTATTTATAAAAGATAGATTATTATTATAGTAATACTAATAATAGTCATTTTCCCTTTTAATATTGTTTCATTTGAATCATTTAACTTGTCTAAAGAGGTAAAACTATACTTTATCTCACAAGGAAAACAAAGATAAAGTCCTGAAAATAAACGTAACTTATAGCAGAATTTTGTGCTTTAATATTAACTACTACAACTTACAACCCATAGATTACGGGCAGCCAAGCCCTGCAAGCCTTTGACAAGTGTTTGCCCTAAGTATAATAGCATCAGGTGCCCAGGTTTGTGTTTGCTGTTACAATTTACGACCCCTAGATTCATCCTGTGACTCCCTCTGTGGGTCCCGAGTCACAGGTTGGGAACCACTGCCCGCTTGTGTTGCTCCTTACATTCAACCCAAGTTTCTGTTGACAAAATGACATTTGTCACAGAAGTGCATCAATTTCAAATGCGTGCTTATTGTTATTCAGGGTCACACTGGAGTGGAAATGTAAGGGCAGGTTTGGGCAGAGTTCATTCCAGCATGCACTGAGGGGAAGTTAGAAACAGTGGACAGGTAGCAGGTCTACCACATGTTAAATATTCACATGGCTGACAGGATTTAAAGTATTATGCAGGAGAATGAATTCCTCAGTACTTTTGAGCATCTTGGTCTGAACAGGCTCCACATGAAATCCTTTAACAGGCTAAATGTTTCCGGAGGTAAATTATGATTGATTGCTCCTGCACACTAAGCAGCTTTTCAATACAAACTTTTCTGAGGGTTACAAAATCATCAGCTGTTGCAATTCTTTCCCACTGCTGCTAATTATAACCTTAAATCAATGCTTCATGGACTCTGACACTGATGCTCTATAAATTAAGACGAGGAAACAAATACATAATTGTAATTGTGCCCATGATGAATTTGTAGGCTTTCCGACAGCAGGGTCATTAATGTATAACCAATCTATCAGTGCAAATACGCTGAGAGTGACATGGATACTTTACTCTGCAATTAATCTCACCACTGTATTTCTAGCCCCTGTTGAAACAGGCCATTAAACTAAAGAAGGTGCTAAATCGCCACATCAAAGAGAGAATATTGATCTTTTTATGAAATGTGCTTATTGACAAAGCACTTAAATTAGATACTGTAGACATAAAACCAGCTGGGCTCTTTCTGTCATCGCAGGGGCCCCCTGTAGTTTTACAGGACGTGAAGAGAAAAAGGCTTGGAATAGGACAAGGTGAAATGGACGGCACATCATATAATATAATTCAATCCAATTAGGAATAAGTTAAATGAGTCAAAGCGCCGGCCAAATCAATATGTGAGAGTTAATGTTGATGCAGATTTTTGCTGGTATTCACCTTTAGTGTCTTTCAGACTACAGGTTGAAGACAGATGTGAAGGCTTTTTGTCTGTCACAATATTTACTATACACCATCCCTGGATAAAAACACAAAATTTCTAAAATTATTTAAGATAATCTATGCTCAAAACCTGTAGCTACTTCCTACATATACGATAAAGACTGTATAAGAGGTCTGAGAAAGAAAATAAATATTTCTGAGATAATTATGCTCTGATCGCACAAAGGGAGGATGTGTGTTTGCGTAACCTGCCTTCGTTTGAACGATGGCACATGTTGTACCCAGACAGAGTGAAAAGGAAGTAGAAATGTCAGCAGTCTTAATCAATATTCCCCGGCTACTGTATGGGTGTACTGACGCTTTTTTGAGGCAGGTGTGCTGCAGGCAGATGGTGAGAAGTAGAAAATGAGAGTAAACGTCAGCCTAGAGCAGCTCATTATTCCTGGAGCTTATCCTGCACCACTCCTGCCATCTATGCATTTTCCAGGCAACATTTCATTCTAGATATCTCCTCTCTCTGAACATCTGGATATAGTGCCGTCTTGCTGAAAGGAGCATCTCAGCTGAGCTGCTGCGCAGGCATCCACGAACAGAGGCCAAATTCAGACAGTCAAGAATAACACACCAATTTATACATTCTGTTATATGAGGCCATTCAAAATAGCACGCATACGTGTTAAACCAACAGAAACACCACATGCACTTGGAAAAGCATTTGTGGTTGAGAGCACATTTTGTTTCAAGATGAAATAAAAGTGTTAATAAAACATCTTAGTTTCCCCTGCAGTGTTTTATAGTGTTCCCTGTTAGCGTCTAAATAAATGATTATATATTTACAAAACGTAGTTTATTAGGTACTAAGGCAGCCGACAACAGTCCTGCATTAAATCAAGCCTTCGTGAAAGTTACAATGTTTAGCTTTAGTTGAATCTGTTTTACAGAGGTGTTAACTCAGCTTTATGATCATTTTGGATGATGTAATTTCTGGTGCTCTTAAATTGTATTGCCCTATACCAACAGGTGTTTCTATTATTTTGTAATCTTCATTTATATCACTGAAGGTAAGCCAAACAACAGAAGCACCTCTATGTATACTGCAATACAGGTAAACAGCTCCACACGCTACATCCTTGATCATTTTGAAGGATGTAGCGTGTGCAAAATAGTAGAAACACCTGTTAGTATAAGACAATATAATTTGAGAGCACCAGAAATTACACTGTCCAAAATGATCATAATGTTGAATTAACACCTCTCTAAAAACACTTTCTACAAAATCTGAATGTTATAACCTTCATAAAGGATCAGATTTACTGCAGGACTGTTAAAGATAGGATAGGCTGCAATAGCTTCAGTTAAGGGTGCCAAATAAACTGGCAGCTAAGTGTAATATTAGGCTTATCAAAAGGACAGTTTACCCCCAAATCAATAATACATATTTTTCCTATTATCTGTAGTGATATTTACAAGTCTAGATTTAGTGTGAGCTGTCAAAGAGTTTGAGATATCGGCCGTAGAGATGTCTGCCTTCTCTCAAATATAATGGAACTAGAGGTCAGGGCACTCACCTTGTGGTGCTCAAAGCTCCAACAAATTGCATTCAAAAAACTCAACATCAATTTCTCCTTTAAGAAATCATGACTTGGTAACAAAAGATAATCCACAGATCTTGCTGTGAGCAGTTTCATGTAGGAGCCATTTGCTTTTTACCAACCTACACCTGCCAGTTGCATCACCACGCAGGAGGACGCTTGCTACTAATGGGCGAGAGTCCTAGGGTGTTTTCACACTTGTGTCTTTTCAGCCCTATGATAAGTGGACTCGAGCAGTGACTCAGCACTCCTAGAGAACTCTCTAAAGTGAACCGAACTCAGACCAGCTCGGGGGGTACTCTGAGTTCTGTTCGCTACAAGGCCCCCACTTGACCTATTCAGTTAACCTGTGCCTTGTGAACACAGTGCTCCAGGTTTGCTTTGCTCTTTGCCATTGTATTCAGCCCTCTAGATCACCTTCTGTTGCACTGAGATGCTTGAAAAAACAGAAAAAAAACACATCAGCCTGTAACGCTTGCAAGGACACAGGACGAGGAGTAGTTTGGTCCATGGTAGGTACTGCACGTCCCCAGATGTGGGAAGTACAATACATCAAACGACAAAAGTCTACAGCTGAGAAACACTGAGGTTTTCCTCCAATTTTAAGCTAATCTGAAAGCGAGGGGCTTCATAACCACACTGCAGTGCCACGTCAGAGAAAAACAAAACAATATCAATATATATAGTGTGAACAGAAAGAGGACAGAGGCCCCATCAGACCTGAAGTCGACCAGAAAGAACTGAGTCATCTTTCAAATGATCTGACAATGTGAACACAAAAAGAACTGAGTCCCTTTTCTGTTTGTCCACTTTTTGGTGCACTTTAAGAGGACTGAGTTCGGTTTGTTTAAAAAGGAATATATGTACACTGATGGCAACCTTCTCTGTTGAGCTGTAACGTTAGCTAGCACAGTGGCGCTATGCAAGCTAGCAGTAGATGCACACTTTCTTCCGTGCTGTGATTCGTTCTGTTGTCGAGTGAAGTTCGATAGAAAGAAAATAGTTCCTACATGAAATTGCTCACAACAAGATCTGTGGATTATCTTGAGTAACCAGGTCATGATTTCTGTAAAGAGACATTGTTGCTGGCAGACATCTCTACGGCCGATATCTCCAACACTCAGCAGCTCACACAAAACAGTCTAGACTGATAAATAGCACTTCAGGTAAGGAGGACAATATATATTTTTTTATTTTAGGGTGAATTGTCCCTTAAAGCTTTAGGGAAAACAAGAAGTGGTGCTTCATCAGTGAGGCGACACCTTTTAACTACATTAATAATGAGGTGCGATGCATCAGGATGTGTCTGATTTAGCTCAGCAGGTGACTGATTACCAATGTCCTGGAGTCAACCCTGCATATAGATTGATTTTTGAAGTTTAAATGACTGGATTTTAAAAAGTGGTTATTTTTGCCACTTTTCATTTGATTGTGACAGTATGTGTAAGAGATGTTTTGGACTGCTCTTGTCTTGTTCAAAACACTCCTTATCTTCAAGAGATGTTTATCCAAAAAAGCGAGCGTTGCCAAAAAAATAAATAAAAAAGCAAAAAGTAGTTGATGGACTATGTTTGAGGTGATAAAAATAAACACGTCTTTACATGTTTATCATAAATAAACATCCTCTGTGACAGTGGTATGAATTACTTCTAACAATCACTGCAGCAGAAAACAAAACAACTTATTTGCTGATATAATAATAAAAGAAAATGTCATCACGCCAGACCGGTTGATGAAGATCTTAATTTCTGCAGAAGTTTAATTTTTTAAATTAAACTTAGATCCAGGAAAAAAAAGCATGGGTTATCGAAATAATCTCTTAAGGCTGTGTTATGAAGGGGCGATGAAAGCCAAAAAGCACTCCAGCTCCTCTTCAAGGTGGCTTAGCATGTGACTCTCAAAGATTAGCACTGCGCTGACACCATTTTCATAGCCTTTACGTATTGTCCCATTCAATCGACCTTTCTTAAGCAAGGAGTTGACACTTCGCATATGAATCATGAACATCAACTTTATAGCTCTCCCCTGTGAATACATTTTGAACATTAGGCTGAGGATATTTCTTTTACGGCGCCTTGACTGAGAATGATATTAGGTCATTAATTATTCTAGTTGCTCCTCATTTGCTGCCATCGTGACACAAGCAGCCATCTATCAGGACTTGTAGTTGGGGTAAAAAAAGAGATGGAGACCCATCTGTTGGGCATTCATAATACATCCATTTTCTCTGGGGAGTCAGTGGCTGGCCAAACACTGAATGATCGCACCACTGATGCCACCATGACGCCAACCATCGTTGACCATCTGATGCCCAAAGCAATATCCAAGAATTCTGCGTCTGCAAAGTGAAGAGCTCAATTAATTGAGATTTCTGCTTGCAGAGCTGGAGTGAACTGATTAAATGTGATCACTTCTTATCGCACATTTCATCAACTCTGTCTCTACACACACACACACACACACGCACACAAACCAGAGACACTGTGATAAACACATTTACAGATTCAATACAAATGTCAGTTTTACAGTCTTCCTTTCAATTATTGTTTGGAGCTGCAATTAACAAATATTAGGCATTATTCTCCAAATTCACCCAAAGTTTGTTCTGCCATTTATTCTTAGGAGAGTCTACATCAGATTCATGACGTTCTTAAACGGCAGCATTGTTTGCACCTGTGTTCTTATCACGATAAATCCAAATGTCCTCTTCAGTTGAGAGCATGTCCCGGTTGATCCTAATTAGCATAGGTTAATGCCCTGCCGATCCCCATAAAAGGCCATGAGACTGCAGGGACGTGTGCACACAAACTGAAGAAGAAAAGTTGAGAGTTTTAATGTCCAACTGAAAATCTGAAAAGAGTGGAGCACTGGAATCCAGCCAAAAAAATTACAAAAGAGACGAAAAAACTGGAGGTACTTCTGCAGAAAGTGAACGCCAAACAAGCCGTCATATTTAGTAGCATCAGGACTGGATGAACAATGACATAAAATAGATGCATGACATGTTAAAAATACGCATTAATCAACCACTCGCCCCACAAACCACAAACTTTCGACATCATAGCATCATGTCAGGACTCAAGACAGAGATGATCGCTGAGAGAAGATAAGGGTACTGTTTATGGTGGAAACGCAACGGATCTAGGTACCATGTCATGTTGCTTTTGGTTCCAAACGTACCATACAGAAAATGTTTGGTAGAAAGGGACTTCTTTGTCCCACCTGTCTCAACTGCCATTAATATTTTCTAGCATGATCAATCACTAATTATTAGACATGGCATGGTTCCCATTAACGTAACTGATGTGTATTAAAGTGTTAGTGTTTATTTTAAAAGACCATGATGCTTTTTGTAAAGTAATCAAAATAATTAATAAAAAATGTGATCATAAATTATAAAATTACTATTGTAATATGAGTCTTTTAATATTACTGTAGAACTGAAGAAAATGCAATAACCAATTATTCTGGGTTTTAAGGAGGAATTTCTTCTTAAGAATAACTGGTGAATGAGGCCTATTCTTTTTGATGATTTGTTTGGTAAATTTATGGTCTAATTAAATCACAGAAATATGCATAACCCAAAAATCACGACACTGCCAAAAACAAAGATCTTTACTCCCCCCCCCATTCCCCCAAAAAAGCCACAAACCTTAGGGCCCGAGCTAGTCACCAATGCTAGGCATATCCTCCCAAAGCATCGGCCCCATGCCAACCTCTCCCAACTCTCAAAACATTAGGGTAATTTTCACACTGGATTTAGTGAACAAAGGGGGTTTCAGTGGGCCTGCATCACATGCTGGGAGATGCGTTGTGGTTGTCACAAGTGTTCAGGAATATAGACAGTAAATTCTGACGTTATTTAGTGGTGCTTTGCATATATTTAGGGGCTCTGTCACTCCTTTTTTGTGCCCAGATTGGGTGCAGCTGTTCATCCACTGTTTGTGCCCTTCTTTCCCATGCAGATACTATTTTCTATTTGTGAAAACCCTAAATGTAAACTATATATTTCCACACTTCACCTGTGGCATCATGAGTTACTTACCCTTAAATAAACATACATTCTTTAGCTACTTTTTGCATTAGATCATGGTAACATCAGCGTGAGAGTGACACACTTAAAGGATGAGGCAACAAGCACAAACAGGCTCTGGAGAGCAGGTCGACTCAGTGCACAAACGCAGAACAAAACACAGAAACTTGAAAACTGAAGCGTCTCAAAGAGCCACTCCTGCTTTGCACTCCAACTCTTAACTGAAGAAACAGGATGAAGGGATGGAGTGGGAGGCGGCAAAGACAAGCTTGCAAGAGGAAGCCAAGATGAAAGTAAATAAGAGTTTGGAAGTTTTTGGAAGCTGAGTAAATACCCTCGGTGCCTGTCAAGACCCTGTGGTGCTCTCTGTAGTGAACTCTGCTTTCAGGTTTGTAGGCAAAAACTGGCAGTGGGAAGATTTCAGCATCGGATTCCAGCAATAAGTCACAGAAGCAGCAAATAAACATACACAACAACTTTTAGCAACAGCAATAAACAAGTTAAAGCACAGGAATTATTTATTATCTCATTAAGTGTGCGAAAGCTGAAACTGTAAACTTATATCCACCCAACTAGTGCCCACATGAGACTTCTTTTACATATATTTAACTCTGCTGCAAGCTTAGAATCAAAACTCATCACATCATATTTGTTCTGCAACTAACCATTATTTTATGTTATCGATTCATCTGTACATTTTGGGTTTTTTTTTCCCCAATTCAGAAATTAGTGCAAAAAAAGGAAATTACAACTTCAAAATGTTTGGTTTGTCCCTCTTACAGTCCAAAAACCAAAGACATTAAGTTTACTGTAGCCCCTTTTACACTGCCTGTTTGAGGCGGGAATTTCATGCCTTTGTGCCGCTTTGCCCTTCTGTATAAAAGGAACAATCACGGAATGGAGAGACAGAGTTGTCTCACCTTTAACATGGCAGCAGAGGGAGTGACAGCACCAAGATGACATCTGTATAAAAAGGAAAGCCGGCAGGACAGGACTGGTTCATGTTTTGCCAATGTGTTTTGTGTGCAACCCACCGCAGGGAGATTTAAAAAGCCAGTGGTAGCGGTCAGAGGCAAACGCGAAGAAGAACAGTGGCCAAAAATGCCCGCATATTGGGAAAACAATGAGGTCCAGAAGCTCCTTACCCTCCGCACAGAGGACGAGATTAGCCACCATATAACAGGGACAGTAAATGATTTGTTACTTCCATGTTATGCCATTGTTATTGTTTATAAAGCGCTGGGGATACATACGTTTTTTGTCATGATGCTGGTGTTGTCTGGTTCTGTGTAAAAATGCAAAGCTGCTGTAGAGATGGGACTTTGTAGCGGCCCTGTGGTGCGATCTCTGTGTGAAAAGGTCTAATAAGCAGCAAATCCTTAAATGTGAGAAACTAGAAGCAGTAAATGTGGCAGACTTTAGCTTGAAATGATTATCCGAATATCAAAAAAGCTGACAATTACTTTTCTGTTGAAATGTTTTAGCTCTAAAATGGTTGCCTGGGTCAAGATCTTTGAATATGCAGACTCCACCGAGTTTAAATTGACTGAGTCGTCTGGCATTGTGACATCAAACAGCGGTTTCTCGGATAAAATAAAAAACGAAAAGTGAGTGCCGCAGGGGGCTGATGGCTAGCTAATCAATGCCAAGGTCCGGACTAACACTAATGTCAAGCTGTTGCCAAGCGCTGCCAAGTGGTGCGCCAGCACTGATGACGAGTAATAACTATGGCGAGAGCGATAGACAAGATGAACGCTGCTTTCAAGGCTGTTCTACATCAATGTGTCCTCTCAATATTGACTGACTTTGTATTTTTTTTTTACTTCACTTCACCCCACTTTTAAAACCTCAGCAAAACAAGTAAGTTGGCATGGCTACACGTCAGTGTGGACTTTAAATGAAAACCAGATTCAGGCAGATATGTGGGTTGCTAACTGATTTGCGTGAGGAGGCGGATTTGATTTTCATGGACCAATCACTAGAGCGGAAGCAATGTCAGACTCAAGATGACAACACAGTGTAACAAGTTGACAATTCTGTCTGTTATCAGGCAACTAAAATGGAGCTGATGTCTTTCAACCAAATTAAACAGTTTTCAGAAACCAAAAACAAATAATTATTGCCTGACTCCCCTGACCCAAAAACCAAAATAAAGGGCCAAAGAGTGCAGGAAAACATATTTTGTCTTTGAAAGGACAGATGATGAGCACTCGTGCAGAACAAGAACAGAAAGACAACTGACACGAGAACACGTCCTACTGGCCTCTGTGTATCTGACGAACAGCTCTGAACTTGTTAGTAGCACAGACACCTCGGTGTGAGCTCCGAAAAAGCAGAGGGCTGTGCCCCAGCTGCCTTTCACATGAAGACAAGACTTGCATCTTCAGAACCTTGTTAGTTCTCTGAAAAGGCCACCGACTAGTTTGGAATATTAAGCAGCTCATGCTGTCGGAAATCAAAAGGATTTTGGAAGAGAGTGGGAAGCTTCAAAAGGGCTTTGATGGTATATATCGCTCAATCTCCTGCAGATATGACGGAATGAAGAAATAAAGATAAGGGAACAAAGAGCTTCTGAGAGAGGAGGCTGGCTGAGGTTATTCTGCTCCTCTCAGAATTCTGCATATGCATATATCATTATTCCGCAATCAGAGAGACTTGCTCTTAAAATGTCAAGACTTCTGACTGGAAAGACTGATAGCACGTGAGAGACAGAAATAGAAAAAAAAATAGGAAAGTGGGACAGCATAATGTTTCAGGTCATTTCTCGTAACAGGCACACTCAAGTACAGCAGTTGTCTCACTTCCAGTAATGTCCAAATGTAGACCACATATACAGCATTAATAAGTAAAGAATATGTCGGTGCTATAACGCCTGGCAATGCTGCGTCTGTACTCTGTGTGGAAAAGGAAGCATCCGTAGATATGAAATCCCAAGTGTACAAAACTTTTTGGATGACTCAAGATTCACTTTATGTTTCTAGTGTGTCCTCTGCTGGGAGAAGGAACAGTAATTAGGGTGTGGGAATGAAAAAACAGTTTCCTTATGAAGAAGAAGAGGGGATGGAGGCAGGAGGCAGAGCGAAATCTTTGTTATGATTTCTGTGTGGGAGAGGAAGCATTTCATCCAATTCTCTCCGGAGGAATCTAAGGTCAGGTTCCTAATGAAATGATTGGATCACCAGCGGTCGTTGCAAGAATAATTACAGAAACAGCAGGTTCCCGCTGAAAGATTTAAAGACAAAGGCACACTGTGTCATTCTTAGCCAAACATGTTGATCTAATAATGGCACTCCTGTTTCAGTTAGAAAATTAACCGTCACTTTGCAAAGAGATTACATTAACATGTCTCATGCGATACGTCCTTCCCTTTAGTCACAGAAAAAATATGTTGTTGCCCTTGATGCTTGAATGCAGTCTTTGGTTAAACCATATTCAATTTCAGAAAGAAAAGTGAAGACCTAAAGAGTCACAGTTTGAATAATTAAGACGGTCTGTTGAGAGATTTAATTTGTAAAGCACCCTGGCTCACTGAGTTGAAGAATTCACCAGAACTCAAGCAACAAGGTTGAACATGTCTGGCAATGGAGGAGGGGTTAATGGTTCTTCCCAGCTGAGTCTGTCTTTGCTATATTCTGCAGGGTTACCAATAAATGCCCTTTTCAAGATAATTATTACTCCAGTTAGCGTCCTGTCAATCTCACGATTTCGCTCTTCCCTATAATTGCTCTTATATAAATCTCTTCAACCTCTCTCTGCAGCTCTCAGGCCATTTTCTTCCCTCTCTGTTCATCCTTCCATCATATATGTAAATATGATCACACAGGAATATGTTAAGGGCAGTAAGGCTGTTATACTTGGTGATTCAGGGATGTAATCTTCTTCTACTTTTACAAATTGTACAACAAGGCCATGCCAACTCTTTGGCAGTGTTCACAAGTCTATCAGCTTGTAACTCGGTTTGTAACCCAGAATGTCCATGTGGCTTGGCTGCAAGATTTCCTGCCATGGTCCAAATGTCTACTGGAAGCATTTCAGAAGTGGAGCATCTGAAGAAGTCTCTTGTTCTCACTGTTTATTACAACACCATGATTAGGTACCTTTAATATAGTCATACTGGGGCTGTCACTTTTCCCAAAAATCAAGATCGAACCAATTTGAAATGACACGCAATTTGTTCGAATGAATGTCTCACTTGGGTGGCAAGCTAACGTTAGTAGGTGAGTCCGTAGATTTGTCATCAGAGCAGCTCTGTACAAAATACAGCTTTGTCTTTGCTAATAATTTTTCCATTTATGGTGTAGAACCCATAATACTAATCCACACACTACTTCTCAGATGCTTTGGTGTGTTAAATCCACTCAGGATGGCTTTGCTCGCCAACGTCCTCTGTTTTTGTAGCAAACAACAGTAGCGTCTTTGCTTAAGCTTAGTTTACTTACAGGTCAAGAGGGCATGCAACAGGTCAAGCTGCTGGTGAACTTTTAGAGCAACCACTGCTGAAACACAAGGCAAACTAACTTAAAAACTTACAAACTAAATTAACCGGTATCCTGTGTTAACAGTCTGTAAATGAACGGTCTGTTGCGCTCATAGACTGTAGATTTTTAATTCAAACAGTACATTACAGTTTGAAATTTAACGATGCTTATTGTTCTTAATCAAATGTTTGAACATAAATACATCTGCCCACTTCACCATTCTGTTAATAACTGAAAAAATGATAATGTTAGTAGTGCAATTTTACCAGTGAACCAATTCTTTGTCCCAACCTCCTTAGTCACTGTTGCTAGATCGGACGAGCATGACAAAAAGAAACAGGCTTCAATGCCGGTTCGGTTTAGTTGGATGCTGCAGTGTTCATTAGATAATTTCTGGACGTCACATAGTATTGTGTAGGCTTTCAGTCTCAAAGAAAATGGGAAAAACCACACATTCTGAGAGACCGAGGATGACAAGACATGTTGCTCCTGCACTGGCTGGTCTGTTCCCTTTTTCCCTTCTGGGGATAAGTAATGGTTTTCAATGATTCAATTTACAGTGCTAACACTAAAACCATACATGATTAAGGTAAAATGATTTCCACTTCATAATTTCACCTGTCGCTCTCTGTTAAAAAGTCCTGTGCACACATTGTCTGAAGTATGTGTCAGGCCAGGTCTACATGTACACCAATTTTTTTTTATCAACTATACACTCCTGTACAATCTAATGAAATTCAATGTAACTGTTCTCCATGAAGTCTACTTTGGTGTTGCCTATAATGTTCAGTTTTTGTTGACACCATCATTAAGGTGTAACCACTTATGTTTTAGCATTGAGGTCATAGTTAGTGATGGTGTTTTTAAAGGTGTTTCTGCCCTCCTTATGTGTGTAAGTAGGGAGGACAAAGAATCAGAAACATCTCGGTGGTGCAGTACAACACCACTGCTAGCAAAGAAAAAGGTCGAATTCATTACACAGCTGTTGTATTAAATTGCAATAGCCTGCACAGGTGTACCTTAGAAAGTGGCCAGTACATAGTGCACTATATTTACACTCTCCCATTTAATTTGTGTGGCCAAATGTGCTATTTATGCTCAATATAGTACAAAATAATGATGATTCATAAGTGCCCGAAATTTAATGCTCACTACAGCGTAAAGTACTGAGTGTATATTATATATGGAGTAGTTAGGGACCGACAGAGCTGTGCTGCACAGCCATCTTTACTGCAGGTGGAGACATTAATGACCTCATTCACTACCTGAAGACAGAAACCTGCCTCTGTGGTAGGTAATGGTGCTAAACCAAAAGAAATGAGCCTAAAGGTCCATTAGACAAAACCCTGGACAACAAAACGCAGCTTGAAATTAACTAAGTGACAACTGGGTGATTACAATTTATTCTTTTATCTATAGATACCTACTTCTGCAACGACCCATCTACATGTACAGTGTCCATTATATCATCCAACACAAACAAGGCTCTTCCCTTGGTTTTATAATCACACTGTCCTTTCTACATTAGATGGATAAAGCAGGTTGAAGATATGACATTGAGATAGCCATGGTCCATCAAATCTGTCATTGCTAACAGGGCTGTCAGAGCTGAGCTGAATGGCAAATGTGCTACTCAGGTATGGGATCGGTTGTACAGTAGGTACGGGCAGTGAGAGGCAGAGGAGAGGAGACATGCTGGTGCTTTGATGGTACAGCAAAGCCTATTTACTCAGCTGCACTTCTTCATATGTGGAGCTCCACAGAGACAGCAAATTCACACCCTTTTCTGCAGTCAGCATTCCCAAGGCTTATAGACTCCAGCAGCATTCATAATGAGAGGAAAGATGTGGCAAAAATGTAAAAGAAAAAAGAGGAATCATTAAACTCTCATGCAAAAATAAATGATCAGCTCACACTGTCTCCTAGCTTGACACTCAAATTAACTAACACAGGAGATCACAATGTAAGAGGGCAAATAGAGGTGCTGCATGCCATCTGACAGAAACTGTTTATGTTTTCTGTTTGTGCATTGTCCAAAATATTGCAAGTGATTGAATTCAGAGTATCATTTTTAACAACCACTAATCTAAAGGAAACTGACTTTAAAATTTGTTTTTGGCCAGTCAGGTGAGGAATTCTAAAATGGCCTCAGTCATGCAGCTTCTGATGTAGGAGAAATTTACAGCCTTCATCTCTCTTGAAGCCAATCTCTTTGTGTTTGCGTGATTGACTAAAGCCTGCTCAAAACTTTGAGAACAAAGGCACTTTTACATCTCCTCTACCACGCACTAGCCAGCACTGATTTACAGCATTCATCTGGGACTCCGCTGAGACTTTGAATACCACTTTAATAACTCGCTGAAATTTTGATTCCTGTGAGCTGCATCTAAGGGCGATTTCCAGATTCCAGTTCAACTAACCTACATGTCTTTCGACTGTGGGCGGAAACAGGAGCACCCAGAGGAGACGAGCTCATGGGGAGAACAAGCAAACGGCACACAGAAAGACCAGCAGATTTTCGCCTTCTTGGCAACTCTGCCAACCACTGAGCTCCTCTGCTGCCCCGTCGTGTTGTAAACAGCTGAGTAATTTTTTAAATGTTGCACAAAGTTTGTCTGTATTTGACAAGTTAGCTTCGGTTTCAGTTCCCTTTGACCTGCAAATCTGAGCAGAAGTTCATTAGCAGAGAGGCTGCAGAAATTAGAAAAAAAATATCCTGTTGTTAAAGGACAGTAAAGAGCAATGGGAAGTAAATCAGCAGGACTACAGCTAATGCTCTATTGCAGAAAATTAAATAAACTCCAGACATTTTACAGACACCAGATAAAATTAGATAAAATACCTCCGGTACCCTCTGGTGATTTAAGACATCATCAAAACTGCTAATTTGCTATTTCAATTAATTAACACGATTCTAACAGATTACACATGCCCTTTCTGTTCAGAAATGAGATGCATCAAAGGAACTCAGATACTTAAGGTGTGGACATTTCTGGGGCAAACAGTCACTTGTGCAGTGAGTTTAGCTCAACACCATAATTAACCAGACATGATGCAAATAAAGACCACACAGCTCTTATAAATACTGCCTTCAAATGCATTTAAACCCAAAAGTTTCATGCTGGTATAGTGCCTGGTCCTTATGGTGCCCCAACAGCAATTAATAAAATCTCAAATATTCAAAAATTTGCATTATATTGTAAAAATGAGTAACTATCAATAATGAACATACTGTATAGTATCTGTATAAGGAAAAAGTATAGTCAGTGTATGCATATTTTAAATTATTTTATTTCCATTTTGTCCAGTTTGTATTTTTGATATATTTTTATCCTTATTTGTCTCTTAATCACTTTTTTTTCCCATTTATTCTCTTGCATCTGACTCTTGAGCTGCTGTAACGTGTGAATTTCCCTGGTGTGGGATTAATATAAGTCTTACTAGTCCTAGCAGATTTTATCTTGTCTTAAAAATCCAAGAAGTTACATTTTCACCATTACCTGTTGGTAAACAAAGAATCAGTGAAACATTACAACAGTGAAATATAAAACCAATCGCTCTATATCAAAATTGGTTTTAGTGGTATATTTTTTTTTCATACCTTCTTGACATTTGACTGAGATATACAGTATATGAAAGTAGTTGTGTGCGGGAGCGGCAAGTTCACTGTGTTCCACAAGCTCTTTCAGCTTAGCTTATAGCTCTCTTAGCTTCCTTATCTCATCTACACCTTCTAAATTAAAGTTTCTCTCGTCCACAGAACTAAGACTAACTGCCTTGTGAACTCATGGTAACACACATCATCAATCTCCACACAACTAAATAAAACTCACCAGCCTGTCTGTCTCTCTCTGCTGTTACTTTTAATAGCATTAGTCCTGTAAAGTTATCCCCACCCAGTGATTCCCACAAAATTAGAATCTATGTGTGGTGGTAACTGATGACAGAAAAAGAACTTTCAGGGTTTTTTGTATCATCCTGTGTCCCCTCTCAAGATTTAAAGACTTTTGTGGGTCCATGGACACAGAGCAGGCAGACGTCTTCAGGAGTTCTTTCAATCGTGAGTGGCACTTTGAGGAGGTTTGAGTTGCGGGATGGATAATTGATCTGTTGACCTGATCACAGCCAATCAGATCAAATCAATAGACTAGAGGAGCAGCTGCTGCAAATACGAGTGAATGCAAACTTTTTGTCCCAGCATAATGAATTATTAAGTTGCACCTGGTATTCTGCTGCTCTGTCTGTGCTCCGCAAGTGTGGTTCAACACATAAGTGAGTGGTATATATATTCCAGCAGCGCTCCTAATGAATGGTCCAAGTCCAAAAATAGAAATAAGTACGTGGTGACAGACGCTGATATTGTCACGGGCCACCACAAATAATCAAATGTGTGGGAAACTCTGCCACCACTTGCAGTCGCCATCGTTCTCAGCTCAGTTGCCTGTTCCACCAGTAAAGGCTGACCTCTGGGGGCACACATTTGCCATGTCACAGAGAAAAAAGGTGTAATTAATAAAAATAATGATGGCTGTTGGATTCCATTTAGCTGCTTCAGTTTTGGGGTCCTGGTATACTGTGCATGCTGGCATGCTCTCTCATAACTTTCTGGGAAATTTGAGTGTATTTGTATACAGAACACCTGTACCATTCCAACTATGGCAGACCAAAATGCCTGCTGTTAAAAAAAAGCATATCAGAGCCAACATTCCCACATTCAAATAACTCTTAACTTAACTTAACTCTTATTATAAGTCTTGACTGTCCAGAGGGCAACGTACACTGTCAAAGTTCTTGCAGAAATATTGAATAACCATGAGAACAATCATTATCACCCTTCTTGTAACAGGTAGTTCAAGCCTTACTTAAAAAATAGACCTTTCTCACTGTGGGCATTTCCTCCCAGTGGAGGCACAGGTGTAATTAATAACTTTAATGGTGGCTCTGTTACATTTAGTTGTTCCTGTAAGCTATAGGAAGTGAAGTGGCTGATAGATTGGGTAGTTTTACTGTAAATCAACGGATAAATGGGGGCTCTTTTCACCACCAGTAATTTATCCTTATCTCAAGTTATTGGATGCTACCAAGTGTTCAGACGCGAGGCTACAAAAGAGCCATGAAGAAAAACTGAAGCAAGTGCTGATGAAGCAGGTGCATTGACTGCAGCACAACACTGCTGGGACATCCTCCGAGCTTAATATGTCCAGCCAATTCAATAAAGACTTAACAGGTCTCTGGGGCCAAGGTCGCGCCTCCTACCTTAAAAGAAGGAAAACTTCATTTGCAAGCCTAATCATGTGTGAATGTCAGAGAGGCATAGCAAAGGAGGGTCGTGGAAGGCTAATTTTGTTCAGGGAAGATGAGAGAGCCTCAGAGTCTCCCACTTTTGCAATATTGGAGGGTGTTAAGTTGTAAAGATGGCTATTAAAACAATTAACTAAGACATCCTTTATCCACATTGGGTAGTAAGAGTGGATGGCTCTTATGAGAGTGAAGTAAAATGGCAGCCCAGAGACATTTCACTTCACAAATTTAAGTCACTGAGCGCCTCAATTATCAAACTGGATGGAAAAGAACTCCTTCATAAATTTAATATAATTTTTAGCCTTAATTTTTTATTCTGGACCTCTTCTTTCCTGCATTGACAAAATAAAATAAAAATTAAATAATCACAGTTCCGTGCAACACACACTTTTTAGCATGGGAGCAGGGCCATGGGAAGACTGTGACCGTACTCGACTGAGCTGTTTCGACATCACGGTCAACTGCTCAAACGTACGAGTGTTCAGTAATTTTGTAGCTCCTACATAATGCAGGAGTCACTGACGTTTGGAGACATTTACTCCTCTGTTCATGTTTTAAATCTTCATGTGACAGACGGGAGTACTAGTGAAAAATATCATAATGGTCTTAATCTACTTGCTTTGTCTTAACAAATCTTCACACATGAGAAGCTGAAACCAGAGAATGTTTAGTGTTTGTGCTTGAAAAATGAGGTTTCAAACAATTAATTGACTATCAAAATTGTCGCAGTTTAATTTCCTGCCGATCGATGATCCCACTCGTTTCAGCTCTATGATGAATTCTCTCGATATTAATCAAATAATAAAGCCAAACTCAGCACTTCCTGCAGCTGTTTCCTCATAAAAAAGCCCTCTGGATATCTAAAAATATACTCCTTGCATTCTGTCAGTTTTTGTTCCTGGTGATATTTTGGTCAGATATGATTCAAGCTTATGAATATAACACATCGAATTTATACCTAAATGAAGTAAAGGAGAGTGGTCTTGATAATTAATACCAGACTGAAACAGTGATGTGGGTCTACTTCCTGTGTTTACTTTCAGTTCGACCAAGACCAATATTTTCATCACAGGACATGCAATGTAAAATAAGGTAAATTAACTCAAACACATCATGCTACAACTGTTTGTGCTGCTTGATACACAGGAAAAACTCAGTGTTCTCAGTTTCCATGACTTATGTTACTGGCCAAGCCTTCCCCTTTGACACAGGTCAAGCGTGTATGTGACATGGTCTGGCAGCATTTCTTATTGGAAGTGAGACTCTCCTGCATGTGTGTAGAAAAGTACCATAACTGGGCCAGCATATGCTGCAGACACAGTGAAGCACGTGCTTATCTGAAGCTATGGTATTCAGCAGAAGTGTCTACATGAGCTCAAGTTCCAGTAAAGCAACTATAAGAAGTGCTGTGTTTTGTACTTGCTCCACAGAAGAAATAAAGCATCTGTTTAACTCAACATTATCAAAATGTCTTACTATCATTCTACACTCTAGCGTTGCCTAGGAGCCAGGCTCAAGCTAATTCAGTTAGCTTAAAGAAACCAAAGGTCTCTAAACTACGGGTCGGAGCCACAAGACTGGAGAGGTAATGTTAATACTAACGTTAATTCAAAAGAGAATTCTGTGTGATAAACAACTAAAGCACGCCCTGCTAGTCGTTGACCTCAAACTGAAAATAAGTAAGGAACAGGAGGGGAGCAACATAAGGAAGCCCCCTTATTTTAGGGTAGGCAACATCTTTAATTTTAATATGACATGTTAGATCACTGACTTTGGCCTGGATTGATAGAAGAGTATTATATGAATACAGTGGTGTCATGGTGAGTCAACCACGGTATTAAACAACCTGATTTTACCCTTCTTCCCCTTAGAAAAGTCTTCATATTAAAACTAAATTGTCAGCTTTTGTTATTTTTATTTTCAATGCAGATGTAGAGTGACAGATTATATTGAAATAGAGCTGTTCAAGTCATCTGGTGAAGACTGCTGTATTTTACATATCGCAATGTATATTGCAGAAAAAAACATTGCAATGTAAGTTTTTCCAATATCTTACAGCCCTGGTAACAATGGCCACGATTTTGAAAATAAGACTAAGGTAGAAAATTACAGAAATTTACATATAATGACTATAAAGTAGCATTAACTAAAACCAACCCCCCCAACAAAAAGTCAATTCACTACAGGTGCAAACAGAAACAACTAAGGGCAGAGTAGGCCAACATGCTATTTGTGCAGCTGATGCCAGGTTAATTTTTTTAACCTCAATTCCAGTTTGAACTGGACATTTTTTAACAAATGAGTGACACATGAAGCCTGTGGTGGAAAAAATAAAGTGAAAAGCATTCAGCTTGTCAGTATAACTGGAGAAGTGTAATCAACTTTGGCTGCACAGAACACAAGCTGAGAGACAACACAGTGGCATCTCTATTCACTGCCACTGAAAAGACACTTGCGAGTCAGACTGCCACAAGAGACGGCTGTGGCTGAGAAGAACGGCACTACATTACTGGCTTGAATGTGTGGCTGAACATTGTGTATGAAGGGGCAGGACTGTGAGGTTCTTGGGTTCGGGTATTGATGCTGTAACGGATAGGACAGAAGGCAAAAGCACAAGCACTCCACACATGATCGTGAGCCAGCCAACCAGAAGATCTTGCTCCCCGTAGAGTGTTACAATTCCTTGGAAAGCCTGTTTGGACCTACCAGCTCTTAATCCTGGTGACACCCACAATACAAAACCAGTGTTAGACACATTTTTTTCTGAAAGACTTGTTCACTAGAAGCCAAAAAGTATGGTGATAATCAGACGGGAGCATAGGTCTATGTCTATTGTCTGCGTGCCTGGGGGCAACTGGGGCCACTGTCTTTTGTTGTAGGGGGGTGGCTGGTATTTAGCATCGAGGAGGGGTATAGAGGAACGTGCCTGGGGGAGGGTTATGGCTCCAAAATATGCAGACATAAGCTGTCTGCGTGTTGCCTTTCAAGCAGGCCATGGCTGGCTGTACTGTGAGGGTCACGGTGCAACGGTTTACAACAGCAGTGTCCCACAGAGAGTCTGGACTCATCCCACCCCCTCAACCCACTGCCAAAAATGAACACAGAATGTCAGCTTGAAAAACTAACAAAAGCAGCCATTATGATGTGCTTGTTGGGTTGTGAACTTTTGAGTCTTCAGAAATTCAAAGTAGAGTGAAGTTGATGACTTAGACAATTAAAAACAGCATCTTAAAACCTATCAACAAAACAAAAAGGTAGACCTGAATTTATAATGGCATCAGAGTACACAATGTTGAACCTTTTGAATGATTTATGAAAGCTGCAAGGCCGACGTTTTTATTCATGAGATCAGCATCTATTGTAAATAATCTTGCAATAGACTTTATTGTGTCAGGAGCCGGAGGTTTCTAGGTCTTTCCTATGTTCTTCTTGTTCCCTTGTTCTTTCATTTGTGGGATATGTGACATATGGGGCACAGGTTGTTGTCAATTATTGAGAAATACACCTACAGCTGATTAATTCCCCCACACCTATACACATCTGTGAAATGGGTGGAGCAGTTTCTATTTAAGCTCAATGTTGTAAATAATGGTCTTGATAACTCTTGACGATGGTTCAGGAGGACCGAAATGTTACTGTTACTAAAAAATTGTGACGCTGAGCAAGAGCAGTGTGCAGGATTTTCTGTTCAAATGCCTGAATTTGTGAAATCTGTAAAGTCAGCATGCCAAATGCAATGTTTGTAATCGTAGAGCAATTGTGTCCTAAAACCCAGTTGAGAACAAAGATTCTAAACAAGACGATTTGCAACAACTACATCACAGGAAACAACTACTTGCAATGCGCTGGTTTACACCAATGTGACTATACGATAAAGTTTATTGTATAGTCGTATAATTATTTATTTATAACAATGGCTTCAAGTACTTCTGTTCTGATTTCCAGCTTTTCAGGCTGAATATAATTTGTAGCTACTTTAAATATGAATAATAACAGTAATAAAGAGATACGTGCTGCAAGAGTTGAATTTCTAGTTGTGATAAAACAGCAAAAACATTAGGTGATGAACGTCAGATGGACTGCATTCATGATACCTCACAATAATTTAAATAACCATGCCCATTAATGAGTCAGTGAAAAGACTACTTAGAAACAGAATGATATTTCTATGGTAAGATATGCGTGTGTGAGATGAGCACATATAGCAAGCAGAAGCAGCGACCCACAGTCCCACTGACACACTGTAAGGACAGAGACTGACATATGTGACAACAGCCGCAAGGATGTAAATGACAGGGACTCAGAATGCTGCAGCAAGAGAACACACAGTCTGTGGACATGTTGTAACTGACTCAACTGGCAGACTCTGCCACAAGCCAATTGGCTGCTGAAACAGATGATGAACCTTAAGTTCTAAAACCAGCTGCTGGCGGCTTGATAAGTTTAGTTGTAGATGGCACCATCAGTTACCTTGAGACAAGCTCAGACTGGCCAGTTCACATCAAGCAACCTTCTCTCCAAAGCTCCAAAACAGTTTTGTCTCGTCGAGAATCTCTCCTCTGAACTGGGCTTAAACTAATGGCAATCTGGCAATGGTTGACAATATTTCTAAACCATCATCAAGCTATTACTTGCTAGAGAAAAAATAACTATCTTTAAACCCTGTGACGCACGAACACAGGGTGTGCACTATATTATGGCCACCTGCAATCCAATGCCAGGACCAGACTGCACGCTATCAGCCACATAATCACCTGTGACAGATATGGAGAGTTGTTGGTTACAAATAACAAGCACTGGGAGCCCTTTTGAATCATATGTGATCATTTGAAAAAAGCACAAATATAGTGAATACTGGTCCTGGCATAATAAAATAGAAACATCACCTAACAAAAATACTAAAGTTTAGAATAATGAATTCTTACGAGATCAATCATGAACTTCACAGAGAAGACAAATGATCCTCCACCAGCCTGCTCATTAACACCAATATTAGATAGCTAGTTACCAGATGCACTGTAACAATCATGTGCTTCAAGAGGTTTAGGCCTTATGCATGCAGCCAAGACAGAGCAAATCTTTGTCCATTAGCCTATTATTAAGCATACCTGGCTTCTCACTGCATTAGAGACAAAAAATCTCAGCATGAGCAAGCTGAAGCAGCTCCAGCAGAGAGGCAGACAGAAAACGACTGCTGGCATTCTGGTATAACAGCTTGGCATCAGCAACTTCCACTTCACAGCAGCTCTTAAATATTCTTTAAAATAGGTGCTAATGGAAAATTAAGTAACAAATACGAGGCAGCTTTCTTCTTTTCTTTGTCACTTCAGGTGCCTTTGTGTTGGGCATCTCATGTCTGCTTTTCCAAAAGGAGCAGTTTCTGGTGTGCGGACTTGTTTTTGTATTTTTGTATTTGTTCTTCTGTCCAGCACCCAGTATTTATCATTTTTGGATGTGCGTGCTGTTTTTTTGAGTCTTCAGTTTGTGCCTTTGTGTTGGGAACCTTCAAGACATTTAAGATTTGTATAAGGGCAGCACAGTACAATGTTTTGTTAACTGTCATCAGGATGTCAACTTGCAGGATGAACACACCGAAAAAACAACTGCAATATTGTAATCTGGATATTGCAGCAATGGATTAATTATATTCTGTCTGCAGGCACGATTTTATCTTATGCACGCCATGCTGTTAACTCTGGCTAATCAGAGAGAGCCCTCACCATTAGGTAGTGTCCGAAACGTTCTCTTATTTTGTTTGTTTATTTTGTGTGTGTGTGTGCATGTGTCCTTTTGTATCATTCCGTTTCCTCTCTCTAAATTCAAAGGTTTTTACGGGTCTCTGAACACAGTGCAGGTGGAACTCTTCATGAGTTATTCTTTTCCTCAGCAGCAGTAACTTGCGGAGTTTGAGTTTCAGGGTTTATAACTGATCAGATCAAATCGATGTATGAGAGGAGCAGCTGCTGCAGAGGCAGGTGAAAGCAAACTTTTAGACCCAGCACTTTCAATGTGCCTGCTTTTTGTTGCTCTGTCTGTGCCCAGAGTACAGTCTGCGCTCAGAGAGTGTGCTGCAATGAATACCTTTATGTTCCAACAGTGCTCCTAATGAACGGCCCAGTTTAAAAAAAAAAAAATCAATATGAGGCGCCAGACGTTGATATGGTGGCTGGCCGTCACAAATAAATGAATGTATAGAAAACCCTGTCTCACAAACATTTGATCATTCTCAAGTCATCTGGTAAAAAACATGACATCACTTGAAGAATCTTTGTTGCAGCTGCAAACATCCTGCAGATCTGGGAAACTCCCTGCACAGATCATAAGGAGGACTGAAGAGTCCCAGATGGATCAGACCCCTCCTAAAAAACATCTGCACAAAGGTCCCAAGTGTTAAGTAGATATAAAACTGGCCTGTTTAATCATTATCCAACATCTACACAGCATGCAATTCAAGTGAATCACAGCAATAAAGGGTCTCAAAGGACCAATGTACACAAGACAGCAGGTCTGACTACTTTCATGGTAGATAGTGGGATGTGAGGAGCAGGGGGAAAATTTAAAGAGGATTTTTGGTCAACTTCAGCAAAAAAGGAGCATCAAAAGAAGGGCTGCGCGATTAATTTTTAGAAGATCACAATCTTGATATAGGCACATACACAATCATGAGTGAGAGTGGTTCTGCCATAGTTGCTTCGGAGAGTTGCATACTTACAAAGAGTGCTCATAATTTGTCCTTGCTTTTCTACTGTGCACTTACAGTACTGTAAATGTAAGATTGCTCTTCGATATTCATAGTCTTCCCTGTAGTTATATGGCTGATTGTGAAGAGCATCTAGGCAAGCAGATGTACAGGGCCGAACCACAGACTGCATAATAAAGATGGACAACATGACAACTCCACATATGTGAAGCCAAAAGATCTTGTGGCAGGCTGCATTACAGGTCATAGAGCCCGCCCCCTACATGTTAGCAGACCGGACATATGCCAAACTTAAAAAACTCAAAGTACATGTCAAATAATTTTTTTCCAGACAGTGTCTGTCATTTAAGGTCATTCTTATCATGCTGCTATCATGCTGCTTTGATACTATAAAAATAGGGGGCTTGACATCATGATTGAGAGCTATGTGTGCCAATCGAATTGCTTCTAATAAATGGCGCTGCTCACGATTGGTCGCATGGGTATTGGGGTAGGAACTCGAAACACCCAGAGGTTGCTACTATGCAGGCTCTGGCTCCAAATGACATCACCAGTGCAAGATGCCAGTGGCTGCATCCAGGATATTTTGGCTTCATTTTTTAACAGTGGGGGTAAGTGGAGACGCATCATCCATCTTTATATACATTTTATGAGCTGAACTGTTTGCTAACGAGCTAGCTGACAGCCAAGCCCTATCAATAAGTGAAGTATTATCAACTAGGCAGCCAAAAGTTTACAGATTATAGAAATAGAATACTTAAAGCAGTGGTAAAGGGTGTAAATATCACTGAATGGGAGGTAAACTGGCCGAATAGAAAGTATACTAGCTCTACAAGTAAAAAGTAGTCATGTTTAAAATGTAAGTGGCCTCGGAGAGCACACAAGAAATGCAGTAGTGCTACTAGAATTCATTTGTTTTTGTTGCAGAAGAAAATAAATGCTTTCCCTGAAAATTGTGATCTCAGTAAGTACAAAAATAGTTGTGATTTACATTTTATTTAGAATCATGCAGACCTAATTATCAGTAGCGTTACCATCTGCCAGCTTGGTCACAAACAACACACATCTAAAAATCTCTCTTCTGCCACTCAGTGTGGACAATATGGATCAAGGTTTCTGTTCAGAACATGTGATTTACATCACAACAGTACTATACTGTATCAGGACATATGGTTTAGTGCGCATTTTCTGAGAATTCAGTAGAGGAAACGATAGAATAGCCAGAGGGGAATGTCTGTTTTTAGCTAATCCTGTGAACGAGGTACCTGACAAATCAAAGTACTTCATCACACTGATGCAAAAATCCCTAAACCCAGTATTCCAATAAAGGGGTCCTCCTTGCTGATTTACAAAACTGCCCACAGTGGCCTAATACAAAGATATTAAACAGATCCTAATACACAGATATTAAAGGGGATAGCTATTGTGCTAGAAACATTCTAATAAAATCTGTACTGGCCAAAAAATCTCCATTGTCTCATGATACGGTGTTTTTGCCCAACGCTTTCTGCCACCTTAACATTTTGGTAAACCTCTCTTAGCACATCACTACCAAACTGGAGCAAAGACAAAGTGAGTAAGTTTTAGTTGTGATTATTTAGTCAGTGTGGGGCAGCATATATAAGCGTACAGATTTTAAAACGTCACAGTCATAGCACACTTGGGACGGAACTGTCGACTTAAGACTGAATGCTAAGAACACCACAGAACAATAAAAAGAAATATAATGTTTGATATTTAAATGTCTCCAGCTAATATTACTTGGCAGCATTATATCTTTTTGAGCTGCTGGTAGAAAACAGATGGGAAAGCCTCAAAAGTGTGAGAAAAGAGTCAGCCTCACGCAGACCTTTTCTTTAAAGCTTAATTAAGATGATAAACACACTCCAAAAAAAAAGGTCTTGTAAACACAGATGAAAATAAATGTTAGATTTGCTTTGCTTGATCAGAAGACGAAAAAAAGCTCCACCGTCAACCATGTTTAATTAGTTGATTATAACAGAAAATTACACTTATTAAGCACAATTTGAAATATAGAGAATTTGACATAATAAGGTGTAAAGTACCTATATCAGCTGGCATCTTATTTCACTGGTAGCTACTACAGAGGCAAAAAATATGATTTATAGTTCTACGATCAGCTGGCAGATGCTGGATTAACACCCTGAAATAAATTGTTACTTAGACCACATCTACACAAATACAATTTCGTTTTAAAATGGTGTTTTATAATGAAAATCATCTCCGTACACACAGACATTTTCGCACCATTTCAGAAATAATCTCAGTCAATATCAACACATCTGAAGACACATATCACATGACATTCACGTACACTGGGCATGCATGTTTTAACCCTATGGGCCCTAGGCGTTTTTGGGGTATTTTTACTGCCTTTACTTTTAAGCTCATATCACAGTCATTATAAAGGCTACATACACATGCTATATCTTGTTTTTTTCAGGGCAATGTGGGCTATCCAGATTTGTCATCATTACATGTCCTTCTATGTGCCTGTATTTTATATTAATTTTTATATCAATGAAAAAAAACAAATCTGTGTGACAAAATCCTTACATTTTTACATGTATCTCACCATAGCAAGTTGGAAGAAGACATATTCTGCCATATATGAAGAGGGGAGACTCTCTGGAATCTGGCAATATAAGAACCATGATGGTGGGACATTCTGTCACTTCACAGCTGTCCAAAACATGTGGTTTGTGCCAGGCATCTTGAAAGCTGGACTACAAATGTGGATAGACAGGGAGAAACACACGCAAGCCTAAGACGTGGTAAGATACGATATTCCTCACTATATGAAGTGATTGACAACAAGATCTGTATAATGGGTTGTAAAGAAATTAGTCAGGTTTTTATTTTGTAGACAATTAATCTGGATTTATAGCGTGATGGGATGACAGCACAATGATGTGTGTGGTATCAGTGGAAAGCTCTGCTCCTGCACTTTCATGTGATATGTGTGGCATTTCTGTGCGACCCTGCATTCGCATATAATCCATCCAAGAGTAATGTGTGTGCAGAGCTGTATGAAAGCTCTGTTATACATAATTTTAGTGTAACTTTATCATTCTTTTTCGCTGTGAAAACATTGGACTACCGACAAGCTTGGCCTTGTCGGAAAGCTACAATTCCGCTGTTTCACGTGATATGCGTGGCTTCTCGCTATGACGCACGGTCGCGGAGAAAATCAATAGAGAAGAACAGGTGTGAATTTGGACACACTATGCGTCGTTCGGGCCCATAGGGTTAAGGTAAACAGAACTTAATTACAGAAAACACTACAGAGATGGCAAAAAGTAAGACCACAGATTTCTTGGCTTCAACCAAAGAGGTGGAACTGTTACTGAAAGTAACATTTGAGTATAAGGCAGTCAAGGCAGCAGAAAATTGTTTGGGAGTCATTACATCGCAAATACAGTGACATTTTAGTGCTATACTGATTGGAGGAAACATCCATTGCCAGAAGAAGTAATGGTAAAGGCAAAGGAGTAACGTTACCCACCACACAATAAGGATGAGATCACAAAAGGTATGTAGACCTAGCTATAATTTTTTGACTTGACAAATTGTGACTGAAGCCCTGTTTCCACCGAGCACTGTGATACAGTACAGTTTAGTTCGGTATATACTTATTTTTATGTTTCTACTATGAAAAGTTGTGGATGGTACCAATGCAACCGTTCCGTACCGTCCCCATTTTCAGTCCCCCCTCTGTTGGGGTACCTAGCACACAGATCTGGTACTAAAAGGTGGAGCTGTGAACACTGCAGTCTGATTGGTCAATAGAGGACGGTCACTCTGCTCAGGGCTGAGTTGTGGCTGGTTTTGAGGCTCATGTAACCACTGTTCATACTGTGGAGAGTTTTATTAGTAAACTGTAACTATAAAATGAAAGCATGTTTTGCTGCCTCTTGTGGACAATAAACGAGGCGCAGACTTCCATCTGTGTCACCGCTAATGAGGAAATACAATGAGTGCTGGGCGGAGCAGCGAGTGACAACAACCCTGCCCACATCTAAGAGTACTGTCTGCGGTGGAAACGCGGAAGCCAAGGTACCACGTCTGAAGGGTTACTTTTGGTTCCAAAGGTACCATACCGAAAGTGTTTGGTGGAAACAGGGCTAAAGATCTCAGTTTTTGTGGTTCCAAAACAAGTAGTGTGGACCCAAACGCAGCAATAGTTATGTGTTTTAAAATGAAAATAGTTTGGATGTAGCCTTGGGAGACACAGGTTTATAAACTGCCACACAGTTACCAATGCTTCAGACATTCAAGCTCCAGACTGTCACGCACTCATTAAAATCAGGCCGAGACTTGAATCTTTCTGCTGTTGATTCTTGTTGGGACAAGACATGTTTACTTGGTAAAAGCTCAGGCATAACAGTATAATAATAGGTAATGATATTCTTCTACAGGCAAGTGCCTAATTCAGAGAGCAGCTGAGAGAGTAATGGTCTCAGATTTAAGGCTATTAATTACAACAGTGCACAATAAAAGACTGGGCATGCTACATGCTGCATATCTGGTTTCTACTTTTTCTTCCACTCTGCAGTAAAGTGCCACAGAAAAAGAATGAAAATCAGTAAAGTTCAATATGAAACACTGTTAGCATTTGACAGCTTTCTGTCCTGTGCTCCTCCATTTTTTAAATGGACCACGCATTTGAGACAAGACGAGAGAGCTTCAGCCACAAGGACACTTGACTGTCTCATGCAGTGTGGTGAAATGTGCTGATTAAGGGCACTCATCAGAGAAGAGACTGAAATGGCTTTGGAAGGACATACATCAACAATAAATCAAAGCACGGCGACATAAAACTGCACTCTGCCAAATTCAGCAGATAGCACTAGATAGAGCCCCGTGTTTAATATTTGCTGGAGATGACAAACTGAATGGGGAAATATGGGTTTAAAACTACAAGTGTGACATGTGTAATACCACAGAACCACAGGGATTTGGTGAAATTGTGCGAGAAGACTCCGCCAAACAAAACAGCAACATGCTCAGAAATCAGAGCCGCTTCTATCGGGCAGCGTGACTATGGAACCAAAGAGTTCTGGGGACTCTCTGAGAGAAACTGCCCAGTGGGAAGCTCCCCTGTGAACTATGTACCTTCAAGGGCTTTTTTCTGTCTGCATTCACACTGCGAACAGGAACGTTAAAGTGAGGTACTGTAAGCCAGCCAGCAGTTGTTATAGCAACGTCATTTTTGCTTAGACGAGTCAAAGTCATGCTGTATTTACACCACCACACATATGCTCAGTGAGGCCTGGACTTCACCGTCCATTCACTTTCGTTACAAGCTGTTGTTTGTATTCTCTGATGTTTACACTGCTTAAGTGCCTGATACACCAAGCCAAAGGTCAGCCATCAGTCAGTGTTGGGCAGCCAGTGAGTGTCTGCTGCCCTTGCCTTTGCGACATGTCCCACACCACTGGCCCTCGTCAGCCCTAGGTGGCTTTTTCTCAGCCGATTCAGCATGTGGAATCAGCATTGTAAATGACAGAGCCTGTTGGTAAATTAAATCATTCGGATTGGCTGTTCAGCTCATCGCACGAGAAGAGAATCGGCAGTGAGGAAAGTAAACAAAAGCTGAAGTCAAGAGGGAGTGAGATCAAGTTTTTTAAGATGAGATTATTTTTCTTTAGTCATCGAGCTCTTTAGCAGAAACTTTTGTGATGGTTTGTGTTATTGTTCACTGGCGCACAGTCAATACAGTTCTTTCAACATTGGATTGTGTCGTTAATGTGCTAACTGGCTAACTAGCATCATGACGATCTTCCAGTTTCTGTTTGTGAATGACGAATACAGACTACAACCGGCCGCTGGTATGGAGAGTTATTCCTCTCACACCGGCACAGAACATACATGCTGGTTGGCTGTCGGCTGTAGTCTTTGCGGTGTGTTTGTGTGCAACTCTTTGGCTGAGACACGGCAACATGACACAATGCAGCAGTCAGTATTTGTCACTGCTATTTCTTTAAAGCCGGTTTGGTGTGTCTAGGCCTTAACGGATTCTTAAAAATGGCAGTTTTGATGCTGCATCGTCTGTGTTTCACTAATCAACATACACTTATGTCTGGACAAATCAACGTACACTTAGTTCTCTCATGGTTCCCCTTGTACTGGGAGAGTACATACTGTTACATAGGAGTTAAACCAGTCCCTGAACACTACAGTTGTTCCTAACTCTTGCAGTGCAGACAAAAACAAAAAGAGAGGTTCTTAGAAGTAGGTTGCCAGAGCTCTGGTCTGAAAACACCCATGTCAGTGTCCATAAATTGAAATACCGTGTGTCTTAACACAAACATAAAAATGTATCAGATTAGGCAGTGAAATCACTATACAATAAAGTATACAGAACATAACTGTAGTGTGAAGGTGATTTTAAAAAACCATCATGCTGCATGCTGTTTTCTGCTGGAGGAGTAACTTTTCAAAAGGTACATATTGCACCACAGCAGGAAATGGCCTTAATACATCTAAGAGGGGCGTATAGAGCTGTTGATCAATACCAGTGACTAAAGGTTTACTTTGCCAGGTGCTGAGATTCATGGATTTTCAAAGCTCTTTGTTTGGGTCTAAATTGGTTGCTGGTATTTCAAGTTTCTTTCCGAATCTTCTCTCTTACTAATAAAGCATTATAACGTACTACTGATTCCACAGTGTTCACCTATACAATATTTCACAGAGTGATATAGTGTGTTCTGTCTTTTCTAGGCATTTCCATCAATTCTGTGCTCTGATTAGCTGACTGCCCAATTAGCAAGCTGCCAACTTCTGCCAGTGTTATTGCAATCTGCCACCACTCAAAAATAGTACAAATGCACACTCTGTGGAACAAGGTTTTGTTTGTAAGTCTGGACACCCTGCCTAGTTCTGAAATCATATACCAAACTATAAAACATACACAAACTTCTTACTCGTCTCTCTATGATTTGTCACTAATTCTGTTTCACCTGTTCCCACCAGCCAGCTGACACAACCTGGTGCACCAGTTAGTTTTAAGCAGCTTAGTCAGTAAGTAGTTCAAAGCATTAATTCTGCAAAAGCAAGTTTTAAAACACGCAAACCAGGAAGCAATGGTGGAATGGTTAAATCAATTAAAACAAAACCAGCACCTCATTCTTATTAGATGAATCTCAAAGCATTAATGTCATTTTTTACTGTAAAAAACATCAAACAAAACAAAACCAGATAATGAAAACCCTTGGGAAATGATCCAAGGTGATGTTAACATTACCAGAAGGCAGGATATGACCATACACATGATGAAAATGTCACTGTATCTTCATCATATATTTATCCAGATGTAAATACAAACAAGCATATTAATGTGCTTTCAGTATTTTTGAAATAAAGGTGCAAGAGTGTAACTGTCTGCAGAATACAGGTGTGCATTTTATGTGCAGCTCCAGCTATGCAAATATAAGTGAGGAAAAGTATTTATGCAAAAGCACTCATTATTACACTCACTGTATAGCATGTAAAATGGGAACAAGACAGCTGAATCCAAACAGGAACTGCTCATTTACATTGTTGGCACAGTTCGCAGTGACACAATTCATCAATGACTTTGATCATTGAGTCTCTGTCTACATGTATGTGTGGCAGCTAGCAGAAAATATCTGAAGAAGAAATATGAAGAGCAATATTCAACATAAATGCATTCCTTATTTATACCATGAAAACAAATGCTCCTCACTTTTGGGCCTCTGAAATGCGAGTGTCTTCCACTTCACTTTCCACTAGGGGAAATACTACTTTGCATCCGTTTCACTCCATTGCCTTTCTGGTTCATGTGTAAATTCAGAGTATCAAATGGAAACAGACAGCGCCCAACAGCAAGTTTTAGAAACGGTAGCCCAGCTGGCTGCCCGGGATCAACATTGTTTGCCATAGTTGACAGAGTGGTGGCCATGATATCATAGATTACAAGTGGAGCAGTAACACTCATGGACAATTCCACCTCATATTTCAGTTTAACCCTTTACTAAGGCTCATGAAATCTTAGTAGCATTTTCTAGAGTTTCAACTAGGGCTGCAATTAACGACTATTTTCATTGACGATTAATCTATCTATTCATTTCTTATTTAATTGATTATTCTTTGGTCTAAAAATGTCAGAAAACGGTAATAAAATTGTCAATCAGTGTTTTCCAAAAGCCAAGATGACAGTCTCAAATGTTTTCTCCACAACCTAAAGATATTTACTATCATAGACGTGTAAAGAAACCCCAAAATAATACACATCCAAGAAGCCTGAATCCTAGAGCTTGGTCCTTTTTTCTTTAAAACTACTCAAACCAATCAATCTAGTATCAAATTAACCAGCAAGTGTATTTAAAAGTTGACAACTAATCAATTAATCAGCTCTCCTTTCAACCACATCTCAGTCTTCCTCAATATTGACAAGGTCAGGAAAGAATGTCCATACTCAAGTTAGTATCCCGAAGTTAAGGGTAGATTTAGCTATGAGAAATTATTCCCTTCTGCAAAATCCTTTTTGATGTTTTGATGTGGTGGTATACACAGAAAGTGTTAGTAAAGATGATTTTTTCTTTTTCAGAATTCAGTAAGTGCTTTTGAACACTTGTGCCAAGATTGTCTGACTTGCCATGTTCATACTCTCAAGTGTGCTGCCCGCTGTCCACACTCGTACAACTATCTGCCTTTGATTTTCTCAGCTGCCTTCTGCTTTTTTGCTCTGCTTTGCTTCTTAAGTCTTTGCTTCTCTTTCATTTGGGTGGAGCTGCCTCAGCGTTGATACGACTCTGATTACTGCTGACCTCAAACATACATGGAGAATCAGTATATCTGACAGAGTAAATAAGTAACAATAATTAACACTGATTTTTTAAAAGTTTTTCAATACACAAAAAGTGGTTGTTTACAGCATCAACCAGAGTAAATGAAATGCTTGATGTGGTCCAAATTTGGCAGCGATTAGTCTTGACCCCTGCCAGACTATTACATCCTAAAATAAACTCGGTGACTAAACAATAATCCAGCTGGGTTAATGAGGTTGGGCGCACACTGATTATGAAAGCAACACAGCTCAGATATGTAGTCAGACTATGGCAAATACATTACAATTTCCATAATCAGAGTATTACCTTAACTCAACTTCTTATAGTCCAGTTATTATTGTGTATATACAGGTACTGAGGTGTGTGTGAGCGAAGTAGGAGGCATGTGATAAGTGAAACACTGAAACATGTTTCAGCTGGCTCTTGAGCACAATGTGAAGCATTTCAGGTATTTGATAGTCCGCCGCTGTGACAAAAAAAATACTCAGAATAGCCTGTGGTGTAGTTTGACATATGAAATCCAAATCAAGGCAGTTTGCAGAAAGTACCTCATGTACAATATTCATCATAACAATTTGAAACTTGACCTCCCTAAACCAGCCATAAAAGCCAATCTGCTTACTTCTTTCATTTTACGGGCTATTTGATAGCATAGTCATGGGGTTATTTGTTGTGTTGAGGACACACGAGGAGCCCAGGACACTCTTTAATACTGTCTCTTGAGAGGAAAAATCACAGATTCAGAGAGCCTATACTTAGCAAGGTGTAAACCAACAGAGACATAAGCACTGCAAGTCAAAATAAAAACATGTCTTACAACTCTCCTGACATATACTGTGCTCATTTACATCACAAAGCGAAACCGTGACGAGTTGATTTTTCAAGTGTAAATGTCTCGCTCAGTACATATTTTGGCCACAACATAAAACAACAACCGAGGGATCGGTATCAGAAATGTTTGCATATTTATGTTTATAAATATTGCTATCACCTGACATTTGGTTGTAAGCTTTTTTTTTTTACTCTCAAATTACCATATCTATATCATCCTAAAACAATCCAACATTATTCAGGCTTTAAATAAGACTTCCTGTATCTATCTAGACAATGTTAAGACATGGCACATGTTCAAATAATTTCCTCTCTTCGAAAGTACAGTTATATAATTTTTGCGAAACAGCCGAGCTAAACTGCTTATTACCCAGTTGCGGCTTTTACCTCTCACCCCCTTGGTGCCTTTCTGAACATATGAGATCAATAGACTGACACAATCGAGGTGCACCACTGATCCTCCCTTCCACTGGCTTCCAGTATGTACAAAGCCTTCCGAACAGCTGGACACTGACTCTGACAACAAGGGATTATTATCACATGCCTCAAACTTAATTCACTGTTTCCATCCTATTCTAACTATTTTCATACAGCTCCATTTTCTCTTTATTTTTAATTATACTGTACCATTACACCTCTCTGTGCAGTTTATCCATTGCTTGTAATTTGGAACGCTGTAACCAACACCCATACCCTTTTGGTATATTTATGTACGTTTTATTTAACTATGTATGTGCATACATTTTAAACTAAGTGCATGCTTTTTTAACCATGTATATCAAGCATCATGCGCACAAACACACACTGAATGTCAGTATCCTGAAAATAGCCAAATGCCAACTACAGCTGCTCTTAAACAATGCACACTGTTAACAGCTGTGAAGTTACCAAAACATAAAGGGATTACAGACCATGGATACTCAACATGCTTTGCCTGGGGCCACTTTTGCAGAATGACAGAAAAGCCAACCTGTTTTCAACCTGTCTCGACGCTCGCTGCCCTTACTTATCTTTGCTAATAGGCAAATTGAGTCACAGCAGCCCCGTGCAGGTCAGGTGTATGCAGAGGCATTTCGAGGATTTCAGAATATTTGGGCTAAGCCTGGACCTCTGTTGGGGGGTGTGGAGGGGATCCTTATCTAGCACTTTTTTTCAAATAAACAAGCTCTATTTTGATGCTTATTTTGCACTCTGTCCTCACTGACATTAAAAGTACAGAAAAAAATTCCAGTGTGAATCAATTTATTTTCATTGTAAATTAGTAGGGATACACGATGTTGGATTTTTTGCTGATATCTCATATGCTAGTATGTAACAACCCATTTGACCGTTAACCATTACCAATATCTCCATTTTTCCCTATCTAAAGTTAAAGATCATCAAGTCTCTTCTGTAGTGAAATAAACATCATATTGTGCATGCAGACTTTTATCGTGATGACCCACCAGCAGATGGAGACATGAATTAATACTTTTTAATGTATACAATATTCATTAATTGTGCAAATTAAGAAAAGGCACAATGGCCGATTCTGATATTTAATTTTAAAGCCAATATCAGCCGATACTGATAATGTACCAAAATTATCGTGCATCCCTATAAATTGGAAAATGCTCAATGGGCCTGACCCCATTGGCTGTAAATTGAGTATCACTAGGTTAGACTGTAAAGCACTAGTATGGATAGACAATTCAAGATGTGCATTCAAGGACCACTCAAAAGTAGATTTAGTGTCACTATATGTCTGATTGCTGGATTCCCAGAAGCACAGCTGCACAGAAGTGGTCTTTTACCTCCAGTCTATAATAACAGGACAGCTACAGTGATGCGTGGCGCTTGTAGGTGTGGATAGGAAAGAGATCTTTGAGGATGGAGAAGTTACTGCACATAAGACAGACACTATCCCTCAGACAGGAGGAGCACCAGAGTAAACTAACAATGAAAAGTAGTTATTCTGCTGCAACGGCACGCGAGTGAAAAGACATCTTAACTGGAAACCAACAACAAAACTGCCGTTAAAAACCTGAGGTGACTGAACATTAGCTAACCGGTGGCACAAGTTAAGTTTGGTCCATTCACAAAAAAAAAACCCTGTCATGGCTTCCTGGCTCAGACACCTCACAACAACCTCTCCAACAGGACAACAATGTAAACCGCTGGTATATTTTGGTGTTGAGCTGACAGAAGACCTAGCCAGCTAGCTAGTGAGCCAGCCAACAGCTACTTTATACTAAGCAGATGTATCGTTAGCATACAAGCTAACAGGGGTATTGCATTCCAGAGACAGAGTCAACACTGAGCTTTGAAGTTCATGTATTCCCCCTCCGGTTCCGTTAACGCCACCCGACAAGCCGAGGCTCGTATTGGAGACTTTTAACGCTTGAGTGTGTCACGAGGGAGATGTGACAGGAGAGGAAGCGAGGACTGGTGGTATTTAAATGTTGCTTCGCTGATGTGAAACTGAACTGTGGAAATATCAGCTAGCACTGCATACGAGTGTCTGGACAGAGGGAGCCAACAAGACGTAACGTTAGCAGTCTTACCTGCGGGATTAAAGGTGTCCTAAAGAGCCGGAGTTTGTTCCGGGGACATCAGAAGTAGTTGTTTTCGGTTGGTCGGGTAGTTTAAAAGACTCCTGTTTAACCTCAGGCTGAATCACGGTTCAACCACAGAGACTAACTGACTGTGCTGCCTCCCAGCCACAACAGCGACTGAATACTGCTCAGGATCTGCTTCTCACTGGGAAGGATCTGCGGTATCGCGATACAGGACGAGAACTCGGAGATATCCAAGAACCAATCAAATTAGCCGGCTGGAGTCAAGCATTTGTTTTGCTGGTGGTCAGTGTAAAACAACATAAAATAAATAAATAAAATAAAATAAAATCAAAATTAAAATAAATAAATAAATAAATAAATAAAATAAAACAAAATATAAAATAAATATAAATGAATCCAATAAATAGAATTATACAAAACAAAAATAAAAACCTAATAACAAAATTAAATAAATATAAATTAATCAAATAAATTAAATAAAACAAAACAAAATATAATAATCACGTTGATAAAATAAAAGTAAAGATAATCACTTGTCTTTTGTGTAAAATCATATTAACCTGTGTTGATATGTTGAGCTGCATTAATGTATTAGTCAAGAGCATAATCACTACAACCTGCACATACTTAGGGATCACAGGAGTGTTGAGCTTCAGGATCTGTTGTAAATCAGAGCGGCATATTCGAAAGATGACTTTCCAGTGTCAGTATTAACAGTTGCAACCTGTATCTGAAGTCACTATATCTTGGGCTTGATCAATTACAGATCCTCAGGTGAGAAATTAGGATTATATGAGATTACATAAGAATTGTATCCGTTTAAGTGCATGAAAATGCATTTCATGTACTTAAACTCCTTTAATGTCATATCAAAATTATACTGTTGTGTTAAGATTAAATAATGTGGAAGATATGAAACTAAAACTGATTATTTGAGTTGAGTTGAGTTGAATCTTAATGAAACAGGTTGTATAGACTGGACTGACTGTACGAACAGCCTGTAAGAACAGACACACTTAGCCCCAGGTGGCATATAGAGATTAACTGGGAAGATAAATGATGCTTTAATTTCATAACATCCAAGAAAGACTAAAATTAATGAAGTGCTAAAAAAGTAGCATTTAATTAGTAAATCAAAACAATCCTGTTTTCTAAACGAGTCATTCATCCTCTAATGGCACCTGGGGAGGAGTCATATATGTTACCCAGCACTTTGATATCATTTCATGTTCTGCCTTCTGTCTCTCAGCGTAATGCATTATTCACTTTGCTCAGTCCAAGCTTTGCTCATTGTATCACTCCAGTCGGAGAGACACACTTGATTCTCGCATGGCGACAAAGCGTCTACCTTTGGTGATAAACCAAGAGCATTAATGACACCACGCTGCATAATTATAAATCCTGCAATGGCAGACGATACCTGTGGCAGAAATAATAGGAATGAAAACAATGTTGTCAGGTTCCAGCTTTGCTTATTTTTGTTTCAGTGGGAAACAATTATGAGGACCTTTGATCAATGTCGCCACCATCACACTGACCTTTTCTTTTCAAAATGACTATTGTTGCAAAACTAGTGGCAATATAAAGTAGATTGATCCCGGCTTCCAACATTCGTCCGGCCCCCAGGTGATGTGGGAGTTTGATTCCTGTCTTACAAGCATTTCATCCCCTCCCCTTTCCATCCTGAATTTGGTGATGAGATTCTATGTGGTTCACATGTTTGTGTGGGTTGCTTCACAATTATTTGTTTTCTCCTCCCACAGACTACATATATGCTTTTGCATGCTTATCTTTGTTCAGCTTTGTTGTGCTTGTCTTAGCTCCATGTATGTCTTTGTGTATCTTCCTGTATATTTGTTCTTGGCACTGTGTGTAAGAACACTGAGAGGCAATGGAAACTAGAGTCAAACACACTAGAGCCAGTCAGGCTGATTCTGATTTTTATTGTGATGTCAGAGAGTCGCCTGGAGTATAATTCATCCTTGGTTATGATTTTAAATGTGAAATTGGCCTTGAGAAAGAAGGCTCCTATTCTCATGTGTTCTTTCTGAAAAAACGTTGTGCCTTACAGATTACCGTTTGTTGGGACTTCACTTCATCTGAAAAGGTTTTGGTTGTTTGAAATGATTAAGATCAGAATTCTAAAACCATCAACTATAGTTGAGGCGATAACCTTGGAGGAAGTGAAAGCTATGATCAGAATAGTTACTCTTCTGACTCTTCTACAGTGAATTGTAGAGCTAAAACAAACTTTCCCCAAAATTTCCCAATTTTCTTGGGACCCCTGTGAACTCTCCCAAGATCCCCTTGAAGTCCCTGGGCACCTGGTTGAGATCCACTGACTAAAAAAATCTCTTATCATATTCAGAGTATACCTATGATTCAGAGGTTGTCTCTCAAGATGGAGGTGGCTGAGCCAGCTAGCAGCTAATGGTGTTTACAGCATGAACAGTGTTAACAGTGCTAACAATGGCAACAGTGTTGACAGAGCTAACGGTGTTAACTCAGGGGAACCAAAGGGTTGGGGCTACACTTCCTCAATGACCAAAGCCCAATATCAGCAGTAGCCAAAGTGCAGTGCATAAACAAAAAGCTGGCCAGTGGTAGTGGTACTGCCATGACAAATGGTACAGATATTTGTGTCCCCCTCAAGATGAACTGTAATGATTTTGGTCATCCCTTAAAGCAGTGGTTCTCAACCACTGGTTGTTAGATATGATTAAGACCAGAATTCTAAAACCATCAGCTATAGTTGAGGTGATAACCTTAGAAGGAGTGAAACCTATGATCAGAGTAATCACTCGACTCTTATACAGTGAATTATATAGCAAAAACAAACCATTCCCCATTTTTCTGGCGACCCCTTGGAACTCCCCCAAGATCCCCTGGATGTGCCTTGACACCTGGTTGAGAGCCGCTGCCTTAAAGGTGCTGTATGTAAGATTGTGGCCAAAACGGTTACTGCACTCAAATTCAAAATACTGCCGCGAGTTGTGTCCGCCCCCCCTCCCCTACAGATTCGAGGTTGCTGGACAGATTTGTTTGCCCACGGGCGGCTGCCGTGGCAGGGCCGTGTCGCCGCGTCCTTGAGCTTCAGTTTTCCAGCGGACCGTTCGAGCAAGTCCGACTTCTCTGCTGCTAACGCTGCTGCCGGGATACAGCTGAGGAGACTGCTAATACTATATACTGGGACACTGCTAATGCTGCTTCCCGTGCTGCTGTAGCTCAGTCGTAACTGTAACTGATGCTGAGACTCTACTGACTGCGTGACTGGTAGACGGCAGTGGGTGGCGCAACAGGCCAAAACACAAATTCAAAACATAAACATGATTTGCGGACTGTAAAAATGTTTTTTAAATGCGAATATTCTGGCTGTACTATTGTTGTCGGTGAGATCAGTATGTTATATGAACATTATTCTTTAGTCTCTGTGACATATTAGGAGGATTTTACGACTATTTGCTTTAGATTTCTTACATATAGCTCCTTTAAAAGGCACTATTACTATGATTCAGAGGTTGTCTGAACATGGTTCTCAAGATGGAGGTGGCTGAGCTGGCAGCCAGCAACTAACAGTGTAAACTGTGCTAACAGTGGCATCATTGTTCAGCTAATATCATTAACCCTGGAGGAAGCTAAGGGTGGAGGCTACACTTCTGCAATGACGCAAACCCAATATCAGGGGTAACCATATAAGCATGGTGCACGGTCCAACAGCTAGCCAGTGGGATACACAGACGGGACTCACATGCATTAACATGCATTCACGGCTGGACCGTCTGCCACAACAAAGAAAAGAGAAGCTCGGATGACAACACACAGAAGTAGCGTGAAAGCCATTACTCCACTATGTCTCTACATAGAAAACAAATGGTTGCTATATTATTGCTCCAAATGTTACGTACAGCTCCTTTAACTTTTCATGTAGCATTATGGAGCCTGGTCTCATTTGGAAGTCGTCAAAAACTGGCACTTTTCATGTTGTTCACATGTTTGTGTGGGTTGCTTCACAATGGTTTGTTTTCTCCTTACACAGACTACATGTATGCTTTTGCATGCTTATCTTTGTTCAGCTTTGTTGTGCTTGTCTTAGCTCCATGTCTTTGTGTATCTTCCTGTATATTTGTTCTTGGCACTGTGTGTAAGAACACTGAGAGGCAATGGAAACTAGAGTCAAACATACTCAGCCAATCAGGCTGATTCTAATTTTTATTGTAATGTCACAGAGTAGCCTGGAGTATAATTCATCCTTGATTATGATTTTGAATGTGGAATCGGCCTTGTGACAGACTGGTGACCGGCCCAGAATCTCCTATGCTTTCTATTCACTGTCTCCCACGCTTCCATGCAACCCTGAAAAAGAATACAGGGAATATATGCACGTTATTGTTAATGATTAAGGCAGAGTGTGCTGCAGTATTCTTGATGGGAATGAAGAAACACTGCTGAAATGTGTTACATAAAGTGCAATTTCAAGCTTTTCTTTGAGCTCTAATGTCTTTTTCATGAGGCTGCATGAGGGTATTTCAGTGAAGACTTAAATAAATGAGATATTCTCCTCCCTTTAGTATATGCTGATTCCAGATCTTATGAAATACTCCATAAGAAAGAATAAAAGAAGATGATATCATCACAGGCAAACTGAACTCAGGGTACAGCATGTATGATGCAATAATAGAACATCTCGCCTTTGAAAACACTGTGTAAGTGCTCTCACACTTTTCACTTCGAGTGTCATATGCCCACGGTTGACTGGTAGTAAGGAAGCTGCAGAGGTCCTTGTCAAGGTTGCTAATTAAAACCAGGTATATATATTCACTGAAGGTTCTTTTCAGAATAGTTTAAGGTCAAATCTACATGTGGACTTTGAGAGAATTCAAGATTTTCTTCTGTGTATGTTTAACATGTGCTGCAAAAGAAATGTCTGATATTCAATCACAAAAAATACACCACTGCAAAACTATGAGGAACTAGGAACATTGAGGTGTTACTGAGACCCTGAGTAAGATATTCTCTATGTTGATGAGTATATAGCCATATGACAGGGTGGTTCTAGAGATGTGAATGTTGGTGTCTCAGTCAGTCCACCACTTTGGTCCAGAATGAAATATCTCAACAAATATTTGATGCAGTGACATGAAATTTTGATATTCATGGTGCCCAGTGGATGGATTCTAATGACTTTGGGATGATCCCCAGACTTGTCCTCTAGCTCCACCAGAGGGTCAAAGTTTCACTTATTCAGGGAATTATCTTAACATCGGTGCACGTGGCACCAGGACAGCCTAGGTCGCAGGTCAATGATCGACTTTGTAGTCGTATCATTTGACCTGCGGCCATATGTTCTGGACACTCGGGTGAAGAGAGGAGCAGAGCTGTCAACTGATCACCACCTGGTGGTGAGTTGGATCAGATGGTGGGGGAAGACGCCGCACAGACCTGGCAGGCCCAAATGAACAGTGAGGGTCTGCTGGGAACGCCTGGCGGAAGAACCTGTCCAGATGATCTTCAACTCCCACCTCCGGGAGATCTTTGACCGCGTCCTGAGGGCAGAGGGGGACATTGAGTCCGAATGGGCCTTGTTCCGCTCTGCCATTGTCAAGGCGGCAGTTGTGAGCTGTGGCCGCAAGGCCGCTGGGGCCAGTTGCGGCAGTAGCCGTCAGGCTGAAGAAGGAGGCCTACAGGGCATGGTTGGTTTGCGGGTCTCCGGAAGCAGCTGACGGGTACCGGCGGGCCAAGTGGAGTGCAGCGGCAGCAGTCGTTGAGGCAAAAACTCGGGCGTGGGAGGAGTTCGGTGAGGCCATGGAGGAAGATTATCGATCGGCTCCAAAGAGGTTCTGGCAAACTGTCCAGCGCCTCGGGGGGGAAGGCGGCAACTTGCTCACACTGTTTACAGTGGGGGCGGGGAGCTGCTGACATCAACTGGGGACATTGTCGGGCGGTGGAAGGAATACTTTGAGGAGCTCCTCAATCCCACCAACACGTATTCCAGTGAGGAAACAGAGACGGGGGTCTCGGGGGCTGGTCGTCCAATTTCTGGGGCAGAAGTTGCTGAGGTAGTGAAACAACTCCGAGGCAGCGGAGCCCCAGGGGTGGATGAGATTCGTCCTGGATATCTCAAGGCTCTGGATGTTGTAGGGCTGTCCTGGCTGACACGCCTCTGCAACATTGCGTGGACATCAGGGGCAGTGCCTCTGGAGTGGCAGACCGGGGTGGTGGTCCCCATCTTCAAGAAAGGGGACCAGAGGGTGTGTTCCAACTACAGGGGGATCACACTCCTCAACCTACCCGGTAAGGTCTACTCTAGGGTGCTGGAGAAGAGGGTCCGGTCGATAGTTGAACCTTAGATTGAGGAGGAGCAATGTGGACCAGCTCTTTACCCTCGCCAGGGTGCTGGAGGGGGCATGGGAGTTTGCCCAACCAGTCCACATGTGTTTTGTGGATTTGGAGAAGGCTTACGACCGTGTCCCCAGGGGCATCCTGTGGGGGGTGCTCCAGGAGTATGGGGTTGGTGGCCCCTTGCTAAGGGCCATCCAATCCCTGTACCGAAGGAGCATGAGTCTGGTTCGCGTGGCTGGCAGTAAGTCAGACCTGTTCCCGGTGAGGGTTGGACTCCGCCAGGGCTGCCCTTTGTCATCGGTTCTGTTCATAACTTTTATGGACAGAATTTCTAGGCGCAGCCGAGTGGTGGAGGGTGTCAGGTTCAGTGACGGGAGGATCTCGTCCCTGCTTTTTGCGGATGACGTGGTCCTCCCAGCTCCATCGAACAGTGACCTCCAGCTCTCGCTGGGGCAGTTCGCAGCCGAGTGTGAAGCAGCTGGGATGAGAATCAGCACCTCCAAGTCTGAGGCCATGGTCCTCAGCCGGAAAAGGGTGGATTGCCCACTCCAGGTCAGGGGCGAGGTCCTTCCTCAGGTGGAGGAGTTTAAGTATCTCGGGATCTTGTTCACGAGTGAGGGTAGGATGGAGCGGGAGATTGACAGGCGGATTGGGGCGGCGTCAGCAGTGATGCAGGCGCTTAACCGGTCTGTTGTGGTGAAGAGGGAACTTAGCCAGAAAGCGAAGCTCTCAGTTTACCGGTCGATCTATGTTCCAACCCTCACCTATGGTCACGAGCTCTGGGTAGTGACCGAAAGAATGAGATCGCGAGTACAAGCGGCCGAAATGAGTTTCCTCCGCAGGGTGGCTGGGCTCAGCCTTAGAGGTAGGGTGAGGAGCTCAGACATCCGGGAGGGACTCGGAGTAGAGCCGCTGCTCCTCCACATCGAGAGGAGCCAGTTGAGGTGGTTCGGGCATCTGGTAAGGATGCCTTCCAGACGCCTCCCTTGGGAGGTGTTTCGGGCATGTACAACCGGGAGGAGACCTCGGGGCCGCCCCAGAACACGCTGGAGGGACTACATCACCTGGCTGGCCTGGGAACACCTCGGGGTTCCCGCGGAAGAGCTGACGGAAGTGGCTGGGGAGAGGACTGTCTGGGCTTCTTTGCTGAGGCTGCTGCCCCCGCGACCCGGACCCGGATAAGCGGAGGACGAGTACGAGTGTACTCCATGAAATGGCACCACCCTGTTTTAAGACATTCATGGTCCCCAGGCAGTGAAAGCTATTGGCTTTGGTGATCCCCTAACTTTCCATCCAAACCCGTCTCACTCCAAAGTAATTAAAATCCAGTGCTTGGGTGGTGACTTGTGGCATCAGACTCTCACGAAAAATAAACGTCCTTTAACAACGGCATGATAAGTGGCCAGTCGCTGTTATAGTTTTACGGCGCTCGGCAGCGTCAGGTGGAAACACTGTGGGACAAGAACAAAAGTTAAGGCAGCGAAAGTCTGAGAAGGGCAGGTGGGAGTGGTGGTGGATGGGTCCAACAATCGCAGATTTTCACCTGGGAGGCTGATGTTTGCTTCCCGTGATTATGAAGCCAAAAAAACCCAACCATGTGCGTGTTTGCAAAACGTAACCACGTGTTTGTTGTTGAAGGAAAAGAAACATCAATTCATGTTGTACTGATGAAATGCATCTATTCTGAAACAGACAAACATGCAAACTGTATTTCCTGTGAAAACAGAATTGTATTTTGAAAGATGACAATGCATGTAACAGGCTTAAATTAACACGGCGTCCCAGAACATCAGCAACCAGCACACCCAGGATACCTTGCACATCATATCTTGAGGTGGAAAGTCCATGACCAAATGTCGATATGTGTCGAGGTCAGAGTGAGAATGTGTTGCACTGTCGTTAGGTATGTTTTTTAATTTGTCGGGTGACTGACTTTATGACCAAATACCTGCAAAACTAAAGACACTGCCATCAGCCTCAGCCAAACTTTGTGTCCAGTGTTAATTAGTAAATGTGAGCATGCTGACACACTAAACTACGATGGTGCACATGGTAAACATTATACCTTGTAAACATTAGTAATGTTAGTCTCGTCAGTGTGAGCATTTTACAATGCTCACACTGACATTTAACTATGCCATATAAAGCCTTACAGAGCAGCTAGCATTCTGTAGATACTTCGTCTTGCTCCTTAGAGTCAGATAAAAACCTCAGTGATGATTATGATAACGTATCAGGGAGATGGGAGTATATCTGTTCACTGAGGTGTTTGTGTTTCCACAAGCAGAAAAATCCTTAAAGCTAGATTTACCTCACATTCTATTCTTTTTAAGTGTTGTTCCCCTTTTAGTCGTCTAATATCCCTCTATTACTACAACAAGGAAATTCCTGGTGATGTTTTTTTTTTTGAGGCATTGTGTGAAAGCGACAGTGGGAGGACAATGTTATGTGCTTTTTTTTTTTAGTGTGAAATATTGCACACTAATTATGTGCAGCTTGCCTGGGGACTCTATATTAGTTATTAGAGGGGTTTTTCAACAGTTCAGGGACAAGAAACCAAAGCCACTGGACAGTTTTTCAAGAGATTCTTAAATCAATATAGAAAGCTTTGACCAGGATAATTGATTGCGACAAAAAAGATGAGCTGCAGAAGGTAATTTGATTATGTTGGTTTTATTTCTTATACTGTATATTAAGGAGAACAGTGCATCTATATGTTGATCCAGAGCAAGAAACTTATCATCATAAAGAGACACACAACACCTTTAACTGTTAGAAAAACTATAATATCATATCAAGAGATAGCAGGTGTGAGGGTAATGGGACTGATAACAGATTGAAATGTAAAGGAAATGTAGAGTCACAGCTCATTTCTCCACTCAACATGCATACAGCATGCAAATCCAGTCATTCCCTTTGTGCAGAGTAATATTCTGCACTATCACTGTTGAAAGGAAGATGTACTGCTCGCAAAAGTGCAGACCCAAGAATTTAAATTTGGGATTAAATAGAGGCAGTTCAAAGCAGATAATTTCCCCTTTTCATTTCCTCCACTGCAGAATGCATAACGAGAAGGGGAATGTGCAAGTCGCTTTTGGTGAGACTCAACAAGAGCTCCTCCATCGACAGAGAATATTTCTGAGCCTAATCACATTTCTGGTTGACAAGCCGCAGCAGCCGTCTCCATCAAACCCCATTCGCTGAGGAGAAACTGAGGAATTTAATGGAAATTAACCAGCGCTTTTTTTATTTTTTAAATTCCCACTCAAAGGCTGATTAAACACATCACAGCTGAAAGATTTCAGGGTGTTTTTCTGTGGCTCAAACTCTCAAAGTCTGTGCTTACCTCCAAGTTCAAAATGTGAACTCACTGAAGCTTTAAAAAAGAACTTCAAACATCAGTCCTACTTTTAATACCTGTCAGAAATCATTCCAGAGCGACAGCAGCAGAAAATAGGGATTAGCTGGCTTAATGCTCTGTCTTAAAAATCAAATTCCCTCCTTTAAAATGCTGCACAAACTGGAGTTGGTTGAACTTTTCTCGAAAATGTCTGTCAGCAGAGGATTGGCAAAGTAGTGTGAGAGGAAAATAGAAAAAATCTTTGAGAAAGCCATAAAAATATAATAAAATGTTGGAGGCAAAATTGAATGTAATATGTGTGTGCTGTTTCCCCTGCAGCCAGAGGGATAGCTGGGAGGATCTCTGAGGTCATAGTCCTCTCTCTGGGTCTTTGTAGCAAGCGCCAACTCCAAACTGACTGACTGGGTGAGATAAGGCGCTCAAAATCCCTACCATTCATTTGATCTATGGCTATTGGTATTCTAAGTCTGTTTCTCATTTCAACTTTTGGAAAAGGAGAGAAGGTGCGCCACTTTAATGTGGTGCTCTCTCCGTATCTGACATCAACCTCAGGCACAAGAAAGAGAAATGAACTGACTGACAGCGCTGTGTGGACAGAGATGGCGGGGGGGAGGGTGTCTCGCTGTGGATGGAGACATTCAAAATAAACGTCTCTCTTATGCAGCTTTATCACGGCGACAACATCTAACCATTTCTTCTACAAAGCCTTGGAATGTCACTCGGTGATCTGTGAGCTGTATGCTGAGCATTTGTTTGCCACATCACACTTTGCACCAGACTAGGCTTTGCTGAGTGTAATATAATTTGCACTAATGAAGAGTAGTTTCACCATCTCATAAAATACAGAAAAACCCACCGAGACCATTCAGATTGATAACAGTTTGTTAGTAAGATTGCTAATTTACATTCTTGGTCCTTGAGAACGATAGTTGTGTTGCTAATGGAAGACAAAGGAGAGCAAAGGGAAATAATCAAATGCTAATTTTCACACAAGGCACCGAGGGACATAACTGATACAGCCCTGATGCAATTGGCTTTAGAAATTAATTCCCTGCAAAGCTGTCTTATTTTATATTATTTCTAAGTGGTGTATTGAAACACATTTATCAACAGCAAATAAAAAAATGTGGGACTGAGGGAGTTAGTTAGTGCTGGAAAAGTGTGTTTGACAGAGAACAGACACTGAAATTAGACTGAGACTGAGCAAGATGTCATCTACAGTATCACATGGACTTATCAGACACCAAAACTACAGTCACTGTGGTGAAAGATTTATCAGACAAGAACACAACTTCTTAGATATAACATGAACACTGCTTGAGTTTTTATATAATCGTCTGTCTAGAACTCAGGAGGATGGATATTTTACAAAAAAAGTGTGGCTCTTAAAGGTGCAGTGTGTGGGAAATAGTGGCATCTAGTGGTGAGGTTGCAGATTGCAACCAACTAGGGTCCGGAATTAACATCCGCGAACACCAAATGCAGGTAGATTTTCCGTTTGGCCAGTAAATCTAAGAGGCTACGCTGGCGGGTGAATGCTTGCACCAGAATAGTCACGTCAGATTCAAAGGATGTAGAGCGGGTTGTTCAATAATCAGAAGAATATCAGTTCGATCCCCCGCTCCTCCAGTCCGCATGTCGAAGTATCCTTGAGGAAGACACTGAACCCCAAATTGCTCCCGATGGCTGTGTGTGTTAAAAACATAGTTGCAGGTGGTACCATGTATGGTAGCCTGTGAATGGGTGAATCTGACTGGTAGTGTTAGATGACTAGAAAGGCGCTATACACCACGAGATGCCCATCCCACATGAGCTTCCATGACACCAAATAACATAAACAAGAGCAACATTGTGCCCTCATACGCAGTTGGTAAGCATAACTGAAACACTTTGTCTTGTAAACAAAAAAACAAGAAAAAAAACTCAGCAAAGAGTCATTACCACATTTTGGTGTCATTAACAGGCGCTGCTCTGCTGCTTCTCTACTGTCTGTCTGTGGGAGCAGAGTGGCCGTCACAGACACACATGGACAAACATGGACACACACTATCAGATCTGTCTTTACACTTGTCTAAATAGTGTGTCTACAGTGAAAAATGACCATCTTGAGCCCTCCTGGTTCCACGGCGCTGTTTACCATACAGAACATCAGCTGGTCAGCTAAACTACAAATTGCCACCGCTCTGCAAAGAAGAGGTCAATTGCAGTAGAGAGTGAGGAGCCTGATGAGGAGGCTTCAGTTGATTAAAATGATTAAGCATTTCATTGGTTCATGAAACTTTAAAATTTACTTTTATATTTGATCTTTAAGGACCTCTTTTGCGATCTGTTGATCAACATATTAAAAATAATTTTGCTTCAAATTTTGCTCTGGCCTCCTAATCTCAATGAAATGTACTAAAACTGATTATATGTGGCACAAAAAGGCAGTTTATTATTCTGATGGGTAAAAAATATGCTTGACATTCTCACTCCGACCTCGTCACATATTGACATTTGGTCATGGACTTTCAATGTCCACATACGACATGAAAGGTATCCCGGGTGCGGTGGATGTTGACGTTCTGGGACGCTGTGTCAAGTTATCCCTGGGAAATTCACCGTTTACATATTCAAAATAAATGTACGTTAGTACAACACTGCGAATTGACATTTTTCTTCCTTCAACAAAAAAAGCACATGGTTGGGTTTAGGAAAAAAAACAGGGTTTGGCTTTATAATCTTGCCGGACACGAACACTGCTCTCCCGAGTGAAGGCTGGTGTTTGTTGGACCCATCCACCACCCATCCAACTTGTACTTTTGCTGTTCTTGTCCCGCTGCGTTTCCCCCCACCGAGTGCAGTTAAACTATAATGGCGACTGGCTGCGCATCATGCCATTGTTAAAGGAGGGCTTTTTTTCATCAGTGTCTGGCGCTGAAGTCACTGCACAAGCGCCGGATTTAGACAACTTCCAAGTGAGACTGAGTTGGCTTGACTGGTGAATCGTTTCATCTACCAGTCCCTTTGGTCTGTGAGTCAAAAAGTTAATTTTGAATACTGCAACCAATTGAAATTAAAACATGGCAGACTTCGTGGAAGAGGACCCGCTTTGGATGTGGATATAAACAGCTCATTGTAAGGTAACAAAAACAGGATTCTTAATTTCAGGTGATTATATGCTGTTGAAACACCATCATGAATATCATATTCCATTTCTGCCAATATATGCCTCAAAATCTTACATACCGGACCTTTAAATTATAATATCATAGGGGAGACCAGTAAACCTTTTTTACAGCTGATGCTAATGTACCTGAGTGCAGCTGTGAGCGCAAAGACAGTATGTTCGTAATTTTGGTCTCTAGCAAAAATAAAAGAATCCAGGGTTTTACATGCAAAATAACAACAGTAATAACAATGAGCCACAAGTCTGTTCAAAAATCAAATCCTGTCACATCTATGCCTGACTATATGTTGTACTTTACGCTTAAATCTAGCATAGGTTGACATTATGTAAGTGAAAAAGATGGACTTTCTTAACAGATCTGTGAATAACGTTCCGCACAGAGAAAAGTAAACTTCAGCTGAAAAATATCTCCACATTTCTGCAGGTCAGCAAAAGCATCTCATTAGTTTGCATGTAACAACAGCACTTTAGCACTTGATGCTCCCCCTTAAAGGCACTGACTGAGTCACAGACGCTCAGATTAAGATTCCTCCCAGAGATGAGTCCGTCTGCCCGACATTTGATTGATCTAAGCGTCCAGAGTGCGCCGTGAGCAGAGCTTCTTTTGTCTTTCACTTTATCGGCTCTCTCAAGGTCATAAAAAATTCATGTGCTGTGGCTTCCAGTGTTTTTTAATTTACTTTAAGTAGAGCATTGCAGAGAGAGAGACACCAAGAGAGGAACACTGGTGTGCTGATTTTATAAATATTTTCTCAGCCCCCTGAAGAAAGTTCTGCTTAACCAGAGAACAAAGTGAAATAAAGCTGGCTGATGAGTGAGGAAAACAAGCTCTTTAAAAGAAGTATCCAAGAAGCAATCTCAGTTTTCTTTTTCTAAAAGCAAATCTACTCCCACGCCTTGTAGTCTTACTTTAAATTAATACAAACTCACTAGTTGTCTCGTTGACTGTATTCCCCAGCATCCCCAGTGCAGCTAACCATACCACAGATTTAGAGATAAGAGTTTTAATGATGCAATGTGATGTCATAGTTTGTGAAAATGATGATAAATCTTGGTTAACTGGTGTAACAGCTCAGCTCATTTGACATCACAGCCATTTATATCAAGACAAAATCAACAACAGCAGTGTGACAAAGCTGTCAGCCCAGCTAATGTGAATATGATTTCTTGCCTTTCTTAAAACACATGAAAACTTCCCCCAGAAAACAGCTTCTGTTATGTATTACTTTAATACTTCTGTGGCAATTACCATAAAGCTGCTCATTTTTAAAGAGGTTATAGAACTGCTGAAGCAGGCAGCTCCTCCTGACAGCCGAAGGAAAGCTCAGCTTTTTCAGTTGCAATCCATCACTAAGCTAAAGCGTGCTTTGACAAATTTGAGTCTGTGCACTTTTCACTGGATGCATATGTTGAATCATCCACAGTTTCACCGAAAGGCAACCTGTTGTGATTTGTTTTTAAGAGCTAATCCAGAGTCATGTGTCATCTTTCTAACAGCCCTATCTTAGAATATATAATAATCCCAGAAACTGAGAAGCGAGTGGGGGGTCCTGCTGCTAAAACAGCTGCAGTCCTGCTGATAATCTCAAGGTGATACTTTGGTAATCGAGGTGGGTGGTGCAGCTGGTCGTTGGGGGGAAACTACAGCCCATGGCTCACTGTCACCAGGCCCCACCTTCCCTCACACACCAGTCGATACACACCTGGATGATTAACTGCATTTTCATGGTATACAGAGCCAAAGACACGGCTACCTGAATCAGTCATGTGTATGCAAGTAAGTTTTTCCTTTAGTGCTTTTCTTTTGCAGCAGCAGGAGAAGAGCATGGATGAGCTTTTCGTTCCCAGTAAAGTGAAACTGCACCAATTGTACAAATCAAAGCCAGCGTGCAGGTCATGGGGAGTAGCTAGTATTTAAAAAAAGTAGTTTAAGCCTTTTGTGGCTCCAGAGGGAGCTGCATAAAGTCTAATGAATTGCCTCAAATGGTGTCATTTGAATCTATCAGTTGGAACAAGCCCCAGGAACAGTGCTGGGCTTCGAAGTGGGCTCAGACTGGCCATCGCGCAATTCTGGCAAATGCTAAATGGGCGGGCCTACCTTGTGGGCTGCAGGGCCACCAACAGAAATGTTGGGAAAAAAAAACTGTAGGGGAAAAAAACTAAAAAACTGCTGGCTGTGACCCACTACATGACGGAACAGTCAATCTGATTAGGGGTTACAGGGCCCCAGTTGGTCTATAGACTACCTATATTGTAAGATAGGTGCAGTGTTGCTGGGCAACCTCCCCTTCCCCTCAAGTGGATCGGTCCATCATGTAATGTCAGATGTCGAGCAGATTAGAAACAAACAAACCAATGCTAAGAACTAGGGTGGTTAGGTGGTAGCAATGGGGCTGGTCCAAAGGAAAACTGCCAGAACAGAATGTTGTTCGCAGCCTGACCCTGTTTTGAAGCCAATTTTACACAGTGGCCATGGAATTACAACTTCTTGGTCCGTGACATGATGCCACGGGGCCCAAAAATACTTTTCCTATAGAGTTAGGGTGCTTTCACACCTGCCCTGTTTAGTTCGGTTGAAGTTTGTTTAAACTTTAAATTTATGTGCGGTTCGTTTGTGCAGGTGTGAACACAGCAATTGCACTCGGATGTGCATAAAAACAACTGGACTGAGACCTTCTTGAAGAGGTGGTCTCAGTCTGGTTACAAACAAACTGCGGTTCGTTTGTGGTGAGAACGTATTCCGACCTGGATGTGAACCAACTGCAGTCACATGACACATTGTTTGGGTTAAACATGAGCATGTTACAGTTCTGGAGGATTATTAATGTGCACCTCCTCCTGTACTGCCTTAATATGCACATTCAGCACATCCAATGCATCAAAACACTGTTTTCTAGTTGGAGCCGCGCCTCGTTTTCAAACTGTATGGTTTGACTAAAATGAACAATGACAGAAATATAGTCCACGATGAGCAGCGCTAAAATCAACCTGCGTAGTTGTCCCTCCATTGTGACATTAGAAAGTGTCACATTTATCTTGCAAGTGTACTCTCCTTCAACGTTTGGTTTACTTCCTGGATTTTTCCCACATGGAAATTCTGACCAATCAAGAGCAGCTTTCTCACACAAGGCATTTGATCTGGTCCTCTTGTAAATGCTGCCGTGAGAACACGAACCAACTCTAGGCAGTTATGCAACTTTGTCACAAAATTAGTCCCTGATTCAGACCAAAGCAAGACAACTCTAGGTCTGAAAGCACACTTACATTGTGAAAGAGAAGTCTGTAAGTCAGTGAATACATTTTCTTTAGCACTTCGACTGCCACAAAATGTTTTATTACATTATCAGAATTTGATCCCTTCTGTCAAGTAAAATTTCAAAATAACTGTTATCACCATTTAAGTTAGCCGAGGGCTAAACCTGAAATTAGCCAGGCGCCCTGCGGAAGTCTCTAATGTGCTTACTCTATGGGGCTCCACGTCCATGCTGCATTGCGTTCTCTTTACACATCCAGGACTGAAGATGACAAGTTTTAATCTTCTTTTTTAAACTGCCCATCATGGACTGCACTTGTATAGCACTTTTCTCATCTTCAGACCACTCAAAGTGCTTTTACACTATGAGCCACATTCACACACACACATTCACACACTGATGGCCAAGGCTACCACACATGGTACCACCTGCTACTCAGTAACCATTCACTCACACTCACACGCCAATGGAACAGCCATTGGGAGCAATTTGGGGTTCAGTATCTTGCCCAAGGATGCTTCGACCTGTGGACTGGAGGACTTGGAGGACTCTTCTGATTAGTGGATGACCCACTCTGCCTCTGAGCCACAGCCGCCCCTCATGAGTCCAGCAATTTTAGTGGAGTGCTAAATTGGTGCACTTCGAGCAATTAGCAAATAGCAGGCATTAAGCCAGTGTGTCTAAAAGCAATAAGTCAATATTCTGGGAAAAACACTTATTTACTTTCTTGCAAAGAGTTAGGTTATAAGTTTACTTTCATATTTGTTGAGACTTTATCTAAGGTTACATTTAACAGCGGGCTGCCTTAGCTCACCATAGAGACTGGAAGCAGGGGAAAGCAGCTAGCCTGGCTTTGTCCAAACAGCCTGCTGAACAGCACTTCCAAAGCTCATAAACTGGCTTCATATCTCTCAATGTAATTTCTTATTCTATGCTAAGATAACCCACTGCCAGCTCTATAGACATATTTAATGAGCAAAACAAGAATGGTATTGATTTCTCTTTAAAGTCTTTGCAAACTCACACTGAATCAGTGGCTGCTAATTGTTTGTTCAGGCCCAAACAATAAAGACAGTTGATTACTTTATCATTACATTTTTTTCTTCTTGTCAGCAGTACCAATTTTCCAGCAGTGAGAAAACAGTAAGTGCTCACATATTTCTCCGCCAACGGAAGCCTGTGTCTCTACCTCCTACAGGTGAGATGTTAAAAGTCAGCAAGAGGTAAGGATGAGTCCGGGTACACTGAGAGAGAATAGGAGAGTGGAGCTGTACTGTGTGGGCAAATCAGAGCTGCCATTGTTACAGCTGTGCAGACAGTGAGGAAGAAATATTAAAGAATTTAAATAGAAATGGTTTCAGGAGAGAATAAGCTTTTCAGACAGCTGACAATGAAATCTGCTGTTCCTATATTGTGCTCATCTTCAGTGCACTGCAGTTTCCCCATGACTCAAATACAACCCATTACGTTTGTTTACTGTTAAATTCATGAAAATGGGATTTTTTTTAAAGATTACAATTGCCAGAGAGAATTACTTTGGAGGACCATGAAAGAGCTTGATGATAACAATGCACTGCCTGCTAAAAAGAAAGCAATACATTGCATTCGCTGCGGTATCTCCCCATGAAAAGGTCTGAGATGGGCGTAAAGTAAAACAATATAAACTCTGTGAATCCCGAGCTGTTAAGTTTGACCAATATGCATTTTTCCCTCATAAACTGCCTTTCCTCGTAAAACTAAGCGAGCAGATCATTCTCCTACAAGAGCAGAGTGGGAACAGATGAGAACAAGTGCAAGAGGAGAGAGCAGCTTTATGAAGCTTCTTATGGGATAATGGAAATTATGCAAATCAGGCCCCGACGTTAAAAACATTAACACAGGGAGAAGTTGTGAAAATTACAAAAGTTCTTGATACCAGATAAATTATAGTTTCATTTATCTCCACAGTTTTTACCGCAGTGATTTTTCAGAAGGAGCTCAACTGAAACTTTCCACTGTCAGGAGACTGAGGACACGGCGCTTCTCTCTGAGAGGAACAAGTGGTTGCCTTCATGAATGTCAATCATGTTACTTTGGCTGCTGCTGCTGTGCTAAGACCTTGACAAAGGAATAGTTATTTAGTGAAGGCCATTACAGTGGAGACTGAAAATACAGCTGTACTACTGTAAGATGAGATTTATGTTTGGGAAGATGTATGTTATAGATCATCTCATGTTATCTCTTAGTTTACTGAAGAAAGAAGAAGATATACTTTATTAATCCCTGAGGGCAAATTCAATTTTTTCATTCTTTTGTCATATACACACAGGCCTGAAATACACACACATGTACAACAGGACCTTTACATGCATTAAATGGAGAGATGTCAGAGTGAGAGGGCTGCCCATGGACAGGTGCCCTGAGCATTTGGTGGCACTGAGCCACCAAATGCTCAGGTGCCCTGAGCATTTGGTGGCTCAGTGCCTTGCTCGAGGGCACCTCAGTAGTGCCCAGGAGGCGAGCTGGCACCTCTCCAGCTACCAGTCCAGGCTCCATACTCGGTCTAGATGTAGACTTCAGTCTGCAACCCTCTGGTTCCCAACCCAAGCCCCAATGGACTGAGCTCCTGCCCCCCCACTGAGATGGTTTGGATAATAATATTAATGCTAACTATATATTCTCCTGAGACCCTGTGTCCTCATATGAGGACATCTCATTTTGTGTTTACTTGACCTCATACTTCATTCTACTTAACTCAGACCTGTTGTCCTCATTCATGGACACTTTTGTGCCATCCAGTGGTAGTAAGAGCACAATACACAAATCCATGTAAAAACAAGATGGCAGCCATCTCTGCCAAGTCAGTCTGCAGCTGATCCCAACACAAAAGTGAAGGTCCAAAACCTGATCACATTTTATGGTTGAAACTTGTTTGTTTATGATTAATAATGATTGTAGTTTGATATGGCAACAAATTTGACCCATTTTAGCAACAGCAACCAGCTAAGACACTGTTAATGAGGAAGTACTCGATTGAGGGCATTGGGACTTAATTATTGTCTTGTTTGAAGACATTGGGCCTTTATTATCATCACGTTTGAGGACATTGGGACTTAAACACGTCTTGTTTGAGGACATTGGGACTTAATTATCATCTTGTTTAAAGACACTGGGACTTTATCATCGTCTCGTTAGAAGACATTGGGACTTAAACACATCTTGTTTGAGGACATTTGACCAATTTTAGCAACAGCAACCAGCTAAGACACTGTTAATGAGGAAGTACTCGATTGAGGACATTGGGACTTAATTATCATCTTGTTTTAAGACACTGGGACTTTATTATCGTCTCGTTAGAAGACATTGGGACTTAAACACATCTTGTTTGAGGACATTTGACCCATTTTAGCAACAGCAACCAGCTAAGACACTGTTAATGAGGAAGTACTCGATTGAGGACATTGGGACTTAATTATCATCTTGTTTAAAGACACTGGGACTTTATTATCGTCTCGTTAGAAGACATTGGGACTTAAACACATCTTGTTTGAGGACATTTGACCCATTTTAGCAACAGCAACCAGCTAAGACACTGTTAATGAGGAAGTACTCGATTGAGGGCATTGGGACTTAATTATTGTCTTGTTTGAAGACATTGGGCCTTTATTATCATCACGTTTGAGGACATTGGGACTTAAACACGTCTTGTTTGAGGACATTGGGACTTAATTATCATCTTGTTTAAAGACACTGGGACTTTATCATCGTCTCGTTAGAAGACATTGGGACTTAAACACATCTTGTTTGAGGACATTTGACCAATTTTAGCAACAGCAACCAGCTAAGACACTGTTAATGAGGAAGTACTCGATTGAGGACATTGGGACTTAATTATCATCTTGTTTAAAGACACTGGGACTTTATTATCGTCTCGTTAGAAGACATTGGGACTTAAACACATCTTGTTTGAGGACATTTGACCAATTTTAGCAACAGCAACCAGCTAAGACACTGTTAATGAGGAAGTACTCGATTGAGGACATTGGGACTTAATTATCATCTTGTTTTAAGACACTGGGACTTTATTATTGTTGACAATGTTTAGATTTGTAGACTTATCAGGTGTGGAGGGGAACACTAGGGTGGAGCACACAAGACTAACACAGTACAGGTGTGAAGGGAAGACTCTGGGAACAGGGAAGGACCAACGAGACTGGTGTGACAGAAAACAGGCAGAAAACAAGCAAAGACAGGAAGTAAAACCCAGACACGACACATAAGGAGAGAATCTACAAAATAAAACAGGAAACAGATTAAACATGAATGAATAACATGAAACAAAGAACACAAAGAGAAAACTCCAAAACAAAGTCCATAGGATAACAGAATATAAATAAACCCTGGATCATGACATCCAAGTCATCTGGAATTTTCTCAGTTTTTGGATTCCTCGTTCACCAGAGGCATGTGAGAAAAACAATGTGTTCTTCCCATTTCAGTGTCACACAGGGTAAGTTAATATAAACATGACATTTACAGTAGAGTTGGGTGGATTGATACCAAAATATCGATGGTATAGATTCTACGTTTTCATTTTGAAGATCGATCCTAGCATCAATAAACTTGATACCAAAAAGGGATTAGTTTTTCTCTTCTACAACACACCTATTTGTATTTCAATAGTAAAACTGCCTGTGCAAACAACTTTCTATTTTCATGAACACATCTAGTGCATGTTCTGTTTGCTTCTCCACTGCTTTTGTGTTGTCTGCACTCAAATGACATATGCATTGCACACACGCAGCACACTGCGGCGTGCACTCTGACTAGTTTAATCCGACACATAAGTGACTGTATTCCTCAGTGATGGCTTAATGAAGGAGGAAAAAAAAACATGAGAGAGGAACTGGGAGCTGCAACCGAAAATAAGAGGAGGAGGGAAATGCCTCAGCATCCAGACCCCCGACGGAGAGACAGAGTTCACTGGCAGAGTCTGATCAAAGAGGCTCAGACGCAGAATATCCAGGTGTCTATGAAATCAATATTTTAGTCTCATCAGATCTTCAGCACTGGTTAATGTTACATTTTCAAACTGAAGGGTTGGAGGTGATGTTGAGCAATTTATTCAACAATTATTGACTTCATAATCACACTGCTTTACCCTACATGACAGTATAAGCCACTTTTAAAAATACAAAGTATGTTTATCGTTATTGATATCGTGGTTCTGGCCCTGTCTTGCTTGGTATCAGATTGAAACCAAATGTTGTGCCCACCCCTACTTTACAGGGTTAAAGTGCAACTTGCAGGTTATTTTGTTTTTTTAAAATATATACATAACCTTGTCTGGAAATTACCATATGAGAAGTTAATTCAGAATTTATTATGGTTTACACGACATAAGGGCACAAAAAACGCTTTTTTTCCAACATTGCCTGATACTACGTCACGAGAGGGACTCTGCGTCCTTGACCCTGCCTCTGTCCAATGCACAGTAGTAGGTGGTAGTGAGTCTGAGCGGTAGTAAACTTGTGAGTTAGTATTTTTTCGGTTGTTAACAGTGCATTGCACCATTTGTGATGATGCCGAATTTTTGTGTTTGTGCAGGTTGCACAAACTCGAGTCTGTCAGGACCTCGAGTCCATCGTTTTCCGGACAGAAAAAGGAATGGAGTTAGTTTTCGTGCCTGGGTGCGTTTTGTGCAGGTGAAGAAGCGCGATTTTACGGCTTCATCTGTGACCAAAAACGTGGTCGTGTGCAGCGCTCATTTTGGACAGGAGGATTATGTTCCTGCTGGAGCCCGCCCGCCCTCGCACATACCCCCGAGACTCGGGGTATGTGCGAGGGCAGAAGGCATCCACCTCCCTGCAGCACATACTCTCCACAGCAGAGGACATGGGCTTGCAGTTCCCACACAAGCACCTATCATACAAAAAATTATCAGGAAATCTTCGATCTCCCTCTCTCTCCCTCTCTCCCCTGCAGACGTCAACACACCGTAATGCGGAGTTATAACACGCATAGCAAGATACGTCTGATACAAGCTGACATTTGCGCATATAGTTTCTGTTATGGGTAAGTAGCATTAGTTATCTAATACTGGCAGAACTATTGGTAGCTTTGTTATAACCTAATACGTGATGGCAAACTTAATGTTGTGATGTGAACACAGCGTTAGACATCGTTAGCTAACGCTGGTCGCTCTCCAAGACACCTGCCAGTTCTCCACTGGTTCTCCTCACACCACAGCTCTATTTCTCTCCTGTGGCCGTTATTTCTCCTAACCCTGATCTGTTCCTGGTCTCTTGGACACCTAGCAGGCTCATAATTATAAGCCTGTGGGCCGTCATATGCATATGAATGTACACTTTCAACCTCTTCAGTCTCAAAACTAGTACTGGGATCCATATTTACACTCAATCGAACTCAGCCGGACTCCCTTACGCTACGTCACTTCCGGTTAGTGGGTTTTTAGATGCGGAAGCAAAATTCTCTTACAAAAACGACCCCAAAAGTCACTGTAGTGTGTCTATGTTTATGTTTTTTGTTTTAATCGAGTTTCTACATCATTTTCCTACACATTTATTCACCATGGTCTCCAACCTGCAAGTTGGGCTTTAAGTATTCTTTTAATGCTAAGAGTAGGCAGCTTTAAGCCAGGTTCACACTGGATACAGAAACACCCTGATTTGTTCACAAATCTTTCACACGTCGCCTACGCAGTTGTGAGCATTTACACTGGTGTGTCTGTGTCACTCTGCAGTTACACCTCCAAAACACTGGTCAGTGGCGGAGGTTTCTGTGAAGTGCTGTAAAGTTTAGTTGATTCAAAACACACCCGAAACGCACATTAAACATGGCTTAACAACGACAATTTCAAACACAAGTACACAAATCAGCTTCACTATAACTCACAGCATTCACAGATAAACACTTTTTCTTTATCTGGACATATTTTCCAAACAAATATAACATGCTAATGCTATTAGCTCAAACCTATGGCATTTTACATTGTATAAATTAGCCTAGCAGCTAGCGATCTTTTCCTCTTCTCATATAAAAACAAGGACAAAGGCAACATTTAACAAAGGTAATGGCACAATATTCAGTTCGATTACAGCTCACAAAGTTCATCGACAAAACAACTGTCTTATACTAAACATGTTTTCCAAACAAATGCAACATGCTAACGTTATTTGCACAAGCCTATGGCATTTTACATTGTATAAATTAGCCTAGTGGCCGGGGATCTTTTCCTCTTCTCATTTAAAACCAGGGACAACAGCAGCATTTAACAAAGGTAACGGTACATAATTTGACTCCATTAGACAGGTTCACTACAAAACAACTGTCATATGAAACACATTTTCCAAACACATACAACATGCTAACATAGCTGTTAGCATACTAACATTTGCTAATTAGCAAAACCAACTCAGAGAAGAGCCAGAGAAAAAAATCAGAGGATCACTAAAGTCAGTATGGGCATCATTTGGGAACCATTAATGTTGCTGCAAAATTTAGAGCCAATCCATTCAGTAGATTTCTCGAGATAAGAGAAAACTTTGACCTGTGTGGAGCCTCACCAAAATCAGTAGGTTTCATCCTGTGCCAAATTTCATGGCAATCCATTCAATGTTCAATGTTGCTGACACATTTCATTTAAAAACAAAAACCTCACTGTGGTGCAAAATGAAAGGTCAGTGGATCACCAAAATCAATAGGCTTCAGCTGTCTCTGTACAACATTTCATAGCAATCCATCTGATAATCGTTGAGACATTTCAGTCTGGATGTGGATCGACTGATCATCTGTCATTGCCCATCATGGGGCCACGGCGATAGCCTGGCTAAAACACTAAAGTCACTACAGAGTCTGCAGAAACCACTTGCTCTATGAAATTACACCTCATGTGCTGTAATTGAGCCTCTTTGGCTAATTCCTGCATACTGTACAGATTATCAGATCTGTGTTAAATGCTCCTCCACCTCATTATAAACACGAGGACACTGCTGCAGATTAGCACTAGGCAAATATGTAATTATGCATCATCCACCGTGTTGAAATATGATTAGGGACAAGCAGGGATGTTCTGTGTGAATGTGTGTGTGAGACAGATACTGTATATAGACAGAGAGATATATGTAAAGTGTCAGTGTGTTCTGCCTGTATGTACGATTGTATGTGCACAGTGACACTTCACATGGAAGAATATCAGTAACCTAACAGCAGACAGAGATGGGGGTGTATTTGAAAAGAATGAAGCAGAACATGTTGTATTTTCAGACTTAAGGAAGCAATGGTGAATGTTTCAATACCAGAAATGATGTTCTTTCTCTGATAGGTACTCCTAATGTTCTCAAATGTCTCAGTCACAGTAAACCAAGGAAAGGCAGGTCTAAAATCTTCCCTTGTTATGTGAACTAGATCTCACATTGATAATCAAAAGAAATCTCATCCCGCAGCAGATGAAACACAAGCACCGACTCCAAAGATCAAGACCAATCTGTGCTTTTTAAAGAAGCCCGAATATTATTTTTCACGCGGTTTGTTTTGAAACTGCATGCCAGCGGAGGGTAAAAGCTAGCAGGTGACGGGAAAGGGGGAAGCTGAAGAGCAGAGAGTCTGCACAGTAACATCTGACTGCTATAGTTGAGCAGAATGGAGAGGCCTCATTAAATTTTAATTGCAGCGTGATGCTGAGTGCATTGCCATCTACATCGAGACGCATGTGACCTTCTTCTTTCTCTTTTTACTTCTACCAAATGTGAGTGTGTACAATCTCATCTGTCCTCTTGTCAGCTTAGCAGCCTTGTGATTCAGTAAAAGGATGTTGGAGAAAACACGCACTCAGGTAATTTTCACCATTTAGATTTTTTAATGATAACAGAAAAGCTCTCAAAGCTTTTCAGCTTCCTACAAAAATAATCTACGTCTGTGAATAAGAACGTCTTTTGCATAGTTGTGGAAACTGTTGCACATGTGTCAGGCATTAGAACTTTTGCATATGGTGTTGCAGTTTGCATAGATGAATTATGAAACAAAGGGCTCCTGGATGCATAAAGGACCCCCCAGCAGGGCAGGTACACTGACTTTCAGCCAACAGCACAATGCTAAATTTACCTTAAGCCTTATTTGCACGGGACTGGTATCACCTGGGGACCTCATGTGATTCTGAAATTACCTCTCACGTCTGAGTTCCGTGCAGAGCATTCACACGGGATCAGCAAAGTAATTTACTGACGTTATCCCCCACAGTCATTTGTAACTCCACTCTACACAACACAGAAACACAGCACAGCATCACAAGTGGAGCAGTACAGTGTTGACCCTATTTTGTCTTCCAAATCTGGGTTAAACAAACAGCACCATCTCTTCCACATACTGTCACATTATATCCATCTCATCATCTTTCAAAGTTTGCTCTTCAGTTTACTTTATTTGCGAATGGGTCTCCATGCTGTGGAGCGAGATGAGCCTCCTGCACCCAAAATGCTGTCAAAACTTTCATTTATAATTGCAGCCTTCGTAATTCTCGAACAGTAAAGATGCAGAAACGAGGTGTGGAGAAAACACAAAACTTAGTACAATCCCAAATCACAGAGATGCTGATTTGCATGGGTCTAATATCATCACATGGCCTCTGTGTTTGGTGAAATATGGTAACTTTACTTGACAAATTAATGACATGGCAGATTTGCACAGGATTAATATCACAAACAACCTCTGCATTCATTACAAATTACCAGCGGTCCCAAGGTAATACTAGTCCTGTGCGAATAGAGCGATAGTCTTGCATAGCCAGACTTATCTTATACTCTGCCTGCATTGGAGAAAGGTCTGGCTGAGCCCATCATAATTCCACACTAAGGGAAAATAATGCCCTGGGTTGTTTGCATTTTCTTTAGACCAATCACAGCTGTCTTGGGCAGCGCTATTTGCAAGGGCACTGTCACTGCATCTTGAGTTTAGCGCTGCAGTGACAGTGCCCTTGCAAATAGTGTCAGGAGGGAGCTTGTTTTGGTGGAACCTTTGCACGTAAGCAGGCTAGCCCTGCCATTAAAATAGCTGAATCCCAGCAAAAGAAAACACCACATAAAACATTCAAACACATTTTAGCGTGTAGGCTGCTAGCTTAGAGGATATTGGTGTTGTTATTTCATGCACAGCACTAAAGCAAATTTGGAGTTAGGTCTGGCTATGCAAAACTAGTTTCCCATAGCGACTGGGATGTTGAAAATGGTAACACGCAGGAAGCACATGGCATTGCAGTTAGCACAGGTGCATAATAAGACAACTGGCCCCTTGTGTATGGACTTGGAGGGCACCGTTAAGAGGCTACTTAGACAGAGCTTTTAATGCTGAAGGGCCCATATTGCATACAGTTCTAAACTGAGGCGATAAACACTCACTTAAAATGTATAATGATGGTTTCGTTCTTACAAGGGCACAGGTTTTGTTTGCACATTGGGGGGAATTATATGAAACAGGGGTTTGGGGTCCTCACCCAGAGTGTCAAACACTTAATTTCCTGCATTCTGGTGAATTGTTCTGCATCGGTTTATGGTAAAAATGTCTTTAATTTTGCTACTTTAATGTTTTTATTGTGGGGACAAATGCACATGTTCTAAATATTGAGGGGGATGTGTCTCCTGTGTGCCCCCTGAAATCTACACAATCTACTTACAACTTCAAAGTGAATGTTTAGGCCTGGGACACTCAACTTGTTTTGCTTGGGGGCCACTTTTGCAAAACGACAAGAGGCCAGGGGCCAGTTAATAAACACACATTATTAATATTTATCAGATAAACTGAATAAATGAGGCAAATCCAGGCACAGCAGCCCCGCACAGGTCAGGTGTACACAGAGGTGTTTCTAGGATTTAAGGACATTCTGGGCTTAGCCTTAACTCTGAATCTTTTAATAGAGAAGCTCTATTTTGACTTTTTCATGCACTTTGGCACCTTATTTACATTCAAAGTACAATATAAAAATGTATGTGGATCTATTTATTTTCTGCGCCACGTTGCACTCTGTTGTAAAGTGAGTATGACTGGTTTAAGCTCTTCCTTACATTTTTCTGTAGGAGTTTTGGGCCTCTGTTATTGACATGAATGTATAAGCTCTTTGACAATGCAACAAGAAATGCATATTAAATAACAGCAACTTCAGAGGCTCTTGCTTAGGGGCCCATGTGGTAATCCACCCATGGCAGTAAGTTACAGAAATAAACAAATATGGGACCAGTCTGCTTGAAATATGTTGAGTGTGTTGAAATGTACAGCTGGATTAATATGTGAAACACTTCAGCCAAATCCAAAAGTCTGAGTCCTTCAAACTGCCTGACAAGTGTTTCAATATAAGCAATTTCCCACTTGAAGACAAGTGTATATACACACAATAAGCCCCACGAGGCTCTATAACAATACAAATCACACACCGGCATCAACAATAAAACCTGAGTCACACCACTCTTCACAGGTTGATGTGAGAGGAAGGAGTCAGCAGGAAGCAGCCTGTTCAGTATGCATGCTGCAGGAGATTAGTGTGTGTTTATCGTCTTCCTGTCCTGGATGGGTGTTGCATTACAAGGTATTGTCTCCAAACTGCCAGAATCAATTAATATGAATAATGAATGCCGACTGACGGTGTTGGTTGTGTGAGTGCTCATTTTGTTCCACCTCCCATTGTTCTTGCACATGCAGAGCGGTTTAATTTTGCAGGAGGTACAAGAAGCTAATTCTTTTATGGATAAAAGTGAAATATTCTTGGGGCACCACATGTGCTCAACAAGCCTCACACCCCACAAACACACACTCCTCCCAGCACCACGATTGCTAAATATGAACCCTCCTGACTCTTAGAAAGGAGAACTCATCTCACATATGGACTGACACCGCTGACTGAAATCAAGAGGCATCGAGGGCATTACTCACCCCACTAAGATCGCTTTACACACTTCAGCAGCCACAGCTGGAGGAGTCACACATATTAGCCAGGTCAACAGGCACTAAACAGTGGTCACCAAGCACCAGCACACACTTGGCTCCTCACAGCCTCACAGCTTGCTTTAAAATGCTGATTTCCTGCTCAGTGTTCAGTAAGACCACTGATGTAAAGTCTGCTTATCCAAGCTATTATTGGCAAGAATTCACTAAGTAATTAAATAACGTAAACCAAGCTACTTTAATAGTGCAAGTGAAAAACAACTGCATCCACAGATCTCAAAGACTTAGAAAGCAAACCATTTTATGTAATGAACTTTGAGTGAAAAAAGCTGAGAATAAATAGAGAAGAAACATCAGATCAAGACTATGTAAAGAGAGTTTATATCTGCACGAGGCTCCACCATCAGTTAAATGCTACAATTAGGCCTCAATCACACAGGAAGTGTTTTGCAGGTTGCAAAATGTGAGGCGCACAGCACTGCCTTTTTTTTTATAATTGAATACCACTAGTAAAATTGCTTACTGCAACTTTTCATTGATGTCAGGCAACCACCCCATCACCTCCTTACCCTAACCTTCCTGTGTAATCAATGTACCGTTTATTTTTTCATTATTATTTTTATTGTTATTATTTATTGTAGCTTGCTGTAGCTCTGGTTGAGGGTGAGAGGCTGTCAGCAAATAGTTTGTACTATTGCTAACTACTAACTACAGGGAGTTCATTGGTCCCGCCAAGCGACTGAGCACCACCAGTTTCTCCTCCACTGTTTGCCAACTGCAAACTTGTCATGACCACCACAGGAGGCCCGCCTCTCAAACCATCTGATTGGACAATGAGAAAGAAGCGGAGATGACGTGGGACACTTGAAGATTTTTCAACTTGAGGAGTTCAGAGCACTCTGGCAAAAACACCAGGAGACTAAAGCGCAGAAACACCAGGTGTGTAGCAACACAAAAACAACAAACAAAAAGTTTCATTCTCATAAAAAAAACAATTGCGTCCAGCTGTTAAAATGCTATCTGTGATCAGGGCCTCAGAATGCTAACATGCTTAGGCTGACCAAACGTCCTCTTTTGCCCGGACATGTCCACTTTTCATGTCCTGTCCAGGGCGTCCGGGGGGTGTTTATAAATTGATGATAATGTCCGGTTTTCCTTGTGTGTGCGTAATCCCCGAGAGGCTGCCTTATCGGCGGATCTCCCACACTCACAACGAGGAATCAGCAGACACCGGTGGCGCAGCATTATTCCAAGCTTCCAAGATGCCGAAGTGCAAGTGCAGCTTCACAGATGAACTGCAGAAAAAATTCCCAACTTATCGTCCCGACCCGGTCGTGTGCAATATCGTGGCATATATGATTCTGTGTCTAATAAAGGTGACCTCAAGTTGGATTTTCTAATACAGAAGAGGTATTATTTAGAACATTATTTCATATTATTTATTTATTTATTTGTCCAGTAAGACTTGAAAAGATAGCTATTATTTTACAAGTTGATTTTTCTAATACAGAAGAGACATTATTTCTATCATTATTTCATTCCAGAGATTTTACATTTATTTTACATTTATATTTATTTTTGTACAATTGAAACTTGTAAAAAGATTATTGTTTTAGAAAAGCAAGTTGAGTAACCTCTGAGAAGCCTATCTAAATTTCTGTCTTTGAGAGATATTATTTTGTAACATAACTGAATTTTCTATCCATACATATAAAATTTAAATATATTAAAATTATAAGGCATCTTTGAGTAAACTGCGAGTATCATTTAAGTAGGCTATCTTGTGGCCGGGGCGAGTGTCCTCTTTTTTGGAAATCAAAATATGATCACCCTAAACATGCTGATGCTAAGCAGGTAGGCCTATACAATATAAACCATAATAGCTTGGAGTGTTAGCATGCTAACATTTGCCAATTAGCATCAAACACAGAGTACAGCTTAGGGTGATGGAAATGTCATCACTTTTGCAGGTGTTTGGCCAAGTATCAGACGAATTATGATATTTACCCCAGGAACGCAGTTGAGGTTTGTTTCCATTTTTCCCAGTGGCCACTTGCAGTATTGCAGCCAAAAAAACCCCTGCAGCCCATTTTCCCCATTTACCACCATTGTAAGAGCCATGTTTGTAAAAATGACAACTACAAACAAGGTCAGTCATGACTCTTTCTATAATTAAGTTTTCATCCATGGAGGTTTCATACTTGCAAAACTTTCGTGAAGCAAAGAAAAGCAAATTAAAATTCATGACATCATCACAATGTAAAGTCCATGAGTCAGTCTGGTACCTAGTTATCATTATACATCTTTGGTTGGCGCTAGATGAAAAGTCAGGGGATAATCAGTCATTTGAATTCATCATCTGGAAACTGCCAAAATGTTATGCTGATTCATCAAACCAATGTTGAGATATTTCACAATTACCAGGGGTACTGATCACAGTGATGGTCAGGGGATCACAAAAGACAGTATGCGTCATCCTCTGGGGACCATGAATTTCTGCACACAATTTCATGTCAATCTATCCTATAGTTGTAGAGATTTTTGAGTCTTGACTGAAGTGACGGACTGCCCGACAGACCCATGCCGCTTACATGGCTTAAAAATAAAAGACCTCCCTAAAGCTGCCTCCCTACGGAGCCCCTTAGGTTCTGATAGGTGATATTTTTTTATCTCGTGTGCACAAGATAATTATCTTGTGGAATCAAGTTATTATCTTGTGCACACAAAACAATTATCTTTTGCGCACAAGACAAAAAAAAATACCATCACTGGGACCTTCGGGGCTCCGTACCTATCAGTCTCGTCTGATATGAACACTGCTGCTCCACCCAGTGCTAGAGTGAGACCTTACGTGTGAACATATTAGTGAACCCTACAGTCTATGTGCACGGCAATGGTGCTGCTCCTCACAAAGGAAGCTGAGCTTTCATGCTCGCTTGGCACTCCTCCTTGTATGTTGCTATGGTGATGATCCAAGCAACATGGACGCATCAATTTTGCATGTGTCACACTCTCCTGAGGAAGGGGAAGAGGTTATAAAGAATTCATTGGAACTGATATTAGGAACCAGTGTTCTGCTACTGGTTCTGGTTCTGCGGTAAATAAGTGACATTCAAGGTGTTGACCTTTGACCCTGTGAAGGCTTGATTTCAAGTTTTCTGTGGCACTTCATCAATTGATGCCTGTGTTACTGGTTGATTAAGATGCTGTTCAGCTCATAGTTGCTGTCATTTCCACTGAAAGCCTCACAGATTAAACTACTTACTGTTTTGTAATGAGCTGTCATATTGGACACCTTGAGAATTTTAATAAAGTATTTTGTGACTGGAATTTTGTTGATAAACCTAAATACTGCAATAAAATGCATTAAAATCTTGAATGCAACAAATGATTCTGAAGATATAACACATTCATATGACACAGACTTTCAGATGCAGAGAAATGGTAGCAGAGAAAACCAAAAGGATTGCAATGCAGTGCTGTACCTAGCAAATTCAGTGCCCTAGGCAAGCCCCCCCTGGCGCTCACAAACAATAATAAAAGAGCAATAAAAGAATACAGTATGTGCAATCAAGGCTCTAGTATCGTCCTGCTTTCGGTTTCAGAAGTAAGCTGGTCTACTCTGTCCGAATGTGCGTGGGTGGAAATCACTTCACACGACAAGGAATCTTCAATGTCTGCACTTATCTTAAATTCGGCAGGTGAGTACTGAGCTATTTACATCAGTGAAGGAAACTCTGCTGGATTGCAGTCATTAGTTCAGGCACAGAACAGCAAGCTGCCGCTGTCCATGCAATGAGCCACGAGCACCTTTCAACCTTTACTAACTGGCGCCTGCTGAAACTTTATGTCCTCATACATAATGTTGTCACATCAGCTAACCTCTCAAAACGTTACATCTAGCAACAAGGAAAACATTTGTAAGGGAAGAGAGAAGGCAGAAATTGAACTATTGTTAACTGTCTTACAGTATGTTCTCACAGTGATGATCACTTACTCGCCCCTATTACACTACCTGTTCAAGGCAGAAGTATTGCGTCATCATGCCACACCGTCATACTGTCATGCTATCTTCTGCCTTTCTGCATGGAAGGTATGATCGCATCATGGGAGGACAGAGTTGTCTCGCCTTTTAGCTGGAAGTGGAGGTAGTAACAGTGCCAAAAAAACATCTGTGTAAAAGGGACCAACACATTCTCACTTCAGCCTCATCACATACTGACATTTGGTCATGGACTTGCCACGTCTACATGCATGCAAGGTACCCTGGGTGCGTTGGTTGTTGACGTTCTGGGACGCTGTGTCAAGTTCTGCCTCTTACATGCACTGTCTTCTTTCAAAATAAACTGATCATAACCCTAACCCTACCCCCCCCCCCCCCCCCCCCCCCCAACCCTAACCCTAACCCTAACCCTCTGATTTCATAGGAAATTTAACATTTACATACAGTCTCTTTCAAAATAAACACACTACATTGGTACAACACAGCAAATTGATGGGGGTTTTTTGTCCATCAACAACAGACGCAAGTGGTTATATTTAGGGAAAAAGAACATGGTTTGGTTTTAGAATCTTACGGGATGCTAACACAGCTCTCTCTGGTGAAAGTCGAAGTTTGTTGGACCCATCCACCACCCCTACCACCTGCCTTCACTTTTGTCCTTGTCCCACCACATTTCCCCCGAATGCCGCCGGGCAACGTTAAACTAAACCGGCAACCAGCTGCCAAGCTGATGTTAAAGGATGTCTTTCTTCGTTCATTGGACACAGCAAGTCACTGCCCAAGCGCTGGATGACTTGAGAGTAGTGACCAGGCTCGGGGGACAGCCAGCAGGACAGGACCATGTGTGAGATGGGTGTGACGTGTTGACGACCCACTGTGGAAGATTTACAAAGCAGCTAGCAGCAGTTAGCAGCTAACTCATAGAAGAAGAACAGCAGTAAAAAAAAAAAAAAAAAAAAGCCCTACAGTGCGATCTCTGTACTGATGAACACGTGAAGGTGAACTGCATTGTCAGGAGTACAGACCAATTGTTAGCGTTACATGTTTGGGTCTGTTTTCCTTAATGTTCCATTTTTTTCTAATTATAAATTTTGATTTGGGGAGGGGACAACCTCTTGAGACCTATGGTGCCTACAGGAACATCTGCCACTGTTGCCATGCAATTTTTCCCATATTAGTAGTACAGTATCAGAGGCATGTTTAATGTAAAGTGCACTGTGCATTTGCATTGATTAGTTAGTGTTTTTGCAGCTCCGCAGGTTATAGCTGAATCGATCTATTAGCTTTTCCATTATTGACTTTTATGTCGATAAGCAATTAACAAGTTGGTGATTAATTTTACCCAACAGCAGGTTAAACCAGGAGCTCCAGATACTATGAAGAGTATTAGGGTGTATTAGAAAATGTAACAGTTGAGCCGCTCTCAGAGGATCTAAGCATCAAGGAGGAGCATTGTTTAAAGATCAAGGCCAGAGCCAAATCCCAAACAACTCCTCTTTTATCTGAAGGAAACATCTCAATAAAATGAATCACTTATATAACTCACTGGGAAACACATTGTATTATAATATATGTCAATAGTGTCAACACTTATTCTTCACCTATTATTACAACATCAAGGCATTATTTTCTTATATCCTGTCCTGATGCAGAGTTATTCTGACACTTGAAAGATTTCTTTTGCTTCCTATAAGTCTGCGTTGACAGTGCAGCTGCTGTTTTGATTTTACACAGTTTATAAGCACACCTGCCTGAATTCTGCATCTAAAAAACCTGGTTGCTGCCCAGGAAAGCTGCCAAATTGCTCCAAACTCCAGCAGAGGAAAACCTTCACTCTAATCAAGTCTGTTCAGGTTTTTTCCCTTAATTTTCAGGCAGCTGCTGGTGGGAGATGAGTTAATTAGAACTGACAACTAAGTAACATTATGAAAAAGATTTAATGCAAAATCTACCCGTGTGTGAGCACTTTAGTTTGGGGTTACCACATGCATAAAGTGCTGCCATGTGGAGAAAAGTGAAAGAGTGTGATTATTTCTGCAGCAACTGTTCCTCCCTGCCATCACTGTGCCATGACAATAATGTCTTCATTTAACGTGTCTTGTTATATCATTAAATAATGCATTTTTAAAGAGGTCTAAAGGTTTTGTGATCATGTAATAGCTGAAGGTGATGAATTGCTCTCAACAGTGAAATAAAAGTAGAACTGAATTTATTCATTATCTTCACACGTGCTTGAGTTTGTACAATCAGCAGCTTGTATTGTAGGTTTTGCTCCTTTAATCCACAATGTTAAACATTAAATAGATATTATACACCTTCATCATTTTGCCAGTTGATGCCATCTCTGCTTTACAAATACCGCCCTCTTGTGGTACATTAACTCTCTCACAAGCACATTTTCAACAAGCCTTCAGTATTATTTTTATAGATTTAGATAATACTTAATTTCTGTCATATATGATATACACAATTACATTTACACTTTCGTTGCCTTTATTATATTTATGTGTAAAAAAAAAAAAGCCACTAATATGACACAACCACAGAGACTTAACATTTGCCAAACACTATAAGTTCCTGATGCATTTTGTTAAACTCTGCAGCAGGTTTTGAAGTTGATCAACAGGTTGAAGAAATTTTTTTATCACCTCAAATTTCTTTTATGACAAGAGATTAAAAGCCCTGCACACTCACACACAGGTGTTACTTATTCTGTGTGATAAGACACCTGAGCAGACATTTTGACTCAACACAGTGGGAGAAGAACAGATGTTACTAATATCATTAATGATGACACTGTTAGCTATCACCTTAAAGGCATGGTCACACATGCATGAATGCAGGCGAGCGACAATCACTTGCAGAGGTGATATTCATGCTGAATTTGGGCAGTGCAGGGTGTGATGCACACGGAAAGCCTGCTTGCAAGCTCATGCTAGCTAGCTTACTGATGAATACCACAAAATATGATGTCATTGGTACATTTTACATTTTCCTACATTACATGCCCGTCTCCTGACTCACTGCCAGCCAGGCAGCATCTCTAATGTGGGAAGTTTTTAGTTTTCATGGCCATTACCATACAATATTGGCTGGTTTAACACTGCAACAATCTGTGTCTCCTCCACATGTACTTCTTTGCTACTGGCTGTGACTTCACCAGTTAAAGTTCCCCAAAGTTGAACTCCATGTGATTCAAAGAAGCAAATGTTTTATTTGCCCCTCTGCTTGTGTTGAATGAAAGTGAACGATAAACTCATTGTGAGCAAAGTGTCTTTTGGCAGTTGAGACCTGAGCACAGCAGATAAAATGAAAAAACAAAACAAAAACATAGCCAGATAATTACAGGCACAGAGACAATTACACACAAAATGTTACAAAATGTTAAATTAAATGGAAATTATGGTGTGTTGAACACCCTGTTGTGTTACACAGGCGCACTGCCTTTTAATACTACAGGTTTTAATTCTATTCAATTTCAATGGGCTGAACATGTTACATTGCCAAAGCAAATTTGAGAAAAAAATGTCTGAACAATAAGTAAAAATCTATTAAACTTTGGTTTATATATACGTTGCTACTGATTAGGGAACACCCCGACACACCCATCAAACCAGAGAAAACGTACCTTAAAGCCCGTTACACACCACTTCGAGGAAACATGTCGTTCAACCCAGAAACTGTAGCAAAATGGTGCACAGTTTTCAGATTGAAGACACCTGTTGTGGTGCACAGGGCCTTTAAATAAAAACTAACTAATAGAAAATAAATAAATAGATAACCACAGGGCCCTATATTACATCTGTGAGAGTTGTGCTCTGAGGTTTGTGGGTGAAAGACAACAAGGCTGTGTTCTGCATCACATCCTTTTTCTTGATACTATAAGCAGGTACTGCAACTGCTCTTACAAAACATGTACTGTTAAATGCAGTTTGCACACAGACTACTTTGTAATAACATTGCACCCTGAATTTTGACCTTCTTGGTTATAGACCTGTTACCTTGGAGATTAAACATAATGCCCATCGCGGAGCTTGCCAGAGACAGAAGTCAACTCCAGGAGCTTTGTTGCTGTTACTTTGCAAAGCATGTACTTTTAAATTAACTGCATAGACTGTAGATTCTAACATATATTCACAACAGTAAAGTGACATATATTCATCTCTCTGTCATTGTTAATTTCATTTTTTTGTTGTCAATATTCCTCTCTAAACTCTGTAGCTCGGCTATGAACCAGAACCTAGCTGCTCTGCACTGACTTCCTGTTACATTTAAAATTGATCTTAAGCTCCTCCTCCTTGTATACAAAGCCCTTCATGGGCTGTGACTGAGCTACATGGCTAACTCCCTTGTTAACTATTTGGGATCATCTGCTGCTGGTTTATTGGAGGTTCAGCAACAGCCTTTGTCAGTGACGCCCCAATACCTATAGATATCAGGGAAGCTAGCTCGCTGATTATTTTTAAGGAAAGCTAAAAACATATCTGTTCACTTTAGACTTTAATTAGCTCTGACTTTCCTGATACAGGTCTGAAACGCTTTCTTTTTACATTTTTACTCTCTATTTATGCTTCACGCTGCTGCAACTCTTTAAAATCTTACTTGATTTTATGATTTTTAGTTTTACAACTTAAACTGCCCTTATTGTAAAACACTCTGTGCTGCATTTCTTGTATGAAATGTGCTATATAAATAAGGTTATTATTATTAGGAATATTATTGCAGTTATTACTGTTCAACGGGTCATCAGTCACTTGAATGTGCTGTCATCCATCATTGCGACTTCTGTCAGCTGTCAATAAGCTGTCATCTGTTTGAGGCTCTGTCAATGTGACAGAGTGTCCACTGTGCAGAGGATTGTGGGTCAGAACAGCCAGATGAGCATGCTGGCTTACATACTGCAAAGTGTGACAAGATATAATAGAACATCCTGGTATTTTCTGGCACACTGCATTTGACATCCAATGCATTTTTACAAACTAAACATTTTTTGGCATGCTAAATAGTATAGTAGTATGGGGCCTGGAACACAGTCATGTCTATGTAGCTCTGCATCATAATGGTGCAGATCTGGTTCAAAACTGCTTTTCATCTTTGTCAGATAAAGGTTGCACTTGTCACACAGTGGTGGTTTAAACTGCAACAAAAATGTAAACACTTTTGAGACAATAGATATATTAGGTGGTAGTGTGTAATGGTGTGGGGGATATTTTCTTGACCAAAATCTCTGAGGAATGTTTTCAGCACCTTGTTGAATCAAGAATTAAAGTAGTTCTGAAGGCAAAAGGGGTCCAACCTGGTGCAAGCAAGATGTACCTAATAAAGTGGCCGCTGAGTGTAGATACACACACACACATATATATATATATATATGTATATATATATATATATATATATATAGGTATACACACACTCGCTCTCAAATCTCTATATTAATGTGTAAAACATGCACACAGTCTAATCTGTTCTGTCCTAAGTCTGTTTTATCTATCCATTGACTTGTAAGAGCTCATCCGACTGAATCTGTTTTATTGAAAACAACAACCCTTAAGAATTCACAAAAGAAATAGAGATGTAATGTATATTATTCATTTAAATCACTCAGTACTGCCAATATAGTTATGTTATATTTCACTGGGTAGCATACATTCATTAAAGAAGTATCCGATGCCCAGTGGTCGAATTGTTAATTTTTAACAAGGGGGATGCAATGTAGCTTTGATTTTTTTGCGTGCACACATAATCAAATGTGACACAACAGATGTGCAAAATTAATCAAGATGAAGAAAAATGGCATGACCTATACCTGCTGCCTTTAAAAAACACAAATAATGCAGTAGGGCTGTACCCAAATATTCGGATATACGAATATTCGTTTCAATGGATAGGTATTCGTTATGAAAATTTGGTATTCGATATTCGTTTTTTTATTTACTTTTTTTTTTTTTTTACTTTTTTTTGGTGCTAAATGTAGTCTTTTTGTTGTTGGTAAATGTAGGTTATCAATGAAAATCAAAATTTTAAATTGCATTGTTAAAAATGTGAAAATATAGTATCGCCTACCTGGCTGTGGATCAATGCCAAGTTTTATCACTTTATCACTATTCCCGCTAACTTGTAACTGTTTTTTCGTTATCTTTTGAACTTAATATAAATTATGGAACCATTTTTGTCAACGTTTGTTTCCCCTGTTTTGTACAATAAATTATTGTTTAAAGTTTCAACAAGTTTCTTTTGGAGTGCGTGACACAGGTGTGTTTTGAAAACGACCGCGGACTGTCACCAGCTCAATGCATCAGTACTTTCGGATGCCATGACAGTAATAGCCAGTAATGTCAAAATATCATTTACAGACCAATTTAACAGACGATCACTGCTGCCCGACCCGCAGGTCCATTTGCGGGTCCTGTGGGTTACGGGTCGACCCGCTCATCACTACTCAGCTCAGTCTATAAAGGCTGTACACACAACAGTAGGCTATAGACTTTATATTCTACTCAGGCCGGCAGAACCAGCAGCACATCGGCGCTACAGTGCACAGCACTGCTGATTAACCATTTTATTGCAGCACAGAGTGTCTGCCAGCAACCAATTACTTGCAGAGGCTTCCTACAACTTGTTTCAGCGGTTCTGATTTAATCAGAAGACAAATTAAACAGGATGACTAGCCAATGTGAAAATCAAAAGAAAGCATAGAATAATGTACTGAAGGAGACTGTTGTGGCATCACATTTTCTGTGGTGTGAGAGCAAAGATCCGGTCGCCGCTGTGCAAAACTCCGCAATACAATCAGGTCCGAAAAAACCCTCTCCTGTGAAGACCCTGCATGATCATCCATGCTGACCTCTGGTCCACTGTCTCCTCCCTGACCCTGCTCTTTCTATTGTGGCAATAAAGATTAAACAAATGTGTGCAAAGCAATAGTGAGCACAAGTTCTTATTAAGGAGGAGTGGGTTTTTTCCTAGCATGAAACTAGCTAGCAAGTGATTTAACATAGATAACAATAACATTAGTGTTCTTATTAACTAGCTTAACTTGATATATTGGCATCTATTAATCAGTCATCAATTAGCTAACATTATCTACATGCAACAGCATTACTCAACTTATATGGTTTGTTTGGAACAAACTCTGCAAGGTTTTTTACTTCTTGCTGGCTGGTTTGCTGAACATAGTTAACACAGAGGTACTGCCCAGAGGCACACCTCTCGTCTGTGTGCGGTTGATAACAACATGACAGCGTGTGTCTGCCGCCTGGCACCCCTACTCATGGTGCATTTAAAAACTTGGAAAAACACTTTACCACATGTTAAAAACGAATTGAACGATTTTAACGGCTGTAAAAAGTACGGGGGACGGAGGGCACAGATATGGGAAGTGCGGGGGACATGTCCCCTGTGTCCCCCCTTCAAATTACGTCCGTGCCTGCACAGACAGATTCTAGATTAACAAGGGGGGTGCTTTTTGGTCAATTTTCTAACAAAGGGGATGGCACCCCCCCTCACCCCCCCTCAATTCGACCACTGCCGATGCCTCAGTAAGATCCAAGAAAAATTATTTTCCTTGCTGGCATTTCTTAAAAATGCAAGTCTTGAGATTCTGTCATAACCAAGTTGTTTTGGTGGATGAAGATTTGAACTCAAAGTCCGACAGCAGAGAATCTTCGACAGAGAACGCCTGCCCAGAAAATCAGAGGATCCTCCTCAAACAGAATTATAGAAACGTGTCTGCATAAAGACCGCGCGTGTGTGTGTGTGTGTGTGTAGGCGCTGCTTTAGTTTCTGCGCTCTCCAGCAGCGACAACTTGTGAGTTAAATACGTTTGGGATTATTTGGATTTGGATGAGCGACGTATTTTGCAAACAATCTAAAAAACTAACAACTCTCCTGTGACAATAAACGGCTTCAGGCATATTAAAGCATTTTTAAAATTATTTCACAGATGCAATTTCTGACATGATAGGACACCAGAGGTAGTGATGAGTCAGCTGTTATTACAAACAAAGCATTTACATGAGTGGATTTCTGCTGTGTGTCCTGCAGTAATGAGGTTAAAGCACCATTTCTAGTGTTCCAGTATTCAAGATAAGTTGCTTACTTTGAGCCAGACCACCCTAATATGTGTCCTAACGTGATTCCAGGCAGCGTGAGGAGGGTAGCAGTCTGCCAAATACACATACACATTATCTCATATCACATTTGTCTTTCTGGCAACTTAACCAAGATTCATACAAACAATCGTGTGTTTGTCATCCAGGGAAAGTGAACTAACTGCAGCCAGAAAACTCTGAAGCTCTCTGTGCCAAGTGAAAACAAGAAACTGATCTCAGAAGTTGTTTCTGAGACAAGTTGTTCAAACCATCTACTCATGAACTCCAAGGAAACACTATCATCATGTCTCACAACATGTCCCTCTTCTTTTTAAAATGTCTGTGGTTCCTACAGTTTAAATTTACTGTACAGGTAACTTTTATTATCAGACACTTGGCCCCTGGGCACAGACATGTAAAAGGTCCCACCACCTCTCCTACATAGGAGCAAGACACACACACTTTATAGCTGTTTTGCCTTTTTTATTGCTGTTATTTTTTGTCGTGGTTGTTTTGACCTTTTTGTGTCTTTATGCAGTCATTTTTCCTTTTTATGGTCATTTTGTATCTCCTTGTAGTAATTTGAGTGTCTTTTAAGTTGCTTTGGGTCCATTTGTATTCATTTTGTATGTCATTGTGGGTGTTTTGTGCCTTTTTGTGGTCATTTTGTGTCTCTGTAGAAATTTTGAGGCTCTGTAAAGTGTTTTTGTATTAAATATTTTTGTCTGTGGTTGTTTTGACATTTTTTGTGGTCATCATGAGTCTCTTTGTAGTTCTTTTGTGTCTTTTTGTGGTCATCTTGTCTTTTTATGGTCATTTTGTATCTCCTTGTAGTAATTTTAGTGTCTTTTAAGTTCCTTTGGGTCCATTTGCATTCATTTTGTGTCTTTGTGGTGTTTTGTGTCTCTTTGTAGTAATTTTGAGGCTCGTAAGGTTTTTTGTATCAAATATTTTTGTCTGTGGTTGTTTTGTCTTTTTTTTGTGGTCATGATGGTCATTTTTTGTCTTCTTATAGTAATTTTGAGGCCCATTGTAAACTTTTTTTTGCATTAATAACTCTTTGTCTGTGGTTGTTTTGACCTCTTTTTGTGGTCATTCTGCATCTCACTGTAGTTGTTTAGTATCTTTTTATGTTTAGTATATTTTTATGTGTCTCTTTGCAGCTGTTTTGCATCTCTTAGTAGTTGTTTGCATCTTTGCAGTTATTTTATGTTTCTTTGTAGTTATACTGAGCTTCATCGTGGTCGGTAGATGTTTCTTTGAGTGACATTTTGCAGGTGAAGACCAGGAGGGACACTTTGGCCCCTGGGCCTGTGTCTGGTAGGCCTGTTCAGAAATCCATCCATGCTTAACATCTGTTATGGTGCTGCTTTGTAGCTCATTTGATCCTGGAGATATTATTGTACATCAGTTTATTAGTTAAGGATCACCAACAAAAAAAATGTTTTTTCACATAGCCTACTGAACTCTTGAACTGGGGAATTGGGGGCTGAGGCTTAAAATGACACTTCCACTACGGATTAATATGAAATCTGTAGTGGGATAATCTATTTCAAGTAAAACTCCAGCAATTAAAATGTCACTTAAGTAAAAGTATGTAAGTATTATTAGCACCATGTGGCTGACTTTCATTATCCAGAAAAATGACCTCTGTATACTACTGTTGTATCAGTACTGGTGCAATAATGTTGCATTTTACTCACCAATTTGAACTACTTTAGATACTGTTGTGTATTCTATTTTCAAACAGTGCATCATACATTTTGCCTTGCATTTTAAATCTTAATCTGTAAAGCTACTAAGCTACGACTAAAGCTGTCACACACACATTTTTTGTTTTTGCTCCCATTTTTTACAGGTTTAATTCAAAGATCTTCCTGCACACTGAAGACTTTTTTCTGGTAGCAAGTCTTAAAAAGTTAGTGGTAGTGAGCACTTCTCCTCTTCCAAGATAATCCATAAACCTGACAATTGTGGCAAATCAAGATGCTGATTAAACAGTACGATTACAACACAGGTGCGTGCTGGAATGGTCACAATAAAAGGCTGCTCTTAAATGGGCATTTTTAACTTGAAAAAATACATTTATAGGGAATTCACATGACGAAGCGCTACAGAAAGAATCAGTTAGGATCTGATGTGCCTTGTTCAGTGTGACATGGAAAAGGATAAGCGCTCACTTACACAGATTTTAACAAATTTGCAACCAAAATTTGAGAGAAAAAAGTATTTTGTGTGCATAAAAAAACCTGTGAAAAATGTGAGCAAAAACTTAAGTGTTGCTTTTAAATTTTAAGTTTAAATCAGCATAAAATTGAAGCACTCAACAGTATGTGACAAAATCTTGTATTCCACTATTGTATTCTGTATTCTGGTGTAAAGAGCCAACACAATAAAAAATCTAACTGTTTAAACACTTTGAGACTGCTCTATGGGTGTTTTAAGGGATTCAAGAGTTACCCACGGAGCTATGTTTTGTCCTTATAACAACACGGGGGGTTTAATCTCGTGTCAGGGGCCTCCTCCATTGTGAGTTGAACTTGCGCCTCCTTCACAAACACAATGGGCCACTACAGGATTCTTTTAACTGACGAAACGGAAAACATAAATGGTAAATGCAGACGATGACAGCAGGGGCTCGAGTGGGGTCAAAACAGTCACAGACTGTTCATTAAATTGAATGATATTAAATTCTCAGACGTGGGCCATTGTGAATATTTAACCCTCCTTCTAGTAAAGTCGAATTTAAACAGGATATCACTCGTAGGGCCGAATTTAGTTAACTTCCTACATGGCCTGTGAGGCTCCTGATATCTGCAGTAACCTGTGAGATGTTTGCTAAACTACAGATTGTTATTGGCTCCACTATATCAACCTTCCCAAAGAAAAGTAATAGCACGCAGCAGATAGAACAATCAAAGAGAAGGATTAGGTTAACACCGAGCTAAAAGCTTTCTCCTCACAGCGACACAGTCCTGGCCTCTTGATAACCACTGACATGTATCTATTTGGCAGACAGATGCTCCATTCAGGCTGATATATGACATTATTTTATCTTCTCATTAGGTTTTAATTTGCTAAAACGCAGCTTGTGGCTTCATTAGACCAGTTTCTGTTCATCACAAATGTTTTGTGCTTGTAATGAGATCAGAGCCTCAGCTCAGTAACGTTAATACATGTCGTCTTTTAAAACCTGAATCAGGAGTTAAAGTGAAAATGGACATTTCAGCACTCACACTGCCAATGGTCACTGGCTCCAGAGTTGTGTCTCTGCCTCCCTCTTGTGGATAAACTGTTTACAGCCTCAGCCTGAGCTCTGCCTCCTGCGAACACTGGAGAGAGGATGCTCATAGTGTTTATTGTAGGAGGAGGCCGCTCAGTGGAGGGCTGAGCGCCTACATGTGATGCTCCTGAGTCATGAAAAATGTTAATTTACTGAGTTTTGGAGTGTTTGACTGTATATCATAGAAAAGCTTTATATTTAGTATTCAAATACATCAAACTGCATAACAGTTAATCATATATGCTTTGGAAAAAATTTAACTTTTTTACAAGAAACTGTAGATTTATTATCAAAATGTAATATTTATTTTGATTTCCTTTGTTTGCCCTATCACGCTGTCACTTTACCTTTATATAGTTTTACTGTTTTACTACCTGTTTACATCTCTGTGTATATATTTTTAATGCATACATATTTACTACATCCCTGTTTACATAATAGTTTATTCATTCTGCAATTACTGTACACCATCTACCACATATGATTTTATATGTATATGCTTTGTTAACATTATTAGTTATGTACAGGGGCAAAAAAGTGTTTCCAAAAAACTTAAAAAGATGTTTGATTTTATCTTAGAGGATGACAACCATGGAAAGAAATTTCATTTTAAGGAACAGTATATACAGACGATTTCAAAGCAGATGTGTACTTCAGTGGTCGGTGTCAAAGTGTTGAATTCTCTACTGATTGATTTAACAGTTAATATAATATAAAATATAATAATATAACATAATATTATATAATATCATATAAATATTTTTGAGTTTAAAAAAAATGTATATCTGTCCCCTTAGTAGAATATGAATTATAGTCTATAGCGCTTGATTGTTCTTCTTTTTTTTTTTTTTTTAAGTTACTGTAAGTATTGGTTGTTATGTAAAGCTATAACTGACAGATGATCTATTAACTTCTGCACTATTTTGTGTCTTAGATTCAAATTTGTCACTTGTATGATTTTTTTCTATACATATTTAATGAGAAATAAATAATTGCCAATAACTGCTTCTCTGTAGTTGTTGTGCATATGACAATACCTCAAAATTTGAACTATATACTGATACTTTTGGTGGAGATCAGTCTGATGGATTACAAATAAATAACACTGTTATGTCCCATTTATATATGTAATACCTTCAACAATTAAATCTATATGTCACAACTTTCATTTTAATAAAGCAGAGGTTCAACTGTTTTTTATGTTATGAAGATTTTGGGCGAGCCAGGCTCACTCTGGAATTAAGTTGTATCTTTCCTGAGTAACTCAACTCTAAATCACCTTTTATGGAGTTAGTAAATTAAATATTATATCCAAAATGATAATTTATTATAGCCTATATAATTCTAAATTCACCACAAAAAAAGAGAAAACAAGGAAATGTGTATTTTGTGTATTGTTTTTCTTGTGTCATTCTTCTGTTTTGAACACCTGTTTGTGTTACATACTATTTATTGAGTAAATAGTATGTAACACACACTTGATTCCTTTTTTTCTGAATCTGTGTTTTTGTTCTCCTGTAGATATTGGGGCAACTGTGTTATGTGTGTGTAGTTTTATTTGCACAATAAAAATCTATCAAAATCCAGGGGTTGTGTGTGATGTGCAGCTTTACACACAGCTCACAGTGTGCCTGAGCTGTCACAGTGACACACTCAGCGACAAACATGTGGCATCCCTTCCCCATGGCATGTATTCAGTGCATCACATTAGCCATGTAAACTTAAGTTAACAAAACAACCAAACTTCGACAACAAAACCCCACCCAGTCTGATCGGGGCCTCCTCATTGGCCCAAGTGTCTGTAAATCCGTTCCCTCTTTATTTGCCTCGTGCCATTGGTCGGCGGTGACGACAATCCCGAGACGTGCTCCCGCCCACCGAGCGGATCAAGTTTGAATGAACAACAGCAGTCTGTTCTGGAGGTGGTAGTTGCATTTGCAGTAATTATTAAAAGTGTGTATCATATCTCGGGGTGCGCGGATCCAGGATGGACATGAAGAAAAGAATTCACCTCGAGTTGCGGAACCGCACTCCGTCAGATGTAAGTTGGCCTCCACATCTCGCTGGTTATGTTTCACTCTCAGCTAATGGAGAATCTTTCGTGTGATGTCTTGGCGTGGGGATACAAAGTTTCTTGGAAGTTAAAAAAGACGATGGAGGCGTCGGGTCACATTGTTGCTCTGCGAACGTGTTTACAGTCTCAGGTGCTGCAGGTACGCGGGGTGAACTTTTGTGTGCACGTCTTTGATGTGCAGTTTGAGAATGCAGCACAGCTTGTTTTATGCCAGCGGTATAAACAAGGCAAGCAGCATGAGGAGCCATATTTGTAACTTTTGATCTACGAACGCGCCCCTTTTTGCCTTTAAACCCGCGTGATATTGTTCTCTACTCGCTGTTTGATGTGCTTTGGATCAGAGGTGCATCCATAGAAACATTTTGAGCCGTGCTCTTGGCGCGTTAAGGATGCGGAGACTCAAAGTCATGACATTATCAATGATGCATAAAGATCACAGCCTCGTATTATCGCCTTACAACCGCGTCCTGCACCGATAGTTGCTCAAACTGCCCAGTGGAGCTGCTTTATGTCTGCAGGACGTGCATGGGAACACTGGAGCAGCTTTCCAGTGGAGAGCCTGCAGCCCCGCGCAGCCTACAACTGGAGCCACAGTGCGCACAGATGGCCGAAAGAAAGCGGCGTTAGCATGGACTGTTATCAGCCACCGGGCTGGGCGACCAACACCGAGAGATATAAAACCACAAACACGCCCGCGTCGTTATTAACCGCTGTGTGTTCACTCGGCTTGTTTCGTCGAGGCTCTTTCGCTTTTCGACGACACATCCAGCCGTAATGAAAACAAATCGTCGAGCCGCGCTGTTGCTCTAGTTTTCCAGAACTAGGACAAGCCGCCATTTTACCGAGAAACAAAGGCAATCTGAAACACACCGAATATTCCGCTCATTCGACACAAACGACGGACGGTTCATCATACCTTCGCTTTAACAGAAGTCTACACACGCCTTCAATCCAATCGGTGACAGTTTAAGCACAAGCAACAATGAAACGTTTGCCTGGCAGCTATCTAATCTGCCTCAGCTGCCCCTCCTACTCACAAATGACCCTGTGCACGACTCGTAGGTCTGTTTGCCTCCGACTTGTTTTGACTGTTCGCTCTCTCACACACATACACACACACACACCTTATTACGTTTTAACGCGGCAACCGGTAAAATAAAGTAAACGCCGACAAACCGACTGTTTCTACTGGAAAATTAAGTTAAATTTGATATTTACGTAATGGACGGAGAGCCAGTGCATCGCGATAACTACAGCGTTGAAATGTGTCGACGGATTATTGATGGACTGGATCTTTTTTTTTAATAGTTCGTTGCTCGGTGCTGATTGGCTGAGTCACGTTCTAGAACACCTGTGACCGCATATCATTCTATTTAAATATCAATCCGCCGAGTTAAAACCAGCGATCATACTGTACATCCTGGTATATAGTGCTTTTATAAAGGGCTGTGTTGATGTTAGCAGGGGCGTTTCTAGAATGTGAGGACAGGGGGGGCTTAGCCTGAATCTCTCCAGGGGGCCCAGAGGGATTCCCCCCCCCCCCCCCTTCTATTTTGATGCCTTTTTTTAATGCACTCTGGCATCTTATTTACCCTTAAAAAGCTTTTTTTTTTTCTAGATTACTTGAGTATTTCCATGTTGTACTACTTTATACTTACACTCTTATACACTATTTGTGAGTCAGATTAAAAATACAGATTACAGTGAACAAATAAATGATGTATTATTATAGATTAAACTACCTAGCAGTATATAAAGCTTTTAATATTAAAGTGATAATGGGTGTGCTCTCCTTAGTGTATGCGCATGATCACACAAAATGCACTTCTTAAATGACACAGAGGACCCAAAACTTGTGTCCTTGATAAGTGATATTATAACTGGGGGCTTTCATGCATGAACAGAATTAAGAGATTATTAGATAAGGGGCATTTAGTTTTTATTATTAGGCCTTTTCCTATTTTTGAAATATACATATAGCCTATATAATCTGGGGCTATTAAAACATTGCAAACCATAAGCAGATGTAACTGTTGGGAGAAGTATTCAAACCTTTCACTTAATTAAAAGCAGCAATACCACAAAGTAGAAATACTTGTTTAAAAGTAAAAGTCCTGCATTCTAAACTATACTTAAGTGAAATTTCAAAAGTATTAACATGAAAATCTACTTTAAAAATAAAAGTACACACCATGTAGACTATTTGAGAAAAAATATATGATTGTATTATTATTAGTAGTGTTATTAGTATTATTACTATTGATGTATTAATGTGTTCATTGCTTCAGTCCCAGTGGGCCACCATTGTGGTTAGGCATTGATATTTGAATTTAGGGTGTGACGTCAGGTGACCAAAATTCAATGTGAGGACAGCGCCTGATGTCAGCGTCAATCCAACATAGAATACTGACGACAGATGACATTGTTATTTTGTTAATTTTAAATTATGTTGCTAAGTAACCAAAATCCAGTGTCTCTGAAAAGTCGCTTGCAAACAACATCTTGATGTAGAATAACAACATTTCGTCATGAGGCATGGAGACCGGAACCCAATGTCTGCAAAACATCATAATGTTAATGTCAACTCAACGTGAAATTCTAATAGTGTTGTCACGATACCAAAATCTTTGTTTTGGTACCAATACCAATATGAATTTCGATACTCTTTGGTACTTTTCCTAAGGAAAAGTCCTTTTGGATACAAACCTTTAGAACAATAAATAGAAGGGGTGTAACGGTACCAAAAAAATCATGGTTCGGTAAGTACCTCGGAACGGACGTCACGGTTTGGTAACTCAAATGTTCCACCAAGTTTGTGTTGTCTCGTGTTTTCTCCCTTTGCGAGGCAGACTTTCTCTTGTCTTTTTTCACGTGCGCCAGCTGCGGATGTTGATACAGGTGTTGTCATACACACCACTTGTGCAATCTGTGCTCCAATAGGAACAAGAAAGGTGTTTGTGTGCATAAATGAGTAAAATAAGTTAACTAAATTAATGAATTGAATCAATTTCAAAGTACCGGTATTTTCCAAATGCAGTATTGTACCGTTTGGAATACTCTAGTACTGCAGTACTATTTTAGTACTGGTATACCGTGCAACACTAAATTCTAATGTCAACATTTAAAATATCATCAACCTGACATTCATTCCAACCAAAATTTAAGGCCTGCTCAACACAAGAGTCCAAAGTTTTTCTGACTGTGTAGCTAATTTTAACTACTTTTTATTTATAAAAATTCATAAAAATACTTCAAAGGGCATAAATTATCCGTTGATTTCTATTTTGCATTAATAATTTGACTCTGCAAAGTAGCTAGTAACTTAAATCAAAGAGTGTAGTGAAGTAAAAACTGAGATATTTACCTCCAAATTGTAGTGGAGTAAAAGTATAAAGTAATACAAGAGAAATTCTCAAGTAAAGTACAAGTACCTCAAAACACTATGTTAGCACAGTACTTGAGGAAATGTACTTAATTGCTTTCCACCTTCGGTAGAAGTATAAATCTTTTACCTAAGTAAAAATGGCAATACCACACACTAAAAATACTCCCTTACAATTTAAAAGTCCTGCTTCCAAAATTTTACTTAACTGAAGGTACAGAAGTATTATCAGCAAAATTTATTACAGAATATTATATTATTATATATACACGAGTGTATAGTACATTGAAGGACAAAGCACCATATGTCCCTCTGAGTGTGGTAGAAATATAGAGTGGCAAAAAATGGCAAGTACTTGTAAATGTAAATGTACTGTGTAGTGACTATTAGCCACTTTGACTACATATGGAAGGTTTGAAAATAAATTAGTGCAAATCATTCTGTGTTAGCTTTTTCCTTTAACGCTTCATTTAACTGAGTAAAACAATATGTTAGGAAGAGTACTAGAACGGAGCAATAGCTTTCCAAAACTGAATCAATTTAGTGTGACAAATACTATGTAACAGAGTAAAGTCACATTCAGCCTCACTTGGAATTGAAGTTAGAGGCTAAATCTTAAGTGCATCCCTCTCAAATAAAACAAAACTATTATCAAGAGATTGAAATACTTGAAACTTGACATTCAGTCTCTATCCAGACAGGAAGTCAGTGCATTCTTAACATATTTTCTGCACTCTGTATTTGACCTTTTACACATTTTGAACTATTCCTAACTTGAATTCCCAAATTAGATGGATACTGACTTGATGTATTTGTTTGTTCCACAGGTCAAAGAACTCGTTCTAGACAACTGTCGCTCAAATGAAGGAAAGATCGAGGGTCTAACAGACGAGTTTGAGGAACTGGAATTTCTAAGCACAATCAACGTTGGATTGATGACAGTTGCTCACTTGCCGAAGCTAAATAAACTCAAAAAGGTGGGTGTCTTTCTGCACAGAACAATTCTGTGACTCAAGGCTTTAAGCTGTTGCATATTTTAATTGTTTAATTGATCAACAGCTTGAACTCAGCGATAACAGGATCTCAGGAGGGTTGGAAGTTCTGGCAGCAAAATGCCCCAACCTCACACACCTCAACCTCAGTGGCAACAAGATTAAAGACCTCAGCACAATAGAACCATTGGTGAGTGAGACCCTGAATTACTTTGTAAGAAATGCATAATATACAAAGCCGCTGTTATTATTCATGAAACCTTGCTTTTCTTTTGACAGAAAGAATTGGGGACCCTGAAAAGCCTAGATCTGTTTAACTGTGAAGTGACAAACCTTAACGAATACAGAGACAACGTCTTCAAGCTACTACCCCAGCTCACGTACCTGGACGGGTACGACAAAGACGACAAAGAGGCACCAGATTCTGATGCTGAGGTTTACGCAGAGGGCCTGGATGATGATGAGGAGGACGAAGACGGTGAGTTAAAGGCTGCAGCCAGAGTGCTTCACGTGTTCTTTATAGCATCTCTTAAAGTCACTAATGTTGGTGTCTGAACATTTTGCCTAATAATCACCCTCCAACTGGTTTCACCCAGATGTAGATGAGGAGGAGTACGATGAAGACACAGCACCAGGAGATGAGGAGGAGGAAGAAGGAGAGGAAGATGAAGAGGAGAATGAAGAAGAGGAAGAGGAGGACCTAAGTGGAGAGGTGACGATGAGTTTGATTTGCACTCTTTAATGGTTAAAAATATTCAGTCTGAAAAACCACGCTAACGTTACCTTGTGTTTTGAAAAGGAGGAAGAGGAGGAGGATTTGAATGACAGGGAGGTTGACGATGAAGATGATGAGGGTGAGTATAATGGTGGCTGACTTTGACTTATCATCTGTCTCCCAATTCCATAGTACATATCAAGAGTATACAGACTATAGTATAGAATCAAAAGATTAGTATAGTTTCTATACTACATACTAATCTTTATAGTGTAGAGTATTTGCAGTTCATACACAAGAGATCAACACACCCAAATGTTTCCCTGTGGAGTTTTCCTGTAGACAGATGGGTTTTTTTTAACACATTTAGTGTATCCTTGAGGCCTGACACATTAAACCTTCCCCATAAAACATTTGCAAAGCTGCTTTAAAAAAATGATTTTGTACGTTGCTTACACATGCTTACTAAATAGTTAACCGCTTTTGTTTAGGCATTGTCACGCTTCTTTGTGTGTTACCACCACTGCAACAGCAGAATTGCACAAACTAGTGAGAAAACATGAACTCCTTAATGCTACTGGTGATCAAAAACTCAAAAAGAAACCTTTAAAGCTGGGGTAGGAAGTTTTATTTTGGTGTCATTGGGCAAAAATCCCATAGTAACCTTTCAGCATATTGTAATTCAAGTGGTCTGAGGACACACAAGTCTTCTGCACCTCCTTTTGGTTCTGTTTTCAGGCCTTAGAAAAACTAGCCTGTGACTGGTGACCTTGGCCAGTCACAGAGGGAGGGCGTTCATTTTGGCTGTTAAATGAATGCAGATGCAAATGTGGTCCCATTAGATAGTGAAAGCCTGATTCAATGGCAGAAAAGCATGCAGAAAAAGTTGCTATTCCACCATTGGTAAATACTGCCTACACACTGAGAGCAACCCAAAAAATTCAGGCGCAGAGTCTGCGGTACTGAAACAAAACTCGTGTAGATATCAGTTACGCATTTCAGTGATGCACAGAAAATGTTCCTAATAGTTTAGTCTTATGCTAACCAGAGCAAAAGACTAACAGCTGCAGCTATAGCTAATTTAAGTTCACGATTATGAAACATTAGCTAGCTAGAGCCTCTGCCTCTTCAGACCACCTCAATGGGAGGACAGCGGGCAGCAGCGCTAGAAACAGACCCTCTGTCAGCGGCTGAAGCAACCCAAATCCAACCAGTGCAAACCCCAGCTCTGGTTAACTGGACTCCCCGCTGGATCAGCAAACTTTCTGTTGCTGCTGTTACATGTTAGACCTGGTGCTGCCACTGGATACCAGCCCGCTGTGACACTTGGTGTTGGAGTTTGCGCTGGCAGATTTTGAGCCGCTGACCCAAGTTCTGTCTCTAGAGCTGCTGCCTGCTCTCCTCCCGGTCAGGCAGTCCACAGTGGCGGGGAGTGATGTGTAGAGACCATGCTATTCTTGTGTCATTTGTGGTCACAGAAAAGGAGTGAGAGTGGAGCAAGCAGATGTGCTGCGTACAGCTCTACAACAAATTAAGATTAAATAAATCAAAGTATGAGAAAGACTGGGTTTTTGTATGAAGTGCCACAATATGCCTGTGTTCGACGGTGTAGTTTAAACTCGTTTTTTAAACAATTCTTTTAAAGCTTTTTTCAGAAAACTGCCCAGCACAGCTTTAACTGTTTTTATTCTAATGTTGTGTTCACACCAAACATGATGCAAATTTTAGCATTTCGTTACTAAAATATTTTGTATTGACTTGCTTCATACGCACCTGAAATTGCTAAATCAATGAATGAACTTCCACTGGTACATCCTTGGTGTCATATGTCCCAGGAGGATCTCAATGCTGATTGGCTATCGCAGTGCTAATCTGTTGCTGAAGTTCAGATTTTTCAACTCTCACGAATAAGTGTATGATACGAAATCATGTTACTCACTTTATTTGCGCCGCTTAATTGCGTCCATTGTGCTGCCCAGCGAGAATTTGCATCTTTACATTAACTTTTCATGTAGTTCTCTTGCTTGAATTGTTTTATTAGTGCCCTGTGTGAACACAACATAATGCAGTACTACTAATATCATGCAAAGGCAATCAAAATCCATCTTTAGAAGGACACTGTCAATTAAACTTCATAAAAAACAGCGATGGGTTTTGCTAAAAATCCAATAGTTACTTTTTGACTTCTGATGTGTTCCTGGAGCCGTTTCATCACCAGCCACTAGTTGCAGGAAACTCCACCAGTTCTTATGCACTTCGCATTGTGGTAAAATCTTTCAACACTCAAAAATAAACGGTCTTTAGTTTTGAGAGTCCTTAATTTTGTCACACCCTACGTAGTCACAGTCTGCTTAGAATCAGTACATACTATAGATTTGGGACTCCACTGATTCAGAAAGTCTTTATTGTCCATCACAAAGCCATGTAACTTTGTCTTGCAATGTGAAAACTGCGCAGTTTGAGCCAGCATTGCTGTCGTCATGACGCAGAAACCTGAAAGAGAAGTTTAACAGGAAACTTTGATGTGATGTGAATGATTGTGGGTGGTTGTGCCTTTTTAAATGTGACTCTTGTCTTCTAGAAGAAGAGCGAGGTCAGAAGAGAAAAAGGGAACTGGATGAAGAAGGGGAGGAAGATGAAGACGATTGAGAGTCCTTATGAAGCTAAGTTGTGAACTGTTTTAAACTTGTATCTCCCAGTCACTTCCCAGCAACCCCACGTATTTTTCCCCCAGTTTCATATTGCAGTAGGAGTGGTTTTTGTTATTGGCCAGTCAGGTAGACGGGGTTGTCTGGAGAAATAAGTTAAATTTATGTACCTTTGATGCTCCCGTGTTCCAGTCTTTACAGTCCACTTTTAACTGCTACGTGGACGCCAATTTTGTAATATCGAATAATAGCAAAGATAAACCTTTTTAAGATATGTTTTTCTTTTCTCACCGTTTGTGTAAGACCAGTTTCTGATGACTTATGTATTTTAAGACCCCCCCCTTCAAAAGAAAAAACAAAATGAAACAAAAAAAGAGTGCATGTCTAACACATTTTAAAGTCAACTACTGGATTTCATGTATGGCTGTCCTCTCCTCGTCTTAAACTTATTTTTGCATCGTACTTTTCTTTTTATTTTTTAATGTAAGTTATGTATTTGTAGTGTCACCAGTATGCCAATACTCTCTGCTGTCCTGGTGTGAAACTTCTGTCTGAACATGCACAGTGTGACCCTCACAGGGCATATTTTTAAATCATAGCAAAAAAATGTCTGCCCTTGTCAAAGCTGCTCCTCCTCCTTAAACCCTCAGCTTTGATAGTTCGGAAATTACGTGTTCTTGTAAATAATGACCAAATCTATTTTTTTGTATTCTCTTTGATGATGGCAGACATTGAACAGACATCTGAGGTGAAACTATGAATTGTAATAAGATATTAAATATGTATGCTGCTTTATCTAAAATACGCAGTGTGAAATTTCTTGGATTTGAACATAACTTTGTATGCATAATCTTTCCATAAAGAGAAATGTTCAACATCAGATCTCATTATCGCTTTTCTCCATGTTCTTTTCTGTGACACACAGGTGGCAATGTTTGAATTTGTGGTGGTAGTGTAGAGAAGTGCTTGATATAACTGGAGGTTACAACCGCAACTTATGTGCATTGAAAATTTATTGTTTCAAAGTGTAAACTCTGGAAAACGGTCAGGTATTTGGACTTTGTTTTTCACTATTATAAGTAATGGTCAAATTGGCCTACCTCAGTGATTTTTCACTCTATGTTAAATCCACTGTCATCAGCCAAATTGTTTCTTTCTCCCTCCCATTCACTTCAATAAATCCCTTTTATATATGTTTTGAAGTTTGTGGTCCTTGTACAACACAGCCAAGTCAAATGGTGAAGCGTGTATTCCAGGTTCAGGTGATTAGATACTGATGATGATTTAAAACTAATCCAGGAGGCAATTTCCAGCAGACTGAGATGTGATACTGTTTACTCTACACTGGACAAGTAGACTGAGGCCTAGTCCACACGTACACGAGTACTTTAAAAAATAAGGGTTTTCCCACCTTTGTTCTCAAAAAGAATCCTGTTCACACACACACACTTGAAACGTCAAAAGCGTGCTGATAAAACCCCTACCCTAAAGCCACAGTAAGAAGAAGAAGCTGTAAGCCAATCAGAATCCTGAAAAAAATTACTCTTACCACAAGCCTACATGTAGCTGTGACCTCTGAAGCACATTCTGACACCTCTGTTCCTCAATGTAGTCAAAGAGTGACTGTGCGTGTATGTGTAAACAGGTTAAAAAAGCCCTGGTAGTAACAGCAGAATTAATTGAGATATTATTAAAATGGCAATATTCAAATCACAGGAGCTGCAATTTTTTGATATGGGTAAAATGTATCACAACCTACCTTTATAAATCAAGAACTGGTGCTGCAGAGATGCCCCTGCCTACAAATCGTATTTCACATGTGAAGGAACGTACTTATTTGGTACTGACCCCAACAACAATCACATCATTTTTAGATTTTTTTTCATTGAGAATGAAATGCAAAAATCACCACTCCCACTAAAACTGTGACTCATCACAATAACAGTATTTGTCAAAATAGTTGCGATATGTTTTTTTTTTTTTTTTTTTTTTTTGCATATCGTGCAGCCTTACTGCCTCATTTGTGATCACTCATAAAGAGGTAAAGGAGATAACAGCGCACACTCTGATGTTACAAGCGAGAACCTAAGTTCTCTTTCATAGCATTCATTTCGTGTCGGTAGACAGTTAAGCTAGGTCCTGGAGAGACAGTTAGCTTGAGGGGTAAAGTTGGGAATTTCTGCTTGCAGCGAGAAGAGGTTTTTGAATAACTGGCAGTGTAGTGTCAGGCCCTTTTATAGGGGGAGGGTCCCCACCCTCTCTGGCACTGACACTTAATTCCAGCCATTACTGGCTGGCAGAATGCAATAGGAGCTTCTGATGAGGTCACGCTGTTGGTGTTCCCAATGTGAGACACTCACTCATGCTACTCAGAGAACCAGGGTTACGCAAGTAACCTAAAGTTTTCCCTATCGACACGCCAACACTGAAGAGTTTCTGTTCACTTTTGATCCTTTTTACAAACGGTCTGTTTTCAGTGACCCAAAATGCAGTTTTCATGTGGACAAAAGGCCAAAATGTTTTCACTTAAACCCGTGTATGTGTGGACTAGGCCTTACAGCACTACCAAAGACCAAATATAGCAGAGTTAAGTGGGGGTAACACTGGTCTGTTGAAGCCAAAATTCCATTCAATATTTGTAAAAAGACTTTCAAGCATTTTTAAAGCATAAAAGCCTTTCTGTCCTGTTCTACCTTCCCAAAAAATTGACCAGTTAAAGAAAATGTTGCTATTTTTCAACATGGACCATATTTGCCCATGTTTGTATATCAAAGTATCTAATGAGAGCACCGTTTTTTGAAATCGGTCCAGTGTTCAACAAGAGCTTCAAAACGGGCTGCAATGTAATCCTCAGGGTAGTAATGCACTGTCAATGTGCGTCGACTTAAAGTGCTCAACTTTGCCACTGACAGACTCGAATTGTTTTAGAAGTGTCTGACAAAGAAATAAAACATTTACTTTTCACTTGATCCACTCTGTTTATTACCGTCTCCCTGCAACAACTCAACTTGCGAGACTTCATAATGACACTTTTATTGAGCGGACTTTATTTGACATAATAACAAACAGACCAGGTCAAGCCAAAAGTTAAAAAATAAAGTTTACTTTCTTTGTCAGACACTTCTAATAACAGTCTCAGCCTGTCAGTGGCAAAACAAGCACTTTTTAGAGGGCGTACATCAATGGTGTGATGTTGCCTCAAATGTTTGCAGCCTGTTTTGTTGCTGCCGTTTCAGCCCTATCGCTCAATACTGGACCAATTTCAAAAATTGTTGCTCCCATCAGTCACTTGGACACAAAACATGGGAAAATAGGGTCCAGGTTAAAAAATACCAAAGTTTTCCTTTAAGTGGTTGATTTCACTCCTCTGTACACCTGCACAAGAAAACTCCAGCCATAATTTCACCTGTCTGTCCACTGCTGCTGATCCTTCTCTGGTAGATCCTTTGCCCACTGTCTACTTTCACTGTAGCCTTTTATCTTCCCTGCAAGACACATATTCATTTAGCATAAACTTCTCTGTAGTTCAAGTCTACATTGAAACAGTTTTTTTTCTGATTTTTTTAACTGAAGCTGTAAACCTTTATGTCCTCATGTCAGGAGGACGTGACCTTCACTTACTTTCTACTTACTCGGAGTAAAAATTCCACTCTTGCTAATCCTTCTCCTTTTCTCAGTCCATCAGAAGCAGAATCATTGGTAAGACAAGGCTGAGTGTGTTTGGGCCTGGGTTAAAAGACACATGGCATGTTTAGCAGAATCTCTGTGGTAGCTGCTTGAACCTGGCTGACACAACAGATCCAATCAAATGTTAATCCAGTGCCCACTTCTCTTAAAGTTCAAACTGAGGGGGAAAAACTGTTAAATGTTAAAACAGAGGCATTTAAATTTCAATTTAGCCATGTGTGTGTTGATGGTACATGTGGAGAAGGAGAGGCAGATGACCCGGAGTCTCTAGAGCAAACACATCTACAAGTAAACACATCTCACTAATAGTGATATACGTAGTTTAAATGTAAAAGGAAGGTTATTATTACAGTTTTCTGCACTGTTAGGAAAAAGGCAAGATTATATGTTTATACCTTATCTGAAGTTATGTCAGGTTGGAGTCAGACTAATACCATGTACGGTACAGTTTCACACAAATCTTGCACCATTTCAACCGCAAACATTCAGCAGAATCTATCAAGCTTCACAATCATTACTTGCGCAGCCATGTCACACGAAACAGTGGGATTAACAAATATACATGTTATCAGCTAAAAAGGTAAAATGTGACAAATAAATAGAAGCAAATATACATTACCCCTCCATCCTCAAAATTAGCCCTAAAAACCAATAACAGCCAGCAAAGCTTCCCATGACACTATATTCGAGTAGTTACGCAAGTCCACACCTCTGGATCCATGTCTCCCCTGCTGCTTTACCACTATTTAAATAAAATATAAAAACACTTAGAGAGAGTGAACTCTCCTCGGGAAGAAAAACTGCATTTGAGTAGCTATATGTCAGTATTGTAAAGTAAATTTATGGCTAACACCATCTGTTCGTGAGAAAAAAAGTGGAGCAGCTCTGTGAAAAACACGATCCACGTCTGCAGGAGCTTGTCTCGTCTGTCAGGTGCCAAAGTACTTCACGTGTCAGCCATTTTGAGATGATGTTGCAGCTCAATGCAAACTGTGTCTGCAGCAGGGTGTAAGGCCTTGGGGAAGAGAAACAGGAGCTAGTGACAGTCTTTTTATCCTCCAGTTTTGGCCCAGCGAAAACTAAAACTACATGGTGGTTTGGTCATTACATGAGGATGAGTGCAGGGTTTGTTTGTGTGGTGATCAAGGTATCGCCACATGAATGATTGGGTAGGCACAGTGAGACAAACACCCAGGAGGTCTGGCAGAAAATATGCAGTAACAGATCATAACACTTGAGAATGTGCTAGATCGAGAATATTAAGTTGTAGAAACAGATAATACCTAAATGGACTGTATCGCAAACCTTTTCCTATGACTGATTTCATGTTAAGGTGCCGATCCATGAACACTGCCTCTCCTCCGTCACTTCTCATATTATTACAATATTCCAGTATTTGCACCAGTTAAGACATTATCCAACACTTATCATATTAGTGTGTGCACTATGCAGGGCAGCAGGAATGAAGTTATGATATATCAAAAAAGAGGCATAGGAGGGCTCAGAAGCTTGTTGGAGGTCAGATTTGGGGGCAAAGGAAGCAGCTTTGCCAGTCCCGGAGGCTGAGAGGTCAGACGTTGTTGGGGCTAACGTTCTTCAGGTTGTTGAGCTCCAGCTCCAGCTGGCGTATTCGCACGTCCTTGGTGGTCAGCTCCTCCTTCAGCCGCCGCAGTTCCTCCTGCTGCCGGAAGAACATCCGCAGGAGCTACGGGAAGAAAAAGAAAGACTTGTGCATGTAACAAATACACTTTGACAAATAAGAAAGAAAATCTGATGTTAATAGAGAGAATTTTGACACGCCTACTGTTTAGATTTATACTGTTTTCACCTGGTGAGTGTGTGAGTGTGTGTGTGTGTGTGTGTGCACCCCTACAACTATTTTCTAAAAGTAGATTATTAGGTACGTAGAGAGACAGCAGAGTAGAGATACCTCATTCTCTGTCCTGGGCGGTACATTCTCCAGCAGGTCGATCCCATTCACCACCACGCTCTTCTTTTCCTTCACTGGGGCCTTGAACACTAACTGGTTTGGTCGGTGGTAACCGTCCTTCAGAGACATCAAGACTGGGTCTGTTTGGACAAAGTACGTAAAAACTCTCATGTGAAAACCAACACAAGGCACAGAGAGGCACAAGTCCTTCACAGACCACCAGATCAATCTAGTATTGCTCTGTGTTGGTCCAACTCCCTATAACAGTGACAGATTGAAGAGATGGCAATGAAAAAGAAGTAAAGACAGTGATTGACAGTAACTGTATTTTATCGCCATGTTTTGCTGTAGCTTTGTTTTCAAATATCTGTCACGACTAAGAGATGACTTCCAGAGCATCACATCACCAAATGCAGGGTAACATGTTGGTATTAAACTTAGATCTTTTCCCTACAAATGGCTTCTGTTAAAAGGTTGTTTCATAAATCACCAAAGAAGCATCAACCAATCCAGTGTGTGTTATTTTACCTCTGTTAATCCCTCCCAGCCATTCACTTGCAGACAGCGCAGGTTCTGTCCCTGCTGTCATGGGGTAGATGTCCTCCTGGTATGTGTCTGACTGTAAACCAGAAAACACCACACACATTATTATCATATCGATTAGATTTGGCATCTGGGAAAATAACTCTTATATCAGTGTCTTAAACATATGGAGGGGTATTAGGACCAGGCATAGGATTTTAAATTTTACTTTGCATTATGAAAATAAAGTCAAAATGTTGGGAATAAAATCAAACTTTCAGAAATTGTGCCATGCATAAAAAAAAAAAATGAGGAAGATTTTTGTATTTGCATTCAAGAACGCTGCGATCATCTGCTGCTGGTTTGTTGGAGGTTCCCAGCAACAACTGGAAGAATATCGGGGATGCGGCCTTTGTCAATGACGCCCCAAAGCTATGAAACACACTATCTACAGATATCAGGGAAGCTAGCTCGCTAAATGTTTTTAAAAGAAAGCTTATCTCTTTTCACAACATTTCTACTTTATTGAGGCGGTTGTAACTCAGCTCAGGAGATTGGCTGCTTGATCCCCTGCTCCTGCAGTCAGCATGTCGAAGTATCCTGTATCCTAACTCCAAATTGCGGCTGTGCCAACAATGTGTGAGTGCGTGTGAATGTTTAAGCTGAGTAGCAGGTGGCACCTTTTATTGTAGCCTCGGCTACCAGTGTATGAATGTGTGTGGATGGGTGAATGAGGCAAATAGTGTAAAAGTGCTTCAAGGGTTGGAAGACTATATATATATGCAAAATATGGAAAACCCTGCCTTTAAATATCTGACCTGCTGGCTCAGTGGATAGTTTGAAATGACAAATTTTAAACAACAACACAAACCTTTGGAGTGCATATGGACAATAAACTGGACTGGTCCAAAAACAGGTCAGAGCTGCCTCCATTTTCTGAGGAGGTCCGTCAACATCTGCTGGACAATGCTGAGGATGTTTTATGAGTCTGTGGTGGCCAGTGCTGTCCTGTTTGCTGCTGTGTGCTGGGGCAGCAGGTTGAGGGTAGCAGACGCCAACAGACTCAATAAACTGATTCCTAAGGCCCGTAACATGGCGGGGGCGGAGCTGGACTCTCTGGTGGCAGTGTTAGAGAGGAGGACGCTGTCTAAGATACATGTTGTCTTGGACAATGTCTCCCACCCTTTCCACCATGTGCTGGTCAGACACAGGAGCAAATTCAGTGACAGACTTATTCCCCCGAGATGCACCACAGAGCGCCACAGGAAGTCACTCCTGCCTGTGGCTATAAACATGTGCAGCTCCTCCCTCAGAGTGTCTGCTGAGTCAGTAGACTGGCAACTGGACTTTATTCACCATCTGAATTTATTATTCCCAAGTTTCTCTTGGGTGCAGTTATTAAACTGCTGCAGTAGTTTTCAGTATACGACTTTATTACACACGTAACTGTACATATTTCTTATGTTTACTTTTATTCTATTCTTGTTTATTCTATTGATGTTTATATTGTAGTTAAATTTCACACTGACAGCCTCACCATAGTGACGATATATATTTTATTTTTTAATATTTTTATATCTAAAGTACTAGTGTTAAACACTGTAGCATAACGCATATTCTATTTTTTATTTTTATTTTGATGTACATTTTCATTTCTATTTTATTTTATGTCATTTTATTTTTATTTTATTGCTTTATATTTACATACTTCTATTTCTTCTCTTATTCTTCTTATAATTCACTATTCTTAACATTGGAGCAACTGTAACGAATCACAATGCAGCTACGTGTTTTAATATTTTTAAAATGTTCTTTTAATTGGTTGATTAATTAATTAATTTATTTATGTATTCTTCTTATTTCTCCTTGAATGAGTGTATGATTTTATTTCTTTGCTGTTTGGCTCTGCCGCTGAATTTTAAATCACTTTGTGCTGCATTCTGTGCACGAAAGGTGCTATATGAATAAAGTTAATTCATTCATATGTAAATGTATATATACATCTTTCTCCTGTAATGTATTTTTTCTCATGCCTGACACTAGTGCTGAAAGTTTGACTTCATCCTCAACCTTTCGATTTCATTCTTGTAATATTTCTCCTTATGCCTGGCCCAGTATTATTCCATATAAAGAAGCTTTCTTTGTTTCAAAGCATGAAATGTGACCTCTCTGCACGGGTTTGAAAAGATGTTTTATGCACACCACTGCCTCAGCGAGCACTTACTGTCCTCTTCTTTCTGTTTTGCTGCAGACCACCGACACATTTGTTCCAAAGTGAAACCAGTAAATGAAAAATTATCCTCTTGTGTTGGGATTAATTACCTCTGTCCTTGTTTGCTCTCAGCTCTGATTAGCCAGCTTACACACTGTGTGTTTCTGTTCATTACATGCCAGAATACTGTGTATCTTAGAGAAGTTGATTAAAGTCAGACAAAACCTTAATGGCTCTCTAACCCATTATGTGCTAGATGAATGTGACATATTGCAGAAATGATTAATAATGAGAGAACAGAGTAGAATCAGTTCATTTCATTATTTCGCTCACCCTTCTTGGCACAATCATGGAAATGGGCTCAATCAAACCCTTCAGGGTGACAAGCTTGTAGAAGCGGAACACCTCGCAAGCTCCCACATCCAGCCCGTGCTTTGGCATCACACCTGCAGACAAAAACAAGAGAGCATGTGGTGCCACAACCGTTTTGACAACATGACATCTTCTCCCAGAATTCATGGCTATTTTGGAGTCACATCAACAGGAGAAAAACATCAACCTGCTGCAAAACGACAGCCAGAATGTGGAGCTCAGAAAACTACAGCGAGGGGATATTTAAATTCATCTGGCTCTTTTTCCCTGCAACACCACTTTCAGATGAGTGACCCCCCCCCCCCCCCCCCCCCCGTCTCTAAAGACTGCTCATGAAGTGGTTTGGATGTGTCCCTCTGCTCTCAGCAAGAGAGCTCATATATTGTTCATCAACAAATGACTTACCAAGTCCTTTCTGTGGTGCCGGGGACCGGAACTCCATTAGGTATTGTAAGTACGGCTTCTCTGTGGTAATCTCAAAGTAACGGATGTTGCCGTCCCCCTGCCAAGGCACCAGAATGTGGCAATTACAGAACAGATCAACACGTAGCTCCTCAAAGTTTCAACCGTGTCATGTTTTTCACATCAGGCTTCTTAAAGGTGGAGTCAGTGATTCTGGAGAAAGACTGCTGACATTCATGCACCAGATTTACTGTCCCTCTCGCTCCCACTGTCCTTCTCTTTACACTGCACATCCATGGCCTTTCCCTGCCCTGTGCACATCATGATATTGTTGTGTGGCTCAGTCTGAGCAATTTTGTTTGTTTGTTACTTACAGAGTCATGGCTGAACATGCAGCTCTCTGTCAGTGAGGAGATATTTGCTGAATCTGACAAAGTGTATTAGGTTAGAATTGCTGACTGCACTTTCAGTGCATTAACTACAGCCTCATCTTATTTGGTGCTGTGCTCCAATTCTAAGAATAAACTGTACTGTTATAGATTTAAATTATTTCAATGTTTCTTTAAATGTTTTAAATGAAGGGAGGGCACTGATGATGAGAAAAGTAAAATTCATCTCTTTTAGAGCAACCATCTTACCAGTTCAAGACTGATATTATAAATAACAAGCATTAACAGGTGTGAAAAATGTGACTTTGCAACTGAAGTGATGACAGATAATTGAAGGATGTTTCAAAGTGTTAAGTATTGAATATTTTAACAATAACTTTTATAATGTGAATGTCACTCTGCAAACTGATTTACATTTACATACAAGATTAATAATGATATCACATTTCAGTCACCCAAACTGGATCGGGTATCTGACACAGATTGAAAAACGACCTGTAGAAACAACTTGTCAAATATTAAGGCTGCATAATATTCAAAGAAAAAAAAAAAAGATGAAGCGATATGAGTCATAATTTTTGCATTTCATTTTCACTGAAAAAGAAAAAAAAAAGATGGTGTGATTTTTCTGGGGTCTGTACTAGGTGTCAGGATCCATTGATCTGGCTCAATTGATTGATTCAATGATCCAATGTCATCGATGCAAAGTGAAAACATCAATCTATATCTCCATATTTTGGTCATACCTTTATTTTGAAAGCCTGTGTCACTGTCAAACAGAGACAGGCAGATGGCAAGCAACCGAGAGAAAGACGATAAGGATAACGTTACTTATTTGGGAATAAATCATTAGAGTGGATAGTATTGTGATTTTGATAAATATTTCTATTAATTGTGCAGCCCTATCAAATATAAGGCATAAAAACAGACATTACAAGAAACATATTTGACACTGACACATCAAATTTATCTCATACTGGTTTGACATTGACCTTTTTGCTCAGTTTATTTATGAGGCACTTCCTCCTCCTCTACATTTTTGTTGATGGGATGCCAAATGGCGACATTCTTACTAAACTATTAATGTGAATTATGCATGTATGTTGTTGTTGCTTTAAAAAGGTCATTGTTGACCTTTATAGCTTATTATTTTATTTGGTATTTGCCATATTAAATTTGTACTGATTGTTTATACCCTATCTAGTCAGGTGACAATTTCAATCGTCTCTCCTGGGTCTGTAAATGCCTGTATCTCTCCTACACACTTGTTATTATCAGCGTACAAACATCTTTAATTATAAAAAGATGAATACTAACCTAGTAGAAACCCTTCATAGTAGAAAAATTAAAGGAGCTGTATACGACATGCAGAGTGTGTGAGTCAGAGTTTGATTCAGCTGTCTACATACAGCTCTTGACATGGAATTGGCTGAGCCGGTGGCTAGCAGCTAATGGTGCTAGCAGCTAAAACAGTGCTAACAATGGCAACAGTGCTGACCGAGCTTACATTGTTAACCTGGGGGAAAGCGCAGGGTGGGTGTTGGCTTTTGTTACATGGCTGCTCCCATATCAGCGGTAACTGCCTGGTGAGTGCAGTGCAGATTGGCAGCGGTTAGCTAGCCAGAGGGACACACTGACGGGGACTCATATGCACAAACATTCACATTAAATGTCATTAACAACTCCTTTACATTTTACATCCGAATCAGGTAAATCTGATAAATACTACAGTCATGAAAAACTGTTACGACACAGATGGGGTTGGTGCTGACCTTGCCTGCCAGGTACAACATGTGCGTGTCAGCATCATAGAAGGGAAACAACAGTCCTGAGAGGCCGTCTATGTCCTCCTCCACAATTGGCATGGACAAATCCTCCTGGGAAGAGCAACACACACACACACACACACAGGGAATTAAATACACACACAGGCTCCACCCACTCTGGCATTACATGCACAAGCCATATGGAGGTGTTGTCTGACCTGATCCCAGAGAGCGATCTGTCGGGTGTTCCAGCGTGAAACCCCTGTGGTGAGCAGTCGCTTCATGTTACCCAGGAACACCACTCGGTTTACACGGTGGTTCTTACAGCTGGCTTGCTGTCGGAGCAACGCACAAAAACAAAGCTTTAATGGTACATGCACCTCAAGTTCATTCTCTAAAGTATTTTAATTATTCAGTCTTGTGACTATTATATTGTTCTGACAAGACAGAGAAAGAATATGGCTCTATAACAGGCAACCCTCCAATATCTTAATGACATAACATTTTAATTATTTAATACATGGTTTTAATAGTTACTCTATAACCTTGGCATACCAGCATCAATATTATTTTATCTAATTTTCTTTTTAAATGAAATACCACAGCCAAAAATACACCTCTGTTTCAGAGTAAATCTGTATTTCAGGTACAGAATATTTTTATGATTTGTCCCTTCTCTTTCTGTCACTTCTGCTCCTCCTGCTGATTGGTCTTGATCACCTCCACTTGGTGCACCAGCGCCACAGCACATGGGTCTAATTAGAAACCATTTCATCATAGTGATCAGGTGGCAGGATCACCAAGGTCAAACAATAAGTGGTTGAGGAGTGGTGTAGTTTTTAATTAGCAATAAAATGAAATGATGAATTATTATTGTGTAGACAGAAATTAATTTGACCAAAGTTTTGGCTTTAAAAACTGAATACGTGTCCTCATGGAGCTGGAGTCTCTCTAAAGACCTGAAGGTACAAGGCCTGCCGAAGGACTAAGGAGACAATACAGCCAAAATGATGAGTGGAGAGCCTGAACATTACACAATATTTGACTGTTAAACATCTGATTTTAAAGCCATCAGCATTAATCAGCTGCTGTATCAGCCTCCAGTCTCCTGGTTTCAGGCCTTCCACAAGATTTTTGCAGCAGGGATTTTTTTTTTCCATTCAGCAACACGAGCATCAGTGAGGTCGAGCACTGATATTGTGCAATAAGATCTGGCTCAGTGTCTCTGACCCTGTTCTTCCCAAGGGTACTGGATGGGGTTGAAATCAGGGCTCTGTGCAAGCCAGTCAGGTTCTTCCACACCAAACTGTAAACCTTTATGAACCTAACATTAGGGGTGGAGGTATGTTGAAACAGGACAGTGCCTCCTTGAAGCTTTTGTCACAAATCTAGAGGTACTCTATATCCTAAAATATAAGTATATCTAATATAAGTTTCTCCTAATTTGAACTAGGGGGCCTAAACCATGGAAAACAGCTCAACAAAAGAACACATACTTTTGTGTTTATGAGGTCACAATTAATAATTGCCTCAGTATAATCAGTCATAGTAAAGGATATTTTCAACACAAACAGTTGTCCCCTAAATATGCACACTCCCACAAAAATACCCACTCCCTCCTGCTGACCTGAAGGACGGCCCCGGAGCGTGGCTCAATGACACGCAGCTTCTTGTCTTTGCAGCTGGTGGCCAGCAGGCTGCCATCTGTGTTGAAGGACATGCTGAGGATGACGTCAGTGTGGCAGTCGATCATTTTCACCGGCTCTCCGATCTCCAGGTTCCAGATCAGGATCTGACACAGTCAGGAGGGATTGTTTGGGTGGAGCTGTTAGATGGCTGTGGTGCTTGAATCAGTGATGTTATTAAGTTGTGAGCTCATCAAAAGGATCTGAGTTTGTTTTTGTGTGCGACTACTAATATCAGACAGTATTCTCCGCTGATATCTAAAGTGAGATAAGAAGCATGTCTCATGGTTTCAACAGAGGCTAAATATCATATTCTGTTCTTTGAAAAGCACTCATCAATGCTTTATTGAATCACAGGGCTGCAACAAATCATTTTTTCTATGTAGGAACTATTTGCCTTCAACAGAACTACACCCTCCAACCGAATCACCACATGGAAGGAAGTGTGCATCTACTCATGAACAAGAGGCTTGAGCTAATGAAAGATGTAAACATAAATAGTGTCCCCCTCGGCTGAGCTGTAACGTTAGCTAGCTCGGTGGTGCTAGGTAAGCTAGCAGTCGATGCACACTTAAGCCTGATTTATGGTCCTGCGTTAAATCAACGACGTCGCTACGTCGTAGGGTATGTGGCTACGCAGAAGGCTCGCCGTAGCCCCCGGCGTAGCCTGACGTGCACCTCCCCAAAAATGTAACTACACGTCGAGGCGATGCAGACCCAGCGCAGACCGAGAGGGCTGTGAGTGGTTTGCTTGGTAGCAACGCGTTTCCAGTTCCATATTTCCAGATTGCGCCATCCCCGCCATCTTTAAACATCTTCTGTTGCGATGTAGATGTTGCAGTATTAAGGCCCATTTATGCTCAACGTTCAATACGGATACGGATACGGACCGATATGGACGGAGCCGTCTGTCCGTGCTCCGCGTTCATTTCTCTGTGACCGGAAAAGCCAGAAGCTAAACAAAGAATCAACTGGAGACAACGATGACCATTCAGGAAAGGAACGCAGCCTCCTACCGCTCTGGCGGTGAATTGCACCGCGACAAAATGGAGTGACGGAGAAGTTCGAAGGGTTCACGACGGTGTCACGGCAACGACGTAGGTACGTTGTAGGTACGCCACAGGACCATAAATCAGGCTTTACCTCTGCACAGTCATATGGTTGGAGAGTGTAGTTTGGTAGAGGGAAAATAGTCCCTATGTGAAACTGCTCGCAGCAAGGTCTGCGAATCATCTTGAGTTAACAGGTCATGATTTCTCGAAAGAGACAGTGTTGTTGAGTTTTTCAACGTCGTTTTTGGCGCTTTGAGCACCACAAGGCGAGTGCCATCTAGTTCCATTATACTGAAGAGAAGGAAAACATCTCTATGGCCGATATCTCCAACACTCAACAACTCACACCAAAACAATCTAGATCAGTAAATATCACTACAGGTAAGAGAAAAACATGTACTTTTGATTTTGGGGTGAACTGTCTCTTTAAGAATAACTATATAGAAACAGCCAGTATTCTTGCTGATGGTCTCATCTTTTTATGTAGGTCATATAGGGGCATCAGTGTTGAACTGTGTAGTTGCTGTCACTCCTGAATGAGCTAAATAACACAAATTGACAAAATATAATGAGTATCTAAGAAAGAATATTTCCTTAAACGTGTGTTTTATGTTAACTGAATCACTGTGCAGGTGATGTTCATGCTGCTGCCACTGTACAATGTTTATTCAAGCTTGGTTACTCGTCACTGATGTGGTACCTTGTAGTCGTAGCCAGCACTGAAAAGAATGCCGCTGCTGGTGGGGTGCCACTCGATCACGCCCACCCGTCTGCTGTGGCCATACAGCTCCAGCACCGCCTCCGTCATGTTGCGCCTCAGACCGCCCTCTGGGATCTCCCATACTCGCACCTGCCACGTTCACATAAACAGAGTCAGTATAAAGGAATACACAGTGTGTCTGGGTTGTTATAAAGCACACACATACACACACACACGTTTTTATAAAATGGGTCAGTAAGTATTATGCTTTTGTCAGAGGCCACTTCATATTTGTCTTTAATATAAACTACAATCAGTGTGACACAGCTAGAGATCCCTCTGATCAAAAATAGCACAGTATCAATGTAGCCCATTGCATTAGGATTAGACTGGATTACAGCGATGGCCACAGGCTCTGTGTTCGACCAGAGGAGATTATCCGTCAACAAGTGAAAGTACTATACAGGGCACAGTGCTACTATGTCTTTACTATGCTCAGCAGTGTAATGCAACAGCTGCATGCACTGGGAAAAAAAGGCCCACAGATTCCCAGTATTTGTCATGTAACATCTGAGATTAAGACTAATACTGATTACATTTGACATTGTGTATGATGTCATTTATGTAATCAGTTACTGAACAGCTAGTGTGTGTATTTCTTATTTCACACAAACAGCAACCAGCCAGGAGTGAAAAATGAAGCCGATGCGGAAGTTCCAAAATACTGCAGTTCCTCAAATGGCCACTTGAGGCTGGCTCCAAAATCCCCATCAACCTCCATTTTAAAATGCCGAACTTTACAGCAGAAATAAACATGTTTACAGCCTGGTACACAAAACAGTTACGGTCTCCAAAAACTGTATGTGAGGTGAATTTATATACAACTCTCTTGTTTACATTTCATTTAGGCTTAAAGTTAAGGTGGGTGCCGTCAGTTGACAAGTCAGTACTGTGACAACAACGATGGTTAGGTTATGTAACCATGGTGTTACCTCAGATTTACAGAGTGCAGGGGTAACTGTAGATACTTCAGTCTGTTTTCAGGTCATGGCAGTTAAGTGTAACGTTTTGGTTGCCATAAAAAAGTCTTGTTCAGTGTTTTTAGTTCTGGGTCTTTAACAGGGGTCCACAACCCCTACAGTTTCCTCAGATTTACCACAGGGGGACCCACGCAGTTATTGTTTTGTCACTAGATAGGCAGCTAAATCACTGTGTGTGTCTGTTACAGCGAGGCAAACTAGTTAGCTAGCAGTTGCGTACTGTCCAGACATACTGGCTAAGTAGCTGTGTTATTGTTTCAAGTGTGCGGACATTATTGCGGGCCATCCACCTCAGAAAAAACATGATACATAAATCTATAATTCTGCTAGTAATTATTATTTTCATATCTTAGTATTGTATGCATCATAAAGGGGTATGTTTGGCACTTAAGGTTGCTGTACATGTTGCTGTGGGTCTAGTTTAATATGCAACCCAATTTTGTACAAAATGTTTAGCAAGAGGTCTCTGCTCCATCTCTCTTCAGCTAAAGGGTCCTTGCCCTAAAAAATGTCAAAGACCCCTGATTTTGCTGTTTTTTGTTAGCAAAACTAAGCATCATCACAGCTAGCCATAGCTGTTAATGCAGCATGCTAACTAAGCTAGCTGCTAAATATAGTTATCTCTACCATCTCATCTCAATATAGTCACTTCTGGCTCCAAAAAGCAAGTTAGACAGCAAAAATACAAACTCCAGGCTTCTAAATGTAAGTCCATAAACCACTCGGTGACTTTACGATGGTTACGTCTATCATTTTTACAGTCTATGATTCCACATCTGTCATTTGCCATTTTCAGGCCACTGGCTCACAACAACAACAACAACCAGAGCAGCTGCCAGCTGAAATCCAATCACAGGCTTGTGTCCAGTATTCGATGACCTCTTTGCCTTCTGGCCCAGCGGCTGTCAACCTCAGCATCACACAGCCTCATGATTTCACAGATAGTGTGTGTTTCACATCTTCAAAGCCCTACCATCATTCAGCACCATTACCTTCTATAATCAGTCTGAGCTGACCTGTTTGGTAAAAAGCAGACGTTAAAAATGAAAGTAAGTGGGACACGTACCGAGGTGTCCTCAGAGCAGGATGCTATGATGTTTTCAAAGAAGGGATTCCACTTGATATCCAGAACGTTGCCTTGGTGGCCGCACACCTTTGGGTGATGAGAGTCCAGGCGGCCGGTCTGAAACAGAGCGAGAGGAGTACGTTATTTTACATTTTAGTGTTCCTGTTTTAGCATGTGGGTGAAAGGAATGAAAATATGAGCATATATGACAATCTACTGTACTGTGAGCTACAATATTCGCAATACTGACTCCCTGTCCACTTTCAAATCCCATCTGTGAAAACACACCTTTTTCAAGCTGGCTTATTCGGTCTGATTTAATAGAGACACATATGGTGACCTAAGATGATGATGACCTTACAGTGATGATTTTACGATTTTTGTCCAGTTATTTTGTTAACTTTCATTGTATAAGTTTATGTTTAATTACTTTATTAATCCCCCTGAGGGGAAATTCAATGTTTTCACTCTTGCTTATCAATTACACACAAGTCTGAAAGACACACATGCACACATGTGTCTGAAAGACACACATGCACAAACAGGACTATACATGCACAAAGTGGAAAGATCTCAGAGTGAGGGGGCTGCCCTTTGGTCAGGCGCCCCGAGCGGTTGGGGGATTCGGTGCCTTGCTCAACGGCACCTCGGCAGTGCCCAGGAGGTGAACTGGCACCTCTCCAGCCACCAGTCCACGCTCCATATTTTGGTCCGGACGGGGACTCGAACAGGCTCTGGTTCCCAACCCAAGTCCCTATGGACTGAGCTACTGCCGGAATATACGGAATAGTTTGATTCTATTATTATTAAATTGAGAAAAAGTAATGGATGTATGCCTTTTTTTCTTGCACATAAAAATGTAGAGTACTGTATCTGTGGTAAAACACATCACAAAAGAGCATAAATTACACAAAACAACAGTAGAAAAGAACATTTGTTTTCCAAGACCGAATCTACAATGATAACAAATGATAAAAAGAAGTAATTTATTAAATTAATTTGCTGCTGGACGCAGGTCATAAATCTGTATTCATCTACATCACTGAACAAACCTATCCTTTTTTTTTTTATCAACATGAACATGAAGGACTGATATAATGTAATAACGGTGAAATCACATCAGTGAGATAACTTGATAAATCCTGAGCAAAACAAAACAGACCTGGTTATTGTGCGGGGACATCTGAGGCACATGATTGTTATTGCAATAACCCACAGAGTCCACAGAGGGGCAGTGGCTCATAACTGCAGATGACAGAAGCCTTTAATGTCGGTCATGTTGTCATGAATGTTTGATGTCACTTCAATTTACTGACCTCTTTTTTTTATTTCCTCAGAGATTTGTTTAAGAGCGTCGGGTCATGCTTCAGTGAAATCCTGTATGTGTGTGTGTGTGTGTGTGTGTGTGTGTGTGTGTGTGTGTGTGTGTGTGTGAATGCACTGTCCTTGCTGAACCCTGCAGATTTTCTCCAGATGCATTATCAAGCCTTAACAAACTGCAATATAATAAAATATAATAACTATAATAAAATGTCAGTAGCACCCTCACTGAGAGAATGAAATAATACATTAATACAAGCTGCCCCCTCACGCTCAAACAAGACTTTTCATTTTATAACAGCAGGAGGCGAAATGGTGAAACACAATCACACAGCTTCAGTAAGGCCCAGGGGTTAAAGTGATTCAGTGTGATTTACCCATGTTGATCAACATTAGCTTGCTACTGACACCTAGCTGACAAGTCAGATAGCCAGCACAGTCATATCAATATAATCTCAGCAACATCAATATTATCTCAGCAACATATAAAACAGATACAGTATATTAACTTACTGTATACACAGAAATAAAGCATATCAATGAATGCTTTTTCACAACCATACATAACCCGCTAAAACCAGGAAGTCTTCCCACAGAAAAATTCCTCACTTTTGCCAAAGATACTGAAGGCTCTGCTAACAAGATAAGGGACACATGCCAAAATCCATAGAGACCAGCGTCTGCCAAAATTTGACAGCAGTGAAACGGGACATCAGTTCAGTCAATAAAGGAGGAAAGGAAAAAAAGAGACAGTGTGACTAAGCAAGACAGACTGTGCATTCCAGTGTCAAATGCAGTATGCCAAAAATACCAGGATGTTTTACTGCATCCAGGCGCATTTTGCAGAGTGCAAGGCAGCATGCTGTTCTGGCTGTTCTGACCCACAATCCTCAGTGCAGCGGAAGATACGTCACATGGACTGAGCCGCAAACAGATGACAGCTCATTGACAGCTGACAGAAGCCTCAGTGACAGATGTCAGAGCATTTAGGTGAATAGTAATAATAGGAATATTAACATACATTGCAAAGGAACAACAGCTGAGCTCTCCAGGTTCATCTCCACCTCTGGTGTTTTGTTTTATCTCCATGGTAATGTGAAGTTAAAACATTATTCAAGAGGGTCAAAGTTAGGGCTGCCCCTTGTAAGTCAGAGATTCGAATCATCAGTCGGTGACCCTTCAGTCAACTCAGATTGTTTCAAGTCAAGCAGTTGGTTTTTTTTTTTGCAAGTCAGTGTGCTGTGCAGTATGGAAGCGCACTGCAGTCCTTGAATGAATAAAAAAATCGACAAATCATCTCGTAATTACGAGATCTTGTGTCGTAAATGCGAGATAAGCTCTGGTAATTACGTGATCCTGATGTCATACTACAATAAGGCCTTTCGCTGATACTGTAATAACATTAACATTGGCTGATTTGTTAGTCCACTGAGAAACACAAGGATGGTACTTCTGGTCAATGTTTTTCAGAATAAAAACATTATATCTGTAGAATATGGAAGCGCATTGAGATAAGTCATAATTATGAGATCCTGATGTCATAATTACGACATAAGATCTCGTAATTACGAGATAATATGTCAATTTTTTTCATTTATTTAGTGAATGCAATGCGCTTCTGTAGTGCAACATATTTCTAGGGGACGTTTTGGTCCTCAGATTTTGCTGCAGACTTTCACACTACTCCTTAGTACAGACGGCTGCGGGTGTGATGCAGCGGCACAGAGGAGGAGAAACTTTGCGCCGTAAGACTCCGAAATAACATTATCTTCCCTCTTCTGCTTGGGAGTAGTGAATTTACAGCTCACAGCAACTTAATACAACACAGTCTATGGCTTTTGTTTGATATCTAGTCTCTGCAAAAAAGGTTGTTACGTTGTTAGCTCCATTAGCTTGTTTACTATGCACTGAAGAACCCGCTGAGCCCATTCAAACTTTACATGAAAAAACAAAACAAAAAAAAAACAAAACAAATTGTCGAATATTCACATAAATGGCCGAATCTGATTTGACTGACATAATCCCGAGCCGGGTAGCGCCCGAGTCAAAGTCCAAGCACAGTGTTATGACAAAGCTGTATGTCCAAGTTGTACTCTATAAATACTCCTTGCAACAGTGCGTACTTTGTAAGTGCAGCTGCAGTATGTACTGATAGTAAAAAGAGAAGGTATGCCATTCAGAAAGCAGGGAGAATGATTCATAAACATAATTAACTCTACTTAGCACTGAAGGCTCTTTGACATCCCTCTCCTGCACTCACATGGAAACTTTAATGTGCTCATAGATGTACATGTGCATATGTAAATTCAAGGAAAACTGTTAAAAACAAATGTAAAAAAAAAAAGACTAGCGAGGCTAAAGCCAAGCTTTAATGACACATTATCTTTTTTCTATAAATGTTAGAGTGACTGGGAGGTTTTAACATGGCCTCGAAACATTAATAACATAGGATCTAAGGGACTCCTTTATTAAAGTGGAGCTAATTATGTGCAAAGAAATCATGTCTGTTGGGAATCACGGGGTTCATGAGGTGTTATGAGGAAACTAGAAACTGCAGTTTAACATGATATAAATAAAAGTTGCAGTATTTAATGCCTCCTCTCTACCACACGAATAAAAATAAAACATATAAATGAAAACAGTTTTGTTAAATGAATAACTGGCAGAAAAGAAACAAATGTACTTTCTCATTGTCTTCCTGCAGCTCATTTCCTCAGACGACTCTAATGGTGACGCACAGATGTGCGGGCCGGGTACCAGCAGCTCCACTACGCCACAGGTACCACACTGTGATTGCTACCAACTCTTATTGATCTGTACTTCCCAATAAATCCTCATAAACAAGACTTACCACTGCTGTTCTGCAGTTACAGTATTACTACACTACATCTGATTATAATGGCAGCATTTTATGACTCCTCTGGCTATAATATGATACAACAGTAATAATGTGAATGAATGAATTACAGAACAGGAGCGTTTCTTCTCTTAAGAGTTCACTGTTGTTGCGGCTACACATCAGTGCTGCTGCATGCTGATTCAAGAGGCAAAAGATGCTGAGTCATGCTTATTATGTTCAATTGATATTCTGGTGCTCTGGTTTATCAGATGTTAATGGTCCAGTGCATGCTGTTGGTGCTTTGATATGCAGCAGCAGCATGGTCTGCAGTGTGGTCACTGGATCACTGCTGGCTTGTGTCTGACTCTGCAGCAGAGCTGTTTGTAATAATGACCCCAGTGATGGTTTAACTTCATGGTCTTAATATGTTGGCAATTTCCTCTCTACATATGCCATTAAAACATGTACGTACACTGTCAATGAATCTATACAGGTGATTTTAGAATCAGCATCTGTTCATATAACATATTGCATTAAATCCTGCTGGTGATCAACCAGCAGTTGAAATAAACCAGCCCTGTCACCAGAAGAAAAGGTTGCCATTTTACGTTTATGCAAACCAAGCTTACGTTATATTTGCACATTTTTATACGTATCATCTCAACATTTGTGAAGTGACATAATATATAAGCTGAATTCGTCATTGGGAGGTGGAAGGAATTGTGGACGGCGTGACATGTGGGTGAGACGCCTGCCAAGCAGCTGCAGACTACTGTTCAAGACCAAAAAAAAAAAAAAAGCGATTCAGCGAGACATTGCTGTGTTCCCAGCGGCTTTTAAGAAGAAAAATGAATATATAGTTTATTGCTTTTTTAGAGCATAGAAAACAGGCATAGCACATTATATGTAACAGTGGCCACAGTCAGAGTGATTAGTACAAAGAAGTAGTAGTAAAAATTACGCATACAGAAAAGGGAAAATATTCACAGTAAGGTGCTTCATCTAAAAAATATTATTGCATTAGCCTTCGCTCTGAAAGAATTTCAGTACAGGGTCCCAAATCTAATCAAACACCATACCTCTATCCTCAATATAGAATCTCAGTCTGTGTTTGCCATTTCATTTAATCATAAATCATATGTACGAACAGAGTCCATCTTCCACACTCGTAAGATTAACTTCTTTACAATCACCATTACAAATAAAACAGCCATTTTTTTTAGTATTTGCTAGCAGAGGATAAGGAGCCAGTCACTCCAACGATAGCTATGAGTGGATCAGGTTCCCAAGATTTCCCAAAAGCCTTGGAGACAGTGAGAAATGTTCTTCCAGTATGTATACAATTTACTGCATGCCCAGAAAGCATGTGCTATGTGTGCTAAAAGCTAGATAGCTTTTCCCTGGAATAATACCCAAACACTGCTGTTTTTCCTCCAGGGATAGTGACCCCCCCAAATGTGGAATTTTAAGCCAAGACGTGATCTTTTCTTAACCATAACCAATTTTTTTGTGCCTAAACCACACCCTCAATACAGCGCTGTTAAACATACATAACTTAAATGTGATGTATCTGTGGTTTGCAGAGACGTTCAACGCCAACATGTTTTGGCGTTGGCATTGAACAAACTGCCAACTAATTTAAGGTAAGAGATACTACCTGGTTGCAGCTACCGATTATTTTCATTGTTGAATAATCGATCCATCGTGCTGTCTATAAAACATCAGAAAATAGTGAAAAACGCCCATCACAATATCATAGAGCCCAAAGTGACGTCTACAAATTGCTATTGCAAAACCTAAGCTATTTACTTATTGTCACAAAAGACAAAGAACAGAAAAAAATCCTCACATTTGAAACGCTAACCTCAAATATTATTTGCCATTTTTGCTTGAGAATGACTTTAATGATTATCATTTGTCAGAAGCTGTATTACACACAGTAATAGTAGTGGGATTAGTGGTCGTAGCAGTGATTCAAAAGGCGCCACACCCACTGCACTCTCTTTCTTTGTCTGGGGTGATGATGAGGTGTTTGTGACCTTATGTGTCGATTTCTGGGCCGGTGTGTGTGCCAGGTGGTGCCAGCGGTAGGCCTTTCACTTGCTTGCAGCGTTGTCTGGGGGCAACCATATGGCCGTCTCGCCGGCTGTCATCGTAATATGTCTGCCGTGCTCACACCTCATCATTAGCCAAAGCCATCACAGACTGGCTTGTATTTCTAATGGAGGAGCAGGAGGGGCTCGTTTTGAGAAACCACAAGTGTGAGGTTTCCATCCTTGATTGTCTTTTTGTCTTTTTGTCTACCTACTCCTCAGACTGCTTCTGATGATGATGACTACTCAACAGGGCAGACAGCTATTGATTCTGGTACCACACCTCCTTCTAATTAAGAGTCAGCTCCATTCAGTGTTTCAGCATGTTGATTTACGTTTGATAAAATACTGTTCAATCCACAACTGTGGACTGAACGTCACACATTTTGCATTGTATACAGTCCCTTAAATACACTGTAAATATATCACATTTATGTCGGTTTTGAGCTGATTGATAATTTAAATGTTAACATCACAAGGAAGAGACCACTTGCCTTGAAAGATGAAACTGTATAATTTTCTTCCACGGAAGTTAACCAACATAAATGGTCATCTGGACATCTTAATCATTCAACACCATCCTCTCAACATAAACACTAACACAAGGATGCATCATCTGAAGCCTCATACAGTGACAGGTAACCTTAAAAAATAAAGATAAATAAATATATTTTTATGTTAACCGTCTTGTATAAGGGATCACCTCTGCTGATTTGTTGTTTTGAGCGGAGGCTACAGCATTAAACCGCAGCCATCGTCCCACAGAAGCCGTCACCTGTGCTGCTGCTGAATATGAGAAATGTCATGCCTGAACTCGTCAGCTCAGCAGAAACCAGAGGAAATGCTTAAGTGCAATCCTTTGACGAGGAGGAAATCGATCAGTTCATGGTCTTTGGATGGGTCATGGACGGAGTCATTACACAGCATGAAAAATACCACATTGGAATATGAGTTTCACTTCAAGAATCATTAGTTACTGTTGTGTTTGTGCAATTATTTTTACCCTAAAATGAGAATAAGTCTTTAAATATAGCGAGACAGTTTTTCGTAGCCTCCGACACGGGCTTTCTTGCTCTGTATTCTACACCAGTTGCTCTCAGCCTCAAGTACTGCCGCAGATGGGTTTATACTGGAGTTAGCTGCAAGCCCAGTGTGTCTCATGAAAAGGGTCCCCCCGTCTAGGGGCGTGACAAAATGGTGGTATTTGACACCCTGGTAATGAGAATGGGGTGGAAAGAGAGTCTGCCAATTAGCGATTAGTTTTTCTTTTTAGGTAAATTAATTTTCCAGTATGAACACATACAGTAAATGACCCTTATTTAACCCTTTCAAACCTGGAGTGACATCACTTTTCTCATGTTGCTTTCAGACACCTTTCCCAAGTATTTAAACCTTAAAACCTTGAGCAAATTGGTGCGATTTCTTTGAATAACATTAGAAAAAGGCATTAAGCAACTTGGTAAGAAATGTCCCACAAGTTGCAAATTTTTTTTAATAAATAGGGATAATATTTATTATTTTTATTATATTATTACATTTTATTACATATATTTATTATATTATTACATTTTAAAATTATGTTACAGAATTATTATAATTTTTTAGCACTCTTTCCAGGTCATTTCCTTGAAACTTTCTTTTGCTTCTTTTTTTCCCCTTATTTTCTTGTTTTTAATTTTTTTTTTTTTAACTAATTTCTTGCCTTTTTTTTGGGGGGGGGGGGGTCACTTCTTCTTTCATTGCTTATTGCCTTCTTCCCATGTTTTTTTTTCTTTAAAGAAATCAAGCCAATTGGCCCAGGTTTTAAAGGGTTAAATAATTATGTCCTAACAGTTGTAAAATTCAATAACAGCCAAATCCAGAGTTATTATAAAGTATCATTCATGTGAGCCAGCCCAAGGTCGAGTGTTTGGGAGGTGGTTTAAAGGAATCACTAGTGCGCCTGCTTTATAGACCCGTGGATGTGGAAGATCTGGATAATTTTATACCCACAAATCAAACCTTTTTGGCTTCATGCACCACTGAGCAACTTCCATACAAATGAACGGGGCCCTGCCTTTAACGCTGTATCCAGTTCTCTTTATATCCATGCTTCAGTTCAGCTCTAAAGAAAACAATGAAAAAGGCAGACATCATCGCAGCTTTTCACACTAACCATCTAATCACCTACATATCAGAGCCAGTCGTCTGTCTTGTTCCATGACTGACGTCTATAGCTCATGATGCTGTAAAGTAAAATGCAGCTGAGGTCTCCCTGCTTCACAGCAGAGCTGCTCAGCTTTCTGGATACTTCTTCTGCCTGATAACAGCTTGACTCGACCCTGCATGGCAGCCAAGAGCTTTTCAAGTACCTTGGCAGAGTCGCTCTTAAAGAGGCAAAGCACTTTATGGCTTTTCTCAGACCTACAAAGTGGAGTGAGAGGCAACTAAGGAAAAAATAACACTCCTGTTTGTACTGCAGTTTCTAATACAGTAAAAAAAAAAACCTCACCAACAACCAGAATCATAAAGGAATAAAGGCAACTCAATTCATAGTAGGCATAAAAGCAAAATGAGAAACTATCTGGTACTCTCTGTATCAAACCCAGTATCACCACCACACATATGATGAGAGCAAACATGATTCCAGTTAAATGCAGTTCTCGGATAAAAATACTCCCCAAGTAATGCCTTCCATGATTCATTAATTTACTACGTGTATAACATGCATGACTCTGAGGCTTATGTTTCATATTGAAATCTGCAGGACTGTTGTGTAATGAATAATCCAGCCACAGCAGTAAAGCGATGTTTACTGAATGTGATGAATACTCAGTAAAAAGAAACACATTCCCTCTTCCTATAATAGGAAAAAGAATTTCACGCTTTCTATTACAACAATGCCCTTTTGTCTTGTTTATGGGAAATACCAGTATGTCCTTATGTGATCCTGCTGGCAGTTCTGTCCTGTTACAACTTTGGCTTTAAATTCTCAAGGCTGGCATGCTCTGAACCAGCAGGGAGGGTCTGTGCTGAATTTGTGAGAAAACTGTTTTCAAACTTCACGTGCTGTGAAGTAGCTGAAACCAAAGTAATCTGTTAAACCTATAGACAAGATTAAGGGTGTAAACCCCAAACAAATACACAGTATAGTACACCTCAACATCCAAAATGCTTTGACACACACTGAGTCGTATAATATATATATATATATATATACACACACATGTATATATAAATGCCCAAATACTCTCTGAAACTAACAACAGACCATTTAACACACAATAATATAACATCATATCCCCTCCGACACTGAAGCATACAGTAAGGTAGACAAATAACCTCAGGCTGTCTCCAAAGAGGGGAAGACCTCGTTAATCTTTGCCCCTGGTTGGCACAACAACAAACAGCCAATCAAAAGTGTGACAGTGCCAGTTACCTGGGATACAGGTATGACGATGAAAGAGCCCCCGCCGGCACTCTCGGTGACAACTGCCAGGAACTTGGAGTTGACGGCACAGAAGTGGTTGTCATGGACGTTCTTGGTGATGGGGACACCGTCGAAGCAGTGCTCCCGGTTGCCTACTTTTCCGTAGACATTTCGAAACTTGGAGCTTCGGTAGGTTGGACGCCATGACATCTGAGGAGGGTTAAAAAAAGAGATGAACAAGTAAGTTTAAGTTTCAGTTTGGAGAGAACATTATGTTAGATTACTGGTGGTTGTTTACAGTCCAGTCACAAGAGGAAAAATGTTGTAAGTGTGTGTTTCTGCAAACCACAAATATGTTACATCTGCTGTTTCATATCAGGCTGTTTTCATGCACTCTGCGTATGTATACCAACAAAAAATAATGCACAAAATTTGTATAAATCCCACGTAATTATGAGCCAGTAATTTGTGTATAAATCATGTATTTGGGAAGACTCTGACCTACTGACCAATGTGCTGACAGGAGTAAAAAAAGGAAGTAGTCCCCATGAGGTGGCAGGTTGGGGATGGTGGATTGGTCACAAAACACAGGACTTAGACCCAGGAGACTGACACAGAACTGTGAGAAACCAAGTGAACTCTCAGTCATTTTAAGGCACATCATCACCATTTTTTTTTCTTTAACCTAATCTATGTAAGTAAGCCTTAAGTCTGCAATGTCATTCGTCGGGGGGCTAATTTGTTAGATATCACACGAATCATTGTATGTGAAGAAGAGTACACTTGCAAGATAAATGTGACACTTTCTAATGTCACAATGGAGGGACAACTACGCAGGTTGATTTTAGCGCTGCTCATCGTGGACTATATTGCTGTCATTGTTCATTTTAGTCAAACCATACAGTTTGAAAACCAGGCGCGGCTCCAACTAGAAAACAATGTTTTGATGCATTGGATGTGCTGAATGTGCATATTAAGGCAGTACAGGAGGAGGTGCACATTAATAATCCTCCAGGACTGTAACATGCTCATGTTTAACCCAAACAATGTGTCATGTGACTGCAGTTGGTTCACATCCAGGTCGGAACACGTTCTCACCACAAATGAACTGTATCAGAGTTTGTTTGTAACCAGACTGAGACCACCTCTTCAAGAAGGTCTCATCCCAATTGTTTTTATGCACATCCGAGTGCGATTGCTGTGTTCACACCTGCCCAAACGGACCGCACTTTGGGGGCAAACAAACCAAACAGGGCAGGTGTGAAAGCACCCTAAATGTCAGAAAATTGTGAAAAATGCCCATCACAGTTTCTCACAGCCCAATGTGATGTACTGGTTGTTTGACAAACAGCCCCGAAACTCTAAGACTTTCATTTTATAATCTGCTCCTTTAAAACATGTAGTATAGTTACAGTATATAATTTTACAGCAAAATCAATAAAGGGTAACAGCTTTGACCTGGACTCAGCATTCATCCAAATAGAGTAGCATTTTTGACACTCTGTGCAGGCAGAGGAGGAAAATTTAGCCAAGCTGGTACTATAACATAAGGAAGAAATTACATTACACTGTAAGAGTGAGTTGTCTTTATCCTTTAAGTAATGTTTGCAACTTGACATGATGACGATAATGCAGACAGAAGCAGCGAAGCCTGATGTCAAATTCCTATCTACCAAACCCACAGTTGCTGGGTGGGCTGTCCCATCTGTGCAGACATGATAACTGTCACACATGCATTTGTGGGAAATTGTCCAAATTGGTCATGGGTGTGAGACGCTCGAAGGGTGAAAACTGGGTGAAAACTGTTTTGACACCATTTCGCGTTGCCTTAGAAGCAGTGATTAATGTGACAAGAAGGAAAAGCAGAAGTAAGACATTTCTTCCAAATAACTTAATCACTAAAAACAGCTGTATCAACCGAAATGACAGATGGCAGTGTGTCCTGTTGTTCATCACTCTATTTTGTCTCTGGTGGATCTTGAACACAGAAAAGCAGCCTTTGTTTGCCGCCGCTGCACACCAACAAAAGACAAGTGGTTACGTTCGACTCAAGACGCTTCTTTTGTTTGTCACTCCACCACAAGCATGCTCTGATGGAGCTCTTGATTTTTTTTGGTGTGAGCTGGCTCTGTCTAAGGACTCAAAGGCTGACCCAGTCACAGGAAGTAGACGTCAAATGACCTTTGTCCCATAAGGAAAGAAGCTGCTGTCATTTCATGTGGCTACTTTCTGAGAAATCTTCTGAAACTGGATCTGTTTATGAGTATAAATTCCAGTGACACTACTGATGGACCATATCAGTTCACAACAGGATCTGGCGTGAGAGGATTTGTGACTCTTGTCAGATCAGTAGCAGCAGTGCAGGATGACATCAGGCAATCCTCTATTCAGCATTGTTCTTGGGATGTGGAGGGGAACTGGTGGGAGTGGTGTACACATGCAAATAGAAACATCCTCAGACCATGTGGCTGCTATTGTCTCTCCCCGTCCCTTTCTGTCTCAAACCAGACTGGAGAAATGCCATCCAGTAGGCTACAATAGCGTGGTCCATCATTTTGCACTCAGATGTGACACATAGTGAGCCTGCAGCAGTATTATGACACCACTGCTATTACAGTGTCACAGTGTTTTTTTTTTGTCTTTTTGAATTTAACATATGGTGCTGAAACTGTTCCTTGATTATTTAAAGATGTACTTTGCAGGATTTTCCAAAAAAGAAAGCAATGTATAGACACACACACATTACTAATCCCTCTCAATCATCACTTATGACCCAATAGAAGTGTGTGGCGGTATATTTTACTACAGAAACTCTGCCCTCTGCCTGCATTTTCTTAGTCTTTCTTTTCAGGATGTTAATCGGCATGTGCCTCTACAGTGCTCAGGTGAGGTTGGGCTACAAAGAACAACACATTCTCACTTCCACCTCGTCACATATTCACGTTTTGGTCATGGACTTTCCACATCCACATACGACATGAAAGGTACCCTGGGTGTGTTGGTTGTTGACGTTCTGAGACACCGTGTCAAGTTCTGCCTGTTATATGCATTGTCTTCTTTCAAGATACACTTCTGTTTTCACAGGAAATTTAAAAATAAATGCACTATGTCAGTACAACACGGCTAATTGACTTTTTTTTCCTTCGACAACAAAAGCACGTGGTTAGGTTTAGGCAACAAAAGAACAGGGTTTGCCTTTAGAATCTTACGGGGCGTGAACGCCGCTCTCGCGGGTGAAAGTCAGTGTTTGTTGGACCCATTCACCACCACTCCCATCCGCCCCAGCCGGACTTTTGCCACCTTAACTTAAGTCTTTGTCCCGCTCCATTCCCCCCTAATGTCGCCAGGCACCATTAAACTATAACTGCAACTGGCTGTGTATCATGGATGCCTTCTTTCTTTGATGTCTGACGCTGCAAGTCACTGCCCAAGTGCCGAATTTCGACGAATTTGGAGTGAGACTGGGCTCTAAAGAAAGGTAGCAACTAGTTCCCAGACTGTAAGCAGCAGACATCCCAGAGACAAAGCATAAAAAAACACAAATATGTGGAGAAACACCAAACTAATGTGAATGTGGGGATGGCTTTTACTTTCATCTTCACTGGTGAACATGTTTACAATAGTAACTGTAGTCAGGTTAATAAATCAACACTTTTCTGCTCTGCTACTTTACACCTCTACTAAATTACATATCAGAGGGAAATACTGTACTTAACTTCAATGCATTGCTCTAACACTTGGCGGATAGTTCGCCTTTCAGATTAAGATTTTACATACATTCATAATATCTGATGCATTGTAATAGATTTAACGACCTGTATTTGTCCAAAATCAAAATTAAACAAACTTGAAACCAAAATACAAATGATGCACCACATGAATGAAATGCACACAGGCAATAGTAGTCCGTTGGTAATACAGATGTTTGTGTTCTTGTAGTTTATTCATCCTCAACAAGCAAACAAAGAAATCATGGCTCCTCCTGCTTCTCTTGCCCTAGTTAGAAAAACAGCAAACCTCCCAGGTGCATGCCTGTCCTCAGGGGTGGTTAATAACAGATAACAAGTGAAGCACATGGGTAAACAGGTAAAAAAAAAAAAGCAAGTACTTTTCATGTTCATCTTTAAATTCTGTACCTACACTCTTTACTCAAGTATATTTTTAAGCCAGTAATCTACTTTGTACTCCACTACATTTGCCATAAATCTGACTTTCATTACTTGTAACTGACAAGGTTTCTCAATTGGTAATTTTCACTTTAAAATAAGTAGTAACTGTACTTGAAGTAAAGATTTTCAGTACTCTGTCCACAACTGCTCATCCTATGCAAAAGATAAAGTCTACAAAAAGAAAATATCTGGAATAAATCAAACAATCTGAACGTTCTTTTAAATAGCTCCCATACAACCCAATGGTACCTAAAGTCTTATTTTTCTATTTATTTACCCCATTTTCAACCAGGTAAGTCCTGTTGAGATCAACAATCTCTTTGACAGGGGAGACCTGACCAAGACAGCAGTATACAACAAGTTACAGCCGAAAACGACACAATAAAAACATAAAAGATATACAGTTACATGTAGAAATATTAGGACGCTTACACACAATGACAAGACCCAACCGAATCATTCATCCTTGTACTTGTGAGAGCTTTAACATCAGGCAGAGAGACCAGTTCACGTAGTTTCAACTATTTTTAAATAGAAAAAATTAGCTCCAACTTCACCGGCTAGAACATTAAAAAAACTGCTGATCAGTAATAACAAAATCTGAAAGCAGCCATTCTGTGTAACAAGTACTTTTAATTTTGATAATTCAAGTACATTTTACTGGTGACGTTTCTGTACTTTTACTTTGTTAAATTTTGAAGGTACGGCTGACACTTGTAATGGAGTATTTTTACAGTAGTTGAGGGCCTACTTATCCTGCTTTCTATGTTATTCAGTAACTTTGGGTTTTAGACTGCTTGTTAGACAAAAACAAGTAATATGGAAACGTTAACCATGAAAGTTACATTCAGTTGCAGCCTTACATATGCATGATTCTACTGTGAGCAGGTCATATGCAGCATAAAAACGTCTTACTCTCGTCCCATTCAAACCCAGATCAGCTCGTCTGGAGCCATGTCTGTATGAGCAGCATAATAGCAGCTTGTTAAAGAATTAATGTAGAACAGAAGAGGAGCAGAGAGTGGCCTGAGGGACGGTTAGAAGAGACTCGCCTGCTTTGAGCTCTCTTTACAAGGATGCTCATTCATTGGTCACCGGGGTAAAGCACAGAGAGGATATCTGTGTGTGTTGCGTCGTTCTTATCTCACGAGGGTTTGCAGCAGGAAAACACACAAACAGACCACGAGCGGCGGCGTGCACATACACAAAAACACAACTCTAAGAAAAAGAAAGTGACTTTGTTTCCAGCAATGCAGATCACAAGACGATTCCCTCTGGGGTTAGACAGGCCTCCTGAACTTTGCAGAAAGTTGTTTCTGTATAATTTAAGTTAGACTCAAATAGAAACTCCTTCATACATAACTTAACACCACACTAATGTTCTTGTAATCCCCTCACTGAAAACGTCACCTTACCTTCCCAGTGTCCTCACAGTGACACTACAGTCACAGTGCTGCGGCCTTCTCAGACTGCAAACATCCACCCTCCTCTCTGAGCGAGCCGCCAGGATCTCCTCTCTCCCTTCCTTCCTCTTCAAATCCAAGCAGGCAGCCTGTGTCTGCTCTACCTCCTTCTCTCTCATGTTTTTCCTCCCCCCCCTCCCCTTTAAACTCTCTCCTCTCCTCCTACTGGTACTGATAGCTGGAGGGCTAGCACTCCCCCCTTTCCTCCTCTTACCCGTCTCTCCCATCCTGCCACTCAGTCAGCCCTCTGTCTCTGTCTGTCTCTACCACGGTTCACGCTCCAGCCCAGCCAGTAGTAGCCATTCATCCTCTTTCCTCTCCCACCCACTGCTTGTTTGGAAACGCAAGGCCCTTCTGGGCTGCTTCCCAGCACCACCGGCAGTTTCTCACTCCCTTTCTTAATCTCTTATCTCTACTCTAATCCTTCACGCCACAGGCATGAGACCTGCCCATCTTCTGCCAAGACAGGTGGACCCCAGAAGGAACGTCTGCAACTGTAGAGCTTGTTAGCAACTGCAGCAGTGCCAACGGCAAGATGATAACATTTTCAGAAACTGCACAATGTGGAACGTGTTAAAGCCCACAAAATGATCTTCTAACTCTTCTGTGTCTGAATTTTACACACACAGCTTATGCACTGTAGCGTTTAATGTCTTGTCTTTGAGTTAGTTTTCATTTTTGCCGCCATGTACAGAGAGCATAAAAATAGCTAATGGAAAAAAAGAATTCTCTCATCCTTTGAACAATCTTGATAGTATAAAAGTAGACAGATAACATTTTTTTTCCAGCATTTAATGATACAAATCAACTGAAATGATCTAGAAAAGTTCACTATTTTATGTATTAAATAATAAAATCACAGAGGTAAAACTTTCACATTTTGTATTTTGTTGTTATATTTTGACATTGGGCTCATTGTGAGCAAAAAGGTCAACATTTTGAGCTTAATCTGATAAACACAACTGTGATTTCATGATCTGTTACAAACTGTAATTATTTAATCCTGCTCTAAGAATATATACCTTTTAGGATCAACAGTTTATGTACCAATAATGCATTACCAACATGTTGAATGAATTTTTACAAGCATGTCAAATTCTTTAGAAATGCCCTTCAGTGTCAAAGTCAAGCCAAGTCATGAGAAGAAAATGTTGGCCTGACGTTACTGTGAAACACAAACATGTTACATTTGCACGTTTCATACACATCATACAGATGTTTCTAAAGTGACATAATAAACTAAGCACAAAAGTAAGGAAATCTGTGTTTGGTAGATTTTTTCTTTGTTGTAAAAATGTTTCTTGGCAATAAATCTTATACCGTCGGAAAGCCTGTTTATTAAGGAACATGTATTTGTGGGATGAGCAGCAGAGCTGAGTATGTGGGTTGTGCCCATGAAAAATTTGCCAAATCTTCTCTGCCAATGCCAAACAGCTTTTTTTTGTTGTTGCTGACTCTTGTTTGGCGTTTGTTGGATTGGATGATCGAAGTATGAAGAAACAAGACATACTGGCAATTTAACAATTTATTCAATTAACAAACAGGAGCCTCTGTAGCTTGTGGCGAACGTTTGGGGCGTTTACCAGCGGCATTTGAGCCACTGAGCCACCATACCCAGAGGTGCACCATCAGGCAAATGTTTGGGGCCCCCTAAAAATTTGTGACAAGCGCCTCCCAAACACCAATGATATTTGCAGATTTGAAATGACAACCATGAACCCTCTTAAACCTCCCATAAAGGCACTTTACAGTGCACCGCCACTGGCCCAAAGACCTCCTAAATGGGGCTCCTTAAAGTTTACATACAGCTGAATGTTCAAATATCATTTGACTGAACTGACCTTAAGGGAGCTAGATGGGCATCTTTACCTAGGGCCCCCTGGAGTCTAGGATCGCCACTGATTAAACCTGGGTGTATTTTACCAACCTGTTCCTGCTTTACAAGAAGATTTTGTGCCACTAAACACAGGTGTTTAAAGCAAACACATTCTTTTCCGAGACGATTTTTGTGCCTAAACCTAACTACACATTAACCACAGCTTTGTTGAGAAACATTAAGTTTCAATGTATCCACAACAATATAATGTACACATGTAAGGTATCCTTGGCTTGCAAAAAAAGTTCAATGGGAACATTTTTCTGCCACTTGGGTTGCAAAGTCTGTTTTAGCTTCTTCTATTTATATTGTTATAATTATTATAATGTGAAGAAGCTGTGTGTGATTTATGTTTAATATGTTCTTTGACCCACATATCACAATCATCATGTTGCTGTGGTCTGAAATGTATCAACAAGGTGCGAGCAACACTTGAAATAGATGTTAATTTGAGCATCAGTGTTTGTTCCTGTTTCAATGGATGACTTTATTATTAAAAATAATTACATGATATAAAAAAACACTGACTAAACTTCTTTGCCAGGAATATGTGATTTTTTTTCCATTGACAAAATAATATTAGGAAACCTGTAAATCCTTAAAATTTCTTGCTGCATCCTCTTGTAATGCATATTTACAGGTTTAATGGAGCTCGAGATAATTGTGTGAATGACTCCAGCTCCTGATCCTCACTGATAAACCCTGAAGTCTATCTGTGAAGACCCCCGGTCAGGTCGATACACTGAGGCAGGTGTTACGGTGAAAATTGCTTCCCCTGACGCTTGTCTGTGTGTTTGAAATGTGGGTGGAGCCCTGCAGGTTCACTGTGAGGGCCTCATTGCTTGGTGTGTTTCCACCTCTGTGTGTAGTATACTAGTTGTGCATGTGTGTCCGTTTACGTGTGTGCGTCCACGTCTGGCCATGTGTTGTCTGTTTGCAGCAGTATACGTTTACTGTAGTGTTCATGGCTGCAGGGCGGACCACTCCAGAGAGTAGAGTGTGTTTATTGAGTTTTTTACATCCTGCCTCGAGACACTGCTGCTGCTCTGCTGCACACTCAATCTTTCTCTTTCCTCCTCTCTCTTTGAGGTTTAAACCCTCCTTCTGATGTCCTAAAAGCAGCAAATATTTGTGTCTCTGTTGAAAACAATCACCAAAATATAAAACTAGCTGTCGAACTGCAACAAACCACAAAATAAAATAAGTTATTTAGGAATGGCAACATCACATGGCTGTGCTCTGCCATCATCCCAGCTGCAGTCCAACATCCACTCTCTTCTCAAACGATACACAGTCAGTGCAGCATACTGACTCATTATGAAACATAAAAGGCCATTCAAACTCTACCAAATCAAATCAATGGGTTAAACCATTCCAATCAAGATTTCCTCAATGTTGGTGCCAAATAAGGAAGTAGGGCCATCTGAGCTCACATTCAATAGATACAAAGGGGAAATCTGCAGGGCGACTGCATGTCCTGTCACTCAGACACAGTGAAGTCCTGTCAAGCCACCATGTCATGTTCTGTCTCTTCCTCCTCTCCCTTGGCAGCGACTCTGTACAGTCATTTATGATGACTTCCCTTCTCTGCGAGGAGTAAATATCACAAAAAGCGAGATATCCTATTGGTTCTTTTGGCCAAATTTTCTCTCAGTGTGAAGTGGGATCTGACACAGGAAGTGTCACAGCTTGGCTGAAAGTGCTTGAATATTTTCTGCACTGCTATGGCAATGGCTGATGGGAGAACTGTGCTTGTAAAAAGGCTTTTGTGTGTTGTGGAGCTGCAGATTATTTGAGTGAAGTATTTGCATTGTACCAGCTATCATTGGCGTGTGTTAATCATCTTCAAAGCAGTGATGTAAAGCCTAACCTTATCCTATTCAGATAAAATACATTTTCATTTTACAAGTGGTGTTTATGTCATTATCAAATATTAATATAAACTGTATAAATGTGCAGTGATGGATTGTTAATTTGTTTGTTTTAAGGACGTTAATGAGTCTCCATAGACACAAACACTGTGCCAGGACTTTATATAAAGGAAGCAAAGCAATCAGCTATTTTTAAAAGATAAACATAATTGAGTGGTCAGTCTATTAACATCAGTGTGGTCTCCACTTATGAAATTATATACAGATAATACTCTGCTGGGATTGCTTAAAACCCTACAAATGAAATGTATGTATAGAGTAAGGTTGCAGTGATATAATGGTTTCAAGGTATGCTGTGATATAAATGTTGCTTATACCATGTACATTTGCTTATCTAAGATACTGAAAACAAAATGCAACTGGACATTGAATCTCCCCTTTATTTCAGTTATTTTCAAAGGGGAGACTTTTTACACCTACCTACATTAACAAAATGATGACAAGTTTCAATTTTAGTAATAAAACGTTTGTTCAACCAACAATAACCCTTATGTTTTCATTCCTTTAAGGTTCATACTGACTGATAATAATGTAAATTCTCTGATAACGTGATCTTTTCTGAGATGGTTATCGACCACGAAAGTCTCATACGTTTGCACCACTTCTATAGAGTATCATAGGAAATGAGTCCCAAAACTCGGAAATGAGTTAGCATTATTGCACTCCTGGTTCCCTCGTCTCAAAGTCAATAGGATATTTTTAATTGGTTTTGGGTTGGATGCCTGAAATAAGGTCTGAGGTTAACACAAGCTTAGACAATTTTGTTCTACAACTTAAATACATCATTGAATACCCTACTCGTGAATTTTGAGGCTTTTATGTGTCTCAAAACAGTTGGTTGCTAACAAGTGGCTAAATGAGACTACATTACGTCATCATGCTGAACACAGCTTTACAGACATGCTGTGGTGGTAACGTTGAGTCATGTGACCGTGGTGTAATTTGTTTATAGCCTTACATTAGCTTTTCACTCCTGGGGTCCGTTTCAGAAAGGAGGTTCAACAAACTCTGAGCCTAACCCTGAACTCTGAGTTGAGTAACTCTGAGATGGGAAACTCTGGGTTACGGGTTTCAGAACAGGTGAGTTCAATCGGTTCAATCAACACAGAGTTTGTTCACTCTGAATTAAGCGTGTGCACCACGACTTTAAAAAGGCGTCATCAGTGGAGCCCCGATACCACGATTCACCATGGCAACAAGCTACAAGAAAAGGTCTGCATTTTTTTACTCCTCTGGGGCCGGTTGCACCAACTGGTCTTTACTACGCCTGGTCGTAACTCCTAAGACGGTCTTTGTTAAGACCAGTCTTAAGGAGTGGACTTATGCCGGTTGCACCAACAAGGCTTACGCCTGGTCTTAGCTACGCTGGTTTTAGCTGTGCGCGTCCATGTGAATGCCCCCAGAATGCCCCACGCAGCCTGCCTAGAGGAGCGCGGTGACGTTAAATGACGCGCCGCTGAATCACCCTGTGTGCTTGACAGATGACAATTGACAGTTGACAGCCCCTCTCATCTGTGTTGACAGTTTATTTACAGTTTAAGATTTGAAGAAAACATGAAGGATCAATGAAAAACTTTACCGACACTGAAATTAGAAAATTAATCAAGCTGTACAGCCAGCACAGAGACGTATCACAAATAAGAAAAAACAGTCGGTGTGGGCAGAGATAACGGGGCACATCAATACGTGTTCAGACTCTGGCTGCCTTCATACAGAGGCTGACATGAGGAAGAAGTGGAAAGATCTTCTCAGCAAGGCAAAATATACATCTCCTCCAAAAAAAATCAGGAGAAAAAACTCTCCCATCTAAATGCCCGCTCGTATACAGACGGTGGATGAGACGTGCCATAATCAAGTTGCGCTCTCTGCGCTCTAGAGCGCATGAGAGCAGCTTGATAATGACCTTACACCTGCTCTTGACTAGGTGTAAGATTTACGCCCGGTCTTAGTGAGAAGAAGGCCCTGTTGGTGCAACCGGCTAACTATTAGGTCGGACTTAGAACGCCAAGTTACGACTGACTTAGCTTAAGACCAGGTTTAAGACCAGTTGGTGCAACCGGCCCCTGGAGTTGGATATTTTAATGAGCTCATACAGCAAATTTGAAGCTGTTTTCAGGAAGAAGAGTAACACGGCTGCAGCAGCGAAGGAACGGGAGTCAGTGTGGGAGAAAATTACTGTTTGAGTCAATGCGTAGCCTAAGTTTAAATTTATTTTATACATTTATACAATCACAATAATGTTAGGCTACAGATGCAAACAGGTGGAATGGTGTTAAAGCTAAATTTTAGTTCACTTAGATGCAATCCCACCTCATTATTTTTCAAGTGAAAATGGTCTAAAAACAAGTTACTTTTACGTGTGATTTGCTTTGACTAGAAATAAGACATTTTGACTAAAAATAAGACACATATTCTTGGTATGATTTTGAGTTTTTGCAGTGTGATGCAGTCTGACATTTTGAGACAGTCAATCTACCTGCACATTAATGCTGTGAATGGACTTCCTATTCACATAGTCTCCTTCATTTTGTGAAGGAGCAATGATGGGAATGTGGGTTCCATCAATGCACCCTATCACACCGGGATCAACTGAGTATGATTTATAATCATAAATTTTAACTGATTTCTACATCATTCACCTGCAATCCTGTGGAACTCCTCCTTGATGACTCTCACAGGTTTATGTCCAGGGAACACAACAAAAGAGTTTAATAGACGTTTCAGAGCTAGGGACACTTATCTCACGGCTCTGCAGACAGTGGCCTTACTGATATTTTCTGCATCTCCAATATTATACAGAAAACTCCCATTTGCAAAAAAACGAAGAGCAACACAAAGAATCTGGGTGGATGAAAGTGCACGTCCACGGTTGGTGACGTTGGTTATGTTACGACAGATGAGGTTATGGATATAAATAATGGACTGTGATGTGAAATGGTACAGTTCAAAAAGAAAATATTCTGGAAATGATAATACGTCAATTCTGGGCCTGTGAATAATCTCCCGACGAATGCCTAACTCCCTCCTCAGTAACATTGCCTCTTCGTCCACAGGGTCCTCCAAGAACGGACATGCCATGGTTGAAAAAAAGTACTAGAACAAACTTTACGATCCGACTTTACCTTGAGGACAGATGATCAAACTCGCTGAAACCCGCACGACACTAAACGAACGAATGAATGAATGAATGAATCACACTGTGTGTGTGGTGTAAGAGGGAGGAGACTGCTAGAAACTCAAGGTTCATTGAAGAAAACCTGCTCCCAACCAGGTTAGGTTCACAGAGTCAGTTGCCATAGTAACTGACACCGAGCTTCAGTTACCTCTCTTTCTGAAATGGGCTGGAGTTACTCCGCTTTCTCTGGTTTAAGTTACCTCCCTTTCTGAAACGGAAAACCCAGAGTTTCCGTCATTTCAGGGTTAACAGACTCAGAGTTTTCACTAAACCTGCTTTGTGAAACGGACCCCTGGCGTGTGCATTTAGGCTTTAAAGATCATAATGTTTATTTGTGAAGATTATCTTGCTGAAAAAACAGAGCCACATAGCTTATTTTCTGCAATAATCCAAAATCTAATGGAAAAATCCCGTAGGCTTTGTGACAAGGGAACCAGGACTATGCTAATTTATATGTTGGTCTAAAGAAAAACGTCATCCCTGCAGCACTCTATTGCAAAGGATTAGGATTAGGCTTATTTACAACGGACAATATTGAGTGACACTGGAAACAGATCTGTTCAAGATTCCATTGACAAAACATAAATATAATACACTAAACAAAAGCAGAGTCCATTGGTGAGGTGAGTCAAACAGCAGGAAAGAGAGAGGGGAAAGAGCTGTTAAAGTTTTTACGTGTTAGAGATTACAACTGAAACTATTAAGAAATTATTTTAGAGGAGAGCTTTGGTGAATTATTATTATTATTATAGATACGGACGGAGTTACCATGGGGCGCTTGGGAATTTTCATGGAAGCTGTAGTTTTTTCTTTGCCCACAAAATCAATATTCCTCGATCGATACATAATCATTATTTAACTTCATTAAAATCACAAAAGTTTTGATTTCTAATAGCAAGTGTAGTGGTTGCAGAATTGTCTGGACGCAGGATTTGTCCAGAAAGATCAATGACAAAACGCTGAATGAGAGATTGTGTTGAAGCTAGTAGTGGTCGAGGCTATGCTGGATGTGACGTCATGATTTACACTCTCTATAAACGAGGCATTAAGCACATCAAGTTAAAGTCTTCAGTTGGCAACAAGGCCTTGCAGCTGTTGTAAGTCATAACAAAATATGAGCAGTCAGTAAAGCAGAAGTTGGCACCTCATTGCAGGATGCACTTAGAAGTTTCCATGAGACAGTAGACTACAAGCCCACTGATAGACCAAATCCTACTTCACAAAATATCAGCTGAAACTGATGCATAATGCCTGATGCACACAGCCATGCATGCAAAGTTTGCTCACAGTATCACACACACACACAGCATCACACACACACACACACACAAAAGTCAACAAAAGGCACAGCCAGCTCTGCAGGCGATAGCAGCTGTGAGCAAGTAGCAAATGGAATAAAATAAACCAGAGCAGAATAGATTTAACACACCTGCTCCAGCAGCCCAAAATGAATCAGTCCATCTGGATTTTTTTCCTTCAGAGTTTCCAGATGGCCACTTCAGGAATGTTGGAAAGGTAATCTTTTATTTGAGCCTGCATTAATTTCAATCAGCTGAATAGAGAGGTCACAGGAGCTCCTGGCGCTCACACAGTCTCCATTATTGAGCCCATTAATGTCTATTATATCAATCCTGGAGTTTCTCAAACAATTAAGACGACACACAAACACACCACAAAGCCTCAGCTGTAACACATCACATTAAAGTGAACAGGAGGGCTGGGTGAAAGGGTGAAACTTTCCTGTTATTGATGTCAGCTCTTCAACCAGCAATAGTTCATGTCCTCAATTAGCAGGTGGGGGTGGGGGTGGTGCTATGTTAACTGCACGTGTCACATCTGCAAAACTACAGTTTACCTCTGTATTCCAAAGCCTTTTTACTGGACACATGATGTCTCTTATAAAGCCACAGAGGAGCACTGCAGGTGTGATTGTTTTACTGTATGCTGTGTAGGACATTGCGCAGGCCGAACAGAGCCTCGTGTCTTTGGTTCCATTACAGCTGATGGCACACAGAGTAGGGTCAGAGGTTCAGAGGTCAATCAATTACTGAATGTCTGAGAGCTTTAATGGTGAGACAGACATGTAATGGTGTTTCACTCAGTGATTCAAATAATAAAAAAGATAATCCGCTGCATATTAAGCCTGTCGCTGATAGGTGATGTATTTGTTGTAAAGCTTAAAGGTGTATTTAGCATCATTTGTGACCACAGCACACTGTATGTCAGCCCGGCAGACATTCATGGTCCCCAGAGGATGAATCCCACTGACTTTAGCGACCTCCTGACTTTGACATTTCTGGCTCAGACTTAAATGTATTCACAACTATTGGATGAACTGCCACAAAATTTACTACAGATATTCATACTATCTAAAGGATACATTTTCATAAATTTGACAAGTGACCCTCTGACTTTTTTATCTGGCACCACCACCAGGTCAAAGTTTTTACCTATTTTGTGAAATACCTTGATATCTAATTGATGGATTGGTACCAATTTTTTTTGACATTCATGGTCAGATTAAAATTCACTTCCATGAGTTTTGTGATCCCTGACGTCTTCTTCACAATGAGGTTGATAATTTTGTTTCAATTGGGATTACTTTAGAAAAAGTGGATAAACTTTGACATTCATAGTCCCCTCAGGATAAATTGTTTCATCTAGCACCATCATCAGATATTAAATTCATCCAACATGGGGCGCCCTCTCTACCACTAAGCCACGGCGCCCTGTACTTTGTGTTTTGTGCTGTATAGCAAATGTTTACATGCTTCCATGCTGAAAATCAGTGGTGCCCCCAAGGAGGGGCCAGGGGCGCATCCATGGCCACCCTGGTACAATTGTGAGCGCCCCCAGTGGTCCCTGCTGGCAAACATAAATGGAAGCCACTGTTAGGAGGCTGTCATTTTTTAAGCTAGTGTGAATTCAATATCTTGAGAAACTTGACGACCAGAGGCATCTGTTGGTACCAGCCATGTCAGCATAGCTTGTTGGAAAGGGGGCTTAACAATGCTTCAAATTTAGGCTAAATTTCGGCTGGGGAACAACTAGCATGGCCATTTTCAAAGGGGTCCCTTGTTAAATCCGCCAGTTTTGCTCTTTACAATCAACGTGTTCCTTCAAATTAAAGCTATATATCTGTCTTTAATGAAAGGGACAGGGATGTGTTGTGTAAATTAAAGTGTTAACTGTACTGTAAGTAGTCTGTGCACATCACATTATTAGTAATATTGACTAAAATAACCAACCAAAGTTTATCAGTATACAATTCCTTAATTCTCCATATTGATATAATTTTTAACTAGCCTATACCATATACTACAATGGCCTAGTTCAATTCCTGAAATTCAGTTACACCTTTTGGTTTTTGGTGTGCCACCTCAAGATCTTCAGTGGCCCCATCTGGCCATCCCTATCAAACATTTCTGAGGGCGCCACTGCTGAGCATGGTAAATGTTACCTGCTAAAAATCAGCATGGTATACTGCCACTGCCAACATGCTCTCAGTGGCAGCATGGTATACTGCCACTGAGAGCATGTTGGCATGCTGATGTCAGCACTTAGCTCAAAGCGGCACTGTGCCTAAGCGCAGCCTCACAGAGCTGCTAACATGGCTGTAGTCCTGTTTTACAGATGGTGCCAGCTGATGTATCAGTGTGCTGTAGCGAGCTGGAGCAAAGAGAGGCAGGACAGTCTGTGGACATGTTGAAGCTGTAATATTGCAGTGTCTAAATAACACTCATAATGGTTGGAAAACACAAGTAATACATTGAATCTTAGCATGCAGAAACAAGACCATGAAACTGTTAATGTCTTAGTAACAACAATGATCAAATAACAAAGTTAAATAAAGGAATCTGTGCCTCTGTGCCATGGACCAGAGCCTGGTGAAACAGCGTCCAGTGCTGTATGGTTCTGGAGTGTTTGTTCATGATGATAGGGTATTACTCTGCCATAATGACAGGAGATGCAGAGGCTCAGCTAATGGCAGCTCTTAGGCCTTAAGCCAGCCCCATTAAGCAGCGGTAATGGTGCAAAGAGCACACTACCCAAGGACAGGAAACCCAGAAACCCAGCTGAAGGGCACTTATCACAGCACAAGTACGTGGAGGAGTGGGTGTCCAGGAATCCATCCATCGCACCGCGGTGTAAAACAAGGTTGATGAAAGCAGTGTAATCATCCAGGTAATATAATTACTATGGATGTATACTGTGGCATGTCCTACACATTTTGCTCACAAATACTAGTCCTTTCTTTGTACTACTCTCTGGTGGCTACAATATTTTACATCCAAACACATTTTGTCTAATTCCACTTAAAAGGTCAGTCATGGAAAACCAGAAGAAAGGTCTAAATTAATAATCTCCACAGTGCTTGCCTTTCCTCTCCCCAAGGAGTTTCTGCCACGTGCTTTTTGGAGCATAATGATGCGAGCTGGGCCTCACACCCTGATGACAGAGGGGGGTTGCAGACTCAAGGTGAGGGAAAAGTCCAGAGGAAAGACGGAGAAACAAAAGAGGACATGTGAGGTACAGTGACAAAAGAGAAACAAAGATAAAGGGAGGCGGACGCCGCCTTAAAGAGAGAATAAAGGGACTCAAGGTAAAAGAGAAGACAAGATAAGAAAAGAGAGGAAGAAAAAGGCGGGAGAAGACCAACAAAGAGTGATGAAATATTTAAGGAGACAAAGAAAAAAGCAGACAGAGAGGAGGAGCAGAGGAGGCTCTTACCAGACAGAGATTAACTCCCCTCTGTCAGACCACCTGCCTGCTCTGCAGCACACACAGAGCCAACTCAAACTGTCTGCAGAAAAATTATGATATTTTCAGTATCTATAAACTCACAACTGAAGCATCGAAATGATTAAAGTATCAGCGTCCAAGAAGCATTAAAGCTTCATCCTCATTCTTTCTCCTGACAGCAATTGACAACTTTCTTGCAATGCCACTTAATTGTCATTCACTATCCTAATCACTGTAGATTATGTTTTCAAATAAAAGTTTACTTTTAATACTGCAGCAAAAGCCGTGTTAATTTGATGTTGCAGTTTGAGGAGACAACTTGAAAAGTAAAGATAATTGAAATTATGTTTTAGGAGAAAGCTTATAGACTTTTCACAGAAGCAACACTAAAGAACACTGACTTATGTCGTAGGACACAAATCTCATCAGCTCTGAAATAAAATCCCTCTGGCTGTGCTTCAAATTGAGAAAGCCAAATGGGGCTGGGCCTGAGACGCAGGAGCAGAAGATGAAGGAGACGAAGGAGAGCACTTTAATCATATTATTAAACTCCATCATTGAAGTACGACCACAAAAACAGCTTCATGGAATCGTTAATCATTCGGCCAGTTATGATTTCAGATCTGTTACGATATTGCATTTCAAAACTTCAAGGTGATTGCTGACGGAGCAGGCGGACTTGCAGGAGATTGGATCATTGGTCATTTAAAGGAGAGTCATTATATGCACGTCACGCAGGTGCAAGGCCATCAGAAAACAGTGTCAGTGAAAAAAATGTTTTCATCATTGGTCATTTAGCCCAGAACCTGGAGACTGCCAGGAGACGGGGGCATTATAATTACCTTTTGTACGGGAAATACAAAGGAGCTCTGTGTGATGGGCATGCTAACACTTTAGCCTTTAGTATGTTGAGAAACTGCAGATGGCTGAGGTGGATTTTACAAGATATCTGAAGTGCACTGAGGTGTGCTTGTGTCTCTGTGCTGTCTGTGTAACTGAGTGTATTCCTGTATGCACACAGATTTACAATGTCTTCTAAGGACACAAAGAGATGATCCTGGTGCCTGTTCCTTTATCAGTTATTAGGTGACCATCCTTTCACCAAATTAAGAGAGCCAAAAGAGTTCTTTAAAGCAGTGGTTCCCAACTGGTCCAACTACGGGGTCTAGATTTCACCTTAGTTGTTAGTTCAAGATCCACACAGTTTAATACTTTCAGCATTACACTTGGTTTGGCCATGTTGTCGAGCTACTTAGCTGCCTCTGTCAAGAGGCTGTCCGTTAGTCACTCACTCTACAGCAGGAAACCGCACTTCAAAATAAAAGATCTGTGCGGGAAATTCACCGTACTTCAAAAATAAAGTGTGTTTTTTTTACAAACTTGACACGTTTAACACGAATTGGGTGTTGGGAAGATGGAGGGAAGTTCACCAAAGTTCATTTACACATTAATTCATTTTCCGTAACGGCTTATCCTGTTAGGGGTTGCGGGGGGTCTGGAGCCTATCCCAGCTGACACTGGGCAAAAGCAGAGTACACCCTGGACAGGTCACCAGACTATCACAGGGCTGACACATAGAGACAGACAACCATTCACACTCACATTCACACTTACGGACAATTTAGAGTCACCATTTAACCTGCATGTCTTTGGACTGTGGGAGGAAGCTGGAGTACCTGGAGAAAACCCACACTGACACGAGGAGAACATGCAAACTAAACAAACCAGGAACTCTCCTGCTGTGAGGTGATAATGCTAACCACTGAACAACCGTGCTGCCCTCATTTACACATACTACCCACGTTATTATAATACAAAGCTGGTTGAAAATCAGCAAAGTATCCCTTTAAGCATGTTAATCAATGCATAAACTCTGCAGTGCACTAGCGCATGACCAGCCTTTGTCATGGAAGACATTTTGACATGTCACAGTCAAAAAAGTAGAGGTGTAAATTAGGCATGCACAATATTGGATTTTTGCCACTATGCAGATATATAACAACCTATTTGGTCGATAACCAATACTGATATCGATATATCCACTTTTTTCCCAACCTAATTTTAGTGATCATCAAGTCTCTTCTGTAGTGGAATTAAAAACACAGTATGCATGTATGCTCTTATCCTGATGGCTCGCCAGCAGATGGAGACATAGTGATGGATTCATTCATTTTGTAAAATAAGAAAAAGCACGTTGGCCAATTCTAATAGTTCATTTTAAAACTAGTATCAGCTGAAACTAATGATGTGCTGATATTATCGTGCATCCCTGGTGTAAATAAAAAAATCTAATAATGGCTGAATTCCATTTAGCTGCTTCAGTTTCAGGGTCTGGGTTTTGTGCATGCTGGTTCACTGTCACACTGTCATGGCTTACTGGGACACCTGAATAGAGCCATCATTAAAGGTAGGGTCTGGAGGATTTTCCAGTTGCTGTTTGTAAACACATATTCAAATTCGGCCCCTCCTATCAGGCTCAACTCTCCCGGGTGTACGGAGCCTGGAGGTACGGAAGAAGGCTTCACAGAAGAGGTTCAGGCAAGGCTTGCGCTAGTGCACGCTCGGACATGCTCAGGCATGGCACCTGCGCTCTCTCATTGGCTGGGGAAATCTCCGCCCAGCAGCAGTCCGAGCTCACAAAAACATCAAAATACAGTTAAAGGGCAGGAGCTCTGCAAACAGAGTCACCACCACACATGAGTAGAAGCCCATAGGTGATGATTAAGCAGGATTTCATTTGTACACGTCTATATTTTGTTTTGTTTGAAAATCCTCCAGATCCTACCTTTAACTGTTATTAGCAGTAAGAGACTTGTTAATTTATAACAGAGGGGGCGACACCACAGTTAGAATAGAAATGCTCCATCAAAATTTAATAATTCTCAATAATTTATTGGTTATAGGTCTGGGTTCAGATAGGATGGTGTCTAGGTCCTGTCCACCTATTAGTGATCTCGGAGGGGATGGTAAAGGAAGGCAGCTCAGCAACAAGGATATTATTTTCTGATTTTGCTAACAATGGGGATGGTCCTCCCCCAAATTGCCCACAAGTCATTAGGAACACCTGTGCTTTTCCCCCATGACGAATCAAATTGTCAGCTGTGAAAAGGCCTAACCAAGCATCCTTACTTTCTAAAAAAAAAAAAAAAAGCCTCACCAGAGAATAAATACAACATGGAAAGATGGACTGAACACCCTTTTGGTATCTCTGCCTCCTCAACCTATCACTTGTCTCTTTTCTCTTTCTCCTGTGTCCTCTCACTATCTCATCCTCTCACTCTGCCTCCCTTCGCAGGATTGGACGGATGGAGAGCGTGAAAAAACGAACGAGACAGAACGTGGCCAAGCTTAGTGCCAGACCATCTGCCTGGCCAAGGACTTCTCAGTTCCAGACAGTGGCCGTCTGAACTTTGGCAACAACGATTTGTGCTGTTAGAATACTGATCTTCTGTCATTCATGTGATACTGCTTGGAAAGACATGGAAGAATATGATAATTAATCCAAGAAGGAATAGAGTCAGAAGGATCTAATGTTCTTCAGCCCAATTTCCAATCGACATCTCAGTGCCAATAATACATTTACATATAGCAACCAATACTATGTAATTTGAGAATTAAAGTTCCAGGCATTGATTAAACCCCTAAAAACTCATCTGTGTTCATCAACATTACATGTTTAGATATTTTTTACCTGAAAAAAAAAAAACAAACAAAAAAAAACAAAAAAAACCCTTGTGCCTTAAAGGCCTAGTGTTTAGGATTTCGTGGCATCTTGTAGTGAAGTTGAAGAACTGAAACTTCTTCCGTGTGCCAGGCATGTAGGGGAACTGTGGTGGCTGATGTGAAAACGTGAATGGCTAGCTCTCTAGACCCAGTGTTTGGTTTGTTTGTTCTGGTACTGCTACTGTCTGCTACTGAAGAACATGGCGGACTCCGTGGAAGAGGACCTGCTCCACATGTAGATAAACGGCTCATTCTAAGGTAACGAAAATGCAATGATTCTTAGTTTCAGGTGATTATAAACTAATGAAAACATATTTATGAATATTATACACCATTTCTGCCAATGGATGCCCTTCAATCCTACACAGTGGGCTTTTAAAATCGCTTAAATGTAATTCTACACCTTGCACCATGTAACACACATCAAGTGTTGCCCAGAGTCATTACTACTTTTACTAAAAGATCTGTGCTTCCTCCACCTAAGCATTAGCTTAAAATCATGTGTGGACAGCCCCTAATTAAACTTTATTTCTCACCTGAATTGCCAATGTCCAGAGCTATGACTCACCAGGCAATATCTTTTTTGGCCACTGTCTTTATAATGACTGTATTGTGGGTCGTTTAGCTCGGGATATTTCTCAACCTCAACGACCTCTCTCCTCATCCATTCTTTGTCACACATGAGACATAGCAACGGCTACAGAGTTCTCTTTATACATAAATGGTGAGGAAAGGAGTCAAGCTGCCATAGGAGCAGAGAAAAAGAGCTGCTTCGGGAGCTGGTATGTACAAGCAGAGAGCCAGTGGGGGACAAATGCATTTAATTCCAGGGGTGGCAAGGCTGGACACAGGACAGGGGTGTGAAGTGCTGCAGGGATGGCGTCTTGGAGTGCCAATGCGCATCTAGCTGCCATCAGTGTGTGGTTGCACACTGAAAATAATCAGGGTGTTTTATTTGATGTTTGTTGTTGGTGTGTTTTGGCAATACTTGTGAGATTATGAGATACAGTGTAATGTGTTTGTATTTTCACACAGGCACGGTGCGAGACGAAATGTTATTGAGTTTCGTGCACCGAAAGGAGTCATTCTCTGAGGCATGAAAAGCATGAATGAGTAAATTTCTTCTTGGTTACAGGTTGACATTTTGGCCTAAAGTTGGTGCTATAAGAATCAGGGAGAAACCTGAAGGTGACCTTGAATTTTCACAGCAAATTTCTCACCACTCTGTCCAGTAGTTGCTGAGATATCTTGAGATGGTATCAACCTCTGCTTGACTGAAGGTGCAGATGCTGGATACCAACAGTGAAAGGATATTATAGAGCCATTTGTCTGATAGAGTTACCCAGGGCAATGAGATAACAAACGTCCTTGCACAGGAACCTTGTACACATCAATATCATATTAGAGCACCAGGTCAGTTCTCTGTAATCTGTTTTACTCACAATTTAATGGACTAGTCGATTCACTGATTCATTGATGCTTGAGGAGAAATGAAGTCGTCAGAGAGGAGGACAGGAATAAAACTGTAGTAAAATCAAAGCGAGGGTAACGAGACAGAGCTTCTTCGTGATGCTGTTAAGAGGGTTAATTGGGCCCAAAGATTTTTCCTCCTTCTGCTGGTTCCCTGACACAAATTAAAGATGTCACATCGCATGTCGCAGCCTATTAACACAGGCGGAATACAAAGAAGGGGGAATATGTGTGAGACAAACAGATTGCAGCAATTCTGGCACCTTTGCCAGCTTTAAAATGGAGGCAGGGAAGCTCCAGATGTTTCTGTTTATTCAGAGCAGCGGTCATGAGGAAAGACTTCTGATGGGTTTTTCTACCACAGTAAGCAGGTTAAGCCACGACAGAAGTGCCGAGTGGAGATCATGAGTGTGCACTGTTCAAAATCTGACAGGTAAGATGAGGGAAGAGATAGTGCTCGTCACCTCCGGTTAAAACTACCATATGCTCTCCTGCACATCTGGGATAATCTCACCAGTGTCTCTTCAATACTCTCTGCTTGAGAAAAAGATACATACTGTGCACTTCAAAAATGTGCACACACGCACACAGAGAGGATAGAAAGGCACAGGCAACAGTAATCGCCTTTTGCATCCATGTGTGTGCTTGTTAAGCCACATTTGAAATGACAGTATTCCCATATGTGGGTGAAGGTTAATGTGTTGTGAATTTGACCTATTTCAGAGGAGCCACTCTGCTGATGAGCTCACCCGGGGAAAACTAACCACAGGACTACAATGCTAATGCTGCTGTCATTCAACATCCACGTGCCTCCATATGCGTATTATCATTTTTCCATTGGTTTATTATAAAGTTTATATAAGAGCATCCCACTCACATGGCTGGACAGCGTTTGGATGGCTCGGAGTAAGCTGGATATCTATCATATGGTCACTCATGCACATCGTTCCAGTCTGTTGCATTGATCTGTTTATTGCCAGCCTGTCAATTGGACCTCTGCAGTACAGTAGACCTATGTGTCCCAGTTTAAAAGTCAGCTGTAAAACGCAGACCTCATTTCACAATCCTCAGTGGGGACAAATATTTAATTTTGGCTGTTATTCCAGAAGGGATTCTTTATTGGCACCATCTTCTCCCTGCTGGATCTGCTCACTTCCCAAGTAATACTTTGGCTAACTGTATAATCTTCACCACCCTCGTTTCTTTGTATCCCATTTGTTTTTGTGTTTGGGTATTACAGTGGTTTTGTTAGATTGGACAGTAATATTCTCAAATGGATCAGTGGTGATACATATTTAGAGTACACACATTTATTAGACACTGATTAGAGCTGATCTGTACGATACACTGAATGTCCCCATCGGACAATTTGTCAGGTTGTACTTTAAAGGAACAGTGAGCAGGATTTAGTGGCATCTTGTGGTGACGACTGCAGAATGCAACTACCTGAAACTTCACTCTGTGTTCATAGTTCAGGAGGTTTTTAATAGTGCTGCACAATTAATCGCAATCGCGATGTCAGGCTGTGCGATTACATAACCTCATAAAAGGCTGCGATTTGCGATGTAATGTAAATAAATGTTAACGTGTGTGCCTGTGAACGTGACTGCCTCTCCTGTAGTGTGTGGAGTTTGTTGACATCACACCCACAAGCTATCCTGGTGAGTGCAGCCGGCGTGCAGCAGTGACCAACATAGATGCTGACGAAGAGCATGAGCACAACCATGAACAGGCTGAGTTGGTGGCGAAAAAAACGTCTGTTACATGGCGATACTTTGGATTCAGGTACGGCGACATTGAACAGAAAGACGTGCTGTGTAAGTGTAAAAGTTAAAGTCGCCACGTCCTGCGGCAACACAACCAATCTATCAGCACTCAAGACAGCACAGGGAAAAGTAGGAAGCGTGCATACGAGAGAAAGCCGAGCCGTGTAACGTTAAAGTCAATGAGACAACTGAAAGCCACCAGAGCCTCATAAAACAACATCCAAGCACAGCTAAGCAAACATTTGTAAGGGTCACAGGGAAATCATGGACTCCATAACAAATGAAAAACTGAGCAACTTTGCTTGGTTTCAGCCCACTTGACACGCTGCTGTGTTGTGCTATGGCGTGCTGGAATTTGTCATTTATGTGACAACGCCTAAACACAACATATGCTCACTCCGCTGTGTGTACAGTGCCGTGCTGCACTGCTGTGTGAGCAGCGTGTTTGACTGTGCTCTGTCTGTTGATGGTTATTAACACACTGTCCATAAAATGACTATGTCAGGTCAGGTCAGTGCCCCCCTGATATAATGTAGGGGAAACACTGAATCAAGCAAAAAGAATAATGATACCATTTATGTGTTATATTGTAATCGCAATCACAAATTGCAAATCGCAATATTGTCCACTCAAATCGCAATCGCACATTTTTATAAAATCGTGCAGCACTAGTTTTTAACCAGGAGCGGAATCATCTGCAGAGGTCTCTTCCTCTCCAAAACAAACAGTTCCAGTGATTTAAACCTGTATAAACACTGAATGAAGCAGTTTCACTTTAAAAATCTGTCTTTTTCAGCTTGTCGTAAAGCTGCTGCTAACTATAGTTGCCACGCAAAAACACGAATGGCCCTATATAGAGCCAATTTTTGGTTTGTTTGTCCTGAGCTGCTGTATACACATAGCGGTGCAACATGGTAGGCTCCATGGAAAAGGACCCGCTCCCTACGCAGATATAAACAGCTCAGGTAACAGACATTGAGCACAGCATTAGTTCAGGCAGGATATGGTGTCAAGCTCAGGTCACATCCCAGCTACATCAGCTGATCTCAAACAGCCCAATCAACTGACGGAGCAGCTGATTGATGGAAGGGAGTCAGCTGATAGATCACATGATTCCTTTCTATACAACCAATTGGCAAATCTCATTCAGGGCGCCCTATTTAAACTGCTCTGGCCTGCCTACTGTTGCTGCTTCCTCTGCAAGCTGCTCTGCAACCTGCCTCCACCCCAGCTCCTACTTTTTATGTTGTGCCTGACATATCAATGTCATTTCTGTTTGTCTCTGATGCTGCTCTGTTCTGTTGCCGGGGGTCTTTGCTGCTATTGGGCCTGCCTTAGGCTTTCCATGTAGGCGCATGGAAGGGCAGGGAAGTGTGCTCTCCCTGCCTAAGGCTTTCCTTGTTTATGCATGGGAGGGCAGAGAGGTGTGCTCTCTCCACCTTAGGCTTTCTGCGTAGGCCTATGAAAGGCAGAGAGGCCCCAGAACAGAGCCATACCACCAAATATAATACTACAAATAGAAATTAAGTTTTCCTTGACTAAAGTGGTCCTGACTGAAACACAATTCTTACAGAACTGTCACTAACTGTCACTAAAGAAAACATACTTATTATATTCAATTTCTGCCAACATATCCCCCTGAATCCTACAAACTGGACCTGAAACAAGAGCATTTTCCTCTGATGTTCAAAATAATATAGCTATAATGTCGGTACATCTTCAAATACTGTCTCAAAATTTCGTCCTACCAGAAAGCCTTCAGGAGAGCCCTTTACGCAAGTATAAACTGGGGCATAAAGTTAAGGGATAAAGTTAATTTTAATAGAATCACTTTTTCGTTTCAGACAACTGTGTGCACCTTTACTGATATTTCATGTTTTATAGTTGCACTCTTTCCTACTTTTTATTGCAACTGCTGCACAATTTCCCTTGGGACAGATACAGGTCTATCTTTTCTTAACTGATTAGCAGTTGCATGATGTGGAAAAAATGTAAGGAATCTGAGTGAGACAGGTCCTCTAAAAAGTGTAGCAATTATGTTTGTACTGTTGACAAGCAAAGTTAATCTTTTTAGACTTGGAGGTCCGTCACATGCAAACCACATATTCACTTGTTTTTAATGCAGGATGAGTAAGGATTCTTATGAACTCTGGACAGGCGATATTTACAATCATCAAATGAACATTTTGGAGGTGAACGTTCATGTATCATGTATCAAATATATGTCTGACACACCCCTCTTATCTATGGGATTAACAAAAGCTTCCACAGGAATTAAGTGACTTAGTAAAGTCAATAACTCACTACACTGCAAATAAAGCTAATCCAAGATGAAAATCCTAACAAGCAACTATCAGACTTTGGCAAAGGCTACAAAAAAAGAAAAAGACCCAATAGGTGGCTTGACAACTAATATATTTTGGGAAAATCAGCTCAAATCCCAGGCAGGCTCTGTCCATGTGGGCCTCCCATGTCGTTCTATTCTCAATCAGTTATTTTGTGCAGTTGTCATTTAACCAAAGTTACAAAAATCAAGCTTGGTTGTTTCATTCAAAGGGCCTTACTATCTCTCTATGGTTTCACTGGTGTGAAGACAACAGTGGCTCTCTTTTACAGTTTTTCCAGTCCAGAGGATTTTATAGTTTTGCAGTGGTATAAAGTTACTAATTAAGATATACCAGCTTCACCTAGCAAATTTGATGCATTTCACAAGAGCAGGAGAAAAGCAGGGGTGATGTGGAAAGGTGGGGTTGGATCATATATTTGCAGACTTAAAATAAAGATTAACAATAAGTCTTCTCATCCTATCTTTCCATGACACAAGGTCCTGCTTTATTAGTTCATGCCTTTCTCTGCTGCTGCCACCATCAGCACCTTTCCACTCCAAACCACAACAGCTTTTTTCCCCCTGACGATGTGGAATAATGTCTTTTAGCCTTTATTACCCTAAGCTAAGGAGTTCACAGCTCCCATTCTTCATTGTCAGGAGCATTGCCAGGCTGCGGTCTCTACCTTGTGAGACACAAGGAATGCAGAGACTTACAGGGAGATAACTAAAATACCTGGCGAGCAGTTTGTGCAATTATTCTACATGAGACTGGCCAATTACTGGTCCACTTACCTGATCATTTTAGAAGTAAAAAGCATCAAACTGATGTGCACTTAGGGGAAGATGTAGGTTGTCTTGCCATCAACATAGTATGGCCTTTTAAACAGTATGTTTACAATTGACCTTTCACTGAGCCCCACCCCTTTGAGATGGTCTGACAAGCTGTCGGAGGAAGCATGGAGCCCACACTGTAACTAACTGTACTCCCTGAAGAAATATTATCATATTTTTGGACAAATGAAACAGTGATTCCAGAGAGAAGCAGACAGAGGGGTCTACAGTCTGTGTTTGAAGGATATATCCAGGATGTCAAACTGACTCAGCAGCAACAACAGGTTAAAAAGACAAAGATAGTTAGAAGCTAGAGCCGAACTATAGGCTACAGATCACAGTGTAAAAGTGAACCACCACATCACTGCTGATCGCCACACAAGACAATGAATATAAAGGGAAACTTTGCTGATATTGAACCAGCTGTGTGGCATCAAAGTGTGTGCAGATGAACAGTGTTTGGCTTCGCCCTGTGCTGCTGCCAGCACCTGGACCTTTGGGGAAGTCACGTTCATCTGTGCACAATGCGATGACACACAGCTGGTTCAATATCAGCAAAGTCTCCCTGCTTCCCTTCACTGGTTCCTGTACAGCAGGGTCGGTCTTTGGTTCACTGTTATAATCATTAAAAAGCAAAAGCAGCATGTGTATACATTCAGTAGGCTATATCTTCAGTAGCTAGCTAGCTAACCCTACACTTTTCAGGGTTTGATTTTGGTTTTGGAACAGGGAAGAAATGTATATTTTTTTCCAACCTCTCCAGGTAACGAGTATCATTAATACACGACGTGCCCCAGGCACAACATTTAGCTCCAAATCCACAAAACCAGCCTGAAAATAAAGGAAATCTGAAACCATTGCATTAGAGTCAATGGAGCACAGCCGTGTTGTTGTCGGACCCTGGTCTTTACCAGCCTGACGCTATGTTATGATTGGCCAGTCTGCGTCCGGGGTTGGGACTTAGCAAAGGGTCAATTGTGTCTACAGTTGTGTGGGAATGTTGTACACACATCACCTGTACACAAAAAAAGGAGGCGTGACTCTATCAGCAAACAGCATGGTGGAAAGTATGGGTGTAGGATAAGTTCCAAGAACAGTGCTGGGCTTTGAACACAATTTTACATAGTGGCCAAACAGTGGAATTCCTACTTCTGTGACATGATGCTATGGGGCCAAAAATACTTTTTTCTATAGACCTACATTGGGAAAGAAATATCTGTATATCAGTATTTTTTTGAGCATCACTTTCCTCACAAAATGTGTCAGAATTCCACCCATTTGGTCTGATAACATTTTGAAAGTGATGCCTAAATGATTTTCATCCTTATTCAAGTTAGTGAAGTACTAAACCAGAAGTTAGCTGCTCAGCCAGCCTTAGCCACTCCGCAGGTGGAAGTCTCGAGCCCCACGATGCAAAAGACTGGTTTAAATTCATACTGCTTAAACCAGCTTTTTTTGGCTTAATGCGCCATTGAGCAGCTTTCATTGTAATGAACGGGGCCCCGCCTTCACCGTGCATCCTGTTCTCTTTATATATCTATGGTGTAGGATGGTAGAGAGATGTTTATGTTTACCTGCAATCTGGGTTCAATCCCTTAATCAGATTAAACAGATTTCTACTTCAAGACAAACAAACAGCAACAAGCTTTAAATGTATGTAAAATATACGTTTATCAGGTTATATTTCAACTGGTGTCTTTGCAATCAACTGCATAAATCTGTCAGGAACAGAACAATGTGGGCCCTTTGGAGTCAACTCTCTCATTTTGATCACAGTCTTTTTTCCCAAACTTAAATTTTATTTTAGTTGCATGTCCTTACCCAATTTTATTCCAACGTTATTTAAAAAGTTGTTTTACTGGCCATTTTGTTCGTTTTTAATGTGTGAATTTAAGAAAACTGAGCATCTAAATCTTTCCATTGTCACGTTATTCATTTTGTTGTGGATAAATGCAACAAAACAGACAGTTTAAGTGTTTAAGTGCACTTAAACTTTAATCACCCATGTTTTATTAGCAATGCTTTGATCAGAGCCAAATCTTGATCAAGTCTTTGCATGTTGTCCTCACCCTCGCCTCCCCTCGCCTCGCCTCTGTTTTTCTCTTTCCACGAAATCATCTACATACATAAATGAACCTGAAACGTCAGCACAGACCCAGCGAACCCTCTCAGCTGCAGTGAGCACCCACAGTGAAGGAGCAAGGGGCTGGAATGCAGATGCAGCTGGCTCTCAGCTGGTGAATCCATCCAGTAAACAATAACAGAGAGAGAAGATGCATACAGTAGGTCTACATACAACAGTGTGGTGTCCGCACGATTTCTCTAAGCAGTGGGCACATGTGTGTGAACTTTCTGCTCAAGGTCCAAACTTGAACTAAATAAAGACGGTGTCTAATCAAACTGGAGATAGGAATGTGCAAGTGCTGGTCAATGTCCTTGTGAAGTTGACTCAAGCATATTCTTTTTTTTTTAAGATATTTTTGGGGCATTTTTTGCCTTTAATTGATAGGATAGCTAAGTGTGAAGAGGGGAGAGAGAGGGGGAGTGACATGCAGCAGAGGGCCACAGGCTGGAGTCAAACCTGGGCCGCTGCGGCAACAGCCTTGTACATGGGGTGCCTGCTCTACCCACTAAGCCACCGACACCCCAGCATATTCATCTTTTTAAATAAAATTCTGCATGAATGGAGAAATTTATCAAATTATCATTTTTTATTAAAGTCATAAAACAATGTAGGAAAAGTGCTCTGAATAATAATCACAATTGTTACTATTTCCCTAAGTAGCAGGGAATACAGTCCATGTTTCCCATTACTGGAGAAGTATGAATTCTAATGTCCAATCATTTCTGAAGGCTCTTTGTTTCTCGCCTCTGTTGTTGGACTGTTTCTTTCTCGACAGACAGGCATACCCACTGTGTTACCATAGAGACAGCAATGGAAACCCACACAGCTGGAATTAAGAACAGATTCTCCGAAAAATAAGGGCCGATTGTCATTTAAACTGACGTTTCTCATAAAAAAGTGCCTGGCGCAAAAACTCTGAAGGAAGAATCAGATGGCAGTTCTGTGAAATGAACTCCAGCATAAATCAAACCCAGTGATGCGGCGTCATGCCACTGCCTACGCAAAGATTTGCAGGACAAATAATGCACACTTTTTAAGTTATTTATTTAATATATCAACATGTTTTATGGTTTATTTAAGATAACATTATTTTGTCCATTTTTTTTTACATTTCCTTCCTCCTTTCTCCCATTTTGAAACAGCTGCTAACTCCTCTGTTGGAAATAGAAAGTCAGCCAAGTGACTCGTAGTGTATGATCAACATTCTGCTTCTTTTTTCACCTGCCATCCGCTATCTGCCCCAGATATCTAATTTACTCTGCAAGACATCGTTACCAACCACATGGAGGCACTAGCCCCGCAAAAACTTTAACTGCTGCCTTGCACATGTATGCCTCTGCGCACCAGTCAAGTTGCATTTACAGTTTACATCCATGTCTGTAAAAACGTGGAGGCTTCATACAGATTTTCAACTAGGGCTGTCAAAATTGCTCAAAAATGACGTTCCAATATTCCTTCTAAAAATAACTCATAGGTTCGAACCATTCGAATTTTTTTTTCTTCGCATTATGTCCACAAGAGGGCACACTAATACAAGGAAACATACTTCTATATGTATTCATACAAGGAAACATAACTACTTCTAGGTATTTTTATTTCAACATAAACGTCTTTGAAAACATTTACATACCTACACATTAAAACACATAAAACAATTATATATAACATTAAGTTATAAATGAAGGCGGACCTCTCGCTCGCCCAACCTTTCTGACCCGTCAGGCCACGCCGCCCACGGAAGCGCTGCAAATAGCCTTGAAGCGCCGAGAAGCGAAGCCAGTTTCCTTTTGGCGCCCATGTTAACCGATTGTGTCATCCACACCGGCTGCGCCGCGCCGCGTAGCTCCGTGGCCGCTCCCACCTCCCACTCACAAAGAGGACAGCTGCGGGGGTGGGGTTTTTTCCCCCTCCACAATCGATTATCAATTTTCACATTCGAAGGTCCATTTTTTTTTCAAATTCGAATTTAAATTCGAATTTAGAATATTCGTTGACAGCCCTATTTTCAACCCGTCAGCGCAGGGGATCTTTATAATCAGCACAGTTTCAAGGTGGACACCCAAGATTAGTGTCACAAATTCAGTATCAAACTAAGTGTCTCCCCTGAGATATGACATTGAATAATGGCCAGTAAAGTGTTTTTGCAGAACATTATGATGTCACAGTGAAGTTGACCTTTGACCTTTTGGATATAAAATGTCATCACTTCATATTTTATCCTATTAGACATCCCATCAAATTTTGACATGGTTAGTGTGTGAATTCTTAAGTTTTGGCCACAACACACATTTTGTGAGGTCATGGTGACCTTGACCTTTGATCTTCGACTACCAAATACAATGAGTCCAGGGGACGTTTGTGCCAAATTTGAGGAAATTCCCTCAAGGTGTTCTCGATATTGTGTTCACGAGTATGAGACGGATGAGGTCACAGTGACATCGTCCTTTCACCTGTGACCACCAAATTCAATTCAGTATCACTGAGTCCAACTGAACGTTTTGTGCCAAATTAGAAGAAATTCCCTACTGCTGTTCTTGAGATATCACGTTCATGAGAATCAGAAGGACGCAAGGTCACAGTAGCCTTTGCCTATGATCTTCGACCCCCAAAATCTAATCAGTTCATCCTTGAGTCTACTTGGACAGTTGTGCCAAATTTCAAAAAAAAAAAAAAAAGAAGAAGAAGAATCCCTCATGGCATTCTTGAAATATCACTTTCACAAGAATGGGATGGACAAACATATGTACCCATGTGTCCCTGGCACTTCACACCTATGAACTGATCTCAGGTTTCCAAAGCTTTGCCCCTGCACCACCTGAAGTCTGATCCCTCTGAATGGCATTTTAACTCAAACAATCATCACTTATAAGGCCTAGCCCACATGGACGTGGGTATTTTTGTATATACATAGCTTTTCTATGCATTTTGGCCTGTTGTACACATGCAAACTGAGTTTAAGCCACTAAAACGAACCTTTGGAAAAATCTGTCCAGGGTGAAGATTTTCAGAAACTCTCATTTTCAGTGTTGATGTGTAGATGGGGAAAACAGATTTTGTGGCTTGTAGTTGGCAGAGTGTGCGCTGTTATCTCGTTTGTGAGACGTCACAAATGAGGCAGCCTTTTGTGCAATGTTAAACCTGGCCAAATTACTGCTTGTGGTAATCTTGCTAGCTTGACTTTTTACACGTTTACACACAAATGTACAGTTACTCCTCTGCTATATTGAGGAACAGGGGCGTCAAAATGCACTACTGAGGTCACTGCTCGAGGGAGCCTTCCAGTAATAGCTTCTTTTTTCTTTAGGCTGCTGATTGACTACATCATCTTGCATTCTTTGTGTGGCTTTAGGGTTACAGTTTTATCACCGTGTGTGGGTTTGGTATGCTCTTGACAGTGCTTCATTTTGTTTTTGCATTTTTATTTGAAAAAGTAGAGATTTTTTTGAAACAGTGCATGTGGATGGGAATTTTTTTTTTTTTGATGGGAAAAACCCGGTTTACAAAAATACCTGAGTCCATGTGTACTAGGCCTTTGTCAGATTGCTTTGGCCAAACTCATTTAAACAAACTGCTGACGCATCAGGCTTTATCTGCAGCTCAGTGGAGACACTTTCACCATATACTGCAGCCTTTATAAGAGGCTTATGTATTTATGGTTCATGTGATCTCCTCATGGGCTCATCAGTTAGTTCAGAATGTGAACCACTGCAACTAACTTCCTTTAAAATGCTTTTTTTTACCCTTTTCATGCATTTTCAGCAGCACTAAACAGATCATAGACTGAAGACTGGTAATTAGACACATCTTAAATATAAAGGAGAGCAAATATGTACTATGAAAAGAAGCACATGAGGAGAGGAAATTAAATAAATGAAGTATTTTGTGCTGGATCTATATTTACACTGCTATCAGTGCCTGTAGGCGAAATACAGAGACGAATTTGACCCTGATGAACTTGAATGCGGATGTCTGTATGTGTGTGTGTGTGTGTGTGTGTGTGTGTGAGAGTGAGAGAGAGTGTGGGTGGCAGTATCAACTGCCGTGGATGTGCTCTCACTCGTTGCCCCACTCCCCACTCATTGCTCTCTTATGTTCACTCAACTCTAAACTGTCTCATTCAGCGTACAGTACAGTTCTACCTACAGTATGAAGCAGATGTTCACATGTGGTATGTCGCATGTTTGAACCCGTGCTTTACATCACAGTGCATCATACCTGACCAGCACACCACGTGTGAGAAGTAAACAAATCACAAAACATTACGTGTCCACACGGATGATAGAACATGCCTCAAATGTGAGTCGACATTACACAAACATGCAAGAAATGAAAACACAGCGCAGTATACAGCACAGCTATTGTCAGCTTCATGCCTGGGAATGTGATGTGGGATAAAATTATGTAAGTGGATTCCATGACACTTCATCAAGCCTCCCAACCGGGCAGCTACAGTTTCAGTGAGAAAATGGACCACCCCGATTCTCACTGCAGTGGCGCTGCAATGGACTGCATAGTTCACATGTATCAACCACAGCAGCTTCACCAGTGCAACTGGAGTGATTCTCACAATGTATAAAGAATGCAGTCCTTTCTCTGTTTCACTGAACAGGACAGTTTTAACTTGAGGAGCTCCATTTATTGAATCATCTCACTTGCTTTGTGACTATTTAAGGGACAGATTGATTTCTGGGTATGATTCCATTTCAATACAACATAGGGGTGGGTGGATTGGATGGTGACACTTGACAGACGTCAACATGTGCATCGTGGTTACATTCATAATCGCATCTTAAGCCTCTGAGTCAGTATCGAATTAAATCATGAGGAGCTGAGAGATTTGCACCCCTGATACAACGTGGGCCATTGTTCCTTTGGGTTTTGATGAATTTGTACATTTTTGAGACCACTTGATCTGATGGTTAAGCCGAAGTGAGCACATCTGAGAGGCCGGTAATTTCTAATTCCACAAGAAAACGGTGTGCGTGCAAAATTATAGTAGGTTAAACTTAGACCAGAAGAAGAAACACACCTACTTTTAAACACTATGAAAGACTTGGATGTCAAGAAAGTTTTGGATATGCACAAATATAGTAATGTCACTCCTTTCAAGAATGTAGTTAAAGGAATAAAAGAGGGAGGCTGTGTTCACATGGCCGAAGAACTCTGCCAGCGGTAGGAAACTTTGAAAAAATCCTGGCACAAGCCACTTTCCATAATCTGACGTCAAAAGCAACACATTAGGGCACATTAATCAGAGCATTCATGGTTGCATGTGAACTGAAATATTAGTGGAATATTTTTCATTAATCACGTAAACAGCTTAGCTCTTTCAAAATAAGGGCAAAAACTGGAATATTTTGTGCATGTTGACGACACCGATATAAACGGGGTTGACAAAATCGTAAAAACAGCTGTCAGTGTAGTATGATATAAATAACATCTTTACAGCTGCTGCGAGCCATTCAATCTGATTCAGGGTGCTACAGCCAGACACTGATCTGACAAGAGTGCCTCCTGTGTCACTGTTACTCTGTTGTAATGGCCACTGGAGTTTTAGGACCTCAAGTGGGAGAAAGAAAGAAAAAGACAGATATAACTAGACATAAAAGGCCCAGAAGCATATTTGCAAGAGGAGGCAAGAGACAGGAACAAATAAGAGAAAGAAGCACTGCTCGGAGGGAAAGGAAAGGATGCACAGAGGGTTTGAATCCATCTCAGAGGTTATCCTTTAAAATAGTTTTGAATCTTAATACCACGTTCTTCATTCATATACAAATTACAAACGGGGAGTATTAACATCTGGCTATATAACTTGTGTCTGGCTGATCCTACGATGTTGAAAAGAGTCTCAAACTCCCTGAAAATGTGGACGGAACAAATGATGGAAATTGGTGCACGTGAAAAGATGTTTGGAGGATTGAACTGGAAAAATGATATGGTTAAAGAACAATGGGACAGCTTCAGTGGGTAATTACTGAAGGGAGCAACCTAACCTTGACAAGAATCCGATGGTTTGGTACAGCACGTCTGTAATTGTTGCCATGAATACTAAGGCCTACCACACTAATGTAACCAAATAATTCTTCTTTCTTTCCTCTATTAATGTCTGTTTGGTTACCTGCCTGTGTTTTGTTTTTGGTATTGGATATTCTTTCCATAAAACCCATGAATTATTAAAAACACTAGAATTATAGCCTTGCAGTTATATGCCTCCACGAACTACTCAAGACGTACGTACAATTTACGTCCATGTCTGTGAAAACATGGATGCTTTACACACATCTTCAACCCAGGAGCACAGAAGATCTATACAATCAGCAGTTTCAACATGTGCACCCAAGTTTAACGTCACCAATTCAGTATCTGACCAAATGTCTCCTCTTCTGTTCCTGCGTCATGACGTTGAATAATGGCCAGAAAAGTGTTTTGCAGAATATTATGATGTCACAGTGAAGCTGACCTGTGACCTTTTGGATATGAAATGTCATTTTGTCATAATGTATTAATTTTCAGCCGCTTATCAGAAGCCAGGTCGCGGGGGCAGCAGGCTGAGCAAAGTATTCTAGATGTCCCTCTCCTCAGCAATGCTTTCCAGCTCCTCCTGAGGGACTCCAAGGCATTCACAGGTCAGATGAGATGTGTAATCCCTCTAGCGTGATCTGGGTCTGCCCCGGGGCCTCCTACCAGTTGGACGTGCCCAGATGTCCGAGCCCCTTACCCTATCTCTAAGGCTGAGCCCAGCCACCCTTCAGCCAGGAAACTCATTTCGGTCCTTTTATCAGCGACCCCATTCTTTCAGGCACTACCCATATCTCATGACCATAGGTGAGGGTTGGGACGTTGATGGACCAGTAAATCGAAAGCTTTGTCTTCCGGCTCAGTTCTCTCTTCACCACCACAGTCCAGCATAGTGGCCACATGAATGCAGACGCTGCGCCAAACCGCCGATTCATCCCACGCTCCATTCTACCCTCACTTGTGAACAAGACCCTGAGATACTTGAACTCTCTTGCTCAGGGGATTGAGGCATTTTGTTATAATTTGCAAATGAATTCTTGAGTTATGGTTAAAAACATGTTTTGTGAGGTCACAGTGACCTTTGAAGTTTGACCACCAAATTCTCATCAGTTCATTCTTGAATACAAGTGGACGTTTGTGCCAAATTTGAGAAAGCTCCAGGACTTCTTGAGAGATTGCTTTCATGAGAATGAGATGGATGCAAGGTCACAGTAACTTTTGACCACCAAAGTCCAATCCTTTCATTGTTGAGTACAAGTTGACACTTTTTTGCAAATTGCACAAGAATAGGACAGATGGATGGACGAACAACTCAATAACATCTTGCCTCTGGTCACAACTATCGCTGGCATGGAGGCATAAAAAGCAAACAACTAATAAACAAACATGGGTGAAATAAATGAGCTTTCTCAGATGGAAATTAATTTCCTGCAATATTTCCTGAAGCTTCTTTCACTTAATGTAACTCAGACTTGAGTTTAAATACCAGATAATGGGCCTCTCATGATGTACAAAGTACTTTTTACCACCCATCCACCCCTTACACACAATCACACACACCTGCACATACAGAGTATAAGACCCATCTGTCTCTGTGCTTTACTGCTTTGTCCCCAGGCCCACAAACAGGAAGCACATCCTATGTCCTGATTGTACAGACTACACACACACACACGCAGATTTCATGGAATGTGCACCTAATCTCAGCTGGAGGGGAAAGGGGATGCTGGTAATGGTCACTCTCTCCTGGATCTTTATTTCCACTGGAGGACATTCACAAATAATTTCCCATGATTCCGTCCTCCTTTATTTCAGTGACCTCCCAAAGGGCAATCCAAAAATGAACACTGTTATCCAACAAAAGCCACAACAAAGCTTCCCCCTGTGCACTCTCAGCAATGAATTCAAGTCATACTTTGGTGAGAAAGTCACCTACTATGTGAGAGTCTGGACTGTGTGAATGCATCTGCAGCGAGGGAATGATTTATGCAGTGACACGCGGAAAGAAGAGTTTCCCAACTCCTTTGGAAATACACTACGGGCTTTTCACAAAAGATTTGAGAAGTACAGTTTTTACAGACAGTCGCACACACACACACACACACACACACACACACACACACACACACATTGAGCCGGGTAAGGAAGCTTTCTGACAGGCAATGAGCTCATGAGATCTGAATGTCTTCCTGCGGTGAATGCTTTTCTGTGGCTTTCTCACAACTATTTCCCCTTTTTCCTCCTTTTTCTCACACTTTTCTTCTGCACTCCCCCTCTTCACACACACACACACACACACACACAACTGGCTCTCCCCTGCGTTAATTCTCTTATTCTCTCCATTTAGAGTGAATATAAAAAACAAAAAAGCCTAATTCTGGATTTAGGATTCTTAATCTGCTAAACTGCTGCATATTTTTTTCCTCCTCCAAGAACAGCAGGTTTGGGTTGCTAGGTTGGCGATTTAGCTCTTGGTTCAGTGTGTCTGTCTGTTTGTCGGTGTGTGTGTGTGCAAGCGTGCGGGTAAACATTAAGCTTGACAAATGGCCAGTGGTCTAAATCAGACTCAATTGAGATTTATGGTGGGCGAGGTGCCCCGAGTAAAGAACTGAAGACAGTTTGCGTGTGGATGTGCTTGGATCTGTGTGTGTAAATGTGCACAGCTCTTCTACAGCAAATGTTTATTTTCTGTGTTGATTGGACAAATCACTATGAAGGCATATAATCACTGATATTTGTCTGAGCTTTCATATCTCCGAACATATCTTGAATCGTTTTATGCTATAAGAGTCTTAACAGCCCTGCAGTTAACAGCAGAAGCTGTACCATAAACACTCTGAAAATGGCTTTCAGACGTCTTTCCAACCACATGTGTGCGCCTGACATCAGAGCAGAGTGGGCCTCCTTCATAATTGGGGTGTTTGCAGATATGTAATTGCAAACACACTTAACACAGCTGGAATGCTACTTTGAATTATATAGAATTCACGTCAGCATGGTTAAATATAAAGCTTCTGCTGGAGAGGAACACGCGTGTACATATGTGTTTGTGTGCACTTTTATCTTTGTGAGGGCTGAGAGTTGAACCAACAGAATCAAGACATTCTGACAAAGTGAGTACATAGTGCTCATAAAATCCTCAAAATGTTTAAATGTGCAAAGGAGCAAACTTCAGGCACTAATATTCCTGCAGAGCAGCAGAAATGTGTGAACACTAAACAAAAAAACGATGGCTGTTGACCTAAGCAGCTCTTCATCAGGGTTCAAATTAAAGGCTGGGTACATCTGCCTTCTTTCACATTTTTTCCAAACAGAATCTTCCACCCAGCTGTTATCAAAAAGCAATGACGTAGGTTACATCGCTGATCCCACCACCACCCACACATGATAATCACCTGCAGTGTAAGCATGGAGGAAAGTGTGAGTTTGAAGATATGAGGTTGGAAATGGAACATATTAAACCTATATTTAACCAGGTAAACACACGTTGAGATTCAGTATAATACTGTATATTATTATATTTGTATAAACACATTTATAGATCCATAGTCGGTGTATTACCTATAGTAGATGGCGGTCGGCGTGCTTTCAGTGAGGAGAAGCAGAGGGGTGTACCAGGGCACAGAAGCTAATCAATGTATGCTACTGCTGTGAAAGCCACGCAACACAAACTAACCAACCGATCAGCAGCAGTGGTAACTAAAAACTCCTTGCTCTCTGTGAAGTGAAATGACCATTTCTGTCAAAGGAGTCTGGTGGCTGTAGACACACACAGCAGCAAAACATATTTTAGAACTCGTAAGTGCTATATCATAGGCAATTAGATGTGCCTGACTTTCTTGAAGAAGAACAAGAATAATCTCAAGCAAGTCCAGTTGCTTGTGGTGTAGCACTTAAGATTACCATGATCTGGACGACTGAGAATCTTCACCAACATATTTTAACCTTCTAAAATAAAGCTTACACAATATTAAGATTGTTTTAATGCTTCACCTCACCATCAGACAGCCATTCCCAACAGGAAACTGAAGCTGTTATCCATGCCCATTGACAGAAATGATCATTTTACCTCACAGCATGCTGGAGTTGTTGGTTTACTGCAAACATGAACGTTTCAGATCTGTATGAGCAAAGTCAGAGCTAGTTAAAGTCTAAAGTGAACAGATACATTTTTAGCTTTCTTTAAAAAATATTTAGCAAGCCAGCTTCCCTGATAACTATAGGTAGTGTGTCCCTTAGCTTTGGGGTGTAACTGACAAAGGCTGCAACCATGATTTTCTTCCGGCTGTTGCTGGGAACCTCAAATAAACCAGCAGCAGTTGATCGCAGTGTTCTTGGAGGCAAATAGTTAACAAGGGATTTAGCCATGTAGCTTGGTCCCAACCCATCTAGGGCTTGGACTACAAGGAGGAGGAAGAGTGCAAGAGTGCAGAGCAGCTAAGACTGGCTCGATGTGTTCTCACCTAAGGAAGGAGGAAATAAGCTTTTTGAGGCTAAAACACTTCAACCAAAATTGGACTTTTAAGATTTGGCTACATCAGGAACAAAACTGGAAAGATACAGAATGATATAAAAAGCTAAACAAAAAATAAATAAGTAAATACTGGGGCAGATCTTTGACAATACCTGAGTGTGACCTTTTGAATCATTCATTCAGGGGTGTGTCCTTTATGGGTAGAGCATTTGCAAAATCATAATTGAAGGCTCGGCTTTTAGTTTGAGGGTTAAAGCTAAAATAGAATTAGGGTGAGGTTAGGGGTGCAGTGCAGATGGTTAATGTTTGAGTTATGAGCCAGAAAATAAATAAAGTCATAAAGGGTCCTCTCTAGTATAGTAATACACACATGAGTATGTGTTTGGGGGGGGTCTGTCCTCTGGGAACAGACAATCATTTATCACCACACGATCTCCCTTTAGTGTTGGCTGGGGAGCATTTTTGCTGGTGTCTGGAGGAACAAAAACGGGGACTCTAAAGGCCAGTCCTCCCCCTCCTCATCCCAGTCGCTCCTCTCCTCCTTCAGCGTCCCTCTGTCCTCCTCCCCACCCCCCTCCCCAACCCTGGCACACTGCTCTTTCTGTGGTATCCAACCAAAAACAACTGGACCATTTTAGGGGTTGCCGTGCAAATCACAGCTTTCTAATCAAAGGGGTATTCAAAAGATCAGACCCAATGCTCTGAGCAACTTCTTCTAAGCTGGCAGCTTGCTGTTATGCTTTATGGCACAGTTTGATGGTTTGCTGGATGCTCAGAAATCGGTTTGAATATGAAGCAGAGTTCGGTCCTTCCGTGCTTTTATTTCTAAACGCCTCTGACTGGAGGTCATTTGGCAGACGGAGGGTTGAGTGACCTCAGCCTTCTGGAGAGGTCAGTTTCTTGCACAGGGAAATCCCGCTGCGGCCATTATGCTTCTCCCTTGAGCCCTGTGGACTGAGACCAAACTAAAACTGACAGGAAGGTAACTCGGGGCAACGATCAATGCTAGAGCTAGCCTCTGTTGCCCCCGTGTTGTTGGAGGACACAAGTGGTCTTTTACTGAACAAACTGAAGGCTGACTAGTTTCACTGTATGAGTTTGCTCTTCCCATTTCTATCTTATATAAGGGAGCAGCTGTGAACTGCAGGGCTTCATTGAGCTACTTTGAGATGAAGCCGAAACAGCCTTGAGGATGGAGACACACATATTCACACAGTTTCAGGTCAAAAGACAGCAGATGAACAGGTTCATCCTTTTGCTGATACCACAAGATCTCTAATACTGTGTACAGATTTAGTAGTAGTAATGGAAGTTATCCACCCACCTACACTTTATGTGTCTGCCAACTCACACTTGTGCCCTCCCACCCACGTCCACACACTCATGCACACACAGACATGCATGCAATCACAAAGCAAATGAGAACAGAGTGTCCAGATATAGTAATAATAACCCCATGCTGTGCCCTGATGTGCTCGCTGTGTTGGCAGTTTTCTGCAACACCACTGAGAGCAGCATGCTGTGTGCAGCACCAAGCGTCTCACTTAAAAACACATAAATCACAAGTCACATTAAGAAAGTAGCATGAACATAATCATGAACATTCTCTGTTAACCGTGCACTCTTGAACTATACAAAATACTTGTAAGGAACCACACTATATCATCCATACTAATAACCTGTTGTTGTATATTGTATATATTGGATCCTACCTTCAAGTTTGTAATAAACACTTTATTTTGAAGTACAGCAAATTTCCCAATCATTGCTAACCTTATTGTTAGCTAGTTTTATATTAAGCACTTCACTGTTCACTAGTTTAATATTTGCAATATTTTTTATTTTATATTTTATATACATTGTCTATTTTACTATGTTATTTTAGTCCTTGTGTATTTGCACTCCTGCAACTTTGTATTGCAACTGCTGTATGACAATTTCCATCAGGACAAATGAAGTTCTGTCCTTTCTTATCTTATATGTTCGTTTCAATATTCAACTTATTTTCATATCACAGTCACAGGAACAGTCAAAGTATGACTATTTTGCAAATAAGCAAGCTTTAAGTACTGTATCTGCAAGAAGATAGATGTAAAAAGCTTACACAAAACTGAAAAAGCAGTGTGTAAACACAATGCAATTTTTAGGGCTTAACACGGATAAATAACCAGTTTGACCTTTTGAGAAAGACAGGTCAAAGGGTTTTCTGTTGACTGTGGCTAAATTTTTCAATACAGGCTTCAGAATACAAATACTGAGTTAAAATAATCATTTGTGGGCTGCAAGTTGTAACTTCAGAGGCTGAAAAATGAAGGCAACATGGAAGTGCAAAAAACCGCAGTTCCTCGAATGGCCACTTGAGGCTGGCTCCGGAAGCGAGTCAGTCCCCATAGACTCCCATGTTAACACGCCCGACTTTACAACAGAAATAAACATGTTTAAAGCCTGGTACAAGAACTGTTTTGGTCTCCATATGTCAACATTTATGACAACTGTACAGGGTGAATTTCTATATAACTTTTATATAACAGGGCTACTTTGACTGACAGGCTGTCTGCGAGGCATTGCCACAGTCTATGATTCAGACCCACCCTTCACTCCTCCACAGCTCCACCCACTTCTGGCTCCCAAAAAGCAAAATAATGACTGAAATACCAAACTCGAGGCTTTAAAACAGGAGTCCACAAACAATGGGTGATGTCATGGTAGCTACATCCATCTTTACAGTCTATGTTGGGGTGTCATGGAGGGCCAGTGGACAAACATGCAAGTAATGGTAATATCACTGAGATAAAGGCCTGTGTTGCACATCATGTCCATTTTCTCTTACTGTTTCCTTGGAGGTAGAGAGGGTCGTCCACTAATTGGAAAATCAGTTGTCCGATCCCCAGCTCCTTCAGTCCACAAGTTAAAGTATCCTTGGGCAAATACTGACCCACAAATTACTCCCAATGGCATGGTGTGAGTGCATGCGAATGTTTAACTGTGTAGCATGTAACATCTTGTATGCTAGCCTTGGTCACCAGTGTATGAATGTGCGTGTGAATGTGACATGTAGTGTGAGAGCAGTCTGAGTGGTTGAAAGACTAGGACAGGGGTTCTTAACCTTTTTGACCTTGGGGCCCAACTTTTCTAGTACAATGTGGCCCGGGGCCCATTCAGATATTAACATGTTTAATTGATCTTAATCTTGGTTTGATTTGTATTCAATAACTAGATCAAATCCACTTCCAATTAATAAGCTAAAAACGTATGAAATAAATTACATGACACAATGTGATCATCACAGAAACATTTATTTATCATGTGGATATAAATCTACACCAAGTGTGGGCCGCGGCCCCATGGTTAAGAATCCCTGGACTAGGAGGACGCAGTGCAACTCCACTTTCCATTTCTGCCTCTCTGTGATGTACTTTCAAACAAACAAAGGCAAAAAAAAAAGACCAGATATTTCTAAAAAATGTATTTATACTTGCAGGAATTTGTATTTGATTCGTGGAAACTCAATTAAGATGTGCATCTTGCATCTCCTTAGCAACTCTTCAGCACTGTTAAAGTCTTTGTCCAAGCACTGTGGCAGTATCTGACATACTTGCACACAGAGGGTTGGTTATGCTGATAAACCCACAGAATAATAACATCGTTTAGGGAAAGCATTACCCTCAGGTATTTTACAGATCATATTAGGATGTTCAATTTGCTGCATTATGATATTTGGAAGCAATATATGGGATCAGCCTTCAGGCCCAAAGAAATGATTGCCAGTAGACTGAAGTGTCCGTGTTAAAAAGCTAAAGAGCTTATGGTCCGTCTCACAGAGGACTCAGAGCAGTAAGGCCACATTTGAAAGCAAAGGCCATGGATTTAAACATCCAATGACCTATTTTCACTGTCAGCATTTTGTAAGAGGAGTGAATGGTAGTTTGTCTCTCTGTTGTTGATCTGTCCATCACAGTGAGGTCAGCTGGACTCCTTTATGTTAAATAGTACACACACACACAGACAGAATACAGCCACATCTCAATGACATTTCAAGACTGATAATATCTCAAGCTTTTTAGACCATTGCATCCCTCCGAAGAAAATGTTTGATATGGCACCAGAGAGACCCTCCATGCTTATCAGTTTTAACAATTTTAGATATAACGCTCTACCAAAAGCTCAGTCATAAAGATTATACTTTTCATGCTTAGGCTGCAATTTTTCACTTTCTCCCCCTGCCATTCACTCCTTGCACACATGCTCACCCTCTATCTCTAGCTGTCAGTGTCCATGGCTGACAATTGAGTCATCAGCTGTTCTACAGTTGATTCACAATCAACCAATACCACAGCGACGCACCTTCTTCGGTAGCTTATCGTCTTCCTGCTTCTCGTTTAAAAAATGGTTCTTTTTCTGCCTGTGGTTCTTTCATGCTGCATCCATGCTCACCTTCCAGCTCTCTATCACTGCCTAGTCTTCTTGGATCCATCAGCCTCATCAGCCATCAGCCTCAGAGTCATCAGTCACCACCACCTCCACCAGTGTCTGGGTTCCATGGGGCGATTTATCTTGCTGCTGCTCAGATGTCCCTCAATCATCATCCTTATCTGCCTCATCAGCCATCATCCTCTGAGTCATCAGCCACCACCACCTCCACCAGTGTCTGGGCTCCATGGGGCGATTTATCTTGCTGCTGCTCAGATGTCCCTCTAGTGTCTAAGCGCCAAATACTTAAGCACTCAGCCTGCGACCTCTTGCCAATGACCGAATCACTGCCATGCTGATATTCAGTACGGCAGCACTCATTATTGTGTGATATTGCTTAAATTTATCATGGAGAAAGTTAGAGAAAGAATACCTCTTCCCCAGAAGGTCTTGTTTTTGTTTTTTGTTTTTTTTAACAAGAAGAATATAAGTCGAGAACACAACAGACTAGGATCACCACCAAGTCTTCTTGATCATTAAGATTTACTATTTGCTAATGAACACTGTTTTTCACTAAATGTCCTGATATGATTATATGAGATTATTTTGGTAAAAAATTTTTATACAGACTACCAGAGCTATACATCTGAAGACGCTAAAGTTTCAATCTGGGAGCATCCAAACAGCCCAAATTGTGTTTTTTATATTCTTTTTTGTAGTTATTTGGTTGAATACTGGCATCGATTGGGAGTCTGACATTTGCTATTTTGCCTTAAAACCCTTTGGTTACATTTTTGACTTGTCCCAGCTATTTGGGATCAGTAGGACCCAATGAGTATAAAAAAACAAAACATTGTCAACAATAATAAAGTCCCAGTGTCCTCAAACAAGTATCTCCTGATAAACAGCATCTTAGCTTGTTACTGTTGCTAAAATTGGTCAAATTTGTTGCCATATCAAACTATAAACTCTATTAATCAAAAATAAACAAGTTTCCATAAAATGTGATCAGGTTTTGGACCTTGTCCAATTTTGTGTCGGGATTGGCTGCAGGCTGACTTGGCAAAGATGGCTGCCATCTTGTTTTTAGATTAGTGTATTGCGCTCTTACTACCACTGGATGACAAAAAAAGTGTCCACAAACGAGGACAACAGGTCTGAGTTAAGTAGAATGAAGTAAAATGTCAAGTAAACCCAACATGTAATGTCCCCATATGACTACATTACTGCGTAAATGTTTTTGACCCCATTGCAAATCACTGTAAATCTACACTGTAATGCTGAGAGGCCATGACAGACTAGGGCTGGGCAATATATTATATCAATATCATGATATATTTAATATCTTCTTAGATTTTGAATATTGTAATATCATAAATGTTGTGTTTTCCTGGTTTTAAAGGCTGCATTATAGTAAAGTGTAATTTTCTGAACTAACCAGACTGTTCTAGCTGATCTATTATTTGTCTTTACCCACATTACTGATGATTATTTATCAAGAATCAGTGTGTTAATATTCTGTGAAAGCATCAACAGTCAAAGTCACAATATCGTTGGAATACTGATATCGAGGTATTTGGTCAAAAATATTGTGATGTTTGATTTTCTCCATATCGCCCAGCCCCATGCCAGACCACACAAATGCTGATCTGATACTAAGCAGGCTTTGCAGGGACCGTCTCTCCAGAATATTGTCAGTCTGCATCTGTGTGCTGTGGGGTAGAGGGCTGTTTAGCTCCGTCAGCATAGAAGCTCTTGTCCTGTATCCCTCCCAAGGTGACTTCTTTGCTGTTGGCAGGCACTGCCATAAAAACAGCTCCCTAGACTCTCCCCCTCTCTTTCTTTCTCTCTGCTTCTCCCACACACCCACCATCTTTTAGATACCACTGGGTAATGTGCTTTCATACCTTTTTTTCATTATACAGAAATGTCAAAGCGCGTTTTTGTCTTTCCTTATTTTTTTCTTCACTCTTTCCTCCTCCTCACCTCATTTCCATAATTGCAGGTAGGAAATCAAAATGCAAGCAAAGACAAAAGAAAAAATCACAACTGTATTCATTAAAATTCTCTGCCCTGTCTACAGTCAGATTTAGGCTTTGGCTAAGCGCCAACACACGAGCATCTGACCTTTTCCTCTTCCAGTTCTCGTAGTGGAGAGCGTCCACCTACGCAGCAGCACATACACCTCCCACACAATCTCACTCACACACAGGCAGGGAAACTGTACTTTGAGAGCGATCGTCTGTGAATCTGTGCGGTTTTGTGTCCGAGATTGCAGGAAATGCAGCATTATGCCTTTTTAACTCGTGTGTGGAACTCGCAGGTGTGTGAGTAAATAGGCCATTGTCCTGTGTCTACAGTAGGTCATCTATTTTGGGCCAGGTTAATTCTCTACATGGGAGTAGGTGTGCTAATTTCCTCTCTCTGTGTCTCTTCCTGTTTCTCTGTCTGTCCCTCTCTCCTGCTCTCCCTCTGTTAATTGATTAAGAGGATTTAACCGGCTGCTGCAGCGTTAAGCACAGACTCCGTCCACCAATACACACTTGGGTGAATGTAAACAGTCACCCAAGCGGGCTTCAACTTAAAGATCAGCTTGAGACTGTGCACATACACACATATTGGTCGCTGTTACTTGAGGACACAGTACTGACTTTTATCTATTCTCAGATGACCATAATAACCATAATCTTAACCATATTGCTGCATGCTTAACTCCGCACTTACCCTAACATTAACCAAGTCTTAACCCTAAAATTGAGTGGTTTTCCTTGTGGGAACCCGCTTTTCATCCATTTATGGGGACTGAGACCCCAAAATGTGACTGTTTGAACATTATTTTTACGTTAATTCATTTATCCGAAGCTTTCTTTCAAAGCGATGTACAAATTAAGAACAATCCAAGCCACAGTGGATCAAGAAGACGCCACAATAGGACTGAAGCACACTGACAATGAAGTTATGATTCAATGTGAAGTGCTTAGAAATCCACTGTGAGCCTGAATTTGCATATCATAATGGCGATCTTTCTGTTAATTACTGTCATGAATCACTATTTGTCAAAGCCAGTGGGGCTTTAGGAGATACTCCCTGCAGCTGCTAGCAAACAAAACACCATATCAGTATGGACCTGCTTACCAGCTCTTGTTATCTTATTCATAGACATGAACACACTGAACAACCAAACCTGCCAAAAATGATCACTAACTCTACATCTCTCAACAATCTTGCACATGCAGTGTGATAACTGAGTTTACACAAAATCACAGCACCTATAAGAAACAGTTTAGCCTTTAAACGCCAGGCCTCATACTGAATTTCTTCTTTGAGCACCAAGTCTCATCTGAATAAAGTTTATATAGCTCCAGCACAGATAAAAACACAGACAGATAACTTCCTCATATGCAGGATAACTTGTTACCGGCCTGTAATACGCTGCAGATGAGAGAATGTGATCACAGAATTGGATTTGCTCTCATCATAACCGGACTGCATCTCTAATGGGAGCACACATTAACACACATCCTCAGGCAGCAGCATCCTGATAACCTTGCACAACCCGGCAACTCCAGCACTACTCAAAAACTCATCTCCTCCACAGACAACGACACACACACACACACACACATGAGAATAACACCTTAAATAACCTTCACAGTCCAATCTAACGCCAGCCCGAATCACTGGTGACATCCTGAAAGTTGCTCCCCATCCAGAGCGTCCTTACCTTTGTGACAGTCATGCAGAATCAGTGGGTGAGGAGCAGGCCAGTGTCCCCTTCAAGCAGAGAGCAACGCCGCAGGAGTGGCAGAGTGATGAGGAGGAGAGGAGGGCAGCTCTGCTGAATATGCAGAGAGAGGGAGAGAGAAAAGAGGAGGGGACAGACAGGTTAGTGTGTCTGGCTCACTAAGTACGAAAGGGCTGATTGCTGCTGCAGTGAAGTAATGGCTGGCAGCCGGCGTGCGGTTGGTTACTACAACAGGGAAAAGCTCCCCGCTAGGATACACCCCTCCCTCCTCCCTCCAACTGCACACACGCAAACACACACACAGATGATGCACTGATGATGCACACAAAGTCTGGCTGCCCGACTCTCTCACTCTCTGTCTCTTGCAATATGATTAGTGATGGACTAATACAGCTTATTGATGAGCAGTCAGGCAGGGCTGTGGGAGGAGGCGGGAGCAGTGCTGCCTGGGACAGGAGAGGAGACGACTGCAGAAACAGAGACAGGGAGGGAGGGAGGGAGTTGGACGCTGTGTCGCAGTCTGCTCCTCAGGCATGGAGCTGGCTGCACGTCATCCGGTGTGCATAAATGTGTGTGTGTCTCTGTGTGTGTGTGATTGACACGGGCAACTGATGAGAGGAGACAAGAACAGTTTAGACTTTTGCAGCAAGCTAAGTCAAAATCACACTTAGTTATTTCTATATGTGAAAACATTATGAAGACCTGAACATACACATACAAGAATGCACATACTGTAAAAGTTGTAAGGCTGTATTTATGAGGACAGGCTTTGACTATGTTTGTCTCCTTACTGTTCACCCAGTCCCTATATGTGTCCTGTAACCCAGTGGGTCTCAAACTTTTCAAATACTTTCAAATATTTCATTCAGCCAAGTATATCATGACCAGTGCAAAACATTTTTAGAGGAAACACACAGTTAACAAAGTAAACCTAAGAGTGATAAGGTTTGTTGCAGCAGTTGCATTGAAAATAGGAATACTGAATGTAAAAGGTGGTTTATCAAACTAACATTTACATTTTTATTGAACTTATTAAAGTGTTAAAGTAAAGGTCAACCCCAGATTCACTCTCATTTGGCGTTTGCCTCGCCCTCACCTGAGAGCTGTGTGGGTACATGCCTATAAACATCCCAAGCAAGAAAATAGGAAGAGTCTTTGGAGAGAAACACACCGCCACACACTTCAAGTGGGTCGTAAGTGATAACTCAGAGAGATTACTTCTATATGAGTCTATACATTGTTTTTTATAAAATTCTGCATAGTGTATCTTTGAAATATCAGTTTTTGTAAATCTCCCATAACCCCTGCAGTACTCCAAGTACCCGTACCTCCATTTCAAAAACACTGCTGTAACCCAATGGTTCCCAACTGGTCCAGTCATGAGGTCCAGAGTTCTCCTTAGTCATTATTTTAAAGTCCACAAAGTTTCATATATTCAGCGTCTTACTTGCGTTTGGTGATGTCAGTAAGCTAGTTTGCCGTCTCTGTGAAATAGCTGCCCGTTAGTCACTCACTCTACAACAGGAAATGACACTTCAAAACAAAAGTCTGTGCTGGCAATTGACTGAACTTCAAAAATAAAGTGTGCTTATTAGAAACCTGACATGTTTTGAGAGTCACATGCAGTCCGTTTAGAGTTGATTCACAACCAACTCTTGGACCACGACCCACCAGCTGGGAACCACTGCTTTAACCTGACACTAAACTTGGGCAAACATTTAATATTATTGTTAATCGACTTTCAGTGGAATCAAATTATGATGATATGATCATATTGTAATATCATTAAGCCACATTCTGCTATCAAAGTGACAGTGAAACCAGCTTTTAAAGCTTTTCATTTTATCCATGTGAGTTTTGTTTGAGTGGAACACAGAACATCAGTTCAATTTGATTTTGCATACATTTACCTTTTTGCAATATAATGTCATTATCACAAAATATTCTTATTAATGTCACGATACTGATTTCAGCCACAGATACACCCTAAACTTGATGCAAATACGTTGCAACTTTACCTTTAAATCTCAAGTATAAATGTTGCTCTAAGTCTTAAGTCTTTTCTCAGAGAATCAAAGTCAGTATGATATCTTAATTTTAGTACTTTTGTTATGTTTTCTTGTCTCTGTAAGGAAGGAGGGTGTGCTTTATTAATTCAGCAGTGGGAAAGAACATGAGTATAGAAGCACAAAGGCGCACCCACCCACACTCACAGAGTAACACATCTTTGTCATACTAATTGTGTAAATAGAGGGATGCTAGAGACAAGCCAAGATTCCGGCTCAGTTACCATGGCTTAACTTCCCATCGCTGTGAGAGACTCTTCTCTAGTGGCTGCAAACCACAATACTGACTTTGTTGAATGCATCTAAATGTACGTACTTGTGTGTGTCAGTGTGTGTGTGTGTGTACTGCAAGTGTCGGCACATGCTGAAGTAAAGGTCACTCAGACAGACAAAGACAGAAGGGATCCACTCTGAATGACAAGATAAAAATGATCCATTGCAGGCGAGTCATTATGGTTTTATCACACTCGCCCATGTTGTCACTCAGTGGTCGCTTTGCTTCTCAATCTCAGTCTTTAGGAGAATCATCTGAGGCCCCGCTCTCAGCATTTCCTGTCTAGTACAATAGTATTTCCTGTGTCTGTGTGCATGTTGTGGGGTGGGGGTAGAGTGCCTTCAGATCTCTGTGAGAAAACATCTGGACAATACTGTCACAAATGTTGGGCTATGATAGGACTTAGTTGTGCACATTTGGCATGTATTATTACTTGCCAAGGCTTAAGGAGTAATATGGCAGATTGTACTTCATTATAAGAAGCACATACTCTGGAGGATTAATGTGTTTGTGTTATAATAAGTGCATCAACAATCCCAGACCCACTCATTTCTTAAAAGCAATTCCATCACAGCCTCAAGTAGTTTGCAATTTAAATGAAGAGAACATGAGGAAGTGAGTCACTTCTATAACCTGCATAATCTACTGTGAACATGGCATGCACTCACCCATTGAAGTTTGATTCCTCAGGGTGTTGGAGGAGCGTAATCTTTCCAGTTTACATCATAAAAAGGTGATGGAAGAACAGACATCATGCACTGGGTGGAGGCGGCATATACAGGAACCTGCAGACCAGGAAGAGCCATCATGTCTCACATGTTCCACCAGACGCCTGCATGAAGAAAATGGAGGCGGAAGGAGAGAACTTATATTCATAAAGAAAGTCAATGTGCATGGATGTCAACATTCATTTTGATAGACTGAACAGTAAATAACAGTGGTCACTCTCTGGTCTAGCTGTGTGCTTTAAATTCACGATCCATTTCTGCCCTAGTAAATTATGGCAAGTCTGTTTTGTGTTAGGAATTTTATTTCCTTCTTGTTTACTATTCTGACTCCATCAGCTTTGTAACCTGAGGGAGTCCACCATATTTAACAGTTTGCTGCCATCTTGTGGTGAAGTCATATTATTACCTTCCTGTAGTTTGGCTCAGGTATTGCCAGTGCATTTTAAATATCCCAATTTTTTCAAGACTTTTGGCAGACTTATTTTTAACAAGATTTATAAATTGAAGGGCTTAAATGTTCCCTAGTTATGAATTTTCAAACAAATTCGTTCCTAATGTGCTGTGGGTTTCTATTCTACATGATAAAGAGATAAAAAAAAACATCACCCCTCTATGGAAATTTCTTGTAGTGTAAATGCAATAATGCATATTGTACAAACTTAACCCAGTCTAGTTAACCCAGTCGGGCCCAGAGTCAGAATCAAGAGAATATTCCCAACAAGCACAGAAAGCCCCCACTGAGGTGAGCCCCTGTTAGGCACAGGCAGCTGCTATATACCCCTACAACACATAGCACTGCAAGTCAGTTTGGATAAATTTTGGACACACACCCTGGGAGAAATACTGCACACAGTGCCAAACACACAGCAGTAAGTACACTGCACACTATTAGTAGTATAAAAAAAATCAGTTATGTGTCAGTTGCAAACGAGTCTGCTCTATGAGCTGGCTCTTTCTTTTTTAATTGTTTTGGTAAATGAATACAAGACAGAATAATGGGATGATCCTGTCACATATTTGTTAGATACAATCCAGGAACATCATATTTTGATAACATTAAGAGACAAGCCTAGCATGGACATTTAAATCACGAAAGAAAACCAAAAAAAAAAAGCATGGCAACAAATAAAGAACGTTCTCAACAGAGCACAAATACGTTTTTGTCTTACGTTATGTCATTGAAATTAAATGGAAATATGTGCCAGTATGGAGTTGTGTAATCATTTATTAACCATACTATTTCACTAGTATTGTGTCATTTTGTTATAGTACTACTAGGATGGTTATTCTTGACAAAAAAAATTCAAGGTGTTGCAGATGAGGAATCTTGCATATTTATTTCCTTCAACAGCTAAAAGAACAGTGTGTAAGATTTAGGGAGATTTAGTGACATCTAGTGGTGGGGACTACACATTGCAACCAGCTAAACCTCTCCCCTAAGAAATCCCTCAGAGTTCTTTGTTCAGGAGGTTTTTACCAGGAGACAGTGTGTCCACTGGTCTCCTCCTCCCCAAAACAAACTGACCAGGTGATTAATACAAGTAAAAACATCAAATAAATTAGTTTTGAGTTCCAAATCAGGGGCTGAAACCAAATGCCTGGACTTTACTGTACTTGCAGACTTTGCGGGCACCTTCCTGGGAATTCTAGGGATGCTGAGGGCTGTCCAAAATCACAATTCAACCAGTCCACAAGGGGCCTCAAGAGGACTTTATGCAGACTTCCAGAGTCCACTCAGGGTGCAGACCTCACCAGACTTCACTGATTTAATAACCCACAATTCATTGCAGTACGGACGTGAGGTGTTTAAAAAAAATAAATAAATAATTGAAATGTGTAAAATAGTTATTGATAGTAAGGCCTATTAAAATGCTACTTGAATTACATAGGCCAGAAATAATAGGCTATTCAACCTCATCATAAGTACAGACTGTAGAGGTAATGAAATTGCATTTAATTATTGCGGCCACAGTTACAGTTTTCCCTCTGTTCATCTAACACTGAAAAATCAATTGATTATATTATTCTAGTAGGCTACATTTGATAAGTTTAAGTAGGCTAAGTTTAATTTGTATTTATTGATAATTTATATAATGACTGTGCACTGTGTGACGATACTACATTGCCAGACAAAAATATTGTGATATTATGCTGTATCTATTTTTACCCCCACTCCTATTTAATAGGCTAAAAATATCCGAAAAAAACAAAACACAAAAGACAGTCCTCTAAGTAATACCCAATTTTACTGAGTTTTAATCTTGTCCTTATTTAAAATATTTCTGTTTTTTAACACATGTACACTGTTATAGAGATTAGAGATGTACCGATACCACTTTTTCCTACCCGATACCAATTCCGATCCCTGAACCTTAGGCATCTACCGATACTGAGTACCGATCCGATACCAGCGCGTAAAATAAAAATGGATGGGATATGAATTGTTGTATGTCTCAACTCCTAAAACTCTATGTAAAATATTAAGAAATAAATACATAATAGTAGAATGAATGCCATAAAACTTTTTTATTATTATTATTATCCAGTGTTGACACAGATCAAGACACAGGTTAAAGTGCAGCCACACTTTTGGTGTTTGGTAAAAAAGTAATTTTAAAGGCTACAGTAGAATGCTTTTTAAACTCCACTCCATTTCCGTTTCGTTTGCCTGTAGCGTGAGTATGCGTAATGACGTAAGGCATTACGTGGTATCAGATTGATTGTACTCCCTGATACCCGATACCGTAATTTACAGTGTGTTCACACTGGGCACGAGGTCAATTGCGAATTGCGCGAAGAGGCGAATGGAGCGAACATGCGAAATTCGCGTCATTCGCCTCTCCGCGCAAGTTCAAAAATATTGAACTGAGCGAAATATTTGCTTGATGCTGTGTCGGGGCAGCCTATCAGCGTTGAGATTTTCCTGTCGTCACCGACGTGCTGCTGTCCTGCCTGTCCCTGTCCCGCGTTGTTCCGAAAATGGAGGACAAGCTATTAATAGCTGTTTGTGGCCACCCTGAGCTTTATGACGTCACGTCCCCAAATTATAAACTTCAGACCAAGAAAGACCTGGCGTGGAGGAAAGTGAGTGAGGAGGTCGGTCTGCCTGGTAAGTTTTGAAAATTGATTCCGGCTGTACTTGGTACTTTTATATAAACATTCGCAAGTTGTGTACTCTACGACTTGCGCAAATGACCCGCGTGAATGTCGCAAGTAAAACCAAATATTCCAGCGGTCAAACTCGCGGGAGTAGAGCGAAGCGAATATTTTACTCGCGCCTGGTGTGAACACACTGGTATCAGTACAACTCTAATAGAGATGCATGACTACATATTTGTTCAGTCACATTATAGGCCTACATAGGATATATATATATATATCTTGATATCTGTAGGGACAGATTAGTAGCCACTATTAAGCAACTTATATGACATATATATGAATATGACAGCAGCAGTAGTTGACAGTTTCCATGGCAACAACTAAAACAGTCTCAAGGACTGTCTACCACCCACTTGTAGTCTCTGCCCTCACAGACTTTACGTGATGACAGTGAATGCGTCACAGTCCGTACAACCAACTGAAGTCCGCGAGGGCTCAAGTCAAGAGAGTGGACATCTTGGATTCAGCCACGTGGTCGCGGACGGCCGCTCATGTAGCGCCTGCTATATGCACTCATTACTCACCTTATTCCTAGTCCAGACATCCAGGAGGGTTTTAGCGGGAGCCGAATTATCCGCTGTGGTCTCTTCCAAAAAACAAACGGATATGGTGAGTTAAACCAGTAAAAACACTAAATAAAGTAGCTTCGCCTTATTAATCAGTGTTCCTCCCACTCTGTTTGACATGTTGGAGATGGGCGTTATGACACGCCCACTTTTTAACAGCTAAATCCTCCAACCGTTACATCCCACCTTCCTGTCACTTTTCACGGCACTAGCTAAGCAATTAAAAGCGCCCATAATGCCAGCCGAGGTGCCAAAAGAGTAATGCAGACTTCCTGCTTGAAGCGGCATGATGCTAACAGCTAAGCTAAAGGCACCTACTTACCTCCCGCTTCCTCTCTGTCGGAAAGAAGTCACCCAGCCTCACCTGCTGACAGGAGCAGCTTCTTCACTATCGGCAACAAGATGCTAACACCACCCTCCCGCCACGGAGCCAAAGCCACGGTCAAAGCAGGTCAGTCTAATGCTGCATCAAAGAGCATGGATACCAAGAGGCGAAGCTCTGTTGAATTTCTGCCAACAGCCACTAGGGCCACTACCGCCATTTTGGACTGTTGAGCTTGGACTGTTGCGCCCAGACAGCATGCAAGATGTCAAGGAGAGAGGAGAAAAAAAGTAAAAGAAAACAGTGTAGTGCAATTAACTGCAACAACTATCAATGGAATACCCCGCACCTGTGCCTTCCACCGTTTCCCGAAGGATCCCGACAGGTAAGAACTCCTGAGGTGTACGTTTTAAAGTGTTTTAATATAAATTTAATATGCCAGTTTTGGAGGGAAGATAACACTTATAGAAGATTAACTTGATTACTCCTTCAGAATCACCCCATAAGCCAATCTACCTACATATATATATATATATATATATATATATATATATATATATATATATATATATATATATATAAATATATATACAGTACAGGCCAAACGTTTGGACACACCTTCTCATTCAATGCGTTTTCTTTATTTTCATGACTATTTACATTGTAGATTCTCACTGTGGAGTTATGTACTTAACAAAAAAAGGTGAAATAACTGAAAACATGTTATTATATTATATTCTAGTTTCTTCAAAATAGCCACCCTTTGCTCTGATTACTGCTTTGCACACTCTTGGCATTCTCTCCATGAGCTTCAAGAGGTAGTCACCTGAAATGGTTTCCACTTCACAGGTGTGCCTTATCAGGGTTAATTAGTGGAATTTCTTGCTTTATCAATGGGGTTGGGACCATCAGTTGTGTTGTGCAGAAGTCAGGTTAATACACAGCCGACAGCCCTATTGGACAACTGTTAAAATTCATATTATGGCAAGAACCAATCAGCTAACTAAAGAAAAACCAGTGGCCATCATTACTTTAAGAAATGAAGGTCAGTCAGTCCGGAAAATTGCAAAAACTTTAAATGTGTCCCCAAGTGGAGTCGCAAAAACCATCAAGCGCTACAACGAAACTGGCACAAATGAGGACAGACCCAGGAAAGGAAGACCAAGAGTCACCTCTGCTTCTGAGGATAAGTTCATCCGAGTCACCAGCCTCAGAAATGGCAAGTTAACAGCAGCTCAGATCAGAGACCAGATGAATGCCACACAGAGTTCTAGCAGCAGACCCATCTCTAGAACAACTGTTAAGAGGAGACTGCGCGAATCAGGCCTTCATGGTCAAATAGCTGCTAGGAAACCACTGCTAAGGAGAGGCAACAAGCAGAAGAGATTTGTTTGGGCCAAGAAACACAAGGAATGGACATTAGACCAGTGGAAATCTGTGCTTTGGTCTGATGAGTCCAAATTTGAGATCTTTGGTTCCAACCGCCGTGTCTTTGTGAGACGCAGAAAAGGTGAACGGATGGATTCCACATGCCTGGTTCCCACTGTGAAGCATGGAGGAGGAGGTGTGATGGTGTGGGGGTGTTTTGCTGGTGACACTGTTGGGGATTTATTCCAAATTGAAGGCACACTGAACCAGCATGGCTACCACAGCATCCTGCAGCGACATGCCATCCCATCCGGTTTGCGTTTAGTTGGACGATCATTTATTTTTCAACAGGACAATGACCCCAAACACACCTCCAGGCTGTGTAAGGGCTATTTGACCAAGAAGGAGAGTGATGGAGTGCTGTGGCAGATGACCTGGCCTCCACAGTCACCGGACCTGAACCCAATCGAGATGGTTTGGGGTGAGCTGGACCGCAGAGTGAAGGCAAAGGGGCCAACAAGTGCTAAACACCTCTGGGAACTCCTTCAAGACTGTTGGAAAACCATTTCAGGTGACTACCTCTTGAAGCTCATGGAGAGAATGCCAAGAGTGTGCAAAGCAGTAATCAGAGCAAAGGGTGGCTATTTTGAAGAAACTAGAATATAAAACATGTTTTCAGTTATTTCCCCTTACATAACTCCACATGTGTTCATTCATAGTTTTGATGCCTTCAGTGAGAATCTACAATGTAAATAGTCATGAAAATAAAGAAAACGCATTCAATGAGAAGGTGTGTCCAAACTTTTGGCCTGTACTGTACTGCGCACACACACACACATACACACACACACACACACACACACACACACACACACACATACATATATATATATATATGTATGGCCTCTTGGACCATTTATGTCAGAACTGATTACTGCTTTAGCATTGAAATGTATCATTAAAATAGCCTATATGTTATTATTATTATTATTACTGTCCCCTTACTGTACAAACTGTAAATAAATCTTTATTCCTGACTATGTGATGTCACCATTAATGTGTGTCTAGTTAAAATATTGATTTTTTATTTTTTATTTTTTTGGTAGATTGGCTTATGGGGTAATTTTGAAGGAGTAATTAAGTTAATCTTCTCATAAGTGGATGTAATATGTAGAGATGCCATCTAGGCCATTTTTTGTCGTTTTGTTTTTTTTTTGAAGTCTATATTTTGCTTTACAAAAACATGAAAAAGCAGCTGTGACCAAGCTATCACGAGGTGAGTAGCATTGTAAGCATAATTAATTGTGATATACTTCAGTTTGTCTGTGTGGTTTTGTATGCAAGCGGGTCTGCTGCGGTCTGCTGACGGTCCAATATGGCGGCGGTAGGACAAAACCATGGGGGAATTTGTTGCTATGGGGCGTTCTGTTGAGCTTCGCCTCTTGGTATCCATGCTCTTTGGCTGCATTCTATTGGTAACCGGAACCGGGATTGATACGGTTTCCGGTCCGGAAAGGTACAAAAGAACACCCGTTCTACCCGGAGGTCTCGTCATCAAACTCGGGCAAGGTCCAGGTAGACCGAGTCAGTAGAATTGACTTCACGACGAAGATGGCTGCGCACATTGTGAATGGTAAACAAAGTTATTTGTCCTCAATTTGTCCTTGTATATGCTGTTTAATTAAGCGTTTGTGTTGTAAAAATCATACAAGTACTTTGCAATGGCATTTCTATTTCCACTGTTGATTTGTGTTGGGAAAAAAAGTCTGTGCAAGCCCGTTGTAGCCTAAAGTCGTTTGTACCAGCAAAGTCTCCGTTGCTCAGCAACCATGCAAACAAAAACAAACTTATGGCGCGCCGCCATGTTTTCCGGACTGTTGCAATGAAACGCATTCAGATCAGACGTGTCATACGGTCATATAAATCCGACAAGGAATGACCGGCCTGGATTGCCAAACGAATGCGGCATTACGCACCCTCCAGCGGGTCAAAGCATACGTCATCCTCCACACCCACCCTCTGACACAGGTGTCATCAGGTAGACTTATAAGGGTGTCAACAGAGACCCTCCTCACATTTCCTCACTACATCATACAACACTATTTCATACATTATGTCACAGAAGAGACATTTTTGCTTTTGCTTTATATTGATTATAACAGTGAAACAAAGACCAACCCTGCTGTACAGGAACCAGTGAAGGGAAGCATGGAAACTTTGCTGATATTCAACCAGCTGTGTGTCATAGCAGAGTGCGCAGATGAATGTTGTTTAACCTTCTTGGAGATCCCTGCCTGTCTGGCGGTGGCACAGGGCGAAGCCAAACACTGTTCATCTGTACACACTGCGATGCCACACAGCTGGATCAATATCAGCAAAGTTTCCCTTTATATTCATTGTCTTCTGTGGTGATCAGCAGTGATGTGGTGGTTCACTTTTACACTGTGATCTGTAGCCTATAGTTCGGCTATAGCTTCTAACTATCTTGTCTTTTAACCTGTTGTTGCTGCTGAGTCAGTTTGACTTTTCTTCAGGGAGGTCAGTTAGTTACAGTGTGGGCTCCACCATGTTGTTCTACAGCAGCCCAGAATGGACAAACCATGTGTAAAAATAATGGACGTAGCTATTACTGACATCATTCATTGGTTTGTGGACTCCTGTTTTGAAACATCAAGTTTGGTATTTCGGCTGTTGCCATCTTGGTATTTTGGAGTCAGAAGTGACCATATTTGGCACTGTGGAGGAGCGAGGGGTGGGTCAGACTGGGAAGCCGAGGGCACTATCCGCACACAGTCATTAACAGGGAAATTAACTGTAGGGACTAAAACAAACAAGGGTCTAAAGGCTACAACTGAAAGCCTGTAATTGTCTGTTTATAATGGCTGTCAAAACACTGCCGACTTTGTTTACGTGGTAATTTATTGATTTTAAGACATTATCAACAAGGACTGTGGTAAGTGCTAAACATTAATGTTGTGTAATATAGAGACATTTATGCAGCGTTCAACTGGATCTTGTGAGCTTGTGTTTACGACGTGGGAAGTTGAGTACGTGAAGTCGCGAACTCGGAGGTCTCAGAAAATTTCCACTTACGAGATTGTGAATACCTCGGGGGGGGGGGGGGTTCATATGAACTATTGTATTAAACATGGTAAACACAACCCCATTTGAATGCAGCATAACCTCACTTCATCTATAAGTGCATTTTCACATTTTATGTTGGTTACAGCGGATAGAATCCACTTCATATCCACTTCCTGACAATGTGTGGTTTATACACATGTAGGAAAATGTTTACAAAAAAGTTGCATTAATGCAGATAAAATCCATGGGCTGCACTCCTTTGCAAGCTTGTAAAACTGATCTTTCGTGCTCTTAAAATGCTTGAGAAATTATTATTTTAATTCGTCACGCAGTAGCATGCAACTTGTGAGCTATCCACAGCTGATAAGCCCTTTAATTGCAGCACTTCAGAAAACAATTGGCAGCAATAAGATGTGCAGTTACTTTTGTAGAAACCTGAACCCCCTGCCAGCCGGCCTCACATCCTCTAATATATTTTTACATGGATTCCCTTCCTTTGTTTGTTAATGCTATTGATGCACATCTGTGCTCAGTGGAATCCCTCATGATTCATTCCCACTCAAAGTGTGAGGCAGCATTATTCTGTAAGTCATTATTTAATCAATTCGCTCAGCAGATGACTGTTACAAAAGACAGAACAGATGAATCTGATGTAACCAATCACTGTGCCACAGACGCAAGATGTTACCTCTTATAGACAAGACGTGTGAACCATTAGACAAAATCAGACAGCTCCTGTAGGGACCCCCATGCTTTGACCTCTCAGCTGACTCACCATTCAGAAACCACATTATACTAACAGTCAATGCGATGACGCATCTTGCTGACTAAATGCTGCTTGCAGAGGCAGCTTAAAAACTGCAGTGTAAAAACAATTTTATGATTGAGGTGAAGCTGACATACAGGGTTCAAACATCCCATGCAGCATCTCACAAAATTAACTGTACCGTCATTCAGTGACTAATGTTTCAGTTGACCCTAATGACCACAAATGTCTCCCCCTAAAGGGTAACTCTGGACCCTATTTTCTCATGTTCTTGTGTCTGAGTGACTAATGGAAACAACAGTTTTTGAAACAGGCCCAGTATTGTGCGAGACTGCTGCAGCCAGCAGCCGTGACACAGGCTGCAATGTAATCCCTGCGGGCAACAGCGCACGTCCAATTTATGTTCACAAAGTGCTTATTTTTGCCACTGACATGCCCAGAGTTTTATTGTAAGTGTCTGAAAACATTATGAAAAGGATCCCCACAGAGATAAACCTTTTTTTTAAGGAGTAAGATCCTTTTTTTGTTTAGTCAGAAACAACCCCAGAATAGCTGTTGTCAAACCTACCAGAGTCCATTTCAATAAACAGTCATTTTACCATAAGAAAAAACACTTCATTCAAAGTCAACGGAAACAAAATAAAACGTATAAAAGCCACCCTGGCTCATCTTTCCACTGTTCCAACAATCAGCAACTCTGGTTTGGTTGAAATAAACCCTCCCTTCACCCAGTTGGCTGTGAAAATACGCTGGCTCTATATAGGCTTAAATTACTGTTTGTTTAAATGGAGTCTGGTGAGATGGCAATTGTGGGGGTGTTTCTGGTTAAACAAAAAGGATCTAACTCTATAACAAAAAGGTCAACCTCTGGGGGGGATCCTTTTTAGAAGTTGTCAGACACTTAAAATAACAATCTAAGCATGTCAGTGGCAAAAACAAGCACCTTTAATGGACATAAATTGATGGTGCACAAGTGCCCCAAGTGATTACATTGCAGTGTGTTTTGCTGCTACCAGCTACAGCACTTGTGCTCAATACTGGAACAATTTGTAAAAGTGGTCTTCCCATCAGTCACTTAAGCCCCATTTCCGTTGAGCAGTACAGTACGTTACAGTTCAGTTCAGTATGCCTTTTTCCCCATTTCCACTGTGAAAAGTTTTGGATGGTACCAAAGGAACTGTTCTGTACTGTCCCCATTCTCGGTCCCCCCTCTGTTGGGGTACCTAGCACACAGATCTGGTACTAAAAGGTGGAGCTGTGAACACTGCAGTCTGTTGATTGGTCAATAGTGGACGGTCACTCTGCTCAGGGCTGAGTTGTGGCTGGTTTTGAGGCTCATGTAACCCACTGTTCATACTGTGCAGAGTTTTATTAGTAGATTGTAACTATAAAATGAAAGGATGTTTGCTGCCTCTCACAGCAGCTGGAGTCTGAGAAAAAAATAACTTAATTCACTGGGCCGACTGCCGGCAAGTTTTAAGGTGGAACATTAACTTGTAATGTTACTCAGTGTATTAGCTGTCGACATGACTCAATCAACACACCTTAAGTCACTGTGACAACTTTGACCATCACTTTATGTGACATACACTTTAAGTAATGAGTGGATGAGTGGATAATGAGTGGAAATGTTTATTTATTTCGACCAGGTAGTGTGAACCGCATATATGCTGATCCTCACTCGGGGAGCATTGTTCCTGTGTGCTCTGGCAACACTAAACCCCTGAGCTTGCCTGAGAAGGACTAAATGCACAAACGCGCTATTTTTAAATATCCCATGGAGAGAGACTCTCACTGCAGCCTGTCTTATTTTGTTCTGAAAATGTCAGCGTGCAGCCCTTTTCTGTGGACAGTGAACAAGGTGTACACTAATAAAAGAGGAGTGCTGGACGGGGCAGTGAGTGACAACAACCCTGCCCGCATTTAAGGATACCGTTTATGGTTGAAACACTAAGAGGACCTAGGGTCTAGGTACCTTGTCTGAAGGTTACTTTTGGTTCAAAAGTTACCATACCGAAAGTGTTTGGTGGAAACAAGGCTTTAGACACAAAAACACAGGGTAGTAGGGTCCAGATTGGAAAAATGTCAGAGTTACCCTTTAAATCCATAAACACCGAAAATAATTATTACTGTCTGTAGCTTTAGTTTTCGCCATAATGTCACAAATTAGCTTCTTAATCTGTTAGTCAGAAGATATGTGTTATTACATTTAATCCAGAGTCCGTAATCACTCTCCTCAGCTGTTCTCAGAGCTGCCTTTATGAGCTGAGGTAAACCCTGACTACAAATGTGTAAATCTGTTGTTAAACTAGTAATGGGCATTGCAACAAATCCACAGCACACAACTTCCTCATTGAGCCCTCGCTGCTATTTTAAAACACTGAGCCTTGCAACAAATTAAAATTAAACACTATAAAACAGAGTCCTGGATTGAAGCCTTGCCACAGGTGGTGCTGTGTTTCTGTGTCCTGAAATACTCACACACACACATGCTGCACATACATTACTCTTTTGCTCTGTAACTAATTTCTGTATTTCTTTTTTGCGTCGCTGACAGCAGAGGAAGAACAAGAGAGATACGAGTGATGGAGAAGAAACAAGATGATGATATGTGACAAAGGTATGTGGTCACATTTTAATCCAGATCTACAGTATATGGCGTGCACCAAAACCAACTCAACCACCAGAATGGCTAAGTTCTTATTTAGAGTCAACATTCCCCCCATTACCCCAACTCTCCCTCTCCTTCCTACCCTGACTGTGCCCCCCTCCCCTTCAGATCCTTTAACACTGGCCCACCGCATGATTTCCCCTCACAGAAATTGTTGCTCTAGTGGAACATTTAATGCACAGGGGCTCAAATTTCGGCTTCCCCAGTGCACAGCACAGTGTTCCAGCCAGCCACAGTCTGCACACAAACCACTTCCTCTATCTGAAGCAACGTGAAGAAGAAGAAGAAGAAAAAATAGGGGAGGGGGGCGAGTAGGACCATGATGAGATGGAGAGAGGCAAGCAAAGCTGCAGATAGAGGTCGACAGAAATAGGAAGCAAATGGGAGTGAGGGTGATTGAGGTTCTCATCAGTCAGTCTTGTGTGTTTCGTGGTAGCGCACACTGCAGAGTTCTCATCAGCGTGCACCTCTTTGTGTAGGTGATGCATAGCTCAGCCATGAGTAGACAATTCCACAGTTTATTCACTCAACGCAACATATCACTCCAGTCTCGCCTTCTCTTTAAGTCATTTTCCACCGGTTTTTAATTCATCCAAGTCTCCTCTACAGCTATGTTTCCCTTCCCAGAGCCTCATTTGCTCTATTTTTTCACCTGCCGGTCATTGGAGCAGATTTACGGAGTCCTCTGATGGAAAGAAGCCCCCATCCCTCCCAATACTCTCACTGATTCATCTCAGTGTCAAGGAGAGATGCTGTTGAACGTAATGCAGTTATAATGTTGTTTTAGCTTTAAAAAATCTCTCTATTCCTGTGTCTTTAAATGACCTTAGTAACCCCGTTGTTGAGTGATAGATTTAGAAAGGTAATAGATAATATAATTAAGATGTTTTAAGGAGGGAGACACATCAGTGATTTAGGGTTTAGTGTGTCTCCCCCTTTTGGAAAAAGACCCAAACTGAGTAACCAGACACACATATACATTCTTTCTTTATTCCTCTCCCTTTGTCACTGTGTTATCTGTCTCTTTTCCCCTCTCTCATACACACTCACCACACACAGAGTCTGGAAAACAACACACTCACATTAAACCAGTGACAGCAGTACAAAGGATTCACATGTGGTAGCAGTTAAGCAGACCTTTGCAATCAAATAGACCTAAAATAAAGAGAAAAAATACTGGAAATATAGCACACAACTTCTTCTCAAATATATGTATGGCAGGGAAAAAGACTTTCACCCCATGCGCATTTCAACAGAAAAGTAAAAACTGCTACTCTACTCTAGTTCACTCATTTTCTCTTTACAGCAGCCAAAGACAATATATTTGGCTCTCATAAACGTCAGTAAGCAAGGGGGAAACGCATTCAAAACTTATAATCCTCAGAGGATCGTTCACTGAACTGATTGAATGAGTCAGTTTGGCAAACACTGTACATTTAAATATTCTTTCGGTCAGCTCAGTCCCCACCAGTGAATGTGAAGTGCCTTTTATGTTCATTTGGTTTCTATTTCGGGTACCATACTGGCACTTGACACATTTCTGACAAGTTTCTTAATATTTTATGGCTTTGCTGTGCCATAAAGGTGCTGAGGCAGACATATGTTTTCCGCAGACTGGGGATGTCGCTTTCGGTTAATTTTGCTTTTGACAGCCTGACACCCACTAGCTGGTAACAAACAAGATAATTTTTAAGAATAAAATGCAAAATGACGTGAAATACAAGAGGCCTTTCCTTTTAGTCTGGTGCTCCATTGATTCAGTGAGCTTTAGCACTGACTTTTGAAGCGCTATCCATGTAGAGGTGGTGAATTTTTGATGTTTTGTGTTGTAAATATCTTGCTTTTTTGCCTTTTTGTTTTCTGTTGCTGTTGCTGACAGACAGCTGGCCAGCCGCGTCAACATGTGGAAACATAGTGCCCACAGTGCCCTGTGCAGGAGCTAGCTAGTGGTGGTGCTCATTACTACTGAACGGCACCACTAGATTACTGCTGTAGAAGCATGGTAGCCACCATCTGGTCCCCCCCCAGGTAGCAATGAGTAAGAGGTTTAATATTGTGCAGCAAATCCCCATTAGCATTGTTAGCACCACTAGCTGCGCTGACACTGTTAATGGTGCTAATAGAGCTAACATAGTTAACAATGCTAAATAAACCAACAGATACCTTGGAGTATTCCTTGACTCACATCTCACTTATCGACAGCACATTCAGAACCTAACAAGAAACTCAACCAGAAATTGTATGTCTATAACAAGATCAGACCATATTTCATCCCTGCTGTTTCTGACACATATCTAAATGCAATCATTCTCTTGATAATATCCCACTGTCTCCCAATCTGGTCCCTCACCACAAAGGAAACCATTGGACTAATAGCAAAACTATACAACAGAGCCTACAAGATCCATGGTAACCTCCTCCGTTGGACTCATCACTGCACAGCATTCTCACACTCCCAACACCCTGATTTTTCAAAACTACACAATTCATCAAGCCATTAAATTTTATTTTCAGATCCTAAACAACAACTCCAATCGTACACTTACTGCTCTACTTCCAAGTCACTAGGTTGGGCACATTGTTTCCATAGCAACGCCACCATGGGCAGTAATCACTGAATTAGCGGTGATGCTAGCTAGCTCCCATAAATACCTTATTGGCTTTGTTGTACTACCGCTTAGTGTTAATACTAAGCTAGATAGCAAAATTAACCTATAGACCAGCATGTGTGACTGGACAAAAATATTCTCAGCAGTCATCTGTTGACATCCACACCACAGACAATCCAGATATTAGACAAATTTTAGTATAGAGTCATAAAACGTAGACAAAAATGTATTATTTTTATAATCACCCATGATTGATGAGTTAACAAGTACCCTTACACATTTGGTTACAACCACTGCATTTAAGAGAAACCAAAAGTTGTACTAAACATCTTCTCAGTCCCATTTACATCCACCCTTTTTTCTTTTAACTTCTTTTCATGTCATCTGAGCAAGCTGCTTCGATCCTCTGTTGAGATGATAGTGTCACAAAAACATTACTGTGTGGATGTGGTTGTGTGGTCTTCCTATCTCAAAAGCAACAAGGATAGACAGGCTAGCTCCAAGTGCAGCACTAAGTCCAGTGCTCTTTCTTCAATTAGTGCAGCTCTTGTCATTGCTTACACAGCTTGTTGGCCAGCCTGAAGTTTTCACTCCCAGGCTTAGCACTAACAGGCCACGGCTTATCATAAAAGCAGTGGAATGCTCTTGAACCTTCTGCAGAAGTCGGCGTCCCTTCCAGCATACTGCCAAAAGTGAATACAAATACAAAGAGTCTTGAATCATGTTTGCCTGCACTTGAGGGTCAGAATGTTGGGTCAGTCACTTGAAAGCTCCAAAATGTCCAAAGTAAATGCATTGTCTGCTAATGTCTGATAAACTATAAACATCTTCTGGGTGGCTCAAGAATCAGAAGTCTCTCTGTGATCTTTAAAAACTGAGGGATTTGTTACACTTCTGTAAATTTCAGTCTGTTCTTTGACTCCTTCTGTTTTCTGGTCTGTTGGTGCATTGTTTATATCTGACAAATGGCTTGAATCCTAACTGCAAGGGATTGATTACAGTCCAACGTTCCTCCTGATTGTGTTTGATTGAGCTGGTAATCAAAGTTGGATCACATGCAAGGTCTGATTAGTGCCAGCCGCCTGAAACCAGTGGCATATTTCTGCCACATGGAACAAGTGACACAGTGTTGTTCGATGTCTTCATTCATTATGACATGAAGCAATATAGATGGAATTTCTGCGATAGAGATATTGGATCATATTAAATACTCTAGGGTAGACTCAAGGATATCATAGAGATATTAAACAATCAAAACATTTCTCCAGGTGGTGTACTCCTTGAATACTTTATTTTTTATTATGTGTATTTTATTATGCATTCTGATTTATGGAGCCCGTAATCTGACTCTCCGGATGTAGACTGTGGCTATAAGCCTGCCTTTAGCCAGTTATTTGGGCTGACATTCGTCCCCCCCTCTGTTGTCCTTGAGCTACCATTTTTCAAAATCTCTTTTGCTACATAAACCGCAACAAAAGCCTCCAAGTTAACAACCTACACACTGATGAAGATTTGGATCGTGCAGTAAGACATGCCTGCTTTGTTGTTTTAGTGAACTGTTGAAGGAATAAAACAACTTGTGAAAGCACCTTAGAGAAGCCCAGACTCTACCTCACAGGATTTTCGTGCACAGGCAGTTGGAGTTTATTTGCCAAATCTTTGACACGTCTCCATGAAACAATACCTGAATTTGATCCGTTTTGTGTTGTAGTGCTGATCCCAGATCGTCCCAACTCCTGGCTGGATCAGCAAACTTTCTGTTGCTGCTGTCAGTGGAGCTACTCTCCTCTTGGCGAGTTTGCCTGGTTGGCACGCCCAACACTGAGCTTTTAAACAGTCCCAACAAACTCACTGTTGGAGCCACAATAACATTCTTTGTATTTGTTTTGATTAATGTTTAACTAATGGTGACTAGACGTAAACAGATGTTGTTTGTACACGGGGTGGCGCAGTAGAGCAGGAAAACGCAGGTAATATAGGTAAGGTATAGGTGATGAGCAGCAGGTGTGTGGCCGGGTAAGCAAACAGTTTTTTGACAATGTTTAGTGTGACAGCATGAAGAGATTGTAGTATGTTGAAACTGGAATTGACGAATAGAAACTTGGACACTTAACTGTTGAATGGACACTAACCTGTGACTGACTCTGAAACTTTAAAGTGGAAACCTACCTAGGATGAATTATGGACAGACAATGTTTTACCTGTGTGAAGGTGAGCACGTGAAAATAAATGAGTCATTGCACTCAAAGAAACCTGATGAATTGGACACTGGTTTATTGTTGTTGACCAGAACACACATCCGAAAAGTTCTCCCTGTTTGCCCCTCAGAGGTACCCTGGAAATCCAGAGTTCTCACGAGAGCACAATTTGAATTTGCTCAGCGAGTCACTCTGGTAGTCAGTAATGATGCTCATTACCCATGCCGTTGGAGCCGAGCTGCACCAATCACATCGGTGTATCTGATATAGGTGGGCCAGAGGCGAGCTAAACAGATGACGACAGCGCTGCGATGACGAAGTCCGGAATCAGTCAGTAAACATCGCAAGATGGCTACGGATGAACACCAGTTGTTTGAAACGGCTTTGGCCGCTACAATGAACGAGTTAGACTTGGATTTTTCTCTAAAAGAGGAAGACGGTGCTCGAATCTTTCCTTTGCAAGAAGGACGTTTTTGCTGTTTTGCTGACCGGATACAGCAAGAGTCTAATCTACCAGTTAGCTCCGCTGGTAGCGCTCTGGATACGTCACCCCGTGTATTGTTCTGAGTGGTCGTAGTGATATCCAGTTGCGTGCAGTGATATTTTCAAATGCATGCTTGGTGCCGCCCCTCGAGTTGGGCCATTTGCATTACTCATAGCCAGACCCTAAATCTTTTTAGATTTGTGTCTGGATTTCCAGGCTACCTCAGAGGCATTAAATTTAAAGTTTTTTTATTGAAAGACTCTACATTCACCCTTATGCAGAAAGGCTCGTCTCTGTCGTTAAACCCATTAATAACCATTCGGTAACATTAGCTGCGTGATGCTAAAAGTTAGCCCTTTCATTGTTTGTATTCCTCTACACTGTTTTGCAAGGGCACCATCTTTACATCCTGGGCTTTGTGCTACTCAGGACGATTGTGATTGGTTTAGAGAAACACAAACTATCCAGAGTGTTTTTTCCCTATAGCAGAATAATAATATGTTGACTGGCCTTTCTCAAGCACTGACACAATGCAGTGGACATAGGTCTGGTTACGCAAGACTAAGCAGAACATAATAGGCATACTCTTGTGCACAAGATAATTAACTTGCTCTCACAAGATAAAAAATATCACCTTTTGGAACTTTACAGGCTTCGTACTAATTTTATTTTCCAGAGAATATGAGTCATAATTTAATATTGATGACTAAAACAAACAATTAAAAAAGTTAAAAGGTGCTAGGTTTGCGTTAGATTGGTAAATGAGAAATGAATGCACAGTGGTTCAGAGAGTCTGTTGTTGTCCAATAACCATGATGCTTTTTTTTTTCTTTTTTAAATTAAAAGAAAAAACACAACAACACATAAAATCAGTGTGCTTTGTCAATGTGACTACAACACCATCTGCAATCTGCTTTGCCTTACGTGGGTGTAGATGCCCCCCTTTAATGCTTCATCATGTAGCAGCTAATAGCTCATATACGGAAACACATCTGTGTGGAAACAGCTGGTGTTAGGAGCAAGAATGAGAGAGGAAATACAACCACACTAATTAGATGAAAGGCCATTATTTCTTTCTGGACTGAAAACCAAAAACAATAATTTAATTGTCTAAATCTGTGGGTCTATAAAGGGTTTAAAGCAGACAGACTCGTTTTGCATTCTGTCTCTCTGTCTCATCAGAGAGACAGATAAACTCTTAATGATAAGAATAGTGATGCTCTAAAGGCACATGAACAGTGATATAAAAGCAGAAGAAGCACCTTATGAAACTGCAGACATGTTAGTAACCAGAAGTCTTCGGGTACAGAGTGGACTCGGTGCTCATAAACTGTGAAATTGAACAGGGGGGTTCCAGCTGTCAGCATCCCCACAGGGGGCATATTTACCTGTGCCTGGTGGAGGAAAGACACTCAGCATGTGCAGCTCTGGACCCTGCTCCTGGAATCATGCCACCCTCTCTCTATAAATCACAGAGCAGTCGGGGTCGCTGAAAATGTTTAAAACTCTCAGTTGGTATTTCCAGCCAAACATCTCATTCCTGGACACCAGCTGTTTGGCAGAGTAAAAATGGGGCGCCGACCAGCTATATATCTTGGTGGTTTTCGGTAAAGGTAGCTGAGCATTTTCTTTTCCATGACTCAGATTTTAGACTTTGTTGCAGACGATATGTGATGTTCATTGTATGTTTAATGTAGTGTGTTTTCTATAATGGGCAAGGTTGTAGTGTATGTGTGTGTGTGTTTATGTGTATATGTGACTATGTATGTGCTGCTTAGGACATTATGTCTACTCATATAATGTAACCTAAGCCTGTTCACTTGAAATGTCCCTAATGGTTTAAGAAATGTTTCATTTTTATGATTTAGAATAAATTCAGCTATCAGCGGGAATCAACAAATCTCTCCCCCTCGCAGTTTTGTAAGATGTGTTTTTGCAGCGTAGCAAGTTTTTACATCAGGTTGATGAAAGAAATTATGTCCACAAGTGTTGTGCAGGCAATGTGCTATTTTATTAGTGAAATCTTCTGTCATTGCTTTAATGTCTGTTACATTTCCATATGTATTAAGGTGGAAAAATTGATTTAATATGAGATTTGTGAGACATACAGTACAGGCCAAAAGTTTGGACACACCTTCTCATTCAATGTGTTTTCTTTATTTTCATGACTATTTACATTGTAGATTCTCACTGAAGGCATCAAAACTATGAATGAACACATGTGGAGTTATGTACTTAATAAAAAAAGGTGAAATAACTGAAAACATGTTTTATATTCTAGTTTCTTCAAAATAGCCACCCTTTGCTCTGATTACTGCTTTGCACACTCTTGGCATTCTCTCGATGAGCTTCAAGAGGTAGTCACCTGAAATGGTTTCCACTTCACAGGTGTGCCTTATCAGGGTTAATTAGTGGAATTTCTTGCTTTATCAATGGGGTTGGGACCATCAGTTGTGTTGTGCAGAAGTCAGGTTAATACACAGCCGACAGCCCTATTGGACAACTGTTAAAATTCATATTATGGCAAGAACCAATCAGCTAACTAAAGAAAAACGAGTGGCCATCATTACTTTAAGAAATGAAGGTCAGTCAGTCCGGAAAATTGCAAAAACTTTAAATGTGTCCCCAAGTGGAGTCGCAAAAACCATCAAGCGCTACAACGAAACTGGCACACATGAGGACCGACCCAGGAAAGGAAGACCAAGAGTCACCTCTGCTTCTGAGGATAAGTTCATCCGAGTCACCAGCCTCAGAAATCGCAAGTTAACAGCAGCTCAGATCAGAGACCAGATGAATGCCACACAGAGTTCTAGCAGCAGACCCATCTCTAGAACAACTGTTAAGAGGAGACTGCGCGAATCAGGCCTTCATGGTCAAATAGCTGCTAGGAAACCACTGCTAAGGAGAGGCAACGAGCAGAAGAGATTTGTTTGGGCCAAGAAACACAAGGAATGGACATTAGACCAGTGGAAATCTGTGCTTTGGTCTGATGAGTCCAAATTTGAGATCTTTGGTTCCAACCGCCGTGTCTTTGTGAGATGCAGAAAAGGTGAACGGATGGATTCCACATGCCTGGTTCCCACTGTGAAGCATGGAGGAGGAGGTGTGATGGTGTGGGGGTGTTTTGCTGGTGATACTGTTGGGGATTTATTCCAAATTGAAGGCACACTGAACCAGCATGGCTACCACAGCATCCTGCAGCGACATGCCATCCCATCCGGTTTGCGTTTAGTTGGACGATCATTTATTTTTCAACAGGACAGTGACCCCAAACACACCTCCAGGCTGTGTAAGGGCTATTTGACCAAGAAGGAGAGTGATGGAGTGCTGCGGCAGATGACCTGGCCTCCACAGTCACCGGACCTGAACCCAATCGAGATGGTTTGGGGTGAGCTGGACCGCAGAGTGAAGGCAAAGGGGCCAACAAGTGCTAAACACCTCTGGGAACTCCTTCAAGACTGTTGGAAAACCATTTCAGGTGACTACCTCTTGAAGCTCATGGAGAGAATGCCAAGAGTGTGCAAAGCAGTAATCAGAGCAAAGGGTGGCTATTTTGAAGAAACTAGAATATAAAACATGTTTTCAGTTATTTCCCCTTTTTTTGTTAAGTACATAACTCCACATGTGTTCATTCATAGTTTTGATGCCTTCAGTGAGAATCTACAATGTAAATAGTCATGAAAATAAAGAAAACGCATTGAATGAGAAGGTGTGTCCAAACTTTTGGCCTGTACTGTACATAAAGACTTTCTAGGCATCTTCAGGAGAGACTCATGTGAGTAAAAGAATATTTATTTACATTTGCAGAAAAGCATGAGAAATGTGAATAGTCTTTGGCGATTAGACCCCATCGTGATGTCATATATTTCAAGGGGGGTGGTGAAGCTGTGGTACTGTAGAAAAAGGAATCTCTTATGGCTTCTAGACAATGGTGTTAGTGGTACTGAGATGAAGAGGGTGCTTAGGATCTGGGTGTGATGAGGAGTGGACTTCTGATGAGCTCAACCTGGGCTTTGGATATGGTGACTGGAGATGAATAGGGTGGAGGAGGGTGCGACAATTCTGCCTAAAATGACAGCTGACAGCAGCAGAGAGGAAAACAGATTTAAAGTTTGACAGCAGCCACATCCCAAGAGCCAGTCTGCGACACCCCTGCCTGCTGCCTAGCTCACCTGTTAGAGGTTTTCAGGGCACTTCCAGCTGATAGGAGGCCCCAGGGTAGACCCAGACAAGCTGGAGGGATTATAGATGTCATTTGACTTCAGGATCCCCCAGGAGGAGCTGGAAAGCATTGCTGAGTAGAGGGATGTCTTGAGCACCTTGCTCAGCCTGTTGCCTCTGTGACCCATTCCCGAATAAGTGAATGAAAATGGATAGATGGATGGATGAGTGGATAGATGGATGGATGGATGGATGGATGGATAGCAAAAAGGTACTCTTCCTGATTGAACTTAAGTTTAGCTTCATATTCAACCAATGTCATTTTCACTCAACAAATAATCCACTGACCATAATTAACCACAAGACCAAGACCATACTTTTTTACACATCCTTATGTCCTTTTGGGACAGAACACACTCCTATAGTAAAGTCTGTAATCAATTTACAGTCCCTCATCAGTCTGTCATGCTTGTAAACACACAGCCTATCTTTAATCTTTCTTTCTATACAAAGTCCATTAGCCCCTCAAAGTTCTAGCCTTAGTGGTATTTATAGTTTGTGCGTGAGTAGTTTTAATAGTTGATTCTTTGTAAAAGGAGTTTGTTCTCTAGAACATGTGGAGCATGTGGGGACCAGAGACACCAGTAACTTCCCTGATTTATTTATTTGTTATATTTCCAGGAGGTGATTTGTTAGTTTTTCATGGAAGGGGGGACAGACCCTGTTTGTCCCCCACCCCTCCCCCCATACACAGCACAATAAGGCAATTTCAGAGCCATGATCGGGGTCATAGATTCTTACTTGCACAATTCTCAGTCAGATTCAGGATCCATGAGTCAGGCAGACTAGACTAACATATTCAGCTAAACAACTCCTCTGCCCTGCACTCTGTCTGCTGCTAGAGGATGAAGAGGAGGTATGCCAGGTTAACAAGGAGCATGCAGTTTGGTTATTTAGCTAATAAGGGGGATGGCACACCCCCTCGACCCCCTCAGCTCGCCTTCTGATATGAGACATACCTGATTTGAACTTCCCGTGGGAACAATGATTACAGAGTCTGTCCATTGATGATTCATTATTTTTATTTGTCTACTTTTCTCTCTTTAGAACATGCTGTGTGAAAATACTTCTCTCTCACTCTTTTATTTCTCTGACTGCTGTCTCTTGTCTCTCCCCTGTGTGTGTAAGAGTTATCAATCTCAACCCAAGCCTGACAAGTCCAAAAAGCCTGATGGGTTGGACCAGGTTTAGGTCCAGGCTGAAAATGTGCATTGATTGACCGGGTTGGGTAGGGCTCAGGCCTTCAATAAAATCATATATAAGCCTGACCACTCAGTGCTTAATTCAATTAATTATCATTTATCATTAACATGTTAATCTAACATATATTATAGATATATATCGATTGATTAATTTCTTGATATCATCTCGTAGGAAAAGAGCGAAAGTCTGTATAAGAAAGAAGGTTGGGGTGGTGGATGGGTCAAACAAACACACAACTTTTCCCCCCAGAGACTGGTGTTTGTGCTCTGTGTGAAACTTTGTTAAATTTTTAGTTATTTTAAGGTATGTTGTCACCAAGTTTCTTTTCCTCACCCCAACCTACATAACTTTAGGTTAAATTTGTAACTTTACACTACGTCCGTAACGTGACAACGCCATTTGTGAGGCACTAATTTGTTAGATATCATGCAAACCAAACTATTGTATTAATATATTGTGCCAGTAAAACCACAGTCCATTGAGTTAGCCACTGGAAAGCTGCACTCAGTGGTGGTAGTAAGGAAATGGCAGACACCTCTCTTTGACTTGCTGCACCCAGATTTATTCCACCAGTCCTGGGACCTGGCAACTTTCCGGTCACAAGGCAGCTCCTCTAACCTTTAGGCCATTGCTTCCCCCATTCACATGTTCATATTTACATTTCAGATTTTCCCCCAGTGTCCAGGGGCCTCTGACCATGGGGACCTTGGCTGACCTAAGGGCCAGGCCCCTGGTGGTAGCAGATCTACAGTACAGGCTTGGTCAGTTATCCATCCCCAATGGTACATGCCACAAATGCCCCATAAAATACATACAGAATAACTGCACATGTATTTGTGTTTGTGCACAAAATATGACACCCAACCTTCACCCCCAAATTGTTGTTGTGAACCAAAATCAAACTAACCATGTTGTTATGGAAATAGACTGCTATGAACTATAATGTGCTATTTTCTTAAAAACCTTGTCCCATTTATATTCAAGTCTAGAATCACAAATAAATTATACTTCTGTTTGTCAGTGCATGGAGAACAGTTTATTCTGAGGTAGGCACATTTTCATTTTGTTTTTAAAATCTAAGACAAACCACTCAACGCAGGTTGTGCTCCCTGAGAGGCCCCCACTCTATTCTTGGCAGATGTTTTTAAACACAATGTACAGCACAAACTATAACTGGATTAGGAGCCATTTAGGGCAGACACCTTCTGCTTGCCAAATTAAATAGTCCTTTGAAAAATACAAACATAGTTAGAGAAACTGAATCCATCTTCTCCTGTGCAAACGAACTGCCAAGGCTGGTACGAAAATAAACAGACGGTTTAAACTCTCGATGGAACAGTAGCTGCCAGGGTGTAAAACAACATGAAATACCATCACACATAGACTTTCCCTCTGGAAACACCACACCACAAGATGTGTTGCATTAACCGTCGATGTGTTGTCATAAGGATTGCATTTAAAAAGTCTGTGAGAGGGACTTAACTTGGTGTTTGAGTGGTCAACCTGCAACAGACAATTGCGTATAAGCTTCGTGAAACCTAATAATTACAAGCAGAAAATTGTAGACGGTTTGGTTTTCCATTGAGATCCAAGTGGAGGGAAAAAAAAGCAGAGTACAATTTTTCCATCTGTCTCACAATGAATGTAAATGCAAACGCAATGAAACAGGAGTGTGTGTTCTCCCATGATGAAGACATGACGGAGGCAGAAGTTTATGTGAGACCACAGGACCGTATGACCTAAGTCTTTGTATGAGGACGTTTGAGTTGTGAGTTGCTTGATTGGATATAGGAATGTGGTGATTGACTGTAATTCGTTTTTTATATCCTTTATGTCCTGGAAAGTAACACAGCTACAAGAATGTGGTTTGCATAGGAGCTGATTGTATATTATATGCCTATTACTCCCTCACACCCACCATGCCATTATTAGGACACAGACTGGGGAAAAAAACCCTTACTGACATATAGCACATTGTCCATGGAAGTAATTTCATATGGGCAGCAAGGCTTTGTGTTTAAGCTGGGTGTCGAGAGACATGGCTTTGCCCCGAATCTGGATGTGTGAGCTTTGCGGCGTTCCATTGTCGTCCATCTTGTGGCGTGTGGCTTTACTTTCCACATTAGTCTATTTCCCACTATTGCTACTGGCACAACTCAACCTGCACAATGCCCTGCCAGAGATCTGGAAAAGTTAGAATGACTCACTCAAGCTCAGACAGAAACATTTACTTCTCTGTATAGTGGCTCTTTAATACGTTCATTTTTTATATATGGTATATTGAGATGTTCCATAGACATTAATCTCGTAATGAGATTGTTTCTGCTACTAATTGTTTAATTCTCTGGGGAATTCATGCAGTTCATATGGTAATGAACAAAACAGAGAATAGTGCAAGTTGAGTTAACTATTGGCTAAAAGCCGTTTCTTTGAACCACTGCTAGATTCATGGTTCCTGTGATGATTGTTCCCCTTTTAAACTCCAAATTGATTTGGACCTCCACGGTGGAACCAGCAGCACTAGATGACTGAAGTACAGGAGCAGCGCCAGATCTCTGAAACGCTGAGCAAAGGTCCTCTGAGACTGGTTGAATTTACATCCCCAGACAAACTATTAAGTGGCTAATAATACTGCGCTTGTTGATGCTTCAACCAAAGCTTTTGTTCCTCAGCTGTAGTGTCAACAGGATAAGTACTGTGGTGACGTTTGTGTTTTGGACACTGATGGACTTTTAATGTCAAGTTAAAAAGAAAAATAAAGTTCAATCCAACAAGTCCAGACTCATTTTATTAAGCTCCTGAAGAGGACTGTGTAGCTGGGTGAATACTGACGGCAGGAAAGTTGAAGGTGTAGTAAACCCGCTGCTTCTTCCCACTTTAACCTGAATAACAAACCAGGGCTCCGGTTGGATCCAAACGCAGAGCTGGTCATGCTGCGGCTAATGCTCCGCTAGCCGCTCCCAGCTAGCTCCGGTTTGTTATTCAGGTTAAAGTGGGAAGAAGCAGTGGATCTGTCAGGCAGCTGAGTGAAGTGGAGCCTGAGGAAGAAGCACTGGTTAGCCCCGGTTTCACTACAGGCAGATTCACTCGCTACAGGGGCGAGGAAATAAAACCTGAACAACCAATCAGAGTGTTCTCTCTCGATGACAAGCTCCGCCGCCGATTCAGTATCCTCAATTGGCCGAAAAGCCACCGACGCTGAAGTGCCGACAGTGCGGGACACACCACAAAAACTAGGGCAACAGACGCTCACCGACGGCCCGACTTTGATCGATGGCCGACCGTCGGCTGGGTGTGTCAGGGCCTTTAGCAAATACTTAGCTCCTAATATATCGAGCAGACACAGAACAATTTTCGCATACATTTGGAGTTTTCTGCCACCGGACAAACGACAGTCCAATATTCACTCTCCTTTTGGCTCTGGTTTGGTCTCAAGCAACTCCTGAGATGAATAATATCTGAGTCCTTCAATGTTTGAGGATGTTCTTTAGAGCCAACCAGTAACTTAATCCACCTACAGGGATTGAGAAGAGGCAGTGTGACCCATTCTGTAATTTTTTGTGCTGTAACACACAAAAAAATACATTGAAAGAAGCTAAAAAGCTCCACAGAGCTACAGGTTTAAGCGTTAAGTCTTCAAGTTTTCCTCAGGGTTAGTGGATCTTTAACATGTGGTGGCTATGGCTCAGCAGGTAGAGTGGTCCTCTATTAATCACAGGGTTGGTGGTTTGATCCCTCATTCCTCCTGTTGACATATCCAAGTATCCTCGAGCACTGAACCCTAAATTGTTCCAATGGTCAGTGCCTTGTGTGGTAGCTTGTTGTCATCAGTGTGTGATTGAATGAAAGGCAAATTATAAAGCAGTTTGAGCAGCACTGTAACATGATTGTGATTTGCCCCAGTGCAAATATATTTTCATGGGCCCCAAACACAAGTACCGCTTGTATGCTCACACACACACACACACACACACACACATGGACACACACAACCACTTCAGACAAATGCTATGTCACCATGGAGAGGCTCACCAAGCGTCTCCCGTCCTGTAAACCAGCCTTTGATCAGCACCAAGGACAGTCGCCGAAGGGCCACATTTATCAGCATTAATCTAACAGCCTGCTGTGGACTCAAACCGCCACAGCTTGACTTTTCTGATTATCACAATACACTATCACAATAAGCATCAAGGCCAGATCCTTTACTGTTGGCTCTTTTGCTACCTCACACTTACAGCAGGCTCTGAATGCAAGTTGTTGGTGTTTCTTTAGGATTTTACAGCTTTTATCTCGTTTTATTTTGTAAGCCAGTGTTTAATAATTATAATAAATATACATGTTGGGTTTTAGAGTCAGTGGCTGGTTGACATGTGAAACTAAGATGCAGGTCCTCTACGGCAGTTGTTCTCAAATGGTGTGCTCTGATGCCAATCCAGGTGTGAGATTTTGTGATTATGATTATTATTGAATATGATTGATTATTATTGAATTTCCCCTCAGGGGGATTAATAAAGTGAATAAACTTAAACTTATTATTGCAATTTTCAGTATATTTATTATTATTAATATTTATTGCAACATGCAATATATTGCAATATGGGCCTATACAAAAAGTTAGAAATTGATTTTTAATTGACTATATCAGTATGCTGTGTGCACCTAATAAAGAGGCAAACTCGAATTAAAAAAATATAATTAAATGTAATTTAATTGAAAAAACCTTCACAGAGGGAACCTATTTGTTGCTGTTTGCGTGCGGGAATTATAAGTGTGTGACACAAAAGCCCTGATTGGCAGCCAGTGTGCGGGATGATAACAATTAAAAGGAGAAAGCCGTGAATGGAACAATGGATCACTTAATTGTACGGAGCAAATTACAACAAAGCACCATTAAAGATGACCTACCACCAAAAGAAAAGAAAAAAAAAATAGTAGACAGTATCACAAAAGCTACTTGTCTTATTTTTCTTATTTGTATTGTCTTATGTCATGATAAGAGTGATAACACACTTAGGTATAGTGCACAGATACACAGGTGTGTCTTGACATTTTGGCTTGCCCTTTGGTGTGCTTTGGGCAAAAAAAGTTTGAAAATGTTGGCTCAGAAACTTTTTAACTGAAGGGAAATGATGGGAAATCCTTAAATTCTCCACAGTTCACAATACAGAGTCAGTACATTTTATGACATTCACCCAGATACATAGCTCTGACTGCTTGGAGACATTGTCCACAGCCATGAATTGTGCCTGCCAATCTGTGCCAGGACAGTTTGACTATGACCTGCTTTTTCTCCAATGCATCTTAGAACAGGCTTCAGCTCTCCATGACCCAAAAGGAATAATTAGGAAAAGAAAATGAATGATTGGAGTACAGAACAGTTGGTTGTCTATTTTTCAGCCAGCTCTGCTTATTTACCCCCATATTAACAGAAGCTGAGCATATAACTCTGCATTTCCGATTTGCAGTTCCCAAAGATACCGCAGTGACTTGCACATAATGATATGTGGGATGTATTACGTTATTTCCACTTCAGCTTAGCTGTGGGTGGACAGTCTTTGAAGCTCGAAACCAGAGATCTCAGGTTGAGTTTACATGCATGATAGACTATTTATTCTAAAAGCCATCTTTAGGAAACATCCACAGAACAAATAAAGACTAACCGAAGAAAGACTGTTTCAGTCTAGCTAACACACACACAAAGAGATCCTTGCTGTGTTTATTTACTCATCAAAGTATAATCTTGCTTATAGGAGGAGTATACACAAGGCTTTCCTATAACTGAGGAATCCTCCGTAGCCACATGCATACTCATAACATACAGTAACAGCAAGAAAGGCTTTAAGATACACTGTTGCCCCCAAAATAATGTAAAAAACACAGTCTGCATTCTGTAGAGGAACAGGATTTCTGCACGGCAGCCTAAAAACCACTGAATTCCTCCGGGTCTGCATTCTGTCACTCAAGTTCTCCTCATCCAAATCCACTCACATTGCTTTGATTTGTACTGCTTCAACATTGGTCGACCGTCTCCCCTCATTCCTGAAAGATGATTTAATTCATCTGGTGGAACAAAAGACACAGGGTTTAAATCTTTAAACGTAATAGATATAATCAAGGTTACAGTTGTTGTATATCTATAATTGTAAAATATTATGTTCAGCATTGCACCAGTGGAAATTAACAAGGTAGATTTACTCAAATACATCATTTAAGTACACATTTGAGTTATGTACAACTTTTGAGTTTCACTGCCACCACATTTATCTGAAAAATGTAGCTACTGGTACCAAGACTGTACTGTTACAGATTTAATACTTAAAGTGTGTAAGATTTAGGGGCATCTTTTGGCATAAATGGTATATAATAGTCATAACTTTGTTTTCATAAGTTTATCATCACCTGAAAATAATAATATTTGCTTTGTCATTACTTTAGAATGATCTGGGGCCTCATTTATAAAGCTTGCCTATGCACAGAACGGGGCTTGAAAGTGGCGTACGCCACTTCCCACACAAAGGTTGTGATTTATAAAAATAAACTTGGCGGGAGAATGTGCGCACCTGTAAGCAAACTCTGAGTCATGCGTGCGCACATTTTGGAGACACTGGGAAGTGGCGATGCAGACGGCGAGGTGGAGAAGTGGAGTCAGATTTTTATTGATGTCTCACACAAATTTAATGTCACGCTATATCCACTTTAGATCCACGTTATCATTGAAATTAAATTATTATTTTGCGCTTGGAGTGAGTGATAATTGTTTCATAAAAACGTTGTAAAATCCAACTCAAATCCTGAATTGAAACTCTTTCAAAATACATATTTAATCCGCACTGCCTCTAACGTCTCATTGTCCACTCTGTAAGCGCAGGAGGGGGAGAGGACGGCGCGACTGCATGGAATATATTTATTTATTTAGCTAAATATTTCCAGTGTATTTATCATGTCTCGAAATACAGCCATTAAGCACAACCGTTACACTCATTTCATCAGCCCTTCTTAGACATGTGCTGTTCATGACAAAAGCGGCATGAAGAAACGTGTTCGCCTATTACACTTTTATCTTTGAATTGTATTTCAAATTACACATTGTATTTTGGGACAGGGATACCACTGGTTCATGCTTTAATTCAGGCCGGGAGTCTGATCAGACTAATTGCCATAAACATATAAATACTGCGGTGACCCTCGTGCGTAATTGCGTAAGATGGTACTGGCACATACTCCTTTTTGCCTCCACCTGTAATAAATGTGATTCTTTATGTTGCACATCAATGTCAAACATCCTCAAATTTAAAAGCAACACATTAACTACATGTTGGTAAAGGAGTAGACATATTTGGTCTACCTTTAGATCAGACCACTTTTTTTTTTCTATCACTGTCCGTGCAGTCCCACAGACACAGCTGACAGCATCACACATCAGCGCTGATGTGTTGCCACTTTTTTCGCTTTCTTTTATTAGTGGTCCCGCTGCTGTGGCCACCAAATAAAATCTTTCTTCAGTCCTCTACCTCCCGTTAAAGGGTCACTAGCTCAGTCTCGGAGAAATTCCGTTTTTTGGTTCATTTCTCACACCTGTCGCTGTGACTCACAACGAGAAAACACTCCCATGCCGGCTTATTTATATGCAGATCGCATTCATGAGGTGATTTGCATGACCATTTATGGTTGAACTAGGGCATGTAGAGGGTGGAATATGAGGCGGATCTGAGTGTGCACAACTCCAGGAGGTCTGTGATTTATAAAGAGAACATTGTGTGCAAGTGTGCGTGCGCACGGTTTTATAAATCAGATTATTTTTTGGCGCACGCCATTTTCAGCTTTTGGGCGCACGTCAACTCTTAGTATGAATCCTAAGCACTCTTTTATAAATGAGGCCCCTGTTCATTGACATAAAGAGTGAACTTCCTTCACCAAGTCCGCCATGTTGTTCTGCAGTAGCCGAGAATGGCTACTCGTTTTGATGTTTGGCACATGGCAAATTTCAGCTCTGCAACCTCACCGCTAGATGCCACTAAATCCGATAAACTGGACTTTTAACCATGTGTAACGTTGTTTAAAGTTGTGCCACATGTACCATTTACAACATGTAAGTGCTCCTTACTTGTAATGGGTTAATAGTTTACAGTAACACTCATTCGACATAATAACTATTAGGTTTGGGTATCACTAGCACCTTAAAGTGATACCAGTACTAATAGAGTGCTTTATTCAATGTCCATAATATGAATGAAGAGGTGTGTGTATAGCCATACTTTTGAACGTTTTGGTGGCATCTTGGCAGACTGAACTGCCAACTCACCCTGCTGGACTTCACCACACCACACACAGTGGGAGTATGAGCTCTGGGCTGGGGACACTGCCCAGCTCCACATGCAGTTGCAGGGCTAAATGGTAGCATTACATGACTAACATTACCTAATGGTTATTAACAGGTTTTATGACAGCCTTGAACCATTTTGGTGTAGCTGTGAGTTTGTTGAGACGGCTTGATGTTGAATTTTAGCCGATGCTGCTGTGTTAGCTTGTACTAACCGGGCAGACATTGAATTGACTCTTTGCTGAGGAGAGCAGCTCTTGAGATGGCAGCAACAGAAAGTTTGATGATCTGGCAGGGAGTCTAGATGGTCAGGGATCAGACCGAGTACTGATATCAAGCCTCAATGAATTTTCTTAGTTTGATACTGTTATTAAATTTTGGTGATCATTGATGTACCTTTATGTACCTATTTAAGTAACATTTGAAAGCAGAACTTAAACATATAGTAAAATATTTTAGTCCATTTTAAACCATTTTCATCTGCTTCTCCGGGGCGGGGTCACAGGAGCAGCAGGCTAAGCAAAGTAATGTTACTCCAGACGTCCCTCTCCCAAGCAACACTTTCCAGCTCCTCCTGGGTGATCCTGAGGTGTTCCCAGGCCCATGAGATATATAATCCGTCCAGCCTGTTCTGGGTCTGCCCTGGGGCCTACTATCAGTTGGACATCACCTTTAACGGGGACGCCCAGGTGTGGCATTCTGATCAGATGCCCAGACCACCTCAACTGACCTCTTTCAACTGGAGGAAGTAGTGGCTCAACTCCAAGCTCCCTCCAGATATTTGAGCTCCTCACCCTTTCTCTGAGGCGGAGCCTACAGAGGAAATGTGTTCAGCCGCTTGTATCTGCAATCTCATTTTTTCATTCACTACCCAAAGCTCACGCACCAAACTGCTTGTCCCTCTTGTGCTCCAATTTACCCTCAGTTGTGAACAAGACCCTTAAACTCCTTAACTTGAGACAATCACTCTCCAAACCCAGAGGGGGCAGTCAGAGCCATTGACTCTCATCCTGACCGCTTCACACTCCAGACCACCCCAGTGCATGTAGTGCATGAATATTTGGGTACTTTAGCTTCAATAACAGATTTAACTGACTCTTTGATCTCTGAGCATTTGTCCAGTTTCCTCTTTTTCATATTGAAATTTGTGTATATACATGTACATCTGAAAATAGAAATGTTAGCCTGTGATTTTAATCTGTCAAACCACTCCATTTTGGATAATAGATGGCGTCTTGTTTGGTTCATGTCTTCTACAGCACATAAGGCTTTAAAAAGAGCTTCCTGCAGATGACCTCCCAGCACTTTCTCCAGGTTAATGCTTTAAGCAGGGCTACTTGCTGGAACTGTGCAATAATCTCTCCCTACCGTCCTCACAGCAGATGACATGGGGCCAAAAACGAGCTGCTGGAACAGCAGCATGTTTCAAAAAGCTCCTTGGAGGACCTTGAGTGTGTGCTCTATTGCTTTAAAAACCATTCATTGTTTCATCCTGCCCATGCCTTACTTGGCTGTGATTTGTGGAAAGTAACATCTCCACAGGCAATAAGCTTTAGCATGTACAGTTGAATGTTTGGAGAACCATTTCCAAGAAATATCTGAGGCAGTAACAGAGAACTGGAGATGACTCCTGACAACAGGATATGGGACTGTGGGCATAAAGACTGCAGATGGACCTTCCAGTGTCAGTAGATGGTGTAGGCTTCACAACCAGATCTGAGATTCTGAACCTCCCAGTTGGCTCATCGTTCTGAGTCAAAGGGTAAACACTCCCACGCATTGTTTCATTGCTTTAGATCCCATGCACTGTTGGGAAAATCCATCCTTGAGAGAGATATGAAAGAGAAGCAGTGAAAAGAGAAGCATGGTTTTCTTAGTTCACAACAAAACTGAAAAGCCTTGGTGCCTGCTTGACTTTAAAATCAAAGGGCTTCTGTATAGTATTGATTTGCATTGACAGGTTAAGGGTCAGGGAGCGAACTGTCTTTAGCTTTGAGGGGTGTTCATAGTCATCACTATTTGTATCTGTATCTGTTCAGAGGAAAAATATGTATCTATTTCTCTATGTGTAAAACAGGAGGTGGTTTTTTATTTTGTTTTCCAATGTTGTTACACGTGCTGTTAGAATTGCTGGGATATTAAACTTATGTGCACCAAGGGGTTGTCAAACTGACTGCATTTTTTCAGACTCTATTCCCCCCTTAAGCCTGATTTATGGTAGGGCACTCAACACTTTTGATGAGTGTTGCTCAACAGAAATGATGTCTTTTTGAGAGAGAGTCGCTTGACACTTGTCTTTTGTGATGCGCACCTGGAGAATTTTGTTATGTCATGGACACCGTCATATCTTGTTGGGCAATGTGATTGGGAAGTCATAACAAGCCTCTCCAACACATCTACTGGTGTTTGGTGTGTCCTGGGGTGAGCAACATTGGTCGAATCCGATTGACTGGATCATCAAAACAGCTGGCAGACATCCAAAAATACCAAAAGTGTCGTATTGGTTGGATCAAAAAATATTCACCCTGCAGTTCTGTTGTTTGGTTTAATGGACAGTTTGACAACCTGCTTTCTACTGTTGGGCCGTATACTTCTACCAGTTTCTCCTCCATTGTTTACTAACTGTAAACCTGGTGTCGTGATCACCACAGAAGGCCCGCCTCTCAAATCATCGGATTGGACAACATAAAGAAGGATGACAAAAAAGAGTTGACGTACGGTGCTTTTCTGCTCTGAGTTGAAGTTTTTTCAACTCAAGGATTTCAGAGCGCTCTGGCAAAAATATAAGGCACATAGAGTGCAGAAACATGAGGCGCATTGTAATGCAAAAAGTGCAAGGAAAAAGCTTGAAAAAAATCACAAAAACCCGCCTCCAGCTGCTAAAATGCTTTCTGTGTGATCAGGGCGTTAAAGAGCAGCTTGAAAAATATAAAGAACTTGTGTTTCACTGAAGTATTTGGTGTCCAGAACTCTCACAATGCCACAGAGGCTTCTCCACTCAGTCATGAATAAAAATGCTGAATCACTGAATCAAATTGGGAAAAAGTTTGTGAAAACACTCAGATTTAAATATAGCCTTCAGAACTGGCATGCCTTTCAGAATTGGCATAGTCCTCCCAAAAACTACATCATTCATCTCCTACCTTGGCTGTTGAACTAATGCTTAAGTAACGATGCCTCAGAAAGAAGCCATGCAGAAGCAGTTGTATGAAAGCCCCAGAGACCAGCCTAGGAGGTCTCAAACATGACAACATTGTGATGGGTGATAGACACTAGGCACGCACCCAACCTGAACTCTGACAAGGGTTGGCTATTTGCTTCTTTACATCTGATCCTAGAGGACTTGTCCTGTGTCTGGCCAAAGCTCCCGTTCTAGCCCGAGGAGACAGACCATACATTGCACACAAACAGATAATCCTGGGGTGATTGAGGTAATTGCTTGCAGTTGTGGTATGGTGTCGGAGAGGGCCCTGAAAAGGTGAAGTAAGTGCAGCTCCTGTTCAGTGTTGATTTCAGGCCGCACTTCACAGTGGGCCTCTGTATGGCTTATATGGTCTGGAGGAGGGATAAAGAATAGGATTTCAAAACCCAATTTTTCACACTCCGTTTAGATCACCTCTACTCCCCCTAAACCCCAATCCCCCCTTACTGACAGTGAGCTAAATGTCTACATGGTAATTTAGGTTTGCAGCAAAGCATTGGGGAGAATTGCCCACCACCCCCTTCTGGTCTTGAAACACTGACAAATAGAGCCCAACTCCTTAACTGCACTGGCACACTGCCTTCATTCAGAGCACCAGATCTTAATTGTAGGTTCCCCTTCGATCTATCATTCGTCTTACAAGCTGACAGTGGGAGATTCTTGAGCTATGAGTTTGTACCCACAATACTGGAAGAAACAATCCTTGTTATGAAAGTTTTCATGTTTATGGAGAACTTTATAATGACTGCCAAACCCCTATAACTTCTTAGTTTCCCCTCCAATTTGGGAATGTTTTATTCCGACAGTCTGATGGGCAAGGAATGCTGACGTTCAAAAGGTTCCTTTGTTATATTATCTTGTTAGTCTGCCCGAGGAAATTACTGTATGTTTGTGATGTAATGTGGTAAACCCTGTGGACTTGCTTTTGCTTTACAACGACATAATGTCAGCAGGAAGCACAACATAATTTCAGTGTCACGTTGATGTTTTTATAGTTTAAGACCGAGTCTTAACGTCAAATGCAGACATTTGTACTGTGTCCAGCCGTGGAGTATCACTTTACTTTCACACACCTAATGCAGTAACTCATTTCAAGAACCCTGCCCATTGATATTTACATCCACAGTGCTATGTGGACATTTCCAGGCAGCAGCAGTAGGCACAGGACTTAATTTCCTGCCTTGAAAGAAACAAGAGGGGCAGCAGTCTACTGAGGAGATGTGATGAAGGAGGGGTGAAAAAACCAATGAGCTTTTAAGCACCCTTAATGAAAGCAAGTCTTAATTCTTTCTGTTTTTGAAGCCTTGGTTACGCTAAGTCGTTTAAGCACAAACACTGGCTTGATTTGTGTGATCTGTGGTCGCTCTGTGTTGAAAAGAAAAGAAGGAGGCTGTGACTGCAAAATATGAGGAGGTGTGTGCTGGAGACAGATTTTTAGATAGACAGCTGCTGACAGGATGAATATCAGATCTGGATATGTGACAAACTCATCATGATGAGTTTCACAGGCCTCTCGCAGTCTCACATGGGCTGTTTGACTGCCTGTGCTCAGGATACTTAATGTCGTGGAAAGACAAACAGGACACCTATTTCTGAAGATACTTATTCCCACTCGACAACTCCTTCATGTGTCGCTCCCTGTAAGCATCACGTTGTAGCTCCCACAGTATTTTTCATATTAACCTGTAGTATCATGTCAAGACATAATACTTTACTTGTTCATTTTATCCAATAAAATAAGTCACTCTTCCTGTGTACCCAAACAGTAGCTAACCACTAATAAATTAACCAAGTATCAACTGATGTACCACTACAATCAAGATGAGAATTTTGATCTCTAAGATGGGGCATTATTTCAACAATGTATTATGGAGCTCATTTACCAATGGAGACAATGTCAAAATATCAGGGCTGCCCCAGACTAAGAATTTTACAAGTCGACCAACAGTCGTCATTTATGGCCATCAGTCGACTAGTCGCCCACGGGTTTACGATATTAATTCAGTTATCAAATTATATATTTTGGGCGGGGCAACACAATGGTTTGAGTTGAAGGTGTGAGAAAGAATAGTATCAGTAACATTGTTAACACTGTGCTACATTACAGAGAAATACAAAACCGTACTAATGAACCTTCATTAATATAGGCCTATATTTTATCTACAAGTGCATGTCACACACTGAGCGAGCCGCCTGTTAATGACGCTGTGGGCTAATGGGCATGTAGCTACTTCCATGTTTCAGATGATATGTCATGTTTGTAGTCGACCTTGGGTTCGTCCTTCACCTTCTCAAGATGATCCCACACTTTGGATTTCCTGCCTGACATATTAACTAGCCTGTGTAATAACTGCAGGTACCAGCCCTGGAAATTAACCTGACTCCTGTCTGACTGCTGAGCATGGACACTTCCTGTGTCTGTCCTTTTAAATTAAATTCCCACATGGTCCCGTCATATAGGTTTTGATTTCATATTGCCGATATCACAATGATATCGGCAATATGACCATTAGTACCACTACTAGTATTAACAGCACTGTTCTAGTGGTATTCATATTGATACAGTACATCTAGGATTACTTAATTAGTTAAATAAAATAAAGGCTTACTACCATCCAAACATTTCTGCATATAGCTGTTGTGTAAGTGGTTTATGATGCAGGTATTAATGTACTACATTCAAACATAGTCCCAGCCACTGCTGACATAAAAATCTTTTTTCCAGACCAAAGTGAAAATGAGGCCTTATGTTAAGAAAAGATGTGCATTTATGTGACATGTAGTGGTTAAGTAGTGAACTGGAGATCTACCAGGTGACCGCAAATGGATTTCAGGAGAGCAAATGTACACAAACTAGTCTTATTACGTAAGTGGGATCATTATACATTCTGTAGTTAAGACTGGATGGTTCAGCTGCAGGGGTATGAGGTAACATGCAAACCCCACATTTGCGTTCCACTGTTAATACACTGGTTAGTTTGTGGTCGTGCCATGATGGTAGCATTCGTGGTGCATAGCTTGAGTCTGACAGAACACATTTTTAGGTGTTTAAAAAGAATAGTTATTGATCTATGGAATATTTCTTTAGATTCACTGACTGAAACATCTTTTTTTAGGTGTATTATTTAATTCCATTCTTCATTCACTCAGTCTTCAAGCTGTAACTAAGTAAATATCAGATTATCCTGATTAGTGACCTCATTTTTTTCAGGAAATCAGTGTGCATGAGCAACAAAAGTTTACAACGTGGCTGTGAGTCACCAATTCTTGTTTAATTTATTCCACACTAACAACATGTCTCTTTAATATTGAAGTGAGCCGGTACATTTATTCCTTTAAACACCTGAACAGCTTAAAACCTCTTTCACTTAAAATGCAGGTCATCATAAATATCCAGTGGTGGAAAAAAGTATTTAGATCCTACTTAGAATTTAAAATGCTACTTAAGTAAAGTACAAAAGTATGTATGTGGAGTATACAAAGTAATACTACACATTATACACAATGGCTCCTCTCACAATGTTATGTTATTATAAAACATTATATTATTCTGTTTTTATCTCAAATACATATAAGAGCATTTTAGTGTTGTAGTTGTAGTTTTGTTCATATATTACTAGATTGGTCGGTAGATAGTACTGCATCAAGTCATATTTTTCATGTAAAAAGTAACTCTTAAGTGCCAGTCAACAGCCCTGTCTCATAGAAATTATGTGTATACACAATTTACGTAAAACAGAAAATAGGTTTTTGAGCGAAAGGAAAGGCAGAGTGTTGTTGAAGATTCTCAGTCATCCAGGTCATGGCAATCATAAGTGCTATATCGTAGGCAACTGGACTTGCTTGAGTTTCTTGAAGATGTTTCACTTCGTCGCAACTGGTTCAGTCTCTTAAGGCACAGGCTTTGAAGGAGCTATATGTAAGAAATCTAAAGCAAATAGTCATAAAATCCTCCTAATATGTCACAGAGACTAAGGAATAATGTTCATATAACATACTGATCTCACGGACAACAATAGTACAGCCAGAATATTCCCATTTAAAAAACATTTTTACAGTCTGCAAATCATGTTTATGTTTTGAATTTGTGTTTTGGCTTGTTGCGCCACCCACCGCTGTCTATCAGTCACGCAGTCAGTAGAGTCTCAACATCAGTTAAAGTTACGACTGAGCTACAGCAGCACGGCAGTGTCCCGGTAGCAGTGTCCCGGTACATGGTATTAGCAGCCGGCTCCTCCTCCGCTGTATCCTGGCAGCAGCATTAGCAGCAGAGAAGCCGGACTTGCTCGAACGGTCCGCTGGGAAACCGAAGATCAAGGACGCGGTGACGCGGCCCTGCCACAGCAGCAGTCCGTGGGCAAACAAATCAGTCTCCAGCGTGCTGCTGTCCAGCAACCTCGAATCTGTAGGGGGCAGACACGACTCGTGGCAGTATTTTGAATTTGAGTGCAGTAACCGTTTTGGCCACAGTCTTACATACAGCGCCTTTAAACTCTGTGTGGGTGTGAACCTTTACAGAGTCATTGAGGTCCCATGTGAAACATTGACCCACCCAGTGTGTCGCTAGGGTTAGATGGGTCAAGGTGTGTATTGGTGTTAAATCATCTGGGAAGGGATCCCAAGACTGCGTTGTAGGTGGGTGATAAGTGGTGTCATATGAAAGGCAGAGTGAATTAGGTTTTCTATGAATGTGAGGAGGAAATGTTGGTAGTCAACATACATGGCAAGTTGCCAAAATATTGATACTAAATGTATCAGCAAAATGTTAACAGTAAATGGAGCGCTTCAACACTAGTCACATTCAACCATTCACACACATGTGGCCAATGCTACCATAGAAGGTACCCCCTGCCACTCAGTTTAATCGCATTCGCACAAGCAATTTGGTTTTCAGTATCTTACCCAAGAATACTATGACATGCAGACAGGAGGAGCTATGGATTGAACCTATGATCTTTTGATTGGTGGATGATCTGCTGTACTGTATTTCCTAAGTCACAGCTGCCCCAACGTGACGATATATTTCATTTGTTTCCTGCCAAAATAGGATATTTACGCCGTATGCTGTAAAGCCCTCTAAGGCAAATTATGGTTTTACTGGGCTTTACAAGCAAAATTGCATTGAACTGAATATTAACATTTAACCAAAATCACGTCCTCTTTCTAACCTCAACCAAAGTGCTTTTGTTGCCTAAACCTAAGGCGGCTGTCAGGACATGAACCCAAGGTTCTGTTTTCACAGTCCTGTGAATCCAGGCGGTATATATATGTAGTGTTTAATCAACTCAAAGTAGTGTTGTCTCCAAACATATTCTAACGATTACATTGTCACCACAACATAATAATGAGTGCAATTAGTATTAAACAAAAGTAATTTCCAGGAGACAAGGTTGAGATGAATATAGTGGAGTAAAAAGTTTGAATATTTCTCTCTGAAATATAGTGGAGTTGAAATATGATTTAATCCAAAATGAAAATATTCAAGTAAAGTAAAATTATGTCAACATTGCACTCCTGTACAGTCCTTGAGTAAATGCGCTCAGTTAAATCCACCGTCAAAGTGACCATTACAAAATAAAACTTTGCCTTCAGATGAGCCCTTTGAGAGTATTCACCCAGTCAAACTGAGTTGAATGAGTGTGTGAGAGACTGTGTATCCCAGCCAGCTGTGTCGGAGTGGACCTCCTTCTTCTCCTCCTACAGTCCCCTCCTACTTCCCCAAGATATAGGCAGCGCTTTAACTTAGTCAATCAGAGTGGGATCTTTAACTGTGCCCGTCACTGGGTCTCTTTGCCTCAGCCCACCACACACACACTCACAGCAGTCATCACTCACACACACACACACACACACCTACACACACACACACACACACACATGCATGCTTGCACCGGCACACATATGGAGTACTACTGCTACCTCCTGCTCTGGATCTGCAGCCAGCAGTTAGGTGAGTGAAAGGTGTTTATATCTGAGTGTTACAGTTTCAGAGTGTGCGTATCCTAACATGCTTTCAGATGCATGAATCAGACCTTCTTTCTGTCTTCATGTAGCTTTGCAGTATAATAATGGCTCTCTAATTGTTAGTTATACTTTGGCCTGCTCCAGAAACAACTGGAAACTCTGAGACTGTTGCTTTTTACGTCTTTTTATATATGCACACATATTCTGTTCTTGGAGGAGCAGCAATATCTGAATATCTTCAGTGAATGAATGAATGGCTGCTTGTGTGAGTGACATCCTAACCTGACATCTTGACCCACTATCATTGTAAGTGACAGGAAGGGCAGAACTCAGTGGCTTTACTGAAGGATATGTTGTCCCCCCTCAGGTCTACACTGAGGTGCTGTGTGTCTCATTGGAAAGCAGGAGAGTTCTCTCAAATAAAAGTTAATGCTATCTTTTCACAGTCAAGTTTCCAGCGACTGGAGAGTTGTTGGTGCTCTGCCAGAACTGTGGTCAATTACCAGTGAAATCACTCTACCAGTAACACATCTAGACAGGAGGGAAGAAAGAGAGAGTGAATAAAAGGCACCAGAAGTATATTTATGTTTTTTCAAAGCCAAACATTTAATATGAGTTATTTAAATTAAATCATAATTATCACAGGTACAAGTAAAGCTAATCAAACCTGTTGCACTCTTTAAATATACTGTAGAAGCTTGAGTAACTGATGCAGCACCACAGAGATCTCTATATGGTTTTGAGCTCAGCATACTGCGGACTGTAACCACATTGTTTAAACACACTGTGTGTTGGCCAATGTTTCCATAGAATACAGTGCATGTTGTCACCATGGCTGTACATGAGCAGTTTTCCTCAACAATGAAGCATTATTCATTCCTATTCTGTTTTGCGGCATCACCCTGAAGTTAATGTACTGAGGTCTACAAGACTGAAATTGTTCAAGAAGAAGACATTAATTAATCTTCAATGTAGACGTTTGGTAACTAACACAAAGAAGAAGTGGAAGAGAGGAAATCTCTATTGTAAATATTTGGTTTGATTTTGGAATTTGTTGGAAACAAGCTTTGGACCGATGCCACCATGAGGGAGACGCTGACCTTGTAGCTGGAGTCTGCGGAGAAGGTCTTGATGCTGGATGTGGTGGGAGATGTTTTGGCAGGCGCATGAGAAGGAGGCAGCATTTTAGTCCTCTGTTTGTGGAATCCTGTGAGTTTGGGACCAGTGATCCCATCTAGATAACTTTGAGGGGGGCCGTCTCATATCGACGTAGATAACACCTCTAAACAGCGGTTGCCATTTCCCTCAAGCAACTACGATATGACATGATGACATTTCTGTATCACACCTAAATATTTTTTTTGCCCTGATAGAACATTGTACTTCTTGCATACTTTCACCAGATTTGTCCTCATAAGGCACATGTCCTCATAAGCACTGTTCTGACAGGATATGTCAAGTCAAGTTTATTTCTTCCTTTCAATCAACATGCACTGTGACCACCCCGAGCTGTCGTGAAGAGTTCCCACCATGTCTTCCATATTGATGTACAGTAGAGGATGAAGTGTGCACTGAAAATGTCAACAATGCTAATGAATTACTGACATACTCATAAATAATAAGCTATCACTGGAGACCCTCCAAAATACAAAATTTATGATCCAAAAAAAATTACACCAGATTCTGGCAAGATTAACTAAACACTAACACGTAATGAAGTGCCCTGATAGTAAATGAAGTAGCAGTCAAGTCCATTATTTTCTTAATGAGTAAGTGCATGGTTGCAATTACATCATGGCCACTTCCCAAAGCAAATTTGGGAGGCTGTTTGCATCACTATCGGCTAATGGGCATCTAACATTTTGTGTAGTCAGTATAACCCATGCAGTCTTATTTTAACAGTGCTTGATTTAATCAGTGTGATGTCATCCCTGCTCATCATATTTTGTCGCTTGGGCAGAAGCCCCAGCGTTACTAAAATTATGCCTTTTGAGTTGTATCTTGGCGCAAAAGCAGTTGGCAGTTAGGTTAAGGCAATAAAACTACTTGGTTATGATTAGGAAAAGATTGCAGATGTCACTAAAAACACCCAGCTTTGAGTGACACAAACATGGCTGGAAAGGCAGCAACCGATGTTGTGGTTTCTTAGTCTTGAACACCGATCTCTTGGATTACAGTCCCATGTTTGTTGGACCCATCCATCTACCTCCAGCCCACCATGAGCAGACTTTCACACTCTTTAAACTACATTTGTCTCTGAGAATCTAATAATAATGCAGATGGGTTAAGACTGGAGTTGAAAGCCTGGTGCGTCTCACACAGATGCTAAATGGTGCCCCCAGTGTCACTACAATGACCCCGGGGACACTGCCCAAGCAGCACATTTTGACACCCTGGGAATGAGACCAGGCTGATTTAATGGCAGTTAAAGCTGCAATTACAGTTTTTGGCCACTAGAGGACAAAATAACTTAAGACTAAGCTCAGTCCTTATGTAATATCACCTTATACAGCTTCTATGGCTAACAGGAAGAAAAATTAGCGATCAATTTGAAGAAGTTATTCTGCATCTGAGAAAAATACCTAGCTGTTTAGCTGCTTCATGCTCCACTATACCTTGATTGTTACTGCCCTCCAAAATTATATATACGAGATGATCTGATCTTACCCCCCATAGACAGGATGATGTCATTTTTCGGTGCCTTCCACAAATCATTTAAAATCACTGTTGAAAAATTAAATCTGTTTTATGGTGATACAATGCCATGGTTGAGGTCTGGTTGGGTTTAGCTATGGAAACGACTTGGTTAGGTTCCGAGAAAGGTCATAGTTTAAATAAGTGCCTAGTTGAGGTTCCATGGATGATTACAAGAAACCAGAGTTGACTGTCATTAGGATAGAGGAAATAAACAGCGATCTCATGTGATACAGGTTTGTGTCGAGATGGTAACCCCAGATTCATGAAAACTCATACTAGATTTCATGTACCATGTTTTAAGTGATCATTTTAACCCGAAACCATTATCTTTCAATAACCCTAACCAAGTGCTTTTTGTGACTGAACCTAACAAGACCTGAACCACAGTGTACTCACACCATAAAAAGTGACACGAATATTGTGAAGCAGCTTGTGAGAGTTCTGCAAATCCAGGATTATTTTCTAGGCACAACCTTGTTACAGCCCAAAGATTTGTCGACACCTCCAACCACCCCAACCTATTCCCTCTGGAGACTTTGTGGCTCAATAATAATGTCACTCAGCTTCCTCTTTGTCACCAACTGACAAGACTGATAATTCCTTTACCACTTGAACATACATGTGTAGTTTTGAGGCATTAAAACAACCAATGCTGTTGTTTTTGTCTATTCAGTGGTGAGACTGAACCAATTAATGCACGAAACAAAACCTCTGGGTAAAAATCATTGGAGTTGGATCATCATTGAGTGGTTTCTGTGACCCATTTCATGTCACACATCGATTGGTAAATGTCATTGATTATGACCAATGTGTTCAACAGTGACCCAAGCTTTGCGTGAGGTGTCCTTTTGCATTATTTTAATTAACATGGTTCTTATAAACTGAGTAAATAAAGTAAAGTCATTTACTAGAACCAGTTTGTCCAAGTTTGAAAACCCTTCTGGGACCTCCAGTAATGCCAGGTATTTACTATACCTCTGCCAACAAATTTGGGAGGAGGTTATGTTTCACACATTTCTGTTGTTTTCTTTGTACGATATCTTGATTGATTACAGTTGGTCCAAGATTCAGATGATTCTAGTTTGGTGGTATAATTAGATCAGGGATTCCTTAATTCCTTCATGCTGTTTTGACTGCCTTTTGGATCTTTCTGTGCCCGGATCCTATTTTCAAAAGTGAAGCCTGTCTGTTGGTGTCTACCAAGACTAAATATGCCAGTAGCAACAGATGTCCCATAGGTAGTCCTTAATAAAATGTCTCATTAGATTGAATTATTAATGTAATTAATTGGTTGGATTACTGTCAGATTGTTTTGACAAATACCTGCTCATTAATCAGGAGTCGTTTTGTTTTACAGCATTTCTATTTATAGGCTGTTGAAGTTTTATTGTTACATGTTAGTTTATGTTTCCTTTGCCAAAAGCAGTTAATGCTTTACCTAGGAAACTTGCTGCTTACTAATTCTACCCAAATGTCTTGACACTGTCATGCAGACGTGTGTGGTAGCTAGTAACACAAGTTTTGTATTGTTCTGCCCCAAAGACTTGGTTTGGATCCCCGGAGGGTCTTTTGTTGGCTTAGAGGGTTTAAAGCTTGTTAATCAGTGCCCAGTTGGCTGTCGCTGCTGGGAACATCTGGTTTAAGATACCCTGTGCCTTCCATAGTATTTTCGTTGGCGTGGGGTAAATGTGATGTAAGGTGCCAAATTTTTTTGGAAGTATATTGTCAACTGTGAAGTATCTTTCCAGAGAAAACCATTGTAATGGAAACCCAGGATGGACTCAATGGAAAAACAGTACATTCTGTTGCTTCTGAGATTTATTTTATGTGCAGACTCTCTCATATTTGTTAAAACATCAGTCAGATGCTGTCGTAATGCAGTGTCTGTCCACTCACATGCACATCATTGTGACGTTCCATATGTTTTCATAAATCCTTAACCTTATTACACTGTCTCAATTTATAAAAATCCTGCATCATGCCTGTCTGATATGAGGATGAGTCTGAGCCAGCAGTTTGCACAATGCAACCCGCATGGCTGCTCTATGTCAGTGGGTCTGTGGTGGAGCTCCTGCAGCTTGATGTTGGGCCAAAGGCATCAGCGGACTAATGTGGGTCGCACCGGCAGCAACCGGCCTGAGGTTTATTTATCTGGGCATGGAAGCCAGTACACAGGAAACCCAGCAAGACTCCAACCTTGCGTTAGAAGCTGCTGATATTACTGGGAATATTAAATTGCTCTGCCACATTAGTAGCTTGAAATGGAAACTGGATCACCTCCATTCTCATGTGTTCACCCTGACACTTCACCCTGTCATAGCTCTCGCTCATGGTCAGACTTCAGCCCTTCTGTGATTGCATCTTTGGGAATGTATTTAAAGTGCTTAGAAGTCATCCTAGCATTTTATTATTTACCAGAACTGTTAAAATTTATGCACTTCATCTGAACAATAATGACTTCAAAATAATACACCTCACTGCCCTTCATTTGTAAAATGATTTATGCTGCACCACACTGTCAAGAGTTACCCACTGATTTCTGTTTATTTTTTGTACACCTATCTGTTCTCAGCAATCTATTTCCAGTCACCCCTTTTATGTTTCTAGATAAACAGAAACTTTCAGAGGATGTTTGAAAGACAGGATCAAACACCAGCTGAACATGTGAACCATTCATACAACAGGAAATGAGCAATGTGGAGAATGAGTCAATATTTACATGAAGAGCCTGCCTGGTAGAGATTGCTATTTATTTTAATGGAGGTTTTTCATGAAACAGAACAAATGGTCTTTTGCGCCAATCAAGGTGTGATATACTCCTGGTCACTTGACAGACTTGGGAGATGAATGACTCATTCACTCTGTGGCTGTCACTCCATTCACATAATGTCCTGTGGTAACATTGTGGTTGGGATGGTTGTGACACTGACTGCAGTTACCCAAAACCCTCAATTTCAGCCTTAAGTTTACAGAGAACAGTTGCTGAGAAACAGTGGGAACAGATATTTGGTTTGCTATTTGTTTGGATAACCTATTAACACTTCTAAATATTCACTATCTAAGGAATGCAGACAGCTTCACATTTCTGTCGGGGGACCATTTTTCATCAGGGAATACAGCTGCTCAATAAGTCACCTCTCCTCTGCATTTCAAAGTGCAAACAACTCCTCACCCAAACAAATAATTTCTGTCTGCTGTGTTACACACAAAAAGCTGAGTTGAGGTGCAGCTGCACCCTGTATCACTCAAGCGGCTACCTCCGGCGTTGAAAAATGAAGCCAATGCTTATGTGCCAAAAACTGCAGTTCCTCTAATGGCCACTTGAGGTTGGCTTGAAGAGCGAGTAAATCCCCACAGACCCCCATGTTAAAATCCCCAACTCTACAGCAGAATAAACATGTTCACAGCCTATTAACAAAAACTCTTAGCTCTCCACAGCTAATTTCAATATTTATGACACCTGTATGGGGGGTGAATATTTGTATAACTCATGTGTTTACATTTTATTAAGGCTTATAAGTTATACATAACTAAGGGCAGGCTATTTTCAGTGACAGGCTGTCTGCGAGTCAGAGCCACTCCTTGCTCCTCTACAACTCCCTCTCGTCCAAAGATGGTCACTTCTTTCTCCAAAAAAACAAGATTGTGACGATTAAAATGCTGAACTCAAGGCTTCAAAATGGCTGTCTACAAGCTAATGGCCGATGCGCTGTGGCTACGTCTATTATTTTATACTGTCTAATGTATCAATACAGTATTGTATTTTAGAATTTTTGACACTTTTCATCCTGACTTAGAGATAACGTCATGTTTTTATAACAGTGGTTCCTAACTGGTCCAGCCACTTGGTCTAGATTTCTCCTTCGTCATTAGTTCAAGGACCAAACAGTAAATATAATCAGCGTCATACCTGCATTTGGCCATGTCGTCAAGCTAGTTTACTGTCTCTGTCAAGCAGTTATCTGTTAGTCGCTCACTCTCCAGCAAGAAACGGCACTTCAAAATAAAAGCTCTGTGCTGGAAATTCACTGTACTTAAATATAAAGTGTGTTTTTTTTACCAACTTGGCACGTTTGCGAGTCACTTGCGGTCCATTTAGAATGGACACATGACCCACTTTTAGACCGTGACCGACCAGTTGGGAGCTACTGTTTTATAAGGCAGAAATACTAATGGGAGTCTTTTATTTCACGTGCAGTAAAAACGCAGTAAAACATGATTCTGCCGCTAACCCTATTGCTGACCCAGTCCTGTCACCCTTTATGGTTTAAAATTGGCTTACTTGTATTGAAGTCATAACAACAATCATCCTCAGCCAGAGCTGGAGCACCAGAATTTTATCTCTAAGTTGAAGTGCAGGTGAGTTTTGTCCTCATCTCAGTGTAACACGATAGTCAGGGTTCCCACGGTCATGGAAAACCTGGAAAAGTCATGGAATTTCACAATCTCATTTTTCAGGACCGAAAAAGTCATGGAATTAGAAAAATTATTAAAAGTTTTGGAAAACTTATTGAATTTCTTTTAGATAGGGGCGTCGGTCGCTTAGTGGTAGAGCAGGTGCCCCATGTACAAGGCTGTTGCTGCAGTGGCCTGGGTTTGAATCCAGCCTGTGGCCCTTTGCTGCATGTTACCCCCCCTTCACACTTACTTGTCCTGTCCATTAAAGGCAAAATGGCCAAAAAAATATCTAAAAAAAAAAAAAAAATTCTTTTAGATAGGAAACTCTAGCATGAAATAGGGATTGAGAGAGGGGATGACACCCCTAACTCATAGAATTTGGTGTTTGTAATGAAATTGATTGTTATAACCTTCCATGTAATGTAACATAACAGTGAATTCATTCACTGTAAGTTAGCCGTTGACATAACATACCTCTAATATGCGTCAACTTTGAGCTGCATGATGTATCGTGTCAGCATCAACATCGAGATGTGCAATAGCCGGCAAGTGCAGCAGACAGTGAAGTGCGTGTTTTTCTGAAATGACAGTGTTATTATGGGTCCTTGAAATGTCATGGAAAAGTTTTGAAATTTTGCCCCTGAAAATGTGTGGGAACCCTGAATATTACTGTGAGTATGATCCCACTGTTCACTCAGAAAACTGTGCAGATCTTTTAGACATTAAAAAGATCCACTATTAGTTATTTGTGTGTTCAGACAAAACACAGACAATTGTAGAGGTGGCATGTCAATGTAAGTTGGGATTAGACGCGACTTTGCCTGTGCCAGCACAAATTGATGCAAAGATCTGTCTGGGAGTTGAAAATGTTTCATAATCAAAAAATTAGCATGTATGCCAGAGCTTCATGAATCAGTTCATAAATGAAGATAGGCAAGAGGATTTAGGACAGATCAGAAGGAAATAACCGGCAGAATCAGAGTTTCTGGTCGGTTGTGAGATCAGTCAGAGTTTGAGCTCAACAAATACACACAGGCACGGGCTAGTTCTTTTAATGCTGGAAAAGAAGTAGTCCGTAGGACGTGTTGTCCAACCACATCGGAAGCTAAAAGTATTTATAGCTGCTCCAGAGGGCCACACTTGAAGGCTGTCACAGAGAGGAGGAAGGTGTAATAATCTTTTATATATGAGGATAACACTGCACTTTTTAAAAATAGTGTCCTGAGAGGCATCCTTACTTTTTTACTTGTTCTTATGGAAAGTGTTACAAATAGTTCTTACTTTGCTCAGCTGGCCGATCGCTGCATAAAGCCATTGGATTGGTTTTGGAAAGTTACAAAAATTGTTGGACGCAGCCCCCCAGATGTCAGAAAGGGGGTGGGGGGAGGAGTTTCTGAAGCCATTGACCATCTCACAAGCAGTTCTGGGGCCTCCAAAGCAAAATCTGGCTTGGGGTCGGCTATGCAGTCAAACCACAAACTGCTACACAACAAGCTTTTGTATTTGACTCAGCACCAAACCAACACACTGACGCTGAATTGTTAATGGTTATTGTTGTTCATGGATCGCCAAGAAAAGCAAGCAGCTTCTGTGAGGTATGTTTAAAAGACTCAGCTATAGTTTTCCTAATGGCAGCCTGGTACACATTGTTACATTCTGGAGGTTTTGGGACATACAGTTCTTGACATCAACTAGACGGTTACGTAATGTGGGTAACTTGGGCTCCTCGATTTATCTTGGCAATGCAGATGAGTATCATTGGGATAAAAGTGGAAACAGATGCGATACTCACAATTAATAGGGTTATTGGATAACATAGCAACAATATCAGGTCAACAGTAATCGTATTAAGAGACTCAATGTTTTCTCTGCATAACAGTGAAGTAATAACACACTTCTCTTTATTAATATACATTTAATATTCTTACCTGCACAAGCACATACTTTTGTTCATTAGACATGCAGAGACAGCTTAATACCTGCCAATGAAAAATCATAAAGCTCCACCCGTGATTGACCTTGGGTACGACTGTCTTGAATTTGACATCAGCTGTCATTTGTTAGAGGCTAATTTGAATTCTACATGTTTTTTAACTTTGTTGAGCATTCCTTCACCTTGTTGTTTACGTTTAACTGAATTTCCCCTCACAGGGAAAAAAAGGCCTCACTTAACTTGACGTGACCCCGGAGCCTCACAGATGGGAAGAGGGGTGGTTAAGCATGAGGGCGAGGGATTGAATAAGCCCACAGTGTGTGGACAAGAGCCGCAGAGATGTAAGAAGTCGGGGGGTCAGTGGTGGTTAAAAGCAGAGGCCTTTGTGCTTTCAGCTCAGCTGTGCAGCTCAAACTGTGAGAAAACACTTTATTTTTTTAACAGTAATCTTCAACTCCTCCAAAACAAACCTCTGTGTCTAGCAAGCATAAAATCCGCTTGACTTTTAACACAGTCATCAGAAAAAATGTTGGCATTGTAAGTTTCTGCAAACCATGGATACGTACGTTATTATGTAGCGTATGTAGCGGATACACTGAAGCAACACTTGGTTAACGTGGTTAGATTTAGGCACAAAAATCAATTGGTTATGGGTAGGAAAAGATCACATTTTGTCTTAAAATGGTTTTTGGGGGCACAGTCCTGGCTGGAAAAGCAGCAATGTCTTGCCACTACCCTTGCTGGAAAAACACTGATGGGTCACTACAAAACACCTATGTTTGGAGCCTAAAAAGCTGCTAAAAAACACTGATGGGTTGCTACAAAACACCTTCGTTTGGAGCATAAAAATCCGCTGGAAAAACACGGATGGGTTGCTACAAAACATCCTTGTTTGGAGTGTATAAAGCTGCCAGAAAAAAAAAACCAGACAGGTCGCTTGAAAACACCTTCATCTGAAGCCTAAAAACTGTTTGATAAACACTGATGGGTCACTACAAAACACCCTTGTTTGAAGTCTAGAAAGTAGCCGAAAAAAACGGATGGGTCACTGCAGAACAACTCCATTCAGAGCCTAAAAAGCACCTGGAAAAACACTGAGGGGTTGCTACAAATCACCTACATTTGGAGCCTAAAAATCAGCGGGTCACTAAAAAACACCCTTGTTTGGAGTCTATAAATCTGACAGGACAGCTTGTCACAAATCACCCTTGTTTGGAGCCTAAAAAGCAGCTGGAAAACACTGACAGGTCACCACAAAATGCACATTTGGAGCCTAAAACACTGCTGGAAACACAACTATGACTATGTGAAGAGTGGCCTGCAGTCTGGCAGGCATCTCGCTTTGGTGACACACCATGCACCGTCCCCTCCACCTCCCTATGGCAAAGTCAGCTCATATATTACATCACTTTAGAAACAATATGATATGTATGAAATGTGCAAATGTAATGTGTTTGTGGTTTGCAGAAATGTGTAATGCCTGCATTTTTTTCCTGGTAACTTTCCTTTGCCATTTTCTCCGTGCATTTTTTTTGCTCTGATATATAATAGCTCCCCAACTAAATTGGTATTTTTGGGGATTTAGAATATTAATGAGCTCTGGTGTGAAGGTCAACATTGAGATGAAACATCAATGGAGCAACATCGATCAACACACGCACATTTACAGTAACTCTGGCAACTGGTGAAACAGAGATCAGCAGGAGATTAAGTAGAAGACAGATGAACGGAGAGAGATGGATCGAGAGGAAGTCGGAGTGGCAGACGATTACGTTTTTTCCCCTTCTCTCAAGCCAGGAAGCAAATCTCATCACCTCAGTGTCCTTATATACTCTTTTGATGGAAATTTAAAAGCCACATAATGCTATCGCCATTAATAAGCCTAATGGGTAACATGGTGACATGCAAAATCTGAAAAACATACCTTCTCTGATTGGTATTTTAATTGAAAACAGGTGTTCGCTGCTCGTTTCTGCCACCTGGTAAGCTGTCTAGAGATGTAAGGGAAGTTTAAGCACACAATCGGGAAAACAGATTTGCTTTGATCAGGTCCCCCGGCAGCTTTTAGTTTTTACCCTCTGACAACTTGTCAGGTTACACTTCACCATCTATTAACTACAACACAAAACAAAACTCCTTGCTGAGTCTCGTTACCAAGCTTGTATTTGCAGTTGCACTGTATTCATTACTGATATGGTGCAGGTGTTTTCTATTTTTTTCATGTGGAAGGACATTTATAGTTTATAGTTTATAGTTCCTCTGTTGAAATGTAAAGCAAAGATATTCCATCTTTCTTACATCATGTTTAGGCCTGTTTTATGTTTTATCCCAGACTGGTGTCTTTCAAAGAGCTCTTATGGAAGTAAAACATTGGTCGTCTAGGTGGCCATGTTGATACGATGCTGCTTAACTCCTCTGTGTCTGCTCAGCAGCTCTGCGACACTAATACAATTAATATTTGTTGTCTTTATGAGAATTGTCTGTTTAGACTGGCCCAGGGGGACAAACAGACAAGGCACAGGGAAGAGATTATTTTAATGATGACGAAGGATGAGTCTGCAGCTGTTTGTTGATCTAAAGCCAGATGCTGTCTGGTCTAACCAATGCTAATGTAAATGTTTCTTGCAGTACAGACATCCATAAAACTTCTGAGATACTACCACGTGGCACTGAAACCATGGATGTTCTGTTTAAATTCTGCTGATGCGACAGAACTAGGTATTTAACTACGAGTCATTAAGGACATCCTCTTGAACCAGTGCTGATGAAAATCATCTTTTCTCTTTCAAGGCTTCCATGACTGCTTCAATATCGACACAAAGAACGCCAGGATCATCAAAGGCCCTAAACAAGCCCAATTTGGATACACTGTGCAGCAACACGTGGCCGCTGGAGGAGAGAAATGGTAAGGGGCTGATATGATTTATACTCTGCTTTGATGCAAAATATTATAGCACGTTGATGATTTGCACCTGTGAAGTACTCAAGTTTAATTCTGCTGATCAGTGCCTGCTGACCAAACAGCCTGGTAAACACTGTGTGCTTGAGAATCAGTTGATTTCGGCAACTGGAAAAACTGCTGTATTTGACATTTTTAAGGCTTCTGACACCACAGTAACCGCTTGGATTACAGTGTCACTTCTATCATTTATATTTTATGACATAAAATATCAGTGACTTGTACTGTGAAGTATATTTTTTGCATTTGCAAAGAAGCCAGAATTTACCCTGGTGATCTATGGCTGAGATTAAGAGGTCAACTATATTACGACTGTAAAACACAAGCGACAAGCAGCAGTGTTGACAGACTGTCTGACTTGGCAGTGAGGTTTTTTTTCCCCCGGAAAGATAGTGATCTACTGTACCTCTCCTGCGGTGTGCAAGCTTTCCTCCCATTAATTTGTGCTTGCAAAACAAACTGTAGCTCTGAGCTGGATACCTCACATTCATCACATTACCTCATCGCACAAACTGACTCCTGATGCACACTATTATTAGGCCAACTGGCACCGTGTGGTGGCCAAAATTAGTTTCTGGCATCCCAAAATTATGTCTGGTAGCAAACACTGTGCAAGTACCATGTCGAGCTCCAGCTGCGCTTCTGTGTGTGTGTGCGCGTGTCTTTGTGTGAGTGTAAATCATTAGTTCTGTTGATATATATTTTAATTATTTTTATGTTTTTTTTTCCTCTCTGATGGCTTCCAGACTGGCTTCACCAGAAAAATGATAGGGCTGGTCTTTTGTTTAAATGCTTTAAAGCAAACTTCGTTTGCAATGTCCTGACGAGACCTTAAGCAGTTGATAAGTGAATAATGAGTGCCCCCTCTAAGTGGCTTCATTCATTAGGGTGGATGCTTGATGTACAGGCATGAGACCAGGAACATTGTTTGCATCTTGCCTCCTTTTGATAATCAGCTTTGTTTAACCATCCATCCCTCCATCCATTATCTGTAACCACTTATCCTATTCAGGGTATTTACCCTATTGGCGTCAGCTAATCATGGTCGGAAATTAGCACCAGCCACCAACCAAAAGCTGGTAAAATATGCAAGTGGCTGCTAGATTTGCTTCATTCACCAGCCACAAAAACGGTGGTAATGTATTGAGTGGTTAGTGGAATCCGAAATCAACCAGCCACAGTGGCAAATGGACAAAAAAGTGAATTTCCAACCCTGCAGCCAATCCTGGCTGACACTGGGTGAGAGACAGGGTAAAATCTGGACAGGTCACCAGACTCACGCCAGAAGCATAGGGACTGAAACATAGAGACAGATATTTATTCACACTCTTGGTCACTAAGGGTGCTTTCAGACCTAGAGTTGTCTTGCTTTGGTCTGAATCAGGGACTAATTTTGTCGTTAAGTTGTATAATTACCTAGAGTTGATTCATGTTCTCACGGGAGCATTTACAAGTGGACCAGATCAAATGCCTTGTGCGAGAAAGCTGCTCTTGATTGGTCAGAATTTCCATGTGGGAAAAATCCAGGAAGTAAACAAAACGTTGAAGAAGAGTACACTTGCAAGATAAATGTGACACTTTCTAATGTCACAATGGAGGGACAACTACGCAGGTTGATTTTAGCGCTGCTCATCGTGGACTATATTGCTGTCATTGTTCATTTTAGTCAAACCATACAGTTTGAAAACGAGGCGTGGCTCCAACTAGAAAACAGTGTTTTGATGCATTGGATGTGCTGAATGTGCATATTAAGGCAGTACAGGAGGAGGTGCACATTAATAATCCTCCAGGACTGTAACATGCTCATGTTTAACCCAAACAATGTGTCATGTGACTGCAGTTGGTTCAGATCCAGGTCGGAATACGTTCTCACCACAAATGAACCGCACAAGAGTTTGTTTGTGAACAGACCGAGACCACCTCTTAAAGAAGGTCTCGGTCAGGTTGTTGTGGTGTGCACCTAACTGCGATTGCTGTGTTCACACCTGCCCAAACGAATTGCACTTAGGGGGCAAACGAACTTGAGTTCAATTGAACCGAACCAAACAGGGCAGCTGTGAAACTCTGTCAAACCCAGAACCCACTTACTGTAAGGTGAAGGTGCTAACCACTGCAGCGCCATGCCACCATTTGTTTTTACCGTGAAAGTTAAACTAAAAATGACCTCATCTTTCCCTAACTATAAACACAGTTTCAGTTGTCCCAAGGCCCTGACTCACCAAGCCAATGGGCTGATGTGGGGCCATCGGTAAGTGTCTGTGGCCCTGGTTTTTGCAGTGTGTCCAGCACCACTGGGACTAGTCATCCCTTGCCAGCCTTTGTCGGCAGCTTTTCGGCCACTTTAGCATGTTGAGTCAGCAACGGAGCCACTTGGTGAGAGAAATCTCTGATTTGCTGTTTAGTTTAAGTGAATCATTGTGCGTGAAGAGAAACAGAAATAAGGACAGCAAGCAAAAGTCAAGAGTTCACAAACAGAAGACTCTCATTTTCCATCTTCATCTCATTTTATCATTCCAGTTCACAAATATTTTACCAATGACATGGCCATCTGGACTGAAGCAACTGAAGACCAATAGGTGGTTAGATAGAGTGGTGTGAAAATAGCAGGCATACACTACTTTGTTTAAAATATATATCATAACAACAGTTTGTATTGAAAGTCCTGGGTCTTCTGGTTTCCCTTTTTGAATTAGTAATACAGAGTAGCACCACCTGCTGGTATGGAGAGTTGTTTCCTCTCACCCAGGTGCGGAACATCCGTGTCTTTGTGGTGTGTTCACGTGCAACCTTTTGGCAGTCACAGGCAATGTGAATCAGTGAAACAGCCGGCCTTCATTGCCACTAGTTCTTAAATGTCGGTCTGGTGTGTCTGCAGTTTTAGGCTGTGTCCAGACAGACACTGAAGAAATGCAGCCCCCTCACTCATGCAGACACAGACAGACCTCCGCAAATAATTGCAGGGCTATTTCTATTTGGCAAAACAATCAAACCTGGCTCAACTTACACAGCAACACAATGCAGCGTCATCCGGAGCAGCACTGCATTGGCCAATAAAACACATACAAGCAAACTTTGGTGGTACTTTGTAACATGAACACTGTGCTACTGTTTCCTTCATGACCATTGTGACGAAATATAAAAGGATTACTGCTGTGCCGACTTTCCAAAGCTGTAAAATCCCTCCTCATAGAAACTGCTGTGCAGCCTTTTGGCACTGGAAGCAAATTCAAATGGATCTGTACTTTTTGGATCATATTTCATTGTCTTACAAGAATGTGTTCAACAATCAACCTTAAACTAACTTCAACTTGATGCAAGCTCTACAGGATGAATGTGTGTCCAGCTAGTGATAATAAAGCTATCTAGTCAAAAACTCTGAACCTTAACCACAGAGGTGACACCTCAGAAAACACATCAGTCATAGTATAAGTGTAACATAAGCATCATTAGTTATACCTAATCCTGTAATTGTTGCAACAACATTGTGGTACAACTCAGTTATGTCTCATTAAGAATTCATCGGCCATTATAGTCATTAACAGCCCGATGGTATGATTCTCATTTTTACATTAAGTACTGGTCGTCCAACATAATGCAACCACTGTTTTTGCAGAAAATACAGCCCTAGGCTCACTGTCCCATTTTACTGTTCCTCTTGGCGAGGTATTCATCCTCCGTCATCCTCAGGCAGCCTGACATATGAGGCCTATATTGCCTGATGTGTGTGTGAAAAGAGAGAGTATTATGTTCATACAAATGAAGCTTTATAATATTGCACTTGGCAATTAAATCACTCTGTTGGCTGATATCACAGATCACAATGTCTGTTAGTAACCTCAAAGTAAAAAGAGACTACAGAAGCTGATTGAGAGCTTTCCAGTGTGTGTGTGTGTGTGCGCAGATGTGCTCTTATATTGATTTCTCTATGTGATCCAATTTGAGCTTCAGAGCAGGAGCGTGAGACATTTTTGGAAAGTAATGGCATTTTAGCTGGACCTGACTTTTCAGAGGTTGGTTTTAGGTTTAAGGTTGGAATCAGGTGCAGGCTCAGGTTTTTTATTGCCAACAAATCCCATTAAAACACCAAACCCAACAATGAATTGATTCTACTGATGATGTCTGTGTAGCTGAGGCATGTTGGGCATACTCTTCTGTGCCAAAGGCTGCCATAGTTGTCCAAAAGCTATTAAAACTCCATCAATGAGCCACACTGTTGACACTAAGGTGACATGTTACTTCATTGTAATGAACATGTAGTTGATAATTTAGTCAATCAAGGAAACTCCTGTCAAAAATACTCACAAATCTATGGCTAAAAATAATCCTCAACAGATGCATGGTTAGCTTGTGATGAGAGTAATGTTTGGCAAAAACCACAGTGCCTTTAAATGTATTTGTGACCCATTTTTAAAGATTTACACCTTCATCCGGAACCACACACACTGGGTTGGAGTCAGAAAGTATTGAGACACGTTGCAGGTTTTGACTTTCCATTAACAATAATGAAAATATAAAATATGACTAGGCGTATCCTTTAAGGTTTAGATGAGAGGTTAGGGAGTGCAAACCTGTGTGTTCCTGGTGTACAGGAGAGTGAAGTAACAAACTAGCAAGCGCTGCCAGAAGTCAAAGTCTTCCTTTGCGCATGTCAGCGACAATATCAATGTCACTGTAAAATCCAACTTTTTTTTACTGTTCGGAGCCGCTGTCAGCCAACCATGTCTACCAGAGCTGCATGGGTCTGATGAAGCTGATTTATGTGGAATAAAGGTCACCGGAGACACTGTTTCGACTGAGGTAAATGTCTGAGAACAAGGTGAAAACATTTGCCATGGAAGAACAGTGCAGACTGTGCAAACAGCGTCCAGCCAAACGGAGCTGCAGGGATTGGGATTTTGGCATCTTTATTAGGTGTTCGTACATCTGGTATAAAAGTGCCTTTATTCAGAAGCAGTGGAACAGTGGTGGTGTGGAAGAGCACTAATGTGGTGGAAAGTCTTCTAATTCATGCAAAAAAACATTTCTGGAAATGTCTCCTTTATTTTATATATTTAAACAGTGTTTTAAGTGTTGTTTCATTATTGCGGCTTCTCAGTTTACTGTCTGACTGAAGCTACTGTGAACCACAGTGTGACTCTCCCACTTGTTTTACACCTTGGTTATGACTCGTCTGTCTCCGCGACAGACGACTTAGTCATCCAGTGGAGTTTTAGTTTTTAAAAAGACTGTTTGGTCAGTGCAGCAGTGTGCGTAGGTGTGGGTATGTGGACTCACAGCTGCATGCTCAAACTCAAGCTGTACAGTATATTTGTGTGTGTATCTGTGGGAGTGTGTGTACCTAATCTGACAGCCCTCAGCTGGACTCAGGAACGTTGCAGGATCTGAGGGAGATGTGAAAACACCGTGTTACTGAGTGTGAGAGGATCATTAAGATGATTCAGAAATAATGTTGTTTTTAATTTTGGCAAGACTAAATTTATTTCATCCACATCCAAACATCTAAACCAAAGATATTGCTGCTCAGGAGAGTGTTATCTTTCACCAGTGTTCGCTTGGCTGAAGGATGTGAGCATCCAGCTGTTATCAGACAGCTGTCAAGGAAGTATTTAGATTCTTTATTTCTTTACAGTGTGTAGGATTTAGTGGCATCTAGCAGTGAGATTTGCAGATTGCAACCAGCCAAAACTTCTCCCATGTCCCAACAGTGAGCTCTCGGTTAGAGTTCCTTAAGTTTTCATTGTTCAGGAGGTTTTTCTAGGACCCAAACTATCAGTTAAGATCTCTTCCTCTCTAAAACAAATGAACCCAGTGAGTCAATAGAGTAGAAACACTGAATAAAGCAGTTTCAAGTTAAAATTTGGTGTTTTTTCGACGCTATTTCGCTTGTCACGGAGGGACTATTAACTACAATGGCTAATGCATACATTGGAATGGCCCTAGAGACCGTGTTTGATTTGTCTGTTCTGGGCTACTGTAGAAACAGGGCGGTGCAACATGGCGGTTGCCTTGGAAGAGGATCCACTCCCTATGTAGATATAAATGGTTCATTTTGAGGTAACAAATACACGATTTTTATTTTCACACAAAAGGAACGCCAAACTGGTCTTTGCTGCTGCTCTTCCTGTCTTAGGCTTTCCATGTAGGCGCATGGAAGGGCAGTAAAGTTTGCTGTCTCTGCCTTAAGGCTTTATGCGTAGATGCGTTTAGGGATGCACCGATCCGATATATCTGGATCGAATATCGGCCCCGATATCATCAAAATAGATGGATCGGGTATCGGAAAATGCAACCTATACCTGAGGCGATCCTTTCCCTTTAAATCTATTGTGACGCAAGCTACATCATACGTCAGGGAGCGAAGGAGAGAATCTGCTGTGTGGAGGTATTTCACACTATTTCAACTGCTGTTGCACAATTATTATTTTTTTGTTAAAAGTAAATAGTTCATCATTGCATTAATCTGTTTCATCCTGTTTCATTTTATCTTAGGAACCGTGTAGTCATCAATCGGTATCAGGTATTGGCTGATACTCAAAGCCACAGCATCGGGATCGGTATCAAAACTGCAAAAGCTGGATCGGTGCATCTTTAGGCACGTTGAAGGGCAGCGAGGTGTGCTTTCTCTGCCTTAGGCTTTCCATGTAGGCACGTTGAGGGCAGAGAGGTGTGCTTTCTCTGCCTTAGGCTTTCTGCGTAGGCCTAGGAAAGACAGAGAGGCCCCAGTACAGAGCCATGCTGGTAAATGTAATACTGCAAATAGAAATAAAGTGGTCTTTACCTAAATATAAAAATACCTCATTATGACAGAAGTTCTGTTGAGTGTTATACAGAGTAAGTTTGGTAAATTTAAGTATAATAATGTAATTTTTTTCATGTTTTTAAGTAAAATCTGGAGCGACAGTAGTGAGTCTAGTTGACAAATACATGTGTGGAGTAAAGAAGTTTAAATAGAACAGGAATTCCCTCAAAGGAGTATAAAGTAGCACACAATGAAAATACTCAGAATTATACTTTAATAGAGTATTTTGGTACCATAGTACATTGTTTTCCATGACTGGTACCAGATTAGCAATGCTTTATTGTGGTGAAATGATGCCTTCGACTCCACATGTCTCTCATTTTCATGTGTGCCATCTAAGAGGTTTAGAGGGATTTGTATTTGTTTTCTACATGATGAATGTGTTGATGAGGTAATGATCTGTGCTGATTAGGACAAAATCTGCTCTTTTTTTTGTCTCAAGTGAATGAAAAGACATCTTTGAAGTGCCAGACAGCAGCTCTACAGCAGAACATGTGCACACCAAGTGTCAGCACTTCAGGGGGGCATTTCTGCTGATTGTCTGGGTCTGTGTGCTCTGATGCTTGTATTCAATGTATGTACAAATGTGACGTAGACGCACTTAGATTAGTCAGTCAGAAAACTGTGTTGTGAGTGATACACTTATTGTGAATTGAACTGGATAGTCCACGTCCCTGACCATTTATGCCTTTTAACTTTCTAACCTCCATTTTCCCCTCAAGTGGTTTCACCTCAGCTGAGCTTTTGAGGGAATTTAAATTGTTACAATCTCTGATGTTGCCTGCGAGCATCTGTGCTAGACTGCAGCGCTGTCAACTTTTCCAGAGCTGTCTGATTTCTCAAAACCCTCAGCTCTGTGTTTGGATAGGAACAGGATCACAGCTGGAAAGTGACTCTGTAAAAAAAAAAAAAAAAAAAAGCTTTTTATGACCCGGACCTGAAGTTAGACAGGCATGTGGCTAAATTCAAAATGCTTTGAGAACCACATTAAGAGAGTAGTGTAATGTGTATTTGAGATACTAAAACTGCATGTGTAGAAGAACACTTCTCTGAGAAATTAGATAGAATAGAAGATATTCCTTTCATACCAAAGCATGTGGTATTTAGATGAGATGGGTAATATCACTGTTTTTTCAGTTTTTGGCATCAGAGACATCAAGAAGTAGAGACATCTTTGTCAGGTCTGTTGACAGTTTCTGTCCATGACTACTGATAGAGCTACCAAGTTGAGGAAAGGTCATAAGGTCAAGAATGTGTCATTTCCTCACATGTCTACTGAGCATTATGGTGCTCTAAACACTCTGCCAGAGCAGGCGCTCTTTGGGGAGTTGAGAAGAGGCCACTTCACCTCCAATTGGTGAAGAGCTTGGGTGTTTAAACCTGATGGGATACACTGACCTGCATACTTGAGCCACGCACCACAGAAGCCTCCCACTTGCTATTCCCACTGTTTATTTTTCTACAGTTGTACCAGGTCTCCTCAATGGAGACCTGACCTTTACTCTTTAGCTCAGTTACGAGTTGCACACCACCAAAAAACTACAGGGAGTCTGTGAAGTCTTTCAGCACTGACCTTAAATAGAGTTCCCTTTATTTAGCTCGTTTTCAAAGCTGCAAAGAAAAGTGTTTTTACACATCCTGAGCTCAGTAGGAAAACAGAATTGGATCCATTGAATTTGAGTTTAGACAAAACACTCACTGTCATGTGATTGTAATGCCTATGTCATCAGTTTGAAGTATTTTACACAGTTTAAGTTAGAGGATACCCGTTACATTTAATTCAGTGAAAACAGGACTCTGTGGCACAACATTGTGCTAATGTCAGCATTCTAACATGCTCACATTGACAGTGTTCACAGATTTTATGAGCAGATAATGTTTACCATCTTCCCTGTCTTAGCTTAGCATGTTTTTTACATGTTCATTACATTCGAAATGCAACTGACCTAGATGGGAATACCATTGGTTTTGCAGGTACTTGGACACAAACGTAAGTTTCACATTTTGACCTGATGATGGTGCTAGAGAATCCAAGTTAAGCAACTAAGAAAGTTATTACAGTTCATCCCTAAGGCAACGTGATTGCTTGTGCCAAATTTTGGAGTGAAGCATCTAATAGTTTTTGAGTCACATGTCAACAAAATGATGATGCTAAACGAGAAGTCATGGGATTGCCAAATGATTCATCCTCTGGGAACCAAAAATATCTGAACAAAAAAAAATGTGGCAATCCATGTAGATGTTGAGATATACTTTAAATACTTTTTGAGGTTTTATGGGGATTTTTAAGCCTTTATTACGGACAGTAGAAAGAATCTATTCTGTATCCCTAAGCCACAGGGGCATCCTGTAGATCAGTGGTTCCCAGCTGGTGTGTCATGGTCCAAAAGTGGGTCACAGGCCCATTCTGAATGGACCACAAGTGACTCACCAAAAAAAAAAAAAAAAAAAAAAACACACTTTATTTTTAAGTACAGTAACTCCCAGCAAAGAGCTTTTATTATGAAGTGCCGTATTCCACTGTAGAGTGAGTGACTTACCAACTACTTGACAAAGACAGCAAACTAGTCCAATGACATGGCCAAATGCAAGTATGACGCTTAATGTATTAAACTGTGGGACGTTGAGCTAATGACTAAGGACAAATTTGGATTCCATGGCTGGACCTGTTGGGAACCACTGCTGTACTGTAGATAGTGAGATTGTTAACTGCAGGGGTCTCTTAACTTTTTCAGGCCAAGAACCCCTGAGCTCAAAGAGACAGAGCAGGGATTCCTACTACATACTGTATAATGTATACATTATTTTTGCATTTTAGGTAATTCTCAGAATATCTTTGGATCATCTCTTGTTTAACTTGCCTGTAGCTGCTAAGTCAGCAGCAGTTGTAGCATGGCTAGGTGCATTAGCTTCATCCTCTGCACTTTTGTCAGTGTTTTCTGAGGGAAACAGTGTGTGAGTATCTCTGGTTTGAGATGTTACAAAACCCTATAATGTTGCTCACAAGAATGTCAGTACAATTGGAATAATAATACATTTAATTGTCCAACATATTTCAATAGTATGTAAATGTTAGCCCTTACTGTTGTGGATAAGTGTAGCACAGTGATTTAGCTTTAGCTGGCTCACATGATTGCACAAGGACTCAAGGATAATGGTTAGCCAATTATTAATGTTGTGTACCCTAAATTACAGATGTTTTGTTTTTTTTTTGTTTGTTTGTTTGGGGTTTTTCCCCTTTAATGAAAGGGAGGAATTGTCTTTGCTAATAATATTTTGGTGGTTAATGGGTATTTTCAGACATATTTAAATCTTTGGAAAAATAATTAAATTTAAATTCAATTAGTAAACTTTTTCTTTTCTTTTTTTTTAAAGATATTTTTCTGGGCATTTGCCTTTACTGGACAGGTAATGGTGTGAAAGGGGGAGAGAGAGGGGATGACATGCAAAAAAGGGCCACAGGCTGGACTTGAACAGCCTTGTACATGGGGCGCCTGCTCTATCCACTAAGCCACCGATGCCCCCAATTAGTAAGCATTAATTTGGCGCCCCCCTTGCAGTGACTCTTAGGGCCTGTTGAGGACCCAGGGTTTACTGGATAAGTGAAAACTTTGACTTGGGGATGCTGGAGGAAAAGGCAGTGGACCACCAAAGTCAGCGGGATTCATCCTGTGGAGACCATAAATGTTTTTGCAAATTTTATTGAATACTTCTAACAGCTGTTGAAATATTTCAGTCTGGGGGAAAATCATGGACTGACCAACCAGTGCTGCCTTTCTTAGAGCCACGTCGCTAGCATTGCTACAAATTTATCCTAGCATGAAACACAGGCAACTCATTGTTCGAGCCAAAAGAGACCAACATGCTTTATGGGACAATGTATTGAGGCAACAAGCATGTGCTTCCTCATAAGTCACTCTGTCACTCTCTGGTCAATGCTCTCAAGTAAAGTAGACACACCAAATGAATGTCTTTGGAAAATGATTATGTGACCATTACAATTCCTCCGATTTATGAGGCAGCATTAACAGAAGAACACATATCCTGTTAATGCAGATAAATGGAATGTGATGAGCAAGCGTGACATCGGAGTAGCACGCTCATGTTTGGGGCAGGGATGTGGTTTCACAGCGTATACATCTCTTCCTTCCAAATATGAAAAACATTACCACATTAATAACAGCCTGGGCTCGGAGATGGCGCTTCCTCAAAACCCCAAAATCCTGTATCCCCTGGTAACCATGGTAGAAAATGTCTGCGCATTCATTGTGGGTCAAGTTATTTCTTTCAGTGTCATTACCATTCCTGCAGTGATGATGCACCGGGGCTAGCATTCGACCCTAATGAGCTCTGGAACATGATTGTTTGAACAGCTTCTGGTGAAATTCAGGAGGCCCCCAGGCAGGCATCCAAGTTGAAGGCAACAATGGTCCCTTTTCATCAAGGTGGCTGTATCCTGACCTGAACTTGTGCTTCAGTGCCTCCTCTTGCCAACGGACAGCAATAACTGAAGTAATAATCATGATTATTAATAGCTTCGAAAATATGAGCCCTGTCGGAGCCACTGTGGTGAAAATGACTTCCAGAGTCTGTGGGACTTTAAAAAGTTGGCTTCAGGTGCAATAACATTGAAGCTTACTTCCATATGAGTCCCTCTTTGATGTGCAGTGATGGCCTGTTTGAACAACATTTCCTCTTGTCCTCATTTGCTGCTGTAAAATGTCAAATCATAACTAAATTTTCAGTGTGTATGTTTTGACTACACATCACATGCACAGCTGCCCCCAAAGAGACTCACTAATAAAGACGTCATGCCACATGGCAACAAAAAACTCAAGACTGAAAGTTCATTCTTGACTTTGGAAACAGAACTTAAACAATCTCACCACTTCTGTTCTGGGGCTTTATTATATCACACAGTCTTCCTCAGCAGGAGTGTACCCAGTTCTCATAGAAATGTAGATTCAATTTTCATCAGTACTTTATTAAACCCTGCAAGGCTGCAGTCAGTGTGGTGATGAAGTGTAACAGCTTACCCAGGTCAACAAATAAAACATAATGGATAGAAGAAAGAAAAAAGTAAATAAATATAAGTACATACATACATTAAAAAACATGTAGTAATGGTGTTCAAATTTTAATTTTTTATGCACTTTATATACAGAAGTGTTCTTAACTTTTGAATGAATAAACACTTTTGTTCCCTGAAATATCCTGGATCCAAATAGCTAGCTGTGAGCAAATTATGTGTATACTCTAGCCTTGTTAGGAGAGACAACTATGCCGTGGCAGGTGTATTGCTCAGGACTCGGAAGAAGCGTAGTGTTGATTGTGACATTGTTTGGATGAGCGGCTCTCAAGAAATATGCAAGCAGTAATATTAGAGGTCAAGCAATGGCCCTGTTCCAAACAGGCATGTTTCAAACAGACAATGCAGTATTATAAAAAGGCAGGGGCAATGACAAAACTTAACCGGGTGTCCTAATTCAAATGAACAGATATGTTCTACAGTACACTGCATGATTTTAGCTTTTATAGCACAAGCAGATGAATCCATTTGACATTTGAGCTGAATCAGTTTAAAGTTTTTGTTGAGTGCAAAGTCTAAATGCCTTTTCAAGCTGTGCTCTTGGGACTAACTTGAAGAAAGAAAACATATTTTGGAAGAAGCATAACTGTTTTGCAGAAAAAACAAGCCCTCTCCTCTGACTGACTATCAACTCTGATCTGTTGTTGTTGTTCTGCCCTGATTAATTAAATGGTGGTTGCTGTGATGAATACAGTCTTTGTATCTGAAGGAATTTGTTCTGCAACAAATTAAGAAATTATATCAAATACAAAATGCTACAACAGTTTTATTAATGAAATGTGTACTTACTACAGTACAACCCCAAGGACACATTTGATTTCTGCTGAAATCATGCATGTCATATTATGTCATATGAATCTCACGCTCTACTGAGGGAGGTTCTGAGTAAACGCCTTTCCTACTAACTATGACTAAAGTGTTTCCTGGGAATTTGGAGAAGCTTTCAGCCTGACCTAGAAAACCTTAAGTTGAAGATCTGTCTTTCTTAAATTGTAAGACTTTGACCTAGAAGTCCATGCAGGAGGTTGGCCGCAGTCTGTTATTGCTATAAAGCGGTGTCGAGTGTCTTTCCTTTGGGGCACCACCACTGAACTGGGAGTTGCTCCTTTGCCCACTGCTCTCCCTGTGATTTCCACTTGGATTCAACAGTTGTTTAAATTCCTTGTTGAACTGCTGTATTTACTGAAGCTTTTCCAGGAATGTGATTAGTTTAGGATACAACTTCTTTGGGTGCCTAAATTAGGCAATGTTAAGAATAAGAAAAAAAGTGAAAATGCTTCAGAAATTCTTATTTCAAACAAACAAACATATAAAAAAAATACTTGGGAAACAGTTCCAATTTGGGATGCTATACTCAGTTCCTTGTGCCACTTAAACACATGCTTAAGCCCCATGATTCCTCAGCACTGTGTTCAGTGTACTTCTTCAGTCAGTCATCATGTCAGCATTATCATAAAATCTGATTGGAAACTTGGAGCAAGAAGTGACAGTACACTTTAAATGATGAATAGCTGCATTAATGTAGCACTTTTAGCCAAAGTGTTTTACAATTTCCCTCTCATTCACCCATTCTCTGCCTTTTAAAGTTTAAATGTAGCACTGAATTACAGAATTTATTGCTGCTTTCTCCATGTTTGTATAAAGCATTATGAGGCCAGTTTACTCCATTGTTCCTCATATTTCTTTAGTTAACTATTTCAGGTCTTACATATTGAAGAGATTAAACAATACAGCTGGAGATCTGTGTTATTACTGCAATGTTACTGTTGTATCTTCAGACAATGCGGGTTTGATACTGTGTACTGTATATAGGTTGGACTGTATGAACTGCAGTGCAATATGGAAAGTTCCCCATCAAGTGAGACAGCTGAGGGCGGTCTTGCGGTGTCATGTTATCTGTTAACATATGTTAAAACCTCAGGCGTTTGGACGTCAAGCCTTGTGACTTTGACAGTGCTGAGATGTAAGAGTAGTGAGGCATTTAATCTAAAGATATCACGTGATAAACAGACACACATCACAAGATATAATGTGAAACCCTCAGAGGGTGGTAGACTAAACAAAATAGTAGCCTATTCAAGTAAAAGTACTGTTACTTTATAATTATATTGGCTTAAGTAGAAGTAAAAATACTCTTAACTACTGGAGTAAGAGTCAAAATAAGTATCTTGTAAAAAAAAAAAAAAAAAAGGCGACTCAAGTTGTGTGTAATGTCATTAGATGCAATTTATTACATCAATGTTTTACATTTAAACAGGTCCTCAACAGGTAGTAACTGATGTAAAGTGTACATTTATTGATATTAAACTGCCAGATCCAGAACCAGTAAAGTTTATGCCAAATAAAATTTTCCCATAGATTGTGTCTGTCACTGCGGGTAACTCTGATGTGAGTTCAAGTGTTTGTTTTTCTGCTAAGTTTGGTCATAGTTAGCTAATAGTTAAATAGTTATATGATGCTATAATAACGGAGCGTGACATCGTTAATCAGAGCTGTGATTCTGCTTGTGAGCAGGTCTGATTGGTGTATGGGTAGAAACTCAATACCACAGCGATCACCATTGTGCAAACTCTGGCTCCAGATGATGTCACCAGCACACAATGGGACGGTCATATCCGACATATTTTCAGCTTCAGTTTTGTACAGTCGGATGAAGTGGAGATGAGTCGTCTAACTTTATATAGTGAGTGCTTTCACCCAGGACACCGCTGTTTGTGTCCCACATTAAACCCAAAGTCTTTTTTTTTTTTTAAAAATATGTAATGTAGTATGTTACATGACATATGTCACCCATTCTCTGTGTTTGCTGAACATTAAAACATTTTTTCAATACACATTCCAAAACACAAATAATCATACGAAATAGATGGTTTGTCAGTTACAGTGAATAACCAATACTTACAGTATCTTCAGAAGGAACATAGAGAAATAAATAAATAAACAGAAGAATCAGAAGCCATACACAATGTCCCCTTCAACAAGGGCACAGCTTCTACACGACAACTCCATATAGTCCAATTGGTATTTCTTTATACATTTTCTTAAACCGAAAAACAACCCTTTAAATCATTCTGTAAAGAATTCCACACACCCACCACTGAAATGCACATCTGTTTTAATGTAGTCCGTGCAAACTGGTGCTTAAAGCAAAATTTCTTCTATGCTCGTCGTCCTCTGAAAAAAAACAACTTTTGCAAATGTTCTGGTAACACTCTGCATTTTGCTCTATACATAATTAAAACATAATACATAATTTAATAATAATTAATAATTTTAATTAATTAATACATAAGTTCTTAAGTTTCAATAGTTTCATGTATCTTATAACAAATGTACTTATGTATGAGTAAAAAGTATTCTGGAAAAAAAGCTACTTTTAGAAGTAATATAAAAAAAAAATACTCAAGTACATGTATTGGAGTAAAAGTAAGGCATTACCACCAACCACTGGAACATACTCGGGTGTACTATAAGCGGAGCAGACTCCGCGAGGAATGTCCGCAGTCATTCGGGCTTTCATAGTCGAGCACACTTCCGCGTTGTAGTTTCCTGTAAAAATGTCCATGAAAAATCCCCGCGATGTGAAAAATACATGCCGAGCAGTGACTGGTGCGCGGAGCGGAGCCCGCGCCGTCGTAAAATCTGAGCTTTGTGCGCACAGGGCTTGCGGACGTCCGCTTTGAGTCCGCGTGGACCTCTGCGGAGTCCGTTCCGCGTACGTTTCGCCCGAGTATGTTCGGGCCTTAAAGGACTAAGGAGAGTCACTGAGCAACCTATGGATTAGGACGTATATTCAGTCTCCTGTAGATTCCGATTAAAATTGTTATCCATCTGTGCTTTTTGAATCTTGTTTTTAATGACAGACATCCCAGTGTGTTTTGCACTGGCTATTTGATCACCTGAATGAGTTATCATGGCCAGTAAAAACATCAGAACTCATTCAGTAGCCCAACCACAGAAGTCTTTTACACAGGTAATGACCACGACTACAGGTGCCTCATCTCCACCCCACCACTTAACCTCAATGACGGAAGAGCTGCAAGTTATCGACACGGAGGCATTGAAGCTGGAATTTTTAGCCTTCTTAAGACAAGACGTAGCGGATATTTTGCCCCCAGGCATTGGGGAATGATTTAGCCACTATGAGAGCTGACCTACAATCAGTGAAAACCTAACCCGCCAGTGATAAAGCTGTGGTGAACACTGAGTTGACCAAACTAAAAATAATGACAGCTTTAACCCCTTTTTGTTTCCAACAAGATCCAAAAAACTTAACTATCTATCACACAATGATAGAACATAGGAAAGGGGCTCATGAACAACATAAAAACGAAGACCCCTCACATAATCCTGATTGTAATACAAAAGAGTTCTTATCTCTGACGTACATGTGAATTATGGCTCCCTTTAAGGTCTTTATGCCCTCCATCAGTCCTGAGGTAAACACGCCAGGAGACTTTATTTTCTCCGTCACATCAAGTCAGCTAAAACCTTTCAGTGACATTTATAAGACCACACTGACCCCGCACAGGAAACCCACTGTGATGTCAAGTGCAGGACTGAGTCCTCACAAACACTACATCATGTGAGAGGAATGTCCAGCGCTCCAACACGCAGCTCTTTGAGGAAATCTAAATCCTGTGGTGGTCCATGATGACAAAATTCCTCTGACTGAACTTGATTCTCTGGAAAGCCCTGATGGAATTAAATGAGAAGGGAAATTATTTCAGCAGTGATTGTTGGGACATTGCAGTTTAAGAGAATGGAGCAGAAGTCAGTTTTTCATCTTGATGTCAAAAGTAAATAACTGATACCCCTCCCTCTAAATCCACTGTAAAGCTATCCTTGAGCAAGGCACTAAATCCAACAGACACTTATCACCTACAAGTATCATTCAAATACAACTATCACCTCACATTTTGCATTTAAATTTTCGTTCTTTAGTTAAAACCTATAGTTTAAACAACTATTGCATTGCTCTGAGTTTGCCTTTTGTGCCACCTTGAGGCTCACATCTGTGGTTCTCTACATCTCTCGTATGTTTGACCTTTGACCTGTCATCAGTTGCCCTGTGTCAGCTCATATACCTGATTACAGTTGAACAGACCTAAACACTGTATATAAATATTCCATCAGTAATCGTGAGACAGTGTGCTGGAGTCTTTTCCTCTGATGCACCTGTCACATATTCAGGTATGCAGAGCATTTTCCAGTCCTTTTGCCGACACTATGCAATGGCAGACCATCAGAAAATATTGACCTTTCTGCATTTGAGCAGCACTCGAACATCCTTCAAATTTTAGTCGGCACAGAGTTTCAGACAGAGGCTGAATAAGTTACAGATATTCAAAAAAAGAAGTAACCACCGTCTCACCAGCTACCATTTCTACCTGTTTTCCAGCCATTCTGTGATGTCCAACGTGACACACCAGAAAGAAGAAAAAAAAAGCTTGCCTGCTGCAGAGTTGTGTACAGCTCCAGTCTACTGGCAATGGGAAAGGGTTCTGTCTTTTTTAGCGGGTTTTCCTGTATTTAAAAACCCATGTTCATGTACTCATTTTGTGGTAAAAGGGTCTAATTTTAATGAGAATGACCAATGGAAATTTGGTTGTATCTTGAGGAGATGCCCGGTTGTACTGCCAGCTACTGTGTGAGACTGTGCATACAGCTAGTGCTGCTGAACACGATTACACTAAGAGTTAACGTCCTTTGATAAATAAAGGCTTCAAATCTATAGGTCTGCCCATGTCTTTTATGTCAGTCAGCGATATTAACAGTGAGTTATATTCCCTCAGATGATTAGATACCAGACAAAGACTTACTCTGACATAGACCAAATCTTGTTGTCTATCTTGCTTTGTTATCACTACATAAGTCTTTACAGACATTAAATAATAGCTGAGACAATGTGTTACGCACACTTTAAAGAAACACTTCACACCCCCAAAATTACCATTGTATATCAATCACTGACCCTGTGTGATGTTGAATTTGCGAAGAAAACTTTTTTCTCTCCTCCCTTTTGTGAACAGAGAAGCCAAAGCTGGAAAAAAATCTTGCTTAATTAAACACATAGATCCGTGTTTACCAACAAATGTAAAACATCTGTTTACAAACTCTCACACAATTTATGCTGTACAATCCAAGTCTCATTTATCCAGTCATATGCTCGGTACCACCCAAACAGACAACCCTTTCTGACAGGGAACTGAACTGTAAGTGAAACTTATATATGCTCTCTTCAAAGCCAGACTCCATTGACAAAAATTTGTAACTCTACTTTGTTGAGTACGGGAGCTGCCGGTCTACCGCTACCTTGACCTGTTGTTAACTTGTATTAATGTGTGATTTTGGTGTTTTAAATGGTTAGTTACACATACAAATGGTCATTTAGGGGATTAGGTATTCCTCTAATATTGATACCAGGCTGTAAGTGATGCTAACTATTGGCTTTTGTGTCTTTGCAGGTTATTAGTGGGCGCACCATATGAAATGAACGGCCCTTACCAGACAGGAGATGTTTATAAATGTTCAATGAGCAGACGGACCAATGGCAACAGTTGCTCCAAGCTCAACTTAGGTAAAGTATCACAAAACACCACTCTTTATTTATCAGACAGATGCAAGATACACTACTGTACACAGTAACAGTGACAACCATGAGTTAACAACGTTTGGATAAATGTATGCATTGTATTGGTGTTTATGTGTCTGTGTCTGAGTAACCATCATGATGGCATGTGTGAGACAGGAGTGTGGGTACCATACCAGTCATTCCACATTTTACTGTTTTTTTAAAACTGGTTTATGTACATTTCCACATGTGTGTTATACCACACATCCAACCACATGCCTCTTCATACCAGTTGCACATGTGTTGTGCTGGTTAGGAAGGCACAGGAAGTTTTGTCAAGTAAACGTTTAGGTCTGAGGATGTAGACGCTGCTTGGGCTGCCCAGACAGCAATAACAAACCAAAGTCCCAGATGGTGGAACTCCTGTTTGGTCTCTGAAGGATGGTGCATGTGTTTATGTCTATCACGTGAGTCTGTGCATCCAAGATCCTCTCAATGAGATCTATTTTCTCTCAAGGAAGGATATCTCTGACCAACGTGTCAGAGCGAAAGGACAAGATGAGGCTGGGAATGACGCTCATGTCGAACCCTAAAGACAACAGCTTTGTGGTGAGTTTAAAGCCCATACATTAAATGGTCTGTTGCTGCAGAACCTTTCGAGTAAGTAAGAACACATTTAATAAAATAGCAATGGTCAAATGGAAAGAAAATCCCACAAGATTGTCTTTTGATTACACGGTGCAGCTCTCCCTACGGAAGTTCCCTGAGAGCATGAACCTAACCTTCTCTAATGTGCTGAGGTCAATGATGTTGCTTGTATAAATGCTTTCTTTTATGTTTCAGGCCTGTGGGCCGCTCTGGTCCTATGAGTGTGGCAGCTCTTACTACAGCACTGGCATATGCTCCAGAGTCAATGCGAGCTTCAAGTTCTCTAGAACGATCGCACCCGCCTTTCAGAGTAAGCCGTAAAGTATCTTTCCTGTTTGACAAACATTCATGGCCAGTTCTTAGTCACAGCAGGGGATTATTTCCTCATTTATGAACATCTGTTTTCTGTGTGTGTGCGTGCTCTCGTGATTAAGTCTCATCTTTAAATGTTTTTCAGGATGTGAGACCTATATGGACATAGTGATCGTTCTGGATGGCTCAAACTCCATCTACCCCTGGTATGAAGTGCAGGCTTTTCTCATCAACATTCTGCAGAAGTTCTATATTGGACCAGGACAAATACAGGTGTGTAAGAAAGGAAGAAGCACTTAAGGAAGATGAGATATATTGGTAATGTTCCTTGTTGGATGAATTCAAATACTGGACTTAATCTGTACAAAAGTATTTTTTTTGTTCTTGCATATTCTCTTTCAGGTTTATTATCTCTATGAGGCGTAAGCTTGGAAGGGATCATGTGTTTGGTCATGTGTGTCTGTATGTGTGAATTCGTCCGTCCCTGGCCAATCTAGCTAACTACTGAAGCAGTCAGCCTAATATCTTGTGTGCACATGTATCACTGTATGCTCAAGGACCTCTCATGGTTGCGGTGATTCATATTTGTTGAGAAACCTGTTTTATTGTCTTACACCATCACTGACTGCTGATTCACTCCTCTTACGGGCTGCAGATTTTCTGGACATTGACTCAGCTGAAATTAATTAGGCCTTACCTAGTATGTTGCAGGCGACATTTTGGCTTACATCATAGCTCAAAAACTGACATCCATAGAAAATTTTGGTCTCATTTTGAGCCAGAGAATCTGCTGATTCATTTTCCATCTTTGCTAGTTACGATCCACTAAAGTTAGGCATGATATGAGACAAATTTGTTCCCGTTTTTGTTAGCTTGTCCGCCATCTTGACTGTAAGGGAGCTGGGAGGGACAATTTTACCAGGTGCAGCCACATTGCGTTTTGGCTGCCATGGCTTCAACCCCACTTTGTTCCATCTGCTGCACATTGTCATATGACACAGAGTGTTTTAGAAGTGGAACATGTTGCCTGCTTAATTGTATTAATTTGGTAATTTCCCCCTGATATTTGTGCTTCTACCCTAAGTAAGTAAGTAGGCTATGTAGTGAAATAGTTTCCTCTTTCTTTGTCTGTTTTAATTGTGTTTATTGTTCTAATTTCCTACTTTGTTGTGCTGTGGCCAAAGTTAATACTGTTATGAACAATATGGATCAAAGATTTGTGGTTGTTTTAGTTAGCAAAATTTACTTCCCCATGATTATATTGTATCTATATTTCACATATATTTGCAGGAGAACTCGATCTGCTCTGTGCAAAGCGCTGCAGCTCTGTCAAAAAAAGACAAGGCGCATATTTTATTTGCTTCTGGGAGGCTTTTGAAACGCCACAGTGTGTCTGCTGGAACAGAATTGTCCAGACTGGCTGCGATCAGCTCCGGCGAAGAACTGCACTCAACTGGATGCACTTTTCTAGTAGTGCTTGTGATATGTTCATGTTTGTTTTTTTAGCCTACTGTGGTGGTAAATTTTATATCTTATCATCACTGTGTTTGGCTGCAAGAAGACAGAACTGAATTTTGAAGGATGATTGTAGTTGTGTTTCTCTGGACAGGTTGGAGTCGTTCAGTACGGTGAGAAGGTGGTGCATGAATTCAAACTCAGTGACTACAAGTCTGTTGAGGAAGTGGTGAAGAGAGCACGCAGTATCGACCAAAGAGGTGGAGAGGAGACCAACACAGCTCTCGGCATCAACATAGCACGGTACAGTATCTCCATTTGTACAGATGAGCAGCACGACAGTACTTCTCTGTTCTGTGATTTATTTTACTCAACATATCAAACATGTTCTCACAGCTCACAGGCTTTCAAACAAGGAGGTCGCCGCGGTGCCAAGAAGGTGATGATTGTGATAACTGACGGAGAGTCACATGACAGCCCAGATCTCCAGCAAGCCATTGAGGACAGTGAGAGCGACGGCATCACGCGTTATGCCATTGCTGTGAGTCTGCTAAAGCTATTATTTACCTGGGTTAGATGTATTACACTGTGATTTTTGACTTAGTTTTCTGATAGCTAATAAATTTCCAGTGCGGCTTTAAAACGCCATAAACATTAATGAGGTGACCTCATGGAGATCAGTCCAGAGCGGAGCCAAAAACACTCATGGCCCACAGAGAGCTCCAGATACTGTAAGCTCAGTGGAAGTGCCGTTAAAGGTGTAAATGATCTCCTCCAAACCACATGCCTCTTTGGTTTTTGCCACTGCTGGTGCAGCTAATGGCACACTCGATTCCATTCTGCGGCTTTGCTGGGCATCCGAGCAAAAACTCTGAAGTCATTTGGTTGAAGACCAACTGGAATTGGTGACAGCATTGGCATTGGTGTAGAAAACCTTTAATCCTTTGAAACCGTGTCAGATAGTGCTAATTTTAACCTATTAAAGGGCTTTTAAATGTGACAGATTAATCCAGTTGGTCGACACTCAGGTACTTCATGCACACACTGACAGACTGTTTAATCTTATCTTCACAGGTCCTTGGCTACTATAACCGCAGAGGAATCAACCCAGAAGCTTTCCTAAATGAAATCAAGTACATTGCCAGCGACCCAGATGACAAACACTTCTTTAATGTGACAGACGAGTCGGCGCTGAAGGATATTGTGGACGCACTTGGAGAACGAATCTTCAGTTTGGAAGGTTTGCAAGGAATTTATTTGAACTACATTACATTCATTTGGTAGATGCTTTAGTCCAAAGCAACTCACAAAAAAGCGCATTAAGAAAATAGAGTTGCATTGCTCTCAAAGTGGACCTATTATGCTCATTTTCAGGTTCATACTTGAATTTAGTTTTCTACTATATTTGGTTTACGCTTTATTTTCCTCATATTGTCTGTGCTGGAACACCTGTATCCACCCTCTGTTTAAAACACACCGTTTTAGCGCCTGTCTCTTTCAGCCCCCCACTCAAGAAAACCCAGTCTCCTCTAATTGGTCAGTGTTTCCATGTTTTCCAAATTTCTGCACTTCTGGTCCATCATTGCAGCCGGGGAATGGCTGTAAAAGAGTACAGCGGCACTTATTAAGGTGACAAACCACCAATAAAAGCCTCTAAACCAAAATCTTCACAACCACGTTCCAGCAGGAAAATGATCTGAAATTGGGGAGAAGTTTACTACATCAGCAACCATGTTTACATTTTTCCTTGACGTTAGCATGTAGCTACATGTAGCAGTGTAGGCTACATAATGTAAATGTGCCTGGAGCACATGACTATATAAAGAAATCATTCACAAGCTTTGGAGAAAACACTGTGAGGACCGTTAGGAGTATTCTGAACAGTCCGAAGCCTGAGGTTTTTGCTCACAAGGATAATGTCTACATACATTAACCTCGTTATTTAAATCTTTGGCCATGTTTAGCATGAACATTCATTATTGTAATACTATGACAAAATAAAGAATAGTATAATAGGTCGCCTTTAAACAACGACTTAAGTTCTTAGGACTGAGCAGCATAGAAACCAATCAGTAATGCTCCACTACATTTGCATGAAAATACTCTAATTTCACATTTGGTGATTATTTTTTTTATCTTTAATCAAAGGACATGGTGGTTCTCTGTAGATCAGCACAAACTTACATACAGTGAACTTGGATAGCCCTTAGATAAAGTCAAAAATCCATAGTGGTCACTAATCAGTTAATGGATCAGACAGTTTGACAGAAAGCTGTACAACAAATTAAGTATATGTTATTAAAGATTTACTATGCAAAAGTACAGACTCATACAGAAGTAATCCCTCTGAATCATCACTCATGACCATCTCTTAGTGTGTGGCAGTGTTTTTTTCTGCAGAGACTCACTCGGCCATCTTATTTAATTGCGTGATGTTTATGAGAATGTACCTCCACAGTGCTCAGGTGAGATCGGGGCTTTGTAAAAAGTTAGTGACCAGGTGTCATACTGTAAGCAGAGACACAGCACTGAAAAAAACGCAAATATGACGAGACGATATGCCAAACGAAAGTAAATCTTCGAAGAAAGAAACAAACAAAAACAATGTAAATAGTGTGTTCATACTAAATACTCATGAGCTTGTGGTGTGGTGTGCAAATATATGTTTTCTGACAACTTCCGTGACCTTTGGTCAATGGCGCCATATGGGGGAGAAAAGTGAGGATGATTCTAAGGACCCCTCACTGACAATATTAGAACGTTACGATTTATTTTTTTTTTTTTTTTCCAATAGAAAATGATGAACTTATCATCACTAACAGAAGACTTAATTTAGAATGTGCTTACTAATACTAAAGGTTTTTCTTTTTCGGAAAAAAAGTATCCAACATCCAGAGAGCCTCTGTATCGCCCCTTTCCTCGTGTATTTTCATGAAATGGTTTGGTCCTGCCCCTAAACCTGGCGCAAATAGTACTTTTTAGCAGGATGTAATGAGGAGTGTCAATGGAGCTGATCAAGGTTGGCTTTTACATTTACTTTTGCAGGTGAGCGTTTTTGCAAAGAGTATCCGACAATCCTGCAGAATATACCTTTTAGATTAGTTGTAAAATGAAAATGCCAACCACTGGCTGGTTCCAGCTTCTTATATGAGAAGATTATCGTTTCTCTGTTTTCTGTTATTGTAAATTAAATATTTTCCCATTTAAATGGATAAAATAAGCAGTTTGAAGATGTCACCTTAAGCCATGGGAAATTGTAATGGCAATTTTTACATAGAAAACCATTTTCTGATATTTTATAGACTATACAATTAATGGGATTAAGAAGTTAATCAGTCATTAAAGTAATCATTCATTGCAGTGGTAATGCTGTGACTAAGCCTGTCTCTTATGAGTGAAAAGTCCACATTGAGACTCCAGTGCTTTGGCTCTTCAAAGGTTTTGATTGTGGTTGGTAGCTTGAATTTCCTTGCTGCTGCAGTGGTTCCAAACTGTAAAAGTGACTTGTTTACACAGGAACCAGCAAGAACGGGACGGCGTTTGGCCTCCAGATGTCTCAGGCTGGATTTTCCGCACACAACGTGGAGGTGAGTCTGACTTCTACTACCACGTCGCCTCATATCGTCTGTCAGCATGTGGAACAACACACATTGTCTCAATTTCTGGCGCATCATAACCCCTCCCCACAACCTGCCATTTATCACTTTCCAGTCCCCCCTGAGGTGCCTGCTGTGTGGCCCCAGAGGTTTAGGCCATCCTGATTTAGGAGCCCCTGACAGAAGAGACAGGCCTTTTTCCACTTCAGCCATGCAGTGATGGGTAATAAGACACCACTTGTTCCCCGGGGAAACATACTAGGGAGACGCTGAGACGAGATTGAGACCGTTTTGCTGCCGAATAGTTTGTTTTTCCTTTTACTTCACAGTTTGATTGCATCTGAGAGGAAATAGTTGCAGGTGTGCTGGTACTGAGGGTGACACAGCTGGAAGAGGGAGATAAGTCCCATCTCCTCGACTACCTGCTGTTCACACCAATCTATTGATTTTCATCCCTCCCTTTCTGGCTCTGTGCGGACATTTGCTGATGCAACTGCTTTGATTTTCCAATTCCCCTTCACAGTGTGATTTGTCAGGGGAGGAATAAATATATCCCATTTATGATGAAAAATAAATATATAGCAGATTTTGCAGCTGGGTGGCAAGAATGGCTGGAAATTTTATCCGCAAGTCCAGATTCCAGAGATGCTCGACAACACCAACCTGAGTGTTGAGAGTAGGATAACTTATTGGAAAGAATGTCGGGGCTTTAAAGGAGGAAAACAGCCCTGAGAGCCCAGATGGTTTTGCTGAATGTGACGTGTGCCAACTCTGAAGGCTGCTTATGTCATATACCGTCCATATAGATGGTGCATGCATCTGCACACATAGCATTTTCTGTTTGTTTGGTCAACTGTAACTAAACAATTTCAAGGCTCTCGTGCAGTTTATATCTTATTTGCTAAACTGATTTCTGCAGAATATACATTACTTGTTTGTTGAGCTGGTTCAAAATGTATATATCCTCTATGTTTATGCAGAGCCATAACTCTGCCCCCCCTCCGCTACAACAAAGACATCCGAACCAAAGCGAGGCTCACGGCCGTTCATGCAACTGCAGTAGAAATAGGTCACTGGTTTATAAGGTTGAACTGTTTTGGGGTTTTGTTCATTTGCCATGGAGACCATTTTGACCAAAACAGACGACCACATTGGCGTAAAGCTGCTGTCAGAGTCAGTGACGTAGTGCGAGCGTGGCGAGCACACAATTCCATCTTTCAGGAAGAAATCGCAGGCCTTCCAGCGTTCGCTCAAACACTGGAAAATGTGTTGTCGGCATATTGTGTACAGCAAGAAAAAAAGAGCTGAGCTCATTAAGCAGAGGAACCCTATAATTACAGTGTCAGTGATACAAAGTATGGTGAACCATGGAAGATAGAAAATCCCTCCTCTTGCCCTCCCTGTGTCTGCAGCTAATTGCACTTGCTGGTTTGTTTCCTTTGTTGGATGACGATTTAAAATACACACAGATCAAGATTTAGCAGTGATTTAATAATGGACTTCAACACAGACTTTGAACACTGATGTTTGTGAATGTGTGAAAATTGTCTACAGTAGCTTTTACAACTGTAGGTGAAGTAGCTGTCATGAATTTAGTTCCACCAGCAGGTTTTTTTACTTTCTTAAAAGATGAAGTCTTAAATACAGTATGGATGAGCACACTTCAGGTTTTCATTCACTTACTGCTTTGTTGCAAAACCTGTTCACAGATTTACTCCATTTTTAGCAAAACAGGAAATGCGTGGTTGGATTCCCATGAGTTTAATAGTAGGCAATAATAGTTAAACTATATGAAAAAAACAAATGGACTGTCGATAAGGAACTTGTCCGATACATCAACATGATAAGAACTACCGAAAATGATAGAAACCATCTTTGGGAAATATTTATTTGACGTCTCCTTTGAGGTTTCAGTTTGGCCCATATCCCCTGTGCTAACATAGAAGGGGCGGGGTTTATGACCTGTACTGCAGCCAGCCACCAGCGAGCGATCAAGATGTTTTGGCTTCATTTTGGGAGAGCTGTCATGTTGTCCCTCTTTATGATACAGTCTGTGGTTTAGGAAGGAGGTCACTTGGATAGAAATGGTGATACAGACATGCCATGGGAATTTCAAAACAAAGGAGTGTCTTGATGACGATATGTATCGATGTTTTCACTTTGCATTGATGAAAGTGGATCATTGATTATTGAATAGATAGATGATTTAAATAATTTCCATTTAGATATTTTTTTTTAAGTTAGGGAAGATTGATCATGTTTATCAAAGGGGGAAAATAATTCACATTCATTCTGAACACAACTGGGAAAAAACGATCTGTCATAAACCAAAGAACTGTGAAATGAAATATGATTTTTTTTTTAATGTTCTTCATAATCCATTAAAAAAAGAAAACAGTCCGAAACAGTTTCTTTACACTGAAGTAGTCTGGAGCAGCAAAACTTATTTGAATAAATGTAACAGCCTATTAAGTCTAAATTAGCCCATCCACATTCGGACAGGTCAAAATGAGCATTCAGTACCACAAGGTGGCTACTCTACAGTGGGCTATTTATGATTATTAACCATTTTAACTTTGCAGTGTTGGTGGTGAAAGCAAACAAATCTGTCCACAAATTATTAAATCCTCTATTTTAGTCCATCCATTTGGATTTGAAATCCATAGCCAGCCTTGCTAGAGAGACTCCAAGTTTGCCACCACAACTGAAATTCAGCATAATTTAGAGGAAAAGGCACAAGGTTGCAGATGTATGACGCATACATTTTTTAATTCCATGTACAGGCTAAACGTCTTTACAGTTGTAGAATGCAGTAATTACTTCAGGCCTACAGCAATGACAAGTGAAAATCTGAATGTTGAAAAATAACCATTATTCATTTCCAGATAATTTTATGAAAAAGCCACAGGGAGCCACTGGAGAGGGCCTAAACAGCAACAGGTTGCCCATCCATGCTATTGAAGAAGATAGTTACATTTATCTGGAGTGGAATCTGAGAGAAATAGAAAGTTGTATTAATTTGTCTTTGACTGCCCTCTGTGGTGGGAACTTCCTGTTCTTTTAGAGACCTAAAGGAAAAGAATTGAGTTGACGGAGATGATTGACTCATGGTGGTCTGAAAAAGAGACCTTCAAATATGCAATTTATTTAGTGAATGTATGAGAGTTCAGGAAGAAAATGTTGTATAAGCAAGATGTAATCGATTATTGTTGATGTCAACCTGGACAGATGCAGGCAATGGTATAGGATTCATTTCCACATTGGAGGGGAAGCATATGAACAGAGGAGTTTTAGAGTTCTTAGAGCGTCAAACACTTACATTTCCTGCAACTTGTGCCTTTTCTTCATCAAGTTATGGTGTAAATATTTTTCATTTTGTCATGATTTTATTGGGGGCCTATAATGCACATCTTGGGGGATATGTCCCCTGCATCCATCCTGAAATCTACACCTGTGGATGGAAGCTCTTCTCTAATGTCTTGCAAAGGTGTCTTAATAAACCCATGGGGGATGGGTGATGAGGAGACGGGACACTTAAATAAAATTTTGGTTATTGAACAACCTTGACGGAATACTTCACCCACAAAATGACTATTTCTAAATCAGTTAGTCATATTCATTTATTGATTAATTGGGGACCAAGTTTAACAACACCAAAACTATGTCATAACACCCACTTACAAACTCTCAGACAGCTCGTGCAGCATAATCCAAGTCTCTTTAATCCAGTTGTATGCTTAGTATTTAGCATTTTTACTAAAACCTACTATTTAAAACTCAACTGAAAGTGAAGCTTAGTTATGCGCTCTTCGTAGCCAGACTGTAATTCTAAGGTTTTAGTGAAAATGCATGTGTGTTTGGGAAGCACTGAGCATACGTCTGGATAAATGAGACTTGGATTATCCTGCATGAGTTGTGTGAGAGTTTGTAAACGGATACTCATCTCAAATCCATCAATAAGTCAATATGTCCGCTGTTTTCCATGGAGGCATGTAAGTTTTCCTTACAAATTCAAGGTAAGCTGGCATAACTAACTGATTTACAGATGGTCATTTTGTGGGTGAAGTATTCCTTTAAGATGGACCATCAGTTTCTATATCCCTCAACATGTTCTTGTTGTAGCAACATCTACATTAAAATGATCTGATGTACTGTGGCAGGGAGAAGGAGGGATACATTAAATTAGATTTCCTTCATATTCTTTTAAGCTAATCCAGAAATGTAGTGAGGACCTCCCTTGTGTTACCAAGATTACATTTCACCACAAGTGGAGTTACACCATCATTAATCTGACTGAGAGTAAGGTGAGCCAAACACACAGGCTGTGCTCCAAAATGGTGGTCACACTTTAAGTTCCATGAGTGTATCATGGTCGTATAGGGCAGTAATTACCATGTTGCATGTACTTGCAGCACAGGCAGTACAACAAGATCATTCTCGGTTACTCTGCTGTTTGAAGTATGACAATTAACGACACCGCACCTCCCCTGCAGGACGGGATTCTGGTGGGTGCAGTCGGGGCTTATGACTGGAACGGAGCAGTGCTGAAGGAAACACGACAGGGGAAAGTGGTTCCTCCCAAGTCTTCCTACACACAAGAGTTCCCCGAAGAGCTCAAAAATCACGGTGCCTACTTGGGTGAGTAACACCCCAGAAATCTTTTTAATTGAGCGGAAAAGTCAGAACTGGATTGTGATGGATATGTTTGTAATGAGAGAAAATACAGTGTTGTTATTTTAATAATGAAGGCTACGCTTGAACACTGTTTATAACATTTGCTCCCACATCCACCACCTTTTTAATCTACATCCTCTTGTCCTGGTAAAAAGAGCTGTGGTTTAACACTAACTATCCTAGCTGTAGCCCATCTCTATAAAGTGTACCCATTGCTCCAGTGCTTCCCATCATATCCAACCCCATCTCACTCCACCACCACAGACCTCTGCTTTTACCATCAGTGGTTTGTCTCTGAGCTTATCCACCAGGCTGCCAATGGACGCCATTCTAGACTCAATAGTAATATGAGGTGGAAGCATAATTTTGGACGGCCAGGGAGAAAGTTAAAGCTGAGGAAAAAAAGGGGGTATGAAGATGAGAGATGAAGGTGGAAAAGTATATGGGGAGTAAGTGGAATTTTTAGTGGGAAAAAACGAAATAGAAGAAGAAATCTGAGAAACCTGAGAAACAAGAACATCCAGTTCTGCGTAACTCAATGCAGTTTTAACTCCTCAAATTGCAAAGTTTTACTATTTTTCCTTGAGTCATGCACATTCATGGTATGAAACTCAACCTAAAGGTCAGGCCAATTACTATTTGCACACTCAAACAGTGGAACAAAGCATAGTGCCTGGGATCTTTATTAGAATTGGGTAATCGATCAATCAGTTTACTTAATTTACAGATAGAGTTAATACAGAAAAAGGTAATTAACATCAGAACTAATATCCTACATGGGTTACTTCGGCCTCGAAGTCTACTTAACTTCAGAGAGTTGCAGTCTGTCAGTAGAGGCAGAATTAATGTCTGTATGTTTTACATATCCAGGTTATACTGTGACGTCCGTGGTGTCAGCCAGAAACGGTCGTCTACTCGTAGCAGGAGCTCCACGATTTAACCACACCGGCAAAGTCATCATCTTCACTCTGAAGAACTCAGGCAACCTCACCATCCTGCACTCCCTCAAAGGCCAGCAGGTACTGTGGCATCCAGCTTCACCTGTTTGATAAAGTTTATCAGCTGCAGGCCAGTATATGTTGTCCTCATGTCTGCTTTGGAAAAACACTGCAGTGCAACAAGGAATGTCATAAAACATTGTTATAAAACGCTGATGAAGAGCAGCTCAGTTAATTAGAGGAGTCTTTAAAGCTCCTTTGTGTAGATTTATGTGTAACATCTTACAAATTATTGTGTTATACATTTTCGTAGAAATATCAGATACTGGTGCAGTTGACGTGTTTTTTTCAGCAACACGTTTTGCTGTTTGCAGTGTTGTTTTTGATATGTCCATTGGGGGGCCTATTGTCTGATTTTTGGAATTCTGTATGTAGTGGCTTTAAACTGAGCAGTATGTGACGCAATAACATAAACAAAAGGAAGAAACAACTGAACTCACAATATGTAGCGAAAGATAAGCAAAAGACAGGGCGGCAGTAGCTCAGTCTATAGGGACTTGGGTTGGGAACTGGAGGGTCGCAGCTCAAGTTCCCATCCAGACCAAATATGGTGCATGGACTGGTAGCTGGAGAGGTGCCAGTTCACCTCCTGGGCACTGCCAAGGTACCCCTGAGCAAGGTACCAAACCCCCAACTGCTTGAGGCACCTATCCATAATAATCAGTTCAAATAAACACAAGAAGTTTGTGCTCTACTAAAGGATCAGCACTCAGTGAATAACCTCCTAAGCCCTATGATAAGCTATTATGGCAAGGCTTAACTATACAGACCAGTGAGCAGTGATAACTAACACATCTTTGAGGTCATCAGGTGAGAACCTCCTTTCACCAATGTTTCATCTAGTTGGTCCCACGACACCTCCAGGAGGCTAGACAGTGATCTCTGGCGTCCCAGAGACACTCCCCTAATGCCAGGTCTCACTGCTCCCCGCACCAACCCAACAACCTCCTATACCTGACCTTACACATGGCTTTCTCAGCCCAAACAGCACTGCCACCTTCAACAAACCCAGGCTCCGTTTATGCAAGCTCCAGGTAGTGATCAGATTAAATTGTGAGGTACCTGGAGATTCGCCCCTAGTTGACACATCAAGGTTAAGATCAGGGCAAAGAGAATGAATGCACAAACAAATGGAGGAAGTGAGATGTGGTAGGTTACACAGAAGACTGGGATTTGAATACTGTGTGAGTCAACGTTGGTTTATTATTTTTAGACTTAGCTGACTGATTATTTACAGTTTTTAGGATGCATAAAGCTGCTGAATTTACATTATGTACATAAACTTTAGCAGAATAGCTGAATAGACCCAGTCATGTTAATGTCATATGGCGATGTTGCTAGGAAGCCTGGAAATGTACACCCATGGTTTAAATAGCCACATTTGCTATTTACACCCCGTGTGAAACTAGCATTGTTGGCTACAGACACCTGGGTGCTTGCCTCTGCCATGGTGCTATATACACCCAGGTGCAAAAAGCTGATGTCATTATTTTCACCTGGGTGTGTTAATATTGTTGCCTACAGACACCTGGGTGCAAGAAGCATCTGCTGCATTTGAAACAGCAAAATTTGCATCAAAATTTAGTCTTCTAATTGGAGTTGCTGCAGTCAGTATAGTCAAAGAAAATACTCACATTTTTTTCTTCTGATTGAAGTTCAACTTCAGTAGCAAGATGTCTTGTCAGTGCAGACCTTTGAAGGAATCAAGACCTGGAGTGTCTAAGATGGAAGAGGCTGTTGTAGTTCACCAGCTGTGTTGCACCATCCACTTTTATTTAACTTCCTCTGTCAGTGTATAAACTTCACATAAGAGGCATGGTTTGTAGACAGTTATGGGACAGGAGTCGGTGGTATAACCAGATATTTTGTTTTAACCATGATAACTTAGTTTCCTGTTTCAGTCCCCTTTATTGAATGAAATTATTTACAATCATGAGAACCAAATTCTAAAGGGAAATAAAAGGGGTTGTTGCCAGCAAGATTTAGAAGCAAGAACCACTTGGTTATGGTTCAGTCAGGAACACTGTTGCCATAGATTTAATCATATATTGCAACAAATGAAAATACAGTTAATACAGTTGGCTCTTGAGATACTTCCTGGATCAGACAAGCGGCATGCTAAACCAAAACAGGGAGCACAATGCAGGGAACCCCCCCCCCCCCCCCCCCCCAGGTATAAAGCAAGACACAGTATAGCCTACCCTGTTAACCTTTAAGCCATGTTAGGACTTTGAATAAGGAAGCTTTGCCAGCAGCGGCAGCAGTGGTGTGTAGCATCACTGGTGGAGCAGGGATCAGTGAGTAGGAGGCCATATTAAAATGGACCGCCTTGACTGATTAGACTAGCGTATGACTTCCGTGTCCTGCATGACCTAACACAAAGCTTCATTTATGTAGAGATCATGGTTTGGTAAAATGATCAGTTGAAACATGGAACGTGAAATCTCGCAGGAGTTTTTACGATTCTGGGGTTACCATCTACGCACGACCAGTAAAAGACCAGAGGAAATCAGAGGAAAGAGAAGCTGAGAGAGCTACTGTGGTTGACAAGCACGAACAAGTCCTCAGCTGGCTAGCACATTAGCAGATACATATTTTGCAAACACACACAAATGAATTTGAGGTTGTTGGTTTTTTTTTAAATCCTTGAGGGGCATCTCTTCATGATCTTAACTAATGTGCGCAACAACCAGAGTCAGAACTGGCAGTACAGAACACGACTTCAGCCAAATTTGGGGGATAATGGCCGGAAAAATTGTCATGACATGCAGTATTATTCCGTGGAAAAGAGTAATAGCCAAAAGGATTTTCATTTTGAAATTTAAGCTCAATAAAATGCCTGTTGCTCTGCTAGAGTCCCAATTACATAAACATAACATACTACACTGATGGTGCAAGTTGACATGAGGACACTATCCTGTTACTGTTTATGTTTGATTTGGTAATATGAATTAGGCTATTATTGTTGATGTTGTATAATTGAAGGACTTTGAGTGCACAGCAAATCATCTGTTCATCCACTCTGAGTCCCGTTAAGTTTAAAAATAATCTTCATTTCAAGGAGATGTGGCTCAGTGTGATAATGACCGCTACACTCATAACTGGCAGCTCTTCACAGGCTACAAGCCTGAAGTGATCCTGCAGCAGCTTACATTGTACCTTGTCAGCAACAGCTCATCCAGAACAGCAGATGTTTTTTTGTAGAAAACTGTCTTGATCTCACAACTCTTGGGAAAAAAAGCTTTTTTATAGGCAGATGTTTCTAATCTGAAAACCAATAGATGGTGTTCCATCCACTCCAGCGACTGATCCAGTCTCCCTCTGTAAACCTCTCACAGTCTGAGCATCTACAAATTCATTAGGACTCTGACCACTCGCTTTGACACAACACAGGCCCCCATTTGCTTACAATATTCACGTTTATAAGCAACTCCAGATTATCAGTAAATCAACAAACAACATGTGGTTCAACAAACGGGGGAGAAGAAGCCAAGAACTTCAGCATATATAATCACATAGTTGAATGATTGCTTTTAACGTGTTGGTGCCCCAAGGCTATATTTAGTATGATAAGGAAAAATACCACAACATCTGTTATGATTTATCATGATATCTGGTACGGCCATACTTTGGGCAAGTATCTAACACTGTGAACTTTTTAGATCACATGAAAAATCACACTTTTATCTAATACCTCATACCTGAATGACAAAATAGGTCAATTTTTAACTGACTTCCAAAACAACAGAAATAACCTTGCCTGAAATGGTTGCAGTTTTAAACATGTCCTTAATGTTGTGGAACGGTCGCTGTTACACTGTAAAACTTTGTGGTTAGATTGAGGCAACAAAACTAGGTGCTCAGGTTTTGAACATAACATACATCATGTCACAAACAATATGTTGCTACCATAGTATACTACACATGTTAGCATATTGCGCTACGTTGTCATGAAAAGAAGTAAACTTTGACTTTGAAACACGAACACTGGTCTCCTGAGTGAAAGTCCTGTGCCTTTTTTGACCCATTCACCACCCATCCTGCCCACCCTCACCTGCCATCTTTGTTCAACATTACACGGACTTTGTCACCTTTTTAACATCACCTCACTTCCTCCTCTGCTCCTGTAATAATTACAACAGCCACCAGAGAGCGCCGGCTTACAATAACTGTCATTATTGGTCGTAATAAACTGCTTGCATAGTCGGCCTTGAAAGGGATCTAATTTACAGCTTCTTAACATTTTACTGATTCAATTTTAATGCATTTCAGCATATAAGCACATTGATTTTGTAATTTGTACATTTCTATTAATTTTGTATTACTGCTGGGTCTTGAGACTGTGATCAATTATGCAAACTTTGTTTTTATCTTTTGTTTTTTTATGTATCATTATTGCTTTTTGATAGGGGAGGTATCTTCATAAGTCATTTTTGGCTTCTAATCTCTCCTGAAAAACATTTCAACCTCTTGAATTCTTATTGTCTTTTCTATACATCTGTATGTGTCAGATTTAAGATTTTCATAATTAGACTTGTCTCTGTTTTTGCTCCAGTCTCAAAATCACAACTTTTTCCTCTGTTGATTTAATTCCACTCTCACCACACCTGGCGCATCTCCCCTTCTTGTCATCCTCTCTGCATCCTTAGCCAGTATTTCACTGCCTAAGCCCTCAGAGAACATCATATCATTCTTTTCCAGTATGTTTTCATTCTTTTACTGTTGTAGGCCATATATTATCAGTGACATGACCGGATCAAATCGTTGGGTGGACTTTCTCCCGTTATCTTTTCCTCCAGGGCCTCCAGACACACTTGTAGCCGGCCAATCTGCAGTTTGAGCCCCTCTTTCATTTCTTTTCGGCATCTCTCCATTTCTGTCACAAGCAGCCTCTGGCTCTCATGATCTTGTCCATTGACTTCTCAAAACTGTCAACCTTACAGTTAAGCCTCTTATTGAAGCTAATCCTAAGGTCATCAATTTTACAGTGTAATTTGAGCTCTCCTATTACCTGTCCGTGCGTCACATCAGCCGCGTCTTTATTGGACACGCTGCATAAAGCTCTTTCCATACTACACATCAGGCAGCTCTATTGTTTGTTTGTGTTGAGACTTTCAAGTGATTTTGATCGAACCCGAGAGAGAAACTCGTGTTGCGTTAATTGCTGAGAGAAGATAGAGTTTTAAATCATTTTAACTCTTTGTTTTAACTTTCTCAACAAAGTCTGTCAGCGTGGTGTGTCAGCATGTCCCTATGAGGGGCATCTGTATTTTTGACAGCATTTAAAATCATACCATTTCTAAATACTACTACTAGTATACCGTAATACCGTGATACCGCCCAGGCCTAGTCCCTTGTGCCAAAGACTAAATATAGTATGATAAGAAAAATGGAACTTTTGAAAGACTCTTCACATTTGTGCTTAGACAAGAACAGAGGACATTTCCACCAAAGGAGATTAATGATTTCAGTTGGGGGGAACAAATGCATCAAAGTGATGAATAATACAGTTCTCAGAATAATATCCATGCACGTCTTTTTCAGATTGGCTCCTACTACGGCAGTGAGATTGCACCTTTGGACATTGATGGAGACGGTATAACTGACAACCTGTTGGTGGCAGCACCCATGTTCTTCAGTGGAGGGTTGGAGAAGGGAAAGGTCTACATCTACAGAGTGACAGAGCTGGTGGGTATAAATTCCAAAAACTTGAACAAATGCAGAGAGGCAGGACACACACAACGATTAATCAGTTTCTGACACAGACACAGGGTTGAGCCAGCACCTGTTCAAACTCCAGGCATTCCCTGTATTTTCTTCCTCACCAGAAGTGTCCGCTAACACACAGCAAACCAGTTCTGCTGCATTCCAGCTCCACAGTTAAAACACTGACATGCTGCAGGCAGACGTTTGACACATGACCTTGTCCAGATCAAATGTGCAGATCAAATGCTGCCATGCCATGCATAGACTTTATTAGATGTTTAGAATGAAGTCAACAGGAAAGTATTTTGCCCCTTTTAAAGCCATTTCCAGCAAAACCATTAGGAGGCGAGAACTTTCTGTTATAAAAGGAAATTTCCCGGTGCTCCAGGTCTGTCTTGCTCATTGGAATAATAAATGTCTTCAGCTGTTTTGAATCCATTGAACAGGCATTTTAATATCTGGTGTGGCCCAAACCACATCACAGGTGGCAAAACAAAACACATACAGAGAGAAATCACGATTTTAAAACCTCTGTCAACATCAGGACAGCTATTCCACATGTTCAGGGTAATTAATAATCATGTGGTGGTTGATTCAGGTGTTGCTGTAGACACTGCACAGTTATATTGTTTTGGCAGGCTGGTTCAAAAATGTGTCCCTGTGGTTACGGTGAATATTACAGATCCACAATGTGGTTCTGCAGATTTGACTTTAAAAACAGGTGCACAGATTTTCATTGGCACTGTGCTTGTATGGTTCTGTTAATTGTTAGCCATGCTAGCAGCCTAGCTTTAGCTATGGCAGTGCTGGGTGGTCGGTCCAGACTTAAAGGGTCAATTAACCCCACAATCAGAAATACATATTTCCCTGTTATCTGTGGTGCTAGTGTTGGAGATATCAGCCATAGAGATGTCTGCCTTCTCTCCAATATAATGGAACTAGAAGGCACTTGGGTTTTTGTGCTCAAAGCTAAAAAAAGAAAAAAATAACTCATCAGCAATGTCTCTTACCTGAAATCATGATCCAGTTACTCAAGATAATTCACAGACCTTGTTGTGAACAGTGTCAAGAACTATTTTCTTTCAGCCGAACTACACTTGCCAACCGTATCACTGCGCTGAAGGAAGCGTGCATTGGCTAGCCAGGTCGAAACTTAGTGCCTCTCCCTATATGCTGCATTAGACGTGAGAAATGTACCTGGACTTCCCTGGGTGAGTGTGACCTTTCCTGTCTGGGGGGAGTGTGTGGTTGACTCACTGCCAGACCACCGCTCTTGGTCCTCGCAACCAGCTCACTCAGACCAGGCGAGACACTCCTCAGGTGTCGTTCTGTTCAACCAGTCAACCAGCTTGCTCTTTGTGGTTGTTCAAAATAAGTAAATATAATAAGTAAATAAGTAAGTAAGTAATAAGTAAATGTGTATTTACATGGATAATTCGTGGTGGCATTTCAAACACTTTCTCAGTCTCTTTTTGTCTCTGGAATGTCTTGCCTCCTGTGTCTTCCTTGTGGCACGCTCGTTCAGCTCAAAGGCCTCTCCGCGGCTAGTGGCTAATGAGTCAATGCCACCAACATCAGGTGCTAACCCTGCCTCCTACCTCTTGCCTAAACAACACCCACATCTACAAGACATTCATTAAACTACCAATAAAGTTATCATAACAGTAGCCTAGAGAGCAAGCCAATTTGCTAGTTCTGCAGTGGCTCATATAATTTTAATCTTTGAGGATTTTATTCAAAAACTAACTTCAATCAATCTGAAAAACATAGCCTCTGAAGAAACACAAAGGGATTTTTAAAGAAGCAAAGTTGTAGCACACTGCACAAATGGTTTTTGAAAGAAGGGCAGCACACAAGCAGCACACTGATGTCAGAGGACTGTGATTGGTTGATCACAATGTTCCACAATGCGGCATGGAATGTTGATTCAGGATGATGCCCTACGTCATGCGTTAGCTCACCTAGCACCACTGAGCTAGGTAACGTTACAGCTCAGCCAGTGAGGACACCATTAATGCTTACATCTCACACTGTCACGAGCATTAGCCTCTCATTCATGAGTAGATGCACTCTTCCTTCTGCGTGTTAATACATGAAACTACTCACAACCAGATCTGTGGATTATCCTGAGCAGCCGGGTCATAATTTCTGGAAAAAGACATTGCTGTTGAGTTTTTCAAATGGTTTTGTTTTTTTGTTTTTTTATTGTGCTTTGAGCACCACAAGCTGAGTGCCCCCTAGTTCCATTATATTTGAGAAAAGGCAGACATCTCTATAATTGATATCTGCAACACTCAGCAACTCACACCAAAACAATCTAGATTACTAAATAGCACTATAGGTGCTATTAAGAGAAAAAAAACATTGGGGGTGATCTGTCCCTTTAAATAGCTCAGCATGTGTATTTATGTCTGCCAGCAGGACAGAACCTCAATATAATAGGCGTGCATTGTTATAAAGTCTCAATCATTTGATGCATTGCCATAAAATGACTATAATCAATATTTTTATATCAACAGTGGATCCATTTCTGAGCCTAAAGTTCCACAGAGCGTCCCTTATTAGAAATGTATGGGTGGCTTTGCAGGGAGTCAATTAAGGTCAAATTATTATAAGTGCAGGATAAGTACAGATAATCAGTGGTAAGTTGCCTTTGCACAAAAGGCCCCTTCAAAAACTTGAGGGATCATAACTACAAGTCTAAAACTAAACAGCATTGCTTAAAGTCTGGCAGCTGGTCAAAAATAAAATTCCTTTTACTGTCTAACAAAAAAATAGCTGAACTTTTAACTCACTCCTGAGCCACTGCAGACTGGTTGTGACCCTCCATGGCCTCCTCACAAACCATATGTTTCAAATTTAAACAGAGCTCAATATATTTCCCCCCATTTCTCCATCAATCTCCGTCTTTGTCACATGCACACATCAGGTAGCCGAAAAGTAAAAGCTACCTTCCTAAATCAGCTCCCCTCCCATTTGTTCAACTGAAATAACAAGTGATCTCATGTTTCGTCTGCCGACCTTAAATTATATTATGAGCTGGGATGCCAAGTGGAGCAATGATATGCATGACTACTGATGGACTGAAGTATTTGGCTCCATTTTGTCTCAAAAAAAGAAATTTCCAGTCGGGTAGCTGCTTTCAAAGACACGGGTATTTTCCATCGGACTTTACACTTGCTAAGAATAGAACTTCAAATAAATACACTAAAGCTATACGGCGTTCTTTAGTTCTTTTACGACCCAGAGGTAGAATTCCTCACTTTCTCTGCTGCCAGATGTTTAAGATATTTGAGTTCAAAAAGGCAGAATTAAAGGATTATGTGGAAAACACAGAAGCTGATCCAAACTTTATCTTTCGTTTGATTTGTGATTTTAAGAAAAATGTTTGTTGCTTTTCCCTGTATAAAGTCCAACATGATTAGTTGACTAAAGATGGTTTAGAGATAATTGGAACAACAAACTCAGCTGGATGGAGCGCATAGAGGACAACAAACTCTCCCTTGGTCTTGTTAGGAGATGTATAAATAAATGGATGACGGATCATTTGAAGAACAGATCAGCCGTTTGACTGGAAACTGTGCCAGAAGGCATCTAAAACCCACTAAATAAGACATACAGCAGGGCCTTCTTTACACTATATGTGCTGTTTTGAACAATGTCCTTTTCTCATGTGCTTCCGATTCCAATAAAGCCTTTGTCCTGTACCGCTTTGATCTGAATATGTATATGAACATGTGAATAGTGTGAAGGCTGTCTGTATGTCGTTAGTGCATGTGCATGTCACGTTTTGTTTGAGGCATCAGGAGTTTGCATACTGAGTGGGATTTTCCAGGCATTTTACTTAGCTATAACATTAAAAGGATAATTTGGATTTTTTGAAGTGGGGTTGTATGGGGTAGTTACCAGTTGTCAGTGTATAACATACAGTAGATGTCAGTCAGCACACCCGAGTTTGGAGAAGCAGCAGGAGGGCAGAAGCATCCGTGTACGCTATATTAAGAGTATTTTTTTGCTTTGTCTTTGCGTCAGACAGCCTGTTCCAACCGGAAAGCCGTTAATGCTTTCAGTTCCCCAACTATACTCTGGTCAAAGCAACCACAATCCATTGACAAGAACAGTAATTTTGGCTCACAAAACATGGGAGCTGCTGGTCTACCGCTGCCTTGATCAGAGAGTTAGTTAGTGTTATTGTGTGACTTTGGTCAATTTGAACCAATCCTCTTAAACACCAGTGTCATGCAATAACACAAATAAAATAATTAATTGAGGCAGCAGTAGACCAGCAGCTCCTCTGATCAGAGATTGTTCAGTCACTGTTTTTCTGGTTTTGAAAAGAGCAATATAACTGCTTCATTTTCCTGTTTAAAATCACTATCTGGCGGTAAGGTAAAGCACTGAAAATATTCTTAATATATAGTGTACACTTCAACTGATATTTTTCTTTTTTAGCCGGCTAAAATATGTTTTGTTGCTGCCCCTCATTAACAGCAGTACATTGCTTAGCTTCCGTGTTGGACTCCAGCCTGCTTCTCCAAACAGGGGTCGTGTTGACAGATATCTACTGTATGTAATATACTAACTATGGATGAGTAGCTAATACAACCCACTTTAAAAATGTCAAATTATCCCTTTTATGTTACAGTGAATTAGAATGCCTTAAAAATCATGCTCAGCACGCATACTCCTGATACTAAACATGAAACATACATGAAGTAACAATATACAGAGAGCCTGTACAGCAGTGGTTCCCAACTGGTCCAGCCATGGGGTCCAGATTTCTATTTTGTCATTAGTTCAAGGTCCACACAGTTTATTATATTCAGTGTCATAACTGCATTTGGCCATGTACTCAAGCTAGTTTGCTGTCTCTATTAAGTAGCTGTCTGTTACTCACTCACTCTGAATCAGGAAATGAGAATTCAAAGTAAAAGCTTTGTGCCAGAAATTCACTGTACTTCTAAATGAAGTTGTTTTTTGTTTTTTTTACAAACTTGACACGTTTGCAAGTCACTTGTGGTCCATTAAAAATAGACCTGTGACCCACTTTTGGACTTGTGACCCACCAGTTGGGAACCACCACTTTACAGTATTCACATGTTCATATAGTATGAATACATAATACCTGATACAACCCCTACAATAGATCCAAACTATCCCCTCAACCTCTGAATAGATCATTTATTATTTATGACATACGATGCAGTGAGTTACTTCCTGGTAGCTTTACTGATTTGTTGACACTGACTCAGGCAGTGAGGTAAATGTAAGTAAATATAAGTTCTGAACATGGGGGGTCTTCACAGACTAACTGGTAGCTACATCAACAAAAATTGGTGTTCAGTTTCTGCTGCAGTTTTCTGGCAGAGGTGAGTTTGGAGAGGACAAAGCAATTCCTTTTCTCACAATGTTGTGTGTTGGCTAAAAGAACAGTTTTCCAAAAACACTGGCCGGTACATAAAATATGATATATATTTTACAGTAGCTATATAACATGAAGCAACACTATAGAGAAACGAACTAATGAATACTTTGCTGGAACCAGCGCTATTACAGGGATTAATGAAACCAAGGGAACACACCTTAGTCAAATCTAACCATATTTGTGAGGCCAAAACACAGGGTAAACTTTAAGGTTTTGCAGCAGTCCAAGACACACACTCCTGTTGTCTTTACAGCGGACTGTGGGAAGTGACCTGGTCAGAGCAAGTTGAACAAAGTGAGAAGTTGTGAAGACAGTCCAAATAAAACACAGGAAGTTTTTTTTAGCTGAAAGAACAGTTTTACTGCTCGAATTTCTATTCGTTCCAAGGTGTTTCGAGCAATTGTGTGAGTACAGTGTTATGATAAACTATTGGTACATTAGCCAAAGCAATAAACAGCTCTCATTATGCAACATTTAGTCCAGTTATACATGGACGCAGTATCTGGAAGGAGAGTCAAGCTCTGGAAGTACATGAAAGGTTTTTTTTTTATCTCGTGCTGTGGTTTAAAGATGTTTTTGTTCATTGACCCTTTTTGTTGCAGTTCATTTTTTGGGATGAGCAGCCAGATCTCTAGCTCCGGGACTCCCTACTAAAGCTAATGTCTGTTTATCAACATTAATACCAAAGTATATAATCGAATTCTTGTGTCAAATAAAGTCTAAACTTTCCCTGAAGGGGGAAATGCCTTCAGATATTTATGAGGTGGGAATCAAAGGGAAAACAAACACATTCTGAAAGATTAGGATGCTTTGTGTGACATGTGTAACATGCTTAAACACACGCCCATAAGACAACACAAGCTTTAGCGTCATTATGTTTCCCTTCATCCCTCAGAATCGTTTCATCCATGAGGGGGCGTTGGAAATCCATAACGGAGGCCAGAACGCTCGCTTTGGCTCAGCGCTCGCTCCTGTGCCGGATCTGAACGGTGACGGCTTCAATGACTTGGTGGTGGGCGCTCCACTGGAAGATGACCACAAAGGAGCCATTTATGTTTTCTTCAGCCAGCACAACAGAATCCTGCGCAAATACAAACAGGTAGGACGTGTGAAAGAACACAGTTAAAGGACAATGTCACTGTATTTGTTTGTTTTGTCCACTGACTGCAATAACATATACGATGGTGTAAAGGGGCAATTGTGAATTTAAAAATGGAAATTCAGAGCAGGAGGAGGGGGGTAATATTCCGAGAAAGATCTCTGCATTTCTGAGATCTAGGTCTCAAACTAACGAGAAAAAAGTTGGATATTCTCTGAGTTTAAAGGGGTGGACTTTGTCACTCTTCATACATCACTTGACTCTCAGGCAGTAAATTTATGGATTTTGTCCCCTAAATTTACCACTTTAATCTCAGAGAATCTCAAGTTGTTTCTCTTATATTTACAGCTTTAATACAGGTTTGAAAAAACTGTATAGTTGTGCTGCCACTTGCTCATAAAACCTCTGATGATGGTGTGCACATTCAAACACGCAGGATCCTGGAAGACATTTCAACGTTTTATTGCAGATAGGGTAGTTGAACAATGAACAATGGTGGTTGTCCAATATTTTTTTTATAACAAGGAATATTAAAGGAAAATTTTACCACTCTGCATAATATTAAACAATAATAATATTGAAAATAATATTAATGAATTAGGTCTTGTTTCACTTATGTCATTAATGCATCCGTTAAGGACTCTTTTTCTTCTTTTAACAATAGTTTAAACTTAGGAATCTTAGAACAGTAACACAAAACAATCTGTCAACTTTAGATAATACATACAGGATTAACAAAGTAAAACATTATAAACGTGAAAAGTCCATATGCACGCATATCAATCCTCTCTTTGTTTTACCTGGCATGTTTGGAGGGAAGAAGCTGAAGGGTGGAGTTTTATAATCTTGGGAGTGGTCTAGTGAGGAGCGCAGGTGATGCAGATCTGGTGGAGACTTGGAATCCAATTCTCCAAAAATGTTGTTTTTTTTTTCAACCTACAATGACCCTAATACACCGTTGTACATACACATATTACTGCTGCTCCTTTTCAATAGCACTCTGTTTGATTTACAACCTCCCAAGTAGCCAATGATTTATGTCAGTTTCAGTATAGTAAAAAAATCCTCCTCTAAAATTCTACACCTGAAACAGTTTTGTACCCAGATGTGTGAGGCATTCACTTGCTCCAAAATCATGGCAGGTGTAAGCTACAGGCAGACTAAAACAAATTAAACCAGACGAGGAGCAAAAGGGCTAGAAAAAACAGGGAACAGGAATTAGTCATGATGACTAGAACAAAGGACTGGAACATTGCGGGGAACAATAGCAAAACTAGCAAAGGACTTGGGGGGAAAAGGCCTGGCTTCAATACTGAGCGACAAATGGGGGATTGAGGGGTCGGTGTGCAGGTTGGTGTGGCAATGACAGGAGACTGTCAGGCAAGAGAAACTGACAGAATATGCAAAATAAGATGATCTGAGGCCGCCTGTGACAATGCTAAGTTAAATAGAAGCAGGAAGCTGTGGGAAACAATTTGATCTAATGGTGTGCTTCAGTGAATGGTTGAAATTAGTGTAAAATGTTACAGTAAATGGGTTTAAACATGCAAAAACCACAGACCACATCAACCCTAGAAACGTCCCAAAAATGTCTGGTCTCAAAATGGACTTGAAGTAATTTCATATGTAGCACTTCTGAACTATTTTTGGCTCTTTGGCAATGATAGTGAGATGAGCTCAGAGTACCAATTAGCCAATAGTAATACATTTTAAAGGGACAGTTCACCCCAAAATTAAAAATACAGATTTTTTTTCTCTTACTTGTAGCTATTTACCAATCTAGATTTATTTATTTTTTTTGGTGTGAATTGCAGAGTGTGGAGATGTAGAGATGTCTGCCTTCTCTCAAATATAAGGAAACTAGATGGCACTTAGCTTGTGATGCTCAAGGCGCTAAAAAATACATTTAAAAACCTCAACAACAATGTCTCTTTCCAGAAATCATGACCCGGGTACTCAGGGTAATCCACAGACCTTGTTGTGATGTAGGAACTATTTTCTTTGTACCAAACTGCCCCCTGGAAGTGTGCATATACTCATGGACGAGAGGCTTGTACTCGTGACAAAAAGAGATGTAAACAGTAGTGGCATCCTCCTTGGCTGAGCTGCAGTGTTAGCTAGCGGTGCAAGCTGGGCAAGCTAGCAGTAGATGCAGGCCATCTTCTGCATGGTGATATGCTTGGCAGGTGGGATTTGTTAGAAAAAAAAGTAGTTCCTACATTAAACTGCTCACAACAAGGTCTTTGGATTATCTTGAGCAACCAGGTCATGATTTCTGTAAAGAGACATTGCTGTTTCATTTATAAAATGTATTTTTTGTGCCATCTACTTCCATTATATTGGAGATAAGACAATCTTGATTAATAAATAGCAGGACAGGCAAAAGGAAATAAATGTATTTTTCATTTTGGGGTGAACTGTGCCTTTAAGAAACACTATTTTGGAGTGATGCAGGAAGCTTTTTTATCCCTGACTAAATCATTTTAAATGTGCCGTATCTGTTTACTACTGTATTTCCCAGCAGTTCCAACTGTGCACTTAAATTACACACATGACTCCTCTAGTGATAACTTAAATCATGACATTGTAAACTGTGGTTGTTGTCATGATCCTTGTTTGCTCATATCTCTTCTCCTGTCTGTTTCTCAGAGGATAGCAGCAGCAGATTTGGCTCCTGGCCTGCTGTACTTTGGCCGCAGTATCCATGGCACAATGGACATGAACGATGATGGTTTAGTGGATCTGGCAGTAGGTTCCCTCGGTGCTGCTGTTCTCCTTTGGTTAGTATTTCAATCAGTAAATCAATCTGTTGTCATCTGTTATAAAAGACAGTTATTGTAGTTCATTCTGCAAAAGTATAAGGTGGGCTAAACTCCATAAATAAACCTCATTGATTACTTTAAAAACTTTGTGATTGGTTCATTGTTTTATTTTAAAGCAGAAACATGTTGGCAACACCCCTCTAACAGAGAGTTTTATGTGCGCCTTCTGAAAGAGTAATATTTTCATAAATTTCCTGGAGTCTCAAAGGTCATGAGTTGGCTTCACCTGCACCACCTTTATGCCCTCACAGGTCGCAGAGTGTTGTCCGGATATATACCACCATCAGGTTTGAGCCCAGTAAGATCAACATCTTTGTGAAGGATTGTCAGCGAGGTGGCAAAGACGTGACCTGTATGTCAGCCATTGTATGTTTCAACATCACTGCCAGGACGGCCATTCCACCCACACAGGAAATTGGTAAGCCAGCAAAAATAATCCTGTGCTGAGGAAGCATCTCAGTAAATCTCCCAAGTTCCTCCACTTGTGTTTGTCTGGTGTTCAGCATCTTTCAGAGGTTAACACTTTGAGACCCACCATAGACCCATTTTTGTCTTTTCTTGGGGGACCTTTAGGGGTAGATAGCAGGCCGACAGTATATGCCACACAGGAGTGGTATACATCACCTGAAAGCTGGGAATCTGGAGATTCATTTTAGATATAGCTCAGTACTTTGTGTCAAGTTTTTCTAGTCAAAAATCTGTAATAAACGCATTTTGGTTCAGCACCGATTCAAACTTTTATGTTATGAGTGTATAAGGGCTTTGAACATTATAATGGAATATATATGATGGCTATTCCCACACTCAATTATGTCTCATACATATTTGCAGCAATTTTTAGGCTGATTCCATTTGTTACACATTTTCGGTGCTAAATTTCGGCATTCGGAAATTGATAAAAATGGTCAAACCACAACCCCAAACTCCCACAGAAGCCCCCCACCCCCGCCCTGGGTTCAAACCAGGAACCCTCTTGCTGTGAGGTGACAATGCTAACCACTGCACCACCGTGCTGCCCTAAATAAATACACTAAATTAAATTTATATTGCATGTGAAAAAATGCATGGACTAGCATAAAGTGGGGATGTCTGGTAAGCGAAATCTCATGGCTTAGGTCTAGTTTCATATGATACCAGCATCATCACTCTAGCTTTAAGACTCAACCTGCTGCAGCCTCTTAAAGATAGGAATGTTGGGATCACTGGCAGACCCACAGGTCTCAATTCATAAAGCCATACTTCTTCTATTAGTAATGCAGATCTTTGTATGTATTGCACAACTGATAAATCAAAAGATAAAATAACAAGTCTTAAGAAAAGAAAATATTTTTTGAGAGAAAAAGATGCTCTCTCTGCCAGCTGAATTGTCAAACCTCTGGATTATGTCAAGCTTTAACAGATCATTTTTACAGATACGCTTGAGTAGAGCAATTTCTACTTTGGATCTGTAGTTGCAAAATACTTCAGCTGTTGTTTGGACTGTGGTTCATGACAGGATGAAAGACGACTGGTTTTTAAGTGAGAAAAGGCATCCAGCCTTCTGAATGTATATCCTTCATGTCCCAGCTCCAAGAGACTCTTCAGCATGTGGCTTTCTGTCAAATGTGTGACGGCTCCTTCTGTTCAGAGTGGCGCCAAAACAAAATGTTTCTTTACTAGCAGTAAGAGATTCTGGTCTCATTGCTGTGCTCTGCCAAAACTACTGCTACTGCCTCTAAAACGGGTATATCTGAACCACACTGGTGCTGTCAGATGTTCCTGTTATTGTGTGAACATTGCATCGAGTTTATCTCCGTTTAAATCAGCTTAAAAAAGAGAGTTGTTTCTAATTGTTTGGTGGCGACAACTCCGAAAGTAATCGGTCCTGCAGATGGGTGATAGCACCACAACTTCATGTGTTTCTCTGCTCACAATTTGTTTTAAGAGACGGCGGGGTCCAGTTTCACTGTGTATCAGGGGGGAGGAAGCAGAGGTGTGCGGGAGCGTGTTCCCAGTTAACCCCTTGACCTTTTGACATCTTTATCAAGTCTATCAGACGTTCCAAAAACAGAGCAGAGGAGGAGCAGGGGGACTTATCTTGTCTCTGCTGGTTACACACAGTGGAGCACATTTATTTAATTTTCCTCTCATTGTCGTGTCTGGCTAGTAATGCGTGGCAGATGTGGTGGTGTTTATGAGTTCGCTGTGGTCTATTGCAAAAATGGATCTTTTTTTTTTACTTTCCTGGTCAAGTTAGTGTTATTTATGCAAAAATCTATTTACAATATTCAAGAGAAAAGACTCAGCCAGCTACTTTTTAGATAGCCTTTGTTAAAATTTCATGTAATATACTGATGACGCATAACTCTTAAAACTGGAAAGGTCCAAGATAGAACTTTATTTATTTGTAAATTAGAGTTTCTTTTTAAAGAAACATCCACAATAGTGGATGCTGATCGTTGTAATGTTGTGAAAAGCAGAGAAAAACCTCCATTATAGTGTCCATTATGTGCCCAGATCTTTTTGCGTAAGGCATAAAGCTTTCTCCTTCTCTCTAATTCTCCAGTTGACCCCAAACACAACTCAAGCACCAGTTCACCCTCAGTAGATTTTTCCTCCTGCCATGAAAACACGAGGCAATAAATGGAAAGCCTTTTAAACAATGTGGCTTGGAAATGACTCAGTACAGCAGCCAGAGGGGTTTGGATTCTTGTATATGTTGGTCACACATTCATCATATGTTCAGAGTCAGGCTAATGTTGCATTGCACTGCTATAGTGATGTCATTCACCAGAGCCTCATGCAGCCATTTGTCAATTAGTCTGCACTAACCAAAGTAAGAACAGAAGCTCATCAATCTTATTCTAACACAAATAGAACTGGATCTTTCACAAAGAATTGTAATTTCCCAACTCTTTCTCTGACCCACCAGGAATCAAATATAATGTGTCCATCGCGGAGAGACGTTTTAATCCTCGGGCCATACTGGACAACCCAAACAAGCTGCAGCCTCAAAACCTGACTCTCTTTCCTGGAGAAGAGACCTGCGAACACATCTACTTCCACGTCATGGTGAGGCCACGATCACTGGTAACATGCAACTGTATTTTTTCATTTAATTTTGTAAGTATGTATAATAAAGGGATAGTATACAGGATTTTCCCTATAAAGCAATGTGTAGACAAAATCCAGTGCTTGGTCAGTGACTTCCAGCATCACACACTGACAACAAAAGCCATCCTTTCACATCAGCATGATATGCGGCCAGTCGGCATTATTGTTTAAAGGGGGGAAAACATGATGGGACAACAGTGGAAGTAAAGGGGGCAAAAGTCCAAATAGGGCAGGCAGGAGGTGTGGTGGATGGGTCTGATCACCGCCAAGTTTCACCCAGGAGGCCAGTGTTCGCTTCCCATAGGAAAAAGCATCAATTTGCAGTGTTATACTGACGTAGTGCATTTATTTTGAAAGAGACTGTATGTAAACTGTACTTTTCTTGGGAAAACAGAAGTGTATTATGAAAACAGACAATGCATGTAACAGGCTGAAGTTGACAAGGCATCCCAGGGTACCTTGCACGTCATATCTTGATGTGGAAAGTCCATGACCAAATGTCGATATGTGACGAGTTTGGAGTGAGAATGTGTTGCTTTTGTATTCACTTACACTGGCACTGCTGTTTACAAACAGTAAACTAGTTTACCTTTAATGTTGTTTTTTTTTTGTAAATTAATAATACATCCCAAAACTACTACTGTATCCCACTGTACATTGTATTTTACCCTATCATTGAATAGGCGAGATGGCTGAAAGATATATATTCCAAGTGGGACTCTGTGGAAAGGTTTAGGCCCTGTCTTAACGTATAGATATTTTTGAAATTTTTTTCTCCTTCGGTTTTGAAAACTAAATTCTGTGTCACACTTTACAACAAGGTACACAAAAAATAAGTAGTTACCAAGGTACTAATGAGGAGCAAATGAGGAACTAACAGTCAGTTAATGGTCAGTTCTTGAGTAACGCCCAATCAGATGTCATACAGTAGCTAATCATTAGTTGATAGTCAGTTAATTGATAATGACTGAGGAAACTACTTGTTTTTGTGTACCTTATTGTAAAGTGTGACCAAATTCTGTCCACAAGACCTTCATTTTTCCAAAATATCTGCGTCCACACTAGAACACAAACGGACCATTTTATATGTCCACACAGATACATAGTGATCGGAGATTTGAAAAGTTTGCACCTTGGAAGGCGTTTAAAAACATCTGTGTCTTAGTGACCTAAAACACTGTTTGCATGTGAATGAGAGGCTGAAACGTAGAGGAAAATATCTATTTTCAAAAATATCTGTCTGCGTGTAGACAGGACCTCAGTATCATGTGAAGGTTAAAATGCAGGGGTTTGTTTTGTTTTGTTTTTTCGACAAGAATCCAGTTGTGGCAGAATCACTGGATGTTTGTAGTTCTTTGTTAAATAAAGAGTCCAATTTTAACATATTGCATTTTGTCAGAAAATACTGCACTTCACTCAGCTCCCTCAGTCTTAAAACTTCATTATTGATATTGGTCTCCCACAGTGGTCAAAACCAGCACACACTGCACATTAAAAGGAGATTATTATCAAATCTTTTGAGTATCTTTGCGCATTTGTGTAAACTTTTTGAAAGCAAAACAAAATTTGAGTGCCATAGATAAAGTGCAGTGATAAATGAGTCAATCCACAGGCTAATCTTTGAACTTAATGTTTTATATTAGGAGACCACAGACTATGCACGGCCCATCGTGTTTTCTGTACAAGCGGGGCTACAGGATCCTGCCAACGGACCAGTTCTGGATGAAAGCTGGCCTACTGTTGTAAGGACTGAGGTGAGAGGCCATCTGACAGCGGCACCTGTTATTTAAGTCAATTCATTAGAATGCACTTAATGAATTATCATCTGTTTCTATCAAAGAACATATAGAAAGGAAAGTATTAGTAGTTTCTTTAACTTGACCAAAGCCTGTCTGTTTGGTCAGCTGCCTTTCTGGAACGGCTGTGACGAGGATGATCGCTGCATGCCTGACCTGGCGCTGCAGAGTATGACCGACCTGATGACTCGAAAGTAGGTACACACACAAGAATACGCAGACATACTGTATTTACACATTAAAGTAAAATAAAACTGATGCTTGGCTGCGCTATAACTTGGAATTTCACTCTCTCTTCCTGCCTCTCAGTCACTTCTGTGCGCAGCCTGTACAGTCTCGTGGTGCTTTCTGCCGCCATCTAAGTGAAGGAGGTGCCGAGGGATCTCTGCGGGTCATAGAAGGAAACAGAAGGAGGATGGTGGTGGATGTCCGATTGGAAAACAAAGGGGAGAACGCCTACAATGCTCGCCTAAATATTACCTACACACCCAACCTACTCTTCTCTAGTCTCATAGTCAAGGTACAGTATCATCAGCCAAACTCACAGTGAGAATATGTTTTCATGATGCTGCATTTAAGGAGCTTTAGATGAAATTCAGAGTATTAATATAGCAGCAAAACAGTTTGCTATGTAAAGATGTAGTGGAGTAATGTCTCTGTCTACTTGGGAACATAAATGTTGGTGATTGCTATCAAAGGAAACTCTGTCATCTTCATTTATTGCTGCAAAAAAAATGTATTGCTGTCAGCTGGAGGGCCTCTTACGCCCCTTTCTCAGTGGAAGTCAGAGATGTCAAGTCATGTCCCCCTTGATTATTTATTTTATAAAATCAAAGGGAGGCCAGACATATATGATAAAATGTGGACGCCATATGTGAACTTCATTGATAACCTGTAAAAATGTTGATTCCTTATTTTTAGTTATTTTGTTTGTTTGTTTTGTGAAAATGCAGCAACGGTATGTGGACTTTTGTTGTATATTATATGAGTGTAAAATGTTGTAGGTTTAAAAATCTAAACTCATTTTTTTTTCATCCAGGACAACTCTGACATCAAAATAGAGTGTTTCGTTGAGGACAAACTGAGGCATGAGAAGATCTGCAATGTCAGTGCTCCGTTCATGAGGGCCAAATCTCAGGTGAGATATCACACTCTGAATCAATGAAATTATTGACAACTTTAAAAGGCCAAAAATTGGACTTTTAGTGTGGAGTTGTGACCTTTTTCATTAGTTTATCGTCTAACAAAAAACTGGGTCAAGTTTTGCTGTCTTGCTGATTGTTGAAAACAGTCAAATCAAAATGATAGATTTTGCAGATTTGCACTGATTCTGGAGCATTTTCATTAAGCTGACATTTCGTTCCCGGGTGTTCGGGTTTTTTAAGTCCAAATCGGCCATATGTTTTAGGTGAGAATGCTCATTTCAATATTTATCCAACTGAACAGAAAGCAGATGTAGAAGTTGATCTTTCCAACCGTAAAATATTCATCCATATTTGACTTCTCAGACTGATCCCTAAATATGATAGAAATCAGTTTTGATGCCGGCACTTCTGACTTAAATAAAAATCTGGGTCTATGTCCACAGCCTGCATTGTGCTGCTACTCCAGCACTGAGAAAACATTGACGTGGTCCATATTAGATCACAGGGGCTCAGACCACATGCTGCAGGCTTTAGATGACCATGACAGACCACACTGGTTAATGTGGAAGCCACAAGCCAACCAGAAGAGCCCAGTTTAGTTCTGGTTTGTGAGATCCCTTCTTTCTATAGTCTGACATGAAAGTGTATAGTGTCGACACTAAAACATGTCTGACTCTATTTAACTTTAGAACAAATGTGAGTAGGAAGCAACCTCAATATAGAGATGACTTAATCTAACATGTCCTTGTTATTACATCAGTTTAAAAAGCTGTCGGTAGTTTATCAAGACATAGCACAACACACTGGAGATTAAGATCAAGATCCATATCTTTGTTTATATCCTGTGGCTAAACATTATTTACAGTTCTATGCATAAAGGATGGGCTCACAAAGCACTTTATTACTTGGTGTAGTTTCCCCGACTGGTCACATGCTTTTAAACTTGAAGACCTTCAAGTTGAAGTCCGTATTAAGCAGGAAAAACAGAAAAGTGGACTGTGTTAATAACATAAGGGAAAAATGCTTTCATTAGCCACAGAAATCAAGATGGCTACATATTTATATTTTGCTATTTACCACATACACCCACTGAACGCTTTTTTTTTTTTTTTTTTCATTTTCAACTTTATTTATACACTTTAACATTTAAAATGCATAGAAACACATTAGTCCGACCCATTGGTAGAAGACCTTATCGAGAAACTTAAAAATTAAAGCATAGAAAGAAAGAGAGAGAGACAATAATAATAATAATAACAAATAACTAAATACATAGATAAATGTATGTCATTAATTAAAGCACAACCCAATGGCCAGAATAAATGTCGGAAAGTGTGTTGGTATGTAGCATTAGTACGTTATTATGTCCCGGACATGTTGAACTTTGTTTCTTTACATTTCAACAGCACTTCAGTTAACGTTTGGTTATATTTAGGCACCAAAACCACTCAGTTATTGTTCAGAAAAGATCGTGTTTTGGCTTAAAATACCTCCTATTGGTGGCACAGTGGCTCGCTAAAAACAACTGCTGTTGGTCTCAAATAGTGGTCTGCAGCTTGGCAGCCATCTCACCTAGATGTCACTCCATCCACCATCCCCATTTAAAGTCAACACATGAATTCATTCATTTTCTATAACCGCTTATCCTGTTAGGGGTCACAGGGGTGCTGGAGCCTATCCCGGCTGACATTGGGTGAGAGGCAAGGTTCACCCTGGACAGGTCACCAGACTATCACAGGGCTGACACATAGAGACAGACAGCCATTCACACTCACATTCACACCTACAGCAAATTTAGAGTCACCTGCATGCCTTTGGATTGTGGAAGGAAGCTGGAGTACTGGAGAAAAAAACGTACTAACACGGGGAGAAGATGCAAACTCTGCACAGAAGGTCGGAAAGCCTGCCCTTCCATGCGCCTACATGGAAAGCCTTAGGCGGAGAAAGCAGCAGCAAAGACACCCTGGGTACAGAACAGAGCAGCATCAACTGACAAACAGAATTGACATTAATAAGTCAGACACAGCATGAAAAGGAGGAGCTGGGCTGGAGCCGGGTTGTAAAGCAGCTTGTAGAGGTAGAGGCAACAGTAGGCAGGCCAGAGCAGTTTAAATAGGGTGCCCTGAATGAGATTTGCCAATTGGTTGCATAGAAAGGAATCATGTGACCTATCAGCTGACTCCCTTCCATCAATCAGCTGCTCCATCAGTTTGAGATCAGCTGATGTAGCTGGGATCTGAGCTGAGCTTGACATTGTGTCCTGCCTGAACTAACGCTATGCTCAATTGGTATTAAGAAATGTACAATGCCAACATTTCACCAGGGAGGGGGGAGGGCATGCGGGGCAATCAGCCATCCTCATCATCAGGCATCAGTGTCAAGGATTTAGAGTAAATTAGAAAGGCCTCCAGAGTGTGTAAATAGTTTCAGAGAGCCCTCGCTTTTCTCCAGCTTGATACAGGAGTGGTAGTGGAAGTCAAGACCTTTTGCAGTGTGCCAGAGAGAGTATTGGTATTTAAGTCTGTCAAGCTGTTTGAGTGCGAGTGACATTCTTCCAAACTGGGAATGTTTTTACAGTTCTTTAATTATGTTTTTTATGTGATAAAACCAGTCACGCTTATTCCAGAGCTTTTGGCTATACCCCACGACCTTCATCGGTGAATGAAACTTGCTCAGCTGCTGTCCCATGACCCAACTTTGGTCATGCGATATATGACCATAAACTCTGTATGATCACTTGTTATAATGTGACCAAAGTTACTTGGGTCCCATCATGGCACCTTTAAGTTTATGTTTTATGTGTTCCCAAGGTCATTTTTTATCTTTAATTCTTACATTCCTGTAAGACAGAGGACACAGTGTCACTGGCACAAAAACATAGTAATGAAACTGAAAACCTACAGTGTGAAGAATTTCTGGGACACAAGCCATAACATATGTGAGTCCTGTGGCTCCCACAGTCGTCTGAAAGTGACTTTGCGTGTTCTGAAATAATTTTCTGAAAGGTTAAAGTAAATGTCCCTCATTCAGACATAAAAATCAGTCAAGCAATACCTTCTTCCTCTATAGACTGTAACAATTTAAATCAGCATCCCATTTGGTTGTTATGAAGTTATTATCAGGATGCATCTTAGCAACAGAGTAAACAGGAGTGAAGAACGTTCTTCCTTTGCCATTAAGAACATTTTCTCTCCACTTTAGCCCAGGGCACCAGGTGAGACTGAGAGGAAGATACTGAGCATTTTCTTTCTCTCATCTGTTCCTGATTCTCACGTTCAGTTCTGCTGTAGCCAAGCCTTTCCACAGGCTTGTAATGTCAGCGATATTTATGAGACTCCAGTGAATTTTACAGCAAGGCATCAAGTTTTATATTTAAGAGGGTGATGTTTGAATTAACTTCGATAGGGATGACACTGATGGCACATCGCGCAGTGCAATTAAAAGCTATTAAACAGTGAGCAGATTATACGTAAGCCGTTTTTCGCGTTGATGTCTGAACAATAGTCGCTCTCACTGACACAAAATCTGCTGACAAATACTGTAGGAATGAAGTAATGAAGGTGATTGAGAGAGTTCATGAGATGTCCTAACCACGTCATTATCACAAACAATAGTCCATCTCCGGGGCAACGAAAATATCACCGCATTTCTCTGTAACGCTCCCCAACAACTGAACCAAGAGGTCACCCTTTAAAATCTCACCGAGTGATTCATACCCACTCATTCGGCCTGAAAAGCATCCAGAGCCACAAGGCTGATCTGCTCTGGTCGGGAGCCTTTAAAAATGTGGCACACAGTTAAACAAGACTGATTGTACACCAGCGCTGCTGCCAAGCCTGCCCGAAACCGCTGTTTAGCCAAAGAAAAGTAGGAACCTCAGGGCAAGGTTTTTAAAAACAGCAAGTTATCACTCTTGTTTTGAGTTTTCCGGTTGCTTCTGACCTGTGTAAAACTAGCATGTAAACTCAACTACTGCTGCAGCACAGGGAGGTCTCAAGATCATACCTTGGTGGTGACGAATGTGCTTTTGTTTCTCGTGGGTGTACTTAGAGACAAGGAACACTAGTTATTGCAAATTAATTGTTTGATGATTGACAGTGGATGTGGCTCAGGGATGTGGGTGGACTACAGCAACCCCAGAGGAGGAAGGAGAGCTTCATGCTCCGTCTGAATTTCCATGTTCAACTATGCTGGCGCACGAACGTCCTCTAGCCACGGGACAATGATGTCTTCCAAACCCATACTGCTTGCATGCATGTGTGTGTCTGTGCATTCTTATGTGTGTGTTTTGTGTTTTTATCTGACTTTTCCTCTAAATTACCATCAACATGGATTCATCCAATTACTTTGAAAATGGATAAAGAAATGGATTTTTCTAGGACGTTCACAACAAAAACAAAACAAAAACAAAGGGGCATTTTCCACTAATAGGATGAGATTTTATGGAAAAAGGCAGCAGAGAAAGAAGCACCCAGATACTTTACTGAAGCAAAAGTAACAATACAGCTGTGTAAAAACACTCCATCACAAATTTAAGTATGATAAACAAAATTGATTAAGAAATCAAAAGTAAAAGTACCCATTCTTTTTTACCTCTCTGAAACAATTATTTAAATGAAAATATCTGAAAGCTCTCTGTGACGGATCTGCTTACCACAACGTAAAGGGACAGTTCACCTAAAAATCAAAAATACATATGTGTCCTCTCACCTGTTGTGCGGTTTTATTAGTTAAGATAGTTTTGGTGTAAGTTTCAGAGTGTTGGACATATCGGCCGTAGGGATATCTGCCATTTCTCCAATATAATGGAAGTGGAACCTGGTTTATGGTGCTCAAAGTGCCAAAAAAATACATTTGAAAACCTCAACAACAATGTCTCTTTCCAGAAATCATGACCCAGTTACTCAAGATAATCCACAGACCTTGTTGAGATCACTTTTATGTAGGAACTATTTTCTCTCTACCAAACTACACCCACTATATCAACAACAAGTAAGCGTGCATCTACTCATCGCGAGAGGCTCAATCTTGTGAGGGCACATAAACATTAATGCCGTCCTCCTTACCTGAGCTGTAATGTTAGCTAGCTCAGTGATGCTAGGTGAGCTAGCAGTAGATGCACGCCTCCTTCTGTGTGTGGATACAGTTGGCAGGTGTAGTTTGATAGAAAGAAAATAGTTCCTACATGAAACTGCTCACGACAAGGTCTGTAGGTTATCTTGAGTTACTGGGAAGAAAGAGACATTGCTGGCAAGTTTTTTTTAAATGGATTTTTTTGGCACTTGGAACACCACAAGCTGAGTGTCATCTAGTTTCATTATACTGGAGGTAAGGCAGACATCTCTACAGCCGATATCTCCAACAATCAGCAACTCTCACCAAAACAGTCTAGACTGATTGTGTATTTTTGGTTTGGGGGTATCTGTCCCTATCACAATATGTTGATTTTTATAATCTTATCAAATCTTTTTAATGTAAAATCTTCAACTGAAAAATAACCTGTAACTCCAGCTGTAAAATAAACGTAGTCGAGTGAAAAGTACAGTATTTCCCTCTCAAGATGTAGAGGAGTACATGTATGGAGTGGCAGAAAATACCTTAAAAAGTACCTTTAAATTAAACTTTAAGGTCCAGTGTGTAGGATTTAGGTTGAAATATTGGCAGAAATTGAATAAAACACAATAAGAATGTTTTGTTTAGTATATAATCATCTGAAAATGAGAATCGTGTTTTCATTAGAATGAGATCACATAATGAATTAAACTGTAGTTTATATTTACATAGGGAGCAGGTTTTTCATCCAAGCAGATTAGCATGTTGCACTGCCATGTTTCTATAGTAGCCCATAATGGACAAACCAAACATTTGTTCCACATAGGGCCATTCCAACACATTCTCATCCCAAGTTGTCACATTTTGCTGCCTTGTCAGGGGCCTTTCACATCTACATATTACTGCTAGGTGTGAAAAAACATCAGGATTTGGCTCTACATTCGGGAAGAACACTGGACTCCCGGTTTAAAGTCCAAGGTTTGTTGGACCCATCCACCTCTGGCCGACCAGTGGCGTATCATAACACTGTGGAAGGTTACATCTAGCTGCATTACAAACAGACATTGATTTTTTACCATGAAACTGTTTTATTCAATCTAATGTGCTATATCGTAGGCAACTGGACTTGAGGATGTTTCACCTCTCGTCCAAGAGGCTTCTTCAGTTTTTCAGAACTGAGTCTTAAGTGCTATATTAAGATGTAGCGCTTAACATTACCATGATCTAGATCACCGAAAATCTTCACCAACATGATTTATTCAATGTTTTTATGGTTTAAAGCACCTGGTCCATTTGTTTTGGAGAGGAAGAGACCTCTGTGGATAATTCAGCTCTCAATAAAAACTGCTCCTTAAAGTACAGCACTCATCCAAACGTACTTACTCACTTTCCACCACTGAAAATAGGTCATTATGTTCGTATGTATGTTCTGTATCTGTGGTCTGTCAACAATGAGTCACTCTATAGGGAGGAGGGAAGCTTCAGTAAACCTTGTTAGGCATTCTTCTTTGGTCAGACGGAGTCCGTCAGGATTTCATTACGGCATGAAGGACTGTAAACAATGGTCAGCTCCGTCTGCTCTCTACTGCCAATCAATGCTCCTCTCCTCTCCAGATTTGGGTTCTCCCTCAGTGTAATGTTTAGATTTCCTCTAATGATTTCCATCTTCTTACATCCTCACATCTATTTTCTATTTTGTCTCTCTCTGTCTTTTCTCTTCTCTTTTCTGCTTCTGGTTTTATATTTTGCCCTGATTCTGACTCTAAGTGGTGGTCGCACAGTATGTTTGCGTGCGTGTGTGTGTGTGTGAAGTCATGATGATCTGTATTTACTGCATTGTCCTCAGCTAAGGGGAAATTCCCTGGCTCTCTTTAAGCAGCACCAACTGAGCAGCCTCTCTGCCTGAGGTCAAAGCGCGGGACTTACAGCAGGTTATTGCAGGCTTTACTCCTTAATCCATAATAGAGGGCCTTTACTGTTGGAGAGAGTATATACAGTAGCTTATAAAGTAAAAAAAAAAAGCTTCTAACCCGTGTATTTAGTGTTTGTAATTATAAAAATGTAATGATGATAAACTGCTAAAACTGGTTTAATCCTTTAAACTCTTTTCTCCTCTGTGCAGGTGTCGTTTCGCCTGGAGTTTGAGTTCAGTCGCACTGTCTTCTTCGAACATGTCAGAGTCATCCTGGAGGCCAGAAGGTGCAAACACCAATTTAAACCCTCATCTGTATTTTATAATGATTGACAACTGTGTAATTTCCTATTTGCATGGAGAGAAGTCTGTCCTGAACTGTCCTCTGTGTCCTCACTGATGCTCACAGTCAACTAAGACATCCATAAAAATAACAACCAGGCATCACTCCCACAGCACAGACCATGTGGCGAGCTCAAGATAAGATAAAAAGCTGCAACCACAGCTGAGCTACAAGGATAAATATTTCAACTGGTGTGTCCTGCTGTAACATCATCACTTACGTTCTTTGAATATTTTTGTCTCGTTCTCTCCACAGCGATGGCGAGGAAATGAGCACGGCTGACAATTTCAATGATATCTATTACTCATTGAAGTACGAGGCAGACCTTCTCTTCACTAGGTTTGTCAATCTCTGAACGTCTTACCAAACAACACATGTTGCTGAGGCTCTTGAAGTAATTAGTTGAAGTGAGTGATTCAATGGCATCTGGAAAATGCAGATTAATATCAGTGTGGGAAAATAGCTGAAAGCTGGAATTGGGTCTTTATTATCATGTATTCAGCTACGCAACATACAAAATATGCTTTAAAGCCCACATAAAAGGAAAATAATGCTTTTTCACATGTTTCTTGTTTGTGTTTATTGTATTTTAATTCAAAAGGGATTCAAATCCAACGCGGTATGACATCAAATCAGAGCTGTCGCTGGAGGAGCCCGGAGTCATAGGCCCTCCTTTCAACTTCACTTTCCAGGTGAGAGACGAGCATCATCATCATCACTGTTACTTTAGTTCACTGTACAGGAAAGCTTGGAAATCTATCCATCCATTAGCTATATCTGCTTGTACTTTCGAGGGTCACAGGGGACTTGGAAATAATTGACACAGTTTACTCCTTGTTGTCTCCCAGATCCAGAACCTTGGCTACTTTCCAGTAAAGAATCTGCAGCTGAACATTGAAATCCCAGAAATGACGAAAAATGGGAACCAACTCCTGCAGATATCTGACTTCTATATCGACCAGGTGAGTGTGGAACCTCAAAGTTAGGCTGCTTGATTTAAAGGAACACTTCACCTACAAAGTTATTACTTGTATGTCAGTTATTCACTGCATGTTTCCTTAAATTCTTTATTAAGAACTTTTGTTTGTCTCATATGCCTCTATTGTGATCAGAGAATCCAGAAAACAATCTTCATGAATTCAAGCAACCAGTATCCACATTTAATCACAGCAAAACTATATCAAAACACTCGTTTACAAACTCTCACACAACTCGTGCAGTATAATCCAAGTCTCATTTATCCAGTCGTATGCTCAGAACTAAAACCTTGTAATTTAAAACACATCAGTACAAACAGCCTCATGCACGGAGGAGTAGTGTGCCTGAATGCATTTTGAACACACATTTGAACTCTGCTTAACCAGAGCAGTGCGCTTATTCATAGGCGGAATTGTTTTATATTGTAACGTTGAAGTGGAAATGCACGTGTTTTGGAAGTACTGAGCATGTGGCTGGATAAATGAGACTTGGATTATGGTGCAAGAGTTGTTTGAGAGTTGTAAACGGATGTTTTGATGTAGTTTTGCTGTTGTTAAATGTGCACCCTGTTTACTTAGATTCGTGAGGAGTGTTGTTGTTGTTGTTGTTGTTGTGCGTGACTAGACGGACGGGAGTCAATTGAATAGGCAATGTTAAAGAGATGAGTTTTAAGACAGGATTTGAAAGTGGAGAGAGAGTTGATGCTACAAATGTCAGATGAAAGGGAGGTCCACAGGCAGGGGGTGGAGTGGCTGGAAGGCCTCATGGTGGTCAGGCGGAGGGGCAGGACAGTGAGGTGGATGGAAGAGGAAGACCTGAGAGTGCAGGTGGGGGTGTGGATGTGCAAGAGCTGGGACAGGTACAGAGGAACGAGGTTGTGGGTGAGGAGTAAGATCTTAAAGTCAATGGGGTGTTTACTGGGAGCCAGTGAAGCTGAAGAACAGGAGTGAACTTTTGAAAGAATATTGGCACTTCATGATTTAGTACCCTCCTAAATAAATATTTTAACAGTTTTGGAAACAGGCTTATTTATAAGTAAGACAGCTTTACAAGTGCTTGTAAGCAGTGTTGGCCTGTGGCATAGGCCTGGTGGAGATGGGACAGTTATCCGACATCACGCGAGCCCCAAAACACGCTGTATCATTGTCATGTCAAAACAACAAAAGCTCTCTGGTGCCCACTGAACCACCACTACACTACTGCAAGGAGTTTATATGGAGAGAATTAAAATGAAATTTAAAAAAAAAAAAAAAGAAACTTAATAAATCCGTGTTGAAATCGGCAGAAGGAGATGTAGCTCCCCTTTACATTCAGTCTTTATGCTAAGCTAGGATAACCAGGTCCTGACCTCAGCTCTGTGCTTAACATACAGACATGGAGATCTGTATGGATCTTCTGATATCTTCCACAGTGTTAAACTAGTCCTTCAGTTACAGAGCCATGTTCATTCTTGGTTATTATGTAACACTGTCAACCTATCAGAATATTATTTCAGTCTGTTTCTGCAGACATAAAGCTGTAACATACTAACAGATATTTTAACTCTTATGTCCCACCTCAGAGAGATGGTACGCGCTGTTTACCACCTCAGCACGTGGCGCAGAGCAGGGCGGCACCTGAGGACCTTACACGCTTCTCTCGCTTGGTAAAGTAAAAACCAACCAAATTCAACCCCAAATAATATTTTTATTTCCACCCTCTGTAGCTTTTCATCACTTTGAGGCTCATGTCTGGTTTCTTCTCACAGAACCGATCCAACACGCTCACTCTGCCAATCCAGTGCATCGTCAATGTGGCCTCCTACAGAGAAATCGCAGTCAGAATCACAGGAGCACTAAGAATAGATACCTTACACGCAGTGAGTATAAAACCCTATAACATGCACGCATAAAGCTGGAAATCCCTGGCTTTATAATAACACAAATGCATGCGAGTGCTTTATTCATCTCGCTGTTACTCTGCTCTGCCTCCGCAGTGATGACAGCTTTGTAGTCTTTCAGCTGTGTGATGTGTTTGTGAAAACTGGCAGCATGTTTTGATTTCCTCTCCAGCTGAAGTTTAAAATCCTGGAACTGGGAACCAGTGCATCGGTGGAGCTCCCCTCCTCCAGCCCCATGTTTTTACATGAAGAGAGGCCTGTCAGACATGTGAGTCAACAACACTAATACTGTAAAGTGGCTCTGTCCCGGGTTTGACCTGACTTAAATCTGAGCTCATAATAGCATCATAATTTGATCAGATTTAGACTTTCTCTGATTTTTATCCGCTCCATGTGTGAATACAGTGTTCTGTGCTCAAAGAAATCAGTGTTTTAAAATGTATTTAAATGGACTGGAAGTGTTAAAATAGTATAAAACATGTAACACTGAACAGGAGCATATTCTGCTGCAGTTACACAGATATCAGTGGGCTCTGCTGCAGTTGAGCACAGCTCTGTGAGAGTGAGGCAGTGTAGGATCAGACAGTAAAGGTTGGTATTGGAGCACACGTGCTGTGTGGTGCTTAGGGACCGAAAGGACCAGCGGCACAACATGTTAAAGTCTGGACTCATACACTAATCTTTGCTGCCATCTATTGGCCAGTACAACCAGTCATACAGTTTCTCTTCATATTGCTTTTATGGGCCAGTGCATACTGATTTCTTTCAGCTGACGTAAATGTATTATTAGTGTAACAAGAGGAACGGATTTTGTGGTAAATCTGGTTCTGATCTGTGCGGCAAGTCTTCCTTTAAATATACATGTAAGGAAAGAACATTTATAGTCCTGTTTCAGACCTATTTCTGTAAAATAGTTATGTTTGATTCAACATATGTCTCTTAGAGTCACAGAAGGAGTCTAAAATATTGTGTCCATGTGCTGAATATAGCTACAGCAATTATTTATAATCCAGTATCATCATCATCATCATCATCATCATCATGTGTGGGTAGAGTGCATTATTACTGCCTGTGCCTTGGGTACTCAATTTATGATTATATATATAACTGTATGTGTATTATATGTATATTTTGTACATTAGGAGTTCAGTGTGTATTTAAAAAAATACATTTTCCAATCGAATGATTCAAACATGGTCTGGTCCACAGATAATATTGGAGATCAGGAAGGAGGGAGATTACAGAATCCCTAACTGGATTATCATCGGCAGCACGCTGGGAGGACTCTTATTGTTAGCCCTGCTCAGTCTCGCTTTATGGAAGGTAAGTCATCATATATTGCACATGTATTTAAAAATTAAATGTATTTAAAAGAATTATGAGAGGTAACTACTTCAGACTGCCAAAGATCAGGTGTGTCTCAGTGCTGCTGCTGTTTTTATCTAAAGTAGGTCATAGCGTATTATTCTATGGCCAAGTTGATTTTGTTCTCCTGAAGTCATCTGGGCGGCACGGTGGTGTGGTGGTTAGCACTGTCCCCTCACAGCAAGAGGGTCCCCGGTTGGATCCCGGGTGTGGGAGCCCTTCTGTGCGGAGTTTGCATGTTCTACCCGTGTCAGCGTGGGTTTTCTCAGGGTACTCCAGCTTCCTCCCACAGTCCAAAGACATGCAGGTTAATTGATAACTCTAAATTGTCCGTAGGTGTGAATGTGAGCATAAATGGTTGTCGGTCTCTATGTGTCAGCCCTGTGATAGTCTGGCGACCTGTCCAGGGTGTACCCTGCCTCTCACCCAATGTCAGCTGGGATAGGCTCCAGCCGCCCCGCGACCCTCAAGGGGATGAAGCGGTTAGAAGATGAATGGATGAAGTTATCTGAATTCTTCAGAGGCTCTTTTAAACCTTAACTATAGTCACAGCAGTTCTTCAGAGTGGGGATATGCTGCCACCCTCTGGTAGACAACAAAATAATGTCTGTAGACAGAGAGAGGCCCAATTCCAATCCGGCCCCTAAAGACTCAAGCCCTGAACCCTCACTGACTTAACTGACGTCAGCTGTAAGTGATTGAGTGTGAGAGTCTGAAAGGGCTCCGGATGCTACAAATAGGAATGGGACAGCACTTATCCCCCTGTCTACAAAATGTTGTTGACACTGGCGGCTTTGGGCGTGATCATTTATCGGTTATTGTCAGCATATATTCCACACACAAAGAAGTCCGCATCGATGCTGTCCTACGGTAAGGGGGCATAAAGGGCTCACTCACTGACTCACTGACTTGACGATTTGACAATGGGACAGCCCTCACACACTCACGCACTTCACGTGAACGCGCCTCTAAGTCAGTGAGTCTGTAAGGGATCGGATTGGAATTGGGCCAGACAGGTCAAATCTGACAGTTATATTACAGCATTTTCTGAATGCGACACACTAACAGCGATTCTTGAAGCACCATCTCTGAACCCATTAACACTTGTAGCTGATACATTTACCAAGTGGATGAAAGTTCTCTGCTTTACACTCAGTTTGTAATCTTACAACACACTTCTAGCAAAAACCATGAACATTAGTCTCTGTATTGCTACACTATGTTACAAATCAGAGCTTGAGCACTACAAATAGACCACAGATGAAAATGTGGACAACAATGGAGGCCAATATTGGACAGAAGAGAAATGTAGATAGATATGTAAGATAATAAAGTATTACACATGTATTAAACAATCAGGACATGATAAAAACAAACAAAATAAGAGGGTACTGTTGATATCATTTTTCTTAAAATGGGAGATAATGACAATGATGATATTAATTCCTAAAACAAATAAAAATACACTTAAAAACCAAACTAAAAACTTGTGAAAAGAGAACACTGTTGTAGCAGACCGTAGGTCATGTGGAAGATAATTCCAGAGAGTAGGACCATAATGACTGAAAGCACCATGAGCTGACTGAGAGTTGTACAAAAACCAAGTCCTAGGACTTCAACATTACTAGTAAAATAAAATACATATACACAGCGATACAGGGTATATGGCTACTCAGTTAGAACATTACAATTCACTATCTTTACTCCAAATTCTGACAGATATTTAAATCTTATTCTGATTAGAAAACTGTAACCTTTCTGAGTACAGTACATTCATCAGCTCTCTTTTCCACATATCTTATGTTGGTGCACCGTCTGTCTTCCACATAAGTAGAATAAGTTTCCTTGCCACAGCCACACCAAATGAAACGGCCTGAGTTTCATACTTGTTTACCAAAGGCAACACTCGTGGCACAGATGACAGCAACTAGTGGGTGAAGTTCCCATTTCTTCTCAAAGGCATCAGAGAAACATTCAAATACACTCTTCCAATAAGTAAACAATTTCTAACATGCCCAAAGAGAATGTGTTGATGTCCCGTCTGCCTCTTAACACCTGCTACAGAGGGAGGAAACATCAGGGAAAATATTATGCAATCTGTCTTTGAAATAGTAGAGCAAATGCACTGTTTTAAATTGCTTCAGATTGTGTCTGGAGTTAATTGAACATTTATGCACACTTTCAAGACTCAGGAAAAAAAATTTGACCTCACTGGTAGTGATAGTGAGTTGTATTCAGAATACACATCTATACTTTGTACATGTGTGATGAATCTGTCTTGCAAACTGTTCTGCCCTGCACACACAAAAAGCAAAAGCTTTTGAGGTAAGTGTGTAGAGTAGATACTGTCAAACATAGTGCCCAGGCAATCAGAAGACACTGTATTAATTGACAGACGATCCCATCATTTCGGTAAAAAAACATGTTTATATAACCGAGGACAATTATAATTTCATATTTTGCCATTTATCTTGGAAAGAAAAATGTGTTGTCCACTTTATAACTCTCTCGAGAGAATAAAACAAGAACAGCTGAACCACGTGAGTTCCGGACATGTGCAAGTTTTCTAGTTGGAGAAATAATGGCACCACTAAACTGAATGTAGAACCTTATTTTGAAGTAAAAGGGCAAAGAGTCAATAACATTCATGGTCAACACAGAAGCCATTGACTGAAACACTTACTGTAACTCCAGGGGACAAAGATCATAAACAGCGTCACGCTTTTCTCTGGGGCAAAGCTCTGGGATAGATTTGTTCATGTTCACATGACATCATTGGCCTCCTCTGATGTTTGTCCTTTGATTTAAAAAAAAAAAAATCTTTTTTTTATAAGGCAAATGCATTAGAACAACATTAAGCATAGTCTGGCCTTTTAAACAGCTGCAAATACTCATGGTAAACATCTCGCGTGTGTGGGCAGTGTGTGGGTTTTTCATTATGCTAACATACGCTTCCTCACATCCTCTCTCTTCCTGTGACCCTGAAATCATTCCCCCTCCGCCATTACGAAGGATCTTCCAATTTCTTAAATGCATCTTGAGGAGGCGAGGAGAGAGGAGGCCTCTGGAGGAGCCTAGAGCGAGGGAACATGTGTGTCCTACGTATCTCTTCCTCGCATTTCTCTCTCACATCCCTGCTGGGAGGAGCAAAGACGTGAGGGAAGGAAGCAGTAGAGCTTTTGGTCGTGCCCGACCATGCATGAACTTACTTAGTTTCTGTCCAAGCCCGACTGAGACCAAACCATGGCAGCAGTTTTGGGCCCGAGCCAGATTAAAAACACGAATTTCCACTGTAAGAAAAAAGCATTCATCACAAACTAAAAGAAACTAAAGTCAATCCCAGGGACATTTTCAAAAAATTATAGTCCAGACCCAGTGGGTTGGGTCAGGCCTGATCAGGTTCGTGCAGAGAATGAAAGCTCTAGCAAGGAGACACGTTGGCATGATGAAAAGCACCCACACAGTTTGACTGACATCTCCCTCACTCTCCTGGTAGCTTGTTGCACCTGTGTGGGTTTTACAAATGACACTTTTATCTTCACACCACTTGAGCAGGAGCCTAATCAGTGAGAGTAACTGGAAACACCTGTGTGGCTCTGCAGGCTCTGAGCAGGCAACAAAATTAATCAATCAAATGTACCAGAAGATTTGGATTTTATAGTTGACATATCAGCTGAATGCATCTTCACTGTGTTCGGCTCTGAAGCTGTAAATGCAACTTTATGTTTGTAGAAAAAAATTACAACTCAAGGTCAACTTACTGACATTTTTAGAGCTGTCAACCTTGTCTTAGGTGTCATCGCATGAATTAAGTGCGACACATTAACACAGGTCAGATGATAATTAAGTGGTTGTGTGTTCTTATCACTTGACCCATACTCCCCTCTCAGGTGGCCTGATTACAGCTGAGCCAGCTCCATTCATTAATTCAAGAGGCTGTCCACACCAGCGCGGGTATTTATAAAACCGTGACTCTTTGCTCACAGTTTGGCCTTTCATCCACACGTAACTGCAGTTTTGGGCCCCTGTAACCGGAGTTATTTGTAACCAGGGTCCAGGGTGAACTTTTTGGAAAAGTCCGGTGTCAGCAGTCATGTGTGGACAGGATAACCGCAGTTATTTTGTTTCGTCTCCATTGTATGACATCACAGTGTGCAACGTAAACAGAAAACAGCTGTGTTATTACCCGATCCAGTGTGTGCGAGAGACGATTTGAGGATGGACCTATACAAAATACTGCTGCTATTTAGCAGCCCATCAGCACTTTGTGGCTGTATCATACAACTAACGTTGTTGTTTTTTCCATAATGACGTTTTACTGCCTTCTGATTGGCTACAATGGCCTTACAGTTAGGAGTTATATCGCCACCTACTGCTTTGGCATGTGTATTACATTGCTTGATAGTGGAATTTGCGGTGTCATGTGGACGGAGGTATTTTTGTTACACCACTTGTATGGACGCAGATTTTTTAAAAACTGGAGTCCAAAAAAGTTCGGTTTTAAAAATACCCGTGCTCATGTGGACTAGGCTTAAAACTGTCAGGCTACAGTCACAGTACAAGCAGGTGTTGCCCACATTGGACTTTTTTTTGCTCTCATGTGAAAACAGATCCGACTTTTAGTAGAGTAGTGTGGACACATTCACATCCCGTTTTTTCAAATCAGATCTGGGCTACTTCCATATGTGGTCCTAAATCAGCTGTGAGAACAGTGACATCAGAATTCAGGTTTATTTTCCCGATACATCCAGGGTGGGGGAGCCCTTCTGTGTGGAGTTTGCATGTTCTCCCTGTGTCAGTGTGGGTTTCCTCCAGGTACTCCAGCTTCCTCCCACAGTCCAAAGACATGCAGGTTAACTGGTGACTCTAAATTGTCCGTAGGTGTGAATGTGAGTGTGAATGGTTGTCTGTCTCTATGTGTCAGCCCTGTGATAGTCTGGTGACCTGTCCAGGGTGAACCCCACCTCTCACCCAATGTCAGCTGGGATAGGCTCCAGCCCCCCTGTGATCCCCAACAGGATAAGAGGTTACGAAAAATGAAAGAATGAACTGCAGATTACTCACATACAGTGTCGGAGCAGTTCATTGAAACTACAGAAGACTGCTGCAGCTGTACCGCTGCTGCCAGTCAATAGAGCCCGAATGTCAGACCATTTCTTATGGGAACAGCCCTGATAGCATTGTCATTAGGCGCCAACAGAGATATAAACAGGTTGCCCTGGACATCCTAAGGGTTTGGAAGAACTGTTCCTCCGTGATCCCTCCACATCCCGCCCCACCACTCCTGGCTCCTCTCCTGGCTGCACCCACACCTCTCTCCCCACACAACTACCAGGAATAGCTGCTAATGGACTGAAAGCCCTTTTGTACGTCAGCCCAATATCCTGAAAACAAATGCCCATTGCTCATTGGGTCCAAAAATATGCTACACACTCTCCCAACCAGCAGCACATCGTTACATCTATTTTTCCACAAATGCCAGTTTCACAATTGTGATGTTTTTTGTTGCTCTTCCATGTGTGTGATGTTACTGGATGCATGTGAGGTGTTTCAGGGCAGAGATCAGTTCACACTGATGTCAGATATTGGTTGCTTCAGACATCAGAAAGACTGGATCTTGGGAAATAATCCAAACTGAACATGAAGTCCTGTAATGTGAATGCAGCCTAAGACGTAGTTGAACTCTTTTCTCTGGGAAAAAAAGCAACCAAGTGGACCTTAAATTCAGATTATTTTGAGCTCATGGTGAAGGACAGACAGTCTTCTGTTGTTAGTTTGAGCTTCATGTCTGATGTCTGTATGTGTTTCTCTCCCTCCCAGCTCGGCTTCTTCAGGAGGCAGAAACGGAGAGACGAGGACGAGCAGGGGGCAAACGGGAAAGTGGCCGAAGAGCGGTAACGCAGGCTGAGGGCCCCCAGCAGACGCCTTTTCCACAGGGGACCCGACACTCAGGGACCAACCCACCTCCCCCCTGCTCCCCAACACCACAGTGGCACCGCATCGACAGCTCCGCATGACCGCTGAAGCAAGGCTTGTTCAGTGCACTGGATTTGTCCCACGCCACGACCCCTGACCCCCAAGAGTCAGCACTGTCACACTCACTTAGCATTCCTGCACTGTTGCGACATTAGGGCCTTCTTTGTCTATGTATTCACCGCCCTCCAGTGTCGTACCTTCCACAGATCTTTGAGCTGTCGTTTTCTTGGCTTCAGGCTGGTGCTTTTCCCGGCCGTTTGAAAAGAAGAACAGAGCGAGCTTTGATCGATCTGTCCCAAGAATTTCAGGCCACAATTTGCCCTTGAGGCAAGCGTTAGCCAATCATTTTTTTTGTCTCTTCCTGATGTGTATTTATTAACTCTTATGGTAAATTTTGAAATACATGAAGAACCTCAAGGGTGACTTGCCACCCAAAAGCTACCGCAAATGTAAAGTTACTATACTGTATATTGAATTCGATGTTTAAAAGATTTTTATCTGCAACATGTTCAGCTCACTTGCATAATAATTTATGAAGAAACTAAACTGAACTAAAGTCGCCAGAGTACAAAGAAGGTTCATGTTTATCTAAGAACCCTGACACACCAAGCCGACGGTCAACCGCTGGTCACTGTCGGGCCGTTTGTGGGCAACTGCTGTGCTAGTTTCTGCAGTGTGTCCCATGTCGTTGGTGCTAGGGTGTCAGCTTTTCCTCAGCTGATTCAGCATGTTGAATCAGCATCAGAGCATCATAGCTCGACGTTGGGTAAAATCACTCTGATAGGCAGTTCCGCACAGCACACGACAAGAGAAACAGAACTGAAGAAAATAAACAAATGGCAGAAGTCAAAAGGGTGTGAGAAGGAAACCTACTTGTTATATTACGTAAGGTAATATTTTTAGCCATTGAGCTCTTCAGGAGAAACAGTTCCTAACTGTTTGTGTTGTTATTTGCTGGCGCACCGTAAATATCCTTTGTTCCGTCAACATTGGGTTGTGTAGTTAATGTGCTAACTGGCTAACTAGCATCTTGAATCCGTCCTGTCGGCCTTCCAGTTTCCCTTTTTGAATGACAAATGCAGACTACCGCCGCCTGCTGACATGAAGTTATGTCCTCTCATGCACGTGCAGAACTTTCGCGCAAGTTGGCCGTTGTCGTTTTTGCAGTGTGTTCAGAGCAACTTTTTGGCTGAGACACAAGCAACATTGTCTCCACTTGCTCTTTGATGTCAGTTTGGTGTGTCGGGCCTTTACAGCGATGTTTCTTAATTTTTTTTCTACAGAGAAACTTCTAAACCTGCATCCGCTCTTAGGAGTTCACTCCTTTTTCTTTTTAATATGTTCATCCTGGAAAACATTAACCATTTGATGCACTTTTACTTTGTACAAAATTAACTTGAATTTTGTAAATAGTCATGTACCTTTTTATACCCTTTCAAATATTATAATGGTTTTCAGTATTTTTCCACGTGGTTTATGGCATTACTTTGTAACTTAAGCAACAAGGCTTTGTGTTACTGAACCTGTTACGAGACGTTGCATGCCTTTTAACGTGCACTGCATCAGAGCAAAAGGATGTGCATAAAGTATTGCAGGCAACATGGATATCAACAAATTAATTCTGATGAGTAACTGTAACTAAATGACGATCAGATGCCATAAAGATGAGTCCGGTAAATGCACATTGCTTACAGTATGTCAGCACCCTCCTGGTGTTACCAACGAATGTCAGTTTGTCCTGTGTTGATGAGAAGAGCTGTAATATGCCTACAAATAAAACATTGTATATGTCTGTGAATGTCTTTTTAATGAACGCCTGAGGAGTTTCAGCTGTGGGAAGGAGCCCCGAGGAAACAAGAGTGTTGTTTATTTAAATCATGTCAATTAATCAGAGAGAGGCTACGGTTATGGAGGGAGAGATCAAGAGTGAAGATAATTAAAAGCTGCAGTAGGCAATATTATTTCATTATGTTTTGGTTGAAATGTTGGCCCTGTTTATACCTGGTATTAAACTGTGTCTTGGGTAATCCTATCACAAGTGGACAGCCCTAAATATAGGGGTGCTTTTACACCTGCCCTGTTTGGTTCGGTTCAATAGAACTCAAGTTTGTTTGCCCCCTAAGTGCGGTTCGTTTGGGCAGGTGTGAACCAAAACAACTGGGCCGAGACCTTCTTGAAGAGGTGGTCTCGGTCCGGTTACAAACAAACTCTGATGCGGTTCGTTTGTAGTGAGAAGGTGTTCCGACCTGGATCTGAACCAACTGCAGTCACATGACACATTGTTTGGGTTAAACATTGTTTTCTAGTTGGAGCCGCGCCTCGTTTTCAAATTGTATGGTTTGACTAAAATGAACAATGACAGCAATATAGTCCACGATGAGCAGCGCTAAAATCAACCTGCGTAGTTGTCCCTCCATTGTGACATTAGAAAGTGTCACATTTATCTTGCAAGTGTACTCTTCTTCATCGTTTTGTTTACTTCCTGGATTTTTCAGTTTTGGAAATTCTGACCAATCCAGAGCAGCTTTCTCACACAAGGCATTTGATCTGGTCCGCTTGTAAATGCTGCCGCGAGAACACGAACCAACTCTAAGCAATTGTGTAACAAAATTGGTCCCTGATTCAGACCAAAGCAAGACAACTCTAGGTCTGAAAGCACCCTAAGTGTAAACGACCACCAAGACGCAATGTGATCTGATCTGAATGTGGTGGTTGTACCTGTGACAGCGAGCAATTTTAAGACAAGTTGGACAAAGTGTTGTGTGACCATCCACTGTTTTCCCCTATGGGGGAGACATGTTGAATTCTGCTGACAGTAATTTCTCCAGCTGTATTGACACAACCACTAACATAACTAGTGAGCAGACACAACGTGAACATATTAAGTGTGTATGGGGCCCTTTAACCTTCTGGTGTAAATGAAACGGTATGCTGCATTCACATGCTCCTCAAAAAGTCCTGAGTTGGGAAGTTGTCCTTCTGACTTCAGTGTGTTCACGAGCTTTAAGTCGTAATGTGGAAACAAAATTGACGCTACAAAGAAGATGTGCTGTATTTTACTGCTCAGAACATTTAAACATATTTGAGGCTTTATATTAAAAAATGATTTTGTCGTAGACTTGTTGCTGCCGTACATTAGCTACTGAAATGGTGCTTTTATGCTAAGTAACTCAGTAACTTTTCCAACTGATCCAGGTCACTCTACGTGGACAGCAACTAACGTTAATACCATATTACAAATTACATGTAAAGACAAAAAGCTGACATGTAATATATGAATTACTATGAAGTTTATTATCATCAACCAAACATTTACTTTGGTCTACCATGTTTCTGCACCTCTAATGTCAACTTGACAACTCGTTTACCAAAATTTTCACCAACTTTTCAAGCTATTTTTCCCATTTGAGAGGACATACCTGAATTTTCCCAGTGGGGAGGTCATTTTTTCAGTTATTCTGACCCCACATGAAAGCAGGGGTAACGCAAGCAGTCAGCTGGAGACGCAGGATGGACACAGGTGTGAACGGCGATGTGTCTCGGCTGTCCACTTGTCTTCGGATCACTGAAACTCATGCTAATACCAAGTGTAAAGATTAGAGATGAGAAAAAGGCACTGCAGTGACAGAATCTTGACTCATATTAATTCAGTGCTGCCTAGTTTGACCGTTTGACCACAGTTCATGAGCACTAAGAGGAGGAAGAGGAATTTGTCTCCTACTTCTGTGTGGATGTAGTGACAGTTTCAGTGAATAACAAAAAATTAACTTTTATAAAAGTTACAAACCACCTTTAACGCGCAGAGATGACTGTGAAGCCACCTGCCAATCACAGCCTCCCAAAACCTTTAATTTTTGTCTGGGCTGCAGTGTTTTCTCTCACATCTAAAGAACATTTAATTTAAAGGCAAACGAGAGTATTGTCAGTGGTTGTTTGCATCCTCTGAGTTAAAAGAAAGCGCTAATAAATGAGAGCTCCCCTGTGGTGCTGTGATTTAGTGAAACTGTGATTTGCGTTTGGGGACGCAGGTTTGATTCACTCAGCTGACACATGCTAACCATCTGCTGCTGTCAGTGCTGTGCTGAAAACATATTGATCCCTCGCTGAGGAGGGAATTAGACTGTTGCAGCTACAAACGTAATGAGATCCAGCGAGGGCAAGAAAGTGAGTACGGCCAAAGGAACTGAATTAAAGATGAGCCGTAAATCCAAGCACACAGAGCACAGTCAGTTAATCTAAAACAAATGTGATGTTATGTCGAAATGCTGCAGAACATGTTACAGTATATATATAGGCTCTAACAGTGAGGCATCTGTGAAAGAGTATGGGTTCATATATGTGCCTGTTTCCCTTCATCTTCATTGTTACAGGATTGTTATGTTATTTTCTGTATCTGAATCCAAGGTCATGAGTGCCTTGTTATAAATAGAACTGACTAATAAGATCAGTCAGGCCGCCACTATGGACGGAGACTTATAGATCCCCAACACTTATTGCTATAGAAACAAATCTGCAGTTTGTACACCTTGTTATCGTCCCTTTACACCACCCCTCCAGCATCATGGACAGGCCACATGAAACAAAGCAGCCCCATGGCACAGGGAGGAGAACGGACAGACAGGAACACATGCTCATTAGTGCACAAACATGGCTCTCTTGTTCTGGGTTTGCTTAATCACCTGAGGATGACCTGCACCTCTGCTGAATGCAAAGTGACAGCTGCTGGACCCTCTGCAACCATTATTACCTCCACCCTGTCTTTACCTGACAGCGTATAGAGCCAGTGCTGAATATGCATTAACCTCAATGAAAAGGAGCTGTCCAACACCGCATGTGTATATGGATTTCTTACCTGAATCAGGTGTGCCACATTCTCCCCCTTTATCTGTGCAATCTGTGTCAAACTCAACAATGCATGCATGACACCTCTCAAAGAGAATTCTTTTATTGTTGCTGAAAGCCAGAACACCTTTAGAAATGAACCTGCTCCGTCTGACAGGATGACAAACTGTCAACACTCATGTTATTTAATCATGTGGGACAAACCTCCAGTGTAAAAACAGTGCATCTGAGAAAATATACAATATATGTTTATATATATGCTCTTTTTTTGTACATACAGCAGTGGGTGAACACAGTGCAGATGTGTGAGGACAACATACAGTATACAAAATTTAGCACAGCTATACAGAGAAATGTAAAGAATTAAGGATGCCACAGGATTGAAGATGTTCTGTGGAGTTGATCAATAGTCACTTGAAGTCAATCTCTTACGACTTCAAGTGGAAAAGCAATTGATTTACAGGCAGAGCAGAAACACTGCACGCTCCTTTTTCATAATACAATCCCACTTGAAGCTGGGAGTCCTTGAAAGTGTCTAAGATTCATTTGCCCCCTGTCCCCGTCTCTCTGTTGCCCGGTGTCTTGGAAACAGAAGCGTTTTGTTCGCCAACGAAATTAACAGGTGATAGGTATTGTTGTGACAGTTGTAGGAATTTAAAAAACTCCACATTACACTTCTCAAACATAGTTCATGTCATCATGACAACCAGGTGATAGCGTTCATCTTTATTTATTATAAAAAATGTTTAAATCTGAAGTAGTGGCGAAAGCATTACGCACGAGTCATGACAGTCACAGGTGGACAACCAGAGCAAAAAGCAGCTGCATGAGGTGTTATGTTTCACCACACTCAAGTTACCGAGGGATCATTTTGGAGCTTGGTAAACCTTTACGGTCTATGATGGGCAGCGTGTACTCCCCCTTGCTCATAATCTGGAGAGGCACGACTCCCTGGGTTTCTCCGTGCGTAAAAGAGCGCGTGGCGCAGCTCTTCTTTGAGGATGGAGGGGACACTCTCCAAAACAACGCGCTGAGCATCTTCCTGATCTCTGGCCTCATCAGGCAGTAAAGCACCGGGTTTAGGCAGCTGTTCGCGTGCGCCAAGCACACGGTGACAGGGAACACATACGTGTGCACCATGTAATATGACTTGTCCCAGTTAACTGCGTTAAATTTGACCAGGACGCCCCAGAAGGTGATGGCATGATTTGGCATCCAGCAGCAGAAGAAAGACAAAACCACGATAGCGACAGATTTGGTGACTCTAGATCTCCGTTTGGGGTTGCTGCTGTCCATGCTCCTCCGCCTCACGAAGCGCAGCAGCATCAGGTAGTTAACACAGACTATGAGCATGGGTATGATGAAGGCTATTAATATTTTCTGGATGTGATAGAGGGCGAGCCAGTCGTGCCCCTCTGGAAACTTGAGGAGGCAGAGTTTTTCACCGGCCACCACAGTCACGGTGGAGAAGATAGCTGTGGGAGCTGTGGCCACTGTCGCCGCCACCCACAGCACCGCGCACACCCACTTGACGCACCGGGACCTCCTGTACGCTTTCTTCTTCAGGGCCGAGGCGACAGACAGGTAGCGGGTCACACTCATGGCAGTGAGGAAGAACACGCTGGCGTACATGTTCATCACGGTGACCGAGAGGATGATTTTACACATGGAGTCTCCAAACGGCCAGCTGAAGTCCAGCGCGGTGTCCACAGCCCAGAAGGGCAGAGTGAGCACGAACTGGAAGTCCGTCACTGCCAAGTTGATGATGAAAAAATTGATGGTGGACTTCTTCCGACCTTGCCGTAACCTCGTGAGGAAAAAGACGAGCAGGTTTCCCACCAGACCCACCGCGCAAACTACAGAGTACACCACGGAGATGAGGATCCTCAGGATGGAGGTGCCGTCTGCGCTCACGTCGATGTCTTCGAAACTGAATTTCTCATCGCCAGGTGAACTTCTGTTCAGAGCTCCTCCGCTGTGGTTGAATAAGTCATCCATCTTTAAAGTCAGGAACCTGGACTGGCACCAGGCGTTCCGCTGCGCGCACAGGCTAGACGCAAACACAGCCCTGACGCTCCATGTGAGAGTCCTCGCTCTTTATCCCCATTCAGTGAGTCTGAGTCTGCTTTTATACAGGTGTGTCGCTCCTCTGCTGAGCCACGATTGGCTGCACAAGATGTGACAGAGACGCAGACAGACATAGAGACGAGTGTAAATTTTCCAGAATCCAACTGCAAACACCAGGACTGGTTTACTGATTAGTCTCCATGAATTAATATTTGCCTCACACAGACTGTCAGCTCATTAGACAGGTGGCGGGGAGCTATACAAATGGGAAAATGTCAACTTCATCATGAAAAGTTAACGAAAATACAGGAACCTTCCTCCGTTTTGTTGTGCACATCATCACCAAGATCTCTCCAGGGGTCAGTTTGCCCTATAGGAGCATCATAACTGTGAAGGGCAGAGCAGGGTTGGAGAGGTGCCGAAATGTTCAGAACTGGGGTCAAAGGTCATCTGCGGGGTCATTTTATTAGTAAGACACTTGCAGTGACATCCTATGGGGGGACTGGTTTCCTAGGGCCCCAATGAGAACGGGGTCCTTGAAAAGCCTGGAATGAAAAGTTTTGTATTTATTTCTAAGAAATTAGTAATGGGCACGGTGGTGCAGTGGTTAGCATTGTCGCCTCACAGCAAAAGGGTTTCTGGCTCAAACCCAAGGTGGGGGAGCCCTTCTGTGTGGAGTTTGCATGTTCTCCCTGTGTCAGCGTGACTTTTCTCCAGCTTCCTCCCACAGTCCAAAGACATGCAGGTTAATTGGTGACTCTAAATTGTCCGTAGGTGTGAATGTGAGTGTGAATGGTTGTCTGTCTCTATGTGTCAGCCCTGTGATAGTCTGGTGACCTGTCCAGGGTGTACTCTGCCTCTCACCCAATGTCAGCTGGGATAGGCTCCAGCCGCCCCTAAGAGGATAAATGAATGAAACAGTGTCATAACTAAATTAAAACTGGCTAAATAACTTGATTTAAAGACTGAACTTTCTATAGAAAATGCAGGAGCTCTTTGAGGCCCCTCTCACCCCTTAAAGGCACCACCCCTGCACTTGGATTCATCTCTAAACACAGCAACAGAGCTGAGTTAGTGCTGCTAAAGCACCAGCATACACTGTCATGTCTGTCCCCATAAAAGGGAAATCATGGTCCCAAAAAAGAAAAGACAAAAAGAAAGGAAAGGAAAAAGGACCCACAGAGACTGCTTATGCAAAGTGCCCAGAATTTGCTGCTACACCCGTGGACACTTGACACTGAGGTGAGACGGCTTGTGTTTTTCATTCCAGACTTTAAATATTGAGCTCCTCTGTGTTTATCTTCTAGGTTTGAATACATTAGGTTCATAATAAAACAATGTGGAAAATCCTCAAGCAGCCCTCTACCTGTCTACACCTACCTGCACGGAAAATCCCCAGCCATTCCTACCTGCCTCCCTCTTCCTGAGGGGGCAGAGCCCAGGGTCTATATGTAGCCACAGCTCACAGGTGGCAGATGTTTTCTCTGGAGAACAAAGGAGCATGTGGACCAGCCTCATCCTTACCTCAAATTGTTTGAACTGAGTACATGATTTCACAAACTATGAAGAATATTTAGGAATTTAGGAAAGTCTGGTTCAAGGACTTGATCAACTCAGTGGTGTGTCAGTTAGCACAGATGAGCACATGCAGGAGCTTCCATTTCACTCTTATTTTTATGGAGGTCTGATCTGGTGACAGTGATGGACAGGAAATATTGGTTTCTCCATCTGCAGCCAATTCAAGGACGCACATTCCATGCTGTCTGTCCAGGCAGGGTGCACAGCAAACACAGGTGACCACACCGTCAGGATGTACAACTACACTGAACCCACATCTGCGTGATGCCTTCATCAGCGGCTCCCAGTTGTCACCAAGCTGTGTTTACACCATCAAGTCAACGCGGAGAGATTTGGTCTCAGTTGCACCTTGTGATGTTTGCTTTGTCGCTCTAGAGGAGGATGACTAAGTTCTTCTATTACATTAGTGGGAGTATCCAGTGAGTGTGTCATGCCTTTTGATGAGGCAGTCTTCAACAAACCCTCTGATGGTCACCTGCCATGCTGAGGGCATGTTCGTGAAAACAGCATGGACGCTCTCTGTCGCTGACATTAACTTAAATTTGAATGGCAACTTGGAGCTACTGATTAAGGCGTCACCCAGATGTAGTTGTACATCCCAGCAGGGTGATCATCTCTGTCGGCTATGCACCCAGACTTTCCTAAATTCCTGAATATTCTTCAATAAATATTACCATCAAGAGTTATGAAGGGAGAGCTATAGTTTAGATAGTTTTTTCTGTGATTGTTACATTAGATTGGGGATGCTTGTCACATTCTCCTCAGAGTTGGTTGCCACATGTATTGCTCTTTGTTTTGGCCTCATATAAAGATGAAAAATGCACTTTTAGGAATGATTTTTCCTACTTATGTTCTCTCTGTGCATGAGCTTGGTTGGCTTGTTGCATTTCAATTAAAAAATACCAATGAAATTTGACTTTAAATTCATTTTTAAGATTGCTTACTGCTGTTTATTTTTTCCCCATTAAAATACCACAGTGACAACCAACCCCATGATGAGGATAGATGTCACTTTGGCTAATTGTCAGTCCATATCTCTTGAACAGAATAAGTTTAAGGAGAGAAACACCACTCCATACCTGCCTGACATTTTAGGCTTCACATCAAAAGGGAATCCATTAAGGACATAGTGTTTACAGGGTTCAAATGAAAGTTAAAAAGTATAAAGTGCTTTTCAGAAATATACAACTGTGACATTACACCAGACCCACGCACTGCCATCCTGGGTGGAACCCCACATCTATTAGCTCTATCCCACTTGCAGCAAAAGACAATACTATATGGCATGGTTGAGGCAAAAATGAATATTTTAAGTCTTTGGGAAACTGGGGATGTGTCTTCTTGTAAGACCAACTTGTTCCACATGGAGAGAGTTGGATGCAGTGTTTCCCTCAGCTCTGTAATCTTTGACAAAACATGGCAACCATCCATGTCCTATCTATCAAGAGTGACCTAAAGTGTTTGCATGTACACATACTTGCTCATAATGGGTTGGACAAACAACATTTGTGTACTGACACTATATGCATATGTACAGACATCTATTCTGTAGTCGGTGCCTATAAGAGCTTTGTTTTAAATCTAAAAATCTACAAATAAAATATGAAAAAGGACAGTGTAAAGTGTGACGACCAGCCCCGCTCTCCCCTAATAATATCAGAGCTGATGTGCAGGAGCATCATCAGTGCTCCATCATGCCTTCATCTGCCCGCTAGAGGGGGCGCTAAGCTCAAACAGATGGAGACTGATAAAGCAAATCAATGATGTAGAGTTCAGAGAGCATGTTTTTCAATACAGCCACTTTTTTCCACTCAAGTTAAAGACATCGCACATGTAGGTCCGGGAGTTTCCAAAGTTCTTTCCCAATAAAGTTTTCAACCACAGGTTCCTTCACCACTGTACAGAGGGTTTTTAATAATGCACACTGAGGCTCCTGATATCTCATCATCTCTCTGACTCTGAGTGAACGCACCAATATCGAAACCGGTCCTCATGTGACCCTCTGAAAACCCAAATGACCTCAGTTTTGGGAGCAGCCGCCAACTGGATTGAAGCGCCATATCCGATTTCTTGGAGTAGCATTCCCCTTTAAGCCTCCAGCCCTGCTGAAAGATAGCCCATTGTCTTAAGTCCACCCATCTGTGGGGGTGGCTCTGCTCTGCGAAAGTTTGCAGAGAAAACTTTCAAGCTGTCACTGGCTGTCGGTCGGAGACTGATGGAGGATAGAAGGGACAGCTACTCGCAAGCAGACGTCAACGCCGACACCTAAACAAGTCCACAAAGAGTGAGAATGCAGCAGGAACAGCCCGTGGGTGCAGGCGATGTCCAGGCCTGAATTGGAAAAGTTTGCAGGGACTGTCACTTTTTAAAGTGCACGGTCGCAACAAAGCGAAAAGTGCATCCAGCCCACATGGAAATCATTTGAATTGACAGTCAACGCGGTGTCACAGAGGCGTTAAATGTTTCTCAAGTACAGGCTGCTACCGTCCTGACAACATGACCCGTTTGGACTGCGGGCTTCACGCTTCTGGACAAGGAGTCTCTCTCATTCACCTCCTCGTCGCTCTTCTGGCGCTCCTGGAAAACTGCAAAGCATTGGGATTATCACATGAGTCAGGTTAGTGAGCCACATAACACACACCTCAAAGTTTGCATTCGTGGTATCTCCACGTCTCCTGGTACTGTGCCCGCTTTTGTTGTGCGCATTTGTTCCAGAGCTAATTGAGCCCAGAATCAAGCCAGCGGCAGCAGCAGCAGCAGAGCTCAGTGTGGAGGGGAGGCCAGCTGTGACTTGTGTTTACAAAGTTCTGGGCTGACCATGGCAGCTTAGTCTGGTTGCTGCAGAGACCTTCTTTCCACTGAATCATCCAAGGTTTAAGCCACATGTAGGAAAGCATCTGCCCTGCCCTTGAGCCAAAACACAGACTCCCAGTGCGGCTGACTCTGACCTCTGACCTCACCAGCCGAAGGTCAGGAAACAGAATTTCTCTGTGGGTATCTACAGGATGCATCATCACTCTCACAATGGAGCTGGTTTCCATTCTGCACTGCAGAGTGTACTAGCTGTCAGGCCCAGTGGATATCATCACATCAGAGATTTAATCCTGCCTTGTCTTGAAGGAAACACTCCTCCACCTCCACCTCCACTCCCTGCACTCCTCTCACGCATCCCTTTAGCTCGCTGTATGGATGTCAAAAGTCACGGCTCTCCTGAGGGTACAGGTACAAGCAGAGCAGCGAGCCTGGGTGCACTCTGCCTCAACCTGCATAAATCAACTGTGGCCCTTGGGAGAAAAACTAAGCACTGTTGGATGTGCCACTGACACATGGCACCTCCCCAACATTAGAGGCTGCAGGTGATAAATGTTGGCACAGGAATCCCAAAGTTGTTTTAAATGTAGAAGCACTGGGGCACAGGCGTCTGCAGTGAAGGGCACAGCTGCTTGATGAAAAGCTGTAATGAATTAAAATTAAACCTTGTGTGTATTTAATTAATTGAGATGCTTCATTGAATTCTTAGAGATGAGGGAAAACCCTTAATGGGTTATGAAATGCCTTCCAATAAAAGATCTGCACGCATGCAACCAGACAGCATGCCTCCACCAAGGCTGCAAAGCTCTATTGTTTAGTAAATATTTTCTCCATCTGAATCCAGATCCTCATCAAAATATACAAAATCAAAAACAGCCATGCTTAATGACTGACGTCAGCCAGGATTTCTGCAATAAAATAAAAAAAAAATCAGAAATATTACGCCTAGCTGTAGGTTGAATTGTGCAAAATTTAAAGGGACAGTTCACCCCAAAATCAAAATTAAAAAAAGAATCACCGCTAAAATAGTACAAGTGCGGACAAGAGGTGCAAAGATAAAAAAGATTGTTCAAAGTGAGTTTAAAAATAAGGGTGCAGTCACTACAGGGTGGAGTAGGCAGCTCATAATAAGAACCACAGTTTACAATGTCGTGAGTTAAGTCATCACTAGATGAGTCGTGTGCAATTAAACTGCACAGTTAGAGTTGTTTGGAAATACAGACGTTAATAGATACTGTACATATAAAATGATTTAGTCAGGAATAAGAAAGCTTCCTTCATCACTCCAAAATAGTGTTTCTTAAAGGCACAGTTCACCCCAAAATCAAACATGTTTTTCCTCTCACCTTTCGTGCTGTTTATTAATTATTAATATAGGTTCACTGACAAAGACCAAGAAGATAACGATTCCAAATGGTTTATTGCGTAAGATGGATTATGGGTTCAGAAGAAACCCTGAAGGGATGAGGATGGAGGGATTAGAGAATGAGAGGATATAGATGAAGGGATGACAGGATGTACAATGAAGGGATGAGGGGATGGAGGGTGAGGAATGGAGGAATGAGGGTCAGATTAAGGGTTGAGGGATGAAAGGATGAAGACAGAGGGGTGAGGAGGTGAAGGGTGAGGGATGAATGGATGAGGAATGAAGGAATGAAAGATGAACGAATGAGGGTCAAAGGGTTGAGAGATGACGAGATGAAGGTTGACGGTCAAATGGATGAGGAATGAAGGGATAGAGGGGTTGAAGGGATGAGGGTCGAAGGGTCGAATGGATGAGGGTAGGAGGGTTGAGGGATGAAGGAATGAGGAGATGAGGGTCGAGGGAAGAATGGATGGAGGTCGAGGGTCGATTGGATGAGGGATGAAGAGATGAATTATGATGGGATAAGGGTGGAAGGGTTGAGGGGTGAATGGATGAAAGGTTAGGGATGACAGGATGAGGATCAAGGGATGAAGAGTGAGGAATAAAGGGATGAGGATTGAGGGATGAAGGCTGGGTTTCTGGGTAGCAGGCGAGTGCAATGATGGATGTTTTCGAAGGCAGGAACACAGGAGGGATCCCAGGAGTGAGACTGAGTGGGGGAGTTGTCTCTTAGTGAACTTGTTCTAGGATAGAAGGAGTAGAGAAAAAGATGTAAGAGGCGAGAAGGGATTGGGCAGATGGGATGTGAGAAAGAGAGAGAGAGAATGCATCAGGTGTGCTTAAATACTTTGGGGTGGAAATGGGATGTGGTTGAGGTGTGGTCTTTGTTCTCGACATGAAATTGCAAGATCTTTGGATTATTTTGACTAAACAGGTCATGATTTCTCGAAAACAGACATTGCTGTTGAGTTTTGTTTTATTTTAAATTTCTTATTTATTTATACATTTTTTGGTGCTTTGAGCACCACCAGCCAAGTGTAATCTAGTTCCATTATATTGGAGAGCAGGCAGACATTTCAATGTCTGATATCTCCAACACTCGGCAACTCACACCAAAACAATCTAGACTGATAAGTAGCACTACAGGTAAGAGGAAAAATATGTATTTTTGATTTTGGGATGAACCGTATTCATGGGAGCTTGCCTATCCAGTCTACATGTGCTATGTGGACTTGGAGAGGGCTTAGGACTGCATCCCTAAGGTACTTCAGTACTACGGGACTGCAGGGGTACCGGGCTCACTGCTACAAGCCATTCAGTCCCTGTGTGACCAAAGTGAGAGCTGCATCCACATACTCAGCGTAAAGTCAAACACGCTCTCGGTGGGTGTTTGCATCCGCCAGGGTTGTCCCTTGTCACTGATCCTGTTTGTGATTTTTATGGACAGGATCTCGAGGTGCAGTCGAGGGTAGGAATGGATCCTGTTTGGGGACCTCAGAATTGCTTCTCTGCTTTTCACAGATGATCTGGTTCTGTTGGCTTCATCAATCCGTGACCTCCAGCATGCACTGGGGCGGTTTGCAGCGTAAGGTGGTCAGGCTGAGAGTCAGCACCTCCAAATCTTTTTTTCCTTATCCGCTGCGAGGGTCAGAGGGATGTCGTATGCTGTAAAGCCCTGTGAGGCAAATTGTGATTTGTGATATTGGGCTTTATAAATAAAATTGATTGATTGATTGATTGAAATCTGAGGCCATGGTTCTGTCGGAAACCGGTGGATTGCCCCCTCCTGGTTGGGAGGGAGTTACTGCCTCAAGCAAGGGAGTTCAAGTATCTCTGGGTCTTGTTCAGGAGTGAGGGTAGAATGGAGTGTGAGATAGATCGGCAGTTTGGTGCGGCTTCTGCAGTGATGCGGGTGCTGTGCTGGACCGTCATGGCGAAGAGGGAGCTGAGCCAGAAGGCGAAGCTTTCAATTTACTGGTCCATCTACGTACCAACCCTCACCTTTGGCCATGAGCTCTGGGTAGTGACCAAAAGAATGAGGTCACGGATACAAGCTGCTGAAATGAGTTTCCTCCGTGGGGTAGCTGGGCTCAGCCTTAGAGATAGGGTGAGGAACTCGGACATCCAGAGGGAGCTCAGAGTAGAGCGGCTGCTCCTTCGCGTAGAAAGGGGTTAGTTGAGGTGGTTCAGGCATCTGATCAGGATCCCTCCAGGGTGCCTCTAGCTGGAGATGGTTCAGGCACGTCCCACTGGGGAACTGATTACATATCTCATCTGACCTGGGAGCACCTTGGGGTCCCCCAGGAGGAGCTGGAAAGTGTTGCTGGGGAGAGGGTCATCTGGCCTGCTGCCCCTGTGACCTGGCCCCGGATAAGCGCATGAAAATGGATGGTGTGAAAATGGAGTGTGAATTGTCTCTTAAAAGTGATACAAAATCATGACGGCCGATTTATTGCCATCCATTTAGTTTTTGCTGTATCTTCTGCTGTGGATGAAATTCCATCTGAAGTTTTGCGCCGTTGCTGAAATACCTAGACTTTTAAGGAACAAAGTGAAAATCCTTTAAGTGACCTTACAGAAGGTCAAAACTTTAAAGCATGTGTTTTTCTTGCTCTTCATTCAGAAAGACATTCCGAGCAGCTGGTTGCCAAACACATCCACCTCAGATCTCACTGCACACTGATGTATTCATTCAAATATTTGTGCAGATAATCCTGAGCGAGGCTGAATGGAGAGGGAGACCTTGTTTCACCTCGGAGCTGTGTGAAGTCATTGTTTACATTCTGCTGGTTTCTCCTGAATGACATTAAGATAATGATGGTATTATGAGAGTTCAGGCGCAGGTCTTTGTACCTTGATAAATTATCTTCATGCAAAGGCAGTGTGTTTGGAAATTATGATGCTCCAACGGTGTTATTTTGACTGTGAGCCGCAGAGAATAGATGAGACATTATTATGAAACAGCAGTTGTTGTTGTTGTGTCATCAGTTATGATGTTATTATTGTTTGTGCAGATTGGCCACATTTATTGATGTTTTCTTCTTTATATGCTAATTAGGGATTGATGAAATACAATCACAATATTACAGGGTAGTTATGAAAGGACTATTTTATAAAGTTATGAAACATAAGTATTGACTAATTGCAGCAATCAACAGTGTCTTTCAAGTAAGTAGTTTGCCTCTTCTCTCATCAATTCTCTCTTTGTACTTGGTGAAATAGGTTTGTTGTGTCACCCAACCCGCTGTTGCTACTGTCGTATTCTTCCATACCTTACGTTATGTAATGGTTTGTTGTAGATCAAATGTTTTATGTCCAAATAGTTTCCATTTCCACAATTTTTTAAGTTGCTCACTTTATGTGGAACAAACTCCTGCATTATGGAGCCGCCTCTAATGTTATCGTAAGTGCTAATATCATAGACAACTGGACTTGCTTGCGTTTCTTGAAGACGTTTTGCCTCTCATCCAAGAAGCTTCTTGAGCATGGATTGGCTTGTTTTGGATGAGAGGCGAAACATCTTCAAGAAACACAAGCAAGTCCAGTTGCCTACGATATTAGCACTTACAATTATCATGACCTGGATGACTGAGAATCTTCACGGACAAGCGACTAATGTTACTGGTGTTTGTTTTCAGACATAATATGACTCCCCCCTGCCAAAAGTCTCTGAAAATTCCAGTGGAAAATGAACTATCGAATGTTATTTTAATAAATTATGCATTTTAAATACATCTTCATGTGAAGAAAAATATTTGTGATTGAAAGACTCAAATCTTGTTGTTTCTGCTGTAAAATCTATAAACTTATGTCAGCATATCTATAAAGAATCAAAAGGCAACAGGACAAGATTTTGATAGTGGAAGCTTTTTGGTTGCTGTTGGTAGGCCGAGTAGTAGGGATGCACCGAAATGAAAATTTGTGGCCAAAGCTGAAGCCCAATGAAATTAAACGCTTGGCCGAATACTGTTTAGTTTTTCATTAGTTTTTGCAGATGAACCCCCTCCAGATTAGTGTTGTCAGGGTACCAAAATTGGGACCCATGGTATGATACCAGTGAAAGTATCATGGTTCTGAGTAGTATCACGATACTACAGCGAAAATGAGGCAGATGTGCCTTTTGTCATTTATAAAAAGATAAATCACTTTTCTATAATACATCAATGATATTTCAATGGAATAAATTACTTATTGACTTATTCATACTTCAAAAACAGCATCAATAAGTGATTAACATAGGGGGGATCAAAATAAAATAAAAATCAACCAGCCACCCTCCTCCCCTGACAAGTCCCTTCATAAGTAAAGAACAGTCCCTAAAGTGCGGTGAGGTTTGTGGACCGTTACCTGCCGCAAAGAGTAATGTGAACGGCTCGTTTCTCCTCTGACACGTCACACACCTGTGTGCTGCCACGGCTCAGCTGTCCAGGTACTTTTGGGCAGTCATGACGCCAAGAAGAGAACATTATTGGAGCCGTACTTCTCCGTCGCCGGTAAGCCTCATCTTGCGCATGTGTGTACTGAAAGTGCATACTAAACATAAACATTGATTTTTGAGTGTAATAAACTAAATTAAAAAGATCTGTGCCCTTGAGCAAAACTTAAACTCGACCGAACGATAAATTGTGGGACATGTGCACTTCAGTCATCAGTATTATTGATCCCATCAGCCAACCACAATGAACCTGCCTGTAATTGCTCTTCCTAAGGCACTTTTTCTCTCCACTTACTCACAAAAGGAAGATCATTCTCACACTCCCTTTAATGCCGCTGATTCAGCAACTTCAAATCACAGAAAATTAAGGTGTATTATTTTTATTAAAGGAATGAGTTTCACCAACATGATCAAACCTGCTGCATATGAAAGTAGAAAGTAAAAGGAGGATAGCAGAAGGATAGCTGACAAGAATTCAGTGTTCCCCTGTTAGGCACTGTATACACTGCAGCTGTATTCAGACATTAAAATGACAGATGAGACACCCATATGGATTTGTTTATAACTTTACAGCTGCTTTAATTATTTAATAACCCTCCTCTTTCCCATGATTTATTAACCCATCTTCTCTTACATCTTCCCACCATGACTTCGACAGAGAGAGTTCTGCGGGATCTGCCTCAGTATGAAGTGGTTCACCCCACGAGAGTGGATGCCAGAGGTCACTTCCTGTCCAACTTCCTGTCTCACCATGCTCGGCGTGTACAGCGCCGGGAAGCCTCAGAGGGACCAGCAGACTTGGATCGAGTCTTCTACCAGTTGTGGCACGGAGGCCACAGTTTGCACTTTAACCTCACCCTCAACCCATACCTGCTGGCTCCAGGCTTTGTGACTGAGAGGAGATACGGTGGCCTGGATGGGGCCCAGATCCATCCTCCTGGATCCTCCAGGTGCTATTTCTTAGGTGAAGTGTGGGATGAGGCCCTTGGTAGAGGACGTGCAGCCATTAGTACCTGTGATGGACTGGTGAGTAATTTTAAAATCTCCATAGGAAATTGCAAATGCATTTCAGGGTAAACACAGAGGTGTTAGCTGCAGCAGTGTTCAGACTTAAGTGTGTGTCATAATATCAGAATTGTTTAAATGGATGTTCATCTGAGAACTTCAGGGTCATTTAGACAGCTACACACCCTAAATGGATTTTCCACAAAACATAGGTGTGTCTGAAGTTATTCACTATCCAGACTTGGAACCTAAGTGTTTTACTCCAGCCAGATGTACACAGTCTGAATATTTGTTGAAAGCACAGATTTTTCCCCTTAAAAGTGAAATATGTAAATCCTGGCCTCATGCTCGAAAGAAATTTCACCGGTCCACCAGTGGGTCCATCAGTTATTTAAATAAGCCAACTTCAAACTAACAGCAGGGCAAGAGTATGCAAACTTTGACTGAGCTGCTGAAACTCTGAGAGCTGGTCAAAATCTTTACATGTGGCGTCGGCCTCAGGGCTCGACATTAACACTCACGCTGGGCAAATAAACTGTGTGTTTGGGCCTGTGGTTTGGCCGAGTGAAATGCCTCATGCATAAATGTGATGTCTAATACAAGGTTATTTGAAAATAATCTGCACACCTAATAGTGCACAGTGTGTTTCACCCTTTATACTCTGAATGTATAAAGAGAACTGGATACAGCTTTACAGGCAGGGCCCTGCTCATCCTCATGGAAGTTCCTCAGTAGTGCAAGAAGCCAAAAAGGTTTCACTTCCCAGATGTAAAACTACCTGGAACTTTTTTGTCATTGGTCCCATAGAGCAAGCACGCTAGTTATGATTGTGCTAAGTGGCTAATGGGCATGTAGCTACTTCCATGTTTCAGATGATACGTCATGTTTGTAGTCGACCAATGAAGATGAGTTTACATATCACCTTGGGTTCGTCCTTCACCTTCTCAAAATGATCCCACACTTTGGATTTCCTGCCCGACATGTTATTAACTAGCCTGTGTAATAACCGCAGGTACCAGCCCTGGGAATTAGGGCCCATACACATGCTGCGTCTTTAAGCGCCTGGAAAACACGAGGTTGGGCGTTACACTTGTGGCTTTTTTGTGCCAGCTTTCAAGAGCGTGGCGGCAGGTTGCGTCTGAGGTTGCTAAGCAACCTTAACAAGCATTGTATAGCCTCACCTTAAATCCTGAGTGCAGAGGTGATCTTCTTCCAGGCGCTGTTTATAAGTGTGTAGGCCTACCATCTGTGGGACAGATGTAAAGCTCTGGGTAGCCCTGCACTAACATGATCAACTTTTCCGTATTTATCTGACTGAATATTTACAGAAGAAGGGAAAGATATCTGTCGGCTGTGATTGGTTTGTAACCTGACTCCTGTCTGACTGCTGAGCGTGGCCATTTCCTGTGTCTGTCCTTTGAGATTAAATTCCCACATGGTCCAGTCATATAGGTTTTGATTTATTTTGACAAGGTGCAGCTCCTAATAGAGTCTCACATTTGTTTGTTTGTCCTAGTGAAAATGCACGTGTTTGGGAAGTACTGAGCTCATGACTAGATAAATGAGACATGGATTATTCTGCCTAAGTTGTTTTAAATTTTGTAAACAGATGTTTTGATATAGTTTTGCTGTTGTTAAGCATGGTCCCCAATCAATCAGTTCGTCAGTATGTTCGCTGCTTTCTGTGGAGGCATGCAAGAAAAATAGTTTTCTTCAGAAATTTAAATTAACATGACATGACAAACCTTACAAACATTACAAACAGACATTTTGTGGTGAATTATTCATGTAAACATCATATTTGTAAGCAGTGGAACATATATTCTACACACGCACACATCCCTTTAAACTTTTCAGTAATTGTTGTTGCACTTCCATTTTGCTGTAAAAGTATTCACCATGTAACTGTTGAGGCTGAAGAACAAAGTGACACTCCCTTCAGTGCATTTCAAAGATCACAGCAGGAATCCGACTATAAGCCACAATCTGCTCGCTCATATTCACAGACTGTTTCTTCAGAATGCAGCGAGCCATTCGTGTTGTGCTCTGCCTCTGTGATCGCACGCAGATGTGTGCTCATAAAGGAAAAAATTTTTAGACTGCTGAAGGAGATGCTCGGGTTCATCGGTGCATTCACAGATTTTAAATTGACAACAGAGCATTTTCAATCCCTGACACAGAGTTATGGCAGTGCTGCGGTGATATTGCTCCACATCATCTCTGGTCCATGACTTTCAAAGATATTTACATGTAGCACAAACACCTCCTGTATTTATTATGTCATTGTTAATGTGACAAATATGAAATATGATTATTATCATATCGCCATTAATCAGAACAGATCTTAAATAAATCAGAAAAAAAGACATTTAATACTGTTTTTATGTAATTAAATAATCATTTCTTCTTTAACAACATGTTTCAAACATAATATCACAGCTAGGTTGGTCACTTATTGGTAGTTGTGTTTCTTTGGGGTAAAAGGCATGTGCTTGTTTTTAAGAGATGGGCTGGAAACATGGGAAACCTCATCCCTCGACAGTTCGCCACAACAGAAGCCTGGCGGGGCATCACTGTGCCAGAGATACATACTTTGTAAACCACAATGGGGCGAGTTGATGTGTCACAGTAGTAAAAGCACAACTGTAAATAATAAAATTAACAATGTCTGAATGTCATTAAGATGCTTCAGTTTTCAGGGTCCTCGTATTGTGTTTGCTTGGCTCACTGTGGGACACACACACAAACTTGCCTGTGTGTGGTTGTGTGTCTTCCTCAAGCTCAGATCCTCTACCACAGGCCTGGGAGTTCTGCACAGTATCTTAGCTGTTCCTGTTCCGCACATCTTTTCTTGCTCCTCTTTCAGCCCTTGGTGTTTTTCGAGCTTCCTTCCTGTTCCTTCTGACTGATGTTGCTGGTGCTCGGGCTTGCTACATCCATCATTACTCCCTTCTTCTGTTGTTTATCCATCAACACAGTGTCTGCTTGGTTCATCATCAGCTTGTCAGTCTGGATCCAGAAGTCCCTGGATCTTAGCTTGGTCATTCTCAACCACCTTTGGAGGTGTCTTTCATTGTGACCTTGGGACTTCCAGTCCATACTCAGTGCACATGTTCCTGTACACTACGCCAGCCACCTGGTTATGGCGTTCCGTGTACGCTCGTCATGCCTGCATCCGAGCCATCAACATGTACGCCCTGCCAGTCATCAGATATCTCACTGACATAATAAACTGGCCAAAGGAGGAGAAGAGGCCACTGATATCAAGACGAGAAAGCTTCTCACAATGAATGTAGGGTTTCATCCCAAGACCAGCACCCTGAGACTGTACACTAAGTGGAACGAGGGGGCCGAGGACTGGTGAGCAATTGGAGTGTTTCAATTAGTTCTTTGTCATAGTCCCAGTCATGCAGTTGGATATGCATGATGTTAGATGCATTTCCACTCACATACCCTACATCAGCTGAGAAACAGCGACGCACAGTCCTCGTTCTTTCTCTCCATTGCTGTTGTAGCTGACCAGGAAGCCGCAGACTGGTCTACCAGCTCCGGGGTTTATTTGCGCGCACTGTAGTGTGACTGACTGGCACGCTAATCTGCTTGTTGTGCGAGACAACTTCAATGTCATTAGTAACATCTGTGCTTTTCCTCCTATGTAATGTCAAAATGTTTACTGTGAGAAAGCCTAACTGGCTGGGGGGGCTTTGTTGCATGCCATCCCCTCTTCCTGTCTGCTCTTTGACGACACACTAGAGATCAGCATAAGTCTGAATGCATAAATCTTTTGAAATTAAGGAAACACCTTAAGTTGCCTCTCTGAACATGGCACGAGGCGAGCAGTGCAGTGCATCGAGCACTCGGTATATTAAACAGGCGCCCCTGTCACATACAGTAAACTCATCCAGAGAGCTGCACCATCAACAAGAGTACTCCACCAATTTAGAATTGCACCCCTATAACATTGTCAAATTCACGATGGACAGTTCAGCAAATAAGTTGAAAATTGATGCAACAGAACTGGGGATATCATCTTTTTTTGCTCAAGTGCTTATCTGAAGCTGGGTAGCAGGGGCAGTAGGCTGAGCAAAGCATTCCAAATGCCCCTCTCGTCAGCAACGCTTTCCTGCTCCTCCTGGGGGATGCCGAGGTGCTCCCAGGTCAGACAAGATATACAATCCCTCCAGCATGTTCTGGGTCTGCTCCAGGGCCTTTAGTTTTCCCCAGAACACCTCTATTGTGAGGCCTGATCAGATGCCTGAACCACCTCAACTGACCCCTTTCGACGCGAAGGAGCAGCAGCTCTACCCTTGAGCTCCCTCTGAGCTCCTTACCAGGTGCATTATGTGCTGGGTGGCAGGCAGGGTCATGGACCTGCGCGTGCTGACCCATTAGTGTTGCAGACTTGGCCACACATTCTTCTTCCTTGTGAAGACTGTCCGCCTCCAAGACCCACAGTTCAGTGGTTGTGTTAAGGTTGTAGCGGCCAATGTAGCCTAGAGTTTCTAGCATCCTACAGAGATGAGGAGTGGACTACAGAGGTCTCAGATCTTTCTAACTTCACACCCACAGTTTTTTGTCTTTTCAGACTTTTCAACCAACGCTGCAATTTATCAGATTTCACAAAAGAGTTTAGAAATCTTTTTTTCACATACGCAGCACTACTCCCCAGAGACCTGTAAACAGACTTTGATGTACCAGATCAGTGAGGTTCTCTTTTCAGGTGCCTTCCTGAGAACCTTCACAGTCTTTGTTTCACCTCAGAGGATGCAGTCACATCTAGAATCTGTAGCGTTTACCACATGGATAAAATCAATGCAGTATTCTGTTTAATCTGATTATATAGATTTATTTATCAAATAAAAAAACGTTTCCTCTCGGTTCAGATCTAAAGAACGTAGAGACTATCCAAGCAGAATCACTTCCATGTTTGTGTCACAGTCATGTTAAAACACCCATGAAATGAGTGGTAAATTTCTGCATAGGCTTGCTTGGAATACTCAAATTGAAACAGATGCAGGGATGCACCCAGTCAGCAGCAAAGTTTCAGTACATGCATGTGACAAGAAATCACTACGTCCACCACCACCACCTTTGACATCATCCAGTTATTCATGTTATATAAGCACTATGCTTATCCTTTTCTCTCCATGTCATAAGAGCTTTCTCTGCCCACCACCAGGACAGAGGTAATTGTTTTGTCACTCTTATTCCACCCATTTTTTGGTGATCTGTTGCCCACTTGGCTGTCATATTTTCATCTCAGCTGTCAGGACTAGACACGTTCTCCTGCTGTTATATGCCGTCTGCTTCAAGGTTCTTCATATTCGGAGATGTTCCTCTGCTAACCACTGATGTAATGGGCTTTTGTTCCCTCTGTTAGATTACAAGTGTCTGGCCTTGGTCTGGGAACCTCATACAATGCATTTATGTTAGCAGAAGCATTACTGAGGAGCTGGAATCATCATATCCTGCAACAGTCTATACCCAGCTGATGCAAAGTTAATGAGTCTTACAGATCACATGGCTCGCCAACTTATGTTCAGCTGAATAGTAATGGAACATCTTGACGTTGTCTGCGTGCTGTCTGCATGTGTTAAACTACAGCTGCACGTTTCACTGGAGTAGCTGGCTGTCGTATTGTGCAGGTCTGCCCAAAGGTGCCCTGTGGATGACACGTGAACAAAAGTTACATTCATATAAAGTTTTTCTCATCAGAACTCATTGTGTGTATCCTTTAGGTCTGACAAACATGTTGAATACATTTTTTTTTGCCCGACAAAACATTGATGTTGTCATTGTCATCGTGCCATTGTGCCGGCACAGGTGAGGTCAGAAACAGAGGGCTCGGCGGGGACGGAGCGCCTGTCAAAGCAAGTGAACACGCCATCTGCGGTCATTTTGACTTGACCAGCAGACTTCACTTCAAGCCAACTGACTATAGAAACAGCTGATGTGTGACAAATTGTGACAATTTGATTTGCGATTTGGAGTTGCAAGTGACTAGAGATGCACTGATCCAGCTTTTTCAGTTTCGATACCAATCCTGATGCTGTGGCTTTGAGTATCAGCCGATACCCGATACTGATCCGATAGCATGGTTGACCTAAAAAGCTATATACCTTTACGTGTAGAACAGAAAAGACTAGAGGCATCAGGCATTGATGACTACACAGTTCTTTCCTAAGATAAAATGAAACAAGATGAAACAGATTAATGCAATGCTGAACTATTTATTTTTAACAAAAATAAACAATTATGCAACAGCAGTTGAAATAGTGTGAAATACCTCCACACAGCAGATTCTCTCCTTCACTCCATGACGTATGACGTAGCCTGCATCGCAAAAGATTTAAAGGGAAAGGGTCGCCTCAGGTATAGGTTGCATTTTCCGATACCCGATCCATCTATTTTGATGGTATTGGGGCCGATATTCAATCCAGATATCGAATCGGTGCATCCCTACAAGTGAAACCACCACCCGGCTTGAGTCGAGCTCAGACCGGCCGGTTCACATCGCTGCAACTTTTCTCTGCAATGTTCTAAGAAGGTTTTGCCTTGTCACGAATCTTTGGTCTGGACTGGGCTTTAGAGAACTACAGTGACCAACTCGAAAACATAAATGGCCCCATCTAGAGCCAGTGTTCAATTTGTCCGTTCTGGGCTACTTGAAGAAAAATCATGGCAGACTCCATGAGAGATGACCCGCTCTGCACATAGTCATTAACAGCTCATTCTAGTTATGAATATTATATACCTTATCTGTCAACAGATGCTCCGAAATCCTACACACTGGGCATTTAATCCTTTGCAGACATTCACTTTTTTGAAGTCGACTTCCCACACACATCAGCAGACACATGGTATCCACATTGGTGGTGCTCTGCCAGGCTTCTGCAGCAGCTCTCATTGCTTGTTTTAGGGCTTTTTGCCTTCAGTCTGATCGACAGCAAGTGAAGCACATGATATGTTGAATCGAGGTCAGGTGACCGCTGTGGACAATCACGATTCTTCTTCTTTGGCCCTTAAAGACTCCTTGTTTTCTTTGTCTTTATGTGGCTGTGGGTCAGGAGATAGAGTGGGTTGTCTACGTATGACGAGATCTGCAGTTCCATTCCTGGCTCTTCCAGTCTGCATGTTGAAGTTTGCTTGGGCAAGATACTGAACCCCAAATTGCTCCCAATGGCTTAAGCTAAGACATGGCAGCCAGTGTTTTGAGTGGCTGGGAGACAGATGCAAATTAAAATCCATTCACCATTAACGTGGAATTATTTTAAGAGCTTTTTTATTGTTAGAGTGTGATTAATCTAATCCGTTTACACTTGTGTGACTGTGATGGAAGAGTCATAAATACAGATGGCAGATGAGGAAATAGGAATAATATGAGGAAATCTTTTCTTAAGTCTGTTGTTGAGGTTTCTTTGAGGATGATTTCATGTCCTGCTGCTGGAGGAGTTTGAGTGTACTGGACAGTAAAAGAAGAAGTGAACCTCATTCTCAACTTCACCTAAATTACAAAACTAACAAATTCTGTCCTCTGGGGTGGCGTTAAACCTTTTAGTCTCTAAGACTAATGGTAATGTTCCTGAATGTAACTGCGCACCAAGGGATATTTGTCTTTTGTTTAGATTATACGTCACATAAAGAAATGCAGTTGGTTGTTTGGAGGAGCTGATTATTGTACGAGCACATGTACCTGATAAAATAGTGTGTGTGTGATTGTGTGTTAATGTTCTAAAGCATGAGCCCTGACATTCATCTACTTTCTCTGAAGTCAGTTTTTTTAAATGTCAGTAACACTTGAAAAGCTTTAGACCTGCTTAGCTTTAGTTTTCAGATGATAAGTATTCAATTTCTGTGGTTCAAAACACATCACGTTAGTCTGTTAGTGTTGCTGTATTGCACTGTGGCAGGAGCATGAATCATGGCACCTATCAAAGAGCTACTTTAGCAGATAACACTGTAAAGAAACCCAACATATTTTCTTGAAGAACTAGTGATTACTGACATATCTGTCCACAACTAAAGAAGCATTATAAGAGATAAAGCGCATCCCTGTGGATATTGAGTATTTGGTATGCACCCAGTGGAGCAGCACCTCCCATCATAACTTTTTGCTGTCCAAGGAAAAAAAATAACCAGAGGCTTGTTGCCAGATTATGTGGCTACGCAGCAACACATGCTAATGCAATGTCCCACAAATTAGATGATTACATGGGAAGGACACATTTCTGACAGGAAGTGTACATTTCATACTGTACAGCTTGTTATTCAGGCTAATGATTGTCTGCAAAAAAAATGCTGCAATTTATTGAGATCAAGATAAAAGATCAAGAACATCCAGAAACCTTATTATTTAGCATGCGTAAGGATTAACAGAAGTGATGCACTGATTGTTTTTTCCCAGAAAGCATCAAGATTACTGATAATCATGTGAACATAAAGTGCTCAGAACCACAAATGTATGGGGTCAGATCAGTCTCATAATGAATGAACTCACGCAGGGTTTTTCACAAATGCACATGCTCTGGTTCGCAGTTGTATTTCAGACTCACTAATGCACACGCTCTGGTTCAAAAATATAATGTTTATGCAAACTTGTAATATAAATTTGGAAATGCACACGCTCTGCTTCACAAATATTATTTTGAGGCACACAGATTCACAGATCATATGAATCGCTGAATGTGCATTTACAAACTGCTTCTCATTTGTGAACCTCTCTACATTTGTGAGAGAAATCTGTTTGGTGAATTTTGAGACTCCCCTGACGTCGCAGGTCAACAAACGTCACCATTGGCTGATAAATCTGTCAATCAGATTTATGATTCTGATTGACAGATTCATCAGTTAATCAGGCGTGTTCACTTTCAGCCAATCGTATGGCTCCTTACATTTTCTCCACATTTTTAAACCAATCGCAGGGGGGTCGGAACGGTGGGGTTTCGGAATGGAGGGTTGTCCCCAATATTGGGAATAGTGGGGGCTTTAGAAAAAATGGGAAACCCTGCCATTAAGAAGAATGGAGGTCAATTTTCGGAAAGGAGGGAAGGCTGTATTCCTAGTTTATGTTCATTCAAACATGTTACTTGGCTAAGCAGAACGCTTCAGCTCATTATAATTCAATAACATTGCATGATTTACAACGAGGGGATAATAAGATAAATGTGTTACTTACAGGTTGAGATTGAGCCATGTCTCTTCCACCGTTTCAGTCTAGCGCGTCTTGTTTGAACACTGCAAACAGTAGCTCAGTAGCGATTGGTTTAAAAGTGTGGAGAAAATGTAAGGAGCCATACGATTAGCTGAAAGCGAACACACCTGATTAACTGATGAATCTGTAAATCAGATTTGTGAAGCAGAGCGTGTGCATTGAAGCAGAGCATGTGCATTTGCAAAACAGATCATGTGCATTAGTGAGTCCGAAATACAGCTGCGAACCAGAGCTTGTGCATTCGTGAAAAACCCTGCGTGAGTTAATTCATTATGAGACTGATCTGACCCCATACAAATGACAGGGCACACAGAGCACACATTAAAGGTTATTCAAGCCACTGCAATTAGTCTTGTCAGTGTCAAGTGTCCTCAGCATCAAAGAACAGCACTGTAGAAATCTATGGTCATTCATCAGAGAGCTACTACCTGACATCCGCCTGGGACGCACGACAAGACAAGCACATGCACTTATATCGCGTATATGGATGTAATCTGTGCAGCATCAGAGCAAATATCAGCGTGAGCCACTGATGTGATGCAAAAGATCAGAGAGAGGCTTTAAAGGTTTGTTGTGGTGTTACATTTCTGAACCACAGAGAGAAACTTTATGTATATTTATAATGTATTCCTTGAAGTGTTGGGATGCCACAGTCCTGCAGAGACGCTGGTGGAATAAATGTTGTGTTGAGGTTTTGTTGGTGACAGTGGTGCAGAGACAACATGACATGTGGAGATTCACAGCACACACAAACCAACAGGATGACAGATATTTACAGAGCGGAGGAGCATAAAATGGAAAGCAGTCCTAACAGCTCATACATCACAGCGATGTACATTCCCCAGTGCAATGTGATTATAACAACAATGACTGTCTTGTTTGTATTTTCCCTGTGTGTGTGTATGATAAAAGCATGAGTCATCTGGAGTAAATATGAGTAAAAGCACGTTTTAGATTGCTGTCGTGCACATGTTGTGAAATCGGGCAATATTCCAAATGCCACATGGCTACAAATGAGTGTAAAAGAAAAACTATTACACATGATTTGATTTAATTTCACCTTGGTTCACTGCATTACTCCAGGTGCATTCACCAAAACAGAAAAAAGGTAAAACAGTTAAAATGTCACATAGGTCAGCAGGAGTCTGACACATAGGACTGGATGTTCAGTGTCCAGCTTAGTTTATATTTTGCTTATAAAATTTGCTTTGTTTCATTAGCAGAACATGCACAGCAACTGAGAGCTCCTCTCTGAAGCTGTTCTAGTTGTGTTACTGTATGTGTACACAATGTGAGTAAAAGAATCCTTTTGCCCTACTTGACTTCCCCCTGTGGTACTGTACATTTGTTGTGTTACCAGCCCTCCTGTCTGAGCCTCAGTGGGACCCTGTGACTCTGTGACAGCTGAGGGAGAGTAAATAGGAGCAGAAGGTGGACAGGAATTAAATGTAGGGCAAGGATGGTCAACAGAAAAAGGAGTGGGGCTACTGGAATTTAGCTTTGGCACCATGCCGACGTGGTTTAGGGTGCAGTAATTTATGTGACATCTGATCTTTTCCCTCTCTCAGTTGCGCCCTGGACGTCTACAGCAAATTTAAGACATTGGGCTGTTTAAACTGTTTCACTGGGAGCTTACAGGATTTTGTTCTTGTGTGCTGAAGACAATTCAGTGTTGTGGGCTTGCAGATTTTGTGTCCAGGAGCTATTGACAAGCAAGCAGCCTTAAAGACAAAATATTGTGCATACTGTATGAAGAATGTTAAGAATCGTCATTTTGGTATATACCGGCTACTTTCTTAGGTACACTTTGCTAGTACCAGGTTGGACCCTTTTGCCTTCAGAACTGCCTTAATTCTTGGTGTCATAGATTCAACATGGTGCTGGTAACATTCCTCAGAGATTTTGGTCCATATTGACATGATGACATCACACAGTTGCTGCAGATTTGTCGGCTGCACACCATGATGTGAACCTCCCGTTCCACCACATCCCAAAGGTGCTCTATTGGATTGAGATCTGGTGACTGTGGAGGCCATTGGAGTACAGTGAACTCATTGTCATGTTCAAGAAACCAGTTTGAGATGATCTGAGCTTTGTGACATGGTGCGTTATCCTGCTGGAAGTAGCCATCAGAAGATGGGTACACTGTGGTCATAAAGGGATGGACACGGTCAGCAACAATACTCAGGTAGGCTGTGGTGTTTAAACCATGCTCAGTTGGTACTAAGGGGCCCAAAGTGTGCCAAGAAAATCTCCCCCACACCATTACACCACCACCAGCAGCCTGAACCCTTGATACAAGGCAGGATGGATCCATGCTTTCATGTTGTTTACACCAAAGTCTGACCCTACCATCTGAATGTGGCAGCAGAAATCCAGACTCATCAGACCAGGTAACGTTTTTCCAATCTTCTATTGTCCAGTTTTGGTAAGTCTGTGTGAACTGTAGCCTCAGTTTCCTGTTGTTAGCTGACAGGAGTGGCACCTGGTGTGGTCTTCTGCTGCTGTAGCCCATCTGCTTCAAGGTTGAACGTGTTGTTGGTTCAGAGATGGTCTTCTGCAGACCTCATTCTGATGCTCTGTTTGAACTTCTGCAGGTCGTCTTGCCCATGTCTACGTGTCTAAATGAATTAAGTTGTTGCCACAAGATCAAAATAGTTTCATAGTTAATATTCTTTCAATCTATCTATTATTACTATTCAACTGATTGACTAATCCTTGCAGCGCCTGCTTTTTACATATTTATTGCTTGAAAGTGCTGTTGGAATATTAAGCTGTTTTTGTAAATGTTTAAGTATGAAGAGATGAAGAGAACTGACCTACAACCTTCCTCTCTCTTCAGACAGGACTGTTCAAGTTGTCTGATGAAGAGTATTTTATTCAGCCTCTGGAAAAATCCAGTGATGAGACCTCAGCACCTCAGGCCCATGCCATCTACAAACGTCACGTGTCCCCTCCCTCCTGGAGTCCAGTCGTACAGCCCATCTCAGGGAAACAAGCTCTCAATGGTACCTGTGGAAACAAAAGTATGTCACCAATTTCTCACCACACCCACACTGAACACACACACACACACACACTGAATGGTCATATTTTCATTTCTCTCTCATGAGTCCGTCTCCAGCTAATAATCTGCAATGGTCCTGGAGAGAGGGCAAGAAAATGTGATTTGAGTTTGTGAATATATTTGCACAAATTTTGCCACGTTAGTCAAAAAAGACAAAAAAACAACAACAATCCATCCGTCTGCTTATCCGGGGCTGGGTCACGTGGGCATCCCTCTCCCCAGCAACGCTTTCCAGCTCCTCCTGGGGGACCCCAAGGTGTTCCCAGGCCAGATAAGATATATAATCCCTCCAGCGTTTTTTGGGTCGGGGCCTTTTACCAGTGGGACATGCCCAGATCACCTCTAACAGAAGGTGCCCAGAAGGCATCCTGATCAGATGCCCAAACCACCTCAACTGACCCCTTTTGAAGCAGAGCTCCCTCCGGGTGTCTGAGCTCCTCACCCTACCTTTAAGACTGAGCTGAGATACTGGTATCTTTCAAAACTAGATGACGTCAGGCATCCATTGGTACCATGCAGGGGCGATTGCTCTGAGACAACAAGGGAGGCTGAACTTCCCCTAAAATTTCATAGAAGAAATGGTCAAATATTCACTGTTGAATTTACATTAAAATAAGAATTTACATTGCATTAAATGTGCGCTAGATGCGTTTCACATCATGACTATGATGTTCAAACGTCAGCTGTCTATCACCAGTTTTCAAACGCGACCTCCCTGTCATACATTCTCATGTCAGCACGGTGGACACGGAACCTCCAAGCATTCCTATGAGACAGCACTGAGCAGGTTTTTTTCATGCAGCAAAGCAAGACGGTCATTGGATAAATGCGACAAAATCGTCACTTCCAGGGAGGCTCAGCTTCCCTGGGACCTAATGGAGCGGTAGGTGGGAGGGGACACTTGGTGTATGCATGATGATTGGAGGAATTGTCTAAAAGGTGGAACCCCTTTGTGATTGACAGTGCTCCGTATTTCGAGCTCAGTCCCATGCGGATATTTGTGAGTGGAGTCTTCTGACAGAGTGCCATCTGGAATTCTTTATTTCCATAAGCCATATAGCTCATTTTCACCATTTTAGAGACAGTTCAGGTGTTTAAACCCATCTGAAAATCTTTGAGGTGTGTTTTGCTGTGGTTCTATGGCATGAGTGTGGTTGAAAAACGGCTTCAATTAAATGTTCCTTTAATTTTTCTACAGCAGTGCACTGTTGACAGTTACAATAAAATAAAATCACCCCAAACATTATTAATCAAAAAGAATAACCAACATTTACTAAGGAGCAGCAGCAAGTAAAGCTCCTGCAGGCAGTCAGAGGAGGACTATTGAGAAATGTCTTAAAGCTACAGGCATGTTTTAGTGTTTTATTTTTAGGCAGCGTTGCAGATTAATCCTGGTGACTGTATGAGGCTGAAATGACAAAGGATGTTGTCTCTGGGTGTGTCATACCTTCAAATACAGACCAAAATACCCCCCAAACAAACAAGTTCCATTGTGTTACTCAAAACAGGAAACATCAAGGTTATTCACATTTTTAAGTGTAATTGATTTGTATTAATCATTAGTTATATAAGCATTTGGTGAACACCCACTGTATCAACTGTACTGTATCAATGTACTAATGAGGAGATGGAGAATAACAAAGGCAGTGAGGCCATGATATTTGCAAGAAAAACAGGTAAAGTCATACCTGGTGTACTCTGCTGGCTCACACTGTGCCTCCGTAAGAAAGTTTTTAAATGTCTATTTCTGTCTCCCATCTCCAGATTCCCATCAAAGTTTTGTAGACACTGAGAGACAGCGGGAACGGTGGGAGCGCCGGCGGCAGAGAAGACGAAGAATTCGTCAGCGCTCAGTCAGCAAAGAGAAGTGGGTGGAAACACTGGTGGTGGCCGACCCGAAAATGGTGGAGCATCATGGGAGCAAAGCTGTGGAAAGCTACGCCCTGGCTGTCATGAACATTGTACGTAAATAACATTAGCAATGACGTTAATATTTCTGTGCATTGAATTATTGAATGTGTTGATTGCATCAATAGTTTCAGTCTGTTTGATCTGAAAGCTTTTATCATTATGTTGAATTTAAAGGAATAGTTTGCTTATTTACTTTCTTGCTGAGATTTAGATGAGGGGATCGATTACACTCTCATGTTTGTATTCTAAATATGAATGTTGAGCCAGCAGGCATTTAGCTCAGTTTAGCAGAAGGACTGAGAGCAGGAGGAAACAGCTAGTCTTTCTCTGTTTGCTCACAAACTCTGTTAATTTTTGGATTAAGATGTTATATCTCATATATTTAATCTGCACACAAACTGAAATGTAGAGACAAAATGTTGTGGTTTTGATGGAAGGTCACATGCTAGAACTATTCCTAGGCTCAGAGCAGTGATTTCTTATCATCACAGTGAGGCTGTACAGCAACCAGGGGAGATTAAACAAACAACATCTGGCCCTAAAGCGTGTTTCCCAAAGTGTCAAAGTATTCCCTTAAAGTTGCAGTCCTGTGCCATGCAGTGCAACGTGATACAACACATGCAAATAGGTGAAACACCATCAAATGAAGAAAGCTTCTTCATCAATTAAATAACAAATATGTTGCATTATAACAAATACTGCTAATAAATAAGACACCAGCAAACAAATTCACCAGTTTGAGATGCACCATAGGTTTTGGGTGCACACTCAACAAGATGCCAATAAAGATCTATACAGTCAGTACAGTTTCAAGGTGGTGGTGGTGGTGTATGTAAATGTCTCCCCTTCTGTTCCTGAGATGTGACGTTAGGTAATGGCCAGGAAAGTGTTTTATGCAGAATATTATGATGTTGCAGTGACGCTGACCTTTGACCTTTTGGATATCAGATGTCATCACTTCATTGTTTTATCATAATAGACATTTTTGTGACATTTTGTCATAGTAAGGGCATGAATTTTTTAATTAGGGCCAAAAACATGTTTTGTGAGGCCACAGTGACCTTTGACCTTTGATCACCAAATTCTAACAGGTTAATTCTGGAGTCCAGAGGGACATTTGTGCCAAATGTGAGGAAATTCTCCCAAGGCCTTCGTAAGATATCAGATTCACAATAACGGGTGGATGCAAGGTCACAGTGGCCTTGACCTTGTCCAAGTCCAAGTCCAAGTCCTAGTCCAAGTGAAAGTTTGTCCCAAATTTGAAGAAGCAAGGTGTTCTTGTGATATCGTGTTCACGAGAATGGGACGAAGAGACGGACTAATGGACAGACAGACAACCTGAAAATGCCATGGCTATCGCTGGTACAGAGGTATTTAGTTATGGCTAAAAACATGTTTTGTGAGGTCACAGTGATCTTCACTTTTCACCTCATACACCAAATTGTATCATTTTATTCTTAAGTTTCAGTAGATGTTTGTGTCAAACTTGAATAAATTCTTCTAAGGTGTTTTTGAGCTATCGTGTTCACAAAAATGAGACGGATGCAAGTTCACAGTGACCTTGACCTTTGATCACCAAAATCAAATTATTTTATCATTCAATCCAAGTGGAAGTTTGTGCCAAGGTGTTCTTGAGATATCGCGTTCACCTTTGACCCATCACCACCAATAGCTAATTAGTTCATCATTGAGTCTAAGTGGACATTTGTGCCAAATTTTAAGAAATTCCAGTGAAGCGTTCTTGAGAAATTTTGTTCACAAGAATTGGGCGCACATATGTACATACGTACAACCCTTAAACATAATGTCTCCAACTACAGCTAGTGCTGGTGCAGAGGCAAAAAAATCTATCTTTATTTTTTGAAAGCAGAGTTACAGGATGTTTGAGGATCATCACAGATGTTTGAATGACACTAGTGTTTGAGAACTGGTTCTGTTAAAGTTTTTCCATCCGTGTCAATAACACGATAGATGGATTAAACTCTTCTCATCTAGCTTTTCACAATCAATGTTATTACGGCCTCCTAGTTTGGGGTTAGGCAAACTGACTCCTTGTCTGTCATTGATTAGCACATAAGTGGGTTTTTCCAAAATAAAGTCATGTCTGGTCTCAGTGCAGCTACTGAATGTGCAGAGGGCAGGATATCAGGAAAGGGAATTCACCGACTGAAAAACCCCACGGATTAATGGACTTAACAGACAATAATACACGGAGGAAGAAGCCATTATACACCACATCCTCTTGTGTTTCTTTTTTTTAGACCTCTACACTCCAGCTTTGAACTTTAAAGACCCAAACGATTCAGTTTTGTGAAAACAATCTTGCACAGCATCAAGGGAAACGTCCTCTTACCTAAACAATAAGAAATGGCATCATCTTCCTCAGCCAGCAGCTGCTCCATTGTCTCATCACTGACGCCGTCTTGAAGTTGTCAGCTTCACAAGAGGTTCATATTTTTGTATTCTGCTGTACTGTGTGCACCCAGCGGTGTGATTTACACATGTAACTGCCTGGACTGTGAATCTCAGCTGAGAAAATGTGGGAGCCCTTTTACAAAAATAGCTCCCAACTTCCCTTCACATTTTGATCTTATGATTATTTACTGTATTTTCTTTAGCATATTTATTACAGCCATAAGTTGATATTTAAAGCCCTATATTAACCCATAAACAGGTCAGATATGGACATAAAGAAAGATACAGTAGAAATCCAAAAATATACCCTTCAAGACTGGGCATAGATGTGCAGCATGAGGCTTGAGAGGAAACATGCAAAATCAACAGCACATTGTTGCTTTAAATAGCTGCAGTTCTATTTTTATTCACAAGATAAACAATAGAGAAAGATGGATGGAGACAGACTGAAAACCTATTTAATTGTTACTGTTAAAAATATTGCAGAGTTGATTCAGCTGAGAGATGTGTGCCACAAATCTGTGTGAATGAACACTACTATGAGAAACAAGTTTTGATGAATTCAGTCCTTTATGTGTGTCGGAGCTGTTCAGATTGAAGTGCCTCAGTTACACAACTCGCATAAAAGGTTTTAGTGTGTAGAAAAATCAAAGGCCCAGTGTTATGAGCATTGCCTCTACAACTCTGTGTAGTGACTGATCAGCAGACTCAAGTGCTTATTAGTAATTGCAGTCATTTTTATTGCAGAATAAGTTGCTCTCTGTTACTCCTTTGAGTCAATCTGTTGCAGTTTCTCAACTGTGAAAATGAGTTCATCAAACTATATAACCTCTTGTCTTCACTCATAGTTTTATATCATTGTGTCAGCTTCAGCCGAACAGCGAAATACTTTTTCTTTTATTATGCCTCTGCACCAGCGATAGCCGCAGCATTTTCATGTTGCCCGTCTGTCCCATTATCGTGAATCAGATATCACAAAAATACCTCAATGGAATTTCTTCAAATTTGGCACTAACTTTTACTTAGGACTTAACATTGAACAGATTAGTTTTCTGTGGTCAAAGGTGAATGTTACTGTGACCTTGCATCCCTCTCATTTTCGTGAACGTGATATCTCATGAACAGCTTGAGGGATTTTCTTTAAATTTGGCACAAACATCCACTTGGGCTCAACAATAAGTGTTTAGATTTTGGTGCTCAAAGGTCAAGGTCACTGTGACCTTGTGTCTGTCTGTTGTTGTGAATGCGATATTTTAAGATGGCCTTTAGGAAATTCCCTCACATTTGGCACAAATGTCCCTTTGGACTCCAGAATGAACTTATTAGAATTTGGTGATCAAAGGCCAATGTCATCAGTCGGTGTTAGCTTTCTGCTGCAAAAAAGGATGCTTTAGCTGTTATAGTTTTTTTATTATGCCTTCACTCCAGTGATAGCCGTGGCAGAAGGCATTATGTATTCGGGTTGTCCATCCATCCGTCCGTCTGTCCCATTCTTGTCAACACAATATCAAGAACACCTTGAGGGAATTTTTTATTTTTTATTTTGTTGAACCATCACTTGGACTGAAGAATGAACTAATTAGTTTTTGGTGGTCAAAGGTCAAGGTCACTGTGACCTTGTCTGTCTCACTCTTGTGAACACGATATCACAAGAACACCTTGGGGGAATTTCTTCAAATTTGGCATAAACATTTACATGTAAACGATGAACTGATGAAGTTTTTGGTGGTCAAAGGTCAGTGTAACCTTGCATCTGTCTCATTCTAACGGACATGATATCTCAAGAAAACCTTAAGGGAATTTCTTTAAATTTGACACAGATGTTTTTTGTTGGACTGAAGAATAAACAGATTAAAATTTTGTAGTTAAAGGTCAAAGGTCAAGGTCATTGTGACCTCACAAAATATGTTTTTGGCCATAACTCAAGAATCCATGCACTAGTTATGACAAAATGTCACGCAAATGTCTAACAAGATAAAATGATGAAGTGATGACATTATGTATCCAAAAGGTCAAAGTTTAGTTTCACTGTGACGTCATAATGCTCTGCAAAAAACACTTTTCTGGCCATTGAGTCATATCTCAGGGACAGAAGGGGAACAGAACGGGAGGCATCTGGCCAGTTACTGAATTGGTGACACTGATCTTTGGGTGTCCACCTTGAAACTGTGCTGATTATATCAATCTTCTGTGCTGCCAGAGGGAAGATGTGTGTGAAGCATCACTGTTTTTACTGACATGATCATAAACTACAATTGCAGCTTGACAGTTCCATGGAGGCCCACAACCACAAGGCGGTAATTTTAGTTGAACAAGACATTTGTTGTGTTGAAATGTAGATGGAAAGCTGGAGCTTCATGCATTATGTAACATACACAATGAATGATTGACTGTCAAAATGAAAGCCTTTAAACTTTATAGTATCAAATGTGACTATATAAAAGAAAACCAATTGTTTTGAGCAAGTTTGCCTTTACATTAGTGATAAAAGATAGCTGACAGTCATAAAGGAAGAGAAAAAAAGAAATGATGTGCTACAAAGGTCAAACACCTGCTTAAAGATACTAAACTGTTCCCTAAACAAGCAATATTGCGTAACAGCATATCCCAGGCAAATCAGTTTAAATGTGACATTGTGGGTCAGTTATTCTTTAGTATGGTGATGAATGCAGATGAGCTTCTGTTTTAATCATTTCTATAGCCTGGATTAAGGTATGTTTGAAATAAACTAGCTCACAGAACATTTTGTGTGAAGATGTCTGAGAAAGTGTTTATATTTGAAGGCAGGATGAAAATTGCAAGGTGTGGGTGGTGAAGCTGTCTGACAATTTGACAACACTTTGAAGCATACTGACACCATCACCATCTTTTTTTTAGCCTCTTTGTGTTTGTAGTAAATGCAGTTAGTCATCTGTCTGTTATCTTTGCCATTTTTGCTCCAGCTTCTGATTTCAGCTTCGTATTGAGTTACTGTGTGCATCATGAATATGTCAAACCTCACGCCTTCCTGATGCTGATGTAGGTCCCTGCCCCTCAGAACCAGAAGGGTCACATCTGGTTTTGTACCTACCTTTATTCCTCCCCTGAAATTCTTTTCCATCCCCACCTGTTCCCTTCAGGGATAACGGACTGACTAACTGTAGTGGCACTAATGTTATTGTAACAGGACATTTACCCTCAGTAAAAGACATGCTGCTTGGTTGGGAAGCAGTGGCACTCGTGCATAGAGTGCCAAATACATGGCATTCCATTTATTTAACCCCATATTGCGTAGAAGGGTGCCTCACCACATTGCAAGTGATTCTGTCCTTACTTGGACCTCACTTTGGACTGTTTCTTCCTCTCATTGACTCCTTGTTGCAAGTTTCCAGCAGCGTAGATGCACATGTTTTACAGCATCGTTTTGCAATGTACAACTGTCAGAAAAACATGCCAGCATTGATAAAAGTAAAGATAAGCTCGGAGGCATATGACTCAGATAGATCAGACGTTTTGGAACTAGTCTTAAATTGGATCTGGTTCTTGATTCCCATCCTATGCACAAATTAAGTTCAAACTAAATTGACAAGAACTTGAATAGAAACATATCCAACATAACACATGTGTGCTCTGAAGTTAGAACAAAAAAACTGTTGCTATCTGCTCCTGCAGAATATAATGAGACCGTTAAGGTTCGGTGTTGCTCTGTGATGGAGCTTTAGTTGAGCGATAACAAGTGATAACGATGCTCACAGTCTTGCATCTCGTCAGTGTGAGTTCCTTTTAACTATTGTCTCAGTACATTGACCTTGATCCCTATTCTCTAGTAATAAACCCCCTCCAGCCACTTGCCCTTTTTTAAGTAGCTCTCTGAAATGTCACATGACATTGAGTCACTGTCAAAGCTACTGATTGTTTTAAATACAGCAATTTTTACACTCAAGCTTTTCATTTGGTTTTGATGCTTTGGATATAAAATAATTCAATGACAGCTAGAAACTTAAATCTGTAGTGAGTCAAAGTGAAATGACCTTGTTCACATTTGTGCAGTAAAGTGCTACAGAAGTGGTAAATTGGTACAAATACAAGCTGTAATTATTCACTGTTAGCTGTGTGATGGTTTGATGACACTGAGACCTTTGATACTTAGCCTACTAAGAGCATGTGGATAAAAGGCTCTGAAAGCTTTGATGTCAAGAGGTTAGATTGTTGTTAAAAGCCAAGGAGTCAATTTACAAGTTGACCTGAATCATTCTGAGTGAATACTCAGAATGATTCAGGTCAACTTGTAAATTGATGCATTAAAAGAGTGAATAAAAGGAATCAAAATATCCAGACAGAGGACAAGATTTTTCTGCAAAGAAAAATGTCTCAATCATTGTGTCTATTTGAGAACATTTAGAAATGTTGTGTTTAAATGTTTGCACAGGCCTTGACAATGGTCAAATTAATCCCAAAGGCAGATGCCAGAGTTAAAGCTCCGAGAAGATTTGTAATATGACATTTTGCCTTTTAAAATTACAAAAAAATAATTTCAAGGTGAGACTGCTGAGTGTTTCTCCATAAGGACAATTTAAAATGCCTTTTTTATTTTATTGATTTTGGTTTTGAGGATTTATTTTCTGATATGGTCCAAAGTTTCTACCTCGTGTGACTAACAGCAGCAACCTGCCAGCCCTGGTTTCTTTCAGTCATGGTCACACTGTATTAATAATCTACCAAATTCCATGGGAGGTAGGAATCATGTGCTATCCATATTTTTTAATGCAATTTTTTTTTTCCTCAGGTGGCGGGTTTGTTCCAAGATGCCAGTATTGGAAATGCAATCAACATTGTGGTTGTTCGACTCATCCTGCTGGAGCAGGACGAGGTAAATACGTGTGGTTATGATGATGAAATGTGGTTAATTTTCAAGCTTTATTCCTCAAACACGTTCTGAACAGAAAGTGTATGTGTGTGCTAAAGATGTGATGACATGCATAGTTGGGCTAACTAACAGGTAACATTACTACAAACTATGTAAAACTAATCCTGTCCGAATAGTGCTTTAGTCAGCAAACAGCTTTACCTTCATCTATGTTTTTCCACCTGTCTTGAGGATCCCAAAATACTTCCTCACAGTACTTCTTAAAAAGCACTGTGAGGAAGCATGAGAGTCAAACCCATGAGAGTATGTAACCTGGCCACCATGTTGACAACAGTCAAGCCAAAACCAAGCACCGCCCACAGGCTGGGTCACAGACTTTCTCGATTTACAGCTAAACAGTCCACTAAAATATATTTCTGAAAACATTTAGGGTTGTTTTTTGTATTCTGGTTGCCTCTGCTGCTGAAAATCTAACACGACAAGCTAACGTTACTTTACAGCAGCTGTACTTAACTACAGTAAATCAGCAAACAGCTTTACCTTCATCTAGAAAGAGAAACAGCAAGCTCCGCGTCCATAGCGACCGCTCCACCCAAAATGCCGTCTCGTCAACGTGAAAATTTATTTTTTTCCCAGCGGATGTCTTAGTTACAACATGATTGAGCTAACTGGAGTAGTTTCATGTCGTATCCGACAACGGGAGGCTTTTAACAGATGACGTCCTGATGTAGCTGTCCCTGTCAGCTGCAGGATGCTGATGCTTTCTAGACATCGTGATTTCCCATAACTGAATAAATACCACACATAGCAACACAAAACTGCTTTGCTAGCTCAATCATGTTGTAACTAAGATATCCGCTTGAAAAAATATTTTATTCACGGACCGTTTATTGAGTTATTACCTTATTTTTATACAGTCTGGTTATTACAGACACCGCTAACGGCTAACGTTAACAGCTAACGGTTAGCCCAGCTAATCTACGATAACCATGTTATTAATTACAAAATGTGCACACAGAAATAGTAACGTTTGTTCAATCAAGTGTTTATAGACTTAACAAACATCAGATTAGTCTACACGGTGATATAGTAACGTGATGTGATATATAGCTAAACTCTGCTGGTTTTCTACCCGAAGTATTTGTAAACAACACAGCGATTCTCTGGGGGCACTGCCGGAAGTGAAGGGCGTGAGCGATCGCCGAGGCCCCTGCACTTCCGTTAGTCGAAAAACTCCAGGCTGTGCCTTCACCGATGGATTTCCGGATTGGCTGTCGTGAAGAACCCAAAATACTTCCTCGTGCTACTTCTCAAAAAGTACTGTGAAGAAGCATGAGAGTCAAACTCATGGAAGTGTGTAACCTTACCACCGTGTTGACAACAGTCAAGCCAAAACCAAGCACTGCCCAGCGGCAGTGTCCCAAACTTTTTCAATTTACAGCTAAGCAGTACACTAAAATATATTTCTGAAAACATTTGGGGTTGTTTTTTTTTGTATTCTCGTTGCCTCTGCTGCTGAAAATCTAACATGACAAGCTAATGTTATTTACAACAGTTGTAGGGGAGACCGGGGTAAGATGAGCCACTTTTCATATTCAGGATCACTACATCAAGGCTATTATAGTTTTGTTGCTAACTAATATATGTGCATATATTTCAGGATGTTGTGCATCCTTACAAACAAACAGAATGAGTGTAAACATAACTGTTTTGATAATATAGCATGTCCAAAAAAAGTGGTCTCGTGGCACAACTTACCCCGTGTCTGGGGTAAGTTGAGCATAGGAGTGGGGTAAGTTGAGCCATCTCCCTCCTTCCCTCCCCCCGCCCTCCCTCCTACCCCCCTTCCCCCCCATCTCACCTTCTCTCCTCCCCCTCTCTCCCTCCCTCCCTCCCTCCAGTTATACATGTCTCTACTGAATTAAATAAGACGCTTCTTCAAATCCATGTGTATTTTTATTTATAATACACAATTCAACAGGTACAAATCTTTTTTTAAATTATTATTGCATATAACAACTTCAAAACATTTTAACATAGGCCTGAGAATGCCTTAAAGGGCGCTTAGGAAGAGAACCTTAACAGCTGTGTTTTTGGAAAGAAAACAGTGAACTAAATCCGTAGACGTGAATCCTAGTTTGGTGTCCTTGCTGACAGGAGGGCCTCCTTCATCCTCTCTGAACTCCTCCCTCCATCTTACTCTCGTTCCATCCACCCCCCTCCCTCCTTCCATCCATATCTCACCTGTCCCTTTACTCAATATCCCACCTGTCCAGGTTGCAGGGGAAAACAAACTGCTGGGACTCTGAGGTTTGGGGAGTTTTGCAATTACATCACTTCTTGGGAAGAATCCCTCATAGTTTGGTTGGCTTGGTTTACCATATCCAGCTTTGCCTCTTCTCAGAAACTTACGGCTCACCTTACCCCTGTTCAAATTGCTCAACTTACCCCATAGCTACCATATTGACTTTATTAGCCCCCACAGCTAAAATGGTGCACTTTCATGCTAGCTGTACTACCTAATTTTGTAGTTAATAGACACCACAATTGATGTATAAAACAAATTAAAAATTATTTATTTTGGTCTAAATACAATCCCCATGAAACTTATGATAGACTAAATTCACTTTCATGAGTGAAAAATGCTTTTTTGGACATAAATCTCTAACCACTTAACCCATGTGGGTCTTACCTTCACAGACTCCATAAAATGATGCCTTCCTCCTAAATATTTGGTCACATGCTCAATTTCATTTACGGTTTCCTAGCGACAAGGGGTGGCTCAACTTACCCTTTGGCTCAACTTACCCCAGTCTCCCCTACTTAACTACAGTAAATCAGCAAACAGCTTTTCCTTCATTTATGTTTTTCCAGCTGTCGTGTCGAATCCAAAATGCTTCCTTGCACTACTGCTCAGAAAGCACTGTGAGAAAGCATGTGCATCAAACCTATGAAAGTTTGTTATCTGGCCACCATGTTGACAGCAGTCAAGCCGAAACCAAGCACCGCTCACCGGCTGGGTCACAGACCTTCTCAATTTACAACTAAACAGTACACTAAAATATGTATGAAAACATTTGGGGCAAAAAATAGGCCATGCAGTAGCAGAATCTTGATTCAATTTTGATCAGTGCTGCCTGACATACTGTGTAATGTCATTTCCTGACCTTTGACTGAATGACTGTCATTAGGGCCCACTAAAAGAAATTGAATGGTAAAAGCAGAGATGGGGCAATTTAGTTGCAGTTATAGCAATTATTCTATAGCATCTTCTGTCCTTTTTTATCTTTGCTGTGCCTGCTAACAGCCCGCGCTGTAAACTCATGGTAGGTGGCTGGTAATTTTTTATCCATTTGTCTCATGTTCCCTTCCCTTCATCTCAACGTGACATGTGGATAACAGGATGACTTGAAGATTACACACCATGCAGATAACAGCTTGAACAGCTTCTGTAAGTGGCAGAAGAAACTCAACATGAAAGGAGACGAACACCCGCTGCACCACGACGTAGCCGTCCTGCTCACCAGGTAAATAAAAACTCAGTTCACCAAGCTCTCTTCTTTTTCATCAAGAGTCACTTCATTATTTGTTTTATTGATGTCGTCCCAGAGCAGGTATTGATTTACTGATCTAGATGGTTGAAGAGGGAAGAATGAAAGATGACAAGCATTCAGATGTTGTCCCATCACAGCTGCAGTAAACTTACACTGCTGTTGTTGAAAGTTAAGTTAAGAATAATCAGATCCCACATGCCTCAGTAGATCAACTGCTGGTACAAATCCATCGTTTTAGGTTATCAATAACAGTGGTAATCATACAACCCTTACTGATGTGTGTTCCTTCTGAACACTTAATAAATAAGCTGCCAGTGTGAAGGTCTCTTTTTCAAACAACCATGTGAGTCATTCATCCTTCAACTCATTTTAAGAATGAATTGCCAACTGTTTTGTAACTGTTTGTTTCATGTTGTCTGTTTTAACCTATTGTGCTTTTTAGTGCAACTATTATGCTGCTGTCTTGGCCAGGACTCCCTTGCAAAAGAGATTCTGAATCTCAATGGGACTATTTCCTGGTAAAATAAAGGTTAAAATAAAAATAAACACAAAATTAAAAAAAAGAAGGCTGACAATTTTCAGTACAAAAGGTATTAAAAACTAAAATAACACTTTGCTGCGCTGCTTTTTCTTTCTCTCAGATTCCACATTGTATGAATTCGATTTTCCTCCTCTACAGAAATGTACCCTCCTGTTTCAGAACAAAGAGGCAGATCTAATCTGACCACAGATATACTTCTTTTTGTTTGATATATTGTAAAGAACATGATTTACAGAAAAAAAAAATCATCTTTAATTTCAACCTGTTTTCTCTTGTGAACACCTGCTCCCTTTAAAGATACAAAGTCGCTCTTTCCTAGCTTAAGAATATCATCTTCAAACCCATATTTACAACACATATACAAGTACCTTAAGCAGGGCTAGAGCTCTGAACAAGACCAAAAGTCAGACTGACCCCACAAGAGCCTGCACAGTTTCTGTCCCAGCCTGACCTGAGCCTGGCCCACAGCAACAGTTTTGAACCCAAGCCTGATTAAAAACCTGAATTTCTACTGGAAAAGAAATTTTGTTATATATTTTTTAATATTATAACATGTATTATTTATTACTTTCTTGGATGAGAGGTGAAACGTCCCATATTTTTTTATTAGTTCTTCATCATCTTGTAATTACGATCTACAACATGTTGTCTGTCATGTTACATTCTGAAACGACTGACATCTGACCAACTCCATTTTGTTACTTCCCACAGGAAGGACATCTGTGCAGCCATCAACACACCCTGTGAGACTCTGGGTCTGTCCCACGTGGCGGGGATGTGTCAGGCACATCGTAGCTGCAGCATCAGTGAGGACACTGGCCTCCCACTGGCCTTCACTGTAGCTCATGAGCTGGGACACAAGTAAGGTTTCACTGCTTCTCCTTTCTCGCTGACCTTTTCTAGCTGAATTGACAGTTGCTAGTAGATTTTATCAGCTGTTCTGATGAAGCTCAAATAAACTGACAGAGGACACAGTAAAGTAATACACTGCATAGATGCAAGTGCACAGAGTTTGGACTTACTGATGTTCCCAGCACCTTGTCAAGACCAAGCTGGGTGGAGCGGTGGTTGTTCTGCATCATCAGCTGTCGCAAAGCCATCTAATTAAACTAGCACACTGTTGCGCATTACTGCTATTTAATCTTACTTCTTTCAGCCTCTTAATTACCACTTTTTAAATTTGTGCTTAAGGATTTTTTTCCCTCAAATGACTCCACAACAGACTTGGTGTAATTAAAGGAAACAAATGGCATGTAAACAATCAAAAACACGTACGCTTCCTCAGTCAGGAACAAAAAAAAACAATACATCAAACAAAAGCCATATTCTAAAGGCAATCTTAAAACAGGAGCTGTTTCACACCATCCCCAACTAATTATATTTTAAATCACTTATGGGTGTATTTAAAAAGCTGTTAATTATTTTTGCTGTTCATTTAGTGTGAAAGCACATAACTTGCCTTCGTAACGTACCAATTCTATATGAGCTAAACCCATGGAAGCCCTTAATTAATATTCTGTAGGTAGCTGAGAGCACTTGCAGCCCCTTGCAAATTGCAAATATTTATATACAGTTCATTATGACAGAGGACACAAATACAGGCAGATGCCATGTTTATCTGTATGACTGTCACTACTTGTTTGACTATCGAGGAGCAAAGAAAGAAGTGTCATCATAATAATTTAAGACGGTGGGATAACAAGGGTGGTAAAATACAGTAATCAGTCTTTCACAATAATTTGTACAGTCAGATTATTTGTCATCCAAACAATTAGGATTTTCTATGGGAAAAAAGGGTGGGTTGTACATTGAGAGCCTTTGATATGTAATATTAAGTTTAACAACAAAAAAAAAATAGACAATACTACAACTAAGCTATTGGTTTGGATTCACAGAACACCCTGATTTTCAAAGCAGGAATAGTAACAGACACATATCCTGCGCACCGCACAGAGACTATGGACTCTATCCTACACCTGGCGCAAAACTGGGCAGAGTGCAGCGCAACTGTCATTACTAGTTCCAGACTGATTGTCATTTCTGCGGGCAACGCTCACGTTGTTTAAGTAGCAAATATACTTCCATCCATCTGTGTGCCCATTGGTGTTTAAGTCTTAAAATGCTGTGTGGTTAGGCGCATCGTTGGCACATTGCTATTTTGAGGCAGCAGTAACCAATTGCACCAATGACCAACAAAAACCTGGTCAACATCAATGGCACAGTTTTTTCTGCTATTTAAAGGGACACTGCAGTTCTGTGTCACTATATTAAAGGCCTGCTGATCTGAAATCTCAGCAGGCCTGTATGAATTACAGCTTCATTTTTTTGTCAGGCAAGTGCGTCCCCATTAAGAGAAACATTGTGCGCTTTGTGTGATAAGTTTTATTCTGTGTTCTCTGTCAAGTTTATAACTACAGTTTTTATTTCATTGCCTGTTTCATGCTTAAACTTTCCTTTTTTTCTGCAGTGACATTACGGCTCTTACTGAGTTACTCTCAGCAGAAAACTGCTCACTTCTAAATTTGCCTAGTCCACCATGTAAATATCCGTGCTCCAGGTGCAGGTGCACCTGGATTTGAAATAGGATGGGAAATCACACTGATTGGCTGAATTCATGTGACACCCAAAACACACCGAGGATTAATTAAAGGACTAAATACAACCCTTTTGCGCCTCACTTTGCACCCAGATTATGCGCTGTTTAACTTACGAAAGTGGAGTTGGACACACCCTAATTGCACTTGCGTCATGCACTATAGAAAATAGGACCCTAGATGCCCCTCCAATTTAAATTCAATTTTTGCCCTCTGTGTTTTGATTGTTCATAATAACCACAGTGTTTAGAAATAAAAACACAAATCTGTTTGCTACTGTTGCCTCGACCATGCTCAACGCTGAACCTGGATTGCAACTGATTGTATTGTAATGTGAAGAATAACACAAACTGTGACTGGCACGTACTAACCATCGACTGAGGAGCTGTGCCGAGATGATTGTCTTACTTCATGCTCTGCTCACATTGCCTCCTGGACTCTGTCTAGCCTTTACCAGCTCTACATGCAGTTTGCAATTATAGTCCCATTCTCCTCAGACTGATTCAACTTGACTTCAGTCAGTGACAACAGTGTGTGGTTGATAACTTCATTGTATTTGTTTATCTTGATTGTTGTTGTTCAGCTGACCCTGACGTACCTTGCTTTATTTTCCACCATATGTGTGTGTGTGTATAGTTTGCAGCTGGCTCTGGATGTATGCTCAGGGTGTTTTGTGTTCAATGCTTGAACAGGTCTTGGATTGACAGGAACCAACTGTGTGAATGCCAAGCAGGAACAGAAAGCCTTTATTGTCATTGTAATGCATACAATGAAAACAGCTGCTACACTTGGTACAAATCAAAACACTCAAGACACAATTATTAACAGTAATGGTAGTAAACAGTCCTCCCTACAGCGACAACAAATTATTTACTCAGGCTTCAACAATGGACTCACGCACACCGAGGTTATTTCCAGAATTCAAAAGCACAATATTACAGATTTTTCTTTTAAAAATACATGTTTTTTTTGTTTTTTGTAACTTTCTCATAATGAGACCCAATTTACAATTTATGAAACATGACCCAGTAGCATACAGACCTGGGCTAGCTAACTGGCTGCTAACAGAGCATATCAAGGAAAATTTAGTGAAAAAATGTCAGTCAGTGTCACACAATGGGTGCTTTTTAATTTTGTGTACGAATTTTTTAGTCAAAGGTGAAACAACACAGATATGAAGGGTTACAGTGTGATTCGCTTTGCCTGCCACATTGAACTAATATAACTGACACCAAACTCTGGCACCAATGCAAAATTTGGATGCTGTCACTGACATCATGATCTTTCCTTCTTTTGTGGTTTCCTTGATAGCTGACAGGAAGTAAACAGAGACCAAAGCTGTTTCCCAGGCAACATAACAGCAGTGAAAGGGTCTATAGAGGTAGAAAGTGCCAGTATAGTGCCGTTTGTTATCTCGGCTGCAGAGACGCAGAGAGCACCGATGTGGAAGACCAAGAAAAACTGACCAATCAGAGCAGACTGGGCTTTTTTGGGAAGGAGACTTTAAGAAAAGGTGCTAAAACAGACTCTTTCAGACAGAGACAAACATCGTCTCATAAAACCCCCAAATTCAAGTATGAACCTGAAGATGAGCACAGTATGGGACATTTAAATTTTATTTTACGGGTTACTTCAATCAGCATCTAGCTGCCATTAGTGCAGACATTTTTGAAGGCACCAAATTAGCTGCTCAGTTCTCTCTGCGGTTGTCATTCTTGCTGCTGTTTTGTAGCTTGAAAGAGCACGAAGCATACATAAAGCCACCACAGCCTTTGAGGAAGCATATGTTAAACATACTGTAAGAAGTGAACAGTTTGTTTACATTAGCTTTCTCATATCACTGCTGTGCACACGTTTTTTTGTTGTTGTAATGCCTTTTTATCTCACCTCTGTTGCACCCACAGCAAAACAGATTAATATTAAATGTTGTAATTTAAGCATTAACATTGGCTTTACTTTGAAGTTTGCTTTCCATGTTGCACCTACTCATTGTAATTCCCCTCTCTGTGGGATGTGCTTTTATGTCGCAGCTTTGGGATTCAGCATGATGGCAACGGTAATGACTGTGAACCCATTGGGAAACGACCTTTCGTCATGTCTCCACAGCTCCTGTACGGCACCTCCCAGCCCAGGTGGTCACGCTGCAGTCGCCAGTATATCACCCGCTTCCTAGAGTGAGTGCCACACATGCTGTATGACTACACTGCTGTCTGATGTGTGACTGAGTGGGTGTTTTTGCCTGTGCCCTCAACCTTTTAGAGGCATTCATGTACGGGTCCTCAGCACAATTGATATCCATGAACATTTTGATAGTGTATAGTGTATACACACAATACATATGTATACACACTATTTGTGTGGCGCAGCTGTGGCTCAGAGGTAGAGGAGGTCATCCAATAATTGGAAGACCAGCACTTTGATCTGTGGCTCCTCCAGTCCACATGTTGATGTATCCTTGGGCATGATACTGCACCCCAAATTGCTCTCAATGGCTGTTACTATGGTGTGTGAGTGTGTGTGAATGGTAACTGAGCAGCAGGTGGCACCCTGCATGGTAGCCTTGGCCACCAGTGTGTGAATGTATGTGTGAATGTGACTCATGGTGTAAAAGCACTTTGAGTGGTCAGAAGACTAGAAAAGCGCTGTGCAAGTGCAGTCCATTCACTATATGTATGGCAGACAAAATAAAATGAGAGTTTCTGTTGTACCTGAGATGTGATGACCTCCGGATTCATGCCACATTGAATCTTGAAGAAAAGGATGACAGCTTTCAAACAGGGATGCACATAGCTGACCTTGTTCATATAATGACTTGACCTGCACATTCACGAGGGCAGAGTACCTACTCACAAACAGGGGCAGTTCGTGATGGCATAACTGCACCCACCCGCCGTCCGCAAATTAGGTCTGCAACCCATCCCAACCCGGTGACACAAGATCTGCAGTCCAACCTGAAATCACAAGTCCTATTTTTTGCTCGCGCTCATAATATTGAGGAGCACATCTCTATAGTTAACGTGCCTGTTAGTTTGCACCTGATTAAAGTGGGTCTTATATTCTAAGTAGCACACAAGACAAACTTGACAAGTAGTCAGGGGATTAAAAGTTCAAAACATTGTATTAAATTACTATTATTGTAATTATACCTCTGCGCTGGTGATAGCCATGGCTTGTAGGCATTATGTTTTTGGGTTGTCCGTCCCATTCTCGTGAACGCAGTATCTCTGGGACGCCTTGAGGGAATTTCTTCAAATTGGCACAAATGTCCAGTTGGACTTAACGATGAAGATGATGATGATAAGTCTTTGGTGGTCATAATTCCATTGTCAAGGTAACTGTGACCTCCTCTGTCTCATTCTTGTGAAAGTAATATCACAAGAAAGCCTTGAGTGATATTTTTTTTTTTTTTTTTTTCTTCAAATTTGGCACAAACGTTCACTTGGACTCAACGATGAACTGATTTGATTTTGGTGGTCAGAGGTTACAGTCACTATGACTTTGCTTCCATCTCGTTGTCTTGAACGCAATATCTCAATAAGGCCTTTTGGGAATTTCCTCAAATTTGGCACAAACATCTACTGGGAGTCAAGGATAAATTAAGTAGAATTTGGTGGTCAATGGTAAAGGTCACTGTAATCTTGCATCTGTCTCATTTCATGAATGGGATATCTCAAAAAGTGCTTTGAAGGAATTTCCTCACATTTGGCACAAACGTCTCTTTGGACTCCAGAATGAACTGATTAGAATTTGGTGGCTGAAGGTCAATAGTCAAGGTCACTGTGACCTCACAAAACATGATTTTGACTGTAACTAAAAATTTCAAACACTAATTATGACAAAATCTCACACAAATGTCCAGTAGGATAAAATGACAAAGTGATGACATTTTATACCCAAAAGGTCAAAGGTCAACTTCACTGTGACATCATAATATTCTGCTGGAACTCCAGACTGAGGAACTAAAGGAGAGACATTTGGTCATATACTGAATTGATGACACTAATCTTGGTTGTCCACCTTGAAACTGTGCTGATTGTATAGATTTTCTGTGCTGCTGGGTTGAAGCAACGGTCTCTGGGATGTATTTATCATTGCGCGATATGTCCCGCATGTTCTGTTTTATACCCAAAACTGAACCTGGAAATAAAATTAAGACAAAATCATCATTTCCAAAGCCATTTGCGTGTATTGAGCTTTGTTAAACCTGTAATGAAAGCTAATTATCCATGTCGTGTTTTGAACGACTGGCCATGGAGTTTAAGTGCTGCATTTGGTGATCATCCAGACTTCATAGAGCAGCAGCTTCATATGTTTCAACTCTTTAAGTGTTTGATGGTGTAATAGTAGCATGACAACAAAGAGCTAAGAGTTAAGGAAATTCCTAATTTTGGTAGTTGGAAGGTTTGTTCCTTTTACAAGAGAACAGGCAGTCTGAATGCCACCTTTGTGACCTGTTTGTGAGTAGTTGAGAAAGATGGCATTCAGACTGCCTGTGCTCGTGTAAAATGAACAAACCCTCCAACTACCAAAATACAGTTAGATTAAACTGCATGCATATCTGTGTGCTTGTCTGTATCTCTTTACAGCACAGTGCGTATGTGTGTGTGTGTGCGTGTGTGTGTGAACGACACAGTCAGCTGCGACTGTCAAAGACTCGCACTGTGATTCTGGCATCAATGGGACATGTGTTAAATGTCTGAGATATTTCACCATAGTTGCCCCAGTTTCTCAGCTCCAACCATCTGGAATTCATTTAGTGGGTGTTCAGCTACTTGACAGCATTGTAGCTTCTTGACTCTACCAGGGAAAAAAAGGCTGCAGGGCGATATTTACACTTGTGGGAGGTCGCTACACAAAGGCCACTGGTTTGTGTGTTTGTGTGTGCGTGCCTGCATGTCTGGGAGATGGTAATTAAAAAGGAGACAACAGAGAGTTGTCTCGGCGCTAACAAGCACCATTTCCCACATGTTTTTGGTCTAGATGTTTATATCAAAAGGAATTATTATTATTATGAAGGACTATGAATCATAATGTCTGTTGATTTGCTTGACTTCTCCTCCAGTTCTTTTGGGGGTTAACATTTGCGGTTTTAAGTAACATATTTGCAACTATTGAATTGGTTGCCACTGAATTTGATGCAGTAGCTTGTGTTCCCCACAGGTGATCCTCCTGGCATTGCATCTAGCACCATCATCACGTCATAGTATTTTTTTATTGATTTATCTTACTATATAATGACGAAAACTCTGTCTGTGTGTCTGTTCCATGTTTTTCTCCTCACTGACTTGGTCAATCCATGTGAAATTTGGCACAGTGGTAGAGGGTCATGGGAGGATGCCAATGAAGCAATATTACATCAATTGGCCAAAGGGGGGCGCTATAGCAACCGATTGAAATTACAAACTTTGAATGGGCATATCTCATGCCCTGTATGTCGTAGAGACGTGAAACTTTGCACAGAGATGCCTCTCCTCATGAGGAACAAATCTGCCTCAAGAACCCATAACTTCCGGTTATATAGATTTTCCGCCATTTTGAATTTTTTGAAAAACACTTAAAATCGATCTCTTCCTAGGAAGTTTGACCGATCTGCATGAAACTCAGTGAACATAATCTAGGGACCAACATCTAAAGTTCCCTCTCGGCAAAAGTTGGAAAACTTACTAAAACTGAGCTTCTATAAGGCAATGAATATTGCGGAGGGCGTGGCTCATCACATAAAGGTGTATAACATCTCAAGGGTTTCACCGATCACCACGCAACTTTGTAGGCATATGACCACACATAATCTGAGGGGACCCCTCCATTATTGACCCCATCAAACAAAATGGGGGCGCTAGAGAGCTAATTTCTTATCTAGGCCTAACCGCCATATGGATTTTTACTAAACTTGGTAGATATGTAGAACAGGACGCCTCAAGGTGACTGGAGAAATTTAACTCTAATTGGCAACTGGGTGGCGCTATAACAACAGAAAAATGCTTAAAAATGTCTAAAATGTGACCGATCGCTGTGGCTCCCCCTGTGGCCCAATGTTGTTGTTTTTTTTCTAATTTTTGGTATGACTAAGTCATGGTATGGTATGCTGTACATAATCACGGAAACTGTCAGTGTGTCATTCTGTCAGTCAGTCATTCTGTCTGTCCCATGTTTTTCTACTCACAGACGTGGTCAATCTATGTGAAACTGCACATAGGCATTGAGGACTGGCATAGGTAGAAGGCGACAAAGCTATCAATGGGTATGGACTAGTTTATTTTAATTTACTTTGATTTATGGCCAAATGCTAAGGCTGGGCAATATGGACAAAAATTCATAGCGTGTATTTTCTTTCTGACTGGCGATGCACGATATATATCTTGGTATTTTCTATGAAATGGGCTCTATGTTTTCAGTTGCAAGTCAGAGCCACATTTGAGATGTCACAAGCGCTTGAATAAAAACAGACTCAAAATAAAATGCAAAGATAGAGATTTTTTCCCCTATTTGAAGATATGCACCTGCACAACATGTAAATGGAAAATGATATCAAATAAATAGCAGGGCTGTACATTAACATTTTTAATGCTACACAGGTTTAAAGGTTTGCAGCACAGGACACAAAACTATAACATGACTATAAAAGTATTAAGTAGGTTTGAAACAATTAAAAATCTTTGTCGGGGGAGTTAATAAGTCATTTTCCATGATCTTTCAAATGAATCTAGTGCTGGAAAATGATTTAAATCTTTTTGTTTATTTAGGCTATTCAACAAATCACAGAGTTTTGTATATGAAACGTCTGTGTTCTCACTGCCTTTTCCTAAACAGATCTGTTGCCTGCATCCAGGCACTGGTCTCTATGTCACAAAATAGACTTCAACTACCAAGAGGAACTGTGACGTGCTATCCACCTCACACACAAGCTAGCAGCACAGTGCAAGATTGCATGTGTGCTGTGGTAATTTCATTCATCTCACAGACTGATTTAACGTAGCACGTGCAACATACAGACCGATGACGCACTGTAGACTAATGAACAGACAGATTAAACAGTGGAGCAGCTCTGTGTCTCTCTGAGTGTTGCTGGAGAACTTGTGAGTGAGTAAGTGAGTGGGGCGGAGCTGTGCGGAGAGTGTGACAGAAGAGAGCTGCTCACTGGTATGTGTTATGTAATGCAACTTGACTCTATATCGATATAAACCTGTTGTCTAAATGTATATCTCCCTTGAAAATATATCTATATATGGTATATAGTCGTTATATCGCCCAGCCTCACGGTACAGCACAGACACTGTACTGTGTGTTAAGTGCTTATTGGCAGATGTTGCTAATATGCTAAACTGTGTGACGTCATGCCTGCTAAACATCAGCGTGATGGCATTATCATTGTCAACATGGTAGAGCACATCCTCACAGGGTTTCTAGAGTAGCTGCAGACTCTCATTCAGTTTATGAGTGCTAATAAGTCTGCTGGAGTCACACACTGAATAGAACTCTTGACTGAATGGAAGTGACAATTAAAATCTGTTTGTTGCTGACAGAACATGGCAGACTGAGACAACACCCAGACACCCCCTCCCCTCTCCTCACTGGCATGTCCCTGTCTTTTGACCGCTAAATCTGCATTGATCATTTTCTTCGCATGACCTCTGATATTTGTCTCCCCATCTCATCTCATTGCTGTAAATGCCAGCATTTCCCCCCATTTTCTCTGTTTTATCTCTTACACGGACTGCAGGACAAGGCCTCCATTGTATATGGCTTTAGTTGTCCCGCAGGCCTCGACTGCTCGCGCTGCTTCAGAGGTTTGGTCCGTAGGTGTTATTTTATGTGGAATGTGGAGGGTCACACTGAGCTGAGTGGTTTAGATATTATCACATAGATGGGCTACTCATAAACACGCCACCCTTTAATGTTCAGAGGAGAATTCCTGAAAGGTCATAGAGGCCAAACTGCAAAATAGAAACTCATTTCAAGTTCAGTTAATTGCTGCCGTGCGGAAACACAGACAGAAATATCCTGAAGAATACTCATACATTACACAGCATATCTAATCACAGCTTATATATTAATTGGAAAGTCATTTTGAGGTGAATAAATTCAAGAAACAGTTGATCAATTGTCACAAACATTTCCAGGAAAGCTGGCTTTGACAGAGGCCGCAGTAGAACCTAATTCGCCCTCTGAACTGCCTTTCAGTCTGGAGGCACTCATGGAGAACATTTTAATTGCTGCTGTTCAATAGTCAGTGTGAGGTCATCTCAAATTAATGATTTTGTTGTTAAATGCTGAACAATCAGCCTCCTTATCCTTAATCTGACATATTTATCTTTTTAATCTTTAGCTTAACTCATGAGGGTAAAACATTTCTGTGGACTTGTTACGGAAGGCGTTAAAAATGTGTGTTTAAGTGTGTAATTAAGATGTGAAAACTGTCATGGCATCTGTGCTGTTTGGGCAAATTTTCTTGCTGGAAAGACTTTCCAGAACATGTATTATTTTTGCAGTGCTTGTCATTTAAAACTGCTGTAATCCTGTTTTTATATTAGAAGTGGATGCAGTTACTTTTTGTAGCCTGAAAGGGTTAAATTGTCAACTGACTATGCAGCTATCCTCAGTTCTACAAATAGACACAGTTCGCAAATAGCTGGTGAACATAGTGGATCTTTTCCCAGCTAAATGGCCAGATATTTCCCTTAGGAGATAGTAATTAAAACTGGGCTTAAAGAAACACTTCACCTGTAAAATGACTATTTGTATATCAGTTACTCACTGCATGTTGTCTTGAATGCATGAGCAAAACTAGAATCCAAAAAAAAGGCAAACATTTCTCATGAGTTGAAGTAAACTGGGACTGCATCAAAACATTAATTAACAAACTCTCACACAACTCGTGCAGTATAGTCCAGGTCTCATTTATCCACTTGTGTGCGCAGTACCTGCACTTGCACAAACACATGCACTATTACAGTGTATGTCAGTACAAATAGTCGTATGCACAGCGCATTAGAACTGTGCTCAAACGGGGCTCATACGCACACACATGCTCGCGCATATTCAGGGCACGCTACTCATAGGCAGAAGTGTTGTATATTGTAACGCTTTAGCAAAAATGCATGTGTTTGGGAAGTACTGAGCATACAGCTGGATAAATGAGACGTGGGTTATACTGCAAGAGTTGTGTGAGAGTTTGTAAACGAGTGTTTTGATATAGTTTTAAGTTGTTAACCATGGTCCCCAATGACTGCAGAAAAACACAGCTTTCCTTATGAATGTAACGTAGCATGTGGTGAGTTAATGATGTACAAGTGGTCACTTTGCAGGTGAAGTATTTTTTTAAAGAGGAGTAAATATCAGACTTACATTCTTCAGTGTCCACACACACAACTTCAGTTCAGTGCTAATGTGTCGTCCTGATGCCGAGATAAACCATTTGTTGTGCTGCCTAGGAAAGGCCAGAAAACAGTTACTGCAGGTTTAAATAGTTATTGAATGTTTGCTGTTGTCTGGATGGCGTAGTTAAAATGCACAAAATCACAGTAATCACAATATGATGTTCTTTATCTACATGTCACATATGGAAGGCATTTCTTTCCACTTTGATGGTAAAGGAAAAATATGAGTACAGTACGTTCACAACAGCCGCTGTACGTGCATAATGAAGGAAAACATCCTGTGCAAGTTATTTGTGTCTTGTTAGTGGCAGCACAGCTCAGTGATTTGACTGCAGCTTCTCACACAGTATGTAGTATGTAGCAGAATTATTAAAGAGTTACACCATTACTCAGGCCAGACCTTAAATTCATTGGTGATCTCTTAATGTTCATTTCCAGCAAATGCCAAAGGACTAAGAACATCTGCACACTGAAGTTTGTCCCTGCTATGCTTCACTGGTGCTTGTTTTTCCTCACAGGTGTGCAGTACAGAAAGCCAAAACTCAAGTTGACTCTTCTGGAACAAGTCAGAATTTCTCCCCCTTTTCCTTCTTAATGAAAACTCAGTAACATGGTCGTGTTGTCTGTGAATGTGACTTAATTGTCATTAAGCACTCTCCATGATTCATCATCTTACTTTATCACAGGTCAGTACAGGGTGACTGCGTGGATTGACCAAAGCAAATAAACATCTCTGACACAGTCATCTTCACTTGGCAGATTTGGTAGTGCAGCTTTATGTCAGCTTGGCCATATAAGGTCATGAATTTAATAGAAATCAATACCATGATAGGGGTCAGTTGAGGTGGTTCAGGCATCTGATCAGGATGCCTCCTGGGCGCCTCCCGTTGGAGGTGTTCTGGGCACATCCCACTGGTAGGAGGCCCCGGGGCAGACCCAGAACACGCTGGAGGGATTATATATCTCATCTGGCCTGGGAAAGCCTTGGGGTCCCCCAGGAGGAGCTGGAAAGTGTTGCTGGGCAGAGGGACATCTGGGATGCTTTGCTCGGCCTGCTGCTGTCACAACCTGGCTTCGGATAAGTGGATGGATGGATGGATGGATGGATGGTATCATAAAGCTCACATTTATGTAACCACCACAGCTACAGTAGTGTTGGGAATCAATATGACTCTATTGATACCAGTGCTATCACTGGTCCAATTCTTTATGGATTCCCTTATTGATTCCCAACTAATTTTCTGTGTGAAAAAAGTGGGCCTTCACAGCTCTCCATTGTCAGTGCAGCTGTTTTATTATGTCTGTATTGTCACAGTGTGGAGGCAGTCTGTATGTCATCATCTAAAATGGATGAAATGATAGAAATTTGTTTTCATTTAGGTTTTCTTAGTCAAAGAAAAAACCTGCTAAACCTGCGTACCCCTTGGCAATGGACATGCTGCTCAGTTGGGAAGCAGTGGCCTTCAGTGTCAAACACATGGAGTTCTTCTAATTTAAGCCCTAGAAAGAAGTGGTGGGAATCCCCAGAGGATCCACACATATTACAATACTATGCTGTATGGATTTTTTCCTCCACCCCTAGTTTCCACCCTTGAAATGATCATTTTACAGACATTACGAGCAGCACTGTTGTCGTCTTTCTTTGTGAAATGAAGACACGCTTTGGACTGCTTCCTCTTCTCAGCCATTTCTTCTTCTTGTTGCAAGTTTACAGCAGCATTGACGCAAGAGTTAGATGTCAGAAAAACATGGCGGCATTAATTAAAACTCGTAACAGGTTCCTAATTCGAACTGGTTCTCGATTCCCAACCCCTAACCACAGGATCATGACAGTCCCATTAGAGCTCTCATATGAATACTTGGGCATTTGCTAATTTTGTGCCATAGTAACGTTAGGATGAATTTTTGTGACTCGATAATCATATAGTGAAAATCTGATATTGTGTCGGCCCTAGTGTTGTAAAGACCTGAACTATGCAGTTTATAGATAGCTACTGAGTTCATTTCACTGAGTTCGTCTGTGTCCCTGAGGTGAGACATTATTGAATTTTTGAATTATCGTGACTGACAGATTTAATTGTCATTGGCTCTGGTAATAGGAGGCTACAATGAGACACTTATTCAATAATTTTAATGCTGCCCTTTGCCGTGTTTCATCCTCTGGAGGTCAATCAAAAATGATAACACTGTTTTTCCCCCAAAGTTAATGTCACAACCACTTCACACTGTGTTCAAACTATTTTAAATTCAGCCATGCTACAGCACTAATGGCTGCATCGCTAAAGAGCCAAAGATATAAATGAGCTGGCAGATGATTCAGTAGAAGAATAACTGCACTGCTGGACAGCTTGAGTAGCTGCAAGGAGGTCAAAAATGGGACTGAATAGCTTTACAAAAACAAGTTTATCAGTTTGAACATTATATATCCTGTCTCTGTACTTGATTCAATTCAATAGGTGAAAAAAGATGTGCAAATCATTGTATTCTGTTTTTTATTTACATGTTAGACTTTTCCACAGCATGCTGAGAATGACTGATCCTCAGTAACTGACAGCAAAGTACTTAGAAGAGGCTTTTTATTGCAGCACAATTGTACATATTTCCACTCCATTTGTTGTGTGTGTCATCACTTAAGATGTTCCAGTGAGTATATAATGTTGTGAAAGGATCACGACCTTGAAGGTTGACATTTGATAGACATATGTGGCCAATGTCACATATTGGTTTTCCTGGACTAGTCTCAATGAGTTTCCATCTTTTCTGTGTGCGTTGGTCATCAACTTGTGAGAGGAGAGAGGGTATTGACAATCATATACAATGTACGCCTGCATTTGATGCAAGCGGCAACGTCCAGGGCTGAAGAGTGAAGCCAACAAGTGAGTGCTAAAAGCTTTGAGCAGCCACGTGAGGCTCCAGAGCCAGTCAATCCACATAGACCCAGCTCAACTGTACCGCAGTAATAAACACGTTTACAGCCTGGTATGAAAAACAGTTTTGGTCTCTATAGATAATTTCAACATGTATGGCAACTGTACAGGAGGTACATTTTTACATAATTCACCTGTTTACATTTTATTGAGGCTTAAAGTTGTGCATAATTAAGGGTGTGGCCACTTTGAGTGACAGGCTGTCTGCAGATGAGATCCACCCCTTGCTCCTCCACAGCACTGGCCTCTTACCCCTAATACAGACACTTCAGGTTCCAAAAAACCAAGATGGTGATGGCTGGATATATAATGAAAGTTGTTCATGATGTTCCTTTAGAGCTGATGCCTCAGCTTTTGCTATGAATCTATAAGTAATTTGTTTCAACGTTAGGTATTTTAACATTGTTTAATATGGTGAGAAAAATTCAAATTGTATTGAAATGTGGTTTAATATGCAGTGGCTGTTATCATTAGTTTCAATGACGTGATTGACAACATTTTGGTTTTGTTGAGGGCCTCAAAATTGTTTCTTTGCTCAACCTAATGCTGTAGCATGATTATCAAACCACTGTCAGCTGTGTGACTCTGTGTGTGACTGCTCAACGTAATCGTGTAGCATGATCACTGAATCATTATCAGGTGTGTGACAGAGGTGTGGTCCATATAACAGATCAGTGTAGCTGTGTCACAATATGCTTGTTGATGTTGAAGAGTGCCCAAAGTCTGAAACATCATGAAAACAAAATAAATGCATATGGAGCCAGAGCGTGTGACACTTGTTTTCCATAATCAGGGTAGCTACATCCATCATTTTTAGTCTATGATTTAATGATTTCAGATACAGATAATCGTAAAATACTGATTCAGACTCAGGTATTTACATCATAACACAAACTGCCTCTGTGGCTATCAGACATAGATATAATAGTGTCTACACCCATGCATCTGCTTCATAATTCAGTCCAACCTTGCAATTTTGTCTAGTCACCGCAACTTTACCGCAAATTTGACTATTTAAAATGGGTAAAATTTAATTTCCTTGCAGAGCTGTGCGCAGCATATTGATCTGCTCATCCCCTCTTTGTGTATCGGCCTCCTAAAGTCTTAAATTTAACCGTTAATTTGAGCGTTTCCATCAAGCCAGTCAGTTTTTTATGCCAGCACACTGTGCCAAAATACACAACTCCTGTCATGTTTGAGCTGAAATTGACTGTTTTTATATAGTAGATCTGCTATATAGAGAGCCAGTGGAATGTTGTCGGCTGGCCTTACTGAGCTGTTTCATTGTTTAGTTGTCTTAAAGGTCCCTCAGAGTGTTCTTGTAAACAGAGTTTCTGATTACATTCTGTGTTCACCAAAAAATGTATTTCCAGAATATACTTCAGTCTTTGTAGAAGCTTTCATTGTTGACACAGTCCGCAGTGGAATGGGAGTAGAAACATGTTTCTATTTTGCTGTTGCAGAATGGTATTGTGTGTGTGTATATAACGAAAATACCATTTATAAACTTTGCTCACCAAACTCTGTTTCTTGTTTGTGCCATCCACCCCCTCACAGTCGCGGTTGGGGCTGGTGCCTTGATGATGCCCCGCTGAAGGATAAGCTGTCTCTGAACTCGGTGCTTCCTGGGGTTCTGTACGGCGCTGCCCATCAGTGTCGGCTGCAGTATGGATCGGGGTCCCTGCTCTGCGATGACATGGACGTAAGACTCAAATACATTAAAAGAAATCCATACAAAGCCATCTACATTTGTATAGAAAGCTTGCTGGCTTCCTTTTCTTTTTTGTGTGTGTGTACTACGCACTCTCCTTATTTGGTCTTTTCTGTTGTGTCCTTGTTTCCCGATTTGCCGTCTTTCTCCCACGTATTCTTCCAATGTCTATCGTTTTTGATTATACTTGACCTTCTATGTTTAAAGCTCTCATTACGGCATGTTTCTTTTTATGCCTCCAACCTCCTTCGTTGTTCCCTGATCTCGTTATGTCCTCGGCACGGCGTTCTGTTCATAATTAGTGCAAACTTACAGCTTTACTTTCTGACAGAGAGAATGTTCTATTGAAAGCTGTACAACAAAGAGCCGTCATGCTTTTAACATGGTTTCAGGAGAGTTAACATTGGCGCTAACCTGATCAGCCTGAACTCGTGTCTGCAGGTTCTCTCCTAAGGCTGCACATAGCCCCAGTAACCTTCACCAACAAAGTAGAGCAGCATGTATGTAACCTCAGAGGAGGAGAAATGTCCTCAAAGCACTTGCCCCACTGCTCCTTGAAGAAGTATTTCACTGCTGGAAAGATGGGCTTTTCATAAAACTGGACTGTCTATGCAGTAGAAAGATGCAAGTACTTTTAATATTGGTGCTGCGTGACCAAACAGAGAAAAAGGACTCTGGCAATTGCTTTTACTCAAGAGGTAGAAGACCGTCAACTAAGAGCATGCTCTGTGAACTTGTCACGACGACGGCCGACTAGCAACAAACAATCTTGTATTACAGTGAAACAATAAGCGAAAACATCTTTCTGAAAACATTTGAGCGGAGTAACATAATTTATTATATTTTTTTTATTTTTTTTAAAATTATTTTTGAATTACCTATTTATTTAATATTTTAACTTTTAATTAAAAACATAATTCTTTTAATTTTTTACAACTTTTGTAACTTAATTTCTTAACTTTTTTTAAGGTAATGTTCATTTCGCTTTCATCAAGAACAATACAGTGTAAACATTTCCTTTTTTCCCAGCTGTATAAAACATTTGTACACATTATATTAAAAAATCACATACATAAAGGAAGAAACGGCCATAGACATCCACTTCAGTGTCAATATAGTCAAACCCAGTGATTAGAAAAAATATTTGAATAAAAGTAAAAATAACAAGAAAAGAAACAAGGGAATGAAAAATATTTTTAATAATTGTCTACTCAGTATTATATTCACACAGATAAAGTCCAGGTGCAAAACTTGCTCCACAGACGATGAGATATAATGTTATGTATGTGATACGTGTGTGGGGGGAATATTAGAGCCCTACTGCATGATAAACCTCACTGTATTAATAAAGCCATGACAGGATTCCATCATTCAGTGTAGACAGATTTTTGTTGTCTTAATGAGGATGTAATTTGTTTAATCTGATAGAGGTTCCAGACATTTTTGGACCCATGTAACATAATCATGATTTATATTTAGTCAGCAATGCCTAGTTGGGGGGGATATATCTCATGATCTGCTTTTATACCAGGGGTGTCAATCTAATTTAGTTAATGGGCCACATACAGCCCAATTTGATCTCATAAAACCATCGCACAATAACCATAAGTGCCATCGACTCCAATATTTTTACATTGTCTAAAGAATTACAAGTACATTCTGTAGACGATCATCTTTTTACAAAACAGATGAACATCCTCAGATGTCTCAAGAAAAATAAGTGCAATTTTTTTTTTTTTGCTCCAAGTCTTTTTATTTATATTTGTACAAAGAGAAATAGTGTACAAAGTACATAAATTCAAAGGCGTTGATGATTAGAAATAATACAAATATAAACATAAACAACAACACCCCCCCACCCAACCTAGTATTGATTGAATTTGTATGCAACCACTTGTATTACATGCATCACGTACATATCGTACATATTTTATATGAATAAATAAAAGTGATACAGTTAGAATAATAATAAGAAAAATAATAATATTTAATTAAAACAAAACAGCATGATAAACAAGTAAACAAAAGAAAATCAGCAAGTGATTGAGAGTGGTCCTTATGGGTTTCAAATTATGCATAATACAGGATCAGTCATGTAGAACACCAATATTAGTGACATCTTATTTCTCTATATAACTCAAAAAAGGTTTCCATGTAGCATGAAATTTTTGAATACATCCTCTTGTAGAGTAACGAATCTTCTCTAGTACCAAATGGTGTAGAAGGTCATTGACCCACATCTTAAAGGTTGGGGGAAGTTTCTCCTTCCACTTAAAAAGTATTAATCGCCTAGCTATAAGAGATGCAAAAGCTATCATATTCTTTGCCTGGCGGCTAAGGTGAGTGTCTTGTGGAGTTATTCCAAATATGGCAGTAATGGCAGAAAGTTCAATAGGTACTTGTAAAACATCTGAAAAAGTTTTAAATATTGACTGCCAGAAATTGTCTAGTTTTGAACAAAACCAGAACATATGCGAGAGGGTGGCTGGTGCTTGCCTGCAATGATCACAAATGGGATCAGTGCTAGGTGCGAACTTTGCTAGTCTCACTTTAGACCAATGAAGGCGATGCATGACCTTGAACTGGATAACTGTGTGTCGTAAACAGATTGAAGAGGAATGTATTCTATCTAAAGCTCTTTCCCAAGTCTCCTCAGGAAGTTCACACCCCAAATCGCCCCCCCATTGAGTCTTTAATGATGTCAAAGGTTCCAAATTATATGTATTTAGTAAGGAGTATATGTTCCCAATATTCCCTTTGGAACCTGAATTAAGCTTCAGAATGGAATTTAGGAGGGTGTTGGGTGGTTGGGATGGGAAGTGAGTAAATGATGTGGATATGAAACTACGGAGCTGCAAAAATCTAAAAAGATGAGAGTTTTGGATGTTAAATTTAAGCTTTAGTTGATCAAAAGATGCGAAAGTATTATCAATAAATAGATTCTCTATTGTGGCAACTCCTCTATCAGCCCATTCCTGAAAAGCACTGTCTATGATTGATGGCATGAACTGGTGGTTTCTTGTTATAGGAGCACACGTGGGTAGATCCCTGAGAGAAAAACTTCGTCTGAACTGTGTCAAAATTCTAAAAGAGTGTTTCACAATTGGATTTGAGGTGAATTTACATATGGAATTCAAAAGAGGAAGTTTTGAGCATAGAAGTGAGTGTAAAGAAGTATGAACACAAGAGGAGTTTTCCATTCGTAACCACTCAGGGGTAGTGTCACCAGATGGAGAATCTTTCCAGAACAGCATAGACCTAATGTTGGCAGCCCAATAGTAAAACTGGAAGTTAGGGAGGGATAATCCTCCATGTTTACGATGCTGTTGTAAGATCCTTTTCCGTATTCAGGGGTTTTTCTTGTTCCATATAAATCCCGACACCAAATTGTCCACTGACATGAAAAAGGATTTAGATAGGTGTAGGGGAATGCACTGAAATATGTACAAGAATTTGGGCAAAACATTCATTTTAATTATGTTAATTCTGCCTCCTAATGACAGGGGGAGTAAACTCCAACATTCCATATCTTGCTTAAGGCGAGTCAATAATGGTGAAAAATTAGCTTTGAATATGTCTTTAAAGGCATGTGTTATCCAGATTCCTAAGTATTTGAATTTTTGTGGACTGACTTTAAACGGGAATAAACCAAAATCAATTTGCTAAGCTGCTACATTCACTGGCATAATTTCACATTTCTGTAGGTTAATTTTGTATCCTGATATTTTGCCGAATTCTTCAAGCAGGTTGAGAGTATTTGGTAGACTAGTTAAAGGATGGGACAGATATAAAAGCATATCATCAGCATATAAGGACACCTTATTATCCGAGTCATATCTCCGTATTCCCTTTATATTGATTTCACCACGTAACACTAAAGCCAGTAGCTCAATCGCAATAGCAAACAGGAGTGGCGACAGAGGACAACCCTGTCGGGTACCACGATGGAGAGGGAAGTAAGAGGAGAGGTTATTGTTTGTTCGAACAGCTGCAAGTGGAGAAGAATACAGAACTTTAATCCAGGAGATGAATTTTTCACCAAAGCCAAATTGTTTGAGAGTATAGAAGAGATAATCCCACTCCACCCGATCAAACGCCTTCTCAGCATCAAGTGATAATAATATTTCTGGAATGTCGGGTGGAGTGGGACCATAAAGAATATTAAATAGACGTCTAATGTTAAAAAAGGAGTGACGACCTTTAATAAAGCCAGTTTGATCATCGGCTACAATTGAGGGCAAAACCGCCTCTAAGCGGCAGGCCAGCATTTTGGAAAGGATTTTACTGTCTACATTTAAGAGTGAAATGGGACGGTATGAGCCACAATCTAGAAGGTTTTTGTCTTTTTTAGGAATAAGGGAGATGATCGCTTGTCGCATAGTTAGAGGGAGAGAACCAGTGGCGTGTGACTCCTCGAATACAGAGAGCAGGATGGGAGACAGCTGGTCTGCAAATTTTTTAAAGAATTCGCTCGGGAACCCATCGGGTCCTGGGGATTTTAAATAAGTGCAATTTTAACAGTATGGGCTCTAGTTTCGCAGACCGGGCGAGGCGGGGGCCACTTTGATCTGACATCAGATGTGACGGGACAGTCGATATAGAGATACATTTATGTGCTGATTGCAGATGGTTGCATTGAATAGTGTTTTTTTGGGGTATTTATTGCATTGTTAATGTGCCTGATATTCTGGAAACCTGCCTGTGAGGTTTTGGTGACGTGTGTGCACTGTCCGCCGGTCAGCCAAACTTCCACTTATACCGGCTGCGCTCCCCCTGCACTGACAGTAGACCTGGTTTCAGCTGGCGAGCTTTTAGCGCACCTTCGGCGAAGCCTTTTGGCACGAACTGTTACTGCGCCAAGCTGGATCTGTCGACACCTCCCCCTGTTGCGCCGCCACACCCATCTCAGCGCACCTCGGTCTGCCAAACTACCAAACTGAGCGCGCCTCGGGTTGCGCTGCTCGAAACTAGCTCTGCGCGGGGTTCGCCACCCTGCGCTGCGCCGGGAAACTAGAGCCCTTTGTCTCAGTTTTTCCACGTTCAGTCGGTGTTCTTCCATCCACACATTTCCTGATACAGATTCTTTGCACTGAAGGTGCTGATTGACAATATTTTGCACAATGTTCGATATCTATAAACATGGTCACAGTAAGCATTCATTGTTACATCCGAGAACTGTATCCTTGTCTCTTAGGCAGAATTTTATATGAGGTAGGCAATGCATTGTTTAACTTGCTCCTGAAACCTGGCACCTCTTATTCTAGTCATCTCATGGGCCGGATTGAACCCTTTGGCGGGCCGGTTGCTGTATGTTTGACACCCCTGATCTATAATCTTTATGTCCGTGGTGGGGGCAAGGGTGGTGGGTATACGAGCATGCAGAAGTACAGCTGTTGAAACTCCTGATGGCACGTTTTGCATCATCTGGCAGAGTTTTGCTGAAGGGGAACAGGGAGGTCTAGGCACTGCTTACATGGAGGAAAGTTAACAACAGTTAATTTATACGTACTGCCCACATGGTTGTGATACAGAAGTAGTTGAAAACCAGTGCAGTATCCCTTTAAGCTAATGGAGCACACTGGAGCCTTACAGGCTTCATGTGTTTTTCTAACAGCCCTCTGCTTTCATTTCATGAACGGTATCTGTAAGCACCTCGGCACAGCCAAACACAACTGCCATCCCTTTTTAGCACAGCAGCCCCCCCCCCCTCCCCTGCATTCACCACTCTCTAGAAATATGACATGAGCTGGATTTAAACTCACTGCATAAGCAAAACACTCGTCTTACTGTGTAGCTGGTCGTAGTAACATGGGTTTCACTCATGGCACGAGGCCATTATAGCAACTGGTTTGAGATTTTTTGGAAGATTATCAAGCCAATGATTAACAAGGATTGAAGTATTTAGATCACTGCCAAAGAATCTCATAGACTTGGCATGTGTGAAGTAATAAATAAATGCATGCGCAGATTGACTCCTTCAGGGAAGTTTCTCCTGTGTTGTGAGTGTGAATGTGATTAAATCAACTCTGCTCTCAGAGCTGTGCGCCTTGAATGTTTGCTAGACTGCTGTGTGTTATGTCAGGAGGTAGGTCTAAATAATTTATATGCAGTACATCAGACCAGAGCAGCAAGAGTGGCAGAGACTGGACCACTGGAGACCACACGTGCGTTTTTACACCAGGAATGTTATTCCTCAAAGTAACAACAGTTTGTTTCAACATGTGCAGGTTTTACAAGCCACCTCAGGGTAGGAAATCAGCAGTGGGATGCTTACAGATTCACAACACCGTCAGCCCACTGTTTTTAGAATCCACAAATTCACTCACAAATTCCCGGAGACATAGTTTATTGAGTTAAAAATGTTGAGTGAGACCCTGGTAGCATGGCTGCCAACCTTGACATGTAAAGGGAACCTGTGGAATTAAATTGTAAACAAACATAGTTGTGTTAACATTCAGTTTGTCTCACCGAAATGAAGGAGTGTATCCTCGAGGCCCAACTGAACGTTTCCCTTCAGCACGTTTGGTGGTTTGATCTCTGGCCCCTGCAGTCCACATGGTGACGTTTCTTTGGACAAAATGCTGAACCCCAGGTCGAGTGACTGTTTTTCTGATGAGCAGTTGTCACTTTTATTTTGGTAGTTATCTTGAGATTTTACCTACAATATCATTCAAACATGTATACAGTACTTTGGTATATATATGTATATAAGATAGTAAGATAGCATATCATTTACTAACTTAGGCAGGTGTTAGGATAATATGAAAACATCAGTATATTACATATACGTCACGTAAGACCCCCCTATACACCTTATATTAGTTCTATGTCCTGTATACTCCACTGGATCTCCCCCTCTTTTCCCAGTCATGCCAGCCATATCTTTTTTTTTTTTTTCAATTATTTTGCCTATTTTATAAATATTATTATTATACCGATATATTTGATTTGTTTTTCATTTATTTATTTTTTTTTAAATGATCTTTTTAATTCTTTTTTTAAAATTTATTCATTTTTTTACAAGGTGCCAACTGCTCTAATAAAATAAATAAATAGATAGATAGATAAATAGATTAAAAAAAAAGAGCAGTTGGCACCTTGTTTGGTCGACACGGCCACCAGTGTGTGAATGTATGTGTGTGTTTTAAAGCTCTTCGAGTGGTCGCCAAGACAAGAAAAGCTCTGTATAAATGCAGTCCATGTACCTTTTGTTTTACCAGTTTAAATCTTAATTGAGTTTATTACAGAAAACAGAGCATCTATTAGCACAACTACACAAGGCACAAACCAAACTTCAGGAATGAAAGTGCTCATTAAGATGATGATGATGTTCATATTAGTAAGCTTACAGCTCACTCTGTTCAGTGCCTCTGCTTCCAGCCTGATGAAAAGGATGTGACTGGTTTGATGTTGTTTGATATCTCAGTGTTTCATCATAAAAGTGTGCAGGAAACTCAGGAGGCCCCAAAATACTTTATATTAACAGAGCAAAAGTGGAAACGCACAGTAATGCAAAAGAAACCCCTTTTTATTTTTCCCAACAGTATCTTCATTGATTTAAACAAAGACCTACACGCACACACATCTAGTATGTGTACATATACAACCACGAACACGCAATAGAAAAGAACGCCAGAACAAAGTCTCAGTTCAACTGCAGAGTTTTTTTAAAATTTGATTTTCCACAACTGCAGAGTATTTAACACTCATTTAATCCCCCGCCCACCCCAGAAGTATGAATTTAAAGATAAATAGAATAAAATAAAATAAAATAAAATAAAAAATAGTAAATGAATAAATGAGAGAGGAAAATAAATAATTAACCCTTTGAAACCTGAGAAAATTGGCTTGATTTCTTAAAAAATTGGGAAGAAGGCAATGAACAATGAAACAAAAAATTACCCCAAAAAATTAGCAAGAAATTAGTAGAAATAGAATTTTTATTTTTATTTTTATTTTTTTTTTAAAAAAAGAAAGGAAGTTTAGAAATAAACAAAAATGACCTGGAAACAGTGCTTATTATAATGATTCTGTAACATAATTTTAAAATGTAACAATTATAGATATATTTTTTCTAAATCTTTTTTTTTCCTTTGCAATTCGTGGGACATTTCTTTTTAAGTTGTTTAGTGCCTTTTTTCCCATGTTTTTGAAAGAAATTGCACCAATTTGCTCAAGATTCAAAGGTTTGAATACTTGTGAAAGGCATCTGAATGCAGCACAAGGAAAGTGATGTTGCTCCAGGTTTCAAAGGGTTAAATAAAAATAAGAACGTCAAAAAATTACGGGTTGAGTGCGATACAATACACTTCCGTTTAATTACACGTTATATTAATGTACAAACTTTGACAGTAATTAACAAGAAAAAAAAATGTTGACAGATTTGGACGTTGCAGAGAGTCACTTATTGTATAACCCCAGGTACTTCCAACATGTAGGTTAAATCTGTCCTCTCTAGATAACACATGAAGGGACCCCAGATGTTGTGAAAGAGTGATTGATCACCTCTGATAGCGTGTGTAATTTTTCCCAAGGGCAGAGTTAGATAGTTCAGAAATCCATCTACCCATACTCTGACTCCGACTTCCTTCCATGAAGGAGCAATAACTCTTTTGCCAGTAACAGGTCCATTTCTAAAATAAAAAAGGTTTTCTCCTTGTAATGTTGTGATTGGCTGGCAAATATAAAAAGCTCTGGGTCTGGAGATATTTGTACGGATAATATATCCTGGATACTCTCTCACTCTTTCCCAGATTTTTTTTTATTTGAGCACACTGCCAAAAACTGAAAGAGTGTAGCTTTTTTCTCTCCACATTTGACACATAAATCAGGTGTACTGTCGTATTTACTGAGATTTTCTGGGGTTATATAGGTTTGCATCCGCTGCAGTTATACGGTAGTATTTTAAGACATGTAAGAAAAACACCTGTGTCTTTAAGCATCTTTTATTTGTCTGTTTAATTGTATTCCACCTATCCTTTTGATGCAAAAACTTTTCAACAATTCCCTTTGTGGATACCAAACAGAAACGGCAAAGAACGACACGTGTCTCTCTCTCTCTCCAAGCAGCACACGTGTTTATTGTTCAATGTCAGAGATAAGTTGTGCCTTTCGACCTTCTTTCGAGTGCTGCCTTTGTGCCAAACTTCACATGGAGCTTTGAACACAAGGACATATTGTCAATAGCTTTGCACAGCCGCCTGGATGAACGCATGAGGTGGCGGAACTTCTGATTGTTGGTTGAAGGGATTGTTGAAGTTGCTCGATACTCATTTGGTTTGGGGATTTGGAAGGGTTTCTCTATTGATTTGCTCATTTTTGCGCGAGGCACAGCCAGAGCTGGATCTCAGGGCAGGTCCTGATGAATCTCCTGACGGATGTCTCAGCTGGCCCTGTGAAAGGCCAGGGAGAATCATATCCAGGTTGTCAGAGCTCCTGATGTGATTGCAAGCCACTGTGACCTTTCCATTTCTTTTGGAAGTTTAATCTCTACATTGAGAATCAATACTGCATGCCTTCGCCAGCCTTTATCTTTATGTTGGAGATTATTTCTTGGTAAAGAAGCTAAATTTTGCTCACAGATCACTGTTAATTATTGCACCCTGAAAGTTCAAATGGTGAAATTGTTTTCATCTCAGAAATCATCCTAATCTGCAGTGTGACGATTTTGGCCAAATGCAAACTCATTCATCACAAATGTCAAGCAATAGCAGCGAGACTGGGCTCAGACAATTACAGCAATCATGGACGGAGCTCCTTTATTTGACCTTTTGTTGTTATCCGTCTTCCCACACGCAGATTTCACCACTGTAGGAAACAAACAGTTTCTTATTGTACTTTTGATTCATTGTTGTTACAAATACAGGCCACACTCACGTGGGGGGAGGGGGGCAGTGCTTGTTCAAGACAGCTGAAGTGCTGAAGTAAACATTATCAATATCAGTTTAAGATATTTCAATCAGGAGAGACTCGTTCTGAGAGAAAATAATATTTATTTACATGTGCACATAAGCATGAGAAATGTGAAAAGTCTTTGGCGATGAGACCCCATGGAGATGTCATATATTCCAGGAGGGTGGTAAAGACATAGCAGAGAGGGAACACACCCTATGGAGTCTAGACACTGGTGATGGTGATGAGATGAGATGAAGAGGGAGCTGAGGATCTGGATGTGAAGAGGAGTGGGCTTCTGATGAGCTTTGGCTCTGGATAAGGTGACTGGAGGTGAATGCGACGATTCCACCTGAAATGACGGCTGACAGGAGCAGAGAGGAGAACAGATTTAAAGTTTGGCAGCAGCAACGTGATTGGCTGAAGGAGATTGTGGCAAAGTAGGGTACATTTGAACTCAGCTGAGTGGTGGAAGTGGGATGGAGAGATAATTGTGAATGGATGTAGCATTAAAGAAAGTCTCCCTGATTGAACTTCCGCTGAGCTTCATTTGTCATCGTTTTACTTCTCTGTCAGACAGCTCTTTCAGATGATGAACTGAAGCCGACTATGCTCTCCTCAAAGCCTTCAGATTTCTTTGACAAACCGTAATTTTACCTTACCTTACCCCACTCTTCCCTAGGCTGTTATCTATAAAAGTCCCTCTTACATCCTCTACGAGCTAATGCTTTTTACAGTGGCACACTGAGATCTCAAGTTATTGCATCCCAGGGAAACACCTACAAATAGACAAAACATCACCAATTTCACAACACATGCAGCGTGATAAAACTGGGTAAAGAACACAATATTTCGAGTTGACAGTGGCTGAAAGCAAAATCATTTCAGCCTTGGCGGTGGTATCAAAAAAGAGGAGCAGCTTCAGTAGTGTGGAATAAACTGTGGCGTCCTGAATGTTTTATGAACAGCCCTGGACTTCTCAGACTCTTTTAGTGACTTACTGCTCTGAGGGAACTCATTCAGCGGCTCCTCTGGCAGCAGCACAGCGTCTCTCCCTCTCCTCTCTCACCGTGCGCACATAAGATTCTGTGTTGTTAGGTGAGTTTGTCATAAACCTTTGGTAATGTAAACCTATGTGACGCTCACAGCTCGGCAAAAAACTCTGTATATGTGAATGTGTGATAGTTGTGGTGTCATAGCAGCCTGTCACAGGTTACAGCGTGATGATTAGAGGAGAAATGGCAGAGCATAAAGGTCCAGGTGGAAAAAAAAAGAACAACTCAATCATTTAGGATTTTACTAAAAGAAGGAAATCACCTGTTGATTTATATATATAGATCCCAGGGTACATGTTTGTATTTGGGAGCTGTTTAAATGTGTCATTTCTGGTAGATTTTATTTTGTTGAACTATTAATATTGTATACAGAACCTGAATCTCACTCTGAGTTACTGTTGTTGTTCACACACTAAAGAAATGAGAGATCACTTTAGGTTTTACTGAATATTTGTAGGTGTTGTTGACATGTAAAACTCACTTATTTTGTTGCAATTCTATGCTCTTAAATTAATAATACAAATTTTTTGCAAAAAGACCCTGAAATATTGTGATATATATTGCCCACCCCTAGTTGCAGCGCGCTGAGCTGTCATGGCTGTAGTCACTTTGTGCTGTTTGAATGTGCACGCAGGTTTTAAAAAGTTGTTTGTGCATTAGCTGTATCCTGAGATAATTGCACAGTTTAATCAGAAACAATTGGGAAAGTGACAGATTTGAAAGACCATATCTTTAAAGGAATTATTAAAAAAGAAAAAGGGAAATGCCCTTATTCACTTGCCAAGAGATGAGAGGACCATTATCACTGTAGAAGGAGGTGGTGGAATTGATCTTCTCATCTAAGGGTGCTTTCACACCTGCCCTGTTTGTTTCGATCTGATCTGCTGTATCTGAGGAGGTGACGTGTGTTGTCACACAGAGAGAGAACATCACCCATCGATATTGATGACATCTGTTTGTACTTGAACTCCAGTGGAACAGCAGGCAATTTAGTCAGACAAATACTATATAGGAGAGCACGAAATGTTTTTACGAGGATCCTCAGTTTGGCTGTTTTCATTTTATTGTTAACCCCCCCCCCCCCCCACCCACACCACCCATCCTTTTACATCCTCTATGAGCTGATGCTGCTTATTACAGAAGCACACTGAGAACGTTTTTACTATATATTCGAGTTGGAAAACAGGATTGTTTTCACCCAAAATCTCTGCTTGTTTCTCAGAAAACATTGCATGAATAAATGAATAGCAAACAACAGCATGTACACCCTCTTTGCTTTTCTAGAATGTGTGCAGCACTCTGTGGTGCACTGTGGGAACAACCTGCCACTCAAAGCTGGACGGGGCTGTGGATGGGACGAACTGTGGGGAGGACAAGGTGAGACTTCCATTTCACAAACATGAAATGAACAAGACATGGAGACTGTGATGAGAATACAGTCAGTGTTTGATTTCTAAAGGCAAAGGCGGTGGCGGAAGAACTACTCAGAACTTTTGTTGTAGTTCAAGGAGCAGTACCACAGTCTAATAATACTTACAAAGTTTTAAATCATTGGGTTGTAATTATTGATGCATTAATGTCTTTATTTCATTCTGCATTAATATACTGCCAAGTAAGAACAACAAACAGCATGTGTTCATTTATTTAATGATGTGATTTATGCTGGTTTTTATCAGTGGTGTTTCAGTGGGGAGTGTGTAGCAGTTGGATATCAGCCAGAGGGTGTAAATGGTGGCTGGGCTTCGTGGAGCGAGTGGTCAGCCTGTTCGAGGACGTGTGGGGCTGGAGTCCAGAGCGCGCAGAGAGACTGTGATAACCCGGTGTAAGTTTGACTTTTCAGCCAAAAATAATGCAAAATGTTTTTTGTTTTTAGCTATTGTTTTGCAATTTAATTCATATTGTAATCTGGGAAGAATAAAGCACAATAAAGAGTTAAAAAACCAATCCAAATTAACAGAACGCTACATCTCAGTTGTAGAGCTGTAGATGAAAGGCTGGTTAACTTTAGGTAGAAGACACATTTTCAGTCGGTAGATTGTGATGTAGTCTCTTTGTGTGAACATGGAGCAGGCAGCAACGGGCTGTAACTTAATTCATATCTTTCCTCTACCTCAAGTCTGCCAGTGAGAGACACTAGAAGCCCAAACTATAAGGTTAATTGCCTGGTGAGACCATCCTGATGACGTGAGCTCAACATTCTGTTTCACTCTCTATCAGTCTGGCCCTGCTGCCGCTCCAAACGCTTTCAGTGGGTGGGAGTACTCGCCTTGAAAGACAAACTCCTTCAGCCAATTAGTGTAACAGAACACCAGGGAACATCTTCATCACTGGTTGAAAGCATTTCATCATTAAACATTACAGCATGGTACGGCAACCTGAGTGCAAGGTGCAAAAATAAGCTCTCCAAGATTGGCAGCATTGTCGGGAAAGTGATTGGCAAGTCATATGAGTCATCTCAGCAATATATTTGACAATGCTGTACGCAGGAAGGCTAAACATGTAACTGGAGATGCCTCACATCCGTCACAATCAGATTTTGAGCTGCTCCCGTCTAGGCGTCAATTTAGGGTCCCTTGAACCAGTCGGAACATATATAAGAAGTCCTATATTCCCTGTGCCATACAGGCAATTGTGTAATATTTTGTTATTGACTCTATTTCTGCAGTAACTTCACTTATTGCTGTGTTTACTCTACTAATGTTAAAGCTAACCCGTGTTGCTATGGGAACTGCCATTATTGTTCTACAAGGTGCAGCCTGCATTTTACGTCATCAACTACAATGCAGTCCCCGATTGGCTCCAATTGGATTTTAATTTCTGAAAAGTTTTTGAGGTTGCATCAAGTCTTATAAACAAAAAGAAATCACAGATAGAGTTCACAGAATTAGTGGATATGTTTGCAAAATATGTTTTGGGTTGTTTGTAAATTAGAAATTAAATACATATAAAGGCCCTGACACACCAAGTTGACGGTTGTCTGTTGGTCATTGTTGCCGTCGTTGGGCGTCAGTCGCCCTAGTTTTTGTGGTGTGTCCCTCACTAGTGGCATTCGTCGGCTGTTGTTGGCTTTTTAAGGCCAATTCAGCATGTGAAATCAATGGAGCCCACTGGTAAGAGAATAAATAAATTGATAAAAAATGTTTTGCTCATTCAACATTGGTTGTGTTGTCGGGATGCTAACTGGCTAAAGAGTGTCTTGAGTCTGTCCTGTTGGTCTTCCTGTTTCCCTTTTTGCATGACGAATACAGAGTACCACCGCCTGCTGGTATGAAGAGCTATTTCCTCTCACGCAGGCGCAGCATATACGTGCTCACTGGCTGTGGGCTGTAGTCTTTGCAGTGTGTTCAGGTGCAACTTTTTGGCTAAGACACAAGCAACGTGAGGCGACGCAACAGTCAGCCTTCGTCGATGCTTAGATATCAGTTTGGTGTGTCTGGGTCTTAACGCATCTCCTCTTTCCTCCACCATTTCACACAATATCACATAATTGTAAACATAAAAGTTAAGGAGCAGCAGTGAAATAACATCTTCGACTATCCAACAGTCCAAAGTACAGAGGGAAGTATTGTCTGGGAGAGAGGCGGCGGTACAAGATTTGCAACACTGCACCATGTCCTGATGACCTGCCCTCCTTCAGAGACATCCAGTGTAGTCACTTCAACAGCTTGCCGTACAAGGGCAAGTTCTACAAGTGGGAGGCAGTCATCAACAGAAGTGAGCAGAATAAACCTGATCACAGTTATTTAGGCAAACTTTAAAGAAGAGCACCTTTGGGTTGTTGTTGTGTGTGTTCATCTTTATCACAACTTTGTGTATATTTTCTGTTGGATCTCTCTTTTCAGTGAACCCTTGTGAGCTGCACTGCCGTCCACTGAATGAACATTTTTCTGATAAGATGCGTGACGCCGTCACTGATGGGACGCCGTGCTACCAAGGCAACAAAAGCAGAGATTTGTGCATCAATGGCATCTGTAAGGTATCAACACTGTACCTACTAATTAATATGCATCCTTGTCTTTTCTTGAGTGTTTGATCTGTTTTGTCTCTTGATTTCAAAACAACATTCATTGACTATTCTGTTCTGTAAATTAAATTCCAGGCATTGCTGCTCTGTTAGTCATGCAGTACATTTAGTTGACCCTCGCTTTGTTTTCTCTGCAGACGAGTGTTGTACATTTGACATTCTGCATGAAAATGAGCTCGCTGATAGAAAAACATCAGGGTGTGTTATCTCTCTGCTGTTGCCTATCACCCCGGGCCAAAATGCCAGTCACTGATACAGAAGTTGTTTGGATACCAAGTGGACAGCAATCACAGACGCCGGGTCTCTGATGTCATGACATTTGGTGACATTTTTGTCCGGAAGCCACATGTTGTCAGACTTACCTCGAAACAGTATTGTGTTTGAAGGGTTGCTGTAATGTTAAAGGCCAGATCAGTATTTCATCATTTCTCGGTTGATAATCCATAAAAATATAGATAAATATTTGAGAAAATAAGAATAGGCACGGTGGTGCAGTGATTAGTGTTGTCACCTCATAGTAAGAGGGTTCCTGGTTCGAATCCAGGGTGGGGGGTTTAACCCTTGCATGCAGAGTTTGCATGTTCTCCCTGTGTCAGCGTGGATTTTCTCCAGGTACTCCAGCTTCCTCCCACAGTCCAAAGACATGCAGGTTAATTGGTGACTCTAAATTGTCCGTAGGTGTGAATGTGAGTGTGAATGGTTGTCTGTTTCTATGTATCAACCCTGCGATAGTCTGGTGACCTGTCCAGGGTGTACCCCGCCTCTCGCCCAGTTTTAGCTGGAATAGGCTCCAGCCCCCCATGACCCCTAACAGGATAAGCAGTTATGGAAAAATGAAATGAAAATGACAAATGATAGTGTAATTTTTGTCTCGTCTTAGTCCTGACAATCATTTTCAGAGTGTTCCCATCCTATATTCTGAATTATGGTCTTATGGGACTAACCTTTTGTGTATTTGGATTACATATTGCACCTTTAACCACATGGGAGCAGCAGCACAGTATGGGGTGTGACAATAATGCTAAAGCAGCACAGAACAATTTCAAGGATTACTGGGATTTTCACTTCCATCACCTGCCTCATCTAAACAAGCGCAACTGTAATCGCTTCTTTCAAGCAGAAGCAACTATAATTTTAATGGCTTCATTGATTATTTCAGGAGCCAGAAGTTTAGTTTCATAGGTTTATAACCGCAGGTTTTAGTTTTGCTGCTTAAAAGTTTCACGATATTTGCTGCGGTGACATTCACTGCTCTTATTGCATCATAATACCAAAAACCACTTGCTTCTCCAGTTTGCTTAATCTGCCATGTAAATAGCAGTAATTATGGGACTGAATACAACCCTGTTGCCCTAGTGCCTTCATTTGCACCCAGATTATGTGTCGTTAAACTAAATTGGCAAAAGTGGAGTTGGACTTGCCTCATGCACTTTAGACCACACACTGTAGATCGTTTATTTGGGGCCCTTCACATGTTTGAAAAACCGGAAAATTTGTTCTTGATCTAAAGAGATTCTCTTTGTCTTTCTCCAATGTCTATCTAATGTGCCTCTGTTGTGTAACCACTGTCAGGTTCATTCCAGATAATGCATTTCTGTTGCATCATCTGTGTTGCAGAGTATCGGCTGTGACTATGTGATTGACTCCAGTGCCACAGAGGATCGCTGTGGGGTGTGTCATGGTAACGGCTCCACCTGCACAACTGTGAGGAGAACATTTGAGGAGACTGAAGGACTTGGTATGTTTCTTAATAACTGTGGTTTAGCCTTAGGCCTCTTCACGGCAGATATTTTGACATGGATGACAATTTGAAACAAAACCTCGCTCCCTTTTCCCTTTGGTATAGCACAAAGTTCTCCACTGTAGCTCCTCCATTTTCTCAACGATGTGTTAACTGTGTATCAGGATACCTTGTCTTTCTCTTTCACTTACTGAACATGTGATGTCCTTCAGGCTACGTAGACATCGGATTGATCCCAGAAGGAGCCTGGGACATCCGCATTGAGGAGGTGGCTGAAGCTGGGAATTTCTTGGCGTTACGAAGTGACAACCCCAACAAATATTTTCTGAATGGTGGCTGGACGATCCAGTGGAACGGAGAGTACAAGGCAGCCGGGACAGTATTCACCTACGAGAGGACAGGACAGCTGGAGAACCTCACGTCTCCTGGACCCACCATGGAGCCACTGTGGATTCAGGTAGGATCAACAGCTTAAAGGAATAGTTCACCCAAAAGAAGAAGGGAAAGATATCTGTCGTCTGTGATTGGTTTGTAGCGTGACTCCTGTCTGATTGCTGAGTGTGGCCACTTCCTGTGTCTGTCCTTTCAAATTAAATACCCACATGGTCCAGTCATATAGGTTTTGATTTATTTTGACAAGACGCAGCTCCTAATAGAGTTTCACATTTTTTCTGCGACTAAGTGAACAATAAAATCTTGCTGAATAATGACCTTTCTGGTCGACTAATGTTTGGTCGACATTGTTTGTTGTTGTGTTTGGTTTCCTGTTTAGTATTACCCAAGTGTCTTGTATCCAGTCACGGACTCATGGAAATCCAATCACAACTATTTACGCTTAACTGCTGCTAAACAAGGTATTTTTGGATTATCCTCGCAGGATTTGAATTTGGTTCTATTAATGATATGCTTTCACTCTTTACAGGAACTCTACTCTCCTTAATGCTATTCAATAGATCGGACCATAGAGAAGCTACAGAAGTTAGCACTATATGCAATTTATGTTGTTTATAGGTGAACCATTCCTTTAAAGATATAAACTGTGTTGCTCAAATGGAGGAAATCATATATATTCATAATGAAAAAAGTGTGAGTGCCGATGTGCGTGAACCTTTCTGGGAATGCAGGATCTGCTTTACGATGTTCACTTGCATTCAGTCACATCAGACATAGATCTTATTATGGTTCCCGGTTGGTGGTTTCCTCCCTCCAACAAGTTAAAGGGTTTTTTTTGGGGAGCGTTTCCTTATCTGCTGTGAGCATCCAAGGACAGCGGGATGTCGTTTGCTGTAAAGTCCTCTGAGGCAAACTTTGATTTGTGATATTAGGCTTTCTAAATAAAATTGAATTGATTTGATGTCCTTGGAGCTGGCAGAGTGTGGCTTTCAGTGCTGAACATTGCCAATGTGTGAAAAATAAGCTGTCTGAAATGAAGCCATCCCTTTTTAATCCTTTCTTTGTGGTTTGTCAGATGTGGCGGAAACACAAAGAAGACATATGTAAAAAAGAGTTTTATTTTGTGATTTAGTTCCTAGGAATATTTTTCAATAAGTTTTCCACATGTGGTCCAGAATGTGTTAGCCATTGTCTTGTGTGTTACAGCTTCTTTTTCAGGAGACAAATCCAGGAGTGCGGTACGAGTACACAATCAGTCGAGACACCAGGGAGGATAACGACATCCCTGCGTCAGTTTTCTTCTGGAAATATGGTTCATGGACTGAATGCAGTGTTACCTGTGGAACAGGTAGGAAATAATGATGGTTTTGACCAGTGGTGTAAGGTAGTTACAATGGGCCCCAGTGCACGCTATCATGCACATACCGTCTCGTCACGTGATCAGAGACTTGACAGTGAATAACATCACCATACATATTACCAAGAGACCATCACTGCATATATGTATATAACAAAAAATACTAAAGAAAATAAGAAAGTATTAACTTAACAATTTTAATAGTTGATTTATAGTGATAGAATAAACATGTAATTTTTTCATCGATGCTATTGACTGTTTTACCAAAAAAGAAAAAATAAACATTGAACTTTTACTTCATTCTACTTAACATAGACCTGTTGTCCTCATCCGTGGACACTTTTTGTGCCATCTAGTGGTAGCAAAAGCACAATACACTACTCCATGTAAAAACAAGATGGCAGCCATCTCTGCCAAGTCAGTCTGCAGCCGATCCCGACGCAAAAGTGGACAAGGTCCAAAACCTGATCACATTTTATGGTTGAAACTTGTTTATTTATGATTAATAATGTTTGTAGTTTGATATGGCAACAAATTTGACCCATTTTAGCAACAGTAACAAGATAAGATTAATTAGGAAGTACTCGTTTGAAGACATTGGGACTTAACTATCGTTGACAATGTTTGTTTTTTTTATACTTATCGGGTCTTATTGATTCCAAATAGCTAAAAGTTAAAAATGCATACCATAAAAAGTTCAGGCACAGTAGGATAGAGTAAATGTTCATAATGGAATATGAATTCTTCTTTGAACACAGGCATATTTTTCAAGGTGACAGTCACTCATAAGGGCCCATTCTCCACTCATAACATTGTTGGAGGCCCCACTCTCAGGCGCACTGTCTGCACTGTCTGTGTTTACGTCCCTAGTTTTGACATTGAGAAGTTGGTAGGTAGACTGAGAGAAAGAGACTGGAAAATCTTTCCCTCTTAGTTTTGAATGCACGTCCTCAAGTCCTCAGAAACAGACTTGGACTGTATTCCAGCTGTGTCCTGAGTTGATACTTTGATTGCTAAGCTTTATTTAAACACATGGGAGCCTTTTTTATGGCAGCTGACACAAACACAGGCAGTAATGTGATGTATCGGTACTATATTTTCCTGGCCTTGAAGTTTATTTGGCATTCTTGTGCCGTGTGCTGTCAACCCAAGATTTACTCTCCTTTGGCGTTTTACCGCCGTGCAAAATGTGCCTCGCCCTATATTTGTGTTTTTTTCAGGTCTTTGTTTCTTGGATGCTGCTTACGCTCCGGTAACTGGTTGCTACCTTTTTATAAAGCCCTGAACTTACCTGAATGCTGTGGGTGTACACACCACAGAACATCCTGAACACAGAGAATAAGAAGACAGTACAGGCAGTGGGCAGAGTCTCTGCAGAAGAAACACACCGCCACACACTTTTAGAAGGTCGTAAGTGGGAGGGATTACTTTTGTTTAGGTTTATACATATTTTATTTTTAGGAGAATCCCGCATAGTATATCTTTAAGCAGTAGGTCCAACCATGGTTGGCAAAGTTGAGCAAGTCTGTTGTGGGTTTTTTGTCATCATGAGTTCTCATATCAAGGTTGGGTCTGAGTGCTTGAGATAGAGGTTTTTATTCACACAGGTTTGTACCTTTTTAATGCACCTGCTCATGACGAAAGAAATGACGTGTCAGCGATTAAAGATTAAAGTAGATCCACTAGTGAACACTATTCTTTCTGCATTCTTTGAGACTAGCGTTGCTTAAACAAAGAATTTAGCATTGAGCTTTCAGAGACATTTTCAAAGACACTTCAGGGTTGAAACAAGCGTTGAATTTGAATCATGTCAACACGTGTAAAAGTATCAAGTCACACGTCGGACTGGAGACTTTAATGTTCACTTTGCTGACCTGAAACTAATGCAGACATCACTTTGAAACTAACCATCTAAGTGACATATTTTGTACCCACTCTTTACTTTCGAAATATAATCTGTCAAGACTGATGTGCTATTATTTGAAAAGTGACATAGTGAATAGATACTACAGTACATATAATCTTCTAGCATGTAATCTGTGATGTCTTTTAAGAAAGAAAAGATTTTCTGAATTTATTTTAAATAGATATGCAGTCACTGTGTGTGGATGAGGGGATTTAACCTCATTATAACTGCTGCATAGGTAAAATTGGGATTCCCTAAAATAACTGTAATCAAGAGATCACACTATTTGGCTTTACTTAATTTCTTTTTTCCCCTGTTATTGGTGTTTTCTTTTCAGTCGCTGCGTTTGAATTAGCTTAAACATGTTTAATGTGTACAGATGGAATCACAAAAGCTAACGTTACGGGTATTAATTTATACTAATTTATTTATCTAATTAAAAATAACATTAAGCAAACACAAATTTAGTGCAGACTTTTCTGGATAGTCAAAGACGCTTTACAAAGTACAAGAACAAATCAATTCAAAGATGAAATAATCATCAACAAGCGAAAGCGTTTTAAGAGGTTGTAGGCAGTTTACGTATTTTTGTGATTCGCATGGCAGAGAAGTATGTTAGAGTGGTGCAGGACATGTATGAGAGCTGCAGGACAGTGGTGAGGTGGGCTGTAGGTGTGACAGAGGAGTTTAAGGTGGAAGTGGGAGTGCATCAAGGATCAGCTCTGAGCCCCTTCTTGTTTGCTTGGTTGACGGATGAGGTTAGACGGGAATCTCCATGGACTATGATGTTTGTAGATGACATTGTGATCTGTAGTGAGAGCAGGGAGCAGGTGGAGGAAAATCTAGAGAGGTGGAGGTATGCCCTGGAAAGGAGAGGAATGAAGTTAATTAGTTAGTCGTAGCAAGACAGAATACGTGTGTGTGAATGAGGAGGACCCAAGTGGAACAGTGAGGTTACAGGAAGTAGAAATAAAGAAGATGGAGGATTTTAAGTGCCTGCATGCAGGTTGGAACGGGTGAAGAAGTGTCAGGTGTGATGTGTGCTAGAAGAGTACCAGCAAGATTAAAAGGAAAGGTGTACAAGACTTGGTTTAGAGACAGTGGCACTGAGGAAAAGACAGGAGGCAGAGCTGGAGGTAGCAGAGATGAAGGTGTTGAGGTTCTCTTTGGGAGTGACGAGGATGGATAGGATCAAGAATGAGTACATCAGAGGGACAGCTCATGTTAGATGCTTTGGAGAGAAAGTCAGAGAGGCCAGACTGAGATGGTTTGGACATGTTCAGAGGAGGGATTGTGAATATATCGGTAGGAGGATGCTGAGGTTGGGCAAGAGGCCTAGAGGAAGACCAAAGAGGAGATTTATGGATGTAGTGAAAGAGGACGTGAAGTCAGTTGGTGTGAGAGAAGAGGATGCAGAGTATAGGGTTAGATGGAGGCAGATGATTCGCTGTGGCGACAGCCAGAAGAAGAGGAAGAAGGCAGTTTAATTATTTTTAATAATATTTTTTAATTATTACTTTAACCCAGTTCATCAGGTTTCAGAGACCTAGCTTGTCTGAAGTTCACCTCTAGCTCCTTGTTGCCATCGCCTCTCCATCCCCCACTTTTACCTTATTTTGCATTTTTACTCTCTTTCTCTACCTCTCTGTGCAGAAGCAGTATAGACCTTGATGTTTCGTCTTCTGTATTTACTCAGTTGTTCAGATTCTTTCTGCCTGCCATGGTGAAAAACATCTGTGCACGTAGGGGGAAATTGTTTTTATGATTGGGCTGTCTTGTCTTGTAGGTTTTTAAAAAATGAATGTAATTAAGTTAAGGTCTGTTCAGGGTGTTTTTGGAGCCCCGAGAGCTGGATGCAGGTTTGTTTTCACAGCAGTGTTGGGGAGTTGTTTGTGGAAACGGGGGCAGTGCAGCAGCAGCACTGGCAGAATGAGAGATACCTGTTTAAATAGATCTTGAAAAACCCTAAAATGGACCTGCCTTTTTGGCTCTATTGCTGTGAGCACAGTATATTGTATTAGTGTAGAAGTGCAACTCAAGCAGAATATAAATTTTGAACCTCACCTGTAACAACACTGGCTTTAATATTCATCTTTACTGCTGCTGTAGAGTGATGTTTCTCACGAGGGTATGTGTACCCCTAGGGGTACTTTCGAGTATTACAGGGGGTATGTGAGATTTTAATTATATCACTAAATTGTAAGTGCAACTCGTCAACAAGTGCTGTATTAGTGTCATTGAATGACAAAAAATTGGTTTGCCATTAATTAAGTGATGGATTCTGAACATATTTGGCTGAGAAAATATTTCAAAAACTTTTAGAGGCACTGCTGTAGAGGAAATAGTTGGACTTCTTTCTACCGTATGTGACGTTTAAATTTGCACTTCTCATTCCTGGTCGTGGCAAGCTGCTTTACAAGTAAGTAAAGTATATATGTAAATGTATTCTTCAAAAACTTACTCCACTCTCCGACTTAATTTTGATTCAGCACATCAGCAGACAATACTAATACTGTCTCCATGCACCAGCAACAGGGTTGTACCCACATTCCAAATGCATTGGCCCAAATTGCATTATTAGTTCAAGTGGCTGTTGAATATAGGCAGGAAATCCATATCAGCAGCACGTAGAGCGTTTTCCTGCCCATATTTCTTTTTTCTTTCTGTCTCCAGCTGGCTTTGAATCTTATGTCTCTGTAGGTGTAAATTAGGTTCTGGGCAGGGGGCACTTAGAGGTGAGAGGTCTCTCCTGCTCTGATGGGGTGGAAATCAACTCAAGAGGGTGAGAGTGATGACAGAGAGAGATGTCACAGAGGAGATAAGCCTGTCACAGCTTTAGGAGACATGTCCTTTTATGTAATGCTGTGTGAAACCTGGATGTGACACTTTCCAGTGTGGTCAGTACTGAAATGTATTTCCATTTTAGCCACCTAGAAAAGGCTCTCTCTAAGCGTACAATCACCACTTTAGTTTGCTGTCAGAGCGATTCAGAGCAGCCAAACTTTCCCCTTAATCAACCGCTGGTGATGTCAGTACCAGGCGCCTTTATTGTTATTACAACATCCATGTGTTTGTCTTAGTCACAAAAGCTCCTCTCTCCTCTCTCTGGTATTCCAGGTGTTCAGAGGCAGATTGTTCACTGTGTGGAGAAGACAACTGGGATAGTGGAGGAGCACCTCTGTGACCCTTTAACCCGACCTGATGATAACCAAACCAGCTGTGACAAGGATCCATGTCCAGCCATGTGAGTTCACCCTCCAGACATCGTTTACAAAATGAGCCCAGCAGCATTCACAGACACACACTCGGAGATGAAGACACATTTTTCAATCCTTGCAGAAGCAATGGTCAATATTCTGATTGTTATTTTTCTGAGCTATTATTTTGAAAGTAGGTCACTAAGGCATCTTTTTGAGGTACTAAGTTTGGAATGCCGGGTTTAGATTCTGTCTTATTTTGTTATCAATATCTATTTTTAAATTGTCGTTTTGTCATGGGAAAAAAGTCTTTCACAAAAAACTTTCATGATAGTTTTTGTCAACCTTGTGTAACATCTTGGCCAATGGACAACTGATGAAAAATAGCCTTTTGGCTTATTCTGGCAGTGTTTTTTTTTAATTTGCACGGTCCCTTCTTAAATAAACTTAGCTAAACTAAACTAACAAAATTAACACTGGTTTCCAGATACTCAATTTGCAATCCTAAGTCACTGTTTTAAGATAATGAGTCATTATTTTAGGTTGCTAAGTCATCTTTTTGAGATACTAGGTTTGCAGTGCTGAGTCATTATTTTAAGATAACAAGTTAGGGTAACACTTTACTTAGAGGTATATACATAAGGGTGACATGACACTGTCATGAACTTGTCATAAAGATTATGTACATGTCATAAACATTCATGACTGCTGTCATTAAGTGTCATTCGGTTTTTGTAATGACAAGTTGACATTGTTTGGGTTGTCTTGATTATGACAACTTGACATTAATCAAAGTGACATCACCAGAAGTTGTCTTTGTCATGACAAGTTGACATTAAATTTGTTTGAGATGTCCTTATAATGACAACTTGACATTAACATAAAGACATCTTCTGGTAATGTCATCTTGGTTAAAGTCAAGTCATCATTTTGAGAAACTAAGTTTGCAACAGTAAGTCCTTACGTTGAGATACTCATTATTTTTGCGAGGGTGGTATTTTGCACAAGGTGGAAATGAGCCTCCAGAGCTATGAACCAGCCCCCCCACTGCCACCCTGAAATCAAACTCACCGAACCTTTAAAACACAACCATCTAAATCTGTATGTGAGTCAGCAGCGTCTGCAGAGATGTACAAGTATTGTCATTTTCTCTCAAGTGTTCATCAAATTGGAAATACGTGCACTTGTGTGTGTCTCTGTGTGCAGATGGTGGGTCGGGGAGTGGCAGAAGTGCTCAGCGAGCTGTGGGAGCTCGGGCCAGACGAAAAGGACAGTGCTCTGCATCCAGGCAGTGAGTACAGAGGAGCAGAAAGCACTGCAGCCCAGTGAATGTGAACACATCCCCAAACCTGAGTCACTGTCCTCCTGCAACACACACATCCCCTGCCCAGCAGACTGGACCAGGGGCAACTGGTCAAAGGTGAGTCTGAGTCGGAATATTAAGCTCTAGTTTGTCAGCAAATGCAAGTTGTTCTGCATCTTGTCAGAAATTGTTAAAACCACTTTAACATTTTCTAAACAAGGTTTCTTTCTGAAAGATTATGTTAAAGCATCTTTCAAGACACTCAAGGACACTTTACAAAACCAGATAAGACAGTCAGTACATAATTAAGGTTAACAATAAGCAATAACAAAGAGTAACAACAACAATTATGAAATGCATGTAGTGCATTTCTGCATTTTGGCAGCTTATGGCACAAGATGTTTCCACATCTCAAGCTTTTACAAAATACAAGAGCTGAAGATTTGACTGTCACAGAGACAGAACCACATTGCTGATTCTTTAGAGCCAGCATTGTGCATTACCTCAGATCTTCAGTTGTGTGACCAGGGGTCTCATTTATAAAACATTGCACAGGAACTGTACTGAGTTAAGTGTGGCCAAAAATTGAAAATATATATATATTTTTTTAATGTGATTTATACAACCATGTGTACACCTGCCAGTGTGCAGTTTCCTTTTGTAAATCCCAAATGATCCTGCTGATCAATGATTCAACAACTGAGTGTGAAGGCAGTATTTACATATATGTATACAGTATGTGTACAGCACTCATTGCTCCACACCTTGCCGAAATGATCGCAACAATCAGTGGCATCCCCCACCCTGGAATATCACTTGAAAATGGAAATTTGAGAGTTGATTTATTCAATTTATTTTAATTTATTTCAGTTTTGTTGTGGCAAGCCTGACCTGCGTTATGATCAGGGCTCCTAATGAGGACATAGAGCGTGATGATTGTGTGAGAGCTGATAAAGGCTTTATTTCAAGACTTTGGTAATTTACACAATCCATACACTGTGTGCAGGAGGGGTGAGGATGCGTGTGAGGAGACTGGAGAAGGCAGAGTGTGTGTAGCAGCGACGGCAGTGTCTTCAGTGCACTCTGAGCACTCTGTGACAGCGATTTTACATACAAAAACTATCTGGAAACTAAAGCCGTACTTGGTGATTCATTCACAGCTTTAGAAGATATTATTGAAAACTATTGATGCCCTGGTCTGTAATTACTAAATTACATTCATATGTGTGCATTTCAACAACTGCGGTGCGCTCCACAGCTGACCACAACTCTCACAAGTAGCGCACTATCCAGGCCTCTGCTCTGCACTCTGGGGGTGGAAGTGGCCTCGTTTTGTGTGTACGCAGTGGTTATAAATGAGCCCCCAGAGCTTAAACTACACAGAGCTTCTGATGTTTGTATGTTTTGTCATACTCGTCTCCTTTTTCTACACGTAGACACAACTTGGTTCCTCAAACTAAAACTTAATTTACAGGCGTATTAACATTTTGGTTTTGATGCTAATTAGCAAATGTGAACATGATGAACATGGTAAACAGTGTGGCTGTAGACTCCTTTATATCTGTTTGAATCCTGGTTATTTGGCTCTGATTGTGACCCTGAGGAGTCCATTGGCTCAACGTAACTAAAGATGATCCGGTTTCTTCCTTCAAGGCTTTTAGGATTTAGGTTGATATGCACAAAGAGCTTAGGCTGCCAGAATCACAATTAAATTTACTCAATGCATTTGATAAAACAGCTATCACTGAATTTTAATACCTGGTTCACGCTACACGATATCAGCCTGATTATAGACCGACGCAGCAACATACAGTGTTGGCATGTATCATGAAAGACAGTGAGTGTCGTGCGCGATAATCCATCATTTCATCTCGTGTAGTGTGTCATCGTAGACGACAACCAACACCATGTTACAACAAAAATTCGAGTATGTTTGATTTTCTTTTTGTCCATCACGACTGCTCCCGTCACAGCCGTCACTTTGATCAAGAGAAACACAGAGCGATCTGCTGCCGTAGACAACTGTACACCAACAAGCCCAGCCTTTCTGATATTTCCTCTAGGGACATTACCACAACAGAGTAAAAAGGGAAAAATGATGGTGTGAAACAGCAGAGGCACTTTTTCAATCCGCTGAGTGCTGCCATTAGTATCGAGCTAGCAAAGAATTTTATTTCTTCATAATGGAGACGGACAAAAAGTAATGAAATTAAAAATCACCACAACTGCAGAGGCTACCAGCTTCATTTGAAACAGACGACATTATAAACAGGCCGTTATTTATTAATCCCTCTGTATTTTTATATTTTTACTTTTTATACTCTCCCGTTTGCCTTGATAAAGTTAATGCATCGCGCCATCATTTCAAACTCAACACTTCCTGTATCTGTTTCAAATTAAAAGCACCTTATAACGTCGGCTGAGAGAATCCCTCCATTTTCTAAAAGGGCTGTTATTGTGAAACATTTGCAGGAAGTTGTTGTGGATGATTCAGTGACTTGTATGTTTGTAGACGGTGTTTCAAATGTAGCTCCTGCCATCTGGTGGTGCTTTTTACGTACTGCAACAACATTTCGGCTGGCACATGAACAGTGACTGAAATAATAGTAAGTAATAAAAATAGGACAAGAATAACCCAGTGACATAACTTAGTTGTGAAAGGCGACTGGGGATGATTGGTGTGGACCATCATGTAGCGTGTCATGTCTGTCGGCCAAGTCACGACACGATTTTATGACTACACAATCGCCTAATGTGACATAGTGACTTTCAGAACAGGCAGAAATGTTGTGTTGTGTGAACCAGGTATAAGTTTGGTCTAATCGTGATCTGATGTGTCTTTTCTTCCACGCAGTGTTCACTGACTTGTGGAGGCGGAGTACGTCGCCGTAACGTGACCTGCTCTAGAAACACAGGGATTGACTGTGACCCTCAGAAGAAGCCCCACGCTGTGACTACCTGCAACACCCAGGACTGTCCACCAGTGGCTGATAACTTCGGAGGTATGGACTGGTCTGGAAGCGGCTGGTCGAGCAAAGAAGTGCTCAATGAAATCAACTCCATACCTGAAGTCAAACCTCCTCCCAAATACAGCACCACCAGAGCCCAGCCAAGAAACAATAATAATAATAATGACCTCAACAACAATGTGGAGGGAGATTTTCACTATCACAATAACATTGAAAATATTGACCCCTCTGCGGAAAACAGCGTTCAAGTTGACGATTTTTATTATGACTATAATTTTATCAACTTCCATGAAGACTTGTCGGAGGACTTTGATGGACAAGATCCAGAATCCAGCGCTCCCCAGGAGACCAAGCCAACAGTCAGTGTGGAAGAAAACACTGACATGGAAACAACAAAGGCTCCTTTAACCATTGATGCTGGTTCAAAGGCCACTTCCTACACTTTGAACACTGAGGAGCCACAGAGCACAGATCTGGACAATAAGAAGGACAACGGAGCAACAAAGGAGCCTATGCAAACAAGTTCTGAAGATTTGGATGACTTCCTGTTTGAGGATTATCTTCTGCCGGTGTCTACCACTCGCTCACCGCCATTGTCTACGACTCAGCGTTCACAAACACATACAGAGACGCATGACGAGGATGTGTGGCGGTCTGAAAACATCAGCACAATGCCTGGTCCGGCTACAGAGGAGCCTACACAAGATGTGAAATGGGAGCAATATGGAGAGGAGGCTGAAAATAACTATGACATTTTCACTGAGGATGTGACTCCAAAAGACGCTGCTCCCACACCCGGACATCAAACCACAATCAGTACTATTGTCGCTGAAACAGTGAGTACTCAGGCAACGGATGAACATGATGATTATGAGTACAGCTACAACAAAAAAAGTACTTCAGGTCCAGATGTAGAGAGTCCTGAACCTTTAGGCTCTCCCACACCAGAAACTGTAGTTCACGTTCAGACTGAAGTTCAACTGGACGAAGGTGCTTCAGAAATACCTCTAACAATCAGTCAGTCAACAACATTTACAACCGCCTTCACATCGGAGGATCTGGATTTGGCTCAGACTAATTTTGATACAGTATATGACACTAGCGAGGGTGATTCATGGGATACAGACCTCAGCACAACCTCACTTCCTGCCTCTGAGACGTCCACTCCTCCTCTGCTAATCTCAGGTAACCAGGAGGCCTCCGAAGACTCCACATCGTTAACTGGAACAGAAATCATACCTCCTCCAAACCTGGAGGGAGCCACTCTGCCTCCCCCAGCTGATTTCCTGCCAGCTACAAAGAAACAGATGCCGACCGAACCCGCCTTCACTGAAAGAACTGGAACAGATGCCACATCCCGCGCTTCACCATCTGATTTCGCTGATTTTGATTACAATGAAATAGTCGTTCCCCCGATGCTGAGGAGAAGCGGCAACACCAATTCTGGTCCTTCGTACCGGCTTCCAACAAACGCAGCAACCCCTCCTCAACACAGCACAACGCCAGAACATCTCATTGAATTTCCAACACCTGCTGTGCCGACCTTGCCAACACATCCGCCTCTTCTGTGGCCGCTTCCAGTGCTGACATCTGCCTCAACTTCAGCTTCCACGCAAGTGACTGCTGCCGCCTACTGGGTCACCGGCAACTGGAGCACTGTGAGTCTGCATCAGTCCACGCATTCTGCTGTTATACTCATACTGTGGGACAAAGCACAGCTGCGTCTCATTATTTGTGTCTCTGTCTGCTTTTATTATGCAGACACAGCGTCTAAGTTTGGCCCCTGCACACATTTTAATTCTGTGGAGACACCATTTGACCTCAAGCTAACGCAGATAATCAAGGCTCAAGACCTTTATCTGTCTCCGAGGGGCATTTGGTTTTGCTGCAGTAGCAATAAAGAATATAACATAGGGGTGGACACACACCATAAAAACCACACATACTGTATATATGCACAGATAATAAAGAACATGTGTATACAGTAAAAAGGTGAGCATAAAGGTGAACATGAGCACAAAAGCTAGAATAATAGTGACGAAAAACAAGGAAGAAACAGGCGTGATGGAGATGGGCTGATGCTTCCTGTACTTTACAGAGTGCAGCAGTGAAATGGCAGAGATTATGCAAGAAAATGTATATCTATTAGTTTTGACTGAAGGTTGTCTGACGCAGGAAGCAGAAGGAAAGACACTTAAATTATAAGTGCAGGGGGTGGGAGCTGTCAGAAATAATGGATTCTGCTTTCTTTAGCAGCTGTTTGTTGTACAGCTCAGATTTCAGATTCCATTTCTATTTTCTAATGTCCGATTATGTGAAGAATTTTTATGGCACATTAGACAAACAGTTGCTTCTGCTCAAACCCCCGCTGTGCTGTCCATAATATTTAAGGAATTTGCATTGATTTGCATATCATGTAAGTGCTCAAAGCCTGGTCTGATTTGCATTGTTATCTGTGAGGTTTGTTGTGAATGCTGGAATAGTTTTAACACCTAACCCTGAAATCACAAAGTGGAAGTGGTGTTCTGATGTGTTACTTCATTTGTGGGCAGTGCTCCACCAGCTGTGGTCTGGGTGCCATCTGGAGGACGCTGTCTTGCAGCACTGGCTCAGACTCTGACTGTGATCCAGCTAAGAGGCCTGTGCCAGCCCAGAGGTGTTACCTGCGCCCCTGCGCCATATGGAAAGTCGAAGAGTGGAGTAAGGTGAGAAAACTTAAATACAAACAAAGACAACCAAAATCAATGCTTTAAATGGTCATTCTTAGGTCCGATTTTTTTTTTACAAATATTTACCCTAGAAAATATTTGGATTTGGTCAAAAGCCCTATCATGTCTTGGATTTTTGGATTTATCTACTAGCACAGTGGCTGTAGTGAAAGCAATGTCCGTCAGTCCACTACATTGGTCCAAAATCATATGGATTGCCATGAAATTTGTCACAGACATTCATGGTCCGCAGAAGATAATAACGACTTTGGTGATCTCCTGAGTTTATCTTGTGCCACCATGAAGTTGACATTTATAGCTTTGAGTTAATTGTCCAGATATATAGTGAATGTAGAGTCATTAATTTTGTAACAGACACCCATGTCTCCCTCAAGATGAATTGTAATAACTTTGATGCTTTAGCTTTTCATCCAGCGCCACCTTCAGCTCAAAGTTTCACTTAGTCAAAATGGCATTCAGCTTCAGCTGTACTTACTGTAGTGTTTGGTGGTAATGACCAAATTTCAGCATGCTAGCAGGCTAAACTAAGGATGTGTTCCCATCACCTAGTAGTGAAGTAGGCTGCACAGGGTATAGACTGAAACATAATGTTTATTGCAGTGACTTCTTCATAGAAAATCCTCACTTCACATACATAAAATCAAATGGAGATGAGCAAATGCTACCCCATTTGGTTTTTACCCACCTGAAAAAGACCCATGGTTGCCCCCTCTGGGTTGGAGGAGTGTTAGTACCTCAAGCGAGGGAGTTCAGGTACCTCGGGGTCTTGTTCAGGAGTGAGGGTAGAATGGAGCGTGAGATGAAACGCCAGTTTTATGCAGCATCTGCATTGATGTTGGTGCTGTGCTGGATCATCGTGGAGCTAGAAGGCGAAGCTTTCGATTTACTGGTCCATCTACGTCCCAACCCTCACCTATGGTCATGAGCTCTGGGTAATGACCGAAAGAATGAGATTTTGGATACAAGCGGTTGAAATGACTTTCCTCCGTGGGGTGGCTGGGCTCAGCCTTAGAGATAGGGTAAGGAGTTAGGACATCCTGAGGGAGCTTGGTCAGTTGAGGTGGTTCAAGGATATGGTCAGGATGCCCTTGGGGTGCACATCCAGTTGGTCAGAGGCCCCAGGGCAGACCCAGAAAACGCTGGAGGGATTACATATCTCATCTGGCCTGGGAACGTCTTGGGGTCCTCTAGAAGGAGCTGGAAAGTGTTGCTGTAGAGAGGGACATCTGGGGTGCTTTGCTTGGCCTGCTGCCCCAGTGAGCCAGCCTGGATAAGCAGATGAAAATGGATGGATAGATGGACTTTGTCGTAAATAATAACTACTAATGATATTGATAATAAAAACCTAATAATAACCAAGGTGAAACCATAGTCAACTGCGACACCATATATTTTGTAAATTAATCAAATCACATTTATTCACAATTTACATACATTTCAATAAGAGTACATTTTGTAATGGTATCAGTTTTTGTTTCAATAGATATACAATATTTTATTTCAGTAGTGTTTATGTTACAGGGGGTAACGAACAAATAAAGTGATGTCTGCTTTGATGACGTGGTGTGTTCTGAATGGAGGGAATCTTAACAGAGAGCAGGGAGTATGGAGTACTGTTTATGTACACTGTGTAATGAAACCTAAAACAAAGCATAACTGGTAAACATCAGCATGTTAGCATAATCATTTGATATTAATTTAGCTCAAAGCACCACTGTGCCTACAGTATGTGCAGCCTCACAGAGGCGCTAGCATGGCTGTAGATTTTATTTCAAAACAAACTCTGATGAGATTGTTTGTATAAAAGATAAGATAAGATAAACTATCCCAGACAAATGATGTGGTCAGACAAACAGAAGTACTTTTAGTATAAAAATAGCTCTAAAGGGATTTTCTTGTTATAAATATTAATATCTATTAGCCATTCAGGTCAGATGTTATCTTCTGTAGTCGGTCAGGGGATGTTGGAACTGCTGCTTGGTCTTTTAAACATCCATCCATCACTTCAGTTCATATCAGTGAAGTTTGTAAATGAGTAATTAAACCCATTAAAACCACACAGCAAACCAAGCTGCCTGTGACTCACTACTACAGCTCGTGCTGTCTGAATAACAATCATGCCACATCTTCTCCCAGTGCTCCAAGAATTGTGAAGGCGGCGTTAAATCACGAGAGGTCCAGTGTTTCGACTTGCGGGATCAAAGGCCCCTGCGACCTTTCCACTGCCGGGCCATGTCCTCCAGGCCGCACACCCGGATGACCTGTAACCTTCAGCCATGTCTGGACTGGTACACGTCCTCCTGGGGTCAGGTGAGTCATATAAAGTGAATGATGCAGTGATGTATTTTCTGGTTTTCTGGTAGACAGGAAAGTATTTTCAAATAAAATGGTGATATCTGTCAGAACATTTTAACACCACATCAAAAAGCCAAATGAAACGAGATGGATTTTGTTCTCTTTATACAGGGTCACCATGGGTCCTTAAAAAGTCTTAAAATCAGATTGAATGGGTCTTAAATGTTTCTTAGTCAAATCACTGATGTAATTTTGTTGTTGGTGCTGTAGGAAACATACCAACAACAGGAGGGAAACACTATTTGACAGGGTACCAGACTTTGACACAATACCTGCACCTATATATGTACCCTATTTTTGCCCCCATCAATGCACTTAGATCACGCATTGAGTCTGCATCGGTAAACTCAGACCTTGCAAGCTATGAAAAATGGGAAAATGCAAGTGTGAGGACAAATAGCTTAAAAGAATAACAGTAATTACTCATAGAAATTAGAGGCCAGTGCCTGGAAATGTTTACATATCAAACGTGGTAAAATGGGGATCTGGGCAGTGGAATCACACATGCAGAAGAAGCTGTAAGCACAGAAAAATATCGTCAGGGTAACTTTTACCGACCATTTTAAACTGACATTAAAGGGCCAGTGTGTAATATTTGGCATGGTTTTTGTCAATCTGAATCTGAATCTGAATATTCTACCCATTAATATGTTTATACAAGTGTATAATCGCTATAAAATAAAATTCGTTTGGTTTTCGTAGCCTTATAATTATGCTTTTATATATATATATATATATATATATATATATATATCAAGGGCCTTGCTTTAGAGAGATCGCCATCTTGCGCCACCATGTATGTACGGCAGACCGAGTGGACAATCCAGCCAGCCAGAGAACGCGATTTGCGTGTATAAATGAACCAACGAAGACAGCGGAAGGAAGGAAGAAGGAGGAGGAAACAGCAGAGAGTGTTAGTAGCTCGTCAATAGAGAGTAGTGAAAAGTTTTTTTAGTTATAAAGTTTGCGAATGGACCACACTTAGCACGCAACAGGAGAGAATGAACCCGAACCGTCATCTGCGAGGAAAAGAAGACGCAACTTCACTCCTTGTGTGTTTTCCTCCTGATGATATATCTCCCCAACGATGGTAGCACCGAATCCCATTCTGTGCGTTCAGCTTCTCTTCTCGCCCACTCAGCATCAAACACATGGAGTTCCTCATCTGTATGCTCCGGCTCAAACAGGTATGGCTCTGGGTCTGTGTCCGCTACAAGAAACTCTTCAAAATCACGTTCAAAGTCGTCCATTGCAGCTACTATAGTCCGGAGATATTGCTAGGCTAAATAAACAGCTGAGCTCTGTTTACAGGCTACGCTGTCAGTCAGTGTGCGGGCTGGAGATTGGCGGAGCAGAGAGGGGAGGGGGGTCCCCACTTAGTATGGTAAACGAGTATGTGTGTAAAGTTATGAAGTGTGTCTGTTACGCCAGAAGAGTCAGAGTTTGGGACGGAGTGGAGTGTTACCGGAGTTTCTGGAGTGCTCAAATAAACGCTCCTCTGGTCTCCTGCTCGTGAGGGATTCATTACAATATCGCAACATGGTTTAGATTTCTAAATAAACATTCACCTTGTCGCTAGATAACCTACTCCTGAAAAAGTCGTGCGCAAGGCTTTTTGTCCCTACGAGGCCACCGTCATTTACCCGACGGGAGGGGTGAGCGAGTGAGCCCTGCAATCTAGAATTTGACCGCTGATGTCACTGCAAGTTTGGTCCTAAATTTCATTTAAAGTGGTGTTAAAAAGGTCTTAAGACTCCCTGTTATATTACTGAACACATATTTTTAAAGCATGCTGTACCGTACAGTGTATTTTAATTATTTTTAATACATGTCTTCCTTGTAGCTATTTGCCTTTTATTAGACTTGAAAGTTTTTTGAGGTAATTAGTCACTATCAACATTTATCTTTTATTTAAATCATGTTATTGTAGAGTTGTAATGGTGTGTGGGGGGTCTTCTGGGTTGTTGATGCCTTCAAGTACATGGGAGATTCTGAGATTTAAGCTTGAGCAACTGAGCAGCATTACATTCACAAGCTGTATTGTCAGAACACAGTCAATTATTTGACATACTGTTGTTGATGAGTGTAATATGAATTTGGTGGCATATTGCAGTGTATGGCAGCGGTTGCTGTTGCCTTAGATTTCATAGCTTCTCACATGTATTTGAACTCAGCAACAAGTGGGACATTTCAGAACAATCTGCGCTTTCAACCATGCAACAATCATATAACAACAAAGGGCTATAAATGGTCACAGTCAATGGATTATCACCAAGTCTCTGCTCCTTGATTTTTCTGAAAGTGACAAAAACAAATGGCTCTTCGGGAAGTTCAGAAAATGCATTCAGAATGTCAACAAACTGTTGTCAATGGAGGTGATGAAAAGAATGCACAATTTGCAGCGCAGTGGTGAGTCATGCAAAAATACTGCTATGACCCTGACTGTGCACCGTCTACCGTAAATAACACTCAAAGAAACGTCTTGATGCATACTGTTTCCTCCACTGTTGAAGCTCAGTAGTCGACTCAGTCAAGGCTGTACATGTATGCACCTAAACGCATAGATTTATAGATTGTACGTGTGTGTGTGCATTGTCTTAAAATGTCAGTGCTCTGAGGTGTGTGGGGGAGGTGAGCAGCAGCGTATGGTCACCTGTCCAGAGGAGGATCGATGCGATGTGGACCTTCAGCCCAGCAGCATCCAGTCGTGTAATAGCCAGCCTTGTGCCCAGTGGCTTACTGGATCATGGGGACAGGTACACACACACACACACACACACACACACTCATAAAACAAAATACAGTTACCCTGCATGATGTATGAGTCACAGACCAATTTAACTTGGTGTGGTATTATTACCAGAAGGAAAACATATCCAAACATCTCGTCATGTTCATGGTCACAGGGAAGCAACCAACAAAATAAAACTGATGAATAAATATTATTTTATTTTATTTTATTTGAATATATATAAAACCCAATACTGGATCAACAATCAGAGATCATTTAATGCTGAATGAAGGGGTAGGTGTGGTTATGGAGGTGACATAATGGCCTAAAATATAGAGTGTGACCTCTGAGGTAGAAAAGACGAAAGATGGAAGAGGAGAAAAGAATCAGGAGGAGTATCACTGCACACTAACACACACTGAAAGACGATAGAGCATCATGATGAGCTCAGTACTGTAGGTTATATATATTTTACATTTGACAGTGACGCTGCTGAAGAGGACAGAGATGTACAAACACTGGTCAAAGGTCTCAAGAGTGACTGGAGAAATAAAGGGAACATATTTGAAGGGTCTGAAATAGCCACAGAAAGAATGTGGGATATAATAATTGGATAAAGCTGGACTCAATTAAGCAACAGGCAATGAATGGATAGACTCCAAGGAAATAGGTGCGTCAGTAAGGAGTGCCATGGTGATGTAGCCTTTCAAGTTGAGTCACATTAATTAACATTCATTATTCGCCTTTTGTGCCTAGGGCTCATATTGAAATCCTACACATTCTGTAGTATTCCTACCTGTGTCACATTGAGTTAGTGGCGATGCTGTTCTAACCATGCACAGATGGAAGTATCTTTCTTAACCCTGGGCAACATTTCTTCAACTCTCAAAATCCACGTCATCACTTATGATCCTTGTGGTTTGCTGCAGGCAGTCATCTCATAAAATCCTGACCCACGCTGGGAATTATGACCATCAACTGAATTTCTGTTCCTCCCTCTTTCTTTTACAAGTGACTGGGGCCATATTCATAAAGCTTCCTTGTACAAAGAGTCGCTCCTAGTCACAAAATTCTGAATAAGTTCTTTGAATTATGTTTTCACAGAATTTCCCCTTAAAGTTAAGTCTAGGCACTTGTAAAGATAAAAGTCATTCACAGAGCATCTTAGCCCTTAAAAGAGCTCCTAAGGTCAAAACTGTTAGGAGCAGGGAGGAGGCCTTTTAAGATGGTAAAGAGTTTATGAAGCAGAGGAGAAAATGGTGGAAACACAAAGAGGTCAGAGAAATATTCTCCAAGTGCTGGATGACAGTGAGTAAATGAAATGCTACAGATTAGATCATGCAGGGAAAATATGTGTGGTTGATCTCATTAGGGGTACGCACACATTTCCCACCCAACGTTTTAACGCCAGAAATAAAATGATCACAACACTAAGATATTTGGAAAACTGGAAAATTCCAACAGTGCAGCAGTGATGACTTTGGTCTGTCTCAACATTGACAACACCTTCACAGTCAGCAGTTCATTTCATTTCCACTGGGTGTCCACACTTGAGTGTGGATACCCGACTTGAGCCTGACGGGACCCGTTGGAACCAGGTGGGTCGGGCCGGGTTCGGATAACAAATAAGAAATTTTCGCCCAGGTTTGCTTCAGATTCGGCCCACTTGGCATGCTGCTGTGTTGTGCTATGGCCTATTCAGGTGCTGGAATTTGTTATTTACGTGACAACACCAACGCAACACAGGCCAATAGTTACATTTCAGGCAGGAGGCAATAAATATTCAGACTGAACTAATGAAAATGGAGCATGCTAAAAAAAACTGCATCAGACTCGGGTCGGGTTCAGACTAAAAAATCAGAAAGTCTGTCAGGGTTGGGCCAGACTCAGTTATAACTGTCTTGGACTCGGGTCGGGTTCGGTCAGGAAAAAGCGCACAAAAGGCGAGTCTATGACAACCAATTACATCTGCTAAAAGAATGCATTGTACCAGGCAACAGGGTCAAGTTAGGAGCTCTCTGAAAGTGTCCTCAGAATGTTTGTGGATACAGCCCCAGGTCTCTTTAATCCTTGAACCATATTAGCAGTGACAGAAGAACCCCTTTAGAGTCTAAAAAACTGCACAGTCAATCACAAAACATGTCCACAGCATCATCATGCAAACACAAGCACAGCAAAATGCCTTCCTACTGCTCGCAATCTATCAAAACTTGTCGAAGTAATGAGAGTGATATCCATTGTTGCCGGATTAGACTGTCACCAAGTAGTCCAGTCAGAGTCTCTAATCCGGCCAATTGTCAAAAAAGTATCCCAATTTTTAATTTCAATGAAGGAACGTGGCGGCCCGGTCCTTTTCTGTTATGTTCAGTGACTGAGTACAAGTGCAAGATGAAAAATAAAGCATTCAGTCAAAACTGCAAGATAAATGTCTGGGTGTTTGAACAATCTGACACTATGGAGATTCTATGTGTAATCATGACATAAAAAACACCTCTTTCCAGTAAGAAGTACCAATCCATAAAATTGTGTTGTCTGCAAATCCTTTTTCTCCACTTTCTCTTCAGTGTTCGGCTTCTTGCGGTGGCGGAGTGCAGCGTCGACTCATCAAATGTGTGAATACGAAGGCCGAGACAGAAGAAGAAGTGGATCAGGGTCAATGTGACCATGAGCTGCAGCCTGAGAACACCCAGAAGTGTAACCTGCTGGAGTGTGAGAGTGTCTCCTCTGGTGAGTCAATCAACATGACAATCATTATACCTGCTTAGCATGCTGGCATTAACATTTTGCTCAAAGCCAGCATGGCTATTGATTCTCAGAACCATGTTTAAGCAGTCTGATAGGACACGGTATAAAGTGCGTGGCGTAAGTGCATTTAGAGTGTGTCCAGTTCTACTTGCTAGATAAATAGTACACAATCTGTGTTTAAAATAATGTGCAAGGGCTTGTTTTTAGTCCCTTAATTAAACATAGGTGTGTTCTTGGAGCTATTTTTAGGGCGGATTCAGCACATTTAAGAGCTGAGCAATGCATTCAGAGCAGTAATGTCACTGCAGCAAATGTCCTGTTATATTTAAGCAGCAAAACTAAAACCTTTAGTTATAAGCTTTATAGAGGAAAGAAAGGTAAACTTTTAGCTTCTGAGATAATCAATGAAGTTACGCTGCTCCTCTTGTGTGTAGATGTCTACAGTATCTCTCTGAATAGGGAGTGAGACAGCAGCTCTGCAGCTCTTCCCTGCTCTCTGCTACGTTCACATTTTAGAGAATGTAATTAATATTTTCGCCTCTAATGCTGTATTACTTCACCCACCTGCAGCCGATCCATGAGTCCCTGTGTGTGTAACAAGGTGCGTTGGGAACCCACCTATGTAGGCATCTTACTATCTGAATGACACACCCTTTGAATAGCAGGAAAATACTCCACCATCGACTTCAGACCAGATTTCTGTTGGTCAACAGCTCAGTTGCTTTCTGCTGCCTCAAAATAGCAATACACCAGCAATGTGCCTGACCACACCTACACACTACTGGATGAACAGATGGGCGCAAGAGTACTTCGCTACTTACAAACAAGAACACTGGCCATGAAAGGGACAACTGTGTCGCTCTGAAACTGGCAATGACAGTTGAGCTGCACTGTGCGCCACTTTGCCCTGGGTGTAATATAGAGCCCTCTGTCATATTTGGGACTTGTGATGGTACACTTTGACTTCCCTCTGCAGGCATCCATTATATACTGGGCTAGTTGTGTCATTGAAATGATGATGATAATGACAATGATGGGGATAATTGCTTTTTTTGTTTGTCCTTTATTTAACCAAGAAGGTCCCATTGAGATCCAATGATTCCTGGGATCTCGTTTATACCCATTGTGTACGCACAAAACGGGGCCTGAAAGAAGCGTACGCCACTTCACACGCAAAAATGTAATCTATAAAAACAGACCTTGATGGGAGAAACCTTGACCCATGCTTACGAACATTGATGATGATGTAACGCCAAACCTGTATATGGATGTGTTCGAAATAGGGGTCGCCTCTATGGTTTGTTTTCTATATGTTGAAGAGGGACTCTGCTCAACACGTCTGTACATTGAATTGAATAGACTTATAATAGACTGAATAGACAGGAACCAGAGATCTGTGTTTGGATTTTTTTCACTTCCTCCTGTCCGATCCATCAAATCGAATGATGTGAGTTATGATGTGAAACGTCATAACACATACAAGAAAAGAGGATGGACCAGCCTGTCAAGTCATTGCTGAAGGACTTTGATCATAGGGCATCTGAAAATGCATGTTATCCAAGAGAAAAGGTCTGATTCAATTTCCGCTGATCCTGGCCATGTTCCAGGCCCCATCACGTCAGTGTTGCTTGGACAGTGTGTGCATGTCAATAGGGATGCTGAGTGAAATGTCAAACTAGAGTGAACTTGAATTATGGCTGTTATTCTTGATAAATTTCAACAAAATGGACACACAGAATGTAGACAATACACAGAGGTGAATCCACATTACAGCCTCAATTTCGGACTGATTTCCCCTTGTAAACCTAGTGTTAATAAAAAAGAGAAAATGTCTTGAATTGAGCTTTTTAGCTTTGAGAAAATACATCAAGAAGATGCCTTTGGTAAGACATTAGAAGTTTGCTCCGTCGGGTCAATCCATCATGCCATACTCTGGAAAACTGTGATGAGCAATGGATAGAGGAACTCACTCAGTACTGTTGCATCCCCTTGCAATGACATGAAAACAATTTGTTCAGCTACTCCGAGCAGTAGCACAACAAAGTCAAATGAGTCTACAAAACCAATCTCCTGGGAACAATCAGACACCAGGCGTGACTCTTGCCAGCTTCTGTGGCGGAGCTCCAACCAACCTCTCGTTCTCAGCTGGAGGTCAACTCATTGCAACTTCATAAAACTCTCACAGTTCATTGACTGTGCAGCCTCCCATCTGAGCACATCACAATCTACAATAGAACTACCGGTATATATGTGGTTATTTCAGTGGGGTTTCAGTATTAAACCGACTCACTGCAGCAGCTTTTTTTGACCATATGAAGCAGTGCACTTTGCCATAAATCAACAGCAGCGTTATTTTTATCACTGGGAATCCACCAGCTCTTCCTCTAATGATGTCACATCGCCAGACCAGTGGAAATGCTGACTACAGTCACCTCAAAAGTCTGCTTTGTTCACATGGCAGTGTAAAAAAGAAAAAGCTCCAGCTTGAAGTAGAAGAAGCCATTTTCCATCAAAGCAACAATTCACAACAAGAAAATTAGAGGCTGCAAGTCTTCTCCTGCTTCAAATGCATCATTCATGGCTTGACATTTTTTTCTTCTTCTTTTCTGTCACGCTGTATCCAAAAGCCTCTTACCTATACTAGATCAGAGCTTTTATCTGGCTTTAATGTGCATGTTACTATGAAAGACGATGGCGAGAGAAGGCTTTTATTTTTTTTCAGGAAAGATGTATTTTTGCTCCAGTAGATCTTCAGAAAAAGAGTGGCTTTTATCTGCTTTTTACGTTAATAGTCGTCAAAGCTTACTGTTCCACGTGAAACTCTTGCAGATTGGAGCACGGAGCTCATTGAACCTCATCATCCTCATTAAAATACATAAATGATAAATGACAATAATCTCCAAAGATATCCATCACTTTTGCAGCTCCGTGTATAATTAAACATAATTTGCACTTTTTCATTGAATATTTTAATGTAGGCCACAACAGTTCAGTGTCATTTCTGTTTCATATCTAATATGAAATCACAGTGTCCCTCAAGTGTCACCCTGCTGGAGCCTGAGCACCAGCTTTGCTGACATTTTATGGTAAATATTTGTGGTGTATGATAAGGTGACAACAAACAGCTGCCCATATTTGCGCTGTGTGAGACCCTTCGTCTCGGTTAATAATTTGTTTCTGTGTTTTACTCCAACAAGGCAGTCAGATGGCTTCAGATATTTTTTTCCCTTCCTGTTGTCAAGGAAATCCTGGGCATTTATGTTTTCACACACATGTGAAGTGTCTGAAATTACATGCGTGTACATGTGATAACATCACGTGTGCATATTTGAAAAGGGTTTGTTAAGAAGAAACTGGCAGACTGAATCCAAAAGGCTAATTTTACTTGAATACTGCCTTGCATCAGAATGACATAATTACATCTGCCCGGAATTATAGTGAAAATGAAATGAATTTCAGAGAATGCAAGATTAACTAATGTCTCATCAGGGTTTTGGGTGCAGATCAGTGGTATCGAAACGTGATGTCCCCCAGCGTATTCAGACGATCCAATGTACAAGAATAAAACATATACTTGTGTTTTTGTAAAATTTAAATTATTAATTTTGCTACAGCGTGACATGTCTTTATTTAGGATGCTTTAGTAGTGCCTCAAGACAAGGATTATACCACAGCTAGATCCGACCTTGCATTATGTTCCTCTTCAGAGAGCATTTCCTCACCTTGTGTACCATTTCTCTCGCTCCTGTGGTGGAAATTGCCTGCAAACACTCAGCGCTCAGGAAATAAACACACGTATACAAAGCATTTGATGGGTTTGAAGAATAATACACTGTATAGAGTGTATTATGGACAGTATACCTGAGGCAGAAATTGTTCCCGTATCTCACTGAAAAGTCAGTCAGTGGTTTTCTTTGGGTAAATAACAAGCAGCAACCTCTGGGGCTGAGAAATGAAGCCAACAAAGAAGTGCCAAAATTGCAGTTCTTCAAATGGCCATTTGAGGCTGGCTCCAAAAGCGAATGAAGCCTCGTAGACGCCCATGTCGAAATGCCCAACTGCACAGCAGAAACAAACATGTTCACAGCCTGATACAAAAATGGTTTTGGTCTGTATAGCTAATTTTAACATTCAAGACGACTATATGAGAGATGAATTTTTATTTAACCCACTCGTTTAAATTTTATTAACACTTAAGTAATGCGTATCTAAGGGCGGGGCCGCATTAAGTGACAGTCTATAGCCCAGTTTCCACCATGCAGTGCAGCACACTTCAGTTTGATGTTCCTCAGTGTCACCAGTGATGAGGAAATACAGTGAGTGCTGGACGGAGCAGTGAGTGACAACAACCCCGTCCATATTTAAAAGTACTGTTTGCGGTGGAAATGCTAGGGTCTAGGTACCATGTCTGAAGGGTTACTGTTGGCTCCAAAGGTACCATACTGAAAGGGTTTGGTGAAAACAGGGCTTATGGGTTACATAATAATAATAATAATAATAATAATAAGCATATACATAGACCTACACATGAACACATACCTGTAAGTGTGCATACATATAAATGTGGCTGCAAATACAGACACAACCACACACACACAATAAATCTATCAACTGTCAGGAAAGGCCAGTCTGTAAGAGTAAGTTTTCAGACAAGATTTTAAGACGTGAACACAGTCAGCTAATCTGATGTTCAGTGGGAGGCTGTTCCAAAACCGAGGAGTAGGAACTGAAAAGGCTCAGTCACCCTTTGTTTCTAACATGGACTCTGGAACAGGTAGAAGACCCGGACTAGCAGACCTGAGAGGCCTGTTACATTTACACTCTCAGGTGCCAGATCATTGAGAGCCATGTATGTGATTAAAAGCACTTTAAAATGGATTCTAAAACTGGAGACTGGAAGCCAAAATAGGTGTGATGTGTGAGGATCGTTTTGTTTTGGTCAAAAATCTAGCTGCTGGATTTTGAACAATATGGAGCTGATGCATAGCTCGATTGTTTATGCGGGTGAACAAGGCATTACAGTAATCAAGGAAGGAGGATAAAGGAGCATGTATGATTTTGTTTGTTATTGAAGGACAGATCCACCCCTCTTTCCTTACAGCTCCATCTTCTCGTCCAAATTTGGTCACTTTTGGCTCCAAATATCCGAGATGGCAACAGCCAAAAAACACAGATCTCAAACCTTCCAAACGGCAGTACATAAACGAATGTGTGACTCATTTTTATACAGCCTATGGTGAAGCATCACACAGGAGTTTTACAGGATTGGTTCTCTACTACTTACATACAATCATGGGTCAATCCTAAAATGGCACATAATTGTTGGTACATCTGTAACATAGTTAGAACATCATGCTTTTATAGCAGAACATCACGTACCATGGCCCACCGAGGTCACAGTCCGAACTCCCACACGTTCAGACAGAGCAAGTGCTCAGTGAAGAAATAAAGAAGAGGGCTATAAATGATACATGTTAATGGTTTATGCTGATTTATTGAAACACTTTGTCTCCAGCTTTTTCTCAGAAAGCATAAATATGTTGCTTAATGCACCAGCAAAGCCTTGTGGCACTTGGGTCCATCTTCTTTGACCTGCCGAACGAATACATATGTTCGGCATGCATTCAAATTAAGTATCACTCCACATCGCAGCTTATGGGCAGATATTAATTCAGCACCATTCTCATGCTCTAGTTAACCAAGAGCGATCACGACTGTAACTAGACGCATATCAGAAACATCTCTTGGAAATATAAAGTGTTGGAGGTCAATTTAAACATTGCCTATAGGCCGTACTTTCTCTTCTTAATAGCTAATCATAAATGTCAGTACTACATCATTTTAAAGGCATCTCTATGTGGACGATGATCAGAAAGCGAGGCTTATCACATCTGACTTGGGCAACATTTGGTCCAACATGAATAAAAGTCTACCCAAGTATTAATACACTGTGCCCCCACTGTGATGGACTGATCAACACAATATTTCAGCTGAAATGATGGCCAGGAATAACATTGCTCTTTGTCGGATATTCACGCCTGTCTCCAGGCCTGTAAGGCGAAAGCTGCCTCAAGTGGCCTCCAATCAAACATGGCCGGAAAGCTGCACACAGAAGCTGTGACTTTCATCAGTTTAGTGTGAAAGTAACACGTGACGTGCGTAAGACCACGTGTGCAGCCGTGTGAGCCCAAGACAGATGACCACTTTTGTGTGCCTGGTAATCCCATCTGGGCTGCAGGTCATTAATATCCCACCAGGAAGCCGAGGTTGGTTTTCTCAGTATTAAGAGGATAATATGAAGTTGACGCCAGTCCATCCTTCACAGGGACTGTACACGTGCTTCTGGACCATGGGACACTCTTATAAAGAAAATGGCAGGCACATTCAGCCATTGTTAGTATTTTCTGCATTCACATGGGTTAATTACACTCTTTCAGTGCTCACTCTGTCATGCGTCACTCTGTCATGCGTCCGCCTACATCCGCATACATACGACTGCAGCAGGGGCTCTGAACTGCCGATCCTGAGCTCTGACTCCTGAAGAAATTAATGCGTTCAAATGAGTTCATTCAGGTGCTATGTGCCCGTGTACGTGAGGCAGTTGGGCTGTTGTCTCAGCGTTGATCTAACCTGTACATCTCAGGTCCACGGTTAAGATAGGTTACGTCTTGTATCGTGGTTTACCAGGTGATTTGAACCCACCGCCTGTAGTCTGAAGTAGCTTGAATAAACCAGGAGAATATGCCGATCCAAAAATGACTCTTCACAGTGAACCCCTGTATAGTATCTCTTTGGTTTTGACATTGTCTTCTCAGTCTCATCACAGTGTGTTGCAATACATATAAGACACTCATGAACAGGTTTTCCTTGTCTCCCAAACTGAGGTTCTGTATTCTCAAATAATGCAACAAAAAAAAGCATATTACTGCGGAAATCCCACGTCCCACTGCCCCTTTTGTTATTTACTGCTCTATATAAGGCATGTTGGTGAGTGGGTCAAAGATACAGTAGCAGATGGGGGTGTATAGAAAACAGGAAATGCTGTGTATTAAGTTGCAGCTGTGGCCTTTGTACCCCATTGATGTCATGGAGTCTCTCTGATCTGGGTGACTGGAAATTCCGCACTCTGGAGTTTTGAGAATTGTCTTATACAAGAGCAACGGGTTCAGTATATGCTGTATGTGTATAGGCCATGTGGAAGGATGCAGCCATGGTGGAGCACAGACTGAGCTTGTTGCTGAGCCTGGCAGTTCAGACTGCTTCCTTAAACCCCCCAAAAACCCCAGTGCTCACACAGGTCCAACCATTTTTGGTTTAATTCATTGTACTAAAATGCACACATATAACAAGTCAACAAGTAACCAGAGGCAAACTTTAGTGTTATAGTAACACGATTCAATAGAGTTAACACTGCATAATTTTCATAGCTCCATTCTCACCCATCACCATTTCCTCCTGGACTTGCCTGGTGAAGTCCTCCGCCTCAGTTGGTTTCCCAAAAGTTTGCATTCTGTCCTTATAAGTCACCAACAGTCTGGCGGGAACAAGCATGCTGTGTCTTATCTCCATGCTATGGAGCTTTTGTCAGACAGTCGAATTCTTTCTACTTTTGATGCAGGTAGAAGCGCACTGATTGATCCTTGTGAAGAATTTCTTTTATGGCTCTGGCTGCTCTTGAAACAGCCACCTTGTCCCTGTCACTCAGAAACGCTATTATCATTGTTCGCGGGGGGAGCGCCGGGCTCTCGTCTCTGGCCAACACGGTGAGCTTTCTCCAGTCCGGTGCTTTGAGCCCCACTGCCTCCGGTATCCATTTCTATATTGAGAAACGAGCAGGTAGATTAACCAGCCTCAAGTTTGATTGCTTGGACCATGCTTCAAGGTCTGCAGCTTTGTCTTCAAGCTCCTTTTTCTTATCCTCTAGTGACTGAACTTAATCCTGGAGGCTAACCACACAATCTTCAGTATTGGTATTGGTTCAGTATTCAGTGTCAACATTCACAATGCAATCTGTACACTCTCTTATTTCCACTTGCACATCATCAATCACGACCAGGATTCCGTCAAATTTGTTTGAGAAGTCTGCTTTTAAATCTTTGATGGCATGGCCTTGTTCATTATTTCTGCTTCGATGCTTGAAGCAGCCTCACCCAGCATGTTGTTAGCTTTAGTGCTACTGCAGCTACACAGCTAATCTTAGCCGAGTTGTAGTCTGACATCCTTGGTTGCAGGTTTTTTGCACGATGTCTGCTCATTTTTCCTGGTGCAGATGACATCGGAGTCTTGCAGAGATGATGTGTCAAGTCACAAATCAGGGCTATAACAGGATTGAAGTCTAGTGGAGAGGAGAAAAACATGACTGACTTGTCCATTACAGGAAGTCTCTTTTTGTTTAATTCAGACCCTCAGTCCAACACTGTGATCCAAGATAAAACATAATTGGATTGAAATTATTGGATGCATTGTCTTTAAATTGGAATGGACATTCACACACACTACACTTTTCCATGTGGCCAACACTTTGGTTGTCCAAAACATAGGGCCTCATTCACTAATGTGTGCATAGAAGCATTCTTATTCTGCAAATAAAATAAGTGCGCACGCAGTCTCACTGTTGGATTCATGGCACGTGTGCTGGCTGATTTTGTTCCCTACCTCTGTTGGTGAATCAGAGTCATTCTAAATTGATGGATGCATGTGCGCTACCTGCAGTCAGCACACTGCTACGACTGATTAAAGATATACGGTCTTCACAGGGTAAAGAGAGTAAAGATCTTGATTTAAAGGACTTTGAACTGAGGTTTTTCCAGGTGTCCGAGAACTTTGAGAAAAGAAAATGTCTCTCTTTTAGCTGCGTAGCTGTCACTGTTATGGAAAAGCACATAACATTGCAATTTTCAGGAAGTTTAGAGCTGACCTATAATACTAAGCCATCTGTTAAAGCCATCAGCCGTCGCCTCCGAACTCACCTGAACTCCAGTTCCAGCAGGAAAGTGTGGGTTTTTTCTTTTTCTTTTTACTTTGTCAGTTACTCAGCGCTCGTGGGAACTTAAAGGACAGGTGGTAAAACAAACTTGATTCCTGGAGGACCTCTGATTTCTGCCCACTTAGCTGTTTTTAAATGAGAAGACAAGGAGCTAAACACAAGAACAACATCAGGCTCTGAGACACTGAGCGTCTGATGAAGTGTGACGATTCAGTAACAGCCCACGCTGTAATCTCTGTCTGGACTGGTTTTCCAATTTCATGCTCCTGCTGTGATTTCAGATACCAGACAGTAGATAAATTGCTCTAATGCTTCCCGGATACAAACCTGTGCACACAAACGCATAAATGCCTTTTTGTTGTTATCAAAGTGGTTAAATTCTTCAATGGTAAAGAGGCGGAAAGCCCAGCAACTACATTTCTAAATATATTAGATTACACTGTAAGCCGTCTGATCAGGGTCCCCATGGTCATGGAAAATCTGGAAAAGTCATGCATATTCTCCCGGCCAGGAAAAGTCAAAATCATCGAAAATTTTGGAAAAGTCATTGAACTTTGTTGTGTTTAATGAAATTGTTACAGTACTCTTACATGGATAACCTTCCAAGTAATGCACAACATTGCACTAACATGTAAATATGTGACAACATCTTGTTCACCATCACAGAAGTTTCTTCATTTTCTCCCCACAGTCCGTCTCTCCCTTCATGTATGCCAGCAAGCTGAGATTGTGTTTGAATAGAGTTCGAGTCTGATATGTTTGAAAAATGCTGCACAAGTAGAGCAAGAAAAGAAATATGTATTGCGGGTCCTTAAAAAGTCATGGAAAAGTTCTGAAATTAACTCCATAAAAATATGTGGGAACCCTAATATCAATTAACCAACTTAACCAAAACTCGCATGCATGCGTCTAGAGATCGAAGAATCCAAAAACTACGAAAATTCTTCATGAATTTAAGTCATAGGGGTCCACGTTTAACAACAGCAAAACTATATCAAAGCATCTGTTTACAAATGCTCTCATAACTCATGCATTTATAATCCAAGTCCCAGTGAAAAAACATCCCAGTAGATCAGCAGTTTCTGAAATACTCAGACCAGCCCGTCTGGCACCAACAACTATGCCACGTTCAAAGGCACTTAAATCACCTTTCTTCCCCATTCTGATGCTCGGTTTGAACTTCAGCAGGTCGTCTTGACCATGTCTACATGCCTAAAGGCATTGAGCTGCTGCCACGTGATTGGCTAATTAGCTATTTGCGTTAACAAGTAACTAAACAGTTGTACCTAATAATGTGGCAGTGTTACACTTATAAGATTTAGTTTCCAGATAAACAAAGTTAAAACATTAGGCTGGCAGCAGTAATGAGAAGAGTGAGACTCACCAGTCAGTGCAGAGCAGCAGCTGCAGCGACGAAGACTGGGGGTGTGGTGTGTTCAAGTGTAATAGGCACTTTATTGATCCTGGAGAGAAATAACTTTTTTTAACTTTGCTAAATTGCCACAGCAAGTAACAACTCACGTACAGTATAACACAGCATGTAACAAGTAGTGAATAAAACCCACAATTTGAGAAAACGCGTGGCTGAGACTGTCAGATCCTCTCATTACAAGGTAACTGTGCAAAAGTGTACATGTTAAGTGGCTCAGTGATCCGCAGTACGTTCAGTGAACGGATCACTCACTGAAAGTACTGGCACTGTAGCACGCCACGTTCGTTCAGTCACAGTGCGACTGAACGTACTGCATAGTGAGTGCAGTGCACGTGAGCCTTCAGCCCAATTTGCCGAGTAGACCAGTTAAAAAACCCTCATTCTAAACAGTGTTCATTTACGATAGCCTACTATATATAGGACAGGACACTTAAAACATCATGATTTATAATCGAGTTTATTTTTACAAACATGTTTGTCAAAGCAACACAGCGCACCCGGCCGTCTCCACTCCCGGAACCAAAACATGAATCGTTCAGCCGTGTATCAGTTCAGTATCAGTCACAGGCTCCTCCCGCCAAGCATTGAATGATTTGGTGAACGAATCTTTTTAGTGAACTGATTCTAGTGATTCAGTAACATCTAAAGAACTGCCGTGCCCAACACTACAACAGCGATCTGTTTCTCACTCTACTAGTGACAGGCGTCAGTCATTGATACGTTACATACACAGCGCCCTCTGCTGACCAGGTGTTCCACACATTTAAGACACAACCAGTCCTGCTAGAAAATAATAAAAATCACATAGACGACATCAAAACAGTCATTTTAACATATGCTAAAGTCCTTAGCTGTTTCTAATGAGTTTTAATTTTAAATGGGGGGCAAGGCATTTTATTCCTTTTTCATGTCTCTGTCTCCAAAACACTTTTAATGTCTCTGAAGAACACTCAGTGCCACAGCAGTCACCAAAAGTACTTGGTTAGGTTTAAAAAAAAAGGGTTTGTGTGAAAATAAGTACATTTGTTATGTAACTTAAGTAAGTTAATGTCCCTTGATGTATGTCACATGACACATGTTATACAACATTATATATGAAATATATACATTTCAGTTACCTGTTTTTCCAGCCGCCAGTACTGTCTCTTCTACCTATAAAAGGATTAACAGTTGTGAGGTCACATGAAATGGTAGCTGCAGACATGTCTTTCTCAGAAAGCCAGTTAATATTTTCAAAAATGAGTGAGGGATTGAATGTTTTGATTAATCGACTCTGAGTCAAGGTCAGACTTTTTTTTTTGCAGCACAAAAAACAAATAAACAAATTGAAAAACACGAATCCAGTAAATCATTTTTGAATACAAGTCAGCAATCTGGCTGATTTTTCCTCTGATCAGTGTCGTGTTTTAAGATGTCTGGTTTTATTTTTATCCACTTTGCAGTAAATGAATGCACTGAAAGAATAAAAGAACAGACATTTCCTCTACCAGGCACATTTATTAAAGTATCTTCAAACTCTGGTCAGAGAGAAATCTTCAGCAGGTGTTTCTGTAAGCGTGATCTGTGTTGAACTGAGGACAAAAGGGCATGAGCAGAGTGTATGAGCTTACACACACCTGTCACTGTTCAACTTAAAAGGCAGGTCTTATGATGTAAGAGGCTCACAGCGCTCACATTGTGCTTGTGATTGACTCTGTAATGATGTAACCAATTGAATCTGTATCTAACCTTGCTGTCTCTCTGTCACCCACACAGGAGCAGCTTGCCTTCGAGATCGCCTCACATTTCGCTTCTGTCAGACTCTCCGTTGGCTCGGCCGGTGCCACTTGCCCAACGTGAGAGCCCAGTGCTGCAAAACCTGCAGCCAGCGTTCCCGCTCCATCAGCATGTCTCGCCCCTGAGCTGACACAAAGTAACCACTCATCAACAGGAACACTGAAGAAATATAAACCATCATTTAAGTTCACCAATCTGAGCCTTTCCTGAGTTCTTTGCCACTGCAGACTACGTGTGAATCAGTCCCGCCCCAAAACTCAGCATGTTTGTGCTGGTGACGTCATCATACAGGGCTGACACTGATTGGAGATGTAACGAAGCCTCTCTTAGCAAAACAATGAGAATGTAAATTTTTTTTTGCACTTTTTATATCATGCAGAATCGAGATTTCTTTGTAACATATGTGGTGCTGTGTAAGGGTTCTTCTGTTGATGTAGCCAGCTTTATACTGCGTTATTACACATGTAGATAAACCACTCATTAACCTCTACGGTTGGTACAATGCTCTCATTTTGATGACAGCAGCAGAAACTGAACAGATCTAACAGACAGGGAAACAACTCACTATGTGTTTTTTACGTATATAATGTGGTACAAGTGTTACCAAGTAAAAAAATAAGGCTTCGTGTGACATTATAGATAACTGTTAGCTAAGCCCCCCCCCCTTAATTACTGTAGCTACCATTTAAAATTCTTGGTAATTTCTGAAACAGTGTATGGTTGATTTCAGACAAGAGCAGCCTTCTCATATTTAGTCTGTGACTGTTGTTTTAGCCAACAAATATTAAAACATTATCAGCTGTAGCTAGCTAACTATGCAAAGGTTATCTCCTCAAGCTCTTCAAATTTTTTATGTTTTGATAGGACTTGACTACGTACGTGATGTTGATCTCTGTTTATCTGCGCCTAACAAACTATTTGCTGACAGCTTCTCACCCTCAACCAGAGCTACAACAAGTACTTTCTGCCTCAACATTTTAGGAGCCAGCTACTAATTACTGAGGGAAAAAATGTAGATTGATTATGCAGGAAGGTTAGTGTAAGGACATGATGGGGTGGTTGGTCTGTACAGGCAGGGCTGTTTCAAGACACTCTGGGAGCCCTAGGCAAGAGGCACCTTGGAGCCAAACCCCCCCCCCCCCCCCCCAGATACCAGTGAAAGTACAATACCAGTGAAAGTATCAAGGTTCTGAGTAGTATCACGATACCACAGCAAAAATGAGGCAGATGTGCCTTTTGTCATTTATGAAAAGATAAATCACTTTTCTATAATACATCAATGATATTTCAATGGAATAAATTACTTATAGACTTATTCATACTTCAAAAACAGCATCAATAAGTGATTAACAGGGGGGATCAAAACATAATAAATAAATAAAATAAAAATCAACCAGCCACCCTCCTCCCCTGACAAGTAAAGAACAGTCCCTTCATAAGTAAAGAACAGTCCCTAAAGTGGGGTGAGGTTTGTGGACCGTTACCTGCCACAATGAGAGAAATGTGAACGGCTCGTTTCTCCTCTGACACATCACACCTGTGTGCCGCCACGGCTCAGCTGTCCAGGTATCTCTGGGCAGTCATGACACCAACAAAGAGGAAATTATTGGACCTGGAGCCGGACTTCCCCGTCGCCGGTAAGCCGTTATCTTGCAGCGTATTTGACAGGAATACGGCGTCTGTGACCCCTGTTCAACCCACAACTGGTAGGATTCACCTTTTGTTTCTGCTGCTGGTTGAAAGCTGTACTTGCATAGCGTGCTGAATGATTTGTTTTGCTTGCGCAAGAGGGTGAGTGTCTGTACCGTGAGGTACCGTAGTACTACGGTACTCCAATAATGCTAGCGCGGGTGGCAACCAATCATGCGGGACATGGTCTCAATTTGCGTGACACGTGAAAAGAGACAGAAATGCTGTGCAGTCCCACACAGTGTGGGACGTCTGGTCACCCTACTTAGCCACTCGCAAGCAGCAGCTAGTAGGGGCCCCATTAGGGGGGATTCCAACGTGTTGTCATTGTTGTAGTGTCTATAGGGGTTCCATCATATTGTCATTGATATGGACCAATGTCAGCTCGGGGCCCTAGGCAATTGCCTAGTTTGCCTGTCTGGTTGCGATGGCCCTGTGTACAGGGACTTGAGCCAGCATCCCCCCAGTTCCCAAGCCAAGTCCCAATGGATCCAGCTACTGCCGCCCCCCCAAGATGCGTATAGTCATAGCCAGACAAGCTGTTTTTTTTTACATGCAACATTTTACATACCGAGAATCACTCTCACTACAGCACCACTGCACTACTTACATGATAGGGCAGTGTCCAGTTACAGCTGATGATATGATTAGACTATCACTGTTCAGAGGAGGGGTTTAGCAAACACTCAGCTGTTATGTTTAATGTCCACAGCAGCTTGTAAAAAGCCTTTTTTGATGTCACCTAGTTGTGTCAGTAGCAGTTGTGTAATGTCACACTTTGGCTTTACCACACTTCTTTTTTTTTATTTTTAGAAGTCACAAAGTAAAATGTAAACAAAAAAAATGTGGAGCTGCAGGAAATACTTGGTGCTAGAGGCCACACAGGCTCCAAACATTTTGGGTCAGGTATTGGCAGGCCCAGTGCCTTATCTACTTGAATATTGGATCATCTGATACTCTTAGTTTTATTAACCACTTGATTTAAATATGAGTCAAATTCAGCATTTTTAGAAGAGGCTACATGTTTTTTGAAGTGAATGTGAAATTATTCAAAAATGGAGGGACTGTCGAAGTCAGTGTCATATCACATTAGGTTTAATATACTGTGTAGTAAAGAAGTAGCTTTACTGTATATATAGTATTTTGTACCTTTGCAACTGTGGTTTGTCGTCTAGGAAACTGAGTCTGTTACTGACACTCTTTTGTTCTCTCTGTCTGCTCGTTCTTGCGTTCACAATCATTGTTAGCACTGACATGTTTAATTACAGGCTGCAGTTTAGAGTCTTTTCAGCAGGAATTGAAAAGCAGTTCATCATGTCCTCTTGTATTTCTTTACACTTTCTAACCTAAAAGTAACATTATCAATAGAAAAGCTTTTTGCTATATTGAGCAAAAAATCAATTCGTTAAGGAGAAAATAGCGGGGGAAATCGATGTTTTCCTTTTGTGAAATACTGAACACTGAGACAAGGTGCCATAGATCATCCCATGAATAGAGTTGCAGAAGCAGCACTGCAGCGTTAAAGAAACATTTCTTTGCTGGAGGTGCGAAACGTTAAGCTCTGCAGTTGTGGTTTTGTGTATATATTTAATTTCACATGTTGCAAAACCTTTCAATTGATGCAACACAGGAGCCCAGATGCAGTTGGAGTGTAGTTACATCTCACATCGCTGGGATCATGCAGGTATATTTTACTTTTAATGACTATTAAAAGTAAAATATACCTGCCTTGTCTACAAATGTTATGTATACATGTAGTGGGATAAGGGATAGTGCACCCAAAAATGAAAATTCAGCCATTATCTACTCACCTTCATGCCAAGGGAGGCTCAGGTGAAGCTTTAGAGTCCTCACAACACTTGCGGAGATCCAAGGGGAGAGTAGGTAGCAACACAACTCCACCTAATGGAGGCTGATGGCGCCCCAGATTCAAATGTCCAAAAACACATAATTGAAACCATAAAATATCTCCATACTGCTCGTCTGTAGTGATCCAAGTGTCCTGAAGCCTGACATAAAAATTGTTTGGAAAAACATCATTTGAACTCTGTTTTTAGCCTCATTGTAGCCTGTAGCTCTAACTGCCTCTCTGGAGATATTTTGTGGTTTCAATTATGTGTTTTTGGATGTTTGAATCTGGGGCACCATCAGCCTCCATTGTGTTGCTACCCCCTCTCCCCTTGGATCTCCGCAAGTGTTGTGAGGACTGTAAAACTTCACCTGAGCCTCCCTCGGCATGAGGGTGAGTAGATAATGGCTGAATTTTCATTTTTGGGTGCACTATCCCTTTAAATTATCTTCAAGGTTTACAGGAAGGTGCTCAGAACATCAACTTTAAGTAATGTACCTATGCTGCCTTACATTCATTTAAAATTCTCAGGATTCAGTCAATCACACGATGTGCCTTTCCCTCCTTGGTTACCGTAACTAGGTGCAAAGCAATGAACTGCAAGTTCTACATGCACACCTGTTCGATTTCATTATTTAGAGATAATTGAGAAGACGTCAATGCTTGACACACCGGCCACGCCCAGTTACAGTTGCTAAACTGACTGGACAATCAGGGGAGAGTGGTAACAAAGGGTTAATCTTATTTGTAATGGGCTGATGCATTCACACTCCACTAAACATCCTCCCACACTGAAACACAGTTGATGTTTGACTGCAGGGATACAAGCCTTTAACTTTCTCTTCTTTACTTTCTCTGATTTTAAAGATTATGTTGGTTTCCAAGCACAAAACCAAGACTGTAGCCAAGTGGCTAATAAAGCTACTAAAAACACCAGAAAAAAGCAACCAGTTGGCTAACCACAATCTCTTAACAAAATCCCACTGTAAGCTTCATTTCAATGAGCTGTTAATACGCTGTACGACAGTTAAATGTTTTGGAGAAAATGTTACTCTTGTATTAATCAGTGATGTGTTTTGACATATGGATATTTATATACTGTGCTTTACACTACAAAATAAAACCTGTGGGAAAAAATTGCAAGTGCTTATGTAATTATGTACTTATGCTCATGTAAATGCGTTTTTCACAAATGTCAAATGATGCATGCAGGAAAGAAAGAAGAAAGAAAGAAAGAAAGATAGATGTGGTTATATATATATATATATATATATATATATATATATATATATATATATATATATATATATATTGGGAGAAATGGAATTTTCTTTAGCTAAAATCCTGTTTTCGTTACCTTAGAATGAACCATTCATATCTACATAGGGAGTGGGGTCCTCACTGACTAAGATTACCATGTTGCATTGCTGTGTGATGTCTCTACAGTAGCTCAGAAGGGACAAACCAAACACTGGCTCTAGATAGGGCCATTCGCATTTTTGGATTGGCTACCATAGTTGGAAAAACAGTTTTTCAACATGAAGCCAGTTTATTCAGTGTTTTTTCCCATCTTAAATCAATGGGCACATTTATTTTTGGGAGGAAGAGACCTCATTGGCTCCTGGTAAAAACCTCGTGAATGCCTGGGTCACGACTGAGGGTAGAATGGAGTGTGAGATGGATCGGCAGTTTGGTGTTCCTCTTTATTTGCACTCTTCACCACAAGATGTCACTAAATCCCTCTATATGTTTCACACTGGACCTTTAAAATAAACATTTCCAACAGAAAAGACAGTATGCTTTTCAAACTCTGCAGCTTTAAGCTGACAAGTTTAGGAGGGAAATTAAACTTAACATTGATTTGTAGAAAGCTGATTTCGTGAAACTAAAGGTTTAATACATCACTCACAATCATACAGAAGTACATACAACTGGATGCTAAAACTTGTTTGGATGGAGGGTCAGGGTTGTCAAGGGGTGTACAGAGAATGCAATGGTTTCAAAATTTGTTCCCAATAAAGAATAACATGCCAAATCATATCTACAATACAGAATAACAGCAGTGCCTCACCTTCACAATGTGTTCAGTCATAGAGGAAAGCTTCCAATTAATAATTCATTTCCCCCCATGATTATTCTCTAATGACTAAGAAGAACAATTAGTCTTAATAGTCTGCCAGTACAGAATAACCAGTACGTCGCTTCTGCAGACTCCAACCATCCAGTTCAGTGTATGTAAAGTCAATTCCCTGTTGAGGCTGAGAAATCAGTAATCGACAGGCGGCAGCGTCACCATCTGGGTGAACTCCTCATAGTTGATGGTCCCGTTTGACTTGACGTTTGCCTCTTTGAAGAGTTCATCCACTAGACAAAGAAGAAGACAGAGAAAACAGCTTTGTGAGTGGAACTGACCAAAGAGAGCGCTGCCTGAAAACTCATTTGTCTCCCACGATTATCAGAGCTTGAGAGTCTCTGCTGCTCTTTGCCTGAGGGAGATTTTGACTGGATGACAACTCCTTCACAGAGTAGAGCTGCCAGCAGCCATAATCTGAGTGTGTTTGCTATTCCTATCAAGAAAACTGATATGTTTCACCCCATCATCGAGGATTTCTACTCAATTTAAAACTCACAAATGTTTCTAATACTGTGATTCAGTTATTTAACAGGAACAACTTTTTTCAAAAACCACCAGAGAACCAAAAGTTTATCTTATACAAAGTATTAGTATTATTACTGTTGTTATTTTAAGATGTTTAACAGTAGTGGAACTACACAGAGAGTTCAAACCTGGGGTGGGACTTCAAAACCTTCTGTGTGGAGTCTCCCCGTCAGTGAGAGCCGTCGAGAGTACTCCAGCCTCCTCCCACAGTTCAAAGACGTGCAGGTTAGATTCATTGGTTGTCTATCTCTATGTGTCAGCCCCTGTGATAGTCTGGGTGTACCCCACCTCTCGCCCAATGTCAGCTGGGATAGGCTCCAGCCCCCCCGCGACCCCCAACAGGATAAGCAGTTACAGAACATGAATGAATGCCAATAGTAGTGGTGTTTGCATTTTATGCTACTTTATACTTCTCCTGCACTTCCACTACAACTGTTTGCCAGCTGTTGTTACTGGTTACTCCAGAGGAACACATTATTTTGCTTTAGAAGTATTTTTACTTTTGATACCTTGAGTACATTTTGTTATTGGTAGTGTGCTTTTTGTTGCCTCTGATTTTAAACCTTTAATGCAGGATGTTAAATTGCCACTTAAGTGAAACAACAGTAAACAGCTATCATAGGGCTGTGTAACATTCAAATTATTATGATATCAGTACCAATACCAGCGTTAAAGTAATTCCAACAGAGTATTTCATACCTTTATTTTTACTTAATGTACATACATAGTGTGAATTGAAGAATTCCACCACTGATCCTCCTGATCCAGATGATTTTACATGAATACATTTAGCAGTGTTAAAGTGTTAAAAGTTTTAAAATATCTATGAAATAATTGTACAAGCAACTCTGTCAAATACACTGTGCTAAACTTCACATCACAAAACTTCACCACAACACAAAACTTTACACACTCTCCCATGATGGTGAACTAAAACCCTTTGGTGTGAGTATGAATCAAGACATTAGATGACATCATTTTGGGGTTTTGGAGACACAGACCGCCATTTTTCAACATTTTCACACATTTTTCGATAAAATGATCAGTCGACTAATCGAAGAAATAATCGACAGATTAGTCGACAATGAAAATAATCGTTAGTTGCAGCACTAATACCGTGGTATAAAAACTGACGGTTATCATCTTGTGTGTGCGCATGCTTTTCCTTTATACCTGGAATGTCTGTCAGATGTTCGCCAAGGACAAAAGGGTTTTAAGATTTCAACTGTTACAAAGCATTTGTTCAATCAAAAATGTACGTTTTCATTCCTCTAACGATCATTGAAGCCGATAAAAATAATAATATTTGTGTGATATTGTATACGATGATATCATGATATTTTCTGAGACAGTCATTGTAAGTTAGACGACACATATTATATCCTATAAATGCTCTGGCATCTAAATCAGGCACCAAAAATCTCCTGAATACTCAAACTGGTGTGTTGCAGCAGCAACAGTGACCACAGTCGCTCACAGTCACTACAGTTAGGAACTAAACAGTATAGTGAGATCTTTATCTGCCTTAATAGTCCGGCAGTCCAACAACTTGATAGATGTCTCCCCACTAAGAAGCAGCTGAGCCTTATTTGAATATAAACTGCTTTATGTGCACAGCAGCACCCATCCAGAGGCAGCACATTGACAGTCTTTGAATTAAATCTTTATGTTGCTTTGAAGCTACTAACTGAAATAATGAGGGGGCTCAGGCTTTGAAAAACAAATGAGATAAAAATTAAGCTCAGACATTTAACGGGATATCAGCGTCTCTGAGTCTTTGCTTCAAAAGTGTTGGACAATCCAGTTTAAAACTTTGGCTTGACTTTGCATATGAAGTGAAACATGAATGTTAATAGTTTTAAGTTGCTGTAAAAATCCCAAACTGGGACAAACTGTGAGAGTGAGCTAAAACACGAAACAAAGTTTGACTGCAGAGTAACAAATGCAGAGCATATTTTCATGTTAGCATACAACTTTCCACAACCTGCAGTTTTCTATATCTGTATTCAGGAGGATACCCCTGAAAAAACAACCAGGCACGCAGCAGAAAATAACAGTGAGGGTAAGTTTGTCAGAAATGTGAGTAAACATCAGGACGAAAGCTGCGTTGCACACACAGGTTATAGGACAGCTACGAATGGGGCAAGACTGGAGTGGATTTATGGAAGCAGCTTGCAGTTCCCAGGGGAGATACTGAGCTGAAGCCAGCCTCGCTGCAGTCAGAGTTACAGTGGATTCTTGTCTTTGTGGAGCTTACAGCGCCACAGGAGGGTGTAGTAAATGTGACACATGAAAGGAAAATTCTCTTTGTGAACAGGAGGGGGAGAGCAGCAGAGGCAGGCCAGGAGAGAAGCCATTCTTCTGACAGAAATATTTATTGATTTGTCATTTCATGGCTACAGTCTTCTTATATAAATTCCATATCCCCCCAAATCCCTAACTCCTCTTTACAATTCCCAGTTCTTACCCCTAAAAGTCTGACATTCACTGCAGTCATTAAGTGTTAGGACAGAGATTGTCTTATTCATGTTTTGGCTCTCCTTCAACACACTAAATTTTGAATCTCAGTGACTCTGACTTTAAAGGGAAACATTTGTATTTTTTCAGCCTGGTCCCTTTTCCCCATGTTTGTGTATCTAAAGCCTCATTTCCACCAAACACCTTTGGTGTGGTACCTTTGGAACCAAAACTAACCTTCAGATATGGTACCTAGACCCTAGCATTTCCACTGCAAACAGTACCCTTAAATGTGGGCGGGGTTGTTGTCACTCACTGCTCCATCCAGCACTCACTGTATCTCCTCCTTTATCAGTCTACACCTTGTTTATCGTCCACAGAACAAGGCTGCACGCCAGCATTTTCAGAGCAAAATAAAACAGGCTGCAGTGAGAGTCTCTCTCCATGGGATATTTCAAAACAGCAGGTTTGTGCATTTAGTCCTTCTCAGGCAAGCTCGGAGGTTTAGTGTTGCTGGAGCCCACAGGAACAACGCTCCGGGACACTTTTTTTACTCCGAGTGATGATTATAATATATGCAGTTCACACAGTCCGGTCGAAATTAATAAATATATATATAAACGCTTGAAGATCCACTCATTACTAAAACTGTCAACTCATGCACTGGAGTAACATTACAGGTTAACGTTCGACTTTAAAAGTCACCGGCAGTCGGCCCAATGAATTAAGTTATTTTTCCTCAGACTCCAGCTGCTGTGAGAGGCAGCAAAACATGCTTTCATTTTATAGTTACAGTTTACTAATAAAACTCTCCACAGTATGAACAGTGGTTACATGAGCCTCAAAACCAGACACAACTCAGCCCTGAGCAGAGTGACTGTCCTCTATTGACCAATCAACAGACTGCAGTGTTCACAGCTCCACCTTTTAGTACCAGATCTGTGTGCTAGGTACCCCAACAGAGAGGGGACCAAAAATGGGGACGGTACGGAACTGTTCCATTGGTACCATCCACAACTTTTCACAGTGGAAACGGGAAAAACAACGAACTGAACCAAAACATAGTAGCTCAGTGGAAACGGGGCTTCAGACACAAAAACATTTTAAAAGGGGGTCCAGGTTGAAAAATGCATTAGTTACCTTTTAAGTTTAAGGGTACTGGGGGTGTTCATATTGGATGAACAGCCAGGAACTCTTGGCACTTTTTACTAAGAAAAGGTACTACATATTTAACACAGCCTCATAGTTGATTTCAATTCCAGTGTGTGTATAGAGTGTGTCAGTAAACCCGGAACTCCATTAGCGCTTTTAGCACTTCCGGTTCTCTCGTCTAAAAGTCAATACGTTTTTGAATGGGATTTTGGTAAAATGCCTCAAATAAGGTCTGTGGTTAACAAAAGCTTAAGCGAGTTTCAGGTTTTGTTCTACGACATAAAACACGTCAGTAAATACCCTACTTGTGAATTTTGAAGCTTTTCTGTGTCGTAAAAAAGGCGGTTGCTAACAAGTTGCTCAATACGACTACAAACCCTGTCGGGGACATTAAACGTCATCACTCCCGAACAGGCGAGAGTGCTGGCAGTCCACCATTACAGCTTCTTATTTAGCTTAAACAGTCCGATTTCCCCATTATACAATGTTTTTAAAATAAAGCGGCCGAAATCAGTTGAAAGCTTAGTGGCGGTGACGTCAGGAGTCATGCAACTGTGGAGTAGTCATGTAGTCCGTTAAAGCCTAACGTTAGCTTTTTACTTCTGGCGATCGCATTTAAGCTTCAAATGTGGTATGAAAGGTGTTCATATGTGAAGATTATCTCGCTGAACAAAACCTGTAAGTACCATAAACTTGTGTTAGCCACAGAGCTTATTTTTTGACATAATCCAAAACGCAATGCAAAAATCACATTCACTTTCTCTTCCAGGAACCAGCACGATGCTAAACTTCCGGGTTTTGACATCAGCCCTGGCACACTCTATTACAGAGCCAAATAAACTGTCCAAACATACGGACTGGACTACACTATAACTTTGCCCCATACATCCATGTGCTCACTGTGGATTGTAGTGAAAGTAGCCTCAGTATCAACGCAGCACCTTAGTAGCTTCCTCTAGTCTTTTCATCTTGAGGTTTCTCACTGATTAGAATTTACTTACCTTCTTTGTCTGTGAGTTTCTCCCCCAACTTGGTGAGCTTGGCCCGCAGCTCAGACGCCTGGATGTAGCCTTTCTTCTGTTTGTCTGTCATCCTCAGTGCCTCCAGGATTTCTGCCTTGGGGTCTTCCTGTTGCATCTGTCTGTGCATCATCGTCAGAAATGTGGAGAAGTCCAGCTCGCCTGTCTTTTCTAAATGTGAATGTAACAAAAAACATTATGTCTGTGTCAAAAAATCATAAAGCATAGTTACATAATGCATCAAAACTGACTGTAAGGGCCAGCAGGGGACAGAAATATTGGGATTGTCAATATAATTCCTTCTTTTTCTTCCTAAGGCTTTTCTCTTTTTTTCCATTTAAGATTTGGAGTCAAGGGTCTAACGATAGGGGGTATCATACTGTATGTTGTACACTGTTGATATTTTGTAATTTTAAAAGCAAAGCAGTAGGCTTCATCAGTGTTAATATGCCACTTGAGCTCGGTCTCATCGAAGTCGTAGTCATCGAAATCCGGCACTTGGGCATTGACTTGCAGTGTCAGAAACCAACGAAAAAGGTGTCCTTTAACGTTGGCATGATACGCGGCCGGTTGCTGTTATAGTTTAACAGTGCCCGGGAAACGTAGTGGTACAAGGACGAAAGTTAAGCTGGCAAAAGTCCAACTGGTGCCAGTAGGAGGGATGGATCCAACAAACACCGACCGTCACCCCAGAGAGCGGTGTTCACCTCCCATAAGATTATGAAGCCAAACCCTGTTCTTATTACCTAAACCTACCCACATGTTTATTGTTGAAAGAAAAAGGATCTCAATTCACAGTGTTGTACTGATGAGTGTGTTTATTTTGAAAGAGACTGTATATAAACTGTAAATTTCCTGTGAAAACTGAGATGTATTTTGAAAGAAGACAATGCATGTAACAGGCAGAACTTGACACAGTGTCCCAGAACGTCAGCAACCAACACACCCAGGGTACCTTTAATGTCGTATGTGGACGTGGAAAGTCCATGACCAAACGTCGATATGTGACACGGTTGAAGTGAGAATGTGTTGGCCACTTGATAATTACTTTTATTTTATTTTTTTAATTTTTATTATTGTTTTATAAAAGCCTTGAACTCAAGATTTGCAATAACAAACTAACAATAATGCATATAAAGAAAGAAATAACTGTATATATAAAACAATAACGATAAAGGATTTCTGTGAGCACCACCCATAATAACCACACTCAAACAGTTAAACAGTTAAAAGCAAATTACACTTCAAAGTTTTAGCTTAAGACCTGTGTCACCTTGAACAAATTTTTGCAATCTTGACTGGCCCCTCAAACTAATTAGATTCACTGTATGTACTCAACCGATTTTGTGAACTTGTAGATGTCTCTCAATTTCCCCAAACGTGGGGCTTGTTCCCAGGCAGCGCATTACTGTGATCAGATCGTTGGCAGCAATCTTGCCCTTTTGCTTCTTGTCATACAGAGAGAAGCACTCCTTGTATTCTGCCAAGGAAATGGAAAAAGTAATGGATTACATCAGCATAGTTCATTTCACTGCATTATTTAATAAGGGACATTTTCAGTACAGCAGGTTTACTTAGAGAAACACCAGCATTACTTCACAAGTGCTACTAAGACTGAACAAGGACAGACTTTGATCCATATGTGATTCCTCATGTGTTTTTCAACACGTATTAGTTATTAAAAGATAAATGTTGAGAACTTAATGGAAATAAACAGATAGTACAAGTCAAATATATTAGATAATAGTAATAGAAAAGTGTAGTGTAAAACTCTTACCATTGATTTGAACTGGTGTGAAGAATTTAGCCTGCAGGGTGAAAACAGAACAACATCACTCGTCAGGTAAGATACAAATATTTCTGTTACAAAAGAAAAATACATGAAAAGTTTTATTGGATTTCTCGCTCTCACCATTGTTGCAGTCACTTTGTTTCTCTCCAGGAAGAAGACAGTTTCCTGTGGTGTGCGTCACCTGTCCTTCCACCTCCGTTTAAAGTCCACCACCTGTAAGCCTTGACGTAATTTAATATGTGTTGCTGTGGTAACGCTGATACCAGATCCACAGTGCTGCTTTGTCCTTTCCCTTTCCACCTCACCACTCTGATACAAGGAAGGGACCAATTATCACCAGACACCATATCATACTACAGTGTCTTATCATATATTGAAGTACTTTGTAATCACATAAAAAGCATATACATTTGTTGTCATGAATAAAACACATAAAGGCTCTTTGTAGATGATTCGGTGATTTAAAGCACATTCAGGATCAAATAAGGTTAGTTAAGAAAAAAATTTGAGGAACTAGAAAAGTGCACGCAGCAGAGAGCAGATCTCCACCAGGCAGCCAATTTTGAGCATAGATGTATAATAATAACTCAACATGGGACCCCAAGCCCCCAAGCCAAACAAAGGTTTCTAGCTTCCATGGTACGCGGCCCACTGAATATGCACAGTAGCGTTTCCCCCGTTGGCACCGCCCGCTAGTTCCCACTCAGCTCATAGACTTTACACTGTGATGACATCAGATTTTGGAATTGTTTTTCTTGACTTGACAACAGTTTTACAAATATAAAACCTTCATAGATCAAAATTCATAACAGGAAGAGTCATAAGACCTTGACTGCGGCTCGAGATGTCCTGTCAACTGTTGTACAGACGTCCCTTTCATAATGGTGGTCTATGGGGAACATGTGTTTTGGACAGCAGGGGATTATTTCGCTGCAATACTGCAAGTGGCTACTGGAAAAAATTGAAAGTAGTTGGGGGGTCATGGTGTTGTGCTGGCCGAGAGTGATTGTGGCCTCTCTAAATCATGCATGCAGCGGAGCTGCACCCAGTGGAATTGTGCCTTCTGGTTCCCTTATAGTCAAGATGGCGGCGAAGATGACAAAATGGGAAATATTAAGTGAATCATGACATATTGGGTATGGAATTAATTTAGAGATTCTCTTGTTTAAAATGAGACCAGTCTGATATATATATTTAGAACATGGCACTCTTAAATACTTGATTCTGATTGATTAATCAACAAAATTCTGCAGTGTTTATTTCTTGAGGTATCACCGCTGCTCTGCTGCTCCGTTGCTAGGGACGCCATAGCAACGGCCTTAGACTAAGGAGCATCAAAATCAGTTAACTTTAGTCCACACAGGCCAAATAGGATCGGAGTGGCATTTCTTTTTGTGAATTTTGAATCAATAAAACGTGCTTTAATCATTATTTTGTGTCACATCACTGAATGTTTTAGTAGTAAGCCATGTTCTAAGCGGGATAATGCGCGTCGGGGTTCCATTCCCCTGTCGGGAGTTATTTTTCAACTGTCACTGGCTCACTATACATTATCCCTTACATGTCAGTTTGGAGGGGCGGCACAGTGGTTAGCACTGTCGCCTCACAGCAAGAGGGTTGCCAGTTTGATCCCGGGTGTGGGAGCCCTTCTGTGCAGAGTTTGCATGTTCTCCCCGTGTCAGCGTGGGTTCTCTCCGGGCACTCTGGCTTCTTCCCACAGTCCAAAGACATGCAGATTGGGGACTAGGTTAATTGGTGACTCTAAATTGTCCATAGGTGTGAATGAGAGTGTGAATGGTTGTCTGTCTCTATGTGTCAGCCCTGCGATAGTCTGGCGACCTGTCCAGGGTGTACTCTGCCTCACCCGATGTCAGCTGGGATAGGCTCCAGCCCCCCCGCGACCCTCAAGAGGATGAAGCAGTTAGAAAATGAATGAATGAATGAATGTCAGTTTGGAGCCACGACAAGCCAAAATGTGTCATGTAACAGCCTCGGTGAGGCTTATCTTGAGCTGAGACCATTACTGAACATGCCTTTTTTCTTTATGCTTTTACTGTGTGATTGTGTTGATGACTTGCAGCCCTTACTGGCCAGTTAAAAGAAATGAGAAGTCAGCAGTCATTGACGGTGTTAAACAGCCTGAATCACCGTAACCACAAGATGTCCTTGAGCACACAATTATCAATGTGCACACAAAGTATTAGGCTGATTGGTCCAGTAGTGTGTGAGATTAGCTTTGGACCATTCTCGGAAACCATCGGCTGTATTCGGCGTCTGACTTCCGGCAGACCGCAATACAGCCTCTGGGGGCAGACCCCAGATTTTTTGGCATTCTGGTTTGATTTGGGCGGAGGAGGCGGATTTCCGTTTCCAACTTCCATTGATATATAAGTAAATATGCTGAACCACTGCAATGGATTCAGAGTTTGCAGTGACGCCAATTATGTTCCGCCTCGTTAGTTCACCACACAGACTGTTTAACCTGGCAACAACTGCAGCTGGCTCAAACGTGATTGGTCAATATCACGTGGACTACAAACAGCCTACAACCGGAAACCAGGGCTCTTCCGCTCTTCTTCCGGAGGCAAGATCTCCGGGGTTTGCCTACAGACCCTACATTCACTGAATGTAGAGTCTGTATATAGAGACTAGCTTTGGACAAACAGATACACACACTCACACACAACCAAATGCCTGATGGCCTGGTGGACCTAATAAGAACCATCAAGTAGAAGGTAATTTTCAACATTTTATTTAAGACAAATGTACGTAAAATCTAGGCAGTGAGGAACCAGTAACTGAACAGTATTTTACCAGCAACAAAGTGATCTTAAGCAAAGGAACAGCAACAGTAATTACAATTACAATTTTACAAGAGCAAGTCAACATGTCAAAAACAAATCAGCAACAATTCATCAGTTAAATTCTGTTTTCATAAAAATAACTTCATTTGGATCACAAAAGTAATCCACTCATGCTTCCTTGTCCTTCTTACAATAGCTTCTTTTCATTGTGAACACTTCTATGGTTCATTACTTAAACACATCATATAAAAAATAATACAATAAAAACAGGATGATGTCAGGCAGTGCATGTTGGTGACAGGGCTGGATTATAACAGTACTTTGACCACATATGGAAACACAGTTAACAGCTCTCATTTCTAAGAGAATGGCGACATACATCACCAAAATCTGTCAAAATGTGAAACCAATACCTGAGAGAATTTATTCTTCTTATTTTTTTCTCTATACATTCCCTCCTGATGGATGCAGTAATGACTACAAATGATCAAGACATCCAGGAAAAGACTGCAAAACCCATGGTAAGCATGCAGGGCAGTCAGATCAATGGCTGCTGCCCAGGTGAAACAGATAAGCTGATTGTTCTGGTGAAGGAGCTAAAAGATAAACAGTGACGGGACAGACAATGCCTGATGTGTAACGGAATTAGACTTTTAATTTAAATATCTGTTTGTTTGTTTGTTTGTTTGTTTGTTTACTGTTTGTCTGCAAGAATTAAGGTGACCTGTTATAGGATGATACTGAATTCAAACTGTCTTCATTCCCTGCACCCTCGCCTCCAAAGCTCCATGAGAAAAGCTCCCGACCTCTCAAGACATCACAACTTGTACTGTGTATAGTAGCTGTAACTGGTGGTCATATATTTAACAAACAGACAATTGTTAAAGATCAGTCTCACGGCATTCACTCCTCAACTGATCTTCAATGAGCTTAAACAAGGTAAGATTTTTCTCTAATTATTTCAACGAATGTACCATACATGTATTCACCTTTACTTTGTTCATAGCAGGTCAGTGTTGTCATTGACTTGTCTGGTTTAAAGGGCAGTTCGTAAACTTTTTTTTACTACCAAAGGGTGCCAACAGTTGACCTTGCTCTGTGTTCACAAGTTTACCAAAGTTACAAAAGGAGCAGAACTGCCAAAGGGGGCCTGAAGGCCTTACGTTTTCTGAGTGAAGATTAGTTTGTGGTAATTTAATTAATTACAAATTGTCTCACATTATGCTCCAGCGAAGCCCAATTTAAAACTAAATGTTAAAGGGCTCCAGAGCAGCTTCTGCATGTTCACCTGCCGTAAACAAGGGCTTTGTAATTTTCTTGACATTTCACTCACAATATGCCTATCCTTAAACAAATCTGTGTTTAATTAAATTATTGCAGACATACTGATGTACAACAAACCTGCGGCATGTTTGTATTGTTCTGGTTTCAGTGTAACACCTTCAATGAAACAAAACAGACACATTCCTATTAGAGCAAATTAAAAAAAAGAAATAAATAAAATAAAACTTAATGAGTCTTAATATTAAATTTCAATTTCTGATTTTCCAACTCATTACAGCAAAAGTGTCTCATGTCACAAGATCCAAGCAGTGTTACAGGTCTGATTGCATGTGCAAATTCAGACCAACCAGCTCAGTTCCAACCTGTTAAAGTCTTCGTGTGTCAATATAGAAATAAACAGAGGAGACAAATCCCCGTCTGAATATCTTGCTGTGCCAGCAGAACCTTGTGTTTAACAGTGAGGTTGGTGCACATCACCAGCCTTCATTGATCACTGTCACTGACTATGTTTACACGCACAAAATATTCTGTTTTTTGCCCTTATTCCGAAAAAGACAACATTCCTGCTTATCTGTTTATGTGACCAATGAATATGAATATTCACTGATATTTGTGTTTACATGCTGCTGTGCATACTCTGATTAACGTGCGCCAAACATGTTGTGTATCACGTTAAAATATGGAAAAGCAGAGCGGCTGTCTCTTGTCATTTTGCTTCTTTGAATCAAAACAGGATTTTTTTCAAAGTTTTCCACCAGTGGCAGATTTGTTTGACCTTTTTTCATTCCTTCAACCACCTTTTTGAAAAAGTTGGTATCACCATATTTACACACATCCAAAAACCTGTTGATATCTAAGACTTTCAGCATGTTTGAAAGAAGGGGTGTCTTCTTCTGATCAGAAATGTGAGCTTTTCTTTTGGGCATGCATCTCTAAACCAGCCTTGTAAAATATTGGTGAGCTGCTGTGAGTTCCAGTACCCACACTACCATACTGTATAGTATGCCAGAGAAAGATTTAGTAAGTCCCAATAGATAGCATTTTGCAGTACACAAGCCAGCGTGATTATCTTGATACTCTGACTCACAATCCTCTGCGCATCGGAAGATTCGTCACATCGACTGAGTCGCAAACGGATGACAGCTTGAGAGCTTGCCGACAGCTGTCACAAACTGCAGTAAAACCCCAGCTGAGACACAAATTCTGGACGTGCTGTATACATGCCCAAAGAAAGCTATTAAAATCTGAATAATAATAGTATATCCCACGTAGAGTTGGGATCCGGTTCTTTTTTGAAACGGTTCCATCACATTTGGAGTAACGGTTCCTGCAAACGGTTCCTAGATTGTAAAAAAAAAACGTCACATGCATTTCCATTAGAGTGCGGCACGGGCCACATATTTCTGTCTGAACCCGACCGAGCCCGACATTATTTAATTACTAAAGCACTGAGTTTGTGTCACACAGTTGTCATGGTTACAGGCTATTTAACAGGCCAGGCCTGAACTGTGGGTGCTCAGTGGAGAGGCAGACCTCCATGTTTGAGACGGGAGTGGGCGGCAGGAGGTCCGAGGCTTCCAGCGAGGGGAGAGGGAGAAATATAACAAAATAAGATAAAACAGGAAAAACCTGTTTCCCTCTTTTATTTAATTTTTAGTGTTTAATCAAGGCGGAGGCGGGTGGCAGGAGGTCCGATGCTTCCAGCGAGGGGTTGTCACGTAAATAACAGTGCCCAAGCATGAATGCATATAAGTATTTTTTATTACATTGCTGTAGAAATCAGTTGTTATATATTCTCAGGGAGGTGATACAAGCTCTAAATCTGAAATACGCACCACACACAAATGTGTATTTTAGAATTAAGTTTTTGTATTTGTATGATTGCATTTGTGTTTATTATATACTTGTTTAAGTGTAGCAAGTATAATGAATATAATGTAGGAATCGGTAAGAGGAAACGGACCGTTAAGAAGGAATCGGTAAGGAATCGGAATCGTTAAAATCCTAACGAGACACTGCCTGTTTCTCACGTTTTTTTTTTTTGTTTGTTTGTTTATTTGTTTTTCCTCCTTCTTCTCCGCATGCACTGTCACTATATAACTCAGGACTTAAGCACCTGCCCCCTCCCCCTTGCTTGTTTCCTTACTTTCCCCTTGACGCACTTTGGTGTATCACGGCCCTCTCTGACTCACATTAGGAAGTTTTTCCAATAAAGGCTGTTAGGCTAGTCTCCAGGGAGGGTGGGTGACGGTCACAACCACGCATTATGGGTATAAAATACTTGACTGCAAGATTAACAGTGCATAAATCTTCACAAGAAGCTTACACCCTTTAGTGGCGCTAAGCTATGAAGACCAATGCAGACAAGAAGGGAAAAAAAAAAAAAAAAAAAAAAAAAAAAAAAAACCCTAACGAGTCCCAACCCTAATCCCACGTCCTAATCTGAAATTTCTTTATTCTGGATAAGGATGAATTAAAAATACCCAAAAAGAATATGTTTACATGACCCGTAATACTTTTGTAATAAAAGTGGAATATTAGTGAGCACATAAACATAGTCACTGTCCGAGTGTAGCCATGACCTGTTACACAAAAACTGCTGAAGAAAGAAACATATGCATCAGTCAGTTCACACTTACGTAAATGTCTTCTGATGTCACAGCACCTTCTTCAAACACAAGCATACAGACCTGAACAGATATATATCAGTGGTTGCTCTTGATGTGTAAGGTATAGTAGGACCAAGGTTCGGGCACATAAATGAGTCCGGGGTACTTGTTGCGTAGCACCGGGTCGTTCCACAGATAGGCCACCCACAGTGCCACCAGGAGCACAGTCACACTGAAACTACAGAACAGGAACAGGCCGTTGCTGTCTGGGCTGAGGCCTTTGCGCTGTTGGTGTAACACCATGACAACCATGGCAAGGAAGGTGAGGAGGAAAAGCTCAGTGATTTGTCCCTCAGTGACCAAGTACCTGGAAGATATTAAAGAAAAGGCAAGAGATGTCAAAACTTACTAACTGTACAATGAAGAGGTGTGAGTTTCAAACTTCTATACAATACCCTGAAAATATCGATATTCGATACCATCTGACACAACGGGGAAAACTGACATTGAGGGCATAAAATTTAAAATACTTTTTTTAAAGATAAATATTTTAACATGTTACAAAAGCAGAATGACTGTAGTTATCAGTTACAATAAGAGAGAACAAGAAAGTGCAGCTGGTCCCAATGTATCAATACTGCAGACAACGCGACAGTGAAGATGTTCAATTCATTACATCAGCACTTAAATTTCAAATAAAAACTAATCCTTTTCCAAAAAGCAATGTTTTTTGACGAGAGCAGCACTGATTTAAATTTCTGCACAAAGTGACGACTGAAATAAGAGAGCTTGTTTTCATCAAAGCCAAGTGGTGCAAACAGAAAATACAATTTCCAAAAGTTCCAGTCAGTAAATACGGCAACTTAAATAGGTTTTATCCATCTTTCTTTCTTTGTTTCTTTCTTTTGTTTTAGCGAACAATATACTCTGTTTATTGTCAATCATTCGACAAAAGAAGATGCTTTGTCTAAAAATGCTGCTGCGGTATCTAAGTATATTTTATATATATATATATATATATATATATATATGATATACCTTTTATTCACTCTTTTCTTCATCTCACTGAGTGTTGTTACTGTTCCTTTGCACATCGGCTTCCCTTCGCTATTTTTGAATTACAAAACTAAACTGAAATAATCACAGAGTACAAATCACTTCTTAAAGGACGAAAAGGTATCTGTGAAATGTGGATCTCTCTGTTCAAGTTATATCATTCACAGTACTGCAACGCTAGCCTTTGAAACCCTTCTGTACATGTTGTCCATGAATACATAGTTTTGTTAAAGATGTGAAAATGCGACTGACCAATAGTAGAGGGCGCTGGGTCCCAGCAACAGCCAACCAGAGACGGGAATCTTCTTCTGTTCTTTGGCCTTGGTGAAGCAGCCAGTGAAAAAGATGAACAGGACGATGAAGAAAGGAATGTACCTGGAATAAAACCAGAGGCAGAAACTGTACAGTAACCTGACCCCAGATAGACTCAAGTATTTCTTTGTACAGGGATGATGTAAAAAACAAACAAAAAAAACAATTTGGCAGGGCAACATTTGAGCCAAAAACATTTCACAAAACCTCTGACTGAAGAACAATTTATTTTCACTCTAAAGTTTATGAACTCAAGGTTTTGTTCAGAAAAGGTTGTGTTGATGTTTGTTTCTCAAATCGAACATCTAGGAAAATAATTAACAAATATTGTATCATAGCCGTAGGAAACCAGCTGGCAGGTTTTCATGTCAAACCACTGTTTAAAATCAGTGTGTGGAACTGAAGGTAACCACACCAACAGTGATTATACCAAACTCTTTGATACCAGCTGTAAAACAAAATAACCCCACAAGGGCTGAAATAATAAGTCAATTAATCAAACAAACAACTAAAAAATTAACTGTTTATTTTGATAATGAAATTACTGTTTCAAATTAAAATAAACATTTACTGACCCGATCCTCTCAATTCAATGTAATTCCTTTTTATCTTTTTTTTTTTTTTAATTGTCATTGCAAACAAATACAATGGAATTCAATGCACAGAATAAACTGGAATATTTTTATTATTTTATTTTTACTTTTAAGCTTGATAGACTAAATGATAAATTAGTTGCTCAATTAAAAAAAAAAAAATCATCAGATTAGTTGCTCGTGGGGAAAAAAACTAGCTAGCTGCAGCCCTAAACCCAACCACAGATTAAAAAAAACAACTTTAAATTAAAATAACAAATTAAACACAGCCTGTCTATTATTATTAAATTTAATAAGTGAACTTGGTATAAGAACAATAACACTGATAATAAATAATGCACTCATCAGAGATAACGAGGCTCCCTCCCTCCTCTTACACTGTGGTGCTGAAAACACTGTGACATGATGAGATGAGTTCATTTGCAATTACTTGTTTCATTAACTGTGTTATTCATTTCAATTTGCCAAACAATTTGTCAGTAAACCAATCGACTCAGAGACTCAAACTTGCTTTGTAGGGCCACCGAGGCCTGATGCACACAGCTGCTGCTTTTATACCAGTATCCTATAGACCACTGGTTTCAAACTGGTCCACCCATGGGGTCCAGATTTCTCCTTAATCATTAGTTCAAGGTCCACAGAGTTTAATACAGTCGGTGTCATACTTGCGTGTGGCCATGTCGACAAGCTAGTTTGCTGTCTCTGTCAAGTAGCTGTCTGTTAATCACTCACTCCACAGCAGGAAACCACACTTCAAAATAAAAGCTCTGTGCCGTTTTTACAAACATGACACATTTTCACGTCACTTGTGGTCCATTCAAAATGGAGCCATGACCACTTTTGGACCTTGACCCACCAGTTGGGAACCACTGCTTTAGAACGAGTCTGATGACTGTAAAATAACAGCACCTATCTTGGTTGCAATTAAGTAAAGAAAAACACATTTAAATCAATTTGTGTGTTCATATAAAAAAACAAAAGAATATCATTGGTGCAGTGGTGTTCAAGAGTTGAGGCGCCAACCATAAACCACATCATCCCCGCTTCATTTTTATTGCATGTCATTCCTCATGTCTCACTCCCCTCATTCCCTGTCATCACTCCACTATTGCCAACTAATGAAGGAATAAAATGCCTTTGTAAAATGTGTAATTAAGTGTTTTAAAAAAGATAATTTGGAGAGCATTTGTGCCTATATGAATAGTTGACAGTTGTGACAGTAAACGAGGGGAGACAAAGGGATATGACATCAACAACGGCCCCAGGAAACCAGGAACAATGTGGTCATATGGTGTGTGTCTTAAACACGCCATCCTTATATACTTTTATTGATTTCAGAATTTAATATGTAGAAGTACCTCAACGCCCTGTACCATCTTAGATTTCTGAGAGCACCAATGTGTGAGAGGGTGAAAAGAGAATCACTGATCTATCTTGTTGCTGGAATTTATGGCAGTTTGTTTGCCCACACCCACATGAGGATCACCATACACTTAAACAGAGCAGTACGCAAACTGAAACTCTGTCAACGCCACAGTGAATACGTAATAGCGGGTCGTTATCAGCCATAAAACTAAAGGCCAAAGGAGAAAGAGGGAGAGATACACAGCACCTCTTCATCTTACTGCTCATAATGAAGCCCCAATTCACCAAATTTTTAAATTATTCAAAGTAAATCCAGACAGATTTCTCCGAATCTGCCCTTCTTTTCCTGCATGTTGTCTGTAGGTCTGCCCCCAAAAGTTGAAAATTTGAATCAGTAGTCAGAGACCCCTCAGGCGACTAAGATTCTTTAAAATGGAACAGTCGAGTGACAGTCAAGAGTGAGCACTCTTGCTGCCAATCTACTCTCTGGTACAGGCATCTGCCAACCCAGACCCAGGGTGAATCTGAATGAGACGAAGGCAGCTGCCTGGAGGAAGAGAGGCTCCACCCAGGCAGGCTCCGAGATCACGTTATCTTCTGATTCCTGCTCAGAAGTGGTGAATAAACACCTCAAAGCAACTTAATACAAGTACATGCTAACAAATAATGTTGCACATTTCAGATCCCTCCTTTGCATAGTTAGCATGCATTAGCTCGGAAGGCTAACTTGACTCGTTTTCAACATTACTTTAACGTTGCTGTCACCCTGAATGTTCAGCCAAACTCCATTCAAACTCTCAAACCTCATATGGAAAAACAAAAAAAAGAACCATTAGCTGAATATACGTATTAAACAGCCAAATCCAATTCCACTGACATAACTGACTCGCTTACAGCCCCAGTTGTTGGTTTCAGTTTCCAGTCAGCACTCTCAGCTTCACACAGCTGGTGCATATTCTCACTACAGACCTGCTCAGTTTTCTCATCCTAAAATCTGTTTTGTATTTACAGATGGAATAAAGCCACAGATTCCAGCACACTAATAACTAGCTGCAGGTCTTATGGGCTCCACTGGGTTACAATTCTCTACATCTACACTTTCATTGGTTTGTTGCATCCAAAAGACACAACATTCATTAAAATCAGATTTAACATTCACATTTAAACAAAGAGGTTAACAAACTTTAGTTCATAGCAAAGCATTTGATCCTGTATTCTGCTACATTCCAGACATTTCTCAGCACTGTATGTGCACAGCAGTAATAATTATCAGTACATACCACATTAAGTGTCCCAGCTGTTCGTCATAATAATAGAGCAGCTCGAAGGAGTCGATCTGTGAAGGAAGGACAAAAAGAAATCAAATATAACTAGACACTAATTACAACAGTAACAAGTATGTTTTAATGGAACAATATACTGTGTGACTGAGAGCACTGGTGAAGAAGCACCGTGGTCCTCCACTATGTGTTGTGCAACAGTGCCCCCCACTGCTCAAGTGCCAATTACACTCCATTACAGCCTCTGAGAAGAAATCACATCTACAGTCTGTAGGTGGCAAATTAGGAATAAAAAAAAGTGGAGGAACATAAATGTAGATGCTTCCAAACAGGAGATGATGAGGACCTGCATGGTTTAAATATGAAATTAATGTGAATCATCTGATATGGCATTAAGTCACAAGATCTCAACCCAACTGAACATCTTTTTCATTTTAATTTTGTCAATTCACACAATTAAGGATGCATGATATTGGATTTTTTTTTTTGCCAATATCTGATATGCCGATATGTAACAACTCATTTGATTGTTAACCGATACCAATATCAATATATCCACTTTTTCCCTACCTACTTTTAGCGATCATCAAGTCTCTTCTGTAGTGGATTAACATCATATTATGCACATATACTCTTATCATGATGGTCCACCAGCAGATGGAGACATGAAATACAATACTTTTGAAGGTATGTTATATTCATTCATTGTGCAAATTAAGAAAAAGCATGTTGGCTGATTCTAATATTTAATTTTAAAGCCAATATTAGCCGATACCTGACTTACCAATATCGTGCATCCCTACGCACTATCATGCAATTGGCAGATGAAATGTACCTCTGCACTTATCCCTCTTTTTAGACACACCACATATATGAATTAAATGAGGGGGGTTGCGCAGGGTCAGACATACTAAGGCGCCCTGGAGCAGTTTGAGGGTTCAGTGTCTTGCTCACTGGTACCTTGACAGTGCTCAGGAGGCAAGCGGGCATCTCTCGAGCTGCCTGTCCACACTTGGTCCACATGGGGACTTGAATCAAGGACCCTCTGGTTCCTAAGTTCCCACGGACTGAGCTACTGCTGCCTCAACCCGGTTAAACATCGCATTGACCAACTTACTAGACAGCATTCTCCACCACCATCATCCAAACAGGAGATGAGGAAATGTCTTATGCTTTGTTTTTTTCTTTTAACTTGTTGCCCACCCATGATTTAACACCAGACCGGTTGAACCTGGCAGAATGCATTGATCCACTCCTGGTTCATCTCATCTGCTTTTGCTTTACTTTGGCATTTAAATGACATTTAATCACTCACTAAACCCTCTTGACTTCATATTAGTGCATATTTTGCTGTTCTGTGTATTTCAAAAAGCAGTAACTTAAAAAAAAATCGTTGACATTTTTCTACATCTACGTGTTCTTTCAGTGTGAAAAGCTTTTGTGATAACAGAATAACAACACTTACATTTTTTCTCTGAAGTAAATCCTCATTAAGAGCTGAATGCGCTTATCAGTTAATTCCAATGCTCTACATTTAAATCAATCACCCTAAGGATCTCTTAACGCAGCTTTATAGTGTAGCATTAATCTGTTTACAGAACTTCTGTCGCAGTTGGGAGGTACTTGACTTGCTTATAATTAACTGAAAAACAATGCATTGCAAATAATCAGTGCTTTTCATGTGCATTAGTGCATGTGAAATCTGAAAGTATTATTAGTGTGCACGCTGCAGACATGCAGACTGTTTGAAGCTCTACAGCTCCATAAACAAATGCTTTTAAAAAAAAAGCAGATATTCAAACATTTAACAGTTGGTTTGAATTCACACAACCTACATAAACAGAAACATCAGCACTAAAAGTCCCATGTCATCACTTCTTCATGTTTTTATTTGATCTAGAAATACTCACAGATGGCAGCTGTGTTGTTTGATAGTAAAACATAATTTACAGTGTCTTAAAATTATACTTCAGTTTGTTTTTATATATGTTAAACAGAGCTTGGATCGTAAGTGTACCACTGAAATACACACAATAATAAATGTATTACACATACAAAAGGGGCACAATAGGATGCTTATTATTCCCTGACTGATTGTGATGGTGTCAGTGGGTTTGCATGTGCTTCCATTACACGTGTGCAGTTGCGTAACAAAGATACAGTGCAGGGATGAAAAGATTATTTCTTGTGGCTGCGCATCCTCGTATCAAAAACACAAGCACTGACTAAAACCTGACCTGAGACTAAAACGAGTCCAAATAAGTCAGTTTTCACAGGAAGTATTTTTGTGTGAGTCCCTTTAGGCTTGATACCAATTAATTAGATAAAAGCTAGAGTCTGACGTCCTCTGGGAGGCTGTTCCAGAGACGAGGGCCAATGACACTGTACTTTTTAGTTCTACTCTGGGAGACATTTAATAGACCAGAGGTAAAGGATCTTAGGGATCTAGGGGGAATGTATTTGACCAACATAAATAGCCACGAGCCAGTCCATTAAGAGATTTAAAAACTGAAACCAAAAAAAAAACCCGAGCCTTTAAAAACTGGAGTAATGTGTTCACGATGTTTAGTCTTGGTGAGTAGACGCGCTGCTACATTTTGGATCGTCTGAAGTTTGTTTAAAGGAGTAATAAGCGAAATTCATCATTTCTAGATTGAAGGAATTAAAAAATCACTATGTGAAGAACTAGAAGTGTAATTTCATCTGGAGTATAGCATGCGCGTTCATGTTCATGTCCCCCCCCCCCCCCCCCCCCAGATGTTGATATTGTGGTGGGCTTCAACAAATTAATTAATGTGTGGGAAACCCTCAAGATGTCATTTTTGTACCGTAACAAAACATATCTTACTTCCACTATATTCAAAGTGCCTTTATGTGTTTTGTTTAAATGTGTCTTTTTGTGTTCCTTTTATGTTCAATGCAGAGTGTGAAAAAGTCAAACACCTTTGTCAAAACCCTCCGAGATTAGGGTCAAATCAAGCCAGTACTTAAAAACTTCACTTAAATTATTTAACCTATACACTGTAATAGTCCTGCCTCCTTCTGTCCTGCCCCAGATATGCCATACACCAACCTATAATAAATATCTTGTTGACAGTCACATCATTGTCAGAGTTACGATGCTCCACGCTAAGTACGGGATTCAGGATGACACAAAAAGATGTGATAGCGATGACAAAAGAAAGAGAAGAACAAGCTGCACTCCTACACAGCAGGATAAGCTCTGCAGGATCAAACAAGTGTGACGACACAGATGTGTTTTCGGTGGTGTGTTGTCAGTTTGTGTCACAGGCGGAAGAGAAGAATATGTCACTGAACTGTCCCTGGAGAGTCACGGCAAGCAACACAAACAGATTCATGTTGTATGACATTATGACAGGTGACAGAATATATTAATAGACTATGTAAAATTCGTATAGGGACCAGTAAGTTATCACATACAAGACAACATGTTGACAGTTTCACCCTGCTGTGCCCTGCTCTGCTTTAAAAAGAACAACTCACCAGAGAGGCAGGTTTGAGGTCTTTGATGATGGGGTTCTCTCTGACTGACAGGTGGAGCTGGTAGCCACTCAGGATGAGCCGGTGGTTGATGGAGTCTCCCACCAGGTGGATGCTGGCTCCCATGACAAAAGTGATAATGCAGAGGTAGACCGCTGAGCGAGGCAATGCTCGTGGACTGCGCTCGATCAGCTGAAAGAAACAGCAACACACACATTCTGCATAATGACACCAACTGTATCTTAAGGTGAGTCATCTATTACTACTAATTCATTGTTTTGGTTACATCTGTAGAAATTCATCTTAATTTTAAATGTGCATAATCCAAAGCAAGTAGGGTTTTTCATCTAATAACACAATTGCAGACATGACCTTTCTTTATCAGTCGAGATTGTTTTGGTGTAAGTTGCAAAGTGTTACAGATATAGGCCTTAGAGATGTCTGCCTTCTCATCAATATAAAGGAAGTAGATGGCTTGTGGTGCTCAAAGTGCCAGAATAATAATTATATATCTCATCTGGCCTGGGAACGCCTTGGGGTCTGGAAAGTATTGCTGGGCAGAGGGACGTCTGGGGTGCTTTGCTTGGCCTGCTGCCCCCGCGACCCGGCCCTGGATATGTCGATGAAGATGGATGGATGGGCTTGTGGTGCTCGAAGTACCAAAGAAAATACATTTAAAAACTCAACAACAATGTCTCTTTCCAGAAATCCTGACCTGGTTACTCAAGATAATCCACAGACCTTGTTGTGAGTGGTTTCATGTAGGAACTATTTTCTTTCTAACAACTAATCCTGCCAACTGTATCACCACGCAGAAGACCTGCATCTACTGCTAGCTCACCTAGCACCACTGAGCTAACTATGTTACAGCTTAGCCGAGGAGGACGCCGTTATTGTTTACATCTTGCGCTGTGACGAGCACAAGCCTCTCGTCCATGAGTTGATGCACGCTTCCTTCTGCGTGGTGATAAGGTTGGCAGGTGTACTTCAATAGAAAGAAAACAGTTCCTGCATGAAACTGCTCACAACAAGGTTTGTGGATTATCTTGAGTAATTGGGTCATGATTTCTGGAAAGAGACATTGCTGTTGTATTATTTTGGCGCTTTGAGCACCACAAGCTGGGCATATATATCTATTAGATAAAAGCAAGACATCTTTACGGGCAACATCTCCAAGACTCAGCTCACACCAAAACAATCTAGATTGATTAACAGTTCTACAGGTAAGAGGAAAAATATGTATTTTTGATTTTGGGGTGAACTGTCCCTTTATACTTGCTGTATTTCAGATATTTTACCCTGTTTTGTGCCTATTTCTTTCTGCTCTTCAGGTCTTGTCAGCGCTGTGATGTGGCAGACTGCAGACATTCAGGAATCAACCCCCAGGTCTTTGTGTGCAGGAATCTCACCAATGTGCTTTGAAAAGCAGGCATGTCACTTTAGGTTACCTTATAATTTTGGGTCACGTGTCAGTTTAGCTTGTAGAAACATCAACAGTTAAAACAAGTCACAAAATCTTTACTGAGGCTTTTTTGATCCTTAATGACAACTGAAGCAAAATAAAAGACAAGCAGCTCAGAGTTACAGTACCACTCAGTTCACAAAGCCTAACAACACGCTGAACAAGCGTCTCATAAAGCTGATAATCACTTAACCCTGGGTTTGCCGATCAGGCAACATTATCATTATATTCACATGAAAGAAACAGGGTTTGTAATAACAAGGCAATCACATACAACACTGACAGAACTGTTGAGCCTCGAGGGGAAATTAGTTGACTGCAGAATCAAGGGGTAATATTCAGCAAAATAAAACATGAATGTTTACAACATAAACACAACAGGTAGGGATATGTAGAGAAAGGTGTGGAAATCAATAACAATCTTTAATCCTAATTATCATCAGAGTTTACAACATGTGAAGTGCAGGTATCAGACACTTAAATTTAGTGCGTTTTAAGAGCTTTTCAGGATAGTTTTTTTTTCCAAAATTAAGACTAGTTTTTTTTTATTCAAGCATTGCAGGTAACAAAGGTAATAAAGGTAAGTAGTATATACTGCGTAGTCCTGGTAGAGGTAGGTTTTATGTAGGAATATGGTTATTAGAGTGAGTTAGGTTAATCTACATTTTGCCAACAGGTAAGTGCAAGGATAAAGTAAAAAGACAATTTAAGATGCAGTCTTAGGTTTAAAGATTTAATGTCAGTGATGTGGACTGTCATGCAGGAAAGCTCGACTCATTTTGACAAAAAGAAGTTCACAGATGACCTTGCAAAGTCAAATTAATACTATTTAATGACTTTAGGACATCATAAGACTTTTAAAGGACCTGCAGACACCCTGAGTGTCCCAGAACAGGACTGATAAGGAAATGCACTTGTTTCTCTGGTGTCTCAAGCTGAACAAACTATTATAAGGAATACAAGGAATGGATAATAAGCTATACAAACATTAGAACAACTAATAGTTAAAAGAGCACGTTTTTGGGGCGCGCAGGAGCTCACCTGGTAGAGCAGGTGCTCCACCTGCAATGGTTTTGTCCTTGCTGCAGCGGCCAGGGGCTCGATTCTGAGCCACAACCCTTTGCTGCATGTCATCCCCCCCATCCCCAGCACTATCCCATCAATTGAAGGCTAAAAGCCCTAAAGAACTACATGTTTTGTCAGTGAAGCAACAGAACGATGCAACAGATTGCCCTGATGTAACTGTGTAAATAAAAAGGCTTGAACAGAAGAGTGTTTAATACTCAGTAAAGTCTGTGTGACCAAAGGTGTTACACGTTTTTAAGTGTAAATAACTCTAATACAAAGGCTTCATCAGGCTACACACAGTACAAAGTGTATGTAAAATGTTTCTTATTCACAAACGTGTGCCAGGTTTCCCTGCAGTGATGAAATAAGAGTGCAGAGGCAACCCATGGTGAACCAATCACTGTCAGGAAGCCTATTGGGAATTTAAGACTTTCAGCGTAATTATTTGCAACAGTAAAGGTCATTCATAATTGGCACCACGGGTTAATTAGCTTTCTGCTGTATGTTTGCAGCCGTGCCTACAGCAACTGGTTGGGCTGCAAATATTTTTTATGCGAGCAAAGTGATTCCACTGATATGAGAAATGTTTCTGTGCTGTTGCTGGAGTCAGTTCTACCTGTCTGATGGATAGTAGGCAGTTTGTTGGCAACAATGATGGGCCTGCTTGTCTGTAAAAGTTACGTCATTAGGAAAGTGTGTGTTAAGTCACATTTGGGCTTCATCAGTCTTGTATAGAGAATAAAAGGAAACTAATTAAAGGGACAGTCCACCCCAAAATCAAAACTACATATCTTCCTCTTAGCTATAGTGTTCTTTATCAATCTTGTTTTGGTGTGAGTTGCCAAGTGTTGGAGATATTGACCATAGAGATGTCTGCCTTCTCTCCAATATAATGGAAGTAGATGATACTCAGTTTGTGGTGCTCAAACGTACAAAAAAATAAATGATTTAAAAAAACTCTGTGAGCAGTTTCATGTTGGAACTATTTTCTTTCTATTAAACTACACCTGCCAACTGTAACACTGTGCAGAAGGAAGCGTGCATCTTCTCCTAAACATTACTTGCATCCTTTTCGGCTGAGCTATAACGTGTAACGCTCAGTGGTGCTAGTTGAGCTAGCAGTAGATGCAGGGATTCCTCTGTATGATGATACGGTTGGCGGGTGTAGTTTGATAGAAAGGAAATAGTTCCTACATGAAACCACTCACAACAAGGTCTGTGGATTATCTTGAGTAACCAGGTCAGGATTTCTGGAAAGAGACATTGTTGTTGAGTTTTTAAATGTATTTTCTTTGGTACTTCGAGCACCACAAGCCCATCCATCCATCTTCATCGACATATCCAGGGTCGGGTCGCGGGGGCAGCAGGCCAAGCAAAGCACCCCAGACATCCCTCTGCCCACCAATACTTTCCAGACCCCAAGGCGTTCCCAGGCAAGATGAGATATATAATTCCTCCGCCGTGTTCTGGGTCTGCCCTGGGGCCTCCTACCAGTGGGACGTGCCTGGAACACCTCTAACTGGAGGCACCCTGATCAGATGCCCAAACCACCTCAACTGACCCCTTTCTGACACGAAGGAGCAGCTGAGCACCACAAGCCTAGTGCCATCAAGTTCCATTAACCCACACCAAACAATCTAGATTGAAATACTTCAGACTTCAGAATATTTATTGTACCCTTGGTTAAATTCGGTTTACAGTGAGTGAGTCATCTCGTATTGTGAACACACAGAACACCACAAGACAAGACAAAGTGACGGCAGTGCTTAGGCTAAAAGAACAAAAAGGACGGCCCCAAGATAAAAAGCGAAATAAGTTAGATAAAAAGGCCTAAGAATGCGTCAAACCAAGCCAAATGATAAAGATGTGCCATTCATAAAAACAAGATAAAAGAAACAGTACAAGAAATAAATACATAAGTTATATTACAGTTTCTCTCACTTGTTAATAGCACTGATGGCTGCTGGTACAAAGCTGTTTTTGTAGCGTCTGGATTTACAAGCAGGTACCGTGAACCTCCGACCTGATGGGAGCAGCTGAAACTCACCATTAAGAGGGTGGGAGTCATCTCTTACAACAGAGTTAGCTATCCTCTGTAGCTGTTTAGCATACAGGGATTCTGGGTGAAGCTGAGACTCTCCAATCAGCTTCCTAGACCATTTCATGATTTGGTTTAAACAGTTTTTGTTTCTAAAGGACATGTTTCCAAACCATGAAACATGACAGAGAGATAAGACTGATTCAGTAAAAGCACGATAAAACAAGGTCAGCATGGTCCTGTCAATGTTAAAAGTGAACAGCTTTCTCAGAAAAACAGGCGCTGGCGTCCCTTTTTGTGCTTCGCAGTTTGCCTCAAAGTTCAGTTTGTTGTCGATGACAGTTCCAAGATATTTGTACGTGTTGACACACTTCACTATCTGACCTTTTGAAACTGTGGCCTCTTGATTTGAAGCCCTGTTTTTACGAAAGTCAATGATCATGTCTTTTGTTTTGGAAATGTTCATCTCAAGGAAAGATTTACTGCACCAGTCAAGAAAATCATTAACCACTGGGCCATGGCTCGTGTCATTGTTTTTCAGCAGGCTGACAATAACTGTGTTGTCTGCGTACTTTAAAATGGTTCTATCCTCTCTGCTGCTGCGGCACATGTTTGTATAGAGGATGAACAAGAGAGGAGACAGCACACATCCTTGTGGGGAGCCAGTGGAGGATGTAACCTGATCCGAGACAGCTCCATTCACTCTCACTTTCTGTGTCCGGTCAGTTAAGAAATTCAAAATCCAACCCGCAAGATTGTTGCTTATGTTAAAATGCTCTAAAAGCCTTAAGGCTAAAACATGGGGTTGGATTGTATTAAAAGCAGATGAAAAATCAATAAATAAAAGTCTCGCATGTGTTCCTTTCCCCTCCAGATGTTTAAAAAGCAAATTTAATAAAGTAACTGTAGCATCTTCTACCCCTCTATTGGGTCTATAAGCAAATTGCATGGGATCAAGGTCATGCTCAGTTTTGAGAAAATTGTTAGATCTGAAATTTTGAAGAAAACATTTCATTACAATCGATGTCAGTGCGATTGGTCTGAAATCATTGAGGGTTTTGGGAGAACTGATTTTTGGGGCAGGGATAACAACAGCATCCTTCCAGACTCTTGGCACATGCTGCATCTTTAGAGACTGATTGAAAATGTGCTGAAAAATAGAGCTCAGCTCCTTCACACAAGATTTCAGCAAGCGGCCACAATTGTTACCAGGACCATACCTTTTATTTGGTTTAAGGGAACAGAAGGATTTTTCAACGTCCTTCTGGGAAATAAAAAAGTGCTGATTGTCACTCACTTTATGACTCACCTCCTGTATTTGCTGACTAAAATCAAAAGCATCAAAACATGTATAAAAACAGTTAAGTGCATTTGCAAATTCAATGTCTGACTCAAAGCCATCAAAAGAGATGATACTGCTGGTTTTAGAGTGTTGGAGGCCTGCAATGGCTTTCATGCTAGACCAAGCAGATCCAAGATTATTCATAGCCATCTTGTTCTCCAGCTTCCATTTGTAGTCCTGCTTTGCTTTTAAAATCCCAATTCTCACCTCCTTAGTGGCTGTGTGCAGCTCGGAGACTGCTCCATGTTTAAAAGCAAGTCTCTTGGCCTGTATACAAGCCTTAACTGACCTAGTGACCCATGGCTTATTGTTGGGAAACACTTTTACACACCTGCAGGGAATGATCATGTCCCTGCAAAAGGTGGCATATGAACAAGTGACATCAGCAAGTTCATCAAGATTATCACCACAGGCTTCTTTAAACAAGTCCCAATCAGTGCAGTCGTAGCACTCCTGCAAGCAAAGCACAGCCTCCTCAGTCCAGTCCTTAATGTCTCTTGTATGGACCTTTTCCCTCTTTAACACAGTTCTGTATGTAGGCAGGAGATGCACACAGTTGTGATCCCCCGAGCCCAGGGGGGGTAATGGGAGAGATTTATATGCCTCCTTAACAGACCCATAACAAAGATCAATAGTTTTATCCCGTCTGGTTGGACAGGTTACATATTGATAAAAGTCAGGTAGTGTCTTTTTAAGGGAGGGATACAGCACTACAGGTTGGAGGAAAAATACGGATTTTTGATTTTGGGGTGCGCTGTCCCTTTAAATTGCATGATTACATATTGATATTTTATAGTATAAACTCTGAGTAGATTCATTGTCTCATACTGAATGTTCTTTGAATTAGCCTCTTTCACAACCACCAAAATCCTTTGTTGTGTTAACACTTACCTTGAGCATTAGGAATGGTGTGATGACATTGTATGCCATGTGGAAATAGTCTCCAGCACTGGGCTTGTTGAGGGGAAACCACTCCAGAGGAAGGATAATCTAATACAAATGATACCAAGAAACTATTAGAGTCTGTAACCAGTGATTTCATCATTTTTTACACTCTTTAAAACTGTATGAGGTAAGTGTTGCATACTTCGCTCCTCCTTACCATTACAATAGGCCTTCCAAAGTCCAGTATCCAGTTCTGCAGAGTCAGGCAGAACCACAGGTCGGAGTGGAAGTGCTGCCTTTTCTGCTGTGCCACGATTTCCTTCACACCGCCAGGAGTGCTGTCAACACACATTTACAGTGACCATAAGTCATTGTAATGAAACAACGTTACAAAAGCAAAGGGCAGAACAGAGGTTAAGCATTTAATAGACATGTTGGGAATACTGTAATAAAGTAGGGTTTACAATGGTGTTTATTGCTGCAGTAACTTCGGATTAAAACCCATGGCCGCCCTTGCTGATTTTACTTATCTACGTTATCACTCCTTTTTTATTAGGCAACATCCTTCATAAAAAAGTTAACAAAGCACTTTAGCTTTTAACTACTGCAAAGCAGGATGGTACACATATGTAATGGAAATTTAAAAAAAACCTTTCTCAAGCATTTGCACTGAAGAGTTTATATATTTAGCACACTGTGGTAAATATGTAAAAGAAGGAAAGGGAAAGGGAAAATTGCACAATGTAGTGCATAAATACCATAATAGGCTTTTACGTTAAAGGTGAAATTACTGTACGTTTGCGAATATAAGTGTTCTTTTTTTTCTTCCTGCACTTCATGAAATCAAACTCAAATGATGTGTGCACCAGCATCTGTGTATTTCTGTGTATTGTACTCATCGTGCATTGTGTGCTGCTGTGCAATTTCCTGCCGCTCGCTGAATGCAGCCAGTATGGCTCAGCAAAGTACTTAATGTACTGGAAGAAAAAAAAAGATGAGTGCAACTGAATGGGTACTTCACTACTGAATGTAACTTCTGTGGATAAAGAGTCCTTGTTACTAGGGGCCTTCTGACTAATCTCTGCAGTATTGTATAATTATTTTTCTTTGTGGTGGATCATTTTTTTTACACATGACCAACATCATTTCACTTTTTGTCCATTACTGTTTCCACAATGCTTTCAGTTAATTTAAGGCCGACTGCTGTCCTTAACACTTACCGCAAGTGCATGTAGTTTGCTGTATATCTGTGCACCCACAAGCATAGTGAGGCCAAATACCGTAAAACTTAGATTAAAAGTCTGTCGGAGCTAGATCAAATGAAGAATTCATTATTAATATGCTATCTGAAGCCTAATTTTATACAAGTAACTGTATGTTCAAACCAACAGTGACCAGAGCTTCCAAAAGAGCTTCCGGAAGTCATTCATTTTCAATGAGAGCCCAGCGACTTGGGCAACTTGGGCAATCTGATTGTCAGCCGACTGGTCTTGGGCGACTAAAGCTACTGGAGCGGGTTTGGAGAGAAGTTAAAACTTGTTTAACTTTATGGTAATGAGCTCTGACGCAGTTTGGCGACAACCAATCGGAATGCTGATGTGCTTCGATGAAACGGGTCCCAGAGAACAAGCCATGTAACTTTGGTTCCTACAGCACACTTGTTCCGACAATGGATATCGAGAAGTTGATTACTTGCGTTCGCGCCCACTCAGTCCTTCATAATGTGTCGCTGTTCGGTTACAGAGACCAAAATAAAAAGAAAGAGGCTTGGGACCTCGTCGCAGGGGTAGTTGATTGGTCTGGTGAGTTTTAAAGTGTGCAATGTTAGTAATACAGGAGAGAATTGCAGGCTAATGTTGCAATACAGCATGCAAGTCTTCCTTGCTTGGTTTGAATGGGATGGGATGACATACTGCAAAGCAAAGCATTTTATCAACACAGATTTGTGCTTTTTTGACTAAAGCGACCCAAGCTGCCACAAATATTTTTGACAGTCGTGTTTCTTGGGCGTCCGCGAGAGACTTTGTCTCTTTGGAAGCTTCTGGTTTGAACGTACACTAAGACTCGTACTGGTTTAAATAAGCAATTTGATTGCATTTCCCATCTTTGCTGAGCAATCCTTTGTGTGAAAGGAATGTAAGGCCTGTTATATATAGACACTTGTCCCAAATATAGCCTGTTGAGTTCAGTGGTTTTAGCAAATAATAGCCCGGGCTATTATTTGAAGTTTTATGGTAAGATCACTCAATCCAACCCAGGAAGGGAACAAAGCTATTTACAGCTTCCACTGACCCACAGCTCACCCAGAAACAGGCACCAGGTTAACTTTTGCAGGGTAAATTATGAAAACAGTGAGGTGCCTTTCAATATCAGCTGTACTGGTGATGAGCCAACAGTCAACCAGCATCATTCCTGCTGGTTCAGTCGTGGGACAGTGGGACCAGCAGACAAGAGGAAGGTTAACATCCAGCGGTATTGCATCTGTATATCTGTAGATGTATATATCTGTCACATGATGAAGGTTGTTTATACAGTTACTCTGTTTGTTCTCAGCTATGAGACTTCACAACAGACGCATTTAAATGAGCCTGAAAGTTGAGACGTTTTAAAATTGAGCGAATTTACACTTTAATTTACATCACCAACAGCTAATCAGCGCGTGCTCACTCTCAATCGCGCGTCCAACCGTTGACTTTGACGCAGTCGCGCCGCCTTTAGTTTTCGTTTCTGGACACATGATGCGGCCGAACAAGCAGGAGAGCAGATACTGAACTGTAACTCGCAACAAGAGCTTATAAAGACGTTAATTTCTTAATATCTCCATGTTTCTGAACCCATTCTGCTCTCCTTCATTGACACCGACCGTCGCCTAATGTGTGTACAAACCTAGTTTGTGTTGTTTGTGAATCGTTTCCTCGACGTTTTCGTACAGTCTGCATTTTCAGTTCCGTGTTTGCTATCGTTTGTGAAACTAGCAGTGCTCCCTGACCGTCCCGTGGTCCAAATGATGGAAAGTTAACGGTATTAAACTGCAGTAAACATCTTTCTGTCACAACTCCTTTGCACTTCCTTGTTGCCGCCTTGTTCCCGCCCCTCCGCCTCATCCACCAATCAGACTGCAGCAGAGGAGTTAGAGGCGACAAGGGCACAGTTAACCCTGAGTTCTGATTTGTAGGCAAAGTCAACAACTTTAACTACAAAAAAACTTAAAAAAGCACATGAATTAAAAACATTTTGTATTTTTTGGAGCGAACTGGAATTATAATAGTTTTTTTTCAGTGGTTAATTATAATAAATTAATACATTGATCTGATACTTTTAAAAGGCATCTTTAAATCATTTATCAATTTCACTTTAATGTACTGACTTTAATTCATTTCAATTGTTCACTTTGCATTAGAAACTGAAAAAAGCATTGAATTGACAATCAGTAAATCTCTTTCCACACAGTGGAGAGTTTGCATGTTCTCCCCATGTCAGTGTGGGTTTTCTCCGAGTACTCTGGCTTCCTCCCGCATTCCAAAGACATGCAGGTTAATTGGTGACTCCAAAGTGTCCGTAGGTATGAATGTAAGCATGAATGCTTGTCTGTCCCCATAAGTTCAATTCAATTTTCAATTCAATTTTATTTATAAAGCCCAATATCACAAATCACAATTTGCCTCACAGGGCTTTACAGCATACGACATCCCTCTGTCCTTAAGACCCTCACAGCGGATAAGGAAAAACTCCCCCAAAAAAAAAAAAACCCCTTTAACGGGGAAAAAAAAACGGTAGAAACCTCAGGAAGAGCAACTGAGGAGGGATCCCTCTTCCAGGACGGACAGACGTGCAATAGATGTCGTACAGAACAGATCAGCATAATAAATTAACAGTAATCCATATGACACAATGAGACAGAGAGAGAGAGAGAGAGAGAGAGAGAGAGAGAGAGAGAGATGCAGGTAATGACAGTAGCTTACAACAACATTAATGAAAGTAATAATATTATAGTTATAGTTCTGGCTACTGTGGTACAATATGTTGAAAGTATGTATTAATATCTGACAGTATACTTGTGTGACAATAGTCATATGTGTATAATAACAGTAGAAGTATGACTAATGACTAATGATGGCAGCAGCAGCAGGAGGCATCTGGCAGGACCACGGCAGCGGCACAACCACACACGTCACACTGTCCAGGCACCGCTGCGGTATGAGTTATTCTGAGAGACAGTGGAGCACAAAGGCTCCGGAGAAGAAGCCGAGTTAGTGACATCCAGAATGGCCGAGTTAGCAAGATGCAGTAATAGGATGAGAGTGAGAGAGAGAGAGAGAGAGAGAGAGAGAGAGAGAGAGAGAGAGAGAGAGAGAGAGGGAGCCCGGTGTATTATAGGGGGTCCTCCGGCAGACTAGGCCTAAGTCAGCCTAACTAGGGGCTGGTACAGGGCAAGCCTGAGCCAGCCTTAACTATAAGCTTTATCAAAGAGGAAAGTCTTAAGTCTAGTCTTAAATGTGGAGACGGTGTCTGCCTCCCGGACCGTAACAGGAAGATGATTCCACAGGAGAGGAGCCTGATAGCTGAAGGCTCTGGCTCCTGATCTGCTTTTGGAGACTTTAGGGACCACGAGTAACCCTGCGTTCTCAGAGCGCAGTGTTCTGGTGGGATAATATGGCACTATGAGCTCTCTAAGATATGACGGAGCTTGACCATTTAGAGCTTTATAAGTTAACAGTAGGATTTTAAATTCAATTCTGGATTTTACAGGGAGCCAGTGCAGAGAAGCTAAAACAGGAGAAATATGATCTCGTTTCTTAGTTCCTGTTAGTACACGAGCTGCTGCATTCTGAATTAGCTGGAGAGTTTTTAAGGACTTACTAGAGCTACCTGATAATAGAGAGTTACAGTAATCCAGCCTTGAGGTAACAAAAGCGTGGACCAATTTTTCTGCATCTTTTCGGGTCAGGATAGGCCTAATTTTCGCAATATTACGCAGATGAAAAAATGCAGTCCGTGAGGTTTGCTTTAAATGAGAATTAAAAGACAAATCTTGATCAAATATTACTCCGAGGTTTCTTACGGTAGTGCTAGAGGCCAGAGCAATGCCATCTGGAGAAACTATGTCATCAGATAAAGAGTCTCTGAGTTGTTTGGGGCCAAGAACAATAACTTCAGTTTTGTCTGAATTTAACATCAGGAAATTGGTGCTCATCCAATTTTTTATGTCTTTAAGGCAGTTATGGAGTTTAGTTAATTGATTACTTTCTTCTGGCTTCATCGATAAATACAACTGTGTATCATCCGCATAACAATGGAAATTTATAGAGTGATTTCTAATGATGTTACCTAAAGGAAGCATATATAGAGTAAATAGGATTGGTCCGAGCACAGAACCTTGCGGAACTCCAAAACAAACTTTGGTACGTAAGGATGATTCATTACGAACGTCAACAAATTGAAAACGATCAGATAAATAAGATTTAAACCAGCTTAGTGCTGAACCTTTTAGGCCAATTAAGTGATCCAGTCTCTGCAGTAGAATTTGATGGTCAATTGTGTCAAACGCCGCACTAAGATCTAATAAAACAAGAACAGAGACGAGTCCTTTGTCTGAAGCAATCAGAAGGTCATTTGTAATTTTAACTAGAGCTGTCTCAGTGCTATGATGCACTCTAAATCCTGACTGAAATTCCTCAAATAAATTATTATCCTGGAGAAAATCACACAGCTGGTCTGCGACTACTTTCTCAAGGATCTTTGACATAAAGGGAAGATTAGATATTGGTCTATAGTTGGCTAACACCTCTGGATCCAGGGTGGGCTTTTTTAGGAGAGGTTTAATTACAGCTACCTTAAAAGACTGTGGTACATAGCCTGTTAATAAGGATATATTGATCATATCTAATATATGAGTGTTAACTAAAGGAAAGACCTCCTTAAGTAGCCTAGTTGGGATGGGGTCTAAGAGACACGTTGATGATTTAGATGAAGAAATCACTGCGGTCAATTCTTGAAGAGAAATTGGGGAGAAGCAATCTAAATATATATTAGATTCTACAGCTGTGTTTGAGGTTAGATAGGTAGGTCTACCATCTGAGGGCAGGAGGTCATGAATTTTGCCTCTAATAGTTAGAATTTTGTCATTAAAAAAGCTCATAAAATCATTACTGCTAAGGGCTAAAGGAATACAAGGCTCAATAGAGCTTTGACTCTCAGTCAGCCTGGCTACAGTGCTGAAAAGAAACCTGGGGTTGTTCTTGTTTTCTTCTATTAATGCTGAGTAATAGTTTGCTCTGGCATTGCGGAGGCCCCTCTTATAAGTTTTGAGACTGTCTGTCCAGATTAAACGAGATTCTTCCAGTTTGGTTAATCGCCAATTCCTTTCAAATTTTCGCGATATTTGTTTTAACCTACGGGTTTGAGAGTTATACCAAGGAGCAAACTTTCTTTGCTTTGTTAACTTCTTTTTAAGAGGAGCTACAGAGTCGAGCGTTGTTCGCAGCGAGCCTACGGCGCTATCAACAAAATGATCAATTTGGGAGAGGTTAAAGTCGGCACGGGAAACCTCTGTTACTGAAGGTATTGGTATTGAATTTAACGACGAAGTAATCTTTTCCTTAAATTTTGTGACAGCACTATCTGATAAACATCTAGTATAGTAACTGTTGCTGAGTGGCGTGTAATCGAGTAAAAAGAAATCAAAAGTAATCAGATAATGATCTGATAGCAAGGGATTCTGTGGAAAGACTTTTAGGTTATCAATATAATATAAGTCAGCCCTGTGATAGTCTGGTGACCTGTCCAGAGTGCACCCTGACTCTCCAGCCCCCCGCAACCCCTAACAGGATGAGCAGTTTGGGATAATAAATGAATAATTCTGTTTCCTCATTCTGAATTAATATTTCATAAATTTAAAGGTCCAGTGTGCAGGATTTAATGGCAGTCAGGTTGCAAACCTGAAATGTCTCCCATGTGCCAAGCATGTATCTTCAGTAGCCAACATGAAAACTCCAATAGCCCAATCCAGGGGTGTAAAATAGACAGTGCAGGCAGTGCGGTTGCACAGGGGCCCATGGGACGAAGGGGCCCATAGACAGCGCAGGCCCTCCAACAGTGTGTTGGCCAGAGAACAGGCTCCTGTAGGCTCACAAGTCAGTCTTTAGACGTTTTGCTTAACTAAAGACTGATGTCTTTCTCCCTGATTTTGTGTTTAGATGGGCAGATACAATTTCAGAGTTTAAAAAAACTCCCTTCGTTGCAGAACCAATAGTAAATCTGCAGGGCGGTCCTTCGGTGGCTCGCTGAACTCTTGTGCTCGTAAACATAGTCCGACCAGAAACACGTGTAGCGGTACAAAATGGCTCAAGTCGCTGTAAGTCCTTCATTTCCACAATCTTGAGGACTGAGCACACGTTTGATAAAATGGAGTTAAATCTCTCGGCATCCATTTTCAAGCTCTCTGTGTGTTTGTGTCCTTGCAGACGAGAAAAGGCGCACATTTCCGGGAGGGCGTGTCCTTTTCAAAAATGCAAGAGGCGTTGCTAATATGTATGTTTATGTTGTCCAATGTCAAAATCTTGCACTGGGGCCCATCATAGTAACATGCGCTGGGGCCTGTCCTAACTACCATACACCACTGACCCTGTCTAGTGTTTGATTTGTCAATTCTGCCAGGGCTACTGGAGAACAACATGGCGGGCTCCATTGAAGCGTACCTTCTACATATGTAGAGACACCACATTGCTCATTCTAAGGTCACCAACTAATGAAAATAGACCTATGACTATTACATTCCACCTCTGCCAATAAATGCCCCTAAATTCTACACACTAGACCTTTAAAAGTGTTTTTCGATTTTACTCTTTATGACGTGATCATCTAACATCAGTTTGAGTTTTCCTTATTCTAACCTGAGCCCAAATGTATCCCTGACCCCAACCAGTTTTCTCTACGATGCTTAATCACAACCAAGGAGGTTAAAAAGGCTCAATAGCTGGTGAACTATTATTGAACATGAAGGATGATTGATTCATTTTACTGAGGCGTCTGCAGTTGGCCTTAAGGCGGGATACTTTTGTATTAATAATAAAGATATAGGTGAGAATTATAATTGTGTAATGACTGAAAAAGTCCTGTCCTCAGGTCGACACTGGGCAGTGTCATGCTGGGAGTTACAGGAGGTGACCCAAGTTCATGCACCAGTAGTAATGACCTATGTTGCTGTTTCTAAATTGATTAATTTCTATTTGATTTTTAAACAGTTTAAATTCACAATTGTTTTTAATTCAGCATTGAAAATCTATTATTCTATTGGCTGACAGCTCCTCACAGCAACCGGCTGAGGTTTGGGTAGCCAATTAGTTTTATTATTTACACCTGTGCTTATCTTACAGTCACAAGAAAAAGGGAGCTCCCCTGGATAATCCACACACCTCACTTCAGTTTCAAGATTTTGTCTCATTAAAATTGTTCACTTGGGCAAATGCAAACAGAAGAAATGCTTTTTTGATTTGCAATCTTGTAATTGTGATTATTCCAGCGAGACTGTGCCTCCTGTTGTGGGGAATGCTATCAATAATGACTCAACCATCTGTTGTATGCAGCTCAGTCAAACACAACCATATGAAAAGATCTGTGTTCTCTGTGGAGCCACTAAAACACTAAAAGCTGGTCTTTGTTTTAAACTCTCAGTTTCAGCTCACATATGCATTAACAGCTTTGTACTGATCTCAACGCGTACGCAGTATACATCTGTTAATTATTCCACATAGAGACTGGAGATTGAATTTCTACCTTTGAGGTAACAACTTCACATTGCTAATTGCCTCTGTGGCCAGTGAGGATAGACTTTAGTAGATGTTCAGTCTCCTATAGTTCCTAAATCAGACAGTCTGAAACGTGTGTGAACATATAATGACAGGGGGAACTATGGACACATGCACTAAATATGTAAAAAAATTGGTAAATGAATGAATGAATGACTATTTCGAAGCAAAAAACACATAATAAAAAAACAAACAAGACAATGATAACTGTGTCTATTTACCACCCAATTAAAAAAAACATATATATATGTATATATATATATATGAACAGTTTATTTACAGTCCAGGTACCACCCAATGTTACAAAATAAACACAACCTTTCCTCATCTATATATCTGTTAAATATATCTTTTTTGTGTAGTTTTTGAAATTGATTTACATTTGTGTTTTGTTTCAACTCATCATGCACAATATATATCCTCCTGACACTTGGGCTTTTGTTTGTATACATTATTATTTATGTATTTTTTTCGACAGCAGTTTACAAAGCAAAACAAACAATATGATAAAGTAATTTCTCCTGCTGTTCAATTTTTTTCGCAATTCAAGAACTCTGTAGAACATTTTGGGAGAGATTAAGTGTACACATAAGCACCATGTGTCAGAGAGACTTGAGGAGGGATAAAGCAACAAACAAATTAAACAAAATAAATAAATAAATAAACAAACAGAATAGCAGTCAATGAGGTTTGCTTGACTAAACATCATAGGGTCTTTTGTATGAAACCTCCACAAAATCAGGTCGTAAGGGTCTTACCCACTTCACTCAGAATTTAATGAACACATTTTTGGTATGCATTTCTAATTTCTCCTCACTATTTGGGATCAGAGGGACCCAAGAAGTGTAAAAAAAAAACCTAAACCTTGTCAACAATAATTAAGTCCCAATGTCCTTAAACGAGTACTTCCTAATTAACAGTGTCATAGCTGGTTGCTGTTGCTAAGGTTGGTCATATTTGTTTGTATATTGAACTACAAAGTTTCAACCATAAAATGTGATCAGGTTTTTGACCTTGTTCACTTTTGTGTTAGGATGCGTCTTGGCAGAGATTGCTGCCGTCTTGTTTTTACATGGAGTAGTGTATTGTGCTCTTACTACCACTAGATGGCACAAAAAGTGTTGATGAACGAGGACAACAGGTCATGAAGTATAAGGTCGAGTAAACCCAAAATGTGATGTCCTTATATGAGGACACAGGGTCTCAGGAGGATATACTGATATTAATTTCGAACGTGTATTAAAAAAGACATGGACATACCAACAAGCAGACAGAAAGAAAGTAATATTCTCAATGTAATAAAATGTATGTAATGCCTTATTTTGTTTCTGTTACAAACCTTTTACCACGAGCAACATTGCCTTATTTGATTTACAGTGATGGCATAATGTAGGGTCAGACCGAGTGAGGGGCCAGCTGAAGATCAGTGTCTAATGAGTTATTACCTGACAATCATTTTACCTTTCCGACCTCATCAGATGATAAATATAGTGGACTGCTCTAAGCTTTTCCAAGTCAGTTATTTACAGTGGAAGCCTGAAATTATATGGCTCATGTTGTATTGGTATAAACAATTTTTTTGCAGATGTTAGCAGTGGCAGTGATGTCCACATGGGGCCACTGGAAATCTTGGGTTGGCACGACAAAACTGAAAGCTGTAACTGAATTTAAGGGATTCGATTATGCTATTGAAATATATTGACTAGTTGGAAACTATGTCAGTATGAGAGTCGAGGAATTGTACTCTGATATACTTTGGTTTTATTTTAGTTCCCTTAGCATGACATGGTTGGTCATGGCACATATATATGCCTTAAGTTGTCTAGTTTCATGACAACCTCTACCTATGCGCTACAGAACAAAGAAAGGTCTTGCAAATGTCTTTCACTACAAACGTAATGAGACATGAATTTATATCATATTTTAGATAAGTTTTCAATAGTTCCTGTAAGTTATGTTGCTTCTGCAGTTGCTTCGCTTTCAGTGGAGTCAGTGAGCTGAAATACCAAGTGTCAGTCTCTGAGGCTGAGAAATGATGCCAATGTGGACAGCACATTCTCAATCCGACCTTGGCACATATTGGCATTTGGTCATGGACCTTCCACATCCAGATACGACATGCAAGGCACCCTGGGTGCGTTGGTTGTTGATGTTCTGGGATGCCGTGTCAAGTTCTGCCTGTTACATGCATTGTCTTCTTTCAAAATACACTTCACAGGAAATGTACTGTTTACATACAGTCGCTTTCAAAATAAACACACGACATCAGTACAACAATGGGAATTGACATCTGTCCTCCAATAACTAACGCACGTGGTTAGGTTTAGGAAAAAAGAACAGGGTTTGGCTTTAGAAACTTTCAGGATGCAAACACTGCTCTCCCAGCTGAAAGTCACCCCTTCCGCTTGCCCTACTTGGGCTTTTGCCACCTTAACTTTCATTCTTGTCCCACTGCATTTCCTCCTGACGCCACTGTGCGCCCTTAAAACTATAACAGTGACTGGCCACGTATCATTCCGACATTAAGGACCGCTTTTTTTGTCAGTGTCTAATGCCACAAGTCACTGCCCAAGCGCCAGATTTCAGCAACTTCGGAATAAGACCAGGTTGATGTGGAGGTACCAAAACTGCAGTTCCTTGAATGACCACTTGAGGCTGGCTCCAAAACAGAGTCAATCCCAACAGACTCCCATGTTAAAATGTTAAACAGAAATAAACGTGTTTACAGCCTGGTGCGAAAACACAGTGTTGGTCCCTATAGCTAATTTCAACATTCATGATATCTGTACAGGTGGGGAATTTTTTTAAGACTCTCACATTTATATTTTTTCTAAGGCCCAACTCTTTGCATATTTTTTCAGATCCATCCCTTGCTTTTCCACGGCTCCAATCTCTTGTCCAAATATCATTACTTATGGCTCCAAAATGCGGGCCAAAATGCCAATTCAAGGCTTCAAAATGACAGTCCACAAATGGGTGTTGTCACTGTGGCTACTTCGGTTATGTATACAGTCTATGGAAAATACTGACAGCACCACTCTGCCATTGCATTCCACATTGTGATCAGAGGGTTTATTATCCTAAAATCCTGTCAACAGGATTCAAACATGCTGCTGCCACCTGGCGTCTACACTTACCATGTACAGCCAACACACAACCCTCCTTTTACCCTTGCAGCATCACTGCCGTAACGTGGTGAAAAAGGGTGCCAAATGAAACAAGTAAAAGAGTAAGAGTCTATTAAAGATATTAATGTAGGCTTCCAAGTTTTTTTTTCACCTGGGGGTAGGGGGCAGAAATTGTTCAGGGTGGCCATGTCCCCTTCAACCCCCCCTTGGAGCTGCCACTGGATGTTAGAGATGAAAATTCAAAACCATTTATATCCATAAAACAACAGAAATATGGAGGAGTCTGTAAATATTGACAGTAAAGCTTCATCTGTCCGACAAGACCACTCAGTAGCTCCAATCACATTCAGATACGTAAGTGAGGTGAGGTGAGGCATGTACTTCCACCCTGGTAACACTGATCACGTATGTAGCTCACAGAGGAATAATGGACACAGTTTGTTCAAAGTCTAATAGAATTTTAACTTGTGTGTACATTTAATTAGACCAGTGTATGACTGATGAAGGCATGAAAATGTGTTCAGTGCTGTAATATCTCGTTACCACAGTGCATCTTGGTCACGGCTGATAAGGCATATCATTTGACATGCAGAGCACACACGTACATACCTCTTAATCAACTCTATTCAACCTGTCTGGAGCAGAATGTATAGCTCCATTAAATTAGCCGCCGCTTCCGTAAGCAAACACATTAGAGAGCAAATAACATTTATGTTGGTGTTTACCTCCAGGTCCAGCGTGTTTATGCAGATATCAGTTCGTACGTGCAGTGGAGGGTAAATATCTAGGCTCAGTTCACCACCTGTACCAGGACAAACTCTTTATCATGAGATACATCAAACTGATGTGCTTTCAGTCTTTTAGTTGCCTAAGCCTTAATCTGATTATTTTAATGTTTCCCTCAAAAACCTGCCCTGACAATATGGTGTCCCCATCTGTCAGGGCAGGTTTTTGAGGGAAACCTGCCCTGACAATATGGTGTCCCCATCTGTTTTTTTCCCCTTGTGATATTTTTAGGTTATTTTGATTCTTTATTGTGTCATATGACAGATATTTCACAGTATTACCTTGGAATACTGTGAAATATCACCAGAAGTTTTAGTAAATATCACATTTTAAAACAAACAAAAAACAGACATATTGTTCCTGTTTTGACATGTTATTTACATTTATTATACTCTTCCTATTCTGGGATTGGTTGTGTCTTAGTCTCTAATCTGGCCATATGGTGATATAGGTACAAGAGGGGTAGATGATGCAATGATTTTCCACCCATGCTCCACCTAAACACCAAAGGGGAACTGTTCCTGCGTCATGTTGTAGAATTCTTTTTTTTTTTTTTAAAGAATTGAAGTCAAAAATTAAATCCAAAGCCTTCTTGACTTTGACAAACATGCACTAAACAAAAAATGAAATGCAACAGTTTTGTTTTTGCTCCCATTTTTCGCAGGTTTAAGTTAAAGATATAAGACTTTACTCAAGTCTTTTCTCAAATTGTGTTCACAAATTTGTTTAAATCCATGTTAGTGAACTCCTTTTTCAAGCTAATGCATCCACCTGACAGGTGTGGCATATCAAGATGCTGATTAAATAGCATTATTACCCAGGTGTGTCTTGGGCTCGTCACAATTTAAGACCCCTCTAAAATATGCAGTATGAGCCCACAACACAATGCCACAGCTGCAGTGAGTTTTGAGGGAGTGTGCCATTGGCATGCTGTCTGCAGGAGTGTACACCAGAGCTGTTGCTTGTGAACTTAATGTTCATTTCACACAACATAAGATGGCTCCAGTGTTGTTTGCAAAGATTTTGGCAGTACATCCAACCAGCCTAACAACCACACAAGTTAGTTATGATAACAAACTGCTGACAGGTCAAGACCCTAGTAAGGACAATGAGCATGCAGATGAGCTTCCCTTAGATGGTTTCTGACAGTTAGTGTGGAATTTTTCAGTTGTGCAAACCAATTATTGTGTCTTTTCTGGTGGCTGGTCTCAGACGATCTTAGTTTGAAGAATGATATTCACACATCCAACTGTCTCAGATGCAGGCACGTTAGAAAATTCACTTGAGTCTTTGAACAGAAAATCCCGCACACTACTCTTGCTCAGCTTATTAGTAACCCTAATGTTTTGGTTGTTGTGGACCTTTGTCAAGAGTGTTCAACACCATTATTTCATATTTTATAGCATGGCATAAAATGGTTTCTCATCATTTAATCCTTTCGGAGATAATGTTTGTGTTAAATATCCAGTATACTTCTCTTCCGCATGTCTTCAATGTTAGTACCTCTCTTCGGCGAGTAACTTTTTCAATGCCCTGGAACAAAGACTCAGACAATCTTGAGAAGAGAAGAGGTGAAGATGCTGGATGTGGAGGCCATGAGCTGGTGTAGCTACACGTGGTCTGTGGTTGTGGGGCTGTTTGGATGTACTGCCAAATTACCTGGAACGATACTGGAGACATCTTATGGTAGTGAAATGAATCAATTCATAGGCAAAAGCTCTGGTGGACATTCCTGCAGTCAGCATGCCAATGGCACGCTCCCTGAAAACTCACTGCAGCTGTGGCATTGTGTTGTGTGATCAAACTGCACATTTTAGAGTGGCCATTAATTCTGACGAGCCCAAGACACACCTGTGTATTAATGATGCGGTTGAATCAGCATCTTCATATGCCACACCTGTCATGTGGATTGATTATCTTCAAGTGAAGTGCTGACTGACATGAATTTTTAAAACTTTGCGACCATATTTTGAGAGAAATCTATCTATAGAGTGCAACAAAAAAGTATAGGTCTTGAACTTAAACCAGCGGGAAAATGGGAGCAAAAACAAAACTGTTGCATTTAAATTTTCATTCAGTATATTTTGGGGTGGATAGGAAGTAGCAGGGTATCTACACACATCAAAATATATGCACAGTTCCTGGAAAGTTACACTGACAAACATTAGAAAAACAAGAATCCATCAACTAAATTTTAAAATAGTTGTAATAGTTGTAATTCTGCTCAGTGACCAGCAGGTGTCTCTTTGTTTTGCAAAAGTTGATTTATAGCAGCTCAGTGAGAGCCTGTACAACTTTTTTCAGCATCCCTGAGCATCACCTTTCATACTCCTTCAACTCATTTTGAGAAGTAATGAAATGATGCAGGGTAAAAGCACATATGGGGGCTATTAGGCTGTGACTAATAGACACAACATGCGTTTGGAGCAGCAGTGTGGAAATGATAATGATATTTTTGACCATTTGTTTTGTTCTTCTTTCCTTTGTGGTGTTCTCCTCCATCAGCAGGTGCACGGTCAATTAGTGAGACTGAGGGCAGAGTCTTGATGCAACAACAAATCTCATGGCTGTCCTGCCAAACAGCAGCTATTCATTAGGAGGAGGAGTTATTTAATACACCCCGCAGACACACACACACACACACACACTCCCATCATCTCCGCATCCCGTCAGGTCCACAGATGAACTGAGGAGTCTCTGCGCTCTCACTCTTCTCTCGGTTCAACATGGACTCACTGAATTTTCTGCTCTTCCTCGCAGTCAGCGCCTTCACACTGAAAGGTAGGCTGTCACCGTGCGCTATAATTGCTAATTAACTCACCAAACCTGGGGTATTTTTACCGGGAAGAGGCTGGGGGTCGCCCTTTTTATGTGGTTTTTGCGTTTCATGTGCGTAATTAACCTGCTCCACGATGGATTCATTTACCTCCTGAGTGCATTTACATACCTGTTGTGCCAAACACCGAGTTTAGGTGACGTTAATGTTATTTAATGCAATTTTAATCACACATATTTAATGACCATACTAGTTTATGTAAACTGAAACTAATAGTATTATTGGGGGTAAATGTTTATTTTTCATTCTTTCCTCAGCACTTGATGCACCATTAACACGTAGTCTATTGTGAGTTAAATCAAAATCAGTCTGAATAAAAGCCAACGTTTTTGATCATGAAGAAGCATGCATATGGACTTACTGTGTAAAATAAAATGACAAGACATACATTTCCTTTTATTGTAATGGTGCAGCCACTGGTTTTGTGCACGTGTGTGATTGTAATTAGAGACAATGTTTTCTCTAACTTTAAAGCTGCTTCCAAATGCACAGTATGCATAAATGTAATAACTGCATGAAAACCAACATCCAATTTGCAGTATGCAATGATTGCAATACACACTACATCACAGGTGTCACGTTGTGTCATGTGGACTCAGTGCTGTGCTGTATGCACTGTGGTGTGTGACTGTTGCAGCTTTTATTGATGTTGTGTGAGGTCTTTCATAATTAGCTTCAAAGTGGAGACTGGCAGGGAGTTTCTGTTGATGGATATGTTTTTGTATTGATTTCTAACACTGGGGCAAAAGATCACAAGTGTGTGTGTGAGTGCATGTGAGGGTGAGCGAAAGAACTGCAAAACACCGGAAATGTCACACTAAGTTCATTATTCAAAGACCCTCATTGTAATGGAGAGCCGAACAAAGGTTTCTGTATTAAAACCAGAGTAACACTGCTCTTGTTGTGGCCTTCACGCTATGTTGCAACACATATTTCCCCTCTGTATGAACTGCTGCTTACACTGCTGGTGCCTGTGCTCCATGGCAAAGGACACACATCACAGGTCAGCTCATGCAAATCTACAAAAATCTAAGGACCCCTGTTCTTTAAATGGCAATTAGTTCACAAAACCTTCAAGACATGCTGTGTCTCATCAGTTTTGCTCCGATCTGCTCTGAATTTTGAATATTTTGACTGAGGCAGTTAATTTAATGGTAATGACTGACTTAGGCTCTTTAGTCTGCACTTTGCAGGCACTACTTAATTGAGGCTTCCCCCGGAGTGAAGTCTAAGGAGGCAGATGGAGAGAAGTTGTGCTGCTGTGCACACATACATGCACATCTTGATGTCTGAGCATGTGTCTGGGCTACTTAAAGCCCTTGTCCGTCTCTTTGACATTATTAAAGCTCTTCAATTGATGAAGACGTAAAAAGGCTTTGCTTCTCCGTTTTATGGCTCCCAGCTCACTTTCAGAAACATATAAGCAATGTTCCTTGTGTATTCTGACAGCAAGTGACATGCTGGGATGTATTAGAGAGAAATCTTAGCATAATAATACATTGATTTCCCCGTGCTGATCTGCATGATGAAATTTGATTATGGTGAGGTTTGGAGGGGAGCAGATCCATAGGGGATTGAGCCGTGGACAAAGACAAGCTTTCAGTCTTTTTTTATGAAAGAACCGGATGCATCAGAGAGCAGGGGAATGGGGAGATGCCTACAGTCAACAGCTCTGCCAAATCATCGGGATAATGTGCTTCTCATAGGTGGTTTAAGATAATTGGGCTGTGGCCATTAGTGAAGTGAATACATGCTGCCAAAAACGCTCCATAACTCAAGAGGGGATGTGAGAGTGTGTTAAAATGAGGGTCAGGTCCAACTTGAGACTGCACAGTGAGATGAATCCAGTGCAGGTATTGTATTTGGATGATTGCCTTGTTCAGGTTTCATGTGTTTCACCACCCTTCACTTTGTTACAATATTCTATTCAAGATTATAAATGGGAAGAGGTGTGATAATGAGCCAGAACCTCAGGCGGGGATGGGATGATGTGTGGATGGGGTGAATGTAGCCTTGGCTCAGTCTTATTCTTGAAATTAAAGATTTCTTCCTAAAGAGATTATACATGCTAGAAACTACTTGTTGAAAACATGTTAAATACTGGGAACTATGTAGTGCTGCATTGTGGAGTTTCACCATTTTCATGTCCAGGATCTTTTGGCAGGCCTGAGATCGTGTCTGGAAGCACTGGAGCTACCCTTAACATAACCCCTCCCCTACTTTTGCCTATCATAAGTAATGTTAGTAGTAGCATTAGTGTCGCTACATTCACCCACTGCGTTGAGCACTGAGTTCACCACGTGCTATGTGCTAACAATAGCTGCTGTTAGCTGCTGAACGAGAGTTAGTTGCTATATGCTCACTCACTCGTTCTTTGGCTCTGGGGGCTTATACGTTACTTTGCTGCTGTTAGGTTACCTGCTAACAAGAGTATGTCACTGCACAGTTTCTAACTCGTTCTTTGGCTCAGGGGCTGTGTACGTTGCTCTGTTATTGAGTTAGCTGCCAACGAAAGTCTGTTGTTGTGCAGTGGTGCAGTTGTTTTTGACTCGGGTATGTACATTGCTACTAGGTTAGCTGCTAACGAGAGTCTGTAGCTGCGCAGTGGCTAACTAATTTTTGGCTCAGTGTTTGTTACCGTGCTACGTGGTTAGCTGCTAACAAGAGTCTGTAGCTGCGCAGTGGCTCATTCATTTTTGGCTCAGGGGATGTGGTCATTACTGTGCTGGGTTAGCTGCTAACAAGAGTAGGTCGCTGCACAGTTGCTAACTCGTTCTTTGGCTCAGGGGCTGTGTACATTGCTCTGCTATTGGGTTAGCTGCTAACTACAGTCTGTAGCTGCGCAGTGGCTCACTCATTTTTGGCTCAGTGTTCGTTACCGTGCTACTTGGTTAGCTGCTAACTAGAGTCTGTAGCTGCACAGTGGCTCACTCATTTTTGGCTCAGTGTTCGTTACTGTGCTACTTGGTTAGCTGCTAACGAGAGTCTGTAGCTGCGCAGTGGCTCACTTGTTCTTTGCTCAGGGAACGTGTTTGTTACTGTGCTATTGGGTTAGCTGCTAACAAGAGTCTGTCGCTGCACAGTGGCTCACTCGGTTTTGGCTCAGATAGAGGTGTGTACATTACTGTGCCACTGAGTTAGCTGCTAACAAGAGTGTGTCGCTGCGCAGTGGCTCACTCGTTCTGTGTTTCAGGGGTGTGTTTGCTTCTGTGCTACTGAGTTAGCTGCTAACGAAGGTCTATTACTGCACAGCGGCTCACTCGTTATTGGCTCAGGAGATGTGTAGGTGACTGTACTAATGGGTTAACTCCTAACGAGTGTCGCTACGCAGATGCTCACGTGTTTTTGGCTCAGGGGTTGTGTCTGTTAGTGTGCTACTGGGTTAGCTGCTAATGAGACTCTGTCGCTGCACAGTGGTTCACTCATTGGACACACCCCTAGTGTCTATAGATACAGTCGGCAATGACGGGAACGCTCACAAACATCACATCCGGTTAGAGCCGAGGGGGGAAAACAAACCAGTCTCTGCCATTAGGAGCACCACAAAGGACAAAATGGCTCCAAGCTATCAGAAAAGAACTTTTAGCTTTGCACAGAAACAGGCAATAGAAATGTCCTTCAGAGGGTTAACGTTATATTTCATTTTATGCTTGGAGTACATTTCAGAGCCAGCACTTTGTTTTTACATATACCGTACTCAGTAAAGAACTTTGATCAGTACTTCTACTTTTACCAGACTTTTGTACACAAGTATCTGTACTTCTACTTAGGTACTGAATGTGTACTTTTGTATGTGATGCGAGGAAATCTACACAAATTACAAATGTAGTACAAAGTTCACTAGCGTTTAAACAATTAAACTAATATTCCTGATATCCCTGACATAGTCTACGATTGTTTGGAAATGGTTAACATTACTGACTGCAGACATACATGTTTTGTTGTTGGGTCCCATAATCTGCCAAACTCATCCTCTCTTCTGATAGCTTGAAGCCATTTTGTCCTCCTTTATGGTTCCATTTTATTATTTGGTAAAAATGTAAAACTTTAATTGGTGATTTTTTTTGTTTATTTGCAGTGCCAAAGGGCACACAGCAACTCTTCGGCATTGTGGCTAATGGTAGAGACCGGTTTGTTTTCCCCCTCAGCACTAACCGGATGTGACGTTTGTGGGCGTTCCCGTCATTGCCGACTGTATCTATAGACAATACTGCTCTTTTTTTTTCACAGTTTTGGGACCTCATTTTATATACTTTGCAATTTTTTGATCTTTTTTTTTCAATCATCAAATTTGGTTAGGTGGTTAATAACAGTTTTCTGTGATGTGACAGAATCTGGACACATTTATTTTTTGCTTCACCCAGACTTTAAGTAAATTTCCAGTTCCAAACAAAGTTGTAATTTTTACGATCATTTGAAGCCAATGTAGAATCATGGCTCTGTTAAGGACAACATCAGTCAGTCACTTGACTGGAACATCTCAATGACTATTGGATAAACTGCCCTGCAATTTTATACAGATGTTGATGGTACCCAGAGGGCAAACATAAACATGTTTTGCGTTTTGCGTCTGAGTGCAATTTGCCCTTTTTGTTCATCTGATTGCAGTTATCCATGTGGTAAAGCAAATGTTGCAATAGGCAGAAGCGAGTAAAAAAGAAAACTGAGGTTTTCTAACTGCGAGTTCAGGGTCCTGACCAACGACATGCAGAGGCGCTCCTCAAGACTTCAGGCAAGGAATTAAGATGTGACAGAGAGAGACTGTATTTGGGATTTAAAATCCCAGTCTGTCTTTTCAAATGCACATCTTCAGACATTTAAATATTGTCATCTTCTTTAAACGTCTGAAGATATGCATTCTTTTCAAATGCACATTTTCAGACGTTTAAAGAAGATGACAATATTTGCTTTTCAAACTCTCTGAAGTTGCTGATAATTTTACTGTTGCTGCCTGTGGTTGTTGGAGCTGATCTTTGTGAATTGGACAGTTTTTGCACTGAGGCTCATTTACACAGAAAGGACCCAATGTTGTGCCAAATGTATATTACTTGATTCAAATATGAGCAAATAGCACAGGAGGACTGATGCCATTTGCTTGGCTGTGCAGTTTGGGGTGCATCTCACTGCAGGTCCTTTGAGAATTTTATGGTTTCCTTTTGTCTTATTTGTGTTGGTATAGCGGACGCAGAAGCCGAGCAGTCCTTTTGTGAATTTACCCCCGATGTGCTGTGGTAAGCATGCATTTAGCTCAGACAACCTCTGTGCCTAAGAACAGCCTTGGAGAGATGACTTTTATTGATCAAACAAGTTCAGTGTTGTCTTATAAATACTCTAGATACACACTGTGGCACTGTGGCTCAGGAGGTAGAGCGGTCATCTGCCAATCAGAAGGTGCTTTAATTCCTGGCCCTTGCAGTCATCATGTCAAAGTGTCCTTGGGCAAGATACTGAATGCCAGAGTGCTCCCGTTGGCTGTGCCATCAGTGTGTAAGGGCGTGGGAAAGTGTATCTGATGAGCAGGAGGCCCCCTCTAGCTGGTCACCAGTGTATGAATGTGTGTGAATGGGTGAATGGTCCTTGTGTTGTTAAGTGCTTTGAGTGGTCGCTAAGATGAGAGAAGTGCTATAAATGTAGTTGATTTACCATTTGTGATGAATAAAAAGACAACCACAAAAATTTCTATGCGGTGACATCCTCGTCTTTGGAATTCCTATCAGTGAAATTCAGCTCTTTTGCTCTTTGTACCGAACAAACTGCTTTTGCTTTGGCTAGAAAAAAAAAATCAGTTATGTAAGACAGACACTGAGCTGAGAGCAGTCTCAGACAGTCATTAAATTCAGTTTATAGTGAAAGACAAAAATGCTGTTTGTGCTGTAGGATGGCCGTGTAAATGGGAGGTTGGCAATGAAATTGAAAAGGAGCTGGGAGTATATGTGACTGTGTCAGTCTTGCTCATTTTTTCAGAAGTGATTATGAAAGTATATTTACTGTCCAGGTTTCTCTGTATTTTGTAGTTTCTCTTCAGGGGCCAAATCAGCGCAGACTGTACTCGGACCTGATGGCCAACTACAACCCACTGGAGAGGCCTGTTTACAATGACTCCCAGACTCTTACCGTTCAATTTGGCTTAACCCTGATGCAGATCATGGATGTGGTATGTAAATACTGGCTTTGCACACATTACTAAGCATGCATACACAAAGCGGTGTCACTCCTAGTGATACTCGGTTATCATCAATCAATATAAAGATCGTCTTCTCACTTCACAGCCAAAATTCTCATGTAAAATTATTAAATTTTCTGCTAGAGGTTATGTCGAAACCAGCAGTTATGTTTTTGATTGATGAAGACTTCTTGTTATATTCATGCACAAATACATTTTGGATCATTTACCTCTATGTTTGGATGTCTTTGAGTCATAAATTCAAAGTGTAATTGCAAGTTAACAGTCAGTTGTTTCTCTATCATCAAAGCCATTAGAAGTGAAGCTGCTGCAGACATTACATTTTTTTTGTTGAGTAGCATGACACCTGCTTTGTTAAAGTTGAACCTGAGAAGACAATAAAGAAATAAATACACCAAAATACCTGAATATTAATGTTGATAACGTCATCGTTTTCTTACAGGATGAGAAAAACCAGGTTTTGACCACCAACATTTGGCTTCAGCTGGTAAGACATTTCCCTGTACCATGTGTGTAAAGTCACAGACATCTTTAATAATTAATTCATCCATTTTCTGTATCTACTTATTCTATTCGGGTGGAATGTGAGACAGTAAGCCCCTGGGAACAGATATGCAGAAAACCCCACCACCTCTCCCACGTAGGAGCAAGACACACAGACTTTGTGGTGGTTTTGCCTCTTTTTTATTTATTGTTTTGTGTCTCTTTTAAATCAATATGCATCTTTTTGGGGTTTTGTGTCTCCTTGTGGTTGTTTTTCCCATTTTTGTAGTTATTTTTGTCTCTTGGCAGTTCCTTTGTGTGAAGGAATTTTGGTCACACTGAAACCCTCAGTCTTGGTCAGTAATAGTCTTGGGAGACAATTAGGCCTACAGTCATGGTCAGAGCAGTAGCAGGCCTGAAAGAGGCCTCGAGGTCAGGCTGCTCGACCTCGATTATCTATGGTCTCCTAACTCTGACCGAAGGAGCACAACTCCCCAGAAAAGGGAGCTCTGGCTGGCTCTGTTTTTATCGCAAACAAGGTTAGAGAAAGAAAGATTGCCCTGTGCCCCAGACCCAATAGACCTCCTGTTTCTTTCTAGATATGAGTCATGAGTGACTCAGGCGAGGTGATTTAGAGCAAGCAAGGTGAGCATACTTGTGTGTGTACAGTCAATGACCAGTAGAATCTTCACAGTCTCATAGATTTGTACACAATATCCTTATTTGGGAGCACTTAGGTTAGGGTTATGCTCAAGGTTTAGACAAAGACGCCCTCAGACTCTCTGGACAGCATGTACTGTGTTACACTGTGTGTGTTAACTGTGATTTTTCTTGATTGATCCTTTATTAAACACTGTGTGAGATCCATTAAGGTCTCCACTGGTCGTCATCAGCTCAGACAATTTCTCTTTATCACTTTGCATCTCTTTGTGGTCATTTTGAGTCCCTTCCTGGTCGATATGTGTTAATTTGAGTTACATTTTGAAGGTGGAGGCCAGGGAGACCCCTGACAATTTGAGCCCCTGGGCCAGAGACCAATAGGCATGTTCAATAATCCATTCATGTCTGTGCGTGGTCACAATGCTGGAGTCTCTCTCAATCGGAGAAAGACTGGTGGTTTTTTGGGGGGTTATTTGCCAGACTATTTCTTGGCTGTGACTCCTTGAAGTCCTCATAGTGACAAAAAGACTCCAAAAAGTGAGGCACAAATAATCAGCCTCCTCGTTCCCAAACAAGACAATGAAAGTGGACACACATGGGCAATCATGGGTCGGTCAATATGTTTGTAGGATTAGACAAGATAGAATTACACAAATTGCGGCCCTCTGACGCTTCCTCCTTGTACCTGGCTGTATTCAGTGCGCCATGCAAATCCAGGCAGGTTATGAACGGGAACCTGCTGTGAGACTGCCACAGTCAGAGGAGACAGAGAGAATTCTCCACACGTTCATTTAAATATGATTAAACAAACAAGACAGTGCTGGTAGATGGATTTTGTTACCTTTGCACTGAGCTAGGCTAGCTGCTTCCCCCTGGTTTAAGTCTTTATGCTTAGCTAAGCTTAGCTTCATATTTGCCGTATAAACATGAGAGTGGCATTGATCTTTTTGTCTAACTCTCTGCAAGAATATGAAGTATTTTCCCCTTATTGTCAAACTGCACCCTAAACTTTAGCCTTAAACCTGATATTTGGTTTCTTCATCTAATCACAATAAAGGTGCGGTTGTCGTCTTATACAATCTTGTTCATCACAGCAGTCTTTTCCCTTTCACCTTCCGCAGGGGCAGTGCGCCTCTTTCTTCTCCATGCAGTGAGATGAAGTGTATGAACACAGATGTTTTATCGCAGCCTATCCATTGTGTGACACCAGTTCCCTGCTGCTGCACTGTCAGCACGCTGTATCAAGGCTGTTTGGTCTGTTTTAAATCACCCCGTGGAATCACAGCAGCAGTCCCACTCAATCTTTCTCCACTCCACACCCTGCACAATCGACTTCGCCTCTCAAACTCAAGATAGCGCAGACAGCATCCACAGTATCTACCATTTGTTAGCGCCAATCCAAGCATATGTCTCCTCATTCTACTTGTGTGGACTCCAGGAAAGAAAGTTTAAATGTCCTGAAGATGTGTTTGTCTCTGAAAGTCACTTTGAGACATTGAAGATATTTCTGCAAGATTACACACTCAGCCATGCTTTGCCAGAGAGTAGTAATTACACGATTTTTCAGTGCTTCAGGATAGTGTTAGAGTGAACAATTACAAATGTACTGACAATTGTAGCACTTAGAGCATAATGACATAATTGGGAGGCTTCAGTTTTGGTTTTAGACATCATATTAGTGCTTTGTTGAGGACAGTACAAACTATTGTTTAGTATTTTTGTCAGTATTACCATGGAATCCTATGGACCCGTCAGTGAGTTTCATAAAAGTGGCTTAATGGAATAGTTCAATATTTGGGAAATATGTGTTTTTGTTGAGAGTTAGACAAGAAGATTATACCACTCTCATATTTGTCTGGTAAATATGAAGCCACTTAGCTCAGCACAAAGATTGGAAACAGGGAGAAACTGCTAGCCTGGTTCTGTCTGAAGGTAAATCCACCTACTGGCACCTCTAAAGGCCCAGGCACACCAAACTGACATCAAAGAACTAGTGGCGACAAAGGCCGACTGTTGTGTCACCTCATGTTACAGTTTGTCTCAGCCAAAAAGTTGAACACATCACAAAGACTACAGACAATGGCCAACTAGGACGTGTGTTGTGTGCCTGTGTGAGAGGAAATAACTCTCCACACCAGCAGATGGCAGTAGTCTGTGTTGGTCATTTAAGAAGAGAAACAGGAAGAATCACAGGATGGATTCAAGACACTAGTTAGCACATTAACAACACAACCTGCTGTTGAAAGAACAAAGAATATTTATCATGCGTTAGTGAACAATAACAAAAAATTACTAAATGTTTCTGCTAAAGTGCTCCCTAGCTAAAAACATACCCAGGTAGGCAAAATGACCTGGCCCAGAATTGGCCTAAACTCAGCATACTGGATGAAAATAGCTGGGCCATGTCTGGTTGCCCGACTTGGCTGAGACTTGGTATGAGTGACACCCCAGAATTGTGCCAAATCAACTGGCCTGACTCCGGCTGCTGACACTGCCATCACTGGTCCAACATCAGAAATGACCTGGCCCAGAATCAGCTCAAACTTGATGAAATTACCCGGGGCGCATCTGGTCCCCTGACTCGGTCGAGACTCGGGATGAATGACATCCCAGAATTGGGCCAAATCAGCTGGCCCAAATCTGGCTGCTGACACTGCAATCACTGGTCTGATTTCAGAAATGACCTGGCCCAGAATCGGCTCAAACTTGGCATGCCGTATGAAATTACCCAGGCCGCATTTGGTCGCCCAAATCGGTTAAGACTTGTTATGAATGATGCCCCAGAATCGGGCCAAATCAGCTGACCTGATTTCAGCTGCCAACACTACCATCACTGTCTGATCTTACCTTATATGTAAGACATTTGTTTTGATCTCACACCCTCTTGACTTTAGCTGTTTATTAGCTTTCCTCACTTTTGTTTCCCTTCTTGTGCATTGACCTGAACTGCCAATTAGAGTGATGTTGCTTACTGATGGGATCTAACAGGCTCAGCTGTCTCTGACGCAGATTCAACATGCTGAATTGGCCCAAAAAAAAAAAGCTGACAAGGCCGGACATGGGTTGACTTATGCCAACGGTGTTTGACACACGGCAAAAACTAGGATAACTGACACTTACCAACAGTCCGACCATTGGCTTGGTGTATCAAGGCCTTGGAGCTCATTATCTGACACTTTATATTTCATTGTTTAAGTCATCAAAATACAGCGCTTGGGCAGTGACTTGCAGTGTCAGAAACCAACAAAAAAAGGCATCCTTTGACGTCGGCATGATACACGGCCGGTTCCTGTTATAGTTTAACGGCACCCGGCGGCACAGCGGGACAAGGACGAAACCTAAGGCAGCGAAAGTTCGACTGGGGCGGGCAGGAGTGGTGGTGGATGGGTCCAGCAGACATCGACTTTCACCCAAGAGAGCGGTATTCACATCCGGCAAGATTCTAAAGCCAAACCCTGTTGTTTTTTTCCTAAACTTAACCACGTGTTTTTGTTGCCTAAACCCAACCATGTGTTTGTTGCTGAAGGAAAAAAAAGTCAATTTGCAGTGTTGTACCGACATAGTGCATTTATTTTGAAAGAGACTGTATATAAACGGTAAATTTCCTGTGAAAACAGGAGTGTATCTTGAAAGAAGACAATCATATAAGAACGTCAACAACCATCGTACCTTGCACCTCGTGTGTGGACATGGTAAGTCCATGACCAGAACGTCAATATGTGACAAGGTCGGAGTGAGAATGTGTTGGTTTAACCGGAAAATCGAGCCAGACGAGCTATTTCCCCCTATTTCCAGTCTTCATGTTAAGCTAAGCTAACCACAAGTGAGCAAAGAAGCGTATTTCCCAGATGTCAAAATATACCTGAACATGATTCTGTTAGACAGAGCAGCAAGTTGGTAAAGGTGATGTGACTCATGGAAATTCACTTTATTGAGCTGTACAAGTGATTCCACCCTCCCACAGTGTGTTTCACTCAGCCTTTATTAGCAGCTGACCTTTATATTTCTTCATACCGATCACAGCCATTGTTTAAATACCACATTGGCTTGAATTAATTAAAAATGAATTATAGGGGACGTCGGTGGCTTGGTGGTGGAGCGGGCGCCCCATGTGCAGGGCTGTTGCCGCGGCGGCCCAGGTTCGGCTCCGGCCTGTGGCCCTTTGCTGCGTGTCACTCCCTCTCTCTCTCCCCCTTTCACACTTGTCTGTCCTGTCAAATAAAGGCTAAAAATACCCAGAAAAAATCTTTAAAAAAATGAATTATAGATCTGATTAGAAAAAATCCTCAGAAAAGCCATTTCATCAAGATGTAAAAAATCGGGACATGCCAGATCAGCCAGCTGTACCAGTTTGCTATGCTGAGCTGGAAATCAGCCAGTCGTCATGTGCGCACATCTGCTGTCAGCGGTTTAAAGAGTCAAATACGATAAAAGATTCTACTCATTTTCACTACTTTCGAGTTACACAAATTGTGTAGTTTCACTTTAGATAATAAGTATAATCAGTAAAACATGTCGGTCACAGCCTGTGTTTTTAAAGAGTTCATTGTCAAGACTGAAGTATCTCAACATCAACCATCAACATACAAACGTTGATGGTTGCTACGAGGGGAGGGAATTTCGAATAGCATTTCCCTGTAGCGCCACCAGAAGGTCAACGTTTTCACATATTTGGTGGGATAGTTTGATACCTGCTGTATGGATTGGCACAAAAGTTTGACAGTGGGACAGTGTATTCTATCAGCTTTGGTGATCTCTTGACGGTGAATACAGATGGTGAATACAGGTGTTCCAGCACAGACTGAGGAAAATAAAGTCTTTTTTTGAGGACTTAAGGATTTATTTTCAGGTTCATACTTGTATTTTGGGTTTCTAATAAAACCCAAAATACAAGTATGAACCTGAAAATGAGTGTAGTAGGTCTCTTTAAACTAAGATGTGGCTGTTGAGTCTTCTTTTTTGATGACACACTGAATGTAAAGCCTTTTGATAAATACATCATTACAGTGACTTTATCATTTGGTTTGAGATTTGAGTCCTATAAATGCCTCTTGACTGCACTGATAAAGATGAGACATGACTCTCGAATTATAATATTCAGAGTTATGTGTCTCACACTGTTTGACTTGCAGAAGAACCCTGCAGTGTTCCTTGAAAATCTAAAAATTGTATTCCTCCCCAGATGTCACTGAAACCTGGCATAGAGATTGAACTCAATTCTTGTAGCATGTCACTGCATAATGTTTCCCACAGCTGGTGTCACATACATTTATTTTACCCATTATGGCAGCTGTCACTACCACTAAAAAAAAACACACGCACTTGTGTTAGAGTAAATCCCAGGTTGGGCTTTCGAACATCAAACACAGAGTCTCATACAGGTTTAAAGAATGTGTTGAAAATATGTATGTGACATATGAAAAGTACATTATGTTTCTGCATCCCACAGTACTGGGATGATTATTACCTCCGGTGGAATACATCAGACTATCCAGGTGTGACCAATGTGAGATTTCCTGACCATCTCATTTGGAAACCAGACATTCTGCTGTATAACAGGTAGGTATTGTAAGGACAGATCCACGGGGTGCTGCACTGTAATTGGATATGCATGGTGTCAGGCTCAGCATGCATGCATTGTCCTCCGCACAATATAATGGGAGGATCTCGGGAGGGATGGTAATTTTTTGGATTTTTGTGTGCCAGTATTAAAAAAAAATACTGTTACAATGACACCAGCTGTGATATATTACAGCTGAAATTATTTTTCTCAAACATAAAGCAACAATTGGTTTTGGCTCTGATCTTGTATTCAAAATATGTAATTAACAAGCACATTGGCCGAGACTGTCCAGACCAGATGCACAGATTCCTGTAGTAAAAGCGGTTTGCTTTAATATTTAAATACCTTGTGAATGAAGTTGGATGTGTTGGATGTGTTTTGTGCGCTTGGGGGACATTTCCATGAATAAAACTTTCCAACAAATGGAGCAGAACAGGAAGCCTCAGATAGCGATTTAGGGATGTTGTGTTTTGCTCATGATCAAATGAACGTGCATCCTCTCATGATCAGTTGGCATTCATCAAGTTGGAACGAGGAATTAATGACGAGTGTGTGTGGTTAAGAGGTTTGCTGATAGGTCAAACTTCATAAGATACTTCAAGAGAAAATAAAAATTTTGTTGCATCAGACCCATTGCGAAATCTTTGGAGTAAATGTGCTTATTATTTTTTTTTGTTCCAACCAACACACAAGTTGCAGCAAACATCTAACTATTCTTATAAATTACAATTATTAGCAAATGTATTTATTTATTTATCATTCATGTATGTCTTATGAATAGACTTAATTTGACAAAACCGTATTCAGGCAATGTGTACTAGTTTTAAAGGTTCTGTTAACGATTGGGTTGAGCGGAATACTCGGATGAAACAAGTGTCCGGTACAGATAATGTACTTTTTACGATATGAGTAAATTGTGTCATAATCTGTACTGATGATTAAGGAAAATCCTCATTTGGGTAGCGGTGTTTAACCCTTTGATATTTGGAGTGACATCACTTTTCTTGTGCTGCTTTCAGACACCTTTTTCTAACATTTAAAACTTTGAATCCTGCGCAAATTGGTGCCATTTTCTTCAAAAACATGGGAAACAAAGGCAGTGAACAACTTGGTAAAAAATGTCCCACGTATTACGCAAAAAATAAAATAAAAATTTAGATTTTTTGGGGGGTTTTTTTAAATAGTGAAAAAAGAAAAAAGCTGGGGAAAACTATATTTATAATAATAATTATTATTATTTATTTATTTTAATTCAAGTTTTTATTGTTTTGAAAGCTTGGTAAATGGCATACATATATTATTTTCTGGGCACACATGAATACAAGGCACATATTTTTATAATATGTAGGTGTACATAAAAAAAATTAATAATTCTAACAATCTATTACCCTTGCGATAAAAAATGATCTGAAGCTCAATTCTGAGGCTGTTCTGTATACTTTTCTCATAGGTAATAAATATTGCAGCTTCTGATTATCCATACAACTTCTGATTAGGCCCAGCCCACTTCTGACATAAACCCCGCCCACTTCGAGTACAGATATAGATATTTAAGGTGGTTGAACAGATACAGACACAGATACAGGGAATAGTGTACTCGTCCATCCCTAGTGTACGACATTCACAGCATTAATACAGCAGCAAACCACTATTTACTGTGTAAAGATTTGGTGGAGTATTGTTGGTCTGAGCAGAGGATTTAGTCACATTCCCTCTGTCTCTGCTTTGCACTGCGCAACAGTAGTTGCCGCTGATATCGTGACTGTGGTGTTATGAAAACCCAGCACCCAACCTCCTGTTTAACACCGTTAGCCCTGTCAGCATGGTTGCTGTTGTTTATCACCTGATTCTGGAGTTGGCACCATTAGCTGGTGGCCGCTGGCACAGCAACCTGTGCAGACAATTCATACACTCTGAATTTCGCAGAGAAAGGGCATATGACAGCATGCGACCGATTTATTCCCTTCAGAATAAACTCTAAATAAAACAGAGCAGAATACAACTTTATTTCACACCAGAGTGGAAAATCGCCTTGAGCTCACCAGAACATAAAAGCTACCTGAACAAAATATTTATATATATATTCAGGTGGCTACATGTCAGAACATGCTGAAATATTCAAGCTTCTGCTCTTATTTCATGAGGTCTGCAAAGCACCAGACCTCATGTGGTCACAGGACTTATTCAGAATATCCTGCAGAGAGACCCACAAGCAGGAAATGAAAGATAGATGCAGCCCACTATAAACAATGTGAAACCTCCTTCCCTTTTGGAATAAGAAATGTGGATATCTATTTTCCAAACTAAGCATTTACATTAAAAACAAGCTTTGGAGATCGATATGAAGCATATTTCTTTGTTAGATTTTAAACAACACTAAAGGGTTCATCAAAAATGTTTTTATAAATGTAACAATCTTGCACATACAGGCTATGTCCTGTTAGATAAGCTGCTTTCAGAGAAGAACATTACACTTCAGGGTTAGTGGTCCTCTTCAGTTTAAATGTATTCAGTACAGTCTAGACGAGAGCTTTGGAGCAATAAATCATTTAGACAAATGAATAAATTTGTATACAAAAGATGGAAGAAAGAGCATTTTATTTCATGTCCCTAATGGAAAATGCTATCAAGATCACCATTAATCAATCTTTAAAAGAAAGATCTGAACAAATCACATTAGAGGCACTCTCCTCTCCCATCCACTAATGAGGGAAAACGCACTGTACTTCATTTGTCATTGTCCCTCTGAGTAAAGCCTTGATTTGAGACTCTTTGAATTAGACGCTGCTGCAAGTTAAAAAAATGTTCCTCTCTTTCAACTTCAGCTCAACCATAACTCAACCTCTGGGGAGTTCATTTAGAGGGAGTGAATTGTGGGTAGCAGGGGAGAATGAGGGTAACCACTGAATAACCATCTCTGGGGAATTGTTGCATCAGTTGTGACTCCTCGTGTGCTGTGTACCTGCTGAATTAATGAGCTAGAGAAATATTTGTATTTTCCCACCACATCTGTTCGGCTCGCTGTTTTTGTGGCTTATCCAAATTTGATGTTGCATCCTCGTAATTAATAGCAGTTCTTGCAAAGGTTATATCAGTGTGTGAATTTATTCAAATGTTTTTTCCTCTGAAGCTGTACTTTGATTACAGATAACGCTGCGGTAAATACTGATGTAGCTGCATGTTTGTCCACAGCGCTGATGAAAGATTTGATGCTACTTTCCACACCAACATTGTGGTCAACCACTCGGGCACCTGTAGCTACTTACCTCCAGGTAAGAGTCGTAATCTCAGCCAGCCCTCACACCTCAGTATCACACGAACAGAAGTCTGCTCATTGGAAATGTTAGATGGTAAATTATGCTGCTATTGTTCCACACATGAAAATATTTAAACCTTTTGATACATTCTACTTATTTTGGAAAACACCTGCTAACTTACATAAGCAGCAATGTAAAGACTGTCCTTGATATCAAATGAAAGACGTGCCATTTCTCAAACAAACCACAGAGCTAAACTTTATATTCTACTTCTAAGACTAAGAGAGAATGCACACAGGAAATAGATTTGTGGAGGTTATTTATTATGTGATGTAAAGTAGCGTTGTGATCACACAGTTATAGTTGTCGAAGATTCTCAGTCATCCAGGTCATGGTAATCATAAGTGCTATATCGTAGGCAACTGGACCTGCTTGACTTTCTTGAAAATGTTTTGTCGCTCATCCAAGAGGCTTTATCAGTTCTAACGGACTGCGGAGTCGCAAGCCCCTTTTACACTGCCAGATTTTCTGCAAATGTTGGGCCGATTTGCAGGCAAGCTGTGAGCGTTTAGACACACAGAGCCGGATTGGCGAGTTGATCCGAGGTGCCCAATTTTCCGCCTGGTAGGGTAGTCATATTAGCGGAACCCTTTTAGTTTAAACAGACCGAGGCGGCCTTCTGCAACGGGAGGGGCTGTTGAAGACTTGTGGGAGGAGCTGTTGATGGTGGCGCACATGCGAGCCACTGGTGGTGGATAAACAGGAAACAGCTGATAGCAGGAATTAGCGAGCTGCTAGTAGCAAGAGGGAAACACAAACCTGACAGACACTGTAAAGATGAGCAACTGAGGAGACAAGGAATTGCGCGCCCTCCTTGCCCTCGCAAATGAAGAGGCCATTAACCGTCAGATGACGGGGACGGTGAAGGATGGGTCGACTTACGAGAGAATTGCTGAAGGACTGACCAGCTGCGGCTTCCCTCCCACGTCACTGTTTACGTCACACGCTGAGCTACACGTTTTGTTACTTGCTCACACCCCCCATTGCTCCAAAAAAGGCGCATTCTGTATAAACAAAAGTAGGTAGGTGGCATTTTGCTGCACTCCCCGATTTTGTTTTTATACTGCCAATGCTGAAAGAAGACTGATTGGGCTTTCCTGCAAATTTGCACAATTCCTGTTTAAAAAGGGCTACAGGCTTTAAACTCTTCGTGGGTGTAAACCCTTACAGAGTCGTTGAGGTCACATGTGAGCTGATGACCCACCCGGCTGTCTTTGTCGTTTGGGGTGAGTTGAGTCATCTGGAAAGGGATCCCAAGACTGCATTGTAGGTGGGTGATAAGTAGTGTCGTAGTCCACCTCCTCTCTAACGATGGCCGTTCCAGTTTGACGTAGATGGCTTCTTTCACACCTCTTTCAAACCGTCTTTCTACTCTGGCCAAGATGTGAACATTTCTGCCCTTGAAGGAATGTCCCTTCTCCTTTAGATGTAAATGGACAGCCGATTTAAGTTAGAGCTTTTAAAAATGTGGTAAGAAATACAAAATGAAGTCAATCTTGAAGGCATTCATATTACGACTTAAAAAAAAAACACATTAGACAGCTATTTGCACTGAGAACCTAAGCTATGATTGCAATGGCATGTCAAAAATATTTGGACCGTCCATTCGTCCATCCATTTTCATTCATATATCCGAGGCTAGGTTTTGGAGGCAGCAGGTTCAGTAAGGTATTCCAGACGTCCCTCTCTCCAGCAACATTTTCCAGCTCCTCTTGGGATTCCTGAGGCGTTCCTAGGTCATCTTAGATAAATAATTCCTTCAGCATATTTGGAGTCAACCCCAGGGCCTCCTACCAGTTTGATGTGCCAGAGAACCTGTAACGGGAGGCACCCTGGAGGCATCCTGATCAGAAGCCCGAACTACCTCAACTGGCCCCTTGGTCAAGTTGTGCTGTAAGATGACTGGTGTTACTTTAAATAACCTACAGCATCTGTATAAAGAGAGGGTCACCTCTAAAGCTCGGTCTATTGTCTCAGACTCTTAACATCCCCTCCATGTTGAGTTTCTGATGCGTCCATTAGGGCGGAGGTTTTGCCTCCCTATATGCAGCACGAAGCATTACGGACTGTCCGTTGTCTGCTATTTTTCTTAACCAGCAGTGACCACTAATGTCCATGATTTACCCCTGACAGTGTGAGATACTGGATACTGTCTGTTTTGTTATACCCATGACTACTGTCTGTATTTCAGATTGCCCCTCGGGGACATTGAAGTTTACCTTACCTTACCTTTTAATGCGAAGTAGCAGCAGCTCTGCTCCAAACTCTCTCTGGATGTCTGACCTCCTCACCCTTTCTCTAAGGCTGAGCCCAGCCACCCTACAAAGAAAACTCATTTCAGCCACTTGTAACCATAATCTCATCTTTGTCTGTCACTACCCAAAGCCCTGGACCATAGGTGAGGGTAGGAACACAGATGCACTGGTAAATTGAGAGCTTTGCCTTCCAGGTCAGCTCCCTCTTCAATACAATGGTCCAGTGCAACGCCTGCATCACTGCTGAGCCACACCAATGAGCATGTCCATCTCACACTCCATTTTACCCTCACTCAAGAACAAAACTCCGACATACTTAAACTGAACCCAATCACCAGAAAAAATACATTGTAAGTTCTGCAAACTGCACTGTGTTACATTTGTACTGTGCTTAGTGGATGGGTAGGTATATGCACAAAAAACACTTAGGAAGTTAGGAAAAGATCATGCTTAGGCTTTAACTATGGGGGCACAATCTCACTATCCCTGCAGACAATGCATCAATGTCATGGTAAGAAAATACATTTTTTGTGGCACCATTCCTAGTGGACGCACAGTGATGTGATGCTAAAAAACACCCATGATTGGTGGCTAAAAAGCCACTGGAAATGCAGTGATGACTCCCTAAAACTCAACCGGTTTTGTTTTTGTTGGTCTCAAACAGTGGCGTACAGCTTTTCAGGCGTCCCCCCAAGGTGTCATGCCATCCAGCATCCCCTTTACCTCCTGATGACAGAGTCAGCTCATACTCATCACTTTAGAAATGTTGATATTATACGTATGTGACATGCAAATGTAAAGCATTTGGGGTTTGCAGAAACATATAAAGTGCACATTTTCTTTTTTAAGGTTATTTTTGGCTTTTGCCTTTTATTGACAAGACAGGTAAGGCATGAAAGAGCTGGAATCGAACCCACAGCTGCTGCAGCAAGGACATTGCCTTTGTACACGAGCTACTGGGTGCCCCGCCAACATTTTCTTCTGGGGACTGGGCTGTTGAACTCATGATATATTTTGTATCAAAACTTTTGTCGTCATAAATAAAAAGCCACTAGATTTCTGGGAGCAGTAACTATGATGAGGAATTATTATTTCATCATAAATGATTGAATTGAATTAATTTGCACAAAAATGGATTTTACTTCCTGTCATAAACGCGTTCATCAAACAGACACAGTCGTTCTCCTGATTCTATAAAATGTATCCTCAGCAGACTGCTAATATTGTGCTGTATAAACTTGATAAACTGTACAAACATTATGCTGTATTTACTTTGGGGATTTCCTCTGTTAATGAGAAAACAGCAGCTGCTGCTGAGTTTTTATGAATGAGAGCTTTGAATAAGCTCCCTGAAGCTATCAGCATATTTGCATTGGCGGAAATCCAAAATACTGATTGATTATGTGAATAAGTTGCTCTAATAACACTTTAATTTGGGTTGTTTACTGCTAATGAAATAATTTCAAATTCTAGGAACTACATGTGTTTGCTTAGATGAAAAGCTTGACACCACTCTCATGTCTTAGCTTAGTTCAGCTAAGCTTTAAAACTGAAAGCAGGTGAAACAACACATTTCTGCCCAAAGGTAGAAATGTCTGACTGTTTGCACCTTTAAAGCGAACTGATTTACACATTATATCTTGTTTCTCTCTCAAAGATTAAATCAAATTGTAAGTTATGGTCTCACTGGCGGTTACATGGCCGACTGTTTCTTGGCTGGGAGCACTGACTAGTATCTTTTACACTCTAGTTTTTGTACAGATTAAAGACGTAAGATATGACATGTTATTAATGAGCTTTGGAGGTGCTGCGAGGTGAATTTTAGTTACCTTTGGAAAGAGCTAGGCTAGCTGTTTTCTCCCCTTGTTCTCAGTCTCTATGCTAAGCTAAGCTAAACTAGCTTGGTGTACAGATGTGAAACACCATAGTATGTGTTATCAATCTGATGCTGGTTTGGTCCTCATAAAGGGGCTGCTAACTATGGTGGCCAACACACTAACACAGATGGCCCAATCTGGGGCCAGTGTTTAATGTCCATTCTGGGCTACTGTAGAAACATGGCAGCAAGGGGTGGCCAGTAGATCAGTTGGGAAAGCAGGCGCCACTTGTACAAAGGTAATGTCCTTGCCGCAGCAGCAATGGGATTCCAGCCCATGGCCCTTCACTGCATGTTGTGGATTTTGGGGGGTCCTGTCTCTCCCTATTTCACACTTGAAACTGTCCTTTCATGAAAGGCAAAACGTCCAAAAAATAATACAAAAAAAAGAAACATGGCGGTGCAACACGGTGACGAGTGTGCACTCCTTATGTAGATATACTCTACTCAACTCAAATTTAACTCCATTGTTCTGCTGGGGGACTTCAACGCTCACGTGGGCAATGACAGCGGGACCTGGAGGGGCGTGATTGGGAGGAACGGCCTGCCCAATCTGAACCCGAGTGGTGTTCAGTTATTGGACTTCTGTGCAGGTCGCAGTTTGGCCATAACTAACACCATGTTCAAACATAAGGATGTCCATCGGTGCACGTGGCACCAGGACAGCCTAGGTCGCAGGTCAATGATCGACTTTGTAGTCGTATCATTTGACCTGCGGCCATATGTTCTGGACACTCAGGTGAAGAGAGGAGCAGAGCTGTCAACTGATCACCACCTGGTGATGAGTTGGATCAGATGATGGGGGAAGACGCCGCGCAGACCTGGCAGGCCCAAACGAGCAGTGAGGGTCTGCTGGGAACGCCTGGCGGAAGAACCTGTCAAGATGATCTTCAACTCCGACCTCCGGGAGATCTTCGACCGCGTCCCGAATGGGCCTTGTTCCGCTCTGCCATTGTTGAGGCGGCGGTTGCGAGCTGTGGCCGCGAGGCCGCTGGGGCCAGTCGCGGCGGTAATCCCCGAACCCGCTGGTGGACACCAGAGGTGAGGGGAGCCGTCAGGCTGAAGAAGGAGGCCTACAGGGCATGGTTGGTCTGTGGGTCTCCGGAAGCAGCTGTTGGGTACTGGCGGGCCAAGCGGAGCACAGCTCCTAGCTCCATCGAACAGTGACCTCCAGCTCTCGCTGGGACGGTTCGCAGCCGAGTGTCAGGGGCGAGGTCCTTCCTCAGGTGGAGGAGTTTAAGTATCTCGGGATCTTGTTCACAAGTGAAGGTAGGATGGAGCGGGAGACTGACAGGCGGATTGGGGCGGCGTCAGCAGTGATGCAGGCGCTTAACCGGTCCGTTGTGGTGAAGAGGGAGCTTAGCCAGAAAGCGAAGCTCTCGATTTACCGGTCAATCTACGTTCCAACCCTCACCTATGGTCACAAGCTCTGAGTAGTGACCGAAAGAATGAGATCGTGAGTACAAGCGGCCGAAATGAGTTTCCTCCGCAGGGTGGCTGGGCGCAGCCTTAGAGATAGGGTGAGGAGCTCAGACATCCGGGAGGGACTTGGAGTAGAGCCGCTGCTCCTCCACATCGAGAGGAGCCAGTTGAGGTGGTTCGGGCATCTGGTAAGGATGCCTTCCGGACGCCTCCCTTGGGAGGTGTTTCGGGCGTGTCCAACCGGTAGGAGACCTCGGGGCCGCCCCAGAACACGCTGGAGGGACTACATCACCCGGCTGGCCTGGGAACGCCTCGGGGTTCCCGTGGAAGAGCTGACAGAAGTGGCTGGGGAGAGGACTGTCTGGGCTTCTTTGCCGTGGCTGCTGCCCCCGCGACCCGGACCCGGACCCGGATAAGCGGAAGACGACGAGTACAACTCAAATTTATTCATAAAGCACATTTAAAAACAACTCACGCTGACCAAATTGCTGTACAAAAGGAATAAGATGCTACAAACACAAACATAACAGGCATCATAACTGTCAGGTGCACAGCTCACACATTTAGAGACACAACACACACAGTCACGCATCAGAGAAAGCCACATCAGGGGGACTGAGACGCTAATGAATAAAAGTAGGTTTTGAGCCTGGACTTAAAGGAGTCAGTGGTGAGGGCAGATCTGATTGGGAGGGGGATGCTGTTCCACAGTTTGGGGACAGACACAGCAAAGTCACCGCTGAGCTTAAGTCTGGAGTGTGGGACAGCCAGGAGCCCCGGGTCAGCTGACCTGAGGGACCTGGACGTAGAATAGGGGGTTCAAGGGTCAGCTCATTCATTCTAATGAAAACACAAAGATTCCTATTTTAAGGTGATTATACAGCGAAGAAATTGTGCCTGTTATATTTAATTTCTGCCTCTGAATTCCCCTAAATTCTACACACTGAATCTTTAAGTGCAGTGGAGGTCCATCCTGTGGCTTCTTGACCTCTCCTGACACATTTCTATTTTTCATTATCTGAATTTTATGCAGTGTAATGAATGTGCACATTTTCAAAAGATTGCTGTTGGCTGTAGCTTCATATTTAATGGACAGATATCAGATTGGTGTTCATCTAAATCTCGGGAAGACAGCCAATAAATGTATTTCCCCAAATTGTAGAAGTGTTGCTGTAATCACTTTGAGTTTTAAAATGGTCTTATCCCATTAACAGTAATTAAACTCCACACACATGGGCCCGTCACCACCACACTCTGTCAGTGACACTTTGAGCAGTGATGCAATTTTCCCGAACAAGCCCCTACTGTCCTACTACTGCCAGACTGTGCATCCGAACAGACACTTTCTATAAAACCATTAACCCACCCATACACACACATGCATGGACAGGGAACACTCTGAAACAGAAGGCCTTCCTGTCACAGCTGGTGTTTACTGCTCTCCCTGGCACGCTCCTCTTCCCCCCTTTTTTTCTCTTACCACGCAAAAGCACTGGCCTGCCTCGCCTCAGCATCTTAATCAATACGGGCGTAAATGGCTCCATCATTGAATTTCTTCTGGATTGATTGCCTCTGTCACAAGCAAATTGCCTCTCAACTTTGTTCCAAATGAACCCTCGTTGAATGCCGTACTGGCGCAAAATAGCCAGTCGCCGCTGGAGCTCAACACGACTGCATTAAATGAATAAAACTGTATGCAGATGTGACCTCGGCCGCCGAATCATTTCCTGGTAACGTGTCTTTGTCACTGAGTTTCACTGCAGTAAATAGCAGTCATTCTGTTTTTTTCTGCTTCCCATCTCAATTCATTCCCTGCTGATGGCACCGAGAGAGAAGAGAGACCTTGTTTACTGCCGACATCTCATATCTTTCTTAAATATGGATGGAAATTAGTTTGGTGCCTGCCTCTCCTGAAGGATTACCGGCCACTTTCATCTCATTGTCATATTGGATTTTTTACTCTTGTTAAGATGGATGGCTCTTGGACTCCATATCTCTTCGGAGTAAAACCTCTTGCTGCCTTTGAGCTGTTGGGTGCTATCATTTCTTTTCCAATCTCCCTGTGCTTCTTTTATTCCAGAGTAGTTGAATACGCTCTCTGCCAGAGCGCTGAATATCACTCCATCAGTCAGTCTCTTCAGTAGCTGTCGACAGGTGAAGTGTTAAAGGGAAATGTCGGTTTATTTCAACATGTCTCCTATCGTCCTAAATTTGTTTCAAGTGACTAGTGACATAAAAATAATAGTTAGCATGTTAGCCGTTAGCCTAGATAACGGGGCGCATAGTAGCGTCAGACCTGCTAAAACGTAAGTGAACGGGCAACCTTCAAGTGCAAAGTTAGTCCACTAAAGAAGCTTTTTTTCCACAAAGACCACCTCATATCGTTAGGTTAAATGTCAGAGAACATATAGAAAACGACATGTAAACGTGTTGTCCTACCTTACCGGTGTGCTGCCATGTTTGTTTACCATTTAGCTCTGCTTTCCAAAGTGCGGCTGAAATATATCTCACGAGCTCTAGATAAAGCCCAGCTGGATACTACTCCAGGTGGAGGTGTCTCGTCCTCGGTCACATCCAGACCTTGAAAATAAGGCTGCAACCGCTCCCATTCCTTGCAACAGAGGCATTCCTCTTCTGTGGGCATTGGGGCACAGCATTCATAGGTACACCACCAATCTCCAGAGCTACGCAGCCTTGCAGCAGCCATTCCTCCTCTCTCGTCCTCTACCTGTTGTGCCTCTCTCTCTCTCCTCCTCCGTTCTTCAATTTCACAGAGCTCTTCGCCAGTATATTCTGGCTCAAATAAATAAGGGCGGCCATTAAACTCTGCAAAATCAAATTCCTCCTCCACAAAGTCCAAGTCTGGCAAAAAGTCAGCCATTATTCTATAAATCTTTAATAAAATAAATGAATTAACTTTTCAGGTTACTGTCCAGTTCTGCCTTCCAGCTGTTCCTGCTTGTTATCGCGCGATTTCAGACACAGTATGAGATCGCTGCTTGTTCTCGTGATATTTCGGTCTGGATGTGACCGAGGACGAGACACCTCCACCTGGAGTAGTATCCAGCTGGGCTTTATCTAGAGCTCGTGAGATATATTTCAGCCACACTTTGGAAAGCAGAGCTAAATGGTAAACAAACATGGCAGCACACCGGTAAGGTAAGACAACACGTTTACATGTCGTTTTCTATATGTTCTCTGACATGTATCCCAACGATATGAGGCGGTCTTTGTGGAAAAAAAGCTTGTTTAGTGGACTAACTACCGTTCACTTACATTTTAACAGGTCTGGCGCTACTATGTGCCCTGGCTGTATCTAGGCTAACGGCTAACATGCTAACTATTATTTTTATGTCACTAGTCACTTGAAACAAATTTAGGACGATAGGTGACAGGTTGAAATAAAACGAAATTTCCCTTTAAAGTAAGTCCTTCTTTAATTTGTCTTCTCTCACCACAACAGGGATCTTCAAGAGCACCTGCCACATCGACGTGCGCTGGTTCCCTTTTGATGTTCAGAGATGCGACCTGAAGTTCGGCTCCTGGACATATGGGGGCTGGTCTCTGGACCTGAAGATGTTGGAGACGGATATCACCAGCTACATCGCCAACGGAGAGTGGGATCTTGTCGGTAGTAAAACTCAAAATGAGGATTTCTCTATAACATTTAACATAATTTCTGCCAGATTAAACTGTGTTTTTTTTTGTCTCTCTCAGAGGTTCCAGGGCGTAAGAACGATCGTTTCTATGAGTGCTGCGAGGAGCCGTACCCTGACGTCACCTTCACCGTGGTGATGCGGAGACGGACCCTCTACTATGGCCTCAATCTGCTCATCCCATGTGTCCTGATCTCCACTTTGGCCCTGCTTGTCTTCCTTCTGCCTGCTGACTCTGGGGAGAAGATCTCACTGGGTTAGAAATGCACATGCACACACAGACACTGGGACATTAAAGGAAGATTCCCCCCCATATAAACATTTACAGTCCCATTTCCACTGAGCAGTACGGTAAACGGTACAGTTCAGTTCATTACACTTTTTTTCCGTTTCCACTGTGAAAAGTTGTGGATGGTACCAATGGAACCGTTCCGTACCGTCCCCATTTTCGGTCCCCCCTCTGTTGGGGTACCTAGCACACAGATCTGGTACTAAAAGGTGGAGCTGTGAACACTGCAGTCTGTTGATTGGTCAATAGTGGACAGTCACTCTGCTCAGGGCTGAGTTGTGGCTGGTTTTGAGGCTCATGTAACCACTGTTCATACTGTGCAGAGTTTTATTAGTAAACTGTAACTATAAAATGAAAGGATGTTTTGCTGCCTCTCACAGAAGCTGTAGTTTAAAAAAATAACTTAATCCACTGGGCCGACTGCCGGCAACATTTAAGGTGGAACGTTAGCTTGTAATGTTACTCAATGTATTAGTTGAAGAGGCACACCTTAAATTTCACTTTAACAACTTTGACCATTACTTTAGTTTTTATACGACATACGCTTTTAGTAATGTGTGGATCTTCAAGCGTTTATATATATTAAATTCGACGAAGTCCTCACTTGGATAAAGAAAAAGCATCAGGGATCATCTTTTCGGAAGACTCCGGCAACACTAAACCCCTGAGCTTGCCTGAGAAGGACTAAATGTACAAACCCACTATTTTTAAATATCCCATGGAGAGAGACTCTCACTGCAGCCTGTTTTATTTTGTTCTGAAAATGTCGGTGTGCAGCCTCATTCTGTAGACGATAAACAAGGTGCAGACTTCCATCTGTGTCACCGGTAACAAGGAAATAGTGATAGGTAGTGAGTGCTGGATGGAGCAGTGAGTGACAACAACCCTGCCCACATTTAAGAGTACTGCTTGCAGTGGAAACACTAGGGTCTAGGTACCATGTCTGAAGGGTTACTTTTGGTTCCAAAGATACCACACTGAAAGGGTTTGATGGAGACGGGGCTTATGTGGAACGGACTTCGTGAAAAGAAATTGTTTTCTCGTATGCCTCCGCACCGAACGAAAAATCCAAAAACTGAGCAAAGTCTTGATGAATTGAAGTCATCCACTTTTAACAACAGCAAACATTTGTTTACAGACTCTCACACAATTCGTGCAATACAATCCAAGTCTCATTTGTCCGGTCACATACTCAGTACTTCCCAAACAGACAGGCCTTTCCACTAGGGAACTGAACGTAAAGCAAAAATTATCTGTGCTCTCTTTGAAGCACCATTGACAAAAACAGTAACTTTACCTTGCTTAACATGGGAGCTGCTTGTCTTCTTCAACCAGTTAGACTGTTTGTGTTATTTTGTGACATTGGTGTTTTAAAGGGTTAGCTCGGATTCAGCAAAGTCACACAAAAACACAGGCAAACTACCAGTCGGGGCAGCGGTAGATCAGCAGCTCACATGTTCAGTGATGTAAAATTACCTGTTGAAGTCTGGCTTTGAAGAGAGCACAGATATGTTTCACTTTTAGTTTAGTACCCTGTCAGAAAGGGGTGTCTGTTTGAGAAGTACTGAGCGTACAACTAGAAAAATGACACTTGGATTGTACTGTATGAATTGTGTGAGAGATTGTAAACAAATGTTTTGATATAGTTTTGCTGTTGTTAAACGCAGCCCCCTATGACTTTAATTCATCAAGAGATTTCTCAGTCTTCATTCACGGAGGAGGCATGTGAGAAAAACCCACTTTGTTTATTGGATTTTTAAGTGAAACAACATTTAAAGGATCATTGTAAAAAGACAGCAGTAACATTAACATTACATTACATAACAATATTAACAGCAACAGTACAACATGTATGTATATAAACCATATGTACATGCAAGATGAAGAAAAACTGACAAAACAGGCGTGACAGCACAAAAAACAAACCAAAAAAACAAAACCGAAAACAAGCAAACAGGCAAACAAAACACAAATAAAATCCCCAAATTTTAAAACAAGAGTTTACAGATCAACAAGATCAAAAACAGTCCTTAGCCCGCTTGGCAGCCAAATGTACACAGGGCAAGTCTCATGCATAGATATTCGAAGATGTGTTCATCTGGAACTGCAGGGAAAAGGAGTCGCTTTACATCAGAGAAGAAGGGAATCCATGTTACAGAGAATTTGTTTATAGATCCTTTGAGAGTGTCTGACTTTTTTCCAGTTTTATGCAGTTTAAAACTGCTTGAATCCAAAGAGAGCACAGGAGACTTCCACCGGAGCAAAATTAAACATCTCGCCAGGAGAGTGACAGAGGCAATTACCTCTGTTTTTGTTTAAGTCAGTTGCAATGTAAATGGAGTGACCCCAGACTGTGAGGTAAGAGAATATGGTTCGATCTGTGTGCCAGTGATTTCTGAAAATGTGTTGAAAATATCTGTCGAAAAGTTAACAAGGGATGGGCAGCACAAAAACATGTGGACGTGATTACATCTTGCACAATTGGCATCCACATCCTGATAGATTTTGGATACTCTTCCTTTGGTCCAGTGTGGCCTATGAATAAGTTTACATGGCAGAAGTCCGTGCCGAGCACAGATACAGGAAACGTGTACCCATTTGAGCGCCTCGTCCCATTGCTCTCCAGTTATTTCCTCTCCCAGTTCCTCCTCCCATGAGGACTATATGTTGTGAAAACAAAGTTTTCTTGACAAATTCAACATAACACCGGGTGCTTAAATGATAAACAAATGATCATTTGGGGGGTGAAGTGTTTTCTTAAAGCAGCATTGCAGGCGGTGCAACGCAATGTTCTTTCATTTTTGGGAACATTGTTAAAAACTGAACATGCAGTGCACGATCTTCAGCTGAATTATTTCATTGTGCTTTTTAAACTTTAAAGTAGTTGTTGTCATACACATCGAATGACCAAAAAAAACAGCAAAATATAGACACTGCAGTGCAATCCAGTGCAGCTGTCCAACAGCACAACAATGCTGCCTTTGTGAAACTTTAATCTTTCTTTTATAGTTATTGACACTTTCTGACAGAGGGGTTGATTCAACTTGGTGGTAAATTTGACTGCAGTTTGTGATGTTGTTGAAATGAAATGAAAGTTCCTCTCATACTTTCCTCTGTATGAGAAGGAGATAGAAAAATAGCTCCATCATAGTTTAGGTAAAGGAATTTGGAGGATATACGGCACATACTTCCACCAAGGCTTCACTACATTTTTTTGTATTCAATTTGATCTGCAAGTGGATCTGGATCGGCTGCCAAGCACACCATTTGATAAACATCACTGAATACATATGCAAAATTTTGACATTCAAGTGCATACACAAGTTAATGAGGAAATAGCAGAAGGGCTCCAAAGTATCTTGTCTTTATCAGAGGCATATGGTGGTGAGGTTGCCGATTGCAACCAACCAAATGCCCCTCCACAGCTCCCTAGCTTTTGAGGGCCTGCAGTGACCTTCAGGTGATGTAAAAACGCAGAGGGCCCTCTGTAGAGCCAGTGTTTGGTTTGTCCCTTCTACTGCAGAAACATCGCGATTAGGGTTGGGACTCGTTAGGATTTTAACGATTCCGATTCCTTACCGATTCCTTCTTAACGGTCCGATTCCTTAACGATTCCTCTTACCAATTCCTACATTATATTCATTATACTTGCTATACTTAAACAAGTATATAATAAACACAAATGCAATCATACAAATACAAAAACTTTATTCTAACTGTTGCACAGTACAATTAGATGAAAATACACATTTGTGTGTGGTGTGTATTTCAGATTTAGAGCTTGTATCATCTCCCTGAGAATATATAACAACAAAAAGTGATTCTCTGATTTCTACAGTAACACTATTACCTCAAATTAACCACAACAATGTAATAAATACTTATATGCATTCATGCTTGGGGATTGTTATTTACGTGACAACACCTGAACAGAACACACACAGACACACTGGCTGTTTGTTTCTGTTCTCCCCTCGCTGGAAGTCTCGGACCTCCCGCCGCCCGCCTCCGCCTTGATTAAACGCTGAAAATTAAATAAAAGAGGGAGGCAGGTGTCTCCTATTTTATCTTATTTTGTTATATTTCTCCCTCTCCCCTCGCTGGAAGCGTCAGACCTCCCGCTGCCCGCTCCTGTCTCAAACACAGAGGTCTCCCTCTCCGCTGAGCACCCACGGCGCATGCCCGGCCTGTTAAATAGCCTGTAACCATGACAACTGTGTGACACAAACTCAGTGCTTTAGTGATTAGATAATGTCGGGCTTGGTCGGGTTCAAACAGAAATATGCGGCCCATGCCGCATTCTAATGGAAATGCACGTGACGTTTTTTTATTTTTTTTATTTTATGTTGACTTTTATTTTGCAAGAACCGTTACGCCAAATATGATGGAACCAGTTCCGGAACCGGAACTTTGGACCCGGTTCCAAAAAAGAACCGGATCCGGATCCCAACCCTAATTGCGATGCAACATAGCGAACTCTGCGGAAGAGGCCCTGCGTCCTATGCAGATATAAAGCTCATTCTAAGCTTCCACAATTCTTAGTCTCTGGTGATTTAACACTAATGAAAACGTAGTTATGAATATTATATTCCATTTCTGCCAGTAGCTCCCTTAAATCTTGCACACTGGAACAAACCACAGAGAGGACTAGTTTGCATGCATCCATCCGTACACATTCAGATTTGTATGTGCAGTATTTTCTAAGGCTGCTGTTGGCTCACCTCTGTGTCCCTTGGCTGCTGTTTCAAATTTGTAGTCGATATGAATCCGAAACATCCCTCCATACATTTTTTTACTGGCCTTATAAGAGGATTTAAATTGTAAATTGAGATTGACTGACAGCTTATCTGCACCTCAGTGACCTGCAGGACACCTCTCACTCAACATTTCATCAATACAAAATTAAACACACGCACACACATTATACAATATGATAGTGTGTTGGCGTCGGCTCTAAACACAGAGTTGCTGACATAATTTATGCACATAAGTGAATCATCAAATAATTTCTGGATTTTAACACTTACTGTTGATGAGGTGACAGGTTTTCTACAAATACATTTACTTCTTACTGTTTTTTCTCAAATGTTTATGACGCCATTACTGCAAAAATGACATGACCTTCGAAAGCCTTTATCCTGCTATACGCTCACCGGCCACTTTATTAGGGACACCTGATCAACTGTTGCCAATCTCGTGGCAGCAACTCAAGATGACCTGCTGAAGTTCAAACCGAGCATCAGAATGGGAAACAAAGGTGATTTAAGTGACTTTAAATGTGGTGTGGTTGTTGGTGCCAGACGGGCTGGTCTGAGTATTTCAGAAACTGCTGATCTACTGGGATTTTCACACACAACCATCTCTTGGGTTTACAGAGGATGATTGTTGGTGCCAGAGGTCAGAGGAGAATGGCCAGACTGGTTCAAGATGATAGAAAGGCAACAGTAACTCAAATAACCACCGGTTACAACCAAGGTCTGCAGAAGACCATCTCTGAACCAACAACACGTCCAACCTTGAAGCAGATGGGCTACAGCAGCAGAAGACCACACCAGGTGCCACTCCTGTCAGCTAACAACAGGAAACTGAGGCTACAGTTCACACAGACTCACCAAAACTGGACAATAGAAGATTGGAAAAACGTTGCCTGGTCTGATGAGTCTGGATTTCTGCTGCCACATTCAGATGGTAGGGTCAGACTTTGGTGTGAACAACATGAAAGCATGGATCCATCCTGCCTTGTATCAAGGGTTCAGGCTGCTGGTGGTGGTGTAATGGTGTGGGGGATATTTTCTTGGCACACTTTGGGCCCCTTAGTACCAACTGAGCATGGTTTAAACACCACAGCCTACCTGAGTATTGTTGCTGACCGTGTCCATCCCTTTATGACCACAGTGTACCCATCTTCTGATGGCTACTTCCAGCAGGATAACGCACCATGTCACAAAGCTCAAATCATCTCAAACTGGTTTCTTGAACATGACAATGAGTTCACTGTACTCCAATGGCCTCCACAGTCACCAGATCTCAGTCCAATAGAGCACCTTTGGGATGTGGTGGAACGGGAGAATCTCATCATGGATGTGCAGCCGACAAATCTGCAGCAACTGTGTGATGTCATCATGTCAATATGGACCAGAATCTCTGAGGAATGTTTCCAGCACTTTGTTGAATCTATGACACCAAGAATTAAAGCAGTTCTGACGGCAAAAGGGGTCCAACCTGGTACTAGCAAGGTGTACCTAATAAAGTGGCCTGTGAGTGTATTTTATAATTTCATATTAAAATGTTTAGAGGCTTTCTGCCATGTTGACTTTACTGTTTTAACACAGGTCGATGAATACAGCTGAAAACTAATGAGATCATCATCAAATCAAATCTTTTACAGCCCAAGTGGTTTCGACACGGAGCCAACCTTTCTATTATCCTCCCAATTTTTCTCCATCCCCAATAACTTTATATCTTAGCCCATTTGTCTCCTGGGTAATGAGTCATTCTGTGAAAAACAATGGTTTTTCATTAATCCACTTCCTCTGTGGCCTCGTGAAGTCATCTGATAATCAGCACTGAGTGAGTGACTTAACTGCCAGTGGACCGAGAAAACGGTTTAATCTTATCTCAATTGTCACAGTTGACTTGAACGTTTGAGCCCATTTCATGCATAAATTACACAGGCTTGGTGGAGACAGTGTCTGCGGGTGGGTGGTGGTGGCAGTAGGGGTGGCAGTGTGTGTGTGTGTGTGTGTGTGTATGTGTACTGTATGCAGGAATGGGTGTGTTGATTTATGCAGTTTGTGCCTCCTTCAAATCATTAGAGTCCTGCATCACAGCTGGATCCCTTCATTAACCAAACACTGGTTTAAAGCCAGATATGGGTGTGTGTGTGTGTGTGTGTGGGTGTGTGTGTGTGTGTGTGTGTGTGTGTGTGTGTGTGTGTGTGTGTGTGGGTGGGTGGGTGGGTGGGTGCATATGTATTCCTTCTGATGTTTTAATAGCTCATAAACAGAAAGGGGAAATAAGAATTGCTCATGTGAAGTATAATGTTCTTTTATGTAGATTTTAATGCCCCTTCAATGTGTTTGAAAAGGTTTTAATAAGTGTGTGTGTGTGTGTGTGTGTGTGTGTGTGTGTGTGTTCACAGATCCACTGTATATGAAGTCAGTATATCAGCCCAGCGACGCGTTGATTATCTGGGAATGGTGAACACTCGTTGAGAAATTTGTTGTCATGGCAGCGTTTATTCCCAGATTTAATTTCAGTAAAATTGGGCTGCTGTGAGAGTTATGTTTGTAAAACGCACAAATGATTCAACGGGAATATTATTTTTTATGAATCTTAACCCTCATAGTCTCTGCATTTTGCATTTGCATTTTTATATCAATGTTATAAATCATATTTCACAGAATCTTATTCACACGTTTAACGAGTCGGTACGTCTAAAAAAAAAAAGCGAAACATTTCCCGTGTGGTATCTAGCTATGCACACAGTTAAGGTTTCATGTGTAGAGGCTCTGACATTTGCATCTCTGAAGCATCTGCTTGCATCACTGTACAGCAGAGGTTAATGGAATTAAAGGTACACTGTTGGTTACTGTTGAGTGACAGTGAGAGCCAACACCAGAAACACTCAGCTTTGTGCACTTGGCATTGCGCCACCATTTTCATAGCTCCCTCTTTGATGCATGCTGCTTATGATCTGGCACCTGGTCATTACCTTTTTATGAAGTCCGGACCTCACCTGAGGGCTTAGCCTGTAAACATCCCGCTCACAGCAAAATAAGCAGAAAATAAGAAAATACAGACAGAGGGCGGAGTCTCTGCTGAAAAATACAACACCACACACTTCAATTGGGTCATAAGTGATCATTAAGAGAGTTCAGTTTAGGACTAGATGTTACAATCCCTTCACGTACATACTTGAGACTATGAGTGGGAGTGATAGTGCCGTCTAAGGGCTTCAGAGTGGGAGCCAAAGAGCTAAGGTTAGATGGACAGAAAAGTAGGATAGAGAGACGTCTGTGCAGACTGAACTGTCCACTGCCGTAGTGGGCCGTACACTCTACCTCCCCCTACTCCCTCATTTTGATGGGAGAAGTGAGAAGAAACTAACAGGAGAAAAACTTACCTAACGTTAATCAAGGTGGAATTTAACTGGTTGATTGTTGGTGCACTGTGAGTGGTAGTTGGAGCCATGCTGGGGAAGGGGTTGGGGGTTCAGGGAAGGTGAAAGTTTCATTGGGGTCATCAAGCGGGAGACATTACTTTTGTAGAAGTCTATATGTTGTTTTTCAGGAAAATCCTGCACTGTACCTTTTACGTTTGTGTGACTCAAAGCATTTAAAGATAACATTTACAAAAAGTGGCCAGCAATATTTTCTTGAAACAGCTGACAGTTAACTTTTTGGAAAAAAAAAAAAAAGTTCCCTATGTCAGCATGGGTTTTCTCTGGGTACTCCGGCTTCCTCCCACAGTACAAACACATGCAGGCTAGATTCTTGGTTCTGGTGACTCTAAATTGTCCGTAGGTTTGAATGTGACTGTGAATAGTTGTCTGTCTCTATGTGTCTGTCCAGGTTGTACCCTGCCTCTCACCCAGTCAGCTGGGATAGGCTCCAGCCCCGCCCGCAACCCCCAACAGGTTGAGCTGTTACTGAAAATGAATGAAAGAATCAGCAACGTTTTGATATTATTCTCTGTAAAATACAGTATACGATGTGATATTTGAGCTCATGCATGCACCATTCAGTGGCCAATCAGTGGTCTCAGACATTCGTTTATTCATTTTCAGTAACCACTTATCGCGGGCGGGGCTGGAGCCTATCACAACTGACAGTGGGCAAGTGGCGGGGTACACCCTCGACAGGTCACCAGACTATCACAGGGCTGACACATAGAGACAGACAACCATTTACAGAGAATTTAGAGTCACCAATCAACCTGCATGTCTTTGGACCGTGGGAGGAAGCCGGAGTACCTGGAGAAAACCCACAGAGGGCATCCCCCGCCTGGGGATTTGAACCCTTCACCCTGTGTTTGACCCAGAAACCCTCTTTCTGTGAGGCAACATTGCTAACCACTGCCTCCCTGGACTAAAACAGTCCAAAAATAAATCCCAAATCCAAAAGCTAGAGTGTTTAAAGTCAAATTTGTGATGTTATAGGGTATAAAGTCTAGAGCTGCTCCACAGACAACAAATTGGGAAAGATGTTACAGATGGCACTGAGAGCACCCAGGGGAACGTTCTGAGTATATGTGTACATTTTCTTTTTCAGAACGGAGAACAATACAATAGAATAAAGCTCCTTAAGGAATAAAAAAAACAAAGAAAACAAACATTCTGTGCATCCCCAAATTCAGCCTCCTTCATCGTCTATGCAGCAGCTCCAGACTTTAAACCCTATGACATCACAAGTTTGAGATTTACTTCTCTGGTTTCTGGCTCTGAGAGCAGCTCATGTTCACAAATACTAATTAAACCTTCCCTGGCTATGGAAATGACATACTGGAGCGCTTAATTCAGGGGGTGTTCCCCTTTAAGTGTTTTTCAGACATGTCAATCGCACATCAGCATGCCTGCAGTTAATTAAGACATGACTCTTAATCCTGCTGAGAAGTTGAGTCTTTTAGTGAGACAGTCGATGAGCCGGTGGCTTAGCAATGTCAGCTCATTAGTGAAAACTCTGCTCTCAGGTTTTTTAAAGATACCTGTTTGCCTCTCTGTGCTTGTACTTTCTCAGGTGATGTAGTCAGTGACTGTGACACATTATAAGCCTCAACAGCTCCACAATTCTAATTTTGGGGAGTTCTCCTTCACGTTTGGCTGCGGCGCAGTGTTGTCACATTGTGGAAGAGAAGCGTAAAATTTGAAACACGGCTAAATTAGCATAAGAATATAAGGCATCACAAATGCATGAAATGTATTGGAGGACTTTACGCAAAACAGACACAAAATATGAAAAGCAAAGAAGAGAGTACAGCACAAGTGGAGACAGAATGGGCTGAAACAATGAGGATTCAGTCATGCGATGCTGAAAATCTGGCACTGGAGTGGACTTCATCTTTTGCATATTGTTCCAAAATCATTCTTAAGGACTGAAAGTGTGCTTGACTATCATATAATATCCAATTTACGCAGACTTGTGGCAGATTTCAACATCAAAGCCTCATGGGGCCCCGTCATAACTCTGTGATTTAAATACTTTTCATTGCATTTAATAGTTTTGTTGTGAAGTGCTTACTGAGATTGGGTCTCCTTCCCAGGCATTACAGTCCTCCTCTCCCTGACTGTCTTTATGCTGCTGGTTGCAGAGATTATGCCCGCCACATCGGACTCGGTGCCTTTAATAGGTAAGCCAGACTGAAGTTAAAAGCAGTCTCTATATGGGTGTCAGCTGCTATCAGTGGGAAGACACGGGTGGAAATTTGTGTAGTCATTTCTCATCAGGGGCTCTCTCATATCACAGTGTAACTAAGTTTAAGCAGACATCCAATGTTTGGATTTTCTTATTTAGAGATCAGTCACCATGTTTGAAACAGTGGAATGAAAAAGTAGGTTTGGCATTTCTCGGAGACACTTAAAATGAGCAGAGCGCTCGAGGCAAGAAGGGAGCTTTCGTCTCTTTGGCTCTGAGCTCTTTTCCTTACACTGAAACCTTCATTTTATCCTCATGTTTTCTCCTTGAAATGTTAACCTGCATGACAACACTCTCTGTATCCATTCTTCTCTATTTCTCCTTCACCCAGCTGAGTACTTTGCCACCACCATGGTCATCGTTGGTCTCTCAGTAATTGCTACAGTTCTGGTCTTACAATATCACCACCACGACCCAGATGGAGGCAAGATGCCGAAGTGGGTGAGTGTCGTTTCATGTTACACCCTTATCTGGATTTCTTTTGGTTTTTAATTAGGTTATAGTCAATTTTGCTTCACTTAAAGTGGTTTATTAAGATTAATATGCTTTTGCTTGTGTAAAACTGTGTGTGTCCGTCTTTTAAAGGTCCAGTGTGTAGGATGTAGGAGGATATATTGGCGGACATACGATATAATATAATAAGTTTGTTTTCTTTAGTGTACAATCACCTGAAAATAAGAATCATTGTGTTTTTGTTCTTTTAGAATGAGCCATTTATCTCTATACATATATATATATATATATATATATATACACATATATAGGGAGCGGGTCCTCGTCCACAGAGTCCGCCATGTTTCTAGCCCCTCCCTGATGAGGCAAACACTATAAAAAAAACACACAGATTTGTAACGTGAAACTGCTTTATTCAGTATTTTTACTGGTTTAAATCATCTGGTCCATTTATTTTAGAGAGGAATAATTCTCTGTGGATAATTCAGCTCATGGTAAAAACCTCCTGAACAATGAACACTAAAGGAATCATAAGTGGAAATTCATGTTTGGCACATGGGAGAAGTTTCAGCTGGTTGCAGTCTGCATCCTCACCACTAGATGGCACTAAATTATACACACTGCTCCTTTAATAGGCAGAAATGTGCTGAGAGGTTTTTGGTCACGTACAGAATTCAGAGTCTGGCCATTGTGTTTCTATAAATGTCTTTCTTTCTTGCACAATGGGATCACCTGACATAATGAATGACATGAAATTAAGATGTGATCTGATGTAATGATGTAATGAAAAGATTTAGAGTCAAAAAATGCTACAATACAAAGTGGAGTGGTTACCTGCAGTTTAAAACGCCTGCTGCAGTGAAATGATTTTACCTTTTGTACTTAAACTGTTGACCAAAATTTGAAGGTGCTGCATTACACAGTCAGAAACTGTTATGTTCTGGGGCTGGTATAATCAGCTTTTCATTATAATTGGCCAGTTTCAGAAAACTGACCTTCACAAGTGGAGCACCTCTCTGAAATGCTGAGCTGATTTGGCTTTTGTGAAAATTCTTCTGGTAACCTAAGAAAATTAGACAAAAAAGGATAAAGGATAGAGGATGAAAGACAGGTAGTAATTCTTTGATGGATGTGTCCTACATTTATTGAAAGTTAATAAGACCCTTGTTAAATTGATTTCTTTTTCATTACCTTTTGATCCCATAGACCCGTGTGATCCTACTGAACTGGTGCGCCTGGTTCCTGCGCATGAAGCGCCCAGGTGAGGAGCGGGTGCGTTCAGCCTGTCACAACAAGGCTCCTCGGAACAGCCTGACCAGCATGGACCTCAACGCCAGTGCCTCTGCCTCCCAATCCACCAACGGCAACATGCTCTACGTTGGCGTCCGTGGCCTGGAGAGTATTCACTACTCCACAGCTGCCACCTCTCCCGACTCTGGGGTCCTCTGTGGACGGCTGGTTGGACGAGCAGGTGAGGAGGAGATGCTCCTTCCCACAGGTCAGAGCGCCTCAGTTGCCAGCGTGGAACCAGAGCTGATCAAGATCCTGGATGAGGTGCGTTACATAGCCAAACGCTTCCGTGACCAAGACGAGGACGAGTCAGTGTGCAACGAGTGGAAATTTGCTGCGTCTGTTATCGACAGGCTTTGTCTCATGGCTTTCTCCCTCTTCACTATCCTCTGCACCATTGGGATCCTCATGTCAGCTCCTAACTTTGTAGAGGCCATTTCCAAAGACTTTTTCACCTAAGGACTTTATCAGGAAACATAAAATAAAGCCTATACCAATCTCTCTTATCACAGAGTAACCATTTGTAAGCTCATGGGGTGGTCATTTGTATACAGCTAAGTCTGCTATATGGGAATCGTATATCACCAAATATTCAACCACACATTACACAAAGTCAAACTGAGGACATGCACAGTAATCCAGGCAAAGTTTATGTAATGCATAAATAATTTAAAGGTCCAGTGTGTAGGATTTAAGGACATCTATTGGGAGAAATGGTGTATAATATTCATTGCTGTGTTTTCACTAGTGTATAATCACCTGAAACTAAGAATCTTTATATTTTCCTGACAGTAAAATCAGACATTTGTATCTACATATGGAGCGAGTCCTCCTCTTTGGAGTCAGCCATGTTATTTCTACAGTAGCCGAGAACGGATAAAAAACACTGACTCTAGATAGGGCCATTCGCGTTTTTACATTAGCCACCATAGTCCTCCCACACACTTGACTCACAGGAGAAGTTTAAGTTCTCCAACATCATCGCCGGATGCCACTAAATCCTACACACTGGACATTTAAAGGAACAGCGTGTATGATTTAGGAGGATTTAGTGGCATCTAGTGGTGAGGATTGCACATTGCAGCCAACTGAAACTTCTCCTGGTTAGAGTTCTTTTAGTGTTCATTGTTCAGGAGGTTTTTACCAGGAGACAAATTATCTGCCAAGGTCTCTTCCTCTCTAAAACAAACAAACCAGGTGATTTAAACCAGTAAAAACACTGAATGAAGCAGTTTCACGTGAAAACAAACTGTTTGTCCGATGCCATCTGACTCATGTGGAGGGGCTGCTTACTTGGGTGGCCAACGCAAAAATGCAAATGGCCTTATCTAGAGCCATTTTTGGTTTGTCCACTCTGGGCTACTGTAGAAACATGGCAGTGCAACATGGCGACCTCCAAAGACAAGGACCTGCTCCCTATGTAGATATAAAGGGCTCATTCTAAGGTAATGAAAACATTCTTATTCTTATTTTCGGGTGATTATGCACTGCAGAAACATTCTTATTATATTCCATTTCTTCTGTATATCCCCCTTAATCATACACACTGGACCTTTAATGTATGCCTTACATGATGGTGGTGAAAATGGCCAGTTTTTGCCTTTTATATAACCCAGTCTGATGCTATATTAAAGGAAAACAGCTAAATTTGATCCTCTAGTCCTTTTTTAAAATGACTGAAAAATACAAAGCATTGTTTAAGTGGTGTAATTTGCAAAACTACAAAGAATGCAGCTGTGGTTTGTTATGTGATGTGTATTATTGTTCAGTACAATGCATATACTCTCACTAAAATTTACCCCGTATATACAAAACTAACAACTATCTTGTATTGAAATGTATTTGTCGTATCACATGACTGGTCGTATATCCAAAGCAGTCATGTGATGTTGTAAGTTGCCTTTCTATAAATGAAAATTATTGCCAGTTATAAGCATAATCATGTTACTCCTTGGTTTTACTTCTTGATTATTTTTTATTTTACATTTATGATAATTAAAGAATTACCGTAAGGTCAAAATAGTTGAACAGATTTTCATGTCAGTTAATACAAATGTATGTTTTTGTTGTACTGTGACATTTCACAAATAAACATTTTTTCTATTTGAAAACGAGGACTGAATATCAAAAATGTTTTTTGCTGTACAGAACTGTGTGTTGTGTACCAATGTAAGTATACTCCTGCTCCATCTACATTTTCTTATCTGGACTACAGATGATAACCCTGACCTTTGCACTGTCAGATTGAAACAACTGAGACAGACTGGTAGAGCAGGCTTTTTGACATCCAGCCAGCAAAAGCCAAAAACTACTCTGGAGAGATAAAACAAAAAAGTACTCCTGTAGCATTTTGTGGAGGATGATGAGTCATCAGCCTATATCTAATTCTGCAAGACTGAATGAACTCAACAAAAAAGCTGTTACAGAAAATATAGCCTTGAGACAGGAAAACAATTTTTAAGGGAATTAGAGCGCACATCACTTCCCTCTTTCCATAAATGTAAAAAACAAATGATTTGAAAAAGAAAACTCACCGACAACTAAAACATGTAGAGGCAATCTTATATTTGACACAAGACACCTAGGAAGAACATTTACTTTTATTGATCGCCAGATTACCAAAGAATTAATACAGTTTATTCAAAGTTTTATATATTGCAGAAAAACAGCCCTGTTATTGGATTATTACAGATGCATTAATGTGTAATCTCAACTTTTTTATATACTGTTGAGTAGTGTCTTGTCGAGTACATCACATTTTATAAGATTGTCATATTTTGTGCTTATTTTAATCTGTAAAGTAACAAGTAACAAGCTGTCAAATAAATATAGTGTAGTAAAAACGACAAGTATTTGGCAACCTTCAGTATGTGAGAAGCCTACGTGTACTTACCCGGCAGTAAAGGAAGTCATGTATGTCTGCATTCGAAATTTTACTTGAGTAAAAACACAAAAGTCTTTAAGGTAAAAGTGTTCATTATGCACAATGACCCATCATGGAAAAATAAATATCTACATTGATAACTTGAATTGGAAAAATATTTGTAATCTTCCATACAAATATCTACATCCCAATAAAATAAGGGAAGTTTTCAATTCAAATTCATATATAATTATTATCTAGCAAGTCATTATTCTCGTAAATTTGAGATGCAGAAAAAAAATGCTGCACCTCTTCTGACAATGTGTCTATACTCAAAAATTTAAGAAAGATGTGTCCCAATTTATTGCTGATAGGAAAATGTACTGTTTGGTATCTACAGCAACAATAGTAAAAACAAACAAACAAAAAAAACCTCAAGAATTATGTAGAATCAATTCAATTATTATTTTAGCAAAGTATCATGTTCCTACATCCAAATTTAATCATTTAAAATATTTATTTATAGTATTTTAAAACAGGAAACTGCAAAAACCATTTATTTGTGTTCCTTTAATGGTTTCATTTAAACGATTCCTCTTGGCTCTGTTGTTTTGTCTGTATTAATGATTTCTTTGTTGATTTCTGCTGCCAATAAAGATAAAATAAAGGTATAATAGTATTGATTTAGACTTCCAATGTAGAAAATACCACCTCATTATGGAGGGAGTCATTACTTTATGCTGGTGAAGCGTCAGATGTCAGGTTGCAGCTGAAGGCATATGTATTTCTCTCAAAATACAGTTCAGTAATAATTTCACTGCATTACAAAACTGCCATCTAGTGATTGAGTTTAACAGGCACATCCATTTACACCATTTTGATTTTTTTTTTTTTTCTAAAGTGGTTTATAGTTTAATGAGCAGTTCAATCTAAGTTAAGATATACGTTATGTTTATTTTAGACCCTTGACTAAATAACGGCTCATTGTTTTGTTTTGTTTTTCTTACTGGAAGTCAAATCAGTTGGTGGGAACCTTAATTCACAGCTCGGGTTGTTTCCGGTTGGGATTCTCTGCTACCACGTTCGTGTGTGCGCCGTTGTTATGTCGCCGGCTGGAAACACAGGCTCTCATTCAGTTTTGGCTTGAAGAGACGCAGCTACATTTGGTTTGAGCTTTGAGTTTAAAGTCTCTTTTGTCTATAAAAAAAATGTCGGAGGCTTTGTTGCAGTGGTGTGTGGACCAGTTACACCACAAGTTTGGGCTGGAGGCCTGTGAAGACATCGTGCAGTGAGTAACGTTAACGTTAACGTCAGTTAGCATAAATATGACTGTTAAAGTGCTGACAGCTCTGCCAACAAGCTAACATCTGTGTAGGAGATGACAAGCTAGTTTGGTAGGTTGTTAGCTTGGTTTAAGTTTCCCAGTGTGGTTGGATTAAATCAAATTACTGCCAATTAACTTTAAGTTTGTGTGTTAAATATACAGCGTTATAAGTTTGGCATTAGAGCTGTCACAGTAGCAGGTAGACAGTGTGACCGGTGTGTTAGCTGTGTCCGAGCTAACGGGTCACTATTGCTCTCAATCCCAAACTTGTCAGCCTTTATTAAATCTAGTAAATCCCATTTTCGGCGTGACACATCCTTGATGATGAAATTTTGTATCTGTGCCGTTATATACCACGTGAATGATTACAGTTTTGTAACTGACTTTTGTAATTTGAGGCCAGGAAACTAATGAATTGTTAAATAATCAGCCTGGAAACACTGTGGCATGTTTTCAGCGTCATGTAATCTCTACAGAGGCACAAGAAAGATTATTTAAAGGTCCCACATAGGAGTGGCTGATATGGTTTTACATGTCAACCTGACAGTTTGCCTTCAAATATTCAGTAAAACCAACAGGTGATTTCCTTCTTTTAGTAAAATCCTAAATGGTTGAGTTGTTTTTTTCCACCTGGACCTTTATGCTCTGCCATTTCTCCTCTAATCATCACGCTGTAACCTGTGACAGGCTGTTATGATACCACAACTATCACACATTCACATATATGTAGTTTTTTGTTGAGCGGCGAGCATCACATAGGTTTACATTACCAAAGGTTTATGACAAAATCAATTGATGACACTGACTCCTGTGTGTGCACGGTGAGAGAGGAGAGGGAGAGACGCTGTGCTGCTGCCAGAGGAGCCGCTGAATGAGTTCCCTCTGAGCAGTAACTCACTAAAAGAGTCTGAGAAGTCCGGGGCTGTTCATAAAACATTCAGGATGCCACAGTTTATTCCACACTACTGAAGCTGCTTCTTTTTTGGAACCACCTTAGAGTCGCTAACATTTTTTTTGCTTTCAGCCTTGCTTGCTGTTGCTGTGCGTAACAAGTATGACGACAATAAGTCAACAAGACAAAATATTGCGACTATCACATGATGAATTTTTCATATCATATTCAAAATTATACTGGTATTATTGTGAACGATATGATATGGCTCAACCCTAGTCCCATATTCGAAAAAAGTCAGATTCCCATGTCTTTTTTAAATAGAAAGCAGGTATAGGTGCTATGTCAAAATGCTCAATCCATAGAGAAATGCACAGTCAGTATTCAGAAATTGTGCCTATAAATGAGCTGTCAGGACTTCAGTGAAGTTGTGATGTCACAACTATACCATATGAAGTATGAAGAACCTGCAGCTACAGTCCCATTACAGTCATTCCCAGCTGCAATGACGGTGCAGAGATGCGAGAGCGCAGATGTGAAAGACCAACACTGACCAGTCAGTACAGACTGGGCTTTCTCAGAAGTGGAGCTTAAAAGAGACGGGTGCTAAAACTTAGTGTTTCAGGAAGAGGGTGAATACAGGTATGTTCAGGCAGACAGTATGAAAAAAATTTGTTTTTCGAACATTAAATCATGCAGGCGCAAGACAAAACGTATACAGACAAATAATATAGGCACACATGCTGATTGTTCATTCCTAGTTCTTATTTTTTATTCTAATTAGACATTATTGTCTCACAGTCATCTCCTAATTACATAAATAAGATACAGAGGGCAATCAACTTAGTTTGTATGATATACAAGCGTAAATAAGTCCCACAAGTAATCGTTTTATGAAAAAGAAAAAGAGCAAAAAACAGTATGTATCAGGCCTCGTGAAGTATCCTAAATAGTTATAAATAAAATCCATAAAGCAAACAAATTCTTGAATATTATTTAAGTAATAAATAGGCAGACCTTTTAACAATGCTGTAAGCCACATAAATATAAAGAAGCAGTGTGTATGTAGGCATGCCTTTTTCAGATCTTTAATATTTCAACATTCACTTTGACAATTAATGTTATTAAACTTGATGGTAATTGTATCATTCTGCTGTCCAGATACATTCTTACTATCGAAAATGCTGAAGAGATTGAAGAGTATGTTGGAGACCTCCTGCAGGGCACCGATGGGAGAAAAGGGGAGTTCATAAAAGACTTCCTCAGCAGATGGAAGAAGACTCGAATACAGGCTGCAGATACCTCAAGTCCTTTCCTTCTTAAGGAATCTTTTTCATCAGCAGGTAGGCTGTTAAATATCTCATGTCTGGCATTCAGTATGTTTTGATTTAGATTGTACATGAAATTCCTCCCGGCCTTTAACAACCTCCTATAAAACCACATCACAAGATACATTGGGCATGACTAAACATTGTAAATATATGTATTTTAGTTATTAAGGTCTTATGAATAATTCACTGTGAGATCAGAATTTCTCTCAAATGCACTAAACATGGTGTTTGTTTAAGGTCATTTGCTGTCATTTCCTAGATTCACAAGATATGACCAAAGATACCCAGAAGAAGTCGAAACGCAAGGGCCGTAACAAACAGGAGCTGCCGACTGTGAGTCAGACTGAGCTTGAGCCAGAGGCAGTCAAAACCCCCATCGATCTGATGAGGGTGAGTACTCACAAGTCCTCAACATCACTCTCTTAAATAAAATAAAATAAAATAATAGTTTGAGTACAACGACACAATACATTGAGTTAATTTGCAGTTGATCCATTTAATTTTTGGATGTACTAATTTATCTACCTCGTCCATTTCTCTCCTCCTGTCTTGTTTCCTCTCCTCATTCACTACTTTCTCAGGCCCAAGAAAGCAGCAACACTTCTTCAACAAAGAAGAAAAGTAAGTTTGTCAATCTCTATGCTAAAGAGGGCCAAGACAAGCTGTCTATCTTACTCCCAGGTCGACATGCCTGTGACTGCCTCGCCCAAAAACACAAACTGATCAACAACTGCATCAGCTGTGGTCGCATCGTGTGTGAGCAGGAGGGCTCAGGACCTTGCCTCTTCTGTGGAAGTCTGGTACGTCAGTGTGTTAAGTCCTTAGATTTCTTTTTTCAGTGCACTCTCAGTATTCTTTACACAGTGTTCTTTACTGATTCAGGTCTGCACAAGAGAGGAGCAGGAGATTCTGCAACGAGACTCCAACAAAAGCCAGAAGCTAAGAAAGAAGCTTATGGGAGGTGAGAGCCAAAACTAGTCAGAATTATTAACTGCTAAAATATCTGAATAATGATGTGGATCAATGCTATGAATTTGTTTTTATTTTGGTGACAGACGGAGGAGAAAGAGACTATCTCCCACACCAAGAGGCCAAGATGAAGGCTGGCTTGGAGAAGGCTGTGCAGCACAAAGACAAACTGCTGGAATATGACAGGAACAGGTATCATAAAACACACTCATGAAAAGAGCTTCACAAGAATGGATAGATTTACTGCTTAGTGTTCAATGTCCACACTTTAATTGCGCATTTCAGTTACTGCAGAAGACACTTACCTATGTATTTACTGTCCCCTTAAACTCCAGTGTGAGGAGAACGCAGGTCCTGGATGATGAGTCGGACTACTTTGCCACTGATTCCAATCAGTGGTTGTCGCCTGGTGAGCGAGAGAAGCTGAGGAAAAAGGAAGAGGAGCTGAGAGAGCTTCGCCATGCCTCGCGCAAGGACAGGAAGATCACGTTGGACTTTGCCGGCAGACAAGTGATTGATGAGGGAAACAACCTCAACGAGTACTACAACAAGTAAGATGACCAGACACAGCTTGAATCAAGGCTGCAAGGGCAGATTAGAGTTGTGTAGTCACGCTAAAAACACCATCTCATTTTGACATGTTTGAAAATCAGGTTGGATGAGACCATCAAGGCCATGAACAGCGACTCCACGTCAAGATCACCCATGTTTTCTGGGAAACAAGGTGGAAGGCAGACCCTCAGAGAGCTGGTCAACCCCAACATCATGCAGTCTGCACCAGAGGTAGATCATTCACACTGGGAGTAACAGTGGTGTCACTCTGTGGTATATTATCAACACTGCACATAAAGCATTTCTTCTTAAATCATTTGTGCCATCATAAAACTTAATTGGAGAATCAGTAAAATTGGTTGACACTAACAGCTCACAGCTGCTTCTCCCACATGTTGCCTCAGTTTGCATAGTTCTTTTTTTCCATCATGCAAATTGTGCAGATGGTATTCTCACAGATTCTACTAATGAAAATGATGACAGTGAATGCACTTTTCAGTGGGTGGATGTTGGAGGCGGCGAAAGCTACAAGAGAAACACAAAGCAGGAAAAGAGCTCGGCAGAGGACAAGGGAGGAGAGGAACGTCACAAGCTGCGGCTCCAAGACAAAGAGCTGCAGGAGATGTCTGACGGGGGCTGGTGCCTCAGCATGCACCAACCGTGGGCCACACTGCTCGTCAAAGGCATCAAGAGGTAAGGAATAAACAAAATCCAAAATGAGCTTTGGAGACAAACAAACACAATTGCAGTGTTAACCTTAAAGATCCAGGGGTTGTTTTCTGCCAGGCCAATGAAAGCAGAGGTAATGCTGCATTATGTGTGTGTGTGTGTGTGTGTAGGGTTGAGGGGCGAACTTGGTACACATCCCACCGGGGTCGTCTTTGGATTGCTGCTGCAGCCAAGAAGCCCACTCCTCAGGAGATAGCTGAGGTGGAGGCCATGTACCGCCACATCTACAGGAGAGGTACACAAACTGTACACAGCAAATCAGTAAATTAGACTGTGACTGCACAGCTAACAACACTTGTAATTGAAGTGCACTCATCTGCCACAAAGTCTGACATGATGTCTGTAGTGTCACGTGTTGTTGGGTCTCTAATTGCTTCTGTTTCCTGTGCAGAGCCCAGGTTTCCCAAAGACTATCCCACTGGCTGCTTGTTGGGCTGCGTCAACATGACCGACTGCCTGTCTCAGGAGCAGTTCAGAGAACAGGTCAGTGAAGAATTACACTATACCAGAGTTATTAGTACAGCAGAGACAGGGGTGACTGTTTTTTTTCTCATTGATCCATATTCTTATTTGTGACATTAGTGTCAAGTTTCTACACACCAGACAAAAAAAGCTTGTCATGGGAGCTTATTTAACAAGAAGACTTTTACTTAGCGTTTGTTGTGTGTTGGGGATGTGTGTGTAGGTGTGCGTATATGTATGTGCAGCAGTGGCGCTATCTACAATATGGAAAGGAAGCAAAAGAAATCAATACACAGACAGAAAGAAAAAGACAGTTAGTTTGGCTGCTCTGTGCTTTTTGTGGTTGTAAACAGAACTTTTGACTTTTTCTTAGAGAGACAGAGAGAGGTGCAGGCAGGAAGCCACACACAGCTGTTTCTACAGATCTCCCCCCACTGGTTTTGACAAAGAATTGTTCAGAAATTCAAAAAATGTTTAGCACTTTGCAGGCTCTACATTCTTATGTGAGTTGTCTGATTAATATATTTACACCAAAATAGGTTATATATCTTGATTTATGGGGAGAAACCAAGCAATTCTGTGTTAAATCAGACATTCAGCAGCCCCACACAGCCTAAATGAAAAAAAACTCCTTTTCATAACCACATTTTCCTGAAACGATGCAATGATTTGATTGTGAGATTTGCAGTTGAATCACGCTCCTTAGATTGAATCATCAAATAGTTGACTATTCAGGGTCAGCCTTAGTACAAACTATAACTAAAATGTCATTAATCCTTTGAAACCTGAGCAAATTGGCTTGGTTTCTTTTAAAAACGTGGGAAGAAGGCAATGAGCAATAAAAGAAGAAATGACCTAAAAAATTAGCAAGAAATTAGTAAAAACAGAAAATTAGAAACAAGAAAACAAGTTTTAAAAAAGGGAAAGAAGAAAAAAGTTAAAAACAAACAAACAAACAAAGAAACAAACAAATAATAATAATAATAATAATAATGCTGTAATATATTTTTGAATATATAATAATGATAATTGTTAATACAGTTTTCCCCTAGCTTTTTAAAAATAATTTTCTAAATCTATTAATTTTTTGCAACTTGTGGAACATTTCTCACCAATTTGCTCTTTGCCTTTTCCCCCCATGTTTTTGAAAGAAATCGCGCCAATATGCTCAGGGTTCAAAGGTGTAAATACTTGCGAAAGGCATCTGAAAGCAGCACAAGAAAAGTGATGTTGCTTCAGGTTTCAAAGGGTTAAATTGCCAAACAAATCAGAGATGTGGGTGGTAATACAGGTCAGAAACCAGGACAAGGCACCATAGAAAAACTATCTGGGAAATAAAACTACAATGTTTTATTTAAATCAGCCATTATAACCCTAAATAGACTGGAATAAAAGTCTGAAATGATGCCACACAAAACCACTGTGATGCTTTGTGAAGTTACTTCTGTTTACATGTGACTTGGTGGATTTATTTTCTGTAGCTGAATCTAAGTGTTTGGATGCTTTGTGATCTGAGTGCAGCTTGTTGCAACAGTAAAAGTGTGATTGGCTTTTTGCTGACTTGGCGGAGTGTTTGCTGTCGTTGCTGTTTTTGTTGTTGTTTGGGTTGACTGCTGGAACTCTTTTATTTCTTATCCTCCTCCTCCTCCTCATTTTGGCTTGTCCAGTCCCTCAGCCCCACATTTTGTCTCTTCATGAAATTGTATTGGAACTGCAAGAATTTAATGAGCATCATCATGGAAATTTTGACACACAGGTAAACACACAGACCTCTTGGATAGCGCATTGTGATTTTATAGACATCCAGAGGCTTATTTCATCCAAGACCACGCAGTGCAGGACAAAAACGCACACAGTCAAACACAGTTTTATATGCTAGGAGGATGACTATAACTCTTCCTACACCCTTTCCTTTGTATGTCTTGGAAATTTGACAGAGAGATTTTGTATTTGACTGAGTTGATCATGCATTTTGTGACTGCAATATCATCTCTTACCAGCAGAGGTCAGACTGCACCTTTTCACCAGCATCTCCCTGCCAGCTTACAGCATTCCCCACTAGAGGCAGTGTACCCCACAGGACTAACCACTGACTCCAAGCCCTCATTATACCAGTTCCATCCAACCAAGATGGTTTATATATACACACACCACACTGGCATCAGCCTATTAGTTTTATTGTGTTTATGCAGCATGCATTCAAAGAAGGGTGTGTGTTGTCTCACAGCTACAGGAGACATAAATAGAATTAGGAATAAAACAACAGACTACTGCTGCTTTTTGTGCTTTTCATTTTATGTCCCCCATTACACTTAAATCCATCCTTAGCCAAAGTGTTACAAGGACTCTGGTTTGACTCTGAACATGTGATGTGGCAAAGCAAGGTGGTGCTGCATTGGCAGTATGGTCAGTGCTGCCCCTATTTGGACTCATAAAGGTTTTTTTTTTTTAGCTTTTACACTCAAATTGATTTAATTAATTGCAGTTTTACCAAATATAAAGTGGAAAATACACCCCACTCTCCATTAAGTCAACATAGAGTCGCTCTCCCATTCGCTGTCAATGGAACATGTTAAAACTTAATTACATTGCCATCCTCGTCTCGGCTGTTTTGCCTCCGGCTTTGGGAGAGACTGTTCTGTCTGAGGTTGACTGGTCTCATCCTTTTAGAGTATATTATATGTTTGTTATGATTAGAGCTGAAACAATGAGCAGATTACAAAATAAATTGCCACTAATATGATCATCATTCATCGTTTAAAGGTCCAGCGTGTAGGATTTAGTGGGGTGTCTTGGCAGGAGTGGAATAAAATATTCATAGCTTTATTTTAATTAGTTTAAAATCACCTGAAACTAAGAATCGTTGTGTTTTTGTTACCTTAGAATGAGATGTTTATGTCTACGTACGGAGCAAATCCTCAACCACAAAGTCGGCCATGTTGTTCTACAGTAACCCAGGATGAAGAAACACTTGTTTAAGATAGGGCCATTCACGTTTTTGCATCAGCCACTGTAGTTCTCCGACACAGGGGCTGGCTACCTTTTCTATTAAAAGAGCCATTTTTGGCCAAAAAAGCTCTCAAATAATCTGCCTGGAGCCCCAAAACACATTTGAACCTTATAAAGAAGTCTGAATTTATGCATCAGCATTACTAATAAGTCTAAAAAAGCATTTATTATTCTGTTTTACCACAAGGTGGCTTCTCTGCAGTGGGCTGTTTATGATTGTTTGGCACTTGAACTTTGAAGAGTTGGCAGTAAAAGGAAACAAATATGTCTGTGCACTGTTAAATACTTTATTTTAATCCTTAGCTAGCTTAGCTAAGGAGACCTTAGACTAGCCACTGCTAATTGATGTACAGCAAAATTTAAAGGAAAAGGCGATAGATCGTATGATGCACATTTAGTTGATGAAATGTAACAACTTTTTTTTCTTCAGTGTATAAGCTACACACTTTTATAATTGAGAATGGAAGAATCACACAAGGCTTATGACAATGGAAAATGAAAATGAAAATGTTAAAAAATAGCCACAGTGAGCCACTGGAGAAGGCCGAAAGAGGTGCATATGGCTCCGGAGCCACAAGTTTACTACCCATGTCCTACACGATTGGCACACGCAAGAAGTTTTAGTTGGTTGCAATTTGCAGCTCATACTGCTAGATGTCACTAAGACCTACACATGAGCCCTTTAAGTATTCCAATCATTTTCTGTAACCGCTTATCTTGTTAGAGGTCGCAGGGGCAGCTGGAGCCTATTGCAGCTGACATTGGGTGAGAGGCAGAGTACACCCTGGACAGGTCACCAGACTATCACAGGGCTGACACACAGAGACAGACAACCATTCACACTCACATTCACACCCACAGACAATTTAGAGTCACCAGTTAACCTGCATGTCTTTGGACTGTGGGAGGAAGCTGGAGTACCTGGAGAAAACCCACACTGACAAGGGGAGAACATGCAAAAGCTGTGAGGCGACAATGCCAACCACTGCACCATCGTGCTGCCTTCCTCTAAGTATTTTTTAAATAAAAAATGCTAAACAAACGAGCCTCTTAAATGTGAATATTAGTTTTTTTTAAAGTTGTCCTTGGTAGTAAATTCAGTTTTGTACTGAAACAACAAATCTGACAATGTCTCTTTCGGCTCTGACATTTTACACTTGAGATCAGCAGCTTATTCAACAATAGGAATAATTGTTATAGTTGCTGCCATAATTACAATACAAGTAATGCCAGGCTTTGAATAGCAGCTCAACTATAAACATGTTCATTTATTGTAGCATTTATATTTTTGAAAGAAAGGATTGAGATGTACCTCAGATGCCTTAGTGATTATTAAGAGTATCAAGTGAGCTTTTCCCACATCAGTCAGAGTAAAATCTTGATACAAATACACACCCTTATCTGATGAGGTGTTGCTTACATCTTTTTATTTTTATGTTGTGTGTAAACATAAACATGTCTCATTCAACATACTCTAGTCTGCAGTAAAATCCTGTAAGCAGGGAAATGTATAAAACGCTCCACATTGCACAAACATGCCCAAACCCTGCACAGCTACAAGCCCTCATACACATGTACACACACGCTCCTGTGCAGTCGTTGATGAGATACTAGAGCAGATCACATTTGGAAAATTGTTGTAATTAAAAAAACAGAGCCACGGAAAAAGCAATGATGCCCTTTCAGGATGTACTTGTGTTTCTGTGCGTCTCTGCACACACGCATTTTAACATATGTGTCTGACTGCATTAGGCCAGTTGTCTTATTTCTCTGTGTTTGGGTAGAGAGGAAAAAAAATCGAGTTAAAAAATGTGTGCTGCTACATGGTTTGCATTCTGACTGCTGGGACCTGTAAATCTAAGGGCTTTCCCCTTTTGTACTCTGTCCTCATTCTCTCCTCCACCACTCATTCCACCCAGGGCTGTAAAATCATGTTTGCAGGCAGTGTGACTGCCCTTTCATCCTGTGAAAGGGTGTGTGTGTGTGTGTGTGTGTGTGTGTGTGTGTGTGTGTGTCCATCCACTTGCACAGAGCAGCCATAAATAACACCCCCACCCAACACAAGGCCCCTCAGAAAAAAAAAGAAAGGAAGGCAGATGTAGAAAATAGTGAAGCAACCAGAGAGGAACAACAGTACCAGAGGCCTAATGATGGCGCTGAACAGTTGGTTGGTGCTTATTCCAGTCACCATTTTGGGGGGAAAAAAAAGCCGAGACTATTCGCTGTTTAGCGGTTTAAGCTCGCCTCCTTTCATGTAGGCAAGAGTGCATGTTGTGTGAGTGCATAGTAGCACACAGCTGAGCTGGGCTGGGCGAGTGGGTGAGGTGTAGGATTTACTGTCCTGTGCTGGCAGTTGTGGGTGGTTAAAAGGGGGGGTGGGGGATGGGGGGTGGCGGTGAAGGACAGACAGCCATTATTCTTGAGGCTCTTTCAAATCTGCCCCTCGTGATGTATGAAATATTTAGAGAAAGTGGAATGTGGGTGGATCAGGAGAGCATGAGAGAAACACCATAACTGCAGTAAATGTTGTAAATATTTGAATATCACTGATCCCGTGCGATGGCAGTCGTTCCCCTGTTGGGGCGCTGTTGTACAAAGCTGCACCACAAACCTGATACCCTGCTGACAGACAGTGTAGAAAGACCACCCCGGGCTGAGCAGGATCTCCATCTGCTTGACTTGGACCAATTCTTTCCCTCATTAGAAACTGACTGGTGTATTGATCCATTCTCCCCATAATCTCTCACTCCTCCCAGCTCCCCAGCCCCCCGTACTACTGATAATTGGCCAGCCATTATGATCTGTGCTCTGTCTCTCCACCCCTTCCCCCCCTCAGTGCTCACTCAGCAGTAGGTGGAGATCGCCTGACCTGCCGCCTGCAGAAGGCCGAGGTTGGGGGTGTCGGGGGGGATGAGATAGGTATGTTACAGATTGAAAACTAGAATGTTTTGCTGGAAGAGGCAGAGTGACATAATTAAAAAGGATGAGCAGAGAGCCCCAGCCAAGCTAAGCGGGTTTATGGGTGGTGGGAATGCTGCAGATGGTTTACTTCACACATGCAAATGACACTCCACCGTCCAATATTTTAAAAGTGTGCGGAAAATGAAGCATTACTATATTTTGAGCACAACATTTATCTATGCGTGCACATTCTCAGTTTTCAACAGGGTTCACAGCACAGGCAAAGGCACATCACACCCCATACAGGGCTCGAATCGCACCATCAACTTACACTCCTGTGGTGAAAAAATTGATTGGATCAATCCGTACTCTTAATAAGGGTCTGATTTATTTCTCTGTCGCAGAGACCATAACACCAGCTGCAGAGCTGAACGTTTTTGTGAATACACGTCAGAGAGGTCTGGTTTTTTGCACAGGAATGCCGAGAGAACATCTAGTGACTGTTCAGAGCTGTATTGATTCATGTGAAATGACAATGAGGGCAAGAAACCAAAGGCTTTGTGTGTACGTGTTTGATCCGTACATATATTATCTAATCAAAGGACCCTGTGAACTTCCTGATGATGAAATGTTGACATAGTAATGCAGTCTGGAAGTTGCAACATTCAGAGGTTATTGAACAGTGGTGCAGCCTAATGTTTCACGCATAACCGTGTTTTATTAACCTCAGGTCTGTTGAAGGCTAACATGGAGCGGGTCCCCTGGCACTTATGTATCAGATAGACACATATTTGAGGCGTGGCTTGTATTGTATGGTTAATAGCAGTGGTCCCCAAATGGTCTAGACTCAGGTTTCACATTTTATTGATCAGTAGGTCACAATCCAGTCACAGGCTATGTTAACATAGTTGTATTTCATAAATTAAAAGGAAATGAAGAATTGTGCACACAGTTCTTTTTACTGAAGACATTATGGTATCTCACAGTAGGAGAAGCACTGGTCTTAATAATAAAATGAATGATGTCTGGATTACATTTGGCTGTATAGCTTCAGGGTCCTGGTGTTGTGCATGCTGGCTCAATCTCTTGCTGTCGTGACTCACTTGTACACTTGAGTAAAGGAGTTATTGTTGTTAGTAACAGCTAAACTATCCCCCTGTTGTGACAAGTTAAAATTGCTGCTATGAAAAAGTCACAATATGGCTGAAAAACCAATGACATTAATAACAACACTAATCAATAATTAGTAGCACTAGTGTAGTAATAACTAATTGAAGAATATTTTCTAGTTAAATCATTTTATTGAGAGAGGTGTCAGATGGCACAGATCATAAGTAAATAAATACAAATAAAGAAATTAGGTGGTTAATATACAAATGCAATATGAAGATAATTAGTGTGTTTACAAAACTGATACAGACACCGTTCTCTCTTGGAATATATAAAAATTAAAAAAGACAATTAAAAAAGGGACTAAGAAAACAAAAAGACAAAGCACCCAACTCGCCCAACCTCAACATCCAAAACAAAATCGAAGGGTATCGATATTGATAAAAGGTTGCCAGATGGTGTCAAATAAATCCACCCACTCATTTCTAATGTATCTGATCCTCTCCACCTCGAGAGTACAGACAACATCATCAAGCCACATATTCACATTAGGGATATTTTTACCCTTCTACAACATCAATAGAAGAATATATGTTTAACAACAAGAATATGTTTTAGCAACATAAAGAGTCTATAAGACTCATAACAGCAGTGCAGTAAAACACTTGCATCCTAATGTTAGGTTGTGTGCCTTCCCCTGCATTGTTATGTAACAGATTTCTCTTACAGTATCATCCGCATACAGTTTTTAATTATTTATGTATATATTTATTTATTTATTTATTTATTCAAAAGGCTCCCCATTAGCTGACGCCATTGCACCAGCTAGTCTTCCTGGTGTCTTAAGTCCAGTACATCATATTCATTATTTATCATATACATTCTGCATACAACATCACATTTGTCTTATGCTGTGTTCATCACATGTGCACCATTAATAGTGTTACATTAAGAAAGTGGTCCTTCAAATGTTGTCAAACATCCATTCCAATGTACATTCAAGTACATTGTCTTTAATCAGTCAGTCTCATAATTAGTCTATGAATTAGCCTTAAGGGCCATTACCAGGAATCAAGAACAAGACATTATATGTGACCAGTGCTGGACTAAAATGATCATCTTTACAAAGTACCATCTGCATACAGTATATTTATATATGCAACAGTATCATCTGCATAGAGTATTATCTACATACAGTGTAGGTATGCAAATGTATCTGAATATAGTATATGTATGTAACTGTATCATCTACATAGCTATAGGTATGCTGTTCCCTAACAGTGATTGTCAACTGGAAACCATCAGTCCACATAAGCCCTGCCGAAGCTTCCCATCTATCTTGCAGAATATTGATCAATACAGAAAATGTATGGAAGAAAAAAATGCATTCTGGTATTTAGCATATGTAGCATTTTTTCTACTATATTCAGTCAACCCCAGAAAAAGCTGAGTTCACGTAATTTTATAAGGAATGATTTACCAACCCCATTTATGTGCGTTCTACCTGCGGGTACTAAAGGCATTACATTTGCAAAGAAAGTAGTAGTGATGCATCAAAAAGTGACAAGGCACTGTTCAGAGTAAGCTAGTAAAAGCCTAACTTACAGAAACATTGTGTGCAATACTCCACCTTCCACCCTCTCTTTCTCTCTCTCAAACACACACGCACACACTGCAGTGTTTAGTCCCAATTAAATTGTGGGCAGATTCAGCTTCAGCATATTGGATTGTGATGTTTATCACAACTGCAGTAATATCTGCTGCCTTACGTTCGAGACACACCACCACTCGCTCACCGAAGCAGCTCCGCCCCCCGCTCTCATCTTTGCCCATCAGAGGCACAGCAGCCTTCAGTGTTGATAGGCCATTATTCATGATATGTAACCAATCTGTGCTGTAGATGGGACATTGAGTGACACCGAGAGTCATGACTGCTGACAGAGAGAGGCGACAGCATCGGAGCCAAATTAATGCATTTTTCAAGTAACAAATTTTAGCGGCTATGGTGATTAAAACAGTTAAAAAAAAAAAAAAAAGGAAAAATAGAAAATAAGTATGTCATGGCCAGTTTTGATATTGTGGCGGGCTGCCACAAATAAGCCAATGTATGGGAAACACTGCCAAAATTCTGCAGATTTATGCTGTGACATCTATTTTACAAACTTGGTTGTGCTTTTTCTTACTGTACAAGTTGATAAGAAGGCTTAATGTCAAGCGCTGCAATTTCTCCATCCACCTCTACATTGGAGAGGCACCATGGCAAGAGAGGGGTAGGGATCATGGCCATGTGGATTGTCTTTGCCAAGTATCCTACTAGCCATTGTACAAGCATTGGATGATCTGGAAGACCCCCATGGCCACATCAGTGTCCAGCGGATATCAGGAACTGTAATTTCCATATACTGATCCGACAGAACAATAGACTCTGACAAGAAAAAAGGAGGAGGCGTGTGCTTTTTGTTAAATGTGGACTGGTGTAGCAGTGGAAGTGTTGTGAGCTGTTCCGTTCCTGCTCACCCTCTGCCAAAAGGCAAATGGACGCTCTGGACCACTGCTGTATGCTCTTTAGAGGTGGTGCCAGAGCAGAATTGTTGCCCATGTTTGGCAGGCAACCATCTTGTTAAGGTCAGAATGTATAAAAAGTTATGACGCATGCCCTCAATGGCGCGAAAGGTCAGGATATAGTCAGAGCAGTCAGAGGCCGCCCTACAATCTGCGCTACACGATGCAGTTTGGAGCATATTCCAGGATGTTCGGTGTCACGTTCATTGACAATGTCACTGATGTCGGTAGATTTAATTTGTAAAACAACAGAAGCAACTGCATCCAAAACTACAGTTAAATCATCTCAAAACCAGAAACCATGCATTACCAGAACCAACCTGGATGACATAAACACAAGCACAACAGCCAGTGTAAACATGGGCAATTATAAAGCAGCAGCTGACAACGTAAGAAGAGGGAAAAAGGGACTAAATTGTAATGCGCATGTTGAAGGAACTGAGAGGATCTCATTTCAAGGGAGTTGTACCTTGTATCATTTCATGTGAGAAATAAATTGATTGGTTCGATTGATTGGTTAATGTATGTAGCAGTATCATCTGCATACATTGTAGTGCCTGCATTAGAGTAGTTCACATATACTGTATATAATACATTAGGAGTGGGCCCAGAAGGAACACTGATAGAACAGCAGAAGACAAATGTAATCTGTCATTTATGTTTTAGTAAAATATTGTAGCAATTAGTGTAGTTTAGTTTATTAATCTAACAAGGGCCCTGTACAACACACATGTTGAGTCAATTTACATCTGCGGACTCGGGGCAGGAAATTTTTGACAGACAATACAGTACAATGCCAAACATTAAATGCAAAATAGTTTGCAATTTTAAAGACAGTACTTCACATATAAAACAGCAAACAAAATGTACATTATACCAGAGGTAGAGGGGGCCCATTCTGAATGTGACTTGCAGACATATCAAGTTTGTTAAAAAAAAAAAAAAAATACAAATAGTACAGCAAACTTTTCAGCACAGACCTTTTATTTTGAAGTCCAGTTTCATGCTGTAGAGTTAGTGACTAACGGACAACTGCTTGACAGAGACCGCAACTACCTCAGTGACATGGCCAAACGCGAATATGTTAATTCCATACAAAGGTTAAGATCTGTGATTGCACAATTCTTTAGGGCTTTGACTAAAAATACTAATGGACTAATTAATCATCTATAATTACAAACACACATACAGATCACAATGATGGTTAAAAAAATTACACAGTCATCTCAGAAGCTTCATACTCCCCTGATAATGCATTTATATCTAGTCTGGATTGGATGTTGTTTAAAATAAAGTTGCTGAGTCAGTTAAATGTTTCTTCTCACAATCCAAACTGCACTGACTGGAAAGTCATTTTTATTTTAGGTCATTGTTGCTCTGTATCTGCCATTTCTATTATCTCAGTCTTTGTGTCATTGCATCAGTGCTCAGAGGCCTACTTTGTATTTTCATCTGTTTAACATCCAGCTGGTCAAACATTCTTTTATTTTGTCCTGTGTTGTAGCTTTCAGCTCCTTTATGAGTCCCTATTTAAGCCCATTATAGCTTAATATGTATTATGTACAGTATATAGGCTGCAGCTCAGTATGTGTGCACACCAACACATGTCAGATAACTAAAACCATAGGCGTATGGCACATCACATAGCTGCAAGCTTAGCCACTTATCTGTTAAAAGAAGTGCTGGTTTCTGTGGAATTCCATTTGTGCGAGCTCTCCCTCTGACCTCCAGAGTGGAGCAGCTCCCGTGCTTGTTAGGCCGGCTGGAAGCTCGGACTGATGCCTGCGTTTCCTTGTGTGGTAATGTGATATTTATATGCTGAAAGCCTTCCTGCCAGCATGCCACACACACTCACACACACATATACTCAGGGTATATTGGATGCATTCCAAAGGAAGGTAAGTCAGGCAATGCTATTTTTTCTTCCCCCTCTTTCTCTGTAACATTGTATGAATCCATAGCAGTGGCTGCTCCCCTTTCTTCCTGCTCCCCTCCCCCTCCATCATTCCATCTTCATATTTTCCCCCACTTTCCCTCTAACAGTATGTTTTACAGGTCAAGGCTGTGAAATTGTATGTGTTCGCAGAGAAGTCAAATTATGCTCAGTGAACAGACGTGCACGCTTACATGCAGCTATGCATCGCTCTCCCTTACTATCTCTTTCTGCACAACCCTCAGTCCCACACACTCACATTCCTCCCCTTCCTCCCTTTTCCTTGCTGGGCAGTTTGCCATGACAGAGAGGTCAGACATCATGTGATTCTGCAGTGGTGTGTAGAATGCATTCAGCCCAGAGTCCCCGGGCTCTGGATGACAACCAACCAAACCTCAGTCACAGGTTTTCAACAGCATGAAAAATACATAGAACCATCTGCCAGACTTGAAATGGCCTGCTACACTGTTTAGAATTTCACTGCTGTCCTTAGACCACTTCATTGAATGTCATACAATTCCTGCTGTTGGGGGAACTGTCAGTGAAGCCCCCCCCCCCCCCCCCCCCCCCCTTTATTATCTCTCCACCATTTTGTTCTGCACATTTAATAGGACTTGTTCCTCCTGCTGTATGCTGATCACAGGAACGTGGAACAAAGATAAAGGCAACAAGAGTGATTTCAGACAGCTTCCTTTGATGGTCTGAAAGACAGCAGTGTTGATGAAAATATGTTAGAATCAAAGAGAGGTAACAGGATACCAAGCTGTATGAAGCATTAGACTGAATGCTAAACAGGTTCAAATTCTTCTTTGGTTATTCTTTTAGAATTATGTGATTGTTATTGCTCTTTTAAAGCAGACCTCTTTAACACATCATTAATTTTTTATGTTGAGAAACAATTGTTTTGGTTTTTTTTTGCTTTTTTGAAATGTAAATGTTGCAAAAGTCAAGGTCATTATTTAGTCATTGCTCCAGTGGAGTAGAGTTGTCTAATATTATTGACTGTAGCAGAATAGGAACAAGATATGCAACCCTTTTAGTTAACCAGTTCTTGTTTGTTTTAGGTCCATTGAAAATAAGACAAACTTATGTAAAGTAAAATCGCTGCAGTGAACATGAGTGTGCACACACAGAGCCTTGCCTTCTCCGCTCACCTTATGACACCACCTGCACATATGGACTGTGTAAATTGGTAAAGTCTGGAAATTAAAAAGTACCAGCTCTAGGACAGTTATTAAACTTTATGTCGTCATGGGGCGTCGGTGGCTTGGTGAATGGCGGCCCGTGTTCGACTCCAGCCTGTGGCCCTTTGCTGCATCGATCAGCAGGCTGATTTCCATGCATCAGCATTCATGAGGTGCTCTGCATTGACCATGTTGGTTGAATTTGGAGAGCATTTGTAGAGAGCAGGATATGAGGCTGATCCAAATGCAGATAATTCCAAGTTGATTTGGGATTTATAAAAGGAAATTGTGTCCTCGTAGGCTTATGCACGGTTATAAATCAGAATATTTTTCAGTACACGCCTTTTTCGGCATGTACACCTTTAGTATGGATCCTCCACACTCCTCACCTCTGGTGATTTGAAACAGTGAAAACACAGAGAAAAACAGTATCACGTTACAAATCAGTGTTTTTCCGACACTTTATAGCTTGTGGCAGATGCTCTGCTAGCCCAGCACCTGCTAATGTGCGCTCACCTTTTTTCTCTTTTAACTTAAGATCCAGATGTTCAGGAGGTTTTTACCAGGAGCCAAATTATGCGTAGAGATCTCTATCTTTACAAAACAAGTGGACCAGGTGATTTAAACCAGTATAAACACTGAATGGAGCAGTATCACATAAAAAAAGGGTTTTCTGATGCTGCTTGTTGCTGAGGGGCTGCTGTCTATGGTGGCCAATGCAAAAACACGGATAGTCCTATCTAATGCCAGTGTTAGGTGTGTCCATTCATGGCTACTGTAGAAACATGGTGGACTCCGTGGATGATGACTGGATCGCTATGTAGATTTAAGCAGCTCATTCTAAGGTAACAAAAATACGCTGATTCTTATGAGATTTTCAGGCAATTATGCACTCCATATTATATACTTTAATTCATTAATTTTCCATAAACGCTTATCCTGTTAAGGGTAGCCTATCCCAGTTGACATTGTGCGAGAGACAGGGTACACCCTGGACAGGTCACCAGACTATCACAGGGCTGACACATAGAGACAGACAACCATTCACACTCACATTCACACCTACGGACAATTTAGAGTCACCAATTAACCTGCATGTCTTTGGACTGTGGGAGGAAGCTGGAGAAAACCCAGCTGACAGGGAAAACATGCAAACTCCACACAGAAGGGCTCCCCCACCCTGGGTTCGAACCGGGAACCTTCTTGCAGCACCAAAGTGCCGCCAGATTATATATTTATCATATTACATTCCATTTCTGCTTATAGAGCTCCACAATTCCTACACACTGGACCTTGAAGGCAACTTCTATATTCTTTATTATAATATATTCAGGATTCAGGGTAGCAGTCACCAAATATTATCTGGTATGTGGATGAAATTGCAGTAGAATTGTTCGTGGTAATAACATGTTTTGCAGTGCTCAGTATATAGATGGATTAACTGACAAGAATATGGATTGTTTTCTTAATTCAACCACAATATGTACCACACATAAAAGATTCAGAAGTGATTCAGAAGAGACAGAAATGTTCCTCCACCACAATTATTCCTCTGATGTTTGTTAACCTGTTTCTGTTGTTGCTGTTTATTATAAAAAGAGCTCTTCTTGGACCTCATTCACACATTCCTAGCTAGCGTCCCCGCTAACACATTTTATGCAGTGGTGGATATAGCATATGTGGAAGAAATAAATGTTACCCTCCAAATACTGGTAAACATACTGAGGGAGGGTGGTAAAGAGAATCAAAGGGATTAAATCAAGTCGTTGGACTGGAACCATTACAGCCCAAACTTTAAAAGCCTATGATTTTGTGGTTAAAGTATGTTTAGCTGTTGCCGTTTTTGAATAGGTATGTTAGCAATTCTTTTATGTCCCAGCAAATGTAATTGGAACTGCCTTTTTGTTTCTAGTTTATGTAACAGTCGTCTGGTTCTCAGTTTGTGTTCCCTTTGAAATAACGGCCCCGGCTGTGTTAAACAATGTTTGCATAAAACAGGAAAAACGAGACCTCTGTAGATTTTAACGTTGTGATGTATTTAGTGCCTTGCCGCAGGCAAACTCCAACCCCCCACAATAAGCTTTAATGGAGCATAGAATCAATATGTTTGACATTTATCTCCCATCTCCACATCTGGTGTTTGTTGTTGATGCCCCAAAATGGCTCCTCATGAGGCTAGTGTCTGTGCCAGTTTTCTGTTTTGGAATGAGGAAATGAATGAAGGTTGTATGGCGCATTCACTGAGTACTTTGCACAAAGTCAGTGGGCGACTGTGTTTCCCTGCTATGGCGTTATTGGGAATTGGAAGAGCTCTCAGTTTAATCATTATTCTCTACGCCTGCTCCCATCCAAATGTGAGGACAGGCATTACTTCACTCATTACATCTAGCTGATTTTGAGTGTTTTTGCCAGCATTCCCCAGGCATGCCTAAGCAATTGCTTTATGTCACACATGCCTGTGTGTGTTCATTTGAGAAGAGATCTTTATCCGGCCAAGCCCCGACCCAGCAGCAGTATAACCACAACTATCTCTCCGAGAGAGGGAGAACCGGAGAGACAGAGAGCGGGAGACTCTCTGCCACTGCAGGGTCAGAGATTACAAACTCAATTGTACTCTGCTGGATGACATGTCTGCTCAGCAACTTCCTGCTAGCGACATCAGAGGGGAGGAAAGTATGAAGAAGGAGGGGGGAGGCGAGGAAGGCCATCCGTGCTTCCAGTGCCATTAATCTTTCCCTCTTTGTGTGCAGCAAACTAAAAGAAAAATTTGCTTCCACTTGCCCATCAAACCAATGAGTCTGACTTATTCTCTGGATATACTCACTGGAAGAGAAAGAGAGAATTGCAGGAAAATTTGACATGAATAACAAAATACAAGCTGTGAATGTATTTTTTTCAATGATTGTCTTTAATCTTAAGTTTATTTACTGTTTAGTCTGTATAATTTTAGTGCATATTCCATTCTGATATTAATTCTGTTTAAGAGTGATGGTCTAATCAGGCTTATTAGAGCTGATACTAATCACTGACTACCATTCCAGTTGGTTGATCTTTTAACACATAACAAACAATAAAAGAATATGGTATGTGTAATAGTGTAGCATGATATACATACCAGCACACTACATTCTTGTTAAAATAATTCAATTGCCTTTTTGGTTTCACACAGGAAACGAGCAGCGGTCTCCTGGGTGAAAGTCCAGAGTTTGTTTGACCAATCCACCTACTATCCTTCCCACCCAATGAATATTTTTTAACTGTTTATGCTACAGCAGTTTCTCCTCAGTCAAGAAAATGCTTCTGCCTGATGTGTCTTTTACCACCGCTAAAGGGAGCCTATGTGCATCAGTATCTGACGAAGCATCAGTATTTGAAAAATAATGACATCAATATTTGATGAGGCCGGGTTTCTTTTTGTCTCACCCTTGCGTTCACCACATTCTCTCCACGCTGCAATTTCCCTTATGTTCCATTTTTCACTGTCCAAAAACAAAGTGGGGGTTGGGGGCAGTTTTTAATGCACCCTAGGCGGCTGCCTTTGTTGCCTATGGGAAGATCCATCACTGACTTCGACAGAATTGCCCCACATAACAGATCCTGTAAACTTTGCCACGTGTCTGTTACACAGGTTATTTTCAAGGTTGAACTCAGACTCATGTCAAAGGAAATTGATTACAACTTAGTATGTACTGTTAAGTCCAGCAACTACATTTGTCTAACCTTTAAAATTTTGGATCATAGAGCAGCTTTAAGAGTTAGATAATAGATAATAAGTTCCTCAGAATGCCTCATATTCACATAGAGCAGCTGCTTCGAATATGCTAGAGCAGCAGTATAAAAGGAAAAGAGGTAGAATTTCATTAGACTAGCAATAAGTTTCTCCATTCACCTGTTTTGAGAACACGTTAATGAATTCTTTTAAGAGGTTGTGTTCACAAGCTGTTGTCGTGGGCATCAAGTGCAGTTTGCCTTAATAAATGTCTGACTTGGAAATCAGTAACAAACACGGGCAGAGTACCAATTTAATCATATTTTATAACCAAAAGAAAGTTTTCCCTCGAATGTTTTATTTTGTAATTCATACCAAATGTGTGTTTTATATAGCACGATCTGACCTGTTGTATTCATTAGAAAATCGCATTGCTCTTGGCTCAACGCCTGTGACAGATGTGTACATATGCTGTATCTTGGGTTCAGGATCTTTGTCTGTTTAAACTGTGACACAGAGTCATGCACAATGTTCAGCTGAATGTTGTTTGTCTTTAGTGCATGAGCTCTATTAGTCTCACACTGTAAATGTCTTAATTCCACAACACAGGGGACTGTGTCTTCATATGAGCTACTGTCGTAGAAAATGGCAGGAGGAATGTGATCATTATTTTCAATGAGGCTCTGGTGATGTGTGCTGAGGGAAGCAGGGAATTCACAGTCTGCCCCATATACACTAGGAACCTGCTTGTGATCAAGCAGAATTAACATCAAATATGATGTGCTTTCCCTTTGTGTAGTGGTGTCTCGCTGAAATATCTTTGCCTTCATGCTCAACTCTTTTGGGCCGGCTTTCAACTTTAGAGCTGAAGGTTGTCAAGGTGAAACTACAGAAACTGTCTGAGTATCCACAGACGCCTACCTTGGAAAGGGTTATTCAAAAAGTGTCTCACTTTGGTAAGAGTATAATCTAACTAAAACAGAAGGAGTCTCTGTATGCATGTCTGTCCTTTGATTTTCTCAACGACTGTTCATCTGATTGATTTCACACATGGTGGTTGTAATGCTGAGGACCCAAGGAAGTGCAGTGTCGAGTGTGAGCTCTTACTGTATGACTACTACTTATTGGTAGTGTGTTACAACCACCAGAACACACTGTAAATGAAAAGGGGACTAGCACTGGATTGATAACCAAGTGAAAGGAGAAGTGAGACGCTGCTGCCATTGTTTGTGTTTCTGTTACCTCACTTGGCTCAGGAACTGGGATAAGGTGTATACATGCAACAGAATTACGGTTTCTTTTTGAGTACACCAGGTAGCATATTTGGGTTTCTATTAAAGCCACACTTAGCTTTATGGAAATTTTACACTTTTCTTTGTTTAGGTTAAAATGCTGTTAATAAGCTGATGGTACACTAAAATATAAATGAATTCCACCAGAAATAGAAACTCATAATTATACCATTCTCATATGGTTCTAAGAAAACTCCGACCAATCACTGCATTCGGATCGAATTCAGTGATTGGCCGAGCGTCCTGTCTGTCTTCCCCATGTGGAGGCCTCCGACTGATGTAACTGCTCGCGTTCCACCTTCAGCCGCTCCAACAGGGAAATCAGTTGGCTAAAGAAAGAATATAGCAGGTAAAGCTAACACTGAGAGAGAACTTGATGCTGCAAACCCAAAACTGGGGTCAACATCGGCTCTGCTTTCGAGCGATGGCGAAGACTGATGCAGCTTCATCCTGAGCTAAAAAGGGACGAGATGGTAGCAGAGTTTCTGCTGGACAGGTATTTTTAGTTTGCCTCTAATGTAACATAGGCTTTAACGTTATATATGACAACACAGCATCCAGTTGCTAATGGCTAACGTTAGCCTACTGTAGAGTAGCCTCTGAAACATTAACGCTATCTTCCTTGTGCGTTTCCCTTTACTAGTAACGTTAACACTACTATCTTTTTTTGTAAAAGATTATTTTTCGGGCTTTTTGCCCTTAATGTACAGGACGGAGTGAAATGGGGTGAGAGAGAACGGGGAGTGACATGCAGTCGAACCTGTGACCGCTGCAGCGAGGCACCACCTCTGTACATGGGGCGCCGGCACTATCCACTATGCTACTGACGCCCCGTTAACGCTACTATCTAACTTTAGCACTGTAACCTTATTCTAAAACTCATCAGTCATTACTGACTCCGGTTGAGTTTTAGAACTCCTTGGTTGTGTTTGACTGTCTTGGTTGTAACGTTACACTCGCTCTCCTCTTCCGTGTATCTAACGTTACCTTGCCAACGCCTATGTCTATCATAGACGTAATGAGGACGTAATGGAGGAGGGAGTAGGCCTTTGGAGGGAGGTGGGGTTGCAGGAGGAGGGTGATGGGACTTTGGAGAGAGGCTGGAGTTGTGGATGTTCAAATTTTTTCTAAGTGCTGTGTGAAATACAAGAAAGGTAAGAGTTGCTTTAAGTGGGATAAGAGCTTATCCAGGTTTCTGAAAGCAGGATACGGTGTTTACATGTTGACATGTTTAGCCGCATGTCATCATTTAACCGCTGGCTGTCCAGGTGGTGTCCAGCAAACGATGTGGGTTTTGTTAATAATTGGCAAACTTTCTGGGGAAAACCTGGTCTTATTAGGAGAGACGGCATTCACCCCACTTTGGATGGAGCTGCTCTCATTTCTAGGAACCTGGCAAATTTTATTAGTAATTTAAATCCCTGACAACCCAGAGTTGAGACCAGGACAGAGAGTTGCAGTCCTAAACGCCTCTCTGAGCTTCTAGTTCAGTTACCCAGCCATAGTTTTCATAGTTTTATACAAACGGTGTCTGTCCCCCGACCACCTAAATTATTTAAATCTAAAATTAAACAAAGAGGAGTTGTGCATAACAACCTCATAAAAATTAAAACCTCTTCTGTGACAGAAAGACAAAACAGGAGAATTAAATGCGGACTGTTAAATATCAGGTCTCTATCGTCTAAAGCAGTGTTAGTAAACGAATTAATATCAGATAATCATATTGATTTACTCAGTCTCACTGAAACCTGGCTGTGTCCAGATGAATATGTTAGTCTTAATGAGTCCACTCCTCCCAGTCATAATAATACCCACATTCCTCGAGGCAGTGGCCGAGGAGGGGGAGTTGCAGCCATTTTTAACTCTAGTCTGTTAATCAGCCCTAAACCTAAACTAGATTATAATTCATTTGAAAGCCTCGTTCTTAGTCTTTTACATCCGACCTGGAAAACCTCGCAGCCACTTTTATTTGTTATAGTGTACCGTGCTCCTGGCCCATATTCTGAATTTGTATCTGAATTCTCAGAGTTTTTATCCAGTTTAGTTCTTAAATCAGATAAAGTTATTATTGTAGGCGATTTTAACATTCATGTCGACGTTGATAATGACTCCCTGGCTACCGCGTTTATCTCATTAATAGACTCCATTGGCTTCAGTCAGGGTGTACATGAACCCACTCACTGTTTTAACCATACCCTCGATCTAGTTCTGACGTATGGAATTGAAATTGATAACCTAAAAGTCTTTCCACAGAATCCCTTGCTAACAGATCATTATCTGATTACTTTTGATTTCTTTTTACTCGATTACACGCCACTCAGCAACAGTTACTATACTAGATGTTTATCAGATAGTGCTGTCGCAAAATTTAAGGAAAAGATTACTTCGTCGTTAAATTCAATACCAATACCTTCAGTAACAGAGGTTTCCCGTGCCGACTTTAACCTCTCCCAAATTGATCATTTTGTTGATAGCGCCGTAGGCTCGCTGCGAACAACGCTCGACTCTGTAGCTCCTCTTAAAAAGAAGTTAACAAAGCAAAGAAAGTTTGCTCCTTGGTATAACTCTCAAACCCGTAGGTTAAAACAAATATCGCGAAAATTTGAAAGGAATTGGCGATTAACCAAACTGGAAGAATCTCGTTTAATCTGGACAGACAGTCTCAAAACTTATAAGAGGGGCCTCCGCAATGCCAGAGCAAACTATTACTCAGCATTAATAGAAGAAAACAAGAACAACCCCAGGTTTCTTTTCAGCACTGTAGCCAGGCTGACTGAGAATCAAAGCTCTATTGAGCCTTGTATTCCTTTAGCCCTTAGCAGTAATGATTTTATGAGCTTTTTTAATGACAAAATTCTAACTATTAGAGGCAAAATTCATGACCTCCTGCCCTCAGATGGTAGACCTACCTATCTAACCTCAAACACAGCTGTAAGACCTAATATATATTTAGATTGCTTCTCCCCAATTTCTCTTCAAGAATTGACCGCAGTGATTTTTTCATCTAAATCATCAACGTGTCTCTTAGACCCCATCCCAACTAGGCTACTTAAGGAGGTCTTTCCTTTAGTTAACACTCATATATTAGATATGATCAATATATCCTTATTAACAGGCTATGTACCACAGTCTTTTAAGGTAGCTGTAATTAAACCTCTCCTAAAAAAGCCCACCCTGGATCCAGAGGTGTTAGCCAACTATAGACCAATATCTAATCTTCCCTTTATGTCAAAGATCCTTGAGAAAGTAGTCGCAGACCAGCTGTGTGATTTTCTCCAGGATAATAATTTATTTGAGGAATTTCAGTCAGGATTTAGAGTGTATCATAGCACTGAGACAGCTCTAGTTAAAATTACAAATGACCTTCTGATTGCTTCAGACAAAGGACTTGTTCTCTGTTCTTGTTTTATTAGATCTTAGTGCGGCGTTTGACACAACTGACCATCAAATTCTACTGCAGAGACTGGATCACTTAACTGGCCTAAAAGGTTCAGCACTAAGCTGGTTTAAATCTTATTTATCTGATCGTTTTCAATTTGTTGACGTTCGTAATGAATCATCCTTACGTACCAAAGTTTGTTTTGGAGTTCCGCAAGGTTCTGTGCTCGGACCAATCCTATTTACTCTATATATGCTTCCTTTAGGTAACATCATTAGAAATCACTCTATAAATTTCCATTGTTATGCGGATGATACACAGTTGTATTTATCGATGAAGCCAGAAGAAAGTTATCAATTAACTAAACTCCATAACTGCCTTAAAGACATAAAAAATTGGATGAGCACCAATTTCCTGATGTTAAATTCAGACAAAACTGAAGTTATTGTTCTTGGCCCCAAACAACTCAGAGACTCTTTATCTGATGACATAGTTTCTCTAGATGGCATTGCTCTGGCCTCTACCACTACCGTAAGAAACCTCGGAGTAATATTTGATCAAGATTTGTCTTTTAATTCTCATTTAAAGCAAACCTCACGGACTGCATTTTTTCATCTGCGTAATATTGCGAAAATTAGGCCTATCCTGACCCGAAAAGATGCAGAAAAATTGGTCCACGCTTTTGTTACCTCAAGGCTGGATTACTGTAACTCTCTATTATCAGGTAGCTCTAGTAAGTCCTTAAAAACTCTCCAGCTAATTCAGAATGCAGCAGCACGTGTACTAACAGGAACTAAGAAACGAGATCATATTTCTCCTGTTTTAGCTTCTCTGCACTGGCTCCCTGTAAAATCCAGAATTGAATTTAAAATCCTACTGTTAACTTATAAAGCTCTAAATGGTCAAGCTCCGTCATATCTTAAAGAGCTCATAGTGCCATATTATCCCACCAGAACACTGCGCTCTGAGAACGCAGGGTTACTCGTGGTCCCTAAAGTCTCCAAAAGCAGATCAGGAGCCAGAGCCTTCAGCTATCAGGCTCCTCTCCTGTGGAATCATCTTCCTGTTACGGTCCGGGAGGCAGACACCGTCTCCACATTTAAGACTAGACTTAAGACTTTCCTCTTTGATAAAGCTTATAGTTAGGGCTGGCTCAGGCTTGCCCTGTACCAGCCCCTAGTTAGGCTGACTTAGGCCTAGTCTGCCGGAGGACCCCCCTATAATACACCGGGCTCCCTCTCTCTCCCTCTCTCTCTCTCTCTCTCTCTCTCTCACTCTCATCCTATTACTGCATCTTGCTAACTCGGCCATTCTGGATGTCACTAACTCGGCTTCTTCTCCGGAGCCTTTGTGCTCCACTGTCTCTCAGATTAACTCATATCGCAGCGGTGCCTGGACAGCGTGACGTGTGTGGTTGTGCTGCTGCCGTGGTCCTGCCAGATGCCTCCTGCTGCTGCTGCCATCATTAGTCATTAGTCATACTTCTACTGTTATTATACACATATGACTATTGTCACACAAGTATACTGTCAGATATTAATACATACTTTCAACATATTGTACCACAGTAGCCAGAACTATAACTATAATATTATTACTTTCATTAATGTTGTTGTAAGCTACTGTCATTACCTGCATCTCTCTCTCTCTCTCTCTCTCTCTCTCTCTCTCTCTCTCTCTGTCTCTGTCTCATTGTGTCACATGGATTACTGTTAATTTATTATGCTGATCTGTTCTGTACGACATCTATTGCACGTCTGTCCGTCCTGGAAGAGGGATCCCTCCTCAGTTGCTCTTCCTGAGGTTTCTACCGTTTTTTTCCCTGTTAAAGGGGTTTTTTTTGGGGGAGTTTTTCCTTATCCGCAGTGAGGGTCTTAAGGACAGAGGGATGTCGTATGCTGTAAAGCCCTGTGAGGCAAATTGTGATTTGTGATATTGGGCTTTATAAATAAAATTGATTGATTGATTGATTGATTACATGCTCAAAGACATAAACAGGATGCCTCAAAAACCTGATCATAAATGGTACATTCATGTCCATGTAAACACACCCTATGTCATGGCAGGTGTATTCCTCATGACCCAAGGAGGCACAGTGTTGAGTGTGAAGTAGTTTGGATCAGCGGTTCTCGAGAAAGCTGCACGCAGCAATATCTGAGGCCAGGCAATGGGCATGTTTCCAACAGCCATGTTTTGAACAGGCACTGGTCGAAACAAAATGCACATGCAGCTTCTTTGAATGTCACAAATCTCCAAATCAAGGATTGCTTTGATGCACTTATGTGAAGATGATGTAGCATTGTTCCACATGGCTCCATTTATAATAGGTTGACATTTTTATCTTTGTCTTCACACACACAAAAGCATATGTGCAATTTTAACACACTGTGCTATTGAGTCATTAAAAATATTGGCATCATTAAAACAGCTATTGAAAATCAATAAGGAAATTGCAGTCTTACTCCCCTCACTGCCAGCCTCCACTATTCCTCTGCTTTGCCATATTTAGTGAAATTTCTTGATGCACATAGTGCACAAGCTCTTTTGCTACGGTCCACTGGGCAGTTTGCCATCAAATGCTTTGGCAGGCTCAGTGTGTGAAGTCAAGTATTGATTTACATGCAACATCATTTTCTTTCCCTCTCAAATTTCTGGTGGTCAGTGTAGCGAGAATAAGATTCAGCATAATTACTTGAATAATGCTGGCACTTCACATATCTTTGAACTGTACATCGCCTGCGCCGGGTGTTTAAAAAACATAGGCATGTTATCGCAGATTAACTGTATCCCCGGTCGTGCTGTGGAGGAACACATCTTTTTTCCATTTAAATTAAGAGCCTGAGCTGTTTCGTCAGTTCCTTTGTGTCTAGGCATCACTGTAATAATATTGGAAGTGCCCAAAAGCAACTGAGTCATCCTCTCCTCTGGCCTTAAGTTCAAATAGACCATGTGAGAAGCTATTTAGTGTTTAACAGACAGATGGGTAACACAAAAGAATAACATTTAAGCACACTCTCTATCAGCTCTTGTAGATTTTTTCCTGAAATGCAGAAAAGTATTATGTAATGTAAGATTTAAATGATCTTAGAAAACTCCTAGTGCAACACAACCACAACCCAAGCATTTGCATTAAGTATTTATACAAGGATTTTTAGTAGTCTCCCACAAGCAAGGATGCTTCTTGATATTTTATGTATAAAGTAAAACAAGTATTAGTGCCCATCTCTTACTCATATGTCAGCAGTCATATCGGCAGGCCTGTCATGCTTTGATTTCTCCACACAGTCATTTTCTTTTTTGCCTCTGAAAAACACAGAAGTGTAAGGAATGTCTCAGATATATAGATAGATACTTTAATAATCCAGAGGGAAATGAAGGCACCCTGTAGCTTTTTACACAACACAATGCATACAAACACACAGATACACATATGGATAGAAAAAATAGATAAGAAGAATGAAAACACACAGCAGTGAAATGATCGTCTTCTCCCAGGATTACCACAGAGAGTGGTCACTACAGTAGATCAGCTTATGATGGTAGTACAAATTTGCTGTTGACAGTGCAGGTATTACAATGTAAGGGGATAGTGTGTTTAATGTGTTTATCCGCTTTAACGTAAGCTGCGGGCTAACTAGCTTACTTACCTGCTTTTCTTGTAAAGCAAGCGTTACTTGCAAGGCAGAGCAGAACGTCATTAACTGTCTAGTGTTTCTCCACTGTGTGGGAGCCAGGTTTGGATAGGTTGCAGAGTTCTGGATATTGTTAGCAGCTCTGCTGTTCTCTTTATGGTTAGATTCAGGGAAGTTTACTCAGCAACCTCAGTCATTAAGTGAGATAGTATTATATTAAGCAAATACATTAGTTAATCCTCACCCTAAAAGCCTTTTACAACATTATGTTTTTACTTTTAATGTCACAAGTACGTAAGCTAACTGCCAAAGAAGGTTGAAACAAAACAGTCTGATCTTACAGCTTTCCTCAACATACATATAAAGGCACCAAACCGACGTAAAAGAATTAGTGGCAACGAAGGCCAACTGTTGTGACTTCTCATGAAGCCTGTGTCTCAGCCAAAAAGTTGCACCAAACACACCGCAAAGACTACAGCCAACGGCCAACTAGCATGGATGTTCTGTGTCTGCATGAGAGGAAATAACTCCATACCAGCTGGTGGCAGTAGTCTGTGTTCGTCTTAAAAAAAAGGGGAAATCGGGTAGCAAACAGGAGAGATTCAAGATGCTAGTTAGCCAGTTAGCAAAACACACCCCAGTGTCTAAAGAACAAAGGATATTTACCATGGACAGGAGCAATTACATACCGTCTCTGCTCAAGAGCTTAATGGCTAAAAACATAATCTTACTTAATATAAAAACATTGTTTCGACCACACGCCCTCTGGACTTTAGTCCTTTGTTTGCTTTCCTCACCTACATTTCTGTTCTTGTGCAAAGAGCTGAACTGTCAATCAAAGTGATTTGACTCAGCGAAGGGCCTTAGCGTCTCCAACACTGATTCAACATGCCAAGTTGGCCAAAATACACAGACAAGGGAGGACGAGGGCCAACAGTACAGGACACACTGCAAAAACTAAGGCGACAGACGCTCACCAACTGCCCGACCATAGACATCGACAGCAATGCTATTTCGTTATTTCCACGTCTTCTACATGGATCATTAGTTAGGAGGGACTTTTGCCTAAGAGATGAAAGTTTAGCCTTAGTCGCAAAATATTTTTAGCATGCATATAGCCATTAATTGACTGGAAACAAGCTGGATCTGTTAAAAGGTGAAGCATTTTCAACCAACTACAGCTGAAAAAAATTTGAAATTTGACGGTCGCGTGCTAGAAATGAGACCCCTCTTTTCTTTTGCCTTTTTCTTTAATTAAGGACCCATTACTGAAAAAATTACTTGGAATGTCTAGTAGTAAATCTGCCACTGTTTCATTGTAGAGTCCACATGTGTCACGTGAGGATGGAAACCGATGCGTAAAGCAGCAGTAACTATCAAGTAGTCGTCTTATTTTATTTCAATAAAAGCCTCAGTTTCATGGCCTAAGATAATTCAGGGCTGTATTAGTGCAAGGAAAATTCAACTATCCATATAATCTCCACATTGTGTCTCACTTAAAATATTTTAGCACACTCACGCAAACTGTAAAAGTATCAGTTGAAAAGAACTTGTAAAGCAGTTTTATTCGACACCCTCTGTTTAACAGTTCACTGTATTCTCCCTCTGAACATATCAGTATGATCATCTTATCTATTGTAAGCTGCAGCACTAACCCATGGGCTCAGAGAAACTTAAACTCGCCTTTGATAAGAATCAAGGGACAGCCTTCCTTCTGTGCTCCTTCCTCAAACCGCGCTCATTGCTAGCCTCGAGAGAAGGAGGGAAGAGACAGTTATTTCCCACAGAGGCTGAGTGAACACAGATGGGGGGGCTGTACACCAGTGTCAGAATATCAAAGCAAATATTCACCTTAAGAGACAGACATGTTCATAAACTCCGCGGTCCTTCTCAATTTCCACATTATGAAATCAAATGCCCACTGTGAAGTGGTTTGTTACCTTGCTTAAAATACGAGCCCCTTTTTGCTGACAGCACCTGTGTTAAGGGGAGCTGGATTTGTGGCACCGATAAAAGGAGATTGTGGTGGAAAATAAGAAGTTTTAATGCCTCAGATTCCCTGGAATTTTTCTTTGAAGTCGAAGTTTGAAAGCAGACATGGTAATTGTCTCCAGGGGTTCTTGCTGTGTGTTTGAGATAGTGTGTGTGTGTGCTGTAAAGGAAACTACTAAGTAGAAGGGTCTGACTGTGTGATGTTTTTGTAAATGCGGTGCAGTTGTCTGATACTTCAACTCAAGTATAATAACAACATCTATTTATTTTTTCATGTTTGGGATTTGTAACTTCTGAACCACATTATTAAACCCTGCAGAATATTCTCCCTGTATCTCAGATTTGTCAGTTTTTTTTTAAATGCTGTTTTCTGCCGTGCATTACAAGGAGGTTTTTCCTCACTGCCGTCACCAAGTGTTGCTCATGGGGGAACTGTTGGCTCTCTGTAAATTAAAGAGTATGGTCTTGACATATGAAAAGTGTCTTGAGATCATTTTTGTTATGATTTGGCATTATATATAAAAAAAACCTGACTTGACATGCCATTAGAAATGTGTTTATTTTTTCCGTTTCTGTCAGAGTGCTGCTGCTCTCGTCAAACAGAAGCTCAACTGTGAGTACAAGAGAGGAGCATTTTCCTTGGAAAGTTCCAGCAGTTGGCTTGTTGAGTCTAAAAAAATGTGACTGTTGTGAGGCAGTCTTGTTTTCTTCTTGCCCGAGGGCCACTGCAGGAGGTGAAGTCATAAACATGGCTGGGAAAGTGGAACTGAGCTAAGTGAGGAAGTCTGTGTGAATCTCCCTGCAAAAACACATGACTTCACTACACCTGTCAGCACTGCAGCTAGCTAAAAGGCTAATGTGAGGCTTGCTCTTCACAAACTTTTTTTTTTTGTAGTGCTGAATTGTTATGCTTATGAGGCTGTGGGGAATAGAAAATAAATTTAATACGTCTTGCTCCTCAGTCTTCCAGGGAATTTTAAGTGGGATGGTGGGCTGGTGACAGCTTGAAGTCATTTACATCAAGACAATAATAAAGCCTCAATTGCTGACACACAGAGTTGGCTCTTGAACTAAACATCACAGCACAAATACACCAAGGTAAATTAGCAGATCCTGCCAAGATTCCTCACTCTGTGATTTGATGTAATAGTCACATTGCAGTGATGATTTGATTAAAAAAGACAAAGGTATTTACAGTGATTTATCTCAAAGTACAAACTTGGATATGTCATGTGCAGTGTTTGGCTCTATTACCAGTAATTTGTTATATTACTTATTATATTACTTTACCGTTACACCTCCTCAAAATTTAGACTTTGCATGTGCACCTCTGTGTGAATGTCAGGGTATACCCCAGTAAGCACAGCTAAGGCTGAATTGCTTGCAAATGATTTTTTACCTGGGGTCTTACGTTGCCTGTGACCGGTATTTTCCCAAGGATCTGTTTGAAAGATGGAGAGTCAATCATGGAGACAGGCAACATTTCATTGACCACATATCCAGCCACAAGCTTTATGAGTTAAGCCAGTTAATGGCAACAGCCGTCCTCCACGGCCGAGGAGGGCTCACCTTTTGTGGGGTGTATTTCCACAAGCTTCACATCATTGTGCTGTTGGTTCTAGAAGGTGTCTAAGGAGGTGTGAGGTTGTGTTTTTCACAGTGGAGAGAGTCTTAAGACGGGTTCACACTGGATGTGGAAGTGCCAGGAAGCACGCCGATTTTCCGTGAAGTGCTGCATGCTTCCTTTTGGTGCCCATGTCAAGTGAATGTGCTGCTCACATTGAATGTGGCGTGGTGCCAAGTGCCAAGGCCGACTCACGATCTGAAGCAATAGTTCAGGCGTTTGGTCGATGTTTGTGATAAAAATCAAAGTAATGGGAATATTTTCAGCCGCTAAATTTAATCGTTTTCCATTCTCTAAGCGAGCTTGCTGCTTGGTGACGTGCATGTGCGCAGATTACAGATTGTCATTCTGATGACCATGGCGGCAAAATCCAATATGGCCGCCACCCAAAATCCATTTCGGCTGTGACTTTTGAACCAGATTAGCTACACATGCAAGCTCGGTGTCTATTTTGTGGTTTTTGATCAGAAGAAACACACTAGAATGCTTATTTTTATAATTGGATCCATCACTACCTCAAATCTGCATTTTTCCACCCACCTAAAATAGTTAATTTTTTTCTCAACTCTTTTTTCAAACTTTGTGTCTATTTCAGATTTTCAAGCATTAGAAACACATGGACTACTCAAAGTTATGATTTATTTTAAAGTCGTATTATATGTTATTTCTAATTTCTAATTTGGGTATTAGCAGTATGGCTGCTATCCCAAAACATTAATCTTACACGCACATTTTCACCCAGATCCAGTTGTAGGGATGAGCTGTTTCCATTCTGTTTGCATGTTTGCAACCCCACAGATATAATCAACAGAGAAGTTAAAGTCAAAGTGAAAAATATGTTTTATTACAATTTAAGGCAGTAATAAATGAAAGAAATGCAACAGTATACTATTTGAATCAGTTTATGAATACATTTTAGATCCAGTTATAGTATTAGTAATTGGTGCTAGCAAGTAATAATATTACTGTAAGGCATTATAGTACAACACTGGTTATTTGTACTTTGAGATACAAAAGACATTTATACGTTTGTACCTTTTGAGATTAATAACAAATTTGCATATGTTGGGGTTTTACTTTTTCCAGTGCAAACTGTGTGAATTGACCTTTTAGTTGCACTGAAACGGGGAGCATTTTTAAGGCGAAGCAAATGTGTTTTTTGCAGCTGAACAGACTGACTCAGTGGCAGTAATTGGAAAACTGTGGCCCTGGTGCTGAGCTGCTAATAATGAGACATGTCTCTCGTTGTGTTGAGGATATTAATAATGTAATAATTCAGGAGCCGGTGTTGGACACTCCTAGATAATTAATGTTCACTCTCCAACTTGACACCAGTTGATTCTGTAGGTGAAGGAGTGTGTTAAATTTTTAATCATCACCGTGCAACAGGGATGCCTGAGCTCCAATGAAAGGGATAAAATGAGCTGCACCAGCCGTCTGTTTAGAGGGATAAGGTTAGCATTGCTTTGGGTTAATGTCACACGGCACCGGTGTGATCTAGAGCCTGTGTCCGTTTTGGCAGAAGGTACATATGTTGCACCTTTTGCTTCCAGTTTTAAAGGGGTTGTAAAAAGGTGTCTGAGAATGTGTTGGGCATGTGATCGTCCCTGTAGCTTAAGATAAAAACTTTTTTTTATGTTTACAGACATTAATCACAGTTGGGTTACTTGTAGCATCATTAGTATAAAAGAAAAGGCTGTGTTCAACTCCCCTACAATTATACTGCCAGTTATTCAACTAATTATTAGTCTTTAAATGTCAGAAAATTTTTTTTTTCCCATTGCACTTTACAAAAGCCCAAAGTAACTTTTTAAAATGCCATGTATTTTCCAACCAAAACTAAATATTTAAATTGCTATTTTGTAAAACAAAGAAAAGCAGCAAATCCTCACAACTAAGAAGCTGAAACTAGGGAATGAGTGGACATGATGGCATTTTTACTTAAAAAAAAAAAGACCCATAAGAATCAATGAGTTACCAAAATAGTTGCATTTAAGTGGTTTAAATATTGACTAAACCATTAATTGACCAATTGTTTTGGCTATGTTTAGGAGTAGAAAATACAGTGCCTCTCAACTTTTTTCATGTCAGGGACCCTTGAACTGATACACATTAGGTTACAGATCGTCATTTGATAACATTTCACTGCAGGGACCTCCATCTGAAAAGATTTTGGTTGTAAGAGATGATTAAAACCAGAATTCTATAGTTGTCAACTACAGTTAAAGAGATAACCGTGGACGAAGTGGAAGCTACAATCAAAAAAGTGTCTTTTGACTATTAAGCCACGTTCCCACCAAAAACATTTGATGTAGTACATTTGGAACTGTACATAACCTGTGCAGACATCTATCTATACCCTGGATCTGTTCAGCTTTTCTGGCGCAGACTCTTAAATGAAGGCAGGGTTGTTGTTACTCACTGCTCCGTCCAGCTCTGGCTGTATTTCTTCTTTACAGGTGATGCAGAGAAAAGTGAGAAAACAGAATATTTGTAGTGCTGTTCATCCAGTTTAAAAATCATATACATTGTTTAAACGCTTGAAGATCCAATCACAACTAAAGCATTTGTCATATGAGACAGTAAGAACAAACGGAGTGGTCCAAGTTAACATGTTGACATTTAAGGTGTGTTGACTGCCTGCATTGAGTAACATGCAAGAAAACATTTCACCGTAGAAGGGCACAGTTAATTAAATAATTTTTTTCAGTCTGGAGTTGGTAGCTGTTAACTAGAAAACATTAAAAAGGCAGCAAAACACGTTAATTTTATACATACCGTTGACTTAAGTATGAAAAACCATGGTATGAACAGTGGTTACATTAGCTTCAAGAGCAGCCACAACTCAGCCTCGAGTAAGAGTGATGGTTTTCTATTGACCAATCAACAGACTGCAGTGTGTCTAGCTCCACCTTTTAGTATCAGTATGTTGGGTACCTTAACAGAGGGTGGACGAAAAATGGGGACTATACGGAACAGTTCTGTTGTTACCATCCACAACTTTTCACAGTGGAAACGGAAAATAACCGTTCAAATGTGTGCCGAACTGAATTGAACCTGACTGCTTGATGGAAATTAGGCTTCACTCACATTGGGCTCACTTTTATATTGAATTGAATAGTGAAAATAAACTTTTCCCTCTTTTTCCTGGGCACCCATTAAAACTCCCTTAAGGACCCATGGGGGTCCCAGAGCCCTGGTTAGGAACCACTGGAGTAATTAATTCGTCAGATGGGTTCAGATTGTATTCTCCATACAACAGTTATCTTAAAAATGAGCAAAGCAGTTTTTTAACAAGTGTGTTTATTGGATTTTTTATATACTTAAGGTATTACAACAAAAACAACAACAGAAAACAAGTAAGGTACAATACAGAACATTCAAAGTAAGGTATCATCTTAATATCTTAGTATCTGCTGAAACAGGCCAACACATTGAGTACTTTTTCAAGGTCCAAAATAAATAATCAGAAAATGCTATCTATACAAGTATTGATGGTTCAAAAGAAAGAACCAAAACAAAAGAAATGAAGAAATCATCAAAAAATGAAGGCAAGTAGACTTCTGTAGCTTTCCCCTCCTCTAGAAGTGTCGTTCCCATATCTTATCAAAGGTAGAATATTTATCCTTAATTATAAAAGTTTGTTTCTCAGGCAGTAAATTGTGACAGTCTGGCAAGCCAGTCTTGTAAACTTGGTCTGATAGCAGATTTACAGAATTTGCTATGGTGTATTTTGCTTGTAATAAGCAGAGCAGTTATTATTATTGTTAACATACTAATCACTTGGTTTGGACTACAAATGTCCCGTGTTACAAAAACTACAGGATTTCTATAAAAGCAAAAAAAAAAAAAAAAAAAATCCAGTTTATAAAAAAAATAATTAAATCAGAGATCAGAACAAGGATAAATATAAACACTCACATGATTTGTCCTTGTTCTCCAGGAAAGGGTAAATATGACTGAAAAACAAAACACAATGTTCAACTGAAGTCTAAAAGGCAAATTAAATCAATTATGCTTCTGGCTACATTTACACACATGGTGTAATTTGGCTGTTTGCCATGCTCCAGTAGAGATCCCGTTTGCGTTGAGCTGTTTACATGATCCGTTGATACCATGCAGTTGAGCCTCTTTGATACCATGAATAAACTAGCTAACAATACATTCCTGTCCACCTGAGCTGTTTTTCTTTAAATATTTAGATGCAGACACCAGTTACTACAGCCATTTTTGACTGAGTAATAGCATTACATCTCTAAAGCCCCTTTCCCACCGGGCAAAAAACCCTCTAACATACACTAACATCTGGCTTATATATGTAATAGGAAAGGTTACAATTGGCATTAATTCCGGGACAAATGACTCTGCCATGCCATCATTTGTCGCCGATGGCAGTCAGTCATTGACCACTGAAGCCTCTATTATGATTTAAAAAGTGTGTCTGTCGTGGCACTAATGGCATTAATTGCATCCTTAAAAACTAACAATTCTGATTTATCTAACAGATGATCTGTAGGCTGCCACATGGGCGAAGTGGTACCTTTTTTAGCAACCAAGTTTGTCGCCGCCATCATGAAGATTTGCCAGTGTTACTGACATCTGCTGGGCTGACTACCATTTGTTTCATTTTTAAATTCACCAGTATATAAACATCACGAGTGCCAGCAGATGAGTCAGAAAGTGACAAAGCAGCGTCCCAAACAGTCAGAATGATGGATATACGACTCCTGTTGGATGCCTCTTTTCTTGTGCAATGTTAAGACGCACTGCCACAAAATACTGTTCATCTTCATCCAAGCAGTGCTCGAATATCATTCAAAATTAGTCAGCACCAAGTTTGAAAGACAGACAAACACGTAACAGATAAAAAAAAGGAGGACCCACCATAACATTTTTACTGGCCCCCATGCTGATTCCTACTGTTTACTAAGCTGTTTTCCTGCACATTCGTTACACCTAACGTGACAAATCCCTTAAAGAAACAGAAATGCATACTACTGAAGGTAGGAAAGGAGTCTATTGTCTATTTTTCCTGGGTTAAAAAAAATCCTGCATCTCCATGGTAATTTTGGTGGAAAAGGGTATAATAAATGGAAAAACAATGATGAGCACAATGGTGTTACTTAATATTGTACCAATAAACCTGTGCAATTCTGAGGTTGAAAAGATCTAAGGGTGCTTTCACACCTGTCCTGTTTGGTTCGGTTCAGTCGAATTCAAGTTTGTGGTTTGTTCGGTCAGGTGTGAACACAGCAATCACACTCAGGTATGCACCAAAACAACCGGGCCGAGACCTTCTTGAAGAGGTGGTCTCGGTCTGGTTACAAATGAACTCTGGTGCAGTTCGTTTATGGTGAGAAGGTGTTCCGACCTGGATCTGAACCAACTGCAGTTGGTTAAACATGAGCATGTTACAGTCCTGGAGGATTATTAATGTGCACCTCCTCCTGTACTGCCTTAATATGCACATTCAGCACATCCAATGCATACATCAGTACAACTCGGTCAAGCGATATGCCCTGAACTGCTGTTGCTCTTTTTCCCTTTTAACCAGAAAATGCTGTTCTCACTCACTGTTTCATTCGTTCTGATCAACTCTCTATTTTGCCGCCTTTCATGATGTTAAGCTGCTCTTAATGAAACTCAACACTTCCTGCAGATGTTTCACAGTAAATGTGACGTGAAAAGATTATTTCTCCTGAACCGCTAGAAGGCTTTTAATGTGAAACAGATGGAGGAATTGGTTTGCATTAACAGCAAACAGCAGATGGGAGGAAATCAGAAAACAGGGAGGATTCTTACTGAAATACCATCAAACGCATATATAAAACGGGGAATTAGAAATAAAAGCCCGTCTGTCATAATGGCCTGTCTGAAATGAAAGTCTGCTTCTCTGTTCAGCCATTATTTTCCAATTTACGGTGTAACACTGATGCTTGCTGACCCATATAGAGGCTTGTAACATTCACAAATTGGTTATTTGGAGTCAAAAAACATAGATTATAGCTGACTACATTAGCTGAGTTGAGTCACATAAGCTGCAACATGAATATGTAATGGTACAGACACATTAACAACCCTATGAGAGATTTGCATTTAACACTTAAAATCTACAAAATTATGATTTTAAACCAGGAAATTTGGCCGAATAAATGAGACAAACGTCACTTTTGAATGTATCATCTGCAGTTAATTTTGGAGACAGCACTTTGAGTTGTGATACATGACACATTCATGAACAGTATATGTGTTTGCATGTCTGGTTGTCTGTGTGCGCTCTCGTCCTTTGCTGTGCAGCCATGGAAAAACAAATAATACACTTAGTGCGTGCAAAGAGCTGAAAGGCAGTTACAGTACAGTTTCCTGAGGGCAGCTGCATTTGTTTGAGGGTTAATGAATGCCAGAAACAGGCTTGTGTTGTTTGGTGAACACGATAGATTAAAGAACGATTGGCGAACGATTGCTGTTGCATACAGTCCCCAACAACACCCTTTCACCTCCCACATGTAACCCATAGCTCAGAGACAACCCATCTGTTTCTCCATTCCCAGGGTGAAACCAGCCCTGACAGAAGTGGCTAAGCAGTATTTCAAAAGTGTCCTTTCTGGGAAGACACAGTTGGCTTTGTGTGGTTCCCTATCTATCAAAATCTCTGCCTCTGTGTTTTCTCCCTCACCTTACACTCTTATTATCCGTCTTACCGAATCATATTCCCCATTTTTACTCTGTAGTTCTCCCCCCCTCTCATTCCCTGCTTCCCTCCCCCCTTATTCCACCCTCCTCATTTTTAAAAGCCACATGCTCCCAGCCCGTCTGGCTCAGTTGCACCCTGCCAATGAAGGGCTTTTTATTGGGCTGAGATTGAGTGCAGCCAAGCAGGGCCTGGCTAGAGCTGAGGCTGAGGCCAGCCTCGCAGTCCCCTCCCCACACCTCCCCACCCCCTCGACTGCACAGCCCACTCCACATGCCTGTTCTGGTCTGGCCCTGTCGCCCAGAAGGAGATTACTTGTCTCTGCTGCCCTTAATTGCCGACAGCAGCTGAAAAGAGCCAGAGAGAGAGACGTTGTAGGGAGAGGAGAGGGAACAGTGTTGGCTTGTTGAGCTGTTACTTGACAAGCTTGGACTCAAAGGTTTGTGTTTCTGCTGTCAAACCCTGGCTCTGTATTAGTTGGTTTTATTAAGATGGATGTTGTTTTCATCAAATTTTGGTAGGAACTCATGGTATTTTGGACTATGCTAAGGATGAATAGTACAGTATATAGAATGCAGATGATGTGTTGAGGAAGGAAGGCTGATGAAGTCTGACCCTCAGTGCGTGTTACTTCATTATAAGGATATGTGGTAAGAGCAATAGGGCCAGTGTGCCCTCTCCCAGCCCTCAGAGCCACTGTTATTTTTCATAGCCAAAGGCTTCCTTCCAGCAGCCTCTGCCCAGCCATCCCTTTTTACTTTTTCCAATGAACTTGTTAATTTCATGTTATTACAGTTGGTTTTATGTTGAATCCCCTCTGGCTTGATCCCAGCAAATTAAATAGTGTGCAGTTTATTGAATTGACGGTCTCCGAAGGAGCTGTGTAGCTGTATGAATTTTTCACCTCCTTCCTTTTACTGTTTAGTATTTTGTATGTAGGTTTTCATTCAGCCGGGCTGTTATTATAATAGTTTGAGTCTTTATTTACAGCATGTTGCCTCCTTAACGCTTACTCAACCCACTTCAGCACGTGTTATTAAAGTGTTGCAATACAATATGTCTAGCCTGCAAATAAAAGGATGTTCCAGTTAAATTTGTTCATATACTGGTTTTCCATTCTCTGGCCAGCAGAAAGGACTAAACACAAAATACTTTTACTGTAAAAGAAAAAATAATTATGCTTCATGTAGGTACAACATTTTAAAGAATAGTTTCACATTTTGGGAGCTTTACTTAGACAGAATTGGCAACTTTTTACACTCTGTGTCCATCTTCAGTCTGACATTGCAGCCACTCTAATCCTAACCAATCACTAGAAACCAACTTTTCCACCTGAAACTAACATCAGTTTAAGTCCACACTGATGTGTAGCCATGCTAACATACTTGTTTTACTGAGGTTTAAAGAGTGGAGCGGAGCGAAGTAAATCAAACTACAATGTTGGGCGATACTGAGACCATATGGGGCGATATGTCAATTTAGAACAGCCTTGGTAACAGCTTTTATCTTGTCTATAGCACTCTCCAGTGTTGTTATTACTCTGCATTAGTTCCGGCATGCCACTTGACAACAGCTTGACAATGCTAGTTGGCTAATTGTTAGTCCTCCCATGGCGCTCATTGGACCATTATTTATTTTAACTGAGAATCTGCTGTTTTGTGTCACAACTTGAACTCGGTAGAGTAGCCAGATTTAAAGTTCTTGAACCAGGCAAGGTTAGTTTTGCTCTGTCCAAAGTTAAGGACAATAGGTCTTCAGAAAGTGACTTTCCAGCACATCACTCTCTATAAAACGACCGGGGTATCCAGTCCACTCTCATTCTCAGGTTGTCAAAAGCCAACTTAATATCACGCCCCTTGGCATGTGGTACCTTCGCCAAAGGCATCCTTTGGTGTCGCTATAAGACGCACCAGGCTTTCAAGTAATTCCAATATAAACCCATCTGCAGCAATATTTGACACTTACAGCAACTGACTTCATATATAGAGCAAGAATGTGGTGGAGTACGTGGATTCAAACGTCTGTAATCAGGCAAGGTTAGTCTTCATCTGTCCTCAGTAAAGCACACTAAGTCTCCAGTAAGTGACTGCCCAGCACCTAGCTCTCCATAAAACGAACGTGGGACTCAAACTCAGTGGAGCAGGCAGATTCAAAGATCTGGAACCAGGCAAGGTTAGCCTTGCTCTGTCCAAAGTTTAGAACAATAAGTATCCAGAGAGTGACTGCCCAGCATGTAACTCTCAATAAAACAAACAGGGTATCAAGTCCACTCTCACTCCCAGGTCGTCAAAAGCCAACACTATATCATGCCCTTTGCCATGTTATACCGTCACCGAACGCATCCTTTTGTGTCTCTGTAAGATGCACCAGGCATTAAACTAATTCCAGTGTAAACCCATCTGTGGCAATATTTGACGCTTAGAGCATCTGACTTATCATAAAGAGCGAGAACATCCATGTAGGACGGGCGTCAGGGATGGTGGTTGGGTCAAACAAACAGACTTTCAGCCAGGAGGTTCATGTCGTGTGTGAAACCAAACGTCAGTGCTCTTTTAAAGTAACGTTGCATAACTTACGTCTGTGATGTATTTACGACACGTTCTGTACTTATTTTAACCCAAAACATTAAGTTTTTTTCTAAATCTAACTAAGTAGTTTTGTTGCCCAAACCTAACAGCGACCATTTGACAACTGTAAACCAGTGGTTCTCAACTGGTCCAGCCACGGGGTCCAGATTTCTGCATAGTCATTTTTCAAGGTCCACATGGTATAATATATTGAGCGGCGTCATACTTGTGTTTGGTCATGTCATCGAGCTAGTTTGCTGTCCCTTTTAAGTAGCTGTCCGCAGGTAATGGCACTTCAAAATAAAAGCTCTGATTTTTCTGATCATTCAGAATGGACCCGCGACCCACTTTTGGACTGCGACCCACCGGTTGGGAACCACTACTTTAAACAAGTGTTACAATGAGTTTCACCAAGGAATCAGCTGTGCATCAAATACAGATGTTAAAGAGTGCTTCTAATAGAGATGCTAAAGGGTGCCTTAGGTGTCAGTACCATGTGCGAGTGTGGGAGAAAGTGTCAGTATTTGATGACTTTGGAGGAGAACGTATTGGCGTATCAGTCTCCCCATCTAACTTAGCAATAAAACAAGTCAGCACATTTCCCAAAATGTCAAACTGTTGTTTTACAGAAACTAATCATTACTGAATTATGCACACACAAACTAATCAGCAGTTAAACCTAAAGCAGAAATGCACTTTTCTTAGAACACATTACTGATGACTAGATTCATCATGAGTTGGTGCACTGGCAAGGTTGAAGTTTATTTGTATCTATTTCCTGAAAACAGTTTGGAAGGCAGCCATGCAGTAGATGCACTTCTGTGCTGAACACGAGCCAATTGTCAGTGATGTTTATGAGCAAGTAGAAGCTGCAGAGTCCTTGTCTCACAATTGTCTGACTTCTAACTCCAAGTAAATCGGCCTGAAGCAAGCAACCAGTGATACTCATTTCTCACTGAGGTATTTTAATGCACCTGTCACAGTATACATACACCCTCAGATCTCTCTCATGTCAAACACATTGCTCCCTCTGCCCAGAATGCCCTTGGGCTGTAACCCAGACCTTTCATGCTGAGAAACCAGCACACTAACAACTCCAATCACCTTTAGCTGAATCCAGTGTGACGGTCATTTCCACTCGTAGTAATTCCTCTCAACAATTTCTTAATTCCCCACCTGTGTTTCTCAACAAGCTCAACTTTAATTGCATCTGTAAGCAGGTCCACTCTGACTACATTAGATCCTTCCTGATGAATATGGAGGGCTTCAGCAAACCTGCTTGTCACACAACCACAATGTTTCATGCCCCTTTGATTAACATGGAATGGAAACAATTAGGTGGGGGGAGGTAGTGAGGCAAAGCAGCACATTCAACAGCTTTAAATGCTAATTAGCTAATGGAGGATGAAAGAGGCAGGCAACTGGCGGGGTTTCACATGAACACACTCGAACTCTGGCTGCAGCGACACTCGTTTCATCTGAATTTAGCAAGACCACCACCATTTTGTTTCCTTGAGTGCCTCAGACAATACAGCCATCTTGTGCAACGTGAGATTTTTTGTAATGATCTCAAATGAGGCTCAACTCGTCTTTTCAAGAAGTGTTACTTTCCTCCTTTTGAATCATCTCGTATTCACACTTTTAATCACTACTTCTGTCCTCTCCTCTGAGTTATGATACATTTTCTTTTCCCAGCAATTTTTATATGATTGCTCTTAGATCACAGAAATGTTCTCGTGGTATTTGAAGTTCAGTGTAATTTTTTCTGTCGTGCTTTTGGTGCTTTTTTCCAGAGCTGCGGGAACACCACTTACACACAAACACAAGCCCTTTTCAGACATGGAATACATAGCGTCCCTGGCTCCATCAAGCTGTTAAAGTGATGCCTTTTTGACATTCAGACATTGGCGTTTTTTATATTGAGGGTGTGATATTTGACACCTGGTGTACATAAGAGATAGAGACACAGAAAGAGAGAGTGGTGAGTTTAAAATGTCATGATAGCAAGAGGGAAAACTCTTGTCCTTTCACATGCTGCACCACTCAAGGATTGTAAAAACTCTCCTCAGAGTCTTAATCAATGGCCACCCTAAGTGTGATGAACGCTCACACCCTCTTCTAGCAGTGAATCCATACACGAGTATTACTTTTTCACTCAGACAGCAAATTCTGCTCCCTGTTTTATGGAGTATGACGTACACAAATATTGAATGACAGGACTTTTGTTGACTTTTGTTTAAATTTTGATATGCTCACATGCTGCATAAAGCATCCAGCTGGATATTCATTTATTCAACATTTGGCATGAATGTTGTCTGATTGTTACAGTGGTTTTCAGAGGGTTTTTCTCGAACCTCTTTGCTCCAGTCAAGAAAAAACTGTTTTTGCAGACAGATCTGAGAAGTGAGTGCATCCAGTCTAACTCTAATCAAGGGAGACCCTAGCCTGGAAATCCAGAGCCAAATCTAGAAAGACTTAGGGTCTGGCTATGAGTAATGAAAATGGCCCAACTCGAGTGGCGGCACCAAGCATGCATTTGAAAATATCACTGCACGCAATTGGATAACACTGCGACCAATCAGAATAATACTTAGCTACTTAGCTGCTTAGCTACCAGCAGAGCTAACTGGTAGATTATACTCTTGCTGTATCCGGTCGGCAAAACAGCAAAAACGTCCTTCTTGCAAAGGAAAGACTCGAGCGCCGTCTTCTGTTCCTCTTTTAGAGAAAAATCCAAGTCTAACTCGTTCATTGTAGCGGCCAAAGCCGTTTCAAACAACTGGTGTTCATCCGTAGCCATCTTGCAATGTTTACTGACTGATTCCGGACTTCATCGTCGCAGCGCTCTCGTCATCTGTTTAGCTCGCCTCTGGCCCGCCTATATCAGATACATCGATGTGATTGGTGCAGCTCGGCTCCAACGGCATGGGTAATGAGCACCATTACTGATTGCCAGAGTGACTCGCTGAGCAAACTCAAATTGTGCTCTCGCGAGAACTCTGGATTTCCAGGGTATGGAGACCCAGGTATCTACCTGAATCTAACGCCATTTTAAGTCCACACTACGGGTGGGTGGTATGGCCCTAAAATAATCATGATCGTGATATTTCTGGGTATTTTTGCGATAACGATATTGTTGACAATATGACATTATTATTAATTTAATTAAATAGAATCGCAGCAAGATTGATTTACATGTCAACACTTTGCCTTCAAATATTCAGTAAAAATTTAAAAAAATGATCTCTCATTTCTTTAGTTTGTGAACAACAACAGTAACTCAGAGTGAGATTCAGGTTCTGTATACAATATTGATAGTTCAACAAAATAAAATCTACTACACCACCACCAGTTGTTTTTTTTTTTCCACCTAGATCTTTATGTTCTGCCATTTCTCCTCTAATCATCACGCTGTAACCTGTGACAGGCTGCTATGACACCACAACTGTCGCACAGTCACGTATATGTAGTTTTTTGTTGAGCCGCGAGCGTCACGTAGGTTTACATTACCAAAGGTTTATGACAAAATCACTCAACAACACTGACTCCCGTGTGCGCACGGCGAGAGAGGAGAGGAAGTGATGCTGTGCTGCTGCCAGAGGAGACACTGACTGAGTTCCCTCTGAGCGGTAAGTTGCTAAAAGAGTCTGAGAAGTCTGGGGCTGTTCATAAAACATTCACAACGCCACAGTTTCGACACTACCAAAGCTGCTCCTCGTTTTTGGAACCACCGTGGAGTCCTTAACAATTTCGTTCTCAGACATTACTTGTTGCCATGGGTAACAGTATGATGTCAGTGTCCACAAGTTATAATATCACGAGTATCACAATGTGAATTTTTCATGATATTAAAATTTATACCTGTATTATCGTGAACGAAATGATATGGCACACCCTTAGTCCACACTGATGAGTAGCCATGCCAACATATTTGTTTTGCTGAGGTTTTAAGAGTTAAGCGGAGCAAAGCAAAACAAAAAAATGTCAGGCAGTATTGAGAAAGAAAGTCCATTAAGAACTGCCTCAGTAACAGCTTTTATCTTGTCTAGAGTGGTCGCCATTGTTGTGTTTACTCCTCATTGGTTCCAGGGCACCACTTGATAAAGCTTGACAACCGAATTAGTCTCGCCTGTGGCGCTGATTGGCTCATTTTTAGTCTCCTGCTATTTTATTTCAGCCGAGAAACCACTGTTTCATGTCACAATGCCAGACAAATCAGTCAGCTCGGATGGAGTGGGCAGATTCCAAGCTCTGGAGCCAGGCAACCCATTTACACCAGAGTCTTGTCTTGTTATTTCCATTCACATAAGATCCGGATCTGTAACTGTAGTTCAGTCAAATTACTGTTAAACCACAGAACTATAACCAAATTTGTATAAATCTACCAATGAACAACATTAACTAATAGCTCTTTAAAAGTACTCACTGTGCACACTTCTAAATCACTCTGGATTAAAGAGTCACTCTAAGTGCCGAACATGGACATTGAAAGGAAGATGCAATTAGGCCGCTCACCTTACTAAGCTGTTTGAGAAGCTCTGCATGGTCTTAACAGTTCACAGGATTGATTTTTTTTACAATGTAGCTGGTAGCGCATGTCTCCTCTGGCTAGTTGATAAAAGATGGTATTTCTTTTTCTAATCTTATTGGTGTTAATTGTTACACTGGGATGCTTGTTCTTCAGTTGCTGTGAACTGCAAATGGCTGCATGTGTTGTGTTGACAGACGCTGAATCTCTAAGGTTTATTCAATGTTTTTCTTACTGTCAGCAAAACCCATGAAACCCACTTAAGGAATAAATGTGTAAAAATGGCTCTCACACACAGATAGAGAGAGATTCTTTATCAAATCAGGAGTAAATGGTGCATTTCTTGGGGACTATTTTCAGCGGTGGATAAATGTTGGTGCATTACTGAATATTGTTGGCAGCAGATTGACTCAAATAAAGTGTAGTGCTCATTTATGTGCTGTTAATTGTTTTTGGAAACAGTGAAGGTCTGATGTAACATAAGTGGCTCAGACTATTAATTGATTCTAAAATAATTAAAATAGTTGATGATTACTTTTGTATTGACTGACTAATTGATTAGTCAACTGTTTCCACCCTAAAGCTATGTCAGGCTTATAGATGAATTCATTGTTGGTTTTAAAGGTACACTGTGGAGCTTTTTAAATTTTCCTTTTTTCCCTGAGTGGGTCCCCGTGGACGTGCATGCATGCTCATGAGCATGTGGAGGACGCGATGCACATTCCTGCCAATGGTTTCACACTTCACACAATGGTTTAACACTGAATGTAAACAGACACTTTGTTTATAAGAAAACTCCACATGGCACCTTTAATCTTTCCATTGTATTTGTGGACAGTAAGAGAAATGTAGAGCATTGTCAGCCTTATTCTGTCCCAACACAACATTTCTGGACTCACAGCCGTCATCTTGTTTGACCCGCACTAAATCACACATAGTTTTGTTGGAGGGCTGCAGGGGGAATTTTCTATCTTGGATCCGACAGACTTGACTGGGAGACGTAATTTAATTGGAATCACTGTGTCGCTTGGAAGGAGGAATCAAGGGGCTCTTTTCAGGTCCCCGTCAATGTCTAACAACTTTGAGTGTTTACATATTTTATCACTCACCGGTGTATTACACTCAAGTCGACATGGACTGTAATCTGAAATAAACATCTCTATCATCTCTCCCCAGTTTGTCAGGGACCATACAGATGGGTTGCAGACTCTGTTGATTTCCCTTAAAAGCCCCAAATTTGTCACAACCTTCAGTGCTCCTTTGAGGGAGATAGAGAGACTGTGAATAAGAGGAGGGAGAGGAAAAAGCATGCTGTCATGAAAAGAGCTGCTTCCTGGCTGGCTAGATGCAATCATGGGCACTATCTGATAGCGCCGGAGGAAATTGGATGAGCTGAGAGCCGTTGGCTGCCAGTTATGGGAAAGATGACTCCTTTGTCACTGTGTCAGTCAATTCCCTGCTCTCACCTGAGAGACCAATCAATAACACAGGGGGAGAGAGGTTTTCTCTTGTCTCCAGGCCTCTGTGTGCTGTGGGCTGCTGTCAATTATGTGCTGTAAAACATCCTCTCCATCATAGGGATGGAGTATGGCATGTTATACAGTCGGCATAAATATGTCATGGATGTGGTTAAATGTGACGTGTTTCTGTAGATTCAGAGGTATGCTTTTAATAAATTATGACATGTTACAAGTTAATGATTGTGGGCGCAATTACAAGGCAACACATAAATATTGAACACATGGTCTTAACAATAATGTGATTCTTGTCTGTTTGGTTGCGGAGCTGCAATGATTAATCAATTAATTGATTAGTTGTCAACTGTTAAATTAGTCACCAACTAACTGGATAGTCGATGAACTGGTTTGAGTAATTTTTTATGAAAAAAAAGTCAAATATTTCTGATTCCAGCTTCTTAAATATAAATATTTTCTGGTTTCTTTAATCCTCTATGACGGTAAACTGAATATCCGGGCTGTGGATAAAACAAGATATTTGAGGACGTCATCTTGAGCTTTCGAAAACACTGATTGATATTTTTCACCATTTTCTGATATTTTATAGACCAAACAAATAATGGAGAAATTAATCAACAGAATTGTAGGGTTCAACATTAACCATGGCCTGATGGCCGGTTAGAGCAAAATGTTGTGGCCACCAAATACCACCTGTAGGTGGCCCACATCGGCCAGTACGTTTTATCAGGTCTCTCCAGAGAATAAGCCAGCATATGTCAATGAGATAACCTATCTAAATAAAGGTTAAATAAACTTAAAAAATCCTCATACTGCGAGCTTCACAATGCAATGTTGCAGTTCCACAAACATCCTGATTCATTTAAACGTTTTGGTTTAATAACCGCAAAAACAGCAAGTGGTACTTGTCGCTGGCTAGCTGGGGCTCGAGATGAATGGCGTCCTGTTGAAAGTAAATAACAAGATACATTTACTCCATTCTGTGTAGTTTAGTTAAGTTTATTTCAGTCCAGTCCAGTCCAGTTCAGTTCAGTTCAGTTTAGTTTAGTTTAGTTCATTTTCCAACTCATAAAACTCAAATATACTGGTCAATAGACAATACATAACCATGAGGTTAATCCTTTTTTTAGTATTAAAAAAACAAAAAAAACAAACAAAAGGTAAACAAAAAAGAAAAGTAAACAAAACAGGACCACAAAGGTGTCAACTGAAACCTTAGCTTATTACACCTACCCTTTTAACGTTCTTTTTTTTTTTTCAGCTTCCTTTAAATTGTACAGTCAGCAGTGTATTGAAGTAATTAAAGTACGCTGCTGATGTTCTTGTACTATAATAACAAAAAATGTTAAGTAGCTGTTATTGATTACAAAGTGCTTTACATAAACTAAATGCAAAATAAGAAAACGCATTTCAGTCATGTAACTTGGATTGTTTTAAAATTAGTAATCTTTTAGTATGACTTTTCTCTATAGGGCTAGCAAAAAAAATACAATTCTTAATTTCCTCAACCATTTAATGGTGTATTTATTATGCCACGAACAATAGATGATAACAAAGTAAAGAAAGGATAGATTGTGAACTAAGAGACTGTGAGAGAATATACCTTATGTTTACAAAGATATTTTCAACCTGTTAGTGTCTTTTCAATAACTAAAGTGTCACATATTAGGAAGGCTGGCATATTAGTAACGCGTTACAGTAACGCTGCTGGTTTTGGCAGTAACTAATACTCTAATGCGTTAGTTTTTAAATTCAGTAACTCAGTTACCGTTACCAAACGGTGTGTTACTCCGTTATTTTTGGCCAGGTTTTAAAATGGCGTGCAGCATGCAGTATTCCTTCACAAACTGAGGTTCCCTTTCACTTAAATATTTTAGCCCTAAACAATAAAAGATAGTCAAGCCAGACAGAGGTATATGAACAGTTCTTACCAGAGCATCTTAATGAAACACGTCTCTCACCATCTCTGAAGTCACTGTCGACCTGCTGGCCTCACCACAGTGCTGTAACGTTACATTAAGCGGTAGCGCTTCTGTAGATTTTTAGTCCCAGTAACGTCATATCCAGTGACGTGATATCCATTGTTATCCCGAGGAAGCTTTTGTTGTGGACAGACAATGTCTGCAGTGGGCGACAGACTCGACATCATCATGTAGCTCTTCAAATGTTCTCTTTAGCTCATTTTCCATATTTGTATCTAAGTACCGTAGTTGTAAAACGTTTAGCTGCCTGACAGCGAGTGACTCCACTGTAGAAGACAGTTGCATGTTTCCTATACTGTTCAGTTGTTTTGTCAAGTTGTAGTCTAACAGTCCCTTGGTTAAACTCCATCCGCTGTCACTTAGGCGATGTAGCTACGAGCCAATACAGTTAGGAGATGTTTTGGGCTGCAGCGCTGAGTTTCAGTTTCCCAAAACATCAATAAACGTTGTCTTCTTTGTGGCTTAGAAAAACTACACTGCAAAAAAGAAAAGCACCTAGCACCCTCTAGCGTCCCCACTCAGTCATCTACAGCCAGGACATACAAGAGTATAGATGACACTAGTGCGCGTGTAACTAAAAAGTTACTTTTCTCATTAACGCATTACTTTTTGGTTTTACTTAATGAAGTAACTAGTAATGGTAACTAGTTACCTTTTTTATCAGTAACTAGCACAACACTGGTTAACATGCATTAAATTGCCTCTAGTAGTTGCAGCCCCATTTGACATTGTGTAGATTAGGGCAATAGTCAATTTCTCACACCTTAATATGTTCCTGAAATTTCACCAGGGTATAGGGTATATGATGGTATTCATGTGCAGCGCCAAGACTTAGGATTTCTTGGATTTTGGTGGTGCTTGTAATATATTTTTGTCTTGTCTTTGCTGTTTGGTGAAACTGCTTTCATTACCAACTGCATCATTAGTTGTGCAATTATAGCACATAAAACCCAGAGAGACTCATAACTATTAGTTGCTGTCGGGGCATGCAGTCTTACATCAGGCACGGAGGACATTTTGCCTGATGTAGGTGTATAAACAGAGATGCTCGCTGAATCATTCATGACGGTGATACCGGGCATCATGAAACTTAACATATTCAGTGCACAATATGGCCGTGCTAGTTCTGTGTAAGATGATGCTAAACTGTTCTTTTCTTCCCTCTCGCCCTCCCCGCCCCTGCAGTTCCCTGATACCTGTGAGGAGTCTGCTTCCCCATTCGTCTTCATCTGTACCAACCCCCAGGAGCTGCTGGTGAAATTCCCCATGAAAGGGAAACACAAGATCTGTAAGTCGTGCTTCTTTCATGTAAGGGGAAGTGGAGTGGATGAAATTAGCCTGAGCCGACTCAGGATTTCTTTTTATTTCTTTATTTTTTTATCAGCTCTCTCCTCTGCATTTGTATGCACACACGCATGCATAAATGGACCTGCAAAAGAGTGATAATGCAAGGCACAGGGTCTGATGACTATATGTTCATTAATAAAACAGAATAACACACACACAAACACACAAAGTGCTCTCCCACATACACATGTACAGATCCTCTCTGAGAGCCATCTGTAAAGACAGGATTTTGCTGTCAGGTTGCCTGGGGGACAAGCCAGGCCTGGATGTGCAATGTTGTTGCTGTATTTTGTGATTTATAATAGGACTCAAACACATTTTCCCTCTGCTGCCATAGCTGCTGCTGCAAAATGATGTACCTGCAAGCTCTTTTGTTAATATTTCAGAACCCTCTAAAGACTTGAGAGGATTGTTTATGCAGCTGTGCCTCTTTCAGATCTTTCCAGGTCGATGGAGAAGGCTTTTTGAGAGGCTCAAGGTAAAAACGTAGCAGTAGCTGTGTCTTACTAAAATGGATATGACGACCTTGTCTCCATTTTTGTGAAAATGAAGAACATTTGAAAAGGTTTCAGAGGTTTAGCACCAACCTGAGCAGTGAACTATGAAATGAAGTGCTTGTTGTATAGGATTTCAGCAGGTCTGGAGAAATGTGTTGAATTTGATTACAATACAGAAGGTTTCAGAAGTCTGTAAATACTGTGTAAGTCTTTGTCTCTCTGTTACAGAGGTCGACAGTTTGTTGTTTATTCCTGCCACACGAGATGTGGAGTGAAAAATCAGGCTACTCTGTATGCCTGTTCTTTTATTTTAAAGTCTTGAATTGTTTATACGTTTAATTCTAACTGGCATTAACATGGTTGTGAATAAAAGGCTGAACTTGATGAAACATGCAGACACATTTTTACAAGCTTGCTGTTGTGGGCACAGATCGCTGCAGGGAAATCTCTACCTACCTACATTATTTAAACCTACAATTGCTTGTGGTTTTATGAATCAGCAGCTTGCTTTCTATCCGTGCATGGATAAATATGGCTGTGTTGAACTTGCCCGTTGTAAATTGTTCAGCATTATTCGACATTCTTATTCATTTTTCAGTACCTGCAGCATGTTTTTACCTTTATTTCTTTTTTTGCAGTTCAGTTACGATGACTCAGATTTTCTCCAAAGGGACAAATACTGGACTTTGCAGATTTGTTTCTAAAACAAAAAAGATCAAATACCAGAAAGGCTTGGGCGATATCTAATTATTCATACCAACATACCTTCCTTGACATTTCACTATGGTATATAGTATATGATAATACAATATTATTGCGATTTTAAAAACTGTTGCAATATGATGAGTATTGCAATAATGTTTATTGCAATATATTGTGATTCATTACCTTTTTTCAACTGTAATTATGCCCCCAAAGGAAAACCTTGTCATCTGTTTTATCTAATAAGATAAAGTTTTCAGTTTTTTCCTCTGACTTCAGTTATTTTTATTGCCAGAAATTGTATCTACTGGACTGAAAAAGTTACCAAGGCTACCAAAAGTTGAATTTGTATTTGTAACATAAATAATTTCTAATAAAAAGATTGATACTTGGCGTCCATGCATTGATACAATATTGCCACACAAAAATACTGCAATACTAGGCTGTATTGATTTTTTTCCCCAACCCCCAAAGTCTTGCTAGGCTAAAATATGTCTGGCTGTAGAATAAGATTATAATAATAATAATCTTGCTGGAGGACCTGATGACACTTGTTGCCATGGTGGATACCGAGGCATCAGTGGGCTGAACCCAGGTGATGTGTTGAATAAAATATCGTGGCTAATAAACTGCTTTTGTAGTTATAATAACTGTGGGAAGGATCCACAATATGATATTATCACGATATGATATTATTGCGATTTTAAATGTGTTTTGACATGCTAAGTATCGTGATAAAATATATAATGATTTATTACTTTTTTTCAACTGTAAATTATGTCCCCAAAGGACAACTTTGTCAACTTCTGTTTTATCTAATAAGATAAAGTTTCAGTCTGTTCTGTCTCACTTCAGCCACTTAGCAGTAAAATGTATCTAGTCGACAGAAAAAGCAATTGATTATGTTATTCTAGTGGGCTACCTGAAGTTTAATTTGTATTTGTAATATGAATAATTTTTATAATAAAAAAATCGATACTTGGCACTTTGTGACAATACGATATTGCCACGCAAAAATATCATGATACTGGGCTGTATCGATTTTATTTTCCCCACCCCTACAACACTCCCAAACAGGAGCAGAGTAATTTCTCCTTTTTTACTTGTCCTATAATGTTATCCCCACCACTCACAGTCACTGTCTATCTCAGCTCAGCTGCCTGTTTGACCAGTGGAGACTGACCTCTGGTGGCGTGTACTGTGTACTACAATATATCGGCTCAATACAGCATCTCCGTATCAGTTTAATAAAAAGTGCGTGTGTAAAGAGTGTCTGTATTTTTGAAGGTACTAAGAATCGAACCTTTGAGATTTCAAAATACCCTGGTAGACCATAATACCTTGATAAGTAAGGCTTTTAAGCGCTTGTTTTGATGACCTCACTATCCATATAAAAAAAAAATACTTTTTTTCTGAACCAGTGGCATTCTGCATGTCATTGTCTACCAGCCACAGGGTCCACACAGTTTAATATATTCAGCATCATACTAGTGTTTGGCCATATCATTGAGCCAGTTTGCTGTCTCTGTCAAATAGTTGTCCATTAGTCACTTAACCTACAGCAGGAAACAACACTTCAACATAAAGCTCTGTGCCGTAAATTCACTGTACTTAAAAAATAAAATTATTTTTTTACAAACTTGACACATTTGCGAGTCACTTGCGGTCCATTCAGAATGGTCCCACGGCCCACTTTTGGACCGTGACCCACCAGTTGGGAACCACCTAAGAGATATATTTGTACAGTACAGTCTTCCAGCTTTGTTCTGGCTTTCATGTTTGTAACTTGATAGACTTATTCTTAGCCAAACATGCACACCATCACATGACTGTTTAAGTAATGCCACAGTTGATAATTTTGTACTGACTACACTGAGTACAGGGCAGTATGTAATAAAATAATCTGTCACATGTTTTGACACTGCAGTGCAGTCCTGTCTCATCAATCAAACTTCAGAATAGTACACATCATACCCACAATATGTCGAGCATGCATGTCCTATTGCATCATGTCTCCATTCTGTGTACAGCTTTGCATGTATGGCATGCCTCTGTCATGTCACATGCATTGATCACAACATGCTCCCCGCTGCCCACATTAGCCTTGTATCTGGATCGGTTATCCTGACCCACCGGACCTACACAGTCCAGCCTGTCTTATTCTTCTGTCACCGGCTAGCTTTTCACTATCTCACTCTCTTGCTCTCTCGGCCCCTCTTCCACCTCAATTCCCACTGCATCTCACGGGTCACGGCATTGCCGCTCATCTTACTCAGGGGGGCTTAGCACAAGTATTTTTTGCTCCCCCAGCAGCTTACATCGACAAGATCCGCTTGTCACCGCTATTGCCAGCCATCTCATGCCTCATCAGAATGAGCAAGAAAAGGCTTCAGTTTACTGCTTTTTCCATTGCACACAGCAGGCTCAGTGTTTTATTACATAACATGCACAACTGTTTTTTCATTAGTGTGTTAATCATTAATGGTTGCATGTAAACATTGTGTGGCTTGATTCTTTTAGATTGATTCTTTTATTGAGCAAATTCTGCATCATGTTGTGTAAAGTGGGAGCCTCGATTAAACATTAGATGTGAAATAAGTCCTGTTTTTTTATATATTATATATTTACATCCCCATTAGCTGTTACCTTGGCAACAGTTACTCTCCCAGGGGTCTATTTCAAGATATACATACAGTTCAAGACAGTACTTACACATAATTGCTATAATCCCCATCTTTTACACGAAACACAACAAAAAGACATCAAAACCAAACAAGAAATATGTAAAACACTGACGTTAACATTAATGTGTTTGTTTTCTAACTGGTGATGAAAACTATTTTAGTCTAATTGCTTTGCTAGAGGTTTGTTTTTCTTCACCTGCCACTTTTTTATTTAGCCCCTTTGCATTTTGTGTGTGATATTTTGCAGCTGTTTATGTGTTTTCAATAAATGTGAATTGTTTTGATTTATATGACTGGCGAGCCAAACAGATGAGGTGAGAGCTGCACGATGCTGAAGTCTATAGTGAGTAGTTCTCGTAGGCTCGGCAGCACTAGCAGACACTTTGCTTTACTGGCACTGTAGTAATATTGCTTATTACAGTATGGAAGCTTAAAAGGACGGAAAAGCGAGCACACCCGCATATGGATGAACATTATTGGATGCATTTGGCAATTATCAAATCAAATAATGCGATGCTGCATCTCTCTCCAGACAGTTTTACAGTTGGCTTTGTAGATAATATGCTACGGCTATGCTCGATGCTGGTTGATCAGTCATTACCCTGTGGAGGAGTCTGTGACATTTAAAATGGCATACGGCCAAGGCTCACTCGCTGTAATAAGGGATGTGCATTATGGTTTATGGTCACATCCTGTGAACATTTATATCTGTGTGTGTGTGTGTGTGTGTGTGTGTGCTTCTGTGTAAGCTGAAGGTCAGTCTGGGTGTTGAAAGCTATTTGGCTCCCTGACATGAACCAGCATTTCCTTTTTCTCTTGCTTATAGATATCCTTCACTTGCTGCATGTTTTTAATAGCCTGACATCCTCCATATGATGTGACTATGTACATACAGCTAGTATGTACATAACCACATAGTAAAAGTGAAACACATATCATATAACACTATACTTAAAACATTTTCTTCATGTAGTGTTTAGTAGCTCTGATACAAAATGCCAAACCAAATCTGCTCTTTACCCAACAGCAATATTCCTTTTATTTTGAAGTTTTACCCTTTAAGCTCTGGTTTAATGAAAAGTGCCAAAGTGACTGGACCTTGACACAGTTAAATAAGTTAAATAACATCAACAGTTAACTCTTTCACTGCCAGGCATTTTCAAAAAAAATCCACCAGCTTGCCAGGCATTTTCCAGCTTTTTGACTGATTTTTGTAGACCCACCATATATTATGTACTATTAGTATATACACATGCAGCCCACCAAATGAAAGAAGAGAGTCTCTACTTTCCAGCAAAAAAACTGTGTTTTTAACTTGTTTCAGTCTTGAGTAATTGGCTGTTGACTATAGGTTAGTTTAGCCCAAAAAGCCACTTTGGCACCAAAATCTTGAGAAAAAGACGTTTTTGTGTCAGCAGTCATTTTCAGGTGTACCAGTACAATATTTTTATGTACACGGTTTCCCCCATGATCATCAGATCCTGGGTCTGGGCTGGCAGCAACACCCTGTCGCTGCTGATCAAAGGACGAGGCCGCAGATGTGAGCTGTGCCTCTTCAGCCTCGGGCGCACTGGCCTCCGGTGGAGCCCGGCTCGGCTCAGCCTGGCCCGGCCCAGTAGCACTGGCGTTTCGTGGTGTTAACATCTCGACAAGAGTAAGTTGCTTGAGGGCAACCCCAGACCTCGAATGACGCTGCGGCATTGTACCGTTCAAACCCTGATCCAAAATCCTTATCCAAAGTCCGTAAAGCCAAAGACGGTAAAAACAAAATGCCGATATCCTTAGTCCAAAAAGCCAAATCCTTTTCCGTAATCCTAGTCTGTAACACACTGTAAACAGTAATCGCTGTTGTCTCTGTTGAAATGTGAGGTAAATGTGGAATAGTTACGTTATACTTTTGTATCTCTCTCTATCCAAATGCATTTTTCTGCGCTTACTTTGAAGATACAAGTCTGATCTTCACAGAGGAGTTGGACAAGACGTTCAGTATAACGTTGCAATTAAAAAAAGCCTAGGACGAGATATCTCGTCTTTGGCAGCCTGGCTTCCCTAAGATGAGATAACTAGTCTTTGGCAGTGAAAGAGTTAAATAGCGAAATAAAACAGTTAAATAACATCATCTGATCCAAAAGATTCAAACACATTAAGTGATATAAAAATATCTACAGGAGCAGGTAGAAAGCGCAGATTGCCGTCAAGGCAAAATGTCCTATCTTGTAATGCTAAGGAAATTAAAAAACTATTTCTGTATACACCACATGATTCAGATCTGCTCTAAAATTTAATGGGTTGTTCCTTTGCCCATGCTACACCCGTCAAGCCTGGTATTGCCAGACCAATTTGCAAATGCGAATTAGTCAGGAATCTCTTGTCTGGCGTTATGAACAGCCATAGACCAAAATGTCTCTGGACACAGTTAGGTAGACCTACAACCAATCAGAGCAAAGAAACATTTGGCATAGCCCTTAGCGACGGACAAATGTAAACAGACTACAGAATGCAGAGGTGAGCTGTGATGGTGTAACACGAATATGTCTGTGAACAAGTGTTGCCATTTTTGCCAACAGACTTTGAAAATAGTGCGTCAACAGAAAGTTCCACAACAGCTGCAGCCATCTTGGTTGTTTTCTCAAAAATGCCTCGATGGTGCTCGGTGGTCTTTACTAAGACAAGTATGCGCAAAATTTGACATCATCACATATTTTACATTAAGCACAAAATGCAAGTTGTCAGTCATCGTATCAATCCTGCCCCATGTTAGATAAATGGTTGCGACCAGTTTCATTTGATGGCCAATGTGTTGAAACTGTGGAAAATTTTAAGTACCTTGGTACGGTTTAGGACTCCCATGTGAGCTCCTGTGGAAATACTGAGTATATTTTCAACAAACGCTCACAGCGACTTGATCTTCTTAGGAAATACAGTGGTCTTGGTGCAAGAGGGCAGATTACCAAACTGTGGTTGAGAGTGTTTTAACGTTTCACCTTCCTTTCCACCTTCCGATTCACCTTAACTGTACATCTATGAATAATCTTTCTAGGATTGTGACAGTCCTAGCCACAGGCCACAAAAGCCCTTGACCCAGCTCTTTATAGAAAGGACGATGGAGAAAGTAAGGAGTATCTTGGCAGATATCTCCCACCCTCTCTTCAGCCAGTTTGAGCTCTTGAGCTCTGGGAGTCCCTCTGGCGACCAAAAATGTATGTAAGAAGTCCTCCATCCCAAGTGCCAGCAGTATTCTTAACCAGTGTTGGGCTCATTACTTGTTACTCTTTTCAAAGTAATAGTACTACTTTACTTATTACTCCCTGCCAACAGTAATTTGTTACGCTACTCGTTATATTACTTTTCCGTTACACCCTATAAAATTAGTGTTTGCGTATCGCCCAAAATTGAAATGTGTGCTTCGGTGTGAATATCATGGCAATCACCGCTAAGTGTAGCTAAAGCTAGCTAGCTTCTATTTACCCAGGGGTTTTCTGTTGCCTGACCAGTATTTCCCAAGGCTCTGCCCGAAAGACAGAGAGTCACTTATGGAACAACATAACATCCGCCACATATCCAGCCACAGGCTTCATCACATCTTTGTAGCTGTCCACGATTAAAATCCAGTTTTGGTTGTTTAGCCAGTGTAGAGCTGCAGCCGATCTCTTCAGCCGAGGAGGGCTCACCTTTGGTGTGGTGTATTTCCTAGAGCTTCACTTGTTGTGTTGTCGGTCGTAGTCGCTGAGGTGTTTCAGACCGGAGGTTTGAGGATGTGTTTTTCGCAGTGGAAAAAGTTTTAGTCCGACTACCTGCAGCAACAGTGTTCTTGTCATCTTTCCTCCCAACAAAACCAAAGTAATGGGAATATTTCCAGCCGCTAAGGTAAGCGTTTCCAACTAGCTTGCTAGTTTATGATTACGAAAATGAGTCAGCTGATGTGACTGTTGTATTTCAAGTCAGTAGTGACGTGATAACAAGAGTAACGTTGTAATGACACCCATGGTGGACAGTAGAGGTATATTCTGTTCTGTTCTGTTCTATTGGAAATCTGTCTGAACAAGAGGGGGAGCAGACAAAGCAGCAAATAAAACAAATGCTCGCTGATTCATCTGCTTCCCAGGCTAACATCTTCCACTAAATTTCATGAAAATCGGCCATTAGCTCTTCTCTAATTCTGCTGACAAACAGGCAGACCAACAAATAAACAAACCAACAGACAAACAAACCAAACCGAAAAACATAACCTTCTTAGCAGAGCTAATTTTAACCCTCATCAAGCCATGACAACAGATTTTCAACAATATGGTGAGGTTGGTTTTCCTTAGTTACAATGGACAGTTAATTATCTTGTAGCATGCAGAGATTCAAGACTCAAAATCCTTGACCCCATACTGAACTTTAAAGCTGTTGGAGGCATCACAATTAGCCACATGTTTAATTTAATGACTAGAATCTGAACGGGATCCTGTGGTCTGGTGGAGATCTGAGCTCAGACTACTGTGATTAATTCAATGCGTGATGGCGACTCATTTCCCAGCCAGGTAGGTAGTTTGTTTCTAAGATAAGCCCTTCCTGTTTCATCCCCGTTGTCATCTTAAACTGAATTTATTGAGGCTTAACTTTCAATTTCGCTAAGTATTTGTTGAACTCTGAATCACCGTCCATCTCAACGTAAATTGTTAGATGTCATGCTGGGACTGTTGCTGCAGAACAAGCCCGAGGCTGCTACTTGCTGTTCTGCAGAACAAAGCATTAGGTAACCTGAGAATTATGTTTGACCTTCCTATTATGATGCCTCCGAAGAATTAAAATCCTATTGCTTCCAAGCATGAAGGGTGGATACCCAGAGTAATGTTCCATGAGTGAATCAAATGGCTTTAAGCCTTGTTTAAAGAGTGCTCAACCAGCAAGAAAAAAAAACATGCAAATCTCTTGTACAAGCACTCCCATATTCAACTGACTAAAGCACTGAATTAGTGAAAGGAGAGCAACAGTTCAAGTATTCAAATGTGGTTCATAAGCTCAGGGCATCGTAATGCCTTTGTTCCATCTTGGGATAATTTGGCAGGCTTTAAAGTAATGCTCGTAGATATGGCTGCAAATGTTATCATGATCAAAAAAATCCAGCTCTGCAGTGTGCATTTGTTCTATAAAGATTCATCCATTATAGAAACAAAACAGAACGTCCTTTTAAAAGCAGAAAAGGTCATTCCCAGCTCCTCAGTGCGGAACATATAACTTGTGATATAACGTATGAATCCAGTGAGTGCTTTGTGAGTACTGGCTTATCTTCCTCTATAGAGATTAGTCACTCTGATGCCTCTCCAGCAGATACAAAAGAGCTCTCTCCAGCTGAGGTTTGATCCAACTACGGGGAAGGAAGTCATGGATATAATTGCTAAAATGAGAAATTCAGCTCAAGCTGTAGGTCATGATGAGATCTTTTTATCTCTACTAGCACAAGTCATTGACATATATAATCTCAAAATCACTGGAGACTGGAGTCATTTCAAAGGACCTCAAGGTCAACAAAGTAGTTCTCCTGTCTCAGGCTCGAGGCGCCAACATCATTTTCTTCCATTTTCTTCCATTTCTTTAGATGATCTATTCTGATGTTCAGCAGAATTCAGATATATTTTAACAGCCATTGAAACAGCTATCAGTATTTTATCAGTATAGTAATACTTCTTCTTTATTTGCAGTGTATATAATGATGTAATGATCCAAACAATGTGCTTTGTTTTTCCAGTATTACGTTTTTGAAAACTGTAATACCATGTGTATTTGTAAGTTGTTGGATAGATTGAGTTTTCTTTGCCATTTGCATCAATCACCAGTGTTAAATTAGTTGTTGTTTTTCAAATAAAGAGGTTCTCCAGACAAAAGGGATTTTTATTTCTTCATTTATTTCTGCTAGTTGGGCTGTCACCAGCAAAAACGAATTGCTTAAACGTACCCACTGTTAGTAGTATATTGTAAAGCTAAGAGAAAACAATTGTCTGGGTAATTACTGACCAATTGCACCAATTTACCACAGTCAAACTAGAGGACGGTGTTTATTTCTTGTCTCTCCTGTGTTATCTCTCAGGAGTAGAAAACCACGACAAAATTAAGCCTTAATTTCTCATGTCTTGTGAGCTCAGCCAGAGTGCAATCCGGTCTGACTTTCACATGTGCCGTTGTACGTGCATGTTAAATGTTCTCACCATCTTTAAATGGACATTAAGTTATCATTCTAAAGACTTGAGTACTACTGTTGGTAACAAGTGCAGTTCAATGGAGTAAATAACCCTTGAGCAGATAGTTAATCAGAAATACAACAGCCAAGAGTCACTTGTGTGTGATCAGGTGAGGTGTGTGTGTTTTTGTATCTGCAGGACTTCAGACCACGACCATGAAGTCACATTTGCGACCATGGAGCACCAGTGCGACCTGTAAATATTTTTTATATATTAACCAGAGAGCTGTAAGTTTGTTTCCTGCTCACAGTGAATAAATCCTCGTTTTTAACAGCACTGCTGTGACAGTTTAACTTTCCCCTCACTGCTCACATCTAACTGCTGACTGGAGGCTCCAAGTTCTCAGCAAAAACACCAACACCTCCAGCCTGAGACGAGCCAGCTGGTTATGTTTGGATTAATTTCATTATAATGCTACTTGATTTAAATTTTTTATAGTAGTACTTTAACTTTATTATAATAGTACTTTAATTAATATTATTGTAACAGTACTTTATTTAACTTTATTATAACAGTACTTTAAGATTATTTTACTACTTTATTTAACTTTATTGTAACAGGACTTTAACTTAATCACAACTGTTCTTTATTGTTATTATATCAGTAATTTATTTAACTTTATTATCACAATACTTGATTTAGCTTTATTATAACAGGACTTTAACTTTATTACATACTGCTGACCGGAGACCTCAAGTTCACAGAAAAAACACCAACACCTCCAGCCTGAGACGAGCCAGGTGGTTATGTTTGGATTAATTTAATTATGATACCACTTGATTTAACTTTATTTTAACAGTACTTTATATAACTTTATTGTAACAGTACTTTATCTTACTGTATTGTAACTGTACTTTAATGTTATTATAACAGTACTTTATTTAACTTTATTATCACAATACTTTATTTAACATTATTATAACAGTACTTTATTTAATCGTAGAACATGAATTTAATTTTGGTTTAACAATACTTGATTTAACTTTATTTTAACAGTACTTCATGTAACTTCACTGTAACAATAGTTTAGCTGTTTAATATATTAGTACTCTACAGTGGAGGAAATTTCAAGATATACAGTGGTGGAAAAAAGTTTTCGGACACCCTTAAAATTTTACACAAATATTATCATGAAATATTTGTGGAAAAATCTTTTTTGTGTTTCAAAAGGTGTGGCTGCATTAGACAGATACAAACAAATACAAATTATATTTTTTTGTTTATTGTTTACAAGAAAAACTAACAAAACTAAATTCTTGACAGTTTCAATATGTCAGTTCTCAACATTGTCAGTATCAAAGTCAACAAATACCAGAGAATGTGTTCAAAACTGAACAAAAAATAAATAAACCATCACATCATGAAATTAATATTTAGTAGTCCTGCCATTGGCACGCAGTAGAGCTCTAATCCTGGCTGGCATGTTCCCCACGAGCCTTTGACACTGTTGAGGGGTAATCTTGTCCCATTCTTCTTGAATTACTGCTTTTAATTCTTCTAAATTCTTTGGTTTATGCTTTGAAACAGACCTTTTGATAATCCACCACAGATTTTCAATGGGGCTCATGTCCGGGGATTGAGCTGGCCACTCTAAGACCTGGATACTGTGCTCCTGCAGCCAAGTTCTACTGGCCTTGGATGTGTGGCAAGGGGCATTATCTTGTTGAAACATCCAGTTTTTACCTCGACGGAACAGTGCAGGCGCAGAAGGGAGCATGTGGGTTTCGAGAATGGTACAATACTTGGTAGAGTTCAACGTGCCATCACAGACAGTGAGATGACCAACACCAGCAGCACTCATGCATCCCCAAACCATGATACTGCCTCCACCATGCTTGACAGTAGGTACTGTACATGCTGGAGATAATGCTTCGCCAGGCCTTCTGCGTACCCTCACATTAGTAGGAGGAAGATAAAGCTGGAAACTGGACTCATCTGACCACAAAATCTTCTTCCAATTCCTGGCTGTCCAGTTCTTGTGTGCCTGGGCCCAATGACGCCGGGCTAACCTCTGTCTCTCATTGATCAGGGGCTTCTTGATAGCCTTGTAGGACCTTAAGCCATGATCTAAAAGTCGGCCACGTACAGTGCGGGTGGAACACTGGACACCAGTTTGGTTTGACCACTGCTGCTGAAGCTCCTGTGATGTCATTCAGCGGTTTTGCCTGCACATGCGGATCAGGATGCGGTCATTTCTTGCTGAAGAAACCCTTGGACGCCCAGATCTTGGTTTGTCTTCCAAGCTGTTGGTTCGTCTGTATTTCTGCAGAGTGTATCCAGCTGCTGAAGGACTGCATCTGCACTTCCTGGCTATCTGGCGGCAGCTGTACCCTTCCTGGCTGAGAATCTTTATCTTCAGGCGTGTTTCCTGCGTTAGGTTCCTTGTTTTAGCCATTTTTGTGTCTGAAGAACTTTCAAATGTGCTGGCTTTATGTAGACACGAAGCTTGGCAACAAAAATTGTGTCTTTTAATAAAAAGAACGACCTTCATCACTGGTACCAAAATGACCCAGTACTCAAAATTTCTTATGTATTTTTATGGAACCAATCAATTTTAAGTTTTTAATGTTTTTTTTTTAGGATTTATTTAGTATTTTGGCTGTGACTGTACTAAAAGAAATTGCACTTGAAGACCTAAGAGTGATTCTTAATGCAATATTTCACAAATGCATGGGGTGTCCGAAAACTTTTTTCCACCACTGTATATCATGCAGCACAATATAGCCAAAAAAAAAAAAAAAAATCCCAACATTATTTATAGGCCATATCGCCTGGCTGTCAGAAATTAAAAATTTTGATGCCTTGATAATTGTATTGTAGACCTCTGAGTCTGAGCTGAATCAAATTGTGAGATGTCTCGAGATTATAACCCTTTTGCCATAAATTGCATTAAAAAGGTTGGTTAAAATTGTACTTTTAACTACTATTCTACTGCTCAGTTTTAGTGTGTGTAATTGATTCATCAAGCTGATGATTAGTAGATGACACTAGGGCTGCAATGTACAGTATATGTAACATTAACCCACACAATCACATATTATACAGCAGCCACACATAGTAAATACAACATAGGTACTCATTGACTAGTTGCTGCTTGTCTCACACTGTTTCCATGTGCTCTGTCAAAGAATGCAGCCCACTGAAATCCAGTACAATACATGTTAAGCACTCTTATGGGAATTGCTTGAAGCAAAATAATCTATATTCACTTGTTTCTGTATAGCAGCCATGTGCAGAGGGACTAGTCAGTATATATGACATATAAATGATTCTCTTTATTTGTTTGTTATGCATTCAACATCATATCCCTTGTACACATTGCACTTCCAGCTCTCCTTTCAATATCATTTGCATTTTCTTCACATACATTATCGAGCTGTTACAATATGTATGGCTTTTATCCCTCAGGTTGCACTGCATATGGAAATAACACAATATATTCGGAGTGAAAATATTGTGGGTGAATTTTTGTTCCACTAAGCATCGGCTGCACTGTTACCTTGTGATTACCTCTTTGTTTTATGTGTGAAATCGCAGCACCATGGGATTGCAAATAGAGAAAGCCAATTACCTAACAAATGTCCACCTTTTCTCCTGAGGTGGTCATGATTTTTTTTCGTCTCTCCTCTATTTCTCCCCTGCGCTCTCCTCCGTCATCCACTGCTGGGAGACAGAAAGAGGTTAGAGCGACGGAAGTCCTTTTTTGATTATTTATTCATGGATTTTCCATTTAATATTCATGCCTTTTTCAGGACTATCTGGGTGCAGAGGAGAATTTGCTGCCTCGGAGGCGGACAGGGCCAAAAATCAGGTTTCAGCTCCAATGAGCCCGGCGGATGAAGGGAAGAGAGAGAGGGAGAGGGAGAGAGGGAACAAGAGAGCGGGGTTTCATGTGTTCTCTAGTAAATGAGAGGCAGGCCTTGAAGGTGACAGGCTGTGTTTATTACTGATCTGTCAGCCGGTTAATGGGGAGAGGAGAAGAGAAGAGAGAGGAGAGAGCTGAGCTGCTGAGCAGAGACCAGAGCACACAGGCATGGGAGCAAGAGGGAGCCCCAAGCAATAAACTTTGCCATAGTAGATGTGCTTGTCCTTACAGATTCACTGACAACACCTCTGCATGCTGAATTGCATTCACAGGAAACTAAATTAATCTGTGACAGAGTACTTTGCTTTATTGTTATGAAATTTGTATTTTTCAATGAACAAACATTACTGTAACCTATTTTTGACATACTGAACTTTCTTAAGCCCCAAATGATACATTCTGCATCCATGTGGCTGCGTGCATTTCGTCATCATGTCCGCCAGGGTCTGCATAGCCCAAAATTTATGACTGTGTGGACTGAACACAGAATAATGTGTGAGTATATCTGTCTATCTGGCACAGGAGGGGTTCAGACATGGTTTCTTGGCCTTTTCCTTATTACTTGCTCGGAATGTCAATAGTTTAGTGTCTATTTGTTAACCGCTGAAAATATTTTTGACCAGTTACATGTCAGTTTATAGGAAAATTTTGCTACTCTTCAATTAACTGCACTGAGCATCACCTGGATCTCATGGGAGAAAGACGGCCCGTTAGCCACGTTAACATGCTTTAAAGTAATGCCCACTGCCCACTCTCTGATCTCCACTGGTTAGCTAACGTCAGCCTCAGCCACTCTGTACTGTGCACCAGCCACGCCAGGAGGGAACTACCTAGCGGCACCAGTCATTTGGCAATTACTGCTAGTAACGTTATCCTAACCCAACAGCATTGTGGTGGAAACATTATGCCCCGCCCCCGAAGTTGCCCTGGTGAGCAGACTTCCTTTAGCATTGTTAACTATGTTATTACTAGCTGCGTTCAAATGGAATTCTTTAACTCATATTTATGACATGGGGTATCGTGTACATGAAGTCTTGAACTTGGAGCGCTCAAAACCACTTGCGAGGTAGTGAATACCACAAGAGGAGGTGTTCATTATGGTCTCTTTTTATGAACGTGGTAAACATAACCCCATTTGAATGCAGCAACTGCTAGCACTGTTAGCAGCGTCAGCACAAATAGTGGTGCTAATATAGCTAATGCTGAAGGGATTTTGCTGCTTAAAATGAAGCTGCTTACTCAAAGGGGCGACCTATGGAGAGACCAGGGTGTGGCCACCATGTTTCTGTCACAATGTCATCCCACTACTGGGAAGTTGTCACCAGCTGTAATCGCAAATGAGCAGCGCTGCTAGCTAGCTTCCAGCTAATGTTAGCTTACCAGTGGAGTTAGTGTTTTGGCAGTGGACACTGTGTTTCAGCATGTTAACACACCTAGCAAGCTGTCAGCAAAGCCATCAGAAAATAACATGAAAGGAAATACATTCACAAAACTTTAAAACTTCACCACCTTCAAGTGAACAGTTCTTTGAAATGTGGCGCTAAAGCTCACTGAGCCAATGGAGCGCAGGACCAAAGAGTATGGGCCTCATGTATTTCACATAATTTTGCATTTTAATTACATAAAACTGGGTAGTTACCAATTAATGGTTGTTGGGCAATAGAAAACAAATTAACTGAAACTGAAATCTCTGACATATACATACAAAGAGCTTTCTTGAGCCGCAGGGCATTGTTGAGATTTGGACGCCAACATGTTTGCTTCTCTGTGAGCCTCTTTGTCCTGCAGTTACCCGTAAAACTCTCTCTGTGTACGTTCACAGATGTTCACATGAATCTTTAGAAAGTACTAGTTTTAAAAAAAATGCCCTCTTCCATTTTGGACTAAATCCGGTCCTCTACGAGTCAAAACTACAGTCCTCCATTTTCACCTCAACTCCAGCTCTGGTAGAAAACGTACACTTGGTTACATTTCCTTTAGATACAGAAATAACACAAAAAAAGGTGATTATAAGGAAATTAACTGGTACCTTTGCCATGGAGGTTATGGTGTTACCAGGATATCTCAAGGTGGTGAAAAACCAAGTGATTAGTTTTCGCTTCAGATAAGGGTCCAGGTGCCTCATTACAGAAAAATATCCTAACCACTTATCCTACCTTAACTGAAGTTACAAAGATAGGAAAAGTCATATCTTCCTATTGCAGAAGCATTTCCTAAACTCATTGCTGTGTCCTATCTCACATCTCCCATCTTAACTAAAGACATCCTTACTTTGGCTCTAAATTCACCACTTCAGTCTGCACTCGTCCTGTCATGCCTGTATCTTGGATCATGCCTGTGTCTTGGAAAAAGACCCATAGGATACTTGAGATGGACAGGCCATAATATTAACGGCTCTCATTTGTCACTGGCTAGCTTGCTATCATGGACAAGACTTGACAAGACTCAGAAAACTTTATTGTCCCCAAGGGGGCACTTTGTGGTACAGTACAGTAAACAATAAACATAAACACAATTAAAACACAGAACAGAACAACAAGACAACAAAGGAATCCCTTGATCACAATCCATCAATAAATTAAGATGATGTATTACAGTAAAGTGTGTTAAAAGAGACAGGCATTCTGTTTCAGCCACGAGGAGTCGGAGAAACTAATCATGTCTGTAGAGGAAAGAAAACCCCACCATTGAAATTTAAAGTATAATCATACAGTTTGAGTAGACTCATGTCGTTCCCCATTTTCACTGTCATTGCCATACAGACCTTACAACAGTGCAGCTGCCATTTTTGGCAGCTATTTTGAATTCAGGACAGAGTCTGTTCCATCTTAACTTTGAGTACTCCTAAGTTAGCACTGCTCTGTAATAGCTACATTACTATCCTTAAATAAGATGGTATTTTTTTTCCCGTATGCAGTTAGGAAACTTGTTTCTATGATACCAAAACTGAATGTCATCCTAAACTCAGATAAGATAGGATTACTGACTTGGGGAGTTTCTGTAATGAGGCCCCAAGAGTGTATGTAAGAATTTGTTCAAGGCTGTCTTAACATTTGAAGATATACTAGGTTGAATATTTCTTGCTATATCTTAATATTACTGCACTTACTTTATTTAGATTCAAAAACATCCTATACATTATTGAAATAGTAATTATGTAGTATAGTGTAGCATTAACAGAGACATGCTTTACCTGAGAGCTTTGTGTAGTGTTTGATTGCACTTGAGCCCGGAGGTTTTATCAGCCGCCCTTGCAAATGAAATGGTTTTCCTTCTCAGTAAAGGGTGAAAAGCCTGTGTAAAGAAATTGCTCTTTGTTGTGGCAATAGATGTGTCTCTCCTTATCTCAATGAAGCATTGTTGCCTTTATCAGTCACCATTACAAAATCCATATCATATCAGACTGATATCAGTCAGCCTTTGACGTGCCGCTGCTTTGTTTAGTGTTACATTTCCTGCATGAATGGCGCTCTTTCTGCAGATTCTGTTTAGCTGTTTTTGAATGTAATGCAATTATCACATGTCACAGGGCTTCATGTGGTCATGTGTACATTTGACCCCGGGTTAAATCTATCTCTGTGTGATGAATGCACTCATATTCTATGGATGTGTAAGAAGCTTACTGTGTCCTTTGTTATAGATATAGATGTTTCTGTATTGTTGCGCAAGCCAGTTTTTCTGATGATGCCTGAGAGGGTTATACTCCTGGGGTTCAAATTGATTTAGTCTTCAGGAATATAGCATGGATGGAAGTGTAGCAAGGAGAGTAATGCCTGTTTCATGCACTCAGCACAGTGGATTTAAAAAACATCAGCTTTGGAACCAAATTATTTCCACGGTGCAAGGGATCTTTGCAGGAGGAGGAAAAAATACTTTTTCACACACAGGCTTGGACCCATCATAAGTAGTTGTTTTTATGCTCACCTCAGGCTTATGAAGTACACAGCTAATCATTCATTCTCAGTCGACCCTGATCCTGAGCTGCTCGTCTCATCTCAGAGCAGCAAACGCAAATCATATTTTCTTCTGTGGTCTTACATTCTGTATTTATAGGGGTCAGTGTTCATGAATAAAGACACATATGGTACATAAACTGCATTTTATTAGGGTGCTTTGCAACTACAATGTCAGTGTTTTGTGCAGTATAAATACCAACACATTATGTAGAGAATGTGCAAATACAGAAACAGATTGCAACACATCTGCACCCATCTCTTTTGTGACTTGACCCTTGTGTTAGGTGCCCTCAGTTTTCTGTTTTCATCTCCTTTTGTTTTCTGTTTTGTCTGTCCTTTCTCTCCCTCCGTCTTTGTCTCAGCCCTGAGCCCGTCAGAGCAATCAATCTGGGTCGGCACTGAGAAGGGGGATGCAGACAGATGTGCTTTGCAATGTGATCGATGTCCTTGATTAGTGAGAGATTACTGCCGTCTGTGTGTGTGCGAGTTTGGTGGACTGATTGTGAGAGGTGTGCTATAGCTAGCATGCATGCAGTTAGCCTGCTTCCTTGATTTTGTTCATTCGTCAGGTTAGAAATCGAGGATCAATGGCTGGATTATTGGCACAGTTCAAGAAGCTGACGGAGGTGAGAATGTTAAACTAGACACGGCCAATGAGTCACTTAATGTGGTTAAAAAGTGTCAGTGGATGTTTTTCCACCCAACTGCAAAGTGAATTTTACACCAGAGTAAGGGTGGGCGATACGGCCAAAATTGTCTGTCACGGTCCAGGTAATTTTATATCACGGATACTCTGCAGCTATCAATCATGGACATACAGTATCTGTGTAAGTGAGAGGTGTACATAGTGTATATAGATTTTATAATATTTTATTTTAATGTCATCCAACCAGGATCTTTGTCATATTTTTATCTTTATTTATCACTCAGTCACCTTTTCAACCTTTTCCCTCTTGCTTCTGACTCTTGAGCTTCTGTAACGTGTGAGTGTACCTGTCATGGGATTAATAAAGTTTTGAATGTGTATTTAACCCTTGTTGTTTATTATTAGTTTAGGCTGCACACGTTCTTTTGGTTGCTTTCACTTCCGGTAGTAATTGGCACAGGTGTGGGTGTGTTTTCACATTATTTTACCTGATCATTCACTGGCGTGGTGGCTTTTTAGACAAAGAGGGTGAATTTTGGCTCCGATATTTTCTGTTGACCACAATCATGTAATCGCATCACGTAATATCACAAGACATGATATTTCATTTCATCTCATTTTGCTTTAGTTATCTCAGTTTGCTTAATAAACCACCATAAACGCATCGTTGGACTTAAGTATGGATTTCTTTGAACGAGGCATAGTTAAGAGCCTACTCTCTTAGCGGCTTTTTTCATTGATAGTAGTCACTACGCTATCTGAAACTGTATATATCACAAACAGTAATTATTTTGTAAATTAAATTAGGACATGGTTTAAAGTATCCAAACTGTAATTATTCATGATTATTTTCTTCTTTTGTTTGAACAAAACCAAACTGCCTCACGTGAGACAACACTTGAGTTAAAAAAACAAAAGACTCAAAACGGTAAAACAAAAAAAAAGTGGAAGCTCCATGTCTCCTCAAATCATGTTACCTTGTGAAACAGTTGACTTCACGCAAGAATCATGAGATCAAGCAAGAATCCAGTCCTGATTTGCTACAAAACATGCCCCGAATGCAAATTTGTGACGCCTAGCCTAGTGAAGGAATGACCCGCCCTAATCTCCCTATGATTGGCTAGTACTCATTGCCTTTGTTGGTTGGTTGGGTTAGGTTTAGGCAAGAGGAGTGGGAGTGGTTAGGGTAAAACCTTAAGTTGGCCATGCCATTGCTAGCCTAGGATTAGCATATTCTTACCCAAAATAGCTCCGCAGTACAAATGGTATTCAAACAGTATTTGCAAATCTCTACTGATCGATGGATTTCTACCATCACACGGTATATAGAGCTACCGTCATATCACCCAGCTGTACATCAAAGTCTGAAATAGGGCTTCACAATTATGGCCAAAATGATAATCACGATTATTTTGATCAAAACTGAGATCAGGATTATTTTTCACGATTATTCATTGATTTTAGAGACAATATTTTTACTGCACTTTTTCATTTACATAAACAGAACGCTGCTTTCACTCCCATGTTGTGCTACGTTCCTGCTAATATACATGAATCATAATAAAACTTAAAATAAGGTTCTCCACGCATATATCTGTCACATTGGTCACTGCACCGTGACGCGCTGCAGCACTGCCATTATGAATGTCTGAGTTCATAACGCTGGACAAGGACTGGAATTAACAGCAACAGAACGGTAAAGAAAAAAGTGGTGCAGCACTTCAAAAGTGGATGCTGCTGTTAGTTTAGGAAGCGTTTGATTTGAAATGCAGTGGAGTTTTCAAACTATATAATGACATTAGTGCATGTCAGTTTGACATTTTTGCATTTCTGTACAGCAATTTAGTTTTAGCCAGATTATTCAATCAAAATACAACCTATCGGCAACTATTCTTGTAATCAGGTCATAGTTTTCATTATTTTTTTCTGCAAAAGTATTAAAGATTATTTTGCTGCAGCTTCTTAAATGTGACAATTTGCAGCCTTTCTTTGTCTAATGTATTAATATATTTTATATATCGCTTGGTTTTGGGCAGACGTCACCTCGAACCGAAGAAAATGTTACCATTTTCACTATTTTCTAACATTTGATAGAGTAAAAAGTTAATCAGTTAATTGAGACAATAATAGTTATTTGCATTCCTGATACGATTTTTCTGCAGTAAGCTAATATCAGCCAAGAGCTTTTTACAACAACAAATAGAAAAATAATAAAATTGGTATGAACGCTCAGTTACCAGTTTAACTGTATATGTTGTTAAATACAGTTACAATAAAACGTGTTTTATGTCAAATGTGCTCTGCGGCATTTTGTAGCCATGAAAAACTATTTTGTTGAAAATGGTGTTTACATTTGGCACACTTTAGAAAAATCTGACATTAGCTCATAATGTAAAGTGTGACCTGTGTAAAGTATAAACATTGACACGCTGCTACCACAAGGCCATCAACATTTCTTCAAAAAGACATCTTAACCACGGTGCTGCATTTGTGAGAAACATCAACAGTGGTAATTCCCCTCAGAGGAGGCTGTCAGCTTTCCATCAGCTGTCAGTGTTTTCACTCTGCCTGTTTTCAAAAGAGCATTTGATTCTTGTAGTTTTCCTCTCCCTCTGAAAAGAAGCAGACAGATGTAATAGCCATTAGCCTCGGGGAGAGACAGCACAGATGTGTCAACAAGGCTTGACTTTTACAGTCCAAGTGAAGTCTGAGCAAACAGTGGCTGTGTAGAGGCCTGTGTGGTTGAGCAGTGATCCAGGGACACGGTCGCACGGCGTTGCCCCGGGACTCCAAACAGACCGTGACTCTAGTTCTCATTACAAGAGTGGGTCAGACCACCCCAATACGGAAAATAAATAATGCAGGGGAAAACCTGAGTGCTGCCACCTCACTGACAACATCCACACAGCCTTGTCCTTCATGAATAAGTGGTTCAGCATTTTATGTACTCACGCTCGGAGCTGTAGTTTTATCCTCGGAGCATTTTGGTGATTTTGAATAATGTGATGTGTCAGCTGGGGCTGCAGCCAACAATTATTTTAATAGGTGATTGATTTGCTGTTTATTTTCTAAGTTAATTGATTAATTAGTTGGTCTGTAAAATGTCATAAAATGTTGAAAAATACAATTTCCTAAAGCCCTAGTGGACATTTTGAAATTGCTTGTTTTGTCAGACTAATACCTGCCACACACTCAAAGACTGAAAATACTTTTAAAAGGCTAAAGTCTCACAGCCTCTCAAATCTGAAGACACTTGAGGTTTTTTTTGCAAATACTGGGGATGTTGCAGGGTCATTATTTGCAAGACTATGACTAGATTCCTTTTGAAATTATTTCCCATCCTGCTTTTAGTGGAAAAGGTAACGCCAGACTTCCTTTAAGAAATGTGACATTAAAAATTCCTCTTGTGTTTGCAAAAATACAAAACTCTAGAAACACAACATTAAAGGTGTCATTGGTCGACAGTATTCTTGTTAATTTGGCATGAATATAATCCGTAAAGATAAATTGTATTAGTGTTCAAACTACATTTTGGACTCAGCTAGTTTTTTATACCCTTTATTCACACCTTGTGATCTTATGTACTTTTAGGATTTTTCTTGTGTCAGTATGTGTACTGTGTTCTTGTGATCTTGTCTTTTTTTGTCATTATTGCCCCTGCTGCTGAGGACATTTTAAATTTCCCCCCTGGCGATTAAATAAAGTATATCTATCTATCTATCTATCTATCTATCTATCTATCTAGTTGCCAGCCTCCATTGGTTATATGGGCTATATTAGTGTGAGGAGACAGTGGGAAAGAGAGGCAAACTGTTTCAAAAATTAAGATTTCCCACTAAAATAAGTGCCCTTTCATGGATCACATACATGCCGATTTAAACACAGGCTCGTGTTCACTTCACAGCTCCTCCAGTTTCTCCTCCTTTTCCACAGTACAAGAGAACCAAGACTTGTTCAAGGTCTTGAGCTTCCCCAAAGTCTCCTCTGTGTTTACTTTTTGCACAGTTTGCTGCTACTTGTGTGGTGCTGGAGAGAATGCAGCTTCTGGTCGTTAACAATATTCACACCATTGAACTTCAGTATTTGCACGAGCCAAGACTAAATACTTAGATGATAATAAACATGTTTAATTTTGAACATCCAGACAAAAAAAAGACAAACTTAAACCCCCTTTTACACCGCTAGATTTTCGGCGAATGTTGGGCCGTTTTGCCGGCAAGCTGCAAGCATTTAGACACACAGAGCCGGATTGGCGGGTTGATCCGAGGTGCCCAATTTTCCGCCTGGTAGGGTAGACATATTGGCAGAACCCTTTTAGTTTAAACAGACCGAGGTGCCCTTCCACCACTGGAGGGGCTGTTGATGACTTGTGGGAGGAGCTGTTGATGACGCCGCACGTGTGACCCACTGGCGGTGGATAAACAGGAAACAGCTGATAGCAGGAATTAGCGAGCAGCTAGTAGCAAGAGGGAAACACAAACCTGACAGACACTGTAAAGATGAGCAACTGGGGAGGCAAGGAATTGCGCGCCCTCCTTGTCCTCGCAAACGAAGAGGCCATTAACCGTCAAGTGACGGGGACAGTAAAGAATGGGCCGACTTACGAGAGAATCGCCGAAGTACTGACCAGCCGCAGCTTCCCTCCCATGTCACTGTTTACGTCACACGCTGAGCTACACGTTTTGTTACTTGTTCACACCCCCCATTGCCCCAAAAAAGGCGCATTCTGTATGAACAAAAGTAGGTAGGCAACATTTTGCTGCACTCCCCGATTTTGTTTTTATACTGCCAATGCTGAAAAAAGACTGATTGGGCTTTTCTGCAAATTTGCACAACTCCTGTTTAAAAAGGGCTTAAGACAGTTTGAACTGAGTTTTATGACTACCTTACACCAAATGATCAAGATCACATTGTGCACCAACTGATTTAAATCTCTAATTATTTTATTATGACATTGGAAATTTTTCTGTGACATTGAAATTGCTTTAAAAGTCTTTTGGTGGAAGGTAGGGCTGCAACTTACGATTATTTTCATTGTCATTTGATCAGTCATTTATTTGTCTTGATTAATCGATTTGTCATTTGGTTCATAAAATTACAGAAAATGGTGCAAAATGTCAATCAGTGTTTCCCAAAGCCCAAAATGAGGGCTTGATGTCTGTTTTCGTCCACAACCCAAAGATATTCAGTTTACTCTCTCAGGAGGAAAGAAACCAGGAAATATTCACGTTAGAAGCTGGAATCAAAGAAATTTGACTTTTTTTAATGAGTTAAACCAATTAATCTGTTATCAAATTCGTTGGCAATGAATCGATTCATTGTTTGAGCTCTAGTATAAGGCTGGCATAACAGTACAAAACCCCAAAAGACATAGTTTATTTTCACATGTGACAAAGAAAAGTAGCAAATCCTCACAATTTATAAACTGGAACAAGTTGAATTTTTTTGGCATTTTCACAAGAAAAAAAAATCACTTTTCAAAATTGTTTCCAGTTGATTGTTTTAAGCTCTTCCGTCAGTCTGTCTGCCATTTGACAAATCTGAGTATCTACCTTACGTAATCTAAATCCACTCATTCTCCCCTTTCTTACGTTCTCATGGCCGTGAGGAAAAAAAGCCCTCGAAAAACCCAATTCGTTATCTTAATTTGATCTCAATTTCCTGTAGCAGTCGCAATGGAAAGTCCAAGATGAAAGAGTTGAAATTCTAATTAAGCTGTAATGGCAGCAGCAAGTTGATATTTTTCCTCCCTGTACATTTCTCCCCAGTCAGCCCTCTCCCCTCCCTTGTATGTTTAGCTTGATCTCTTCAAATTTATTTCCTACTTTGTAACCAGAGGCAAGAGCCCTTGACTTGCTGCCCCCACAGCCGCAGCCAAGGCAGCCATTTAAGTTGTGATTAAAAATTAATGGTTGAGTGAGAGGCAGCAGAGAGGGAACAGGGGAGGGCAGGGAAAGAAAGAGACAATGCTCGAGCAAGAGGATAGGCTGTGGAGAGGGGAGCAAGCCCAAGCAGCAGCTGCTCCCTGATAGAGGGTTGGAAGGTCTTCTCAACAACTCTGCTGTGTTTAACTGCTCTTGCTCACACCCCACCATGAATATTGCATTACCGCACTATAGGGCTCCTTGTGTTACCCCCACTGAGTGTTGCAGCAGCAGTGCCGAAGCATCCAAGTCGAGCCTGCCCCCACTGTGAGGGGGGGAGTTGTCCACATTGAAGCAGCCACAGCACACAACCCAGAGCAGCTTACACACCACATAATTGCCAGAGTGATTCAGAGAGGACCCCTGTCTCATTGCATGTCACAAGCAATTAAGTCCCGCCACAAAAAATGGAGCAATTTTTGCTGGCATTTAAAGCCATTGTTAGATTTTTTGTTTGTTTTTTTTTTTTGGCTTTTGGATCTCTGATGAAGCTGTTTAAAGGACTCTGTTATGAAACAATTTCCAGTTACTGAGCAAAAAAAGGACAGGGATGGTTTTCATTTATGTACACATGCATGGCAGCAGTTTTTAAACATTTTAGCTCTTTGTTAACTCAGAGCTTTCCCAAGAAGGTCGGCGGAATAAAAGGCAATCAGTTTGAGTCTTGCCTAGCCTAGCTCGGTGCAACATCAGTCTGACTCTCTGGCCATTCCTTTAAAAGCGGAACAGAAATACCATGAGACCACACAAGGTCCTGACCTTGACTTTACCAGATGATGAGTAGTGGCACTTACATCACGGCTTGCCCTTTTCTTCCTTCTGGCCTCTTTCTCTGTACTGTTTCATTACAGCATTTCTCAGAGTCCATTACCCGCCAATACATGCACTCATTTCAGCTCTGCCAACATTGCTCCCCTGTAGCTTAGCTCATTCAGGATTGCAGCTCATGGTGCTTTGATTGGAGTAGCTTCCTATTTAAAAACATAGAATAGACTGGATGTGTCAGGTTGGTTTGTGAGTAGACCCGAGTGCAAAACAGAGACAAAGATGCACGTGAGGTTTTAGCAGGTTTATTGTCAGAGTACTGTATATGCAGACAGTTGGAAGAGTAGGGATGATGGGGACAGCAGAGGGTACAGGTGGAGAGGATGGCAGGCAGGCAAGCATGAATCCTGGAGCTCAGGAAACAAACAAGCATTAATACGGGTCACAACAACATGAGGAAAACTATTCTCAAAGATACAAGATCTTGGCCTGAGCGCTGGTACCACTGAGACTAAAATAACAATCTGTCATTGAATGACCAGAAGGCCGGAGTAAATAAGCTGTGATGAGCTGATTGTTGCCAGGTTTGTTGGTAGGTTTGGTCCAGGTGAGCAGGACACACACACAGAAATTGGGGACATTGGAGACAAGAGGAGTGGGGAACACTAAAACACAAGGGAGAGACAGGGGCACAACGATGGCTGTGACAGAATGGAAATTAGTTTTTTTTTTAGATTGTTTGTTTTTATTTACATGCAAGGTTTTGGCCATCACTGTTGTCAGTTTCAGTAATGGTTTAGGTGCCAATTTTATGACTCAGATCTATGGATGTGGCAGTGCAGTAGCCCACTAAGTAAGCAACAAAAGTGAGATGATAAAGACAAGTTGTTAACAAATCAGCAGATTCACATTCTTAAAGGAATAGTGCAACATTTTGGGAATTTATTTGCCTTCTTTCAGAGAGTTAAATGAAGAGATTGCTGCCACTGTCACGTCTGTATGCTCAACCTATCCTCATACAATGGTTTGTATGATATCCTATTAAAACGCACATACAGTAAGTTTGTTTAAATTAGCAAATTAGCACCCCAAGAATGACACTACATCTTTTTTGTAAAGTTACGTAATTAATGTAAAGTTACTGTGGTTATGTTTAGTAAGGAAAACATGGTGAGGACGTACCTTAAAATGACTCATAGTTCACACAATTCCGAACACCAGACTCCAGGGGAAAGTCCTGTCCTGTGTTTAATGACCCATCCACTCCCCCAACCTGCCTCTTAAATGGACCATTCATGACCACTTCCTTCTTAACTACCAACAGCGCATTGGTCACATGATCACAGCCGTCCAAAGTATTTGGGTTATACACAAATTACTGGCTCATCATTGTGTGGGATATGTACAAATTTTGGTGGATTATTTTTCATAGGAAAATGTACGAACAATGCATGAGAAGAGCCTAATATGCTAACTTAGAAGCCAGCACCAGGTGTCAATTAGCTTAGTTCAGCTTAAAGACTGTAAGCAGGGTGAAACAGCCGGGGTCTCTTTAAAATCACTTCTAAAGCTTGTTGATTAACATGTTGTATCTTGTTTATTGAGTCTGTGGGTGACACAAAATGTAAAAACATCAAGGCTAGCTGTTTCCCTCTGCTTTCAGTCTTTATGCTAAGCTAAGCTAATTGGCTCCCAGCTCGAGCTCCGTAGTTAATGCACAGACATAAGGGTGATATCGATCTTCTCATCTAAATTTTCCATAATATCAAAGTTAACAACTTTTTAGAAGTAAAACTAAACACATTTGAAATGTATTTGTTTGTTTCACCATAACCAGTGACGTAGTGGTAGTTCATGAGGAGGGTGTATAACCAGGTTAATGAATTTGTTACTGGAGAAGAAGTGGGTATACTTTCTTCTTTATTTTAGTGGCTTTTGGCTTTCAGGTGGGTATACTGTAAATGGACAGAAAAAGAGCTGAGTATACCCCATATATACCTGTGTATACCCTCCACTACACCTCTGACAGTTTGGGCAAGAAGTCCACCTTAATTTTCACTGTCAAACAAAAGCTGTCTTTTTGCTCATGTTTGCCCTCCTCACCCCTTCGCAAAGCAATCTGTGTCACCAAGTCTACAGAGATTGCCCTGTCTGGAAATTATATTGCAATTGACTATCTAAGTGTTATATCTTTGATAAAAACCCATTTCTGTCCTCTCCAAAAACATTTTAGAATGTCATGTACTTGGATGGCATTTACCCGAAGGAGTCTTAAAAGCAGCTGAAAGTCTGAAGAGAGAAGTTTACAGTCATTAAATGTCATAAGCTATTAAACAAAATTCTGCTTAAAGTAATGAAGCTGAACAACACTTTGGAGATTTTTAAGATGGACCGTAGGAAAGGAACGACATGACTGCACCGGAAGCTTTAGATTAGAAACATTAAGTGAGGCAGCAACGCCACATAATGACTGTTTTTCAGTGAAAAGTTTTCAAAACACATTAAACTTGTCAAAAAAATCCAGCTTGATATGAGTACTGGTAATTAGCCTGATGATTTATAGTCTGTTTGTTGCTCACGGCAGAACTTTGACAGCTATAATTTCCTAAATGATGCATCATATAGGAATTTGTCACGTTATTGGAAAAAATATAGAAGTATTTCATGTTTTTGCTACCATGTTGGATTTTTTTCTTCATCATTAGGCCCGTTTCCACTGAAGAAGTTCCTGGTACTATTTGGGGGGCAGGAACTTTACAGGAACGTCCTCTCGCTCGGCCCTCTTAACCGCAATGTCTCCACTGAGAGAGCGGAGTAGGAGGAAGGTTCCTGTAAATTTACCGGGCTCTGGATGTGATGTAATTGTTGCACGACCATTTTGACCAGGGCAACGCAGCAAAGAAACAAACAAAGAACAACAACAACAACAACAAAGAAGAAGAAGCATAAGTACGAAGCAGAAGTAAGAAGAAGAAAGCAGACATAAGAAAGACGATTATCAACATGGAAGGAGCTGAGGTGGTTGCTGGGTTTCTGGCGTGTCTCTGTGTTTACATGGCGGTGGAAGCTATGAATAAGAGTCTGCTGAGTTTTAAAAATGCCGGCTATTTTCTTGCTTTCTGTTGACGTCACATCCCGCCTTGAGTATATCCAATCAGCACTAAACCCCAAGCCCCAGCCAGGAGTTTTTCGGGGCCATTCTGAGTACCTACTCCGAGGCAGGGACTTGTTTAGCCCCTGTGAAAGTTCCAGAACTCTGTCCTTCGGGGGTGGTTCCTGCGGTGGAGACACGCACCAACGGCCCTGGCCCCGTAAAATTACCCCGAAGTTCCTGCAGTGGAAACTAGCCTATTAATGGCATTAGCCTTAAGGAGAACCTACTGTTCTATTACCTAGTGTACTGAGGCAGAGGTGGGAGTGAGTCACACATGTGCGAGTCACAAACAAGTCTCAAGTCTTAACCTTCAAGTCTCAAGCAAGTTCCAGTTTGCTTTGGTTAGAATCATGCAAGTCAAGGAGAGTCCCCGCCATAAGTCAAGCAAGTCACAAGTCAAGTCATATGAAATTATGATTAACTGGTCAAATGTTAGCTTTCAAGCTAACGTTGACCAGCCAATTAGCTAATAAGTTAGCTAAAGAGGACACATTTGCATTAGGGCAGGTATTCGTTATGAAAATTTGGTATTCGATATTCGTTTTTTAATTAACTTTTTTATTATTGTTTTTTTTGTTACATATTTTTTTGGTGCTAAATGTAGTCTTTTTGTTATTGGTAAATGTAGGTTATCAATAAAAATCAAAACTTTTAAATTGCATTGTTAAAAATGTGAAAATATAGTATCGCCTACCAACGGAGCTTGTGCGCACAGCACGCTTGAGCGCATCTGTCTGAGGCTGTGGATCAATGCCAAGTTTTACCACTTTATCACTATTCCCGCTAACTTGTAACTGTTTTTTCGTTATCTTTTGAATTTACTATGAATTATGGAACCGTTTTTGTCAACATTTGTTTCCCCTGTTTTGTACAATAAATTATTGTTTAAAGTTTCAACAAGTTTCTTTTGGAGTGCGTGATACAGGTGTGTTTTGAAAACGACCGCGGACTGTCACCAGCTCAATGCATCAGTACTTTCGGATGCCATGACAGTAATAGCCAGTAATGTCAAAATATCATTTACAGACCGATTTAACAGACGATCACTGCTGCCCGACCCGCAGGTCCATTTGCAGGTCCCGCTGGTTACGGGTCGACCCGCTCATCACTACTCAGCTCAGTCTATAAAGGCTGTACACACAACAGTAGGCTATAGACATTATATTCTACTCAGGCCGGCAGAACCAGCAGCACATCGGCTCTACAGTGCACAGCACTGCTGATTAACCATTTTATTGCAGCACAGAGTGTCTGCCAGCAACCAATTACTTGCAGAGGCTTCCTACAACTTGTTTCAGCGGTTCTGATTTAATCAGAAGACAAATTAAACAGGATGACTAGCCAATGTGAAAATCAAAAGAAAGCATAGAATAATGTACTGAAGGAGACTGTTGTGCCATCACATTTTTTGTGGTTTGAGAGGAAAGAGCCGGTCACCGCTGTGCAAAACTCAGCAATACAATTAGGTCCGAAAAACCCCCGGAGTCCATTTCTCCACACTGTGGAATTATGTTGAAAAAGTAGAAACTGTGTGTCAGTCTTAGGGTCCAACTAGATTAAACTCCCCACAATATACCTTCACAATGGGAAAGAGAGCAAAGGAGCTTTGCTGTCAGAGAGAGAACACCCTGTGCAGAAATCTCCTGAAGTTAATGTATGGCATTAATAGAAATGGATGTCATCTAAGAATGTCAAGTTTAAGGTATAATCAGATTTGTAATATGCACTTGACACCTCCTCCTCATCACCCACCTCCTTGTTGCTACACTCTGTTCCTTCCGTTCTTTCCACGCTTCTTACATAATTTGTTAATTCTGTCCTATTTCCTCTGCTGTTGCTGCCATCACTGTTCTTGCTTTAGGTCTTATTTGCAATGCTAATGAGGCGAGGCAGCAAGTAATGGTTTGTAGGGGAAAGAAGCTGCCTGGAAAGATGGTGATATGGTAATACAGCTCACTGTGGCATACGGACAATTCTCTCTGAGAGTGTCGACGTTGTTGTCATTGTGTAAATGTTACTAGATCTCATGGGTAAAAGAGAAATCACTAAACTAGAACAATGTGGATTGTCTTTAAAGTAGTCACAGTTTTGAAATGAGATGAGTTCATTCATACAAAACCTAAAACTGAAGGTGTCACATTTGCAACACAAGAAGTTATCGTCCTTTTCTGTCAACAGAATTTCCTCTACAGTTTGGATCCAGTGGTCCAGAAATTTTAAAAAGTTACACCCTTTTTCCACCAAAATTAGCACATGTATGCAGGTTTTTTAAAACACGGGAAAACCGTTTTCTGATGTGTCATGTTTGATGCAAAAGACAGGCCAGAAAAGAGGATAGTAAACAGTTAAAAGCAACATGGAGACCAGGAAAATGTTGTGGTGGTTATTTCTTTTAATATCTCATTGAGTCACTCTTTCAGACTCTCTGCCAACTAAATTTTAAACAATGTCTGAGTGCTGCTTGGATTGAAATGGACAGTATTTTTTGGCGTCCTGTCATTGCATCGTGCCAGCAAAGGGGTGAAAATTAGCGCGTGTCCTCGGATGTTGTACTCCGATTGATAATCAAAGCCAATTGGAGCTGAAGTCGGTAAGTACTCATGACTACTACAGAGTGATTTGACCCAGGAGTTAATGCCAAGTATAATATTTTTCATTAAATACAAAAGCCAGATGTTAGTGGCTTTTTTGTCCAATGGGAAAGGGGCTTTGTTGTGCATGCACCGTTCAATATAGATCAAAGATATAGACATTGGTCATGATTTCTCAATTAGAATCAAACTGGCTGATCATTTATTCAAGAAGACGGATATGCCTATTTCCAATAAAAAAGAAACCTGCACTGTCACCTTGTCTCTGGTCAAAGTTATTGGAGAGAAAAACTACAGTCATACAGCACAAGGGTTGATCAGTTCATAATCGAGTTTATGACCTTTGTATTTCCATTTGACATTTCTAGGAAGAAATGTTAAGTGTGAGCTGCACCTTCAATCTTGCCCTCACCTCTTCCCATCACTATTGATAACCAAATGAATCTTGTTTAATGCAACAAGTTAGGAACCATTACTCGATTTCAACCCGTGTCACAATCAGGCAGCTTTCATTACGCAGCTCCCCACTTATCTCCCCACTGCCCATGTGATTGAAATTACAGTCACGCCAATAGCAAAGGCAAGTAAATGGATTATTGAGCAACTGTAAGCGGCTCGCTCTACAGAGCTGGCTGTGTGTATGCTCGCTGGCCAGACACAGAAAAATCTAACAATAGCAATATACTGCACATTCCAGCTCTCAGATGAGTACAAGGGGTATTTCTTTTACTGTTTTACAAATATATTCTTTTACTGGGAAGGATTTCAAACCAGTCTGTTTACAGTTGGTTTGATGCCCGCTTCAGCTCTTTGAAAGGTAAACACATGCATACATATGGGCTTAACTGTTCTCTGTGAACCATTGTTCCTACTTAAAATCATGATGTGCCAATAAAATGTTGCCAGCTTAGTAGAATATTTCAGTCCCTCTCGTATTGCCCCTACTACCAGTTTACAAATTGCTAGTTACAGCCAAACCACTGGGGAAAAAAGTACACTTAATGAATCACTGAAGCACCACACTAACTCTTGGATTGTAAAATATTCATTCGTGCCTTCTGAATGTATTAAAATAACATTTTAAAAGAGGCTTTTGCCAAGCTGCTTGAGTTTAGTTCACAAATGCCATAGCTGTGACTGGTGTAGAATGTCGTCTCACAACTCTTTCCAATGTGACATGCTTTATTTCCCAAACATTTTTGGTTATCTTAACTCCATCAGTCCTTCAAATACTGATGTGAAATGACTTCACAACCCCACACAGATCTGACCTTTTAAAACTGAGATAAATTGGTTTAAAGCAACACAAAGGCTACCTCAGTGTTCATTGGAAGTGTCTAAAAAATACATACAAACACAAACTTTGATTATCAAAATATTTGAAAAATGCTTTCCGTGTCCAATGAAACATTTTTACCTCACTGGCCCCCTGGGACAGTAGATCAGAGCTTTACAAGCCCCTTGTATATTTGCATTGGCCTGGCAGCCAAAATTCTTTTTTCCAAAATTATGGTCATTTATCATACATAATATGTACAGCAGTAAAGTTTCCTTCAGATGTGGTTGTTTTCATTAGTTATTTATATGTAAGTTGATACACAAAACACAACATTTTTTTCATGTACCCCAATAAGAGGCCAGCTGGCTCAGAGCACATCCCATAATGCATTTCATCTTCTCCATGTGTATTTCAGCAAATCACGATGCATTTTATTGGTTATATGTCTTAAAAAATAATGACATCTTCCAAAATGGGTTTATGTTCTAGATTCTGATTGATGGGCTGGACAGGCCAGTGACTGGCTAATCAATTTGTCCGACATAAACTTTTACTGGCTCCGGGCTGTCACTTTTGTCGGACCCTGCTATAATCACATAAAATTATTGACACAACACTGTGATCCATACATCCAAACTAGGTAGGCACAGTAAAGTAAGAGTTAAATTTGACTTTGAGTGCTACCTTTTGCAGATATTTGGTTGCAGATATATAACATTACATCATCAGCATACTGCACACCTTTTGATGTGTGTTATTGATTATAAATCCCTGCACTTCTTCCTATTTTGCCAAAAGTCCTACGGTATATGAAAAGTAAAAAGCATTTGGGACAAAGAGCACCTCTGACTGGTGGTTCCTTTCCAAAATATTAGTTTTACATTAGTTTAATCCTGGCAGTAGAAGCTATTGCTGTGATTTTTTAATTGAGTTTTCAGGAAATCTAGATCATTTTACTAACAAAATCAGATGTTCATAATACACACAAAAGCTTTCTAAGTTTCACATTTGGAAAATTGAGCATTTAATTTAGTATTCCTTAATATGAAAAGAACAGGAAATTGTATTTGGCATCCTTCTACAGTGTTCACTATGAAGTAGGTCTCTATTCAAGTAACCTAGAATAAAGGAATCAAGTCTTAAGATAGAACTGATGCATGCATACCATTTGTCCTGATTCATTTATTACACATCATGTAATGTTTCCCCCTTTTTGTTAAAATGGTAATTATCACTTCTCTCCATTAAAACGGAAGAGATGATTTCTCAAGTGTCCAATTAAAGGAATTGAAAAGTGCTGGTATCAGATCATCTCTGAAGACCTTATTGCACTCAGCTGCTAAACTATCCCTGGTGTTTTATTATTTTTTAATTCATTCAGAGCAATGTCTAGTTTTGTTTTTGTTGCTTTCTAATGTCTGTTTTGATTTTAACAATTGATTTTCATCAAATAATGGAGAAGCAGGCCTACACCCTAGAGGGGCTCCCTCTTGGCAGGCTAGAAAAAGTCTTCTTTTTGTTGATCTGTCCAAACAGTTTGTCTCATCCCACTTAGTTATTTTCCTTTGTTTGTAGTCCAGGGCTTAAAGGGAAAGATGGAGTGAAGTGGATGGAGTGAATGGGTTGTTTGTGTTGGAACATCTATGGACGGGAGGAGGGAGACAGAAGGAAAAAGGGTACAAGTTTACATGTTTGTTTTAGCAGTAGCCAGTGGATTGTGGGTGTACGTACGTGAATTGTGTGTATGAGAAGGATTGTGCTTATCCTTTTGTTAAAGAATAACAAGATAACAAACATATTGCTTAAACTGGCATGTGGTTATACTTGCCTTCAAGCCTCTTTTGGGAATCGCTCAGCTTGATCTACATCAGATTTGCTCCAATGTGCACCACTGAAGACTCCAGGTTCCCTGTGGTGTGTCCGAAGCATATCCTCAACTTCCCTTTTATGGGGTGAGGCAGGCTCTCTGTTAGTTTATCTTCAGCTGTCAGACATATTTTTTTCAAACATGTTAAAATAATGGTATGAAATGATATGTTTAAGTGATGTGAAGGTGCACAAATACATTAAAGATCAATATGATGTAATATGAGTCCTTCAGAAGAGATGGTGGCTGTGGCTTTGTGCACCAGGTGTGGTGTGTTCATGAAAGTGCTGGGGTTACCCTTGTGTGCCGTACACACTGTCTGAATAAACAACACACAAACCTGTCAGATGTGAAATGTAGATTACGAGAGTATGCTTTACTATGTGTGTTTGCCAGATAAATGACAAAGAATGCACAGCGCCGTGTGCAGAGAATATTTCTTTTTCATGGTCCAAGACATAATTCCTCTTGGATGATGCTCAAGATTATTGCGAGGGATGAAAAACAGCTCTAAGAATTGTAGAAGGCAGCAAATTGTGAAGGGACTCGAGGAGGCTCCAAAGAAAATAATTTTCTTTCCTATGAACCCGACTTGTTTCACATCCATGAATTTTAATAACTGTTCTGAATTGGATCGCAACAGGTCAGTGCGGGGGATTCATTTATTTACTTCGAAAATTATATTAGTATTTTTCAGTTGGTTGTGTGTATGATGTAGCGTATGTGCCCTTAATTTAGTGCTTGTTGCTTTGACATTATTAGAACTTCCTTCATTTGTTGCAACCTTTTTCACATGATTTACCTTGTAGAATTACAAGAAAATTAATGCTGGATTCCCCATGAGGTATGCTTCCTGTTTCCTTAAACAGTTGCATGTACAGTGGCAACAATTAGTTGATGAGTTAATGAGGGATGGTCCAAATTCTCAAAAGTGATAATCAGTGAGTTTTCTTGGTCTTATATTATAGTCCATCCAGTGTTTTGGGTTTTAGACTTGCATTGGGCTCTGGGATATTGTAATTTGTTGTCTGACACTTTATAGACCCTTTTACTGTTAGTAACACAAGACTTAGCTGGAGGCACAACAGTTCTCCATAGACATTAGCTAGCGAGTTCTTTTGGCTTGTTGTAGACAATGGAGGAAGATGATACAAGTGGTGCATTCAGAAATACTCATTCTGACTGCCAGGAAGGAGTGAGCACACTCTGACACAAACTGGACCGTTCGTAAATTTGGAGTGCTGTCGGAATATACTGTTCAGTTATCCAGGGCATCACTCTCTTTGAGTAGGAGATGGAGCAGCAGAGCTCTGAGCGGAGTGAATTTTGTGATTAACTTAACTACGAGTTAATTTATATAGCAATATAACACCCGGTTTCTTCGACCAACAGGGCTCTCATTTTAGTGTAGAGCATCAGACTGAATTTACGACCGCACCATGTCAGGTCACTCACTCTCTGGGGCCGCGAGTGTTACTTAAAAAAGGAAACATTGACCAACGGGACCAGACCGGCCGACCCGCATGCTGTCACTCAGTGGATGGATGATGTCACAGGAAGCTTTGTGGTTGGTCACTATGCCAATCTTACAAAGGAGGACCACACTTTAACTGTTTCCTCCAGTTTGTTTTGCTATCCAAGCTAACGTTAGCTAATGCACTAAAATGTTAGTGTTACAGAGAAATCCAATATTCTTCTTAATCCCTCCCCAGTTTCTGATGAGGTGGACATGATAACCCTTAATACACATAACGTTATTCATCCCTACAACAGGAAATACTTTTTCTCTAACCTGATATGAAGTGTGCGATGATCGCCTCCGTCCAGTCCTTTCGTCTTATCACATTTAACCCTACTTGTCTTAGTTGTTGTTGACGGGCAGTGGCAGCTGGTATGTGATAGATTTAAGTTTTGAGTCATGACTCCTTCTATTCTGGCTCCCAATAACACAACAAAACAACATTTTAAGACTCCTATGTAGCCTACAGCCCTGTGGTGGAGAGTTGTGTCTTGCCTCCAGTTACAAAAATGCAGAGACCTTTAGAGGGGCTGGTGCTCCAAGTTCAAATTGGGCACATGGAGCAATACTTTGAAACACCATACACCAACGCAATTTAAAGCATAACTTGTTGAATTATACCAATCCATTTTAAAACAGAATGCAACATGTAATCGTACAACAAACCATATCATACTTGTCACTCCTCCAACTGAGAAATCGGAGGGGGACTAAGCAAATTATGAATGTTATAATTTTGTTTGAGCTGACATTCCCTTCAAATTTTTTAAATAAAATTGCTAATATGGGGAAATTATGAATGTGATAGAATGTAATATGAGGGGTATCTCCTTTTATATTTCAGCCAACTTATGTGGAAGAGGTTTTTATGACAGGTCAAACATGATAACTGATGATATTTTAACTTTAAACTTCTGTTTGTTTAATAATAAAAAAAAACACTACAGTAAAATAACTTCAAATTTCACTATAATTGGATTGTACAATGTCTTGGCCTTGGACCTTGGGCATCAGGGGCCTCCTCCTCTGCACATCCCTGCAAATGTTAAGTGCAAAAAATTAGTCAGTTTATCATTTTATATTTCTAATGTGGCTTTCATTCTAATTTTTGGATGTTATCTTACATGTTCAAGACTTGTTTAGAATGTGTACAAAAGAGCAGGTTAAAAAGATTCCATTAATTGTTGTGGTATTCATATTTCCTCAGCCTGTTGTGTTCTCCAGTAGCATGCCAGCACACTGATATCCATAACACTGCCAAAAGCACATTAGACAAGTGGTGCAAAGGTCAAAGGCAGTTTGGCTCGGTGTGATTCGAACCATAACCAGTCCAAAACAGCTGGTCAGACTCAGAAAATCTGTCTGACCCTCAGGTCAGGTTCATTAAGCAGGCTTACAGAGTTAGCCAGCTGTCAAACATATTCTTAATTTTTAAAACGCCAAGCAACAAGAGAAAAACATACAACACCCCAAGTGATAACTCAAGCATAATAAAGACTGTGTCATTTATACTGCATTCATGGAGCTCTTAATAGCAGCCATGGATCACTTTAATCTAAGTCCTTTTTTTCCCCCAGTACAGATTTAATTGTGAAATCGGCATGTTTGAGTAGCATGCCACTTAAAAAGGCTTTTCACGTGAGATTGCCAGCTTCCCATGGGGCTGGGCACTCAGCTAACAGACACAGAAATGAGAAAATTAAAAGCTAGAATGCCGTCTGTTCCAGTCTTTAGATCGATGTTTCCAATATGATGACAGACCATGCAGTTGCCCCCACATATATCAAACTAAACAATAAAATTTGTGCTTGAACTTTCATTAACTGTTGGTCTCTAATTAATCTTTCACACCGGGGCTCCAACTAACAATTAGCCTCTTCTGTTATCGATTAATCTGCAGGCTGTTTTCTTGATTAATTGTCTGGTATATAAAACATTAGAAAAATAAACACTGAAAAGATAAACCCATCACAACATCCCAGAGCCCCAAGGGGACTTCATCCAGTGTCTTGTTTTGTCCAACCAGCAGTCCAAAACACAAAACTATCACAAAGTAAAATTGGAAAGCCTGGACCTATTAATTATTTGGACATTTTATTCAAGCGACAAACCCATTATTAGAATAGTTGCCAACAAATTTTCTGTTGATTAACTGATTGATTCATTAACCAATCAGCTCCATTATACACACACACAAACACACACACATGCTGGATGGTTTCTTGGATTCTGCAGCCAAGTATCAGTAGCAAACCAATAATCCATATATTGCTTGAGTATAATGGAGGCAAAGAAGCCTCTCAGGAAACAGGAAAGATGGAGTGTGTGCAGGGCTGAACGATATGGGAAAATAATCAGGGTTGTTTTTAGACCAGTATTGTGAATACAATTTAGTATGTGATTATTTTTTAAGTTCCTTGTCTTCTCTTTTCTTCTTTCTCAACTGTATTATCCACTACGCACGAGCAATAACTTATTCCATATTATAACTAACACAATATTGGATACAGTCAACATGTACACTGCTCTTTCATGTTGGCCAGGCCTGTGTATTATGATGAAATTACATAAACTGATGCATGAATTGATGTGAGTAATATAATTTTATTTAGCTATTGAATTGTAAAAACCTTCTAAGACAGTAGAATTTTATAACGTGTAATTATAAGCCTTGTAAACAACACAAATCACCCAAACTAGATAACTCAAAGCCTTGTTAGAAATGTACATGTTAACTTTACCCAGAAGTTGGGAAGCAAGACACGGGAACTTTCCTCGGGTCTTGAGGAGCTGCAACATTCTTTCATGGACAAACTGTACATTTACTAATACAAGGCAACTTAACGGCTAATTTGTTCTTTGCTCCAACACCTGTATGCTCTGAGTGAATCCACCACTCACTTACTCAACCACACACTCGCAGTGCACACATTATAGTAATATGTAAATGTGTGGATTGCACTCAAACCAGGGGATGAAAAAGAAATGAAGCCAATGCAAAACTGCAGTTCCCTAAATGGCCACTTGAGGCTGGCTCCACAAGCGAGTCAGTCCTCATAGACTCCCATGTTAAAATGTGCAACTTAACAGCAGAAATAAACATGTTTACGGCCTGGTACATAAAACGGTTTTGGTCTCTAACTAATTTCTCCCTTCATGACAGCTGTTTGACTGTTTTGAGTGAGAGGTGGGTGCTGTCCATTGCTAAGATTATACCACGGCAACAGCGTTGGTTAGGTAAGATTAAAATATTGTAAACCCAATTTCAGTGTTTTCAAGATACAAAAGTTAATTGTAATGCTGTCATCAACTAAAACAATCTTGTTCAGTGTTTGGTTGAAAAAAAAAACCCTCTCAGGAGTCAAATTTTTCCAATAAGCAGACTTTGGTTTAACAGTTTTAAGCCTGTTTTTCACTAGTGAAAATTAGCATTAGCGTTAGCACAGTTAACTATAGCATAGATTTTCATAGTAAGTAGAAATCACATGCCAGGATGGCGCCTATTCATTCACGTGGAGTTGCTTGCCTTACATGCCAAAAATATTCTAGCTTCTGGATTTACTTCCGTAGTATGCAGCCCACTGAATATGCACAGTAGTGTTTCTCCCGCTGGCCCTGCCGACAGGTTCCTGCTCAGTTCTTAGACTTTACATTGGGATGACATCACAGATTGTTAAATGACTTTTCTCAGCTTGAGGAAAGTTTTACAAATATAAAACGTTCATCTTTTATAATGGTGGTCTTTCGGGGAAAATGTTTTTTGGGTCGCAAGGAATTACTACAATACCGTGAGTGGCCACTGGGACAATTTGGCTGCAAAGCTGAACAGCTCTCCTGGGGGCCTGCTGTAAATGCACCATGCTAACCTCGCTTATGTAGGCATTTGGGCCAACTCCACCCTCTCATCCAAATGTGGTCACTTCTGGCTCCAAAAATCCAAGATGGCCACAATGCGGAACTCGAGGCTTTGTGACAGGAGACCACAAACCAGTGGGTGATGTCACAATGGCTCCATCTATTATCTCCATAAAGTCTATGAATAAAACCCCACCCTGGCCATTTTCACACAGTAGTACTGCGTGCATCAAAGCTCACACGTGGCATTTTACAACTTGTTTTCTTCATTCACACTCATTCACATATGCCACATAGAGCTCAGGGCAGCTTGTGTGCATGTGAACCCAGAGGGGCCAGTTGCTTCCAACTCTGGTTGGTTAGGTAGCTTTTGCAATTTGAAAATTGCTTTTTGTGACATCTCAATGTCAGTTTGTATTTGATTAACAGTTCAGCCCTTATTATGGGACACTTGAACTGCAGAAACACAGCCAGTGTGGTCTCTTAAGCTTATATGAGTGAAGATGGAAGTAACAGTGAGTTCTTCCTCTCGTTTCAGCTGGCTCTGCAGCTATGCACTGTATGAGCTCTTAAGTCTTTATCTCAGTCTTTCTCTCTCTTTCTGCCTCACATAACCCTCTTCACACTTCGCCTGAGAGCACCTGAGCTTTCAGGAAAGGACTCACATACTGTACACACACACACACACACACACACACACACACACACACACACACACAAAGACACAAGAGACACACATATCAACTCCAGCTGAGCCCCCCTGCTTACAGTGGTGTTAGGACAGCATCTTTCTCCCTCAGCTGTGGAAATAGCCAGATTACTGATGGCTGGGAACTGAGACACCCCAACACCATGAGATTTTTCAACAGGGGAAAAAAACAGTTTGTTAATGTTTGTAAACTAGATTTTTATGTATCATTTTCTTTCTTTAAGGGGTTATAAATGAGAAAGAGAAAGCATTGTATTTGCACAGATGTTTTGCTGTAGGGTTGGACATGTTATCACTAAAACTCCCATGACAGCAGTTTTAATATTAGTGTTTGCTTTCACTTTATTGTGGTTTAATTTTGCCGCTAGCATCTTAGCCAAACCTGAAATAACCTCTAATTATAATCATTCATCTTAATCTTGGATCTTGTTTTTACATCAAAAGTATGTCCTCTGCTGCTGACTGTGAGCCAAAAAATTGAGAGGGAAACCAGCCAATTTAGATGAAGGAAGAGACCTCAGTTTAGAGAATAAAAGAAGAATTACTGTCACAAACATGAAAAAGATTGCCTCTCAGACCCTTTTCCTTCTCTGCTGCTCAGACTGCTCTCACATCAAACAGCTGTGCTGTCTAGAACAGGTCAAAATCAGCTAGAATCCCTTTGCTTCTGAGAAATCTTCCACCTTCATCTCGTGGCCTAATTATTTCACAACAAATGTGAAACAATACCACATTCACCACAAAGCACGACTACAGTGGAGGGAGAGGAGTCCACGGAGAAATGTGACGAATGTTTTAAAACTCTGGATAGATGACACTGAGGCAGGAACTGAATCGTCACAGAACAAGAACATAAAATTTTATTGATGCCTTAGGGGACATTGGGTTTGTGCAAGGAACAAAATGAATACAGTCTAACAGGGAAGTATGAAATAGAATATTCGCACACTAATACAGTTTGAAAAATACCTATAAACCAATATGAGAAAGGAGAAAACATATTGTGCAGAGAGCACAACTGAAATTGTCAGATTTTAAAACACCTCTGGTTAAATCTTGTTAGTCCGGCTGCCTCACACCCACACGTTCTCTCATCTGTACTCCACCACTTCCTGCAGCCCCCCTCTCCCTCAAACATGCCTTCCTCCTCTTGCTAATTATCAAGTGTTCTGCCTTATTCCTCCAGCAGCTTGTTAAGCTCTCCAGGAGCATAGTTGACCCACTTTACATGCAGATCTGTAGGCCAGAACCCTGCTGATGGCTCCTTTCTCTCTTTTCAGTGAGCCTCACAACACTGTATGTATTAACTGTATATTAGTGACATTTAACCTGTAGGAGAGACACAATCACAGGAAAGCAGCAGTGACTGTTGAAAATGTTTTAACACAGTGATGCTGCCTTATTATTTGCAACAGAAAGCAGATCCACTAATGTAGAAAAACAGTAATGAGGAGTTTAATGTTTTGTAAATGATCCCTTCATAGATGATCTGGGTTGGCAATCATTTCAGCATGATGTCCTGCGTTCTTAAATATTTCTTTGTGTAAAATATGCAAAATGCTATTTCACTCGCCTGTGTAGTGACTGACAGAAAGGGGGGTCCCAGTGTACTGTAACTACAGCAAATGTCGGCTGTTTGCCAAACACACAGGGACGCTATTGTTACGGCTGATGCCATTTTACACAGCACTTATCTGGTTAAATACAAATTAGTGTGCAAAATCCATGTGGTATGGTTTGCAGTCATAGTGCAGATTCACAATTCAGTAAATATTGTTGAGTGCAAACTAGACGTATTGTAGCTTGGGTCTAGTATTGTCTGTATATGCATAGTCTGAGTGGGCGGAAGTTTGCTGCATAGATCAGCCTCTCATTGGGTGGAACGAGCCACCCGCTGAAGTCCCGCCCTACCACCTCCGGTTGTGTAGCAGTTTTCAACCGTTTTTAACACGTCCTTTACTAACTTCTGCGGTGTTTGATCTTGCGGGGATGTAGCCATTTTTCTGCCATGGTTCGCGTCCTGTAGGCGATATTTTTGTGGCCGTGTTACACCAAAACCTGTTTACCCCCAGCAATATTTTTGCAAGCGCACCGTTGCTGTGGCACCGCCCAGAACGATTGTGATTGGTTGAAAGCAATACAAGCAGCCGGGGCGTTTTTTTCTCCAATCTCACAGTGAGAGTTGGCCCAGCCAGACCTTTCTTTTCTTGAGAAAGGTCTGGTGAGTGAGACTAGTATATGCAAAGAAACACAAAGTAATTACAGTCTTAACTTGTTGGTTTTACTGGGATTTATGCTGTACTGTCAGTCTCAGCGGTAACCATCCATAATAGCATTAATAAATAGATTACTGGTTAGCATATGATAACGCTGTCAAAATACAACTCGGGAAAACAAGAACTTGGTCAATCCTGGATGTAGCCACTGTCACCCATTGGTTCTTGGACTACTGCTCAGAGACCAAGAGTTTGCCATTAAGTCTGTCACCATTTTGGGTTTTTGGAATCAGAAGTGACCAGAGAGGGTAAAGCTATTTCTACGCTCCCTTCACCTTCGAAGTTTGAAGTGGGAATTGGGAATGATGTCACACCCAAGTTGATGGTGTTCCAGTACAACAAGTCAAAAAACCAAGATGGTAGCAATACCAGTTTCAGCCAGGTTAGCTATTGTTGGCAATACTAGCTTATTACAATGCATTACACTGTGTTTTTACGCATTTTTAGCAATATATCCACAGAAAGAAGTTGGACTGTAGTGTGTATACAACTGTTTTGATAAGACGGAAGTGCTAATAAACAGTATATTACTACAGCTTTCACTACTATTGATGCGCAAAACAACCATCTTGGATTTTGAGGTCAGGATTGGTGATGTTCCTCCGACTTTCCAAGTTGAAATTTTCGACTAGGAACTCAGAAATTCCGACATCCTAGTGCAAATGGAACATGTCACATGGAGGAGCGACGTGTGGATCTAATTGAGAACCCAAGTACACCGCTGTGGTAGCGACTTGTCAATCACAAGTCGCCACAGCCTAAAGCATACCCTGCTTTATTGTCTATTTTACTCTAAATGCAACCATCATTTACAAAATGAACATGCTGTGTTGACGAAGACTTTAAACTAGCGATTAAGACCATAAACTCATGAGGAAAATGTTTACTGAGGTAACAAATCAAGTGAGATGTTTGTACAAGCTGACATCATGTTGCAACCAGTGGAGTCGCCCCCTGCTGTCCATTAGCAAGATTGCAGGTTTAAGGCACTTGTGTATCGACTTCATTTTACAGACCTGGAGGTAACCCCTTGTTTTAGAGGTGTCCTGTGATGAAAAAATGTTTTGCAATATGTGGAAACTTTGACCAGATGGTGGAGCTAAGTGAACTCAGGGGCTTACTAATGTCATTAGCATCAATCATGATAGCAGCGAGAATGTCTGCGTCAAATTTCATCCCACTTCATCCAATAGATGTCCAATACTTGTCAGTCATACAAATGTTGGAGCCACATCGCTGCTGTGGTTAAAAATCTTTCATGTTATCAAATTAATTAATAATTTTCAGTGCAGTGCAGACATGAACTTGAATTTTAATTACGCAGGCATTCAAATTAACCAAATCACACATATGACATTTTTATGATCGCAGCCACACCTCTGATACAAAACACATTTGTGGCTGCATTGACGTCTGTTGAGGCTGCGCTGAAGTATCAAATTACATCACTTTGTCTTTGTTTTGTCTGTGTCATCAGCAGCTGTTAAAACATTTTTAATTTCTCTTCTGTTCTTTCACATGTATCAAACTTAGTATTCCACTGAATAAAACAATATATCAAGAAAACACAGTGTTTTGTCAAACCACATGCAGCCCTCCTGAATTTGGGCTAATCTCTTGTATTCCCATCTCTTGTCACAAACTACATCAATATTTACACATTAAAGCAAACAGAGAAAACAGTGCATCCCATTAGCACTGCGAAGTAAATATCAGTGCCCCCGTCATGCTCAGGTTTGACACAGACAAGATTGGAATACGTAGCTCCAATTATAAACCTGCTTGTATATCCAACTCATCACTGCGGATGTTGCCTGGAGTCCCGTCTCAATGTCTCTTCCTTTCTGAAGGTTACACCGTTTCCAACTCGTCACACTGAAACCGCCATTAACGCAGCTCCCTGTAAAAGCATGGAGTCATTCTGAAAATTTCCATCATTAGCTGTACCTCCTCTGTGCCTCCCCACCCCCACTCTTCAAAAAAAGAAAAATCAATAGCATCTGCTGCCGCACAGCTAAGCCTGCTCCAGTGCTGATGGAGACAAACAGTGGGTGAGCTAAATTGATTAAGTATCAAGCTATTTTTAGAGATGATGATTTCTAAGTTTGGTCCACATTGATGAAACAGTAAAATAGAAGCAGAGCATTGAATCCACTCATGTCCTAATGATTTATACAAAGAAACAAAGAAATCATCTGCTGTAACTTTGTGATAAAATAAACATGAACATGTAACCCATGCCTGCCACAGCATTTGAAATAATGATGAAAGGGCTTCAGCTCACTCGGTCTGTGTGCAGCGAGCGTTTGTCACATGCCTGCAGTAGTTGTGGGTAATTAACGTGTGACACACAACGCTGGAAAGCTAACAAACAATGCATATAACAGAGGTAATTGCATGTTGTGGCATATTTGCAGTAATTATCAACCGCACCCACCTCCACAGCCACCCATGCTCTGTTGAAATGTTAGCCTCTTTAAGTATTATCATAACGCACGTGACAGCAAACTGTTAATCAGGAAAGGGCTTTACTTCCTTCACCCTGTGTCCCCCTTCCCCCAGCTGCCTCTGTTTATTTGCTCTGCGTCTGTTTAAAGTGTTTCTTTGCCTGAACGACAGAGGGTTGCTCTGGTGGAGGAAGTGTTTGTGTATGCACGTTTATGTTCAAACAACCACTATAGGTATCCCCGAATTGTTGGAAGTTGCCGCAATTTTAATGAATCGTATATATAGTCAGGAGCGTCTTTGTCAGGCTTGCGCACCGTATTTGTGCACACCCATGTACCGGGTGCATTTATTTTTGGATGGATTCATCTGTGTGCCAATTGTCTGCCTGCGCGCATGAGAATAACATGGCTCAATTTCCATTTTTATGAACAATCCAGTTACCTCTGTCAGGGAGACTGATGGAGGGAGGTCTGCTGGATCAATGTCATTGTGCCTCTGGCATGCCAAGGAGCTTGTCCACTGCATTACTGCTTCCTTTACTACCCCCTCCCCAACATACTAGCACACACATAGGTACATACACTTAGCCTTTGTCATACTTGCACTAGTTCTCACAGATTCACATTCTTCCCTGAGTATTTCTCACCCATCAGTAGACAGGAGTTGTTGTGACATTTGACAGGCCCATCAGCATTTTTCCTCCTCTCACTCTTCAGACAGCTGGCCTGCAGAGACCCAAAGATAACCTTGAGGTAACTTAACCTTGAGCTAAATGAGCTACTTAACCAGACCCATGAGGTTCCTCTGATATTTGCTGGTCATAACGTTCACCACGGGTGCTTAAGAACCTTAGCAAGAACCTGAAAATGAGTTCAAACTTGGCGATCGAGCGTTTGCTAGAATAAATACGACAAACAAGATTGGTCAATTTTAAAGCCACAGCTGTTATTATTTTTGTCAGAACTGCTTCTCTCACCCACACACACTTACACACACATGCACACACACCATTTGGCGCAGGCTTTTATCCAAAGTAGTAAGAATTATGTGCAGTGGGGGTGGAAGCAGTAACCCTGGCAGTGTTTGTGCTCCTCTCTCCCCGTTGAGCTGTACGGCACCACATGGAGCACACAGATAGATAAATCCTCGAGCAGTGTAAGATTAATCAGAAACGATGGTGGCTATTAGACAATGTCAGGCAAATAAAATGTGTTCCCCCGATGCTTGTTGATGTCAGTGCAAGAACACAACTTGCCAAATTAAACCCCCCTCTGGGCTTCTATGATAAACAGCGTGAAGATAGTCTGGCAAAGTCTAACGTCTTTGGATTTGACTGTCAAAAAGAAAAATTCATCCCCGTCACGTGCTTGTTTAAGACATGTGAGGCACAGGTTTTGTTCTACCCCCCACTGAGGATCTTAAATATTTGAAAGACGTGAAGCATACTGCAAAGACATCATGCTAGCTTTGTGTAGATGCCATGTAATCCACATACAATATATATTTCATATATAAGATGAAAGGAACCCACAGAAACCAACAGTCATATTGAACCACACAGGCACTGTACATTTGCGCATATTATAAGACTATTCCGGTATCAGTGTTTACTAAATTATGTATCAAGGTGCATTATCATATCTGTTATTTCTCTGAGAGTGCTGCACAATCAATAATGAGAGTCTACTTGTGTTGTTTTCTCTCTGTTTGTTGCTGTTGTTCTTTGATGGTGCAGTTCCTCCGATAAATCACAATCAGTCAAAAAAGAAATCGGAAATTCATAAATGAGGCTTTGTTGGATTCATAGTGTTTCAACACTGCTAACAGAGAAACTCTCTGAATGCCAACATTTCCACTGATGACTTATGTTGTTGCCACAGATTGCAGAATGCCAAATGTTGCTTTTTTTTAAGGAATATTTAGACATTTAGATGTATATTTGCTTTTTTGCAGAGAGTTAGATGAGAAGATCAATAACCACTCTCATGTTTACATGAAGTATAAACAGGGTCTCCACAGTCATGAAATTCCTGGAAAAGTTATTAAGTTAGAAAAACAGCTTTCCAAGCCTGGAAATCATTTGGAATTAACAGATGGTTTTGGAAAAGCTTTGAATATACATTGTTTTGGCTAGTGTTTAATACATGTTCATAATAATCCCAAAACATGTCTATTGTAGTGGAAATATGTTCCTGGCATGTGTGACTGCTGAAACATCTACAACAACATAGTATCACGTGATACACATTGGTATATGCAGCTAATAGGCGTCCAGTTCGGACCAAAGATTTGCAACGACACGAGTTGAAACAAGCGACTTGCAATGTGCCATTCTGTGATGTTCTAAACCTGCCAGTTCACACCTATGCAACTAGATGAGACGGTGTATCATGTCTATGCAACAACTCTCTGTACTTCTGTTCTGATTTCCAGCTTTTCAGTCTTATTTTGTGGCTGAATATAATTTGTAGCTTCTTAAAATATGAATGAGGATAATGATAGTGAGATACTGGCTACAGCTGCATTTTTAGTAGTGATGAAACAGCAAGAAAACAGAAATGAAATATGCATTAGTTGGACTGTATTCATAATAAATACGCCACAATAATATAAAAAAAACAGCACCAAATAATCAGTCAGTGAGAATGTGTGTGGGCGGGGCATAAGCACATACAGCAAGCAGCAGCAGCCACCCACCGTCCGACATTAGCACACCATGAAGATGGAAACTGAGGCCTTGGCGGGGGACCGAGCACCGTCTGCAGCATGCAAACATGCCGTCCGCGGTCATTTTTACTTGACCAGCGAACTTCACTACAAGCTGATTGGCTATAGAAACAGGTGATGTGCTTTACGTTCTAAAACCAGCCGCTGGCAATTTGACCAGCTGAGTTGTAGCTGATACTATCAGCCGGCTTGAGTCGAGCTCAGACCGGCCGATTCACACCGCTGCAACCTTTCTGCAACATTCGAGAACGGCTTCATCTCGTCACAAATCATTGGTCTGACCTTGGCTTTAGACTCACTAACTTACACGTTATATCTGTAAGACCTTAAGATATGAAAATAATCATTTGTAGTTTGACAGGAAGCTGCCTGCTGGAACTATTTCTCTTTATGCTCAGGAATTTCCTGTAGTTTCGTTGTTGTAAGGTTGTCAGGGCAACCTTCAGAGACTCTAGAAAATTACTTCTTCTGGCCAAGGAAGAAACAGTCACAAAAAATCACAAAATAGCACATAACTTCCAGTAAAACAATTTTAAAATCATTCTCATTTGATGTACAGAAGAAACAAGATAGAACATGTTAATTAACGAGCTCAAGAGGTGCGTACAGGCAGATTTTGTTACCTTTCGACAGAGCCAGGCTAGCTGTTTCCCCCAATTTACAGTTTTTATTCTAAGCTAAGCTAACTGGCTGCTGGCTGAAGAGATATCTTCACGGCACACACGAGAATGGTGTTGATTACCTCATCTACCATCTAGAGTAAATAAACGCATTTCCCAAAATGTCAAACACTCGTTTTAGCCGAGAAATTCTCTGAACATCAAGACTCTGGTGACTTCATTATTGTAAACTGTTTCAACAGAGTTTACTTTAACGTTTGAATAATCATGTCTCTTGTTTGTTTGCTTGTTTTTAGTGTTAAATTTGGAAAAATCCCCAGTGCATGTTGGTGCACAGGCACTCCTAAGGTATCACATTCACACAGAGTATTCAGAGTTACACCAGCTTTGTGGTTTTCCTCAGAAGCTTGTTGTTTTGTTTCATTTATTTCCACTTATTTCTCTGAAAACAAGAAAAAGTTGTGGGCCTTGCTAAACTAAATTTGTTTTAGTAGGTTTACCTCCCACCAATAGAACAGAGTCTGATTTTCACATGGCTTATTGCCCAGTGTTTGAAGTGCAAATGTGAGTGTAGCTGTTGAGTCCAAAAGCAATGTTATACAGTATTTATGAAGCGAGCTACTGCATGCACCGAGGTAAAAATTATAAACATCTATATCTATATCTACAGCTCTATATTTTTATATACAAATATTGTATACCCATCTGAATAGTTCTGTCTCTGAGTGACAGCAGAGAATGGCCTCCTGGGGTCCATTCCTCAGAGGTGAGTCTTGTACTTGAGCTGACTGTTAAACAACAAGCACTACTGTACATCACTATGCAGGAACAAAGCAATGCACAAAGCTTCCCATCTCCTGACCTTAAGTCTAATGTGTGTGTGTGTGTGTGTGTGCACGCGTGTGTGTTTGTGAGTGTGTTCCTTCCACCATGTATCGGTGTATGTGAGGAGAGAGTGCCTGCAGGGGTGTCAGCGGAGGTTTAAGATATTCAGCTTGCTGTCAGCACCGACACATTTCTCCCTCTGCACCGCTGCACAGATATGCAAATCCAGCCTCCTCAGAATGCAGAGCACCAGATCAGCTTCAATTTATTCCATTCTGCTCTCTCCCTCTTTCTGCACTCACCCTCCCTCTCTGTTCTTCTCTGTTTCTCTCCCCCTCTCCTTCCCTCTCCGCTGTCTCCATTCTGTCTTTGGTTTTTCTGTTTGGTCTCAGCTGCTCTGTTCATGGCATATGCCCCCAATGAGGAATTGTATGGAGGTGAGAGGATTTCTACTGAGTCTAGGCTTAGTGCAAAGAAGCGCTTCATTCTTTCAATCTAGTACAAGGTACAAGAGGTGCAAGATTGCCTGAGTGTGTGTGCATTTGAGCACATGTACTCCTATGTGCATGCGTGTGTGTGTGTGTTTTATCCCTGGCGTTATCGAGGATTGTTTGTATTGTGCACACGCAACAATGTACCTCTCCCTTCCCTCGCGTTAATTACCAGCGATAGAACAGCGACGGCCTACATTGCTAGTGGTGAAACACAATTAGTCAGTTGCCAAGCTGCTCTCAAAAAGGCTATCTCACCAACACACAGTGTCATCAGTAATCTAGTCTCAGCATAATCTAAATGCCAATGTCTATCCTCTGTGATCCATCCACAGCCCACACTACATTTACATTCTAATTAGAAGTGGCCAAGGCCGCTTTATAAGGACCCTTTTTAATAACACGGCTGCATTCACCTTTTCAGAGTCCCATCGCGGCTGTAAAAAAAGTGAGCTACACTTTATATTTTGTCCCTTTGACATTGTGGCTACTGAGGATTTAAGTAGCTTTTTAAAGCCCTCGGCGCCCGAGTGTGTGTAGCCTGACAAGAGGTTTTCTTGTCTCTCGAGGGTGAATTGTAAATGGAATTGTGAGAAATGGAAATGTAGTGTCAGGGATGATACGCTAACGCTGTACACATCACACCCAGTTTGTCCATAATTAAGCATAAAGGACATGTAATTGTAGTCTTAGTGGGATTGTTTTTAACATTTGTTTGAAGCTCTTAATTTTTCTGGTATTTAATGTTAAAACTGTGGTACTTTAGTATGATAATACTAATAATATTATGTTGGTTTTATTTTCAATGAGAGCTGCAACTTTATTTTACTTTAATTAATCCCTAATCTGCTGATTGCTTTCTGCATTCACAATTTTTGATATGAAATGTCAAAATATAGTTAAAAAAGATTTGATCTTGATGGATCACATCAAGTAAAGTTTGCCAAAGCCAAGTTAACGTATTTGAATGACTTATTTACAATCCAGAATCTAAATATATTCAGTTATTGATACTATAAAAGTATTGTTGTTTAAAATGCTGAAAAAGCCTAAAACCTGACTAATAATTAATTAGGATAGGGCTGCCCCGACCAAGAATTTTCCTAGTCCACCATTAGTTGTCATTTATGGCCATTAGTCGACTAGTCGCCCGCATGTTTACGATATTTATTTAATTACTAAATTTTATATTTTGGGCAGGGCAACACAATGGTTTGAGTTGAAGGTGTGAGAAAGAATAGTATCAGTAACATTGTTAACACTGTGCTACATTACAGAGAAATACAAAACCGTACTAATGAACCTTCATTAATATAGGCCTATATTTTATCTACAAGTGCACGTCACACACTGAGCGAGCCGCCTGTTAATGACGCTGTGGGCTAATGGGCATGTAGCTACTTCCATGTTTCAGATGATACATCACGTTTGTAGTCGACCAATGAAGATGAGTTTACATATCACCTTGGGTTCGTCCTTCACCTTCTCAAAATGATCCCACACTTTGGATTTCCTGCCCGACATGTTATTGACTAGCCTGTGGAATAACCGCAGGTACCAGCCCTGGAATGCCGTGTCTTTAACCACCTGGAAAACGTCAGGTCGGGCGCTGGGTGCTACCCTTGTTCCTTTTTTGTGCCAACTTTCAAGAGCGTGGTGGCAGGTTACGTTCTTCCAGAAGCTGTTCATAAGTGTGTAGGCCTATCATCCGTGGGACAGATGTAAAGCTCTGGGTAGCCCTGCACTAACATGATCAACTTTTCCATATTTATCAGACTGAATATTTACAGAAGAAGGGAAAGATATCTGTCGGCTGTGATTGGTTTGTAACCTGACTCCTGTCTGACTGCTGAGTGTGGCCACTTCCTGTGTCTGTCCTTTGAGATTAATTCCCACATGGTCCAGTCATATAGGTTTTGATTTATTTTGACAAGGTGCAGCTCCGAAAAGAGTTTCATGTTTTTTAGTTTGTTTGTTTTTCTGCAACTAAGCAACCAATGAACTCTTGCCAACAAATGACCTCTCTGGTCGACTAACCTTTGGTCGACTATTTGGGGGCAGCCCGAGAAATGTCAAAATATAGTTACAAAAAATATTTGATCTTGATGGACCACATCTAGTAAGGTTTTCCAAAGCTAAGTAAACATGTTTGGATGCCTGATTTGTCTGACAAACAGTCCAAAATCTAAATATATTCAGTTATTGATACTAAAAAAGTAACAAATCCTGCAAGTATTCTTATTTTAAATGCTGAAAAAAGCCTAAAACCTGACTAATAATTAATTAGTGATCAGAAGAGATACATTTTCTGTCGCGCCACCAATCAGTTATTCAGCTAATTGTTTCCCCTTCAGTTGTAATGCACTTTTTATGAAAAGAAAAATCTAGCTCACATTTCAAAAACCAATTTCAGAAACATCTCCCTCTGAATCAAGTTGCCTTTGAGCGGGTATTTGGTCCTGGTTTCACTCTGTTGGATTAACATTGTTATCTGGGTGTAATTAGCAGCTCTTTCTATAATTCTGTTTTGTGAAAACCCTTGTTTTCTAATACGCTGAGATTTGACAGCTGTTTAAACAACACACAGTCACTAAGCTCTCGCAGTGTTTGGAGTATCTGTGACTTTGGTGACAACACGTTGTTCTAACAAGAAGATATTACAGAAGCTGATGTGGAAGGAATAAAACATCTTCTGGGTGACTGCCCTCATTTTCACTCTTTTGAATGCTTCCTCGAGGGTGGCGAGAAGTCTGATTGGGATACTAGATTATCTCATCACCAGCGTTTTCACTGCAGACTGACAATAGTTGATTTTACTGGCTGAGTAGAATACAGAAGAGAGAAGATTGGAGTTTTTTCTCACAAAGTGTGCAGCTATCAGCAAACATCTTTACTGGATATTTAAGTTGTTTGTACCTCTGTGCTTTAAGGTCTAAAAAAACACAAACCACATTTTCCAACCAGTCCTCCATATTAAAGGGACAGTTCACATCCAAATCAAAAATACATATATTTCCTCTTACCTGTAGTGCCATTTATCGATCTAGATTGTTTTGGTGTGAGTTTCCAAGTGTTGGAAATATCAGCTGTAGAGATGTCTGCCTTTCTTTCCAATATAGTTCAAGTGGAATTCGGTGTGGTGCTCAAAAAAATAACTCGGCAGCAATGTCTCTTTCCAGAAATCATGACCCTCTTACTCAAGATCCACAGACCTTGTTGTGAGCAGTTGTACGTGGGAACTATTTTCTCTCTGCTGAACTACACCCGCCAACTGTATCACTGCTCAGAAGGAAATGTGCATCTACTCATGGACAAGAGGCTTGTGCTCATGAAAGTTTAGATTTTAATGGCATCCTCCTTGGCTGAGCTGTAACATTAGCTAGCTCAGTGATGCTAAGTGAGCTAGCAGTAGATGCACCTTTCCTTCTGCCCAGTGATTGGTGGGTATAATTTGGTAGAAAGAAAATAGTTCCTACATGAAACTGCTCACAACAAGGTCTGTGGATTATCTGAGTAACTGGGTCGTGATTTCTAGAAATAGACATGGTGTTTTCCAGTGTTTTGTGAGCTTTGAGCACCACAAGCCAAGTACCATCTAGTTCCATTATATTAAAGAGAAGGCAGACATCTCTACGGCCGATATCTCCAACACTCAGCAACTCTCACCAAAACAGTCTAGATCAGTGGTTCCCAACTGATGGGTCGTAGGTCCATTCTGAATTGACCGCAAGTGACTTGTGAACTTGTCAAGAGTGTATAGAGTGAGTTACTAACAGACAGCTACTTGACAGACGGCCAATGAGTTCACTGACATGGCCAAATGCTAGTATGATGCTGAATGTGTTAAACTGTGTGGACCATGTATTAATGACCAAGGAAAAATCTGGAGCTCGTGGATGGACCACTTGGGAACCACTAAGGGAACATTTGTTAACTGTAATTGACAACAATCATTGACCAGAGTCAACAGTCTGTAGAACAGGAGAAGCAGTTTCTCATGTCAAAGTTCGACATACAGCAACATCACACCAACTCCTCCTTCCCTCCCAACAGATGTAGAGTCATAATTCTTTTGGCCGCTACAAGGCGTTGTCTACTGAACAGAAACATATAAGAAATTGTACAGTATTTGATAATATTTTGATGCTCTGACGTCATGTGAAATCCAAAGTTGTAGTGTGATCTCATGAATGTGAGTTTGGCATGTTTTGGCAATCTTTAAGTTAAATATGAAATGTATGTTTGCATTTTACGTGCTGCTCTTATAACCATATACCTGCATTCGTTCTGTCTTCGATTGCAAAATGTTAGATTTTGAAGTGTTCTGATGATCGTACGGTCTTAATTTAAGGTAAAACTATCCCACTGGAGTTCTTAACGTCAGAGCAACTTTCCTGGAAAAAGTGTGTTTGACAGATTTCAGTCAGATTTCTTAATATGTTCAAGCTGGTTAAAACTCTCTTTTTAACAGTCCAATACGGCTTCTGAATTCTTCTGTGTGGTCTGATGAAGTTTGAGCCCTCATGGATAATGCATGACGGAGTACAATGATATAAGGGAAATGGAAATTCATCTTCACTCAGATGAGTGCATCTCTGAGTTTGTTATTACACATGGCCACTTACAAAGATTACTCTTAGCCAATGGTGCATTCTTGTTTAAACTCACAATTAAATGTTTAACCATACTCAGGTCTTACATACACAAATTTACCACAGATACATGGAGAAATGCACATTTAAAACAAAAATATAGCCTTGATACAGCTTCAGAAATGTCTGTCCTAAGTCTGTGTATCTGAAGGCATTTAAATCTGAAGTGCCGTGAGCTTTGTCTGTATTACAATGACACTAACCCAACTGTGTCTATCTCTAGTAGAGCGTAAAGCCAGAATAGTGGATTGTGTTGAATCCAGTAAGTGAATTAGAAATTGAATTTGTTTAAGCAACATCCCAGAGTCCTCATGTTCTGTGGGATCTCAGTGAGGACGAAGGAAAACATTAATGCTCAGACACAGTTCTGCGGGGAAATGCTAAATAGATCCATGAAACACAGAGCACTCCTGCTCATGATCTTACAATATATTCATACTTTAAACAAGAAGTGACACAGTGCACAGAATTGATTTGATTTTCATCTGCAGCGCTCATGTTGTCTCCAGCTGACTTCTCTGTTATTTCGCCGTGAGGTTATGAATGAAAATTAGAACCCGGTGGCCATGACAATACAATCTACTCAAAAGGAACAAATAACAAGAACATGTGCTTTGTTTCACACCACATACAACCTCGATACAACTCACTCCAAGGGCAACATGAAGTGATGAAAAATAGGAATCGCTCTGAAATCTATTGTTAAATCCAGAGCTTTATTTGCAGAATATGTCGATAAATAGAGAAATGTGTTACGATATGTGAAGTATTTCCTGTGATGCTTTATCAGCACTGCTGAGCTCCAGTCCCCTCAGTAACACACTGTTCTGCAGCACCCACCAGGTTATTGTAAGAGCATCTAAGAGAAGTGATTGATAAGCTTTGAGTCCCTGGTCCTGTTTACTAGAATCACTCATGTCTGCAGGGGAAACCTGCTCCCTCTGTTAGAGAGCATCAACACAGGCAACCTCTCAGTAACTGATGGACCTTCAGGCTCAGTCATTACAGGATTCCCAGTGATTGTGCTTGAAAAGCCAGAGCTGGTGTTTCTTTTAAACTGGTGATGTTTAACTAACCTCACTCTTCAAAGAAAGGGTCAGGCATCAATGGTGCTATGACAGAGTAGGACATGTAACACATGGCTTCCAGAAGGAAGATCCATCTGCTCAGTTATTTGTATTCAACAGGAACGGATATGTGAGCAAAAAATCTCAAAATCTCCTCTTCTGCTGCATTATTTGTTCATGACAATTTGTTTGGTGTGTCCCTTACTTTCCGCCAAAAGTGGCTTTAATGAAAAACAAATAACATGATCTTCAGGAATCAGCTGTGATAACAAATGTTGAAATGTTACCGGTACCAGTAAATGAAGAAAAGTGAGGGTTTACCAGCTCTTAAATCTGAAATCAACTTAAAGTTGATGCAACATTACCCAAAGGAGCATCTGTGTACTCTTACAGGTTAAAATATAAACACATACAGAGTCCACTGTGGCCACAAGCAGCAATTATGGAGTAATAGTAAATGCTTTAAGTCCCCCTAATTCATTCATTCATTTTCCATAACCGCTTGTCCTGTTAGGGTTCACAGGGGGGCTGGAGCCTATTCCAGCAAACACTGGGCAATAGGCGGGGTACACCCTGGACAGGTTACCGGACTATTGAAGGGCTAACACATAAGCCCTTTTTAGTTAGGAGTTGTGCAAATTTGCAGGAAAATCCAATCAGTCTTTTTTCAGCATTGGCAGTATAAAACCAAAATCGGGCAGTTCGGCAAAATGCCACCTACCTACTTTTGTTTATACAGAATGCGCCTTTTTGTATCGTGTAGCTCAGCGTGTGATGTAAACAGTGACGTGGGAGGGAAGCCGCAGCTGGTCAGTCCTTCTGCGATTCTCTCGTAAGTCAGCCCGTCCTTCACCGTCCCCGTCATCTGACGGTTAATGGCCTCTTCATTTGCAAGGGCAAGGAGGGCGTGCAATTCCTTGTCTCCCCAGTTGCTCATCTTTATAGTGTCTGTCAGGTTTGTGTTTCCCTCTTGCTACTAGCTGCTCGCTAATTCCTGCTATCAGCTGTTTCCTGTTTATCCACCGCCAGTGGGTCGTACATGCAGCGTCATCAACAGCTCCTCCCACAAGTCATCAACAGCCCCTCCCGGTGCGGAAGGCCACCTCGGTCTGTTTAAACTAAAAGGGTTCCGCTAATATGACTACCCTACCAGGCGGAAAATTGGGCACCTTGGATCAACTCGCCAGTCCGGCTCTGTGTGTCTAAACGCTCGCAGCTTGCTGGCAAAATGGCCCAACATTCATGGAAAATCTGGCAATGTAAAAGGGGCTACTGAGACAGACAACCATTCACACTCATGTTCTACGGACAATTTAGAGTCACCATAACTTGCATGTCTTTGGATTGTGGGAGGAAGCTGGAGTACCCGGAGAAACCCCACGCTGACACAAGGAGAACATGCAAACTCCGCACAGAAGGGCTCCCCCACCCTGGGTTTGAACTAGGAACCCTCTTGCTGTGAGCCAACAGTGCTAACCAAGTCCCCCTATATGCTAATATATGTTCTCCTTAAGTTAATGTCAACTAAAATGGCTGATCTTGACTATACTGACTGGTATCTGTGCAAAGTTTATTACTAGAGAGGTGTTTTCACATTCCTCTACTGAAGAGGGCAATGTCTGTGCACTTCCCTAAAATCTGAGATTCATGCGGGGCAAGCTAGATTCAGTTCATCACTAATACGAAAGCCAGTTGCTGTCTAATACAGGAAACGCATATTAACAGGGGAACAAACTTGACATGGGACCAGCAAAGAAACCTGAAACCTCAGATATGCATGGGTGAATCTCTCCAATGTCTCTTCTAACGCTAATTAGATGCACAAGCAAGCTCTGGAAAAGCGAAAAAGCAAAATCTACCACAAGCAGTGGTGCTGGGTGGGGAGCAAGACCTGATCTAGAATTTCTCAACAAGGGTGAAAGAGTTGATCTGCTTCCAGCCCCTTGTTACACTTTTTCTTTACCCTTGTGTCAGAAAACCACATTTAACAAAATATTAGTAGAAGTATTTTTACTAGGGCTGTACCCAACTTTGAATGATGTCAGTCAAATCAGATTCAGGCGTTTAATATGATTATTCGACGATTCGTTTTTTTGTTTTTTGCTTTTTGTTTTTTCCCTCACATAAAAAGTTTAAGTTTGAACAATGCTCAGCAGGACGTTCAGTATGACAGTGGCATTCATCTAATGTAGGGTGCGTTTGTAAATCTAATCTGATGTTCTACACTGTTCAAAGAAACAGAGAGTACTATTTCTACATTGATTAACAAAGAGTTAAGTCAATCACACATTCACTCGACACTCCCAGACAGAGTGCCCAGAGTACGCTCTGCCACTCGGAGTAAGTATTCCTGAACGCACCCATAGTAAACAAGCTAATGCCACTAACGGTGGATTGGAGATGTGCAACAACATTTTTTTGCCGACACTAGATATCCATCAAAAGCCAGAGTCTGTGTCACTACTTCTGAGCAGAAGAGAGAAGATAATGTTTAGAGTAGCATGAAATTCAGCAATCTCTGACTGACGATTCGACTCTCCTAAAATAAATGTAACAAGGGCATAAAGCGAGCAAACTCACAGGAATACTTTAATGTTAGTTTACTAACATGAGCCAATAGCCACTCAGAGTTACAGGTCCTGCCCGGTCAAGTCAGTTAGTGACAAACCCCTGAGCTGAAGTGAAGGATGCATTTTATTGCTCATGAGCTCAACTTTTCATTAGCAAAAGAATAAAAGTGCCATTTCATTTTACAATAGTTATATATTCTTACCAACAACCCACATCCAGTATGTGAGCAACTGTGGTCATTAGACGAAGCTTCATTTTGTCTACATGCTTTAGATATAATGTATTTTTATTGCTTTAGTGTCATGTTTCGGGGAAGCTTAGGGCAGAACAGGCAGTGAAATCTTATTAAGAGCCCATGAACATAAAAACCAAAACTTTGATGGGCATTAATTTTTAAAACTGACAGAACTGAGCTCCGAGCTGTTTTTGGAATATTTATTTCCAGAGGACTGAATAGACACATGAACTTGCAGTTTGCGGTTGCCAGGATCTGATTGGCTGCTGACAGTCTTTTTAGTCGTGTCCAACGTTATTTGGCTGACAGACTTGAAACTGTTCACACATCAGCTGAGCTTCCCTTGTTCAGCTGCACAGGAAATGAAGTGACTTTTGGGAAGTTGTTTATCATGTATGTTTGTGGTGTGAATGTCGGATAAGAGCAGAAGGAAAGACAAGTGCTAGAGCCAAGTGACTACAGCTTGGAGCTGTGACATCAGATCTGAGAGAAGAATAACATTCAGCATTGGCCTGTGAAACATAACGTGACCGTAGTATGACAAAAATGTTTAAGCTATAAGTCAACACAATGCTAAGTAATGATCATCGACCAAGTCCTCAAACGTTTTGGAACAACAGTCCCGTTTAATGTGGGCTGATGTATTTATTTTTACGCCCAGCATAGCCCCCAGCATGTAATCAATATGTATAGTGTGTGACACCATTGTCTAACTCTCCGTTCAAGCTCACACAATTGCATTGATTACCGCCAACAGGCCTCTTTCCCACGAAATAATCACAATCTGTGTATTGTTCAGCTCTGTTGTGGAGTAACTCATCCATTATATACAAAACATGTATACACTGAATATTCTGTCCAGGCTCCACTTCTCTCTCTGCCTCAATTTGCATTTTGGTTTGGCTCATATTTGCTGAGGCATTTGGGAGTTCACTGGAACACAAAGTCTTATGTTAACTGTCGATGAGCAGTTAAAGTTTATACCTCCAACTAGAAGCCCTTAAACACTAAACTTGTTAAGGATTGACCCAGATTTTGTCATGGTGTTTGAACTGCTAACCCTCCAGATATAAGCTTTATTCACTCACCTCTAAGGGCAATACATATATACGTCAAACAGTTCTGTTCCCACAGTCTGAAGGCAGTGAAACACTGCTCTGGTCAGCTGGAGGTGGTCTTCGTCACTCAATTTTGAAACTTTCAGAAACTGACAATCTGACAGTCACGCTCACTTTCTGCAGCAGCGAGCCAAGTGCGTGTTGGAGAAGGAAACGGGCAGAGCGCCAAACACTTTGCACATTTATTTTTTTCCCTCCAAATTCCTCACATTGCTGCTCGTGCCTCTGTGCTGGTGATGATGGAGCCATTGTGCCTTCAGAGAAGAGGCAGGCGAGGAGAGACTGAAATTAGAATCAAAACTCCAAACAAAAGCCGAGAAAGATAAGCAGCACTTCTACCTTTCTCTGCCCTTCACCTCTGCCCCACGTTTTTGAATCAGAGTTGTACAGCTGGTACTAAACACACACCAGGGAATACAGAAACCTTGGCACTACCTGCACATACAAGACATTTTCTTTTCTGTATCCTGGTTATTGAAGTCCTGCACTAACAACTCTCCTTACCATGTCAACCAGTTCCTCACCCCAACTATGAATCCAGTGGCTCATGAAAATTATGTACAACTTCAGTTTCCTGACATGAAATATCTCAAAGTTCAACTTTCTTGTTGTTTTAAAGGAGCAAATTCCTGAATATGCCAATCTGATCTGCAACGAAGACCTTTCATTACACAAGCTTTGCTTTTTTTTAACAGAACCAAAAAAGGCAGGTATAATAACTGCCCAAGTGTGGGATCACTAGATAGCATGTCAGTCACTACGTTTACATGCAGCTTCAGAAAATCGAATTATTGGCTAATTCCAACTGAAACTGGACTTTTGAATGCATGTAAACAGCTTAGTCCGACTGAAATTGGACTATCCATGGCTTGACTAACACACCTAGATAATTCAATTGAAAATGGAACTATTGCTGCATGTATCCACTTAGTCCGAGTCGGACTCGACATTTTGCGCATGCACCACTTTTTCTTTCATTGGCTTTCACCGGGAAGAAGAAGGAGATGACGTAGCAGCAGTGCAGTAATTCCCGGGAAAAAAAAAAAAAAACAAACACCATGGCGACCGAGAAGCAGAAGACGTATTTCTGGATGTACGGGAAAACTACATTCATGCTCCGCCATCTTCATTCATCGTTAGCTTCCTCTTCGGGTCAACCAGAACTAGTTCAATACGCACTATATTAAAAAGGACACAGCGCCACTTAGCGAGGCGGAGTCAGACGAACTTGGTCAGAAATTCGATTTTCTCTTCTGCATGTATACTCACACAGGACGAGAAGTCCGACTTGACTGATCAGCCGAGCTATGAGCTTAGCTCGGCTACTGCGTGCATGTAAATGTACTGACTGTCCTGGAGACAAAGGAGGCATGTGACATGTATCACAACAGCGTCAGCCTCTAGTGTGACATATAACATACGTGTTGTGCAGAGCTTTCTTAACAATAACAACGGCATAACATGGCAATAACCACACATTGTGGCTGTCGCTGTCAGTTGATCTTATTCTCTGCTTGGGTTCTAAGAAGCTCCCAGACCTCATTGTCTCTCCAGTTTGCAATTACATTACATTTTGGATTACTGTTCTTTTTGAGTTAAGCAGGATTTATACCTCTGTATCCAATCAATGCCGTACCTCCAGCATTGACTCTGCCTAGACACGTAGCCTACACCAGAGCCTACGCTGTAGCCTGACATGCACCTCCCTAGAAATGTAACCACATGCTGCGATGGTCCTGTGTGTGATTTATCCTGGCTTCATATGAGTGAAGGAAATCTCAGCTCGTGGCAAGGCTAATTCATACAATGTAAAATGTCATAGGCTTGTGCTAAAAGCGTTAGCATGTTATATTTGTTTTGAAAACGTGTTTCGTATAAGACAGTTGTCAGTGAACCTTGTGAGTTGTAATGGAGCCAAATTTTGTAACATTACCTTTGTTAAATGTTGCTGTTGTCCCTTCAGGGTTTAGTGTTGCCGGAGTCTTCAGGAATGTCACTCCATAATGCGTTTTTTTTCTCCGAGTGAGGATTAGAGTAAATGCCGATCACAAAACCCAGTCAAAATTAATATATATTAACGCTTGAAGATCCACTCATTACTAAAAGTCTTATTATAACTAAAGTAATTGTCAAAGTTGTCATAGTAAAATTTAAGGTGTGTTGATGGATTCACGTCGTCATCTCATGCATTGAGTAACATTACAAGTTAACGTTTCACCTTAAAAGTCGCCGGCAGTCGGCCCAGTGAATTAAGTTATTTTTTAACTCAGCAGCAAAAACATGCTTTCATTTTATAGTTACAGTTTACTAATAAAACTCTCCACAGTATGAACAGTGGTTACATGAGCCTCAAAACCAGACACAACTCAGCCCTGAGCAGAGTGACCGTCCTCTACTGACCAATCAACAGACTGCAGTGTTCACAGCTCCACCTTTTAGTACCAGATCTGTGTGCTAGGTACCCCAACAGAGGGGGGACCGAAAATGGGGACAGTACGTAATGGTTCCATTGGTACCATCCACAACTTTTCACAGTGGAAACAGAAAAACAACGTACCAAACCGAACCGTACTGCGCGGTGGAAATGTGACTATACAGAACAGCAAGGTGGAATAACAGTGCAACATTCCCACCTTGAACAGGCAGTGTAAAAGGGGTTTAAGATTGTTGTAAAGGCATTAACAATGAACTGGTAACACTTTAAGTCCCTCTATTTAGCATTTATAAGCCCCATACAGACATTTATTAAATAGTTTATGACACACTGCAATAAAGATGTGAGCAAATGTAATTATATTTTTAAGTGTTTATTCATTTACATTTGTCATCAGTTATAAATTCTCCCGTGAAGATATGTTTAGATTTTTATAAGTGTATTCATCTGTCTGTTTATACACCAGCCTACACTGACAGGTTTGCACAGTAGGAGTTATAGCTGTTGACAAATACATGAATAAACAGCGACATTATAATGTTTACACAGCTTATGAATGCTGAGTAGTGTTCTTAAAATGTTGCCAACAAACTCAACAGTTAATCGTAGTTCTTTAAGTGGAACAAAATCTGTTAAATCAGTTAACCCTCGTGGTGAGGTGTGGGCGGATTATTATGCAGCAGATAAAGTGCATTTCACATATTGTAACCAGCACTTTTTTCTTACCATTACCATTAATATGAGAAATCATATTAATCTAAGACCACATACGAGACCATTTAAAGCAGAACAAACCACAAAAAGCTATCAAACAAGAGAAACTAAAGACGTGTTAGCAGATATAATCTATGTTTCAGTTTGCACGGGAGCACTTTGGGAGCACTGATAAAAACCAGCTATCACCATGTCCTCGCTGCTCCACATCCACCCACCAACCAGCGCCACCTTTGCTGTCCCCGACTTGTCAGACACTGGTTCTCTAGCGAGTTGTGACGAACTGTCATGTGCGTGACTAAACCGGCTCAATGCTGTGCTGTTGGTTGGAGAAATCACTCAGCCATTACAGCCCCTCAGTGTCTGTGAAAACAGCTTCAGGCGGGGAGGTTTGGACCAAGAGATGGAGAGAGACTGTTTTCTCTGCAGTGGGAAGCATGGTTCATGCTTCTTCCTAACCCCTTGCAAACAGCATGCCAACGCAAGTCTCAAACAGCACCTTCTCTATCCACTTGTAAATTCACCAGCTCGGCAGCACAGGAAGGGAATGTAAATTAGGTGTGACTAACAGCAAGATGGGAATTCAGGCAGTTTTTCCCCTCCTCTCTCGCTGTTCTCCCCTGGCTACTGAGAGTTTTGTACACATCCACTTTCCTGCAGTGCTCGAGGCTGTCGGCTTGGTTTCACGTACAGAATGACTTCAGCTGGAGGTGTACTAAGCTCAGGCCAGATAAGAAAAAGAAGATAGAAGGGCAGTGTTGCTCAGCTGAAGTCAGACTGAAGCCTTTAAAAAGAAACCCATTAGATTTATCATGAACAGAGAGCCCTTTCACTTCATCTTCAAAACCATCGGACCAGTCACGCTGACTGAAATATGGGAAATACAACTGCCACATGTGATTTCTCAGAAACATTTCAGCTGTATTGACTGCTGCAAGCTTTGTTAACATATGTACACTAAATTCTAAAGGATCGGACTGACGATATTTTTGTTATTGCAAACTAATCCCATGAAAAGGCCAAATTGAACAATAAGTTGATCCCACTAACAGCCAGTACAGCCTGTGTAGCCAAACCCTCACACAGATTAGTCCTCTGTGCTACAGAGCTCCATTGTTGTCCAAAACTATTAAAAACACATCAGAGCCACACATTGTATTCATTACAATGAACATAGACACTGTAGATTCACAAACATAGTGCCATAAATAGTCTGTAGTGCGCCTAGTGTACATTAATGCACAGTGGAAATAGTCCTCAAGGTATGCACTAATTTCTCCTGTTTGAGCAACCCTGCCAATAACTGCAGTACCCAGCAGACTGAGATATGTTTACAACTATTTCTTGGATTGCCATGAAATTTAGACATGAGCTGTTTTCTCATATGAACTCCAAACAATGCTCGGAGTTTCCCTTTCACACATGTAGCACACAACAGGAGACTGTCACAAGTGTTTTCACCCACGGGAACTACTCTAGTTTCGGCATGGGGTAGTGCTTGGGTAGAGCATGCAGGCGACAGGACATGACACTGATTACACACCGGTCATGTAGCCGATTCGTAATTGGGTCATCAACAACAGTTTCTTGCCGTTTCATTGCATTTGTCTGCTGGTGATTTTGACTTTGGGGACAAACCGACAGAAGTTTCCAGTTTGACGTTTTCCTTGGCGTCATCATCTAAATCATGGGTTCCTAACTGGTGGGTCATGCGTCCATTCTGAATGGACTGTACATGACTCGCGAATGTGTCAAGTTTTTAAAAAAACAATGACAATGACATGGCCAAACACAAGTATGACACTAAATGTTTTAAACACTGGACCTTGAACTAATGATGAAGGACAAATCTTGACCCCATTGCTGGACCAGTTGGGAACCACTGATCTAATTGACTCTTCTTCTTCACCCTTGTATATCTGTTTTGTTCTAGTTTCGCGTGATAGCAACATCACCAACACGTCCACTGTGCTGTTATTTCTCCACACAAATACCTGTCTATTCACACAGGCTCAGTCGGGCATTACACAGACTTTGTACCAGGCAGCAAGCAGGGGTGAAGTCTGTTTAATGTTTGATCCAACTGATTCAGACATTTGAGTTCTCACATGCACCTCATATGGGTAATGTCGAGATAATTTAAGGTTTGCAATGTATGTGTTAAAGGAGCTATAGACAAACAAACATTTGTGGTGTCTGGAAGATAAATCCTAGTAACTTAAGTGATTGCCTTACCTTTGCTTTTAGCACTACCAACAGGTCAAAGTTTCTCATAACCACTGAAATAAGCTGACCTCCACTAAAATAATTGGTACAAAATTTCTTACAGTCATTCATGGTTCCCAGATGATGAATCCTACTGACTTTTACCACATTGGCGCCTGCATAACTAATGACATCAGCCTCTGCTGAACTTTGTGTTTAGTTCTAATCATCAATTGTGAGCATGCTAACAAGCTAAACTTAAGCCCCCTTTCCACTGCACAAAAAAATGCTAACACCTGCTAACATCTAGCTTTTAAATGGAATGGGAGATGGTTCAATCGGCATTCACACCTGGGTCAAATGACTGTGCAGTAGTCACAGGTATTTGTCAGCTCTGGCTCCGATTGGCAGTGATGGAAACACCCAGGTGAATGTGTTAATTTTAGCCCCTTAAGCAGCAAGATGCAAGTATACGCCACTAAAAAATACCACCCATCTCTACCCAAGCAGCGCTCAAACATCACTCTAGATTAGCCTGAATCGAGTTTGAAAGAGAGACTGGATAAGTAAGAGATATATAAAAAGAAGTAACTACTACATGCTGGTTTCTGCTGTTTACTAACGTGTTTTCTGGCCTGTCTGGGATGATGAATGTGACACACACAGAAGGCCATACTCATCTGCAGAGGTGTGTACACAGCTTTGGTCTACTGGCAATGAGAAAAGAGTCGTTTCTTGCCCTCTTCACCTATCCTATCAATAAAGGCATAAACCACCCAAAAAAATAATCATTAAAAGCGAAGCTATACAGTTATGAGCAGTTTTTAAAGATGTGTTTGTTATGAGGGAGTGGACTCTGGGTCATGGAGAGTGGAGAAAGACGGGCAAACACATCATTAGTTCAGGTTGATTTGTGGGATTTGTTGTGAACTAAAGATTCATCAGTTTATATGAGCTTCCCTATAAACTGCAGATGTGTAAAAGGCACTGGTGAAATACAGTCAGTGCCTCCCCATCTGTTCCTCGACACCATCTTTGAATTCAAACCATTAAATCCTGCCATTTAGTTTCAGATTGTTAAAGCTTTTTCACTCTCAACTTCTTTTTTTACTCTGCAGGCAGTATACTTGTGATAGACTCTGAATTGGTTATTGTGGGAGCCCAGTGGGAATCAATGTAGCAGATACTGTAGAAGGTGTTACATTCAATCCCAGAGCTGCTGCTGCTGCTCCACTTTTAACTTTCCCCTCTTTTCTGTGTCATCATTTGTAGGCATGAAGTAATTTCCTCGTGTCAAAGTGTGTCATCAGAGGCTGCATCAACATGTGGTTTAAGTGTATATGCATAGCTGTTCTAGGTTTATTATCCAGGTGCAGTGGGACCGCCGTGTAATAAAAAGACAGAATACAAAATTCAGTCTTTTTATTCTTCAGTGCGTAGGCAGTTACTCTCGTAGAAAGAGAAACAGCAACCACCCAATTATTCTTGTGATTATTACTACAAGGAAGCTGATGGGCCTGCATGTTATTGATGTCAGGGAGGATGTCAATGGACCTCTATTTCAGCCTAATAAATACTCTTTGCACTACTGCCCCTGGCTTTTCAAGGGATTATGTGAGTGCGCTTTCCATCAGTGATGAGCTGTATTCTCCCATTATGTGTAATGGGAATAGTATGCATGCAGTCATATTTGTGAGTATGTAAGCTGAGTATCCAAGTGGACTGTATGTATGAGCGTCTGTGTGGCGGAGTGTGTGTTCAGGAGTGTGTTTTACGGCCGCGATGATGGAGAGCCAGCCCTCTGCAGACAACCTGTGCTTATTTTATGGCCTCCTCCCCAGCTGCAGCATGTGGGCAATAAACCTTTCTCCAGCAATCTCCAAACAGTGCAGCAATCAATGGGAAATTATCTCAGCCAATCGATGGGCCAGCCTTTCTATTTCTCCCTCTCTCTACCTCTCCTGCTGTCCTATCTGTATCCCTTTCTCCCGCCGCCCCTCCCGCTCTCCCTCTCCTCATCCTTTCTGTCTCATTTTTGCTGTCTCTCTGTTTTTTCCACCCACTCCTTCACTCTCCTCCACCTCCCCCTACTTATTCTTGCGTTCCCTCCAGCTCTCTCGGCTCCGCAGCACCTACTCTGAAATGCGACAGCTCAGCAGCTCCAGAGCCATTAACAAAAGTCGCCTTCACCCAAGGAATATGTACCATTGCTGGATTGACTTTCCTGGCGAATATAATGAGTCTGACTCGTTCATACAACCACAGAATTATCCCTCTGACAGACATGACAACGAGGCCCACGTACTCTATACATCGTGTTGTTGTTGTCCTTGGTTGTTCGTGGCCAGCTGCACAAAACCTCATTATTTCTCCATGTTTCACTTAAAGATATGTTTTAATGAATTCAGGAAATTTGCCTAAAGGACACTTTTCAAACTGTTTCCCCGCATTGGAAAAAAACACTAAGTGATTTCCAACATTCAGTCCTCTAACTGGCACTAAATACTCTTAAGTTGCTATGGTGACAGAGCTGACAAGACAATTAACTGTTACTTTGGCTTTATACAGACACACACCAACACAGAGGAAGCAGACTAACTACAGTGATTAACCCTAACCCTTTCTAAAGATGGATATCAGAGTCAGCTTTTTGGCCAAGTATGTTTATAGATACAATAAATTTGACTCCAGTTCTTTTGTTGCTCTCAATGTACGTACACAGAAGGGTAAGAACCAGGCGGCAGAGCTAAAAATGAAGCCAACACAGAAGTGCCAAAATCTGCAGTTCTTTGAATGACCACTTGAGGCTGGCTCCAGAAGAGAGTCAATCCCCATAGACTCCCATGTTAAAATGCCCAACTTAACAGCAGAAGTAAACATGTTTACAGCCTGGTACAAAAACAGTTTTGGTCTCTACAGCTAATTTCTGCATTCATGACAACTCTACAGGGTGATTTTTTTATAACTCACCAGTTTACATGTTATTAAGGCTTAAAGTTATGCAAAATTGAAAGGGGGGCCACTTTAAGTGACCGGCTGTCTGACGATAGTGTTCTGGGCTTCCCAGTCAGATCCACTCTTCACTCCTCCACAGTGCCAGCCTCTCGCCCAAACATTGTCACTTATCGCTCCACAAAAACAAGATGGCGACGGTCAAAATGCAGCACTAGAGGCTTCAAACAGGAGTCCACAAACCAATGGGTGACATCACGGTAGCTACATCTATTATTTTTACAGTCTGTGGTAACAACAGACAACAAAGCTGGACTACATAAAAAACCAAAACAATTGAATTATTATATATTTTTATATTTTATATTGACTACTTTTCTGTTTTAATGACGCACTTGGTTATTAGGCCGTTTACACCAAGAACAAAAGCTGCAACAATAACGATAACGGTAACCTCTCTTCCGCTAGGCAGCTGCCTCCGTCTCTCTCAGAATTACCCTGGGTCTGGGTCCGCAGCTGGCTGCACCCGTTACGGACATCTTCACTGAGTAGATGAGGCGCCTTACAGTATGTAGGGATCTCCGACTGATGGTTCGAATCTCTTCTGATTGGCAGTGAATGTTTGTATCGTTTATCAAATCAACCTAAAAGTGATCCCAACACTAATGTTTTCTACTGTTGTTGTTGTTGTTATAGTTTTGGTGTGGACTCCACCACCCACTTCAGTTGAAACAATTTTTTTTTTAAAATATATTAATAATTATTGTTACAGTTTTTACTCTTGGTGTGAGCGCTCCTTTACTTTTACACTATCCATACCTCAGATTTGATACTGCACATACATGTGTACATGCAACCCCATCTAAACTGATCTGTACTCTAAATAAATAGAAATATGCACCGTATTGTTATCTTAGACTTGTTATATTTGCACTTTTCCCACTTTATATTGTAACTGCACTGCAAATTTCCTCAGGATAAAGTTTTATCTTATCTTACGTTGCATGTCAAAGGAGTTGTTTATAGAGTATTATCACACAGTAATCACTTGACTGCAGTTTTCCTCAGCTCCACGGAGCTTTGTAAAGTTTTTCATTTGTTTTTGTTTTTTGGGCCTTAACTGTTTTGGTTCTCTTTCCCTGCTCTCGTAGCCCAGTTTCAGCCACAGCAGTCAGCTGTTTTCAGTGAAAAGACTCTAAAAACCGACTGTAAGCCACCTGCCCAGCTCTTAATAGCAAACAGATACAGTTAGTGACTAGCTGGTGAACATAGTGGAGTGTTTAGCAGCCAGATATTTCCCTCAGGAGTTGAAAACAAAAACAAGAGTGAATACTAGACTTACATCTGTCAGGTGGTGATGACTTTGAATACATGCTAATGTTGCTCCACATGTGCTGGATGTGTAAATAGGCAACTGTTAAACAACTTCATCAAGTGATAATATGTCAGTGTTGTATTGTCAGTTTGATGGGCTGCTCCCAGATGGGCCAAAAATGAATAAATGGATGTTTCCATAGCAGAGCACTTCAGATAATATCTGCAATTAAAGTGTCAAATAAGGAAACATGCATTTTCTTTATTTAATTGGTGGTATGAGTTACTCATTGCTACTGACATCAGTGCATTTTATTGCACCTCTTCAGCCAGCCAGTGGCATGAGTGAGGTTGTAAAGTCAAATCAAGCATTGTAGATACATTAAAGAGTTTGTCTTTTGTCATGAATGTTTGAAACATTTTATTTAGTATAGACCGAATCACTGCTGCATAGTGCTGACACTTCTGGGTAGTCAACTGCCAATTGATTTGAATTGCAGAGACTCGTTTAGACAGAAACTTGTTTATTTCTGTTACCATTTTCAGTCGTAACTGTAATCTTTAGAGATATACAGGGTGCTTTCACACCTGCCCTGTTTGCTTCTGTTCAGTCGAACTCAAGTTTGTTTGCCCCCTAAGTGCGGTTCGTTTGTGCAGGTGTGAACACAGCAATCACACTCAGGTGTGCAGCAAAACAACCGGACTGAGACCTTCTTGAAGAGGTGGTCTCGGTCCGGTTACAAACGAACTCTGGTGCAGTTCGTTTATGGTGAGAACGTGTTCCGACCTGGATCTGAACCAACTGCAGTCACATGACACATTGTTTGGGTTAAACATGAGCATGTTACAGTCCTGGAGGATTATTAATGTGCACCTCCTCCTGTGCTGCCTTAATATGCACATTCAGCACATCCAATGCATCAAAACATTGTTTTCTAGTTGGAGCCGCGCCTCGTTTTCAAAATTGACAAAATTAGTCCCTGATTCCGACCAAAGCAAGACAACTCTAGGTCTGAAAGCACCCTTACAGTTTCTGAGTTGTTCATAGGAGAACCAGGAGCGCTAAAATGCTAACTCATTTCAAAATATATGTTGAGCGAAAATTTACTTTTTGCAAGGTGCTTTTTTATTTCAGTCTCTCAAGGTGTTGTTGAAGTTAAAGAATCTTTCATTATGCCGTTCTGCACATGGCTAAATGAGTAACTAACACATTGCAACTGCTAAATGTTTTCCATGAGTACTTGCTTTGACCTGTTTCATCAGCTTGTATTCATGTATCCACATACACATTTAACAGAAATGTCATGACAAGAAAAACTGCCTCAGCCAATTTTCCACTCAAGCTCTCACTCGCACAGCACCCAAAAAGAATCAGGAATGATGCATATCTGTTTATTTATCATTAAGGCAATCTTGGATAACCATTTGGCAGCAATCACCCAAAAAATTCCAGAGGTGTTTCCATGCCTAAGCAGCACTCGCTCCTGGCAGAACAGACAAACACTGACAGCCATTCAGACAGGCTTGGAAATGGTGAGCAAACAGCACTTCTCCTAAACACCTTGTTTATGCTGCTACTACCCACAGAGTTCAGCCATAACGTGACAACATGAAAAGAAAGCGCAAGTGACAACCACCACCCCTGCCTGTCACACTTGTATCATTTTTTCCCCCTGCCTCAGCCATGGGGAAAAACAGCCAGCTAATGCCGCGGTTTGACAAGCAGGAGGCTTGTGTTTGGCAGAGAGACACAGGGTTATTATTTGCCTTGCAGTTAAGGATGGGGTCAGCGCAGGTTATCAAAACCCAGCTGAGGTTGTTCTGCACAGAAAAGGACAAAGCAGCAGACCATAGTTCCTGAGAAGGAGCTGTAATGGAAGAATTTGAGATGCAATTGATATTGTAAACGCTGTATTGAGTGGGAAAAGTGTCAGTTACAGTATATCAGGAGGTCAGGTCCGGTCAGTGTCTGCAGGGGTTTTGTTTACACACCATAGCTACAAGCATTTATATAAATAGCAACTTAATAAAATCCCTCTTTAAGATTCTCAGCTGTTTTTATCTTTGTAAACATTCTCATTGGAGCTTTGCAAGAATCCGTGAGCTATAAATTATAACCATGGAGATTCTAACAACAATGGAGGCTACTGTTTTATCGCTTGGAAATGACAGTCTGCTAATCAGCAAGTCTGTGCAGGTGCTGCTCGCTGGCTCAGCTACAAAATCAAAACAAAGAGATTAATGAAAGAATCCTTGACTGTTAACATTCTTGGCAGAACAAGAAACATGCACAGACATTAACATTCCTTGGATGCATCAGGGGAGTCCACTGAGAAATTATGTTTATTAGTTACTACTGATAGCACTTTCCTTTGGTTTTGATCATTCTGTTTACACCTGGTACAATTCATATTTGTACTGGAGTTCAGGCTGTTGTTGCAGAAGCTTTCAAAAGTTGGTTGATAAAGGTATCCCACAAGGATCAATTATAGGCCCCCTAATATTTACTGTATACATTCATAACATTTATTTTTCAGCTGAACATTGCAGTGTCCATTTCTATGCCGATGATACCATCTTGTATGTCGTAAAAGACATGTGGCAGGTTGCGTCTGAGGTTGCTAGGCAACCTTAACAAGCATCATACAGCCTATTTATCTGATATCCTGAGTGCAGAGCTGGTCTTCTTCCAGATGCTGTTAGTAAGTGTGTAGGCCTATCGTCTGTGGGACAGATGTAAAGCTCTGGGTAGCCCTGCACTAACATGATCAACTTTTCCGTATTTATCAGACTGAATATTTACAGAAGAAGGGAAAGATATCTGTCGGCTGTGATTGGTTTGTAACCTGACTCCTGTCTGACTGCTGAGCATGGCCACTTCCTGTGTCTGTCCTTTGAGATTAATTCCCACATGGTCCAGTCATATAGGTTTTGATTTATTTCAACAAGGTGCAGCTCCTGATAGAGTTTCACATTTGTTTGTTTTTTCTGCGACTAAGCGACCAATGAAATCTTGCTGACTAATGACCTTTCTGGTCAAGTAACGTTTGGTGGACTATTGGGGGGCAGCCCTACTAAATTGTGTTGTTGTGTTGTCGTATGTACACAGTTTATATAACACTTAAATACATTACAGGGTGCATTTACTTGTAGCTCAGTGTAATTCTGTTTTTTCAGCCACGACCATCAGACATATCATTCGCTGTGTTGTTTCGTCGGCCAGTCCACAACTCTTCCCGCCCGCAGCCACAGTTTTAACCATATGAGGCCGAAATTTGGCATGGAGGTCAAGTGGGTGTGTGTGTATGTGTTCATGCCAGTTGGCTAAAATGGGGTGTAGTAATGGGAATGGCTTATCACAAAAAGGCGCATAACTTCCAGATGGATTCATGGATTTGCACAAGATTTTGTGGAAAGATTGGTCACGAGCCAAAGGACAGCCGATTAACTGTTCATGCCAACTGGCAAAAATGGCAACGGCATGGCAACGGCATGTATGTGGTCACAGCTACTGCGAATTTGAGCTTGTATTTAATTAACAGTATATAATGTCATCATTTGTATGTGTGGTCTTGGTCAGCATTGGGTTATACTGAATGTACATCTACATAACAGATTTAAGACATCTTATTGTGCTGCCAACAAAAGCTGTGGTCTAATCGCTCTTTGCAGTGGAATAAAGGATCTCATTGGCCTTTTACCTCATCTCTCCTGTCTCTCTCTCTCTCTCTCTCTCTCTCTCTCTACCGTTGTCTATCCGAGGCTGCCTCTAATCAGCAGGCCTTGAGCTCTTAGAAAGGTCACTGTCCCTTTGATGGTGTTTTGATTCATCCCTTCCTCTTTTCTCCCCTCCCACCCTTCCCGTTCACCCCCCTTTCTGTCACAGGGAAGCTGGAGAGTCACTACCACCAGGGTGCCAAGAAGGGGCTGGTCCCGTCAGCTGCAGAGTGACGTTAGGAGGAGACACTGAGGAGGAAAAACAGGCTAATCTCACGGCAACATGGCACACAATGTTTTCCAAAAAACAGCTTCGCTCTCCACTGGGTTGTCCTGACATTTTATCAGGAGTTATCGACGCTGGCATATTACCAGTATCAGCTCTGTCCTTGTTTATAATCAGTTGCATTTGCATTTCACATCAGGAACACTGATTAAATGTATGCAGTACATGCACATATAATTAACATTTTGACAAATTTCTACATTCAGCTTTGTTTCTATTTGATTGTTTGAGGAAATAAAAAACAGATCATTAAGTTTCATTTTGTGCTTCTCGTTTTTCCAATTAAAATTTGATCTGTCAAAATGAAAAAAGCCTTGTATGTTATTAAATACGCATGGCGTCTATTAGAAAATGTTCTGCTGTCGTGCTGGTTTCACGGAGCACATGAGATAAACTAGATTTTGCTTAATTTTGTTTTAATTTGCTCATGAGACAAAAATATTTCAGCTCCAGAGAAACGCTGTCCCTCTCTCCTTCTCACCAGAGGCAGGCCTGTCGTCACCCTTTTCACACCTCAAGCCACATTTAAAACAACAATAGTGCCACGTTAAAAAACAAAGCCCTCTCATTCATTTCAATGAGACCATTTCATTGCTGCAGCAGGGGGGGGATGACGCAGAGGACTCCAGCACAAACAATGCAGGGTTGTCAAGCAAAAATGTTGATCCTGGCTCATCAGTGTAATCCAACGTCACCCGGCAACACACTGTTTAGACTAATCAAATACATGCATGTGCACATTCCATACCCTGTAGTGTGTAAAGTTAAGCATTGTGCTAATTCTCTTGTTTAGCAGGAGGAGAAAATTATTGCTGGCATGCTAACTTTTCAGAGTAGTAAATTCCTGCCTCAAAGGAGTTTAAACCACCGTCTAATGAGCCCTCAGACTCATGGAGTTATTATTCCACCTGGACTTCTAGGGTGGCGTTTCATCTACCCTCCTGTACCTGCAGCCTCACGCCCACACTGAGGAAAGTCTTAGGTTCTTTGGATGTGAACGGTTTTCTTCCTTTGAATCTCTTGTACATGTCATTTGAATCCAGCTCTGGACTGACAGACTCTGCCACTGACAAGACAAAGATAGTTAGAAGCTAGAGCCGAACTATAGGCTACAGATCACAGTGTAAAAGTGAACCACCACATCACTGCTGATCGCCACACAAGACAATGAATATAAAGGGAAACTTTGCTGATATTGAACCAGCTGTGTGGCATCACAGTGTGTGCAGATAAACAATGTTTGGCTTCGCCCTGTGGTTCCTGTACAGCAGGGTCGGTCTTTGTTTCACTATTATAATCATTAAAAAGCAAAAGCAGCATATGTATACATTCAGTAGGCTATATCTTCAGTAGCTAGCTAGCTAACCCTACACTTTTCAGGGTTTGATTTTGGAACAGGGAAGAAATGTATATCTTTTTCCAACCTCTCCGGGTAACGAGTATCATTAATACACGACGTGCCCCAGGCACAACATTTAGCTCCAAATCCACAAAACCAGCCTGAAAATGAAGGAAATCTGAAATGACTGCATTAGAGTCAATGGAGCACAGCTGTGTTGTTGTCAGCCGAATGCTACGTTATGATTGGCCAGTCTGCAACCAGGGGCAGGACTTAGCAAAGGGTCAATGTCATTTCATTGCGCAGTCTTGTATAATGAAATTGTAAATCCTTGAAACGGGTTTAATATGATGAAAATCTTGTTGCCATGTTGTGGGCAAAACTTTATTTCTCTGTAAATATTATTAGTGGCAACTTTCTGCCCTCTTCGCTATTAATCCCACTTATTAATCACAAAGATGCTTCGACATGATCGTACATCACACGTGTTGTATTAACTTAAATTACTGTATTAAGATCAGAAATCCTGCAGGATTACTCCAAATATTTTGCACTACTGAATCATCAGTATAAAAGCACTTTAGCGCTCACTCTTCAGTGCTGTTAAAACACAAACAATCAGACTTTAACAAAACTACACTCAAGTATTGAATGAGATATTAACTCATGAATAGTAGTTAGGAATTACTCATAAGACATGAGTCAAGCCTGTGTTTAAAAAGGGTTATCAGATCCATGGCAGGCATGTTTGTCATGCCAGCATCCTCACTACCAAGATACCAAATCTTGAGTAAGACGTCAGTCTCTGCAGGAACACGCTCAGACTGCGACCTCTGAAATCATTTATTTAGACTTCTTTAAGGTCTTGTGTGTTTATATTTAAGTACACACAGACTCTGAACGTCTTTATTATGAAGTCTTTCCTGTGGCTCCAGTGCTGTTGTGACAGGCTCTGATTGATATTCAGCCGCTGTAATGTAATTTTGTATTTCAACATTTTACCTGGTCTTGCGTTGCTGTGTGTTTATTTCCTTCCAAATGTGTTGAGTGGCTCTTTGACTAAGCTGTTTCTTGCCCGAGGGCGTATTTCACCACGGTTTGAAAAGCATAGCATGAATCACCAGCACACACACCCATCCCGAGCTGTTATGTTTTTGCCTGTGCCTGGCATTGTAATTCGCTGTTGATTAGCTTAGATTTACTCTTGTTTGAGTTGCAGATTAGCTACAACTCTCTGCTCCACTCCATTCAGCATGAGAACACATAATTGCACCAGCCCTCCCAGTAATCTCCCACCCAGAGAATGTAAGAGGTCTCCTTTGTGAAGTTTGTCCATAGAAGGTGGGTTTCTCTTCAGAGAGGCTGCTTAAGAATTTACTAAATTCAGCCCCCAGTTAATCAACGATGACAGCTACTTGCCCTGTGGGTGGCCTCTTCCTCTGTCTTCCACATCAGGGGCATTTCTCCGGATGAGAACAGACATCCCAAGTTCACATAAACACGGGCTCTGTGCCGTCATGCTGAACAATTAAGCACATGCAGTTTTTACTAAGCCTCTTTAGATAAACCGCAAGATCATGTGCTGTTGGTTTTTCATGCACAAAAGATGTGATGTACTTGTGTGGAATAAAATGCTGAAGGTGATCCATTTCAATATGGAAACAGTCATCTTGTCTGGGCTGCAATTCATATAAAAGTAATACTTCTCCTTGATTGTTTATGACCCAGAAGTGTGTGGTGATGTATTTATCTACCGAGACCCTGCCTCTGCCTGGAGTTTCTTATTTTCCTCTTTTTTCTACCACAATTAGCGTGTCCTGGTTTTTAAATGTGGATACAATCCTTAGAAATAGGTGACAGACTGCTTTCCCATTGCTAATAAACGCAGATGAGTACGCCTGTTTGTTATTTTTCTGGTGCGTCTGATTCAAACTCAGGGATGGGCCAGAAAACAGGTTAGCAAACAACAGAAAGAAGCATGGAAGCCAGTGAGAATGTTATGGCAGTGACTTCTTTTTTGAACAATGTGTGAGTGCTGCTAGGATGGATCCAAAATCCAGATGCTGGCGTTAGTGGGTTTATTGTCCAGTGGGAAGGGTTTTTGGGTTGTTGTTTTTTTGCAAGATCTGGGACGTTCTTGGCCACAGAGCTGAAGTTAGGCCGGGTGGTGGACTGTAAGCAGCACGTATCCAAGAGGAAGCTTTGAATATCGTGAAGACAGTGCCAAAAAAAGGCAACTGTCATGAGGCAAAATGCCATGAAGACAAAGCTTGTTCCAAACAGGAAATGTTGGATTAGCTTTCACTTTTGCTGATGATACTGTTTACGAACAGTCACCAACAATCACTGCTTGGTGTATTTAAATATGAAACTACAGCCAGGAGCCAGTTAGACTTGCTTAGCATAAAGACTGGAAATGGGGAAACAGCTTGCCTGTGTCTGTCCAAAGATAACAAAATCCATCTAGCAGCACCTCTAAAGCTCACCGATTAAAGTGCTACATGTCATTCATTTTATCCACACAAAAAGTGTAAAAACTACAATTCATGTGATGGTGTGCTGGACTATCCTTTGTTCACGCACCGTAACTTCCTGGAGTCTCTGCTGGTTAACTTGAAATTGCTCAGAGCTAAGAAATAGTGCCGGAAATGTTGAAAACTGGAAATGTTGTTTTTCAACCTGTTTTCATTCCCAGGTCATCAAATACCGATGTTCTGTCACATTTCTTGGTATCTCGTAGCGACACACGGGGCAACCTTTAGTGTATTTATGTGAGCACAGCTGATACACATTAACACATGGGTAATGTTATGAAACGGTTGTGGTTAGGTTTAGGTAACAGACCTACTTGGTTAGGTTAAAAAAGATCATGTGTTGGCTTAAAATAAGATTGTTACGTAACAAAACATGAGGTAAAAATGTCTCGAGTGACGACTCGAGAGCGTATGACGACTATGTGAATTGCGTAATGTTACAATTAAAACATTGACTTTTGGTTTTGCGTAGGATGCAGCACATAAGTGACGAAACCTTATGTTGAAACAATATTGACTTTTGCTAAGTGCTATATCGTAGGCAACTGGACTTGCTTGAGTTTCTTGAAGACATTTTACCTCTCATCCAAGAGGCTTCCTCAGTTCTTGAACTTCTTCAGTTGAACTGAGGAAGCCTCTTGGATGAGAGGTAAAACGTCTTCAAGAAACTGGATGAAAGTCCAGTTTTCTTTAACCTATGGATTTCTGCTGTAAATCATGCCAGCTTGCTTTCAATGGTGTTTCTGTGCTTGATCACTAAGGCTTCTTCTGCCATATCACAAACCATCCACCCTGCTGTTAATGACGCTGGTGGAAATGGCAGAGTGGATGAAGGAATGTATCAAGCCGGGCATCATCTAATTTTGAGCACCAGTAAGAACTCCAGCTAAAATCCCTGTCCCTGTCCAACTTTCATCCAGTTAGCCAAGGTTTTAAATTAAATTAGACATAAAAAGGTTATGTATTTATTCATCATTTGGGCTGAAAAAGATGCCCAGCTGAATCTCCTGATTGAAATTAAATGCAATTGACTCCAGTCCAGCACTATGCCCTCCTCACCATCAAGCCAAGTTTCCAGTTGTAGAAGCAGCAGGACCTTTGTGTGCTTGCTGAGAGACTGATTGGACTGAGGGCGCAGGGTCCCATCCCCCCATCCCCACAGGCCTGGAAGAGGAATTAGGCTTTGGAGCACTTTAGAAGAGGTGGCGGCAGGCTGGGGAACAATACAACCTGGGAACAGCTTGTGGCTCATCCATCTCATAATGTGTCATGGAGCGCTGCCTGTCGAGCTGGGGTGGATGTACAAAGGAAATATTTAGAAAGGGATATTGTCAGGAGTGGCTCATTGAATACAATTTGGCAGCAGAATTTGATGCACTGAAATCATCACAATAATCCCTCATCACCTTAACAACATCTCAGGACTTCACACATACAGTACCTGGTCATTTTCACCGAGCCAGCAGGAAGTAATATCAGTACTCTGTGGTACTGTAGGTAAATTAAAGGAATCGTTTTGGGAAACATCGTATCAGGCAGGAAATGTGTTTTATCCAATAGACCTCCCAGGACTGTAAACAGACCGTCTGACCTACTAATGGAATAATTTCACATTTTAGGAACTGTGCTTTTTTGCTATCTTGCCGTTAGTTAAGGCCCAGACACACCAAACCAACATCAATGAACTAGTGGCGACAAAGGCCGACTGTTGCATCGCCTCATGTCGCCTGTGTCTCTGACAAAAAGTTGCACATGAAAATGCGCAAAGACTACAACCAACGACCAACATGCCAGCAGGTGCTGGTAGTCTGTATTTGTCATTCAAAAAGGGAAACCAAACACAGACAGGAAGGATTCAAGGTGCTAGTTAGCCAGTTAGCACATTAACAACCCAACCCAATGTTGAAAGAACAAAGAATATTTACTGTGCGCTTGTGAACAACAACACAAACAATTACAAACTGTTTCTGCTAAAGAGCTCAGTGGCTAAAAAAATAAGCTTACGTAATATGACAAGGTGGTTTCGATTTCATTCCCTTGATTTTAGTTATTTGTTTACTTTCCTCACTCCTGTTTCTCTTCTCATGTGCTGAGTCAAACTGCCGATCAGTGATTACAACCACAGACGAGCTCCCATGCCAATTCAACATGCTGAATCGGCAGGAAAAAGGCAACAAGAGCCAACTAGTGCCAACAGAGCGAGACACACTAAAAAAGCCAGGGCGACAGATGCTCACCAATGGACCATTGGCCTGGTGTGTAAGGGCCTTAAGGGCCATTGGTGAGTGTTAGTTTTTGCGGTGTGTACCACCCTGTTGGCCATCATCGGTCAATGTCTGCTATTTTTTTTCCAGCCAATTCAGCATGTCTCTCCCCAACCACATTCGAGACTGCACTGACCTCTTCCAGTTCAAATCACTCATCAAAACTCATCTGATCAAACCAGTTTTTAATGTTGTGTTTGAATTATGTTGCGTGTATTTTATTGTAGTCTATTTCATGATTTTTTAAACTAATGTAAATTGTCTTTGAGTACCATGAAAGCGCTCTATAAATAAAATGTGTTATTGTTATTATTATTATGTTGAATCAGAATCATTCAGGGGAATGAAATCACTCTGACTGACAGTTCAGCTCAGAGCACGAGAAGAGAAACAGAAGTGAGGAAAGTAAACAAACATCTAAAGTCAAGATGGCGTGAGATCAAAACAAACTTGTTATATTAGCCATTGAGGTGTTAAGCAGAAACCATTAATAATGCTAGTTGGTCGTTGGTTGTAGTCTTCGCGCATGTTCATGTGCAACTTTTTGTCAGAGACACAGGCAACATGAGGCGATGCAACAGTCGGCCTTTGTCGCCACTAGTCCCTTGATGTTGGTTTGGTGTGTCTGGGTCATTAAATGAGAAGATTTATACCACTACATCTAACGCTCAGCAAGAAAGCAAATTAACAGATTTCTAAAATGTGAGATTATTCCTTTAATAGCTCAAACAGTCTGTTGCATGAAACACATTTCCTGCTCTTGCCTACGACTGCCTGATAGGATGCATTTATGTAGGAAGTGGGCTTTGTAGAGTAGCTAAGTGGAGCAGAATGCCTTTGTGCCGTCTCCAGAGTGTCATGGCTCGTCGCCTTTGGTTAGTCCAGAGGTACAAGGTGGGCCCCATCTGAGGAGGGGAAGCACAGGAACTTTTGAAAGCCTTCATCCCTCAAGGCAAGTGAGTAAAACACAGAGAGATATCTGAGATGTGAATGTCTGTACGTGCTCTCTCTTCATAAGAAGCTCAGACCTGTTTGCCCTTGAGGGGAGGGCAAAAGTAAATGTTAATATCTGTTCTATAAATTACCTTTTTCCACAAATGACTGCGATAAAAAAAGGAAGTCTGTGTTGTGCAAATATCAGTAAATCTGCACGGCAACCAAGGCCAATCTGACTTTACAAAAGGCTTCTGGCTCAACGAGAAAATGATTCCTCGAGTCCTCCAAAGGAGAGCAGATGCATAAATCCAATTAAAAATGGATTTCCCATCACAAATGGCTCTCACTTGCTGCCATTTCTAAAGATCCACTGATAAGTGATCAATTTATTCCGTGACCTTTTGACCTTGCTGAATGAAACGGTACCTGTAACAACACAAATAGAGTCTGGGATATTTAAAATGATGGCAACATCAATTTTCCAAAGAGAATACCAAAGAAACACAGAGTGAAATATCGAGACTGTGTGTTCAGGGTATTATGCCCGTCCACAAAGAGCCCCCCCCACCAGGGTGTCTTCGCAGCTTCTCAGAGCTTTTTAACACACATGAAGCCACACAGAAGACAGTTCAGATCATAGTCAGTCTTCAAGACTTCTGCTGTCATGAGGGCTAAATCTCTGAACACTGTGATTTGTCAGGCTTTAGTCTCTTGAATATGTAAAACAGTCGCTTCCAGGCTTCTGTTTTCTTAGGAGCAGGCACTGTAACAGATACATAACATGATTACTCTGGATTAACTATTAGCATATTGCTATATGATAGACAGTAAATACAAACCCGGCTTTGCCACAGGCCTACAAAACGCGTTTTTATTCTCATGACGGTTCAATGTAATAATATAAACAGATATAGATATTTGACGAAATTGAAATTCGGAAAGACAACAAAAGAAAATTGTTAGAAAAATACCTTATTATCTCCATACTGACAATAAATCTGTCATTTTACATAGGTTACATTCAGAGATATGTTTCCTAAATGCGTCATGACTGCGGTATGAGCTATGTTATTAATCGGGTAAATGCCTAACTATAAGATTGAGTAACAAAAGTCATGACTTTGACATTTGCTCTTTTTTAATAGTCTTTGAATCAACATTTTTTCCGCTTCCTCTGATTTTGCCTTTTTTTTATGTCTTATTCAACACACAGAGTCGTTGAGGAACCAGATCTGCCTCACAACTCAGCTTTAAAATCATCTCCTCAGCAAAATGCATCCGGCATTACTGTATTGACTTTACTGTTCATTGTTGATTAATTCTTGGCTCTTGGCCGATCTCATGTTCACAAAAAAATGATTTCTCCTGAGCTTAATGCATGCTGTTGTCTGCATGCCTCCCATCCATTAAGCCCTAATGGTGGACGACCTTCGCTGGTGTTTGCATGGCTATAACCAGATGATCAAACCACAGGGGAAAGAAACAAACACAAGACTCCTCTTCCTCTCCATCTAAATGTTCAATAACAAGACCATGGCTGTCACTCCCTTATTCACTCATTGCTCCCTATTTAATAGACACTCAATAGTCAGCGTGCATGCAATGGGTTGCTCTTTTCTTCCCATTGTTGAGTTTTACGCACTCAGAATTCAGACACTTATATAACATGTTGGAGAGTAAATATGGTGCACTATACCGTACAGTAAGTAGTAGGAAATTTCACACACGGTCGAAAGCCCTATTCACATGGAACTAGTATTGCTTTGGGCCGTCTAATAATTTGTATTGATTGCTATGGTTGTCTGTGATCTTAATGCCATGTCCATAATCCCAAATTACCAACCATATTTTGCCATAAACGGAAGTTATGTGATAATATTAGTCCTTGTGCACATTGGCATCTCTGTGATCTGGGGCTGTATTTAGGTTTCTTGTTCTTCATCATGCATCGTTCTTGCCTCTTGTTTATAAATCACATGAGGTCTTCTTGTTAATACTAGACCCATGCCAATAGGGCTTTAAAGTCTGCAGCCAAGCCAACAGTTTTATGTTGCTGTGCTTTGAGCTAAATGCTAACATTAGCATGCTAACATGCTGGTGTTAATCTGGTTTAGTTTTTACCATGTTCACCATCTTAAGTTAGCCCTTTAGCATGCTAACATTTGCTAATTAGTACTGAAGACAAAGTACACCTAAGGCGGATGGGAATGTCTTTAGTTTTGTTGGTATAAACGTAAACTGGAGTGTTGGACAAATGTAAATTTTGGACCTAATAATGGCACTAAATGAAAAATAAGGCATCACCAAAGTTATTCCAATCTATCCTGAATTGAGCATGAACATTTGTGGTTCATGTTCTCATGGCAGCATTTACAAGCGGACCAGATCAAATGCCTTGTACGAGAAAGCTGCTCTTGATTGGTCGGAATTTCCACGTGGGAAAAATCCAGGAAGTAAACCAAACGTTGAAGAAGAGTACACTTGCAAGATAAATGTGACACTTTCTAATGTCACAATGGAGGGACAACTACGCAGGTTGATTTTAGCGCTGCTCATCGTGGACTATATTGCTGTCATTGTTCATTTTAGTCAAACCATACAGTTTGAAAACGAGGCGCGGCTCCAACTAGAAAACAATGTTTTGATGCATTGGATGTGCTGAATGTGCATATTAAGGCAGTACAGGAGGAGGTGCACATTAATAATCCTCCAGGACTGTAACATGCTCATGTTTAACCCAAACAATGTGTCATGTGACTGCAGTTGGTTCAGATCCAGGTCGGAACACCTTCTCACCATAAATGAACTGCACTAGAGTTCATTTGTAACCGGACTGAGACCACCTCTTCAAGAAGGTCTCGCTCCGGTTGTTGTGGTGCACACCAGAGTGTGATTGCTGTGTTCACACCTGCCCAAACAAACCGCACTCAAGGGGTAAACAAACCTGAGTTCGACTGAACTGAACCAAACAGGGTGGGTGTGAAAGCACCCTTATTCCCCCCTTTGCTCACTCTGTGAACGGGAGGCGAATTGTTGCCAGTGATAATTTCGTTCATATGTGTCCATATCCTTCGGCTTTGTGCCATTTTGAATCATTGAAATCTATTAATAATGCCACAGCACTGTATCCTATTATGCTGTTTTGTCATTGTAATTGTAATGATGTTATCTAGTTGTGGGACCAATTTATTCTTCTGCATCTTTGTCACGGCCATTTATGAACGTGCTCTTGCGCTGCCAGTTGTCACAGATCTGTAATTTAAACATGGGCTAAGGAGCAAGTCTCTTTCAGGAGGGTTTCAAGGCTTTACAGTTTCTTTTATAGAGTAATGGAAAGATGATCAGACGCATCAAGCCAACCCCTCTGTGATTCCACATGGCTGGCTGATTAGCCCTTTTTTCACTGATGGAAAACACATGGCGTCCACACAGCTTGTTCATTTCAGGTTTTTTTAGTTGGTGTGACGCTCAGCAGCAGCAGCGAGAGCACTTTGGTTTTTTGGAGCCTCAGCCTTGAAGGGCAGTCATCGTCAGAAATCCGTCCCCCCTCCAGTCCCCACTTGCCACTGACTGTTATTTAGCTTTCCAATGGAGGCTGGCTGTTCCCTTGGGAAGGCATGAGTGTGCCTGCCAGCAGGAATGCATTGGAGGCAGTGGAGGAAGATGGAGGATGGATGGAGGATGGTGAGTAGCTGCTGCTGCTGCTGCTGCTGCTGCTGCTTTCCCCCTCTGTGTGAAAATGAGTCCATTAATTCAGCCCCCCTCCCCTGCCCCCCCCCAAGCCCTCCCTGTGCCTGTTGTCTCTGTTTGTTAGTGAGATGATTCCTTCTGTCATGTCAAAGGCAACATTATCATATTCTTGTTGCCTGGGAAACCAGCGCTGAGAGAGACAACGACTTAAAGCCTTCATGGTGTTTGAAGCTGGTAAACATGAAAGGTTATCCGTGGAGCTGTGAGAGTTAGAATCCTAACATATATGAAAGGGTCTCATTGTTGGAAGCTTTTTTTTTCATTTTTTCCAGCTCGCTGTTCTCAGAGATATTCCCTCTCCGATGTTTGTTAATAGATTCAGTTCAGTGAAATTGGAACATGGCTCAGAGAGTCGCAAAGGTAACGTGTCCAATCTGCCCTGAAGCGTGAAGATCAAGTTGTAATCTCAGCATTGTTTTCTTACTGTGTAATCAGAGTATTAACAGATTTAAAAGTGTTGACAGAAAATCAAGATGCACATTTAATAGTGTTGGAAAAAAGTGAGCCAGCGATTATTTACAGATGATATCAACGACTGCCAGAGAGAGCAATGTTTCCTATAGTGTGTTCATAATTACACTCACTCTCCAAACCAAATGCAATAAGTCTTTATAACAGACCCTTTTATAGTCAGTGTCAAAATGATGTCAGTTTGTTGGCTGGAGGCAAAACACAACACCACCACAGGGCTGTAGGCTACACAGGAGTCTTAAAATGTCATCTTGTTGTGTTATTGGGGGCTAGAAGAGGAGTCATGGCTCAAAACTTAAATTCTATCACCAGCTGCCACTGCCCGTCAACAAAACAAAGACAGCTATGATTAAATGAGATAAGACCAAAGGACTGGACGGAAGCGATCATCAAATATCAGGTTAGGGAAAAAGTATTTACTGTTGTAGGGATGAATAATGTTATGTGTATTAAGGGTTATCATGTCCACCTCATCAGACACTGGGGAGGGATTAAGAGGAATATTGGATTTCTCTGTAACGCTAACTTTTTAGCACATTAGCTAACGTTAGCTTTGATAGCAAAACAAACTGGAGGAAACTGTTCAAGTCTCGTCCTCCTTTGTAAGATTAGCATAGTAATCAACCACAAAGCTTCCTGTGACATCATCCATCCACTGAGTGAGAGCATACGGGTCCAGTCTGGTCCCGTTGGCCAGTGTTTACTTATTCAAGTAACATTGGCGGCGGTCCCGGAGAGTGAGTGACCTGACATGGTGCGTTTGTAAATTCAGTCAGACACTCTACATTAAAATGAGAACCCTGTTGGATGAAGAAATGGAGTGTAATTAACAAAGGTAAAGGTAATGACACAGTGCGGTGCTCTGGATAACCAAACTGTACATTCCAACAGCGTTACAAATTTACGAACAGTCCAGTTGTGCTCTGACACACTGAATGAGTATTTCTGAATGCACCACTTGTATCATCTTCCTCCATTGTCTAAAACAAGCCAACAGAACTTGTTAGCTAGTGCTAGCTAATGGTTGTGGAGAATTGTTTTGCCTGAAGCTAAGCCCCGCCCACCAGAAAACATTGCATTGTTTACTAACAGTAAAAGGGTCTATAGGCTGCTTTAATGTTACCACTTTCTAATTACATAATTTATTTGAGGTTTCTAAGCTGTAGATAGCAGCTTTATTGATGATTAATATATCATCTATTTTGTTTAGTTATAAGCAATTGATATGAACAATGTTTGGGTTGCCAGGTTGTGACAGATTCCTTTGGCTGGTGTTCGTTGTCCTCCAACATTACACCTCCTTTATCTTTTCGGATAAGCTCTTCAGTTCATGCTGTGTAAAAAAAGATCTTAATCTCAATGTTTCTTCCATTACTGATGTCAGTAAAATCCTGGCTGCGGCTCTGTCCCCGGCCACCAGCTAAGTGGCTGTAACTCAACACAGCAATGTGCCAGTTGTGCAGCTGTGGAATGTAAATAAGTGCATTTACTCAAGTACTGAAATGTTGTACATTTCTGACATACTTGTACTTTCTACTCCTCTAGCCTATACTTTAAAGGACAAATAAAGTACTTTTTACTCCATTTATGACACATATAGTTACTTTTTACTTAAATAATCTTCTTATCTGATGCAGTATATCTGAAATTGGTTCCACATCGACAAAACTACAACATTAAAATGCTCTTACATGTATTTGTTAGTGATAAACACAAAATAACAGACAGAGGCTATAGTACTCTATAACGGCTTAAACTTACAGCCCATGGGCCAAATTTGACCCGAGAAGTTCCCAAATCCTAGAAACACCCACCTGTCCTGGGCTACTATGACTGGATTTGCCATTTGGCAAAAATCAGTGAGGGCCATAGACTGTGTAAAATAAGGTCAGGACAGCAAACCTTCAAAGGGTGAAAAAAGGCAATTTGTTTATTATTTAAAGCCTGCTGATAGATATTATTAATGTTTGGTTATTGGCCTCCTGTGCAAAGCAAGGTGAGTATTTCTAGCTGAATGCAAGTCTTTGAAAAGAGCCTCTTTTGAAAGCCTACTTCAAGCAGGCTTCGTGTTGCTGATAAATTTACTTCTGTGCATTTTTCTTAAGTAACATTTTGAATTTGAGTTATCTCACTCTCTTGGAAAAAGACTGGTAAACCAAATTCCATTAATTGGATTAAAGAATTATCCATAACTCAACCTCTGGAAAAGATTACAAACAAAAAGTATACAAATAAGTTACTATTTTTTATTATTGTTGTTTGAATTTTGTTAAATCTTATGAGGTATTTGAAAATTAATTAAGATATTGCTGGAAAAAAAATCACCAAAGTTGCACCATTTATCACAGCCAGAAACTGTAAAAATAGAAATTATCATTGAATTTTTTCACATTTCTGTCGTTCCTTGGACACATAATGTTTGACAGACACATCTGCCAGAAAAACAGAATCAAATCTGATCTTAAAATAGTGATATTTCATCGAAATTACTTTATTGTAAGTCTCATTTGGCCAAAAATAAACCTTTTGCGCTGGCTTACCATTTTCTTTTTATTTTAATGCACATTTCATTATTTCTTTATTTTATTTATTGCTTTATATTTGCACACTTTTATTTCATACTCTTATTCTTACGTTTTATAATTCTCTATTCTTTACATCAGTGCAGCTGTAACGAATCATAATTTCCCCTTGAGGAGTGTTTCTGATTCTGATGCACAACAAGAGTGTAAAAACCCAGGCTTTTTTTTTTTCATTTATGTTGGAGACAGGATCATGCAAGTCACTTGGAGAAGCTTATGGAAAAATATTTGTATCTTTGGGGAAGGTCAAAAAACTGAAGTCACGCCCCTGCCTCCTGTGATAGGTAAAGAACAGTCCCTAATGGAGTGTTTTTTTCCCCCAACAGTATCTTTATTGATTTTAACAACAGTAAACAAAGACCTACACATACACACATCCGGTATGTGTACGTTTACATCCACAGACACGTAAAAGAAAAAGACAATAAAAAAAAGAAAGAAAATATATAAATAAAAAAGGAAGAAAATATGTAAATAAAAAGGAAGAGAATAAATAAATAAAAATAAGGAAGAAAATATGTAAATAAAAAGGAACAAAAATAAGTGAATAAAAAAGGAAGAAAATAAGTAAATAAAAATAAGGAAGAAAATGAGATCACAAATTACAGGTTGAGGATCTGGTTAAAGGTCACGCTTTAATGTTCAAATTTGAGGAACTTTGACAGATTTGGACATTGCAGAGGGTCACTTATAGTATACAACCCAACATGTGGGTTAAGTCTGTCCTCTCTAGATAACACATGAAGGGACCCCAGATGTTCTGAAAGAGTGATTGATTACCTCTGATAGTGTATGTAATTTTTTTCCAAGGGCAGAGATGTTGATAGTTCAGAAATCCATCTACCTAGACTCGGCTTACTGACTCCTTCCATGAAGGAGCATTAACTCTTTAAGCCAGCAACAGGCCCATAATGGAGCATGTGTAGGATATATATGCTTTAAGTTATATGGAGGATCTGAGTCAGGTTGGCTCAGCTGGGGTCTGTAACTCTCTGTAAACAAACACATGTAAATCACAGTCCACTCAGAGTGCTGATCCAGTTCCGTGTCTTAAACCCGGTGCTCCGTGGAGTGTGACAGTTCAATCCGACCGGAGCACCTCCTCCTGGGTTTCCTCCCCGCTCCCTCCCGCTGCTGCTGGTTGGCTACATTGTATCAGTTCCCACACGAAGAACCACCGCGGCACTCATCCTGAAACGGTGAATACGGGGGGAATTAACCTGGATGGGAAGCTCTCCGCTGTGGGATTAATCGCCAGAAGGTCGCGGGAGAGGACTGGACTTGTGTCGGGCTCGAGGCGGCGCCGATAAAATGCCCTCCGGACTCGGGGTGTTTTCGATGAGGACAGTATCTCGAAGTGTGATGGCAGAAGTCCAGTGAATCGCTGGCCTCCCCTCCTCTCTTGTGTTGGATGTCTTGGGGAGTGCGCTGCCACTGGTTTCTGGTGCTCCAGTCTTCCTCAGAGCTCTTATCCTGATTCACACTCTTGATTTGTTGTTTTTATGGAGTGCACACCACCATGGACGGACCAGGGTTTGGAATAGGAGTGGCTAGCTAAGTCGGTAAGTTACTACATGTCTCTCTTTTATCTCTTTGCCCCTCTCTTATTGTTGACTACGACTCGTTAGCCATTTAACGTTAGCCTTGCGTGCAAAGCGAGCTGGTTAGCTTCTCCACCGTATAGCCAACACAGCATGCAGCAGCAGGCGAGCTAGCCAAGCCTGACTGCACTCTGAGCTCATTGTTTCACTCTGCCAGCTAGCGTACTAGTCACATTAGCTCATTACACCGAGCTAACTTAGCCCTGCTAGCTTCTGGAAGTTCAACCAACGTGTAAACATGGAAAACGAGTACTCAAGTAACGTTAAAGCACCTAAATGCTAACTATTACTGTGGGTGCATGGGGAGTAACGGTCAGCGCGTGGAGAGTAACGTCCATTACTCGTTACAAAAACACTTGCCTCCATTTATAATTGCCATTTAAAGTTAAATATTAGACAGTAAATGTGTTGGATAAAGTTAAAGCTGCAGATTCCACCAGTGCTTGGTGTCTAGTGTTTCCCAAGCTGGGCACCGGGGACCCCAGGGCACCCATTAGAGGGTCACCCCCATGTTCCCAGGGTGCTATGTCTCTTCATATAACCCAACATTGTAAAAGATTGGTTTGGGATAGCTTTGCATTTCAAATTGCAAAATAACCAAAGGCTATGGAGGTTTAAAATGCAGTTTGAACTGTAAATATCCGTCCAGCCACTTTGGAGGTATCAGTGTCTAAAGTCAGGAAAACTGTCTTGCATTGCACACAAGTTAAAGCAGGGGTGTCAAACATACGGCCCGGGGGCCAGAACCAGGCCGCCAAAGGGTCCAGTCTAGCCCACTGGATGATTTTACACCTTTTGTTGATGCACAGAGGTTTTAAGAGCAGTTAAAACCAGTGAGTCGATACCTCCTGTGAAATACTGCCTCAGAGGCTTTTCCACTTCGACTGGAATACAGTTCTCTGAAATAACAGTGAATACTCTTGATATAATCTAACATTGTAAAACACTGGTTTGGGATATCTTTGCATTTCAAATTGCAGAATAACCAAGAGCTATGGATGGGTAAAATACAGTTTGAATGGTAAATATCCATCCAGCCACTGTGGAGATATCAGTGTCTAAAGTCAAGAAAACTGGCTTGCATTGCACTCAAGTTAAGGCAGGGGTGACAAACATACAGCCCGGGGGCCAGAACCAGCCACCAAAGGGTCCAATCTGGGCCACTGGATGGTCTTGCACGGTGTAAGAGGTTTCAGTGAGTAGATATTTCATGTAAAATACTCAGAGGCCTTTTCACTCCGACTAGAACACAGCTCTCTGACATAACAATGAATACTTTCTGTGGCCATATTTAAAGATATTGAATTTTGTGCAAAATGTTATCAACCAGCAGCGTCAGTACAAAAGAATCTGGATTCTTCAACAGCTTCCACTATAATGGAAAGTTATATATAAAAGTCCCGTAAGGAAAGTTAGTAGTGGACTGACTGAATGTGGAAAAACTGAGACATACTGGTGAATTTGCACATCATTTTTCGTAGGATAGTTTGGGCTGTTTGTCACTTGTTTTGTAAATGGACAAACGTTTTCTGAAAAGACGTATTTACTGTAAAAAAAAAAAAGGGAAAAATTTGAAGGGGTTGTTATGAAGTGGGTTCCGGCCCACTTGAGATCAAATTGGTCTGTATGTGGCCAATGAACTAAAATGAGTTTGACACCCCTGAGGTAAGGGTGTAGGTTTCAACGAGTATAAAATATTGACCCAGGGAAACATACATTGATCATTTTATCAAGGGAGAAACATTGCTGAGAACATCAAACCCTTTGAAAGGTCTATTTAACTTATCATAAAGACACTGAGCAGGGGGACACTGATATGTTTCCTCACTGACTAGGGGATTTTATCTCAGGAAAAACAGAAAATGAAACATTTTCACCAACGTGTCACTCTCGAGGTTTCAACACAATGTGAGAATATGTGTGAGACATGACTATTTGAACCCTACGTTTCACTTCCGTTCCTGGTGCCACAGTTTGTTACACTTCTAAAAACATCCAGAACAAAGTCTTCTCCGAGGGGACAAGATCTCATTAAAATGGTGGATTGTGGTCTAATAAATTTTGGGACCCTTCTCTCCCGATTACTCAGATTCTTTTTGTTGGCTGGTGTTACTGGGGCTGTCCCATCTCCCCTGAAGTGAGTCATTCAATTAAAGTACTTTTTTTGTTTAACTAGACCACTATGGGCTAACCCTGTGGTCTGTGCTGCTCCATGGAGTATGACAGGACCACATGAAAGACCGGCCAAGTAGTCTACAGCCCAGTACTCTGTTAAAGCTTGCAGAATTTCCTAATTTCTCTCAATGGTTAACTACAAAACACTAAGAAGAAGTTTCTTAAACACTGCCGCTAACTACAGGTTGCCTTTGAACGGAGCAGTATTAACCTAAAGTTCAGTTAGCCATATTTGAATTGGCTAAATGACACATTTTTGGAGGAAGTGTGAGATGTGGTTTTAATTACAACATACAGTTGTCATTGTTCCCAGCGCACCACTGCCAACTGTTAATCAGTTGTAAACATATGTTATTTGTGCTTCTGTTTTGACTAATGCATCTGCATAGTGCTTACAATGCATCTCTAAAGGTCCTCCATCTGGTGTGACTAAATCAGTGGCTATCTAGTTGAATGCCACATCCACACTAATGCCTGTTTAATTTCAAAACGATGTTACGAAACAAAAACAGTCTCTGTAAACACAAGTATTTTATCAGAAATAATCTCCGTCTATACCAACATGCCTGAATATGCACATGACCATTTATGTACACTGGACATGCCAGTGTAAACAAGAAGCAGATATTAGATTGTTTACTCTGTGGTTAGTTGCTTAATTACAGAAAATACTACGGAAATGGTGAAATGTAAGACCAGAGATTTCTTTGCTTGGACCCACAATGAGGTTGAACTATTACTGAAAGAAACACATGAATATAAGGCAATCAAGGTGGCATTAAACAGATCGGGATTTGTTGCAAAGCAAATACGGCAACATAGTTCAGTGGTACCAGGAGCATTAGCCATCGCTGGAGAAAGCCATGACAATTGGAAAGAATTACCCACAGAAGAGGGTTGAAATTACAGAAACTAATTGATACTTTGGCTTGGCTCAAAAAAGGGTTTCTGCATCGTGATTTTCAAAAGTCTTCTTTTCCGCCCTCCTAGACTCAAACGCAACCCTGAAATTTTTAAACGAAGACAGGTTCAGCAGTGTTTTCAAATATCTCCATTTAAGGGGTTTCAAAATGCCAAAGTAGTGTGGACACTAGATTTAAATGTAGCAGTAGTTACGCGTTTAAAATGAAAATGTTGTAGTGTGGGCGCAGCCTAACTGAGTGTTAAGCATTACCTCACAGACACATATTTGAGAGAGGGTCGATAGTGTTTGTAAAAACGGCCATCCAATTCTGCATCAAGTGTTAAATGCATAAATTGGCTAACCCAATCTAGGCCGATACATCTGCGTATAGATCACTGCAAATCCACTGGTTATGTACATGTTAACAAAAATTGCCAACATAAATGCCAAACTACACGCAAATATTGATATCGGTATCTGCCTCAAGAAACCAGTATTGGTTGGGTTATAGCGTGCACTTACCCACACAGGGATAGGCAAATTTTGTCTATAACTGAAGGCGAGAGCTGCCATAAGGTGTGTTGTCAGTGAAATGGTTGGTTTGTTTGTTCATTTCAGTTGCTTGCCAAAAATTTTTATCGCCCATTGTCAATATTTGTCTAGATAATTGCACCAATAACCAAAGCAAGAGAAGGGAAACTTTGAATATTTGTTATTGAAACATTTTCCTTGAGGGCCTTGAACATTTCCGGCTAATGCTGCAGTTAATTTGAAATATCAGTTTGGCAGCTCTTTTGTCCGGGTGTGGCAATAACTCTGCACTGGGGGCACTGGTGAAGGAATGAATCTTCCTACAGACAATTGTAGTTATAACTGTAGTGTTAATCCACTTTGCTCTAGTGTGTCATGGAATAAACATGGCTGATTTACACCATCAGTGTTTTGGATCTTCTTAGTTTACCATTCAGTTAGCTAGCAGCAGACTTTTTCATGTGTAATACTTTAGTCTTTGTCACAGAGGTCTGTAGGTAACAGTTTGTTTTGCTTGGAGTGTAGCCTTGGTATGCTGCAGCAGCCACTATTTGTCTTTGTAGTTGAGAATGATTTTCGGCGTCATACAGGAAGTAATGTCTCACACAGCACCTAAAAAGCGATGAATTAATAGTGTGGGTCGCTCACCAATAAAGTGTTTCAGTGTTCGGGACATTTCACCATTGTACGCAGCCAGCCACAGAGGACTATTTCAGTCCAGGGAGCAGTGAAGATCAACTTTACTAGAGCTACTGTAATTTGTCAGCTGTGCCTATAAATGATTCAAGCCTTTCACTTAGCCTGTAAGAGTGTTTGGTCAGCATTGATTCATTACTGACTCTTTTGTATTGATTTTATACATTTTAAGGGTGTTTTACGTTGAGACCTTTTATTACTTATTCTTCTCATGCACTCGTTCATAATGAAATCAATACAAGATATAGTAATATAACGCCATCAAGCCCAGAGGATTTCACAATGCCAAGGATTTTTTTTTACCCAAAATTGAAATTATGTAGCTGGCAAAATAGTTGTTGGCACAGTGGTGTTCCTGTTAATAACTGTAGAACTTCTTTAGAACAAACATGTTCATTTGTTCCTTTCTATCTTTTCTTGTGAGGAAACTTCGGCTCAGTGTGAGGCAGGGAGCTGGTACCGCTTCCTTTCCAGCTGACTACCTTTTCAAAGGCAGCTCCTCTCCATCTGATTACCTTTTTTTTTTAGTAGTAATTTGTTCTAATCATTGTAAGGGTGTTAGGAGCCTTGTTGTAGCATGCCAGACACATTTTATACAATCTGACAGCGCCATCAATTGTAAAGTGGAAGGGAAATTTAAGACTCCAAGCTCCACACAATAGCATGACATTTTATAGTTGTTAGAGATGTGTAAATTTGCCCAGTGCTTGGATGAGAGCCTGAGGTGAACATTAGAGCAATGTCACTTGAGGAAATAACTATTTCCTCATTCACTAGTTTGATTTTTGCAATGGCAGAGCTGCTGGGATGTTTCAGTAGGGGAGCAACGACAACAGCTTTCACACAGACGTGTTTCTGTTGAATAGAAGGAAATATTAAGTTTCAAGGTTCTGCAAAAACAGTGAAAGTTTGTGTATTGTTTTGTGTTTATGTTGACCAGCCGTTCACCTTTTTAAAATCTGCTCCGCATCAGGCTGGGTATCAAAGACACAGTGTGAAGGAACAGAATTTAATAGTGTTTGTTTAGAGGTCCAGGGCATCAGATTAGTCCAGGACAAGGGGATTATGTTGGCTTTGTAAGGCTCCCGTCATCTCATGGCCTCACACCAGCTGATGGCAAACTAAGAAAGGATTTAGCCCATATCCTTAAAGGCAGCTGGCAATTTGAAAAGGCTTCCAGGCACCTTTTTAAAAGCACCTGAATGAAGCCATGCACTTTAGGTGAATGTATACCCACATATGCGCCTATGTTCTTGGTTTTTATTTTGAGAAGAGTGTGCATTCCTTCATATTAAGAATCCATATTAAGCCTCATAATATAGTTAGTGTCATTAAATAGGTTGTGATGCGATGGAGCACCTTTTGAGGTTTAAAACATCCTGCAGCATTTCCCCAAGGTTGAGATTTGTTTGAAGTGGTCGTCCCTAAGTGATGGGGGTTGGGCTTGTTTGAGCACGGATGGGAAGCTCCAACATTCAGCTCTCGAGAGCCTGCAAAAAAAACATCATTACATACATGACCTGACTTCCAGATGGTAGTCTGTAATTGTAAATTCAAATCAGTGCAATTGCACACAGCAGGCTTTTTTTACTGCATTAAATAGGTAGACATTAAAAGGGAAGAAGTAATATTAAGATTTTTTGGGGGGTAGAGTCTCAGGATTTCACGGTCAAGCTCTATGTCCCTTATTCTGATGTTAGCCCTTTAGATATCTGTCAATGCACAGCAGAGTTGCAACAATAAAATTAGTTTAATATGCCATCCCAGCTGCCAGAAAAAATGTTGGCATTGTATGTTTCTGCAAACCACGGATATGTTACATTAATAATTTAGGAGAAACATTGAAATCTGATGTTTTAACAGCGCTGTGGTTAACGTGCAGCTAGGTTTAGGCACAAAAAACACTTCGTTACGGTGAGGGAAAGATCCTGTTTTGGCTTAAAATACCCGGTCTTGGGGGGCACAACCTTAGCAAGAAAAGCTGTGATGACTCGGAATAAAACAGCGGCTTTTCATGCAACTATCCTTGAAAGAAAGGCAGCATTGTGTCTGTAAGAAACAGCTGCTTTTCATGCAACTAATTTGGCAGGAAAGGCAGCAAAGTGTTGGTAGGAAACAGCTGCTTTTCATGCCACTATCCTTAATAGAAAGGCAGAAATATGTCGGTAAGAAACAGCTGCTTTTCATGCCACTATCTTTAAAGGAAAGGCAGAAATATGTCGGTAAGAAACAGCTGCTTTTCATGCCACTATCCTTAAAGGAAAGGCAGAAATATGTTGGTAAGAAACAGCTGCTTTTCATGCCACTAATTTGGCAGGAAAGACAGCAGTGTGTTGATAAGAAACAGCTGCTTTTCATGCCACTATCCTTAAAGGAAAGGCAGAAATATGTCGGTAAGAAACAGCTGCTTTTCATGCCACTATCCTTAAAGGAAAGGCAGAAATATGTCGGTAAGAAACAGCTGCTTTTCATGCCACTATCCTTAAAGGAAAGGCAGCAATGTGTTGGTAGGAAACAGCTACTTTTCATGCCACTATCCTTAAAGGAAAGGCAGAAATATGTTGGTAAGAAACAGCTGCTTTTCATGCCACTAATTTGGCAGGAAAGACAGCAGTGTGTTGATAAGAAACAGCTGCTTTTCATGCCACTATCCTTAAAGGAAAGGCAGAAATATGTCGGTAAGAAACAGCTGCTTTTCATGCCACTATCCTTAAAGGAAAGGCAGAAATATGTCGGTAAGAAACAGCTGCTTTTCATGCCACTATCCTTAAAGGAAAGGCAGCAATGTGTTGGTAGGAAACAGCTACTTTTCATGCCACTATCCTTAAAGGAAAGGCAGCAATGTGTTGATAAGAAACAGCTGCTTTTCATGCCACTATCCTTAAAGGAAAGGCAGCAAGGTGTTGGTAGGAAACAGCTGCTTTTCATGCCAACTATCCTTAAAGGAAAGGCAGCAATGTGTCGGTAAGAATCGGCTGCTTGTCATGCCATTAATTTGGCAGGAAAGGCAGCAGTGTGTTGATAAGAAACAGCTGCTTTTCATACCACTATCCTTAAAGAAAAAGCAGAAATGTGTCGGTAAGAAACAGCTGCTTTTCATGCCACTATCCTTAAAGGAAAGGCAGAAATATGTCGGTAAGAAACAGCTGCTTTTCATGCCACTATCCTTAAAGGAAAGGCAGAAATATGTCGGTAAGAAACAGCTGCTTTTCATGCCACTATCCTTAAAGGAAAGGCAGCAATGTGTTGGTAGGAAACAGCTACTTTTCATGCCACTATCCTTAAAGGAAAGGCAGCAATGTGTTGATAAGAAACAGCTGCTTTTCATACCACTATCCTTAAAGGAAAGGCAGCAAGGTGTTGGTAGGAAACAGCTGCTTTTCATGCCAACTATCCTTAAAGGAAAGGCAGCAATGTGTCGGTAAGAATCGGCTGCTTGTCATGCCATTAATTTGGCAGGAAAGGCAGCAGTGTGTTGATAAGAAACAGCTGCTTTTCATACCACTATCCTTAAAGAAAAAGCAGAAATGTGTCGGTAAGAAACAGCTGCTTTTCATACCACTATCCTTAAAGGAAAGGCAGCACTGTATCAGTAAAAAACAGCTGCTTTTCATGCCACTATCCTTGAAAGAAAGGCAGCAGTGTATTGGTAAAACAATTGCTTTGCATGCCACTATCCTGGCAGGAAATGCACTGATGTCTCTGTAAAAAAAAAACAACAACTGCTATTCCTGCCACTATCCCTGCTTGAAAAACACTAATGGGTGACTACAAAACACCTACGTTTGGAGCCTAAAAAGCTGCTGGAAATGGCACTGTCTCCTCCACCTCCAAATGACAGTCAGCTCATGTACTACGTCACTTTAGAAACGTTGATATATTGTATTCATGGTTTGCAGAAAGTACAAAATAGCTGCCAACGTTTTAATCTGGCAACACTGAATCCACAACTGTTTTGACAATCTGTTAATTGATATAATTTTTAAGTAAAGAATTCAATGTGAAACTCTCCAATGCTGCTTTTATGTGTCTTAACAGTATGGTAAATGAAATATCTTGGGGCTGTGTTTCATTCGATGGCATCACCTGTAAACTATGTTATATAGGCCAAATGAATAACTGAGAAAATATGCAATGCAGTTTTTTATTTTCCTCCAGCTGCATACAGCACACTTGGCCTAAAGTGGGCTCACATTAGAATTTAAGTTCTGTAGATACTTGTTTAAACAGTTGAATAGGTCTGCATTAGAAGAAAGCCTGCATCAAAGCTTTCCTGTAATGGGTTAAGTGTTTTGTATTGTGCTCTATAGTTTTCTGTGAAAAACCTGTAGTGAGAAGTGTCATCTGGAGCTGCTGTGGGTGGAACATTTGAACAGCGTTTGGATCGTCTCTTCCACAGGAACAAAATGCCGAGGTTCAAATGCAGCTTTCAGCCAACAGCAGTGCTTAGGAGGCACCTGAGAAATATTTAAATGTTGCAGAAACGGTACCAATGGAAACAACAGCTCACTTCACTCACAGACCTGCACCCGCTTCTGTAAACATCATTAATTAAAACGGCTTGTTGCTGTTTTATTTGCTCTTATTCAAACGTTAGAGTGCAGCGAGGCGTTTTTCTGACAGCTCGTGGTTTCCTTGAGATGCACCGGGTCGGAGTAAACAAAGGATCTGAAATGGATCTGCGTTTCTATAGTCAATATTGATCCACCCACCCATCCATCCACCCATCCTGTGAACTGTTGTGTTAGCCTGTGTGAGAACACCACCTCCTTTATTTCCTGGGGCTGCTATTTGTAAAGTCGACCAGATGTGACAGTCGTTATTTGTATTGTTGAGTCGGACATGGATTGACAAAAATATGCAACTCTGCTTTAGTTTTTATAGCACTGAGTGGATTTCTCACAGGCGAATTGCTAATTACAGCAAAAAAAAAAAGCACACATTGAATGCTTGTTGCACAGTTGCTGCTTTGCCAGAGACTGGTGATCCATCTTTTCCTGGGATGCGAGCCCAGGTTACACTCAACTCTCCCCCACACAAGCTATAAAGATATTGTCAGCTTTTGTGGCGCAGCACAGTCTTGAGTGCTGCGAAAATGCTGTCTCATTTGCCTTTAGTTTGAAGTATCGCGCTCCGTGTTCTTAGAGAGGAAAGCCACGGCAAAATCATGAATCAATACAAGCTGCTTTTGATAGGTTTGATTTTATTTTTGTGTTGTTGCTGTGATAACGAAGCCCCCTTCAAATTGCATTAATGTATTAGACACACAATTGCTTTCAGTACTGTCTTCATTCATCCACTCATAAGCAACATGACCTCGTTAATCACTCTCGCTTCACTTGTTCCTGACACTGGTGATCTTTTCACTGCAAGTTACACACGGCAATTTTCCATCCATAAATGACTGATTAATACACCAGTGTACAGGAAATGATATGAGGTTGTGATATTTTAAAGCTGTTCTACACTTGAAAACATAATTTGTTGACAGAAAGCAGAAACTCCAATGTCCTCCCATATGTATGTAAGCTTGATTTTAACTGTCTTTTATAAAGATGCATTTTTTGGGTCGAGCTTATTGTCGAGAAAGAAAGTTGCGATGTGTGGGAATTCCTCAGAGCTACATCAATACTTGAGCGTGGCGGCAGTGGGTGGTTCTGAGACACTGTCCCCGTTGCCCTAATCATACTGCAGAACCCACTATCATCTGCAGAATCAAAGGGAAACCGTCGTCTCTCGGATGACACATGCATCACTTGTGATATTGACGAGTAAATGAGAGAACATCCACGAAGGATAAAATTGCTGCAGTCTAAAATGGAAACAGATGATCAAGTGGAACTTCAGCGTGAATGTCAATACTTTCTGAAAAAGTAGGGTTTTTTTTTTTTTTGCTTCCACAGCTGTCTTAATACGAACAGAGATCTACTATCCTGTTTCAAATCACCGCCTGAGCACACATGGTATCAGAATTGTTATATCCATTTAAGTTTAAAACATTCCCATCAAAGCTGCTTCAGTTTATAGACCACTGAAGTGTTGTAATTTCAGGCTCACAGTGATCATGTCCAGTTATAAAAAATCAACTGAGATTACAGACTTCAGTTGTTTGATTTTTGCAGAAGATATAAACATCACGGGGCGAGTTTATGAGGCAATATGTGTTTTCACTTGTTCAGTTGTGGGAACATCACTTAAGAAACGAGTACTGGATGCTTTTTTTTTTCAGTTTAACATTTTATAGCGTGACTCAAACTGGATCACATCTGCGTTATCAGTTCCAAGGAATCCCCATAAAATCTACCAGTTTTGAGCGTAATAGTCAGTGTTGGCGTGCAGTTACAGGCAGTCGTGTGAGTGCCCTCAGGGTCTGACAGTCATGGTTGGCCATTTGCCCTCTGCAACCACACTTGGACCAGTGTCAACCATTTTGTGTAGTCTTGTTGCTGCTTTTGGTAACCAGCACATTGACTCCTCTGTCCTTGACATGAGAGCTTTCACATGGGCAAATAAGAGTGTTGCTTTTGTGTTTTGTTGGAAATGACAGAATATGTGTAAAGTTCGCATTGAATTCAAAATAAGTCAGACTTCAGTGATAAACCCAGGGGACATTTTTTTGACACTGAGGGAGGTAAACCCAACAAAAGAGTTATAAACCAAGGTTGGGCATAAGAGTGTAGTGATACATTGATGTCAATAAACATATCAACTAAACAGTCAAAGATCTAATATAATCAATGCAAAGTAAAAACATTGATAACTGTCGTCATCTTTAAAATATGCATTTATTTTGAAATTCCCATGGCACTTCTATGTCACCATTTCCATCCAAGAGAACCTCCTTCTTAAACATTCAAACATTAGTAACGTCCCAGCGCCAGGCAGACAATGGTGAGCAGTCAAGAAAATGGCGAGGATATTATATATAAATATATATATATATATATATATATATATATATATATATATATATATATATATATATACTGATAACGCCATATATTGAATGGGAACCCTGAATTGAATTGAAATAAAATCGTTTTCAAACTGTATGGTTTGACTAAAATGAACAATGACAGCAATATAGTCCACGATGAGCAGCGCTAAAATCAACCTGCGTAGTTGTCCCTCCATTGTGACATTAGAAAGTGTCGCATTTATCTTGCAAGTGTACTCTTCTTCAGCGTTTGCTTTACTTCCTGGATTTTTCCCACATGGAAATTCTGACCAATCAAGAGCAGCTTTCTCACGCAAGGCATTTTATCTGGTCTGCTTGTAAATGCTGCCGTGAGAACATGAACTAACTCTAACAAAATAAGTCCCTGATTCAGACCAAAGCAAGCGAACTCTAGGTCTGAAAGCGCCCTTAATAAGACAGTTAAGCTAGTCTTAGTTCGGTTAAAAAAAAAAGCGCTAATAGAGCCTGTGGAATGTAGGGAACTCAGCGTTCGTCTCCCAGTTGAAACTATGGGTCACACAGGCCTGCATAAATATATAGGCAGTCAGCAGTTGTTGGGCAGACGATTGCCAGTTGGAACATTTTAACATAATGCCCAACCCAGTAGAATATAGGCTTACTGATTTGTCGATCAAATCAGACACAAGTTAGGAGCTACAGATCTGATGAGGCTGCGGGAAGTCATCATTATCTGTCCCTGTTCATTTTCCAATTAATCCGACAAGCTGATGGAACCAGATTCCCTTATTTGGGCTGAAAATTAGATGTCATCCTTTGAAGGAAAATCAATCGAAAAATCATATTAAACATGTCAATCTCAAGAGAAGAGATCTTAAACAAATGTGATTAGAAAATGGAGTTAATAGAAAACAAGTAAATAATGCACACATGCAATAATCAACGCTATTAATTTACCCATTATAGAAAAACATCTAGTAATGGCCCTGAACAGATCACAGTGAATCTGCAGGCAGTGTACATTGTTTTGTTCTGTCTTCAGTGCCATGATGCTAACAGCACATGATTAAAAAAAAGCATTTGCAGTGTGGACATTTGTCTAAACAGTCAGAGAAGCGATCTTGTGGCTTTAACATAAGTGGATTGGACTGTCCTGACTGGTTTGGAAAAATATGGGTGGGTAACGTTTCACTCAACAGCTTAAGGCAGATTTATGCCTCTGTGTTGGGATGTTGTGGCATCTACGTGCGGGGCAACGGGCTACATGGAGACCACAAGAATTGTAATTGGACAGCTTTGTCTGCTTTGTGTTTTCGACAACATTTTTCCATTGCTGGTGGAGTTTGTTGATAGGGAAGACATCATGGAGCAGGTTGAAAAAAAAGTGCTGGATAATCCTCCTTTTCAGTAATGTCAGACAAATGTGTGTTTTGTGATCTTGCAAAGCTGTTTCCACTGAAAGCCTCCTCCTAACCACGATCGGCTCTGCCTATAACAAATGGAGCAAACGAGGGCGAACCCTAATTACTTTGGGTGTAGAATAAAAGCACGACACATGAAAGCACGACACACGATGCCACAACAGTCAACGGGTTAAATCCTACGCTCAACTATAAATCAGTTCCCACGCCGTAGGCATCTAGTGCAGGAGCAGTGAAACAACTCGACAGAGGAGCATAAATTCAGCTTTAGTGTTATTAGTCGTAAAGTGAAATATTGGGATCCTTCAAGCAGTGAATATATCAGACTAAATATGAATATGTAGCTGAAAAAAGAGCACTTGTGCCTCTGTGGATGGTTGTCATGGGTTTAAGATGTACCATACTATCATCTGCCAAAGAAAATAGATTACATGCTGACATAAAAGGGAGAATATGATGTCTGACAGTCTACCTGTTTGCTTTGCATTTTAATTTGGCAGGCACTATGAAAGAAGATTGACGATGTTGGAGTGAAGGGAAGCAGACAGGCATGTAGGCCTAGAGTGTGAGAGGTAGATGGATAACTGACGAGAGAAAGTTGACATTATTTACAATCTGACGAAAAAGGAAGTAAACCTGCTCTCTTTAGTTTTCACGATGACAAAGCATTTGAGCCCTGACCTACCTGACTTGCATTTTTTGGAGGTGGGTGCACATGTGACCTTGTCATTTCCTTTAATGGATGACTCATGGATGGATCATGGTGGCAGCAAATATGTAAACAAGGCTGTCAGACGTCTGAACATATTCAGACTTTCAGCTAAGTGGAACACACCGATTGGTCCATCTCTCCCAAGACCGCCACACTGCTGTTTTACAACATGAAAACTATGGTTGTTTACAGCAGCAGTGTCGTTCCAAGACCAGTTTGCTGAGGGATAATGTGAGCTGTAAAGCGGGAGAGAACATTGTGAAAAGGTTAAGCAAACATTCAGCTCCAACAGGCAATTATACAGTATCGGAGTTTAAAAAATATGAAGGCATCGTAATACACAAGTGTAGTTTTATCTCCACACTGAGTTTAACTTTCACTATCAGTGAAATACAGCATGCTTCTCCTCCCCTGCCTCACATACATTTTCCAGCGTTCCAAATGCCAGCAGTGATTGAGTGTGTATGTAAGTGTCAGCACTCACTGTCAGATGTTACTGCCTACTTTTTAAGAGCTAGATGTAAGCTGCAAGATGAAGCTGCATCAGGTGAAAGAAAACAGGCCAAGTTAATGTAATATGCAAAAAAAAAGGAGTAGAAATGAAAATAATTGGTCAGTAATTGATTCTACGTCGTCAAAAACTTGCAGTAATTCCGATCAATCATGAAATGGGTCCAAATTGGTTCTCGCTCCTGACACTCATCAATGTTTGAATGTGACACTTGTGCCTCTCAGGAACAGATCACTGTTGCATTGATTCTGGAAAGCTACCATGTGAGAGTGACAACGCTATTTCAAGCCCCGCTTGTTGACTTGGCCTCTGTTAAGCAGCTGCTGGAAGAGAGAGGCCGGCAGTTATGTGAGGTTAATGGTTGTGCATGCCCTATCGCTAGTTAGACATTCACATGGCAACACCTCAACTGTCCGGGTACAAACAGTAGTGCAGTATATTAGTCACTCAGCAGTGGCCTGTTGTCTTCTCATTGCCTGGGTCCAGACCTTGGAATACGCCCACCCCACAGAGTTTGAGTTGATAGATTCAGCTGACATCCTGACATGAAATGGTAGTTTCTCAGTTGAAATAAAAAACAACCAATGAATGTTGCAGGGGCACCAACGATTAGCCAGTCAGCGCCACAAGCGGGAGATGAGTAGTAACAATGGTGGGTGCTATGATAAGATATTCACTGCTATGAAGGCTTTTCTAAATCAACATTTCTTTCTGATATCGCCCAAAATCTGGACAAAAACTGGACAAAAACTATTTTGGCATGTCTATGCATCACTGTGGACTGTGGACCCTTCAAGTATGGTACCTTTGGAACCAAAAGTAACCCTTCAGACACGGTACCTAGACCCTAGGTCTGTTGAGCGTTTCCACTGCAAACAGTACTCTTTCAAGTGGGCGACGTTGTTGTCACTCACTGCTCCGTCCAGCACTCATTGTATTTTCTCCTTTATCAGTCTACACCTTGTTTATCATCCACAGAACGAGGCTGCACGCCGACATTTTCAGAACAAAAAGAACAGACAAATCGAGTCTCTCTCTCTCCATATTTTAAAATGGCAGGTTTGTGCATTTTGTCCTTCTTAGGCAAGTGCAGGGGTTTAGTGTTGCCGGAGCCCACAGGAATGACCCTCGACAAGGATTAGAATATATCACACAACCCGGTCAAAATAATATATTTTTAGACGGTTGAAGATCCACTTATCACTACAAGTGTATGTCATATAGAAACTAAAGCAATGGTCAAAGTTGTCACAGAAAATTTAAGGTGTGCTGACAGATTCCCGTCATCAACTCATGCATTGAGTAATATTTCAAGTTAACGTTACACCTTAGAAAGTTGCCGGTAGTCGACCCAGTGAATTATTATTCTTAGACTCCAGCTGCTGCAAGAGGCAACAAAATATCCTTTATTTTATAGTTACAGTTTACGAATAAAACTCTCCACAGTATGAACAGTGGTTACATGAGCCTCAAAACCAGCCACAACTCAGCCCTGAGCAGAGTGACCGTCCTCTGTTGACCAATCAGACTGCAGTGTTCACAGCTCCACCTTTTAGTACCAGATCTTTTCACAGTGGAAATGGAAAAAAGCGTACCGAACCGTACTGCACCGTACCGTACTGCTTGCTGGAAACAGGAAACTGGAAACAGGAACTGAAGATCTAGTGTGAAGGATTTAGTGACATTTAACAGTAAGGTTGCTGATTTAAACCAACTAAAACTTGTCCTGTGTCCCAAGTGTGTTAATGAACTATGGTGGTTGATGTGAAAAGAGAATGGACCTATCTAGATCCAGTGTTTGGTTTGTCTGTTCTGGACTACAGTAGAAACAGCGTGGCAGACTCCCATTGTACATAGCTGTCTCATTATAAGGTAATGAAAACACACTGATTCTTAGTTTTAAGTGAATAAACAAAAATGAAAACATAGTTATGAATATTTTATTCAATTTGTGCCAGGATATCCTCCTGGGCTAGATCCGACACACTGGACCTTTCAAATTATGAAAGATTCAGGCAGATACGTTGGCCAGTGCTTAGTTAAGGAGAATCCCCCTCCCCCACTCAAATCAGTTAGAGAGTACGCAATGTCAGGCTAACGATGGAAACGAAGTGAAACAAGCTAACAGTTCTGGTATCAGGCAAATCCTCTCAGAGTTAGACCAGTGTTCTCCATAGTGCTCTTGTTCCTATAATACAGATTTCTGCTGATCTGTCAGTAGTGGAACGATTAAACCAGTTAACATTTTAAAATGCACAGAGAAGTTGTATGTAGATACCATTAGCTTGACTGAATGCTCTGTGTGCAGATGGTTATTTCAGTTTTCAGTAAGAGTTTGCTGGAATCCGGCCTGGCAGGCTGCCTGTGCAGGAATGCATGTAATAAACAATACACAAAAGACTGGAGAGAAAAAAAATTGTGTCTTTATCTTATTCTAGTATGCACACACACACTCACAGGCCCATAAACACACACACACCCAGCAGTGTTAGACAAGGGACTGTCTGCTCCTTAGCCTCAGGCCTTGTCCTTTCAACACTCTAACTTCTCTCTCATTTGTCAGTCAGTGCTCAAGTTGAAAAACAAGCTTACTTTACACAACAAATTTATTTAACTCCTCTTCTGTTTACAGTCTGGATTGAGGCATTGGTTGATTGATGGGGAGAATATTCCACATGTAAACGTTAACATGATACAATTATAATCAATTATTCAAATAATCTGACAACACACACAATTAATTATGAAACAGGCTGTCGTTTAGTTAGCTGAATATAACAGTAATAGTTACTGTCAGATTGGGTCATAGGGGAAAAGCTAACCACTGGTATGTTTTGCTTACATGACGAACAAAATGAAATCACTTTGCTTAATTTGTTTATCAGTTAACGGGTAACTCTAGCTGGTGATGCTTAAATTATTGTAGTTAAACAGGTAGATAACTTTTCCTGTGGTGCTATAAAATGAATTGGCAGGCAAATAAAAACCAAAGGCTAACGCCAGGTGAACAGCAGATCTACTAACTGCAGTCACGTATGAATCAAGGGATCACAATTTTAAAATAAGAAAAACAAAGCCTCAGATTTAAGGTGATTTTTAAACACCACTTCACCGCTAACTTCCGTGAATGCATGAGCCAAATCCCATGGCAACAACAAGCGTGTCGCAGCCTTGTTCATCACTGTTTATTGGCCCCTGGAAACAGTGTGTTTGTGTTTCTTTTTTAAAATGCTGAGCATGTGTCGCCAAATTGGAATTTTTCTGTGTCATGAAGTCAACGTTTTTGTGTGTCCTCATGTTGCTGTTTTTGTGTGTCATCAAGTTTGCGAATGTTTTCTAAGTGCTGCTCATGTGTTGACAGGTTGGTGATGTTTCTTCATTTGCTTGTGTTGTGCTGAGCCAACGTAAGAGATACAAAACCAAAACATACGTGATTTTTGAACAAACAATACAATACAATACAATACTCACAAACTCCTTTTTGTAATATGTTAACCTGCGAGTGTAACATTCTTTAAATAGCGGTGCTCTTATGGCATGTAGGTGTAATTATGTTCAGCAAATGCAACAAAGCTTCAGACAGAAAATCTTTATAGTGGGTGTTCGGCATATGGCTGCAAAGTGCTGTATTGTAAATTACTTGTTGTGGCGTTAAACATCTTGAAGATGGCCTGTTGAGTTTCTCCTCATACCATTTAGATCTGCTTTTAATGTCTCGGGAAGAAAATGTGGCACAACATCCAGGGTCCATCTGCCCATTTCAAAGCCTCAATACCATCTTTGCCATGTTAAGTTTTACAGCACGAGTTCTCTTTTTGTTTTTCAAATGTGCTGCTTTTCTCATGAAACTTGTACAGTGGTGTCTGATACTGTCTTCATCTTTAAGTTCCCCTCTGTAGTTCGGAATTTCAAATGTAGATTAACACGTAAATGCTTTCTGATAATGTCGAAAATGGACCCTTCCGGCACATACTGACTTTCTGCTGAATCAGAAGAGGGGAAAAGGAAACATGCATTAGACTGGTTGAGCTTAACTGTGTCTTCACATTAGTTACTAATCTTGATTTGAAGCCTGACTTCAGTCAAGCTAACAGGAGGCAGTCAGGCGCAACCGTCATGCTGATTATCCTCTAATGAGAAAGAGCTTGAGCCTGCCGAGTTGACCGGCCACCCCAACCCCCAACATTGCCATCGCCACCTGATTCCTGAGCCTGATAAAATCAAATGTCCTTAGTGCTGCAAGCTGACCCAAAGTCTGGGCTGTTTATTTTGAACGGTTCAGTGACTGAAGTTTGAGACCATCCCAGGAAAAAGCCAATGAGCAGCTGAAGAGGAAATGCCCACTGAGAAGGATTTATCCTATCATTATAGAGGGCATGAGCACACATAAAAATAAGAAAGTGTCAGTGTGCTTACCAGGGAATATTATAATGTTATGAGGACTAGACTATTTCATAGTATGCTGTTGGCTATTTTTGTCATTCGGCCCAACAAGCCTTTTGAGATATCACGTTCATATTTATCCAGTAATGTTTCTGGTACAGAGGTCCTGGGTTGGTTAGGTATCAAATTAAATCCTTCTTGGTATTCCTATCACTGCTATACTTATTTGACATCACAGATAAACATAAGATGCCATAGTGTCCATGACAATCAGCACACATCAACATCATTCCAGAAAAGCTTTAAATTGGCGCATTAAGAATATTTTGTTTTGTAAGTCACTCTTTAATTCGTCTTTGCACGTGAGCATGTTGTGCTTAACTTGCTGTTAAGTTGCATATAATGCACTGGGTTATTCCTGACAGCTGGCACAACCATAGCAAAAAATTAGAAATTGATTAGACTGTGTGTAGCTCCCCATGAGTTGATCCATCCAAAACGGAAGGTGCTGTTCAGTTAATGAATAGTACTGACCTTTATTTACAGTATTTACATTACAGTCACAGCAGACAATGGACAGCGGCAATCACTCAGGAAGTTGCTGCCACTTCTTTGTTTACTACTGCTTTTGTTTTGGGTTGGTCTACTTACACTTTTGAACCTTCATCTCATGTTGCTGCGAGATCTTTCTGTCTTTTGTGACGAGATGTCAGAATCTTGCCAGGTGGTCTTTTTTTGTGAACCATCATGTATGAACACTGTTTTATGGGCAAAGTAGGACTGATATTAAAGACCAGACGTGAAGTTCAAAACATCTTCACAGTAATGCTTAATGGGAAGACACCCTGAGGTTTTATTTATACTAACTTAGAATATCTGGCTGTGGAGTGGATGAAGTTGTCAACCCTAAAGTCAACACAAAGCACTTCCAGTGTTCCCTTGTCTCCACCAGCACTTTTCCTACTTCTTATTGTGAATAATTCAGTGTAATGGGAAAGTTCTCTTGCTGTTTTTTCAAGTGCTTCAGCTCCCATCCAAATGTAAAACTCTGAAAACCCTTTTCATCCAAGTCAGGATGTTAATTGATAGAGTTTTACTAGCTGGGACTTTAAGCATATCTGATTTCTGCAACCTTTTCTTTTGTGTTTCTCATCTCATGATTATTTTCTTGTGGCCTTTTCTTAATGATGTTAATGTCAGTTATATTTAATGGAACGGTGGGTCTCAGCATTTTCTGTCAATATAGATACCTCTTTATCATTTATAGTATCTGACATTATTGCAGAAGTCATGATCCTGTTCTCAGCATCTATACAATTTGAAAGGTTAAATATGTTGCGCAACATGTTATGCAGATGACACCCACTTATTCTTTGACATCTTGAAACCTCCTGCAGCTAAGTAAAAGCTAATCAAAATTGTTTAATTCAGCCATGACAACGTACATGATGTTAATTATAACCAAGACAGTTGTTCCTTATATTATTAACATCATCATACAATCCCATTTGACCTTATCTCTGTGTACGTCTCTGTTGATAAACACGGCCTGGTGTTGTTTTCAGTTTTCTGTTCACAGTTTCATTTAATTTTTTCTTTGACAAGTTTCATGACATTCACAGATGTAATGTCAGATCCAGCTAATGAGCATGGAGCAGCATGTTGATGCTAAATATACTAATAAATGGACCTTTGCTTGTATAATAATTTCACTCCAACGTTGGAAGTAAATTTCACATTGCAGAAACAGATAACAAAGCATTAACGGTTCTGGTTTAAATGATCTGCTGCAGCTAACTATGCTACATCTTAAAATGGCCAGCAATAAATTTACGTTGGAGAAATGGACGTTAATAATTTGTCCTAGATTTATAGTTGTTACTCGTGGAAATATAAAATTGTAATACTTAATAATGGTTGATTAATGGCGTTACTTGAATATAACTTCACAGTGCAGTGAGGCTGGATTTTTGGGGCTGATGGCGATACCATTATAAGATAAGTTATGTGTATATATAGCCGACCTTTTACTCGTGTTTAATTTTTCTGTTTAGAACATGGTGGCTGATGTTGGTTATTGTCATTTTTTGTGCTGGTGTATAGTTTGAACTAGGGCTGCCTCCTAATACTTAGACCACCAGAGAGGTCATTAGTCAGCAAGATTACATTGGTTGCACAGTCGTCGTTATCTTGATTGGTCGACTACAAACATGACGTATCATCTGAAACATGGAAGTAGCTACATGTCCATTAGCCCACAGCGTCATTAACAGGCGGCTCGCTCAGTGTGTGACGTGCACTTGTAGATAAAATATAGGCCTATATTAATGAAGGTTCATTAGTAAGGTTTTGTATTTCTCTGTAATGTAGCACAGTGTTAACAATGTTACTGATACTATTCTTTCTCACACCTTCAACTCAAACCATTGTGTTGCCCTGCCCAAAATATAAAATTTAACGATTAAATCAATGTCATAAACATGCGGGTGACTAGTCGACTAATGGCCCTAAATGACGACTACTGGTCGACTAGGACAATTCAGGGGCAGCTCTAGTTAGTGTAGTTATCAGAATTTAATCCATTCTGTCCAAAAACATCTGCAAGTCTAGAAGAGCTGCACAATTAAATCATTTTATCCTCATTAAAGTTAGCGGAAGGCTAAACTGGAAGTAGCCAGGTCAGCTACATGCAGGCAACTAGTTGACTAATGGCCCTAAATGACGACTATTGGTCGACTATTAGGCAGGCCTAGTTTGAAACATTAGTGAGGCGGTTTCTGTGGTAGTTCCCACCACACTAAGTGTCTCCAGGACCACATTTCGCCATGATGACACGCATTCAGAGCCACAAGGTGAAAACAATACCAGCTGTGCTGTGGCAGCTGCTAACAAGTGCTCCACAGTAGATGCTGCTGTAGTTACTATATCGATTTGCATCGAGACAGAGTGTCTCAATTATAGAATGAAGTGAGCAGAGATAATGAGAAGTGTTTTGATAATCTTAGTGACTGGCTTTTGTAATTCAGAAATCATGGCAGAGTGCAGTGGCTTAGAATGTTAATGGAGCTGCTCTTGTTTCTGCCAGAGTCCTCTTTAAGCACAGGAAAAATCAATCTGGCACCTTGTCAAGGTTTTAAGATCGGGGTTTCCTTACGCTCTGGCCACTGTGAGTGTTCTTTTCATCCTCTGCATCAGCTGTTGCCACAGACAAGCCGCAATTTGATTATTTATTTGTAGTCATGGGTGGGTCAGATTCCCAGTTAATACTGGTGCCACTACTTAGGTTTATGGTGGTCTTATTGCCATGCATTTTCCTTCTATAAAGAAAGATGTTTTGACTGTGCTGGAAATCAAGTTATTTCTAATAGTGTTTCACAGAGACTGAGCACTTGTGTGCTAATAGCGTACATGAATGAGGATAAGGTCATTCACCGAGGCAAGCATCTCCTCCATCAAGTGACAGCAAATGCACTTAATTAAGCTTTGATTCAACTGAACTAAATACTTGTTTACTTCTAATAATTCCACTGTGATATTTAGCTCAATTTGATTGCAATTCACACAGAGCTGACTTCATCTGTCAGCTACTTAAACCTTGAGAGCAAGTCTTTGTTCTGTCATTTAATCTATTGATATCACTATCAAAGTGAGCGCACGCTGCCGAGCTCGAGACACTGCTGAGATTCAAGATTAATGTTGAATTGGCGGAAGTTTACTTTACTAATAAAAGCTGTAGTTTATCACCAGTTAGCCAACATATCTATAATTGCCCCACAATGTCCTCATATTTTAAACTGGTGGCTTTTCTCGTGCCGAGTGATCATCTGAAAAACATATTTGGTTAAGTACACAACGTAATTAAAGTGCGAGTAGCTCTTCAATTCTGTCTGTAGCCTTCAGTTGAATTTGTTGGCAGTTATCTCCATTTCCCCACTATTAGGCATTTCACTTCAAGATGTCAGCTCACTGCAGCCCACACATTTTCTTCATTAATGCACTTATCTGTCTGCATTTAAAAAAAATGCCTCTAATAAGATTTGTTTTTAATTTGTCTCTTCAAACTCTGTGCCTGACTAAATGTTTCCAGTGCTTTCAGCCTGCTTTACATAAAGAGTTTTTTGTGGTGCTCTCGTACTTCAGGATTTTGAATTTAAAAGTTTCTCTTTAGAGCGGACACACTGATCATAGTGACAGTCTAAACTTGAAAAGTAATTTGTTGTTTCTTTGCTCCAAGCCATAGTATAGCATCAGGAGTTATCTGACGTGCAGTTTGTTTCTCTGGATAGGTGAGGACAGATTTATTAACTTATGTGTGGCAGTCTGTAATGCTTTAGGATTGTAATGTGTAGCTGGTGTATTTATGTTTGGCTCTGGCAAGCTGATGTTTTGGCGAGCTTTGGTTCTGGCACAACTCTGTAATTAATACTTTATAAAGATCCAACACTGAGCCAGTTTCATATTTATGTGAGTTTTATCTGCATCTGAACTTGGTAATGTTGTTGTTTACAGTGCTTTCAGCTGCATCTGAATTTTCATCCTTCTGGCTGTTCAAATGAGTAATATGTAACGTAAATTATGCCAGATATGTAAAATGTTAACACTGTTGTTGAGTCATTAATACAGTGCCTCTAGTTCTTGTGTAAATACTGAACAAGTTTTAAAGCTGTTCATTTTACTGAGTCAGGTACCATATGATGCTCCTGATAAAGGCAATAGCAAACATTATTCTTTAACTTTGTTAAATCAAACTTGGGATTATATATTCTTATTTTTAGTCTACAGTTTAAAGCCGTTTCTCACTATTGTGGTGCCAAAATGCAGTGCAGAAATACGGAAAATTTACATGCGGATCAACACACCACATTTTGACCGGCGCAAATTATCTGTATTGCCCCCTCCCCCACAAAAACAAACAAGCAACCAACATAAAACCCCAAAACAAGCAAAGGAAAAGAATGACTTTCCGTCTTAATAATTCCCGTGTCCACTCCACACAACAAAAACACTATGCAGACAGAGAATGTTATCTCAGAAACAAGCACCCACTGCTAAGAAGGCCCATTTCTCCTAAAAATACACTCTACCTGCAGTTTCAAATATTCAGGCCTGCAGTCAGTCCGCCCTGCCTCCCAATGCTTCACACCCTTTCCCCCCTTGTTGATAAGGAGCATCTGTATATGATATATGATATGTATTACATGGCTGGCATTCAGTAACTTACCAACCATCATTTCATTTCATTTATTTGACGCACGACTATATCACGTGGTATTGAGTACAAACATTACATACAATAACGAAACAATGGCACATGTCGTGGCTAAAGAACAAGCAATAATTAAACAAAGGATGGACAGTCTTCAAAACCGCCTAGTTAACAAATAGCTTTTGGCTCATCTGATCGTAACAACATAATTAATTTAAACATAGATGGATGGTTCAGATAATACTTAAGCAAATATTTGTCTCTGTAAGTCATTAAGCTGACATTAGAGACCTCTGATTTGACAATCCATTGCCCGTTCATGATGAAACATGAGTAGCTTGTTCTTCTTTGGGGATTACGCCCTCATTGTGACATCACTGCTGCATTGAACCCTACATAGTGCCACCCAGGGATGAAGGGCTGTTTGATCAAGGTCTGACATGGTATCACCCGGTGGTCCGATGATGTCATTCTGTGTAATAATTGGGTTTGTCCTGTGTTTCGTGAACAACGTATCACATTAGCAAGTGCATATAGCTACATCATCTTCATCTTCTGGAGCTGAAACCAAATTAATAAAATAGTCGCCATTTTGGCAGGAAGCTAACTGTGAACAAGGGTATAACATCAGTTGGAACAAAGGATTTGATTGGTCAAACATATTGTAGGCCAAAGTCTGCTGAAATCGAAGTCCGTCCAAGGTTTTCACAATCCACAAAATCTGCCTTTATAAATTTCCATGCAAATTTTTCAGATGAAAATCTGTGCTTGGTGCGAAACACCTTTTAATCTGTCTCATTCTATTTTATTTTACTTTTATTTTACTCTATTTACATGCCTCTTCTCATATTGCCGTGTGCTTCTTCTACATCACATCTGTCCCATCATAATGCCGTCGGTGTCTTATGTAAAGCGCTTTGTATAACCTTGTTGTTGACAGGTGCTGTACAAACAAACTTGCCTTGCTTCACTGAACTCAGATAGCAGTGTCTAAATTGGATAAGCACATGTATATCTACTTCACATGAAGCACTCAGCCATGTCGCAGTGAAAGTCTTTGTCCATTATGAAGTCATTTTTTAGTCAAAGCAACCAAACGTTAGGCTGGATGACAGTGGATAAGCTGGTTTTATGAAAACACGTTGGTGAACTACACAGTATTCGTGATTTTAAAAAGAGTTTTTCTGTGTTCCTCTGAAGAAGATCACATGAAATTGTTTTGATATTGTAGATTTCTTACTTACCTTGATGTGGTAATGCACAAAACAGGATGAATGGGACAGACTTGCGATCAGCAGGGATTTTAACCTTATCATTTTTTCTGTGTTTTGCCCTTTAGTTCACAGTGAGCTGCTGTTTTCACACCTAGAATTGAGCTTCTCAGACACACAATAGTTTTCACTTTTCTGCTTGTCTTGGATTTAGTAAACTGTGTAAAACATACCTGCTCCGACACGGTGAGGAGCTCGGTGGCAGTATTCTGATTCCTCTAACTTTATCTGTGATCGCTCATTTTTAATGTCGGTATCGCTGATCACATGAGACAGTTGTTGTAATTAACCTGCATTCAATGTCGGGCCACATTGCAAATAGAAAATAGCGGTTCATTCGACAGTCCGTGAAGCAGCGCAGGAATGACTCTGTGCCTGCTGAACAGGTAGAATTTATGAACTGTGACCGGATCAAATGACCTGAAAACTCTCTGTAAACTCTGTTCACTGATTTATCCGCCTTAGTGTGGATGTAGGCTTGATGTGAGGGTGAACAAAGCATGCATGGTGTCAGGGATCAGTCACCTTTTTTTTTTTTTTTTACTGAAAGGCAAAGAGACGGATTGCTGTGTTATTCTTTACTGGAAGACTGCAGCAGAAGACGATTTGGTGTGAAGCAGTGTGGTGTGAGAGCTTTGTTTCTTGCTGCATCACACAAGAGCCTGGACATTAAAGCCTAATCAGCCAGAGAGCAATCTGCATATTTCACACTTCTTTGGTTGCTGTCGATTTGAGTCAAACAACTGCCAGTCCAAGAGATGCACAAAGCTGCTGCAGTCAGCGATTGGAAGAAAAAACAGAAACCTTTTGGCAATTACAAATATCATCAACCAAAGTGACCTCATTCAGTTTCTAATTTAAGTTTTAATTTGATTTAAAGATAGAAAAAAATATAGTTTTCAAATAATGTGGCGACCACCAATGAAATCATCATTGTAATATGTATTCATATAAGCTTTAGTGAGGTCCCACTTCTTTTTTGCGTCGACATATTCACTGATAAAGACACCGGCTGACCCACAGACTCCTGATTCTCATCACCTGGATTGGCTTGGTACGTTTCTATTTTGGTAATCAGCTCAAGCACACAATCCAATTACATGGAGGTTACTGTGGGGCTCTCTGGATGGGGACCTGCCTGTAAATGACCTGCGGAGAGAGGCATGCACATTGCCAGACTCTGTACAATTCAAGATTGTTTTTTTCTCCCTGCTTATGTTGGTTCAGCGGGTACTTTTTAATCTGCTATCGTCGCTTTGCGTTCCGTCCAAGTGACTTGTAAACCGAAGGCGTATCGGAAGGGTTTTGTAACCACTAATATAGTAGTGTTTTATGTTGGCGAGTACGCATAGATCTTTTTATAGTGCACATTGTGTGTGCTTATTATGGGCAGTTATGAGGTGTTAAACGGATGATTTATCACAGAGTATCTTCCCTTTAATAGGAAGTGATGGTTGAATCTTAAGGGAGAGTTTGTACAGCTAAGAAAAACATGAAAACTATCATGCTCTTACACAAAGGTCCATCTTGATTCAGCAATCATTTGAAAGTGCACAGAGTACTGGGTTGTTTCAGTGCATCTAACAGTTTTAATTGAATAAAATGTATTGGTTTTCCTTTTTATAATCAATTAATTAGTCTTTAGGGGAAGAAATGGTGTCAAACACAAGTTACACATCTTAAAAAAATGTCTAAAAGGGGCTTATTTTGTCTGGCTAAAGTCAACCATCAAACATTCCTGATTTAAAAAGGATGTAGAACTGACATAAAATCAAAAACCATCTCTTTGCTTTATTGTTGTAGTTATGTGTGGGGTGTCGGCCCAACCCCAGTGCTCCTGCACATCCCTCGCTGTTCAACCAGTCAGCGCTTGTTTGAAACACAGAGCCACAGCTATGCGGGGCATGTAGTTGAGATTTTGGAGGTGTTACAATCTCCCCCGTGAGCTGCGACAAACCCAGACTCTTCCCTGCATCTCTGCAAGACAATTTAAAGCAACTTTGGAGAAGCATCTTTCAGCGCTTAATGAGATTTGGAGTATTGGGAGCAGCGACAAGACAATAATCATTATGACCGTATACGTATCTCAATAAAAAATAAAAACATCAGAGCATAGTTTATTATGATTGTAATTATAGCACAAACATCTGAGGCCTGGGCCCAGTGGCACGCCAGTAAATACACATTTATTGTGGCGAAAGCAATGCTCATGTGTCTGTTGCTTTAATAATGTGTTTTAAAATGGTGATTTCTGTAATTTAAGGAGCTACGTTCTAAAACTGATTTTCATCTTACTTCAGTAATTATTGTGATAATATCATGCACTGAGATTGTTCTGGCCTAGAAAATCACACTGTGAAATTTTCATGTTGACACATGCCTAATTCGAGGGCATATCTCATTTATGCCTGAGCTGAGAATTTTTTTTTTTTATCTGTGTAATTCAGACTATAATTACCTGCCCTGCTTTCTGACATACATTACTGGAAACATATGTTATCCATCACATGCTGTTATTTTTGCTTAAGAAGACGAATGTATATTTAGTGAATTCCATGTGTTTTTGGGAGAAGTGGCTGCATTTATGTTGCTTTAAATGGACACAGTGATGTTTTAGCATTTTTTTAAAGAGGTAAAAGAAAGTCACAGTAGGAGGAGTCACATGTAATATTTTCCTTTGTGCTTGTTGTTTTCCACCTTGCTTTTGCAATCCCTCTGGATCCACACCGAGGATGTCAACACAATGTTTTTGACCTTTTGCACAAGTCGGTCTACAGGTTAATTTTGCTTCTCTTTAGTTTACTGCACTGTGCACCAATCAGGTCTGGTGGGAGCTAGCTAGCGACGCCACCTTTTAGGCAATGACCACCAATAATGACGTCTTGACCTGACAGGGTTGCTCTGGAAACACTGTGCCCACCCTCCAGTCCCTCCCTTAAGCATGGTTAACCATGTTATCACTGTTGGCTGCACTATTGGGCTAGTTGCTAACCTAGTTAACAATGCTAAAAAGGGGTCCCACCGAACCTGGGTGGTGCACAGTGCAGAAAGGCCAAGGCTAATGATAGGGTGCTATCACACCTGCCCTGTTTGGTTTGGTTCATTCAAACTCAGGTTTGTTTGCCCCCACAGTACGGTTCGTTTGGGCAGGTGTGAACATAGTAATTGCAATATTGAAATAACCGGACTGAGACTTCTTGAAGAGGTGGCCTCGGTCCGACCTTGATCCGAACCAACTGCAGTCACATGACACATTGTTTGGGTTAAACATGAGCATGTTACAGTCCTGGAGGATTATTAATGTGCACCTCCTCCTGTACTGCCTTAATATGCACATTCAGCACATCCAATGCATCAAAACATTGTTTTCTAGTTGGAGCCGCGCCTCGTTTTCAAACTGTATGGTTTGACTAAAAGCCGACGTGTCTGTTAGCAAAGCCAACAGAAAACAAAAGGCAAGATATTTACATGACAAAAACATTAAAATTTCACCACCTCTAAATGGATAGCACTTTTAAATGTGGTGCCAAAGCTCACTGAGTCAGTGGAGCAGCAGACTAAAAGGAAAGTCTTCTTGTATTTCACCTATTTAGTTTTTTCCTGTTCTGAAGAAATAATCAGAGAGTTACCAGTTATTGGATTTCAGGCAATTTCCAAGCCTCTCTCTGTCTCGTTTCAGCAGTCAGCAAAATAGCTACATAAGTCCTGTGCTATGTGCCTGAACAGAATCGGTGCCCAAATATAGCCATCATCATACCCTAGTTTCTATTTTATGCACAGATGATGTTCCTGACAGTCACATGCAGAAAACCACATTACTACAGGTCTGATTTAGTTGTGTTCCACTGCAGAATCGACCAGAAGTCGCTCTCCCTCTGTCCTTTGCTGCACTTTCATTGCAGCTTATGTGGCCTCTGTGATAGATTGCTGAATGAAACTGGATCTGTGAAAAAAGGACAAGCACTCTGGGAGTTGCACAGCCTGCATGCCTTTCGCTCAACAGGGCACTCACTGGGACATTTCCTCAGTGGGGCTTTTTCAAAAGGGCTTGCACTGCAGTTCCAAGCTGAGGGCAGTACAGTAGGTCAACTGCCGATAGAGTTACAACCTCTCTTTTGTGGAGGTGTTGGACAAATTAGACCTCACAACTGTTTACCCAGTCAAACAGGGACAGCTGCATCTCTCCACCCTCAAAAACCTGCCGCTGACTGTTGTTCCTTTGGGGAGCCATCTGTGAGGAATAAGCAGGCACGGTGATCAAATGATTGTTCAACAGTTTTACCTCTGTCACTGCTGGGGGTGATATGAATGGCCCCTTAACTGAATCAACATGAGCTCTGTGCATTATGTGATCCAGCTGCCATTTTGGACTGTTGTTCTAAAGAGAGCTGAATAATGGTAGATGGTGCAAAATGACTGCTTTGCTTGTTACAGCCCAGCTTTAAGGACTATAGCAGCAGCATCTGCACTGTTACATTCAGATACAGCTGTATTTAACATCTCTTTATTTCCAGTGGAAGATAAACTGGGCTTGTGTGGTATGCTGTGTCATAACTGGACAAATGTGTATACAGAGTATTTCTTCGAGCTCTTCCATTATGGAGAGATTAATTTAATTGTACTCCCAACAGTAATGAAGCAGAAAATATGCTGATACCCCCATACAATCTCTTCGGATGCTGTCATAGTTATCGGAGAGGCTTCAGGATTTGACTTGATAAGCCCATCAGGATGAGCTGTATTTACACAAGGGCTAATAGTCTGGGGATGTAGAGTGAATCTGTAATAATTTCAGAGTTTGTGGTTTAAATGCAGCACAGGTCTGCTGACGTGTTTGTAAATGTAAAAGTCTAATAAATAACATAGAAGTTGAATTGTCAAGTTTTTGTTAAGGAAGTGGAGCTTGAAATAACAAGGAAATTGCCTGCTTGTAGTTTTTTCATCAATTCTTGAGTGAGGGGATTTCCTCATTTTAAAACACTATCAGTAGTAAGTGTGGGAATACATAGCTGAAATCATGGGTGCACAGTATATCATTTTTCCGTCCTCATTGCGATGTTAGTTTGCATAACAAACAAAATCGTAGAAAAGACTGAGGGTGTGTTCTGAATCACATACTTTTCTGTATTACTTTTAATAGGTATGTCAGCTGCCCTTGAACAGCTACGTACTGTTGCATGCCATATGAACACAATCGGGACATACTACTTTCCTAATGTTACGCCCTTAATTTTGACTCTTGTACGCATATATCTGTTACCATGGAGATAAACAAAATGCTGTTTCACCGAGATCGACAGAGACGGAGGTCAACCTGGACATCTCTGATAGGTTATTTTGAGGATTCTAGCATATTATAGTCACAATAGTAAAATTACATCGGCTATACATGTCTCTATCATTATTATTTAGCCTAATACCTATGCCCTTTTGTTGTTGGTTATATTTATGACTATTTTATTCAGTTGACCAATCGATTAGTAATAACAGTAATATTAATTGGTCATCAGTCACCTTAATGCGCTGTCATCCATCACTGCGGCTTCTGACAGTCGATGTGATGTATCGTCCACTGTGCAGAGGATTGTGGGTCAGAATAGCCACAGAAACATGCTGACTTACATACTGCAAAATCCGACTGGATGTAGTAGAACATCCTGGTACTTTTGGCATACTGCATTTGACATGCTATGTATTGGAACATACAATATCTTTTCCTGGCAAACTATATAGTATGGTAGTATGGGGATTAGAACGCACAATGAGATTGCACTCAACGATTTTTTGAGTTAGCTTAAGGAGTATCATTAGGAAACTATTTTAAAATGTAGCTATCAGTCTTTTTTTTATATGTGCCTTTTGTGTTCAGTCCAGTGTTCAATTTGTTCAATAATAAAATGTCTGAAATAAGTTATTTGCTATATTTTAGCTGTGTACTGAAGGCAGCAGTAAGGCAAAACTGAATACACTTTAGTATCTATTTATTTATCACACGTAATATTGTAATCTTGATTTTGCATGTTGTATATTTTCTTCACATCATGCAGCATTGTCTAAAATATTAAATTATGATGGTTAAAATGCCATGGCCTGAATTTTGATACATATATCAGCAAAAGCCCGTAGGTGTAGGTAGAAAGTATTTCACATATCCCCTAGAAAATATAAGATTCATTACTTGAGCTGCAACACACAAATCAGACACACCACGGCTACCATTCAGAAATAATAACCCATGAACATGATGTTGTAAAGAAAATCTTTCCCGAGCTCCACTGTGAACTGTTTGGCTCTATTTTGAAGAAAGCACAAAGAGAATCATCAGAATTCACGTCTGTTTGAGGCGGTATTGATCTCAGCACCCTTACCACCACTCCAGAGTGTTTTGTGCTCAGGCTTCCTCATCCGTTGTGTTCTTTATCGCATGGGGGAGGTGAGAGCTACAGATGTGAGTCTTAATTATTTACCAACATGCAGTGAGCTCTCAGGGGGAGGTAAGCTCAAGATTTTTAGAAAACTGACTCTTTCTGGTACCGGTTCAACACCAGTGTATTGACAGCTTCTGAGGGATTAAACTATAAAATGCAATGATACTTTTTCCCCCCAGAACAGAGAGGAGTATCAAGTATCAGCACTTCATCTGGTGCACTGTTGATGCCCCATAACTGTCTCAGTTCTACCGCGAGTACTCAATCAGATGGTTGCAGTGGTACACAATGAAATGCAGTGGATACATGAGCAGTCATGTCAGTAATGTTTATTTGTTCAAGAAGCCATTTTAAAACATAAAACACATGGTACACACAGACTGTATAAAGAAGTGGATGTGGCTTCCATGTCTGAAAAGTGAAGCCGATGGGGAAGTACCTTAACCTCCACTGGTTGCAAAAAGAAGTCTGATTGTGTACAAGTGTGAGAAAATGACCCAACTTCTCCCAGTTCATGGTCTCAAACACTAGTTTCAAGTCTTCCTCAATACAGCACATTGTTCATTTTGTAAATTGTGATCCCATTTAAACCATAAAGCAGGGGTATGCTTTAGGGCGCTGATACCTTGTGATTAACAAGTCGCTACTTCGGTGACCTGTCGATCAGGACGGAGGCTAGCAATGCGCATCCATGTCATTATGTACATTTAAATAGCTGTGAATTTGTTCTTGGGTTTCGTCCTTGTTTTTTTGTCTTAAAACTTTAAGCCTTTCACACAGTTTTCAGTTCATGAAAATGAACAGTAACACTTGGGTCTAAAATGTCTTGTTCAGCGTTAAGACACTCAGTGGTTAATTTTTCCATTTCATTTTCATTTTAGCCCCATTTCCACCACTTTCAGTATGGTACCTTTGAAACCAAAAGTAACCCTTCAGACATGGTACCTAGACCCTGGTGTTTCCACTGCAAACAGTAAAATGTGGGTGGGGTTGTTGTCACTCACTGCTCCGTCAAGCACTCGCTGGTTTTCCTGGCTTTTCACCGGTGACACATAGGGAAGTCTGCACCTTGTTTTTCATCCACAGAATGAGGCCGCACGCCGACATTTTCAGAACAAAATAAAACAGGCTGCAGTGAGAGTCTCTCTCGATTGGACGTTTTAAAAATAGCGGATTTGTGCATTTAGTACTTCTAAAGCAAGCTTGGTGGTTTAGTGTTGCCAGAGCCCACAAGAACGACGCTCCGCAAAACTTTAAAATACTTTAGAATATACGCAGTTCGCATAAGCCAGTCAAAATGAATATACATAAATGCTTGAAGATTCACGCTTGAATACATGTTAAACTCTCCACAGTATGAACCGTGGTTACATGAGCCTCAAAACCAGCCACGACTCAGTCCTGAGCAGAGTGACCGTCCTCTGTTGACCAGTCAACAGACTGCAGTGTTCACAGCTCCACCTTTTAGTACCAGATCTGTGTGCTAGGTACCCCAACAGAGGGGGGACCGAAAATGGGGACAGTACAGAATGGTTCCATTGGTACCATCCACAACTTTTACAGTGGAAACTGAAAAAAGCATACTGAAATGAATTGAACCATACCATACTGCTTGGTGGAAAAGAGGCTTTTTTCTGTCAGGTTGCGAGTGTAGGTGGGCGTGTATTATGTCCTTGTATTCTCATTCAGATCCACCCCTTGCTCCTTTACAGCTCCACCCTCTCACCTAAATACGGCCACTTGTGGCTCCAAAAAACCAAGACGACAATAGCCAAAATGCCAAACCCAAGCCTTCAAAACCAAAGTCCACAAACCAATGGGTGCTGTCAGTAACTACGTCTACTTCTTTTATACAGTCTACAATGGTACAACGAACTATGGCTTTTCTCCTCTTAATCCAGTACCATTGGTTTGAACAGACTAATTGGCTGATGCTGAAGGCGACCACTAAAGAGCAGTAATGGTACTGATGCAGCTGCCAAGGCCGACTGTATTTATATAGCATGTGTTATTCACAAGGGAAACTCAAGTGTGCTTTACATTAATAATTGCTTTGCATGATTTCGATGTAGTGTTTAACTCAAAATACATATTAAAGGTGTTAGAGAGATTTCTTTTCACAGCCACTCACTCACCCCGACACATAAACAACAAATGAGTTGATACTCACATTTTCCCTGTGACTCTTTGTAATCAATCACTGTTATAATTTGCAAAGAAAGAATTGCAAACATTAAGATAAAACAAAAGGCACCTTCAGTTTTTCAAACCCTAATCTGAAAAAGTGTGATCTGAATTGTGAGAATTGAGAAAGTAACTAATTAATTTCTTAAGGTTCTGTGGTGAAAACAAGATTTTTTATATCTGTGTTGATCTGAAGTTTTTCCAATGTTAGACACGACTGGATTTAGTCTTGTATTAATTTGCTCAAAGATATGATACATTGTGACCTTTTGGCTAAATTGTGTAAGCAAATACAACAAGCCGATGTCCTCCCGACACACACACTGGTTCATTCATGTCCTTAAGCTCCTCTGCTAATGCAAGATTACCATTGTGTGCTTGAGTTGAAAAGGCACAGCTCCATAAACCATGTGGGGGTGTGTGAGGCCAGCTACTCCTTATTTATCAGCAGTGACACTATCAGCAGAGCCTTGTGAAAAGAGAGCCAGTCATTCAGAACAGTGGGGCCACCTTGGCTGTCAAAGCAGGATTTAAGCTACATTTCCCATGGTTGCCATGACGACTGTGGGAAGTGATTATGAGGAGAGGGTTTCGGAGCAGAGCTGTCACACCAGTGGGTATTACCATAGTGGTTTGCGCAGTGATCATCAGAGAATTACTGGCTCGTGATCAAACGCTTTTTTTTTTTTTTTTTTTTGGTAGTTTGTTTTGTGCCCAATGAAATGCTCTGTTCTGTGATGGCAGAGCCGTAGTACACTTCTTTCTGTGTCAGAATTATTAGACTAATACAACTCTCCTCTCTTTTCTTTCTAGGGCACAATGTGGTTAAATGGGACAGGAACGAGTAAACCGTGAGGATTCTCTAACCCCTGCCCCCGAGTCCCAACCGTCTGAGAGGGTGTCGGACCTCACTGAGGCAATCCTGGGCCGTTGGCACTAAAATGTCCCTAAGTGGTGGCACTGCAGGCGGGAAAGGTGTGGACTCTAATGCGGTGGACACTTACGATAGCGGGGATGAGTGGGATATCGGTGTTGGAAATCTGATTATTGACCTTGACGCGGACTTAGAGAAGGACAAACTTGAGATGTCTGGCACCAAGGACGGCATGGCGGCACCACCCAGTGCAGTGGCAGCGTTGCCCGACAACATCAGGTTTGTTAGTCCAGTGTCTGGCTCTCAAGGCAAGGAAAGCAAATCCAAATACAAGCGCAGTAAGAACTCTAAAGACAATAGTAGCAAAGCTTCAGCTGGAGATGGGGGCAAAAAAGAAACTACAGGACGGACTCAAGGGGAGCCAACAGGCGCAGCAGCCGGTGCAGGCGCTGCTGGCAACAATTCCACCTCTGGGAAGAACATGGAAAAAGGGGGCAAAGCCTCCAGAGGTGTTCTGGGTGGTAAAAAAGAGAAAGAAGGGGCTAGTGGGAAAAGTAAGAAGGACAAAACAGATGGAGCCCCAGTCGTGGCAATAGCTGCTGCGGAGAAGGATGTTGTGTCTCAAGCCCAAGTTACTTTGGGGAATAGTCGTAATGCGTCCTTTGAGAACACACAATCAACAGACTTGGCAGAAGCCAATCAAATGGGGAATATTGCACTTGAACCTGTAGGGATAGTACCAGCATTGACCACAAAAACTGAACCAGAGGAAGTGGAAAATGGTAATAGTGACTGCAAGACGTTAAAGAAGGTGAAAAATGAAAAGGTAAGTTAATCTTTTTACTCTGTTTTGATGCTGCATGGATTTGTTTCATGTTGTGTCACATTTTTTTCCACTGACTCGTCTTGGGTTACATTTTTATTTGTCAAAGGAAGTTATTAAATCCAGGCTTTGTTGGTGACATGTGGAAATGCCACTTGTTTGAGAAGTTAGTGTTGACATAAATAGTTTATAAAAGCTTGATGAAAGTAATATGCAGCTTTAAAGGAGCAGAGTGTAAGATTTAGGGGAATTTAGTGGCGTCTCGATGCAGATTGCAACCAGCTGAAACTTCTTCGGGTTAGAGTTACTTCACTGTTCATTGTTCAGGAGGTTTTTACTGTGTGTCAAATTATCCACAGAGGTCTCTTCCTTTCCAGTATAAACAGACCAGGTGATTTAACCCAGTAAAAGCATTGAATAAAGCAGTTTCACGTTAAAAATCAGTGTGTTTTTGATGCTCTCCTTGCAAAGGGGCAAGTTTATCTCTTCTGGGCTACTGTCGAAACATAGTGGTGCAACATGGCAATCTTGGTGGACAAGGACCCTATGTAGGTATAAACAGCTTCTCATTCTCAGCAAATCTTATTTTCAGCTGATTATACACTAATGAAAACATACTTATTTCATTATATTCAATTTCTACCAATATATCCTCCTAGATCCTACACACCTAACCTTCAAAAACATTTGTATCAATAGGAAAATGATTTCAGTATTTATAACTGTAAAACTTTGATTAAAAGCCTGGGCTACTATTTGCTTAAATCACTAAAATCAACAGGCCTATATTTGGAGCAGGCCTTTAATTCCTTTCACACAAAACTGTTACTCAGTTAAGATCGGGAAACACAATGACATTCTTTATTTAAACCAGTATGAATATTACTTGTATGAAAATTAGGCTTCAGATGATATATATCAATTATAGATCATTCATTTGATCTAGCTCCAACAGACAGACCATCAGAGAGAGTTCTGGCACTCGAGGATTTCGACACCCGGCAATACCGTCACAACACCACTTGATCCTGTTAAAACAATACTTGCAACTTGGATTCATTTTAATGACATTTTAGACCCTTACGGACTAAAGGAATATGAATAACTTACAGATTATTGAGGAATGGACACATAATTTGAGGTAGCCAACGACCCAGATTTATACATCTGACGAACTTCTGTAAAAATGACCACCGCTTGGCAATGAGACCAGGCGACTAATTGAGACAGGCATTAATTTGTCCAAATGTGTAGCCATGCTGGGCGTTCAGCTGGGAGTAGGCTTTTAATTGAAGTTTTAGGGTATTTAACTTACCCACATACAGACATTGCTCTTTGTCGAAAGTAGAACTCTAATTGAAGCTACGTTAGCTAACCTGCTAGCATATTCTGGTGTTTGTTGTATAAGTGAAATTGTGCCCTGAACTCAGTTGCTGTAATGTTGTTAGCAACAACTGTTATCGTGTATCTCCCAGAAGACAGCAAAAATTAAAAAGTGGTGGAGCTGCATTTGTCTGTAGAAAGTATCTTTAAAACGATACAGGCTTTAATCAGTGTCATTATCAATAGGAGCGACCACTGTAGGGTCGTTTACAGCGAGCTTGGAGATGCACTCCACTTCCCGAAGCCATCTGACATGTGATGCATAAAAAAGACCTACTGCTGTTTTCTCTTTTATTACCACACCTTAAATAAGGGCACCCTTGACGAATATGATGCTGAGACCAGCTACAGGATTTTTTTCCTCCTTTCTTGACAGCAGAGGCTTGATTCATTTTAAAGAAGGTGCCTTCATGTTTTAAAGATGTCTTGTGCCATGTTAAAAAATTAATACCAGCCAACATCGGTTGCAATTAACCATGAAAGTGTTATGTACTGTACACGAGCCAGCAAAACCAAGTACTAATGTCAGACAAGATTATAATAGACATTGTCAGCCATATACATCACATCACGCCTGTGAAGTAAAGTAAATGTCACATCATGTTCCACCTTTTTTTTTTCTTCACACAATTTCTACGCTGACATTATCTTTCAAGAACAATATAAAGATCCGTGTAGCTATTCACTCACACTTATCTTGTTCACTCATAGAGTTGATCTATCGCTGTGTCTATTGTATGCCTCATAGCAGCCTTTTCATGCTCTGGCAGTATAAAAGACAGCAGAGCAGGGAGGTGCTGAGGACTGTTTTTGTCTGTCATCGTGTTCCATTCTTAATCCCACAAGCCCCAGCAATGCCTGGTGGAGCAGTGTGTGGGGGAGGGAGCTGGTGCAAAGCACGCCTTCGTCGTTTTTCCTGCTGCTCTGAAAGTGGCGTGGGGGATGGGCAGCGAGGAAGCCTGTTTGATTCCTTAAATCCAGGACACCCAGTCATGAACACAATCTGTAGAGTCTCCTTGGGCTGACTGCTATGAAAGGAAGATTCAGGGAAGTCTTTGTAATCATAATGTATTTAGAATGAAAAGGCTTTACAGGGAGAAGCACATGAATTGGTTTTCAACACTGAATAAAGCAGAGAGGTCACAACTGCTTTCAGATATCTTGTTGGTGAAAGGTATCCTTGAAAACGTGATGGCAAGAAAAAAGGATGTGATTATACTGCTGCACATCCGTTTCGGCTTAAAGAGCTGTTTTTATGTTGCAACCTCAGATAATGGCTCAAAATGCATTTTTTAAAAGTGCATTTTCTTAAAAGACAATCTTTTTTTAACGTCCTGTGTCATTTGGGCTTAGTAACTCAGTTTGACATATTTACCTCAACTTGGAGAAACTGGAATGTTTGATCACATGAGGAAGAGCGGCAGAGCAGCAATAGTAAGGATGGATTAAAACCTAGTGTTGACCATTGAGGTTTTTAATACACACTTAAATGACCGCAGCCTTATAATTTTGGGAACTGGTATAGTGCAAGGTTAAGGACAGAAATAGACGTTGTGAGAAAATAAGTTGTGTTTAATATAGAACATCATGTGTGTAGTAAAAGAACTGGGTCCAGGTTTTAAAAAAATTTCCATCCAGTGACACCTGGCACATGCCCCGAAAAGTCTCCAAAGCTAAGATGCTGAAATAACTGTGACTTTTTGAATGTGTATTTGGCTCTAATGGCTCAAATTTTCATAATACAAAGAGTAATATCAGAGTTTTGCTTACACATTATGCGTTTTCAGACCAAACCATTCCGGGAGCCTTCAAGGGCATATTTTTCTGTTAGCATCCCCACTGCCATTAGGAATGCTAAAGTAATTTATGTCAGCCGGCGTTTGGTATGGCAACATCACTTTGGCTTCGACAAGTTAAAATCATGTTCTGTTTCCTTCGTTGCATTTATGCTCAGTAAAGCCTGGACTTCATTGCCGGTGAACGCTGGTCCATATATTCTTCTGCTGTTTTTTGTTACACGTTGTTTTTGTTGTGTTTTGTGTTGTCTGTTGTGGTTGCTGGTGCTGCATTGGCTCATGTGTTTTGCCAATCACTGTACACTTGCATCACTGAAAGTTCCTTTTGTGCTGGAATAGTACCTACTCTGAAACTGGAGCTAAAAAAGGCCCTAAAAATTTCATTCCAAGAACCATAATTGCTTCCAATTCTTGTGGTGTGGACCCTGAAGGCAAAAACACACTGGCGACGAATGCTGCGTGTCAAGAAATACACCCCTATTATTTTCAGTGTACAACTCCACACCAGAGGCAGCTAGACATGCATCAGCGCTCCCCACTTTCTTTCTGCTTGAACCTACCAGCTCCCGTAGCAGCTCTTCTTCTCTGCTCATGTGGCAGCTCGACTCCTCTCCTCACCATGGGTGCATAAAGCGAATAGATGTTGCTGGATGACAAAGACTTGTTGTTGGGGTCGAGCAACATCCCGAGCTAAATGACCCACAAACCCGTCATTATTAAGACAATGGCCATAAAGATATTGCCTGGTGAGTCATCGCTCTAGAGATTGGCTCTTCAGGTGAGAAATCAAGTCTAATTTCAGTAAAAGTAGTAATAAATTTGTGTGGTCGTCTGTTAACGAGCTGCAGTGCGACGCGACTGATGTGTGCAAGTGTGTCACATGACATGCTGCGGCGCCGGTGTGTAATGTTACAATTTTTTACCGCCATTTCAGAAATCAGAGAGAGGTTAATTTCTAAGTTGTTTCACCGCTGGGTGGTGCTATTGCATTTTACCAGTAAAGCCCCAGTTATCTGAATACCAACCGAATGGGCCATTTAACCAACAGTTACAGGCCGCCACACCGAAATATTGCCATTCCGACGGTCCGCCATCCCAAATTCTGGTCCCTGAGTCCTGACAGTAAGCTACGGCGAGCCTGTAGAAGCTGTATTCCCCATGCATGTCAGCGATTTTCACCGGGGACGCACGTGAGTAATTCAGGCTGACATTACCTGTTTTTCAACGAACTCTTCTGGTTATTTTATTAAAAGGCATGGCATATAGGTCCGCAGTAACTTAATATTATTATTATTATTATTATTATTATTGGGTCTTATAAGAGTGGGCCATCAAATCACAGCATCCGCGGTGAGAGGACACGGAACTGTGTGCGCTTTACTCACGTGGGTCAAGGTGATCACGGATATTTGATGTGGGAAAGATGTAGCCAGATGTATTACCTGTTTTAGATACGTGGCTGTCCGTCCGTCCGTCCGTAGCACGAGTCATGTGCACCACTTCACCACCGACCCGTGCGTAAAAGTGCAAACAGTCCCTCAAGGAGGGACAGCCATGAGGCAATGAATGAGGAAATAATCGCCCGGGCGTTTAATCGGACTGGCGTTTAATACGCAAAATGGGGTCAAACCCCCGGCGGCTATTAGGTACCCGGCGGCTATTAGGTGCCCGGCGGCTATTTGCCACCGGGGGCGACTATTTGCCACCGGGCGACTATTTGGAAATATACAGTAAAAATGTTTCTTTAGTTATGATTGTGTATTCAAAGGGGGCAAACAACCTGCAATTCCAACTGTGACCACTGCTCAAAATACCAAAGCCCTGCTCTGTCCATGGGGTTCTGGGAGCCCCCATTTGACCGTTTGCTTGGCTGGCATGACAAGTGTTAGCTAACATTTAAAATTAACATTACAATTAGCTCACACACACACTTTATTTTACACACCCTTTGAAGTGAAACTGCACAGGATCATAATAGATATTCCCACTGACAGAAGTCAAAGCAAAGCTGCTGCAAATGACAGAAGCTTCTCAGCCATCTTGACTGATGGACACTGCACTACATCAGTCTCGTTGTGGCTGTTACATCCCATCCTGAGCTCCACCATCACATCAAGCCAGGAAACCAGGCCTGAAATGAGCATTTCTTCATTGCACACTAGCCACAGAAGCTGGTGTCCAGTGGCCATAGGCGAGATTATTTGACAGACTGGACAACTATGAAATTGAAACTGAATCTGATGAAAGAAATAGAGGAAAAAAATGACTGTTGACCTGAGTCACATCATCCAATCAGTGCCCTATGGCTCACTCACCTGCTTATGTGATGTCACACATTTTTAGGAGCTAAGGTTTAGTCCTTGTGGCTTGTTAAATAATGCTTTGAAATTTCTTACCTTTTTCCCAATGATGTGACAGAATTATATCAGGTTGTATGGATCTTGTATCTATACCTGCTCTGAATGTTTGATTGCTGTACATATGTAGGTAAATATGAATAGTTATACTAAACATTATTTAAGACAAAGAAAGTAGATTTAAGAAGTAGATTTGGAAATTTGTCATCTTCAATACAAGCTGACTGTTATTAAGAGAAGTAGCTGTCCTTTGTCCAGTTTAATCCGAGCACTAATCAGTATGTGTCTCAGTAGCAGTCTTGTTCTCCATGGTCTAGGTGTAATAGCGAGGCTACATTGTCTGTGTCCTAAGTTAAAGCTCCCCGAAGCATTGCCTCTTGGATGCTGAATAAATCATCTCTACTTCCTTCGTACAAGTGCTAACCACCTCTGAGTGTGTCTCACTCTCCCACCTCTCATTATACAAATCTAGAGGAGTAAGGCATTCGTTAGCTGCCTCGATGTGCCACTGGCCTTGATAAATGGAGCAGCTCTCATGGAAAATTACATTGGCAGTGCTGCTTTGAAAGTGGCGAGAGAGAAAGGGAAGGCAGCACTTGAATGAAAGAGCACAGCCACCGCTCTGCATTGGATGCTGATGTCCAGCTCGGGTAGTGGAGGGATCTCATGAGAGCTAGCTTGAGTTTTTTTCTCTGTGCCTCTCTGAGTCTGGCTGACTGCTGCTATTGTGTTACAGCTCATTCCTTTTAAGTAGTGCCAGGGCTTTTAAAGGCTCTGAAAGAGAAGAGAGACTGTGACTTATTTTAAGAAGAGGAGTAAATTACATCAAGAAACTCACTACAAAGTGAAGCTGTTAACTTACCTGTCCCTGTTCTAGTGAAGCAGAGTTGTTGCTTCATTAACAGACTGACAGTACTGAAGTGCTTGTTCAAATATGTTAGATCTCCTTTACATCTCACACATGTGGATCTCGAGCATTTAGATCTTACCTACAGTTACGCTCTTTGCAGACATTAGTGAGATACTACGCTGTATACCCTATCAGAGCTGCTTATTGGATGGTCACATAGCTTCAGAAACCCCCTCCCCACACCTTTTCAACGCTGGATTAGGGAAACTTCACAAAACCGACAATCCGTCATTCACAACCACTTTATGCTGTGATTGCTCAGCTGTACAGATCTGAGGAAGGAAACTTCAACTAGAGATGTTCCTAATGAGTTCAGTTATCTATCATTTAAATGGAAATTTAAAATTAGGCTAGTCAACAAATCTAAATGTAAGAAAACACTCAGAAAATATTAAAAACTAGGAATGCATGATAATAGCGACACGTCATCGGTATCAGCCAATATTGGCTTAAAAATCAGCCAACATGCTTTTTCTTATTTCGCACAATAAATCAATATTACACACATTGAAAAGTATTGTATTTCATGTCTCCATCTGCTGGTGGGCAATCCTGATAAGAGTATTTATGCATAGTGTGATGTTTATTCCACTGAAGAAGAAATTTGATGATCACTAAAATTAGGCGGGGAAAAAGTAGATATATCGATATTACTATTGGCCTAATAAGTTGTTATATATCGGCATATTGGCAAAAAATCCAGTATCGTGCATCCCAAGTAAAAATTTAATCTCCAAGTTTTATGGCTGTCCTGAATGTGTTTTTTTGGGGCTTCAAATCTTCTGTGATAATTACCCATGAATATTCAAAACTTCAATATAGGTATCAATAGGGCTGACCTTCGACTTCATTTTTGAAAATCGAAGCTTTGGAGCTCAGATGGATTTTAAATCGAAGCCTTCGACGACCCCCAGTCATCGAAGGCTTAGTTTCCTGCAACCCTAGAATTAAGATAAAAATATTCACAAACGAATAAACACTTCTGGTTGCTGATAAGTAGCATTTAGGCCGAATATTCAACAAAAGGTTTCGACTTTTTTGGGTCAGCCCTAGGTATCAGTCATATTCATCTACGCCAACCATCCACCTGGACCCGGCCCAGTAGGACCGTTAGTAGGACATGCTGCTGCATGTGTGAGTGAGAGCGCAAGCGATAGAGATGGGAAAGAGAAGGTGGAAGGAAGACTGTTGCACGCAAGGTTTCTGTAAGTTACTAATAACTAGTTGCAAACAAGTGCTTTACTACAGGCAGCAGCAGTGAACAGTCCACTAGAGATTAGGGCTGCAACGATTAGTTGACTAATCAATGACTAATCGACTATTAAAATAATCGGTGACTAATTTAGTAGTCGACTAAAAGATTTGAGTCATTTTTTTATAGAAAAATACTATAAAAGTACCCCAAAATGCTCTTATTGTAGCTTCTTATGTTCAAATATTGGCAGCTTTACTCACTCTCCCATGACAGTGAACTAAAACCCTTTGGCGTGAGTATGAAACAAGACATTAGATGACATCATTTTGGGGTGTGGGAAAGACAGACCGACATGTACATTTTTCAACATTTTAACACATTTTTCGATAAAATGATTAGTCAGCTAATCGAAGAAATAATTGACAGATTAGTCAACAATGAAAATAATTGTTAGTTGCAGCCCTACTAGAGATGCACAGTAATATCGGGTTGTCATCGGCCAACGTACTTTTTCTGAATTTGCTCAATGAATGAAATCAATCAATCAATTTTATTTATAAAGCCCAATATCACAAATCACAATTTGCCTCACAGGGCTTTACAGCATACGACATCCCTCTGTCCTTAAGACCCTCGCAGCGGATAAGGAAAAACTCCCCCAAAAAAAACCCCTTTAACGGGGAAAAAAAACGGTAGAAACCTCAGGAAGAGCAACTGAAGAGGGATCCCTCTTCCAGGATGGACAGACGTGCAATAGATGTCGTACAGAACAGATCAGCATAATAAATTAACAGTAATCCGTATGACACAATGAGACAGAGAGAGAGAGAGAGAGAGAGAGAGAGAGAGATGCAGGTAATGACAGTAGCTTACAACAACATTAATGAAAGTAATAATATTATAGTTATAGTTCTGGCTACTGTGGTACAATATGTTGAAAGTATGTATTAATATCTGACAGTATACTTGTGTGACAATAGTCATATGTGTATAATAACAGTAGAAGTATGACTAATGACTAATGATGGCAGCAGCAGCAGGAGGCATCTGGCAGGACCACGGCAGCAGCACAACCACACATGTCACGCTGTCCAGGCACCGCTGCGGTATGAGTTAATCTGAGAGACAGTGGAGCACAAAGGCTCATACATACATACATTGAAAATATTTCATGCCTCCATCTGCTGGTGGGCCATCATCATCATAAGAGCATGCATGCATTAGGCTATATGTTGTTAATTTCATAACAAAGGAGACTTGATGATCAAAAAAATTGGGGGGGGGGGGGGGGTATATTGGAAAGTGGATATATTGACATCTGTTATTGGATATTGGCAAAAAAAAAATTCAATAGCATGCATCTCTGTCTTTCGCATTTCAACTCACCTTTTCCTTTTGCTCATTGGACAGCCAATTAAATTGATTAGAGTGTGGGTCACTGACTGTGCTGAGGACACTGACCTTATTTGTGTCAGACACTTGCCACCTTCTTTTAATTTACTTCACCAATTCAATGGTAAAACAAAACAAAAAACAAAAAAAAGAAATATCGAATATTGAGTTGGACATTGATTACCATGGCAACAATTGAAGTTTTGAAGCATTCAGGTCAGTCCTACTAAGGTTAGAAATTGTCAGATAAATTATGTTATATATTCCATGACCCATTTTAAATTGCTAATCACATTTTTCAAAAACCAAATCGTGCTTAAATGCAGCTGAAATTACTGACACTGTGCACCGTGCATTATGAACATTGCGCATTATCCTAAAAAACATGACAACTCATTAAAGAAAAGTTAACAAATAACATTTATTGAATATGATATTCTGCGGGAAAATAGATTTACAGGAAACATGCCTGACTGTAATGAGCATTTGAGCATGGTTGCATAGAATGATAATAATTTTAGTTTAACCGAATAGTTTTTCTGGTGCAGACTAGCACGTACAGTTTAATAAACTACCACACAAACCACGCAGATCCCTGGTTTAAAATTCTCTCTCTAGCTCTCTGAATAATTAAATTTGATGGATTTTATGAACAGCTCTCTTGGAGTGATATATTTGACCAACAGATAACTCAGAGTTTGTGTATAATTAGTGTTCAATTCCAGAGAAAATTGATAAATGGAAGTATTGAATTATCTCCCAGCCCCAGTTGTTGTGGTTGCTGTTGTGAAATCTGCGTTTGTTGCCTCTGCCTGTTTTGAAGCATTCACCCTCAGGGAGTCCCTCACTGCTACAGGAAGAAAACATTTGACACTAATTGTTTTTCACGTCTGCCATTAGCAGCTGCCTTCACAATAATGTGAAATGGTTTGAGCTTGTAGGCAAAACAAACCACTAGACTACATAAAGTATGAAAATAAAACAAAATGTCGAACATTTTGTTCCTTTTAATCACTGAAAAGCTGTTAAAACGGATATAAAAATACATGTGGTAATGTTAATGGCTGGCTCTTGTATAATTTCACTAAATGTGAACGTGCATGTCCCAGGGATACTCCTTTTTTTTTCTGCAGACTACGACGCATACCGTGCATACCACTCATTTTCAAGGTTTACAATGTCTTATCCCTCACTGACACGCCACTGCAAATCAAAACAGCTAGAGGAATCACTGTAAATCAGAATGGCTTGTGTAATCACATGATGGGAAAAAAATATGCTGCAGCCAAACGCTGATATTTTCAAATGTCATTTTCATAGGACATCCATTACTTTAACCTTAACCTTTTCAAATATATATATTTAATGGTAAAAAGTGTATATTTTTTAACAATAAAACTACATCTGTTGTATTTTACTGTTTGTTGCATGAACACAACCTAATAGAGGGTTGATTCTGAGATGGGAATTAATTTTTAATATTTCCATCTCAAGCTGCCACAAAACGTACACACAGCTTCCAAGATTAGTTGGCTCCCTCTTGTCATTTGGTAGAAACCCAGAATGCTGCCAAATTAAAGCAGTGTTCGCGCTTGCTGTGTTTTTTTCTTTTTGTTGAAAGAAATCAGTCAGTCAGTGACGGTACTGAGGAAGAAACAGTTAAAACATATTTTTCAATATGTCATCTTTCCAGATAACGCCCCAGTCGTACAATTTGTACATGACTGGACCTTGAAAAACAGGCGCCACAAATGTAGACATAATTAAAGTTGGTTTATGTCTTTATCAAACCTCCTGGTAGTCATTTAATTAGCTTGCTTCCATCTCTAATGAGCATGCTGTAGCTCTACATGGGATATAGTCCAGTATTTCTGCACCCACGCTTCACTCTGTTGCAGTCAGGAACCTTTTACATTTAAAAACATTTTCAGATTCACATTGCTGCACAGACGAGTCACCAACCTCAACCCTGGAGAGCCATATTAGAGAATCGTTGTAGCATAAACCACCGTTATACCAGATTCCTCCCAGCCCACACATCAGACCACAGATTCAGATATTGAATTAGAAGAAGACGCCGCGGCCCACAAAGTTTATAGCCTTGTTGCTCAGGAAATCCTCGTCAAGAGGAACCGCAGGCTTTTTGTTTGGAAATATTCAACGCTGGAACCAGGTCTTTTCCAGTCGTAAACACTGCTGCCTGTAGTCACCTTGACCTCAGTGCATGTTTAGCTTGATTTGCGTCCCATCTCTACGCTTCCTGAAGGCTTTTGGGATTTGTTGTCACTTTTGATATTGAGTGTAATGTAAGCTTGCTTTAACCACAAGTGCAATCTGGAATAATGGAAACGTTGAAAGAAAAGTTGTGGTTGGAATGAGTGCAACTGGTCTCAGTAGTGAAAGGATCAGATTCTCCATTGACAGCAGTTTTTCATCAACTCCTTTTGATGTTTTTCAGGGTTTTTTTTCCCCCTAAGATTCTCACAAAAAGGCAGTTTAGTGATATCACTTTAAACTTTTCTCTATGATAGACAGTCTTAAATAACAGAATGCTGTTTTTAAATCATGCCTGGCAATTTTCCCAAAGCTAATCAAGGTGCATACAAACCTTGAGACTCCACGCTGGGAGTGTGAATGCCATATTGTTGCCTCTTTCTTTTTTTTCTTTTTTTTACGAGGATAGCTTAGTTATTAAATGAGTGATATCACTGTGTGACTCCCACTTTCATGTATTATTCTTTCATTAGGTTTTTGTACTCATAATCTGAAAACTAGCGTTTTTGTATTTTGTAACATAAAACATTTCTTTTATCCGTGTAATTGTTTTAATATGTGTTTTTATAGATTTTGATCTTTGTGAATTTTTGATGGTTCTGTTTTGCAGACATCTACTGTGTGAAGTGTTTCACAGAGACTCCAGAAATCTCTTTTTGTTATTGCATTTTGTCCCCCCCAAATAACCAGAAATTTAAGTTAACGGCCATATTCCATTTCATATTTTTACCCCAACCCCAGTTACAAGGAGTAGGGGTTGAAAACTCCCCATATGAAATGAGACAACTCTTCAAGATACTCAGTACGTTAACATGACTTTAGAGAAAATCGTTGTTTAAGTCTGATTAAAATACTTGTAAACATTTTAGTCCGACTGAAATTGAGTTGGACTAACACACCCAGACAATACGATCGGTAGTCATATTACTCCTGCATGCATATGGTCAATTGGACCCAAACTTGCTAGGCACTCTGCGCATGCTAACTTGTTTGTCGATTGTTCAGTCTGTGACGCAATAGGTCAACCAAAACAAGGTCCAATATTAACAAGCTCAAAGGGGGCATATTGCCACCTATCATAGTGGAGTCAGACATACTTTGGTCAATAAATGGATTCCCCTCACGTGCTTATTTACTGGGACAAGGATTGTAGTCCAATTAAATGGCCATGTCGAGCTAAAACTGTAGCTCAACTTAAGTTTGCATGTAAACGTACTGACTGTTATATCTTTGGTATGCCGGCATTTACATAAACAGATGCAACGAATGTTGTCGGACATCATGAATATACTGTCCTCTGCAGTGGTGATTCCTCTTGCGTGGGTTATAAGCATCCTTTTTGTGGTTGTTAGGACGCTTGCGATTCGTTCACAACTTAAGTTTGACGCTATTAATCGAGTCATCAAAGTCATCAAATAAAAAAGAATGCTGCTTCCTTACCAGGTAACGTTAGCTAGCCAACAAGACATCAACATGCTAGCAATTTCTTTTGTTATGTACGTTATGAAGAAAAGGACCAAAATACAATTAAACAGCATTAAACATAGATAATTATCCATGAAGAAAGTAAATTTGTGGGTTTGTTTAGTTGCTTGTGCAGCCATTTACCGATGATTTCTAGTAACATTTGGTTTGAAGTGTGCCTCTGAAAAACCTCTGTTTAGAGGGCAATGTAGCCCTAACACTTTCGCTCTACCCCTTTATCCCAACAAGAATCTGGACACCTTACCCCTAGATGTGAAACAGAGGGGTAAGTGTGAAGTTATTGGGGCAAAGGGTGTAAAGGAATTGGACCATATGTGGCATTCAGCACCTTGAAACTTGGTAACAGTTCTATTTTAACATCAGTATCATTTTTGAAACTTCATTTTACCTTCTGTTTTAAACACAGCGTTAAGAATTGATGTGATGATTTTCTACAGGGACACGAAACAGTGTCGGGCTCCTTTTTTGCAAAAAGCAATCACAGATCTGTCAAACAAAGCCGCTGTCATGCTTTGTCTTTCTCCCTCTCCTAAGCTTTCCATGAGGTGTGTTGCTGTGTCTGGATCCGCTCGCTATGAGGGGAGGCATGTGTGGGGGGAAGGGAGAGCAAAGGCTTGTACCACTAATTCAGCTCATGAAAGACTTATGCAGCAAGAGCAGCTGTCTTCCATTGTCAGGCTGCAAATTTCCAGTGTGCCTCATTTCGCCTCTCAATGCGTGAGTAGCAGGAGAGCCAGGGAGGAAACAAACCAGAATAAGAAGGGAAAACTGAGCGAGGGGGGAAGAGAAAGCCAAATATCAAGACTTTTGATGGAGGCCTAGTTGTGTTTTTTCTATTTAAAACTGTAGTGAGTGTGTGGTTGGACCAGTCTAATAATAAACCATGAGCCTATTCAGACCCAGTGTGCAGTATGCAGATAGATAAAAAAGGGCTCTGCTGTGGTGAGAGGAGAGAGAGAGGGCATATGAGGGGTAAGAGGAGGAGGAGGTGAGGGTAAAGAACTGCCTGAGATTAGGAAAGGAGGGAGGGAGAGTTGAACAGTGTTATGAATGGATAGAGTCTTTAACCCCCCAACACACTGAATAGTTTGTCACAGGCTGCTGCGGCTGTATGTGGAATGAGAGTAGCTGGCTGAGAGCTCTTGGATTCCTGAATCCTTGAGGCATGTGGTCTGATTAGCAGAACAAAACCCACACAGTGGGGAGGAGCAGACGTGGCTTTTCCCCCCCTCAACTGGAATTTTCTACCAGCAAGGGGAGAGGTGGTGGTGCGAAGTTTGTACTGACTTGCTACGGTTGTAAAAGAGTTTGCAGACTACGTTTGGGGATTTCGCAAGGCTTTGTTTCTGCGCTATTGTTTCGGCCATGTGAAAAGAATTTCCTCCTCCTAATTCTTTGGTGGTTAAACCCTTAAATTTGCACGTTTTCTGTTGGAAATAATAATCAATATCGACACAGGTTTGACCATGAAACGCTGGATGAGAAAACATTTGCAGTCCAAGAGCTTAACAGCTTGTGAAAGGTTTTTAGTTTAACAAAGAGGAAGTTAACAGCAAGGCAGTGTTTGAGCAAGAGTGATTAAAGAGAGGATTACGTTTCTTGCCCTCCCCACCCAATACTTTTCTAAGGGGATTGTTTGCAGCCAGTTTGTTGTTAAATGGAACATGTTCAGAAAATCACTAATGCTTCAGCTGTGAAATTCCTTACTTCATTGCAACATTGCCTGTTATCAAAGGGTAGCCCGCTTCTGTCCTCTGAGGGAATAGTGCTCTTAAAGTACGTTCAGTTACACCACTGAGTTATGTTCTTTGGTTGTTTTGCATCAAGTTAAAAGAGTGGATGCCATTTTAATTTTTTATTCGTATAGAATTTGATGAAATTGCATTTTGAAACCCATCTTAAGGCTCGGACAAACCAAACCCACATCACAGTACTAGTAGCAACAAAAGCCCACTCTTCCGTTGCCTCATGTTGGCTGTCTTTCGGCCAAAAAGTTGAACTTGAACACACCGCAAAGAGACAGCCAATGATCAACTAGCATGTACGTTCTGAGAGGAGAGGAGAGGGAAAACGGAAAGTGGAAGCAGCAGAGGCCGGATAAATTCAAGATGCTAGTTAGTCAAGTATCACATTAACAAAACAAAGTTACAGATATTTACCATGCGCCAGTGAACAGTAATACCAACAGGTAAGAAACGTGTCTACTAAAGAGCCCAATGGCCAAAAAAATAGTCTGACCTAATATATACCTAATAAGTTTGTTTTAATCTCACGCCCTCTTGACATTAGCCCTTTGTTCACTTTCCTCACTTCTGTTTCTCTTCTCGTGCACTGAGCTGAACTGCCAGTCAGAGTGCTTTCACTCACCTATGGGCTCTGCCAGCTCTGATACCGATTTGGTATGCTGAATTTGCTGAGTAACAGCCGACACGGGCCAATGGTATGGGACACATCGCAAAAGCAAAGGCAACAGACGCTCACTGATGCCCCGACTTTGATCAGCGGGCCAAGTGTCGGCTTGATGTCAGGGCCCTAAAACCTCCGGAGTCTTATCACCAACCTGCCGTCAGAAGGTCAACATCCTGCATTTCTCAAACATGACACTCTCGCACATTGCATCTCTATTACTGTCTGGGACAGACATAAGAGCAGTGACATAAAGACAAAGAAGTGTCTGGCTCAGTTGCTTGCCCACTCCCTCTCATTCCTCTGTCTGTGGGCTATGGCTTTAAATCAAAGTAACGGCTGTAAGCAACAATTATTGCCATTGATGGTTAATCTCAGATGAAGAAACACCTCAACTCCATCAAATTGTGCTTGTGGCCTTGTAATTCCTTTAACCATTATTGATTAATCTGCCAGTGATTTTTTTGTTGAGTTTTTAATCCATTGTTTGGTCCACAAAACATCAGAAAACCTCGCAGCCACAGTAGTACAAAGGCCTACGAAGCTTGTCCATTAGAACTGAAGAAGCCTCGTAGATGAGAGGCGAAACATCTTCAAGAAACTCAAGCAAGTCCAGTTGCCTATGACAGAGCACTTAGGATCACCATGACCTGGATGACTGAGAATCTACACCAACATCAGAAAACAGTGAGAAATGGCCATCACATTTTGCTAGAGCCCAAGGTGACATCATTATTAAATGTTTTGTTTGTTGGACCATTTGTCCAAAACCCCAAAATATCCATTTTGATAAAATGTAAGACCAATCTAAGATATTCAAGAACCTGGGACCATGAAGTGTTTGGCATTTTTAAATGAAAATGGTGTATATTATTAACCAACCATCCAAATATGTGCCTCATAATTATCTTTATTTAACTATACGGTTAGTGAAGTAATCTAAAAACAACACCAACTCAACAGCAGTTAAAGATAAGTTGGCAGGTTTACAAATGCTTACCTTACTTGTGTTTGGGTGGGGTGGTAATAATGAGATCTTGTCTGAACCTAAACATACCTTTTGAGCTGATGCTTTCTGCAAACAACATCTTCTAAATGATCATGTGTAAACTTGTTTGCATGCACTTCCTTAAGCTATCATGTAATCTAAACAGGACGATATACTCAGTCCAGGAAGTCATTTCTTTGTGTACTAAAAAGACATAAGCGGACCAGGCTTGTCTGCATAGACCAGTCAGATTCTTAACTCAGTTCTGTGCACCAGCTCCCGCTGTGTGATTATCTATAATTGGCCTAAAAATACCACTTGACTGGTTGTATAGCCTTTTGGGAAAACAAGTATTTGTGGCTTGTTTGGCTGTTTTAGTTTTGGCGATGTAGTTTCATCGAAGAGTGTCTCCTCTGAGGTACCGGACAGTGGAAACTTTAGTGACAGTGAAGCGTCCTCAGTGTCCATCTTTTCTTTTGAAATAAATTAAGGAGAGGATGATAAGTTATTTTATATGGAATATATGGATGACAAAGCACTGCTGTCACAAGGGTTTTACTCACCCTATTATTGTTTAACTTCATTAACATAAAGTTTCTCATGACTTTGCGGCAGTAAAACCATACGCCATAAAATGTTTATCCTGTAAGTAGATGAGATGTTGATGTTATTACAGTCGCACAGTCTTTGTAGTGTTCACTTCTGTTACTGCTAGGCTGTCCTGTCAGTTTACTCTCAATTAAACCCCCACAGAGGTAGACAACTGAGCAAACAGACGTAATGGCTAATCCATTTTCTTATCTGTCAGATGGCGTTGTTTTGGGGGGGGGGGGGGGGTTGACGTTTTCTGGCAGAGGAGCTCCTCTCGTCTCTTCTCTCTTGTTACATTTTGCTGGATGTCAAAAGGCTCGTCTGCCAAAAATAGAGCCGCGGTCCACATTTCAGCATGAGAAATTGGAGACGCAAGTTAGATCATGTGCGTGCCCTCCTCTGCGCTCCATCTGAGAGGTCAGCCTCGAGAGCAGCGCTTTTATACGAGCTTTTCTCTAATCCAGTGACCGCCCGTTTCCGAGCAGAAGTGAATATCATCTGTTTAAACATAAATAGCTGCTTCTTGTGTGTTCATAAAATTTTAACAACATAGAGGTCTTTGGCTTTATTTTTCAAGAAGTATGCATTTGAGGTTTGGTGCGTTGTGTCTGTGCATGCATGCTTCCAAGCTTGGAAGTACAGATCTGAGATGAAAGGATTTTCTTTCCTATTCTAATCCACACAGACAGCTAGGCCCTTGTGATTATTCCCGCCCCCTTCTCTCCACTCATCTCTTTGAATGCAGGGCCTTTCTAATTCACCCTAAAAAGGGTTTCAAAAGGGGATTATAGCGCTGATAGAAATTAAAGGGAGAACACGTCCATCCTTTGGGACCAGCGTCAAACATTCATGAGTCGATGGATGCTTGCATCAAGCGCAATATAGGACTGAATTTGGAGTAGTTCAGACTCCCTTTTTTTCAACACCAAGCTGCTCATAAGATGGTGTACTAATGATGTTTTTGAGAGGTTATTGATGCAAATGTTTACGAGCTGTTACTGAAAAAAATCCCAAAGATTTGTTGATGCACGACACGCAGACAGTAGCACCAGAGAATACGCCTACATGCAATTTGTTGTTCTACAAGGCTCCCCGTTACACAGAGAAATAAACAGTGTCTTCCTATAACACTGTTTTTCTCAAGTACCAGATTCACATTATGCAAATTGCAGTTTTTAAACTAAGAATTTTATCATTGTTCTAATACTAAAAGTGATTTGATGTCTCATTAAAGTCGACAACTATGTTCCCGTCAATTTAAAAATAATTTAGAATTACCTTAAATTAAGATGTCATCAGTATAATGTGAGAAAAAGAATACAAGCAAAGTGCTTCATTCAAGGCTTACTCCTTTTGTTCAGCAGGATTTGCTTTAGACCTAAGTATTCTGCAAAGTCCAGGTATCATGAGAGTTTTACACTGAAGCCCTTCATGTTAAACATGTTGGGAAAGAGAGAGTTTGACAGTGAGGTAAAGCATCGTGTGGCTCACTGACCCGGGCCTCGGTCCAACAACTTAACGCTTCATCACCACCGAATCCCTTAAATCCTCACCCCTGATCTAATGCTGTTCAAGAGCAATAGATAAATAAATAAACCATATATGCATTAAGTGCACGGACACTGTTGGATTGTATCGTTCTGCCGCCCTAACTGAAGTTTTGCTTTGCTGCCAAGTCCTTTCAAACTCGATGACATGGAACTATTTTGACTTTGGCATCAAGGAGTCGGTCACTGTTTACATGACATTTTAAATTTATGCAGCTGGCAGAGGCTCTTTGACATGGGCTAGACTTGGACCACGATGGGGTGCGAGTATTAAAATAACAATATATAAAGAGCAATGATGAAGTTATTGTGAGCAGCTCTGCACTGCACATGACTCAGCCGAACATTAACTTCAAAGTCCATGTTGAGTTTGGGAAATACTGAGTGCCAAACAAAAGTCATAATAGGCCAAGCTGAGCTAGTCTCCCATCCAGTGTAGAGTGTGTGTAGGGTTGAAAAGGGTTGGAAAATATCTGTAATGTTTCCAAGGCCAGTTAAGCTTGGGAATTTGGGGAATTTTGTACAGTTTCAATAAAAAATGGCACAATTTTAACAGTGAATTTATTTGTAATACAAGGTCTTATATCATGTTGTGCTTACAGTATACACATTTCTTTAAATTGTAGCCATGCTCTATATTCAGCAGCGCACTCCTCCATCACATGTACAGGTAATTTGCCAGCATGTGTCCTGTTAAATAGGAATTCAGTGGAATTACAACCCTCTGCATGCTCAGTGCATTCTGCCATCACATGTGCAGCCCACACCACTGCCAACACCACCGCACCATCTGAGCCAAAGGACTTCATGCTCTCATGTAAGGTTTTGATTATATTACTGGAGTGAATACATATTTTTTTTATAATATTCCAGTAACCTAGCAAATGGTAGCCTTAAGCAAAGTATAACTTGAAATCAAAACAGATGTGTAAGTTTTTAATCACAAATGCCTTGCACTGATCATCACCTGTAGGCCAGGATCAGGGCCCAACAGTGATTTAAAAGAAGTTGTTTTGTAGGTATTCCTAACGGTATTGTAGAGTTTGTCATTTCCTGGAGCACGATAAATAATGCTGATGACTCATCCTACACTCGGGGGCGTATACTTATTTTGCATCCGATGAAAAGCCTTCTTTAATTGTTATGTCCCCCACCCATGACTTTAAGTTCTGTCAGTTATCAGCTGGTGTACAGAAGCCATGAGCTAGCTCAGAATTGGGGCCGTACACATGCCGCGTTTTTTGTGCCCTCAAATTCATGCAGGTGCGCTCAAACACCAGAGCAATGCTGTCATGGTGCACATGCGTTCCCAAGCACCAACTTTCAGGGTGCGACAGCTGCGCCATGAGATAAACAGAGTTCAACTTTAGGAACGCAGCAGCGCACACCGTATGTCATGTGATGAGGACCAACCAATCACACCTGGCAGACATCTTTTCCCCTCTTTCGTAAATATCAGTATGTGGTAATTATGAAGGAGAAGCTAATAATTTTAGTGCAGGGCTTTACATCTGTCCCAGGGACAATATTTTTGGCCTTATACACACTTACAAAATAACGCCTGGAAGAAGATCAGCTCTGCACTCAGGATTTCTGGTAAGTAGGCTGTGATACAGTGCTGGTTATGGTCGCTTAGCAGCTTTAAATGCAACCTGCCTCCACGTCCTTGAAAGCTGGCAAGGAGTAGGTGGACGAGTAGCACCTAACCTTGCATTTTCCAGGCGGTTAAAGATGCAGCATGTGTACGGCCCCTTATGGGTCATGGCTGTGTTTTTAATTGTGCTAACTCCTGGGGTTAGCAATGATAACATCGTCCTGACCAATGGTGGTGGGACAGCGCCATCACAGAAGTGTAATGCCTGCCCTCCCTTTGGTTCCCCTTGTCTAGGTTTGCATGTAATGTTAGAATGGCTACAACACTTGGATTGGCTACCACAACTAGTCCCTCCTAATGTCCTGTCTTTACAGAAAGCACGCAAATTTGCGGAATCGCACAGCAGTCTGCACACTGTTTCATTGGCACTTTCTGCTAGTGTTTGCTAGCTGACCGTTGCCATATTTTTTTTTTTTTTAGATTAGATTAGATTAGATTCAACTGTATTGGCATAGCACAGAGTTCAGGTACTGAGACCACAAAATGCAGTCTAGCATCTAAACTGAAGTACAGTGTGGAATAATGCACACAGAATGAACAGTAATGTGAAAAACGCACAAAGCACAGCCCAAATTGTCATGTCAATTTTTCACAATTTTTCTTGCTAGCTAGCTAACTCACCACATGCCCCTTTGCACATTGTATGTATTTGACAAATTGATGGATTTATTTGGCAAATCAGTTTATTATATCTGCTAATTATAAGGTAAAAGTTTAGTTTCTATCTGCCATCAACATGATAATTTCAGTCTAAGCAGACAACTCTGTTCTATAGGATGCAGTAAGCTAAATCCTAATTTCCATGAATTACCATGAAATATTTCCAACTTGAGTATTCATGGAATTCTGCAACCCTAACTGTATGTAACAATATTTACGCTCCAAGTGTTAAAAAATATTGGAAGTGACACCTCGTACCTGATCTGGGACTTTACCCTTTTATTTCTCCTCTGTGTCCAGCAAATCAAGTCTTCCCCATACCGCAGACTCCCTCTCCAGACTTTTGATCCCTCTGTATTTTAGATTATCTGCACTTACATGATTTACTACATTAAAAGCCTAAAATGCCATAAGTGATAAATGTAGGTTGTCCTCTGCTTATACCTCTCCTCAAAAATTGGTTGTGTGCCAATGACTTTTATAGTCTCCAGTGTGTATGGAGGTTTGATTTTTCTCATGCTGTTTCCTTTCCTTAAACAAGAGAACCACATGCATCAAAGTCACCCCTGCCACAGCAGAGCCCTCTTATGAATGCTGATATGCTCAATGGAGACTGCATCAGTGTCCTTGAATACAGAAGCGTTGCATTATCTGCTGTAGGCAGAGAAAGACTCCCCCTGTCAAAGCAGTGTTCATCCCATATAATACTGTGTTTCTCTGCCATTGCTCTTCCAGACCCGTTCGATGTTTGTAATGTGTGTTGTACCTCTGGAAATTATGACGAAAGGAAAACACTGAAGAATCCAGGTGGATATTACTCTTTATCAGAGTCCCCATCGGCCGACACCTTAGCAACTATTCTCCTCAGGTCAACACTCACATTTGTACCAAAAAGCATTTTATTTTTCCCAGTACGCCCAAAATTAATGTCTGAAAACTGGGAGAAAAACAGTACAGCCTGGAAGGAACCCATACAAACACTAGGAGAACATGCAAAGTCCACACTGAAATCGTCAGGCAACTATCCTGGATGCTTTGATCCCTTATTTAGTTCATTACTTTATAAAGTGGGCGTTCTACTGTTTACCTATCAATCTGAGTTGGAGGATACAGTGAGTGTGGAGTGATAACTTTCCAGAGCTTAAAACCTGGCTTTATAGTATTATTAACCTTTGTGCAGCGTTGGCATCTGATAAACCTTTAAACTCTTGGCTGCATCACTCAAACTGGCTTTCCAGATTGTATTGTGTCAGTGTGGCTGGATGAAATACACCCACTCAACCAATGAGCCATTGCAACAACATGTCATGCTAAGTGATCACTGTGTATTGACAGTGTTTCTGCAGTGTTAAATAAAAAACCCAAGACAAAGACAAAGATAAAGACTTTATTGGTTCAGATTGTTTTTAACCGTGTTACTCTACCACATATACAACATCTGATTAGGGTTTGGTACCGTTCACATTTGAACCAATACCAGTGCCAGTGACAGTATCTTGAATTTGGTATCTAACGGTACCTTTTGTCAGTACTTAACTTTTCTGCAATAACAAAAAGGAGTTTTTGAACAAGCTGCAGTCAACAAGCAATTCTGCTCCTGTGCTATTTTTCCAAACACATTGAGATAAGTCTCTGTCTGTCTTTTTGCGTGTGTGTGTGTGTGTGTGTGTGTGTGTGTGTGTGTCTGCTTGTCTCTTTAACTCTGTTTAGACTCAGCTGTCAAATATGTGGAATAAGTACGTAATTTAAAAACACAATCACAAACAGCAGTGATACTAGGATGTTTATAAAATGGTACTTCTGCCTCCTGTCTGAATCTGATGTTCTCACCCAGGTGTGCTCTTAAGCCCTGTGTTCACCAAGCAGTTAGGTTCAGTTCAGTTTGTTGTGTTTTTCTCTGTTTCCACTGTGAAAAGTTGTGGATGGTACCAATGGAACAGTTCCGTACCGTCCCCATTTTCGGTCCCCCCTCTGTTGGGGTACCTAGCACACAGATCTGGTACTAAAAGGTGGAGCTGTGAACACTGCAGTCTGTTGATTGGTCAATAGAGGACAGTCACTCTGCTCAGGGCTGAGTTGTGGCTGGTTTTGAGGCTCATGTAACCACTGTTCATACTGTGCAGAGTTTTATTAGTAAACTGTAACTATAAAATGGAAGCATGTTTTGCTGCCTCTCACAGCAGCTGGAGTCTGAGAAAAATAATTCACTGGGCCGACTGCTGGCGACTTCTAAGGTGGAACGGTAACTTGAAATGTTACTCAATGCATGAGTTGACGACGTGAATCCATCAGCCCACCTTAAATTTCAATGTGACAACTTTGACCATTACTTTAGTTTTTATATGACATAGGACTTTTAGTAATAGATGGATCTACAAGTGTTTATATATTCATTTCAACCGGGTTATGTGAACTGTGTATATCCCAATCCTAACTTGGAGAAAAAGAAAGCATCGTGGAGCATCGTTCCTGTGGGCTCCGGCAACACTAAACCCCTGAGCTTGCCTGAGAAGGACTAAATGAACAAACCCGGTATTTGTAAATATCCCATGGAGAGAGACTCTCACTGCAGCCTGTTTTTATTTTGTTCTGAAAATGTCGGTGTGCAGCCTCGTTCTGTGGATGATAAACAAGGTGCAGACTGAAAAAGGAGGAAATACAGTGAGTGCTGGATGGAGCAGTGAGTGACTAAAACCACACATTTAAGAGCACTGTTTGCGTTGGAAACGCTAGGGTCTAGGTACCATGTCTGAAGGGTTACTTTTGGTTCTAAAGGTACCACACCGAAAGTGTTTGGTGGAAACAGGGCTTCAGGTACTGAAATTTGGCTCGGTAGTACCGACGTAATTCGGTCAGTATTCTTCAGAGTAACGAGTTTGATACTCAGCCCTATATCTTATTAGTTTGTAATTTCAGCTCTTTAAATGATAATTTATACTTTTCGTATCTGTGTGGCTGTAAAGGTCCATGTGACGTAAATTTGGTCACTTGCCCATGTCCATGTCAAGCTGACAGTACGTACTGTTTGAGCACGTCTGTGTATGCAAACACACAACGTAACTCAGACCTGTGAACTTTATTTGAACTCTGTCTGCACCTCTGGATCTCCTTATTGGAAGTGTGTGATCATTTGAAATGTAAATGAATCAAGTTCAAGGGTCACTGTTTTTATCTCTGAGTATTTTGCTGGTGCACAGATGGACTGAGGGGTTGGTGTTCTGGCATGTCAAGAATTATTTCCCTCTAAATTTATATGCAGGGTAAGCCTCCTGAATTAGTGATGCATGTTGTGTGTGTTTTTGCTGAGACGACTTTTCACCCTCCACTCCAAGAACGGACGATTCCTAAAGTATTGTTGCGTTATTGCACTGTTTGGTCTATGATTGTTAAATAGTCCTGAGTGCATTTCTTCCTGTACACTGAACTGTTTCCAAAAACCCCCAAAAGGACTTTAGGGTGTTTGTGTTGCAGCAAGAGGAAGAGGATGTGTGAGTGGATCAATAAAGGTGAAGTTAATATGGAAATGAGCTCCTCTTTGTAGGGGAGGCTGGGGAGTTGTTTAGTCCTTGGCGATGAGCTGAGCTCGCACATTCAATTATGTTTCGTAAGTGGGGCCTCGCTGTCCATCTGGAAAACTAAATTATATTTAATCATATCCATTAGGTTTATGTATCCCTTGAAGAGTGAGACATTTTGCTGTTAAATCCATTCGCTTAAGTCATATGTCACAGTTATTATGGTATTTTTTATTGTTAATAATATAGCTGAGGGTATTACTCCAGAGGTCCTGGCAATTTAGTTATTGCTGAATAATGTGACATTTAATATACCTTAAAAAATATGATGCTTTGTTTCTGCACTGCATGACCTTCAGACTGTTCCCCCTCTCCATTATGGTCTGAGGTTTGTCCTGATCGAGTTAAGATGAATGTCAAACCTGTTCCCTCAGTGTCTCCACTTGATTTTTGCAGACCATATTTATATACTAGTACATTGTGTTAGATGTGCAATTGTTAGCTGCAGGGCTCGGAGGAAGTTGAATAAAATTACTTGTCAGCTGAGGTTTTTGTAGATTTTCTAATATATACATGGGTTTAATTATTCATTCTGCTCTCATCTCAAATCTAGTATGGGTATAAATTATTAAGATTCAGACAGGCAAAGTGTTGGGAATAAATGTACGTGGAAAAAAACTTAAAATAAAATCCAAATATAGCATGAAAGATATATTCTGCCTGGTGTATTGTGGCTAATATTGAAAAAAGGCAGAGACGAGACAAACTTATTCTTACATATTCCACCTTGAAAATTACAGCTATATTAGGGATGTCAAAGGTTAACCACACAGAACATTTTTTGACCAGTTATGCATGTCAGTCTATAGGTTAATTTTGCTACGCTACAGGTTAATGCACTGCGCACCAGCCACATCTGTGGGAGCTAGCTAGCTGCACTGCTCTGTTGGCGATTACCGTTAGTAACGCTGTCCTGACACAACAGCATTGCTGTGGAAGCATTGCACCCGCGCTCCAGTCTCCTATCAGGTCGCCCCACTGAGTAAGCAGCTACATTGTGAGCTGTAAACCCCCTTTAGCATTGTTAGCTATGTAATCAATGACCATTCGCACTGTTAGCTGCGTCATGGCTACTGGTGCTAACACAGTTAACAGTGCTAAATGGGTTTTGTGGCTCAAAATGAAGCAGCTCACTTACCAGGGGGACCTGGGGGTAGACCGGAGGGTGGCTACCATGTCTTTGCCACAACCCTGTACCACCACTAGGGTGTAAACCACCAGATCATCATGATGATCATGACAGCGATATGATATTTGCCGATATTACAAAGTCTGCCACGAAACAATTTCAGTTTGATCGATTTAGGGGCCTGCGATCGATATGAGATGATATCATCTGCCCATATAACTCATTAAGTTTCAGAAGAATTTGCCACCCTTTTTTTTTTTTTTGCTTTTGGCCATGAAAGATAAAAACAACACTTACATAATGTAAGTAACTGTAACTGCTTAAGTGCAGTGAAGTTTACTTCAGACTGACTCCACTAGCATTGGCTCGTTGATCATTTAATCGATATATCTATCCAGATCGATGGATCGTTACACCCCTAACCACCTCAAGGATGGCGTTACCTGCAAAAATCTTAAAATGAGTGGCGCTGCTAGGTAGCTCCCACCCAACCTGGATGGTACGCAGTGCAGAGCAGCCAAGGCTAGTGTTACCTAACCAGTGGAGACTGGAGGGTGGGCACCATGTTTCTTCATGTTAATGCAGCTAGCATGCCATCTAATAGTAAGGCTAACACAAAATAAAAGGCAAATCATTAACATTTTACCACCTCGAAACTGATAGCGCTTTGCAATGCGTTGCTAAAGCTCACTGAGTCAATGGAGTGCCGACGTGAAAGGAAAGGCCTGCTGTATTTTATTCTTTGTAATTAACCAGTTAGTTACGAGTTGGTGTTGGGCTATCAAAAGCAAAATTGACTGAAACTGACGTCCCTAAACTACATATACAGATATTGAAGATACAGAAGTCATGGTACTTGAAAAGGCATATATCTTTAACCAGCTATATGTTATTCTGACCCCCTGCAGCCCTAAAGACTATCAGTTTGACTGTAAGTCCCCAGGATAAATAAAGATAGAGGCATAGTCTGTGTTTATGGATAGCAGCAGGGAGGAGGGGGGACTACAATGACTGCACTGACTGTTTATTTTTATCAGGGCATTAGCAGATTAGGCACTCAAACTAACAAGGTCATCAAACTCTGATGGCTGAGAGCAGCAGACCTCTGCTAAGCGGCTGGCACAGAGAGAGGGGGGGCAGGGGAATTTGGTGCGTTATAGTGGGTTTCACTTTACTCCCTCGACATCACCTCGGCCTGACTTATTAGCGTTTTTAATGATCTGAAGGGCACACAGATAGAATTTCTTCAGAGATTCCCCACCGGTGGCAGCAGATGCTGACACGTCACCACATGTCTGTTGATTAAGCAAGTGTCTTAGGAACATTTCAGTCTGCTTTTGTTTCCACGCCAAAGTGCGTCCTCTGAGTAGTTTCAAGCTGCTTTTAGATTGATTTGATACTTGCTAAAGTAGATTTATTTCCAGGTCAGCCTGTTTTGGCATGTTTGGGGCTTCTCACTTAACTCCCTGGATTATACTCAAGTCAGCTCCGGACTATAATTATCAAAACAAGTCATAGACATGCTGCGTGGATCGGAAATAAACTGTGGTGTAACTTACCCTGCTGTGCTCTTCTAGTGACCTGCCTTTTCAACTATTTCTCCCCTCTCACCAGTAAGAGTGTTGAAATGTCACAAGGTGCGAGCGGCAGCGTTGATCGCCCCAAGGTGTATTAGGGTGTAAAAGTCTATAGGGCTTTGAGGATGTAGCGCAGGAACTGCTGGCACTCAGTAATAGTGCACATCAGCGTCCATTAAGATAGACATGGTTCAATAGGAGCTCTGTGAGACAGCCAGCAGTAGAGGTCGATCAGAGTGGCAAGCCCTAGTTAAAGTAGCAGCGTGAGGGACAGCGCAGTGAGTGCAGCTCAAGCAGTATCTGCAGAACAGAGCACCGTGTACTCCTCCACTTGTACAGACACATATTTCTACTCCCACAGCCATGGCCTTAACCTCTCCACCTTCATCACCTCCTTAATCCATCTGAACAGCTGAAAACTCTGCTGCATTTTTTCAAAGCTGACAAGCCTTGAATGGATTTGGAAGCTAATCAAAGGACTCCTACTGACTGTAATGTAGGTATATTCAGAGTTTTATTAGTGTGTTACCAATTCATAATCAGCTGTATTGTCAAATTCAAGTTAATATATAATCCAATACTGTAATTTTCATGTTGCGCAAGATCCCGCAGTCTCGCACCCACATTGAAAGTGACAAGTCTATGTTGTGCTAAGTATAATATTCATTGTTTTCTGTTTGTTTGTGTCAGCCCGAGGAACACAAAACAATAGAAAGTAATTTGGCATTATTCAGATATGTTTTAAGAGCGTGTTCATTGATGTGTGGCTCTTGGATTGTCTTTCTAATGTTTGGAGAAGGCACCACCCACAGAAGAGCGTCAACACAAGGGAAACAGACTAACGGAGAACATCTATAAATAGTTTGAGGTTAGGGGCTCTGGGGAAATCTTGCAGCCTGAATAACAGCTTGTTTTCCTTGAATAATACGTTGGACTAGTAAAATGTCTTTTGTTTCATAGCTGATAAGGATTCTGGGTAGTGTGTCGAGGAGTGTTTCTTTTTAGGCTTTTACATTCAGGAAGGAAGGCACCTGAAACTGCAGTTTTTGGTCATGGCTGTCAACATTACGATGGACTGTAAATATGAAGCACGCCACACAGAGAGGTAGATTTCTTTTCCAGCCTGATCTCAAAGCCTGGTTCAAAGCCTCGGACTTGTAAGAGTGAATCATTGGTATTTGGGTGGAAATCTAGGTGGCTGAGCTGTTGATGACAGCCTTTCAGTTTGTTGTCAGGTTTCCTTTCGTTGTGAGATAAGGTTTATGACTATGGAGAGGGCTGGCGAGAGAGAAATCCTCATAGGCTCAGCTTAGTTTATCTGGATTTCTTCCTCCCGGCACAGCCCATCTTTCTCCCAGTCGGGCGCAAGTGGGTGACCTTGACAAGAATGTGGCTTATTGTTGTAATAGATACTGTTGTTGTTGACTGACCTATGGTCAGAGTGGGAGGATGAGAAAGGGAAATGGGAAGAGAATCACCAGTAGAGTCAGCGTCTAGATAGGATTTAGTACAGTACACACTAACAGTGAAACCACAGATTAATCGATTAGTCATTCAAAAGAAAATTAAAATTAATCACCAACTATTCTGATTATCAGACAATCATTTTTGTCATTTACAGGCAATAATGACAAAAAAAAAGTCTGTGGTTCCAGCTTCTTTATGTGAGGACTTGATGCTTTTCCTCGTCATATATGATAATAAACTATACATCTTTAGGTTTGGGCTGTTGGTTGGACAAAACAAGACATTTCATGGTGCGACTTGGACATTTTTAGGGCTGACCTGAAGCTTCAGAGCTCAGAACGAATTTAATTCAAAGCATTTGCCGACGGGGGGGGGGGGGGGTGGACGACGACTAAAAGCGGACATTCGCAAGCCCTGTGTGCGCAAAGCTCAGATTTTACGACCGCGCGGACTCCGCTCCGCGCACCAGTGTCACTCAAAAGACTGCTCGGCATTTTTCACATCGCCATGACAGAAACGCGCAAGAATTGGGGGTAATGTAGTGTTTCATGGATATTTTTACAGGAAACTACAACGCGGAAGTGCGCTCGACTATGGAAGCCCGAATGACTGCGGACATTCCTCGCGGAGTCCGCTCCGCTTATAGTGCGCCCGAGTCTGTGAGCACCTTAAATTAAAACGCTCAGCGCACACTGCAGCACAAACAGATGCGCAACTCAGAGCATCAGAAGTGTCTCTGACACCAGACTCAGAGCGGCTCTGAGTGCGCTCGTTGGCTTAGTGTTGCGTTTAAGGCCTCCCCCAAAAAAACGGTAAAAAAAGCGCAGAAGCTTCGAATTCTTTTTTTTTTCTCACAATCGAATCCTGTGCCATTGAACGAAGCTTCGAAGCTTCGAATTTTTTGGGTCAGCCCTAGAAATTTTAACAGATATTTTGTACTATTTTCTGATACTAAAATGATTTAGAAAATAAAAATGACCAGATGCTGAAATTATCGCCTCAGTAGTTTAGGCTAGCTGGGAAGTCAAAGGAGTGGCCAAAGGGGCGGCCCGCAGATGGCTTCCTGGCACTTGTGCTGTCTGTCTGAAGTTGTACCTTAAAAGTACAGACTTCGTAACCCAACCGTTGTGATTATCAGATTAATCGAAGAAATAACAGGCAGATCAATTAATAACCACATAATCATTCGGTGCAACCTTATTAGCTAATATTCAGTGTGCACTTGAGTTAACTTACATTGTATTATGTGTGTGTATGTGTGTGTGTTGCTAAGAACATGTAGCCACCAACTGTGAAACCACAAACGATCTTATGAACCCACCAGGGAGAAAGAATAGTTTTGTTCCTGTTATTTGAGTACAGATACAGTTTGTGTAGGCATGTAGGCTTTCAGCATGTGTAACCAGTGGTAAAGTCAGGGATGTTGGAGTTAACCTGCCCTTATGTGGAGATCTCTTAGTCCTCATGACACCCAACAGCCCTGTGCACTTCTGACCCAACCCCCACTCTGTCGACTAGCAAACAATACCAGGCGTGGGCTGAAGGCAGCCGACTGAGCCAGGGAGAGAGGAAGGGAAGGAATGAGGTTGACAAGGTCAAGCTGAACCAAGACAAGAGAAAAGTGTACCAAACCACCTGCTGTGTGTTAGCCGCTCAACCAACAAGGCATCGCCTGCCAGATTCTCTGAGATAAGCAGGTGCAAAGGATGTCAACTTTTGAGGGAACTGCCACGGCCATAATGAACAGAGGAAAGGTTTAATTAAGCCTACATGATATACTGAGCAGTTAACTTAGTTGTTTTTAGCTTTTTACCTGCTTCATAAGACAAGGAAAGTGTTTCATAGATTGATTAGTTTCATTAGCTTGTGATTGAACAGAATAACAATTGGCAACATGAAAGAGAAACTCTGAATTAATTTTAGCTTTTATTTATGTTTTATGAGAGAAAATGTGTGTCCGGGGTTTTAGCCATTTTTGTGGCAGTTTTAGCCACAGTAACTTCATGGCATTATGGGTGGCAGTGTCAGTCCGTTAGCCAGTTGGTCCACAAATTTGATCCAGACTGAAGTATCTCAGCTGCTATTGGATCTTCTCTTCATGACCATGACTTTTGTAGTTTTAGTAAAGTGTCTCTACAACAATCGAATGACTGGCCGTAAAATTTGGTACAGATATTTATAGGGCTGCCCCCCAATAGTCGACCAAACGTTAGTCGACCAGAAAGGTCATCGGTTGGCAAGATTACATTAGTCGCTTGGTTGCAGGGGAAAAAAACGACAAACGTGAAACTCTTAGACAGGAGTCTAATCGATTAATGGCTCTAAATGACGACTGTTGGTCAACTAGGAAAATTCTTAGTCAGTGGCAGCCCTAGATATTCACGTCCCTCTTAGGATGAATTAGCATTTAGCTCAAAGCCCTGCTATGTCTGAGTTAAATACAGCATCACAGCATTGCTACATGGCTGTAGAGTCTTAGTCCTGTCTACATGTGTGAAGGGGAAATGCTGAAGCTAAAACAGGGTGTTAAGTTGCTCTTTAATACTCAATAATTTTTATAATACACTAAAAAGGCATTTAAAACAAATTCCAGTTTTCCTTTTACTACTTGGGTTTTATTTTAATTGCTGAAATCTGGGGACACAGCGACTTTGCCAGCAGCACTACAGCGACTGTGAGCATTCAAACAGCCTGAACGGTTGTAAACAAACCCCCAGTTTGACTAAATATTGGTCTAGTTTTACTCTTGTCGTTTCATAGCAGTAGTTAAGAGAGAGGAGTTTTTCCTCTGTGTGACTTTGCTTTACCGGGCAAATTAGGCCATTGCCTCATAAGTGAGCAAATTGGTAAGCTCCACTTATCTTGGCTCAGTCCTCTACCCTGCGGTCCCTTGTGCCTTCTGTCTTTTTATATCACTTTTACTTCCCATCATGTTGCTGGTAGCTGCAGGAGCAGTCTCTTGACTAATGTATGTTGTCCTTTCATCAGGGAGTGCATATGTCTCCACAGGTAAAGCCTCTCATGCTGTCTGAAGAGGTTCCTCTTTGACGAAGCTTTGTGTACTTTTTGCCTTCAGTGTAATCAAAGACCTTGGCAAAATAGTAGCTCTGATAAATGCGTCACACTAAAAAGATATTAAATTTGATTACTACTGAAATTTACAGCAAATGGGGGAGCATTACTCGTCGTTCTAACAGTTAAGCTGTAATTCACAGCTGCTGCTTAAGGCTGCGAGATGAAAGTTTACTCAGTGCGTCATGTGAAGCTGTTGCTTTTACAGACATTTTTCATGTTTATGTCTCAACTTTCACGGCTCTATTTCCGAACGTAGTGGTTGAGTTGCATCATTAAAATGAGCTGTAATGTTAAGTGCCAAAATGTGTCAGAATTTCCTGGCGACATTTGCAAAATTACATGTTGTGTAAAGGTTGAGGTTTTTTTTAGGCTTTTAATGTAAAATGTGTTTTACAGTAATTCAAACTTCATTCTGCCTTTTCCAGTCTCTTAGATATAAAATCGTGTTATTTGCATGCATGGCATCTGCTTGTAATGTTAAAGAGTCATATGGCAAACGGCGTCTTTGTCAGACAATAACTGTTTACTGCGAGATTGTGGCTCACTCATTATGGCTCCGAAGAGATTGTAGGTCATGGGTGACCAACTTCATCACAGCTTAGTTTCCTCTCTGTATTATTTATGTGTGGTTATGCTTTCCTGAAAGCACAATTAGCAGCTAAGGCTGAGAAGAGTTGCCTAGAAACTGAGTGCCTTTTACCAGCTGGTGGTCTACAATAGATGTCAGGTGTTCCTGTTTTCTCTTTCACTCTCTGTGATTACTCTGAGCTTCAAAGAGAATGACAGTGTGGTTTTAGAAAAGAAATTAGGCCACCGTGCAGTGGGTGAAAACAATTGGGGTTTTTTTCATGACTTGAATCCAGTCATTTTATTTCTCTTTTTATGTCTCCTGGCTGATATTAGCAGTCAAATTAGATGAGGCTTGTGCATTTGTTTTCAATTGTATCTTAATGCTAATAACCATGTTACTCCAATAATACCGCTCACTTGAAAAGCTGATTGTATGCTGATAACCAGGCTCTATGTCTGGACTGGTTATAATTTAAATGCCGCTGCTCTTAAATTCATTATGTGGATTCAACAAAGTAGCAAGGATTACATGTCCCCACATTGTTTCTATGACAGACAAATAAAGGAGCTTTGGTCCCTGTTTTCTAACGTTTTTTAACTGGGTGTCATGTGGTGCTGAGAGAGGCACCGACCAGAGCCAGCGAGAAGTGTAATCTCCACCGGCCTTCGACCTCAGTAACTCAGCAAAGATGTTCACAGGGTTTGCCTCTGGTGTCAAAAAGAATTACATAATTGAAGCGGGAACACTGAACTCAGCCAACTAATGGCACTTCAGCAAGGACTCCTTTTTACTTAATAATGGCCCCCTCGTGTCAGGGAGAATTACATTTTCTCTTCTCAAGACAGATGTTTTCTCTTTTTTGATGTCGAACATGGTGTTGAGTTTCCCAGGCTTTATCAGGCTGTAAAATCTATACTGTTCAATGGTTAAACAATCAACGGGGGCCAATTTAGATCAATTATAGTCTATTCAGACTAAGCCTGGGAAGCTCTACATACAGCAGATTTTTATTATTGATTTGATTGTGATTCAGGTTTCAGTGATTGGATTGCCAAATGATTGTTAATGCAGATTGATGCGACACAGCTTTTGATTTCATTCACAGTACCATAATAATTCATGTCAATCATGAAAAATATCAAATGAATGGGCAACACTTTTAGTTCCCCTATTTAGCATTTGCTCAGTACTTAGTGTAATTAATGTATCAGTGATAGGGATGTCAGGTTCTGTTAAATTTGCTTACAATAGCCCGACACCCATTAACCAATAATTAAGTGGTTATTCTTAAATAAATAAACAACAACAACACAAAATCACATGAAATACAAGGCCTTTTAGTCCAGCCTCCACTGACTCAGTTAGCTTTAGCACTGAATTTCAAAGTGTTATCCATGTAGAGGTGGTAAAATTTTATTTGTTTTGTGATGTAAATGTCTTGTGTGTTATTTTCTGTTGGCATTGCTGACCGTCAGCCAGCTAGCTGAATTAACACCCGTAAACATAGTGCCCGCTGCCCACCTGTCAGTTTCCACTGGTTAGCTTAGCTAATGTTAACTTGCTGCTCTGCACTGTGCACCAACTGGTTCGGAAGCTAGCTGGCAGCAGCGCTTATTAACAGTTACCGCAAGTAACATTGTCCTGCCACTGCAGAAACATGGTGCCCACCCTCAGGTCTCCCCCCAGGTTGCCCTGGTGGGGAAGCAGCTACATTTTTAGCAGCAAAACCCTTTAAGCATTTGTAACAAGGGAGCACCCCATGGCTGCGTTTTGAGTCCCATGCTGTATTCCCTATACACACAAGACTGTGTAGCCACTTCAGACTCCAGCACCATCATTTAATTTGCTTACGACACAGCTTTGGTAGCATCACAGATAACTACCTAGGTCTACCTGAAAGAAGTAGAGGACCTGATCCACTGGTGTCAGGACAACAACCGAGTCCTGAATGTTAGCAAAACTAAGGAAATGATAGTGGACTTTGGGGAAAAAGGACCCAGGGAACTATGCTCCCCTTAATGTCAGCAGATCCCTGGTGGAGAGGGTGGTTAGCTTCAAATACCTTAGTGTCCACATCACTGAAAGCCTTACCTGGGCGCTACATACTGACTCAGTGGTGAGAAAAGCAAGGCAAAGACTGTTATACCTAAGACACCTGAAGAAAAAAACAAACTTGCTGTGCTAATGATGCTAACAGAGCCATAAAAATTGAGTAAACCGAAGAGTGGCCACCAAGTTTCTAAAGCAACTCTGTAGGGTTTAGGAATGCATTACTAGCAGTAATCGCCAAATGAGTGGCCCCGCTAGCAAGCTCCCATCTGACTTGGCTGGTGCACAGGGCAGAACAGCCAAGGCTAGCTAACCAGTGTAGACTGGAAGATAGGCAATGGGCGCTAAGTTTCTGCGTGTTAACACAGCTAGCCAGCTGTCACTCTCCCACCAGATCCAGCTGGTGTTAAGTGCTCAAACAGAAGAATAGGAAAATTAACCTACAGACGTACATGAGTGATGGGTCAGAAATATTAACTGTTTAACTTTTAACCGTTGACATCCTAAATTTGTAAGCAACTTTAAGTCCTCCTATGGACACACATTAGTGTAGGCTGGTGCTGAAGCAGATACAGAATGACAATATAGTGAAACACTGTTGTCACAATAGAAAATGTCTTTACAGGGGAAGTTATAGCTGTTCACAAATACTGTTAAACAGTTGAAATTGTCTTTACAGCTATGTACTGCTTATAAATGCTAAATAGGGGCAGTTAAAGCTTTGCAGGTGAATTTTCTTCCATTATCACTTACTGATACAGAAGTATGATAACAGGCAGTTACATCTTTATGTTGTGTATTATTTACATTTACCAGACTTCTTGGTTTAATCTTAGTCTATCTCCTACAACTTTATTTTCCTCTGATATTAAATGCTGTGGTGACTCTTTTGCACACTACATGCTCTTCAATTTAAAAAAAGACCCATAAAGCTCTACTTTAAGATAAAGTGATAGACCGAGATGATAAATCCACATCTGCGGTTAATCCAAATGACCCGCTGTGTCTTATCTGACCTGACCTCGCAACCCTACTTCCAACTCGGGTTAAATGCAGGTCTCGACTTTGGTATGAAAGGATAAACACAGACTCCCATCAGGCGAGGGTATCTCTCCTAATGCTGTTGCCATTTGAACTGCGTTTTAATCGAGAAAGAAAGCTCGAGTGGCCACACAAAGTCAACATGTGGGAAAGAGAAACTGCTTATGGTGCTTGTTTTATAGCTACTAATGCAGAAAAAGAACCAGAGAGAAATGGGATTTTTTTTAATGGTTTAGCAGTGATGTGTATTGAACCACTGTTGGAGACATGATTCTCTGTGACCTGTAACAGCAGTCTCATATAAAACGGTAAACCATGACCATGAAAAGGCATTCATTATACCATATCAAACATGAGGTCTGTGTATGAAAGGTCTGCTGTCAAGAATGAATGCTGGGAAAAATAATATCTGTAGTTAAAATTACAAGGTCACACGATTTTGAATCCGGAGTAGAGATACTTTTGACTGCTTAAACATAACCAGCCTTACTGTGGGTTTATTGCTGTCTAATGACCCATGAGGCTTTGGCTCCCTTGGATTTTCTTTAGTTTTCATTGCTTTTCATTACCCAGTATTTGTGATGCATGATTAGCAGGCTTGTTTTCAGATGTCATGGGGAATACAGTGAACAAACTCTACCAGACCAAATAAAATTGCAAAACATATTACCCAGGTCATTGTTTTGACATTATGGTAATTTCGTTGTTTTCCCATGTGTCTCCATTCCTGCAAGTTTAACAGTAAGTAGAGTTTGTAGAGCCCTATAAAGAGTCAGTGTTTGGTTTCTCAATTCTGGGCAACTGTAGAACAACATGGCGGACTTCATGGAAGAAGACCCACTCTGTAGATATAAACAGTTCATTCGAAGATTGTAAAAACTAAAGATGTTCCAGCACCTTTTTTTTCCTTTTCTGTACCGATTCTGATTGTGGAAGTTGCATAATGACAGATACCTTTATACTGTAGGGTTGGGCCGGTGTGAAGATTTCAAACCGCTTTGATATGAAGCCAAACACCGGACTGGACCAGTATATCGAATTTCACCAGGTGTACCACTTGACTCAGCAGCCTCTCCCTGCTGGAACATAAGGACACCATGTCCCAACAGCAAATGAGTGTCCAACTGTCACGTACCATTGCATCTGTCCACACTGAATTCCTTACATATGCACTTCTGTTATGTCATGTAAACTAACTACATAAATATCAGCTGTGCGCTCGAGGTCAAACAGAATATGTAACCAGTTAAAAGATGGGTGACTGGCTGTCTTCCTACATTTGAACGCTACTTTTTAAAGCAGAAAACACTCGTTTCATATTGTAATATTTACTGAAAATGACATACAATATAGTCAACGGCAAGTAGCCTAGCTTGTTTGCGTGGTCATTTAGCTCACCAGAAACTTCAGTGATCCCTTCAGCCAGCCTCCACCTTGTGCAGGTTTTTATAGTGAAATAAGAAGGTCTTGTGTATATACAGTAGTTTCTCATTTCAGCTTCATGAATCAGACGTTCCTTGTCCATTGCTGCACTTTCAAAGCATGCACCTGGAATAAGAAGAAACATGTCATGGTGCTTGCAGCTAATTAGGGTAACTCTTTCCTTGGCTTCAAATCCAAAATGTTCTCATATTGGGGCAGTTTTATTGTTCTTGAGGGACTTACTCTGCCATGTCTCCTCTCGTCACCCCAAAACACATGAATGTCACTGGCCACCGGCCTCCGCTCATGAGTAAATTGCACACAGCTTGTCGGACACTTGTAAGAATAATCTTAAATTAATCACATTGTCATATAGCTTATTACTAATGCAATTTGAGTTAGATTTAGCGCTGACGTAGGAAATGTTTTAATTTGCCAGAACTTGACATAATATCAAATGGTGGTTCAGCTGGTTTGGATAAAATCAAACCAATTTAATCTCGTACAATGGACCGGACCAGCAAAACTGGAAATGGACCCAGTACTAGTATACTACTAACCCTGTATGGATGTGAAATGATTGCTATCAGTGTTATCTAGCATGGCTCAACATGAACAAATCCATACAGATTTTGCTGACATTTTTGCTGACGGCTGACGTTCACAGCTATAAAATAGCAGTTGCCAGTGGCTGCATGATGCAACTTGCTGTGTAGACAACTGTTTTAGACCGGTGAAAAATAATTGATTTTCGGTAAAAGAGCCCCTTTATCTGGGTGTGAAACTGCTTTTAAGGTAAATAAAAATTAGGTGGGATCAAATCGTACATAGACTCGTACTCGCTGATACTCAGTCCAGCATTTTAGGCTGTATCAGAGGCATTTCTGATACTGGTATTAGTATCGGAACACCTCTAATGATAACACAATAATTCTTAGTTTCAGGTGATTATAAACAAATTAAAAAATATACACGTGAATATTATATGCCATTATTCCCAATAGACGTCACTAAATCATACACACAGGACCTTTAAAGCGCCTGTTTTGGTGCACAATGAAAGCTTGAAAGTATAATTTGGTCAACTATATTCTTGATCCACACCACCCACACAAGTACAGCCAAGACAGGTGTCTCCGTATGACACTGCAGTGTAATCCTTTCGTAATCCCCACCCAAGCTCAGTGCTCAGTTTCTTAATCCCAACTCTAATAAACAAGTTAAAGCCGAAGTTAATGTGTCCAGTAAAAAAGTGCAGCATGTGTCTTGTCTGCCACGGGTGAGTTATTGTGTGATCACTGGAAATCCAGGCAGAGTTCCCCTTCTGTCAGTACTGTGAGGTATGCTCCCAGATTCATAGGATTTTTGTCTGTCAGTTAAACATTACTCTTGCCCATGTGGCTTTCTCGAGCAGTCGGCATGGGGTTTCAGTTAAGAAAAGGTTTGCGTGACACTCAGGCATTGTGTGGTTTTTGGGGGAGATTTCAAAATCCGTTTGTAAAGTCTCGCAGAGAGGGAAGAAATCATGGAATTTGGCATCTGCTGAGCATGGAGCAGAGCCTTGTGTAATCTGACAAGTTGTGTAGTTCAGTCGCATGTGGTTTTTCGAAAACCCCGGACAAGACGTCAGGCATTTCACTGTGAGGGTTTACATTCTGCAGCCCCAGAGCAAAAGTCCTTTTGTTCACTCAGCCATTGATAGAATTTGGAAATAGAGCTCCACTGTTCATGCACATTGTAAACTGGTCCCATTTCCATCGTGATCCTATTCTAATTATTTTGTACCATTACATAGTGAATGGTTCTTTTATTGCGTGGAGGCATTAGACTAGTAACAGGATTTTAAATGGAAAAAAATCATGTCAAAGCTCATCCAGGAAAGGTTAGGTAGGGCTGAGAAATTCATCAAAAATGATTTGATTCATTGAAATGATTGATCTTGGGAATACAGGGTGGAATCACCAGTATTCAGTCTTTTTAAAACCAATAATTAGAGTTAAAAGGCTTCTTGTATGAAGGGTTTACTTGGAAACCAGGGGAATCCTTGAACTTCAATCTGCCTTGACACTTCACATTCAGGTTTTATTAGCCTCCTGTCATTTTAGATTGGGGTGTAGAACTCATCAAGTGTTATCACAAATGCACTTGTTATGAGAATGACTGGCAAGGTCTTTTAAAGCTGTGGTTCCCAACTGGTGTGTCAAGGATCCATCCTGAATGGACCGCAAGTGACTCACGAAAATGTCATGTTTGTAAAAAACACACTTTGTTTTTAAGTACAGTGAATTTAGGGTGTAAAAGTTTCATTTTGAAGTGCCGTTTCCTGCTGTAGAGTGAGTGGCTAACAGACAGCTCCTTAACAGAGACAGCAAACTAGCTTGATGACTTGGACAAATGCAAGCATTACACTAAATATGTTAAACTGTGTGGACCTTGAACTAATGACTAAGGAGAAATCTGCACCTTGTGCTTGGGCCAGTTGGGAAACACTGTTTTAAAGTGTCTAGGCTAGAGCTGCAAATAGTCAGTTGACAGAAAATTTATTCAGAAATTTTTTCAGTAATTGATTAATCATGTGAGTCGTTTTTTAAGCAATAATGCCAGAAATTCTCTAGTTGCAGCTTCTCCAATGTGAGTGTTTGCTATTTTTTTTCTGTTTTGACACTGTAAGCTGAATATCTTGGGGTACTGGACAAGACATTACATATTATTCACTATCTTCACATCTTGCAAACCAAACTATTATTAGAAAAAATGTCATGCAGATTAATCGCAATTGAAAATAAAAGTTAGCTGCAGCCTGAGTCTAGGTTACTGTCACTGTTAAATATAAAGTGTGCATTTGTTGGTAGAAGGAAATAGTAACGGCTAAAGGAATTAACTGATAGCTGGCTGGCAAAGGGCTGTCTGGGCCTTACTTTGAGTACATATCCGTGACTAGTTCCAGCACATGCTTTATGAGTTTGCCTTTGCCAAGTTTTGTTGTTTGCGGTGGAAATCTGCAGGCTGTTGGCTTAACAATCTTCATCAAAAGTGTAGCAGGAAAACAGATGTAGGCTCTCTCCCTAACAGTCGATCCTCAGCATGAGCACTTAATACACCTGGGTCTTTGGGTTTATGGATAAGCCCACTACCAGCTACCCAAAACAAGTATGGAAACTAGTATCTAACAATATGAGCATACTACATCTCTAAATTCTGAGATTCAAACATGTGCCAGGCAAGTTTGGATTGGCACGTCACAAATTCGAAAATCCATTGCTGTCTAATATGCATCATATTCAATTGGGGCAGACTTACTACTACTAATGGCAAAATCTCAGCCAGACAGAATAAATCTTTATGCAAACTTTGATTAGACCTCTGCTATATGAATACGTCCTATCAATGTGACAATGTTAACACACTGGAACATCATATTATTTTATGTTTTAAAATCACTAGTGCTGTGTCAGCCCCTGCAATTACGAGCTACAGAACAACATAAACAAATAAGGGTGCAAAATACACTTAGCATTCTGATATGTCTGCTATTTCCCGATATTGGTGCACAACAAACTCCTCATTTCTCCGAATCTCACTGATGTTTTCCTTTAATGCAAGCCATTTAGATGCACACAGCTCTTTCACCGGCCAATCTAGAGCTATTCTCACATAGCCCAACCTATCTCCTCAACTTAAAGCAAAAGCAAAACCTAGCGTGAGCAGCAGTGGTGGCTGAAGTGGAAGCCAGACCCAGAATGTCTTAAAGACGGAGAAAGAGTAGATGTGCCTCCAGCTCCTTTTAGAGTATTTTTTTAACTTTATGTGGGAAAACCATGTTAAACTAAATATTAATCATAGCAGAGTACATACTCTAAAACGTGTCTGGAGGGGGACTTTAAGGAAAAGTTATTTCCAGGCCATTATTAAGTCACCTAACCTCGGCCACAAATATCCCCAAAATGTCAATTCCCAAAGCGTCGACACAATCATTTCAAGGAGCCGAGTCAATTTAAAAGAGGCTCTGCATGAACCTGTTTGCACCTTTCCGCCGTTGGCTGTCAGTCTGAAGGAGGGTTCATTGTGTGGTCCTGTCTGCGGCTCTCTGTGTCTCCATACGGCCCAGGAACAGTGTGTGGTGACAGCTCGGGTGATTACCTGTCCTGTCTCATTCACTCAGCCGGCCTGCAGCTTGGCCACATCATGCATCAGAAACTGACACACGGTGATTACGATGTCGTTAGGCCTCACTCTCTGTCGCTCTCTGCACACATTAATTTGCTCTTCCTCTGAGCACTGGGAGAAATGGGCTATCCACGCTCATTTCTGTAAACCATTAAATATGAAGCCTCAGCGATGACAAGTCTTGAGCTAATATTAAATTTCATCAGGGGACTAATGTTTGGTTTTCAAAGCACTGGGTTCATCAGGGATTCAGATTCTTCATTCAGTGATTGATCTGCAGTGTCTCACACTGCATAATTCATGGTCATAATTAGTCTTATATGTCATGATAAATCACAGCATTTTTGTTATTAATTTCAAATAATGAAATAAATCAAAAAATATTGTTTACCTTGTGCGCATTGTATTTAGAATCATATTCTAAAATAAATGGAGACACAACAGTATAAAAAGTAAGACTTAAATGTTTCTTTAAAACTTTAAAATCCATCTTCCTGGCACAGTTAATGCTTTTATTTGATAGGTTATTACAATTAGCTTTTGCCAGACTTGCAATATATGACTTAGTCTTGCTACATCGCAGTCATTATGACCCCCAAAACACTGGAGGAATGCCCAGCAAAGAGTGGGAAAAAATCTACTTCTAAGTCTCGTCTAATTTGTACTATAAGTGCGCATCCTAACATTTTTGTACGTCACCTTAGATAGCACTAAGTACAGCTTTAAGCACACCTGGAACTAAATGTCTATAGTTTCTGAACAAATACCTGGAAAACTAAATTTTGTGCTAGTACACCTCATAGGTGCTGAGGGTAGGTTAAAGAAAACGGACTTGCTGGTGGCACTAGAGGAAAAGAGAGGTTATCAGCTAAGTCTTTAGGGTTCATCTTCTGGGGGACAATGAAGTTCAGTTAGGTCGTGCCAGCAGTAATCTCTTTAAACACTCATTAATTCTTTTGTTCATTTATTGTAACTAGTTATTATGGTACAGGGTCACGGGGTACTGGAGACTATCCCAGCTGACATTGGGCGAGAGGCGGGGTACACCCTGGACAGACCGCTATTAGTGCTATATCGTAGGCAACTGGACTTCCTTGAGTTTCTTGAAACATTTCGTCTTCAAGAAACTCAAGTAAGTCCAGTTGCCTGTGATGTAGCACTTGCGATTAGCATGACCTGAATGACTGAGAATCTTCACCAAACTGACACTGGGAGAACATGCAGACTCCACACAGAGGGCCCCAGGGGTTGGAAGTGAGAGGGTTTGAAACCCTCCTGAAATCCTGGAACGCTCTTAATGTGAGGCAACAGTACTAACCACTGTTCCACTATGCTGCAAGATTTTGGCATAGGAAGTGTTCTGTTGTCCATTTGTAGTCCAAGTAGTATTGACCAGTCACGTTTGAGTAGCTGATAAACAATCTAGCATTGGCCGAAATGCAGTCTTGGAACCTATCAGCTGTTGTCTGACAATTTAGCCTCACATTATGTTTTCTTTTTAGTATTAATCAGCATTCATATGCACGTATCCCTTTATAGAGATTAGATGAAATGACTGGCACGAAGAACAGGAAGTTTTGGCTCAGATGTCAGCTGGCTATACTTGATCTACGATCAGCAGTTTCCCCCAGAGGCTTAATAATGTCAGACCAATAGCCACTGGGTTTCAAGACTGTACCAACAGCTAAAGTATTTCCGTCTGGAACAAAGTGGCAGACCTACCACTGACCGACAGGCCAACATATTCATCTCTAGATTGATTAAGCAGTAATTTGGATATATCCTGTGATTAGTAGCTTTAGTTCTCCTCGTCATATTCGGTTTGGAACAGTAAGTAGATTAAAACAATTATGTAAAGGGTGCGCAGTCTTATGATCCAATGTGTCAATTGTTATTTTGTCTTCTAAGTCTAATTGGATCCAGCATTGGCAGCATATTCCTGAGCTCTGAGTGGTTTATGCCCAATTAATAAATGTGTGGTGTTGGCTGCAGCACGGCATTCCTCCCGCAGTTCAGTGCTAATGATTTGGAGCGCTTTAATGTCGACTGCCTTGAATGAAGAGCACTAAGCCTGGTGTCACCGCGGCCCTTAAATCACCATTAGTCTTCTTTTCCGCCTACACACTTTCCTACCTCCAGCCGTCTCTTGTGCGCTTCCCCTCAGATGCTCTCGACGCCCCCCTCCCTTCCTGTCCTTTTCATTTTCGTTTTCCACGTAGGCCCACCGTCTCTTCATTGCTGTCACAGTGTGTCAGAACAGGTGGAATCAATTACTGACCTTCGGCAGCCCCGCTCCCTTACCACAACTAGCTCTTTAATTGAGGGAATTAATGAGTGATCAGTCTGTGAGATGATTTGGTGTCACGGATCTCGCTCTGGCTGTGTGCGAGGGAGGAAAGCTGGGGGAGGGATTGTTTGACCAATCCTGCATAACTAATTCTGTCCTTCCACAAAGGCAGTCAAAGCAGTTCACATGTCCCTGCCTGCCTTCCCCGTCTGCTAATCACCTCTAAGGTTGAGGAAAGACACAGAGGTGTATTACAACACTAATGCCGCATTTCCACTGCATGGTACGGCACGAATCTTCTCAGTTCCAACTTGCTAGTGTGGTTTTCCATTAGCTTAGGTAGTGGATAGTTCCTGGGACTTTTTGTACCATCTCGGTCAAAGTTCCAAGCGAGCTGAGCTGATACTACAAGGTAGAGTTTAAACACTGCAGACCATTGATTGGTTAGAGTTAGGTAGCTAATGAGGAAAGAAGGTCCTAAGTCATGCTATAAAACTACTGTAAATCCACAATACTCATGGTATCTTCAAGAATATATTTTTTTTTTTGGTAATTGGTTGTCTGCTTGCAATTAATCCTTTAATTTAAAAGAAAAGAAAAGAAAAGAAAGAGACCAGTTACCAAAAGCTGCCCCAAGCTGTTCAAACACTCTGTCTGATTGGGGCCTAATGTTGCTGTCAAGGGCCACTGACATACCAGGAAGACATCTATGTGCTCAGATCTTTGTTAACATCCCCTCATCGTACATCCATCGTCTGCATCTTCACATCTGCTCTGGATGTGTTTGTACAGTGGTTCTGAAGTGTCTCGTGTTTCTCTCTCCCTCTCAACCCCCCACTTCTTTCTTCACAGATGGAATCTCCTGTCTCCACGCCAGCTCCTCCGCCCCTCCACCTCCTGGCCACAGTAGGCAACAGTGAGATTTCCTCGCCGTGTGAGCAGATAATGGTGCGCACACGCTCAGTGGCCGTGAACACATCCGATGTGGCCCTGGCTACCGAACCTGAGTGCTTGGGGCCCTGCGAGCCCGGTACAAGTGTCAATCTCGAAGGCATTGTGTGGCAGGAAACTGAAGACGGTAAGTGGAGTGGTTTAACATGCTGTTTAGTCGGAGTGGGAATCTTTGGGAATCACACAATTTGATTCCAATTGATTCTGGGTTACAAACTGAGTCCCTGTGAAACAAATGAGTGCTGGATTTTGGCCTAACAGAAGAGCTGCAGATACATGGGATGGTTTGTTTTGTGCTGTTACTCACAAAGCCAGTGTGGTTGCATGAAGACATCAGAGGTTTGGGGTTTTCAAGGCTTCAGTGAAGCCTCTGTCATTTAAAAAGTAATCATCTTGCTGTCATTATCGTACATATTTTGCCTGCTAAAATGTAATTGGATATGCCCTGACTGCCTCAGGAGGTGATGGTGGTACTAATGCGTGCTTTAACAGCCCACATGCTGCATAGTATTGCCAACAAGAATAGTAGTTGGCAGGCAGTTCTTAGGTGGCCTTGATTTGTTTTTTTGCTGGGGAGTATGCAGACAGGAGTTTGTTGCACAGAGATATCTGCTCTCAACAACAACATGCCTCATAACACAAAGCACTTTTTTTTTGTGTGTGTGTGAGTCTGCCATTTGGGAATAGAGTTGGCTCCTCTCCCGCAGTGCAGTCCGAGTGAAATCTTAGACGCTCTCAGTTTTCCTCCCTTTGATCGAAACCGCATTCAGCTTATTTAATTTTAAGATGTATCGCTAGCACTATCAAGTTCTGCTGGGTCTGAAAAACTGCCCTCTTTTTCTTTCGTGCATGTGAAATAATGCAAACACCTAATCTTCAAAGCAGCTCGCGCTCAGTCGCTCTGCGGGCATGCTGAGTACAAATCGCCCACACATCCACAGTGCTGCTTGTTGGTTCACTTGCAGGAACCGAACAGAAAAAGGTCCCTGCCTCATCAACATTCCCAAAGCACAGTCACTGCTATTGAGTGGCTTTTTCTTCCCCCCACTCGCTCCCTTTTTTTTTTGATTTTTGCTCCAGCCCTGGGCTGTGTCAGATTCACCCCCGTTCTCCTCTCTATTGCAACCCTTTTTTCTGTTACCAAGCATCCAGCCAGTCACCCTTTGACTCTGTTTCCAAGCAAACTGGGAGAGAGCGAGTGCAAGGCAGGGGGTTGGGGCAGGGGGGGAGACAGACAAGGCTACTTCTGTTAGTGACACAAACATGGCTCAGAGCCAACACCAGTACTATGTTTGTGCTCCCTCATTCTCTGCCTCCCACAGAGTGATTGACCCTCCCCCTCGCCCTGCCCCCTTCCCTTTCCCCGTCCAAGTCTGTCCTTTGCCTGCACTCACTCTCTCAAAGCTGCTATTTTGGCAGAAAGAGGTAGTGGTTTGGCCTGATGGGGCTGTGTTTTCTTCTGATTCTACTCTATCTGGCTCAGTGGGTGGAGGCCGGTGGGAGCTTTTGAGTGGTTTTAAAAGTGGTATGGTGGAGAGGTATGTGTTGAAGAAAGGAAGGAGGAGGGTGGGGGCGCTCTGCAGGTGTAGCGCACAGGTTGTTACGGTCATTGGAGCTGTTGAGACGAGTAGGGTTTTCAGACGCTAACCCACTTCCCCTCTTTGAAGCCTTTTTTTTTTCTTTTTTAAATCTCAGACGAAACCTCTATCAGGTAGACACAGTCAGGGTGGGAAATCATGTGATAAAGGATGAAGAGATAGATTTGAGACCTGCAACTATGAAGTTGCCCTCAGATGTCTCTTACGTGTTTTCCCTGTTGCTGCACATCATGTTCCCATGTGTGTTTCTGTTTGAAGACACCACAGCTTGCTCATTTCACAGGGTTCCTGCAGATCCTTAACAAGGTCTTAAAAGACCCTGAATTCAGTAATCTACAATTAAGGCCTTGCTTGACATTAAAAGGTCTTAAATCAATCTGTCAAAACTCTTAAACTGTAAGACATTGGAATTTGGATTTTATGATTTTTGCATTGTAAAATCTTTATTTTTCCTCAATTTACTGAATGTCTTTAGCACCAACATAACGCAGATCAGGATAGCAGCACCAACAACACTGATATTGTGTTTCTGGTCAGGACACCCATACCCCTGTTAAGCTACCTCTTTAAGGCGGAGATGTCCCGCTGTTACTCTACTTTGCTGTTTTTGTAAAAGGTATGATCGCTCAATTGGGTGACAGAGTTGTCTCACCTTTTACCTGGCAGTGGAGGGAATAATAGCACCGAAAAGATGTCTGTATTTAGGACAGCCGGCAGGACGGAAGAAATGTTTTTATGACGTAGTATGTGTGCGACCCACGGCTGGTAGATTTACAAACCAGCTCGAAGCAGTTAGCAGCTAACTCAAAGAAGAAGAACAGCAGCCAAAATGTCCAGAAATTGGAAATACAGCTAGGTTAGGGAGCTCCTTATACTCCAAGCAGAAGACGAGTTTAGCCACCACATAACAGAAACAGTAAATGATTGTTGTTACCATGTTTTGCCATTGTTATTGTTTATAAAGCACCTCCAATATGTTATATATGACACTAGAGTCCAGAACTGTTATGTTGCACTTCATGCCTGGATGCTAACATGCTATCTTAAATCAAACACAGGGGTGTGATGATGCAGTCATTGTTTGGTTCTGTGTAAAAGTGCAAAGGTGGTGTAACGAAAGTACTGACCCTGTCGTGCGATCTCTGTGTAAGGCGGGATTTGGAGCAGAGGATCCACTGTCTGCTAGCTTAGTGGTTCCCTACTGGTCCAGCCACGGGGTCCAGATTTCTCCTTAGTCATTAGTTCAGTGTCCCACAGTTTAATATATCCGGCCTCACACTTGGGTTTGGCCATGTCGTCCAGCTAGTTTGCTGTCTCTGTCAAGTAGCTGTCCGTTACTCACTCACTCTACAACAGGAAAATGGCACTTGAAAATAAAAGCTCTGTGCCATAAATTCACTGTACTTCAAAATAAAGAGTGTTGTTTTTTACAAACTTAACACGTTCACGAGTCACTTGCGGCTATTCAGAATGGACCTGCGACCCATCAGTTGGGAACCACTGCGCTAGCTAGCTGTGACTGTGGACGACATAGAGAAGTGCAAATTCAGCAAAACTGGCTATTTATCCAAGATTTGCTGCCATAGCTAAAACCAGAACAAGGCAATGCATACGAGGCTCGGTGTACTTCATCCAGGAAGTTTTTCAAATGCAGCACAATGGGATTCAAGGCAGTGGAAATAGTGGGACACAAAATTGCCAAGAGAACTCAAACAACAAATGCCAGTATTTCCTGGAACTGTTGTTCTCATCTCCACCATGCGACAAAAAAAAAAGTTTTATATTACAATAAACGTTGTAGTAAGTGAAGTTGGTTCATGTTTTTTTCTTATGTTTTTGTTGTTGTAAAAGTAGTCCTAAATGTCATTTTGAGTGGCATTAAAAAAAGTCTTAAATCTAACATGTTTTAAGCTTAAGGAACCCTAGTTTAAGCAAAGTCTGCGATAGTTTTGTGTGTGTATAGAAATCTGTCGCAGCTGAAGTGTATGCTGTTCCTGAAGCAGAGATGCAGTTGACAGTTTTAGCAGCCATAAACAGTCATTAGTGTTGTTGGTGCTGTTAAAATATGAGATTGAATCTGTGCTGAGTTTCTAAGAAGGTATTTGTCAATAGCCTCCATTGTATTACATTTTGCACACTACATTAAACAACACAAAGATGTGTATTCCTGCTACATCATTTTAATGGTACGAGGTCTCTAACAACCCACCGGCTAGTTTTAAAATGAAAGAGACCCAGATGCTGCTTACTTCAAACTGCACTGCCATTCTGCCGTCTTTCCCTGAGAGACCCATGAAAGCAGACTTCTCTCATTGTGGTGCATCTGAGCAAATGAGAACCAAATGAGGAAATCAAGCAAATCCAGGCAGAGTACCAGGGAAGAGCAACAAACAGAGGCCCCAAAGACATAGCAGAGGCATCCTGATTAGCAGTGAAGTTGAGCAGTCCCCCACTTCTCTGCATGACAAGTCCCATACAGAGCTGTTTAGGCATGCACTGCGTGTGCGCACGTTTCATTTAGCATGCCAACCAACAGCTGCTTCATCACCTCCGCCTTTCAGCCTTGTGGGAGTAAATGAACAACAGGCTCCCAGTAATTGTCTGTGCCTCACCCGGCTCACAGAGTGCTAGAGAAAGGAACAGATGAGGAGGAAGCAAGCGACACCTTACAAAATGCGATCACAGAAGCGGCACCTTCGGTCAGAGCTGACAAGAATCTTGTCTGATGAGGCCAAATAAATTTTTCATCCTGTGTAATTTGAGCACAGATGTAGCAGCTGAATCTGGATAACGGCTGGACTGAATGTGGATTGCTGACTGAACAAAAAAACCTCTAACACTTAAAAAATAGGATTCAATTTGATGTTTGTGTAGGAGAATATATGAATGGATAATGGATAATATGAGGTGAGGGAAAGCGAGTCTGTGTCATTCAGTCAGGGGGCGAATGAAGCGTAGACAGGAGGAAAGGAGGGGGGTTGGAGTCGTGGTATTTTAAGGCCCGGCACTGACACAAATCCCCTCAGCGCAGACGAGGCAGTGGCAGCTCCCAGGGTCGCGTCGGCAGAGCGATGGGCCAACCCCTCCCAGGCTTAGCATGCTGATACCTCCAAATGTCATCTCTAAAATGCTGGAGAAGTTTATTGCTCTTGAAACGCAGCCCAGAACGCCTTGGCTCCTGCTCCAGGGCAGAGGGAACACAGAGGGGGCCCCTTTGGCCAAACACTGCAGCTCCATGCCAGTGCTCCCCCCTCTTACACACACCCTGACCCTCCAGTACACAGCAGGCTATTCCCCAAGCACGTCCTACAGCTTCTTAAGCTCCCTAATAGATAAATAATACAGGCTGTTTGTGATAAATATTTGTCTCATTGATTATTTATGCAACACACATTACATCATTGTAACATTGCATGCATTGGCCTTAGCTCAGGAGTTAAAAGCGGTTTGGCATCTGAATAGAAGAGAGGTCAGTGTGAAACGGATATTCCTGTATAAACATTTGAGAGATGTGTTGGGTTTTTTTTTTTTGCTCTATTTCTCCAACGCTGTCAGGGAGTTGAGAAGGGGAATATTGTATGAAAGGAGCACTTGGCTCTGTAGCTCACTTGCCAGCTATGCTTCCTTGCTCTTTTGAAGACCACCTGTCAGTGGCCTCATTGAAATGTTTTTACAAAGACGAGCGGTGGCTGCTCTCTGTGAACTCGCTATAGAAACTGTCCTTGAAATAAGAGTGAGCATTCTCGGGAAGCCTGTAGTCCTCTGCCAGGCCAATGAGCAAGAAGAAGATGGAGTGAGAAATCAATCACGGACCTCTGTTAACAGTAGAGGACACACTGAAAAGAAAAGAACAAATGTGCTACGCCTCTTTCTTTCTCTCGCCCACACTTTCATTTGCCAGTTCCTTAGCCATGTTTACTTTCCAACCTTACCAAGCCAGTCTTTACCCTCATCAGTGTTCACTATGCAACAGTGGAAGCAGGCAATTTCCAGGGGGGAAAATGAACACTCCCATGTTTTAAACATAGAAAAAGAATCAGACTAGAATGGACATTTCCATTAAATCTTTGCAGTGGATTGGTCAGAGTCCCTGAGATTAGGTTTTGCAGTGACGCCCAAAGGAGCCGTTGTGTAGTACAAAGCATGTAGAGGCATCTTTTGTGCACTTACTCCATTGTCTGATGTTGAAGCATTATGTACTGACAAGAGTAAAGTGGGATTTATACTTGTGCATCAGCTCTATGCAGACTCTACACCATAGTGAGCATTTATAGTTGTGTGATGGTGCGTCTGTGTCACTCTGCAGTTACACCACTGAAACACTAGTCGGCAGCAGGATTTCTGTGAAGGGCTGTAAAGTTTAGTTGATTCAAAACACACCCAAAACTTTAAATATGGCTTAACAGCGACAAATTAAAACAAAAGTACACAAATCGGCTTCACTATAACTCGCAGCATTCACAGACATACACTTGTCTTTATCTGGACACATTCTCCCCACAAATACAACATGCTAATGTTTTTAGCACAAGCCTATGGCATTTTACAGTGTATAAATTAGCCTAGGGGCTAGCAGACTTTTCCTCTACTCATATAAAACCAGGGACAACAGCAACATTTAACAAAGGTAATGTTACAAAATTCTGTTCCATGACAAAACAACTGTTTTATACTAAAAACGTTTTCCAAACAAATACAACATGCTAACGTTATTAGCACAAGCCTATGGCATTTTACATTGTATAAATTAGCCTAGCAACAAGCGACAGTTTCCTCTGCTCATATGAAGCCAGGATAAATCACACACAAGACTTAAAATGCTATTTTTGTGGAGGCTTTATTGTCTTCATAATTTATTGTGTCTTATCTGTGAAGTGAAAGCAAAGTAAAGCTTCGTTTCCACTGAGGGAAATGGTTTCAGCTTACAGAAATAGACAGGAGGTCTGTGTTGCCGCAACATCTAGTTACATTTCTGAGGAGGTGCACATAAGGTTACAGCGTAGGCTCTACGTCAACACAGGAGTTCTCAAACTCTGTGACACACTTTATGGGCATACTGACGTGTTGTCACCGTAACAACTAACACCCATCACCATTTTCTTTTGTACTAGCATGGCAAACAGTTGAGTATCCTTACTACTCATTCTCTTTCTGTGATTTTAAAGAATTCACCAGCGTTCCTAAATATGTGGTTGAAATAATACTCTGCATGGAACTTAAGATATAGATGACTCACATTCTTTAAGGGAGCAGGCTTGTCTTGTTAGTCACAAACTTAGTCCCCGGGAGGTGTTATCAAGATGGCACCCGAGTTAACCCAAATCTCTTAAGAGAGACTTGGTTCCTATTCATATTGGCTGACAACTGCATTTTTTCAAGCACTTAGATGGCCTTGAAACGTAAATCATATGCCTGGAGGAACTGTAGGCTTTGCCAGTGGTTGTCATAAGATATCACGTTTGCTATATACACGTCAATGAGAGCTTGAGTAATGCGCCCTTGGCAGACCTGTCTCTTAATCTGAGCACCATCTCCTTTAAGGAAAAAAAAACAGTGGGTTTGTTTTGACAGAAGGATTATAGATTTACCCAGATGACATTTAAGGAAACTGCTCTCTGCCTCACGACAACTTATTTACAGTAATACATGCATGTAAAGTTGGTAGAGATGTTATATGCATGGTTGCTGTTTTGTGGTTTACTCCCACTGTAAGAGTAAACATGTACTGATTTTGTGTGTGTGGAGGGAGAAACTGCTGCATGCGGCTGATAATGCTGCGACGATGTGGGCAGCATACTAATGCTCCCTTCCTTTGCCTCTCAGTGGTATGGGAGAATTGACCTTCTCACAGGCTGTTATTCTTGTCAGTGAGAGTGACTTCGCACTTTTACCTCTTATGAACCGGAATACAGCCTGAACTTTTCAGATAGGGCTCACTCAACTCAAACTCAAAATAAAACCATAAACCACACTAATGTTTCATTTCCTGCTCACTGGTAAACCTTTACTTCACTACTAAGATACTTTTTTTTATGGTGTGTTTATCAGTGTTTTATTTCTTGGCTTTTTCCTTTGTGATACTTGTGCTTTGAAAATTGCTGTAATGTGTAGCACAGGTGCAACTAACAGTCTATTTTTATTACACATCATATGCCAGTTATATTCTACATTAATTGATAAATCATTTGTCAGGAAATGTCAGAAAATAGTAAAAAAAAAACACCAATTCAGTTTCCCATTTCTGCTCTGAAATTGCAAAAACAATAAATTTATGATCAGAATTACAAAGCAGAAAGAGAGAAGACACCACAAACAAGAGTAAGACTGAAAATTAATTAAACAGTAACGAGGAAACTAGATTTACAAAAGTATTGATAAACTAAATTTAGTTATTTAAAGATAGTTACATTGGTCCTTATGCCAGGAAAAAACAACCTAAAGATCAAGAAGTACAACACAGTAATTAATCTACTAAGCTTGTACATTAAGTGCTCAACAGTAACAGTAAAGCTAAAAATAGTCAGGTGTCCAGAATATTATTGCTAGTGATAGATATTTGATCAACATATTGCTAGTAGCAACGAGAAAGCTCTCACTAGGAACTGGGGTAAAGAAACACCACCAACGAAGGATCAGTGGCTAACAACTGTGGAAGAAATGTTTTTAATGGAGAAACTGACACATACTGAGACTACAAGAAGCACAAATGGAAAGAAAATGGGGGAAAATGGCTCAATACAAGACTAAAAAAGACGACACTGCACTGGAATAATAATCAAAAGATACACAAATCGTTAAGGCTGTAAAAATGTGTATAAGCAGTTGAAAAAAGTAGAAAAAAGGCTTCCAGACCAAATGTGAAGCACATTTTTGCCGGCATTACTCACTCAAATATGGTTGCTGGAGTGTCCATGGGAGTAATAGTTATGATAAGTAACTGGGGAAGGCAGCTAATGCTAACATTAGTGCTGGAATCAAGTAACAAATACATAGTTTCAGAATTAATCCCCCTCGTTTCTTTGTTCTGTCTCTGCCCAAAGCCGGTGACAAGTTTGTTCTTGTCTATTTCTTATTTGTCGATAGATTTTTGCAACACGGAATCGCCCAAATTTTACTCGCAAATTGAAACATTTCAACTCACTCATTTGCATCACCTGGTGCAAATTTGCATCTTAACATTGACTTAGTAAATAATTGATGAAGTAAATCCATCATAGCACACAACTGCTGTGATTAACAGACCCTTGTCTGAGGCGATGGATTACAGCTTGAAAAAATTGAGGTCTGTTGAGATACAGTTTCTATTCTCATTCAGCTGTGGCAGACCAAAGTAGCACAAGCAGAAATATCTCCTTTATTAATGGACTGCTTCAGAGCTTCTTTTGAACATATCTATAAAAAAATGTACTGCCTTATCACTTAAGAGTAAGGTCTGTCTCGCAGTAGTTGTGTGCAATAATGGAATTGCTAAGTGTGAAGAAGAGGCAACTTTAGAAAAAGGAACCTGTTTGGGTTAATAAGTGTCAAACTACTAGTGAATTAGTTCTGAGTGAGACCTCATCTTGAATGAGGAATATATTCTGAGTTAGTAAGATTTAATTTGGAGTTGTTTGAACACTTTTAACACCTGTAGTCAATAATAATGGGAGGTTATTGAAGGAAAACTCTGTTAGTGTCCCGGTAGTTGTGGAATATGATTATGCAGAATAGGGCATTTGCCTAATAAGTGCTTTATAATGACTAATAAAGAGCCCATAGCCTACTAACATGCATGCTAATAAGCAAGGAGTTAATGGTGAATATATGTATCTTAATAAAAAGTGTTACGGCCATTTTTATTTGCCCCTTTTACACAGAGCTCACACTATAGGGCCGCCCTTCTTTACGCCACCATTGCATTTTTACACAGAACCAAACAACGGCAGAATCAAGCTGCTTCAGTCTGTGATTTTAGACAGAATGCCGGCATCTGCAAGCAAAAGAGGTGTGACAGTTGTGACATGTAACACAAGAGCGTCGGCCTCTTCTAAACAATAACAATGATATAGCATGGCACTAGCAATCATTTACTGTGTCTGTTATGTGGCAGTTGATCTCGTCCTCTGCTCGGAGGGTAACAAATTCCCGTACCTCATTGTCTCCCCACTGTACTTCTTTGAGTTAGCTGCTAACTGCTATCAGCTGCTTTTCTAAATCTCCCGGTGTGGACGCGTCAAAATGTCACAACCCGTCCTGTCCACAGTCCAGTCCTGCTGGCTGTCCTTGTAACTCAGATGCCGTTTCAGTGCTGTTACCACCTCTGCTGCCGGCATAAAGGAGAGATAACTGTCACAGCTTTCTGCGATCGTACCTTTTATACAGAATGGTGAGGCAGCATAACAGCGTGATATTTCCACCTTAAACAGGCAGTGTAAGAGAGGCCCTTGTCAGAAGGGGCTGAAACAATTATTAAATCAAAATAATTGCTCATTAATCTTATGTTGATTAACTAATCAGTTGATCAACAAATAAATCTCTACAATATAGTCTTCACTGCTACTGGGAATTACCAAAACACTCAGAACACCACAAGTCCTACATTCCTTTATATCACCAGCATCTCCAGAGCTAAAAGTGACTCACACAATTCGTCCTAAATCCCTGTCTGCCCAGGATTTAAGATAAGGTCAGGTTTAGGACTTTGTATTCTGACACTGACATAACAGGACAAGCTCGACTTCATTTTATGCACCACGAGTGCAGAAACACTCTTAAAATGGACTGTTGGAAACATGCTCAGACAGTTGAATGCTCAAACGCTTCATTTATCAATGTTGTAGTTATTGCTCGTGGCAGCACCCGGCTATCTTTTATCTTCTCTGCGTAATGAATACTGACACTATTTTTCTCATTGTTCTCACTTTGATACGTGCGGGGCTTTTAGTGGAGAGAAAATGGGGATGAGAAAAAGAGCCGCTCTCTAACAGGATACAAACTAAAGCCTGTCAATAATTTGCTTGACTGTGTACAATAGATGATAATTACAAGTGCTGCTAATTGTTCACATAAGTATTTTTTTTTAAATCAAGACTTGCCTTTTTTTTTTTTTTTTAAACAGACACATTTAAAGACTTTTAATTTATTTGATATTCAAGAGAACAGTCATATAATGTCACAACCAATCATCACACAGATGTGATCTTCCATTCTCAAAGATAACAAAGGCATTTTGACAAGGTCAGTCAGTGAAAATGCCATTAACCCCACTGAATTCCTGTTGAGCTGAAGCAGAGCAGAGGTCAGCCAGTGAACCCGTGGCCCTCACCAGCAGCAGAGGACCTGATATTCTGGCCCTGCTGCAACCTAATGAAATGTGTTAAGAAGGGAGGAGGGGGACGTTTCAGGGCCGGAGGGGGGCAGTCACCCATGCAGCAGACAGACCTTCTGCTGACTTAATTTGTCCCCTAACATTACCCTCTTGTCCAAGTAATCCTATACAAGTACAAGCTGGAGTTTGGTGCACAAGGAGGGCTGCCATTTGTTGTTCGACAGCATTGAAAGGAAATGAGTGGTAAAATTACAGGCCAATTCCTCTCAGTAATGTGGGCTTCACTCAGCTGTCAGGAGTGACCCTAATAAGGCTGACACAAAGGGGGTGGGTGGAGGAGGGAACTGCTCCAAATCAGCCTGTTTCTCCCCCAGAAACGAGCAAAGAGAGCGATCACGGCTCACACAGACCCTGATATGTAACTTCCCCGTGTGTAAACAAACGATCATGCATGGAGAGTCGTCTCCGTTTCTTGTGTAATTTGCTTTCCGCCACAGGGAAATTTGTTTGGGTTGTTTTGTCAAGGGCTTTCCATGTTTAGACAGACTTGGCGTTGACATCTTTGTCCCGACAGCTTGAAAATTATTCCTGGGATGAAAGTGTGCAGATAAATTCAAATGGCTCTCAGCTTTCAGCATTGAAACTTAATCTTAATCTCCTTGCATCACCCTTGAGCATATTTTTATGATATTGCCAAGAAATTCTGTGAATTTCAAGAGACTTTATTAAGTCGTCCAGTGGAAGCAATATGTTGTGATGGATGTAAAATGACACAGCGTGAGTCAAAAGAAGATTCTGCAGAGACGTAAATTGTCAGTAAACTAGATCATTAATACTTATTTTAAAACAAGGTTTCCTCGTCTGAAACCGTTTTCTTTTTTTCAAGCAGCTCAATGGATGTGCAGTCAACATATCAATACATTATTTAATGAGTCAGATTAATAAGTTGCCTAATGAGGAGGAACTGTCATCTGAACAAGCTACATTTCTTTTAATAAGAAAATACGTCTACTTGTGTATGCAAGAGGGCAGAGCTGATTGTTGTACTTCTCCATTGTGCTCAGAAATAATTATTATCTTTGGAAACCAATCAGTACAATTTAAGGAAAGAATCAAGGAGAGATGACAGTATTGTAATAATGATGTAAAATGATTTCCAAACGTCTGCCATTGTTAGAATAATCCAGGCCGTGTTTACCTTAGACTTTCCAATAATTTAATTTCAAGGCTCCGCATTGAAAACCCTTTTCACTGATGCTGAGTTGAGGAATAATGTAATACGATAACTCACTTCCTCTAAGCTACACAGCGTATACACACTGTGAAAGCCTTTTAACGGCATAAATTTAGCTTGCCTTCTTGAAACAGATTAATTAAACATGAAGTGCTGCAACACCATTTCTTTTTTTCTTTTTTTGAAAGCAGCATTCCCATTTGAGTTAAGATGCATCCACATTTCTTTGAATGTCCTTGAGATGTCCCACATAACGTTCAAGGAACCACTTTATTAGCATTCACAGAAAGTATCGCGGAGGCAGAGATCTGAGGTGACCCAGAAGCCAAGGACCACTCTGACAGGATTACAGAGCTCCTTGGCTTCAACATGGGAGGGTGGCCAGAAGGACGCCACTCTCAGGGAAAATTCTCATGCACAGAGTCTAGAAAAAGGCTCGTCAAAGATTCAGTTTGAAGCAAGAAATTGATGAATTCAAAATTGAGCTGCTGGCCTATAAGTAGGTACTACAGGGTTTTCTGTAGCGTGAATGTCTGGCACATCATGTTAAACACATTTTTGCGATGGCTGCGCTGTCCATGTGTTTCCAGTATGTTTTATCCGACTCTGGTTATTACATTTTATGGGGTGAATTTTTATAAGGTTAATGATCGAGGTGTTGAGTTTCCTTTTGCAGCTAATGGCACAAAAAGTATTTCTGGTCGATCAATCAGCTCGGGCTGTTGCAATGAAGATTTTTTTTTATTTTTTGTAATCCTGATTTTAGTGCTATATAAATAATCTCTATTTTTGGGCTATTATTAGGTGTATAATTTTGCTTTTTAAATGACAAAGATGACACAGTTTTAAGACAAAGTAAATACTTGATTACTGTTGAGGGAAGACCAGTGAAGATTGCAACATGTAGAGAGGACTGACTCACCAGTCTATAGCCCCATTTCCACCAAGCAGTACAGTTCAGTTCGGTACGCTTTTTGTCCATTTCCACTGTGAAAAGTTGTGAATGGTACCAATGGAACAGTTCCGTGCCGTCTGGTACTAAAAGGTGGAGCTGTGAAAACTACAGTCTGTTGATTGGTTAATAGAGGACGGTCACTCTGCTCAGGGCTGAGTTGTGGCTGGTTTTGAGGCTCATGTAACCACTGTTCATACTGTGGAGAGTTTTATTAGTAAACTCTAACTTCACAGTGAGTGCTGAAGGGTTACTTTTGGTTCCAAAGGTACCATACAGAATGTGTTTTGTGGAAATGGAGCTAAAGTGGATTCAGTTTGGTATTATTTTCTCCTTGATTGTTGTTGTTCAGCACTTGCACATGTTGGATTTGAGGGTCGGTCCTTGTGGCATTTGTCCCACCCCTAAAAAGTGACTGTGACAAACACAGCTATTTACCCGAAGTTGGACATTTTTCAACTCTTAGCAACCAGAAAAATACACCAAATGTGCAGCACTCAGCACAGAATCGATGCTCAGCACCTAAACATTTAAGGGGGGAAAAAAAAACAAAAAACATGAACACAGTGGTTGTCGTGGTCGCTTGCCCTCCCCTGCAGTTGGCCTGTCAGTAGCATGGTATTGCAGTATTGCTATAACTGGGACAGCAACAGTGTTAATGCTCAGTAAGATTGATGTCCATATGATCACTGCACCTCTTCTCTTCACTTTCACGTTTATGAAGCAAAGTGTTTGCAACCCTACACTCTGCTTTTCACCAGCAGACACCTGTGAGCTGTAGTTCAGGGAAATATAGGTAACTTCCCAAGAAGAACCTGATACAAAGATTTATGTTTCAACAGGACAGTGATGCATATCTCACAGCCGTATACACCACAGCATTTCTTCAGAACAAGATTGTGAAAGTCCTTGATATGTGAGCCAAAGGTCAGACCTGAGTCATTTTAAAGAAAACCTTTGCAGGGGGGCTTGAAGATGGTCTTTTGAGATACTCCTGACTCAGCTTGAGTAAATCCTGGGGAAGAATTACAGGAAATGATGTGTCAAACTATAAATTCAAGATGACGCAGAGCTGGAATCAGTGACAGACTTTGGTTGAAATACCAACCAAGATGTCGGCATCTCCAGCATATATTTAAAAAGTGTCACACCTAATCATTATGGGTCGTTATATCATCAAAAACTCTTGGAATAAAACGCAGTGTCGTTAGAATTATATCTAACTTGATCATTTAAGCATTTTAATGTTCTTTATTTTGTCACCTCCATCTACATGTAGTCTTGAAGTATGAAAATATAGTTCTTTGAAGGAATTGTTAGACATTTTGGGAAATGTTCGTGTTGCTTTCTTGCACTAAGAGTTTGATGAAAAGATCAAAACCACCCCCATGTCTGTTAAATATGAAGCTACATGCAGCAGCTGATTTTAGCTTAGCATAAAGACTGGAAACGAGAAAAAATAGCCTGGCAAGGTTCAAGTATTCTCAACTAACTCTTTGCAATAAAAGCAAATAAGGATATTTTATAAAATGTTGGACTGTTCCTATAAGAAAAAATGAATTTTTCTGGAGCTGGAGTCCTTTATGGAGTTTCTATGGGAATAAATGATTTGTATACATAGTTGTATTTCCAATATTTTCTTTATGTACCTTTTTCAACTTTATTTATGTATCTCAATTTTTACTAATATTTAAGGATGGATTTCTGAACAGCTTTGGTATGTAAGAATTGTGTATGCATCACGGGTATTTAAAATGGCGACTCAGTTTAAGAAAGAGGCACTACCTCGAAATGTTACACAGCATTAAAATCCTTCTAGCAGGGGCTTTTTGGTAGGCGGATCTATTTGTTTTCCATTGTGCCAGATATTCCTTGGATCAGTGGTTCAAGCGAAAACGACCTTAGCAGACGATGAAGACATTTGGGAAATTGCGGAACAGAACGAATCAGTCATAGAGTGAAAAGAATTCTCAGTCCACATGTCACAATGTTTTTATTGGCCTGACAGACCACCACCATCTACAAGACTGCCTCCTTTAAAAGGTAGCTACATTTTTTTAAGATTACGACCTCCTCTACTGGCGCCTTGTTTGTCATTGTATGAATCTTTTGACTCTGCCCTCTAGTGCCATCTATTGGCTGTCCAGCCACAGGGTCCAGATTTCTACTTAGTCATTACTTTGAGGTCCACACAGTTTAATACATTTAGCGTCATACTTGGCCATGTCATTTAGCTAGTGTGCTGTCTCTGTCAAATAGTTGTTGGTTAGTCACTCACTCTACAACACAAAACTGCACTTTAAAATAAAAGCTCTGTGCCGGAAATTTAGGGTACTTAAAAATAAAATGTGTTGGTTTTTTTTTACAAACTTGACACATTTGGGAGTCACTTGCCGTCCATTCAGGATGGACCTGCGACCCCCTTTTGGACTGCAAACCACCAGTAGGGAACCACTGCCTTAGATCCAGCATCCATTCCATTGGACACTGGGATGAGCATGCGTTTCTTTGCCATTGAAAACTATGCTCTTCATTGTCACAGCGACTGAATTGAGCAGACAGTCTGAAGCTAATTTAAATCATGAAAGACCTTTAAAGAACTCATGGTATAATTTCTCACCCCCCTCAGGAGAGAAAGCAGGGATGACTATATCCTGCACATCATGAAAGCCTACTCATTCATTTGCCCTGCCTTGATTTACATCCTGCCACCACCAGCTGCCAGAGCCATTTTGTGTTGGAGTGTTTGGAGAGCTTGGGGAGGGGGGCAGGGGGGGCTGTTGAAGGCGTTTTTAGAAAAGGTCTGTGTTCTTTTAATGTGACAGAAATCTGAACCGGAGAACCTCTCCTCGACGACATTTGCAGACGGATCTAGCCTTGACCAAGCGCTCGTGCTCCGGGGCCGTAGAGTGAGGGAAGAGACTTGTGGCAAAGTGTCAGCAGGTTCCTGTAAACATATATAAATGCCTCATACACTCGCTGCTTTATGCCAGAGGCAGCAGGAGAAAAATGAGGTCTGAACTGTGACTTGTGTGTGGGAGGGAAAAAGATTGTAAGCCGGGGATGGTTATACCATTGAAAAGAGGAAATGAGGGTGAGGGTGAAGGAGAGAGGGAAAATGGGGTGAGCAAGAGAGGTTTCCTAAGCTAATAAAATGCTCTGAGGGACGGAAGCTGCCAGCCAGCATTCCTGTGCCATTAGATAAGTTAGCTCGCTGCAGCCTCCAGTTTCTCTGCAGTGCTGAAGTGGCAAGCTGAGGTCACCACCGGGGAGTGAAGGGGGATGGTGGGGGCAATAAATTCAGAATGTTTTTGTGCACGGTCGTTGCTCCTAATCCTCTGAAGCTGTTTGCTTGATGATTTACTTTTGAATTTACGTGCAAAAGCTGCAAATTAATTCATCTTTCCTCTGCCGTGCTGTCCACTCTGTGCTGTGATTTCCTGCATTAGCATGAATTGTATTTACTGCAGTTAAATTTTTTATTTATTTTTTTTTAAAAAGTGCAGTTTTAGTTCGGTAAATTTTTGCAAATGTGCGTACGTGTGACATTTTAATGACAAGCTGTCGCCAGATGAACAGTATTTGGTTTCCTCAGGGGGAGACATACACAGAGAGTCGTGAGATCCTCTGGAACTAATTTTAGATTTTAAATGCGAGGTCAGGTATCGCACTCAGCGCAGGTCGGATTGTGTAGCTCACACCGAGTGCTACCAAATTCACACTAGCCAAATGGCGACACAGAAGCTTCTAAGTGTGACAGATTGCAGCAATACCAGTGAAGTCAAGGAGCTTCTCTTGGACACTCAGTTACAGTCTGTCACACTGAAGCGCTCACGTTGAATCGGTTTAACCCAGGAGCTTGTTTATTTGTTTTTAAGAAGCTGTACTAGTCAATCCATATTCTCTCCCCCAAGGTAGTACATTCCTGGGCTGCAGAGTGAAATAGAGGACTGCAAAAAAAATTACTTTCCTCCAAATAATTCTCCTTGAGAGAAATCTCTTGCACTGTGAGTTGGCTTATTTAAATAGGATGTTGAGCGAGTATTCCCCGGTAACCTCGGTGCGATCATTCATAGTGAGACCTTCTGCCAGTATCTTAAAAAGGGTCTACAATACTGACTGCAGTCGAGTCTGTTCCAAGTCATTTAGGAGATATAAGTCAGTCTTGCCCCTACGGCTTTACTGTGTGAAGATTAAAAAAGGAGCTTTGACTCGTATAACTATCTCGCATGTGACACCCTTTAGCAAAGATCAGCACACTGATGCAGCAGCCACGATGCACTTTGGTGCAGTTATATATGAATCTCACTGTAAAATATTCACTATTGAATATTTTTTGTGTAATCTGCTTTTTTCTCAGACTCAAAGGGATACTTTGCTGATTTTCAGCTGGCTTTGTATCATGTGTAAATGAATTAAGGTAAACTTCCCTCCATATTACCAGTACCCAGATCTCCCTGCTCACTGCATCATATGGTGCATTTTTACTGGCTTTAGGGTAGAGGTGCCACAATCAATCGCAAAAATGTATTGGTTGTCAACTCTTAATTAATCGCCAACTAATTTTATAATCGATGAATGGACTGAATATTTTTTTGTTAGGAAAACTAAAAAGTCAGAATTTACTGTTTCCAGCCTTTTAAATGTGATTATTTTCTGGTTTCTTTACTTCTCTATGACAGTAAACTAAATATCTTCAGGTTGTGGGCATAAATTTGGGCTTTGGGAAACAGTGATCAACATTTCTCGCCATTTTCCGACATTTTACAGACCAAACAACTAGTCGATTGATCAAGAAAATAATTGACAGATTATTCAACCACGAAAATAATCGTTAGTCATTGTCCCGCTCAAGGGATGTTGCTCGAACTACAGATTGTACTTCTGCATTTTTGTATGTCTGCCACCATGGACACAAAGAGTGTAGAAGCAGATCGACAGAGACCCACCCATCTCTTTCTCTCAAACTCAAACCAAACTCAAATCAAGCTGTAAAACTAAGCAGTGTGTTTCCTGTTTCTCGTCTAAAATGTTTTCAGAAACATATTTTAGCTTACCATGCAACTGTAATTTGAGATTGTTTGTTACCGGCGTGGATGTATAAAGAGAACTGGATACAGTGTTCATTCCTATGAAAGTTGCTCAGTGGCGCATGAAGCCAAAAAAGCTCAGTTTTTGTGGTATGAAATTACCAAGATCTTCCACACTGTTACGCACATAAAGCAAGAGTACTAGACCTCCACCAGCCATGTGGCTAACTTCCAGTTTAGTGCTCTGCTAACTTGAATGTGGATAAGAATAATTTAATCATGCAGCTCTTCTAGACTTTTGAAATGTTGTTGTTGGACCAAAGAAGATCACATTAGTAGACGAGTCATTTCTAGGGTTGGGTACCGAAAGTCGGTGATTATATGGAACCAGTACCTATACAACCAATACCTACTGGACCGAAACAAAACGCACATTATGGTGCCTCCTTTCTGTGCTTTTTTTTTAATGCTGTGTCTCCCTCTATTGGACGTTACACGTAACAGAATCATTCATTCATTCGTTCGTTTGTTGAGTGTATATTATTATTTAAAGGCACGCTAAGCACTGTTGGGCATCACTTCTGTTTACGTTCAACAGTGTTATCAAACACAACGGAGCTAGCTCACGGAGGTTGTAATATGCAAAAAAATGTATCCACTGATTCACAGACATCTCTTTCACAATGTAAGTCTATGGGGAAACGTCTACTTTGGGCCCAATAGCGTTACATGACAGACCCAGAAGATGTAATTCCACGTTTGGCCGCAATTAAGCATTTGCTTCAAAGCCCAGTGCTGTTCCAGGTGCTTGGTTACCAGTCAGCCGCCATATTATTTTCTGTGTCAAAAGGGCCAAGCTTTCATTACAACATCCACCAGCGGGCGCATTTATTGGTCTGGTGCGGTGCAGTGCATTTTGGTAGTTGAAGGTTCTCTACCTCTTGAGCTAAAGTAAATGCCACAGCCCTTTTCCTTGGTTTTCTGTGGTAATGGAACACCAATGTCAAAAGTATTCGTGTCTTTCTGCTGCATAGACAGCCTAGTTTCCAGCAGTGAAATACTTCTTTAACACATAATAAATGACCTATTTGTCTCCTTGTCTCACAGGCATGCTGGTGGTCAATGTTACTTGGAGAAACAAGACGTATGTGGGCACCCTGTTGGACTGTACACGGCATGACTGGGCTCCCCCCAGGTAAGGAGAATTCTTCTGCGGTTGAAATAAAGAACAAACAGGTGACATTTAAACAAGCGTCATCTATTGTGCACTTCCTCTAATAATGGGACACGATTTGCTTGGTGTTATTAAAACTGAAGCTACACACACTGATTTTGCATCGTATCTGCACTTTACAAAGAATTTAGTGTCATGCAGTGTAGTTGCAAATGTCAATGTAGAAAAAGACTCATGGTTTCCATGAATCATTGATGCAGTCTCTCTATCCAAGCTGCACTTGGTCTCTTAACCTTTTCATATTCTGTGTGATATGAATCTGTTGTAGTAGCATCTGCTCGAGGATATACGGCCTGATGCACAAACTTGCTTGTGTGCAGCTGATGGACCTTCCAAGTCCATGTTAGCCTTTATCTTGTGTCTGGGGAAACAGGATTCATTGGCAAACGGCTGACGTCCCAGGAGGTAGCAGTGGAAATAGAAAGCTACTCTTAACAAGCCAGATTGCAGAATCCAATTATTGGACTAATAGCTTTTCCTCAACACTGTATAACATTCTCCATCTCAAAGTTCTACAGTTTCTCAGATCAGTGTTATGTGGGCGGCAGCTTAAGGTGTTTGTAATTTCTGGCTATTTGCCTTTTGTTATGCAAAATACCCAGGTTGTTTAAAATACACTGCCAAGCACTTGCTTTGATTTAGAGCACCGGCACTGAATCTAAATGTAAATATAAATCTATATTTGAAATGCATGGTTAAGTGCAATAGAAAAAAAAATCAAGATTAAAGCAGCGCTAATGGAAAACAAGGAGAGGTTTTATCACACTAATGTATCACAGTATATCACAATAATGTTCAGTAAGTGAGGTTTGCACAGTAAGAGAGGTTTGCCGGGCTGTGTTTTGCACCAAGATAGTCTTACAGTGTGCAGCACAACTACATTAGGGACACACCATGAATAATTCAGAAAGCTTTCAACGGACTGAATATAAACTTGGGCTTGTAATGAGTCTAAATTCCTCTACCACTGTCAGACTACGGATATATTCACATCCCCTGCTGGGGTTGAAATTGTTTGGAGAGACTTGCAGAGGAAGCTGTGAGTCATACTAGCCCGGTGTCTCTCTTTGTCACAGATTGCTAACCTTCACTGCTGTGCAGAAAGATAATTACATTACTGTTATGGAGAGATAAGGCCAAAATGCTATTTTAAGTATTTGAATGCCTCTGTGTTTTGATTACAAAGCAGTGAGAATGTTCACTGCTGTCTTTTCAAATAATGTTTACATGCCTTTGGTTTGTCATGTGGCTTTGTTTAAAGTGCTTACTCACTTACAGTGCACAAAATATCAGATTGGTATGTTGTGAGAGGACAGGGACAGAACAATGGTGTACATATTTTGATATCATAGCCATTGTTTATCATAGGGTCTGGACTCAAAAGTACTTAACCCCCCTGAGTATTTTCATCATTGGAATTACTGTTATGACTTTAATTATTTATTTATTTATTTTTTGAATTTCCCCTGAGACAAAGTGTAATTGTGGCATGTAATTTGGCACACCAAAATAGTAAATAACAGTGCATGTGAGAATCCCAGTGAAAATATAAACAGACCTCCTGCATAACAAACATAAGAAAAGCAGAGCCTACAACCCATGTACTATAACTTGAATAGAGACAAATAATAATGCCCAAAGACAGACCTTTTTTGTTCCTTGTACCTTGACAATCAAATGTTTTGGTTCTGTGTCGTTACCTAGCAGATAACAAGGGTAACAGGGGTTTACACAGTAGCTGTGAAACACATCTACACCTCCACATAAAAGGTGTATTTAACAAAAGATCGCTTGTCTCATCTTGATTACACACAGGTGTGCTATCCATAACACTGACTGCACAATGACAGTTTAGGTGTGTGATTGTTAAGGGGTCAAATACTTGTTTTTCTTGTTGTGTTTGTACTTACTAAGATTAATTATAGAGTACTGTTGTCAAGAAACATTGTCAGTGAAAAGAGTCAATGACATTCACACTGATTTAATGTTGAAAACATTTTATTGGTATCATTCAGTCCCCACAGCAATATTTTTTAAAGGTATACTTTGCAAGATTGTCAGTTATTGTTTGGAAACACGCTTGCCAGTGAAAGTGAAAGTAAAAGCCAACCCCAGATCCACTCTCATTTGGCATTTCCCCTTGCTGTATTTGCGTATTGTATTTGTATCTGTATTTGTGTGTCTTTGATGCCTGCTGCTTACGGTCTGGCACCTGGTCACTCCCTTTTTATAAAGCCCCGACCTCACCTAAGCACTGTGGGGTTACACGTCCAGAAACATCTCAAACACAGAAGATAAGAAAATTAGAAAATACAGGCAGAGAGCAGTCTCTTCAGATAAATTTACTGCCACATACTTTAAGTGGCTCATGAGTGATGATTGAGAGGGATTACTTGAGTCTATACGTTGTTTTATAGGAAAATCCTGGAGAGTATATCTTTAAGAATAAATGAATAGCTGTATGTCCTTTGTATCGTCCCAGAATCTGAGATGTTTTGAAATCAACCACTGATGTGCTATGAAGTCACTAATTCTTAAACATGATTTTTGCTACTACTGCAGGTTTTGTGAATCTCCCACAAGCGATCTAGAGATGAGGAATGGCCGTGGTCGAGGTAAGCGAATGAGACCGAACAGCAACACCCCTATCAACGAGAACAGCAACTCGTCAGACAACAAGGGCACCACCAACAACAAGACGCGTGCTGCCTCTAACAGCAAGGGCCGGAGGGGCAGCCAGACGCCGTCAGAGCGCCGCACCCCACCTAACAGCAACACAGAGGACATCAAGGCCAGTCCCTCCTCAGCTGGAAAACGCAAGACCAAACCAGCCTCGGACATGGAACCCAATTCCAGCTCAGAGGACACCAAAGGCAACAAACGCATGCGGACAAACTCCAACAGTGGAGGGGTGGGACCAACAGGTCTCCCTATTCCTTCTATTAAGACTGAGCCACTTCCACCTCCCCTCGATCGCAGCTGCCCCTCTCCAGTTCTTATTGACTGTCCACACCCTAACTGCAACAAAAAGTACAAGCACATCAACGGTCTCAAGTACCACCAAGCCCGTGCCCACAATGATGATGACATCAAGTTGGAAATAGATGGAGACAGTGAATATGGAGAGGACTCCACTCTCCACCCTGAACCAGGGAACTGTAATGGAGCATCTATCTCACAGAAAGGATGTCTGTCTCCGGCACGTTCAGTTACTCCAAAAGGCAGGAACTTTGATGCTCAAAGTCCTTCCCCATCTCCAGGCAAGTTTGGTTCAAAGCAGAGTAAAAAGAAAATTGCTGAGACAGATGCAGAGATGGGAGGGACACCGACGGATGGATGTGAAGATGGGCCATGCCTCACTGATGAGGCCAGTAATGATGGTATAGATGATAAGAGAGGATCAGACAAGTCTAAAAAGGCTGGCACAAAGGCTGATAAAATGGCCCAGAAAAACATGAAGTCACCACGGCCTGTTGGCCCTGGCTCGACAGCAGCCCAGCAGATGTACCCTTTTCCTCCTGGAAACCCAAATTCTTCCCCAGGGCTTACCCCAATGATACAAGGAATTCCCAAGAGTCCCCAAATGAAGGGCGCACAGCCTAAACCTCCTGTCATTGGAGATCCTGTCACAAGTAGCTCCAAAGACAAGAAGAAGAAAGACAAGAAGAAAAAAGATGGCGGGAAGGAGGCTGACAGCCCCAAGCCTCCAGGAAAGGGAGGGAAACTGGAGGAAGGAAAGCTTCCATACCCTGAACCTTCTGATCAAGGAAATAAGGGAGAAGGACTCCTCAATGGTTCCTCAGATCCTCATCAGAGTCGCTTGGCCAGTATCAAGGCTGAGGCTGACAAAATTTACAGCTTTTCTGACAATGCCCCGAGTCCATCCATTGGCGTAGCCAGTCGGATAGATGGCAGCGGGATGCCACAGCCCCTCACGCCACTTCACGGGGTGAACCAGAATGGTGCTGACAACTCTTCAGTAAAAACCAATAGCCCAGCATATTCAGACATTTCAGATGCTGGTGAGGATGGTGAAGGGAAACTAGAAGGCGTCAAAGTCAGGACAGAGGACCAAGGCGTCAGGGAAAGTGTCAAAAAGGCACTCTTTCCAAACCAGACACCCAACAAAGATTCCCCGTACTATCCTGGCTATGAGACGTATTACTCACCCAATTATGTGAACCCCAGTCCTGGTGGGCCCAATCCAGGCACACCAGTCGTTGAAGGTCAGGTTAAGATCAAAAGGGAAGAGGAGCAGGACCAAGCTGAGGAAAAAGTCAAGGTTGAGGTTCATGAAGACCGCAAACCTGACAGCAGTGCTCCCAGCCAGCAACAGCAGCTGCAGCAACAGCAGCAGCAGCAGCAGCAACCCTCAGTCATCCAACAGCGATCCAACATGTACATGCAACCTCTTTACTACAACCAGTATGCTTATGTGCCCCCATATGCATACCATCCTGATCAGGCCTACCATAACCACTTGATGAACACCAACCCAGCCTACCGGCAACAATACGAGGAGCGGCAGCGACAGATGGCAGAACAGCATCGCGCTGAAAAGAAGTCAGACGTGGCCATGAAAGAACGAGAAACCTCCATGAAGGAGGAGTGGAAACAAAAAAGCCCAATGCCACCAAGCCTCTCCAAAGCCCCAAGTCAGTCAGACCTTGGAAAGACGCCGCAGCCCCCAAGCAAATCTAGGGACTCACCCTCTGAGCCCTCCTCCAAATCCCTGGGAAGCATAAAGGGGGAGGACCCAAAGTCCCAGCAAGCTGAGGGGCTAAAGATGAAGCTGACTGAAGGGGGGCACCATGGAAAGGAAGACTCCAAGCAAGCACTGGAGTCAAGAGGTCAGGCAGGGATGGAGCAGGCCATGTGGTACAGACAGGTAAACGCCAATCTAGTATAACAGTGTTAGAATATATATGCTTGTCAGTCTGTTTTAGAGTTATTCCTGTATGTAGATTCTTATTTGTGCTGACATGAACCTTCTTTCCCGCCTGCAGCAGTACCCTGAGAGCCAGAAGCCCCAAGCAGAAGAGGAACACCAGCAACAACAACCTCGATGGAAAGATGAAAGGGACAGAGAACGGGAACGCGATCGTAAATTAAAGGATGACAGGCCCAGGCCCAAGGACAGTCAAAGTGGGCCCAAGGAGGACGGCAAAGAGGGCAGTGACCCCAGAATCACTTCTGAGGAACACCGGGCCATGAGCAAAGACTCTCGTTCTAATCCCCACATGCAGTTCTCATCACCACTAGCACAGCACCAAGGCTACATGCCCTACATGCATGGTTACCCCTATGGACAAGGCTATGACCCCAACCACCCTGGATATAGAGGCATGCCCTCGGTCATGATGCAGAATTACCCAGGTATGACATTAGATTAATTCCATATCTACATATGTATATGAGAGACATTTGCAAGATAAAGTTGTCCATTATGTAATATTCTTTTGGCTAATAAGTTAAATCATTAATTGGGTGCAAATCATCCATGGTTTCTTTTGATCAAATATATGTTAGACTACCATGAGCACTGATCTATAATGGTGATGATGATGTTGACCCAACCTACATTTTAAGGTGTGTACAATGGCTTTTAAATTAGATGGAAAGGCAACATAACATGCATTGCTTTTTGAAAATACAATGGCTCTAAGGATTTGTTCTCGCAGCTTTAGATTGTCTGTATGTTCCAGTCTCAGCAGGATCTCAAGTGTTTTGTGATTTCATTCAGAACTGACTGAATTGTCTGCACAACAACTCAGATGTTGTTTGCAGCAATTTTTGTATTTCACAAGAAATCGCTTTTATGTTTAAGAATAGCAAAGCAGCATGAAATAATTGCAATGATTTGGTGGAGGTTGATGGGGCCAAAACACAGCATGGAAATAATGTGCATGGAAGTTAGAGAGGTCAGGTCAATTAAAGGTTGATTTTGTAACCACTTGGGTCATATGGCAACGTTAATTTACATCCAACAAAAGTACTTGTTTTGTCACTGACAGGCTCAGATTGTTATTCTAAGTGTCTGACATTATGGAGAGGATCCCGACAGAGATAGACCTTTTTGTTAAAGAGCAAGGTCCTTTTTATTTAACCAGAAACAGCCATAAAAATCACAATCACCAAAGCCACCAGACTCTTCATTTATCGTTGACAGTAATTCATCCAGTTAGATGTGAAAGTTGATTGGCTTTATACACGCTAAAAGTACTGTTTTTTTTAAATGGAGTCTGGTGAGGTTAATGATAGTGATTTAAAGGTTGTTTCTTGTTAAACAAACAGGATCTTACTCTTTAACAAAAAGGTCTATCTCTGTCGGGATCCTCTCCATAATGTTGTCAGACACTTAGAACAACAATCCAAAGATATCAGTGGCAAAAACAAGCACTCTGAGACATACATTCACCGTGCCGAATGCCCAGAGTGGTTACATTGCAGACAGTTTTGCCCTGTTGCTCAATACTGGACCATTTTGAAAAATTGTTGAGGGATACAAAAACATGAGGAAAAAATGGTTAAGCCACTTTCCCTTTGTAAATGAAAAGGGCCCAATGTGTTCGACCACATTGCTAGATCTACAGTGTGTGTTTTTATTTTCAAGATCAAAATGATCCCATGTAGAGAAAACATGCTGGTACTGGACTGTTGCACAGTCTGTACCTGGATGTTGCCCTATTAATTTGATGATGTGACATTTTGCCCTGAAGTCAAAAAGGACTCGTTGGCGACCTAAAATCAATCGTGTTGACCATTCAGCTTGATTGATGAGTGCATTAATGAAGAATAATCAATCATCACTTGTCAAATTTGTATTCCACCTAAACCTGATTTTAATCCATCAATATTCTCCATCACTTTTAGGTTCGTACCTTCCCGGAGGCTATCCGTTTTCTCCGTATGGCAGCAAAATAGCCGGAGGTGAGGAAGGCGGCGACAAATCTCGCGCCAGCCCTACCGTCACCAAAACGACAGCGGACTCCAAAGCCCTGGATATCCTGCATCAGCACGCCAGCCAATACAAGAGCAAATCCCCCACAGTGGGTGACAAGCCACCCCATGAGAGGGAGCGGGAGCAGGACAGAGGAGCAGGTGGAGACAGAGATCGGGAAAGGGAGCGCGAGAGGGAAAGAGAAAGAGACGTGGACCGACCACGCTCCTCGCCCTCGCAGCGCATCATGCCCTCTCACCACCACCTGGGATACCCCCTGCTCTCAGGGCAATATGACCTGTCCTACGCCACAGGTCAGTCAGTCCTCAGTCGTCCTGCCTCTGCTGTTTGAGGATTCACCACACTAAATGTTATATATGTACTTAATCAGGTACTATGTTTGCAAAGTAGATTAACTTCAATTAAACAAGGCCCACAGTGCAGAATACTTAATGTTCGTAGATGCAGATGACCAATCAGCGATTTAAATTCAGAACCTAAATAGAAAATATCACTGATAGACAAACATTTTCCAACTCGCCGTAGGTCTCTCCTCATCAGCTATTGTTGCCAGCCAACAAGCAGCAACCCCCTCCCTCTACCCACCACCACGGAGGTGAGAACGGTAAGACCCCCTTTAGTTGGAGAGACTCTCAAAACACCGATCGAAACACACAAATGTGCAAACATGACAAATGCAGCTGGCAGACATGCTTCACATGCAGCTGTTGTTAAAAATATTTAGGTGAGCACTGACACATGATAAAAGCGTTTGTTTTATTTGATTTAAGGTGAAGAGAACACCCTGCTCTCTGCTCTGCCCGCACAACATTTACGTCGCAGACTTGGAGGCAGCAAACTGTAAAGAAAACAAATCATGGCCAGACAAAGCTCTCACCACTCTGCTGCAATCTAGTACAATATGCAGTGCAGCATTTAGCCCCTCAGCTCATCCATCCTAAGTAGGTCCTCTGAGGACAAGTGGATCATAGTGGAGATAATAGAGACGTGGAATGAGCCCGCCATGACACAGAGTCACAGCGGCCTGCACTGACATCTGGTGGCAGGTGTCTGAAATTACACCTGACTCATTTGATAAATAAATGACTGGTATTGAATCAACTTTATGATCATATTGGAGGAAGTAGCTTGTGGTGCTGTTGAACTGAACTGCATTATACATCGAGATGTGTCCATAATTTAGCTTCCCTTCACTGATATGGATTATTGCTGTGCTCCTTTAACTGGCCTGGAATTGAAAAATTTCAGCGTACTCAGTCTTTTAGTACAGACTTTAACACTCTTTTACTTGTTTTTAACCTTTAATGGTTTGCAGACTCTGTGGTTTTATAATCCTTCATGAGTTCTCCGATGCTTCACTGCTTGCTTTTTAAATACACACAAGTATAGCACAAAAAAATGGGCAGTGCAGCTTTTGTTAACTATGCTCCAGAATTATGGAATACCCTATCAAAAGCTATGAGACATACAGAATCAGTGAACATTTTCATACGACAGCTGAAAACCCATTTTCTTATTAGTAGTATTTTTTTTTTTAAATTATTTTATAATTATTCTTACTGGTTTCTGTTCCTTAAATCTTCATTCATATATATTTTTTATAATAAACTGTCTTTTTATTGCTTAATTTAGTTTTCGTTTTGTTTTAATGTGTTTCATTTTTATTGTGTAGCACTTTGACCTACATCTGTTGCATAAAAAGTGCTCTATAAAGTTTTGTATTACTATTATTATTACAATTATTATGTAAATTGGATCGACAAAATAATAGAAACACATATTATAGTATAATGCAGTTAAAAAGCACCTCTAACTACATCCTCTAGTATCATAATGAAGTGTAATCAACACCTCTCTGAAGCAGTTTCAGCATAAAGTGAACAGTAAACTTACATAAAATAGAATATGTTTACAGTTTATGGATGACTTTCAGAAATACCATAAAAATATACTGCATTACAAGTAAAAGTATTAAAGTTTTATTCGCAAAATGTACTTAAAGTATCAAAAGTAAAAGTACTCATTATTCAGAACAGCTGGTTCGAGAATTGAGGCGCTAAATTATTGTATTACAGTGCTATCATTTGTGCTTTAATGTGTAGTGCTGTAGCTGGTCAAGTGGAGAAAATCATAAGTGCTATATCACAATTAACTGGACTTGCTTGAGTTTCTTGAAGATGTTTCGCCTCATCCAAGAGGCTTCTTCAGCTCTGGAGAACTTCCTCAGTTCTTCCTCAATGCCAACGATAAAGCACTTATAATTACCACGACCTGGATGACTGAGAATCTTCACCAACAAGTGGAGAAAGCTATTTTACATACTGTCAGTGTATAAAAAAAGCCCCATAATTTTTTAAGCTGATCACATATTATGTTTTTAAAATCTTTATCTACAAACTAAATTTGATTCTCAAATAAATTTAGCACAGGTCCTTAAAAAGCCTAAAGTTTAATTTAATAAATGTCAAACCTTAAAAGTTATTAAATAGTGTTACATTTAAATTTCTCAAGCTTAATTGCCACAAACATTTTGTGATATTACTTATCAATCTTGTAGTTTCTTTTTGTCTAAGTGAGTCAAGATAAGATAATCCTTTATTCATCCCACAGCGGGGAAATTTGCACTTACCACTTTTACAGTTGCCTGTTGGCAAAATGTAGATTGATCTTACTCACTGTAGTAACCATATTCCTACATAAAACCTACCTCTGCACAGAACTACATATGTGTTACCTTTATATTTAGGTGCAATGCCAAAAAAAATCTGTCTAACATGGTTAAAAATCATCTTGAAAAGCATTCATTTTAAGCGTCTGGTAGCTGTTGGAACCCTGGTACAGTTATTCCTTCTGAAATGTAGTGAAGTTGAAGTATAAAGTAGCCTGACATGTTCAAGTACACCTACCTTAGAGTTATATAAGTACCGCTGTGTGCCTCATACAGAGAAGAGTTGGAGAAGTGTGTAAAGCATTTATTTATCAGCACCCTGTTCTTTCTGTTTCTGTATTTTCTGTGAGTAACTCAGTGATCTGATAATAAATAAGTCTTTCTTTCTTCCACAGGGAAACCTGACCGTCACACCTCAACCCTGCAAAGATTCATGTGACTGGCTCACATGAGAAGAAAATCTCCCGGGTGTTACCTTTTAGACATCAGTTGAATGGTGTTTCTATCTATATTTTTAGTTCCTCTGCCCCGAGGCTAGGCAGATTGTTGTTTTTTTGTTTTTTTCTTTTTGTTCTCCCCCTCGTAAATGACCCCAAATTTTCCAAACCTTGGACTGTAACAGGACTGATAATAACCCAGGTTCAAAGCCATCACTCTGCCTCACCACGCAGAGGAGACACCAACCCGCTGATTATCTAGTCTTTGCACTGTCAACAAATACAATGCAAAAAGAGACTATTGGACTGCCAGAACAGCTTTTTTGTTGTTGTTGTTGTTTTTGGTTTTTTTCTTTCTTTGACTGCATTGTTTTTTCGTCACACGCAGAAAGAAATTGGCAGGGGGGTTCTGATGAGCTGGGTGGCTGATGGGAAAGGGGAGTCAAACTAAATTAAGGACTGAAAAGAAAAAGTGAATCATACTGAGATGATTTCGACTCTACGTCTTTGGCTTATTGTACGCCGCAAAACAACAGTATATCCTTAACTTGACAAATGTTTGGCTATATTTCGTGGGGGAGAGGGAATATGGCAACAGCTGCTTTCTTCAGAGACTTGAGAGCCTGAGACTGAAGTTTTTCATTTTCCATCATCATTGTCAATTCCCATCCTCTTTGAACCCTCAGTTCTTGTTTCAGGGATGATGTCGTCATGTTTTTTTTTTTTTGTTTTTTTTTTTGCGAAGGGACCGCACACACCTCAATGGAGAATAAACACTATTCATGTTTTCTTTTCTCAGTAACACTTCTACTCCATATCATTGTGTTCATCCTTGAATGTGTCTGATGCTGGTATGAGTCCTGTTTTTCCTCACAGTGAAAGAGGTCACATCTGTCGTTACACTCAACACGGTGAAGCCACATTAGCAAGCGATGAGTTCACAGGGGCGTCGTCATCACTGCGTTCGGCCTCTCGTTGGGGTTTTGGTGTTTTTTACTGTAAGACTGTGCTTCGTTCAGCTCGTCAAGTTTGATTGTTTTTTTGTAAACAATGTGAAATTTCACTCATGTAACTTTTTCTGCTGTAATATAGACTTTTAGCCGACTTTTCTGTGCATAAATGTTTATATTTATCCCAGCACGCAACTGTTTAGAAACTGTCACTGTTAAATAGCTTTCAGCCTTCACAGCGTTTAACATCATGTGATCAGATCATTGTTCCCTCAACGTCTTTAAGTGCGTCTTCTTCGCCCCAGCGTTGGTTGTCTTGCTGCACTTTTAATGTTTTTTTTTTTTTTTTGTATCCACTTGGCCTCTACTTTTTCAACATCACAAGCTTGGTTCACATCTCACATCATCCCAACATGCAGTGTGCAGCTAAACTGCCTCCAGACCTCTGAGTCGCTGTCTCGGATCTTTCTCAATGATCCTACAGCAAATCTGACAGATTAAAGGTCCAGTGTGTAGGATTTAGGAGTTTTCGGTTGTGTATAATCACCTGAAAGTATGAATTGACTTTTTTTTTTTGTTTCCTCAAAATGAGCTGGTTATATTTACATTTATATTTAGATAAGGCCATTCACACTTTCACGTTGGACAGCGTAGTTAGCAGCCCCTTCATGACAAGCCAAATTGCCTTGGAAAAATGCTGATTTTAAAGTGAAACTGTTTTATTCAGGGTTTTTACCAGTTTAAATCATCTGGTCTGTTTGTTTTGGAGAGGAGGAGACCTCTACGGATAATTCGTCTCCCAGTAAAAACCTCCTGAACATCTGTTGCCCAGAACAGACGAACCAAACACTGGCTCTAGATAGGGCCATTTGCGCTTTCTTTTAGGCCAGTGAAGTTAGCAGCCCCCCTGTGATGAGCCAAACCTCCTTGGAAAAACACTTATTTTTAAGATGAAACTGCTTTATTCAGTGTTTTTACCAGTTTAAATCACCAGGTGTGTTTGTACTGGAGAGGAGGAGACCTCTGCGGAAAATTCAGCTCCCAGTAAAAACCTCCTGAACATCTGGATCTTAAGTTATCAGAGAAAGAAAGTGAGCACACAGTAGTGTCTAGGGGCTGAAGAAACATGTGAAACTGCTTCATTCAGTGTTTTTACTGGTTTTAATCACCTGTTTTGGAGAGGAAGAGATCTCTGCAGATAATCCTGAACAATGAACACTGAAGAAATTCTAACCGGAAGTGTCAGCTGGTGGCACTGTGCCATTGTCACCACTACATGCCACTAAATCCCACTGAATCCTACACACTGCTCCTTTAAAATCAAAATGGTAGATCAGTCTGACTCTCAGGCTGTTCGCTGACAAAAGGGCAAAAATTTCTCATGGTGCTTCGCTTGCTCGTGTGGCTTCACCCTAACACACATTCACCTCGGACAGTTAGCGTGGTTTCCTCACCAGCTAGCTCTGGATGAACTGGGCCAATGAGTCTGGTACCTCAGACAAAGTGTTTGAAATTACCTTAAAATAAAATCTCTCAGCTGTTACAAACATGAGCCAATCAGATGCAGAAAATGAACTTAAATAAAGAAGAAGGGTGCGCCGGTGAAAAGCTTGGAGCAACGTGGCGAAAACAAGTTCAATGGGACCTTGATCATGCGCACACGCACACACAGCTGAAGCAGGAAGGCTCGAAGTTCAGCTGAGAAGAAGCACGTTGCTCTGGGCTTTTCCTTTGGATCTCAAACTGGTGGTGCCACTCTGTAAATTCACTTTAAAGCTACACAAAAAGCGACAGTCATCACGGCCTGTTCTACCAGAGGACCCTCTTAGGCTTTAAATTACAGTTCTTTCGTACCTCAGGGGTTGTAAGTGAAATTCTATCCAGATGCTATTTGCATTGATTTGAGAGGGCTTCTGTTTATGGTTGGTGGGGGAGGGGAAGCACATTTTCTGCTCTGAGCTGGAGGTGCTGCTGTAGTGCTTTCATTCATACATGACAAATTGGCTCAGGAGAGGGACTTGTTAAAGGTTTAATGCCACACTGTGCTGTCGAGGGTCGTGAACGGTCTTTACGTCCCTCTGACGCAGAATATTGACCATGTTGTCATTAAATTTTATTGATTTTTACACTTTTAAATGTTCCCATTGTCGTCGTTTTTCCTCATTAAATACTGTATGTGATCCACCAGTTGATCTAACGCCCCCTGAGGTCGGATGTTTGTCGACACTCATGATCGTGAAACCGCAGCTCTTCATTTTGAGGTTCCTTGGACATTCCCAGTAAATACGTTGCCAGTGTCTCGTCCCACGGAAAGTTTGCAAGACGGTATATCTTTTTTGACATTTTTGCGCATTTTAAAGAAGAATGGCTGACATGAAAAAGCTGAATGTGGTGGTGTTTGACTTGTACTTAATCTGTAAGGGTAATCTAGGCAGCTGTGATGTTGTCATTAAAGTCGGTGGGTTTTAGTACCAGCAGACTGCATACAGTACATATAGTTTTATCAGACATTGGTTGTGACAAGTGCATTTGTTCTCTCTCTGAGAGTAGTAATGTTATCTCAGTAGTAAGCAAAGCCCAGTGAAAATCATATATACTGAAGTGTATGAAAAGCCAGAAAAGTAATGTTTGCTATCAACATATTGGAAAGTGCTTGGCTCTTGTATTTTGCAGGACTGTATTTGTTTCATGGTGAAGAGTATATTTATTGGCCAGCAGTTGTCTCAATTGGTGCCTAGTTGAACATTCTTCTGTGAAAACACAGAGACACTTGCTCGTTTGTCCTTTTCCCGACCCGCCTACTGTCACACAAAACTCCCCCACCCCCCTCCCCCACCACCTCCTCCCTCCTTCTCCTTCTCCTCCTCCTCCTCCTCCTCCTCCTCCTCCTCCTCCACCCAGAGTACCAGTCATGGTGCTTGCAAGGATGTTTACAATGTCTTCATTTTCTTTCTGTGTGAGAAAATTCAGAACTCTTCACCCTCTCCTCCTTTCTCCCTCCCTTCAGGAGTTTGTGTAAAGTGTACATTATCATGGTTCTTTTTTATACAATACTCTGTAACTTGCCTTTGTAAATTTGGGCTGGAAAAAAATAAATCTTTTTATGAGACAATCTGTCCTGGGAACTGCTCAATGGCTTCTGGAAAAATATTCTTATAGCAGCTGCTATGTTTGTGCAGGTTTCATCTTCAACTGTGATAGTCAAGAAAATGAAGTCATCATGAAACACTGACTTCACTTTACAGACAATTTTATTTGACTCAAAACAAAAATATAAACACTGCACTTTTGTTTTTGCTCCCATTTTTCACAAGTTTAAAGATCTTTAAGACTTTTTTATGCACACACAAAGCTTATTTCTCCCAAATTCTGTTGTTCACAGATCTGTTAAAATCTGAGCACGTCTCCTTTTCCAAGATAATCCAGCCACCTGACAGGTGTGGCGTATCAACATGCTGATTCAACAGCATCGTTACCAAACAGGTGTTCCTTGGGACAGTCACAATAAAAGGCCTGTCTAAAATGTGCAGTTTTATCATGAAAAAGACATTTTAAACTATGGATTTCACACAACAGGGGCCACAGATCATCTTTTCAGGAATAATTTTGGTCACACAGGATTCATCCTTTCTCCAAACTGCCAGACGCCATCACAGGTGAGCACTTCCACATACAAACTGCTGTCAGGCCAAGACCCTGGTGAGGATGATGAGCATGCAGATGAGCTTTCCTCAGACGGCTGCAGAAATTCATTGGTTGTGCAAACTAAATGTTGTATCGGCTGGTCTCAGATGATCTTACAGGTACAGATGCTGGATGTGGAGGTCATGAGCTGGTGTGATTACACGTGGTCTGCAGCTGTGAGGCATGTACTGCCACATGCATGGAAATTACATTGGAGACAGTTTATGGTCATGAAATGAACATTAACTTCATGGGCAACGACTGGTGGACATTCCTGCAGTCAGCATGCCAGTTAATACGCTCCCTCAAACTTTGAGACAACTGTGGCGTTTTGTTGTGTGACCAAACTGCACATTTTTAGAGTGGCCTTTTATTTTGAAGAGCCCAACACATCTGTGTGGTAATGATGGTGCTGAATCAGCATGTTGATTTGCCACACCTGTCAGCTGGATGGATTGTTTTGGAGAAGGAGAGGTGCTCACTAACATGGATTTTAACAGATCTGTGAACCAAATTTGAGAGAAATAAGCTTTCTGTGCATAAAAAAAGTCTTAGATCTGTAACTTAAACTAGTGGAAAATGGGAGCAAAAATTGAAGTGTGTTGTGTTTCAATATTTTTGTTCAGTGTTAATAGAAAATAAGAGTTTTGATTAAGAATAAAGAGTTTAGCAGGTTGGTCTCTGAGTGGGTCGTGGACATCAAACTGAATTTTAACAAAAAAGTCTTAAGTGCAGGAAGTAAAAGTCCAGCATTGCTAAGTCAGAAATGCTGATGCTAGAAATCCGCATCAGAGTGTGGAAACTGCACTGTGACATTTGGCCACAGGAGAGCAGTGTCTCTGAAGAGGCCCCAGGCAGCTTCAGCCGGACCAAATGTCAGATTTGATCCTGTTTTAGTGAGTTTGACTGCAGACTGACTTCTTGTACCTGAGCAGGTTTGTTTGAACACAATATGCATGTCATGTTGTTGCTGTTAAGGACACACTTTGTGCATGTTTGTGAAATTGCAGGATGTTTTCAAGGTTTAATTTGAGTCAGTATGAAGTCGTGAGATGAAAGAAGGTAGCGCTGACAACAGCACAGCCCCCTCTCCTCAGAGATGTGTTTCTTATTGTTAGCTTCACCGTGCTGCAGAGTGTGTTTTCACATCCTTCTGCTGGAAGAGGAAACTTTCTCTGAGCTCACCTAAAACTCCTGTGAGAGTTTTTTATTTTTGATTGTATACAAAGTCATGTTTACATTCAGTGTTTCTCACTGAAAGTCATGTGTGTGTGTGTCTTTGAGGTCTGACATGTGCAGAGAATTTGAGAGGCAGATTTCTTTTTTACCTTGTTTACATCCATGTTTAGGAGCCTGCAGTCTGCCTCTCCTCTGACTCTGCTGGTGCATTGCTGCATATCTTGGCATCACACCGCCACCTGTTGATCAGTGGAACAGCAAACATAACAACTAGAGGTCAAAAGCTCCACAGGGAACCCTCAAATCAGAGTTTAACACGTGTGCATACCAGCAGGAGTTAGTTACAGCTGTCGTTCATAGGAGGGAGCAGGAGATGTCATTTTATAAATATATGTGTGTGTGTGTGTGTGTTTTTCCCCAGCTCCACATATACAGTACAGGCCAAAAGTTTGGACACACCTTCTCATTCAATGCGTTTTCTTTATTTTCATGACTATTTACATTGTAGATTCTCACTGAAGGCATCAAAACTATGAATGAACACATGTGGAGTTATGTACTTAACAAAAAAAGGGGAAATAACTGAGAACATGTTTTATATTCTAGTTTCTTCAAAATAGCCACCCTTTGCTCTGATTACTGCTTTGCACACTCTTGGCATTCTCTCCATGAGCTTCAAGAGGTAGTCACCTGAAATGGTTTTCCAACAGTCTTGAAGGAGTTCCCAGAGGTGTTTAGCACTTGTTGGCCCCTTTGCCTTCACTCTGCGGTCCAGCTCACCCCAAACCATCTCGATTGGGTTCAGGTCCAGTGACTGTGGAGGCCAGGTCATCTGCCGCAGCACTCCATCACTCTCCTTCTTGGTCAAATAGCCCTTACACAGCCTGGAGGTGTGTTTGGGGTCATTGTCCTGTTGAAAAATAAATGATCGTCCAACTAAACGCAAACCGGATGGGATGGCATGTCGCTGCAGGATGCTGTGGTAGCCATGCTGGTTCAGTGTGCCTTCAATTTGGAATAAATCCCCAACAGTGTCACCAGCAAAACACCCCCACACCATCACACCTCCTCCTCCATGCTTCACAGTGGGAACCAGGCATGTGGAATCCATCCGTTCACCTTTTCTGCGTCTCACAAAGACACGGCGGTTGGAACCAAAGATCTCAAATTTGGACTCATCAGACCAAAGCACAGATTTCCACTGGTCTAATGTCCATTCCTTGTGTTTCTTGGCCCAAACAAATCTCTTCTGCTTGTTGCCTCTCCTTAGCAGTGGTTTCCTAGCAGCTATTTGACCATGAAGGCCTGATTCGTGCAGTCTCCTCTTAACAGTTGTTCTAGAGATGGGTCTGCTGCTAGAACTCTGTGTGGCATTCATCTGGTCTCTGATCTGAGCTGCTGTTAACTTGCCATTTCTGAGGCTGGTGACTCGGATGAACTTATCCTCAGAAGCAGAGGTGACTCTTGGTCTTCCTTTCCTGGGTCGGTCCTCATGTGTGCCAGTTTCGTTGTAGCGCTTGATGGTTTTTGCAACTCCACTTGGGGACACATTTAAAGTTTTTGCAATTTTCTGGACTGACTGACCTTCATTTCTTAAAGTAATGATGGCCACTCGTTTTTCTTTAGTTAGCTGATTGGTTCTTGCCATAATATGAATTTTAACAGTTGTCCAACAGGGCTGTCGGCTGTGTATTAACCTGACTTCTGCACAACACAACTGATGGTCCCAACCCCATTGATAAAGCAAGAAATCCCACTAATTAACCCTGATAAGGCACACCTGTGAAGTGGAAACCATTTCAGGTGACTACCTCTTGAAGCTCATGGAGAGAATGCCAAGAGTGTGCAAAGCAGTAATCAGAGCAAAGGGTGGCTATTTTGAAGAAACTAGAATATAAAACATGTTTTCAGTTATTTCCCCTTTTTTTGTTAAGTACATAACTCCACATGTGTTCATTCATAGTTTTGATGCCTTCAGTGAGAATCTACAATGTAAATAGTCATGAAAATAAAGAAAACGCATTGAATGAGAAGGTGTGTCCAAACTTTTGGCCTGTACTGTATATACAGTAATTTTAAACTGAATGTCTTTTATGCTTTGGACTGTTGATCAGATACATTAAGCAATTTCAAGATCACATTAAAGGTCCAGTGTGAAGGATGTAGGGGGATAGACATGGATTATAATATAACAAGTGTGTTTTCATTGGTGTATAATCACCTGAAAATAAGAATTGTTTTTGTTACCTTAAAATAAGCCAATTTTTATGTCCATAGGGAGTGAGTTCTCGTCTACAGAGATTGCCATGTTCCTACAGTAGCTCAGAACAGACAAACCAAACACTGGCTCCAAATAAGGCCTTTCACATTTCAATGTTGGGTACCGTTGTTAGCAGCCTCTCTGCAATGAGCAGCATCAGAGAAACATTGGCTCTCAGAAACAAACTTCCTGAATGTCTGAATCTTGATATCAGAGAAAATAGATCGGCACACGTCCACAGGTGCTGTGCTGCTGATGAGCCAAACACTGTAGGAGAAACAGATTTGTAACTTGAAACTGCTTTATTCAGTATTTTTACTGGTTTTAATGGCACAACACACGTCCTCTCCTTCAGGTTTACTTAAAATGCTCGCGTAAGTATTCAAGCTTTTCTCCTTATCTTGGTCTTCTACTTAAGGAATCCCTTAAAGTCAAAGAAGCTGCTCCTTTTGGAAAATTCTGATCGTCACATGATCTGTTGGGCGACCACCACTGGTTGTGTATAGAGGTGTGTCTCCTTATCTTGTTCATGTCTGGTGAAGGGCTGGTGCCCCAAACGTCACATGTGGTTAAAATTTCCAAAAGGAACAGTTTCTGGTGTGTGTACCTGTTTTTGTAGTTAAACCACTGCAGAAAAGACGAAAGGTATCACAAGCTTGAGCCCGAGCAAACAAATGGTTATCATGGAAACTGGAGTATTTTACCACTGTCAAATCTTTCAATGCAGTAAATGACATTTTTACTTAACTAAGGCAACATTCTCATGGATTCTGTGCTACACCCTTAAAGAAATGACCACTTTAGAATGAAAATACAGACAGTACTTACTTACCGTCATGCCGACAAGAAGTCCAGTGTAGTTTTTTAATCCACAAAACTCATTCGGGGTATCAGAGGATAACAACTAGCCGGATTTTTCCATACACTTGAAGTGCATGGAACCCAAGTCCAAAATCATTTTGAAAATGTAATAAAACTCCGCTACTGCATTTCAAAAACGTCAGAACGGCTAGTCCGTTGTAATCCAAGTGCCCTGAATTGACTTTAAAAGACGTAATTTACTCCACTTTTATAGCATCATTTCTCACCATGGTCAGTCAACTCGCGCGAGACTCAAACGTTCAGAGACATTCTTGTTCTCGAGTCTCGTGAGTTGACTGACCACAGTGAGAAATTATGCTATAAAAGTGGAGTAAATTATGTCTGGATGGACGAGCCGTTCTGATGTTTTTGAAATGCATTAGCAGCGTTTTATTACATTTTCAAAATGATTTTGGACGTGGGTTCCATGCACTTCAAGTGTATGGAAAAACCCGGCTAGCTGTTATCCTCCAATACCCCGAACAAGTTTTGTGGATTAAAAAACTACACTGGACTTCTTGTCCGTATTTTCATTCTAAAGTTGTCATTTCCTTTAAGTCCCTCAGCTTAGGAAAAATTCAGTGTTAGGTGTCATACTAAAGGCTCTAGATCTGACCTCTGTGGGTAATTCAGCTCCTGGTTAAAAACCTCCTGAGCAATTCTAACCAGGAGAAGTTTCAGCTGGTTGAAATGTGCAGTCCTCACCACTAGATGGCACTAAACCCCCCTGACTCTTACACACTTGACCTTTAAGCTCTGTAAAACGTGGAGAGCATTTTTCACCAACTAATGACAATTTAAGAGAGTGAACAGTTATGATAATAGACACATAAAATCAGATGGTCATTAGGTTGTAACCCCCGCAGTGTGTTGGACCAGCTGTCACATCACTTTAACACTGTATAAACTTTATCTGCGCCGGCTGTGGCATCGACTCCCATCAGTCAGTTAGGATATTTTTAACTGCCCCTAATGCTCCTGAACTGAGAGTGCGCTCTGTGCATTAGCATAATGCAACATCAGTGACAGGGAGCGATTACGCTGGGGATGATTTTGTTGAGTGTAAATGTGAAATCTGATTATCCTCCATGCTCTCAGCTCGGCAGAGGGAGGAGGAGGAGGAGGAGGAGGGCCAGAGAGAGAGAGGGAGAGAGGGGGAGAGCTTCAGAGGGAAGGAGGGGTTAAGATAGCAATGTGCTGAGCCAATGGCTTTTTGCACAGAGCAGCTGGCTGGCATCAGGACAGGACAGGACAGGCCGCTCAGAGGAAGGATACCTTGAGGACGGACGGCGCTTCTCCGCTCGCTGTAGGACGCTGAGGGTGACTTCCAGGAGGTGTTCATGGGATGCACTATCTACGCAGCCAGCCCTAAGGCCCTGCCCGCCGACGAGGCCCCCGGCCAGGACAGATACTACCAGCTCCCCCAATACCGCCACCCTCATGGTAACTGCAGTCAGAGGATAGCAGCCAGCAGAGCCAGGTCAGTCACACAGGAAGTACTCTGAGTGTTTGGCGTGCTCGTCTCCAGTTACACTGACAAGGTGAAGACGGGTGAAAGCAAGTGACGCTTAGTTAATGGCCCTGAACCAATCACAGAGGAGGAGATGTGGAGAGTGAGAGGGAGGTTTAAACTGGGACAAATGGGATGTAGGTGGAGAAGAGACTTTAACATCAGGAGGACGTCCTGCATGATTTTTCTTTTTACACTCAGTGTATCTAGTAAAACAGGATTTGAAATAGAAATTAGAAAAAATTAAACGTACATAAATATAAATAAGAGAGATAAATCCATCGTAAAGCATTTCAGGGTATTTGATCATGATTTTCCAGACTTCTTTTATTCTAATTATCATACTGCTTTTTGTTGCACCTGCAGTTTGGACACAGGAGATTCACCCACGACTGTAACTGCTTAAAAAGCACAACGTTTGTGATTCACAGCTGACAGATGTTGCTAACAGGCATTGTGAACCTAAAACGATACACCTTTGTAACAGTGTTTGGATTGTAATTAAGTTGCACAACAGTTTATTCTCATTAGACGAGGGGTTAGAATATTTTCCCAGCACTGTGTACATCCTGAGTAGAACAGCCTTTATACGGACAGCTCCTGTGTTTTATCCTGACAGCCTGAACTCTCTTTAACATGAGTGTTTGAAAGTGGCTCCACTTATTAATGAATGTTTGAGTCTGTGCTGAGAGAGGATGGACTCGTAGTACTCACACTGCAGAGAGGAGTGCAGCTGGATGTCTTTATACATTTTTATTTTTTTCAGGTAAAAATTTTAAAACTTGTGTTTAAAAGTACGATGCATTCTTGTAAATTAAACCACAAAGCAGTATATTACTGTAAAACTTCAATTAAAAGCCTAGTCGCAGTGAAACGCCCAGTCCCTTCTACTCGGGTGGCTGTGGCTCAGGAGGTAGAGCGGGTTGTCCTCTAATTAGAAGATTGGTGGTTTGATTCCCAGCTCCTCAGCATGTCAAAGCATCCTTGAGCAAGACATGTGTGTAAAAGGGTGAATGTGAGTCATAGTGTAGCGCTTTGAGTGGTCAGAAGACTAGAAGGCGCTGTACAAGTGCAGTCCGTTTACTTAACTGTTTCCATTTTCTGCTACTTCTACTCCACTACATTGATTTGATAGCTTCAATTACTTTGCAAATTCACATTAACAACACAAAATATAATAAACAAATATGTTAAAATGAATTATTACAGATTAAGATGAGACTTTATTGATCGCTGGGGGGAATTAACAAACCAGCGGTATATAAAGAAATTAAAATTAGCCCCTCCCTTTCACATTAATGCATCAGTAATTCCATCCAATAATATAATATAAATTATTCTGAAACAGGCCATTCTGTATGAGTACTTTTGGTACTTTAAAAGTATATTTTGATGCAAATACTCAGGGGGAGAATGTAGTTCAGTAAATCTATTCAACAACTGTATTTAAGTACACATCTGACATATTTGTACTTCGAGTATTTTCATTTTCTGCTACTTTAAAGGCTCATTTTACTCCTCTACATTTATGTCTCGCTTATAGTTACTTAAAGGCGCCACAGGTATGAATGTGGCCAAAACAGTTACTGCACTCAAATTCAAAATACTGCTGCGAGTCGTGTCTGCCCCCCGTTCGAGCAAGTCTGGCTTCTCTGCTGCTAACGCTGCTGCCGGGATACAGCAGAGGAGGAGCCAGCTGCTAATGCTATGTACCGGGACACTGCTAACGCTGCTTGCCGTGCTGCTAACGTTTGTTTCTCAAAAAAATCAGTCGGGTCGATGACCCACGTGCACATGGGCTACAATGTATGATCGAAAATGAGTAACAGTTGAAGGTATTCGAAATGTCGATCTCCATCTAGCTATGATGCTAGTTAGCCAACTTTGGCTAAAGCTTACCTGTCGAGGAGAAGAGTAGCCACTTCGACATCCGATTTCAAATTCTTCTCCGCTTTCAACCGTCTCCACCGTTCAAAAGCATCTCATATAGACCCTCACTTTGCCTCAAATTTTGTCTTGGCGTTTTTGGGAATCATAACGAGGTCGTTTGGGTTTAGTCGCACTGTCAGCCATTGTAGCTCAGTCATAACCCAGATGCTGAGACTCTACTGACTGCGTGACTGGTAGACGGCGGTGGGTGGCGCAACAGGCCAAAACACAAATTCAAAACATAGACATGATTTGCAGACTGTAAATTTTTTTTTTTTAATGCGAATATTCTGGCTGTACTATTGTTGTCTGTGAGATCAGTATGTTATATGAACATTATTCCTTAGTCTCTGTGACATATTAGGAGGATTTTATGACTATTTGCTTTAGATTTCTTACATATAGCTTCTTTAAGATAAACACATGCTATGCTTAAATGGTTGGATCCAGTACTGTATTACTCATTTATCCTGTAGTATAGAAAGTGTAAGAGATAAGAGAAACTCTATTTCCATTCAGGACACTGTATTTCCCTGGACCCCGGTGGAAAACTACAGACTAAAACACGAGAAGCAAGGAATCTAAAATCTGCTCCACATTGACAAACTATTACCTTAAAGGAAAAGTTCACCCCAAAAAGTAAAAATACATACTCTTCCTCTTACCTGTAGCGCTATTTATCAGTCTAAATTATTTTGCTGTGTGTTGCAGAGTGTTGGAGATATCGGCTGTAGAGATGTCTGCCTTCTCTCCAATATAATGGAACTAGATGTCACTCAGCTTGCGGTGCTCAAAGCACCAAAAACTACATTTGAAAAACTCAATATCAATGTCTCTTTGCAGAAATCACGACCTGGTTACTCAAGATAATCCACAGACCTTGTTGTGAGCAGTTTCATGTAGGAACTATTTTCTCTCGGCTGAAGTACACCCATGAAGGGGTGTGCCATACCATCTTGTTCATGATAATACTAGTATATTTTTCAATATCATAGGAAAAATTCATATCGTGACAATCACAATATTTCTACTTGTTGACATAATGACTGTTACCCATGGTAACGACGAGCATGGCTGAAAGCGAAAGTATTACCAACTCTGTGGTGGTTCCAAAAAGAGGAGCAGCTTCAGCACTGTGGAATAAACTGTGGTGTCCTGAATGTTTTATGAACAGCCCCGGACTTCTCAGACTCTTAGTGAGTTACAGCTCTGAGGGAACTCATTCAGCGGCTCCTCTGGCAGCAGCACAGCGTCTCTCCCTCTCCTCTCTCGCCATTTGTCACAAATCTTTGGTAATGTAAACCTACGTGACGCTCTAGGATCGACATAAAAACCCAACACATATGCAGCGTGATGATTAGAGGAGAAATGGCAGAGCATAAAGGTCCAGGTGGAAAAAAACAACTCAATCACTTAGGATTTTACTAAAAGAAGTAAATCACCTGTTGATTTATATATATAGATCCCAGGGGACATTTTTTGTACTTGGGAGCTGTTTAAATGTGTCATTTGTGGTAGATTTTATTTAGTTCAACTATTAATATTGTATACAGAATCTGAATCTCACTCTGAGTTACTTGTTGTTCACACACTAAAGAAATGAGATCATGTTTGTTTAGTTTTTACTGAATACTGTAAAACTATATCACTTATTTTGTTGCAATTCTATTTTCTTAAATTAATAACCTACATATATATTTTACTAATTTGTAAAATACGCTAAAATATCATTGGCCTATATTATTTTAGGGCCATATCGCCCACCCCTACTTCTAGTTCCATGATATTGGAGAGAAGGGTCTCCCTCACCCTGTAACTCACACCAAAACAGTTTATTCTGATAAATAGCCCTACAAGTGAGAGGGAACGTATGTATTTTTGATTTGGGTGAGTTGTCACCTTTTAAAATGCTCTTATAGGCTATTTCTTAGTGATAAATAGAATAATATAATATTCTATGATAGGCTTTAGGGAGCCTTTCTGCATTGTGAATATTTTAGATATTTTAAGTACTTTTTGTTGGTAATATTTTGGTACTTTTAGTTCAGTTACAGATCTGAATATTTCTTCCACTGCTGTTTATAGTTGTATAAAACAGGTCCTGATGGGAGCACAGCTCAGCACACATGACTTCACTATTTAAAAATTAAACTACAGAAGCCATGGCAGTCATTTTTGTTTCTCTCAGTCTGCAGATGTAATTAATGAGCAGTGCTGAAGTTATTCTGAGCGTCTGTGGGAACAAAGTAGCCGTCGGTTAATCCCCTGGCAGTGAGTAAACACACACACTGGGCTGTAGGTAAGCTCAACCCACCTCACACAGGAGGACACACACCGCTGAGGAGGTCACAGCTCCGTCAACACCACACGCTCCTCCAGCTTCACTGATTTGTCTCGACCTCAGACCGGACTGTTTTTGACAGTTTTTTGTTTCTAAAGAACTCAAAATGGTTTAAATAAGAAATGAAGCTCAGACCGGAGGAGTTTGGCGGAGCTACAAGGCGACAACACGGCGGGAAAAGTCGCGGCGGTTTGTGAAGCTACAGGTAGGAGTAACGGGAAGATTTCAAAATAAAAGCATCGGCGACCAGCCGTGGACGTTAGCCGACATAATAACAAGATAAAAATGAAGATATGGCTTTGATTAGGGGCTGTGATGCCTTGTGTTATATTTAAACTAAATGCTAGCATGTTTTGGGCTCACACTGGCGTCGTGAACGTAGTAAGTCCTCTCATTTGTGAGTTAATGTTAATTTTTACAAAAATAAAACCGTGTAGCTTTTCCCGTTAACATTTTTTTCTGATATAAATCATCAGGTATTTACCCTTTTGCACTTTATACTCTATTTATCCTAAAAGTTAATCATTTCCGGTTTTATTTTGAAGAATTGCTTCACTTCCGCATTGTAACCTGACTTCTCTACGAGTTTAACAAGCGCTTCTGCTTCTAATAATAAAAGGCAACGTTTATTAAAAAAGATAAGTATTATGTATCAATATAGGCCTATTTTATTATTCAAAGAATAAAAATAAGTGTACAGTCATATATTTAAAGTCGTTATTTCAAGCGGAAAATGTGCCAATATTGCTGTTTGACAGTCATAACAATACTAGGTCTGCAGCTCACATCTGTCTGTGTTATGTTACTTGAACTAAAAGTGTTGTAGGTACCTGCTACTGCCCAATAGAAGTGTTATTATACTGGGGAAAAATAGACAAATGATTTTGTGTTTGGTCTCTTGAAACACCCAACAGAAATTCCAATCCTCCATGAAATCCCCTTTGAGTTTCACACTAAACAGTAATTATTGTGCTCCATGTAGACCTGAGGAAGAAGAACATTGGGATCCCTGTGCTGTCTCAAAAGCACACTCCTGTCATCAAAGGCTGTTTTGAGGTGCTTGCACAATGGGGAGGTTATTTCAGGAGGTCTCAAGCAGTGCAGGGAGCAGAGTCCAAAGGCTGTGCTGCCTCTGCTGCAGTTTCATAGACTTAATGTCTCTGAAATACCAGAGGACCAAATTAAGTCACTGTGAAACAATAGGGGAAAAAAAATCCAGGCTGTACGGGAACAGAAGAAAATGATAGTCATAAGTGATGCAGCAAAGTTCTGGCAAAAAGCCTGACTGTAGTCAGTGTCATCACTTCCTTTTTCGCGTTTATTCTGGATTTCCTTATTTACTGTAAGCACACTCTTACGTGTCTAAGTTTTAACCCACACACACGAGGGGAACCTCCCATGTGGGCTGCCCCTGAGACTGCAGACAACTTTAATTTTCTTCTAATAATAAGACAAACCCACCTCTGACTTTTCAGACAAATTAAACCTCTGCTCCTTCACACCCTGTAAACAAAGCAGACCACAATGCTTATAAAGCTGTGTGCCTGCTGTCTTGCTTGAGGAGTCTCCTCACTTGACACAAAACAAGTTCTGCATCAGTAAGTGTATTTTTTTATGTCATTTCACACACAGTACTTGGCAAATCTTGGGAAAGCCATTAGCTGACACCTCCTCACTGGAACAGTGCTGCAGGGAAATGAGCAGAGAGAGTGCAGTGATTCTTAAGCAACCATCCTGGTGGCTAGCAACCTTAACAAGATTACAGTTTATTGGATTGGAGGACGTCTTGTGACCGCACAAAGTGTTTGTCTCCTGGGACTAAAAAAGACACGGAGGAGGACTGGAGGTGAGGTGGAGGCCCTTCAATTAACATTCACGGTAAAAAGATCCAGCAGAAGAGCAGGAGGGAGGCAGTTCATTGATTCAATGTAAAATCGCTGTTAACTGGTTTGTTTTGGGAAACTATGGCAGTGCTAACATGGTGTGTCATATACGTGTGTGTGTTTTGTCTTGGGGAAACTGCAGTGTTTCTATAAGGCAGGTTTAAAGCGTGTGTCCAGAGTGTGTTTGGACTGTTTAGATTAGCTGCTGCTGCAAAACAGGTTAACATTCCTGTTTATTTAGACAGAGTCAGGCTCTACGTTTTTCCACATCACTCCACCTCTCCTGCTGCAGTGGCTCTCTGTTTCAGCTCACTGGTGTTAACGGCTCACCTCCCAGCTACAGTCAAACCATACATAACCATACAACCACTGGCCATCCAGCCAGGCTGTGGGCAACTCCAAAAACTATTAACTATGTGGCAATTTGTTAGTGATAATTCGAATAATTGTAACTGTGTTCAGATTGGAAGATACAGTATTAACTGACATGATAAGGGCCCTGCTTTATTATCTAAAGTTTAGACAGTGTGTCAAATTTAGTTTGCAGGAGCGCCTTGGAGCTCATGTGATATAACTGCAAAATCCTGAGTCTGATTCCAGCGTTGCAGGTTATACCCCCCTCTCTTTCCCCTTTGTCCTCTGTAAAATGGGAAATATATATATATATCTTTAAAAAATCTAGTTTGCAGACTTGCAGTTTGTAAAATTATTTTGTGATTGAGCAAACTTGTTCCTGTTACTATTCCCAGAACAAGAAACACTGTGAGCAGATGCTGAGGCAGCCCTGTCTCCTAAATATTCTGTTTATATTTGAAACAGCAAGTACGTTTTATAGCAACGTAATGCATAGCGAATAAAATTTTCTAACATAATGAGGAACTGTTGCTAATTAATGTACATGGCAAGTCACAAAAATGTCAGCAAAATGTTCACTGACAACATATTCCATTTGTTTTCTCCCACCATAGACAATCTCACAACACAAAATCCACTCATAGTGGCTACAGCATTACTTTTTATTACCTTTTTTATTAACATTTAACCAAAATCACGACATTTCCCTAACCCTTAACCAAAGTACTTTTATTGCCTAATCCCGAGACAGGAGTCTGTGTATGAGCCCAGGGTTCTTGTGTTAAGGTCCTGGACTTCATACCCCCACCATCCTCCCTGACCACCTCCTTGCGAAGCCTACATGGTACATGAATGTAGTGTTTTGTTACCTGAAAGAAACGTTGTCTCTGAACATAATCCAGGCAGTGATTACACTGTCACAACAACATAATCAAGAAAGCAGCTTGGTAATATACAAATGTAATTTCTAGGAGACAGGGTAGGCTGACGAATGCGAGGTTATTAGGGGTGCCCATCGCTACCTGGACCCTGTGGTTGCTCATTTCGGTCCAGACTACCTAAGTTCCGCTGGATGAAACCCATTTATTAAGATTATAGCGAGACCTCACTGATGTCTCCATTCCTAAAACATACTATATGTATATATATCATCGCTTTGAACAAAATGCCAAGTGAATGTATTGCTATCTAATGTAGATCCCCTAACAGGGCTAAATCCGTGAGAAACAGTGGATTTTATGTCACTATCTTGCCATTTTCTATTTATGAAGGTTGTCTGTCCAGCCACATACATTCCTTTCCTATAGGGACCCTGTGGGTTAGATATTGTAGAAAGCAAGACTTTGAAATAATGACTTTTAGAGACATTGGCACTGAGTGTAATCCAGGGTTTTGCAGAATCATCCAGAGCTGATGTTCTTGTCTGGCTGTAGGGTTAGATCTGATCTCTACACTCAGAGAACTGTGGTTACATTTGTAACTTTTAAACCTTTACATTGCCAAGAAGGAAGCAGAGTTTGTGCTGAACAGTTTGCTAAATGATTCAGTATCCAATAGGATCGACCTGTAAATGTGGTTATTCATCCATTACTATTGTGGGTGGGTCATCAGGTTGCTTCTTGATGGGTTTTGTTTTTTTGCAGCATGGCATTAATCATAATGCACAAACATCTCACTGTTTATTTACCTTATAAACTGGTCAGTCTGGTATACTCTGTCTCAGCCTGGCTCTCCTGGTCAACCTGAACAATACAACTTAAATGACATTTTCAAATGCAGACAATAACATACTGACAGAGAGGAAATCACAGTTTGTAATGCCTGTTATTTTGATTATTTGTTTAATTCCACTTCCCAGAAATAATAAAACTGAAGCTTGAAACACCTCCAAGGCTGAAAAAGATTTCCTTTCATATAATGTTTATCCCAGGATTGTTTGTTTCAATGACTGTGACCAGGGTCGGTATGTGTTTCATAAGTTTATTTCGCTGCAAGCAAACATTTTGGGAATGAGGTCACTAAAGAGCCATCCAAAGTCTGCTGCCTATGCTGTCGGACGCAGTGGGCACAGTGTGGTGTCAGAGAATTCCCAGCTGTCAGGTAAAGGGTCATGAAGTCATAAGGTTTTAAACTAAAAATAAGGTGACTTCTGTCAAAGTTGCACGTCTGCAAGGGTCAAAATGAACCAATGACGCTGTCTGGAGGGCAGGAAATTAATCGTATGTTTATGAAAATGGGCAGCAATTACATAAAAATATGAATCACAGTTTTCTCTTACATGTTATAAGACATGCTACTGGTCATTGAACAGCAAAGCTTCCTGTGTGTAACTAGGAAAAAGGATGTAGAGGCAGAACAGTGACGTTGCACAAAATACCTCTGCTTTCACTAAATTTAAGAAATTGTTGACTTTGTAATTCTCTAGGAAAACCATTATACAAAGGTAAATCCAACCCACTTACCAAGATTTTCTGTTGTTGATGTTTTAATTTGCAACAGTTGACCAATTTCACAGAATTCCTTGGTTGAATTATGTCAGAATACATCTTAGTTATTTTGTGTAAATTGGTTTCTTCCTAGAATAAACCTTTGTTTAAATATTGTCCATCCTCTCAGCTACTGATCCAGAGAATTTGATTCAACTACTCCATTTCCTTGCAAAGAATAGCTGAGCACAACTTCAAGCAGCCCCTTTGAACATTGTTTCCGAGTTAACTCAAACACCAGTTTGCCCCGAGGCCCACCTCTGGGATCAGATACCCCTCCTGAATCCCTTAACCTTAGGCTTAAGGTGAAAAGACCCCACAAACCCTTTCCTTATCTGTTACCACAGGCCCTTAACTTCCCATTCAACCCTCTGTGATCACAGATGACCAGTCAGATATAAAACCCAGGACCAGGAAGCTTTTGCTGTTTGAACAGGTCAGTGGCTGACGTGGAGCTTCTGGCCAATTAGAGATAATACAGTGGAAACTACATGCAGGAGCTTATTTCCATTAGCACCTGTAATTATATCAGGGCAGGTGGTAACGACTTCCTCTCTCCCAAAGGAAATCATGGCACAGGGCAGGTGGGGGTTGATGTGTAGATGAGAGGGAGAAACATATAATAGATTGTTTTCAGTACTTCTACTGTTTTATGGCAATACTGCAAAATGTTGAATGGATAAAACCAGCCTGTTCTAACATTAATTAATAAAAGCAAAGGATAACAGTTGAAATAAATAAAAGTAATGATTTAGTGACTTAAACATTGCAATATCCATTTTTATTAACAGCTTTTCTTATACTGTTGCATGAAGCTACATGCAAACGTAGTGAAACATGTAATCTCAGTTGCTGATGTTGATAATTTCTCCCTGATTTAGGATCATATTCCCGCTGGGACATGTCAAGATCTAAGATGTGTTTAGAGGATTTTATAGGTGATTTTTCAAGGTAGAAAGTGATCCTATTCTCCATTATGGTTATATCCCCACTCTAAGTATGCTGCTCATGTACATGGAGCTACATGCTAATGTCAGGGAAACATGTAGCCTAATCTTGGTTGCTGGTGTTGTAAATTTCTCCCCACCTCAGATCACAATCCTGCTGAAACGCACAAATCTGGTTTTGTTTTGATGCTTTTGTTGGTGATATTTGAAGAGCCACTATTTTCTGTCATCTCTCAGCTGCAATGGCGGTGAGGATACTCAGTGGGGCACGAAGCAGAAATGGTTCAACTGCCATGTATAAAATTACCCCGATGGCACTGCGCGGCCCATTGAGCAGGCGCACTGCAGACTTGCAGACTGCCAGCCGAATGGCTAAGGTCCAGCTTAGTGCTCTGCTAACTTGAATGGGAATAAAATGATTTAATCTTGCGGCTCTTCCAGACTTTCCAAATGTTATCAGACCAAATGGATCAAATCCTGATAGTGAAACGATTCATTTCATGGGGGTTGTGATGCTCAAAAAAATCTATCCACTGATTTGCAGACGTCTCTTGCCATGTATGTCAATAAGAAAAAGTCTTTTTGGGCCTCAGGACATCATGTAACGGACTCCAGAAATTGCAGTACCACAATATGGCCACTATGAAAATTTGCTTCAGAGCTCGGCGCACTGCTTTGGAGCCTGGAAAAGATGCAGAGAAGCTGAAGACCCTCAAGACCAATCAGAGCAAGCTAGGCTTTTTCGGGAGGGGGGCTTAAAGAGACCAGTGCTAAAATGGAGCCTTTTTAAGTCCTGTTTATACGACAACGATTTCAACTGAAAACGGTAAACTTTAGTTGTGTTTTTGCCCGATCGGTTACACGACAGCGGCGTTTTGGGTGCCTGAAAATGCAACGTTTTGAAAACAGGTTCCCGAGTGCAATTTTTTGGAAATGTCAGCGTCTCTGTTGTCATGTAAACTTGCAATATGCAGTTCCTCTGAAAACGGAGACTTTTCACACATGTGCATTACGGTTCCAGTCACTAGGCATGCGCGAGAAAGTCGAGCGTCAATGCCGAGCTCTGTTTGTGCTGCTCACCCTGTTGATTTGAAGTGAAGTGTAGATCTGTTACTGTAGCAACTCCACCTCGTCGTCCATCCAGACAAAGTTGTCTGTGCATGCTTTCGCCATTGTGTCTTCTTTGTTTTGGTTTCTAATCACCGCGTTGTAGAGGAAGGCACTTCAGCGCAGGCGCATGGCGTGTTTTTACACTGTTTTTACACACAATTTACACTGCCACCCATTGGCCTAGCGTGCATACTACAGCGTTTCCAGTAGATTTTGCGGCTCTGTGTGAACGGGGATCGTTTCAATATAGTTGTCATATAAACACAGAAGTTTTTTAAAACGCAAAGGACAGACTTTTCCGTTTTTAGAGAAACCGTTGTCGTCTAAACAGGGCCTTAGACTGAGGGTGAATACAGATGTTCCAGCACAGACAGTATGATTAACATAAAGTGTTTAAAGCATGTACACGTTTCTAGTAGAAACCTTCATACAAATATCAACCTAAAAATGGGCATCATATGTTCTCTTTAAATAACATCCAGTTTAAAACACTTTTGAAACATGATAGACAGTGTTTGTTAAGGGCTACCTGAGCTCATCCTAATAGACTGTGAGGATACGTCAGACAAAAAAGGTTCGGTAGACTTCCACTGTGGTCTTATTGTAGATTGAGACTGCAGCTTGTTCTCAGTGAAGCCATTTGCTGCCACCCATTTCAAAGTATGCAAAACAACTTTAACAAGCTTTTTAAAATGACATGAGCCACAAAATTCATCACAATTAACATGAAGCTAATTTGGCTCTCTCAGAATTTCATTTGAATTATTCTTTAGTGTTTTTAATGTTAGTGTGTGTTTCACACTTTGCTCCTCTTATTGTCAGTCACCACCCAATGGGAGAAATCTTTGAAAACGTCTCACCTTAACACAGTTTCTGCGAATTTTCTGTTTCTTCTTCCTGGTATGTGTAATAGTTCATTTCGAGACACATTTGGTGCTGAAAAGTTTTCAAGTGTGAGGTATATTTTAAAAAATGTTTGAGTCAGCTTGCGTCAGTACATCGGGTCAGCCATCTGCACAACCTCTGAGGTGCTCTATTTCTTTGTACACATCTGGGTGAGAGCACACACTGACCCCATTTACACAAGCAAGAGAACACAGCTTTATTTCTGCTGAGTAGAGATTATTAATGTAGTGTAAACCAGCAGATTCAGACTTTGAATGTTACATCACAGCTGTGTTGATTTTGAAAGACAGAGTCCACTTGTTTGCCCCATAAACTTTTTTTTTTTTTGGGTCTTTGAAACCAAACGTGGAGCGAAAAACAAACATCCTTTTTATACAAGTGTACATGACGGCCCCGTGAAGAGGTGCCTGCTGTTAACACAGAGCTGTGTTTGTGTATTTAGGGCCAGGAGCATGACTGAGCAGCAGGAGCAGAGCGAAGAAACAGGCCTGCTCGCAACACAGGACCTGGACCACTCCAAGGACGACGACACACATGGCCACTTCAGGCAAATCTCACACACACACAAACATTGCATGTCTCTTTCCCCACGCACCATCTGTATCCTGTGCATGGTCATGGGTTACAGCCCCAGGAGATTTTTTTTTCACAGCACTTATTTCGTGCTTTTATTTCAGCTGTATTTGATGTTGAACATGCACACACATGCACACAAAGAGATTTACAATGGATGTTTCATTTTCTTTTTCACCCAGAGGCCTGAAGAGAAGATAAATGTTTGGAAAATGTAAATCGCTTAAAGGGTTTTAATCAATTTAAACGTATTTTTATTAGTAAGTACTCATATGCACGTCTGTGTGTGTCTGCAGACAGAATGTGTGTGTGTTATATAAGAAGGATTCAAGGCAGGAGCAGTGTAATCCTGGGGAATCTGTTCTGGGATGGGATTTAGCGCTGATGCACGGTCTGTGTTAGTAGACTCACTGAATGGGACGGACTTTATGCACTTGTCAGTCTTGAACTTGCAGCACTCAGTAAGCAGTGAGTGTATCTTCTTATCCTCTCTCAGCGCCTAACTCACCTCAGTACTTTGCCACTGCGTGAAACATTTCAGGTTGTTAAAATTTGTTTACATAATTATTTAATCCAAACAGGCTGACATACACAAAACCAAGACATCACACTGGTTTATAAAGTTCTTATGGTTGATGAGTCAGCAAAAAAAAGACCATTTACACATCCAGGACACGTAAAGCAGCATGTCTCCTTTCAGCTCTGTTTTGGTCTCCACCAACTTACATGTAGCATCTAGCTCTTTGACTGCTAGGTGCTTGCCTGTGTTTACTAGCTTGTCACCTAGTGCTAGGTGTGTAGTGTGCAGTGAGTTTAACACTTCCAAACCTAGAGCAACATTACTTTTCCTGTGCTGCTTTCAGACACCTTTCACAAGTATTAAACCTTTGAACCTTGAGCAATGTGGTGCGATTTCTTTCAAAAACATGGGGAAAAGGGCAATGAGCAACCTGGTGAGTAATGTCCCACAAATTGCAAAAAAACAATAGATTCAGAAAATTATTTTTTTTAAAAGACTAGAGAAAAAGAGGAAAAAAGTATATTTATAATTCACATTTTAAAAGTATGTACAGATTTTTTTAAAAATATTTTTTGGCACTTTTTTGGCTTTTTTAAAAACATTTATTTATTTATTTTATTTTTATTTTTTTTACTATTTTTTTGTTTTGATTTGTTCTTTATAATGACTTCTTGCAAATGTTCTGGGTAATTTCTGATATCTGCCCAAGTTTCAAAGGGTTAGAAGAGCAGTTTTATTAGAGGCGGCTTCCTGTGGATGTTAATGAGACTCGAAAGCAAAATTAAACAAATTAAATGGGCTGTAAAGCCAAAACTACAAGCTAAAGGAAGCTCAAGAGTTTAAGGGTAAGGTGACAATTTCCTGTGGATTAGTCATCACAAACAGCTTCTTTCATGTGACACAAAATTATTTGATTCAATGTTAATAAAAAAATGTAGTGAATGCAGTTTTTAAGACTATCATTCACTGTGTGGGTTTAAACTTTATTGTTTGTGTCTCACAACAACATCTTTTTATACAATGGTTCATATGATATCTTACAAATTAGCCCCCCTATCCAACCCAATCGCCAGAAAGAAATGTTGGCATTGTACATTTCTGCAAACTGTACTGTTGGTCGAAAGCACTAGAAGTTTCTTTCTGAAAATGTTTGTATTGCACCCACTGTTTACTTGTTGCAAATAAGTATATTATCTGACATCATTATTGAACCTTGCATGGTGACCCAATATTTGACAATAACACTTTAAAAAAAAAAAGTTTGTTGTACAATGAAAATATCAACTGACGTGGGTGTGATAGAAAACTGACTTAATTTTCACATTTGTATGAACTGTTTCTTTATGATAAAAAATTCTGTTCTGTGATCTATGAATCTGAGACATAGATTTTAAACTCAGGAGACACTTTGAAAGTTCTTCTACTTCTCTCATCATCCCTATCTTTTCTAGTGGATGGTTTTGAAGCCTCATAGTGAGACTCACTTTCTCTCGGTCCCAGTTTCTTCTCCTCCAGTTAAATTATTGACTGGGAGTCCACTCCTACGCTGGCCGCCGATGGGAGGTGTTCGCTTTCTAATTTAGGATTCAATTTAGGATTCTTTGAGCTCGTAATTAGTTTCACTATTCAGCCTCACAGCCAAGGGCACTGAGATACACTGAGAAAGGCGCATGCGTGCACACACACACACACACACACACACACACACACACACACTGCAGAAAGCTCACAGGAGTTTGAGGTGTTACACAGGTTTAGATTCATTTCCAAACCACAGCTTCTGAAATGACGGTAGAGATCAAAGACACTTGTTCTTGCTCTGTGAGGACTTTTGGGTTTTTCTGCTGTATTGTATCTTCAGTGCAGGACTCAGACAGGTTCACAACCAAGTGCCACCTGTAGGGCTGAAAATGAAGCCAACGTCAAAGTGCCAAAAGCTGCAATTCCTCTAATGGCTACTTGAGGCTGGCTCCAGGAGCGAGTCAGTCCCCACAGTCCCCCATGTTAATGTGCCCAAAGTTACAGCAGAAATAAACATGTTTACAGCTTAGTACAAAAAACAGTTTTGGTCTTTATGGCTAATTTTCCCTTTTATGACAACTGTATGAAGAGACTGAATTTTTCTACAACTCACCCATTTATATTGTATTAAGTCTTGAAGTTACACATAATTAAAAGCTTGGCTGCTTTGAGTGACAGGCTGTCTGTGAGGCGTCACCACAGTCCGAGTCAACCACCCTCTCATTCAAATATGGTCACGTCTGGCAGGTGCCGGACCTAGGACATTTAGCGCCCTAGGCAAGCTTACCCTGGCACCCCACCCTCAAAAACAGTTCATTATTATAATGTTTTTAAATTATATTTATTACTAAGAATAAGACTAAAAGCTAATAAGAAATCAAAGCAAATAAACAACTTAGCTAAAATAATTCTAGAAAATAGATAACCAACAATAAGAGAATACGGTATCTGGAAATTTTCAGATTTCATCTACTTCTTGTTCCAGATAGCCTTCACCTTTAATTTCTTGTACTCTCTCATACACCCGACCCCACCATTTCCAATATGTTTGATTTTTTTGAAGATCTGCTACTGCTTATGGCTCCAAAATACCAAGATACCACCGGCCAAAATGCAAAACTTGCAGCATCAAAACGGGAGTCCTCCATAGACTGTATGAAAAAATGGACGTAGCTACCATGACATCACCCATTGGATTGTGGTCTCCTGCTTTAAAGCCTTGAGTTCTGCATTTTGGCGTTAATGTCTTGGTTTTTGGAGCCAGAAGTGACCATTTTTGGTCGCAAAGACTATAGCAACGCCTTGCAGACAGCCTGTCAGTCAAAGGAGCCACACTGTAAATTATGTGTAACTTTTAGCCTTAATAAAAATGTAGATGGGTAAATTATATAATTATAATTATACCAGGCTGTGAACATGTTTATTTCTGCTGTAAAGTTGGGCGTTTTAACATGGGGGTCTGTGGGGATTGACTCACTTTTGGAGCCAGCCTCAAGTGGCCATTAGAGAACCTGCAATTTTTGGCACATCCAGGTTGGCTTCAGTTTTCAGCCCCAGAGACTGCTGCTTGGAGTCCACAGAACAATGGGTGATGTCACGGCGGAGACATGCATTATTTTCAGTCTCTATATTCACTACATGTACACAATGTGATCCACAGTCCACTGAACCTCCTGACTCCTGGAAAACTACCTTATTTTGCTGCTGCTGCTTCTGCTGTGTAAAAAGACAGCTTTAAAGATTTTCATGTTTTTACTTCAGCTGCAGAATTCGATGGTTCCCCCTGGGCCTGTAAATCCATTTCAAACCCTCTGAATGATGTCCAAAATAGTGGCATTTTATTGCTGCTGTTGTATCTCTGACAACTGTCCATCATTTTTCCAACATCATCCCAACGTGACCTTGTTTATGCCCTTATAACTCTACCTTGACACACCACGTTCACAGCTCTACTATACAGCGCCGTGATGGGAATTGCCTGTAGCATTTGTATTCTTTACACTCGCCCAGCATCTAGATGTACCAGGCAGTATTGATTAAGACCTGGATCTTGTGTAAAAGTGAGAGACAGATGGAGAGTGAGAGCAAGGACTGGAGAGCCGGTTAGTCCCCACAGAGCTGCCTGTGTTTTTAATAATCACTCTCTTCTCTCCACCTGGGAGTGTAGAGCCACTGTGGAGCCTATTTATAGGCAGCAACCAGCAGGCTGGAAGAGCAGCACACATGCACTATTGTTCATAACATGGTCACAAGATAATGGGATGTCTTTTGTAGGAGGGTGAGTTTAATGAGGAAAACGATGAATTTGCACATCTAGGGCAAGCGGCGTGAAATAATTAAATGTTGGAAAGGTTAAATTGAGGGTGGCTTTTGACTCTTCTGATGACCTGCTGTATTGGAGTTATGGATAGTGGTTATGGATTACTTATTCAATATTCTGTTTTCTAAAGTCATGTGAACTGCACTGAAATTGCTTAGGAATTCAGACCTTTGAAGGTAAACATCTCACATTATTTTTATTTATTTAATGTACAAGATATACAGTATGATCTTAGTGGAAAAGCAAAAGGTATTAACTGTGAATAGGGATGTCACTTTCAGTTAATTTTGACCCATTAACCGCTAACTGATTAATTCTTAAGAAAGAAAGCAAAAATAATGTAAAGTACCTGAGGCTCTTCCATATGGTCTGGCGCTCCATTGTCTCAGTGAGCTTTAGCGCTGCATTTCAAAGAACTATCTGTTTCAAAGTGGTGAAATTTTAATGTTTTGTTATGTAAATGTTTTCGCTTTTATTTTATTTTATGTTGGCTTTGCTGACAGACAACCAGCGAGCTGCGTTAACATGATGAAACATAGTGTCTACTACCCAAACTCCATGTTTATTGGTTAGCTAATGTTAGCCTTGGCCGCTTTACACTGTGCACCAGCCGGGTCAGGTGGGCGCCACTCATTCAGCCATTACAGCTGGCAACATAATCCTGGTGGCAGGATGATGTTGCTGCGGAAATATTGTGGCCACCCTAGGTCACCCCACTGGTTGCCCCAGTGAGTAAGCAGGCACATTTTAAGCTGTAAAACCCCTCTAGCATTGTTTGCAATGTTAGCAACACGAGCCATGTAGGCACCACTAACGGTGTTTACAGAGCTAACAGTGATACTAAAGTGGGATGACCTCGGGGGAGACCGGAGGGTGAACAGTGTTTATACAGCAACTCTGTTGGGTCAGGACAGAGTTACTAGCGGTAATTGCCAAATGAGCGGCGCTGCTAGCTAGCTTTATTTGTATTTATCTTTTTATGTTTTGTTTTATTTATTCTTTGGTAAATTTGCCTTTAAGGTGCCTTATACACACAGTATATACATAGTATTTATCCTGTGCAGGTGGGCTAACATGGGGTCTGGATCACAGGGATGTAGGAAGGTGCTAAGAACTGAACGCATCTATATTATTCATTTAGTTTTTTATATTTATATTTATTTTCTTTCTCCCTTGTTTTTGAATAATTTGTTTTTGATATATTTCAATTATCTTGTTAATTACTATTATATGAACATTTAACTCACATTTGTCATTGTTTAGTTACATTTCTTCTAAAGAGAATAATAAAAATCATGATTTAAAAAAATTACAAACCTCTATACCCTCAAACAGGCCTTAAATGAAGTGACCTGTCCTCATTTCCAAAAATGTCCTCACTCTGTTGGTTTAAAAACAGGTTTTGGTCCTCATTTTGTAGCAAGAACAAGTAAACACACACACACTCCCAGCAGGCACCTTTAGCATCTCTTAACCGTCTCTGCTCTCTGACACTTTAACCCATCTTGGGTCTTTTTCCGGCCTGAGTTGTCGATCTCTGTCTCTCATTCACTCTCTGACTCTTTAACTGAAGGAGGAGATGACAGTAGAGTAACAATAGAGACATAACGATGAATGAGCCGTAGGCCTGTCTGTCATTTTGCTGTGCACTCAGTCATAGAAATCAGCATTTCCCTGACATCATTATCTCAGTGTCATCATGACAGACCCAGCCCCATTGGTGCAGAGTTTACCTCTCTCATCTCCACAGTGCTTCATCATGAGAGGATGAGCGGCATGGAAAAAGGCGGCAGAGTCAGGGAGGGTTGTTTGGGGACAGAGGTCACGCTATCTTCTTACCCAGAGGAGAGTGTCTCATCAGAGCAGAGACACGGACAGTCCCGCTGCTATTGAGGCATCAGTGAGGGGCATTTTAACATAATGGCACCTTGTTGTATACAGTGAAGGACACTGTTCAAGGAGAATACAAATGTGGTGCTGTTACAGTGTGATGTTATAAAGTCCCTGCTGAATCACAGGGCAGCCATGTTGAGAAACAGATTTGTTTTACATTATTCTGAAAGAACTAGTGAGGATGAAATAATAAATACATATTCATGTAACATTAGAGGACATAGAAATTAAACAGCATTGTCATTGTATTGTAGTAGGAAAAAAAACCTCCATTACAAGTCCTGCATTTAGAATCTTATTGATTTGCTTTGGATCCCCATTAGTCATTGAGATGGACACTATACATATCACTTTGCAAAATGTTATACTTCCTATAATCCAATTAATGGCTGGTACCAATAGATGCCTAAGGTCCTCTAGTTATATAGCCCTTTTCACGGGCCCTCCTTGGCCTGGGGCCGGGGTCATCTGTACCCTTTGACCCATGACATTGGGCGAGAGGCAGGGTACACCCTGGACAGGTCACCAGACTATCACAGGGCTGACACATAGAGACAGACAACATTCACACTCACATTCACGCCTATGGACAATTTAGAGTCACCAATTAACCTGCATGTCTTTGGACTGTGGGAGGAAGCTGGAGTACCTGGAGAAAACCCATGCTGACATGGGGAGAACATGCAAACTCCATATAGAAGGGCTCGCACACCCTTCGAACCAGGAACCCTCTTGCTGTGAGGCGATGGTGCTGACTGCTGCACCACTCTGCCGCCCATTTTGTTGATTATTGGTGCTTTCACAAAATACTTACACAATGAGATTTTTGATAGATAATCATCAGTAACGTGGATATAACAAGTAGGTGGGTGAAGGCAAAACATAGAGCAGCTAGAAGAGTCGGAAAATGACATTGCCTTACTCTCATACAGCCTTTAAAACCAGGAGAAGACAACACTTTGGATATTACGTTATACAAAGTCAAAGATAATATCTAGTCTCATATCACAATATCGGTTAGATATTGATATATTGCCCAGCCCTTAGTTCGCCTGTATGTATGATATGGAGAGATGTATCTGATAGTTATTTCTTTCTAACATAACCCTGGCTGCTTACGTACTTGTTTGTCGGGATGCACGATAATATTGGCACACCATTGGTATCGGCTAATATTGGCTTTAAAATTAACTATTAGAATCGGCAGACACGCTTTTTCTTATTTTGCAAAATGAATGAATATCACATACATTGAAAAACATTGTATTTCATGTCTCCATCTGCTGGTGGGCCATCACGATAAGAGTATGCATGTAAAATATGATGCTAATTCCACTACAGAAGAGACTTGATTATCACTGAAGTTATGAAGGGAAAAAGTGCATATATCGATCGGTTATCAGTCAAATGAGTTGTTACATATCGGCATATTGGATATCGGCAAAAAATCTAATATTGTGCATCCCTACTTATTTGTATTTTCAACAATATGCTTTCACTTTTTATTATACAAGAGAAGGTCTTTGAGTTTGAGGACTATACGACAAATGAAACAGTCTTCCTGTGTGTCCTTCACATTATTCCTGCTGGACTCTGGATGGTTGAAGATATCAAGGCTCACTTTTCCTCCCTTCATTTGATGCCTTGCTTCATTGCACCGTATGAAAAATGGCTTCCACAGAGTCAGCTAATCCATCACAGTAAACATGAAGCTGCAATTTGGTTCTGCCAGAGCCTCTGTTTTATCAGTATCTCCTTGAGCAGGAGTGTTTCCATATCAGCACCATGTTACGCCGTGCTCTGCTTGCTGTCAATCACTTGGCACTCACAGAAAGATACAGGAACAAAAGGAAGTCTCTGTCAGGAAATAATCCCTCAAAAACATCTGGCCTTTCAGACTTTATTGTTGCATACATGTCGTCTTCTCTAAAGCGTCTTAACTGGGACAGCAGTTCATTTCAATGACATTTTCCTTCAAGGGCTGATTATGCTGTATTTTATCTGCTGGCTGGTTCTGTCTGCTTTAGCAATAGATATGAGTATCATGCTGTGACATCTGCTGCACTGCTCTGACTACTCTTCCTGAGGCGAGCGTGATGCCAGTGATGAGTGTGTGTGTTTGTGTGTTTGTGTTTGTTCGTGTTTCATGACTATAAAAAGAACAACATGGATAATCTCCTGGCATGGTCACTATTTGTGTTTAAACAACTCAATATTTATCTTTGATTATGTTGTTTTGTGACAGCCTGCGTCTCCCTGCAGTTATGCACACACTGATGATTAACTCGTCATGTGGAAGCTTTGACCCAGCTCGGATTTTCATGCAATGTACACATAACACAGACACACACACGCACTGTACACACGCACACAAGCTAACAACCATTTGTCATGCTGTCTTCAGGCCAGATGAAGGCATTAATCTGCGTGCAAAATGTGATATATGCAGCATTTATTACGAATCCTTATCCATAGTACTACATTGAGAAGACTTGTAGATGGTATATCTTGCATACAGTGATCATTATAAAGAGATAAACATACATATAGAGAAGTGTCTTTTTAATCCTAAGTGTGTTTTTCCTCTCATCACAGGTTTCATCTGATTGAAGACCTGTCCTATGAGGATGTGAAGAAATGTTACCGAGGCTCGGTGAGTCTGGTCTCTCTTTGGATCCTTGTTGTTACTGTGTCTGTGATTGGAGCAGGTCCAACCAGTTTTAATTTTTACCTAAATGTTTAATCTATTATAAAAGCAGCACTCCCTGTTAAAATGTATTTTCTGATAGGCTATCTTAACTCAAAGCCATTTCTCTCACTTTTATACTGCAGCACTGAGATGCATTTCAAACTGATCTGTGTCATTGGATGCAAACATCTGTTTGCAGTCTGATACATTTTGTATTTATTCATTATTTATTTTCTGAATTATACATGAAGGCATCCTAACAAGTTAGGAAAATGAACATGCTGCCATTATAAATCTGTGAGAAATGACCAGATGTTTCCTGCTTACCCCCCTACAAATGTGAGATTTCTCAAAATTGTCTTTTATATGTTTATGTCTAATAAATCTCTGACCTTGACTATAGAACCTCTTAGTGCCGACGTCACAGTGATGTCAGTTTGTTGTTTAGGCCGCCACTACCCGTCAACAAAAATGAGCACTACTTGAGTTAAATGTGGTAAGACGAGAGAGCTGGACAAAGGAGATCGTCAAATATGCTCATGTGCAACAGGTTAGGGAAAAAGTATTTCCTGTTGTAGGGATGAATAAAGTTATGTGTATTAAGGGTTATCATGTCTACATCATCAGAAACTGGGGAGGTATTAAGAGGAATACTGGATTTTTCTGTAACGCTAATTTTTTAGCGCATTAGCTAACGTTAGCTTCAATAGCAAAACAAACAGTAGGAAGCCGTTCAAGTGTCGTCCTCCTTTGTGAGATTGGCATAATAATTAACAACAAAGCTTCCTGTGACATCATCCATCCACTGAGTGAGAGCATACGGGTCCAGTCTGGTCCCGTTGGCCATTGTGAAATTATTCAAGTAGCACTCACGGTCCCGGAGACTGAGTGACCTGAAATGGTGCGTTCGTAAATTCAGTCTGACGCTCTACACTGAAATTACAACAATAATTAAACTCAAATATCAAACTCAGAGACATAGTTCACATGTAACATACCAGTACAAAAAGTATTTAAACCGCAAGCAAATTTATCAGTGAGGAAAAAAGAGTGTATCTACCTCCAGCCCATTGTCAGAGGTTTGTTTTTACTATTATGCGGGAAAACTATGTTCAACAAGATATTAGTATAAATATTACCTACTGGAGAGGGACTTTAAAATATCGTAGAATCAATATTTAAAACTGAATGGAGAACAAATTATGATATGTATAGTGATGAGCTCGGCAGCGCTATATAGGCTAATCCTAAATTACTATCCTGTAGACTTGCTGCAAGACTGGCCAGTAAAATTTCTCAAAAGTTGAGCCTTGATATGAGTCACTTACAGTGACCATATCACCGTCAAGTTGAAATAATTGAGGCATCCCATAAAATGATCATCTAATGCCATTTTACCTTTGAATTCAGTTAAGTGATTACACATTAACACCTTTCCATCTTTGGTGATCGCTCCCTCTGAGTTACTGTAACCTGCTGTACTGTAAGCGCCATCTTTCTGAGGACAGGAGCTGCTCCAGTATGAGCTATTAATAGAAAGACAAAAACAGGAGCAGCAGACAGCAGCACACTGAGCTGATACGAGTTGAAGGAGCGATACAAGACAGGACAGAGGAATAGGGAGAGATAGTGTGGTGGCAGATATTTCAAGAGCCGGATGTGAGTTTGAGCCGTGAGGAAGGCGAGCGGGGAATGAATGAGACCCCTTGTGCGTTCAGATGGAAGGAAAGTGTATGATTTTCTCTGAAAAGTGAGGACTCTCAGGTGTCACAGACTGACAGAGGGAAGAAAAAGGCAAAGGCAGAGAAAGAAAGGGCTTCAAGTAGTGAGGAGTACCTGTGTGTGTGAGAGCGTGTGTTGTTTTTTTAAAGCTCAGGATGATGAAGGGCAGAGTGTGTGTATGTGTGTGAGGGAGGCAGAAGGAGAGGGAGGGTGTCAGCCGGGTGCTGCAAAGTGTAGAGTCACTCGAGGTGTATTTGAGACAGAGAAAGAGAGCCTTGTAGTTTCTGAGAAGGAGCTCAGTGGCTGTAAACTGACGCGTTGCTGCTGTAACTCTGTAGTAGTGTATGTGTGTGTGTGTAGGTGTAGGTGTAGAGCCAGGTGTGTGTCCCTACGTGCCTGTAGACTAGAGGTAGTCAGTCCATCTCGGTCCCGTACTGACCGGCAACAGGGAAACAGTGTGTGTCTTGCAGCAGCTTGCTCCAGGCCTTGGATGTGCGCGAGTGTGTGTGTGTGTACGGTGCCAACGTGCTGAGCCTGGTGCAGAGCTCGCGTCCTTTGAGGGAGAGGGTGGTGTCTGCGGCGAGCGGAGCCGGAGTGGCCGGTGGTGGCGGAGTGGCCGGCGGAGTGGCCGGTGGTGCTGTGCAGGCAGGCCGGTCCGCCAAGGAGCTGCTCATGACTCTGCCCTGTCCCTCTGCACAGACTGTCAGCAAGTACAACTCGCAGTACCACAAACTGTTCCAGTGTGTGCCCAAGGATGAGATCCTCATGAAAGGTACTGTGCTTTTTACCACCAGGAGAACTTTAAACATGTGTTTTGCATTACAACATCTATTTTATTAATCGGCTTGTTAATATTGTTGAACATGTCATGCTTCAGCTTCACTATAATTTGCTTGTTATGCATTTGTACTTGTCTTTTTAGCTCCTCTTACAAGCTTTAATGTACAGTAACAATATGGGATATTAGCCTTCTGTTGAACATAATTTAATGGCTATTAATGTTATCTAATCAATTAGTTATTATCCAGCATAATCAAAAATTCCAAAGATCACATATTGCAGCTTTCAGTTGTGGGGATGCACTTGTTTGTTTTTTTTATGTCTATTACTGATTCACTATATCTTTGGGTTTTGGGCCGTTACCAATTTTATGACGTCACATTTGGCTCTGGACACTGAAGGCTTAATGACTAGGCAGTGATTATAATACATGTATATATAATATATTCAAATATGCTCTAAATTTCAAAAATATAAAGAAAAAACTTTTCCTATGCTACCACAGGAAACCACGCACCACTATCTGAAAGTGTAATCATAAATAAACGTAACACATTGCCATTATTATTGTATCAGAGTATCTGGTACAGATCATGTACTTCTTATGAGTACAAGTATTTTATGAGTAAACTAGAACTAGAACTTGCACAGGAATATGACAAAATTAGTTGTGACACAGGATATTCAGTGAGTAATAAAAATGCAATAAATAAATACATTTAAAAGTAAAATAAATAAATAAATATTGACATAATAGATAAAAAAAATGAATATAAAATAAATGAATAAAAATAAAAGTGAATAAATAAATATGAAAGTAATAAATAATTTTAAAAGTAAAAAAATATTAAAATAATAAATAAATAAATAAATATAAAATAGTAAATAAATAAATATAAAAATAATGTATAAATATAAAAGTAATTAATACATGTAAAAGTACATAAATAAGTATAAAAGTGAATAAAAATAAAAGTAAAAATGTGTCATTATCTGTATGTGATGAAGGAAAATCCTCATTTGGGTAGCTGTGGTCAGTGTCTTACTGATAGAATAGTTGTCTTATGAATTATAAATGGAGCAACTTCTGATCGACCCGTATTAATGACAGGCTTAAAATAACAACTTCCAATCGGTCCCATCAAGTTTCTTTTTAAAGCCCCGACACATCTGGTTTAAATTCTGCCCACTCCCAGTACAGATACAGATACAGATAATTTGGCTGGTTGAACAGATACATACAAAGATACAGATAATGGTGTACTGACTCATCCTTTATTATTACTGCTGGTTCTGTTATTATGGTGCACCGCAGATCTGTGTGTGGTTTGTCCAAGTGGTGTTGCCGTACTCCAACAGAAGCTGTTGATCGACCACTGTGGGTGGTTACAGTCAGTGTCAAACACTGTTCTGCCTCTGTCTCATAACTTTCAAATGTATTAAAAAGTGGAAAACTAATGTAATATAAGTGTTATGTGAGTTATATCATTGTCGATAGTTTTTGTGCAGTGTCAGTATGTCATATAAAATGTCACTAAAAAAACATTTAAAATGTCATAGTATGATAAATCAGAAAAATGTGATAGCGTGTGCACTTTTTCTGAGCCGCAGTCAGTCATATTTTTGAGAGAATCCCTGATCTAAGAGTTTTGTTTTCAAAATGCTCTATTACTGTCAGTTTAGCTGTTGAGTTTCCAAAAATTTCTCTTGGAGTGAAATTCTCATCCGACCCCCCCTCCAGGGTGTAGATATAGCAGGTGTAGAGTGAAAATGGTCCTCCCCCCACGTTAACCATGAGGTTACAGCCCTGGCTTAAAGGAATACATCATCCACACCTGACTATTTCTTTATCACGTAGTCATGCTGTGTTACCTTGAATCCGTGAAGAAAACTTTGTTTTTCTCGTCCCCATCCAAGGAAAACAGCAAACATGTTGATTTATTGATTGATTGATTGGGGTCAAACTATGTCAAAACATCTGTTTACAAACTCTCACAAGTGTCTACAAGTGTCATTTATCCAGTCGTGTGTTCAGTACTTCCTAAACACATGTATTTTTGCTGAAAACTAAAATTTCAAACTGAACTGAAAGCAGAAATGGGACCAAGTCACACATGTGCAAGTCTCAAGTCTAAACCTTCAAGTCTCAAGTGAGTCCCAAGTCATTTTTTCTTGGGCAAGTCAAGTCAAGTCACAGGTTATGTCAAGTCAAGTCAAGCCAAGTCCTGTAACAGGTGAAGTCCAAGGCAAGTCACCTTATTATTGTAATTTTACCTGCAGAATCTGATCTTAATAAAGTGAAAAGACAAGATATAAGTAACTGTCAGTAAACATTGACTTCATCGCTGCAATGTTTACTTTGCAGGGACGACCCCCATGCGCGCCCGCACACACACACACACACACACACACACACACACACTAACCAAGGCAGCGGCCAATATCACCCATTTAGCTCATTTAACCTTGTGTTGCTCGTTCATAAAACGTACAGCTGGTCTTGTGATGAACCGGTCGGAATGTTCGCTCACATTTTCTGGGGTTAATGTTAGCAAATAAATTAAAAAACAAGTTCCACCAACACCCCCTCAGCCTGCGCTCCTACCAGGTAATCGACATCATTTTTTAAATTAATTTATTAATTTTATATTCAAACTGAAAACATGATGTGAATAACACTCAAGTTATTCAAGTCATCGTGTCTCAAGTCAAGTCAAGTCCTGAGTCTTTGACTTCCAAGTCCAAGTCAAGTCTCAAGTCTTTTTTTTTTGTCAAGTCAAGTCACAAGTCATCAAAACAGCGACTCGAGTCGACTCGAGTCCAAGTCACAATGACTCGAGTCCCCATCTCTGACTGAAAGTGAATCTTATCTATGCTCTCTTCATAGCTAGACTCCAGTACTAAGGTTTTTGTTTTTTTTAGCTAAAATGCATGTGTGTGGGAAGCACTGAGCATGGGACTGGATAAATAAGACTTGGAGTATACTGCATGAGTTGTGTGAGATCCTGATGTCATACTACAATAAGGCCTTTCACTGATACCGTAATAACGTTAACGTTAGCTGATTTGTAAAGTGAGTCCACCGAGAAAGACAAGGACGGTACTTCTATTCAAGGTTTTTCAGAATAAAAGCATTATATCTGTAGACTACGGATTATGACATCAGGATCTCGTAATTACAAGATAATGTGTAGATTTTTTTATTTATTCAGTGAATGCAATACACTTCCGTAGATAGTCAAGTGAGTTTGTTTGATTAAAAAGAACTTGTTGACTGGCAGGTCCTTTTTTTGTCTCAGTAATGTTCCAAGCGAATATTCAAAACTACTTGATGGAGAAAAACTGATAAAATTAGCCTCACCTCTATGGCTACAGGTAGTTTCTATCAGGTTTCTATCCGTCCATAAAGAAATGCACTTCCTTGCGTTGGACACTAGAGGCATCATCCGTATATTTACAGATCTACAGACACCAGTCATATGTGTAAGTGGAAATGAGGCGTTAGGCAGATGAAGGAGATGTCATGTAAAAAAAATTTTAGCTACCTTAGGTGTTCTGTGATGGTCTAAATTCTGTTTATGAGGCTTTTACGTCCAGACGATAATAAAATTATTGCGCATGAAAATATCCGATGATTTTCAATATCTGTACAACACTTATCAGCAGTGGCTTTAATGTGCTGGTACTGCATCTTCAACATTCGTCTCTGTTCTTATATACCACAAGCCTTATAAAAGAAACACTAGCAAAAATGTACTACATAGTTGCTGTTTTTTCTTTCTTCTTTGTATTCCCTTGAAGTCTCTGTCCCGGCTCTGTGTCCAGTTTTAATTGTTCTTGCTTCAGTTCTGCCATCTGGTTAATCTCAGAAACTCTTTCAGGAAGACCAACTCCTCCAGCACAGCATGAGCTCGTCTGTGAGCACAGTCCAACCTGCTTTACTATAAACTTTGATGCCATGTGCAACCTGTCAGAATAAAACCAGTGATATGAAACTTCACAGACTGGTGATTTTAAAAATGCTGAGACAGTAGAAAGGTTTGGAGATTTTGCTAAACCTGTATGTTTTTCTTTAGTTGTAGAAAGAGTAAGATTTTTAAAAAGGTGTTTCTGTCTCTTGTGTCCTCAGTGTACTCCTGTGCTCTCCTCAGAGACATCCTTCTACAAGGCCGGCTCTACATTTCCAGAAACTGGCTGTGTTTCTATGCCAACCTCTTCGGCAAGGACATAAAGGTATGAGAGATTGACAGACAGTTTAATAAACTCAAACTGACTGACAAACATGAAGCGGGTGTCTCCCAGTCACGATCTGACAAAGCTGATTGGACAACCTGACAAATAATTTGACTGAAAGTCATTCAGGATTACGGGCTGACTTTCAGTGTCACAGACTTAATTCTCCCATGTTCTCTCTTCATGTCTGTGCTGTGAAATAATGTAGCGAGAACAGGTCGACTTACTGAACCTTTAACCTGAACCAGTTATGTGATTTTCTCTTTGATGCTGTGCATTGTTCCTGTTCCTTCATTTCCTTGAAACCAAACCTCTCCTGACATCCGAGTGACAATAAGCTACTTATTCAGACTGCATTCTTCACATTCTGACTGAAATCAGACACGTTTCATGTCCACTACTGATTTTCTCCTGGGGCTTTTCCTCCCTGTATTACAGTGTTTGCCTTCCCTGCCAGCATTTACTCAAATCACACCGGTGTTTTCCTCTCACCTGTAATTTTCTTATTATCCTGCTTTCAAGTTTGCCTCCCCAAATCTGACTGTCTCCTCTGAAGTGTTATTTCCTGTCTTCTTCAGGTGGCGATCCCTGTCGTTTCTGTGAGGCTGGTGAAGAAGCATAAAACAGCAGGCCTTGTGCCCAATGGCTTGGCTATCACCACAGACACCGGCCAGAAGGTGAACACTTACATCACAGTCACCGTGAATTAAAATACTTGCGCTGATTAGCGCAGCATGGCTGCAGGAGAGGTGTGATGGAAAAAACAACACCATGCTATAGATAGAAGCAGAGCGGAGTCCCAGCCTTGTGGAGCGAGGGAGAGTGACGGGTTTTTCCACCATTACAGCAACATACAGACGGGCTACTTAACTCTGTCACATCAGACTCAGCCTGTCTTCAAGTGGTGTTTTAAAAGATGTAATGAACTTTTTAGCTTCTGTTCAGGCCCCAGCTACCCATAAATAACTTTAGGTCAGCTTTAGATTTGTACCTAGCAAACATAAAACTCTGTAGGTGTGTTAAGACATGGGACCCAGCTCAATATTGAAAGTTGCTCAGTGGTGCATAAAGCCAAAAACCTGTAACAGCCGCATCTAAAATTACCCAGATGATTAGCAATGCATCATCGGGTTCTTAGAACAAGCAAACTAGAGACTTCCACTGGCCAACTACCTCTGGTTTAGCACTCCATATCAACAGTGAAATGAGTAATTTCATGGGGCTTTTGAAGCTCAAAAAAATGTTTCAATTCCACCGTTTGGTCACTAAGGGTGCTTTCAGACCTAGAGTTGTCTTGCTTTGGTCTGAATCTAATTTTGTCGTTAAGCTGCATAATTGCCTAGAGTTGATTCATGTTCTCACGGCAGCATTTACAAGCGGACCAGATCAAATGCCTGTGCAAGAAAGCTGCTCTTGATTGGTCAGAATTTCCATGTGGGAAAAATCCAGGAAGTAAACCAAACGTTGAAGAAGAGTACACTTGCAAGATAAATGTGACACTTTCTAATGTCACAATGGAGGGACAACTCCGCAGGTTGATTTTAGCGCTGCTCATCGTGGACTATATTGCTGTCATTGTTCATTTTAGTCAAACCATACAGTTTGAAAACGAGGCGCGGCTCCAACTAGAAAACAGTGTTTTGATGCATTGGATGTGCTGAATGTGCATATTAAGGCAGTACAGGAGGAGGTGCACATTAATAATCCTCCAGGACTGTAACATGCTCATGTTTAACCCAAACAATGTGTCATGTGACTGCAGTTGGTTCAGATCCAGGTCGGAACACGTTCTCACCATAAACAAACTGCACCAGAGTTCGTTTGTAACCGGACCAAGACCACCTCTTCAAGAAGGTCTCGATCTGGTTGTTTTGGTGCGCACCTGAGTGCAATTGCTGTGTTCACACCTGCCCAAACAAACCGCACTTAGGGGGCAAATGAACTTGAGTTTGATTGAACCGAACCAAACAGGGCAGGTGTGAAAGCACCCTAAGAAAATTGGCTTCAAACCCCAGTGCACTTCCTGAGGTGTGAACCTTTGGTTCAGACCAAAAGCAAAGCAATTTTTTGACTCTCCCTCCTCGTGCAAATACGGCTGCAGGTTTGGTAGCTGTGCTAACTAACTAGGGAAGACAGCTTATGTTAACATTAGTGCTAACTTGGTTTGTAGTAGGCTAAAATACAACTGATAGCAGGAACTGCCAGTTGCGTGGCATGTTTTGTAAAATATTTAATCAGAAAGACATATGAACAACTGAACGAGTCATAAAGATGATCTGACTGTATATAATGTATAACCATATTTGAGCAGAATAACATTACTCCAATTCACAATGTGTTAAAAACTAGATAAACAAGTTCTTTTTAATCAATAAACTCACTTGCCAATCTACAGAAGCGCATTGCATTCACTGAATAAATAAAAAAATCAGCACATTATCTCGTAATTATGAGATATTATGTTGTAATTAGGAGACAAGATCTCATAATTACAAGATAATATCTCGTAATTATGAGATCTTGATGTCATAATCTGTAGTCTATAATGCTTTTATTCTGAAAAACCTTGACCAGAAGTTCCTTCCTTGTGTTTCTCACTAGACTCACTTTACAAATCAGCTAACGTTAAAGTTATTACGGTATCAGCGAAAGGCCTTATTGTAGTATGACATCAGGATCTTGTAATTACAAGATAAGATCTCAAAATTACAAGATCCTGATGTCGTAAATATGAGATCTTACCTTGTAATTATGACATAAGATCTCATAATTAAGAGATAATATGTCAATTTTTTTATCTATTCAGTGAATGCAATGCGCTTCCGTAACAATCAACACAGGCAACTGAACTGAAGATAATAGCCTGTTAGCCAGTTAGCAGCCTGTTAGCAAAGCTAGCACACTGTCATATGGTCTCTCCAAAATCCACAGCAAAAGTTCAATTTTGTAAACGTACTCGAGGCAAATTCCAGATATTCACAGAGATTCCCATAGGAATGAATGGACTTCCGGTTTCTTCCTCTCCATACACATGCATAAGTGGAAACAAGGCATTAGACCATAACAGGAATAGCATGTATGAATTTTGAAAATGGGCATAGTTCCCCTTTAAGTGCACCTCAGACATTCATACGGCACTATGCACTCATATATATACACTGCAGTATGACAGCATACATTATTTATTCATAAGACAAATCACTAAAATATGAATAAGAACAGTTTGTTTAGCAGACGACTGCAGAAGGGTCACAGTTAGCATGCTGTCAGCACTGAGCTCTGCCAGGTGTACATTAGGTAAGTTTGTTTTCCATATCAGTGCAAAATATTTCAGCACAAGTCTTTAGATACGTGTCTGTCTTTAAACCGTCACATGCGTCCTCTCTCTTTCTTTATTTTAAGTTACATGTTAACTCAGTGAGACAAAGCAGAACCCAGCTGTGTAAAATTACATTTGTGTAACACACTGTTATTAAATATGTCTGAGGCTGGCATATTACTGAAAATAAGCATAAAGATCTTCTCAGCAGCTCGGATTAAAGTAACAACCTTCCTCAAAGCGTGTGAGCCTCGCAGCATATGGATGGTATGTCACTGACTGTAAGAGGGCAAATGCCCTGTACCGTATAATGTCTGCATGACTGTGTAATATGCATTACACAACCGTGCGTGCATACATGGCTCTGCACAATGTTTCACTTGTGTTTATGAGGTAAAAAGTTCACAGCTCGTGTCTGTAAAAACAAAGTTCAGGCTTGTTTGTAATTTTTCAGCTCGTTCACCAACATGAGTGTGTCAGTGGAGACGTAGCAGGACTCAGACGGCTGTAACACCGTACAAGTACTTTTCAGATCGCAGTGATATTTATTCAGGTCAGAGGGATATTTGGGTAAGCTGTCACTGACCTGTCATTCACTCATGAAAGAATAAACCGGAACAAAATGTGATTAGAAAAATATCCTCTTTGTGCCCCAGATTATGAATCCATGACGTGTCATTCGCCCAATGTATTATATGCTTTGTAATGCTGCAGATATTAATGCACCTCTCAACTGAATCCCCTGATTATATACTAACAACATGAGCAGACAGCTGTAATAATGCAGGTGTGATTTTGTCCAGATGTTGATGATCTCAGGTGTTGAAGCGACCAAGATTCAGATGAACACATCTGATATTTGCAAAGGCAGGTTGAGATGTGAAGAAGAAAATCATCCTGATCTATTTCTTTTTTCAGTTTCCCCCACAGGGCTCGTTGAAGTTTAATATCATCTCTCATCTAACCTAATTTTGGTGATAAATGAAAAGCTGAGTGTAAAGCTTATCTGTGCTGTTCAAAAAAAAATCTCTCTAACTGTATGAATATACGTTTGAGAGAATCACTTTGAGCTCAGATTGTACGCCATAAACATTTTTATATGTGTGGATAAAGTCTGAATAGTTTCAAGGGACTAATTTATGTTTAACTAGAATTATAAACAGAGTATCACCAGGATTTATACATCACTGTTTCTCTTTTTATTTCCTCAGTATGTATTTGTATCTCTGCTATCGAGAGACAGTGTGTATGACGTCCTGCGCAGGATCTGCACACACCTACAGGTCAGAGGACACACACACGCACGTGCATACTTTTCATTTCGGGTGTTTTCACACTTGGTCCTTTTCAGCTCTCGAAACAGATTTTGTTTTGTGCATATGTGACCTCTAAGAGAACTCAGACCCCTCTAAAACAAACCACCTCAGAAGGTGAGTTCGGTTCGCTTCGAGTCCACAGTGTGGTTCACTTAACCTGTGCCTTGTGAACACACAGCGCTCCAGGTTCGCTTTGCTCTTTGTCATTTTAGTCAGCTCTCTAGATCACATGCTGTTGCACTGGGACGCTTTAAAAAACAGACAAAACCACGTCGGCCTGTAACGCTGACAAGGACGCAGGGTGAGAAGTAGTTTGGTCCACAGAGGATACTGCACGTCTCCAGATGTGGAATGTGGAATACATCAAACTGCAGCAGTCTACAGGACACAGAGACACTGAGGTTTTCTTCCAATTTTAAGTTCATCTGAAAGCGAGGGGTTTCATAATCACACTGCAGTGCCACGGCAAAGTAAGAACAAAACAATATCAATATATATTATATATAGTATAGTGTGACCAGAAAGAGAACTGAGTCCTCTTTCAAATGAACTGACAGTGTGAAAGCAAGAAGAACTGAGTCTCTTTTCTGTTGGTCCACTTTTTGATGCATTTCAGGGGTGTTTTCACATTTTGTCCTTTTTAAACAAACCAAACTCAGTCCTCTTAAAGTGCACCAAAAAGTTGACCAATAGAAAAGGGACCCAGTTCTTTTTTGTTCATGTTGTCAGTTCATTTGAAAGAGAACTGAGTCCTCTTTCAAATGACTGACCGTGTAAAAGCAAGAAGAACTGAGTCTCTTTTCTGTTGGTCCACTTTTTGGTGCACTTTAGGGGTGTTTTCACATTTAGTCCTTTTTAAACAAACCAAACTCAGTCCTCTTAAAGTGCACCAAAAAGTGGACCAACAGAAAAGGGACTTGGTTCTTTTTGTGTTCACACTGTCAGTTCATTAGAAAGAGAACTCAGTTCCCTTTCTGGTCAAGGTTAGCTCTGATGGGGCCTCAGTCCTCTTTCTGTTCACACTATATATATTAATGTTGTTTTGTTTTTACTTTGACGTGGCACTACAGTGCGGTTATGAAGCCCCTCGCTTTCAGATTAACTTAAAATTGGAGCACTCCAGGTTCGCTTTGCTCTTTGCCATTGTATTTAGCCCTCTAGATCACATGTTGCACTGGGATGCTTGACAAAACAGGTGAAACCACGTCGGCCTGTAACGCTTGCAAGGATGCAGTACAAGGAGTAGTTTGGTCCATGGCAGGTACTGCACATCTCCAGATGTGGAATGTAGAATAAATCAAGCAGCACCAGTCTACAGCACAGAAACACTTAAGTTTTTCTCCAACTTTAAGGGTATTTTTCACATATAGTCCTTTTTAAACAAACCAAACTCATTCCTCTTTAAGTGCACTAAAAAGTGGACCAACAGAAAAGGGACCGAGTTCTTTTTGTGTTCACGTTGTCAATTCATTTGAAAGAGGACTCAGCTCTCTCTCTGGTCAACTTCAGCTCTGATGGGGCCTCTGTCCTCTTTCTGTTCACACTAAAGCCTATATGTAACATATATTGACATTGTTTTGTTTTTACTTTGCCGTGGCTCTGCAGTGTGGTTATGAACTTAAGATTGGAGAAAAACCTGTTTCTGTGCGTTTTGGACAGTTGCTGTTTGATGTTTTCCTCATTCCATATCTGGAGGAGTGCAGTTGTTTCATCGTCAGATCAAAGTACTCCTCGTCCACTAAAAATGAGATGTGTTTATTATGTGTCCCACTGAAATAGCGTGTGATCTGTCTACGGCAAGCCTGGAGGACTACAATACAAAAGCAAAAAGGCAAAGCGGACCTGGAGACACAGTGAGTTAAGTGAACCACACCACAGACTTGAAGCAAACCAAACTCAGACCTCCTTGGGAGGTGCTCTGAGTTCTCTTGGAGTGTTCACATATGTCCAAAAAAGTGCTGAGTCACTGCTCTGAGTTCACTTAAAGGGCTGAAAAGGACCGAGTGTGAAAACCCCCTTGGTCTATAATGTGTGGTGTACATGTCAGCTAACAAGGTGATCTCATTTTCCCTCTGCAGGTCAATGGGAAGAGTCTGAGCTTGAAGCAGTTCATGGAGGAGCCGACCTTATCGCTGGTCAGTGATGACAGCATGTCTTTCATAAGCCATCATAAAACTGTAAAGATCATAGTGGGTAAAGCTACAACATCTGGTTATCCACAGGCATTTACTGCTTTAATGTCTCCCAGTTTCTTTTATGTTGGTCTAAAGGCCTCGACATCTCTCACGTGCAGCTGCCCCTGAGCTGACGTACCTTCGTACACAGACAGTATCAATAGATCATTCTGTTGCAGCTGCAGTCTCACAATGAATTATCCCCTGAGTCGGCAAGATGCTATCAGAGCGTTGTGAAGTCATCTTGTGTGTGTGCACTTAAGGTTACTGTGCGACAGAAGAGCTTTTGTATTAAGTAGTAATTAAGTTCTGCGAACATGCTCGTCCTTGATCGCACTCTAATCTAGACTGAAAGTATCTGAAGAGGAACGTGAAGGGGCAACACTGCAGGTGAAGAGGGTAAAACTTTGAACCCATACAGCAGATATCACCTTGAACCTTCTCATGTTAGTTGCTCAATTGAGTAAATTACTTTTGTATTTCAGGTTTTCTAAAATGTTACGTTTAGATATGCAAATGGTGCCCTATCATAAATTTCCAGAGACCTTCGTTTTACAAAATATCTCACACTGTATCTACGCTGTTGCAGTTGCATGACACACAGATCCTCCTCTTTCCTCTGCGCCACAGGACGAGTTCCCCGTTCCAGACGAGTTCCCGGTAGTCGACGAATTCCCCTCAGTGTTAAAGTGGAGGAGGAAACCCTCAGTGGTGTCTGTGTCGTCCTCCCTTCCCGACCTCCTGGGCAACTCTACCAGCAGCCTGAGCGCCGCAGACACGCCCTTCAAATCAGAGCAGCCGCTGGAAGGTGATAAAACTCTCCACACACTGACGGTGCCGTGTCATTACGATGTCATTACAGTTTGCTGAACGTTATTGGCATGGCTTATGAGTGTCTATCATGAGAATTATCCACATCATTAGTTAGGACCGTCTGTGGTTAGCGAGGTAAATCGATCTGAGAATGCAAATGTAGTTTTTAATTAGCACTGTCCTGAAATCTGTGGTACTACAGATATAACTACAAAGATCTTACAATGAAGGAAACCTCACAGTGACATATTTTAGAGTTAAATCAGCTGTTATTAGTTGATACTTTTAGAGGATATCAGCGTCCTGCAGGACTTTATTTGATTTAAAGAGAAATCTGCTTCCTCTTCATCTGATCAGAAAGCCCCTGTGGGTGGTTTTGTTTTCATCCTCCAAATGTAAGCGAGCTTCTGTTGAGCATAAAATCACAGTGTGTCTCAGTAGACTTTAACAAAAGAACAAAGACAACAATTAGCAAAGATAATAACAATTAAACACATAAAAACAACATACAGGATATTGTTTATTTACAGCAAGGCTGTTCAATTACAAATTCAATGGGGACAGATTTTAAAACCAGGAAGTGTTGATGAGTCGTATGTTTCCAGCAGCAGGCAACCTATTGAACATTTTTTTTGTTTATTTTAAATGTCTTTAATTGAGCAGATGGATTCCACATATGGTCAACATCAACATTTAAGGCTCATTTTTTTGAGCATTACAGATGTGCATAATACCGTGAGATCAAGAAGAGATCAAATGTTGCAGTAGGCACAAAGGTAGTAAAAAATAAAGTGCAATTATGTCAACATAAAATAATATAATTGAAAAACAATGTAGTCACAGTCACATATCTGACTGGGGAGCATGACATAATGCAGAGACAGAATAAAAACAGCTATCAATGCATAGAAGCATAACAAGTAGCTTTCGCAGTAAGTATTAACACACTCTTTATACCAACATTTCCCACACACACACACACACACACACACACACACACGCACACACCTCACTTCCTGATGATTTCCTTTAGGGTCAAGTGTTAAGGAAAATACACAGGATATAGTTTTATACAGTCCATGTCAGCAACAGTCATGTTTACAACAACAAAGTCACTTTATAAACTCAATAATATCTCACTGGAAACAAATCTAACATGTCAATAAAATAATATTCCTCCTGACATCACAACACTGAGTGAAAAAAGTAACATTATGAAAGCATGAAGAACACAGACATCAGTAGCTCTCTGTCCCTCCTCTACTGAGCACACTCACTGTCTGCAGGTCGGCTGCCTCAGGTACATTTTAAGATAAGTAGCAAGGTAAGTTAAACAGACAGCTTTCATTTTACAATTTGGTCCCGCTAGGGCAATGTGCTTGTGTAAACCGCAATAGTAAACCATAAAGGCAGAGAATGAGAGACTGTGGACGGAGCAGATTGAACTATGGCTGTCTACATGCTGAACATGTGTACTGATAAAGCACTGACTCTTTACTGGCAGAGGTTTTATTGCATTTACTTATAGTAACAAGCGTACTTTAAAAATAAGTATAATATCTCCAACCCTGGCAGGAAGAATTAAATTAAATTAAATTAAGTATATAAATAAGTAATTTACCTAATAATAATACAAATACATAAATAGATTTAAAAAGATTAAGAAATTATGTAACAGGTATATCTATCGTCAACTAGAGTAATCTTTGTTATAGTTCCTTAATCTCCACCACGGCCTCTCTGCTGTTGTCTGACTTCACTCTGTCATGTTTGTGTGTGTCTGCGTGTGTGTGTCTGTGTGTGTGTGTGTGTGTGTGTGTGTGTGGAGGTCAGCATGCAGAATGCAGGAGAAAATGGCAGCATGATGATACATGAAACCACAAACCTTAAAAGTAATGATGAAAGAGCCGATAACGACGGAGTTTATTAATACTACGGTCTTGATTAATTTTGCCCCAGGCTGTTTAATACCAGGTCTCCGTGTCCATCCCCAGCCGGACCACTGGGAGGTTGCTTCTGGGCTGGATGTGGCCTGCGGGCCGTCTATTGAATAGGCCTGATTTACAGATAAGGCTGGAAGTGAGCAACAAAACCAGAACAAAGTAGCAGTTATACAGTTCAACAGTAAGAAAGAGGAAGTGATAATTATGATGATTAATTTAAAATCTCTATTGCTTTCCTCTCTGATCTCTCTGAAGTATTCCACAGATGCTCTGTCAGCAATAGATTGATTAATAATCCTCAGAATGATAAGAGTTTGCATTCTGTAGTAAAAGTGTTTGTGGGAGAATAAAGAGTCCTGCCAAGTGGTGAAGTGACTCCATGAAGAGTTTTATAGGTAATTAGTGACAGTGTGTAGCTGAGCCAGGTGAAAAACTGAGTCAGTGATCTGAGGACAGAGTCAGTGTTAACATCTTCAACATGTCACTCCCATTAAAGGAGAACAGTGTGAGTCATGTTTAAAGTGTGAGACATGACGAGTTAAGTTGTCTGAATGTGTTTTTAAGTTTTCATTTCCTGTGAGTTTCTTGTGTCTGTGTGAGAGACAGAGCGAAAGAAAAGAGAGTAATTGCTTTTGGATGGCAACGTCTCCGTTACGCAACGACACATTAAGCTCCAAATGGAGATTAAATCATGTGTGGGTGTGTATTAAAAAGCTCTGGGCGGATGCAGATTAAGGAGAGATTATGACAAACAATGTCTGCTGTCAGAGTTTTCTGAGGACAGTTTAACGGCTGTGCGCTGACAGATCATTTCCACTAACCTACATTAATGTTGTTTGTAACATGTCTGATATTTGAGGAGTGAACGGTACATTTCCACAGCGCTCTGAAGTCACATTCGGCCCAGTTTGTGCCAGAGTGCACTCCAGTACTCGGAATTAGTGTTTCCGAACGCACCCAAGGGTCTGTCAGGTTAGGAGTGACAACTTGTTGAAAGCAACTGGTTGTATTGCAGCTAGTGGCACCTCACAAATGTTGCGGGAATTCTGCTCTGTCATCAGTGCTACAGCTGTTAGCTTAAGTTAGTGATTTTGGTTGACAACTCACAACTGAACATTTCCTGCTAGCCCTCAATGACACGAAGGCTCCCTAAACTGGCAATCCATCATCAAAACTTTAAGAACCCTTGATTTGAGAAGTATAGTGTTCACTGTTTGCAATATTTGAAATGGACAATTAATGAAAAAACAGCATAAAATTCTATATTTATTTCTCCTTTAATAAAAAAAAGTATGTATGTGTGTGTGTGTGTATATATATATATATATATATATATATATATATATATATATATACACACACACACACACACACATATACAGTACAGGCCAAAAGTTTGGACACACCTTCTCATTCAATGCGTTTTCTTTATTTTCATGACTATTTACATTGTAGATTCTCACTGAAGGCATCAAAACTATGAATGAACACATGTGGAGTTATGTACTTAACAAAAAAAGGTGAAATAACTGAAAACATGTTTTATATTCTAGTTTCTTCAAAATAGCCACCCTTTGCTCTGATTACTGCTTTGCACACTCTTGGCATTCTCTCCATGAGCTTCAAGAGGTAGTCACCTGAAATGGTTTTCCAACAGTCTTGAAGGAGTTCCCAGAGGTGTTTAGCACTTGTTGGCCCCTTTGCCTTCACTCTGCGGTCCAGCTCACCCCAAACCATCTCGATTGGGTTCAGGTCCGGTGACTGTGGAGGCCAGGTCATCTGCCGCAGCACTCCATCACTCTCCTTCTTGGTCAAATAGCCCTTACACAGCCTGGAGGTGTGTTTGGGGTCATTGTCCTGTTGAAAAATAAATGATCGTCCAACTAAACACAAACCGGATGGGATGGCATGTCGCTGCAGGATGCTGTGGTAGCCATGCTGGTTCAGTGTGCCTTCAGTTTTGAATAAATCCCCAACAGTGTCACCAGCAAAACACCCCCACACCATCACACCTCCTCCTCCATGCTTCACAGTGGGAACCAGGCATGTGGAATCCATCCGTTCACCTTTTCTGCGTCTCACAAAGACACGGCGGTTGGAACCAAAGATCTCAAATTTGGACTCATCAGACCAAAGCACAGATTTCCACTGGTCTAATGTCCATTCCTTGTGTTTCTTGGCCCAAACAAATCTCTTCTGCTCGTTGCCTCTCCTTAGCAGTGGTTTCCTAGCAGCTATTTGACCATGAAGGCCTGATTGGCGCAGTCTCCTCTTAACAGTTGTTCTAGAGATGGGTCTGCTGCTAGAACTCTGTGTGGCATTCATCTGGTCTCTGATCTGAGCTGCTGTTAACTTGCCATTTCTGAGGCTGGTGACTCGGATGAACTTATCCTCAGAAGCAGAGGTGACTCTTGGTCTTCCTTTCCTGGGTCGGTCCTCATTTGTGCCAGTTTCGTTGTAGCGCTTGATGGTTTTTGCGACTCCACTTGGGGACACATTTAAAGTTTTTGCAATTTTCCGGACTGACTGACCTTCATTTCTTAAAGTAATGATGGCCACTCGTTTTTCTTTAGTTAGCTGATTGGTTCTTGCCATAATATGAATTTTAACAGTTGTCCAATAGGGCTGTCGGCTGTGTATTAACCTGACTTCTGCACAACACAACTGATGGTCCCAACCCCATTGATAAAGCAAGAAATTCCACTAATTAACCCTGATAAGGCACACCTGTGAAGTGGAAACCATTTCAGGTGACTACCTCTTGAAGCTCATGGAGAGAATGCCAAGAGTGTGCAAAGCAGTAATCAGAGCAAAGGGTGGCTATTTTGAAGAAACTAGAATATAAAACATGTTTTCAGTTATTTCACCTTTTTTTGTTAAGTACATAACTCCACATGTGTTCATTCATAGTTTTGATGCCTTCAGTGAGAATCTACAATGTAAATAGTCATGAAAATAAAGAAAACGCATTGAATGAGAAGGTGTGTCCAAACTTTTGGCCTGTACTGTATATATATATATATATATATAAGGTTTTTAGGTTTAAAGGATTTTTTTCATTTTAAAGGAGGCATTAATAAAATTAAAAAATGATTAAATTAAAAATGAAAACCTGAACCCTTTTTTTTAAAAATTCCTCTTTTAAAATGAGAAAAAAAACTTTCAGGTCTTAAGGTTTTTTATTTTATTTTAAAGGAGGCATAAATAAAATACAAAAAAAAATTAAAACCTGAAATCCTATTTTTTTTTAAAAAAATCATTTTAAAGGAGGAATAAAAAAATTTAAAAGATTTCAGGTCTTAAGTTTTTTTTTTCTTATATTAAAAGAGGCATAAACAATATACACGCAAAAATTAAAATAAAAATAATTTAAACCTGAAATCCAATAAAAAAAAAATTCTTTTAAAGGAGGAATAAAAAACTTTAAAGGTGTCAGGTCTAAAGGTTTTTTATCTTAAAGGAGGCATAAAAAAATACAAAATAAAATAAAACCTGAATCCCTTTAAAAAATTTTATTTTTCATTTCAAAGGAGGCATAAATTAAAAAAATAAAATAAAAACATCTCAGATTTCACCATTTCTTTCTTTGGATTTAGCACAAAATGCAAATAAACCTAAAATTCACGTAAAAATTAATCAACTTTTTTTTTTTTTTTTTTTTACAATTACAGGAGCCTTAGTTGTATATAAATTTATATATATTTTGCCATATGACAAAGACAAGGTTTTATTTTATAGAGGTCTTGGACAGCTCACATTGTTAATTGATATCATTTAATTGCACCCTCTGATTAGATTTATATTGTGATTAATATTTGAGCTCCAAAGTGCATATTGTCGCACCATTACACAAACAGGTGGGCCAGCACTATGAAAAGTGAAACATGTACAGTCGAGCCAAGCCAAGTACTGTTAATGATTTTCTGTGTGTGTGTGTGTGTGTGTGTGTGTGTGACAGAGCGAGCTCTGCAAACAGACAGAGGTCTTTTATCAGAGCCACTGGCGGAGCTGGGCCAGATGGAGTACCAGCTGCTCAAGTTCTTCACCCTGCTGTGAGTATACAGAGGGACACACAGACACCAACAACACCACCTTCACCTCCTCCAACAGCTGACTCACAGCTACACACACACTGGGAGTATTAACATGGAGATATAAATAGTGGGCAATTCACTCCGTCATGCTGAACACACGGGATCAGAGATGTTAAAGCACTTTCTAGTTTGTATTTTGTCACAGAGAAGTTTCCTTTTATGATGACCTAACTTAATAACTTAATTATTAAAATTTATTGCAGTGTGTCAAATAATTTGTCTTCGTGAGCTCTCCTTACTCCCCCCGCTCTGGAGTGTAAGAGGGTGACACAGTGAGCAGGGCGACTGTCCTTCACCCAGAGGGCAAGAAGCCGATCTGCTTACATTAAGTGTCCTTGAGAGAGCAATGAATCCATATCTGCTCCTGGAGGTTTATCATATAGCTGACGGTGACCTCTGACCCTGCAGTCCAGGGCACATTTTCCCTCTGGTATATCAGAATATAATCCATATGAACTACAAAGACAACTCTACATACATTTATGATTACAATGGAATACACATTGAATGTAATAAAGCAAAACATGCATGCATATTTATTAACTCCTGAGTGAATTAAAAGGTTTCATCTTTTCTTTTCAGGCTCATTTCAGATAACCTGCACTTGAACTTTATAACCTTGCAATGATAACTTCAAATGAATAAAAATAATGTAAACTCGATTTTGTATGATTCTACAACATATACAAGTTTCAGTGTATTGTTTTTGTACTGTACAGAAATGAAAATGGAAAGCAAACACATTCAAAACTTTGAAATGCTACATCATTACTTGAAAAACTTTAAGCAGCAATATAAAGTGCAGCATGATTTGCAAAACACTTCTTTGCTCCTTTAAGACAGATCTAAACTGTGTATTTCAAGGACAGTAAAGTGCAGTGATGTCAACAGGAAGTCAAATGTCGCCTCCCAGTGTTCACCAGAAGACATTACAGCTCTCTACCTCCAAATCAACAGAGGATTCCTGTGTCTAATGTCACAACCATGCTGACAGTTAATATTTGTGATTTAACTAATCTGTGTGTCGCGTCTTCTTTCGTCAGTATTATTCTCCTCATCCTGTCGTCGTGCTACCTGGCCTTTCGTGTGTGCAGTCTGGAGCAGCAGCTGTCCTTCCTCAGTAACCCAAATCTGCCCCTGAGAGAGAGGTAACACTCCATCATCATCATCAGCTGCAGCATCATCAGTGCTTTATATGTGAAACAGCTGTTTGTTTCTTTATTGGAAAAAGTTTTTTATTACTACACCAAAAATAAAGGACATTCAAATTCCATTAAAGTTGAGATTTACAAAAAAACAACAACAACAAAGGCTTGTCCCAAATATAGGCCTGTGCCAGTTGGTAAAATGACACCAAAGATAATTCAATTTTTGCACATCTATCCAGTTGACTTGAAAGAAAGAATTGCAGTTAAAACATGCAGGTCGAAAATTAAAGATGGAGACACAGCAACTTCCAACTAACTTGTCTCAACTCAAACTTTAGGACTTGGGCCTTGACTTGCAACTTGCCACTCTTGAGTTGGGGCTTGAGTGCAAAGACTTGAGACTTGTCACTTGCAAAACAATGACTTGCTCTCACCTGCCATTTAATCCAGAGAGTCCTCTAACTTGGCTGCTTTCTCCTCACCTAGGTAACCACTGCTCTCCGCTGTGAGCCGTCAGACTGGCGGCTGGTTCCTCTTCTCATCCTTGGAGTTGATGCCCTCCTCCAGAGATTTAGGACCTTCTTTAGAGCCCAGAAAAGATCAAGAAACCCCTGCGCCAGCCGGAAGACACGCAGGAGCAACATCAACCCGAGTCCAGGCATCTTCCCCTCAGCGGAATGACTTCCTATTTAGTGATCACTTCCAGACTATGCAAACAGAGTTTTTATTTATAAAATGAAAGTAGGTTTTACTGTTCAGGGCTCCACACTAACTTCAGACATTGGTTGCACTGGTGTGCCGAACTATTTCACCTGAAATTTGTCACCGAGCCTTCTAGCGCTGCAATAATACATTTCAAGCACCATCTTTTGCGTCAGTTCCCACGCACATTAGTCATTTCTCAACACATTATGTAAAGGATTGTAAACACAGACGATGTTGGGTCAGGATGAAGCATCTTTCTGGGGACAGGCGGTGGAGCAGTGGCTACTGCGGATGATGTCAAACCTGTGCAGAGCCTTTTAGGGCTAGTAAATGGACCTGCACTTGTATAGCGCCTCTCTAGTCTTCTGACCACTCAAGGCGCTTTCACACTACTGATTCACATTCACACAGTCACACACTGGTGGCCGAGGCTACCCAACATGATGCCACCTGCTACTCAGTACTCAGTATACCCATTCAAACACTCTAACACACTGATGGAACAGCCATTGGGAGCAATTTGGGGTTCAGTATCTTGCCCAAGGATACTTCAGCGCGGACTGGAGGAGCCATGAATCTAACCGCCGATCTTCCGATTGGTGGATGATCCACTCTATGTCTGAGCCGCCAGTAACAGGTGTAAGAGGAACCGCAGCATTTTGCTTGCCGAAAAACAATCAATAGTTCTCTTTATCTTGAACTGAAGTATGTTTTAGATCATGATGCTACTCAAGGAAGAGTATAGGACGCGGTTTCATACGTACACACTTGGTTTTAATCCCAGGAAACAGGATTCCCAGGAATCCACATCCATCCTCATCCAGCCACATAAGACATTGTTACATTACAGATGTGAACCAAATAGGCTGATACGTAGAATATATATGAATATATATATCCCTTGATTCCGTTATTAGATACCTACGTGTGTAGTATTTAAGTAGGCGTTGTATGTCCCCCAATGTGGATGCAATTGCCGGAGTTGGAAGTGGGTACACATGCCTTATTTTTTGTCCCCATCCGAATTCAGCAAATAAGAATATCAGGGTCAGAGCCAATCAGAGGCCCCCCCACACACACACACACACACACACACACACACACACACACACACACACACACAGAGCTGCTAAATGTCAGGTGCACCAGTGCGACCAATGAAAATGTTCAGTTTCACTTGACAGTTTTCTGGTGACATTTGTAGATGCTTTGTTACGATGGTCGACCATGAACTCTCCCCGTCACAGACGTTTCATGACTGCGGTATAAACCTCCGTACTCTCAGATAGCGAGCAGAACGCTGCTGAAGCTGCTGTTTGTGACACTGGTGAATTTTAGGAGAGGTGAGGTTGGTGTTAGAGGATGGACAGGTAAGAGATGATTCATCACATCTATAACTTGACAGTTGAGATATTTCAGGTGAGTTATTGTGTTAATATACAACATGTTCTGACTGACAGCCCTCAGTACACGGCTACAACAAGCTACGACGATGCACTTTTTAAAATACGTCCACATTATTTCAAATGTATGCAACTGTTTTAAAAGTTTAGATCTATTTTTGCTTGATACTAGGTACTCAGTGTCAATTTTGAGGGTGTGTATGGAAGGAAGTGGTGTTGTGACGACAGACACTTGACTGAATGAAGTTACCAATCATTTGATTGTAATATACTGGAGTGATAACGCCACCTGTGGGTGTTAGCCTAAATGTGAATGAGATGGTTCGGTGACATGCATAATTTCTGTTTTTAGTTGTACTCATCTGCTGTGTGAAAGGAGTTACCAGGGTGTTTTATTTCTTTTATACATTTCAACTGAAGTCACCAAAGACTTAAAATGACACAGTGAGGTTTTGAATGTTCATGTGATTTTATCTTTGAAGATATTTAATGAAATGTGCAGACATGGGTGGAATGTAGTCCTAGCCTAGTTTGTGAAATCCCTACGAATTAAATTGGCAACAAAATGGAGATAAACAAAGAAATGTTTGCGGCTTTTAATTTATTTTTTTGGTCATTTTGGGCACCAAGACTACCCAACCCTCGATCCTGTCAGACTTTATACAGGACCACCATGAAAAGACTTGATTCTTGACAGCACAGCAAATTTCAATAACCTCTACAACTCACCCTAAATTATGAAGCTGGAACATAATGTTGGCAGACGCACTTAATTCTTAATACTTTACATATGGAGCGTTGGCTGAATACCAGTGGCTTTGGTTTTCTTCCACATGTTTCAGCTTAAATCTAATAACTTGTCTGTGTATTCATGGGTTAAAAATGTGTATTTTCTATAATGTCAGCTGTTCAGAAGCTACAACAACCAACCTTAACTTTAGTCAAGAAATCCATGAACACATATTAATGTATGTATGCATATTAATATCTAATGGGGTTTAAAAAGGGTTCAGAAAAAGAAAATATTCAGTTCAGAGAGATTTTGACAGTTTATGAAACAAAGATTATGGATTTATTTTCATTTTCAGTCCCTTTGCCTCACAAATCTGACTTTAAAAGGACATCTGCAGCCCAGATTGATTAAATAATGATTAACAAAGTCCACATGTACAACATGATCACACTGCTGTGCTTTTAAACAGAGCGACACTTAAAGCACAGCAAGCAAATACTTAAGAGATACAGCTGGAAAAATCCTTAACTCCTTAAAGGTCTAGTGTGTTGGATTGCTCCCAGGTTGCAGAACTTAGAGCCAGTGTTTGGTTTGTCCATTCTGGGCTACTGTAAAAACAACATGGTGGTCTCTGTGGAGGAGGACCAGGCCCTCAGGAGGAGTGTCAAGCTTTGAATTCAATTTTTGTAGTGGCCAAGCAGCAGCATTACAACTTTAGCGTCCATCATGTGAAGCCATTGGGCCCAACAACACCTTTTTCCATTGACTTACATGGCTTAAAAAACCATCTCTAAATCAGCGGACAATTTTTTGGGGGGCGTCACAACCCCCACAAAATGACTTGTTTGACTGTCAGTATTTGATCCATTCAGACCGATAACATTTGGAAAGTCTGTAAGACCCGCAGGATTGAATCATTTTTAAGTTAGCGGAGAGCTACACCAGAAGTTAGCCAGTCGGCCGGTGGAAGTCTCTAGCCTGCTCTATGGGCCCAGCGATGTGGAAAATCCAGGTCATTCTAGACCCTGGAAGTTGAACTTTCTTGGCTTCATCTGTCAGTGAGCAAAGTTCATAGGTAGGTAGAGCTGCAGCTTAGTCACATCACCCACCATACCAACCTGTCAGTCCATGATGAGCTGCCTTTCGCTCCTGGGCTTGGGAGCGGAAGCCCCGATGTAAATGCTGGGTTAGCGATAGGCTAGCTATGAAGTATTAGGTTAAAAGAGAGGTGGTTATGGTAATGGTAATGCTAAGGGTTACATCTCAGTACCTATAATGTGAATCAGGTCTTCATGTATAATGAATTCTAAAGTGGATTCATTAAATTAAAATTGGTGGGTTTGTCTTGTACTAGTGGTGGGCGCGGCTTATAGGGGCATGTCATGTACGCTACACATGAAATGTGTCTGCAGCTTTGTCTCATGTCTCGCTCTGTATATACACATACACAGCTCATTCTAAGGTAAAAAAAACACAACAGTTCTTATTTATCAGGTGATTATAAATATTATATTCCATTTCTGCCAGTAGATAACCCTTAAATCCTTAACACTGGACTTTAAAGCTTAAAAGTGAATTATCTCCCTCCACACTGACAGTATATTTACTCTGGATCAGAACCTTATTGCAGCTGTGTGATATTTACACTGAGTAAACATTCAAACCCCAAGACTCGTTTTTATGGCTGCAGCACTTCATCAGTGAGAGAGAAACTGTAGATCTCTTTTGTATCATTCATTCATCTCCGTAACTGCTTATCCTCTTGAGGGCCGCAGGGGGGCTGGAGCCTATCCCAGCTGACACTGGGTGAGAGGCGGGGTTCACCCTGGACAGGTCACCAGACTATCACAGGGCTGACACATAGAGACAGACAACCATTCACACTCACATTCACACCTACAGACAATTTAGAGTCACCAGTTAACCTGCATGTCTTTGGACTGTGGGAGGCAGCTGGAGTACCTGGAGGAAACCCACACTGACACAGGGAGAACATGCAAACTCCACACAGAAGGGCTCCCACTTGAACCAGGAACCCTCTTGCTGTAAGGCGAGTGCTAACCACTACATCACCGTGCCGCCTCTTCTCTATCAGTTGATGGAAGTTTTACCTCAAATTAGCCTGACATATTTGGAAACTTTATTACCGCTACAACTTCAAATTAAGTTCTGATTAAAGGCAGATAGTCGTGTTGCACAGTCCTGTGTAGGTAGCATGGGCCAGGGTTTTCTTTATATTCTTATTATATTCTTCGTATACTCCATTGCATTGTGGAGCCATTAGCTACTTTAAAGGTGGGCCACCTGAATACCATGACGACCCAAATGATTGACAGGTGGCCTAGTTCCCGCAGTGAAAAGGAGGGTGGGGGCAGAGAGGGAGACACCTGGTTCACAGGGTCACAGTCCGGGGAGTATGCAAGGAATCCAGCACGGCCGACCCCGAACAAACCTGCTGACAATCAAAGCCTGAAGTGACGAGAACGCTCTGACTTTAAAGACCTAATCTTAATATTTAACCTTAAACTACACTTAAATTAGATTCTCTTTTTCTGTTATACGTGTTGTTTTAAATCATTTTGTACTTTTTAAAACAGAGGGGGGACCTGCTGCCAGAACCTAAAAATAATATTGTTAATATTCTTCAGTCAGCATGTTCACAGAACATGATATTTAGGGTAATGTTCTGGAAGATGATCATTTCTAAATATGGTATGAATTGTAACTATCTGACATTTGGATTATTGTCGAGTGTTTTTATATTTAACAAGAAATCGGAAGGTTTCTTTTCACATTTTTCCTGAGACACACTGAGTGTTTAAAAAGCTGAATAAAAGTAAAACATTTTCTATGTTTAAGGAAAGTAAGAAGAAAATAAAGTAGTTATAAAGGCTCCGAGCCTCACTGTGAGAACTGCTGGACGTATGGCCATTAGAAAACCAAGAAATCCCCAAACCAGTGTTTGAAGAGGCGTACAGGAATGTGAACATGGCTTTTATAAATGACTGACAAAATATACAGTATGTGAGAGTAATCATGCAGAAGTCCTCTTAAATATCAAAATGGAGAGATGACGTAACTTAAGGAATGATAAGTGGTATAAAGTGGATATGAAACTGTTTAGGATTTGGCTCATTATATTACAGTATTCTGCCTTCATCCTAAAAAGATAGCGCTTACTTGCTCACTTTAACACAAAGGAAACTACATGTAAGATTTCCCCCCCATGAGTGCACTGATACTAAAGTCCATTATTCTAATGGAGATTTTATCTCTGGATCAAGACTTTAGATTTGTTATGAGGAGGACAGATTTAAAACCATTTACAAATACAAAATACAGCTGAAATATGTACTATGTGCGACTGTTGATACATCACAGCTGTTAGCTCTGAACAGCAGGATTGTATCATCTTAAATGGGCAGATAAAACTCTATTTTTACCACTGGGTCAAATGTCAAAGAATCAAGAGTCACAAAGACTCGTTAAATGCTTATTTGATAACATCTTTAATTTGTGGCTCTTATTCCGTCCATTTTTATTTTGCTAGATTGTACATGTTAGCTGATGTGTTACATAAGTATGCATGACAAGGTGGAATAACTAATACCTTTACTAACATATTTATATATGTATTAATTCATCATAAATTGCACATAACTATACATATTTCTTATGTTTACTCTAATTCTATTGTTTTATTCTATTGATGTATATATTGTAGTTAAATGGAAAATAAAGTACTGTAATTAAGTGCAATACTGAGGTACTTGTACTTCAGATTATATATTTATGCTTACAATAAAAGCAACATCAAGATCTTTTATTCAGTTTAGCATTTATATGAAGTATTTATATATAATTACTGTTCTTTGTTAATGGAAAAAAACATTGTCTAAGTATTTTAATTTTATGACACATTATACTTCTACTTCACTACATCTAAGAGAATATTGCAGTTTTTGCTTCACTACATGTATTGAACAGCTGTAGCTTAGTTACTTTGCAGATTTATATTTTACATAAAACATATGATCAATTAAATATATGAAGCACTGTTATAGATTAAACCACCTGATTTTGTAAAACTCAGACAAACAACATTAAAATGCAGCTTCATCAGTAATAACAATCTGATAATATGATAGATAATTATATAACTCTGACAGGATTCATTAATGATACTGTGAGTAACCTTTAATTTTTTCAATTCTATTTGTTCCACTCATGTCAATACACAACAATCAAAGTCACAACCAAAAAAATTCTAATAAACATCCCATGACTGAAGGAGCAGGGAGAAGAAAACAATCTCATTCAACCTGCCCTTCTCTCAAAACACAAATAATCATAATAAACAGATGGTCTATGAGTTTCAGTAAATAACCAATACCTACTGTAACTTCAGAAAGAAACATAAATAAACAGAAGAATTGGAAACCATCACAATGTCCCCTTTAACAAGGGAACAGCTTCTACATGACAGCTCCATATAGTATTTCTCAAACATTTTCTAAAACTGATAACTACTTACACACCCCTTTAAATCATTCTGTAAAGAATGTCACAGTTTAACAGCCACCAATGAAATACACATCTGTTTTAATGTAGTCTGTGCAAACTGGTGCTTAAAGTAAACATTTCTTCCATGCTCGTCGTCCTCTGAAATAAAAACAAACAACTTTTGTAAATGTTCTGGTAACACTCTGCATTTTGCTCTAAACATAACTAACAGTGTCTGTGTTCTGATAATACTTTCAGACTATTTACTTAAAGAACAAGTGTGTAGGATTCATTGGCAGAAATGGAATATTAAACACAAGTATGTTTTCTTTGGTGTATAATCACCTGAAAATAAGAATCATTATGTTTTCGTTACCTTAGAATATCTACATGGAGAGCAGGTCCCTGCCCACTCCCCTCCTCCCATCTTTTCCTAACCCTGAGTGTAGTGTCTCTGCAGCCACAGGTAGATCTACTTGTCTCATCCACAGGGTCGGCCATGTTTCTACTATAGCAAAGAAAAGACTAACCAAGACCAAAATAAACCTAGATAGGACCTTACAGGTTTTTGCATCGGCCACTGGAAAATGGAATCGGAAAAACACTGATTTCTTTCCATCATGAATCTGCTTTATTCAGTATTTTTACTGGTTTGAGTCATCTGGTCCATTTGTTTTGGAGTAGAAGAAACCTCTGCGGATAATTCAGCTGAGAAATTGTAGCTGGTTGCAATTTGCAATCCTCACCACTAGATGCCACTTAATCTTCCTAAATCTTACACACTGTTCCTTTAAGAAAGAAAATGTTAAAGACAGGACTTATTTTTTCCACTTTACCTGAGTAAAGAATCTAAATACTTCTCTCACAACTGGTGCATGTCAGTTCTTTAAACTATGCAGGACTTTGTAACCTAGCATGTCATAAAGGAAACAAGTTAATTATAATTATTAGCTCATGCAGCACCTATAGTTTATCGGTCTCAGTTTAACTGTAAAACTTCTGAAGACCTTAAAGCACAAAGGGCAGAGGCCAACTTCTGTAACTAACTGTGTGTGTGAGAGTCAGTTTTAGCTGTAGCGTAATGGGGGCAGGTCGAAGCAGATGGCCAGACAAGCAGCAGCCTCATCCATACCTTCAGGGAGCCGTATTGTCTGTCCTGGAATGCTGTGCAGGTGACCTTTGACCTCTGCGGTGTGAAGGAGAATGCTGACTGTAACTTCACAGTAATGGTCTGTATCGCACACAGTAAAATCATCACACACAGGCCGTGTTACTGGATGTTTTCCAAGAACGCATTACCTCAGTGGTGCATTAAATGTGTCCACGTCTGCTGCGAGCGCGGTCCAAGTGCATTACAGTTTATCAATTTATGGAGTGAGAGGTGCCGTGTTTCACTGCAGCACACTGTGCAAATATTTCTTCCTAGCCAAAGGGGTTTTGGAACCAAATATCCAGAGAGAATATAATTACAAACATCGTACATCATATGGAAATATTCTACACTGGAGCAGTAAAACAATATTGTTCCTCTTTACGTTTTGCTTTAGAAAAACCATGTAAGTGCATGTTTATGAGATCACACACAAAAGATGAATTTAAAAGAAGGCTAATTTACAGTCTAGGATGGATGTATGTGCATTTATACCACAGTTTCACTTGGCAAAGCCTCACAAAGGGTTTTAGAGAACAATTTTTCTTTTAATACAACTTGGATTATGTGAAAAGGTGTAAGATGGTGTAAGAGGAAGTGGTTCCCATTTTCAAAAAAGGGGACCGGAGGGTGTGCTCCAACTATCGGAGCATCACACTGCTCAACCTCCCCCGAAAAGTTTACTCCAGGGTGCTGGAAAGGAGGCTCCGACCGAGTGTCGAACCTCAGATTCAGGATTCCGTCCTGGCCGTGGACCAGCTCTTTACACTTGCAAGGCAGCTGAAGGGGTTGTGGGAGTTTGCCCATCCAGTCTACACGTGCTTTGTGGACTTGAAGGCTTACGACTTGTGGGGGGTACTGTGGGACTATTGGGTACCGGGCTCACTGCTACGAGCCATCCGGTCCCTGTATGACCAAAGTGAGAGATGCATCCACATACTCGGCGTTAAGTCAAACACGTTCTTGGTGGGTGTTAGCCTCCGCCAGGGTTGTCCCTTGTCACCACTCCTGTCTGTGATATTCATGGACAGGATCTCAAGGCACAGCTGAGGGGGAGGAAAGGGTCCGGTCTAGGGACCTCAGAATTGCATCTCTGCTTGAATCTCCATGAACTCCAGCATGCACTGGGGTGGTTTGCAGCCGAGTGTGAAGGGGTCAGGATGAGAGTCAGCACCTCCAAATCTGAGGCCATGGTTGTCTGCCAGAAACCAGTGGATTGCTCCCTCTGGGTCGGGGGAGAGTGACTGCCTCAAGCAAGGGAGTTCAAGTATCTCGAGGTCTTGATCACAAGTGAAGGTAGAATGCAGCGTGAAATGGATTGCCAGTTTGGTGCGGCCTCTGTAGTGATGTGGCCACTGCGTCGGACCGTCGTGGTGAAGAGGGAGCTGAGCCGGAAGGTGAAGCTTTCAGTTTACTGGTTCATCTACGTACCAACCCTCACCTGTGATCATGAGCTCAGGATAGTGAGTGGAAGAATGAGATTGCAGATACAAGCGGCTGAAATGAGTTTCCTCCATGGCGTGGCTGGGCTCAGCCTTAGAGATAGGGTAAGGAGCTCAGACATCTGGAGGGAGCTTGGAGTAGAGGTGCTGCTCCTTCGCGAATGGGGTTGGTTGAGGTGGTTCCGGCATCTGATCAGGATGCCTCCTTGGTGCAGCCTGTTGGAGGTGTTCCAGGCACGTCCCACTGGTAGGAGGCCCTGGGGCAGACCCAGAACACGCTGGAGGAATTGCATATCTCATCTGGCCTGGGAACACCTTGGGGGAAAGGGACGTATGGGGTGCTTTGCTTTGCCTACTGCCTCTGCGTCCCAGCCCTTGATAAGTAGATGACAATGAGTGGATGGTGTAAGATGAGCAGGTATTGGATTTAACAAGTCTCTATTAGCTGGTCCACATGTTCTGTTCATGATCAAAAATCAATACTTAACTCTGTGAAAAAACACTTAATAGTTGTCTATTTTTATTATTTCCATAGAGAAACAGAGTACAAGAAAGCATGACATCATTCTAGGCGGCTACAATTGAGTTTGATTGTATAAAATATAGTCAGCTACTTCAGTGTTTCAATTGTAAATGTTTTATTTATCTCCTGCCAGTAGACCTCAAAGCAGCCACATGTTAAACTGTGTTTTGATTAACGGAGGTTGGCTGTGACCACAGACACACCCGAGTGTTCACAAACAAGTCGGATTGCTTCACCATATTTATTCGTCCACGTGCCCGCCATTGACTGAGAGCATCGGGTTCACACCCATCCTCTGGAGAGCTGTTGAAAGTCACTTTGGGCGGTGTGAGCCAAAACAATATATTACAACATTTCAACACAAAATGACTCCTGGGACAAGCTGAACATCAAATATATTAAACATGGTTAATCGTATATAAAGGAGAATTTATTGTTGAAGGAATAACTCTTCTTTATTGGACAAAATCTCTCTTGATGGGAATTCTGATTAAAGTCTGGGTTTGTGAAAGTTTCATGATACTATTTATTGTTTCATGGGTTGAAGTGCAGCCCTGATGTGGAGGAAAATACATCAGGGAGGGTCTTAATCTTCACGGTTGGATTAAATGTACGAACATTACCATGGAATTAAATTTAATGTACCTTTTCGTTTTCCTCTTCACTCTCATCTTTTCCTCTGTCTCTGTTCTCTCTGTGTTTGCATCTGCACTTAATCAGCTCTTTGGATTTCTCCACTTTTCCTTCCAGCAATAACTAATTCAACCCAGCAAGTCCAAAGATCTGCGGTCCGTCATCACAACTCAGTGTGTGTACACTTTCCACACAATCAGTGGCTTTGGTTACATGTGTCCACCAAGTGACACAGTATCTTTAAAGAAGACACACGAGTGGTGAAACTAAGAAGAATAAGTTTTCATATTCACACTTTTTAGTTTGAGCTATTAAAGACAGTTTGAATAGTTGTATTAATGTGTTAGAAAGTTTTAACACTTAAAGTAACAGCTATTGTAAAGACACTTTGTGTTAAAGTCTTGCTGAGAATAGACAAGAAGATTGATACAATTCAGTCAGTAGCTGGCTAGCTTAATTTAGCTAAGCTAAAGCACAAATACCAGAATCAGTGAGAGACAGCTACAGGCAACAGCTAGGCGAGCCACTTTGGTTTGTATGGAAAATGTAACAGTCAGCAACTGCTCAACTTAGCTTAGCTTAACTTAGCTTAGCTTAGCACAAATACTGGAAATGGGGAAACAGCTACAGGAAACAGCTAGGCTAACCATGCTCTTGTTTGTGTGATAGACGTAACAGTCAGCAGCCAGTTAGCTCAGCTTAGCTTAGGAAACAGTAGGGAACAGCTACAAGAAACCGCTAGGCTATCCACTCTTGTTTGTAAGGTAAATGTAACAGTCAGCGGGCGGTTAGCTTAGCACAAATTCTGGAAACAATGGGAGACAGCTACAGGAAACTGCTAGGCTACCCACTCTCGTTTGTGTGGTAAATGTAACAGTCAGCAACTGGTTAGCTTAGCTTAGCTTAGCTTAGCCGAGCACAAATACTGGAATCAGTGGAAGACAGCTACAGGAAATGGCTAGGCTAGCTGCTCTTGTTGTGTCTTAAATGTAACAGTCAGCAGCTGGTTAGCTTAGCTTAGCACAAATACTGGAATCAGTGGAAGACAGCTACAGGAAATGGCTAGGCTAGCCACTCGTTTGTATGTAAAACGTGACAGTCAGTAGCTGCTTAGCTTAGCTTAGCACAAATACCAGAAACAGGGGAAATGGCTAGGGAAAAACAGCTAGGCTAGCCACTCTTGTTTGTATGGTAAATGTAACAGTCAGCAGCCAGTTAGCTTAGCTTAACACAAATACTGGAAACAGTGGGAGACAGCTACAGGAAACAACTAGGCTAGCCACTCGTGTTTGTATGGTAACAGTTACAGTCAGCAGCTGTTTAGCTTAGCTTAGCTTAGCTTAGCACAGATACTGGAAACAGGAGGGAAACATGATCAGGAAACAGCTAGGCTAGCCACTCAGCTACAGGAACAGCTAGTTTAGTGACTCAGCTATGGAAAACAGCAAGGCTAGTCACCCTTGTTTATACAGTGAATCTAACAGTTAGCAGCTGCTCAACTTAGCTTAGTTTAGCACAAATATTGGACAGAGGGGTTAAACAGTTAGGGGAAACAGTTAGGCTCGCCACTTTCTTGTTTGTATGGTAAATATAACAGTCAGCAGCCACTTAGCTTAGCTTAGCTTAGCACAAACACAGGAAAACAGCAAGGCTCTCTCTGAAGGTCACAAAATCCACCTACCACCTCTAAACCTAACAAAATACCTCAACACATTAGATCTTGTGCAGTGTAAAAAATTAACCATTCAGTGGTGTTTAAAGGCAGATTTTGTTATCTGTGGACAGGGTCAGACGAGCTGTTTCCTAATCTTTCCAGCATTTATGCTAAGCTAAGCTAACCAGCTCCTGGCTGGAAATATATAAGGGTGTTTCCCCAAACCTCAAGCTTTAAAATATCTGACAGGGTTTAATAGGTTTAATATTCACTGGTGATTTGGCTATTTATTTTCCCATTGCTAATATTAAAATGGGATTTATGTGATTACTTATTTAGATATTAGCCAATTTACAGAATGCCTTTTAGATATGTAGTGCTTCAATTTCTCTGGTTTCTAACAGAGGTTGATCAAAGACAAGCTTTAGTTACACCAAAATATGTTTTAATGGTTTTGTTCTGTTGTTTCACATGAGTTTTAGGATTTGTAAAATATTTTACATATTAAAGCTGGAGCCTTGAGCTTCTTATTCTCTAAGGTGTCTTTGTTTTGTAATTTCCCAGCTGTTTTCTGCAGGGACAGAACATTACTGCTCGTACAATGACTGACCTACATAACAACTCCAGTTTACCACCTGATCAAAGGAGATGGACAAGCCTGGCTGGCACTTCTGCATTTCACTGGTACAGTTTGTTAACACAGAGCACAATGGTGAAGCCTTATCTCAGGGGAATCATGGTGCACATGCAATGGAGCATCTAACTCTTGCCTTCTCTCTTCATTTCTGATGTGATGTTGTGGTACGGGCTTGACCTACTTACACCTCCTGAACAAGACGTGTTACAGTGCAGTCGCACACCTGGAAACAGTGCCGTCCAGGATGTAACCACGTCGGTTTGGGCCCCTCGATAGGATGTTGCTTGTTTTAATTAAAGTGATTCTCACGCATGCTGCTGTAAATGAAGCTAAAATGGTTCCAAGTTTTTGGAGTTGGTTGCAGATGTTTTGTGACAGGACATGATGTAATGTAGAACACCACAACAGATTTTCCTATTTATGACAGAGGTCAGAGACAGTTCTGAGCTCACGTTATGGAAATGTTTGTGTGTATGTGTGTATTTGTGTATGTATATGTACCTGCTCCAGACAAGAGGGCTTCTATCTGACGAGTAAATACGAACCACCTGGAGGGGAAGCTTGGCTGCTGCTCCTGAAATCAATTATACACAACACAGATGAAGAACAGTGGTGAGTGAGTTCGCTAGGGAGCTCTGTGTTTGTTTGTGTCTGTAAATTGAGGTGTATGTCTGGGCATACATTAAAAACAAAACATACTTACATTCCTTTAGCTGTATGTCTGTTTTTAATCAAGGTAGAGCTCAAATCTGTTGAAACAGACATGTTTTTAATGTTTTTCAGAGCATATATCCAATCAAGGTCTGTAAATGTTGATTAAGTGTTCAAGCATTAAAACATGTTGCTTTTAAAGCTGTGTTCACAAGGACCAAACCACATTAATGTGACTCTCATTCATGTTACAGTACCTTTGGTCTAACTTTGTTTATAGATCTCAACATTTTTTGATTAGTAACCAATATTATCAAATATGAAATGGTGTAGGACGTACTCAGATCCTTTACTTAAATAAAAGTATATACCAGACCAAAAGGAGTTGGCAGAAGTAAAACTTTTATGTCCCTACCCCTTTCTTACATTTCTTCTTTTAACTCATATATTATTTCAGCAAATTCCCAAATTATTTACAGCCAATAAACAACTATCCCCAGTCTGTTTACCACCCAATTAAAAAAAAGTAATAAACCCAGTTTATTTACAGTCCAAGTACCTTCCTCCACCTCTGCAGGTGCATATTGAGGAACAGTAGAGAGACTGAGACTCAAACCTGGGTCCTGAGGGTGAAGCGTGACCTTCTTTCCTAATTACGACAGCGATTATCAGTAAGCCTTCTGTTGGTTTACAGCAGAACAAAAGCACCAAGACTAAGAAGCTTTCTTCTACGCCACAGAAATTTGTGCATCATTTGCCAAAAGAGCAAAGAGCATGGTACAGGATTTTGCAGGATTTAAGTTTATCCATCTCAGTTTAGGTTTTCCTTCTCACAACAAAGTGTGCTTTTGTAGCATTCCTTCAGATTACGACACAAAACCTCTGTGCACTACTGTACGTTAGAGTACCAAGAACTGAGATGACAATAACAGAATGTCAAGTTGTGTTTCCCTGTAAGCACTCGTGGAGCGGACTTGGTAAATTGACCATTTAGTTTCAGATCTGTCTAAATGAATGTTCCTTTCCCCAGGCTCTTTGTCTCACTAATGCAGTGTACTGCCTGGGTGGTGAATGCCCCGGCTTTGTGGCATTTTATTGGGACAATAGTAAACCCTGATGGCTCGTCTGACTGGTTACTCCGGGTGAAATACGCCTGTGGGACGTAGATGTGCACAGGATGCCAGAGGAAGGAGAGCAGAGGGTGGAAACAGTCCAAGCAGAGTGAATTTAAGAGCAGAGCAGGGCAGTCAGCCAGGTCTCGAGGTTGTGTGGCTTCTATTTCCTGCAACACAGCTACTGATGAGTCCTCCTGATTATACACTGAGTGTGTTCAATTAACTTGTAGTCAGAGCTTTTAAAAGTCCCCTCAGATTTTTAAATCCCCTCTAAACTGTGTCTAAATATTCAACAACAGGTTGCTTTCAGAAAGCCAATACAGACATGTATTTATCTAAAGTGTGATTAATCTTCACTTTTCACCAGACTAGCTTTTGCTTTCTAGGTAGGCAGTTACATAATAAAGACTGGACAATTATTTCTTATTTTCTTCCACTTCCACTTACTGAATGTCAAACATTTTTGTTCATTTTGTTCCCACGTCTATATGTGGTTAGTGTTTCTTTGCTGCATGCACAGGTTTAGATTTGGGAACTTTTCCCCGAACACCACCAGCTTTTTCGATCATATTCACTCATCTTTAAAAACCCCACAGAATAATTTGTTCTATGAATATGTACACATTATATACATGAAATTAAAGAAAAGACCTTCTGTTTTTAAACACACAAAAAATATTTTATTCTATCTTATTCCATTCCTTTTTTATTAACACTTGAAGTTGTACATTTTCATAAAAAAACAACATTTCGGACAAAAAGCTGAGAAAACTGCATTTTCAAGTACAAAATCACCTCTGCTAGTCCATACCCATTGGTAGCTTTGTCACCTTCTACCTATGCCAATCCTCAATGCCTATGTGCAGTTTCACATAGATTGACCACATCAGTGAGTAGAAAAACATGGGACAGACAGAATGACTGACTGACAGAATGACACACTGACAGTTTCCGTGATTATGTACAGCATACCATACCATGACTTAGTCATACCAAAAATTAGAAAAAAAACAACAACATTGGTCCACAGGGGGAGCCACAGCGATCGGTCGCATTTTAGACATTTTTAAGCATTTTTCTGTTGTTATAGCGCCACCCAGTTGCCAATTAGAGTTAAATTTCTCCAGTCACCTTGAGGCGTCCTGTTCTACATATCTACCAAGTTTAGTAAAAAATCGATATGGCGGTTAGGCCTAGATAAGAAATTAGCTCTCTAGCGCCCTCATTTTGTTTGATGGGGTCAATAATGGAGGGGTCCCCTCAGATTATGTGTGGTCATATGCCTACAAAGTTGCGTGGTGATCGGTGAAACCCTTGAGATGTTATACACCTTTATGTGATGAGCCACGCCCTCCGCAATATTCATTGCCTTATAGAAGCTCAGTTTTAGTAAGTTTTCCAACTTTTGCCAAGAGGGAACTTTAGATATTGGTCCCTAGATTATGTTCACTGAGTTTCATGCAGATCGCTCAAACTTCCTAGGAAGAGATCGATTTTAAGTGTTTTTCAAAAAATTCAAAATGGCGGAAAATCTATATAACCGGAAGTTATGGGCTCTTGAGGCAAATTTGTTCCTCATGAGGAGAGGCATCTCTGTGCAAAGTTTCATGTCTCTACGACATACAGGGCATGAGATATGCCCATTCAAAGTTTGTAATTTCAATCGGTTGCTATAGCGCCCCCCTTTGGCCAATTGATGTAATATTGCTTCATTTGCATCCTCCCATGACCCTCTACCACTGTGCCAAATTTCACATGGATTGACCAAGTCAGTGAGGAGAAAAACGTGGAACAGACACACAGACAGAGTTTTCGTCATTATATAGTAAGATCTTACAACAGTGAAAATACGGATTGCTGGAATATCTCGTCAATGGCGGGGTTAGTGTTAATATTTAGAGCATTATTTAGAACATGTGCATGTGTCCCCCATGTTAAAATTGCACCATAAATTGATGCAAAAAAGGCAAAACTTTATGCATAAAAAAAATCATCAGAATGCAGGAGTTTAAGTGTTTGACTCTCAAAATGTCCCAGGGGAAAACCCCAAACACAAGGTTTCATATATGCCCCCTTTCCCAGAATGAAGTCAAGTCAATTTTATTTATAAAGCCCAGTATCACAAATCTTGCTTCTCCCCGATTACCCTTCAACAGCTGACCTCAATAATCTTCTCATCTAAATCATCAACGTGTCTCTTACACCCCATCCCAACTAGGCTACTTAAGGAAGTCTTACCTTTAGTTAACACTTATTAGACATTAAACCTCTTCTAAAACCACCCAACTATAGACCAATATCTAATCTTCGCTTTCTTTCAGAGATCCTTGAGAAAGGATCTTTGAAAGGTACTTTCACTTTGACTTTCTCCATGATAATAATTAATTTGAGGAATTTCGGTCAGGATTTCGAGTGCATCATAGCACTGAGACAGCACTAGTTAAAATTACAAATGATCTTCTGATTGCTTCAGACAAAGGACTCGTCTCTGTACTTGTTTTATTAGATCTTAGTGTGGCATTTGACACAATTGACCATCAAATCCTGTCACAGAGACTGGAACATTTAATTGGCCTTAAAGGTTCTACACTAAGCTGGTTTAAATCTTATTTATCTAATCGAACGACAAAAGAGAGCCAGAGCCAGAGAGAGATGCAGAGCAGACAGTGTTGACAGTAGCTACAATAACATTCATTTTAGTAATAATATAATAAGTACATACTAATACTGGAATACAATGAATGCAGTGAAATGAAACATACTCCCTTGGCTGCATATCTGTCAATGTTAAAACTCTAAATCCTGTTCCAGCTGTGATAGTAACGCTCTCTTATAAATATGTCAGAGAGTCTGAATGGTGAAGCTGTAAATAAAGAACAGTTTGGCCTTCCTGTGAGCTTTCTAAAGTTAAAACACAATCCTGGATGACAGCTTGGACTGTAACTCACCTTCTACTCACAGACTGGGGAAATGATATCAGTGGATATTTTTGATGCCATTGCCTTTAATAGATGAAGATTAAATATTTTTAGAATTGGTGAAGTGAAAGTCTCTATTTCAGTCATCTGAACAATAACTGTGTGGATTTCTTGCAGTCAGAAAACAATGAAGTTTACACTTTTCCCCTCATGTGTTTCAGCTTTATTTAGCTGCGATCCATCAGGCTGCTCCAGTCTTGTAAGTATTATGTTCCTTTCTTTCAAACCACAACAGTAATACTGTATTAAGGATAAGCTATTGGGATCAAACTTCAATACATTTTAAACACAGATTAGCGAAGAGGGTTGAAAACTGTCAAAAAAGTTGAACGTTTGCCCAGAGCGTTTTGTCAGATACTTACTCCTGTTTACTTTTTTAAAAATCAGTGTAGCCTGATTTATGTTGTAATTTCATTTCCCTCTTTGAGGCAGAGTTTTTGAATCATTATTTTCTATTGATACATTTTGAAATACTTAAGTGAGGCTCATTCAAAATAACATCCAGTTAATCCCCTGAGACCTACTTTTGTCTTATTTAGGGGGACGGAGGATCTTTAGTGGGAGCTAGCAGGTCAAGAGTATGTTCCACATGTAAGTGATAAACATCATCTGAAAGCTGGGAACCTGAAGATTAGTTTGAGCTACAGCTCAGCTTTGTGTCAAGATTTTCTGGTCACAAATCTGTAATAAACATTGCGTTTTGGTTTGGTGCGTATTTAAAGTTTAGAGTGTATAGGGGCTTTGAACATTATGATGGAGGTGTATGATGGTCATTCACGGGCTGAATTATGTCTCATTGGTTATTGCAGCAATTTTTGGGTTGATAGCATTGCAACATAGCTGTGGTGCTAAATTTAAGCATTTTTTGAGGGATTGTTGACCATTTTCATCAGTACTCAAGAGGTCAAAAATGCTTAAATATAGCACCACAGCTGTGTTACAAATGGTATCAACCCAATATCTGCTGCAACAACTTATGAGACATAATTCAGCATGGGAATGACCATCATATACCTCCATGATAATGTTCAAAGTGTCTATATGGTGGTCTGTGGTGGGTCCCATTGAGACACCAAGACCTTAAAAACATGCTGTGATTTGATTTCAACACTTTTAAACATTTGGAGATTTCTCTTAGAATTGCATTTCTGTGACTGGACAGTGAGCATTTGTTCTGGTAACTGCTGAGAAACCCTCTTTTTTCCCATACACCTTAGAGAGTCATCCATCCTCTGAATGCCTGAGGTTTCTAGTTTGTGATTGTAAAGTTTCATGAGGCTGTGATTATCCATAAAGGTCACTATAGGTCAAAAAAAGTTTGAAGAAATGGTCTCACTACAATGAAATGGCTAATATGGGGTCAAACATTGTTTCACATGAATAAAACTGGCCTCACAGAATCCACTAGAGTCTCAGCTTTATAGTCATACCCAATTTATACAATCCCAAGACTGTTTAGGGACCCCAGTATGCAGAAATATTCAAATACAATAGGCGAAAATAACACATTTATACTCCATACTTTTACGTTTTTGCCCAGAATTGCATGAGAGTGAAGGGGGCATGTCTATAGCATGTCTCATAGGTAACCATTGAACCCATTTTCAATGATATCTTGAGGTGAGAGGTCAAGGGATCCCTGTCACAATGGCCATGCCCTTTTCCCCTCGCCAAAATTTAGCCTAACTTTGGAGCACTACTTAGCCACCTTCCCGAGAAGCTAGCATGACATGGTTGAGACAACTGGATTCCTTAGGTCTTCTGGTTTCAGATGACATTGGATTTCTCAGCCCACTATAGCCTCTAATGTCGGCAGGGTTTGCCGTCAGCCCAGTGGGTCTCAGAGGTTAACTTTGCAGATGGAAAATTTAACCTTTTACCAAAATTAGGCTTTCACTACCAAGGACCACGGCACAATATGTCATTTAGATGTTTGATTGTAATTCAGGAGGTGTTAGTTGTTGAGGACTGGTGGGTTAGGTGGTTAGGTTGATGTGGGAGGATGTACTGGAGATCAGGCAGAGGGAGACTCAGTGTGGGGGGATCTGGCTGACCCGAGCTGATCACAGGCCCCCAGACGGTACTCAGAATGAGACATGGGAGAGGTATGCACCACACTGAAAAAGAAGAGATGAGGGGAGAAGGGAAGAGAGGATGAAGGAATGATGGTGGGTATGAGGTAGGGGAGGGTGGGTCGAGGAATCTGAAAAACACAGCAGGATGGGTTGACCAGGTAGAAGTAGGCTTGGCTATAATTAGAGGTGTGGCCCTACTCCCGAACCTAAATTAACAGATTAACTTAATTTAACTTGATGAAAAGAACGACAGCAGGGACCTCAAACAAAAACCACAAACCAAATTTACCATTTTGTCAACAAAAATGTGACAACAATAAAATTTATTAGCTCAACAGACACCGAGTTTGATACTTGCTTTCCGTGAGAACATATCGTACATTCCACCGCTCCACATTGCCCTTTGCCCCATGAACAGTCACAGCCCACATTGCATGTCGTACCCTCATACAGCGATTTTCTTTAAAACGTTTCAAAAGTTCGTAGTTGTTGACGCAACGCCTTTTTTCGGCGTGAGAAACAGAATGAATATGTGACATAAAGTAGGAGCCAAAGTTAAGATTCACATTCTTAGCGTCAATTCTAGTTCATTCAAAATGACCCTGAGCAATAATCTGTGTAAACATTTCTACATTCGCCCCAAACTCATACAATGGAGAAAAGAAACGTCTGTGCCTCCTCTTTGACATGACATATCCTCCATCCTCACTAAATATGTACATGAGAGTAAATTCCTTTATAGGCATGCTGGTGTTCAGGTTTACATATTGTATGTTGCTGTGCATATACAAGGCATAAACATGACACCAAATGTTTCATGAATCATTCGTAACACTGCGTTTATTTTTTTTTTAAGCTTTTTTTTGTGTTATGGAGTATGATAGAGACTGTAATAGAAATAAAGGTCATATAGAGTTATATACTGTATTCAAGGAGTGCATTCAGATGCTCCAGCAGTAGATATGTAGAGGCTGACAGCTGTTCTGCATATAGTGAGGGGCAATCAACGTGCTAAGGAAAAGATAGCGAGCAGCAGAGGTCGTTCTGAGCTAGACTCTGGATCAGTCTGCACCATTCAGCCCTCTTCTGGGTGATGTAGGCTGGGGTGATGATTTGCACAGGAAGGCGTGGGGAGCCCTCCGCCCTGGCCTTCTCACACAAGGCCTCAGCGATACAGATAACATACATGCCGCAGTCATAGCTGTTCTGCTGCGACGGGCAGGGCTCCTCCACGAACAGCGCTTTTCTCCCTGCGCCCAAGAAAGGCTCTAACTTGCTGGCAATGCGCCGCGCGTGCAGCGAGTTGCTGCCGTTTTGAGAGTCATAGTGTGCAAAGTGGTTGGAGTTGTGGTGGTAGACCAGAAGGCTCCAGTGGGATCCCCCTGCTGTCTGGTTGGAGTTGTCGTTAACGGCTAGGAAGACCCAGTGACGAGAGGCAAGATCCAGCGGCTCCAAGAACAGGGCCAACTCATCGGGACAGGAAGCACACTTGATGAACTGGGTGACCTCTGGGCTGATGAAGGTGATGGTGTCCCCCAGGACTCTGAAGCGCTCAGCAGCAAAGTACTCGAAGGCGAAACCAATGACTTGGTCGTTGAGCCAGTAAGGTCCCTCCAGCAGGGACACGTCAGAGCGCCGCAACAGGCTGTCCTGGTAGCTCAGCACTACAGGGTCCATCCTCCAACACGGAGTGTCAGTCTGAAAAACACAGAGGAAGATTTTAGTCTGAAATATTTCGCCAATTACTAAGTCAAACATCGGGAAATGAATCCACATTGATTCTGATAACTGATTTAACTTTTTACTTATCGAATTAGTACAAATGCCAAATATTTCTCGCCCTACACAGCAACGTTTAATTGATTAGTTGTTAGTTATTTAACAAATCTAAAACAATTGGAATCTATTAATCGGTTTGAGTAATTTTTTAAAAGACAAAGGAAAATTCTCTGATTCAAACTTTTTAAATGTGAATACTTTCTGGTTTCTTTACTAAATAGGCCTATCTTTAGGTTTTGTACAAAACAAGACATTTAAGGAAGTCATCTTAGGCTTTGGGAAATTCGACATCTTTTAACACCAAACAACAAATCGATTGATCAAGAAAATGATCGACAGATTATTTGACAATTAAAATAATAAGTTGCAGCCCTGCCTCATTGTGAAAATCAACTACTTTTCTTTTTTTTCTTATGTGATTGCAAACTAAATGTCTTTGGGTTTAAGAGTGTGGGTCAAAAGAAGCAAGCAATTTAAAGATGTCACCTTGATCTTAGGAGATTGTGATTGTAATGTGGATTCTTACATCCATTTTTTTTCAATGAACTGCCAAGAAAGTAATCACCAGATTAATCAATTATGAAAATATAAATTGCAGCCCTTATGCAAGGCTGATATGAGTCAAAAAACAAGCAGTTTGCAGGTGTTTATTTCGATTACGGCAAATGAAATGGGCATTTTTATTTCTATATTTTGTGTTTTTAGTTTTTACACCAAAGATTAGTTGGAACCATGATCTTTTCAATAATCAGTAATGAAATAGTTGTCATACAGTAGACATTGGTCTGTTTTTAAACAGATAAACTGAAATCTCAGTTTTACAATGACACTTTCACTCTAATGTGTCACAAAAATCATCCTGAACATGAGTCAAACCCAATTATTGCGCTTCATTTGATAGTTATCCAAACAACTACTGAATCTGGGGATGAGGCTGTGTCGAAGTTCTAACGTTACCATGTAAAGAGAAGCCAACAGAACCAGCTAAACTTCACCGAGGAGTACACCGGAGTAATTCCGCTATGGTTCCATTTTGGTTCGTTGGTGCTGACCGTTAACGTTACTCAGAGACACGTTACTTGACTCCGTATTAAAACATAACGCTAATGCTATTATCAGTTATTTACAACGATGTTTGATCGGCCATAATAGCTGACAGACTCCAGGCTGCCGGTGTCCGGTGATGCCACTGCGGAGCATCACATTACTGCAATGCGTTTAGTTCATCTTGTTTTGGACGAAACGGTCTAACGTTAGCATTAGCTGGTTAGCTAACCGCCACTTTCACCATCACACGAAGCTAAATAACTCAGCTGAACAGTCATTTCACCCTGTGGAACATAAACCGTGTACTGACACATTAAAATACACGAGGCTGATTAAATGTCCATACCTGTAAAAGACACACTCAGATAAAAAGTATCCCGAAAACTGCAGTCTTATCCCTCATCGCAGTGACTAACGTAAACCGTTGAACGTTTTTGCGACAGTGATGCCTACGCAATGCGTCTAACTGACACGCTACCAGTCTGTTTCACTACCTGCAGTGATTTAAAAGTTATCGGTGTGTACATTTAAAAGTTGTATAATCAGAAAAACGGCCACGTATGTGAAAATCAACACATTCCAGGTCACTATAATCTCATACAAACACAAAGTACACACTCAGATCTGGTTGAAGCATCATTTTAAAAGGTGGGGTGTACTGGTAGTAATAGCAGACGTGTTATTTAGTGCGTACTTCCGGTTGTTTCGCTCCATCACTGGAAGGAGACTGGATACAGCGTTCAAAGATGGCGCCTCATTCATTCCTATGAGATATGCTCAACGGGTGAGTTTTCTTTATACATCAGTGGTGCATACGCAGAATAAATGCTCTGTCAGCGCATGCGCACCAGGGGGATATCGCACCAGACAAAAATATTTAATAAATGCTCTGTCAGGGCATATAATCAGGAAGAAATAATAATAATAATAACAATAACAATAATAATAATAATAATAACAATAATAATAATGATAATAATAATAATAATAATAATAATAATAATAATAATAATAACGGAATAGTGACACAAATGCACATCTTATTAGATGTTATATTAGATCTAATTGGCATTAGCATTAGTAGTATTATTATTATTATTAGTAGGCCTAGTAGTATTTTGACCCTCCCTGAAGCTACAGATATTTTTCCTTGAGCCTCCCTGAGTGACAGGTGAAAAATGCATGACCCTGTCTCCACCATAAATCAGTCATTAGAGTTTTAAAACCTACCCCTTAATGTTTGGAGTTAAAAGTTAAAGACAAAATCCTGGAGTTAAAAAAGCCTCAGTTTTCACTCTCATCATGCCTGCTGCTTAGTCAGTGCAAATGATTTATTTTTGGGCCAAATCACACATGATGTGTCCAAGGGTGGTCAGATATCTGAAAAACTGACAATAACTTCTGTTTTTACAGTTTCTGCCTGTCTGTGATTAATGGTGTCATTTTAGCAATTTCAAACCCACCCAGAAGGCATGTCTTTTAAAAAAAAAAAACTGCAGACAAATAAATACAAAATACAACCATTTCAACATCTATGCCCCTCACCTAAGCCAAAGCAAAAAACATAAGTCCCTCCCCAGTGCTTAAAAACTTATTTGGCATGCCTCCCCTTTTTTGCACCACCCCCCACCCCTCATAAGTAACGAACAGTCCCTAATGTAAAGTTAAAGGTATGGTTAATGACAAATCTGTAAAGGTGTTGCCAGAATTTCCTGATGTGAGAACAGTGCTAAATGTGTGTACAACTGTTTCTTAATACTAATCACAGAAATAGCCGGTAATATTTTCATATTAAGCACAGATAAAAAGAAGACAGAGAAGATTGATGGCATGCCCATAGAGGGGCACATAAGCACAGAGCAGGCATATAACCAGAGACAAAAGCACATAGCAAGGCACTAAAGCTACAAGACATATGCACTATTAATAAAACAATGACATAACCATATAACCAGAAACTTGAAGAACGTACTATACAAAAGTACAACATAAAACACAGCATAGACCAAAGCACACAGCCACAAACAAACACACAAAAGCACAAAGCGAAGCACATCAGCAAGGACAACAGCACACAAATGCAATTAGCAAGACAGTGACATCACCATAAAACCAAAGCACATTAAGGAAAACGTACTTAACAAAAGCACATAAGCCCAACATACAGTAATGAAATGAGGACTTAACCACTAGTTCAGATTTAGAGTATAATGTATTTAACTATTCATTTATTCATTTCCTTTCTTTGGTATAGTTGATATTCTGGGTTATCCTTTGCTTAACATAGGATAGGCAAAAATAAGCCCATAGCTTCAGGCTATTCCTTTTTCGATTATTGACTGTGAGAAAAATTGTGTGAAATAATCTTTGTTTCTCCAGATGTATGTTACCGAAAAAAAAAAAAACTTTTCAAATCCCCAAGGGGAAATTCAGTTTTCATTCATTCATTCATTCATTCATTTATTTATTCTACAATCATATTTCTGTGTGACTGGCAGGAGAATATTGTTGAATACTTTTGAAGAGCATCTCCTTCACTTTATTAATTTATTTTAATTTTTTATTTAATTTGATTTTTTTTCATATACTTAAATAATCCCCAAGGGGAAATTCAATTTTCATTAATTCATTAATTTATTCTACAATTATATTTCTATGTGACTATTGGTGAATACTTTTGAAGAACATCTCCTTCACTTTATTCATTCAATTTGACTTTTAATTTAATTAAATTATTTTTTTTAAATGTTTATATATTTAAATAATCCCCAAGGGGAAATTCAATTTTCATTAATTAATTAATTTATTCTACAATTATATTTCTGTGTGACTGGCAGGGGACATCTCCTTCACTTTATTCATTTAATTTAATTAAGTTTTTTAAATTTTCTATACTTTATTAATTCCCAAGAGGAAATTCAATTTGAATTTATTCATTAAGTATTTATGAGAAGGCATCCATATCTTCTTTCACCATAAAGTTTATAATTTCATCTTCATCTGAGTCTTTTAGTGGTCATAAATTGTATTAATCACTTTTAAATTTCCAATTAATGTGCATGAGAATATTATGACAGTGATGAAGACGGAAGTTGCAGTACCCAGAGCGGCCGCTAGGGCAGAGCCAGCCCAGCAGCCTGAGCCCTGGTCCTGGTCCTGGGGGCTCGGCTCATTGGCTCCGTCCTCCCTCTCTGTCTTCTCCCCGCCCAGGAGGAAGCGTGACCGCGCACAGCCGCGCGTCCCCGCCGCGGCCGCACTGATTAGCAAGGCAAAGTGGAGTTTTCAGCGACCGTCACCGATCCGCGAAGGACTGCTTTATTTAAATACTCAACAACAGCGAAGCCGGCACGGATCAATAACAACAAAATGCGCATGTATCAGGCGCGGACCTGAATGTGGAGGAGTTGTTTCGGAGGCGAGCGGCGGCACAAGAAGACGAAAACAAATTAATTCAGAGGGAATGCAGGGAATTAAATAGAGACTTAGGCATTTTGTGTGGCCACAAGTGTGTGTGTGTGTGTGTGGCTCTGTCTGCAAGCCATCCTGAGAGCACACGGAAAAACTTGAGTCCCACTTTACAACTGACTTCACGTCTGGAGGTAAGAGTGTGATGTTTGGTAGTTGGACACTGGTGTGTGTGTGTGTGTGTGTGTGTGTGTGTGTGTGTGTGTGTGTGTGTGTGTGTGTGTGTGTGTGGTGGGCTGCTCCACTGGGGGAACACTGAGCGGCTGTGGGGGCTGCAAGAAACCAGTGGATCAAGAAACTTGTGCTTTTAATCTGCACTCATTTGCAAGATGGTTTCCATGCGTTTGAGGTGTGTGTGGGATCAGTAGGTGCTTTAGTTGAATGGATAGTGACAAACAGAGGTGTGTGTGTGTGGTATATATGCTTGTGAAAAGTTTGCAGCTCAGTCATGTCTATAGGGAGCTGGACCTACATCTAAAGCCATAAAGACATGTGACACCCTGTAGAAACAATGCATTTTGATTAATTCATTGATTTATTTGGGACAGATTTCTCACTAGTTTGCACCAATATGATTCAGCTAAAAATCTAAAATTCATCTGTAGTCCCTGTGCAGGTTGTCGTGCATTAAAACAAACAAGGCAGACAACATCCCAGTGCACATACAGGATGATACAGGATGATACAGCATAAATACAGGGAACAGATCCAAGCACATATTGCAACTATAGCTCTACATAAACCAGTTATTTAAGATAATGCACCCAAATCTGGTGTTTTGCATTCATGTTCATCACAGGATGAAGTTTGAGTGTGTTGGCTGCAGCAGGGTGGGGTAAATGTTTACATGTATTATTTAGTGGAGGTCACTAAGTACAGCTTATAATGCAGCCGAGGCAATAAAGACTGCAAAGCTGCTGTAATTGTACAGGGAGGTCTGATGGGGTGAGGAAGCTGCTGAATCATGGGTGCTCGTCTTGGGACAGAGAGTCGACTTCAGGCTGCAAACTCACAGCACCAGATTATCATTCTGTGCAAGATCCCTTCAACATTGCTTTAAGATGTTTTGTCACTCCTTTAGAGGCTGTGTTCAGTGTGTCTGTGCTGCTCGGTGGTGAGTTTATATTAACAGTGCCATGTCGTACTCGCTGATTATTCTTTTTTGGCGTTTTAGGCCTTTTTATTATGGAGTTGTCAGGAGAGTGGTGACAAGAAAATGAGGGGAGGAACATGCAGCTAAGGTCCTCAGCTGGACTGGAAGCAGGGACGTAGCAATTCATGGTCAGTAACCCATGAACAGCCAGTGTGCCCCTAATCTTCTTCCAACACTGTAGTGTGTCTGTGGAGGAATTATATAATTGTACCCCTTTGAGATTTAGACAGAAGCGTAGATTCGGGGGGGGGGGGGGGGGGGGGGGGCGTAGAGAACATGTCCCTCTCAGTGTTTGGAACGTGCATTTTTTCCTTACAATAATGACATGAAAGTACTAGAGGACTTTTATTTTGACAAACTTAGACATTTGCACATTAAATTGGAGCAGGAAAGGCACAAAGTCGTGCATAAAACACTCACTAGAGGCAAGAAATGAAGTGTTTGGCGCTCAGTATGTCCTCGGGGAGAACCTCCAACCTCCCTTGTTTTATACGCACCCCCCTCAAAGTTCAAACAAAATCTACTTCCTTGGATGTAGAGCAGGATTGGTGCCTTACTTCAGCCAAGTTTTTGTCTTTTCACTTAGTAAAACCACTTATAATTGTTGCTTTCGATCCCTGTATCCTTTCATATCTGTGTCTAAGTCCAAGAAACTGACTTTAATTCGAGTAGCTCTGAGGTTCCCCCTGAGAGCCCGCGCCGCTCTCAGATCAGCACAGGTGATGAGAGTAAAGTGGGTCTGTCCTGCAGGAATGTGAGGTCTGAGAAGACACAGCTGCTGTGAGCATGAGAGGCGGCGCAGGCCGAGACTCCAGCAACTGGTCCCTGTCGACATCTGACACCCCACAGGCCCCCTCTGTCTGCTATTTCTAAAAGACTGGCTTCAGTTTGTAGCACGTCGGGCTGCGTCTGTGTCGGGCGATATCACCGACACCACCTGAGAGAGCGGAGCTGTGGATCACAAGGTTGAGAGCTCAGTTTGGAGCTAATCTGTAGGGAGATTTTGTGGCTATGTGAAGATTTTGAAGCACTGGAATAAAACAATCTGCTCCTTTAGTTCGACTTGGAAATACCTGGTAGAAAGCGTGTAACCTCCTAAGATTGAAAGTACACAAACTTTTGCCAGGAAGATGCAGCACTTCTTACAAAGTTTTCATCGTCACAGCTACGTAATCTTGGACTGAGGGAGCAGTGTGTAGGACTTAGATGCATCTAGCAGTGATGAACGCAGATTGCAACCAGATAAAACTTCTTCCATGTGCCAAGCGTGAACTCCTGGTTAGGATTCCTTAAGTGTTTGTTTTTCAGGAGGTTTTTACCATGAGCCCAATTATCCCCAGAGGTCTCCTCCTCTCCAAAACAAACAGATCCAGTGATTTAAACCAGTAAAAACACTGAATAAAGCAGTGTCATGTTACAAATCAGTGTTTCTTCAACACTGTTCGGCATTTTGTAGACAGGCCGCTAGCCTAGCACTGGCTAATGTGTGCTCACCTTTCTTCTCTGATAATTTTAGATTTAGATGTTCAGGAGGTTTTAATCAGGAGCCAAATCATCTGTGGAGGTTTCCTTCCCTCCACAACACATGGACCACGAACCACACAACGAGGCTTGAAAGAGGTGTACGCCACTTCCCACAAAAAGACTTGTGATCTATAAAATGAGACCTGATGGGAGTAACTTTGACCCATGCGTACCAAACATTTTGGAAACAGGAAAACCCAGAGTGGGGGATCGATTCTGTGCAGAGTTTGCATGTTCTCCCCATGTCAGCGCAGGTTTTCTCCAGGTACTCCGGCTTCCTCCTACCCTGGAAATCCAGAGTTCTCACGAGAGCACAATTTGAGTTTGCTCAGCGAGTCACTCTGGCAATCAGTAATGATGCTCATTACCCATGCCGTTGGAGCCGAGCTGCACCAATCACATCGGTGTATCTGATATAGGCGGGCCAGAGGCGAGCTAAACAGATGACGAGAGCGCTGCGACGACGAAGTCCGGAATCAGTCAGTAAACATTGCAAGATGGCTACGGATGAACACCAGTTGTTTGAAACGGCTTTGGCCGCTACAATGAACGAGTTAGACTTGGCTTTTTCTCTAAAAGAGGAACAGAAGACGGCGCTCGAGTCTTTCCTTTGCAAGAAGGATGTTTTTGCTGTTTTGCCGACCGGATACAGCAAGAGTCTAATCTACCAGTTAGCGCCGCTGGTAGCGCTGTGGATTAAGGATAGACCGATACATCGGCCGGCCGATATATATCGAGCCGATATTTGAGTTTTTTACTTGTATCGGCATCGGCCGATACACGCGTGGGTTCGCGGATTTATTTTTCCCTGGCATGACTTACAGACAGGCATCCACGGGCAGCTCTGTGTTGCCGGAAGACCCTGCAGCGCACATGCAGCGAATCCTACTGTGTACAGTAGTTGTTGTTTTATTCATGCGTCAGCTTAAATATTTGCTTATTATATAAAGACATTACTGGAAGATTTAAAAGCACTGAACTCTTTTTTTTTTATTTGAATGTATAATAGTAATAATAATACTTCAGTCATCGGCTAAGGGTGATGGAAAAAAATCGGTATCGGCATCGGCCCTAAAAAATCCATATCGGTCTATCCCTACTCTGGATACGTCACCCCGTGTATTGTTCTGATTGGTCGTAGTGTTATCCAATTGTGTGCAGTGATATTTTCAAATGCATGCTTGGTGCTGCCCCTCGAGTTGGGCCATTTGCATTACTCATATCCAGACCCTAAATCTTTCTAGATTTGGGTCTGGATTTCCAGGCTAGCTTCCTCCCACAGTCCAAAGACACACAGGTTAATTGGTGACTCTAAATTGTCCGTAGGTGTGACTGTGAGTGTGAATGGTTGTCTGTCTCTATGTGTCAGCCCTGTGATAGTCTGGTGACCTGTCCAGGGTGTACCCTGCCTCTCGCCCAATGTCAGCTGAGATAGGCTCCAGCCCCCCCGCGACCCCCAACAGAATAAGGCAGTTTCAAGTTAAAAATCTGTGTTTTTCCGATGCTGTTCGGCTCGACGCAGGGGGGCTGCGAACTATGGTGGCCAACACAGTGGCCCTATCTAGCCAGTGTTTGGTTTGTCTGTTCTGGGCTACTGTAGGAATATGGAGCTGCAACATGGCAGACTCTGTGGATGAGGACCCACTCCTTATGTAGATATAAACGGCTCATTCTAAGGAAACAAAAACACAATGATTCTCATTTTCAGGTGATTATACACTGAAGAAAACATACTTATTATATTGTATACCATTTCTGCCGATATATCCCCCTAAATCCTACACACTGGACCTATAAGTCAGTGTCCGTCTCTGGGAAACAATAAATACCTTAAGGCTTTGTCAGCTTATACATCATGTCCTGTCTCCTGTAACAACCTGGGGCGTGGCCGTACTGTTACATGAGTTCAGCTCAAGTTCATAAAAATTCATATGTCACATTGAAAGTGAGGCCACTGGCTGAACTTCCTCTTAATCAGTCACCAGTAAAGATGGTTGTCACACTGCAAACAGGACTGAGATTTTGTAAGAGTCATCTGTATAATATCTTACTTTTTCTGTGCTTCAGAACTCAAGTTCCATCCTTTAGCATGTGTCAGCTACATGTTGTCGTACATCTCTAAAAAAGGAGACACTTCCTCTGTGTTTGAGTGTGTCATAAATACACTGCAGCACACGTCAGATGCAGACCAGCTGAGGCATAAGAGCAAACCATCACTGCAGTTTTTAAACCCTGGTGTCATAAGAAATTCATCAGCAGCAGAACAGCTCTGTCTTTATATATAACCTCATGTTCTTATGACAGTGAAACGTGTCTGTGGCTTTATAGAATAATTCTATAGACCTTTTGTATGGCTATTAAATTTAGAGTGAGGTAAAGAGACTTATTGCTGCTGGGGTGACCACAGCAGTGCGTTTCTATTATAGATAATCAGCATATCAGCTTTAAGTTATTATTTTGGGGATTTATCATCATGTTGGGGTTTTCTGCTGTTATTTTTTACTGTTTTAACTGACAAACTTTTGTAAGCACATGATTTTGTAATACATCTCAAACTGAAGAGGGCAGATCTGGTTCATTTCCTGCTTAATGTTCAGTGTGACCCAGATACTTAGTGATTGTTACTGTGCTTAAAGGGAGAGTTTGCATTCTTTAAAATGGGGTTGTATGGGGTTCTAACCCATAGTATGTGTATTACGAAGAGTAGATGTCAGTCGGCACACCCCCAGTTTGGAGAAGTAGGTTGGAGTCTGACACAGAAGCTAAGAAATGTACTGCTGTGGATTGGGGTCCAACTGCACTCTCGTCAAAGCCACCAGACCCCATTGACAAAAACAGTAATTTTAGCTCGCTGAACACAGGAGCTGCTGGTCTACTGCTGCTTCGATCAGTTAGTCGGTTTGTGTTACTGTGTGACTTTGGTGAATCCGAACTAATCTTTGTACATGCCGAAGTCACACAAAAACACCAACAAAACAATTGACCAAGGAGCGATAGACCAGCAGCTCCTGTTTTCAGCAGTGTTAAATCACTGGTTTTCTCAATGGAGTCTGGCTTTGAAAAGAGCAATATATCTGCTTCATTTTGCCCCTGGAAATCACAGTGTGACATTGAGGTAGAGCAGTGAAAATATTCTAAATATGTTTTGTTGCTGACCCCTCCACAGCAGTAGATTAAATAGGCCTACATGCAATATATTACCACTGTTTAATAGTTGCAGTCTCTGTAAAATTGCAACCGCAGGAAGAAGGTTACAACAGTTACCATGGTCTGTATCCCCAGATTCATTTCTTTGTTCTTTATGAGCATGAATACAGACAGACAGGCCGTTTTGTTCTTTTTATAATCGAGGTAAAAACCAGCCCTGCACTGTGACTCCTTCACATCCACAGCAGCTCCCGTGAGCTCCTGCAGGGACAGAGTCTCTCACACAATCTGAAAATAGGCCTGACCCCCACCATCAGCCCCTGAGGTGTTACCTGCTGAACCCAGTCGCAGCTTGTGTTTTGGGGGCAGAACAGGAGTCACGTGCTGCCGGCTCACATGATCGGGATGTCCTGAAAAGTGTTGCGGCCTCATGATGGGATTGTGTGGCGTAAGTGATTGGCATGCACATGAAGTCATTAAAGAGGAACCTGCTTGTGTTGCACACTGAACAAAGCTCCCCTTTCTTTAGTAGGCCATTATATGAGGGAGGCTTTGGCCTCAAAGGCTCAGCTTCCCCACGTTTTGCATTTCCCCTCATTAACTCACTGCTGCTAACAGTAGCCGGAGTGAGACAGAGAGAAGAAAGTGCATTGTGTTGTTTTTTGCAATTTTGTTTATGTGAAAATGAGCTTAACTAGTTCTTTTAATTAAAACCTTTAAATGGGAAATGGAGTCAACAAACAATAGTGATCTGTTTGGAGGCTCAGTTTGTGTGGCCCTTAGATTAAATTTCATCCTCCAATGTCTTGTTTTGCAACACCGCAGAGTAAAAGTTCTCCTAATAGTCCTGAGCTACAGGTATTATTATCAGGGTAAACGACTGAGGCCTCCAGCTGCCAGTGGCCCCATTACTGCTGGGATTTGGCAGCGGAGCAGTGGAAGCTAAAGTTGTGATTTGCAGAATTTTTGTGTGTGTGCTGTGACACAGCTGTGACAATAGCTTGTGGCCCCCCACAGCCTTATGGTACAGACAGGACAGGGCCCACGGTTAATCCCCAGGCATGTGCTGTTGTGTAATGGTACACAATACTGTCCATTTGCAGAGCAGTGCTGCCGTGACACCTTTTTAACTATCAGCTAAAAGTGTGATTATCTCGTTGACATCTTAATATGGCAGCACTGGCCCCTGGAGTGTACAGCATCATAGTGTGTCATTGTATTGTGTTTAGGTTTCGTGACACCCACTCAGTGCTTAATATAATTTCAAAACCTTAAGGAAATTCTGTGATGTGTTAGTTTTTACTTCGGGGATACAGGCTGGTCAGGTTTTAAAGGTTTAAAACAAACAATAAAGCAATGGTTGTCAATGTCCTTTACCAACTGTAAAGCTTCTGCTGCATTTTCCTTTCCATGAAGTTAAAAGAAAGGGAAACACTGGTCTTTGGAAGATGATGGAGTTTGGAGTTGCCCTGAGGAATCTTGTGTTATCAATGAAAAACCTTCTATAATACAAAAGTTGTCCCTTCAATCAAGGTTGTCCATTGTCACCAATCCTGTTTGTGATCTTCATGGACAGGATCTCGAGGCGCAGCCGGGGGGAGGAAGGGATCCGGTTTGGGGACCTCGGAATTGCATCCCTGCTTTTCGCAGATGATGTGGTTCTGTTGGCACCATCACACCGAAAGAATGAGATCGCAGATACAAGCGGTGGAAATGAGTTTCCTCCGTAGGGTGTCTGGGGTCAGCCTTAGAGACAGGGTGAGGAGCTTGGACATCCAGAGGGAGCTCGGAGTAGAGCCACTGCTCCTTCGCGTCGAAAGGGGTCAGTTGAGGTGGTTCGGGCATCTGATCAGGATGCCTCCTGGGCGCCTCCAGCTGGAGGTGTTCCGGGCACGTCCCACTGGTAGGAGGCCCGGGGCAGACCCAGAACACGCTGGAGGGATTACATATCTCATCTGGCCTGGGAATGCCTTGGGGTCCCCCAGGAGGAGCTGGAAAGAGTTGCTGGGGAGAGGGATGTCTGGGGTGCTTTGCTTGGCCTGCCGCCCCCACGACCTGGCCCCAGATAAGCGGATGAAAATGGATGGATGGATGGACGGAATACAAAAGTTCAGCATCTTGTGGCGACCTCTAGCTTACCTGGTAGAGTGTGCGCCTCATAGGCTGAGTCCTTTCAGCGGCCTGAGTTTGACTCCAACCTGTGTCCCTTCACTGCCATCCTGTCGTATATATATTTTTATTTTTTAAGATTATTTTTGGGACTTTTTCCCTTCACGACAGGAAGCATGAAAGAGGGACAGAGCGGGGACCACCTGCAGCAAAGGCCCATTGGCTGGACTTGAACCCATGGCTGCTGCAGCAGGGACATTGCTTCTGTACATGGGGTGCCTGCTCCACCCACTGAACAACTGATCACCCTGTCATCCTGTCATACTTGAGTTGCCCTATACAAAAGGCAAAAAGCATGAATATCATTTTTATTTTAAAGGACAGGGAATAAATCTGATGTGAAGCAGTCTCGAACTGTTTTTGTACATTTACTTTCATTAAAGGTAAGGCTGTAGTTTAAAAGAGAGGGGTGGAGCTAAAGGAAGGGATGTGCCTCACCAACATCAGGAGCGCAGCAAGAACTGGCTTAAAAACTATGGGGAATTGTTTTTCCATTGCAGTGAAATTTTGAATGAGAACATTGCCTGTGTTGAGTAAAATGTGCTCACCAGATCAGATGGCGAGCACATTTTACTCAACAAAGGCAATGTTCTCATTCAAAATTTCACTGCAATGGAAAAACAATTCCCCATAGTTTTTAAGCCAGGGAGAAAGTCTCGAGCTGTGTAGTACCCTGCTGCTCTTATCTGTGAGGAATTCTGTCAGTTTACAGTAGTCTGTAGTCTGTGCTCTGTCAGAATGAGGCGAGAGGGGAGGAAGAGCGCATGTAGTTGTGGCTAACTGACAACAAACAGGCTGCGATAAGACGGGTTTCAAATGCAGCCCAAGACGTGCTCACTAATAGCTGGAATGCTTCTCTTGTCTAATCTATACTGTATTTATCAGTGCAGTAACTGAGCAGATGATATAGGCTACTTTGAGATTACTCCTGAGTCTAACTGTTAATGGATTTGTGGCCTGTAAGTGTTGTGGAATAAAATATATTGGTTTTATTAAAGAAAATGATGGAATATAAGATTCACTCCTGGTAGGAGGCCCCGGGGCAGACCCAGAACATGCTGGAGGGATTACATACAGTCAGGTCCATAATTATTTGGACAATGATACAGTTGTCGTCATTTTGGCTCTGTACACCACCACAATGGGTTTTAAATGAAACAATGAATACCTGCTTAAAGTGCAGACTCTCAGCTTTCATTTAAGGCTTTTTTCAAAAATGTAGTATGAACCGTGTAGGAATTACAACCATTTCTTCACACAGTCCCCCGACTTTAAGGGCTCATAAGTATTTGGACAAACTAACATAATCATCAATTAAACAGTCAGTTTTAATACTTGGTTGCAAATCCTTTACAGTCAATGACTGCCTGAAGTGCTGGACACATAGGCATCATCAGATGCTGGGTTTCTTCCCTGGTGATGCTCTGCCAGCCCTTTACTGTAGCTGTCTGCACTTCCTGCTTGTGTTTTGGGTGTTTTGCCCTCAGTTTTGGCTTCAGCAAGAGAAACGCATGCTCAGTTGGATTCAGGTCAGATGATATAACTTGGCCATTGCAGAACATTCCACTTCTTTGCCTTAAAAATGTCTTTGGTTGCTTTTGCAGTATGCTTCAGGTCAATGTCCATCTGCACTGTGAAGCATCGTCCAATGAGTTTTGAAGCATTTGGTTGAATCTGAGCAGATAATGGTGCCCCAAACACTTCAGCTTTCATCCTGCTGCTCTTGTCAGCAGTCACATCATCAATAAATACAAGAGAACCAGTTCCACTGGCAGCCATACATGGCCATGACATAACAGTACCTCCACCATGCTTCACTGATGAGGTGGTGTGCATTGGATCATGAGCAGTTCCTTCCCTTCTTTCTTCTCTTGTCTTCCCATCATTCTGGTAGTTGATCTTTGTTTTATCTGTCCATAGTATGCTGTTCCACAACTGTACAGGCTTTTTAGATGGTTTTTGACAAACTCTAATCTGGCCTTCCATTTTTAAGGCTAACCAATGGTTTGCATCTTGTGATAAACCCTCTGTATTTATTCTAGTGAAGTCTTCTCGTGCTGACAAGAGCAGCAGGATGAAAGCTGAAGTGTTTGGGGCACCATTATCTGCTCAGATTCAACTAAATGCTTCAAAACTCATTGGACGATGCTTCACAGTGCAGATGGACATTGACCTGAAGCATACTGCAAAAGCAACCAAAGACATTTTTAAGGCAAAGAAGTGGAATGTTCTGGAATGGCCAAGTCATATCATCTGACCTGAATCCAATTGAGCATGCGTTTCTCTTGCTGAAGCCAAAACTGAGGGCAAAACACCCAAAACACAAGCAGGAAGTGCAGACAGCTGCAGTAAAGGGCTGGCAGAGCATCACCAGGGAAGAAACCCAGCATCTGATGATGCCTATGTGTCCAACACTTCAGGCAGTCATTGACTGTAAAGGATTTGCAACCAAGTATTAAAACTGACTGTTTAATTGATGATTATGTTAGTTTGTCCAAATACTTATGAGCCCTTAAAGTCGGGGGACTGTGTGAAGAAATGGTTGTAATTCCTACACGGTTCATACTACATTTTTGAAAAAAGCCTTAAATGAAAGCTGAGAGTCTGCACTTTAAGCAGGTATTCATTGTTTCATTTAAAACCCATTGTGGTGGTGTACAGAGCCAAAATGACGACAACTGTATCATTGTCCAAATAATTATGGACCTGACTGTATCTCATCTGGACTGGGAACACCTTGGGGTCCCCCAGGAGGAGCTGGAAAGCGATGTTAGGGTAGAGGGACGTCTGGGGTGCTTTGCTTGGCCTGCTGCCCCTGAGACCTGGCCCCGGATAAGCGGATGAAAATGGATGGATGGATGGATGGATGTCTCTTCCTGGTTTTAAAGGCTGTATCACAGGAAAGTGGAAGTCATTTCAGTTTCAGTCTCAACAAACAGGAGCTGGCAGTCTCAAAGGAACCATTGTTTGATCATTAAAACATCAGGTCATAACAGTTACCCTGACAGAATGATGTATGGTTCCTCCTCTGAACTCTGCCGAGTCCTGTTGTGCCACAATGTTCAGTTTAATGTCTCTGTCCTTTCACTTTGGCACCCACCTGCATTCATCCTGATTACCCACTGATGCATTTCAGGGCGGGCATTCACTGCAGTGACTTAGTGGTCTGGCTGAACGATTATGGTCAGACACCCTGGAGACGATTAGAGGGTTCCTATTGTCTCCATAAAGTCCGAGTCCTCCACTCGGCCTGAAAAGACCCCCCTTAATAGTGAAGCTGTCTGAACTTAGCAAATATTTTTGCTCTACATGTCACGCTGGCTGAGCTGCACTACAGAGCAGGTGAGCGATGAGAGGAGCCCCAAACTGTAATGAGTTTCTCCTTGAGAGCTACGTTTTGGTGACGGAGTCTTAGCTGGTATGTTCTCAATAAGGGCTCAGATGGAGAGTTGGACTGTTTGACCTTCTCAGCTGGGAGAATGAAGTATTGTTCTGAGAGAGTGGACTTAGTAGTTTTGTTCTCAATGCTGATTCTCCGTGGGTATGTGGTCTCTTTGGAGGAATAAGTGTATTTAAAAGTGGATATTATTGGATATTATATATTTAAATCATGAGATTCTGTCGAGTGTTGAGAGAAATGTACAAAACATTTACTGCACTAACTGGGGAAAAAAGTCAAGAACATTCGCAGCCTTTAGCTTTTAAAATATGGAGATTCCCTGCTTTTCCAAACCATAATCATTTCCCTAACACTTCAGGTCTATCTGGCTTTAAGCCCTGAAGGCAAACTACTCCTAACAGCCATAAGTCATGGATTAACAACAGCAGTGTTTAACAAAAGTGTCAAATTCAGCTCAGTAATAACTGTCAAGGTTCAGAGACACGAGTTGTTGTTGCTAGCCACACATTAGCTTTAGCATGTTTACATTGCATAAATTAGCCTAGCGGCTAGCAGACTCTACTCATAGCTCAACATATGTTATTTAATTTTTCTTACTCTTCATTGGTTTTAGTCACTGCGTCTCCCTACAGAACAGCTCGGTTGAATTTCAGCCTGCGTGCACATTAATTTAGCCCAACATTGTTGATACAGAGCAGCTAATGTTGCTGTAGTGAGAAGTAATCGGAGTGAGATGCCCGTCCAGGCAGGTACATTACGTTGTGTTTTATCTCATAATGGCATGTGCCTTTTTTCTCAGAAATCGAAAATATTTCCACACTGCTGTCATCCTTCTCTTTGCTGCTTTCCATCTGCCTGCTATTGTTTGACAGTGACGCAGACTTTCAAAATAAAAGCACATCCTAAAGATGACAGTAGAGATGGATGTTTTCACTTTGATATATCTATCCAGACCTATGGATCGTTACACCCCTCATTTTTGGGGTTTGGATTGTTACGTGTACATAGAGAGACATCTGAAAATGTTACCTCAGCCTATGGGAAATTACAGTTTTAACTATTTTTGCTCAAGTAATATGCAAAAAACAATGGATTAATCACGAATGAATCACCCTGAATCTATCCTTGAATTTGTGGGTTCATGTTTTTGTTTGATGTTTTGCTTTTCCTCATTCTTGCGGATAATTAGTTCAACGCTGGTGCTGCATGGTGTCATGTTGAGATTCTTACAGCATTTTAAGCAACCTAAAACAAGGGTGTACATCAGTTTTCCAGGAGAACTTAAGAGTTATGGCTTCTTTCTAGACTTATCTTTGTTTTTTTTAAGATTTTTTTTTTCCTATTTGCCTTTATTAGACAGAACAGACTTTAGTGTGAAAGGGGATGACATGCAACAAAGGGTTGCAGACTGGAACTGAACCCATGGCTGCTGCGGCAAGGACATTGCCTTTGTACATGGGACGCCTGCTCTAACCACTGAGCTACTGGGCGCCCCATAGACATTTCATTTTGCTTACCTTGGACGATAGCTGGATTCTCCTGATAACATGAGATAAAGTGAGAATCACAAGATCACATGAAAATCCAACCAACGGTCCAAAGTCCAAAGACTCCTCATTTATTATCATAAATGTCAAAGAAAAGCAGCAAATTCTCACATTTAAATTGCTGGAACCAGCAAATGTTTGACATTTTTGCTTGAAAGTGATTGAAACAATTAACAAATACTTGGCAACTAATTTTCTTTAGATCATCATATTGACATCTAATTATTCGACCAATTGTTGCAGCTCCATTGTGAACCAATCGGTGTGCTGCGCAGAGCTAGTGGCAGCTATGGGGATAGTTTAGGTCTGTGTGATGACGACATCAAGAGATAACTGTTCCTTCAAAACAAGACAGTAGCGGCTTCTAAAGAGGTTAGCGCGGATGCTGCAATAGCTTCACTTATATCAGAACTGGAGTGCATCTCTCACTAAAAGAAGAGTAGAGAATGGCATTGAAGCTTTTCCGGATGGAACAGATGTTTTCGCTCTTCTCCCAACAGGCCCGAGATAGATGGTGATGGACAGATGGCTCCTCCAGTCACCTACAGCCAAGTATTATTTGAAAGCGCCTGCCCTTTTCCCAACAGTTCCCAATGACAGCTTCTCAGATGGATCTGTGCAGCAAATTATGTGGTTCTTCAGGTTATCATTTTGCACCAGTGTTTTATAATCACAGAGGAAGAAATCCACATTAGAATATGAAGAGATATCAATGTTTGTTTCTTCAAAAGGCTCAAATGCTTGTTCTTTCTTGTCCACAAACTCTTGGTCCTCATTTTCTGTTGCTATTATCATCACTTTCTGCACAAACTTATGAAACCTGACGAAACGAAACAAGATCATGCATGTTGTCTGGGGTCGTCAGAGGGCGTTCTTGGAAATGAAGGAAGTCTCAGGCTGCAGTGAGAAATAGGTGAGACGTATACTCTAGTGTTTCTTCACAGAATAACACATGCAGATCTCAGATTGATGATACAAAGTGAAAGAGTATCTGAGGATGGAAGTTTCCTATGACCTAGAAACTTTAGTTTATTTCTTCTTTGGCCACAGTTTACAAAATGCAGCTCCACATCATCTCTCCACAAGCTCTGGGTGTGCAGTAAACCATGAGGTCATAACATTATGCGAAGCCTCTCCGGAGACTCTGGCCAAGATCTTCCATCATCTCCTTGAAGCCTGAAAACCAAACTTGCGTTATCATCACGCTGCAGCTCTGACTGTCTCTCTGTCGGCTGCGGCTCCGACTGCACCACCAGGCTCAGATTTCAAAAAGCCTGCGGTCTGCTGAAGGCAGAAAGACAGCAGTCGGCCCCCATCCTCAGCGAGAGCCACTGTAGTGCTGCCCTGTAATTACAGGTCATGTTTTTTTCCTAATACGCTAAACAGATGTGCTTAAAATTATGCTCAACATTCAGACCCCGAGTTAGACATGATGACATGTCATTACTATCAGCTGGCGGAGACGCACATTGTTTGTGCTGATTTGTACTGAACATTCACTTAGTGTTACTTTTATTCTCTCATTGCATCACCAAGGGATTTAATGGACAGAAAAAACGCAAACAAATTGAACAAAAGACTTTCATATGTATCATATCAACATTTCTAAAGTGACATAATGTATTAGCTGACTTCTGTCTTTGCTGGTGAAAGGGATTGTGGATGACGCATCACCTAGGTGGGACGCCAGCCAACAACAACATTGGCTGGTTTTTTTGGAGACCCTTTGCAACGTTTCCACTGGTGTTTGCGGCTCTGAACCTGGGTTTTTTTCACCGACACATTGCAGTGTTTCCCAGGGATGGTTGAGCCATCAAACCATAGTGTTTTTCACTGAACTGAACTGCTTTAGCAGTACGGCGTGGCATTTTCCAGCAGCATTTGTGGCACTGCAGCTTGGTGTTTTTGCAGTGTTTCCCAGCAGTGTTTGAGCCATCAAACCTGGGTATTTTTAGCAGCACGTCACAGCATGTCTCAGTGATGTTTGTGTCACCAAATCTGGGTTTGTCCACCGACTCATTCAGTGATTCCCAGCGGCATTTGAGCCACTTAACCTGGATGTTTTTTTCACCAACACATTGCAATGTTTCCTAGTGATGTTTGAGTGTCCTTTTTTTATACTATTTATACTGTATGTTGTGTTATATGGACCTGTGTCTGCAATAAAGCTTTATTATTTATTTATTATTATAAACCCTAGTAATTGTCTCTGAACCAGGGTGTTTTATCATTACTTTGGGGCATTTTCCAGCAGCATTTGTGGCATCACTCCTGGATGTTTGAGCCATTGAACTTGGATGTTACATTGCAACATTTACCAGCAACATTTAAGCCACTTAACCAGGATGTTTTATTACCCAACACATCTCAGTGTTTCCTAGTGATATGGGGGCCATTGAACCCCAGTGTATTCCAGTGAACCGGGGTGTTTTAGCGCCATGCCGTGACATTTTCCAGTGTCATTTGTGGCACTGCACCTTGGTGTTTTTCCCCCAATGCATTGTAACGTTTCCCAGCAGTGTTTGACCCGTGAAACCTGGGTTTTTTAGCAGCACATCACAGCATTTCCCATTTGTGTTTGTGTCACCAAACTGAGATGTTTTTCACCCGATACATCACAGCATTTTAGCCCCTTAAGCTGTGTGTTCCCTACTGGCACATCCCTGCTTTCCCAGTGGCTTTTGTGCCACCAAACACTGGTGTCTTAAACCAAAGAGATGATCTTTTCCTAGCCATAACCAAATGATTTTGTGCCTAAACCTAACCACATCTTCACCACAGAATTGTTGAGAAATGTAGTTTTAATTTATACGCAGCAAAATAATGTGCAGTTGTAACGTGTCAGTGGTTTGCAAATACTTACAATACAAATATTTTTCTGGTGATTAAGTTGAAGTCAGTATTTTCAGTTTCAAGGTATTGTTGCATGCAAACAATTTACCTGAAAACAGAAGCTCATACAGAAAGTAATCTTTATTTGTTCCCATTTCAGTAAAACTTTTGCTTTCAGTTCCTTTAAAATTCAGTTTATGATGATTTACATTTAAAAGAGGCCTTTAGACAGGGGGAGACAGCTGACTGCACAGTATCACACAGGGATGTAAGACTGTCTGATTTTGTTTCGGTGGGTTTGTGTAATTTTCTCTCAGCTGGCAACATAATACACACTGATTTGCAAACATCTCCATAAGGGTAGTTTTGCATTGCCAAAATCTGATATCTTGCATTATAACATTCCCCTTTGATCACTGGTGCCCACTCATGTATGCCATGATTCAGAGTGATGTCTTTGAAATAGCTCTCGATGTAGGTGTCGAATGCCCTCAAGGAAGAATTCTTCCCTCTGTATCGTTATGCAACACTTCACAAAAGAAACCTTTGGCAGCTAATTTGATCAAATTCACTGCAGCTAATTGACCATGAATATGATGAGTCCATGAATGAACCCGGAGGTTGAAAAGGAACTCTTTTCATGTCTCCATGTCTTTTGTCTGTGTGTACGCTTGACCTCGTCACAGGTATTTAAAATAAGACACAGTGTTGATCTCTCGATGCACATTAGAGGACATGCGCGTTCATCACTGAGAGGTTGGAGGCATCTTGGCACTGTGCTGTGTGAGCAGCTACAGTCATTACTGCTCATCTCCACTCAGCTATGAAAGACAATATGAGTCCTTTTGGCCTTCTTTACTCTGAGTGTTTGTGTTTGCAGATGAGCTCCCAACTTGTTACCCATCCCACTGTATGTACGCATACTTCATACACGTTGTTATACACACAGCCTCGCTGCTGGTTTGTATGTTTCTGGAGGAAACTTTCTGGTGTCCTGGCTGCTCCTCGGCGCTGTCTTCCCCCAGGCCAGGGGCGGCTGAATGGATCTGTTTGGCCCAACAGACTCTCTTTCTGAGGGGGAAATGGAGTGTGCATAATCCAGGTCAATGATACCTCCACGTCCCTCACTGTCTTCCTCCTCTTCTCCTCCCTCCTCTTCTTTCATCTACCCTCGCCGACCGCTGCCTGTTTACTAGTTTCGTCAGTATTTAGTGAAGTTTTTAGCGTAGCCTTATTTGCCGATGCAAGATGTTTGAGGCTGATACCAACATTGATATTTGAAAGTTTTAAAAAGAAGAAATTATACATCAGCAGATATTAATTTTCTTTTGATAAGGATCCCTTAAATTAGAGCTGCAATTAATGAATTACTTGATCGTCAGAAGGACCACACAATCATTTTAGTATTTTCTTAAGCAGAAAAGCTGAACATTTGCTGCTTTTGTGGTTCTTAAATGTCAGACTTCTGATGCTTTTCTTCGTCATACATGATAATAAATGGAATGGCTTTGGATTTTTGGCAAGACCTCAGACTGCAGGTGAGCCCTATAAATGCAAAAGTTTGTCCTTGAGTATGTAAGTGATGAAGTTACACCATTGGTCAAAGTGATTGTTGGCGAGTGTTGGTGTTTCTCCATTGGCTGTTGCTCTCTTGAAGTCAGCGCCATACGAAATACAGTGCTGACCTAGGACTGGCGCTGACAGAGCCAAACATTGTTCATCTGCACACACTGCGATGCCACACAGCTGGTTCAATATCAGCAAAATTTCCCTTTATATTCATTGTCTTGTGTGGCGATCAGCAGTGATGTGGTGGTTCACTTTTACACTGTGATCTGTAGCCTATAGTTCGGCTTTAGCTTCTAACTATCTTTGTCTTTTTAACCTGTTGTTGCTGCTGAGTCAGTTTGACATCCTGGATATATCCTTCAAACACAGACTGTAGACCCCTCTGTCTGCTTCTCTCTGGAATCACTCTTTCATTTTCCAAAAATATGATAATGTTTCTTCAGGGAGTGCAGTTAGTTACAGTGTGGGCTCCATGCTATCTCCAACATCTCGATGGACAATCGCAAAAGGGCGGGGCTTAGCGAAAGGTCAGTTCCTGTTTACTGTTTCCTGGTGGACAAACAGTAGAATGGTGACACTTTAAAAGCACGTCTTTACAAAGGATATCTGTTCTTAAATTCCATGTCATTTATCCACTGACATACACAGCAATACTGATTTGTCTGCAGTGAGCTAATGTTGGCCAATATATCAGCTAGGCTCAACTTCCCAATGACTTTTTCTTACCATTTTTATGAGGTTTTCTTTCCTTTCATATTCATGTCAGTGGGCACATCTAACATGGTTTCAATGGGCATGTAAGTGTGATCCTTTCTTTAGCTGCAGCTATGGTTGTTGATAAAGTTTCCAAAGTTCTTCCACAGCTCAGATTCACCAAGGTTGTTTGAATGTTTCTACTCTTAACACTAAAAACATGCTGGAAAAAAACTGATTCAATAACCGTCTTTGTTATATTTTAAGAAAATTGAAGTCAACGTCTAAGTTTCTGGATTGATTTCCCAGAGAACCATTAAACCTTAAACACTTAATGCCCTTTAAAGCAACAGCTGTTGATGATGTGCCTTCCATTTGCTGGCCTGTTTTATTGTGGGGTGGTGTACTTTTCCTATTCCACCGGCCAAACATAGACTGTGCAGCGTCATATTGATATTTCCAGAGCTGGGATGGAGTCTGAAAGGAAAAACACATTTTTCCACTCTCTAAAACAATAAAATGTAAATGCGAGGTCAGGCCAAGAGCAAGGGCCTTGTTTCAGACTCAACAGTTTACACCAGTGCTCAACATTCACACAGTACATGTGTCTCCACATACAGTAGCTTAATTAGACTATAATTCAGACATTTATAATAGTATGTGTTAGTACTGACTAAAGAGGAGTACAGGAAGATTGTCAGTGAAACAGAAACAGGCATGTTGAGAAAATGAGACTCACAATGACCTGTAAAATACATTTAAACTAAGTGCTGAAGATTTAATTGGAAAATGGTTTGATTTCTATAATTATTACATGTAACTGTGTCGTGGTTTTATCATGTAATCAGGCCTGTTGTTACAGTCACAAGCCGGTTCCTTGAAGAACCCTCCACACCACTGACTGCTGATAACAGTGAACCATTAAACTGTTAGCTCACACTTGTTTAGTTTTATGGCTTTGACTAACACTGAAGCTCTCTGTCTCACTCTCACATCTGTAGGTTTTACATATCTTTATGTCAATGCTTTACTTTGTTGAAGGGATAGTTCAGATTTTTGAAGTGGGGTTTTATGGCTTACTTAGACAGTATATTACATACAGTAGATGTCTGTCGCCATGCCCCCAGTTTTGAGAAGGAGGCTGGAGTCCAACACGGAAGATGAGCAATCGACTGCTGTGGAGGGGTCAGCAACAATCTAAAAAACAGGTCTCACCTTGACTAAGGAAATAAAAGACACTTTAAATGAACATAAAACTCGGGTAAAATCAGGAAAGGCTCTCAGATAAAAGTGTATTTTAAGAAGGGGCTTAAAAGAGATCACTGACTTGGCCGACCTGATTTCCTCGGGGGGACTGTTGCAGAGCCTCGGGGCCCTGACAGCAAACACTCTGTCCCCTTTAGTTTTCAGCCGGGCCTCTGGAACAGACAAAAGACCTCTGTCTGAGGACCTCAAAGTATGTCCTGGCATGTACAGCACTAAGAGGTCGGAGATAAAGCTGGGAGAGAGACGATGAAGAGCCTTTAAAGTAATCAGTAAAATCTTAAAATCTATTCTAGAACATTCTGGGAGCCAGTGGAACAAGGCTGAAACTGGAGTGATGTCATCACATCTCTTGGTTCTGGTTAAAAGCCTGGCAGCTGAATTCTGTACATTGGCAAGTGGATGAGTAGAATTTGGATTCAGGCAAGATAAGAGACTGTTGCAGTGATCCAGACATGAAGAGATGAAGGCGTGTATTTTTTTAAATATTTCTAAGATGATGGAAACGTCAGATCGTGATTTCCAAGGGGAAAATTAAGCCATTTCATCGCTGTCTTCAAAGCCAGACTCCATTGAGAAAAACAATGATTTAACATTGCTGAACACAGGAGCTGCTGGTCTACCTCTGCTTCGCTCAGTTATTTTGTTTGTGCTTTTGTGTGACTTCGGCGTTTAAAGTGGTTAATTTGGGTTCACCAAAGTCACACAATAACACAAACTAACTAGGTGATCAAAGCAGCAGCTCCTGTGTTCATCAAGCTTAAATTACAGTTTTTGTCAATGGAGTCTGGTGGCTTTCACATAGCTGGTGAACTGGAGCTGCTAACAGCTTCCTCATTGCAGTGGGCTGTCTGATGGAAAGGTAAAGAGGTGAAAATACTCTCAATATAGCGTACAGTTAAACTGATACTGATTTTTGTAGGTGGGGCTTTTTTTTTAGGTGGCTAATATGTGTCTGTTGCTGACCCCTGTCCATGCAGTACATCGCTTAGCTTCAGTGTTGAACTCCAGCCTGCTTCTTAAAACTGGGGGCACGCTGACTGACATCTGCTGTATGCATTATACTGTCTATGGATAAATACCTTAAACAGCCTCACTTAAAAAAAATGGAACTATCCCTTTAAAACAAGAAAGCTCTCATGACTGGATTTAGCCCAGCAAGAGAAGTTAGTCTAGTTAGTTAGTTTACACATGTGCATTAAAGCCAGAGTGAAGGCAGACTGAAGGTGAAGCAGCAGAGTTACCACAGACAGAAGTGTTGGAAAGATCCCAGCAGCGGAGACACAGAGCTGGAGACGGGCAACAGGTTTAGAAGCAGGTGTTTCAGGATCAGCTGACGTGGCCGAGTCATCTGCTGCGTCTGGACTTTAGAAGCAGGAAGAACTGCTGCTCTAAAAAGTTGTTCAACATGCAGAACAGTCGACCCTGGATGTTGTTCGTAGAGTTTGTGTACTAATTACAGCAATTCACTCCAACAAAGAACACAAGTGTTAAAAACAGGGTGTTGTGCACACTTTGGAGCCTGCACCCTTGTCACACCGGTCCCCACTGTGTGACCGTCTGCGATTGTCTAAAATGTCACGAGTCTGGTTGTGTTGCATTGTGTAAAACCCCCTCCCTTGACACTTTTTTTCTCCCTGCACTTCATGGTGTAAAACTAGCTCTGTGCCTCTTTCACCACAGCCCGTATTGTTTTGTTTTTTGGGTTTTGGTTCCTTGATGTTTATGTTCAGAAGCGAGTGTGCTGCAATGAAACATATACAAATTTGTATGTGGCGCCGCAGTCAGCTGTGTTTCAATTGTGGTTCGTTCGACTCCATTGTTTTGGCTGAATGAGAAGTCTTGAATGCCAATTTTGTCCAAATGAGAAGAGTGTATAGGAGAGTTTATAAATCAGGCTACAAATTTTGCTCGTACCTTCCTAAAAACAGACATTACAGATGAATCTGACGTCAGAAGCATCTTCCATAGGTAATGAAGCGTATCAGCAACGCCGTGATGGTGTTGTTATGTTATGAGCTACACTTCCTGTCTCACCCAAAACTGCTGTCATTGTCCTGGGAGTGGACACAGGAAGTGGAACTCTCCATGGCGACAACAGAGGAGTGGTGCTGTTTACTCCCACTGTTTCTGCTGCTCTTTTCATAGAAGCCCCCCAGTTGCATTTTTAACAGCACTTCCTCACAGCAGCCTGTAACACAGCTCAGTTTAACGTTCATTATAGTCATCACCAAGAGAAGCACATTTTAACTTGTGTGTGCACTTTTTTTCCAGCCTCTTACATTTTTTCATGAGGGTCCATTAATCCAGCGGTCATTTACGAGCTCTTGACTTAACCTTGCACTTTGTTATTGCTGAAGTAACATTGACTCTTTGACTCAAACTGTTTGGATTAACATTTGTATTCTTTTTCCGCAAAGGCTTGTAATGTTAAAATACTGAGTCAGGAAAAAGGACACACTTTAGGTGCAGAAGTTGCAGAGACTGTAGATATCAGAGCAAACAGTAGCGTGCAGTGTATTCTTTTTTTTTTTTCACCGGTGTTGTCCTTGGAGCTCCTGCTGGACTCTGTATTAATTTCCTTCCTCTGCTTTCTCCCTCCACTCTCTCCACTCCACCTCAGGCAATAACAATAATAGGTCCTGCACGGCAAAGTTGGGCTTTTAATTTAGCACAAACACACACAGCACTTCCTCCAGTGTCGTATTTTTCGTGTCACTTGTTGGTGTTCGGCCGGTGGAATGTGGAGGGAGTTAGCGAACGGCCCGGCACTTCATTCAGAGTGACCAGCCACAGTTATCCTCTGCTGTGTGCACAGGCGGGCCTAAGAGGCCTTCAGTCATTTTTAATTACGGTGTGGACAGTGATTCCAGCATGGACTTGTTCCAGCCTGGCTCCGGCCTCACTGACTCAGGTGTCTCGGTTACATGTTTCCTGTAACTTCAAATACCAGCAGAGCGGAGGGGAGCATGTTGATTGATATTCATGAATCATACTGAAACATTTCCCCTTTTCTTGATTTCCTGCTTCATTCTTATGAGCAGCAGTTTGTTTGTTTTTGGAGCTTTGGAGCGATCCACATCATTATTCTGTCACGTGAGACTTAACTATGACTAAAATGCTGCCATAACCTTAAAGGGACAGTTCACCCCAAATCAAGAATAATTTTATTTCCCTCTCATCTCTGTCATGGAGGAAAATGGGGAATTTACTAGTGTGGGAACACTTTTGTTTGCAAACATATCGATGGACGCTCATTTAGTATAGCCCTATTAGTGATCATAGGCTCATCTGGACTTCAAAGGCAGTGTTACATACGTTATAAGGCTTAAATATGTTTGCAGCTCCAGAATCTTTTTTTTGTGGGGGGGGGGGCTAAAAATGTTTTTTTTTTTTTTTATAGTAAAAGTTGCTGGCCTCTGGTCTAAAGACAGAGGGTTTTATATGCTGCATAGACTGTAAAGCCCCAAATTTGTGATTTGAGGAAGAGGAAGAAATGCTTTATGAATCCCAGGGGGGAAATTCAGTTTTTTCACTGTGTTCTCTTATACACCCAGGCCCGAAATACACACACATGCACAAACAGGAACTTCACATGCATTAAATGGAGAGATGTCAGAATGAGGGGGCTGCGAAAGGACAGGCGCCTCGAGCAGTTGGAGGTTCAGTGTCTTGCTTAAGGGCACCATGGCAGTGCTCAGGAGGTGAACTGGCACCTCTCTAGCTACCGGTCCACACTCCATATTTGGTCTGGATGGGGACATGAGCCAGCGACCTTCTGATTACCAAGCTGCCCTGCTACTGCCGTGATATTGGCTATTAAAACGGACTTAATTCGATATGGTTGGGAAACTACATCCAATGATCTAAAACCTAGCAGCACGCAAAATGGTTAACTGCGATATAAAGTACATGTTATTAAAGGTTACAGCCAATTATAATTCTCATTATTGTTCAATTAGTCAATTGTGTTGACAATCAATCAACCATTTAGCCCCCCATCACAAGCCCAAGCTGGCATCTTCATATTCCTTTATGTCCGACCAGTACTCCAAAACCCCAAAGTTACTTAATTTTACAATAAGATATGAAAGCTGAAGTGGCAAATATCAAACCTTTTTTCCTTAATGAAAAATATACAATCAACAGATTATCAAAAATGTTGAGTAAATGGGCTCTAGCATGCAGAATCACAGGTATGGTGCTTTAAAAGTTAGCGCTGTAACCTAAATCAAGGAAAGACAACCCTGTCCTTAATTATGTGGTTTGACATTACATTAATACAGATAATGAAATGTGTGTTGGATGTGTGTTGTTTTCTGAAATTTGATTTTCAACTACACTGTGATAGGAATGGAGGGAGACATCAGGTTAGCATCTACTGTGTTTCCTGCACACTCCTGCTCCTAAACTCTGAGTACTGAGGGCATAAATTGTTGCGGAAACAGTGGAATAAACCGTCTCATATTGTTGAACGTTATCAATAATGAGTGATGTCTCGCCAGGCTGAAGCCAGGTCGGCTTTTAGTATTTCTCAATCTCACTTTCCCAGGGCTCAGATTTCAGGAAACCAACGTCCTCTTCTCTCTGTCCGTTTCTGTCTCTGTATCTCAGTCCAGTGTCTCTGTCTGTCTACGAGTCTCTGTCTCTTTTCTCACTCTTCACTGTCTCTGTGAATATTTCGGTCAGAGCTCGCGTTCCACACCCCGGCCGCCACTTCCTTCTCATTAGTACAGAGAGACTTGAGAGCCGTGTGAGTGCGTGCACAACACCGAGGTAGGAACATGTATGTCAGGCTGTAAGTACATGAGAAGAAAATAAAACAAAACCAAAACACGCCCTCATCCTGGGCTTTAATTGACAAGTTAATTTTGGGAATGATACTGTTCACATCCACTCCCTTCAGTTTGTAATGACTCATTCCTTTCCAGTGGATCATCAGAGTGGTAAATCTAGATGAACTAGATATTAAAGCTTTATAAATGCATTTATTGTCAGGTAATACAACTCTTAATTGTTGAAGGCTTGTCTTAAGCCGTTTTTATTATATTATTTGTCCCAGGTGCCTCAATTTAAAAGATCCACATGCATCGGATACAAAAACAAATAAAAGAAGAATTGCAGATCAGTTGTCAGCATCACTTAAAATGAATTATCTGAAGAAGTAGAGCTTCTCTCAGACACCGTAAGCACCAATAAGCTGCCCTGAGAAAGTATTTCCTTTGTTAGCAGATCTACTGGTGCTGCAAAATACAGTCCAGATTTTGGAGCAGTGACGACAGTCCACACGTCTGAGCTTGGAGGAAGCATGTGCATGTATTAACTGCAATTTCAACAAAACCCCAAAAACCGAAATGGTAAAGACGCTGACTACAGCGTTGGCATCCTGCATGCCTCGTTTTCCATTGACCCAAATTAGCGTCAAACATGGTCATTCACCAGTGAGTTAAATACAGGGAGAAATTACAGTGGCTGCTGTGCCATATCCTCATGTTACAGTCAATTTAACCACACAGTCAAGAAAAAAATTAATCTCTGTCAAGCGTTCACTTTGAAGCAGCCTTATTGGTATTTTCCAGTAAGTGTTTGTACACTTCACCAGAGGAAATGGTGTGAAACAGAAATGTCAGAGAAACTGTAAGTGAGGTCTCCAACTGCAGTCAGAGCCGCAGAGTAAAACTCCACAATCATCTGGGAGCTTTAACTTTGTGCTGGTTCTCCAGGTTATGTTGAGTCATGGGATGCAACCAACAATTATTTTCATTGTAAATTAATGTGCTGATTATTCTTACACTTCATGGATTGGTCTATAAAATGTTAGAAAGCAGCAGTCGAAGTTTACATCTACGATTGGCTAATCTATCCAATTTATCCAACCAACTGTCCAAACTGAAAGATAATCAAAATACAATGATAGAAATCAAACAGAAGAGCCCTGATCACATAAGAAAGTGACAGGTAGATTAATCTTTTGCCCCTTTAACACTGCCTGGTCAAGGTGGAAATTTCACGCCATTATTCCCCCTTGTGCTTCTGTATAAAAGGCAAAAAGTCGTGGAATGGGGGGTGGGGGCTTTCGGAGGTAGTACCAGCACAGCTTTCTGTATAGACAGGACAGTCAGCAGGACAAGATTGTGGGTGACATGCGTTTTTAGTTTTTTTACGACATGTTATTCGTGCACCCACCGCGGGAGATCTTAAAAGTAGCTGTTAGCAGTTAGCAGCTAACTCGAAGAAGACTGATAGTAGAAAATGTCCGCAAATTGAGAAAACAATGAGGCCCGGGAGCTCCCCACTATCCGAGCAGAGGACGAGACCAGTTTTTGTTATCGTTTACAAAGTGCTGCAGATGCGTATGTTATATGTCACAGTAGAGGCTGTTGTGTTACATGTCACACCTCTTTTGCTTCTGCGATGTTGGCTTGCTATCTAAAATCACACACTGGAGCGGTATGATGGCGCCGTCGTTTGGTTCTGTGTAAAAATGCAAAGGTAGCACAAAGAAGGGACTTCGTACTCATGTTAAACAATAAAAAGTAGATAACAAAAAAGAAGGGACTTTGGTGATGTAGGGATAACCTGCAGGGCTAGTTGGTGAACTCCTGCTGACGAGCTAACTGCTAACCACCTAGCCAACAGCTAACCATCAACAGTTCTGATGATTGTAGTCACATATCATAGCCAAACATTTACAATTTTGGTGGCACGGTGGTACAGTGGTTAGCATTGTGGCCTCACAGTAAGAGGGTTCCTAGTTCGAACCCCAGGGTGGGGGGGGCTCTCTGTGTGGAGTTTGCATGTTCTCCCCATGTCTGCTGAGTTTTCTCTGGGTACTCCAGCTTCCTCCCACAGTCCAAAGACATGCAGGTTAACTGGTGACTCTAAATTGCCCGTAGGTGAGAATGTGAGTGTGAATGGTTGTCTGTCTCTATGTGTCAGCCCTGTGATAGTCTGGTGACCTGTCCAGGGTGAACCCTGCCTCTTGCCAGTGTCAGCTGGGATAGGCTCCAGCCCCCCGTGACCCCTAACAGGATAAGCATTTACGGAAAATGAATGAATGCATTTACAGTTCCTTAAATGTGCAGATTTGCTTCCTCATCATCCTTCGGTACAAACAAGCTGGAGAGTTGTATCTCTTTGCTTGACAAGGTTAACGCCGCTGTCTGTGAGCTACAGCGTTGCCTCCAGGCTGAAGGTGAACTGTTCCTGTTGGGCAGTGCAGAGGCAGAGTTGTGTTACACACTGATACATTTGGGTGCAGGGAATGGTGACCTGTAATTACGTGTGGATGTGTGTGTTTGTTGGACATGTTGGTGCTTGTATGGCACGTCCGCTGCCACTCATCAATCAGCTGACCCCTTTATTCCTTCCATACTACAGCTTCTTCTTCTACACTCTAAAGTAATGTCCACACTACATAGAGAGTGAATCTGAAAGTGTTATTAAGAGTGAAAACATCCTGCATCTACGTCAGATTTTCAGGTAGTTTGTTAAACGTTAGTGCAGGTTAAACTTTTCTGTCCCCTCCTGCTCTCTTTATGATCACTTATATCACACTTCAATATCAAACACAAATTCTAGTTGTTGTTATTGCTATATTTTGTTGCTGTTGACTCCTGTGTTGCTCAACTGAACTGAGATCCCTCTTTAATGCTAGTGAACTTATTTGACAACACAAACAGATAAAGATGGATGAATGACCACGTCCATATTGATGGAATTGCTGTATTGGCACTGGAAAGATTGATCACAAAGAATGTTAAAAGCAACAGAAATGTGGCTTATAATAATTATTGCTTTGTCCAAGTTTTTTAAAGTTAACAATTTAACTAGTAAGACCCACAGTTTTGGACAGGAAGTCACTGAGGTAAAGTTGCCAGATAAACCAGGTTTGTCACAACTTACAGGAAGTAACGTACAGTTCACATAATCACATACCAACGCATAATGACTTGGAGAAGATTTAGTTTTTCAGGTATTTTCATGCAAGCAATGTTTACTAGATCAGTGGTTTCCCAACTAGTCAAGCCACAGGGTCCAGAGTCTTCCTTACTCATTCGTTCAAGGTCCACATAGTTTAATGTGTTCAGCGTCATACTTGCGTTTGGCCATGTCATCAAGCTAGTTTGCTGTCTCTGTTAAGTAGCTGTCCATCAGTCACTCACTCTACAGCAGGAAACGGCACTTCAAAATGACAGCTCTGTGCTGGAAACAAACATGATACATTCACGAGTCACATGTGGTTCATTCAGAGTGAACCAGTGACCCACTTTCAGACCGCGACCAACCAGTTGGGAACCACTGAACGAGAGTACAAGTTCCTGTCAGATGCATGTAGGTTTCTAAGCTCCAGTCTCAGGCTACACCCACTATATGTTGTTGTTTTATGAAACATGACTATTGCTATGTTTTATGATTTTATCCTTCTTGTTTGGGTGCTCATTTCCCATTGCTGTGACTTCCTACAGCGATGGATGAAGCTCCCATCTGGTATCGCTCTATATATCGACGTATTCTCTTTGTAACATTTCCCAATCGGTCTTAAGCAGCCTTGACCGCCTTGTATCCACGTGTTACTGTCAGTAACAGTTCCACCTCAGTGCTGGTCCGAGCAAAGAAACTTCTGGTTGTACTTTACCCCATCGCTGTAGTATTTTCTTTATCTAAGAAACCAACCACAGAGTAGACAATCTGTATCCTGTTTACATTGGCATGCGCATGCCCAGTGTACATAAATTACATGTGCACTGCTTTTTCAGGTTTGTTAGTGTGAAAGGCGATTAATTTGGAAGTGGTTTGCAGAGATCAATTTAAGCTAAGGATAAAAACATGGCGTCAGTTTTACAACAGACACGCTTCAGCTTGGCAGATACTGTGCTTGTTTAATTAATCTTCTACATTTTGTTAACACATACTACAGGTTTTAATCTGCCGCTGCTGCTGCTGCAGCTCTCGTACTTACTCTGTAACAGGAGCACGGACCCCCTGTCGGTTTGTCCAGTGGCAGCTCCAATAAAGTTTATTCAAATAATGACTGCATCCTCAACAGTGTTGACAAAAAGAGATAAAGGCAGCATTACTTTGTGTAAGCAGAACGATGTCTATGGTGCCTGTTCTGCAGGACATTCAGTTTTATATCAGACTACAGTTTGAGCCACAACATGCAAAGTACCACTCGGCAAATACTACAACAAGCTCACTACAGTTTGTGACAGATATTTGTGTCTGTCTGGCTTTAAACGCCTGCTCTCAACATGTCTCCTAAGGCATCGTACATAACACTTACACCTCAGTATGAGGAAGTTCTTTACTGGCAATGCTGCAGGCGTCGTTTTATTTTTTTGTAACACTTTCAGTATCTACAGTATATCTTCCACATGACAACCAAAGCAAATTTTTCTTTTCTCTTTTACAGCGGCACATGCCCATCCCTTTTCTCTTTACAGTTAGTTTTATGACTGCTTGTACTGTATGTGTTTTATATGTGAAGTGTAATTTCCTCCTCCTGTAACAGAGAGGGGGGTTGGGCCTGTTTCTGTTAAAAGCAGGGCAGTGAGTTTCTGTGTGGTATCTATACTGCATGACACAGTCTGACTCCCTGTGCCTTATCTGTATTTTATCTGTGCTGTAATGCACTGCCATAATTAGCACCTTCTTTCACACATGTGCTTCAGGTAGGAACTAATAAACTGTGCGCACGCCCTTTTGTTACAGAGTGTAACTCAGTACTTTCCAAATAAAAAAGGAATTTAGGGAACGACTGACTCAGTCAGCAATAAACTAAGAACTTTAAACCAGTTACATTTGAAAAATATAGCCTATCAAGTTGATGTCATCACTACAAACTTACCTGCAGGGCTTTACATCATGCAGCTCCATCACAGTTTTTAAAGCACTAATTGTGTAATTTCTCTATTGTGTAATTGTGGAACTGATCAACAGTAAAATCGAACAAATTATTATTCGTCTCAAGCTCAAATTGCCCATCAGATAACACATAATATAAACTAGCTTTGTTGGGGAATCTACATTGAAATCATAGCTTTACAAGATACCAATTACTTCACACTAGAGGAAGTTGAACTACAGCAAAGTCCCAGAGAGAAATCTAATTAGGTTCACTGAAGCTTGTTAGAAAAAGATCAAATTGACAGTGAGCATGGATCAGCCAAAACTTCAGAACCACTGACAGGTGAGGTAAATAACAGTTACAATCCAGTGTTCTACTGGGAAACCTTGGGTCCTGGCATTCATGTGGATGCTAGCTGACATTTCACCCAACCAAATCCTTTACAAGTACACCTCCTAAAGTCACTCCCTGATGGCAGTACCCTCCAAGCAGAACAATGCTTAATGCCAAACCTAAAAAGCTGTTCAGAAATGACTCAAGTGGTGTGACAAAGAGCGCAAGGCGTCAGCGTGGCCCTTAAAGTCCCCAGATCCCAAACTGATCAACCATCCATGGGATGTACTTGTACTCCAGAGGTACCCCGATCCACGGTGAGGACTCCTTGGATCAGACTTGACTCTGACATGTCAAGGGATGGACACAGAATCTCTGGAGGGTGTCCTGTGGTGTCTGGCACTGCAGTAATGGATTCTTTACGTCCTGTGTGTTGTGAGGTGAGGTACCGGCATGTCCCACAGATGCTTGCTCAGATTTGGATCTGGGGAATTTGAAGGCTTGAGCTCTTTGTGAGGTTCCTCGGGCCATTCCTGAACAGCTTTTGTGGCATGGCATGGCCCATCTTGGAGAGGGGCTGCCATCAGGGAGTGCCGTTGCTATGAGGGAGTGTACTTATGAAAAGATGTTTGGGAGGGTTGAGCATGTCAGGTGGCAGCCACATGGACGCCAGGACCCAAGTTTTTCCAGCAGAACATTGAACTATAAAGAGATGATCAATGTTATTCTTTTCACCTGTCTCTGGTTTTAGTGTTTTGGGAGATTGATGTACATGCAATATGAAATCATAAGAAAATCTAAAACAGAAAATTCACATTTCAGCCAACCCCCCCACCCCACCCCCCACCACCAACAAAATAAAATACCCTACTATTCATGCCAAAGTTTAAGGAATGACAGCAAAAATTCTCATGGGATCTTGCGAAGCTACTTTTTTTTTTTTTTCCCCTCAACCTTCAATTTTTCCCCCTCGATGTCCCTTCCCAGACTCCGTAGATTGTTTGTAGTGCAGTACTTAACTCCACAAAAAAGGTAAAAAAAAGAAAAAGTAATTTAACTACTTGAATCACCATGGAGGAATGTAGTTGACCTACCAACGAGCTACCACAAAATGTAGTTAAAGTACTGATTAGATTCTTTTATTTGATGTATTTATTTTGAACATTTAGATGATAATACTAATTATAATGAAATAAAAAAGAATATATTTTAGGTGAAAAAAAAAACTATTTTACCCCGTGTATAAAACTACAAAAATACAAATTGAAAATGCTGACAACAATATCACCCTGAGGGAGCTTTTAATTTCCTCTAATCATTTCTGTACTTTGTGAAGATGCTGTCTTTGTACCTGTTTTTAAGAAACAGTCTAGTATTAGTTTAGGTTTAAGTTTACAAGTTTAGTTTTAGTAGTAGTTTAATGACATGCAGTTCACTACTCCCAACACAGTGAACTAGTACAATTATTATGGCCAAACAAGTCTTAAAACAGTAATAAAACTAGTGAATACACGACACACCCATCTTTGTGTAATTCAGCCAGCACAGCATGTCACTTCTTTCTAAGAACACACCCTTTAACTCTGCTGACCTGCAGGTGATGGATGCATTGATTGTTTTCCTAAATAGGACAGATTTGTTGCCACTAAGTTGATTTGACTGTGTTTGTTTCTCAGTAATAATAAAAACTGTATAAAATATTGTAATGTTTGCGTGGACTTTGGTTTAAATAGTCAGCTTTACAGAAAGGGTCGGGCCACTTGTGAATTTCACATGTATGATAAGCTGTGTGCACATAGAGTCGAAGAACATTATTATAATGAGCCTTTATTCTAAGCTCTAAGATCTGAGCTGTAGCTTGATTGCAAACTCATTTCTATAATTGATTGAAACCAAATGTGCAACAATAAGAAACGATCATTGTGATGCTGTCACCACGCAGCTGTCAGATTCACAAATGAACCCATGAAAAACGTGTAGACTAGATGTGAGAGTTCACAGTCCGGCGCTAACTCACACACCTCAGTGTAACGCAAACAAATTCCAAGTGGCTGAAGGTACAATAAAGAGCCACCCCAATGATGAGCCCTGAATACACAAGCTTAGCCCTGATGACAGTGACACACACAGCATTTCAGAAAGATGACTTCACATGGTAGAAAGCTGACCAAACTTGATCCTTCACTCCTCTGCAACAATGGCAGCCATTGAAGAGTCTGACTCATATGGTTGGACCTCTCCTTGGTTTCCTGTCAGAGGGATCCTCCAAACAGAGAGTGTTCAGATAGCATAAAACTGCAAAGAGGTCAGTTTCCTCCCACTTATTCTTGAAAATAATGGCAAATATGCAGGTGTTTGCTGGTTAAAAAAATAGAGCTCCACCTAGATGGTTGGATGTAATACAGTTTGAAAATCTGTCCACCTGTTAAATGCATTTTGCTTTATTAAATTGCTGCGTTTGAAAAAAAAGGGACACTTTTTTGTTTTCCATAATTGAATAAGACGCACCATTGTTTCCGCATTTCGCTCATGCTGCAGGTTGTTGTAAAACACAGATCCAAGCACAGATAAATTCCAACATCACTCTTAACTTTGAACTCAGATAACATCTGACATGAATTTAACTCAAGAACACATGTGTTGTTTGTTTTATGTATTTAGAATTTGCCTTGTGTGAACTCCAGCTTTGCTGCTTGTTGATGGCTAAGATTGGGTACGTCCCACTCTGCCATGTCTCAGGGAAAGGGAAAAATCCCCTCGCGCAGATTCCAGGTTAGATAACTTGACTGCGATTCCTAATCTCTGGGCTTTCAGGTGACGCAACCAGATCTGTTTCTGGTTCAGTTGTTTGCGGAGAACAGAGATGAAGAAGAGGCCGCTGCAGGTTTCCTCCAGCTGTTCCCCCCGGATCTGTTTTGTCACTTCCTGCGGGGCACATGCCTCGGGCTCATCTACAACAAACCTGTTTTTATTTAGTTACCATGTTAGACACATATGCACAGCACTCAGGTGAAATGACATCATGCCTCAAACATGTTCTCTTCTTCTTTGCTCTCTGAGAGGCTTTGTGGCCGTACTTTGAATAGTTCGTGGCTGCACAATGTGAGTGATGCCATCAGTGCAGGGTGTGAATGTGCATTTGTGCCCCGTGTGTGTGTGTGTGTGTGTGTGTGTGTGTGTGTGTGTGTGTGTGTGTGTAAACGGACTACTTTGTTTTAAAAGTGAAACAGTTGTGATTAGGTCTGAATAATTTTAGTGTCACAGATGGCCTTGAACATGCCGTTTTTTTTCTCTTTTGCTAGTTTAGAATACTGAAGAATGAATAGTTCATATGTTACCTAAAAAGATATTTCCCCTTGGACACACGAGTAGCATCCACAAAGATATTTTTCATGCGTAGGACGACAGCTGAACTCACGGGGGTGGTTTCAGTTCCGGGACAACAGTTGTGATAACTGCATGATACCGGCCCTGACACGGGCATGTGAGTAGGTTTCAATAGAGCAGAAAAAACATGGTGAAGGATATTGCTCACTTTGATGACATGCTGTAGGTTTAACCGTAAGAAAATGATGAGGTGATGATCATAATTTTGTCAGGCGCCACCTCTCATTTGTTCACATACTTCCCTGTCGATCACTGATCATCATAACTGACAGACATTTAGACTATGTGAGCTGCTTCGCCTCTTTTTCACATAATTGTATCCGTGAACAGCAGTTTTTTCCCAACTTTGTTTATTGGATTTTCGAGTAGAACAACATTTACAGGATCATTGCACCCATAAATTGTTTGGCAAGAATGTAGGAATACAACATTAACAGCAACAATACAGTGTGTGTATATAAACTATATATGTACAAGATAAAGAAAAAACTGGCGTGACAGCACAAAAAACAAACCCAAACAGGAGTTTACAGGTCAGTCAGATCAAAAACAGTCCTTAGCCCGCTTGGCAGCCAAACTTACAAACACCAGACCTCTTGCATAGATATTAGAAGATGTATTAATCTGGAACAGCAGGGAAATGGAGTCGCTTTACATCAGAGAAGGAAGGGTGTCAGTGTTACAGAGAATTTGTTTATAGATCCTTACTTTCTCCCATTTTAGAGTTTCAAGTAGCTCTGTTTCATCTCTCTTCCGTCTCTCTTCTGCCTTTGTGTCTACCTCGCCACTATGGACCATCTATGGCTCCAGACAGTGTAATCTCCAAATGTTACCACAGTCAAAGCATTAGCATTCCTACTTAAAGGAGACCTTTTATGTTCTCCCTTATTTTCTGTCATAATGGAATGGTGATGAGGTAAACACATCTGAAAATAATCCCTGCGAGCAAAAATCTTGTTCTGAATTCATTATTTGCAACAATTTTTCCCACTGTTGAGACGCTGACATCAGCTTGTGACAGATTTTTTTATGTGGTCATCTTCTCCAGGCAAACTACTGCAAATGTTTACATTGTGTAGCCTGCACTGCTACATGTAGCTACATGCTAACATCAGGGAAACATGTAATCTTGTTTGCCGATATTGTTTGTTTTCCCTCTGATTTCGGATCATATTCGTGCTAGAGTATGTCTGGTAGTAAAGCTTTTGATTTCAAATCATTTATTTGGGATTTTTTACAGTAGGAAGTGCCACTATACTCTGTAACCGTCATTCCCCCTGATGCAGGTTCACTGCTACATGTAGCTACATGCTAAAGTCAGGGAAACATGTAATCTCGGTTGCTGATGTTGTTGATTTCTCCCTGATTTCGGATCATATTCCCGCTGGAACATGTCTGGTTGTGAAGCTTTTGACTTAAAAGCATTTATGGGGATTTTTCATAGTAGAACATGCCGCTAACATTATACTGTAACTGTCATTCCCCTGGCTGCAAGTACACTGCTACATGTAGCTACATGTAGCTACATGCTAATATCAGGTAAACGTGTAATCTCAGATGCAGAGATACGAAAGACCCAGGCAACACTGACCAATCGGAGCAGACAGGGCTTTTTCAGGACAGGGTCTGACAGAGACAGGCTCTAAAATGGAGTGTTTCAGACCAAGAGTGAGTACAGGTGTTCCAGCATTGACAGTACGAGGAAAATATGTTGTTTGAACATTAAAGCTTGTAAACATGTTCCAGTAGAAACCCAAAATACAATCATGAATCTGAGAATGAGCCCAGTGAGCCCCTTTTAACTTATGATACCTTTCCTGAATACGATGAAGTAAACACCTGTTATCTAACCAGCTCATTGTAGCCGCTGCCTTTTATTCCTTCCCTGTAATAGCACCCTTTTTAAATCTGATCCGCCAAATATTTATCAGCAAGGATTAAATTGAAACCAGTAAGACTGGTCTGTTTTTCTCTTGTTAGCAGACCTGTGCAGCATATTTTATTTCTCTCCCTGGTAATCTGTATTTAGGTTACAGTGCTTTTGTCAACACCAGAATTAGGGAGGCTTTTAGAGTTCTGAACACTCAGTTTCATCCCATTTCTACCTTTCAGAAAAGACTGTAATTTGCGCAGAATTATTACGCAATGTCTGATGGAGCAACATTAGCATTAGTGTGGTTCAAATGTAATTTATTATTCAAATTTTACTTGTTTTTTCAATCGATTCATTCATCATTGATCATTGATGCATCTGACAGTTGATTAAGGAAATGGCTTAAAATATGCATCCATCAACTTTGACATCACATCGTCTCCTCCCCCAGTGTGAGCAGGATTTCCCTCCTGTCACCTCGATCCATTCGGGTTAATGCAGTTGTCTGTGAATCTATCAAAAGCAAGGTAACAATAGAGATGGTTGTTTTTAGGGATGTGATTGTGTTTGATAAGTTCTGGTGGTGTTTTACTGGAGGAGACGTTCGTTAGTCGGCTGTTCTTGTGTGATGGTAAACAGAGAAGCAGCCTGCGCGGCCCTGTGCTGTCCAGCACTGCCACAACCCTAAATCCCCCCTCCCTATCCTTTAAGCAGCGAGCTGACCATCTGTTCCAGGCGCCCGGCCCTAACTCTGCGCTCAAAACACACACACACACACACACACACAAGCACAAACCCTACAAACACACATACATTCATCACAGCCAGTTAATACCTGTCATTGGCTGTGTGTGTGTGTGTGGATTCACTCTAATGCAGTTTGATCGAATGCTTTGAGGTTAATAAAGGTGATGTGTGTGTGTGTGTGTGTTTTGTCTCATATGGGTGTGTGTCTGTGTTTGGAAAGAGGAGAGGCCCTGTGTGCATGTGTTTGTGCGCCTCATGGTCATATTAGAGTTGCTGAGGCGACACATGGCATGAGAGGTTGGATACGGGGCGACAGGAAATGACCAGGGGTGCCTGAGCCCTTTGTACTCCACTCTGCACACCAACTATACGTGTCCCTGTTCCATTTCCTGTTTTCACTTTCTCTCCGCTCTGGTCATGCAGTTTGAAAGTAGATGAGGAGTGTGATCTGGTTTCTTCATCATGCATTCTGGTATTAAAGATAAATTTAAATGATAATGGTCCCTGTAAAGACAAAGGTTTGTTACAGCCACGACTGGATATTTCAAAAAAGAATGTAAAAGGCAAAAGGCAGGTAAAACTAGGTAAAACATTTGCTGGTTTCAGCTTCTCAGATTTGGACGTTGGATACTTTTCAATTGTAACAATGGTATGTTGATCTTTTTTAAAGATACTCAGTAGGAAAAATCTATTTTGGAAAAGGCAGAGATCAGAGGTGTGGACTTGCCTCACGTGACTTGGACTAGAGTCACAAATTTGACGACTTAAGAATCGACTTAACAGAATCAAAGAAGACTTGCAACTCTTCTTGGACTTGAACACCAACGACTCAGGACTCCACTGGGACTTGAGCATTTTGACTTGAAAATACTTGATACAGGCACGGTGGCACAATTGCTAGCGTTGTCGCCTCACAGCAAGAGTGTTCCTGGTTTGAACCTGGGGTGGGAGGTTCGAACCCAAGGGTCGGGGAGCCCTTCTGTGCGGAGTTTGCATGTTGTCCTCGTGTCAATGTGGGTTTTCTCTGGGTACTCCGGCTTCCCACAGTCAGGGCCGCCCCTCCCTAAATGCAGAACACGCGCTGTGCGTATGGCCTCATCTTCCATGGGGAGCCACATTTTGCACGAGGGGATGCATTTGCGCATATGCGCAATGGATGCGCACATGCGCTACCGTGAGGCGCTCGTAGAATCAGCTCGAGGAAGGAGAGAAGAGACCTGACCGCCCATGCGTCGCTGCGATGATTGACAGCACTTGACATCTGAACAATAAGAGGGGTGCGCCGGCAGACACTTGCAGAGCTACAGCAGGTGAAGAGTTGTCGACATGTCGTCCAAAAGAGCCTCAGGAGTATGTGCGAGGACGGGAGGGCGGGCGGGCTCCACGGAGGGGGAGACCCGAGCCTTGGGGGTATGTGCGGGGCCGGGAGGTCGGATGCTCCCAGAGAGGGGAGAGGGAGAAATATAGCTAAATAAGATGAAAATAGAAAAGAATGTCTCTGTATTTTATTTCTGTTTTCAGTGTTTAATTAAGGTGGGAGAGGCTGAGGGCTGAGGGAGATCGGACGCCTCCAGAGAGGGGAGAGGGAGAAATATAACAAAATAAGATTAAATAGGAAAAACCTGTCTCCCTCTTTTATTTTATTTTCAGTGTTTAATCAAGGGTGGGGGATTGAGGTGGTGGAAGTTACTTTCTTTTGATGAGTAATTGATGGCTATTTGTGACTCAGATTTGTTTATTTATTTATTTCAGTTTGAAGTTATTTTTATTTAATATTTATTTATTTATTTATTTATTTCAGGTTGAATTTTTTATTTTATTTGACTCATACAGCCAAACTACTGTATCTACAGTACATTTGTTATTGCCAATAAAGGTTGTCAAGTTAAATGGCAAGTTGCTGTACGGTCATTTTGTACCTATGATACATTTGGGATGGGGGCCTCCAAATAAAATTTCGCTTAGGGCCCCAATTTGGTCAGGGGCAGCCCTGCCCACAGTCCAAAGACATGCAGGTTAGGTTAGGTAAATCGCTGAAATTACAATTGGCTGTAGGTGTGAATTTGAGCACTACTTTTTTCGTTCAGTAAAACTGGTTTTTAATAAACTTAAAGACTCATTTTCTGTAACCACTTATCCTATTGGGGGTCCCAGCTGACATTGGGCAAGCGGCGGGGTTTTTGGGCTTTGGTAGGAAGCCAGAGAACCTGTAGAAAATGCATGCTGACACAGGAGAACATACAAATTCTGCACAGAAGGGTGCCACCACCCTGAGATTCGAACCTCCCACCCTTGGTTCACAACACTGTGCGTATTTTATTACTGTGTTAGGACATGGGACTTGATTCAAGACTTGTCAACCTTGCCTTTGGACATTAGTGCAAAGACTTGAGACTTACTTGTGACTTGCATAACAATGACTTGGTCACACACACCTTTGGCAGAGGTATTAATGTATGCATAACTTTTAGCTCACATCATTCCTTGATTAATAGGACCAACCTAAGTAAAACAGTACGTCGCCATTCCTTTCTCTACCAGCATTAAAAAAGCCACAACTGATAGCAACAAGTTGAAGCCCATTCCTCTGCTTTGAAATTCCGACTCTAAAGTAGAAGCCGACGAGATGAGTTTAAGAGAAAGTGAGTAAAACATAAAGACAAATTACAGAACGTCACGTAACTGCTGGAATGCATTGAACATCTCAGACTGATGATACACATGACTGTAATGCCAGCTAGGTGTAAGAAGGAATCCATCGGCTGTTGCAGCTTCATCTGCCGTCGACAGACTGCTTTTAGTGCCTTTTATATTTCTGCCTCATAAGCATTCAAAGCATCACATGTGACATAAATCATTATCCTCTAAAAGCAACATGAGGCGTCTTGAACTGATAGACAGAGACTGCACAATGTTCTATACAGTATACAGTCATGACTCTCAGCTGCTGTGCTCCGCTGTGGGTTTCTAAGAGACATCACATGGATAAATGTTTGGTCTAAAAGCTTTTTAATTGGCATGTATTGAACATTGAGCTTGTATGCCCCCCCTAACCCCAAACGTCCATCCCATGCTGAGCTGAATATATTGGTTATCATTGTTTTTAGAGGTGATGATGGCCAATAGGAACATTGTCCGACCCTATCTGCTGTATGAGAACTCCTGTTGGATTGACCTTTCAAAAACTTTATGTTCATTGATTCAGTGAGATATAGTTTGCCAAATGTTTGTACAGGCGTACTGTCGGAGCCCTGATGATAGTGAAGTTTTTGTCAGCAGCTCAGTCACTCGTCTCTTTCTCTCTCTCTGTCTCTCCGTGGCCTCTTTTCACCCCATGATGTCCCTCTGCTGTGTATTAAAGAGGGAACTTGTGAATGGCGTGATTGTGTCTTCAGTAGAGAGGATGGCAGCTGCTGGCCTCGGCGTTGGCGAGAGCTTATGTGTGTGCCCGGGTGTGTGTATGTGTGTTAATGGTAATCCTGTAGATCCCAATGACTTATTCTTTATCCTTTATGAGTATGCATGTCGGGGCTCCAGCAAAAATAATTTGGCCCCTTTAGTAGATTATATAATAGCACATGAAGCCTTTGTGTCACAATCTGTGAAAATGTCGTAATCTGGTAGACTGCGGAGGGTCGTGGTTGGATTTTAGATTAATTCAACAGTTGGTAGGAGTCTGGTTCTCTCACAGATGTACAGCATTGTTATTTCTTTTGTTTGATGTTTAATCTATAGTTTTTGGATGGTTGGTATTTTCTGTTCAGGGTATTGATCAGTCTTTTGTCTTCTGCTTCACAGTGGTAATGTCTTGAATCGGTGGCCTCTCCAGCCCAGTAAAGGACGTGCCAGTACCGGGCTGCTGCTAATGGGAACTCCTGCTCCGCCATGAGTGCTCGTGATGGCGTTGGTGGCATGGGCACCCTGGGCCGGCGGCAGCGCTTTGAGAACTCAGAGTTCACCGTGCGCATCTACCCAGGCGCTCTGGCCGAGGGCACCATCTACTGCCCAATCAGTGCCCGCAAGTCCACCACAGCCGCTGAGGCCATCGAACGTGTCATTGATCGCCTGCAGCTGGACCGCACAAAGTGTTATGTTCTGGCTGAGGTGAAGGAGTTTGGTGGGGAAGAATGGATTCTGAATCCTACCGACTGTCCCGTGCAGAGGATGATGCTCTGGCCCCGTGTGGCACTAGAGCACCGCCCACTGTCTGGCGGCGAGGATTACCGCTTCCTCCTGAGGCAGAAGAACTTGGATGGTTCTATTCACTATGGCGGCAGCCTCCAGATGTGGCTGCAGGTCACAGAGGAGCGCAGGCGCATGGTAGAACGTGGACTGCTGCCGCAGCCTGATTCTCAGGGTGACCACGCAGATCTATGCCGCCTGCCGGAGCTCAACGAGCGCTCGCTGCTGGACAACCTGCGCTCGCGTTTCCGCCAGGAAAAGATCTACACGTATGTTGGAAGCATCCTTATTGTCATTAACCCCTTCAAGTTCCTGCCCATCTACAACCCCAAGTATGTGAAGATGTATGATAATCATACACTGGGAGATCTGGAGCCACATATTTATGCCGTGGCGGATGTGGCGTACCACGCCATGCTGCAGAGGGAGAGAAATCAGTGTATTGTTATATCTGGGGAGAGCGGATCTGGGAAGACGCAAAGCACAAACTTTCTCATCCATCATCTGACTGCTCTCAGCCAGAAGGGTTTCGCCAGCGGAGTGGAGCAGATAATCTTGGGGGCCGGGCCGGTGCTAGAGGTAAGCAACAACACGTTGAGCATTTCTAATTGTATTTGTTCTGTGTGAATGTGCTGCTGATAACGAAACTTGTGACAAAAGACTTGACCCTGAGGTGGACCGAAGTTAGAAAGATGGTGACTTGAGACTTGAGTGCTGTGAGACTTTGTGGGTTTGTTTCCAAAAGATGAGACATGACTTGAAAGCAAAAGGTTCTGACTCTGTTAAATCCTGGAACAATTAAAAGTAGGTCTTTATAGCTATGCAGCTTGAAACATGAAAGACTAACACTTCATGTAGGAGTTGTGTCTTGATTTAGATTTGTCCTAAAGGACACCTGAAGTTGCTCAAGGTCCTCTTGGATCCATTTTTCATTGAAGGTATACTGTGCAGGATTGTCTGTTACTGTTTGTAAACCGCTCTCCAGTAAAAGTAAAAGTCGACCCCAGATTTGATCTCGTTTGGTGTTTCGCCTTACTATATTTGTCTCTTTTTGTGTCTCTTGGATGCCTGCTGCTTATGGTCTGGCACTTGGTCACTACCTTTTTAGAAATCCTCAACCTCACCTGAGTACTGTGGGGTTACATGCCCATAAATGTCCTGAACACAGAAAATATGAAGAAAATAAGAAAATACAGGCAGAGTGGATCATAAGTGGTGACTGTGGGGGATTACTTCTGGATGAGTCTGGATGAAAATCCAGCACAGTATACCCATAAATTCATCTGTAATCCTGTCACCCTGATTGTCCATACTACACCCCCCCCCCCCCCCCCCCCCCCCCCCCCAATAAAAAGGTGTTTTGGGGGCTGGAGTTTTTCCTTACCTGAATCAACGGTCTGATGCTGTAAAGATTGTAAAGCTCCTCGGGGCAAATTTATGATACTGGGCTGTATAAACTGGGACTTGACCTGGAGTATTGAAGTTGGAAGCACATGGTCATAAATTTATTTCTTCAGAAGACAAACTTTATTTGCAGGTTATAAAAAATGTTTATTAGGGTTGCAATTTTTTACAGTATGATAACCAGTAAAGGGTATTAGAAGGTCATTATTATTATTATTATGATTATTATTATGATTATTATTATTATCAGTTACAACGACAAAGAGTTTTTTTGGGTGGATTGAAAGAAATACTTTATAGTTGAAACTTGAAACCATCTAATAAACAAAATGGAGAATGTAGAAAGAATCTGACAGGCAGTCAGGGAGAAAAGGAGATACACACACAAAGGTGAGATTCTCCATCTGGTTGCATTCCCAATACTGTAGATAAGCAAATGTACAGGGTATGATAACTGTTAATTTTCATACCACGGTATACGGTTTCACTGTATACCACTGCAACCCTACTCTTATTATATAAAAGCTGTTGGCTCCAGATCTCATCCCTCCAGATCCTGTCTCAGATGTCTGTTGAGGCTTTGAGTTTCGAGTTGGCTGATGCACGGAGTTGTTGAATTGAAACTTCTCTGAAGTGACCTGAGACTTAACTTGACTAATAATGCTGCCTGGTTCATATTGTTTGTTAGTTGAATTACTCCCTAAGAAGAGCTTCTGTAGATTTCCAGGTTATACTATTCTGTGTGAGCTGATGTTTGCCTGTATGAATGGATCAATTCCTGCCACCACACTCAGCATTGACTCGCTGTGAATGTCAGTTTCTGTGCGGCTTTTAACATTAGTTACACAACACTGCTTAGCCACAACTGTCTCTATGTTTGGCCCCGAGTTGTGTCTGCCCCCATACAGAGGTTTACTGCACTTTCAGTCCAGCTGCGTGGGGATTATGTAGCACACACAGACCATCTCTCTATCAGCGAGCAGCCAGTGGCCTGTCAGTGGTTACAGTTGTTTCTTGTTTTTGTGATTACGACCGTTTTTTTCCCCCCCAGCACAGTGGAAAGATTGTCTCAAGGTGGACCCTGTAGAGGCCCAGCCAAAGGTTGTGAAGGAAACTGGTTGTTTTCATATCACTCAAGACATTCCTCTCATATTCGTTTTCCTCTTCTGGGACCTGCCACTTCAATGCACGCCAGTCAAGAGTCTTTGACAAGTTCACAACCGCACATTGTTTTCTCATTTGTCTTCGACATCAACTGAATTCCTGATGGTTACATAACACCCTTCAACTGTATGCACAATGCTGCCAGTCAGGAAGGCAAATAGTGGTTGCTTATTGTCAAGAGCGTTGTTGTCTTTTATAAGGGGGTTGTATCGCTCACTGTCACGGCACCTGACCACCTGCTGTTTGCACTTGATGTACAAAGAACAGGGCAGTGCTCTGCTCACAGAAATGCATACATGTCTTCTGGTATTTCTTCATCTGGGTATAGTCAGCCATGACTGTAGCAGCCAAATGATAAAGTATCTTGACTTTATGGCCTCTCTACCAGAGGTGATGTCCAATTAATTTATTTTAGTTCCTCCCCATGTGATAAAATAAAGACTCTGCCGGTGTTCTTATCATCAATGTCAAGTTGAAACTGGTGTCTTAGAAGCCAAGTTCAAAGTTAACCAGCAGGACGACAGTCTTTGCAACAAGTAGCTCTACAGTGTTTTTATTGCCTTTGGTTTAGCAAACACAGTTCTCAGGAATGCCATTCATCGGTGTGCCTCTGGGGTTAATGTGTAAGCATATTGGGTTAATCCCCAACGCAGCAACACGAGTGAGTAGTTTTGAGTGCAGAGGAGCAGCCTTTAATTGTTTGCACAGTAAGATTGCGTATCTGCCCCTGGTGATTGATGCCAAGACTGGAGCTGCGGTGCTACTGCAGAGAGATAGAGGAGGGGAGGGGAGGAACGGCAGCCAACATTACCTCATAGGAATACTTCATCTTCATTTCCTTGTAACTTTTCATTCAAGAAAGGAGAGAGGCAGCACAGGAGCCATATTTAATACATTCTGTGGACATATTTATATTATCGACAAGATTTTGAGAAGACAGTAAAAAGTACTGTAAGGTAACTGGGGTTAATGTTCTCACATCTTACTGTCAAGAGCTTTGCATTTAACCTTGACCTCTGACATGCACCACTGGTTTCAGGAGCTGTGCCTCCAATGGCTTACAGGGGAATTCCACAGATTTTACACATGAAAGTCTGTTTAAAATCATAGAAAGCACAACTGCATATGTGGAGGGAAAAAAGTAGTGTCAAGTCTTTTGTGGCTCCAGAGGGACCTGGAATGTGACAGACTGCCTCAAGGGATGTCACTCGAGTCAGTAGCTCTTTTTACACAGAGACTGTGCTATAGGGCCAGTACAAAGTCCCTTCTTCATGCCATCTTTGCATTTTACACAGAACCAAACGGCCACAGCACCATGTATAATTTAAGACTGAATCCTGTCATTGTGGAATCAAAAGAGGCGTGACATATATACCACACCTGTATCGGCCTCTAGTGTGACATGTAGCATATGTGTCAGCAGCACTTTATAAAAGATAACAATGGCATAACATGGCAATAACAGTCATTTACCATCTCTTTTATATGGCGGCTGATCTCGTCCTCTGCTATGAGGGTAAATCACAACCAGATTGTTGTGTCATTGTTTTCCCAATTTGCGGACATTTTTGACCACTGTTCTTCTTCTTTGAGTTAGCCCCTACTGCTACCAGCTACTTTTAAAATGACCCAGGGTGGGGTCGCATGCGTAACATGTCACATGCATGATCCAAGCCTGCTGGCTCTACTAGTTATATAGACATTTTTTTGGCGCTGTTACTACCCACATTCCCAGCTCAGGCGATACAACTCTGCCCCCCCCATTCTACAATCATACCTTATATACAGAACAGCAAGGCGACATAACGGTGCAGCATTTCGGCCTTGAACAGGCAGTGTAAAAGGGGCTCATGTCAGTTGGTCCTAAAGACTTCAAGTCTGAAAATCCTGGAGTGTGGAGTCAGAAGGAAGTGAGCTTACCAGATCTCTCTAAGCCCTCACCTCATCTCTGCTTGAGGCTTGAGGTTAGAGGATACAGTAGCTGCTACTGGCAAAACACACCCAAATCTCTGTCCTAACTGTCAGCAGCTGAGTTGCTTTGTGGGTAATGCAGGCACAAGGTTTTGACGAGGAAGATCAAAGCCTGGGAAGCTGTCCGTTGTACGTCCAACAGTGTTAATGCAGCAATATGCTAAATTACTCTTTTAAAGAAAAGTAAATAAGTTATTAGTAAAAGACCTTAAAGTGCAAAGAGACAACTCAACCTCTTTCCCCAAGTGGTGTCATTGTTGGCGCTGCTGTTGCAAAGACAACCGCATCACTTTCCATTTTCCTCAGAGCCCAGCAATTAGCACACTTTCCACAGTTACTTTGGTTGATAGTAAAATAGTAAGGACTTCAGTTGATACTCTTTGCTAACTGGGGGATAGCTACCAATAGTTAGAGAGCAAAACAAAAGCGCTATTCTCTTCCTATTCTGGCTGTGCAATGGTTGAAGTACTTCCTTTGTGCCATAAATCAAGCCTTCATTTACCAGGAAGTCTAACCTGGTGGCAGACAGAACTGCATAGTGAAAGTGTGATTCATAGGAAGACAATCTGAATGCTGATGGTGTCATTATTCCATGGTGCAATTAACATTTACTTCATAATGATAGGTTAAAGCAAAAACTGGTCTATTTCAATTTAAAAGGTTGTCCTACATCAACTACAGATGCCACAGTGCTAGTGAATGCAATTTTCTTTGTAGTGTGCACGGTTTCATCACATGATTTTGTAGATATTAGTTTGGTTATATGACGTCTCTGCCATATCCGCTTTTTTTCATTTGCATCGTCTCATAACTTCACAGAATTCTGAGTCCTTCTTCTTAAAAGTGACTGATTGTGCATCCTGTTTCATGTGGCAGGTATTTGTAGTAGATGGTGTTTTAAGGGTTTAGTAGATTTTGGTGGGAGATCCAGAAAAAATGATGAAACAAGCACAGTCTGTAGTGGAAATATTTTTGAGCATTCTTGTGAGGTTTAAGTTTTGTAAAAGAACAATGGTAAGTAATGTGTTGGAGGAAAGAAAAGCCCAAAGAGTGCCAATAAAGTTATTAAACTTTGTATATTTGAGCCCTTGGTTGTGTTTTTGAGCACATATTTGTTAATTTGTGGATTTAACGTTTTCATATTTTATGAAAGGTTTTGACAAAACATTATGAGATGAAGTAGATACTTTTATGAATAGTATATAAAGCCTTACCAAATTGTGACACTAAATAAATTTATATCAAAGGATAAACAGGTTTTAGTTGTATTTTATTGCTTAGTATCATTTTCCTTTTAACGTCCAGCCCTTAGTTTCAGCTCATCATTGAGAAGTAACTGATATCAAAGACCAGGACAGTCGGAGGCGTCACCCTCATGTCAACAATCCTAAAGCAAAGCAAAGCAGACAGACGTTTCCTGCTGACTGTCAGTCGCTGGGCGAACTCACCCCGAGGCCTAAAGCGTATAGAGAGAGCAAGGTTTTTTTTTAACCCTCATAGAGGATATCACTTACAAGAGGTTTTGGTCTTTTTGGAAAGCAGCCAACAGCTGCAGTTACGTGTTAAGATCCTGACAAGCCCTGTCGCTCAAGTGCTTCAATTAGTGAAACTCAGCGCGGAGGAGATGAAAACTTAAACCGTGTTGTGCTCGGTAGATCAACACAGTGAGGTGCAATGTGGATGAACATTGTTGCTGTGTAAACTTTAATGCAGTTAGAGATGTGACAAGCCTCAGTCGTGGGTTGGAGTTTGACGGGGGATAGACTGATTTTACTGATCCTACCTTCAACACATTTGGACTTAAGTTGACCCCGCAGAATGAAGACGAATACAAGCGCACATGAAATAAGACAAACACTTCACCTGAAGTTGGTTCAGTGCTTATCTGCTGTCATTCCTCACGTTGTTTACCTTCTTGCACCAGATATGACTGAAACCGGCATTAAGTCATTCCAGTGACTTCACACCACACACTGGAATTTACTGTTTGAAATGTTTTGGTCTTCACCTCCTTTTGTCTCCATGACAACATTGAACATGGTATATAGTGCTGGTTTCCAACCTGGGGGTCCTGACCCTGTTTAGGGGTTGCCAAAGCTTCATGGGGGTCGTGAGGCCTTCTTGATTTTAAGGGGTGTAAATAAACTTAAACAAAAAATAAAGTAGTAGTAGGCCGATATTCTCAGCATTTCATTAATTTCTGTTAAGAAAACTAAACATAATTGTTTCTCGAAGGCCTCAGTCTGGTTGTTTTGGTGCGCACCCGAGTGTGATTGCTGTGTTCACAACTGCTCAAACCAACCACAATTAGGGGGCAAACAAACTTGAGTTTGATTGAACCGAACCAAACAGGGCAGGTGTGAAAGCACCCTTAGTCAGGGGTCGTCAGTTTACTCGGTAATAGAAAAGGGGAAAAAGGTTGGGAACCAGTGGTGCATAGGAAGCTAAGATTCATTCTCATGAACGCAGTTACAGTTAATCGCGGAAACTTTAAAGCTTTTTTTGCCAATCCACAACTTGATGTGATCATATTTTTAAAGCAACCTGCTGCATAAATGTTCATACTGTTGAGAAAGACTGGCATCAGCTGTAAAGTAGTGGATGACAGACAGCTATGAAGGAAAGCTGTAAGTGCAGTGTTACTATTAGAGCCCATTTACTGTATGTTTCTCTGCTTCATCTCCATCGGTTCAACAGTGCTAGTCAGTAATGACAGGTTAGTGCAGATGTCTTTGAGTTCGCTGTTTGCCTTATCCCTCTTTTTTAGCTCTTCATGACGCATCTGCAAAGACCAAACAACTGCTGGGTTAAAGATTGATACGTAAAAACAAATCCTGGATAGTGTAGCGATGGATCGTTGGTGTACTTAATTTACTTATTTGTAATTTTCTTGTATAGGCAGTCATCACCTGGTGTTTAACTACCACCCAGGCTTTGAATCCAGATGTGAGCCTGTGGAGAGTTTGGGGTTTCAGGTGGATTCCTCACATTTAGGAATGATTTAAAGCAGTGGTCCCCAACTGGTCCAGCCACGGGGTCCAGATTTCTGCTTAGTCATTAGTTCAAGGTCCACACAGTTTAATATACTCAGTGTCATACTTGCATTTGGCCATGTGTCGAGCTAGTTTGCTGTCTCTGTCCATTAGTCACTCACTCTACAGCAGGAAATGGCACTTCAAAAGAAAAAAGCTCTGTGCTGGAACTTCACTGTACTTCTAAATGAAGTGTGTTTTTTACAAACTTGACATGTTCACGAGTCACTTGCAGTCCATTCAGAATGGACCTGTGACTCACCAGTTAGGAACCCCTGATTTAAAGCACATTCGGGGAATGGATGTCCTGAATAGGTGTGATAATGCAAGAGGTGTTCAGAATACTGCAGGATGGGGCATTCTGGTACCCACATGGGTAGCATGACTGCAGTGTCATACCCTTTACTCTCTGAGCACGTTTCTTGTATATCTCTACCATAGACTGTGTAAAACAATGAAGTACTACCATGACATCATCCAGCTGTGGACTCCCGTTGTGAAGCCTCAAGTTCGGCATTTCGGTCGTCCCCATCTTGGATTTTTGCAGCCAGAAATTGTTATATTTGGACAAGATGGTGGAGCTGGTGAGGGGGGAGGGGTGGATCTGACTCATAGGCTGCAGCAATGCACTCAAAAGGCTGTAACTTTAAGCCTCAATAAAATTTAGACAGGTAAATTATATAAAAATACATCCCCTGTACAGTTGTCACGAATGTTTAAATTAGCTATAAAGACCAAAAATGTTAATGTTTATTCCTGCTGTAAAGTTAGTCATTTTAACATAGGGGTCTATGGGGATTTACTCGCTCTTGGAGCCAACCCCCAAGTGGCCATTAGAGGAATTACAGTTTATGTCACTTGGGCGTTGGCTTCATTTTTCAGCCCTGTAGGTTTCTGCTGTGAAATTAAAGGCAAAATCACCAGAAACGATAATAAAAAAAAGCGTTCTACATCAGCCTAATTTAACATGAATGTCTTTGTGAAATATAACAAATCAGGATTTGGATTCACATCATTTCATTGTATTCATAGAGGGGAATGTGATGCTTCACTATTTTCAGAAGGAGCTGGTTCTGGTTCATCGTTGTTGGTGACACTGTTGAAAACAAGGACTGCTCACAGGAAGCACAGTCATTTGTTTTTACATGTGAGCCAAGTGACAGCTTAATATGAGCTCAGCTGTCTTCTGTTCTCTCCTGGGTCAGGAGGGAGAGGATGAGGTTACCTCACGCCGCTCACTCTGACAGTGCATCATCAGGATCTGCTTTCCAAGACCAGGGAGGAGGCGTCACAGGGCATTAGTGCAAGAGCACAGCTAATGGTGTGTGTCTATGTGGATGTGTGTGTGTGTGTGTGTGTGTGTGTGTGTGTGTGTGTGTGTTGATGAGCTGTTTCAGAGGCACTTCAATGAGCTGGAGCTGGAAGGTACCATCCCTGCTCCCATCAAAGGATATGTAAACACCCACTTTCATGTTGACACACACATGAATTTACAGGCTTTTAAGAAGATTAATTACATCCACTGTCACTGTGACCCTTACACCTGCTTTAATCAATATTTTTGACTAAAAATGAAAACAGCCACTTCATGTAATGTAAAAATCACACAAGGTTAAATAAAGTTGACAAGAGTAGTTACTAACTCGGACTGGTGCTCAGACAAAAATCTTATTGCATCACATTGAACTCTGGGAAATGGTGAAGGGAGTTATTCACCAGTTTCTAGACGAGTGTTAATGAATATAACAGTTAGTTACTCCTCTAGAATGACCTCCGAGCATCACTTTTAGGCTTCTTTTACTTCATTGTTTTGCTTGTATGACATACAGAGTCACTGTTCTCAGTAGTTGTGTCTTAGAAGTTCCCATCAAACCTCATAAGCAGCTGTTTCCAGTTAAAAAGCTCTGATGGACCCCATCTGTACACCAACGTTTACCCCAGCACAGAACGGCACACAGACAAAGCTGGTGAAGAAAGACAAACACCAGGCAGATAAATCCCCAGATATTCCCTCAGGAGTTGGTGTAGACCAAAAACTTAGCTTAAAGAAGAGTTAATGTTGGATTTACATTCATCGCAGGACCAGAAACTTCACTCTGTGTCTGCTGTAACAACTTTATAAGCTGTATATGGTGGCTGTTTACACATCAGCTTGTTTTATTGTTTCCAGTGATGGCTAGAGATCTGTCAATGCAGCTTTAAAGTTTAAGGGTTTGTTCTTTAGGATACAGCATTATGGCAGAGTGTACCACAAAGATTGCAGGTCAAACATCCCAAACCCTTAGTAAAGCAACTGTTGTAGTTCTTTTTTACGCCGAATTTCCACTGCATGGTTCGACTCATTGTGCTTCGGGTACAAGGTCCTTGTCTTGATTTTGGTTTTCTCTGCTGATAGTGTCTCCCGCGCCACAGCATGGCTGCATGAAACAGCCGCAACTTATATACGCAAGTTAATGTGCTTGCTTTCAGCAGACATATAGTAGGAAAAGCACAGGTGAAACTGAACACATTTACGATGGCTACGATGTGCCAGTAAGCTACTCCAGTGAGCCAGCTTGCACAATCCCAGGACCTGCCCTACATGGAATGCAGCTATCATTAATGTTATGAAATACACCTGTGAAAAAGGTCCATGGAAAACCAGAAATCAGCACTTCAAAGTTGAGTCGACTCTGGTAGAACACTGAGTCTCACCTGCTAGTTGGATTATTTTTTTTTTTTACCTGCAGCTATTCATATTTTGTGCATGAAATGGCCCCGCAGGCCTCATTGGCCCCGGTGAGCTCTGGACCTCCTGTTGTGCTCCTCCGTCGTTCCCAGCCAACAGAAACACTCCCGGTGTGAGTCAACCCAGGTCAGCAGTTTCACCTCTCAGCATCTCCTTCGCTGCTACCTCAATACACTCAGACTCAGAAATGCACACACACATTTGCACATTTAATACCCTCTCCCCAGAGCCCCTGACTATAACACTGAGTAGGATTAGTGTGTATTACTGGGATCTCCCCCAGCTGGGCGGGGTTGAGCCAGATTTACTGTGCCCTGAAAGTGTTGTTTTCCTCAGGCCGGGGTGGAAAAAAAGACGAGATAAGAGAGAGACAGGGAATGATCGAGTGTCCCTTCATGTGCAGTGTCCTTTGGGTTGAGGGTAAAGTTACAGTGCTGTGTGTTTTATTGAGGTGAAACCAGGGTAAAGAGTGAAATACTGGAATATAGGCTGCGTTTCCTGGTTGAGTAACACGCAAGGTGCAAGTCTCAAGTGTGAGGTTATCTGTACTGCACCGGGCTCTGGCTGAAGTACGAACATGGATGTTGTGGAATTAAAACACATTGCAGCAAGTTACAACAGTTAACCAGAGAACTGTTTGTGTATGCCGCTGAAGAATAGAGTGACATTAGTTTTTGAACAACTCCTCTTTGCACCATGGTATGAGGATTACGTAACATCAAGCCATATGTTTAGAGTTGTTTGCTCAAGGTTGTCCCAGATGACTGAGCGAAGGCTGATCCGTCACAGAGTAGTAGAATCATGTTCAGATGGATCTTAATATAACTGTTATGTATTATGTCTTTTATCGACTGACTCTCAATTATCTTAGTACTTGCGTCATCGATATATTCTCCCCATCGAGTATTGTAGTAACTTTTCCGACTTCTCAGCTGTATTAATCTCTATCTTGTCTGTTCAGTCCTCATTTGTCGAGTTGTGACATTTAACCCAAGGTTCATGGGAAATGGTGTTCGTTAAAGGCCCCTATAAACAGAAATGCTGAGAAAAATACTGTCCTTATCTAAACATATAGACTGAATCACACAACCTACTGTTGAGAAAGCCTTTGTCCCGTCTGTTTTCTCACTACTCTACACCCCACAGATGCTCAGTGCACTTGTCGAGACTTCACTGTCGATTGAAGTTCTGAGTTGGAAAGAAATTTCAGGAAAAATGAATATTATAAGTGCAGGTTTTGAGCGAGTCAATATCTGCATTGAAATTTGAAAACGGACACATTTCCCTTAACTTGTTTTAAGACAAAGTGTTGGTCTTTTGTTCTGAGATTATGCACCTGTGCTTAATGGCTCTGCTGCCTTTGATTGTATCTGAGTGAATAAAATAATAAAGATAGATTACCTGAGCAGCTTGATGAGTTGTTCTCCTGACCTCATCCAGATGATTATGTCCTTCCTCTGATCTCGATAACCCTTGTAATTGTCATTAGTCAGACTCATAAAAACATACCTCCGGTAATAAATGAATCAATCAGACCTTTTATTCTCCGTCCATGGTGGAAGAAGCCTGTGGAACAAACATGAGAGGACATTTTTGATTATTCAAAATCAATAGAGAAAGCAAAAGTGGTTTCAGTAGCAAAACAGGGACACATAGCATATAAATAAATATATGATTATAAATAAACAAATATATGCCCAGACAAACACAATGACTCAGCATGGCAACACGCTTAAGATATTTTCAAAACACTGTTTTCACACATTTGCATATGAAATGTTTATCATTTCTAAAAAAAAAAAAAGCCAGTGGGAGGACGGTGCAGCAAAAGATGAGATTCAGAGGTTGCCAATTATTCATATATATTCAATATTGATTCATTGCCTGGTCTATAAAACAGAAAACTGTGAAAAATACCCATTTAAATTTCCTGCAGCCCAAGGTGATGTTATGAAATGTATTTTTTTAGGCCAATCAACAGACTGAAAGCCCAAAACATTGATTTTCCTTTAATGTAAGAACAGGAAGAACAACAAATGTTTGGTATTTTTCCTTTAAAGTTGAGTGAATAAACAATAAATGGGTGCTGGATAATCTCGTCTAGTTGCCGTGGCACCAGTATTTAAAATATTTGCACGGGAGGCGTACATAGCTTCTTCCAGTGGAACCATCTGGGACGACATTGCAGCAAAAATAAATAATTAAAAGAATAAAATAAAAGAATAAAATACAATAAATAGATAAATAAATAAGATAGAATAGAATAAAATAAGATACAATACAATCAAATTAAATTAAACACAATAAAATAAAATAAAATACAGTTAAATTAAATTAAATACAATTAAATACAATTAAATAAATTAAATTAAAACTGAGCTGCTACACTGACCATGGAAGAGAACTTGCCCACACAGGCAGTGGTTCTCTGTTTTTTCCGCGGCCCTCCAGCAGCTACAAAACTACATAGAAATGTGTAAAAAACAAGTGCAGTCTGTTGAACAATGATTTAAATGAATACCTCATTGTGTCAGAGGCAATGCAAAGCAGCAGAGCAACCTTGTGTTGGAGTGTTTTTACATTTCCCATTAAAATAAATCAATCAAATCAAAGCATCCTGTAGTTAAATTGATCCATTTAATTAATCCAGTACCAGTTAGTATAGCCTTTATGCTTCCAAACCCTCCATAACCAGATGCATTATCACTTGGCTAAACTTAATATGCACATGTTGGAGTTGGCACAACCACACACGACAAAGATGGAGGCTGTGTAGCACGTAAAAACCCCACCTACATGACACGTCACATTTGTGCCCTGTGCATGTCGGCCATTAGTGTCAAATTAAAGCAGTGACTTATGTTTTATTAAAGCAGGTGTTACTCTCTGAGTCCATGTTAATCAAATCTTCCTTCAGTCAGTAACAACTGCACACTTTAGTACGACTAATGGCATTTAGCTCAGCTGAGAGATTAGGAATACCAGCAGAGCAGCTGTTACTTTCACTGTTTGTTTATCTTTTCAACCTGGTACCAAGCACTTGTTTTCCTCTGAAGCTGAAGACATGAAGAGTGGTACCTCTGGCTGGGAGAGACGAGTACATACTGTTCCTGCTTTGTCAAGTATTGAGCAGAGGGTCGTGTGGATACAGATTCTTGCTCTGACTGTAACAGCTTGGGGTCAGAGGTTACGGAGAGATTTGATGGAGCCATGCTGGTCTCAAAGGGGTCAAAGTGATTTGTTTGACTTCTTAGTGTAGTGAGTGGAGTTTGTGTCGAAGCAGAAGTCGAGATTATCACGACTTTAATTAAACTTTCCTCCGTCCTCCAATTGGATCTTTCGCACTCTGCAAGTAAAGTGGTGATAGAAGTTTTTCTGAATAATGCTCCATTGATAAGGGGCAACTAAACCTGACAGTCTTTACAGCTACAGCACACCTGCGTACATCTGAAATTAAGTATTAGATTAGATTAGATTGACAGAAAAATAATCTGCAGCCATTTTGTTAATTAGATAAAAAAAAAATTGGACTTTTAATCCTAGTTCAAACCAAAGTTTTGCAACTAGATTAAACTATGGGAAAAGTTGCAGCGGTGTCAGCTCGCCAGTCGTAGCTCAACTAAAGATGGCTGATGGTGTCACCTGCGACCCAGCTTGTCAAGTCAGTGGCGGCTGGTTTTAGAATGTATAGCATGTTGCCTCTTATCAGTCAGTGTTATATAGTGTGTGTTTATCTCAGTGTCTATGGGCTGTAGCTCACCTGTCACCAAGAAGTGCAGCATTATCACCAGGCGTTCCGCTAATGAAATGTCTCTGTTGTTGGTGTTTTCTCTGCTGATAAGAGGTGACACCAGCTTCTCTAAACAATGGAATTGCGCTGGGAAAAGATGTGAGAAATTGACAAAAGAGGGGAGGTCGTCCTGTCTCACGTTCACAGCATACATTTGCACACTACCTGTGGGTATTTTGTTTAAGCACCCATGGCCAACGCTCAAGTTCTCAACCCTCTTTTTTATGTTTTCGCTGTTTTATCACTGCCACAGTTGCAACGTCCTCATTCATATTTTAAGTCACTACAAGTTATATCCAGCTACAAAGAAAAGTTGGAAAGTCTGAAGTTAGAAGAGAAGTACAGGAGAGTCATTGCTACAGGGACGATACACCGGCTCCTCTAGCTGCATTGGTGTAAACTGGTAGGTTTCAAAACATTTCCGACCAGCACATTGCAAGTAGATGCAAGTTTCGTTGCAAACTTTTTGCCTGAACCCAAATTATGTCGCAGAAAACGAGATACTACTTGAATACTTGAAGATGTCACCAAATTATCCCTTAAAACTAATTTATACTTGTGCGTCAGCTCTATGCAGACCCTACGGCGTAGCCTACGCCATTGTGAGCATTTATACTTGTGCGGTGGTGTGTCTGTGTCACTCTGCAGTTACACCTCCAAAACACTAGTCGGCGCTGGGGTTTCTGTGAAGTGCTGTAAAGTTTAGTTGATTCAAAACACACCCTAAACACACAATAAACACACATTAAACATGGCTTAATAGCGACAATTTCAAACACAAGTACACAAATCAGCTTCTCTATAACTCGCAGCATTCACAGACGAAGCATTTCCCCACAAATACAACATGCTAATGTTTTTAGCACAAGCCTATGACATTTTACATTGTATAAATTAGCCTAGCAGCTAGCGGAGATATCCTCTGCTCACATGGAGCCAGTGACAACAGCAACATTTAACAAAGGTAACTTTAAAAAATTTGGCTCCATTACAACTCACAAAGTTCACGGACAAAACAACTGTCTTATACTGAACATGTTTTCCAAACAAATATAACATGCTAACGTTATTAGCACAAGCCTTTGGTATTTTACATTAGCCTAGCGATGAGCTGAGATTTCCTCCACTCATATGAAGCCAGGATAAATCACACACAAGACTTAAATGTTATTTCGTGGAGGCTTTATTGTCTTCACAATTTATTGTTTCATATCTATGAAATTAGAGTAAATAAAAGCTTAATTTCCCCAGAGGGGAGAGCTTACAAAAGTAGAAAGGAGGTCTGCGTCACCGTAACATGTAGTTACGTTTCTGGGGAGGTGCACGTCAGGCTGTGGCGTAGGGTTCAGTTGAAGCCCTACATCTGTGCAGATTCGTGTTATCTGCAGATTTCTATGGTCAATAAAGTAACATTTCTTACAGGATGTGTAGGCTGGTCTGCTGGGTCTTATTACACTTTCTTAGCCAAATGGTCGGTCGTCAGCAGCAGATGTCAGCAGCAGCCGACAATGTGCCTGTTTGTGTCCCTTCACAGGCTCTTTATTTAAGCTGGGGTATGCCAGAGTTTGCAGGTGCCTTGTCAGCATCACACACACACAAACACACACTCAGCACGTGCTGTCAGCCTCAACCAGCTGCCCCACTGCCCCGACTACACCTGCAGCAGTGTGTCACATAGAAGTGAGATGGACAGAAAAGGCTTTATTCTGTGTGATGTAAAAGTCACGGGGCCAAATCCAGTCACAGTGGACCTACTCTGTTCTTTGTAGTCTTTAAACTTAATTACTCTAGGGCACATCTGTGTCTTTAATGCCTTCAATTATAGCTTAAGGTTGTTGTTCAGATTTTATGTTTTCTAATGAAATGTCTCACTCATATTCATTCTTGTAGAGCTGAAACAATTCGGTGATTGACATAAAACTGACCAGCAACTATTTTAATGATTGATTCATCTTTTAAGTGATTTTTCTCAGCAAAAATTGAAATTTCACAGGTTCCAGCTTCTCAAATGTGAGATATTTTCTAGTTTTTTTGAGTTTTGGAGTGATGGTAAGGGAGATTATTATTATTATTATTATTATTATTAAGAAAATAAGTGGCAGATTAATTGATTATAAAAATTGTAAGTTGCAGTCTGAGAGTCATCTGAGTCATTTTAATACAGAAAAGAAATTCCTGGAAGTAGCGAAAGAAAAAAGAGGTTGAATTGAAATCTGTTTTGTGTCTCCTGATTCTCTTCGAAGACAAACACACACTGACATAACACACACTCTCTGTCCTCCCTCTTGTTCACAGTGACTTTGTTCAGCTGCAGCTGGCCAGATGTTGCCTTCCCCTTGTCCTCCTTCCTTAGAAAGTCTCTTCTGATTTTGCAAGGGAGCGGATGTTCAATGCTCAGAGCTTGTTTTTTGTGGACGTTCACTCATGTCCCTCCCCTCCCCTCTGCTCTCCTCCTGTAGGAGTGGTAACATCCCACAAAGTCTTCTTTTAATTCTGTTTAAAGAAACTACCTTCAACTGTGCACCCTCAAACTCAATTTTCTAATTCAGTAAAAAATCTGAAGGATCAGTAATGTTTTTGGTTATTTATATTTCTCCTAAAACCCCAAAGATAATTATAAAAACCTCTTGCCCTCCTTCAGAGCTCAAAGTCTGATCCCCCAGCAGATTTTCCATCCTCATGATTTTGAGTATCAATAAAGTCCGTTACATAAATGCTGAAAGCACGCCCTCCACTCCTCACTCGAGTTACATAAATCCTCGCAGGTGACCTCTCTGCTGCTGCGAGGCTCTCATGGGGTGTGTGTGTGTGAGTGTGTGGTTTGTGGTCATCTTATGCTTCCCATATGTCCAGATGTGCCGTAATAAAACCGAGTGTGAAAAGAGCACACATCTGGAAATGAGCAGAAAACATGAGGGATGTCACCCCAGGAGCAAGAAGTCATTCACGGAAAGATCCATCCCAGCCGGCCACGTGCTGCTCTGTGTATATGTTTTCCGGTAGTTTGTCTTGAAAGTTAGATTAAATGGCAGGTGGTCGTCTCTGCTGGACATGGACATTTTACCAGAGATAAGATTCGACTTTTGTACCCCTGATAAGTTATAACTGCAGGAAATGAAGAACAATCATCAAGCGCTGTTATCATCTTCCCTCGTCTCTGCCCTGCTATTTCTTTCTTCCTCTGCTGGCCCATAACTACAATAAGCAGCCTGTCTATCTTCGCAGGCCCATCCCAGAGAGAAGATAAGTGTCACTGCTAAGAATAAATCTCTGTGCTCTGAGAAAGTTTCCTGTGCGAGTGTGAATGACTCATTAACTGTCCAGAACAATGGCTCTGAAGAGGCGTTTTAGTAAGAGTGGAGATATTCTTCCACATTATCAAAAAGCTTTTAACAGCCGGCAACTTTCAGACACCATCGCAGCGAGTCAATAAATACCGACCTCAGGCTCAAATCATTAAAGGACCATGAAGGATTATGTTCTTCACACAGCAGCAGCTCTATTTGATGTTGTTCTCTCAGTCCTTATTATTCTTTTTTTCATAATGCAAATAATGTTTCTCAGGCTCTTTGGGGATAATTAGCTTTGCTTGATAATCCTGTTTTTTCTTTGAGGTTTTCAATTTGTAGGACAGTTAAGCTGCATTCACATGGAATCAGCAGATGGTTGATGACAAACTAGATATCATTTTAGTAGATCACAACCAGGCAGAGAATTCCGGCAACGTTAAAAGTTGACAGCAAATTATTGGTAGTTAAAATATTTTAACTTTTAGCTGTACACTGCAACAGAATTTACAACCTGATGTTACATGTTGTTCCGATTCTGTTCATGATATTTATGGTCAGGATGTCAAGGTGCAGCCTGGGGGGAGGAAGGAGTCTGGTTTGATGACCTCAGAATTGCATCTCTGCCGATGATGTGGTTCTGTTAGCTTCATCACACCATGACCTCCAGCATGCAGTGGGGCAGTTTGCTGCCGAGTGTGAAGCAGTTGAAATGAGAGTCAGAGAGTCAATCTAAGGCCATGGTTCTCTGCCGGAAACAGGTGGATTGCCCCCTCTGGACTGGAGTTACTGCCTCAAGCGAGGGAGTTGAAGTATCTCGGGGTCTTGTTCAGGAGTGAGGGTAGAATGGAGCATGAGGTGCATCGGCGGTTTGGCGCAGCATCTGCAGTGATGCGGGTGCTGTGCCGGACCATCATGGTGAAGAGAGACCTAAGCAGGAATACTAAGCTTTCGATTTACTGGTCCATCTACGTCCCAACCCTCACCTTTGGTCATAAGCTCTTGGTAGTGACCGAAAGAATGAGATTGTGGATACAAGCGGCCAAAGTGAGTTACGTCCGTAAGTTGGCTGTGGGACATCCGGAGGGAGCTCGGAGTAGAGCTGTTGCTCCTTCGCGTCAAAAGGAGTCAGTTGAGGTGGTTCAGGCATCTGATCAGGATGCCGGCTGAGCGCCTCCTGTTAGAGGTGTTTCAGGCACGTCCCACTGGTAGGAGGCCCCGGGGCAGACCCAGAACACACTGGAGGGATTACATATCTCATCTGGCCTGGGAATGCCTTGGGGTCCTTCAGGAGGAACTGGAAAGTGTTGCTGGGGAGAGGGACGTCTGGGGTGCTTTGCCTGCTGCCCCTGCGACCAGGCTTTGGATAAGCAGTTGAAAATGGATGGATGTTACATAGCTCCTTTATACAGGGTGAAAACTTTGATGATCTGGAAAATGACTGAACACTAAAATCATTATATAAGATAATATATACACAAAATAATTGTATTTAAGATATTTTATTCCGTTCTTTGTAAACAATACAGCATCACCATCACAACATATCGTCATGCACTGTCATGCACAACTAAAGCTTGCACTGTTAGTTTTTCTTTTTGTGCCGTTCAGAAGGTATTTCCTGTATGCCGTCTACAGTCTGCTTGATTCTATGTGAAAGCAGCAGTACTCAGTATGGTTTTTATGCTGCATTTGGCTGAACTTTCAGTGTCCTTTGTATGATGCACAAAGCACGTCATTCTGCACAGCTTCCTCATGATCAGAACAACCTGATCAAACCTGAAAGTTTATCTCCTTCTTAAGAGATAATATCTCCGACATATTTTGGCACCATTGCCGATAAAACTTTTAATTTTTTTTCTCTTTGCCTCTCAGGGCTTCCGCATTACAGAATAAGGACATGCAGAAATTAATAAAAAGGTTCCAAGACAGGTTCGATGCGCAGCAGAGCTTACGTTAGGACAGGGATACTCAAACATTGACTCCACATGAAATTTACATTAGATATAATGGCTGCTCATGTCATCATTAAGTTTATTAGTCGTCCATAAAGGTGTCAAAATGAGGCAATGGTTGAAGTGTTAACTGGTCGAGCATCTCTTCTGTGAGGACATCTTGCTTTTTTTTATCGATAACATCCACGTCACTGACTGATGGTGTCATGGCAACGACATTACACCTCTCGTGACTAAACGGAAGTGAACGCACTCTCAGAAACTGATGAATTGGAGGACGCATCCACACACAAAAGAAGCTAGGAGTCAATGAAATATACATCTCTATTACTTGATCATTTTATCCTGTAGTTTGGTCCCGATCCAGATTTCGGTCCAGATTTTCCACAGCCTTGTATAAAGTGGTTTGACAGACCTTCACCTGGCTGACACAGCGGTTTGACTTGATGGTAGTCTCTTCAGTCACCATGTAGATTTGACCTTTTCCTCTTCTTGCTTTCATAAAATGGAAGAACAAACAAATAACTTCTTTGACCGTGAAGTTTTTGACCATGAGCGCAGCTATGGATCAGTTTGTAAGAGTTGGGTCCCCATTTTGTTTGTATCTCATGCTCGTGTAGCATGTACGTGGATGACACACATCCCTGTCGACCGCAGCGGTCCAAATGTGTATCATATGGTAGTAACATTAAATCCCTCTGTTTTAAACATTTCCACTGATTCAAAGTTGGCGGTGGTACCACAGCAGCAAAATGTGGGATGGAAGAAGACTGTAAACAAGACAGGCTTTCGAAATTCCAAAATATTACTTTCTCAGCTGTTCTATGAGAAAAGAAATGCATTTAACATGTTAACCCTCAAAAACACACACATGGATGTAAACATGATTGTTTACAACACTACAGAGTACCTTCAGGTGGGGCTGTGTGATATGGAGAAAATCAAATATCAAAATAGTTCCGTCCAAATACTTTTGATATTGTAGGGTTATCAGTGCTTTCACAAAATATTCACACAGTGAGATAATATCGATATATTGCCCAGCCCTACCTTTAGTGCATGACTCTGTGATGCGTACAGTGAGGTAATTTGCTCATAATTTACTTTGCGCTACATTGAAGTAGGCTGAGGTCAAAGAATGGGGCGGCGCAGCTTTTTGGATTAGATAATTAACCACTTAATTCCAGCTGATGTATAACAGCATTCCTATATTCATCTTAATTGTTTAGTCTGGTTGACTCTTAAAAAATGCATACATGTGTGTGCATGTATGTGTGTCACTCGGCTGGTTCAACTCATCTATGTGTGATGTATAGCAGAGGAGCTGAAGAGGACGGACGCTCTAGGAATGCTATGGGATTGGACAGAGCCCCAATGTTTGTGTCTCTCAGATCTAACTAATTGGATTGCCCTCGTTTCTGCTCTGACCACGTGGCTTAGCTTTAGTGTATTGATTGTGCTAAGTCACTCGCTTCACCTGGCTGCATTGTCTCTCGCCTCAGTGTTAGCCTAGCGGTGGCCGGCTAATGCTTGACATGTGGCCTACATTTGGGAGTGTGGCTGATAAGACCACCTGTTCCGACTTTGCTCCAACATGGCTGATTGTGTGGACGGAGCTTTACTAACATGACCTGGGTGTTGGCTAATGACAGAGAGGTCACAGTACACACACACACACACACACACAGATTCATCTGTCAGCTGAAGTTAGAGGTTAACTGGAGCTTTTGTACCACGCTGGGTGCGTACAGTATTGTTACCAAATCTATAAGCTGTTACAGTCAGTATGATGAGCGGCAGTCTAAGTATTGTTCTTTAAAGGTGTTTAATAGGTAAATGTTTGGGAATACAAAGGGAATGGGTATGTAAAGCTGTGTGTGAAGGGCAGGAGGAAAGAATGACTCATTAAAAGACTCATAGAAAACTTAAAATACAAACCATCACTGTATAGTTGGAGCCGTGTAGGAAGGAATTTACTGATTTTTTTTAATATTTCTAATAAAATGAAGATTAAATGTCAAAAGAGGCCAATAAAACACTTAAACAAATTGGATTTTCTCAAGAACTCACTGTCATGAAGCATCAGAAAAGACCGTCTTTCTTAAAGGTGTGGTTTGGATTTTTGAAGTACCTCACCTACCCCCACTTCAAAAAATCCAAACTATCCCTTTAAAGTTGGTCTAACAGATATTTCTACTATAACGATGCAAAGAATGACAATAGATGCATTTCCATCCACCTGTTTTATGTGCTATTATATAGAGCCATTTCTAGTAAGTTTTAGTTTTATTGTCTGATGAAGTCCTTTCATACTGGCAGTGACTTGCGGCGTCAGACACTGACGAAAAAAGGCGTCCTTTAACGTTAGCGTGATATGCGGCTGGTTGCCGTTATAGTTTATCGGCTCTTGGCAGCATCGAGGAAATGCGGCGCGACAAGAACAAAAGTTAGATGAAGGTGGTGAATATCTGAGTAGGGTGGCCGGGAGTGATGGTGGATGGGTTCAACAAACACCAACCTTCACCCTGGAGAGCAGTGTTCATGTCCCATAAGGTTATAAAGCCAAACTCTGTTGTTTTTTCCAAAACCCAACCACGTGCTTTTGTCGTTAGAAGAAACAAAAGTCAATTTGTGCTGTTGTACTGATGTAATGCGTTTATTTTGAAAAAGACTGTATGTACATGGTTAACTTCCTGTAAAAACAGAAGTTTATTTTGAAAAAAGACAATGCATGTAACAGGCACAACTTGACATGGTGTCCCAGAACGTCAACAACCAACACATCCAGGGTACCTTTCACGTCATATCTGGACGTGGAAAGTCCATGACCAAACGACAATAATTGACAACGTCAGAGTGAGAATGTGTTGGGACAGTCAGAGCTGTTTTCATTGGAAAAGTAGAAACCCGCAGTAGTAGATGGTGAACGTAGTGAAGCATTTAGCAGCTAAAGAGACGGATATTTCACTCAGAAGATGGTGGAGACCAAAAACGGAGCTAAAAGACAGGGAATGTTTGACTAAAATTCGTTCAGATGGACAGAGACATGACTCCAAATTAATATTTATGTTGCTCTATAACTGCTGGATGTATAAATGGGCACCATTTTACTTACAAATCCACCATATGAACTGGATGTGATGATTTGTCAGAGTTGCATTCACAGCTCTCACTGCCCCTAAATGGCCAAAACCTCAGTTATTGCAGGTTTAAACGTACATTTTGGAGATTCATCACAGCACATAAGGCAAATGCAGCTGTAATCAAAGAATTATAGTTTTCTTCCAGGACCTGTGTCCTCCTTTAGCCTCACAGCTGTTGCTCTCTGGTATTCCTCAATGAACCGATAAATAAGTTGACGATCTCCATTACTGAACGCACAGGCAGCTAAAACTCAAACAGAGCTGACAGTGTCGGGTACACAGCTCGGATTTATTAAGAGAAAGTTCGGAGATGTGGTGATACTCATCATGGAGCCGAGCTCTCAAGGTTGATGCAAATATTTACAAACTGATTGAGACAAGTTTAATGGAAGCTGTCACCCAGACAGAAGTAAATTTTAGAGCCAGTGTGAATATATTTTCTGATGTGGTCAGATCATATGAAGATAATAGATTAGGAATGTTACAGGACTGGATTCTTTCATGTGTCAGGTCTGCTCATGATGTTAACCTGACAACCTGCTGTAACCTTTCAGCTGAGTGAACTTTACATAGCGTCTACACGAACAATAGGATTGTTAATAGGCATTTAAATATCACATACCTGTTTAAGTATCACTTCTATTTCTGATTCGGAAAACAAAACTAGAGCAGAACCTGTTGTACTATCCTAACATGTAATGGATCTGTCTCATGTGTCACTTGTGCTGTAATCATCCCGAGTGCATTCAGCCCGCTGTGTTAACTTGAGAGACTGGGAAAGCTGAGGCCCGGCCCAGCAGTGACTGATCTGTAATAACAATTAGCAACAGCTTTGCACTGTTAGTGTGAGGAGACTGTTGAGATTATAAATAGTTGGAGAGAGAGATGTTTATATTTCTGTGGCTGAGTAATCCTCCCTGTCCTGCAGCGTAATGCCTGCAGCCGTTTCATCATTGGTGCTTTACCGTGTGACTCTCTGCATGTTCTCAGTGTTTCCAGTGTTCAATATTAGGTTTCATCATTCAAAGGGCACAAAGGTTACATACAGCTCGTAGCTGCAGTGTGAGAAAGAAAACAGGTTTGTATATTGACCTTTTTATGGCCCATCTCAAGAGATAAATTCAGGGGTAGGGCTGCAAGTAACAGCTCATTTTCATCTTGGTGAGTTGATGAATTGATGAATCATTTAGTCTGTAAAATGACAGAAAACAGCAGGAAATGCGCTAATATATAAATCACCGTTTTTCTAAAGCATCAGGGGAGGTTATTAAAGTACTTTGTTTTCTCAAAAGAAAATTTAATCAGGAGCTGTTTTGTTGGTTTATTAATGGATTGTCATGTTATAAGCATAAAGACCAAACATTCCACAGTTTAAGCTTCTCAGTTGTGACGATTTCCTTCTTTTCTTTGTCTAATGTGACAGTTCTGTTGTACAAAACAAGACACATTTTTCACCATTTTTTGACATTCTGCAGACCAAATGAAAAATCGAAACAGTTACCAGCAGATGAATCCATAATGAAATAATCTTAAGTTGCACCACTTATTGAAAATAAACTATGCAGGATTGTCCGTTACTGTTTGTGAAGTCGCTCCCCAGCAAAAATAAAAGTAAAAGCCAACCTTATATTCATTTTCGTTTGGTGTTTGGCCTCGCTGTAATTTAATTTTTTTGTTTGCACTGTGTCTGGCACTTGGTCGCTACCTTTTTATAAAGGCCCGACCTAACCTGAGTGCTGTGGGGGCACACGCCCATCAACACTGTGCACAGAAAATAAGAAAATGAGAAAATACAGGCAGAGGGAAGAGTCTCCTGCATAGTATTTCTTAAAGTTTAATATATTTTTTGCACAATTCTGCCCTTTTAACCCTTTTTTCTATTTAAAATTAAGTTTTTATTAAGTTTCTTGTCTATGCACTGAAACTTTAAAGCAAATTCCTTGTACGTGAAAACCAACTTGGCTATAAACTAGATTCTAATTTTGATTCTCAGTCTGTGGAATAAAGTTCATCCACATTATGCGCACGCAGCCCCAAAAAAGAAAATGAGTGATCACAAACTGTAAACAGTGTGTGAGAGTGAGAGAGACTTCTTCATTTGCAGACACAGTTTCATCAGTGTTTCTACTGCCAGAATAAGAACAGTTAGAATTGAACAAAGGTGAACTTTGACCTGTGAGTTCTCCAGAGTCGGCTCGAGATTGCATGCTTGAATTAGTGCCATCATTTGAGCTTTAATAGAAAAGAGCTGGAGTGAACATCTGTAAGCTAGAAATTTAATTTGACCCAGCCTCCATGACAAAAACAAGCAGCAAATAGTCACAAGTGAGAAGCTGGAATGAGAAAATATTTGTCATTTCTACTTTAAAATTTACTGAAACTATTATCAGAATAGTTTCTGGTTGGTTTTCTGTTGACTGACAACTCAGTTCATTTATAGACTTATAGTTTCAGAAAGAAATCATAAAACTCCCACAGACTAATTTCCTGTGTGAGAATCTGAGACAACACCACAGATATTCCTGTTACAGTTGGTTTTCTAGCCCTTCTTTCCTTCCTGACTTTCCTTTTGTCCGAACACAGTGAATTGGGACGTGACACCATGTTTCCATCATTCACTCCCCCTCACTGTTACATTCCAGCTCACTGTATGGTGGCCAGATTTGGGAAGCTTCTCTCTGCGCCTCCTGCGTTTCCTCTCTCTCTGCTGATGTCTGGACAGTTTCTGCTCCTCTCTTTTTACAGTGAGTTTATTTAGAGCAGTGTTCAGAGGGTTTGTCATTTTCTCTGGAGTCACAGCTAAAACAGCAGATTATGATACAGGAAATGATGACATGTGTCATACTGAGTGTGTTTAGTACATGTTCATTGTCTCCTCACAGGCTCAGACTGACACTCTGCTCTGTCCTGTATCTTCTGATGTACCTGTGCAGATACTCAAATATACACAGATTAAGGTTTTCTCTACAAGCCCAGAAATCTGTCACTGCTCCATAGATCCACCCTGTGATCCCTCATGACACACTTCCACACAAAACAGAGCTCTCTGTGTGTGTTACTCTGTGTGTGTGTGTGTGTGTGTGTGTGTGTGTGTGTGTGTGTGTGTGTGTGTGTGCGTGTGTGTGTGTGTGTGTGCAGCACAAAGCGTGGGAGGTTTTACATGAGGATGACTTAACTTTGTGACCAACAACTGTCGGGAGTTTTCTCATTCAGCCCGTCCTCTCCTGCAGTCAGTTCCTATTTGTTCTCCTTCTCTATCCTCTCCCTCTTCGTCCTCTCCTTATCCATCTTTCCCTTCATCTTCCTCTTCTTCTCCTCCTTATCTGTCCTCTTCTTCTTCTTCTTCTTCTTCTTCTTCTCCTTCTCCTTCCCATTGTTGTTGTTCTTCTTCTCCTTCTTCTTTTTCCTCTTCTTCATATCCTTCTTGTCCTCCTTATCCATCTTCTTCCTTGCCTCCTCCTTCTCCTCCTTTATCTTCTTCTTCTTCTACTCCTCCACCTCCTCCACCTCCTCCTCCTCCTCCTCCTCCTTCTTCTTCCTTGCCTCCTCTTCTTCTTCTTCTCCCACTACTTTTTCTTTCTTTCCTTTTTATTCCTCTTCTTTTTCTTCTTCTCCTTCTCCTCCTCCTCCTCCTCCTTTTTCTTCTTCTTCTTCTTCTTTGCCTCATCCTCCCCCTTCTTCTTCCTTGCCTCCTCTTCCTTCTCCTCCTTGATCTTCTTCTTCTTCTTCTTCTACTCCTCCACCTCCTCCTCCTTCTCCTTCTTCGCCTCCTCCTTCTTCTTCCATGCCTCTTCTTCTTCTTCTCCCCCTACTTTTTCTTCCTTTCCCTTTTCTTCTTCTCCTTCTTCTTGTTCCTCTTCTTTTTCTTCTTCGTCTCCCTGTCCTCCTCCTCCTCCCCCTTCTTCTTCCTTGCCTCCTCCTTTATCTTCTTCTTCTTCTTCTTCTTCTTCTTCTACTCCTCAACCTCCTCCTCCTCTTCCTCCTCCTCCTCCTCCTTCTTCACCTCCTCATCCTTCTTTTTCCTTGCCTCCTCCTCCTCCTCCTTTATCTTCTTCTACTCGTCCTCCTCCTCCTCCTCCTTCTTCTTCGCCTCATCCTCCTCCCTCTTCTTCTTTGCCTGCTTCTCCTCCTTTTTCTTCTTCTTCTTATCCTCTCACTACTTTTTCTTTCTTTCCTTTTTCTTCTCCTTCTTTTCTTGTTCCTCCTCTTCTTTTTCTTCTCCTCCTTCTTCTCCTCCTTCTATACAGGGGGCATTTTACTTCAGAACAAGTACTTCTGATATTTAAGCTGCTCAGACTTCAGTACTGTTACTTCAGTAATATTTACAATAAAGGTCTTTTATCTGTAACAGAGTATTTTCCATAGTTGTCTGGTTCATTTATTTCAGTGAAGGATGTGAGAGCTTCTTCCTCCACTCGTATTAATAAAGTAAGAGCAGGGAGATATTCCCTGTGACGCCGCAGCAGGTTATCCAGGCGCCTGGCTAGCACTGAGAAATAGCGTATTGACACAGGCTTCTGGAGTGAGTGGGATTAGTGTTTGCTCTTACAGATAGGTCTGTTTTCCTAATGGCTGAGCACATTTGCTCAGCGCTTGTCAAACACATCCTATACAGGGAGGCAAATTGACTCAGGTCACTCCGTCATCGTCAAAGCACAGCGCCGACTGGAACACCACCAAATCTGACAGGTTTGCTTTTCTCTGGTTTTAACAAAGCACATTTAGTAAAGTGTAAATCAGTGCAACTTGAGGCATTAGCTTATCTTTCATATGTCGTGCATACCTATTTAAAACTGTGCATTTTATTCCAATATTACTTGTAAAGTCAGTGCGTGTTTACTTCATCTTGTGTGCGGCAGTGAGAAAGGTCAGCCAGTGGACACATGGAGATGACATGACTGGTCCCATGTCAGCCATGAGCAGGGCTGTAGACCACCTGTTACACCTCCGTACCACTGTGTGTACATCAGGATCTACATTCTGTTTTCCAGCTTCGCATTTAATCTGTATTCAAACACGTTGACCAGTAAAGAGCACCAGTGTGTGACAGACTCGCTCTGATGTAATTCATCCCGTGTCTGAAGTCCACAGCCGCACTTGAACCCACCATGATCCCCACCCAGCCATTAAAATAAACATGTTAAGTGAGGCAGGTTATGCTTTGGAGAGAGTGGCATGTAAAGGGATTTCACTGTGGAAGCTGTTACATCATCAGAGTGTGGAGGCTTGTAAATGTTGGTGTGAGCCAGTAAAATCTGTTTTAATCGTTTGATCGTCAAAATGTTATTCAAAACTGACAGAAAACATCTTCCCTCCGTCCTGTTTGTGACTCTGCACTGTGTGAAATAAACACAAACATCATATTTAACCTGAAAGCAAAATCTTCTCTGTTGGTGTGTCCTGTTGAGCTCAATCGATTGGTCGATTATTGGTTATTTTTGACGCAGAATAATCTGGGTCAGGCTTCTCAGATGTGTTATAATGAAGGACAGCTGTTTGCCTCAGATGCTCCTCAGCTGCCTCTGTGATCATCAGCGTGACAGGATTAATAACACTCATGTTCCTAACTGGATTTACGTCATAGTTGGACCTCGTTCATGATGAAGGAGGTAATGTGATCATACATGTGAATGTTGTCCAGTTAAAATCAGTCAAATATTATTCTCTAGTGATCACTTAATGTGTGTTAAATCTTCAGCGTCACATTTTGAGGTGTTGATGCCTTTCGGTGAGGCCACGCCCATGTCTGCAGTGCTGCATTGTGCTGGCAGAGATTCAAGCTGAGGGCTCAGACTCTGTGTGTGTTCCTGTGTGTGTGTGTGTGTGAGTAGATCAGTAAGAGTGTTGCTGACCTGGTGGCCCAGTCTGTCCAGTCGCTCACTGTCTCCCAGCTCAGGTTAGCTTCAGGTTTATTGTGTGTGTTGTGTTGATGCCAGCAGGAGAAAGTCTGTGTGTAGATAGTGTAACTAACTAGCCGACAGCTGACCGGTGCAGATGGTGAACACACTGAACACATTTGTCAGAGAAATGTTTTTCCTTTCTTTATATAAATGGTGTGGGAGTGTTGTGATTCATGTGTTGGGTTATATTGAGATAAGATAAGCTGTTATTGATCACCAGAGGGGGAAACTCAGAGGTTGCTGCAACACAAGGACGAAAATAAGTAAAGATACAGAAAGAAAAGTAAAGAATGAATAAAAGGAAGTTTATAAAATAAAAATAATAGGGCTGTACCCGACTAAGAATTTTCCTAGTCATCATTTAGGGCCATTAGTCGACTAGTCGCCTGCCTGTTTACGATATTGATTCAGTTATAAAACTATATATTTTGGGCGGGGCAACACAATGGTTTGAGTTGAAGGTGTGAGAAAGAATAGTATCAGTAACATTGTTAACACTGTGCTACATTACAGAGAAATACAAAACCGTACTAATGAACCTTCATTAATATAGGCCTATATTTTATCTACAAGTGCACGTCACACACTGAGCGAGCCGCCTGTTAATGACGCTGTGGGCTAATGGACATGTAGCTACTTCCATGTTTCAGATGATACGTCATATTTGTAGTCGACCAATGAAGATGAGTTTACATATCACCTTGGGTTCGTCCTTCACCTTCTCAAAATGATCCCACACTTTGGATTTCCTGCCCGACATGTTACTAACTAGCCTGTGGAATAACCGCAGGTACCAGTCCTGGAAATTAGGGGCTGTACACATGCTGCGTCTTTAAGCGCCTGGAAATTGTTTGTTTGGAATCGTTTGGAATTTGTTCATTGGTGGTTTTTTTGCGAATTATTAACCAGTGAAATCTTGCTGACTAATGGCCTTTCTGGTTGACTGACATTTGGTCTTACAAGGACTTAAGTTTGTAAGTTTCATTTATGCTTTTCAAAATGTACCACAACAAAAAGGGCTGCAACTATTGATTATTTTCATTAGCGATTAATCTGCTCGTTATTTTCCTCAGGTGATTCTGTTGTCTATAAAATATCAGAGGTGGCATCTTCAGATGTTTTGTTTTGTCTCACCTACAGTCCAAAACCCAAGATATTCAGTTTACAGTCATGTTTGACAAAGAAAAGGATCAAATAGTTTGTTTTGAGGACCTGGATCCAGCAAATACGTTTTAAAATGATTTTCAGGTAATGCAATTTACTGAAAGTCAAACATGATGTCTTCAGATGTCTTGTTTTGTCCACCCAACAGTCCGAAACCCAAAGATCTTCACTTTACTTGTGTAAAAGATGAAGGAAACTAGCACAGATTCACACTTGAGAAGCTGGAACATCTTAATTTTGGCCATTTTTGCTCCAAAAAATGCCTTAAATGAGCTTTAGTTGTAGTTCCTGGTCCAAATCTGTATCTCATCTCTTTTTATTGCTCATTATTGTTGTGGGTGCAGTGGTCAGTCTGATATTTGACTCAACAATAAGGTCTTGTGTCTCTATATGTTGGTGGAGTGACTCACAGCCCTGAGCTTGAGCCTGTGGGCCGAGTGGAAGGAATGACAGCGTTTTATGACTATCAGACATCAGCTCCTCCTACTGTTCTGGTAAAAGCCAAAAAAACTGCAGACAGCCGGTCTGATGAAGACGTACAGTGAGGACAGTGTGTATGTTGTCAGTCTGCATCTTGTTAACCCTTCAGACTCTGATAAGACTGCACAGGTTGTGGTCTTAAATGTTTGCTGGATGTGACGGGAGGCTTGAGTTCCTTTCTTAAACTTTGACCTTTGATACTGTGAATAATGGTGATACACTATCACACACGTGAGGAAGAAACACTTCCAGGAGCAGCTGCAGATCCATGTTAGCATCCAAGCACACATTTAACATCTTAAACTTTCTCACTCTTCCTCGTCAGGCAGCTGTTGTCCTCTTTTCTTTGTATTATCATTGATGCATCTGGGAAACACTTCTCCACAGTTTTTGTGGATTCCTGACACATGAGCACATCTAGACATGAAATGTGAAACTATACAGACACTGAGTGCTGCCTTCTCTTGACACCAGGTCAAAACCTGCAGCACGATGTGGCCTCAGTTATTATCAAACCTTTCACAGGCAGCACAGATTACAGTTTATACATGTATGAAATATGAGCATGAGATTAAGGACTACAAAACTTGCTGCAAATGCAGGAAACAGTGGCGTAAGTTAGTTACAACAGCGTCGTCTTTGAATTTTCTTTGCATCTCTCTCTCTCTTTTCTCTTCCACTCTTTGTGTCTCCCCCGCCTTCCTTCATTTTTCATCCCTCTCGGTGCCTCTCGTTTACCTCATCCCATTACCACCAGGAAACACTGCACTATTGTTTTGTCTCGGTCGAGGTGATGCTGAAACAAGAAGCTCCCCGGTCTTCCTGTTTGTCCGGCCTCACTCTGTGCTCCTTTTTAGGTTTGAGAAAGTCACGAATCTAACGTCTCTGGACCAAATGAACTTTTTTCTTTTTCTCACACATTAGGAACCGAGTGCTCTTACGCAACACCGGGTCAGAAGTTCAGCCGAGGAAAAGTTTTGTTTCTTTGAAATTGTCACATGGCAGAAAGAGCAGGAATAATGAGGTGAATGAGTGAAGAATAGAGCGCACTCTGTGTGCCAGTGTGAGAAATGACATTGCGTCAAAGGCATCTTGACAATGTTTGAAATAAATCCTGTAAGGCAGCTGTGCTTCACAGAAAAGGAACGGGCCTCGGCTACAAATAGTCGCCCTACACAGTAAAGGACTGTAACTGCAGTCATCTACTGTAGTCACACTGTGGAGGAATGAAGCTTAACTTCTTTTTGGAAGCGTGCAGAAACACAGATCTGCCTTTATAAAGTTATGATTCTAGGAAACAGCTGATCCTTTTTGGACTGCACTGACGCTGGGAGGTATTTCCCAGACAAGTTGCAGGTGCAGTAACTGCTGTCTCACCTGGACCTGAACTGCATAATCTTGTATTTTTTCAATTTATTTTATTTCACAGGAGTTTTATGTTCAGAGAAATTCTTATGATGTGATCTTTTTTGTAATTTTCTTTTAATTTGAGTTAAAAAAAAGAAGAAATCATAAAGTACAAACCCTCTTGTGCAGTACACTTTCTTTTAATTGCAAAGACAACATGATGCAGACAAATAGACAGAGACATAATAATAATGATGATAATAATAACAGTGTTCTTGTTATCACCTTTAGGTCCTCCACACATCTCTGCCGTTTTACATTAGAAAATCAGTAGAAAGCAGAAATCTGTATATCAAAGAGAAATGGAAAATAGAAATTAATATTTGAATTTCAAATAAAATGTGGGAGTAAACATTTGAAATCAGACATGGACACAAAGCTGAACATGAAGGGCTAAACTTGGTATTTTAAAACTCTTCTTCTCTTGTGAAAATACAGTATAATAAGTCAACTGATATGATGGGACTGCCCCAAAACTCCACAATATTAGCAAAGTGTTTAAAAAAAAAAGACAATTTAATTTTGTGCATTAGTTTGACTCAGAGTAGTTGGCGAGATCATGGAGAAGATCAGAGAAAAGCTTTAGGTGAAGGTGGAAATATTGATGGCAGTCGAATCAGATTTGGTTGTTCAATATGAACATTCGACTATTTGATTTTTTCCATACGGAGTTTGAGAGAGTGTGGCTGTGACATTCATGACATAGTAAACAAGCTAACTGCGCTAACGAAATGTACAACATTTTTTGTTGACACTAGATATCAAACAAAAGTTAGTGTTAAGTTGATGTGAGCTGTACATTCACCACTTCTAAGCAGAAGAGAGAAGATAATGTTATGTCGGAGCCTTACAGTGCAAAGCCTCTCCTCCTCCGGGCCGCTGCATCCTGTCTGCAGCTGACTGTACCAAAGAGTAGCGATAAAGTCAAGAGTGTTCACTCCGCAGCTAAATCTGGGGACCAAAACATCCCCAGGAGTACACAGCACACCGACTAGGTACCATTTTCAGTAACTGCTTATCCTGTTGGGGGTCGCGGGGGAGGTTTAGTCTATCCCAGCTGACATTGGGTGAGAGGCGGGGTACACCCTGGACAGGTCACCAGACTATCACAGGGCTGACACATAGAGACAGACAACCATTCACACTCACATTCACACCTACGGACAATTTAGAGTCACTAATTAACCTGCATGTCTTTGGACTGTGGGAGGAAGCTGGAGTACCCGGAGAAAACCCACACTGACACAGGGAGAACATGCAAACTCCAAACAGAAGGGCTGCTCCACCTGGGGTTCAAACCCCCCACCTCAGGGTTCGAACTAGGAACACTCTTGCGTCGAGGCGACAATGTTAACCACTGTACCACCATGCCATCCCAGTTCGACAATGCTATGATGGATTGTTTCACCTTGGTTTTTAATTACTTATTTGTCCAGTCTGTTCATCTCCACAGGGCAGAAACACAAACATGCATGCATTAACTTTTATTATCTGATCTGCTGTGGATCCTGAGCTGCTGGGACTGGGAAGGGCCCAGTGTGAGTCTTAATTTCCCATTTCAGCTTCCAGTTGTGTTGAAATGTCACCTCCCTGCATGTGGCCACACGTACAGCTGAGCCCAGTCATCAACATCTCTAATTTTAGCTGTGTTTTACAGAGCACACACACGAGCACACACAAATTTTCATTCTCTCCCTGTATACATGACCAGATCTGTGTGCTGTATCTCTGCTGTTGTCGAGCATCAGCTCTTTGCATGTGTGTGTGTTTGCTGTCAGGGGGAATTCAGTGCTGATGGGAACTTCAAAACAAAGACGACTAACCTTCAATTTAGCTGAGTCTCATATCTCCACACTTCACCTGCATACTAATGATTCGCACTGAGTTACACTGGAAAACAGCAGTAAGACAGTATGTGAATGTCTCTTAAATAAATCTGTGTCAGTGTTAATAAGAGTTCCTCACCTGAGGTATCTGCCCTTATTGGCTCCATGTATGTGATAGGAAATGTATTAGTACACTTAGCTGCCATGTACCCATGACTATGGTGACTGAGACATTTTGAAAGTCTCCTCCCCATTTTTAGTCCCCCCTCTGTTGGGGTACCTAGCACACAGATCTGGTACTAAAAGGTGGAGCTATGAACACTGCAGTCTGATTGGTCAATAGAGGGCGGTCACTCTGCTCAGGGCTGTAACCACTGTTTATGCTAAATGGACCTAGGGTCTCGGTCTGAAGGGTTACTTTTGGATCCAAAGGTACCATACGGAAAGTGTGGGTGGGAGCGGGGCTTAATAGTTCACCGGCAATAACAGTCGGGTTTTGCATTTTTCTTTGACGTTAATGTGCTTTTGTTTTGTGAATTTGCAAAGTGTTTTGGACATGCAGTCAGTTTGAGATGTCTTGGCCACCGTACATAACCCTTTGCAAGACTGAGTTTATGCAGACAGATCAAACTGAAAGTGAAGTGAAAGGAATAAAACATTTATCAGGAATGGCAACAACAGGTGTGAGTCGCTGAATTCAGTTTGGATTTAAGAACTATTATTTTTCTATAATAAGATTTTGGATCGGTGGAACAGTGGTACAGCTGTTAGCATTGTTGCCTAACAGGAAGAGGGTTCCTGGTTCGAACCCTGAGGTAGAGGAGCCCTTCTGTGTGGAGTTTGCATGTTCTCCCTGTGTCAGCGTGGGTTTTCTCCAGGTACTCCAGCTTCCTCCCACAGTCCAAAGACATGCAGGTTAATTAGTGACTCTAAATTGTCCGTAGGTGTGAATGTGAGTGTGAATGGTTGTCTGTCTCTATGCATCAACCCTGTGATGGTCTGGTGACCTGTCCAGAGTGTACCCTGCCTCTTGCGCAGTGTCAGCAGGGATAGGCTCCAGCCCCACACTCACACACTGATGGAACAGCCATAGGGAGCAGTTTGGGGTTCAGTATCTTGCCCAAGGATGCTGGAGGAGCCGGGGATCGAGCCTCCGATCTTCTGATTGGTGGACAACCCGCTCTACCTCTGTAGCATTTGCAGTTAGTAATTAATGTGTTGATGCATCATTATGTTTGAAAATGGAGTAAAGTTTTTTTGTTGTTGTTGTTTTGAATTAGTTGTTCTTTGAGGCATTCATCTGCTCTCTCTCAGCTTTTCATTATGTTTCTGTTCTGCTCTCGGTTCCCGTTGAACACTTCACCATGACGACACTGTAATCTCATGTTTGTTTCGAAGTACTTGACCCTCTAACCACAGGTATAATAAGCTGTGGTTACTAAAATAAAAATATTAGGATTTCAGTTCCAGCAGCAGTTGTATTTCCTGGTGTTTGTTTGTCCGCTGGTATCCGTGATGTGTGAGAGAGAGTGAGTAAGAGAAAGTGAAATCAGAAGAAACACAATTAAAGCAGGGATCAGATGCCAGAGGGACACAGTCAGAGTAAGTCGACCACATACACACACACACATACACACACACACACATCTTTATTGCAAATAAAGAATGACCGGGCAGCTCGCCGCGCTGACTCACTTAGTGAGGAAAACAAGTAAACACTCTGCCACCCACGAACAGTGCAGGGAGACGTTTTGGCCAAATCAGCAGCGTTTTCTCAAACTTTCTCTCAAAATGAGGAAGAATGTGGATCAGGTCTGTTGACTCCTTCAGTCCAGATCTTAATGCACCATTTAGCTTAATTTGTGTAAATGTTAAACAGTGTGGTGATGCAACGTTGCTCTAATTTCCGTGTGTTTTATTGTTTCATTGGATTTTAGTGTTGTTTTATGTTTTCAGTTAGCATTTCACTCTGGGAACGTTTTCCTGAGGCTTATTAAATCTTTGCAAAATCCATCACTGAGCACAAACAATAAATAAGGTTCCTTCCTGTGTTCCTGGAAAGTGCTTTCTGCTCTGTGTTCTCGACTTTTTGGGATATACAGAATTTTGTCTGGTACTCATCATGCTGCAGCTAACAGTGATTATTGCAAATGTTAATATCTTCTCTTTAGGCTAATTTAGAATGAGATTATCTTGGTTAAAAGGAACAGTGCGTAAGTTTTAGGGGGATTTAGTGACATCTAGTGGTGAGAATAGCAAACTGCAACCAGCTGAAACTTCTCCCGGTTAGAATTCCTTCAATGTTCATTGTTCAGGAGGTTTTTACCTGGAGTTGAACTATCTGTAGAGGTCTCTTCCTCTCCAAAACAAATGGATCCATACTAAAAATATATGTCCGAACAAAAGCCAAAAATGGTGTGCACAAAAAAAATATTCGACAATTTCTACAATCACCTTCCACCATACAATCTGCGTTTCCATATTCCCATCTCCAAAATGTTTGCAAGCATGGGTCAAAGTTAAGGATAGACCGATACATCGGCCGGCCGATATATATCGGGCCGATATTTGAGTTTTTTACTTGTATCGGCATCGGCCGATACATGCGTGGGTTCGCAGATTTATTTTTCCCTGGCACTTTTTTTCATTTGAAAGTATGTGGTTAATTTGAACAAAGCTGTTGAATCCTACTGTGTACAGTAGTTGTTGTTTTATTTATGCTTCAGCTTAAATATTTGTTTATTTTATAAAGACATTACTGGAAGATTTAAGAGCACTGAACTCTTTTTTTATTTGAATGTATAATAATAATAATAATAATAATATTCTACCTGTTCTACCTCAACTTTCCATCTTGTTTTAGTATTTTTTACTGTTCAATAAATGTTTCTTATTTTAAACTTGAGACCTGTAATATTTGTTATCATTGTGTCATTTTTTTTTATGTAAATTGAGGGAGCAAAAGCAGTATCGGCCCCAAATATCGGCTCAAGAAAATCGGCAGTCCATAATCGGTCATCGGCTAAGGGTGATGGAAAAAAATCGGTATCGGCATCGGCCCTAAAAAATCCATATCGGTCTATCCTTAGTCAAAGTTTCTTCCATCAAGTCTGTTTATATACATCACAACTTTTGCGTTTACCCAGTATGGCTTTATAAATGAACAAATGCCAGTGCCTGAGCCTACGAGAGGTCAAAGATGGCTGACCAGCCCTGGAATGAAGCATACAGTGATGAGTGAGGGCTTTACAATTTTGTAACAAATCTCAGTACACTATGATATGCAGTATATACATGTGCAAACAATGTGCAGATCATGTATAACAAATCACCGTAATCCACAATTGGTAAAAACGTAGCGGTTGCCAGTCTTTTTCTAGCCTATATTTCTGGTCTAGAATATACAAATCATGTCCCCCCCCATTAGTTAGTATTACCACCATTCTTTGGTCCAGCACCCACTCCATTGGACGTTGGGACATGCGTGTCTTCTGTACTGTTTTTCTACTGTAGAAACATGGCAATGCAACATCTCCATGAACAAGGACCTGTTCCCTATATTTTCAGGTGATTATACACTAAAGAAAACATACTAATTATGTTCAGTATATTCCCCTAAATCCTCCACACTGAACCTTTAAGTCTGTCTATACCTTTTAGATCTTTATCAGTAAACATGGGAAGTAGATCCATTCAGATATGCATATCCTACTGTATACGGTCTAGTCTCAAACTGCACAGCCTGGGGATAAGAAAACGCTCCTCTTCCAGGATTCATACAAAGGCCTGCAGTTTGTGGAACAGCATGGGAAATGAGTTCACTAATTTAGAGGTTTCTGAAAGTTTGCTTCTGTCTGAGGGGCCTTTGTAACTTAGGAATGTGGCTTCTTCTCCGCACTCATCTTTAACTCGGAGAGGTTTATGTTATATGAGAGATGTCTGTGATAGCTGAGGAGTCCTGGAGATCTGTGATTATTTTTCTATTAGGCCTGGCTTTCATCTCCATCCCTGTGACTAATGTTCACTTCCTTCTTACTCGCTCAGGAGGACTTTCTGATTGAGCCAAATACTTTAGCCAGCCATTGCACTGATCAAAAGGCCACTGGTTTTTCTAATTAGGTTTTTCTTGTTTTCTCTCTCATTGTTCTTTCTCCTTCTCTCTGTCAGTCTCGCTCATACTTGTTGTTGTCCAGTGATTCACAGTTTGGGAAATGCACTCATTGGCTTTTCGATGGAAAATATGACGAGAAGATGGAAACCGCTCTCACGTCCAGGGTCCAAAATGAACTTTTTGATCTATCTGCCAGTGGCTGATAAACTGAAAAAAATTCCCAGCTAAAATATTTTTCAACCAGCCGTAAAACTGCATAAGATAAAGGCAGATACAAACAAACAAGCAGGTCTTGTTTGCAGTGGTGGAATATGTCTGTCCATCAAAATTAAGGCTGCAGCCACCAGCTGGTTAGCTTAGCTTAGCATAAAAACTTGTCCTTTTTAAACCGAGATCCCACAATGAGGCTGCAGTGAAGACCCTTCATCACGCCGGCTTTGTATTTTTACACAGAACCAAACAATGCCGACAAAGTGCTGCTCAACAGAGTAACTCAACAGCGTCGGCCTGTTGTGTGACATATAACATAAATGTTGGTCAGCACGTTCTAAACAATAGCAATGGCATAACATTGCAATAACAATCATTTGCCATCTCTCTGTTACATGATGGTTGATCCCACCCTCCACTCCAGGGGTTAAGAGCTCATTTTCAGTTGCTCTTCCTCTTCTTCTAGTTAGCTGCTAACTGCTGCTAGCTGCTTTTAAAGTGTCACAGCGGTGGGTTGCACACACAACACACCATCAATACGTGACACTTGTCCCATCCTGCTGTTACTACATTTGCTGCCGACTTAAAGAAGAGACATCTTTGTCCCCCCATTCAGCGATCATACCTTCTATACAGAATGGCGAGGCAGAATAATGTAGAACTAGTAAAAAAGCAACAACAACAACAACAAAAAAAAACACTTGCTACTAAAATGTTCAGGCAGAGGGGACTTGCTTTAGCTCTGGTCGAGGGTGAGAGGCTGTCAGCGAATAGTGTGTTGGAGATCTGTGTGGGTATATGAGACCCTAAAAAAGAGGGTGGATCATGGGGAGTACCACCGGTTGGTCCAGGAGCTTCACCTCCATGATGGCCATTTCCAGACATATTTTAGGATGACTCTGGGGCAGTTTGACAACCTGCTGTGTATCGTCAGGCCTAGCATAACAAAAATGAATACTAACTACAGAGAGTCCATTGATCCTGCCAAGTGACCTAGCACCATGAGTTTCTCCTCCATTGTTTACCAACTGTAAATTTGTTGTCGTGACCACCACAGAAGGCCCGCCTCTCAAATCATCCGATTGGACGATGGGAACAAAGCGGAGATGATGTGGTGGAGTTGAAGTTTTTTCAAACTTGCCCCGGCAAAAACACCAGACGTCTAGAGCGCAGAAATGTGAGGCGCATAGCAACGTAAAAGCCGCCTCCAGCTGCTAAAAATTCTTTCTGTGTGATCGGGGCCTAAAGGGGCCACTGTAAAGGGGAAAGGGCTACCCAGCTCTGTACAAAGAAATCGCACTCCACCTTGACAGTCGCTGGTCTACATTAAGTTTTATTTCATGAGACGCTGTGTATTGGGGATGGAAGTGGTTTTAACCTGTTTATTTTTGTAGCATGAGTAATGTCAGACTTTATACAAACACAGTCACCACATGCTCTGACATTAGTATACACACACAGAATTAAGCAGTATAAACAGATGTGACTACAGTTGTATTAAACCTTAAAGCTGAAATTCTCTCGGACACAACAGTTGTCAGAAACGAAAAACAAAAGGGGTCTGAGGTTTATGGCAGTTCATCCAAGCGTGACGCCTCTTGTCAGAGCTGCACGACCTGTCAGGCTTGACGTCTACTTTGCTAATTTCAGTGGACCATCAGATCTGCTCCCAGGGGCGTTTGAGGCCGAGTGATGATGAGCTTACTAAGAATTATGGCAGACAGCTCCTCTGACGTTGTTACAGATGGCCTGATCTTTTAAACCGAGCTCACAACCAAACATTGGTACCTTTTTTAAAATGGCTGAATCACAAAAACAAGCTCATATATATTCATTGCTCATGTTGCACGGAGTAGAAAGCCCTTTAAATGGTTTATACTGATGGTTAAACCTGCACACATCCTACCTCAAACCCTGTTTTTACAGAGGCAGCCATTGCCAGAACCCACATCCCACCGTGCTTTCACCCAGCTGGGAACCATGACTGCAGATCCCCCTGTGATTAAACAACCACAGTGACCTCAGCCCGCTCTGGTCAGCACGACCTTAGGTGTGAGATTACAAGGGGCATGGTCGCAAATTAGCCTCTGGAGAACGTAATCTGCCCACACACGCTGTGACATAACGATGATACATGTAGGGCCGAGTCACTTGCCCTTTCACTCTATTGTTGATATCCTGTCCGCATACTGTGGTGGATGACTCGCTTCACTAACAGGCTCGGAAAAAGGATATGAATCTACGGAGGTTAAATGAGCTATGCCTCTGAGTAGCCACTGAGTCACACAGATGCCTCGTTGCTACTGTCGAGGATGGAATGCTAAAAATTTGGTGACAATTTCCTTAATCAATTTGCAGTCAGAAGAATGCTGTTTTTATCTCATGGCTCATTTAAGTGACTTTGAAATTCAGACAAAGCGTTTCTCTGTGGCGTTTGGGACCGTGGAGTCATATGACCTCTGAACACAACCCAGCATGGAAATTCATTTGTAACCCCCAAGCAGTTGATGACTTACTGAAAGATAAATTCCTTTGTGGGTTAAACCGAGCAGCTTTTTGTCTGCGCTCTCTATCCAAGCGCCTGGCGTGACCCAGGACAACGGCCTGCTTTCCTGTTTCCACTCTCCTCTCTTCTCCTCAAGAAGCTGCTAATGAAGTCATCCTCATATGATTAAAAGCCATGTGTCTCTGCTCCACGCTGCATGAGTCAGAGCATACAAAGGCAGACAAAGAGCTAATTACCTCACTACAGTCAGAAGCATTAAAAGAATCTGAGCTGATTGCCTCTGGATGAGGCGGAGCTGGAGGCCTAAGTGATTTCCTAGAAAACCAACATTCTTTTTATATTACATTATTTCCTGGTAGAGATCTGTGACCCTGTACATCTTATTTTTAAGCTGGAAAGAAAGAGCTGGGATTGTTCAGTAGACAGAGTGAAGGAATCAGACTGAGTATGAGGGAAGAAGAAAAACAGTATCAATGCGTCCTGAGTTCACCTTCTCACAAACTAAAGGATAATTGATTTTGAAAGCGACAACTGAAGATTTTCCAATACCATTTATTCCTTTTCTTATACTGATTCTGATACCCTAATTTGCCTAGTGGCTGATACAGTGTACTGAACTGATACATTAAGCACTAAAAATCCCATGTTTTGGTAATTCAGAACAATATGTTTGACAGTTTTGTTCCTTATCTTTTTCACTTTTGGGCTGTCTTTGTGATTTATGTGTAAAACTACTTTAAGGTTTATTAAGGAATGATGTTGTATTGGATCAGTGCATTGACATGTTTACTCGTCGACCCCCAATCCAGTATTTTAGGCAGCTCTGGGGGTATTTCTGACACTGGTGTTGGTTTCAAAATCGACTCGAGCCACATTTGAAAGACATCTAACTAAAAGGTTTTCTCACAGTGACCACAGTATTCAGCACAACCCAACAGTTGTTGACAAGAGGGTCGACTGAGTGCGTTTCTTATAAAAACATCACATCAGCCTTGCGGCATCCTCTCTGTCTGTGCTTCCTCTGAATGACTTTGACCGAGCCTGCAGACAAGACACATTACACCCAGAACACGCTGGCACCATCTCAAGTCCGTCATTGGTCTGCCTTTGGCTCCGTCTGTGGTCTGAAGCCAAGAATAATGTTGTTGACCTACTGGAGTGGCTGAAGTGGTGCGAATCATGTCTGTACAAACAGCTTTAGCTGTGGTGTCCCTTTGACTCTTTGTCATCTTTAGAAAGCTGAAAAAAACCCACCCTCAGACACAAATTGTCTTTCCACTTTACCTCAACCTGCCCTGTCTACTTGAGCTTAAGTTAGTGACTTCGATTTCCCAGAATAACTTTTGACAACTCCCGGAGGAGAAGGTACAAGAACAAATTTGCAATGTTGTGGGCTGTTTACGTAGGCGGAAAGAGCAAGAGTGAGGCTGATGCATATTTTTACTGGAAGCATGACTTTTCTTTTGTCTGTTTTATATTCAGGTCTATTTGAATCTGAATTTATTTGTTTATTTGGGACGATTACATTTGACATAGTTCCAATAGAGAGACTGAAACTGATGTGCTGCACTGAGAGTTTAGAGCCATTGCTAGTTTTTAATTCTTGTCCCTTGTTGGGCTTTTGCATTTACAGTACAGTGTGTTTAAATACGCAGCTATCAGTATCATATCATGTTCACACTGCTGCCCTCTGGAAGACGCTACAAGGCCCTAAAATGCCGCACCTCCAGACTGAGGAACAGATCTACGATGTGGTATTTTACAGCTTCCACTCACTGTGCTCCTAGGTATTAATTTGAGAAGACCAAAAAGAGTAAAGCTCTCAAAGCTAAGTAGATTGTATCTTTTAAATAAGTTTTTGTCCATTTTCACTACCTGATTGTAGAAGGATGAAAGATGTCTGATTGTAAATGGTGATGTTTGAGCCCATACTGTCATACAGTATGAAAAACTGGTAAAAAATAGAGTGCATAAATAACTATTTGGGGTTACTTCGTGTGAAAAGATGTCACCTTCGGTAACAGGTTTGTTACTGATTGATTGAGTCTTTGTCATCGTCATGTTGCTATAGATTACTGTTGCTGTGCAGAGAGGGAGCGTTAATGCTCCTGACGTTGAGAGGACGGTATGACAGATGTTTCTGCTGAAATATTTTCTTATTCTTAGAAATCGAACGATGGAATTCAGAGACTTATTAGTTCAGTGACCTGACAGCAGTCTCTCTCTGTAGTGATTTATGTCTATTTATTTTGTATGCATTTGTATGTTTCCCCTCCATGTTGGTAGGAAACTTCCTCCCCTCCAGAGGTCAGTTGTGACGTATCGTCCCCTCTGTTGTGTTTTATTGCCGTTGATATGGAGCTTGCCAAGTTTAGAGAGAATACAAACTGTCGGCTGTTAAAATGTCTTCTGTAACTATGCGTCTTTTTTACACAGACCAGGTGGAGGAACACACGGTGCCTGGACATAAATCAGCTCTCAGTATTTCAGTTTTTCCACATCCTGCTTCCTGCTGGCCCAACACAAAATGCTGAATGTCGGGCAAACACTGAAAGGTCCGATATCTGACTTGTCTGACCCGAGTTCCTCAACATGTCTGCGAGAAGGTTGTTTTCATGTGTGCTTGTTTATCATTGGCTGTCCGTTCAGGAAGTTCTCTGACTGATGGCTGTCTGTCCTCGTCTGACCCGTAGTTCCTGAACCAGGCAGGTTAGCCGGTTCACAGACGGATGGAGTGGTGAATAGAATACCAGCTCCTCTGGGAATATCGAATGCATCAGGCATCGCATTTTAAAACCCACATTTCTGGATGTGAAACGATATTGTCACTGTTCCTCAGTTTGACCTTGTGTGCTCTTTCTTTGTCCAGACTGCAGAGCTGAATATGTTTTTCCACAGTGGCTGCCCATTATAATGATTCCTTCAGCTCAGTGAGTCATAAACGAAGGGCGAGTTTGTTGCTGTGAACCAGTTCTTTGAGTTAGGAGCTGCCAGTAGTAGAGAGGCCTAAGTGTCCTAGGCCCTGATTCCCAAAGCATCTTTATGGTGTGATGATCTTTGCCCAGAAGACTTAACGGGACAGAGATCATCTAAAGCTTAAGATGCTTTTTTGAACTTTTGCTTGCACTTTCTCTCTGCTGAATGTTTGTCCTGATTTATCTTCCCATAGGGCTGCAGTATTAATGTGTAAGTCTCAAAACTTTTGCATACGACTTCCCTAGACACTCTGTATGTCACCCTGTAAGTATATGTTGTGACAGACACTTTGCAAAAGAAGCACTTTTGGGTTGCCCTAGTGATTTGACTTGTGAAGCTTTGGCTTGTTGTTTGCAGTTGGGAATTTCATCAAATTTGGCACAAGCATCCAGTTGAACTCAAGGATGAACTGATTAGATTTTAATGGTTAAAGGTCACTGTGACATTACATCCTTCTCATTCTTGTGAACGCCATATCTTAAGAAGGCCTTGAGTAATTTTCTCAAATTTGGCACAAACGTCCACTTGGACTCAGGAATGAACTGATTAGTATTTGGTGGTCAAAGGTCAAGGTCACTGTGACCTTACAAAATATGTTTTTGTCTGAAAGGAAGTGCTGATTTTGTATCCCAAAGGTCAAAGAGCAACGTCACTGTGACATCATAATGTTCTGCAAAAACACTTTTCTGCCCGTTACTTGACGTCATATCTCAGGTATAGGGTGGCACGGTGGTACAGTGGTTAGCATCGTCACCTCATCCCCTGCCGAACCCCACTGTGGGGGAGCCTGTCAGTGTGGGTTTTCTCCGGGTACTCCAGTTTCCTCCCACAGTCCAAAGACATGCAGGTTAATTGGTGACTCTAAATTGTCCGTAGGTGTGAATGTGAGTGTGAATGGTTGTCTGTCTCTGTGTGTCAGCCCTGCGATAGTCTGGTGACCTGTCCAGGGTGTACCCTGCCTCTCGCCCAATGTCAGTTGGGATAGGCTCCAGCCCCCCATGCGACCCCAGTTGTTCAGATACTGCATTGGTGACACTAATCTTGGGTGCCCACCTTGAAACTGTGCTGAGCATCCATGTTTTCACAGACATTAATCTAAAGAGTGACTGCAACTTGACTGGTTACCAGAGGCATACAACTGTGAGGCGGTAATAGTAGTTTCTCCTGTGTTGCATTGCAGTAACACTTCTAGCCAATCATGTTCCTCCTGACACAAAATTCCAAGATGTTTTACAAAGTCAAGTGAAATTCAGCGATGAATGAACTCTGGTTTCAGCTGCAAATTTTTGCATTAGGATAAGCCTGAAGCCCTGCAGTCGACAAATTTACCTGCTCACTGATGTTCCCCCATTATTCCAAATATGACAATATTACGAATTTGATGGGTCGTGTAAACAGCACATTCTGTTTGGATTATGCTTTATTCTGAACGTGGCATTTTTCAATTAAGACATGTGGGATATGTTGGTATTATTCAGGTTTCAGGAGCATTCTGTGGTCATGTATACAGCATATTCTAAAAATCTATTACGGTGTCTGCCGTAGTTTGTGACACATGGTCTCTTGCATGTTATGGTCAGCCCTGTGCGTTGTACACAAACCAATTTGCCAACAGTTTGTAAGGCTGTGGGGTAGAGATGCATACCTAAAAGAAAAGCCCACATTTGTGGTCCGAAGAAGAACCACACCTACTTTTTGACATTGTGAAGGACTTGGATATCAGCAGGTTTTTAGATATTCGCAAATATCGTAACACTGACTGTTTCAAGAAGGCGGTTGAAGGAATGAAGGAGGGAGGCTGTGTTCATGCAGCAGGTGGAAAATTTTGAAAATGAAAAAAAAAAAAGTAAAATGGCACAAACGACAGCTGTTCCACTTTTCCATATTTTGACATGATAAGCGATAGGTTCGGATTATGCAAGGCTGCATGTGGAATATTTATTTTCATTAGCCATGTAAACAGTTTAGTAGGAAAATTGTCTTTTTTAGAAAAAGAACAAAAAACTGAGTATTTCATGCATGTAAACGTAGTCACTGTGGCCCACTAGCTTGACACTAGCCTTCTCCTAGCATGCCTGTGTGTTAGCAAGTGGCGTTGGTGAAGGGTGGGGTCAGAGAGGGGTGTTTTCCCATTCCACAGACGCAGGGCTTCGGGCAGCTCTAAGTGATTCACTGAGGAATTTGTTTACTTGTGGCGGAGCTACAAATAACTGCAGGGTTTATATAGGGCAAAAAACTACTTCCCCTCCAGGCAGCCATACAACATAAACAGAGCTGCGAGGGGAAATACTGGAGCGTCTTATTAAAGCACAACCACTACACATGTTCCACACGGCCACATGGATCCCATTACTCACTGAGGAGCTTTTTTCCATGAGGTCTGCTGGCCCCAGCTCCTTCATCCCCACTCTGGCAATTTGTCTGACTCTGACTTGAACGGATCCTTAAAACCATGTTATTAATCTGTCTCGGACTGACACTGTTTGAAACTATGTAAGAGGAAAAGCTCGCTCTGCGCCGTCCGGGCTGACAGTGTTTCAAGACAATGTTTGGCACCAGGCCAAAGTCTCTGTGTGCTTGACCCACAAACAAATTATCCACACCTATCGTCGACTCAGAGCTTGACCTCTAACATATGTCACTAACCTGTGTGTAGGACGTGTAATAATGTGGTCTCTGAACATTTATTTGTGTGTATTTGTTTTCATCTAACCACGTCCTCTTCTGTTTCCCCTCCAGGCGTTTGGGAACGCAAAGACAGCCCACAATAACAACTCAAGTCGCTTTGGTAAGTTCATTCAGGTGAACTACCAGGAGAGCGGCACCGTGAGAGGGTAAGGAACCACAGACCAATGCTTTTCATTTTCCTACAGGAAATATGATTTGAAGTTTAACTATTTTATTGTACTGTTTTCAGGGCATATGTGGAGAAATACCTGCTGGAGAAGTCGAGGCTGGTCTATCAGGAGCACAATGAGCGGTGAGCATTTCTCAGAAAAGCAGATCAAGTTGTAAAGTGCAGTTTAAGGACTTATTGACAAATATGCTGAGGTAAATAAATATTAAGAAAAATTCGACAAACTGTCAAATGTTGGCCTCCACATTTCTGACATACAACTTCTCAAAAAGCATCATCTTATTGAGATTCACACTGCCACACTTGTGTATGCATCAATCAAACTTGTGCTGCTTATGTGAAATGTAGTTTCACAGTGCTTATCTCACCAGCGTCATGTAATAATATAACAGTGGTGGAAGAAGTACTCAGATCTTGTACTTAAATAAAAGTAGCAGTACTACAACTTAAAAATACCCTATCAGGACCAGTGTTCACATGTGTTTTTCTAAATGCGAGCGTCTTTTTCAGCTGGTTCAGCTGGTGGCAGCTGCGAGCGCTTCTAGCTGAAAATCTTAGAAGTTTTCAGGCATTGGTGTCGTCACTACTCCTTTAGCTACTGTCTATACAGAGGTGTATGATATGTCAGTCAGAAACTATCTCAACAAAGAAAGCAAAGCCAATCTGTAGGAGCAGTTTGGCCAGCGGACACTGAATGGGTAGTCAACCCTCTGTTAATGTAGTGTTATGTTAGCCACCTAGTTAACATTAATGTCAAGATATTGTTGTCATTGACACAAAATCCACACGTAGCGTGTCATTTTATTGGAAGAAGTAGGTGCTGGGAGCTGAATAAAGTGCTCCCCAGCGCCCTGCCACACTTTTTCCGCCAAAGAAAAAAACGCTACACAGACTAGGGTTGTAACAGTATGAGATTTTCACGGTACGATAAACGTCTTTGAAAATATCAAGGTTTCACGGTATCACAGTACAGAATTATAATTATAAGTCAAATTCCCTCTCAGAATAATCTATATTGTCACACTCTGTTATAATTTGTGATGCATTATTGTGTACGCATCACTGATGTTGCAGCTGCTGAAGATGGAGCTCATTTCAACCACTTTATGTACTGCTTAGCTTCCTAATCTATAATAGTACATCAGAATGTATTAGTTTGTTTGTATTTTGTGTTAATAAAAGGAATCTGCAAAGTAGCTAGTATCTTCAGTCATTAAACAAATTAAGCGTTAGGGGAGTTAAAGGTACAACATGTCGCTCTGAAATGTAGTGGAGTGGAAGTATAAAAAAGCATAAAGTGGAAGTAATTAAGTAAAGCACAAGTACCTCACAGTTGTTCTTTCTTACATTAAATCAACACTGATTTTAATGTAGATGATGTTTAATGTACCAAACATGGACAGTTATGTCAACAAACTAGGTAATGTCCAACTTGTTGACTCAATCATACGTGACATTTGAACTTTACTTAAAACCTTATTTAATAGCTTAAATGAAATGGTGCTAGCATAAAGTATAAAATAAATTAAGTTTGAATTTTGGCACAAAAAGTGCATGTGCGTGAATTTAACTCAGAAAGCCTTTTGCTTGAGTTTGCCAAAGTGTGATTCATGAGGTGAACTGAGCTCTAAGTAAAGCTGACACTAATGTGTTGGACTGGCTGGACGGTGTGGCGAGGGTTAACCTCTCCATGGGGGGCTCTCAGTGGGCCCCCTGCGTTAGCCAAATCTTATTGAGATGGATTGCTGACTCTGGGACCCTAAAGGCCTGTATGTGTATGTGTGTGTGTGTGTGTGTGTGTGTGTGTGTGTTCGTTCCAGGAGGACCCTGGTCACACAGCTGCTGCACAGTTTTGACCTTTAACCTTTCTGCTGCAGCTCGATGCTGTCAGTGCACACACACATTCACACACACTCCAGCACACAAACAAACCGGAGCTGCTGTGATTCTTTTTGCTAGTTTTTGCCTCGTTAGCTTTGTGGCTCTCAGGAATTAGCTGGACATTGGTCTCTGAGTCCGACAAACTGTCAAATAGCACGCTGGTTTATAAACATGCTAATTGAAGGCATGCTAAAACCACAGTTGGACAGAGAATAAACCCTTTTTATTACTATTAGTAAGAATCTAAGAAAGTTTTCTCTCCATTTACAGTTTTGATTTGTGTTATTTGCTTTAGTTTTATTTTTAATTTATAGTGCTGATGTTTTCCTACTTGTTAATTATGGACTAATGAACTAACCTGACATCATGCAACTGTGAGTTAGTCCTGAACCACTCAGTTCATTTTTAAGTTTCCAAGGGTGTTATAAACAACTGTAGATCAAAATGCCTCTGGACGCCATTCAATCAATCTACCAATCAGAGCAGGGATACTCAACTTTTGCCCCACTTTTGCAAATTGACAGGACACCAGGGGCCAATTAGTAAACAAATATTAGTATATATAATGAATGTTTTCAACCTTTTGACATTTGCTGTTCTCACTCATGCCAAGAGGCAAATCCAGTCACAGCAGCCCCACACAGGTCAGGGGGGCTTATTTGGGGCCTAGCCTTGACCTCTGCTAGGGGGTCTGGGGTTCCTCCTCTGGATCCCTTTGATGTTTTTTTTGTACTTTGGCAACTTATTTACATTAAAAGTCCACAGTGTGAATCAACTTTTTTTCATTGTGAGTATCCTAAATGGTCCACAGGCTACTAACCACCCTATCACAGGCTAGAGTTGGCCAGTGGATCAAAAAGTTCCAGATCAACTGTGAAAATGACTTAACAGGGCTAGGATGGATGGATGGAAGGAAGGAAGGAAGGAAGAAAGGAAGGAAGGATGGATGGATGGAAGGAAGGGAGGAAGGAAAGATGGATGGATGAATGGATGGATAGATACATAGAAAGATGGATGAATGGATGGATAGATACATAGAAAGATGGATGGATGGATGGATAGATACATAGAAAGATGGATGGATGGATGGATAGATACATAGAAAGATGGATGGATGGATGGATAGATACATAGAAAGATGGATGAATGGATGGATAGATACATAGAAAGATGGACGAATGGATGATAGATACATAGAAAGATGGATGAATGGATGATAGATACATAGAAAGATGGATGGATGGATGGATAGATACATAGAAAGATGGATAGGTGGGTGGAAGGATGGATGGATGGATGGATGGATGGATGGATGAACAGATGGATGGAGGAAGGATGAATGGATGGATGGATGGATGAACGAACAGATGGATGGAGGAAGGATGGATGAACGGATGGATGGATGGAGGAAGGATGGATGGACGGATGGATGGACGGATGGATGGATGGATGGATGGATGGATGGATGGATGGATGGATGGATAGATCCATAGAAGGATGGATGATAGATACATAGAAAGATGGATGGATGATGGATAGATGGGTGGGTGGGTGGGAGGATGGATGGATAGATGGATGGATGGATGGATCGATGGAAGGAAAGAAGGGAGGAAGGAAGAAAGGAAGGAAGGATGGATGGATAGATACATAGAAAGATGGATGAATGGATGGATAGATACATAGAAAGATGGATAGGTGGGTGGAAGGATGGATGGATAGATAGATACTTTCTTTATCCCATGGGAAATTAAGGCACCCCGTAGCTTTTTTCACAACGCTACTACAATAGATATGTTTTAGATGGTAGATCAAATTTGTGGTAGAAGAAGATGGAAGTGGAAGTGTGTTTGAGCTAAAAAATTGAGTCATTATATATTTTGCATGAAGTGTGAAGGCTCTACAAGTTGTCAGTCATCGTCAAGTCAAGTTGTGATTGGACACAGACACATTGGCTACAGCAAATAAATATGAGTTCACAGATTTGACTAGTGCCTAATGTACTAATTAAACATTCAAGAAGAAAATATTTTTGTCCCATATTGGTATTCTGATATAAAAATCATAAAAAGACACATTTTGATTAGGTAATAATAAAGCTTTCATTTGTTATGAGTTTAACTTTAACCAGCCGTAATTTGAAATTTTCTTTTTTGTTTTTATTTTTTAGAAACTACCATGTGTTTTACTACCTGCTGGCAGGAGCGAGTGAAGACGAGAGGAAAGCCTTTCACCTCAAGAAGCCTGAAGAATATCATTACCTCAGTCAGGTGGGACCTTCAGTCACACACTAATTATTTAAAACAAAAAAACTCGGTTTTGTCTTACACTGGTTGTCAATTTATGTTTGCGTTTTTATGTCTATATGAGTTTTGTGTTGTGTTATGTGTTTGCCATAGTGTTCATTTATTTGTAGAGTTGTGTGTGTGTTTGTATTGATGTCATGTACCCGTCATCAGACCCCAGCACACCGAGTACAGTTACCTCAGTGTCTTTGCAAACAGGAAGGAGAGAGGAATTAGGGCACACAGGAAACACATTCCACTGTCGGTGGCTTTCAACACCTACACACACACACTCACACACACGAACATTATCTGTCACTGTCTAATTTCTTCATTTGTTTCACAGAGACGTGTTTTACTCTCAGCAACTGTGTTTGCTTGTGGTCATTTAATTGTGTATCAATTTGCGTTTTGTGGGTTTCACTGCATCTGTGTGGGTTTTGCGTACACTTCAGTCCTCATTCACCTCTCACACACGCACTCACACATCCTCATCATTACACCACCGCTGACAGACACACACACAAAGACAGAAATGGTATTCATCCCTTGTCTCTGCTGCCTGTGTTGCCCACAGTGTAAAACAGGTTTCACACAACCATGACACAAAGCCACAATAAACACATTCACACACATTGCACGTATGGAATGTGGATGTTGTGTAAGGCTTGGTGCGTCTCTTCCTCTGAGCTGTGACAGTCACGCCATGACGGCTAGGAACCAGCTCCCCTCCTTCAAAATCCTTCACGCTTACGTAGAAGAGAGCAGGCAATTCCTCCTGCAAACACACAAACACACATATATACACACATATACATATATACGTGCACCAATCCCTGCACTCTGTTCTTATCCCACTCTTCCCTTGTATCTATCCTCCTTGTTCGATCTATTCTGTGGAGTTTACATAAAGAAAACTGCGCTCATGCACCAGCTGGAGCTCATGCATGGATTTCACAACTCTTCCTGTCCACACTATCAACTTGTTTACAGCCCATGTGAACATGTTACAGTTATGACAGTTGTTTTGTTTTCTCCGGTTATGAATTTTTCCCACTTTGGTCTTTAATCTTTAATCTAATCCACACCTGTTGTTTTGCATCTGTTAATCAGCCCTTTAACCACAAATCTACACTTAACTGGCCAAAGCAAGCCGCAGGTTTTTAGGTTGATTTCCTCATTTTGTAGCAACAATAGGATCTAGTAAATTTGAATTTGGAATTAAAAGTTATTTTGCAAAGACTTGAAACTTTCTAGATGCTTGAAATAACCAGGAAAAACAGTTATTCAAACGTAATGGCCTCTCAAGAAAACCAAGCACATGTCTCTGTCACCACATTGTTAATGATGCCCTTAAATTAATCAGTGGAGTTACATTAGTACTGTGTGTTACTGCAGTTGTACATTGTAAGGTAAAGGTGCATTTAAAGACACTCTGACTGAGTCTACCTGCCTGCTGAAATGCTTTTCATATACAAGAAACGATGCTGAAAAAATCCAGAAAAGCATAGGTGAACAGACGGGGATGTTGCCTATAAAAGATCATGTGAATCTGGTAATTTATTGCAAGGCCCTTTAGATCCACCAAGCGGATTTCCCCAGCTAAAAATGGCAGGCATTCCTCAGGAAACACTCAGCTCGGAGCGCTTAAGAGAGCTTTGGATGAGCAGCATGTCTTCAGTTGAGATGCTTTTGTTGCATCTGGTTGCTTTGGTATGAAAATATCTGCGGAAGTCAGGACAAAGTAGAGTACTTGCTCTGCACATAGGGAGAGATGATGGATCTGCCAGTCTGTGTGGGTTCATCAAATGAAACATATGTTAATAAATATACAGTATATTAACATATTTCTCCTCTGGTTTTCAGCACTTGAAGGATGTCACGGTTGATTTTCATGGTATTTGTCCCTCCTCCACTGTGATTGGACAGCTGGGTAAAAAGTGACAGTGATGAGTGCAGCATTTTACCCAAAGTTCAAACACTGAGCGTCTACTCTTTGCTGAGCACTGCCCGTTTTTTTCTAAGCGCTGAGAGTTGGGAAATGTTGAACTTCAGTTAAAACGCTGCACTTTTTACCCAGCTGTCCAATCATAGTGGAGGAGGGGCAGGACAAATACCACAAAGACCAACCGTCACATCTCACACGTGCCGAACAACAACAGAGGAGAGATATGACCGTCCAGTCCATCTCCCTACGTGCTTCAGCCTTCCCTTAGATATTCTGTATCATAGCAAGCGGATGCAACCAAAGCATCTCAGCTGATACATCGCTGCGCCTCCGAAGCGTTCTCAAGTACTCCCAGCTGGACGTTTCCTGAGGAGCACCTGGTATTTTCAGCTGTCTAATGCAGTCCCGAGATCCCTCCATAGACAGCTTAACACCCATTCACACCTGGACCCATCTAACCTTGATGGTGAGGTGGGTCAACGACTCACATGTGACCTTCACAACTCTATTACACAGAGTTTAAAGCCTGCGACTTCTCACCAGTCAGTAAGAACTGAAGAGGCCTCTTGGATGAGAGTAGAATCGTCTTCAAGAAACTCAAGCAAGTCCAGTTACCTACGATAGCTCTTAGAACTCAGCTGGGAAAAAACACTTTGGTGGACATGGGGCCTAAATCCAGTTGCGTTCGATTCAATTGCCTTGAGATAACTATGACCTGGATAAATGAGAATATCCACAGGCATGTTGCTTTTCAGCATTAGATTCCGAAATCTCAGATGCAGTGAAGAAGTTCCTGCTTACAAACTGGAACAACCTGCAATCCAATAGTCACTTTAATGTAAAAGATTTCATGTCTGAAGCAAGTTCACCATGCATATTTATCCTTAAAGGTAGGAAATCAATCCTAAAATCTCATGGTATGCTTTAAAATGGTCAGCTGTCATGTAAAGCCAATCATTCATTCTCAATCCATGTGTGTTGCAGATCTCCACCTTCTCATCCTGCTTTTATGTCTTCATGTGTTCAATCATGACATGTGCTTTAGTTTAGTGTCTGTGTGCGTCCGTCTCTTCCATCAATGTCTATTTGCCTTTGAATGTTTGACTTGTCTGACTGTTTACTTGATATTTGTCTGTAAGGATCAGAACTGTGAGGTTCAGCCGTCGCTTGTGTCTTAACAGCCCGTCCTTCCATTGCTGTCAGTTGCTCATAAATCTGTGTTTAAGTGTACACTATGTGTCTCCATTTGAATGCTGCTCTCTAACCGTAACCTCGTCCCCCCCCTGTGAACTCTGCCTTAACATTTCCAGATGAAAAAGTCAACCCGCCAACTGCACTGGGACAGTTACTGTGACAGTGAACCGGTCAGTATCTGTGTATGTGCTGTCCGTGTGTCTGTACGTGTCGGAGAAACTTCAACAAGTAGATTTGGGTTCACCTGGGCACTTGCAGCTCAAGCCACACTTTTCCCTGCACAGTTGCACATTCCCCTCCCTCCCTCCCTCCCTCCTTCTCCTGCTCATTTTGTTGCTGTTCGGATATTTCCTGGTTTGGTTTGGGTCGTGTTTATTTCAGCTCTGTTTGTTTTTGCTTTCCCCTGTTGTGCTGCTCCTCTGAGTTATGTTGGTATGTCTAGTCATATCCTGGCTACTGTAGCTGCCTGTGTTGCTGTGACCTGTGTGACTGTTTGATCATTGACAGTGCAGAGTATTCTTTATTGAAACCCTCCATACTGAAGGTGAAGTCCTCACCAAGTTACTAAAGATGAATCAACAGGATTTCTGGTATCAAATCTTCAACATTTCTCAAGAATGTTAAAATCTAAATAAGAAAATACTCAGTGGCAAAAAAGAAATATCTATTCCACAAGACGGGACTTTCTCCAGACTTGATACTGGAGTTAGGCTTGTTCTCCAAAGACCTGAGCCTTGACTTGAACTTGGACTTACACTCTTAAGACTTGAGACTAGACATGTACTTACTCTCTGAAGATTTGGACGAATCCTCCAAAGACCCGAGACTAGACTTGGACTTACCGCCTAAAAATATGGACTTAGCTTTTAAAGACTTATTACTAGACCTGGACTTACCCTCTAAGAACTTGAGACTAGACTTGGACTCACCCTCTAGACTTTGACTTACCCTAGAAAGACTTAAGACTAGATTTGGACTTACCCTCTAAATACTTGACCCTTGACTAGAACTTACCCTCTAAGGACTTGAGACTAGACTTGGACTTACCCTCTAAGGACTTGAGACTAGACTTGGACTCACCCTCTAAGGACTTGAAACTAGACTTTGACTTACCCTCGAAAGACTTAAGACTAGATTTGAACATCCCTCCAAGGACTTGAGCCTTGACTAGGAATTACCCTCCAAGGACTTGATATTAGACTTTGACTTACCCTCTAAGGACTTGAGACTAAACTTGGACTCACCCTCTAGACTAGACTTGAGAGTGGACTTGTATTACCCTCTAAAGACTTGAGACTAGACTTGGACTTACACTCTAAAGACTTGAGCCTTGACCTGGACTTAACCTCTAAAGACTTGGACCTTCCCTCTAAAGACTTGAGACTAGACTTGGACTTACCCTCTAAAGACTTGAGACTAGACTTGGCCTTACCCTCTAAAGACTTTGATCCTTGACTAAGATCTACCCTCTAAAGATGTGAGACTGGATTTGGACTTACCCTCTAAAGACCTGAGACTAGCCTCAGACCTTCCCTCTAAAGACTTGAGACTGGATTTGGACTTATGCTCTAAAGACCTGAGACTAGCCTTGGACCTTCCCTCTAAGACTTGAGACTAGACTTAGACTTACCCTCTCAAGACTTGAGACTAGACTTAGACTTACCCTCTAAAGACTTGAGACTGGACCAGGACTTACCCCCTAGAGACTTAAGCCTTGACTTGGACATACCCTCTGAAGACTTGAGACTAGACTTGGACTTACCCTCAAAAAACTTTGACCTTCCCTCTAAAAACTGGCAAAAAGACTTGGACTTATGCTCTAAAGACTGGATACTAGACTTGGACTTACCCTTTAAAAATGTGGGCCTACCCTCTAAAGACTTGGACTTATTCTCTATAGACTTTAGACTGGACTTGGACTTATCCTCTAAAGACTTAACTCGGTCTTGGTTGAGACATTTCAGAGTACACTATCTCTACTATAGGTTACCTTAGTGGAACACACTGATCTACCCTCCATGATACACTTGTTGATAGACTTGTCGTGTTTGAGTGTTTGATCAATGGGCAGAGTTTTAGTCTCAGACCTGCCTCATTGTTCAGCAGCTGGTTCGCGGCTGAGCTGCAGGTTATTTACACGCTCATTCCTCTGTGTTGCCACAAGTTATTTGACACACAAAGACACACCTTCACCTCTCAATCACTGGATCTGATTCAAATCACTCTACAGCAGAAACACTCTGACTGAATGATGTCAATGATCAAAAAGTCTGGTTTGATTTGTGTTGGGATTTGTTTGGTTTTGTGGTGGGCGTTAATGTTTCTGTTTATTAACATGTTTAAGTAACACTGCTCTTTGATTAAGTCATTATTTTCCACTCCTATTTCAGTAAGTTAACTGTATTTGATGTATTTGAATGACTATGGTGGGGTTTTTTTAATGTTATTTTTGTTTCATTTTTTAACATTTGCAATATCTGTAGCCTCAAACAGCTCTTAACTACATTTACAAATTGTTTTCACCTGAAAGAAAAGTACGTTAGAGCAACCTTTGTGCAATAAATGTAGATTTTCCTGCTTTAGAAATGTAACACCGGAGTCACTCACAGGTCAGTGTGAGTTTGTGTCATGAAAGCAGAGAGCGAGGGAGGTAAGACGGAGGCACGTTGGTGTAAGTGTGAGTCTCATGTTTGGAGTGTTTGTGTTTCGGAGGCCTCGGTATGTGATAATTATGGCAGCCATAGTGGAATGGGCCCATAAAGCCGAGAGCAGGGCTCACATTACGGTGGGTGTATATGTAGTGAACGGCTGTGTAGTTATGTAGTTACATCAAAGCATGTGGTCCTAGTCTGGAAAAGAGCTCTACCTCTTGTCATAAACAACTAATCCAGACCCAGATTTATCCACTAGTTTACTCCTTATGATGTGTGTTTGGTTGCTAAATGATATTTCTGATATTTGACACACAGTATTTGAATGCTTTCTGTTTTATAGAGGCCTAATTACTATGTGTAAAATGTGAAGTTGTGCATAGAAGCGCCTGTTTGCACACCGTTATTTCATCAAAACAAACTCCGAGTTCATTGTGTCGCCCACTAAAAACCCAGGAAAACCCATAAACTGCTGCTTCTCTCAGCTCTTTCACCAGCTTGCCAAATTTCTGTGGATTGGTTTAAAAGGGGGAAGCCAGGGCAGATTTTCCACTACATGAGCAGAACCTGCACATGCTGCTGTTCGGCAGTGTTTGACCCCCAAGCTGCTTAATGATAGCTTATTTTAGTATGAGTCACTCATTCTGTCTGCTTCAGGCCACTCGGTTGTTTTTTCGTTTCAGCTGCAAAGTAAACTGAGGAACTATTTTAAGCATTTTTGCCGGACACTCTGTAAACATTAAAAACATTTGGGCACTGTGAATGTCAACAGTCTCTAGTGAGTCCCTCATAGTGACTTGTCATTAGCTCTTCTGGCGTAACCGTTGTAACTGCTGCTGTAAACCTGATGACACCCTCTTTCTTTTTTTTTTTTTTTTTTGCAGGACTGCTTCACAGTCGAAGGAGAAGACCTGAAGCATGACTTTGAGAGGCTTCAGCTGGCCATGGAGATGGTGGGCTTTCTTCCCTCCACACGCAAACAGTGAGTGACACACACAATAAGACCGCAACAAGTGTGTGATCTGCTTCATCCTCCGCACTCCTGCATAAACAAATGACACGTACCTCCTTGTTATGCTGGTTTTGCACATTACCATACCACCACCTTTTGCTTTGCCCACATCCCAACTGTAAACCAAAGCCTTGCTATTTATGTATACAAGGACTCAATGCATTTAGGCATGTAGACATAGTCAAGATGACCAGCTGAAGTTCAAACTGAGCATCAGAATGGGGAAGAAAGGTGATTTAAGTGACTTTGAACGTGGCATGGTTGTTGGGGAGTATTTCAGAAACTGCTGATCTACTGGGATTTTCACACACAACCATCTCTAGGGTTTACAGAGGATGGTCCCAAAAAGAGAAAATATCCAGTGAGCAGCAGTTCTCTGGGTGAAAATACCTTGTTGATGCCAGAGGTCAGAGGAGAATGGCCAGACTGGTTCAAGATGATAGAAAGGCAACAGTAGCTCAAATAACCACTGGTTACAACCAACGTCTGCAGAAGACCATCTCTGAACCAACAACACGTTCAACCTTGAAGCAGATGGGCTACAGCAGCAGAAGACCACACCAGGTGCCACTCCTGTCAGCTAACAACAGGAAACTGAGGCTACAGTTCACACAGACTCACCAAAACTGGACAATAGAAGATTGGAAAAACGTTGCCTGGTCTAATGAGTCTGGATTTCTGCTGCCACATTCAGATGGTAGGGTCAGAATTTGGTGTGAACAACATGAAAGCATGGATCCATCCTGCCTTGTATCAAGGGTTCAGGCTGCTGGTGGTGGTGTAATGGTGTGGGGGATATTTTCTTGGCACACTTTGGGCCCCTTAGTACCAACTGAGCATGGTTTAAACACCACAGCCTACCTGAGTATTGTTGCTGACCGTGTCCATCCCTTTATGACCACAGTGTACCCATCTTCTGATGGCTACTTCCAGCAGGGTAACACACCATGTCACAAAGCTCAAATCATCTCAAACTGGTTTCTTGAACATGACAATGAGTTCACTGTACTCCAATGGCCTCCACAGTCACCAGATCTCAGTCCAATAGAGCACCTTTGGGATGTGGTGGAACGGGAGGTTCACATCATAGATGTGCAGCCGACAAATCTGCAGCAACTGTGTGATGTCATCATGTCAATATGGACCAAAATCTCTAAGGAATGTTTCCAGCACCTTGTTGAATCTATGACACCAAGAATTAAGGCGGTTCTGAAAGCAAAGGGGTCCAACCTGGTACAAGGAAGGTGTACCTAATAAAGTAACCGCTGAATGTATGTTTTATGTGTGTATAACTTAAAGAGGCTGCAACTTGCATTTCATTATGCAACCCTGCAGCTGAATTTTTTGTGCATGAACGTGCAAAATATTGCGCAAGGAATGTGACACAATTCACATTCTAGGGTATAGAGAATACCGGTATGTGCAAGATAAAATTTACAGTGCAAACCTCCCAGCCTCATTGGCCATCACAATCATCATCATCACCACCAGTACCATGATGTGAATTGATATTTGTATCTTTATTTCTATCAAATAATATCTAATATCTAATATTTCTTCTAATAGGATCAAGGGATTCCCCAGATTATGAGTAACTGCAGCTACAGACAGACCCACAGTATTCTAACCAGTTAAACGTTTCTTGAACTGTTGTTTAGGATCTTCTGTCTGCTCTCGGCCATCCTTCACCTGGGCAACATCCGCTACAAGAGGAAAACCTACAGGGATGACTCCATCGACATCTGTAACCCAGAGGTGCTGCCTGTCGTCTCAGAACTGCTGGAGGTACAACAAAATAATCCTACTGGCAGTTTTTATTGCTGCAGGTTCTCTAAATATGAGTTAAGATTAAAAAAAAAAAAAGGTTAACAATGCTGAAGTCCAACATGATACGTCAGCTCTGACTCCCAAGTTTTCTTGCTCGCTTGTAAATAAATAAATTCATCAAAAATGTTCCCTCTTTTTTGATTTGTCGCAGTTTCCTTCACAAATTTAACGTAGTACAGGGCAAGTAATTGATACACGAATGATCATTTGGGGGGTTAGGCATTCCTTTAAGTGTTGTATTACAGTTTTATCGTTTACAGACCATAAGCCAGTTTAATGACTAGACTCAAGTTTAGGTTTGTGCAGTACTGTCACATCTCCTCTTCTGTCTTAAGCTCTGTGCTTAGAGGATTTTTGTCTGACAGTGTCGACTGATTAAAGGAAGACAGTTATCAAAACAGAGAATTTTGCTACTGTAGATTTCTAAAAGCGCCTCTTCAAGCTGTCACCCTGCACACAAGCACTTAAACACTGTCAGAGATGAAAGGCAGCTTGAATTGAAAGTGTCAGACTTCTTTTGTCAAAACAACTCAAAGCTCGGTGATGATCTGGGACTCTGTAGTCACAGCACACACTGTTGCTGTTGCTTTGTACAGTGATGGTGGGAATGATGGGTTGATCATCTTTAAAGAGAGGACTGAACTCATTTCACTTTCTCTCCCTCTGTCATGACTAGGTCAAAGAAGAGATGCTGTTTGAAGCTCTGACAACACGGAAGACGGTTACTGTCGGAGAGAAGCTGATTGTTCCCTACAAACTTGCCGAGGTGAAACTCTTCTTCTTGTAGACGTGCGAACATTAAATATCTGACGAGTGTGAATTTAGACATGTAGACAGAGGAAAGGCACAAATATTAGATTTAAGTCTCAGATGGTGAAATTCCATTCCTCACATGTGAAAGATAAACATATCTGCTCCTGTCCTGCTGTCAAGTAGATGTAGACCGGGTAAAATCACATTACTAGAAGTGATTTGGTTAGGTTTAGGTATCAGGAGTGAGATTCAAGTGTCAGCGTAAGCCAATCAGAAGCAGGGTAAGGCAGAGTAGGGAGGGTCATGCCTTCGCTTTCCTAGGAAAAATAACTTGCATGGTGTGAGTGCTGTATCACTTCCTGTTAGTATAAAACAGTTATTTTAATTTCCTTGACTTCAAAATTGGCATACTATGAACATTACTGTTTAGCACACTGTACACTGTAGTATGGATTTAGAGTCAGACCACAGACTGTATATAAAGATGGGCGACGCGTGTCCAGTTTCTCCTGCTGTATAAAAATGAAGCCAAATATCCAGAATATGGGCGCTGCCATCTTGGGCTGGTGACGTAATTTGGAGCCAGAGCCTGTGCAGTAATGATCTGATGGTGGAGTCATGGTATCAGGTAGGGATGGCCATTTTATGTAACTTCCATACTCAAGTACTCGCATTAAATAATTATAGACTACTTGCAACAACAAAAGAATATGAATAATAGTATTGTAAATTGTTCAACAACGGAAAACAAGTGCAACAACCAGGCTTCAGCTAGCCCATTAAACCATAAATCCGAAGTTAAAATAAGAAAAATCATCAAACTTTCTGTTGCTGCCATTACATAAGTTAGGTGCAGCACTAAAGGACTGTCCCCAGGGTCTGCTGCTCTCCTCACAGTCAGTTTGCCGTCTGCCAGGTTAGCACAAGCTAACATAGCAGCAGCGGCTAACATCCAACAGCGAGCCATTTAATGGTCCCAACAAACTCACACTGACACCGCAACAGCCAACTCTGTCATTAAACCTGTAAATAACTTAGGTAACGTTAGCTGTGGGATCCATTTGCCCTGTTACTGTGTGTGTGTGCGGGCGGAAATTTACTTGAATTTGGCCCATGTCCCAGCTACTAACAGATGGGGGCGGGGTTTATGACTTGAACTGTAGCAAGCCACATGGGGGGCAATCCAGATGTTTTGGCTTCACTTTCGGGGAGCTGTCATGACATTTATCTTTATATACAGTCTTATGAGTCAAACCTAAAGATACATGAGCCGTTTTTATGAGTTTTTAAAGTTTAAATAGAGTATCATACACATTAGTGCGACTAAAGGCACTTCGCCAACTCAATAACGGCACTGCAGCCTCGTCTCTTCAGTCTGACCCGGCCGTGTTTACAGGACAGCGTGCACCAGCGCCGGATCTCCTCCTGCTCTCTCTCTCTCTCTCTGCTTTCAGTCTGTAGCCACATGTGAACACACATGTACACACAGTCACACCAACACACACTTACAAACACACATGCACAGAGTCCTTCGGTGTGTTTAGAGAGACGGGAAGGCATTTCAAGTCCCTCCACAGTTTTCATTGAAAACAAACACACGTCACGGTCTGCAGATGAGAGCCATCTGAAGGAGACGAGAGAACAACACGGATACGGTGTCAGTTTGAAGGAGGTGGTTTTTACACATGATACCTAAATGTTTCATATTCCAGTGATGTCACGTGTTAAATATTTTCTTGCGCACATTCAGTGAGTTGCGTGAAAAGATTTTCTTACAGACGGCTCACGTCAGCACTATTTTACCACAAACTCCCCCGATAGATGGTGGCGTGTTACATATTACCGTCCAAACAACCTCATAATGGCCTGTTGGATATTTAGGAGTCATTTCATATGAACAAACAGTGATTGTTTTGGTAGCTCGCTGGGTGGTCTCTGTGTAAATATTGCAGTCCCAACAGTCTCACTGCCTGTTAACTGAAATCATACACTTGAAAACCTCAAAAGAAATCTGAGTGTTTCTGTAATGAGTTTTCTCCATTTGGTCAGAGTTACGAGGCTGTTTCCCTCTCAATGTTTTATGTCCAACTTCCTCTAAATAATGAAAAGCTTATGGGACATTAGACCGCAGCATGTATGGAGTTCAAAATAATATCTTTCCTGACTGGTGGAAGGCATATTTGGTTTGTGGCTGCTAAAAATATCCTTGTTAATTATTTAGAAACACAGGAATTTTAACTTTGAGTGGACACTTGATGGTTTGTTTTGTTTCTGAAGTCGCCGGCTCACCTTTAGCTGCAGCAAGGTCAAATCTTTCCAGCGGATACAGGAATTAAAGTTTTCTTAATAATTTGACAGGGAAGTTTTCGTTGAATAATCTCTGTGTTTATAAGAAGAGCACACAACGCTGATCCAGCACACTATTCTTTCCATATCTGCCTCTGTATCATCCAAATATGTAATGTTTGTTATCTGGATATCACGCTGGTCTTCCCAGCAGCAGAGCCTCATATGCTGTGTGTTTAGTTTATGTTTGGCCTGTTAAAGTTAATATTTCCATGAGGCCATGACTGAAACTTTAACATTCTGCAGCCTCGTCCATCAGAACTTGGCAGATCACGCTGTCTGTGCCACACTCGATCGGTTCGGCAGATCTCATGAATTACCACATTAGGTGACTCATGAGATCTGACATATATAATGGCCCAGGGACGTCCTGCTGTTGTACAGTGCGGTCTGCCAGCGTGTCTCTGTCTTCTGTGGCAAAGTTTCAGTCGAAAAATAGAAATGCTAGAGATGTGTTGAGGCAGTGGAGTTGTCTGGTTTCCTCTGAATTCTACCTTTTAGGATGACTCATTATTTTCCAGTAAGAGTTCTCAGAATAATGTCTGCTGAGTACAGTGAGAATGTGATTTATGCTCAAACTATAAATGTTTAGTTACAAAGGAGAAATACAACTGTCTGCACATCTTTTTTTTTAACCCTTTTCAGACGTAGTCACTGTTGACTGTGATGTCACGTCTAAGTTTCAAATATTAACGTAAATCCATTTTATTGTCTATCTTTAAACGCCTCCATTCACTGTTTTCTCTTTATGCTGGACCTGTGCAAAAACTGTAACGCAACAAAGCCAAGCTCTAATGTATAATACAGATATGTGGAGCGTTTAGCTTCAGCGGGTGACTCACAAATGATGTCTGCAGTTCAAGCATCATTTGGCGCCCGAAATAACGAATGACTCTTCTCACCTTCGGCCATGCACAGATAAGCGTCATCAATTCACAGGAAGAGTTGGACACTTAGAAAGTCACACTTATGTGCTCAATACCACTCTCACAGCTGTACAGTAATTATGGAGCAAGAGCTAACAGCTGGTTAGCTAGCAGGGGAAACAGATAGCTTGGCTCTCTGCAGAAGTAACACAGTCCAGCTTCCAGCAGCTGCAAAGCTCAAAGAGTAACAGGCTGTATGTTGTTTGTTTAATCCTTACAAAAAACAAGGTAATGATAGTTCATCACTTTATGTGTTGCACTGTTTCTCAGCTTGGACAGTTCGGCACATAACCCCCCCATAAAATAGGTCTTTGCACTTCAGCCGCACCTGTGGTACAAAATGGTATCCACTTTCAGTCTTCTAAGTGGGTGTGGTCATCTCTCCTTCGTATACCCCCACCTCATTTGGAAGTGTAATAAACGTGTAGATGGATGAAGCAGATTCAAGCACTACAGTACAGATTTAATGTTTGCTTCTTATTTTGCCGCTCACTCTTACCTATTAGCTTAATGTCTTGAGAGCAAGGGAGTGTAAGAACACGTCAGTTGTTGCCAGATCTCATGAGAGTGTGTTGCTAAAACAGAAACATGTCTCGAGTAGGGCTGTGCGATATGACGATATGTATCGTGTGACGTGAGAAAAATGTCTATCGTTTCATATTTTGCTCTATTGTTTATATCATTGTGACGCAAATTACACTTTTTACGGCAATATTTTTCATCATTTGGAGTCTGTCCATCTTTTGCATGGATCACATCGATAAATTACTCTTCTTGGCTTTTTAATTCGCGAAGCTTTTACGGCACTTATCGCTGTGAAACAATCAGAAAATAACGTTTCATTGATCTGATTCACCAGCTTTCTCGCTACCAGCACTCCCTCTCTTCACTCACTCTGTAGCTTGTTCGACCACAGCTGCTCTCTCTCTCTCTCTTTTTCTCTCGTCTTCTTTAAAATGAGTTGGTTGCCCGACTCATCGTAATGTTATCAAACGAGGAGAAATGTCCTCCCCTCATCCTAGTCACGTTTTTGTACTCCCTCATGGCAGAGTTTAAAGCCCTGATCAGTCTGATCTCCATCACACCTCTGAATCCGGAACACTTGCATGCTGCGTAAAAGCACACACAGAGGCACATTTATGCAGTTGGGGGGGGGCGCAACTTTTTATTCATTGGATTAAAATGTGCTATATCGGGATAGGTATCGTTATCGGGATAGGAAATGACCTATATCGTGATATGAGATTTTGGTCATATCGCCCAGGCCTAATCTCGAGCAAAGTGAATTTTCTCCTGATTTGTTTGTATGGAAAAAAATTCAGTGTCAGAATGTTTAGAACGTTTGGGGCTTGTGAAAACTGGATCAAGTATTTACTTCAGTGACTACAGGGTGAAGGAAACTGTCATAATCTGTACGTTCTCACAAGTGAAAATCAGACAAGAAAGGCACTGCATGAAAAAAGAGCAGGAAATAACAGAATATAACAAAGCAATGAAAGATGAAACAAACACTAACCAAAAGAGGAAACAAAAGAAAAACTAGAAAGTTTCAGCAAAATGGGGATTTGGGTTTCAGCGATGCAAGGATGACATTCAGAATATTATGTAACATACATTGGATCTCATACATCTGGTGTATACAAGGCTTTTAACCTTGAGGCAACAGTTTTAAAAGCGTGCAGACAGTGTCCAGGCACTTAGCAAGGCTTTTAACAGGTAGGCTGCCCGTTCCATGTTTAGCAAGTCCAGGTATTCCTTCAGCCAAGAGTCCCTAGTGAAGCAGGCTGTCTTCTCCCGTTAGAATGAATGGACTCGAGGCTGCTGCTTGTCTCCTAAAGGGGCGAGGCAGTGGTGAAACCCATGTGACACAAATACAGGAAATGAATCTAAAGTAGGCCACCTCGGTCTATCAGTGGTTTCTGGTAACATATCAGTTTGTGAGCGTTAGGTGCTCATGTACTTTGGTTTAGACTAGGTAGGGAGGTTGTTATTGTTATTGTTATTGTTATTGTTATTTATTATGTTAGGGAGAAGGGGTGGGAGCAAATAAGTTTTACTTGTTCTCACTCCTTTTCGGATATGCATATTGTTTGATTTATGTTACTTCTTATTGGATTCAATATGTTTTTGTTTTTTTTTAAATTCTTCTTTCTTTCTTTTTCATATTGTTTATTATTATTTTCCTTTTATTATTGCATCATATTTGAAATAAACATCTCAATCAATCAATCAATAGGCAGATTTTGTTTTGTTTAGACAGAGATGAGACAGATGAGGTTTCTCACCCGTGATACTGTACATGGAAATCTGCCTTCACCTACAAAATGATCATTTGTGTGTCAGTTACTCACCCCGTCTTACCTTGAATTCATGAAGAGAACTGTAATTTTCTCGCATGCCTCAATAGTGAACGAAGAATCCAAAAAAGGCAACAAAATTCTATCAGTACATCAGTTTACAAACTATCGCACAACTCATGCAGTATAATTCAGTTCTCATTTATCCAGCTGTATGCTCAGTACTTCCTAAACACATGCATTTTTCGCGTAAACCGTAATAATCAAAACACTTTTGGATCAGCAAGCGGGTGTGTTTCAACTCTGCCCGTACTTTCCACTGAGTGGCCGAGGCATCTGTGCTTGCGACTGTTAAGGCGGAAGTGATTTCAATACTGAGGTTTTAGCAAAAATGCATGTTTGGGAAGTACAGAGAATATGACTGGATATGACAGTTCATAAAAGGATGTTTTAATGTAGTTTTGCTGTTTTTAAATGCGGATCCCAATGACTTCAATTCATCAAGAATTGTAGCCATTTTTGGATTCTTTGTTCACAATTGAGTTTCCTTCATGAATCCAAGGTAACACGGGGTGAGTCACTGATATATAAATTGTTGTTTTGTGGATTAGGTATTCCTTAAATCAATTACAAGTTCTAAACTAATATTTTAGTAGTAGTGACACTGAAGGGATACTGTATGTGTCTACCTGCAGGCCGGTACGGTGCGAGACTCCATGGCAAAGTCCCTGTACAGCGCTCTGTTTGACTGGATCGTCTTCAGGATCAACCACGCTCTGCTCAACATCAAGGACCTGGAGGAGACCACCAAGGTGAGATGACACAAACACAGAGTTGAGGCCATTGCACACTGAGTCTGTTTTTTTGTCTGAAACTGTCACATGTCTAAAAATAAATACAATCTCACGTTGTGTCAGTCATGTTTGCACACTAAGTCCGAAACTTTGGTCCGTCATTAAAATTTTCGGAACAGGTTAATTTATCTGTGTATCTGATCTGTTGAAAGTGAGCTGTCTGAGTTATGAAGTGATTCTGTGCAGCCCGTTCCTCTGTCTTGTTGCGGCTGTGTCTCACTGACTGATCCCACTTCACTGATTCTTGGTCAAACGTCTCCAAAGGCTCTGACTGATGTGACAAACACAGAAAATCAAACCTTATCCAGATTTAATGACTGACGTATAACTGACTCAGTGTGCAAACATGATTGACTCAGTGTGGAGTAGTATTTATTTTTAGACATGTGACAGTTTCGGACAAAAAAAGAAACATACTTGGCGCAAAGGCCTTTACTCATAACAGAGTTAACGTTAAGATTAGGGATAGACCGATATGGATTTTTTAGGGCCGATGCCGATACCGATTTTTTTCCATCACCCTTAGCCGATGACCGATTATGGACTGCCGATTTTCTTGAGCCGATATTTGGGGCCGATACTGCTTTTGCTCCCTCAATTTACATCAAAAAAATGACACAATGATAACAAATATTACAGGTCTCAAGTTTAAAATAAGAAACATTTATTGAACAGTAAAAAATACTAAAAAAAAGATGGAAAGTTGAGGTAGAACAGGTAGAATATTATTATTATTATACATTCAAATAAAAAAAAGAGTTCAGTGCTCTTAAATCTTCCAGTAATGTCTTTATAAAATAAACAAATATTTAAGCTGAAGCATAAATAAAACAACAACTACTGTACACAGTAGGATTCAACAGCTTTGTTCAACTTAACCACATACTTTGAAATGAAAAAAAGTGCCAGGGAAAAATAAATCCGCGAACCCACGCGCGTATCGGCCGATGCCGATACAAGTAAAAAACTCAAATATCGGCCCGATATATCGGCCAGTCGATGTATCGGTCTATCCTTAGTTAAGATGTCTGAGACTGTTTTCTTATTGTGTTTGTTTGTCCTCCTCAGATCTTGTCCATCGGAGTGCTCGACATTTTTGGGTTTGAGGATTACGAGAACAACAGCTTCGAACAGTTCTGCATCAACTTTGCCAACGAGCGTCTCCAGCACTACTTCAACCAGCACATCTTCAAACTGGAACAAGTAAGACATCTCTTAAATATTCTTCTTACTCACGGTCAACAATTCTTAGGAACTGACTTCCTGTTTGAGGTTTTAACAGGGAACTGAACTTCTGAGCTACTGTACTGCCGCAACTGTTGTTTTAACAAATTGTAGATCTACCAGCTTACGCTCTTCGACTGTGACCACTTCCAAGGAAATCCCTCATGCTTATCACAGCACGCAGTGCACTTACATTACAATGACACTGAAACAATGGAGGAATTCTTCATCACATTATGCAACAGGGCTGCTGACAGCCCTACGACTCAATTTACCCTCCCTGTGACCACCCTGACTGAGGATGTATGTTCCCTTAAGTGAGCTGATTAACTTCAAAGGCTCCTTTAAAGATTTTCCTGTAAGTTAAATATTGTGTTTACCTTGAGATTGACTGAATCAGCAGACCTGCCCCGACATGTTTGACGGGCTTTCATGAAATACACGACATGAATGACTGTGTCCTCAGTCATTCCGGTTTTGTACAAAGGCCCGTCTTACTCCTGTGTCATAAATATGTCAAGACTCAAACTGTATATGTTTTCAATAAGAAGGCACTTCAAAGACGTCTTTGTTTTGGGAGGTTAAGTGAAATGCAGAATTAATTGTGCTGTACATTAAGGTCTTGTCAGATTTGCCGTGTTAAGATGTTTATGCTTTATATGATTTGACGGTTTTTGCTAGTAAAGACCTGAGAATTAAAGTTTCAGAGCTCCTTAAAGCAAACAAATTGTCAAGCATGCATTAATGCAGCCTCTGCAGGGAACAAACATGAACATGACACAAACTTTAACCACAGACCATTTTTAGAACATATTTAAGATCAGATTCACTATTTCAAAAGTAAATTGTGGGGCTGGAAAAGGCCTTTACAAAAACCTTAGAACAACAAAACTAATGGTTGATTTCAGGTCAAGTTTAGGACCACCATCTTGTTACACCTTACTTTTTTGTTTTTTAAATTTGTCTCACCAACTCTGAGACTACTGCACATTCACATACAGTACAGGCCAAAAGTTTGGACACACCTTCTCATTCAATGCGTTTTCTTTATTTTCATGACTATTTACATTGTAGATTCTCACTGAAGGCATCAAAACTATGAATGAACACATGTGGAGTTATGTACTTAACAAAAAAAGGTGAAATAACTGAAAACATGTTTTATATTCTAGTTTCTTCAAAATAGCCACCCTTTGCTCTGATTACTGCTTTGCACACTCTTGGCATTCTCTCGATGAGCTTCAAGAGGTAGTCACCTGAAATGGTTTTCCAACAGTCTTGAAGGAGTTCCCAGAGGTGTTTAGCACTTGTTGGCCCCTTTGCCTTCACTCTGCGGTCCAGCTCACCCCAAACCATCTGGATTGGGTTCAGGTCCGGTGACTGTGGAGGCCAGGTCATCTGCCGCAGCACTCCATCACTCTCCTTCTTGGTCAAATAGCCCTTACACAGCCTGGAGGTGTGTTTGGGGTCATTGTCCTGTTGAAAAATAAATGATCGTCCAACTAAACGCAAACCGGATGGGATGGCATGTCGCTGCAGGATGCTGTGGTAGCCATGCTGGTTCAGTGTGCCTTCAATTTGGAATAAATCCCCAACAGTGTCACCAGCAAAACACCCCCACACCATCACACCTCCTCCTCCATGCTTCACAGTGGGAACCAGGCATGTGGAATCCATCCGTTCACCTTTTCTGCGTCTCACAAAGACACGGCGGTTGGAACCAAAGATCTCAAATTTGGACTCATCAGACCAAAGCACAGATTTCCACTGGTCTAATGTCCATTCCTTGTGTTTCTTGGCCCAAACAAATCTCTTCTGCTTGTTGCCTCTCCTTAGCAGTGGTCTCCTAGCAGCTATTTGACCATGAAGGCCTGATTGGCGCAGTCTCCTCTTAACAGTTGTTCTAGAGATGGGTCTGCTGCTAGAACTCTGTGTGGCATTCATCTGGTCTCTGATCTGAGCTGCTGTTAACTTGCGATTTCTGAGGCTGGTGACTCGGATGAACTTATCCTCAGAAGCAGAGGTGACTCTTGGTCTTCCTTTCCTGGGTCGGTCCTCGTGTGCCAGTTTCGTTGTAGCGCTTGATGGTTTTTGCGACTCCACTTGGGGACACATTTAAAGTTTTTGCAATTAAATGGTTTGCTTAAGGGCATCGATGGTCATTTTCAGGGAGAAAAGTGCTCATTTTCTTCTTTTGCTCTATTTTTCTGACCTTTTCAAACGAAGTCTCCGCCAGTAATTGTTGAAAGACATGAAATGAAAGAAGAGATTGTCAGTATAATAATATTAATACTAATAATACAGCATAATCAACTTTGTCAGTGAGTTATCCAACTTTTACATCTGTTGCCATGATGGTAAGAAGGAAGATTTCCATGGTAGAAATGTGGTAGGAAGGAGGATGTTAGTGGCAACAAATAGTTGACGGTAGATTAAACATATCTGTCGTTATTGCTCATCGACCGTAGATGTATAAACAGAACTGGACATAGCATTCATTCCAATGAAAGTTGCTCAGCGGCGCATAAAGCCATAAAAGCTTGATTTCCGAGGTATAAAATTACCCGAAACATCCACATTGTGTGGCCCATTAAGCAAGCGCACTCGAGACTTCCGCTGGCTGAGCAACGAACTTCCAATTTAGCCCTCCGCTAACTTGAATGGTGATAAAAATACAGTAATCATACTAAAAAATGCAAACATAGACACATTCACAAACATTACAGGGAATGTCAAACTCATTTTAGTTCATATACGGCCCAATTTGATCTCAGTTGGGCCAGACCTGTAAAACCACTGCAAATTAACCTATATTATGTTATATTCTGAAAATGGTCACCCTTTCAGAACACACATGATAATCTTAAGAAAAATATGTACAATATAAGGTATATAATTATATCTGTAACATCTGAATAATCTGATCGTTCATGTTGGTCTGTCGCCACCAGGTTTATTCAATCCCAAAGAGCATCAAAAAAGCACCAGACGAACGTTGTGATGACAGACAGAGGCCCGTAAAGCAGCATTCGTAGGAAACAGGCTGCTATTTATAACATAATTATTGGTATAAATGATGAAACAAAAGCAAAATATGAGGACAACCTGCAGAGCAATTGTGCAGAAGCCGATTCAGCATGTTACTGTTGGTTGAGTCAAAATAAGAGTGAATCACATCAGTAGTCGGAAAATGATTTAAAGGCACATGGAGGGGGTGGATACAGTATCCTGTGCAGTATAATGCAATCCAATACAGCACCCCCACAAACCACAGCTCAGTGATTACCAAAGACTTGAGTCAGCACCCATCTGACACACAAATTGAATGTTATAAGCTTCACAAATGTTTATTCCAGGGCTGATGTATTAGATTATATTGCACAGGTGTTCCTTTTATTGTCTCCAGCCTGTGTGTGTGTGTGTGTGTGTGTCATGAGTGTTTGTTAAAAGACTCAAGAGTAAAAACCTGTCATTAGTAAGTCACTCAGTCAGAGACAACTATCATGTTCTGGGATGTTGATATTGCGAAAGGAAGAAAAGACGGACGTGTTCTGCAGCTTTAACTTTATTATTATCCAGGAGGAAGTTTGGTTTGCAGCCAGAAATAAACTGTAAGGTCACAGGTGTGTACAGAAGACACTAAACAACATAAACCAATATCAGTTCAGAAGATAATTCACTGATACCTTTGTGTATGTGTTGTTGTTAATACGCTCTGTAACCTGTGTTCCTCTCAAAATACAAAAAACCCAAAACATGCAGCATAGTGAAAGAAAAGACTTATCCAATTTCTCAATAAAAGTAAATAAAACAAAACAAATATCCATATTTGCAGGAAAGATTTTTGGTCACTTTCAGTGTTAGAAGAAATACTTACATTATTTAGTGAAGTAAAAGTAGAAATTTTAGATCTAAAAATACTCCGTTATGAGTAAAAGTCCTACATTGAAAATGTTCCTTAAAGCTATCGTTATTAACTTTTGTTAAAAAGAAAAAATTGTCGTATTTTATAAACTGTCACAATATGCTCACAACACTAAATGAGACAGATAATCCGTAAAATGAGAAAGTTGGGTCATCCGGCGGGTGGTGCTTGGTTCGTCACTCATGTTTCCAACATGGCGTCAGGTCACAGACTTTCTAACAGTACACTAAAATATGTTTCTGAAAACATTTTGGTGAGAAATAAGCATTGTACATTTCTGCAAACCACAAATACATTACAACTTTATGTTTCTGAAGTGATGGAGTATATGAGCTGACTTTGTTATCGGTGGCTGCCAGGCTGCAGACCACTATACAAGACAATGGTTGTTTTACAGTTAGTCATCGCTGCATTTCCAGCGGCTTTTTAGCCACTAAAGGTGGGTGTTTTTTTAGTGACCAGTCACCGTGTTTCCTTCCAGGGCGATGCCACAAAAAGCAGTTCAGTCACTTTAGTTAACACTTTCCTCAAGTCTACGCAGACAGCTTCCTCCATGCGCCTATGTGGAAAGCCCAAGACAGAGAGAGCACACCTGTCTGCCCTTCCATATGCAAAAAGCCTGAAGCAAACCTCCCTGCCCTTCCATGTGCCTACATGGAAAGCCAAAGGCAGGGAGAGCAGCAGCAAAGACACCCAGGAACAGAACAGAGCAGCTTCAATGACAAACAGAAATGACTTTGTTAAGTCAGACACAGAATGAAAAGGAAGAGCTGCGGTGGAGGCTGTGAGAAAAATGCTTGGTAGAGAATAATGACAAATAACAAAAAACATGTTGTGTTTCACCTATCATGTCATTATATGGGTCATGTGATGGCCTCCTATTGGTTCCTGCTACTATACAAGTGGGGCCATACCTGTGTTGTATATTTTGAAAGCCCTGACGAAGACCTGCAGTGGCCGACACATGTTGGCTTCTCTGGTTTCCCATTCTCCACCAGCACCCGACTCAAGATTTTGATGTATGACTGTATATACAGAGCAACCAGTCATCTGCAAATTTGTATTTAAGTACAGTGCTTAAGTGAATGAACTTGGTTATCTTCCAGCACTGGTTGATTTTGTTCAGAGTGAGCTTAAGTTCATTTTTTAATATCATTGATTTTAAAGCAAGACAATGTAACTCTTAAAAATAGAGAAAAGTTCAGTTCATGCTAATGTCTTGCTGCTGCAGCCTCACTTGGTCTGGTGCGACCAGGAGCTTACAGTAGCTGGATTTTAAATAACGATAGCTGTGTATTTGATATTTATGAGTCACTTTGCAACTTTATGGCTCTTGTGTTTTGGTGCTACTGTGGCACTAACAGTTAGCATTCACAATCATCAAGTAAATACCATTTCTGCCACTTAAAATGTTTCCATAAAGACAAATGGTTGTTTTTCCACTGACTAAACACCGTGGCCATGTTGAGAAACAGAGAATCAAAATGAAACTGCTCTTGTTTCTGATATTGTGATAAATCCAACAGGACGAAGCAGCTTCACTTTTCAGGGAAGGGTAGCAGAGGGGACAGTTAAATCTTTAGTTGTTAACAGTCGAATGTAATCAGTTGGATTGTTTGCACGGAGAGAGCTCAGCGCAAACTACAAATCACTGCAAAGGACAAAGAATGTATCGCAGACTGATTCTGTCAAACTGTTGCTATCTTAATGTCAAACATTTTTCTACAAGGACGGCCAGCAGCAGAAGTGAAACAGAAAATTACCCTATTTGAGTGCAGCATGCAAAACTTTGTCCATATCAGCACTCGGTTATTTGGTTTTATTTTACCAAATATAGAAGCAAAGAATCATCTTCCGTTTTTATTCTTCATGTCAAATTTGTTAGTAATTAACTTTCTTTTTTCAGCCTTCTGGCTTCAGGGTAACGAGGAGAGACGGGGGCAGGAAAAGAAAAGGAGACTGCAGTGATTTTTATTAAACCTCCCCAGGATTAAGGTCGTTATTGGTTAAATCTCTTTCCCAGGAACACAGGAAAATAACATGTACAGCATGGGGGAAGAACAAATGATGAATGCTCTGAATGCTTCTCTCATTATTAAACCACCAAGAGGACGGGCAAGATCTGAAGAGTGTTTTATAGCACGGGGAGACAACATGAAAGCAGGCAGACAAACAACATTGTTGCTTTGATTGAAACATTTAAAACAGCTCAGCCCACATCGGACCGGTTGTTTGTTTTTGATTGCACGTTGATAATTAATGTTTTCATGGGTGTCTCGAGTCTTTGATGCCATTTGATGCAGTTTACCAAGACTCTTTCTCTGCATCTATCTCTTTTTTCTAACCGCTTAAAAACATAAAAGTACAATACAAATGTGATTTTAAAGATGAAGTTACATATAGATGTGATGAAAAAAGGCATTTTTCTTTCACAGTCGGAGCTGCTGGCATGTTCGCTTTATTGCAACATGAGAACTGCATCCAAAGAAAAAGTCTACAGTTGTAAGAAAAGTCTTACTAATGAGGGTATACCTGACACTGAGCTCTCTGTTTGCATTGTGCGTCCCTGCAGGAGGAATACAGGGCAGAGGGCATCACCTGGCACAACATCGACTACATCGATAACACAGGCTGCATCAACCTGATCAGCAAGAAGCCCACAGCGCTGTTCCACCTACTGGATGAGGAGTGCAAGTGAGTCTTTCAGCCTGTCCGTCTGGCTTCCTGTTTGATGAGTTTGTTTTTTGGAAATTCATTTTATTTTCCTGTGAGGTAAACTGTCAAGAACTCCTGGCAGGTAAAAGCAGACTTGGCAGGTATCCTGATGTAACTGCAATATCCCTTGTTTGATTACAGCAGGGGACCTTTGCTGTGTGTAACACCCCTCCCTGTCTCTCCTTGACTTATGTCTGTCCATATAAGCCCTGTTTCCACCAAACACTTTTGGTATGGTACCTTTGGAACCAAAACTAACCCTTCAGACATGGTACCTAAACCCTAACGTTTCCACTAGGGCTGTCAAAAGCACATGAAATTGAGTTTGAATATTTTCAAATTAATTTAGTAGAGTTCGAATAATATTCGAATTTATTATAATTATTATTATTTTTATTTTATTTTTTTTAATTATTATTTATTTATTTATTCTAATTAATTTATTTATTTTACAAAAAAACACAAAAAATAAGCTGCTTATTGCTGGCGCAATATGATGGTGACACTCTGATGATAGATGGATCCTGGTCGGCTCGTAGTGGTGTCTCATTCTGGTAACGTTTCATCTCTTCTTCAGAAAGGGTAGGCAGGGAGGCAGCAGGTGCAACACTCCTCAGGCAAGCTCAGGGGTTTCTTGTTGCCATAGCCCACAAGAACGACATTCCGTGGCGTTTTTTTTTTTTTTTCTCTCTTAGTGAGGATTAGAATATATGTCATCTTCAGCAGGTCTGAAACTCCAAATAAATGCTAAGATCTTCTGCTAACAGTTTAGTTTGTCAGCTAGTTCTGGAGTTCTTATGCCCCCTAGTGGCCAAAATGCGATAAAAGCTGCTTTCACTGTCTACGTCGTGAGCTAAAAGGGAAACTTTGCTGATTTTCAACCAGCTTTGTATCATAACAATATGGGTAAAATGTGTAAATGAACTGTGGTAAGCTTCCCTCCATCTAACCAGCACCTAGATCTCCCTGCTCATCTTCCAGCTCTAGGGCTGTTGTTGCTCCAACTACAGATTGTACTTCCTCAATTTTGTATGCCCACCACCCAGGAAACAAATAGGAGATAAGGGGATCTAGAGAAAGAAAGCTGCCTCTCTTTCTCTCTTTCAAACTCAGTCTAAACACAGATCAAACTGCAAAATGAGATTCTGTTACTGTATCGCCTATTTCTTCCCTAAAATGTCTTCAGAAACATATTTTGGCTCATACCTTTTGTTACTGGCAGGCCGCCATATTGTTTCTTGTTCCAAAATGGACCAGTTGGCATTTATCACCCACCAGGGGGAGCATTTATTTGTCCGGTGCAGCGCAGTGCATTCTGGTAGTTGTAGGTTTTCTACCTCATGAGACAATAAATACATTTGGATTGTGTTAAATATGGTTGTTCTTCTGCTCTATAATCTTTGAAGTGTCATCAAATTACCACATAATGGAGTAACCTAGAGTGTAACCTCTCTAAACTGCAGAGTAAATGTAATCCTTTCAGGTTCATGACTGTAATGTGACTATTTTTACCTACAGTATTTCCTCCTTTATTCCCCCTCTTCTCCATTTGGACACTGAATCAAATTCCTCCCACTTGGAAAAGCTGGAAAGTCTTTTGGCCATGTTGTTTTCATAGCTCAGTTTTCACCCCGTTCCAAAAAACCCCCGGTGTCTCATTCTTCTCCTCTTCTCTTCCTGTGAGCTGTTGATTTTCTGCAGAATCTCTGGCTCTCGATATTAAAGGACTGGAGAGAAATCTGAGCCGAGATCAGCTTAGAGTGATAATCCTCAACCTGTGGCGTCAGAGGATAAAATGTCAAAACTGGTTACAGATCAGATCACATGCCACGTTTCCAGTCATCCACAATAAGTACTGTTGTAGTAACTGTTGTTGTGACGGGTGGAAAAAGTCTTTAATTATGTTTCTGTGGATGATTAAATGAGGAATGTGTCGAACATTGTCAGTGTGATTTATACTGCAGCTTTCATGACGTAGCTGAGAGCTTTGAACCGGTGCATCAGCAGTGTGACCTGCCTGCTTGAGCTCCTTTCTTCATGGTTTTCATATTAAATACAGATGTAAAAACTTATCAAATTAAACTCGTCTGTCCTTTTTTTTCAGTTTCCCTCAAGCCACCAACCAGACTTTGTTGGATAAGTTCAAGCGGCAGCATGAGGGGAACAGCTACATCGAGTTCCCTGCTGTCATGGAGCCCGCCTTCATTATCCGACACTATGCCGGCAAAGTCAAGTATGGGGTCAAGGTCAGTGTAACTGTCACCACACTGAGTTACTGATTAGACAGGAAGATGTGCAAAGGAATTAATAATAAAATACTGAAAGAAAGAAAAATGCAACAAATTAAAGCTGCAAGCAGCAATGAACAAGCCCTCGCACCTCTGCACAACTCAGGGTCCTGGTCCAGGGACGCCAGGTGACGCGGCTTTTCCTTTATGTAAAAGTCAGATACTGCACACAGCAGTGAAATGGTACATCATTCATAAAGCGAGGGTACTGGAATTACCCATTTCTCATCTGGTATTACTTCCTGTGTCCACTTTGTGGTGCTAGAGAACAAACTTAGTCATGTGGCTGTAAATCAGTTGTAGACTACACCATGTAAATTTCAGGTAAATCAAAAGATAATTGCCTGACAAGTCTTACTTCACGTTGCCAGTAGGTGGCGCAATCACCATGACTTGTAATGTGCATGTAGATGACTTCAGGAGTGGGGCCTTACAAAACATGTTAAATCTGGTGCAGATTGGACTATGTCTGATGAAGTTACAATCCACTTCCTGTTTCATGGCAAAACATGGAAGTCTGAGGCCTTGCTGTGGTCACATGGTTTGACAACAACTCAAGCTTCAAACAACTTTTGATGTCAAAGGTCTTTAGATGGTACACACCAAATTTGAAGTCAATTGGATCGAATTTGGAGGAGGAGTTTGTCAGTGTATGACCCCTGGAAATGGCCAAAAATCGGTCCATGTCATTGGTCCGACAGCCCATTGGTCCGACATCCCATTAGTCTGACGTCCCGTTGTTCCGATGTGTGATTATACTAGGCTATAACTGTATTTGTGTACCATAGAGGATCAGCAAACGCAACAAAAGTAGGCTACTGGTCGAGATAACAAGTGCCATAGAGAGGAGAGAGTGAAACACCATAACCTCCTGTTATTAACTCTGGGGTCGGGGTTGTGTGGTGAGCTCTCCGCGGCATTTCTGCCTTGATGGTGCACCGCGACCGGTTCTGGGTCAGCTGGGAAAGGCTTAAGGTGAAGCAGGCTCACGGCTTATGTGTTTGTCACTTTCTTTTTCATTTTAACCCACACCATGATCTTTTCCTGACCCTAACCAAGTGGTTTTTGTGCCTAAACCTAACCAGACCTTAACCACAGGGCATCATGATGATTTTGGAACAACGGGACTTTGGACCAATGGGCTGTCGGACCAATGGGCAGACCCCCCAAAAATGCACAAAAATTTCACATTTAATTCAAAATGACTGACCTTCCTGTTGGGTTTAGGGAATGGCTTCAAGAGACTTTTTTTGTACATCTTTCGTACATGTAGGTGAAAGCACCGTCGGAGGCTGCTGCTTATAAATTTTGTAGAGGGCACTACTGAGCCTTTTTTTTTTTTTTTTTTTTTTTTTGCACCTGCACATGAGACCCATGAAATATCAAATTTTAATTTTAATTTGCATATTTCTCAAAGGGGGTTTGGTGTTATATTTTTCACCAGGAGCAGGATGGGAAATAATTTAAAAAGGGATCTAGTTGTAGTCTTGCAAATAGTGACTCTGCAAGATCCCCATTCTTTGCAAAATCTTACAGTGTGTGACGATAAACTCACAGTCTTTAGATTTGAGAGGGTGTCAGAAGTATTTTTCAATGGCCTCTAGTGTATAGTAGGCATTATGGTCGTGTACTTAAATGTAGCTGTGTTGTTGTAATTATCAGCTGCCACTTGTTTGTACTTGTTTGACACATTCTTTCCCTTTATTTCATTTATATAATCTGGGATAATTTGATATTACTGATAGTTTTGCGTTGTTATTGATTTGCTTATGCTTTATTTAATCTATTTTACTTTTTTTTTCTCTCGGACCTTGCTTTCATGATTGTATTAGTGTTTTATTCAAAGATCATTAGACCCAAGAAAGATTAGCAACTGCTAGGCAGAATAAAATAAACAAGTAATAGCTCTGACTACCATCGTATATCTCTGTTACACACACCCACAGGACTTCAGGGAGAAGAACACAGACCACATGCGCCCAGACATTGTAGCTTTACTGAAGAGCAGCAAGAACGCCTTCATCTGCAGCCTGATGGGCATCGACCCGTCAGCCACTTTCCGCTGGGCGGTACTCCGAGCCTACTTCAGGGCCCTGGTGGCTTTCAGAGAGGCTGGGAAGAGACACACGCAGAAGAAGACTGGTGAGCGGAAACTCCACTAATATGCACATTAAAGCTGTGAGGCAGAGGACGATGGGAAAATATTGTTGGGGCATAGAAAGTCAAAGAAGTCTATATTATTTTTATTGTATTAACTGATGTTTAATTTGTGTAATTCACAGCATTTTGCTGCACAATTTTCAGTGGTTATATTAGGAAAAATATTAAAAATGATAAAAATGTGTGCTCATTGTAGTTTGTGTCAAAGCAGCAGAAAGTAAACACAAGGAGGACATTTGACTTTACTGAATGGCATGTGAGCTTCACAGGTACTTTAACTCAAGCGGGACCAGTGGTAAACGAGCACACTATTAAATGGAGTGAAGAATGCTTATTTGATTATTCGCCTCCTCTTGCTGTGTTTTTTAAGCTTGCAGTTTACAGGCTGTCAGCAGACTGAGCTGCTCAGATGAAGATGTTTTACAAGCACAAACCAAGTTTCCTCACCATGTATAGTACTGTTTGCTCACATGCCATGCAGTTCTGATTTAGTCCTCTTCATTCAGTTATAGTTTTCTGTATCTTCGCCATATTTTGTGTTTCAGCAGTCACTGTCGTGTAGTATGTGTGCGTAGTGCCAGTAGTGCTGCCGTGTATTTACAGTAGCTCTTTGCTCTTTGTCTCTCTCAGCTTTGGCTCTCTACGAATGCCTTCTTTTCCCTCTGATAGACTTGATATGCAGTAGATATTAATGTCAGATGTTCTTTCAGCACTGCCGTCATTTGAATTAGACTTGCGCTCTGCACCCTCCTGATCCTCCCACGCATTGAGTTTTACATGTAGATGTTGTTATGCAAATATAGAAATATTGTATCCTTAGATATTCTTTAGAAATCTTTCTAACTGAACTCTAAAGATAGAGTCACCCAAGGGAACCTGTTACATGTCTTCTAAAAGATTTCTGCAAAATGTTTGTTTGTTTTTGACTTTACAGTGAAGTTTTTAATATGTAAACTCTGTGATTCCTTTTTTAAAATTATTATTATGAGCTAAAGTTTAAAGGTCCAGTGTGTAGGATTTAAGGGGATATATTGGCAGAAATTTAGTATGGCATAATGAGTATGTATTCTTCAGTATATAGTCACCTGAAAATAAAAGTTGTCATGTTTTCGTAACCTTAAAATGAGCTGGCCATACACATGCCGCTCTGGCGTGGCTCTGGCGTTTGAGTGCGCCAGTCGCGTGTCCTCATTGAAAACAATTAATTGTATATCCTATTTATATCAACATACAATAGGGAGCAGATTCTCATTCACAGAATCCGTCATAATGCACCACCAGGTTCGTACAGAAGCCCAGAACGGACAAACCAAACACCGGCTCTAGTCAGAACCACTGAATTTTCATGTTAGCCAAGGTAGTTAGCAGTGCCCCCACAACTAGCCAAACGACACAAGAAAAATGCTAATTTAAAAGTGAAACTTATTTATTCAGCGTTTTTACCGGTTTAAATCACCAAATCCATTTGTTTTTGACATTAAGAGACCTCTGCAGATAATTTAGCTCTGGGTAAAAACCTCCTGAACGTATGGATCAGAAAAGAGGTTAGCACACATTAGCAGATGCTGAGCGAGCAGCCCGTCCGCGACATGCAAACAGTGTAGGAGAAACCCTGATTTGTAACATGACTGCTTTATTCAGTGTTTTTACTTGCTTAAATCAGCTGGTCTGTTTGTTTTGGTGAGGAAGAGACCTCTGTGGATAATTTGGCTGCCGGTAAAAACCTTCTTAACAATGAACACTGAAGAAAATCTAACTAGAAATGAGTTTCAGCTGGCTGCAATCTGCAGTCCTCACCACTAGATGGCACTAAATCCCCCTAAATCTTACATACTCTATTCCTTTAAAGTTTTGACATGCTTCCTCTTTGATTTCTTTTTATTTTTTTTAATTATTATTATTAAGTCTAAGTATAAAGTCAGATTACCTTCAAAGTCCTTGTCTAAGAGAACAAAGACTGTAGAATCAGGTCGCAGACAAACTTCTAGAAGACACTGTATATGTGCCTTTGGGGGGCGAACACCTACTCACTGAACTACAATGACAAACATCCTACTGCTGCAGTTTTGAATGTCAATCATCTTCTCTCCAGAAGTCTTGCACAGGTATCTCTCCAGTAGATGACTGCATCTCTTGATCTCTTCTTCTTCGCTGTCTAATCTGTCATTTCTCTCTCTCTCTCTCGCTCTCTCTTGTTTCCCTCCCTTCTCTTTCCTTGTGTATTTTTTTTTTTTTTTTTTTGCTCTCTTGTTTTTCTTTTGTTTTGCTTCTCCAAGGGCATGATGACGCTGCTCCCTGTGCAGTTTTGAAAAGTGTGGATAGTTTTAGCTTTCTGCAGCACCCTGTGCATCAGAGAAGCTTAGAGATCCTGCAGAGATGCAAAGAGGAGAAGTACAGTAAGGCTGCCAATACAACAATAACTCCTCCTTACTTTCATGTTAGACCCTGACATGGGAAACTGCAGGGAAGAGGCTGACCAACATCATCAGTTTTACTGCACTGTGCTGTAGCCAAAGTCAAGCCAAAAGAGATCAAAATCATAAAGAGCATTCAAAGTTAAAGAGAAAAGTTTTTATTTTCTGCTATATTTGATTTACAGCTCTTATTTCCTATCATTAGACTAGATGCTTGTTGGTCTCCGCTCCCTCTGTCTCCCTCTTCCCTCTCTCTTGTGCACCTGCATGCATTTGTTCTTAGTCTCGTCTTGCATGTTGTTCTTGTCTAGCATGCTTCAGCCATCCTGTCACTTACACTGTGTTAGTGAAAGGCTAGCAGACAGATGCATGCTTGTTTTGCTCTATCGGCTAATTTTGGTCTGTGGAATCAACACCTCCAGGCATCCATCACTTTTTTTTTTTTTTTTGTCACACAGCTACACGTTCATGTCCAGTCCTGTGTGTTTGGGCAGTGGGTGTAGTTGCTCGTCCACCACAGCACACATCTTAATATCAACCAACTTCACCTGCCACTAATCCCACACAGGCTGGTGATGGTGATAGAAGACTGAGGGGGTTTAAGACATCACTAACCCGCTCACAGGCAGCTTTTACATGTGGTGCAGGACACACACAGCCGACCTCACACACTCCTCTCAAGGGTCACTTTTCCTCGACAAACATTTCATCACACTCAGATGTGTTTGTGTCTTTTTGTTTTGTGCCACCCTGCAGCTCCTGATGAGAGTGAAAATGTTGTACGAAGTGATGAAACTGAAAACGGTACACTGTTAAATCACCTGATAAAATACTCTGCCAGATTGCTTTTTTTTATTTTAAGAAGGCTAACACACACGCTGTAGAGTTCCCTGATTGCTCATCACTGTGACTGATCGGGTCAGAGGGAATGCTTGTGAATGCAGTAGCTGTAGGCCTGTCACTGCAAAAAAAAAAAAAAAAAAAACATCACACTGTAGTAACGTAACAAAGAAGCTTTAAAGGTTCAGTAGGCAATTTTTATATAAAAAAAAAAATACTATTTGTCATATTTGCTGAAACTGTTATTATATCCTGTCAGTAGTACATGGGACCGAAAATCAGGTTCTTCTGCCTCCTCATAGTGCTCCTAATGGCATGTGCAAGAATGCACCGTGCCTGAACAGAAACAACCAGTCTTCACTTTCTGTGAAGTGCTGTAAAGTTTAGTTGATTCAAAACTCACCCAAAACACACATTAAACACACATTAAACATGGCTTAACAGCGACAATTTCAAACACAGGTACACAAATCAGCTTCACTGTAACTCGCAGCATTCACAGATAAAGCACTTGTCTTTTGTTGGACACATTTTCCCCACAAATACAACAAGCTAATGTTTTTAGCACAAGTCTATGGCATTTTACATTGTATAAATTAGCCTAGCAGCTACCAGACTTTTCCTCTACTCACATGAAGCCAGGGACAACAGCAGCATAGATAACAAGATAACAGCAAGATAACGTTATAAAGTTCGGCTCCATTACAACTCACAAGGTTCACTGACAAAACAACTGTCTTATACTAAACATGTTTCCCAAACAAATATGTCATGCTAACATTATTAGCACGAGCCTATGGCATTTTACATTGTATTAATTAGCCTAGCAACGAGCAGAGATTTCCTCTGCTCATATGAATCAAGGATTTTGGGAAAGACCACTGTGCTCAAACCTCTGGGTGCGTTGTCCAAAAAGAGTCCTTAAATGAATCAAAAAATGGGGATCACACAAAAAAGCTCAATGAATCGAGGATAAATCACACACAAGACTTAACATATACAGGTTACATCTCTTGCATCAGAGCGACTTTTCCGAGAGCTACGAGACCTGAAAGGATTCAAAACTGAAGCCATGTGCTTAAAAATATTCAGCTGTGATTGAGCAGTGATTGACACTGCGTCAGACACCGTTTGCTCTAATTGGTTGTTTTCATTCAGGCACAGTGGATTCTTGCAGATGCCTTTAAGAGCACTAAGAGGATCCAGTGAAAGATGATGGTTTTCACAGATCATCTGTCTCATGTACGACTGTCAGGATACAGTGACAGTTTAAGCAAATATGACATAAAGGTTATTTTATAGAAATTACCAGCTGTAGCTTTAATGAAACTCTGCTCAGAGTTTTACTTCTTTAAATTCTCCTTAGTTTGACCTAAATGGTCACTGCCTGCTTTATTTCATTAGATAATCAATTATGGGACAAATCTATCTTGAGTATTGGTATTTTTAATTGCTAACCAAGGTTTTCAGATAAACCTTCAGTCCAGATTAAACTAAATAACTCTTCAGTATCATCCTTCATAATTCGACACTAACAAGAGCAACTCACTATTAACCTCACAGATCTTTGTTTCAATATTAAATCATCTGCAGCAGATTTTACGTCCAATAAAAAGGCACATAACACTCACTGCAATAACACTGGAGTGTCACATGGTGGGGTCCTGTTTGGGAAGGGTTTGAAGGAATGGTTTGTCTTTATGTCTGTTTGGTGTGTTGGTGAGAGTGTGTGTGTGTGTGTGTGTGTGTGTGTGTTTTTGTGTTCTTTCACATGACTCCAACCTGTCTGTTCGTGATCAGGTGTGACCCGAAAGAGTCCACGTACGCCGCTGTCAGACCTTCAGGGAAGCAACACCATCAACGAGAAGTCACCACGGTAAGAGACTGCTGAGGTTTGTTGTTAATGTGTGTTTCAAACTGTTTATTAAGCATCTCATCACCTGTCAGATCAAGACAGAGTTTCAGGAAATGGGCACATCTGAAGGAACTCAGTGCATTTAGGCACGTAGACATGGTTAAGACGACCTGCTGGAGTTCAAACTGAGCATCAGAATGAGGAAGAAAGGTGATTTAAGTGACTCTGAACGTGGCATGGTTGTTGGTGCCAGACGGGCTGGTCTGAGTATTTCAGTACTGCTGATCTACTGGGATTTTCACACACAACCATCTCTAGGGTTTACAGAGGATGGTCCCAAAAAGAGGAAACATCCAGTGAGCCAAAAATGCCTTGTTGATGCCAGAGGTCAGAGGAGAATGGCCAGACTGGTTCAAGATGATAGAAAGGCAACATTAACTTAAATAACCACTGGTTCCAACCAAGGTCTGCAGAAGACCATCTCTGAACCAACAACACGTCCAACCTTGAAGCAGATGGGCTACAGCAGCAGAAGACCACACCAGGTGCCACTCCTGTCAGCTAACAACAGGAAACTGAGGCTACAATTCACACAGACTCACCAAAACTGGACAATAGAAGATTGGAAAAACGTTGCCTGGTCTGATGAGTCTGGATTTCTGCTGCCACATTCAGATGGTAGGGTCAGAATTTGGTGTAAACAACATGAAAGCATGGATCCATCCTGCCTTGTATCAAGGGTTCAGGCTGCTGGTGGTGGTGTAATGGTGTGGGGGATATTTTCTTGGCACACTTTGGGCCCCTTAGTACCAACTGAGCATGGTTTAAACACCACAGCCTACCTGAGTATTGTTGCTGACCGTGTCCATCCCTTTATGACCACAGTGTACCCATCTTCTGATGGCTACTTCCAGCAGGGTAACGCACCTTGTTGAATCTATGACACCAAGAATTAAGGCAGCTCTGAAAAGGAGGTCCAACCTGGTACTAGCAAGGTGTTCTAGGAAATTACCTGGGGCAAAGGCCTCCAGTGCCTCAAACCATGGACGCTGTGGTTCATAATGTCAGTCTTCACCTTGAGGCCTTCAGGGTGTCTTGGAAACTTAATTTTGATCTTACATCCATATTACAAAGAGCTCTGGAAGTAGTCATCGTCAGCAAACCTCTTACTACCGTTCTTGCTGATGCTCTGTCACACTTGGCATGGCATGTCAAAAAAAAAAAAAAAGAGTGTGTGTGCTGTGACCCTGAGCGTTGCTCTAACACCACTCCACTGAGACCCCGGTCCACCACCTCCTCTAATTAGCTGCGGACCGTGAGATTAGCAGCCCACGACAGCGACCGGTGGCACAGAGCGACTCGTACAAGACAGCTTTTGTTACAGAGGATCTCAGTCTGGGGCCGTTAAAACCCCTCCTTAATGTGATTTGCAACCTCTGCCCTCCCGCTCTGTCTCTTCCTCTCACTCACACACTCTCATCCTCGACATACTGGGAGAGCACTAAACCCTGCGCAGCTGCTGCTTGCTCCGTGATGTAAAGACAGAGCTATGCATTGGAGTGAAGTGCCCGGAGAGTGATAAATATTAAGTCCCTGCAGGGTGCTTGTCAGCTGGACGGAGCGGCGGGACAGTGTGGTGCTTTATGGGACTCTCAGAGAGACTGTGGAGATAAAGAGTCACTACAAGAAGCGTATTGTACCGTCACCATTCACTAAGATCGATGATCAACTGGGGAGAAATGCACTCTCATATTCTTTATATGGTGGGCCAGAAGCAGAGTGAAGATTTGTGCTTATTCTTTAGAACACATTGTGGCGTCAAACAGAATTTTCTGATTTGGTTGATACGTAATAAACCCTTAAACACTGGTCCTGACATCATATAGTGATGGAATATAAAGCCAGAAATAAAAATAAACCCAAAGACTTTGATTTACACGTACATAGTGGAGCTTTGTGGATCTTCTGCCATAATTTATAATGTTATAATGTAATGCAGGCCGGTTGTACAAATCATATGCATCTGTACGACTCCTCTGGGCCTGTGGAGATTTTCTCCAGACTGTGATAAGGATAGCGCAGCAGTGTACTGGCTGTGTTAGAGAAGCATCCTCTGGATCTCTATCCTCAATAGAAGTTTTAGAAGTTTGACTGAATAAGAAAATGGCCCACAAGCTCTCCTAGTAGAGCGGATACCCCACGTACAAAGGCTTTGTCCTTGGCCCTGTGCTGCATGTGGCCCCCCTCACCCTGGATCTGTCCTGTCTAATAAAAGCAAAAAAGCTGAAGAAAATAAACTCAAAAAAGAAAATAATGGCAAGATTAAGCCAACAGTTTAAGGGCTTGTTATTTATTATTTTGAAATCAGAATCAGTTTTACTGGCCAAGTAAGACACACAGAGAATTCGACTTTGGTTTCCAGAAGCTTTCAGTGTGCTTAACAACACGACAGCCATGTGCAGTTGTGCTTTAAACTAAAGGCTAACGTCAGTATAATAATGCTCACAATGAGCCTGCTGACTCTCTGTGTTAATGTGATGCAGGTGCAGTGGTGGAATGTAACTAGATACATTTACTCAAGTACTTAGGTACAACCTACAATCGGGGTGTTTTTTTAAATATAAATGTTCCAATCACGGGGCCGAGCAGCGCCGTCCCGCCTACCTCCATCATGTGACAAAACCACTGAGGCCTTCAGTGACACACCGGGTCAAAGGGCACCTCGGAACACGATTAATCAGCGTTATTTCTTTCAACCCGTTATTTTTTCTGTAATTAATTAATTGAAATGAACGTGTTAGTTTGACAGCCCACCTTTTTACTCACCCACAATGCTGTTGTCCCTGGCTTCATATGAGTAGAGAAAAAGCCAGCTAGCCGCTAGGCTAATTTATACAATGTAAATTGTCATAGGCTTTTGCTAAAACATTACCATGTTGTATTTGTGGGGAAAATGTGTCCAGATAAAGACAAGTGTTTGTCTGTGAATGCTGCGAGTTATAGTGAAGCTGATTTGTGTACTTGTGATTAAAATTGTTGTTATTAAGTCATTATTAATTTGTGTTTTGGGTGTGTATCAAATCAACTAACCTTTATAGCACCTCACAGAAACCCCGTTGCAGACTAGTGTTTCAGAGGTGTAACTGCAGAGTGACACAAACACAATGGCCATGTGTGTAAGCTACGGCGTAGGCTGTGAAAAGAGCTGATGCACAAGTATAAATCCAGCTTCACAAAGTATTTTAACACTGTAGTGTTGCCACAGTTATGTAAGTACACAAACTGAGCACTTCTTCCACCACTGTGCAGGTGTTAACATCTTAGTTTAGCAAGCTAACACTGGCTCACAAAAGCATTAGATATAATCAAATTTTGACCCTATGGTGGCACTAGATGAAAAGTGAGACGAATCCCCAAAGTCAGTAGAGTTCATCCTCTTTGGACCTTGAATGTGCGTACATAACTTGATGAGAATCCATCCAGTACTTGTTGAGATATTCCAGTCTGGTCCAAAGTGGTGGAGCGACCAGCACTGCCATCTCTAAAGGCTGAGAACAGTGCCAAGAGTAAATGTACTCTTGGCACTTTCATATGTGGGAAAAAAATATTTGGTGCTTCTTACGCACAGAAGAAGCTGAACACAGTGGGCACAGAGAGGGCTGTGGTTTATATTTAATGCCAACACTGAAGTGGAACGGGCATGAGCCACTTTTTTTAAAGCATATTTATGTATTTCAACAGTGGAAAATCACTTCCAACTCAAACTGCTGTCCCTGCACCAAAAAGCTGCTGCTCCAAACAGCTCGACCTCCCCGTCTTCTCTGTGTGTGCTCTGTATTTGTATTGACTTTCATTTTCATTAGCCGTTAAATTCCTCTCCACACGCTCGTCTCCCAGCGTGTTCTCTCTCCCACAGTGATTCAATGATTCAACCTCCTGCGAATACCACAGTATGAGTTACCAAACACATCTCATCACTGTGTGTCATAGTGTGCAGCTTGTAACTCACCATTCTTTTAGCCTATTAATTATAACACTGGAAACAACACACAGTGCTCTGCTGAATTAATGATAGATTGCTCCTGCCACAGCTGTGCTCTGACTCTGAACAATGATGTTGGTACCTCAGCTGGCCTCTCTCCTCTCGTTCTCTCCTCTGGGCTGAAATAGTTGAGAATGGTTAATGGTTTTAACCGTGACCTGACCGCTGGTGTTTTTGTTTGTCTTCTGGGCAGGTGGTGAGGTTTCACCTTGAGGCCTGAGGTTTAAACCCTCGGAGGCTTCAGTAAACTGTGTCGAATCATGTATGAGATGAATTCCTCTCTCTAAGGGAGGAAACATGGAAACGTACTGCCCCCGCTGGTGACATTCCTTCTGGGAGATAATATCCCTGTACAGATAGAAAATACAAAACACTGTGTGATGCTGGTGAAGATTATTCATAGGTTACACTTGTCTCTGTGTGAGCAGTGTGTCGTGCCCCAGAGCGCCTGGTGTTTGACAATAGGTCTGCAACCTTAAACACACTGATAAAACCAGACTGTCAGACATTTATTTAATGTTTCTGATGAAGTAAAAAAAAACTATAACAAACCCCAAACAGATCTTTTATAATTACTGTCTAATTACTGTGAAAAATATCTGTTAACAATGTGGAATAGTAAAGAGACAGTCTGTGTTAAAATGAGTCTCTCAAGACAAGATTAAAACCTCACTGGTTTATTGAAACAAATTTTGGATATGATCCCACTTTACAAAAAATCAAGATGCAATATTAGAGCTGGGAACACAGTTTAGTGTATGATTGTGACTGACATGGTTTGTGATTCCTGTGTCACCTCCAATTCATTTTTCACTGTTTTAATTTGCTGTATTTATTTTATGTGAATGCAGCTCCAACCTTGACACACAAACATGAAAACGATCACAAGTAAACATGTATTGTGTTTTTCTAACATGGCCCTGAAGACTGGCCTGATTGCTTGTTGACACTACTTTGTCTTGACTGTGTGTTCACTATTTGCAAACACATCCAATCAATGTGTATGATGTGTATCTTCTACAAGATTGTCGGCAAAATCGTTTCAGTACTTGCTTTGGTACGTGCATTTCTTTGCTTCTTTGTTTGTTTATTCTTCATCTCTTTCTGTTAAAACATTTAATCCTTTTAATTATTAAAATGATAATAATAATAATAAAGAATGGATTTTGAATTTACAAACTAAATGAGGAGGAATAACTGCTGAAATTGATTCAGATTTTTTTTTATTCTTTCAAGGCTCTCTACTAAAAATATTTAGCCAAACTATAAAATAATATTTACCATGAAACTTCATTTAAAAGCCTAGTTAAACACCTAGTCCTTCTACATATGTATAAAACCAGGTTGTCGGCTACCTCAAATTATTTGTCCATTCCTCAATTACCCTGTAAATTATTCATATTCCTTTAGTCCATAAGGCTCCTCAGATTAAAAGAATCAAAAGGGTTTTTCCTTGAAGTTGTGAGGATTGTTTTAACAGGATAAAAAGGTGGTCTGTGGGTATGTCGGGTGCCGTAACCCTCATGTGCCTTAACTCACTCCCTCTATGATGCGCTGTCTGTCGGAGCTAGATCAAATGAATGATTCATAACTGATATGTTATCTGAAGTCTAATTTTTATACAAGTAATATTCATACTGGTTTAAGTAAACAATTTGGTTGTATTTCCCATCTTTGCTGAGCAGGGCCAGTCCCATGTGGACACCTGTCCCAAATATAGACCTGTTGAGTTCAGTGATTTAAGCAAATAATAGCCTGGGCTATTAATTGAAGTTTTCTGATATAATAACAATAATCTTTAGATCTATTATTATAGCTATCAAGATAAATACAAAGTTCAGTTTGCCCCAAAAGTGTCCTCTAATAGAAGTTCTTAGACTAAGGTATATGCAACATTATGTGTAAAGTTTGTATTTTCATGAATGAATCACTATCAATAATTACTCTCTGTGCTTGTTTTGTCCAAAGGAGTTCTCCGGGCCTCGGCTGGAACGGCCGCGTGGGTCGTCTGAGACGCTTGTCATCCGGCAGCTCCAACACAGAGGAAGACGGCATCTTTGTCAACTCTGCCAGCAGCAAACTCCTCGAGAGAGCCCACGACATCCTCATGTCAGTAACAACACACACCCACAGTCACCATGATGCTCTACACTCCCCTTTAACACTTATTTCAAGATTACACAGTACTATGTAAGCAGTGTGGCCCAGAGACGTCCTTAAAACTGAAGGAGTTCATACTCAGTGTCAGCAGACATTCCTACCAGCTCTGGAGGTGCTGCTGTAGCTGACCTCTGACCTCTGATCTCCCTGTGGAGGGGAGCAAGTGAACAGAGAATTTCCCCACAGGGATGAATAAAGTTCCACTTTACTGACATGAGTATGACCCACTCAGGAAGAATTTGTGGAATTAATTCAGTTCTTTGTTGACCTTTAACTTAAAAAAATATTCCTCTCACCTGTTGATTTATAGAAGAAAAAGAGGGATTTTATTGCTCGACTGCTGGAATAACTTTCTGATTTTGTTTTTTTCTGAACAGGAGGAACAAAAACTACAAATCGAAGCCAGTTCTTCCAAAGGTACAGTCCAGGATGTCTTGAATTTATCTTAATAGACGACATAGATTTTAATGTAGTGTTACATTATCACCATTATCACCTGACTCTGACCTCACACCTGCAGCATTTACTGAACGTCAAGTCCCTGAAGTACCTCAGCAACCTGACGCTCCACGACCGCATCACCAAGTCACTGCTTCACCTCCACAAGAAGAAGAAACCACCCAGTATCAGTGCACAGTTCCAGGTCAGCCCCACACACACACACACACACACACACACACACACAGTCAGTAGCACACTGCAGAGCTCGATGATTTGCCATTCGGTGCTCTCAGAGTAAAAATAACACGATTAGCCTGAGCTGCACCGAGGAATCTCCCTCCAGCTGTGAATATGATAAAAACAAGGTGTGTCATTTTTTCCAGCTGGCTGTGGGCGGAGATATCCCTCCATTCCTCCGCCTGCCCCACAGCCTCCACTGTCCACTGTCTTATCCCTGTATTTGTTTCATAAAGTGTGTGAAGTCTATTACGTAGTTCACACACCCACTCAAAGGTCTTAAATGTATGACATAGTGTCTGGGAATTTAAGACACAAAAACTGAATAAATGCCTCATTTAAAAAAAGACTTGGTGAGAAAGTTTCTGACACAAGGCTCCTCACTAAGAAGCAGGAGATGAGACCATAGACTGTGTAAAACAGGGTTCCCACGGGTCCTTGAAATCCTTAAAGTTTGTGAATTTAAAAAGTAAAATTAAGGCCTTGAAAGTTTTCTAAAATAGACATAAAAAGATACAGGTCTTTGAAAGTTCTCGAATTTATATATTTTGTACAAGAACTCCTCTTCAAATGTGGATCTGTTTCAGTCGTGTTTTCAGTTTCCAACCTTCTGATGTAATGTTTTAAAACTCAAGGCTCTCTGTTTAGTTGTCTGTGAGCTTCTGTAAAGCCTGTCAGCGCTCACCATAGACTGTGTATAAAGATAGACGACGCGTCTCCACTTCCTCCCTCTGTACAAAAATGAAGCCATAATATCCCGGCAACTGCGGCTGCCATCTTGTGCTGGTGACGTCATTTGGAGCCAGGGTCTGCACACTAGCGATCTCTGCGGTCTCGAGCCTTCACCCAAACACTTGTCCGACCAATTGCAAGCAGTGCCACTAATGGCGAGCGCACTGATTGGCAGATACAGCCATCAGTCATGACATCACACGCCCTTTATATTGCATCAAATAACTAATTAAAACCAAACTTATCAGGAAAATGAACACTTAGAGCATACAGCAGTGTGATAAAAGCTAACTAAAATGACTGGGAAAAATGTTTTTAATGTGTACTTTGTTTTTTACTTTGGCCCATATCCCATCCACTAACATCGAGTGGGCGAGGTTTATGACCTGTACTGCAGCCAGCCACCAGGGGGCAATCTATATGTTTCGGCTTCACTTTTGGGGAGCTATTAAGTCGTCGATCTTTATATACGTCTATGGTTCTCGCTGTAAAAATTCTTATTGCTATAACAGTAATTAACCATGATCTGTATCTCAAACTATGCTGTGTTAGGTCCTTGAATTTTTGGAAAGTTGGCCTGGAAAGTCCTTGAAAAGTTCTTGAATTTGATGTTTAAGAAGGTGTGGGAGCTCTTATAAAAATAATAGGTGAAGCCACAGTGATGTCACCCATTGGTCTGTGGACTCCCATTTTAAAGCCTTGAGTTTGTCACTCAAAATGGCCACGCTCTCTTTAAGCGTTGATAAAAATTTAAATGAATGAGTTATATAAAAAATGTATCAGACAGTTGTCATGAACAAAAAGAATAGCTAAAGAGACCAAAACTGGTTTTGTATCAGGCTGTAAACATGATAATTTCTGCTGTAAAGATGGGCATTTTAACATCGAAGTCTGTGGGGATTGACTTGCTTCTGGAGCCAGCCTCAAAAGGTCGTTCAAGGAACTGCAGTTTTTGGCACGTCCACATTGGCTTCATTTTTCAGCCTTGGAGGTCGCCTCTTGGATGAGACCCGAGAATGAGCTTATTCCTATGATTTAAACTGCTGAAAGCAAAGAGGAAAACTTTTAATTGCTGGTGCTCTGCTCTTTCAAAGTATTTTCTTTTAAAAAACTTCCCCAAAACGGAGATAAATGAGACGGACAGCTGCTGTTAACATTCTGAATAATCAGTTCAGAAATGTGTCTTGTTTGCAGCCGGTAACACACACCAGCTCAGAGAAACTTTCACCAGCCCCAAAAACTTTTTATTTTGGTCCTGATGTCTTTGAACGTGAACTCAGTGCTCTGGCTGCTGGAGGTAGAGATGAGTGCCGAGGCCCCTCTGGCAGGCAGCCCTGGCCCCAGTGTGTGGATGACTTCACTTCCCACATCCTGTGCTGCGCTGATTGCTTTAATCTCCCATGGAGGAGGAGGAGGAGGAGACTGAATACCTCCTGCCACTGAATTATCACACACACATGCTGACACACATGTGCGTTTGTTTACACACACACACACACACACACAAAATTGCACATGGAAATACTGCACACATGGCTGCTTTTTTCTCCGTGGACATGTTGCTTGTATTTATGATCCCAGGCAGTGACTTTAATCTTGAGTTTTACTTACAAATGGACCGACAGTCATTCCCAGCTGACTGAGCTGCAATGTGCCTCTATATACGCCTCATATTCTGTGTTGTTGTTGTGTCTGTTTCAGGCCTCCCTCACTAAGCTAATGGAGACTCTGGGTCAGTCTGAGCCTTATTTTGTCAAGTGCATCCGTTCCAATGCTGAGAAGGTACAGTGCTCTCGCTCCAGACTGCGGCCACTCTGACTGCTTTGGTTTAGTTTTCAAAGCATTTTTCATTTCCTTTTGAAGTTTGAACTTAAGTAAATCTGTTTATCATCCCCCCCGCTTCTCCTCTGTAACATCTGCCGCCTTTCACTTTTCCCTCTTCTGTCATTCATCCCCCTCCTCTCCTTCATTATCTTTTTCTTCTCTTTCTCAGCTGCCTTTACGCTTTAACGATAACCTGGTGCTGAGGCAGCTGCGTTACACAGGTATGCTGGAGACTGTGCGCATCCGCCAGTCGGGCTACAACGTCAAGTACAGCTTCAAGGTAACACACACACATCTGCACCCTGCAGATGCACTTTAAAGGAAGACTTTACCTACAAAATGATCATTTGTATATCAATTACTCAGCCTGTGTTATGTTGTATTTGTGTAGAAAACTTTGTTTTTCTCGCATGCCTCCATGGTAAAAAAAAAAAAAAAAAAAAGAATCCAAACACTGGAAATTTATGATGAATTGAAGTCAATGGGGTCCAAATGAAATGACAGCAAAAGTATATCAAAACATCCCTTTACAAACTCACACAGCTCATGCGGTATAACCCAAGTCTCAAATACAACACAATACAATACTGCCCTACAAAGCCTAAGTGCAGTAACTACGCAAAGGGTAAAACTGAGAAAAATGGCTTTAAAGTTTGGTTTTGAGACAGATTTTGTAGTTACTGCAAATTTTATATCATTTTTTCTCTAAAACTAAGCAAAACTGAACTCTGAAACTTTGTCACAAGATAAAACAGATATCAAGGAGTTCATTTTTTACTTACAACTCAATTTTGACCAAAAATGTAGTTACTGCACTTAGGCTTTGTAGGGCAGAATAGTCAAACTGTTATCACTATTTAAAACACTTACACATATAGTATTCCTGGGCAAGTGCATGAATTTGAACTTGCACACTACAGTACTTGAATGCTGAAGTGTTTCAAATAGTTAGCTCAGTAGCCCAGTAGCTCACTGAGTAGAGCAGGCACTCCATGTATAAAGGCAGTGTCCTTGCTGCAGTGGTTGCGGGTTCAATTCCAGCCCATAGCCCCTTGCTGCATGTCATCCTCCCCCCCCACACACACACTTCACACTTAACCTGCCCTATCCAATAAATAAATAAATTTCTTAATTGTCACCTATACTTTTGCTTTTTTAGTATATAATCACCTGAAAACAAGAATCGTGTTTTTATTTCCTTAGAATGAGCTGTTTATATCTACATACAGAGCAGGTCCTTTTCCCATGCAGCTCGCCATGTTGTTTCTACAGTTGCCCAGAACAGACAAACCAAACCCTGGCTCTTGATAGGGCCAATGGTGTTTTCGCTTCAGCCACTGTAGTCCTCCTACATGCTTGGCACACGGAAGAAGTTTCCATTTGTTGCAATGATGCAACCCTCACCATGAGTTGTCATTAAACCCTACACACTAGACCTTAGTATACATTTGAGATACATTAATTGCACTTTACTTGAGGTCTTCCATTTTATGCTGCTGAGTACTTTTATTCCAGGTCAGTAAGATTTTTGAGTAAAGTACCGTAACATGTAATGGAGTATTTTTATATTGCAGTATTGCTACTTCAAGTCCAGACATAATGAATTATGTAAAATGGTAAAAGCAAAGTAATGTGCAAAAATCACAGCAGCAGATGGAAAGATATCTGGACTTTGTTTAATTTGGTTCAAGCTCCAAAAATATCACAGTCTCCACTTCCCATAATTAAACTAAAAGCATCTTTTCATTTGCCCCTGCACATTTAGTAAATGAGTACAAAAGCATTCTCTCATTTGCAGCCGGTAACTCATACCAGCTCAGGAAACTTTCAGCAACCCCAAAGACTTTTTTTTATTGATTTAAGCTTTTTGAGAAAATGACTTAAACTTGTAATGGGGTATTTTAAAATTGCGGTATTGCTACTTTTATACATTTTTTCCACCACTGGTGGTAGTGGTCCAGACATAATGAATTATGTAGAATGATGAAAACAAAGAACTGTGCAAAAATCACAGCAGCAGATGGAAAGATATCTGGACTTTGTTTAATTCTGTACAAGCTTCCAAAGCACTGCATTCTCCACTTCCCATGATTAAACTAAAAGCATCTTTCAGCCCTCCACATGTAGTAAATGCCCACATTTTACACTCCACAGCGCCTGTTTCCAAGGCAGATTTCTGTTAAAAAAATAAAGTTGAGTTTGAGCCCAATCAGAGCATTATTTTATTAAACATGGCAGAGCTCATCCAGAGCCACAGAACACATCATATAACAGTTTTTACAGGCTGAATATGACGAGTAAACTGACCTTGAAGTGTAAAATTGGTGGAGTTCCCCTTTAAATGATGTTAGTTTCCTGAGAGTTAAAACAGACCCACTTATCCTCTACTCTTTGTGTAGAAATTCCAAGTATCATGTTATCCATGAAGCAAACAGTCGATAAGCCAAATAGTAAAAGGAGTCCAGCAGCAGCAGATCACATTAACATGTTCCCTCTGTGCGGGTGTGTGCAGGCCAGACCGCTGCTGCACTATCAATCTCACTGCTAACGTCCCGAAACTTAAACGACACTCAGGTTTCCACCGGTTTCTGTGCCAGTGATGAATTCATCTGCAGAAAACATGTCGCTGGAGCTGTTTGAGCCGCAGCTTCATTGTGTGTTGTGTCAGGAGGGAATTGTGGGGGACGTGAGGTGGCAGCCATCTTAACCACGCTGGCTCTTGTACGAATGATGTCAACCCTGTGAGAAACGCTGTATGACTAATAAAGCAGATCGTGTTTTAATGCAGATTGGAAGTGAGTTTTTGGACAGAGAAGGTTTGGGAGTGGCTCAGTCCCTCTCCAGTTCTCTCTTACATTAGTTTCCATTTGGTGGTGTTGAATGTTCATTTGTGCCAGTCATGTCACGTTGAGGTTTTAGGCGAAGATTAAGTCTCTGTGCTTTAGTTTGTTAAGGAGTCACCTCACCAAATCACAGCTTATGTTTCTACCCATAGTGGTATCTACTGGAGCAGCGCAGGTCATTTAGGTTCTATTTACTGGGGTTCAGAGATACCTGCTGCCTCCCAAATACAGTCAAAGTAATGGAATTTAAATATGGCACTCAAAGTATTGAAAATGAGTCATTTCAGTCATTTAAACAGACCTGACTCTTTCCAGAAACAGTGTCCCAGTTACTCAGGATAATACACAGACCTCGCTGTGGACACTAACTTTAAATTGACTAGAAAATTGCAGTGGTGGAAAGTAACTAAGTACATGTGCCCAAATATTGCACTTGTGTACAAATTTGAGGTACCTGCACTTTACTGTTTATCCACTTCATGCTACTAAAACAGAGATGCTTCCACTGCACTACATTTCAGAGTAAAACACTTGCCTCTACTATATTCATCTGACAGCTGTTATTACTTATTTCTTTTCAGATTAAGATATTACATTCAAAAAACATGCTAATCTTAAAATACATTGCACTGTTAAAAGTTAAACCCGTGACTCCTAACCTCTTTGGTTTGTGACCTCTTTACCAAAACACAGTGTCTAGTTTGGGCTCCTTCTCATGTTTCAGATGTCTGTAGTTGGGTTTCCATCCAAAGGTACTGCGAATTAAAGTTCTAGCGTGAAGGATTTAGTGGCATCTAGCAGCTGAGGTTGCAGATTGCAACCAACTGAAACTTCTCCTGTGTGCCAGCGTGTAGGAGAACTACAGTGGCTGGCTCAAAATTGCGAATGGCCCTATCGAGAGCCAGTGTTTGGTTTGTCTACTGTAGAAACATGGCAGTGCAACAAGGCGGACGCCGTGGACAAGGAACTGCTTTGTTTATAGATATAAAAAGCTCATTTAAAGGTAACAAAAACAAAACGTTTCTTAGTGTCTGGTGATTATACACTGAAGAAAACATACTTAATATATCATACTCCATTTCTGTCAATATATCCCCTGAATCCTACACACTGGAGTTTAAAGGGAATTTTCTGAAAGTCGACAAAAGACAGTGTGGATTTATGTACTTTTTTTTTTAATCTACTACTGAGTTAGTTCATATAGATAAGCAGTGGGTGGCGCTAATTCTCCGGTTTGCCACTTCAGAAGAGGGCGCAACAAGAGGGCGTATTTAAAAGAGCACCAGTCAAACCTCAACAAAGCAATACATGGGATGTACAATAACAGAGACAACACTGGATAATAGAAATATAGTTTTTGAACAGCTAATATTACAGCTATGCGCTCTTTAAAGAATTCTAGTAACAGCTCTATGCTTTCATAAGCTGTAAAAGACGACGAGAGCCTAAGCAGTGATATGACACAACTGTACGTCATCATGTCTTTGCTGAGTCTGTTGTCGCATTTACCTTTTATTGATTCGGTAACTTTTCCTTTACCCAAGCATAAAAACGTTGTTGCGATATTTCAAGTTTTTTTTCACGTGCAAATCGAAAATGCACATACAAACAGGTGGATGGAAACACACCTCATGAGTTGTTAGCAGTTACACCAAAGAGAAACCTGTCCTTTAAACTTCTCAGATGGCTTTATTTGAATGTGTTTGACACCCAAACAAGTAAGATTATCCAATGTTTCTTAAGAACCAAAAATAAAAGTTAAAAAAAAAAAAAGTGGAAAAAATGAATTTTAGTAACAGAATTTTTTCTTTTCCCTCCAATTTATCATCTCACAACCATTCAGATTTAACTTGTGACCCTTTGCTACACCCTTCCCTACATTGGGAGCCATCGGACTAAACTACCAAACTGTATTTAAAGTAGTTAAAACTAGTTCCATCTTGAACAACTGCAACAGTAAAATGCTCCTCACATATCGTTGCATCTGTATTAACAATACAACAATATATCAGTTACAGAGGCCACTTTCTGCAGTATTTTTTACTTTGAATCTACTTCCACAACTTGAAAGTAGTTCCCACGAACATTTAAAAGCTAATATAAAGATGTCACGATATATTTGTGTGGACCGACCATAAAATCTAAACTGAGTGCAAAGCTCATAAAACTGTTTTTGATGAGCTCACTCGCATGATTTCAGCATCAGACATTTTCATTTATCAGAAATTTGCCCCAAACATATTTAGTGCTGCGGTCAGCACTAATGAGAAATATCTTGGGCATGGCATCACTTTGGAGGACTCTGCTGTTTCCCGACTCCTCAGAACAGAGCCTCTCCATTGTCCTCGGCTCTCCGAAACACTCCCCATGCTTGTAATTGTATAAACACAGCATCTGTTTCCCTATCCACCCCCTGCAGCCGAGGGTGCAGAGTGTATTGGATTCAGACAATGGGCCTCAGTTTGAAGAGTGGGAGTTCAGCATATTTATGCCATGATGTTTGAACCCCTGCAAATATGGACAGCGTGGACTTTTACCTGAAACCACATGTGCCTTGACAGATTTTTACTCTGCTCTAGAGATGCTGCAGGAGGCTGCTTTGGTTTCCGCTGCTGTTCGAGATTTATATTTCAAATTCAGGGCCACACTGTTGTACATCCCCACCAGTTAATCCTGTCTTCAGTCCAGTGTTAGAAAAATTATATTAGACACATTACTGGACACAAATCGTGCGCACATAACACAAACATAAAATCCAGAACAGATGCTGCGGGGTAACATGTATTTCTCATTAACACCTGTCCTTGTTCTCTTGACAGGATTTTGTCCATCACTTCTGCGTGCTGCTCCCAGAGGGCACCACTGCCACCAGAGAGAGCATCCTGCAGAGTCTGGACCAGCTAGACCTGGAACCAGAGGGGTACCAAGTGGGAAAGACAATGGTATTTACCCTGCCCTCTCCTTTCCTCTTTCCTTTTTGCAGTTCTTTGAATCAGCTGATAAACAAATACAGTAAAAAAGCATGATGTGACATCTGTTTTTCATACAGCACATTATCCCTGACTGAGTAAACCCCCTCTACTGTACAAAAACATTTTTAAAAATGTGTTTATAAACCAATTAATATTTAATATGAGCTAGTGGTGCAGCCATAAAAAAAACCTAGTGTGTGGTTTCAAATATTTCACACACTCAAGGTTCAGCTTTTGATAAGTTTTGGAACAAGATGATTGAAAATATAAGATGTGTGGTATGGAAAAAAAATCTTTATACCACTTCCACTTTAGTGGGAATTCAAGAGGAATATCAAGGGTAATAATTTTTAACTTTTCAACTTTCCAAGTGGTATTATTGTTGCTTTCAATTTTCCTTAACTGCCAACAACACAGGACAGACTTATTTGTTCTCCACAGTTACTTTGGTTCCTTCAGCCTCCACCATTTCTATTTCTGGGGATAGTAACTGTAAAGAACTCACATCGATACTCTTTGGTAACTGAGTATAGCAACATAGACTGTATAAAATAACAAACAAAGTTGCTGTGACTTCACTCATTGTATTGTGGACTCACATTTTGGAGCCCTGAATTCAGCACTTCTGCTGTCGCCATCTTGGATTTTTGGAGCCAGAAGTAACCATCTATGAACAAGAGGTTGGAGCTGTGGAGGAGCGAGGTGTGCATCTGACTCATAGGCTATAGCAACGCCTCGTGGCCACGCCTTTGAATATGGGAGATCGTATCTAGTGACAGACACCATTGCGTAGTTTAAAGGATAACTTCTGTATTTTTCAACCTGGGCCCTATTTCCCCATGTGTACGTGTGCGTATGATTCATAGGTACAACTCGTTCTAAAACTGGTTCAGTATTGAGGGAGGCAGATGCAACCGGGAGCCGCGAAACGAGCTAAAACGGTAACGGGGGCAAATGCGTCCCGTATAAGTTTGCGCATTAAAAGTGCTTTTTTTTCGCCACTGACCGGTTCAGATCGCCAGTGCTATCTCTGTAAATAGCACACTAAGCGTTTCCCTTACCTCTGGGCTGTGTGACGTCATCTCACGAGAGCTTTGCTCCACTGTGTCTGTAGCTCTCTCTACTCGTGGGACAGCCGTTTTCTTGAGGAAGAGGTGTTTCGGGATTGGATGTCTTCTCTTCTTCGGCTGGCAGTAGTCATCTTGGGAGAAGTGAGCACTGCAGACCCGATGGTCTGCAAGGCACAGCGTCTGGACAGGAGTGTTAGCATCCATTTGTAGCACAACTAGCCACAACTTCAGCATCTCGCCGTCCGACAAAGGCAGCCTATGAAAGCTGTACGAGGTGTTGCGCAACATCCTGTTCTTGCAATTCGGATAAGCACAAACACGAACTGTAGTTTTCAATTGATGCAGTAAAACTCTCAGCTGTACTCCGGGACAACCAGTGCCACTCTGAGCGGCGCTCAGCATGGCTCCTCTGTTTTCTCCCGGCAACAAGCAAAGCTCTCGCGAGATGACGTCACACAGCCCAGGCGTAAGGGAAACGCTTAGTATGCTATTTACAGAGATAGCACTGGCGATCTGAACCGGTCAGTGGCCAAAAAAAGCACTTTTAATCTGCAAACTTATACGGACGCATTTGCCCCCGTTACTGTTTTAGCTCGTTTCGCGGCTCCCGGTTGCATCTGCCTCCCTCAATACTGAACCAATTTTAGAACGAGTTGTACCTATGAATCATACGCACACATACACATGGGGAAATAGGGCCCAGGTTGAAAAATACCGGAGTTATCCTTTAAGTGGTTGATTGTTGTTGCACATACTTGGGATTGTGAATGATAGTTGGAGCCATGCTGGGGGAGGGGGTGGGGGTTTAGGGAGGGTAAAAGCTTCATTGGAGTCATCAGGTGGGTGCCCTCCTTCACTAGTGTTTCGATGATAGGCCCACGACACCTCCAGAGGGCTCATTAGCAGCACCTGGCATTCCAGGTGCGCCCCCCTCTTCCTTTACTCCCCTGAACCCTGCTGTTGTTAGTGGCATTTCAGGCCCAAGTGGTGTCTCTCCTCTTAATCAGTAGCTACTGGCTTGTCTGTTTGGCTGCACCAGAGAGGCCTTTGATGGCCTGACGTTGGGCTTAGCCTGGTAGTTGACTTGCTTATGAAGCCTCTGCAGCCCACTTCAACTGGGCAAACCTCTGCTTTCCAGCCACGTTGCTCAGTGTCAGCTGCCAGCTCGGCATACTTAAGGCTCTTGCGCTCGTAGGCCTCCTCCACAGCATCCTCCCAGGGCATGGTGAGCTCAACGATTTAGACGAGGCGCACTGAGGAGGACCAAAGCACGGGGTCTGGTCTGAGGTTAGCAGAGGCAATCTCAGATGGGAAGCACAGGTGAAAAGTGTTTAGGCTCAATATACTGTACTGTATGTGATTTTGTGTTTTACTGTATGTTATACTATCTGTTGCTGCATGATGAGGCATTTAGAAATGTGGAAAATGTCAGTCTAAGACCCAAAAGTGATTCACTGAAAATACTGTGGGGGTTTAAAATGACTCAGACTCAGTAGGTTTATTAAAATGTTGAGTTACAGAAACTTTTATAAAGAGTCACAGACAAAGGGAAATAATTGTGTTGGGGATATTACCTGAAAGCATCCGACCTCCAGACAATGAAGACACTGCCCCATATTTGGTGTGGTTATGAATGAGTCATGATGGAGAGGTCTCTGCCTTCAGGGTGCTGTCTATATAATTAGACCATCATACCTAACATACTTGTGTCCATGTGTCCAGCCAAAGATCTCTGAAGTTTGTGTGTGAGCAGAGTGTGTGCGTGCATCTCTTTATTAACCCCATTCTTCATTCAATGTGTGTGTGTTACCCTGTGCTGACCATCATGGCCCCTCCCCTCAGGTGTTCCTGCGGGAGGCTGGGCGTCAGCGGCTGCAGGCCGTGCTCCACGCTGAAGTTCTCAGACGCATCGTCATGCTGCAGCGGCTGTTCAGAGCCCACCTGGAGAGGAAGCAGTTTGTCAGGATGAGAGAGGCAGCGACCTGCATCCAGGTACAGCACAGTGCTTCTCACGCTCTCATCTCCATCCGCTTCATTTATATATTTTCCTTCTTTCTTCGTTGTTTTGGAATATGCTCCTGAAAATTGTTTGTATGGCTGAGCGTTAATTCAGTATATTGCTTATTGACTCAGTGGAACTAAAATGATTAGAGTTAGAGTTTTACAAAGACTTCCTGTACAAATTATTGAATGCAAGCTCATTTTAAAGACTAACAAATAATGTAGTGATCTAAGTTTTTGTTTTACTGAGGTGAAAAGGTTTGTATGACATAATGCATACTGTAACTATGAACAGTTCATTGCATTAGTCATCATATATGTGATTTTCATGTGACTTTCATTTGCGATATTGTCATACTAATCAGTATCAGAAAGATACAGGTAAGTATACTGTGGTGTTCGTTTGCCACATATTGCCCAGTCCTAACTCACTGCAAAACTAAATGTTAGGCATGCACGATGACATCAGTATCGCCCGATATTGGCTTTAAAATGAATCAGAATCGGCCAACATGCTTTCTCTTAACTTGCACAATGTATGAATATTACATACATTGAAAAACACTGTATTTCATGTCTCCATCTGCTGGTGGACCATCACGATAAGAGTATGCATGCATAATATGATGTTAATTCCACTACAGAAGAGACTTGATGATCACTAAATTTAGGCGAAGAAAAAAAGTGGATGTATTGATATCAGTTATTGGTCAAATGAATTGTTGCATATCGACATATTGGCAAAAAATCTAATATCGTGCATCTTTACTAAATTTGAAATGAAAGGACAAAAATATTTTTTTAATAGTTTTTTTCCCGTTTTTAACACTTGAACAATACACAAACACGGACGTAAGAAAAAAAGAAAAACACGACGACAAAAACTAAATGATAAAAATAAATAAATTATAATGATGATAAGAAAGTATAATTTAAGGGACACACACTGTCAACTAGAGAAAAAACAACAACACTGTTTTACGCCAGTTCATACTGTGTCCACAGGAAGGTTGGAAAGAGAGATAGCATCCATGGGGTGAAGACCATGAGTGGTCAGGGAAGGTCCAACGGTAACCTAGTGTCCTGGCAGATCAAAGCACAGTGTACAGTCCAGTGTGGTTAGTCAGCTTGACTCCTCATCCTTTTGATGTGTTCAATAAACTTGATGAGGGAGTTAGACAGAGTGTACCAGATTTCTTTAAGATGACGGATTTCCTCAAGATGTTCAAGACAAAAAAAAAAATAGTAATTTAGTGATTTTGTAACACGAGGAGGGAAGGCAGATTTCCATTCTCGCAAAATAACCCTTTTTGCTTTTACTATATCAAACATAAGAGCTTGCTGTACGGCAGGGGAAGAAGTCAAAGAGTCATCAGAACAGCCCTGCATCACAGTGAGAGAATATGGGACTAACTGTTTGCTATATATGTTACTATACAATTGAAAAATGTCGGTATTTATTACGTTGTTTTTTTTAACTTACGTACCAAACTAGGAAATGTTTTTAAAGGTATACTATGCAGGATTGTCGGTTACTGTTTGTAAACATGCTCACCAGCGACAGTGAAAATAAAAGCCAACCCCAGATTCATGCTCATTTGGTATTTCACCTCGCTATATTTGCATTCTTTTAGCGCTGTGTCTCTTGGAGACCTGCTGCTTATGGTCTGGCACCTGGTCACCACCTTTTTAAAAAGCTCCAACCTCATCGGAGCGTTGTGGAGTTACACATCCTTAAATGTCCTGAACACAGAAAAGAAGAAGAAGATAAGAAAATACAGGCAGAGGGCAGACGCTCTGCAGAAAAATACGTCACCACACACTTCTACTGGGTCATAAGTGATGACTTGAGAGAGATTACTTCTGTATGAGTCTGTACATTGTTTTATTGGAAAACCATTAACCTTTAAGTTTAATGTGATATCTGTGTGAACACAAAGACAGTACAAATCAATATGTCACACAAAGACATGTCCACTCTTACTGGGATTTAATTTGTCCCATAAAAGAAAATTGAGATTACCTCTTGAGTAGAGACACTTACACTTCTAATGGAGTGGCTGTACTCAGTGAACATGGACATAGGTTGTGACTATAAGGGGAAAAAAAACATCATGGCAATAACACTTTATTATCATCATCTTCTCACAGAAATGGTGGCGTATGCTCCGGTCCATAGAAGAGGAAGAGGAGGATTATGACCCCAGTGTCCAGGAGGGGGCAGCTCTGTGTCTGCAGACACACTGGCGAGGTTTCAGGGAGCGTCAGAAGTTCAGGCTGTGGAAGGAGGCTACCCTGGTGCTGCAGAGGGCGTGGAGGTTATGGCTGCAGCGGCGCTGCTCGGCAGCTCTGGTCATTCAGACGGTCTGGCGTTGTCACCAAGCCAGACAGACCTACTTGCGGCTGTATGCTGCTGTGGTACAACTGCAGGCAATTAGCAGAGGCTTCCTCGCCAGGCAGAGGTAAACCATACTGTAAAACACCTCATCATGAGCAGTAGCACCACTTCTGGTTTTTATTGCCAGACAGTTGAAGTATAGTTTTAAAAAAGCAAACATTTTAGCATTTTATAAAGACTCAGACTCTGGAAATAGCTTCTAAGGGAAGGTGACTGCATTATTTTTGCTCAAGCTGATGGAAAGCCAGATTAATCTTTGCACACAGCTCCTGTGCGCTGTGTATTTGGTCATTGTTCAGTGTGCTAATAGGCCTGGCCTGGTAAAAGCTCGCCATTACGCAAGCAATCCAACCCAAAGCAGCTCTGCGATCAGCTGAGCAGCTGAGAGCAGGAATTTTATATCAGACTCTAAGTTTGGAGAAGTAGTTGTAATTTGTTATGAATAACTTAAGCTGGTTGAAATGGAGGAGGAGGTAGTTTGATGTCAGATGAAGTTGTAACTGTTCCTTCTCGATCGACAGCTTCAAAAAACTGAAGGAGCAGAGTCTGAGGGAGAAGGAGGAGCAACAGGAGAAGCTGCTTCAGCTGCAGAATGGCCAGGTGAGTCTCTCACCAGAAGACGAGGAGGCGCCTGAGAGGATCATGGGGTTGGACCTCAGCACGTGGGAGGATCGTTCCTATGGGCAGCGAGAAAGGAGCCTCCAAATCCTGAGCAGCCACGAGGGCACAGTTAAAGTGGAGGGAGAAGGAAGAGAACATGCTCGGACAAGAGAGAGTCCCTCAAAAGTGCAAACTGAAGCAACAGACTCGATCCAGAGTCCCACTGTGGTGGTGAGGGAGCGGTCCAGAACTGCAGATGAGCCCAGCCAGAAAACCACTCGGGCCAAGAGGGAGAGCCGGCGGATGAGAGAGCTGGAGCAGGCCAAGTTCAGTCTGGAGCTCCTCAAGGTGCGAGCGACCGGCGGTGGAGCCTCGTCCCCATCTGAGGAGCGACGCTGGTCTGTGGAGCTGGTGCCCCCTGTGACACCACCTCTTTGTTCACCTCAGGGCACGCCCGACAGCCAGAGCTCCAAAGGCAGCTTTGAGCTCCTCAGTATAGACGACGAGCCTCCCAAGGCGACAGAGGAGGTGACGGACAGCGAGGACCTCTGCTCCCCTCCCTCAGTGACTCCAGTACCTGAGCCCACTGTGGAGGTCGTTTCAACAAGCCCGAAGCCAGCTGAACCACATAGGACAGTTTCTGATGATATCTCCCACCCAGGCAGCCAGAGCCAAACCAAAACGGATCTGGCACCCCCCTCTGTTCCAACACATCCGCCCAAAATCGAGAACTACCTCCCTACCTTTTACGTCCCTGCTAGCGAGGGCAGCGCAGTCGTCTCCCATCGTCCTGCTGAAGAGCCCAAACAAAACACAGAGGCAGCTGTCTCTACAGCCACCACCACTGTCGGCAAGCCTGTCAGGCGGGAGTCATCGCGCCGCCCTGTGGTGGTGGTCATCAGCATGCAGAAAGAAACGCCGCTAAGCGAAGAGCTGAGTGATATCGTCCGTCCCCCTGTAGAGGTTCGAGATTCTGCAGCCCAGACAGGGGAGAAAGTAGAGCCAGCACCTGTGCCTCAAGGTCCCGTCCCTGTTCCTACCTCTGTCCCTCAGGCTGACCAGGCCGTCATAGAGAAGCTGGTGCGACTGAACGAGGAGAAGGAGGTGAGGCAGCGCAATCAGCAGCAGCAGAATGAAAAGGAGATGATGGAGCAGATCAGGAAACAGAAAGAAGAGTTGGAGCGCCAGCGCCTTTTCTTCGCTCAGTATGAGAGAGACATGTTTGAGAAGCAAAGAGGAGAAGCTCTGCACAGGATACAGCAGAGCCGACAGGGCGGACCGGACGCTGGTGGAGCTGCAACCTCCAGCAAGCCGGTCAGACCCAGTTCCCTGCTGATCGAGAGGACAGCGGGGCTCGCTCCTCCTCATGCCAGGACACAGTCAGACTCCACTGTCCCATCAGTGCACTCTCCTCCAGGTGTCGACCTCCAGAGCAGTGCCCCTCGTCCTCAGCTGCCTCCTCCACCTGCTTCTGTTCCCAGAGAGAGACGCAAGGAGAGCAGGCCCGTTGCTGAGGGCTGGGCGCCCAAGCTCACTCTGGAGTCTAAGGATGGAGGAACCAGAGCGAGAACAGCAGCCAAGAAGCCTGCGAGTAATCAAGGCACCACAGTCAGTATGACGGATAAACCTGGCAACATTTTCTTCTCTCCGAAGGACAAAGTGACGTTTACTAAGTGAGTAATGAAGTAGTACATTGTTCTTTTGCTTTTATTCCCAATTAGCATCAGCTTTAATGCCAGGTAGGTTATATATTAAATGTATGTAACTTAAATGTTTTGTGTTAATATTAATTGAGTACTAAGAGAAGAATTTGAACATTTCTGACTCAGATATTGTTGGGTTTGTGACACGGCCACTGACACTAAGATGAATAAGCTGAAAGCAACACATAGTGACATCATTCAAAGGCAGAATCTACTGACCTCTGACAGCTCTGTGTGTCTTGCTGATGCTAGTCTATTGTACAAAGTGAAGATCTGGTCACTCCTTCATTAAAAGAGTTCATACAACCGTGCTCAGACAATGGGAGGACATAGAGGACGACCAACAGAGGCGACTGTGCAGTACAGCACAGATCCACTGAGAGCTACAAACTGTTGGAGCACAGTACCAAGTGAGATGAGACAGTGCAACAGCTTTGTTGGTTTTAAATTTAAGATGAAATCACGGCTAAAATCCACCTAGTCATGTACCCAACACACATGAACTCAAACACTTGATCTGACATTATGAAATCTGGTTATATCTTAATGTTGTAGCTGTATTGTTGCTGTTGTTATTGCTGAGACCATTGTGTCATGAATATATTGTGTTTTTTATATAATATATATTATATAATAGCTGTGCAATGTCCCTGTTATGGAAATTAAATATGAAATAAATAGTAACGCACAGACTGCACCATTTTTCATCAGGATCGGCTAACATTTCCACAAACAAAAAATTATACCTCATTGATTTTAAAGATGCCATAACCAGATACACAACATATATTCACATAGTGGCTTTAGGTGTGTCTTTAATGACATCTTCATTGACATTCCAGGGCTCAACAATAAGGACTGAATGTCACATCGGGCTAGCATATCTAGTGACTCATTGCCCGACCAGGCAGGTGGTAAAAATAATTTAACACATTGTTTTTTTTTCTGTAGCTGATGGTCAAAACTTGTAGAAAAGACTCTTGCACACTGTCTAACTTACAAGAACAATGATTTTAATGCTGCAACGTTTCGGTGACTAGACCTCCATCAGGCAAACAGTTTTGTAACAAAGAGAAGCCATGCTTGATGAAGGTCTACTCACTGAAATGTTGCAGCATTAAAATCGTTATTTTTGCAAGTTAGAAAGTGCACGTGAGTCTTTTCTACAAGTTTTGTTCTTCTCGTCCCGCTCCTACGCACCTGATTGGAAATAGATGTGCGAAGTATTCCTTTGTTTTCTGTAGCTGATGGTGGAAGTAGCGAAGGAATGGACCATCTTGCCTTCTTCTCAACTCCGTCTAGAATTGCACATGCGCAGTACCCATAGGGCACTCAGGAGAAAATGTCAAATGTCAGCAGTTCAAGACAAAGTTAATGAGCTGAAGCACAAGTGAGCTTTTAAATTATCATGGAATCAGGAGTTTAGTTGGGTGGTGTTGGAGGATACGAGGGGATTTCTGACTATGTACTTATTTGCCACAAGTTTCAGAGCAAGGCGGAAAAAATGGGGACATTTTTCATGACAATTAAGTATAATCTTAGTTGTTATTTGATAATCGAGAATAGATGAAACAATTTATATAGGGGCAAGTAAAAATTGACTTTGGGCAAGCAGATTTCTGACGCACTTGCCTGACAGGGAAAGTAAAAAAAAAAAAAAAAAAGATTCTAAATGTTAAACCCTGCATTCTTGGTTGCCGCTATATGGAATACTTTTTGGTACTTATATCTTCCTCTTTTTGTCCTCCAGGTTTGACGGTGACGCTGTTGCTAAAGAAACACCTGCAGCCGTTCTCAGAGAAGGACCCTCTCCAGTGTCTAAACCCTCTAAAGGAACAAAAACGCGGGATGTAAGTAAACTCTCCTTTTTCTTTCAGAAGATGGACATGTAGCATGTGTTTGCAAGTTTGCAGGAGTGCATTTTGTGTTGTGTCTGAATTAATGGATGTCGGCAGCTCCCAGTTTTACACTAAAAACGACTCTGACCTACATGAGGAACTCAATGCACTGAGGCTCTTCTTATTAAAGGCTCCTTTTAAACATGCTGTTATCACTTCTGATGAAACTCCAGGTCAGCAGAGCGGGCCAAAAAAAGAAAGCCAGAATGGCACGGACCCGCTCCGATTTCCTCACCCGCGCCCCCATCACCTCAGTTGGGGGCGATTCAGACGAGGATGAATATGATGGCGACAGCCCCGTCAGCCCCACCAGCCCCCGTCATTACAGTCTGCCCCTCTCCAAACAGAGCTCCACGGAGGCGGGCCTGAGAGAGTCTTGTTTCAGTGACTCAGACATGGTAACAGGCGCCATCCCAGCCAACAGTGGCCCTCTCTACACGTTCTTACAGCGTGGCTTCTCTTTGACATTTCTAACCCCCTCAGCAGAGACGATCTACATCACTGACTCAAACTGGGCTTCAACAAACTTTCTAAAAATGTACACTAACTTTCTGTGAGAGTGGAAGACATTTCAAAGGTGTTTCAAGGCTGGTATTTCAAAGACATTTTGAAATATCTGTGTACTAAAACAAACGCTTAGCTTCCAATAGAGGGGAAAATATACAGTGATTTTATGTATGATGCAAATATTCATGTCAATTTTTGAAGACACAAAATCAAGGCTGTTAAACAACCATAAATCCAATATTTTATTGGTTTGACAACCCCTCCAGAAATCACTGGGCCTCAGTCACTAATATTTCCCAAAGTTTTTTGATTATTTATTTATTTAACCTTTACTTAACCAGAAAAACCTCTTGAGATTTAAAATCTCTTTAAGAGAGACAGGCAGCAACATAAGTTACAGACAGACAACACAGAACTAAAATACAGAATAAAAATGTAAAGCTCTAAAACAAGCAATATAAAACACAAAATAAGATTTCTACAAGGAAAAGCCAAAAAGTATATCGATGTATACTAGATATTAACCATAAAAACATAAAAATGCAACTACAAATTATTAAAAGATCAGCTAAGCTACACCATGACAATGACATATAGAAGATTGTGCACAAAAATCCTGCGGCAGTTGCATGACGCAGCCGAGAGGAATCAAAGAATGCAACTTTAAGTCCTCCTGCAGAAGATTCCACACATAAGGAGCTGCATACATAAATGCTTGCTTGCCAAACTCTGTACGCACCCTCGGTACAGACAATAAAAACATGTTTTGTGAACGGAGAGCACATTTTCAATTTTTTGCTTAATGTACACACATAAGTAACATAAGAGTTTTTGCTTACAGTTATTCTTGAGAAAGGTTGTTGGCACGTGTTCTTATAATAATGAATCCTGTTGTCCTTTTTAGCGCCCCACAAATTTACATTAAAGGGCATGAGACTGCAGGGCAGTGTGCACACACAGAAATTGAAAAGAAAAGTTGAGAGAGTGAAGTCAAGAATGCCCAAATGAAAGCCCAGAGATGAGAGGGTGGAGCACTGGACTGTAGACGTAAAAAAAAAAAAAAAACTTCAGTAGTTATAAAGTTGAGGAATTTCTGCAGAAAGAGAACGCCAAATGAGCTCAGTAGAGTCAGTAGTGAATATAAATGAACAAGAAATCTTATCTGGAGATGAGCACACAACTGGCGACAGAAAAAAGAAAGGTCACATCTCAAATCTGAGGCCAAAAACATACTGTAAGACACAGGAGAGACACTGACCCCTGAAGGCTTGCTCTGGTCACTCTCTGCAAATAGAAAAGGACAGTGCACATTAATGAACATGATCACTTAAGTCATGTAAATGTGCCACATTTAACCATACAGGCTAATTTTCATCTGCAGTCCCTGGCCGGTTGAGCGTATATGTGTATATGTAAGAAAAAGACATTAAAATAACATGTCCATAGAAGAGCACATAAGCACATAGCCACAAACAAACACACAAAAGCACAAAGTAAAGCACATAATCAAGACAGTGACATCACCATAAAACCCTACTTTGGGTCGATGAATAGTGTGATCAGCTGGATGTAGTGAAAACTGCCTGAGTTCTAAGATGAAATCCCCTCTTATAAATGTTTGGTGATTGAGGCCCATTGTCAACACTGAATATTAATGTGACTTCATGCATCATAATTGATGCAGGGCAGTTTTTGAAATGTGTTTTCCCTTCAAACACTAAACCTTTAACGTAGCTGCTTCTGTAACATGATTTGACTTATCTTTCTCTCACAGCTGTTAACACTGACTCTTCTCCTTGGTTTATTCTTCCTGGTTAATTAACAGTGTTTGCATGTTCACTTGATCACATTTCCTCTCTTAGCATGTAGCGCTGGTCATGAGTCAAACCTTGGGAATACTTGACAAAGATCATCATTCACTCTTGTCTTTCTTCACCACCTTAAAACACTCTTTTAACTGTTATTTTCCTGATTTATTCCTCTTGTCATATGTTGTTGTGCCATATGTTTCACAAGTATTATCTGTCATCCTATTGTTAAGCTACATGGGAGAGTTTCTAGTAGATGTACAGTGTGGCTGGTGCAGCTGCAGTGATGTGATGCTGCCCTCTACTGGCTTGAAGCTGTCCTCAGATCATATGCTCATGGGCCACATGGACACTCACGATAAATAGACTTTTCTAGGGTTTTGGCGTGTCTTTAACATGTTGTCCAACCTGATGTTGTTTCAGCCTGCAAGCTCTGAGGAGCAAAAGAAGATACACAAAGCCATGTCGTCAGGAGATTTGGTCAAAGTGGACTCGATGCGCAAGAACTCACAAGATGGAAGGTTTGTTCGTCAACTTAGCGTTGCTAGTTTTACCAAATGTTTTTGTCACTTATAAGTGAAAGATTGTTTATTAACTTCGCATTGCTGTAGGGTTCGTAAGATGCGTTTCTGGGGCAAGACAAAGTACGGGGACAAGAAGAGAGAGAAGCTGATCTGTGGGGCCGACTCCCTGGATGGCGACTATGGAGACACTGGGCCACTGCTGGGAGAGGGTGCGTTATCCAAAAGCAAATACATATATTTCCAGGACTTTCATGTTGAGCACCAAAGTACTGTCTTTATTTAAATCTTTGAGCGCACCTGAAGTTCATTTGACTGCACAAATCCTTTGTTTTAAAGTGGTATCATTCCCTCTGAGGTGTCACTGACTGATCCTCTCACACACAGCAGGTCAGGAGAACATGTCGCCCCCCTGCAGTCCCGACCTGACGCTGGATCGAGGGTTCAGAGACCTGAAGGAGAACAAGGAGCCGTCTCCCAAGGTGAAGCGACGGCGCAGCGTTAAGATCAGCAGCGTGGCTCTGGAGCCGGCTCAGTGGCAAAACGACGCGCTGCAGATTCTCACCTGCACCAACGATTACAGGAGCATGAACGACTTCCTCATGAAGAAGGTACAGACATGCTCTCTCTTATACTGTAGATGCAGATGTGTTAGGAAGGAGAGTGACTCCAAACCCCTGTTGAGTTTTCATCAGTTTTCAAGATGATTGTGGTGTCTATTTTAGATCAACGACTTGGACACAGAGGACAGTAAGAAGGACACCATGGTGGACGTCGTGTTTAAAAAGGCTTTGAAGGAATTCCGTCTGAACATCTTCAACTCTTACTCTACAGCGCTCGCAGTAAGTGCTGTCAACACTGTTTAAACAATCATTTAAAACTGAAATATATTCTCATAGTCATGATATTCTTCCTCAAACAAAGCCATTAGGAGTGCAAAATTGTCATCAAATCAAAGTACTAGATAAAGGACTAGGTCTTTCATACCGGGATTCCAAGGTAGGCGGATACTTTGCTCTTCCCGTGACCCCTTCGTCTTCCCTCCTAGATGGACGACGGTAAGAGCATCCGCTACAAAGACCTCTACGCTCTGTTTGAACACATCTTGGAAAAGACCATGCGGCAGGAGCAGAGGGACTGGAGAGAGTCTCCTGTCACAGTGTGGGTCAACACCTTTAAGGTTTTCTTGGATGAGTTCATGCAGGTGTACAAATCTCAGGACAGCACGCTCAGCAAGGTAAAGACACGAAACTGCGGACTGCTCAGGGAAATATGCTAATTCACGCCTATTGGATGATGTCTGAACTGTTTCAAACAGTTTTAGTTCTTTGAATTTATTCTGTTATGGGGGCAAGGTTAAAAAAAATACCTTAATTGTTAAGGATCTGATAAGAGAGTTGAATGTGTAATGTTTTTCAATGTGTAAGGAAAGGAAGTATCTTTACAACCTTTAAACGTCATGTTGTGTAAAGGTTTATTTGTCCGTTAGTTTCCTAGAGTTAAGTGATTTTATGTATCGTCATCTTGATATTTGATAATAATGCTAACGTATCCAGAGACATAACTTAATAAATACTAAAACATACCTGTTGCTCTGTTTTGTCTTTTTATCACTACAGCAGGTACCTAAACCTGAACGCAAAAAGCGGAGGAAAAAGGACGCTGACATTGTAAGTCGTCTTTCTCATCATGAATCTTACTATATAATGACGAAAACTCTGTCTGTGTGTGTGTGTTCCATGTTTTTCTCCTCACTGACTTGGTCAATCCATGTGAAATTTGGCACAGTGGTAGAGGGTCATGGGAGGATGCGAATGAAGCAATATTACATCAATTGGCCAAAGGGGGGCGCTATAGCAACCGATTGAAATTGCAAACTTTGAATGGGCATATCTCATGCCCCGTATGTCGTAGAGACATGAAACTTTGCACAGAGATGCCTCTCCTCATGAGGAACACATTTGCCTCAAGAACCCATAACTTCCGGTTATATAGATTTTCCGCCATTTTGAATTTTTTGACACACTTCAAATCGATCTCTTCCTAGGAAGTTTGACCGATCTGCATGAAACTCAGTGAACATAATCTAGGGACCAATATCTAAAGTTCCCTCTCGGCAAAAGTTGGAAAACTTACTAAAACTGAGCTTCTATAAGGCAATGAATATTGCGGAGGGCGTGGCTCATCACATAAAGGTGTATAACATCTCAAGGGTTTCACCCATCACCACGCAACTTTGTAGGCATATGACCACACATAATCTGAGGGGACCCCTCCATTATTGACCCTATCAAACAAAATGGGGGCGCTACAGAGCTAATTTCTTATGTAGGCCTAACCGCCATATCGATTTTTACTAAACTTGGTAGATATGTAGAACAGGACGCCTCAAGGTGACTGGAGAAATTTAACTCTAATTGGCAACTGGGTGGCGCTATAACAACAGAAAAATGCTTAAAAATGTCTAAAATGCGACCAATCGCTGTGGCTCCCCCCTGTGGCCCAATGTTGGGGTTTTTTTCTACTTTTTGGTATGACTAAGTCATGGTATGGTATACTGTACATAATCACAGAAACTGTCAGTCAGTCATTCTGTCTGTCCCATATTTGACAAATGATACCATTCTACCACTATTGGCAATGGTACTACTGTACTGTCAATAAAGCAATCGTACTATCAAATTCACAAACACTCTGTCTGAATACATTGCTCTTCTTAATGGGTTCAGTTGACTATTTAATCTGCAGTTTCCTATGACCTGTATCCCAAACACACACCATGTGAAACTGTGCGTGAGTAACTGTGCACTCAATGGGTTTGGACTAGTTTAACACTAACAGCAGAGAGGAAACACTTTACCTCTAACAGTCGCTCCTCTACATCCCCATCTGCTCTTTGGAATAACAAGATATAAATACACCAGCGACCAGAATAGAAAAGGCTGTAAAAAAATAAATAAAGGAAGGAAGGAAGATAAAAGCACACACATAAGTTTGAGGGGGAATATGCATGTGAACTCTGAATGAACCTGTGCTCTGCTGCTCTCTGCAGGTGGAGGAGCATAATGGCCACATCTTCAAATCCACCCAGTACAGCATCCCCACATACTGTGAATACTGCTCGTCACTCATCTGGATGATGGACCGTGCCTGCGTGTGCAAATGTGAGTGTGCACGTTAAGTATCACAGCAGGGGTTCAGCAGAGCTCGAGAATCCCTGAATGTCACAGAGTAGATCTGAGGAAAGCTGTCTTGAAAGGGCTGTTCTGCAAGCCATGGATGGCTTGGGAGAGGTATATTTTCGAAAATGATAGATTAATTGGGCGTCCCTGTGCACCACTGAGGCTGAGTCCATAATGCAGCGGCCTGGGTTCGAGTCCGGCCTTTTGCCACAAGTCACCCCCTGTTTTCTCCCCTGCTTTTCCTGACGCTGTCTCATTTTTAATGGGCAAAATTACCAAAAAAATATTTTTAAAAGGAGAATAAAATAAATTATCAATAATTAAATGAACAAAAACAGCAATTGTGTTTAAGTAATTGTTGCAGCCATTTATCAAGGACAGAAATCCCAGTATTTGCTGGTTCCAGTTTCCTAATTTAAAATATGTTGCCTTTCTCTGTTTCATGAAATTGTAAACTGGGATTTGAGAACTTAGGATGGGCATTTCTCACTATTTTCGACAGTATATTGACAAAATGATCAATCAGTTAATTGACAAAATAATTAACAGATTAGTTGCTAATGAAAATTATTGTAAGTTGCAGCCTTAAACTATTAGTGATGTTGAAATGTTGCAACATTTATGTGTTTGGTTTGCAGAGGCACCAGCATCTCACATACAGAGGCAAAACACTGATTGATAATGTGGGTTGATACAGCAGGAGTTTTAAAGGTCCAGTGTGTAGGATTTAGTGGCATCCAGCAGTGAGGTTGCAGATGGCAACCAACTGAAACTTCTCCTGTTTTCCAAGCGTGTAGGAGAACTACAGTGGCCAATGCGAAAATGCAAATGTCCCTGTCTAGAGACTGTAGCCCCTTTTCATTTTCCACGAATGTTGGGCCGATTTGCCGACAAGCTGCGAGCGTTTAGACACACAGAGGCAGAATGGCGAGTTGATCCGAGGTGCCCAATTTTCCACCTCGGAGGGTAGTCATAGTGGCAGAACCCTTTTAGTTTAAACAGACTGCCTTCCACAACAGGAGGAGCTGTTGATGATGCCGCACGTGCGAGCCACTGGCGATGGATAAACAGGAAACAGCTGATAGCAGGAATTAGCGAGCAGCTAGTAGCAAGAGGGAAACGCAAACCTGACAGACACTGTAAAGATGAGCAACTGGGGAGGCAAGGAATTGCACGCCCTCCTTGCCCTCGCAAACGAAGAGGCCATTAACCGTCAGATGACAGGAACAGTCAAGAACAGGCCGATTTACAAGAGAAACGCCAAAGTACTGACCAGCCGCAGCTTCCCTCCCACGTCACTGTTTACGTCACACGCTGAGCTACACGTTTTGTTATTTGCTCACGCCCCCCATTGCCCCGAAAAAGGTGCATTCTGTATAAACAAAAGTAGGTAGGCGGCATTTTGCTGCACTCCCCGATTTTGTTTTTATACTGCCAATGCTGAAAAAGACTGATTGGGCTTTCCTGCAAATTTGCGCAATTCCTGTTTAAAAAGGGTTTGTGTTTGGTTTGTCCTAGTCTCGCCACCAGACAATCAGAGATCTCCGCCTTCTGATAGTCTGGGGACACTCCTTTCTAAAGTGTGCTTAACACACCGGAGAAAACGGCCGGCAACAAAGCAATGCCTCTTGCATTTTTTAAAAGGACACGCCCTCCCGGAAATGTGTGCTCCCCTTTTCTGGTCCGAGCTTGAAAATGGATGCCGAGAGATTTACCTCCATTTGATCAAACGTGTGCTCAGTCCACAAGATTGTGGAAATGAAGGACTTACAGCGACTTGGTTTAAAACTTTTAACGCAGTCGGACTATGTTTACGAGCACAAGAGTTCAGCGAGCCACGAAGGACCGCCCTGCAGATTTACTATTGGTTCTGCAACGTAGGGAGTTTTTTTAAACTCTGAAATTGTATCCGCCCATCTAAACACAAAATCAGGGAGAAAGACATCAGTCTTTAGTTAAGCAAAGCGTCTAAAGACTGACTTGTGAGTCTAGGTTTGTCCGTTCTGGGCTACTGTAGAAACAACACTGTGGACTCAGTAAAAGAGGACACTTTCCATATGTCAATATGAATGACTCATTTCTAATGTAACAGAAGCAAGATTCTTAGTTTCAGGTGATTATACACTGATGAAAACATACTGCAAAACTTCAATTAAAAGCCCAGTCCCTTTTACTAGCCCGGCGTGGCGACACATTTTGACAAATAAAGGCAGGTATCTCAATTAGAGGCCTGGTCTGGTAGCAAGCAGTTCATCATTATAAAAGTTATTTGGATGAATATAATCCAATTGTTGATGAGTGTCATACCTATTTGAAGCCTAATTTTTATACAAGTAATCTTCATACTGGTTAAAATAAACAATTTGATCATATTTTCCATCTTTGCTGAGCAACAGTTTTGTGTGACAGGAATAAAAGGCCTGTAGGCAAATAATAACCTGGGCTACTAATAGAAGTTTTATGGTAATTTTGAGTATTATAGTCCATTTCTGCCAATAGAGGCGCCGACATCCTAAACACATCCCTAACACTGGACCTTTAGAAATAAAAGATTTTAGTACAATTTCTTTACTTGACATGAACACGAATAAAACAGGTCTCTGATTTACTGTGGAAACTACTTTTAGACTTGGACGGGATCTTGGTGGTGAAAAGGCCAAATAATTCTGCTTCAGCGCGCGCACACACACACACACACACACACACACTCATACAGCCAACTGATTGTTCTGATTTAAACAACACCAGAATATTAAATTTATTTATTTATAGTTTTAAGAAGAAATAACTTTTCATGCCAAATCATTGTGACCACAAACATCCCTCTCTGTCACACAGACATTCACATGAACTTTCACTCACACAAACACACACACTTGAATCATGTCTGTGGCCAAGCTGCGTTCAGTGTGGCCTCAGACAGCGAGCCCCACCCTCTCTCCCTCCTCAGCCATAATCAGATTGTTTTCAACAGGACTCATGGGGTCTGCGGCTCCGTCCCTCCACAGATTTCCCTGCACACACAGTTTGTCCTTTATTCCCTCAGGATGTTTTCCTCCCGCCAGCTAATGCTGCTTTGGTCTCTGAAGCGATAACATTTTTTTTTTCTTTTGTCACAACTTTTCTGCTGAATAATGAGGAGGCACTGTCTCTCTGTGGAGAGTGGAAATGACCCCTTTGGTTTGTCTGCTTGTGTTTATCCAGTGTGCCGGTACGCCTGCCACAGAAAGTGCTGCCAGAAGACAACCACCAAGTGCAGCAAGAAGGTGAGCGGGCCATATTGTTCACCCACACAACAATGTCTCATGACACTAATTGTTGCACTGTTGGTTTACATACAGTAGCTTGTGTTGTTTCTGCCACCTGATACACAGGCAGTCCTCGCTCTTAAAAAACAAGACTGAGATTTTTCTTGGAAGCGTTTTAACATATTACTTTTTGTTGGTGTGTGCATGTATAAACTCAACATGTCTTGTGTGTGTGAACAGTTTGATCCAGAGCTTTCCTCCAGGCAGTTCGGAGTGGAGGTTTCTCGCCTGACTAACGACGAGAGGACGGTGCCGCTGGTAGTAGAGAAGCTTATCAACTACATTGAGATGCACGGCCTCTACACTGAAGGAATATACAGAAAGTCTGGCTCCACCAATAAAATCAAGGAACTGAAGCAGGGACTCGACACAGGTGAGAGATGCTAGCTGGCTTTTAACTCTGAGTAGGATATGGATATCAATAAATGTGATTACTAAGTGTTGGTTTGGTTTGTCTGCGCTCTCCTTGTGACCACACAGATGTCGACAACATGAATCTGGACGACTACAACATCCACGTCATCGCCAGTGTTTTCAAGCAGTGGCTGAGAGACCTGCCTAATCCTCTGCTGACATTTGAGCTGTATGAGGAGTTTATACGTGCCATGGGTAAGAGATCAACGTCCGGTATCCTGCTCATGTTTTCAAGAGCTTCAAATGCGTTACACTTTCTTCTGTCTTCCTTTATGTGGGTTGCCATAAGCACCAGCATAAGCATCGGCTGTTCTTCCTATAACACACAAACAAAAGCTCATCTCACTGATTCAACAATCAAGCACGGACAAGAAATAAAAGTGTCAACTTGTTAACCAGTGTTCAGCCAAATCAGTGCCTGAAATGGGTCGGTACTCACCAGTTCTGAGTACCTGCATTTCTAATTTTTGTCTGTATGAGTTGGCAGCCAGTGTGTGGTATGGTCTCTCCTGCACCTGTGAGGAGCCTAACAGCAGCGTTCTGAATCAGTTATAGGTGGGACAGAGAGGACTGACTAATACCGCTGTACAGAGAGTTACAATAGTCTCAACGGGAGGAGATGAGGTCGTGGGTGACTGTCTCCAGGTCTTTGAGGGAGAGAAATGGCTTAATTTTGGAAATGTTGCAGATTTGGAAAAAGCTGGCTTTTACTACTGCATTAATGTGCTTGTCACGTATTTAAACCTTTGAACTCTGAGCACAGTTGAGCAATTTTTTTCAAAAACATGGGAAAAATAGCAATGAGCAACTTGGTAAAAAAAAAAAAAATGTCCCTATGTTATTATTACATTTTAAAATTATGTTACTGAATTATTCTAATTTTTAAGCACTCTTTCCTTGTTTGTTTGTTTATTTGTGTTTGACTATCTATCTTCCTTTTATCTCTTTTCTCTCTTTTTTTTACTAGTTTTCTTGTTTTTTTATTTTTCTCTTTTTACTAATTTCTTGTTAATTTTTCAGGTAATTTCTTCTTTCTTTGCTCATTGCCTTCTTCCCATGTTTTTAAAAGAAATCAAGCTTATTTGCTCCCAGGTTTAAAAAGGTTAAAGGTGGAGTCAAATATCACGCCAAGAGTTTTGACATAGTGTTTAACGTAGTTGGAGAGCTGCCGAGCTTGTCAGAAAATATAACACATAAAATACATAATATTCTCATTCTCAGTTAAGAGGAACCTCTGATTTCACCCAGGTTTACATTTATTTCTTACACCATTTGTTCATAGTTTACAAACACACAATTCAATTTCACTTGGTTCCTGAAATGTTTCGAGATACTGATTCTGAACCGATCTTTAATATCTTCTAGAATACTAAATAATATTCTCTGTGCATCAGCAATGAAATCCAGCTGACCATGGCTCTGTGCACAACTGTTTTCTGTATCACACTTTTTGTCTTTTTAGGTAACATGAACCGTCTTTCTGCTGCATTTTGTGTTTGAAAATTGTGTTGAGCAAACTGAGAGAACGACCTTTCATATAATATCTTTGCTGGTTGTGTAACCAGCACATTTCTGACTGAATATAACAAAGCACACTTGTGATTCTGTTCACAACAACAATTTATTATTGTGAGCCGCAGAAGACATATTTGTTTGCTGCAACAGTAGATGGTGATTTGTCTTGTTGAACGCCTCCTCAGGTTTGCAGGATAAAAAGGAAACGATCAGAGGGGTGTATTCAGTTATTGACCAGCTGAGCAGAACTCACCTGAACACGCTGGAACGCCTCATATTTCATCTTGTCAGGTAAAAAATCTGTTTTTGTGATAATGTAAGAGTGGAATTAATACGTGATGCTGCCTTTTATTCTCCCTCACAGATACTTCTAACACTGAATTCATTCCTTTAGGATCGCCTTGCAAGAGGACACAAACCGAATGTCAGCTAACGCCTTGGCTATCGTGTTTGCTCCCTGTATCCTGCGCTGTCCTGACACCATCGATCCACTGCAGAGTGTCCAGGACATCAGCAAGACGACTGCGTAAGAGTACACCTCATGTCCATCAAATTAATTCTGTGCCTTTGCCTGATATAAGGCAGTGAATCACAAAGTATTACAGGCAAACTGCGGTAAAAACCCCAGCTGAAACACAGATTCTGAGTGTGCTGTATACATATCCAAAGAATGCTCCTAAAACCCAAATAATGCCAGTACATCCCACAAGTCTTAATCTAAAAATGCTACATAAGAAATTATCCAGATAATTCAGATTATCCAGATTTATAATACTGTTTATGTGACCTATATCATCAGAATATTGTCATTTTCGTAATATTAGTGTGCATGTAAACGTAGTTATCGTTACGTATATCCAGTTCCTCTGAAGTGGTTTTGTTTCCCTCCACAGGTGTGTAGAACTTATCATTTGTGAACAGATGAATAAGTACAGAGTTCGACTAAAGGACATCAGCAGCCTGGAGTTTGCTGAGAATAAAGCCAAGTGCCGACTGACCCTCATTCGACGCTCGATGGTAAGATCTGCTAACAAGTATAACTCATCCCACTTTTCCCTTAAATGAATCACGTGTTTGCGGCGACTCATTGCTAAATTAACCTGACTGAGCCACCCTCAAAACTCCTTCAGTGCTGTGCCTTCCTTGATTTCCTTCTTTGTAAGCTGTTTTTCTCCTCTCCAGATTCTCCTCCCTAACCTGTCCTTTCCTTTACCCAGAAACCCGTACTAATAGCTGTTAGGTTTATGAGCATAGCGCGCACTATGGTATGTATACACACACCATGGATTACATCCCCCAATCATCATCCAGTGGTGATGTTGTTGTGGTACCGATCATAGTCTCATCTCTTTAAACATCTGTCTCCTCCATCCCTAAAGCATGACTCATCACTTGACTTAGCCTGTGTTTCTGTAACTGTCCCCTGTGAATGAACGCAAGAACATTACGCAATCATGCAACTGCTTCTAATTAGATGTACATTACATGTGTGCTGTGTGGAGTACAGAACATATGACATTCAGCACATTATATGACTTAAAATCTGTTGTTGTTTTGTATTGAAACTGCCTGGAGAGCTTACATCAGTGTTTCACTCTCAAAGGAAATCTAAAATAAGATTATTTTGTGGACAGTTAAGTTGTTTTCTCATTAAAGGGACAGTTCAACCCAAAATCTAAAATATATATTTTTCCTCCTACCTGTAGTGCTGTTTATCACTCTAGATTGTTTTGGTGTGAGCTGCTGAGTGTTGGCGATATCAGCTGTAGAGATGTTTGCCTTCTCTCCAATATAATTGAACGAGATGGTTGATAACTAGATGGCACTCAGCTTGTGGTGCACAGCGCAAAGGGAAGTGTGCATCTACTCATGGACGAGAGGCTCATGACAGTGTGAGACATTAATGGCGTCCTCCTCAGCTGAGCTGTAACGTCAGCTAGCAGTAGACGCACACTTTCCTCTGCGTGGTGATACGGTTTGCAGGTGTAGTTCGGTAGAGAGAAAATAGTTCCCACATGAAACTGTTCCCAACAAGGTCTGTGGATTTTCTTGAGTAACCAGGTCATGATTTCTGTAAAGAGACATTGCTGTTGAGTTTTCAAAAGTATTTTTGTATCTTTGAGCACCACAAGCTGAGTGTCAGACATCTCTACGGCCGATATCTGCAACACTCTGCAACTCAGTACAGAACAATGTAGATTGATAAATAGCGCTACGGGTGAGAGGAAAAATATGTCTGGATCCAAATGTCCACCCTCTTGACCTGCAGATTGAGTCCTCATGGACTTCATTTTTACCTAATGTGATGTTCACTGTCATCACGTAAAGTCTGCAAGGGCAGAGACTGCAAGTGGCTCATAGACGGCCCTTGAGACCGTTTTACTTGTTGCCATGGAAACATTCAACAATCGCTGCTGTCATATTCATATATGTCATATAAGCTAGTGAATAGTGACTACTCATCTGTCCCTGCAGATAACAAGATATAAATCCCACGTATGTTTGTATGTATATTGTGTGACTCAACAAAAACGTAGGCTATTAATACATCTCTATATAACATACAGGCTACATGCCTTCAAAAATAGAAATGTTTGAAAGAAAACAACACGTCACGTCCGTAATGCAATGAATTGTGGGTTATTAAATGAGTGAAGTCTGCCCTTAGCAGACTCTCTGGACGTCTGCAGAATGTACGTTTGAGGCCCCTTGTGAACTAGATGAATTGTGGATTTGGACAGGCCTAAGCACTCAAAGACTTCTCAGGAACGTGTCCACAAGTCTGCAAGTGAGGTGAAGTCCATACATTTAGATTCAGCCTGTGAATACTTGATTTGGGGGTGAACATTCCCTTTAAGCGTTGGGAGATTCTGATTTCTTTAATAAATATTATATTTATATATCTAACAACAGTTACTGTTAGCTTTACTTCTAAGAGCTGAGAAAGGATTCTTACTGAGACGTGCACATCATCTGACACACTAGAAAGGCAGCAGGTCACTTTCCTGACCTTGATGGTGCACATTTAAAACCGACCTTTATGATTCTGGCATTACTGATCGCTCCTCTTTTTGCTTCTCACTTTTGCTCTAAGACGACAAATGCAACTAAAAAGGTAAAGTCTGTGTATCACTGTGCTGTATCTACCTTTGTGTTTGATCAGTCTTTAAGTGCTGCTGTGCTGTTTTTAATTGTGGCTGGTTGTTTAATGTGGTCCACTCACTGCATGTGTGAGCGAGTAGCTGATTGCTAAAAGTGGTGAAATGTACTTAATGTGATGGTGCAACATTCTTTATGGAGGACAAACATAATATTCACATTCTGCCCTTTATTTGTTTCTCAGGGAAAAGGCCATGTACAGCGGTTAAGCTACTACACGCCCTCGCCGCCGGTTAGTCCGCGGCTGCCTTCTGTGGCGGATCCTGTGATAGAAGAAAGCGGCGGTGAAGAGGGAGAGGACTCTTTCTCTGAAATCTCGGAGCATCAGCAGGCAGCCATGCAGCAAGAAGAGAGAGTGCTCACGGAGCAAATCGAGAGCCTGCAGAAAGAGAAGTAAACACTTCAACACAAAAGCACTCATGAAGTTCTGATAATGTCTTGAGATGGAAAAGTTTTAGAACAATAACTGTTTTGAAGAGCTGAATTTACAAAAATAACATTTGCAATGTTTGTGTGTTATCACTGTTGGCTGTGTCTCATCACTTTTCCAATCGGTTTGCCTCTGCAGAGAGGAGTTGACTTTTGAGATGCTGGCTCTCGAGCCACGAGCGTCGGATGATGAGACCCTGGAGTCTGAGGCTTCCATTGGGACAGCTGACAGCTCTGAAAACCTCAACGTGGACTCTGAGGGAACCATTTCTGACTTCTCTGGTATGTCATTATGCAAGAAATCAGAACTCAACCTTTCACCTTGCTTTTATTGTTTATAATTGGAGACAAAATATTTGACTTGTCTTTGCCTGTCATTGTAGAAAGAGGTCTGGCGTTGACTTCCCCCTGGCCTCGGAGATCTGACATGACGAGCCCCCGACGCCGCGCTCTCCGCCGGCAGCCTGAGTCCCTGGACTCTGTTGACTCTTGCTCCAGTGTTTCCTCCTACTCCTCCTCATCCCACTTCCACCCATCATCCTCTTCCTCCTCTACCACGACCCGGCGCTTTCGTTTCCACTCCAAGTCTCCCACCTCAGGCTCCGGTCCGGCACAGGCCCAGGCCCAGGCTCTGAGTGCACCTCAAGCCTCCCGCTCCGACAGCATAGACGGTAGCCCTACAGGAGATCAGGAAGGCGCATGTAACGAAAGGCCCCAGTTTACCAGCAGAGGCACCTTCAATCCAGAGAAGGGGAAACAGAAACTTAAGGGGGCCAAGCATTCAGCCCAGAGGCACCCCAGAGACGGTGGTGGCCACGGCAGGGACCCTCCAGACATACCACAGCAGCTGGTATTGTATGGCAGTAATGAATTCATGGTATGAAGGACACTGGGACACCAAAGCACTCCCTATTCAACTCCCTGGCAGGTGTAAAAGTTCTCAGTGGGAGATAACGCAGTGGCGACAGATCTCCACTCCTCAAAGCACTCTTGCTTAGCCTTTATTTGTTAAAGTCTGCAAAGAAGTGTCCCCAAGTGCCGTGTACAGTGTTTCCAACCTCCGGGGTGGGGGGGGGGGGGGGGGGGGGGGGGGGGGTTGTTTTGCAGAGGGACAGGAATCAGTGGAAGGACTCCTCTTGTGGGGACTAAACTGCCACCCATGCTCTCACAGTGCCTCGGCAGCTCTTTACTCAGCGCCAAGAGGAGACGCACTGAGCAGGAGGACAGAGAAAAGGGAATGTTGGAACGTGCGGAAGACCACTCAGCATCAGGGAATGTTACGGAGCTGGAAAGCTGCAGCAGTGTACTACAGTGAACGAGAAGACATCAGGCAACATCAGGCGTCACGGATGTTACAGTGAACTTAAAGCTCACAATTATTAGCTGCTTTATAAGTTTACAGTTCATAACAATCAGTGTAAGCAGTGGTTGCTCTGTTACTACAAATTTGTGTTTCCCTTATTTAATAAATTTTAATGTCACAGAAATTCTTTATAGCATATAATATACAGGTATAAATACTGTACAAAGCCGGAACACCAGCCTCCGCTGGGTAGCTGAAGTCAAATATTTATCTTTTTTTTTTTTTTGAGTATCTTGGACAGAGATGTACGGATTTGGGCAGTGGATGATTTATGTGTGTGTGTGCATGTGCCAAGCGCCCATGCGTGACTGTATGTGTGTGTGAGAAAGAGAAAAACCACTTCATGTGTTTAAAGTTTGTGCTGCTTCTTTGTTTTCCCCTCACAAGGGAAATGCCTCCATCAAAGGGACCAAGTCAGCTGGTGTGTATTCCAGCCAAAGGGGATCCCAGCTCTGTAAAGAATGTCGGAGGTGTATAAAATCCCTGCATTCACTGCTTAACAGCCATACAACAATTGTAATGTACAGTACAGTCCATGTGTACAGTATAGTGGACAAATGCCATTCTATTCTTGACTATTGTTACCCATCCCCAACTCCCGTCTCTAAAGTGTTTGCTCAATAGCAACCAAGAAAGAACATAAAATCAACTTGTCTGTTGTCTTTATTGTTGAGAATGTTGAAGATGGTGTTGGTGAAGATTCTCAGTCATCCAGGTGATGGTTATCTTCAGTGCTATATCGCAGGCAACTGGACCTTGTTGAGTTTCTTCAGGACGTTTCACCTCTCACCCAAGAGGCTTCTTCAGTTCGAAACTAAAGAAGCCTCTTGGCTGAGAGGCGAAACATCTTCAAGAAACTCAAGCAAGTCCAGTTGCCTACTGTACGATACAGTCCCTGTAGATGACATATTTGAAAATAGGCCTCTTTTACAACAGATATTTTGACTTGTTATAGGAAAGGAAAAAGAATAGCACAGGTCTTACTGGATCCACTTTATTCACGTGTCCCAGCAAGTCATGACAGTGAGCAGCTAAATGGAATTCAGCCGTTGTTAATTTTTACACCAGTACCACCTTGTCCTACAATGACACATCAAAATGGCTGCTCTGAAAAAGACAAACACTTAAAGGGTAACTTTTTTAAATGTGTGTGTATTGTGAAACAGCCTGCAAAGTAATCATTTAGGGCATTTGTGCATTGTCAGTGGTTCAGATTATTACTCTAAGTATCTGACATCATTAATGAAAGGATCCCTACAGAGGTTGACCTTTTTGTGGAAGAGTGAGATCCTTTTTGTTGATCAGAAACAGCCTTGAAATCGCCATCGCCAAACCAACCAGACTCTATTTAAATAAACAGTCATTTTACAGTGCATAGAGCCAGTATATCTTCACATCTAAGTGGGTGAATTAAGGGTTGAGCAGGTGATTGTTGGAACAGTGCAAAGACGAAGTAAGGCAGCTTTTGTTTTTGTTGTTTTTTATTTTGTTCTTTTGACCCTAAATAAAGTGTGTTTCATGATGATAAAATTACTGTTTATTTGAATGGAGTCTGCTGGGTTTGGAGATGTTGGGGCTGTTTCTGGTTCAACAAATAGGATCCTACTGTTTAACAAAAAAGTCTTTCTCTGTAGGGGCCCTTTCCATAAATTGTCAGACACTTAAAATAACAATCTGAGCCTGTCAGTGGCAAAAACAAGCACTTTAAGTAGATGTAAATTGACGGTGTGCCATTGCCTATTACAGCCTGTTTCGCAGTGGCTGGTTGATGCACTCTCACTCAGTACTGGACCAGTTTCAAAAACAGTTGTTTCCATCGGTCTCTTACACACAAAACATGGGAATATAGGCACTGTCGCCTCACAGCAAGAAGGTTCTTGGTTCAAACCCAAGGGTGTGGGAGCCATTCTGTGCAGAGTTTGCATGTTCTCCCTGTGTCAGTGTGGGTTTCCTCCAGGTACTCCAGCTTCCTCCCACAGTCCAAAGACATGCAGGTTAATTGGTGACTCTAAATTGTCCGTAGGTGTGAATGTGAGTGTGAATGGTTGTCTGTCTCTATGTGTCAGCCCTGTGATAGTCTGGTGACCTGTCCAGGGTGTACCCCGCCTCTCACCCAATGTCAGCTGGGATAGGCTCCAGCCTCGCCTGCAACCCCCAACAGGATAAGCAATTATAGAAAATGAATGAATAGGTATAATTTTACATTTAATAAGGGCACAGATGTGAGGGCAGACAGGGGAATCTGCCCCCCTTCAATGTTTAAGTGGAGCTTTTTAACTTTTGATGGAAAAATAATACATTATTTATAAGTTAAGTTGAGTTCATAAGCAATAAAAAACAGTTTTTTCTCAATTCAGACACAGGCTTTTCCCCGCAGTCTTACTTGGTTCAAGATTACCAGTAGATCATGGTGGCTAATCTAAGCATCTAGGTATCGTTGTGTAGTTAATTTGCTGACTTATGACCCTTTTCTTCTTGTACTACCGTTATTGTTACCATAGAGGTAACTGTGTAGTAAACGTTATACAGGGGTCACTTTAAGGGAAGAGCTAAAGTGTCTCCTGGATCTTTTCTGCCTCAAAGACATGTCATTAGCTTCATTATACTCACATCACACTTCCAGCACTTTGTGTGTAATGTAGCAAATATTTACCCAGTCAGTGGCTGTGTTTGTCTTGGAGCATTTCATAATCATTGATAACTGATATTAAATAAGATCTAAGTTTGGGCGTCTTCCACTTGGAATAACAGGTATTGTGGAGTCCCTCAGGTGCTGCTTCTGTCCAGCAACGTCACTGAACTGCTGAACTTAGAGGAGCAGGAGTTACTCAGGTGTCACATCCTGTGCATTTTGATTCTCAGGGAACAGGACAGTCTGTGTTTCATTTATAAAGCTGTAATAAGGTTCTGGAAATACAGCTATTGAAATTTCGCCTAACTTGTATGTAGCCTAAAGATATCATTTTGCATAGTCCATTTGCATCACCACATCATCACCTTTGGATATCACAGTTCAAGTCTCCATCCATAAATAGATGTACAAGCAGTTAGTAAGAGATACAGTCATTAAAGGTAATGTAGTACGTTGTCAATACAACTTCCCACACCTCAGAAGGGATCAGTGAAACAGCTGTTAAAGTTCTCCACCTGTAATGAAAGTAAAAGAAATTACAGCATTTTGTTATTTAATTTGACTTTGAGGAAAAAAGTTGTGGATTTTTATTCTGTGAGGAGTTATAACAACCGGACTCAGATGTAGTCTCTGTGCTAAATGTAATACAACAATTTGTATTATTACTGTTACCGTGTTTTTATGCCATATTTGCTATCTGAACATGCATCAGCAGGCAGCTTAGTTAGTAAAAATAATAGCAATAAAAAGAGATACAAGGCTAAAAGAGGTGGTGGAATGTTGCTATAATTGATAAGTACATGTACTTAAGTACAGTTTTGGAGGTACTTATTCTTTATTTGAGAATTTTACATTATATATATATGTATGTATGATTTATGTTGAATTCTTCACAAGAGTTATTGTAAAACTGAAGTATTTAGTTACTTTGCAGATTCAGATTATTAACACAGAAGATAAAATTAATAGATTAAACTAGAAAAGCACTCAGAGAGTGCAGACCTCCGCCAAGTAGGTGATATTCCCTCCCCCTCTGCATCAGATTTTGCAGCCTGCATCACAATTAGGTTATTTGCATCACTATCATTATTAGGTTATATATGCCTTCACCATGGAGACACTGTGGTGTATTTATTTTGTTTTTATTTTGTACCAACACAGAATATAATGGGTTTTTTTGTATTTTTCACTTTCCTTTTTTTCCAACACAGAACATTAATTTCAACTTTAGAATTACAACAATATTTAGCAAGTAGAAGAAGATGTGCTTTCCGGCCACCAGATGGCGCTATTTTCACCATCTTTAGAAATTGGAATTGCAGCTGAGGCTGTCAGACGATAGACTTTATTCATTATTTTATCCACTTTGCTTCAACCGAGCACCACCAAAATTTTTTCATCTGTTCCTTGTCCCATTATCCACCTTTCCTGAAAATTTCATCAAAATCTGTTCATAACTTTTTGAGTTATTTTGCAGACAAACAAACAAACAGACAAACAAACACACAAACAAACAGACAAACAGACCAACACCGGCGAAAACATAACCTCCTTGGCAGAGGTAATTATGATATATTATTATAGACGACGCTACCCAGCAGTATACCCCCATTGTCATAAACATTAAAGTGATGAACACATGAATGCATTCATAATTGTAATCCAGTCATATAACATACATTGTTCTGTATAATGAGTACGTTTACTTTGGTATTTTAAGTGTAAATCATATGCAGGACTTTTACTTGTATTAGGGTATTTTTACCTCTGCCAAAGAGGTTATGTTTTCGCAGCGCTGGTCTGTTTGTCTGTTTGTTTGTCTGTTTGTCTGCAAAATAACTCAAAAAGTTCTGAATGGAGTTTGATGACATTTTCAGGAAAGGTTAATAATGGGACAAGGAACAGATGATAAAATTTTGGTGGTGATCAGTTGAAGCGAAGTGGATAAAATAATAAAATGGCGGGAAATCCGAGCTGCTTGGCGGAGGTCTGCACTCTCCGAGTGCTAGTTACATTGTGGTATTGCTACTTGTTAGTAAAAGATCTAAGTGCTTCTTCCACTAGTGGAAAAAGGTTCATGGCGCAAAAGAGGCAAATAATGCAAAACAATAAAAATGAATTTGAACCAAAATGAAAAAGAACCTATAATGTGGCAGGTGTTTCATATGAAATTCACATTTTGCTTACCTCCTACCCAAGTTAGTTTAGTCGGTAACCCTTTCACACATAGTGGTCACTACAGTGAACAACTATTTAAAAGCCATTTTCTTGTATGTATTGGTTTAATACAAAAGTTGCTGATGAGTGGACCCCAATGCGTGATGCTGTACACTGTCACCCACTCACCAGGTGTTGTAAGTGCAACACACATTAGAAAACCAAGATGGCCGATGGAAGGCAGCAGATGTTGTGCAGCTCAGGAATATCTTGCCAGTCCTTCTATAATAGGAAACCCTTGCAGGTAAATAAAATTTGGTAACATCAAGCAACATCTGAGGAGCAATACAGTTGTAAAAATTTTCAAGTATTGATTTCATGTTGGGAGGAAGTTTATAATTATTCATCTGTCCACTAAACTGGACATCAGCATATTATTATATTTTATAAAAACTACAATTAATACTATTACTGCAACTTTGTTGTTCTTTAATCTGCAGTGACTTTTTGTGCTGTAATTCATTTAATTTATGTTATTACAGTGTAACTTGCAGGTTTTGTTACAAAAACAATATTTTGACAATATTTTTGTGTCTTTGTAGAAAATGTTAATTGGAAATATACAGTTCAACAGGGGGAGGTGTGACGAGGGGCCTGAAGAGTAAAGAGCCGAGAACTGAATCAGGGAGGGAGAGGAAGGGGACAGGAAGGAAAAGTAGAAAAAGAGAGGGGAGAGGCTGAGGAGTCAGGAGCATATGTTAAAATATATGAACACACTAGTTTAACAGCATTAAAGCTTTATTTTTAGTTTCACATAATATATTATTTTTTTATTGGTTTATATTTTTTCAGTTCAAACTTCAACTCATGCTGAGTGAATATGTAAAAAAAACTTCCTGAAAATTAAAATTTTCCCCCACACCTAAAGAGGAGTAAACATCTTGACTGAGGTATTCATAATTTATGCATGAATGAGTCAACGTTACCTATAATTCCCACAGCACCTAAAAGCATCTAAAATGCCTCACAACCAGAATAAAGTTTTTTAAAAGATTTAAAATTTAAAACAGAGTTTATAAGTTTACCACGACAGACTGTCACAAGAGGCCAACACCTGAGCACACCTGATATAATCTCTATAAATAAAGGCAGGTGAATTGAACAGAAATGTCTCGAGGACAACTTCCTGATGACGCGAGCCACCTATCGAGCCGCGCATGCGCAGAGGCCCAGTGTCACAGCACCATCAGGAGCAGGAGCAGCAGCAGCCGACGGGGAGACACGGGAGCTGTCGTGTTGTTTATTTCACACTATATAAACTTTTCTCCACCATGTCGGGATTTGACAGTAACCCCTTCGTGGACCCAGTGGACGTGAATCCCTTCCAGGTGAGACTCGGGTTTGGTTTCTGAGTTTTTAAGAAGCTTTTTTTTATCGTGTAAAGTGAGTGAAAGAGATATGCTGCAACAGAACCTGTTTGGTTGGTTGCTGGGTTTGGCCTCAGCATTTCCTGGCTAAGAAACGTCACTATTATCAAGTATGACACGTTGTAGTCCATTTATAGTCTGTATTTAAGGATTGTCTGTGTAACTGCGTGTTTACGCTGTACGTGGGCTGGTAACTCACCTGCGCAGGTAAGCAGACCCACGAACAGGTGCCTGCTGACATGTAGCCATCATGTGTGGCTGTTGTTCAACCCGCCATTCATGGAAACCAACAGATAGATCTCATAAACCTGATCCCTCATGGAGAAATGTGTAATTTAATGGCGCACTTTAGGTTTATAATGTTTTTATGATGTGTGTATTTAGTCAAGGTGTCACATCCCAGTGTTTCCATGTCTTATAGCTCCAGGAGATAATGGTTACAAGTGAACATATGTCTTTGTGACATATTTACATAAAGAAAAACACCTTTTTTGCTTGTTCAAACCTGAGAAACTGTGTTATAACTGAGACATGTGTGGTCCAGGGCCAAGAGTCTATGAATAGTTAATGTAGTGTGAGGCGAATAACTGCTCTTCCTGGACTGGTTGGGACTCTGTGGCACACTGGTTAACCCACACATGGCAGCAAAGTTACAAACTGAAGGCTTCACAGCAACAAGACCACAAATAACATCATTATAACAATTATTCGTATTGTCAGTGAAATGAAAATAGTGGAAACATGCCCTTATTTAACCCAGAGCTCAGGATGATGTCTTCAGATGTTATGTTTAATCTGACCAATAAAAATCCAAAGCTGTCCAGCTATTTAAGAAGCATTAGTAAGCAAATGCTTGGCTTTTTTGTTTAAAAATTACTAAAGCAATCATTTGATTATCAAAATAATTGCCAAATAATATCAATAATATCAGCATGTCATCGGTGTCGGCTGATATCGGCTTTAAAATGAAATCTTCACACCCACCTCTACTGAATCAAGTTGTGGTACACATGAACCACTAATGTGACTGGCTGATCCTCTGATATACCATCCTTCATCTACGACCGTATCTAGCACACTGAAAAACCTGATGCAGAAAAATTCAAGACTGTTATCACTCAAACAAGTTGGTGCCATGGGCAGAGTTAGCTTCATACTTTATTCACACTAAAAATCTTTAACTGCAAAAACCCCCCAAAACACCTCTGCTTTTGTTTGACTTTTTACACCACATTTATTTGACAGTTATGGTTACTGCTAGGAATGCACGATATCGGCACGTCATCGATATCGGCCGATATTGGCTTTAAAATGAGCTAACAGAGTCGCCCATCATGCTTTTCCCCTTTTGCACAATGAATGAATGAATATTACATACCTTGAAAAACATTGTATTTCATGTCTTCATCTGCTGGTGGGCTGTCATGATAAGAGTATGCATGTATAATGAGGTCGACTGATATGTTTTTTCAGAGCTGATGCCAATGCTGATTATTATGAAACGGAGATACCAATAGCCGATATTTACAACCGATATATGTGTGCTGTAAAAATCATAGTTGACACAGAATTAAGGAAACACCATAGGCAGGATAAAAACTCAGAATAAAGAACAAAATTTTAGATCTTTCAATAAATAGGAAAATAAATAAAGTTAAAAATAAGTAAATAAGTAACAAAGTTGAAGAATATGCCAGCTAAATAATAACAGATTAATAAAAATAAATAGATAAATACACAATTATCATAAATACAAAATTTCAACAAAAGAAAAGAAAAACAACAATAATAAAAAAAAATAAGATAATAAAATGAAATAAAGGAGAGGTCAGGCCAGGCTAAAAAGATAGGTCTTGAGTTTGCTTTTAAGAGCCTAGAGTGGTACGTGCATGCAGTGAGAAGCACGCCAGGGGCAAAACAGTGCAGCTAAGGAAAACAAAACTGTATATCGGCATATCGGTGGAAAAAATCACAGATACCGATAACCCTAAAAATTCATAATATCGGCCCCGATTATCGGCCAGGATGATTATCTGTCAACTCCTAATGTATGATATGATGTTAATTCTGCTACAGAAGAGACTTAATGATCACTAAAATTAGGTAGAGAAAAAGTGGATGCATTGATATCTGTATTGGTTATCGGCCAAATGAGTTGTTATTTAGTGACATATTGGATATCGGCAAAAAAATCCAATATCTTGTGTTCCTCAATTAATTTTCTGTCAGTCGACTAATTGATGAATCAACTAATCATTGCAGCTCTGATGTTTCTGGATCAAGCTAGCTGTCGATTTGTGGTCAAACCATCTGTAAATGCACTAAAATGGCCCAGGATACACATATGACTACATCCACTTTTCAAAATAAGTCGTTAACACAGTAAAAATACATGTATGAGAATAAGATTAATTGAATTATATTTACAGGAAGTTAAAACATGTTTCTTGTGTCACCTATAAATAAATAAATGTACATCCCTACTAAATTTGCACTGTAAGGACAGAAAAGTATTTTTAAAGTAATTTTTTACTTAAGGTCTAAACTAGGAATTGTTTTAAAAGGTACAATATGTGGGATTGTGGCTTATTGTTAGTAAACGTGCTCGCCAGCCATAATAAAGATTAATTGGATTAGAGTCACAGGAAGTTAAATCACATTTCCTGTGTCCCTTTTATGAATAAAGAAATGTGAAGGAAAGTACTTAATTCTTTGATGTTGGGTTGACATGACGGTTATTATTGGACCCTGCAGTCATCCAAAAACCTGGGGAATACAGCACTTGTTGGCTCAGAGTGATATGAAGGCCCTAGCTCTACTCAGCAATATTTCATAACACATTATGCTCTTTCACAGGATGCCTCAATCACACAAGCCACCAGCGGAGCCACTGACAGCGCCGGAGAGTTCAACCCATTCTCTGCCACTGACTTGGTTAGCCCTTCTGTTTTTAATATAAAGACTGATGTGATGTTTTTCCATATCATTGAGAGGGAGTTAAGATATTAAAAAAGCAGTGTTTGTCCAATCGTCTCACAGGGAAGCCACTCTGGCACGACCATCCCCATCTCTGCTGCCTCCACTCAACCCGCCATCCTCCCGACCTCTGTGGAGCAGACCCCACAAGTGAGTCAGACACACATTTACAGATAAAGGACATTAAATAAGAAGGTGTGAAATCACATTTCAGCCCTTTATATGTCAGTTAAGATGAACTAACCAGAGTGCAATCAGTCTTTGGGGGTTGACCGTGGCTTTTAATGTGCAGAACAATAGACGAGGACAATAATGATAACAACCTTGTGTTTATGAGTTAATGAGTGAATTGTGGAGTAGACTTCTGACCACTGGTGAATTTTTGAGGCTGGTATCGATATTTGAGAGTTTATAAAGAACAGATAAAAACACATAGGCTGATGTAGGACTCTTTTTACGTGAACACATAGTACAAATGCAGTCGTGGAGTCTAAAATACTTGAAGTAAAAGTCCTGAATTCAAAATGATACTTGAGTAAAAGTACAGATGTTTTACCACCAAAGTATCAACAGTAGAAGTACTCGCAACGCAGAATGGCTCCTGTCACCATGTTGTATTATCATAGAATATTATATTATTCTGTTTTTATCATTAACTAATACATGTAAGAGCATTTTAATGTTATAGTTTGTTCATGTGGAGCTTATTTTAGATGCTTTGTGTACTTACTGAACAGATTAGTAGTCCAAAACTGAGTCATATCAAATAAGCATAGCGTGTGTTTTTATGCCTCTGTGTCGGCAACAGCCATGACCAGGGACAGTATGTTCTTGGGTTGTCTGTATGTCCGTCCCATTCTCAAATTTGGCACAAACGTCCACTTGGACTCAACAATAAACTGATTAGATTTTGGTGCTTAAAGGTCACTGGGACCTTATCAAACATGATTCTTATGAAAGCAGTTTTTTTCAAGAACACCTAGAAGAAATTTCTTCATATTTGGCACAAACGTTCACTTTGACTCAAGGATGGACTGATCAGATTTTGGTGTTCAAAGGTGTAGGTCACAGTGACCTCACCAAACATGTTTTTGGCCATAACTAAGGAAATCATGCACTAATTCTGACAAACACAAACACAATTCTAACAGCATAGATTGATGAAGTGATGACATTTTATATCCACAAGGTCAAATGTCAGCTTCACTGTGACGTCATCATGTTCTGCAAAACACTTTTCTGGCCGTCATACAATGCCAAAACTCAGGAACAGAAGGGGAGACATTTGGTCAGAAACTGAATTGGTGACTCTCATCTTGGGTGTCCATCTTTAAACTTTGCTGTTGGGGGGGGAGAATGTGTGTGAAGCATCCATGTTTTCACCGCCATGGATGTAAACTGTAACTGCAACTTGACTGGTTTGTAGAGGCATACAGCCGCAGGGCAGTAATTCCAGTTTGTGTAAAAAGTAATTAGTAACTATAGCAACTAGAAGTTTCAGGTAAAAGCAGCAGAGCACAATATTTACCTCTGAGATGTTGAGTAGCAGTGTACAGTAGCATAACATGAAAATAGTTTAAAAAAAGCACAAGCATGCCAAGATTGTATGTAATTACAATACTTGGGTAAATGTAACATTACATTTTGATTATGATTACTGTGACACAAGAATTTGGACCCAAGTATGTTTATTTTACACATCCTCAGATGAACAATCAACTTGCCAGAGCTCTTTTGTACAATATTTTGTCTCTTATCTGCCACCGTAGTTGTCAATGCCACTGTATCTGTAATTAAATGAAATTGGGTAGAGCATCAACACAGTGACGATATATATTTTATTTTGATATTTTAGTTTTTAGATCTTAAGTACTACTGTTAAACATGGTGGTATAATGTGCATTTTATTTTTATTTTAATGCACATTTAATTTCAATTTTAATGCTCTATAGTTACATCCTTTTACTCTTCTTACTTCTCAGTATTTCTGATTCTGATTCTGATGTCAGTGTAGTAGTAGTGATCACAAAATCTGTATAGCATTTGGTCTCAGGAGGAGCTGGAGTCTCACACAGCAGAATAAGGTGTGGAGTGGTTATACTGCTGCCTGTGGTGAAGCTCATGAATTTCCCATCACAGTGCTGCTAGGTGGAAAAATGCACAGGGAGTTGTAGTGATGCAGGGACGATACTTAACACAGTGTTAAGAGTGCAGCTCTTTCATCACCCACTGTCAGGCAAATGCAGCTGCTGGCCAGGCTAAACTGATCAAACAGCAGGAGGAGCTGGAGAAGAAAGCAGCCGAGCTGGAGCGGAAGGAGCAGGAGCTACAGAACAGGACCGGAGGCACAGCGGTCAACACCGGTGGTAAGTAGTTGTCTTAGAGGTTGCATGTAAACTTGTGTCATATGTACGAATGATAATCGACACACAGCTCACAACGTTAATCCACCTCTGATTTCTTTTGTCTGTCAGCTAAAGAGAACAACTGGCCACCTCTTCCTAAGTTCTCCCCCGTGAAGCCCTGCTTCTATCAGGACTTTGAGGAGGAAATCCCGGAGGAGTATCGCAGGATCTGCAAGAGAATGTACTACCTCTGGATGTGTAAGTACATCTGAATGCAGTGTTTGCTTTGTACCTGATGGTTTGGAATGTCAGAGTTATTGATCCATAAGATAGGATGGTTGACATGTGATGGTTTTGGTATGTTAACAAGTCTGTCTCACTTTAAAACTTGTATAGCACTTTTCTAGTCTTCTGACCACCTAAATGCTTTTATACTGCGATTCACCAATCACACAGGCATTCAGACACTGGTGGCTACTGAACATGGTGCAACCTGTTATTCGGTAACCATTCACACGCACTCTCACACCAATGGAACAGCCATCAGGAGCATTTTAGGGTTCAGTATCTTGCCCAAGGATACTTTGACATGCAGCCTGGAGGAGCCCAGGGATTGGACTGCCGATCTTCTGATTGGTGGACAATCCGCTCTACCATCTGAGCCACAGCTGCCCCTATTATACCTGCAGAGCGTAGGTTTGGCAGGGGTTTGGCAAGACACCTGCCTTGTTCATGGACTCATAGCAGTGCGCCACTGCATGAATAAGAATCGATATTTAGTGTTATGGGCAGTACAGTGATGCAGTGGTTAGCATTGTTGCCTCACAATAAGAGGGTTCCTGGTCCAGACTCAGGGTGGGGGGTTCGAATCCAGGGGTGGAGAAGTCATTATATGTGGAGTTTGCATGTCAGCGTGGGTTTTCTCCAGGTACTCCAGCTTCCTCCCACAGTACAAAGACATGCAGGTTAATTGGTGACTCTAAATTGTCCGTAGGTGTGAATGTGAGTGTGAATGGTTGTCTGTCTCTATGTGTCAGCCCTGTGATAGTCTGGTGACCTGTCCAGGGTGTACCCTGTCTCTCACCCAGTGTCAGCTGGGATAGGCTCCAGCCCTTGGCAACCCCCAACAGGATAAGCCTTTACAGATGATCACTACAAAAATACACTCAACTTCTTTATTTGTTAGCTATTCAAAAAAGGTGTGTGTTTATCCACGTGTTGATGTCTTTGATGGTAGTCTAGCTCAGTGTTTCCTGTGTGTCTCCACAGTCCACAGTGCCACTCTCTTCCTCAACGTGCTGGCCTGCCTGGCTTACTTCACTGCAGACGCAGCAAATGGTGTTGACTTCGGTCTGTCCATCCTCTGGTTCATCCTCTTCACCCCTGTGGCCTTCATCTGCTGGTACAGGCCTGTCTACAAGGCATTCAGGTACAGCGTCTTACTGACGATGAAGTATCTTTGATTTGCTTTACTTACAGGACCGGATGGAACTGTTTGTTTCACAAGCAGTAGAAACATGGAGATGAACTCGTCAGCAATGTTTTTTGTTTTGTTTTGTTTTGATATAATATAAAGTTTTCAGAGTTTTCTTGCTCACAGTTCAGTGCTTCAAAGGAGAAGCATCTGAAATCCCTCATATTGATATAATAATGTTATAAGTCTTTCCCTGGTTTTAAAAGCTTCATCACAGATGTGATGTATTTTACTGAACTTACCAAGACTGTTTGAGCTGTTCTTTTATTTGCATTTACTCACCTAGTAATTATATCCATAAAACTAATGATTATTTATCAAAACTCATATTGTGTGAATATTTTATGAAAGCTGTAGTAGCATTGTCAACCCTAGAATATCATCACAATATCTTTCTCCATATCGCCCAGCCCTAAGTTGTACACTTAGATGTCCTCTTGAATCCTAAATATCACTCATAACATGTCCTTTGTGTTGTCTGTTTCCCTCTCCAGGTCCGACAGCTCCTTCAGCTTCTTCTTCTTCTTTTTTGTCTTCTTTTTCCAAGTGGCAGTGTACATCATCCAGACTGTAGGGATCCCAAAGTGGGGGAACAGGTCAGTGAGAACAATTATCTGCATGCCGTGTGGTGTGAATGATAGTTGTTCATTGCTAACAAGGGTCTGTTTTCATCAGTAAGAATGATTCTGTGCTTTGGGTGGATTCGTAGTAATTTTGGGTTTGCATGGGTCCATGAGTTCACTTCATTCATGCCTATGTGTTTGTGTGTGTGTGTGTGTGTGTGTGTGTGTATTCTTTCCGTGTATCTCCTCTCTTGCATCTCTTTGACAGATTCCTGCTGCCCTAACTTGTCTGGGTTGCTTCTTTGTAAGTGTGTGGAACTTTTCTCTTTGGGTTACTTTTCTATATCATGTAATATATTAGGCTTTTCACTTTTCCATTATTCGCTTTGTCAAACTTCATGCTTTTCTATCGGTCACTGGGGCAGGTTAGGACGTTGGCTCATTTCTCTTTAATTCAGTCAGTTTCATATGATTATGAATGCCAGAAATATTCTGTTGTCTACTGTACAGCACACACTCACTGCAGAGGAAGTGTAAAATGACACAAGGCTGTTTGTTGTCTCTGTTGTTGACAGCGGATGGATCTCATCCATCAGCATGATCCGGTCAAACTTGGCTGTGGCTGTGGTCATGATGGTGGTGGCTGGTTTTTTCACTGTGAACGCCATCCTGGCTGTCATCCTCCTGAAAATGGTATGCTTATGTAAAACTTCTCCTCACAACAGAGACTCTTGAGTCGTGTTACAGTTTGCACTTTGCACATAATGTGGTCACTATTTGAATATTAACCAGTCAAGATAAACTTAATGTTTCTCTGGGTAGCTGACATTTTTCATCCCTTATTTTGCTTAAACTGCAGTCTAGACCAAAAAAGAAAGTCGAACATGGTGCAGTAGACATATATAAATATGGGTATTCCCACTGTGGCTTGAAATGGTTTGCTCCAACGCAGTGACAGCGCAAAGAGATCAAAGAGAGAAACATAACAAGAGAAACTAAAACTGGTGGTGACAAAAACTTGCAGTGCAGCTGCAATAAAAGGGGAACCAAGACATCAGAGGGAATATAAGGATTTAGAAACTGTTGAAAAGTTATACAGGTTCAGAAACACTGTAAGCAGGTCTGACTACAAACTGTTTATTTGGAAAGATTCGACCAAAATATACCACAATAGAGAAGATGGAGACATAAGCAGATACAAGGAGATGGAAACGAAATAAAAACTTAAAAAAAGAGAGAGATTTTCTTAAGGTCAGTAGCACTCTGTGGCCATGTTTGGACTCATGCCACATTTTTTGCACCCTCAAATCAATTGTTTTCAATGTAGACATGCAGAGGACATGCTCAAAAGCAAGAATGACACTGCTGTGGCGAGCAGGTGTTCCCAAGCGCCTGTTTTTCAGGGCGTGAAAGCTGCACCCTGCAATAAACGCAAGTTTTGGAACGCAGTACCACAGACTGCATGTCATATGACGAGGAACAATCAGTTACAGGCGCCAGATATCTTTCCTTTTTTCGTAAATACCAGTCTGTGGTAAATATGGAGGAGAAGTTGATCATCTTAGTGAAGGGTTACCCAGAGCTTTACGTCCCTGCCCATACACAAGATCAGCTCCAAACTCAGGATTTCTGGTAGGTACATTCGGTGCTGGTTATGGCTGCTCAGCAACTTCAGACGCAACCTGCCTCCCCTTGAAAGTTGGCACAGAGAAGCAATCGGCCTCCTAGGAACGCTGCTCAGCCTTGCAGCCAATTTTTCCCAGTGGTCATTCGCAGTATTACAGTGAAAAAATCCCTTGAAACCCCAAAAACATTTTCCCCATAGACCACCCTAATAAGAGACATCTGTGTAACTGTTGACAGACCACCTCAGACTGCAAACAAGATTGACTCTTTCTTGTATGAATTTTTGATCCAGGGTGGTTTTATATTTGTAAAACTTTCACGATTTAAAAATCTGTGATGTCATCACAATGTAAAGTCTATGAACCAAGTGGGAACTCCAGCTGTAAATCCAGAAGCTAGAAAACTATTTTGTGTTTGCGCCAGGCGAGCAACTTCACTGGAATGAATAGGTGCCATCTTGGCATCCAGTATCTAGTTATAATTAAAATCTATGGTAGCAGCCAGCGCCAACTATGTGTTTTCCAAGTGGTTAAAGACGCAGCATGTGTCCCGACTCATAAAAAGACTTTCATTTCATTTTAATAGCAAGTGTGTGCCCAATGTAAAGTCTGAAGGCCGTGTTGTCCTTCATTATAATCTGCAAATATGTGCTTCTGCTGTACACATCCAAATATGCATTGAAATACACATAGTGAAAGACAACCATTAAGTTTTTTCTTTCATTCAAAAAAATACAATAGCTCATGAGAAAACGTGAGCTCCTTGTGTTTTGTCCTTTGTTCTGATTTATGATCCTGTCACTGCCCTTATTTGTGCCCCTTTCTTTGTATCTCCAGGTCCACTCTAAGTACAGAAGGACAGGTGCCAGCTTCACCAAGGCCCAGCAGGAGTTCTCCAGCGGAGTCCTGACCAACCGAACCGTGCAGTCAGCTGCAGCCAGCGCCGCCACCTCCGTTGCCCAGGGAGCCTTTGGCAGGAGCTAGAGAAATTAGGCTGTTTCCCAACTCCTTCGTGCCTCAGGCTAGTCTCTTCTCTGACCAACCTGGCCATGTCCCAACATACTTCAATGGGTTTAGGGGATATGGGTTTGATATTTAATGAAAAAGGGCAAAAAAACAAGTAAGTTATGATGAGGGGAATTCTTCTCGCTACAAGATCAGCCCAGTGAAGTGTCCCTGTTCTCCACTTATAAAACAGAAAACAAGCTAGAGGTCTTATTCAAGCATGTAATGACTTGCACATGCCTTGGTTGTTATTGAACTCTTCACGACCCTCATCAGCAAATTCATGCTTTCAAAAGTTATTCTGGGAATTGTAGGGAATCCCAAACTGAAGTTGAATACAACAAGGCAAAGAAGGAGGCAGAGTGGGTACGACACAAAATAACTGGCAACACCTCATCACAGTATGACTAACTGGAACATATATTTAACATAGTCGACTAAAAATGTAAACGTGAGATTATCTGCAGTGAGCCACAGAACAGGGCTGGGGTACAGTGATAGAGTACATTTATTTAAATCCCGTCACTGTTAAATACGCTGGCGGAAAGTATTAGGATTCTTCCATCTCACAGTTCATGTAGGAATAATATACTGGGGCCTGAAAAATAAACACTGCAAAGCGTTGGGATTATAGAAGGAGCATACTTGACATGACGATGTTTTACCATCATTGAATGATGGGTCCACATAATGTATGTATACATACTTTTGTCATTACAGCAGCATGAAGAGTGTTCAAGGGTAACCAAGCCATGCTGTCGTATGAACAGTTTTAATGTATACAGTACACTTCATACTACTGCTCCCCTGTAATGAGATGCATAATGTTAAATACTTCACTACTGATGAACACAGTTGCTTTCAATTTTGCTCACTAAGCTGTATGTTTTAACGTGTATAATAATAGTGCATAGGACAAACTGATGATTTATGAAGGTGATGGGATGAAGGTTTAATCTTTCTGTTGTTTTAATCAGTTTACTGATTTAGATGAAGTGAGACAAAGAGCTCTTGTTAGGGTGAATGAAGAAGCAGTTTAACTAAAATGGCACATTTTAATTGAGTTGTTAAAACCATTACGTTTTCTGTCATAGTATGGCACCTTGCTGGGATTAAACTGAAAGACAGGGTGCAGGTTATTTATGTAAAGTTACTGACATAGTATAGAGAGAGACTTATCTACTTAGAGGAGTGTATTAAAGGGAAGCTTTGGTATATTTCAACCTGGACCCTATTTCCCCATGTTTGTGTGTCTAAAGCTTTACTCGCAAGGGACTAGTGTTACCTGGGGACCTTATGTGATTCAGAAATTACCCCTCATGACTGTGTTTCTTGTAGCACATTCGCACAGGATAAGCAAAGTCTGTATTTTACTCAGATTAACTGACATTATCCCCCCGGATATGATGCACACAGTCGTTTGTAACTCTGTTCTACGTAACACAGAAACATTACACAGCACCACCAGCAGTGATGTCATGTTAACATCCATTTTTTAATGTGGGTTAAACAAACAGAATCAATTCTGCCACACTTTGTCACATTTTATCCATCTCATCATCATTTGAGATTTCGACCCTCTCTGACATGACGTTCATTTATAATCAGCATCGCAGCCTCCGTAAAGAGGCAGGAAAGAAGCCATGGAGAGAACAAAAGAACTTGAATACAACCCCAAATCACCAAGATATCAATTTGCACGGGAGTAAGATCACAGACAACCTCGGCAATTATTGCAAATAACCAGAGATCCCCAGGTAACACTTGTCCTGTGCGAACAGGGCTTCAGGGACTAATGGAGAAAACAGTTTTTGAATTGAGAGGGCTGCAGTCAGCAGCACTGAAACAGGCTGCGGTGTAACCACTCAGGGCAAGAGCACATGGTTCATTTACATCCACTGAAAGTTCTTGTTTTTGCCACTGAGAAGCTCGGGTTGTTTCAAGTAACTGACAACATTGTGAAAAGGACCCGACAGACATTTATCTTTACTTTTGCTTGGTCCGGGCTGTTTGTTACTGTCTCCCTGCAACAACTCCACTTGCGAGACGTCAGAAGAGAGATTTCTCCTTGAGTGAGACTTGGTTAGACACAATAACAAACAGATCGGATCAAAAGGTATAGAAAACGTTTTATTTTCTTCGTCTGACACTAAACAGTAATAACAATCTGAGCATGTCAGTGGCAAAACCAAGCACTTTTAGTGGTTCAACATAAGCCATTTTTACACAAAAATCCCGCAATTGGGCTGCAACAAAGACCCTTCATTACGCCGGCTACCCTTTTGTATACAGGGCCAAACAACAAAACAACACCACCACCATCATCATCATGATTTCAGACAGCATGCCAGCCTTCCAGAAGCAAAAAAGGTGTCACAGGCATGACAAGTAATGAACCAGGATGGCCTCTAGTGTGACAAATAACATACATGTTGACAGAGCTTTCTTAACAATAGCAATAGCATCCCATGTCCCTGTTAAATAGAGTTTGATCTCATCCTCTGTTTAGAAGGTAAGGAGCTTCCTCAATGAACTATCTCCCCAGTGTGTGAATATTTTTGGTCGCTGTTTTTCTTCCTTGAGTTAGCTGCTAACAGCTTCTAGCTCTTTTTTAAATCTCCTGGCGATGAGTCACGCACATAACGTCATCAAAACCGTCCCGTCCTGCCTGCTGACCCTTTTACACTGATGTAAATTCAGTGCTGTTACCAACTCCACTGCCAGCTTATTGGCGAGACAACTCTGTCCCCCCATTCTGCTTTTGTACCTTTTTTTTTTTTTTAAAGAATGTGAATAACAGCACAACACTCCCGCCTTTAACAGTGTAAAAGGGGCTATTGAGGGTGCGCCATCGCTTTGAAGGGTTACATTGCAGCATGTTTGCAGCTGTAGACTGCAGCGCTCTTGCTCAATACTAAACCAGTTTAGGTATTGTTGTTCCCATTAGTCACTTCGACACAAAAACATGGGAGAATAGGGTCCAGGTTGAAAAACACTGAAGTTTCCCTTTAATGAGCACAAAGAACACAATAGTTATCTGTCGATTATCCATTCTTTTGACTTTATATGAATTGTACTGCAGATAAAAGTCACGTGTTACTGAATAGTCGCAGATTGTTTGTATTTTCTAGCTGCTTTCTACCTACTTGTTTTTAGGTATTTTCACATTTGTACTTGTGAATATTTACGCTGTCCTGTTACGACCTTTTTGTTACTGAAACACTAAATAATTTTGTCTAGGTGTAACCTCAGTGCCTTTCAGCTAAAGTTATGCACCAATGTTTGTGTAGGGATTTAAGCACAAGGCTGTTGGTTGTTAGTGGTTTGTCTGATTTTGTTTTTCTAAACAGAAATTTATTTTATGGTGAAGTTTCCCTTTCAACAATCATCCTGTGTATTAAGGTGTGTTGTACATATCGGTGCCTTATTTAAAACCTATTTACTGGAGGGGTATTTGCTGGAAATTGGTTCTCAGTCTTAACACTGAATAAAAAATAAGTCATTTTTTCCTCTTGAAAAACTGGATTGTGTTTAAGATGGCTCATTATATTAAGGTTATGATCCCTGTGGGTCAGTTACACAGTTTTCCCTGTTGTTAGATTCTTCTCAATTGTTCTCAGTCGTGCTCCTAATGAGAGCAGATCTGTTCCTAATGCACCAGCCTGTTCACTGTGCAGAGGTACAAAACAATTGACTCCATATTCAGTTCTGTAAAGGAACACCCCACACTGGTGACCTGCTGTGTAGTATGAAAAATGGAAACAGAAAATATCAAATGCAGCTGTGAGCAACACTGCACTGTAGAGGAGCAACACTCGCTGGTGATATTACATGATTCATAACTGTAGGTGTGATGTGGATGAAAATCGACTATATGAACTGATGTAAATGGCAGGAAATACTGTACATGGAGTAGGAGACTGTCTGAAATACTTCTGTACAGTTTTGTTAATCTGATTGCAGGTGTTAAGTCAAGGTTTAATACCATATGTCAAAAAAGACGTCTGTCTTTGCTGCCTTATGTGGTGGAAAGAAACTCAGTCTATTTACTCAATTGCTGTTCTCAGGTACAAATTTAAGCTACTCTTTACTTGGGTATTTCTATTTTAGGCTACTTAAACTAAATTAAGCAGGACGAGCAGATGATGAAATAATAACATGCAACAGATTGTTAAACATTAAACCAGCTGTTGTTAACCTTTTGGGTTGTGACCCCTTCTTGCTGGGGCTCCTGGTCACATTTTAGCAGTCTCACCAAAGAGACATTTTCCTTCTAGACTTATGAGATGGTTTAGATTTAAATAACTATTTTAATGATCGAATATTCAAATCAAATCAAGTTTAGTTATATAGCACATTTAAAAACCACCACAGTTGACCAACGTTCAGTACAAAGTAAATGAATGATGCTCAAATATGTATCAGTCTAACATGTACACGAGTATAAAACAGAATAACACCGGTAAGAACAATTACATACATAAAAGGATTATGAAATACTAAAATATTAAAATCACTACAAACAACCAAAGGCCATTGAAAACAGAAGTACAAAGTAGCATCAAATTAAAATACTCAAAGTACAAGTACCTCAAAATTGCACTGAAGTACAGTACTTAGTTATATTCCACTACTGCATTTGAATAAATGGCCTTTGTTTTCACACTTTAACCCTCTCATGCATGAATTATGAATACCTCAGTCAAGATTTTTTTTCAAAGTGTTTTTATTCCTCTTTAGGTATGAAAAAAATAATTTATATTATGTGAAACTATAAAATTTAATTTTATTACTGTTAAACTAGTGTGTTTACATATTTTAACATGTTCTATAACTTGTCAAAATATTGTCTTGTAACAAAAAGTGCAGGTTATACTGTAATAATATAAATCAAATTATTTACAGTACAAACAGTCACTGCAGATCAACAAAGTTGCAGTAATAGCTAGTATTAATTGTATATAAAATATACCCAGCAATGTCCAGTTTAGTGGACAGATGAATAATTGAAATTTCCCCCCAACATGAAATCAATACTTGGAAATTCAAACAACCGTATTACTCCTTAAATACTACTTGATGTTACCAAATCTTACCTGGAAGGGTCTCCTATTATAGAGGGACTGGCAAGATATTCCTGAACTGCATTCTGTCGGCCATCTTGGTTTTAAGAGATGTTTGTTGCACTTATAGCACCTGGCCAGTGTGGGGGTTATTGGGGTCCACTCATATACAACTATGGTATCAAAACCAGTGGCTTTTAAATAGCTGTTCAGTGTATTGATCACTATGTGGGTTAAAATGCAAAATATACTGACGGCCTCCCTGGCTGTGTATAAATCATGTCTCTTTAACCCAGGCTGGCAGACGAATGGATATATGACTGTAAAAGAATCTCTCTTAATACAAACCTAATTTCATTTGTTTAGTGTTATATAATTGTTGTATAACTCAACCTAAACATGATCATGTTATTGGTGGAGGCTGGTGAGGGCGGTGACACACATCAGCCTGAGAGACATTCATAAATCCAACCAGCTACTCCTCCGCATTCCTCTGACGTATCCATGGCAACAGCTTCTAGTGTTGATCATCCCAAGATGGCGGACGAGGAGAAAGCCACGGCGGTGAGTGTTAAACCAAAGCTAGTTACCGTGTTCTTCGGCAAACGCAAACATGCCACTTGGTGAAGTGATAGTGTGACACCTCCCGACTAAATGTAACGTCATGTTTTGAGTGTAGCCCTCGTAAAAACGCTCGTTATGTGAGTGTTAGCTACCTAAGTTAAGCTAGCCGTTTCTAAGTCGGAGCTAAGTTGATTAACGTTAACGTGCAGCTGGTAACTCTGTCTTTAATCTCAGCTGTCCAAAGGCAAGCTAACAACATGACAGCTAACAGCTAACGTTACAGCTACAGGCAGGTGACAACAACAGAAATGCGTAGGTAACATTACAGTGTAAGTGTGCGTTGATGAGCGTCGTTAGCTTTACACTGTAACTTTGATAACGGTATGAACAGTTCAGCTCTGCAGTCACTGAGGCTGGCTTCACCTCAGATCCTAGTTATGGTATGGCTGTCACGTAAAGCCTTCAGGGTGTGATAATTGGAAAGGATTCATGCACAAAACGTCAGAGATGAATCAATCCACAAGTGAGTCAAATGTAGGGAAAATGATGTGGAGCAAAACACTGGGATTGAGCATGCGCACAAGGAAGCTGTATCACAGCCATCTGTGATCACAGCCTACTGATTGATGTCATCTGTGAACTGGCTGATATTTCTGTTACATACAGGTGTCACCAGAGGTAGACAAGTAACTAAGTAGGCAACATTTTCTCAAGTACTGTCCTTAAACACATTTTTGACCTACTTTTACTTTTGTCCTGTTACCCCACTACATTTCAGAGGGGAACATTATACTTTTTACTCCACTACATTTATTGCAAACTTATAGCTACTGGTTACTTTTTATTTTCATTAATTTATATGTCCATACACAGCAAACAAAGTCACAATCAAAAAAATCTATAATAAACATTCCATGATTGAAAAAGAGCAGGGAGAGGAGAACAATCTAATTTTACCTGCCCCTCATTCAAAACACAAATTAATAAGAAATAGGCTTACAGTTAATAACCCAAACTTATTAACTAATCAGTATTTATTACATAGTAATTTCAGAAGGAAACATAAATGATTAAACAGAAATATTGGAAGCTATACACAGTGGAACAGCTCTGACATGTCTGTTCCATATAGTCCAATGATTTTTTTCCATAAAGAAAAAAAATGGCCATACAGATTAAAAATGACAAACAACAAACTCTTTTTGAAATGCCAAAGTGAGTATGTATGTGGGAGATCAACTACATATATATGGTATCTTTTTATGAATTTAACCATTTTTAACTGTAAAAAAAATTTGCAGTAGGGCATACAATTTAGGCGTCACATCACTGACCCTTATACATTTTCTTAAACTGAAAAATAGTCAGACAACCCTTTAAGTCATCTCTAAAGAATTCTATAGTTTAGCACCTGCCACTGGAATACACATCTGTTTTAGTGTAGTCAGTGCAAAGTATGCTTATATGACGTGATGCAGTACTATACTGCTGCCTACCTACAGATCTACTGCAGTCTACACCAGGGGTGTCAAATTCATTTTAGTTAATGGGCCACATACAGCCCAATTTGATCTCAGCTGGGCCGGACCAGTAAAACCGCTGCATAATAACCTACCCCATCAAATTTTTCCCTTTTTTTTAGTGTAAAGAATTACGTTCTAAAAATGTTCGTCCATTTACAAAACAAATGCTGAACAGCCTGAGATATCCTCAGAAAAATTATGTGCAAATTCAGTATGTCTCAGTTCTTTCTGCATTCAGTCAGTCTACTACTCACTTTCATTATATGTGACTATTTTCATAACTTTCCACTAAAATGGAAGCTATTGAAGACGTAGGTGAAGTCATCCCCTGCCTTATAAACCATTTACAATCTGAAGTTCTGTCACTGCCTCAGCAGCAGGATTCCACCCGTATTGTTTTGATACAGATTCTTTTGTACTGAAGCTGCTGGTTGACAATATTTTGCACAATATTCAGTATCTTTAAATACGACCACAGTGAGTATTCATTGTTATTCCAGAGAGCTGTATTCTGGTCAGGGTGGAAAAGCCTCTGAGGCAGTATTTTACATGAGGTATCTACTCAGTGTTTAAATTGCTCCTGAACCCTCTTAGCCTTCACAAGTGCATGAATATTAGGTGTGCAGAGTCATCTAGAGGGTGGACTGGACCTTTTGGCAGGCCGGATCTGACCCCCGGGCCGTATTTCTGACACGTGGTCCACACAGTAGTGTACAAAGTAAAGTAAAGTTGGCCACACATTGACACATTACAACCTAAAAATGCTCTTCTGTGTGTTCATTAGGGATAAAACTGAATAACATAATATTCTATAAAAAATATAAATAACTGTGAAAAGAGTCATACTGCATACAAAGTAATGGAGTAACGCCTGTGAGCTAGTTCAGGCAGTCAACTCGAGCTGCACTGATTCATACACACACGTCATACGTCATCTCCAAAACACACCCTCCCAATTTGGCGGCCTGTTTAAGCTACCACATCTTCTCAGAATCTTCCTTTGCCTTGTTAATGCTGCTGCTGCCCTGCATCAGTACTGCTGCTGGCTCTTTCAGCCCCACCTCCACCCCAGCATCCACCTGCAGGCTCCGGCTAAGGGGAAAATTATTTAATCATCACTCCCCAATATCTCATGTAAACATATCTGTGGGAGCGATGAGTCTGGAGTCTAGACGCCAAACTCAAACTATGTTCTGCTGTTAGAATAAACATTTAAAATGTGAGTTGTCTGACTGAACTTTTCTTTAGATACTATCAGACCATCTTGCTGATAATACTTCTATAACATTTTGAATTCAGTCATTTACCCAGTATGTATTTGTCATAACCTCTTAAACTTACTCACCTTGCCTCTGACACTCATGTCAGCAAAAAGTAAGCATCTCTTGGTTAAAACCTAAAGCTTCAAGGGTTTTTCTCAAAGCTCTTATACTGGACTACATTTGATAGCACAGGTGCGCTACATAGCCAAGGACCTAAGTGTAAGCCTGTCTGCTCACAGCTTGCAGATAACTACCCCCAGTCAGTGGCTTATAGTGCACCTCTCAGCAATTTGACCTTTTAAGTGAAATCTATAATGAAAGGAAAAGCATCCACACACTTCTAATAAACATTCTTTTGGTCGGATGCTTGGTCCCCAGCCAGCAGCTTCCCTCAGCAAATACATTTTGAGTGTGCGGATAAGTTTCCTCTCATTAGCCTATACATTTAGCATCAGCTCTAACGTCTCAAAGAAGCATTTACATGGTGCACTGCTATTGTCTGTTGTACAGTCTGTCCTGCTGGGGGACTTCAAATGCTACAGAGTTTAGCGCTATAGCTGCAAGGCAACTGATTTAATTGTATATGGTTCTTACTGCTAAACAAACACTAAACTGCACTGACTTACTGAACGTGTTAGAGCTTCCAACTGGCACAAAACACACTTCCACCCCCCGACCATACACCAAAAACGTGGGGAAAACTAATTTATGTATATTATATTCAAGTGTTTAAATGTATTTTATATCTGGTGTGCAGGATTTTACTTTGATGACATACTGCATAAAACGCCCTTTGCTCACACTGGACACCATGTATCAGTGTTTTCCATGAGCAGCCTGTATGGTGGCTGCACTAAAGTAGATTTTTGTATTTTTGTGTGGAAATACAGATCAGAGTTCAGACTGACACCGTATGTTCAACTGTACAGAATAGAAAAAAATGGCTTTCCTAAGTATATGTAATGAGCCTGTGAATATTTTACTATGTAATGTATGGATCATGTGTTTTTACTTAATTGTTTGTGTTGTATTTTTATGTATTTCAGCTCCCAGTTGCGACTGATGCCAAGAAACGTCGGGCACCTAAAGGTACTGCAAGACACTTGACACTTGCCAGTAATCTTACTGAATGATTTTCATGCAACACAATTCCTGTTATGTCACCCATTGTTTTGATGTTGACCATTTGTCTTTAGCTGGTAAGACATACTAACAGGGTGAGTGTGGAGCTAATCATCCTGCAGAGGTCACCCTCACTCTTGTATCTAGCCTCCCTGAAAGGAAGCAGCAGTGTGCACAGTGTGCTGCTGAGCCCTGCTCCAGATATTTCTCTGTGTGGAAAATGTTTGTTGATCATTTATTAAATCAGGATATTTTGTCATTGTAACGATGGCTTAATTTCCCATTAACCAGTTCAGCTTTTTCTCGTGATGAAGCTTTTTTGTTTTGTCATGTCATCAGCACTGCTGAGAATGCAAGTCCTATGAGAGCAATGATGTGGATGCTGTGGTGTCATATTGTATGGTATTGTGTTTCCATGCGGTGATCTTTCATATGGCATGCAAGCCATTAATGTAGTCTTCTTAGTATAATCTGAGGAGACAGATCATATTAAAACCTTAAGTACATTAATGACAGGTAAGATGAGAATTGAAGTAAAAAAAAGGAAGGAAAAGGAAATATGAAGCTGTAAAAACATGTGCCACACATGCACATCTATGGACAGAGGGTGACGTGGGCTGTACGGATTGTAAAGCCACTTGAGAAATACAGTAAATTTAGAAATATAAATGTATTAATATAATTTTCAAAGCACCTGCTGATTTAAAAAGAAAATGGCAGTGGATAAACTTAATCGCTCTTTCTTCAGGGAAACTTAATCACTCGTCACATACGCTATACGTATAATTAGTGATATAACAAGTAGTCTCTTTATAAATGTGATAATGACGAGATAATTTTCACATCACTTGTATGAAGTCTAGAATCAAAACTATGAGAGGATAAGAAATTAGGTCCAGAGTCACCTGAATAAGAGCTAAAAAAGGAACCATCTTGTTGCTTAAAAGTCTTAAAATGTAAAAATAATCCAATAAAAAGCCACAGCGCTCAGTTTAATTGTCTCCATAAGCTGCCAATTTCATCCTCATTTAGTAATTACATCATGAAATGTAATTAGGGTTATATAATGCACACATAAAATTAATTATGTTATGCACAACAAATACATTATGTGCTTTTATTACATTTTGAGCAATGCAGTTCATGGTGGGTAAAACCCAGGAGGTGTAGCAAAAATATGAGCATGCCCTCCAGAAAAACCGAAATACACTTCCTTTTAAAACAACAAAAAAAAATGCCAATGACGCAAGGTCATTTCACCTGTTTCCAGTACAGCGTGTTTCAATTATGTAGAATCAAGTGTAAGTGGAGCAATCTGCCTTCATTTCTGTCAAATTCCTGGGAACAATAAGCGTGGGGAAATGAATATGAGACGAAATTATTTGACAAGACCGAAGGGTTTTGAAGTTTTTGTGGTAAAACTTCCCCTCAAAAAATTCATCCTATTTTTCATTACATTCTCCCCATGTGTCTTTTGATCTCAGCACGCCTCTCCTCTGCTCTTATCCCCTTTTAACAGATGGTTGAGGCACATGGAAGCCAAATCTGTCTTAGCATTAGCCAGATCAAATGTAACAATGAGAGAATGCCTCCATGTTTGGGATGAAGTTTTTCGCAGTACTATATTTAGGAGACCTCATGCTGTGCCCTTCTTCTCAGCTCCTTTCTACCCTTCTTTCATACAGTAGTTACAGGAATACATGTCACACATGTATCCCATCTCTCCTCCAAATGTGCCCTGCTTTGTGTATGTGGACACTGGAGCGCCACAGGGCCCCATCTGAAACCCAGAGACAAGAATATTATTGCTGTCTCAGCAGGAAGAAAGCGGATTAGGATGCTACAAATAGGGCCATTCCGAATCTTGACGGGGCAAACGTGTGAAACCCATGCAGTTTCACACTCAGCGATGAAGAGGATTTCTCTGAAGTTGTTGGAAGAGGCTCCAGTTCTAGCGGCAAATCAACAGAGCACTGCTTGAAGCGCGACAGATAAAAACAGAAGGGAGCTTTAGTGTAATTCACACTGTATTTTTTACACAGGCAGTTCATTAATGATATCCTCCCCGATGTCAGCGGCAGACTCAAAGCCTTGCACTTCATTCCACATCGCCTTGAATCCTATTTTTAGCCTCAGAGGAAGGTAGTAGGTGTAAGATAACAGGATTACCAGAATCAAACTAGCTTGAATTGGAATTACGTTTGCCTCCTTGTGAAATGAAATATTGTACTCCACTGGGAAGAAGACTTGGAGCATTGTGGTTGGGTTCTTGAGGTTACCTAACCCTTTCTAAAGCTGGCTTTGTATTGTGCTGCTCATTCCTTCAGTCTCCCTCTTTCAGTCTGTCTCTGTACCCTCTCTGTTCTGTCACAAGCACCTGGCTTGCGAGATACATTGTTGCCCTGGCAACGGGGAGAATATCTCAACCTGCCGAGACACTAAAAGGGAGACAGAAAAAAAGGCAGTGTTTGTAACGAAAAACTTGCTTACAAGGTGACATTTACTGCGCGGCTGGTGAATTGATTATAGTTTAGCCTGGGGTTTCTGGTTGAACTGTTAACACGTATATTACTGTCAGATCAAAGACTTGCTACTGTCTGCAGAGGGAGGGGGGTTCTTCCATGATTATTTGTTCACCTGCCAAATTAACACAGAGACTGAATGAATTAAGAATACTCAAAACAGACACAACTCTTGATCATCTGAGCCGTCCGTTTTTTGAATAAAAACTTGCTAACAAGCCAAGATTTATGGGGTGATGGTGAATTGACTTGAATTTAGCCTGTGGATTTAGGTTGAAGTGTTACATCTTTGTTAACTGTCAGATCAGAGGCTTGCTAATGACTGCAAAAAGAAGGGGCTTTCAGGATTAATCACACAGCCATCAACTAAACAAGACATCTGAACAGTGAATGGTAATGAGCTTTTAAGTTTATTTTATGCCTCCACAATGGCGACAGTACATTTGTACATGTGTCCCATTTTTGTGAACGCGATATCTTAAGAATCCCTTGAGGGAATTTCTTCAAATTTGGCACAAACTTCCACTTCTCAAGGATGAACTAATTAGATTTTGGTGGTGGCTTGCAAAACATGTTTTTGGCCATAACTCAAGAATGTATATGCCAGGCGCAACAAAATTTCACACAAATGTTAATAGGATAAAATGATGAAGTGATGACATTTTATAGCCAAAAGGTCAACTTAAATGTGACATCATGATGCTCTGCAAAAACACTTTCCTGCCCATTTTTTAATGCTACAACTCGGGAACAGAAGGGGAGACGTGGTCGAATGCTGAACTGGTGACACTCGTCTTGGCTGCCCACCTTGAAACTGTGTATACGTCAGGCTTGGGCAGCATCTAAGTTTTTTATACCTTCTTACCTTCCTGATATTTCACTGGGGTATATGACGCCATTTGAGCGAAGCGCCACCTGACTGGCAAGTTCACTACATTCTGCAAGCTCTCTTAGTTTTTGTAAGCTTACAAATTGTCAAGAAAGGAAATACTCTTACACATATTTTCCTTATTAAACAGAGAAATACAACGGTACACCTTAAGTGCTATATCGTAGGCAACTGGGATCCCTTCCCAGACAACTTAACACCCATTCTCACCTGGACCCATCTAACCCTAATGACACACAAGCTGGCCAAGTGGTTCAACAACTCACAGGTGACCCTAACGACTCCGCAACTCAGAGCTTAGATGTGACCTCAGCGACTCTGTAAGGGTTCACACCCACACAGAGTTTAAAGCCTGAGACACCGCACCAGTCCGTTATAACTGAGGAAGCCTCTTGGATGAGAGGTGAAACGTCTTAAAGAAACTCAAGCAAGTCCAGTTGCCTATGGTATAGCACTTAAGATTACCATGACCTGGATAACTGAGAATCTTCACCGACAAGGGTACACCCTCTGAATTCAGGTTTCTATCTTTCACCGAACTAAGACACACTTAACTTAACACGCTTCATTCAAACTCCACAGAAGCTAAATAAACTCACCAAAACTATCTCATATAGTGTTGTTAGTCATCTAGTTAGTCAGTCTACTGGATCAACGCCGGTTTCTGGCTGGCTGTTTAAAGTCCTGTAACGTTATCCCCATCACTCGCAGTCTCCATGTATCTCAGCATTGCTGCGTGTTCCCACAGTAGAGACTGACCTCTGGTGGCACGTGATGTGCACTACATACATTACCTTTTTACATTACATCCTTGATACAGCATCTCTGTATGAATTTAATAGACAGAGGATTGTCTGCATCTTTCGAGGTATTGAAAATCACGCTATCAGGATTTCTACATACCCTTGTACGCTATAATACCATGATGCTGCCTAAGCCTAGTATATGTCTGTGCTGTCAGGTCGAAGATGTGTGTGAACAATCCATGTTTTAGAATTTGTAGCTTCTTTGCAGCAGCATCCATATTTGAAGCATTGTGTAATCTCATGGTTATATGAGTTTGGACAGACATGGATGTAAGCTGCAACTAGACTGGTTGCTGGAGGCATGTAATTGCGAGGCGGTTATTATAGGGTTTCTTTTTACGTAATAGTCTTCTCATTGTATTGTATTCTTCTTTCCAGCTCCAGAGCTTCCCATTGTGGAGAGGAGAAACTGGCTAATCCACCAGCACTATATCCACAAAGACTATGATACCTGTAAGGTAAAATACCTCCATTCCTTCCTTTTCCCTGTGGTTTATCCCGTCGTTGACCCGTGTCTTTGTTCTGTGTTGTTCTGATGAAAGTAATGAAGACGATGAATGTCTGGCATGTTCAGGGCACTGTCTAACGCTGTACTTTATTATGGCCTAATTCACTGCATTGACCTGTGTATTCCCACATGAAACCAAAAGGTACTTAGTGAAGTCTCTGGATAGATGCCTGTACTCGTAAGATATATTACTGGAATCCTCCTTCTCACTTTCTCTTAGTGAGAGATACACTCCTCACTCCCAGGGCCCTATTTTAATTGCTCCAGAGCAGCAACAAGCACAGAGCGGTAGGTCTTGGGCACACGGACTGTGTGGGCGTCCCTGAGCACACCTGCTATTTCAGTTCATGTATGTGCAGCTGTACAAAGTGGAAAAAGAGCTAGATGAGGAGGGCTATAAATTAAAGGGAGTAGTGATTAGGAAATTCGCTCTCAGCAAGTCACATCACTGGCCTCATTGCTCTGAAGCAGCTGAGCCAATCACAGTGATGCTCAGTCACATTAACAGCTCAACAAATGAAGAATCGGCTTCTTCAGGAAATCATATTGTTTTCTGGATGGTGCTGAGCGGCAGCCAGAGGCAGATGGTGAGGGACTTTTTTTTTTTATAGCAGTTTATATGATCGCACCAAATTTGACACTGTGTCAGTTTTAATTCTATTGTATTACAAGTTGCAAATGGTTACATCATGTCTGAAAATGTGGGCAGCTTTGTACCACAATTTTTACTTTTTAAGTTTGGAAAGAGGCTGTGACACACAGGATTAATCAGCCCCGGTCCTCTGTCATCCAGCGGTAAAGGAACTCTTGGATGTGTGTGGAGGTGTATGGGGTCACTTTGTAGCTGCCTGGTGTCATTTGGATGTGATTTAATGAATGTAAAGATGGCGGACGGGCGTGTAATCATTCATTTATTCCTTATCCATAACCGCTTACCCTGGTACAGGATCATAGAGGGGCTGGAGCCTATCCCAGCTGACATTGGGTGAGAGGCGGGGTACACCCTGGACAGGTCGCCAGACTATCACAGGGCTGACACATAGAGACAGACAACCATTGACACTCACACTCACACCTCTGGGCTTTTAAAGGTCACCAATTAACCTGACCTGCATGTCTTTGGACTGTGGGAGGAAGCTGGAGAACCTGGAGAAAACCCACAACGACACAGAGAGAACATGAAAACTCCACTGCACCACATGCCATCCAGCAGCCAATAGTCAACCCTACAATATCTTTACAAAATTGATATCAAGGTTATTGCAGCTTCCAAATAAGTTAAAAAATAGCCACCCACAGACGCCATAATGGGAAATATGATGAACTCACTGTCATTGGTTTAGTTTTACTCACTGTTGGATGATCCAGGAGCTTTGGTTGGTTTTAGAGTTGACTGATTTGCAGGATGTTTGGAGAGTTGCAAGATGACGCTTTGAACAGATTGTCTTGACTGTTGTGTTAAAAAAAAATGAAAACAAAAATCCCCAAATAAACAGGCCTTTACAAAAACAAAGTTAAAATCAATGGAGTATTAAACGACTTCATCAACAGTAAAAACTAAGATTAACCAAAAACACGGCAGTTAAAGACTGGAGCCCTGTGACGTCTTCTACGTTCCACACTCACTTGAGCACACCTGCCTTTTTTTTTTCTTTTTTTTTCCGAGGGTCTATATAGGAGATGCTTTTTTTTTTTTTTTTTTTTTTTTTTTTTTAAGATATTTTTTGGGGCATTTTCACCTTTAATGGATAGGACAGACAAGTGTGAAAGGGGGAGAGAGAGAGGGAGTGACATGCAGCAAAGGGCCACAGGCTGGAGTCGAACCCGGGCCCCTGCGGCAACAGCCTTGTACATGGGGCGCCTGCTCTACCACCAAGCCACTGACGCCCCGAGCACACCTGCCTTTAATTAAAGGTTCCCGAGATGCCGGGTCAGGTGGCGCATTTAAGTGACTCAAAAAATGATAGGAAACTAAGACTTGCAAGAAATTTCTCTGACACGATAGGTCGCCATACTCTCACAGGGCTGACACATAGAGACAGACAGCCATTCACTCTCACACTCACACCTCTGGACATTTAAAGGTCACCAGTTAACCTGGATATCTTTGGACTGTGTAAGGAAGCCGGAGTACCTGGAGACAACCCAAAACTCCACACAGAGAGGCCCCCTGTCAGCCGGGAGATTTGATCCCGCAACCCTCTTGCTGTGACTGTGCTAACTACTGCATCCTATGCCACCCAGCACCAATAGTCAACCTTACTTTGCAATATCGATATTGAGGTATTTGGTAAAAAATATCATGATATCTGATTTTCTTCGCATCACCCAGCCCTAGTTCTCAGATGTCTATTTTCAGCACCAGGTCACTGGTGACACTAAGCCACATTTTTAACTAAAATACCAACAGCTCACTCTGCGCTGCTTTATTTTAATGAACCTCCCACCAGTCTGCATCTCTTCTACCACCTGTGCACCGTGCACTGTGTGCTGGGCACCAAAATACCACACAGTCTGGCTAAAGGGTTTTCAATGTCAGGCAAATACCAAACTGTCAGAGTGAAAATAGAGCCTTCAGTGTGATGCGATGCAAATGTACAGAACAGGGTCTAATACTGTTGTTTATGTATTAAGTGTTGCGATTGCAAATTGTTTAGAAACTGAATCCCAGGTTAGTATTCAGCAGGGCCTGAAATTTTGGCTCAAGCACAGCAGCCATTAATGTAAGATGTATTCCTCCTCACTCATGTTGAAAATGGCATCCATGTCAGTAGTAGAAATGTCTCTGGTTCTGTCTCCATGTAGGGGATCATCAAAGAACAACTGCAGGAGACTAATGGAATGTGTGAATACGCCATTTATGTTCAAGGTGAGCCTTAGTTTTTATAGTGAACTTTCCTCTCACACATGGAACATGCATGATGTTAATTAAGAGCTACATCAAATGGAGGCTCTGCGGTAGTCCAGCGCCCAAGATCCCCAATGCATCATTTAGTTCCCCAAAATCTGTTCTTTGGGCCCCACGCTGTGCCTTTGATTTTTTATGTGCTGTATTACTTTCTCATGTAGATGAAGATCCTCTCCTTTTGTGTTTTAATTCCTTGCCACAGCACTAATCATGCGTCTTGAGGGCAAGATCCAACAGTCCCTGGAGCTGTTTCAGAGCTGTGCCATCCTTAATCCCAGCAGCGCTGACAATCTCAAGCAAGTGGCGAGATCACTGTGAGTCTTCTGCCCTCACGCCGAGAGTGCATGAACCCTTCTCTGTTTGCTAACAAAGACAGATAGGAAAGAAACATACACTGATTGCAGCCGAACTGCGGCCAGTTGTGGCCAGAACTTTTTGAGACTGTTGGGAAAATCTAATCCATCCCCAGTGACTATTTTACACTGTTGCAGGATTGTAATAATGGCTATTCAGCACGCAGTGATTAAGATTGATTAATTTCTCTTACGGATTATTGTTGTTTATTCTTTCCATAGATTTCTCCTGGGAAAGCACAAAGCAGCTATTGAATTCTATCATGAAGCTGCGCGGCTCAACGAGAAAGACTGGGTAAAAACAGAAACACTCGAGTACTGAGTTTCAGCTTTGTCTAAAAGTTTGTGTGATTAGTGGGTCTGACATCGTTCAGTGTAAATAAACAGCATGAAGTTCTCAAAACAAAATCTTCCCACATTTAGAATGGGAAATGCCCAGACTGAACATCTTTTAATGCAACAATTACCAAAAAAAACTTCTATATAGTCTATAAATATTGTATTAAACCGGCCCGGCAGGATCATTAATCATTCACACAAGTGTGTTTTGGAAACTGTCCCCTCTAATACGACTGTCAGTAATACTGTATAATTTGTATTCCACAGAGCTGTTATCTTAAATAACTTTTATATTTGGAAATTGAATTTGGCTCAGCCTTTATTATCACTTAACCATGCACCAATGCTCCATGTATATTTTGACTTTTTCTCACCCCAGGAGATCAGCCATAATCTGGGCTTGTGCTACTTCTTCATCAAAGACTTCAAAAACGTGAGTATGCTGATTTTACCGACACTAACACAGTACTGATTGTACTCATTCTCAGGTGATGTGATCAGTTTGATATCCTGTGTCTGTCAGGCTGAAGAGCAACTAAACATAGCTCTCCAGATAAACAAACATGACAAGACTTTCATGATGCTGGGGAAGGTTCATCTGCTGGCTGGAGAAACTGAAAAGGCCATCGACGTGTATAAGAGAGCAGTGGAGTAAGTAGAGTTCAAATGTGGATGATGATAAAAAGCACTGAGAAGACATTTAAAGGGACAGTTCGTTCCAAATTAAAAAAATCTCTTTATGTTTTGTTTTACCTGGTATTTATCACTCTAGACTATTTTGGTGTGAGTTGCCAAGTGTTGGAGATATATGCTGCAGAGATGTCTGCCTTCTCTCCAGTATAATCGAACTAAACGACTAGCGCCAAAAAAAAAAATTACATTTGTAAAACTCAACTGGAGCATCTCTTTCCTGAAATCATGATCATGATGTTTACTCAAGATAGTCCACAGACCTTTTTGTGAGCAGTTTCATGTAAGTAAGTAAGTAAACTTTATTTATATCTCACCTTTCACAGGTAAAAACCACAAAGTGCGTCACAAAAGTTAGAACAATAACAAAGAAAACAAAACACAAAGTATTAACATAAATGCAAAGATGCATAGATATATGAGAAAAAAAACCCACAATTAACCAAATGCCAGTTTAAATAAAAGAGTCTTTAAATGCGTTTTAAAAGTATCAACAGAGTTTAAACAGCGTAGTGAGAAAGGCAAAGCATTCCACAGTCTGGGAGCTACTGCTTAAAATGATCTGTCACCTCTGGTCCTAAAGCGTGTGTGAGGAACAACTAGCGGCCGTTGGTCACATGACCTCAGACTGCGGGTGGGAGTGTACAGCTGTATAAAATCAGACAGGTAAGAAGGAGCTTGCTCCTGCAAGGTTCTAAAAGTGAGAACTAAAATTTTAAAATTAATTCTAAAATGCACTAGTAACCAGTGCAGAGATGCTAAAACAGGAGTGATGTGTGCCCTTTTGTTTGTGTGGGTTAAAAGCCTTGCAGCAGAGTTTTGAACAGCCTGGAGACGGTCAAGCTCTTTCTTATTAAAACAAGTAAAAAGACTGTTACGATAATCTAAACGAGATGAAATAAAGGCGTGAATAATCATTTCCAGTTCAGCCTTTGACACCAGTGTTCTTATTTTGGAAATGTTCCTCAGATGGAAGAAGTAATTTTTTTGTTACTAGTTTTGAGTGATGCTCCAAGGACATCGTTGAATCAAAAATAACACCTAAGTTCCTCATCTTTGGCAGGACAGACGAGCCTAGAGCACCAATATGCTGCTTAATCTGGGGGATAATGCTATCGGGGGCGATAATTAATGTTTCCGTCCGAGTTCAGCTGTAGGTAGCTGTCACTTAACCACTGTTGGATGCTAGTCAGGCAGTTAATTAAGGAAGCTCAGCCTTGAATGAGCAGTACAGCTGGATATCATCAGCATAGAGATGATATGAAACATTGCTAAATTGTCTAATTAACTGTCCAAGGGGAAGTAAGTATAAAAGGAACAGAATAGGTCCAAGGACAGAGCCCTGAGGTACCGCACATGACAGCCCTGTTGTTTCAGACATGATATGGTTTGCAGAAACACTAAAACTTCTGTCAGAAAGGTAAGAGGAAAACCACTTTAAAACTGAACCAGAGATCCCAACCAGATCTTGGAGTCTATTAATCAAAATATTATGGTTGACCGTGTCGAAAGCTGATGAAAGGTCCAACAGAACCAAAACTGTGTTTACCAGAATCAGAAGGCAGCCCTAGCTCCTGCATGAAGCTGCTCACAACAAGGTCTGTGGATTATCTTGAATAACTGGGTCATGATTTTTGGAAAGAGACATTGCTGTTGAGTTTTGAGTGCCAACTAGTTTTATTATATTCAAGAGAAGGCAGAAATCTCTACGGCCAATATCTCCAACACTCAGCAGCTCACACCAAAACAATTTAGATTGATAAGTAGTACTTCAGGTAAGAGGGGAAAAAATCAGTAATTATTTATTCGGGGGTGAAGTGTCCCTTTAAAGAGGAATCTGTGAAATTCAATTTTTCAAAAAGTTTTTCCATCTGATCCAAATGATTAAAAAAACTTTTTTTTATTAATAACTGTTAATATTTACATAGCCTCAGCATGACAGTTCTTCATGATAATATTTTCTCAAGAGATTAAAAGAGATAAAAGTCATAAAACATGCTGTTTCGTAGGAGGTTGGTTACTTTCAGTATGTTCCCTCTTGATTTATCTGATGATTTCAGTCTTTGGAGCTCATTTCAAAAAGTCATTCTCCTTTAGTCTTTCACAAAGCTCCTCTTCAGTTCAGTATAAATTCAGTTCATTTCCACTTCTACTCACATGTTGAATATTTAAACATTAGGCTGTGGTGTAAATAAGGAAATGACATCAGTATCTATAATAGAGCTAATTATGGCTACCTCCTGTTGGGGTTAAATTAATTAATCAAGCGCCCCAATACTGGTGTTGCTTTTAATGAGACGTACCACTGTGAACCTTATTTTAATGCCGATCTGCCTCTTCTCGGCTATTCTTTTTTCTTAGAGTCACATCATCTCCCCACAGGTCATAATTAATACTTCACCATTATGCTGAATCAAACCCTGATTGAATCAGCAAATTCCCTGAATATCAACGATGTTTGCTTAAGAATAAATGCAGGCATTAAATGTAATTACAGGCATAGATAAAGTGACATTTTTCATTCAACTTGTCTCCTTTTCTATTCAGATTCTCTCCAGAGAACACTGAAGTCCTGACTACTCTCGGCCTGCTGTTTTTACAGGTAGGTTGTGCTTTTTATGTATTTATTTATTTATCTATTTTAATAACCTTTTTAGTGAAATTATGTGCATGCAAGCGACGAGCGCTACAAGATAAGAGTGACATTTACTGTAGGTGACACATCTAAAAAAGAGTAGATGTATAATTTGCTGTGTTCATGTTTTCTCCAGCTTGGGAAATACCAAAAAGCATTTGAGCACCTTGGAAATGCCCTTACTTTTGACCCCAACAATTATAAGGTATGTGGGTATTTGAACACACATTATGCTTTAGTTTAAACTCAGTTTGCTACAGTACCTGAGGACAGTACATTACAGTTCTTCTAAAGCAGTTCAGTTAAACTAAAAGGTCACTCTCCGTCAGGTAGTACAGTCCATCTCTCATCATGTGCAGTTTCAAAGGGTACGTCTTCCTCTAATATCTCTCTAATCATTGTTTTTATTCCCAGGCCATCCTGGCTGCAGGCAGCATGATGCAGACCCACGGTGACTTTGATGTGGCCATGAACAAGTACCGAGTGGCAGCATGTGCTGTGCCTGAGAGCCCCCCTCTCTGGAACAACATCGGCATGTGCTTCTTTGGAAAAAAGAAATATGTAGCCGTGAGTAACACCGTTTTTTTTAATCATATGACTTGCCTTTGTCAGTGTAGGACTCAGTAAAGGCAGCACTTAAAACAAAAGACACAAGATAAAGTCTAATATTTGATTTTCAGTCATTATTGTTCCTTAAAATAGGACATTCACCTTTTTCCCATTTTAAATGTAAATATCAGCTGTGATGGGAAGTAACAGTACATTCAGGCCTAGTCCACATGTAGACAGGAAAAAAATAGCCTTCTCTATGTATTTTGGCCTTTCTTTCTCACATAAGCAGTTTTTATATTGTAAAGTCAGAGTGCACACTGTTATCTCCTTTATGAGGCGTAACAAATGAGCCAACATTTCGCGCAATGGCCAACAATTTGCTGGTCCTAACCCTAGAATTGATATAAAGATTAGACAACGTGTCTCCACTTACCCCCACTGTACAAAAATAAAGCTAAAATATCCTGCAAACAACCTCTGCCATCTTGCACTGGTAATGTCATTTGTAGCCAGAGTTTGTGTAGTAGTGATCTCCACTGGTATCCAGTTCCCGCCCTTACACCCGTCCAACCAATCACAAGCAGCACCTTTGATTGTAAGCAAACTGATTGACATCAAATTACTAGTTATAACCAGACTTGTCAGAAAAATGAACACTTGAACAAACATCACTGTAATAAAAACTACCTAAAACGACAGAAACCATCTTTTGGAAAATTGTGTTTGATGTGCACTTTGAGTGTTTAGTTTGGCCCATGTCCCATCCGCTAACATGGAGGGGGCAGGGTTTATGACCTGTACTGCAGCCACCAGGGGGTGATCAAGATATTCTGGCTTCACTTTTGTCGTCCATCTTTATATAGTGTCTGCAGTTCTCACCTTGCTTGTGGGACTTTTTTACATGTTTACACACATATACTCTTCCACTATACTGAGCAACAGAGATGGCAGGATGAGTTATGGAGGTCAGAGTTTCAGATGATATCCTTTATTCAGGCTTCTGATCTGCCAAAATGGTCTTCTTCTTATTCTTTGTGTGGCTTTAGGGTTATATTGTCATCTGTTGGGTCGGCATGCTTGTGAAAACGCTTCAGTTGATTACTGCTTTTTCATTTGGACAGAGATATTTTCTAACAGTGTGTGTGGACAGGATGTTTTGTGCGAAGGATAAGGGAAGAACCTTGTTTTACCTTAACTGTTGCAGTTTTAGGTACTTGTACTGTACTTAACTGTTTCCATTTTTGCTACTGAAGTTACTTAACAGATAAAGTTTTACATAAAACATATGATAAGCTGTGATTTACAACCTTTTGGGTTTGTGACTTTTTGATGATTCAGATGTCTATGAGTTGTTGGTTGTTCCATTAAAGAGATGTTTACCCTCTAAATGTCGAACATGGTTTTATTTCAAAAACATTTGAAACCCAGTGAGGTAAAATTATCCAATTTTTCTCAAAAAAGCAAAGGTTTAAGAAACGTGCAAAAAAGGCATACAGATTTATGTCGCAGAACATTGTGTTCTCTTCTTTCCTCTCCCATTAATCATCTATACCCTCTCATATTTATCTTGTGACCTTTTGTGGAGGTCGCCAGTAGGTCCCTGGCTGCCGCTTAAATGGGTCACACCCACAAGTGTTTCTGTAACATTGACAAAAGCCCACAGCTGAAACACATCCATTGTTTTCTTCTACCATGCATCATTACAAGTATCATAAACTCATTTGTGAGAACTGACGACTTAATTTGCTACTTTACCCTTTGTCCAGTGCTTAGATGGGGAACCACTGGTCTGAACTACCTATCGTAGCATGTATCGCTTAGCTCATGTCCATGTGCATCTTCATGCAAGTGCAATCAAAACAGGGACCCACATAAAAACATTAACCATGACATTAAAAGTGGTCAAAAACTCCATAAGGAACCTTTAAGTAGGATTTTGAATGCAGGATTTTCACTTGTAATTAAGTATTAACAAACCAGTTCCCCTGAAATTACTGTATTTTTTTATCAATTTGTGAGCCAGACAGATGAGATCATTTTAATAAATATACTTTGCTGCTTAATTTGGTCCAAATGTACCTGAAGTATTCCATCATTGCACCGACTGCCTTGTTTCTCAGGTTCTTCTTGGGATCATATATTATTGAGAGACTTGCCTAACGGTCCTGTCAGCTGTTTGACTTTAACTTCATCTCTCCCACAGGCCATCAGCTGCCTGAAGCGGGCCCACTACTTGTCTCCTTTTGACTGGAAGGTGTTGTACAACCTGGGTCTGGTACACCTGACCATGCAGCAGTATGCCTCTGCCTTCCACTTCCTTAGTGCAGCTATCAACCTGAACCCACGAATGGGGGAGCTCTACATGTTGCTGGCAGGTACTGAGTCAGAGCGACAGAGAAGTAATGCATGACTGGATTGTGTCTTTAACGAGTAACTTGATGATTAGTGGCAACAAATGCTGGATACAGACCATACTGTTTGTGAAGTAAACAATCCGTACAACAAACTGAACGAGTTGAATGTGCCTTGCTGAACAGTTGTTTTAACAGTGTTTCAGTTTAAGTTTAAACCTCATACTTATTCTTAACAGTGGCTCTGACCAACTTGGACGATGTAGAGAACGCCACCAGAGCATACGAACAAGCTGTAACAATGGACGAGTGAGTCTGTCCTACACCTTCGACCTTCAGTCTACTGTGTTTCTGAATTTGAGTCTGCAGTTTGATCATTTAATATTTTCTTTTCTTCCTTGGTGATGAATTATCTTTAGATCAAACCCTCTGGTCAACCTGAACTTTGCCATCTTCCTCTACAATCACGGCGATAAGAAGGGAACTCTGGATCAGTATCAGGAGATGGAGAGGAAAGTCAATCTACTTCGAGACAGCAGTAGCAGCTTTGAATTTGATCCTGAGGTACTTTAGATCCGGTTGATGTTGATGTCTTAATTGCTGAAGCCATTTATTGCAATATTTTTAAGTCTTTGCCTACCTGTCGTTAACAGCTAGTAGACATGGCTCAGAAGATGGGAGCTGCCCTGCAGGTGACAGAGAGTCTGGTGTGGACCAAACCAGGCAAGGACTCCAAATCAAAACCAAACTCTGCAGCAGCCACCAAAGCCCCCGGTGCTCCCCTCGGTACTAACCAAGCTCTGGGCCAAGCCATGTCTTCTGCTGCGAGCTACAACAAAAAACTCCAGCTGCCAACAGGTACGAATTACCAGTATGGGTTGTAGAAATTCATTAATTCATTTTCTGTGGCCACGTATTCTGTTAGGGGTCGCGGGGGTCTGGAGCCTATCCCAGCTGACACTGGGTGAGTGGTGGGGTACACCTTGGACAGGTCACCAGACTATCACAGGGCTGACACATAGAGACAGAAAACCATTCACACTCACATTCACACCTATGGCCAATTTCGAGTCACCAAGTAACCTATGTAGTGATACAGTTGGCAGGTGTAGTTAGGTAGAAAGAAAATAGTTCCTACATGAAACTGCTCACAACAATGTCTGTGGATTTTCTTGAGTAACCGGATCATGATTTCTGGAAAGAGACATTGCTGTTGAGTTTTTCAAATGTATCTCACAAGCCAAATGCCTTCGTGTTCCATTATATTTGAGAGAAGGCAGACGTCTCTGCAGCTGATCCCTCCAACACTCAACAACTCACACCAAAACAATCTAGAGTGATAAATAGCACTACAGGCAAGAGGAAAAATATGTATTTTTGATACAACTGTCGAGCTGTCAACCTGGTCATTTAAAAAACAAAATCATCAAAAAAGTCCAACGTTACTCCCTCAGTGCAGGTGATGGCAAATTTCACAGCCTCCACCTCTCTCCATTAAACCAAAGCCCAATTTTTCATTTTAAGTGGAAACTTGAAAAAAAATCTCTCTCCTTTGTATTCACAGCCTCCTGTGTGCACTACTGTAGCAGATTGAATATATGGGCTAAGGCAAAATGGAATATGTAAAAGACAGAAGCTAACCTCTAGCCAGTGTATATTCCTGGCAACAAAAGAAAATCAGCAGTGTGGAAAAATGACACACAGTTAAGCCAATAAATTCAAGGCTTCTCTGAAATGGCTGTCGAGGCTCACAGCTCTGAAATGTAAGTGGACTGGAGTGCTTTTCCTCAACAGAGCCTGTGGGCTGTGTTTTCTACCACTTTTGTTTAGCTGTTAACGAGTAACACCAGAACAATGCGTCCATGTTTAGTGACAGATGTTTTACATAATTACACAGCTCTGACAGTCTGCTTTCTAACACTCAACCACCAGCGTTTGATGACCAACTTGTTGTAAATATACAAATAAAGCCTGTCAATGCACTTTAAGACTAGTTAAAGCTTAATCTCTAAAAACAGATATCTGCACATGAGCAGAGAATCTGTAGGCAATGGGACAAGATTTCAGTATCTGATTATCAGTATGTCTGATTTAAGTTTGTTGTCAGAGTAGTATTGACCAATCATGATCAAACAGGATTTGGTTGCAGGCATTCATACAGCGTGCCCAAAGGATGATGTTTTTCTGTAGGCCAATGCGAAAGTTAGCATCGCCCTCGTTCCCTCATTGAAAAGCCTATGGGATTTTTGCATTGGGTTTTGGATTGTTGCAGAAACGCCAAAATGCAATCGTCAGAAGAAGAAGCTAACGTTAGGCTATGGATGATCTACACTACGATAGCATGACCCTAATGTCACCACCATAACAAGACTGTAAAGTTGCGTTCAGCTCAGCTCGATGTGATGACGTTCAGTAGTCTCATTTAGCCACTTGTTAGCAAGTGCATAAAAGCTTCAAAGTTCACGAGTGGGGCATTTGCAGACATATTTTATGTCATAGAACAGAACGTGAAGTCTCTTAAGCTTGTGTTAAACTTAAGAGACTTTGCATCTACCCAAAAACCCATTGACTTTGAGACGAGGGAACCGTGAGTGGTACAATGCTGACTCATTTTTGGGCTTTAGGACTCATTCCTGCACCACTCTAGATATATTGCCCATTTTTAACAATCCCAATTTCCAGGATGATGAAAAATGCATATTTAACTTAATTAGTATTTTGGGAAAAATATTATATCCATAAACTATTCTCCTTTTATTTTTTTAAAGATGCCGAATTTAAAATGTACAGTCGAAAATTTAAACTCAAAAATTATAAATTGGCAAAAACTATTAGATTATTTAGACATTTCAGTCTCGTTTATTTCATTTATTTGTTGTGCAATTGAATTTATTTTTAATTTTTTTTATTATGAAATACATTTTTTATGACTTAGACTAGAAATGTTGATGCTTGCCACGTTATCACGGATCCCACTGCACTTCTTGGCAAGTCCCACCCTACTCTGCTGTGATATGCTAGTACTGCCCATAACCATAACTGCCTCTTTTTGGGGGGCTTTTTTGCCTTTAATGGACAGGACAGAGTGAAATGGGGAGAGGGAGTGGGGGGATGACATGCAGTACATGGTTGCAAACCGAGCCCGCGACCGCTGCAGCGAGGCTTCACCTCTGTATATGGGGCACCGGCACTATCCACTACGCTACTGACGCCCCAACTGCCTCTGACCTTGACGCATCAACTTGATGAGTACTAGTCAATCACAGCACAGTCCCACTGCTTTTACAATAACGTACTGTAATCCCAGAGGCGTATCGCCATCAGACCAATAGCGGGTGGATTCCAAGATTGGTTCATGTTAAGCAGGGCACCATCAAGTCATCATAAATACTGGCTATTTAAAGCAGAGGTTGTATCCATTTGCTGATGTCTGCATCTTTATTGCTAGTCTGTAAATTAGTGTTGCAGGAGGTCAGGATGAATCTCTTACACCGAGGCTCCCACTGTATCACAGTGGTTATGAATATTAACAACTCACTTCTGAAACTAGGTTTGGGTTTGTAAATAAATATCGCAGTCTGTCACAGAGTGCATTGTGGGTTGAAGTTATTTGTACAAATGAAAACAATGTAAATCTTTCAGAAGGTTTGTTCTGGTGTGTTTGTTTTACAGGCAGTGAGAAGCCCTGTAGGTCGCCCCCCCATGTGTGTTACAGAGGGGGGTATTAGGTCACTGTTTAGTCATGGGGCAGATTTGGTTGTTGAAGTTATAAATGTCCTATTAAAGCATCAAACTGGTATTCTTTAATGATTCAGCACATTTTTATTGTGAGGGAATTGCACCATTTAAACAAGACAAAAAGTCAATCTAAATTGCCCGCCTGGGATGTCACAATGGAAAATCTAATTACATGCAGTGTCTAACTTTCAAAAAGTACGATCACCTAAGGCCTCTGTTCAACAACACTGCCCTGTGTCCAACCTCAAAACATGACGTGGTGTCATGGTTTCAATGAAAACAAATATTTTGCAGAGCCATTATGATGCTATAGTTTGTAGTTTGGTAGTGAGATGTTGTACGAAACAGTTTGTTCTTGCTAGGATAATGAAATCTTTATTTCCCACTGCAGCCTCTCAGTGTTTCTGTTGGCCTCTATTGTGATCTATTGGTGCACAGTAAGTGCCACTTAAAGGAACAGCTCACCCCCGAATCAAAATTACCGGTATTTATATTTTTTCCTGTTACCTGTAGCGCTATTTATCAATCTAGATTGTTTTGGTGTGAGTTGCTGAGTGTTGGAGATATTGGCCATAAAGTTGTCTGCCTTCTCTCCAGTATAATGGAGCTAGATGGCACAGATGTAAATGTTAACGAACCCCACACAGACTGATTGGTTTGTGTAAATTATTGGGAACTAAAAGACCTTTTTTAAGCAAGCTTTGATGAAGGAAATGGCATTAACTCTTATGCTTTTGTTATTTTTCCAAAGGTTCCAAAGGCCCGTCGATGCCCCTTGAGCCAGAACCTGATGTGGACAAAGCCCCCAGCCCGCCCTCTGATCCTCCTGGCTCCCCAGAACCTGTAGAGACAGAAAACCCCAAACCCAGAACCTCCAAAAAGAAATCTAAGGTGGAGGAATGAGTTAGTTTGGTAGCTACAGTCTCATGTAACATCTTTGTCATACGGTCACTCACATGTTATGGAGCCAAATTAAGCTTTTTAAACAGCAGCCGAGCTATTTGTGAATTCTAGCTAACTGTAGTTAGACATGAAGCCTTGAGTTAAAGGCTTCTGGTTTAGGTACATACTGCTCATTTCATGTCCTATACAATAATTTACTTTACATTGACAAGGGCAACAGCAATGCACACTTTTGTCACACCATTTATTTCAGGAATATTGAATGTCAGTGCATTACTTAACACTTTTTAAACCAAAATTCAGAGATAATCAAGTGTGTCTTGTAAATCTGTGTCGATGTGGCAGGTGTGGAGCACAGGTCAAAACCCATTCCAGTGGATATTGCAGTGTAAGAACGTCTCTGTTCCACAAAATTGAATACACACATTAAGTGTGAGAAAGTGGAGGAGCTCAGCAATAAGGTTTAACGATGAATTTTCCCTGTACTGACATTTCCAGTGAAGGTGTCAGTCCTAAAACATGAATGTGAAGGAAATGCTGTGACAATCACCGCTGAAATCTGAGGACAGAAAGGGATGTTTTTGAATAGTCACAGGATATTTGCTTGTTTGTATGATAGGACTCTTTTTGTGAGGGTTGAGTGTAAATAGTGACACATGCTTTTATATGTGGATAAATGTCATGTTTATAGAGAGTAATGTATTTAATATTAAACAAGAGACTTTAAAGAAAGTAGCTGTGTCACTTCCTTTATAAAGTCCAGTTTGTGTTGTACAGTTTTCTAATGTTAAAGATCCCCTGTACTCAAAAATATGGTTTTATTGTTTTATGTCATGGAAGTTAGCATCGCACTGGCTTCCTAGTCAGAAGGCCTATGGGATTTTTCCATTGGATTTTGGATTATTGACAAAAGATCTGTGGAAACATTTTTGACACTTACATGTATTGTTCAGCAAGATTAACAACAAGTTAACACCATTTTCATGATTATTGAAGTCGAAATGCCATCACCAGAAGTAACAAGCTAATGTAAGGCTATAAACAAACTACACTACGGTCACATGATGTAACGTCGCCACCATAACAAAACTGTAATTTTAGCATGGCTCAGTTTGATGACGTTCTGTAGTCTCATTTAGCCACTTGTTAGCAGCCGCCTTTTAAAATACACAAAGAAGCTTCAAAGTTCACGAGTGGGGCATTTACAGATGTATTTTATGACATAGAACAAAACGTTATAGTCTGTTAAGCTTGTGTTAATCACAAACCTTATTTCAGGCATCTTACCAAAAACTATTGTCTTTGAGACGAGGGATCCAGGAGTGGTAAAATTCTAACTCATTTCTGGGTTTTAGGACGCATTCTTGGCGGGCTCTAAAAATAGCCAATTACTGTCTAATGAAACACTCATCGATGGGGAAATAGACTTCAACACAACACCAGCAAAGAAACCTAAATCCTCCAGCTCAGCGAAAGTGTCAGTATGGAGAACAGAGTTAAGGCCCGAACATACTCGGGCGGAATGTACGCGGAACGGACTCCGCGGAGGTCCGCGTGGACTCAAAGCGGACGTCCGCAAGTCCTGTGCGCACAAAGCTCAGATTTTATGACCGCGCGGACTCCGCAACGCAGAAGTGCACTGGACTATGAAAGCCCGAATGACTGTGGACATTCCTCGCGGAGTCCGCTCTGCTAATAGTATACCCGAGTATGTTCGGGCCTTTAGCATTAGACTAATGCTAAACTTGATCTAATTTTGTGAAAGTTTGACAGCAACCATGGTAGTGTGTAGTTTTTGGATGTAAACTGGACGCTGGTGCTTCCTTCCACTATCGACCAAAACCCCATCGTAGCAGATGTTACTGTATGTTTCACAACCCTTAACGCAGTTTCAGCCACTGCCAGTTAGCCTACAAGCTAACAAGCTATGCTAACGACACTTACCATTCCGATACATCTAGTAGTTGCCTAATTTGGTGAAGGCTCAAGCATGTATGGATGAATCTCTTGGATTGTTTCCTCTAACACAAAGTCTGGCCAATTTGACATGCACTGATCTTTCACTGGTCAGCAATAGTGCTCGTAAGGCTGTGCCAGTGCTGGAGAAAGAGAAAACCTAGGATCGATCCAGAATTTCTTAATGAGGGAGGAGTAGATCTATTTCCGGACCATTTTCAGTTTTTATTTTTACTATTTATGTGTAAAAACCTTGTTAAAGGCGGGAAAACAGAGTCTACACACTAAACTACACTCCCATAAATACTCTGTTGAATTACCACCAAGGTGACATTTCGAGCTTTATGTGCTTCATCAGACAAAATACAATAGTAGTGGACCAAGCAGTCAAAGCACAAAAACACTGATTTAAAGTTAAACAAAGCTGGGTTTATTTTCCCCCAAAAAAATAATTTTACAAAGCAAATGACAAACGATAACAGAATTGGACTATAGGGCCCATAAAAGAGGTCAACAAAACATAACTACTGAAAAATAAGTCAACCAAAACGGATGAATTCTTCATGACCCAGCCTATCCCAAGATGCATTGTGTGTCGGTGACGATTATATAGTCAGTTAAGTTAACTAGCTAACGGTTAATTGTTGCTAACATTACTATTAGCTAAAAGCACACAGCTTAAACAATCTTAATTGAATAAGTTTACCTGAAAACGGTCCATCAGCCTGAAATATATCAAACAGCAGTGTCTCCGGGGGTGAATCATCTCCTCAAGTATTATATTAGAAATATATAATAACAATCTCTGGGTCCATGATTTAGGGCTAACTAACCTACTAGCTTACGCTGTCTTTTGTCAAGCGCAGCTAGTTGCTAGGTAACAGGAACGCCAACAGGTCAGAGTGAGAACAATTGGTAATGCAAACAGGAAATCCTTCGCAGACTAGACCATCCCATTTCAGAGACCGTTCAGTATGGCTGATGTGGTCTTCAAAGGATGTGGCCGACACTGCCCGCTAAGGCCGCGTCCTTCAAAGGCTGCAGCCCCTGAATTGAGACACAGTATGTGTGTGGTTCACCGTAGATGTGTGAGGTACTCATCAAGCTAAATATTTTTTCAGTCATGGTGAACATCCCCCTCCCTATGAAGAAGGAATAAACTGTTCTTGTTGAGGATAAGATCTCATAAATAATCTGCACTAAAGGTCACACACAAACTGAAATAATTTATGTGTATGAATTACAATATGGATGAGGCAATTTGTTCATATTAACCAAATATATGTATGAAAGATAACCCACTGACAAAGTCTTGATACACAGCAATATGTTTATTTCTGTGTGCTTAATGTCTGAGGACCTTTAAATATCAAACCACTGGTGTTTTAGGTTAGTAGTTTAGAGACTAATGAGCTACTAAAATACAAAGAAAGATTTAAAACAAAGATTTATAACCAAATTATTTTGTTAGAGTTACTAATAAAGCCTCCAAATCTCCCCCTGGCTCACATTTGATGTTAAAACTCTATTGTCAACTAGGGATGTAACGATCCATTGATCTGGATCGATATATGGATTTAATGATCAATGATCCAGTATCATCAAGTAAAAACATCGATTCATGTCGTCATCTGTAGGATAGGCTTTTACTTTGAAAGTCTGTATCATAGTCAAACCGCAGCAGGCAGATGGGAAACAGCCAGAAACAGACGGGATGAGGGTAACGTTATTTATGCAGGGGAAAAAATCAGCAGTGTGGAAATATTTGGGATTTTGGTGAAAATATAGATCAACATACAAAACATGTGCCGTATATAAACAATGCCGTTACAAGATAAAAATAAAACCGGTAATGTTACCCACCTGGATGGCCATGTCACTCTGCTAACAGGAACTCACGGGAGCGTATCTATGTTTCCCGGGTTCTATGTTCCCCACTTACACAAAGAAGGTTCTATATTTTCCGGGTTCTATGTTCCCCGCTCAACCAAGCGGGAAACATAGAACCCTTTTTGGTTGAGCAGGGAACATAGAACCCGGGAAACATAGAACCTTTTTGGGTGGTAAGTGGGGAACATAGAATCCGGGAAACATAGGGATGACCCCCTTCTCACTATAGCAACATCAGTCGCTCTGTTTCGACAATATTTTGCTGAAAAAAAATGTGCATACAGGCTGAAATTCAACCTTACTGTTCTGTCAGGAGACACAGTGACTCAAACCAGTGGTAAGTACGAAAAACAAAAACATTACATGTAATTTATTTTGTAATGAGTAAAGGGGGGAAAGTCTGCTAGCCGCTAAGCTAATTTATGCAATGTAAACATGCTAAAGCTAATAATGTGTGACTAGCTAAAAACTATTGTTTTGTCCATGAACCTCGACAGTTACTACTGAGCTGAATTTGATACCTTGTCAGAATATGTTGTTGTTAATTCATGTTTTATGGCTGTATGGAGAAGTTTGCCTTCAGGGCTTTAAGCCAGATAGTACTAAAGTTTTATGAAAAAGATGAAGGATTGGGTTAAAATGAAAAGCTCTCTGACAGAAAGTCCTGAAGGTTAACTTTTCCTGTGGGCTGTTTCATGTGTGTTAGTGTAGTCAGTTTAAAGTAAACTTTACTGCACTTATTTATGTGTTGTTTTTATCTTTCATGGCCAAAAGCAAAAAAGAAAAGGGTGGCAGAGTCTTTTGCAACATAATGTGTTAGATGGGCATTTAATATTGTAGCATATCAATCACAGGCCCCTGAATCTCATCGAATCAAAATCATATGATAGGAGACTTTATAATATCAGCAAGTATCTAATTGTTGTCCAAAGAATCGATATAGTATCGTATCATGATGAAAACTGGTGATTTACACCCCTATTGTCAACTGTATTAAGACCATTACCTGTAAGTTGGGAAGGACTTTGGGAATTTGGGGGGAAAAACAAAAAATTGTAGTATTAGTAGGATTTTTTTTAGTATAATTTAAATGATGATTACAACTCAAGGTGGTTTAAGAAATATTATTTATTTTCAGCACAAAAATGTGAAATTGTTTTTTGGCAGTTTTGTTTCAAAACCTGCGATAATAAAAATGTTAGGTGCTTGACTGAGTAGCTAAGTCCTACTTGTCATCTTTGTCATAAGGTCACTCACATGTTATGGAGCCAAATTAAGCTTCTTAAACAGCAGCCAAGCTATTTGTGAATTCTAGCTAACTGTAGTTAGACATGAAGCCTTGAGTTAAAGGCTTCTGGTTTAGGTACATGCTGCTCATTTCATGTCCTATACAATAATTTGCTTTACATTGACAAGGGCAACAGCAATGCACACTTTTGTCACACCATTATTTTCAGGAATATTGAATATCAGTGTATTACTTATCACTTTTTAAACCAAAATTCAGAGATAATCAAGTGTGTCTTGTAAATCTGTGTCGATGTGGCAGGTGTGGAGCTAACAACGGCGTAGGCCATGTGCATAGGCTATGGTGTTGGGTCAACCGCACAAGTAAAAATTGCGGTTAATGCTACAATAATGTCTCAAGGTTAGCATTACTCCTCCTATATGTAATATTAGCCAAATGTGGGCATGTATGCAATTAACCAAAGTTACTAAGATTACTTAAATACTTATCTCTAACGTTTACCTCGAATTATGGAAGATAACTTTGTTGGCAGCGATTTAGCACAGCAAGCCGGATGTAGCGTTCAGTTGGGTTGCCGGTGTAGGTGGGTGTGCGTGTTGTCCTCTGGCTCCCTCAGTAAAATCCACAGCCTAACCCTCTTATCCAAATATTTCCATGTCTGGATGCAGAAATCCAAGATGGCAACGGCCAAAATGACAAACTCGTGGCAGTCCACAAACCAATGGCTGACGTCACGGTGGCTACGTCCACTATTTTTACAGTCCATGCTGAGGACCAGTGGTTGGAGAAGGATACATATCTTTTACTCAAGTAAAACTACCAATACACCAGTAACCTAAAGAAATTCTTCATTACAAATAAAAGACCTGCATTCAATTAAAAAAAAATTAGTATCAAAATGTAGGCTACTCAAAAAACAATGAGTAAAGTACTCATTATGCAAAATGGCCCATTTCAAAATATTATATAGGCTGTTATATTGAACAATAATTACTGATGAGTTTATGTGAACGTCACTAATTTTGAAGCTGATAAAGGTGGAGCCAATTTTTTACTATATATACTATACTCGTGGGTAACTTATGCATTTCACCATAGGATGAATGAAGTTTTATTTATCACTAACCGTTAGCCTTAATATAACTGAAACAATTGAGTTGTATAAAAGTTTACCCCTGTACAGTCGTCCTGAACAGTGGCATAAAACTGTTGTTGTACCAGGCTGTCTGCTGTAAAGTTGGGCATTTAACATGGGGGTCTGTGGGGACTGACTCAGTCTTGGAGTCAGCCTCAAGTGGCCTTTCAAGGAACTGCAGTTTTTTGGCACTTCCTGTTGGCTTCAGTTTTCAGCCCTGGAGGCTGCCGCTTGGGTTTTAGTTGTATTTGTTGTTGCAGCTTCTCTGAGATTTGTAGAAAGTGCCGCAGGACTGAGAGGATTTCCATGTTGGATAAGATGATAGAAAAGCTGAGTTGTTGTTGTGCTGTTCATTTTTCAGCATTTTTTCAAACAAAGTTTTCCCACTCCCAATGGTGAGTGTAAATATTTATGTGTTATCTGGCTCAGGACAGAGTGAATACGGCCAGGGGAACAAGTGCTAGGTCAGCAAGGTTACTGCTTGTCAGTCTCTATCCCTTATACTGTAATGTGCTGTGGATGTTTGTGACTGTAATGCAGTCATGGCTGGAGGTGGAGAGTGTAAAGAAATGCTTGTGCTGGAAGCAAGTGCTCTGGTTTGGAAACACCTGGTTATTGTGTATTATTTGATTTCAAATCCTTGAGTCTGATGTCAAGTGTGGTCAAATGTACCCAGTACACTTGGAAACTCTGGGCCAACTTCTGTAAAACAGAGGAACTGATTTGACACTGTATCCTGCTGCAGTAACAATCACATCATCAGTGACTGTTCAGGAATTTTTCGCAGTAAAAGAAACACTCTGTCTAGCCTTCATACTTATTACGTATTTATTTTTGCAAGTGGCATATTTTCCCTCAAGAATCCATCCTACACACAGGCCAATACTGACTTTTATATCAATAACATGTCAGCATATATCCACTGAGATTCCCTATAAAAAGATCCTTGGTTAAACTAATTTACAAGTACATGTGGCCCCATTTGGTTATAAAATATTAACAAAAATTGATTCCGTTGTATGAACCTGGTTTTACTTCTGCAGTTCTGTGGCTATCCTGGTGTGCATGCATCACCTCCTAACCTCCAAACCTTTTACATGCTCAGACTGAACTTAGATGTTAACTGCTGATTACTGCATTTCAGTTAATGTTTTCCCCACAGCATTAGTTTCTTCAAAATACCAATATATTACACACACTCTCCTGGGTTCAGACAGCTTTGGCAAATTGCTAACAGGAAATGGGTTCAGTTTCGTACTCGGTTGTGAAATAGAGGTGTAAAACCTGTCAGAATACGAGGGGAACAGTCATCCCTCCCCATTTGCCTTCAGAACTGCCTTAATTCTTGGTGTCATAGATTCAACAAGGTGCTGGAAACATTCCTCAGAGATTTTGGTCCATATTGACATGATGACATCACACAGTTGCTGCAGATTTGTCAGCTGCAGATCCATGATGAGAATCTCCCGTTCCACCACATCCCAAAGGTGCTCTATTGGACTGAGATCTGGTGACTGTGGAGGCCATTGGAGTACAGTGACATGGTGCGTTATCCTGCTGGAAGTAGCCATCAGAAGATGGGTACACTGTGGTCATAAAGGGATGGACACGGTCAGCAACAATACTCAGGTAGGCTGTGGTGTTTAAACCATGCTCAGTTGGTACTAAGGGGCCCAAAGTGTGCCAAGAAAATATCCCCCACACCATTACACCACCACCAGCAGCCTGAACCCTTGATACAAGGCAGGATGGATCCATGCTTTCATGTTGTTCACACCAAAGTCTGACCCTACCATCTGAATGTGGCAGCAGAAATCCAGACTCATTAGACCAGGCAACGTTTTTCCAATCTTCTATTGTCCAGTTTTGGTGAGTCTGTGTGAATTGTAGCCTCAGTTTCCTGTTGTTAGCTGACAGGAGTGGCACCTGGTGTGGTCTTCTGCTGCTGTAGCCCATCTGCTTCAAGGTTGGACGTGTTGTTGGTTCAGAGATGGTCTTCTGCAGACCTTGGTTGGAACCAGTGGTTATTAAAGTTACTGTTGCCTTTCTATCATCTTGAACCAGTCTGGCCATTCTCCTCTGACCTCTGGCATCAACAAGGTATTTTCACCCAGAGAACTGCCGCTCACTGGATGTTTCCTCTTTTGGGACCATCCTCTGTAAACCCTAGAGATGGTTGTGTGTGAAAATCCCAGTAGATCAGAAGTTTCTGAAATACTCAGATCAGACCATCTGGCACCTACAACCACGCCATATTCCAAGTCACTTAAATCACTTTTCTTTCCCATTCTGATGCTCAGTTTGAACTTCAGCAGGTCGTCTTCACCATGTCTACATGCCTAAATGCACTGAGTTGCTGCCACGTGATTGGCTGATTAGCTATTTGTGTTAAGGAGCAGTTGAACAGGTGTACCAGAAATAAATTTCCCATGTGGGACAGTAGAGTCTGAACTAAAATAATTTTATTGCCACCACTTATCTCCTCAGACTGAACCTCACAATATCAGACTCCCTTCCCTTCCAGATTCCCTTCTACCAAGGAGGAATAGTTTATGGAGTCAAATTAAGCTCAGTGGAACAATGTGGGGATAAAAAAAAATTATCGTAAAAAAAAGTTTCATGTTCATGGTTTTGACATCACTTTTGCAAAATGTAGTTTTTCATTTCTGATATGATTTACAGGTTAGATTCCACTGAGCTTAATTTTATGCCATACACTCTTTAAAGGCTCTTCTATCCTTGTATGCTGTTTTTATCTGTTTTGCTATTGTACTGTATTTTTTACTGTGACCTGCCAAGGGACTACAGATGCGAATTAGCTTGAAGCTATAATCTGGTACGGTGCATCAAATGGTGACATTTATGTTTGAGCTGTACATTGTCCCTTTTAAATAAATAAAAAAAACAAAAAACATACAGAATAATATATAAAGCTAAATGTATTGCCCGAATCTTATAACCCCAGATAGAAATAATTCTGACATGTTAAATAATCAATTTAGCTGATATTCTTAAGAAAAACTACTCTATTCTTGGAGAAAGTCAGACACTGATAAAATCTTCCTCACATGGCGAAGCTACATACATGATTAAAACCAACCAGACAATCATTTGACCCTGAAGGTGGTCACAGCATCTGTCAGTGTTACTTTACTTTTTGTGCTCTTATGATGGAGAATTACATCTGTCTGTGTTGCTATTAAGACTTTAGTTTTTTTCATTAGGTCCTTTTAAGCTGTGCATGCCTGCATTGCCTGTGGTTGTAACTTTTACAGGCCAGCTGATGGCTCGAGATTTACTGCTCCTGCTGCAGTTATTTTTCAGTGCAGCTGTGGAAGATTGGTTTTCCATTTCTCGTCTTTCTACAATTCAAATTGCCTGTGGAAGCGTCTCAGTACCTTGTGGAAGTTTCATTTAAAGTTCTCTGGCTCCAGGGAATGGTAAGTTGTGCTACTTTTTTTCATTTATGGGTTTTTTTAATTCAGATTTTGTGAACTGTTGAAGGTGTAACTTTTATTGATAGGCCTAAATAAATACAGTATTTTCTATTGTTGAAGTTCCTCTCCAGGGATTGATTAAATCCATAAAACCTCATCTCTGTTCATCAGAATTATATATTTAGATTTTTTTCATGATAATGTCCCTTTATGCCTTGAAATGGTTTAGATGTGCTGCAAATGTAAGACAATCCTTGGTCAGATCAACAGCTCCTCTTTCAACATGTTGAAATGAAGGTGAAACTTCACTTGCAAAATGCCAATATGCAGCTACACCCTCACCAGTGTGTTATGCGAATGACATGGAAAGCCCCACCCCACAAGTTGACAAGATTGGTTAAAATACACCAGTGGTGAATCCTGCATGTCGAGAAATAAGCCTCTAATATTTTCAAGGTACAACCCCACACCGGTGGCACTCCCTGACACGCTGCCCTGTGTCACTTTACACCACTGTCCTATTTCCAGCCTTGTCACCCCTGTAATTAAATGCATTTTCCCCCACTCACTCTCTGCTTGTACATACCAGTTCCTGTAGCAGCTTTTTTCTCTGCTCCCATGGCAGCTTGACCCCCCTCCTCACCATGGACAAATAAAGAGAACACTGTTGCTGTCACCTGGGGGACAAAGACTGGATGATGAGAGACTCATTCTTAAGGTCGAGAAATATCCCAAACAAAACAACCCACGAGATAAAGACAGTGGCCAAAAAGATATTGCCTGGTGAGTCATAGCTTTGGAGATTTGCTCTTCAGATGAGAAATCAAGCTTAATTATGGCCTCTCAACACATGATTTTATACTAACGCAGAGGTGGATGAGGTACAAATCTTTCAGTAAAAGCATTAATAACTTTGCGTGGTCGTCCATTAACGAGCTGAAAATATCCATCTAGAGTTTCTTTTCATAAGTTTGAAAATGTTTGGCTTGTTTTATGCAATTAAGTCAGCACATATGACCTCATAGGTTGTATGTTACCCTCTATAATGGCCCTCAGGAGCTTTTTCTAAACTAGCACCCTGTCGGATGAACAACAGAAAGAACGGTCGTGGTTTTAAACATGGTTGATTAACCTTGTGAAATGGTTGCACCAAAACTACATGGTTAGATTAAGGCAACAAAACCCCTTGGTTAGGTTTACAAAAAGATGATGGTTTGTCTTAACATAAGTATATTTGTTATTACTGTAACATTGTGACAGACGGCAAATGCGACATGATGTACGTCACAACCTTCATAGGACATACTTTGACTTTTGGTTTCAGAAGGGACATGAACACCTGTCTCCTGGATTAAGTCCTGTGTTTGTTGGACTCATTCACCTGAGCAGACTTTGCCTTACTTTCTCCAGTGCCCCAGTAGTAATAAATACTTTGGCCACCAGAGGCCGTCGTACTTATTGGTTGCAATTTTGGCATTTAGAAATCACCTATAGGCCCGTTTCCACTGAAGAAGTTCCTGGTACTATTTGGGGGGCAGGAACTTTACAGGAATGTCCTCTCGCTCGGCCCTCTTAACCACCGTGTCTCTGAGAGTAGGAGAGAGAGTAGAGAGTAGGAGGAAGAGAGTAGGAAGAAGGTTCCTGTAAAGTTACCGGGCTCTGTATGTGACGTAATCGTTGAGCGACCATTTTGACCGGGGCGACACGGCAAAGAAACAAACAAAGAAGAAGAACAACAAAGAAGAAGAAGAAATATGAAGCAGAAGTAAGAAGAAGAAAGCAGACATAAGAAAGACGATAATCAAAATGGAAGGAGCTGAGGTGGTTGCTGGGTTTCTGGCGTGTCTCTTCGTTTACATGGCGGTGGAAGCTATGAATGAGAGTCTGCTGAGTTTTAAAAATGCTGGCTATTTTGTCGCTTTCTGTTGACGTCACATCCCGCCTTGAGTATATCCAATCAGCACTAAACCCCAAGCCCCAGCCAGGAGTTTTTTGGGGCCGTTCTGAGTACCTACTCCGAGGCAGGGACTTGTTTAGCCCCTGTAAAAGTTCCAGAACTCTGTCCTTCGGGGGTAGTTCCTGCGGTGGAGACACGCACCAACGGCCCCGGCCCCGTAATATTGCAGCACAGAGCAGACGGAGCCCTTACTTGGACAAAAACAGAGACATTTTTATTTCCTTTGTCCACCTGGTCTTTCTCACTTAAACTATGATGACGTGGGGGTTTGATATTTGAGGATTCTGGCTGTCTGGATCTCAGATAAGTTGTGCTGTTGCCCTTTACCCCGTTTTCCTACTTTGCAGTTCTACTGTATAACCTTACAGCTTTTACCTTGTACATCACATAAAACTACTGTAATTCTGTCTGCACCTCTTCATGCAGTGTCTGCTCCTTGTCTGGCTCTTTTAAATAGTTCCCCAGACAATCATAATGTCTCGAGTATCAAGCTCAGCACTGGCCACTTGGCAAGGCTGAAAGTAATCCTCCACACACTCCCTGTCCTCCCGTCTTTCCTTTTTCTCTCCGGTTACCTCAGTTACACATCATTTGTGTCCAGTTTCTCCTGGACTCAGCACAGCTTCTCCTGCGCGAGACACAAGCTGTGTCCCAGTTCCATCCTGCATACCAATTGTATACAGTAATCTTAAACTGTTTTTTCTTCAGTTATACAAGAAATGCACACACTTTACTGTTTTATGCTACCAGGGGACGATTCAGTACACGCACTGTGCAAATACAATCATGTTTCAACATTAGATTGCCACTGTCAGTTAACTTGACATCGAGACAGTTTTTCCAAAATGGTTATTTTTGTGTTTTCTGGGGTGTTATTTGAGCTGTTTCACAATCATCCACAATTAGATTTTTTCCAGCTGTGAGCCGCTCTTTCATTTCCTTTGTGCATCTCTTTGTGGGAGAATCAACAATAACCTCCAAAATCTGGTGCTTTTTAGGAGCCTATGAATACTGTCTTTTCGGGCATGCTCGCAGCGTTGTGTGTTGGTCCAGACCTCTCTCTCTGGTGATGCTCTGAATTTTCCTTTTCATGAGGTTCACTTTTGTGTTTTTTGGTGAAATGTCTCAACAGTTATTGGATGGAGATTTGTCCCTCTCAGGGTGAATTGAAATAACTGTGGACTTCCTCTGTCTCAAAATTGTAGTGTGCCCAATACTTTAAGGTCCAGTGTGTAGGATTTAAGGGGACATACTGGCTGAAATGAAATATAATATTCATAACTGTGTTTTCATTAGTGTATAATCACCTGAAACTAAGAATGATTATGTTTTTGTGACATTAAAAAGAGCTGTTTATAAACATAGAGAGCAGGTCCTTTTCCATGGAGTCCGCCATGACAAACCAAACACTGGCTCTGGATAGGACCATTCATATTTTCACATCAGCCACCGTAGTTCTCCTGCACACTTGGCACACGAGAGATGTTTCAGTTGGTTGCAATTTGCAACTTCACCACTAGATGCCACTAAATCCTACACACTAGACAAGACCTTTAAGTGTATGTGCAAATTCCTGCAAAGCTCAAAATTAATGACATTCTCGTCAGCCTCAGTTGCACTTTGTGTTAATTGCTAATAAACTTATGTTATCCGAACACACTAAACTAAGATGGCAAACAAGGAACATGGATGAGTGCAGTATGTATGACGGCCGGGCAAACAATACACAAAACTATAGCCACAAAAGAAAGGTAAGAGATGAAGCCACTTATGTAGGCTGAGGCCCAAATTCCTCAGCTTGTGTTGGCAGTTTCCTGATGTCCTTACCTTCTCTGCCTATTGGATCCTGCAAAGTCAGGAAGTCGACTTTAAGCAGGGATGACTTTATAAAATATGCAAACTTGTGTTTGATATACAAAGTCTCCTGTGGCTTAGCTCCACCACCACTTGTGGCCTATATCAGCAGGACAAACACTCTGGGTTCCATAAGAGGAGATTGCACTATTTCATTGAAGAAAAGTGCTTTCAGCCAGTCAGCCTGGTCTGTAAGAGATTCAAAAAGTGGAATGCAATTCCAATTCATATCAGAGAACTTAACACTTATAGATCTTTCAGTGATCAGTTGAAACGATGGATGATTAATACGTACAAATGTAAGTACTAATCTCTTTTCTGCTGCAGCTAACAATATGTCCTGCTGGTGTTCAGTTGGTGTTCTATATGGAAATATGTCACTACTGTCTCTAGTGCTTTTAAAAATTATATGTCCTTTTATATTGCATCAATTTTGCCTCAGGTTTTTACCACTGAATCAAACATTTGATGATCATTGTCTTCTTGTGAAATCATATCAAAATAATTTCTTGTTGACATGTTCAAAGAAGTCTTTTCAACTGTATGCCCTGTTTTCTTTGTCTTTTTTGTGCTGTTTTGTTTATTGTGCTTTGTTGTATTTTAGGTAGCCTTGTGTAACATCTTGCCCAAGGGACTACAGACGAAAAATAGCCTTTTGGCTAATTCTGGCATTTTTATACTTGGTGTATCTATGAATTTGCACTGTCCCTCCAAAAATAAACTAAACTAAAAAGCAATTGTTGCAATGATTAACATCATACCATGGTACATGGTAAACATTAGCACTGAGAATGAGTACATTTATATGCAAAAAATTGTCAGGTTTTTGCCCTTATATATTCAATAATATTCCTACTAATCTGTTTAAATGCTTAATGAAAATTAATTTTCCACTAATAATTCTGTTTACATGCAGTCGTGCACACTCCGATTAACATGCGCTTACATGTTGTTTATCACATCGAAATAAAGAAAAGTAGAACAGCTAAAGCTGCTTGTCATTTTGCGTCTTTGCATCAAAATAGGATTTTTTTTTTTACAGTTTCCTTCCAGCATCAGACTTGTTGGACCGTGTGAACACAGCCTCCCTCTGTCATTCCTTCAGCCGCCTTCTTGAAAAGGTTGGCGTCGCGATATTTGCTCACATCAAAAAATCTGTTGATAGCCAAGTCAGGTTATAATGTTTAAAAGTAGATGTGTTTCTTCTTCAGACCAGAAACATGAGTTTTTCTTTTGGGCAGTCATCTCTATCCCAGTCCTGCAAACTGTGTCATGTATCCATGACCATCCACAGAGCTGACTGTAACCGTGTCGCAAACTGTGGTAAAAACTTATCTCAGAGGCCTATTCCAAATTGGCTGCATACATGTCCCAATAATGCTGTTAAAACCTGAATAATACCAGCATACCCCAAATGTCTTAATCAGAAAATGCTAAATTCAGAATCCTTAAATAGAAAATGCTGTTTACATGACCTGTTTCAAATTCAGAATATTGTTATATTTGGAATAAAAGTGGAATATTAGTTTTCATGTTACCATAGCCATTGCAAGCTCTTGCCTCAGAGTACAGCCTCACAGAGCCTGTTCCTGTGCCAAGTCTTGTTTGAGTATACTTTTTGTCATTTATCCAATGTGAACACACTCCAAAACCTGTTTATAATTTACGTGCGGAATCCCGACGGGACGCAGCTATGCTGTGCAAGTCTTTGTATGTAGCTCCTAAAAAAGCAAATCACAGTGCACACCGATCATATATCTCTCCCAGTCTCTCTCACTCTCATTCACCTGCTCACCTGTTTCCACTTTCCCTCATCAGCCCTGCAGTATATTACCAGCTTCCACTCACTCCCTGCCAGATTGTCAGTGTTGCTTCGTGCCTTGCTTTCCAGTCAGCTGAACCTGAACCCTAAAATCTGAAAGCCATACCTGCCTGTGAGCTTCTGTATCTCTACTTCTTCATTAATTCACTGAACTTTTCCTGTCTGGCTGAACTGACTGCAGTTGGGTCAATGCCTTGCACCCACTGGCTTAACACCATAACCACAACATTATTGGATATCAAATCAGATCTAAAGCAGCTAAATTAAACAGACTGCCTTTTCTGAAGGAGAGAAAAGATGTTTGAGATAAAGCCCTGCCAAAGGCACAGCAGGCAGCAGCACACTAAAGTTGTTGATGTTACCATCCACAGATCATCAGGGTCAGATGATGAACCAAGAAGTTTGACGACGCTGAGAAGAATAAAAGGAAGTCGCAGTGCCAGGTGAACAAGGTGACAGCAGGGTGACGGTCACATGATCCTGCTTCTCCATCAAAGTAAGCATCTCTTCTATCTCCGAAGTTACTCTTTAAGTGATTCTATCAACCTGCTAGACTGAACACAAAATAATTTATCAATAGGAGCATTCAACTTTTAATTTCATAAACTGATTTCATGTTCTGAGAGCTGATATGATGCGCAGGAATTACCTGGACCCTCATTTATAAAACCTGGACACTCTAATGAATTTTTAATGGCATCTTAAGATCATTTTTCAGTTTGTACATGAGTTTGATTTATGAAATTATCTGAATGAAGCTGAGTCTGCCCATTTAGAAAACATGTTTTGCACCTGTCTAATATAAACCACCTTGGGGATTGTAATAAATCAAGCATTCCTCGCAGATCAATTCACAAATTTCTATGCGGCACCGTTGGCATCTTAATGCAACCGTTGTAGGAAGTGAGGTTCCAATCATGAGCACATCAATTCTATTTAAAGATTAAACTTGTTTTGAAGAGCAATACTTGCACCATTAAAATTTTAGGGCACTTTGTATCAAAATATTTATGCAGCCTGCACGCAGCTCACCATGGGGGTTCACATGTGGTTCTGAAACCTCGGCACAGCAAGCTGGCAAAGTGCTATGTCAGATATAAACCTGGTTTAGAATTGATGCAAGTCAATTGATGTTTCACAGAGAGTCTTTATTTCCTGCACACACGGTGAAATCCAATATAATATTGAGGCTTTTCTCTGAATGGAAACCATAAACTGAAACATTTCAGCTCTCATAGCAGAGCTGTAGTCAAGACCACCTAAACTAGGATCATGTCATGACCAAGACCAGAGTGTATTGAGACTGAGACAAGACAAAGACTTTGAGGGGGTGAGACCAGGTCAAGACAAAGACCAAGACCTGTGCCAGTCTCACACTGCAGGACACACTTATGATTAAATATAAAACATGCAAACCAGACACTCCTCAAATTAACCTAAAGGATCCACATTCCCACAAAACACCCACAGAAAACAAAAGATTCTTAATTAACTGCGGAATGTTCCTTTGTTTTCTCTGAGCAAACAAATCCAAACACTTAACCATTCTATTCAACCCCCCTTTTCGAACAGGCAGTATAGCTAATACAGAAGCAAGACCAAGTAAAAGTGCAGTTGAGTCCGAGAGACCTTCAAAATGTGGTCTTGAGACCTAGACCGATCTTAAGCATTACAACCCTGTCTCTTAGGTTGAAAGGCATTATTTATTTCAGTGGATTGTTAAAGCATAAAGGTCGTTCGAGTGATTGGCCTTGTCAAAAATCAAATGTTTTTTTAGTTGTTCTGAGTGCAAAGTGAAAAATGATGGACATAGGTATACAGATATCTTAAAGATGGGGATGACGCACACGTTTTCAGGCAGTCTCTCCTGAAAGGTAAGAATAAAGAAAATGAGCTACATAGAGAAGTTAATATCCTGACGTTTTTCATACCTCTGCACACATTATTGACAATAAACTGGACTGGACTAAGAACACTGAAGTCCTTTACAAGAAGGGACAGAGCCGCCTCTATTTTCTGAGGAGGCTCCGCTCCTTTAACATCTGCTGGACTATGCTGAGGATGTTTTATGAGTCTGTGGTGGCCAGTGCTATTCTGTTTGTTGTGGTGTGCTGGGGCAGCAGACTGAGAGTAGCCGATGCCAACAGACTCAACAAGCTGATCAGAAAGGCCAGTGACGTTGTGGGGGTGGAGCTGGACCCTTTGACAGCAGTGTCAGACAGGAGGATGCTGTCAAAGGTGCGGGCGATACTTCAGCATGGCTCTCACCCTCTCCACAACGCTCTGGTCGAACAGAGGAGCACCTTCAGCCAGAGACTGATTGCTCCTAAATGCACCACTGAGCGCCACAGGAAGTCATTCTTACCTGTGGCCATTAAACTGTACAACTCCTCCCTCTGATGATCGGACTCATTTGGCTTTTTATAAAACAAAACACACAATATAATTACTCATTCTTATTTCATTTATAACGCTACAACCATTTCATTGTATATTGTATATATTTCAGATTGTCTACTTTACTATTTTATTATTTATTTTATTTTATTGTCTACTTTAATATTTTATTTTATTTTATTTTAATGTCTACTTTAATATTTTATTTTATTTTATTTTAATGTCTACTTTAATATTTTATTTTATTTATTTCATTGTCTATTTTAGTATCTTATTTATATCTTCATCTTTATCTCTTATTTCCATTCATGCTCTATTTCTATTTCTGCTTTGCACGGAGCATTGGAACAAAAACAATTTCCCCCCGGGGATTAATAAAGTATTCTGAATCTGAATCTGAATCTGAAAATGTGGACAGTCATGTTGCATATAGTGGATCTGAATGTCAGGGGCCGTATTCACAAAGCGTCCTAGTATGAAGAGTCGTTCCTCGTGATGAAATTCTAAAATAAAGTCTTAGAATTGCGACATTTTCTTAGAATTTCTCCTTGAAGTTGAGGCTAGGTCTTCGTAAAGATAAAAGTCATTCACAGAGCATCTTAGCCCTTAAAAGAGCTCCTAAGGTGAAAAACTATTAGGATCAGGGAGGAGGGGAGAGTTTCTGAAGCAGAGGAGAAAATGGTGGCAGCACAAAGAGGTCAGAGAAATATTCCCCAAGTGCTGGATGACAGTGAGTAAATGAAATGCTACAGATTAGATCATGCAGGGATAATATGTGTGGTTGATCTCATTAGGGGTACGCACACATTTCCCAATAACACTAGAGCACCAGAAATAAAATGATCACAACAACAACATATTTGGACAGCTGGAAAAATGCAACACTGCAGCAGTGATGACTTTGGTCTGTCTCAACAGTCAGCAGTGCATTTCATTTTCACTGGGTGTCCACACCTTGCAGGCTCTCTGACAACCAATCACATCTGCTAAAAGATTGTGTCACACCTAGAAACAGGGTCAACAGGACGTCGTCCGTCCAGACAAACGTTTGTGCGGTTGCCATTTTGTTTGTTTATACATTGCCGCCATGTAGAAGGAAGTGTAAGCGTCACACCGCCAACTACTGGCCTGACGTGTATACTGCAGTGTTTTTGGTCATTTTTGCGGATACGTGTGTACGGCGATTGTTATTAAAACGTTGTCGTCTAAACGCAGAACTTTTTTCAAAACGAAAATGAGAAACAATTCTGTTTTCAGTGGATCATTTTTGTGTAAACATGGCCTTATAATAGTTGGCAGATGCAGCCCCCCTCTTCTTCCCCAACCCAGTGTTGAAGAGGTGTGGAGGGAGGGTGTTTCCACATCCGATAACTCAGTGACACTTGGTTTGCCTGTGAGCCATACGCTGAGTATTACTGCGTTAGGAAGTTCTAATGAAGCATACTTCAGTCTGGTGATGTTTTATGTTTCTTACTGCAAACAGATCCCATGAGAAGTAGATCCTACAAACAAGTATTGTCTCTGCAGCCAAAGCCTGATATTATCTTCTTCCTCTGCACCATAGAGCTCCATTGTTGTCCAAAAACTATTGAAAACACATCAGTGAACCACACTGTAAAACTGGGAGGATTAATCTTTCATTACCATAAACATTTCACTGTTGTTTCCAGTCATAAACACTCGTACACAAAATTTTGATACGCAAAATGAGTATAAATCCATTAACAAGTAGCCACCAGTAAATGCAGAATTTACTCCTGTGTAGTGCTATATGTGATGCTTCCTGTAAAGAAAATGAAACAATTGAATGCCAAATCAACTGTGCTGCTGGTTTCATCAGGTAGTACTATAGTTTGGCATATGAGATAGTGAAAGTGAAAAGCTACAGATCAGATGATAGGAGAAACATTCAGCCCTCTGCGGAGTGTAGGCAGTAACCAGAGGTGAGATGTTATTATCTATAGATATTTTGCAGACCTGTAGCTGAGGTGTCCTTGAGCAGGAATTTAACCTCCGATCGACACAGGGCCCTGACCAGGGGCTGAGAATAACATTTTTCCTGTGAAGGATTAATAAGTTATGGCTTTTAACTGAAGGCGTTCCCCGCTGTCATTACTTACAGATGATGGATTGGTGCCGAAGGATGAAGGACAGCTTAGTTTCTGTATTTATGACTGAATATTTTTTAGATTTTTTTTGGTATGGCACTTGTTTGTTAGTATTGTCTGTCCTATAAACCCAAGGTTATGGATGAAAGAAAAGTAACAACTACTCCTCTTGGCTTTTTATGGCTGCACTAATCAATATGTCTTCATGAACAGAGGCTCAAATGACTATGTGTGATGTAAAGGGGGTTGCTTGTAGTGTTGAAGCTGCAGAGATATGTTATCCAACACAGATCCACTCGGCTCTGTGCATGGGTGGATTAGAGCTTAGATTCTCTGCCCGAGCCTGAGCCCGGCCTGACCTGGCCTGTGGGCCTAAGCCGTTTCGGGCCGGGATCCTCGCCCCCCTCTGACGGGCCCAGGCCGGGCCCGGTCAGATATGACTTTTTTTTTTTTTTTTTTTTTTAAAGCTATGATTTGATAATGAAATGTTAAGGCTATGTATTATAAAAAGTAAAATTAAACCACACTTTGTATGACACATGTAAAGTCAAGATCTTATTCAAATGTCAAGAATTGTGGTTTTTGTTTAAAATGACCTGTTGAAGTGAAAAAACGAGTACTGACGGGAACAGACGAGTGGAGTCGATGTTTAACCGGCGCGGAGAGCGCAGGAGAAATGTGCTGCCTGTGTGGACAGTCAAGCGCCTGCGAGTACACTCGCAGGACTTCCGTGGCACTAACACGCTCACTGTGGTGCCCAGGCACTCTTAATTATAACAGCCAACTTATTGAAAAATGCCGGGTTTAAATCAGGCTCGGGCCCATAATTACAGTTAATTGGACGGGCCGGGCCGGTCCCGGACACAACATGCACGGGCTCGGGCCGGGTCAGGCTCCATTTTTTGGGCCCGATCTAAGCTCTAGAAAGACTTCTCTCAGGAGATGGTGGAGACCAAAGCAGAGCTAAATGAAAATTGGATTAACATTTGGTAGGTGGCCACAAACATGACTCAAAATGATTGTAATGTTGCACTGTGCCTGTTAGATGTGAAAACAAGCAATAGAGAAGATGCCTTCAGCTTAGGAAGACCAGAAAATGTCAAATGTGTGATCATTTCCTGGTTGTTATGGATTTCTGTAAACAAGTGGCAAAAGAAATGACTGCAGTGGCTTATGTAACTACAGATGTAGCAGTAGGGGATGACAGATATATACAGTACACTTTGCTTCACTAGGCAGCACATTACTGAGAGAAGTACCTCGACTGAGAAAAGCTATGGCCTGTCTTTCTGTCTGTCTGCTTCCCTGCCCGCTGACCATGTCAAAGTCCAGAAACTTAACTTTTCAGTATCTCTGAGGCAGTTTTATTAATTCATGACTGCTCGCTGTAACCTTCAGTTCTGTTTCACAGTAACTGGGGTGCGTGCCCGAGTGGAGACTTCAAAGCAGCAGGGGACATAAATCTGTTTTATCAAAGAGACATATAAAGGCTTGTAATCAAAACCTATTAGCACAGCACAGCAAATCAAGACTTTGTTACGCCCCACTTCGGCTCTGCAAATTCATGATCAATACAAGATTAAACCCACTGAATCGAGCATGTTTGGGTTTTTGGACTGTTTTCAATTCATGAAAAGCACTTCCTGATTGCTGTCCAAATTTAGGTGCTAGTTATTCCTTCCAATGAGACATGTTTATGGTGCCGGCTGAATTGCTTCGCCTCCTATAGATGCATGCATCATGTCTGTGATCAGGGACAACAAACACTGTAAGAAAAAAATTTCCCAGTGGAGTGCTTCTCCGTCTCTCAGCGGTGCTGGTGGAGATCTAGCAGGCTGTAAAGAACCGGGACGAGTCTGAGCCAGCGAGTGAAATAAGACCTCGGTGCTGAGACTTTAGAAACCATATATTGTTTACAGTCATGCTGTATAGCAGATGTGGCAGAATATTTCTTTCTCGGGGAGAGACTGTGTTGGTGTTGTACTTCCACTTGTGTGAGCGGAGCCTGGAGATCTGACCTGATTTTACTGTTATATCAGCTTCAAAGGAAAATATCAGCCCAAATAGTAAATAGGTCTGATACTGCATGTATATTGGCATTCAGTTAAAAGCAGTGTAGACAGAGTGCACAGACTCTACACCAACAGCATTTAACTGGATGTGGGATTTTATTTCTGATTTTTTTGGGGGCGTTGTGTGGTTTTTGGGTTGTATTAGTTGTTCACAATACACTTTATTGTTTGGAAAACATGTACATGCCTATTTTGTGGATGTTAGCGGTTTGAGAGGTAGTTTAAAATTTTATATCATTACATATTTATGAGCTGACTTTGACATGTGAAGGAGGAGGGGATGCTGGATGCCATGACACTTAGGCAAGACGCCTACCAGGCTGCAGACCACTGCTTATGATGAACAAACAACAAAACCAGTTGTTTTGTTGGCAACCTGATGCTGTTTTTCCACCAGGGATAGAGCCACAGACAGCGGCTGTTTTTAACTGAGACCTTACTGCGTCTCCATCCGGGATTGTGCCACTGAAACAGGGTATTTTAAGCCAAAATTGGATCTTTCCCTAACCCTAACCCTAACCAAGTTGTTTTTGTTCCTAAACCTAACCACATATTAACTTCAAAATTATTGAAACGTAAAGTTTCAACGTGGCTGCTATATAATAATGTACAAATGTAACATTCATGGTTTCCAGAGGTGCACATTGTCAGCATATATCTGGTGACTGGGTTGCTTAATAGCTTTTTTGATGAGTTATTTGAGAAGATTGATGCCACTCTCATGTTTGTAGGCTATGGTTAATATGGGGCTACAGCAGCTTGTGAACTTAGCTTAGCATAAAGCCATTTACTGTACACTTCACCAAACTTTCATTTATTTACTGAAGGGACATTTTGGGAAATTCACTTCCTGGCTTTCGTGCTGAGAGCTAGACAAAACGATTAACATCACTGTCATGTCTGTATGGTGAGCAAATTTTTGAAACCTAGGATGGCAAAGGACTTACCCACCCTATGCTCCCTATGAGTGGCTAGCACTCATTGCCTTTGTTGGTTGGGTTGGTTAGGTTTCAGCAAGAGGAGTGGGATTAGTTTGGCTTACCCTGAAACTTTTACCCCAACCCTATCGGAGGCAGAGTAAGACAGGCCGGTCCTTGGCTATCCTAGGATTCGCAAATTTACATATGGTAAATACTAGTCTCTATATACAGACTTTACATTTGTGAATGTAGAGTCTGTAGGCAAACCCCGGAGATCTTGCCTCCGGAAGAAGAGCGGAAGAGCCCTGGTTTCTGGTTGTAGGCTGTTTGTAGTCCGCGTGATATTGACCAATCACGTTTGAGCTGGCTGCAGTTGTTGCCAGGTTAAATGGTCCGTGCGGTGAACTAACGAGGTGGAACATAATTGGCGTCACTGCAAACTCTGAATCCATCGCAATGGTTCAGCATATTTACTTATATATAAAAGGAAGTCGGAAACGGAAATTCGCCTCCTCCACCCAAATTAAACCGGGGGGTCTGCCCCCAGAGGCTGTATTCGCCGTCTGCCGGAAGTCAGACAAGGGTAAGATTGTTCGGGTAAGCCAATCAAAGGCAGGCTATTCCTTTGCTATCCTAGGACTTGCAAATTTGTATTCTGGACTATTTCCTTGCCAGAAGCAGTAACTTCCTGGAGTCGTGTTGCCACCATTAGGTTGCTAGGCAACAGCTGTAGACACCACATACATGATAATGGAGGTGTCCAAACCTTTTTCTTGCAATTATGTGAATACACTTTAAAAAGACAGATCTCTCTCGGATGTGTCATGGTGAAGGCAGCATGCGGCAGAGAGTGATGATAGTCAGCATATTAAACGTCTAGATGATTTTAGGGCTACTTTTTAACCTCATGAGAGGGCCATGTTTCTTGTTTTGTGGTGAAGACTGCAATAAAGCTATTGTTGGTGAACGGCACCTGAACGCCTCGCTATCCTTCCTTCAGCAGAGTGATCCGCACCACTGAAGCTAAGCTAAGAACGAGCCAAGCTAAATTAATGCTAATAAGCCAACGTGTTCCCAACTACGGTTCGGAGCTGGTAGATCAGAGCCAGGCTAGCTGTTTCCCTCTGTTTCCAGTCTTTACGTTAAGCTAATTTCCCAGGCTGTTGGCTGTTGTCTTAAATTTACCATACAGACATGACAGTGGTGTTTATCTTCTCATCTAGCTCCCTGCAAGAAAGCAGATAAGTGTATTCCCCAAAGGTTCCTTAAGGAAATTAATGAGTGTGGTTAATTGTACAGTAAATGGCAGCCTATCAAACACAATTGCATGTTTCTTCTGTTTTTTGTGTGTCACCAGTACTGTATTTAAGGTTGATCGTGTCGCTGAAATTGTTAATTATCATGTACAGTGTGAATGCTCTACCTTACGTACTGTTTAAGGTTTAAAAATGGCTCTTAGGATCATTTCACTTGACATTGTCTCGCTACTTTCACTCCAGTGGTTGCCCTTTTATAATTCCACTTGGCTTGACACAAACCAGTGTTTGGGATTTAGAGCAGCAATAGATGGATTAGAACGGAGAGGGAGAGAAGCCTCAAATCCAGTGTGTCTTTGAGGTGCTGTTTCATGTAATTAATCTGCCTAGCTTCAGTAGACTCATGCCATATTTCATGATGACACTAATAATGCCTAATTATATGATGTTGTAAAATCTTAGTTGGTGTTTAAACATGTAATTTAGGTAGAGTAATGGTGCATATAATGTATTTTACTTTTAATCACTGGGTTTTTCGTGAGGAACTGAAGGAGTGAGACTTTGCATTTCAATAAAGCCACTTGATTAGGGAGTATGGTTGTTGCTGTTGTTGTTTTTCAGCAGATACTGTTTACTCTGAGCTCTGCCTCCCAAAATTCCCCCCTCCGCCCCTCTCCTGGAGACAACTCAAAGACCCCCTGCTGGCAGCTCAGCGGAGCAGCTTTATCTGGGTTCTCCGCTTCTCCCGTCTTTCCACAAGCCTCGTCTCATTGTGTCACCCCAATGTGTCAGCCACAGGCTGCAAGTCACAGTCACAAACTGCATCTCAGGGATGAGAGAGCCATTCATTAGAGCATCACCACCAGCTCTCTCAACAAAGGTTCACTGTTTCATTTCCCATCGCTCCATATGCATGTAAATTAATACAAATAAAGAAGCAGGAAAGTGGATGTTCTGTTGACAGCGGTTAAGGGAATTTATGTGCAGAGCAACAGAGATAATTTTCAAAGTTATCTCTTCAAAGGAGTACTTTGAAAAATGCACAGCGAGGAGTAACAATCTCCCCATAGCTGTGTAAAATATGTACAATATATACACTAAGAAATGCATGAAGCTAAAGCCAGTGAATCACATCGGCTTGTGCTTTCAATGTCACCTTAGCTTTAAATTTTTTAGATTAATGCCTGTTTGGATCTTTGTTTCCAGCATGAATACAGAATCCTGCAGCTCGAGGAAGTTTGTCCCCTTTGGTTGTTTTAGAGGGTGCACCGAAGTTTGTCTTTGATGAGAGTTTAGGGATAACTAAGATTACAATGCAATAATAACAAAGGCTGCTGAGTCCAGGGAACCTGATCACAAGCATAGTTGAGGGTAACCAAATGAAAAGGGAACTTTATTTGAACCCTTACGAACTATTTAATTAGGCTTTAGGTTTGACTTTGCTGGCGTCAAACCTCGTTGTTAAGACAACACTTTGTGCCATAGAAGTCATGACAATAGTCATAAAGGCAGACAGTGTTTACACCAAAGCCCAGTCCCAGTACACCCCTTGCCTCTATCACTTAGTCCTTTACCCTCCATTTTGTGCGTTCATGTTTAGGGATAGGGTGTCCTCATTCCTATTGGGGCAGAGGGGTAGGGCGAAGTGTTCGGGCTACATGATCCTCCAAATAGAGGTTTTTCAGAGACACACTTCAAACTGAGTGTCATAAGAAATCATCATAAAGATGGCTGAACAGGATTTAGAAATTACGATAACCATTGTATTATCTTAGTTTAACATCACTTTAATGTATTACAGTCCTTTTTGTCATAACAAGCATAACAAAAGGAATTGCTAGTGTGCCGATGTCTCGGTAGCTAACTTGCTAGCACGCTAACATTACATTGTTGGTGCTGATTTGTGTATGACAGTCCCATTTTTGACGTGTTTCCACGTCACATTCGTCCCCTTTTATGACATATGGCACCTGAAATTTAACTTAGGTCCAGCACCAAAGTTGCTGCACTTATTACCACTCCTATAATATCAGTGAAGACTGGCAGGTAGGAGCATAGGTTGCTAACATTAGCCTACAGGGCACCACTAGTTGCCTGGTAATGAAGCAGTGTTATTTTTTTTATTTGGTAAGTTTTTTTGATTGATTGATTGATAGCCTGAAAATTTAGTTGAAAATGAATCGTAAGCATCGTGACAACTATAAAAGGCTGCCTATAGTCCACGCAAGAGAAATCACTACTGCATTGCAAAATCACAATGTCAGGCTACACTTGTCACCACTATTCACTGGGGTTCCTACAGCTTAAGGCAAGTTAGATTTAAGACTGTCTGAGACTTTTAATGCCACTCAAAATTAAATTAAAGACAAATTTTACAATGACCTAAATAAACAAAACAAAACAAAACATGAACCGACATCACTGACTTAGGGTTAGGGACAATTTTACCAAATTGTTTATTGTAACATAAAACATGACTTTTTTTTTTGTTTCAGTGAAAAGTTAGATAATCTACTTTAAATATTTAAGAAAAAAACACTGTCTAGGCATGGAAGAGACGAGGGTAAAACGATACTGGGAAATACCTGGCTTGTTGCTGCCTCTAGACAAAACATTCTCACTCCGACCTCGTCACATATTGACATTTGGTCATGGACTTTCCACGTCCAGATACAACGTGAAAGGTACCCTTGGCACGTTGGTTGTTGAACATGTAAACATGATATTTAATACGGAATATGAGTGTACAGATTAACAGATGATTTGTGCTGATTTAAGATTTAGCAGACGTCTTTGGCGCTTGGACACCAGAGGGAGATATTTTGTGATCGAGGGACATCTGAGTGGCAGCAGGATAAATCCCCCCATGGACACTGGGGGTGGTGGTGTTGACTGATGACTCTGATGACTCTGAGGCTGCTGACTGCTGAGGTGTATGAGGCTGATGAATCTGTAAAGACGGGTGGTGATGGAGAGGTGGAAGGCACGCATGACTGCAGCAAGAAATAACTATGGCATAGAAAGAATCATATTTAAAATGAGGAGCAGTGAGATGATAGGCTGACAAAGGTGTGTCGCTTTGCTATTGGTTGATTGTGGATCAACTGATGACTCAATTGACCTACCCAGATAATGTCACCTAGAGACAGTGAGTGAGCATACATGCAAGGAGTGAATGGCAGGGTGAGAAAGAAACTTACAGCCTGAGCATGAAAATTGTCTTCCTGACTAAACTTTTGCTGGAGCTTCATTTCATAGGGGAAGTTTTCAACCACTACCCCTTTGAATTTGCCTCCGAGGGGCAAGGTGGCTCCCGAAAACGGGGTAAAAATATGAAACTAATCCTCTATTGCTCCCATGGAAACAACTTCTTCAGGGGCTCCACACAGTAATTACAAATGCATGAATGCTTGCTTTTTTCCATTTCGTGCACATTCAACATTTAAACAGAGACTTCTTTTCTGATGAGCAACCACAAACTACAATTAAAACTTATCTTGTGTTTGACAACTTGGAGAGAACTCCAAACGATGCATATCTTTAGATCTCTACTTGTCTTAAAATAAACTGGCACTGCATTTACTCAAAGTGGCATTTCACAGTTTTTCTGAGACTTTGTGAGGCAGCAAGTTTTGCCTCAACCGTCGATTTTCTTTTTGCTGGAGCGCTGAGCCAAAACGAACCCACATGACTATTAAAAAGAAACAGTGAGGAAGCATTTTTTAAATAGGGGAGAGAAATCATGGGGGATTTATCATATTTCAGTTATTTATTTATTTACCGGTGTGCCTTTTTTATGGTGTGTTCCTCATTAGAAATATGTGAAATGTGAGTAAAGTCCCCGGTCAGTTTTTCCGCATTATAATAGACTCTAATGTGATTTTCCACTTGAACAAGCTGAACCAGACTCCCATTGCAAAAGTCGACATTTAAGCTTTGCGTTGAATTACGAGCACCCTGTATGAACTCGACCACCTGAATGATGCTTTACTGCCTGAGAAAGAAACAGCTTCCTCTCATAAGCTGGTTCTAGAATAAAATACTGTCCTTTTACTGAATGAAGCCGGTTTGCTGAGTCATATAAAAGCAGTTGAACATATATCACCAGCTCGCCCCTTCCATCCTCAGACTCCATCCCATTCCTGTCTGTGCATTCCCCCAGATTTTTATGAGATATGATATCGCCTGACAAGAGCCCACTCACACTCTCCCACTTTGTTGTTTTCACATCTCTCTCACCAGCAGTCTGCGAGAATTAATTTTACTCATGTAAGCAAAATACTGTCACTGCAGTAATCCGGTAAGAAAGACTATTTATTTCACTCCTCTCCGGCAGTATTGATCTGTGGAGCTATCCGAGCCCTGCGGTGAGATTGTATTCCACGCAGAGTCCACGCAGGCAGGTAGGCAGGACGACTGCAGCGTAAACCCACATGTCAGCCATCCTGTCATCCAATAAACCCCACTCCTCCTGCGTGAGCACATTTAAAATAGATTTAAACACAATACTTCCTGTCACGGATATTTTACTGCTGTATGTGATAATTGGGTTAAAGATTTTAAGTACTGAAGTCTTGTTTTCTCATCATGGTGGACTGTCAGAGACCACAAAGTGGCATGATGGAAGGTTTGTATTGGTAGAGCAAAATAGTGACTCATATCACCAAATAGTCAAACTCACACGTGACTCCTAGATCAGGCACCAGGTGAAAGAGGCAATGGCATTGGAGCAACATGCCAACTAATAAGTGTCTACAGCCATGCTAACAGCTCTGTGAGGCTACAGCCTACTTAGTGGGGATTCACACATAAAACAACCCTGTGTTAAAGGCATACTCTGCAGCAAGGGTGCCAAATATATGGCCCGGGGCCCAGAACCAGCCCGCCAAAGGGTCTGTTCCGGCCCACTGGATGACTTTTCACGCCTAATATTGATGCACGTGTGAAGGCCGAGAGGTGTCAGGAGCAATTTAGACAGTGAGTAGATACTCCTTGTTAAATGTTGCCTCAGGTGCTTTTCCACCCTGACCTGAATGCAGCTCTCTGAAATAACAATGAATACTTATAGTGGTCACATTTAAAGATATTGAACATTGTGCAAAATATTGTCAACCAGCAGCTTCAGTACAAAAGAATCTATTAGACTTCTATTGTGAAACAATATCGGTGGAACCCTGTTCAGTGCCTCATGTTGTGCTCACACCGGGCGCAAATGAAACAGTTCCTTCAAGTGAATTACATGTAAACGCAACCAGTGGACTCTAGTGATGTCTGTGTGGTGTAGATATAAAGAGGCCCAGACTGTGGATATCTTCGGAGGCAAACTCCATTTATTCCTCTCCTGACAACAAGTGGCAAAAACAAAAATCCTCCGTCATACACAACCAAACTCCAGCCCTTACACAAATCAAGCGACACAAGATTATGTTAGCATAAATTTAACAGTGCTAAAAACACGGAAGGCGCCACATAGTTTGACTATTGATGTGCATGTGTTATGGGAACTATAAAGATAGCAGGGCTGGAGGACATCTAGGCACTCACTCACTGACTGTCTGTTCATGCGGTTGTTATTAAAACTCAAGAAAAGACAGCCAACGTGTGAAGACTTTTTCTTTAAACTGGTTATTAAATAGTTGTTTTGCCACCACAATACCAAAAGAGCAATGTCGCTTACCTCTCCCACAGAGCACAACAGCAAAGGGGGAGAGGTAAGGCGAGAGACACCTCTTATAGGTGGGGTACCCTCAAAGTTGAATGAAGGGGTACAAAAAGTGTTTTTCAAATATTGTGTACAGAGGCCTAAGCATATCAGGCAATAACAACTGAACCTAATTTTGTGGAATTATAATACTCAACATTACAAATGCACATTTGACTTGTCACATATATTACTGCTGTATAATTGACCCTGTTACATAAAGTCAATATAAAGATGCAATAAGACACAAATTCCCACCAAGCGGCGCGATGGACACGAAATATGTGAATTAAGCAGTAGTAGCATGATTTTGCGTCACATGCTTATTCGCAAGAGTTGAGAAATCTGAACTTCAGTGACTGATTTGTGCCACAATAGCCAATCAGCATTGAGATCCTTCGGTGACATATGACTCTGAAGATGTACCGGTGGAAGTTTATTCATTGATTCAGTGATTTCATGGGCGCATGATGCAAGTCAACACAAAATATTCCAGCGTTCGAGCTCGTGTGAGTAAGGTAATGCAAATTTAGGTGTGTACACAACATCACACTGACATAACTTCAGATTGTAAATGGTTTATAAGTCAGAGATGACTTCACCTGCTTCAACAGCTTCCAGTTTAGTGGAAAACTATGACAAAGAAGTCACATGTAATGAAAGTGAGTAGTAGACTGACTGAATGTGGAAAAACTGAGACATACTGGTGAATTTGCACATAGCTTTTCTTCAGCTATCGCAGGCTGTTCATTTGTTTTGTGAATGGATGAACGTTTTTCAAGTGTACTTGTAGAAAAAGGGAAACATTTGAGGGTGTAGTTATTTATAGGTTATTATGTGATGGTTTCACTGGTCCGGCCCACTTGAGATCAAATTGGGCTGCATGTGGCCCATGAACTAAAATGACTTTTGACACCCCTGGTCTACAGGATTGTTTGTTGCTGTTTGTGAACACACTCGCCAGCGAAAGAGACTCCAGAGAACTCCAGATTCACTCTTGTTTGGCGTATTGCCTTGCTATATCGGCATTTTTTTCGACTGTGTCTGTTGGATGCCTCCCGCTGCTTATGGTCTGTCACACTGTTTGTAAAAGCCCTGACTTCACCTGAGTGCTGCAGTGGTACACACCCATAAACACTCCGAAAACAGAAAATGAGAAGAGAATATGAAAATACAGACAGAGGGCAGAGTCTCTGCAGAAAGTTAGACCACCACACACTTCTATTGGGTCATAAATAATCATTGAGAGGGATGTGTAAGTCTATAGCCTACATTGTTTTTTTTAGGAAAATCCTTCATAGTGTATCTAGTAAGATGCCGGTGAGACAATAAAATTAGGTTCAAGTCCAGTTTGAGCAGTGTTCACAGGCATGTGATACATCAGTGTGCCCCGGTATGTGCAAAAATATATTATCTATACATTGTAATTCATACAGACAGTATCTAGCAGGGAAGAAACAACGAATGGTGTGTAATAAGCGTAATGTGTGCCCCATGCATGGATTGCCACAGCAGGAATAGAAATTATTATGTTTATTAGACACAAATTATCAGAAATGTTTATGCTTGGATAAACATGCATGTGCTTTACTACTAGCCTATTTCTCCCAGAAACCTAAATATACAGACATATACATTTATACAGAGAAAAAAAACTGGCACCATGCTGAAAGTAAGATATTTTTTAACTCCCCCTAAATTTCTCAGATGAGGCTTTCTGGTGAGTTCATGTCTTTTTCAGGGGAGCTGAGCTCCATGTAGCTCTCCCATATTTCAAACCCTGATTAATGCATTACAAGACTTATCAGACACCAAAACACAGCAGAATGGTTTTGTAATACACACAGACATGATTTTATAACTCTGTTTTCTCTATGACGGCGCCAACTGTTTTATCTTTTGATGCAATCATGGACTGATTATGAGACAATGGGCCCCTAGGCACAAGCTGCTTTTACGCTGCCTCTTCAGGGTGGGAATTTCACATCGTTATATTGTCTTGCTGTTCTGTTTAAAAGGTACAACTGTGGAATGGGGGGACAGAGTTGTTTTGCCTTTAAGGTGGCATCGGCTGTAGTAGATGCACCAAAACGACATCTGTATAAAAGGGACAGCATGGGCGGGAGATTTTAAAAGTAGCTGTTAGCAGTTAGCAGCTAACTCAAAGAAAACCAGTCGCCAAAAATGGGAAAACAATGAGGTCCTGAAGCTCTTTACTTCTGAGTGGAAGACGAAATCAGCCACCATACAGCAAGGATGGTAAATGATTGGTATTGCCATATGCTAGTGTTATTGTTAAGAAAGTGCTGATGTTTATGTTATATGTCACACCAGAGGCTGGTGTGTTATGCTTCTATTGCTTCTGTGATGCTGGCATGCTATGTAAAATCACACAGTGGAGCAGCATGATGCTGCCGTTGTTTGGTTCTGTGATAAAATGCAAAAGTGGTGTGAAGAAGAGACTTTGTAGCAGCCCTATAGCGTGATATCTGTGTAAAACAGGCTATAGATATGCAAAAGGCCCCCCACCTCTTCACTGTAGGAGTAAGACACACAGACTTTGTGGTAGTGTTTCCTCTTTTTTGGTTGTTTTGCTTCTTTGTCATCGCTTTGCAGTTCCTTTGCATCTCTATGTGGTCTTTTTGAATTTCTGCTGGTCAGGCACGCAGCGCCTTGCCAGATGACGTTGTGTTGCATTGCAGCAGAACTAGTTGCTGACAATTTCAATGCTAACATGCTGAAGTTTACAAGGTAGTTGACCATGCTCACCATCTTAGTTTACCGTGTTAGCATGCTAACATTTGCTATAATGTCAAGAATGGTTTGAAACAATTGCCTCTGTATTACAAAAACAAAATGCATCATATTTCGCATGTTAAACAGTTATGTTTAATTTTAAGAGCAGAACTGCAGTGCTGTAAATATTGTGAATCCTGTGTGAAGTTAGTTATATAAAGTTAGTTAACTGATGTTGGAGTGTTGGATCAAAGAAGCAGCTCTTCAAAGGTTGACAACATGCCATCTTAGATGTCAGAAATGTGATCAGAGACAAAATGTCCTCGGCCTCAGGAGCAGACTTGAACATACAGTAAAGTGGAAGTAAAATCAAAGGCTCAAGTGGCTCTGCTGAGAACTGAGACCCCTGATTTTCCAAATTAAGACACACAGACCTATCCAGAGTTGTGTTAAAGTGACCCATGATAACAGCTTTGTTGCAGCTCAGCACAACAGGAGATAACATCTCAAAGAGTAAAGCAGCATATGGTGTGGAGAGAGGCAGATAGCACATCAAAACAACCTTCTCTGATTTATAGATTGCATAGATGATTTTCAACGTGAGCACATCAAAGTTAGAAAATTCACTTACAGCAGCGAGGTTACATTTAAAATGTTTTTTGAACACAAGAGGAATGCTTCCTACATGGCCACCAGTCTTGGGAAAGCTGATAAATAGAGCTTGTAATCAGGAGACTCAGTTGGATGTGTTCGCCGCTCCACAGCCTCGCTTCAGTCGAGAGGGAAAGAAGGACGTTAAGTCATAAAGACAGAAACCTTTGAAACAGCAAGATACGGAGCGTCAGGGGGAAACATGTTTTCCTTGGTGATATTATGGGTGCAGCAAAGCGATGTCTGCACAGTCAAATGATTATTTTACAGTTTGCAAAAAGCAATTAAAACAACTGAATCATGATCAGTAACAAACTGCTGCAGTCGCTGCTCTGCAGCAGTGATAGGACTCGTTATTTCACCACTCAAACACTCGCTGTGGGTTTGATTTAATATCATCTGTGTTTTTATTGCATAAGTCTTGCATGCGGTGCCACTTATGATGTACTGAGATGTACACTACAAGGCCAGAAGTATGTGGACACCTGAGCATTCTGCCTATATTTGACTTTGGAGCATCTCATTACTACTGCGGGTGCTACAGCCTGCACTCCACTGGTTTTAAGCTTTCCTCGAGGTTTTGGAGGCTGGCTGCAGAGATTTGCTCTCACTCATCCACAAGGGTGTTAGCGAGGCCAAGCACTGATGTTTGGGGATAAAACCTGGCTTGCCGTCAGCGATCCAGTTCATCCCAAAGCTGCTGGATGTGGTTTAGTTCAGAGCTCTGTGCAGGTCAGTCGAGTTCCTCCACACTGAACTCTGAAAAACACTCTTAAACTTTATGGACCTGACTTTGTGCGGAAACATTTGGCCTCATTCACGAGTAAGTCTGCAGTAATATTCCTACTTTGCACACAAAATTACCATCAGATTCATGAGACATGCTCCAGCCAGTTTTGTTCTCACCACCATGCACATGTTAATGAATCAGAACCATTCTGCATCAGAACCATGAATGACTGAGGCCACTTCATATCTAAGAGAAGAGAGAGATGAAATGGTACTGAAAAGTGGCTGGGACTGTGAGACAGTAAAATGGCTATCCAAGAATATACTATCTACTAAAAGTACTATCCAAAAATTCATTGTCGGCCGAGACTGAGCTAAAGGCCTATGTGACATTTAGTATAGAGTATTTTTTGCTGTTTAGTTTGAAGGTATCACATAAAGCACTTTAATGCCGGAGTGTTTCTGGAGCCCAGAGTCGCGCTTGGGTAGTGACTTGTGGTGTCAGAAAACAACGAAAAAAGGTGTCCTTTAACGTCGGCATGATACGCGGCCGGTTGCTGTTATAGTTTAACAGCACCCGACAGGACAAGGACAAAAAGTTAAGGTGCCGAAAGTCTGACGAGGGCAGGCAGGAGGGGTGGTGGATGGGTCCAACAAACACAGACTTTCACCTGAGAGAACCAGCTTTCTAGTACTGAAAACCCAGAGGTAACCCTGAAGTTACCTCACTAACTTAAAAACCTGCTTCATCATTTGTGCGTACACATGGTCTGAGACGAATATGTTCGCAGAGTACTAACAAATTCAGGTAAGAACATATTAATGAATTCCAGATTTGTGCATAAAACGTTCGTATGCATGGTTTAAGCACAGATTTGTGTGTGTGCTCTGTTTGCAAATGAGGCCCATTGTCATGTTCCTCAATGCAATCTTTGTTGTAACATTAAGATGAATATACAAAGAATATAAATACAAATCAGATGGTATAAATAATTTCTATAGTAAATGTTTAACACTCTGTACAATATGATCACAAAATGTGTTTGTGCAAGCTTGGACCAGAAGCAGTGTATAATTTACCTTGATCAGAACTCTGTTGCTCAGGAAAGAGGCACCAGGAAGGTTTTGCACTCCGTGAAGTGAATCCTGATACTGTGGAGGTGGATCATGCTGAGCCTTCCCCCGTGTTTTTTTATTCATAAATACAGCGAGTGATGAGGTATTTAGGGAGCAACAGTAAAAAGAGTTGCAGCCTCGGGCCAAGGGCGATGGCCGGTGAATAATTGAAAAAGTCCTTCCAGCCTGAGTCAGACTGTTTCCTGCGCCGGGATCAATCGCTGGCTGACGTCATTGTCGAAGTGACGTGACAGGAGGTGATGCAGGTGTGTTAACAGTCTGTGTGAGAGTTTCAAGGAGAGGTTCAAAAATTTTAAAGTCAGCCTTCAAATAGTGTTCACTGTTAAAATTTAATGCATTCACTCTGGGTCAGACACTGACAAATCTCACCAAACTGAGTGCTGGCTATCAAAAATGTAAGCATTACAACCTCCCTCAAGTTCTGTGTGACAAAGTTTTGTTTGCTTTTAGAGGTCCAGGCGGTGACTGACGGCCAGATGTTTCCCCCCCGGGCTTTCTGTAGCCGTACACGCTCACTGCTGAGACTGTTGAGTACAAACCAGTATACTCAAATCGACTCGACTGCTGCTGATACCAGCTCTTACACACACTCCCTGCCCTTGACAATTCCCGGCTTCCTTGGCTTGCCAGATTCGTTCATGTACCGGAGTCAGACAGAAGACTGTGTGCTTGTTAGCTTGTTAGCCTGTGGATACTATTCCTGGCTGCCTGCAGAGTTTGACGAGACGCACTGCTGCAGTTTGGTTGATAGTTAGACAGTGTTTACTACCTGTTACTACCTGTTAGGGTTTAAGATTGATCTGCATGTTTATCTAAATATGAACTTCCAACTCATGACTCATTACTGCTGCTGTCATTTTAAAACACACATTTGACTTGATGTATTTGATTGTTCACTGTAAAAATGATACACACAGCATCAACACAATTATAACTTAATGATTTTATAAGTTATCAGCTTTATAGCTCACAACTTAATGTATTGAAGGGATAATACCCAAACATCCTGTCAACATATTCAGCACTGTTGTACTCTGAAAGGTGTGTAATACCTGAAATACCTGAAAAACTAAACTTGATATATTTAGAAGTCCAAATCCAGGCAACACAACACTCGAACTTCCTAGTTTTAGGCTTTAGTAAAGCCCCTTTCACACTGCACAAAATGCCCATTAACACCCATTAACATCTGGCCTTTGTATTTAAGGGGTCTGCCCATTATTCCGACATCCCATTGTTCCGACAATATTAAACTCATTGTTCCGAAGTCCCGTTGTTCCGAAATCATCATGATGCCCTGTGGTTAAGGTCTGGTTAGGTTTAGGCACAAAAACCACTTGGTTAGGGTCAGGAAAAGATCATGGTGTGGGTTAAAATGAAAAAGAAAGTGACAAACACATAAGCTGTGAGCCTGCTCCGCCTCAAGCCTTTCCCAGCTGACCCAGAGCCAGTCGCGGAGCCGCCGGGAGCCGTTTAGCACTGAGGAGAGCTCCCCACACAACCCCGACCCCAGAGTTAATAACAGGAGGTTATGGTGTTTCACTTTCTCCTCTCTATGACACTTGTATCTCGACCAGTAGCCTACTTTTGTTGTGTTTGCTGATCCTCTATGGTACACAAATACAGTATAGCCTAGTATAATCACATATCGGAACAACGGGACGTCGGACTAATGGGATGTCGGGCCAGTGGGCTGTCGGACCAATGACACGGAGCCGTATTTAATGGAAAAGGTTACAGTCAGTTCTCATTCCACCAACCTGTTGGAAATATGACACCAGTATGGACATGCTGATTTTTGCCCTTTACCGACATGATACAATAACGTGCTCCCACAAAATACTGTCCATCTGTGTCCAAGTAGTGCTCAAACATTGTTCCTAATTGTTTGGCACTGAGTTTGAAAGAGCCTGAATATGTAACCGATATAAAGAATAAGTACCACTGTAACTTTTTAACTGGCCTCAGTGCTGCTTTCTACTCTTTACTAACCTATTTTCTGGTGTGTGGTGAATGTGACACACCAGAAAAAAATCAAAATAAAAAAATAACAAAGGTACACTTCTCTGCTATGTTGTACTGGCAATGTAAAAGAAGTCCACTGGCTATTATTAGTGGATTTTCCTGTGTTTAAAAAAAACTTCCATTTACATGCTAATTTTGGTCAAAAAAGGGCTTAAGTTAACCAAATTAAGTAAGTGTTGGAACCACAATAACATGCTTTGTATTTGTTTTGAGACGTAAATAGATGCAGGTTTGCTGTTTGTCCACAGGGTGGCGCAGTAGAACAGGAATCGCAGGTAATATAGGTAAGGTACAGGTGATGAGTAGCAGTTGTGTGACGGGGGAGGCAAACAGGTTTTTGACCATGTTAAGTGTGGCAGCATGAAGAGATTGTCGCGTGTTGAAACTGAAATTGATGAATGGAAACTTACCTTTGACGAACACTGAACTATTAGATGGACATTCACCTGTGATGGACTCTGAAACTGTTGGTGGAAACTTGCCTGATATGAATTATGGACGGACAATATTTTACCTGTGTGAAGGTGAGCATGTGCTAAAATTAATGGGTTGCTGCACTCTGCTGTAGTTATGGGCATTTATCGGCTCCGGCACTGATGGGCTTCGATCAGCAGTGATGAAAATATGACACCTGGGTGGACACGCTAGTTTTCACCCCTCGTCCAGCGCAACCATCATTAACTTCTGCAGCCCTTCTCAGACACAAATTTTGTCCGTCTCTGTCCAAGCAGCACTCGAACATCGTTCCAAATTACTATAGTTTCACTGAGTCTGAAAGAGAAGCTGAAAACGTAACAGATAGCAGCCTCTATGCTGCTTTTCTGTGTTTACTGACCCTTTTTTCAGGCACGTTCATGATGTCAAACACCTGGGGAAACAAAAAACAGACAGGCATTCTCATCTCCTGCCAACAGGAAAGGAATCTATTTTTATCAGGTTTCGCACATTTAAAAAAAAAACACACACACACACACACAAGCACTAACTTTGGTATAAGGTCTCTCCTTTTCTTATTGTTCTCCACTGCAGCTCAACACGGAAACTATCGAAGGGAACCACAAAGAGGGAAATATGTAATAAAAAACTTTCAATTCAATTTATACTTTATTAAAGACGCATCTCAAGGAGAGGTCCATAGCACTAGTCATCTTGAATTAGTCTATTCAGCTCACTCTAATTTACAGTGCTGAGCCTCATTATAGCTCCAGCTGAACTTCAGCATTCACGAACAAGGACTGTGGACTGTGGCCCCCATCTCTTACAGTGAAGCAGCTTTAAGAGAGGATCTACTACAGACAGCAGCAACAATTACAGCAACCATAAAGTCTTTCAATGTTCATATAGGCATGTTAGTGTTGTATTAAGAGAGACTTGGAAAAATATGAACCCATCCTTTAACAGTGAATGCCTGGAGCAGCCAGTGTTTACGAGCAGCTCTCCTATAGGATTAAATGGCCTTGGTAAACACAACGTAAGCGTGAAAATGTCAATGATAATCTCTCTGTATTGGTGCGTGCATGTGCTTGCAGACATACAAATATGCACCAGCGACTGAGTTTGTCATGTCATTCAAATGGGTCATAAATCAGCCCTGACCTGGGTTTAATTGCCCCCCGAGCTGCCGTTTCATTGTTTTAAATGCCTCTCCACCACGGCATGGCAGCGCAATAACTTCTTATAGTGGGTTTTTTTAAGACAACCCAGTAACAAATGCCGCCGGTGGTGCTGGAATTGCTTTCTTGAGACAAGCTGAACAACCAAGCATAGCATTATGCTTCTTCACGGAATCGATCCCTCCGAAAGGATGTTACTTGAATTAGGCCCCTTGCTCAGAGACTGTTTCTAAGCACTAAAATGGTCCAATGTTTATTCATCGGCCCAGGCTGTTTATCTGGGGGATAGGAATCAATGGATGAAAGAGAATGGCTCCATTTGAAAGAATACTCTTAATTTTCTTAATTTGCTTATCTAGTCGAGCAAATTCAGAGAATTCAAAAAATCCTTTAAACAATTATTTCATCCCCACACCTCATTTACTCCGCATTAGAGCTCAGTAAATATTGGCTAGTCTCTAAACGTTTACACATTACTGAAATTAAACTGGACCAGGATCATTTATTTTTAATTATTATTATATTTGACTTAAAATACCATTTAACATTTTAACATGCCTAGTTTTCCTTCTCCAACCTCCAGCCACCTTTTTAATAAAATTATAACTTTTAATGTAAATATATTTGAAGATACATTAAGTGACACAGATAATAAATAAGATAATAGATAAGAATTAAAAACAGAATAACATTATATTACTTAAAATAAAGATAATAAAAATGTTAAAATTGAGGAGGGGGCTTTAAAGTGTCGCTTTCATGCATATAGATTTAAAGATGCAATTATCACGTTATTTCTTTTGTTAACGACGGCTTGTTAAACGTGTTATAATGTGTGAGCAATGGGCACACATACATCAAAAAGTGTCTTGTTACAAATTACAAATACTTGCTCATCAAATGTATCAAAATAAAATACAAAATACTGGTATGAGGATGTATTAACTTAATACAGGTCATTTGTAATTTGAAAATAGAAAAATATATTCTATACAAACTGATATTCTCACAGTTTTTACATTTAGTTGCCTCAAAGTGGTACCACCAACCACCTAACACTGCAGTCCAGGTGAGCATGTGTGAAATATTTCCTCCTGAGACTTCAGCTTCTGTTTGGTCTGCATTTGTAATGTCTTCTACCTATTTGGGATCAATAGGGAATGGGCACAGTGACGTCACCATGGACGTCGCCGCCATTTTGATGGCTACAGGCAGCAGTAAACAAACGCAGTAGTTGAGTCGCATTGAGTGGAGAAAGCGAGGGAAAAGATGTTAAGATGCCAGAAAGGAAAGGGAATTTACCGGGATACACTGAACCATGAAGCCAGGGACCGGTATATGGAGAAAATGAATGCTATAAATGGTTTGGACTTAGCCTTGGACCAAAACGTCTTGAAAACGAACCCCGTTTTTCGTTTGGGGGTTCCCGGTCTAGACCGATTCACGTCTCCATAAACTTTCAAATCAAACATGTAATGCACTCACCTCATAGGCACAGATGTGAGGAAGGTGTACGGGGGGTTGCCGTGTGTTTGTATATCCGTTATTGTTCAATAAACATGCATTTTTATCTCGGATGTCTGAAATTTTCTTCACTCCTTCTTCGTCCTGCAATGAATGAGTGCACCGGCTTTCTACTGCGCCACAGCACCACTAAAGTGGTTGGGAGGTGTATTGTACATTGGTAGTAAGAGGCTTACATCCGAGATAAATGGTGACGTCATTGTGCCCATTCCCTATAGGACCTGATAAGTATAAAAAAAAACTAAACGTTGTCTTTAAACAAATCTTAACATAACTCATAACGCACACTGAACTGACTTACTGTGATTTTATTAAGAGCGAGCTACGCATTGGCTTCTTCAGGTTCGCTCAACCGTTGCTCAATTGTCTTTAAACAAGTTTATGCAGTGAAAGTCTGACTGGGGCGGGCAGGAAGGGTCGTGGATGGGTCCAACAAACACCGACTTTCACCTAGGAGACCAGTGTTTGCCTCCGGTAAGATTCTAAAGCCAAACCCTGTTTTTTTTTTTTTCTAAACCTAACCACATGTTTTTGTTGCCTAAACCCAACCACGTGCATTAGTTGTTGGAGGAGAAAAAAAAAGGTCAATTTGCATTGTTTTACTGACGTAGTGTGTTTATTTTGAAAGAGACTGTATGTAAACGGTAAAGAAGACAATGCATGTAACAGGCAGAACTTGACAAAAGTCAAAACGTCAACATCTAACGCACCCAGGGTATGGTCCATGGTCCATAACAAAACGTCGATATGTGACGAGGTAGGAGTGAGAGTGTGTTGGACTTAGGGACACCTAGCAGAGAGGATTGCAGATTGCAACCAGCTGAAATTTCTTCACGTTAAAATTCCTTTATGGTCATTGTTCATGAGGTTTTAACCACAAGCCGAATTATCCTCTCAGGTCTCTTCGTCTCCAAAACAAACAGACCAGGTCATTAAAACCAGTAAAAACACTGAATAAAGTAGTTTCATGTTACAAATCAGTGTTTCTCCTACCCTGTTTGGCATGTCTGCAGCACCTGCTGATCTGCGCTCACCTATTTTCTCAGATAACTTGATGTGTACTCAATTTTTGTGATCCAGACGTTCAAGAGGTTTTCACCAAGAGCTGAATTATCTGCAGAGGTCTCCTCCTCCCCAAAACAAATGCACTGTGTGATTTAAACCCATAAAAACACTGAATAAAGCAGTGACAGAGGAACATTCTTATTATAATTTATTTAATTTCTGCCAATAAATCTCCCTAAAATCCTACACACTGGATCTTTAAAATGTGACTGGCAAAATGAATAAGTAGTACATATGCGCTCTGAGACAAGGTTGCTGAAAAGGTGATAATGTGATCGCTGTTTTTTATGGCTTGTTTCGTCCACAAGTGCCCAAATAATGTTACATTTCTTCAAAGCGCCTCACAGTGACGGTCTAAATAACGCCCAACATCATCAGAGTTCAGTAATTAATGGAAAAACCATTACATTTTCTTTACTGATGTTGGAGTGTAGAGAACAAGCGAGCGCGAGAAGCCGAAAATGAACTCAGTACTGAGGTCAGATATTTCAGTAGAAGTGCTGCAGCAACTTTCCAAAGCCAGACCCCCCGGTGAGTATTTTCTCTCTGCCAGCCTCCAGCAGCTCGCAGAGATGAGCTGTCTGAGAAGAGAGGCCAATGCAACACTGCTCGTCTCATCTCCTCCTAATCCAGCATCCCCCGCACCCCACCCTCCTCCACCGCCACCACCACCACCTCTCCACCCTGCTCAGTGACACTTAGCACTGGACTGTCCTTCTAATATATTTCACATCCCTTTTCACCTCCGACTAATTAGAAACCTGGAGTCTTTCTGTTTTTTTTTTTTTTTTTAACTTCTCCTTTGTTCTTCCTCCTCCCTCGGTGTCTGCCGCCTCCTTCTCCTCTATCATCTCAATATGAGAGACAGACCATAAACTAACCCCTCAGTTGTCTGCAGCAGAGAAATGAGAGCGTGAACCTGTGAAACCAAGCGAGCCCTTTTATATTGGTTCATCTGCATGCAAGAGCAGGGCTGAGAGACTGGAGGCTTCATTGGAACAGATGACCTCGGGTTTATGTTTCATACATCATTATCACAAAGCCACTCTGCCTTTTTAAACACACGGGTCTGTGAGCGCGCGCACACACACACACACACACACACACACACACACACACACACACACACACACAAACGCACTTTATCTCAATCTTCATTTCTCTTTTTCCCCTCGTCTTTCTCACATACACACACACACACACACACACGCACACACGCACACACACACACACACACACGGAGTGGAAGAAGGACAATGTGCCATGAGGGTTTTAGTCCGGGGACTGGTGGTAGTGCACTTAGACTAACAGCAATTACCTGATGTGCAGCAGAGACCATGTGGAGAGTCCTGGGGAAATCCATCAAAATGCAGTAAACCCAGTGGGCCTGTAATGAACTGGTGCTCTCCGAGCTCCTGTGCTGCACATCACATCAGTGTCTGGAACCATGTATTAGTCATGACAAATGAAGGCCGAAGCCCGGCTCCTCTGTATATTTAAGGGTAGGTGGTGCAGAGAGTCCATTCAGATCTGCTGAAGGTTCGTCTTTTTACAGCGACTTCAGTCTCGGTTCGTTGCTTCCTTGAATTTACTCTAAAGAACCACCTACAGTTTGTAAAGATCTGTTGAGTTAAGGTTTTAGTTCACGTATAAAACATACGAACAGAGATTTGGTAGAATTTTTTTGAATGCTTTCAGTGAGTAACTTACACTCAGAAAAACAAACTTTATAGTATTTTCATAACAACACAGTTATTTTTTTTATTACCCTTCAAATTACTCTGATGTCTTATGTGTTTCATGAAAAATCTGCTTTATATTAAATGTGAAAGACAAAGTGAAGTAACGTGAAGACAGTTTGATTCACCAGTGCATTTAGTATTTGACTTTAAGTGAGTGTAAAAAATACCAGGTTTTGTCGGCATTGACACAGCTCGAAATATCCTGTTGTGCTGTTAAATAAACTTGGTTTTGTTGCCACAAACACAGTTGGTAATGCACTGACATGTCATAAAAAAATAATTGTTCTTTCACTACGAAGAAGGCTGGAAAATCTGAAATTATAGTGTTTTCATAACAGCACAGATATTTATTAATACCCTCAAAATAACTCTGATGTCTTAAGTTATTATTACATTGAGTCTTCATGAAAAATCTGCCTTATATTAAATTATTTCTGAGAAAGTTAATAGTAGTGACAGTTGGATTACTGAAGACAGTATGATCCACCGTTGTACTTTTTTGACTTTGTGTGTACTGTTTAATTTATCCATATATCCACATATATATCTGTTTTAAAGGCAATTGAGGTGCTTGAGAATGGCAACCAATTCGAGTAGTTACGAGCCATCTGCCCTGAACTTTAGGGAATTAAATTACAGTATTAACCATGTAAATTTTAATGTTAATACTTTTTCAAACAATTGTTTTTTTATGTATAAGTATCTGTGTGTGATCTATCAACTTCCAGATCTAGTCATCAGAATAAATACTGGCTTTGTAAGTTCCTGCAGCCACAGATGTGGTAAAACTGTACGTTTTATATGCAGCAAAAGTTTATATTTTTTACGTTTCCACTTTTTGTGTTGTGACAACACTGTGGTCAAGTTATAGTTCAGTTTAGGCACAATATACAATCAGTCAGGGTTAGGAAAAGATCATGTTTTGGATTAAAATTTCAGGTTAGGTCGCCACAAACACAGCAGGAAAGGTTCTGATGTGTTGTTAAAAATACCCTGTTTTGTCGACACAAATACAGCTGGAATTGTCCCAACTCATTGTTAAAAAATGCACAGTTTTGCTGCCATAAACACAGCTGTTAATGTCTCGACATATCGTTAAAAATATCCAGTTTTGTCACCACTAACACGGCTCGAAATATCCCGACGTGGTGTTAAAAATACTTGGTTTTTTTTTCGCCACAAACATAGTTGGTAATTGCTGACATGTATTTAAAACTACCCATTTTTGTCGGCACAAATAGCACTTGAAAATGTCCCAGCATGTTGTTAAAAAAAATACCCACTTTATTGCCACAGACATGGCTGGTAACGTCCCAGCATTTTGATAAAAAAAATCCCCAGTTTTGTCACCACAAACATGGTTTCAAATCCTGATATGGTGTTGAAAAAATACTGGGTTTTGTTGTTTGTTGACTTGAACAGTTGTCTGCTGCTGTCTGGTGCTTGGCAGCCATCTTGCCTTGGTCTCACGCCATCTACCACCATCTCCTCCTCCACATGACAAATTTAGCTCATTAACTATTAATCTGAACTGTGTCACTTTAGAAATGTTGATATGATATGTATAAAATATACAAATGTGACATATCGGTGGTTTGCAGTAATGTGCAATGCTAACATTTTATTCTGGCAACTGGGCTCCAATTAAATTCATATTTTACTGGGACTTTATATAATTTGTATTCATCTTACTGCTGTGCTTTTTGTTGTTATTAAATATAGAGGTCAGACTCTGTGGAACTGCTCGAAATCAACTATAAAACCATCAGCTTGGTTTTGTATCCTGAAGTGAAAAACATTTAATTAATCCTCATACCTTAACTACAAGACAGGGCATTTGCATCGCCCCTGAATATATCCATTTAGTGTCATTATTATATGCCTCATGCTTTAATTGCATAAACATATATCAGCTGACAGTATCTCCTTTGAGGTAGGTCAATTTTATTTGACTGTCAGTTGTAATTTCAGTGGGCCAAACTGGCGAGAACAGAAATCGACAAGCAGCTTTCTCTACAAACATGATTTGAATACGACTGAGCTCCGGCTTCATGTGAAACCTCTCAGCTGTGTTTGTTCACGGGTGTTAGTGTTGTGCATTGTGTTGCGGGTCACCTCTAAATCACAGTCGCCCTTTTGACAGTCAGTATTGGTCCAGCAGGAAGTTTTGCGGATTCATTTTCTCTTCATGACATCCCATTTTAGGATTACCTGGAGGCGGTATTGTGCTGCCATGGACAAGTAACCTTCTTTACTAATCTGTCACCAGCCTTTAATGGATTTCAATTTGGGATATAATTATCTGTTTAAGCTGTCAGTCAAAATCTTGTCAGACATTGGGATGCCCTCAAGGAAAGAAAACTCAATATATCTCTTAGCGAAACAGCGAAGAATCACAAATGGAACTGAGCTTGTAGGAAGCTCATTGATGTGACATTTCACATGCTGCTGAGAGGAAAACAATGGAAAAGCTAAGTTTTATCTCAAAAATATTTCTTCTACATAGCTTGTACATATTGTCATATAATTGGAGCCAGATGTTGAAACACCACAAATAGAAAAAAAAGCTTCTGTGCATGTTTACTGCCAAAAATGACAATAAGAAGGGAAAAAGAAGCTTGTCATGAGATGCTGCTTCCTTTTAAACATTGTTTAAAATAATCACTTTGTGTTGGATATGAGCTAATGATAATTCATCAGAGTAGAACAAGCTAAGTGTAAACACAGGAAGAAAAAAAGACTCCAGCCATTAAAACATTAATAAAGCTCCATCTTCACATTATCCCTGCTGTGTGTTTCCATATGTGTTGCTTTAAAAGTGTTTTTTTTAATCACCCAGGATCATTAAAACATTTTAATGGCTGCTTTGCATATCCCATTTTTTCCTATTGTTTGATATTGTTTCTTTAATATTTATATTTATTCCTCATTTAATATGGCTGAACATGCACCCACATTAAACTGGATTAAAGGCAATGCATCCTTTTACAGTGGTTTTCAAAGTCAACGACACTGGAGGCTCCTCTCTGACAAAAGCTGCACCCCTCCCTAACACTACCCTACCCCACTAGAACTACAGTTCCCATAATAAAGTGTAAACAGGAAGTACAGTGTTGCCATGGGCTAAGTGAGTAAAGGCTAGTTCACATTATATGATTTTCACCCTGATTTTGCGTCACAGAGACTATCGTAATCTTTTGAGTGTTCATACCTGGCGACGTGTGTTTCTGTCAGCGGGGGTGTCGCCAGCTGCATTACGACCTGTGTGTGCACACCACAAGATTTCTCCACCGAGCCCTCGCCAAGTTGCCAACAGAGCCCCAGATAACGCAGTGATGTCACCAAACTTGGAGACGACACATCGTAAAGGTGTGGATATTCTTCCCAGTGTTGAATCAGATCTGCCTCCAGGGCCTGGGTCCAAACACAACACCCACCCCGTGATCCTGTGGACGCCACCATTGTTATTGTTGCTTGCCGGCTTGTCAGTGTTGCCAGATCTTGGGAGAGAAACAAGCAACCAGAGCTATGGAAACAAGCCCAAAAGAAGTGACTATCATGTGTTTAAATAACTTATCAGATGGATATATATAGAGAAAGGTGACGTTTAGAGAGCAAGCCCAAATAAGCAACTCCACTTTAGAAACAAGCCCAAAGTTGCGGTTAATAAGCAGACCTGGCAACCCTGCGACTTGTCCTCCTCACATTTCTTCCATCTTCCTGCGTGCTGACGTGGGATGTATCCCGCCTCTCATTGGCTGATGCTCTTTGTCAGTCGTGTCAGCCTTCTCCAGTTTTCTAGCATGCCAGATATCCAGTCCCAGTCACAGACGAGGGGGCGACTTGCTCGTAGGCTTGTTCACACATGAGGACTCGTCGTGGCAGACTATCTGCCGACTCACCTCTGACCCAAGGCGGCTCTCAAGATCCTCTGCGACGCCAAAATCGCACTGAAAATCGTGAAATGCGAAGTAGGCTTTAGGCTGAATCCAAATGTCCACCCTCTGGACCTGCAGACTTCAGTTGTACATAGTGTGACGTGTTTACCGCCATCATGTAAAGTCTGCGAGGGCAGAGACGCAAGCGGCTGGTAGACAGCCTTCCAGACTGTTTTACTTGTTGCCATATTCATATATATAAGTCATACAGGTTGATGAATAGTTCCTGCTCATCTGTCCCTGCAGATAACAAGATATAAATCCCTTGTTGGCCTATATTGTCACTGAACAAATATATATCCATACATCTCAGGCAACACGTGTTCAAAAACAGAAATGTTTGTAAACAAGGACAGAACTATAACTCAATAAATTGGGTATTACCAATGTTAGAAGACCTTCTTTTGCTGTTTTTTGGACATTTTTAGCCTATTTCATTGCTCAGCTTGTTAGGCCCCTCTACAGCCTATACTTATACATATCTCTGTATCATGATGTGGTTGAATATTATTTCTGGCCGACACAATTCAAGAAGCATTTTGATAGTCTTAACTATCAATAACTATTTAACACATTCATAGGGTTTTTTTTTTGGCAAACAAATCCCACAGCGTCACATTCGTATGGCTATAAATTTTGGGTTATTAAATCGGTGAAGTCTGCTTAAGTCTGCACCCCCAGCAGACTCTCTGGAAGTCTGCAAACTTCCGCTTGGGGCCCCTTGTGGACTTGTTGAAATGTGATTTTGGACAGCCCTCGGCACTCCCAGACTTCCTGGGAACGTGCCCGCAGATCCGCCAGTCTGCAAGTGCAGTGAAATCCGGACATTTGGATTCAGCCTTACACTTTGCGCTGCAATTTGAGCCTGTTTTTTAGTCTTATATTTGTTTACATTTTGGCACGTTGGCAGCATTGAAAGTATGCCAACTTAGCTATTAGCAGTTCCTGTCTGCAGCGCACCTATAAATGTACTGACTACTGCCACCATGTTGTTTTCATACTAAAGAAAACCTAAAAATGTGATGATTTTGAGGCAAGTTGAAGCGTTTATTCACAACAGACACTGGAAATAATGCTAACCTCAGAAAGTGTAAATTGCATTGGACCTAAAAATATCTGCATAGAGGGTAGAGGGTCTATGGGCTTTGACAGAAGTTGCAGTATATTTACCTCACATCTCTCCCTCTGAGTTTAAAACTCTTCTAACATAAGGCCACATACACACATGTCCTGTAAACATTAGCTCATCACTGCTTCTTTGCCCTCTTCCTGTGTCACAGATTGGCTTCATCGGCACTTCCGCTACATGCTGACAGAAGCTGGGTAGGTACAAAAAGTTCATGTATATGTGCCTTATTAGCACACGGTATTTGAATTTGCTTTGGTTTGATTCTGCAGCTGTGTTACTGTCTCTTGCAGACAGTACCCTTGTTTGTTGCTTGTTGCTCTCTGTTTACCGCTGTGCCATATGTTTGAGGTTGATGCTCTCTAATTAGGTGTCAGAGAGCATCATGGACATGTGGCCTGCAAACTTACCCAGAATAAAAAATGTATGGCATCCACTTATTGAACGAGACCAGTCTACAGGCATACTTGCTAACACGCTCACAATGCCAGTGTTAACATGCTGATGTTTAGTTGGTTTACTCTTTACCAGGTTCAGTATCTTAGTGTTTGAGTTTCAGCATGCAAAGATTTGTGATTATTCAGGACTATATGCAAAGTACAGCTGAGGTTGATGGGAATGTCTTTAGTTTGAGCAGGTATTTATATACCTGGTGTTAACATTTTCAAGCATAATGTGGAGCATCATGACACTATGTTCCAACACGTATGTATCTGACGATCACGTTGCATCGCTCCACATCAGAGCTCTCTGCCCACGCTGTATTCATTACATATGCACTTCTGTTGCGTCATGTAAACAAACCACCAGCTGTGCACTCGAGATCAGCCTGGAGACATAACCACTGACTTATTTTTCTAAGTTTGTACTTTTTAAACAGACAACACACATTTTATGTTGTGATATTTACCGGAAATGACATAGAATACAGCCAACAGCACACAGCCTTGCTTGTTATTAGTGATAGTCATTTACCTTACTTGAAGCTTTCAGCTCCCAGATGAACTCCCTTCAGCCACCTGCCACTTTTTCCAAGGTTTCTTCAGTAAAATAAGAAGGAATCATAGTGATAATCAGCCATTCCTTGTCCGTTGCGTTGCTTTTAAAGCCAGCGACAAGAATCAATAGAAACACGGCGTCCGACAAAAGTTTAGCTCAAAACAGCACGCTGCATCGCTCACAGCCAGTTAGGACGCCTCTTACGTGTGCTTCAGATCTAAAATGTTGCCATTTTGGTGCAATTTGTCTTTTTGAGAGACTAACTGTGTCATAACTTCTCATGTCACCCCAGAAAACACACTTAACTTTCAAGTAAACAACATGTACTACTCATCTCCTACTACAATTTGATCTCCTTCATGTTGCTGGTGCTCGGCTTAACAGTAAATGGCGCACGGCCTCTCAGACACTAGTGGCTCTGACAGTCCATTTATATTACATCAATCATGTTGTCATGTAGCTCATTACTGAGGCAGGACAAGTGGATTTAGTGCAGTGATGCCGTCAGCACAGGTTACTGATTTAGGCTACAATAAAACTTCAATTAAATGCCCAGTCCCTTTTACTAGCCAGTGTGGCTACACACTTTGACAAATAAAGGCCGGTATCTCAATTAGAGGCCTGGTCTGGTTGCCAAGCGGTTCATTTTTATAGAAGTTCTTTGGATGTATAAAACCGGATTATTTACTCCCCACTGGAGCTTATGTTAGTTAGCTGCTTTGATCGCACATAGAAACATAAATGTTTATACTTTGTCAATATAGAGATGCTACACATAAGCCCCTTTTACACTGCCAGATTTTCGGCGAATGTTGGGCTGTTTTGCCGGCAAGCTGCGAACGTTTAGACACACAGAGCCGGATTGGTGAGTTGATCCGAGGTGCCCAATTTTCCACCTCGTAGGGTAGTCATATTGGCGGAACCTTTTTGGTTTAAAAAGAACAAGGCGCCCTTCTGCCACTGGAGGGGCTGTTGAAGACTTGTGGGAGGGGAGGGTGGGAGGCTGTTGATGACGCTGCACGTGCAACCCAGTGGCGGTGGATAAACAGGAAACAGCTGATAGCAGGAATTAGTGAGCAGCTAGTAGCAAGAGGGAAACGCAAACCTGACAGACACTGTAAAGATGAGCAACTGAGGAGACAAAGAATTGCGCGCCCTCCTTGTCCTCGCAAATGAAGAGGCCATTAACCATCAAATGACGGGGACGGTGAAGGACGGGCCGACTTATGAGAGAGTCGCCGAAGGACTGACCAGCTGCGGCTTCCCTCCCACGTCACTGTTTACGTCACACGCTGAGCTACACGTTTTGTTACTTGTTCACGCCCCCCATTGCCCCGAAAAAGGCGCATTCTGTATAAACAAAAGTAGGTAGGCGACATTTTGCTGCACTCCCCGATTTTGTTTTTATACTGCCAATGCTGAAAAAAGACTGATTGGGCTTTCCTGCAAATTTGCACAATTCCTGTTTAAAAAGGGCTACTGTTAGCTTGGTTAGGTTCTCCACAATTCAATCGTTCAGTTAATTTTACTGAAACTACAGTATGAGCGCCAAAGAAGACAGTAATTTATTCAGATTTACCAGCCTGGTATTGATATGGTATTCAAAGTCTAATTTTTATAAGTAAAACTCATACTGCTTTAAATAAACAGTTTATTTGATTGTATTTCTTGAACTTTGCTGAGCAACAGTTTTGTGTGAAAGGAATTAAAGGCCTGTCCCATATAGACACCTGTCCCAAATATAAGCACATAATGGCCCGGTGTTTTACGGCACCTTTTAATTTGCCAGAACTTGTCATAATGACAAATGTCTGTTCAGCCAGTTTGCAAAAAAATCAAGCCGTTAAAGCTCGTACACCAGACCGGCAAAACAGGAATTTGACCCAACTCTAACCATGAACCAATGTATTGGACAAATTTAAGATATTGACCTGGTGATGGTGCTAAAGGAACAGTCAGAACATCACCCAAATCCACATGATTCATCCACTGGGGACCATGAATGTCTGCGCTAAATTTCATTGACATAATTCAGTCTCAACCGAAGTGTTGATCGACAAACATTGTTATTCACAGAACCAAAGATTTTTTGGCTCAAAATATGTGGCCTCCATTTACTAAAAAACCTTTTGCCAGTCTAATAACGCTCCTATTACATGTGAATCTGACAGAATTTTAGATAATAAACTTAGTCCCACATTTCTGCGACAGGCAAAGAAAATTAATAAGCCTTCATGAAAGTCAAGCACATCAAACATAAAGAGGAGCCAAATGTAACAGCATTCCTTTAATTTCATCATTTCTCCCTGCGAGTGATTTTAATTCACACTCTGAAACTAGCATTCGATTTCAGAAGCATAATTTAAATTTCACCCAGGCATAATGATCAGCAGCATGAAGGTTGGATTGCTGCTGGCCGAAGCGAAGCACAAAGCGTGATAATTCATTGTTAAATGGACACATGGCCGAAACCACATGTGTCCAGGATCCTCGGGTACCTGCAGGGTATTAGTGCTTAACAGGAGGGAGGGGCTGCGGGAGGCTGGATAGAAAGGTGATGACACTTGGCTGCGGTAAGCAGGGATCCAACGGCTGCTGCTGCACACACACATACATAAATATACATACACACACACACACACTTGAGCCAGGCTTTTAGGGGCTTGATGGGCCGTGGGAGGGGGAAGGCAGATGGGGGAGGACGTGACCGGTGTCTGCAGGGACAGCTGCAGACGTCTCCCCTCCTCACCGCCTCACACCTGTTACACATCATGTCCGCTACAACACACACAGCATCGTGGGTGAACCCCAGCACGGCGCCACACACTCTGAGAATTAGCAAACACAACACACATGCGTGTTCAAATAAAATTAACATTATTAAACGGGGGTGACATGCCATGATCCGTCATCATCTCATTTGTTACTCTTGAAGTGAAAACACATTGTTGCAGCTTTAAATACATTTCTTGCGTGACATTTATTTGACATTGAGTGCAAATAATAATTACTGGAACATTATCGAGACATTAATTAAAAGCACAGAATTACTACGAATGCCCTAAATTGAGAAATTCAATTCACTGAACGAGCTACATCCAGAAAGCCTTTATCTCTGTGTGAATTCGCCACTGACTTATTCAGTTTTTTCTTTTAGGTCTGTCCAATATTCCATATCTTCCAGTGTCTTCTAATTAATTCATGAAAGAGAAATGGAAATGACAGTCATGTTAGAGATATATAGTATCGTGTGCAACTAAGAAATCTCAGTGGATTATTCTCTTTACGTATAACTGAAATTAAACTGCATTATTTTTGCTACAGCATCAATATCTGCTCTGTAAGAAGAGGAAAAGAAAACAGAAACTAAAAGAGAGCAATTAATCTTTGCATTATGTTCGGGACCAAGCAGTGAGGCAACAAGGACGTAGGAGTTATTGACAAAATAGTGGATCTTTATTTACCCTGAAAAATGCATGAAAAATTACAAACCAAGAAATGAACAACTCGGCCTATGAAAGAGGTCAACATGATATAACTATACTCAATATAATAACTAAACAAGGTGTTAACTGAACAAACTGACCTGTCCAAATGACACACGAGGGAGCTTGATAAACTAAACTAAACTAAACACAAAGCAAAACTAACTAAACCAGAATCATCCCCATGACATGGCAGCACATGATTTGATCCAATGAGTTGGCTCCAGGATTTAAGAGTCCTCAGCCCTCAGCTGCACCTTTGGCCAGGAAGTGACCACCCTAAACAACCACTGTAACTCAAAGACAAAGAAACAGATGATTAATATCAAACAGTTTGCCTGTGTGACCCTACAATGCCAGAATGTGTACACTTAAACAATATAAGGTTAAAAGCAAATAAACAGATTCTAAATCAAACCAACCGTGCGATGCGAATTGTTCAGGTATGGTTGACCATAAATAAAAGTAAACAAGGTAGATAACAAACTAATGAGTTTTAAGAGTGTGGACTGGGAAAACATTATCATGTGTGGCTGTGACCATCACGTTAATTTAGCAGAATATCATAAGTTATCTGTCTGCGTAGAATCAGGATCAGGTTTATTGCAAAGACAGAGTCTGCCATAGAGTGTGCCAGGGCTGACGTCAAAACCCGGAAGTTTAGCATCACGCTGGTTCCCGGAGGAGAAAGTGAATGTGATTTTTGCATTGGGTTTTGGATTATGTCAAAAAATAAGCTCTGTGGCTAACACAAGTTTATGGTACTTACAGGTTTTGTTCAGCGAGATAATCTTCACATATGAACACCTTTCATACCGCATTTGAAGCTTAAATGCGATCGCCAGAAGTAAAAAGCTAACGTTAGGCTTTAACGGACTGCATGACTACTCCACAGTTGCATGACTCTTGACGTCACCGCCACTAAGCTTTCAACTGATTTCGGCCGCTTTATTTTAAAAACATTGTATAATGGGGAAATCGGACTGTTTAAGCTAAATAAGAAGCTGTAATGGCAGACTGCCAGCACTCTCGCCTGTTCGGGAGTGATGACGTTTAATGTCCCCGACAGGGTTTGTAGTTGTATTGAGCAACTTGTTCGCAACCGCCTTTTTTACGACACGGAAAAGCTTCAAAATTCACAAGTAGGGTATTTACTGACGTGTTTTATGTCGTAGAACAAAACCTGAAACTCGCTTAAGCTTTTGTTAACCACAGACCTTATTTGAGGCATTTTACCAAAATCCCATTCAAAAAATGTATTGACTTTTAGACGAGAGAACCCGAAGTACTAAAAGCGCTAACAGAGTTCCGGGTTTACTGACACACTCTATAGTGTTTGGTGTATAACAATAAACATAACAAATGTACTGCAAAAGTCAAGAAACATAAAAGACAATAAGTGAATGAATGAATAAAAGAAGCCATGATTTTCATAAAGCTTGCAGGCCAATTTTGTTATCAATGAACTGAGCCATTCTAGCTGTGTCCTCCTCGTTTCCACTTTTTATGCAGGCTAAGCTAACAGGCTGCTAGCTCCAGCTACTGCCGACCATACACCAAACAACTTTTCAAGCAACTCCACTATCAAATTTCTAATGTTGGAATAAAATCACAAGAGTTTCCATTTCATTTTATTTTATTTATTAGAGAGAGTACAAACATTACATACAATAACAAAACGGCACACTGTGTGGCTAAAGTACAACCAACCAACCTTTGTTACTTAAACAAAGGATGGACATTCTTCAAAAAAGCACCTAGTTTATAGATTATTTTTGGTGTATCTGATTGTAATTACATAATTAATTAAAACATAGATGAACAGTTTAGATAATACTTTGGCAAATACCTTTCTCTGTAAGTCATTAAGCTTACATCCGGACATTAAACAAAATATGACACTCATCTCCCATATGATTATCATCACAGAGGTTGCAGATCCTCTGGTTTCTTTCCAGCCCTTTATGTCTTTCAGTGACTTCAGGAATTCTTGTGCTGTTTACTCAAATCACAAATAGCCTTTACCTCAGTTATCGGGCGCCCCTAATCTCAATCTCGATCGTTTGGTGTAAGGTGGTCATAAAACTCAGTCCAAGCTGTCTCAAGTCAGTTTTTTGGCATTCTGACAAAATCAAACATGTTCAATATCATTGTAGGTTTTAGTCTTGGCTCATTTAAATACTGAAGTTCAGTAATATGAACATGGTCGACATCCAATAGCTGCGCTCTCTCCAGCACCAAACAGGAAGCAGCAAACTAGGTAGATGTTAAACATGGAGGGGACTCCGGGGAGGAACAAGTCTCGGTTCTGTTGTACTGTGGAAAAGGAGGAGAAACTGGTGGAGCTGTGACGTGAACAAGAATCAGTGTTTAATTTAGTGTGTATCTGATCCCCCACCCAGCACTTATTTTAGTGAGAAATCTTAATTCTTGAAACAGTACCCCCTCATTCCCACTGTCTCCTCCCACTAAAGGAGAGCAACTATGTCATGTAAATGTAAAGTTTGTACACAAATACAGTTTGTCTTCATTTTATTGATGCCGAACTGACAAGAATACTTGAAACATTAGATGCCTTTTATCTTGTGTTTCTAGAGTCATGTGTGTCTGCAGACATGTAAGGAACTGTCAATATGTTGTGTTGCTTAAAGGGAGTTTGGTGAAATATTTTCCACCAGGAGCAGGATGGGAAATAATCTCAAAATGAATCTAGCTGTAGTCTTGCAAATAGTGACCCTGCAAGATCCTCAGTCTACGCAAAATCTCATCTGTGACTAAAAACTCAATCTTTAGATGTGAGAGTTGTCAGATTTAAGTCTTTTAAAATATTTAAATGTCCTTTCAAAGTCATCTAATGTATGGTAGATGTACATATTTACCATACAAATATGAGAGCGGTATCAATCTTCTTTTCTACTCCTCAGCAAGAAAGCAAATAATCATATTTACGAAAGCATCCAATGTTCCTCAAAAAAGCCAAATCCTATATTTGGCTTTTCTCAACCTATTATTTGTTTTGTACATTTATGCTGTTGCTCAAGGCAACCAATCCCTTGACATGTGACTTGACACTTTAACAAACAAGGGAGGAATTTCTCAGAGGGACAAACTGTCAGCGGGGGTCATGGCGTTCCCAGATCTCAACTGCTCTCAGAGCGAATCTCAGTTTCTTCTGTATCGATGGAGGAAAAGCAGTTTGCTCTTGAAACGCTGCCTTTCATTACGGTCTGGGGGAGTGGTGTAAACATGAGTCAGGAAGCTAAACAAGAGGCCAACAAGAGGTCGGGTCGGAGAGAAGAGAGAGGTCAAGTGAGGGAAGAAGCCAAGGCTTCCTATAAAATCTTTTGTTCCATGTATTGCACTCTATGAAAGCATTTACCTTCATTTGAGGTTGAGAAGCCAAAAAGAGACTAAAAAAAGCTCAGTGCATCTTCAAACGCAGAAAAACAAACATAAAAATGATACAAAGAAAAATCGATAGCTTGGCTGACTTTGTAAAGCTCACATCTTTGCTTCTGTTTTTCACTTTAACTGGTGTAGACACTAACAAAGGATTTCTCTTCCACAGTCCATGACTCGGAGCTCCGGGGCCCAAACAGATGACCGCGCAGAGGCCCTGTTTGCTGTAATGATGTCAGTATAACCGTGTTTCCATTACCTTACATAGTGCTGCAGAGGAAGTCCGATTTTTCCTCTGTTGTCCAGGGCAAAGCCGGAGCACAGGTAAGACCAAAGCAGCCTGTAGAGAGTTGTAAATTATAGAGAGGTTCGAGAAGTTATTTTCATAAAACATAACGCCTATGGCTACTCATTTGGAATTTGGTCCTGGCTGCTTGAAATATTTACAGGCTTTGTGAAGAGGTGGATATGTTCTTTTTTACGTTAAGGAAAAAGTTTCTGTATTTATACATAAAAGAGCAGGTGTTATGCTCAGAATGTTAAAAATATTAGCAGCACATACAGAAGACACAGGCGTTGTTTGCCACGGCGAGGTGTAAATAATAAAATCAGTGACGGCTGAATTCCATTTAGCTGCTTCAGGTTCATGGTCTTAATGTTGTGTGTGCTGTCTCGCTGCCATGACTCATAGGAACACTTGAATGATGTAATGGTAGTAATAACACCTTTGCATTTTCCCATGACAAGTCAACAGTCTGCTGTGAAAAAGGCCTGTTGAGGTGTGGAAAGATGTTTGTAAAGGTGCCTGTGACCCTGTCGCTGAAAGAAGGTGCAAATGTGCTCATTTTTATTTGTGTGTTAAATAAGTCTGTCGTCCATATTTTTCTAATTGTCAACAAAACTTATGAAAAGGACCAAAACCAACAATGACTTGATCAAGTTTCTCTGTATCGAAAGCCTGATGTATCTTAATCTCTACTAGGGCTGCCCCAGACTAAGAATATTCCTAGTTGACCAATAATAGTAATTTAGGGCCATTAGTCGACTAGTCGCCTGCATGTTTACGATATTAATTTATTTATTATACTATATATTTTGGGCGGGGCAACACAATGGTTTGAGTTCAAGGTGTGAGAAAGAATAGTATCAGTAGTATCATGGCTAATGGGCATATAGCTACTTCCATGTTTCAGATGATACGTCATATTTGTAGTCAAATAATGGTAGGCAACCAGCTTTCAAGAGCACGGGAGCAGGTTGCGTCGGTGGTTTGGGCCGCGACCCACCCGCTGGCAACTATTGCTGTAGTGCCATAGAGTGTCTTTGTTAAAATATTAAAAACCATAGACCTCCCTTGGTTTCTGGACGATGGTTTTGAGTCCATTAGTTTGGCATTTTGATCGTCGACATCTTGGCTTTTTGGATCCAGACGTGACCATATTTGGGCAAGACGGTGGAGCTGTAGGGGAGTGAGGGGTGGATCTGACTGAAAACCTGAGGACTCATCTATTTTACTCTAGCTGGGACCCTCAGTTACAAAATGAACATCATGCTGTATGGAAGAAGACCAGGAACTAGCGATTGAGACCATAAATTTGTTAGGAAACTGTTTGCTGAGGTAATAAATCAAGTGAGAAGTAGGGTCATTTTCTCATTGACTTCTATACAGTCAGATCTTTTAACAGTCAGCGGAGACGCCCCCTGCTGGCCATTAAAAAGAACGCAGGTTTGAGGCACTTGTGCATTGGCTTCACTTTTTATTCCTGGAGACAATCGGCTATCGTCTGATGACAATAAGCCTCTTGGAGTGAGGGCCAATTATTCTATTGATGTGGTGAAGCCAGTGAATATCTGGGCCAAGACGTCCTTGTGTGATGCTCATTGTTTACAGTTGGATTAGCACCGAGAGAAAGGTCCATACAACATTTTGGCTAATTCTATAAACAGAAAATCCACAAGTTAAAAGCTACCTTTTTCATCAGACAACAGTGGTACCATAGATTGCATTTCCACCTCCTTTGCTCTCCTCTCCAACTGTTTACCTGCAGATAACCAATCCCACTCAAACATGGTTGATTGTTACTTCAGGGACTACAAACATAAACCAGAATGCTCCTTATGCCAACATTTTGTCCTCTTGCCCACGGATTCATCATGCATATGCGGATATCTGTTATTAGAGATTAACCTGGCGATAACCCCTGGAGATAACTTGTTGAAAACACATCAATATTACTTCATTACCATGAACATAAGCTGCACTTTGAGTTAATTTAACATACAGTACATCCTCCTGGTGCCACAAATTCTCATTAGACCACCAAATCTGTATTGATCCACATCTGAAAACACTCCCCAACGCCCCCCTTTTGAATAATATTTGCCAATAAATGACAGTGTCCAGCTGTTTTGGATTATTATTTAGCCTTCTTGAAAATAAAAGTACATATTCCTAAGCATTTTTTAAAGATTTTCATTAAGTAGGATCTTAAGTAGGATCAAATTGTCTTTGGGCTGAGAGCCACAGAGAAACTGGAGATGTGGGAACATATTGAGAGACGGGGTAACCAGTGTTGATTTTGGGCTTTACACAGGATTTGTTGACAATTACAAAAATATGAAATGTCACCAGCCTTATCTTTTAAATGGTGAAGCTGGAGAGGCTTTTTGTGAACATATTGTATCATCAGCCAATATTTATGTTGCGATCACCAATGACCTTGAGTTTCAAGCAAATAATTTTTTCTTCATGACAGTGGTGTCTGTCATCAACAGCAGGGATGGTCCAGTGCATAGATGAACCATAGGCTCCCACCTGATCAGTGGTGCCACCAGACATTTTTCAGTGGGGTGGCCAGATGGGGGCCACTAGAAATGTTGGGGTGGCAAACTGGTAACAAACCTCTCAGAGTTTTGGGGAGACTTGTGGATACCCATAGAACTCATGTTTTGTTTTTTTGTTCAGATATCTTGAGGTGAGAGTTGAATTGACCCTTTTCAAAATTACCATTCGCCAAAATTTAACCAAAATTTGGAGCGTTATTTAGCCCCCTTCTTGGAAAGGTATGCTGACATGGTTAGTACCCAGTGCCGGCCGGTGGCATAGGCAGTATAGGTGAATGCTAAGGGTGCCGTCATCCAAAGAGGGCGCCACAAATTGGGGAAGAAAAAATAAATCAAAATGTTTATCTTTTACTTTTTTCACGAATACTATTACTACTATTTTTTTGAAATATTACATACGGCCACAACAACATAGCGACATAGCAAAGCTTACTAAATAATAGAGACCGTAGAGACCGTAAGTGCTATAAGGTAGGCAACTGGATTGCTGGCGTTTCTTGAAGACGTTTCGCCTCTCATCCAAGAAGCTTCTTCAGTTCCTCTTCTTCAGACATCTTCTTCAGATGAGAGGCGGAACATCTTCAAGAAACGCAAGCAAGTCCAGTTGCCTACGATATAGCACTTACGATTACCATGACCTGGATGACTGAGAATCTTCACCGACAAAATAACAGAGACCTTTTTTTCTGGGTTCTTGCCGCCCCTGGTCCACCTCAACTACTAGTACCCACTCAACTACCACTACACTACTGCGAGGACTGGATGTGGGGAGACAGAAAAAACAATAACAAATCGGTGTTGAATTAGGCAGGTGGAGGGCTAGTTATCATTACGTCTAAGCAGCCGGTGGCCACAACGAACTGCTCAGGGAGGGTGCATTGACTTAAACTGAGATGTGTTCAAGCTCTATTCAGTAAAGATGAGTACACGAAGTTATGTTAGAACAGTCTCATGATGTGTTCGGTATAATCTTGTAAAATGTAGCTTTTGGTGAGAAATTTGAATAATTACAGTTGTTTGAAGGAGAAACCAAATATGATAGGGCTGCCACTGTTGGTACCAATGGATGCCTCATGCTGTCTAGTTTCACATGATACCAGCACCTTTGCTGTAGCTTAATAAATAAGCGCACCACAGCCTCTTAAAGACAGTAATGTCAGCGTTCAGTTATATTTCCTCCTGGTCCCTTCTTTGTGGTGACACTGCATTCAAAATGTAATATTGTTCATTTTTGTTTCCTTGTAGCTTCTTGGTTGTGTTTTTAAGATTGCAGCCATCAACCAGTAAGAGAACATTGACGCAGCTTAAATGGCTAAATGTGTGAAAATATAAAATGTCACTTTTGCCTGTGTTTTGAGTGCTGTCTGCCCTCCAGCTACCTGACACCAAAACAAGGAACGTCTACTCTGATGCACATTTTCACACTTTTATTCCCCTAGGTGTTCACGGTGTGAAAGTGCGAGCAACAACACAAACAGAATGTGTTCTTTGTAGATCATCTGATGTCACAACATTGTAAAGTAGCTGCAGATGACACGAGATTAGTCCCTCAGTATTTGGAATATTGCAGGATTTGTTTTGTACATTTTGGGTTTTGTTGAGATTCTGAAACAAGTACAAAACTTCTGTGTCAAGATCAGTAAATAATTATTCTATTTTCTTGAGAAAAAGGAAATATAATTACACCCATGGCCGGTCCAGCCTTTGCCTCTTTAGGAGTGTGAACAATATGCTGCTTAATAATCTAGAGAATCTTAACTCCCTGGATTAAATCCAAGGTTACAAATCTTGGTGTGATCCTAGATTCACACCCCACATTAACAAGGTGACAAAAACATCATTTTTCCACCTCAGAAACATAGCTAAGGTGTGACCATTTCTAAATGAAAAAGATGCAGAGAAATTGATTCATGCCTTTATTTCAAGCCAACTCAACTATTGTAACGCACTTTTTACCAGCCTCCCAAAAAACACCACTGAGAGACTTCAGCTCATTCAAAACTGCAGCTCGGCTATTAACCAGAACCAAGTCTGAGCTGCTCTGCACTGACTTCCTGTTACATTTTGAATTGATTTTAAGCTCCTCCTCCTTATATTCAAAGCCCTAAATTGGTTCAGGCCAATTGTTAACTATTTGCCTCCGAGAACACTGCGATCATCTGCTGCTGGTTTACGGGAGGTTCCCAGCAACAGCCGGAAGAAGATCAGGGATGCAGCCTTTGTCAATTATGCCCCAAAGCTATGGAACACACTACCTATAGATATCAGGGAAGCTGGCTTGCTAAATATTTTTAAAAGAAAGCTAAAGATGTGTCTGTTTAAAGGGATAGTGCACCCAAAAATTAAAATTCAGCCATTATCTACTCACCCATATGCCGAGGGAGGCTCAGGTGAAGTTTTAGAGTCCTCATATCACTTGCGGAGACCCAAGGGGAGACCGGGTAGCAACACAACTCCACCTAATGGAGGCTGACAGCGCCCCAGATTCAGCCATTATCAAGTAGATAATGGCTGAATTTTCAATTTGGGTGCACTATCCCTTTAATTTAGCCTTTAACTAGCCCTGATTTTCCCGATACAGATCTGAAATGCTTTCCTTTTACACTACACGCTGCTGTAACTCTTTTGAAATCTTACTTGATTTTATGATTTTTAGTTTTCCAATTCTATGATTTTTATGACTCAGTTAATCCATGTTTTAACTGTTTTTAAATGTCCTTTCATATGAATTGCCCTGTCTGTTTTATGTCCATTTTGTCTATTTTCATGTGAAGCACTTGGTGCTTACACTGCCCTTATTGTTAATCACTTAGTGCTGCATTTCTCGTAGGAAATGTGTTTACATTAATAAAGTTTATTATTATTATAACATTACCATGCAATTCAAATTTGTAGAAATACATAATCATCAGTATAATTAGGCCAAAATAGAGACAGAAGTAAAGATTTAATTGCTGAATGTTTTACAGCACAGAGAACAAAGGTGTTGGTGTAGTAATAATCATAAACTCACAGAGCAGAGATCTTTGTATCTAGTGTGTCTCTATATATGAATGTTTCTTCGCACCTCTCCTTAGTGATAGCCTTTCCTCTGCCACAGTGTCAAACTGATTGCCCAACAGACTCCAGCCGGCTGAAGCTCCTCCAGTTAACGTTGCCAGCTGCCCTGAGGCGAGTTTAACCTGAGAGGAGAGATGCACCTGTACAACATTAAGCTGGGATTGCGGTGCTCAAGCTCACTAAATCTCTGTCCACTCAACAGGTATTAAACCCCAAGCAGCGAAGCGCCACACAGGGGGCTGCAAACGTCTCCTCTTCCCTGCTGATGAGCCTTTGCTTCTCCGTCCTGCCTGCCAGTGTTGTCAGTAGTCATGCAAAGAAAACTGGTGGTGCGGTTAGTCAGCCTGTGAATTATAGCCAAGGCAGCCGGTATCAGTGTTAAGGGAGCGAGTCGTCAACTCTGCACGTCTCTCAACACCTCAGTTTCTTCAGCATAAATCAAGTGAACATGTTTTCAAATCTCCTTCCTGCTCACCCATAAACATCACTTTGTTTGTATGAAGGGAGCAGCATATTTAGGTGAACCAGGCATGGCGTGATTGTGAATGACTGAGCTCAATCTATCCACCAGAGAATAATGTATACCTCGCGTGCCGAATGGTTTTGATTATGAAACAATCTGTTGCTCACGTTGCATGGTTCACGGCAAAAAGTCTGCAAACATCCTGCCATATATATCAAACAACTCCCCCAATGTGCACGGTCAGTCACAGATGTCCAAATCGCTCTTTGGTCCTGTTTTTCTGGAAATGTATCTCTGATTTACTCTGGTGGCTAAATTATGGCCACATATGTTTATGTGCACAGGCTGTGATTGATTAGTTTGTTAAGCGTTTAGTCCCTGAGGCACTTTTAGGAATATGGCGATGTACTGCAGCAAAATGAAATATGTTTATCTTGTGACTTTTTTCTGAAACCTTTGGGTTTAAATATCTTAGAGCAAGCTTGACTTCAAATTACACTGCACAGCATCGAAACACATATATGGTATTCTGAAACTATCGTGATATTTGTGTCCCTGCACTTTCTTGATACCAAAAGAACATTCAAAAAATGGATGATGGATCAGTCTTTTTTTAGATGGCCTATTATGTGTAGCTTTTGCCATATTTCTAGATCTTTCAAGATTATGCAGATTTCCAGAGCCAGATTTTACATGAATAGAGGGTCACCTCTAAAGCTCGGTCTCATTCTCAACATCCCCTCCATGCTGAGTTTCAGATGCTTCCATCAGGGCGGAGGTTTTGCCTCTCTCAATGCAGCACTAAGCATTACAGATCGTCCTTTGTCCTGTCTGCTATCGCTTATCACCATCAGTGACCACTAATGTGCATGATTCACCCCTGACAGTGTGTGATACTGGAGTCTGTGTTTTGTTGTACTCATGACTACTGTCTGTATCTCAAATTGCCCCTCGGGGACAATAAAGTTTTACCTTACCTTGCCTTATCTTAGATTTTGGACATTCAGCCTGCCTAATTTTGAATTCAGTCGTGATCTCATATTAACTTTTGGTACAAATGGCACATGAATACCCATTTTAATGAATTATGTCATGTGTTGTAAGATATATTAGTATTTTATGTCTTTTTATGTCTCCACACCAGCATCATTTTTTCAGATGGTCAATCCGTCCATATGTTCGTCTGTCCCATTTTCATAAAGGTGATAACTCAAGAAAGCCTTGAGGGATTTCCTTCAAATTTGGCACAAACGTCCACGTGGACTCAAGGATGCATTAATTAAAATTTGATGGTCAAAGGTCTCTCACAAAACAAGCTTTTGGCCATAACTCAAGAATCCATACACTAATTATGACAATATTTCACACAGATGTCTAATAGGAAGTGATGAAGTGATGACATTTTATATCCAAAAGGTCAAAGGTCCGTTCCCTGTAGCGTCATAATGTTCTATAAAAACACTTTTCTGGCTGTTATTCAACATCGTATCTCAGGAGCAGAAGCTGAGACTGGTCAGATGGGTTGAAGATGTGTGTGAAGCATCAACATCCATAGCTGTAACATCCAGTTTGGAAGCCTTGTCAACTGTCATGGCTGCATATGAGTCTGGACAGACATGGATGTAAACTGCAACTACAACATGACTGGTTCATGAAAGGCTCATAACCATGAAGCAGTGATTGTAGCTTCACTTGTACCTTGGGTTTACTGTCATTTCCACCACAAAATGTGCAAAATATAAATTCAGTGACTCTTTTCATGTTTGTTTGTTTGTTTTTATGGTTGTATTCTTAGTGACTACGGCAGTCATGTGACAGGAGAGCACATGGCTGAAGAACAGTAAGCTCCATGGAGAGAACTAAAGAAAGAAGAACTGAAGGTACATATTTGTTACATCAGGAGTATGCTAATTGTCTTGTCATTTCCGCACAGCTCATATTTCCTTTGAGCGTACAAATAATAAGCAAACAACATTTTATGTTACACTTAAACGGACGTTGTCAAGCTATCATGACATTTTATTTTTTAAAAAGTGACAATTTAATTTCCACAGCAGTCATTTCCCCCGCTTTGTTTATTGTGGTAAAAGACATATGGTCATAGAAGTGACAGTGCTAATGTCTTATTACTGAAGATATTGAATCAATACAGTCTCGTAGTGTAAAAGTGCTTTGAGTGGTCGGATGACTAGAAAGACGCTATACAAATGCAGGTCCATTTACCAATATATTTTAGATGTGTATTTCTCAGTGTTTCCTGACCACATTGGACCATAGTTAAAGAGCGACCCATTTCTCCTCTGTACTCCTTGTGTCACTGCTGTTGTTGCTGCACACCTTTCATCAGTATCGAAACAGTGTTTAGTCATCAGGATGTTGGTTCGTAGAGAGTGATTGATGGCGTGTTTTGCTCTTGATGAAAGGAGGTCAAAACCACAAGGGCCACATTCTTCTCTCTTTGTCTGTGGCTCTTTATCTCTGACCACCTTTCCGCCCATACACACTCCTACACACACATATATGCCTACGCTTCTTTGCTTCTCATGGCCAGTTACTCATGCATCAACAAGGTAAGAAATGGAAGCCGTATCTGTTTCGATGAAGTCATCTATTGACAGTAAATACAGTTTGTAGATGCTGCAGCAGTACCCAAAATAATGATGGGTGGGGACGTTTTCTAGGTTAGGAAGGAGATGGCATGGCTTGTTAGATGATGACTTAAAAGATAAAAGAAAGATGAAGATAAAACGGAGATTCATCTGAGAACATAGTGTGTTCAGCGCTGCTAGAGCGAGCCGTACACACTAGAAGCCAGCTTTGTTTTATTTAAGAGTCCAGAAATCTCTACAAACATATCTTTCCCCACATGTTTGAGCTCACAAAACCTCACAGAGATGAAATGGGAACCAAGCAAAATGCCCATTCCCATGCGCTTCACAATTGTATTTACTGTTGCTGCCCTCACTGCAGCTCATTACAGCCCATATAGTAGAGTGAAAAGGTTTGGAGAGGCAGCCAGCAACACTACCTCCCATATTGCTTTCCTGAGGGGCATTTCCCTTACCATGGCAAAGGCTTTGTAATCTGAGCTCAGCAGGTACGTTGATGGAGCTGACGTTAGTGTGTGTGTGTGTGTGCTGCATAGCAACACTGGGGGAAAGGAATGGGAGGTCAAAACAAAGAAACGGGGAGAACAGAGCTGGAAGCATACCTGGATTTTAAGAATGCTGGTGCATTTGCATTAATGCAAGTCAGTCAGATTTTCACGATGCTGACATGTTGAGCCGCTGACAATATGCTCACGCACAGCAACATCTGGCGTGTGAAGAAATCTCAAAACACGCACCAAATTTTCACCTTGGAGACTGAAGTTGGAACAGATAAGAGAAGGCAGGAATACTTAAACCATGTTTGTATGAAGTATACAAACACACTTTATTGTAGTTGTGAGCTGATATAAGAACATTTTTATTGTGTATAATTTATACTATAAAGTATCCATAACTGGTGTTTAAGCAAATAATGAACTATGTATAACATAGCATAACACAACTGTATACAGCTGTATTAACATGTAATTATATAGACCCTCTTAGGGCTCATGTTAGTTTGTTGGCTGGAGGCAAAACACAACTCTCCACCACAGGGCTGTAGGCTACACAGGAGTCTTAAAATGCAGGCTTGTTGTGTTACTGGGAGCCAGAATAGAAGGAGTTATGACTCAAAACTTAAATTCTATCACCAGCCGCCACTGCCTGTCAACAAAAATACAAAGACAACTGTGGTTAAATGTGATAAGACAAAAGGACTGGACGGAGGCGATCATCAAATATCAGATTAGGGGAAAAAGTATTTACTGTTGTAGGGATGAATAACGTTATGTGTATTAAGGGTTATCATGTCCACCTCATCAGACACTGGGGAGGTATTAAGAGGAATATTAGATTTCTCCGTAACGCTAACTTTTCAGTGCATAGCTAATGTTAGCTTCAATAGCAAAACAAACTGGAGGAAACCGTTCAAGTGTCGTCCTCCTTTGTAAGATCGGCACAGCAATCAACCACAAAGCTTCCTGTGGCATCATCCATCCACTGAGTGAGAGCATACGGGTCGGCCGGTCTGGTCCTGTTGGTCAATGTTTCCATTTTCAAGTAACACTCATGGTCCTGTAGAGTGAGTGACCTGACATGGTGCGTTCATAAATTCAGTCTGATGCTGTATACTAAAATGAGTGCCCTGTGGATCGAAGAAACATAGAGTTATATTTCTACATGAATGAATGAATGAAGTTAATCACACATTCACTGCACTCGCACAAGCGTCGGTATTTGACGACTTGGGAGTGAGAATGTGTTATTATCTGTTTATTCATCAGCAGCCGGAGTTATGTAGTAGTTGCTGACCAAATTTAATTCGATATAGTGTTATGAACCATGTAATATGGTTTCTATACTGCTTGTAAATGTTGAATGCTTGGATTAAAATATAGAGTTAGACAGATCTGTACTGATCTATAGGAGGAAAAGAGACAAGAGTTACAAACAAGACACTGATAAATGACAAAACAAATAAATAAAAGCGCATATTATGTACAGTTTCAGTATGTTCTGATAGGTAACATAGTAGAGTATATTTAAAATATAAATGTATATTTAAGTATGAGGCGTGATGGGAAACAGAATAATATAATATATTAAATATAAACGTGATATAATGTATGTAAATAGAAACACCTGTTCAACATATTGTATGTCCTTATTAATCATATGGAGATAAATATTAAAAGAAATCATCTCTGATCTGACACCATCATCAGCAGGCGATCTTTTAATAAACATTGCCAGAGATAACAGCATGAATAAAAACAGTGAAGATGTATAGCTGCACTAATTAGCTGATGAGCGATGACAGAGCTAATAGAGTCACAGAGGGGTGTTGATACAGTGTAGTGCTCACCGCTGTTAACAGGAGAGGGCCAAATGCCTGATATCTTACATTAGTGTTTAGTAGTGTCGGAACACATCCATCTATTGGAAGCAGCCACCTGTTTACCGTCAAACAGAGAGGCAAGCAGCAGTGGGGAGTCCCTCAGGGCTCCACTCTTGGACCTCTTCATTTCTGTCTGCTCCTTGAAATATTGCAGACTGGAAAACTGGACATTTTTTGTTCGGAGACTGCTGCACTTAGACTGCTCATTAATCACTCTCCGCTTATCACACAGAAGCCTCCGCCAGCGCCAGCGAGCAAGTCTTAGGAAACATATCTGCAGCTTGCACAGCTCCACAGGTTGCTGTCACGGAGGCAGCAGGGAGGTGTAAGGGCAGGGAAGAAGTGGAAGATAGAGGGGAATGGGATCCAAAAATAGCCTGCAAGAAATTAGGTGATATGAAGCTGCTCACATCAATGATGGATGGAGTTATAATGCGCCCCTAATGACCGGCTTTTATGAGCCAGTTGAAGTTTTGTTCTCTCAAACTCGACATACAGAGAAGTGGCATTCAGAACGGAGCAGATCCTCATTTTATCTTTGACTGTTTGACACAAGTAAGCAAAAGAAAGGCACACTTAAATGTGCTTGACTGTGAAACTCCTTTTATCAGTTTAAAGCAGACGCCCGGTGTCGCTTATAGGAGCTGTATTTCTGATGTGGATGTGTCAATCGTATCATTGATTAAGAGCCAGGTAATCCATCTGACGTGGAGATTATTGGATCAGTGCAGCACCTGCTCCAGGCTGATTCCCACAAATAAAATGGCTGTGTTAATCCGTATAGGTGGAGGCAGTCCTTCAGGCTGAAGCAAGGACAGGGAGCACTGCAGCCGGGAGGAAGGCTGGCTGAGATATTGAGAGGCTGTCGGAGCTGGAGCTGCTTCCTCTTCGCTCATTTTGGTGTTTTCTGAGGAATGGGGGTTTGGAAGAAGGGGGTTGTGTGGCTTTCACTCAGTCATACAGGGTAATTTAAGCCAGATTTAGGTGAGCTGTCGTCAAGGTCATGGCAAATAGAGGTGCCGGGAGAAGTACAGGTCAGTAATGTAGGTCTGGGAAAGGAAGTCATTGTGACAAATTCACCATAGATGCCGTGGTGAGTTTTGAAATATAACGGCTTTCCCAGCCCCTCAGTATGTTGCTTTTACCATTTTGAGCAACATAATGAAAACTGCATGCTGCTATGACGAGCTCAAGATATAAAGTAACCTTAAGGGACAGTGGTTAACTGTTTGTTTTACCACTTTAAACAGCTAGAATAAACACCAGCGTTCATTAGTGCACAGCCATTACTTCCAGCTATGTCATTCACGAGATCCAGAGTCAAATCTCTCAGGTTACGCTGCTACTGTCAAATGTCATGTTTTACAACTGCTGGGTTTTATTATGGGCCCTGTGGCTTCTATACAATGGGCCTCACTGTGGAATGCACCATAGCACCCTCCCCGCTTCATGTATGCGTGCACTCACATACAGCCGTAGTGACACGTTGTGTAATGGAGACAGTTATATCAGGGGCAATGCTCTTTGGCAGCGCGGACATGCCACTATGAGTGTATGTTGTTATTGGAAAAAGCAGAGAGCTGAGCGGGGTCATGGCTGCTGCGTAGCACCTCATCAGTCAGCCCAACAGCCCGGAGGAGGGATTGTTTAAATTTGGCTCTGTGCCTCGTCTTGAGTTACGTCCAGATGGTCGATGGGAAGTTGAAAGACGGGTTCTTGCTTGGTCGAGCGTTTGGCCAGTTGCGGCTTCAATTTTGAAACGGCCAGTCATTTCATATGACATCCTATACGCTTGTCCTCCAGAACAAGTAAAAGAAAAAATACCGCTGCTGATGCTCGTAAATTCACTGTGTTTTTTCAAGTTCACTTCACAAGGTCACAAAAATGTGCTCTGGCTTATTTCATCAGAGCTGTGTTGTGTCTTGCTGCAGATGGCCTTCTACCTCACAAGGGAAGTGCTTTCACCTGCTCGGCAATCAGACATTGAAAACAACTTGACATGTTGCTGAGCATGGGTTGTATCACTAAACATCCACTGAATGTTTCCGTATGCTTTTTGGTTGGAGTCCCACTGGTGTTTCTGTTTGGTGCTCACAGATGATGGGCTCATCTGTTGAGTTTAGTCAAGCCAAGGCAAGTTTATTTATACGGCCCAATATTACAAATCACAAAGTTGCCTGAAGGGGCTTCACAATCTGTATGGCATTCAACACCGTCTGTCCTTAGATCCTCGATTCGGATAAGGAACTTTAACAGAAGGAACACTGAAGAAACTCTGAGAAGCTCAACAGAGAAGGGATCCTTCTTCCAGAATGGACAGACGTGCTGTTGTGTGTTCAGTCAACCCAATCACCAGAATGAGTTGGTCCTGTGCGTTTCTGTAAAACACAAATACCTTACATTTGTACATTATTTTGTAGCAGATATGTTGACGCGTTACATTTTAACAATGCTGTGGTTAACATGTGATTATAGTTAATGATGGTGAGGAAAAGATCATGTCTGGGCTTAAAATACCTGCATTTGGTGGCACAATAGCTGCTGGACATGCCATGAACGTCTCGCTAAAAATTACCTGCTTGTGGTGGCACAATTGCTGCTCAAAATGTTGCCGATGTCTCGCTAAAACACACCTGGTGTTGTTGTTGCTGTCTACTAGTGCTTTGCGGTGGTCTGTAGCTTGGTAGCCATCTTGTATAGGTGTCATCAACCAAAGCTGGCTCTTATACATGTAATCATTACCCCACGTTAGAAACATAGATATGATCCTTATGAAACAAAATGTAACATATCAGTCGTTTGCAGGAATGTACAATGTCAACATTTTCTTCTGACCCCAGAGGCCTGTACTACGAAGCCAGTTCAACCTACTCAAGATATATTTTCGTTATCTGGCTTGACTAACCCTAACACTGGCCGTCTGGATAACCGGTACTACAGAGCTGGTTATCAACTAGTTCAGTCAACTCTGGGTTTTCCTATCCAGCCACAAGTGTGTTCATGTGAAAGAGGTGGAGGTATTAATTACGAGTGACATCATCAGCTGCTCCACATGAGATGAAACGGTACCAAAAGTGTCTGGCACTGTGAGACAGTAGCTATGTTTCCATCCAAAAGTGATTCGAATCATTGGGAAATGCGCATTAAAAGAAATACGAATCCTGTGTGTTTCCATTAAATGTACGGACTTGTGAAAACTACGAACTCCCACGAGTTTCCGCAGAACCGGAAACAAAACAAATTTCGCGTTCTTCTTCTTCTGCGTTTTCTGGTGGTTGGCAACCAGCTTGTAAATGCATTACCGCCTTCCTGACCCAGAGTGTGGATATCACCATGGAGAGAGGTGCCCTACGTCAGACTTAATTCAAACATAACTGTTTCCATCCCCCGTTTTGCGAATCAGCATTTTTTCGAATCAACCAAAACCCAGCTAAAGCAAGCGTATATTAGTTTGTGCGAATCAGGGGATTTTAATTCGGATTTTGGCGTTTCCATCATAATTTTCTGATGCGATACTTCTAGATGCGCATCTAAACAGGCTGATGGAAACATGGCTAGTGAAAATGCCAGTGGAGTGGGATGTAAACGACACTCTGTAATCTGAATACGTAAAATGTAGAAATACTGAAAACACTATCCAAAATATCACCGTCATCCGAGACTGAAATTACATGCAGGTATCACTGAGCTATGGGCCTATGTGACATTGGTATAGTCGTATTTTTTGCTGTTGTCACATGAAACACTTTAAGGATGCCAGATTGTTTCTCCTGCTGAAGTAAAGGGTGGAAAAGTAGTTAATGACTGATGAGGTCTATCTGCCCAGCATGTGGATAATAACTGGAGTCAATTAACAGTGTGTGGAATATTTTACTAATAGAATATTACCTTTTTTGAGACATCTCATCACGTAGGTATCTCATATTATTTTAAGCTGCAGTGATGGAAAAGGAGTCACTGCGGACTAAATTAAACATTGCATAAGTTAAAACAGTGCTAAAATCATGTGTTTGGTGTGTAAACAATCTCTCCAATTGTTAGAGGCTCTGTTTTAAAACCAGTGGAAAATAGAGCCCTGGAACAATGAAATGATTCTACTGACCTATAACAATATATAGGCTCCTCTTTTTTACCTGAGACTCGGGACTTTTGTCCATGGATACTTTTTTCTTCAGCGATCTGACTGGTCAGAGGTCGGGGTGTTGACAGGCTGGCATCCAATACTGCTGTTCAGCATCAGTTACCACGGTGATTCATAACGGTAAAACGAGGACCAGCTTTGTAGTACTGAAAACCCTGAGTTTACCCTGAAGCTACCTCACTTACTCCAAATTCTGCCTCGTAGTACAGGCCTCTGGGCTCCTGCAGAATAGACCAGTGCAATAAAATTACAGCACAGAAAATCAGGATGAAATAATTCTTGTTATATTGTACACAAATATGATAAATATGGATCTGGTAGGATGTTGAGCAACCTCCAGGTGCCGCCACACAAATAGGACTCGAGCCACACAACCTCCTCTCCATCACAGAGACCTGGAAAGGTGGAAACAAAGACACAGAGGGAGAGAGACACAAGGACAACACAGACAAAAGGGAGAGAGAGACAGGAGGCTGAATCTCCTGAAGGACACAGATCTGGATCCAAACATCTGGAATGAGGAACGACAATCAGAAGAGAGACAGAGAGAGGTCCCAGGATGGCTGATGGTCCAGTACAGAGAGAAGAGAGGATGAGGAGGAGAAACAAGGCAGAGAGAGAGAGGAAGGTAGGCACACAGCTTGGATGGTCATGTGCTTGTGGGACACAACCAGAGGGTTAGAGAGATGCCTGTGGGATGATAGCAACTGTACAAGGCCTGAAGCAATCGAAGAACAAGAAGTACCTGACAGTCCAGGTGAAAGCTGAGTTTTACATTTGGACTTAAAAACCTCAATAAAGTCAGTCTGCTGGAGGTTACTGCTGAAGATGTTATGTGAAAGGCGTCATTCATAGTGTAAGACCTATGATAGTACAATGGCCCAATTTTGAAGCTCTTGAACCGTCATTCTCCTTATTGTTTTGTTTTTATAGCCCACACATATATTTCTCTTCAGAACAGAAGCAGCGGCTGGGTGTTTGTAGAAAACAAACCTGCCCTGCACCACACAGCAGACAACAGTAATAAATATCTGATGAAGAAAGTTTAGCAGTTAAAGATTTGGCTGTTTTTCTCATTTGTCAGAAGGGACCAAGTTTGTTTTTTTTTTGGATGTGTTTTTTTAATCCAACAAAAATACATTTCGTACAGAAACCTTGCACACTGACTCCAGTGCGTTTTATTGTTCTTCTTCTTGTGTCAATTTGCAGTACAAGACAAAATGTAAAGAAACTTTTGCTCCCTTGCTTCTCCCCAACCTCCCTGGCTGTCGCTACTTTCTGTGTTTTGCATTTGGCACCACAGCTGAAGGCTGAGCTGTCTTCCTTCTGTCACCACACTGTTGCTCTGTCTGTCTGTGTGTGGTCCTCCTCCTCCTCGTCATTATCATCCACCTGTATATTAATATCTGACCCGCTGAAAGTGAGCTTTCTGAGTTACAGTGCACGACTACATGTGACCAGAAATTCGCTCCCATTCATTGTGTACAGGAAGCGACTGATTTGCTGCAAAGACAGCCAATCAAGCTGCAGCCATGAGCAACTGGTGGAGCCAGGCAGACGTAAGTTTAGGTGAATTTATCGCCTATAGTGGACATGCACCATTATGGAATGCCCTAGTATTCGATCTTGTTGCAAATGTAGGTATCTCACAGGTTACACCACATTTTTTTAACTGCTTCTTGGTCAAATGTCTCTAAAGTGTTTTGGTAAGTGTTTTGACAGATGCGAAAAAGACAGAAAATCAAACCAGTACTGAAACTTTTAATGATGGACATGTCAGTGTTGGTGCGTAAACGTGATTGACACAATGTGAGGGCATATTTATTTCTAAAGGTGCAACAATTTCAGATGAAAACAGGCTCAGTGTCAAAGGCCTTTAGACTTGCAGAGTATATAGGCAATCATTTGCTAATATGTTTGCATGTGCATATATCAAATAGCCGTAGTAGAGGGGTCCATGTCATTGGTCCGACAGCCCATTGGTCCGACATCCCATTTGTCCAACGGTCCGCGGTGCTGAACGGCTCCCGGCAGGCACATTTCTGCCTTGATGGTGCGCCGCGACCGGCTCTGGGTCAGCTGGGAAAGGCTTGAGGTGGAGCAGGCTCACAGCTTTTGTGTTTGCCACTTTCTTTTTTCATTTTAACCCACACCATGATCTTTTCCTAACCCTAACCAAGTGGTTTTTGTGCCTAAACCTAACCAGACCTTAACCACAGGGCATCATGATGATTTCGGAACAACGGGACTTCGGAACAATGAGTTTAATATGGTCGGAACAATGGGCTGTCGGACCAATGGGCAGTTCCCGTAGTAGAGAGATGACAAGGAGTGAGGGAGACACAAATGCAGCAAAGGTCCCTCGCCAGATTCAAACTGAGGACATTGCGGTTTATGACCAGCATCTTAACCCCCAGTGCACGGCGGCAACCTCCTGAACGACTTAATAAAGCGTTAATGAGAGGAATGTGTGTGTTCACTCTTCAAGAGAAATAATGTAGCTGTGAGAAATAAGTCCAAGTCAGGAGCTTCTTTCAGTGTCTGTGCTGCATTTACATAACATTGTAATTTACCAGGACGATTACTGAGGTGATGTTGCTGTGCTGGTGTAACTTAAGCTGTGTATTTATAGCTTGTTCTTCTTTTATGAATTGAAAGCAAGTCTTTCCATAATTTGATGTGAGTCTCAGCATTTATCTTCAGTGTCGTTATTGTAGGTGTTTTCTTTGCACTCTTTGTTGAATTAATAAGCATGAGAGAGCAGATGAGCTGCAGCTGTGCTCAAGTAAAAGGCCTTTCTCTCCCCTGGCAGTGATCGGTTAGTACCTGCTGTAAGCACAGAGGAAGGCGGACAAAGAGCCGCACAGAGGGACAGACAGAGCTGTCCACTCATGAGATATGAGGTCAAGGTGCCTCCCGGAAGCAGCAGGTGCAGAAAGGGAGTTTGGCGAACCAGATGACAGTGATGATGATGTTGATGATGATAATGGTGCAGATGATGATGAGAGGGAAGAGTGTGACCTGTGAGAGGAGGCAGGAGAGTCAAAAAGAGAGAGACAGACAAGGGGAGAAAAGGATTCAAAGACCTCTCCCACCTTTCGCAGAACAACAGGGAAGTGGGGACAGCAGACCTCAAAGGAAAGGGGAGAAAACCACATGAGACCAGCGGCCCCGGGACGAGAAAAACCAGATGATAGTGAAAGTGAAATGTGGGGTGCGTCTAGGAAGAAGAGTGAGACAGATTGAAAACAGGGCTGGTGGATGAGGAGAAATGGAGCCAGACAAGGACTGTGGTCGAAGAGTCAAAAAATTGCATCCTGTGTCTTTTCCTAAACCCTTTTCCTTGACCTTGATGGAAAACACCATGAGGAATTCCTACGGACTTAGGAAAGTACAACCACAGTGCTAAGATAATCTGACGGTATACACCAGGCTCTGTAATCATCTAACAGCAGATTTTATTGACGTGGCTCTGCTGTGATGACCATACAATGTTCCAATGATGGACTTTCAAAACTGAAGCTTAGAGACTGCGTTCTCACTGCGTTTTTTCATATAGGTAATATATACAGTACAGGCCAAAAGTTTGGACACACCTTCTCATTCAATGCGTTTTCTTTATTTTCATGACTATTTACATTGTAGATTCTCACTGAAGGCATCAAAACTATGAATGAACACATGTGGAGTTATGTACTTAACAAAAAAAGGTGAAATAACTGAAAACATGTTTTATATTCTAGTTTCTTCAAAATAGCCACCCTTTGCTCTGATTACTGCTTTGCACACTCTTGGCATTCTCTCCATGAGCTTCAAGAGGTAGTCACCTGAAATGGTTTTCCAACAGTCTTGAAGGAGTTCCCAGAGGTGTTTAGCACTTGTTGGCCCCTTTGCCTTCACTCTGCGGTCCAGCTCACCCCAAACCATCTCGATTGGGTTCAGGTCCGGTGACTGTGGAGGCCAGGTCATCTGCCGCAGCACTCCATCACTCTCCTTCTTGGTCAAATAGCCCTTACACAGCCTGGAGGTGTGTTTGGGGTCATTGTCCTGTTGAAAAATAAATGATCGTCCAACTAAACGCAAACCGGATGGGATGGCATGTCGCTGCAGGATGCTGTGGTAGCCATGCTGGTTCAGTGTGCCTTCAATTTTGAATAAATCCCCAACAGTGTCACCAGCAAAACACCCCCACACCATCACACCTCCTCCTCCATGCTTCACAGTGGGAACCAGGCATGTGGAATCCATGCGTTCACCTTTTCTGCGTCTCACAAAGACACGGCGGTTGGAACCAAAGATCTCAAATTTGGACTCATCAGACCAAAGCACAGATTTCCACTGGTCTAATGTCCATTCCTTGTGTTTCTTGGCCCAAACAAATCTCTTCTGCTTGTTGCCTCTCCTTAGCAGTGGTTTCCTAGCAGCTATTTGACCATGAAGGCCTGATTCGCGCAGTCTCCTCTTAACAGTTGTTCTAGAGATGGGTCTGCTGCTAGAACTCTGTGTGGCATTCATCTGGTCTCTGATCTGAGCTGCTGTTAACTTGCCATTTCTGAGGCTGGTGACTCGGATGAACTTATCCTCAGAAGCAGAGGTGACTCTTGGTCTTCCTTTCCTGGGTCGGTCCTCATGTGTGCCAGTTTCGTTGTAGCGCTTGATGGTTTTTGCGACTCCACTTGGGGACACATTTAAAGTTTTTGCAATTTTCCGGACTGACTGACCTTCATTTCTTAAAGTAATGATGGCCACTCGTTTTTCTTTAGTTAGCTGATTGGTTCTTGCCATAATATGAATTTTAACAGTTGTCCAATAGGGCTGTCGGCTGTGTATTAACCTGACTTCTGCACAACACAACTGATGGTCCCAACCCCATTGATAAAGCAAGAAATTCCACTAATTAACCCTGATAAGGCACACCTGTGAAGTGGAAACCATTTCAGGTGACTACCTCTTGAAGCTCATCGAGAGAATGCCAAGAGTGTGTAAAGCAGTAATCAGAGCAAAGGGTGGCTATTTTGAAGAAACTAGAATATAAAACATGTTTTCAGTTATTTCACCTTTTTTTGTTAAGTACATAACTCCACGTGTGTTCATTCATAGTTTTGATGCCTTCAGTGAGAATCTACAATGTAAATAGTCATGAAAATAAAGAAAACGCATTGAATGAGAAGGTGTGTCCAAACTTTTGGCCTGTACTGTATATATATATATAACTGTGGACAACCCGGTGAAACACATTACTTCATTACCAAGGTTGGAAATTAAATAAAAAAAGGAACATTGGCTATCAATTACAAAAGTGAAACAAAAGCACTTGTCACATTGAGAATGGCTGCTCACGCTCACCCTCCTGTCCGCTCATATTCATCAACATGAGTCCCAATTAGTTTGACTGGCTAACCAGGAGAGGGAACACCCATAGTCAGCTGATTGGTGGGGATGGGAATGAGAGAATTGTGAATAGATATAGCATAAAGAAAGTCTTCCCTGACTGAACTTACGCTGAGCTTCATTAGACCGCAGAACAGCAGAGAAGTGTGATGGACCTGGAGATGACTGTGTTCGACTGTGTTCAATTGACTGTGATACTACATAAGTAATACTGCAGCTCACCCTCATACGTTTCATATGATATCGAACAGATTATCACCCCATGAATGGCATCGTCATGTTACGTATATAACATAAAGTTGCATATTTTACATAGGTTAATTTTAGACAAATAAAGTTACGTAGGTTAGATTTAGGAAGAAACATGGTTTGGGGTTGTAACATTACATATGTAACGTAGTATTCCATACTTACAAAATGCAGGCTTTGCCCTTATTTTCTGTGTTAGGGACGTTTATAGATGTGTTCCCCTGCAGCACTTAGGTGAAGTTGGGGCTTTTTATAAAGGTACGACCAGTTGTCAGGCTGTGGGCAGTATCCAAGGACACAGTGCAGAAAAAATGCAGATATAGTGAGGCACAACCATCTGGGGTTGGCTATTCCTTTTCCCTTTGCTGGTGAGTGTAGCAGACATAGTACACTTTCAGCGTAACATTATGTCGGTTAGGTTTAGGAAAGTAAAGTTAGGCAGGTTAGGTTTAGGAAAGTAAAGTTACGAAGGGTAGGTTTAGGAAAGTAAAGTTACGGAGGTTAAGTTAAGGAAAGTAAAGTTATGAAGATTAGGTTTAGGAAAGTAAAGTTATGAAGAGTAGGTTTAGGAAAGTAAAGTTACGAAAGTTAGGTTTAGGAAAGTAGTGTTAAGAAGGTTAGGTTAAGGAAAGTAAAGTCACGAAGGTTAGGTTTAGGAAAGTAGTGTTAAGAAGGTTAAGTTTGGGAAAGTAAAGTTACTAAGGGTAGGTTTAGGAAAGTAGTGTTAAGAAGGTTAGGTTTAGGAAAGTAAAGTTATGAAGATTAGGTTAAGGAAAGTAAAGTTACGAAGGTTAGGTTTAGGAAAGTAAAGTTACTAAGATTAGGTTAAGGAAAGTAAAGTTACGAAGGTTAAGTTTGGGAAAGTAAAGTTACGAAGGTTAGGTTAAGGAAAGTAAAGTCACGAAGGTTAGGTTTAGGAAAGTAAAGTTACAAAGGTAAGGTTTAGGAAATTAAAGTTACTAAGGGTAGGTTTAGGAAAGTAGTGTTAAGAAGGTTAGGTTTAGGAAAGTAAAGTTACTAAGATTAGGTTAAGGAAAGTAAAGTTACGAAGGTTAAGTTTGGGAAAGTAATGTTACGAAGGTTAGGTTAAGGAAAGTAAAGTTACGAAGGGTTATATAAGAATTCAGGTGCATTACTTTTCATATGTATATGGAGAAACAGTGCATGAGAACAGCCTGAATATTGTGTTTGTGTCATGAGGGAGTTTCTGTCATTTTAAGAGGATTTTGCTTTGATATTCATGAATTGCTTAAAAAAATCACATGGAAGTGCGTGAAACTGGCATTTTTAGAAAATTAAATGGCTTTTCAGTCTCCTTTTGATGGATTTGTGACTGTATAGGAAGGTCTTTCCTCCCCTACAACTAATAAACTACATCGTAAGGTATAGCATTACTATACTGGAGCTGTAACGTACTGTAATTTCAAAGCCCATAGTAGTTCTGGGCAGGTTTTAAGTATCATCGTGTAAGTATCATGTGGTCATGGTTGAAACAAGCCTAATACAGAAATAAAGTTACTAAAATAAAATAAATGCCAAAAAACCTTGAAATTGGAGCGTGCTGTCCCACATAGCAGTGCACAAAGATAAAGAAGGAGCTGCTTACGGCTCGTAAACAAACAACCAAAAACAAAGCATTAAATCTTTGGAAAATATTTTGCATTGTCCTCATGAGATTTTGTATTTTGATTAATGTCCATCAGTGCACATATTTCAGATTTTTCTCTTAATACAAAACATCAAAGTGCATAATTTTCTGTATGCATTAGGGACACAGCATGCTAACGTCTCCACATGATGTGATTCTGGGCAGATAGAAGTGCTTAAAAACTGTGACTGAACAAAGAAAACTCTGTAAGATTATATATTTTTATCCAGTTATTAAAACACATTTCTTTAACAGCCAAAACCCAGAAAGAGGCGGACTTGTTCAGACACTGACTTTACAACTTCCCAGGTGGAGCTGTGATATTGTAATACCATATCATTCATAAACCCTGGCCCATAATCATTAACTCATCTGCAGACTACTATCATATGAAAATAGCACACTAACTCCACATCCTCCGTTTGCACAGTGACAAGATATTTAACTGGTCTCACTAAGTCCCATTCATCATCATGGCTGTCTGTAGAGGAGAGGAGAACATTTCCCCCTCCACTTCTGTCTGTAAGATGAACAGCTCCACTGGCTCGGCTCCGGCTCCCTCTCATTTTCTCTCTCTGTGTTCTCTCAGTGCTGTTGGAAGACACCACTGATGGCTCTACAGCTTCAAGCTGCCGGGCTTTAGCTCGTATTGTTGTAGTGGGATTAATGCTGATGGCCAGCGAGATGTTCGTACATAGATTAAAGACGCATCGCCACGCTTCTATTTTTATAAGTAACCCTTTTTAATCCACCAAAGTGAACAACACGCTTTGAAATATGTAAATCATGTCAACTTCCCTCCACCCATATGATCATCACACCCCATATTTCATGCTAATGAAGGCGGCATGCAGACGTCCAAAATGCTTTTTTTTTCCCCTTTTTTGTTCCTGAACAGTGTGCGTCTTAAAAGCTTTTGTAGTAATCCGTGTGTTAATTACTTCTCCACAATAACGTAATCTGGCCTCAGTGGAAGAAAACAGTGGTAAACAGTAAATGCCGATAAGCCAGTGTTGTCCTGTTTGGTTGAAAACTGTTCCCATTGTTGTGGCTGAGTCAGAAAGACGGTGCTCAAGGTTAAGCTGTATCTTATATAAAAAATAATAATAATAATAAAAAGTGAATCTAGATTCAATCCCATATGTTGTATAGTGTGCCCAACAATACACTTTGTATAGAAAAAAAATGATTCTATACATGTTAGTATAGCAGTTTACAATTCTATAATAAATATTTTATATATTTATCAGCTGCTACATGTTTCACATACACTCACCAGCCACTTTATTAAGTACACCTTGCTAGTACCGGTTGGACCCCTTTTGCCTTCAGAACTGCCTTAATTTATGGTGGCATAGATTCAACAAGGTGCTGGAAACATTCCTCAGAGATTCTGGTCCATATTGACATGATGACATCACACAGTTGCTGCAGATTTGTCGGCTGCACATCCATGATGTGAATCTCCCGTTCCACCACATCCCAAAGGTGCTCTATTGGACTGAGATCTGGTGACTGTGGAGGCCATTGGAGTACAGTGAACTCATTGTCATGTTCAAGAAACCAGTTTGAGATGATCTGAGCTTTGTGACATGGTGCGTTATCCTGCTGGAAGTAGCCATCAGAAGATGGGTACACTGTGGTCATAAAGGGATGGACACGGTCAGCAACAATACTCAGGTAGGCTGTGGTGTTTAAACCATGCTCAGTTGGTACTAAGGGGCCCAAAGTGTGCCAAGAAAATCTCCCCCACACCATTACACCACCACCAGCAGCCTGAACCCTTGATACAAGGCAGGATGGATCCATGCTTTCATGTTGTTCACACCAAATTCTGACCCTACCATCTGAATGTGGCAGCAGAAATCCAGACTCATTAGACCAGGCAACGTTTTTCCAATCTTCTATTGTCCAGTTTTGGTGAGCCTGTGTGAACTGTAGCCTCAGTTTCCTGTTGTTAGCTGACAGGAGTGGCACCTGGTGTGGTCTTCTGCTGCTGTAGCCCATCTGCTTCAAGGTTGAACGTGTTGTTGGTTCAGAGATGGTCTTCTGCAGACCTTGGTTGTAACCAGTGGTTATTAGAGTTACTGTTGCCTTTCTATCATCTTGAACCAGTCTGGCCATTCTCCTCTGACCTCTGGCATCAACAAGGTATTTTCATCCAGAGAACTGCTACTCACTGGATGTTTTCTCTTTTTGGGACCATCCTCTGTAAACCCTAGAGATGGTTGTGTGTGAAAATCCCAGTAGATCAACAGTTTCTGACAGACCAGCCCGTCTGACACCAACAACCATGCTACGTTCAAAGTCACTTAAATCACCTTTCTTCCCCATTCTGATGCTCAGTTTGGACTTCAGCAGGTTGTCTTAACCATGCCTACATGCCTAAATGCTGCCACATGATTTGCTGATTAGCTATTTGCGTTAACAAGCAGTTGAACAGGTGTACCTAATAAAGTGGCCAGTGAGTGTACATCTCATGTACAAGCCATCATTTCAGTGACTCCAAATTGGGAATCATTATGATCACACCTCCTGGTCTCACCAGTGTGTCATCTAGTCTGGGTGCCTTATCTAATAATGTCAAACAAGAAGCTCATAATTGAGCATTCATTTTTCTCAATTAAATGAGACATTTAACTAAAATAATTTAATTCCTTTCGTTCACTGATGTAGAGATCTACACTTTTTATATCACCTCCAAACTTGATTATTATAATGCACTTTATTTTGGTCACGGCAGGTGAAAAAGCCAAAGACTATAACTTATACAAAATGCTGCTGTCAGGCCTTTAAATTGTTCTAAGGGAAGAAACTGCATCCCATCAATTCTCGCTGCCCTTTACTGATTGTTTGACCATGCAAGGTCTTGCTTACTCCCTATGAGTCTGATTGCTGCTTGAAATCTTCTGGCAGGGGTTACTAGTGATTCCAACAGCTCACCTCATCACTAACAAATTAAGCCAACTGTCACTGTAAATAGGTACCCCATTCAATATGCAATAATTTTTGGGGTGTCTCATTTAGGGCCAGCTAGCTGAACTCCAAAGCAAGGTCAGTATCCTTTTAAATCCCTCTTAAACCCTCATTTAGGTTTAATGGCTTTCTCTTAAAGAGACCTGCAGGATTGTCAGCAACCTTAGCTGACATTACTGACTCTCAGAGGCTGTAACAGGCTGAGATTTAAAGTAAGAGTGAAGACACTGGTTTCCTATGAAACTAGAAGACCTCCACTGGAATTTGAATCCTTTGGTACCACCCATGTGACACTAGCTTGCCAGGAAGGGGGCTAATAACACTGCAAAGGCAGGATGAAATTTGGTGAGAGGCAAAACTGGCATTGCTATTTTCACAGGGGTATCTTGACCTCTCATCTCAAGATATCTGAATGACAATGGGTTCTGTGGGTACCCATGAGTCTCTCCTTTACAGACAGGCCCACTTTATGGTCGTCCCATGCAGTTTGATGCATCCAGCATATTGTTTCTATATGTGTTTTGCCTATTGTTTTTGAATATTTCTGCATACTGGGGTCCCTAAACAGTCATAAAATTACACAAATTGGGTATGACTGGAAAGCTGAGACTCTTGTGGATTCAACGAGCCCAGTTTTATTCATGTGGAATTATGCAAGCTCCCATAGTAGCCATTTCGTTGTAATGAGACCATTATTTGAAATGAACATCACTGTTTAAAATGACCTATTGTGACCTCTAGGATAATCAGAGCCTCATGTAGCTTTACAGCCACAAACTAGAGACCTCAGGCATTTAGAAGATGGATGGCTTTCATAGGTTTTGATAATTAGGAGTTTCTCAGTGATTTCGAGAGCAGAGGTGCTCACTATCCAATCCAAGCCAACAAATGCAATTCTTACAGAAATCTACAAATATGAAATTTTTTTAAAACCAAACTACAACATGGATTTTTCTATAGTGTTCCTCAAGGTCTTTATGTCTTAATGTGGTATTCTGGAGGGATATTTGACCATTTTTACCAATTCTCAAGTGGACAAAAATGCAAATCTATGTGACAAATTGTCAATCCATCCTTTTTTTTTTTTTAGCAGCGTCCTTCTCCCCAGCAACACTTTCCAGCTCCTCCTGGGGGACCCCAAGGCAATCCCAGGCCAGATTAGATATATAATCCCTCCAGCGTGTTCTGGGTCTGCCCTAGGGCCTCCTACTAGTGGGACGTGCCCAGAACACGTCTAACAGGAGGCACCCAGGAGGCATCCTGATCAGATGCCCGAACCACCTCAGCTGGCCCCTTTCAACAAGAAGGAGCAGCAGCTCTACTCCGAACTCCGGGTCCATGTCATTGGTCCGACAGCCCATTAGCCCAACATCCCGATATGTGATTATACTAGGCTATACTGTATTTGTGTACCATAGAGGATCAGCAAACGCAACAAAAGTAGGCTAATGGTTGAGATACAAGTGTCAAAGAGAGGAGAGAGTGAAACACCATAACCTCCTGTTAATAACTCTGGGGTCCAGGTTGTGTGGGGAGCTCTCTGCAGTGCTGAATGGCTCCCGGCGGGCGTATTTCTACCTTGATGGTGCGCCGCGACCGGCTCTGGGTCAGCTGGGAAAGGCTTGAGGCGAAGCAGGTTCACGGCTTATGTGTTTGTCACTTTCTTTTTCATTTTAACCCACACCATGATCTTTTCCTGACCCTAACCAAGTGGTTTTTGTGCCTAAACCTAACCAGACCTTAACCACAGGGCATCATGATGATTTCGGAACAACGGGACTTCGGAACAATGAGTTTAATATGGTCGGACCAATGGGCTGTCGGACCAATGGGCAGTTCCCCCAAACTCCTTACCTTATCTCAAGGCTGAGCCCAGCCACCCCACAGAGAAAACTCATTGCGGCCGCTTGTATCTGCGATCTCATTCTTTAGGCCACTACCCGGAGCTCATGACCATAGGTGAAGGTTGGAACATAGATGGACCAGTAATTCAAAAGCTTTGCCTTTCAGTTTAGCTCCCATTTCAACACAACGGTGCTGCGCAGTATCCGCATCCCTGCAGAAGCCGCACAACCCAAACTTACTGTATGAGACATAACTGAGCATGGGGCCATCATACTTCCATCATTATGTTCTAGGGCATTATACGCTCTAATGTTATACACTATTTATCACAGATTTATGACTGGAAAAACTTCAGTGCTGAGCTGCAAATAAATCTACAGATTTACAAAAATCTACAAAAATGGGTCCATGGTGGGTCTCAGATGGTTCTCTTAACTAATGGAAATTTGTTGTAATTATTTAAATTACTATTTATCATTTATCTTTTACCCTTTGGACATTTAAATGTTTATTCTGTATTAAATCTGTGTGCCATTAATAAAGTTATTTTCCATTATTATCATCATTATATCCAAAACACAGTGACTGTGCCACTTAGCATAACAATCACAGCAAAGTGAGGCAGGGTCAAATATTTAAACTAAATAAATCACTATGGCAACAAAGCCACTGGTGCAGAGACGATGTGTCAACAGGGGGCACCATACCACTGTCATGCACTGGACTTTTGACAGTAGCTTTAATTAACATATGATTGGATCAGTGGGTATGAATCCTTCTTAAATAAACCAATTTGCAGTCGTACTTAGAAAATGATTGAGGTCGACAAAGGCGGCAGATTTGTGATCACTAAATGGCTCGGGCTCTTGATTGATGAGGATGCTGAGGATGTCAGAACAGGGTGAGGCTTCTGTGACTTCATTCTGCTCTGAGCTTGACCTTTCTTTTTCCTCTCAATACTCGTAATGATTCATCGTCCTGGAGCATGCTGATGAGTGCTGAGCCCACAGTAATGCTGATTGATTGATGAATGGGAGACGTGGCGGGATGCTTTGTCTGTGTCATATAATATTTTGAGCCTGATGATGCTGCGTCTTTAAGTTAGGAGGTGATTAATTATGATGACTGAGTGTTTATTAACACAAAACTGAGCAGATGAAAAAATAGTTTAGTATTCGGCCTGATGAGATGATGACTCTACCATCTCTTTCCCTCAAGTCGCCTGTTTTCACATAAACCTTTGTGTGTGTATGTGTGTGTGTGTGTGTGTGTGTGTCATGGGAACCAGCTGTCTGTACTGTGAGCACCATTTTCACAGAGGGCTTCCTTCCAGTGATCACCGCCGCTTTGTGTGTTGGAGTTGCCCGTGCGTCTGTTGTGTGATTGTTTCTTAGACAATTGTGTCCTGTAATAGGACAGACACACACCGCTGCCTCTCTGAGGGCCCGGGGCCTCTCTCCCGTCCCCCTCCCGTTCCCCATCCCACCTGGCATCGCTGTCAGAGGCATGGCTCTGTGCCTTGGCGTGCAAAATGCCATCTCCCTGGCACGTCGTCTGGTTGCGGGACTAAGGGACGGGGCCGTGCCAACTGGGGCTCCTGCGATCATTGTGGTTGTCCACTCTTCGGATGCCCAGAGGGGGGCTTTTCCACCTGTTCAGTGGGAACCTGAAGTGCACCTCCGGTGGCTTCCATATGCCACCAAGATTCACACCATCCATTCGCTGCACTGTGACAGGTGAATCTTTATTAGCAACCTTTTAAAATCATACTAAAATCTTGGAGCTAAAACAAATAACAAAAGTAAAATATTATATTAATCTGAATATTGAGCCATTTTTAACCCAATAAATTAACTGTTGCCATTTTTTATAAATACACAATAAGGTGACAATTATTATTACATTTCAGTCCCCAGATTAAGCTGCAGAGTGAGCGCTCCTTGCTTTCACGCTGCTCTCCAGTACAGGCAGCTGCAGACCCAGACCCAGGGTCAGTGTGAGTGAGACGGAGGCAGCTACCTGGAGAAAGAGTGGGTTTTCCTTCTGCTTAGAAGTGGCGAATTTACAGCTCACAGCTACTTAATATGATACAGTCTCTGGCTTTTGTTTGACATCTAGTGTCAGCAAATGCTGTTCTTCATTTCCACTTCTGAAATGTTTACTTTATTACGTGGATGTCGCTGTCAAACTGAATGCCTCGCCGAAGCCTGTTCAAGCTCTCAAACTGTACATGGGAAAAAAAGGAACAAATAGGCCAGTGAAGTATGGTAGTTAGGATGGGCCTCAGTGCACATTATTACGATTGGCCCCAGTGCAAGATTGTGCATCTGTACTTACTACGACTTGACATCAGCATCTAAAGTGGCCAGCTGCTTAGGGTCCCTCAGTGCAAATGCGCGCCCCAAGTTGAGAAACCTTGGGGTCACATTTGATCAGGCCATGCTCTTCGATGACCACATCAAAACTGTCACTCGCTCCTGCTTTTTCCACCTCAAAAACATTTCCAAACTCAGATCCATGTTAACTTATTCCGAGCTAGAAATGATCATCCATGCTTTTATTTCCTCATGTCTAGATTACTGTAATTCTCTTTTCACCTGTCTCAATAAAACTTCATTAGACCGCCTCCAACTAGTCCAGAACGCTGCTGCCAGGCTTCTGTCCAGATCTCATAAGTTCACTCACATCACTCCAGTCCTGGCATCCCTGCACTGGCTCCCTGTTAATTTCGGGATCCAGCACAAGATTCTAACCATCACTTACAGAGCCCTCCATGGTCGAGCACCTGCATACTTGACGGATCTTGTGTCCTTTCACTGTCCTGTCAGGTCACTGCGGTCCGCTGAAGGCCACCTACTTACTGTCCCTCACACAAGATTAAAGACGAAAGGTGATAGAGCCTTTAAGGCTGTTCCACCGAAATGGTGGAATGCACTACCTCATGAGCTGAGAACGGCCTCTTCCGTGGACATTTTTAAAAAGCAGTTAAAAACACATCTGTTTAGGCTTGCGTTCCATTAATTGTGAATGGGACTTTTCATCTGCTGCTAAGTATCCGATGTCTTGGTCCACTCTAAGCGGCAGGAGTGGGCCACCACATGTGGATCTATTTAACTATCATGCACTTGCACTTTAACAACTGGCACTTTACACCCGGCACTTTATAGAATTCACACCGCACTTTATGTCTATGTATGAATGGGTATTTTAATGTGAACTCCTTGTGTACTGTTATTATTATTACTCCTTCTTTTTTTCTCGTCTACCTCCTATGTGTCTGTCTGTCTATTACCTGCCAAGGGACTACGGATGTAAATTAGCAGGTTTGCTAACTCCGACACATTTACACGTGTACTCACATACTGATGTTCATTAATGTGTACTGTCCCTTTCAAATAAATAAATAAAATAAAATAAAAAAAATAAAATAATTGTCCATTGTATCATCTCTGTATTTCGCTGCACTTTACTTTTAATTTGTTTTTGTGTATTTTGCATTGTTTCTGTTATTGTATTTTTTGTATTTTATCTTGTGAAGCACTTTGTGAGTCCTCTCTGTGAGAAGTGCTATATAAATAAAATTTACTTACTTACTTACATTGGACAACATCAACATCCATATTACCCAGCAATCATCAGCTCAAATCTGTATAGGACAAAAATACCAAATAAAGTAATAAAGTATTCATTCAATTAAAGTTTATTTGTGGTTTTATAGTTTATGTAAAGTAAACATAGAATTTTAATGTAGAATAGATTGCTGCTGACTCTTTCACAAAAAAGAAAAACTTAAACTGGCCAGGTAGCATGAATCCAAATACTCAGAGTCCAGTGTGTAAGAATTAGAGGAGTATATTGGCAGCACTGGAATATAATATTCACAACTCTTTTCATTAGTGTATAATCAACTGAAACTCACTATGTTTTTGTTACCTTTTGGCTCTAGACAAGGTTTTCCCATTTTTGTGTCGATCATTGTAGTTCTCATATGGGCTTGGCACACGGGAGAAGTTTCTTTATTTTTTAAGATATTTTTGGTGGCTTTTTTGCTTTATTAGATAAGACAGATTTAGTTTGAAAGGGGGAGAGAAAGTGGGGATGGCACACAGTAAAGGGCCGTATGTTGGATCAAACTTGCAGCCACTGTGGCAAGGACACAGCCTTTGGACATGGGGCACGTGCTCTACCAGGTGAGCGAGTGGGTGCCACAAGAGGAAGTTTCAGTTGGTTGCAATCTGCAACCTCACCACTAGATGTCACTTAATCCCACAAACTAGTTTTTTATGTATAGCTAGTCAGCAGTTGCATTATCAACAGGGCAGGATCATTGTGACAAACCTGATAAAATCAATATTCCAATAGCATCATATTTTATTTAAACACACTCTACCATACAGATGGAACTAGTAACTAAATCATTTAATCCTTTAATGATGAAGAAATGCTGGTGATGATTTGCTTTTGTTAAATTGGCACCGTGACACAATATTCAGCATGGTTTGATGGGATTTTATTGTCAAATAGCATGTAATGAAACAAAAGCTGTGCAGTCCTGACCTTTGTTTCTCTCCAGAGAGAAAGTGACTAATATTTACTTACAACCTCTGTCATGAAAAAAACATTTTAAAATCACAAAATTACAATATTAAATATACACAAAGCAGCAACACTTCACAAAAAAGGGAAATTAACTTTTAAATGTAATTTTTGATTGGGTGTTGGGTACAAATTGCAGCACTGTTCCCTTTTTGTCAATTCAGTTTGTATTTGGCTCAAATGGTAATGATTTTCCAGTTTCCCCCTGACATATTAAATAATTTGCAGCTTTCAAGCGGTGCACCAGCAGTTTTGGCTCAGAAGATTCAGGCTCTTCAGAGCTCTCTCATGTTGCTTTGAAAGCTCCAATAGCCAAATGCTGATAGCTGGCCTCCTTTATAGCTGACAAATCCAGAAAACATTGAATTGAAATAGGAATGATGAGACGTTCTTTGCATCCAAACTGACAGTTTGACTGCAAAATTAGGTTTAAGTAATAATTATAGCAATAATCACGTTATAATTTGCCATTTAGTTGGTTTTGAAGTGTTGTATATTTACAGTAATATAATCTTCTGTACTGTATATTAAAAAATTAATGACAGATTTCAAATGTAGGAACTAAATTATCACTTTCCCTCCATCCATCTGAGCTTTAATGATACCGTGTAGTAGTGGTTGTCAGTGCTTTGACACCACTGACAGATTCAACACCATCATACATTTTGAAATAGTCCCCGACATTTTAAAAGATCAGACTGACACGCTGAAATATTCTCTTTGTGCTTCACATTAATGTCTGAACTGAACTGCTATCTTCTGCTCTCATGGTGTTTATGACTCTCATTGAAAGTCACTTCAATAATTGAACGTTTCCAGGGCATGAATTAGCCAAACTGATGTTAAAAATACATTTGCTTTTGATAACGGCTCTCCTTAAGGGGGAGGAGTGAATTTTTCAGTCAAAAGAAGGATCTTCTGTTCTGATCACACTAATACGGAACAGAAGGAATAATAATGTTCCTAAAAGACCTCAATACGTCAGAGAAATGCCTTTTCCAACAAGTGAGTACAGCATCCAGCTTTATAAGCCAAGTGCACTGTCTTGGGGTTATGAATGGCTTAATTGGCAGCAGCGCCACAAGTGTCACACCAAATGTCAGCAGTGAAAGAGAGGCTACTGGAACAAACTCTCCAGTGTAGTCACAGTGTCAGGAGAGAGTTTCTGTAAGGCGCTCTGTGAGTTCAGAGAACAGTCTGGGTTGATTTCCTGTCACCACAGGCACATAATTACTTCCAAGTCATGTCATTGTTCAAAAAGAACAAAGAGTAGTTCAATGATGGAGGAAGTATTTAGATCTTTTACTTAAGTAAAAGCAGCTCTAATACAATGGAGAATACTTCAAAGCAAATGAAAGGCTTTGCAGAAAGTACTTATCATACAAATACTGGGTTCTGTTGACAAAATAATTTCACCACAAGGTCTGTTTAGTAGCTGTTGAACTACTCAGTCTGCTGAGAGTGATCATGTGATATAATAGAAGGCCCCAGAACAGCTACTAAATGGACCTTGAGATAATTTTGTCAGCTTTTAAATTTATGCATGGATTGATCCATCTATTATCTACACCCACCCTGAGTTTCAGGGGCCTGTTCCAACACGTTGGGCAAGGACAGCATACACCTTGGACAGATGATGGAAAAGCTGCTGTTCAAAGCTGCTGAGCTATACCGCTCAAAAAAAATGAAGGGATCACTTAATGGTCACAGTATAACACAAGTCAGTTAAACGTCAGGGATATCGATCTGTCTATTTAGGAAGTACAAGTGACTGTGAATCAGTTTCAGCTGCTTTGATGCAAATTAAAGTGACAACAGGTGCACTGGAGAGGCAAAAGCAAGACAACCCCCAAAAAGGGAACGGTTTTACATGTGGTGTCCACAGACAGTTGCTCTCTCCTTATCCTTCCTCACTGATTCTTCTCTAGTTTTGTGTTCTGCTAGTGTCCTTGTCACTACTGGTAGCATGAGGCGGTACCTGCAGCCCAGTCAGGTTGCACAGGTCGTCCAGCTCCTCCAGGATGGCACATCTATACGTGTAGTCGCAAGAAGGTTTGCTGTGTCTCCCACCACAGACTCAAGAGCATGGAGGAGATACCAGGAGACCAGCAGTTACACGAGGAGAGCTGGACAATGCCGTGAAAGGGCATCAACCCAGCAGCAGGACCAGTATCTGCTCCTTTGTGTGAGGAGGAACAGGAGGAGCACTGCCAGAGCCCTACAAAATGACCTCCAGCAGGCTACTGGTGTGCATGTTTCTGACCAAACTGTCAGAAACAGACTCCATGAGGGGGGCATGAGGGCCTGACATTCTCTCCACACAGCTAAATTGGCATTCACCAGAGAACACTAGAATTGGCAGGTCCACCATTGGCTCCTCGTTCTCCTCACAGATGAGAGCAGGTTCACACTGAGCACATGTGACAGGCGTGAAAGAGTCTGGAGACGACATTATGCTGCCTGCAACATCATCCAGCATGACCAGTTTGGCGGTGGGTCAGTGATGGTCTGGGGAGGCATATCTTTGGAGGGTCGCACAGACCTCCATGTCATAGCCAACGGTACCCTGACTGCTGTTAGGTACCAGGATGAAATCCTCAGAGCAACTGTCAGACCTACACTGGTGCAGTGGGCCCTGGGTTTCTCCTGGTGCAGGACAATGCTTGGCCGCATGTGGTCAGAGTGTGTAGGCAGTTCTTGGATGACAAAGGCTTGTTCCCCTGACCTGAATCCAATTGAGCACCTATGTGACTTTATATATCGGTGCATCCGCCACCAAGTACCGCCGCAGACTGTCCAGGAGCTCACTGATGCCCTGATCCCGGTTTGTGAGGAGATCCCCCAGGACACCATCCGCTGACTCATCAGGAGCATGCCCAGATGTTCAAGCCCTCAGTGGGTTGAGGATTTTGGCTTCCACTGACCGTTGTTACGTCACTTTGTTCTCAACAAATTATACAATGTACATCAGTAAAGATTTTCAGCTTAAATAACTCATTCATCAAGATCTGATGTGTGATTCAAGTGTTCCCTCAATTTTTTAAGCAGTGTATTTTATAAGATTATATGTTACCAAAGAAAATGTAGTGTGGTAAAAGTATAAAATAGAAAGAGGCCTACTCAAGTTAAGTACTAGTACCTCCAAACTGTACCTGAGTGCACATATTCCAATTTGTTTTTTCCACCACTGTCAGTTTTTTACTGCTGTTAAGTTTGAGAGGTAACTGTAATTCAATTGCTCTAGTTTTACAAAGGAAAGAAACAGAATCACACAATCACATGCAAGAAATTCCTGCATCAAAGTATTCACAAATCAGGACAGCAAGTTACCCACAGCCACACAGCTTAGTGTTACAGGTGTCATTCAACAACTACAGTCTCCTTTCTCTGAAGGAATCTCCCCACCTGGTTCTGTTCCTTTAAACATAACACACAACCAATTGAGACGTGTTTTACTAATTTAATCTTCATTTATCCGAGTAAAGCCGACCAACCTTGTTTTCTTGTCTGATCCTGTCCTCCTTTGCTCACGCAGCTACCCACTGCTTAGTTTACAGTAGCACCTCTCCGCCTTTTCCAAGCACCTCAGCAGTAGACAAAGCAGAAAAAAGTTTACTTAATCAGTTTCTACGCCCACATTTTTCTTTTGAAATCCACCCCAAGATTTCCTGCTTCCTTTTGAGTTAATTCTGCCTCTATATTGTGTACATGCATATATTTACTGGTGTTGTTTTGAGGGGTTTCATGTTATCCTCCTGAATTTACAAGGCTGATATGATTTCATTTAGTATTCCTGTACCGTCCAATTGTACCAGTGACTTAATATTCTCTTAACACAACTTCAAGTGTGAGTATATTCCTGCTATATTTCACCTTCAAAGCCAGCAACCGCTCCATCTCCTGGGAGCGTTTGTCACACCACACTGCACAAACTCCACGATTTATACAGCAGCTGGTGCAGTAAATGTGCTGTAATTGCACAGTCACACATGGATTCGGGTGTGTTCATAGTATCACACCAAATCTATTCATCTGCAGTCCATGTGATAATGATGCTCGCTTTAGCGCCACACCGCCGCCTCCTCCTATTTCCCTCTCAGCCCTTCTGCACGTTATTTAAGGGTATTGTTATTATGCCTGCATATAAGCATCTGTCCCCCCGGTGCTTTGCTCGCTGATTGGAGGAAATGCTTTTGTATTATGATCTGATTGGGCATCAGCGGTGATCTCTGCAGTAATGACCCGTGCTGGGAGGTGTTACAGGAGCAGATTTGGAGGCGCTATCCTGTTAACAAGGAGCCTGCTGAGACAAGCTGCGAGCAACACCGCTCTGAGATGTGTGATTTCAAGCAAGGCCTGCCCGTGCCAGACAGTTGGTGATCTTCACTTCCTCATTTTATTGTTATTGAATATGACAGTAAAGGCAACCTAGAGTGCTTTAGCTGAGAGGAGATATCAGGAAAAAAAGAAAAGAGGATGTTCATTGTTTAAGTTTCTGAGGCTGTGGGTTGACTCTGCAGAGATTTGGTCCTTATGTGCAGATATTTTTCTTATGACTGTCATAGAAAGCTGTCAGAGTGAGAAAATAAGCGTGAATTGTTAGCTTTAATAAAGGCAACCTGCAGTATATTTAGACTTATGTGATATCTTCTATCTTTCTTTTGCCGTGGCAGAAAGAAGCTTAACACAGACTGACTCATCCATGATCCTTATTGATTTCTCTACATATGGTTTGACCCTTTTATCCCCCATCATAATCTACAGGAGTACAGTCAGAATAACAGTTGTGTTATTAAGTCCAAACCCCAGATGTAGGCTCCCTGATTTTGTTTACAGACATATCATGACCTCAGGCTAACAACCATGCTCTATGTTGAATAGTTCTGAAGGCAAAAACCTTAGTAATCAAGGACCAACAATGGCCAACACAGTCTCACAACGACCTTGTCACACATTGACGTTTTGGTCATGGATTTTCCACGTCCACATACAACGAGCAAGGTACCCTGGGTGCGTTGGTTGTTGACGTTCTGGGACACCGTGTCATGTTCTCTTCTTTCATGATACAAGTTCTGTTTTCACAGGAAATATGACATTTACCTATAGTCTCTTTCAAAATAAATACACCACGAATTGACATGGTTGGGTTTAGGCAACAAAAGCATGTGGTTTGGTTTGGAAAAAAGAACAGGGTTTGGCTTTAGAATCTTACGGGATGCAAACATCGCTTTCTTGGGAAAAAGTCAGTGTTTATTGGACCCATCCACCACCCTTCCGACCAGCCCCACTTGGACATTTGCCGCCTTAACATTTGTCCTTGTCCCCTTCCCCTAACGCAACCAGGTGCCGTGTATCATGCTGATGTTAAAGGACGCCTTTTTTTGTTGGTTTCTGACGCTGCAATTCACTGCTCAAGCACCGGATTTCGACAACTTTGGAGTGAGACAAGGCTCTCTAGGAAGGTAAAGCAAATGTTCAAAGGTAATGACTTCTCATCAAGCCCCCAGGAACAGCACTAGGCTTTGAAGCCAATTTTACATAGTGGCCAAATATGGAATTGCACTGTCCAGGTCCATCACATGATGCCATGGGGCAGAGTTTGGCTTTAGAATCTTTTGGGGCGTGAACACCACTCTCTTGGGCGAAAATCAGTGTTTATTGGACCCATCCACTATACCCACCAGCCCCACTCAGACATTCGCTGCCTTAACTTTTGTTCTTGTCCTGCTGTGTTTTCCCCTAACGCCACCAGGAGCCGCGTATCATGCTGACATTAAAGGATGCCTTTTTTCATTAGTTTCTGATGCTGCAATTCACTGCTCAAGCACCGGATTTCGACGACTTCGGAGTGAGACAAGGCTCTCTAGGAAGGTAAAGCAAATGTTCAAAGGTAATGACTTCTCATCAAGCCCCCAGGAACAGCGCTGGGCTTTGAAGCCAATTTTACATAGTGGCCAGACATGGAATTGCACTGTCCAGGTCCATCACCTGATGCCATGGGGCCCAAAAAGATTTTTCCTGTAGCATTACACTGTGAAAGAGACGTAAATTAGTGGATAATATTTTTAAAACTAGAATTTAGCCACTTGGCTGGTGGAAGTCTCCAATCAACTTATGGGCCCCACGATTCTCAAGAACTGCATGATTTTATAGGGTGGAAATCAAGCTTTTTTGACATCATGTGCCACGGAGCCACTTTCATAGAAAAGAACAGGGCTCCCCCTTAAACACTGTCTCCAGTTTTCTTTATACATCCATGGTTCTCATGAGGCAGAAGAGGGGACCAGCAACAGGATTGGCCACACCAGCCTACAGTAGCTGTCTGCTTGCCCCTGCAGTAGCTGTTCCTTTTCAGCCTGCAGTTGTAGCACCAGCTCCATCAGCTCTTACACCTCAGCTGACATGGTGAATATGTACAGCTCCTGGCATTAGTGGCTCTTTGCATCTGCTGATGTGCCACCTGCTGTTTTGCCTCTGCTACCCTAACGAACACCAACCAACCACTGAAAATACAAGTGTCTATTATAAATAGTGAAAGGCTGGATTCTGCCAACAATGCCAAGTTTGTAACTGAGGCAAAGTAATGAGGCTAGTGGCCTCAAGGTTGGATAACACCACCCAGGGGGGATAGCATCCCCATGAAAACTAAATAAAAGTTGACATGCATTCACATATAGTGGTAACTAAATAATACAGAGATGTGGATTTTGACTCTGGATGGGCAATTTTTGAGGTTATAAAAATCAGGGCAATTTATTTTATTCCTTTTTTAGGTACAGTTACTGCATTTATGTTTAATGAATAAATTACTGATTTTTATAACTAGTGCTCAATAAATTGCCGATCCAGAGTCAAAATACACATCTGTGTTTTATTTAGTTACCACTATCCTTGGGGGATTCATGTCAACCTTTATTTAGTCTTTCCTGTGGATTCTGACCCTGCAGGTGGCGTTGTCCAACCTTGAGGCCACCAGCCTCATTACTTTGCCTTGGTTACACTGAATTTCCTTCTAGTGCATGAGGTTGACATGTTTGGTTTTAAGTGAAATACCTCAACAACTATTTGTTTTTGCCATGAATTCAGTACAAATTAATGAGGATGAATTTCTATAACTTTGGTGATATGTTAACCTTTAACTGAGCACCATCACCAAAGTAATGATACTTCCATCAGGCTTAGCATGGTGCTAATTGGCATAACATAAAACTTAATTTAATAGCCCTGGCTATTATCTGCATATATCACTGAAATCAGCAGGCCTGTAATTGGGTTCAAGCATCTCCATGGGACAGGCCTTTAATTCCTTTCGCACAAAACTGTTCCTCAGCAAAGATCAAGAAATACAAATTGTTTATTTAAACCAGTATGAATATTACTTGTTTAAAAATTAGGCTTCAGATAACATATAAATCATGAATGCTTCATTTGATCTAGCTCCGACAGACAGAGCATCAGAGGGAGAGTGAGTTACAGCACTCAAGGATTATGGCACCCGACATACTGACACAACACCAACTTATTCTGTTAAAACAAACCCTTTTGATTCTTTTGATCTTAGGACCCTTACGGACTAAAGCAATATGAATAACTTACTGGGTAATACAGGAATGGACACATAATTTGTGGTAGCCAACAACCCACTTTTATACATCTGAAGAACTTCTATAAAAAAAACAAACTGCTTGGCAACCAAGACAGGCATTAATTTGACAAAATGTGTACACTCTACAAATCTACTGATTCGCTTTTAAAAAAAATATGTGAAAAAAAAAATTGCTTGTTTCTTTTCAAGTAGTTCCAACTCTGGCATTATTAATTAAATTCTATGAGTCTTTTATAATCTTACAAACTAGTTCAGTTCAACCAACATGATTTACTTTGACCTAGAAAAAAAAACTTTATTTGGTAGAACCAACTTAAAGCAACTCTTACCTTTCTTGCATTTCACACAGCACTTAGAAAAAATTTGAACATCCACAACTCCCGCCTCCCTCCAAAGTCCCATCACCCTCCTCCTGCAACCCCACCTCCCTGCATTACGTCCTCATTATAGACGTAGCCGTTGGCAAGGTAACGTTAGATACACGGAAGAGGAGAGCGAGTGTAATGTTACAACAAAGACAGTCAAACGCAACCCCGGAGTTTTAAAACTCAACCGGAGTCAGTGATGACTGATGAGTTTTAGAATAAGGTTACAGTGCTAACGTTAGATAGTAGCGTTAACGTTACTAATAAGTGGAAACGCACAAGGAAGATAACGTTTATGTGTCAGAGGCTACGCTACAGTAGGCTAACGTTAGCCATTAGCAACTGGATGTTGTGTTGTCATAATGTTATGAACTGAACTGAACCAGCACAAAAACGAAATGACATTTTGCATACCCCAAGCAAACAGAAACAAAACATATTTGTGCAACATATAAGAAAGAACATATAGTGCAATAGTAAGATGAAAAGGGTCGACATTTCACAGTCAAAAACTTCACATCCTGAGAGCAGAACTGGGAGTTCCTCTTCACATCACAGCACCATGAATTGTTTGTGTATACACCACGGAGCTTAGCAGATGATGCTGCCGTCCTGTCTGCTCTGTGTAGTGTTAGCCCCGTTAGCTCAACACCGGAGTCTGATATGTTACCATTCATCCATGTCTCAGTGAACACAAGGACGCAGCAGTCCCTCACTCCTTGGTGAGTGGATCTCCATAGTCGGATGTAATCCATTTTCGTGTCCAGTGAGCGGACATTCGCCAGAAGGACACTGGGAACAGCTGGTTTGATGGGGTTAGCTCTTAGCCTAGCTAACCCCTCCATGCTTCCCCTGCTCCTGCGTCCTGTCACAGCGCTGCCGGCATCTCCCCGTCGGGACAGCTCCAGGCGAAACCACGGTCATCTCAGGGCTGGCTCGACGTAGCAGGCCAAGCTTGCTACACATCCTGAGCTCTCTTGGTTGTAGCGTTAGATCTCTGCAGCAGTTTCTAATGTCTGTTAGAAACTCGCGACTGTATTGCACTGATGAATTTACTTCTTGTTGCATCGTTTCTTTCTTTCTTTTGCCAACTGATTTCCCTGTTGGAGCAGCTGGAGGTGGAAGCGGTGGTCCGCATTTGTTTGCTTTTGTTACGGAGAAAAGTTTATATCCACAAGGGTCCCTGTCACTAGTTTATATCCACAAGCGTCCCTGTTACTTACCTGTTTGTTGTCTCAGACTGGAGGGTGGAAGGTGGAGGGTGTGTCATTCGGTCCGAATGCAATGATTGGTCGGAGTTTTCTTAGAACTATACGAGAATGGTATAATGACGAGTTTTCATCTCTGGTGGAATTCACTTACATTTTGGTGTGCCATCAGTGTATTAATAGCATTTTAACCTAAACAAAGAAAAGTGTAAAATTTCCAGAAAGGTAAGGGTTGCTTTAATATTTATCCAAAAGATGTGCTGATATTTAGAGGTCAAACTATCTTATTAAAGATATTCTCACCTATTTCTTTTAATTCCATCCTACTCAAAAATGTTATGTTTTTCATGCTAAAAAGCTTCTTTATTTTGAGTATTATCCCCAAACCCCATGTATTATTTTTTGAGTGTAGCCACACCGGGCCAATAAAAGGGGCTAGGCGTTTAATTGAAGTTTTAAGGTATGCTAACATGCCAAATCAAGTAGGGAAAAAACTTTGCTAATGTTAGTATGTTAGCATTCTGATTTGAGAATTAAGCTCAAAACGCAGCTGTGCCAAAGTACAAGCTCACGAAGCTGATAGTGTGGCTGGGGAATCGAATACTTGTCGATAAAACCCAAGTTTTTTTTAAGTTAAATGACCTTTTTAAACATTATTAGAAATCTATGTATCGTTCCACTCTTTTAAACAGCATTAGGTGCTGTACTTTCTGTTTGTGTTAACTAGTTTTAAGTACAGTATTAATGTAGCATTCATTCCACCATGTGCAAATATGGAGTACAATGTAAAACACATGATCACTATTCATATGACAGACATCACATGCTCTCAGTCACCTAAGTCTCACCAGCAGTGCACAGACTGAGTCAGGGCAATAGTGTAGCTATTCCGTGAGAAATTTGACTGTAATTTGCAAAGTCCAAAAGTAAATTACATCTGCTATATAAACCCAACCATCATCTACTGTTCAGCACATGCAAATGACCGTGCCTTAGTTCCATGACTGATACCTAAACGAAAAAAACGAACGCTGTTTCCTTTGGAGAACAAAGGAAGAACTATCCATCATTGCTGAAAACAACTCTGGCTACCCCTGTGCTCCGTAGGCTACGTGCAGAGTAATTCTCGGGGGGATGTATTCCAGACATAATGAGAAAGAAACATCGGGGTAAACAAATCGACTTTTTTTTTTGCAGGCTGGCCTAATTACAGGGCAGGAATAAATAACTATTGGAGAGGAGACAGGCACGCTAGTGTAATGCATTGTAATGGGCCATGGGGAGTTAATGCGTCATTTTTCTGCCTGACATGTTGCTGTGGCATGTTGGGCTCACTCTGGTCATACAGATGTTTGGCTGCTCTGGCATGCTGCTCTGACATGGGCAGATTGTTTTGCAGTGATTAGTGTTTTGTTTTTACATTTTTTCTGTGCACACTAAATGTGTTGAAGATATACTGCCACGGTCATTTTGGTCTCCTATTACCTCGCAGTGAATTGAAAAATTCATTTAAGCTCTAACCATAAGGGCAGAAAACAGAGGGTAATCAGGTTTGAATTAGTTTTGTTGTTTAAATGGAATATATGCCTGAATATTAGGAAGGGTCATCTTAACTTTTAGAAAAATATGCCCTTAGACACCCTTAGGTGGGATCACAGAGTGATGCCTTGCTACAGATGGATCTGCTTGCGAAAAATGCCATGGCAGAGCAAAATGGCTGGGTGTGCCTGGGGCTGTCTGGCCCAAGTGTCACATTGATAAGCGCTGGAAAATATTTTTGCTTTTATGCAATTCTGGAAAAAAGCCAGAAAAGCATGTCATAAGAGAGATTGGTGCATCCCAGACGCATCGTATTATCTTTGGTTTTTCAGGTCCAGTGTATTTTAGGAGTTTCTTTTTTTTAGATTTCCGAGCTAACCTCAAACCACCTCTTCAACTTCTGCTTTAACTGTGTTTCCCAGAATGCCTTTCATCATCCAGTGTGGGGACCCACACTTGTTGCTTTCACTGAAAAGTCAAGATATGTACATGCAGTATCTTGTTGCAGCCATGCTCATGACTCAAAACACAACATGTCATGCGATCATTATTTTCTTCATCATGTCCGACCTTTATGTGATCAACGGTCAGACGTATTTAGAAGGAGCAGACTGAAAGTTTAAAGGGGACCTTTTATGCTTTTCCTCATCATGTATATACAGTGGTCGAATTGTTAATTTTTAACAAGGGGGATGCAATGTAGCTTTGATTTTTTTGCGTGCACACATAATCAAATATGACAGCACAGATGTGCAAAATGAATCAAGATAAAGAAAAATGGCATGACCTATACCTGCTGCCTTTAAAAAACACAAATAATGCAGTAGTATTGCTATTGTTAAAAACAAACTGAACGGTTGTTACGGCTGTAAAAAGTGCAGGGGACAGAGGGCGTGTGTGTATGTATATATGCATGTATGTATGTATATATATATATATATATATATATATATATACATGTGTATATACATATATATGTCTGACTGCTGAGCGTGGCCACGTCCTGTGTCTGTCCCTTTAAATTAAATTCCCACATGGTCCAGTCATATCTGATTTGATATATTTCGACAAGGCGCAGCTCCTATTAGAGTTTCATGTTTGTTTGTTTTTTTGTTTTTTCTGCAACTAAGAGTCCAATGAAATCTTGCCAACTAATGACCTTTCTGGTCGGCGAATGTTTGTTCAACTACTATGGGGCAGCCCTACTTTTTCAAAAGTTATATTGTTGGATATGGTTTTGAGGTATCTCGTAAAGGAATCTTATATTTGTTGATTATTCCTTTAAGAAATTATGTTGTGGTTCTGTTGCAAAGGGAATATCTTGAAGTGCCATCATATCCTGAGCCTTAAGTTCTTGGCTTCAGAAACAGCAGTTTTGAAAGAAATACAATTTTTTTTTTAAGTACATCTCTTGGATGGAGCTGCTCAGTTGTCATGGAAATATCTTTTTTGTCATGTGACTGAAATTCCATTCTCAGGTCACATGATAACAAAACTAGTTTTCCAATTACATTAGAAAAACTCAATAACAGACCCAAAAAGTGTTCACTAAAAGCTGTTTCCTGTCTCAAAGTGTCTTTAAATTATTTTTTTCAAAGTGCTTATCAATCATCAGTCTTTGCTGTCTTCACACATGTAATTCATAAAACCAAGAATGATCACCCATTTACAAACATCAAGGCATGATTTGGCAGAGGCTCTGTCTCTCCCTCTCTTTCTCTGGTCAGAGCATTCATGCACTTCATGATAGATGAGGTGGAGTAGAGGGGAAAAAAATCCCAAAACTGAATATTCCCCTCACTGTAATCGTTTCAATCTGTTCTGCCAGAACAGATTGCGGTATTTTGCTTCCCTGTTGGAGTGCTGTATATATCTCCTCCCTCCCTCTCTTATTTCCCCTCTCCCTCTCCCCTGTTCCCATTATTGCAATATGGCACTCTCCATTTCATTGTCAGTCTGGGCAGTGCAGCTGTAGCATAGACTCGTTACATTGTGCCTAAAGCCCACCGGCCACCTCCCTGGTGAAGGCGCATCATCATCCATCATGGATAAAACATTACACTACACCTATGTGGCCACCAGTTCCTGCTTAGCCTGGAATTGGTGGGGATAAGCACAGAAAATATGCCAGTAAAATTGGCCACCTACTATCAAAATGAAACACTTAAGGAAACCTCCACCCTATTTGTCAGGTCAAATTGAATGCATTTTTCTGGACTGAGAGAGCGTGGAGCATGCAAGATTAGGTGCTGCTTCTTGTTTTGTATTTTCCGGTGATCCCCGAGCCCCGTTTAAGGAGTTGCAGTCCCTGTTGATTGAGAGAGCCCCTTTAAGTGGCCGTGGCAATTCCAACAACAACAGTCGACCTCCTCTGGCAGGAAGAAGGCCCTTAACCACAAGAGCTGGGTCTGGTGGGGGGGGGTGGGTGGGAGGTGAGCCAGGAGGAAGGCAGCTTGCGGTCGTACATCTTGGGAAGGCTGCATGTGTTGCCCAGACAGCCCCTTAAGTGACTTCACCTCATCTCAATGGTGCTCATTACGAGCGATAGAAAGCCATCCATTCAGGGCAGCAGTATAAAACAAACCAACTCCATCTGGAGAGAGGACAAGAGGGTGTCAACATGGGCTCGGGAAATTGATTGGGTTCTGTACAATACTGTGAATAGCAGAGGGTCCTACATCTCATCATTTTCACACACTTGACTCCTTGCTGTCACGACTACTGCAGCACATTTAGAATTTGAATGCATCAACAGGGTTCCCACAAACTCTAAATATTTACTCATAAAACAGAAAAAAATATTCAAGAGCCTCCACAGTTGCCCTCTTTAAACATATTTCAATAGCTAAAACTCAAAGCGGGGCACCGTGGCAAAACCCACACAGCATCCAGTATTCATTTTGAAGCCCATGTTTACGCCGCTCGGTTTGGTAGCCTAGCATCTCTAAGCAGCAGACTCCTGCTGGGATGTTAAGGAAGGCTCTGCCTTCACAAGATGGAGTCTAACAGAGAGGAGGGGAAGATGGGCAGAGAGCTCTTGAGACTGCATTATCTTCCACTGTCAAACTTGCTTGAAATGCCAGTTTTGACAAATAACACCTTCCTTCAAACTAATATCTCCCTGTAAATGCCTTTTCTCTCTCACGTAATACACTTTGATGTACAGGTTTGGCTTTGGAGTGCAGGAACTCTACATATTCAGCAAATGAACCGGAGATAAAATTACTCACGCCTGCCTGTGAAATAAGCACCAAGACAGGATTGTGCCTGGGAACTGTAGCGGGGTGAACAGATTTAGCCAACCAAGAGCTGTTGAGCGCAATGGCTTTGATTTGAATTTCTACTCCTTTCATTAGAAACCATTGACATTTCAAGCACACCTGTTCGCTATTGTCACTGACTAACCTTTAAAAAAAAAAAAGAAGAGTGATGTGTCTTTCCTGAAGAGACAAAATCCCAGAAACACACACTGTCACACTGACACACACTCTTCACAATTACAACAAATAATGAGAAAAAAAAAACATCATAAAAGAAAGCGGGAAAGAATCATGTGCAGTAATGCACCATAACTGAAGGGTTTATTCAAGTGTTTGATGTGCCTGGAGAAAAACATACATTCAGGTATGTTCAATGCTTCAAAGCAACATTATTCCATCAAATGTACATATAGTACAACATTTTATACTACATTATAGATGTAGCTCTGATGGTCCCAAAAGACCTGCAGGAGATGGATATAAATGTACGCTCCTCATGCGATAGAAATTTCACTTTGATGTAACCAAATCCACATTGCAAACAGGGTGGGCCGTATTTGTTGATGCCATTTAGTAGTGTAGTGCTAGTATGTTTAACTTCCCTGTGTGTTTGACTTATGTTGTCAAGATTTTCCTTACTGTTCCTCTTATCTCTGTTGGAATTTATGGTCTAAAGTCTGTGGTAAAAAAGACCCTCCTTGTCGCAGCTGACTGTTCCCGTCAACATATGGAATACTTTTGCAGTTTTGCAGGGATGCACCTGCAGCTCGACCACAGAGAATGTGGCCTCTTTGGAGCTCATGTTGCTTTGAAAACTCATATATCAAGTGACAATTGCCAGACCTCAAACATAGCTGCAATTCACTTAATATGACCCAGCGTTGTTTAACTCTTTCTTCTTGTGATTAAGTTACTGACGTGTACGCTTAATTGTGTCTCTCCCATATGGTGAACACATTTAAAATAGCAAATAATTTTTAACAATGAACCTACAGTACAGGCCAAAAGTTTGGACACACCTTCTCATTCAATGCGTTTTCTTTATTTTCATGACTATTTACATTGTAGATTCTCACTGAAGGCATCAAAACTATGAATGAACACATGTGGAGTTATGTACTTAACAAAAAAAGGTGAAATAACTGAAAACATGTTTTATATTCTAGTTTCTTCAAAATAGCCACCCTTTGCTCTGATTACTGCTTTGCACACTCTTGGCATTCTCTCCATGAGCTTCAAGAGGTAGTCACCTGAAATGGTTTCCACTTCACAGGTGTGCCTTATCAGGGTTAATTAGTGGGATTTCTTGCTTTATCAATGGGGTTGGGACCATCAGTTGTGTTGTGCAGAAGTCAGGTTAATACACAGCCGACAGCCCTATTGGACAACTGTTAAAATTTATATTATGGCAAGAACCAATCAGCTAACTAAAGAAAAACGAGTGGCCATCATTACTTTAAGAAATGAAGGTCAGTCAATCCGGAAAATTGCAAAAACTTTAAATGTGTCCCCAAGTGGAGTCGCAAAAACCATTAAGCGCTACAACGAAACTGGCACACATGAGGACCGACCCAGGAAAGGAAGACCAAGAGTCACCTCCGCTTCTGAGGATAAGTTCATCCGAGTCACCAGCCTCAGAAATGGCAAGTTAACAGCAGCTCAGATCAGAGACCAGATGAATGCCACACAGAGTTCTAGCAGCAGACCCATCTCTAGAACAACTGTTAAGAGGAGACTGCGCGAATCAGGCCTTCATGGTCAAATAGCTGCTAGGAAACCACTGCTAAGGAGAGGCAACAAGCAGAAGAGATTTGTTTGGGCCAAGAAACACAAGGAATGGACATTAGACCAGTGGAAATCTGTGCTTTGGTCTGATGAGTCCAAATTTGAGATCTTTGGTTCCAACCGCCGTGTCTTTGTGAGACGCAGAAAAGGTGAACGCATGGATTCCACATGCCTGGTTCCCACTGTGAAGCATGGAGGAGGAGGTGTGATGGTGTGGGGGTGTTTTGCTGGTGACACTGTTGGGGATTTATTCCAAATTGAAGGCACACTGAACCAGCATGGCTACCACAGCATCCTGCAGCGACATGCCATCCCATCCGGTTTGCGTTTAGTTGGACGATCATTTATTTTTCAACAGGACAATGACCCCAAACACACCTCCAGGCTGTGTAAGGGCTATTTGACCAAGAAGGAGAGTGATGGAGTGCTGCGGCAGATGACCTGGCCTCCACAGTCACCGGACCTGAACCCAATCGAGATGGTTTGGGGTGAGCTGGACTGCAGAGTGAAGGCAAAGGGGCCAACAAGTGCTAAACACCTCTGGGAACTCCTTCAAGACTGTTGGAAAACCATTTCAGGTGACTACCTCTTGAAGCTCATGGAGAGAATGCCAAGAGTGTGCAAAGCAGTAATCAGAGCAAAGGGTGGCTATTTTGAAGAAACTAGAATATAAAACATGTTTTCAGTTATTTCACCTTTTTTTGTTAAGTACATAACTCCACATGTGTTCATTCATAGTTTTGATGCCTTCAGTGAGAATCTACAATGTAAATAGTCATGAAAATAAAGAAAACGCATTGAATGAGAAGGTGTGTCCAAACTTTTGGCCTGTACTATATATAGGCATTGCTGGTTTGAAATATACAACTGCATCAGTAGGTATAAGCTCTATTCCTCATATTTCATCATTTACAATATCCATATTCACATCCTGCCCTACATTTCCATTTCCCGTTTTGATCAATATTTCATATCTTCATGTTCCATATTCACTTTTTTTTTTACTAACTTAGATTTTTTTTTTTACTTAGGACCTACCACACTGCACATACATTAGCTTTTTGCTCTTTGTATTATTTTTATCTTATTCATCTTCTGTTTTATTCCATTTTTTGTTTTATTTGTGTGTTTAGTTTTCCTTTTTTTATTTCTACTATACAGTCTATGAAAATGTCAGCTAAGCACTGCACACATTGTGTATGTGATGTATAAAGATTTTAATATTGAAAAATTTAGTTTTAGGTCAAGAGATGTTTGATATGCAAACCACACACACTTAGTGGACCTGGTTTGATCAAATTATTTCTATCTCCTGCTTCAATCATCAAAGCCAGTAATTCAAAAATAGAATCCAATACTTCTTAAAAGAATCTGACTTTAGATTTGGCTCCTTGGAAAGCAAACCCTCCAGACAGTGGTCAGTCCTGTGGATTTTTAAGTAATCTAACACAATCCCCACCATTACCCGAACTAATTAGAGCTCAGACTGTCATATATCCCACTTTATGTGGTCACAAATCTGCTCCTCTGCCCTCTCCATCCTCGTCCTCTCCGTGACTTCTGACGTCAATCAAGCCATTGGTTTCAGCGGGCTGTGCGCTGCGATATTTCAGCCGCACACTGAGAGGTAATTAGACCAATGATTACCAGCGTCCAGAAAAAGAGTGAAGACAGGGAAAGAAAGTGCTGACATGTGTGAGGTGAGCTGTGCCAGGCTCTGAAAATGTGCCCAGGCAAGCACATGTATGACGGGGGTGTCTGGGTGCACACCGGCTGCTTCCTGCTGAAGCAAGTTATGTGCTGTGCAGTGGCAGGTGGGAATGCTCCATGAAGCCATGTGCTGCTGCCATCTTTAGCCCGGGGTTTGGGCCAGGTACACAGCAGCTGTTTGTCTCCGTGAGCAAATAACCATCACACACACACACACACACACACACACAATCTACACACCCATGCATATTGGTCAAATGTGTCGGATAAGAAGATATACCACCGCTGGCTCAGGATTGAAATGTCAACTTTTTTCTTGGGTTTTAAAACCTAGTTTTAAAGGTCCAGTGTGTATATTTACTGAGATATTTTTGTAGAAATTGAATATAATGTAATAAGTCTGTTTCCTGTGGTATATAATCACCCAAAAATAAGAATTGTTGTATTTTCCTTACCTTAGAGTGAGCCGTTTATATCCACATAGGGAGCAGGTCCTTGTCGACGGAGTGTTCCATGTTGCACCACCATGTTTCTACACCAGACCAAAATAGACAAACTAAACACTGGCTGTAGACAGGGCCATTCACATTTTTGCATTTACACGTGGGCCACTATAGTTAGCAGCCCCTCTGGAACAAAAGCATTGTCATAACAATGATATTTTAATGTGAAATTGCGTTATCCATTTACTGGCTTAAATCACCAGGTCCATTTGTTTTGGTGAAGAAGAGACTTGCGAACAATTTGGTGCATCTCAAGTCATCCAAGAAAAAAGGTGAGCACAGATTAGCAGGTGGTTGGACTAGTAGCCCAACTCCAACATACCGAACAGCATCGGAGAAACACTGATTTGTAATGTGAAAACTGCCTCATTCAGTGTTTTTACCAGTTTAAATCGACACACACTCACTCCAACCTCGTCACATATCAAAATTTGGTCATGGACCTTCCACGTTCACATACAACGTGAAAGATACCCTGGGTGCGTTGGTTGTTGACATTCTGGGACGCCGTGTCAAGTTCTGCCTGTTACATGCATTGTCTTCTTTCAAATTACACTTACATTTCCACAGGAGGTTTACCGTTTACATACAGTCTCTTTCAAAATAAATGCACTACGTCAGTACAACAGCGTGAATTGACATTTTTTTCCCTCCAACAACAAACATGTGGTTACATTTAGCCAACAGATGCACACGGTTGGGTTTAGACAACAAAAGGAAGTGGTTAGGTTCAGGAAAAAACAACAGAGTTTGGCTTTATAATCTTACGTAACATGAACACGGCTCTCCTGGGTGAAAGTCGATGTTTGTTGGACCCATTCACCATCCCTACTGCCCACCCCACTTGGACTTTCGCCACCTTAACTTTTATCATTGTTCTGCTGTGTTTCCCCTTGACGCTGCCAGGTACCGTTAAACTATAACGGCGACTGGCCACATATCATGCTGACATTAAAGGACACCTTTTTTTCGTTGGTTTCTGATGCCACAAGTCACTGCTCAAGCAGCGGATTTTGACGTCTTTAGAGTGAGACTGTGCTCCCAATTTCCAACTTGCCAAACAGCATCAGAGAAATTTGTAACGTGAAACTGCTTCATTCAGTGTTTTTACATGTTTAATTCACCAGGTCCATTGTATAGGAAAAGAGGAGACCTCTTCGGATAATTTGGCTCCTGGTAAAAACTTCCATAACAATGAGCACTGAAGGAATACTAACTGGGAATAGTTTCAGATAGTTGCAATCTGCAGTCCTCACCACTAGATGCCACTAAATCCCCCTAAGTCTTACACACTGCTCCTTTAATCGAACCTGCGTGATAATTTAGCATTGGAGCTGCACTTCTGTGTCCAGTGGATGAGGCTAGATTTCATTCAGACTGTAAATAATCCTGCACCAAATGCCACACTAAAGACTGTTCATCCGGCTCTCCTGTGAGCTGAGCCTCGTGCCCTTTAATCTGGTTTAAATAAGATCAGGATCATGCTGGGATCACATTCAAGTCAGTGACAATATTGGTAATCCACACCAATCATTTGAGCAGAATAGCTGATTTGGTGATATTATTGGATATTAGCAAAGTGGTAATACTCAAGAGAGGGATGTTTATGATTAAATAATATTACATCTAATTTGTAATTTGATGCAAAAATGATAAAAACGTATTTATATGTGTGCAGATTTCCTTTTAATCTGTCCTGGCTGCTCTTTTTTTCCCCTCTATACACTAAACTAATGTCAACACCAGTCTTCCTTGCAGTCCTCTTAAAACACACACATCCATGCAACTTCATGATGCCAGAATATATTAAACTGTACATATGGCTGCTGCTTTTAAAAGAGTTCAAAATATTTAGAAACGTTTGAAATATTACGCTCAACAGCTGCTTCAAGTGCAAGTTAATCCACCGTCCTTTTCCGTGCAGTAATCTAATGGCCATTTCCTCGACTGCGTGGCTGCCATTACTTGATTCATGATGTGAATATCTCTTTAATGTTGGAGATTTGAGATTTGGTCTGACCTTGTTCTTTAATCTGGAAGAAATATGTTCCCAGAATGCAGAGCAACAGGCTGTGGGGAAAAAAATACACATACTGTTGAAGAATTAGAATTGAGTTTGAGCGCAGCTGTGTGCATGTACATAATATAATTGGCCTGTGGTTGTGAACTGACTAACAGGCAGGTCTGCTGTTGAATATATTGCTTCATTATAAAGAGCAGAGCATATTGTAAAAATCTGGTGTGGGGTTTTGTGTAGTGTTGGAATAAATGTTATGGTTTCATATCAGTGGACTGGGGATATGTCTTGGAGAAGAACAAATGTTGGCCATTATATTATAATGGAGGGTCATGTAAACCTAGCTGGGAGCCAAAACCATGATAATCTGTCAGACTGTACTGTATGTTGTCTTTACTGTGTGTTTTTAATGTGCCATTATCTTAATATTATACATTTATGCAACATAGAATCCAGTGACTTCTTGCTGTGCAGTTCTGCTGTACAAAATTGTCAACATTTGTAGCACAAACAAGTATATTACTTGCTTTTAGTTTGAAAACACAAACATAATTTTCAGATATTTGCTGGTACAAAAGTAGTGTTAACATTACCTAATGACCTTTGCAACAAAATACCAATATATTCATGATGAATTTCAGGAAGCAAGACTATTCTGAGAAGCCTTAAATCCCTGATACGTAAATCTGAAGCACACATATGTAAAATGCTTGTTATCTTAGCCTAGATCTTTAAATCACTGGCAACTGGTTTGGAAAAACAAAAACAGATTTGATATGATAATATGACATATCAGAGAGGATTTTATTGATTTATTGATCAATAATAAAACATTTAGCACAATCTGACCTGACAACCTAAATGGCAGAAAAAATGTTAGCATTGTACTTTTATGCAAACCACACATACATTTGCACGTTATTATGGGGTGGATATGTTGAAAATGTATGTTTCAACAATTCTGTGATTAACATGTGGTTAAGTTTAGGCATGAAAACCACTTGGTTATGGTTAGAAAAAGTTCATGTTTGGTTTAAAATACCCAGTTTTGGGGGTACAATCCTGACAGGAAAAGCAGCGATGTCTAGGTAAAATAACAACTGCTTTTTGGGGCACTGTCCTCAATGGAGCCGCAGGAAACACAGCGACAGGTCCCTAATAAACAGCCATGTTCGGGGCTAAAAAGCAGCTGAAGAAACATCCGCAGGCCATTATAAAACACCAAGATTTGGGGGCGTCGGTGGCTTAGTGGTAGAGCAGGCGCCCCATGTACAAGGCTGTTGCCGCAGCGGCCCGGGTTCAAATCCAGCCTGTGGCCCTTTGCTGCATGTCGTCCCCCCTTCTCTCGCTCCCCCTTTCACGCTTACCTGTCCTGTCCATTAAAGGCAAAATGCCCCAAAAAATATCTTAAAAAAAAAAACACAAGATTTGGGGTCTAAAAAGCCACTTGAAAGAGAATCACGGGTCGCTAAAGAAAAACCCACATTTGGGCACTAAAAGCCACTGGAAAGAGAAGGAGAAAGAGAGCCATGGGTTGCCAAAAAATATCCATGTTAAAGGGCTAAAAAGCTGCTGGAAGGAAAACCATGACTGTTAAAAAACATCCACTCCATGTTTGGTAGCTAAAAAGCTGCTGGAAACACAGCAATGACAATATATATATATATATTTCAGGGTTGTGTCTCATGGATGCTGCTTCCTTTGGTTTGGCGTCTGGTCACTACATTTTAATAAAGCCCTGACCTCACCTGAGAGCTGTGGAGGTACACGTCCATAAACATCCTGAGCACAGGAAATAAGAAGAAAATAAGAAAATGCAGGCAGAGGGCTGAGACTCTGCAATAAATACACCGCCACACACTTCTAATGGATCAGAAGTGATGATTGAGAGGGATTACTCCTGTATGAATCTATACACTGTTTTATAAGGTTCCTGCTTTGTACATCTTTAAAATATTATGCATGTATTTCATGTCATGTTCAGGGGCCACACAAAATGTTTCAGAGGACAGTCATTGGCCCACAGGCCCCACTTTGAGCAACAATGATTTGAAGGTACATTAGTGTACCATCATGGGTAAATGACTGCTGAATATAAGCCCATGTCTGCTCCAGTTATGTAGTAGCCTTATGTTGCTCAGTATCTGTCTCATGGAGCCAAAATGTTGCTCATTTACATGAAGTAAATACTAATTTGTTAATAAGTGCTTTGATCTATTGTTGTCTCTATTCATTCACTCAGTCATAATTAGCCTGCCTGCCCCCTTCTGCCCACCAGGAAGTATGGCAGTATTTACAGATGACACATGGAATCATTCATGCCTTCCCCTCTGCAGTCCTGCTGAACTGTGTAGTGCTATGTGTCCTAGTTTCCTTGAAATGTGTTCAGGGCCAATAACAAGAATACCAAGTTTGTATTAAATGGGTGGAAAAGATTTCTCAGATATTTAGTCCTTGACAGCAGCTACAGAGTTATAATAATCACAATTCACTGGAAGAATTTGTGACTTCATTTGTAATGGAATGAAAATAACTGAGAAATAAAATGGTAAAGATATACAGAGAAAGAAGTGTGGCTCAAGAGGTGAGCCTTGAGGCACGCCATGCAATCAGAGAAAGAATAAAGAGTAAAAATGTTATGTTTGACAGTTTAAATGAGAACAGGTCCAGAGGAGCCACAGATATCAAACAAAAAGAGGCTCTGGCGTGCTCATGGGGGGAAATATTGTGATGATTAATGTCATGGATTGCTCAAACCAGTGGGGGGAGCTGTTCCATATGTCTGACTGTGTTTTACTGGGTGATTCAGCAGTGTAGGGATATCACTTGTTTCCAAACACTCACCAGTGACCCTTCCCTTTCCCCTTCTCCCTAAAGCCTAGTCACAAGCTGAGGGAGAATACAGCACTTGTTTTCTCTGCTTTCATAATTCTGCTCCACTTCACTGCAAACAAACACTTTTTATCCTAACAAACACAGAGCCTTCTTCAAAAATAGGAGTGACGTAAATGTCAGATTTTTCACCTTGGTTGATACCCTTTCAATCCCCTATCCTAAATAAACAAGGATCTTTACTTTATCCCCTCCTCCACCCCCTGTCCTATGACAATACCCACCACCCTCTGGATTATTTTAAGCAACCTGATTTAAAATTTAAGGGACTTAATCCTATCTTCTGATTTCCAGCCACCATGTGACATCATCTTTTGGAGTCAAGTTACAGATGTTGGCCTCTGTGTCTGTTTGGATTTCTTCTAAACAGGAACAAATTTTCTCATTATTTGGGCTATGTATAAACTACTTATGAGGACAGCTGCAATGGGCATGGATGTATCACTGCATCACTACTTGCTCTACTGTATGAGAGCTGTTTAATCACAGGATTAGGCTTTAAGAGACTGTGGCTCACTAGATTCACTGCTATTGAACTCACCGCTGCTGGATATAGAGGACTCTGGTGGCGTGAATTAAGATCATGTTTTACTGCCTTTCAGCTGAATCTCAGTCTATGTCCCCCGGAGGACTGTTACTCGATTGCAGTGGAGGGTAAACCTGACTAAATTCAGTTTATCCACATTTTTATTTGCTGAACATAGTCAGACTTTTATGGAGCAGATTTACAACATACGCTATACTGTACTAAACAATGTCAAAAAGATGCCAGTGAGTAAATGATGATGCAACAGTTTAGGAGAAGAGAAGGGAGACAGTTTAGAGTAAGGTGAGTTTGTGGTTAAAAGGCAACCATGTCAAAAATAAAGTTGAATTAAGCAATGTTTGATCATACCTTGTCAAGTTGTGTCACTAACCTTTTGGCAAACAGCTGTCCTCCTAGAGATCCAATAGAAACAACCACATTGGTTAACGCCTCTCCGTCCTCTTTCTCATTACAAGTTGACTGTAGGGAAGATAATTATTTTACGTTTATATATGAAAATTGGTTTTAAGGTTTGAATTGATGATTAACAACATTTGATTCACAGACCGCACCTTTTCCCGAAGCACCTTTTTCTCCCCAGAGATAAATAGAGGAGGAAGAAGAAGAAGAAGAAGACATACTTCATTGTTCCCTGAAAGGAAATTCAATTTTGTCACTCTGCTGTCATATACACACAGGCCCAGAATACGCACACATGCACAAACAGGACCTATACATGCATTTAATGGAGAGACGTCAGGGCGAGACACTCCAGGCAGTTGTATGTTTGGTGTCTTGCTCAGGGCACCTTGGTGTTGCCCAGGAGGCAAACTGGCACCTCTCAAGCTACTAGTCCACGCTCAACATTTGGTTTGGACGGGGACTTGAGCTGGTGACCCCTTGGTCTCCAACCTAGGTGCCTATGGACTGTGCTACTGCTGCCCCAAATATGTTAGCTATAAGCCAAATATTTTGCTGTAGCTTTTTGTCTTGTAATGACCTGTAATGTTTTTGAAGTTTGGGACTCTTCAACCAAAGAACATAACAGTCTACGTGTTCGTCTGATACTGCCTCAAAATGTAAAATTTTATTATCATGTTGGTTTATTGATATTAGTATTGTCCAGTGGTTGAATGTAACTAAGTGCATTTACTCAAGTACTGTACTTGAGTGCAGTTTTGCAGTACTTGTGCTTTACTTGAGTGTTTTCATTTTATGCTACTTGATACTTCTATTCCACTTCAGCGGGAAATATTGAATTTTTACACAGCTACATTTATATGACAGCTTAAGTTAGCACATACTTTGCAGATTTAGATTATCAATACGAACTTTGAAATGGTGTTTTGATGTATTTATGCTTGTTATTTATGGTGTCCATTTACTTTGATTCAGAATGAATGTTTGCATTTTTGGACTCTCTGTTTACTGTGAAGGCATGTGAGAAAAACAATTTTTTTTCCCCACAACTAGTTTCCCTTGAGTTTCTAACATTTTGATGCTTTTTATGCGATCAGGCACCAATTGTACATTCAAAAAAAATAAAATAAAATAAAATATTTTTTAAAATCCCAGTGTAAATCAGTCTATTTTTATTGTGAGTTAGAGAATGGTCGGCAAGCCACCTGGCACCCTGTTTGGCCCCCTGACCGTAACTTGAGTGTTACTGGTGTAGGTGAAAAGCTGAAAAGAGCTCTGACTTCATGTTCCTATTCTGTTGGGTGCCAATAATTAGTGACAAACTTGTTCCAAACAAGTTATTTAGCTCAATGTTGTTGTTGTTGTTGTTGTTTTTAAATTTCATTTGAAGGCTTTTCTTGAAAAAAATGAGACAAATCGAGTCAAGTAACAGGTAAACTCAGACATTTACAGAAGAAATAAAAATATATATAAAAAGTAAAGTAAAATAATAATAACGATAAAAGGCTACCAGTTGTACAGAGTGCTTCTTAAGAGTGTTATGACCTCAGGCAAGGGCCATGAAAAATTAGCTGGGTGTGTATCTTATCCTCCCCTGACCTCATTTAGACAAACGAGATGGGTCCCAGATAGCTGAGAATATTTAGATTGCGTTAGTTCCCAAGAATCACAGTCTCTCCATCTGAATGACTGAAATCATGTCAGCCATTTAACCCAATGTTAATATCAAATATATCATGAAAATGAGCCTCTGACAGTGGCGTTAGGTACAATGGGCTCCAGTGCACGCTATTATGATTGGCCCTAAGGCATGCTAGTTAGTAGTTATGTGCCTAAACTAGCTTCCAAATAATCGTGTTGTCACATGATCAGATAAAGACCCGACGTTGGATAACATCAACATACATACTACCCAGAAATCATCATCGTATATATATATGTATATATCTATCAATCAATCAATCAATCAATCAATTTTATTTATAAAGCCCAATATCACAAATCACAATTTGCCTCACAGGGCTTTACAGCATACGACATCCCTCTGTCCTTATGACCCTCGCAGCGGATAAGGAAAAACTCCCCAAAAAAACCCTTTAACGGGGAAATATATATATACATATTTATATATATATATACATGACAAAAATACCAATGGAAATTAGGGATTATTCATTTATTTTTTATAGTTTATTTCTACTTTGTGGAGAGTAGTCATATATTTTATAACATTTTTTTATCAGTTGCTACTGGCTACTTTACAAAAGAAGAAAAGAAAAACATGATGGAGATGGGTTTGCCCAACATATAGTTGGAGGGGCCCCAGTGCAACCGCCCTGCCTGCACTGTCTATATTTACGCCCCTGGCCTCTTAATATGACAGAACTATTGTGGAAATATACTATGTGTGTGTTTTGGATCATAAGTTACTGTTAACTTATTAATGTTGTAAAATAAGTCAAATTTTCGCATAGTTTCAGCCCACCTGTGGTGAAAAGCTGCGGTGTTGTGTAAGGATTGAAATCCCAGCCCATATTTTAGCTTCAGCCTGCGCACACAGGATCCAAACTTCGGTGTGACTCCACACCCTGTTTTCCGGGGAGCCGCCGGAGATCCAGCCCTTCAACACGCTGCTCTCTTACGTCCCGTCCGTGAGCAGTGAGCTGGCCGCGGCGGAGATTTCTCCTTCTGCCCGGATCTTATCTTTTTCTCCAACTGTGAGCTCTTTCTCCTCTTTTTTTTTCCGCGCCTGACACAAACCACAGTGTTAAAGTCTGCGCGTCGGTGCTCAGCCGCCCGCAAATCTTTGTGTCCTTGCGCTGCGCCTCGGTGGCAATGGATTGATTTCAGTGTTTTTTCTCCGACCTCTGCCTCGACCAAGTTGAGAAAACAGTGTGTAACCTGCGGCTCTCTTCTTTTTACAGCTACATGGTTCAACCGGCCAGTTTTCAAACTACCTGGCTCCGGATGTTTCTGCACATTTTGGGACTTTGAACTTTTTTTCCCCCGCTTGTGCATTTTGCAGGAGGTGGCCGGGGGGATTTTAAGGATTTCTTTTTTTACTAAAAGCTTCTCCGGGGTTCCTGAAGCCTGCAAAGATTTATTTGTGAAAAGTGATGGCCGAGCGGGGAGCTCTGTCGCTCCTCTCTCTTCTCTGTCTCACCTTTCTCTACACGGAGACCACCGCCGCAAAGCATGTCGACAAAGGTAAGTGATTTTAATACACTGCTCTTATTCTGCTCTGTGTGTGTGTGTGTGTGCGTGCGTCGACCGGGGAAACTTGGGAGTTGTAAAAAGGAGGCACACGGAATGCAAACTGTTGGCTGTGGAAATCACACACACAGCTAAGTAGCTATGGTGTGTTCAGGTCAGCTCCTCTTTCACCATTTACACAACTTTAAAAGTGGACTACTTTCCCACAGCAGGCACCAGCCCCTGTTTGAAGCAGCAAAGCAACACGCTTCCACCACTCCGTCCTTTTGTCTGCACACACTGTTGATACGTTTCTCTGTTTGTGTTTCAGATGATTCGCACACACATACACGCGCAGCGTGGTTGCCTGCTCCACAAATATGTCTTTGTGTCATGTGCATTTGGATTCACCAGGCTGAATAAGTCATTTTATTTGGGTTGCATCATGCATCTACCTGTGTTTGCAGAAATAAAAACAACATAGCAGGAACTCGCATGAGAGAAAATACAAAGAGTCATTAGTGCTCACTGTCAGGTAATAAGCTCGCATCATCAGTCCAGCAGACATCTCATTACCTGGGCGTCAATACATGTTTAGCTGATGGATAAACAGACCCTTATTCATTTGCTCCCCCGTTAATTGTTTTGAAGTGAGGGGCCACTGCACTGCAGCCTGGGTCTTCCTCCAACTGGTGGTGCTCTGCACTGAGAGATCTCACTCATATTACAGGTGATTTCTTGATATTAAAGCTATTGATTGTGCCTCAGCACACCAAGCCGTGAGTGTGTGAGATAAAGATGCCTCTCCAGCAGTCATTGGCAGTGTAGGAGCTCCAGCATATATCACACAGAGTCACATCTTTATCATTCAAGCCCTTCAGACGCTGCTATCAAACACAGCAGCAGCATGTGGTCTGGAAAATTGTGAATATAACTGACTCTTGTGCAATATGGCCCAGTTTTTTTTCTCCAGTCATTCTCGTGATATGCAAAATACTTGTGTGTATGTGTGTAAAAAACTAAAAGGAAAAGCAGTCCAGCCTTTGAAAGCTTGTTGTTTATTTTAAAAGGAGAATGAATGTGGATAGAAGACAGGGCCTTGGAGTGACAGGCCTGTGCTAGCTGTTGGGCTCTCTTGCGTGTGGAGCCTGATGAAAGACCCTCTCCTGCATGAAAAGCGCTCTGCAGTGGTGGAAGGGGAGATAGAGAGACAGAGAGAGGGAGAGAGAGGAGAAAAAAAGCCCCTCCTTGGCTTTGCTGGAGATCAGTACAAAAGAGAGAGATGGGGGTAGGGTGAAACAGGCCGACTGTCTGGAAAGTAATAAAACCAGGAGATTAAGGGGACCAGGGAGTTCCTTTGGGAGCTTTGATTGATTCCAGAGAATTGGACTGGGACCCACACGCAGAGCGAGTCTCAAATTACAAATTGTGGGGTCCCCTTCTCTGAAAATATCTGTTTATTCAAAACACATTTCTTTGAGGTCCCGACTGTGGCCAGAACTTATCTTACTTAAAGCTGGCAGCCTCAAAGAGTCTCATTTGGTTTGGGGGCACATTTTTGTTTGGTACAACCTGTAAAAGTTCGGCCAAACTTCCTTCTCCGTAGCTCTTACAAGTTGTTGGAACTTTACAAAAATGCTTTAAAAAGTTCAGCTTTTGTAAATAAGTCGCAGTGAGGGGAGTGTAAAATCCATTTAGGCTCTATCTTATCTCTGTAATCCTGCTGGGAGGAGGGAATAGTGCGCTGATTGTCTCCCTGCGGACAATGCAAATAACTTGCTGAAATGTGTAAACATTTGGCAACCCTCTGCGCTCCTACAGGCCCACTCACAAGGGGCTTGTACTCGCAGACCACCTCAGATGCAACTCTGCCCAGACTTTTATAAACAGCTGTCGTTTTCTTTGGCGCTTTTAAGGTCTTCTCTGCGGACTCTGCAGCTAAGAGCATAATTTACCACCTTTGTGTTGCTGTGTTTGGGAATTCCTGGTGGTCCTACATCCCGGTTTGAGGGGAAAAGAAGAGGGAAGGCTTAAAGCTGGATCTTCCTCATCCTGAATTTCAGAATAATTCAGTTACCACCCTCATTTCACTGTGTAATTTGACAGCAAAGTGTAGCTAAGGGTTTTTGTTTTAGCTGTTCACACAAATTAATTTGACAACTTCATCGCGAGCTCAAAACAGCTGCATCTTTCCCACATGTCCGCATCGTCTTGTTGAGTTGAGAGGGGGCGTCATGCGGAGTCACCTGCTGTCTCTGCCATATAGAGTATGCTGTTTACTGATCATTTATTTATGGGCTCCAATCGCTCATAAAGTCCTAATGACCTCCATCCACCGAGAGACAGATAATTGCATACTTGGCCAAGTGTTTGATTCATCTGTTTCACTAATGAAACCACCCCCATTAGGAAGTGCTAGTGATCTGCTGTGGACGCCGGTGTTTTGCTGCTGCTCCGTGTCCTTGTGTAAGATGTGGCGTGGCGAGGTCAGTGGTATGAGATCACAGCTGAAAATAACAAACTTGTTTCTGTTTTCAGCAGCTTAATATCCTCGTCCAGGGTTTGCAAGGGTGAAAATGACGGCAGTTATTGAAATAATGCGCCCTAAGTGTGACAGCAGTTTATCACGTGTAATTGGCAGGGGGAGGGTGGATCAATATCCTTTGAATAGATGGCACGACATCTGCTGTGGCAACTTTTTTGGTGGTTGGGGATCACTGTAATCACCTGCTTTCTGCTTTTAAGCTCTCAGCTCTAACTGTTGTGGCAAAATAATAGGACTGTTGACTGTAATTCCATCTAACAAGCCTCTCCACTTTGTTGATATGCTCATATATTGCTGTTATTTAAATCAGCGCACACAGTGTAGGCTGAGCTGCAGGATAAATGTACACGCAGTGCAGTTAAACTATAGCAAGGCGCCATCATTTGCACCATATATAATAATGCACGCCTTGAAAAGCACGTAGTTTGATCCTATTTCTCAACATATCAAAGTTTCACACCTCAGCCGTTAGTGTGCAGGTTTTAAAGCTTGTACACCAGATTGAATCTACATGAATTCTTTCTCCACACTCCATAAATTTTAATCCTGTATTTTTCTGTATGTTTATTGATTGCTGTTCAGCATGCTGTTTGAAATGGTTTCTCTAATTGGCATTGTTAGCCCCCTGTGTATTTGAGACGTAGACCGGGCTGGCTGTTCGTGATGGTGAAGGGAAGGCTGCTTCGAGTGGAGAGAAGCCAGGGGGTCATGATCTTAAACCCAGAGCGGATCATGGACAAGTCCACGGCTTCTGCTGCCTCCCAGATGAACTTGCTCTATCGGAGAAGCTTCTTGTGTGGTGCAGAGAAACAACACTGAAGTCTGCTTTTCCTGTCTCTCCACTGGAGCTTTTATACCAGCCTCTGATTCTGGTACACAGTCAGCAGCTTTGAAAGACTTTCTCGGGGCTATATGAAGTTTCGCCCAGATTCAGAGATATGTATTGTTTTCTTTCTTGGTGGTTGTTGTTTTCCTGAATATATATTTTCTAGTATTTATCATTCTTTGTCGTGTAAACCACCTGTAAAACAGTCACAGTTTCACCCTGAAAAACAGTTTATCTTATGTGCGTGTGCATATTTTAACCATGTTTTCATACATACAGATATTTGGGAAATGTCAATATTGTGAAATTAATTTCAACCTTATTGCCCAACTTTACAGAGATGCTCTCAAACCTTCCCTCTGTGTATTTATGTCCTCTGGGGTTGTCACCTAGATTTTAATAATAACCAAATGCCAAGATGGTGCCTATTCATTCCATTGGAGTTGCTCACCTGGTGCATATGCCAAAAAAGTTTTCCAGCTCCTGGGTTTACTTCCAGGATGCGTGACCCAACAAGTATGCGCAGTAGTGTTTCTACCGCTGGCCCAGCCTACGAGTTCCTTCTCAGCTCATAGACTTAACATTGTGATGACGTCACTGATCAAATATTAAACCACTATGGCTCAAAAATTCAGAATAGAAAGAGTCATAATTGGCCTTGTTTGCAGTTCGAGTCACCTGTCAACAGTTGTACAGATGTTTCTTTTATAATGGTGGTCTATAAGGAAAATGCTTTTTGGGCCGCAGGTGATTTTTCGCTGCAGTACCGCAAATGGCCACTTGGAAAAAATTGCTGCAAGGCTGAGTGGCGTTCCTGGGGACCTGGGTTGTCATTGTTGGTGGTTCCACTGGTGGTGTACAGTGAATGTGTCTGCACTGGTGTGAAAGGCACAAAACCCCCGTTTTATTCCTATTTGGGAATGTTGGAAATATGAATATCAACAGTCAAATGTTAATCGGTTAACTACCGAAAATATTTATGAATGGTTAAACGTCAGTCTGTTGGTTAATTTAGCTACTCCTTAGGTTACTGCACTGCGCAGCACCTGGGCCTGGTGGTATAGTGTACGTGACCTGACATAAACTTATTATCCTGACGTGACTTGAGCTAAATGATCTGGCCTAATTTGGTTATGTGAGGAGAAGCAATTGTTCTCGGAGCTGGCTGTCTGAATAACAGGAACGCGGTAGCTTAAGTGACAGGAAACACCTTTTGATGTGTACTGGAAAGCTGTAGGTGTGTCAACTGATATTGCTTGTTTGTCAGACACTTTAAATTGCTGTTTTGAGTCTCTTTATTCTACAGTAACAGTAGGAGCTAGCTAGCAGCACCGCTCATTCCGCTACTAACACAGTCCTTCTGCTCCAGTCTCCCCCCCATGTTGCCCTGGTGAGTAAGCGGCTTAATTTTGAGATCCCAAACCACTTTAGCATTGTTAACTACAGTCATCCTAGTTAGCATTGTCGGCACTGCAAGTGGTGCTAACATAGATAATGAAGCTAAAGGGGTTTTGCAGCTCAAAATGAATGGCTTACACACTGGGGTGATCTGGAAGGAGACCTGAGGGTGGTCCCTATGTTTCCACAGCAATAGGTACCACCACCAGGATGGCATTACTAATGGTAATCGCTGAATAAGTGGTGCCCCTAGCTAGCTAGCTTCCAACCAACTCAGGTTGTTCACAGTGCAGAGCAGCCAAGGCTAACATTAGCTAACCAGTGGAGACAGGAGGTTGGGCAGTGGGCACCATGTTCCCACATGTAAATGCAGCTAGCCTGCCGTGTTTCAGCAAAGCCAACAGTGTATATATAATGTATATCACAATACATCAACATTTAACCACCTCAAAATGGATAGTACTTTAAAATGTGGTGTTAAGTTTACTGAGTCAGTGGAGCGCCAAAGTAAAAGAAAAGGCCTCTTGTGCTTAATGGCATCTTAATTTTTTGACTGGTTAGTTCCTGGTTAATGGGTGTCAGGTTATCAAAAGCAGAATTAACTGAAAATGACATCAACAAACTTCTTTCCCGTTCCAGCACTTGGATGAGGTTAACTTCAAATTGCACCAGCTTTGCTATTTAAATGTTAAAAAGGTCCACACTTATAGCAGCAGTTCCTGGTCCACCAATTCCATCAATTCCACCCGGACATTTTGTACGTGCTGGCAGAGAATAAAGGCTTTTTTTTCCCCAACACTTACCTCTTCTGCTAATCAATTTCCTGAGGGTAACCCTGCTCCCTGGACACAGGAAACCCTTTGATTGAATGTGGTGTGAAAGGGGTATACTGTAGGTGTTGTCCTGAACCATCAGTTTTCTCTGTACTTTGAAAGCCAGCCTATTTGGTGTTATGATTGGTCGGTTCACAAAAAAGCGGCTCACATCAAGTGCGCTTCTCTTAAAAGCAGAACTTCTCTCAGCCTCGGAGGTGCTCCTGCTGTGACTAAAACGATGTCAGACGCAGCACCTTTCCAGTCCAGCTGCTGTGTCTTCTTTGTGTCTGCTGGCCCTTTCATGTCAAAACAAAAAAAGAAGAGCTGAAAAACACTTGCTGGGAGTTTGAAATAAGTTGAAAAGTGTCAAGAGGCCATAAAGCTGTCCATACTGCCCCATGTGATGAGTCCTTTGAGACTTTGCGGTAAGCCGAGAGACGTTACTTCAACAGCATTGTTATCTTTTACTGGAGACATAGCTGGAGACATGTGTGCCTCACTGATTTACACACTTCCTTTAGTTGTCTTTCTAAAATTAGAACAAAATGCAAAATTTCTAATTCGCTGTGGTGCTGTTGTGCTCTCCAGGCTTCCCTGTTCTGCTGTGATTGAATGATGCTCAGGCTTAATGACCTCTGGGAGAATCTTTTCAGTTTCCATGGAGCTGGTGCACATAGCAACAAATTATGGCTACAGCTCACTAACAGTTGAGTTAGTCAAGTTTAACTGACCAGGCCTCACCACAATCTTACAGTTATACGAATGTAACATTTTGTGTGTTGTATTGGGGCATGTTATTGGAGTTAAAGGGATACTTTGCTGATTTTCAACCAGCTTTGTATCATAACAGTGTGGGTAGTGTGTGTAAATGAACTGTGGTGATTCTCCCTCCATCTTACCAGCGCCTGGAGCTCCTGCTCATCTCCCAGATCTAGGGTTGTTGCTCAAACCACAGATTGTATTTCCGAATGTTCGTTTGCCGCCACCACTGGTGCAAAGACTATAGAAGCGGCTCAAGAGAGACGCCTCCTTCTCTCTTAAACGGTAAAATAATGCAGTCCTGATTAAATATAAACCAATAATTTGTCACTGCAATGCCTATTTATTGCCTAAAATGTTTGCAGAAACATATTTTAGTGCATTGTTTGGCTGTAATATGAGAATGTGTGAACAGGAAGCAGGCACCATACTGCAATGTGTTATCGGAGGATGAAAAACCTGAGCTCAAACCTTAAAACCAAGTAGTGCTAATTGAATATGAACCAATATTCTGTTACTGCATTGCCTCAGCCATTTTTTGGCATCAGCAAAATGTATCTAGTGGACTGAAAATATGTATTCAAATAGGCTACCTGAAGTTTAATTTGTATTTGTAATATAATTAAAAATCGATACTTGGCACAATGTGACGATACGATATTTCCACACAAAAATATCGCGATACTCTGCTGTATCGATCGAGTGGAGCCAAACCAAATGGCGAAGCCCTTTTTCTCTATCTTCTCTGGCCATGTAACGCCAATTTCAAAAGTATTTACATCTTTGTACTGCATAGATTGACCTAGTTTTATGAAAAGATCATCTTTCCAGCAGTGAAATTCTTCTCTAAGGTCAAATCAACTAAGTAATGAATTGGTTTGGATTTAAAAATGTATGTATTATACTTAATAAGTAACACATTTTTGGATTTGTAGCAGAATTTCTATGAATGCAGTCACAGAATGTTTTTGACATCTTTGAAAATATTTAATATCTGTAAAAGAAATCAACATAATAATCTCAAAAGCATCTGATCTGCACTGATAAATCTTTTCAGTTCCTCATCCTGTTACAAGGCCTCACCCTTTGACTACAACATTTCCTGACACGTCTTCAGATCTATGTCGCAGTATGCTGCCCATTGTACATGAAAAGTTCATGTTAAACCAAAACAAATAATTGACCATTGTGACATGCGGATACTGACACCACTGTTTGCTGAAGCTTTCACCAGAGCAGCACTCACACTGTGCAAAAAGCTTTCTCAGTGAGGGTTGTATGAGCAGCAAGTAGTCGTCTTGCAGGATGACACGTTCTCTAATATTTATGTTCTGCTAGACTGCAGTCACAGTTGGTCATGTTCTTCAGGACGGCGTGGCATTGTCCAGTCTTTTTACTGCATTCAGAAAAGCTGCAGTAGTAAAGCTACCGTGTTTCAGAGCACGTCCTTTATAACTGCAGCATGACGGCAGTAAATGGCACTGAGTGTATTGACGTTAGATTTAAGTAGTGTACTGCAAGCAAAGAAGTATTTCCCCCCGGCCTGGCACTCAAGCAAAACCTTGAAGGAATGGGCTTTGTGGCCCTTGCAAAGGAATCATTATACCAGCACAGCAGGACAGTGAGGACTTTTTTCCCTGAAAATTTTCCTCAAACTTTTGCTATTTTGGTTCTGCCGAGCTCCTGTCGTGGTGTCTCCTGTCGGTAGTGGCAGCTGCATAGGATTATGACACATGCAAGCTGTGCTTGTCAGATGAGCCTGGACTAATGAGCGCAAGGCTCTGTTATACACTCTACTGTTTTTACAGCCGTGGGGGGCATATTACAGACATTTCCTATTAAAATAAGATCAAGCCTTTTTTAAATGTTTGAATTCTCAATGTTCCTCCAAGTGTTTCATTTTAACATTTCTAAATCAAGGTCTCGCTGACATTTCAGGAATTAATAAGCAGCTGAAAAACAAGGCTGGCTTTGTTTTTGTATTTTTGTTTCCATCAACCGATCTTATTAAATGAAGAGTTGAATTGTTGGAGTTGGCGGGTTGGTTGAAATCTGATCTTGATATCCCAAAAGTGGATACAGCATGTTTTTGTTGATGGTGTGAAAAATGATGTGGGTATATGTTTCAGTATCAACAAAGAGGCATTATCTTACAAAATCATCTCGAAACAGTTGCATAAACCTGGGGGATGACATACAGCTGTCATTATGATGTAATTATAAAACTTCAGAAGAGGAACCAAGAAAGATGAAAATCATTAAACTTTAAGGAAGCAGGAGCAGTTTCAGAGTGACAGATATGCAGCTCAGGCTTTATTCCACACAATGAACAGATTAGAAAGCTAGTTGACATTATTCCTTTAGATTTTGGCAACTCCTCGCCCAATCTCCAGTATCTAAATATAATTATCGTAATGTATATTTGATGTAATTGTGAGGGGGCTGGTTTCATTGCTGGCAGCAGAACTTGGCGTAAATAAAGAGAGACTTATATTCTTCTTGAAAGACTGATTAATAACCTTCATTTGGTTGCACTGTAGCTGCTGGAGTTCTAACACCCTGCAGCTCTCAGACATGAATTTATTCTCTGCCGCCTTCTTGGAGGACGTCCAGGGTGTGATGAATTAACCTGAGAGTCTTCTCCATGGTTTAGTTCATGGTGTAGTGCAGTCGTTAAAGCTACATTAGGTAACTTTTTTAGCAAATATGATACAAAAGTTATTGTTTCTTTTACAACTGTCATAACTATATCCCAACAGTAGTTCATGAGGCAGATAATCTGTGAAAAAACCATGCGCCTCTGCCTCCTTAAAGTGCTCATAATGGCATTCACCAGAATCCAGAAACAGCCAGTTAGAGCCGAGGAGTCTCTAATGAGCTGTCAGTCACTGCTCATGAACTGTGGTTAAACTGTCAAGGCAGCACAGATTCTGTTACTGCATTGTCTATTTCTCACTTCAGATGTTTTTAGAAACATATTTTAGCGCTGATTAGTTGTAAAATGAAATTGTTTGGTGGACGGTGCTTAATTTTGGCGTGGCTGTTTTCAACGTGGCAGCCACAAACTTTCTCATTTTACAGCTAAACAGTACACTAAGAATGCTTTCACACCTGACCTGTTTGGTTCAGTTCAATCAAACTCAAGTTCGTTTGCCCCCTAAGTGCGGTTCATTTGGGCAGGTGTGAACACAGCAGTCCCACTTGGGAGCGCACCATAACAACCTGACCAAGACCTTCTTGAAGAGCTGGTCTCCGTACGGTTACAGAGGAACTCTGGTGCAGTTCGTTGGTGGTGAGAACGTGTTCCGACCTCAGTCCGATCCAACTGCAGTCACATGACACATTGTTTGGGTTAAACATGAGCATGTTACAGTCCTGGAGGATTATTAATGTGCACCTCCTCCTGTACTGCCTTAATATGCACATTCAGCACATCCAATGCGTCAAAACATTGTTTTCTAGTTGGAGCCGCGCCTCGTTTTCAAACTGTATGGTTTGACTAAAATGAACAATGACAGCAATATAGTCCACGATGAGCAGCGCTAAAATCAACCTGCGTAGTTGTCCCTCCATTGTGACATTAGAAAGTGTCACATTTGTCTTGCAAGTGTACTCTTCTTCAACATTTTGTTTACTTCCTGGATTTTTCCTGCATGGAAATTCTGACCAATCAAGAGCAGCTTTCTCACACAAGGCATTTGATCTGGTCCGCTTGTAAATGCTGCTGTGAGAACATGAACCAACTCTAGGTAATTATACAACTTTGTCACAAAATTAGTACCTGATTCGGACCAAAGCAAGACAACTCTAGGTCCGAAACATTTGAAACGAGAAATAGGCAATACAGTAAGATATTTTAGTGAACTGTTAAGTTGTAAAATTAGATTGTTTGGTGGGAGGTGCTTCATTTTGGCTTGACTGTTTTCAACATGGCGGCCAGGTTACAAACGTTCTCATTTTACAGCTAAACAGTACACTTTGCTTTCACACATGCCCTGTTTGGAGAAATAGGCAATACAGTAACAGTCTTGATTCACATTTGATCAACAGTGCCTAGTTTGAAAGTTTGACCGCAGTGATTGACAGCTGCCTCTCTGTAAAAAAGGCCTGTGATTGGACAGAGTCTCCCATCACAGGCTAGATCTCCTAAAGCCAGAAAACAGAACCAAATGGAGGTGCAGCGGTCTGGTGTTCTCTCAGACCACTTGAATTACAATATGCTTGAAGTTCATTATGGATTTGGCCCAATGACACCAAATTTAACTGCCTACCTGAGGTTTAATTGGCTGCAGCTTGCATATAGGTAAACAAGAATCAATGCAACGTTTCCAATATAATGATTTTCTTTCATTGTAGTTGTCCAGTATGGATTGTGCAGTCTTGTTATTCCCAACCAAGGATTGTTTCTATGGCTCCTGTGGCCTTCTGTGCCCCCGCAATACAAGTTCAGACCAGGCTTGACCTCTTTCATTCACCAAATTAACTTGTGTAACTGCTGTCTAACCACAAACATCCTCATCTTCACTTTACTCATCATATTATTGGTGCTAGGTTTACCAGTGTGTGTATGTGGGGGAGATGTTACACTCACTCATAAAGTATCAATCGCCCATGTACACATAGAGCCTCTCAGCCCTCATTCAGTCAAAGGAACGTTTCATGTGCTGAAAGGGTGTGGGGCAGTCAGTCACAGAGAGGGGATTGTGAGCGGCGCTCAATCGAGCTGGCTGCCATCGTCTTGTGCCGGCCTGTGGCTCTTGGCAGCTTTAGACATGGTGGGTTGTGTGTGTGTATGTTTGGGTGGGTATTTGTATAGGCGTATGCCACCCATCTGGGGTTGCACAGCTGTTTTTTTATCAACAAGGTTGAGAGAGTTGAAAAACGAACTTGAAAAAGAAAAGTGTTTACCTACTTTTACTGAGAGGATGGAGAAATTAGACTGTTTTGATTCAGCCTTGAGTTTATTCTGCACAGCAGCTAGCAGCCTTGGTTTCATTGATTCAGCATTATGCGGTGAGCACATAACTGTATTTTGAGAAACAAAAAGGGGCAGTAGGCATGCGCTGATTGCTGCATTGCTTTTATTATTACAGGCAATTTTTTTATTGTCAAGGTCTTTATTTAGTTAAAGGCAAAATTACAACTTTGCTCACAGCTGCGAGCTGCTAAGAAGTCAGTAGTTGTGTCGTGTGGCTTCGACAGGGAACTTTGATTTCTAAAAATGTGCTGAGGAAAAGATTTTATAAGATTCACATAAATCAAAACCTGATGTTTCCCATTGGAAAATATTGACATCTGCGCTGGCAAGCCCTGTTGAGATTTTTTACACGACTTTCTAAGATGGCACACATAACCCAATTCAATACCAGCGCTCAACTCCAACCAAGATTTCTAATTATGGTGTGTTTTTTAATAGATAATGAGCTGCTGCAGCTTTGGTGAGTCGTGCCAGAGCAGTTCTGTTTTAAGTTTCTGTATTTTCTCCATCATTTTTTCTGGTCTGTCTCACAAGGCAAGAACTGGTTTGTCCAGTTTCTGAGTGGAAATCCGTAGAAACCACTTAACTTTTAAGCGTAGTAGGCGTAGTGTGTTTAGGCTTCAGCAGGAATAGAAGAAGGTGTCATTTTTTTGTCCTACACAGTACTTTTCCATGGCACTGTCTCAGCATGCGGAGCACAGCGGTGTTCTGGATTGTTGAGTCTCAGACATTAAGTTTAAACAGTTTAGGGTTTAGAGTTAAGACCGGTGGAGGCTCTGAGCTCGTCGTGTGTATATCCCAGTTCCTCCTGGAGCCTCTCCAGTCAACCTCCCAGGTTTTATTTTGACTTCACCTGCTGCTATGGTGACCCCCTGGAAAAAAAAATCTCCCAGTATTAACTGATGTTTCTGTTGCTAAATCCAAGCTGAAATGAGTCTTTGAAAAGTTCAGCATTAGATAGAGGCTCCTTTGTGCTGCTGGGAGCTCCCCTTTGGCATGGGGCTCCACTGACTGCAGCGACTTCTCACCATGTTATTGGAGCCAGTTCCTCCTCAACTCTGAGCTCATCTGGAGCTAACAGAGGTCAAGAGAGGCAGCTGAAATGGTGAAATTACTGCTTGAAGCCTTTTTAATACATCGGCATGATGTAATGGAATCAGCCGTCTCTTTTGATTCTGCTGTCTTGGCCCTTGACAGTTGAATAAATGCGTCCCTCAGCAGCACTTACTTGAAAGATGATGGCTTTCCTCCTTCTTTATATAAATATTACGCAGCTCTTACACAAAACAGGCCTCAGCTTGGCTATTGAAAATGCTAATTACACCTTGAAATTTGATTTACTGTACATCCGTGGTGAATAAATTTTTACTGTTGATGAAAATGCCAAGCCTTAAATGAGGTACTGGGGCTTCTTTTTTACATTATTAGAAAACTTGAGGTAGTCCTAATTTTTGATGTGAGGACTATACTTCCTATGTGGTCACGCATTTGGACAGCAGTGATTATAGTAATATAATGAGACCTCACTACCTCTCCTCAGTTATGAGTGTCCTTTTCCTGGTGTAGATTTAAGTCCTTGACCTTTAGGGAAGATGATAATCTCTGCCAGTGTCTGTTTTATGGAGTCTGATAAGACTTTGAAAGGGGTTTGGCTGTGATATGAAACTTAAAGGTATAGTCTGGAGTTTTTGAGGTGGGATTGTATGGGATACTTATCCATAGAGTGTATTATATGAAGTAGATGTCAGTTAGCATGCCTCCAGTTTGGAGAAGCAGGATAGAGACTGACATGGACGCTAAGCAATCTACTGCTGTGGACAGGAGCAGCAACAAAACGTATTTTAGCCACCTTAAAAAAAAATCACTATCAGTTGACGTGTATGCTATATTGAGAGTATTTTCACTGCTTTACCTTTTCATCAGACAGCCTGGTCTGACGGGAAAGTTGTTAGTGGCTTCCATCGACGCTCTCATCAAAGCCACCAGACTCCATTAAGAAAAACAGTAATTTTAGCATGCTGAACATGGGAGCTGCTGGTCTACAGCTGCTTTGATCAGTAAGTAAGTTTGTGTTATTGTGTGACTCTGGTGAATCTAAACTAATCCTTTTGAATGCCAAAGTCACACAATAACACAAACTAACTAACTGATCAAAGCAGCGGTAGAGCAGCAGTTCCTGTGCTCAGCAATGTTAAATTATAGGTTTTCTCAATGGAGTCTGGCTCTAAAGAGGACTATATTGTGGCTTTATTTTTCCGTTGGAAATCACTATCTGACATTAAGATAGAGCAGTAAAAATACTCTCAATATAGCACACAGTTAAACTGACATTGATTTTTTTAGGTGGGTAAAATACATTTTGTCGCTGACCCTTCCACAGCAGTAGATTGCTCAGCTTCCATGTCACACTCCAGCCTGCTCCTCCAAACTGTGGGCATTTTGACTGACATCTACCTTGACATCTACCCCACACACTCCCACATAAAAAAGGAAACATGTTACTGACAGACTCACACAAGGCATCAGAAGATTGCACAATATTCAGATTATGACTCGGAGCATTTCTCTGTGCACAGTTGATGACATTATTGGGATAACTTACAAGGTGGAGAATAATTTTTCTCACTTTCGTTGGCGCCTTGCCAAAATTACACCTACAGTACAGCTGGGTTTCAGTTGCTGTTGGATGAAGCTGTACAGAACCTGAGAGCAGCATCTGGGACATCACAGTCTCTTGAGCTGTGTCTAAATACAGACACGACCTTCCTCTGTCTGACATGGAGGAGGAAGAGGAGGATGAGCTCGATGAGGAGGATAAGCAGGTGGAGGCAGGGCCAGAGAGCTCAGAGAGGTGAGGATTTTAGTCCGGCTTGAAGTGTACACAACGGGCAGTGATGGAAAGCAGCTGCATCAATTCCCTCTGATTCGTTAACCATTGTCCCTTGAACCTTGACTCCAGCGGCTCCCCCACTACTCCTCAGCCTGTGACAGGTCACTCAGCCACAGCACCAGCACGGCTGCAAAATGGATGGCAGCCAGCAGGGAGCACCTGCGGAGGAATAGCAGGCGAGCAGCATTCCATCACAGGACCTCGAGACACAGATGTCATATGAGACACGAGGGACGTGTTTGGAGTGGGGGATGGGGTGGGAGGGCCAATGGCAGAGGTTTTGGCATGGTGGGGCAGTAATGGGGTGGGATAGCAAGCCAGCTGCTACCAACAGATTCTTAATGAGGTGTCCCATCAAGAACACAGGGAGATGAACATTAATGACTACAGCTAAACTTGTCTGTTCATTTATTCCCTCCTTTTCAATCACGCTAGCATGAGGCACATGACATGTTTGGGAACACGCTAATAGGGTTTTTTCCTCTCCCAGGCCTGATTTGAATATAGTTTGGCTCACCTTTTCACTAATAGGGTGGCAGCCATTACAGTTATATTCACTATTGATTTATCTGTCTCCTATTTTTATTTTTATTGCTTGATTAATGTTTAGTCCATGAGGTCAGAATTTCCCAGAGCTAAATGAAAGCCTCTTTCATTTGCTTGTTTTGTCTGACGACCAGCACAAAGCCTCATGATATTCAATTCAGTGTAATTATAAAGCAGAGAAAAGCAGCGAGTCTTCACATTTTAGAAGCTAGAACCAATGGATTGCTTTTTTGCATTTCCTTTTTTTTGTCTAATAATGGACCGAAATGATCATTATTACTATTACTATCATTATCTAAATTGTTGTCAGTAAGCTGTCCAGCCAGATGGGAAATGCGAAGGCCTTGAGAGAGTGAATGCACGGGAGACGAAGGCCTGTCACCATAACCATATCATCAACTTATCGTAATATATGGACATGACTTTGATCACTTTGCTAACTTTGATATTGCCCATTGTGTTTACTTGTTTAATAGGAATGTCGCCAACACGAAAACAGAATAAACAGCAGTGTGATCCCGACCGTTACTTGGTGCAGCAGTTCTTGGCTTTTGTCTCTTCACCTCTGCCTACATTCACAAGTCCGAAGAAAAATAAAAGACACTTCAAAGACGGTAGCCTGCAGCTGCACTTTTTGAATGGAAGAGGCACAGTGCTGGTAGTCGTGAGCTCACCAACCCCTGGCAATTGGCCAAAATTTGTAATTTTAACCTCCAACAACTTACTCTTGCACTCCCTAAATCCACCAGCATATTACCTGGCTCCGAGGTCGTCCATCCCTGGTAGCTGACTGCAGCACTCCGGCCATCATCTGTCCCTCGTACTTGCCTAAAGACACGTGGGCCCAATCCCATTTCTCATTTTCGCCCCTACCCCTACCCCTCTTTTTCGAGTGCCCCTTGCCCCTTGCAACAAAGTTACAAGGGGTAGGGGTTGAAATATTCCCCTATGAAATGGGACAACCCTTCATACCCAGAAACGTCATCATTAGTCGTCAGTGACGCGACGAGTATGTTGCCGGGGAAACCTCACAACTAGCGTTTTTTTTTTTTTTTTGTTATGTTTGTTAGAACAAATGTATATAATACATTGAAACAACATTTCCGATGGTTATCATAGTCTTTAAATCTTTAGTTACGAAGAAAATACTTACATATATGGTTTTCTTTCATTGCCTCTGAAGCCTTCCCTGCCATCTTGCCGGTGATTCACAAGGCATTCTGGGAGATTTCTCGTAGCACTCGCTTTGAAGTGTGCCTCTGAAAAAACTCCGTTTGGAGGGCCATATAGCCCTAGCACTCCACCCTTCCCCTCTGCCTCAATGAGATTCGGGACATCCCTACCCCTATGCGTGAACGCGCAAAACGGAGGGGTAGGGGCAAGTGGTAGGGTTAAGGGGTGTATTGGGATTGGGCCGTGATGATCAAGCTTTTGCGGCCGTAGCACATACATTTTGGAATGCTCTGCTTTCTCCCTTACGGTCTGCGGCTTTAAGTACGGTGTGCACTTTTAGCTACGTGGCTCACATCATGGATTTGTCTCTTATGTTTTCTTTTTTGTTGTATAATGCCCTTGTGAAGCACTTTGTGACCTATGTCTATAAAAAGTGCCATATAAATAGATTTGACTTACTTTTACATACTTTACCGGGCACGTTATGGAGGTTACTGCAGTCTTCCTGGTGCTTTGCTAGTAGGGATGCACCGATCCGATATCTGGATCGAATATCGGCCCCGATATCATCAAAATAGATCGGGTATCGGAAAATGCAACCTATACCTGAGGCGATCTTTCCCTTTAAATCTGTTGTGACACGAGCTATGTCATGGAGCAAAGGAGAGAATCTGCTGTGTGGAGGTATTTATTTGGTATCAACTGATACTCAAAGGCACAGCATCGGGTTTGGTACCGAAACTGAAAAAGCTGGATCGGTGCATCTCTATTTGCTAGGCGTGTCTGTGATTCGTAAGAGGCGTCACATGTTTTTTTCAGCCAAATTTTGTATTAAGTCTCAAACTGAGTCATTTTTGGCTACTCCTACAAAGGTACTAAAAGTTTATATGTTGTTTATCAGTGTTTCCTACAGAGTTAGAATCTACGTGTGGCAGTAGTTTACTATGGGGGGGGTCGAAACCGTGTGCATGCGAACACAGCACAGGTGGAACCCTTCGTGACTTCTTTTTTCCTCAGCAGCAGTTTGCAGAGTTTGAATTGTGGGTTGGATGTTCTGCTGCTCCGTCTGCACCCAGAGTACGCTCTGCGCTCCGAGAGTGTAGTGCAATAAATAACCGAACAGTTTATATATAATAAAAGTCCGTCTATGAAAATAAAAAATCATAAAAAATCAAGACATTGCGGCAGATGTTCTTATCATGGCAGGCTGCCACGATTACATGAACATGTGGATAACCCTGCATAAATTAGCGGTATATGTATAATTGGTGTCAAGATGACAATATTATTGTTTAACGCAATTATTTCTGGGTCCAACAAAGAAATCATGGTGACAGGCCCAGGAGGGAGATACATGATTATGATAACCAGGTTAAGCGGATGCACACTATTAGAATCTTTGACCTATATGAATAAATAAATACATACATTGATGAGTGAAATGACAGCCATTGAAATAATTGTGTTTTGCAGCAGAAATATTATTTTCCTGAATAAAATGTGAAATTCTTTTTGTCAATCATCTTTGCAACATTAACGACAGGCAGTGGAGCTATGTAATAACCACTGATTTGAACCATAACTGACAATGTGGATATGTACGTTTCTCTGGTGAAGGACAGTGAGTTTTTGTATAACCTTTTCTCTGCAACCAACAATCCAAGTGCTTAAATTACTGGCTGGGGAAATAAGCAAAATGCTCTTTCTGCTTTCATACTTCATTTACCTGGAGTGGTCTAAATTAGTCCTGAGTGCATAAGCATGTCATTCAAGCTTTAGGGACACCTGCTGAACAAATTCACTCAAAGAGTGCGCACGCACACACACACACACACACACACACACACACACACACACACACACACACACGCAGAGCAAGATCCCCAAATATGTCCTGCAGTCTGTTTGTGCCATATGTCGTATAATATTGTAGTGAAGTGTAGCAAGTCTAAATGAAAATTCACCCAACATTATCTAATTAAGCAGGTGTGAAAGCAGCTTAATTCAAGTCGGTTTTGGCACCTCTCACCGGTCCACGTTCAGCGTGAAGCAACAGTTCATTCAGCTGAGAGATGTGAATACTTTCATTAAGCCAGGGACCAAGTTGCACACTTTCATTTCTCCTCAAAAGAAGATGTCAGAAGTGGTCTTGAGTTATAAAGGGTGGTGGTTTTATTAGCCACTGCTAGCCTGTGGGGTGCTTTTTGTTGCGGAGTGACAGGGGACTTAATAATGAAGCTCTCTAACCCAATGAGCCCTGAATCAGTGGAGCCCCTTTTCCCCTTCTTTGTCCCTCTCCCAATCCCCCCACAGTGCCACTGCATTCCCAGCCTGGCGGGGCAGTGTCTCTGGGCCAGGGCCATGTCACGCACCCCTTTTGGCCCCAAACGACTGCGGTGGGGGGGTCAGGGGTTCAAGTGCTCCCCGTGGGGCGATGCACGGGATGCCTAGCGACGCCGTGGCTCGGCCCCTGCACTGGCTACGTCGGTAATTAATTTCTAATGAGAACGAAATTGGCTGACCTCGCAATAGCTAGCCTCTTGGCTCTAGCTCACTATTACTGCCCCTTTCCCATTTTGCCTTTCTCCCACACAGACTTCAAAGTAGAGGCGAGGATAGCCCCTCCTGGCTCGACGCTGATAGTGAAGCGCTCAGAGAACATTCCTCGCGTGCTAGGCAGAGGTTGAGTGTGGATTTTATGGGCTGTGTTTCTGCTAGTCCCACACATACCTGTGGTTCATGTGCATGCTGTAGTAGGAGGTTAACTGTGTTAACCCCTTCTCATGTGTATCAGAAATACAACTGGCAGTGCTGAGGATGTGAAGGCTTCTGTGCCTTTAGAAAGATGTTATAATACACCGTGTTTAGGAAATCTTTTACAAACCTGCTGCTGGGCTTTGTTCCATTAACATCCTATGCTCATAGGTCTCATCTAATTTACCAGGCCATTCAAATGCTCTAAAAGGAATACTCTGAATAGGCCTGTCATGATAACTACTTTAAGTGGACCATATAGTGTCCCAGAAATAACTGCAAAAAGTGATATTATTGTCATTTTAAGACCATTTTATGGCACTGATATAGTGCTAATATGGTAGCATTATATGCAAGTGCACCCCTCAATTAACTCTTCATTCTTAACAGATACTTGAATTGGAATATGACGAAATAGATTAAGATAGCTGAAATAAATGAAAAACACGACCAAACCAACAAAGAAAATAGACTCTTTCGCTGTGTTAACACAAACTGAACATAAATAATTGTTAAACATTTGGCACAGAGGTATAGAGCAGGGTTGCCAAACATATTTTAGATCATGGGCCACATACAACCCAATTTAATCTTAAATGGGCCGAACCAGTAAAACCATTGCATTATCAAGTTTTCCCTCACTTTTAGTGTAAAAAATTAACATTTCAAGTAGGGCTGACCTTCGAATCCATTTATGGACATTTGAAGCTTTGGAGCTCAGAGTGAATTTAATTTGAAGCATTCGACAACGAAAAAAAAAAATGGCGAAAACATAGTTTCTTCCAACACTACAATTAAGATAAAAATATTCACAAACGAAAAAACACTAATGGTTGGTGATAAGTAGTGTTTAACTTTTTATTGAACACTAAATTAAAACCCTCGGCACACACTGCAGCACAATCAAACAGATGCGCAACTCTGAGCATCAGAAGTGTCTCTGACACCAGACGCAGAGCGGACCGGTGGAACTGGAAAATGCATATTAGGCCTACTAGTTACTGCTTACGTTTTTCAAGTGATTTCCCAAATTTGTTGTTGAGTTGTGATATGCCAGTTGCTTTTGGCAAATCTGGCACTCTGCTTTCTGGGGGTTGTTGGGGCATATTTTAAAGTGCAACCACACATCTGATGACCTCTTGGACATGTCTGCCAGCTCTGAGTGCGCTCGTTGTCAGTATCGGACTGGTGGGAGTCAGTGTTGCGTTTAAGGTCTCCCCCAAAAAAACGGAAAAAAAAGCGCAGAAGCTTAGAATTTTTTTTTTCACAATCGTATCCTGTGCCATCGAACGAAGCTTTGAATTTTTTGGGTCAGCCCTAGTTAGAAGTAGCTTACAATCTGAAAACATTCACGATTAATGAACAGTCTATCTACAAAACAAACTATGAACAGCCGGAGTATGGCTTTGTTGCTGACGCTATTTCATTAGCAGTAAGGTGGCTAGCATTCTCAGCTGCAGTGCTGATCTCTCGGCTAAAACTAAAACCAGACTTATGTTCTTCAAACCTGCCAACAGTTAATTCATCTTCTCTGTTCTTAGTTGTCATTGCAAGTTGTTGTATTTTTCGACCTAATGCGTTTGATAGTGGTGCTCAATATGATATTCATTGAGCAGTGAGAGGTGCTTTGAGCGTACCAAGCTCACTGGCGTCATATTTACCTCTGTGAAGAAATAGGAACTGGTTCATTTGGACAAATAGGAATAGCAGTATATTTAATTGAAAAAATGGAATTAATGACTTCTCTGCAATTGGATTGAACCGATTGGCGGGCTGGTTCTGACCCCTGGGCTGTATGTTGGACAACCCTGGTATAGAGAGTCATTCCTGAACAGACAAATTTACTGTCCGGCCAGTCTCTCAATGGTTAGAACTTTTGTTGGAGTGCAAAGTAACAACATAATAGCTATCAGCATCTTTTTTTCCATTTGGCTTTGGTGCTATGAAAAAACGGTTACACACTGGGGCCATGTCTTGTAATGGTCGGGAAAACCCTGCCCTTTATTCTGGCATCATGTTGGCTAAAATGTTGGTGGCATTCTTATGTAAACAAACATGAATATAAACACAAGGGCAAAGGACATGACCATGATGATTTTTCTTGACCTCCATAAGTCAATAACAGAATTATCATATGGTAGGCTAACTCTGTCATTTTGGGAATTTACTAGATCAATAACACTCCATTTTTTTAAAGTTTATTTTAATATGGAGATAGTGCTTTGTAGCATTTAGCGTAGCTTATCACGGAGGCCAGAAGCTGGGAAAATGGCTAGTGTTTTTCAAAACTAAAAGGATTAGCTACCCTGCAACTCTGTCTTACTGCTCTGTCTCTGTCTAATTTACTAGTGCATTACTTTTGGCAAGAAATCTACCATATGAAAGAGTCAGCTTGATTTTATTCAGTGGTATCAAAAATTTGCAAAAGCTGGCAACATCACAATTGGGACAAGATTTCTCAGATGCTGTGTGCAGCCTCTGGGCCCAGTTGTTGTTGGGTGAAAAGTAGCTCCAGCATGTAAGCTTAAGATGTCATGCTTTTTTTTCTGTACATATGTTAAATACACACATAACAGCTATGGAGTTGTGTCTTTGACGGAGCTTGGCTAGCTGTTTTCACGTCAGTGTGACGTTAGGTTGAACAACTCACAGACCTCTTTGACCATCTTCAAAAACATTTGAGTCAAAAGAGAATGGAAAAGTAATCTTCCTATTCAAAGATACTTAATTAAAGCACAGTATCTGTATGTTGTGGGTTTTTTGGTCAGCGCGGCAGCAGTGTGTATTGATAAGACTTCCTGAGGGGAAACAATTGTGTGAAATGCAGGAAGCCATTAGGAAGCCAGGGACTCATGTCTCTCCCTGCTGAGTAAATAGTGTCTGGGCCTCCCCCCGATTTCATCCACTTCTGAATGAGCCCAGCACTTGTAACAATAAAGGCAGGAAATGAACTGTACTCACACAGGAGCGTGCAGGATGCTCATTGTGTTCCTAATTGACCAAACTAGGTTGGGTGATAAAAGCAGACTTTTCTCTTGGTTAGTTGAAAATAGCTCAAAGGTAGCGTACAGTAGGTGTGGTCCAGAAAAGCAGCTAATGAGGTGATGTTTCATTGCATAATTTTAGATATTTTTTTTTTTGGGCTGTTTTGGTCATATCCTAACTGACCCAGTTTGTGTGAAATTGGAGCTCACAGTTTGAAACAAGTGCTGCCTAATGCAGACCTGCATTGCTTACATGTAGCATGTGTATGAGAATACAGGAGAAAACACACCTCCCCCATTGTGGTGGTACTGTATGTGCTGTTGTAGTCCTCAGTGTCAGCCTGTTTACTATTGTCTAACCTCACTGGCTGCAGCCTCCTCATTTTTCTCAGTGGAATGCAGGTGTGAGTCAGAGCCAGACAGCCTTACTTGAGTTGTCATCTGAGAAGCCCTGCAGGGGAAAGTTGTTTTGCCCTTGAGTGTGGAGCATAAGGGTATTTGGGCTGACCTGCATTCAGAGAAGATTGGTGATGTAGTTGGGATTTGGGTTACTAGTGCCAATCCCTCTACTCATTAGACAAAATTCAATTGTGTGTTTGTGTGTTGCAATCATGCCCAATCTCTCCCCTGAGCCGTTAGCTTTTTCTTCCTTCAGCATCTGTTGTGCTCAAAAGTAGGGGTGGGAATAATCAGAGGTTCCATGATATGACACTATCACGATACTTAACTCACAATACAATATTATTGTGATGCAAACCTTTTTGGATACGTTTTATCTAATAAGATGTTAGAAGTTTTCAGTCTGCTCATCCCACTTGAATCATCTTCATCGCAGCAAAATGCATCTTATAGACTGGAAAAGCAATTGATTTATTATTCTAGTAGGCTACCAACAGTTTAATATGTATCTGCAATATTAATGATTTATATAAGAAAGAAAATCAATACTTTGTGTCCATGTATCGATACAATATTGACACGCAAAATATCGCAATACTTCGATGTATCGATCCCCTCCCCCTACTTTACTTCTACATTGTTTATACTTGCTGTATTGTGGCTTTTTTAGGCCACTGGCACAAACGTGATGGGTCACACACATTCCTGCACCTGTCCCAACCACTCTCCTTTGGGCGCTAGTGGTTGAGCAGGCAAGGCGTGTGTTTTTGTAATTGCAGGGCTCCACACTGCGACCATTTAGTTGCAATTTGCTACCATGGAGCACCAGTGTAACTTGCAGATCTTAATGATATATGAATTGGAGAGCTGTTAGTTTGTTTCCATCTCACAGTGAATAAGTCCTTGCATTTTAAGGTGCTGTTGTAACAGTTTAGCTTTTCACTAACAGCTAACTGTTGATTGGACGCTTTAGGTCAACAGTTCAGCCTGAGACGAGTTGGGTGCTTCGAAATAAAAGCTCCAGTGGTTCCACTTTGATTTACACTTATTAAGATTTTTTTTGGGGGGCTTTTTGCCTTTAATGTACAGGATGAAGTGAAACGGGGTGAGACAGAGAGAGCGGGGGGTGACATGCAGCAAATGGTTGCAAGTCGGAGTCAAACCTGCGACCGCTGCAGCGAGGCATCGCCATTGTACATGGGGCGCTGGCACTATCCACTGTGCTACAGACGCCCCTTGGTTTACACTAATGATCATAAGTTTACGTACACTGGCAGAATGTGTGATATGTGTTCCATTCTTTAAATAAAATGCATTTCTTATATATTTTATGGGATTCAAATTAAACTATAAAACACCAGCTTATTACACAAACCAAAATATTGAGATGGTCTCTGTGTACAAAGGTTTGCATACCCTTAGTTTTTAGTAGTGTGTATTGCCTCCTGTAGCATCAATGATGCCTTGCAGTCTTTTGTAATAGTTGTGGACAAGACCTTTTATTTTCCCAGGTGGCAAAGCTCCCCATTCTTCTTGGCAAAAAGCCTCCAGGTCCTTTAAACTCTTGGGTGTTCTTTCATGGGTGATCTTTGAGCTCTCCCAAAAGTGACTCAGTGGTATTGAGGTCAGGACACTGTTATGGCCGCTCCAGAACCTTCACTTTTTGCTGCTTTAGCCACTCAAGGGTGGACTTGGCCTTGTGTTTCGGATCACTGTCATGTTATTGTCCAAGTAAATCCCATGTGCAGCTTCCAGTTACCCCCCTCCAAAAGACATCAGAGATTTGCCTCCATGGTTCACAGTAGGGATGGTGCACTTTTCATCATGGGCATTGTTGACTCCTCTTCAAACATAGCCTTTGTGGTCAGAAAGTTCAGATTTGGTCTCATTGCTCCAAATGACTTTGTTCCAGGTGTTTTGAAGCTTGTCTAGGTGCTGTTTGCATGCTGTAAGTGGGTTATTAGTTTAGTATTTTCGTTGTGTTCAATAATTTAGAGGAGATTTCTAAATATTGACATCTATATTGTTTATCTTGATATGGCCCAAAATTATCAAGATATTATTTTTAGGCTGTATCGCCCAGCCCCACTCTAAGGTAATGTGGGCCAATTATATTCCAAGAATCAGATTAACCAGTTTCCAGATTGCCATTCTGGTTTAATTGTTGGGGAAGGGATCAGTGGTTATCTGGCCCACATTTTGTGCTTAGTGTAATTGATATTTGGTTTACCCCTAGATTAAGTGACAACTAAGAAGGTTAGCATTGAGGATTTTCCCAGATTAATTCCAGGAGTCCAATCCGAGTGGGCTGACCACTCTCCCTGTGTCATCCCAAACGTCTGCTTTACCTGGGATTTACTAGCATATGAAAAGGAAATGAGATCAGAGGTGGCGATAAATCCTGCAGCAAAGCCTCCCTCAGAGAAAATGAGATGCACACATGGCATCGGTGGTAACCAGCCGCTCATGTCTTCTTTTCCAATAAATTGATTTTGGGTGCTCAGGTGATGAGAGGTGGGGCAGTCCATTAGAGCGGAGCTTTGTCAATTGAACGTTCACTTTCTTGGCTGTAATTTTGTGTAATGCAGCTTTGCACTGACTTTTTGCATTGTGAATACTGAAATGTAAAGAACTCTGCTTCGGCGAGGCCTTCGTCTCTTTGTTGTCGTCCATTTAGCCCCAAGAGATATGTTATATTTCAGACGAGATGCTACACATTCACGCTGTGTTCACAGGCCGACGAGGTCCATGTATCCCAGCAGATTCACCAGCAACTAATTTAGGGGTTGTTAAGTGATTTAGCATCTGCTTTTTATGGGACCCTAGTGAGCCACAACTGCCACCCCCCTTCTGCCCATCAGTGTCTGTGCCTGTGGCGTCAAGGCTCGCTTTTGAATTTCAATCAGCCCTGGATGCATTGTTGTGTTTATTTGAGGGGGATGGGTCGGTTAGGGTGTTAGTAGTAGTAACTGGTTGTGTGTGTCAATCAGATATTCACTGTGACCAATGGGCAACTCATCGGAGGCTAGTTTGGCGTGTTCTCAGGGGGCACGAGGCTTTAACTGCTGCCCGCGGGGCGAACCCTGCCCTCCATTCTTCACACATCGTCCTCCCTCCCCTCATCATCCTCCTCACAACGAGAACACAGGCAGCGCAATCAATAACAGCCTCACCCTCCGTCTCCTTCCACCTCCCTCCCCCCTCCGACGCCTCCTCTGGTCAGCCGCTCCCTGCTTTCCATTTATCAACACTGCGTTTGATGTTGGCTTCATCATTCTCTGTCAACCCCCCAACACCTCGATGTGTGTAATTGTATTAGATTCGTCATGGTGGCGCAGTTACTTGGCCCGCCCCAGCTGGTATTGGGCCAAAGGGGCTTCTTTCCATGTACCTGCAACCCCAGACATTAGTTATAAGTATCTGTAGAATTTAATTTATTTCCATATGGTGTTGCGCTGTTGTGGTTCAGTGGTTTTCGTAATACCCTAAGGTACATTACGTCTTTTATTAAAGACCGTTTTCCTTTTCCTGATTACCATTGTTCCCTACTTCCCACAATCCCGCTCTTCGTGCCAGGCAGTGAGGCACAAGTGTTGAGCCTACATTAAAAATCAAACCCCTCAGAGGGCCTGTTGTAGAGGACGAGTGAAAAAAGACGGGAAAACTAATCTCACACACAAACATGCACTTGGACAATGGAGATGCCTGCATCAGTTTCACACTGTGAAATATTCCTTCAAAAATTTATTGGGCATTTTTGCCACTTGTGCTCATTAGCAGTTTATTTCTTGAAGAATGTGCTCAGTGTGAAAATATTTGACAATAACAGTTTTTATTGCCCCCACAAGGAAAACTGGCATCAGTGACTCAATATCTGTTTTTAACTGTGTGTTTGTGTTTGTTTGTGCAAATCTGGACAAGTTGAAATGTTCAATTTCAGACTTAGTTAAAAATGCAGTGTTTCTTCTCAGTGCTGAATTTAAAGATCAGTCTGATACGCTGCAGGGTTTGTACGGTCATGAAAAACCTGAGAAAGTCATGGAATTTGCATATAGAAATTTCCAGTCCTGGAGAAGCTTTGCAAAAATAATTAAACCCAGACTGTTTAATAATAATTGAAATTTGCCTCACAGGTGTAATAGAGAGTATGTGGTTTAGTGAACATTGACTGAGATAAGATCTTTATTTGAGATCTTTATTGGTTAACAATGTACATGTTAGGACACATCAGTCCATTGACGTTGGATTGTTCTCTTTGTTGGCAACATCAGACTCCGACCTGAGTTGCAGCTTGTTCCTTCACATGATGTGAATTCATGTAATGTCAGGTAAATGCTGGTGTAACCCTGTAAAAAAACATGGGAAGAAGACAATGAGCAACGAAAGAGGAAATTACCCAAAATATTAGCAAGAAAAACAAGAAAATAAATATTTTTTTGCAATTTGTGGAACATTTCTTACCAAGTTTCCTCATTGCCTTTTACCCCATATTTTTGAAAGAAACTTGACCAGTTAGCTCAGAGTGCAAAGGGTTGAATACTGATGTCGCTCTAGGCTTCAAAGGGTTAATAATAAGTGACTCCACTTGGACAAGTAAGGCATGGCTGGAGAAAGACCAGGCGTTCAAAATGTGGACTGTGTAGTTAAATGTGCGACATTTCTAACTAGGGGTGTAACGGTACACAAAAATCTCGGTTTGGTACGTACCTCGGTATACAAGTCACGGTTCGGTTTTTTCCGGTACAGTAATGAAAAAAATAGACAACTATTAAATATCTTTTACTTATTGGTAACCTTATTAAAACGTACCACCACAGCAGTTAACTCTTTTTACACAATTTTTGAATGAAACAAATATATATAAAATCCTGCTTTTTAAAGTTGGTGCTAAAGGAGGCCAATTTTCACTATTTCTATGAGACACGAGCCAGCTTTTTCAGGTCATGTTCCCCAAGGCAGGATAGCTGCTTATGTTGCATGTGATGTATAGAGGCTCTTATCGGACTGACTTTATTGTAAGAAACTAATTGGTAAATTTTGACATGGGTTTCAGAGACGGTATGGTCATGAAAATTTGCCTCAAAGGCATGAAAAAATCTTGGAAATTTATTGGTAAAAAATGTGTATGAAGCCTGAAATTGAAGACATGTTCACACACTGGAATCAGAGCGTTATTGGCAACATTAGCAGTGATGCTGTAATTCCATTTTATTGTTTTCACCTTTGTCTCATTAATTCCTCTTATCAACTAATGAGCACTAATTTCCTTTTTGTGAGACTCTTTTGTGCAACCTGTTGTGCGAGGATAATCTCTGGCCAGTACATTTCTTGTTTTGAGAAACAGTGAGCGGATGTACAGGGAGAATAGAGAAAAGGATGGCGCGCAGAGGAGAATGAGGAATGGGACAGACTTAAGAGGCACAGTGAGAGAATCTGTCTTTGTCGATTACACACGCAGTACAACCTTGGCGGCCACATTAGATCTCTTTCTCCATACACCAAACTACCATTAATAATGGATACAGCTCTCTGGCTCTTTTGCTTTTCTTCCCCTCCCCCCCAGCGTTGCCCCTCAAGGCGTCTACCCCTCTCTCCCTGTCCCCCCTCTTCCCTACCTCCATCCTGTCCTGGCCTTCCCGTCCCTTTTCCCCCTCCCCCCCAACTGTTTCAGTTGTGAGACTGCTAGCCAGGAGCCATGGCAGGTGTGCATACATCATCATGGCGCTGGCCACACAGCCACACAACCTGCAGCGCCCAGCAGTCATCATCAGACGCACGCATCCACCTGCCTGGAAAAAAAAAAAGAACATTGTTGAATAGTTGAGCGTGTTTGGTTTACCCGTTTTGTAGCAGTCGGTGTTATCTGGGTCTCGATGAGGACATTAGCTTGTTTTGTTTCTCTTGACAGAAACGTACAGACAATGACAAATGAATGACAAACACACTCTGCGGAGATACTGGGAATAAAATGGAGTGCATACAAGCCATTGTTGACACTCATCTGCATGCACAGTGGGAAAACGCGTGTTTTATTAATATTATCTTGATTGTCACTTCAGCATTGCGTCTGTCATTTGATCCCAGATAACATTCCCTAAACAGAAGCTTCTCAAGCTTAACCCTTTAAAGTCCTTCTCAAGATACATATCAAAGTAGTCAATACCAATATTAATATTTTCTTAACATAATTTTCCCACATAACAGTTAAAAAAGCCCACCTCTAAACAGGGGCTGGTAGCAGATCTACTCTTTCTCTCATTGAGAAATTTGCTTGTTTTAAGTTTCGCATTCCACTTTCTCGGATGCTGCTCGTGCTAGGTTGACCAGTTAGGGCCGAGACACATGATGCAACTTTAACTGCTTGGAAAATGCGAGGTAGGGTGCTGGGTGCTGCTCTTGCGCTCATTGAATGCCAACATTTTAGAGCATGGAGACAGGTTGCGTCTGAGGTAACCATAACCACCATCGTATCATAGCCGAAGTACCTGAAATCCTGACTGTAGAGCTGATCTTCCTCCAGGCGTTGTTTTGTAAGCGTGTATTAGGCCTAAAATATTGTCCGTAGAACAGATGCAAAGTTCTGGGTAGTCCTGCACTAAAACCTATTTTCCATAGACTGATATTTACAGAGGAGGGAAATATATCTGCTGGCTGTGATGGGTTGTTCCCTGTCACGTGACATATGGTTCATGTTGCTGTTTTCCAAAAGTTTATTTATCTCAGGGCGCAGCTGGCGCATCCTGAAAAATAAGTATCTAGGAATATATGCGTGTAGTGAAGGCATGGCTCTCGCTTTTAAGCATCTACATTGAAAACAATGGATTGAAGGGTGCAACAAATGTGTACGGTCCCTTAAAGAGCAGTGCACATTTAAGAGATTCAGCCATACATGTTTGAGCCTCAGTCAGACCCAGACTCAGATAAGAAGTCTGTTGTGCACCAGATTTGGCAAGCAGATGCCGCAGAATGGTAGAAGTAGTTAGCATCTTAAATTTATGTTGTTTGTTAGCTTGTAGGCCAACTAGCAGTTGCTAACACTGCATTGTTGGTTGTGAAACATACAATAATATCTGCCACAATGGGGACTTTAGTAGATAGTTGAAGAAACTCCAGCGTCCAGTTTACATCCAGAAATTGCAAATTATCACTGGTTGTATAGACATCTATGGGCCCAGCCATCCACTCAATGGAAAACACCCTGCACACTATAATTTACAATCATTAGAGGCACAATTTTGTGTCAGTCAACTAAGTTATTTGTCCTGTTCACTGTTTCAGCTTTTGCAAGGCCACATTGATTTACAAAATACCACCTGAAGTACTTCTTCATTATATTTCCTCCTGCACTGGGGAATGCAGAGAGTTTCTAAAAGTGCAGAGATGTTATCATCCATCAGTCTGCTCCATCTATTACATCTTATCTTGGTGTAGAATCAGAGTGATGTTTAGACAGGAGGCTGGAGAGCAAATAATATGGAGGAAAGGAGATTTACAAAGCAACGCTGAACAAAGTAACCCGGTTTAAGTTTCCATTTTTAGCATGAGGTGGAAGACTCGTCATTAGAGTTAATGCATTACATAGCGCTATAGCTGCCACGTTGTGTAGCTGTTTCAAAAGCACACATACATGTGACACCGCTAATCACGTGCATGGGCTGATGATGGATGATATCATAAATATAGTGCATGTGGCATTTGAAAGACACTAATGCTCTTCTAATCCTCTCACCATGATAAACGAAATGTATATGTAAGAAAATGGGACCTAAATGTGTAACGCAGGAGCTGTGCTGTGTTGTTAATCCCTCTGGAGTCACTGCTTACTTCCAGAAATCCTCTTGTCTGGAGATTGACACGGCCTCATTGTCTCAATTTATGGAGGAAAGTAAAACACTGCAGTTCGAAGCAGAAATGCGTGAGCAGACAGGTCTGCTATGCAAGGAAGATAAATCATTCTCAGTTTAATATTATTTTGTCATAGCCCAACAATAGATGGCTGACCTGTTGTGGGTGTTTCCTTATTTTATGCATGCTCCAGTGAGCTCTGATGAGTTATCTGCCACTTAGCAGACTAAAGGTGGTCGTGCAGTTGCTCTGACAGCAGCATCCTCATAGTTGGTGGCTGCAGACATGGCTGTCTGAAACTGTGGTTGTTTCCTGAAGTAAACCCTGTGTCTAATGTCACTCAGTCACGTTGTGAACTCAGTGTTTCTGTGGTGGGTAGTATATTTCCTTTCAAAGACCAAATGCATCAGGGTCATAACACCAGAAACAGGTCCTGGTTGGATCCCCCTATCATGGATTGTCACGGTGAAACCAGAGTACAATAAAAAAAAAAAAATCAATGAAAAAAGGCGCGGTGGAGGGTGGTAAGACTCCCACTTGACAGATTAAGGACAGGTTCGCAACACTCACAGAGGAGAAATCATATTTCCTGTCCACTTCTGTGGGATTATCCTTATCTGCTATAACTGTGTGTCCTCTGCTGTATAGTTTAAAGTACTATATGTTGTAGTGCTGCACCGTTCCCACTGAAGTGATGACTTGCATAGAGAAAAAAAATATAATCGTGGTCTTAATGGTTTGAAGGTTCAGTCAGAGGTCTCACACACTGCTAACTAGAGCTGTTCTGATACCGATACCAGAATCAGAAAAGCCTTAAATACTGCGTAAAATGCTGCATCAGGTGTTGGCGAGTACACAACCTCTATGCAGCGATCGGATACCATGTAATTTACTTAAAATTAAATCAACTTTAAAGTAGTTTCACAATGGTCCAGTGCCAGTTGTTTAATTTGGATTAGAGTGATCCAGATTTGGAAATCCCATGTTTTGCTATCCAGGATCAGCGAATCCATTTTACTTTGCTGCTGGTTTTGTCAAAGCAACCTTGAACTGGATCACCCTGGTCCAGAAGCAGACTTTTGAAGATCATCAGATCTGTAGAACCAGTGCTCTGAAAGGGACTACATATCACAATTACTACTCAACGCCAAAGGGGCCGCCAAAGAGACCGAAAAGGAGATCTTTGGGATCGTAACTTTAGATAATTTTTGAATGATATAGACAGCTATTTAGGGGATTACTGAAAAGCTTAATAGGTAGCCTGTTGTCTACTTTATCAAAGGAACTTTTAAAGTCAGGTGCAAAACATAAATAAATGTCTAGATGTATTTGAACAATTTGAAAATTTTATTACGTTTTGTTACCGAAATCCACCCAGAATCCTCCCATTTGCTGGGATCAGGGTAGTCCTGATGGATTAGGTGATCTAATCCAATTTCAGAATCCATTTTTCTCTCTTTTGAACAACCTGTTTTTAAGATTGGAGCCAATCAGATGGCAGAAATCTGATCAGATTACTTCAGAAAAACTGGGCCCGGGAAATCGGTTCTTCGTCACTGCTCTAAAACAGTAGCCTACATGGGAAGTTGCACTGTACAGCCACTGCCAGCTACCTTTTTAGAGCGGCAAAGAAAATTTGATTTCTGGTAAATCGCGTAAACATTTACAAAATGTCAAATTAGCTAAGAAATGAAAGTTTTATGGCGTTAATACAAAGGGGTTAACCCGAGCCATGTTATACAACAATGACAGGAATCATGTCACATGCCTACAGTCTTAGCAATATACAGCTGTTTAAACATTTTTTAATGCAATGGTATGTGATCGGTACTCTGTATAGGCTGATATGCAACGTCAGGAATTGGAATTGGTATCAGGAAGGAACAATGTTATCTGAACATCTCTACTGCTCACCAAATGAAAAAACCTTTTATATGGAGCACTATCAGACAAACAACTGCTATAGAATAACTGAGGTTCACAATAAGAAACCAAACCTCTGTTTATCTATCAGATTAACAGATGTGTATGTGCATGTAAAGAATGCTAAAGTGAGTTAACACGGAGCAGACGGTGCTGTGAGGATAGGACACGGTGGTTGGGGGTTTCAGGCTTTTGAAATTGGGAGCATTGCCCATCGGAATTTGTTTTCCTTTTCCTCACGGGAGCGTCCTCCCCTCCTCACCCGAGGCAATCTGTCTTCCTGTCATCCTATTGATCCCCTACAGCGCTCATTAATATGGGGAAAAGGCCATTGAGCCTGAGATGGGAGGCTAGTGAGTGGCTGGTGTTTGCTGTTGAGAAGGTGTGTAAGCAGAATAAGGGGAATGATTCATCGAGCCCAAAATTATATCCTCAGAGCTGGGATACCTTCCATTTCCACTTAGAAAATGTCTGGCTCAGCGGGAAGAGCAGGCTTTTATGAAAGCCCCAAACTCTGGCAGCCATTGCCATATGAGTGTAAATAAAACTGCAATATCATCTGCACAGCTCGCCACCGAGGTGTGCTGGAGATGTTTGACCTTGTGCTCATGGATGACAAAACCCTCCCAAGAGGAGAGTACATAGAAACAAGGGATTTTAATCTCCTAGCATCAAGTGGCCTCGCTGAGCTCAAACCAGTTTAGAGTCACTCTGGTGAATGTCAGCGTCCTATCTAGCAGTAGACACCTTCCATCAGCAGTTTGCGTACATAATAGGAGTGGGTGGTGGCTTCAGAAGCAGTTTGAATTGTTAAGATGGCTGAAAATGAAACATAATCTCAAATCCACTCAGAAAACTACATGTGCTTTTCCTTCTTTCTTTATTTCTCCCATCTGATGTATTTTGATTCGAGCTTCATTTACATTCATATTGAATTTGTTGAGGGCCATATGCTCCCCGACGTTGTCATGGGATACAGGCCAGACTCATCATTTCCCTTTAGGAGGCAGCTGAGCACATTCATTTGTATTTGTTTTAAGTGATGAGATAAGGAGAGGAAAAGTCCCTCCTCAGACAGTTGGTAAATGTTGGATAAAACCAAGATGTTAACACTGTCCGCTGTTTCATATCAGTCTGACACATGCGAGCAGCGAACAGGTTCTCCTTGAATGTCATGTTGCACCAATACAAGTGGTGTTTAATCACAGAAGCCTCTTCCACACACGCGCTGCAAACCTGAAATTATCTAGACGTCACTTGCAAATGTTTGGATCAGTTGGATCGGACATTAAATGGACTTTATCCTGCCAGCTCCCCGGTACAAAGTCTGACTGAGCCTGTGTGTGAACAGAGCAGGTAACTGTCTGGAGGATTCACAGCAAGCAAGTGGGCGTGTTGATGATGTTTCTGTCATGAGGCTCGCACCAAATCGGAAGAAAACAAACACAACGGTGAAGAAGAACAGTCATTCACGCAAAGACGGTAAAGAGAATGTCAAACTGGAGAGAGGACGAGATTCTGGAATTTTTTGTCAGTGAGAGTAGATGCCGCAATCATCAGACAAATTAAAGGGATGGCAAGAGACTGTTATTTATGATCAGGCTATGTGACCACGGTGTAATCCATGTCATATCCTGCCTTCTGCACACTCTACCCATGCATCACCCCTTGCCAAAACCAAACAGAGTATTTCCAGTAAGTGAGAATGCTTCTGACATGGACAATCTCTTGATGTGTGCTACACGTGTGACAGAGAAACTACAGACAGACATTGTTCTTAGTTCATGCATTCATTCATTTTCCGTAACCGCTCCTCCTGTAAGGGGTCGCGGTGGGGCTGGAGCCTATCCTAGCTGACATTGGGTGAGAGGCAGGGTTCACCCTGGACAGGTCACCAGACTATCACAGGGCTGACACACAGAGACAGACAACCATTCACACTCACATTCACACCTACGGTTAATTTAGAGTCACCAATTAACTTGCGTGTCTTTGGATTGTGGGAGGAAGCTGGAGCACCCGGAGAAAACCCACACTGACACAGGGAGAACATGTAAACTCCACACACAAGAGCCCCCCCACCCTGGGTCTGAATTAGGAACCCTCTTGCTATGAGTCGACAATGCTAACTGCTGCACCACTGTGCAGAGTCAGGTGGGGCAGATTCCATGAAGAATCAGCCAGCATGCCAAAATGCAAATGCAGAATGAGCAATGAGCTAGTTAAAGCTTGTGAATAACTCTCTCTGGTTGTATTCACTGTAAATAAGAAGTGTAAATGACTAGGACAACAAAATGTCCTTGGAGACTCCATCTGGTGCACTTGCCACGCAGGACTGACACAATCAAGGGACTCCTGCGCAGTAATTTACAGCAAAGGTTACTCCCCCAAAATACTCTCAAGCTCTTCTTTAACCTGGGATGGTGGGGCCAGATCTCTCCATTTAGCTCCCCCTAAACTTGTTAGTAAATCAAGGCCATTGTGAGGTGCCAGAGAAATTGTCCATTAATAAGCACTATGCTTAGTCAAGTGGCACGGGAAGCATGGGGGTCAGGCCCGCCTTCCAATCATTACACCTCATCCACTTCCTCGTAAAAGGCCCCTAGCCACTCAGCTACAGGTCGCCATGGAGACCTAGGACAGGGAGCGGAGTGTGGGGTGGGGGTCGGGGGTTGGAGAGCGGCGCAGACAACCATTAGCATCCCATTCCATGGTAATTAATGATCATCCCACTGGCTCAAAATCAGGGCCCAGAGAAAAACAGACATGGAGCTCGCTCTCTGAGAGCAAATGTCAGTGGTAAGAAATACGTCTGAGCACCGGAGAGGGGAGCCGAGGAGGTTTTTGTTATGGTTGGAAAATGGTGGCAGGATGTCGAGGAAAGCTATAATGTTGCACGGGGGATAAAAGTGATGGATGTGAAAGTGATTTATGGTCGGGATGGATTGTGCGCGAGGAAATAATAAATAATAGCTTTTCATTTGCATAAGCACCCATCTATACTCAAGTCTGTCGTCTGCTATTCAAGGACAGGAGAACTTACAAAGCCCTCGTCTTTCCGCCTTTGGCTCATTCCGCACCTTTGACTGGTGTCTATCTGGCTGCGCTCAGATAATCACTTGTCTAATCGAGTTATGAGCGCTGTTCACATTGCAAATATGAAGCTCACATTATTGGGTTTGTAATCAAATCTTAGGTCTGCTTGCCCTTAGGGGATTTTCAGTCAGACGGTGAGCCAGGCAGCCAATCAGCCAGCCACAGCGGCTTTGAAGTGCCGGCAGACCAAACTACCCATCTTCCCCCTCTCTCCTCAAGCAGAGAGCTCCTCTCCTGCACAACCAAATGTGCATACACTCAGACACAAAAGCAATTCTGTGGGTAAATAAAAATGCAAACAAATGCCACACAGATGCCCATGTTTGAACATGCTGATGGGCATAGACAATAACATGGCACACACACTCACACTCTCACACTCACACACACACACACAGCAGAACAATTGGTGGCACGCAGACAAAGACTGTTGCCACACCATTCAGTAAGGGCCAGTGCTGCTCTTCCTGACAAGCATGCTGTGTGTGTGTGTGCTCCCTCAGTCTGGGCTCACAACCCACAGCCACAGCACTGACACCACACCTTTATCTCACAGACACACTGGACAGATTAAGAGGAATTTCGCCAGTTTGATAGGATGCAGGCGAAGGTAGGGATGTTTACAGCAGTGTTTAATTGCCTCCTGTTTACACTGATTTCTTTGAGACGTGGTATTTGAAGGCAACAATTTTATCCTCACTTGACAAATTGTATCAATAGGCACATTAAGTCTTAAAAACTCTGCGTTGCATTTATTCAACTTATTTTCGATATTTCGTGCTCTCATTTAGAGCGCTTTGTGATGAGTTATGGCTTGGCCGTGGCTGTAGTTTTGACAGGATGGATGACAATTATGTTGACAGGTATTCTGGTTGTTGCCAGATGGCACTTGTGAACTTTGGGTTCTCTCCAAGGTCTGTTTTGTTGTCCAATATCTGCAACCCAGTACGTTACTGTTGTATATAGCTTCGATTTTTAAGCTCCTGTTTTATTCACTGCATTATTACCAGAGAATGTTGTGATATTGCAACATTCATTGTGGCTAAAGGCGCTGTCCAAAAGCAAATTAAAGGTTGACCCAACAACAAGCAGATCAAAACACCAGATTATAATGTGCTCTCACTGTTTTCGATCTACTGACTGGTGTTTTTTTTAGAGAAAAACTGAACTGAATTAACAACTGAATTTACATGAATGCTTTGAAATATCAGAAAAAATTTGATTATAGCAGTAATGCCTGAAGAAATGAGAACAAAACACGTCAATATTATCAAGTATGCTCATTTGTGAAACACACAAATGCTAGTTTTTAATGTATAATGGGCAAAATGATGTTTAATACGTTAAAAATGTACTGACAAGGCCTTGAAATTTAACTTTACACAATTATTTTGTTGAAATCATCAATACCAGTGTGTCTGGAGTAACCCTGTCAGTCATTTAGAGCTGCAATGATTAGTCGGTCCAAAAGAAAACATTTGCTGTTTCCAGCGTCTTCAATGTGAGAATCTGCAGCTTTTCTTTCTCATTTATGATAATAAATGATGAACCTTTGGGTTTTGGACTGGTGGTTGGACAAAAGAACTGAACTGAAGAAGCTGTTTTGGGTTTTGGGAAACTGTGATGAGCATTTTTCAGATTTTTTTGACATTTTATAGATAAAATGATTAATCAATTAATCATGAAAATAAGATTAGTTGATAATGAAAATAATCATTACAGTTATTTGTTCATTTAAAACATATACAAAGCTGATGGTAAAGCTGCAGCAGAAGCAGGGCTGTCCCTGACTAAGACCAATAGTCGTCATTTATGGCCATTAGTCAACTAGTCACCCGTATGTTTACGATATTAATGTAATTATTAAATGATATATTTCAGGCGGGGCAACACAATGGTTTGAGTTGAAGGTGTGAGAAAGAATAGTATCAGTAACATTGTTAACACTGTGCTACATTACAGAGAAATACAAAACCGTACTAATGAACCTTCATTAATATAGGCATATATTTTATCTACAAGTGCACGTCACACACTGAGCGAGCCGCCTGTTAATGACGCTGTGGGCTAATGGACATGTAGCTACTTCCATGTTTCAGATGATACATCACGTTTGTAGTCGACCAATGAAGATGAGTTTACATATCACCTTGGGTTCGTCCTTCACCTTCTCAAAATGATCCCACACTTTGGATTTCCTGCCTGACATGTTATTAACTAGCCTGTGGAATAACCGCAGGTACCAGCCCTGGAAATTAACCTGACTCCTGTCTGACTGCTGAGCGTGGACACTTCCTCTGTCTGTCCTTTCAAATTAAAGTCCCACATGGTGCAGTCATATATTTGATTTATTTTTTACACATATTTTTTTCTGTGACTAAGTGACCAATGAAATCTTGCAGACTAATGACCTTTCTGGTCAGCCAACGTTTTGTTGACTATTCGGGGGCCGCCTTAAGCAGAACTAAAACTAAATAGATCAGACCTTTTATTTGCTGTTTGGAGTGGATGTGGGATGAATACAGATGTGAGAGAGCAGCCTTTGCATTCAGGAAGATTGAAGACTTAACACATTCATGGGTCGAGCTAGAATGCAGCACACACTTGAAATATATTAGACTAATACATACAAGCACTGAATGGGATGTCGGCCTCACTCCTGTGCCATTGTTACCTCTCAGACTGCTGCAGCTCACTGCCTACATACAGTAGGCCCAGTTAGTGATACAGGCAGCGGTTGTTGTTATTCTAGACATTCCTGCTGAGGGTTGCATTATCCTCTGTGGCATGGCGGCGAATTCTAGCATGTCTGTCACCCACCGACTCATCCCACAGGCGCTATCAGTGCTCAGCCTCTCACAGGCATGCATGTACACACTGTGTCCCACTCTCCTAATCCCTCCCCCCATCCCTCACCCCTCTCCCTCTTTCTCTCTCTTCTGGCTGCACCTCTTGTTTATCTCTCTTGCTCTCCCTTTGCTTTACCTTTCCTGTTTCCTCCCCTCCCTCCTCTCTGCCTTCCGAGCTATCAAAGGCAGTGGAGAGTATTATCACCTAGGAACCATCCTCTCCTCGGCTAGGCTAATGCAGCCCGACCACACACACACACACAGGCAAACACACTAGAACGCACATACAGTATATACACAGAAAACGGCCTTATCAGCACCCGCTGGTGTCAGACCCTCAATTAATTTGGTCATTAACTGAATCCCATTACTCCCACTGCCATTGCAATGCCATGACGCCTCACCCTCATGGATGGAAGACACTGCCAACACACATATATTGCTCTCACCAACACACACACCCAGCATAGCACACAGATGCCAATTCTGTCCTCTGTCACTGACATCCATTTACATCCTAATGATGGAGGTAAATCCCCAGCGTGATCATGTGACCTTTCACCCCTCCTCACGAGTCACAGTGAGCTCTTTCAGGTCTGTGCGGCCAATGTGTGACCAGATAGTGAGGGGTGAGAGGGGGCGGGGGTGATGGATTGGGATGCAGACAGACCTGGTGAGGAAGAACAGGGGAGGAATAAGAAGAGAGAAGCGAAACGGTTATTAAGTGATAAGAAAGTGCACGCCACTGAGAGACGAGTGAGAGAAATGGAGCTGGAGTCTTCACACATCTCCATTTGTTGTATTTATTTTTTTTTACCTCCTCACCACCTGATGTGTTGCTGCGGCCCCTGGGCTACAAGGGGACCAGTGGTGAAGCTGTTTACTAGACTCACCAGCTCATTTCCTTTCAAGGGAACCGCTTGTGGCCCAGCCCCGCTCAAGCCTGATACCGATTTCCCTCCCGCTGCTCACCCTTGTCTGTCTCTGCAGCTCTCTCCCCCTCTCGCCACAATGATCTCTGCCACAGCAGGCTGCGGTGCAGAGTAACCCGACTCCATTTTGAAACCCAATTGGTCTTGTTATGACTTTCTGACTCGTGGAGAAAGTGATCTTGGCTCGGGGGCAGAGGGGGACAGACTCCCTTTCTGGGGGATTGCAAACTTCCAGAGTTTGACTTCCACATTGTGCTAATTTTGTTTTTGTTTTGCAGGAACTCATTGATGTTCCGCTGCCATTCTGCTTATCTTTTTTTCCCGGAGCCTTAGCGAGTTGGTTCTCCCTGTCTTGCATAATATTTCTGTTTTTCTTTCCTCCTCGCCGTCCCCTTGCAAATAAAAAAATTCTGCTTGCGGTGCATTCTGTGGTTTTGAGTGAGCAGTGTGGGTTGGGTATTGTATGCGCATGGCTTATGGGTTCGAGTCTGGTTCACAGCTTACAATGCTGTTTAGATTATCCCCGCGTCATACTGGAAGTGATACAATACCGAGGTGTCCTGCTGGTGCTTTTGGCTCAGGCTTGTACATATTCCCTGAAACCCCTGGTGTTTGAATCAAACCCAGGACGTCTGTTGCTTGTCTTCCCCCACCGTCTTCCACCCATCTAATGTGTTTAACTAATTCATTTGAGGAATGTGTGATTTGGTTGAAATTAGTATCACAATAATTGTGTGAGAGCAAAATGAAACAAAGGAAGAATATGGAGCTAATAAGCAAGATAAATAAGGCCCGAAAAGTCTCCTCAAATAAACTGTACAATGCTTTTAAGGGAAGTAGGGATATCAGTTTTGGTAAATTTTGCTTTTGATAGCTGCACACCCATTAACCAGTAACTAACAGGTTAATTTTTAAGACAAAAAACACTTAATGACGTGAAATACAAGAGGCCTTTCCTGATTTTCTGGTGCTCCACTGACTCATGAGCTTTAACACTGCATTTACAAAGCGCTATCCATTTAGTAGCCCATGTCTTGCAGCTTGATGAGTAAGCACCCTTATTTTAGGCTGCAAAAACCTTTTAAGCATTGGTCACTATGTTAGCATCACAAGCCAAGCTTGTGTTGCTAACTGCGCTAACAGTGAAAACAATGTTAAAGGGGGTGTGAGGCTTAATATTGAGACGCTTAAGTCGGATTTATGCTTGCTAAGGCTAGTTGATACAATGTAAAATGCTATAGGCTTGTGCCAATAACGTTAGCATGTGAAAATTGTTTGGAAAAAGTGTAAGACCGGTATTTTGTCAGTGAACCTTGTGAGTTGTAATGGAACAAATTTTTGTAATGTTACTTTGCTGTTGTCCCTGGCTTCACATGAGTAGAGAAAAAGGCAGCTAGCTGCTAGGCTAATTTATACAATGTAAATTGCCATAGGCTTGTGCTAAAAACATTAGCATGTTGTATTTGTGGAGAAAATGTGTCCAGATAAAGACAAGTGCTTTGTCTGTGAATGCTGCGAGTTATAGTGAAGCTGATTTGTACACTTGTGTTTGAAATTGTGTCTATTAAGCCATGTTTAATGTGTGTTTAATGTGTGTTTTGAATCAGCTAAACTTTACAGCACTTCACAAAACCCACAGGGACAGGAACGCTGTTGGGTCCAGATGGTGTTACTAGTGGTAGTCGTCGACTGAGTGGTGCAGCTAGTCACCTCCCACCAGACTTGGTTTGTGCGCTGTACAGTAAACTGAAGAATAGCAAAATTAACTCAGCTAACTCTCAGCGGTCAAGTGATCCACAATTTTCTGTTGACATCCCTAGTGGGCACTAAACAGCATTCCCTAATCCATGGTAACTCATGTCTGTCTAACATGAATAATATCCCAGGGTGCAGGCCTGTACCGTCTGTTTGTACACCCCCATCCCTCTGTCCCCTGATCATGACACTTCCCAGCAAACATTTGCCTCTGACTGTTATCACTGCTGCTTCTTTTTTTTCCCTCTCATATGTCCAGCTGAATCATTCTCCTTCACAATCAGTCACCTTTTATGTGCTACATACTGTATACATATATAAACTGTATATATACATGTGTGTTTTAGTGCCTTCACCCCTTCTTCCCCCATCCCCACCCCTAATTCGGTCTCTCCCTCTGTCCTCCCCACCCTTGCCCAGGGGGCTCCATAAATATCATTTCATCCCGTGGAGCCGCTGACACGCTGCAAAGGGCCTATGATAAATAATTCACTCCCTCGGTGCAGGGCAGGCAGACTCCCCTGCTTAGGAATTCAGCATGAGTGTGTGTATGTTAGGGTGGAGGGGCTTGTGGTGTTGGTGGTGTGGGTGTTGGCGGGGGGTTGTGTGGTGGTGATAATGCACACAGATGCAGAGTCAACTTATGCTGCATACTAACACACAATTCATTTTATATACAGAATTGATATAGTGGAGCAGAGGGTGTAGACTCCATCAGTGAGCTTCCCACACTCGCTCGTGGTCAAGCAAACTAAATTTTCGTTTCTCGCCTATGCCTTTATCTTGTGCCCTCGTATACACACAGTACCTCTATCTTAGCTAGTGATAACCCAACATCCTGACACCGCAACCATTCTCAGCTCCAAATACCTGCTCTGTCTCCGTCCTTCCCCCTCTTCTTCCCCTCCATCTTCCTGCATCGTTCACAGCATGCTGAATTAGGTTGATCTGGGGGATTGTGCACGGACCATAACCTGCCCTCTTAAAGCTCTGGCTCCTTGATTTATTGATGATGCTTGGGATTATTAATGCCAATCGCCTCCACTCGGCTTACTGAGGTGTCGGCGTGAGCGCCAACCCTCCCAGTTATCTGAGGGCCGAGAGACGGAAAGAGGCAGACAGTGGAGGAGACAGTAAGTGGGCTTTTGTGGAAGCTTTGACTGCAGAGTGGGTAATCAACACCAGTCGGCGTCAGACAAATTCTGGCGCAAGTTGGCAAACACTGACAGACACTTCATTTTGGTAGTTAGATTTTTTTTTACTTTAGGGAGATGTGAGATGGTGTAAGGGAAGATGAGTGGCAGATGAAGAAGGAATGTAGGCACTGAGGCTGTGTTTTCTGTTGTCCTGTGTGTGTGTGTGTGTGTGTGTGTGTGTGTGTGTGTGTGTGTGTGCATCCCACTGCCTGTGTGTGTCCTATGGGGAGTTTGTGTGTGTGCCTATAGCAGTATTCGTTCTTGGTGTTTCTCTACCTCTGTCTTGTCTGGAGCTTATTATCCACGTTTTCTAGGGCTGCCACATTATGGCCAAAATAATGCTCAAGATTATTTTGATCAATATTGAGATCATGATTATTTATTGGGACAGAACATTTTCCGCATTTAAATAAACAGAGCACCACTTTCACTTCCATGTGCCACATTTCACATTTCAAAGTAAGACTTACAGATAAGGTTGTTCTTCGCCTAAATTCAGTGCATCTTCTGCAAGCACTGGACGTACATCCTTGACCAAATGGATTGCGATTTAATTGATTATTACAGTCCATCTTTGGGAGCTGGATGGATATGGTGACGGGCTGTATAGTGTCGCTGTATGGATATCTGAGTTGACGTTGGACAAGGATGGGGATTCAGTGAGGTGATGTTAGCAATGTTTTTCTTTTTGGCCATCTGTGCATTCAGCATACTGCAGTTTGTTGTGTTTTTTCAGGTGGTTGAATAAGTTAGTTGTGTTGCTTTTGCAGCATAGACACAAGTCTAATGCACTCGAGTGGGTCGTCGACCAATCGGAAGATCGGCGGTTCGATCCCCGGCTCCTCCAGCCCGCATATTGAAGCATCCTTGGGCAAGACACTGAACCCCAAATTGCTCCTGATGGCTGTTCCATCGGGTTGTGAGTGCAAGTGAATATTACTGAGCAGAAGGTGGTACCTTGTAGGATAGCCTCAGCCAACAGTGTATGAATGGCTGAATGTGACCTGTAGTGTAAAAGCACTTTGAGTGGTTGGAAGACTAGAAAGGCGCTCTACAAGTGCAGTCCGTTCACCATTTACTATTAGCTGTAAATCTGAAATTCTTCCAAGTAACAAATGATGATCTGTATAGAGGGATGAGCTCTTTACCTTCTGCTCCAGACGTTTGACTTTTTAGTTTTGCCGGTCTGCTCTGTTGTATATTACTTTGCTATGAGCGCAGCACTCATTTTAAATGTCAGTATTGCAAGTTAATCATGTTCATTTAATTGTTGGAAGCCAAAATCATGATCAAGATGAACATTTGATTAATTGTGCAGCCCTAACGTGTTGACTTACTTACATACATGGTGGATAACAGTTAGCAGACTTAGATTTTTTCCCCGGGTAAAACAACTTCCTCCTCTGTGTATGAAGCCCATTGTTTGCCAGGTTATATGATACAGTCTAGAGTTTTTGCATATCTTTTCAATAAATGTATTTCCTTGCCATACTGCCTTTTGTTCAGTGGAAGTGTGTTCCTTCATACTCTTTCACTTTCAACTTTGTTTTGGTTGTAGTTCAGTTTGTGTCTTGCTCAGCAAACATCATGACAGCTGCACAACTCCATCAACCGGGCCATAGTAAACTCTGGTGACCAGTGTGCCCACCTAAAGGGATGACTTGGAGTGATTTCTGTACACATGTCAGGTTTTGATTGTGTTACAGCAACCTTTGTTTGCTCAAGATCTTTGCCACTCTCTGTCCCAGCTCTTTGTGCCAACAATGGTGTTTTCTTGTTTGAGTGCTGCTCCAATAACACACACACACACACATACACACACACACTGCAGGCCCACTCACACCACAGAGCTGCTGTAAACAAATGTGGCAGTAGGAAGAACTGACTTGCACTGTGGCTGCAGGAAGGCAGAGGCCACTAATGTTTAGCGTCTCGTCTTCACCCTCAGCCCCTCCACCCATTCTAATGGATGCCAAGGAAGGAGAGGGAGTCTTGGATTTGATTAGCCTCAAGCTGCAGCGTCTAATTGCCCCTTCCACCAAAGCCATATTGAAATGATTTATTCATCATCAAGCTCCAAACAGTCCCTTGTAATAGGCTGCCAGAAAATAGGATGCTCGATCCCTGCTCCCCTCCCGTGCACCATTGTCTCTGTCATAGGAGAGGATAATGGGCGTGATGTTTCCATGGCTAGCAGGATGTAGGTTGATGTTTACAGCAATAATAATGGAGGGCATTACTGTTGTTAAGCATTCAGTGTGTGTAAGAGGCAAGGCTATCTTGGCACAGTGGAGGGATACTGCCTCTTATGCTACTGCTGTGCCTGCTCCATGCTATTGTTGCATCTGCAGGGATTGTGAAAAGCCTCAGACCACATTAGATATACCGTTTCACACCTGATTACTTCATGAACAACTGTTGTCCAAGTGTGTGTGCGTGTTCCCCATTTTAATTTGCATGGGAAATGCGCTTATCCTCGCCAACCCCCAAGGGTTGATTTAAAGGCAAATTACAGACAGACGCCATATATCTTCAGCTTTAGTAGACCTCTTGAGCCAATCCCCTTTTGATCTGTAAGCGAAGCAAGTTTGTGAAAAGGCTTTCGTCTGAAAATGTTCTAGAAACTTTTAATCTCTTAGTTCTCAGCATCTCCGCATCAGTCTGCTCTTATCCCTTATCCAAGAACACACCAGTGGGGCCACAATCGCTGTCAGTCCCAAGCAGAAGAGCCTCTTACGTAGTTAAATATGCCCTTTAAAGAACCCTTTCAGCTTAGCTTTTGATATTTAAGTACGAGCAGGCAATGACGTTGATTATGGGTTAGAGGTGGTGGACAGTGGAAGGTCTGACTGCACAGCAGGAAACATATGCACCAAGTTTCTTATAGAGCAGTGCCTATATCTGGACTATTTCCACTCTTAGGCTCATTGCAAGACATCCCTTGCCCCTGCCACTTAGCCCTTACCCCTCCATTTTGTGCATTCACGTCAGTGGGTAGGGTGTTGTGATTTTTCTTGGGATAGAAGAGTAGGGTGAAGTGTTAGGGCTGCATGGCCCTCCAAATGGAGGCTTTTCAGTTGTACACATTAAACCAAGTGTTATGAGAAATCATTGGCAAAATGGCAGCAAAAGAAGCCCACAAATTTATGTTCTTTGTTAATAAAGATTTAAAAATTACGAAAACCATCCAATAATTATAGTTTAATAACCTTTCAATGTGTTGTGGTTCTTTTCTGTGTAACTAGCATAACAAAAGAAATTGCAAATATGCTGTTGTCTCGGTAGCTAACTAGCTAGCTAGCTAACATTACATTGTTATTGCTGATTTGTGCCTGGTAGTCCCGGATTTTAACAAATTTCCATGTCACAGTTCCCCCGTTTGATGGCATATGTTGCCTGAAATTTAACTTGCGTCCAACAGCATATTTCGGCACTTGTTTTTGCTCCTCTGATTTCAGGCAAGGTAGGAGCACAGGTTGCTAACGGTAGCCTACAGCGCACTGCTAGTTACCTGGTAATGAGGCAGTGTTCTTTTTTATTTTATGACTTGTTTGATCGATTGATAGCATGAAACTTAAGTTGCGAATTAATTGCAAATGTCTTGACAACCCCAAAAGGCTGCCTGTAGCAGATGCAAGAGAAATCAGAACAGCAAAAGACGTTATATTCGCAATGTCTGGCAACACTTCTTTTGACATAAACGCCTGCATACCGATGATGTATCAGGGTCTTGAGGGTTGCTCCATTTCATACAGCTACCCCTTGTAACTCAGTTTCGAGGAGCAAGGTAGCACTCAGAACCAAGGGGTATGGGTAAAAATATGTAATGGGACCTAACCTTTGCCTAAATCCCCCCTGGACAACAGTAAGTCACCTTGATGTCCCACGAAAACAGAACAGCCCCTCAGAGGATCACTTTAACACCTAAGCAAATCGGCTTTCAACAGAGTTATATTAATATGTTATTGGCCACCAGCTAGCAGCAGGTTAAATATAGGATGCTGGTGGTGTGGGGCTATCGAGGTGACCCTGTTACTATTCAAAGGGAAACAAGAACCCGAGCACGTTGGCTCAGTTGACTCGCTCAGTACTGGCTCGCATGTAGGCCAGTTGTGTGTCCTGTTGTGCACAAAGACTGGCCATATGTAGTGTCACAGGGGTTGGCTGGCCCGGCGGCTTCTCTATCCTGATGGCAGCATAACCCAAGCAGTCTGCCTTGGCCCCACAGGCCAGTGTGGAAATGGAGTTCAGAGAAATGGCATGGGTTTGCCCTTCTTTTATTATCATCTGCTGCTGTTTCTCTCTGACCCCTCTCTATCCGCTCCACTCCTGTGGGCCAGATTAATGCTATTCCACAGGCCTTTACTTAATCCTCAAAAAGGATTGTTCTAAGCCTTGACAAGGTAATATCGGCTAAACAGATTGCAATGGTGCACGATCAGAGTTACTGTAATGTGACGCTACAAATCTGGGTGTTATTGTATTAGCACATTATCCTTGTAACCTTCACAGGTCTGCTCATTGTGCTTATGTTTTTAATGTCTTTTTATAGTATGAAAATATTTATTCACAACACTGTTTAAAAAATGCTTTTAATATATTTTAAAGGTAATTTTAGCCATGCGTACTCTCCCATTCAGAGTATCTAGTGAGTGTGCTGAGAGGGGGCACCGGATCCGAGGGGTGATAAATGCTTATCAAATTGGAAGTGTCTCCCACCATCACATTACTGCCTGGAGAGGCTCCATCATCACAGTCTTAGCTGCCAAGTTTAAAAATGCATACAGAGGAAGGAGTGAAGGCTAGAAGGGGGCAGAAGGAGACAGTGTCCTTTACCTTGAAATAATGAATTGCTTTATTGATGAGGTTCTGTCGTCATGAACATAGTATGGAATTTAAGTGACTTAATGCGTGGTTGACCTGCAGGTTAGGAAAGACGACATGTACCCACACATCAAACATCACTTTGACATTCCAAGCTTGTGTTGAAACTGTAGCCTTGATGCTGGTTTGGAAGAGAAATAGATGTCTGTCTTGGTGATCAGGTTGCTCTCTCAGACTCCTGACACACCAAGTCGAAGGACAGATGTCGGCCAGTGTTGGGCTGTTGGTAAGTTACTGTTGTCCTAGTTTTTGCAGAGTGTCCTGCACTGTTGGCACTAGTTGTTTGCTTTTTGGGCCGATTTAACGTGTTGAAATGTCGTCAGGGACAGCAAAGTCCGTCAATGAGTGAAATCCCTCTGATTGGCAGTTCAGCTCAGCACACGAGAAGGGAACAAGAAGTGAGGACAGCAAACAAATGGATTCAAGAGGGCATTAGATTGAAACGAACTTGTATTATTAGGGAAGAATATACAGTACAGGCCAAAAGTTTGGACACACCTTCTCATTCAATGCGTTTTCTTTATTTTCATGACTATTTACATTGTAGATTCTCACTGAAGGCATCAAAACTATGAATGAACACATGTGGAGTTATGTACTTAACAAAAAAAGGTGAAATAACTGAAAACATGTTTTATATTCTAGTTTCTTCAAAATAGCCACCCTTTGCTCTGATTACTGCTTTGCACACTCTTGGCATTCTCTCCATGAGCTTCAAGAGGTAGTCACCTGAAATGGTTTCCAACAGTCTTGAAGGAGTTCCCAGAGGTGTTTAGCACTTGTTGGCCCCTTTGCCTTCACTCTGCGGTCCAGCTCACCCCAAACCATCTCGATTGGGTTCAGGTCCGGTGACTGTGGAGGCCAGGTCATCTGCCGCAGCACTCCATCACTCTCCTTCTTGGTCAAATAGCCCTTACACAGCCTGGAGGTGTGTTTGGGGTCATTGTCCTGTTGAAAAATAAATGATCGTCCAACTAAACGCAAACCGGATGGGATGGCATGTCGCTGCAGGATGCTGTGGTAGCCATGCTGGTTCAGTGTGCCTTCAATTTTGAATAAATCCCCAACAGTGTCACCAGCAAAACACCCCCACACCATCACACCTCCTCCTCCATGCTTCACAGTGGGAACCAGGCATGTGGAATCCATCCGTTCACCTTTTCTGCGTCTCACAAAGACACGGCGGTTGGAACCAAAGATCTAAAATTTGGACTCATCAGACCAAAGCACAGATTTCCACTGGTCTAATGTCCATTCCTTGTGTTTCTTGGCCCAAACAAATCTCTTCTGCTTGTTGCCTCTCCTTAGCAGTGGTTTCCTAGCAGCTATTTGACCATGAAGGCCTGATTCGCACAGTCTCTTCTTAAGAGTTGTTCTAGAGATGGGTCTGCTGCTAGAACTCTGTGTGGCATTCATCTGGTCTCTGATCTGAGCTGCTGTTAACTTGCGATTTCTGAGGCTGGTGACTCGGATGAACTTATCCTCAGAAGCAGAGGTGACTCTTGGTCTTCCTTTCCTGGGTCGGTCCTCATGTGTGCCAGTTTGGTTGTAGCGCTTGATGGTTTTTGCGACTCCACTTGGGGACACATTTAAAGTTTTTGCAATTTTCCGGACTGACTGACCTTCATTTCTTAAAGTAATGATGGCCACTCGTTTTTCTTTAGTTAGCTGATTGGTTCTTGCCATAATATGAATTTTAACAGTTGTCCAACAGGGCTGTCGGCTGTGTATTAACCTGACTTCTGCACAACACAACTGATGGTCCCAACCCCATTGATAAAGCAAGAAATTCCACTAATTAACCCTGATAAGGCACACCTGTGAAGTGGAAACCATTTCAGGTGACTACCTCTTGAAGCTCATGGAGAGAATGCCAAGAGTGTGCAAAGCAGTAATCAGAGCAAAGGGTGGCTATTTTGAAGAAACTAGAATATAAAACATGTTTTCAGTTATTTCACCTTTTTTTGTTAAGTACATAACTCCACATGTGTTCATTCATAGTTTTGATGCCTTCAGTGAGAATCTACAATGTAAATAGTCATGAAAATAAAGAAAACACATTGAATGAGAAGGTGTGTCCAAACTTTTGGCCTGTACTGTACTTTTTGAGCTCTTTAGCAGAAACCTTTCACAATTGTCTGTATTATTATTTGCTAGCGAACGATAACTATCCTTTATTCTTTCAACATTGTGTTGTTAATGTGCTAACTGGCTACCTAGAGTATCAATCTTCTAGTTTCCCCTTTTGAAAGACAAATATAGACGACCTCCGCCTGCTGGTATGGAGAGTTTTTTCCTCTCACACAGGCGCAGAACATACGTGCCATAGACTGTATATAAATATGGACGAGATGTCTCTACTTCCTCCCACTGTACAGAAGTGAAGCTAAAATATCCCACATACGGCCGTTGCCATCTTGCTCTGGTGACGTCATTCAGAGCCAAAGTCTGCGTAGTAGCGATCTCCGTGGTATCAAGGTTTCCGCCCATACACCTGTCCAACGAATTGTGAACAGCGCCACTGAATGCAAGGCCATCGATCGACTTAAAAACTAATCAGAAATGAACGTACAGCCACGTGATAAAAACTACCTTAAATGACAGACACCATATTTAGGAAAAATCGATTTGATGTGCACTTTAAGTTTTGAGTTAGGCCCATGTCCCATCATCTAACATGGAGACGGTGGACTTTATGACCTGAACTGCATGTCGTCCATCTTTATATACAGTCTGTGATACATGCTAGTTGGTCATTGGCTGTAGTCTTTGCAATATGATCAAGTGTAACTTTTTGGCCGAGACATACACGTCATGAGGCGATGCAACAGCTGGCCTTTGCCGCCACTAGTTCTTTGACGTTGGTTTGGTGTGTCTGGGCCTTTAAATGTAATGATGGAAAAATCCCCAAAATCATGTAATCAAGGAAAATGACCACTGCGACCTTCAGGCTTTACATGGGCTCTGCAGTTATCGTGTGTTTTTTCCACCTGTAGACTTAATTGCACTGAAAAAAGCAACTGATAACAGCCTGGGAAATGAGAAAATGAACGGTTTGACATAGACCATGAAATGTCCGCTTAATGCATGCCATTTATTTATGTGTGATTAGTGTCAGCTTTTTTTTACGTGCTGGTTTTATTTGGCTTGAAACAGGCACAGGGAGATGAGGGCCAAATTGATTCTGAACGAGACATATCGGATGGTTAATGAATCTGGTTAATTGACTGTGTAAGAGGGTGCCATAACAGTCAGACAGTTAAGAGCAGCAGCAGCAGCAGCAGCAGCGTGCTGAGTCCAGCCAGCTCATCTGTGATTACGTCACTCTGCTCTTATTGATTCTTGTCTTCTCTTGATGGCATGACACCATCAAAATTATTGTAAGCAGAAAAGGATTATGACCGTGATCATGGCCATCATTACTGCTCTATCATGGGCATTTGGATGTCTTGACACTCTTGTAAAGTGATTAGCCTCTTCGCTGTGAGTGTAAAAGGGCCCCGTTGGGCTTTGCACCCCCCTCGTTCCCTCGGGGAGTTGAACTGACAGCTGTGTGTGATGGCTGGAGACAAAGAAACTTCACCAAAACAGAGTGCGGACTGCTCTGCCGGGGAGACTCCTCTGTTGTGCAGTTCCTTCCCTCCTTACAGGTGAGGGTGGATGAGTATTTGAAGAGATTGTGGTTTTCACATCACAGGAAATGAAACGTAGAGCAACCGACCGCGCAGTGACAAAGAAATCCGCGGTCCCTGTTCTTAAGCACGTATACGCCCACTCGCACACAGACAGCTTGTACAAACAGTGTCGGAGGCATCTCCCTGGGTATTGGCAGGGCTCTCCAGGAGCTGCTGCCTCCTCGCAGCTCCTCTTCAGATCACTGCCACCTCACGGTAGAGAATTTATTACCCTTGTGATTCTTTGGATCTCAAACTACCCACTGAGTTAGAGAAAACCCCTCCCTACACTATCCCTAATCCTCTTTGTTCTTTGTTTGTTTGTTTGTTTGTCTTGTACTAGATTTATTACGGTTCTATGTATGTACTAACCCATTCTGTTCTACTGTACCTCCCCATCAGCTCCCTCTCTCATTCCCTTTCACACACTCCCTCCCACCTTGCTTGCTCCAGCTCAATAAGCAAACAAACTCACTTCCTCTTGACACTCGGCTCCGTTGCGGTGATTTGCTGTGCTTGTCAGGTCGAATATTGAGCGACATTGTGGCCCCTGTCAACAAAAGGAAGGCCCCGGAAGCCAGAGGGGCGGCGTTATTTGTGCGTAGGGTGGATTATCTCCCCCACACGCCATTCTGGCTTTTCTCATTGTCTGGCGGGTAACCGGCATGCAGCATGCCGATGCCAGGATGGCTCCCTTGTGGTATCCACAATGCACAATGCCTGCCATGCTTTACCCAACTCACTTTGGTAAAACTGGATATTACACACATGGCATTCTCATACAGATTGGCTGTTCTACCCTGCTTCTCCGGTATCCTTGTCTCACTGGTCTTCTGGACGATGTCCAACAGCATTTTCTTGATTGAACATCGGGTGAGGAGGGAGAAGGCAGGAGGGGGTTCCTGCAAATGTCTCATGAGGTGACCTTGTTGGGAGTTCTGTCAAGGATGTAAAGCCACTGAACATATGTTCCTGTGTTTCAGAGCTCTCATCTCTTCATGCTTTCATTATTGCATGGTGTGTTCGTGGCTATGTCTGCCTGCGCTCTGAATTCAGCCCACGTAGTTTTTATGTCTGAATGCCTGCATGTCTGTGTTTGTATGCATAATGCTGCCTCTCAGTCGGACAGACAGTTTTCAAAGGGAGCATTCAAGCTGTGGAAAGACAAAGAACGCACCCAGGTAAAAGACAGATTTTGAAATGGAGATGGGGTCTTGGCTGACGCGTGGAAAGACCACCAGCACACCCATCCTCCGTCACCCTGATTACACCCCGCTGAGCCCCAGTTGGACATTGTAATCAATGGCGCAGCAGGTGCTTTAACCCTCATTGACACAGGTAGAGTCGCCTCCAAACACAACGCTATATGCAATTTGCTCTCAGACGTGATGCTTTTGGACACAGAAATTAGACTTGTACACCATCCACCCTGCCACCGTAGACAGTGTTTGTTTTACAGCGGGTAATGAGATGCAAATGATCATGCATGGGGAACTGGGGACCCCGAGCCACAAGAGAGGGAGAGTAGGGGGAAGGGATGTGACACATGTGTTTGCACGGTGGGACATTCTTAGCCTGTAATGCCAGGCGACAAACAGATTTCACGGCAGGGAACAGGACGGCGTGTCAAAGGTGTCATGCCAAAATGGGATATCAAACCAGTCCATTGGTGGAAAAGTGGGGAGGCAGGGTGACACTGGGTGCTTTCCACACCTTACAACATTAGACGTGGATAGCTGGCCCCTGCCTCCCTGGTGGTATTGAGGATGTGGCTGGGGGTACAGAGAACCAGGGAAAGCTATGGAAGCCTTGGTAGTCGATGTGCTGGGGAAGTAGAAGGCTTGTCACCTTCTTTACTTGTAACACAGTAGCTGCAGGCTAACAGGTTGTTCTAAGTAGGATATTGGCTTTTTATGTGCTGGTTTCTCCATATGAGGAAGTGGGTGATGGAGGAGAGAGGGAAAAGGGCTGCGGGTAAGGAAACAGAGACCATACAGACCATTTAAGTGCTGCTTTTTGCACATGGAGTTTGAATGCAGGCACCTTGCATGTGCATGGTTAGCATAGCATTTACATGCAGAGTCAGGTAACAGTCCAGTCGAGGCCTGATTATAGCCATGTGAATGTGTGAAAATCAGCCATCTTCATTGGATGTTTTTTTTTTTTTTTTAAATTCGGATAACTACATTGGTTTTGTACCAGCACATCATCACACTCAACTCAATCTTTTCCGAAATGCCTGCACAGCCATTTCAGCATCCACACTGACTAGGAGTTGACATGTTGAAAAACCTCTTTGTTTGCCCGAGTTTATACACACTGACTTTCAAGCGTCGGCAGTGCGGGCTCGCAAGTTAACTTCGTCTAATCTCCCAGACAATGGCTGTAATGGTGCGACAGGGCCTTTGGCTTTCAGTGTCACCCATCATCATGCATGCGTAGAAACAGGCTGGCAGCTTGGTGGTTTGGGACCCACTGCTGTGGCAGACGGTGCATTGAGGGGATGAACTGTGGCACACGCTGTTTCCACCATAATCTTGTGATGGACTCCAAAATGCCCCCCACCAGTCAAGCAGATATTTGCCATAATTTTGCATATAAACCATCGAACAGTTTGACATCTTGACATTTTGACAGCAGTATCAGAGGATCTTTGATAAGGTTGAAAGTGCTGCTGATTTTCTTCTATGGTCACCAGCAGTTTACAGTTACACCTGCAGAAAGAACTGTTCAGCCCTGCTTGTGTGATTATTGGAAGAATAAATAATCATAGAATATTTTTTGTGATTAGAATTTTTAGTGGATGTTTTATTTTTTTTTAAATATCAGGTGCTTTCAGACCAAAGGAACTTTTTTTATAGCTCTTTGAACCCCCATTTTGTCTTTCTGCACTGCAAAAGTGGGATTTATACTTGTGTGCCAGCTCTTTGCAGAGTCTATGCCGCAGCCTAGGCCGTTGTGAGCATTTATACTTGTGTGGTAGTGTGTCTGTGTCACCCTGCAGTTACACCTCCAAAAAGCTAGTCAGCAGTGGAGTTTCTGTTCATTGCTGTAAAGTTTAGTTAATTCAAAACACACATTAAACACACATTAAACATGGCGTAACAATGACAATTTCAAACAAAAGTACACAAATCAGCTTCACTACAACTCGCAGCATTCACAGACAAAGCACTTGTCTTTATCTGGACACATTTTCCCCACAAATACAACATGCTAATGTTATTAGCACAAGTCTATGGCATTTTACATTGTATAAATTAGCCTAGTGGCTAGCAGACTTTTCCTCTACTCGTTTGAAGCCAGGGACAACAGCAACATTTAAAAAAGGTTGCGTTACAAAATTTGGCTCCATTACAGCTCACAAGGTTCACTGACAAAACAACTTACTAAACACTTTATCCAAACAAGTATAACATGCTAACGTTATTAGCACAAGTCTCTGGCATTTTACATCATATAAATTAGCAGCTAGCAGACTTTTTCCTCTACTCATATGAAGCCAGGATAAATCACTTAAAATACTATTTTTGTGGAGGCTTTATTGTCTTTGCAATTTATTGTTTCTTATCTTTGAAATAAAAGCTTTGTTTCCACTGAGGGAAATGGTTTCAGCTTATAAAAAAAGACAGGAGGTCTGCGTCGCTACAATGTATAGTTACATTTATGGGGAGGTGCACGTCAGGCCATGGCGTAGGGTACGGCGTAAGCTTTCCGTCGATGCAGACACAGAAGTATAAATCCTGCTTTGGTACTACAACTGATCATAGTTCTTCAAATGGTGTTTTGAGTGACTTTTTTTAGCTCCTGTTTCAGGGTAGGTGCTCTTCCAGGACAGGAAGAACCATGAGTCACTTAAGTGTACGGTGACAGGTCAAACATAGCCATTGCAGCACATGTGACTGCCATTTTTCAACACAAAATGAAACACTAACCGCTCGTAAGGTAAAAAATTAAAGAAAAGACGGACAAATGGGCCGACGGTTGAGTAAAGGCTTTACCGAACATATTTTGGATGATGGAAGTGCAACATGATTTTGACTTGTCAAAGAGAAAGTGATGTTGTTTTACCAACCACTGGACGGCTTATTGTGCCTCACTTCAGCGTTCCTATCGGTGCAAATCTTAACAAGAAAAGCTCTTAAAAGATATGTAGTTCTCAGGGGAGCTCCCCAGAAGGCAGTCCTCTCAGGGAGTCCCCCAAACTGAAACACCTATTGTGCACCTTCATTTTTTAAAAATTTGTCAATTGCAATATTTCTCAAAGCAACAGCAGTTTGACAGTCATCACTTCACTGTCTTACTGTTGTTCTGCTCTCCTTGTAAAATTCAAGTTATGACAAATTACTAATTAATCTGAGGTATAAGCTGCGCTCAAGGCAGACATTACAAATCACACAACAATCCTCCCAACAGTGTGTCAATCTCTTCCCTCCTTCCACTCACTGCTTGTCTCAAAAACAGCTTATATTAGATTTATGTTATTATAGCTGCCTCTCTGTATTGACCTTAATATCAGTCACATTTATACACAGAAGATGTCACCGGACACATGTAACAGATGAAATCATTAAACCACACTGGGGTGTCTGGGGTAATTGAAAATGTAACAGACACACACTGTCACTCTGTTGTTCGACCATAAATTGTGGAAACATAAAATCGCAGCCTGCATGAAGCTGCTTGTTATTCAATTCACAGCCTTATTTAAAGGGAGAGAAGAGGACAAAGGGTCTCTTGGGGCAAGTGGCACACAGGAGCCTGGACATTTGTCTTGATCACAGCCGTGTCAGACTGATGACAACAGTGTTTGTTTGGCTCCATAGAAGGAATCTAATTGAGATCTGTCCTGTTTAATGCTTTTTACTTTTGTGTTTTCTGTAGAGTGGTGTGTGTTTGTGTTTATGGGCACAGCTACTAACAGGTATAATGTGTTTTAATTAATGTTGATTATTAGAGAATCTACATGTGTGGGTGAGTGTATGAGATGAAGCACCATTTCTGTAAACTGAGCTAGTTGCTGATCCAATATTAACCCTTTGAGTGTGTAACAGTAGCTCCCATGTTTTGATTATGTCACATCTGTTATGTCGATTCTGCTCCTCGCACGTGAGAAATGTTTGGAGCCGCAGCGCATATGTACGGCTTCCTGCGTGCTTTGGCTTGTTGCGTGTTTGTGAGGTGAAAAGTGAAAGAGACTTGGAGACTGGGAAAGAGTTGCTCAGTCTCTATTCCAACCACCTCCCTCCAATTTATAGCTCTTGGAGAGAGATCTGTCTGACAGCAGGCCTGTAATTAAAGTTGAGAAAAAAAAAACCCTCTCCAAATGCCCTCCAGAGTTTTTTTCCTTCCTTCTCTTATTTTGGAAGAGTTGAGGGAAGAAAAAGCTTTTCCATCTCTTCGTCGCACTCCTACGCCCCCACCCAACGTCACTGCTGTAACTCCTACAACTTCAAAACTTTACCTCCAGGGACCATTTTCAGCACATCATACACACAATGAACTAAAAGTTATGTGCTTGTTATTTATCTAAAGGAAAGCACCGTTAAATGTCATCAAAGGGATTTTTTTTTCCTTTTCCTGTCACTATTTTACGGCGTTACTGACTTTAGCCTGAAGCATCCTGAACACTCATGTAGCAGGTTGTGTCATCAGCATGTCGGCCACATGCCACTACACATTATAGACTGACACTGAACCTTGTTGATTGAGCTGAAATTATGGTCTGACTGCCTTTCACGTTTAAATTTGACAACTAATCAATTCCTCCATCAATAACATCTCTGTACAGAGGCCCTGAGGCTCCTGAGCTACAGCTCTCAGGTCTGTGGCTTCACCAGTAAATCAGTGGGAAGGTCCTTTGACACCTGTTTATGCTTCCCTGAATTGTTTGAGTTTATTTCCTGATGTCTGAGTGATGCTTTGAAGCATTTTATACATTTTAAAAACCCATATTTACCTCTTGTAAATATTCTATTATGCTTCAAGCCAAAAATTAATGTAGCAGAATTCATTTAAAAAATGATAGAATTTTTCTGTATAATTTTAAAGACTGATATGTAATATATCTTTCAGTGCTGAAAATATTTCCCAAGACTTTATCTTCATTAGCAAAGCAATAGCAGACTTTTATCTCAGCAGTGACTGTCAGATGAATATATACACACTCACACAAACATCACACCAACATCTTTCAACACGTCCTTAAAATGACAAGGGAAGTGTGCAATTAGATAGATTGTGCTGTAGCAGACAGCAGCGCTTTTATTTTCATATTGCTTGTTAGCAGAGTCACACATGTATCTGTGTGTACTCCTCACTGACACTCTGAAACCACATGAAGGTCTGCACCATGGTTTACTGCACCTCTGACATGTTTATTTAATTAACTTGTGGAGGTCTTTGACACGGACCGCAATACTCCCACATGCATTGTGTTGCTTCGTCCATATTGCAGTGTTTCAGAAATACTTACGCTGGGTGTTGATACTAGAAACCTTTTAAGGATTGACCGAAATAACCCAGGACCAAGTAGTGTTGAAACATTTTTGTCAAAAGATACTTGCGTTCAATCTTTTTTGTGCCCAGATCTAGAAAAAAATGACCATTTGTAGGGTTTTGCTCACATCCGATCACTGCAAGTATTATTTGATTTTATGCAACATGTGATGGATGCAGCTACAGCCTGTACAGTCTTTGCTGTGGTGTCAAGTCAAGTGTGGTGTATTTGATTGAATTGGAAGCTCAGTGTGCTAAAATGCCACCAAAACTAAAATATGACTATACGACATGTCAAGTGACATTTTACGCAAATAAATGCTTACGTTCACGTGATGGTCATCGAATAAAGTAGGAAAAAAATGCATCAAATGTTTGTTGGTGTCTGTATCAATTTAAGTGTACTGGTATTATGATTTTTAAAACAATACCAAGCCCTAAAAATATATTATTATATTTGAATGTGTGCTGTTTCCATAAGGTAGAAAAGCTAGGTTATATCAGTGAGCTGGCTTCTTTTTGTGTCACCATCCCTATATTCTCCTTTGCTGAGCATTGGTCCCCCTTTTTTACTGACCCTGACATTGCCACAAGGGAACAAAAGGGCATTGAAGAGTTCTTTCTGCAGGCTGGTGAATCAAAGGATTCAGCAGGACTCCTCGGGGAGCATGAGGGTCTGCCCAGGTAACCAGCCTGAGCACAAGTATGAAAGAAAATAGTTCTGTATGTACAGTTGTAGAAATTCCACTGTGAGGCCATTGTCAAAATTTAATTGTGCATTGAGATACGTGATTATTTTGATTAACAAGTGGGCTCTAGGCTGTGTTAACACTTTTGCATTTAAACATGTTATGTTTAAACGTGTTATTGCATCAACATCACTGTGGGATTTCCTGTCTAATTTTGCCCTGACATATTGAAGTCAAGCCTGAGAGTCTTCACAATCAGGTCCCGATGGAAAGGAAACAGTTAAAAGCTGCTTATGGAGCGAGCGTTTAGTCTGCCATGGTGGACCTGCGCAGCCAGTCGACTGAAGCAGGACTAGCCCAGTGACTGAGCCGAACTGGCCGGCTGCCAGGAGCGCCCCACGCTGCAGACAATACCCACCTGTGTTAGGCAGAGGAGGGGGTTGGTGTGAGAGTGATTGTGTGTGTGTGTATGTGTGGTGCTAGTTACTCAAACAGTCAGTGTGTGGCTCCTCCTCCCTCCGTCCTCTAGCTCTTCCAAATGTCTATCAGCAGGCTCCAGCTCTTGTTTTGGCTTATTGTGCTGGACGCTAACGTTTGAAAGCAAAGTCGCAGATGAAAATTGAAACTCGTTTCTGAAATGACGAGGGGCTTACAAACGGACAGAGGGTCTATTGGTTTGCTTGTGCATGTCTCTTCAAAAGAACACCCCCTTCGCCGATGCCAGACACCCCCAGCTGGATCCCTGCGACCCCTCCACAAACGTGCCGGAGGCTAGAGGGGTGAGGGGAGGGAGGTGAAGGGGTCCCTAGGGGTCTTTACTCTCTGGTTACTGCAAAGAGGCTGCTACTGCCAGAGGGTCGCCATGGCAACGCTATTTGATTCCTACAACAATGCCAGAGCACCGCTCCCCCCCCCTCCATCCTCCTCCTCTCCTGAGTTACACACACTTGCACACACACATTTCAAACAGGGCCTGTGTGATTGGAAGATTACATTGGGGATCACGACAAACTGGGCGCCGTAGTTGATTTAAAAGAGACCGGCAATGCCCATGTGAATTACAAGCTAATCTATGTATAATTAAAATGTTGTTCGTAAATTAATTAAAATCTCATAATTAATACCATTATAATATAAATCCTTATTATCATAATAAATTTAATGTATTTGCCATCATTAAATTAAAAACCAAACACACTCAAAACTGAGACCACGCAAGAATTCCAATGTCGTATGTCGGCCAAGCAGGGATTTACTGTGATTGGAAGACAGGCATCTTTTTACAGAATGTAATATAAATAGATCTGACAGAAGTCGCCTCTTAGTAGTCGTTAGGGCTGTCCCGAATAGCATTTTAGAGGCTTTGAAGCTTCAGTGATAATCAGCTGCAAATATTCAAAGCTTAATGGGATGCAACGCTAATCAACCACCTGCACTCAAGCCGACTTCAGCAGGACTTAGCGCTGCTGTGTGTGTGCTTGAAAGAGAGCGATAGAGAGGGGAAGGTGGAAGGTGGACTATTGCAAGCAATATTTTTGTGAGTTATTACTAACTCAGAACGAGGGTTTACACTGCCTCTTCTATAGATGCAAAGCAAGTGCTTCACTATAGCTGGCAGCTGTGAATAACCATTGTCTCACGCGTTCGTTTTCCTTGTTTGACGGCCAGTTAAATGCCCGAGGCAATGACTGGCTCATTCTTGTCTGACACTTGCCGTCTCCTTTCAATTCCCTCCACCATTTTAGTGGTGATATAAAACAAAAATTGAAGCATTCGAATACTGATTTGGATGTTGATTACCATGACAGTGATTGATGCTTTGAAACATTTGGATCAAACCTAGTAGTCTACATCTTAGAGAAATGGTTTCAATGCTTGTTCAATGCTAGTATCGATAAACTGGTACCAGCTGTGCTTTCCAGCTCTGTCTTATTGTTGATGTTCACTATGGTCTAGTTCTGCTGTTCTCAAAGCCGAGCCTCGATTAAATGCCGAGTGCTTTTTACAAGCTGGGTGTGGCTGCGTGTTAAGACAAATAAAGGTAAGTCTTGATTTGAGGCCGGCTCTGGTTGTTTCTGGTTCTTTGGATACATAAAACCTCTTAAAGACCACCAGGATGTTGGCTACCTGCTTCAGCTAGTGCTAAGCTGCTTAGATTGCGCATACGGGTATAAAGGATTAAACCTTTGTCAATATGAACATGCTACACAATGTTATCTGCGTTAGATTCTCCACAGTTTAATCATTCAGTGCATTTTACTAAAACCATGAGCACCGAACAAGAGTGATAAAGTGGTGACTCTCTACCTCTCAAGGGATCCTGACGTCTGAATATGTGTCCGTTCCTATTTGTATTCCTTAAGTTCGTAGGGGTCCAACGATTATGAAAATCAGTTTTTCTTAAAAATTTATCCAAGCTGTGAACAGGTTTTAAGAGACTAAAGAGAAGTGTTGTGTGGATACACTGGGTGCCGTAAAATGAGCCTCTTAACGCTTGCCTTCTCACTTTAAAAGGAATTAAAGGCCCATTTCATATAGAAGCCTTTTCCAAATATACACCAGAGTTGGAAATGAGCATCAGCCACCAGCCAAATGCTGGTAAAATATGCAAGTGGCTGCTAGATTTGCTTTATTCACCATCCAAAAAAACCCAATGGTAATCTATTGAGTGACTGGTAGATTTTGGATCCCAGCAGTCGCAGTGGCAGGTGGACAAAAAAGGTCATTTCCAACCCTGATATACGCCAGTTGAGTTCAGTGATGGAAACAGACAAAAGCCTGGGATATTAATTGAAGTTTAAGATTTAAATTGTTTACCCTGAATGTCAGTTTTTTTCTCTGCGGCGTTGAAAAAAATAAATTTGTCAGTGTATTGTATGGAAGTTAGAAATTCCACTATTGTGACAGCAATGCCACAGTTGATACATTACATCCTTTTGTACATGTCAGATCAACAACATCATGAAGACGTGTTGTACAGCAGTGAGGCGGTTGCCATGGCACACTGAATTAAAGCTATACAGTAAACAGCACAGTGTATTTATGGACATCCAACTCTATAAAAATGGTAAACATCAAATTTGCTGTTAAATTGTCACAGATAATTACTCCTTAGAGATCCACAATGAACGTCTCCTTGTAGATTTTTCCCCTTCAGATTAAGCAAAAGAAGTATTTTTAGCCGCTCTGCTGTGATGCTGATTGGAGTACAAAGCCAGGTGCTGTACCACACACCAAACCCTTGAACAGTAACAGCACACTGCTAGTAACATGTTAGCCCGGATAGGATCAGAGGAAGAGAGCATCTCTTTGCGCCTGTTACACCAGACTCTAACAGACAGTCATTCCACTGACAGCGTAAATGCTTGTTGGTGCAGCCAGAAGAAAAAAGATGTCAAGACATGAAGTCTGTATTTTATGAAGGCTGCGTCCACGTCGGCTTGTGCCTATCTCAGAATAAAGAACGTAGAGGAAAAGTGCACTTTGCTGGCTGATTGTCTGAGACTGCGTATGTACAGAACGTGGTCGAGAGCAATCATTCCTCACCGGAAGAATGCATTGTCTGCCAGTGCCTGTGTGTGTGTTTGTCTGCTGCGATTTGCATGCTTCTCTGTTAAGGGACATGCTCGGGCTGCTGAGGGATTAGCACCACAGTGCCTGAGCTGTGTGCAGTAGTATTCCTCATAGACGCACAGACACTCAACTTCTGTAAATGTGGATGTAATTTACGACTGTATTTTGAAAGACAAGCATTTCATAGTTGTACCTCAGTTTTCAAACAGCTGATGAAGCAGTGTTTGTGATGTCCAAATCCCTTCCAGGTGTCCAAATTCATTTACATGACATGTCTCCTAACTACTTGTATCAAGCCAGTTAGATGTGTCTCCCTCTTGTGAGCTGATGAAACATAATTGCAAGTGGTAATTTGCTCTCAGAAAACGGGACGAACGTCTAATTTGAAAGATTTGACCGCTGTGAAAATCAATAGGAAAATCCCGAGCATGCTGAAGAGAAAACACTCCTGCCATATGCCCACAACACATCCCATGGTGTGCCCAGTGCCTCGCTCCAGGGTGCCAGCAGGAAATGCCATATTGGCCTCCCAGGACAGTGAGATCATTGGCTGGGCCCCCAGGGTGTGGACACATGGTCCCAGACTGCCTCATTCTCCTGTCTCAGCCTTTTGTCCTCCTGCTGACATGACAAGCTGTACGCTTCCAAGAACTCTTTTGAACCTTTTCATCAAGCCTTTCACCTTTTAGGATTGATGTCTTCCCTTTGATTGGGTTTTCTTGCCCGAATTCAAAGAATAAATGCTAGAAGGTTAATGCCGAGATGTCAGGCATGAATACAATACACCTGTGGGTGACATTAAAACTAACCACGAGCTAGAATAGAGGGCAATTTTCGTAATCACAGCCAATTAGAGAGACAGCTTGTTGCTTTTTACTCCGTGTTCAGATTGAAGCCAAGGAGTATTGCCTATATCTTGGCTATAGCTGGATGGCCCTTGCCGGCCAAGCAGGGTCCCTTTTAATATGATTAGGACGGATTATGGCGTTGTCTGCACATCAAAAGAGCCAGGACCAATTATCACCCCTGCCTTTCAACACGACAGCCGCTCCTCCTCCCTCCCCGCGAACGTAGAGAGAAAAGGAGAAAACAGAGCCCAGGCGTCTTGTAACACTCCAGAAGCCCCGTGCTAATGGAGGATTCATCATTCATTCAGGCCTTTCATGTACAGTATTAAGCAGTGATGGTGCACAGTTGCCAGTGCTTTGGCTAGTCCCTAAAATAGATTGAGCGTCAGAGCTAATTATCCCGGTCCCAGCGGCATGTACAAACAGGTTCATGTGACAGAAAACGTGCTCTAAGGCGCTTGAAAAGAGTAGGAAACTGAAAACAAGATCTTCATGTCTGCGGGTGATGTTTGTGAATATTTGTCTTTTTTATTTTTTGCAGATTTTCAATTTTTCTGCTTGCTGCTGTAATCGAGTTTGTGTGCAGGGTAACAGCGACGACTGTTAGCTTTTCTCCGTTTTGCTTAGGTGCCCATTACCATAATCCCCAGTCAGAGCGGTTCTTCTATTAGCCCTTTGTGCTGTCTGTGCTCATGACAGGAAACCAAATGGATGTGGATAAAAGTAGTCCCCATGCCCCCACCCTCGCCATCTTACAACACTTACACACAACCCTCACATACACACTGCTTTGCCAAATTACTCTCATAGTTTCACTTTTCTCTAAAGTGCCAGAGCGTAAGCGCTTGAACAAAGGTGCCCCCTGGATCCCTACCACCCATCAAAGGCAGAGTTGGAGTCAACCCAGAGTCCTGTCAGGAGTCAAATGAAGCCATTAAAATCCCTTTTTCCACTGCCCTGACATTCAGTTTTTTTTTGTGTGTGTGTGCAGCATGGTGCTCTTGCCTGCACAGAGACGGCGACACAACTCAATGAACTGTTTCCGTATATCAGTGTACCCTGGTTTTCTTTTTGATAATTGTGTGGCCTTTATCGTAAGTTGGGTTACAATCCAAATGTAGCGCAAATTTTAAGCAAATTTCCAGAAAATTAGCAAAAGAAAATGTGAATTTATGTGCTCTTCCATCCACTGCTGTTGTGCAAATATTGAGAGATGATTCATTCAGACCTAGGGTCTAGGTACCATGTCTGAAGGGTTACTTTTGGTTCCAAAGATACCACACTGAAAGTGTTGCACCAATTCTCCAGTCAGGTGCCACCAAGACCCATGAACAGTGCCGCGCTTTGAAGCCAATTTTACATAGTGGCCAAATGTGGAAGTACAACTTCTGTGTTCGTCACGTGATGTCACTGGACCCAAGAACACTTTTTCTGTGATACTTACAATGTGAAAAAGATGCTTGTAAATCAGTGGGTACTGTGTTTTTGAGTGCCAAAACCCCAGGGAAATGACTTATTTCACTATCAGAATTTGATCCATTCAGTCCAATAACACTTCAGAAGTCTAGAAGAGCTGCATGCTTAAATAATTTTTATCCTAATTTTAGTTGGCAGAGGGTTAAACCAGAAGTGTGCTGCCTGACTACTGTAAGTCTCATGCTCTTGCTCTATGGGCCTTGGGTAATTTCATACAACAGTCAATCAAAGATCAAGCTTTTTTGGCTTCATGTGCTGCTTAGCAACTTTTGCCTCCAATGCTGAATCCAGTTCTCGTCACACATCCGTGAGCGCCACAGCAGAGGAGGGCGCAGAGAGATGATGTAATTAAGAGCGCCAGTCAAACCTCAAATGAAGGATAATGATGGATGTATAATAATGGAGAGCATGATGGACAATGGAAATAGAGTTTTGAGCAACTAGTATTACAGCAATGTGCTCTTGGAAGAGTTCTGGTGAGTTCTGATGGCGGCCCTGTGTGCAGACATAAGATAAAATTCACCTTGAGACAATGAAGACAGCTTGCGGTGGACTATGCAGTGACAATACGTCGTTATGATCCGTCAAAATGATTGCCACTTTGCACCGTGCATTATGAACATTGTACATTACTCTACAAAACATGACAATAACTCAATAAATAGAAGTTAATAAATAACCTTAATTAAAGTGCACCTGCGCTTGTATAGCGCCTTTTTAGTCATCTTACCACTCAAAACGCTTTTCACTCTACGAGTCACATTCACCTGTTCACACACATTCATACACTGGTGGTTACCATACAAGGTGCCACCTGCTACTCAGTTTAACACACTCACACACTGATGGAGCAGCCATCAGGAGCAATTTTGGGTTCAGTACCTTGCACAAGAATACTTCGACTGTGGACAAGAGGACTGTTCGGATTAGTGGTCGACCTGCTCTACCTCTGAGCCACAGCTGCCCCTAAATAAAAGCAATATTCTGTAGGAAATCTGCCAGATTATTACAACGGCATTTTCACTAGGTGAACGCAGTCGCATAAAATAATAATCATTTTAATATTGAGTTGAACGAAATAGTATTTTCAGTGCCAGATAGCCAGGGCAGCAACATTTATTTGACTAATTGACTGATTGCGAGCATCCCTACAGTATAATGCATATATCTTAAAATGTCTGCTCAGTGAAATCATCAGTGAAGGTGAGCTGTCAGCCTAAAGGGGATTCATTTTAAAGTAAAGGTTTGACTAAGTGAGGCCACCTAAATGTTAATAGAGGTGTACTGGGAGGCATCAGTGGACAGCTCCTTTGTGTGACTTAATTTCTTCCTTAACCATTGTCCTCTACATTTTCTTCTGGTTTACTTGTGTCTGAGCTGCCCAAACCAGCAGCGCAGAGTAGAGCTGTTACCTGCCTGTAAAGATAATTATGCTCTATGTTCTGAGCTAATTCCAGTGGGCAGACTGCTCCTTGTATCACTGCACTGCAGCTGGTCTCAGCGTGTGCACATCCAGCTTTCCTGCAGCGCCTGGTTTAATTGCAGAACCTCTGCAAGCCACGGCCATGAATTTCCAATCCACTGGGGTGCACGCCGCATGTGGGATTTCCGCCTGTATTGTGTTTACATACAGGACACGTATGTATATTAAATGCTTTGGATGTACAAGTAAATCCATAGCAACCATGTCAGCACCACTGACATCACTGTGGGCGATTAGCAGGTGAACACTCAATCACAATCCCCACAAGCATGTAAACAAGTGCTGAAGTGGCCTCTGCGCACTACATACTACCGCCCCTGCCTTTTGGCTAACCTGCAGCTGGCGAGGGCAACATTAATAATTTAACCAAACACTCAGACGTGATGGAGCGGACAAGGAAACCCAGTGAGAAGCACTCCGGTTTAGAGAGGCTATTAAATATGAAAACTATTTGTGGTGACTAATAGTATTTTTGTTTTCCTAGAGCTTAAAATCTCACATACTGTAGCATCGCGTCTCTCTGCCAGCGAAGACGGTAAACTGTTTGATCAGGGAAGATTAGCCTGGAAGTGACTGCAGCCTGGATGTAAACTGACTCTCTGTGTTTGCTGTTGCTGTGTAGTCTGGCTCCATCAGCTGCAGATGAACTTCACCCTAAATTTACCATGATTATATTAACAATTATTATCTTTAGTTTACAGTTTATCTGCGCTGGTCACTGTTGCTAACAAATAAGCCTCAGCAGATGTGTTTTCTACTTAACCTCTGTCAGCCTAACATTTATTCATATGCACACACACACATGCACACAGCAGACTGGGGACAGCAGCTACTTGTGTATTTATACATTCATGGGGTGCTGCTGCATGCTCCATGAAAAACACACACACGTACACACTTGCAGGGGCCTTATTCTTGTGTCGAGGATTAGATGGGTTCAGGGCCGGAGTGCCCCTCTGGTTGCAGCTCTCGCCTTGGTGTGGTGTTTAGGTGGGTTGGTAGGGTGTGCATGAAACCCTCGGGGGGAAAGACTGCACTGCACACAAATCATTACTGCTCATCAGTCGCTGCCACTCAGCCAATTATTTACTCAACAGCTTGGCTTGGCTGAGACGCGGATACACGAGACAGACACACACCTCCTCGCAGAAACACGCCTCATTATACATGGGGATTGTGGGGAAGAAGTCGTCAAGGAATGCCGTTGTTTGGGGAGGGATGTGTTGTAGTTTGTGAGTGGGTCAATACCTCCAGCTGAATACACACAATTCGTCATATTTTCAAAGTCTCAATGAAGTTTTCACAACTGATCTCTGTGTGCAATTTGGGCGAGGGCTGTCAAGCAAGCCTCGACATGATAGGAAAGTGTCGCCTCAGCAATACACTGGCCCCGATCTAATACCTTTCCAGTGAATAATTTATGGCCACTATACCACGTAAGCTATATGTAGCATATTAAATACATAATCCTCTCATCTTTTATTGATGCTCCTCTGATACGAGCCTCACTGATAAGTTTAATAAGAGAGCTTAATATGTAGGCCAGTAAGCAGATTTGACTGCTACATTTGAGCCAATAGTGATGAAACTTCACCCAAGCCTGATTGGTATTGCCGTTTGGTTCACAAGTGCAGGCTGGGAGAGGGGAACATGGGCCAGATTGCTGTGGAGGAGATTACGTCTGTTTATGATATACTGTAAACACTTGCACACAAGCCGGTCATGCTCAGCGGCTGACTGTTTACACACCTTGGCTGACGCGTAAGAGGGAATTTCAGCTGCACTCTGATCAAATCTGCCACAGGACGAGTCTGTGTCAAGTGCTCATGCTCTCTGCTTCCTGTGTTTTTATTGCGAGAGGGACAGATACATGCAGACGGAGAGGTGGGAGGGCGAGGGGGGGGGGGGCTCCCTTTGATGGGCTAAATCTCTCGCTTTGTGGGCGGTTATGCACACACGCACACACAAACTCATGTGCACATAATCACATCGCACAATGGAGCTAAGATACAATCCGTCAGTGCACAGGAAATGGGATTCATCTATCCAACTTGATGACGCTGAGACGCACCAGCAATTGCACAGATAGCACTGTTTTGTCGGCAAATTGATTCTGATAATATGGTATAATTGTCGCAGACAAATGAGCCACCACAGAGGAAACAAGTAATGCCTCTCTGTTGCTTTCATTCAGAAATTGTCAAATACAAAATCACGGCTGCAAACAGTATGTTAAAGCTATAAATGCATCCAAAGCAGTCACAGCTAGTCAATGAAACTAGGGTCTAAAATCAGGATGTCAGGTTTGGTTAATTTTGCCTTCTAAAGCCTGACGCCCATGAACCGGTAACTGAGTGGTTAATCTTTAAGAAAAAAATGCAAAATGAAGTGAAATACAAGAAGCCTCTCCTTTTAGTCCAGTGCTCCATTGATTCAGTGAGCTTTAGCGCAGCATTTCAAAGCGCCGTCCATTTAGAGGTGGTGAAATTTTAATGTTTTGTGTGTAAACGTCTCACTTTTTATTTTGTTTTCTGTTGGCCTTGCTGACAGCAGTTAGCTAGCTGCTTTAAAATGGGGAAAAATAGTGCCAGAACCAGTGGATAAATGGAGACGGCCCACTTTAGATTCATTTCCTGTATCTGTGTCACATGGGTTTTGCCACTGCTCTGCCCCTTTAGGAGACGAGCAGTGGTCCTGACTCCATTCATTCCAATGGGAAATAGTGAACGAGAGTACAGATTAAGATGGTTCCCTTTGTCCCATAGTCACTGAAATAAATATTGGACCCATTTTCACAAGCCCCAACCCTGCTAGAAATTGTAACACTGCAATGGCCTTTTTTCAGATCCACAGATCAGGAGAAAATTAACGTTGTTCGAGGCATCTCTGTTTCAGCAACATACTCTCGCGAGATCTGGCGACAGCTGACGTGGTCTTACACTCTATTGATATCAGACATCAAGCTAGCAGAAAAAAATGAGCTGCAAAATAAGGAACACGACAAACGCCACACTTCCGAAGGATGCTGTGGAGAGACGACCATGCCCGCTTAGAAGACCAGATGTATACCATTTTGTTCCACTGGCGCAGCTTGTAGGATCTCTGACAGTGCCCTGTGCCCTTCCTCCTGTCTCCACTGGTTGGCTAACATTAGCCATGGCTGCTCTCTACTGGGCACCACCCAGGTCAGGCTGGAGCTAACTAGCTGCCACTCATGTGGCAATTATTGCTTGCCGTTGCTGCGGAAACATCCTCCGGTCACCCCTCAGGTTGCCTTGGTACGCAGCTTTATTTTGAGCTGCAAAACTCCTTTAGCATTGCTAACTATGTTAGCAGCAATAGCCATGCTTACAATGCTTAAGGGGGTTTGCTCAATCACTGGCGCAACCTGAAGGGAGACCAGAGGGTGGGAACAATGTATCCACAGCAACACTGTTGGGTCGGTTCAACGTTACCAGTGGTAATCATTAGATGAGTGGTGCTGCTAGCTACGTCAGCTTTCCCCAGACCCAGTTGGCGCACAGTGCATTTAAATGAAGAATAGCAAAGTCAACCTACCAGTGGTTTCCAACTGGTCTAACCATGGGGTCCAGATTACTCCTTAGTCATTAGTTCATGGTCCACACAGTTGAATATACTTAGCGTCTTACTTGTGTTTGGCCATGTCTTTGAGCTAGTTTGCTGTCTCTGTAGCTGTCCGTAAGTCACTCACTCTACAGCAGGAAACAGCACTTCATTATAAAAGCTCTGTGCCAGAAATTCACTGCACTTAGAAATATAGTGTGTTTCTTTTAGACTGAATCACTTGTGGTCCATTCAGAGTGGACCCATTATCCATTTTTGGACCTTGACACACCAGTTGGGAACCACTGGTCTACACCAACATGAGTAACCCTTCAAAATATTCTCAGTGATAACTGATTAATGTTTGTCAACGATTAACTGACATCCCTAAAATATGCTAATGAGTATTTATAAAGTTACTCCTCTGTCTTTAATATGACCTTAAGAGCTGGACTAAGGCGTGCAGTCAGTGTCTGTTAGCTGAAAGGACAAGGTGACATTTTCAGCCAAAATTCAATTACTTTTTTTATCTTTTTAATATCATGTCATCAAAAGCATTTTGTCTGTAAATTCAGATAGTGTAGGCTTAAGAATGAACGCACATCTTATATTGTGTACCGTGTTATTGTTGTATAAATGATTGGACAGTGAGAAATGATATCCATTGTGATTGAGTCACTCCGTCCTTTTGTGGCTTCCGGGACACAAAGCTCTTTTTTCATCCTGCTCTTATCTAAGCCAGACTGATTGAGGCCACATAGTCATAATTCTCTCTGTAAACAAATGAGAAGACTTTTTCTTTTTTCTCGCCCCTCTCTCTTTCTCTTTGAGATGCACACACAAACACACAGTGAGTGACATTCACCTTGTTGTGTCCTGTTGGATTTCCTTTATCCTCATGTCTTGACTGCACAACAACAAAAAAAACCCATCACTCTGTCTTGTTGCCACATCACTGCACCTCTTCCTCACTGGCAATATGATCCACATTAGCATCCACAACAGCCTGGGCAGCTCCTGCTGTCCGAGCCGACAGGACTGAGAGCAGAGATAAGCTCACTCAGTAATGAATGTTCAGCCTCTGTTGGGCAGGAAAAAGAAAGCACGCCCCTCTCGTGCTGCAGTGTAAAATGGGTATCACTAGAGGTCACATGCATGTATTTATGTCAAAATCAGTCTCTGTGACCAAGAATGCAGTTTTTGTGAGGATGTGTGGTGATGCGATGCTTTGTTAATGGGCGATATTTATGCCATACTTCACCTTCCATTCATTGCCATCAGCGCCACGTCCTCCAAGCTCTTTTGTCGTATTTACACCCTCGGAGACTGGCACGGGCCTCACACTCGGTACTGGAGCGCGAAGAAGAGAAAAGCCGGTTGCAGCGGAACAAAGGTGCAAACAAAGAAGTGTAATGGTTGAACAGGAGTGGATGAGCTGTATGAAAACGAATGTACGGAAAGCGATACTCGCTGAATGAAACAGCAGAAGGTCCCAAAGGAAGGAGAGGATCAACAGATAGAATCAGCACAAACAACTCCCTGCAAATCATTCTGCTTTTAAGGCTGGAGATATACTTGCTTTTAACTACGTGTTTGTGTATGCATGGTGGCAGCTTCCCGTGTTCTGTATCCATCTGGAGTGGTAGTTGTGCATGTTCTCAGACGTTTACGCGCCAAGTCAGCAGAATGGAATATACACATGAACAGTGGGAACAGTGCTGGGAAAATGAGAAAAACAGAATCCCCTTTCCGACTGGATTAAAAACCTGCTTACACACATCTGGTTTTTGTATTTAATAGAAAAGGTTACAACCAGCACTCATTCCTAGAAGATAATGACTCTGCAGTAGTCGTGGGGATGTATCAGCTCCATCTCTGATTGGCTCTGATCAGCAGTGATGGAACTATGACACTCAGGTGGATATGCTAATTTTTGCCCTTTTCCTGGAGTGTCTTTTTCCGCACTGCCACAAGATACCTTCTGTTTCCGTCCAAGCAGTGTTTGAACATCAGTTCAAGTTAGTCAGCAGAAAGTTTGAAAGAGAGACTGAAAAAGTAACACATAAAATCAAGGTAACCATTTGAATATTTTTACTGGGCTCCATGCTGCTTTCGAATGTTAACCTGCTAACCTGTTCTTTGGCGCGTTCATGATGTTGAACATGACGCACCAGGAAAAAAAAACCAAGCCTACTTGTCTACTGTAGGGTCATGTACACAGCTCTCTAGTACTTGCAATACAAAAGGAGTCTATAGCCATTTTTAGCGGGTTTTCCTGCTTTTAAAAAACTCCCATATACACGTCCATTTTGCAGTTGTCACGATGTGCTTGATACAAAACATCTAGGATGGCGCCACTGTCGCTTTTTCTACTGTGGTCCACAGTGAACTGCGGAAGTTCTACATAGCCTGAGTTCTCTGGTGTACCCTCTAGTCCAAAAGTGGGTTGCGAGTCTGTTCTGAATGGACCGCAAGTGACTCACCATTGTGTCAAGTTTGTAAAAAACAGTTATTTTGAAGACCAGATTCTGGCACAGAGCTTTATTTTGAAGTGCTGTTTCCTGCTGTAAAGTGAGTGACTAACAGACAGCTCCTTGACAGAGACAGCAAACTAGCTGGACGACGACATGGCCAAAAGCAAATATGACATTGGATATATTAAACAGTTTGGACCTTGAACTAATAACCAAGGAGAAATCTGGACCCAATGGCTGAACCAGTTGGGAGCCACTGCTCTAGTGGACTCCTCCAGTAACGTGTACTACATAAGCAAGTATTTGAACAATTTTGTTTGAGATGCAGCCTGTTATCTATGCAAATGCGTGGTGGAAAAGCAGGTATATCTACGGGCTAACTGATTTACGAGCTTAACACCTCTTCCTAACTTAAGTGAGCAAGCCAACTCTGGTGGATGAAGCGCAAAAGGCTCCAGATATACTGCAAGCGGATTCAAGACTTGCTGTTGCTCTGAAAATTGGTTGGAGGTGCATGAAGCTTCGCCACAATAACACAAGTGTTAGTGCTTTTTCAAACAAGCAACACATCGCTAACCATGTTTGTAGATGCATGGATCATGTTAGGACATCTTTATTCAGAAACACCGAAACAATCTGATGTTTGCATCGTGAGCGGTTGGGAAGTGGTGTTACTCTGCAGGTCATCTTTGTTTTATTCAACTTAACACCAGCACTTGCCATCTGCCAAATGACACCTCAGCAGCCCTTCAGTTTCAAAAGATCGTTTCCAAATGCATTACAAATATTGATACATCTGGTCAAACTGTGGTTGGATGGAGACCAAGTAGGTCCCTCGTCCCTGCACTTAATGCAGTGAGTAAAATGTTTCCACCTCCTGAGCCAAATTGATTTTTAATAGCCTTTTCTGCTTTGCAATGTTTTGGAAAGTGACAGAAAACCTGAACCTGAGGATTCAAACTCTAAATTGGAAACAAAGTTGGCAAACACAGGGTTTGTCTTTTGGTCTGCTTTGCTATCTGGTGAATTCAGGTTTTGCTCAGTAATTTTGTTTGTTTGTTGTGGGTTTAAAGGTATTTTTGCTTAGCAATTGAAATGTCTGCAGACTGACCGGGGAACTGGCCTGTGTTTGCAGGCTGGAAGTGGGAGGTGATGCAAGTGCACTCTTGTTACAAATAAAAAAAGCTCCTCTACAGAAAAAAAAGATGCTTTCATGACTTCAAAGGGAGCTTGACAGTCTTGTACACTACAGTAATAATATCTAAGAGACCTCCCTTTATGCCTCGCACAGCCTCTTCATTTTGTAATCTAACTATGCCCCTGGTGCAAACACTTAACCCCTGTAACCACACTTAACTCCACCATTATTACTCTACTGTCTTCAGATAGCATTCCCTCCTGTGCCCATGCTTCTCCAAGTTGCCCTGAATACTTTGTCCAGAGTTATTTTAAGTTTTTTTTTTTTTTTTTTGAAGGGGCAACATCCAGTTTCAAGTAAAACAGTAATTGAGTCTCCCTCCCAGTGTTGGCTTGAAGGCTTTGATCTTTCCTGTGCTCCAGTGTTAAATGGTTTCCTCCAAATCTCTGCGAACATGCAGCGACTGGCTGCTTTTATATCAGCAGCCTGCTAACACACCTCCTCGCCAACCACTTTGAAGCCACAAACAACTCACTCTGAAGAGAACAAAAAAAGAGCAAAGGATGAGAAGTCCTGCATATATATACTGCTCATATAAAGTGTGTTTTTAAAAGGTGTTCCCGGTTAAAGGCAGAATGGTGGGATTATCATACGAAAGAAACTCAGTAATTGTGTGTGAGGGTACAAATTGGACACCATGTCAAGACTTTGGGGATTTTTTCTTTTTCAGAGGAATCTAATTCTATCATTTATGTTCATATGATAAGAAAAGGCCAGTGTATTAGTCAGTTAATGTTCATTGGGAATTTGAAAGTGGGTGACTCAGCTTTCTTGTTGTAATTAGCAGAATTTGCATGCAGATGCTTATCTTAACAAGGGGAGAAATTGAGATAGTTTGAAATGTTTTTGTGTCTGGGGCTGGTAATTGGCAGCGAGCTTATCAGAGGCAGATTGGCCACACTTGAGCGCTCAAAGGAGCCTGAGCCAGAGACTGTGATCAAGTGAGCGGCTGGATGTGACCTCTAGTAGACTTGTCCTATGTGCACTGCACTTTCATCCCCAGCTCCTTGCACCAGATGCTGTACTTAACTGTTACCACCCTGCGAGGGAAATCGTACTATAGGCAACCCTTTCAATTCTTTTCTCTTGTGATTAAAAAAAAAATGACAGCAGTCAAGGACAAAACAGGCCAAAGATCCAGACTTTGAAATCCAATGCTGATAAATTGCTGGGTGTTTGACTTTGCAAGGCATACTGGATTATATTGATTTTCTTTCCTCTCTGTGTGTATGTGTTGGTGTGAGTGAGTGTGATAGCAGAAAAACCAGGGGCAAGAGAATGCAATATTGTGTTTCATTAAAAAATCTATAGGATATCTCATTACAGCCGCATGATTTTCTTTAGTATCAGGGTTCGTGGGGATGGGGTGGAGCTGGTGGGTGGCAAGATGAATGTGCTTTCCTGTCTCAGATGACTATCTCATCTGTTTTTGTTCATGGAGAAAGAAGGAACTGGGCTCAATCTGCCCAGTATGTTGACGACTTCCTGGCCATGTTTGCCCACTGCTCGTTGATTTCACAACCGTATCAGGTAACTCATGCATGGCAGAGTGAGTTAAAAACGTTTAAAATGACAGTCTACAGTGAATTTGGGGAATTTTTCCAATATAGTCATCCCTGTTTACTCCCTACTATCCCTGCCTTTCTTTAGACTGGCGCTCCATTGATTCAGTGTCAGACATTTTAATGTTTTGTAATGCAAAAGTTTTGCCTTTTATTTTATTTTCTGTTGGCTTTGCTAACAGATGGCCGACTAGCTGTGTTAACAGGTTGAAATATAGTGCCCACTACCCACCCTCTGGTCTCCACTTGTTAGCTAACGTAAGCCTTGGCTGCTTAGCACTGTGCACCACCTTGGTCGGATGGTTGGTGCTGGTCATTTGCTAACACCATCCTGGTGGCTAGGTGGCATTAAGTAAGTGGCTTCATTTTGAGCCGCAAAACCCCTTTAGCATTGGTAACTGTTAGCACCACTAGCTGTGCTGAGACTGCTAACATTGCTAACTGAAAACATAGTGTCCACTGCCCACCCTCTGGTCTCCACTGGTTAGCTAAAGGTTAGCTTTCATTCACCACCTGGGTTAGGTGTAGGGATGTCATGATTATAGATTTTCTTGGTACGATTATTGTCAGAGAAATAATCACGGTTTTACGATTATCACGATTATTATGCATTAATTAATTTCACACTATAAATGTGTAAAATCACATGAACACTCCTTGTAGATCTTTTCATTTATTTCCATGTGCTCCTGCTTTTTCTTTTATCTCTCATCACAACAGTGATGTACGTGTGGCGGCTGTTTTGTTCATGCTGTTTTGTTCATGTATGAAAATATAGTAGCCGTACAACTGGGCTTGGTAAGGTTGGAGTGTTTTTAAGTTGATGTAAAAATAAACGACGAGCCTTTGTGAAATCTGCGCTCTTGTGGATGTGAGTTTCTGCCTGTCGTCTCACTCCAAAGAGCTTCACGGACCCAAAACCATTACAACCTCACGCTGTGTGCACACAAACTGCAAAACTATCCATCAAAAAAGTTTTTGAGACGTGCCTTAGCTTGTCACGTTGCACTGTAAGCCCAACTCGTATCATACCACTACGCCATTAATTGCAAATGACACGCTAACATATAATTTTTAATTCAGTGTTACATTAGACAAATTGAGATTGACGTATTTTAACCCAGTTATTATGCATTTACCTTTACTTGTGAATGTAAAGCCGGGTTGTTGTCACGCAGGTGTTGTATCATGTTGCTCTTGTTTGATCCTTTGGCCGCAACTTTTCTGTGGCATGTTTTACAAACTGGAAAGCCGTCGTCAACAATGACCCCTTGGTCATTTTGCAATAGCCAAAATGATCCCACACGGCTGACTTTATCCGGTTTTTTTTGGGGGGGGGGGGGAGTCTTCTTCATCCATACTTCATCACTCGGAGACGCCGCTTGTGTAACTTTGTTTTCGTTCCATGCGAGTTGTGCTGACCTACTGTATATGGTTCTGCGTCGCGGCATAATCTTTGGAGCGTGACGGTGTTGAGGAATCTTTACGATTAATGGCGTTTAAAATCACGGTTAATAGTGAAATAAAGTAATCGTGACATCCCTAGTTAGGTGGGAGCTTATTAGTGGTGGCGCTATGTGACGGCCACCCTCCAGTCTCCCACCATGTATCCCGGGGGAGTAAGCGGCTTCATTTTGAGCTGCAAAACCCCTTTAGCATTAACTGTTAGCACCACTAGCTGTGCTGACACTGCTAACATTGCTAACTGAAAACATACTTGCCTACTGCCCACCCTGGGCTCTCCAATGGCTAGCTAAAGGTTAGCCTTGGCCGCTTTTCACTCACCACCTGGGTCGGGTGTTAGCCCATTAGCAGCGACTCTACATGATAGCCAACCTCCAGTCTCCTCCCATGTTGCCCAGGTGGGTAAGCAGCGTCATTTTGATCCACAAAACTCCTTTAGCATTGTTAACTGTTAGCACCACTTACCATGCTTTCACTATTAATGGCAATAACAGAGCTAACAGTAGTTAACAATGCTATAATGGGCTTTGCTGCAAACAGAAGAGCAGCAAAATAAACCTATAGACCGACGTGTGATCAGTCAAAAATATTGTTGGCGGTTAGCCAATTAACGGTTTCACGTTTACATCCCTACCACCTATATTTTACATACCTCTCTCTTTGTTGAATACATGAAGCAGTTAGACAGAAAATTGTTTTGCTCGCATACTCTATTTGAATGATGCAGTAATGTCTTGTGGGTCAAAGGAAATGTGTATTTCCTCTCTGCTTAATCAAGTGTCAGAAGTATTTTAAGTGCATAATTTGTCTCAGCACCTGATAGTTTGCTTGTGAGTTCGATTTAAAGGGCATCTTACTCAAAAACGGCAGATAATGGCATCTGCCGCCACTGTGAAATTTTTTTTTGAAGGCTTTCTCCGATAACCAGAAAAGGTTAGCCCAATTCTTAAATCCTGACATTAAGTGATGGTTTTAACCTTTAGTCTGTCTGCTCCGTGGGTACCCATTTAGCCTAAGAAACATGCTGTTTCTCCTTATTTTGCTTTCCAATTATTCACCATGAGGCGGAGTTTTTGACGGTCTCGCACACTGTACCCGCACGCACCATCCCTACAGAAGCTCTCACAGTATGATCGCATGTGCCGCTGTCGTCTCAGTGGGCCAATCTTTCAACGAGGGCCCGTGGGGAGCCTGATAAGAGGGGGAATTCGAGCCTCAATCAGTGCTGGTTAATTATCACAACCAGGGGAGGTGAGAGAGGTTTCCCCGTCAACCCAATCCCTCCTGGATCTCTGTCTCCTTCTCAAACACACTTATTTGTTAGAAGCTTTGTCTTACATTTCATTCTTCAGGTGTTATTGTGCATGTTTTTATCTTCAGCCATACTCAAAATAATAGAATACAGCTAGTGTCATCTTTCCTTCTGTGATGAGTGTAATCATTTTGGTTGCCTTCACTTGGTTTATTGTATTAGATTATTCTGTTGTATTCATTTATTACATCAATGTTTAAGTCTCCTATGATAAGAGGGCTAATTTGGTATAATTTTTATTTGCACACATCGTGTAAATGATAGTTTGCTTTGGGGGTAGTAGCAGCATTTTTTTATTTACCAAGTAGGAAAAACACACTGATACCCTTTCGTCTTTGCAGTTTTAATGGCATGTTGAATAGTGACAGTAGTCAAGCTTAGTCCAATTACTATGTGTCAGTGAATCAAGTTTAATTAAGAATTATGTTTTTGTAAACTCTAATTTCATAATTAAGAACACATTTTGATTACATGTGTATCCTGCTTAAATGCACCGCCATGGCAGAGGAATACAAATATGCATGTTTCAGAAACATGGGTTCCAAATGTAATTGTTGTAAACGTTGATGAAAAATTAATGCCACGCTAATGAGTGCAAAGCATGAATCATTCAGCATTGAGGGGCTATTTCCATACTTTTCAGAGGAGCCAATTTTCAGCTCGCCATTCTGAATTCTCTTCGAACTGAGTGCAGAGACACACATAAAAGGAATCTATGAGTGTGACTGACTGAAGTAAGAAAATTGATATGTCCAGTCATGTCTTTTGGCCCTTTAAAATACACAAAAGCTAGTTTTGGCTTGATTTTGTTGAGCTGGGTATCCGTCAATACTTCGAGAGAATCATGATGTGCCTACACATAAGACTCCGCGACTACCCTTTACCCTGCACTGTGGCGTTCATCACACCTAAAAAACTCTAGGCACCGCGAGGATACTACCTTGTTTTAGGTAGCGTGTCTTGCTGAAGCAGCCTTCACTGGGAAGAATAGAGTAATGGGTACAAGTACCCTGCTCAGTGCGTCCCCCTTCTAGACCCAAGGACAGTTGGGACCATTACCACACTTTGATACACCCACGTGCACGCCAGTCCCAGTCCGCAACCACAATACTCAACACTCAATACTTTAAAGGTATTGACCGAAGTATCCAGTACTAAGTAGTAGTGAAACTTCTCCAGTCAAGTGACACCTGCATTTGATCCTTTTTGTACCTAGATCTAGGAAAAGAAAGACTATTTGTATAATTTTGCTCACAACCAATCACTGCAATTGTTCATTTATTTCGATGTGTGATTGACCCATTACTGCAGCAGCTACAATCCATTCAGTCTGTGGTGTGGTTAAGTCGAGCACAGTGTATTTGTTTGCAGGTCAGCGTGCCCAGATGCCACGAAAACATTCAAAAGTATGCCCATGCTACACGCCTGTTTGGTCTGTTGGCATTTTACATAACTGAATGCTTCCATTCAAAACATGGGTATCAAATGAAGAACTCTATTGGTATGTGTATCACTTTAAGGGTACTGGTATCACAATTTTTTTAATCGATATCCAATCCTAGCACAGTGGGTCCCTCTGAAGCTCAGCTTTGTGATGTTGGAGCTTTGGTCTCATTTATCCTAGTGCTTCAACTAACAGTTTTTCACATCATTGTTTAGTCCATAAAATGCATCAAAGACAAATACAGATCACAAACCTTTAAAATTAATTAAAAACAATACCTTTGGATTGCATATTTTGTATCAACAACAATTAAAAAAGTGGAGCGTTAGATGTTTTGGAACTGATTTTTAAATGTCACCCTGGTATAAGAGCTGCAGCAAGAGTCCTATCTCTAAGGTGGCCTTGGATTGAGGTTGAGCCTCTCACTGCAGAACACGAAATAGGGGTCAGTGTGTGTGGTTACTGGGAAAGAGGGATTAGGTACTCATTAATTAATGTTACACTGCTGCATGACACAATCACTAAATAGTAAGAGTACCATGCCCTAACATAAAGCCAGAATGAAAATCCCTGCAGTTTACAAATCATGCACATTGGACATGGTTGTTTAAATTTGATATTTTGCTGGACTCTTGCGCTCAAAGCATTCTCTAATCCTATTAACCAGCAAATCATTTGAGTAGGATCTGTTTCTTCATCTGATTAAAGAGAGACTGACATTTGTATTAGAGTGACATTTTCTGGCAGTATTCAGCAAAACCAAAGCTGATGGCGTTGCAGTGACCCAGCCCCGCCTGTGACCCTGTCATGTTTTCTGTGGACCTCCAGAGTTTTACAATGGCAGCGAGCAGACAGGATGACAGAGAACTGCGAGCTGAAAAAATTGGATCCTTTCCTCTTTTTAATCTGCCAGTTGAGTGGGTGCCAGCGCAGGACAGCCAGTGTGCGCTAGGCGCCCCAATCATTTTGTCCATCCCTTTATGGCTTGGCCTCAACCCCTCATTTCATCAACTACTGTGGGGAACGCTGAGAATACCAGAGTCGGTGGGTTGTGGTGTCCCTGATCATGGCTACCTCCCTCAGGCATGTCAGACATTGTGCCTGGCATCAACTCTTAAAAGAAATATGTGACTGGCCACACAAAGTCCGACAAAGTTCAGTTACAAATCTGAAAAAGAGATGCACTCTTGAGTCATCCAACCTCTCCTTTACTTAAGTTTGTCATTGACTCTTTGCCTTTAGTCTGCCTCTAATGTTTATCCTTCCAGCTGGGATTTTGTCATCTCTCAGATTTCTCAAGACTCATTTTAAGAGATAAATGTCTTTCACAGCATTGAAAACACTAATCTTTCTTAATGAATGTGCCCCCTTCTCCTTTCTTTTCTATTACCTGGTAATGAAATAGGTGTCTCCACTCAAATCTCCACTTCTTTGATTGATTTCAAGTCAAGTGCCCAAATGTCAATTTTAACAAAATGAAAGGAAGTAAGCTAGCCGCCTCAACTTGCAGCCACTCTATAATAGAATCCTTGAAGGGACCTCTGTACTCGTCCTTTGATTAGAAAAGGACACCTTTTCCTTTTTTCCCCCAAATAGATACATACCTCGAATAAAGAAAGTTAGCTGCAGCTCCTTCTCCTGCTCTATTAACGACACCTTGTCCCTCCACACTTGGTCTCAGGATCATTGTTATTTCCCTGAGGTGTTTCTTGGTGACAGATGGGCTTTAGACGGGGAGTTTGGAGAGACGGGAAGATGAAGGATTGTGCTGTGAGAACGAGACACAGATTCAAGGTATAAAGATGAAGGAGAAGTAGTGGGGGGGGGGGGGGGGGGGGGGTAGTGTTGTGGGAGTGAAGCAGAGACAACCATTTCCATTACTGTCATTAAAGCGACCATGACACTGAGGGTGGAAGGACAAACAATGGAGGGATGGAAATAATAGAGGCAGGAGCTCGGTGAATGAAGTGCTCAGGTTCATTACAAAGGGCCATCCCCCCACCTCTGTCTTTACCTGAGCGGAAGGTTTCCATCATCCTTGATGTGCTGTACTCTTGGTTTGTTGTTTCCTTTTAAAGGTCTGAAAGATCACAGATCCAGTGACACATTATTGCCTACAACAGGAATACAGAGCAGAGTGAAAATTGTATTCCCACTAGGGATGTCAACGGTTAACTCTTAATCGGTAAACCTGAAGTAATATTTGTGACCGTTCCACGTGTTGGCCTACACGTTCATTTTGCTGCTTATCAGTTTACTGCACTGCACACAAGCTGGGTCTGGTGGGAGCTAGCTAGCACCGCTGCTCACCTGGCAGTTACCACTAGTAACGCCATCCTGACCCAACAGCGTTGCTGTGGAAACATGGTGGCAACCCTTCAGTTTCCCCCAGGGTTGCTCCAGTGAGTTAGCAGCTCAGTCCTGAGCAGCAAACAACCCTTAGCATCACTGTCTGTTAGCAGTGTTAGCAGTGCCAGCACGGCTAGTAGAGCTAGCTACTGATGCTAGTTAGAAAGCAAAGTTATATACCAATTTTAAAGGGGTTGTGCTGCTTACTTAACGCCATCCAGCCACCAAGATGGTGTTAGCAAATGAGTAGCGCTGCTAGCTAGCTCCCAACTGACCAAGGTGGTGCGCAGTGCAGAGTGGCCAAGACTAACATTAGCTAACCATTGGAGACTGGAGAGTGGGCAGTGGGTGTTTTGTTTCCACATGCTAACATGGCTAGCTGGCTATTTGTCAGCAAAGCCAACAGAAAAATAGAATTAAAGGCAAGACGTTTACAGCACAAAACATTAAAATGGCACCATTTCTAAATGTATAACACTAACGAAATAACGAAATGCAGCGCTAAAGCTCACTGAATCAATGGAGTGCCAGTCTAAAGAAAAAGGCCTCTTGTATTTCACTTTATTTTCCTTCTTGTTTTTTTTCTAAAAAACTAACCTGTTAGTCACAGGTTATTGGTTGTCAGGCTCAAAATGAAGCCACTTACTTAACGCCACCCTGCCAGTGGGACGGTGTTAGCAAATGAGCAGCACCGCTAGCTAGCTAGCTCCCATCTGACTAAAGTGATGCACAGGGCAAAGCAGCCAAGGCTAACGTTAGCTAACCAGAGGAGACTGGAGGGTGGGCAGTTGGCACTATGTAACACAGCTAGCCGGCTGTCTGTTAGGAAAGCCAACAGAAAAATAAAATAAAAGGGGAAATATTTATGTCACAAAACATTAAAATTTCACCACTTCTAAATGGATAACACTTGGAAATGTGTCGCCAAAGGCCTCAATTTTCTTAAAGATTAACTGGTTAATTACCAAAACCAACATCCAATATATTAATAACATTTATTATCTACACTGCTGTTTAGCCTTTTAAAGTAGCCTATAATAACCATTTCCCAATGGCTTTATACGCCCCTTTACGTCTCAGGATTTCCCTGTCCCCAGTCCAAGCCACAGAAGGGCCTCTGTTGTTGAAAATGTGACTGGTTTTGAGAGTGGTCTGCTCTGTCTCAAGAGCGGCTCAATAAGGAGGGCAGTCAATATGGCTGCTCTCAGACAGTGGGTCAATGAGGGAGGAGGCTTCCTGCTGAGCCAAGCGTAGAATAGAGGAGAACAGGGGGTCTTTGTGTGGAGAGCAGACCCTCTCCCACTTCTCTTTACCGCCTCTTCTGAGATATTACACCTAACATTTTGAAACTGTGCATTCTTCGGCGGAGATTGTAAACCATTTACAGGATGGTAGAGAAAAATGTATTCACCCATGTCACAGAACACATGTTGTACAAGTAAGTTATTCACCGTTTTTTCAGATTACTTGTGACATGACAGAGTTGTTGCAAACCCTCAAGCAAAAATGTCTTGACATACATTCTGTGAACACATTACCTGGGCTCACACACACCTCACCTTGACAGTAAGCCCTGTAACATCCAGAAATATGCTTTCAACACTGGCTCATGCTGGGAAATGCAGCACAAGCTCCATGTCTCCATTCTGTCTCTCTCATCTGAGAGCAAGGGAGAAACTGTGAGGGAGAGAGCAAGGCAGCATATCAGGGCACCACCTTAAGCTGGGCTCCCAAACCTTTTATGACTGCTGAGCAAAGTGGATTTGGGACAGAGGTAACAGCCCATACTTATCAAGCAGACAACCTCATTTTCTAGCCCCTTGCTCTCCTTGCCTGGTGCGGTGGTTCCTATTTCTCAAAGACAAACGGGGGCTCCCACACTGCTGGGCCTGAATAGATTAGACTTCCCACACCGTAATGTGGTTTCTAACACCCCCTTCCTTTTTTAAGTCTGCAGCTGTGTTGTTAAAAGCCTGCAGTGATTCACTACTAATAAATTCTGGGGTAAAGATGTGTGTGCTCTCCGTTGCAACAGGTGTACTTTGAGTTACAGTCATCTGGATTATTGATGACTACATTATAAGTTTCTGTACAGGAGACAGAATTCCTCACTGTTGTACATTTCAATTCATCTCCTTCTTTCATTACATTCTGTTTCAGCAAGGTTTGGGATATTTTCCCTGCGCTTTAATGATGTATGGGAACATACGCTCTGTTGAGTTTGCTTTCAATGAACTCTTCAGAATACATCAAGAGAGCGCCGCACGTTCTGTAGGTGTTCATTTGAAATTTTTCCCAGTCACTCACGACCTTGTTAGTTGCCAAAAGTAAACTTTTCCTTTGACCTAAAAGTTGAAGCGTGTTGAAGTCTGAGATGGTGATGTTTTTTGCCTTTTGTAATGAGTTTGTTTTCAATCAGATGCTGCAGATAGAGATGCTTGTTTCCCGCTGAGATGTTGGCCTTATCCGGCTCATTTAGCTCGCCTGCTTGTCTTCCCCACAATCTTACAGGAAAGACAGTTTGGGCTTGTTAACCTTTAAATATTAACCACAGACACGGTTTTCCAGCTTCTGTCTTTGGTGGAATTGTTTATGGTTGAAGTTCAGAGGCTTGTACTGATATTTGGGCTTTGTTTTTATTCCTACAGGGCCCAATAAACAGGGGAAGTTAGATTTTTTTTGTATGTGCTTTCAGACATAACACCTCATTCTCTTAAAATAATGTGAGACAGTTTCAGAAAAATTAAATGAGGCTTTCAGTTGCCTTAAAAAAGAGGGTTTTGCACACTGTGTCGACCTTGCAACCAGGGTTAGGATAACTGGTAAACTTTACTTTTGATTTCCAGTTGCTCTATGTGCTATAAATAATGGAAATACAAAACCTTTGTTAAAAAAACTGGAATTAAATGAAAGCTTTTTGGCAGCTAGTGTTCCTTTTCATCAAAATATTTGTTTAGTCTGCACTCAGTGGGTCCAGCATTGATTAAACTGTCCCACCTATCTGTGTTATTATAGTTTGGACTTTGGCCACTACCAGGGGCATTGTTGTTTTACTTTCTTGTCGGTTGGCATGTGTGTTTGTTTGTCTGCAGTTTGACTGGTACTCATGGTATTTAAATAGTTTTAGAGGGAAGTTATTCCATGTGGAAATAATTGAGGTTTATAGTTGATAGGTGAGGACAAACCAGCACCTTTAGCTTGCCATCAGCCCCTCTCACACACCCCCAGTTTATCTCCATCTCCAGCCCCATCTTCTTCTCCTTCCCCTGCCCTGCTCTGCTGACGGTGGATGTTGTGTCTGCAACTGAAAGCAGATGGTTCTCCATTTTATTTGACAGTGCAGCTGAAGCTAAGCCCTCCCCTACTGATCCTACGACGGGGATAAAAAGCTGCTAAAGGCGGCTGTTTTGGCTCTGATAGGATGCCGCAGGACCCTCAAGCCCATTCAGTTTTCTCCTCAGATAGAGAGAGGCTGAAGATGGTCTTTTGACTGGACACGAGCCAGGCTAGAGCCTGGAAGCTCTGCCCAACCCACACACCCACTGTTCCAGTAGCGTAAAGCAGAGATGATTAAGCATGCCATGGTGCCTCTGGTCTGCAGGAGTGACAAATTCCCCCCACTGCTACTCCACTCTGGTCTCTCTCCATCTGTCGTACACACCATCAGTAAAATATATTTTCCGGTGTTGTCACATTGGGCCCAATATGTGCATTCGGCCGCTCGGAATTTATAGATTTTCCTGAAATCATCTGCTTACTTCAGTCTAATTTAAAACCACTCGCTTACTGCGAAGAGTTAAAGTTGAAAATGTGTTGTGCTGGCCTCGGATGGGTATCTTATTTTTTACTGCTGTTTATTCACTTGAATCTCACATCTACGTGTGCCTGGAGGGATTTTTAAAATAAAATATTGTATGTATGAGCACTTGTGCCATTTTTTTGCATCAGCAGATCTAATAAAGTTTGATATCCTGGAATTTTGCTTCACTTGCATCCAGTCTGTTGCTGTATATTATTTGCAGTAAAATCAGATTTGAAGCTTGCTGGTGTAACAGTTTGAGTTCTAAAAAAGTGGCACAGTAGCAGCCATAAGAATATATAAGTAAGATGGAGACAAACAAAAGGAAGAGATATGTTTCTTTTTCATGCTAATTAATCTGGCCTTGGCGCTTCAGTCAGAGCAGGGAAGGTCCCACACTGAGCGTTCTTTCCTCTCTCTGTTTTCTATTCTTCTCCATCAGTGAATTAGTGTGGAGACAATGGCTCAGTGTAGTTGGAATGCTATGTTGTCTTCCCTCTATTCCCAATTGAGAAAGTGGAAAATATCTATTCAAGTCAGTCATTTTCTGCAGCGTTTTCCTGTAATTGTTTGTGCTTCAAGAGAACTAAGTGCTCAGAGGACAACCTGCCATATTGCCACCATAATGGACCGCGCATTACATTGCCTCTCTCTTTGGATCTCACACTGGGGACTTGGTGCCGCAAGGTAGAGAAATTACCTCCTAGTAGTTAAATAGCTGAACCATTGACATAGCATCTCTCTTCTCTGTCTCCTTCCCTTTCCTTCTTTTTCTGGTCTCGCTCTCCCCTGGAGACGTGCCATTTCCTTGGAAGAGAGCAGGCATATTTTAAACTGCATTTAACATTCAGCCACTTATTTCACTCCATTCGCTGCATTATTAAAATACCTTCATACCCTCTTAATTATTTTTCTAGCTTTCCTCCATCCCTGCAGAACTGATAATTGGTGTTATTTATCTAAACAATACCACTGTGTGACTCTTAGGGTGGGAGCGCTTGAATAATGGATGAGGACAAATGCAAAGCAATTGCACTTACTCCGACTTTGGCACTATCCATGTCAGTGAGATGTTCCCATTTATGCTGGAGGAAGGAAATGGCAACCGCGTTCCAAAGTGTTTACTCCTTCGCTGCACTCTCTACTTATAATAAAGCAAGACGTGATATTAACTTGCCAGGGAGGCTAGACTGGGTTAAATTTGTCAGTTCCTCTCGTCCAATTCCAGTGGGGCTTGTGGTTTCATAATGAAAAGCCTCTCGGAGTCTCTGGGATAGACCGAGGCACAGTGGCTGAAAAGATGGGATTGAACAAAAAGATGTTTTGCTTTGGAAACATTTCATTGAGTGTGTGGGGCACTTGGGGTCCTCTAGTGTCCTTTCATTTCAGCCACCGGCACATTTTGTGTGAGTGGGGTTTAAAATGTTCCATTGAAGTCGATGACGTCCTTTGAGATGTGATTTTGCAGTCACTTGTTATGTGGTTGAACTCAAAGAGCAGCTTCAGTGGTAGTTCCATGTTTCAGAATGATAGTCAGCATTTTACAGCTCTCCCTCTCTTGAATCCTCTGCCACAGAATAAATGTAAAAAAAATGTTAAAACTACAAACTCATCTGTTACAGCAGTTACATATGAAATGCTATGTTTAGTAATCCATCACATCACGTCATGATGAAGCTTTTCAGATGACAGCATCTGCAGTGTGCATCAAATATACACTTTCACCACTTGTGGAAACTAGACACATGCTGGTATTAAAATAAAATCAATAAATCAACATTGCATCAGCTGCGGTGACCACGGAACAGACCAGTTGTTCGACTTGAATAAGAATTGCATTTGACTTACTGCTCGTTGTTGCTCAGGCTGCCCAAGTGGCTCTGTTTTAAAACATTACACAGTGTAGAGTAGGGCTGCAGGGTATTGGGAGAAAAAAATTAACTTTGGGATTTATTTTCTGCAGTATATATTGTGATATGACTAAATGCAGCAGGTGACTGGTTGATAGCTGTAATTACAAATAATTAATAATTCTAGTGTTATTGGTGAGATTTTCTAGGGGAATATTTCTGCATAGTAAATAAAGAATGAAAAATAATGAAAGCTGAAAAATTACTTTTTATCCTAGAGACTTTTCAAAGTGGGGAAATTAGGTTGTTTAATACACAAGCTGACTCATCATGACACCATTGTTGTCATATACTAGCCTTCTATCAATCCAGGCTACAGTGAGTGATCTAACATGTCATATTAATAATGCTTGTTGGTTACCCAAAAATAAGGGGGCTTCCTTACGGTGCTCCCCTCCTGCTGCTTGCTCATTTTCAGCTTGTGGTCGACTCCTACCTGGGCGTTTTTTGGTTGTTTATCTGACGGACTTCTCTCATAGATTAACGTTAGCGTTAACGTAACCTTTTCAGCCTCGTGGCTCCAAACTGTTGGAGGACCCTGGTTTCTTTAGGCTGATTCAGTCACCATTGCCTGACTCGCAGCTTTTACAGTCCGGCAACTCTGCGGCGAAACAAATGCTTTTTTTCTTCTGAGCAGCAAAAACAAAACACAGCCCTTTTTGGTGTCGCCATACTGCAACCTTAGTTTATCCAGATACTTCCTGCTGACTACTATCACTGTGGAAGAGCATGCATTTCACTGTGTCTGCGGCATCTGCAGGCCCGGTTTTGATACACACCGGAGAGACTCACTTCCCATAACAAATGCCACCAAACAACGTCACATACACACTTAAACTGTCTGAAAGGCTTGGCTGCTAACATTAGTCATGGAAAATGAGAACCTTGTTAGTTTTCCTTTTGTAGCAAGGAGCAAAAAAGGTTGTCGCACCGGTGCCAGAAAAAGAAACAGCAGTACACCAGTACTAGCATCCCTGCTCTGTCTACCTGTCAAATACAGGATTGATTTTAAGGTTCTTTTATTTGTTTTTAAAGCCATACGTGGACTTGCACCCCAGTATATTGCTGAACTTTTATGCCCCTGCTCCAACTCTTGACCTCTTAGATCTTCAGAACAGTGTCTTATTACTGTCCAACCATCGAGGGTGGTGGGTAAGGGAGATTGTGTCTTTGCAGAATAGCCTTTTACTCTCAATCAAGTGCTCCCCCTCTGTTTATTTAAGGACAGAAAAAGGTTGTAGCATGAAGTGTTTGAGTTAATTCGCGTTACTTGACATCACAGGTCCTGGATGTGACTTTGCAGTGTTGATGCTGAAATGATACATATCACGCAGCCCCAGTGTAGAGCGTCCAGCTAACATCTCTGTTCTCTCCTGTTGCCCTCCAACTTTAGCAGCGCAGCCCTTCAGCCCCTTCTGGTTCACAGTGGAGCCCCAGGACACACTGGCCATTCGGGGCAACTCGGCACTGCTCAACTGCTCAGCCCACAGCGACGCAGCTACGCCGGCACGCATAGAGTGGAAGAAAGACGGCACCTTCATGAGCCTGGTTTCAGACGAGAGACGAAACATACTTCCCGATGGCTCGCTGTTCTTCACCCACGTGGTCCACTCCAAGCACAATAAGCCCGACGAGGGTGTCTATCAGTGCGTCGCCACTATCGACAACCTGGGATCCATTTCCAGCCAGACGGCCCGTCTCTCCGTAGCAGGTAAGAGCTGCCAGATTTATTCTGAACACCTTGAACACCATGGGTAAAGCTGTAGCTTGTGATGAATTGTCTTGACAGTTCAACATCACATCACGACTTTATAACGTCTTCTTCCATTGATGTCATTTGTTGATAAACATTACACAAAGTACATTATGTAATACGAAAGACTGCATGAGTAGAATCTTTCTTTGAAATGTTTGCTTCTCCATGGCCACGCTGCACACGCTCACCTCCGTAGGTGTGAAGAGGTTCTTTAGTTCCCTTGTTGATTGTTTTTTTGTCCTTGAGTTGCTCAGCCATTTGTACTTTCTCCTCCATGAAGTCCTTCACCTTGCTGGAGTCTGAATGCAATGCCCTACTGGATAAATGCTCATAAAAGGGCCTGTTTTTTTTTCATTACTAGTCCTACAATGTGACCTTGTTCAGTTTGGGAACAGCAAGTGACGTGGGATTATTAGGTGTTTTGAGTCAAGTCGTGCCCCGAAATTCAATTTGCAGCTGGAGGAGCCGCAGAATGCATCTACTGTGTGCTTTCTGCTCAGCGGTGCTCTGCCAGATTTTAAGTCGCTCGAGAGAGGCCTCTTGTTGACAATGGGATAGTACAGTATAAGCCTCTCGGATACTGAGTGCCTGTGTGAAATTACTGTCTGACTGTGATTCTGTTTCTTCTCACAGGCTTTTGAATTACAACTTAATGAGGCAGTATATTACCGCTGGAGATTGAGTAGATTTTTTCCTTTTCACTCAAAGAGTTCAGTTGTCTAACCACATGTGCAACGTGATCTCTCCGGCAAAACTCAGCAGACAGTATTGTCACAGTGCCTCAGTGTTTAAATACAGTGAATAACCAAATAAGTATTTAACTGTGACATCTTATACACCAGTGGTACAACTTGGAGAGATGATACATTTTAAGATTGCAGTCTAGCATTTAAAGACCTAACGAGGATCTCGGGGCCCTGACACATGAAGCTGACAGTCGGCTGTCAATTGTCAGTGAGAGTCTGTGTTGCCTAAGTTTTTGCAGTGTGTCCCACAGCGTTGGCACTAGTCGGCCCTGGTTGGTTGTTTTTCAGCTGATTCAGCATGTTGAATTGGGGTCAGACCTGGCGTTGCCTGTCACACACTGTGATTTGGACTTTAGCTCAGTGCACGAGAGGAGAACTGGAAGTGAGGAAAGCAAACAAACAGCTAAATTTAAAATGTTGTGACATCAAAACAAAGTAGTAATATTGGTAAGACTTTCTTTATTTAGCCATTAAGCTCTTGAGCAGAAATGGTTTGTATTGCGCTTTCAAACAGACACCATAACAGGAGATGTGATGAACTCACTGTGTTTGGTTTAGTTTTACTCACTGTTTGATGATCCAGCTGCTTAGATTGGTTTTGTGTGGAGAGTTTCAAGATGACGCTATGAATTGATTGTCTTGACTGTCGTATTCAAAAGAATGCCAACAAAATCCCCAAACAAACATCCTCCCAATTATCAGGCCTTTCCAAAAACAAAGTTCAAATCAATGGGGTATTAAAAGACTTCATCAAACAATAAAAACTAAGATGAACCAAAAAAACACGGCGGTTAAAGACTGTAACCCTGTCGCATTCTCCATGCACCACACTCACTTCAGCACACCTGCCTTTAATTAAAGGTTCCTGAGATGCTGGGTATGATGGTGTGTTAGAGTGACTCAAAAATAATAGGAAACTAGGACTTGCTAGAATACTTGTTCTTTTAACATCAGCGTGTGCAAACTAGCAATTTTGAATCCTAGGAGTGGGGGGAAAGATTGATGCAGCATAGTATCACGATATTTTTGTGTGGCAATATCGTATCGTCACGTATTGATTGATTTTTAAGTATTGATTTTTTTCCCTCCATTATTTAAATTATTAATGCTACTAATACAAATCAAACTTTAGGTTGCCTACCAGAATAATACAATTAATTTATTTTTCAGTCCACTGGATACATTTTGTTGTTTCCAAAAAAAATGGCTGAAGTGAGATGAACGGACTAAAAACTTTTATCTTATTGATAAAACTTTTGCTGTTGACAAAGTTTTCCTTTGGTGACATAATTTACAGTCGAAAAAAGGTAATAAATAATATATTTTATCACATTACTCAGCATACGGCATTATCGCGATAATATCGTATCGTGGATCCTCTGGTGATTCCATCCCCTATTGAATCCGTCCTGTCAGTCTTCTGGTTTCCCTATTTAATGACTTGTACAGACGACTGCTGCCTGCTGCTATGGAGAGTTACTTCCTCTCACACTGGCGCAGAACGTACATGCTAGTTGGCCGTTGGCTGTGGTCTTTGCAGAGTGTTCAAGGGCAATTTTTTGGCTGAGACAGAGGTGATGTGAGGCAACACAGCAGTCTTCTTTTATCACCACAAGTCCCTTGATGTTGGTTTGTTTGTGTGTCTTGGCCTTTAGAATTTATTGTAGAGATTTTAACATTTGTAAGACCCCAGAATTGGATTTTGGACATGATATATTTCCGTGTTTCCCCGCTACAGCTGCCTCTCGTATCGCTGATCCAGCAGCAGCAGAGAGGGCAGCATGTGCTTAGTGTAATGTACAAACAATGCACTTTGTATTCACACATGCTTAATCATTTTCAGCCTTGACACAAATTATCTTAATGTTGATGTGATAGTAGATAATTAGTGTCTGGCTTTGTTTGTGTGGCTGTCAGAGCTGCTTCTTAGACCGCCTGACCCGGCGGTCACCATGGCAATTCTCCTGACCTGAAACAAAAAGAGACTGTCTGCGCACGCCTAAGAAAATAGAACACTTATTATAAACAGTAGTGTAAGTGTAGGGCTGGGCAGGATATTAATAACTAGATATGAAAGTAGGTATGATTTTGGATATTAAGATATCACAAGTTGTCTTCCCATAGTTTTAAAGGCTGCATTACAATGAAGTGATGTAATTTTCTGAACGTACCAGACTATTATTTATCTTTACCCCCACATCTCATTGTCTACATATTTTGACAAAGAACTGATCGTCAACCCTATGATAGGTGTTTGGTCAAAAATCTTGTGATATTTGATTTTCTCCTTGTCGCCCAGCTGATGTGTGAAATGAGTAAATACCAGTGTGCTTTTTTTAACATAAGCTGGACATTAGACGATCCATCCCGGCGCTTCATCAATACCTGTCACTGAAGCCACATGGACGTATGATGCAGAGGGGATTTGTTTAGTTCCTGTGCTGAGATGAGTTGTGCTATCAGACAACCTCACAGCCTGTGGGATCTGCCTGGGTCAACCATGATGGGATGTTAGATTCAATCAATTTTTACTTGAAGAGTGGAGCAGGTGTCAGCAATCACCAGCACACACACACACACACACACACACACACACACTCACATGGAAATTCATCGACACAAAAGCTCCAACCATTGTGCACATTCATACGCACACACAAGTGCCGAGCACATTAAGCCATTGCATTTATGGTTCTACTTACACACATATACACACACACACGTACGGCTGCTGATGTATCTCCAGCTGGCTGGCAGGTGGCCAATAAAAAGGTTAATTGCAGTGTAGAGAGAGCAGGCCATTAGGCCGCCATCAGACCCGGGAACGATGGCGCAGACGGGGGCGGAGTGGGCGTGACCTCTCCGATGTAATGACAGAATGAGTCACGGATGGCTGGCGTGGCAGGGAGCATATCTGACAAATACCGGGATAATATCTGAGATTGATTGCTGGGAGACGTGCGGCTCATTCTTCTGAAGGAAACACCTCCACTTCCACACATCGCCACCATCACCATCAGCGCCACTCAGCTTCACCTCTGTGCCTCACCAGGCTCCTGCTGTCTGCAAGTTTCTTTTGGCGATGTTACAGTCGCATAATGTGTTTGAAATCGGTTTAAGTAGGACAGGACACATGTAAACATGATGTCATGTTGTTGTGATTATGCTGCAACTCTTAGTAGGTGTATTCACAGTAAAGCCTCGTCCACACTAACTCAGGTTTTTCTTCCTTTGTTCTCAAAAGAATTCCTGTCTGTAAAAGCACTGTTATAAAAAAGATCCCCTTCCAAATACTGCTTAAACACAAGCGATGTTAAGAGCATACCAGACTAACAGGCAGTGATGTAACTGTAACCCTAAGGCCATTCAAAGACGAAGAAGAGGGAGAAGTGTTGACCAATCAGAAGTCTGAAAAACAGCTATTACTAGAAGGCTACCTGGAGCAGTGACCTCTGTGTTGTTATTCTGATGCCTCTAGTCCTCTATATAGTGGAAGAGTAACTGTACATATATGTGTTAACCTGTAGCAAATCCTGTTAGCAAAGTTAGAGCCAACACTATTTTGATCACATCTGCCATTGCACAAAATGTCACCTTATTTGTGACGCCTCGCAGAGGAGATAATGGTGTGCACTCTGATGTTACAAGCCAAAACCAAACTTCTCCCTGTCTATATGTCCACACTGAAAATGGAAAAAGATTTGTTTTCAGTGATCTAAAATGCAGTTTGTGTGGACAGAGGGCCATGCACAAAGAAGAAGCTGCATTCTCAAGTATACCTGTGTACCTGTGGACAAGGCCAAAGATGAATATGTAAGAAATGTCCCACATAACTACGTCACATTTAAACCATCTTAAAGAAATCACTTGATGTAAACATCTTTATCTCTCTTTCTTACTGAAACACTGAATAAAATAAGCCATTCAAAGTGCTAATTTGCAGCACTTGCTCATGGATGGCTTTGATAATACTTCCTAAAGAGCTGCACAATATACTGATTATTCTTTGCATGTCACTGTAATCATAACCATTGTCTAATGGATGTGACATAATGGCTGTTATTTGAATGAACACTTTGGAGAAGTGTTGGATTTTTTCAGTAAGTTGATCTTTTGTCAGCTTTCTCTCACTGTAGACTCAATATCTGGAGTTTTTTTCCTGCTGGACAAACAAAATAAGTAATTTTATGATCATAATAGATGCATAAAAGGAGTACTTCTCTAGTCTTAGGCACCTCTCAGAACGCTTTACAACACAAGCACCGTTCACACACTGGTGGCCGAGGCTACCAGACAAGGTGCCACGTGCTCATCAGATCACATGTACTCGCACACTGATGTTCAGAGCCAAGGACATGTGGACCTCAAGGGCCAGCGATTGAACCACTGACCTTCAACCTGGTAGATGGCCGCTCTACCTCCTGAGCCACAGCTGGCCTGAGCTGCGCCTTTTAATTGATTAAAGGCAACTACTACTGTAGTTTGATAACTGATGAATTGTTTTGGCAAAAATGTTAAATATTTGATGCTTCCAGGTTGTCAGGTGTGTTTTTTTTTTTTTTTTTTTTTTGCTGCGTTTTGTGACTTTACACTATTAATATCTTTGGATTTTGCCTGTTAGTTAAATTAAACAAGACTTTCGAAGATGTCGTATTGGAGACTGGGAAACTGGAACTGACATTTTTTTTACTAGGGCTGCATGCTACGAAAAAAAGAATCATATCACAACTATTTCGACAGATATTGCAATTGTGATATGAGTTGTGGTTTTGGTGGGAATGGTAATTTTTGCATTTAATGCTCACTGTAAATGTATAAAAATGATGATGATGTGATTTTTTTCTGGGGTCTGTACCAAGCAAGCATGTTCCCTTACATCTGGAATACATTTTCATTCACCTTTACCTTTAAAAAAAAAATGGCAGCTTCTGCAATTTGGATACTGCACTTGGCTCTATGGGGATTTTGATAATGCTTTTATTAATTTTGCAGCCCTATTTTTACTGTTTTGTGATGTTTCGACGACCAAATGTTTAATGGATTAATCGAGAAAATGATCAGCAGATACTTCTTCTGTACTTACACTTAAGAGGGACCACTTTTCAAAATGGAAATGGCGGCGGAGGACTGTGCGACCGTGAGCATCGCTGCGTTGTACAAATACACGTGTTTTTTGCACTAAGCACCACTATACTGTTGTCAGGTATGAGCCGGCAGTATGTTTATTGGTTTAATTTAGCAGTCTGTAATGATTTGGTACCGTGAACGATAACGTGGAAGCTAATGCTAGTTTGCTAATGAGCTAATTTGCGGTCGTTATTTTCGGTAAGTGCACAATGGCCGTGTTTGGTTTGAGACAACACTACCCTGTCGAAGGTATGTGATTTGAGACACAGCAATCGATGATTATAAAAAGCCCTAGACTCCACTATGATTGTAACTCATTGATGTATGTAATTGATTAGTTGGAGAAAATGTTGATAAAATATCAGTGATAGAACAATTAATTATGAAAACAGAATCCTCAGTGCAGTTTTACTCCAAAATGTCACATTTCTTAATATAGCAGTTTTTGTTAATAACTAATTATCTTTCCATTATTATGCGGTATGAGATGAATATTTCATTAGTGTGCTCTGTGATCACTCACACACACACACACACACACACACACACAGGCACTATATATTGTAAACCATTATTAAAGTAAGGCATTCTGCTTGTTAGGACATCTATTATTCTCCATACGGGCCGTCTTTGAAGTCTCTCCCCGCCTTGTGTTTCCTCTTTGCTCTTGCTTTGTCATCCCGTCAGCCTGTGTGTGTTTTATCCTGTGTGTGCACAGTCAGATACTGTGGAAACACCAGCAGACTCAGTAGAAAGAGAGGGGGAGCGTGGCCTAGTGGGGCCCAGTCTTATGTATTCAGTTTGAGTCTCTTCAAGAGAAAAGGAGGGGGGGGGGGGGAGGGTGGGGGAGAAAAATTATAGGGCAGAGAGCGAGATAGCGGTATACAGCACTGATGGCCGGGACACGGAGCGAGACGCGAGTAATGAGAAATCCCATCTTAACTGTCTGCTGTTCTCCCACACAGCCGTCCCTCCTCCCACAGGCACGCTTTGAACTCCTCCTCCTTAGGAATCGCTCGAGGTGAGGCCCACCTCACCCCCACTTAACAGGGAAACCCCCAAATGAGAAAATGGAGAATTAATTTCACCCTTTCTCTCCGTCTCTCCCACTATCTTGCAGTCTCTTTGTTTTCCTTTCTGACCTCTCAGTATGTAGATGAGACTGTTCTCTATTCAAATGTATCAGCGTTTTGTTTTAGTTTTTCTCTGTTTCTGCCCTATCTGCTCCGCTCGGGTTTTTTCAAATGTTTTTCTGTCTCTTCCACTCTCACCTATTGGCAACTGTGGTATACAGAGATAACCAAAGCCACTTATTACTTCGCTTTGATATCAGGTTTCACTGAAATCTAATTTTTCCCTCCTCACAGAAGTCGAAATTATAAACTGAACACCAACACCCTTCATGTGTCATGTGTGTCGCCTCATATTTAAGCATGCTCATCCTTTGATAGAGTCGGACGGCCTTTGAAGGATTTAGGGGTGTCGGCAGAATCTTTAATCCCTTTTTTGATGTATTTTAATCTGTTTTTTTTTTTTTTTATATATTTGTGTGGGGACATGACAGCTTGAAAATGTGAAAAGGGATAATTGCGTCACTATTGCATGGATCGCCCTTTGTGGTATTGTCGCACGCACTTTGCAGGACGTACAGTCGATTAATTAAGTTGGCATCTCAACATATTTTGAATAATCAAATGTCAGCTATATTGTCAGAACAAAGAAATGAATGTCAAGCAAACAAGGATAAGGACAGTTAGTGGCAATGAAACACCATGTTGGTTGACATGCACTGAGGTGACTCAGACGAACACAGTGGAAATGCTGCAAGTGAAACTCAACATGAATGCACACTATGTGTTATATGTCGTGTGCAGTTATCATCAAGTGTTTAGTTTGATGTTTTTGTGACTACAACAACTTTTGAATAATTGCGTAACTGATTTTGTCAAAGCACAGTTGCTCTTTAGTCCTGTAGGGCAGACTGATGAGACTTGGCACTGCTTCTCTGTGCTTTGACAAACATATACACTCTATGGGAACCGTATAATATGTTTTGCAAGCTAAATTTAATCCATGTGATAAATTCTGCCATCATGGGCCTTAAAATATTCATCATTATCATTTGTTTATCTTCACCAGCACACTGTAAATAGGCTATCATTGTCTTTCATCGTTGGGCTGTGTTGTTAATGTGCTAACTAGCATCTTGGATCTGTCCTGTCAGTCTTCCAATTTTTCCTTTTTGAATGACAAATTCAGAAAATTGGCACCTACTGGTATGGAGTTAATTCCTCTCATGCAGACACAGAACGTACATAGTGAATGGCTGTTGGTTTTAGTCTTTGCGGTGCGTTCAAGTGAGGTGTGGGGCTGCTATGGCTCAGGAGGTAGATCGGGTTGTCCTCCAACTGGAAGATCAGTGGTTCAATCCCTGGTTCCTTAAATCTACATGTCAAAGTATCCTTGAGCAAGATACTGAACCCCAAATTGCTCCTGATTCTCAACGAGATGAGTTGAAACAGGCAACTAACCTGCCAGTTCACATCAATGCAAGTACATGAGACAGTGTATCATCTCTGTGCAAACACACTCTGTACTCTGTACTTTGCAGCTTTTCAGACTTATTTTGTGGCTGAATGTAATTTGTAGCTTCTTAAAATATGAATGAGCATAGTGAAAGTGAGATACTGGCTACATCTGCATTTGTAGTGATGAAACGGCAAAAAACAGAAACAAAACGATCATCAGATGGACTGTAATCATAATAAATACGCCACAATAATATGAATAACCAGCACCAATTAATCAGTCAGTGAGAATATGTGTGTGAGCAGCAGCAGTGACCCACCGTCAGACACCGGCACGCAGTGAGGATGGAAACAATGCTCAGAGTGCTCAGCGTGGACAGAGCACCTGCCGCAGCAAGCGAACACACTGTCTGTGGTCATTTGACTTCACAAGCCGACGAAAAAAGTGACATGCTTTACGTTCTAAAACCAGCCGCGAGCAATTTGACCAGCGGAGTTGCAGGTGACACCATCAGCCGGCTTGAGTCAAGCTCAGCAGACCGGCTCACTCCGCTGCAACTTTTCTCTCCAACGTTCTTAAACGGTTTTGTCTTGTTGCAAATATTTGGTCTGATCTGCACTCTCCAGTGTGTTATATATTACCTTTATTAAATTGATGTAGCAGGGAGAAATGGCATTTTCGATCAACATGTGAATCTTAATTGTTGTGTAGACAGATTATTGGAGTGCATATTTTATGAACCTGTGCAAAGGTGTTCTGTGTTAATGTCTGTCAATAACCAGATTTCCTGTGTGCACTTGGTCCATGTCACCTTGTATCAGTGAACGAAACTCCCCCTGATTAAAACAAACACACACAGTGGAAAGGGCAAGCAACAAATCAGTTATCTTAAAGGCCGATCTGGTTCCAGCAGAGATAGAGCCCAATCAGATGATGTCTGACCACTCACTGACTACTTATCTGTTCACATGCCGCCCAAGAATATTCCGACTGCTCCTTCATTTCTCACTCTTTCTCCGATGTCGTGCACTCTTTATCCTTTCTCCCAGTGAATCAACCTCCTGTCCTTTCTTTTTTACCTGCTTTACTACCTCTCTCAGCCCTCTATTTTCTCTTTATTATCCTCTCAGCCCTCCACCTCTCCACTGCTCTAACACACCCACTGGCACACACACACACGTCGACACACACACTTGAAGTGCATGGAACCCACGTCCAAAATCATTTTGAAAATGTGATAAAACTCCGCTAATGCATTTCAAAAACGTCAGAACGGCTCGTCAGTCGTAATCCAAGTGCCCTGAAGCTGCGACATGCAAAATTGACTTGAAAGGACGTAACTTACTCCACACAGCATCATTTCTCACTGTGCTCAGTTAGCCTGCAGGCGTGCTGTGTTTACATGGCAACTCGCGTGAGACTCGAACGTTCAGAGACGTTCTTTTTCACGAGTCTCGCGAGTTGCAGACTAACTGACCACGGTGAGAAATGATGCTATAAAAGTGGAGTAAATTACGTCTTTTCAAGTCAATTTTGCATGCCGCGGCTTCAGGGCACTTGGATTACGACGAACGAGCCATTCTGATGTTTCTGAAATGCAGTAGCGGAGTTTTATTACATTTTCAAAATGATTTTGGACGTGGGTTCCATGCACTTCAAGTGTACGGAAAAATCCGGCTAGCTGTTATCCTCCGATACCCCGAACGAGTTTTGTGGATTAAAAAACTACACTGGACTTCTTGTCGGCATGAGGGTGAGTAAGTACTGTCTGTATTTTCATTCTAGAGTGGTCATTTCCTTTAATCCTCTGGGGACTGAGGGGGTTAGTGTGATACTGGTACTGTGACAATTTTGGCACTAAGCAGTATTTTCAGAGTCACGTAACTTTTATGGTGAGTATATTTCTGCATTGTACTTAAAACCAGGTAGGCTAAATGAAACGTTCGTAAAAAGTAGTTTTAGAATTCTGACACAATGTGTAAAAAAAACCTGACGGCGCCCATTGTGATAAAAATTTTAAGGTCAGTTGAGGTTATTCAGTCAAGTCTTAGGGATGTATGAAGCAGTAACACTTTCATCTGCTTCATTGATTTGGACAATTGGATATCTAAAAATGTACATCCCATTGTTTTGGGATCAAGAGTTGGCAGTGGGAGGGGTAATCCTTCTTTTCACTGAATATGCAAAGGTACTGTTCGCAGGTGAGGCCAGGTAAAGCATCCTTGAAAACTCTCTGAAAGAAGGACTCTTTCCTTGGTAGAAACTGAAGGATCCTTGACATTAAAACAGTCCTTAGGTGGGATTTGATGATGTAGCATCCTTGAAATTCAACCATTTAATGATCCATCCTTGACTTTGGGAAGCATCCAAGGTGTCTGACAAAAGTTCACCTCAAAATGGCGGACTGCGCAGTGCTACATTACCCGTGGCCAGCTGGCACATACCAAGAGAAAACCATGAAGTCAAACTGATTTTGTTGGTGACACTTGGTTATGTCCCATTCAGTTTGGATACAATAAGCTTACATATTGCCCTAACAAATGTTGGCTAGTGTCATTTTAAAGGTAGCATAATCAGGTAAGTGAGTCATTCCATAAACACAGGTAATAGTTGACTGGATTTCCTCCTGTTTGTCTGGGACATTGAAATCCTTCAGGACACGTGAAAGAGAATGGAAGGTGGAGTGACCAAGTTGTCTAGCTCACTTACTTTAGAATGATTACATTTATACAGGAAAAGTGTTTCTTGTGGACAGAGAACTACAAAAATGACCCCAAAATGCCAGCATACATTCCAGTAATTTCCAAACATAACCAGCGTTCTTAGATTTACAGTACAGACCAGTGCAGACATTCCTTTAGCCAAGCCTGCCGGTGTGCACATTTCCAGGTGCAGGTGCCTCCCCCCTTATGACCAATTATGTGCTGCTTTGCTGATGAGTGCCGGGGTCGTTGCCATGACGAATGGGTCTGACCCAGAAGCAGGGTCAGGGTCACAGTGGTGTTCCATTACCCTGATTTCCATCTGTCTCTGGCACACGTGAGGAGATGGGAGAGGCTGTTGATAAAGCGCAGAGGAGAGACTGTTGCAAACCTGCACTTACGCTGAGGTGCATTAATCATATGTTGAGCTGAAAAATGAAAACATTCAGGTACCCTTGGAGCACAAGTAATGAAAAAGGAAAATAAGTAAAAGGCTGTTGAAAAGAAAGAAAAAAAGAATTTGAGCTGTTGTATCCAGCTGCAGACACGAGGCTGTGAAGGAGACAGAGAAACAAGACTCAGCTGAGAAAATATGATGCAGGGAATGTTGGTTGAGGATGGAGCTGTAGGGAAAAATCCATCTTTTTTTTTCCTTCTCTGGAGGACGGCGGCAGGAGAAAAGTGTCGACAGGGAGTCTGTTGGGCAGGAGGTAGATGACAGCCTCCATTTTACGTGTATTCACTGACTGATTAGGTCCTCTGGGTAGGTGGAGAGGCTGATGGAGACAGCCCTATCTCTTCTCTCCAGATACCTCAGCGCCTGCTGTGTGTTTGTGTGTGTGCGTGGGAATGTACACCGATGCGTTTAATTGTCTTTGTATGTTGCTGGAATTCTTCTACTGTAGGTGACATGTCATCTTTCAACACGAGCTTTATTCTGATTGTAAATTCAGAGTTGGGCACCAATGCAAGGTTGTTTATACACACGGTACCAGCCTCAACGCAAGCAGCAAGTTTTTCAGTTTTTGTGTTTGTTGCAGGCTTATATATCCCCATAACACTAAAACCCAGGGAGGTACTGGATATGAAACAGGGTTACAACCAATGTTTGATTATTAATACCAGCCTGCATGTAAATGTGGAATTGTCTTTTTGTACCGTTTCTTTTAAAATGGGCTCTGCCATGTTGTTTTAACACAGGAGGTTCGCCATGGTGGACAGTGTGTGGCAACATTATAGGGTTTCATGTCTTTATTTGGTCACCATATGAAAAGTTAATGTGCACTCTGCACTCTACAATCATGTGCAATTACCTTTAGTTTTTAGAACAGTTTAATTTATGGCAGAGAGGGCCAGCAAGAGCTTGATGTTCACATTTTAACACCAAAGCCAAGCAGTATTGGAACTTTGTAAAACTCAGGTTGTGATCTGGGCTCCAGACCCAGGTCAGATTTCCCATGTTGGACCCATTCACACCAGCTACAAACACAGGTTGTTACTGAGATTATGTCTATGGCTACAGCCACACTAATAAATTTTAGTTTCAAAATGCAAAAGTATTGCTATGTTTACATCTAGTGTCCACACTACTCCTGTGTTTTGGAACCCCACTCACCACTTTTGAAAATGCTCCTGACCCCGTTTTATTTTGAAAATTCCAATGCGTTTTAGTCTGGACGGGTGTAAATGGAGACTTTTGAAAACAGTGATGCAGACACCCACATTTATTTTTTAATTTTTCTAACCTTTATTTAACCAGAAAAACCTCTTGATAGTAAAAATCTCATTTTGAAGAGAGACAGGCAGCAATATAAGTTACAGACGGACAACATAGAACAAAAATACAGAATAAACTGATATATAAAACACAAAATGGGAAAAACACAAAAAGTATGTTAATATATTCTAGAAATGAACCATAAAAACACAAAAAAGGGCAACTACACATGATTAAAAGACAAGCTAAGATATGCCGTGTCACTGACATATAGACTTGCTTAATGTACACACATAAGTTTGCTGGAAGTAGAACAAGAATAGCTTTGTAAACAAGAGGATGCCAATGAAAAAGTCTACGAAATTGTAAAGAGAGACAGCCATGCTGAGCATACAGGATACAGTGATGAGATAGTGGCTTTAATGTGACTTGGGAGACCCAAGTCACATTAAAGCTAGGCCCACATACCTTTTGTGATGTCATCCTTCCTGTGTGGGTACTCGTTTCCCACAGCCATGGATTCCTCTGGCTTCTGGTATGGTTTTGATATGTCACAGTATTGGCATACTTACTTAGGGCTGGGCGAAATCGAGACAATTACATATCACAATATTTTTGACCAAATACCTTGACTTCCGATATTATGAAGATATCATAGTAGGGCTGGACGATTAATCGAATTTTAATCATGATTTTGATTTTGGCTTCTCACGATCATAAAAACATTACAGTCGAAGAAAAACGATTAATGCGCCGCGTGATGTGTATGTAAGTGAATGCACCTGTGTTATGTGCAGCAGCAGCAAGCGCGTGACGTGTGTGGATCAATAATATGTGGAGTGAGCGATTGAGAACATGGCAGAAAGGCAGCCTTTGGTTCAGAAGAAAGGTAGGACAACTTCAGTCATCTGTCATTGTCACGCTGTCGTGTCTGCCCCCCAAGGCAACACGAGCGGAAAAAAAAAAGTCCAAAAAAGTTAATAACGTAAAAATTATGGCGAAAAGGTAGTTTCTTGCAACCCTAGAATTAAGATAAAAATATTCACAAACAAAAAAACACTTCTGGTTGCTGATAAGTAGTGTTTAACTTTTGATTTAACACTAAAAATTAAGACCCTCGGTGCGCACTGCAGCGCAACCAGACAGATGCGCGACTCAGAGCAGCATGTGTCACTGACACCAGACCGGTGGAAAATGTCACCATCAGCATATTATTTTACATCAATAAAATCTATTTTGTCATTATTTTGAGTCACATTGTTGAAAGAATTTAGCTGTCTGTGTTCAAGCAGGATAATAGGTCTCCATTCATTGCACGTCGGGCTTTCTATTTCCTTGTCAGAGATGGTGTTGCGTTCAAGGTCCCCCCCAAAAAAACGGGAGAAAAAAAAAAGGATGAATATTCGATTTTTTTTCCACAATCGAATCCCGTGCTATCGAACTTGGGTCAGCCCGAGTATTTATTTTTATTTATTGTTTTTATTGCTATTATTGTTTTAATTTACTATTATTATTTTTATTTTTTTTACTTGTTATTAATTTATTTCTGGCTGTTCTTTTAAGTTATAGTTAAAGTTGAGTTTTGGTGGAGTTTTGAAATCAATGAATAATCGTGTTTATTAATCGTGATTTCAATGTCAATCAAAATAATCGTGATTATTATTTTTGCCATAATCGTCCAGCCCTATATCGTAGGGTTGACCGTTGGTGCTTTCACAGAATATTTACGCAGAGATTTTTGATAAATAATCATCAGTAATGGGACATAATGACTAAGTGGGTAAAAGCAAATATACAACACTCTGATAAGTTCATAAAATTACATCACTTTACTGTAATTCAGCCTTTAAATCCAGGAAAAGGCAACACTTATGATATTGCAATATCCAAAATCTAAGACGAATTCTAGTCTCATATCACCATATCGATATAATGATGCAACAAACTACTTTTAGTGACAGTTCCACCTCGTCATTGGTCCATACAAAGAAAATTGCTGGTTGTACCTTTCGTCATCTCCATAGTATTTTCTGTAGCTGATTAACCAGCTGCAGAGTAGATAATCTGCTTCCTGTTTTCATCAATACGCGCATGCCCAGTGTATTGGACTGGTCATGTAATATGTGTTTTCAGGTGTGTTAGTATGGACAAAGATTATTTCTGAAATAGTGCTAAAAAAACAGTTGTGTATTTGGAGAATGTTTTTAAAACACTGTTTTAAAGTGAAAAGGTACTCTTTGTGCCACGCCGCTGTGTCATTAATGTACCTGTTAGTGGGTACACACAGGAAATAGACTAATCCCTCATTAAATGAATTCTTTATCACTGTTCAGTGTAGTGCAAACATGTCTTGAGAGCTTTTTAGATGCAGATGGAGTTTTCTACTGTGCCACATTATGTGTCTCAGAAAGGGTTTGACAAAAAGCTCCAAATACCTGGGGACATTTTCTTCACTACAATGAAGCTGCATTTACAATTTCAAATTAAAGTGTACTGTCCGATTGAACTCAGACCGTTTTCAGCTGCCTTCTGCACTGTGCTTTAGCTGGTGCAATTACTGTGTTCTAATGAGAGTGATAATTGACTGCTGCAGTCAGCAGATGAAGATAAACTCGTGCATAATGACTTCCCCAACTCACTCTACTCCTCTGTGTTTTTGAGCCCACTGCTCCCCATCCTGCACCTCAACCCCCCCCCACTACCTGAACTTCTATTCCCAGTGGTACACAGTGCATCTCCCTGTGTGTGTAAGGCATCTACACTTCAGTGAGGATTCTTCAGTGCTCAAGGCGTTCACAACCTCAGAGATTTCCCTTGAATGCTCTCTTTTCCACTCCGGACCCGAAGGATAGTATCATGGCGTCAGTGAAAATTTGGCTGCTAGCGTGACATGTTAATCAGCTTGAGTGTTTTGTCTTTTATAGATGCCTTGCTACCATCTGCTCTAAAATATCTCCTTGTGCGTGAGTAGCATAATTTGGGGGTCTCATACAATTTTGAATTGCCCTTCAATGGCTCTACTGTGTGTGGGATTTACTTCAAATATATGTCAAAGCCTCCTGAGACTGAACTTGGCACATCCCCAAGACTTCACTAAAGTGATGCAGTAAATTAAGCAATTTTTCAAACGTGGTGTTTGTCATGTTAAATAGCACATCAGAAGATATCCTTCACACCGATCAAGTGGAATAAACAATGAGGACATAACATTAAGCTTGCATGATGTTGGAAAAACACATGGATAAATCATCATCTGCGACTTGCAATACTTTATCAAGCCGTGAATTCCTCCACCAGCTTTCCTATCTGCAGGGCCTGGATTCTTGTTGTTCACAGTGCTGAGCACAATTGCATGGTAGAAATGCTGCGTGTGTTCTTGTGTTTTGGCAGGGAGCTGGAATGTAATGTTCACTAAATGAGTAGCTCTGTTTAAAAAGAACATAAGGGAAGAACAGATGACCTGAAGGAGAGTAGTTTCCACTGCAGCATGCAAATCTTACCAAACAAATTACTTCTACCATTCTGACTTAATTCTGAACTTTTGGTTTATTTAATTTTGGGGTTGGTGGGATGGTTGGGTTTATGTGTCAGCAGCGTAACGTTCTTGAATACTAATAATTAGAGGAAAACAGACTTTATTTTTCCAGCAGCGTTTGCCAAAAGAGTTTTGTCCCCTCGTTGCATTGTTTGGCTGTAGTGGTGGAGGCAAGTAAACCAGATCTTGTTGGTATTATCAGACATGCAAGCCTCCATCGCCAACGTCAGAGTGCAGAGGGAACTAACATCACACTACTTTTGTTGGACGATATATTGTCCTAGCAATAACTGCAATCAATGATATTTGTGTCAGTTTTAGACCATTTTATGCAACTTATGTGATGATTATAGTATATGGATGCAAGTACAATCTGTCAAAGAGCAGCAAACTTTTGACTCTAAAGAATTTTCAGACATTGGAAATGGAATATGAAAAAAACTGTTAAACATTTTCTAAAAAGTAAACAACACCTGTTAATATACACAGTAAGGGGTCGTACACATGAGGTTGAGAGATGGGTGCTACTTTTGTGCCTTTTTTGTGCCAGCTTTCAAGAGTGAGGTGGTACATTGCATCTGAGGTTGCTAAGCAACCCTAACAAGCACCGTATCGAGTCTATAAACCTGAAATCCTGAATGCAGAGCTGATCTTCTTCTAGGTGCTGTTTCTGTCCGTGGGACAGATGTAAAGTAAATGTGTACGGCCCCTTAAGCAGTGGTCACCAACTGGTTGGTCGCAGTCCAAAAGTGGGTCACAGGTCTATTCTGAGTGGACCGCAAGTGATGTAAAAGTTTGTAAAAAAAAAACAAAAAAAAAAAAAAACCAACCTCCACCTCCAAATACATTGTTTGTAAAACCAGTGTATTTTGGAGTACACTGAATTTCTGGTGCATAGCTCTTACTTTGAAATGCCATTTCCTGCTGTACGTGAATGATTAATGGACTTTTACTTGACAGAGAAAACAAATTAGCTCAACGACATATATTAAAAATATTAAACTGAGTGGACTTTGAACTAATGACTAAGGAGAAATCTGGACCCAGTGGCTGGTCATGCTGGGAACCACTACTTTTACAGGAGTAGCCCAAAATTGCTTAGTTTGAGACTTGTTACTAAGTTTGACCAACAAAAACAAAACCTCTTGCGACTAAAATACAAGCTTCATGAATCGCCAGGATCATCGCAGTTACCTCCTTAATCCTGCCGCTGTGCTGCAGTCAGCTCCTGGGGGTAGGTGGCCTGGAAGCCAGGCAGGTTGCTGGTGGATTTATAGAGTAGAGGGTGAAGTTGTTGGAGGGTAAAATTACAAATGACAGACTTTTTGGCTTGTTGCCAGGGGTTGGCAAGCTAAAGACTATGAGGACTGTGTGCCTTCCACTCTAAAAGTGCAGCTGCAGGCTACTGGTGAGCTACACTGTGTTGTCTTTGAAGTGTTGTTTTATCTTTCTTTGGAGTTGTGCAAGTCGGTGTGGGTGGAGAGGGAAAAAAATGGAGAATCCACCCAAGTCTTTTAAAGGTCAGGAAAACCCTGCTGTTTATTCTGGCATCATGTTGGCTAAAATGTTGGTGACACAATTATCTTGACCAAACAAGATAACAAAAGACTTCACAAAATGGTTGCTCTCTATGGATTCTTCCTCCACATGACTGCAAGCAGCAGCTACCTCAGGTCAGCAATAAGAAAGATGCCATTCGAGGAATCCTGTGACTCTGGGAAAGAGTCAAATATTCCTGGGAAGTATTCCATGGGAAAACGTTCAACCTTAGCACATGTCAATTGCAAAAGAAGAAGCTTTCTAATTCCTCAAGCCAAGGTGTATTACTCAGCCCTACCCTGGGGATATGAGGTGTATGTTCTCCTAATGTCAAGCTCCCAGAGTGGACATGCATGGTAAAGTTCACACATAAGTCAGAAAAGAGCTGCTTTGTGCAGGGAGCTCCATTACCTGGGGAGTGCCTCATTCAAGCAGTGAAAAGTTTTTCCTAGCGGACAATCCATCACACTCTTGCAGTTTCTCTGAATCTGCATAAAAAAGAGTCCTAGACGGCACTTGAGAGCATTTTGTTTATCCTCCTCTCCCTCATTGACATTCACAGTCCATGTCTCCTTCCTCGCAGTTCTACAGATAGAGACAACTACGCAGTTACGGGCCGGTGTGCTCATTCGCATCGCCCTTTCATCTCCCAGTGCCCGTCCGAGTGAGCATGCATGAGGCAGTTTTGGGGTTTTCATATTAAAACGTCCCCATGTTTCAAAGCTAAATTGGGCTTCATAGAGCTTTTGAACCCTGAAAGAGAGTTGACTCACGTTTTTTTTTTTTTTTGTGATGGCTCCCCATGCCGCAGGGAAATCTTTTCAAACGCACCTCTGTATTTATCAGACACTCGGGGTGGGCAGAAAAAGTGGGGCTGAAAGTTTTTATTCCAGATTGAATTGGTCTCACTAGCCTTGGGTTTTGATATTCACGGCCACTTGTCTTGACACCTGTTCTTTGAAAATGATTTTACAGAGAAAAGCCTCAGCTAAATTCATTCCTATATCGATGACCTCCTGAGTCTCTTTACCGTTAAGCCCTGTTTTCGTCACCAAGGAGCAAATCATATCTTTATGGGATGTCCTTTGAAATATGGTCTGTTTTGTGAGTAAAATGTGTGATTTCAGGGTGACAGAAAAGGGATCTGATTTTGCTACTCAAGGTGTAAATAAAATATGTTTGAAATGCATATTTTACTCTACTTGGCTTGTGCTGAGGATGCAGAAATATGGTGCAACTGAGAGTGTTTCATTGCATATTCTGCACTGAAAGAACGCCTCGCCTTGGGCACAGATGGAGTGTACCGAAGAAACCAAAGTGCGAAGTGCTCAGTTGGTGAGCATCTTGGTTTCTTATGCTTCAGAGACCAACGTTATTTATGGATTGACTTCTTTGCACCATCTTTCCATACGCATTGATGGTATTATGATGGCAGCAACGAGTTGGAGCTCTAGCTGAAAGGGGCACGCTCGCGGTGTGAGAGGTGACACCTCGGAAAGCATTTCTCTGCGCTTCCTCTCAGTTCATATCCCACGCTCTGTCTTCCAGCTGACTGGAGCTCACTTTTTTCAAGAATGCTTCTTTTTGCTGGTGGAAAAATAGGAAGAAGAACCGCAGTGTTTTCCCCCAGATCCTCATTTCCCTTAATTATGGCAGATTCATTGATGTTCTTTCTTTCGTGACAAACTAAAGGGTTTTATCCTGGGAACTTCTCTTCACATTTTGCTTGACAATCATTAATGGAAAGTTCATTTGCATTTATTTTGTTGCTTTTAACTAAAGACAGACAGTCTGCATTCCTCACTGAGTGTCACTCAGAGCTATCGTGAGGGTGGGAAAGGAGGAGGGTTTGAGGGTGTAGGATGGATGGGTAGTGTTTGCCAAGTATTCCTATGCATTCTGCAGAGCAACTGGGATGAAAATAAAGGTCGGAAATGAATGGGGCACTGTACGTGTTTTTCATCTGGAATAAAGAGTGTTTTGGGAGCTGCTGGAGCCTGTTCAGACCTGCTTGAACACAGACTCTGTCTTAATGTGCAGGGGCATAACATGCGTGATGCAGGCAAGACTTGTGTGAGCAGGAGCGAAGTGTGAAGAAGGAGAGAGTGTGATAAGCAAGGAAGACGGAGAGCAGGAAAGTGATCTGTCACTTCAATGAGCAATTCGGCTATGCAGGGAACATAAAGAAACCATGAAAGTGTGCGTGAGAGTGTGTGTGTGTGTGTGTGTGTGTGGGGGGGGGGGGGTGGGGGGGGTGGGGGGGTGATCTTGCTTTGTGCCGAGCTGTCCTGAACTCTGTGTGTATGTGCCCTGGTGAGGGTGTTCAGACTTCTCATCTGTACACCATGCAGCGCCTTCACACTTGGTGGTTGCATGCTGTGGAGGTGTCATTCAGGGTTGTGTGTGTGTGTATGAGCACACACACTCGCATCCATGATTCCAGGGTGGTGTAGAGGCGTTTGACTCACTGAGTTGAGTCTGATGAGACTTGATTGATGATTTAAAAATAAGAAATAAATAAAGGCTTGCGGTGTGCAAGTAGAGGCTCCCTGCTGTTTGTGTTGATGTGTGGTGTTATGGAATTGGCGTTTGTGTGACTGACTGCATCCGGCTGTATCATAAAGTAAAGCTTTAATGTCTCCGAGGGGTAATTTTGCTCACATACAACACTTAATAACATTAAATAAAAACAGCGATCAATACAATACATAGACGCTACATGCAATACATGCACAAATAAACACAAACACACAGATTAACTCTCACTCACTCTTAAAACCACCAGAGAAAGCAGCAAAGACAAGAAGCCATAAACCAGAGGACGATGTATCACATCCACAGCTAGTGACAGACCAGATCACATTTTGATTTGAAACAAATAAAAGCCACAGTGTAGCAGGTGCTGGGAGTCCAGTAAGATGACCTGCTGAGATTTCTGTGTGGCTCTGACTTGATTCAAGTGGAAAAGATCATTTAAATTCACACTCATGACTTCATGGGACACATTCACAATTATTCCATTTGGTTTTCACACTGAGATTACAAAACCAACACATCATCACAAATGTCAGGCTACGTTCACATTACAGGGCTCAAAGCTCAGTCATGATTTATTTTTATTTTTTTTTCTCAGAGCCGGTCTTTCTGCTCTGATGTTTACTGACCCATCAGTGTGAATGGAAACGCCTCACATACAACCACTAATGTCACACCCATGCGCATCGTAATAGCAAACACTGTCATGTTGGTAAGACAAACATTTGGAGAAAAAATGAGTGACATATCGTTGCAAGCGTTTATCTTCCAAATGATTTGCTGTGGAGATCAGGTGACAATTTGTCATGTGATGAGGATGAGGATGAGGATGAGGATGAGAAGACAAAGGAACACATTTGCTTTTCTTCTTTCCTGTTTTTATTGCTGTTATAATTCTTGATAGTGAAAAGATTTTTGAGTGAGAAGTTTTTATGGACTTTTTCATCACTTAATTGTGATTGCTAGTATATATTTGTTTCCTTCCAGCTCACTGAATGTGAAATCAGGGCATTTTCTGTAAACAAGCTTAATGCTCAGTCAATTTTCCCTGAATAAACAATGGTTTGATGATGATGATGAGGTTGTAGCTGCAGCTCTATGAGCAGCTGAAGCTGGTAGTTATGTAGAGCGCGAGGTTTGAGACGAGTCAGGAGTGGGTTTCAGTGAGGAACAGTTCCTCCAAAACTTATGAATGTCTGGGGCTACATTCCAATATCTCTGTCCATGCCTGTCAACAACGTAGGGCTCGGTGATATGGAGAATATTTTGAAAGGGCAGTCCAAGTGTGAAAGAAGGAGAAAGAGAAGGGATTACATGCAGCAAAGGGCCAAAGGCTGGAATCGAACTTGCAGCCACTGCAGCAATGACATATCGTTGTAAATGGGATGCCTGCTTTCTCCACTAAGCCACCAGATTCCCGTAACACAGCCTTTAAAACCAGGAAAAGACTATTACGATATCAAAAATGTGAGGCAATATCTAGTTTCATATCACAATATCGAAATGATATCGATATACTGCCGCAGCAATACGACTTGAGCAGCCTGCTGTAGTTTCAACGGACCACTCCAATATGTATGATCATTGATCTGTGCCTGTGTGATGAAGTATGACAATGTATGTAAGGGAAAAATGCACAAAATTTTGTTATGACCATTGTCACAGCAGTCACATGGCCAACGATCAGATATGTATCGCATCCTGACCCAAATTTGAATCCACCCAGATCTGAAAACATCCGATCAGTGTCACATGAGAGTGAAGAAAATTGAATTTGGGCAACGTTTGCTTGTGACGTGAATCTAGCCTCAAGTATATGTGACATGAAGCCGTGAGTCTGAGCCTCATTGACTGTTACTGAGTGCTCCACAAACTTGAGAACATACCTGTCTCTATGATCCGTCTGACAGGTGTTTGTGTACAAGGCAAAAGTAGGAAAAGATTGCTGCCCTGAGGAGACCCACGCTCATCTTCCTCAATATCAGAGTGAGGTGCTCTGTGTGTGTGTGTGTGTGTATTCATCCAAGCTGTAGAATAACTGGTGCTCCAAGGTCAGTAATAAGTATCTCCCCTATTGTTTATTCACACTCACACACACATGCACACACACACATGCACACACACAGAGCCAGATGAGGCAAAACAGCGCTATAACAGCATGTTTCTTATTCTACACACTGCCAACACTTTTATCCTCCCTCCACCTCACCTTTCAGCTTCCTTGCACCTCAGTGCTGCATTTTAACACTCAGGTCTCAGTTCCTGTTACATGTACAGCCAGGGAACACAAAGCAAGCTTGGATACAGCTATTGCATCAAAGCATTTGTCTTTGATGTCGGGGATGTATGTATTAAATCTTTCTTCAGGCAGAGCGGGTTGTGCAACCTTGTGCTTAAAGGACAGAAATATGCTTCTCAATTTGTTTCAGTGAAATACGGATTGCACAACCACATGTATTATCTTATTTTTGGGCTTTTGGGTGGTTTGTGTCGATGTTGGGTGTCACAGTGTGCAGGCGCACACATTCTCACACACACAATTAAGACTCATCACAGGTTGATTTCGTTCAGAGGCATTCTGCATAGCATCTGCTCAGTTTGAAGGCGATGCACTGCAGATGGACTGGAGTAATTGCTAATGCCACACTGTCAGACCGTCCAGGTGTTCTGGAGATCTGTTGCATCCTTTTCCATTAGAGCTGAGTGATTGATTCGACTGCTTTTGTCTACCTCACTATCCCTGATATGATAATTCCAACACCTATGCTTCTGTTTTCCTTGCAGAAAAGCCACCGCTGCACATTTGCCCCTTTTAAATACATCCACTTCATATCTGCAAATTTAATTAACCACAATAAATAAACAGTGTACCTATTAGCGATGTGTAAAGAGTTGGCCGCCGAGGGTTTAAACGCTGCCGTATGATCCTCAATCAAATACGAATCTTGCCCTCCTGCAGCCTTGTTTAATATGTGCAGTATGTTTTCTCGGTATTTGGTGTCTGTGTTGGCTGTCGTTTGTTTAATCTGTATTATACATGGCATCTGCATCTTACCAGACAGGGCTAATGAACTTTGAAACTGTGTTGTGTTTTATGTCTACATGGACAGATTGGTCTCGTCATGTCAGATCCCTCGCTGAAATATGAGCGGCTCAGCTTGTCCTGTTATTGATGCTCACTGAAGCATCACAGAAAGATGTTTACATGAATTTGGAAAAGAGGGAGAGAAAAAAATCAGAAGTGATTTCTGATCTTTTGGCTCCTGACAGGCTCAAGCGTCAGCCTGATGATATAAATTGAAATGATATAAACCTGGATTTATAATGATCCAGCTAAAACAATTTTCAATCTTTTGATTCTTTCCATAATATTTTCTCCTGAATTTCATCTTTCAGCTGCTCAGATTTGATGAAACTCGACAATCTGTCACTCAGCTGTCGAACTCGATTCTCCATTTTTTTCATTTAACTTGAACCTGTCATCATTATGTTGATCCTAAATTTAAACTCTCATTATTTGCACTCAAAATAAACATTAATATTCTGGTCTGGAATCTAAAATTAGCGCGTGAGGTGTCGTGTTTGTACGGTGTGGAGGAGGGAATGGGGAGCTGCTAACTGACGTTAATTTGCCACCCCATCACACCTCTCGGCGAAGTAAACGATGATGAATGCCCCTGGCCGTGTTGAGTGACATCATCACCTCGCACTACATCTGTGTCTTCAGAAACATCTGCTGCTCCAAAGCTGCCAGTCGCATACACATGTATACATACTCAGTTCCAATTTGCGTAGTCGTAGTGGTTCGTAGAGGAACCCATCCATCTCACGATGGATTGTCAGCAGCCATTCTGCCTGCCTCTACACTTTGAAAGACAATTCCCTTCAAGTTCAGGAGTCAAGCTGATGCTTTGTGTAGCATGGTTGACTGCCTGAGCTCACCTCATTGTGTCTGCAGCGCATTTCATTATCAACAACACCGCAAAGCCCATACTGATATTCTCCAAGTAGCAGCTGCAGATACTTCACAGTGATATGTGTTACAAACTGTCTACATAATGCGACTGTTTGTGCTAATGTGTGTGTATGTGTGCAACGATCCTCTTTAAACGCAGCTCACTTCTAATCTCACTGATGCAGGAAATGTTTTTTGTTCCACCTTCACTGGGGTATAATTTGAAGCATACACCCACACACTGTTTTAAAGATAAGTATTAAATTATGCTGAAGAATACTGTACTGTAAGTCTGCTCTGCGCTCGTGTGTAGTGTTCGGCACATTTGCATTTAGCTCCTGTAGATCAGTGCAAAGGAGGAGAGTTCTGTGGAGAGCACTGTGCTCTTTCATCATCGTGCTGTGATGATAAACCACAGGTCAGCCTTTTTTTTTTTAATAAATAGATATCCTTAAAACATGTTAGTGTTTTAAGAGAAGGTGGTTTCCTGTGGAATATTAAGGGTGGACTTTAAACTAGGGACGGGCTGTTTAAGTAATTTCCATATTCAAGTACTTGAATTAAATTATAATCAAGTACTCGAGTACCTGCAAAAAGAGAATCTGGCATAAGGATAGAGTCTGAAATGAACATCCAAGCAACATGCAGGTAATGGTTGAATCCAAGTCTTCAGGAACAGCGGCAATTATATATACTGGCCAAACATGGATTTACAGCTGTCGGGTTTGTCTTGATGCCATGGCGCACATAGACTTACATTGTGAAAGAGATGTCTGTATTTTAGTGGATACATTTTTTTGAGTGCCATAACCCCTGATAAATGACTTGTTTGACTGTCAAGACTTAAACCATTGGGTCTGGTATCATTTCATAAGCCTAGAGGAGCATCACGATTAAATCATTTTCAAGTTAGTGGAGGGCTAAACCGGAAGTTAGCCTCTTGGCCAGGGGAAATTGGCCACACTTGGCCCCCATAAGTCTCCAGTGTGCTTGCTCTGTGGGCCGCACAGTGTGGCAGATCCAGGCAATATCATACCATGGAAATTGAGCTTTTTGGGGCTTCATGTGCCACTGAGCAACTTTCACAGGAATAAATGGAGCCTTGTTCCAAATGCTGTATCCAGATCCAGTTCTCTTTATACATCCATGGTTACACCTCTTCCTAACTGGACCCATGCAAACAAGCAAACATCAGATTGTAGTTTATCCAAAGAAGATGTCCTAACCTGCTCCGTGCACTAGGGAACTTGGTGACGTGTTACATGTCGGTGAGGATTGTCAGTCGTCCAGGTCATGTGCTATGGCACACCTGGACCCATCTAACCCTAATGACACACATAATGGCTGGGTGGGTCAACGACTCACATGTGACCTCAGCGACTCTGTAAAGGTTCACACCCACACAGAGTATAAAGCCTGCGACTCTGCACCAGTCCGTTGGAGCTGAAGAAGCCTCTTGGATGATAGATGAAACATCTTCAAGAAACTCATGCAAGTTCATAAATGACATGTGTAAGGTATCAGAGACATTAAAGTTTGTTTTATTTGCAGATGATACAAATATCTTTTGTTCTGGGGAAAATCTGCAGCAAGTTTTGGAGGTGATCACGATAGAAATGAAAAAAATTAAAACAGTGGTTTGACATAAACAAATTATCATTAAATCTGAACAAAACTAAATTCATGTTATTTGGAAATTGTACAATACCTATTGAACACAAGTGCAAATAATAATAGATAATGTACATATTGAAAGAGTTAAATGAAAATAAATTTATGGGTGTGATACTGGACCACAAAATCTGCTGGAAACCCCAAATAAGTCATGTAAAACAAAACTGGCAAAGCGCATAGTAATACTGGGGAAGACAAGACACATACTGGATCATAAATCACTGCACATTCTGTATTCTTCACTTGTATTACCATATCTGAATTATTGTGTGGAAGTTTGGGGTAACACGTACAAAAGCAACTTACAACCATTATTCATACTGCAAAAAAGAGCAATCAGGATAGTACACACTGTGGGATATAGGGAGCACACGAACACACTGTTTTTAAAATCACATGCATTGAAATTCTGGGATCTAGTCAAATTTAAAACTGCACAAATTATGTTTAAAGCAAGAACAAATTCACTTCCGGGCAATATTCAGAAAATGTTTTGTGACAGGGAGGGAGGTTATAGTTTAAGAGGAAATTTTAATTTCAAAAAACATTGTGTTCGTTCAAAAAGGAAAAGTATGTGTCTTTCAGTTGGTAGGGTGGATCTGAGGAATGGGTTGAAGCAAAGCACAAATATAAATCAATTTAAAAAAGATACAAAAAAGAAATCTTGGGGAGTTATATGGTTGAGGAGGGGTTGCGTTAAGGGATGATTTTGTTTGTTTGTTAAATTCTTATTTTTTATTAGTATTTTTTTTAAAAAAACACTGGGTGGATATTAGGGTTGTAAATAATTTGATGAATGTGTATATATTTAATTTGGGTTGTAAATAAATTGGGGATAGTTGTTTGTATGTTTATATTTGGTTGTAAATTGATTGATGAAGCTGTTTAATTTATTAATAGATAAGTAAGAAAGGGGGAGGGTCATAGAAGTTTTGCTTCTACCTGCTCCTTTTCGGACACTGTTCTTTTTTGTTTGTATTCTGTTTTCTGTCTTTAAATTTTATTTTTTTTATGTTCGAAATAAAATAAATTCATTCATTCATTCAAGTCCAGTTGCCTACGATATAACACTCATGTCAGCGACGTGTTGTTGACGACCTTACAAATAAGCTCGCCTTGGCTCTATTTTTTGTGGGGCCTTGTAAACCTGCAACCTATTTTCAGAGCACCAGCAGGCTTGATCAGGGCTCGATAGACTCTCTGAATGTTGTTGTTGCTCATAGTATATCTTGACAGTTTTCAGTGCTCTATCCTCCACAGTTTGCTTACTTGCTGTATGTTAGGAAAAGGTTTTAAGGTTGCCATTCTGCCTGTAACATTAGATCGAGTGATGTCTGACTGAAAAGGTTTAAGCATTATTTTCAGCTGCACAGATCTGTCAGTATCGGTTTTGCTGTGTGGATCTGTGCAGGTATTTATAGATTGCAGTGACATCACACCATCCTGTTCAAACATGTACACCTTTAATATCAAATGGGGTCAATTCATGCTTGTATTGATTATATATATGTTTCCCTTTTACAAAGCAAAAAGAGAAAAAAAAGCATTTACTGTATGTGCTGAATGAAAACTGACGTCCTGCTCAGGCTCTTGACCCCTTGTGCCCCTCCCTGCTTCAAACTGTGAATGCTGAGGTTCTAGTTTTTCATAGGACAGGTCTTGGGTTTTACTCGTCTAGATCACCTTCCAGAGGCTCTCCCCTCTCTGCCCCTTACTTCATCATTTCTGCTGAGGAAGATACTCCATTTTCTGCCGGCCCCCTCCTCCATCCATCTCATTTCCCCGCTAGCTGCTCTTGCAGGGCTGGAGCATAAACAGAGCAACAGGGCCGCAGATAGCATCTACAGATGTGCCGCCAACATCCCCAGATAAGAACCAGCAGCAGCATGCCCCTCTCTAGCAAGCGATAGAGCTCCCACTGAAATGTGTGGTGGGAAGATGGAGAGGAAGAGGGGAGGGGTGGAAACTGAATGAATGCGACTCGGAGAGTAGTGCAGGGAATGGGGAAGAGACGGCACAGTGGCGGAGAGGAAGCTGAAAAATTGGATGGATGGTGGTGTGAGGAGGGAGTGAAGGGGAGAGAGGTGAATATGGAGAGGTTATCCCGTAAGCTCGTATCTATGTGTCCATCAACAGCAGGACAGGGGTCTGTTTGGCTCCTTTATCTGGATGGCCTGTTGAGCTACTGGAAGGTGGAGGGGCCCTTCATTCCAGAGGAGGGGGGCGTAGCTCGGGGCCTTAAGGAAACAAGCACTTGATGAAAGATGTGAGGATGGGCCAGTGATAGCTGCTCTTTATGGCACCTGTGTTGGCTCTGATTGACATCTCCCTCGTAATACCACACGTGACTCCTCTGACATTGGAGGCGCGGCTCTGTTGAGCTTCTCTCCGCATCCTCTCTTACCTCTCACCTCCTCCTCCCCTCTTCTGTCTGATAAGGGAGCGAGGGAAAGGGGGAGGTGAGACAGAAAGAGCAAAAGGGATGTACCGCCGTAGTGCCAACACATTTATCTGCGCTCGGTAATGGGAGCAGCCGCTGCCACGGTCTCCAATGGCAACGACCTCTGCAGAAGGTTAGCCTCAAAATGGGCCACGAATGAGCTAAATTCCCGTTGATAAAATAAGACACCTTAACATGATTAAGGGCCCTGATGCAATCAGTATTGTTTCAGATAAGACTCAATTACCTGTAATGAAAAAGGGCTTGTTTCTTCTTGATTCTGCGGGGAGTTCACTTGGCTGCAGGTCTCACTGTGAACAGGTGAAACACACATGGGAAGCAGAAGAGACATGTGATACCCTGGAAGGCAAGATGAAACGATAACATGCTGACTCACAGGATTAGTCCAAGTGGACACACGGTCACATCAGCTTCCTCACAGGTGCCACAGAGACGTGCATACAACTCACCCTAACGTACAAACATTCCACTAGAGCTGATTAGTGCTGATTGTAGCGGAACAATTAGTAAGTTAATTGATTAGATGATAGGCAGAAATTTAATCAGTGATTGTTTTGATAAAGGAGCAAAACAAAAAACAGAAAAACACTTTCTGGTTCCAGCTTTTCAGATGTGATGATTTGCTGCTTTTCATCGACTTACGTAATAGTGAAATGAATATCTTTGGGTTTTTCAATTCAAGGTTCTCACCTTGAGCGCTTGAAAACTGGAATGGGAATTTTTCACAATTTTATAACTTTACACCAAAAAGATTATTGATGATTTAAGAAAGTATTTTGCAGTTTAATTCACAATTAAATAACCATTATTTGCAGCCTTATATTACAGTTTCTTTAATAAATTGAAAAATCTCTTTTTTTAAAAGGAAAAATCTGCAAGGCCGTTTACAGTGACATCTCAAAAGCTGACAATAACCTTTGTTGTGGCCGGGTGGCTCGTAATGAGTACTGACATTTTTGGTCAGAATATCAAACATTTTGCATTTCATTGTGAGCTTGTTATAGCAGGCACGTATATGCGTGATGGTTGTGGTTTGACTGAAGTTCGTTTTCATAGTGGGCAAACAGTGGAATTACAATTTCTGGGTCTGTTGTGATGCCATTTGGCCAAAGAAAGACTCCCATAGAGTAACATTATGAAACAGAGGTCTGTAAGTCAGTGGTTAATCACAACCCTTGCAGAATGACTTGTTTCACTGTCTGCTTTTTGATTCTGGTCCAATAACATTTCGAAAATCTAGGGGGTGAAAAGACTTTAATATTTTGAGCGCTAACTTGAATGGGGCTAAGCTAAAGCCTAACCAGAAGTTAGCCGCTCGGCTCACCAAAACCTGTAATGTACTTGTGATCCAGAAGATCCACATCCTTGAAAACACTTCTATCTTGTATATTTGTATATTTGGCCAGATATTTAATACTATTGTTCTAAAACTGGGCCCAGTGAGTGGCCCTTACCCGGGAACCCACTGGTTGTCTTTTTGTTGCTGGTTGTGAATCATTTAACTTGTGGTTAATGTAGTTAGTGTTACTGTTATTTGAAGCACTCTCTGACACAAGAATTTTCTATGGGATAAATACAGTTCTATTGAATTGAATTGAATTGAATTAAATAATTTTATACCTGGGAAGTCAAACTTTTTGGCCTCATGCGTCACTGACCGACTTTCATAGGAATGAATGTGGCGCCACCTCGAACGCTGTACCCAGTTCTCTTTATACATCCATACAGTAACTATCCACATCAATGCACATGACTATGTAAGGCAAGACTGGACTTTGTGTCATGGACTTGATGAAGCACTGTATTGTATCGTTATTTGTCAAGTATTGCATATGCTGAATCAGACAAACCCCACATTGAGTGCAGACATTCCTCTCTGGGTATTTAATCCACAAGCAGTTTCTCAACTGATATTGTACAGTATCTGTGTCTCAATGAAGACTTGTGACTTGACTTGTCAGCTGTGTACCTCGATTTGAACTGAGACTTGAAGGCAAAAACCTGAGGAGACTTCAGTTTGTGTGACCCATAAATATTACAAAAATGTGATATTGTGTGTAGTTGTAGAGCTCTGTCAAACTGTCTTGAATAATTAATAATATAACCAGGATGTGCACAATGTCTCCATAACCTCGTGCACACTTTGAGTTACAGCTGCTGGCACATTAATAAAATGGAGAAACTGTAAATGCAGATGACAGAAATGTACCGTTCATGATGAAATGAGTCTACAGACAAGTAGCTCAACAGTTTTCCATCCTCTGCAGCATATCACCTGATTTCCTGCCTGCAGCTGTGAAATTAATTAACAGATATAACCTGTTTTAAACACGATGTTGAAGGTGACGACAGCCAAGTGAGGAACTTGTGAGTAAAATCATTTTCATTTTGGTTTCACAGGAGAAACGAACAGCAGTCTCATGGGTGAAAGTCCAGAGTTTGTTTGACCCATCCACCTCCACTCTTGCTCAAACACTGTGGACATTATCGCTTTTAATACCACGACAGTTACTTGGTTCTTAAAAAAAGCAGCCGCTCTGTGCATCTCATACCGCTGCTAAAGGGTGCTTCTGCGTGGCGGTGTCTGACACCAAGGGCCACTGACCAAGTGTCGATATTTGATGAGTTGGGAATGTGACTGGTTTTGATTTAGTCGCCTGATATTACTTCCTGTCCTATAAATTTGTGCTCTGATGACATTTGAAATTAAAGCCATGTGTTTGGGTCATTGGATTAGTCGTGTGGATTCAGCATCACTGTGCTCCATTTTACACTATAAAAATACTCATTCACTGTAAAAACATTTGAAGGATGTCTCAACATAAAGACTCAAAGACGTGAAACTTGACCTGGATTTAATTTAAAGCTGTAACAAAGGATGTTTTCCATATCGCCCAGTGCTGATAATTGCAGATTAACTGTCTTGTTGTATTTGAATCAACCACAGTGAAAATGCTTTAATACATCACTACTACACATACAGTGGATGGTTGACATATTTAAAACATACATATAGTTTTATTTGCCACAGGAAGGGGTTTGAAACAAACATTTCAGAGAACGAGATCCGGATTTCCTTCTCATTGATGTTCCCATGGCAACAACTGACCCGGCCCTGTCATGTGTCCTTCTCCATCCTTCACCATCCATGAGCCTCTCCTCTGTCTGTTCCCACAACAGGCAATCAGGATCTGTCAGGGTGCCAACTGTGCTCCATCCTGACGTGTCGTTTCCCATCAAGACACGATTGATTGTGTCTGATTTCATCATAGGCTTTTCACTAACATATGCAAGTAGGATAGAAATTCAGCAATCAAATAAGCAACTTATCACACCTGTGACACACACAATGGAGAGGCAGGTTACCGCCATGTGTTCGGAGCAGATCTTTTACAGTGACTGTCTTATAAAGTGCATGTTATATTGCCTGTCTTCCCGAGTGCTGTTGTAAAAACAAAGCAAGAAATCGCTTCTGTGAAGACTAAGAGATGTAGTAATCAGGCGGAGGTGACTTCTCCTCGCCTCAGTTGTACTCTAAACAGCAGCTGCGCCCCGGGGCCCATCCGCTGGTAGTCATAAATGTTTAGAAGGGCGTTCTTTGCTCAACATCTGGTCTGAACCCAGAGTGGCTTAGCAGTTAAAAATATCCCTCCCCTGGCTAAGAGCTGTCAGAGATGTTAAGCCCCGCAGATTTAGCTTAACATATTTAAAGGTGTCTGTCGGCTGTGGTTCACTGCCCTGAATACACTACTACTACTACTACAGTAGGCTTCTGTCTGCATCTTTTTTACATCAATGAAATGATTTTGTTATTCTGACTGCCTTCTGCCACCAGTGTCTTGAGAAGTGAAGAAGATCTGTCTGAAAGATGGAGAGTCAGTCGTGGAGATGGGCAACCTTTTATCCACCACATATCTAACCAAAAGCTTCATTAGCTCTTTGTCCCTTGTTGCCTGCTGTCCATGATTACAACAGCCATCCTCATGGCCCAGGAGGGCTCACCTTCAGTGCGGTGTATTTCCAAGAGCTTCACATTGTTTTGCTGTTGCAGTTGGGCTTTCAGGTTTCTGGTTGTGTTTTTCACAGTGGAAAGAATCTTTGTAGAGTCTTCCGTGAAGTGTAATCTAAACAAAAGACAAAGATCCTTGTGTGCACAGTTGCACTCAGGAATGTTACCGTTAGCCGTAGAGACTTGAAGGTTTAACGCCACCTCAGAGGAGGACAGAGTTTGTTTGTCGTGTTATTTAGGCGAAGCTGAGAATGAGGTTCATTTCTCTTTTAAATGTCCTGTATGAGAAGACATAAGCAATGTACTTTTCAGTAAGATGACGAAAATAGATCAGAGGATGTGATTCAATGTAGAATTTCAAATCAGTCTGAGTGGGACAGCAAAAGTCAGGTTGTAACGTAACGTTTTAATGTAATACTGAACTTTTATTAGGAATTTGTTACTGGAAAGAGTTACTGGAAAAAGTAGTATTATTACTGTAACACATTACTGCTAACAATGCTGCCCAGCACTGGTCTTAAGGTTGTCATGTTGAAGTTTTTACACTGGACAATAAGCTGTTGTGTCATTCTGCGACACCAGTTGTCTTCTAAGGGTTTTACTGCAGACACGCGGGTTACAAGGTCAGGATGCGCTCTTTCTGTCATCTCTTACGCCCGAGAGCCATTTTTACAGCCCAGTAGATAAAATAAGAACCCCTGTCTGAGGCTGACTCCTGTGGAACGCCACCCATCCATCTTCCGCTTGTCCTTCTGATGTGTGCACACAGCACGAGCATTTATGTGTCAGGGAGTGTGTGTACGCTTTTGTGGTCACCATTGTTCTGCACACATATCATAGGGTTCAAAAGCACTGATTCATTCTCACATCATGTCCCTCCACTGATTGTTCATTACATGTTTCAGTGTGCCAAAGGGTTATTGGAGTAGGCAGCTCTATTTTTAGCTGAGTCGTAAACTGGTGTCATTGTTACCCGTTTATGTTAACAGACAGCTGTTTGGATCAGATGGAAACTGAACATATTTGATGCATGAAGATTTATACAAGTTTTATGGTCTGACATCATTTCTGTTATGGCAGTCAGTCACTCCCAGTCTCCCCTCCCTGTTGTTGAAAAAGACAAATATGTTGTGATGACACAGCCAGACTGTGCATTTCATCATTTCCTCAGTATGTCAGGCTTGTCAGGCTTCATGCATGATGAAGTGCCTCAGTGACTTCTTTATTAGATTCCAACACAGAGTCATTAATTAATCCTGTTTTCATTCTTGTCAATCTTGCGAGACCTCCCACCTGTCAGCCCGCGACAGGATGAAGGTTGTTGTTGCTTTTTACTGCGCAGAACATCAGCAAACATGTTTTCCCAAACTGACAAGACCTTCAAAGTTCCTGTTTCCTTCATTTCTCTCGACTTTGTTTAGTATGAAAGCAGTAAACTCGTTTTCTTTTCCTCCCAGTTGATTGTACAGATTTAAACTTGCAAGTTTCTATGTATTTTTAGATGAACACCCACAGTCTTTCTCATAAACTGGTGGCTGTGCATCTATTATATCTTTCCCCATTATGCCGTATATTTAAACATTGAGGTTTCCTTTGTGAAATGCTTCAATCAGCCCCATTTTTGACCACATCCCATATTTGTATTAAACTACAAAAAAGGCGAAAGCAAACTCCCTCTTGGCGTCAGATTTGAAGAATTCATGCTGTGGTTTTCATGCAGCATGCAAAGCCACTTAAGAACATAACTAAAGCACCACCCCTCAAAGCTAAATTTCACAAGGATCTAGGCTGCGTTATAGAGATAGAGTAATCTTTTTTTGGTTGTGCCATAACCCCTGAAGGGCCTTTATTAAGAGTGATATCGGGGGGTGAACAATGTTGTCTGCATGTTGTTTGGAGGGAATGCGTCTGAGTGGGTTTTGCATTACGACGCAATTAAAGTTTCATAACAATAGAACAGAGGAGAAAAATGAGCATTTGTCTCAGAGAGCAGACATCTTATGCAACTGATTGTTTACTGCCCGTCAGTGTCCGTGGTGATGCCTTCACTCATACATACCAACTTGAGTGTGTTAATGTATTAATAATCACACATAACCAATGCCTCACCAATGGGAGATTTATTTTCTGGCGCTAAACCCTCTGAACATTTTGGCCCGGCAGTGCTTTCTCAGAAACCCAGAAGGATTCACCCCGCTGACTTTATAATCCAATCTTAAAAGTAAAATGTAAAGCCTGAAATTGGATGCATTACACTCAAATTGGATGCGTAACACTCAAATAAGTGCTATGTCTAGTTTTTATTTAAAGCTTTAATCTGGCATTAGAAAAAAAAAACAGGAGAAAATAACACATTAAATCCCTACAAGTTTTACAGAAGTCTAAATCTAAACATTTTTCTGTATTTTAAAATTACACATTCTCTGTTGCTTGATATCAGACAGAGTTGTCAACTCATTACACTCCGTTTCCATCTTTAGTCTGACACTGCGTCCACTATAAAGGGGGATTTATACGTGTGTGGGTAGCCTACGCACATGGCCTACGTCATTTTGAGCATTTATACTTGTGCGGTGGTGTGCCTGTGTCACTCTGCAGTTACACCTCCAAAACACTAGTCAGCGGCGGAGGTTTCTCTGAAGTGCTGTTAAGTTTAGTTGATTTAAAACACACCAAAAACACACTTTAAACATTGCGAAACAGTGCCAAAAACATAAAAAACACAAGTACACAAATCAGCTTCACTATAACTCGCAGCATTCACAGACAAACACTTGTCTTTATCTGGACACATTTTCCCCACAAATACAACATGCTAATGTTTTTAGCACAAGTCTATGGCATTTTACATTGAATTAATTAGCCTAGTGGCTAGCGGACTTTTCCTCTACTCATATGAAGCCAGGGACAACAGCAACATTTCACAAAGGTAATGTTACAAAAGTTGTCTCCATTACAGCTCACGAGGTTCACTGACAAAACAACTGTCTTATACTGAACACGTTTTCCAAACAAATCAGCATGCTTCAAAAAACATAAAGAATAAGAGAAAGCAAGAAAACGCAGCTGATACTGGTTTATCAAACCTGCAGAAAATAAGTCAAGAAACTGTTACAAGTAGTCAGAATTAATATGTATCAATAAATTAATATTTTTTACTTTAATACCTTGTAAGAGTTTGACTGACTGAAGTTTTGTTGAATTTTTACATTTGAAATCCTCTCAAAGTGCCAAATATCAAAAAGATGTTAACACTTTTTTGTTTTACTGTAAGACTGTAACCTTACTGTAAGCACGCCGGCTGAATAGATGATTTGCTGTAATGAAGGAAGCCCTTAGAAATATTCTCCCCTGAAGCTCTGAAGCCTTCAATTAGGGAATTAATTATCACTTACACTGCAGCTGGCCTTAAAGCGAGCACGAACAGAAAGAGGCACTGAACTGAATAAAGCACATATTGTACATATTGTGCAGGAGGATTTTCTCAAAGCCAATACATCTAATAGACATCATTGTCTTTTTTTTGTAGTCTGCTTGATTACCCTGCCACTCCCACATTCACCCTCAGTCTCACTGCCATTGATTGGATGTCTTCACACTCTGTCTAATTTGCTCTTCCAGGGTTGGATCTAACACCTCACTGTCTGAGATTGGTCTTTTTTGGCTCAGCAGACGTGATTTGGCTCTGCCTGGTGCTGTGAAATTCATAAAACAATAGGATTGTGGTTGTTCTGTCTTTGTGTGTGTGGCATGCAAAACTGTAATGGATGTGTTGATAGGGGAGGGTAGTGTTGACGGGGAAGGCGGGGCGAGTGAAGGTGTCGTTATTGTGCTTTAAAGGAAAACTCTCCTCCCTGTGGACGGTCATACACTGGTAAGTATCAATTTGTAACAGTCAGTGCATTCTATGAATTATTCTGTCATGAAGGGCTTTAATTTACTTTTTTAGTGTACCCACTTTCCTTCAATCTGACTTGTGTACTTCAATTCCAGGTATTGATTTCCCCACATTTTCCAGAATGACTTTCACCATCCCCCAGAGGATGGGCGTGAACTTGTTGAATTGAGAGAGGGAGAAAGAGAAAGAAGTGGTGGAAATAATAGCGTGATAAGAATGAGAGTCCCAGTTGTGGCTGTGTTGCATTCTGGTCCACTGATTCTGTTATCAGTGTAGAAATTGGGATCTCTGCTTCTTTTGTGATGTATTTCTTCCCTCTGATTGTTCACGATTGCGAAATGTCAGATCTGGAGAGAATACGCTGCTCTCTGACTCGAAGGGACTGACACCAAAGCCAAACATTTACTTCTGATCTCCTAATCTTGTGCTACCGAGCTCCACTGTAGATGTGCAAGATAAAGCTACAATACATCTCCTTTACTGGTCTTTATGTGTTCGGTGTTGCATTTAAGTTCAACTGTATTTCAAATTATTGATCGTTGTGCCAGCAGGGGGCATTAGCTGCCACAGCTGGAAAACAGCTGGTGAGTTCAGTTGAGAACAAGGGAACCACTTTGTTCAACACTGAGTGAGTTGCAACATACATTGTGTAGCAAGTATCCCATAATGCCTGTAGGCAGGACTCATCACCATGTGTTTCTGTCTCTGTTACTGAAATTGATTTTGACAACATTAACATTAAGTTTGGTGTATTTTGCAATTCGTGTTTTTGAATGCCGATTTGATCGTTCCAATAAAACTGCTGTTGTGCTACACAGTTTTTAAGTGGTTATCTCGTTAAGCATTAGGGATTGTAGAGATTGTGTTTTACGGTGTAAAGATTTGTGCATTTGAAGAATTACCATATAGACTTGTTCTTTGTCCTCAGGCATTACATTTTCTGTTGTTGTTTCAGAGATAAATGTGAACTGATTTGGACTGTTACAATATGCATGGATTTTATTATCATGTCTCTGAATCGTAATCTAGTCAGAGTTGGTCGAAGTGCATATATCAGTACAAGTTTACAGGGTGTCTGCAGGTCCTTTAAAAGTTTTAAAATGTTTTAAATTTATTTATTTTTTTAAAATATTAGGCTGTAAAAATCATTGAATAGTCTGACATTTGAAATTGTGAGGTCTTGAGCCCCGATAACAAGCGCTTTAGCAGCTGGAGGCGTCTTTTTATAATTGTTTTCATGAGAATGAAGGTCTTTGCCCGTAGATTTTTGCGTTGTGATGCCCCTCATATTCCTGCACTCTAGGCTCCTGCTGTTTTTGCAGGAGCGCTCTGAACCCCTTGGAGGATCCGAGAGGCAGGTCTTCTGTGGTAGTCAGGACAGTAAGTTTACAGTTGGTAAACAGTAGAGGAGAAACTGGTGGTAGCAGTTGCTGGATACCCAGAGCTATACGGCCCGACAATAGACAGCAGGTTGTCAAACTGTCCCTGAATCATCCTAAAATATACCTGGAAACGTCCATCATGGAGGAGAAGCTCCTGGACCAACTGGTGGTACTCCCCATGATCCACCCTCTTTCTTAGGGTCTCATGTACCCACACTTTCCCACACTTTCCCCTTTCCCACTTTCCACAAACTATTTGCTGACCCTCACCCTCAACCAGAGCTACAGCAAGTACCCTCTGCCTGTTCATTTTGCGTGTTAAACTAGCTAACAGTGGTAGCATACTAGCTGTGTAACGTGCACATGCATAGTTGCTAAAAGGTTTTTTAACAAAAGCATTTCACAAAACTGGCGACACACCTGACAGGCCAACCACCTCATTTATTCTTCACCATGGATTATTGGTACTGTTATTGTCTCTGTGCTGCTCCATGTGCAGATTCCCCAAGACTGGATGGTGCAGAAACACCCAAATTACCTTTTCTGCCATTTCTGTATTGGCATTCTTATCCAGCCATAAAGAGATGCATTTCCTAGTACTGAACACTAGGGGCATGCTTCGTACACTGTATGTAAATTCTAACACAAAACAAAACTCTGCTGAAATGAGATGTTAAGTTTGCTAAAAATTATCTTGAAAAGGTCTTAAAAAGCATTCAGTTTAAGCGTTGCTAAATAAATGAATGAATAAAGCTTGATTAAGTATTTACATATGTTGTATTAATAAATTTAACTATTCTGAGAAAACAGTTTATGCAAAATATACCAGTGTTATTGGCCCTGACTGGTCGATTAGAGTAATTTCCATCTATTAGGAAGTAGAGTATTAAAGCTTAAAATAAAAAGCAGCTGCCTCAAGTTAGATCTTATCTGTTGGTATAAACTGTTACAGTCTAAATAGAAAATATGAGCATGCTCGGATACATCTGTCTCCACGTTTTTGATTACTGGATTTTTATTTTTTTTTACATTCCCAATTTTCACAGTGGAAAATGAGTTATTTCATGTTGCCAGTCCAAACACAGCTCTTTGTCAGGCTGGAGCCATATATGGAGGCATGGCCCTGTGGGCAGCTCCAAAATATGAGCCAGTTTCCAGTTTTTTTTTCCCTTTAATTACTTTAACTGACTGCTTGAAAATATGTAACATAGAGCACAGTTGTATTTTCGATCCAAGGTGAAAGGCAGCCACTCTCCAGCCAGTTACTAATTCAGTTGAATCTAGAGGGAGATCCTTAAAGCCCTCTGCATATACCATTAAGCTGCTCATTGTTATTCTATACCTGGTTTTAATTAAGAATAGTAGAAACCCAACTGTGTGATTTAAGTGTATGTGCATGTGATGTTGCTCTGAGGCGGGGCAGACACGCCTGCTCGTACAGTAGCTCTCTGCGGCGCAGTTCTTTTCTGCTAATCTCCATCTGATGATGGACACATTCATTCATTCATTAGCATTCATATGATTATGAGCTCTGCTGGCAGAGCCGAGCAGATATTGTAGGTTTTGGTGTATCTAAGGGACCACTCAGAGGAGGCATTTGGTGCCACCACTGGGTTAACGGCTTTATTTTCTAGGGAAATATTGTTTGGAGGCACAATAAGATCAGCAGTCACATTTTGCTCTCATTTATGTGGCTTGAAATGAACAAAGAAACTGCTTTTCGATTAGCATAAAACTCCTGTGTTTTGACCACTGAGACATTATTTCTCCCTTGCAATCATTTGGCCTCATCACACTCTTGTAATAAGTGTTGAGATTGGCAGTACAGCACTTCTGTTCAATAGATGGTGCTGAGCAAGGGTGTGGAAAATGAAGCTCCCATCCAGTCGATTTAAATGGAGAATTGTGATTAATTGAAATCGATAGTGTTAGCATCGACACTCGCCGCTTCCCATCTCTGCAACGCCCCGCCTTGACCCATACTTAATGTGCTTATGTACACTTTAGCTCGTCCACACATGCATGAACTCACACGTACATACCCGAGTCATCATATGGTGAATGCACTTCATTAACACTGGCCACATCTTAAGTCACGTCTGTGTGAGTTAGGATCCCCACATACACTCACTGGCACCACAAACACACACACAGCAGACTGATGAAGTCAGCCTGGAGAGATGTGATGAGGCTGGAGGAACAAAGGATTAGTCGATCAAGAGCTGGAAGCACAGCAGAGTCACTGCGGACTGAGTGCTCACAACTGTCTGAACTCAAGTTGTGAGATGGGCGATGTTTTCTCTCCTCTTTGAAAATGTTGGGTCTTTGTGGAACCATAAATTTTTGTCATGTCTGTGGATGACTTTTCAGGACTCTCTCCTGTGTCCTCTTTGGGCCAAATGTCAAGTCTCAAGCTCTTACACAGTCATGGTTATATCTGTAAGTATTAACTCAGGGCATGGTCTTCAACCTCGACTTTTGAAATGTCATTCCTCTGTGGGCCGAAGCACTGCCTAAAGTTAAAGATTTCAGTTGAAGAAATAGTGCCTCCACAGTGAACGAAGAATCCAAAAAAGGGAAATTCTCTTTGCGTATCGAAGTAAACGGGGGCAGTGTTCAACAACAGCAAAACTGTGTCAAAACATCCATTTACAATCTCATTCTCATGCAGGCCGAGTCGCATGCCTGGACACACGTGTACATTGGAGTCCCACTTAAACAGAGTTCATACGCACGCACATGGTCTGGCTCGCTTTGGGCTTAGGCGGAAGTGTTTTATATTATAATGTTTTAGCAAAATGGATGTGTTTGGGAAGCAAACAACTGGATAAATGAGACTTTGATTACACTGCAAAAGTTGTGTGAGAGTTTGTAAAAGCATGTTTTGATAAAGTTTTGCTTTTGATAAACGTGGGCACCGTTTACCGAAATTCATTATGAATTTTTCGTCTTTTTTGGATTCTCCCTTCACAGTTAGGGCATACGAGAAAAACAATGTTTTCTTCATGAACTCAATGTAACATGTAGCGAGTAACTGACATACAGATGTAGCCTGGAAATCCAGACTCAAATCTAGAAAGATTTTGAGTCTGGCCCTCACTGATACACCCTTCCTACCCAAGGGGTGGCACTAACTGAGTCATATTAAATGCTGCTGCACGCAATTGGATAGCACGATAGCCAGTCAGAGCAAAAAACAAGGTGACATATTCATTGCACTAAGCCCCATTGGTTTGACGACCAGTGGGGCTAACTGATATATTATGCTTTTGCTGTATCCCGTTGGCAAAACAGCAAAAACATCCTTCCTGGAAACGAAGGCTTCTAGGGCAGTCTTCTGTTCCTCTCTCAAGAAAAAAGATAAGTGTAGTTGGCTTAGCGTTTCTTCCAAAGCTAAATTGAATGGACGTGGTCCTTCAGCAGCTGCCATCTTGGCGGTTTACTTTTCGACTCCTACGGCGCAGCGCTGTCGTCATCATGTTACGCCCGCCCAGAGCCCGCCTCTGTCATATAGACTGATCTGATTGGTCCGATGGCGATTCAGCAGGCTCTGCTCGTCGGGGCCAGATCCCCGTGCAGAGCAAATTCGAATTTTCTAGAGGCGGGGCATCTTGATTTCCAGGTTAATACAGATGGTCATTTTGCAGGTAAAATATTCCTCATAAACCAGTTGATGCATTTAGTTTGCTCATAGTTACTAAAAGTGTTTATTGTGCTTTGACGATATGTGAGGAGTGCAGTGTAAGCTAACGTCATACTTGTGTTCATGTTTGTTAAGTATGATTAAACAAACGAATCAGGTCGTCTGTATGTTAAGAAATATAGGCCTATTAATAAATATAAGCTACCAGCCATCACATATTGTCCACTTTGGGAATTTTGTTAAGTTCATTAATGTCACTCAGTAGCACAAATACATACTATCATGGCAAGCAAAATAAAAAGGGAAGAAACCTCTCTACTGAAACTGAGGAAAACATAAACACAGTTCTGTACTCGCTGTAGTAACTTGGAACACTCTAAAAAAGACCCTCAAAATGACCATATTTATATCAGTGAGTCATGCTGTGTTTTGTTTTTCTTGCATGCCTCCACTGTGAGCGTAGAATCCAAAAAGGCCAACATTCTTCATGAACTGAAGTCACTGGAGCCCGCGTTTAACAGCAGCAAAACTATTTTAAAACATGCTATAACAAACTCTCACACAACTTGTGCAGTATAATCCAAGTCTCATTTATCCAGTTGTATACTCAGTACCTCCCAAACACATGCATTTTACATGTTACATTGAGTTCATGAAGAAAATGTTTTTCTCGTATGCCTCCACTGCGAATGGAGAATCCAAAAAAGACGACAACTCTTAATGAATTTCGGTAAATGGGGTCCACATTTGACAACAGCAAAACTATATCAAAATATGCTTTACAAATCCGCACACAACTCTTGCTGTATAATCCAAGTCTCATTTATCCAGTTGTATGCTCAGTACTTCCCAAACACATTCGTTTTTTTTGCTAAAAAACCTTAGAATTGCAGTCTGGCTTTGAAATAAGCAAACCTAAGCACATCTTTCAGTTCATTTTTAAATAGTAAGGTTTTAGCCAAAATGCATTTCAATCAGGAGAGACTCGTTCTGAGAGAAAAGAACATTTCTTTACATGTGCATGTAAGTATGAGAAATGTGAGAAGTCTTTGGTGATTCGACCCCAGCTGAGGATCTGGATGTAAAGAGGAATCGGCCTTTGATGAGCTGGTCCTGGCCTCTGGATAAGGTGACTGGAGGTGAATGGGGTGGAGGAGGGCGCTATGATTCAGCCTAAAATGACAGCTGACAGGAGCAGAGAGGAGAACAGATTTAAAGTTTGGCAGCAGCAACATGAATGCCTGAAGGAGATCATGGTGAAGTTTGATCGGCTAACGGAGAGGGAACACCCACAGTCAGCTGATGGGTGTAAGTGGTGAGTGGTGGGAAGTGTCCCTGATTGAGCTTAGGCTGAGCCTCATGTGTTTTGAAAATACAGAGCATACGACAGGATGACAGACTTAGATTATACTGCAGGAGTTGTGCGAGAGTTAGTAAATGGATGTTTTGACATAGTTCTGCTATTGTTAGATGTGGTTCCCAGTCAATTAATAAATCAACATGTTGCTGTTTTCTGTGGAGGCATGCGAGAAAAACAAAGGTTTCTCAACAAATTCAAGGGAACACGGTGTGACTAACTACCAGAAATGGTCAATTTATGGTGCATTATTCCTTCATTACAGTGCAAATACAAAACCTAACCGATAAATTCATGGTCATGTTGTTGACATCATCAGGATAATGAAATTGATGAGCATAACTGGAAAGATAAAAGACCATCTGTGAGCATTTATTAGCTCACAATTGAAAGTGCAAAAGAACATGACATTCAGATTCAGTGAATTCATTATTACAGTAATCACTATCATCATGTAACCACCATTTTATCCTCGACTGCAGTGACACAACCTGCAATGATCTAATCTTTTTTTCTTAATAAATCTTCATTGAAAGCCTGATATATACTGCATCCAAGAATTCACCCTAACGCTTGCTAGATTGATTACTAGCACTGCACTACAGCTGCTAATCATAAAAAGTATTTGATTCAGTGGGGAGCTTCAGTAGCTCTAATCTGAATGATTCAGCTGAGGCGCTTTTTCGCACTCTGGCGTGATTATACAGTAGGTGATTGGCAGCTTTGATACAAAACTATCAGTGCTAGGATCGGCTAAGCCCATATTAGCTGAACTATTGTGCGGAGATATATTCTGAGACGCTGTGCGTGTCGGCCCCGGCCAGACGAGAATGTGTAGCTGTTGGGGCCTTATCTTGGAGTGTGATTTACCCTGGAGCCACTCTTGGCAGGGGATTTGAAGAGCTGTCTGTAGGTGAGAGAGGGCAGAGACGACAAATCATCACTCAGCAAGCCGTCAGCATCACTTCCTGCGTGAGAGCACAGTCAGAGCGGGCGAGCATGCATTCATAAATAGATAAACACTGAAACCAGTCTCTTTGTTTCATCCTCTGTCACACATTTTTTTATCCACTCGTTTCTCTCTCTCTCTCTCACACACACACACACACACACACACACACACACACATTACCAAGGAGACATTCACAGTTAGCCCAAAAACTCAAGAGGCCCTCGGTGGTGAGAACACAACATGATATTCTTTTTGTTGCAGACGGAGTGGCCTTCCGACTTTTTTTTTTTAAAACCAACTCTTCCCTCCTCACTAATAAACCCAAGAATACCATTTGCAGTTCACACATTTTAAGTTGTTTTTAATTGAAGCCATTGTTTGCAATTGTTTCGAACGCGGCCCGCGAGTGTTGGTTTCAGATCAATGGTTTCAAACGCAGGAAATAATTATTTTGCGTTGAGATGAAAGTCGGGGTACAGCAGCACAAACAGCCTGTGGATCCAGCCTTTTTTAATTAGTGCTGTGTGTCTTCTGCTCTGCGTGGCAAATTAACATCCACCATTGAGGATAAGTGATTGTGCTACACAACTGTGTGTGGGTGGCTGTGTGTGTGTGTGCATTAGGAGTTGTGTGTGCAAGAGGTCGGGGCTGGGTGGGGGCGGGGGTTGTATGTTTTGGCCTTTTCCGCTCAGAATCTGTCGTGAATATGGATTGCAAGATGTCACATCCAATATTCTGTTATGTTTTTCAGCTCCAAAGATTAGACCAAATATACATCTTGTCATAGTTTAAAACAGATATGGGGAGTTTTTACGACTTCCCGAGCTGCTGTGTCAAAGGTCCGAGATCAGTCTGTTTGTTTTTCCTGTCTGCCTTGGAAAAATTATGGCTTTATTTTGGATGTTTTGAGAATAAATATAGTTGAAAGTTTAACTGCATACATTTTTAAACAGGCGTACCAGCATATTTTCTCAAAGTCAAATGCCAGACTCTCACCGCTCACAAAACGAGGATGAGAAAACACATTTAAGGGGTCTTTTAAATGTTTTAATGTACATCTGTGGAAGAATGTTTCATCTCTATTTCTTCCACATCTGAAATGTCACAAATATTTTGTTATTCTGAGTGAGTACTCTTTTTACATCCTTGTCTCATCTTTGTCTTTCAGGGATGCCCAGGTTCGCCAGCCAGCCATCGGCGGCCAATGTGCATCTAGGTAGCAGCCAGGTGATGGCGTGTGAGGTCAACTCGGATCTGGTGCCCTTCACCCGGTGGGAGAAAGACCGCCTGCCGCTGGAGCTGAGCACCAGGCTGGTGCAGCTGCCCAGCGGAGCCCTGGTGATCAGCAACGCCTCGGAGGCAGACGCAGGCCTTTACCGCTGTCTGGTGGAAAATGTGGGGTCGTCCAAGTCCAGTGACGAGGCGCAGCTCCAAGTACTGCCAGGTAGTTTGAGGAAATTAAGTTTCGACAGACAGCGAAATGAAATGTTATTAAAAATACAGATCAGTGAGCTTTTCTCACTAGATGTACGACTTTGATTCCAAAAAAGTAGGGCTGCTGTGTACAACATAAATAAACACAGAATGCAATGAGTTGCAAATCCTTCTCGACATACAGTGGTAAAGTAAATATTCAACATATGAAATTTTTTCCATAACACATTTTTCCAGTGCAGCTATTCACATGAAATTTAGACCAGTTATTAGTTTTAACCCAATAACACTGACAGAGAACCTGTTACATTTGAATACATCAAAATTATGCACAAAAAAAGTGGAAGGAAACATGAAAGGCATGTTGAACATGCTAAGTGAAGTTTATTTAATACTTGGAGAAGCCTTTGTTTTCAATGCCATCTTCAAAACACTTCCTGTAGAAAGAAACTGATGTCTCACAGTGGTCGGGTGGGATTTTGGGGCCGTTCTTCCACAGTCTTTAAACCTTGAAGATTTTGGAGGGTCTGCTTGTAAATCTTAAGGAAGAAATTTCACTGTTAAAACTTCAACAGTTAGAGTCCTCAGACCCCAAACACTTACTCAAGGCCTTTCCTAAACCACCTCCTACACCTTCTTCCTACACACTTTAATTCTGTTTCTGCATTTACATCATAGACTGCAAAAATAATGGGTGTTGCCAGCGTGACAGCACCCATTGGTATGTGGATTCGCGTTTTGAAGTCTCAAGTTAAGCATTCAAGTTGTTGCCATCTAAGTTTTTGGAGCCAGAAGTGACCATATTTGGACGAGAGGCTAGCGCTGTGAAGGAGCGAGGTGTGGATCTGACTGAGAAGCAGAGGACACTATCTGCGGACAGCCTGTCACTCGAAGCAGCTCGTCCTTAGTTATGTGTAACTTTAAGCCTTAATAAAACGTAAACAGGTTAGTTGTATAAAAATTAACCCCCATACAGTTTCATAAAGGGTGAAATTAGCTATAGAGAACAAAGCTATTTTTGTACCAGGCTGTAAAGTTGGGCATTTTAACATGGGGGTCTATGGGGATTGACTGGAGTTTGGAGCCAGCCTCAAGTGGCCGTTCAAGGAACTGCAGCTTTTGGCACTTCCTTGTTGGCTTCATTTTTCAGCCCCTAACATCGCAGCTTGGTTCACACAGAGGGTCAGCCACATTTAGTGCCATCCCAAACCACCCAGTGGGGAAGTGGGTTATAATATCCCCCAACAACAAGCCTGTATCGATGCAGACTTACTGACCAAGTGCAATGGCATATTGTGTTCGTCATGGAAGACGATCTGTTCACCCTGACAAACATTAACTGCTCAACTGAGACAGACATTAATATTATCGTTTAGATGTTAACATCTTAAATGTTACATGGTGTTTAGGATCAAATATACCCTTCTCTAGTCTCTAGAAAACGGTACTCATGTTCATTTTATTGTAAAGTGTTGTATTTTTACAGGAGCTGTTACAAAAATAAGCAGCTTATAAACATCAAGGGGAAAAGCAAGACGATATTTGCATAAAAAAGAAGGTGAATGCCACCAAAGAAACTTGGGACTAAGTTTTACTTCTGTTTAATTTAATGATTTATTCAGTTATTTCTTTCTCTTAATGACAAAAAGATAATATGCAGAAGTTCTGGTAAACAATAGGAGCACGTACAGATGAAATATAGGTTCTACAAATACATATGAAAAATGTAAAATGGGATTAAGCTTTATTTTCCTCCGTGGTCACAAAGAGTTACGACAGAGTGAAGTTTGTCCCAAAGCTTGCTGCTGTATTTATCCTCTACACCTTGACAAAGGGTGCTTCATTCAGCTGTGAAGGTGACTACAAACAGAGTTACGTTCAGCAACAAAATGTGAGAAGGTAGAGTCCGGTTTGGAACGTGTTGTTAAAAGAAAAGGTGATGCAACACAGTGGTAAACAGGCCCTTGCCCCAACTTTTTTTTTTTTTTTTGAATGTGCTGCAGGCATCAAATTCAGAATGGGTGTATATTTGCAGAAAACAATGAAGTTTATTGGTGTGAATATTAAATATCTTGTCTTTGTCCTGTATTCAGTTGAACAAAGTCAAAAAAGATTTGTAAGCCATTGCAATCTGTTTTTAATTACGGTTTACACAGCACCTTGATTTTTTTTGGAATCGTCATTGTTGGATTTTATAGCCACAAACATCTGTGCATCATCTGATTGACACTTTACTTCCATTGTTATTTAATATTGAAAGCATCGTCCCTTCGTGTCCTCAGTAGTAACTCTTAATCGAAACATTTTCACATGCTTGATTACGGTGCAATTATGTTAGAGCTTCTATTGTAGAACCACCTGTGCAGTAAATTGAAATTAAAATATAGTTCAGTGCATCATTTGATTAAAGTGGTACATGGTGTCCTCTCTGTGTTGCTCATACCTTTAACATGAAGAAATTGAATGCCGAAGAGAGAACTCCCAGTGGGGTTATCAGTAATGCTGCAGTAACTCAGCAGCAGCTCAAAAGGAGGCTGGATTCCATTGTGGCAGTGTCTCGTCTCACCCCTGCAGAAGTTTTATTTACTGAGTTGTTAAGCACCAGGCTCCTGGCAGCACGGAGAAGATATTAGAGGTCGTAAATCAGACCTCAACAAGACCCCAGTGGGGGTCTTTATCTCTGTATGTCTCCTCCAAGGATGTGTGGTGGAGTGGCACAAGGCTGGATGCATACACAAGGAAAACTCATAAAACCGGGTGAGGAAATTGAAAGAAATTTTTGTTTGGATGCTACCAGATGTTGAAGAGACAGAAATACATTCGTAGTTATTGGGCTTCTTTGAAGTTGCTGCAAATCAACTTGAGAATATTGGGTGTTTGCTGTGAGACGCTGAGTTGGAGGAGGGCCCGGTGGAAATGATTTCACACAGTTTTGTTTTTTAATTAAAATCCTGGTTTGAGCTTCATAGAATTATGATCTAAGATAAACTGATAGTGCTGAAGTCTTGTGTGTGAGCTGTGGTCACACAGGACCTGGATGTTGCAGGATCCTACTCAGGCAGTTAGTTAAGCTGGAATTATACAGGATCACTTTGAACTCCTAAAGAGCTGAGAGTTCAGCTGTCTCAGACGTCAACATGAACATTATTCATCTGACCATAGTTGGTTTGGGTGTCAGGAAACACGGCCCCTCTTTTGAAGTTTCTAAGACAGATGACACTTGTTATGTTGAAGGTTCTCCCTCCAACTTTAACCTCAATTTTAACCCTGACCCCCGTTTTTTTCCTCCCGTCTAAGAAACCGGAGAAGAGCGGAAGCTGGAGTTCCTGGTGCAGCCTGCTTCTGTGACCAAGGTGTTGGGTGCCAGCGTGCTGCTGCCCTGCGTCGCCACAGGTTTCCCTGCGCCGCACATCCGCTGGATGTTTAAAGACAAGCTGCTAGAGGAAAGGTAAGAGTATGAACTGTGGCTGTAAGTGTGATTCACCCATACCAACTCAGAAATGAGAGATGCCTTAAAATGCTGCAGGTTTTCTCGGGGCATGTTTCTGCTCTTTCTTGTGTAGAAGCTTCTCTGCTATAACTTATTCAAACCAACCTTTCAAAATCACCCTTACCCATCAAAGTCCACACACTGCTGTGTTCAGCGCTCCCTCGCGTTCACAGATTCCCAGCAACACAAGCGGAGCAAAGCAACACGGACCGTAATGTGCTGCATTTTTGTATCCAATGCCTCTGGTCTCCAGGAGCTAACCTGTAAGGCTGCATCCACACTAATATGTTTCTGTTTTTAAAGAGAATTTTAAAACATGCAGACAATCGTTGTAGCAATGTTACAGAAATGACTTACCATCCATACTAACACTTGAAAAGGCATATCACATGACCAGTATCGTACACTGGGCAGATTGTCTGCTCTGTGGATGGTAGCATAGTTTGAGAAACTACTACGGAGGTGCCAAAATGCAAGATCGGATATTTCTTTGATTGGAACAATGATGAATATAAGGCTGTCAAGGTGGTTGAAACAGTTTGGGAATTGTTACAAAGAAAATATGGCAACATACAAGACCAGTATCCATGGCCGGAGGAAGCCTTAGCAAGGGGACAGAAAGATAAAATGACAAAAGTGCTTAGACCTAGCTTTAATGCTATGACTTGACAATCTGTAACTGATAGTACCTTAAAGTCAACCCTGTAGTTTTTAAACTAAAACAGGGTTTTCAAAGCGTTTTCAAAGGTCGTCCTGACACAACAAGCTGATGGTCGAATGTTGGTGGGCATCTGTTTCCCTAGTTTTGGTGGTGTGCCCCATGCTGCTGGTACTAATGAACCTTTGCCGGCTTTTTTCCAATCGATTCAGAATGGTATAAAGCCATCAGAGATGTCAGAGTCTGTCAGCGAATGAAATTACTCTGATTGGCAGATTAACTCAGTGTATGAGAAGAGAAACTGAAGTAAGGAGAGGAGACAAACGGCTAAAGTCAAGAGGGTGTGAGACCAAAACCAACTTGTTCTATTCGATGTTTTAAGATTCAAGATCATGTTTTTAGCCATTGCACTTTTTGGCAGAAATAGTTTGTTTGCTAGCACACAACACATATCCTTTGTTCTGTCAACATCAGGTTGTGTTGTTGATGTGCTAACTAGTGTTTAAATCTACTGTCAGTCTTCCAGTTTCCCTTTTTGAATCAGGAATACAGACTACTGCTGCCTGCTGGTGTTTAGAGTCGTTTCCGTCTCGCAGGGGTAAAACGTACGGGCTGTAGTCTTTGCGTTGTGTTCAAGTGTGGTCTTCGTCACCACTATGATGTTGGTATAGAAGTTCCCAAACACGTGAGCAGTGCAGACGCCAGATGTAAACGTAGCAATAGTTTTGCGTTTTAAAACAAAAACGTATGAGTGTGGATGTAGCCTCAGTCCTGGCGCCTGCTCCCCAAGGTGTTAATGCTTTCCTGCCACTGCTACTCAGAGAGCCCCAGGAGGGAGGGGGGCCTTGACGTGCCAACAGAGCCACTTCAGCTGGGAGATGAGGCTGCGGGGTTGCCAGCTGAGGGGAAGTTCACAAATTAAGAGCCAAGAGAGAGTGTCACAGCGGCTGTGCTCTCACTCCTCTGGCTCTCATTAGCTCAGGCAGAGCAACTCAAATCCCTGAGAGAGAATTGCAGTGGACACAGGAAGTTTGATTCTCACCAATTAAGAAAGCACTTTGTTGACCTAAACCCTGTGTACCGGTCCTGTAGAATAATAACTTTGCAACTTGTGGGGTCAACAGAAAATAGCGAGAATCTGGCTCATTCATCTAAATCCAGCCCCAGAATGAGATTTCTACCTTCAGTGAAATTAAATGTAAGGTCATCACGTCGGAGACTCCGGAGCGGTGTGAGCCAGAATATCATTAGACTTTCCTCCAACCTTTAGATCCATGCACAGCACCACATCTCAAGTTAAATGTCTCTAACACCTATGGAATCATCTGTGAGTACCTCTGACCTCCGCTGGGAGCTGGCTAAAAAGGGACTTATTAATCTACCTTGTATTAATTGCAAAACACTATCCAGCGTGCTTATCCGCCCCCCAAGGGTGTCTCCGTTGGTAATTAGCAAGCATACTCTGAACAGCCAGGGAAGTCTTTCCGATATTGAAGTGGACCTCCATGCTCCTGCCTTCAGAGCAGAAATGGATTGTGTGGCGAATACATTACCGAGACTGTTTTTGTGATTTTAATACGACATTGACAATTAAAAAGAATAGCAGTGAAACTTTCTTTCTTTTTTTTTTCTCCTTGAGAGTCTCCCGTCCCTCTCAGGCATTACATGAGAGATAGAAGAGCTGCTGTCAATTAAAAATCTGTGTGGCGTACAGTCTGAGCGAGAGAGAAAAGGGGAATCTGCAAAGAGCGTCTAATTGGTCTTTGGTGCGCAGCACAAACAGGGCCTTGAAAGTAACGACGCCGAAGCTGTAGACATGAGATGAAAGTTTATAAAGATGTGTCAAAGCTTCCAATTGAAGGCAGGGTGACTCACTGACAGCGGGGATTATCACATTGAGCTTCTGCCTCTGGTGCTTCAACTTGGTCATGTCTCTTGTTTTCTCTCCGTCTCTCTCCCGGTCTGTGTTCACAATAGCAGAAAGCCAGTTTTATCCTGAGCTGCAGATAATGTAGGTGATTCAAAAAGAAGTGCAGCATGAAACCATGTACGGCTGTTTTAGACACATTCTGATTCTTGGGTGTCTAATTCTCCTCAGTAATTCTCTGCTAGTCACTCCTCAAGCTGACTGACTCCTCAGAAGTACTTTCGGATACTTTTTAAAGACACAGTGGAATCCTTCAAAAGTCTTTTCAAAATGTGCCATAGAAAGGATTTTCTGCCATAAGTTGGATTTCTGTTATAAGTCTTTGAAGAGTCTCATTAGTATGTTTTTCATAACCTTCCCGGAGACAGACATTGCTGTTTCTTTTGTATCACCTGTCCATATTGCCATGTAGGACTTAACGGCTGCAATAAAACTCTTTGATGTCTGTAATGACAGATGGGGACAGAGCAAAGACCTGAAATAAAAATTATGAACAGGTGGTTGCCTGGCTCTCAGTTGTAGAGAAGGTGATTTCTCCCTGTAGAGGAATTGTATATGTCTCTTTAAACTGAGATAATCACTGTGTCAGATGAGGCAATGACAGTCATAAATTCTTGCAGTGACTTTGTTAAAGACATGTTTGACATCTTTGCTGGGACTGAAGGGTCTGTCTGTCTTTGAGCATGTGGGTGAACAGTAGATACATATCTGGCAACACGATATCTATCACAATACAGGGGTTGCGACGCTGTATGCAAGGTGATCGATTGCAGTTTTTAGAAATGTAAATTTAGGAAAACAGTCATACTATAAACACAACTCCATATGCATTTAAAAGTTTACTGTTTCATGCAATCAGAGCAGTGCAATCTGGTTTTATAGGGATGGGAATTCCTTCACAGTTTTTCAGTTTTAATGCAACTGTTTTATTATCTCCGAGTCTGGACACAATTTAAAAACAAACAAAACTTTACACTTTTACCACAAGTTTTATGACTGCATGGTGATACTCGTCGAGGTGGCTGTAGCCTGAGAGCTAGCCGTAGCAACAGTCTGGGAATGAAATGAGAGAACATTTGTGCAGTATTTGATTCTATTTAGGTTTTCTTAATCAAAGAGAAAACCTGCAAAGCCTGCCTGTGTGGCGCTGACGTTATTATAACATGGGAAATTTACCCTTGGTAATGGATGTGCTGCACAGTAGGGAGGCAGTGGCACCAGTGCACTGAGTGTCAAATACATGACATTCCTGCAATTTAAGCCCATGTTGCACAGAAAGATGTTTCAGCATATTGCTCATGTTTCCAGCCTTAATTTGAATTCTCATTTTACAGACACTACCAACAATGTTGTAGTATTTCTTTGTGAAATGAAGATAGATAGATAGATAGATAGATAGATAGATAGATAGGTTTATTGTCCTTTTCAGGAGAATTATTTTCACATTCCGTACAGCCACATTACACAGGCAACTTCACAAGTTACAAAGACAACATCAATACCACAGACGTATACCTGCCACCATACACATATCCATTCCACACAGTTACAATCTTTTCATTCTTTTGTTTAGTTCAGTTATTGCGTATGGAATGACGCTCTTGCTAAATTTTATTTTCTTCCAAGCTAGCCACCCGCATCATTGGCCAGATGGAAGGAGTGTGAAGTATGTGTTTAGGGGGTGACTGGGATCAAGTGCAATGGAGTGCACTTTGGTACGTTTCTTCCCCTCCACCATGACTCCTTCCTGTTGCAAGTTTCTGTTAGTGTAGATGAATGAGTTTGATGTCACTGTGCAGTGTACGTGTCAGAAGACATGGCGGCATTGATTAAAGGAATTGATGAGCTTGGAGGTGAACGATTCCGATGGATTGGACAATTTGAAATTGGTTCTCGAGTCCCATCTTTTTATTTGTGTTTATCACAGTCCCTCAAACATCCAACATCATAGCACTACTTTTTGTGCAGTCTGAAGAAAGGAATTTAAATTTTCCTATATCAGTAAAAAATAACATTAAAGTGCTTGCATGATTCTTAAGGTAAACAAATTTAGATTTAGATTTTTTTTCTTAAAGAATCAAAACCATATCACAAAACATACTGTCACAATACCAAAGTGAATTAAACATTTTCTGACACCCCTTGTGCAGTGGTTCCCAGCTGGTCCAACCACAGAGTCCAGATTTCTCCTTAGTCATTAGTTCAAGGTCCATACAGTTGAATATATTCGTTGTCATACTTGCGTTTGGCCATGTCTTCGAGCTAGTTTGCTTTCTCTGTCAAGTAGCTGTCTGTTATTCACTCACTCTGCAGCAGGAAACAGCACTTCAAAATAAAAGCTTTAGGCGGGAAATTCATTGTACTTCAAAATAAAGAGTGTTACACATTTGTGATTCACTTATGGTCCACTCAGAATGGACCTGCAACCCACTTTTGGGCTGCAACCCACTAGTTGGGAACCCCTGCCTAAGTGTTCACCATACATATAATGTGCAGAGTGTGATAGTCAAATGGTGACAAGCTCAGAGACATATAGGAAAACAAATTTGTCTCTTGCTCCGTACAGTTGTGCAGAGAAGCATGTAAGACTATCCCCTTGGTGGGTCAGCATCATCGTTGTAAGACAAGATTGTAAGTCTTTTAGTCTGGACATCATGAGGTGTCCCAGATTCTTGCTTTTCCACAGAGACACTTTACACGTAAATAAAACAAGCGTTCCTGATGTCCCGTGTTTGTTCAGTCAGACTGTTATCAGGGTGATGTTGTGTAGTCTAATTAAATCTATCTGTTAAAAATCCGAACCACTGACATTTAATGATAGAAATTAACTTTTTTTGTCCTTTTTGTGATTTATAGATTGATTGAGGTAAATATAGATTTTCAGAGATTTGGGAGATTCTCCTCATGCTGTCTGTTATTCTCTCGTGTGGAATTATCCAGCCGAGGTATCTCCACACAGTATCTTGAATGAAAGATTGATATTGCTGGATCAATTACACTATGGCTTATTCTGCCGTAACATGCTGTTTATGCATTCCCCAGATCCCAGCCTCACATTCATTTAGGCTCCGAGCAAGTCTATTGCCAAGGACACCGAGCTCACCATTTATTCTGATTAAGCTCAGCAGCACCGTGACAGAGTATGTAACACTTGAAGCTGTTCAGTCAACACGTTGGAAAAGGCATTTTTAGCAAAATGCCCTGTGTGTCATCAATAGTATCCCCCAGGTGCTGGCGCGCACAGAGAGACAGGCCTTTGGATTTCTCACACACACTGGTCCTGATGACGCTCATGAAAAGGGCAGTCATCTTTTGTTCTTGGGAGTATCACTCTATCACCTAATAGAATTCCCCAGCAGTCAATAAAATGGATGAATTATGCATGACCGCCAGCAACAGGGAATTGACAGAGCATGTAAATCAACCCCCTTCCAAAGCCTCCAAGCCGTCCGTCTCCTCTGCTCCTTGTCTTCTCGCCTTCATTTAAATATGATTGTGTATATTGTATTTACTTGTGTATAGAGAGAGAAGCATGGTGAGGGAAATTTGTTTGCAATTGGACTATTATTGGACTGCAGTGTAACCCTCTTTCACATATGTCTGGCATACAAAAACGAACACATCACCTTATTCATTTCGCCCTTTTTCCGGGTGAGAGAATAAAAGAGCACACACACACTCATGCGTACAGATGCATAGGCACACTTCTCTCCATGGGAAGTCTTTATTTCAGTGAGCTACCATGGGAACTACACAAAGGGAAAATGGCTTTTAACCCCATTCTCCATGCCACAGTATGTTACTGTTTTAGAGTAAGAGCCCAACAGTTTTTAGTGTTGGGGTTTAAATCAAAATCCTGCCAACTTTACGTGGTAGAAAACTGTGTCAACAAACCTCATTTACAAGTTAAATTATGATAAAAAGAGATATAATAAACAGATGTTTGATAGTCGCTCCTCGTGCCCCTCCTATCAAATTCAAAACAGTTTTTTTTTCCTCCACAACAAATGTTCATTACTCGATATTCTTAAGAGTCAGTCTTGGTAACACAGCCCCTGCAGGATGCTGCGATGCTGTGATTGCAACAATCAACTCAAATTCAACAAATCCCCTTCGTTGCAATTTTGTCCAATCACTGCAACTTTTCCGCCAGTTTTACAAATCATTGTAGTTTCCACTGAGTCCATTTATAGCAGTCTCCTGCATAACCTCACCAAACTGACTCCCTTGTTTCTGGTTGTGCAGATGCAGACATGTGCGTCACGAACGTCTCACATTTACTAGCAAAGATTACCGCCAAAAACCAAGCAAGGCAATTTCCTGATGTTCAGCAGGAAACTGAGAGTAAAATGTCATGCACCGCATGTAGCATTGTGGTGGTAGACAAACGAAAGTCATCAATTCATCAAGTGCTTTTCTACAACACCTGGAGAATGGTGGAAATGCTTTGACAACAGATGAGACACATCACCTTATGGGGCTGTACACATGCCGCATCTTTAACCACCTGGAAAACACGGATTAGGGTTACGGTTAGGGTTAGTTTTGTGCCTTTTTTGTGCCAGCTTTCAAGAATGCGGTGTCAGGTTGCCTCTGAGGTTGCTAAGCAGTGCAGAGCTGATCTTCTTCCAGGAGCTGTTAACAAGTGTGTAGGCCTATCGTCTGTGGGACAGATGCAAAGCTCTGGGTAGCCCTGCACTGACATGGTCAACTTTTCCGTGTTTATCACAGACGGAATATATACGGAAGAAGAGAAAGATATCTGTCAGCTGTGATTGGTTGGTCCTGGTCGCATGACATGCAGTGTGGTCTGCTGCGTACCAAAAGTTGAACTTGTTACCTCGGCCAAGGAGGTTATGTTTTCACCGGCTTTGGTCTGTTTGTCTGCAAAATAACTCAAAAAGTTCTGAACGGATTTTGATGAAATTTTCAGGAAAGGTGGATAATGGGACAAGGAAAAGATGCTAACATTTTGGTGGTGATCAGTTGAAGCAAAGTGGATGAAATAATAAAAACGTCTATCGTCTGACAGCCTCAGCAGCAATTCCAATTTCTAAAGACGCCATCTTGTTTGTCTTGTTGTACTTGCTAAATATTGTTGTAATTCTAAAGTTGAAATTAATGTTCTGTGTTGGAAAAAAAGAAAGTGAAAAATACAAAAAAACTTATTCTGTGTTGGTACAAAATAAAAACGAAATAAATACACCGCAGTGTTTCCATGGTGAAGTAATATATAACCTAATAATGATAGTGATGCACATAACCTAACTGTGATGCAGGCTGCAAAATCTGATGCAGAGGGGGAGGGAATATCACCTACTTGGCGAAGGTCTTCTAGGTTTTATCTGGGGCACCGCAAAAAAACACGGATGTGTACGGCCCCTAATGGCAGCTGTTTCATACACATCAAGCACATAAAGCAAGTGTTGAAAGACTCATGGTGGGTTAAATTAAATTTGCATGGTTAGTAGTGACGTTAGTGTAGTATAAACCACAAACTCAGAACAGAGCGGTTTTATTGTCACAACAATTTTCCATTTTTAATGAATAATAAAAAAAAGTGCAACTATTTTTGTAATTTTCACTTGCTCCTACGATGTCATTACGAAAAAAGCCTTAAAAAAAAAAGCGCCTGGTAATATGTCCTAATTTCCTTCTTTAAAAGAAAATTTGCAAGTACAGGAAGAGAGATGATGCCAAATTGCTATTTTGTTATTCACATGAAGTTATAATCTTTATATTTACAGCCTGGTTGATTTGCAGTATCTGTGGCTGCTGGTGGGAACGTCAAGTGTATTTTAATAATGGTAATACAGGTCTCAAGGTTTAGTTCGAAATGATTCGTGTTACTGGCAGCAGTAATGCCACTTGTTAGCTGTATCAAACAAGGAGTTGGAATTGATGAAAGTCATAAGGATAACTGTAATGTCGCATATCAACAAGTGTCGTTGTGATATTGCCAGTTCCCAAACAAAATTTTGCAGTAGGAATTCCAGATGAGTGGTAATGATGTGGAATTCAAACCCACATCACTTTTATAATGGTTTGCAGATTCTGATAGCTCTGGCAAAGCAGCATTGCACACAGAATCAGTTTAAATAATGTAGAGACAGCACGGCTCAGTAAATGGCACTGCCATTTAAAATTCCATCCAAGCTAACAATCCTTCAGATGCAATCATCTGTAATTGTCTGTATTTTTGAGTGAAGTCACAAAGTGACACTCAGAACTTTAACCCGCTTTGTTCTCAACATCCTTTTAAGTGTAGTCACATTGTTAACACCCACACCATCAGCTGCTGTCATTGATTTTTTTTTAATTCTCAGTTTAGTTTTTTCAGACCAATTTTAAGACATTCTGCACTGTCTGCTCTTTACATGTTGTTTTCAAACTGACGGTGTGATAAAAAACATGGGTAGTGCGACTGAACCTTTCAGCCTGTCACAGATACAACCTATCAGTGTTAATGGCCTATGATTTTCATTTGCTCCTTCCCTCACAGTAGCTGTTAGCGAGGTTAATGGCGAATGTCCGTCTCATGCTGAAGTCATCCTGCAGCAGCAGCAGTTCTTAGCGGTGCTTCAGAGTCAGAGTCTTTGGAAGGCAGCTGACTAACACAACAGTTACTCACTTCACTGAATACAAAGATTTCTGCCTGGCTTATTGTTGAGGAGGAAAAATAGAGAGACATAGCTTCTTGTCATCTGAATGCAGACTGTGCGTATGGAAGTAAACTCCCTGCCCATCTGTATAATACGATGCGACCCAGTACAACAGCTCTGCACATACTGTGCTGACTTCCTTCCAAATGAGATGTTCAGTTTTTGTAAAAACTTTTCAGAGGCTTTAATTCAGCTGTATGTATATTGCAGAGATTGTAGTTGTTGGTGGTGTTGTAACATTTAACCGCCCTGGTGTCTGTGAATGTGGTGGGTAAAAGATTAGAAACACCTCTCAATATAATGCAGTCCAACACAACATCACTGCTAACAACTGGACAACCTCAGAAATATTCATAAAGTTGAATTAATACTTCTCTGCCATTATTATCTGTGTAAAGCCTAGTTCAGAGCAAAGAATCCCAATGAGATGAAGCGAAACTTGCAACTACTTTTAATGCACCAGCCTGCAACGTTCTTAAACCTACCCGTTTACACCAATACGACGACTAGATGAGATAGTGTATCGTCTCAATACTGAAAAGTAATAAGTACTAAGGCTGCGACTAATGATTGTTTTCATTACCGGTGAAACTGCAGATTGTTTTTACAAATAATCCATTAATTAGCATTCTTAAAAAATGTGGAAAATGCTCATCACAATTTTCCAGAGTGACAATATTGAATTACTTCTTCTATCCAGCCACAGTTCAAAACCTTAAGACTCTTCATTTAGAAAAGAAAAGCAGTAAATTTTCACGTTCAGGAAGCTGGAACCAGCAAATATTTGACATCTTTGCTTGAAAAGTAACTGAAACGGTTAATCGATGGTCCAAATAGTTTCAGATTAATTTTCTTCCAATTGATTTGTCGAGTAATTGTCCAAGAGTAGTTTTTTTTTTTTTTTGGTTTCTTTTCCGTTGTGAGTATGTGTGTATGACATGCGCACACGCAGCTAGCAGCAGCAGGGAGCCACCATCTGGCTAGTTAGAAACGGGTTCCTGTGAAGTTGATTCAAAACACACATTAAACACACATTAAACATGTCTTAATAGAGACAATTTCAAACTCAAGTACACAAATCAGCTTCACTGTAACTCGCAGCATTCACAGACAAACACTTGTCTTTATCTGGACACGTTTTCCCCACAAATACAACATGTTATGTTGCTAATGTTATTAGCACAAGCCTATGGCATTTTACATTGTATAAATTAGCCTAGTGGCTAGTGGACTTTTCCTCTACTCATATGAAGCCAGGGACAACAGCGACATTAAACAAAGGTAACAAAGCAAAATTAGATTCTATCACAGCTCACAAGATTCACTGTCAAAGCAACTGTCTTATACTAAACACGTTTTCCAAACAAATACAACATGCTAACATTATTAGCACAAGCCTACGGCATTTTACATTGTATTAGCCTAGCGACTCGCAGAAATTTCCTCTGCTCATATGAAGCCAGGATAAATCACACAAAAGAATTAAAATAGGTTTTGTGGAGGCTTTATTGTCTTCACAATGTATTGTTTCTTTTCTGTGAAATTTAAGTAAATAAAAGCTTTGTCTCCACTGAGGGAAATGGTTTCAGCTTACAAGAATAGACAGGTCTGCGTTGCCGTGACATTTCTGGGGAGGTGCACATCAGGCTACGGTGTAGGTTACGGTACAGTGTTGATTCAGAGCAGATGTACAAATCCCACTTTAGTTTTTAAAACCAGCCACTGGTGACTTGACACCGATGAGTCGCAGGTGACATCATCAGCTGGCAGGCCCGTTTACACAGCTGCAACTTTTATCTGCAAAGTTTTTTAAAGAGTCTTTGGTCTGAACTGGGCCTGAAATTTTATATTAGATTGCATCAGGTTTTAGAGGTTCACCTAATAAAGTGTTTATAAGAAGTAGCGTCCAAGAAAGAGTTCAGATCCATGTGAGTATGAATAGCAACTCTCCTGCTCCACATGTTTCCCTCATCGGCAGAGGCTGGCATGTACAGCACTGAAGGTGTCCAGCACATTCTTTCACACACTCAGGAGGCTCATATGGTCAGAGTTCTGCTTAGAAACCCAAAATTTCCTCAACACTGGAAAAATGATATATGGCAGCAGCAGAGTGAGTTAAGGTAATGGAGTGGTTCTGCCTGCATGTGGGGCTGAGAAAACAAGACAAGCAACATGGTTTTCTGGCAGTGGAGCATAAGAAGCCTCCTTTTTAGGATCTCTCTCTGTCTCCAGCACATCACAAACACACACAATCTCTCTGGCTCTCTCCAAAGCGTGTTTCCTGTCACAGCATCTATTGTTCTTCTTTGCATTCTTGTCATAATGTTGCTTTTATTGTCATGTAGGAATTGAGGATAAGAGGATTACACTGGGTTCTGGCCACTGGCTGAATCTACAGTGAGAAGAAAATCTGCTCACAGACATACTCTAATTACCTCTAAAAGCAAAAACCGTGCGGCATCATCAGTTAAAATAGAACTAACGATATGGGTTTATATTCACTGTCAGCCTGGATCTGCACATTGTCTCTAACAGCGTTTCAAACAGCTCAGCTGCAGAGCTTTACTGTGGCCCTTCACCACACATTATGTGGATATACGTCCCATTTAAAGGCTCTATAATCCAGCGAAGTGCTGAAGTTCTGCAGACGTGACACAGCACGGTACACACAGGGTTCACGTGGCTTCGAGTGGCCCACCAGAGCCATCTAAAAGTATATTATGTGAGTTATGGGCTGCAGACTTCATTGTAATATGCACTAATCAAACGATCGGTTTACTCTAGGGGACCCTGGTACGGTAAAAAAAAATATTTTAAAAAAGCAAATAAAGTCAGGTATGCAAGAGCTGTTTTTGTCTCGAGGGCCCTGCGGCTTTCCATTACCAGCCAGAGGAAAACAAAAACGTTTTCATGGCTGAGTCACTTGAGAAGCCCCAGCCTGTGCTGCTGGCACTAGGTTGTTTCTCACATTAATTTTCTATTTGTTTATTCAGTCATTTATTTCCTTAGCTAGTCTGATTTATTTCCTCTCCACTCTGTCTCTCACATTCAGTTCCCTGTTTCCTAAAAGCTCATATCTGAACAGGAATAGTTAAAGAACAAAATGTTTGTTTTTTGGAAGCGGGAGAATTCATTCCTGTCCGCCCTGCTTGGCTGCGAAATGAAATCCTGCTGCTTTCTTCACACCTTGAACATGATTCAAATTCATGGAACTGTTGTGATTACATTCTGGTCAAAAGGGGGAAGTTCAATTTGCGTACAAAGATGGTGGAGGGGTTTGTCGACATAGAGGAAAGTAGGGAGTGAAAAAGGAACCTGATTTAAACGGAGGAAAAAAGAGGCCAAACAAAGGAAAGTTTAGAGATTGTCACTCTATCCATTAATAATGAATCCCCCTTTTTTGTTGTGACAGTTGTAATTCAACCTGCCTCCTCTTTGTGCTGCAGGTAGTGTGACCCATGCCCAACCACTGTCACAGCGCCACTGATTGCTCTGTGACAGCGTACTGCATGCCTTCATCAACACACACACACTCACATAGCCTTACTTCTTCAGTGATCTGCAGCTTCCCCTCGCCCAGGTGTACTGACCTTGCCACCACTCTGTTTTACGGAAGGCTGAGTCACCACTCACACATACCAAATGTGTTCTTCCCCCCCGAAGCCCTTCTCTGAATTCTCTGCGGCTGCCACCGCCTTCAAAGCTGAATGGCAGAGCAGGGGACGAGATTGTGTTAGAGACCTCTACACGGTGACAGGACATCCTCAACACCTTTTCCGGACCAGTTACTCGCTAGAAAGGATCAGAAAGAAGAGGGTGTTGTTGTTCCGTCCACCGTTTTGAAACTTAGAGATGATTTTTAAGTGTTACAATAAGGGCTCGGTACCAAACTTAGAACTTAAAGAGTAGCAACTAAATTATGTAGGTACTGCCAAGTGCTGATTCATGTTCATTGGCGCCAAATTTTGGTACCTGGGAGTGCTTCTAAATGAGAACCCCAGGTTTAGACAAGAGACGGAAGTTCCACGAAGGGCCCCCAAGCCTGGAAGACAGCCACAGAGCTCCAAAGAGCCGCTGAGTTCAACTTCAGATAGGAGGCAGAAGTGCCCTGAAGCAGTGAGCTGCACTGTTGGCCGCTCTGTCAGCCGCCCTGTTGGCCGCTCCATGGGCTGCTCCGTGGACCAGTCCGTCGGCTGCTCTGTCAGCCGCCCTGTTGGCCGCTCCACGGGCCGCTCCGTCGGCTTCCCAGTGAGCCAAAACTATCCCTGCAGTGCCAATCTGCCGCAGTAGTTATGGCACCTGGTCTATTTTTATTCTGTTCTTTTTAACTAATAGAAGACACTGATATACTCAGACAAGCAGACAGACAGAGTATTAGCTCTATGTGTCATAAGAGAAAAGAGCAGAAGATCAGAACTGCTTTTTTGTCTACTTCTTAGGACCTGTTGACAGTGACGTCATACTGTTACCCACGGCAGCAACAAGCATGGCTGAAAGCGAAATTATTACCAACTCCATGGTGGTTCCAAAAAGAGGAGCAGCTTCAGCACTGTGGAATAAACTGTGGCATCCTGAATGTTTTATGAACAGCCCCGGACTTCTCAGACTCTTTTAGTGAGTTACCGCTCAGAGGGAACTCATTCAGCGGCTCCTCTGGCAGCAGCACAGCGTCTCTCCCTCTCCTCTCTCGCCGTGGACACACGGGAGTCGGTGTGGTCAAGTGATTTTGTCATAAACCTTTGGTAATGTAAACCTACATGATGCTCGCATCTTGACAAAAAACTACATATTTGTGAGTGTGCAAAAGTTGTGGTGTCACAGGTTACAGCGTGATGATTAGAGGAGAAATGGCAGAGCATAAATGTCCAGGTGAAAAAACAACAACTCAATCACTTAGGATTTTACTAAAAGAAGGAAATCACCTGTTGATTTATATAGTTAGTTGTACTACTACTACTACTACTACTACTACTAGCTACTGTTTTTGTTTAGTTTTTACTGAATATTTGAAGGCAAACTGTAAAACTATGTCACTTATTTTGTTGCAATTCTGCCACATCAAGAATATCGTTTTTGCAAAAATACCCTGAAATATCATTATATTACTTTAGGGCCACATCGCTCACCCCTATTTTGTTACTATAAAGAAAAGAAACTACCAGAGGGGGGGAAAAAAAAAAAAGTTACCATTGGGTACCTGATACCTTACATTGATTCAAATGTGAACAGTACCCTACCCTGGGTATAATAAGGCAAATACAAAATCTAGAAAGTTTTTGACAGGTAAACTTTTTTTTTTTTAATTGCACCTTTGTGGCCAAATCAGCAATCTCAAATGTATGTGTATATCAGTTTATTGATACATATTGATTAAAAATATTTTAAACTATTTCAGTACTCAGTGTGAAATTTCCCTGTGGTGTCAAATGGTACAGAGTATTGATATATGTCAAGATATTGTACTGAATTCCACCCTGGTGACACCACTAAGCTGGATATAACACCATTATATATCCTGTGTGCACATCACAATGGAGACAATGTGGAAAGTTGCTGCTGCTGGAAGTAGATTTAGTAAAACCACAGACTCAAAACCTGCAGAGAGAGCAAGGCCAATTAGCATTGTGCGCCTCGTCTGCCTGACACATTTACCTGTAATCTTCATGTTGCTTGTACTGTATGAATCCACATATGGGCATCTGCTGTTTTGTAACAAGATAAAAAGTGACAGTGGCAACGCTGAGCTAATTTCACAGCCCTTTGTAGGTGAATTCGGATAATGCCGTTTTAATTACAGCCTCACTTAGCAGCATCTCACACCAAGGACCTGCAGCTAATGCACGAGATATCCTTCATATCCATGCAGCAGACGCTTTATCTTTATTTAAATGACCACAAGTGCTACTTCACAACAGCACGAGGTGTCTACAGCCCATTCAGCTCACACCAGTTTACTTTGTCTCCGTCTCTCATGGTTTATTAACAGTAACACATTCTTTGTTCCGCAGAGCACTTTTGCTGCTGCAGTTAGACAGGCTTGCTCTGGTTTGATATGTGCTGTGTGTTCTGCTTTCAAGTACAAGAGAAAGCTGTCAATGGCCTTTATGGTGCATGCGGCACTAAAGGCCAAGAGTGTGAATAGTTGTCCTGGTGAGGCTAACTGCAGGAATGCCTGGCACAACAAACTCAGGGACGTGTCTGAGAGGAATTTCTCATTCAGCGGGGATTTGACATGCAGAGCCTCTCAGCAGAGTCAGACGTAATCTATAATGTGCACAGGGAAGTGTTCAATGTACAGAAAGGCATTTGGCATTTCAATTCAGTGCAGTTTTATTTTTATATCCCAAGATCACAAATCACAGTTTGCCTTAAAAGGCTTTACAACGTACGGTGCCTTCTGTCTTTGGACCTTCACAGCGGAGAAGAAAAAATCTCTCCCAAAAAACCCTTTAACAGGGGAAACATGGAAAGGACTTAATTTCCAGTGGTTCTGTATTTTCTGCAGCCTAAAGGCCTTCACGAACAATGGGGTGTTTTTACGCGAGCACTTTCACACACATTGTGAATATTATGAACTGAAAAAAGGATGTAGATTTTATTCGAGAACATGTCCAAACCAAGAAGGCAAACTTTATAACTCTGTTCTACCTTGTCAAAGGCAGCCCATACCAGATATCTACTCTTTCTGTTCATACCTTTCACAATAAAATCCGTTAACATATACATTGCGTAACTGTTTACCAGAGGAAACTCAAATTCACTCTGAGCACTTTGCCAGAAGGAAACTCAATAAAACAGAGTGAAGTAGCTCAAGCTTTACAACAACTTACCTCAGACAGACTGCCCAGTAGTTGTTACAAATTTGCATCGCTGCCGGTATGAATATTTTTTTTTATGTAACCGACATTTAACCAGGTAAGTCCCGTTGAGATCGATCGTTTTTACAAGGGAGACCTGGCCAAGACAGCAGCACACAAAAAGTTACAGCCAAACAACCACACAAGAAAACATATAGAAATATTAGAACACCTACCCACAATGACAAGAACTGACTGACTCATTCATCCTTGGGCGTCTAAGGGTGCTTTCACACCTGCCCTGTTGAGTTCAGTTCAATTGAACTCAAGTTCATTTGCCCCCTAAGTGCAGTTCCTTTGGGCAGGTGTGAACACAGCAATCACACTCAGGTGCGCACCAAAACAACCAGACTGAGACCTTCTTGAAGAGGTGGTCTTGGTCCGGTTACAAATGAACTCTAGTGCGGTTCGTTTGTGGTGAGAAGGTGTTCCGACCTGGATTTGATCCAACTGCAGTCACATGACACATTGTTTGGGTTAAACATGAGCATGTTACAGTCCTGGAGGATTATTAATGTGCACCTCCTCCTGTACTGCCTTAATATGCACATTCAGCACATCCAATGCATCAAAACATTGTTTTCTAGTTGGAGCCGCACCTCGTTTTCAAACTGTATGGTTTGACTAAAATGAACAATGACAGCAATATAGTCCACGATGAGCAGCGCTAAAATCAACCTGCGTAGTTGTCCCTCCATTGTGACATTAGAAAGTGTCACATTTATCTTGCAAGTGTACTCTTCTTCAACGTTTGCTTTACTTCCTGGATTTTTCCCACATGGAAATTCTGACCAATCAAGGGCAGCTTTCTCACACAAGGCATTTGATCTGGTCTTCTTGTAAATGCTGCCGTACACGAGTCCCTGATTCAGACCAAAGCAAATGAACTCTAGGTCTGAAGGCACCCTTAGCGTCATTGAGAAATACCCGAGATTACCAAGATTTTTGGAACTATGCCGGGCGCTTGACTTTTTCAACATCTCGTTAGCGGATCTGTGAGCCATCACATGTGGTCAAAGTGTCGGAGTCACAAAACTAGGTCTGTCACCATGTTTAAGTGCTCTTGTGTGAGGACGACTAAAACGTGATGTTGATTCATAATGAATTATGTTTGTTGTTATGTTACTGTTTCTTAGCTCATAGGCTTAGTGGTGTTTTTGGGGTAATGGTATAGAAAAATGGAGCATTTGAATACTGATTTGGACATTGATCGCCATGGCAGCGATCGAAGCTTTGAGGCATTTGGGTGAGCCCTATTAGGCACATTATTGCTGCTGCTAACATCAGTGAGAAAAATGTACAGAAACTCCACAAAGCAGCGATGTGTACTCACATTTGTCTGAGTTTCTTATTTTTCAGGCACTTAAGTTTTACTCATATCAGACATTAAGTCTCGCTAACCTGAAGCTGAAGTGTGTGCTGACTATTATACTTTTATGTGACTGTGCTTCATGCTGGAATTAATAGTCTATTTTATCCCTTCAATACAAGTGAAACAGTGATGTCATTTTGGTGACAGCAGGTCGAGTGCCACTCGAATGCTCTCCAGCACAGACAGACAGGCAGATGGTCTCAATGCCAGTGCTGCCAGAGCTAGTCAGGGAGAGAGAAACAGGAGTGGCTGCAGAGGCTCTAGCAAGTCAGCAGATTGTTTAAAACTAAATCAACCTGATGCATAGAGTTGTTTGCCTCAGTGCACTCTCTCTCTCTGCATGTATCCTCACCTCCTCTGCGCAAAAACCATTATGCACTGATCTGGCTTTCCTCAGTTGCATCTCACTTGCCGGGGCCCTCTTTGAATTTTTATCTTCCTCGGCTGGTTCTGACTCTCCTCTCTGTTTTCTCACCCTCTGAATGCAGAGTTCTCTCTTTAAGCTATTGATTTCTGTTTTCTTTCCTCTCAGCCTCCTCCTACTCCCATGCTCCAGTGGTTGTTGAATCAAGCTAGCGCTTGGCCACAGTCTGCGTCCCCCTTGGGCCTATTGGGAAAATCAAAGATGGGACTGTTTAAAATGGAGGAGGGTCACTGGTTCAATAAGAGGCTATACAAATAGATATGCGGTTATATTTTTGGATTAGGCGTAAATAGTTTAGAATAATGAATATTTAAGATTGCCCAGCCTGTTGGAAAAGCATGACTGATCTTACACTCGAACAGTTTTCACTGAGCTCGTCTCCTGCTGCTGTGTGTTGCAGTATGTAAATGTATTTTACACATAAAAAGACTGTATTTCATAATGTTTCAATGGAGGGACATAATATATAATTTCATGTTTGAGAACAACACAGTGAACAGCACTTGGAGCCTGCATGAGAAAATAAGACACTCACATTGTGTTGTGAGGTTGTGAACCTTCAATAATCATATGATAATTTTGCTGCAGATAAATATGACCTCTGTCAATACTGAGTGAAAAGAAACGGCAGTTCTTGAATCACTTCTCCTTGTTGGATTGCAGTATTGTTACTCTGTATATGCATGTCACCGCACTTAATTAAAAGCTGATGAAAGAGAACCTGAACATTTGTTAAGGCGATCTAACCACTGCAGCAGTGACACTTTACAAACTACAGTACAAGCCCCAGCTGTAGCTTCAGTACGACATGTATTTTTTAAACGTATTCGTTTATGCCACAAGGTTTTTATGAATTCTTGAGCGGCTCATAAATCGTGATTGCAGTTGACTGTGCTTTTAGGATCTTTTATTTATTCAGAGGGTTGGTAAAAGGTGACAGAGCCAGGGAGGCGAGGAAGAGACGGGGAGTCAACCTCAGGCCAGTAGGTGAACACAGAGCTCTAGAGGCTGCGACTTTTACTACTCAGTGCAGTGATCTGAATGAGCAGGGAGGGAATATGCTTCATGGAAATGGACTGTTATGACTCGCTACATATTTTACAAGTCTGGCTATAAAAGAAGGTACGCTGACGTCCGAGGCATGTGCTGCTGACAGCGTTACATGTAGCAAAGCCCAAAAGGTCATAAATGCTATTTTTAGAAAGGAATCAAGGGCACAGACTTGTTCACAGTCACACCTAACTACTTTAATTTCTTTCTAACAACTTCATCTCTTTGTGTTTCCAGTGAGGGTCGTGTGGAGCTGCTGGGTGGAGGCAGTATCCAGATCTTCAATCTCACGGAGGAGGATGCCGGCATCTACACCTGCATGGCGGACAATGCCAACGCAACCGTAGAAGCCCAGGCCCAGCTCACCATACAAGGTATACGCTCAACAACCCACATTGTCTGCTACATATGCTGTGTGGACCGAATATTACCACAGGATTTAAAGGGGCTCCATGTGTAATTCAGAGCGTATCTCGACAAGTTTCTTTATGTAGAGGTGGCTGAGCCGCCACGTAAGCGGGATTTATACTTCTGCTTCACATCAATACCATACTTACACCATACCTACGCTGTAGCCTGACGTGCACCTCTGAAGAAATGTAACCACATGTTGTGGTGACGCAGACCTAAGACAGTTGTTTTGTCAGTGAACCTTGTTACTAGCCTGGAAGTCCCGACTCAAATCTGAAAGATTTTGAGTCTGGCCCTCACTGATACACCCTTCCTACCCAAGGGGCGGCACTAACTGAGTCATATTAAATGCTGCCGCATGCAATTGGATAGTACGATGGCAAATCAGAACAAAAAACAAGGCGTATTCATTGCACTAAGCCCCATTTTTTTGCCGACCAGTGGGGCTAACTGATATATTATACTTTTGCAGCACTGTCCTCATCATGTTACGCCCGCCCAGAGCCCACCTCTGTCAGATAGAGTGATCTGATTGGTCCGATGGTGATTCACCGGGCTCTGCTCGTCAGGGCCAGGTCCCTGCGCAGAGCAAATTCAAATTTTCTAGGGGCGGGGCATCTGGATTTCCAAGTTACCTTGTTACTGTATTGAAGCTGAATTTTGTTTCCTGGCTTCATATCAGTAGAGGATAGCTCCACTAGCCAGTGGGCTAATTTATACAATATAAAATGCCATAGGCTTGTGCTAATGATGTTAGCATGTTGTATTTGTGGGGAAAATGTGTCCAGCAAAAGACAGGTGTTTTGTCTGTGAATCTTGTCAGTTTTAACGGAGTGAACTTGTTACCATTTAGCCATGTTTTATGTGTATTTGAATCAGTCAGATTTTACAGAACTTCACAGAAACTCTACCGCTGACCAGCAATTTGGAGGTGTAACTGCAGAGCGACACAGACACACCACAGCAAAAGTATGAATGCTTACAGCAGTGTAGGCCACATGCGTAGCGCAAGACAAGCCAAGGGCAGACATGTCTCCTCACACCACTTCTCCTTCTTCCTTCTGGTATTTCATTGGTCTATTGTCAGCTGTGCGTCTCACACCTAACATGTTCAGCAGGACATGCTGCGCCCCTCGATGTGTCTCTGTCTTCCAGTGTGAAGGGCAGTCATGTCAATGTGGCACGTGGATGATCTCTGTTACATGATATACACATCTCTCTCACTGCTGGGGAGGCAGAAGCATACACTGCCAACCAAGTCACCTTGCAGCCCCTTTCTTTCTCTTTCCCTCCTGATTTAGCACAATGCATTCCTGCCAATTGTGCACAAGAACTATTAAAAACAGAAAAGAACAAACAAACAAAAACAACACCACTTTGGCTAGAACTGGGGAGTGCTGAGAATTACAGCCTGGCCCAAACCCGGCAGACTGGGTCAGGCCCAGTCGAGCTCAGGCAGGGAATCAAAGCTGTCTAACCAGGGAGATAACGGAGGGTTGGTGCTATGCCTTCACGATGACACCATCCCGATATCAGCAGTAACTGCCAAATGTGCACAGTTCAAAGAGGCGGTGATGAGCTAGACAGCAGGACATACACATGCACAAACATGCATGCGCGACCGGACCGGCTACCACAACAAACCGCAAAGAAGCTCGAGTTAAAACACACACACACAAGGGTAGCAAGGTTTCATCCCTTGCTCAGGACACCATTACTTCTTGCTGCTATATTAATGTTCTGAATGACACATATGGAGCCTTTAAATCAGGCCTTCATAGTTACAAGTCAGCCAATCTTTTAACGTACTCATGGCTTTATTTTTTATGAGTAAATTAGAATCAAAGGGACCGTGCAGGTTAAATTAAGGCAGAGATTGGAGTTTAGTGAGGATGCATTAGTTAGTAAGGAGAGTGCAGTGGTGGAGAGCTGAAAACAGTCTCATTTCTTCTGATTATGTTTTGGAATGAGCTTATTAAATGCCCTCAGGACTCATATCCCAGACCTGAAACAAAGCCACTGACAGTTTATTTTGAAATGAAATGAACAAGGTGTGTTTCTTGCATGCAAACTACGTCGCGGTGCACAGGCGGGTAACTCGGCCCTGCTGAGATGAGCTGCACACCATGAAGACAGGATATGTTTCTGTAGGTATTTTTGTCAGCAGTGTTGACAGTGAGTGATACATTCAGCATAAGTATGCATATGTAGCGTATGGAGTATTTGTACCTGTTTATATCTGCCATTTTACATAACTCCACCCCACACAGGAATAACAGAAAGATGTGAGCTGCGCATACTGCTGGCAGGAGAAAGACATGTACTAGAATTAGAAGAGACTGAAAGAGTAGCTGGCAGTTTCCAGACAACATAGTGAGAAGACGCATATAAACACCTCTGCAACAGAAGCACCATACAATGGGTTTCCCCAGTGTGTGTCCAAATAAATCTACTCACACTAATAATACTTAATATTAAATATTGCGTGAACAGTACAGAAAATCAGCATCGCTATTTAAACTGCATTTGTATTTGCTCCCACGCATATGTCTGTTTATATACTGTAAGATTTCCCCTGTTTATGATTTAAATCAACAAATCACCAGCTGTTGATGGGCTTCAGGTGCAAATGATGTTTGTTCTGCGTCTAATTTTAGGTCAAATCTGTGAAGGAACTGGACTGCTGATGCTGTTGTATGTATCACTCAGGAATTCAGTGTTGATAAGCAAATTAGAATTCAAGACATACATTATGGCTTTTGAGACATATTTTTTTTATGAGCATTAATTATCACACTTTCACCAGCAACAGCTGCTATTTCCCGAGTGAATGCTGACTAATCTTCGCTTTCAATCTCTTACTTTGAAAGTAAGAACCTAATTCGTGCAACACTGGTCTATAATTAACACATGATTAAGCTCAGCGTGTCACGGTGCATAGTACAGAAAAAAATGTATATAAAAACGTATTTAACCCGTGTATGGTGGAATGTATGGCGTGACCAGTGATACCTTGACCAACAGTCTGCACTGTAAAGTCATCACAAATGACCCGCACATGAAATCATCATAACAAGTTGTCAATAATCAGAACTTTTTATTAATATTATTTATTTATTTTATTTTATTTTTTTTTTTACCACAATCTCTCTCTGTCTCGATCTTCCCAACAACTCTCTTCATAATACTGGTCTTTGAAACATTTCTTTATTCCTAAAGCTCAAAAAAAGCACACTGCTATTAAGTATTTCCGACACCATATCTACCATAGATTTAAATAATAACTAGATACCTGATGCCAAGACGGCGCCTATTCATTCCCATGGAGCTGCTCGCCTGGCACATACGCCAGAAAAGATTTCTAGCTTCCAGGTTTAGCTCTGCAGTATGCGGCACACTGAATATGCCCAGTAGTGTTTCTCCCACTGGCCCTGCCTGCGAGTTCCTGCTGGGCTCGTAGACTTTACATTGTAATGAAGTTACAGATTTTCAATCCTGTTCTCGGCTCGAGGAAATTTTTACAAATATAATACCACCATAGCTCAAAAATTCAGAATAGAAAGATTAATAATTGATGTTGTTTGCAGTTGGAAGTGTCCTGTCAGCAGTTTTCATGCAGACAGCATGAAAGAATGCTTTTTGGGTTGTTGCTGCAATACCACCAGTGGCCACTGGGGAAAATTTGCTGCAATGCTAAGCGGTGTTCCTGGGGGCCTGATATCCACCTGTGTCTCATGCGGAGACATCATTTGAACCATGTGAAAAGTCAGCACGGATGAAACAACAAACCGAGCACACTATGCTGTGCAAGGGTGACACAACAACCAAAAATGTTTAAAATTGTTTACAGGTTTCCTGCAGATCCTTAAAAAGTCTTAAAAGGCATTGAATTCTGTAGCCTAAAAATAAGGCCTTAATTGATATTAAAAGGTCTTTCATGAGTCTTAAAAATGCAAAGGCATGGCAAGTAGGAGTTTATGAATCGTTTCCTCCTGTTATTGTATTGTAAGATCTCACAACAATGGCAACATCTATTTTTCTTAAATCATTTACCGCATTCCTCTTGTATTAGCGTCACTCTGATCAGGATAGTGGAACCAACAATACTCACATTTTTTCTGCTCGGTGCAGAGGGTCCGCTGTCTGCTAGCTAGCTGTCAGTGTAGCCTCGATGATACGGGGAAGAGCAAATTGAACGGCTCTGCGTATTTTATGCAGAAAATTTTTCAAACTCATTTTGTGAATCAAGGCAGAGTAAGAAACGCAAAACTGCCAGGAATACTCATCAATAAACACCAGGTATTTACCAAAAAAGTCATGTTTTATGTTACACTTTATGCACTTTATCCCCTAGTCCTACATACTTTTTTAAAACATATTTTTTTTAGGGCGTTTTTGCCTTTAATTGATAGGATAGTTAAGTGTGTGAGAGAGAGAGAGAGAGAGAGAGAGAGAGAGAGAGAGAGACACACACACATGCAGCAAAGGGCCACAGGCTGGAGTCGAACCCGGGCCGCTGTGGCAACAGCCTTGTACATGGGGCACCTGTTCTATCCACTAAGCCACTGACGCCCCAACTAGTCCTACATACTTAATGTAGGTTCAATTTTTTTTTTTTTTTATTCAGTTCAGTTTTGCCTTAAATTTCATTGCTGGTGACATTAAAAAGTCTTTAATCTAACTTACCTTAAGCTGTAGGAACCTGTGTTTATTTCCAATATGCTGAGAAGGAAAATGACTTCACTAATTTTATGTCTTGTTGAGATATCGAAACTGTAAATTATCAAATTCAAGTGTAGCAACTGAGTAGGTCACTTTAGAGCTTCAGCTATGGTCATAACTTAAAAGATTTATTTCAACCCATGCAACAAATAAAGCAAAGTTTGTGATGTGGGTGGTTCAGTAATTAATGACAATCACATCTCCTAACTGCAAAATAAGCATTTTTTGTCCAGTAGATTTACCATCTAACTAACCATAAAAAATATATATATATATACAAAAATATTAACAGCAGTGCATTAGAAAATGAAAACATAAGTCCCCCTGATTCTTGTTAAATCATTGTTACTCATACAGTATCAGATTCACCCACAGTAATTGTATTCGGTGAGAAAAGTTCACACCAACACGTCATGTGTGCTTGTACGCTTTTCCCAGGTGAAGCAAGTCTCATACACGTCAACAGGATTTGGTGTGAAATAACTTTAGAATGGGGGAAACACCCCGAGGCTCATTCCCCGGGTTCATTGCATTTCACACGCAGCCACATCATGCTATGACTCCCATCTCTTTCTTCCCTCAAATCCCTTCATCTCTCCATCACCCCCTCCACCACCCTTTCATCATTTCCCGTCGCTCACTGTGATTAAAGGAGACAGTAATGGAAAATCGGATCAGGTCACAGGAGGACATCTGACTTCACTCGTTTTCAGTCTTCAAGTCCTGCCCACCAAATTCTCGCTGAAATCCCTGGTGTCTCTGACCCGACCCCTGCCAGCCTTCACCTCCAATGTGACAGGACTGTAGAGGATTGATCAGCGCTCTTAGAATATTGTTGAAAGACATCAGTCATTGTAATACGATAAAACCGTTTGATTAGATCCCATGCTGTAGACTCACGGGCCTAATTGCATTTGCTTCTTCCAGATTCATGAAGAAACCAGATTGCACCATTGATTTGCTCCCTTGACAACAGAAGTGACACTTGAAAGGTCAATTGATTCCCTCAAGAAGTAGTTACGCTTGTAAAAGACCCCCATACAAATCAGTGTAGTATAAATCTATACCAACATCAAAACAATTTTTCCTATGATTGACTGCTTCTAAAAAACACCTTAGGGCCTCTTTTGCTGCAGTAACAAGGAGAAATTGTGTGTTTACAGCTAGTGGCTTTTCATAAACACTGGACAGTTTGTGCTGAGGAAAAGATGCTGGGAGTCAGCCGGGGATTTGATATGGTAAAACATTGTTAGGTTTCGCCTGGAGATAGCTTGGGGGTTTGTGATGCAGCTGGTGCTCATCTGTAGAGGGAGAGATACATGGGGGCTGCAGCAGGTGTGCACACACACATGCACACTAACACACAAGTATGCACACATAATGATCTCACACAAGGTCAATTATGCACTTACTCTATACACCTGTATGCATTCACTACATGTGCACAGTTTTCAGATTGAACCATTATTCAAATGTTGAGTCTGCCTCAGTGGCTCTTAACTTAACTTAAGTCTCCTTGGTTGCTACTTCCCACCTAGAATATACCAATCAGCAGCAACATTAAAACCACTGACGAGTGAAGTGAATAACATTGATCATCTTGTTACAATGCAGTGTTCTGCTGGGAAACCTTGGGTCCGTCTTCACATGCATCAACCACCCAAACTCCACTGCAGACCAAGCACAGCCCCTGATACTAACAACACCCCCAGTAGCAGTGGCCTCCCCCAGCAGGACAATGCACCATGCCACACCGCAGAATCTGCTCAGGAAAGGCCTGAGGGATGTGACAAATAGCTCAAGGCGTCGACCTGGCCTCCAAATTCCCCAAATTCCAATCCAATTGAGCATTTGTGTGACATACCCAGGCTACATCATGAGCCTACCCAAGAGACAGACAAAAGCTGGGTTAGTGTTAATGGTAGGCCAACACAGAGTTCTCAAACTAGTGAGTATGACTCACATTAAGGCCCCACGGACATGTGTGTTGTCACCATATTGACAACCTTTATTTTTGTACTCATAAATGACCACTGTAAACGGTTTAATGTCCGTTCTACTCTTATTCTGTTTCTATGGTCTGGACAGAAAAGTGACGAGTCACACTGAGTCTCTTTCAAACAAGTAAGATTTCACCCAGGCAGAGCTCAACATGTCCTCATACAATGGTTCGTAACATACCTTACGAATTAGCTCCCAACTAATTAGTACCCATACTATACTTGTTAGGTTTAGGAAAAGAATCATAGATGGGCTTTGTCACATTACACACGGGTTAGGTTTGAAAACAGAAATCATGATTGGGCGTCATCAGGTCACATACCCAGCTGAAAGTGAGGGTACACAAGAACTAGAAAAGTTATGTAGGTTGGTTTTGGAAAAAAAGAATCATGGTTGGCCGTGGTCATGTTACATACCCATCTTCAAATTATGTAGGTAAGGATTAGGAAAGTTATGTAGGTTAGGTTTGGTTAAAGGATCATGGTTGGGCATCATCACATTACGTAATTAATGTAACGTTACTTAGGCTAGGTTTAGTCCTGATAGGGGCGTCATCAGGTCACATACCCACCTTAAAATAATGTCGCTAAGGACTAGAAAAGTTATGCAGGTTCGGTTTTGGGAAAAGAATCATGGTTGGGTGTGGACACGTTACATATTTAACGTAAAGTTATGTAAGTTAGGCTCAAAAAAGTATAGTTGTGTAGGTTAGGTTTAGGAAAAGAATCATGATCAGACGTCATCAAGTTATGTACCCAACTTAAAATGATGTAGGTTAGGATTAGGATAGTAAAATTAAAGTTAAAAACATAGTCAGGCATTGTCACGTTACTTACTTATCGCAAAGTTACATAGGTTAGGTTTAGGAAGAAAAACATAGTTTGGTGTTGTCCCATTATTTACTTTACGTAAAGTCACTGTGTGAGGATTAGGTAAAGAAACATAGTTTGCCATTGTTATGTTTACGTAGATTAGGTTTAGGAAAAGAAATGTTGGTGGTGTCATCACATTTTGTATGTAACGTAAAGTTATGTAGGTTAGGATTAAGAAAAGAAACACAATTGGGCTTTGTCACGTTGCATACTTCACGTAAAGTTGTGTACTTAATATAACATGGCAGTGTGACAACGTACATTAAAATCATTCAAAGTTCACTTGGTTTCACACTGGATAAGAATACCAGTCTCCTGGGGGAAAGTCCTGTGTGTTTTTGACCCATCCACCACCTTAACCTGCCTCTTTATGCAGACTTTCAATCCACATACTACTTTGCTATTTACTCCTGTCATTGCATTGATCACATGATCACAGCCTTCACAGTTATCTGGGTTTAACACGAATTACTAGTTCATGATTACGTGGGTTATATGCGACATCTGGTGCATTATTTGTCATAGGTATACATACAAATGCGTGAGAACAGCCTGCAGAGCTGAGTGGTAAAGAGTGGCAAACTTATTTCTTAACTGACCATTCTCCTTACTATCAAAACAGTTAAAGTTTGGCTGCAAGCTGATATGATCAAAGCAACTGAATGAACAGGAAATACCTTTTCAGCATTGTGAAGTGATGCACAAACAGCTTCAGAAGCGATAATGTCAGCAGCTGTCAGAAATAAGCAATAGGTATCCCAGAGCAGTGTGTCCCGTATCTTTTTTATTAAATATTATCAAAGTGTCAGCAGAGAGATAAAGAGGATTAGAGCCTGTATTTGTGTAGACACAAACACAATCTGGCACTGTGGTGAAGTTAAACTTTTCTTTCAGTACAACAGAACTGCAGGTAGTTTTGAAGGATGTCAGGCTCCGAATAAAAGTGTTACAGTAACATGTAACTCATCCTTCCTCTTACATCACATCTGGGACTGTGTGATTATTACTTTATGTTTGTGTGTGTGTTCTGTTCAGTATGACTTTGCTGTGACATCTCACCCTCTATTAGAGCTGGCAAGAGGATAAATGAGGCCAGAGGAGGGAGCAGCTTCTGATTATGGTCTTGCGTGACAGGGGCACCACCCAGACCTGGACTCTGTGTGTGTGTGTGTGTGTGTGTGTGTGTGTGTGTGTGTGTGTGTGTGTGTTTGCAGGACAGAAATACTCCCTCCACAAACATGTATGTTTCCAGTTTTATGGGGCTCCGACTGAAGGGCCCTCATCTATCATGGCCTCTTGCTATCATGTCATCAACTTAATTGTTCTTTCCATGTGCAGCGCTCACACGCAGGAAATCCCTGCCCCCTGTAAAAGTTTCATGTCTTTCCTATGGGCTGAGGATTTATAACCCCAGACAGACAGGAGGAGTGTTTTTCCCTTGTTATAGGAACGGGCAAAAATAGACAGAAACATAAAAACCCTTGATATGCTCCATTTCAGCTCACAGTTGTACCCTGTTCTTTAGTCTTTCGTAGCGAGAAAAAAGTACAACATGATTGTACATCATGTCTACATCCAAGAGAAAACATACAAAGGAAACACATGGCTGTATTTTACTAAACATCAGCGTTTCGTAACATAGTTAAAAAAAATACTGTAGAGGATTTTTTTTTTTTGAACTATGCTCAGATTTTTCCCAGCTCATGACAGGAATAGTTGTTTTAAATGACGCATGGAAGAATTAGAGATCTGATAAGATCTGCTGGATATTTTTACTTTGGCACGCCATCTTCCTGCCCTCCCCTGCAGCATCACAGAGCAGCTACATTCTGGCCGAAATAAAAAGAAACTTTCCATCTAGCTATTAAAAGAACACTAATCTGATAAGAAGCAACACCCACAGGCACACACACCTTTTCCCTTTTTCACAGGGGGTGTTATCTCAAACATCAGGGTGAGAGGTGTGTGGAGGTGTCTCTGTGTGATTCCCGTCAACGCCCTCTCTCGTGTCTGCAGTCATCTGCTATTTATTTCAGAGGGAGACAAATCTGCATGAAACATATAAGTACTGTGCGTGTGTGTGTCTGTGTTTTCATTGAGTCTTTGTTCTGCCAGAGACGTTGTGTTAGTCCGTCCCATGTTGCTACATCTGCTGTGGGGGACCCGGTCCAACTTGGCCCACCTTACCAGGTGTTTGAGTGGGCAGCAGCGTCTGACAGGCATTACTCAGCTGTCCAACTGTAAAATGAACTCACACCGAGTTACTCACCGCCACATTGTTGGCTCGGAGGATCTCTGTGTGCTCAGCTGAGGGCTGGAATTTTACCTTTGCCTGCTGAAACTGGACGGTATGTTAATTAGGAAGGAGAAAAGTCGGTCTGCACAATGTGCTGTTTAAACTATATAGAAAATGAGTTTCATTTTGTTTTCTATGGTCTTTTTTATTGTGAGCTGCGCAATGTTTTTTTAATAAGATAAAAACAGATATCGAGTTTGAACAAAGACTGACGTGGCTGTTCACATATGAAACAAATAAAGTAGTCAGTTATCTGGAGGAAGCCTGGGATATTAGAAAACAAGCTTTTTACTGAGGTTATGTGTAGATACTTAGGTGAACAGTTCATTTGGGGTATTTTTTTGTTTAGATTTTAGTTTATATTTCTTTTCTTTTTCCACACGCTTTGTCAATGATATGGGCGTCGGACTCCTGACGTATTTGAGATTTATAATCTTGAGGTCTGACTTCATTATGACATGAGCATGGCATGCTGCATTATGTTTTTCTTTTGCCATGACAATACTTAAGTTTACAGGAAACATGACACCCAGTGATTGATGCACCAGATTCCCAGTGATACTGTTGTAATACCTGATAATTGATAACACATTTTAAAGTAAGATATACGGCATATAGTACGAGTCAATGGTCAAACCAGTTGTTTTTTTGTTTGCCATGTTTTCAGTACTCTTCCAGTGGGAGGTTGAGTTGTCACAAAAGTGTTAGAGCTCCTCTCTGCTGAGAATTGATCTGAGATAAAGGCACCGTGCAGAGGAAGCTTCGCCTTGAACGCCTTTATGTGCCGTAACAAAACCATCAAGCGAGCTTTGTTTCAGCATTTCATGGACAATCTTCAGGCCTCTGCTTTCAATCAATTCCACTCATTTTAAAAGCATCAGAGTGAGTCAACCCAAAACATCCAGAGATTGAGCACCCCACCCCACCCCCCCACGACTCTGCCTCTAACAGCCTGTTGTGTCTTTGTCGATGACTAGGAAAGCAAATTCCAAGCATCTTTCTTGCCTTAGTGCTGAAGCTGTTTGTTTTGGCCAGGATTAAGAGTAAAGCTGTTATCTTTGAAAGAGCAGGATGGGTAATTAGCGCAGTCCGAGTTCCACTTGCCCTCGGAGTAAACCCTGACTGCCCGAGAGCCATTGTTTAACTTTACAAAGCTTACTGGACTCCGGCCAAGCTTACAAAACAGAGAAATGTTTTTCATATTTGGATCCTGCAGCTTTAACAATCTTACACGAGGCCTTAATAGATGACTGTTGTCGGAGAATTTACGTCCAAAAAATTTGACTCATCCCAGCAAGTCAAAAGTACACCGGCTGCAACAGCTGCTTTCCTCAGCTTTTTGACTTTGATATGTCACGTTTTCATCAATAGATGGAGGCTGGGCTTTATTCCTCTCGGTATGTCTCTGTTGAGTGTATTCCTGGCTAGCAGTGAGGCTTTAAGTAAAGTAATCTGCCCAGAATCCCTTTAGGAATCCTATGGGGTCTTGTTTTAACAAGCTCACAGTGAGACACACACATGACCTTTTTGTGGCCCTCTTTTAGTAGTTCACTGGAGTCAGTGTAAGTCTGCATTAAAGCTGCTTTTACTAAGCTACAGGCTAGAGAGATAATGCCAGCCCCAAAGAACTGGCATCAGACTTCTTTAGGCTGTGCTCCCTCATTTATATTACTCTTGATGTTTTTTTTTTCCTCCCTCTTTTGCGTATCTGCCTCTCCTTTGTTGTTTTTCTGTCTCTGTAGGATTTCTCTTTCATTAAAGAGTCGTATTTATGTTCCAGTACGAGTCAGCCTGCTTGGACACACTCCAGCTCGTAGAGTTGAGCATCTGTGTGTCTGTGAACTGTAGAGTGAAATAAAGCATGGACTTGGCGTGTGTGACGTCATCCATATGTGTATGAAGAGACATATTTTTAGTCCTGGAGTTGGAGTAATCATTCATCATCATCTTTATATGTTACTAGATCGAGAATAACCAAATTTGGGTAAGGGCTGCAGCCAGGGTAGACGTATTGAGAAATGCGTGAGCAGCCTAAAATTGCAGAGTGTGATAGGATGAGACACCTGTCAATCAAGCAAATATGCGCCAAACATTTTATCTTTACCCCCTCTAAAGGCACCATGTGGAGTTTTCACTATATACAAACACAGTTAAATTGTATATATTGTTATAGTTGAACGTTTCTTACTCATTAATTACTTCTGAGCGCCTTTTTTACGGATGCACCAAATTATCAGCCGATATTTGCCTTATTGACTGCCGTCCGCTTATCGGCAAATAAGATGACATTCACTGATGGCAGTGGCTGTTCTTTTTCTGTTTGTCATCAATTTTGCGCAGGCTAAAAAGCAGGGCTCCAGACTAATGGTGTCTTGTCATCCTGGGGACAATAGAAAATGCGTTTAGGACGAACAGAGATCTTTCCGCGTACACTGTCAGGACGAAAGCATGTAGCACACTCACTATCGATGTGTTAGGATAATACTTCATTGTGAATAACTAATCTGTGTTAACATCAGCAGAAGGAGAGCTAGTTAACATTAGCTGTTAGCAGCCTGAACTAACTGCTGATGGAGGTTGCATTTGGTTACATTATGATACCTTAGAGCTCTATCCAGTAAAAATGAGTGTTGGACGAAGGTAAATTTTCAAGTTATCATGATGTGTTAAATGTGTCAAATTATTAATAAATGGAATAAGTTACCTGCTCTGTGATTAGTTAATCTAAATTTATCGCATACATCAATATTTGCTGTGAAAGTATTTAAAAGAATTAAATTCCAGTGAACTCTGGCAGATGACGATTTTGGACGCAACTGATCCCCTGTCCTTTACCTCCGTAACTGATCTGCAGTCCATTGTAATCCATTTAGAAAGGGAGTTAGTCGGTCACAGGTAGACTTACTCAGTTTGTGTCTGAACATCTGGTCGAGTGTGGCATGACGAGGCTGACTGATAGTGCTAGCATCAGAGGCTGTGCTACCTTGGACCTCTGAGTTCATTGAGATGGTGCTCCTATCAACAGTTCTGTGTGGGCATTTTTTAAAAGTAAGTGTTCCATTCACGTGACCAGACAGCGTCGTCTCATCTGCCTCCATCATGTGACAAAGCCACCATGGCCTTCAGTGAGACACCAGGTCAAAGGGCACCATTAATCAGCGGTCCTGTTTTTTTTTTTTTTTTTTTAAGATATTTTTTGGGCATTTTTAGCCTTCATTTGATAGGACAGACAAGTGTGAAAGGGGGAGAGAGAGAGAGGGAGTGACATGCAGCAAAGGGCCACAGGCTGGAATCGAACCCGGGCCGCTGCGGCAACAGCCTTGTACATGGGGCACCTGCTCTACCACTAAGCCACCTTAGCCTAAAGACTTAGTAATGTTGTAAAATGTAGTCCTTGTTGAGAAACTTGAATAAATAGTTGAAGGACAAATTTGTTCATGTTGTCACAGCAATAGATGTCAGAGAGGGAATTGTGATTTGTTTTTTACAGAAAAAAGGCTTTTAAAGCAGTTGTTTTTAAAAAATGTTTTCATGTTCAAGTGTTTTTGAAGGAAGGTTATTTTAAAGGTTGTTTCACAAATGTGTGATTGAATTTGTGCTCCTGAGGAGGCAGTGTCATGTAAGGCTCAGTGACTTTAAAACAGTGTAGTTATTTTTTGTGTAGATTTCTGTGTTTCCCTGGCACAAAGGGGGGAACAACTAACAACAAAATAAAATTAACAACAACAACAAAATCACCGTGCTCTTGGAAATCACGTGCGTCATACTGAATGTGTTTCTTCACCACAGAATGCATGAGAGCCTGCTGATTAAAACACTGGTGCTTGTGGTCAAAAACACCACCAGTTTCTAAAGTTGTGGTCGTGAATAACTTATTGTTGAAAAATAAGTCTGCTGTTTTCCAGTAACTTTGGTGCTGTGTGACTCCGCTAACATCTGGCACTGGCAGCACTTTGCTGCAACCCTTTTTCAAATGTGACTAACTTCTCCTTTGCATATGCATGTTTCACGCTGTAAACAGCCAATTAAGGAAGGTCAGACATGTTGTATTGAGAGTCACCCCTCCACACACACACACTCACATGCAAACACACACGTCACCCTCTGTTGAGTCCTGAAAGCTTCCTCTTCCCCCACCGCCAACCCTTTTGGTATATTTAGGCATTTCTACTCATTGCTCAGTCCAGTAGGTTCCAAATGTCTGAACTCCATTTAGAGAAAATGGTGCATGTCTGCTCAGATGGAGAGGGAGAGGGAGAGGGAGGCTGAAGATGGAGAGATAAACAGGGAGTTATAGGAAGATTAAGAGTCGGGGGGGGGGGGGGGAAACGAGAGAAATGGAAAGAGAGTGAGCGATAAAGAGAGCCACAGGGTACAAGTCACCATCAGAACCTGTCACCAGCAAACCTCACTGGGGGGCTGTGCGCGCACGCACACACACACACACACACACACACACACACACACACACAGTATATGGATGTATACATAAGCATGGCAATGTAATGCAAAAAGCCATACGAATATATATAGAACGTGCACAGATTGAGACAGTGGGGACATACAGAAACATATGTCTGCATACATAAGCAGGCATTGACACACACACACACACACACACACACACATACACTTGTATTACAGACAGCATACCATAAGAAAATCCACCCATGCACACACTGCCAGCGGGAGGGAAGCAAACACAATTATGTGCAGCATATAGCACCAGTAATAACGGGACGAAACAAGTATCCTTTTAAAATTATTCATATTCATTCATAGCTCAACACACACACACAAACAGGCACACACACACTTGCACACACAGTGACTCACTGGTATCTTAACGCCATGTCCCTGACACACCAAAGTAAACCAAGGATTCCACCTGCCTGTGTTGCACAGCTACTAGAGGCAAATATCCAGGGGACTCCACACTGTGAAACACATTATTCACAGCTCACACATCCCCCTGCAGGGAACACCGCCACGCGCACACAGACACATGCACGCACACACACACACACACAGCAGGGGCAATGGCTGTCTCGACAATCATACAGTGATCCAGTCCACAAGCATCACCGTCCTCATTTCCATCCTTGTCTCGGTCGTCAATATTCGCCACAGTGGCTCACAGAAAAGTCTAGACGCTCATTAAGCGAGGCGAAGGAAAGGTTTCTGTATTCTGCCGAACTATCCAGTTGTTTCGTGTTTGACTTGTTCAGCTACACGGAGTGGTTGGAAAACTGGCATTTCAGAAGTCACAGAAAAGAAGGAACATGCTATACAGCGGCTTTACTGTAGTTCGAAACACGGCAACTCTTTTTTTTTTAATCTGTAGCGTCAAACCTGAAGAGAAACCCCACCTTTGTGAAGAGAATGTATTCTCTACTGTGAGTCTTCAGTTGGAGATTTATTCCCTGAATACATTTTGACAGTGTGAGTGACAGGCATGAGTTTGTCTCTGTCATTAAGAAGGTGAACCTGTGGGGATATAAATATAGCTTACATGGCCACTTGATGAGAACAGTGAACAGTGGGACATGTGTGTCACCTGGATGTATAAAGAGAACTGGTTACAGTGTTGGAGGTGGAGCAATGTTCATTCCTATGAAAGGTGCTCAGTGGTGCACAAAACAACAAAAGTTTGACTGCACTGTATAAAATTATCTGAATGACCGTTAGTGCTTCTGCACTCTGTGGCCCATAGAGCAACCACACTGGAGACTTCCCACGGCCAAGATGGCGACTCCCGGTTTAGCACTCTGGGGACAAAAGGATTCAAACGGGCAGCTCCTTTAGACTTTATAATATTTATCGACTGAGTGGATTAAATCCTGATAGTCGCAATGATTCATTTCACAGAGGTTGTTGCACTCAAAAAAAATTATGGCTACTGATTTACAGATGTCTCTTTCAGCATGTAAATCAGTCAGAAAAATTATTTTTGGGCCACAGGGCTTCAGGTGATGGATGTAATTCCACTTTTTGGCAACTATGAAAATTGGCTTCAAAGCCTGGTGCACTTCCTGGCCTGCTTGCACCCTCCTGTTACAGTACAGATTTCTGTTTTGACAGCGTGTGAGGCACACAGTGTCGAAATATTTTGATCTATTTTGTTTAAGTTTATTATGAACTAGCATTTGTAACTTTTTTGTTTTGATAGTTGACATGATTACAGCTGCTGTAGGGCCTTACAGATGGAACGCTTTGGTAACATATTTGGAGTAAAACTTATAGTGGGACAAGATTATTTTATCGTTGCTAGCAAAAAAGAATGAATGAATGACTTAATTTCAAACCAAAATAAAACACAAATAAACAAACTAGACAAAGATAACAGTGTCTGAAAAGGAGTAGGGAGAAGTAAAACTTATGTCCCTACCCCTTTCTTACATTTCTTCTTTTAGCACATATATTATAAATGATGCATTAGTCCCGTGCTTAGCTCATGTAGGCTTCATCATATAGTCTACACATGTTGCCTACATACAAGCTGCCTGTTACAACGCACCTGATATGCCTACTTGGTTGGAACCTTATTTTCAAGACAAGGCTTTCCTCCTGAAGTCTCGTTACAGTTATATGCAAACTTGTGTTGTAAAGTTCAGAGAATTCAGACACACGCAGTAGTGTTCAAAGTGTGTGAGCTCGCTAAGTGTCTCGTCTGAAAGGGTCTTATTGCTGCCAATACGTTTAGTGATGTCTGTTTGAGCTGATTCTTTTTAATGAGTTTAAGCTGACATACACCAATAAATCCAAGGGAGTAGGTTTTGTTTCAGTGTTGGGAAGGACACATATTAAACAAGGGACTGGGGTTCTGAGCATCACTTAATTTCCTGCATTCTGGTGATTTTTCTATGCACCAATTTGTACCTTTTCTGTGTCAATTTAAGGTGTAAATGACTTTAATTTTGTTTAAATCAAAGTCCTCTACTACTTCCATGCTTTTATTGCAAATAATTGCAAATAAAACTAGATGCTAATGATTAAAATGGGCGGCACAGTGGTGCAGTGGTGAGCATTGTTGCTTCACAACAAGAGGGTTCCCCTTCTGTGTGGAGTTTGCATGTTCTCCCTGTGTCAGCGTGGGTTTTCTCAGGGTACTCCAGCTTCCTCCCACAATCCAAAGACATGCAGGCTAATTAGTGACTCTAAATTGTCCGTAGGTGTGAATGTGAGTGTGAATGGTTGTCTGTCTCTGTGTGTCAGCCCTGTGATAGTCTGGTGACCTGTCCAGAGTGTACCCTGCCTCTCGCCCAATGTCAGCTGGGATAGGCTCCAGCAGACCAGCGACCGCTAACAGGGTGAGCGGTTAATGAAAATGAACGATTAAAAACGAGGCTTTTTCAGACAATTTTAGAAAAGTGAGGACACACAGCTGGATTTGTACAAATGGGATTGGCATTTTCTCTGTCTGCAGCTTCTATCAAGTTGCGCCTCTCCTCCCACGTTTGCCCTGTGCGCTCTGTTGGGTATAAAAATACCAAACAGAAGGGCAAAGTGCATTTTAAGGTCAGGAAAATACAAACATGTCAAACTGCCCACTGTGTCCTGTAGCTGCACTGCTTCTTGGTGTGTTGAGGCTATTATTGGTGGATAAATGAGTATACAGGGGAATTGTTTCTTTAGCAGTTTAACTACAAATAACTATAATTTAGGAGTCTTAATCCTCTCGCTGTTCAGAGTGTGTCCCAACACAATGAAGCCTAATCTGTTAACTAGCACTTTCATGTTACTGTAAATTAGCTGCAGCTTCATGGAGCATATGCAGGGGACTTGACCTCACAACCTGCTGCTCTGCTGAATAAAGCCAGAAAGGGACCCTGTCCACCCACTGCTACTAATATCCAATCAACCTGTGTGAATAGCCGCAAAATAGATGCTAATAACTGGCTATCACTGAGCCCAGGAGGCTGATGGCGAAGCTTGACACACTGCGACACACTTACAATACAGTCATTTAAACTGTGGTCAGCGAGGTTGCCGCTTATCAGAGAATGCACAGAGGCAGCAAAGGCACTTGTGCACGGAAACACACACACACACGTGCAGAGTCTGTCTCACTCTGTCTCTCCTCACATGCTCATGCAGTCCAATTATAGAGAGAGGACGAGGCCTGGGCCCTGCGCTCCCAGTGACCTTGTTCCAGGACAGATTGATGAGGCGCTGTATCACCCCAGCAGATCAAATAACTCCTTTCTGGCCCTCATTACCAGGACTAGGAGAGATCTGCAAGTGCTCGGCTCAGCTAGTGTAGCATGCTAACACGTCGTACTGGTACCAAAGGAAGTGTTGTTTTTGAGTAGAATAAGAACAGAGGTTGTAGCACCTTTTTTAATCAAATATTCCAAGTGGTGCCATCTGCTGAAAAAGGTCGCAGTTGTGTGAAGGGTGCAGAAAATAATTGGATCAGTTGTTGTTAGATTATTCTGTTTGTTTTTATTTCCACCCTCCCTTAACTGGCAATTTGGCAGTTGAAGGGGAGGCATGGCATCACTTGGTCTTGTTCATTTCCTGGCAGAGACTGGACTGCGGGACTTTGATGTGCCTGGTTAGTTTTGACAAACTGGTAACTGAATTTCATAAAGACAAGATGACTCAAACAAATCTTCTTCAGTCAGCTTTTTTGCTTAGTGTTTATTCAATTCCACAGGACTTTGACAATAAATCAAATGTTTATTTTCTAAACGTTTCTGACTCCTCTTTCTCATCTGGATTCCACAGTTCCTCCCCAGTTTGTGAAGCGGCCGGACAACATTTACGCCTACGAGTCCATGGACATCGTCTTCGAGTGCGAGATCTCGGGGTCACCAGCTCCCACTGTCAAATGGGTCAAGAATGGAGATGCTGTCATCCCCAGTGACTACTTCAAAATAGTTGTAAGTTAATTGTGGCACTTAATGGGAGAGTTTGGATTTTTTTGAAGTGGAGTTGTATGAGATACTTATCCATAGACGTTATGATACATACAGTAGATGTCAGTCAGCATGCTGCCGCCAGTTTGGGGAAGCTGGCTGTTGTCTGTCGTGGAAGCTAAGCAATATACTGTAATGGAGCGTCCCACCAATAAAATTCAATATCAGTTTAAGTGTTAGCTATATTTAGAATATTTTCACTGCTTTACCTCGCTGTCTGTGATTTCCAGCGAGATGATGAAGCCGTCATATCACTCTCTTCAAAGCCAGACTCCACTGAGGAAAAACAATGTTTTGACACTGCTGAACACAGGAGGTTTACTGCTGCCTCACAGTTATATTGTTTGTGTTATTGAGTGACTTTGGCGTTTATAAAGACTTCATTAAGATTCACCAAAGTCACACAATGACACAAACTCACTAACTGATCAAAGCAGCAGTAGACCAGCAGCTCTTGTGTTTAGTGAGCTAAAATCACTGTTTTTATCCGTGGAGTCTGGTGGCTTTGACGAGAGCGTAGATGGGAAACTGAAGCTGTTACTGGCTTCCTCATCGGACCAGGCTGTCTGACGGAAAAGATAAAAATAGTCCAGATATAGCTTATACTGGTATTTTATATGGCTGTCCTCGACGAAGAATTTTTCTAGTCGACCAATAGTCGTCATTTAGGGCCATTAGTCGACTAGTCGCCCGCATGTTTACGATATTAATTTGATTATTAAATGATATATTTTGGTGGTTTGAGTTGAAGGTGTGAGAAAGAATAGTATCAGTAACATTGTTAACACTGTGCTACATTACAGAGTAATACAAAACCGTACTAATGAACCTTCATTAATATAGGCCTATATTTTATCTACAAGTGCACGTCACACACTGAGCGAGCCGCCTGTTAATGACGCTGTGGGCTAATGGACATGTAGCTACTTCCATGTTTCAGATGATACGTCATGTTTGTAGTCGACCAATGAAGATGAGTTTACATATCACCTTGGGTTCGTCCTTCACCTTCTCAAAATGACCCCACACTTTGGATTTCCTGCCCAACATGTTATTAACTAGCCTGTGGAATAACCGCAGGTACCAGCCCTGGAAATTAGGGGCCGTACACATGCCGCATCTTTAACCGCCTGGAAAACCTGGAGATAAGTGTGTAAGTTTAGAAGTGTTTCCGTGGGTGAGATGTAAAGCTCTAAGTAGCCAACTAATGACCTTTCTGGGTGACTAACGTTTGGTCCACTATAAGGGGGCAGCCCTTGTATTTTTTTACACTTATTTCAGGTGGCTAAAATACGTTTTGTTGTTGCCCCCCTACACAGCAGTACATTGCTTAGCTCCTGTGTTTAACTCTGGCTGCTTCTCCAAACTGGGGGCATGCCGACTGACATCTGCTGTATGCAATACACTGACTGTAGATAAGTACCCCTCTTCAAAAACCACAAACTATCCCTTTTAAATTGCATCTTTTTCCCTTTTCTGCACTGAAGACGTTGGACTATCAGCAGTCTGTGCATAATTTAGCATCATCCCAGTGTGATAATAAAGAGTATGAGACTGGTTGAAATTGCTGAAGTTATTAACTGCTTGTCTTTTTCTCTGTTTCTCTTCCTTCCTGCTCTGCAGAAGGAGCACAACCTGCAGGTTCTGGGTTTGGTCAAGTCAGACGAGGGTTTCTATCAGTGCCTCGCTGAGAACGATGCAGGCAACATCCAGTCTAGCGCCCAGCTCATCATCTTAGATCACGGTACGCCACTCACCAGGACCACCCAGTAGTGTGCAAATCAGATGTGTTAGCTAACAAGATCAAATTGATTCCTACTCAAGAAGGCGATAAAAACACAACATTGATAAAAATGCTTCAGTTATGAAATCATTAATGCCAGGAGCGACTCAGAAATGAACCATGTCTGATCAGTTTTGTTTAGACAACCAAGTGCTTCAGCCTCTGTTCACAGCCGTCAACGACAGCCTCGCCACAAAGATCCTCGTGATTAGTTTTTAGATTTTAACAGCCACACCTACCATGAATCCCAGTTACAGGAAATGGAGTTGTTAAATGCTAACAAAGCAGTCATTGTTTTATGTTAGTTTAAATGCTTAAATACCAAGTACAGTTGCAGATATCTGTGGCTCATAAAATGTAAGTAGAGAAAGGAATAAAAGATACAATGCCCTCAACAAAGGCTTGTAAACAAGATCGAGCTTGGTAATAGGGTGGGTCCTCTGCTCTCTATACAGTTTGCCTTATTTATGAACACCTAGATGGATTCTGGAGGCTGTGCACATCTGTGAAGGTGTGAGGAGCGAGGGTGTGTAGTGAACAGTGAAATGAAACCACTGGGATCTTGTTAAACCAGAGGTGACTCAAAGGGAACAGAATTATATCTGGGCCAAACGATGCTCGGTTGGCACACAGTCCATTCCACGTCTAGTGTTGCAGAAATGTTGTGAGGACTTTGGGGAGAGTTGCTTCACACAATGCCAGCGCTTTAATGCAGCAGCCTTCGACATGTAAAGGCCGAGCTGCACCTAAACATGAACACACATGCTGGTGAAGTGAGAGCCTGGATAGCTGCAGCATAGTCTCTCTCTTGTTGTACTTTTCCCTTTAAAGCCATAAGAGAGGGCTGAACAACAATTCCCAGAGAGGAGCTGCTGAGTGCAGAGTACAGCAAACAAAGACAGCAAGGACAGTGGCTAGAGGCGCTGAAAAGCTAAATACCCGAAAATAGAAGCAAATGTAGAGGATGATTTTAGCATCCTACTTGAGGTAATTTTGTTTCATTACCTCTGATCATTGGAGAAAATGTAATACAAGTTAAATTTGAGATCATTTGCACTGTCATTATGATCAGAGTCTAACCCATGGGGCTCTTAAAAGGCTCTCTGCCAAACAAGAAAACAACAAGATATTTAAGATGATAACCAAGACACAATTTCACAGAAAAGCGTCATTTAAACGAAACAAGGTGGGAAATGGAGGAACAATAAAACGGCGAGGGGAACGAGGGGATCCTAATACAGCACAAATCAGATGTTTTCTGTGTGTTCTTCATATGACAAACACCACTTTACTGTCGAGTCAGACTCTTTTATTTTGTTGAGGGAGGCGAAATTTAATCAGGCGTGAACTCCCCCTCACTCGAAGCAGGTGGCTAATGGATTAGCATGACAGTGTCCAACCGGTGGCCCCCCAGCTGTGTCACCCCCTCTGATTGGAGGACAGTAAGTCAGAAATAATGACAACCTGCAGCTCATTGTGTATTTGTGTTTGACACCATTGATAAGGGTTTTGCTACTTTACATGGCCCCAGGTCTTTTCTTTTTTTTGTTTGAGTTGAAGATAAATGGGATGAATTACTGCAGCAGCTGGCCTTGTGCACGGGGTCTGCCCTGAGCGGGGCTTTGAAGAAATTAATCTCTGTTTAATCCATATAGATCACAGAGAATCTTTTCTTCTCTTACTTTTCCATGTGTGTGTACCTCAATCTTTGTCGCAGTAATACTAATCCAAACACACTTACCAGCAGAAAGTTTTCCCAGTTTCCTGTTTATTCATCAGTTTATTATCCAGTCATCATCTGAGTCTCGGATGATAGATCTAGAAAATAACCGAAGTCGCACCAATGCTGTTTATTCTTCCTGTAAATTATTGATGTTTTGTGCTTGTACAGACACATTCACTGCAGCGCTCCCCGCAAATGCTTGCTTCACTGTGTCAAAGTAATTTCCTCTCTCAGAGGTGCGATGGTGAATCAATGAGAACATGTTTGAAATCAGCTCATTTTCTACGGCTATTAGTGTTTTGTGGCTACGGCTCGGTGATGTGAGATTGAAATGAATCTCTTTAAGTTGTAGTGGAGTTGCATCTCTCTCCTCAGAGTCTCGCCTCTGCTGTGTTCTTCCCTCTTTCCTCCTGGACACATCCGATTCTGCAGCCATCTGCCACCTCTCTCCCCACTTCCTCTCACTTTCCCTCTCCTTGTCTTTCACAGCCACCTGCTCTCTGTGATAATCCAACACACTGGGCTTTATGCTAATTGTACTGTCTTGAAAATTCCCCTCTATGTGGCTACCCCCCTCACAGCTGGGCATCTTTGTCCACGTCTGCACACAACCACTCCTCCTGCTCTTTGCTGCCCCTGTGTGTTTCACCTCAGTCAGGTATCCCGCTCACACCTGCCAGGCTTGAATCATCCTGAAACGGGGCCAGAAAACATCCCGTCTGTCTGTCGGCTGCCTTGCAGTCGGGGGAGATAAGCCAGGGACTTGCCACAGGGATAAAGTTGTCTTCACCCAACAGGGAAATCAATGGGGGTGAACTGCATCTAAACACCCAGCGGCTGCACGTTGGCTAATATTCATTAGTGCTCCTAATCTTTGCATCTTGACGCTGCCAGCTGCAGTTAAATGTGGCTCCACTGATGATTCCCACTTGTGGATGTTTGGAATGGAAAAAGGTCAGCTGTCAGCTGTTAGCATATGCACACCATCTTGACAGTTATTTATAGTGATATGTGCTTTGTATCAATACGTTTGGCTTTGATCTGCAGTACAGTACATCAGATGACAGAGGGTTAGTACACAGAGAAACTGCTGCAGGAGAGAAAGAAACACTCTCCCTCAAAATCCTGCTTTGTTTTGCCTCAGTGATTGTAGAACCTTGAAAACACAGATTTTTTTGGAGGGAGAATGGAGGTCAAAAATAGGACCATAGATTGCAGTCTCAAACAATTTTCCTGACATTCCACAGCCATGTGCAATATGGGTCAACTAGTTGCAAACAGATGTGGGTAAATAGGAGCACAAAAGCCAAAAGTGGACCTCAAGGGGAACTAATTATGCAGTGTGCTGCAGGCAAAGTAAGTGCCTCTTAATGTCCCTTGTAAAGCTGCCACATTCAGAAGTCGTCTTTTGGAAGAGCTGGAAGTTTGTGCAGTCGTGCTACAGTAGTTAGAGTTTCTGTTATAAGTCATTATATTTTCCAAAGAGAATGAAAATTATTGTTTAATTTGGTGTGACTTTGCACACTGAGAAAAGCTGAGTAATTTCTTGCTTTTCTTAAGTCTTAGGGCTGCTGTGGAACTGTGTCTACTTAAGGCAACAAAAAAGTTTGTCTTTGGTGCGTTGGTACAATAGACAAACAAGAAAGGACGGCAGAGGAGATACTCACACACCAATGCAACTGGACTGGACACCACAAAAAGATAGCACTGATGATAGTATCGTCTCTGTCGTCCCTTCTTGTTTTACATAAACATTGGATTTTAAAGGGACAGTTCACCCCAAAATCAAAAATACATATTTTCCCTCTTACCTGTAGTGCTGTTTATCAGTCTAGATTGTTTTGGTGTGAGTAGCTGAGTGTTGGAGATATCGGCCATAAAGACGTTTGCCTTCTCTCTAATATAATGGAACTACATGGCACTCAGCTTGTGGTGCTCAAAGTGCCAAAAAAATACATTTAAAAAAACTCAACAGCAATGTCTCTTTAAAGAAATCATGACCTGGTTACTCAAGCTCATCCACAGACATTGTTGTTAGCAGTTTCATTCAGGAACTAGGCTTGCAGCGATTTCCCGGTTTTAAGGTGTACCGTGATATAAAAGTTGATGGTTATCGTGCCTTGTGCATTTGCTTATCTATGATATTGAAAAGAAAAATTCAACTGGACTGATAATCTCCCCCTATATTAGTTATTTTTAATGGGGAGACTTATTACACATAAATCCATTACAAAATTGTTTCAGGTGTCACGTATAGTAATACGTTTGTTCAGCCCTTTTATCTTTATTCCTTTAAGGGTTATTCTGACTGATAATAACATAAATTCTGTAATACCGCGAAACAGCGATATTTTCTGTGAGGGTTATTGTACCATGAAGATCTAATACCATCGCAACCCTAAATGCCCTCATTATCAGACTGGAGCCAACAAAGAAAGGACTCAGACGCAGGACCCAAAAACACAAGGTCTTTTTACTGGAAACAGGGGTCAGTACACACAGATAATCAGGCCAAAAAAAAACACAAACAAAGGTATCCAAAGGCAGTAGGTTTAAGCAGTGTCAAAAATGCAAAAATCTGGACAAATCCAACAAGGACACTCAGGGAATGTGGCTAGAACGCACATGCAAACAACTGAAAACGAGCTGGCAACAGAGGAGAAGTAATGAGGGACAGGTGAAACCAATCAGGGCAGGGCAGGGCAGGTAATTACACATGGGCAGGAAGTTAAGGTCCCTGAAACGAGACAAGAGTGAGTATCAAAATAAAACAGGAAATACAGACAAAAACTGAAAACACGGAAAACATGACCTTAATGGGGACGTCAGGGTGTCACACTCATAACTAATTATAGATATGGTCTTCATAGAAAGGGTTACCTTTCTTTCTACTGAACTAAACCCACCAACCGTATCACAGTGCAGAAGGAAAAGTCCATCTACTACTAGCTCACCTAGCACCACGGAGCTAGCTTACCTTACAGGATGCCATTAGTGTATATATCTCGCATTGTCACGAGTACAGGCCTCTTGTCCATGAGTATATGCACACTTCCTTTTGTGCCATGACACGTTTGGCAGGTGAAGTGTGGTAGATAGAAGGCAGACACATCTACGGCCACTATCTAGGTTGATAAACAGCACTGCAGGTAAGAGGAAAAATATGTATTTTTCATTTGGGGTGAGCTCTTCCTTTGAGCTTACCTAAATTTCTCCTATTAAATCCAGCCCACCTGTGCAGGAGTTGGCGTCAGTACCTTTTGATCAGGAAACGTTGTCATTAACACGTCTGACTCAACCTGTGCATTCTGTGTGCGAGGTTTTTATCACATTCTCTGCAGATTGGCCCGTTCTTTCCACACTGAACTATAAATACAACCACTAATGACCGTCATGATGACTCCCTGCTGGCAGTGTCAATGCTTGCTGTCGTCATGCAGACCTTATTGTCGAAATGATCATGGAGGTTAGTCAGCTGCAGAGGATATGCTATTCAAGGGATTATCGTCACATGTCATCTATAGACAAGAGTGCAGCAACAATTTGCGGCCTTTTTCCAGGCACATGATTATGTGAAGCGTTTATGCATGATACTGTAGTAGGAGGCAATTACAGCTTGGAGAGGAAATGGGTCACGTTCTTCAACTTTGAAGTTGTACACGCCTAGACAAAGCACTTGTTTATGTGATTGTCATCTTTCCATACGTGGTACAAAGAGCAAGGATGTGTTTGAAGTTTGATAAGGCGGTAAAGTGAAATGTATGCCCAGTCTTTGCAGTGTGGCTGCTTTTTGTGTAGTTCTTGGAGATCAAGCGCACAGCTGAAACAAATATTCAGTTTCTAGGTTGGCTGACGTTATTGCCTTCTAGAATTGGAGAGCTGCATTTACTTTTTCAAAACTGACATTCAGGGCATGATGTATTCTAATTTTAACAATCACAGATCCAAGGCCACATACGAGACGGGGAACTCCTGCTAGATGCCCACTTGTCGGAAATGGCAAGTTTAAGATTCAAGCACCTGAAGTAAAAAGCTTGATATGCATTTAACAGTGGCTAACAAAAGAGAAGTGGATGCACTCACTTTTGCTGTTTGCCCTTAAGTGCATGGTTTTTGTTTTTTTATGTTTGCAGAAATTCAAGAGATGCACTTCATTTGCATCTCTTTACTTATTTTTACTCCTTCCATACGCTGTGCTGACTTTAATATGGAAATACTCCTCTGTCTGAGTTTGTCTGTCTCTCCATCTCTCCTCTCCATTCCCACAGCTCACATGAATAATGTTTTGACATTTTGCCTCCTAGTGCCCAAGCCAAGTACTTCACTAGAGAGGCTGAAAGCTTGTTTGGATGTTCAAGCTCTGAGCTCTCACGCTGCTGTAGCCACAACTGTTGTAAGGGAATTTCATAAGCCTTTTTTAAACAGAGATTCTGCAGTACTGCTGTGAAGAAGATTTGCCATTACACCGGCTTTGCTTTTTTACACTGAATAGCACATGCAAAAGTGGTGTGACGTGTAACACAACCTCATCAGCATCGACTGTGCATAGACCCCTTTTCCACCAAGGCCCACCCTAGACGTCAGTTTGGCTCGTTGTCTACCTCCGCTGCTGGTTCAGCAGCTTAGCTAGTGTTGCAAGATGGGCAGTGTTTAACTATGGTACCAGAGGCTTAAAATGATCATATTAGAGGATAATTTTCATGTCGTAACCATGAGGAAAATAGGCAGAAATGTGTAATTTCAGTAGTAGAAGTAGTTGAACAATTTTTTGCCATGCGAGCCACATTGTATTTTTTAAAGCAAGCTGACGTAGCTATGTTGTATAGAAGGGGGTTGAGTCCTTTAGTCCATCAGTCTGACAATTTCTGTGATAGCCTACTATCAAAATCTTAAATTAGAAAGCACGACTGGGAGCCTGTTCATATTCTTGGGGTGACTGTGGCTCAGACAAAGAGCAGGTCGTCCACTAATCGGAGGATTGGCGGTTCGATCCCCTGCTCCTGTCAAAGTATCCTTGAGCAAGATACTGAACCCATGGGTGTATGAGTGTGTTAAAAAATTGAGTAGCAGGCACCTTGTATGGTAGCCTCGGCCACCAGTGTATGAATGTGTGCGCTTTGAGTGGTCAGATTAGAGATGCACCGATCCAGCTTTTTCAGTTTCGATACCGATCCTGATGCTGTGGCTTTGAGTATCAGCCAATACCCGATACCGATCTGATACCATGGTTGACCTGAAAAGCTATATACCTTTACATGTAGAACAGAAAAGACTAGAGGCATCAGGCATTGATGACTACACAGTTCTTTCCTAAGATAAAATGAAACAAGATGAAACAGATTAATGCAATGATGAACCATTTATTTTTAACAAAAATAAACAATTGTGCAACAGCAGTTGAAATAGTGTGAAATACCTCCATGCAGCAGATGACGTATGACTTCGCTCCATGATGTATGACGTAGCCCGCGTCGCAATAGATTTAAAGGGAAAGGATTGCCTTAGGTATAGGTTGCATTTTCCGATACCCGATCCATCTATTTTAATGATATCGGGGCCGATATTCAATCCAGTTATCGGATCAGTGCATCCCTAGGTCAGATGACTAGAAAGGTGCTATACAAGTGCATAAAAACAGTTAATAAGTTTGAATAACTGTACTAACTGGTGCATTCAGAACAACTTGGCTTGAACACAGCATTTCTTAGTGAAATGTTCAAGCTCCAGAACGGCAGCTGTGCTCACAAGCCACGATCATTGTAGCATATATCAAGTACACTTAGCTGGAAAGAGGTCACTTGAGAACAGATGCATAAACACAGACGTAGGATCTATATTTTGCTACCTGGATCATGTCGGGAAATAAATTAAAATCAACTACTTGTAAGCACAGAACGTACGTACTAGTTGACTGAGCCTCTGCAGTGTGTTCAAATCGGTTCAAATGCAGCATTTTGGGTCAGACGCAACAGTTGGCCTTCGTTACCACAATTTTTTTGTCAGTTTGGTGTGTCTGGGCCTTTAAAGGGACTATTGAGATGAATGAAAGGGAAGCATTTCACTTAATACTTAAACAACTTCAGGTAGATGATGACACAATTAAAACAAAACATCAGCCGATGCTTGGTGCTGTGCAAAGCGGCTACATGCATTTTATCTTATTTATGCTGTAGGCTGGTATTCCTGGTTATTATTCATGTCGTTTTATGACCAAAAAAAAAAAGATGACACGCTATTTCTGATGCAAATGCTTTTATTCAAGCGTTTGATGAATCCAGAGCTTAAACAGCCAAGCAGTCCCTCTTGATCCCTCCCTCCCTTTCATCTCTTTCTTCTTCCCTTTCTCTCTGCTTCCCTCTTTCAACCTGTATCCCTCCTCCTCTCCCTTCATCTTCCTCTTTATACAGCGACATGCTGCCATTAGTTTTCCCTCCCCCTCTCTTAGACCTGTGGCAGCAAACAGAAGAGTCCTGTCCTCCCCTCCCATCAGAGGTACTAGACCCCCACTGAGAGATGGAGATGCCTCATCACTGCCTGAGTGCTCACCGTGTCTCCTCGTTCTCCTCTCCCTCCATCACTGCATGTGTTTCTGAGTGCAGGCATCAGGAGCGCTGGCATGCTAACCTGACATGCGTGCTGTCCCCAAAGCTGCAGCTTGACAAAGTGACAGGCACAAGGAGATAATGCGAGGGTTATTTAGAGAGTCGCACATACCGTAACATCATTAGTAAATCAATTAATTACAGCAGACTTGAGCACCAGACGTCCCTGTGAAATGACACCGAGACCAAGAGTCTCCTACAGATGACACGAAGCTGCCGTTAACAACTGCAAGTAGATGCAAGCGCTGAGTCTCATTTGCTTTGATCTGGGCCAAGACAGTTAACACCTAATAAAGATTATGCCTCAGAAGTCAAGAAAACCCACACGAGTTTTATTTAGATGTCACTAATTTACAACACATGAAACTAAATGAAGTGGAAGTTTAACCTTGGCTGTGAAAACAAACTGATTAGAGACAATGTGGAGCTTATGTAATTTTAGTATAGCTACTCAATTTGCATCAGTGGTTTTCAGTTGAGACAAAATGAATCTAAACATATTTCTGTAAAGGCACAGAGCTTAAAGGTCTTGTGTGTAGGATTTAATGGCATCTAGCAGTAAAGTTTGACGACTGTAACAAACTGAAACGTCTCCTGTGTGCCAAGCGTGGCAGCAGAACTATGGTAGCCAACACAAAAACGCATATGGCCCTGTCTAGAGCCAGTGTTTGACTTCAGGGGTTGGTAGCTTATGTAAAACAGGCTAGATTAGGAGGTGTTTTCCTTTCTTTCTTTTAAACCAATCAGTATTTAGATAATTTAAAGGCTTAATGTGCAGGATTTGGTGACATCTAGTGGTGAGGTTGCTGACTGCAACAAACTGAAACTTCTGCTGTGTGCTAAGCTTGTAGTAGTAGCCCACTCTATCCAAAGCCAGTGTTTGATTTGTCCATACCGGGCTACTGTAGAAACAACATGGCGGACTCTGTGAAAGAGGACCAGCTGCATATGTAGATATCAGCGACTCATTCTAAAGCTGAAAACACACGGGCGTCACTGCTGCAGCTCGTCAGCAGATAACCACACAAAGTTATTACTACTTTTACTGAAAGATCTGTCTTTTCTCCACCTCTGCGTCACCTGAGGGGCCGATCTCCAGAGCTATGACTCACGAGGCAATATCTTTTTGGCCTTTATCTTTGTAATGACGGGATTATGGGTTGTTTAGTTCGAGATATTTCTCAACCTCACCAGTCCCACCTCATCCATTTGACAGAGTGACAGAGTTCTTTTAATGCATTGGTGGTGAGGAGAGGAGTCGAGCTGCCATAGGAGCAGAAAAAAAGAACTGCTACAGGAGCTGGAATGTCCAAGCGGAGAGTGAGTGGGGAAAAATGCATTTAATACCAGGGGCAGTGAGGCTGGAAATAGGACAGTGGCGTAAAATGTCATGGAATGGCGCATCTTGCCGCCGGTGGTGTGGGGTTGTACATTGAAAATGATGCGGCCGTATTTTTTGACGCACGGTGTTCGCCACCAGTGCGTTCTGGTTTTAAGGGAAGAAACTGCAGCGGTTCTTAGTTTCAGGTAATTACACACTAATGAAAACATAGTTATGAATATTATATTCCATTTCTGCTGGTAGATCCTCCTGTATCTGACACACTGGGCCTTTAAACAAACTAAAATAGTAGAGTAAGAACCTGGTCAGCAACTCCTTCTATTGAAAATGAATGAAGGCAGATATATCTTAGTTGTCTGGAGCCCCACAAAAAAAATCAGACTTAAATAAAATATTAACCCACAAGAAAACTATTGGCAAGAAACAACCACAACATAAAACATACAGATAAATAGACCACAGCCATTACAGCCGACTCGGCTGACTATAAACTGTACACAACCCGGCCAAAGAAAGATGTTATAGACCTGGTTGCCAGAAGCAATTCTGCTCGCAATGTGAGCAACAAAAAGCCGAGAAAGCTCCAAACGCTTCCACCTTCTGTTCAAAATGTACTTTTTTTTTTTTTTTTTTTCTCCAAACAGAACTGATATCTGCAGCAGATTTGTAACACAAACAGGCACTCAAATATTGAAAGTGTATCGTTTCAACATGAGCGGTAATTATTTCCACATGGACTACTGATACACATGAGAGACAGGAACACAGCAGCCGAGATCCATCGTTGTGGCTGTGTGAAGACATGCAAGCAGGAGGGGTTTTATGTGTGATATATTTTGATGTTGTCCTCTTCTAACACAAATCAAGATGTATTTGAGTTGATGTTGAGCAAAGTAAAGAAAGAGAGATAAAGAGAGATACTTAAAAGCAGGTCTCTGCTGTCCCAGAACTGCTGTCAGTGTGGTATATCGCAGGAGCGCCTCTAGCTGCTGTTGAGGAAGGAAACTTATTATGAATCTATATGATATAAAATGGAACTGGATCATGATTAAACAACAAAGAAACAGTTTCAGTCAAGTAGGCAGAGCAGTAAAAAATTGCTATATGAAAATCCCCCTAATACATTTGCAGCAGACAAGCCACAGAGAGGGGATCCTAGCACTGCATCCGAGCGCCACCCTTATTCCCTGTTCAAATCAAGAAGTGAGAATAGGCTGCTAAAAGACCCTTCCCTCCAGCCAGACTCTACCCGCACTGAATAAAAGCTCAGGCCCACTTCAGGGAATACAGTGTGCTCCATCATCTGCTAGCAGGGTCATGGCCGGGCCAGCGAATGTGTAACGTTGTGAGCATGTGAATGTGTCAGCACAGTGCAGGGCCACGCACCATGTTTGCTGTTGGCACGGTCGGCATCAGAAGTGTACCCTCAGCAGCAGGCGCCAGTGTGAAAATGTGACAGTTAAACATGTCAGGTGCTGCTGGGAAACAAATGCAAGCACAAATATGGTCACACTCCTTTTACTGTATGCCGATTGTCTTCATGAGAGCTTCATGACGTCACAGAGACACAAGATAATCGTGTTTACTGACTGATCCAACTGAATCGTTTGTCACTGTTGGTTCAAGCCAGCAATCATCATGTCAAGGTCGCTCTCGCTTGGCTTGACTCTCTTTGTTCCCCGCTGCATTTCCGTCTTATAGATGTACGCAAGTGGCTGCACACAATTTCAGTAGTGGTAATTATGGCTGCAACTAACAATTATTTTTCATTGTTGATTAATCTGTCAATTATTTTCTTTTTTTCAGTCAGTTTGTCATTTGGGCTGTAAAATGTCAGAAAATGGTGGAAAATGTCGATCAGTGTTTCCCAAAGCCCGAGAGGACGTCTTTAAATGTCTTGTTTTGTTCACAACCCCAGCATATTCATTTTACTGTCATAGACGAGTAAAGAAACCAGAACACATTCGCATTTAAGAAGCTGAAATCAGGGAATCTCTCCGTTTTTTTCTTTAACCTCTTCCACTCCACTGGAACACCATTGTCTTCTGCCAGCGTAACTGTCTTGCAGGGCTGTAGTGGGCAAAGTTTTAAATCTAGAGTGAAGATCCTGGTATCATGTGAAACCAGAAGACATAAGGAATCCATTGGTATGCTGATTATGGCGATTTTCACAGGACTTTCTTATTCTCAGGTATGAAAATGGGTTCTATGGGTACCCATGAGTCTCCCCTTTATAGACATGCCCACTTTATACTAATCTCATGCAGTTTCCTGCATACAGTACAAGTATGTTGGTTTTCACTGTTGTATTTGGATATGTCTGCATACTGGGGGCCTAAACAGTGCTGGAATTGCATGAAATAGGTATGAATGGAAAGCTGAGACGCTTATGGATTCTATGAGTGCATTCTTATCCATGTGATGTTTGCCCCCATAGTAGCCATTTCACTGTAGTGAGACTATTTTTTGAAACAGACATCACTGTATAAAATGACCTATAGTAACCTCTGGGATAGTCTCAGCCTCATGAAACTTTGCAACCACAATCTAGAGACCTCAGGCATGCAGAAGTAACTGGCTTTTATAGGTATATTGAAAATAAAGGGGGTTCTCAGCAGTTTCCAGAACAGATGTGCTTACCATCCAATCGCTAAAAATTGTAATTCTTATAGAAATCTCCAAAGGTCAAAAGTTTTGGAGGGATTTTTTTTTTTTACTATTGTTAATAAAATGCTTCAATTTAGCACTAAATCTCTGTAACTATTAGCATCAACCCAAGAATTGCTGCACCAGCTCATGAGGCATAACTGAGCATGACAATGACCATCCTATACTTCCAACATGATGTTCTAAACCCTTATACACTCAATTTGATTAGGCACTTTACCAAAACACAATGTTTGTTAAATATTTGTGATCAGAAAAACTTGACTCGCAGTACTGAGCTACATCTCAAATAAATCTTCTGGTTCCCAGCTTTCAGATGATGTATATCACTTCTATGTGGCATATACTGTTGATCTGCTATCACCCCATTAAGATCTCCTGCGCCCTCCCTAAAAATGACAAAAATGGGTCTGTGGTAGGGAGGGGTGGAGTAGAAGAGGTTTAAATTACTCAAACCAATTGATCAATTATGGAATTTGTTACCAGTGAATGTAATAGTTCACATCTAATCGATTAATCGTCAAGCTCTAGTAGAAGTACATTTCATTCCAGGCATCCTGCAACAATCACTACTTATCTGAACTTTGTGATGTTCAGTCTCTGTTAGAGACATGTCGAATCAACTCTGTGGTAATATTTGAGGCTGCAGTTGGTGGTGGTGTTTATTTTCAAAATTTCTAAAAGCCCCAAAAAGTCAACATGATAATATAATGAACTTCCTCTTAGCATGATGTGGCAGAAACAGCGATAAGAATCCTGAAAGGGGAGAGGAGTCTGTTGTTGGTGCTAAGCATGAGCTAATAAAGTGCAACTGGGGGATCAAGTTGCGTTTATGTTCAGCACATCTAGCTGCAGGTTCTGTTACACACTGTGGGTGCTGTTATAATAATAAGAACCTTATCTGAACTTGGAGTCTTGGGCAGTGTTTGCTATTGGTGGGATGTAGTTGATTAAACAAATATGATAATTTTGTTGTTTTATTAGGAGCATTATAGTCACATTTATAAGTGCTGGTGATAATGAAAAGGAAATGTAAAAACAAATCAGGGGCATTTGATGGAGAATATTAATTATATGTAAATGTGAATATATTCCACTAAATTCTGCCTCATAGCAAAATATAATGAAATTCAAATTTGGGGGATAAAGCCCTAAAATGTGCACACAGTGTCTTAACTGGAACACACACACGAAATCTCTTTGCCATGCACACACATCCGTGTTAGTGATAGTGATTAGTGAACGTGTTCCCCCACTGGGGGCTGTAGGAAGCTGATCAGAGGGATTGTAGCCTAAATTGATTGTGAAGAGCTGAAATCAGCTTCCACCAAATTGCTGTTTATTCGGGCGCTGATGGCAAAGTAAGTGTTTGTGTTGTGGCTCTGTCTCTCAGGGATGGTGTCGAGCGTGTGTGTGTGTGTTTACAAGCTGAGGCTCTCGCAGCACGGGCTGAACTTCACTATGGGTTGTATTTACTCAACCGTGGTGAAAGGCTTTGCCTCATTTATAAATGGTCTGTCGCCTAAGTGCTAACTGCAAAATGTTATGGGTGCCTATTTTGCTCTTGTTTTGCACAGGAAAGCGAAAAGGAGGTTAAAAAGTAGCCCTCAGTGAGAGCGTCAGTGCTGTGTTTTGAAGGTCAGTCTTGTTATCAACACCCGTTTTAAATCTGACTGCGTATGTATGTGTGAGAGATCTGCCTTTTCCTGACAGGCTGTTTTACACACCTCACTATTGCGTGGCCTTATTTACAATATACCCCCATCCACCTCCAACACACACTCATCCAGGATGCCAATGTGATGTTTTTGGACATGGACAGTCCTCTGGGTGCAGTAATTGGAAGCACCACATGGCACAAAAACATCACTTTCCCTTCACACCCTTCCCATAGCTGCAGGCAGCTGACCCCTGCGAGCGGCGCCACCAAAGCTGGAACTTTTATTTTTCCCGTTAGCAGCCGCCCCCCCTCCTTCCTCTCCACTGAGCCTCCCAGTTTCCATAAGCTAAAAGTAGAATAGTGAGTAACGTCACAGTGGGTTGTGGGCACCCTGCTGCCTGGTAGTGCCGTGCAATAGGCTCTTCTCAGTGGGTCTAACCCAGGGAGGCCGCTTTATTGGTAGGAGTCTGATTAGCCGGCCTGTTTGTTAGCGAGTCTCCCAAGGGGGGTGCAGCTGCTTCCATTTCTGCAAACATCCTATTTGACCTTTTCAGCCCTTTTCGTTGGTTGTTCAGCTCGGCTCGCTTTATACATAAAACGTTGCAAGTACATGTATACACATACACACTGTTACACAGCGCTTTCTCTGAAATCAATTACTTCATCCCAGGCTGGCTCTGTTCCCCCGGAAAGGTTGAATTGTATTCGTGTACCTCCGAGGTAATAAGATACAAAGGCAGGCAGTGCAGAGAAAAAAGCTTGTTTCCAGTGCCGGTCATTGGTGGTGAAATGCTCTGGAGATGTGCAGCATCCTCGGCTGTTTTGATCCGCTTGAAAGGCGAGCCCGAGAGGCCTCGCTTTCCTCTCCCTGCTAGCATGTGGAGCACGTGATGCATATGATGCAGATTTGTCAAAGTGGGAAGGGAGTTGGATGGGAGGGAGGTGGAGGTGGAGGGGGGGGGGGTTACATTGTATACCATAGTTGCACATCCTCATTTGCATACAGAGTCTGTGCAAGCAGCTGTTGGCCTTGTGATCATGCATGTTTCTGCGTCTGTGTGTGTGTGTGTGTGTTGAAGAAAGGCGTTAAGGGAAACAAAGCAATCACACCCAAATTAACTCACCAGTGGCTCACGGATCAAGGGGGTACATGTGTTTGATGGCGAAGGGACGCTGCATGTACACACAGAGGATGATTAATTATTGATGTACCCGACCCCATTCAATTACTGTCGTCATTTCCAAATAGGACCGTTAGTTTTCCCCTATGTGTTCAGATCTGTGCATCCTCTGAGGGTTTTTTTTTTTTTTTTTTTTTTTTTTTTTGGTCTCAGTTGAATGTATGTGGCATTTTAAATGTCCCCACATATTAAACCCGTCTGTTTAATGTTTATTTTTAGAAGCCAGAGCAGGGAATGCCACTTTTTATGAAAAAATAAAAACCAAATTACCAGAAAGTAAACTGCTAGAGGGCCAAGTGTGGATGCAAACCCAGACATATCATCGTCTCATCCAAAACATACCCATACAAATGCCTTCTCTTTGTTTGTTTAGGCCCGCAGGGAATTTGAGAATGTTGATTTTGGATGTGAAAAGCAAGATATATGTAAAACTGAACAAACTCTGCCATTTAAGAGGAAATTTGCTGCAGGGTTTCAGAGAGACGGCTTTTCTAGTTGATAAATAAGAACACAAACAGGCTTTGGGAGGTTTATCCGCCTGATGAATAGGAAGACTATCCCGCGTCATCACATGGCATCCAGGAGGCCCATGGATCTATCAGATGGGTCCTCTCACACCCCACTTTGTCTCCGAAAGCACAGGAGTGTTTAGGGAGTGTGGAGACATAAATACATCTGTGACCCACTCCAAACCCTTTATAACAGCATTTATGGGCTGTGTTTATTGAGGCAGAGAGGCTGTGTTTTGCTGCTTGTAAGTTTTTTTGTCAGAATGTTGACCTACGCACTTTCTGCATTGTGAAGCCTGAAGCATCGGGAGTATTAGCTGGCACATTTTTCAGTTTTCTGTACCTGACCAGACGAGTGCTGATCTCTCAGAGTTATGTTATTTAAAGGAACAGTGTGTAAAATTTAAAAGGCATTTAGTGGCATCTAGCAGTGAGGGTTACAGATTGCAACCATCTAAAACTTCTCGGATAGAATCCCTTCAGTGTTCATTGATCAGGAAGTTTTTAGCGCAAGCTGATTGGTCCACAGAGGTCTCTAAAGCCCCGTTTCCACTAAGCATTATGGTACAGTTTTGGTCAGTTCAGTACGCTTTTTTCCCGTTTCCACAGTGAAAAGTTGTGGGTGGTACCAATGGAACCGTTCCGTACGGTCCCCATTTTTGGTCCCCCCTCTGTTGGGGTACCTAGCACACAGATCTGGTACTAAAAGGTGGAGCTGTGAACACTGCAGTCTGTTGATTGGTCAATGGTGGACGGTCACTCTTGCTTGAGTCTTGAGAAAAAATAACTTAATTCACTGGGCCTACTGCCGGCGAATTTTAAGGTGCAACGTTAACCTGTAATGTTACTCAATGCATGAGTTGAAGACGTGAATCCATCAACACACCTTAAGTTTCACTGTGACAGCTTTGACCATTACTTTAGTTTTTATATGACATACACTTTTAGTAATGAGTGGATCTTCAAGCGTTTATATATATTAATGTTATTGATGTATTTGCAGTGGAAACACTAGGGTATAGGTACCATGTCTGAAGGGTTACTTTTGGTTCCAAAGGTACCATACCGAAGTGTATGGTGGAAATGGGGCTTTACTGACACGAGCCAGTAGTCAAGCACCTGCAAACATGTGTTCGACTTAATGTGTGCTCATCTTGTTTATAATCCAGACGCTTAGGAGGTTTTTATGGTGGACTAAAATCATCCAACTTTGCGATCTTTGAGCACCAGGATCTGCTCCCTGTAAAGATATAAATGGCTCACACATCGATTGTCATTTTCAGGTGATTATACACTGAAGAAAAGATACTTATTATATTACATTTCATTTTTAATGATATATCCCCCTTAAGCTGACACACTGTTGCTTTCATTTGTCTGACTTTGATGAGTCCCCTCTAGGCCCACTGTCGGCATCTTCATCACCTAAACATTGTTCCAAAAAAAGTATTTCAACCACTCAAGACTTAATGAGGAGAACTTTCATTTTGGGGATTGAAATGTGTTTCTTTTAATTAATAAAAAGCTCTTTCTCTTCTGGGGAACGTGCCAGATTTCAAACATTTTTCAATCACAGCATGCGTGCCCTAGAAATTGATAGGGAAGTAATGTTTTTTTGTTTTTTTTTTTTTGAGAATCAGTTTGAGACACAAAGAGTTTTTATTCTTTTTGGATTATGTCAGCAAGTTGGAACACCTTGTCAGTTTAAGCCTTTGTGAGGTTTGAGCCGCACTTTAATCTTGACTGTCTCTGATTATTTCAGCGAGAGGGAATGTGTGCAGTCACTGATATGCTCCACCAATCTGATACTGTATCTCTGTCAGCTTCCCCTCGGCCAGCGATAAGGTGCACATAATACAAGGTGCAGGAAAGGTCCAAAAGTCAAATCTTGTACTCCTAACAAGGGAGTTGCCCTGCGGTGAAACGAGCTGGGATTTAATTATTTCCCCTTGGTGCACAAAGCACTTTCATGCTTTGTTGATGAATGCCTTGCATTTTTATTGTTTATATAATTGCTTTTCATTTATTGTTGTATTGCTTGTAAAGCACTTTGTAAGTGTTGAAAATTGTGTTAAAAATTGAGTTTATTATTGTTCTCGACAGGTTAGTCGAGAGGAAACGAAGAGAACAAAAAAGCCCATGCTTGGTCAGCCTTTTTCCTCACACTTCCCCGTTTCTCTCTTCACCTCTCACTTTGTCCTCACTTGAAACATTTGTCTTCCCTTTCTGACTCATTTTCCTTTGTCGGCGCATTAAGGAGCCGCTCAAATGTCATGAGCTGTCAGGCTCGCTCATCTTTCCAGTCTTATCTTGAAAGGGAGCGAGGGGTGCAAGATTGTAGGGGGATAAAGCAGCTGTAGTTGTCAGCAGTTGCTCTGAAGAACCAGCAGCTTTCCGCCACATTTACTTGAAAAGCCACAAGAGCAGGTTTTTAAGATGTTCTGTTGTTGCTTACTTATCTGTACATTTCAATGGCTACGTTTACATGCACAAAATATTACGTTTTTTGGCCTTATTCCAAAAAAGACAATATTCCTACTAAGCTGTTTACATGACTTATTAAAAATTAGTATTTTTTATTCATTTTGCTTCTTCACATCAAAATAAGATTTTTCAGTTTTCTACCGGTGGTTGGACCGCGTGAACACAGCCTTCCACTTTCATTCCTTCAACCACTTTCCTGAAAAGGTCAGCATGGTAATATTAACATACAAGTCTTTCATTATGTCTAAAAGTAGGTGTGTTTCTCCTTCCAACCAGAAAAGTGGGCTTTTCTTTTGGGCATGCATCTCTACCCCAGCCTTGCTGTAACTGTTGTTTTATTGGTTATTGTACAGTGTAACCATGACAACACACAGGAAACGGGAAAGATGGCGTGTCTCACAAACTGCAGCTTAAAGAGATAGTTTAATTAATAATAATTAATAAAAAAAAAAACTGTTAAGAAAATGAATAAATCAATAATGGATGCAGCTACCTTGACATCACCCACTGGTTTGTGGACTGCTGTTTTGAAGCCTGGATTTCGGCATTTCAGATGTCGCCATCTTGTTTTTTTTGGAGCCAGTAGTGACCACATTTGAGTGAGATATGATGCTGTGGAGGAGCGAGGGGTGGCTCTAACAAGAAGCTGAGGACAGTGTTAGCAGACAGCCTGTAACTCAAAGCGACCTGCCCTTAATTCCCTTAATTACAAGTAAATTTAATAGGGGTGGGAATCACCAGAGGATCCACAATGTGTTATTTTCATGATACTTGGGTCACGATACAATATTATTGCGATTTTAATATGTTGCGATATGCTTAGTATTGTGAGAAAATATATTGCAATATTTTGCGATTTATTACCTTATTTCAACTGTAAATAATGTCCCCAAAGGAAAAGTTGTCAACATCTGTTTGGTTTTCAGTCTCTTCATCTCACCTCGGCCATTTTTTGCAGCAGCAGCAAAATGTATCTACTGTACCAAAAACCTATTGATTATGTTATTCTCGTAGGCTTCCTAAAGTTTTATTTGTCTTTTTATATTAATAATTTGTATAATTAAAAAAAAAACAAAAAACAATATTTGGAACTGTGTGACGATACGATATTGCCACACAAAACATTACGATAATATGCTGTATCGATTTTTTCCCCCCATCCCTAAAATTTAAGCCTTAATAACTTGTAAACAGGTTAGTTGTATAAAAAATCACCCACTGTACAGTTTTCTTGAAGGGAAAATTTGCTATAGAGACAAAAACCATTTTTGTACCAGGCTGTAAACATGTTTATTTGTGCTATAAATTTGGGCATTTTAACATGGGGGTCTATAGGGATTGACTCGCTTCTAGAGTCAGCCTCAAGTGGCCATTAGGAGAACTGCAGTTTACGATACTTTGATGTTGGCTTCATTTTATAGCCCCGGAGGTTGCCACTTATAAAACACGAAAAACGAAAAATAAAACTTATTTAAATGCATATTCCGAACGAGGTGTACACATGTTCAAAGAACCTAATTAAAACCTTTAAATCCAACGTCTTAATCAGAAAATGCTTTATTTGGAAAAGGTTATATGTTGTTTACATGACCCGTGTCAAATTCATAATGTTGTCATATTTGGAATAATAGTGGAATATTGGGGGGTGTGTGTGTAAACATAGTCAGTGTCTCTGTGTGTTTTTGTCTTTGCTCAGAAGGATTTACCTTCATCCGCTTCAACCACAGGCCGAGATCCAGCAGATACAGCATGTGCTGCTCACACACATTTTCTCATCATGCGACTATTACATGTTAATATGAAGCATGACAAAAACTTCCAGTTCTAATCGACAGTGTGCTTTGTGCCTGTCCTTTGAAGGCTCTGGACCGGGCTCTTTGAGTACATTGTTCACACACGCTCTATTCATTCTATAGCAGATAAAAGTAGTGACTCAGTAATGGACCATTAGCATTGTGCAGGATCTGTCTCTTATGCACTCATCATTACCGAACCACATTAGACATGGAAACTAGTTCTGAGAAAATCCATTTTGCAAGAGCCTGGCATGGCCTGCTGAATTCCCTCTGAAAAGGCTATCTGTAGTTACAGTGCTATGGGTGCTTCTGGCAGATATCTGCATTCAGTAGATTTATGCTCTCTTGGTGGAGGTGCGTTAGTCTGAGCCAGTGAGGTAGGCTCTCTTATCTGGGTACTCAGACCAGATGATGAAAAAACTACTTGGCGTAGCTTTACAGCTACACTCACAGGGGAACACAGCAAAGGATTATGGAGTTAGCAGCACAAGATAAAAGTTTAAGTTATGAGGCTTTAATCAGAACTTTAACACTACTCCAATTATTTTAATTTCAGAAAGGGCTTTCACTTCCATTGAATATTAAGATGAATGCGTTGCCATGCGTGTCTTTGTCTCCACTGTTTTGCGTATTGGTTTCTCAGATTTATTATGCAGATCTAGAGTAACCTTCCTCGTTAAGCCTTAATGCCAGCCATTCATTACCTCTGGCACAGAGACTAATGACACTATTAATCAGCTATGAATAGAGCTTGGCAGCGGCGGTGGGAGGCTGACACCTCCTTACAGTAACAATTTTAGGCATGCATGTACAAGACAGATTGTCAGAAGGACACCGAAAACTGCCCAGCGTGTCAATTACATACAGCTGACAAGGTGTTTGAAGATGGAAGCTACATCTAATGGTCCCTTCCCACAATGCATTTCTTGCCGGTCTTTACTGTAACTCTTTGTTTGACCTGACACTGATTTAAGGATTATTTTTACTTAAGTGTGGTATTCCTTATTGTATTTGCTTCATCCAGCCTTTTTATCTATGTTCCTTTGTTCTGAGATCCACACTGGACAAATTTACTTAGAGAATTAAAGCAGTGTGACCTGTTTCCAGCGTCACTGTGCACTCTCTGACCTCTCACACACCTTTCTCTCCATAGCAGCACTCAAGCTTTATGTGCTCTCTTTAAAATGAATGCTCTGTTACAGTTCGGTTCAGCATGCCTGTGGCAGCAAAGCCAGAGATAAGGCTTTCTTTCTAAATATGTCCACACATACATGTCTTAAAGCTTGGCTCCATTTCTGTCATGCCTTATTTTTCTTTGTCAGTCAACAAGTGGTGGCTCGACTCCAGACGATGCAAAACTGACTAACATGAAACATATTTTGAACATATAGATTCTGTCCTGCTTTTATGGTTACATAATTCAAAATTTTGCTCATTTAAGGGGCTCTAAAGGTTCTGTATGCAACACTCAGAACATTAATATAGCAGCAAACAGCTATTTGCTGTATAAAGATATAGTGCAGTAATGGCATCCTGAACAGAGAATGTCAAACATCCTCTGAGTGTGTTGTAACCTGAGCTTCTCTGTTCTTTGTTGTGGTAGCTACTCTAGCCACACATGTATGCTAGTGCCATGGATGTATAAAAAGAACTGGGTACAGCGTTGGAGGCAGAGCCCCGTTCATTGCTGTCAAAGTTGCGCAGTGGCGCACGAAGCCAAAAAAGATCGAATACTGCATATGCGATACAGTACGATACGATACAGTACGTTACGATACAGTATAATGCAATTACAGTATGATGCAATACAGTACGATGCGATACAGTATGAGACGATACAGTACGATACGATACAGTACGCTACGATATAGTATGAGACGATACAGTACGATACGATACAGTACGTCATGATACGGTGCGATGCGATACAGTACGATACGATACAGTACGTTGCGATACAATGCGATGCGATACACTACGATACGATACGATACAGTACGTTATGATACAGTATGATGCGATACAGTACGATACGATACAGTACAATACGATACAATATGATACAGTACGATACTATATACTTTATTGTCCCCGGAATTTTTCTTGCACTCAGTAGTTGTCCAGAGAAAATGAAGCATATACAATACAAACATTAAAACACAAAAACAAACGTGACACGTTACGGATGTAATTACACTGTTTGGCCACTACAAACATTGACTTCAAAGTTGGACACTCTTCCCAGGGTCCTGGTTTGTGCACAGCCCCTTTGTGTGTATCCCACAAGCTAGCTAATTTCTGCCACTCTGCACTGCACTCATATGGCAGTTACTGCTTATAACAGCTATGGCATCAATGCAAAAGTGCAACACCCACCCTCCAACTCTGAATCATAGATGTGCTCTGATTGTCACATACGGCGTCTTTAAAAGGAAAATCTGGGTGTTTGCTTATAACTGTTGAGCCATCTATGTGTTAGACTCAGTGATGTTTTATTTGTGAGCTGGAGCACAGTTTAAGATTGGCAGCTGACTGTGTGTGGGACACAGTTTGCACACTTAATTTATAGATTGGTAATTATCTTCATCTCAGTCATTTAAACTCATCTTCACAGACCTTCTTCCATAGAACCCTGTTTATTTTTGCTGAACTGGCTGTCACAATTTCACACGACCTCAATTTTACAGGGGCATTTGGGTTGACTGATACCATTCCACCCTAATGAATGTTGAAAAATATGATTTAGAAAATGTATTTAGAGTGATCCATTCTGTGAGCCTTTAAGTTTGTTTGGTTCTGTTACAGTCGCTGCTCTGCTGTAAGCAAGCTTCCATGCAAGTCTTTCTAGATTAAAGACTTTTCACATGAAGGTCGGAGGGCGGCCTCCTGTGGAGCGCCCCCTGCCCGGCTCTCTGCAGCCGCCACCACAGACTCAACCAGTCAGATGCCTTTGGTTTACATGTGAGGGTAAGTTACTGAAGTTAGTTTAGGGTCTGCCAATCCAAAGTAAAGCAGCAAGATGTCTTCAAATATTTTTGACCGCATTTATGAATCTCTCAATTTGTTTTCTTGATCTCCCCCATGTTTCCTGTCTGTGAAACATTCCCAGTATTAGATTGAGTATTTCTCTTGTTTTAGGTTCGGTTTGATTGTTTGTCTGTTTGTCAGCAGGATGATGGAAAATCTCTGGCCCTATTTTGATGAAACTTGAAGAAAGGATGTAGCATGGGCCAAGGAAGAACCCATTAGATTTTGGAGGGAATCCAAATTACCGGGCGGATACACAAACTATTATTTACATTTGTTGATGTTGCAAGATGAGGCATTTGGCCTTGGCAAAGGTCTGCGCTCTCTGATTGCCTTTCTAGTTTGTGTTGTTTTGTTTTTTTGGCACAGTTTTCTGAGGGTTTTTCTGTATTTATTACGAAGGGAACTTTGTCTCCAGAACTGATTTGTGACAGTCTTTGTTGTGCGTTCTCACTGTGTATAATCCACTGTGGATTGGATCGTGTTCCATCGTGCGTTCACATTTTAGTGATGCAGGAAGTGCTTCCTCGTCAACAAACACAATTCAAGCTTTTGTTTATCCTGTGAGCCTGCTTATGGTTGTGTAGTGATAGCCTCATGATGTGAGACACCAGTGTTGTTGTTTTCTCTGCTCTGTGTGTGTGTGTATGTGTGTCTCTCTTTATAAATGAGGATAATTGTTCAGCATCTGGTAATTTACACTGCAGTCAGAGGGTATTAGGAAGATGATATGTTTTCCTTTGTGTCTGGCTCCTTTCCAGCAAACTGGATTTGAAATGAAACGGTGGCTTTGAGGTTAAAGTGTCGACTTCCAGCTTTAACATTTGAGGTCGTTGACATCCATATCGGGTGAAGTGTTCTACATTAATCCCCCAATTTTATATACCCTAAACATACAGACAAGGCAACCGATGTTTTTTTAGGACCAGCCAGTGGAATGATCTCGACTGACCACATCAGTCACCTGACCTCGATCCATCTGAGTCTCACTCGCTGAAAACGAGACTGAAGGGAAAAATCCCCCGAAATAAGCAAGAAGAGAAGATATCGAGTGTCTGCTAATATCTCTGAGTTGTAGCTTCAGCCAGGCATCGACTTTTTCAAACCTCATATATGATGAATTGATTTTGTTTTAGGTTTGCGTCAGATGATCTGAAATGAAAGATTATAGTCAGCACTTTACCCTCATAAATCATTGTTTCATTTCAAATCCAAGGTGCTGAAGTACAGTCAACACAACACTGAAGGTGTCACTTGCCAGAGGCTGCTGAGTGTACTCCGTGTGCATACACGCCCACACAGATGTAAACATACCTAGAAACGCTGTGACATTAATTTAAAGGTCCAGTGTGTAGGAATCAGGGGCATATAGTGGTAGGAGTGGAATATAATATAAGTATGTCTTTTTTTTTAAAAGTGTATAATCCCCTGAAAATAAGAATTGTTGTGTTTTCGTTACCTCAGAATGAACCATTTATATCTACATAGGGAGCAGGTCCTCGTCTACAGAGATTGTCATGTTGCACTGCCATGTTTCTACAGGAGCCCAGAGTGGACAAACCAGTAACTGGCTCTAGATGGGGTCATTCATATTGGGCATATCTACAGTAGTCTCTCCCTATCTAGAAAAACACTTTTTTTTTTTTTCAACGTGAAACTGCTTCAAAGGTAAGGTAAGGTAAAAGTTTAATGTCCCCAAGGGGCAATTTGAGATACAGACAGTAATCATGAGTACAACAAAACAGTACAATACAAACACACAGAATCCAGTATCACACACTGTCACAGGTAAATCATGGACGAGTAGTGGTCACTGCTGGGAAGATAAGTGAGACTAGATCGGACGAAGGATCTGTAATGCTTGGTGCTGCATATAGGAAGGCAAAACCTCTGCCCTGATGGAAGCGTCTGAAACTCAACATGGAGGGGATGTTGAACCAGTGTTCTTACAGCCCAACTTAATCACTTTTTCCAACTTGTTCTTGTTTGTCAGACTCAGATTACCAAACTGACAATGTTAAGAGAAAAAACGGACTCAATAAAAGCAGAACAGAACATTTTCATGATAGTGCTATCATCAAAACTCCTCAGCTTCATAAAAAAAGAATAGGAGTTGGTTTGCCTTCTTAAAGATGCCGTCAGTGTTCACATCAAAATTCAACTTGTCATCTAAGACAGTGGCCAAATACTTGTACTGCTGCACTGCTGCCACTGGCTCCCCCTTGATCACACAAGGAGCAGGAAGGCAGGGCCTCCTCTGAAAATCAATAAACATCTCATTGTTCTTAGACACATTGATGTGGAGGAACAACAGGTCACACCAGTTAACAAATTCATTCAGTACTGGGCCATGATCATATTCTTATAATTCAGCGTTTTCTGGTTTAAATCATTGGATGCTTTTGTTTTGAAAAGGAAGAGACCTTTGAGGATGATTCAGCTCCTCATAAAAACCTCTTAAACGTCTGGATCTTATGTTATCAGAGGAAAGGGTTAGCAAACACTAGCGGGTGCTGGGTTAGCAGCCCATCTCCAACATGCTGTACAGCATCGGCAAAAACTTTGTAACTTCAGACTACTTTATTCAGCATTTTTACTGGTTTTAATCACCAGGTCTGTTTGTTTTGAAGAGGAAGAGACCTCTGCGGAGGATTCGGGTGGTTGCAGTATGCAGTCCTCACCACTAGATGCCACTCAATCCCCCTAAATCTTACTCACTGGACCTTTAAAGCTAAAGCTCCTCCAGAGGTTTGTGCAAATGCACAGTCAGTTCTTAATAAACACAAAGATCAGAGTGTTTAAATGGATGAGAGTAGAGACATGTATGTGGACCAAATAGCAGCAAATGCTTTATATCACTCCAATAACAGAAGTCAGTGAACTTTGGGAATTTGAAATGTAAACAAATATTGAAAAGCCGGGTTAGTGGTTAGTCCACATGCCATGACAGACAAATACGCCGGCAGCTGCTTTGCATTTCAAAACAATGTTGGCAGTAATAATACACCGGTTGCACACTTCACTCTCCGTGCTCCTTTTCCGTATCTTGGCTTTGCCCTCCAGTCAATTTCCCTGACCTGCAAACAAATGGAAATGTCATACAGACTGACATTCTTTCCGTATGGTTTCGTTTTGCCCACTTGCCAGGCGAATGGAAAGCAGATCTCGCTGAGTCTGACCACAGATTGTTCCTCCAAAAAAGAAAGAAAAACCACCAAATGAAATCACGAATATTTCTGTGGCCAGGCTGTGGAATGTGACGGCAAACGTGTTTCAAAAACATCATCTGGTGTGTTAGTTGAGAGAATCCAGACCTTTTTAGGGATTGGGTTAGTTCAGTTGCTGCACTGTGTCGGAACTAAAACATTTTGATTCCCTGAGCACAGACGGGCTTCCTGTGTGCATTTGAGAGGCTAGAAGGTGGCTTTGTCCCCGTCAAAACAAAGTCTACCTCCACCTGCCAGTTTTTAGTTAATAAAAATGATAAAAATGCAAACCAATCATTTTTGTTCATCAGAGATTGGCAGGAAGGTCGTCTGTGAAAATGAAATGTATGACGCTATGTTCTGCTCCCACTACCCTGACATTAGAGAGCTGTGTGTAGATCTGCATGTGTAGTCCCCCTTGTATTGTGCTTTTATTTGTCAGCTTTGTGAGTGTAGTAGAAGTGTTTTATTTATGTGGTTCCTTGTCACGCCAAAAGTCTTTTTTCGTTACGTTGTTGTTATTTTGTTTTTTCTTCTTTTTTTTGTTTCCTTCCTTTCTTTCGTTTCACTGTCATTTCCATTTCAACTCCTCTCCTCTCCTCTCCTCTCCTCGACCTGTTCCTTTTCGGATGCCTCTCTTCCCCTCCCACGCTGCCACTGTCTCCCGCCCCTCCCCGTCTTCGCTGCACCCACCCCTCCCTACTCCCTCCTCCTCCTCTCTCCTCCTACTCCTACTCCCAACCCGAAGATGTAGCCCTGCCCTCTTTCCCTCCCCCCTCACTGACTCCTAACACTACTGACCATGTAACGCCAGGCTCCGGAGGTGTAGCCAGTCCAGCAGGGCCCACCCCCTCCGCCCCAAGAGATGTCGTGGCTTCACTGGTTTCCACCCGCTTCATCAAGCTGACCTGGCGCCCGCCAGCCGAACCCCATGGAGACGAGTTAACCTACTCTGTTTTCTACAGCCAGGAGGGCACTAGCAGGTAGTACACAGACTAAGCTGTACTACTGCCAGGAGGGTACTAATACACACATTACTGCTGGAGTCAGCAGGGTACTAATACACATACATTCCTGTGCAGTAGTCTCAGACCACTCTGAAAATATCCAATTAAGGCAGTTAAGGCACTTAGCATAGCAGTAAGTGTTAATTAATTAAAAACAAACATCCTTCCTCAAAGGATTACCTTTTATCATCCAAGTATAAACAAAACAATTCAGTTCCAACACTTTTTTTTTAAGTGGCTCTGTGATGATTTTTCCCTCAGCTTCATGTGTAGAGGATTTACTGTGTACGGCTGAGGAGGAAATTTAAGAAGCTGAGAGGATTTTCCACACTTTCCTTCAGCGTTTTGGCTACTTTTTATGTTTTCCCTGTAAAATAGCTGTAAGTCATTTTCAGAATTGGCCTTATGCATAAAAAGTGTTTTACCCTGAGCTGGAGCTCAAGATGCAAGTGCATACATTACTGTGTGTACAAATGCATGGAGACAAAGAAGGCTGGGTTTACATGTGCTGGTTTAGCTGGAACTGAATATACTGTTTCTACTTTAGATAGATAGGTGCTAATATGCTCATCATTGGTCCATTAATTGATTAACTGACAAGTTGATGGACTGAAAATGTCTCATTTGAGTCATTCATCAAACATTAACTGTTTAGAGCTCCATAAATGTGAGAATTTGCTGCTTCTCCAGTTGAGTTACTAGAGGAAAATGTTCATTGTACATTTCTGCAAACCACAAATACATTACATTTGCATGTTTCATACGTATCATATCAATGTTTCTTAAGTGATATAATACATATGATGACTTTTTCATCTGGAGGTGGAGGGCATGGTTGATGGCTTTTCACCTGCCAAGCTGCAAACTAATGTTAGAAACCAACAACACTGCTTGTTATTTAGCAATCCTTCACGGCGTTTTTACCTGTGTTTGTGGCACTGAACCTGGGTGTATTTAGCGGCACATTGCTGCGTTTCCCAGCAGCATTTGTTGCACCGAACCAGGGCATTTTTTTTTTTAACAAACACATACTTAGTAATACTTCGCACATCTATTTTCAAGCAGGTGCACAGGAGAGGGACGAGAAGAATAAAACTTGTAGATAAGACTCCTGGACACTGTCTAACTTGGAAAATAATGATTTAATGCCGCAACGTTTCGGTGACTAGACCTTCATCAGGTCAGGTTTGCCGGTGTTCGTGGCACTACACCTGGGTGCTTTTTACTGACATGTACCTGCTTTTCAAGCAGCTTTTATGCATCCTAACATGGGTGTTTTAAGCCATAACATGATCTTTTCCTAAATATTACCAACTGGTTTTTGTGCTTACACCAGACCCCACCTTCACCAGCGTCCTTGAGAAATGTTAAGTCTCAACATATCTGTTTCAAAATTGTGCAATTGGGTTGTGTTTTTCTCAGGTTTATATCAGTGTTGATTGTATGTCTTTGAGTTTTGGTCCAGTGCTATGACATATTCAGCAAGATGTCACCCCAAAGCTCAGGAAGATTTTATAGACTAAATAATTTATCTGGTAATTGGAAAATAAATTGGAGGATGAGTCAATAATGAAATAAGCCCCTTCAATAAGGCAGGAAATATACACATTTATGTCCATTAACAAGATGTTACAATACTACACATCACACCACCAGGCAATACGAATACAATCAATAATCCATCAGTTTATGTAGTACACTAAACTTTCCAGTTATGTTCTTGCACTAAAATGTATCTTGTTTTTTGTAAATAGAAGACATTTTTGTGTTGACATTGAGTTTTTAAAATGTTCTGCTGTGTGTGCGTGTGTGTGTGTGTTTGTGCCCACATCAGGGAGCGAGTGGTGAATACCAGCCGTCCCGGTGAGATGCAGGTCACCATCCAGAACCTCATGCCAGACACCAAATATCGCTTCAGGGTTGTGGCCCACAACAGCAACGGGCAGGGAGAGAGCTCCGCAGCGCTCAAAGTGGCCACCCAGGCTGAAGGTAAAGACACACATACACACACACACACACACACACACAAACACACACAAACGTTCATTTATATGTGCTCAGTAAACAGGACACATAAACATAAAGGCAAACTCCAGCCAGTTTGTTGGAAACATGTTCATGCTGGCACACAGAAGCAAACAGGATGCACTCAAAAGGAGCGCACAAATGTGCAAATAAACGTTCACACAAACAAATATTCACTCACATTCAGCATACGCTCACTTCAAACAGACACCACACACACAAACACACTCACACACACAGAGGAGGCTGTTTGGTGCTGTGCGTTATGGCAGACCACCCAACAGCAGACCAGAGAAACGCAGCGTTTTCTTCTTATAAGCCTCTTCTTGTTTATGCCCCAACATTTACTATAATCCCTCTGTGTGTGTTGCTTTAAACCGTGCCTACCTGTGTAAGGAACATCTGAAATTAGTATTCCAGGTTTTTTCTAAAACATTTCCCTCACACAGTCTGCTCAGAGATTCTGCTTTTGAGCTGAGGACACACAGGAAATAGTGAGGGGAGCAAGAGGACAAAGTGGTTCCCTTTTTCTTCTTTTCTCTTTGTGTTTTGGTGTGTAAGCCTCCCCATGGCTGCTGCTCCAAATCACTCAGTTTCACCCACAATTGAAAGTGCTGCGACGGGGATTTCCCTGCACACTGTCAGGGTGGACGTCCCTCACCTCCTGGCTCAGCTACAGCTCAGTCACTGTCACTTTGTAGGTCAGCCGCCGTTTCTCTACTGGTGTCCTTGGTTGGAGGGCGAACGTATCCACACACAGACACACAAATACACACACTACACCTTAATGCCTGCCAGCAGGCGGCTAGCCACCAGTGGGGATAGCAGTGAGGGCGGCCTGTACCTGTGCAGTATATCTCTGTCGTGCATGTGCACTTTTAGTGTAACAACATGCCATGAATTGGAGCTTAAATTTTTGACCTGCGTCTGAGTGCCAGGCATGTGCACACAAGGCTGCACTGTGTCACCTCTCAGCAGAGACTGGTTTGATACATCTGTACACACACATACACACACACACTCTCAAACCCACGTCTCTGATATCTGTGCACTAGGAGTTGGTGACATGGCCTTCAAAAAATATCAGATTTTCAGCGTGTTTTAGTGATAATTTTATTCTGGATAATAGGACAAAATACTGAAAACATGTTTTTATTAATTTCAAGCACAAACAGTGGCAACAAAATAAGTAAATTAATTAAAATTTATGACATAAGCCTTCTTCTTACCCTCCCTTTTCATTTGGAAAAATCCAAAAGAGACTGAGTTGTTTTGTTTTTCCACCTAGACCTGTATGCGCTGCCATTTTTCCTTCACTCTCCTCGCTGTGTCACTCAGCGCTGACCATCAGACCTCCCAGCCCACACATGCACACACATACCTGCTTTGATTTTGACAGGCTGTTGTGTTACGAAGACTTTCATATATTTACACATATTAAGTTTTTGTCAAGTTTTGCGTAGGCTTACATTACAACAGGTTTATGACAAAATTACATGGCGGCGCCGATTCTTGCGTGCATACCACGAGATAGGAGAAGGAGAGATGCTGTGCGGCTGCCAGAGGAGCCACTGACTGAGTTTACTTTGAAAAGGGTCAGAAAAGTCCGGGGTGTTTCATAAAACATTTAGGGCTGTAGTCCCAGACGCCAAGGCCTCACGACAACACTGATTCCACACTACTGATGTCACTCCCCTTTTTGGAATTAAATCGGGATTTATACTTCTGCGTCAAATTGACGCCGTAGCCTGACAATGCACCTCCCCAGAAATGTAACTACAAGTCAGTGTGGACCTTTTGTCTATTTTTGTAAGCTGAAACCATTTCCCTCAGTGGAAACAAAACTTTTATTTACTTTAATTTCACATATAAGAAACAATAAATTGTGAAGACAATAAAGCCTCCTCAAATATAGCATTTTAAGTCTTGTGTGTGATTTATCCTTCAGGAATTTGTACTAGTAATTATCCTGGCTTCATATGAGCAGAGGAAACTGTCGCTTGTTGCTAGGCTAATTTATACAATGTAAAATGCCATTGGCTTGTGCTAATAACGTTAGCATGTTACATTTGTTTGGAAAACGTGTTTAGTATAAGACAGTTGTTTTGTCAGTGAACCTTATGAGTTGTAATGGAGCCAAATTTCATAAGGTTGCCTTTCTTAAATGTTGCTGTTGTCCCTGGTTTTATATGAGAAGAGGAAAAGTCCGCTAGCCACTAGGCTAATTTATACAATGTAAAATGCCATAGGCTTGTGCTAAAAACATTAGCATGTTGTATTTGTGGGGAAAATGTGTCCAGATAAAGACAAGTGCTTTGTCTGTGAATGCTGCGAGTTATAGTGAAGCTAATTTGTGTACTTGTGTTTAACATGTGTTTTGGGGGTGTTTTTAATCAACTAAACCTAATAGCGCTTCACAGAAACCCCGCTGCCAACTAGTGTTTTGGAGGTGTAACTGCAGAGTGACACAGACACACCACCACACAAGTATAAATGCTCACAACGGCACAGCAGGATATTGCCATTTCTTATCGCACATTATTGTTACCGCACACCCCTACCGTGCAGTCTTACAAATGGTTGCCTCTCTGTTCTGTCAAAAACATCTGCAGCCAAAGCTTACGAGATTCATACAGTAGAGACACAGAGCTACGTCTGACAGCACTTTAACGTCACAGTCACTTTGTCAGTTTAAGTCCAGTATACAGCCACAGTACAGACACAACAAGAAATGTCACTGCCCATATCCTAACTGACATATTCTATGTACGGGGCAGTCACAGCTTATTAGGGCAGTGATACATATTATGTTATGTTAGCTCTGTCTTCCAGCACACTGGATGTGAAATGAAAAATTTACTTGTAGGTTAAAGTGCTGACTGTCAGCTTTAATTTAAGTGTGTTTACATTTGCATCAGATGAACAGTGTAGAAATACCAGCCCTGTTTATCTATAGTCCCCTATTCTCGGGGGCTGTAAAGTAATCAGACAAGTTCACATAAACTTGCATACGTTAATGTTTATGTTCTCATTTGTTTTTATCAGATTTCAGATTTTAAAGTTTAAAAATATTAACCATCATAACAGAATTAACACAGAGCTGAGTTTAAAGGTAGACTTCTTGTATTTGTGTAAACATTTAGATATAGTACCACATGGCTGAACATTTAAGACATTTCTGCCCTTCTCTTTGTGTCTTAAAAAAACTAGAGCTGATCCACAGACACACCTCTCTGTCTAATCCTGCCTCCCTGTCTTGAATATTCCGGCGCAAATGAGATAAACTGTCTGCCACGCTGAATATAGGCTTGAGGCAGATGTTAGTGGAATGCAAGATGCACATTGATGTTTTTGTTGAGGCACACATTTGGTTTGTTTCTCGTGGGAATAACAAGAAAATCAAACATGGCTGGCAGCCCAGTCCAGAGGGGACAGATTGGTCTCCGCTGCAGCGGACTGAGCCGTCTCGTGGTCTCAGCTCTCGCTAACACGAAGGAAATGTGGCTTTGAAGTAGCCAAGAAATGTGTTTTTGGCAGCGATCACTGGACATTGCTAAATTGAGTTCCTGTCCTCAAGATGTAACAAAATGCAACAGAAAATGGAGAGAGCTCAAGATAAAACAAAGGAAAATTGTCAGGTTTGATGGTTTTCTAATTTTGTCTTTCTTCCAGTGCAAGTGCCCGGTCCTGCTCCCAACCTGCAGGCGGTGTCCAACACGCCAACCTCTGTGTCCCTCAGCTGGGACAAACCGCTCACTGGCAACGGAGAGATGCTCACCTACAAGTTGTACTACACAGACAAAAGCTTTGGCACCGAACAGGTAGGACGTGGTGTTTGCTCACTCAGCTGTTAATTATGTTAGGAGAGAGCTTTTCAGGTATCTGAAACACAGACAGATTTGGTGACTGAATAAATTAAAAGATCTTTTTTAATTGCACATCACGTTTCATAATGAAGTTACAGAGTGCTTCACACAAAACAATAGATTGAGAAACAAAATAATAAAAAGCTTGATGTGAAGACATTAAGATGGATTGGAAAAAAAAAGAAATGATACAGAACTTAATAATGCAAGTGAAATCTGGATATGATTTCAGATGAAAGGTTCTGTATGCAACATTCAGAGCATTAATATAGTAGTAAACTACTTTTTGCTATGGAAAGAGATTCAGAGATTCAGACACTTTGCACACATACTATAACATAATATATAGTAACATGTCAACACATAAATAGATGAGTAGTAAATAAAAATCAGAAATAAAAAATATGCCAAGGAGTTCAGTGAAACAAAGGAATCTATAGATAATAAAAATGTTAATAGAGTGATTATCAATAAAAACAAAAAATTACAGAGAATTTAAAAGACAAATTGCAGAGGGAATAAAATATTTTGAATACAGGTTAGTTTTACAAGCAGATAAAGAGTAACAACGCCCTGATGGCAACAGAGAAAATTCGCCTTGTCCAGAAGAAGCTGCAATAGTTGTAGATAGTAGATATATCGTAGCCATGGCATCCTGAGCAGAAAATGAAGCCCTGCTACCACGGCGTGTGCTGAAGTCCGAGTTGCTCTGTGATTTGTTGTAGTACAGGGTCCGGCCACGTGTGCTTGTTTGTGCATGTGTGTATTCCAGCTCATTGCTGCTGTTTCGCACTGCACTCATACGGCAGTTGCTGTTGACATCTGGACGACGTCAATGCAAAAGCATACTGCTGACCCTTCCAGTTCCACCCAGTTAACACCATTAGCTCTGTCAGCACTGTTGCAGTTGTTTTGCGCTGTTTATGGAGTTAGCACCATTAGCTATTAGCCACAGGCTCAGCAACCTACATGTTGAAAACCTTGTGCAGAGAACTTGTACACTCTGAATTACGCATAGAGCTCCTTTAACATACAGTGCCATATTTTTAAATAGATGACACTGAACTATGATTCTGACTCAGCCGTCAAACATATGTAATATTTCCAGCATCAGGGCTTGAACACACGTTATGTTTGTTTGTGCAAAAACGAGAGTGACTGCACCCTGAGACAGACAAAGATCAACTATTAGAAAACAGCAGCACACACTGCATGTCACAGGACAAGGACCAACAAATCACAGCCAGCAGATATTTTTACTTTCTTCTCTAAATATCATTCTATGCACAGGGGCTACCTAGAGCTTCATATCTGTCCCTCAAACAACACTTTAGGCCAAATACACACTTCTAAAGCAACGCCAGGAAGACGATCCACTCCAAACCTGTCATTTGCTTTGCAGTATGAGGCACAACCTGCCTCTGCACCCCTGAAAGTTACCACAGAGAAGGCACAGAGCAGCACCCAGAGCCTGACCTCAAGCAAGACGCGACATGTGTCCAGGCCCTCACAATGTTTCCTTGCATGTTTTGCCGTCATTTTATTGATGGCACATTGTTAAGAGTTGGACAGAAACATGCAGCTCATGTCGTCATGTCACTGCTCACACTTGTAAGACCTTGTAAGAGGAGAAGTACTGTATGTAGCTGACGCTTAGTGCTGCAGGGTTCATTAGATAAAAAGAATATGACTGCACAGCCTAATGTAAATTGTGATGAGCTAAGGAGTTCCTAATCATTTGCCGAAAGACTCTTTGTACTGCTTTTTGGCCACAGTCTTTATTATGCACCTCACAGTGAAACACGTATTGTGCAAAAAGAAAGCACATATGATTCACCCAGTGGTTTTCTGCAGGTCTAACTCCGTCACCAGAGTCGAATTTAGCTGGTTAGATATTGAGTCAGCCCCAGCAGTAGCAGTGTGCAAGCCAGTGAGGCATTAAAAAGCCTTTAATATGATAATGGATGAAACGTCAGCCAGCGTACTGAGTAATGATGCCTCAGCTCCCTGGAGAAGAGAGCCAGAGATGAGGTGAAAAAGGCAAGAGATGAAGAGAGGGCTGGAAGGAAAGGAAGAGGTGAAGGAAAGGGACGGAGCAGAGATGGAGTTAGAAAGACGCAGTGCTCAAAGGACATGAAATATTAAAGGACATGGGGAAGTCAGGGACAACAGATGATGCATCTTCGGGGTGATGAGGTCACAGGCGATCATCTGCCCCGAGTTCAGAGGTTGCGCTCGGGCCGCTCTGGAAGCAAGATGAGATTTCCACAAAAGTCTCCACTTTTTACTCAAAATGTCACAAGCAGAGCGCTGAATGCAAATCGACTTGAAGTAATTGGGCATGTGCCAGAGTGCCCAATTTGTACAGCAAAAAGTCGTGATCACAGACGGAATAATTTGTTTCTCAGTGTAAGATGACATTTTTACACAGAATTACAAACAGAAATGTTAGTGTGATGAAATGATGAAAGCAGGCATCACATTTTGTAGCTTTGCCATATTTGAGAGATTGCTCGGGTTGTAAATCTATTTGAACTGTCTCATTTACAGCATGTTTGTGCCAGTTTCAAACTCGGATGCTAAAATTACAAAACTGCATTTATCAACATGCTGTCAGCAGTGAGATGTTGAAATGAATTTGTGTTTTGCCCTTTTTGCAGGTAACCTTTGCAAGAATAAAACATTTTCTTTTTTCATATTAACTTTACATGATTTGTTCGGTTTCCATCTCATATTTACACATCAAATTTCCAGTGAGCACATTTAACTATGAAGACTTATTTTGTTATATTTGAAAATATTTTTAATATCTGAGTTGAAGACCTTGATATTTGTATTTGTAGTCACACAACTCCTCTTCTCCTCTCTTTCAGGATGTGGACATAGACAGTCAGTCATACACCATGACTGGTCTGAAGAAGAACACAGAGTACAGTTTCCGTGTGGTGGCCAACAACAAGCACGGTCCAGGTGTCTCCACTGACGACGTCGTAGTTCGCACTCTGTCTGACGGTCAGTTGGTTGATGAGGGGAAAATCTACGAAGACTGCTTTTATTTTATGGCAATCCCTGATTCATTTTTATACCACTGTGTAAAGTATTATAGATGTATGTAAAATGGAGTCATCAACAGCATATTTTAAATATAAATCTGGCGACTAACATTTTCACAGCAAGTTTTAACTTGCAGTTGATTAGGACTGTGATTAATGATTATTTTAGCAATTAGCGATTAACCTGCCGGTAGTGCTTACTTAGTTAACGGCGGTTAACGGGTTTTGCGGCTCAAAATGAAGCCACTGGCTTGTGTCGCAGTTTGGGTCAGCCTTGCTGTGGAATTACGGTTATGGCATACATGGTTGCCGCCCACCTGTTTCCCTCCAGGTGTCCACAGTGAGATTTTTTAAACCTAGCATTTTTAACTATGTTAGCACCACTAACCTTGCTGACACTGCTAACGGTGCTAACTCAGCTAACAGTAGTTAAAATGCTAATTTCTAGCTAAATGATAAAAGTTTAATTTAGCTGCTTACTTACTGTGGCGACGGGGGGGAGACCTGAGGGTGGGTTCAGTGTTTCCACAGCAGCGCTGTTGGGTGGCGACAGCGTTAAAAGTGGTAATCGCCGAATCAGCAGCGACATTAGCTAACGTTAGCTTCCACCAGACCTGGGTGGTGTGCAATGCCTTAAACTGAAAGGTAGCAAAATTTACCTATAGACCAATTTGTAACCGTTCAAAAGTATTTTCACTGATTAATGGTGAACCTTATATACAACATAAAGTGAACCTACGTCACAAATCTTTGCATGTACATTAATTAAAACTCGTTGCAGTGTCACAAAACATAGTATTGCGATACTCAAATGTATACTATCTTACACCCCCAGTTAATATTAATTAAGTCCTCCTCGGCTGAGCTCTAATGTTAGCTAGCGCAGTGGTGCTAAGTGAGTTAGCAGTAGATGCTTATTCCTTCTGTGGTGTGATACGGTTCCTACCAATCCCCCTGGGAAGTGTGCCAGGCTTTGAAGCCAATTTTCAAAGTGGCCAAACAGTGGAGTTACAACTTCCTGGTCTCTGACATGATGCCCTGCGGCCCAAAAAGACTTTTTCCCATTGACTTATGTGGTGAAAGAGACGTCTGTCAGTCAGTGGAAACTTTTTTTTTTTTTAACGTCACAGCCACCACAAAATTAGTCGTTTTATTATCAGTATTTAATCCATTCAGTTTGATAACATCTGAAAAGTCAAGAAGAGCTGCACGATTTTGTTATTTTATCTCCATTCAAGTTAACAGAGTAGCCGGTTTGGTCAGTGGAAGTCTCTAGTGCGCCTGCTCTGTGGGCCCAATAATGCAGAAGTAGTGCTGATAATCTGGGTAATATTATACACTGCAGCAACATTATATTGGATCATGTGCCACTGAGCAACTTCCATTGGAATGAACGGGGCCCTGATGCCAGGTCTCTTTATACCTCCATGGCTCCTGCCTCCAACCCATATGATTGTGGCACCTCATCCCTGATCTGCAAAGCACTCACAATTACACATGATCCAGGGCATCGTCCCGACCAGTACTTAATCTACTCCCTTCTGGACGCAGGTATAGACTAGATTTTAGCACAAGCTTTGTTCCAAAAGCCACACAAGGTTTGTGTATGTTTCGTCTTGATTTTACAGGAGAACCAGACTGTGGTATGTAGAATGCCAGTTCATCCCTCCGTCTCTTTTGTATTATACTCGTATAATAATTCTGTATGTCTTTCCTGTTTGTACAGCTACTGTGGAAAAGATTTTTCTCCTTAAGACATATAATAAAACTATCTATCTATCTATGCTTGAAAATCACTTAGATAGTTGCCAGCTACACCTCTGTCAATCAACTAATCAGAACATAAGATAATTAAACATAATGCTTGTGTTCTGTTTTGTTCTTTACTGAAGGAATTCTTTTCTTTTGCTTCACAGTACCAAGTGCTCCTCCTCAAAACCTCACCCTGGAGGTCCAGAACTCAAAGGTAAGAATTAGTTTCCATGACTGAACAGGAAACCGCAGTTTGAAGGACGTCTAACTGCTCTCGATTTTTCTGTTGTCTTGCTGAGGACTTAAAAGCTTTCACAGTTGTTGCTCACACTCCCTCAGATGCAACACCCAAATGAGAAATGCACCTAAACTGCCTGCAGCTTGACTGTTTGGGTCCACAGTGTACATATCTGCTTCACCAAATCCACAAACATTCACTCACTTACACACACAAACAGTTGAACAAATACAGTATGTAGCCTGCGGGCCTGAACACCATTGTTTCTCTGTGTGATTAGCTGCGTCAGAGGCCTGTAGCCCCAGCTGGTTAAGAGGGTGTGTGAACCCTCATCGATCCTCTCGTCGGCAGGAGACTTGCCTGTCAGAAGGTTTTATCCTCTGTATCACTCTCCATCTGTACAGTATCTGGCAAAGAAGCCTGCGGCTCAAATCTAAATGGATATGGAACAATATTAGCCTGGGAGATGTAGGCACGGTAAAAATAATTCTTAGGGAGTTAATGGGATACTTTGGATATTTTGAAGTAGGGTTGTATGAGGTACTTATCCATAGGCAGTGTATAAGATACTCTAGATATCGGTCAGCTCACTTTCAGTTTGAGGAACATGGAAGCTCAGCGATGTACTGCTATAGAGGGGTCAACAGAAAAAGTCCCACCCAAAACATTAACTACTGGTTTAGGTGTACACTATATTTAAGATCTTTTCACTGCTTAACCATCAAGTCCGACAGCAATATCTGACAGAGAAATGAAGCCATTATATTGTTTTCTTCAAAGCCAGACATTTCTCAGACATTGAGAAAAACATTAATTTAGTATTGATGAACACAGGAGCTGCTGGTCTACTGCTGCCTCAATCAGTTATTTTGTTTGTGTTGCTGTGTGACTTTAGGGTTTAAAAGGGGAAGTTCAGACTCACCAGCGTCACCCAATAACACTAACTAACTGATCGAGGCAGCGGTCGACCAGCAGCTCCTGTGTTCATTGAGCTAAAATTAGTGTTTCTGTCAAAGGAGTCTGGTGGCTTTAACAAGCATAGAGCATAGAAGGGGGCGGGCTGTCTGACAGGAAGGTAAAGCAGTGAAAATACTCTAAATATAGTGCACACTTAAACTGTTTTTAATGTTTATTAGGTGGCTAAAATAAATTTTGTGGCGGCACCCATCCACAGCAGTACTTTGCTTAGCTTCTGTTTCGGTACTCCTGCTGCTTCTCCAAACTGGGGTCGTGCCGACGGACTTCTACTGTTGGTAATACACTGACTATGGATAAGTACCTCATATAACCATCCTTCCATCCATTTTAATCTGCTTGTCTGAGGCTGTTTCTCGGGGGCAGCAGGCCAAACAAAGCACTCCAGACATCCCTCTCCCCAGCAACGCTTTCCCGCTCCTCCTGGGGGACCCCGAGGCATTCCTACTGAAACACCTCCAACAGGAGGCACCTAGGAGGCATCAGATCAGATGCCCAAACCTCCTCAACTGACCCCTTCAGACGCGGGGGGCAGCAGCTCTACTCCAAGCTCGCTCCGGATGTCCGAGCTCCTTATCCTATCTCTAAGGCTGAGCCCAGCCACCCCACGGAGGAAACTCATTTTGGTTGCTTCTATCTGCTATCTCATTCTTTCGGTCACTACCCAGAGTTCATGACCATAGGTGACGGCTGGGACGTAGACGGACCAGTAAATTCCGGCTCAGCACCCTCTTCACCACGTCGGACCAGTGTAGCACCTACATCACTGCAGAAGCGCTCCATTCTCGCCTCATCATGAACAGGACCCCGAGATACTCCCTCGTTTGCGGCAGTAACTCACTCCCAACCCAGAGGGGGCAATCCACCGGTATCCAGCAGGACCATGGCCTCAGATTTACATGCAACCCCAACTCAAAAAATCCCAACTGTCCCTTTAAGACACTAATCGAAATATATGATTTTCAGCCATATTAGCTCAGTTAACATAGATAGATGTCTTGGTGTATTTTTACCTATAGTTTGCCAGATCAATGCTTATCAGGATGCTATGAACGAAGCTACCCTGGTAACAGCCATTTCAGCCTGTTGGTTAACATGTTTTTTTAGGAGACAGGATGAATAGAATAAATTCACAACAGATTTAAGTGTTTGAAAGTGAGATTTCTTTTATCTAGATTGAATTTCTCCGAGATAACCGGATCAGATTCCTCACAGCTCAAGCTGACAACTCCAGGTGTCTCACACTCTTTTTAAGTATCGTTGTTAAATCAGATTTATTACAGTTAAACATACTGTAGTTCTTGTGTGACACTCCTGATTAGATAAGCCTGCTGAGGTGGCTGCAGGCTTCACAACAGGCTCCCTGATTAAAACAGGAAACCGGCCTGAGCTGCCTGTCTCTTTAGCCATTTGATCTTCAAACAGAGAGCTGTAGGCCTGTTTATTGTATATTTCCACCCGAGTGACGGATTAAATTTGATAAAAGATGTTTCTCACTCATGACATGTGAGACAGCAAGTGCAAACAGAGCGAGCAGCAAAGAGAAGAAGATACAGAAAACCTCAGGGTGCTTGCATTGACTACAAAAGCAGCAGCCGGCGCTTTTAGCCCTTTGCTGGTCGATGCAGAACCAGAGTGAGAGAGAACTGTCAAAGCAAACTAGGAAAAAAAAAACTGGTAGACAATCCTATCACACACTCCCAGCTTGAGTGAGAACTGGCCACCCATGCTGAGGGATACTCAGCTGAGATTTGTGGAGAGAAAACACTCATGCTAATGTTAAGAGTAAAATGGAGAGGAGACACTCTGCGGAGGGGACGGGAACTGTAGCTGAATTGTTTTTTGAATGGATAGTGTACGTCCAGCTGTCCCTCTCCAATTAGGCCCGAACAAACCCATTTCAAACTGTGAAACAAACATCTAGCATCCTTTATTCCTAAGCATTATTGAAATTAGTCGTCTGAATTTTTATTCTTTGTCGTCATTGTGTTTAATTCTGAATGCAAACAGTCATTAAGTCAATAATTCTGGTACAAGTATATAGATACAAAGCATTTACGCAATTAGCTGTTAGAAACGCCCAGCCAAATGGAACTAAGGGAGAAGAAAAAACTAATCAACATGCATTTCAGATTCAGTCTGCTCTTTGGGTTTTGTCAAGCAGAACCGCACATCTTTAACCTGCAAGAAAAACTGAAAATCGTGTTTTTGTGATTTTTATTTTGCACCTTTTTTTCTTTCTTTTCCTGTGATTTTCCAAAAGTCAATTAAACAGGTTTTTATGATTAGGGAAAAGAAGGCAGGAAAGCAGCACGCATAACGAGTTGGGACCGATAGTGTAATAAGAAAAATGGAATAATTGAACACACTTAACACAAATTTAATTTGTGCAATTCCCCTGACTTTGCTGGGGAGGAACGTGTGTGTGTGTGTGTGTGTGCGCCCTCTACATGTATTCAGGCTTTTGTGCATCAGTTTGACAGTGGGGAAGCGTTAATTAACTCTTCTCCCACGCTGGGCTACCCCCCACCTATCTCTTTAAACACACACAAAAACTCAGATGCATGAATCCCACAACAGTGCAGCGAGGCCCCGCCAGCAAAAGTCCTGAATTCATCTCCCTGCCTCAGAGTCTCTGCAGGGTTAACCTGACCACATGCACACATGCACACCCCAGTCATCAGGACACCTCCTTCTATTATTCATGTGTTTATTTCTTCCTAATGCGTCAATCTGCACTGCGTCACCCGTGCTCAGAGGGGTGTTTGTTTTTGCGGGGCCCTCCCATTTGCACCACTGTCAGGAGGAGAGGGGAGGGGCAGGTGAGACAGTGTTTCTGGCCAACAGAACAGTAAACCTGCAGAGTTACGTTAACACAAACACCTTTGCCAAATTGTGTGGGAAGGTGTCATGGTACCTGCCAAGCCGTGAGGTCACCTCTACAGCTGCAGGCCCAAAAGCAGATGGTCCCACATGTGCTAAATGTGGGTTTTTGTTTCATCCTCGCTTATTTTTCCTCCCTCAGAGCATCATGCTTCGGTGGCAGCCTCCGCCCCTTGGCGGCCAGAATGGGGAGATCACCAGCTACAAGATCAGATACCGGAAAGGATCCCGGAGGAGTGAAGCAGCCGAGACCACCGGAGGCACCCAGCTTTACAAGCTCATCGATGGTAATGGGCTCTGAAGTTTTTGTCTGCTGGTGCAGTTTCTCAGAAAGACTGCCCAGTGATGTGCTGCAAGTGGGTGTGAATGTGGTGCATTTATTACTGTCTGTGTAGGTGGAGAGGAGCTAAAGACCCAGTTTAGACCAAGCACTGCACATCCAGTTACACCTAATGGGTTTGGACACTGTTCACATTTAAACCAATATTGATTTTGGTACCTGCAATTCAGTACCAGTACCCAACACTACCTTTTTTTCTCTGTAATAAGAAAAATTAAAATTTGAACAAGCTGCAGGGTTGATGTACTAGATTAAAAAGCAATTTTGCTCCTCTGCTCTTTTTTAAGAGCTTATCTGTCTCTGTCTGACTGCTTATGCATGCATATGTGTGCCTCGTTAGGAAGTAACAAGTTACATGTAACTACTACATAATTAAATTACAAAAAAATGTATTTGTAATCAGTTACAGATATTTAGAAAACATGTTAGTAAATTAGTTACTAATCAAATTGTTGGTGCTTACAAAGAGGTTACATCTGAATATTCATCTTGGTAAAAAGTTTAGAATGTAATCCAGCGGCCCATCCATGGGCCCCTCGTAAGGTGTTTTTCGATTATTAAGATATGTAAATTAACAGTTGTATTTGTTGTTATGTAAGTGGTTTACTTACAGGAAATATCATTTGAAAGCTATGCTCCTCGCATTTCCATTACTGCCGACCATTTCAAGATACAACTGCCACAGCAGGCTTAGTCTCGCCACCAGACAATCAGAGATCTCCACCTTCTGATAGTCTGGGGACACTCCTTTCTAAAGTGTGTTTAACACACCGGCGAAAACGGCCGGCAACAAAGCAACGCCTCTTGCATTTTTGAAAAGGACACGCCTTCTCGGAAATGTGCGCTCCCCCTTTTTTCGTCCGCAAGGAAACAAACACACAGAGAGCTTGAAAATGGATGCTGAGAGATTAAACTACGTTTCATCAAACGTGTGCTCATCCGTGAAGAAAATATTTTTTCCAACGGATGTCTTAGTTACAACATGATTGAGCTAACTGGAGTAGTTTCATGTCGTATCTGACAACGGGAGGCTTTTAACAGATGACGTCCAGATGTTAGCTTTGCTGCTGCTGTTAGCTGTCCCTGTCAGCTGCAGCCACTGATGCTTTCTAGACATCGTGATTTCCCAAAACTGAATAAATACCACACATAGCGACACAAAACTGCTTTGCTAGCTCAATCATGTTGTAACTAAGATATCCGCTGGAAAAGATATTTTTTTCAAGGACCGTTTAATGAGTTATTACCTATTACAGACACTGCTAACGGCTAACAGGGCTAACAGCTAACAGTTAGCCCAGCTAAACGTGCACACAGAAATAGTAATGTTTGTGCAATCATTGTGTTTATAGACTTTACAAACATCGGATTAGTCCAAACGGTGATACAGTGATGTGAAAAGTGTGATATATAGGCTATATATATATATAGCTAAAAGCTTTGCTGGTTTTCTACCTGGAAGTATTTGTAAGCAACAAGGCGATTCCCTCTATATTCCGGCCGGCTGGATGAGTCAGAGCCTTGTAAAAGATTATGTTTGTTTCTTTTAGTTGGCGAGAATGTGTCGCCGCAAACGCAACAAACATCCACTAACTTTGACGGAGTTTTCTGTGAGCACGGCTGAGCCATTTTGTACCGCTACATGTGTTTCTAGTGGGACTATGTTTACAAGCACAAGAGTTCAGCGAGCCACCGAAGGACCACCCTGCAGATTTACTATTGGTTCTGCAACATAGGGAGTTTTTTTAAACTCTGAAATTGTATCCGCCCATCTAAACACAAAATCAGGGAGAAAGTCATCAGTCTTTAGTTAAGCAAAGCGTCTAAAGACTGACTTGTGAGTCTACAGCAGGCTTAGTAAATGCCTATGTCAGGCAAGAAACAAACAATTATAACTGACCTATAAAGCATAGTTTAAATCCACAGATCGATATTATCCAGACAGAAACTCTGCCTACTCAGTGCCCAGTTCATTTCACACACACTGCCAGTAGTCCAGATGATCTAAATCCAGCACAATATTTAGTCCAAGCACATTATTACATCTGTAGATATCCACAAACTGCTGTTGCATCGCTTCAAACATTCATATTTCTTCACGTATTATCCATAATTTCTCCGTCTTGCATGTAAACAAACCAACCGGCTGGATGCCAAATGGAGGTAAACTCCTGGCCTTTTCATTGACACCTCACTTGAGCCAATAGGAGATTCCAGTGCTGTTGCTATGGCCTTAATCACCATTGAGGCCCTGTGTTGAAGGAACATACATCACTTACATTTCTGGGGTTTAAAGCTATGTAATGAGCCAAAGATTGGCTCAGTTGGCCCAGTGGCTTGTGGGTCTTGTAGTTAATGACACTGCAGATCTCCAAAGGAGGCTCGAACTCTTTACAGTAACTGTACACTGTCATAAATGTACAGAAATAATAAACAAATGGCTTCTTTGTTGTCTTAGGTGGGGGAAAACAGTCTTTCTTATGAATTTAGGTTTTCTAGAGGTTTTTATATAGAGAGTAAGCTCCTAATTCTGTCTGTTGATTAGTTTTTCACTCATATTCACACATTCAGTACCAAACTAGCACGTTCCCTTACGTCTATAATATGATTTGTGGGCTGGAGCATCTCTGTAGCACCTCAGTGCACTTGACCAGTTGCGATTTTGATAATATTTCCATTAGTTGTGTAGCCCTAGACGTTTGGACTGATGGATTTAACATGAACTGGTACTCTGTGGCACCAACATAATTCAGTTGGTACCCTTAAAAGTACAAAACTCAATACCCAACCATAGCATCCAGTTAGTGCAGCGGTGGACAATAGTTCACACATGGCATCAAAATGCATTTTAATACATCTGGAGTCAACACTTTTGCTCAGTCTCACTTTGCTCCTCATATCTGTGTCATATCTGTGTTCACACTTGTGTGCAGAGCCGTCCACTTGGATCACTCAGGGTGTGTTTTGATGCAAAGTGTGAACAGGGCCATTAAGATAGTGATAACACTGTGAGAGATTTGTGCTCTTAACTCAAAATGCAGCTCTTCTCCTGCAGTATTAAATTAAATCCATAGACGGTCTCCGACTTTTCTATAATATATTTTGATGTGATTGCTGAGCATGATTTTAAAATGGTGCCTGCAGAAAGAAAACTTGTTTTTTGTTCTCAGGGACCACCAAATCCCAGTGTTGCCTTTTGATGCTCTATATAGGTCCTACATCAAAACACTTATACTATCAGTCTCCATTTTTTCTCGGCTGTATGTAACTTAGATACTGTCAGCTCAGCCTGACGTGCTACAATATTTACAATCTTGATCTTTGAGACTGAAGACATGTCTGATATGTTGTTTGGAGTCAGTCAGGCTGGAAGTCTGTTTATTAAGTCAACATCTGCATTTCATCTGAGTACTTTGAGACGGAGTTACACGTCTTACCGTATCCCAGCGTTACCCGCTGCTCCCACCAAAATATGCACAATATCACCAGAGACACACAGCAATGGTGATTAATATTAGATGTTGTCTCAGCAACTTTCAAGTGGCCCGGCCTCACGCTGTGTGCTGCATCAAAGAGAATATACACTTAAAAGTTGATTTTTGAGAACATTCTGGGGGGTGAAACAGAGGGGTGTTTGTTGGTTCAAAAGCGTTTAGAAGGAGATGTTGTAGCCTCGGAGGCACGGATAGTTAGGCAGTCTTCAGAAGCTACCCCCAAGGGTGGCCCAGAATAGTGGGAACAGAGAGAACAGACTACAGGATTAGCATGTAGCGTGCAAATGGGACAATATGACGATGATGAAAAATTTTACAGCAAATTAATACAGCAACACATCATTTGTCAGCAGGCGTTCCCCTCTTTTGTGAATACCAAAGCTGGCACCCAGCGGTGAAACAGCTTTTTCTGAAGGAGACATAACTCTAAAATACAACTAAAAATCCTCCTAAAGTTTTTTTTCAAACTCTTTTTACCCCTTTATTATTATATTTTTTTTTGTGCCGGCTACAATGACACACTTTTCCTTTAATGGTCTTTAACGGTAAATGCATTTTTAGCCCCCCAAAACATATTAATCAAAGGTGAAAAAATAAATCTGAATGAGTTTAATGATATGAGAGGGAAAGAAAGTTAATTGCACCAAAGAAACCTTCATTTGATCCGTCCCCAGCCAGCCTTATAGATTTTCTCCTTAAATTCTGCAGAGACGAATCGGGCATCTGTTTAAAATATTTCTGCTTTCAAAATATTTATTGTGTCTGCGATGCGAAACCCCAGTTGGCCAGCCGAGTGGAGAGCAGCAGTAAATTATAAAATAAAATCAGGTTTTAGAAAGAGAGAGACGTTTTTAATGAGAGGTTTTATTGCTGCTTGAGATTCAGTTCAGCTACAGCTCGGTCTGAATACCCGAGCTTTGATTCTGACCTGTTTGTGTTGCCTGTGCAGCTTTGGAGCGTGGAACGGAGTACTCCTTCCGGGTGTCGGCCATGACGGTGAATGGCACAGGACCGGCCACTGAGTGGACCACAGCGGAGACGTTTGAGAGCGACCTGGATGGTAAAAGCACCAGTTGTACTTAAATAATACAGATTAAACCAGGTTTAGAGTTCATGTTTCCAGTCTTTTTACTGCTAAGTCTTTTTTAGCATTTAATTACCTGATTGTCTCTCTGACATTAACGGACTCAACTTTAAAGGGGCAGTTCACCCTAAAATCAAAATTACATATAAATATATACAAATATATATAAATATAATATAAATTACACATCTTGCCTGTAGTGCTATTTATCAATCTAGATTGCTTTGGTGTGAGTTGCTTAGTGTTGGAGATATCGGCTGCAGAGATGTCTACCTTCTCTCCAATATAATGGAACTGGATGGCACTCGGCTTGTGGTGCTCAAAGCGCCAAAAATACATTTGAAAAAACAGTGCATCAACTGCTAGCTCACCCAGCTCACCTGAGCTAGTTAACATTTGAGCTCAGCCAGTGAGGATGCCCTTAATGTTTACATCTTGCACTGTCCAGAGCAAGAGCTGCTCGTCCATGAGTAGATGCACGCTTCCCTCTGCGCAGTGATATCAGTTGATGGGTGTAGTTCGGTGGAAAGAAAATAGTTCCTACGACCACCTCAAGTCGAGTGCCATCTTGTTTTATTGTATTAGAGAGAAGGCAGACATCTCTACAGCCAATGTCTCCAACACTCGGCAACACAAGCCAAAACAATCTAGATTTATAAAGAGCTCTACAGGTAAAAAGAAAAATACGTACTTTTGATTTTGTGGTGAACTGTACTTTTAAGTCATTTTTGTGTTTTCATCACTAGAATCACGAGTACCGGACATGCCGAGCTCTCTCCATGTCCGGCCATTGGTCAACAGCATCGTGGTGAGCTGGACGCCGCCAGAGAACCAGGACATTGTGGTGCGCGGCTACACCATTGGCTATGGCATCGGCAGTCCTCATGCTCAGACCATCAAAGTGGACTACAAGCAGCGCTACTACACCATTGAGAACCTCGGTAAGAACAAACCACTGTTCAGTCTGTTCTGCTACATGTTCATGAAAACACCGCAATGCTTGTGTTTTACTTTTCCGCAAATATTGATTTGATCACTCAGTTATTTGTCACCTACATAATGACACCAAAGAATCTCAACTGATTTGTCAAATACCACAAGTCAAATATTGATAAGGGCCATGTGGGCGAATGTACCTTCGCCCAAAATGTTAGCATTTATAAAACATCACAGTGATTGTCCTACTTAGAAATAAACTGACTGGCTCTTTGAGACTTTAATTACAAACAAACAAATGCAGACACAAACAATATGAAGCAATTCATCTGTGCCTCATAGTCAGTATTTACAGAATTAATGAGATCCCCTCCACCACACGCCTGAGCCGCTAATTATACAGATTGGCCTAATGAGGACACAATAATTAAAGGTAAAAAAAAATTTGTTTAAATAAAACAAACTTGTTTTGGAGGATTTTAATGCTCGCTGTCATCAAAGCAAATGAAACATCAAATGAAAGGTCTTCCTCACTGAAATGTTGTGCTGAGTGCCAATTCTCTGCGTAGGATCAGTCGTTAGAGAAACTGACACAAATTATTTCCACCACTAATTTCATGATTTATTATAATAGATTAATCATTTTTTAACCCTTTAAACTCTGCAATAGCAATGGTCTGCCTGTGCCCTACAGTGGTATTTTTGCTTGTTGTTTTTGTCATTTCTTGGAGTATCTTCAAACGTTTCATATCACTAAAATCAGAAAAATCTAAGCTAAAACATTATGGAAGTCAATGAACCATAATAATTGATATAAGTATTTAATGATGAGTTTCAGATGCCTCCATCAGAGCAGAGGTTTTGCCTCCCTAAATGTAGCACTAAGCGTTACAGTTCGCTTACCTTAACCAGCAGTGACCACTAATTGTCCATGATTTACCCCTGACAATGTGTGATACTGGATTCTGTGTGTTATGTATGGAGCATGGAGTTTGCCTTTTTAACTTCTTCTGAAATGTGTGTGTGGAATTCAAGTGAACTATCAACCACTACACCTATGTCCTTTTCCTCATCCACGTGCTGGACCACCGGTTCTCCAATAGTATAATTAATTTTATTGTCGTTAGATTTCCCAGTGTGTAAATGTTTACACTTTTCTGAATTTAATTTCAATAACCACTCATCACACCAGTTACTCATGCTACGGAGATCTTCTTGAAGATGGGCTGTGTTGGTGTCCTTAGTAATTATTCTAAACATTTTAGTATCATCCGCAAAAAGATACACATCAGATTGTAACATATCTGGTAAATCATTTATATAAACAACAAACAGTACAGGCCCCAACACAGATCCCTGTGGAACTCCAGAGGTCACGGGTTTCCAGACAGAAGTGGCACCATTTACCACCACCTGTTGAGTTTTTGAGATATGCTCATTTTTATGAGCAGAGTGCTGATGCCTTATGATGGATTCATTATTCATTCCTCTGGTGTCACCGAATGTTTTTGCGCGGTTTTGCACCACATGTGATGTAGCATAATGATGTCATCATGAGCCTACAATGGGATGACATGGAATACAGAAGCCTTAGCTTTCTGCTGCTAAAAGAATGAATGTTCTAGCTATTATAGTTTTCACTTTATATTGACATATATATATATATAAAGCAGTGGTTCCCAAGTGGTCCAGCCACAGGGTCCAGATTTCTTCTTGGTCATTAGTTCAAGGTCCACAGAGTTTAAAACATTCAGCATCACTTGTGCCTGGCCATGTCGTCAAGCTAGTTTGCTGTCTCTGTCCAGTATCTGTCCATTAGTCACTCACTCTACAGCAGGAAATGGCACTTCAAAATGAAAGCTCTGTGTCAGAAATTCACTGTACCTCAAAATAAAGTGTGTTTTTTTTACAAATTTGACAAGCTTGTGAGTCACTTGCGGTCCATTCAGAATGGACCCAGCGACCCACTTTTGGACCGGGACCCATCAGTTGGGAACCAGTGATATAAAGGATTATGCCAACGATTGTTTTTAAAGGGTTAAATAAAACTCAAGAAGACACACAGTTTGTTCCAGAGGTAATTACAGATTTTGTTCCCATTGAGTCCATTATGTAGGTCAAACTGTTGTTGGTTTTATTAATGGTATTTATTGATTAATCATCATCAATGAAACTGCAGTCATCAAAGCTCCAGGAAGGGGTCTAGAAGTAGATTAAGAGTTAAACGATAATCTTAGGAGATGAAGAGATCTGAGGGAGGAATTGTTGCAAAATATCTGTATATGCATAATTGAATCCTTCATTACAATCACAGTAAGAGGAATGATTGTATTCAAATACTCATTCTGGCCAATATCGCAATTACGAGTTGAGAGTCTCGAGAGTTTTGGCTTGATTAGCCGGTTGGATATCTAATTTATCTCGCTCTTCATGTCTCTCCCACTACACTCTGCCTTAACCTCTCATTCTCCTTCTCTCCCTCAGACCCCAGCTCCCACTATGTGATCACACTGAAGGCCTTCAATAACGTGGGGGAGGGGATTCCTGTGTATGAGAGCGCCATCACCAGACCGCAGTCAGGTATGAACGACACACATCGAAATCAAGGCATAAATCTGCTGCCTGCCTGGAAAACAACAAAATAATTCAATAGTTGCATTCGTCTCTGGTAGAAAATCCCGTTAACATCTTGCTCATACACAACAGAAGCCACATAAAACATTATAAGATATACTCTCACTGTGCAGCCGTAGTCGCTCAGCTCAAACAAAGACTTCGACTGACATTTATCTTCGCTCTTCCTCTAACCTGAGATCATTATGAGACAGAATGTGTCTCGACTCCAAATTACCAAAGAGATAACGGGTCATCGGGGTGTCTCACTGCTCTAATTAACTCTCCCCTCAATGGCTCCCAATATACTCGAGTCTGTTTTTAATCAAAGGTTCAAAACCCTCCAATTTTAGCCATAGATCACCCAATGTCCCGATATTAGGATTTCAGGAAATAAGATCCCCATATATTGATGCAGCAGATATCCAACTAGAGAGAACAGATGGAAGAATTATTGGAGGATATAAAGAAGGGACATTGTGTATATGATTACAGTAGGCACAGGAAGAGTGAACACACACTGGATTATAGCTCACCAACCTAAGGACATGATATTTAACCTTTCCTCATTAAAATGTCTAAAAAGGACCTATGTTATATATTTTGTGGAATTTTGTACTTACATTATCTCAAACATTAGGACAATGTTCACACCCAGAGAAATCTGCAAGTTTAATGAAGGACACAGTCCGCGTCATTTGGTTGCCGTCGCCTGTCTGCCAGAAGCCTATCCAGTTGTAAGCCAAATTTTTATGATACACATTTTAGATCTTATTTTAACAATAGGTTTTAAAAAGATGATGGATTTTAGTTAGATGTCTGGATCTCAAGTTATCAGAGAAACAAGCTGAGCAAACGTCAACGACAGCTCGGCTCCAGCCCCTGCTGTGCCGAACGGCATCAGAGAAACATGAATTTTTAACATGACGCTGCTTTATTTGGGGTTTTTCCAGTTTAAATCAACTGTTCTGTTTGTTTTGGAGAGGAGGGGACCTATGCGGATGATTCAGCTCCTGGTAAAAACCTCCTGAACATCTGGATTTTAAGTTGTCAGACAAAAAAAGTTGAGCACACATTAGCAAGAGCTCAGCTCGCAGCTCTACAACAAGCCAAACAGCATCAGAAAAACCCAGATTTTTAATGTGAAACTGCATTATTCAGTGTTTTTACCGGGTTTAATCACCTGGTCTGTTTGTTTTGAAGAGGAAGAGACCTCTGTGGATAATTCGGCCACTGGTAAAAACCTTGTGAACAGTAAACACCGAAAGAATCCTAATTGGGAGAAACTGACTGCAATGATGGCACTGTGCTGTCTTTTGTTATTGCTTTGGCTAGCATTTGATTAGTCCCAACTGTTAAACCCTACTGCGTCTAAACATTATTTTACATTCTTAATACACACATATTCAGTGGCATGGCTGATATTGATCAATTTTGGCTTATCAGAGACATATCAGTTTTGTATATATCAGTCAACAAGTAACATGAAATAGCAGTACAATCAGCTGCCAGAAAGACTCATTTTTTATTTCAACTCCAGCATTCTATACAAGCAATACAGTTTTTACATAGCTCATATAGTACTTTGATCATTGTACAAAGTTTTCAGCTGCCGTAACATCTATCCAGGTTTAAGAAAAGTACGGTGAAGAGTTCAAGTGTGATAAGATGTACCTGAGATTCAAACTTGCACGGAAATAGAAAGAAATTGAGTCACCAATAATAATGATAAGTAAATAAATGTGTAGATACAAACAGGACTGTATGTTGGAAGTAAAATAGAGTACTCATTGCAGTTGGTCTACCAGAGAGCATTGAAAAGTTTATTTATTAAGTGTAGAACGTGGGGCTCAGCACACACTACCTTAGTCACAATTCTTTGAGAGTCAAGAGTGTGCACCTCCAGGCGAAAAAATTTGGGTGCAAGACAAGAATACCTCACTGCAGGAAGTCTGCACACAGTAGGATCCAAATAAATAGTTTATGTTTTATTTTCTTTTAAGGCAACGTTTCGCCTGAGGAAGATCTTGTAGACCGAAACGTTAAAAGAAAAGAGAAATAAACTATTTATTTGGAGCCTACAGTGTTCAGACTTTCATCACTTTCCTAACTAAGTTTAAGAGATTATTATTAAAAATATGATTGGCTGTAAAAATCCAGTATCAGTTGGACTGTGCTCTGTTGCCAGTGATGCCGTTATCTTTGCACATCTGCGTGCATTACAATGAAACAGTTGTTGTTGCATCAAGTAAAGAATATGGGCAATCCAGTTTGGCTGCCAGCCCGACGATCTATAATCCTTTAGATCACGACCCTGTTAACAATTAGAAGTAGAAGTTAAGTCTCCATCCAGCGTGCTTGACAAATGATCTCAAAGTGTGAAACGCTGCCTGTTAGACTGCATGTTAGCTGAGTTCACAGAGTTTATGTGACAGTGTCAGAAGACAACCAGCCCATGCTCCCCGGGGTGTCCCAGAATGTGGGCTGCGCCCGCCTCCTCTCCTATCCAGCCTCCCACCTCCCCGCTCAGCCTTGATCACTCCGGTTTGTCTCCTCCGCAGCACTGTTGCAAAGCCGAGCTTGAGAGGGGTGGGATGCTGGATGACATGAATCACGTCAACATGCTTCGAGGGGGGGTGGCAGTCTAAGTGTATGCGCGCACACCCACACACTGTCATACTGTACACTTCTCTCTATGAAGCTCTCTCTGCCTCATACACACACAGCGCTGCACGCACACACATGCAGACCCCCTGTGGTGGCTTTGGCAACCCTTCGTCAGATCCAAACGTTTCCTCTCAAAGCAGAACCAAAGCCCACCACCATCGTCTGCTGCTGAATCCTCTGGGGCGCGTTCCCTTCCTGCCAGTTTGTTCAAGTCGGGATTAAAAAGACGAGCTGACCTACATAGTACTTTTACTTTTGAAAAAAAAACTGAGGGAAAACTTGGTGAACTTAGGTTGAGAGAGTGCTAAGTTGAATATGTTATAATAATATGACGTCTTAACTGAAGAGCAGGAAATGAGGGACTGCACCCGCGTCTGAAACGAAATGTTACACGGGCAATTCGGCCTCTTTCCTGCAGTGTATTCTGCTGGCTAACATTGGAGACTGTATTCTTCTGGGTAAAGAAAAGCAGCTTGCATGCCACTCCAAAAACCTCAGTGCCTCTCCACAACCACATGAATTCTCTGATCTTCATCACACACACACACACACTCTGACTCAGTCTTGGGAATATAACGAGGGCAGCTCTGCACAAAGAGGTGTCAAATGGAGCGAGGCAGAGAGGAGCAGAGAGGACCAACAAGTGGTCAAGGAGGAGTGTCATTGTGGGTGAATGACCAAAGCTTTTTCCTCCCATCACCAACTAAACCAAGGACAGAGCAGAGAGACCAGCAGCCAGGAGGCCATCTTGAAGCGATTATCCTTCAGTACGGCAGCCAAAAGCTTCTTGTTTCAGCCCCTCATACACACTCACATACTGGGTTTTATGGAGTGTAATGGGCAGGCACCTCACACACAAACACTCTCAAGTGTTTTTTGTGTGAGCACATATACACACTGTCACTCTTACATAAACAGATGATTAAACGACAGGTTGACGTTACACAACATACTGAATGCCATTTATCATATTTAAGTGCTGGACTGCAGTTTTAATGGGGCTCCTTAAAGGTGAAAATTACTAGATTTTAAAATTTAATTTAGTACTTAGAGATGAATAGAAATGATTATCAGTAGCTGTAGCTCTCCCTTTACTGTCTTTGTTTGTTTTAGCATTTCAGTAATGTCAAATCAGCAAACAGGACAGTATTGTATTTAGTTTTTTGGGGGGATTTACATATTTTTTGCATCAGTGTGATAAAGTATGTTGATTTTTCAGGTGCCTTTTTTACCGCATTGGCCAAAAGCAGAAACTTTCATCTGGTAATTTTATCTATAAACTGTTTCCCAATCAAATTTCCTGTATATAATAATATACAGTATATTGATATCACAAAATGACATACTGAGAAAGTATAGAATCAATACATGAGAACTGATTATAGTACTGTATGCCTCTTAATATAAAAAAAAACAACTAATAGGACAGTCTGTCTTATTTATTAATTTGTTTATTTTTATGGGACACTGCACATTAACAAATATTGTTGTAGTTGTGTCAGAGTTAGCCAGAAGGCTTATTTCAATATCAGATGTTACAGTCGCCCTAAAAAAGAATCTAAAAATAAAATTTAAACAGGTGTTTGAATAGTTTAAAGCTGCTGTTAGTAACGTTAATAAAAAATAAATAAAATAATAATAATATGTTTTGTCATATTTGCTAAAACTGTCTCTAGGTAGGACAGGTAATCTATAAAAAAAATCATACTCCTCTGCCTACTCTATTACCTTGTAGTGTTTCTAATGGCATTACTGCATGTGAACGAACACAGCCAATCAGAGCCGAGGAGTCTCTAACACAGCTGTCAATCATGTCGATCACTGCTCGTGAACTGAGATCAAACTGTCAAATATGAATCAAGATGAACAAGTAACTGCATAGCCTGTTTCTTGTTTCATGTGTTCTCAGAAACACATTTTAGTTCACTGTTTAGCTGTAAAATGAGAGTTTGTCCAACTGGTGAGCGTTGCTTAGTTTCAGTTGGATTGTTTTCAACATGGCAACCTGACCAAACTCTCATTTTACAGCTAAACAGTACACATCTGAGGTGAGAAATAGGCAATGCAGTAACAGAATCTTGATTCATGTTTGATCAGCGTTGACTTGTTTGACAGTTTGACCACAGTTTACAGTTTAGCTGCAATTGACATGATTGGCAGCTGATTTAGAGACTTCTTGGCTCTAATTGGTTGTTTTTGGTGTACTCCGGTGTATTCTAGCAGATGCCATTAGAAACATTTGGAAAAGGAGGAGGGACATGATATTTAGCGCAAATTATCCGTTTCATGCAGTTATTTCTGGATAAAGCGACAGTTTCAGTAAATGTGACACAAAATAATTTTCATAAAAATTACCAACTTAAAAAAGAATATTAATGTTTGTAAAGATTTCATACAGGACAGCGTTATACTGCATTGTTAGGTACTAATTAAAACGTGCAACATCCAAACAGTAAAATGGAGCTGTTATAAACCAAACTAAACAGGATTAGGTTTGTATCTCACATCATTATAATTGTATCCTCACAATGGGAATGATGCCAGCCATTATCTCGTATTGATTCAAAGAGGAAACTTTCCCCACAAGCTTTTTAGCGAATGCTTTTGAGCCTGAGAACAGAAGCAGCACTCTACACACACACACACACACACATCCATATGTCCGTGACTCTCTTCTCTGCCTGCAGGCTCCGTTACTTAAAGCCTCTGTATTCCTTCTATAGTTTTCAAGGACATAATGCAAGTTGTTGACGTCGCTCGGCACAGAGGGAGATGTTCCAGTGCATTCAGTGTCCTTCTGTTTATCCACTTTACATTAAGATGTCGTGAAAAGCTCCATGATGTAAACATTTCTGTATCACCTCTCTCTGAAAAGAGTGGGTCAACACCGAAATGTGCGTGTTTGAAAAGTTGGCTGTAGGATTGTGGGTATCTGCTTTCAGCCTAGTTTTCCATTTACTGTAATTCTTTCTTATGAATAGAGTATCTCTTCCTCTCTCTGTAGTGCTACAGTAGCTATTGATAGAACAACACGTACTTCTATATAGCAGCCAACTCTGTAGATTCATCTTACTGTAGAAGTCTGTTTTTCTAATAGAATCTTCTCTCTCTTTCTCTTCACCCTTCCCAATCCCATCCTTGTTGCACGGATCTTTTTCTCCCTCCCTCCTCTTCATTTTAACTCATTAACCTTATTTTCTCCCGTTCGTTGCTTCCTGCATCCTGTTTGACTCCACTGTCTGATCCGCCACGCTTCTCCTCATGTTTTAATTTTGGTCATTTTAATTTGTGTGCCTGCATGCGGGTGTCCTGCCTGACGTGCAGACCCCATAGACCCCGATGTTGACCTGTACGAACTCTTCCATGCTCCATACACCCCAGTACCAGACCCCTCTCCCATGATGCCGCCTGTGGGCGTTCAGGCCTCTGTGCTGAGCCACGACACCATCAAGGTGACCTGGGCCGACAACTCGCTGCCTAAGAACCAGAAGATCACAGACAACCGCTTCTACACAGTGCGCTGGAAGACCAACATCCCTGCCAACACTAAAGTCAAGGTAAGAGATTCTAGTTCCGGGTTTTATTGCGTTTATTTAATTCAGCATGCAGATCTTTTAAAAGTATTGGATTCTTACTGTTGTAATCGACGAGGATTTCTCCCAGAAAAGAAGCTCCACTTTAATTTTTGAGCTCCCTCTCCTCTTTCTGGTCTAGCTCAGCACTTTTACGCCTCCATAACTAGCTTACAACTTTGTGTAATTCACTAAAGTACAACTCAAATCATTTCAGTCAGATCAAACTTTGGTGATACGCCTTCATTTAATACAGTACGATTTCTGTGTATTTCAGTGCTGTGGGACTTTGTGCTTCCCTTCATGCCTACACTTACCAGAGAGTTGTATTGATGTGCTGAAAATAAAAAGTAATGTCACACAATGATATATAATAAAGTATTCCCACAGCAGCTCCCGAGCACAGTGCTAGCATAATGCTGGTGTTTGTAACTGAGCAATAATCTACCTGTGGATATTCTCATTCATCCAGGTCATAGTTATCTCAAGGCAATTGAATCAAACACAACTGGACTTGGTTTTGTCTTAGAAGACGTTTCACCTCTTATCCAAGAGGCTTCATCAGTTCATGCTTGTCTGACTAGGCTGAAACTAGTCTGACAAACTGGTGTGGAAGCACCCTGGTATTTAACCTCTGGGGAGGTCTTCACAAGGCCAATGATGTCACTGGTTCGTTAGTGCTCCAATGGTGTGTCAACGACAGTCGTTGAAACTCCTGCTGCAACGGTTGTCACTGGAGTCGTTAGAGTCACATGAGGCCATTTGTGAACGACCGTTGTTTTTAGAGGTTAAGTTGTTAAGCCTCCTGGGCAAGGATGAAAGGACAGCATTATAGGTGGGGGATAGGTGGTGTCGCAGACCTCCTCCTCTATTGAGAGATGGCTTTTCCAATTTCACATAGATGGCTTCTTTTACACCTCTTTCAAACCATCGGACAAAGAAGCCATCTATGTGAAATTGGAAAAGCCATGTCTCAATAGAGGAGGAGGTCTGCGACACCACCTATCCCCCACCTATAATGCTGTCCTTTCATCCTTGCCCAGGAGGCTTAACAACTTAAACTCTAAAAACAACGGTCGTTCACAAATGGCCTCACGTGACTCTAACGACTCCAGTGACAACCGTTGCAGCAGGAGTTTCAACGACTGTCGTTGACACACCATTGGAGCACTAACGAACCAGTGACATCACTGGCCTTGTGAAGACCTCCCCAGAGGTTAAATACCTGGGTGCTTCCATACCAGTTTGTCAGACTAGTTTCAGCCTAGTCAGACAAGCATGAACTGATGAAGCCTCTTGGATAAGAGGTGAAACGTCTTCTAAGACAAAACCAAGTCCAGTTGCGTTTGATTCAGTTGCCTTGAGATGAGCAATAATCTGTTTTCATCCAAGTTTTGAAGCTCTATAAAGAGAAGTAGTCACACTGTTTTTAACTGAGAAATTCAGCCTCAGAATTTAGTCTCACAGTGTCAGACTTCCTCTCAACCAGAGATGAAAAGGTATGAAGATACCATATCACGATTATAGTGACCAGAGTTGTCAGGGTTATCAGTAAAATCATGGTTCTGTTAAAATGTGCAGTGGTGCAGTGGTTAGCATTGTCACCTCACAGCAGGAGGGTTCCTGGTTTGAACCCAGGGTGTGGGAGCCCTTCTGTGTGGAGTTTGCATGTTCTCCCTGTGTCAGCGTGGGTTTTCTTCAGGTACTCCGGCTTCCTCCCACAGTCCAAAGACATGCAGGTTAATTGGTGACTCTAAATTGTCCGTAGGTGTGAATGTGAGTGTGAATGGTTGTCTGTCTCTATGTGTCAGCCCTGTGATAGTCTGGTGACCTGTCCAGGGTGTACCCTGCCTCTTGCCCAATGTCAGCTGGGATAGTAGTACAGTTGATTTTGAGGATGTAGATTGAGTAAAATCCTCTTTGCTTTCCTGATAAAGGTTGTCAGATGGTTCAGCTCCGGGGCGATCTCTAACTGTAGTGGTTATATTAACTCACCATGGTGTATTATATTAAAGCTTCTTCTTGATGGCTGTACAGTAGCAGGCCTGCAGCTAAGGATTAACTTCATTATCTGTTGAAGTTATAATCCTTAATTTTCCATCCTGTTTGATTTGGCAGCCTCCACAGTAACAGTGGTGACGGCACTTATGATTAATACCACAGCAAGAAGAGCGTTTTGGTAGCCAAATGGTTACAGAGTGTTGCATGTCATACCTCTCCTCTTGTTCTCTGTCTACCCCTGCCAAAAAAAATAAATCTTAAAAGAAAACAGATAAATAAAGCAGAACAGCAACTAGTGTATCTGGTTACAGCGCAGCCAAACAAACTCATGTTGTCTTCGTAAAGATGTGAGTCAATAATTGACCCTTTTCTGTAACGGCTTGAGCAAACACAATCTGATTTTCAATGCTGCGTACTCTTGGAGTAGTTTTCTACACAACAACAGGGCACATTAAAGTTGCAGTTCCATTATATCCTGCAATATATAAAACTGATTCAATATCAAAAAGTGACAGTTGTCTTATTTGTTTTTAATGAACCATTGTGGTGACAAACACATTGCGCTTTCTGTGGCTGCTTCACAATGAAAGCCAACCCATGTTATGCCAGTTGAGCGCTACAGTAGCAGCAGCAGCTGTAAATGTTGGGTTTGCATTAGCGGTCATTTAAAGGGGGGAAACATCCTAATAAAGATTTCCAATATTTTAATTCCATGGAAAAGAGATAGGAAAGTACAGCTAGTATTTGTGAACATGAGCTCCCCTCTCCCAAAGCCAGAAACCAGGGAAGTTAGTGTCAAACTTGTGATGTCGTCAAGCGTAAAGTCTGGAGCTTGTCCATAGAAAATGAATGGGAGCCCGTTTTTGTGGACCCACAGAATGTTTGGTTTCTTTTTAATACAAAATGAGCTTTATTCTGTTGTAGTGTTCTCAGGTCTGAAGCAGAAAATGTACCCATATACTCAGAACATTCCCCTGGGTGCTCTCAGCATCATCTAGGACAGAGGTTCCCAACTGAACCAGCCACAGGGTCCAGATTTCTCCTCAGTCATTAGTTTAAGGTCCACACAGTTAAATCTGTTCAGTGTTGTCCTTGTGTTTGGCCATGTCTTCGAGCTAGTTTGCTGTCTCTGTTAAGAAGCCGTCCTGTCACTCACTCTACAGCAGGAAACAGCACTTCAAAATAAAAGCTCTCCGCTGGAAATTCACCATACTTAAAAATAAAGAATGTTTTTTTACCAACTTGATGCGTTTGCAAGTCACTTGTGGTCCATTCAGAATGGAACCGCAACCCACCAGTTGGGAACCCCTGATCTAGAACATCTTTCCCAAATCATTGGCAGCTCCAGACTTTATATTTGATGACATCACAAATTTGAGTTCAAACACTCTAGTGTTTGGATTTGGGAGAGAGTTGTTCAGCTATATTTTGGACTGTCTTTGACCATAGGAATAACATATATGAACTTTGAAAATGGGTGTAGTTCCCCTGAGAGTGAACAGTTAACACCGGGGCTGATATCAAGAACACTAAGGCTGGATTACATGATTTTCCCGTGGACCCCTCATTTCATAGGCATAGACAGGCAATCCGTGGAAACCTTAAGGAATATAACTTTAATATTGCTATGATATTTTTCATTAATCTGTATATTGTTTAGTAAATACAAATCAAAATGTCCTCAGATTGCTTGTTTTGTCCAAACAACAGTTCAAAATATTAAGATCAAATTATCTTCTATTTGAGGAGTTGAAATGTTCAAGTGCAGCACTAAAATATTACATTTATTTGCTGGATTCAGTGTTATACAGATGCAGATCTAGTGTGTGTGTGAAGTCATGTGAGTGTAACATAGGCGATTAAATAGAGTTAAAATATTTGTAGTGAGCCACAGTGGACTGAGTCTGAAACAAAGTGATTGAGATTCAGCCTCTGATTCTTGACCTGAAGCTCAATTATGATGATTACTTATCTCTGAGTGCTGGATTAGAGTGTGTGTTTGTTGTGTGTGTGTGTTTTCATGGCTGCATGCATGTATGCAAACCTGCGGCCGGGCAGAGCTCTGATAAAGGCCTACGTTTACTGATAAATTATTCAACAAAGACAAGACAAACTGAGCAGTAGAAAGAGTGTAGATCTGACTGTGCATTCTCCATACAGCCGACTGAAAACGCACACACACACACTCTCAGCAGTCAAGTCTCGCCGCTTGATGCTCAAATTGGTTTGATTCTCTCACTGTGACAGTAATTAAAGAGTTCCACAGGCTCATTATGTTTCTGTCCCATTAACCAAACTCAATATATTAACAAGTGTATTATGTCTTTTCTGCATTTTTTTCTTTCTTCATTCTGAAAACTGCTTCATGTACATCCTGTCTATGTGCGAGTATATCTGGAGACCAGTCTAAGCAGCGGTGATGCCTTCACCTTAATGCTGCTGTTCATCATGTCCTCTCCACTCTTAGAGCGAATCTAGCTAGACAAGCTTGTACATTATTGAAGAGACGACTGCTCTCAAACTGGCAGCGTGTTCCTTAAGAACAGAGTGTTTTCTTTTCCTGTCCCACTGCCCTCCGTTTGACAGCCCCCACCGGAGAACTGCACTTTTGTCATAGCACGCAATGTTATAGATAGGGTTGTTAAAGAGCGGCGAGCCTGACTCGACCCGGAGTCAACTCAGGCCAGCAAATACCAAGACACTGGTTATATAACTCAAGATTTTTTAATTTGCAATACGCCCCTTTGGTTTTCCATTTGGTGCGACTGTCCCTGCTGCATTTGGTTTTACAGCTTTTCATAATGGCACATTTGTCTTGAGGTAGTGCTACAATTCACAGAAAACATGACAGAGCATCACAAAGTGTAAAAGCTTCTGGTTCCACTCAGTGGTCAGTGTGTAATGTGTCCTAACGGCTGCACAACATTCACAGTAGTGACTGTGGTTACAGTCAGTCTGTTAGATTATTTAGGTAAAAATGAATTCCAGGTGTTTTGATGATGGATTTTTCTTTGCCTTATCTGATAGTTAACGGAATATGTTTAAGTTTTGGAGTATTAGCCAGGGAAAACAAGACATTGGAAGATTTGTGAAGGGTGTTTCTCACAATTCACATTTTATCAATTGAAATATGAATCAGTTAAACAAGAAGATAATCAGCAGTTTAATGAATCAACCCGTTTTTACTCCTAACTTGTCAAATACCGACACTTTGTCAGTTCCTATTGGCGTCAGATACTGACCAGTGAGGCATCCTTTAGCATAAGAAACACACCCAGTCGTGTCATTATTTGACACTCTGACCGCAACTGTAGTTGAAAGAGAAACAAAGTTTGTATAGGGCGGGTGGGTCAAACAAACACAGGACTTTCATCCAGGATACAGCTGTTTGTGTCCCATGTGAAACCAAAAATCAACATAGACCTATTCTAAGAACGTAGTGTAGTCATCTAATGAAGTACTTTTGTTATGTAAACTTAATGAAGTTAACGTAAAAAAAAGTGAACCTATGTTGAAGGTTCATTCTGAAGCAAGACTGTGTGTATACGAGCAGAAAAGTGACATTTCCTGTGAACATGAAAGTTTAATTTGAAAGGCACTATGCGTGTAATGAGTGGAAATTGACATGTCGTCCCTGGCCATTCAAAACAAATACTAGATGGGTACCGAGCAGTGGTGGATCCTCTTATAGGCAACATAGGTGGACGCCTCTGGGTGGTGCCAAAATTGCATTAGCTGTTGTTCTTTGTTTGTAAGAAATACAATAAAAAATATATATATATATTTTAATGTTTTTGGGGGGCGGAGGGTGCCAGGGGAGGCTTCCCTAGGGCACCAAATGCTAGGTCTGACACTTGTACCTGGGGTGTCATAGTTTAACATTCAAGGCCACTGTCTAGCAGCCACAATACATAGGGCACAGACGTAACATGTCATGAAGGTGGGACAGAGCAGTGTCCTTTACTGGCCACACAGACTCCATTTCTGTAGCGTGTGGTTGCTGTCACTGCACAGTGTGCATAATGAGTTATAGCCAAGTGATAATGCAGTTTGTTGTGGAGGGTTTGGAAGCCAAAGCTGTATTAACTGATACAGAATTAATTTACAGGATGCAACCATTTGATTGATTCATTTTAATGTAAATGTAAATAAACCCACAAGGTTGCTCTGCTGCGTCACATTACCTCTGGTGCCATGAGGTATTCATTTGAATCCTTTTTTATTTTTTACACGGTTGTATAAAGTGTTTATCTGTTGTTGGGCAGCAGAGCTTCGCACAGAGAAGGAAAATAGACCAGTCTTGCAAAAAGATAGAAGAGCTATGCGGTGTGTTCAAAGGCAAGCTCGGATTCCCTGGTCAGTGTAGCAGCTTCAGTTGATTATAATGGTTGCGATTTGCTGCAGCAGACCTAATGCGGCACATCTTTGTCCCATGTATTTCGGCTACAAGTGTCGGTATTTGACAATTTGGGAGAGAGAGTGTTTTGAATTGAGAGTAAAAAATAAATGTTAAAAATGATAAAAATGAGTTTATTCTCATGGCTGACAAAATACGTTTGACTCCCTGGAGACTTCATCAGTATTGACTAAATGTAATCTGCCATTAAACAAATTGAATGCCTATTTATTGTGTTTGCCTGTCCTTTCCCCAGATGGCCAACACCACCAGCCTGAACCACATGGTGACGGGTCTGAAGCCCAACACGCTGTACGAGTTCTCCGTCATGGTGACCAAAGGCCGCCGCACCAGCACATGGAGCATGACTGCACAGGGCACCACCTTTGAGACCAGTAGGAGCAAACACACACACACACACACACACACACACACACATTATTGTGCAAAAACACACAAAATGTACATAATCACAGAGACATAAACCAACAGCATGTCCAGTGTAACGAGCCCCTGGCTGGCCGGGAGTAATGTTTCACGTTTTTGCAGCCCAAACAGAGGGAGAGGACTCGTCTGTGGAAAATCAAGCTGTCACTGCTCAGTATAATATAACCGAATTAATAACAAAGGTATTTTTAAATAGATCTCACACTAACTCTCAGTGAAGTTGAAGAAACTTGCAGCAAATTTTAGTAATCGCGGGATATAATTTTAGCAGCGCTCGGTTCTCTGAGAGTCAGTCAGACTAACCCTGCTTCAACGCAAAAAGTGCAACTGGACAAATCACGAAGAAATAATAATTATTATAATGATAATCATAATAATAATGCGCTCCTGTATTAAAACAAATGTTGACATGTTTCTCTTGATTTGCAGAGCCCTGGCCAGGTGTATGAGCCTGAGGAGCAAACCGAGACCTGACTCTTTTATGGGTTCAATCTTATAGAATGAAACACATTTTGTTTGGTTCATTAATCTTTTCCTGATTCATTATTTCATTTCTGTTAAACTTCATGTTGCCTTTTGCTTGGCACAATATTTGAGGGATGGCAGTGAATGATTACTGTCTCCCCTGAGTCCGCTGGATCCAAATTGCATAAATTGTCTGTATCAGTGTTAAAAATTACTCTTAGTGCTGTCTTCATAGTCCTTTTAAATCCATCGGCCATTCTGTGTTGAAAATACAATCCCCTGAGTATTTGTATAAGTCCTTCAGTGCTGCGTACCTAATACTGCAGATACTAAAGTGTCAGAGCTAATACTTCATCGTGAGTAGGAACTGCTGAGCTTTAAGTTGCTTGACAATAAACTGGACATTAAAAACAAAAACTAATTTTCTTTGAAACGGCGCCTTATTGGATTGAGATTTATTGGACGTTAAAAAAGGAGTGGAACTTTTTGTTGTTTCTATTAAGAGGTGAGGGAAACAGCCAGTTTTCTTCTCTGCCCAGCCGGGGGTTTGTTTCACTAGTGTGCCAGTAGGTTTTATCTACAAGGTCATAAACACACACAAGGATGTGCAGACAAGTCACAAACTTTAGGTCATCACTTCTGAGGGCACCAACAAGATATACACAACACATAGAAACATAAAATGCACATGCAGTATCCAAACATATGTGCTAAGTTATACACTACACATATGCAAAGAAGACACATACACAGTTAACTAACATCTAGTGAGTGCATCATGTCGTTGAATTTAGACCTCAACTTATTAACAACACAGTAAATGTCCTGTCTTAATCCCCCCACAGTTCCCAGCTCCTCCCCGAAAGACGTGACGGTGGTGAGCAAAGAGAACAAACCTCGCACCATAATTGTCAACTGGCAGCCTCCTTCTGAGGCAAACGGAAAGATCACAGGTGAGTATCAAAAGCCCCGATTCCACAGGGCAGTTCAGTTCGGTTCGGTACAGTTTTCCGTTTCCACTGTGAAAAGTTGTGGATGGTACCAATGGAACCGTTCTGTACCGTCCCCATTTTTGGTCCCCCCTCTGTTGGGGTACCTAGCACACAGATCTGGTACTAAAAGGTGGAGCTGAGTGTGAGAAAAATAACTTCATTCACTGGGCCGACTTCCAGCAACTTTTAAGGTGGAACATTAACTTGTAATGTTACTCAGTGTATGAGCTGACGACGTGAATCCATCAGCACACCTTAAATTTCTATTTTGCTCTAAAAATGGTGGTGTGCAGCCTCATTCTGTGGACGATAAACAAGGTGCAGACTGATAAAAGAGGAAATACAGTGAGTGCTGGATGGAGCAGTGAGTGACAGCAGCCCCCCCCACATGTAAGGGTACTGTTTGTGGTGGAAACGCTAGGGTCTAGGTACCATATCTGAAGGGTTACTTTTGTTCCAAAGTAGGGCTGCAACGATTGGTCGACTAATCGATGACTAATCGACTATCAAAATATTCGGTGACTATTTAAGTAGTTGACTAATCGGTTTGAGTCCTTTTTCATAGAGAAGTACTATAAAAGTACCCCAAAACACTCTTGTTGTAGCTTCTTACGTTCAGATATTGGCAGCTTTACACACTCTCCCATGACGGTGAACTAAAAACCCTTTGGCGTGAGTATGAAACAAGACATTAGATGACATCATTTTGGGGTTTGGGAGAGACAGACCGACATTTTTCAACATTTTAACACATTTTTCGATGATTCGACTAATTGAAGAAATAATTGACAGATTATTCAACAGTGAAAATAATCATTAGTTGCAGCCCTATTCCAAAGGTACCATACTGAAAGTGTTTGGTAGAAACGGGGCTAAAGTCTATATTGTATGTTACATATTTTGTGGTCTGACAAATAAATCAATAGCATTTAATCTATATATGCTACTATATGTCCATCTCTAACTATAATAAAAAATCTGGTGTTACGCCACTGAAAAAGACTTCTGAATGGTTGTCTTTCACTCCACTGAAAGTTGACTAATTAAATGACATTAAGGTGGAGAATCGATCCACACAAAATGATTACGCACATAAAATGTCCAAAGAAAATGTATTTTCCTTTTACTTTTCAGCCTTTTTATCCAGTAATGATCAGAGAAGAACATCCATCCCGGTCTGATTACTGCACTGCAGGCTGAAATGCTTTTACTAAAAGGAGATGCAATGCAGTGTATTATATAAATCCAATAAAGACTGCAATACATGATTATGATTGTGCAGTTTGACTCGGAAGAATTAAGCAAAGTAGCACAAAAACATTGAAGTTGATCAGCATTAAAGCCACTTCATCTTAATGGATCTGTCCCTCTCTTTTTAACCTTCCTCTTGTAGGCTATATCATCTACTACAGCACAGATGTAAACGCAGAGGTCCACGACTGGGTCATTGAGCCAGTGGTGGGCAACCGGCTCACCCACCAGATCCAGGAGCTGACGCTGGACACCACCTACTACTTCAAGATCCAGGCCCGAAACTCAAAGGGCATGGGCCCCATGTCTGAGGCTGTGCACTTCCGCACTCCGAAGAGTAAGTTTGGAAAACAAGATGAGATGGGAACAAGATAAGGTCCAGCGGTACAATGAAATTGCATCCATCCTTTTGTCAGTTAATCCCACCTAGCACTTAAAGAGCCGTATATTTTTTTTCTTCAGGAGTTGGTGAAGCTATAGAAGAGCTAAAAGGCGAGATAATGAATATTGGATTTACATTAGTCAGGTCGCCAGAAGCACAACTCCAAATGAATGCTAATTTTGCAAGTGTTTGCTGAAACATCGCACATGCCATAACAGCTCCATTAGTGGGGAGTCAGACCGAAAACTTTAAGGCAAGGAAGGGCGCTGCTTTTTTGTGAAGGCATATTGTTTAAGGAGTCAGTGAGATGACTGAAATGCGGCTTTTCAGACACCAAAACACTGCACCAAGATGTGTAATACTCATAGATTTTTCCCAAGCCTTATAGGTTGAAGATGACCGAATTAATAAATCATTCATTTTGTGTAGCTGCTTAAACGGGTTAGGGGGGCTGCAGCCTATCACAGCTGACATTGGGTGAGAGGCGGGGTACACAGACAACCATTCACACTCACATTCACACCTACGGGCAATTTAGAGTCACCAATTAACAGGCAGCATGGTGGTGCAGTGCTTAGCACTGTCGCCTCACAGCGAGGGTGGGGGATTCGAACCCTGGGGTGGGGTAGCACCTCAGTGTGGAGCTTGCATGTTCTCCCCGTGTCAGTGTGGGTCTTCTCTGGGTACGGCTTCCTCCCACAGTCCAAAGACATGCAGGTTAATTTGTTCAATACTGCAAAGTCTCTCAGTTAGGCGGTGCTGCATACACCTTGTTTTGTTTTTATCTGAATATTTTTTACAGGGCTGCATCCCTTTTAGGGGAATGTTTTGCTCATGTGGTGTTTAGCAAAGCACTTAAAATCAATGTGTTTTATTGTGTTATTCGTAGGACGTTTTATTTAGATGCTTTGCTCCTAATATCAGCTTGGCTGTGTCTGTAGTACACTCTTACTGTTTGGTTTTCTCACTATATTTCTCATTCTTCTACGTTTGCCTCTTTCCTCCTCACAACCCCCACCTCTCACTTTAATTCTGTCTCCCTCGCTGCTCTTTTCAGCTAACCTGTTTTTTACTTTTTATTGTCTCTCCCTCTCCCTGCTCTCCTTTGGCCTGTTAAGCTGAGTCCTCTGACAAAATGGCTAATGACCAAGGTAAACTTCCCCTCCACACTTTATCTTTCACTGCTGACTCTGCACCTCGTGTCTCTTTTCTTCAAGATTAGCATCTTCCAGGCTGATGGAAACTTGGGCTGCATGACCAGCAAAATCTATTAATGCTTGTAGAAATGTTAAAGCGATAATGTATGTGAAGAACATTAGACAGAAGCATAAATGTGACAGTAAAAGAGGCCATGAACACACTTAAAGAGTAAAACATACTTTTTCCGTTTTGAATCAGCCTCAAATCTTCCACCGAAACCGGGGCCTCCAGGCAACCAGCATCCACAGGACCCGGGAACTGCAGTTGGTAAGATTTTCCTCTCACCTGCTGTCTTTAAATCAGCTGTGTCACACAATCAGGGAGACACTACAGCGGCTAAAATCATGATCTGCTTGTGGTCAGGAAGTTGATCATTTTAAGGATGACAACTTATCTGTCTTCTCTGACAGTGCATTTTAAAATCTGCTATTTTAAATGTGAGTACATTTTTTTGCTGTTGTGAGATGTGGTATGTTCCCCAGTGTGTTTTAAAGGTCCAGATCCAGTGCAAGATTTAGGGTTTTTTATTGCCATCTAGTGGTGAGGATTGCAGATTGCAACCAGCTGAAACTTCTCCTGATTAGAATTCCCTCAGTGTTCATTGTTCAGGAGGTTTTTATTGGGACCCGAATTATCCTCAGAGGTCTCTTCTTCACCAAAACAAACGGACCCGGTGATTTAAACCAGTAATAATGCTGAATAAAACAGTTTCACATTTACAAAAATCAGTGTTTTCCGATGCTCTTGTCACAGATGGGCCGCAAATGATGGTGGCAACGCAAAAACGTAAATGTCCCCTATCTAGAGCCAGTGTTTGGTTTGTCCGCTCTGGGCTACAGTAGAAACATGGCGGTGCAGCATTGCGATCTGCTGATATATCCCCCTAAATCCTGCTCGCTGGATTTGTTAAAGAGGTATTTATGTATGTATCCAGTCTCATCCAGTCTTTCTCCTCTCGAGGTAAATCAGGGGTGGGAGGCAACAGCGAAGGTCACATCCTGGTCATTGTCATCATCATCTCAGTGGGAGCGTTCACCATCATTGTGGTGGTGGTCGGGGCCTTCCTGTGCACACGGCGAACCACGTCCCACCAGAAAAAGTAAGAAACTCAGGCACTCTTTGAACTTTTGTGGACTCTTTTTGTTTCTCAGTTCTCCATTTAATTTCGAAAATGCATCTTCTGACTCTGTTTACTAATCTACAGCTCAGCTTCCTCCTGTGTCCCATCTTGCTTGTGTATCTCTCTGCAAATGGGGTCAGTGTTTCACCATCACTTCTGCGTTCTCTCCTGCAGAAAGCGGGCTGCCTCTAAGTCCTCAAATGGCTCCCACAAATACAAGGGAAACTCCAAAGACCTGAAGCCACCGGATCTTTGGATTCACCACGAGAGGCTGGAGCTGAAACCTATGGACAAGTCGCCAGATCCTAACCCAGTCATGACCGAAACACCCATCCCCCGCACCTCGCAGGACATCACGCCTGCTGATAGCGGCCTGGATAGCAACCCCCACCTGCAGCAGCGGCGCAACTCCTACCGTGGTCAGTCTTGCCCGAGGGTGGGAGAAGACTTAAAATTTGATGTTATGGCAAAGAGATCAAAGTGAAATGTCACACTTGCTGCCTGAGCCTACATGCATAATAATAATACTGAGCAAACTTCTCGAGTTTGGCCGGCAGACAGGAAAGTACAAGTTTTGGGAGCTTGACTGAGAAAACAGTTGGTTTATTTCGACAGGAAATGTGTTTATACCCTCAAGTTGACTTCCAGGGGGATCGCTGCGGGAATCTCGGAGAATTTGAGAGTGTGTTTTTGTTTCACAAGTCAGCACTTGTGTTTGTTTTTTCTGTGGTTGTCATGCAAAACATTTCATGCTTTTCATACATAATGTCCATAACTTGTCATGATCGCAGTGCTGCAGGAACACATTGCAGATCCACTCCATGTTATTAGCTCATAGCAAAAGAATGCTTAGTGTGACCATGACATTTAGAAATACAGTTAAAACCCAGTGATATGAAATTAAATCAAGGATCCTGAGGTCTACCGATGGATCATTTACCAAAAAGAAGAGTAGAGTAGCGACTCTTTCTGATTGGCTGGTTTCCACCATACCTTTTAGGCCACGAATCAGAGGACAGCATGTCTACACTAGCAGGCCGACGAGGGATGAGGCCTAAAATGATGATGCCTTTTGACGCACAGCCGCCTCAGCGTAAGTGTGTGTGTGTGAGTGTGAGATAGTAAGCAGTCGATTTTGCATAGAGCACCGAGTTTTTAACAAATGACCAATTTCTGAATATTTCTCATGCTGTTGTTTGTCTAATCAACAAAACAAATCCATCTCATGCTTCCCACATTTTTATTCTTCCTTCCTAAATTCGGTGACTGAGAAAACATTTAAGTTTGTTTATCACAGTAAACTGCATGTGTGTGTATCTCACCTGCATATACTTCCACACCCTTCATCATTATTACAGCTGGTTAAACATCTTGTCCTGTGTTTGTGTGTCCTATGTATGTGTTTGTGTGTATCCATTTCCATTCACAGCTGTGATTAGTGCTCACCCCATCCATTCCCTCGATAACCATCACCACCATTATCACATGGGCAGCCTGGCGTCGCCGACACGCAGCTACCTCTACCACCAGGGCAGCGGGCACTCACGCCCGCACGCCTGCGCCACCCCTATCTCCCATCTAGACAGGGTGGACTCTACAGGTGAGACACTGCCACCTGCTGGACAGCCGGAGGTGCACAGAGGAGGGACACTCGGACCTGCTCATGTTCATTCATTGATTTATCATTTGCTCCTTCATTCACACGCAGCTGCCACTGGTGCTACATTCGTATTTTAGTTTTTTCAAGGTGTTACTAACCACTCTTCTCTGACCTCCCTGACTTCTGAACTGCTGATTGTTCTGTTGACAAAAAAATATAGATTGTTTTGTAATAATAATAATAATCTGTGTTTATTGAGTACTTTTCAAAACAGGGTTGCAAAGTGCTTCACAGGGCAGCAAAATAAAACAGACAGATAAGAAAATCAACAAGTTTTTACAAGAAAACAGATGAAAAGTAGTTTAATTAGTGATGCAGTGGATATGCACATGTATACAGGGTATATCTGTACATATTAAGTCTCCCAGTGTCAATTCAGGTTAACATAATCATCTGTAACACAATGTAGAAGTTCTTTCACTAGATATGTACACAGACTGTATGAAGCTGGTGATTCCTGCCCTGTGAAAGCAGACATTGTAAACCCATCTGCTTACTGTGTCGCCCCCTCCAGAGTCAGTGAGGAACACCCCCAGTACGGAGCCCCTCCCTCCAGCCACCGCCTCCTCCCAGGCCTCCTGCCCCTCGGAGATCATGGCCGACCCCGAGGGCAGCTACCACGGCTCCACCACCACGGAGGAGGAGGCCAGCTATTCCAGCAACCTGCCCCCTCACCGCTCGGCTCACCCACACGCCCACGCCCACCCGCTCAAGAGCTTCGCCGTACCCGCCATCCCAGCCACCAGCCATCCATCATACGAGTCTCCCGCCCTGCCCAGCACGCCCCTGCTTGCTCAGACCGGTGAGCAGAGACACACACTCGCATCAAACACACACAGATCAGCGTGTCTGCTCGGGTCAGGCGACACTACAAGACAGCCGACTGTCACCCAAGCTGTTCACGCTGTGAGCAGGCAAAGGCCGGCAGTCTCAGATAAAATCCACTGATGATGCATTAACTGATGATCACTCATTAGGTAGAGACTGTTTGATTTAAAAAAGAGTCTGCATTACATTATGAATGCTTTGAATATTTTTACCTTTATAACAGTGATCGAGAATTTTTTTTTTTTACTCTCTGTGTATAGTAATAAGTTACTTATTACATTAAGTTTTCATTACTTTCACCCTAGTGACCTCAGAACAACCAGTAGGCATTTTAAATGAATGAGTGTCATGTTGTTTCACAGAGGCTCCAGTTCATTACAGCTCATTTTAAATCCAGTGCTGCAGCTCTGACCCATTCATGTGTTCACATACAGCGATTACCACTTCGTATTATAATCCCCTGCCTATGATATAGAACCATTAAATAGCCTGGACCATTTGAAATAAATAAATATCCTTGGACATGGGGAGGGTCAGGCAGATGATCAAACTCTGATAATTATGAGATATGGATCAATATTTGTTGGCCTATTATGTGAAACACAATAAACAAATGAAGGCTGGTGATATTCTGTTTGTGTGATGTCGTCCACACGTTGCATAAAAAGACCTAAATCAGTAGGGCTTGAGTTCGTCTCTCAGTACTTTCAGACCTCCTCAGCCTGTCTAATGCACCCAGCTCTAAGCTGTTTGAGCTGAAGATTTCAATCCTGCATGTTTTAGCAACAGTAGGGCTGCACAAATATGACCAGTTTTTTTAAAGGTAAAATGTGTCACAACATACTGTTATGAATGAAGCACTGGGGTGCTACAGAGAGTCCCTAGCCTATAAATTGAATTCCAGATGTAAGGGAACTTTCTTGTCTGATAGAGACTCCAACAAAAGTCACATCATCATCATCATTTTTATATTTTTTTCCGTAAAAATGAAATGCAGAAGCCATCTCTAAAATATGGCTTTGTCAAAAATAATTGCAGTATGATTATTTTTGCAAATCATGCAGCACTAAGCAACAGAAGTAAACAGTGTGTTTCATGGTGACCATCTTTCAGCTTTGGATTAACACATTTGGTGCTCTACTCAGTATTTGGTGCATCAGAAGTGAGTCAAAAACAAACTGCAGTGTGTGTGTTCATGGTACTGAAGGAACATGTCACCCAGTGCAACATTGTGGCTCACTGATGTATTTTTAATAGTTTTCAGACAACAAAGGAGCTCTGCAGCACAGAGGGATACGCTGCATCAGACTTTGAATTCAGAGGCAACACTTGTTAGCAGGGTTACCACACATTTTCATGTTCATGGACAAAATGTCCAAACTTTTCATGACTTTTCATGGACCCATGATAAAACTTCCATCACCATTCACGACATACAACACAAACAGAACTGTGTCTTACGCCTAACTCCAGATGTTAAGTATATTGTTATAGGCAGTCCTCAGACACGGAGCGCCTTTTGTCTTTGGCTCACCAAACAAAAAAGACAGTGTTGTAAAAAGCAGACAAATAGTCAGTAAGACGACCATTTAAAGTCATTACACTTAAACTCATTAGATCAGCTCATTGTCTCGCTGTAGTTTGAAACTCATCATCACTTTGCTGAGATAAGGACACTGATGGCACTTGAGGACTTCTTAAACACATTAGGTGCCAAAGGGACTCCATAGTGCCTCCCAGAGCTCAAGAGCTCAAACTGTCTAAAGAGAGGGTGGGAGCTATGTGTCAAGATACTCCTCGCTTTCTTCCTCATCCTTTCTGTAAAGAGTTGGGTCAAGGGTTTCTGTGGCCTGCCAGCTATTTCACCTGCCATGGTTACAACACTTTCTGCTCTTTTCTAGTTACTAGTAAATAGCAGAAAGTGATTGAAGGTTTATGTATCACATATGCAGAGAGCAATTTTTCATAATGTCATAATTTGTTGCCTTCACTGACTGTAGTATTTTTGTGTCTTTGTCACATTCAGGGCCTCCCACTCACCCCCATGTTGTTAAAACAGCCTCTATCGGAACACTAGGAAGGACACGAACACCGATGGTCGTCACTGTGCCCAACGCCCCTGATGTGCCAGAGACCAGCAAGATGCTGGAAGATGTAGACAGCGTGAGTATAGCGCCCCACCCTGGCTGCCTGTAGCAGTGCAGTCTGTATTTTGCCAGGCCTAATGGTGGTGAATATTTAATATTTAGTCTCGTAAAACTATACCAGTCACACATTTCCTTCCAAATCCATGTTTTCTTTGGGCACTGGATTATACGGTTCCTTTCAGCTGGACATTGGTTTTAACCACAGTTTCTGTTTGTTCTTTCTCTCTTTTTATTCTTTCCAACTTCATTCTCATCATTTTATTTGTGGTGTTGTCGGCTGCATTGATCAATTCATTTAATTTCTAACAACTGATCTTAACACGACCCACAACTGGAATGATTTTATTTTTACCATTTAATCTCCGTGTCCTAATCCTTGATTGGCTGTTGAACATCTGTTGGCATCGGCTTCTCTTTTGGATGTTTTGCTTTCGTCTGCTGCCTCCTGTTGTTGTTGTTGTTGTTGTTGTTGTTGTTGTTTACAATGCTTCAGTCCCATTGACCCATCCCCCCCGGCTCGCCTCATCCCCACCCATACGACTCCCCCCATCCTCTGTGAGAGATCCCTGACTGACCCTCTCCTCCTCTCCTTTCCTCTCTTCTCCTCCCTCCCTTCCTTCCTCCCTCCTTCCAGGTGCTTGCCTCCCTCCCCCCCTGCCCCTCCCCCGCCCCTCGCAGTAACCCTGTTCCTCTCCCTCAGAGCTACGAGCCCGACGAGCTGACCGAGGAGATGGCCCACCTCGAGGGCCTCATGAAGGACCTGAACGCCATCACCACAGCGCCATGAGCATGCACACACACCTACACACACACACACACACACACACACTTTCTCTATCATCCACACACACACATGCAGAAAGACACACACTCTAATGTCAAACACACCCAAACACAAGCCTTGGGAGCCAGAGGCTGGTGGACACAAAATGGCTTCTTGTGCCCAAGAAAACTCTCACGTCCCCCTGCAGAAAAAAAAAAAACACAAACAAACTCCAGACTGAAACTTAGGAACTTTTTTCGGCTTACCTTGCTCAGTCTCAGGAAGGAGATTGCCATGAGAGGGAAGAAAAAGTGACACGCTTCATCTTTTTATGAAGAACCATTCTCAGAGACAATGAACTTTTAAAACATTGGTCACTTTCAACCGGAAGATTGTGAATTTTTTCCTCAGCAAAAATGCGTGCGGTAGGTTTTTTTCGGCAGCGGCAAACGCTCGCTCACGATGAGACAACGGTTGATTCAAGTCAAAAGGAGAAAGTCCCAAAATATGCTGGTTTTAATGTTGGTGCTCATGCGGCGCAGTCTACACACAGTGTTTGTTTTAGTGTTTTCTTTGTGCATTTTGTATATCTATTGGGCCGTTTCAGTGAAGTGAACATTGGATATCAGCCCCCCCTTTACAAGCCTACATTATTCATAAACGTGGTCAATTTTTTTTTTTTGTTTCTACCCCCTTGTGTCATATATTGTGCCATGACTTTTTATTATTTTCTATGTTATTGTATTATTTTTTTTACACACATATCCTTATTAACATGTACATATGTTGTGTTTTTTTTTAAACTGCCTCATTCTTTTGATGTTTCCCGTTGTTTCATTGTTATTATTTGGGATGAAAGTGGGATTACAAGTGAGTCCTGAAGCTCAGTTTTCATATCAAAAGGGGAGAGAAAGCCTGATGTGTTTTACAGTACGTTGTTCTCTGGCATTGTTTTTTTCCCCCTTTGTACATTGAAACAGCTTCTTTTTTCAGTCTTTTGTTCATTGTTGTGGGAGCTCCGTTTTAAAAGCCTTACCAACGTGTTTGTATGTTGGACAGTCGAGACGTCTCGGCTCTCCGCGGATGTCGCTCAGAGTTGTGCTGTCACTCACCGCCATGGCAGTTTCTGTGTAGTTCTGTGGGACTTGACAGTATCTCCTCACAGGTCAGGGGTACCTAGGACTCAGGGCGCTGACCCCCCTCCCCACCTCTCTTTAAAAAAGATAAAATAAAAAAAAAACAACTTACATGGCACCCAATCAATCAATCACCTGCAACAGACGAGTTATCTTTTATATGAGAAGTTCGATCGAATGTGTGTGTTGTTTCCAAAAACCAATATTTGGTTTCAGACGTCCGTACTGCTGAACCATGTGTGCATTTTCCCACAGCGGAGTGTGTTTTGCTGTTTTTATTTTGTTCCTGCTGTTGTCATCAGATGCCCTGGTTCTTTTACAAATCTTATAAGATGCAAAGATGTTGGCCTTTTGAATGGGACTCCCAGAATTTTTTTTTTTTTACATGGTAGTTTTTGTATGAAGAAGGAAAAAAAACGAAGCTTGTTCTATACACAAATCCGATGTAAAAAGGAAAAAAAAAAAAGTTCATCTAAGAAACTAGTTTTTCATTACCCTCTTACCCAAAGAAATTTGTCATTTGCAATCATAGTAATTTGCTCTACTTTTGTGAATACCATGTTTCTCATAAATGTACATCGTCATGAATGTCAATATAACTGTAAGAGATTTTAACTATGGATACAAACAAGGAACAAGTTTTGGGGGGAAAAAATGATTGAAAACAAAGGGGGAGGAAAAAAAAAAAAGGACCGGACTCCATTTGGGAAATAATCTATTGAGTTGTAAACAGTTGAACCTGTATTGCACTTTTTCACAATTTTTGAAAAGTACATTTCTTACATATCTTGTGTTTTAAATATCAAAAGCTGTTTGTGTAACGTAGTGTCCTAGGTAAGCAGCAGGCAGCTGGTCTCGTTTTTTATGTTTATTTTTTTCTTTGCTTCAGAGATGATATGAATTTGAGCGGGCCGAGGTATTCACTCCGCAGCTCACGATGAGGAATTCTGTTGTTGCTTGTTCATGTACAGAGCTTTCTTTGCTTTCTGTAGAAAAAAAAAATCTGTGGCTTTTTAAAAAATGTCGAAAAAAAGGTTTGGAAAAAAAAGATGTTTTTTTATTGGTGCTCCTATACATTGTGTATACAAACTATTATGAATACTAACAAAGTAAATGTTTCTGCTTGTCTTCTTTTCATCGAACACCATCAGGACGCCTGTCACGTATTAACACAGCTTTTACTGATCGCTGAAAGGCGGCGGTAGAATGTGGGGAAGGTTACTTTTTAAATGTAATAGGTTACAGAGGTAGTGGTACATGGACTGCACTTGTATAGCACTTTTCTAGTCTCCAACCACTCAAAGCACTTTTACACTACATGCCACATTCACACATTCACACACTGGTAGCCGAGGCTGTCATACATGTTGCCACCTGCTACTCAGTAACCATTCACACACACTCACACACCGATGGAACAGTCATCTGGAGCAATTTGGGGTTCAGTATCTTGCCCAAGGATACTTCAACATGCAGACTGGAGGAGCAGGGAATTGAAACCCCGATTTTCCAATTGGTGGACGACCCGTTCTACCTCAGAGCCACAGCCGCCCTCGAATGTAATGTAACTTATTACATTACATTTTTTTAACTTATTACATTTTTTTAACATGACTGATTGCGGTTACATTAACATGTAGATCAGGGGTGTCAAACTCATTTCAGTTGATTGGGCCACATACAGCCCAGTTTGATCTCCACTGGGCTGGACCAGTACCCATTACATAATAACCTATGAATAACAACCCCTCAGATTATTTCCTTTTTTTTAAGTGGAAAGAAGTCCATCCTTAAAACATTCAGTCTTTTACAAAACAAATGATGAACAGCCTGCAATATCATATGAAAAATATGTGCAAATTAAAACTCAAACCTCTCAGCTTTCGTACGTGCATCAATATCAGGTGTGCAAAGTCATCCAGTGGGCCGGATTGGACCCTTTGGTGCGCTGGTTCTGGTCCCCGGGCCGTATGTTTGACACCCCGGCTGATGTTTCATCAGGTTCACACCAAGTATTTTAAGGCTGACAGCATTTTCACTGCTGGTAAACAAGCTTTGTACTGAACGACGAATGAAGGAAAATTTTCTTGAATTTCCACACATACATGACCACTTGCCTTGGTGTGGTCAGCTGGTCGCAGGCATGGCAGATTCAGGTTGCTGAGAGCAATGCACAGTGACTTGATTGGCTGAAGAGAGGTGAAGCAAATCTCCACAAGAGAATCAATCAAACACGACGCTCAAACTTTGAGCACACACTGACACATTAATGTAGCCCATCTGGACGCAGAGACAGTTAATTTATTATTTTTTTATAGAAGTAGTTACTCCCCAGCACTGTAGTGATGGAATGCAACAGTACATTTTCTCAAGTGCTGTACTTAAGTACAGTTTTAAGGCGCATGGGGTGCCCAGTAGCTCAGTGGGCAGAGCAGGTTCACTTGCGTTCAAAGGCAGTGTCCTTGCCCCAGGCAACATCCACAGGATCAATTCCAGCTCGTGGCCCTTTGATGCATGTCATCCCGTCACTCTCTCCCTTTCACACTTCAAACTGTCCCGTCATTAAATAATCAGAAGTAAAGGTACTTTACCTGAGTATTATCATTATATGCTATTTTATACTTTTACTCTTATACAATATTGTACCTGTTTTTTGGGTTTTTTTAGGATATTTTTTTGGGCATTTTTGCCTTTTATAGATAGGACAGGGGAGAGAGAGAGGGGGATGACATGCAGCAAAGGGCCACTGCTTGGAGTCGAACCCAGGCCACTACATGGGGCGCCTGCTCTATCCACTAAGCCACCGACACCCCAATATTGTACCTTTTACTCCACCACATATATTTGACAGCATTCATTCCTGGTTACCTTGCAAATTCAGATTATTAATACAAATATGAATCCACCAATTAATAAATTAGGATGTCTTAATATGAGTAAAGCTACCGTACAGTTAAGTGATTAAAAATTTTCACCTTTACCAGCTGCAACATTAGTGATGCTTAAATATGAATGCATTGCTTAATGCAGTCATGTAATATATATTATTCTGAAATGGACCATACTGTATAATGAGTAGTTTTACATTCGGTACTTACAGTAAGTATATTTTGATGCCAATACTTAGGTACTTTTACCATAGTAGGATTTTAAATGCAGGACTTTTACTTGAAACAGAGTATTGTCACACTGTGGTATTGTTACGTTTACTTAAGTATAACTTCAGAGTATTTCTTCCACCACTGCTGAAGTGTGCAGAAATAGGTTGTAATTAGCCTCGCGTCACCAGGCTCTTCACATAAAGTGAAGGTTGTAATCAGTAATACATAATCTTAAGTCTACTGCATAGTGAGCCCTGTGAGTACTGGGAAAGTCAAGTAGAGCTAAAATGATTAAGTTAAAGCTTTCTTAGGATATTTAACTGAATATCTTTCGATGCTGGTTGGCAAAAACAAGAAATTTATGTATTTAAATTTTCGAAAATAGCTGTTAGTCAAGGAGTGCTTCTTTAGGCCTGTTGAAATGGACTTGAATGAGAAACAAACAGACGGCTGTCATGTTTGAGCTTTTCAGCCTCACATAGTTAATGAGTTAAAGTTAGTTGTGTATTTTCAGATGAAGACTGTGCTTAATGAGCTGTCATTTATGCAGTTACATATTCTTTTCGTTTACAGCTAAAATACTACTATCACACAGACTGACTAACCTCTTCTTAGGTTTATATGCGCTGCAGATTGAAGGTGAGATTTTGTCAGTGACTAATTGTTCGATCACATCTGTAGCTTTGGTTTTCTCATCATCATGTGAGACTGAGTAAAAACTGGCTTCCAGCCTGAGCGGCTGATGGATCTGACTCACTCAGCATTTGGCTGCTAGTTGGTGTTAATTTCAAGTTTCAAGTTGATGAAGCTGGAAAAAAAAGTGTGGTGTGATACTAAATTAATCCATGACACATTTTAATAAACCGTGACATTTAAAAATGCTGACATGGGCAAAGTTTGACAAATGAGATTGAAATAAACACACATCACCAGAAATGCTGTGAAGATGAAGTGAAATGGAAAAGTTAATGATTATGAGATGGTCTCACTTCATTACAGTGTGAAGAAGAGTATCGATGAAGTAAATATTGGGCTTTTATCCACAGCTCATACAATCTCACCACCATTTTGGCTTCACTGTTGCAGGTTAGTCAACAGCTGGCACTCCAGCATATGAAATGTAAATCTGAATCCATGTTCAGCAGCAGAATTCAGACAAGTTTGGTTGCTATAAGTGCCAAAGAAACAGACACTGTAAATGAAGGTAAGATCAATCAATGACAAAAATTATATATATTTTATTTGGTGTTGTAAAGCTTTAAAAGTAATTTGACTGTTAAAAAAAAATTGAATTCCTAAGATTAAGTTTGACTCTTTATTTGCTGTTCCATAAGTGTTATAAGTTCAGAAAACAGCAGTCTCCACGACTAAGAAACTATTAAAGTCAAACAACAAATTAGCTCACCTCCCTGCTCTGGTTTACTGTATCTGAAAATGTGTTTATCAAATTTGTTTTGACCTCAGTTATCAGAAACGCATTGAAAGGTTTTCATATGAGCATAATCTCACCTACAACTGCACTATTATACAATCTGTATTTTAAATAATTATTATAACCTCACATAGAAAACAATGCCTGTACAAACGTGAGAGATTTTTCTGTAAAATAAAAACATTTTGTTGATCTCAGGTAGGTACAGATGTGTTATAGTAGCACAAGAAACAGACCAGATAAAGATAGAGAAAGAAAATGAATAGATCTGCATCATAAATTAAAAATATAAAGTCAGGGAGGGTAAACAATAGAGAAACACTATTCAATAACAAAGTTATTAACTGTCTTTTATTTATTTTATTTCATTTTTTACTAATGGTTGTCAGATGTTACACATTAATTTTAAAAAATACAACAAACAAATCTGTAAAAATGCTGGAATCACCTAGTAAAATTGTGTATGACAGAACCTATAATATACCATAATTTATTAGTGGAATTCTATTTTTTTTTTTTTATTAATAATCTAATCTTGTGAAATCTTGAGCTAGTAAGCTGTGAAATATATGTAGTGAGGTAAAAAAAAAATACAAAATGAAAAGTAGTAGAAGTCTAAAGTTTCATAAATATACTAAATACTTAAAAAATACTCAAGTACAAGTACCTCATAATCCTGAAGACTTTCCACCAGAGCCCTTAACACAACCCTAAAGCAACACACAAAGAATAGTTTTTCAAATTTAAGATTTGAATTTCCTGTATTTTTTTTTCTATAAATATTTTCTGAAATTGAGATCCAAACACTGTTTCAAAGCCCTCTCTGCACTAATAAATATAAGGTCCTGCTCCTTTATTTTATTTATTGTTCGAAAAAAAGTTGTCAAATTTAAATATTAATTTAGAATAGATATATTAAAAACGATTCTTCAAAATATAAGTGTAACTTTAAGTGTAAAATGCAGGACTCAGCCTTATAACAGGTCTTTGCTGTGTCGTGTTATTCGGCGACCAGCAGGTGTCGCTGCCGCCATTTCCCATCTCCTCCAACTTCCGCCTACGTCAGTCCCTCTCACAACACGGAATATGGCGGCCAGCTCAGATCGGATTCCTCCTCCTTTCCCTGCCACAGAGGAGCCGGGAGCCGGACTGTCTGACATGGCAGACGGAGACAGCGACGAGGGAGAGGACATTTTCGTCAGTAACGTATGTTTACAGCCCATTAATTACGAACCGTAACCATTTTGTGACGGTTGATATCTGCGTGAAGTGAACGAGAAAGGGAGTCAGCCTCTTTTATCTGATCTGACCTGCATCCACGGCAGCAGCCAAAATAACTGGCAGCTAACCGACAGAGAGGCGAGAAATGGGGTCAGGTTTTTAATAAACAGAAACGAAACTGGTTGAGAAAGTTAGCTGAAGTTAGTTTGTGTAGAAAATGAGTAGTTTGGGTTTGAAATAAGCAAGTTATTGCGTTTAATTTGGCTTTTTCCGGCCTGTCCTAGAGCATAATTGTTAATTTAAAGATGCTCTGGTTTCTGTGTTCGTTTCAATGGTCCGTTATTAACATTTTTTGTTAGGAATGTAAGTTTGTGTTGGCTAATGTCCAGCTAACATGACCCCAGCCAGCCATTTTCTTATTCCTCCTTATCTGTGTGTGTGACCGTTATAACGGTCATCACACAAGGCCAATAACTGTACTCCTCTAATGTCACCCCTTGTGTCTGTGTGTCTAGCAGTGGAGGAAGAAGGACTCAGATTGTGTACTTAAGTAGGAATACTATGGTCTAAAAATACTCCATTACATGTCCTGAATACTTAATGTTACTTAAAAAAAATCATAAGTATTATTAGCAAAATTGATCAAATATATATCAAGGATCAAAACTGAAAGTACTGATTATGCGGAATGAAGTGTAGTGAAGTAAGACTCATGTAAAGTTCAGCTACCCCAAATTTGTCCTTGAGTAAATGTACTTGGTTACATTCCACCACAGTGTTTCTGTGTCTCATTAAAATCATGTGTCCCTCCTGTGTGTCCTTCCTGTCTGCAGAGTAACCCCGTGGCTGTCAGTCGAGGAGTCTCTCAGCCAGACAACGTCAACGATGAGCCTCCAGATCTGTTCGGCGAGGAGGAGGCCAGCAGCACCACTGCTAAATCCAACGGAGTTCACTCTGATGATGACAACGACCTGTTTGCTGGTTAGGAGACGTGTTCTAGTTTTAATGTTGCACAGCTTGCAGATCCTAAAGAGAAGTCAAGGTCTTGTGAAATGGTTTACTTTAAGCCTGTGTCATGCTGGACTATTTTAATGTCGATCTTTAAGGGGCATTTCTCTGATTTTATACATTAAGCTTGGTTTAGTCATGAGACTAAATACTAAAGAGGTGATGTCATCTCAGCATGGGCTGCAACTACAGACTACTGTGATCATCGATTAAACCATACATCATTTTTGTTTAGTGAAAAAAAAAATATTAGTTAGTACATTATGTAAATTACATTTGTCTTCTTTCCCAAATATGTTCAGTTTCTATAATATAAAACTGAAAAGGAGCAAATCTCCACATTTTAGAAGCTGGAACCAGAAATCTTTGCTTTATGGATGTTTTCTGCTGAGTAATTTCGTGGGTCGTCTAATCAGTTAATCAACTAATCTAGCTTGGAGACTGGAAATATATATCAGTGACTCTGCATTACAAACTTTGGGCATAGAGTTTGAAAAATGTGGCCATTTAGGATCCTGCGTTTTGGCACATGACTCCAGACAAAAAGTCAGGATATCTATGCTTCTGCTTTATCAGTTTAACTATTCGTTTTAAAAAAGTCTGTCAATACTAAAGCACTCCGTACTTGTTTGACTTAGCTTGTTAAATGAACTTAAGGGATCCAAAGAAAAGTGGATTGTTTTCGTATTGGTTCCTAAACTCAAGTGTCATATTAGCTCTAGTGACAACCTGTACAAACTGCTGGATTCTCATATCCACACTGTAAGATTCAGTCAGAGTTAATACAAGCAGCTGTAAGAAAACTTTACCAGTTTAAATCAAATTATCTGATGAAAGACTAGTCAAGGCAAGTTGATTTAATTTCATTACATGTAAAGTGATTTTGCTTTACATTAAATATGTAACACACCATGAGATTCGTAACAAGTGCAATACAAAAGAAATACAAACTAAGAAGTGAAAGAAAAAAGAAAAAAGCACTTTGAAAATCCTGCCACCCTCTAAAAGACATTTACAAACTACAGTAACAAATCATAAGCAAAAATAGAAAACGCGGACATAGTTGTGAGGTCCAGATATGTAAATAATCTAACCATAAATTCAATGCCAATTTCCAGAACTTCAAATCTCTTTGATTCTCAGTGCTTTGGACACATTGAAGGTCTGTTCCCAAAAAGTACTGAGCTGTTACTACTACGTCTAAAATCTTGTTGTCATATGGTCAACAGCCTGTAGGAGTTTGAATGGGAAACTGAGGATTATCAGGCCGTCACATTTAACAAGATGAGGCATGGGATGATAGAAAAAAAATCTTGTCATGATAAGTAATTACAATTCATCACATGATCATGATAATCATCAACTATTTTAAATGGCATAATATCTTTCAATAACCTCCTGAGATCCTGTGACCTCATATGAGGACATCACATTTTGGGTTTACTGCACCGTTTACTTCATTCTGCTTAACTTGGACCTGTTGTCCTCATTTGTGGACACGTTTTTGTGCCATCTAGTGGTAGTAAGAGCACAATACACTAATCCATGTAAAAACAAGATGGCAGCCATCTCTCCAGCTGTTTGAAGAAGTTGGGACTTTATTATCGTCTCATTTGAGGGTGCTGGGACTTAATTATCATTGACAATGGTTAGTTTTTTACACTTATCGTGTCCTACTGATCCCAAATAGCTAGGAGAAATTGAAAACACATACCAAACAAATGGTCGAGTCTCAGGAGGATATGAAATATTCCAATGCTTGATTAAGACATTTAGTGTTTTTTGAGGTCGGTGCATATGCAGCCTGTTTTTGCGGAGTCTATTTTATTGTTGGTTGCCCAGTAGTGTCTTTGGGTGCTGCTGGACACAAGATTCATGATTATCCCGATAATGGGAATTCAACATGATCAATTTATGGTCTGCGATAAAGTCGTCTATCATCCCATATCCTAAACCAGATACAAGTCCAGCTCACTTTTACAGAGGAATAAAAAAGGTCAAAATAAAGTTTTAGTTAAGTAAGTTTACAGTGAAGTAATAATTGCCACTGTTCTGGATAAACCAGGTGCGGTGCTATTGTCTGAGCTACCCTTTACTCTGTTTCTTTTCTTTGTGGATAAAGACAGACACACATTAATTAAAAGTCTTCTTTCCCCAGAGGCACACGTGGAGCTGAGCACAGACATGCCCGGCAGCTCTGCTCGGAAAGAGCTCTCCACCTCCTCCTCCTCTGGCCCCCGTCCTGCCTCCTCCTTCACTCAGAGCCCTCCAGCCATGCAGCCGACCTCCTTGGAGCAGGTACAGGCCACAGCTGAGCTGAGCTTCCCTCAGAACTTGGAAACAATTAATTGCATCCATGTTTTTGTAATCACCAAGTTACCTGCCCGTTACAGCCAGTTGTGTTCTTCTTGTTAAACACAGATGGAGGAGGAAGAGGCCAGGGATAGTTTCGATGTGGATGTTGCCGTCACCAACCCTGAGAAAGTCGGTCAGTCTCTTTTTTCATACTGTCCAAATCCAGATACTGTCAAAACTATGATATAGCTCTCTATAATTTAAAGGTAGCGGTATAATTATGACAGTGAATAGTAACCTTTTGTGGTTGTAGCTTGTACAAGCATAGGTTGTATTTCAGCAACCGTTAAATGCACTCACACATTAATTTCAGACTGAAGCCTGAAGAAGATTAATTCACATCTTCAATGTATCTCCAATGTTTCTGTCCTCCTAGGAGACGGCATGAATGCATATGTGGCCTACAAAGTATCCACCAGGGTCTGTAGTCAAGCTTTTCTGCATTGCATATGTCATACATATATTTAGTCAGTTTTTACATGGCTCCTAAAACTGTTAATATTTCTAAATTGTCTCTATTGTTTCTAGCTATGTGGTTTTTGAAGTGCGGTGTCCCTGTCTCAACTTTCAGACCTCCTTGGCCATGTTTAAGAACAAGACCTTCTCTGTGAGGAGGCGTTATAGTGACTTCCTGGGTCTTTATGAGAAGCTGTCGGTAAAGCAGTCGCTCCAAGGTTGCATCATTCCACCACCACCTGAGAAAAGTGTCGTTGGTTGGTGCCTTGGACTTCTTCTTTTTTTTTAAAAAAAAAAAAAAAAAAAAAAGTATGGTTTCCTGCTTTGTTTTGTGTACCTTTTGGTGACTGTCATTCGGATCAACAGGAATGACCAAAGTGAAGGTGGGAATGGACGACCCATCATCAGTAGAGTTCGTGGAGAGAAGAAGAGCAGCTCTAGAGAGGCAAGTATCCAAACATGTTTCATACAGTGACTTTATTAAGGGAATACTTAACCTTATATAATTTACTCATCCTGTGTTTCGTTGAATTTCCTGAAGAAAATGTTTCTCTCGCATGCCTCTGGTGAACGAAAAATCCAAAAACGGAGAGGATTGTTGATGAATTGAAGTCATAGGGGTCCAGGAAAACAGCAAAACTATATCAAAACATTAGTTTATGAACTCTCACACCATTTGTGCAGTATAATCCAAGTCTCAAATATCCAGGGGTGTGCTCAGTACTTCCCAAACAGACAGCCCTTTTCAATGGCTAACTGAACTGAAAGTGAAACTTATCTACGGACAATACTTCACATCAACTGAGCCGTAAACAGATGACAGCTAATTGACAGCTGTCAGAAGTCACAATGATGGATGACAGCGCATTCAAGTCACTGATAACCAATCCAATAGTTATAACAGGATTGTTTAAGTGAACAAAATAATCATAAATATGACAAACGACAAAAGGACATAATTACAAAATAGCAATGACAGAAAACTACAGATGTAATTTCACTGTCGCAAATATAATATGTAAGAAGCTACAGTCAGTGCAGTTATAACTTAAAAGTTAAACTACATACAGTGCAAAGTAACAGCAATGGAGATCTCTGGGTTGATCTTTGTCTCTGGTGAACTCGGTAAGTGGCATTTGTTTGTCTCCATGGTAATGGATATAAAAGCAAGAGGGTCAAACTTCAGGCCTAACGTTATGAGAAAGTAGAATGTCACAGTTGTGTTCATATAGCATGCAACAGTGTGTACTTTTTAAGGGCAGCTGCAGTGCCTTCTAAAAGCAAAAAGAAGAAGTATGCGATTCAGAACGCACCCCAAGACTCCATTGACAAAAACAATAATTTTACCTGACTGAAAACTGGAGCTGCTGGTCTACCACAGCCTTGATTAGTTAGTTTGTTTGTGTTATTGTGTGACCTTGGTATTTTAGAGGATTAGTTGGGATTTAGCAAAGTCATACAGTAACACAAACTAATGATTGAGGCAGTGGGAGACCAGCAGCTGTCTTGTTCAGCAAGGGAAAATTACTGCTTTTGACAATGGAGTCTGGCTTCAGAGAGAGCATAGATAAGTTTCACTTCAGTTCAGTTCCATGTTGGAAAGGATGTCTGTTTGGGAAGTACTGAGCATACAACTGGATAAATTAGACCTGGATTAAACTATAGAGTTGTGTGAGAGCTTGTAAACAGATGTTTTGATGTAGTTTTGTTGTTGTTCAACGCGGACCCCTATGACTTCAATTCATTAAGAATTTTCTCTATTTCTGGATTCTTTGTTCACAGTGGAGGTATGTGAGAAAACTGCTTTCTTTAGGTATTCATCATAACACAGAGTGGGTAATTGATATACGAGAGGTCATCTGGGGGTTACAGTATTCCTTTAATGAGATAAGTGAAGTCATACTGGGTCTTTTTTAAATGTATTTCTACCCATGCCCATGTTTTTGTGTGCATGTCTCATGTGTTAGTTTTTACGCAGTTTTACTTACTTAATTTTGCTGCTATTTTTGTAGGTATCTGCAGAGAGTAGTGTCTCACCCATTGTTACTACAAGATCCTGATGTCCGTGAGTTCTTGGAGAGAGAGGAGGTCGGTATTTTCAGATCTAAATAAAATTCTCAAAGCAGAAAGCTGGCTAATGACTTAAGATTAAGACTTTTGAGCTCTGGCTGTGTGTTTTCAGCTCCCCAGAGCAGTGAACACTCAGGCACTGAGTGGAGCTGGCTTCCTCAAAATGATCAACAAGGCCTCAGATGCCGTCAACAAGATGACCATCAAGATGAACGAGTCTGACACTGTAAGGAGACTGTGGATGAAGTGTTTTCAGGAGGCTGTTGTGAATGTGGCCTGCATGTGAAGATGCATTGTGTAATTCTGACATAGAAGATCCATTGTTGGATAAACCATGATAGATCTTGATATGTTGCTGTGTGTCTCAGTGGTTTGAGGACAAGTTCCAGGAGGTGGAGAATGAGGAGCAGCAGCTGAGGAAGCTTCAGGCAGTGGTCGACTCCCTGGTCAACCACAGAAAGGGTGAGCTGCATCTGCTGTCCTGACTTGTCTTTGTCTGCCCAATTTTTTTTTCCAATTCAAACGTCAAGTTCCGAACAGAGGAAACAGAAGAGTACAGTCCAGCTGCCTGGTCCTTCAGGGTGAAACACACAGACTGAATAAGTTTTCTGTTTCCAAAACCAGAGCTGTGTGGGAACACGGCAGTATTTGCCAAAAGTATGGCCATGTTGGGAAACTCTGAGGACAACACAGCCCTGTCGAGGGCCCTCTCCCAGCTGGCAGAGGTGGAGGACAAGATGGAGCAGCTGCATCAGGAGCAGGCAGCCAGTGACTTCTTCATCTTTGCAGAGCTGCTGGCCGACTACATCCGCCTGCTGGGTGCTATGAGGGTGAGCTCACAGCTGCAGAATGGTAGTTTTACAGTAGGAAGAAGTAAAGATAAGATAAAGACTCTTCAGAGGCAGTGAGGAGTAAAGCTTGAGTAAAAAATTGCTTATTTTGAACATTTTAATGTACTTATTTTACTTTAGTAAGGGCATACTTCAGTAATCTTGAATAAACCATTATCATTGGTCTAGGTCACAGTTTTACTGCGAGTGTGCTACCTGTTCTCTGTTTGGTAAGTGATCAAGTGTCGGATGTCCACAGGGGTGTTTTGACCAGCGTGTGCGGGCATGGCAGCGATGGCAGGAGGCTCAGAGCACACTCCAGAAGAAGAGAGAGGCCGAGGCCAAGCTGCTGTGGGCCAACAAGCCGGACAAACTGCAGTCGGCCAAAGAAGAGATCACTGAGGTAACAGGCACAGTGACCACACAGCTGCTGCGGCACTAAAACAAGTCTCAAAGGTCTGTACATCAACAAAGGCCCGTAGAGTTAAGTTACAACCCAGCAGGAGCTGTTAAGTTCTTTCACATTGTTTTAAATGTTTGAATACAACAGCCTGATGGCAAAAATAGTCATTAAGTGGAGCCCTTTCTTAAGAACTGCAAAAATAACCTCTTTGATATTGATCCAGTTTCTTTATGCTCCTCATGAACAATGTAGAAGCACCATCACAACTCCAACAACACTACACACATGTACCTGTTGTCAGTATCAGTTTCAGTAAAGTGTTTTTCATTTCTTGATAAATGTTTTCAGATTAGATATAATACTGTGTTTTTAGATGGGGACAAGCTGTGCAACAAGTGTCTGTAGTTCTCCAGAATAAGCAGTTTATGTGTATTTGTTAACTGTTAACAAGAATAAGGTTTCATGTTCTAAAACTTTAAAGATCCCCTACACTTAAAAATGTGTTTTTCTTTGGTGTTAATGTCCCCTAAAATGTCTGACCTTGATTTTACTAACTTGTATCTGTGCAAAGTTTATCACTAAACAGGTGTTTTCACATTCCTCTGCTGAAGGGGGCGATGTCTTTGCACTTTCCTAAAATCTGAGATTCACGCTGGGCAAGCTAGATTAAGTATGTCACTAATTCCAAAAGTAAACACATATTGATGGGGGAGCAGACTGTGACACAACACTGGCAAAAAACCCTGAAACCTCTAGCATAGAGCGGATGTGTGAACCGGGAAAATGATTTAGGCGCACAGTGTGTGAGTAAACACAACCTACTGTTTACTGTAATTGGCATCGGACGTTTTTTCATTGATAACCGATCAAATAAATGTATTTTAAAACTCCCTCCTTTGATTCTGATACAGCCGTCTCCCTCCCTGCCTGCAGTCCCCACTGCACTGGGCTTTGTAACAGTGTCCCACCTACAGCCCCCTCTGATTGGTTACACTGCACAAGTGATAGCCAATCAACACTGATGCCTGTGCATGCTTTCACATCATGTCACATTAAGACACAGAGCTCAGACGGAGCAGGAGAGGCTCCGGTAAGCCAGCGGTAATTTTGAAGGTAAGGTAACAGAACCCAGACAGAAACGAAAGTTGCGATAAAAGTCTGCTGAAGTATTAAAGTCACCACCACAACATTATATGATCCATTTCAATGATGACACGCTTGCCCAGAGGCGAAATTTCGACGTAACTGCCTGTTTAATTCACATCAAGCGTGATACAATTTTGCAAACAGCCTAAATGATTTAGCTTCTAAAAATAAATAGCACCAAGGTAAAAAAGAGATGTAGGAGCTATAAGTCAAAAAGTCTGGTAACCACTGAAAGTTTAATCATAAACTCATTATGCTATAAAAGTTTAATCTGAAAAGTAACTACTAAAGCTATAATCTTTTTGTTCGTTTTAATACTAAACACGTTCCTTTGCAACACATACATTTCTATTTCTTCATTTTGTGACCACAACACCAAGCCCCCTCGCTCCAGAAAAGATTTCAGATTTCAGGCACACAAATCTTCTGTGCTCCACATTTCAGGCACAAATTTTTTTCTTGCTTTAACCCCTAGAGTTAGCAATAGCATGTTGAAACTTTTGACAGAAAACATGGTAGTGAGCAGTTTTTGCATGTAAACCAGACCAATATTAACACGGTGACATAGTGGCAGATATTATTGTATATTGCACAGCCAGTAAGGCTGTGGCAGCCACTGCTAGTTACAGGCTAACAAGCTAACAAACAACATTAATAAAAGATGCTAATTGAACTTAGCATTCTTCTGATGTGTCTGCTGGTCACTGACTAAGGCTCAAACATGTACAGCTGAATCTCTCCTATGTTTCCTTTAATGCTAACCATCTTCATGTGCACTCCTCTTATGCCAGTCAATGTAGAGCTGGGCTACTGATGGAGATAGCGGAACCTAGCACAAGCAGTGGTGGGCATGGCCAGATCCAGAATTTCTCGATGAGGGAGAGAGATTAGATCTGCTTCCAGACCCTTTTCAGAGTTTTTTGTTTTTTAACCTGTGGGAAAACATGTTAAACAAAAAAATCATAGATTAATTTGTATTTTTACATAGTTTAAAACATGTCTGGAGGGGGACTTTAATACCACATGCTTGAAAGTATCAAGACATTAATGATTTGTTGACTGTTTTTGTTTCCTCCTCCTGTTTGTCCTCAGTGGGAGGCGAGGGTCACTCAGTACGAGAGAGATTTCGACAGGATTGGCATGACTGTACGCAAGGAGGTTCTCAGGTTTGAGGTGTGTTTATGGTTTTATAATTGCAATACAAAGTTAAAAGTTTAATGTTTTATTGTCTTATTACAGCTTTGGATCAAAGTAGATTTAATGTGCTGTTTTTGTTTTTTAAACAGATCAACAGAGAAAGTTAAAATTGAATGCTTTTTATAGGCACTGTGTTTGTGTGACCTTCTGGACTTGTATTGCTTTCACTGTAGACGTTGTAGAAAGAACAATTTAATAGTGAGACAAACATGTTTGGGCTAGAGGCCTTCATCAGGGTCACTATAAACCAAGCAGTCTCTGTGCATCAGCCAACTTCAAGCTTAAACTGATGCCTCAACAGACAGGCAGGATTTTGGCAGATGAGATCAGGAGCACCCGGTTATAGTAGGAGCTTTTAACACTGCTAATGTTTTGGTATAGAATATGCCTGAAGACAGAAAGATTCTTCTTTCCAGATCCAACATTTAAAATAGTCTTCTGAGGCATCCCATATCCTTTTCAGTGCGGTGAGATGGCTCGCAGGTAGACTTGTCTTTCGGGGGATGAGATGGAAGCTCAGATATTTTATATTTTTAAATGTTAGAAAATGGCCCTGACGAATGCCAAAAGCTTCTTGGAAGCATGTGCACTTCTGCCAGAAATTCTCACAGCTGGCTTTTCCATTGGCAAAGAGCTTGAGACGTGACAACACTTCTGTCTCCTCAGAAAGAAAAAGCCAAGGACTTCAGGAGCCAGATAATCAAGTATTTGGAGGCGATGCTGCAGTCTCAACAACGGGTAATCATTTCACTATGTCAAGTATTATATTCACTTGTACAATTTACTCAGTGCATTTAACCTCATGGCTACCAAAGTGTCCCTTTTAACTGTAGCATTTTATAGTTATTGTGGATATCAAGACTTTGAAATATTGGTTATAATTAGATTTTATTGAAATATTGAGTGATATCAACATTTTAACGTTCTATTCTTCTCGTCCTGATTGTATTCCAGCTCGTTAAGTTTTGGGAGGCGTTCCTGCCTGAAGCAAAGGCTATAGCTTAATGAAGAGGGAGACTTTCTGAAGACCCCAACTGCCTTTTTTTAACACTTTACCTCTTGACCAGGAACTGAGAGGATGATTTTGAAACACACAAGAAACTTCCATCCATTTTTTTTCTTTCATCTTTTTAACCATAGTGTATTCTCTTATCTTGTACAGTTCTTTTTGATATAATAAGCTGCCGCATTTACAAAATGTTTCTTTGGCATAACTCCTTGTTTATGTACTTGACTGAAGATGGTATAAAGCAGAACATGGACCTGGCCGTAGTATTTGTAAAGACCCACTGTCTGCCAGTGGGCTATATATTTATGTTTCTTGGTTAAACCAGTATGATAAAGTGTTAACACTGAGGTACTGCCCTAGAGCAACATTGTCTATAGTTTACATTAGATGATAGACGTATGTAAGTCATTCCAGCCTCTAACAGCTCATGTTGATGGATGCATGTCAGATAATGTTTTGATGCACTAAAATGCATTGTACAGTTGGAAAAGCTGTTTCTTAAAAATGAAAATACCACTATTGATGACTGAGGTCATTTACCAGGAGTATTAGCACATTGTTATTGTATCACACATTGCATATTAGATCATAGAAATCATATTAAAACTCACATTTGGAGTTGTTACAATATAACAGAAACTGAAGGTTACAGTGAGTGAAAGTTGAGAATATGCAATCACTGCTTTGTTGGTATTTTCTATGACGATGTATTTACTAGAATCATGTTGTCAAATATTGTATTAATCCATTTTCTTCCGCAAACCGTTTTAAGTACTTTGATTTCTTGTGTCAGAGATTTAGGCCCAGAGCGACTCGTCTGAAAGTGCTGCAGAGATTGTTTACTGCCTGTAAATGACTATTGACACGTATGTACACATGTACAGTACTTGAATTGAATCATACAAATACTTTCAGATATTAGTAACCATACATGTTTTGATAAATTGGTTTAACAGTGACAGGAAGGCACAGACATTCAAGTGGTATGGTCCCTTATTTTCTTATTCAGCATTTGTAAGCGTAGTTTCTCCGTCATGTCATATTTACGTAAGAATGTGCTTTATTTTTGTAACCACTTTGCATTAGCACACACATTTTCCTGGAAATGCTAAAACAGGTAGATGTACAAAATAAATATGATTGGTTAAGCTTTGGGCACTGGTTTCATGTTTTCTTGTTTTGTCTTTGTGGGATTTCTTATTTAAGCTCAGGAGACCTTTGTCACAGCGGACGTTTTGACTTGAAAAGCACAGGTGAAACTGATTACATTAACGATGGCTCGATTCCATTAAGTGTCCCAGTACGGTTTCAGTGAGCCAGCATGCACAAAGCCAGTGCCTCCCCTTAGTGGAATAAAGCCACAATTAATGTAATTAAATACAGCTGTGCTTTTCCTACTATGATATGTCAAAATGTCTGCCATTAAAAAGCTCTGTTGCATGGATAAATAATGAAGCAAATGGCCTCGAGGCTTTAAGATGTAAAAAGGCCCTCTTGTGATTGCAATCATTTCATGTGTTTTTCAGAAAATATTGACAGTTAACCATGACGTAAATTGCTGCTGTTGGTTGACAACTACACCTGTTTGTGTTGTAGATAAACTGACTGAACCTTTCCCGAAATTTGGTGACATTGCAGATCCACATATTAAACACAAACTCTCAGACACTGTACACTCCTGCATGTGGCACAGGGTGTATTTTCTTGAAGCAGAACTATTCTAGTGTCAAACATTGAAATCAATTCAAATTTGAAATCCTCTGCGCATCCTGATCAATGTGTAATGATGCTTCCTCCAGAGGGTCGGACTCATTTCTTCTGCCTGTACAGCCCCACGTGTTTTAAATCCTTCTGCCACACAACTATAAATCCTGCTTTAGTGTATGCACACTTATCACAGTATCATCCACCAGGCTCAATAACCGCAGAATCTCACCATGTCTCAACCCAAGCATGAAGTAGAACTTAATCAAATTGTGTAAAAGAGCCATATTCCTCAGTTTATCCATTCTTTGCACACTGTTTCTCCATTCAAACGTGATTTTTAACAGGATAACTTTATGTGAAGTTAGCCTGTTATAGCTTTGCAAGTTGCTGATTTACTTCACACTGGAAGAAGTTGACCTACAGCAAAAAGTAATTTGTAAAATTTGCTTTGTTTTAAAAAAAAAAAAAAAAGAAAAGAAAGACAATGTACAAAATACTTATACAAAAAATGTCAAATGCCACCAAAAATGCCTCTCAATTGATTTTACTGCAAAAAGTGCCCCCTTGTTCACAGGTCATACATAAACAAATAACGAAATACCCCACAAGTCATAGGAAAGTGCAAGGGATGTCAGCAAAAGTTCTCACACAACCTTGCAAAAGTACAATTTATCTTTTCAAACCTTTGATATTTTCCTTTCCATGTCGCTCTCTGCACCTCATTAAAAAATGTAGTGTTCGGGGCGTCAATGGCTTAGTGGTAGAGCAGGTGCCCCACGTACAAGGCTGCTGCCGCAGCTGCCTGGGCTCGACTCCAGCCTGTGGCCCTTTGCTGCATGTCCTTCCCTCTCTCTCTCCCGCCTTCACGCTTAAGCTGTCCTGTCAGTTAAAGGCTAAAACACCCAAAAAATATCTTTAAAAAAAAAAGAAAAAAAGTAGTGTTCGAAGTACACAGTAAATGGCAAAAAAAATAATTTAACTACTTGAATCACTATGCAGAAACAAAAGTAGTAAAATTGCCATTACATGTAGTTCTTAACTCCCCGACACTGCATTTCACAATGCATAATACAAATGACCCTGTTGTAACATTAAACAGTTTTAGTTTTTTATTGATGTACTATGTATTGACCAACATGGGACTGTTTACTGTGAAACTTTTATTCATGGTCCCCAGGTGATGAATTGCAGTAATTTTGATCTTGTAACATCTAGCGCCATCATCTGGCCAACATGTATTATATTTATTTTGTAATACTTATATTTTGATTTGTGATCAAATACCTTTAAAACTAATAACATTCCTATCAGCATTACCTGCACTTTGTCTTAGGTGTTAAATGTTAGCATGCTAAAATGCTAAATGCAAACAAATTGAACAGTTAACCCAATCAGCATCAGCATGTTAGTGTGCTGATTTGAGCTTTTAACCCAAGAACGTATTAACCTTGACAATAAGCTCTATCTTATCTTGCTGTACATGCTTCCTCTGGGTCAGTTGTTCACTCGCTTCTAAGCAGGGGCGATTCTAGGATCAGAGGTTTAGGGGTGCTGAGCACCCAGAGAGCTGCCCGGCCAGGCAAGATAAATTTCACTGTTTTGTACATTTTAACTCAATTTCATTCCCACATTTGTGAAAGAAAAGCACAACACTTTTTGGGAAAGTCTGTGACTAAACCATCAAATCTGATAAAGGTTATTTAAATGCTGAGCCACAGCAAAAGAGGAATGGATTGGAATCATAAAAGAAACATATCGTAACCCTAATTTCTGGGGGAGGAAAACTCTTTTTGATACAGCAGCTCCTCAACATACACATAAACAGTATGTATGTTTTTGGAGTAAACCAGCCCCCTATAGTGAAACATACCAAAAATGGACCTTGGAATTTATTTTTTGGACTTTTATTTGAAATGCAATGCACAACATGTAACATTAACACATTAACGGTAGTTGACTTTTTCAATGTTTGTCTCTGCATTTTTCCTTCTTGTCTGTATTATATAATACAAATACATAAATAAAAATACACTTCAAAAAAGAAAAGTGCTTGGAATCTACAAAATGTAGGTACTGTATGGTTTTGATACTTTTCTAGCTTGTTAAAAAAGGGACATACAGTAAAAAACAACAAATTTAAAAAAATCTTTCAAATTTTAGGGGTGCTTCAGCACCCTGAAAAATGGGCCAGAAACGCCTATGTTTCTAAGATATGTCACTGCTATGCTGATGATACACATCTGTTGATTTAGCAAACCCAATAGTCTGAATCAGCTGTCCTCCCTCCATGACTGCTTAGCTGTCACCAAAAATTGGATGTCTCTTAATTTTCTCTACAAACCCTGACAAAACAGAAATTCTTTTAAGAGGTCCTGGTAACTTTGCCACTACAGTTGATCAGTTGAGTGGGCCACTTAACACAAATATCAACCTGTTGCTAAGAATCTTGCTATCATCTTTGACCAGTATATGACTTTGACTGCCATGTTTCCAGGCTCGACCAGTCCTGTTTCCTTCAGCTAAGTCGTATCCCAAAAATCAGATGTATGTTATCTTCTGTGGAACTTGATCTATTAATTCAGTTTCATTTTCTCCTGGCTAGATTATTGCAACCCTATACACGTGCCTCAGTCAAGCTGCTCTAACTTGTTTACAGTTGGTTTGAAAAGCAGCTGCCAAGCAGTTAACTGGAACTAGCTGTCGGTTCCACATTACACCTGTTCTTGCATCCCTCCACTGACTACCTGTGAAATTCAGAACAAACTACAAGATCTGGTTGATTACTTAAAAAGCACTGCATGACCTTGCCCCCAGTTACATTTCTGATCGTCACATTCCTTCTTCTCCTTCTTCTCAACCATGATAATGCTCAATTGTCAGCCTTTTATCCACCCCCCCACTCCAAATACAGGTGATCATGCATTCACTGTTTTAGCTCCAACCCTCTGGGATCAGATTTGTTGAATCTTTGACTGTTTTAAGTGTCATCTAAAACAAGCCTTTTTTTTATTGATCTTCATCCCTGCGTTATGTCTGTTTTAGTTTGCCTCTCATTGGTGTATTCTAATTTAAATTCATTTGTACTTGATTTAGTCATGCATTTATTTATTTTTTGCATACGTATTTGTAAAGCACTTTGTAAGTGTATGTTCTGACAAATCTTATATCTTATCTTATATCACAGCCTTAAAATTAGTAATAATCATACACTACAGATTATGGTCGTATCTGCCACTGTGGTCCAACAAAATGGTGTCAAACATGTTTTTTAAAAAGGGGGCATTCCTAAACAATCCAGTGTTATCTCATGAAACTATACATAGTTAAATTTGAATGATTTGCCTATTATGCAAATAATTGTGAGGTACTGCTGTTTGTGAGTAACAACGCTATTTCAACAACAGGTCTGAATTTATGCATTACACAAAGAGCAGCAGACAACAACAAACAAAGATGGGCACAGTTCTGCTCATTGTGGCCGCACCAGGCATGTGCTTTATGTGTTTTATAAATGTTTATATTCTTTCATTTGTGTACCTTGATATATCCTTGTGACTACAAAATAAAATGTTATGATGCATTTTTATTACTTATAACTATAATTGATGTACAGACTAATGCAGACTGAATACAACTGTTTTACATGGCTGGATAAAAACCTAAAGGGGCCTCGTGTCTAAGGGCCCCATTTCACCTTATCAGCCACTTGCATTGAATATTTTGTGGTGATTTCTATTTCTCCAGTTCAGCTTGGTGGATGTTTTTTGCCGAACTGACTTTTAAAACAAAAACACTGACCTTGGATCTGCCTGAAAAAAAGCAGGAGCCAAACACTCTCATTGTTTCTTAAAAATTCAGTTAGGGATAAATCAATCCAAATGTCTGGGGAGTCTGTGTTTTGCACTGCTGGGCTGCCATTCATACCAATAATGAATTACCTGATTCTTTTCTCCACATTCATGTGCCTTCAGGCCTGTTGGTGGATCTGGGTTTTTATCCACATTTGGAGGAATTTTACTAAGTGGTAGAAGAAGTAATCTGATCCTTTACTTAAAAGACTTTAAGAACAAGTCCTGCATTTAAAATCCTAGGTAAAGGACAGGTTCAAAGGTTTTTAAGTGTGTCACAGATGCATTTTAGGGAGGGACATTTTGATAATGTCCAGCATGAACAGGAGAAATTAGTCAAAAGTCAGTCAGTCAAAAGTCTCCTGTGACTCATATCGGATTTTATGTGACATTATTAGTGATACATCAATGCGTTGAATGTTTCTGTTGTAGCTACTCAAGGTGGAGCTAGTTTTAACTAGTTAGCTAGTTTGGTCCAGTGGTTCCCAGCTGAGGGGTCGGGCCCCTCCAAAGGGTCACGATATATCTCAGGGGTCGTAGGATGATAATGGGAGAGGGTGAGAAAAGAAATTAAGTTCTAATACACAAATGTATAATAATTTACTAGACTTTTCTCTGATCTTTATGTTTTATTTTTATGAAATATTGAATCAGTTACTAAGATGAAACAATAGTTAAGAGGAGAAGTGTCTCTTTGCTGGAAATGATAACAACTCAGAGACATTTGACATTTAGTTTATTATAGAACTAAAAAAAAAAAAGTGTTGTTGTCTCCCTGTAATGTGTTAGAATATCTTCAAATGAGTTGTATAGAAAGGAATTACATGTAAACTTTAAGCAATTTTCCTAAAATTATTTTTGTGACTTTCTGATATAACTATAAAAACTAAAATCTAGCTAAATATCTAATGATTCCAGCTTCTCAAATATGAAGATTTGATGCTTTACTTCATCATTTATTATCATATCAACTTGATCTATGTAGGCTTTAGACTGCTGGTTGATTGAAGCAAGACATCTGAATTTATCTGCATGGGTTGTTGATAATTATAACAAGCATTTTCACCATTTTCTGACATTTTAAACATAAAATACTTAAAGATAAAGGAAGATACTGTTAGAAAAAAGAGATAAGGTGAGATAAAATATACTAAGATTTGACGCAATACCACTCCAGTGAAAAATACGCCTTTAAAAAGATGAAGTTAAATTTTGTGTTTAATCATTAAAATCCATTTCAATGAGAAAAATGTCTTTCTTAATTGAGAATAATATTGCATCCATTGGTACCTTGTGCATGTATTGATGAAAATGTATCATCTGACTGAAACCTTATGCAATTAATTGAACTATTTTTATTTACTTGTTTTTACTGTAAGATAAAATATAATTTGTTAAAACAGGCTAAGCTTTGACTAGAAGTCACTCCAGTGAAAAATACACATTTAAAAAAGATTAACTTAAATCTAGTTTGAAATCAATAAAATCCATTTTCATGAGAAAATGTCTTTCCTTATAGTGTTGTATCCCAAAAATCTGATGTATTATTTTTATGCTGTCATCTTATTAGGGATGCAAACTTTAAGCAATTTTCCTAAAATGATTTAGGTGACTTTTATAATGTTACTGTAATCTCATCCAAGTAAAAATGCCAAATATCCAGTGGTTTCAGCTCCTCAAATATGAAGATTTGATGCTTTTCTTTGTCATATATGGTCATAAACTTATTATTATTATTTGCTTGAGTTGCTGAAATTACAACAGGCATTTTTCACAATTATCTGACATTTTACCCATAAAATGATTTAGGACAAGAAGGTAAGTTACTAAGATAATAGGTTAGTTAGAATAGATTTGACTAGAGGCCACACCAGCGAAAAACACACATTTAAAAAAGACTTATTTAAATGTTGTGTGGAATCATTAATATCAGTTTTGATGAGAAAATGTCTGTTTATAATGTCCTTGTAATGTTGCATCACAAAAATGTGTTGTTGTTTCCCTGCACTGTGTCAGAATACCTTTAAATTAGTCACACACACAATGATTATATGAATTATTCTTCTGCTGTCACTTCATTTATGAAGGATGCAAACTTAAAGCAATTTTTCTAAAAATATTTATATGACTTTTTAAATTTTACAGTCAAACAAAAATGCTGAATATGTGCTGGTTCCAGCTCCTTGAATATAAATACCTGATGCTTTTCTTTGTCATACATGTTGATAAACTTATTAATTAGCCAGCATCAGTCCTGACCCGGAAGTGTGCGCTGTGAAGCGGGCGGTGCCGTTTTTCTACATCCGGTGTGTTCGAACCTTTCACGAGCAGCGAAGAATGGAGAGAGCCGCTAACGACACTCCGCTGTTAGCGTGAAACATCAGTCACAAACAAGTCACACTGAAAACCTTTCTATCAAGCTCCGGGTTACTCGTGTACATCTTGTCGTGGCAGACACACACGCCGTGTCCTGATCGTGTGGATTTATCACAGCGAAGGTGAGCCTGTTGTGTTTGTGTGCGATGAGCTAGCAGAGCATTATTTGATAGTAAGCTTTTTGGTTGTTAGCTAATATTTTCGTTGCTAACTGAGCTAATTTCCTTGTTGCGCTCGGTCCAGCTGTCACCTAGCCATCAGTAGGTGTTAGCTAAGGCGTTAACACCAAGCACTGAGCCTGGTTGTTGTATTTGGTGCCTCTTAACCAAGCAAATATTACGATGAATATGGAAATGTGTGCGTGGTTATTTTTGGGAGAGTATATTTTAAACCAAAGCAGCCACTGTGGCTTAGCAGTGTTTGGCTAACGTTAGCTTTGTGGCTGGTTAGTCAGGTTTTCTGTTGGCAAGCGTGAAAGCTAACTCTGCTAACGGTGAGTTAATCGATGTGACCATCAGTGATGTTAAACTGCCAAAGGCTCGCTTTGTTCGCGAAACGTTGGCGTCCAACTGCCAACTCGCTTCCTTGTTTTGATTCAGGTGGAGGGCCCGCTTTTACAAAGGATCGATCATCTTTATATTAGCCTCAGCTGCCTGTACAAAACACTTCCTCACACACACAGTGTTATCACTGCCTCTCAGTGCAAGGTAGCGGATGCAAAGACAGGATGGCACAGAAATAAAATGTATTTAATAACCAAGGCCCCTCCTCAGCCTGGTCACCGTGGGCACAATTATATTGAATCTAACTGGTGCAGGTTATGTTGATTTTAGCAGGTGCAGATGTCAGGTTAAATTGTACCTCCTAATGTGCACATTTTCTTTGCTAGTAGCCAACTAAATGTACTTTTTCATTGCTGAACTGCATAGATTGCTTATTACTGAATCATCCTGTTACCCTTTCTCTAGTATAATAACTGGTTGGAGTCATTTTTCACTAAACAACACAGTGATTTTAAGAGAGCAGTGCAAACCACTTCTTATTGAGATATATGTTACCAGCTGGACTTCTGCCCAAACTACGGCTATGTGGATCCACAATATATTGTCGTTGGCATCCTTTAATAGAGTTCCCGTGAAGGCTGGTGTAAAATATTGTCTGTGTTGCATTTACTCAAAACGTCACTATGAAGTGGAGCCTGACTATGTGCAACAAACTCACTGTGTGCAGGCCTCAAACTGGGAAAATCCCCAGTTGTTTTTATTGCAGATTTTGCAGGTAATTATTTACCTGAGAAACGTGGTCAGTGGCTCATCCTTCAGCATACGTGCAGTTAATTACTACACAATGTGGACTTCCTCATTAAATGTTAAGTAAACAATACGTTGACTTGACAAAATGAGTATATTTCTGCTTATCATGCAATATGTGCAAGATTTGCAGATCACACTCGAGATGGAAAAATGAGATCATTATCATAGATGTGGGTGCAGAGTCATGAATGTATACATGTGTGAAGGGAAACTATATCCCTACCTATTATTTTATGTATCTGTTTATTGGTATCTGGCATTTTGGATCTAGAAAAAGTGCTTTACAAATAAAAATGACTATTATTATAGCAGATAATCTAAATTCCCACCAGTTATAGTTCATAAGAGCTGGCGGTAAGGAGAGAGAGGCAGCTGTTAGCTGGCACTGCCACAGTAGGAGTCCGCACTATTGGCAGGCCCCCCTCTCAGGCTGATCTTTCCACTGAAGGTTAATCACTCCACTCAGAGCCTTTATGTTTCTGTAAAAATGAAAAGATGTCAACAGATTAGTCATTTTTAATAGATGCTAATCAGCTCCAAGTGCCACTGTTTCTTGAGATATTTTGGCAAATGTGTGGACTGTAATCAAGGCTTTTTGAAGTCTAATATATATTTTCAATGCCACCTTGGCGTGTTGCTGAAAGAACATATACCAGTGAATGACTCTGGATTTAAAAACTAGCTATTAACCAATTACGCAGACATTCCTGAAGTCTTAAAATGTTTAGTTTTTGATTAACGGCGTTATCAGAGAGAAACCTTTTGCCACTTTTTGTCAGTCAGCCTTGCTGCTTTGGCTCTGTGCCAGTGACTAGACTGTAAACATTTGTGTTGATGTGTGTGTTTTGATACTTTCTCCACATTTCACTGGGTATTATAACAGCATTGTGAAAATAATACTGCCATAATACGGTGTTTATATATTATATATTTCTACTAACACCAAATTCCTGCATCATCAGTTCCAGTGAGACTAGAATATAGAAACAGTCTGGTGCATGCTTCCAGCTGAAACAATATTAGTGTATAGGTGATGTGACACAAATGTTAGATCTGTAAGCTGTAGTCACAACAACTCAGAATTGAGAGCATTGTCCGTAATATGACACGTTTCTTGGTCATGCAGAATGAGCTTAAGTCAAAGGCGTGAACAGAATGACATCAGTCAAGTTATGACTGTAATTTTTCAGGAAGCAAATGAGCGTCAATCTAATGTTTTAATTATAAGAATGTAAAATTTTATCTACTTTTTGCATTTAATGTTAAATAGGGAAATTAATCAGTGCACATAATGATGGTACTACTCCTTGAGCGCTCATACAGGCCAAGCCAGAGTCAAATGAAACGCCTTTATGCAAATGAGCACTATATCAAACATCAGGCTGCGCTATCATAAATCTATACCGCCATCAAACACTCAGCCACATTTACTTATCTACTCTACTCCAGCACAAACCCAGCTACAGTTTCCACTTTGAAACTATGACATTCAAAATACACAACTCAGCATTTCTCCAACGTTGCGTCAGCCTACATTTTGCACTTTCCCTCACCTGGAGAAACAGGGATGGGGAATCAAGTGTCAGATCTCACCGAAGGTTGTTTCTGTCCAATCTCAAAACGCCTTGGCCAATATTTTGGGACAGGCCAAGGCTTGCTCTTCGTGCACAGGTCATTTAAAAAAAAATCAACTAAAAAAAGGTAATGTCAAGCTGAATTGTGGTCAGGCGATAATTGATGGGTTCCAAGATTGCATTTCTACCAACGCGTTCTTCCTCTTTTGCTCCCCACACTGACTGTTTACTAGCCACTCAAACGTGATTGGTCAATACTGGTGGGACTACAAACAGACCACTAATGTAAACCAGAACGCCTCTGATACCAAAATCTTGTTCCGCTGCCTTCGGATTCAGCATACATGGGCAGATATCTGTTAATAGAGATACTCATGCACCTCTGACAATATCACTTCCTTTTATTAGTGACTGCATGTTGTCTACATCAAGGCATTTTAATATGAGAACCTGACCTTAAGAGGACAGTGTTTTTTCAATGTATGAACACATTTTACCAAACTGGAAGAAGGCAAAATGCTTTATTTACAGAACAAATTTTAAGCAGGCCTGGAAGTAATCAGTATATACTTATATATTTGTTTGCAGTGCATGATATTTTTGATTGCTGACAGAATAACAAATCAGAAAGAAAGGGGTTAATGAGATAAATCTGCAGTGGGATAAATCCCTTCGTGTCTCCTCCTTCTGAGAAACCAAATTACTCTTATAGGATGCCAAAAGGTGTGTATCCTCAAACATATCCTCATTTATCAGGAGACATGGCGCCTCCGCAGGGATAAAGGCTGGGGATTCCCCACATCACATCAAAACTGAATAAGCCATTTGTGGAAACCACAGACCGTTTTTTTTAGCAGTCCAGCGGATTGCTTGAATTTGTTCTCCGCTTTATTAATTAGGTGGTCTACTGATGTGAATTTACACAGGATGCAGAGCTCCTTTGTAATATATTAAATTGCAGTTTTTTGCAGTTGCGCTATGATATTTATTTTGTAAATCCCTTAAACACACATGAGGTGAACAAAATTACAGGGGCACCTTATTATACTATAATATTGCCATTGAGTATCTGCTTAAATTGCTGCAGAGTTGCACCGTTTCATCTTAAATTCAACATTTATAATGGCATTACATTTTGCTGCTGGAGATGTTACACTGTCCGTCTCCCCTTCCCCCACATAAGCTAAATGAAACAAGATTTTTTTTGTGACTCTTGTAATCTAAAGAAGAAAACAGGGGTTGCAAGACCTTTATGATTTGCTTTAGTCAAGTTTTTTTCAATAGATTAATATATATTTAACAATGAGCACGTCACAACACATTACATGTAGCTGATGTATCAACAACCAAAGAAAATGATACACACTAGGTAAATAATACTTAGGGGATCGTTTACAGCACATAGTGTGATACGCCTTTGTAATTAAAGGTTGCAGATGTTCTGCTGGAACCCTTCATGAAGCGTAGTTTTGCTGCCTTGTTTGAATTGAGTCCTTGCACCAGTTTAATGTTCATTTTTCCATCCTAATCCTCCAGTTAGGCATGTCTGAACATGTCTGAAATACAATGTGGCTGTGGAGTTGCATTGCAGATGCATAAAACAGGCAAAGAAACTGTACATACAGAATCAGTTTTGGGATATTGTTATAATGTGATAATCCCATACTCTGAATTTAGCATGAAAACACCTTTGAAATAAAACTTGCTTATAATTTGCTCCAAACAAACTGGTCTTAAACTCAAGAATTGTGTGTTGCATTATCATCTTAAACAATGCACTTAAAATAAAACAAAATAAACAAAATAAATGTGGAAATGAACAGAATTTTGAAACATTTGCTCGGCTTTAATTAACACCCAGAAGCACATGAGTGGACGTGACAAATGACCAGCAGTGTGACAGCTCAGTGTCTCCTGACCAGTTATCAATCATGCCTCTCTTCCTGAAAACAAATGCCCACACTCCATTATAGTCACACGTTACAGTCTTATTGAATCACCAGTGTTGCCTTATTTTTGTAGTAACAACTTTGAATAAACTGGGAGTTCAAAGCTGTGTTCAGCCGTATCACAAGGTCAGGTATAATTCAGTATTTTAGCAGTGATATGCAATGTGGCGTTGCAGTCTGGGCTCTTTGGTAACAACAGCGTCTGGGGAATAATCAGTGAGTGTGTGTTTATTATTCTGCATCCACCACGGAGTTTGTGTGTGTGTGTGAAGATGGTCTTTGATCAGGAGATACACCTAGCCGAGCTAATCTAAACACTGGTGCGCACCGGATCAGAGTGGCCTACAAATGATTATTTGCACAATGGAAACGGTTACACAGCTCACTATTTGTCGTTGCCGCAAAACTGTTTTATAGCCGTGTTGTTCTGTTCCTGGTTTTATGTAATAGCAACAGTGCACAGTTGCCCTTGAGAGCAAACTAGCTGTCTTTGATGCTGAGATCTGTGCAGGCACTGCAGGCAATACTGAGCATGAGTCATCCGGAAGCCCACACACAAATACTTTTCAGCAGCAGCCTTTTCCATGCTCAGGAATTACAGCATTGTCATGAAAATATTAGTAGCTGTTGTTTTTATTGAAAGGATAAAAAGTCGTTTTAAATGGGAAATGGTTCTTTTTAAATATATTTTTTTGGGTGAAGTAATGAGTGGTGATCTTCTGATTTACAGGCAACATTTTGTCTGCAGCTTGCTTCAGTGCACTAACTTGCTGAAGATGAATAACAGAATAGGAAGTCCCCATTCCCAAAGAGGCCTGGAGCTGATAAACATCATATGCTTTATTTCTTAATGACTGCTGAATCATACACCGAACCGCCTTATGTTTTACAGTCACATAATTTAATATCCGCATTGCCTGTGGTAGAAGGTTGATCCCAAAATTATTTTTCTGAGCACTTGATGAAATCCGACCAGTGTCCATCAAGTTAAGCTACGGTGTCCTTGCGAGCAGACATAGCTTTATATAATTGTTTACATAATATTCCCCGCTGACATTGTCTGCCAGGCTATAGCTGTGGGTGGTGGAGAGTCTTAGATGCCTTCATGATCACAGACTATGACTTCAGGTTTGTGTTGAACGCTCCAAGTGTTTACTGGTGTTTTCTGTGACCACTGTGACTTGATGACTATTGCTTTAGCTCAGCAGCGCTGTTACAGTAAGCCAGCCCTGTCCTCGTTTAGCACCGTCTGCTTGTAAACAGTGAGTGTTCACATGATTCATGACCTTCAAAAATGAGCTAAACTCGCAATGTTACGGTGGAGTTAAATTTAGAAAATAGTTGTAGCTGCTGGAATGGCATTGAAACGCTGTAGAGATTATTGCTGACTGTTTTTGTGGTCCTCTTTATTCATCGTGGCAGCCTTTTGTAGGAGTTAAGAAGAGCAAATGGAGCTTTTTCTCAGTTATTAAAATTAAATGTCTAGCCGATGTAGCCGTCCCCCCATGCCTCACTGTCTGAGCAGTCAGTACATGACTTGCCCCCTGACTGAACTCTGCTGAGATGTGCAGATTTTTTCCCAGATTTTGCTGCACCTGTTTTCCCATGTAATATTAAGTGTAGTGAAAATATTAATGACAAAATGTCGTACGCCTGCCAGTGCCCTCAACCAAGGCTGTGGATCATTATTGAACGTTTTAAGCCTTATTCAGTTCCACTTTGTGTTTTATTTTACTTTATTGTGTTGTGTGTTTTCACTTCTTGAAGCAAAGAGGCATGTTGTTCAAGACTTAGAATAGCCAAAATGTCCTCAGTGTGAAACTACTTAAAATTGACATTTGCAGTGACAGGGTTTTCAATGTGCTGGCTTGTGGAATTGTAATTTAAATGTTATTTTGAGTGTCACCATTTTGTGGTTTGTGTTTTTATACTTGGAAGAGCTCTTATGATATTTGTACGTTTCAGCTTTCTGCTAAAGAAAAAGATCAGCCTGCATCTTGTAATTTGGTTCTTAAGCCCAATTTTTTGTAGGATGTTGTCACAACTTCTTAGGCTGCATCCTCACGACTACAATTTCGTTTTTAAAGGTATAACTATTGCTGTGTTTACACCTAGTTTTCACAGTACTCCACCGTTTTGGATCCCTTAAAGCAGAGACTTTTGAAGACACTGCTGATCCAGTTTTAGTTTGAAAACTCCAAGGTTGTGTTTTAGTCTAGATGGACATAAACAGAGACTTTTAAAAATGTCATCCATGTTCGCTTCCCGATTGGGTCTTATCAGCCACAGTGTGTCAAGCCACAACATTACAGCCAGGTCAACATACCTTTTGTGATTTTATCCTTTTTGTGTGGGTACTTCTTTCCCAGTGCCATGGTTTCCTTTGGAGATGGGTAATGCTCCCGTCCAGGGCTGCTCTCATATGTCGCTATTTGCTTTGTAACGACTCCCAGTCTGTTTGATGTCACTTTGACCACCTTATACTCATGTGTTACTCTGAGTAGCATTTCCACCTTGTCGTCGGTCCAAGCAAAGAAATCTCTGGTCTTATTTTTCGCCATCTTCATAGTATTTTCTGTCACTAAGCAACCAACTATCGTATCTATTTTTTCACACCTTCCAGAAATTGCACTGGGGTATACGGTATATAACGGTATTAGTGTCCCCCACCCTACCCCTGCAACTGCAGAGTTTACTAGGTTTCGCGAGCCAAGCTCTCAGCTTTTTCAGTCATATAAATCAACATTATAAAAATTCACAAAATGAGATGACAGTTGAAATTCTTAGACTTATTTTCCTTATTAAACAGATAGATACAACCATACACCTTCTAAGTTCAAATTTCTTTCTTTTACCAAACTTAGACTAATGTTATGAAATTGCCCCATTAAGTCATTATAAAACACACTTAGAAACACAATAAAACTCAGCAAAACCATCTCGGTTAGTCTTATAAGTCATCTAGTTAGTTAGTTCATTGCTCCAACAATCACCTCTGCTGGTTTGGTCAAAATAAACCCTGAATTCATCGAATTAGATGTGAAAACATACTGTTCCTGGCCAGCTGTGTACAGTCATGTAACTTTATCCCCACCCCCCCACCACTTGAAATGGCAGTGTCAGTCTGCTCAGCTGCCTTTTTCACCAGTAGAAACCTCAGACATTCTGGCAGTGCAGAATGTGCACTACAAACAGTGAGTTTACAGAGTGGTAGAATTTTGATGGTATTACAAATCATACCGTTGAGATTTTCAAATACCCTGGTATCCCATACTACTAGGGTACATGAATGGTCCTATGATATGTGTTTTCATTCTTGTAGATTAATCCTGAAATGCTGCTAAAACACTGTGAACTGAGATTTTGTTCTAAAATGACCATGTAGTAGTGTGGATATAGCCTCAGCCTACATATTCCATGCACTGCTCTCTGTGGAAACTTAATGTCTTTTGTCTTTGTCATGTGTTTTTTACAGGTCTACCACCTCCTTCCTGTGACAAATGTTGAGGCCAGAGATCAGCCTGTTCAACAACTGTTAGAGGTGACAGGGCGAGGACGGGGAGGAGTGCCGGTTTGCTGTGCCAGGTTGTGTCTCATGAGAGTGACTGTGCCATCCAGGCACTGCCAGTGACTAGGGCTGTGGCTGTGGTGGGCCCGGCCCAGGAGGCCTCTTCGTACATCACTCCAGGCTCCTGCTGACCTGTGCTGCTCACACCATGGATCAACAGAGAGATAAATATGGCGAGCGGCCCGCCAGGAGCACTAAAGTTTCCCAGGGAAGCCGCAGCGGACACTCGTCCCGACCATCTGGCTCCTCCAGCTCATCTGGGGTCCTCATGGTGGGGCCGAACTTTCGAGTGGGCAAGAAGATCGGCTGTGGAAACTTTGGTGAATTAAAACTCGGTAGGTTAAGTCTAAACCTTTTTTTTAATGGAACAGCTGACAGAGTGAAAGTTTAGTTTATAGCATTTGGTTCTGCATGTAAATACACACAGTTGCAGTTTATTAGGTACAAGTAAGCAAAACTAAACTGTCTGAGAGGTGTTATTTAGGTCTGTCTCGATAATTACGTTATTGTTTTACTGTTTGATGTATGAAAATGAGCTCGATCATTTTGTTAACCTTGATATTGCCTGTTGGTTTATACGTGTTTGTTTACATAAGAACATCACCAATATTTGAGCCAACATGATGCCAGAATAAACAGAATGGTTTTCCCGTCTATTGCTTGGCTGCAGCAATCATCCCTTTGTTTTTTTTTTTCTATCCTTCTCCGCCCTACTCACGTGAGTCTGAGGAAAAATAAAACAACACTTAAAAGACGACAACCTCGTAGCTTACCAGTAGCCTGCAGCTGCACTTTTGAACTGGAAGATGCACAGTCCTGATAGTTGTCAGCTACTTCATCCTCCACTTAAGTGGCAACGTCCAGGGCTGAAAAATGAAGCCAACATGAAAGTGCCAAAGAACATTCAAAGAACTGCAGTTCTTTGAGTGGCCACTTGAGGCTGACTCCAGAAGCCAGTCAATTCCCACAGACCCCCATGTTAAAATGCCAAACTGTACAGCAGAAATAAACATGTTTAAAGCCTGGTACAAAAACAGTTTTGGTCTCTGTAGCTAATTACCCTTTTCATGACCACTCTACGGGGGATGAATTTTCATATAACTAACCCCTTTATATTTTGTTGAGGCTTAAAGTTGTGCATAATCAAGGGTGGGCCACTTCGAGTGACAGGCTGACTGCCGATAGTATCCTTGGCTTTTCAGTCCGCACCCCTCGCTACTCCACAGCGCCAGCCTCTTGTTCCAATATGGTCACTTCTGGCTCCAAAAATTTAAGATAGCAACAGCCGAAATGCAGAATTTGAGGCTTCAAAATGGCAGTCCACAAACCAGTGGGTGACATCACGGTAGCTACGTGCATTATTTTTTACAGTTTGCGCCTGCACAGCGTAAATCCACCAGCAGACTGCTCCCTGGGAGCTGACTGCAGCACGCTGGCTGAATTACGGTGTTAACTGCACTGTTGTGGAGCTTCGCTAAGCTCATGTGTTAGGCATCACTTGTTGTTGTTGTTGTTGTTGGATAAATTTTGTATTAAGTCTCAAACTAAGTCATTTTGGGCTGATCCTGTAAAGGTGCCATACTTTGATAGACTTTATTGTATGTATCTTGAATGTGTTAACTACAAAAAGAAATAATTATTTTTTTCATATCCCAATTCCAATGTCTGAATATGCTCAAGAATTGTAAGTTCATTGCTCTTTGTAAGAATGTATTTGCATTATTTTGCTGTCATATTATCATGATGTCAGTGGCATTAAATGGTCTGAATATGACAATATTGATTCAACGTTATGGTCATTTTGAAGGCTGTCGTTTGTGGTACGGTTGAATTATATTGCATTATGCTGAAGTATTTCTAATATTTTCTCCACCCCATATATATGAATAAAACATCTCTTTGTATGATGCAATACAACTTTACAGCAGCCTTCAAAATGACCTTGAACTAAACCAAAACCTCTCAAAACGGTTAAATAAAAACTGAACATTATAACTGAATGAAGGTACTTCACTGCAGGACTGTTACATTAGACTGCATTATCTTTGGTTAGGCAACTGAGCGTATAATCAGAGGCAAGCTGGGAAAAAAGGAAACACGATTGAATCATTTTCTGTTGCAAAGTTTCCAGGAAATTTGAATGAAAAAATCTTCAGACAATCAGACAAAGTCCCTTACAGAGTTGCTCGTTCCCTGGTGAACCTTTTTTGAAGTCGCAAGTGGTGTACTTTATTTTTAAAGGCCATCTTTCCTGTCTTGTTTCAGGTAAAAATCTCTACACCAACGAGTATGTAGCTATTAAACTGGTAAGTGCACTCTTTCTTTCTCTGCTTGATATCCTCATCTTTGTAAATATAAGAATCTATTTCAAACCGGTATGTACAGTTGCACAGATACATAATGAATCACTGTATTTTAGTGATGCATCTAAAAGGTTACGAAAATTATATGATGTCAGTGCTGTGTTCAGACAGGGAAGCTGTTATTAAGCTTCGATTAGACACAAATTGCATGTCTGTCAAAATTGCATTTGCACTTGATTTCCAGAAATATGACTCGGAGGTTGTGCTCGGGCGGCACGGGGGGGGGAGGGGGGGGGGTGTTGTTGTGCTGGACTGTTCTGGTCTTAGAGAGAGATGTGAATGAGGTATAGATGCTTGGCAAAGTGCGTCTTTCCAGTGGCTGCTGGACTGGAAACCCTGACTCCTGACTCATGCTTTTATTATTGCTCACGAGAGAGTAGTAAATACAGTAGCTATGATAGTATTAAGGTTACCGAACCAAATCGTTCTCAGCTGCTCACACTGCTGTATGGTGATGTGAAACTGATGGAACTGAGAAATGATTCAGTAAAATGAGTTTTGAGTCTTAAAACATCAGTGAACTCTGAAGAAATTATAGACTTTGGGGACACCATTAGGCACCTTGTATCTTTAGTGCATACGCAGGTCACTTTTATCAGGAAATAATTTTCCAGGTGACTTCATATTGTGCCTTTCACTCGATTATTAAACAGCTTTTAGTGTTTTAATTTTATGTTAACCACCCTTAATGGTAGGAATGTAAGAAAATGTTTATACACTTGACTAAAGTAATATTTTTTGTGATAATGAATTGATTCTCAAACATTATCGGTTTTTACTTTGTTTCCCTAAAGAATCCTGCAAGCGCTTTAATTATTTTGATGATACAGGCAAATGTTCATTCTTTCTCCCAGATTGCACAAAAAGCAGTGTTATGATGTTGGATGTTTTAGGGAGTGTAATAAATATTATAAATTACATATTGCACTGTTCTGATTGCATAAAAAAAGTAAACTTATTTTTTGCATATGGTGGAGTGTTCTTTATACTGTGACATTTTTCCTAAATTAGATTTAAATTGCAACCTGAGTATCATGATCGCAACCTTACGAAACGTGATGTTTTAGTCAAGGGTAACTTTGGGGAAACTTTTGCAAATTCTTAAGTTTGAGTTCAGAAGAAGCTTGGACAGAACCTGAAAAGTGGAGACTGATGTTAAGGTTTTCGGATGACTCAGACAATGGAGGAGTCAGCCGTCTGCTCTAACAGAGTTTTCGGAGGAGGACAAAGATGACGGACATGTTTTTAATCCCAGGTGGCAGGGCATAATTTGCATGTTTGAGCTTTTGGTAGAAGAAAGAGTTCCTGGTGACTTTTGTGCAAAACTGACACTGACGTTGTTTATGTTGCTCGGGCCAGTTAGTTTGGTAGACCCATTAGTGTTACATGGTGGGAGGGTTGTCCTGGTACATCTCAGTGTCTGTAAATCAAATTTCATTCGATAGCATGTTTGTATTTGCCCTCAAGTGCAAGATGAGTCATCATCAACAAACATGTTGACACTTCAGGAGAAAAACTTCAAGTTCTTGAAGGTATACTATGCAGGATTTTATGAAAACAACGCAAAGACTCATACAAAAGTAATACCTCAAAATCATCCTTTAAGAGGTCGAAATCTGGCTCTTGAGCAGTGACTTGTGGCGTAAGACACTGACGAAAAATGCCGTCCTTTAACGTTGGCATGATAAGCGGCTGCTTGCTGTTTTAATTTATCAGCGTTTGGCGGCGTCAAGGGGAAACGCGGGGGGACAAGAACGAAGGTTAAGGCCATGAAAGTCCCGAGTAGGGAAGTGCAGGAGGGGTGGTGGATGTGTCAAACAAACACTGACTTTCACCCGGGAGAGCAGCGTTAGTGTCCCATAAGATTCTAAAGCCAAACCCTGTTGTTTTTTCCTAAACCTAACCATTTGTTTTTCTTGGGGAACCTTGACCTTGCACGTTGTACCTGGACGTGGAAGGTCCATGACCAATCGTCAATATATGATGAGGTCGGAGTGAGAATATGTTGTCTCCAGAGACTAGGGGTATAAATCAGAGGTTTCATCACAATATGATATATCGATTCTTAGGACAGAGATATGATATTTGCTGATATCACAATGTCTGCCACGATACAGTTTTTACCGGAACCAAATTAAGGGCCTGTGCTTGATATCAGTATATATATCTCCACTTTGTCTTTTTCTTGAATGCTTGCCATTATCTGCCTGGGGCTTGGCCCTCAGCACTGTTTGAACGTTTAGGAAGGAGGTGAGCTTTGACGGAAATGGTGACACAGACGTGCCATGGGCATTTCAAAATAAAGGTGTATTTAGAAAATGACAATAAATTAATGATTTCACTTTGTATTGATGATATTTGATTGTTGATAATTGAGTCAATATGTATTGATCCAGATCAGTGTATCGTCACACCCCAAGCAGAGACTCTGCCCTCTGCCTGTACTTTCTTATTTTGTCCATATTTACTCTAGTCTGGATATTCTTGGTCACACCACATATGTGAGGTCAGGACTTTACTGTAAATATCACACATCCAGGAAGCTACAAAGATCGCGTACACAGCGCTGTGAAAATGTAAATATAGCAAGGCAAATTGCACAGCAGACAAAACTCGTTCCAAAAAGAGAGCGAATCTGGGGTTAGCTTTCACTGTCATTGGTGATACTGTTCATGAACAGTAACTGAAAATTCCTGCATTGTATACCTTTAAAGAGCTGATTTAACATATCAGTAACATTCTGTTTAAGGTGTTTGTTCTTATTCTGTTTTACTCAAGTTTTGTGGTTCTTGTCATTAACTGCCATTAATTGAGTACTGGTTTGGTTGTCTCCGCTGTGCAGGAACCAGTGAAGTCGAGGGCACCACAGTTGCATTTAGAGTACCGGTTCTACAAAACACTGGGAACTACAGGTAAGGTCACACACGTGTCTGCAACTCCTTGCAGTGTTTTTGTTTGACTGCATGACATTGATTTGACTGTTTTGGAAGATCAGATCAGAAGATTGCATCATTTCCACAACAAGCGATTACTCCACTCAGATTACATATTGATATTAAGCTGAGTCAGCAACTTATTTTAATCTCCAGGACTTTGTGTATATAAGTGCGCGAATGACTACATGCCTAACAGAGAGCGTGTTGAACAGTGACCTTGCTCGACAATAGACCTACCGGGGCTGCAATTCAATATGAAAGGTGTTGACATAAAGCTTCTTAAACACCCACAGAACAGATGCAGCAGCTTATGTTTTTTTCTGATCTTCAGAAGAGACTTCCTTGTTGTTATCTGGGCAGAATATGCAGGAAGTGTTGCACGCTATATTTGAGGATGTAACTTGTGTTTAGTGCTGTGTGTCTGCAATGTTACTGGTTTCCTGTCAGCAATAGACTGAACACACATGTGCCCAATGTCCAGGTCTGACTGAGCTAATAATAACTGAAACATCTTCTGTGTTATTCAGCTTTTCACACTGGATCAATGTGAGTCTGTCTGGGTGTGAACATGTTTCCCTGTACAGTGAACTAAGTGGCTTTTTAAGCAAAGACTTTTTAAGTAAAGGGAGACTTGGTGGCAATGGAAAGAAGCTGTAATCGCAACACTGACATATAATCACGTTATTAAGTTGACATGACGAACTTGTTAGCATGGCAGTTACAGAGCAACATTGTCACTTGAGAGTCGTGTCTCTGGACACCTGGTGAATGTGCGTCCAATAGTCACCCTTTTTTAAGCTCTCTCCACCAGCTCTTGAGAGATTTATCCAGCACTAAACGCTCCACGATGTTCACCAGCTAGTTGACGATAATGAAGAGAGAGGGGGAAAAACGATTAAGTTTTGGGCTGGAAAACAAACACAAAGTGTTGAAAATGTTGAAACTGCGTCACAGGGGAGCTGCAGAGTTGGGCGATGATTCCCTGTAGTTCTGTTACTACGAGTGACCCCTTTCACATTACACAGTCATTAGATCCATCTCATTATAGGAAATATTGATTATAGTCGCATTAAGGAAATGTGAGGTTTTACTCTTCAGTGTGACACAGGCTCATACATCGTCACGGTGCAGCGTGTAGCAGAGGAATTCACTTATTTGATTAGCCTTCTGTTATCTTGATAAAACATCTGTGAACGCTGGAGCAAAGCTTCTGTCACTGTGTGAGCCGAGATCATGTGGTCAAAGATCAGCACTGAGATACTTCACCAGATGGGTTTTAATTGTTTCATATATTTATTTGCATGACATAGAAAGTGCAGATATCAGCCAAATATCACTGATGATCATTTGATTTTTTTTTGTGCAGTGCAAGTGTGCATTTAATACTCCGTAACCCTTGTCACACTGCACTTAGCCCCAAGCTAACAGAGCTGTTCAGACTAAAGATTTGTGACAAGATAAAACTGTTTCAGAACGTTGCAGAGAAAAGTTGCAGCGGTGTGAACTGGCTGTTGGAGCTCGATTCAAGCTGGCTGATGGTGTCACCTGCATCTCCACTGGTCAAATTGCTGGTGAACGTAAAGCTTGTCACCTGTTTCTACAGCCAAACGGCTTGTAGTGAAGTCCGCAGGTCAAGTCAAAATGGCCGCAGACATGCTGCAGCAGATGCTCTGTCCCCGATGAGCCCTCTGTTTCCATCCTCACTTGTGCCAGTGGCGATTGATGGGTCGCTGCTGCTGCTCGCTGTATGTTTAACCCCCCTCACACACACATTGTTCCATGACTAGCTAATTAGCACTGCTTACTTATGTTACTGTGGCATATTTATTGTGAATACAGTCCATCTGATGCTCGTTTTGTTGCCGTTTCATCACTCCTACAAATGCAGCTGTAGCCAGCATCTCACTATCACTATCCTCATTCATATTTTAAGAAGCTACAAATTATATTCAGCCACAAAATAAGCCTGAAAAGCTGGATATCAGAACAGAAGTATAGACAGTTGTTGCATAGAGATGACACGCCATCTCATATAGTTGCATTGGTGTGAACCGACAGGTTTTTACAGTGTTGCAGAACGCCGCAAGAAGTTGCATGTTTCAACTCAGCTTGTCGTGAATCTTTGGTCTGAACTGAGCTTTAGACTGGGGCAAAGAAAGCTTTCACACTGGCAAAATCCTGGCACATTCCAAAGTGGGCTAAGCCAGACTGTAGTGTAGTGCTTACTGGCCCTGCTCCAGAGCCAGGTTAGCCTTGAGTTTATGCAGTTATCCCCTGAAAATCAACTAAACATGGGGCAAAAAGTTGCTGGCGTCAAACGGAGCTAATGGAATTTGCATCATGTTTTTGTTGTCCAATCACGTGATTGCTTTGTCACGTCATCAGTACGCTCATGCTTTAACTACTACTAACTAAAACCGGAGATACCTAGCAAGCTAGCTAACTTAAAATTAGGAGATTAGGCCCATTAGGCAAATCACCTCTCTTTGCCACTGCTGGAAAAGATAAAACAATAGACATCTTCTTTTCAGTCTTTCCTCTGCTGCTCTCTTTTTTGATGTGTCAGCACCGCTCTCACATAAAGCCTGGCTAAAGGCGGCGTATTAACGTTGCTTCTTGCTGTTGAACAATAGTGGCGTCACTCCAGAGTGTAAACATTAGTCATATGATTTACAAACTGATTTAACCCGGGGCTCGTGAAAGTGCAGTGTGAAATGTATAGCTCGGGGCTTAGGTTAACCGTGGGTTAACTTAGTGTGGTTGTGAAAAGAGGCTAAGAATATGCAGTGTGAAATTCCCACTTTGTAAATCTGGTGTTGTCTGCAATCAGTCCGAATACCCAAATGATTCCAGCTGCCTATATGTCTATAATGTTGGTTTTCCAGATACCTTACCCGACAGTATATCCTGCAAACCAGAACATGTTTATTTTTGTTCCAGTCCTTATTTTACCTTTGTTTACACATAACGGCTGCTGGCAACAGCTTCTGCCTTACACTGTCTGGTTCATGGTGTTGAATAGTCATGTCAACACTAACTCTATTTGTCTTTTTCCAGATCCTCTTATTCTTTTTTTCCACAACCGTGCCCTTTACACTTTATTACTCTGTGTTCAGAATGAAGTACAATACAATAATAGTTGCTTCTCGACTTCCCTTAAGTCTGCTCCCCTGAGGATTTATCAGTTTGTCATAAAAGATTAGTCAAGGTCTGCTGACGCATCTCTGTTGCAGCAACCACTGACAAGAATCTTGTGAGGATTAAATGACTACAACAGAGAAATAAATTAAGGGCAACATTTTTTAGTCTTGGTACGAGAGGAAATGGGTGGGAGCGCTAAAAACAATGGAACAATAGAAAAATCTTTTTTAGTAGTTGTTTGTTGCTCTTCTAGTAAAATGGTTAAAATTATATTGTATATATCAGTCACACGAATACACCTAAACTGGAGCGAGTGATTGATAAGAGATGAGTTTGATCATGCTGCTTGTGAATTTATCCATTAAGGTTTTCCTTATAAATTGGCTTAATCAGTGCTACAGTTTAAGGATGGCCTTGGTTACGGTTTGGCATGGAAAATAAGAGCCATGTCTTTGTGATGTATGGTCCTTGATGTGCTTTTTGGAGCTCTACATGCATATATGATAACCAGACTGGGAACATAATGGCTATTGTTTTGCAAAGGCAAGGGCTGGAAAGGCCAACTGTGCGGAAACTCATTAAATATTTAGAGAGCGGGTCTGCCTCTCTTAGTACTAACCTGCCTCTGTCCTCTCCTCCAGATGGGATAACGTGACCTCATTTCTTCTTGGCTGTGTGCTGTGCCACATTCCTCTCAGCCAATGTGGTTGTCACAGTGTCTGTGCGACAGGGTCTTTATGAATTAATGTGGTTTGACTCAGATGCTCAATCAGGTGTTGTATCTGGTGCATAACCAACTGTCACTGGATATTAATGAGGATGATTCAATTAGGCATTAAGCATCTCCTTCCAGAGATTATGTGCGAATATTTATCAGCGCAGTCAATAACGATTTCACCGCTGCTCTGGTTTTACAAGACGGCAGACTGTGAGGAGTTATTGTGCCGAGGACAAGATGGTTGTGAAGATCAAGAGGGTTTGTTCAAGGGTGGGTGGACACTATTGAGCTGTTAAAGGCATTGGCAGTCAGACCTCATCATGAAACACTACACCAGCTCTGTGACCAGTGCAGTCCCAAGGAGTAAACATTTCCCACAGTGACACAGCTCACCAGATTTTACAAACATGTAAAGGAAAGGCCGGAGGTCTTATCCTGGATGTCTGTTCCCACTGATGTGAACACATGGATCTTTGTTAAGAACAGAACTCCTCTCAGTGCGTGGTTTTGCTTTAAGTGAAAAAATAAGGGTATGGTGAGAAACTAGAGAGCAGTGTTTAGTTGATTTTTTTTCAATGTTACAGCTTTATAGTCCTGCAGATGTTCAGGAAGAGATTTCCAAAATGTATAACTACTGAATCAGTAGCGATGTGATTACAGTATTATGTTACATTAATTTTTGTATTTCAATTGAGAAGTTCTTTAAGTGAGAAAAAAATCTCTACCGTAATCACAGGATTGACATTATCGTTTCAGGTGCTACATAACAACTTAATTTACTTCTGTCATTTTGGCTGCAGTCACATCATTATGATACATCATAATTACATCATATACTGTACATCTGATTTTATACCACGGTAACTGTATATATCACAATACAGTAATTGTTCCTTAAATTCAATTGATTATTTTCTTTTATTTGGGACAAAAGTTAAAAACGAAACAGTAAAGCTTTAAGGTTCCAAGAACAATCATTTTAAGTGTTATAGGTTTTAGTATTTACAACTTCACTCTCCTCAACATCGTCTGCCCAAATTATGTTGCCTTGCGAGCCAGCTGAATTCACAAGATCACGCGAGAATCAAGAGATAATGCGAGAATCCAGCCCTGATTGGCTCATTAGCCTACCCCGAATATCTCCCCCGGCAGAAACGGTTAGGACAGAATAATGTCAGTCAAATCAGATTTGTGTGGGCTTCAGTGGGCTTCCTCCTCCGGGACAGCTACCTCCATGTCTGCAGCAGCCAATAGCAGAGAAAAAGCAAGGAGCGCTCAATCTGCAGCTTATTCTGAGGGCCAAAACATACTACATGCTACTGGTGGACACGTTTCTGCCGTTGCATGGTATGAGCTGTCATATTGCCCAACTGTAGTCATACAGTTACCTAAGAGATGCTTATGTTTATGCATCACATAAAGTTAGAGTCATGCTGTTAGTTGAAAGAATTCTGAAACATGCACCTTCACTTTGAAATGTAATAATTTACCACACCATGAAGCCAGTGTTTCAGAAGCGCTGAGGAAATTAATTTATTCTGCAAGCCTTAAATATTCAGAAATCCCATTGAACATTAAAAATCAAAGACAAAGCAGAATTTGCCCGTAGCTGTCTTCCACCATAGAATGAAAGAGAACATCACAGTTGAATAACAGTCTAAATACAAATGATTTCTTTTCACTTTTGTTTTCAAGTGGAATAACCTCACAGCTTCTTGCATACACAGCCGAGGCAAGCCAGCAAATATGTCTGTCAGAAACCTAATCGTGTAGGCATTGTGCGATCAGAAGTGGATCAACACAGTGTAAGAAACTTGATATGAAGTAGAAGCCGGCTGTATTCCACAAGACGCATTAAGTGTAGAGCCGCTGCAGAACCAACATAGGTTGCTTGTCTCCACTTCCATTACACAATCTTTGCACAGACCTGTCATAAGTCCAGACTGCGAAAATCCATCCATCCGCTGATCTCTAAACTGCTTAGTCTGTAGCAGAGGGCCTGAGCTGATCTCAGTGTGAATGGTGGGCTCCACCCTGGACAGGTGACTTCTATATCTGGGCTGACACGCATATATACGTATGTAGTAAGAGAAACGCATTCAGACTCACACCCACAGTTTAATTTAGAGTCACGAATTCACCTAACCTGCGTTTCTTTGGACTGTGGGAGGAAACCCACACAGGCACAAGGAGAACATGCAAACTCCACACAGACAGGCACCGCTCAGTAATTCCAACATCATCTCTGTGATGTTTCCCCCCGTTATTTAAAAAACACATTAAATTTGCCGACATGTACAAAGTAATCGCCGTTTCTGTAGCATTTTTGTCAAGCGTAGCGTAGGTGGTGTTTTATCTTATAATACCAAATTAGAACATAAGATACGTCTACAAATTGTTCGTACAAAGGAATCAAATATGACTGGTGAAAGCAGACTTTGAGTTCATTTCTTTAACTCTCTGTCACAGTGACAGATGCTTTAATTAATAACAGAACAATTGCTACCAGATGGTCGAAACAGGACTTCCACGTTCAGGACTGGTTTCATCACAGTAGAAGGAGAAAAATCTGCTCTTTGACAGCTGGTTGAAAAATTGCACACATAGAAAGTCGTGCGGGTCGGGGGAGTGCCTTGCAGTCGGGCTTAGAACCAGTCATATTCATTTATCGCACATTCATCTTGCTCCACTTTTTGTTGCAAAGGACTGCAGCCAGCACCTCTGTTAGATTACAGTAATGCATAGGGAAATGTATTCTTTAATCCTTTTACACAGGCCAGGCTGTTTTACTCAGTAGCTGACTGAACTGATACGTTTGTGAAAGTCTGCATTAAACCCTTACAGTTATGAATTTTATGCTGATGTTTTCTGATCACAGATTTGCTGCTCTGAGTAGTGACATAAGTTTATGTAATATGTCTTGATCCAATATCTGTAATTTAACCACTTTATACAACTGCATAGTATATATACGTGGCATTTAAAAAGAATGTAAAGCAAAATCTACATTCAGATACCTGTGGGAAGTGTTAGTCTATGGAAGCTTTCAGACCTAGAGTTGTCTTGCTTTGGTCCGAATCAGGGACTGATTTTGTTAACAAGTTGCATAATTGCCTAGAGTTGGTTCGTGTTGTCACGGCAGCATTTACAAGCGGACCAGATAAAATGCCTTGTGTGAGAAAGCTGCTCTTGGTTGATAAGAATTACCATGCTGGAAAAATCCAGGAAGTAAAGCAAACGTTGAAGAAGAGTACACTTGCAAGATAAATGTGACACTTTCTAATGTCACAATGGAGGGACAACTACGCAGGTTGATTTTAGCGCTGCTCATCGTGGACTATATTGCTGTCATTGTTCATTTTAGTCAAACCATACAGTTTGAAAATGAGGAGCGGCTCCAACTAGAAAACAATGTTTTGATGCATTGGATGTGCTGAATGTGCATATTAAGGCAGTACAGGAGGAGGTGCACATTAATAATCCTCCAGGACTGTAACATGCTCATGTTTAACCCAAACAATGTGTTATGTGACTGCAGTTGGTTTGGATCCAGGTCCGAACACGTTCTCACCACAAACTAACTGCATCAGAGTTCATTTGTAACCAGACCGAGACCACCTCTTCAAGAACGTCTCAGTCTGGTTGTTTTGGTGCACACCCGAGTGCGATTGCTGTGTTCACACCTGCCCAAACAGACCACACCTAGGGGGCAAACGAACTTGAACTCAATTGAGCCAAACCAAACAGGGCAGGTGTGAAAGCACCCTAAAAGGCAGGTTTTCAAAGACATCACCCCCACCCTGTACAAATTGTTTTAATTGTTATGCTTATTAGGAGTTATCAGAAAATAACAAAGACGTAAGACTTGTTATGGCACCCTAGCAACATTTTTCAGAAACTTGACATGCATTCGAAAATTTACCCTGTTTTATCTGTGTCGTTCTCAGACTTGCGGCAAACTGTGCAATGCGTTGTTGGAGTTTAGCCCACATCCTCTAACGCCTCCTCACTAAACTCTAGGATAATTAAAATGCTTGCTTGATCTTCGGCTTATAAACTTTGTCTTTACCCGCTGGCGTTGTCTCCCAGGTGTCTGATCGGTACGGCACATGTGTAACACTTAAGCTACTTTCATCATTAGCCCTGGAAAACCACTGTGTTAGTCTTTTTCAGAAGTTGCCTGATATGGCAAGTGAGTTACTAGATTTACTAACCTGATGTGGAATCGGGCAATCCTATTGTTTAGATGATGGTAAAAATATTGCTCTGATAGAGACAAAACAACCTTTTTTTCAGCCTAATGCTGTTCTGCTCATTCACTCACTGATAAATACTGTCTGTGTGGATATTTTGTTGAAGCTGCTGTCTTTGTTTGTCTAGACCACATGCCGTTCACTTGCCTGCAACACTGTAGAAATGTCTTAAAGACCAAGTCAGAGCTACACCCAGGCATTGCTCTCATTATTTTAAAGAAAATTAGATGAGAGAAGTCAAAAGTGGTACCTACAAAAGTAGTAGCTTCCATCAAAGTTTGAGTCTTCCTGTACAATTAGAGTATACTTTGCAGCACAGGACACACAGATTCGATCTCCTCTGAGGACCGTTTTGCTGTAGATAATGACGGCTCTGAGATCCCCGGGCTCCCTTTGCTAGTAAAAAGCTTGACCAACCTTGTTTTCAATTGAACGACCGTTTATCCACTTATTTACAGCACATCTCCAATCTGACACATCTTTAGGCCTCCCACAGGCACCCGGGGTTTCAAGGCACTCATTCCTATGGTACAATTAGCAACCCACAGAACTGTATAATGGTGTCCAGAAACACAAGATGGAGCACAGCATGACTCCTACATGCCCATATGCTAGCTGACAGCATTTTATGCCACCTTTCATGCTGCAGTGTATTTCCCATTACCCAGCTGGCGAGTCAGACGTCTCCAGCAGCATGTTCAGGATAAATATGTTAAGGCACTACATCAGGATTACTATTTAGCTCTCTGATTATTAGTCTTCTGCAAATTACTTGAGCAGAATAATAAGTTTATGATGGCAATTTGGTCCCTTCACGGAAATGTATTTCGCAACTAATTTCTTACATCTGTCTCCCTTCGGCATGGCACACAGAACATGAATGAAATAAGCACACAGCCAATATACCGAGCTGGCAGAACAACATACTTACCTGTGTGTGTAGAAGGAAAACAGAATCTAATTAAGGCTACTACATAGACACAGTTAAATATATTAAGGTAAGAACCAAAATGTACCATATGTGGTTTAGGGAGAGTACTGAAAGGGATTATAAATGTAGTCTTAAAGCTGCTCTGATCAATGTTTTTATGTTAACAACAGATCAAATGCTCAGGTATAATGTGAAAGCTGTTGCTCATAGTGACAGATATTTCTCTCAAACCTGCAGTTCTCTTCGGCTTAATAACATCTTAAACGTAAGCTTATTGTTTGTACAGCTGGCAACTTAACTCTTTTGGTTCAGTCTTACTCTCAGTCTACTTATGTGCCCAGCATCAAATAACAGGCAGATATTACACAGATGTTAGTCAACTACCTGGTGAATATTTAGCAGCCAAAGAGGTGACAAGCTACAAGTTAGAGGGAATAATGATAAAGTGGTAAAACTTGGCACTGATCCACAGCCTCAGACAGATGCGCTCAAGCGTGCCATGTGCACAAGCTCCGTTGGTAGGCTATACTATATTTTCACATTTTTAACAATGCAATTTAAAAGTTTAGATTTTTATTGATAACCTATATTTACCAACAACAAAAGACTACATTTAGCACCAAAAAATATGTAACCCCCAAAAAAAAAAGTAAATAAAAAAAGTAAATAAAAAAACGAAAATCGAATACCAGATCGTCATAACGAATACCTACCCATAGAAACGAAAATTCGAATATCCGAATATTTGGGTACAGCCCTAGAAACCTTGGACCCTGGCGTTCATGTGAATGCAACTTGATGTGCTTCACTCACCCAGACACTGCCACACTGACCAAGTACCCCCCATCATGGCAAGGACACTCCCTGATGGCAGTGACCTCCCCAGAGGGACACTGCTCCATGCCACATGGCAAAAACTGATCAAGAATTGCTTGAGGAACGTGACAAAGAGCTTAAAGCATTTACCTGGCCTCTAAATCCCCCAGATCCCAATCTGATCAAGCATCTCAGGACATGCCAGCACCTCAAAGGTGCCCCCGATCCACGGTGGTGCCTCCTTAGACCAGACTTGGCTGCAACCTGTGGAGGCATGGGCGCAGGTCCTCTGGGGGAGTCCTGTTGGTACGGGCACATCCCCTGAGTACTTCATCAAATTGGGATCTGGGGAATTTAGAGGCCAGGTTGATGCCTTAAGCTCTTTGTCATGTTCCACGGGCCATTCCTGAACAGTTTTTGCGGTGTTACACGGTGCATTGTCCTACTGGAGGGCCACTGCCACTGGGGAGTGTCAGTGCAATGAGGGTGGGGTACTTGGTCTGCAATGGTGTTTGCATGGGTGAAGCGTTGTAGGTGGCATCCACATGAATGCCAAGGCCCAAGGTTTTCCAGCAGAACTTTGCATTGTAAGGGGCTGTACACATGCCGCATTTTTACCCACCTGGAAAATGCGAGGTTGGGTGCTACTTTTGTGCCTTTTTTGAGCCAACTTTCAAGAGCGCAGCAGCAGGATGTGCCTGAGATTGCTAAGCAACCTTGTCAAGCACCGCGTCATAACCTATTTATCTGAAATCCTGATATTCTTTCAGGCGCTGTTTATAAGTGTGTGGGTATATTGTCCGTGGGACAGATGTATAGCACTGGCAGCCCTGCACTAACATGATCAACTTTTCCGTATTTACTGCAGACTGATATTTATTTTATTTATTTATTTTATTTTAAGAAGGGAAAGATATCTGTTGGCTGTGATCGGTTGTTCCTCATCACATGACATTCTGCAGTGTTCCAAAAGTTGAACTCGGTTTATCTTAGGTTGCAGCTGTTGCGCCCTGAAAAATAGGCGTCCGGGGAAAAATAGGCACAACGGCGTCGCTCTGGTGTTTGAGCGCACCTGCTGTGCGTCTACATTGAAAGCAATGAATTTGAAGGCGCAAAAAACGCAGTGTGTGTACGGCCCCTAAAGAGATGATTAATGTTGATCACCTCACCTGTCAGTGGTTTTAATGTTGTGGCTGATTGGTGTACATGTGTGCAGCTACATATACATACATAAATATATTGCTCATACACACAGCTCCACGTGTAAACACAACACAAACAAAGCTGCTGTGTATACAGTAATACTATCTCCCAGAGTTTTTTCATTTCGGAATCATGCGTAATACTCTATAGTAAAGGACTGGCTTCAGAATCGGGGACATGAAAAGCAATCAGGGCGTCCCTACTTCTTTTAACTTCTGTGCAATTATAATATTTCCAAGGACTGAGCAAAGCTTAAGCAGTGTGATAAAGCAAGGTCTGTATGATTGAAGCTCCAGCATTTCTTTGAAGTTTCTTGAGGGAAGCTTTTTTAATAGGACTCTGACTAGCAGCGAGCAGAGGCAAACTTTGAATCATGCTTCCCCTGAAGGCAGTTAACAGTTTGACCTGATTTCCTGTTCTTTGAAGCTAAAGTTCAGGATGTGGTCAGGAAGACAACAAAGAATACAGATATTAGCATTTACAAATAATTATAAATGGATAGGAGTCGCATGTGCACAACACTTGAAATCCTGCAAAACAGATTAGATTAGATAAGATTAATTAGAATTTCACATTGTGTGTGCAGTATATTGTGCCTTTTATTATAAATTTAGAAATCCCCTTTGTGTGCTTCTCAGATAATTTCATTAAAAACTGCAGGAATTAAAGGAAAGTTAAAACAGTTCACACCCTGCCATCCTTTTACATCACAATTTAGGCTTTAAGCTCACACGCTTTTCTGGAACTTTAACAGTACATGGAGCTCTAATTCCCACACTGCCAGTTTTACAAACAACCCATATGCAGGAGGGTCAGAACACCGGCCCCGCCATTGTTACTGTTGCATTGGACCGACCACACAACACTAAACTGCTCTGTGACAAGAAGTAAAATAAGAGCCAAGGTGACAGATGGAAGGGATTTTGGAGCAATTACAGTGAGTAGAGCAGGGAGGATATGATTCAGTTGGGAGGATGTGATATGAGGCAGTGAAAAGATTAGTTTTCAGCCTGCAGCAGAGGAGTGACACAGTTTTATTTGCGGGCACCGTGTTGTATTTTACTAAAGGGTTAATGTTTACCTAGCAGCTTTCTCTGCTCTCTGTACTTAGTAACCTTGCGGCGCCCCTCCTCTATCTGACCAGTCTGAGGCCTCTTATGGTTCACCTTGGACCCAACTTAGAAATATCATTAGTCAAGGGAGACAGGAATAATAAACACTCTTGCCACCCTGACTCTCTGAATTCCCATGAGTATATACAACTGAAAAACATTGAAGTCATATCTACGTTTAATCATCTACTCACTAATAATAGCTTTTCCTCCAACAGTTATTTTCTATCCAAGCTATTACAATGATCTTACATATCTTTAATGCATCTGTGAATCCATAGTTAAACAAAAAAGTCTTGGGATTATTTAGGCAAATGTTAGGACACGCACAGCTGGGATCTTTGTCTCCTGTAAGTCTAATTTCTCTCTTCCTGTGTTTTCAGCTGAAGGCGTGCCCCAGGTGTTTTACTTTGGGCCCTGTGGGAAATACAATGCCATGGTTCTGGAGCTGCTGGGACCGAGTCTAGAGGACCTCTTTGACCTTTGTGACAGGACCTTTTCACTGAAGACTGTCTTAATGATAGCTATTCAGCTGGTGAGTTCAACGCTTTATATGACCGTTAAGTTGTTTTAAAATAGCTTCCACTAACTTATTGTGACTGATGAAACACTTCCTTCATGTGTTTCATGGTTAAAGCCCTCCAGGGTTTTGAGGGGATGCTGCCCCCTGAATCACTAGATGGGTTCTAATGTGAAACAGATGGAGGAACTCTAAACATGTAGTCTACTGTCCAGATATTTGCTCAAGTTTTCAAACAGATCTTTCTCAGCAGATAGAGTTTACTCAGGTGACAACTAAGGAAACCTTAGGATGTGACTGAAAGCTCTGGAAAAAAGCTAGTAATACCTAGTTCACACTATATGACTTTGGCCCTGAATTTCCACTCACTGACAGTTTTTGGATCACAACAAAAGCCCCAAATTAGTCTCAAATCTGTGTTGGCTCTGCACTCGTAAATAAGCGCTTGAGTGCTATATGTGAACTTTTCAAAGCTGCAAGCTGAGAAGCTCACGATGCATCACTGATGCATCCTAGATATCAAACAGGCTAAATATCTGGACTATACACTGTATATGAAGATGGACAATGCATCTCCACTTCCTCCCACTGTACATAATGAAGCTAAAATATCCGGGATAGAGCCGCTGCCATCTTGCTCTGGTGACGTGACTTGGAGCCAGCATCTGCGCAGAAGCAATTTCTGCAGTATTGAGTCCCTGCCCATACATCTAATACCTGATAGCAGGGACAGCTGTCAATCATGATGTCCAACCCCCAAACTTATTAGAAAAATAGACACTTTGGCCCTGATCGCACAGAAAGTGTTTAAGCAGCTGGAGGCGCCTGTTTGTAATTGTTTTTAATGAGGTTGAAGCTTTTTGCCTGCGTTTTTTGCGTTCTAAGCACCTGGTGTTTTTGTCGGAGCTCTCTGAACTCCTTGAGTTGAAAAAACTTCAACTCAGAGCAGGAAAGCACCCCACATCATCTCTCTTTTCTCATCTTTTTCCCACCATTGTCCAGTCGGATGATTTGAGAGGCCTCTGTGGTGGTCACGGCAACAAGTTTACAGTTGGTAAACGATGGTGGAGAAACTGGTGGTACCGCTTGCTGGATACCCAGAGCTATACGGCCCGACGATAGACAGCACGTTGTCAAACTGCCCCTGAGTCATCCTAAAATATGTATGGAAACGGCCATCATGGAGGAGAAGCTCCTGGACCAACTGGTGGTACTCCCTGTGATCCACCCTTTTTTTTAGGGTCTCATGTACCCACACAGATCTCTGTTTCCCTGTGCCCAACAAACTATTTGCTGACAGCCTCTCACCCTCAACCAGAGCTACAGCAAGTACCCTCTGCCTCAACACTTTAGGAACTAGATACTAATTACTGTCAAGAACATACAGCAGCATTATAAAAACTACCTAAATTCACAGAAACCAACTTTAGAAAAAAATATTCAATGTGTACTTTAAATATTTTAGTTTGGCCCATGTCCAATCTGCCAACATGGAGGGCACAGTGTTTATGACCTATACTGCAGCCAGCCACCCAGAAGTTATTGAGATGTTATGCTTCACTTTTGGGGAGTTGTCATGTCATCCGTCTTTGTTATACAGTCTATGATCTGGACCTGTCACTGACCTGTAGGCAAGCTACAGCCAATGAGAGCGCAAGACATGGGTTGAGGGGAAACCTGGGGGATGGGCCGCCTGTATGTGTTGCATTTGCAACATGGACCAAAGTTGTTGTTGCCCCCAGAGAAAACAGACTATAAATAGTACAGACATGTGGAAACAGGCAAATTTGTGAATACGTGTGTCAGTGACAAAAAAAAGTCCTGTCTAACATGGGATTACAATATTTCGTTGTGTCACTTTTCACATGTGTGTTCGTCACAAAACGTAGTTTGGAAACCTGACGTACTCATCTGGGATTATACCTGGTGAAAGAGCTTGTAGTGCTTGACCCCCTGTTGCTGGTCAGTCATGTAGTATGAAAACCACAACAACAGCAAGTTGTGTAGTTGTGTAGTACAGTGATCTGCCAGCGTTCAAAGTCTGGTGGTGTTAACAAGACATAAGTGGACTGAGAGTTTAAAAAAATAAACGGTTTTCAAGGTCAAGAATAGACTTTCATGTCAAGACAGAGCACATGTCGTGTTTCCTTTAAAATCAAACAGCAAAAGCAGCAAAATAAAAAGGCAAAGGAGAGCTACTAAATGGATAGACCTTTATTGTCATTGCACTGGAACAACAAAATTGTTCAGCTTTGCCTGTGCAAAACAGCAAAATTATGAGCATGATTAAAAAATAAGATGAATAAAATTGAACTATAAAAAGAAAGTAAAAAACATGTAAAAACAAAACATTGCACATATCCCCACGTGCTATAATGCACATTATGCTTCTGGGTATACGATCATATTGCACAAGAGATCAGTGTAACTGAGAGGCAGAGCTGTGAGCCACTGCGTCTGTCCGTGCCATCATGTTGCCAATAATAGATATGATAAAATGTACCTAAATGGGAAATTAGTAATGCATGTCTGTCTCAAATAATGGCCAGGTTCTGCCATACTGTGAGGTCCCAGAAAGCCTCGTTCAAAATATTGTACTGTATTGAATAAACTGCTGTAAAGTGTTTGGGTGCATTCAATCCAGCAAATCATACATTATATTATTCACACAAAGTCCTGCCTCCAGTGGGTAATGGAGCAGGTGGGGTACCAGTGCAGAGTGTGCAAATTAAGAAGCTGTCAGTATGCACGTACGATTGGTCAGAGTCAGGTAGGCTGTCAAAAAGAGCAAAGCCATCACGCAATCTCATTAAGTTTGAGCAGCTCAGAGGGTGGTTTTACTCAGTCTTTTTGGCGCCTCAGACATCTCAAAATTTCTAGGATTTCATTTTGTCAGCAGAAAATCTTGCAGTGCTCTTGTAATTCAGATAGCCCCTGCAAATTTGTAAGGAAACCTACAAAACAGCACAACATAAGCATGATGTTGCAGAACAGAGGGTTGCTGAAGCCCGCGCCTCAGCCAATCTGTCCTCTGTATTTATCACGTAGGTCTTCCTCTTTATTTTTTGGCACAAGTGAGTAATCCCACAATAAGTGCTGTGAGCTTGTACTCCTACACACGCTCCTCTTTTTTTGGTGAGCTGAAAGAAAAGAGTGTTTCAGGGTATCAGGATCCCTCAAGATCAAAGCCAAGTAAAGGATCTTATTACTCACACCATTACTTATTTCTCCCTTTGTGTTTTAGCTGTTGTTCTTACAAATCCTTTCTTGGAAGGTATTCGCTATGAGTGCTTGGTTAAGATTTACATCTATAAACACATTGTCATTCTGATCCTAATTGCTGGCGCTTTCCGAGTCCTAATTCCCAGCAGGATGGTTTTGCATCTCAGTTAGTGGCTTGAAATTCTGGCTCAATGTCAACAGAGGCTTTTGTTGTGTGATAGTAATTGATCACTGTGGTAGCTGTGCAGCATAGTGCTGAAGCAGTTAGTGAATTAAACATTGGTCAGTCAGCATAAATTAATTGATTGTTTTGTAAATGATTCATCACTTGTTAGGTAAAAATACTAAAGTTGCAGTTTTTTTCATCAAGAGTGTTACAATTTGTTCCACCTTGGCTATATGGCAATCTAAGTGATAACTGCTTTCAATGCTTTTGCATCTAATGGCTGCTTGAAAGCAGTAGAGATAAGGAGATCAGCTCCGGTGTGGTTTTTTTCCAATCAATGGCACATCTAGGTGATGCTGTTGAATGTGCGTTGGCATGTTGGATTTGTTTACGTTCACATACACTACAAGTAACAATGGAGCAACCCAGACACACCGTCCTCATCTTCTATGCAACTTTCTCTCCGTTGCTGTTGTAGCTAACTGGGAAGCCACAGGCGGGTCTTCGAGCGCCATCATTTCATCTGCACTCACCATAGTGTGACTGACTCAGGCCCTGATAACACAAAGCATTTTAGTACCTGGAGGCACGTTTTTGTAATTGTTTTTAACTCTAGTGAAGCTTTTTGCTCGTGTTTTTTGCAATGCAACGTGCCTCGCGTTTCTGGGCTCTAAGCACTTGGTGTTTTTGCTGTAGCGCTCTGAAAAACCAGAGTGAAAAAATGTCTCAACTCTTTTTTCGTCATCTTTTTTTCTCATTGTTAAATCGGATGATTTGAGAGGCGGGCCTTCTGTGGTGGTCACAACAACAGGATTACAGTTGGGAAACAGTAGATGAGAAACTGGTGGTAGTGGTTGCTGGACACCCAGAGCTATACGGCCCGACAACAGACAGCAGGTTGTCAAACTGTCCCTGAGTCATCCTTAAATATGCCTGGAAACAGCTATCATTGAGGGGAAGCTCCTGGACCAACTGGTGGTACTCCCTGTGATCCACCCTTTTTTTGTAGGGTCTCATGTACCCACACAGATCTCAGTTTATCTGTGTCCAACAAACTATTTGCTGACAGTCTCCCTCTGCCTCTGCCTACAGCAACTACCCTCTGCCTCAACATTTTAGTAACCAGCTACTAATTACTGGGGGGGAAAAACGGTACATTGATTATAGGAGAAGGTTAGTGTAAGGACATGATGGGGTGGTTGCCTGGCAACAATAAAAATGCACAGCAAGCATTTTTTTTACTAGTGGCATTCAATTAGAAATAAAAGGCAGTGCGGTGTGCCTCGCATTTTTCAACCTGCAAAACAATTTCTGTGTGATCAGGGCCTCACACGTCAGTCTGCTTGTTGGACTAACCTCAGGACATGTTGCTTACAGCGTACAGCTGAGAGTTTCCAGACAGAATGCACGCTTGAGAACATGGGCTCACACTATGTGCATCAATCTACATAACATGTGTTTGCGTGCAGCTGTGTGCACTGAACCATGACCCCCAGACCATGATGGTTTGGCACAAATATACAAACTGTTACAGCCCTTCATTTGTAGTCTCCAAGCTTGAGTGACTCAGGTGATGTCACTTTAGTCATTTTTCTTTTTTTCTTTTCTCCCCCTTCAGAGCCACGGAAAATATTACACAATTGCTTTTACAGATTGCGTAGACAGTCCTAACTATAAGTAACTATAAGTAACTAACTCATTTGTAAATGAACTGCCACTTTAATTAAGCAGGGTTACACGAAATGTTGAGCTTTACCATAATCATTGGCACGACAGTAATGTGGTGGAACCAAGGTGATCCAAACATTTCCAAAAACAGTTAACTCCAGAGCACTGTTGAGTCCCAAAGTCAAAATTTATTTTCAAAATATGTGTGTGTAATAATTTCCAAGATTTACATCATGTTTTTATCGAACAAAATGTTCTGCTTCAGTCCCTATTAATTGAGTCTGGCCTTTCACAAACAACGTTTTCATTGCGGTCACAAACTGTGTGCTCTCTGGCTTGCTGCACACAGGGGAGGCACGCACCTGTATTAATGGGCTGGTCAGCAGCGAGTCTAATAGCACATTAAAGAAAGTTGATTATAAATCAAAATTAACAATAAAATGTTCCATTTTGTATCAGTATTGTAGCCTATTGGTTTTTGATTCAGCTCTGGAAGTTACAATGAGTAATATTGTGATGAGAAAGGTGTGCTGTCGTGCTGATTTGAGGACGTTCTAAATGTCTAGTTGACCAATCAGATTGTTTGTTCAGATCTACGTGTTGTATTATGTCAATCAATTCAATTTTATTTATAAAGCCCAATATCACAAATCACAATTTGCCTCACAGGGCTTTACAGCATACAACATCCCTCTGTCCTTTGGACCCTTACAACGGATAAGGAAAAACTCCCCCAAAAAACCCCTTTAACGGGGGAAAAAACCGTAGAAACCTCAGGAAGAGCAACTGAGGAGGGATCCCTCTTCCAGGATGGACAGACGTGCAATAGATGTCATACAGAACAGATCAGCATAATAAATTAACAGTAATCCGTATTACACAATGAGACAGAGAGAGAGTGAGATGCAGGACAAACGGTAATGACAGTAGCTTACAACAACATTAATGAAAGTAATAATATTATAATTAATTATAAATTACATAATTCTTAATATAACACACACACACACATATATATATATATATATATATATATATATATATATATATATATATATATATATATATATATATATATATATATATATATATATATAAACATAATTGCAGCAGTCAACTTTCATTAAAATGTCAATTTTGAGTAACTTAGACATTTGGATTCCCATTTTGCTGACTCTGTGATGCTTTGTGATTATATCTTATTTTTGTCAACATTTCTCTTTGCTGACTCTCTTCTTCTCGCTCTATTCTTTCTCACCAGATTTCTCGAATGGAGTACGTGCACTCGAAAAACCTCATCTATAGAGATGTGAAACCTGAAAACTTTCTCATCGGACGGCAAGGAAACAAAAAGGAACACATCATCCACATCATCGACTTTGGTCTGGCCAAAGAGTACATCGACCCCGAGACCAAAAAACACATTCCATACAGGGAGCATAAGAGCTTGACTGGCACTGCCCGATATATGTCCATCAATACGCATTTAGGCAAAGGTGAGATCAGTTTCAAAACTTTGCTTGGTTTGGCTCTGATGTGTTTATGATGTAACGTGGTTTGGTGCTCCATTCTTCAAGTTTCTGAGTGAAATGATATTGAATCTGTTGGTATAGAGCAAAGCCGGCGAGACGACCTGGAGGCCTTGGGCCACATGTTCATGTATTTCCTTCGTGGGAGTCTACCATGGCAAGGACTGAAGGTATGCCAAGTACATGGACGTGTTCGCACACATCTGACAACTGATATGATTCATTAATGACAGTCTGCAACCTTTAAATCATAATCTGAGAATCAGATCAGTGATACTGTTTTATTTGTAGTTGTTTATGAGCAGATTCAAAAAATGTTGTCTTCTTTGTATACATATTAAGTATCACTACAAGTGGTAGAATGCAAATACAAAAGACTTAAGCTATCAGTACTTTCCTCTCCACCTTAGTCTGAACTGAATATTAAGAAAATAAGGCTACAACCAGAGTATGTATTGGAAGTTAACCAGTTGTCATTTTGTGTAATCCATTAGACTGTACAGTCAGGATTTAAGATTTTCCTCTAACCAATCTGTATTAGAGAAATTAAAAACACAGTAATAATAAGTCATTATATAATTCTGATTGATGCTTATTAGACTTCAGAATCGGCTCATATGTATCTTTCTGGTTTGATACTACTGCAGGCCGACACGTTGAAAGAACGATACCAGAAGATCGGAGACACAAAACGAAACACTCCCATCGAGGTCCTCTGTGAGAACTTCCCAGGTACACTGATGATGCCTTTAATGCCCTTATGGATCTGGCTGTAAAGCTTAGAAATTATCACATAGAGACTGACTGTGATTTGACCCTTTTCCCTCCAAATAAAACGTTCTGAAACATCATCCCACTACAGAACTAGAATTATATCATCCATATTGAAGGTTAAACCATTTTTTGATTGTTCTCTTTGTGTAATTCAGAGGAGATGGCCACCTACCTGCGATATGTGAGACGGTTGGACTTCTTCGAAAAGCCCGACTATGAATATCTGCGGACTCTGTTCACTGAACTGTTTGAGCGAAAAGGATACACCTTTGACTACACTTACGACTGGGTTGGCAGGCAGATAGTAAGTAACGTTGACAAACTACTAACAGATATGTTTTAGGTCAGTCAATGTTTTTAGCATGCTGCTTGACTTGATCAGCATTTAACTGCTGATTATTCCCCTCAGCCCACACCAGTGGGGTCTGTCCATATAGACTCTGGAGCATCTGCTGTGACGAGAGAGAGCCATCCTCACAGAGACCGACCATCACAGCACCCACCCATTAGAAATCAGGTATGCCATACTTGGTCATAATTAGTGTTTGTTTTGTCAGACCTTCGTTACAGTGACAGCAAGAAAACCAGTGCATTACAAACTAAAATGTATGTGTGAGGTACACACAAATCCCCCTGCTGGTAAAGACGTCTACAAAGCACTAGTCTTAGGGTCACTTTTAACCTGATCTACAAATGAGAGAAACTGTAACACAACATCTTTGAACGACTCAGGACCTCGTCATTATCACCAAACAAAGCTAATATGCATGCCGAGTTTCAAAGCTTTGATGGAAACTATTATTTCTGATGGTGAGGTTGTATTTTATGAGTGCTATCAAGCTAGTAACCAGAAACTGAAATGAATTCCTCTGATTGACAGCAGCCCACAAAGATAAAGATAACTGAGATAGTACTTTATAATCCTTCACACACTGTAATACATTGAAATTCGGGATGCACCGATTGTGAAATTCTGGTCCAATATTGATAGCTAAATTTAAAATAATAATTTGGCTGTAACCGATACCAGTACTGATGTTTTGTTGTCGTTGTTTATGTTGTTTTTGTTTTGTTATTTATTTTCCCTTTCGTATCAGGGAAACAAAGAAATCTTCTACATTTATTCAAGTTTCTTGCTAAAAACTGAACTTTACAAGATTACATTTGAACACATCAAGAGAACATTTAAATTTACCTTTGCCCAGTTCTCATTTTTACTGAATATAGCTTGAACACAACATAATCTAACACAATGCAACCTCCGTGAGCTGTTAGTTCCAGCCACTAGCTGCTAACTGCTAACATTAACTAGCTCTCCTCCTGCTGATTTTAACACAAATGTGTTGTTCACGATGTAGCAGTATCAGGGAAACAACAGGGTGTGTCCCCTTACTTGTCGATAGTAAGTTTACTGTGTCGTTTCGTTCCGAAGGCATCTCAGGGAACATCTGTGTTTATCCCAAACACATTTTCTATTGCACCCGGGGTGAGGGGACACCTTTAGTCTGGAGTCCTGCTTTTTAGCCTGCGCAAAATTGATGTGACACAACAGAAAGACATAGGCCACTGCCTATTTGCTGAAGGGCTGATGGCAGTCAGCAAGGGAAACATCAGCCGGTACCAGTGTTGGGCTGACAAATTGGTGCATCCCTAATTGAAATGAGCCAGTGAAGGAGGAATTATTTCATTTCTGTACCAGATGAAACAGGTCAGACCATTAGAGAGTGTGCTCAGGTTGTCAGTGCAGGTGTGTTTCATGGTTGTGGCTTGCTGGGAAACCTAGATTTGCGAAACACTTACAAGTTGCTTTAGAATATTCTTGTCTTGCTGTTTAATGGTGTGAGAATGCTGTGAGAGCGGTTAGAGTCTGGTAAGGTTTAGGCACAAAAAAGCACCTGGATAGGGTTAGGGAAAGATCATGGTTTGGGTTAAAATGATCACATGCAACATAAAGTCTTGCAGGAGTTTCCTGAATCTGGGGTTAATATCTAGACACAACGATGTTTTATTAATGGTATTTCCGGCCAGGATTTGTAAGGGACTGCAGTTCACCCTTGCACATGTTTTTAGTTTTTAAGTTTCAGGGCTTTGGTGCAAAGCCTTGCTCTGTATATGGTTTGGGTGAAAAAAAATGTTTATGCCAATTAATCTCTCTTTTCAGTGAAGTTACAGCTGAATGTACTTGACACGTGTAAACACTTATGCTTTAATTACTCTTGTTAACTGCAGTTACAAAGACAACTCGGCAGAAGACAACTTGTTTCGTGGGGGAAAAAAATTAAAAAGGTTAAATATCTTCAGTAATTGAGGTTTAATTTTTGTGTTATGTAAGTGTAATGAGAATGAGGCCAAAGCTTACCTCCGTTTGGCTTCAGGCTCATTAGTTTCTGGTTCAGTTCTTTGGCTGAAGCCTTGCTTTGATTTTGATTCACTCTTTTATTTTGTTACATTTTTTTTCTTCTCCATTTCTCATGCCGCTTTGCATGGTACCTGGCCTCGCACACCCAAATATCCATCTCTCCTAACGCAATTATTCCATCACCACCCCTACCCTCTCCCATTGCACCTCCCCACCCCCGATCCCACTTCCCCTCCCATCACCGACGCCCCCGACTCCTGAGCAGACAGCGGTCTCAGATCGACGAGGAGCATGGGAGGTGCAGCCCACACGCCAAGCAAACTCCTCCTATCTGACCTCCCACCTGGCAGCGGACAGGCACGGGGGCTCAGTGCAGGTATACACCCCTCACCTGATCAACCACAACCCCCACGTGATCTCTATGGAGTCAGATCTGTCTCATAGGATCTAATCCAGAATAAATAATACTTTGAGTAAAAATAAAAAACCTACTGAGGTGCATCATTATAACATTATGAACCAGTTTTTAAAGAAAAGTTTGACATTTACAAACAGTGATTCTGCATTTTTCTTAAATTTATTTGCTATTATTAAAAGGTAAGTTTAACATTTTTCAGCCTGGACCCTATTTTCTCATGATTTTGTGTCCAAGTGACTGATGGGAACAACAGTTTTTGAAACTGGTCTAGTATTGAGCGAGAGGGCTGCAGCCAGCAGCAGTGACTGGCTGCAATGTAACCACTCAGGGGATGTTCGCGTTGTTGATTTGAGTCCACTAAAAATGCTTTTGCCAATGACATATTTAGATGATTATTTTACAGTGTCTGACTACATTATGGAAATGATCCCAACAGAGAGAGACCATTTTCTGAAAGCGTTAGGTCCTTTTTGTTTAACCAGAAACATCTAACTTGGTGAATTAAGGATTTATTTCAACTAAATTTGAGTTGGTTATTATTAGACCAGTGGAAAGACGAACCAAGATGGTTTTGTGAGTTTAATTTTTTGTTTCTGTCAACTTTGAAAGAAGTGTGTTTTGTGGTGTTAAATTACCAATATTTTAAATGGAGTTTGGTGTGTATGGTGATAGAGATTTCAGGGCTGTTTCAGGTTAAACAAAAAGTATCGTCAACAAAAATGACGATTAATATAACTCCACAATCTAAGCCTGTCAAAACAAGTTCATTTAGTGGACGTAAACCAAAGATGCACCTCTCTCACTCAATACTAGACCATTTTAGAAACATTGGAAAATAGGGTCCTAGTTGAAAAATACCAAACTTACCCTTAAATCGAAGTGTATTTTAGATACCTTTAGACATACTTTTGAGGTCATACAGTATAGATAAATCATTTTTTGTTATTTATCTCTAGAAATCCATATTGAATTACAGCTCATCATTGATCAGAAAAGAATGGTATTTCCTGAATGTTATTAGTATTTCTAATAACAGTTACCATTTCTGGTCCACAAATAAATGTACAATAGTAGATATCAGACATTTTCAATACATGACATTTATTTTGTATTTTAGCCCCATGTGTGAGACAGATCTGTAACCATACACCTCCCCCACCCCTTTACCCTGGCTGGGAAATGTTATTTTTCTGCACCACCATAAGCATGTCATCTGGTGCCACCCACCCCAGATGGTGAAAATGTGATTTAGCTTGATGAACAGCAGCCCTGGTTTTGGCAATTTGATCTCAGGTCCCCACAACTCTTCATGGTGCTTGGACATTCCTTGCAAGATCAAGAAGCCTCTTGCATGGCAGGGTGACCTGGCTTAGCCGGCTAAGTGCATGCTCTTTAGTCGTAAAGGGTCATTATGCTTAAAGGAACATCCCGGTGTAACTTTGACTTCTTGCCATTACCCAAGATTGTCCCTGACTGTAACAGGCTCTGTTTGCATAGGTGTGTACAGTGTGGGCTTTAAGAAATCTCTGCCTGTTGTACTTGATGCAATTCACTGTCATTCATGTTGAAACTGTGTGGAGACTTGAAAGTTCAAACGCATCAGGAGGTATTTCATCCATGAATGTTCACTGTGTACTTGGACAGTGTCTCCTGGTTGTTTTCCATCAGCAGTAACGTGTCTCTCCAGCTCTGATTTGACTCTGATTGCAGGATGAGTCGTGTAAAGGTAGAGGAAGTGATTCAGTGTGCAAGATGATGGCCAAGAGATCAACAGAAGCAGCAGAGCTAATGTTAGCGAGCTTGTAACACTGTTAGCTTAAAGGACACCATTAGCTATGGGTTTGACTCTGTTTTATGAAGTAATATGAAGATGTTTAAAGTAAAATGATAATTGACCCTTCATAGATCTTCATGCAAAAATACGCCATTTATTTATCTTTTAAAGCAACTCTTTAATGTGTGGGGGGACCCAGAAAAAGACTCAAACACCAACACTGTTGAGGATATCCTACTGAAGAAATAAAGAAGGCAAATCCAAACACAATGCTGTGGAAGTCCAAAAAAAATATGTAATTTTCATTCACTTCTCTTTTTTTAAATCCATAAAACAATACTGAGTTGAACCCAAAGATGGAGGACACAATACATCATCACAACAGGTATCAAACTTAAAGCATTTATATGACTGGAACAAAGCATGAAATCCAATCACAATTCCCCATTCCATTATCCACTAATAACTCTCGGAATATCGTCAATAGGACGTTCCTCCATCTCCTGAGTGGTACAAAAAAATGACGGACGAGCTGAAAGTTATGCTCAGTATTAAAAGAGAGGCAGAGAGATGCCTATGTAAAAGGCAGGTTCAGAATAATGGGGTACTTTATTAGAGTAAAACTGACAGAAAGCAACAAGACCAAGAAACAAACACAGAATCTTCAGTTCAACTGAGAAATGGGCCGGAAACCTTTTGGAATTTTTCATCGGAGTTACAAATTGAGTGGCGTATTTTTCAAAATTAAGGCAGGACATAATGTCCCTCAGCCACTGGGCATGGGTGGGTGGGGCAGCATCCCTCCATCTGATTAGAACTGCCCGTCTGGCCAACAGAGAGGCAGAAGACAGTGCGTGGCATTGGATCTGAGTCAGGTGTACATCATCCTCTGCAGTGGTGACCAGGGGGTTGGGTTGCAGGTCAGAGTTTAGGATTGAGGATGAAGTTTGGAAAACGTCCTTACAATATTTTTCAAGGCTCAGACATGTCCAATACATGTGAATAGGAGAAGTCACGCCGCTTGAAGATGGACGATGGAAGATGGAAGACTTTTAATTAATGGCTCATACAGACATTGTGGTCGGCTGACAGTAAGAACACAGAATAGCCCGTCTGTAGTAGCTCCAGTACCTCTTGTGGTCATGTGACCCTCATCTTGCACCTCGTCTCCTCCAAAACAGAGTTTGGGTGAGTTGTGATAGTAATTTGAATAAAACAAAGCAACCATTTCCTCCGTTTAGCAGCTTCATCTCCTGGAGAGTTTTCTACACTGTTGCATCATGAATGGAACTGAATGGTATCAGGATGGCTGAGATTAACAAAGGTTTACACTGTGTACACCTATGCACCCAAAACACATTTTTACAATAATTATAACGGCATTTTTTCTACAGGTGAATGGGACAACCATCAATAGCTTTTGTTTGCATACTGTAATTTGATATTTGTCCGTTGGTGTTTGGTGTCTTGTTGTTCATATTTGTCTTTCTGATTTTGATTCATATAGATCAGCAGTTCTATTAGCTCCCTGCAGAAATAAAAAGTACAAAGATTTAAGCTTCGATTATTACACCTTTACACAGAAGTGAGCCTCAGGTTTGTTCTGTGAGATTGAGGCTGATAGACGTGGAGCTGCAGCAAACCTACACCTAACTGAAACACTCCACTCAGTTTGTTGAAACTATTACTGTTAGCTTTAGTCACTGGCAAGAATTGTTTCCTGCCTGCAAGAAGAGCAGGCGTTGACTCAGACAAAATTACCACACCTCCAGCCAGACTATCTGTTTAAAAGAAAACATTTAAGGGTGATTAAGATTTTGCAGTTTATTGAAATCCCACTGCATAACTTTTATAGTCCTCCATCCATCTCTTGTTGAGATCCAAATTTTAAACTTTCCAGATTTGCTCTAAATGACAGTGACAGTATCAAAGGGAGACACAAAATACAAGCAAGGAAAAGTTTCTGTTCTTTTTGTGTTATTGATGTGGTGTCGTTCTTTGCCGCCGTGTTTCCATAGAGGAGACAGTGGTGGAAGTGGTAAAGTAACATTCATGCTTAAGTTGTGAAGCAGAGCGACTCTCCATCACAGCAGGAGCGGTTTGTCACACTGATTCAGGCCAACGTCTTCACTGTTTTTGAAGTAACACCCATCTGTGCCACAGGTGGTCAGCTCGACCAACGGGGAGCTGAACGCAGACGATCCGGCTCATTCCAACGCTCCCATTACAGCTCAGGCAGAGGTGGAAGTGGTCGACGAGGCCAAGTATGTGTCACACACCCGCCACACCTCTCCTCCGTGTCCATCTGTCGCTTCCTCTCTCTCCCGCTCTTCCTCTCCCTGTCTCTCTCTTTCTCTCATCACTTTCTGCTATGCTGTTGAATTGCGACAGCCCCCAGCTGTCATCCTGCTCCTGTCCCTCGTACCTCCTGTCTGACTGTGTGGATTTTTTAATTGACTGCTGCCTGTCTCTATGCTCTTCCCTCAATTAGATTTTTTTCTCAAAAGAAATAAAAGCTGATGGAGATCATTTTCTCAGCAGGAGCTAATTCAGTTTCTCATACCTGCTGCTGTCGACCCCAAACACAGGCTCGCTGGCAGCCACTCAGGATGTCATTTTACCTTTTAGCAGCCTGACCATCTATAAGTAATACCCCACTGTTGATCAACCTGATCAACATGTCTTTAACAGTAGCAGTAATAATCAGAGTAATACAGATCCTGTCAGTGTATTGCAGTAGCAGCCAGTTGAACACACCAGATTGTCCATGTGGTAACTTAGTCACATGTACAAAGATTATGCACATGATGTCATCATATCCGTCACTTCTGTCTCTCCCTGAGAGTCAACATCGGATGAAAAACATGGAAACCACTGTCATTAGCATTGGTTTCATTCAGTTTATCTTAGAGCTGGTAGCACCAGCTAAACAGCTACTGGTGTTAGTCTTGAGCGCCAGCAGCTGGACTGATGCCATGCTGCATGGCTGGCCGCCCACTGTGATAAGACTGCGCTGCTGGCTGAATGTCACGAGGTTCAGCTGACTGAGAAATACTGAGGAGAGCTCTTCTGAGACATACAACTCTCTGAGACACATATATATATATATATATTTCTCTATATATATTATGTATATATATTAATTAAAGTAAGTGCTTTGAACTTGGAATTAGAGGCTGTTAGATATTACAGTTAACAGTGAGCCTGATTTTTATTCGCTACAAGTGAAAACTAAAAATGTGAGAGTGAAACTTAACTCCAAAATTCAGAGATTCAGTCACAAGCTGCCAAGTACTGAGAGCTATATGTGCCAAGACAGTTAAACAAGGTTCCTTCAGATCCTTAAAAAGTCTTAAAATTCATTAATTTAATATTAAGGCCTTAATTTGTAATAGAATTTCTTAAATCGGTCTTTCAAAAGTTTTAGAAATGTTAAGTCATGTGACGCAGATCTGATCTGATGTTGCATTGTAAAATCTCAAGATAATTAATAACAACTAATTCTTTTTAAAATAAATTACAGCATGCCTCTAACATTAACCCTTTGAAACCTGAGCTACTTGGCTTGATTTTTTTTTCCAAAAACATAGTAAGATAGTCATGAGCAACAAAATGAGAATGGACTCAAGAATTTGCAAAAAATCATTGTATAGAGAAAATTAAAAACAAAAAACATTGTGAAAGAAAAGAACAAACAAACAAGGAAATGACCTGGAAAAGGTGATTTAAAAATGTGATAATTCTGTACCATAATTTTAAATATGTGATAACAACAATACATTTTCCCTAGCTTTTTCCACCCATTTTTTTAAAAATAATTTCTTGAATCCATTAACTTTTTGCAATTTGTGGGACATCTCTTACCAAATTGCTCATTGCCTTTTTCCCCGTGTTTTTTAAAGATATCACACCAATTTACACAAGGTGCAAACAGTTTAAATACGTGTGAAAGGTGTCTGAAAGCAGTGCAAGGAAACTGATGTGGCTCAAGGTTTCAAAGGGTCAATACAGAGCCGGTCAGGATGTTGCAGTTTTGTTCTACCTTCATCTGAACACGGCGACAAAACAGTCATAACAAGTCTTAGATCTAATTCACCCTCAACTGTAGGAACCCTGGTAAAAATGGTGCAAGTCACCAGCACAACCACACTTGTGTTGAGCCTATCATTTTAGTCCAAGAGCCATCTTTTAGCCATCTTCTTGATCGGTTCCTGGTCAGCTTTGTTAACAAGCAGGACCACAGTAGCGCAGGTCTGCCCAGGTAATCCCTGCTGTGAGGCTGTGGTGGAAACATGATAACAGCACAGCCAAGATCACCTGTGCCAGACCTGATGAAAATGTGAGGATGTAAAATATTACCTTAGTGGCCCTAGTTGGGGTTGTGGATGTGTAAGTGGTAGGCATCACTGGTGGTGGTGCTCCATCTGAATAAATACCAGTACCTAATGCAATTTTCTTTAGTAAATACTGGGTGTAGATTAACGCCAAAACTGGTTAATAAAATAGCAGCGCATTTCTTAAATTCCAACAGATTTCTTTGTGTTTAATTATGTATTAAGTGTCCACAAAATGTTTTAGCTGATCTTAATTCAAAGGCAGTGCTGCATAAGTGGACCATTCAGCAGGTAATGTAAAAAAAAATCATCATCATCGGGCCAGCTGGCCATTTCAATGGAAAATTATCAAAGTAGATGTTACATTTCATCCGACTGTAACATAAAATAGTCACGTTTATTCCACCAAATACATCTTGTACTGTATATCTTGAGATAAAACATCCATCAACATATTCAGTTATTTTGAAACATATTGCAGAGATTTTATTTCCCGTATGTCCCACTGGACTTTATCAAAGCCACTGTACAAAAAAAAAAAAAGATTCCCTTCTGCCGAGTCTCCTCATGAATCTCCCAGAGGTTCATTCACTTTAATCTGCGCTTGTTTCTATTTCTGCCCAGATGACGGGCCTCTTCCCGCTGTTGTCTCCATTCACACTATTGTTTGATATGATGATTGGCGTGTTTGCTGCCAGTGTCTTTGATACCTTGTCACACAAGTTGAGGTTTGATATAAGAACATGAAGTAATGAATGCAAATCACTCGTCTGATGCAATTTAATTAATGTTTTGCCATTTGAGGGAATATTCGCATCCCATGGTGAATTAATGCCACATGTAGCGCTGGCTCTTTGATCTTTTTCTATTAACATTCATGGGCTGAAATTTGACTGTCGAACAGCAACACAAATAATTTGAAGTCTGTGCAGGATTAGGTCAAACTTGGTCTCTGTCAGTGATGCTGTAGTTTTTAAAATGTTAATATACATTTAATCTGCAGCTGATATAGAGTTAAATATGCCTTAAATTACAAAACATTCTAATAAGCAAAACACTAATTAGCTTTAGTTAAATTAGTTTATTCAAATATTTACCAATAACTCTAAAGAGCAGGAGCATCACTGATTCTTGAACACACACATTTCTCTACATATCTATATATAAATAAAACAGAATCATACATTTACAGAGGTTTGACAGTTATGTTTACAGGTTATTTTGACCTCTTGAAACTTATTTGTGGCAGTTTTGTTTCAGCTTGTGATGCTACAGTCACTTCCTGTTTACATAGTTGATTACTTTGGATTAGATAGGGCTGCAGATTAGCTAGCATCTGACTTACACATTACTAAAGCATTGTCTAGGTAAAGCATCTAAAGGGGATCTTCATTATTTTTCAACCTGGACCCTATTTTGTCATGTTTTTCAGTCTGAGTGACGAATGGGAACAACAGTTTTTGAAATTGGTCCTGTATTGAGAAACAGGCTGCGATGTAACCACTTGTGGCGTGAGGTCAGCGCTTGTTTTTGCCACTGACCAGCTCAGATTGTTATTGTAAGTGTCCAACAACATTATCGAAAGTGCCCCTATGGTCGACCTTTTAAGAGTGATATCTTTTGTGTTTAACCAGAAAGAGCCCTGAAATTGCTATTGCCAATGTGACCACATGTTGTCTACAGGTCCGTGAAATGTCTTAAATTGTCTTAAATTCAGATTGGATCGGTCTTAAATATTTTCGGTCACATTACGGTGAAAATTTCTCCAGCTTGACAGACCGTCATTGGACAGATTGAAAAATTGCAATAATAAATAGCATTTACAACAGTAATGGGATTTTGTTTTCTTTTTACATTAAACGCATTAAACTTAAACTTACCATATAGTTGAAATCTTTCCTTACTGTTTGTTTTGAACTGGCATCAGTGTGTTTACTTGGAAAGAGTACTTACACGTGTGTCACACAGACACACACATCTGTGTATTTCCATTGCAGGTCTTAGCAGGTTGTTTGCGGCAACCAGCTGTTGTGCTCTAGCTCAATATCGGACCAATTTCAAAAATTGTTGTTTCCATTTGTCACTTAGACACAAAAACATGTGAAAATAGGGTCCAGGCTGAAAAATACTGAAGTTGCCTCTGAAGTTTTGATGCATCCAGATTTAGTCAATCAGTAGTTAAGGGAAGAGTTAGAGAGAGAATTAAAAAGTTTTTTTTTTTTTTTTTTCAAATAATCTTGATTTTATATGATTAAGGACTTAATACACAAAATGAATAATGGATTTATTGTGAATAGTTGGGTCAACCCAATCTCACAGTAATATCCATCGTTGTTGTTTTCAAAGGATTCAGCAACCTTTATCAAGGTGCAGATGGGCATTCAGTGTCTGACATTGACAAATATCAGAAACTAGACAATTTAATCCCATGAGCAATTGATTTTTTTTAGGAAGCAGACAAGGTAATTTTTAAAAAGGCAGTTAAATGCACGGCCTTATAGCAAATGTAGCATACATTGCACCACATATATTGATACCATAACCTCTGCATAGCCAGGAAATGGGAGGAAATGGTCAACCCATGGTGTTCGTGGACTCTGCTCACTCAGAGTAGATGTTCTGTAACCCTCTCTGTGATCTTCTCTCCTGTAACCTCCCAAACGTTCCCTCTTCGTGTCCACTGTTGTCCTGTGGGTGTGTTTGTGTGCATGTTTTGTGTGGCATGTGCCCAGTCCCATCATCTTGGTCTTGCTGTATTAATCTATCTTTCTTTTCTCTTTACACTCTTTCCTCTCTCTTCTTCTGTAGCTGCGTGAAAATGCTCAACCTGTGGTGAGTCCCTCTCTGCTAGTCCACATCAGACTCATGGGACAGGGAGTGGACCAGCCTAGGCTGGGGCCCAGTGGAGTTGTTGCTAACAAATTTAAACTAGACTCTCACTGGTGCGATAATGTCATATACCCCTGAGAACACTGTCTCCTATGTGTACTATCAAGTCTCTGCCCTTTTCTGCCTTTTTTTCCACCAACCCCTGAAGTTAAGTGACAAATGAGTAAAGAATACTGTAAACAGTGCTGCCATGTCAGCTGGCATACCAGCCTCAAACCTGATGTCTTAACAGGGCAGAAAGAATAAACAAGAAGCACTTTGATATGAGCTAGCTGAGGCCCTGTTTACACATGTATGGGTATTTTTGAAAACTGAAAAATCATTTTGTCCACATGACTTGTTTTAGAAAATGTCTTCGGCCACACTAGCATGCAAAAACTACCCCAAATACTTGCTGGCGTTAGCTGTATTAAGCAGTTTCCTCTTGTCACAAAGGTGGTATTAGGAGTAGGAGTAGTAGTAGTAGTGTGCAGGCTAACATTACCTTTATCAAAACGCGCACTGGAGATCTCTTCACCACTGATTCCCGTTTAATTTAAGGATGACGGACAAAGGTATGACTGATGCTCTTGTTATTCAAAAGTTTTCCTTCCATTCCTCACCAACAACAATCCCACTTTGGAACATGCACCACCATCTGCTGGTTTTACCAGGCCAGATACTAAACCATCTTCTCTGGCAGACTTTAAACTGCGAACACTGAGGTGGAGCAAAATTATTGTGTGCAGCAGATGGCTCTGATCATCGGTGAAGTGGTGCAACAGTACTCAGTTGTAGTGTAAAGTAGTCATTAGACTAAGCAGTGCTAACAAAATGTTAGCAAATCAGTAGTCCGCCATTGTTAGGCCTCTGCGCTAGCGAAAGCCGCGGCTGTAGGCATTATGTTTTCAGGTTGTCTGTCTTTCTGTTCCAATCTCAAGAACACGCTTAGGGAATTTTTTCACATTTGGCACAAACGTCCACTTGGACTCAACAATGAACTGATTAGAATTTGGTGGTCAAAAGTTAAAGTTAGTGTGACCTGGCATCTGTCTCATTTTTGTGAATACAATATCTCAATAAGGCCTTGAGGGAGTTTCCTCAAATTTGGCACAAACGTCCACTTGGACTCAACAATGAACTGATTAGAATTTGGTGGCTGAAGGTCAAAGGTCAAGGTCATTGTGACCTCACAAAACATGTTTTTGGCCAAGAATTTATATGCTAATCATGACAAAATTTCACACACATATCTAATAGGATAAAACGATGGTGTGATGATATTTTATATTCAAAAGGTCAAAGGTCAGCTTCACTGTGACATCATAATAATCTGCAAAAACACTTTGCTGGCCATCACTTAGCGTCACAACTCAGGAACGGAAAGGGAGACATTTGATTGGATACTGAATTGGTGACACTAATATTGGGTGCCCACTTTGAAACTGTACTTCTGTGCTGCCGCGTTGAAGATGTGTGTGAAGCATCCGTGTTTTCACAGACATGGATGCAAACTGTAAGTTCAGCTTGACTGGTTTGCAGAGGCATATAAATACAAGGCGGTAGTTCTTTTCCAGCGTGTGCTCATTACACAAAGCAATAATGGGTATTTGGAGTTTTGATAAATAGGCACCATAAAAGGCATTTAAACAGTCTTCATTTTAGTGACCTAAAACTCTGTTTGCCTGTGGACGAGAAGTCAAAACGTTGAGGAAAATATCAGTTTTCAAAAATATCTGTGTTTCTGTATATGTGTAGACAGGGCCTAAATCGTCCTTTTTGTGAGCCCCTGTAATGTTATTAATAAATCACTCTTTTATCTGCACATTTGGCTTCAGATTAAAGGTCTTTAAACTCTTGTTGCATGGTGCACCATTATTCGTTATTAATTAATTAATGAATCTGAGAGTACCCAGTCACTGTCCTATGTCTTGATCCACAGCTTTTTTCTTGTCTTTGTATGTTTTTATTGACCATTCAGGCTCACCATGTCTTGTGCTCTTTGTGTGCACTGCTCCATTGTCTTTTTGCATAGGAGAGATATTGCCTTCAGAGTCACTGCAGCAGTTTGTAGTTGGAGGTGAAGAAGCATGCAAACACTTGGTGGATGGCAGTGCATCCACCTCGTCCTTGATGCTAATGTTTTACTAATCAAACCTTTCGTCAGCTGCAGTTCTCACTATTGTGGTCCCAAAACTCTGTCCAGATTTGAAGGACTCAAATTCAGCCCTTGTGATATTTAACCTACTAATTTAAGCAGTCCGCTCGTGTTTGTTGTTTCTTTTTGCTTCATCTGGAGCCTCGCTTGTCTACATATGGGTTTAATGTGTGTCTCTGTCCGCAGGTGCTGCTGTTTCTTCAAGCGAAAACGGAAGAAGAACACGCCGAGGCACAAATGATCATCCACCACCGGCCTGAAAGTTCAGAGTGTCCGGCTCAGTTGATCGTGATTTCAGAAATCAATAAGGTCCCATTCTGAATAAAAAGAGGGAGACAACTTTAAGATCGTGATTGAATTGTTCTCTAATGGGACCCGTTTAAAAATGGTTTGTTGAGATATACAAGATGCTTGTGTCTTTTGATGAGAGTCCTTTTTTAATTGTTTCTTTTTTTTTTTTTTTTTTTTTTTTTTTTTTTCCCGAGATGTGTGGGAATGTTTTGCAGGCCAGTCGTCCAAACGGGGAACATTTTTGTTGGAATTTTTGCAGAGGTTTTTGTTTTTTCGTCCCCAAGACACCCAGCATTTGTGTTTTTCTCTCTTTGTTTTTGGCATCTTTTTTGCTCCTGTTTTTCTAATGTGGTATTGTAAAGGAAGATACCGATCTTCCTGTGGAATCTTGCCACATTCAGCCTGCTATGATTTCTGTTTTCATTTCCCCTTCTGTCAAGTCCCGGTTCCAAACGGTTCGCCCCGCGTTAGTTTGCTAACTCATTTTGACACAAAGCCCTTTTGGTCATTCCTGACGTGGGACTGAATGTAAACCTGAACACACGAGGAGCCAAGAGTGTCACTGCCTACCTTCAGGCACACAGAGCATCAATCTGCCATTTGGCCCCTGCACTTTTTTTCCTCCAAAGAGGTCAACCCTGGCACTGGGACCCCGGGCCTGAGAGAACAGAAGACCAGAGACGCCTCCTGCACTGTGCTCTCTGAGGACGATTTCTGCTCACGCTGCTTGGTTAAAGCACTCCCCTTAACCACGCCGCTGTCAGACACACTACAGTCTCTTTTTGACTCACATGCAGTTTTGCTCCTGTCGGCTTTGTGATAATGAGCAGCAACCTGACACTTGTACATGGGGCTGGAAAAAAAAAATGCTATTTATGCTATTTATCTCTTGGTTGCCACCAGTTTTCTTACTAATTCTAAAACATACACACTGAATGTATGGACAGAAACATAAATGACTGTGGAGCATTTATATAATCTGTCATGCGCATGGGAAGGAAATTGCAATTTGAGTTAAGACCAATGTTTAAAAAAAGGAAAAAAGTGAGACCAAAACGAACTGGATCAGAGGGTGGGAGGGTCTTAATAATGTGATGGTTAATAACGGACTGTACACCAGTACACACTGGGGGATGTTGCTTTGGAACGACAAGAGAAACTGGCGTGATGTGCTTTGGAGATGAAATCACAGCCTCTCGACGCTACTGTCCAATGCCTTAACCCCAACCGACCGACCACCACATCACATCACCACTTGGATAAACAAGCTGGTAGCATGATGATGATCTGCAGCGCAATTCTTTGGGGTCGCTTGTATAATAAAGCCCAAAGTTGCGGACTGTTCCCCAGCTAGTATCAGAGCAGTTAATGACTTCCCTTGTAACACTGAGGATGTATTCCCGAGAGAGAGCGATGCCAAATGGAAGGTTTGGTGTCATGGTGTTAAGATGTCCCCCGCCCCGCCTCCCCCTGCGTGTCAAGTCTGAAGACCCCCTGTGCTGCAAAGCGATGTTTTAAGTTTGGACGACTCTGCTGAACCCACCGGCCCCTCTCCGCCTCGACGCTGAGGGAGGAAACACCAGCGAGGGCGGATAAGTGAAAGTGTCCATAGCATTTTTATGATTTTCATTTAGTGTCATGGAGGACTGCCTTGAAACAATATCCTTGATATGTCACCTTGCCTATCCTCCGAACAGAGAGTGAATTACCGTACATAGGTGTTTTATTTTTTTATTTTATATCTTGCTAATGTGAATTTTTTGTTTTTGTTTATTTTTTTTCCATTCCAAATAGCCATGGTTTTATGGGGAAAGAGAGGGTAACAAAAAAAAAAGCTTGAGACCATGACTGCACTACATTTGTTGACCCCGGCTTTCCCTGACGAGACCCTGCCTTCTTAATACTGTACTTTAAACGTGCTTATTTACTTTAATTGTAGCTGCCTCGTGTGCTAGGCCTTTTCCTATAGGGTGCAGGGAATACACTTTAAATTGACTTTTATCCCCACCCGCTCCTTTTATTTGTGCCATGACACCCTCCTCCCTAACATCCACCCTTTCCTCTCTCTACACACACACACACACACACACACACACATAAATGCACACACTCACACATGCAAGTCCTAGATGATTAAACTCTGAGCAGAGTATGGAGATAGATTTGTCTCCATATTATTTGTGTGAACAGATCGACGATCCATGTGTTAATGTGTAATCTAAATATAAACCAGTTTCTGAAAATACAAAAAAAAAAAGATTATTTTGCAAATATAAAACAGATCTGCAAATACAGAAAATAAATTCCACAAATTAAGAAAAAAAATCTGAATGTATTTAATTAATTTACAAATAATTTTTTTTAAAAAAGTGTTTAAAAAAATGTGTAAAATACAAATTCACAAGTGTAGACTTGAGATTCAAAAATAAAAATTGGATTCATTAATATCTGCTTGAAAGTTGTAAATGTTAGGATGGAACGATTTTTTATTTGTAAATTAAATGTATTCACATAAATTTATATTTTAAAATTTAGGAATTTAAAAATGTAATTAAATTTAATAAAATTTATTTAAATAATTTAAGATTTATTTGAATTTATTAAATTTAAACATTTATTTTTAGTCTTTGTGTTTGCATATACATTTTATAAAAAACAGTTTTTTCTTTTTTTTTATCTGTGGAAGTTGTTTTATATTTACAGATGACACATTAACACATGTATTGTTGACTTGTTCGCACAAATAACATCAAGACAAATCTATCTTGGTGTCGGAGTGTTAGATTTGACGTTTTGTGGACCTGCTCCATCATCTTTTAGAAATGTTGTAGATGTTGCAAACTATCTCAATGAATCAGTATGTAAACCTGCTTGTTGCGTGTATTTACACTGTATAGCTTTCGGTTTCTTCTCACCCCTCCCCCCCCCCCCCCCCCCCGACATGTCAGTTACTCCGCGGTCTAAGTTATTGTGTTATTGAAAGTACTTGAATATGAAAATCTTACGGGACCTTTTTTCTGTTTGTTTTTATTTCCTTGGTCATTGTCATAGTAATTCCACGCATAGGATTTGAGGGGAATGGTGGGAAAACGGGCTATTTGAATGACAGGTATTCATTTCTTTGAGATGTCTTAGTGCCTCTTGAGTGTGTCGGACAGGTGTGAGACTCACCTGTGGAGTCCTGTGCTAGCTGGTGTGAACGACCGGATGAGGGTCGGGATGGTGTTTTCACCCAGTTGCAGTCTGATGTTGGTTTGGAGGTTTAAAATCACATTTTCGTCTCTGTGAAAAATCACCGTTAGTGTACTTTGATCTGTCGTCGGTGAAATCCCTCATTTGCTCAGACACCAAACCTGTGAACATCTGCTGCCTGTGATCGTCCCCCACAAAGCATCAGCGGCACTTGGACTGTTTCGTTTCAGCTACCTGAGAAAAGTTGAAAGTATTTCTGTGTAGTGAGATGGATATCCAGACTATATAGCCTTCAACGTTCACCCCTGAATTCCCTGAGTGCCATTCCTGAGACTACTACTACTACTAGCCCATGCCTTTTACCTGTGCCAGGAAAAATATGAAGTTGAATGTTTTTTGACCATTCCACCTTGTGTCCTTGACGTGTCCACTGTCATTTTGAGAAATTGCAGAGCAACATGACTCAGATTCAGTACCAGGAAGTGTTGTTAAAGAGTGTCTGGGGAGAAAAAAGTGTTTTATGAGTCGCTCCTGTTGGTTTCTTTCTCTTATGTTGAAACCAATAGCATTTTATCGACCATTATTTCAGAGTTGTGACTGGTCATCTTTGCAACATCTGCTTCTTAAACTCTGGGTCGCCTAGCTGTTAAGCTCCCGGCTGAAATGGTAGATATAGATATATTACTCTGATGTATTTACTTTTTACTCTCTGGGCCTCATACAGAGCAATATAGGAGTACTCTGTATGGTTTGTATCTGCATGGCTTATCTGGCGACGACAGCCGCGGCCTCTGTCTCCAGTGAATCTCTCTCACCTGTCGGGCTCACGCACCGTCGGGTCAGTGAGATGTTTCGGCTTCCAGTCCTCATGTAAGATAAATAACTTTCTCATGTCTTCTCACAGCACATTCCATTTCAGTTCCCATTATTTCTGATGATACTTCACTTCGGTCAGACTCGTGTTTATGGCTTTGGTTGTGTGTAAATCACATTCCTGTGTGTCAAAGCTGTGTAAATCAAAGCAAAGGACAGTTAAAGTGTGAATGAATGGCTTTAGGTCTTTATGGGTTCTCTGGCACTTTTTTCCTTGTTGCTGTACTGTAGAATTGTCTCGGATTTACTGTATATTTTTCTTTGAGGGAGAGGTTTAGGGTGACATTTACTGCAATATTGTGATGATTATTTGAAAATTGTAAATTGTACAGAGTTCACAATTATACTCTTTGTTCTTTCTGTTGGGATTCCATATAAAAGATGTATTATTTGATTTTTTTTTTGTTTTTGTTTTTGTTTCCTCTCAGACTGTGGAAAATCAAATTGTACAGCTCCAAGAGTTTATCCTCCCCTCAGCATTGTTTTTTTTTCTTTTTCTCAGAGCTATGATTAAGAGAAATCTTAAAACTGTAAATAAATATTATTGTGTTGAAATATGAATGTCACTTCAAAAATGTATTTGAATGAGTTAGTCAAGGGCTTCAAGAATGAAGGACCCACATTTCTTCTTTTTATGGTTTCATATTTTTAATTTACAGAAAGGTAAAAGTCCTTTTTATCTGAGATGCCTATGTTTTGTTTTTCTTCTCCTCCTTGGATTCATATAATACAATGTGTCACACACGAACCTTATAAAATCACTTTTTATTCCCTCCACACCTAAAGGGAAACTCCAGTTTGCACCCTTTTTTATGTAAAATAAAAGATCTCTCCACCTTGTGGGAACGTCTCTGAGGTGATTTTGTATTAGTTGACTTTGATGATGAATCCAGATAGTTGACGCTAATGTCAGAGCAGACATGACTTGTGTTTTCTTTAGATGCTCAGTGCCTGTGTCGAGACTTCAGTCTGATGCTTTGGAACTTCTTATCCGATCTTGTCTGTTTTCAGATTAAATTAAACATCTGATTTTAATCGTGTGGCTGAAGTAAACTGTGTATACGTTTGGAGAGTAGGGGACTTTTTTTCTTTTTATATATCCTCCTGAGAGTCAAGCTTTTGTTTGGTATGCATTTTCAATTTCTCGTAGTTATTTTGGACTCGTAGGACCTGATAAGTAAAAAAACTAGACATTGACAACGATAATTAGGTCCCAATGTCCTCAAACAAGACGCCAATAAAGTTCTAATGTCCTCAAACGAGACCACGTCCCAGTGTTCTCGAACGAGACGACAATAAAGTCCTTATGCCCTCAAAGGAGACAACAATAAAGCCCCAATGTCCTCAAACAAGACTATGTCCCGGTGTCCTTAATCTAGACGATAATAAATTCCAAATGTCCTCAAACGATATGACAATAATGGCCCTGGTATGCAATTTCTCCTAGTTATTTGGGATCAGTAGGACCTGATAAATATAAAAGACTAAATATTTTCAACAATAACAAAATCCTAGTGTTGTCAAATGAGACGACAGTAAAGCCCCAGTGTCCTCAAATCACACAATAAAGTCCCAGTGTCCTCAAACGAGTACTTCCTAATTAACAGTGTCTTAGCTTGTTACTGTTGCTAAAATTAGTCAAATTTGTTGCCATATCAAACTTTAAACTTTATTGATTATAAATAAACAAGTTTCAACCATAAAATGTGATCAGGTTTTGGACCTTGTCCACTTCTGTGTTAGGATTGGCTGCAGGCTGACTTGGCAGAGATGGCTGCCATCTTGTTTTTACATGGATTAGTGTATTGTGCTCTTAATACCACTAGATGACAACAGGTCTGAGTTAAGTAGAAAAAAGTATTAGGTCAAGAAAACCAAAAATGTGATGTCCTCATATGAGGTCACAGGGCCTCAGCAGGACATGGAGTTCATGATAACAGGATTATTCTCCAATGTTTCTCTCTTCCCTGTTATTAGAAATTTAACAACATAAGATCCTGATGAACACAGAAAGCATTTTGCGGGTTGCAAAACTTGAGGTGCACCAGACTGCCTTTTTTTTAAATTGAATACCACTAGTAAAAACAAATACTTGCTGTGCCTTTTTATTGGTGCCAGGCAGCCACCCCCTGACGTCCTTACACTAATCTTTCCATGTAATAAAACTTATGTTTGTTTTTTGTCTTTCACAGTAATTAATAGCTAGTTCCCAAAATGTTGAGGCAGAGGGTACTTGCTGTAGCTCTGGTTGAGGGTGAGGGTCAGCAGATTGTTGTTGTTGTTGGGCATAGGGAAACAGAGATCTGTGTGGGTACATGAGACCCTAAAAAAAAAAGGGTGGATCATGGGGAGTACCACCAGTTGGTCCAGGAGCTTCTCCTCCATGATGGCCGTTTCCAGGCACATTTTAGGATAACACAGGGGCAGTTTGACAACCTGCTGTTTATCATCAGGTCATATAGCTCTGGGTATCCAGCAACTGCTACCACCAGTTTTTCTTCAGTGTTTACCAATTATAAACTCCTTGTCCTGACCACCACAGAAGGCCCGCCTCTCAAATCACCTGATTGGACAATGGGAAAATTAACGTGGGGTGTTTTTCTGCTCTGAGTTGAAGTTTTTTCAACTCGAGTTCAGGATGCTGTGGCAAAAACACCAGGCACCTGGAACACAGAAATGTGAGGCATGTTGTGATGCAAAAAAACACAAGCAAAAAGCTTAAGTCTCATTAAAAACAATTACAAAAAGGCACCTCCAGCTGCTGAAATGCTTTCTGTATGATCAGGGCCTTACAAGAGCCTGTTCTCTGGCCAATACGGGCCTGCTCTCTGTATGAGCCCCCCTCATCCCATGGGCCCCACTGCAACCACACTGCCTACCCTGTCTATATTTACGCCCCTGACCCAAGCTGTTACCAATTAGTGCAGTCCCAGTGAAATGTGTATAAAACATATATTTATATAGGTAATTGAATGCAGGGACATTACTTGTAAGGGATTATTTTGGAATTCCGGCATCACTTCTTTTTTTTAACTCAATTAAAGGATTTAATAACCTTATCCACCAGTGATCTTTGTGTGCACTTCTCACCTCCTGCCGCTAGTCGTCGCTGTGGGCTACACGCGGCGGTGTGCGGTGGCAGCAGCGGTTGTAAACTATAAACTTCCTGCATGAACATCCGGTGTTTCTCTTCCGCCGGTCCAAGTCAAGATGGTGGGTAACACAGAGAGCACTTCACCTTACAAGCCCTCACAATCCTCTTCAATCCTCACTGTCTGTCCGCTCAGTGAGCGGCTACAAGCATCACTCTGTTCACTTACGACATAAAGATCTCTAAACGATGGATTTGAACTTATTTACTGGCGTCTAAGATATGTAAAACACAGGCTAAATGTTCGGAAGTTACAGGCTAACTGGCAACCAAACGATCACAAATAACACCGCAATATAATTATTTATTCAAAGTAACATTGCTGGTCTTATTCGGGTTGTGTAAACAGCTTTAATCGCTTAACTTCGCGACCGTTAATAACAGAGGAATGCAGTGTCTTCTTCATGGACAGTTAAACTGTAGTTTAAGGAGAAACGTTAAGATAACGAGGGTGTACAAGTCCAGGACAGGTGTCACAGCTCTTCAGTTTTTGATAGTGGAATTATCCTTTAAAACTAACAACCTGAAGCTGCTTTAATGACGCTTTAACTCCACATTTTATCTTAAACAGTGTCTACTGGTGCTATGATTTTCAGGTCAGAAAACTGACTGACTTGTGTCTTACATAGGCTCCAGGTGTGTTAATTTTCTAACATTCAGTGATCAAACTGCTCTTAATTTGCTCTTCTTGGCTTTCAAACAAATTTAAACTCTAACATTAGGAGCTGAGGAAACTTGTAAGTTGACCTGAAGATGTATAAACCCCTCTGCAGTGCAGTTGCACTGATGTCATGTGAGGACATTGATGTGTTTGGTCACAACAAGTGGAAATGTGAAGCTGTGATTTCAGGCTGTTGACATTTACTGTAGATACATAGTGGTAAATTTCACTTTTTGAGTCTGTCTAGATGTCTTGATGATATGATGACATTTAATTCATTGGGCACAAGTATACCTTTAATTATTAATTTCAAAAATACCATCCTCGCTGAAAATATAACCAGTTTGTTCCCAGTCTCCAACATTTTGACAGTTTAATCGGCTGTTGCAGCTGAGTGAAATTAAGACACCCATGCTGTGGTCTAGGGCAGGACATCCACAACACGAACCTGACTGACATTTAATTTAAGGTTATAAAAATTATGTGAAAGCACAAGCATCAAGATATTTGGTTTAGTCAGTAATGCCCATGATCTGTACTCCTTGACCAGTGCAATTACAGTCATTGAAACAACATGATTTTCCTCCTCTTTAAAGGCTACATTCCTCTGGCATGTTTTATTAATAAATTTCTCACTGATGGTGTCTGTTTGGTTTGTCTTCAGGGGCGAGTCAGGACCAAGACAGTTAAGAAGGCCGCCAGGGTCATCATTGAGAAATACTACACACGCCTGGGCAGTGACTTCCACACCAACAAGAGGGTGTGCGAGGAGATCGCCATCATCCCCAGTAAGCCTCTGCGCAACAAAATTGCAGGGTAAGTGTAATTGGCTGCTATTTCGGAGTGTGTGTTGTGTTCTGCAGGGACGTGCACTCCTGCTGGCTGGTGTTCACTTGCTCAGACCTCCCATCAGTACATGATTTGTCCACTAGTGATAGTGTGTTTGTTTGCAGCCTGGTACACCTCGAATTTGATGGTGACATGAAAGCACAAAACAAGTGGTTTGATGCTTGCAGCAGAGAGTATTGTATTTTGGAATGCATTGCATGTTTTAGCTTAAGATGTGTAGAGATTAACATGGTTTCACTGAGCAGTTTTGTATGGACTGTGCATTTTTTAAGCGCTCGAAGATCCATTTATCTCTGAACTTAAACGTGCATGTGAGAAATAGTTTACACCTAAGGGAAATTCAGCTAGACTCGATAGTGAAGGAGGCATAGCACAACTGCTACTGAATAAACCAATTTATAAATAAATCCATGTAAAGCATCATTCAGCCTCTGTGAAAGATGATATATTGATGTTTAACAGTGTGTTTTTTAAGAAACCAAACCATTAAGATTTTTGACAGTCACATTAGTTAGCATTATGTTTTTGCAGTGACTGCTTTTCCTTTTAAAGGATGTTAAAATGTAGTTTGATCCCTCGGCCATTAATTTATGCAGTCTAGATGAAATGTAGCAGGGGTCCTACACCCTACCACATTAGAGGTGGGGGAGCGATGTCTCATGTCGTACACCTCTGAAGGTGTGTCAAAGGTCCTTCAGCTCTCTGCTAAATATGTGCTAAATGTAAGCTGTTATGTCTGGTTTGCAAATAGTGGTGGTGTGTTTTATGGTTGGCTTTGGATGATGGTTGCATGCAGACCATGGATGATATCATCAGTTTAGTCAGGTTTTAGTGACATCATAGTAGTGCTGGGCGGTATGACCTAAAATTCATATCACGGTATAAATCGAATCCCTTCACGGTAACGGTATATATCGCGGTATAAATTTAAGTGTAAAAGTTATAATAGAAGTGTTTCTCTTTTACAAAAGCGAAGATATAATGTATTTTTTAGAGCATTTATTGTGCAGAATGCAGATCTCAAAACTCAAAATTAAAACCCAGTACTCTATGGTGCAAAATGTCCCCTGGGATCTATATCAAAAGGTAATTTCCTTCTTTTAGCAAAATCCTAAATGACTGAGTTGTGTTTTTTCCACCTGGACCTTTATGCTCTGCCATTTCTCCTCTAATCATCACGCTGTAACCTGTGACAGGCTGCTATGATACCACAACTATCACACATTCACATATGGAGTTTTTTGTGGAGCCCCTAGCGTCACATAGGTTTACATTACCAAAGGTTTATGACAAAATCTCTTGCCAAAAACCAACTCCCGTGTGCGCACGGCAAGAGAGGAGAGGGAGAGATGCTGTGCTGCTGCCAGAGGAGACACTGAATGAGTTCCCTCTGAGCGGTAAGTCGCTAAAAGAGTCTGAGAAGTCCGGGGCTGTTCATAAAACATTAACTCACTCACTCACAAGTTCTCCAGCAACACATGTTGCACGTGCTACGCTAAATCACGGACGTGAACCAGCTCCTCTTGCTCCGCTGTGTCTGTGCTCGCAGCCATTTTCACACTGAGGCAGGTGTGATGACATCATCGACGATAGGATGGTAGAGCGCAAATCTCTACCGTGGGCCAAATTTATATCATTTCTACTGTCTACCCTATATACCGTGCAGCCCTACATCATAGCTTAAATAAAACATCATCTCACTTACTCAGTCACTGAGCAAAATAAGGTTGAACAGTGAAAGTTGATGATACGTCTACATTAGAGATGATATTCACTTTTTAACCACATTGTTTAGGTTAGGTTTTATTGTCCCCAAGGGAAAATTCTTTTCCATAGCACTGTACTTGTTGGACTCAGCATGAAAAACAATGACACACAAACACTGACACCATCAGAACACATCACACTGGCGAGCAGCACACAAAAAGCAACGACATACAGCATATAAACATGACACAATCAACGGGGCCTGTTGTTCAGAGCAGCAATGGCTGCGGGAATCAGGCTTTTCCCGAAGCGAGCCCATCTGCACCTCAGCGTTTTATACCTGCGTCCTGAGGGCAGCAGGGCAAGATGTTCTTGTGCTTATTGACTGAGTGCTGTGATGACCATAAGTATTCGTCTGGCTGATGTGGATTTAATAATAGCCGTCTGACTTTCACAGCAGTAGAGAGCAGCGACGCTTGCTGTCATTGCCTGATCGCAGTTAAATAAGAGTGAAACATCAACCTTTATATTTTTAACAGCCGCAGTTAAATTATCTGACAACAAAATAGCTTTGCAGGAATTATTACTTCAGTATGCTAGAGGTTTGGTGTTATTTGTTGTACCTCTGGTCTTATTATTTTTATTTTTGGGCTTCGGACAGGTTAATTCTCAACCTAAGTAACTCTCAGTTTCTCTTAGTAAGCCCCCACGTATCTCCCTCACAGTTATGAGAAATATCAGGGGAAATCTTTCCCTGGTGTGATTTTCTCAATTTTATATGGTGGGTTGGAGCTTCTGAGTCTCTTCTGGTTCTGTTTGGTCTGGACCTCATTAGATGTTGAGTTTGAGAGATGACTAAAAAGTGGCTGATACAGATGATTATCTTGAAAAGCACATTCTTTGCTTAGAAAGACTTCTTCTAAGTCTTGCTGCCCTTAGCACCATGTAGTTTGTTTTGAAATGACAACATCCAAGTTACTGATGCTTGTGCTTATTGTTCTTATAGGCTGAACAATGTGTGGTGTTTATGTAATCTTAAATAAGTAATAAAATAGTTGTTAACTGTATTCTGCGTGCTCTGTTCTTGAAATGGAGCCATTTAAAGTGGTGTTTGTGCTGAAGAAACTGGTGCTGACCTCTTGGTTTGCTGGATTACAGTTTGTGTGTCGCAGTTATTTTTGTGTTTTGATTAAACTGTTCTCATGGCTCCCACCATTCTGTGTATACCAGACTTGAGTACCTTGTTGTACTTTTCCTAGACAGCCGGAGGTCAGTTGAGTGCTTCCTTAGCAGACGATGAATGGGGAGCACTTAAGTTGAATTTATCTGTTTTGGAGGGTTTTTACTGGTTTACTTGCTGAATTAATTTTTTATGCTTTCTATTGATGTTGCAAAATCCAGAATGTATTGGGGTGGCCATAAGGGTTAAAAATTGAACGTGTTCCCATTGTGTTCATTTTCTCAGGGAATGTAAGTCACAGTCATTTATTTTTTTTAACTGACTTATCTCTGTATCATGAACTTGAGAGCAGCTGCACAATACCTTTTAGTTTTAGTGACACAATACCAATTCCAGCTGCAACAAGTGTTTTCACTATTGGTTAGTATTTTTATGACTATGAATTGTCTAAAATGTTGAGAAATATTCAGCACAAGTTACCGAGGTAATGTCCCAAAATTGCTAATAAAACTAAGTAATAAATCAGTTAACAATATATAAAACTGAGGGGAAAAAGTGTCTCTAAATTAGCAATCAGCTAACACTTAATGCAGGAGTTATACACTACTTTGTGTAGAGTTAAGTTGTTGATTTGTTCCTTATACGTGTAATGACCCTGTGCTCCTGACTGTCTCTCAGGTATGTGACGCATCTGATGAAGCGCATCCAGCGCGGTCCAGTCAGAGGAATCTCCATCAAGCTGCAGGAGGAGGAGAGAGAGAGGAGGGACAACTACGTCCCAGAGGTCAGTGCACACTCTTTACTTTGTCTTATCTGTGAGTGGGTTTCAAGAGACAAGACAGTTCTTGCTTTGGTTTGGAAACTCACACCTTAAAGTTTTATCCATGTTTTGGTTTGATAATGAATGGTAAAACTGACAGTTACAAACAAGTTAACAAACTCTAATAGATCATGTTGCACAATTCAGAAAGCTAAGTTTTTGTTTATCTCATCCTTTAGATTTCTGCCCTGGACCAGGAGCTCATCGAGGTGGATCCTGACACAAAGGAAATGCTCAAGATGCTGGTGAGTGTAAAACACATTTCTTGTGTTCTTAGTGACAGATGACAAACTGTGTTCTGAAGATTCTCACTGTGGCCACAAAGAAATTCAAATTCCATCAGAATAATGTGTATGGACTTGTAGGCAGCTGTCATGGCAAACATATCAGGTTATTTGATGAGCATGTTTACAACAAATGTTGACCAAAGTGCACTTACAGAAAATGATTACATTCAGATAATGACACAAATGTGATTATGAAAATCAGAAAGTCTAAGACTCAAATAATTTTGGATGAATCATAAGAGCATTAAAGGCACAGGGAATTCCAGGTGAATAAAAACTGAATATTTTGTGCATGTAATCGTCGTCATGATCTACTGTGCGTCACTCAATTTCTTAATAGCAAACAAATTTACATAAAATGAGAAACTACTCATCTTATGCCACCAGGTTGTAAATGTGGCATGAATACCATTGGGTCATACAGTAAGGGAAAAGTTTGCAACTGATGACCAGTTGGATTTAAAAAAACAAACAAAAAAAGCTTAATATTTTTATGAGAACAGGTATCCTGCTTTCAGAGAGGCTGAGCAAATGCATGGGTCTTAATTATCTTTACTGTGAGTGAAATCCAGTCAGTGTGGTCACATGTGATGATACATCCTGCGTTAAATCATCACGAGTCATGCATTAGTGAAGCGGCATGACTTCAGTATATGATTCATATCCTTATTATGAAGTGTTACCTATATAATAACCCTACATCTACTTATGTCTCTGTTATTTTACCGTAATCGTGACGTCTGTTTCCTCTTCTTCCAGGATTTCGGTGGCCTCTCCAACCTTCAAGTCACTCAACCAACTATTGGAATGAACTTCAAAACACCACGAGGGCTATAAAATCATGTGATCATGCTCTCAATAAAGAGACAGAGTTGTTAAGAAATGTCCCTCTCTTTTATTTTTACCCAGAAAGCGATGATGAATATTTCTGAAATGATATCTGAACAGCAGAATGGAACACAGCAAAAACAACCAGACCATGTGTATACACCCAACAAAGTGTCAGACTATCAGGCTGACGTGGAGCCTGTCAGGAAGAGACAGACAACCATTCACTCTCACTACAGTTTTATGAGTTATGGTATACAACACTATAACTTTATGACATACTGTACTATGACTTTTTTTAAATTTCATGGTTATGATATACTATACCAAGGGTTCTCAGAATTCTAAGTGCCAATGTAAGGAGCCAGCATATGATGGAAGCGCATTGGTAAAGTGCACACATACAATATCTTTTCCATCTCACTTCCACATTAAACTGCCGAGTTGCTTACTATCAAAGGGGCCACGCCTCCACAGATCTCTAACATGCCAGTCCAAGGGTGTCAAACATACGGCCCGGGGGCCAAAACCGGCCCACCAAAGGGTCCAATCTGGCCCACTGGGTGAAGGCTTAAAGGTTTCAGGAGCAATTTATACACTGATTAGATACTTAATGTAACATACTGCCTCTGAGACTTCTCCACTCTGACCAGAATACAGCTCTCTGAAGTAATTTTTTTTGTGATCACATTAATGTTGAACATTATGCAAAATATCGTCAACCAGCAGCTTCAGTGCAAAAACTGTATCAGACTTCTGTCTTAAAACAATACGAGTGGAACCCTGTTGTTAAGACACTGCCAAAACTATTGATTTGTAAATGGTTTGTAAGGCAGCGGATGACTTCACCTGCTTCTTCAACAGCTTCCACTTTAGTGGGACTGGAACAAAATGAAAAAAGACATGTAATGAAAGCTAGTAATGATAACTTGCACATATTTTTCTTAATATATTATATGTTTTGTTAATGGATGAATGTTTTCACAATTCTTTACACTAAAAAAGGGAAAAAAATTTAAGGGATTGTTAGTTATAGGTTATTATGCAGTGGTTTTACTGGTCCGGCCCTGTTGAGATCAAATGGGCTATATGTGGCCCCTGAGCTAAATGAGTTTGACACCTCTGACTGGCATGGAAATTATTTGCACAAATTATGTGCGAAGTTGTGCAAATAATTTCAGTGGTATCCCTTGTGTCGTCTGTAATTGTTAAATGTCTTTCAAACTCCAGGCTTCATTATCAGACAGGGGTCTACCTCAGATCACTGATTAGTTGCTGGAGGAGTGTGATATTCTTATAAATGCATTTACAGATTTTTAAATGTGTGTGCAAGAATCACATCAGTCACATTTGTAATTTAGAAACTCTTTAAGCTCTCCAGTCACACAGATCCACAAAAGGATGCATCCTGCTGTAGGAAAAGTGGCACATCTGTCTCTACAGCCTTTGGTTGTTGGGGCAATTACAAACTGAAGTTGGTAAAACTCTGACTGCAATCCTCGAAAGAAGCACGTAGGAGCATGTGACAGATCAGATGATGGTCACGTGGTTCAGTCAGCTGATGCTAACGCTAACCAGCCGGACTGACGGTTCTCCAGCGGCAGAGACGGATCTGACGGTCAGACAGGATGCCTTTCTCCGAGCTCTATTTCAACGTCGATAACGGCTACCTGGAGGGGCTGGTCAGAGGGTTCAAAGCCGGAATACTGTCCCAGGCGGATTATTTAAACCTCGTTCAGTGTGAGACCCTGGAAGGTGAGTGAAGACAGGTGCTAGCTAACGGCTAGAAGCTAGCCGCACAGGGCTAAGTCAAGCTAACGCAAGCTGTCAACCTCAAAGCTCGTTAGCTCGGTTTACATCAACGACAACGCTTTTTAAAATCGTATTATCTGACTATCCGCGTTGTATTATTGTCACTTATTGTTTGTCAGCAAGCTTCACATCGACATTTTCCACAGAACAAAGTAGAAATATCTTTCTAGATTCGGTTCTGTGAGCTGGCTACCCTCTGAGTCTTAGCTAGCTAGGAAGCTAACATAATGCTAACGTAGGCTAAGCAGATATAAGCAGCTGTTTAGCCGTCTATTGATCAATGATGGACTTTTTAGAGGAAGTGAAATGACAATAGGAACAGACTGTTAGTGTAACTATAGTCATGACAAAGTGATTCATTAACGTTAGCCTTAGCTAGTTGTAACACACTGACACTACCCCGGTGTATTATGGTCATTATCGATTAACAGTGTGACAGTCCTCTGGTACACTTCACTATAACTGAGATTTTATGGCAGTAAACGCCTCTTGTTTTCTGTACAGCTAAGCGGAAATGTGTTATGGGTACAGAGTTTGTAAATGGTCACACCAGTGTTTTAGCTACAGTTATACTTAACAGTACTGTGGACTATTTCCCAAACAATCCTTGTAACCTTATCTTTCCTAATGTTGGGATGGTTTTTATTTATTACTGCACAGCTTCAAAATCAAGGAGTGAAACATAAGATTATCAGTCACAGTGGTCATGCTCTTTGGGGTTTTTCTTTATGAAAGTTACAAGTATTTCAAGTCTTTATTTGTCATATACAAAACAGTTACAGAGGGGATAACATACATTTGTGCCTAAGTTAAAATGTAGGAATCTAATATAAGATATATATAAACTAGAATAAACGATAATACTGTGGTACACTTGTGCACAGAAGTGTTAAAATGAATAAACTGTATATTATATTTAAGTAAATAAATGTAAACTGTGGTGAGTGCCGGTGCAAACAGGAAGTAGAAGTTGTATAAAGGTGAAGTGTCAAGTAAGTTATGAGCTCAAGGGTTCATCAGTCGGTGGTAGGGCTGCACCGTATGAAGAAAATATGCCATATGCATTAAGGTTGTTGAATATGTTATTACTATTAATTATAATAATAATAATGATAATAAAAATGACTTCATTAAGGACACAGAGAAAGGTCCATAGAGTACCACATAAAAACAGACAATCGTCTATGTACAAAAATATGATCGAATAAATACAATATGTATATAAAAAACACAAGAAATACCCAACACTATGTAATGCAAGTTCTTAAAAAGACAAAATTTGATAAACTGCACCCACAAACAAGCCAGAGAGCCAGTGGCCCCACAGTCTCAATGAAAACATGACTGAGCATTAACAATATTACTTGCAATAAATAAAAAAGATATTAAAAAGTACTCAGTTCTGCTGCTCTCAGTATAATGAAATATAACAAATTGCTTGTTAGATTTAAAAAAAGAAACGAAACTAATGCAGTATTCTTTTATTGAACAAACTGAACATTGAACCGCACGCAAAAGGTGACAGTAAAAAAAAGTGATAGCTACATTTTATGTGTGTATCGTGTAAGTTGGCATTGTGCTGATGATAAATATATGTATATTGTTGCAAATTTAATGCGGTTGTAAGTGCAGAGTCGTATAAACAGTCTGCAGTACCACACAACAGTACTATAACTTTATCAACAAAGATGTAATATTCACTGTGATGGTTTGGACAGTTGCATTTGTTACCATGAGGAAATTAAAACAACTGAGCTTCCAGGAAATTGAAAGAAAAAATAATCCAGACTGCAACATTCACATGTAGAAAACTGTCAAGGTCTGTCACTGTGATGTATGTGTCTGTCTGACTGTTGTCAGTTTTATTCTCTGGTCCTAAGGCAATGTTTTTTAAACCAGTTTTAATGGCAAAATAAACTTTAGTTGGGGCACACCTGCACAGAGGGCACTCAGATTCTGGGAGGACAGCATTAACCTTCCATGAGTTACACCCACAGACTGTATGTAACGATGGATGACATGACGGCTCCACTAAAGTGAGGAGAAAACATGTCATTCACCCCCTGATAACTGGCTGCAGTATAAGTCATGTATCCCGCCACATCAAATTCATTTTTCCCAAAGATGGTGTCTTGTCACTGTAGGTAGTTTGTATCATGCTCATGTGTGTTTAAGTGTTCATTTTAATTAGTTATTTGATGCTACAACATGATTGACAGCTGTGATTGATTTACAGTTGAGTCAGGTGGGTGTATGGGTGAGACCTTGATACCACAGCTCCACCCCTGATCACTACTGCGCAGACTTTGGTTCCAAATTATGTCAGCTGCAAAAGATAGTAGCACCCATGTTCTGAGGCATAAAGCTTGTTGATAAGCAAGGGAATATCAGCGTTCATTATGTGTCTTGCATCTTGACTCTAGGTTTCTTCTACAGAATAAGACAAATCAGCAGTACTTTCTCTTTCAATGTGTCTCCCCTGCAGATCTGAAACTGCACCTGCAGAGCACAGACTATGGCAGCTTCCTGGCAAACGAGGCGTCTCCTCTCACTGTGTCCGTCATCGACGACAAGCTGAAGGAGAAGATGGTGGTTGAGTTTCGCCACATGAGGAACCAGTCATACGAGCCGCTGGCCAGTTTCATGGACTTCATCACGTAAGCAAAAAGCTGTTGTGTGGAAATAACGTTTTGAACTATAACATACCATGTAAAGTATCTCTTGTGCAGCTTTAAAGTTGCAGTAAATTGATTTTCCACAGTATATTCAGTTGTACACTGATCCAGCACTGCATTGAAGGCCAGCAATTCTTGTTTGGGAACATATGAAATAATCTCTAAGAATGTACCTGTAAAATACTGAAATTTTCAGAATGTCTTGTTACACTCAAATACTGGTGCATTTATCCAATAATGACTTCACATTACTGACTGCCACTTTCCAAAGCATACCAAACATTTTCCAGTCGATTTCCTACTAACAGCCAGCCACTGGTTCGTTACAGTACACAATGATGAACAGCTTGGAGAATCATATTGCTAATCTGTAACAGGAGATATTCAGTCACCTTTTTTTTTCTTGGTCAAAGCGATGTGAACTAGTGATACTAGAGTTTCAAACAGGGACTAATTTGGAAACTCACCAGTGCGTTCAAGGATGTTCTGACATCTGAGAACTGATTAGTCAGTCATTTGTTGTAATGTCATTCATTGATGAGTTAGGTTTTTTTATGCCTCTGTGCCAACGATAGCCCTCCCAGAGGCATAAGGTTTTCGGGTTGTGCGTCCAGCTGTCTGTACGTCCATCTGGCCGTCTCATGAATGTGATATCTCAAGAGCACCATTAGGGAATTCTCAAATTTGGCACAAACATCCAGTTGGACTCAAGAATGAACTGATAAGATTTCAGTGGTCAAAGGTCACTGTCACACCATCTGTCTTATTCTCATGAACGGGATGTCTCAGAACACCTTGAGGGAATTTCTTCAATTTTGGCACAAACATCCACTTGGACGCAAAATTTAAGTGATGACATGTTGGTGGTCAACGGTCAAGATCACTGTGACCTTGCATCCATCTCATTCTCATGAACACATTATCTCAAGAAGGCCTCGAGGGAGTTTCCACTAATTTGGCACAAACATCCACTTGGATTGAAGAATAAAGTGATAAGAATTTAGTGGTGAAAGGTCAAGATCACCATGACCTCACAAAACATGTTTTTGGACATATCTCAGTAATTCATATTCTAATAATGACAAAATTTCACACAAGTGTCCAATAGAATATAATGAAGAAGTGATGACATTTTATATTCAAAAGGTCAAAGGTCAGCTTCACTGTGACATCACAATGTTCTGCAAACACACTTTTCTGGCTATTACTCACCATCATAACTCAAGAATAGATGTAACAGATATTGAATTGGTGACACTTATCTTAGGTGTCCACCCAGAAATAGTCGTGGAGGCATACAACCAGGAGGTGGTAATTCTAGTTTTATTCTGTGCTAAAAGGACTTGGACCAGTGGAAGGTCTGATAAATGTAACAAATCAAAAGGCTATCCACAGTTAGAGATAGAATTGGTTTCTCTGTTGTGTCATAACAACCCCTCTACTCAACAACCCCTTGTGTCTTCAGGTACAGCTATATGATTGATAACGTCATCCTGCTGATCACGGGCACCCTCCACCAGCGGGCCATCTCTGAGCTGGTGCCAAAGTGTCACCCGCTGGGCAGCTTTGAGCAGATGGAGGCGGTCAACATCGCTCAGACCCCTGCTGAGCTTTACAACGCCATCCTAGTGGACACTCCCCTGGGTCAGTACTTCCAGTACAACCTGCTGTTTAAAATAAAGAGGATGTGAAAACTGAACAGTAATGTCTCCTGCAGAACAGGAGATGGCGCCAAAGCTCAGAGAAACTTAAAACATTCCTTTCTGTTTGTTTGACATAAATTATTTTCTCTTGTCTTTTCAGCTGCATTCTTCCAGGACTGCATATCTGAACAGGACTTAGATGAGATGAACATTGAAATAATTCGTAACACACTTTACAAGGTAATGTATATTATAGGTATGATCGTAGTAATGATAAGCATGATTAATAATGTGAGTGTTTACTGAATAAAAAGCAGTATGAACAACAGCAAGAGATAAAACAAAGTAAATTTAGTAGAGAAACAAGGATAGTAGGCCGCAAATTAAAATCACAAGAGATCTAAAAGTCAAAAATGATACAACAACTTAATGATTGCAAATATTTTGTTGAATGTGTTGCATTTATGTACATTGCAAGACAACATACATTGAGATTACGTTCATGTTCTAAATTGATAGTCATTGTTTTCTGAAACCAGTAACATTGTAAACATCTGCAATGATTTTGTATTATGTTTTGTTCATTTACTGCTTGCTTGAATTTACATTTGCGACCATGTCCTCTCAGGCTTACCTGGAGGCTTTCTATAAGTTCTGCTCTAACCTTGGAGGAACCACGGCTGACACCATGTGTCCCATCCTGGAGGTGAGTCTCTCTTTTTCTCTCTCCTTCTCACACACACACACACACACACACACACACACATACACATAGTTTTTCCGAATTAAAATCTGAAGCACCAGCAACAAGTTGGGCTGTGGAGCACATCTGGGGGATTCCCTGATGCCTCCACTGGTTCACTAGTTTAAAAAGGTGACAAGTTTGTCACATTGGGACCTCTAAATTTGCATTTGTACAAACAAACAAAAAACGCCTGTCAACAATCTCTAGTTTAGGGCTGCAACCAATTCTAAATTATGTCACTCAAATTGGATTTGGCTGTTCAACAGTAATATTCAACTATTGGCACCTTTTTTTCCTTCATGTAGACTTTAAGCGTTTGAACAGGGTTTGGCAGGGCGTTCAGGGTCACAGCCAAGTTCATGAAATGTATAGTAGACAAGCCAAGTTAGCCCTCTGAGCTAATGCTGGCTATCCACACTAACGATGGATCGGAAATGTACAACAATATTTTTTGTTGACACTTGATATCATACAAAAGCCAGAGACTGAATAGAAATGAATTCTTGTGAGCTGTAAGAGCCTCTCCTCCTCTGGACAGCTGCCTTAGACTCGCCCTTGGTAAGGGTCTGCAGCTGCCTGTGGCATAGAGCAGAATGAAAGAAAAGAGCACTCACTCTGCAGCTACCTCTGGGGACCAAAACGTGCCCAGATGTAGCTGCACGCTGACTGACAAAAAGGGTTTCAGTTGAATGACGGGGCTGAGATCACTCCGACTGATGATACAAATCTCAGACTTTCAGGGGGCAGCCAGATATCTTAACCTATATTTATATATTTGATTATTACATTACCATGAAGTTGTGAGATAAAAGTGTTGACATGAAAATGCTTCAGGGTGACTCATCTGTGTACATATAAACATGCTCAGTGTTTTTGGCTGTGGATTTAAGTATCAGCTCAGTCAGTCACTTTGTTGGTGCTCTGCTGACTTTCCGTCTCTGCTGCAGTTCGAGGCAGACAGGCGAGCCTTCATCATCACCATCAACTCGTTCGGCACAGAGCTGTCCAAGGAGGACCGCGCCAAGCTCTTCCCCCACTGTGGCAAGCTCTATCCAGAAGGTCTTGCTCAGCTGGCCCGGGCTGATGACTACGAGCAGGTCAAGGCTGTCGCTGATTTCTATCCTGTAAGTACAAAGCCAGTGTGGTCTGCTGAGGTCACCTCAGCTTTTAGATTTTTATATTTAATGATCGACAGCTGTTTATGGGCTGAGCCCTCTGATTTTTGGATGCAAAGTTAAAACAAACACAGTCAGTGAACCTGAAGAGACTCTTAAAGGGTTTTAAATCAGCTGACATGATTTATCTTGTTCACTCGTGTCCTTCCAGTTCCCTGTTTTTCATTCTCATCTTGGAGTCTGTGACTGTTTCTGTTAATCACCATCAGTGTCAATCTGTCCTAACCTGGCTCATGTCCTCAGGAGTACAAGCTGCTGTTCGAGGGTGCCGGCAGCAACCCAGGAGACAAAACACTGGAGGACCGTTTCTTCGAGCACGAGGTGACTGACACATGAACAGACATATGTTCACTCAACTTAACTGTCTTACACCGCAGACCTTATGTACACAGGCTGCACTCCACTGTGTTTTTAGTGTTCAGTGTTATATTCATTTTAAATGACTTTATACTGTAGCCAAACTCACAGCACAGCTGCTGTCGTGATTATTCTATCCACTGATGGCATGGTCATAAAATAATGATTTTATCTGAGGCTCAGCAGCTTGATCACAGATGAGGAGAGCAGGAGGTGAATAAACAGAGGTTTGATGGGCTGCTTCATCCCTCTCTCGCTAATTACAAACAGGAAAAACATGTGCTGTGCTGTGAAGACAGAGTTGGGAACAAATGAAATGCATCATTAAAAATGAATTTTAAGTAAATGCAGACATTTATATTTGGAACGCGACACAGCTGGATCCTGTGTATACTGGTCGTTAAGTGTCCTGAAGCTGAACAATTTATCATCTAATAATTAAAATTAAATTCTGGGTATAGACCCAGGGTTCCAGTATAGTCGCTCTGTGTTAAGAGTGCCTGCTCTGGTGCATTAAATGCTCTCTACCCAGAGATAAATCATGCAGGTGTTGGTCTGACTGGTCTTTGCATCACTTGGTAAATGTTCCCTAACACAGTGGTTCTCAACTGGTCCAGCTACAGGGTCCAGATTGTTACTTAAAGTCCATTCTCATTGAGGGCGAATATCTGCGTGGATTATTCTCGCAGAAAAATATAAAAGTTGATTTCATGGGTTGCACACCGGGGCGGAACTATCGTGCCGTGAAAAAAGTTTCCGCCCAGACTTTGACCCTCCGCGGAATTTGCCGGCGGAAATCGCGTAGACTCAGGAGAGTCCAAAATCCAGTCAGGCGTAGGTATGGGAGAAAGATTGATAAACCTCGTTTCACAGCACCCCGTCCTTTTTGATAAAGACGGGATGATTTTATGAACAATGAATTAAAGGACAACGTCTGGCAGTCCATTGTGCAGCTTAGTGGCTGCGGTGAAAGTGGTAAGTGCTAAAGAAAGTTGATGTTGACGCTTGTTAAACATTAGCTTGCTAGCTCGCTGCTGCTGCTACTCTCGTCCATGTTCACCCACACCCGTTCACACTGCGCGGACTTGGAACACAACAAGGTGAAATTCCGTACTGCGCCTGTGTGTATGGTTTAAACACGGAAAAGCGCTGCACGAATATTCCGCAAATCCATCCCGCATTTCTGCATCGCGGCAGTAAGAATGAACCTTTAGTCATTAGTTGGCCGTGTCGTTGAGCTAATTTGCTGTCTCGATCAAGTAGATGTCGTTTAGTTGCTCACAAACAGCACTTCAAAATAAAAACTCCTTGCTGGAAATTCACTGTACTTGAAAATAAAAAGTGTGTTTTTTACAAACTTGATTCAATTGTGAGTCACTTGCTGTCCATTCAGAGTGGACCAGTGACCTGCTTTTGGACCACAACCCACCAGTTGGGAACCACTGCCCTAACAGTTAGAAACGTTTAATGACAGGGGTGAGCCGTTTCGATGTCAGTGTGGGTTTTTTGGGACTATTTAATGGCTCAGTGTTGGATATGAGCCACTGCAGTACTGAAGTAATTAGTATGTGCATGTCATTATCAGCTTTGTGGTGTTTTACACTCATCTTCCTCCTTTTCCTCTCGACCTTCCTCCTCAGGTGAAGCTCAACAAGCTGGCCTTCCTCAACCAGTTCCACTTCAGTGTCTTCTACGCCTACGTCAAACTGAAGGAGCAGGAGTGCAGGAACATCGTCTGGATTGCCGAGTGCATCGCCCAGCGGCACCGCGCTAAGATTGACAACTACATTCCTATCTTTTGAGCCTCCTCTTCCTCTCTCCTCTTCTTCTTCCTCCTCTTGCCATCATCATTTCATTCAGTCTTATGTCTTGAGCGGTGTCTCCTGTCCCACCTCGGTGTTAAAAATTCTGATGGTTTGATGCTAAATTTTCTCCACTCTTCACTCTCAGCTGTGACCTGGTTCTCAGCACCCGAGTTTCCTGTTGTTGTGAGAGTTCCAGCCAGGCTCGTTACTGATTAAAGTTAAACACATAATCAACTTAAATACAGTTTTTAGGTGGAGCAGAATCACATGAGCCTGGTCGGCATCTCATTTGACTTTCAAACACTCACCTCTGATTGTCTAAACCTTCTGACGCTCAGTGTGTTCTTAGCGGCACACTCTGTCCACTGACACATCGGTGGCTAAAATACACCAGGAGAAGAATTTGCAATTTACTAAGTCCAGGAATGAACACAACAGCCACCAGGACAGCAAACACTAACCATCTGTTAGAGATCGTGTTGATCTCCAAGCACATGAAACATGTAAAGGTGCTGTGTGCTCTGGATTTTCCACCTACCTAAATCAGCTAAAAAACAAAAGTGAATTTGTAATCTGAATTTAACACGGCCGCAGAAATTCAGCCAGTCATTAAAACATTCCTCAGCTCAGTGTCAGTCTCCACCAGGTTCTATATAACCTGTATTTATTTCTGTTTTAGTGCTAGGTTTTGTCAGCATGTCTGGTCATTACTGTGGTTTCCCCTCCAAAACTAGTAAGTGAAGTGTGAGCTCTGCCTGATTTGCTGTCTTAACTAGATTGTTGTTAAATATTAAGAATACAACAGCTGAACAGGAGCTCCAATTCTCACTGTCCCTGCTCCTGTGTGAGTCTCTGTAAATGAACGTACCGGAATGAAGCGAAATCTTGTGAGTACATGACAGACTTAATGTTTAAACTATACAAAGATATATAGATATTTAAAATGACAATATAATTTTGTTGGTTTTTTTTGATGCTGTAAAAATGGATTTATTTCTGTTTTGATCTGTTTATTACTTGTGCGATGTGTACTGTAAATGTGACAAAAAAATAAATGTACTAAACTGCACTAAAGCAGATCTGGAAAAATTTAGAGGACTCATCTAATGACTGAGAACATTTTCACTAGTTTGACGTGTTTGTGACAGACGTAGCGTGTAAGTCAGAGATGCTTTAGTAGAAAATGTTTAGGAAACTGAGGCTACAGTTCACACAGACTCACCAAAACTGGACAATAGAAGATTGGAAAAACGTTGCCTGGTCTGATGAGTCTGGATTTCTGCTGCCACATTCAGATGTTAGGGTCAGAATTTGGTGTAAACAACATGAAAGCATGGATCCATCCTGCCTTGTATCAACGGTTCAGGCTGCTGGTGGTGGTGTAATGGTGTGGGGGATATTTTCTTGGCACACTTTGGGCCCCTTAGTACCAACTGAGCATGGTTTAAACACCACAGCCTACCTGAGTATTGTTGCTGACCGTGTCCATCCCTTTATGACCACAGTGTACCCATCTTCTGATGGCTACTTCCAGCAGGATAACGCACCATGTCACAAAGCTCAAATCACCTCAAACTGGTTTCTTGAACATGACAATGAGTTCACTGTACTCCAATGGCCTCCACAGTCACCAGATCTCAGTCCAATAGAGCACCTTTGGGATGTGGTGGAACGGGAGATTCATATCATGGACGTGCAGCCGACAAATCTGCAGCAACTGTGTGATGTCATCATGTCAATATGGACCAAAATCTCTGAGGAATGTTTCCAGCACCTTGTTGAAGCTATGACACCAAGAATTAAGGCGGTTCTGAAGGCAAAAGGGGTCCAACCTGGTACTAGCAAGGTGTACCTAATAAAGTGGCCAATGAGTGTATTTGTGTACAATATACACCGGGACACCTGTGTATGATTGAAGAGTAGGCTTTTATAATTGTTTGCTAACAGGAAGGAGTGATTTTAAATCCTTAAACATTGCATTTTAAACCTCAGTTAAAAGATCCATCATCAGTCAGTTGTTAAACTCAAGTTAGGTGTTTGCTTTGCTGCAGACAAGACAGACAGCAGAGTGCTGTTAGTGGTTACCGTGTTCATCATCTTAGTTTAGCATGTTAGCATGCTAAAATTTGCTAATCGCACTAAACACACATCATTAGTCTGCAGGTAAGTATTGGACAAATTTAAATTTTGAGCTGATGACTGTAGTAGAAAAGAAGTCAGGGGATTACCAAAGTTACTACAATTCATCCTGAGGGGAACATGAATGCATGTACCAACATTTCACCAATAATAATTCTTCCAGTAGACGAGATATTTTAGTCAGGACCAAAGTGTAGGACCGACCGACCGACTGACATTGCATTTATTTACAAAAATATAACCTTTAGATGTAAAACTTTTGTGGTCATACAAAAAAGGAAACTGAGACAACCCATTTGTCAGAAAAATTGTTGGCGTGATACGTTTCTGCAAATTGTGGATACTTTGCATTTTCACGTTATTAAGTACTGGATACATTGAAACTTTACTTTTCAAAAATGCTGTTTAACTTGTGGTAAGACTTAGGTAGTAAAACAGTTTAGGAGGTACAGTCCTGGCAGGAAAAGCAGCAATGTCTTGGTAAAAAATAAACGCTTTTCGTACCTGAAAAGCAGCTTACCAGCAATGGGTTGCAAAATCACAGTTGTTTTGGTTGGTTGTATGTTGGTGTCTAACTGTGGTCTACAGCTTTGCAGGTGTTAGGGTTAGGGTCAGGTGTCTTGCCATCTACTATCCCCTTCACCTCCAGATGACAGTCAGCTTATCTGCCTTTAAACTCCAGCCGTGCAGTACGGTGCTGCCTGTGTTTGGGAGGAGCAATCATGCCGCTGTCAAAAGCAGCAGCCAACAAAATAAGATGTAAAATGATGTAAAACAGGATTAAATTACAGTGCACAAGTTAAAGGAGCTGATGGGATCGCATTCCACTGGAGTTGTGCCCTGTATAATTTCATGTGACACAAAAATTATTGATTGAACATTTAACTCGATTAGGTTCATTTTGTCTACTCAAATAGTATAGAGGTTTTTCTTTTTTCAGACAAAGAGATTAGGAGATGTTGCTTTACCTTTAACATCTCATAATCTCTTTGTCTGAAAAAAGAAAAACCTCTATACTATTTGACTGAACACTTGTAGTATTTAGAACCACTTTATTGCAAGACCAACACGTTTCGGCTTGTCGTCCTCATCAGGGTCATTCTGACGTGTTAGTCTTGCAATAAAGTTTTTCTAAACACTACAAGTGTTGCTGGAGTTTTGACGCCTTTGTTTCATCTCTCTTCTCTGTGTACTTTGGAAGTAGGTGAAGTTGCTCCAGAAACCCTCAGGCTGCTTCTTCAAAGACAGCTCATATACTACGTCACTTCATAAATGTTGATATGATCTGTATGAAACATGCAAATGTAACATTGCTTTGCAGAAACGTACAATAGCAACATTTGTTCTTATGACTGGGCTGACTGAGCAGCTCGTGGTTATTCCCTGTGAGAGAGTTGAGAGGTCTCACTTATAAAACAGGGCACAGGATCCATACTATAAATGTACATACAAACAAAAGCCAAAAAATGGTGTGCGTCAAAAAGTATTCAACAATTTCTACAATCTTCCACCTCATCACCTGTGTCACCAATTTCCCGTCTCCAAAATGTTTGTAAGCATCCCAGCAGGAGGTTTCTCCCATCGTTTTTTATACATTGCAACATTTGCATAGGAAGTGGCGTACGCTTCTTTCAGGCCTTGTTTTGTGCATATGCAATGTTTTGAATGAGTCCCCAGATGTCCTCAGGCTAGCTAGAGCTGAATTTACAGGAAACATAATTCCAAAGAGTTAATGCAGGTTTCCATTTTGAAAAGTCTAGGACCACTCACTAGCTTTTTCCAGAGCTTCAAATTGCATCTCATGGCCTTCCTCATCAGATGTGAGTTTGTTTTGCAGTCATAGAAACAGCTCAGGTGTCATCACCAGACCTCAACAAGCAGATGAATTTAAGTAATCAAATTCAATTTAGCTTCAGAAATGTATTACAAATTTAGAATTACTATTAACTTTAATGTGTAAAACAAATTCAGATGTGCTCAATTCAAATGTAGCTGCAGGCACAAGTGAAGAGTGATTCAACACAGGCTGAAGTCTTTAGGTGTAATTGAGTCCAATCAGCCTGTTGAGCTCCAGCTGTTGTATCAGCAGCCTGCAGGGCTGTCAGCAGACCTGCAACTGTTAACAGAGAACTTCTAAAGTGAACTGAGAGGGAACAAACCCGTGAAACACATCCAGCCATGACCTTACAGCTTAAAACTGAAGCTCGACTCTTTGACCTGCACTGCTCTGTCGGGCTGACAGACTGGGACATGGACAAGGAGCTGAAATTGGCAACGACCACAGACCAGTTTTACCACGGTGACTGTTTCTCTTTTCTCTGTTGTGTTTGATTCACAGTAGGTTAAAGGTCAATGTCATTTACTCCCATTAAATCCAAGCAGCACAGAAAACCACATAGGCCTCAGTTAATGTTATAGATCATTAGAGAAACTTAAATGTTTCATTTTATATTGAACAGTATATTGACAGTGAAGCCTGGTTGCCATATCAACTGATTGAATGTGCAAAATGTGCAGTCAGTCAGTGTGTAATGTTTGCATGTAAATGTGTTTTTCTATCACTGATGGCAGATGACAAACTGAATGATCAGTATGTGGTCCAGAGGCCGTCTGCAAGAGCCTCAAGAAGAAAAGATGAATTCATTTGGTATGATAAAACATCAGGTGAGCTGAGAGAAGAAACACATTTTTCAGTGACTGTTTGTGAAGCAACCTGCTGATTCAGCAGCAACTTGTGTTGCCTTAATGCATGTGAGAGCTTTCTACTTTTCTTCTGTATCGTACTCTATTTTCAGACCTTTTCAATACACATTTGAGTGTCATTCTATCATGCTGTCATCATCAATGCATCGTGTGTTCTGTAAGGCTTAGTTTGACATTTTGGGAAATTCACATCCTTGTAGAGCCTCACTGTATCTGAGAGGGTCGATATCTGTCTGTTGAATATGAAAATAAAGCTAGGAGACAGCTATCCTAGTTTAACTAATATCTTTAAAATAATCCTTTATTAGTCCCACAGTGTGGAAATTTGCATCATTACAGCAGCAAAGAGGATAATGCACACAAGAAGCATTGCTAAAGAAACCACAAAGCAATAAAATAAGTAAACACAGATAAGTCTAATAAGAAAATATTTAAAAAACAGAGCAACTAAAATAAGTAAATGATAAAAAAAAACAGCAATATAGTAAGTAAACAGTAAAGGAGGGAAGGACCTGCAGTGTTGCTCCTCTAAACACCGTGGGTGAAGCAGCCTGTCACTGAAGGAGCTGTCCTGCATGGGTGGTACATGTGGTACATAAAAGATGATAGCAAAGCTATCATTCTCCTTTCTCCCACCACCTCCTGCAGGTCGAGGGAGTGTCCCAGGACAGAGCTGGCCTTTTCAACCAGTCTGTTGACTCTCTTTCTGTCAGCTGTGGAGATGCTGCTGCCCTAGAATACCACTCCATTGTTTCTAATGCCACCAAAGAGTAACAAAAGATCCTCAGGAGGTCGTCTTTCTTTGAGATATAATGTGTTAAATAGAGGTGATGGTAGGCTGAAATCTTTGCTGAAATTATTTGGATGAAGCCAGGCTGTTTCCCTGTGTCTGCTGGTTTTGTAAACTAAGCCAGCCATATTTAAGAAACAGATGATAATGGTATTAATATTCTCATCTAGCTCTTGGCAAGAAAGTGATCAGGCATAGATGTCATTTCCCAAAATGTTGAAATATTTATTTCAACAAATGTGTTGAATTAATGTCTTCCCCTCACAAACCTTTTTTTCAGTATTCTGATACCTGCAGTTTTGTCCATGTTGTCATCCGCTATCTTTTTGTTTTGTGCCAGAAACTTAAAATCTTCAGCTGTTTACTCTGAAATATCAGTCACGTCTTCCTGTTTCATCAGTGTTTCTGTTGTTCAGTCTCCTTCCAGATAAATTGAACTGAACTGATTTGCTGTAGCACCTTTAAAGTCAGCCATGGTTTTTCTGTCTTTTCCTTCAGACACCTTTGTGAAGCCAAATCTGTGGCTGCTGGTGAATCCCAACATCGCCTGCCCGATCCAGTACAGAGAACATACAGCAGATCCACAAACTCTCTGCGAACCTGCTGAGGAAACACAAACACCTTCACTGAACCCTGCAGAGACCCAACGTCAGCTCACCACAGAGCTCAACATGTTTACCCCCCATAATGCTCCTCTTCAGGTGGGACCACTGTACTCAGACACGTCAACAGTAATAAATAATAAACTTTACTTGTACAGCACTTTTTAAATCACAATTACAAAGTGCTTTATGAGACAAATAAAATAGTATACACCTGCAAGATAAAAACATTGAACACAGGCAAAGACCAGATAAATCAGAGTGTGTAACAGAAATAAACAAATAGTAAAAGAAGGATTAAAAACTAGACACACAACAGATTTACCGTATGTTGGAGCAAAGCCATGTAGGGCTAGAAAAGTAACAGTCACTCAGTTCTGCTCTGTGTCTGCTGGTGAGAACACTTGTTTTTTCGTTTCCAGTGTCAAAAGTTGTGGATGGTACCAATAGAACCATTTCACTCCATCCCATATTTCTCTCACCTCACACACTGACCCAGTACTAAAAGGAGGTGCAGACGTTCCTCTGCATCGTCGCTATAGAGGAAATTCAGCGAGGAAAAAGTTTGGCTAGATTTACACACAATAATTATGATTAAGAAACTGCAGGGTTACGATGTACTTTAAAAAAAAATCCAGGAGAAAACCATAAATACGATTCAATGCACTAATTCCGACAAGTTGATGTTGTGTTATTAATGTGAATTCACCATATTTTATTATCAGATAAAGAACGAAGACGTCTCCTGTCAACCAGTCAAGAACAGACGCAAGGCAAGAACCACGAAGGCCAGGGTGAGGACACAGAGCTTGGGCCTGACCCAGACTCCTGCAGTGGGATGTAGTTATCTTCATATGAGTGATGGGGTTTGACATGAAAAATTATTAAAGGATAACTTCGGTATTTTTCAACCTGGGCCCTATTTCCCCATGTGTATGTGTGAATATGATTCATAGGTACAACTCGTTTTAAAACTGGTTCAGTATTGAGGGAGGCGGATGCAGCCGGGAGCCGCGAAACGAGCTAAAACGGTAACGGGGGCAAATGCGTCCCGTATAAGTTTGCGCATTAAAAGTGCTTTTTTTTCGCCACTGACCGGTTCAGATCGCCAGTGCTATCTCTGTAAATAGCACACTAAGCGTTTCCCTTACCTCTGGGCTGTGTGACGTCATCTCACGAGAGCTTTGCTCCACTGTGTCTGTAGCTCTCTCTACTCGTGGGACAGCCGTTTTCTTGAGGAAGAGGTGTTTCGGGATTGGATGTCTTCTCTTCTTCGGCTGGCAGTAGTCATCTTGGGAGAAGTGAGCACTGCAGACCCGATGGTCTGCAAGGCACAGCGTCTGGACAGGAGTGTTAGCATCCATTTGTAGCACAACTAGCCACAACTTCAGCATCTCGCCGTCCGACAAAGGCAGCCTATGAAAGCTGTACGAGGTGTTGCGCAACATCCTGTTCTTGCAATTCGGATAAGCACAAACACGAACCGTAGTTTTCAATTGATGCAGTAAAACTCTCAGCTGTACTCCGGGACAACCAGTGCCACTCTGAGCGGCGCTCAGCATGGCTCCTCTGTTTTCTCCCGGCAACAAGCAAAGCTCTCGCGAGATGACGTCACACAGCCCAGGCGTAAGGGAAACGCTTAGTATGCTATTTACAGAGATAGCACTGGTGATCTGAACTGGTCAGTGGCGAAAAAAAAGCACTTTTAATCTGCAAACTTATACGGACGCATTTGCCCCCGTACCCACCTCGCAGCTCCCGGTTGCAGCCGCCTCCCTCAATACTGAACCAATTTTAAAACGAGTTGTACCTATGAATCATACGCACACATACACATGGGAAAATAGGGCCCAGGTTGAAAAATACCAAAGTTATCCTTTAAGTATAGGTGATTTCTGTTTTCTCCTGTTCTCCCTGGATTAAAGTGGGTGAGGCTCTGCTGAAGAGGGTAATGTCTTATTTTTAGCCAAACTAAAACTTTGACTCTTGCTTATTTCGTAAAATTAATATAATGAATGAATACAATTATCTGTAAGTTTGAGTGTAGATTTTTATGTATTTCTTCTGGGTGCTCTGGAAATGAGAATTGCCATCCATGGGTGGAATGAATGTGCTTTTAATCAGTGCGTGGCTGCTTCCAGGACAATAAAACCCTGAAGCCAGGGTGCTGGCCTCGTCCACCTGTGAACTACTGCATCCTCATCGCCTTAGCGCTCAAAAGCAGCCACACTGGGAGCCTCAAAGTCCAGCAGATCTACACCTTCACCAGGTTGGCATTTGATTTGTTTGCTTAATGCACACAAACAGATTAAAGATCTTGAACTATGATATTATACAACATACATCTCGTCTATGAAGCAGAGGTTTCATATCTTTCAACATGTCAGACTGATCCCGTAAGCAACATGTTGTACCACAGGCTGTTGGAGCTTCCTCATGCTCCTCATACTCCTTCCTGTCCACTCCCAGAGAGCACTTCCCCTTCTTTCAGACGGCACCAGATGGCTGGAAGAACACCATCCGACACAACCTGTGCTTCAACAGCAGCTTCCGCAAAACCTGCAACCAGCTGTGCAGAGACGGCAAGAGGAAGTCATGTTTTTGGCACCTGACTATGGATGGCCACCGCCGGCTGAAGGACGAGATCAGCATGTTGACGGGAGAGTCCTTCAAGCAGCTGGAGAGGAGCATGTCCCACCCAGGTGAATGTGATAACACATTAATCTGAAAACATAACACCCAGTAATGTGTAATAACCCACATTAAGCCCCACCTGAAATGTATTACATCATCAGTAAAACTGCTTTTATAATAACAGTCAGGGTGTCCTTGTATTATTGGGTGCTTCAGGTTTTAACACTGCGATCCTGACTAACCACAACAACCTGTAACTTCTGGCTGTTGGGCCTAATTGATTTAGTTATGAGATGGCACTAATACCTGATATCAATACCTTGATACTTGCAGGGGTTTGTAGATATTACACACTGCTAATTCGCAGCAGCAACACACTCAAAAGTAAAAGTGAGCACTCAAAGTTTTTAAAAATGAGTTCTGTAGCAAACTGTGGGGTGTAAATCTGTAACAAAGATTTTAGTTAGTGCTTTTATTCTTAAGACTTAAGTGAGTTGCTGTGTGTGACAAACAGAAAATATTTATGACTAATGACTGTTTTCCTTTTGTTTCAGATGTAATTCAGAGTTTATTTGAACTCTGATTTGAGGTGTGAAAGGCCTCAAAGAGTTAAAATCAATGCATAATAAAACTTTATGTGCATTAAGTTTTCTCTGTTTGGCTGAATATGTTTTGTTTAATTCTTGTGAATATTTGGAGAGCATTTTGATTTACTTTTGACTAAAAAATGTGCAGTCAGGCGAAGATATTTGCACAATGACATCAGTTAAATTCAGCATCCTGACTGAAGGATTTCATGTTTGAGTCTAGTTTTTATTCACAAGTTCTCCAAGTGAATCAACAATATTCAGTGTATATCCAGGCCCTTTGTCTTTCACACATCACTGTTGAAAAATACAATTGTTTGATTATGTCACAACACTGTGTTTAAGACTTGATTAGGTTACGCCTCGTTTCCACTTAAGTACATGACTGGTGTCTGTAGGTCCGTAAATATATGAATGATGCCTCTAGTGTCCAATGCAAGGAAGTGCATTTCTTTATGGATGAATAGAAACTTAACAGAAACTTTGTCAGTTTTTCACCATCTAGTAGTTTGGATTATTTGCTTAGAACATTACTGGGACAAAAACCGGACCTGCCTGGTACATGGCATGTTGTGTGAAATATCTAATTTAAAAAGAACGGCAATGTCACAATGATGATCTGACTTTTTTTTAACATAGTTGAGGCAAATTCGGACTGAAATATTACGGAGAGGAGGAATTTTGCAGGCACATCAGATATCGTGGAGATTCCCATAGGAATGAATGGACTTCCGGTTGCCTCGTCTCTGTACATGTGAGTGGAAATGAGGCGTGAAGGCGGATTCAGTGAGCGACCTCTCCCTCTCACATTCTCTCTCAAACTCAGACCTAACTATGCAACTAGGCAGTGCTAATCAAATGTAAACCAATATTTTAATCACTGGATTGCTAGTTTCTTCTACAATGTCTTCAAAAACATATTTCTGTAATATGTTTGGCTATAATACAAACATTTGTGAAGAGGCATTGGACTCCAAACTGTTTCCTTTGTTATTAAAATGAAGGCTTAGATAAAACAGTGAAACTAAGCACTGCTAAACAAATGTGTAATGAGGAATGAATGTAATGAGGAATGAATGTAATGAGGCGTACGCCACAAACGACTTGGATAGGCAACACAGGGCACAGAATTAAGGTTGGGGACCTTTGTCATCATGGTTACAAAGACAAACACTTGAAGGATCAGATATGTTTACTGTTGGCTTAAAACAGAAAACAAGCAGCAGTCTTCAGTGTTAAAGTCTGATTATTATAATAACACTAGTCCGTACCCATTGGTAGCTTTGTCACCTTCTACCTATGCCAATCCTCAATGCCTATGTGCAGTTTCACATAGATTGACCACGTCAGTGAGTAGAAAACCGTGGGACAGACAGAATGACTGACTGACAGAATGACACACTGACAGTTTCCGTGATTATGTACAGTATACCATACCATGACTTAGTCATAACAAAAATTAGAAAAAAAACAGCAACATTGGTCCACAGGGGGAGCCACAGCGATCGGTCGCATTTTAGACATTTTTAAGCATTTTTCTGTTGTTATTGCGCCACCCAGTTGCCAATTAGAGTTAAATTTCTCCAGTCACCTTGAGGCGTCCTGTTCTACATATCTTTCAAGTTTAGTAAAAATCGATATGGCGGTTAGGCCTAGATAAGAAATCAGCTCTCTAGCGCCCCCATTTTGTTTGATGGGGTCAATAATGGAGGGGTCCCCTCAGATTATGTGTGGTCATATGCCTACAAAGTTGCGTGGTGATGGGTGAAACCCTTGAGATGTTATACACCTTTATGTGATGAGCCACGCCCTCCGCAATATTCATTGCCTTACAGAAGCTCAGTTTTAGTAAGTTTTCCAACTTTTGCCAAGAGGGAGCTTTAGATATTGGTCCCTAGATTATGTTCACCCAGTTTCATGCAGATCGGTCAAACTTCCTGGGAACAGATCGATTTGAAGTGTTTTTCAAAAAATTCAAAATGGCGGAAAATCTATATAACCAGAAGTTATTTGTTCCTCATGAGGAGAGGCATCTCTGTGCAAAGTTTCATGTCTCTACGACATACGGGGCATGAGATATGCCCATTCAAAGTTTGCAATTTTAATCAGTTGCTATAGCGCCCCCCTTTGGCCAATTGATGTAATATTGCTTCATTCACATCCTCCCATGACCCTCTACCACTGTGCCATATTTCACAAGGATTGACCAAGTCAGTGAGGAGAAAAACATGGAACAGACACACACAGACAGACAGAGTTTTTGTCATTATGTAGTAAGATATAGTAAAATAAGATAAGATTACTTAACTTCCTCCTTTGCTTCTGTTATAATTTCCACAGCTGCTAGAGGGCACTGTCACAGCAACTTCCTGATAGGACAGGTTTTTTAGTTTTTCTTGGAAGCATGCCCTCTTTTTTTTTTTCAACATGTTGTTTAGGTGAACAGTTTGCTGAGTGAGAGTTGTTTTCCCACCGTGTTGGTTGTGTCCATCGTTCCAGTTTTACAGTAGAGTAAGTTAGCTAAATTGTTCGCTAGGTGAGTTGACAGGAGCGAGGCTATAACAACAAATATGGCTACCTAGCAACTGTCAGCCAGCTGAGATAAACGTGTTTAGCACAGCGTTGACAAACACATTACTGCCTCACCGAAGTATTTTTGAGCCAGTTACCGATATTGATATTTGTGCGTTAAAAAAAATCAATAATAATTAATCAACCAATATAAATAAAACGGAACTAAAACAATAAATAAATAAAAGGATTAAAATAAATAATCCAATAAAAATGTTGTACACAACTCATAAAAACATTTTTGATAGGATTCCTTTTAAATTTGTTGTTTGAACTTGGGACCAACAGAATAGTGACACTGTTTCAAAGGAAATATTTACTGGGCCACGGTAACGACCTTACGCCACTGATCTACATAGCAAGCAGGCTGTCATCCACGGAGTCCACCATGTTGTTCTACAGTAGCCCAGAATGGACAAACCTACTCTAGATGGGGTTTTCTTGTCAGCCACAGGAGTTCACCTACCTGTTTGGCACATCAGAGAAGTTTCAGTTGTTGCAGTCTGCGGCCTCAGTGCTTGATGCCACCAAATCCTCCACACTAGGCCTTTAATTTGCTCTACAATGTTTTGTCTGCAAAACTCACTTCTCTTCGAATCCACAGACATGTTTTATTTAATGGTTAAATCCAGTTTGAAACATCATGAGCAGTTGATTTAAACAGTGTTTAAGACGTTGTGATGTGAATCCGTCAGTACACAATGATGCAGCATTTACATTTGCGTGCCTCCTGGTGCCTCTTGGGCAAATTATATCTATATGTTTCAGATGTGTAGGTAAATTTGTACTTGATTTGCCAACAGTCAAATGGTTCCTGGAGACGGCGCAGCAGGGAGCTGATAGTTGATTTAGGTGTGTCTGCTAGTCAAATGATTGTTTTGAAACGTGGAACTCAAAGTAGTGAAGTCAGCTGGATGCTGAAGGCTCATCGAGCAGCAGCAGGTGTATCTCACTGAGCAGCAACTACAAAACAACATCAGGGCAGGTAAGAGCTAACTATGGATTTAATTTATTAATGTCATTTAGTGTATTTATGGTCCTTTACAAGCCATTTACAGTTTTACATATGCCATTGTTATTTTGATAAGAAATTATAGTCCCGTTTGTCATCTGCCAAAGATATAAAGCAATTTTAAAATGTTGTCTGTACAACAGAATTCTGGTAATGAAGATGAGGAGCGGCCTCTCCGGACCCTTTCTCCTCCTCCTCCTCCTCCTCCTCCTCCTCCTCCTACTCTGCAATACAGAGCCTGGATGGGGATCAGTGGTGTCGAGAAAGTACTCGTACATCCATCACTATTACACCTGGCAGCAGGCTCAAAGCTACTGCAGGAGGTGGGGGTTTATTTCTCTTATTCACATTGTCATCAATAACTATTAGACGTTAGAATTAGTAGTGAGGATTATACAAGGCGAGGCTTGAAACTAACACTGATAAACTGCATAGATTAAAAGCTATAGATAAACAGACGTAATTCTTGTCTCAATAAACAATGGAACACGATTCGTTGTTATAACTTTTGTGATCCCTTTATGTTTCATTTAGTCCCATCACTGGTTCGACATTTAGATTTGTCCACTACTACCGGACCCTACCCACTCCCCCTCTGCATGTAGTCACCTTCACAGCTTAATGGAGCACCTTACATCAAGGTGTAAGGTGTCAATACAATGGAAAAAGGAGCTGTCGTTATATTTGGTAACCATGGAGAAAAGTAAAATTACTCCTATTTTACGTTCTTTATATGTATGTGTATAACTTTGATTTCATTCATGGTGCTGCTAAGAGGAATTTTGGTTGTGTATAGTAGCCTTTTGCCATTACAATATATGAATGAATCGATAAATAAGTAAATAAATAAATAGATATTACGTAAAAGGTTATAAAACTTCACTGGTGACATTCTTTGTCTTTTATTTTCATAAACATCCTCTCGTGTTTCACTCTAATGTTTATAAGCTGCTCATTCCTGCGACAGTTCCTGTTACACTTTACTATAAAATAAACACGACTACTGTTTTATAGAGACTAGAGAGGTGCGTGTTTTAATGGTGTTTATTTTAGTCAAAAAAACCTTGCAACAACTTCAGATTGTTCAGAACTCAGCCACAAGGCTTTTAACCAAAACTAAGAAGTACAACCACATCACACAGTTTTAGCCTCTGTCGTTTTTCTTTCTGTCTTAGGATTGACTTTAAAATCTTATTGATTACTTTTAAGGCTCTTCATGGCTCTAGATTACATTTCAGACCTGTTAGTCCCTTATGAACGTCTGCGTAGTTTGAGATCCTCGGTCAGAGGTCGTCTGCATGTCTCAGAGTCCAGGCTGAAGACCAAAGGGGACAGACCTTTTGCAATCAGGGCCCAGAAGCTCTGGAATAACCTGCCCGAGGATATAAGGCTGTCTGAATCACTGGCTTCATTCAAGTCTCTCTTAAAAACGTACTTCTATGGAGAAGCATACCCTTACTTTATCTGAGCTATCTATTTTTTATTGCTATCTTATTGATTTTATTTCCAGTTTATTATCTTGATATTAGTTTTGGCCTTTTTATTTTATCTTTTACTTTGGTGACTCTTTATTATGTTATTTGTTTTATTCTCCTTGTGTTTTATATGTGTTTACTTTTATTGTAAAGCACTTTGTAACTGTGTTTTGAAAGGTGTTATATAAACAAAGTTTGTCATTATTATTATTGTTATATTTGATCCTAAATACAGTGCATTTAAGATGTTAATGTCTGTATGACAATATTAAATGTCTGTCTTAGTCTGAGTAGGCGTTTGTAAGGGTAGTCGTGTGGAACTTTATTTGTACGGCGCTTCCTCCATGACAAACACAGTTCTGCATCAAGTCGGCATCAGTGCAGGCTCGCTGTTGGAGGGTTTTCTAACCCACTTGCACTCCTCCCTAGTTGGTATGTGATGACACTCAATGTGGTGAACCGTCCATGTGAACATGTAAACAGTGAAAATGGGTAGGGAGATGGTGTATGGGATGGTTACAGAAAGGCCCTTGGGTCAGTGCCCCTCCACATCAAACTATGACATTCTAGATACCCTCCAATGTTGCTTTTAGATGTAGAGGGACGGCGTGTCAATGTGCGATCGGTACATTCATTTTGTCTGTCCAAAATCAACTTTGGTTTTCATAGGTAATGAACAGCTTCCACTTATTAAATGCATATACAGTAGTCTCTTTTCAAAATAAACCCAGAATGTATGTAAAAAAAACTTTAGGTTTACTTCCTTAAGTCTAGGCAACAAAAGTACGTGATTAGATTTAGAAAAAAACATCGTGGTTTGGCTTAAAATAAGTACGTTTGTTACTGTATATGTCACATGACTTACATGGCGTTGCCTTTTGGTTTTACACAGGAAACAAACAGCAGTCCAGGTGAAAGTCCAAGGTTTTTTTTGACCCATCCACCTCCCCTCCTGCTATTCCCACATGGTCTTTCTCACTCTTAATACTACGGCAGTTGCTCAGACTGTCAAAAATGCTGCTGCTGATGCATCTCAGATCACTGTGAAAGGGTGCCCCTGTGCGTCAGTATCTGACTTCAAGGACCACTGACTAAGCGTTGATATTTAATGAGTGAGACCGTATAATTTTGTTTTTAGCCACTTGTATTCTGAAGAATAACTTTGTAAATAAAACTGTCTATTTATTTATTTATTTATTTTTTGTTTGAATAGCTCAACTTTCTACAATGACTTGGCCACCATCTATACGCAGTCAGATGAAGACCAGATCATCATGAGGCAGTATCATGCATGGATCGGCTTTTACAGAAACACATCCGACTCCTCTTGGACTTGGACTTGGAGCGACTGGTCATCCTTGACCTGGTACAGCAACTTTGACAACTGGGCACACAATGAGCCACACAATAGCGAAACTTGTGCTACTGTCTATTACGACAACATAAAGTAAGTGGATATTGTTCTTTTACAGGCTAAAACCATGTTTTTGTATGTTAGGAAGCTTATATGTGATTTATCAATTTTCTCAAGCAGCCACTTATAATAAATAATAATAATAATACATTTTATTTATATAGCGCTTTTATAGCTCACAAAGACGCTTTACATTTAAAACAAAGAAAAGAAGTGCATAAAAAAAAAGGGGGGGTACATGAGAAACAGAGAACCAAAAGCTAATGTTTAAAGGTTAAAAGCGGATTTGAAAAGGTGGGTTTTGAGGAGTGATTTGAAGGTGGATGGATCTGGACAGTCACGGATGTGTATAGGGAGGGTGTTCCAGAGGGAGGGGGCAGCTATGAAGAAGGCTCTGTCGCCCCAGGTTCCATTCCATTCCATTTCATAACCTGAAACATTTTTATCTGCTGGTATTGTTAAAGTTATCACTGTGTGGTAGTGGAGGTGTGAGAAATATAAGGATAAGTGTTAACAAGCTGATTTTCATGATGTGTAGAAAATGATGGCTGTCAGGAGCTCAGTACGCTGCAATTTAAAGGCACCAAAAACCTTTCCAACCAACTTCTAATCATGAGCGACAGGGTCACAATTATCTGCCAACGTTAGAACAGATATTATTAGATTGACATGTGGATTTGTTTTCTTTTTACATGGTCAGAATCGTTGGCTTTAGGAAGATTAACATGCAAATGGGCAGAACATTACATTGTTATATTCCTTTCAGTGTTCTGATTGTGTGACTTTGACATTATTGGAGATGTTTGTTGAATATTTGTCCATCTGTTGTTGGTCCCAAGGTTTTTTTTAGGTCCATTGTTCTGTATGACTTGGCAGCATTTCCATATTCACTGGTATTTTCTGTATTTCCATTGTGTTACTGAAAGATGCATGTGTCTTTATATTAATTGTGCAAATCATACAATGGAGTAATGTTTTACTAATGCACAACTCATAATTATTTTAAGGGAAACTTCTGTATTTTTTAACCTGGACCCCTTTTTCCCATTTTTTTGTATCCAAGTGAGTATTAGAGACAACAATTTTGAAATCGGTCCAGTATTGAGAGAGACCGCTGTAGCCAGTGGCAAAAATGGCTGCAACGTAGTCCCTACAAGCAACTGTGCACGGTCAATTTACGTTCATAAAAGGCTTTTTTTTTGCCACTGACAGGCTCAGATTGTTATTAGAAGTGTTTGAAACATTACAGAAATGACCGTGCAGAGAAATGAAAGATTTTTCCTTACCTTTCACTGCTTTGTTATTGTGAGCAAATCTCGCTAAAGGACAAGTCTTGTTCTGAAATCTCACGAGAGGAACGATGGAAACGAAAGTGAGAGTTGGAGAGAGGAGTGCCGGAAAGACATAGTTTGGTTTTATCCAAAAAAAAATTCAATGTCATGGCTGAATATTCAGCTACTACAATGTGGAAAAGTCTGTGAGATTTCAGAACCAGACTTGGTTAGAAAAAACAACAAACAGACCGGATCAACAAAGGGTAAAGAAAAAAGCAGCATTTCTCTGTAGAGTCTTTTCCATAGTATTGTCAGACGCTAACAATAACAATCCGAGCCTGTCAGTGGCAAAAACAAGCACTTTTAGTGGACGTAAATTGACAGTACACAGATGCCTGTAGGAATTACATTGCAGCGTGTTTTGCTACAGTGGTCTCTGGACCCATTTTAAAAATGGTCTAAAAAATTGTCTCCATTAGTCACTTAGACATAAACATGAAACATGTCCAGGTTACAAAGTACCAAAGATTCCCTTTTATGCATGATTTAAATCAATGTATGTTTCAAGTAATTGAATCAGCATTTCTTAATTGATCTGTTAACTAATCACATAAAGTCATGGTAACTTGAATTTTGTTACTGGGGAACAGGAATGCCTGATACATCCTGCATTAATTCATGCTTTAAACCATCATGAGTCATGTATTAGTGAAGTATTACTTGAGAACATGAGTCTCAACCCAAAATCATCAGAAACACTGACGCGGCCTTACATGACTAACACAGTCAAGTGTAAACACTTAGGAAAAGTTTTTCTTATGCAAAGGATAAATTGAGTTAATGCATCAGATTTTGTTGTTCTTGTTTCTCTTTGAAGGTTCTATGGCCACGGGTGTGGTGGATATTTTTTCTTCTTTTGTCATAAGCGCCAATCTTCCCATTTCGATTACACTTTTGTACCAAAGTCAATGTCATGGTCTGATGCCCGGCAGTACTGCCAGAGTCAGTTCCATGATCTGGCAACTTTCACATACAGCTACCACATGAGCTCAGTTGTCTATCAACGGGACTTTCCAGTCTGGACTGGACTGCACAGAGATGGTAAGACAAACACGATCACAACCTGTCATGCTCTCATTAACTACCGATGTGAATTTAGCCTATAAACTCATTCATTTTCTACGATGGGCCCAAATCTGTTAAGTCAGTATCTCAAGTAGCTAAACATTCATCTCACTCAGCTCTCTCAGGAGTCAGATATTATTCTGTAGCTTTGTGCTGATACACATCTGGACACACAAAGTTTAATATATGGTAGCAAGATTGAGCTAAATGTGCTACTGATATTGATAGAGCCACAGGCAACCATCATGCAACAGCAATGAGCCATTTAATGACCTAAAGACGTATTTCACTGCTGGAAAGATGGTCTTTTCATAAATCTGGGCTGTCTATGCAGTAGACAGAAGCAAAAATTAAAAAAAAAATGGTGCTACATGATCAGAGAAAACAGAGGAAACAGGCTGTGGCAGTTGCTTTTGCTCAAGAGATAGAAAACCTACGACTATCAGAATGCACTCCACCTCACCAGACCAATAAATGCTCCCGCTGGTGCGTGATGTAATGCAATCTTGGCTGTTTAACTACAGCAGACAATATGGCAGGTATCAAGTAATTTCCAGAAAGCTAACAGCCTGTTATTCTCATATTACAGCCAAACAATGCACTGAAATATGTTTCTGAAAACATTTCTGGTTAGAAATAGGCAACACAGAAACAGAGTCTTGGCTTATATTTGATCAGCACTGCCTAGTTTTACTGTTTGATTGGAGTTAGGGTTGCGTTTGAGCAACAGAAATGGAGGCAGGAGTCTCATGATCCACTTCTATAGTCATTTCTGTACTGACGGGCATATGAAAATGCAGAAGCACAATCTGTAGTTTAAGCAACAGCCCTAGAGCCAGCAAAAATCCGCCAGAGGGGTTTTGAACTGGGTGATGAGCAGGAAGATCTGGGTGCTGGTAAGATGGAGAAAAGTTTGCTATAGTTGATTTACACATACAGTATCACCCAGGCTGTTATGATACAAAGCTGGTTGAAAACTGGCAAAGCAATGTGCAATGTGCCCAGGGTAGACAAAGGAGATGAGCATGCTAAAATAAATGTATTCTACCTCTTGAAACATGCAGAAGGTCATAATGTTTTTTTGTTTTTTTTTCCTGTTTTCTTGCTCAGTACAATTCACCCCTTCCCATGAAGCTGATGCTGCGATGCATAGTTGACTCTGACAAACAGTAAACAGGCAGACTTTCTCCTCACCTCAAGTTTCAAAATCTGCTCTGCAGGGGGAATATGGAAGTGGAGCACCGGGGTGTCGGAGTACAGAAAGTGGGCATCAGATGAGCCAGGGAACAACGGAGACTGTGTCACCATCTCCTCTACAGAGAAAAAGATGGCTACCCAGGACTGCTCTGCCCGGTTTCCCTTTGTCTGCCTCAGGGACAACTTGGTTCTGGTGAAGGAGAACAAGACGTGGGAGGAGGCGCTGGAGCACTGCAGAGCCCTTCGGTCACCCACCTATTACCACCTTCGCTACGAGCTGGTCAGTGTGCAACCTGGACAAGACCATAGCTACATCATAACCAGGATCATGGAGGCCGACACTGAGGAGGTGGGTTTATATTCAGTGACGTGTGTAATACATGCTGAGATTGTTTTATAGGTGCTATTTATTAGGGTGCAACAACAGACTACGCATCTCCACTGCACCGCTACCCATTTGAAAATAAGAATTAATTCATAGCTAAAAACAGGAAGCGGGGGCTTTTTATCAGATTTCAGGCGCCGTGCATTGTGAATCATTCTTATTCACTATATGGAGTGCACTTTATTTACTTTGACACTATACCTTCAATATGTGTAAATGGTGTAGTCATGCGACACATCTGACTTGAAAATGATGATTGGTAAGTATCAGAAATCTCAATTTACTGCTCAGTGTTGTGTACCGCCTGCAGAGCTCATCAGTCCTTCATTGGGCTTAACCTTACGGACAAAAAGTCAACCTGTCACTGTCATATTCACAGCAATATATAGTAAAACCAGCATGTTACTGGTCTGTGAGAGGAAACACAGGGAAACATTCAGACTCCACACACAAAGACCCCACTGAGAGTTGAATATGGGACTTCCTGCCTGAAGGTCCACAACTACCGAATAATAGAATAATAATAGCTTTTAATAGCTTTTAGCTACAGCTGGTGCAATAAAATTATTGAGCACTGGTCCCTGATAGATAACATTAAAGAAATATGAAATATAAATGAAAGTAAAGAGATCATCCAGAGAAGATGTTGCAGTTGGTATCACTCCCAACTCATCAAATACTGACGCTGGGTCAGTGGCCCATCAGCGTCAGACACTGGAGCACAGAGGCACCATGTAGCAGTGGCATCGGACACATTACTTGATGCTTTGGACAACTACTGTAGTATAAGGAGCAAGACAGTGTGCATAGGGTGGTTGGAAGCAGAGGTGGACTGGTCAAACAAACTGCGGACTTTCACCCGGGAGCCTGCTGTTCATGCCCCATTTGAAACCAAAAGTCAGTTAAGTTATTTCAAGTGCACCGCAGCGTGCTAGTATGTGTAGGATTCTGTGCTTGTTATGTATGTCACATGACGTTATATTATGTTAGTAACAAACTTACATATTGTAAGCCAAACGGTAATGTTTTTTTCTAAACCTAGCCACGTATTTTTGTTGCTTAAACCTAAAAAAAACAGTTTTTTTTAACCTATGTTTTTAATTTATTTTGAAAGGAGACTGTATGCATTTAATAAAACTGTGAAAACTGAAGTTTATTTTGAAAAGCCACAGTGAATATAATGAGTGTAAACAGACATGCCGTCCCTGAACGTCCAAGGCTGACGTATATTTTGAGGTGTGACCAAGCTCGGATATTTGACGAGTGAGAATGTCCTGTCTCATAATACATTCATGTCACGCTCAAGATTAAAAAATACAGGCTGTTGATGATGATTATTTTAAGTACTGATTACCAGACATTAACATGGTTCCCGTTTATTCCAGGGAGAGCCTCTCACTTAGAACATATGCTTCTTTGCTGTGCGGCCTGCTGCATCTGCTCATTGGTATCTCTCTTTCCACTGCTCATCAGAATGGCCCATAAACTTTACACTGACATTACATCATGCTCACAAAAAGCTTCCTAGGCTCATGAAATGTACAATTATCGAACCTTCATGAAAATTAACAGTACAAATAGTTATAATTGACCTTCTTTGCAGTTTTATAGACGTGTCTTTTATGTAGTGGTCTCTGGGGAAATGCTTTGAGAGCAGCAGGTGGAGGTTAACGAGCTGTTTCCTCCACAGGTATGGGCAGGCCTGCGTTTCCTGGCCGGTCATTGGCTGTGGGTGAACTCTGTGAGTATGTCGTACTCTGATCTGCCCGTCTGCCCCCCCGAGGGGCAGCACTGTGGAGCCTTATCCAAGAATGACACGGGCAGTATGGAGATCATAGACTGTGCTGAGAGAAGGAACTTCCTGTGCTACAGTACATCCTGACATCACTACCATCGTCTGCATCAGAGGTTTATGTTCACGTGCTGTTCAAGTTGATAGTTTAGGCTTTGAATACATTAATGGAACATGTATCATACTAAGGAACAACAAATGTTTTATCAAGCTTTATGTTAAACTTTGACTCAACCCCCTTAATAAGTAAGCAATACTCAACATGGCCTGAGGACCAAATCTGGCCCCCAGTAGGGTGCTGGGTGGCCCTGCAACCATTTTCTAATTCACAATAAAAATAAATTGAGTCACACAGGGAATTGTTTTGGTACTTTTAACATACGTAAGGTGCCAGAGTGCAAAAAAAAGCATCAAAATAGAGCTTGTTTATCCAAAAAAAAGTGCCAGTGGAGGATCCCTCGCCCCCGATAGAGCTCCTAGCTAAGCCCCTGATGTCTTAAAATCCTAGAAACGCCCCTGCATCCTAGAAACAAACATGTATGAGGCTTCTGTGACTGGCCCCTGGCCTTCTGTCATTTTGCAAAGTGTCTCTCAAGGCAAGCAAATTGAGTATCCTGGTCCTACACGCTTGGCACACAGGAGAAGTTTCAGTGCTCCAACCTCATCGATCGAAGCTACTAAAAAATCAGTTCAAGGTCCACACAGTTTAATATATTTAGCGTCATGTATGTGTTTGGCTATGTTGCTCAGTTAGTTTGCTGTCACTGTCAAGTATCTGGTTAGTCACTCATTCTACAGCAGAAAATGGCACTTCAAAATAAAAGCTCTGTGCTGGAAATTTACTGCACTTTAAAAAAAAAAAAAGTGTGTTTTTTGAACCCAGTCTCACTCCAAAGGCGTCGAAATCCAGCACTTGGCAATGACTTGTGATGTCAGAAACCAACAAAAGAAGGCGTCCTTTAACATCAGCCATTATAGTTTAACGGTGCCTGGTGGCGTCAGGGGGAAACACGGCAGGACAAGGACGAAAGTTAAGGTGGCGAAAATCCGTGTGGTGCAGGTGGGAGAGGTGGTGAATGGATCCAACAAACACCGACTTTCACCTGAGAGAGTGATGTTCGCGTCCTGTGAGATTCTAAAGCCAAACCCTGTTCTTTTGGGAACTGCCCACTGGTCCGACATCCCATTGTTCCGCAGTCCGTTCCGAAATCATCATGATGCCCTGTGGTTAAGGTCTGGTTAGGTTTAGGCACAAAAACCTCTTGGTTAGGGTCAGGAAAAGATCATGGTGTGGGTTAAAATGAAAAAGAAAGTGGCAAACACATAAGCCGTGAGCCTGCTCCGCCTCAAGCCTTTCCCAGCTGACCCAGAGCCAGTCGCGGTGCACCATACACCTGCCGGGAGCCATTCAGCACCGCAGACCGTCGGACTAATGGGATGTTGGACCAATGACATGGACCCGTTCTTTTCTCCTAAACCTAACCATGTGTGTTTGTTGTTAAAGGAAAAAAAATGTCAATTGGCAGTGTTGTACCGACGTAGTGCGTTTATTGTGAAAGAGACTGTATGTATCTTGAAAGAAGAGAATTTGACACGGTGTCCCAGAACGTCAACAACCAGCGCACCTGGGGTACCTTGCACGTCACATGTGGACGTGGAAAGGCCATGACAAAGCATGTCAATATGTGAGAGATTGTGTTGTTTTTTTCCAAACTTGGCATGTTTGCCAGTCACTTGCGGTCCATTCAGAAGGGACCCGTGACCCACTTTTGGACCGTGATCCACCATTTCGGAACCACTGCACTGGACCTTTAAGAAAAGTTTCATAAATTTTAACTTAAACATTCAATTGCAATAAACGGTAAAAAAAGTAGTTACCATTAACCAGTGGTAACAAAAAAACAATTATCCACTGATAAGGTGTTTTAGTGTGCTCAAAAAATCTTTACTAAAACAACCTGAAAACACAAGATATTAAATGACTGTTCTGAACGAGCATTTCCTGGCGTTCATTTATAATACGAGTAAATGAGAGTAATGCAGATGTTACTGTAGTTGCCAGAATGTTGTTTGTCAAGGTTTCATAAATAAGTGATGATCATCAAAAGTGTAAATCGTTTTAATTTTAAATTTTAGGGAGTACTACTGCCTGAGTGCTCAACATTTAACACTTAACACTTCATAATATTTTGTAATGGTTATAGTTTATGGTTGTTGTAACTGTTAGTTTGCTCACGATATACATGTATATACATTTCCATACCTATTTGTACAATGTTAACTCATAAACTTTCACAAAAAAACACATCCTGTGTGGTTTGTTATTCGGGTGGCCACGGTGCACTTTTCACACTCCTCAGCTGAGCAGAGATGGATGAAATGATTAACAGGGAAGCTGGCCGCTCCAAAAACACGTTCATAACTCACTGTGAACCACGTCCATGTTGTAATGGAAACACTGGAGATGAAACCGATTCCTGTCACTGATCAGAGTGTTGCTGTGCAGAGAAACATACTCTCTGTAAATCACTGAAGTCAGCTGGAAGAGTATCAGTGTTGGCCGGCTCACACACACACACTCGCACACTCGCACAGGGCATGTCCAGTATAACAGAAGCGTCAGCATGCAGAGGAGTTGATGGGATTACTGTCCTGCTGTCTTGGGGCTGATGAACAAGACGATTATGGTTTTTGAAACATAAAAATGAAATTAAAACAGGATATCTGGAAGGTATTTAAAGCTGTGAGCGCTAGTTCTCAACCTTAGCAGCTAATCCCTCACTGTGTTTAATGAAGCTGGCGGCTATTCAGTCATGAATGTTTCACAGATGTGTCATATGCTCGTTATGAGCGAGCGATGGAAACCTTTCCAGGAAGGCACAGTCGTAGAAACCCAGTCTCTCCTCCTGAATTGTGTGTGTGTGTGTGTGTGTGTGTGTGTGTGTGTGCGTGTGCGTGTGTGTGTGTTTGTTTGGGCAATAGGATTGCCTGTGAACGATGTGATTTAATTTCAGTCTGGTCAGTAGTTTTCAGAAATTGTAAGGGGTGAATATGGGTAAAGTGGGACACTTTCTGGTAATTTACCATCTGCGTCATTTTTAATTATGATCTATTATCCAGCACTTATGATACTATTCTAAATAGCAGAGCTCACTATGCTTAACAGGAGACGGAAAGAAACTTAAGTCCAGGTAAAGCAAAAATAAATGTGTGTGGCTGTGTGGCAACATTTCATTTTCATTGTTGAGTTGGTGACCCCTGCCCTATAGTTCGTTCAAAAATAAAATCTCTATTTATTTATTTACGTATTTATTTTATACTTTAGTTTTTCAAGCCCATTTTCATGTATACAGCTTATTTGCTTTTCAAATCATTACAAAGAAATATTGATATTTGTTGTTTTTTTCCTGTTTGCCTTAAAGAATTTCATATGCTTTGCTCATCATGTTTTTGTGTTTTCCATTATAGCTGATGAATATCCTGTGTGTTCTTTCTGTTTACTTTTTAAATAACTTCTTACATAAGAAGAGTCAATCTCATTTTCCCTGAACATTTGCCACAATTGACTTTAAATGCATTGTATAGAAGTTTTTCTAAAGGCAGAAGAGAGAGCACCTCCTTTAACCACTGTAAGAAGGATGGGGCTTTATTTGGCTTCCAGTTAAAAAGAATACTTCTGTGAGCCACCAGTGAGGCAGATGTTACGGCATTCATCTGCAGAGTTGTGACCTTGCAATTTGGGGGGAGGGATACCAAAATGGTGATGTGAAAATCAGGTTCAGTTTTTTTTATTATTATTACTGATTTTATAATATTTCCTCCTGAGACCCAAACTTGTGTTTGGTATGCATTTTCAATTTCTCCTAGTTATTTGGGATCACTCGGACCTGATAAGTAAAAGAAACTAAATATTGTCGACAATAACAATATCACATTGTCCTCAAATAAGATGATAATAAAGTCCCAATGTCCTCAAACGAGACAACAATAAAGTCCCAATGTCCTCAAACTAGATGATACTAAAGTCCCAGTATCCTCAAACGAGATGATAATAAATTTCCAATGTCTTCAAACGAGACTATGTGCCAATGTCCTCAAACATGACAACAATAAAGTCCCAGTGTCCTCAAATGAGACAATAATAAAGTCCCAATGTCCTCAAACAAGACAACAATAAAGTCCCAATGTCCTCAAACGAGATGACAATAGAGTCCCAGTGTCATCAAACAAGACAATAATAAAGTCCCAGTGTCCTCAAACAAAACAATAATAAAGTCCCAATGTCCTCAAACAAGACAACAATAAAGTCCCAATGTCCTCAAACGAGATGACAATAGAGTCCCAGTGTCATCAAACAAGACAATAATAAAGTCCCAATGTCCTCAAACAAGACAACAATAAAGTCCCAATGTCCTCAAACGAAACGATAATAAAGTCCCAATGTCCTCAAATGAGACGATAATAAAGTCCCATTGTCCTCAAACGAGACGACAATAGAGTCCCAGTGTCATCAAACAAGACAATAATAAAGTCCCAATGTCCTCAAACAAGACAACAATAAAGTCCCAATGTCCTCAAACAAGACAACAATAAAGTCCCAATGTCCTCAAACCAGACTACATCCCAGTGTCCTCAAACCAGACTACATCCCAGTGTCCTCAAACGAGATGATAATAAATTCTCAATGTCCTCAAACAGAGATGATACTAAAGTCCCAATGTCTTCAAAAGAGATGACAATAGAGTCCCAGTGTCATCAAACAAGACAATAATAAAGTCCCAATGTCCTCAAACAAGACAACAATAAAGTCCCAATGTCCTCAAACAAGGCTAAGTCCCAGTGTCCTCAAATGAGACAATAATAAAGTCCCAATGTCCTCAAACCAGACTACTTCCCAGTGTCCTCAAACGAGACGATAATAAATTCCAAAATGTCCTCAAACGAGATGACAATAAATTCCCAACATCCTCAAACAAGATGATACTAAAGTCCCACTGTCCTCATATGAGACGACGAGTCCCAATGTCTTTAAATGAGTACATCCTAATTTACAGCATGTTAGCTTGTTATTTGTGCTAAAATTGGTCAAATTTGTTGCCATATCAAACTACAAACATTATTAATCATAAACAAGTTTCAGTCTTGTCCACTTTTGTGTTGGGTTCAGATGGAGAGATGGCTGCCATCTTGTTTTTACATGGATTAATGTATTGTGCTCTTACTACCACTAGATGGCACAAAAAAGTGTTCATGGACAAGGACAACAGGTCTAAGTTAAGCAAAATGAAGTATGAGGTCCAGTAAATCCAAAATGTGGACTCCAGGTGAGGTGCAGTTAGATACTCATTAGGTGACTCCCTCTGGCAGGCTGCTGACACACTGAGGATCATCCTCACTCTCCCTCATTAGCATTCAACATGACACTGAAAAAATATCACTGACTTCTCTATAGTGCTAATGTTCCCAAAAAAATTTGAGCACAGAACCAAAAAGCCACCCTCTTCTGCTCAAACTCAGAGGCTGACTTAAAAGAGATCTGATGAAGCATGAAATCTGAACTGTGACCTTCCAGCTGGCTCAGAGACAGAGATGACCTTCAGCCAGTGGTGCTGCCTGCAGGACTGTGTGGTTCTATTGTCAGCAGCAACACAGCTAAAGCAGCCCATTCATTTGTTAAGGAGTCACATTTAAGTCTTTTTTAAATTGTACGTCATTAGAAATTTGGTGCAAAGACATAAAGAAGCTTCGTGTCAAGGGGACATTAACTGGATTAGAGAAGTTAAGCTCAAAATTGACCCGAGTAGTTAAAGGAGCTGACGTGACTCATTCTTGCCTTGACCTTTGGAAAAGCTGATGTCAGAGTTTTGTTGTTTTGTTTGTTGATGCAGGCAGACACAGAGCCTGCAGTCTACAGCTGTGCGATCTGACAGAGAACCTCAGAACACATTCTGGTTCTGGGTTGCTGTCAGAGGAAACCCAAACATCTCAGTCATTCTTGAAATTTATTACAGAAAAATGTTAAACATATGAGCTCACCATATGGTCGTCTTCATTATCATCTTAACGACTGAAGGAAACAGGCTAATGCTGTGTCTTAAAGTGGATACTTAGAAAGTACCAGCGGTGGATGACGTACCTGAAGACATACTTGAGTTAAAGTAGAGAGATTTTACCAGGAAACTACTTTGGTAAAAGTTTAAGTCACCTATTCGAATATTACTTAAAGTTCTAAAGTATCTGTGGCCGGTTGCACAAAACACCTTAAGTTAAGATTTTCCTTAAGGTCTCAGTTAGGGTTGCACAAAACACCCTTAAATCTTCTCCTTAAGATTTCCTTAAATCATTCACTTAAGTATTTATGGTTTTCTCCTTGTCTTGGTCTTATACTTATATTAAGGAATTCCTGGACAATTGCACAAAAGACCTTAGCAACCAAAGCAATCTAAAACAAAACTTAAGGTACCTCTGACGTTATCTTAACTGCAACATGATGGAGTTTATGGTGATAAGTGAAAAAACCAACGCACCCTGGGGAGACAGTGCTGCGACCAGGAGAACCCAGCGGACATACTTTTGATTTTACACTTTAGAGTTGAATTAATTAATTTATGTTGGAATTTTCCTACATTTGTTTTCTGTTTACTGGTATTTGAGGCTCAGATTCACTTTGTAGTTTATACTTTCTATGATTGTATTCCTCCAGAAGTTTAATCTTTTCCTCCTCTGACCAATATGGTTTACTTGTCTTCTGCCATTTTTTCACTATCTCAGTATAAGCCAACTTTGTGAGTTTGATAACAGGCATCACAAGCTGTAAAAACAATCATAATTTTTTCTTGAAGGAAAACTTTTAAGGGATTCTGTGCACCTGTTTAAGTGCCTCAGCTAAGGAGAAATTAAGCCACAAGTGTCATACTTAAGGAGAAAACCAGACATCCCTCTCCCCAGCAACATTTCCCAGCTCCTCCTGGGGGACCCCGAGGCGTTCCCAGGCCAGATGAGATATGTAATCCCTCCAGTGTGTTCTGGGTCTGCCCCGAGGCCTCCTACCAGTGGGACGTGCCTGGAACACCTCCAACGACTGCGCCCAGGAGGCATCCTGATCAGATGCCCAAACCACGTCAACTGACCTCTTTGGATGCGGAGGAGCAGCGGTTCTACTCTGAGCTCCCTCTGAATGTCCGAGCTCCTTACCCTATCTCTAAGACTGAGCCCAGCCACCCCACGGAGGAAACTCATTTCGGCAGCTTGTATCCACGATCTCATACTTTCGGTCACTACCCAGAGCTCATGACCATAGGTGAGGGTTGGGACGTAGATGGACCAGTAAATGGAAAGCTTTGCCTTCTGTCTCAGCTCCCTCTTCGCCACGACGGTCCGGCGCAGCACCCGCATCACTGCAGAAGTCACACCAAACTACCGATCCTTCTCACACTTCATTCTACCCTCACTTGTAAACAAGACCCCGAGATACTTACTTCCTCCCTTGGGGCATTAGCTCTCCCCCAACCTGGAGGGGGGAATCCATCAGTGGCTAGGACCACTGATTCACAAAACCTTCTGATTTTATTTTGTAGCAGCAAAGGCATGAAATTGCTTAGGACATAGAAATATATAGATACTGCAGTACAATACTTTGACTTTTACTTTTCCAATGCATAGAAATGTATTGGAGTACATTTATTCAGAGGATGTAGTAGAGTAAAAGTGAAAGCTGACAAAAATATAAAAACTCAAGTAAAGTACAGATACTTAAATACTTAAATAAAAATACTAAAATACTTAAATATTGTAACAAATCATCATTACATTGTTACAATATTTAAGTATTTCTTAAATGACTTCCTTCAAAGTCAGTACAAGCCATGTAAACCTAAAGAAGCTGCAGGACTCTGGATTAGTGACCCTTTTTGTACTTTGCACCTTCTCGTCAGCGTTTTATTTCCACCTTATGTTGCAGGAAAGATTACCTTCCATCCAGTGAGCTCTTATTTTCCACACTCTTCCTGTAACAGATTTAATGATGGCCCGAGCACATCCGAGCATCAATCACTTGTTGCACTGAAACAAAGATGTACTCCTGAGGCGGTGTTTCCTTTCCAAGCCGTGTACCACCTCCAACACGCTCTATCAACTTTAACTTTCTCAGATTAGCTCTTGAATGCTCCTCCTTGACGTCACTCCCTTTAAATCCCATTCCCTCATCAGTCTGGATCGGATTGGCAGTGGCTGCCTTACTGCTTGTGACGCCGTCTTTTTGGGACAGCTGGCAACATTTACTTCAGAGACTGATGGGCTGTTTTGGCTCAGTGGGGAGAACAGAGCTGAAATCTTTGGTTCCAAACTCAGACGGATGTTTTCAAATTGTATGTTAAACTTATTATATACTAGCATAGCTGTCAACCTAACTGTGATTAAATGTTAAATTACATACTGTAATGGATACGATGCAAAGGCAGCATGAAAGCAAACAAAGTGAGTGGAAAGAGCAGAGGCAGGTTCACTCCAGGTGACGTGAACTGAGGAGACACATCTGCTCAAACTGAAAAGTTCCACTGAAAAATTTTCATGACATGAAAAAGTTGTAAGACTCAACCAGACTACATTTCAGTTAAGAGATGTCAGTTTAATATGAATAATTTATTATAGATTTACATGACTGTAAAGGAAAATTTGAGTGACCTTGGGCCTTAAACAGGAGCTATAAAAAATGTATCTCCTCCGTACAGTCATGAATGCTAAAATAGTCTGAAGAGACCAAAACCGTTTGTTGTTCCAGGCTGTAAACAGAGAGAGAGAGTTAGATACAGTGTGTCCATCAGCTCTGTCATTTTTTATAAAACATGGCAACCATTCATGTCCTATTTATGGCCAAAAATGTTTGCATGTATGTATAGATACATGTTCATAATTGGTTGGACAAACAACATGTGTGTACTCTTATTATATACATATGTACAGACATCTATTCTGTGGTTGGTGCTGAAGTACAGTACTTGCTGGTCACACTGCCTTTAAGAGCTTTTTTTATTTTTGTATTGTTCATTTTTGAGGGTGGGTGACTTGTATTTGTGTTGTTTGCCTTAAAACCTAAAAAATGTTTTTTTCAAAAGTATAATATTTTAGTTCAGTACATTTACAGATTGAAAATCTGTAAACTGCTGTGAATATTACCCAGAAATGATTAAATGTAGGCATGTTGATGATCAGCTTATTAGATAAATAAGGAGAGCAGGCCTAAAGCTGCAAATCAAGGAGCTTTCAGACATTACATGTTCACACAGGACAATAGCACATTGTGTGTATTGTGTGTGTTTTTGAACTGAACACCTCCTCTGGGGGAAATACTGGAGAAAGTGTTGAAGTTGGCGGCCGGGGGCGGCGGCTCTGTCCGTCACCATCAGCCTCTCGTGGAGCTGTTACAACAGTCAGACTGTGTTAAGTGCTGTGGGAGTGTAGCCATGGCAACCGTTTTGTGGAGTGTTTGTGAGTGTTTCAAGGTCCCACGGGATTTGGGGGGGTGGGCGAGCGAGAACGAAAACAGTGTGTGTGCATGAGAGAGAGAAAGAGAGAGAGTGTAAATCAGTGTTGGCTGGAAATGCCTGTGTGACCTAATGCACATCTGTGTGTGTTGGACTGATATCTGGGGAGAGTTTTTAAAGAGAAAAGTTCTGTCTTTGTGTTCAGAGCACTGAGTCTCTTATCTGAGTGTGTCAATACAAACAAACAGCAACCTGGGTGGCGTTGAGCCCTGATGATGCTCTGACAGTGCATTTGGAGCTGGACAGAGCAGAGCGGCTTGTCGCCTCCTGCAGCTGCTCCTGTTCGGAGCTGCCATATCTTATTCATAACCCGTTGCACAGTAACCAGATCCAGCAGAACTAATTATTCCTTCAGCCTCGTTCTCAGGCTGCTGCTGCTCACATCTGAGTTTGATACACAACGGCTCCTGCTCTGATCTCAAGTTCCTATTTCACGTCAGTTATCTGATGGTTTTATACAGACTGATGATGTTATTTTAATTTGTGTTAACCAGACTCATAAAAGATGCATTTCAGGTGCCATGAAGATGCACAATAACTTACAGTTCTGATTTCATTTTTACATTGTTTTGTGAAATTCCTTTAAAATTAACATTTGTATTTTATTATCACAATCTTAACCCTACAGATATGATTGTATGATACTAATGGATCCTGCAGGTTTCTTTTGTTTTCTGCTTGTTTCTTGCAACAAAGGTCCTTGGCTAAATGCAAGTGTTGCAATCTGCAGAATCTGTGAGAAGAAGAAGATATATTTTATCAATCCCAAAGGAGAAATTCAATTTTTTTTCACTTTGTTATCATATACTGTACACACAGGCCTGAAATATACACACACACAAACAGGACCCATGCATGCATTAAGTGCAGGGATGTCAGGGTGGGGGGCCTGTCCATGGGCAGGTGCCCTGGGCAGTTGAGTGTTCGGTACCTTGCTCAAGGCAGGAGGCGAACTGGCACCTGTCCAGCTACCAGTCCACGCTGCATATTTAGTGCAGACAGGAACTTGAGCCGCCATCCCTCCGGTTCCCAACCCAAGTCCCTATGGACTGAGCTTCTGTCACCCCAAATACACCAGTGTTTGCAGGAATTGCTCTTACTGTTGTAAACACAACATTTAAATCTGGCCCCTCCTTCCTACATACACTACAAGCTATTGTAGGAACGTTACATTGGTTGTAATGAAAAAGCCAATACTTTAGCATGCTAACTAAGCTAAGCACCAGCACCTATCTTTCCAACAGAAAACAGGCCAACTCTGTGTCGCCCTTCATCCTCACCCCCCCCCCCCCCATGTGCTTGTCAGCAAAAGTGAAAGTCAACCCCAGATTCACTCTTTTGAATGAGCTTTGTGCACGTTTTGCTTTATTTGCTTTTTTTCTGCGTTGTTACTGCAATTTTTTGTAGCTTCCGCTTGAGGACCAGACACACTAGCCTGACATCAAAGAACTAACGACAACAGACTGTTGCATTGTCTCATGTCACCTTTGTCTCAGCCAAAGAGTTGCGCGTGATTACACCGCAAAAGACTAAAGCCAGTGGCCAACTAACACATATGTTCTGTGCCTCTATACCAGCAGGCGGCTTTGGGTTGCATTCATCATTAAAAAAGGAAATAGGAAGAACGATAGGACGGATTCAAGATGCTAGTTAGCAAGTTAGCAACCAATGTTTCTGCTAAGGAGTTCAGTGGCTAAAAAAGTATGACCGTACCTAATATAACAAGTTTATTTTGATCTCACGCCTTCTTCGCTTTAGTCGTTTGTTTGCTGTCCTCACCGCTAATTAGAGTGATTTCACTCACGGACGGACTATACCATCTCCGACACCAATCCATCGTGCTGGATTGGCCAAGAAAAAGCTGACAGACGCTCACCAACAGCCCGACATCGACCAACTGCAGACACTTGGCTTGGTGTGTCAGGGCCTTTGGATGCATGCTTCTACAGTCTAACGCCTGGTTGTCTCAACCTCACCTGCGCACTGTGCCCAGAAAAATAAATAAATAGATAAGAAGAAAATAAGAAATTCCAGGCAGAGGGCAGAGTCTTTGCAAAATAATACATCACCACACACTTCTGGTGCGTCTTTAGTGATGAATGAGAGGGATTGCTTTAGCATGAGTCTTTAATTTCTTTCAAGGAAAGTCCTGCATAGCATACCTTTAACTGTTTATTAAGGGTATTTGCGCTGCCTATTATTTCACTAAGGGTATCAACTATAGTAACATTAATAGAGTATGTTCTATCAACTGAAACATAGATGAGAAAAACAGAAAGCACAGAAACGGTCCAATTTTGTCTCACGTGTGCACATTCACTCAAACTGGTGACCTTAAGTTGTTTTTAAAATGTTATATCCATAGCTGACTGCCTGATTCGACACTTCCAGGTTTTTTCTCCACTATTTGGAACTCAACAGAAAACAAAAAGCGAATCAGCTACCAAGTATCAACTTCAACATTCTACATATTGCTGCCGACTGACGAGCCAGCAGTGATCATTAGGCTGTTTAAATGATGTAACCGATGCAAAATATATCACTTAACCATCAGGACTCTGTGTATTTTAGAGAGATTTATTGGCAAATTAATGGAAATTAATACATTGTCAGGGAAAAACAGAAATATTTAAAACACAGAGAGTGACGAGAGGAATTTATTTTGTTTCCTGTAACAGGCTGGGCTCTCTGAATGACTGTAAACACAGACGTACACTCGCTGCCTCTCACTGTGTTACTCCCCTCACAAATAGTACACATGCATACAATATTGTCACTGATCCACTGTTATGATATCATCTTACTTTCCCCCTTGGGTGAGTCACATGACCCCTGTTAGGGTGAGAGAGGGAGGGTCAAAACACTTCAATGAAAACCACATGGAGGGAGGAGAGAGCTGCGACCAAGCAGAGAGAGGAGAGAGAGGGGCCAACGTGAACCACAGAGACACACGAAGAAGAACAAGAGAGCAGCTGTAGGAAAAGATCTGAGCCTCCAGGACCAGAACCAAAGGTCAGACCCGGGAGCAGAGGCTACACGACAACCAGAACCAGAATCAGGACCACAGACCAGGAGCAGCCCAGTCCACCATGTCAGAGTCCATCAGGAGAAAAAGCTCCAGCAGACAGCTCCTGCAGAACCTCATCAGGTGAGAGGACAAAAATACTTTTAACATATCACAATGTTTATTTATTTACTTGTACCTGCAGGATAAAATTAGTTTATTCCGTTATGATACGTTATTGTCACAATTCTAAAGTATTTTACTTTATTATTCTACTTTTATTTTACTTTTACTCTTTAGTCTTTACTCCTAACCCAGCAGCACATGAAATATTTAAATCAACTGTCTCGACCAGACGTTAAAATTAAAATGCAGTAATACAATTATTTATTATAAAATAACACTGACAGGGGCCATTTTGCCTGCAGAAGGACTTTATTTTTGTTATTTCAGGAACATTTCTTCTTGCAACATCTATTAACTTTTTCTTATGAAATATTTTTTTCCCGTATGATGCTTGACTCTATCTTTCTGTCTTTCTATCCAGTTTTGAATGCAGTAGTTTTATTTGTACTACAGTGTAGATTTGATACTTTTACTGAAGTAAAACATCAGACTGAATATGATCATATATTGATATTAATATTTCAGGACTAGAATAAACCACAAAGAAAAACAGTTTATGTTCATAAAAGCACATTGCGAGAACTCAAACAATTTCTCCTCGCTTTTTATAATGTGTGTTATGGTTGCAGTTATAAAATTTATTTCATTTCGGAGATATTAAGGCATAATGTAATGAAGTACATTTTACGGTGTGTGGCTTTGACTGAACTTCTCACAGTTATCTGTGGTGGTCGTCATTTGCTCTTCCCACCTCTACCTCCACCCAGCATCCGTCACTTTTGCCTGGACTTAGATATTTTGTCTTACTGAAAACATCAAGATGACATCAAGTGGTGAACCCAAATTCCAGGCTCACATTTATTCTAATTATTGTAAGTGGGGGATTATTGCAGGATGGCTTGCTTTCATCTGTACTTCAATTTTAAATTAAGTGTCTCTGAAGAGAAGAGAAGAGAAATTTGTCATACAGCTAGATTACGAACACACACAGAGCACACAAATTTGAACACAAATAATTTTATAATGTGTAACAAACTTTATTAAAATATGTAAAACATTGTGCTGAAAGCCTCAACACAAGCTCACTTTAATGTGCAATAGTGATAGAATGACATAAAACCTGAAGCACATCCACCTATCATCATTCAAACTAGTCATCAGTGGTTAAAATAAGATCACCATCATCACCCACCAATATGATATGGAAGTCTGATCATCAGCGGACTTGTCCCGACCACTTTACAGTTTAAATGCATGATCTACAAACTGTAGACTGCAAGAAATCTGACAGTAGTGTCCGTGCTGTCAGTCATATTTACGGCTTTTTACTTTCTTTGTAAATCACTGACACAAGAAAATCCAAATTAGGAAAAGCAGTTGAGCTCAAGTTTGGTTTGAAAAAAGGGCAACGTCGACAGCAAAGTGTGATAAACTGAGAGCATGTTTTTGTTGAAGTCTTAACATCTCAGGACAAATATTTCAGTTTAATCATGACACACATTATAACAAGTAAAGTCAGTACAATCAGAGATGGGTGTAGTAGCCATTAGAAGATTGAATATTTAAAGCATTTCTTCATTAGCCTCAGTATCACCATGTAGTGGCTGCAGATAATGAGGGGTATACTGCGTTCTCAGAAAGAGAACAATAAGGGACCTAGAATCAAACCATGTGGAACACCAAACAAAAGATGAGCAGAGAACAAAGTCTCCTATCCATTTGAGACCATTTCAAAGCCTGTGGCCAACACCTGTTGTCAGAGGTGATTGTGGTGAATGCTGCAGTTTAAAGGAATACTTCACTCACAAAAAATGATAATTAGTATGTTAATTACTCACTGTATGTAATTTTTTTTTTTTTTCACAAATTCAAGGTGAGAAGTGGTGAGTTATTGATATACAGATGGTCATTTTGCAGGTGAAGTATTCTTTTAAGAACTGCTAAAATACATTGAACACCACAAGTAATTATCAATGGTATATGACATATGCCTGCAAAGTACACTGATAACATTTATTTTCACAGAATGTGTTGGTTTTTCCAAAGTTATTTGGTTTCCAAAGCCTCACACCAACCTCTAATGAATCAAGCTGTGTTACTCATGAACCACTAATGTGATTGGCTGGTAGTATTTCACCTGATGTACCATTCTTTATCTAAGACCATATCTAACAGTATAAAAACCTGATGCAGAAAAACTCACTACTGATATCATTAGTTTTTCCAATTATGACGGAATTCAAAGCCATGAGCAGAATTAGCTTCATACTTAAATCGCACTTAAAAACCATCAAGACACTTCTGCTTTCATTTTTCTTTACTCTACCACATTTATTTGACCGTTGTGGTTACTACTAGGGAAGCACGATAATATCGGCACGCCATCTGTATTGGCCAATATCAGCTTGAAAATGAAAAATTGGAATCTGCCAACATGCTTTATCTTATTTTGCACAATGAATGAATATTACATACATTGTAAAGTATTGTATTTCATGTCTCCATCTGCTGTTGGGCCATCAGGATAACAGTATCCATTCATAATATGATGTTAATTGCACTACAGAAGAGACTTGATGATGACTAAAATTAGCTTGGGAAAAGTGGATATATCTATCGGTATCGGTTATCGGCCAAATGAGTTGTTACATATCAGCATATTGGATTTCGGCAAAAAATCCAATATCGTGCATCTCTATTTCTACTTATGTTGCAGATGGATATTTAAAAAAAACCTATGCATCCATCAGTATATAAAATATTTGAATTAAAAGTACCTTGACCAGATTGATGTTAGACTAGGGTTTACATGTAAATGCATAGTATATTAATATAATATGATGCACAATAAGTAAATTTACTTTTGATACATTAGGAGATATTTTCTTGTGCTGCAGTGACAGTTGATTTCTTCTGTCTTTTATTAATACCATACTTTAATCGCACTGAATAACATCTCTTAAATCCACCCAAGGACAAGGCAGTGTACCCTGGAAAGACTGGACGTTGCCTCGGTAACATCTAATAGGGATCCAAATCAACAATAAACAATTTCGTTTTCCATAATACTCCCCCTTTTGAAGGATAATGGAGGCTCGGTCATTCCTGTATCATCACAATCAGTTTTAATTCGATCATCTTTAATCATATCCTTTTGTTCTCTTTTGTACCCCGTCGCTCTTCAGCTCTTTATTGACCTCGTTTGGCCACTCAACACAGTCGACTGATTTATCTCCTCTAACAGGCACCAGGAGCCGAATTTAATGTGCTGTTTTTTTGTATTTGCATCTAACTACTGTTCCTTGTTGTCAGTGAGTTTCTTGTTTCCTCAGTGATCGGTGGAACATTGCTGTTCATACATTGTGACTTCACTGAAAATGACACTGAGCTCTGAGTTCAATGGCTTCTTTTATAGCTGCAACTTCCTTAATGGCCATGACATCATCTGGCAGAGTCCTGAACCCCCTCCTGCTCAACTACACACACACACACACACACACACACACACACACACACACACACACACACAAAGAAAATGCAGTTCCCCAGGCCTCCATTGCCTCATTGTGTAAATGGTGGAAAAAGTGATGCGTATCGGACAGATTTCCTCCATAATTTGCTCGTTTCACATTTATGCTTCACAGCATCGTGTTAAATGTCCCAGCAGACTCTGGAGATACCTGGAAGTACAGATTGTCCTGCAGAGACAATACCTTGTAACAGCAGTTATTCACCGTGTGAATAAAGCAGAGCAGACATGCCTCATCTACAACAACAACAGTTAGTGATTTCCTATTTAACACTTCATGCCGTTAATAGAAGGCAGTGACCTGTTGCCCTCAGCGGTGATCTGGACATGTCATCTGTCATCACTGTACAGCAGATAGTTTTCCAGCTTTGCTTTCGGAGATATTATGGAGCTCTCAAAGTCAAAGATGCTAGCTTTTTTTATTTTGTGCATATAGGCGGCCAGGTCTCCTAGAAAGTCTGTATATGTAGTCCTAAATTGTTTTGCCAATTAGGCTGTGGAGTCAAACGTAATCGCTGGATGATGTTCAGAGTCTATGTGTTTTTGAGTGAATGAAAAGCTGCAGCTATCTACCACACGTGAGTCACAAAGAGGTGGTCAGGGTAGATGGAGGGCGTATAAAGCTCAGGACTTAAACTACAGAGTGCATCCAGAATCCCGTCTGAGGTTAGGTTTGGCAACAAAAGCGCTTTGGTTAAGTTAGGAAGGGATTGTGGTTTATATTAAATAATTAATAAATAAATATGTTGTGTCTGAAGTCACTGCTGACTTTTTCTGTATTAAACTAGACTATAATCTTTCCCTAACTTTAATGATGTCAGTGCCTAAACCTCATCATAAAAAGTTAACAATGCTGTAGTCTATATGAGCTGATGCTGTATTACAAGATCAGATATTTTGGCAGAAAATAATGATAAATGCAGCCCAGTCACCAAAGTAAAATGTTGACACTGTACATTTCTGCAAACCACATTTACACTTTTACATTTGTATGTTTCATAACATATTTCAGATTATATGTGCATGAGCTGATATTCTCATCAGGATGAGGAGGAGATGGTGAATAAGGTGACGCCATGCTGCAACCATAGAGGCTGGAAATTGAAGTGCCAAATACTGCAGTTCCTCAAATGGCCACTTGAGGCTGGCTCCGAAACAGAGTAAATGCAGACAACTGTACAGGAGGTAAATATTTATATAACTTCCCTGTTAACATTTATTGAGGCGGTGGCCACTTGAGTGACAGGTTGACTGTGAGGTGTCACCACAATCTGTCAATCAGATCCTGCCCTCGGTCCTTTACAGCTCCAGCCTCTCGACCTAATATGGTCACCTCTGGCTCCAAAACAACCAAAATAGTAACGGCCAAAATGCCAAACTCAAGGCTTTAAAATGCAATCCACAAACCAATGGGTGATGTCATGGTAGCTATGTCCATTACTTATACAGTCTATGGGCGACACATTGGCAAGATGGCTGCCAAGCAACAGACATCAATTGACCACTGTTTGAGACCAACAAGAGTCTGGGACATTTCCAGCTGTGTTTGTTTCAACCAAACTCTGTATTTTAAGCCAAAACATGATCTTTTACCAACCCTAACCAAGTGTTTTTTGTGTCTAAACCTAACCATACATTAACCAAAGTGTGGTCACAACATAAAATTGAAACAAACGTAAAGAAACAAAGTTTCAACATATGTTGTTTGCAGAAATATACAATGCCAAAATTTATTGGGTTGAAATATGTTGTCAGTGAAAATTTTACTTATATGTTCAGTATGAACATTTTGTGACTTGCCTGATGTGTTAATTAAGAACATTTCTTCATTATGTTAACAGAAAACACTATTTATTTTTCAAATTTCCTGTCACAAATTTGTTGTATACAGAGAAAGGGGGACACAAGTTATCTTGTTGCACAAAATCACTGTCTTGATAATAAGATAAATTGTGCAAACATATTAGATCCATTTTTGTACATAATTCAATTCAGTTGATTCCTTCAAGTTAGGAGTAAAATACGTGATTCAAAGAATACTTTCCCTGCAAAGTGACCATTTGTTTATCAGTTACTCACCGTGTGTTTTGTTGAATTTGTGTCGAAAACTGTATTTTTGCTTACCTTCATGGAGAATCCAAAAAAAGGTGAACATTCTTCATGAATTGAAGTAAACAGGGACCATGTTTAACAACTGCAAAACTGTATCAAAACATCTTCGCTGTATGAGCACATGCGTGCATATGAATTCGCACACCGCTACTCAGTCATGCATGAGACTGTTTGTATTGACCTGTTTTAAATCGTAACGTTTTGGTGAAGATGCATGTGTTTGGGAAGTACTGGGCACACAACTGGACAAATGAGACTTGAATTATACCGCACCAGTTGTGTGAGAGTTTTCTAAATTGATGTTTTGATATAGTTTTGCTGTTGTTAAGCACAGTTCTGTTTACTTCATGAAGAATGTTTGCCTTTTTTTGATTCTTGATTGAGGCAAAATGTACGTGGATAAGTAATATACTAATGGTCATTTTGCTGGTGAAAAATTCTGTTAGCTGAAGCCTTTAAACATACAACACCACACATGAGGTCCTTAAAGGATTTCAAACTTCCCCTTGTTGAATCTAAGGCAGCACTGATGAGGTCCAGACAATCAAATCGTATCCCCAGTTGACCCAGTTCCCCCAAAAGAGTGGCCTCGCTGAGAAGCCAAAACATCCCTATCACACATCAAATTGATTTACAGCTAACTAAAGAGTGACTCTGCCAATATGGCTCGCACTACGTCTCTAGTGAGTTTGATCTTATGTAGGTCACCGTCCCACATAATAATGACCACAGCATGTCTGACTGTTTGACTCACTCATGGCCAGTGTCCTCACCAGCAGCCATAACCAATGACATTCATCAGAATTTTATATTTGCCTTTATAAGATGCTGCTTTTTTTCTTGATTATTTCTTTCAGCCAAATATTTGATGAGCTGACATTGTTGGGAGAATTGATCATACTTTTGGGTGAAGGCCTTGTCATTGAATCTGTCCACAACTGGCCCGCACAAAGGCGGATGGTCTGCGTGTTTTATGTATTCTTTTAATAAGAAGCAACAAGCTTGAGGCTTTTGACTGTTTTTCTTCCATGATGTTTCTGCAGTGCTCGGACTAAATTCTCAATCTGCTTTTACCAGCAGAGTTCACCAGACCTCGCTCTGTGCAAAGATGCAAAGTTTATCTTAAGTTATTACGAGGCTTCAGCAGTCTTGAGATGATAAAACCAAGTGAGTGTCCCCCAGAGTTGCAGCCTCTTTAGTACCAAATCTCCTCTTTGTGTTATTGTCCCATCAGCGCAGCCGAGCAAGGATGGAATTTTATACTAGAAAGACAATAACATTAGAAGATATCCACTTGATTGTCTAACTTGTCAAACCCACACTGCCGAAGCCTCAAATTAAAGAAGTATTTCACTACTGGAAAGATGTTCTTTTCATCAGACTGGGCTCTCTGTGCAGCTGAAAGATAAACACACTTTTGACAATGGTGCTACATGACCAGAGGAACAGAGGAAAGGGGCTGTGGCATTTGCTTTTGCTTGAGAAACCTACAGCTACCAGAATGCACTGTGCCGCACCGGAACAATAAACGCTCCCACTGGTGGGTGATGTAATGCAAGTTTGGCCGCTGTGACATAAGGAAAATATAAAAAAAGCAGCGGTCATGACGACTGACAGCATTTGAGGAACCAGACTTTGGTGTCAGTTCTATTGAAGTCAATGAGGTGGGCACATCATGTTACATTTTAACCCATCATATCTTTATTATTTCAACTTTGACTGAAAAATCCTTCTACCAAATTAAAAATACACCTTACATGCTGTTGACTGACTTTTTTTTAATCTAAATATGCATGTTTTTTTTCCTTGTTATTGGTCTCCAAACAGATCATGCTGCATCCAGCAGCATCTCAGCCTCTGCTGGATAGAGCCAAAAGTCTGGCTTCTCCAATGCCGTCACTGTTGTTGTGACCGTTCCGTCTTTTATATTTTTAGATCTGAGCACTGGTAGGATGGAAGGAAGTTTAACAAAGTTTTTTTTTGTTTACACACCCTACCCACATTGTTATGATGACACAAAGCTGGCGGAAAATCGGTCAAGTATCCCTTCAACTTGTAAACTTTGAATATATTTTGCACAGAACAAGGACTTTAGATTTTGTCCTCCATCACTTTGGAAAGGATCTTGTAATGTCCAGTATGAACAGGAGGATCAGTTACACTCTAGTGTTATATATGTTAGCTACTGTGTATATGCACATTTTTTTAAAATTAATTAATTTATTTGTTTATTTAAAACAGGGAATATAAAAAGAGCAGCCGCGCACATCCAAAAAGTGAAGAAGGTGCTGGGCTAAAAGAATTAAACTAAACAAACAAGGAAAAGTTCTTTTTCCATTTTAGGTCCATTTATTCCATCATCATGGAATAAATGGACCTAAAATGGGAGCTGAAGTGTGCGGACTTTCTTTGTTTGTTTAGTTTATTTAAAACAGGGACAGTACATATTGATGAACATTAAATGTAAATATGTAGGATTGTAGCCAATGGCTAATTTTCATCCTCGGTCCCTTGACAGGTTGATGTTTAACTAATAATAATAATAATAAAAAAAAACAATAACAACAAATAAGCAAACATATAGCGAACAGTAATACAGACATGAATTGGGGGACCAGTTGAAAGTGCAAAAGTGCTTGAGTGTAAATTAAAGTGTGATGTGCAAAGTGCTCAAGTGCTTAATATTATTGCACATTGCCCATGTTAAAGTGCTAAATGAATTGCACACCGCCCGATTGCACAGGTTTATGAAGTGCCAGTCCAGTGTGCAGGTACTATTGCACTCAAATTAGCATACATAGATGTATTTATGTACGCACAATTACACTGAGTTACATAGATATTGTATGTATGTGTACAAGGACTGGCTTGGCTTGTCACCGGCACATCCCAGTATACAAGCCAGACCACGTCCTGAGATGGTTCCCCAACAAAAGACAGACAGTGCTTTGTGCTGTTATATTGCCCATAGTGATTGCACATTTTATTGACAGACGTGAAAACTGTGAAGGATAATTCTGGTTTATTACACCTTGAGTCTTGTTAAAAAAAAACTGAGTGGCCTCGCCCACTAGTGTGTGAATGTGTGTGTGAATGTGTGTGACTCTTAGCGTAAAAAGCGTTTTGTGTGGTCAGATGATGAGAAAGGCGCTTTACAAGTGCAGGTCCATTTACAATACAACATGATTATCATTGTTTTCCATACTCTAAGTATTGTGAAAACATACGTTAACTTTTTTTTCCAACTGCAAATTAAGGAAACATCTGTTTTTATCAAATAAGTTTACACTCTGTTCATCTCACTTCAGTTGTTTTTATTTCAGCAAAATGTATCTAGTAGACTGAAAAAGCAATTGACTTCAATATTCCAGAAGGGAAAAGTTTCATTTGCATTTGCTATATTAATAATCTATATAAGTAAAAGATCAATACTGCCGTTTGTGTGTTGTTACAATATTGCCATGCAAAATATCATGAAGCTAAGCTGTACTGATTTTTCCCCCACCCTAATATGTTTGTATATGAAAAGTGGCTTATAGGTGTACAAATCTGATCATGATCATTCAAGCAGTTAGACAGGTTTAATACAGTTTAGCCAGAATATTTAAACCACTGTATTTGTAGGTAAAACTAACCGTCAGTGTATCTCAAATGATGATAACAATCCCTCATTGTGCAGAACAGTGAGTGCAGTGGGTCAAAGTTGAAAACACGAGTCAGTCTGTAAATTCTGCTGGATGTTTACAACAGCATTTATTTTCTCTTTCAAATCCGTTTGGAGTGCCCTGACCCTCAGTGTTTGTTTATCAAGATTTGTGGAGATCATGTTTGTTGTCCAAACATGGCACCACCTTTGCCATCTCAACAATTACTTTGGTAACCGCAATGTCATCATGGCCAAATCTCAGAAAAGCTGTAAACCGTAATCGTCCTTTAAAACCAATGACATCAGAATTCGGAAAACTTGTTTGCACCCAACCAAAGTCTGTTGACAGGTGCTCTCCAGAGATGGGTGATTTAAATGGCTGACCGAATATTTCCAAACTTCTTGTTATTCCAATTTTTTGACAAGACTTTCTCCAGACCTTCTGAAGTATGACGAGATGGAGCTGTGGCTGCACAGGATTACAGTCTCCCTCCATCCTCCTCCTCCTCCTCCTCCTCCTCCTCCATCTCCTCACCTCCTCCCTCCCCCCTCTCTTTGTTTCTCTCCAGAGATTGAACTGAAGTGAAACAGCACAGCAGCTGGCTCCAGCTCCTCCAGATGTGCTTGGACAATAAAAAGAGTTATTGTTATTAAGTCCCTCCCCCTGGAAACAGAAGAAGGAGCTTGCTATGAAAGAGAACAACTAATTCTTTCCTATGATTTTTAAATCCGCTTACCTGAGAAAAATCCTTGTACATAAACTTTTTTATAGATAACTTTCAGTGTTGTGATAGAAAATTAACAAATAGGAAATGTGGATTATGTGTGGCTGGCTGCCAGAGTGGTTCATGGTTTATATTTTTATTTCTCTGCTTATATAGCATCTGTCTTCACTACACCAACCTTTATTTTACATCCGCAAACTCTTTTACCCTGGGGAAATTTTTCCTGGATTTACCCTCAGTTAGGAGAAATCTCCAGCTTTGCGGCAACAGTGTCTGTTTGTCCTTGTTTCAACATGTTGTGCACAAAGCCAGATCTGTGAAGAAATGGTTTTCCCAGTTTGCTGTGGAAGAACTTGACTGGCCTGCACAGAGCCCTGACCTCAGCCCCATCCAGCAGCTATGGGATGAAGTGGAGCTGTGAGCCAGAGCTGATCGCCCAACATCAGAGTCAGACCTCACATACTCTTGTGTCTGAATAGGAGAAAATCCCTGCAGTCAGCAGGTTCAGCATCTAAAAGAAAGTCTGAAACCACAATAGTGGAGGTTGTTATAGCAGCACTTTAATGCCCATGATTTAGGAATGACGTGTTCAACAATCATATAACTGTTACGTTCCTTTGTTTTCCACCAAAATAGGTCAACGGATTCTCATAGAACACTTCGTATGATATCCTATGAATTAGCGCCCCACGAATGACATTCGTTACATCCTTAATGTACAGATACTTTATTAACGTGAAGTTTCCCGTTGGCCACCATAGTTCTCCTACACGCTTGGCACACAAGAGAAGTTTCAATTCTGCAGCTTCACCCCTGGATACACTTAAGTGGACACACTTAAACTTTAAATAGCTTCAGCGAAGAAGAAGTAGATGGTACTGTCAGAGAGTGTGAAGTAAGATGATTCTTCTGACCTTAAAGCGACTTAAAGGGGACAAACAGAAGGATTGTATGTTAAGGGGTAAACATCCCTGTTATCCTTGGCACTGCTGCTGACTCTTCACGCACAGATGTTCTTCAGGGAAAGTTTAATTCAGAGTGTTATCCTTGGACGGTGTTACTCGGCTCCTTTTGTTCTTTAAATGAGTATTTCTGGTGGTGTTGTAGGAGTGTGATGACAGCTTGTTGGTGTTGGTTGCAGTTTGACAGCCCAGCGGAGCCAAGAGGATGCTGAGGAGGTGGAGCGGGAGCGAAGGAGGAGGGCCAGGGAGATGCGGAGAGGACAAGGGAGCCCCTCCTGGCCAGAGCCCCCCCAACACAACGAGCTCACACACAACATAGAGTGAGTACAACACACTGTTACACACACACGCTTTACTCCTCTGTGCAGGCCTTACAGCTGGCTCACTATGCTGTGTGTAAATATTAAAGCTTGTGGTAACGTGGCTGTAGATTCACTACAGCAGGTGCCTGGGGGCCAGATTCTGGGATTTTAGGAAATTCTGAGCCTCCCCTGGCACTTTTTGATAAGCAAGCTTTATTTTGATGCTTTTTAATGCACTCTGGCCTCTTATTTACATTGATACTACAAAAAATCTCGTTGTGAATCAGTTTATATTCACAGTGAATTTGAAAATGGTCGGCGGGCCACCTGGCAGCCTTTCACTGACCAGAGCTGGCCCATGGGCCTCAAGTTGAGTATCACTGCACTACAGTCAGTCCAGGTGGCACAGGTAATATAGATTTGGTCCTCAGCGTATTTTACTGTAAGTAAGTTTCGATCACTTCATCTTTCTAAACATTTTTCAGTCATGCACAAAACGGGAAACTCTGGAAAATGATCGTGAAAAAAAGTTTTTACTCTCACCCAAAATAAAAAAATAATTCGGAACAAGTAGCTACTGTGGAAGAGCTATTTCGCCGTGATTTCAGGGTTATAAGGTGGACCAAATGTTGTATCAACTATTAAAGCTTTTAAGGAATAATTTGCTTTCTTGCTGAGAGTTAAATGAGAAAATGGACACCACTCTCATATGGTTTACGAAGAATCAGTAGCCAGTTAGCTTAGCTTAGCATAAAGACTGGAAGCAAGGAAAAATTGTGGGCCTTGCTCTATCCAAAAATAACAAAATCCAACTACAAGCACGATCACTGATTATCATTTTAAACCTTGTCTGTTTAATCTGCACAAACAAACCATACATCTTGTGGTTCTCTTTCATAGCATTCCTTTCGTGTCTCACATTAGGCATTCCCAATATGGAGATGCTACTCAGAGAACCGGGGTTACACAAGTAACCTAAAGTTATCTTTCAAAGCATTCATTTCATGTCTCACATTGGGAACGCCTAATGTGAGACACGAAACGAATGCTATGAAAGAGAGTTACGCAAGTAACCTAAAGTTTTATGGAGTTGTTTCAGTGTGACTTCCTGTAATCTCCTTTATGCTAAGCTAAGCTAACCGACTGCTGGTTGTAGCTTCATACAACACGGATTTGAAAGTGGCAACTTTTGTCTTGTGTCTCTGTCCTCAGCTCAGTTTGGGACTGACAGATTTGAGTTCTCTATTTTGAATATGGCCAGTTTGTTTGTGTAAAACTGCCCTTGCTGTTTACAGCTGAGTGGCCGTCACCTGCAGTGCTGATACAGTGGAAAAAGACTTGTTTGTGTGTGTGTGTACTTAGTTACACAGTCCAGTGATGCAGCAGGTGAATGAGCTGAGAGCTGCTGCTGTGCCATCAGTTTGTGTTTCATCAGTCAGAGATGTGACATCTCTCCAGGGACATCACTGCTGAGCAGACTCATTTACAGCACTGTCAAGTAAAATGCAGCTCACTCATCTCATACTGCACTGTTCACTGAATCAGTCTTTAGCTTCATGGTTACTCCTGTCGGGAGATTTGAATAATATGATATACTTTATCTTTGGTACTTTCAGTATATTTTGATGCTAATACTTGTCTTACTTGACTTAGCAGAGTATTCCTACATTGTAGTACTATTATTTTTACTTCAGTTAAATATTTGAGTAGGCCACTCATTCCACATCTGTGATAAACTCAGCTCTTGGAAAGGAATTAAATAATCCGTATTTCAGGTATGTTTATGCGTAGTTTCTTGTAGACTACTGGGGACACTGATTTAAAATGATTTAAGTCCTGGGTCTTCATCAAGGTCCTCAGAAGTTATTTGTCGAAACATAAAACCATAATATAACTGAATGACTGTCTTCTTATGTTGCCTTTCATCCCACCAAATATAAAAACGGACGTCTTTGGTGGAGGTCATTAAACCTAACAAAGGATCGACTACCAGTCAGCTACATTTCAGACTGAATTCAGAGGGCAGTCGTAACTGTGTTTGTTCAGCCAACAGTGTGACTGTGTGTGTGATACATTCTCTGTCAGCCTGAATTAAATGAGGGTTAAACACACACAGTTAACATTGGGAACACACTTTAGTTTCTCTGGAAAAAACACATCAGCCTTTAGGTGAGTTGTTGGAGCTGATGAGGTCCAGTCTGCTGACCGGCGCTGACCTGGAACAGGAGGCTGCACGCCTCTCTGTTTATTGTTTCCATGGGCACCGTCTCTGTTGTTATGGAGTCCGAGGCTGCAGGTCTTGTCTGCCACCTGGCTCAACACTCTGCCCTGTTAGAAACCTTTGGGTGGTACTCGGCTGCCTGGGTAAAAAAAAAATCAACAGCAACAGGAGACAAACATTTACAGCTTGCAGCTTGCATATTTAGTTTCTGCAGTTTTAAAATTTTCAGCACGTCCTTGGCATCACTCATCATTCAGATCTAGATTCAGCATGTGGGCGAACACGTCTAAAAAAAATAGGGTTGCTGCTTTGGTTCTACTAATTCAAGCTAGACAGTAACTTCAATCAATCATCTGAACCATTGACATGGCTGCATTACGTAAAACTTACAACCAATAGCTTTACATCACTTCCGGTCAATCAGGTCATGTCACTAAACCATAACACTTCTCCACTTGGTTCTCCTCAGGTTAGACGAGGAGCTGAAGCCCAGATGCCGCCTGGTCCTGGATGAGGACGAGGGCTTCAGCGACTGGAGTCACAGGCTGGAGAGTCGTAATGAGCAGGAGGTGCAGGATGACTGCAAGGCCAGAGTGCAGAGACTTTCAACACCACAGTGGAAACCAGAGCCTGAAGAGGGGAAACAGCAGGAGGGTGAAGAGGAGGAGGGATGTGTGCCAGAGCGAAGCAGTCGGTCCCAGGAAGCTTCAACGAGACCCCCAGAGAAGGTACAAACGTAACATATCAATACAGTCAATACTGGGGGTTTCTTAACAGATGAGTTTGTATTGTCCTGGAATTTTGTAAATATGGCTTTCCCAGTTGACTGGATGATATTACAGTCTGGCATGCAGCAATGAATTGTTTTAAGAAGTATAATCCAACAAGCCCTTAGGGTGCCGCTGGGTTGGGTATCTGTTGTTTTCTGCATAGCTGTTTTCACTTTGAAATGCCTTAAAAACCATTAGATGGATTGCTAAGAAATATAATTCAGACATTTATGTTGCTTTTAAGAGCAATTGTAGTAACTTTGGTGATCCACTGACATGCTAAACTGAGATGATAAAAACAGTGAGCATTATACTCTGGGCCACCTATAAAGGGGAAAAATGGGGAAAGCTTTCTGGGGTCCTTGGGGGGATGGCATAGAGGACAGCAGAAATCATGTTCATCCTTCAGGCCCAGACAGACAAAACCAACCAACATCAAAATGACTGTTGCGTTGTCCTGAACACACTGCAGAGACTAGACTACAACCAACAGCCAAGTAGCACATATGAGTTGCATGAGCAGAAACAACTCTATAGCAGCAGGTGGCTGTAGTCTGTATTCGTCATTTAAAAAAGGGAATCCAGAAGACCGACAGGACGGAATCAAGATGCTAGTTAGCCAGTTAGCACATTAACAACACAACAAAACAAAGGATATTTAGTGTGAACCAGTGATCAGTGAAACAAACAATTATCAGCTGTTTCTGCTGAAGAGCTCAATGGCTAAAAAAACAATCTTACCTAATATAGCAAGTTTGTTTTGATCTCACTCCCTCTGGACTTTAGTCGTTTGTTTGATTTCCTCACCTCTGTTTTACTTTTACTATTAAGAGTGATTTCATTCACCAATTGGCTCTGCCACCTCCAACGCAGATTTTCCAACTTGCTGAATCGTCCAAATAATGCCTACAAGAGCTGACTAGTGCTAGTGCTGCTGGACACAGTGCCAAAAGTAGGCCTTCTTTGGTGCTCACCAAAAGCCAGATATTGACCGATGGCCGACAGACAGCTTGGTGTGTCAGGGCCATTAATAAATAATAAAAACCCCATTTTATTTAGATTCAAAATATTCACCGTTACAAATTAAAACAACAAAACTAAACATTGTAGGCTATTTAATGTAGCTTTAGTAAAATGTGGCCTGTTTCATAATGAGAACCGGCTCTTCTGAAAATGATAAGGGTCATTTTTTGTCTGAAATTGTTGCAAGAGGAAAAAAATGCAAGTGGCAGGACCTGCACATAAGTCAGGATGCCAGCGGGGAGGAGGGCTTTAAACCAAAATAATAATTTGATGACCAACCTTTTTTCAGTCAGCTCAGAGAGCTGCTCCCAGCCAGGCTGAAGAGGCGAGCGATAGCTAGGTAGCTAGATAGCTAGATAGCGATAGCTAACGTTACAGCTAATGTTACTAGACACTTGGTAGCTAGCATCATGTACATGTGTCTATGGGCTTTACTGGACATTTCCATGTTCCCAGCCATTTCTGTGGGATAAACATTAGCATTTTAGCATTGACACTGTGAGCAGTAGCTCAGTCCATAGGGACTTGGGTTGGGAACCGGAGGGTCATCTGTTCAAGTCCCCATCCGGGCCAAAATATGGAGCGTGGACTGGTAGCTGGAGGGGTGCCAGTTCACCTCCTGGGCACTGCTGAGGTGCCCCTGAGCAAGGCACCGAACCCCCCAACTGCTCGGAGCACCTGTCATGGGCAGCCCACTCTGACATCTCTCCACTTAGTGCATGTATAGGTTCAGTTTGTGCATGTGTGTGTTCGGACCTGTGTGTAATTGACAAACAGAGTGAAAAATTGAATTTCCCGTCAGGGATTAATAAAGTATATCAAATTTAAAAAATTTAAAAAAAAATATTAGCATGTTGGTGTTAGCATTTAGCCCATAGTGCCCCTAGGCTGAAGTATAACTGCTATCATGGCTGCTGACTCAAAAGTGAAGGCAATAATTATGACTACCATTATTTGTAACTACTTCAACCGTATTTTTTTTACACAACATTCCTCAGATAATTCTGATGCGTATTGATCGCCGTCACTAAAACATGTGACTAAACAGGCCCTTAATGAATTTCTGACCTTACTCAGGTGTACAATATCAGTCTTCAAACTCTGTTATACGGTCCATGGAAATGAAAACTTACTTTCCAAGCTTGATATTTAACATTAACCTGTAGCTAAGGTTAGTTCTCAAAATACCTCATAATGTCTGTTCACTTCTGGTACACTGACACACTTTCAGATACTGTACATACCATCACTGTAGAGCATCATGTTATCTGCTTTGCTTTTGCTTCATTTTAGATGTCCAACAACAGAAAGGAAGTCAAGACGTCATACAGCTCATCAGTCTTCGTGTCACAGGACACCAGGGCGCAGCATGCCATGGGCCAACCCCCAGACAGGACGTCCTACCTGGCAGCTGGGACAATGAGGCCACGGTGTGTTCTCCACTCACTGCAGACAGTAACATGTTTTTATAGCCCTAATTGCAACTGTTAGTGTGTTGGGATCTGAACATGCTAATTTCTTTAATCAAGCTATCTCCGTCACAGTGGAGCGGCCTGCAGGGTGGATGGGGAGGTGGAGCAGGAGGAGCAGAAAGAAGAGGTGCAAGAGATGCAGGCTTGTCTGCAGAGGGAGTGGAGGTCAGCAGAAACCCGGAGGTCAGCAGAAACCCAACAGAGCCCCAGAGATGAAGATGATCAGGAGGAAGAAGAACTGAGCTTTACACTTGAGGAGAAGGACAACCTCTGCCTCAGGAGGGAGGAGAAACACAGGGACGAGGAAGAACAAAAGATGCCAGACAAGGTAACCTTCCCAATAATACCTTTGCTACTGTCACTGCTTGCTGGGACTATCACTATTACCTGTACTTTTTGCTTGGAGGAAACCTAAATATGATATTTGTCAGTTGGTCTTTCCATCGTCTGTCATCTCAGTCCACCCCAAAGTATGTTTGAAACTACTATCCAGATTGGGAATATTTTCATGGTCACTGTTATTAAATGATTATTACGGTAACTATAAAGTTTAAGGCAAAAAGCCTTTTTTATGCAGAGATCCCACAAGAGGGCTGCAACAAAGAGCCGGCTTTGTTTTTTTTTGTACAGAACCTAACAAACCAGGCATCATGCTGCCCCAGTGTCTGATTGTAGATAGCATGCCAGCTAAAGGAAGTAAAAGAGGCATGACGTGGGAAGCACACCTCTCTGCCCTTCCACGTGCAAACGAGGAAAGCCTGAGGCAGAGATAGCAAATCTCCCTGCCCTTCCATGTGCCTGCATGGAAGAGCAGCAGCAAAGACCCCTCAGGAACAGAACAGGGCAGCATCAATGACAAACAGAAATGATATTGATAAGTCAGACACAACATGAAAAAGGAGGAGCTGGGGTGGACATGTAAAGTGGCTTGCAGAGGAAGCAGCAAGAGTAGGCAGGCCAGAGCAGTTTAAATAGGGCACTCTGAATGAGATTTGCCGATTGGTTGCATAGAAAGTAATCATGTGATCTATCAGCTGACTCCCTCCATCAGTCAGCTGATCCATCAGTTAACTGGGCTGTTGGAGGTAAGCTGATGTAGCTGGTATGTGATCTATGCTTGACATGGTGTCCTGCCTGAACTAACGCTTTGCTCAATTTGTTCAGCAGCGCTTTCTAAACAATAACAATGGCAACAATCAAGTAACAATCATATGGACATTTTTGGTTGCTCTTCTGCTTTGAGTTAGCTGCTAACTGCCATTAGCTGCTTTTTAAAGCTCCTGTTGGTCACCCATAACAAAAAACGTCAGATCCATCCCGCCTTGCTGGCAATCACTTTTACACTGATGTTGATTCAGCACTCTTTCTACCTCTGCTGCCGGCTTGAAAGCGGCTCGACATTCCCACCTAGAAAAGGCAGTTTAAAAGGGGCTAAAGTTTCTGTTTACATGCCGTGTTACTCACCAAAGCACACTGTGTATATTCTCAGCAACAAACATGCTGAATCCATTTCCTTCCTCATAAAACATTTGAAAAGCTTATTGCAAAGTTTGAAACAGGCTTTGTTTATATCCATGTTTACTAGCACTTCCCTACCTTTGCTGACGCACTGCTGCATTTCTTGGCACATTACTTCCTCATCAGTGGAATAGTGTGAAACCACTGGCAGGAATATGTACTGCGTCACCCACATGTGAATGAGAACAATTTAAACTGGGGCCCCTTCTTAAAGACATCTTTTCAAACCACTTATCTAACCTTTTGACAAAGCTTTTTATCAATGCTGCACACTGTTTTATTTCTAACGTGTCTTATCTGTTTTATAACTAATAATATTGTTTTTATATTATATTATTGTTGGGTATTTCATTCCATTTTATTTCTGTATTATTTTTATTATCTGACTTTTTTTTGACTCTTTGCAGCCCTGAAATGTTTTAATGTTGGTTCAACAATGTAAAGCATTTCATAGTTTGTTGTTATTATTGTATTAGTTGTCAGCAACTCCACAAGGTACTTTTAATGTCCACATGTACCTTCATCAGGACAGTTTTTTACCTTCATGATTGGCCCTCCAATGTACGTTGTCTTTCACATTATGTGGAGATATGAAGGGCCTCTGGTAGGAGTTCAGACTCTTACTCTTACTCTTACTATTCATAAATACTAAGCAGTAGTGTGCCGACACAAAAGCAAACACGTCTTGTTTCTCCCAGCGTTTCATAAAACATTTAATCATACACATGTCCGCTTATTAGAAAACTCACAGTTCACAGAATTTGGCTTCAAACCTGAAAGTAATAAAGTACAAGAATGCAGCTTTGGAGCTCAGGGTGCAGAAATGAGGCTTGACGAAGGCAGCCATGATGTAAGACGTCGTAACAAATTCCTACTTTTAGCACCGGCGGTTCACCAGTGTTTTATTAGTCTTTTGCCACCAAATAACACAGTGAGGGTGAACAGCGTGAACACATTTTTTAATGTTTAAACCAGAGAAAGAACAGGTAGTGAGGGAAACTGCTCTTTAGATTATACTTTTTTAAAGAATAAGAAACTTATGATACTGTTTATACTGACCTTCAACTATTGATCAGACTTCTGCTCATGAAATGATAACATTGGTTGACATGTGTATGCTGGTGTTGTCCCCAGAGGCCAATGGAGGGCAGGAGGAGTGAGGAGGTGAACAGAGAATCTGCAGTCTCTATCTGCAGCAGCAGCGAAGGCGAGGAGCCAGTAAACTACGGTCCCATGAGCCCGACATTCAAGGTATCTCAGCGAACCAAAGACAGTCTCTACTGTGAAGTTTTCCAGATTCTAATAGTAATGCCAGAAAATGATGTCATGAATTACTGATGTTCACCATGCTGCGTCTCTTCCATGCTCCCTGCTGGTCCTCCAGAAACTCCTCATCCAGTTTTACCCAGTAAGTCCTGTGCATGTGTCAACTGACCGTTTAAACTAAGGTTAAATTCACACTTTATGTTTAAAACAGGAGTAACATGCGGCATGTCAGAGCTGTACTTACAGTAATTTAAATGACTCCTGTGAGAGCTGCAGTGATCTGTATATCAGCACTCTCTGTCTCATTACAGGATGAAGTGAACAGCAGAGTCTCAACAGACGGTAAATGCTCGGTGAGTGCTGCTGTGCTGTAGATGTGTGTCAGGGTCAAAGGTCAGCAGCTACCACAGAGATGGAGAGAGATGGGGTAGATCAGTTCCATGAATCTCTGCTTCTGGAGTTATCTTTTTGCTTGCAGAATCAACAATATCTTTAATTTTTGTATTGTTTTTAATATTCAGATTCTTAAAACTTGCTTCATTGCAGATTGTTATTATTATTATTATTATTATTATTGTTATATTCTCCAATTTATGTCATTTAAAGCTCAGCTAGGTAAACAGACAGAGTTTCTTTCACCAGTCTTTGGACAAATATAGCAAATGTCTGCTAATGTGATAAAACTACTGCCTGTCTCTTCAGCCAGGATTAACAACTTATGGAAAGATGAATTTCGTAACACCTTGAACAGCTCATTTTTATTTGATCCATATTCCAGATTTTAGGGGTTCTCTCAAACCCCACCCTCAAACTAGTAAGAGAAAACATGTTTCTGCCTGCATTGTGAAAAAGAATTACAACTTTGTGCCAGTTTATAGTCTGAACTGCAGCCTGCTCCAATAAATAAAAGTCTGTGTTACTGTAGGTCATTTCCAAGGATATCAGTGTGAGTTTTAACCATTGATTGTCTGAATTATTTCCTCAGATCATGGAGAGAACTGAGTCTCTGAGGAAAAGGTGAGTTTGTGTTTGTGTGACCTGAGATAGATTTAAAGATTAATTGAGCAGCATTGTAATGCATCAAGTCTGTCTCCAGTGCTGCTCCACCTCTTGGAAATGTTCTTAATGATAAAAAATTAAATTTAGACATGCTGCTTAAATAAAGCTTCATCTGTTATTCTGTGTTATTTTTAAAGTATGTGTCTCTTGTGCAACAGCAGATTTCTAACAGTAATATACAGTACAGGCCAAAAGTTTGGACACACCTTCTCATTCAATGCATTTTCTTTATTTTCATGACTATTTACATTGTAGATTCTCACTGAAGGCATCAAAACTATGAATGAACACATGTGGAGTTATGTACTTAACAAAAAAAGGTGAAATAACTGAAAACATGTTTTATATTCTAGTTTCTTCAAAATAGCCACCCTTTGCTCTGATTACTGCTTTGCACACTCTTGGCATTCTCTCCATGAGCTTCAAGAGGTAGTCACCTGAAATGGTTTCCACTTCACAGGTGTGCCTTATCAGGGTTAATTAGTGGAATTTCTTGCTTTATCAATGGGGTTGGGACCATCAGTTGTGTTGTGCAGAAGTCAGGTTAATACACAGCCGACAGCCCTATTGGACAACTGTTAAAATTCATATTATGGCAAGAACCAATCAGCTAATGTCCATTCCTTGTGTTTCTTGGCCCAAACAAATCTCTTCTGCTTGTTGCCTCTCCTTAGCAGTGGTTTCCTAGCAGCTATTTGACCATGAAGGCCTGATTCGTGCAGTCTCCTCTTAACAGTTGTTCTAGAGATGGGTCTGCTGCTAGAACTCTGTGTGGCATTCATCTGGTCTCTGATCTGAGCTGCTGTTAACTTGCCATTTCTGAGGCTGGTGACTCGGATGAGCTTATCCTCAGAAGCAGAGGTGACTCTTGGTCTTCCTTTCCTGGGTCGGTCCTCATGTGTGCCAGTTTCGTTGTAGCGCTTGATGGTTTTTGCAACTCCACTTGGGGACACATTTAAAGTTTTTGCAATTTTCCGGACTGACTGACCTTCATTTCTTAAAGTAATGATGGCCACTCGTTTTTCTTTAGTTAGCTGATTGGTTCTTGCCATAATATGAATTTTAACAGTTGTCCAATAGGGCTGTCGGCTGTGTATTAACCTGACTTCTGCACAACACAACTGATGGTCCCAACCCCATTGATAAAGCAAGAAATTCCACTAATTAACCCTGATAAGGCACACCTGTGAAGTGAAAACCATTTCAGGTGACTACCTCTTGAAGCTCATGGAGAGAATGCCAAGAGTGTGCAAAGCAGTAATCAGAGCAAAGGGTGGCTATTTTGAAGAAACTAGAATATAAAACATGTTTTCAGTTATTTCACCTTTTTTTGTTAAGTACATAACTCCACATGTGTTCATTCATAGTTTTGATGCCTTCAGTGAGAATCTACAATGTAAATAGTCATGAAAATAAAGAAAACGCATTGAATGAGAAGGTGTGTCCAAACTTTTGGCCTGTACTGTACCTGCATCATGACTAACCTGAATGTTTATCGATTCTTTTAAAGCACCAGCAACATAAAGAAGACGCTGCCTCCTGTTGCTGTCTCCAAGATTGACAAGAAACTGGAACAATACACACATGCTCTCGAGGTAAAACCCCATTTCGTTACCTTCTTTTTTTCATTGGTATGTTCCTTGTATTGACTTGAGCAATAAGCAGGTATTTGGAAATGAATGTTTTGTAAACCCTGACAGTACCTACACAAACTGCCAACTGCGATTTTATTCTGGACAACCAGCTCATAATCACAAAAGACAGACATCTTCATCACTGCAGACCTCACTACTGGCCAAAGTGAACTTAAGTGTTGAAGATCTTCAAAATTCTGTGTCTCAAGCTATCACAGTGGTAAATCTAAACTTCCTGAATCTCGCTTTTTTTTTTTCACAGGTCTCCTCAAAGGAATGCAGATCAGGCAGCCAGGCGCTGACAGACCTGACGAGTCCCAGTGAACCCGTCTCCTCCAAGAAGAACCTGTTTGAGGCCGGGGAAGCCTGGAACCAGACCGCCATCTCAGTCACACCATCCAAGGTAAATGATGAAGTTAACTTTTACAGCATGACTGATACATAAATTTACTTTTGCAGTTGTCTAAATGAAGACTTCATTAACTTTTATTGAGAGCAAGCACAGAACATTTGCAAAGTATTCATGGTGACTGAAACAGTAACTGCTGACTGTTATCGCCCCGTTTGAATGTGCCTCAACCCAGAGATTCCCAGCCAGGGGTACCAGTACCACAGAGGGTACTTCTACAGTTACCAGGGGGTACCTGGAAAGACTGTGGAATAACTCAGCTAATTTGAAAGAAAGTTAAATGTTGAGTGAAGTTAAAGTTTGATTTGGTTAAAAAAAAGAGAGAAAGAAAGACAGAAAGATTCAAAAATTTGTGTACAGGAGGAAAGAGCCCAGTCTCTCTCCGAAGTCGTTGAAATTCAGCGCTTGGGCAGTGACTTGTAGTGTCAGAAACCAACTATGAGTGATATCAGGGGGAAACGTGGTGAGACAAGGACGAAAGTTGAGGCGGGCAAAAGGGGTGGTGGATGGGTCCAACAAACACAGACTTAAACCCAAAAGAGCGGTGTTCGCATCCTGTAAGATTCTAAAGGCAAACCTTGTTCTTTTTTTTAGTCAATTTTTAAAGATACTGTAAATTTTCCTGTGAAAATGGAAGTGTATTTTGAAAGAAGACAATCTGTGTAACACGCAGAACTTGACACCTTGTCCCAGAATGTCAACAACCAACAGACCCAGGGTACCTTGTGAGAATGTGTTGGCAGTAGCAGCGTGGAAACTAAACTACATTTTGTGTGAAGTCCTGCATCAGGGATAATTTGACGTTTTCTGCTGCTGTGCTTTCTTGATGAATATAGAATTCAAACTAATATTTAGGTTATATGAAATAGATGCAAGTAAACATAAAACAAATGATTTGTGTCCACAGTAATGACAAATGTTTCTTCTTTGTCTTAGGATGCAGATGGTTTGAAAGTCGGTGTGGCTGGTCTCATCAATCAGTGGGTGAGAGGAAGTGAAGACGGGAGCAGGTGCAGCTCGCCCTCCAGACCGGCAGTAAGTCCGAATTTTATCCTGAATGACCACGATTGTGTCAAACTTGTCTCCTAATGACTACCTTCTTGTGTTGCTTGATGTTTGACACGATTCACAAAGCACTTTACCCCTGAGCTCATCATTTTTCCAACAAATTTCAGCTCTGTGACATGAGATGTAGAACCCAGTCGACATTTGTATGTGGGCCCCATGTGGTTAGTAAGTGAGCTTAAAAAATGGGACCAATATGGGAATGTCCATGGGTTCCATAATGGCCCCATGCCAGTTACCCACATGGGTGGGTTTACCCAAGAGGGCCCCACATGGATTATGTTCCAGCTACCTGAGTACCAAGTGGCTATGGGCCCAAAATGGGCATCTTATCTGGGGACAACTTGAGTAAAACCACCCATGTGGGCAATTGGTAAGAGGCCATTATGGAACCTGTGGACAGTCCCACATAGGGCCCATTTTTCAGCTTGTTTACTACCCACATGGGGCCTACATACAAATGTTGGCTGGAAAGAACTGTTCATTTCTGTCAACATTTCAGTCCTTTCCCCTTTCTGTCTGCCTGATAACTTCCTTCTCTTTCCCCTATCTCAGTTTAGTTTCATAACTTTTTAGTCAGCATTCCTGTCTGCTCCTCTCTGCTTCATGCAACCACACCCAGCCTCTTGTCATCTGGAGTGAATCATCTCAGCTCTGTTCTGCAGAGCAATCAGTGAAGTCTTCCCCCTCGTGGCTGCTGAGATGACAAACTGTGTAATGTATGTTGATATGTTTGCAGGATATGAAACCTGGGGGTGTTTTAAACAAGAAGAATTTATGGGAGAGTTTTGGTGACACATCTCCTGGAAGAGAAGGGAAGGTACGGATTCACACACTAAATTCTGCTGATCGATATGTATATCAAAGTGTGGTCCTCATCCAGATGCACTCATTGAGCCCAAATATTGCCAAATAAGACCCCAAGATTCTTCACATTTAAATTCACATTTTGGATGATTAAATCAGTTTTTCCATGTGAATAACCAAAACAAGTTCACACAGCCAGTTTCTGAAGCATGGTGGATTTGATGTCTTCCAGTCTTTTAAAATGAGTTTTTTATCTAGCACCATGCCCATCAAAAGAGCTGTCTGCATGTATGATGGAAGTGTTAAATAGTCTTTTGAACAACCAGAAAGAGCCAAGTCCCTGTCAGGAGAGAGCGACCTATGATAAACCCCAGAAAAAAAAGGAATTCTTTACCACAATGAATAGATTAGTGGACAGCTCCAGAATGAGTGAAAAAGTGTACCATCGTTTGACTTGCATTTGTCACAGACTGTTTGTCTCGTTTCATGAATTTAATTCCAGGAGAGCTCAACTGGAAAAAGATATAAGTTTGTGGTGACGGGTCACGGCAAATACGAGAAGGTCTCTGTGGACAGCGACTGCAGTGAGGATGCAAACTGTCAGTCAGGTGAGACAGATTACAGTTTATCATTCATCCTCCTTTTTAATAATTTGTTTTAAATTGTTGTTTATTGTGATTATTATTATAAGTTACTGATTTACTAATTCATTAATATTAATATATTAATATTATATTAAAATGTGCCTTATCTTCTCAGAGACTTAGTGATACTGATTCTGGTTAAGTTCTGCTGTTAAAATCCTCGTTTTAACTTTACTTGAAATTGAAAAACTGGTGTGAAGTTTAAGTTTATTCATATAAAATCATATAAAAAGAAGTTAAGTATTTCTGACTGACATTGGATTTGTATGGGATTTGTTAAAAATATATAGAAGAACACAAACATTATCCTTTAAAAAAGATTTCTCAGCTGTGATGTGTCACTTCCTCAATCTGCAGTGTAACTATCTCTGTTGGGACTTGCTATCTCTATAGTTTAAGTGCCAATCAAAGCATTGACATTAAAAAAAGAAGCACGAGACAAGATTTTCTCAGTCAACTTTATGCCTTTTCAGAATCACACAATAAACAAAAACATGTTTTAGCTTAACAATCAGTGTAATAAACGGGGCTGTGGTCAGCTCACAGGGACAAAGTCCCCCTCACCTAAAAGAAATTCCACATCATGCTGGTCACCTTGTGGAAAACAACAATTTTAAAAACTCTACAGAGATAAAAAGCGTCAAAATAACAACAACATGCTAATATCTGCTACTGCAGCACCAAAATCCTCCAAAGCTGTGAAACATCACACCTTTCATCTAATATCTGTCCCCCTTCCAGCTATCACTCAGTTTTCAGTTAGTCTGTCTTCCTACAGCAGGCCTCATCGTCGTCATCATCATCGTCATCGTCATCATCATCGTCATCGTCATCATCATCATCATCATCATTATAATCATCTTTATCAATTATTGATATCCTATTTTACATCCTAGACACAGTCTTAACTCAGTACTAATGCTATCTAAGTCCTGGACGATTCATCACAAGGCAGGAAATAACAATCTACCAACAGAGTCACTAGGTTAACCTGATGCACTGGCTGGAAATATTTTCATCGTATCATCTGTGTTGGATGGAAACCATAGATCTCCAACTTTTTGTAACTGAGGAACAGCCTCATTCAGTACATATATACACACAACTTTATGTATTTCACTGAAACTGAAAAACAGAGTTTCCACACAACACTGGTGATATGGTGAAACTGGAATTTAATCTTGGGTTGTATTAGGGCTGGGCAATGTATGATGGGGTGGTCTCATGATACCACAAGGCAATATCGTCTCCCAAAGTAATTTTTTGAAACACTAGAGAATTCAGTCGCATTCATGTGTAGTCTAATGGAAACAACACTTAGAGCTTAAAGCCATGCTAACAGCTCTGTGAGGCAGTGCTGAGGAACACCGATGCTTTTAGCTACATGCTTACATCAGCATTCTCACTGTGACAATGCTAACATGCTGTTTAGCAGGTATGAAGTTTACTATGGTCACCATCTCAAGGCCTGGACACACCAAACCAACATCGGAGAACTAGTGCAGATGAGGGCCAAAGAGTTGCACCTGAACACACCATAAAGACTACAAACAACAGCCAACTAGTATGAACGTTCTGTGCCTGTGTGAGAAGAAATAACTCCCCACACCAGCAGGCAGCAATAGCCTGTATTATTAAAAAAGGGAAACCAGACGACCGACAGGAGGGATTCAAGATGCTAGTTAGCCAGCTAGCACATTAACAACACAACCTGATGCTGAGAGAACAAATATTTACCATGCACAGTAACACAAACAATTAAGAACTGTTTCTGCTAAAAAGCTCAATGGCTTAAAAAAATAACTTTGTCCTGATGGTGGCATAAGGATATTGGCAATCCACTGAATAGTTGTTGAAATATTCCAGTCAAGACAAAAGTGTTCAATATAATTTTTCCATATTGCCCAGCCACAAGATCTACCAGCCTTTGTGGTTGTAGTTTCTTGCCCTGATCGAAAGCCCAGACATCCATCCCTTCATTTCCATCCATACTTGACTTGCAGAAACCTAAATCTGTTCTGACTGGACCTTCATGCTTCATCTGTCTTTGTTTCCCTTCTTTCAAAATCCATCTGCCCTGTTGTTCCAGGAATGTAAAAGCCCTATTTATTACAGTGATAACAAACTGCCTACCAGCGGTGTGCACTAAAAGCCTTTCATTATTTAGAAAAATAGAAAAAGATAGAGCGTGACAAATGAAACAACCTTTTCTCTATCAAAATATATCTACAGTGCATGCATTCAACACTACAACTAGGTCATCATCAAATTAAAAAAATCTAATCAACTATTCTTGCGTAGTATGATTTTTTTTTCTTTAAATCATATTTTTCTCAAGTCACAGCTTTATTTGATTTATTAAAAGTGCAAAGATACCACACCTGTATTAACCCTGTGTTATTGATTTTTACCTTTAAAAGCTATAAACATATTGACCAACCTATACATACTAAATAACCAGAACTGATGAAAACATCAGAAATATATATGTTAATTTGACATGGGGATGAATTTCGTTTTTGTGAAACTTTACTCTCCCAGTTTAAGTTCTAGCTCCAGTATTTGCTCAAGTAGATGATGACTGAGCAGGAATCCATTACACTTTTATACACTTTTTATATCATTTTTCCCATTTAAGAATAATTCCCCTTAATTTATAAAATTGATTTAATTATTAAATTAAGTAATTGTGCAAATGGTTTTATGTCAATTCTCTCTCAAGTTTCTTCTTATGATTCCTTCGCTAAGGCTCCCCCACCTATCTGAGATCATCTTTCTACTTTCACTTATCATTTATCAGTCTCAAACACTTTCGCATCAGTTCAAGTATCCGCATCTGTATCTGTTGGTTTCCTTGAACCAAATCCTCTTGCTTTCCTGTTAAAGTCCTTACGTTCTTCGTCCTGGGATCTGCGTTTTATCAGCCCTTTTTCAAACACTGCTGCTATTTTCGAGAGCGGCTTCTCTGCTGCCTCTTTAAGCTTCCTGGCATCAAAGCGAGGGCTGTACAACAAAATCGGCAGGCGATTGACGAAAGAAGGAACTTCTGCTTGGTTGTCTTTAGGTTCCTTTTTCTTGTCTGAATCTTTCTTGCTGGCATTGATCTGTTGCATGATTTTCTCTTTGGTAGAGAACATTTGAAAGAGGAGGGCGTCCCACATCTTCAGTGCCTTGGGACTTCCATTGTTGTTAACCACCTCCTGATTGGCGCTTTGTTCTGCTGCCGACTTATCATCACCACCTTGATCTGTCTTCTTGTTACTGCCACTGGAGTCAACCTGAGATTTGGCCTCTGGTTCTGGAAACTGGGGTTCCTCTGGCTCAACGACCATATGCTTCTTGAGCCGTGTCCATCCGCTGAGCTTACCCTTAAGGCCTTTTGGCTTCTGGGCTGCTTTGGGCTCAATGGGTGAAGGGGATGTATCTGCTGTAACGGTCCTCTTGTCAGCAGTTGAAGATGCAGTTGATGTCGCTGACTTCGTGGAGGGTTCGACTGCTGGGGCTTCCTTCAACGCAGCTGTAGTTTTGGTCCTCAGAACGTCCTTGTCTTTGAGTCCAGTGTTTTGCTGAGATGGCGGTGACGTTCCTCTGTTTGGGGATGGAGCTTTGACTGAGACTGAGGCCTGAGGCAGAGAGGCAGGAGTGGCAGAGTCAATCAAAGCGGTTTTAACTATGGACGGTTTCATGACAGTATCTGTTGCTGGCTTTGCAGGGGATATGTTCTCTACTGGTAGCGCTGTGGGAGGCTGAACATTACCGGTGTGCGAGCTACTCTGGACCGGATCGGGGTGAGACTTTGACGAATCTGTTTTTACAACTGAGGGTTTCCTTTCTAAAGTAGCAGAGGAAGGTCTTGATTTTACCTGCTTAGTGGGAGGCTGAACCTTTAGAGTGGGTTTACTATCTAAAATAGGATCAGTAGATTGGATGGGAGTGCTAGTTCCAGTGTTCAGTGAGGAGAGTTTCCCTTCCTTACTGACATTTGTTGCTTGGTTTGTGTTTATATTGTTCATTTGGGAATGTTCTTTTACCTCAGCACTGTTAGTCAGGACTGAAGCCTCCTTCGTTGTGGGTGGTTTAATGTCTGGTTTTGAAATTGTCTCTGTGATTGACTTAGCAGAGGGCTGAACAGTACCAACAGGTGTATTATTTCGTAGAGGTATAATGGGAGGGTTTATCTGGTCTTTCATAATGACTGGCAACGGTTTTGTTTCTGTAGTATGGTTTAAAGAGATGGGAGTTTGATAGGACTGGGGCAAAATTGGAGTATAGGCTGAAATAGGTGTGTTACACACTCTTGGCTCGGGTAGAGGGGAGGCTCTTGTTGTGCTCCAAGGTTTAGTTACTCTAGAAGGGCTGAAAGTTGCTTTTGCATCTCTGGTAGCTTCAGCAAGGGGGTGAATATTTGTAGTAGCATAGTTATCAATGTGTGAGACGGTTTGAGTATTTACAATAGTTTCAGTAGATTTCTTGGTTTCCATGACAGATTGTCTAAACTGTTTCTCTCCAGTCTGAGAGCTCACAGAGGTTTGAATATTATCTCCAGACCTGATTTGACTTGCAACTGTGTGCTTTTCTACACTTATACTAGATATGTTAGCCACTACATAACCAGAGGAAGAGGAAATTGATGGTTCAGTCTTAGATATTAAAGCATTTTTAGTTTTTGTCAGAGGACTTGCTAAAGATTTATTGACTTGAGCTGGCTGGATGTAAGGGGACTGTTCTTTTACAGTGGTTTTAGTATTAACTGGTGCAGATGTCTCAGGTGATCTTTGCTCTGCAAGAAGACCGGCAATCTGTTTACCATCTGCTTTTGAGTTTGTGTAGATTCTTGTTTCAGCAACAGAGCCAGAAACAGGTGCTGCATTGATGCCTGGCTTTGTTGCAGTTCGACTCTCAGGTCTGTCTGATATAAGCTGAGGGCTTTTTGGTGTGACGTGCCTTATGGTTGGGCTGGACGGTACAGTAGTTTTGTCAGCCTGCACAGTATTAAAAGATGATTTAGCACTTGCTGCTGGGTCAGTAATAATAGGCAAAATAGCTTCTGTATGAAGCTCGTTAGGGACTTTGGTTTCAATGGTAGGAATATTGTTAACATTGCTGCCCAAACTGGATTTTTTAGCCTGAGCACTTCCTACAACAGGTCTGCTGCGCTGAATAGGCTCTACACCTCCTGGTTGTCCAGTTGGAACCAAGTCTGTCGAAGACTTGCTGACTGGTAGCAATCCTGCGGGTGGTTTGTTGGACAGTTTGGTGTCACTGCTTGGGGTGTTCAGTACTGTGTTTCCTTGTGAAAGATTGGAAGCTGGTCTCATTTCAGTCTCACCTTTTGTTTGAATGTTTTCTGTTTTAACGGGTAAACTGGGAAGATGCTCTGTTGGTGTTTTCCCAGTCAATAAACCTATTATTCCATTGGTGGGTTGTGGATACAATTTTGTGTCTACTGTTGAGTCACTGACTCTGTTAATGTCATAATTAGTGGGGAGTTTAGGTCCTGTATTAACTTGAGTGGACAGTATTGCGTCTGCAGCAGGGGTGAGACTGGTTCCACGTGTCTGTATGGCCTCTACTATAGTTCTGCTTGACTTTGTGTGGAAGCTTACTTTTTGAACAATTTTATCTTGGCTACTGGATAATATGCTACTCTGTGTGTTGAAAGGTATATTTTCACTAGGGTCGGTTAGCTTTGGGGGCTCTTTTGTGGGCACATTGGAGGTCATAATTGAAGGGGATTTGATGCCTGAAATGTTGGGTGATTTGGTAGCTTTGACAGAAAGGTCAGGTAGTTTGGTGTCTATGGTAGTACCCACTAAGTTAGTATTAACAGTAGGCGTACTTGGTACAATTGGTGCTTGAGAGAATCTCAAAGAGAGACCTTCTCCAGGGAAATGGATATTGTTTCCTATTGTTTGACTATTGTTGTGAATTTTAGTTTCTGTGCTGAGCTGTTGTGTGTTTTTTGTGCTTTGGGCAGCTGCGGATACCGTGCTTGTACCATACTGTGCAGAGCATACAGATGCTGTGACAGGTTCATGTTGCAAAATGGATCCTATGTTAGCGATAATTGGTTCTTTAGCGAATAAATTTGAGACTTGGGGCTCAGTGTTTATTTTGTCAAGGATACGGTCTGTGTTTGCAGCCACAGAAGGCAAAATGTTCCCCAGGTTTGTTTTATTGGGTAGAGTTACCTCCCTGCTCACTTTTATTTGCTGGCTCACCTCTTCCCTTTCCTTGTGTAAAACAGCTTCAGTAGCTACTTTACTGGGCACTGGTGTTTCTGAAATCAGTCTGGTGGCTTGTTGTATTCCTAAGTTGAACGCACCATTTATGATCGCACTCCCTGAGAATTTGGGTTCTGACTCTGTGGCAACCAGGTTTTTATGGTCAAATAGGTCTTTAACAGGTTTGGCAGTGACGGGGGCACTGAAACCATTGGCTGTTGATGGACTGACTCCACCAGCAGTTTGATAAGACTGGACCAGAGCTGTCTCTACTTGTCCTGACTGTTGTTTTGCGTTTCTGACTTTGGATTCTCCTTTTGTAGGTGTTTTCTCAAGATTACCACCTTTCTCTGCAACATCTATCCCTTTTCCACTATGCTTTGTTTCTGCATTTGAATCTACTTTCACTAAGGGTAAGGAAGAACTCGACAGATCATTGCTATCAATAAGACATGGAGTCGTATTTAGCACTGCGTCTATAGAAAATACTGCCGCTCTTTGTGTGGGTACCTCACCTGCTTTAAGCATTGGTATTGGAGCCTCAGAGTATGAGGCTTTTGGTGTGGATGGATCACTTGTAGATTGTTGAATTGATTTCTGTGCCAAGCCAAGGGGAAGCTCAGGTTTTATTGTGTCCACGCTAGATGTTTTAAGTGACTGTATTCCAATACTTTGAGCTTCAGACTGACTTTCCTCAAATGCCTCTTTGCCATGTGTGACGATCCGTTCAGCTGGAAGCTCAGAAACCTGCATAGAAGACGGAAGATCTTGATTTCCATTGAGTTGTTTTGTTGCATCAGACTTTGAGATGTGTGATCCATCTACATCGACATCTGACTGTGTTTTGTTTGAAGAGGTTTCATTAACCCTGGGGGGTTCAGGGCTGTGATGTGATGCAATAGTCCTGATCCCACCGTAGGCAGCATACTCAGTTGGAGTAAGCCCATAATATGTTGATCGTGATTTGGGCTTTGAGGTCCCTAATGACATTTGACTCTCCAGTAGTGACGACAAAGACTTTCTTGCATCAACCACTGGAGGACGATAAGGGGACATTAGTGGACTTGGACTTGGTCGAGCTTGCACTGAAGTCACTGGCATGGAGTTAAGATTTGAAGTCTTTGGTGCAGTGGAGAATGATGGAACCTTTGGCAAAGGTGAAGCTTCACTTTCAGAAACTTGGTCTTTTATTAGTTGTGGGGTGACTGGTTCTATTAGTGTTGGTTTGACCACAGCAGAGTCAGGTGAAGTCATACTTGATGCTAAGTTCTCTATGGGGTACAGCTCAGTATTGGCAAAGCTTAGATTTATTGCACTCCTTTGTGTATTTTGGATCTCTATGTCTTTGTAATTGCTGGATTGTTTGATTGAAGTAATGTGGTTATTATCAGTCTGCTTCAGTTCTTCTGTGGCAGCTGGAGGTTTACTCATGGCGCTAGTTTGAATCACTGGTTTGTGTCTTGGAGGCTCGTTGGGAACTGCAGGATCTTGGAGACTTTTGGAAGAGTTGAAAGCAGCAAATAAAAGTGGGTTAGGTTTGGAAATTTCAATAAAGGGTGTGGATACTCGAGCTGGTGTACAAGAGGGAGTCTTAGGTCTTCCGCATGGGGTCTTGGACACATTAAGTTTCTGATCAGTTTTCAGCACTGTTACAGCTGTTTTCTTTCTGTATATGTCAGACAACAATGCTTCCTGGTAGGCTGGGTTTATTGCTGAGAGGTCCTGGATAGAAGGAGGTTTAGAGATTTCATAAAATGTTGCCTTTGATGTGTAAATCCTGCTTTGTAGGGTGTCAGGCCTTATCTCTTTCACTGCTTCAACAAGTGATATTTTTGAGGCGGTGATCTCAGGGGACGTTTGGCTTGGAACAAAATTGCCATTACTGATAGGTCTGGCAGTCCAAGATGCAGTCTGGCTCTGAGGGTTGTCCTTTAAACTGCCGTTTGTCTCCCTCTGGCTGGGAATAAAAGGTTGTGTCTGAGTGTTTGAAACTGATAGCAGCGCTGGAAGAGGAGGTAGGTCTGCAACCTGAGAAAGTGCCAGGCCTGGGCCACAGTTTGGGGCGGCTGGGGATAGGGTCAGGCTGTGAGTTGATATTTTAGTGCTGGCGTTCGACACACCAACTGGAGGGATTGTTGTGACTGACCCATGGGAATTTGGTGTCATGTTTGAATTGATCGTAAAAGGAAGAGGTGGTGCTGGAACTTGCTCAGGTGATGATGGGGGTGGTGAAGCCGAAGGTGGCATCATGGAAGGAGTCACGTCATCAAATAAAAAAGAGGAGCACTCATACAGCGGAGCCACCTGCTCATCAGAAGTCTTGATCTGATTTACGTAGGACTGAGGGGGGAAGCTGCCAGTTTGGGAAGGGGGGTTGCTCCGAGGATGAGGGAATGCAGATGCAGAGTGATTGTAAAGGGAGTCAAACGGGAAACCGGACACTGATGGGTCTGCAACATAGACTGAATCGGGTGTTTTTGGTGGGCTGGACTGGTCACTGTGCTCGAGGTCTGTGCTTGCTTCATTGACAGGCGACAAACAGGAGCGAAAGGGGACGGGCGTCTGAGAGAGGCTGCCTTTTTTCTTGGCTCTTTTCTTCTTGAGTTTCTGAAGCCTCGCGTTGTCTTTGCCTGGTTTTGGCAGTAAGGGCGGAGGATACTGCTGGGAAAGGTCAGGCTCCAGCCCATTAGTGTAACCAGCTTCCATCAGCATTTTCAGACTCCTGCAAGACAGACGGACACATCGGTTTTTGTATCTTAAGCCAAAAATCTACTTGTATAATAACAGCAAAGTAGAAGCAAAGAACTCAAATTAGTCATCAAAAAAAAAAAAATCATTAAAAGTTGGTTTTATCATATTTGCTTGATAACAAAACAAATGCTTCTAACATCATTTGTAGTCAATACTAATAATGAGTCAAAGTTTCCCATAAAAAGCAGAGCCACGCTCAACCTAAAGGAGGACGTTACACATCACATTGCTGTTTTGGCATTTGGTTTTATGGCTTTGAAAATAGATTATTAAGACATCAGCAGAAATTTGATGAAATGCAGTTTGCATGGTGTGATGTCCTCAGTCACTAAGCAGTTGGAAATGTTTAAGAGTTTTAAAGACAATGAAAAGCGCTGCTCTGTCTTTGTGTTGATCACATACAGGTGCTGTTTGAATACTTCAGGTGTACGGTGCTCATTCCATATTGTGAAGGGGTCTTTGCGTTGGTGTAATATGGTCTCATTAAAAATATAAAATGCAAGCTTCTTAAAAAATAATCCAAGGCACACTGTAGTGGCCACTGCTGACAATGACCCTGATGGAGACCTGTGTTGGTGAAAATGCGTTGGTCATTTTAAATATATACTGCCATGTAAAATAAAGGCATTTTAATTTTGCATAGTTTTAATTTTACAGTTTGCCTTGGATTGTTTTTGAAGGAGATTTGCATTTTTTATTTTACTGAGACCACATTCCAGCCGTGCAAACACCCTTCACAAGACGTTAGAACTCTGTTCCAATACAGAGTCAGACCAGAAAGTACATTTTTAATGCCAGACATTTCAGCAGCTGGCCAAATAATCACTGAGGGTCTTGTTGCTTGTGACTTGTTGACTGACTATTCCTACTACTTCACCTTCTTCTTACACATTTCAGTCAGCATTGCAGTGTAGCGTAAGCTTTTCAAACAATCTAAAATATTCCACATTATTCATACATTAATAGTATTAATAGTATTCAACATTTAAAGCGAGCATTGCAGTGTAGCATCAGCTTTTTAAAAAACCTTGACATATTCCACAGTACTGGTCTCATTCAACTATTCATCGACATTTATGCACATTAAAGCAAGCATTGCAGTGTAGTGCAAGCTTTTCAAACAACCTTCAAATATTCCTCATTATTCATACACGCATGGCAGCTTTTCAAGGGAGCACTGCAGTATAGCGTCAGCTATTCAGCTTGAGCATTCACACCTGCAATTTCATCAGAAATTGCATTCTCTACTTGTTGTTATTAGTTATGGCTATAATAGAAATTTGATTTAGGAATTTAATTGTGTGTACGTGATGGAAATACATATTCATAATAAGTTGTTTTCCTTTCTTTTCAGCTGGACAGTTCTATGAAGATTTGTGAAACATGCTGGACATTAAATTTTGGATTCTGAAAAAAAAATATCTTTCTACAACTTCAACATTTTCTGTACTTTAAGCTTCAGGCAGGAAATGTCCTTTAATCCTGTTGTAATGACAAATTTCTTGTTGACATTTTGGTTATTATTTTACAAAAGGTAGTGAAGCAAATAGTCTTTTGTTCTGTTTATACTTGGCAGGTATTCATTGTATCCTGTGAATAATAATCTCAGCTGTGGTAAATCTTTTAATACGATGAAATAACTTCAATTAAACACATTCCTGATGTTTGGTTTCTCAGTGCTTTAGCTGTTAGAGAGTTTTGTTTTTGTTTGTTGTTTACCGTGAAGGCGAGCTCACTGTCTTCCACCGTGTCCTTGGTTTAGTGTATTCAGCTGCTTCCCAACTGCACTGATTTAACCCGTGCTAATAGCTCCGAGACAAGTCTGCAGCTGGCTTTGGAAAACTATGAGCTCTCATGACAACGGGCTCATTAGCAGGTTTCAAAATTCTTAATTGGGTCCTGAAGATGCTGCATGGCTACAAGAAGCGTCACTCTTGGAAATAGAAAGGCACGTAAAGCTGTTGCTTATAGCGAGGCTGCTTTGAAATGATGACAAACTACTTATGAAAATAGTCTGTCAAGGAGACTGTCAGATTTAAAAATGACCTCTGGAGGAAATAAAAGTAAACCCAAAGGGAGATGACTGACACATACAGGAGGGTGAGCAGGTTCAGGCAGAGAGGAGGGGTGGCAGCATTTAGCTACTGTTCATATGCAAAGAAACTTAAAACGTGAGAAGCAGTAAACCAGATCCAAATTCCTGGGACATTAGCATTACAAGCTAACAATAAGACAAAGGTCAAAGGTCAGAAGCATAATTAGCTGACCATAAATGTGACATGCACCCAGGATCATATAAGACAAACATGTTAAGTTTTCCAGTCTGAACTGGACATATTGTATGAAAACTAACACAATATCTCAAACCATCATTAACATTTAAATGTGACTGACATTTTACAAGGGGCATTTGTCCACTATGTAATAAACTTTTACGTAGTTGTCTCGAGGCGCGACATGAGCTAAATTGTTCCCTTTCTGTCTGAATATTGGAGTGGCGCTTTGGGGTGACACTAGAAAAGGTCCACGGTCTAATTTTAGCCCGAGGGAAATAAGAGCAAACATCCTGACACCCAGCACCTGCTGCCTGCTGTCCTGTACTCACACAAACAGCCTCAGTCCGCTGGAAATCAATCTGCGCCCAAATCCTCCCAGAGCTGCGCTGACTGTGAGCTTAGCTTCGTGTTTCGGGGCGATGATTATCATAAATTTTTATATATGTCATGCTATCATCAGTTTGGTCTGAGAGAAGCAGTGGAATTATATCCAACGGAATATTTTCTGCAAGTCTGAAAATCTCTGTTTGAATATCTAAAGTGACTGCAGCATAGAAATACCTCCTGTGAGATGTCCTGAAATTTAAACACTCTTAGATGTTTGACTGGTTTTGAGCAAATGTTAAACACAAATCCTTGTTGTCAAAGCGACTCCTGCAGTCGCAGTGACAAGGAGGGCAGCTGACACATGAGAAGTCCCCCTTTTAAGGCTCTGGGGTTGGATATCTGGGAGGCTTCCACTTCAGCAGCTCAAAAGAGGAAAGTATAAGATTAGCTTTGTGATAAAACTGTGCCATGACCTCAATCTATCTAGCTTTAAAGAGCGCAATATGAAACAAAATGGAGGACAAGCTCTTAATTAATCATTAAGCTGTTAACCTGTGAATCTGAGCAACACTTACCTGAGGTGGAACTAGGTGTTGCTCGTGTTGTGCTGGACAGCCTGCAAACCAAACAGTCAGTGTAAGAAGGGAGCTACAAGGACAATTCATTCATTTACAATTAATATTAAATAAACAGGCCAAGAATAAAAAAAAGGTATAATCAATGTGCTGGTGTGCAGGATTTGTTAATCACTGACTCATGCTTACATGTATCTGTCATGGCACCAAACTGTGCAGAAACATTCAACATGGTAAACACTGCTCTGCAAGCTCTGCCTCTCAATGTCTGATATGCATCATGCGTTTAAGATTTCAGATCGTGCACGTGCCTCTATCAAATCCTATGCAGCATTTGCAGGTTAGCGCCAGGCCGACAGGTCAGGACCACTCTGCTGTACCACCAGCTTGTCAATCAACAGACACTGAGTTTGACTGGTTTACCTTGGGCGAGCGGCTGTTGGGACAAACTGCTCTCTGCTCTGTTAATCCCGGCTCAGAGTGCCACAGGGCCACTCATCCTGAAGTGAACTGAAGCCTTAGGGAGCGAGCCACCGTGCCCGTGGCCACTCCAAAAATAAAACTGTTGCCTTCAGTGTGTGTTGCAGGGGCAGATGGGGGGTTTCCAGGCCACCTGAGATGGCTGAGGTGCAGCCCCTACAGGCAGTCGGCAGACACCTCCACCTGAAGGAAGGTGGTTGTTTTTGTCGGCTCAGCAGACCAGTGGGAAGAAATCCAGTACACAGTCACAACATGAGCCTGTGACTGACATCAACAAGGCTGAGTTCAGAGTTTTTTTTAACCCAGCCTTTATCAAAGCGTTGTTTACCAATACAACCTCAATGTCACCTTCAGTTCACGTTAGCTTAATGAGGCATTCAAAGGCTGCGTTAAAGCTCAATTTACAAGGTTTGACCAACTTTATTTTTTGTTTCCTGATAGATCTAACAGAAACCTTTATTTAGGTAGACTCACAAGTCAGTCTTTAGACGTTTTGCTTAACTAAAGACTGATGACTTTCTCCCTGATTTTGTGTTTAGATGGGTGGATACAATTTCAGAGTTTAAAAAAAACTCCCTACGTTGCAGAACCAATAGTAAATCTGCAGGGCAGTCCTTCGGTGGCTCGCTGAACTCTTGTGCTTGTAAACATAGTCCCACTAGAAACACATGTAGCGGTACAAAATGGCTCAGCCGTGCTTGCAGAAAACGCCGTCAAAGTTCAGTGGATGTTTGTTGTGTTTGCAGCGACACATTCTCGCCAACTAAAAGAAACAAACATAATCTTTTACAAGGCCATGATGCATCCCTCCGGCCGGAATATAGAGGGAATCGCCTTGTTGTTTACAAATACTTCCGGGTAGAAAACCAGCAGAGCTTTTAGCTATATATATAGCCTATATATCACATTTTTCACATCACTGTATCACCGTTTGGACTAATCCGATGTTTGTAAAGTCTATAAACACAATGATTGAACAAACATTACTATTTCTGTGTGCACGTTTAGCTGGGCTAACTGTTAGCTGTTAGCCCTGTTAGCCGTTAGCGGTGTCTGTAATAGGTAATAACTCATTAAATGGTCCGTGAAAAAAATATTTTTTCCAGCGGATATCTTAGTTACAACATGACTGAGCTAGCAAAGCAGTTTTGTGTTGCTATGTGTGGTATTTATTCAGTTTTGGGAAATCACAATGTCTAGAAAGCATCAGTGGCTGCAGCTGACAGGGACAGCTAACAGCAGCAGCAAAGCTAACATCTGGACGTCATCTGTTAAAAGCCTCCCGTTGTCAGATACGACATTAAACTACTCCAGTTAGCTCAATAATGTTGTAACTAAGACATTCGCTGGAAAAAATATTTTCTTCACAGATGAGCACACGTTTGATAAAATGGAGTTGAATCTCTCGGCATCCATTTTCAAGCTCTCTGTGTGTTTGTTTCCTTGCGGACGAGAAAAGGAGGAGCGCACATTTCCGAGAAGGCGTGTCCTTTTGCAAAAATGCAAGAGGCGTTGCTTTGTTGCCGACCGTTTTCGCCGGGGGGGTTAAACACACTTTAGAAAGGAGTGTCCCCAGACTATCAGAAGGCGGAGATCTCTGATTGTCTGGTGGCGAGACTATGATTTAGGCTGCATTTACATGGAATCAGGCAGACGGCAAAGTGGATGTCATTTTAGTGGACAAGAGCAGGAAGGTAAAATGAGGTTAGGCCAGCAGAGAATACCTGCAATGGTGATGGTAGACGGCACTGCCATCCAGAGTTAAAAAATGTAGTAACACCTTCCAATAAGGGACACAAAAAAAAACCAAGTGGTTACCTTAGTCATTATCAATTAACTAATCATTAACTAATGATTGGCTACTATATCATATTTGATTGGAACTTACTCAAGAACTAACCATTAACTAACACTTAGATCCTAATTCGTACCTCATTAGTTCCTCAGTAACTACTCGTTTTTTGCACACCTTATTGTAAAGTGTTAGCTAAAATTTGAACTTTTTTGCCATACTCCATGATGGAATTTATGACCAGATGTTAAGTAGCTCCTTCACACAAGGAGAAAATATGGGCAATCTGGACAATTACGGGACATTATTAGACTAATTGCTTAAAATAATAAACACAAAATAATTTAATTTAATCTTATCTTACTACATCTTACTATATAATGACTAAAACTCTGCCTGTGTGTGTGTGTGTGTGTGTGTGTGTGTTCCACGTTTTTCTCCTCACTGACTTGGTCAATCCATGTGAAATTTGGCACAGTGGTAGAGGGTCATGGGAGGATGCCAGTGAAGCAATATTACATCAATTGGCCAAAGGGGGGCGCTATAGCAACCGATTGAAATTGCAAACTTTGAATGGGCATATCTCATGCCCCGTATGTCGTAGAGACATGAAACTTTGCACAGAGATGCCTCTCCTCATGAGGAACACATTTGCCCCAAGAACCCATAACTTCCGGTTATATAGATTTTCCGCCATTTTGAATTTTTTGAAAAACACTTAAATCGATCTCTTCCTAAGAAGTCTAACTAATCTGCATGAAACTCGGTGAACATAATCTAGGGACCATTATCTAAAATTCCCTCTTGGCAAAAGTTGGAAAACTTACTAAAACTGAGCTTCTATAAGGCAATGAATATTGCGGAGGGCGTGGCTCATCACATAAAGGTGTATAACATCTCAAGGGTTTCACCCATCACCACGCAACTTTGTAGGCATATGACCACACATAATCTGAGGGGACCCCTCCATTATTGACCCTATCAAACAAAATGGGGGCGCTACAGAGCTAATTTCTTATCTTGGCCTAACTGCCGTATGGATTTTTACTAAACTTGGTAGATATGTAGAACAGGACGCCTCAAGGTGACTGGAGAAATTTAACTGTAATTGGCAACTGGGTGGCGCTATAACAACAGAAAAATGCTTAAAAATGTCTAAAATGCGACCAATCGCTGTGGCTCCCCCTGTGGCCCCATGTTGTTGGGTTGGTTTTTTTTTTTCAAATTTTTGGTATGACTAAGTCATGGTATGGTATACTGTACATAATCACGGAAACTGTCAGTGTGTCATTCTGTCAGTCAGTCATTCGGTCTGTCCCACGTTTTTCAGAAACTCTGTCTGAATACATTGTTCTTCTTAATGGGTTCAGTTGACTATTTAATCTGCAATTTCCTATGACCTGTATCCCAAACACACACCATGTGAAGCTGTACGTGGGCAACTGTGCACTCAATGGGTATGGACTAGTATCTTTGTGGACAATGTTTGTTTTTGTTTTTTTTTTAACAATTTTATTTAACAGGGACCATGTGTTATAAACATTAATCTCGAATCACAAGAAGAGATGCATAACACCAGATTTAGCTAACAGCTAGTTTCCATCTGCGGTCCCCACATAGAATAACAAATAACAAAAAATAAAAACAAGTCATATCCCACCAACTAAAGTGCTTATGGCATATAAACCTCCATTTATACACATAAATACCCACACACACACAAACACACATGCATATATATACAAAGACAAAGCAGCATAAAACGGGAGATTTCAAGATTGCAACATATCCATGTGTGTTTCATTTTGCCATCCTGCCATTCTGTCAGACTGTTTGTTTATCCCTGTAGTCTAGACCAGTGGTTCCCAACTGGTGGGTCCTAGTCCAAAAGTGGGTCACAGGTTCATTCTGAATGGACTGCAAGTGACTTGCAAACATTTTAAGTTTGTAAACAACACACTTTATTTTTAAATACAGTGAATATATGTCACAGAGCTTTTATTCTAAAGTGGTGTTTCCTGTTGTAGAGTGACTAATGGACTGCTACTTAACAGAGACAAACTAGCTTGACGACATGGCTGAACGCTAGTATGACACTGAATGTATCAAACTGTGTGGATCTTGAACCAATGACTAAGGAGAAATCTAGACACTGTGGCAGGACCATTTGGGAACCACTGGTCTAGACAGTGTTGTCTGTCTGTCGTCTGCTGTCTGCCTGATTCCACGTGAATGCAGCATTTTATGTCTTTTTATTAGTAGAAAGAGAAGATTTACGGCTTTAAAGTCCAAAATGATGCTATGTCTGGTGGCAAAGATACAACAAAATGTCAAGTTTCTTAAAACCATAGCTGTGTCTTAAGTATTTTAATAAGGTTGGGTTGAAGGACTGTGAACCTATCCTTTGCATAACACCCGGACTGTGTGTAGTTGTGATTTGACTACACTCACAGCGCCTGTCAACTGCTGCAATTAACACATGTTGCCATGCGGCGCCTGTTCTGTAAATCAAGTGTCACTTTACCTCATAAAACTTTACTTCCTCTTGTGGGATTTATTTCCATGAGGCAGGTTGAGGAAGTGGGCGTGGGATTAGACGACCGCAGCTTTAAAATGATAAAGGAATAGTCTGCTGATCTGCCTTTAGGCAAGGCATGGACACTACTGAGCCATTTAGGGCCCTCTGTGGTTGTGGTTGCACTATTCAGCTTTCAGGGGCAGCAGATAGGCAGTATCTCAATTATATTAAATGCTGAAATAAGTTCAAAACCATGATTGAAAATGCAGAAATAGTAGTAATTGTTGTAGTAGTAGTAGCAGTAGTTGTGTTAGAATAGCAGTAGCAGTAGTAGCAGCAGTAGAAGAAGTAGTAGTACTAGTAGTTGCAGTAGTAGAAGTAGTAGTAGAATTTTAATCTTTTAATTTAAAAAAAAAATAAAATTCTAGAAGTAGTAGTAGTAGTAGAAGTAGAAGTAGCAGTAGTTGTGTTGGAACAGCAGTGGCAGCAGTACTAGAAGTTGTAGTAGTAGTAACAGTAAAATTAGCAGTGGTAGTAGTAGTAGAAGTTGTAGTAGTAGTAGTAGAATTCATAGTAGTATCAGTAGTTGTGTTACAATAACAGTAGTAGTAGCAGCAGCAGTAGAAGAAGTAGTAGTAGTACTCTCAGTAGTCACAGTAGTAGTAGTGTTAATAGTAGTAGTAGTAGTAGCAGCAGCAGTAGAAGTAAAAATAGTTGTGTTAGAATAGCAGTAGTAGTAGTTACAGTAGAATTAGTAGTAGTAGTAGTGGCAGTTGTGTTACAATTATTGTAGTAGTGGTAGTCACACTAGTAGTAGTAGTAGTAGTAGTAGTAGTAGTAGTAGAAGTAGCAGTAGTACAAGTTGTAGCTAAGTTCTGTTAGAATAGCAGCAGCAGCATCAGTAGTTGCAGTAGAATTAGCAATAGTAGTAGAAGAAGTACTAGCACTCTTAGTCACAGTAGTAGACGCAGTAGAAGAAGTATTAGTGGTACAAGTAGTAGCAGTAGCTGTGTTAGAATAGCAGTAGTAGTACTATCACCAGTAGTAGAAGTAGTTGTGGTTGTAGTAATAGCAGTAGTAGTAGTAGTACTACTAGTAGCAATAGTTGTGGTAGGAGTAGCAGTAGTTCATACTTTAAATGTACTTAAAAATGTAGAAAATATTGAATAGAAGCATTAAACGTCCTTGTAGAGCTGGGCGTTTTGACATATGAATGGTTTCTGTAGCTGAAAGTGTGTAGAAGTAGTAAATAAACAAATAAAAAACAGGAAACACAAAGTAGTATTAGTAGTATTAGAAGCAGCAGGAATAAAAGTAGTAGAGGCAGTACTACTAGTAGTAATAGAAATAGCAGAAGTAGTAGTAGAAGTAGTACTTGTACTGCTATTACTCCTAGTAGTAGTAGTAGTAGCAGTGTCCTCCACACTATTATCTCTGGCTGCCCTAATGCATGTGCTCAAACAGCGCTGATGATCACTGACTCTGTTGTTGCAGTAAAGCCTCCGACCACCAGTGGCAGTGTTGTTCAGCACTGAGCAGCAGCTCTCCTGTCAGTGACCCCCCACTGAACTGTTGATAGGTTAGTCAGCTGTTGGTGAACCAGCTGGTATCTCAGTTAATTAATGAATTAACACCAACAAATCTGAGAGCATCGTCACAAGTTCAGGATGTTCCTCCTCTGCTTTGAAACTTCCTCTAGCTCCCTTACTGAAAAGAGGATCCTGCTCAAGTATTGATTTAGCTGTATTAATTGATTTTAGCCACTAGCTAAAACAAGCTGACAGAGAAACAACCACCACCCTCCCACCATGTTACAAAGTTGTTACAAGATGTAGCTTGTTAGCAAACAGTTAGCAACATTAGCTTGAATTAGAGGTGGTGTTTCTGGCCACATGATGAATGTAAGTGCAATATTCACTCTCTTTTTAGCTCTAGTTTGGTCTTAGTAACAACAACATCATTTAACACTTGCTGTGATGGAGCACTGAGGTCTCATGAAAGCTACTACTACTATTTGGCTACCAGCTGACTATAACCAGTCGTATTCATTCAGGTGTTCAGCTTGGCCATTACAACCTGACACCTCTCACCATTACTCTGCTAATATCCTCATGTCAACACAGCTCCCTTCACCCACTGTTGATGAGGGTCTTGTGGCTGCTCAGGTTCATGAATTCAGACCGATTTAACCATTTGATTTAAATGGTCAGCTCCAGAGATGGAGGTTTGCAGCCTGCACCCAACATGTGGTTAGATTTATGCAACCAATGCACTGTGGTTGTGTTAACATGTCCTGTCTCATAGTTCAAGTACCTGACTGTGTTTACATGCATACTTATATGCCACTATTACTCTGATTATGACAATATTCAATATTTAAATTGAATATTTTGAATTTTTACTATTGAAACATGGGATATGCAGAAATTATTTTTGTTTTAGGAGCATTCTTCGAACCTGTGTACAGTGCATTTGGAATAGACGTCTCAGTTGTGGTTTTCACTGTCATTTATGGTCTGAAGGAGAAACACATCTACTTTTAAACATTGTAAAAGACTTGGATATCAACAGGTGTTTGGATGTGCACAAATATCGCGACACTGACCATAGGATGTACGTCATGGGAGGGCTTTATGCTAATTGGAGTATGCGCAGCTGCATGTCAACAGGAATATTAGTGGAATATTATTTTCAATAAGCCATGTATACAGCCAAGAATATTGTCTTTTTGTACTCTCTGAGGCTGAAAAATAAAGCCAATGCGAGATTGCCACTTGAGACTGACTTCGAAAGCATGTCAGTCCCCACAGACATCCATGTTAAAATGTCCAACTTTACAACAGACAAACATGTTTACAGCCTGGTAAGACGGTTTTGGTCTCTGTAGCTAATTCCCCTTCATTACAGCTGAACAGGGCATTAATATTTATATGACTCATGCATGTGCATTTTATGAAGGCTTAAAGTTATGCATAATTAAGGGTGTGGCTGCTTTTGGTGGCAGTCTGTCTGCTGATACTATCCTTGGCTTCTCAGTCAGATCCACCCCTCGCTACTCCACAGCTCCATCCTCTCATCCAAATATGGTCACCTCTGGCTGCAAAAAAACAAGATTGTTACAGCTGAAATGCCGAACTCGATGCTTCAAAACAGGAGTCCACAAATCACAAGGTGGTGTCACAGTTGGTACCTCCAATCTATGGCAAGAAACAAAATATTGTGTCCATGTGTAATGTCACAGATGGGGTTTTCAGTATTAAACCTATATCACCATCTTTCCTTAACCTTCACCAAGTGTTTTTAGTGCCTAAACATAATAGGCACGAATCATGCTGCCAGAGCAGATATATTGCACAAATGAGTGTTTTAGGGGGGAACAACATTTGTTCACAGATTTGTTTAAAGGGATAGTACACCCAAAAATGAAAATTCAGCCATTATCTACTCACCCATATGCCGAGGGAGGCTCAGGTGAAGTTTTAGAGTCCTCACATCCCTTGCGGAGATCCAAGGGGAGGGGAGGTAGCAACACAACTTCACCTAATGGAGGCTGACGGCGCCCCAGATTCAAACGTCCAAAAGCACATAATTGAAACCACAAAACATCTCCACACTGCTCGTCCATAGTGATCCAAGTGCTTGCGCTCGAGACCAGCGAAAGCACGTGAACACACATGAACGCAGCGCCCATGTCTCACAGTCTCGCACAAGCAAGCACATGTGAACGCGGTGCACAGAGAGGCAGTTAGAGCTACAGGCTGCAGTGAGGCTAAAAACAGAGTTCACATGACGTTTTTCAAAACAACTTTTTATGTCGGGCTTCAGGACACTTTGATCAGTATGGACGAGCAGTATGGAGATATTTTGCGGTTTCAATTATGTGTTTTTGGACGGTTTAATCTGGGGCACTGTCAGCCTCCATTAGGTGGAGTTGTGCTGCTACCCACTCTCCCCTTGGATCTCCGCAAGGGATGTGAGGACTGTAAAACTTCACCTGAGCCTCACTCAGCATATGGTTGAGTAGATAATGGTTGAATTTTCATTTTTGGGTGTACTATCCCTATAATATAAGCATTATGTGACTTTGCAGGTATGTTTATTCATCATGTTATTAACATCTTCTGATCTGACAACATTATTTTGACAGGATAACATAGCTGTTCCAAAACATTTATATGATATTTAAGGATTATTTATAGTTAATGTTGGGCACAAAAATATGGAACGCCGTTTCAGACAATACTAAATAAATAAATAAATAAATAAATAAAAATGCCTGTGAAATAATTCAGTGTAGCTATGACATAAATCCTGAAATAAACAAGAGGCAATAAATATATGCATATATAAATAGCCTAGATGTAAATATCTATACCAATGAATCAATATATATAAATACTGGTAGGTTTTTATTTTTAACAAAGGTTGCTTTCCAAAGGACTCCTGTATTTATTTCAGGGGACTTTTACGTCATTATGTCATTTTGTAGACATTTCATAAACAGTAATTTTTTTATTTTATTTTTTTAAATCCCTGCCACATCATCATAATTTCTGTTACTTTCTGTTACAGAGGTTAGGCCCTGGCTGTGTTTGAGTTGCTACAGTTGATTACTGAATGTTCTAGCAAAGTAGTCACCTAGCAGCGGGAGGTGAGGTGGAAGGACTGCGGGGTACACTGGCTAGCTAATTCTTGTTTCATCTGTGATCTGATAAACATTCAGTTATTCAAATTCAGTGCCCCCGGTGCTGAAAAAACCCCACAGTTAAAATCTGACGTAAAATATATCATGCTGCCAGCAATGTAACTTTCTTGAGTGGATAATGTTAGCTGATTCATCTAGACTCCCGGTGGGGAGATGGTGGGTCCAGGATTGGGAAATATGTTTATTGCTCCATTTATTTATATAAGTATTTATTTCACAGGCATATTTATTTTTTTAATGTTGACTAGAGGGGGAGGGTATAAGGGAATAATGGTGATCAAGTTTTTAAGGTCTGTTTTGAAGATAAACATTTGTCGCTTTTAGCCATTTGCTGAAACTTTTTTTCTTGGGAGGACGGTCTCAATGCTACACGTCCATAATTGTAGTAATCAGGTCTATAGTCATAAGTTCTTGTGGTTTTCTCTGATGATGCCAGAGTCACCAAAGTGACTTAGAAAATATGTGATGTGATGGTGTGTATTTTGTTAATGCAGACTGGCTATTACGCCCTCAACAACAACAAAACACCTTTAACAAGTAGCGAAGCCTTCAGCTGATGTTAAGTAAAACCTCCCTGCAGCAGTGCTCACACAGGGGTGTAGTTCTGATTGGGCCAGGAGACCCACTACAACTACACATCTAACCCGACCAGGCTGAACCCAAGTGGTATTACTAAAAGACCCATTGGAGAGGGTAAGCTGCTTAGAACCTTCACGTCCACACTGCCACCATCACACAGGCCAAGTCTACATATTTGTTTTTTTAATTATTATTATTGTGTGTATATTGAATTTATAATGAGGCACATTATCTATGACATCAGAACCTACAAGCAAGGGCAGGTTTCACTGAAAAAACCCCCAATATATACTACACATACCTTATTACATACATACTGTTGTGTGTTTGTATTGCTTCAGAAAACTGACTGATTAGTAGTGGGCATTGTGTTTTTAGTCCTGTTCTATTATTATTCTAATATTCTGTTACTCTGCACTGACTGACTGACTGACTGACTGGTTGATGATGTGTTTGGCACTCACACACACATGCACACATGCACACATGCACACACACACACACACTTTCCCTCCATTGTCTGGATGCCAAGCTGATGTGTAACCCCCCCTCTCAGCCTTCTATCACTGTAAATTTAGCAACAGAAGCTTCTCAGCTGCTCCTTTCCAAAACCTGAGCCCTCCTCTTCCATCCACAGTATTTCATCCATCTCCTTCTCCAGGGTCATGCCAGCCTCCCCCCCTCTGGTCCCCATCTTTTCCACACATAAACATCTACACTACACACACACCTCACTCTCATCCCGCAGCCAATAAGGACCTGATGAGCTCAAGTATCACTATAACACAAGGACTTATTCTCTGAGCCGAGGCTGCAGATTCTTACAGACCTTCATCCTCATCGTCCGAGGAGCTTCTCTCCCTCTCTGAGGTAAGACCACCACTGACCTAACCTAACCTGAAATCACTCGTCCCACCTAAACTATATTTCTGACTTTTTTTTTTTTTTTCTCTTTTTAGCCAGAATCGTCCAGTTGTAGATTTTGTTGCATTTGTGTGCAGCAGGAAAAAACAGCCTCTGGTGTTGTAAAAGGAAACACTGTTCAACACTGCAGGCTGTAACCTCAGAGGGGACATTTGAAATAGTGGAAGACATGTTGCGCTGCATGTCAAACATGTGTAGTTTGTGTTTGGGATGGTTAACAGTCTGGCTTGAGAGCAGGAGTCCAGTTTCCTGAGACCAGATTGATTTAATAGATTCGTAAAATGTCACCTTATTTAATTGAGTCATACCATTTACGTACCTTTTAAGGACACAGATCATCATTTAAAATGATTGAGGAAAACCTAAGAGCTCTGGCGCAAAACAGATGAGTATATTTAGGTAACCAAAGACGTATAAAGTTCTGTGAAATACTGCCAATGTTCTGTGAAATGAGAGCAGTTTACACCTTCAGTTAATATGATATTGAGGTGCTCAGTTGTGAATTGCAGCTATAAATGTTATTTTCCATCTCTTTAATTTGGTTTCTGACTTTTTTTACCTGCACACCAGCATTATGTCTGAATATTCTTAAGTTACATTCACCTACAAATAGAAAAGTTGCCACATTGGCACTGAAGTTTGGCATTCAGTGTAAACTGTAACCCTCTGAATCGTCCAATATGAGCGTAATTTCCGCTACGGTGCTGGTAGCTTGGTCCAGCTCACAGATGAGTGGTCGCACCACCAAAATCATGTCTACATGTAATGCCTATCTGCGGTCGTATGCCTCAGACAAAGACAGATTCTTTGAACAAAGTCTAAAACCTCACAGATTGTTTATTTTCCGATTTACTTATGTTATATTTTTGGTGTTGTGTTGATTGAAAATTGGCAGATTTTTTGTCTTTGTTTCCGCATGTTCTGTTATTTTAAATTTAATTTTCCCCTTTATGTTTCACATGAACGTATTAGAAACATGTATGTTCACTGACTTGGTTGACTTGGTTGTCAGATTTTTGGTTTAAGTTTGACTGCAGTCCGTTTTCCATTATACACATATATACTTTATGTGCGTACAGAAACTGAAAGATTCTCCTCCTCTAACCTTTTGTTAGTATGTTGAACTTTAAGCTTGAACTTGAAACACCCATGTAGCCATCATGGTTGACTCGAGAACCAGGCCAGCATCTTAGAGAGCTAAGGTTTTGAGATAGTGATGATATATAAGGCCTGTTCACTGTGTGATGTATCGGCCTATAAATTTATCTCATATTGCCATTTCAATCTAAATCTGCTTTTGATTGGCTCGGGATGTGATCCTCCACTGGCGTCTCACCTGTTTTATCAGTCTCTGACTTTCAGCGCCAAGTTTTAATTTCAGAGAGACTCAGAAACACTTTGCAGCATTCAGTGTCCTCATACTGAAGAAATGAAGTGACCATCCACTAAATATACAGAGTGCTGAAGTGTCGGCATGCACTGAGTGAATGCTGGACACACAGAGGTGAGGCCGCTGTCAGCTGTAAGTCGATCAAAGAGCTAGTTTACTGGAGGCGGATGCTGATTGGCTGTTAGAGTGCCGAGGGTCCTCCCGCTGGACCAAGCCGGGGGGATTAAAGCAACTATTTGGACACCGTTCCTCAGCTGATGGGTAGAAATATGATCCAGGACTAATCCCCCGAGTCCTCTGCAGCTGTGCTCACTACTAAGTGTGAAGGAGTCATCCAAAGACACTTTATATATATATATGTATATCAAATATTTTATATAGAATATACAGTGAGCAGAAATCCTCCCAAATGGTCTTCATCAGAGCTGGTCCTTGTCCCCCTTTGGACTTAGAAATGATGCTTCATGGGGTCAGCAAGGACTAGGGAGGATTAGAGGGGTATTTCCTCTATATAGGAGCTTGGCATTTCTTTATGAACTGTGAAAGCTGGTGTTGAATTCAGGAAAGGGGCTGTCGTCGTAAATCAGGCGAGTTTTGACGGGCTGTCTGCACCAACAGTGAGGTACATTTAAGCCCAATCCCATTTCTTATTTTTACCCCTATCCATTGTTTTTGAGTGTCACCTTGTCCCTCAGAACAAAGTTAAAAGGGGAAGTGGTTGAAAAATTCCCCTATGAAATAGGACAACCCTTCAAGATGCTGATATGTCATCCATATTCTGGTGTTTATGTAAACAGACACAATGAACGTTGTCAGATATTGCATATATGTTGTCTTCTGTTGTGGCGATTTATTTTGTGTGAGCTATAGGCATAGTTTTTGGCTATCAGGACACTCACAATTCGCTCAAACTTAAGTTTCACGCTATCAGTCGATCAAAGAAGTTATTAAATAAAAAAACACTGCTCATTACCAGGCAGCCAGCGGTGCTCTGCTAACTTTGGCAACCACGGCTCCTACCCTGCTAGTCTTCACCAGGCCCCTAGGATGTGCCAGGCTTTGAAGCCAGTTGTCTAGGTGGCCAAACAGTGGAACTACAACTCCAGAGTCTGTTACTTGATGCCATTGGGCCCCAAAAGACTTTATCCCGTAGATTTAAATCGGGAAAAAGACCCTTTTTATCCCCTGGTTAGCAGAGTGCTAAACCAGAAGTAGCTGGCTGGGTGGAAGTCGCTAGTGCCCTGCTCTATGGGCCTAATGATGCAGGAGCGGTGCCGACCATCTGGGTAATTTCATACTGAGGAAATAGAGCTTTTTTGGTTTCATGTGCCACAGAGCAACTTTCATAGGAATTAACAGGGTCCCGTCTTCAACACTGTATCCTAGTCTCTTAATATATCCATGGTCTGCACTGACATTCGAGGAGCAGTAAGAAGTGTGGCAGCTTCCCTGCTGAACTTCAGATAAATTTCAGGTGTCATTTGCCATCTGATGGGGGGAAAGTGACACCGGAATAAGTCAAAATACAGGACTGTCATGCCCAAATTAGCAATAACAATGTAACGTTAGCTTGCTGGCTAGTTAGCTATTGAGACATCAGCATACTAGCAATTTTTTTTTGTTATACATGTTAGAATGAAAAGGCCCAAAATACATTGAAGCAACATTAAACCACTGAGATGACACGATTCTGACAATAGTTTTTAAAAAAAAAAAAAAAAAAATCTGTATTAATTACAAAAAAACCGTTTGTGGTTTCTTTTGTTGCTCATTCAGCCGTCTTGCTGATGGTTTCTTATAACACTTGGTTTGAAGTGTGTCTCTGAAAAACCTCCATTTGGAGGGCAAAGTAACCTGAACACTTTGCCCTATCTCTCTATCCCAACAAGAATTAGGACACCCTATCCCTAGATGTGAATGTACAAAACAGAGGGGTAAGGGTTCAGCGGTAGGGGCAAAGGGAGTCTTGGGATTGTGCCCTGATCTATACAGGACGCTGTCATAGTTTGAATTTGTGCCATTAGAAACTACAAAGGAAAAGAATGACACTTATCTCTTGTGTATCAAGTCATGCAACTATGTTATGTTTGATCTGTCCAACTGTTAAGACATCTGCCTCCACTCCAGTACAACAGGCCTTTCTCCCAGCGGACATTTTGTCTTGTTGTAGTAGGAAAAGCACAGGTGTTAATAACAACACTAACAATGGCTTTGTTCTATACAAGTGTCCCAGTGAGAGGGACAGCGAGCCAACATGCACAATACCAGGAACCTGAAATGAAAGCAGCTAAATGGAGATCACCCATCGTTAATTTTATTATTAACACCTGTGCTTTTCCGACCATGAAGCGTCACAATGTCTGTTGTGAAAAAGATTCTTGGAGGTGAATGGAATTTAATTTGTGGCGCCCACAGCATTGGAAAAAATTGTTTCAGAAAACCTTTGGGGCTGTGTCAGAAATCACTCAATACCTACTGTAGTTCAAAGTTCAAAGTCATCTATTGTCAAATGAACAGCAAGCGTAAGAGCAGTCGCTTCCATTAAAAAAACTCAGGTCATAGACTTCTCCAACAAAGCAATTTAAATATGTATGAATAATAATACTAATAATAAAATCACACCAGTAGAAACAAAAAGAGAATTTAGATATAAGGATATAAAGCTACAAGTATATCAGAAGATGCAAGGCAAAATAAAAGATCAAATGTAACAAATGAAATATGAAGTAAGTGATAGTAAGTCTTGGTAAGTGCAATGGGTCATATTACCAGTCAGGGATTAAGTTAAATGATGATTCATAAGTGTCTAAAATCTAAATATGTTGCCTGCAATTGATTTAAGTATTTAGTGTGTATGGCATAGGGAGTAGTGAAGGAGTGAACAAGGGAGTGATTTAGGACACAACATGGGTCACATCACAGGCCTTACTGTAAACAAATTTAATTTTAACTACTTTCTATTAAAGAAAAAGCTCCTCTGAGACTTAACAGTGAGGTCTGTTGATTATTCAGGATGGAAGATGCTTTTTTTAACAGTAATTTTAAGTTGTGTGAGCACGGCAAGCAAAGAAGAGAGGCATTTTAAAGTCTGGGCAAATAAATCAGAAACTATCTGTGTGGCAGGATAGAGATAGACGTTAGTCAAAAAATTACGTACTTTTTTGTTATATATGTACACTGACTCTTTAACGTCGTGTCCCTTATACAACGTAAATTCAACATGAGTCATAACGGCCAAAGTCAAAATAACATATCAACGGCAAAGAAGCATTAAATATTATTTTAGCTAAAACTGGCGCCTGTGACACAAGTGGTGATGATGTGCTGTGTGAATTTGGATCCTGTAAAGACGCTAACACCTCCCAACCAGCTGAGTCAACAGTTCTGGACGTGGTGTTTGGGACAAGTGAGATAATGCTTCAGTGAGGACAAACTCAATATGCTGCAACTTTCTGACCTCTGAACGGTTTGTGGAGGAGGCACCGATCTTATACTCAAATAAAAGTAGCAACACCACAAAGAAATACTGCATTATGGGGAAAAGTCTTGCCTTCTAAATCCTACTTAAGTAAAAATACAGATGTATTGGCTTCAAAATGTGCCTTAAGTATCAATAGTAAAAGATTATTATGCAAACTGGCTTTAGTTGAGTGTTATATTTATAATATACCGTATAATATTGGAGTATAACTAAGTTGTTGTAACCAGCGTTTTAATATTATCTACATAAAGCTAAATTTTAACTATATTTTGTTATATTATATCATTTGGTAGTTTGAAGGTCCAGGATTTAGGGGGATATATTGGCAGAAATGTTGTATAGCATTCAGAACTATACTTTCATTAATATATAATAAGAAAATAAGAACTGTTGTGTTTTCACTACCTTAGAATGAGCTGTTTGTATCTACATATGGAGCACTTCCTCTTGTACAGCATCTGCCATGTTGTTTCTACAGTAGCCCAGAATGGACAAACCAAACACTGTATTTAGATTAGGCATTTTCACTTTTTCACATTTTTGCATTTTGCGTTTTCGCTTCGGACACCATGGTTCACCTACACGCTTGGCACAAGGGAGAAATTTCAGTTGGTTGCAATCTGCTACCTCGCCACTAGATGCCACTAAATCCCACACACTGGACCTTTAATCTATAACAATGCATATTTCATAAACTGATCATGTTTTATTTATCAGATCTTGAACTGATAAGTAACAAGTAATTATATCTGTCAAATAAATGTAGAGGACTAAAAAGTACAATCCTTCCCTTTCAAATGTATAAATGATAATAAAATGGAAATGCATTAGTAAAGTAGGCCTGTAAAGCAGTTGTACTTGATTACAAATTAACATTTCACAACAACCAAAGTCACTTCCCAGACATATTTTCCCTCATTGTAAAGAAGCATTTCAAGTGTTCTAAACATAGGGCGAGTTATTTTTAACAGGTGCAACTGGGAACAAAACACAATGCCATAGAAATGGAGAGAGGATTATAATTTGTTGAATCTTTAGCTCAACTGAATTTTATAAGCTCTGTTTTTTTGTTTTTTAATAAGATATGTCTGACCAAAAATTGTACTTTGGATCATTGGGGTCCAAGTTTGCTTCTTTCTTGAAAGGATTAGTTTGACATTTTGGAAAATATGTTTTTTTGCTGTCTTGCAGAGAGTTACACAGAAAAATTAGAACCACTGGTTTCAATCTACCAATTTAGTGCTTGGCAAAAAAAGCAAATCGGCCTAATTGTATTTCTTGTAGGGTTTTATTTAATAAAAGAAACAGATTTCTAGCCTTTTCATATCAACACAGTTTCTCTGCTGCTGTTTTCATCAGACTGTCCTCTCCCTCAGGTGTGAAGTTTGCTGTCGCCATGTCTGACACTGAAGAACTGTAAGTGTCAATAACAACACACATTGGTGTCTGGTGTCTGGTTTCATCAGTTTTAACTTTAAACACACCGATGTAGAAAAGTCAGCTGGGATTTTATGTTTGATTTTTAAATGTCTTTTCTTTCATGTTTCAGGGATCAGGTCGAGGGTAAGTGACAGCCACTCAGGTTGTTTTATTTCTTATGTATGCCAGTTACAAATGCGAACTAAACAGGCACACTGTATGACTTATGGCTTTATTCAGTATTTTTACATGAAATGCTTTAAGTTAAATTGATATGATTTCTAATTATATGTGTTATATATTGCTGTATTAATTATTTGTGTCATTTTTACTGACCTTTAGAGGCCACACACACCTGTATGTGAACTTTTATCTAATCATAATCATTCTATTATGAGACTAAAATGTCTCAAAATATATTAGAAATATGCCTCGAATGCGTCACTAATATATTCTGTATTACTACTGTTTTTGCCATACATTTTTAATGCATTTGGATATACATGTTGTAAAAGTATGTCACATGTAAATGTTTTAATACAAATTTAATTGGATTTTTTTAGAAAATAAACTGTAATTTATATCAAGGTCATCTTAGATAATATTTAATTTGATTTAGAAATGACACCATGTTATATTTGTTTTTGTTGTCTCACCTTGTTTTTCCCAAACTGAAGAGGAGGAAGGTAAAGACGACTAAATCGATCCCATATTTAAGACCTTTTTCTCCACTGCACTAATTTGTCAGCTGCGTGATTTCACCCTTAATTTGAAGTGTTTGACGCTGACACCTGCTCCTCATACAGGAGGTACTAACATCTGCACAGGTTTAATTTGAGGCGTAGGAGGATGTTCTAAATGTAAAGTAGAACTGTAAAATCTTATTTTGGTTTAATTGGTGATAAAAGTTAAACGGGTCAAACTCTCAGCTGAATACATCTGTCTTGTTGCTTCATTCACCCTCAGCTGTATTAAGAATAGCTTTTTAGATTTATCACTGTATCATTTCTAAACTCTTTTTTTAGACAGCAAAGTTATTTTCCTGTACAGTATAATTGAAGTTTATCTTCTGGTAGGTAGAAAGCAGACTAACACACAGCTGTCAGTCAAACACGTCCAAGTTAAGGGTGACTTTTTCGGACTGAGTGATGTTTTGAATTCACATGGTTGAGAAAAAAATGTGAGTGGGCTCCTATACGCTCCCTACATTTATTTTCTCGGCATGTGACATGTTTACATTGTCGTCTGTTGATGTCACATCAATGCAGCTGTCGTTGACCTCATTCACACAACGGCCATATTTCTAACAGTGGAGCTGGAAAACTACCTGGATGACTGAGTGTAACTAAGTATATTTACTCAAGTACTCTACCTTAGTTCAAATTCGAGGTACTTGTACTTCACTTGAGTTCTTCCATTTAATGCTATTTTATACTTCTACTTGACTTCATCTCAGTGGCAAATATTGTACTTCTTACTTCACAACATTTACTATCAAGATGAAGTTTATTTATAAAAAATATTAATCAAGTATTAAATTATGATGTATTATTAAAGATTAAGTCGGCCAGTAGTATAAAAAGTAATTATAATAAGCACTATCTTTACCAGCTGCAACATTAAAGTGATGAACACATCAATAACTGTAATCCAGAATGAGTACTTTTACTTTTGGTACTTAAAGTAAAATTTGATGCTAATACTTTTGTACTTTTGCTGAAGTTAGATTTTGAATGCAGGACGTTCACTTGTAAAGAGTTTTTTTACTTTGTAGTATTAACGCTTTTACCTAAGTAAAATATCTGAGTACTTCTTCAACCACTGGATGTATACAATAAGCATTAACACACAATTATGGATTATAGTCAGAAAAATTTGTACAATCTTATGATTACAAATGAAAAAAAATGTGTATCATAACTACCATATGTGAGCACTTCCCTTGCTGGCATTTGTATGAGAAACACAGCAATTGTGTATATTTTTCAGAATGCACATGAGACTGTCTTCCTTTACAAGAACACCCAACCAATGGATGTATTTGTTTTTTAGAAAAAACATCCTTGAAACTGTTGAATCTGGAACATGGGTTGATGTAAAGATGATTTCTGGATTTTGCGTTGCCCATTTCTAATGTTATCTCTCGTTTGAATGGGCGTTATCAATGGATATCAGCCTCATAGATAATGGTTAGAAGGCACATGCTACACCTATTAATATGATTACAACCCTGTTATCAGCCCATTAAATTGCTGATATCAGTTGTCATTGGGAGCGGTTTTGTTAGGTCTCACTTACAGGTTTGTGAGATGTAGTTGCCAATACTACATGGTTAGGTTTAGAAAAAATATCATGGTTTGGGTTAAGATAAGTGCCTTTGCTACTTTACAGTGACTTTTGGTGTCATACCGAAGATGAACTCTGATCTCCTGAGTAAAAGTCCAGTGTTTGTTTGACCCATCCACCAGCCCAAACTCTTCCTTATCTGGACTTTCTCACTCTTTATACAGACATAATGTCACCTGACTTCCTTTGTTCCCGTCATAATAATGGATGATAACTGCTTCCTGAACCTACTAGTATGTGTAGCAGGCCGCTCTTACCCATATCTATGAGGCTGATAACCAGTGATACCGTCCATTAAATCAAGTGATAACATACAAAGTGGGTGTTGTAGTTAAGTCATCCAGATAACTCAATGAACATGCCCCAGATAGTTGTTTAGCAAAGAGGCTAATGTAGTCGGTACATCAGATAGAGCTTCCTCTAAAGTGTAAAATCACAGAAGAAAATCTTTTACTTTTATGTGTATTCATCTAATTTGCAGCAGATTAAACAAGTCATAATCTTAAAATTTTGTTTCACTTAGAGCTCTCTTATCTGCATCATGAAAACACCATTGATGTGACCAAAAATCCCCAGAGTTGTTGCCAAGTTCACCAAAACAATCTCCAGGGTAAAACCTTAAAATGGGAATAAAACCTCCAGTAATGCGTGATGTTGCAGCAAAACTAACAATGAAAGAAAATCAGTCAGTTTCTTTTGATCTTTGCTTCCATGTACTGGAGGACAAATAAAAATGTGCTACTCTACATCAGCAGAGAATGTGCTGCTCTTCAGGGAGTTTTCCACAGGTCAACAGTTCAATATGGCTTTTGTATGGAAGGTCAACTGGCTTCCTCTCATCATCATGTGTTTCTCTTTCTCCAGCAGCTCTGTCCGTCGCTCATCCATCCATCCTCTCTGTCACTAAAGTAATCTCTCACTTTTTGTCATGTCTGTGGTCTTCATTAACGGCCTTCTCCGACACCCTCCCTCTTCCCGGGGGTTTGGTGCATGCTGCGTGCCCGTAGCCCAGGAGGAGGTAGTAGAAGTAGAAGTAGCCCCTGAGAAGGAGGCCCAGGTAGAGGCAGAGCCAGAACCAGAGCCAGAGCCAGAAGTAGAGCCTGAACCAGAACCAGAACCAGAACCAGAGCCAGAACCAGAGCCAGAGGTGGTGCAGAAGGTGGTTCATGAGGAGGAAGGTACGTGGCATGGGCAGTCCGTTCACTGTTCTTCTGCAGGACATACAGCACTCTGCTCCATAGCATAGACGGTCCTGTCAGCATCAACACGCTGCAAAACATATCCTGCCTGACAAGTCATGAGTCTCAAAGGAGGAGTTAGCATGATTACAGTTTCTGCTTATCTTTGAATTTCACATCCCTCGTGTTTTTTTTAAACCTTTTAAAAGATATTTTATAATAGATCAGCATCTTTTAATCAAATTGTCCCTTCCAATGTCAAAAGTTAACTTTCAAGCTCAAGGTTAGAATCGCTTAAATTCCAACTTTGATCAAAGAATAACTAGACTCTTCCAGTTCAGTAACGATACAGTAATTCCTCACTGTGAAAGAGAAGCCCACAATAGTGTTTGCATTTGCAAGTTGCATTTATGATTTCCATATTTCCTCCTCGAAAATAAATGTACTGAGAAATGTATTCTTTATGTTAGACCCCTCCTCATAACTCAGGACTCTGTTACAGAGTTTAATTAGATTTTAAGAAGGTGTACAGTCACTTTTGTGATAAAACAATAGCTGCAAGATAATGTTTTACAAACTGAAACAAATTATTTTTTGTGTGAATGTGGTTCTACTGCAGAATTTTAAACTCTGAAGCAGTAATTTACACAGACAAAGTGATGTTGTCAAATTGTTACTACTGTTTTTTCTTCTTGACATTACATGCATTGTCTTCTTTCAAGGTACACTTCCGTTTTTACAGGAAATGGAACGTTTACGTAGTCTCTTTCAAAATAAAAGCACTATGTCAGTACAACGCATATTGACGGTTTTTTTTTCCTTCAACAGCAAACACACATGGTTGGGTTTAGGCAACAAAGGCACATGGTTAGGTTTAGGAAAAAGAACAGGGTTTGGCTTTATAATCTTGCAGGATGTAAACATCGCACTTTCAGGTGAAAGTTGGGGTTTTTTTTGGAACTATTCACCACCACTCCCGCCCAACCCAGTCAGACTTTTGTTGCCTTAACTTTTGTCCTTGTCCCGCCGCGTTTCCACCTGACGCTGCGGAGCGCTTTTAAACTATAATGGCAACAGGTCGCGTATCATACTGACATTAAAGGACACCTTTTTTTGTTGGTTCCTGAAGCTGCAAGTCACTGCCCAAGTGCCGGATTTCGATGACTTTGGACTGAGATCAGGCTGCTATGTTAGCTAATAATACAATTGCTATCCAGTAAAGCTTTAACTGGGGGAATGATTGAAACCATACAGGTGATAAAAGCAGTGTTTTGGCTTTGGGACTTTATGAATAACAGAAAAAAGTTCCTTGTAAATAAATTTTATTTTGAACTTTCCAAAAATGTTTTGATAATAATTCATAATTCAGATTATTTTTCAGAACAGATGTGCTGTTGTAAAGGGATGTTTGAAAAGAGCAGAAACTGTCATCATACTTAAACTGTTGTTGAAAATGTAATTTTCCTCGATGCAGTGATAGAAATCTGCTGGTGTGTGGAGATATTCTCCAGTTTCAGAGTCATATTATCTGTCTCTGCAGTACATCACACTCAACTGACAGATTTTCTTCCACTCAGTCTAAATAATAAAAGAAGACTCAGTTGTCATGTTAGGTTTGATATTTTTGCAGTTCACTAATCTAGTTCCCTTTTAGCTTCCCTTTAGCCCTTTCCACTGGAATTACCTTCTCTTCATAACTGCCCAGTATGACCAAGGTTGTGACTCTGCAAAGCAAGCTAATGGAGGTCAGGATGCACTCTCATCAGGAGCAGATGGTATTAATATTTTGTCTAGCTAAATTTGGCTGCAGCAGCGCATCTCTTCAATGTGCAGGAGTGGGTTAACTGTGTTGTGCGTTTTCCTAAACATAGACACACAGTGCAGCCAATGAGGCCAACTTATTGGTTCAGACTAGCGCCTCAATTCGCTGGTAGTCTCAACTCCACCCTCACATACCAAAGCAAAGAAGCTACACACCATTTTAGCAATAAGGTCAGAGGCCGGATTACACATTTCCATTCATTTAGACCAGGGTCAGCAACTTTTACTATCAAAGGAGCCATTTTTGCCTGTGATTTTACAATCGGAGAATGTAAAATCACTTCAGGCCCAGAACACTGATATGTGAATAGAAAAATGTTAAAAAATAATGTTTATTTATTTATTTATTTATTTGACAACTCCACAGGGAGCCACTATAGAGGGGATAAAGGGCCACATGTGGCTCTGGAGCCGCAGGTTGCCTACCCCTTCGGACAAATGTTTATTTATCATACTTTACGCATGATATCTCTTTATCTACTCGACACATCCCGATGTGTTTTTCCTCGCACATTCACGATAAACCCTTTTGACATTTATCACACCTTGCACCACCCTCAAAACAAATGTTATTTATTTATTTATTAATGCATGTTGCCTTTATTAAACCAGATAAGTCAATCGAGAACCAACACTTAATAGCAATGACGACCTGACCAAGAGGCAGCGACAGAAGGCAAGTCAACACAAAACATTTAAACATGTATACAGCTGGTGTTTGACAAAATTACAATTATAGCCACACTACTGAAAAATAGCTCATTCATTCTTGTATTATAAAACGTTGCAGCTGCTAGTGCGACAACACACACCAGCAGTGTGTACCACACATGGGCGGATTATAACATAACAGGCCCCTGGGCACAGACATGCAGAAGGCTCCACCACCTCTTCCACATAGCAACCAGACACATAGACTTTGAGGTAATTTTGCCTCAAACCAGATTTAAGTACAAAGGCCACTTTTTATTTATTTGATACTGAGTTCATTTGTTCTTTTCAGTATTCATTGTTTTCTATGTAAGCATGCACACCTGCAGCATCAACATTGGGACACCGCAGCGTCAACACGCATCAAAAGCAGCAGCTTTATCACACATGCTTCCCGGGTCGGCGTGGCATGACAAGGCCAGTGTGTGTTGGACTTTAGTGTTGTTCTAATGAAGAACACTAAAGTGCCTTTTGGTGTCTTCGGGCTCCTTGGAGAACCCCTGTTTTATTTACTTATTTATTTATTTTGAGTGCACTGCAGCAAACATTTGGGCTTTGCTTCATACGATGTCCACAGTTACCACATCACATCCCCATCAGTGTTAGCTGACACAACAAATGAAACATTGTCATGTTATTGCTCAGTGTCAGATGTGTGTTTTCAATAAGTGCATTTAAGTGTTGAAAGGGAGAAGAAGAAAATCAGCTGCTTTTACATGAATCAATGCCCTGTCTCATCCGTCACCTTCTATCCACGTCTCATTTTGTTCTTAATGACTTTCGCCATTGTTTGCATTTTGGCAAACTCATCTTCAAAAGCCAAAGCAGAAGGGCTGATGGGTAATTTCAGTCATGTAAAAGCTTTTTCTTCTTGCCTCCCTTCATTCCATGTTTAGCATCTTTCTTTCCATGCGTAGATGAAGAGTGAGACTGGCAAACTGCTCTAAAGCATTTACATTGGGGTGTTGTGATTTAAAGCAATCATCCTCACTATTCAAGTCTTCCATGGAAATGTTGTAGCTTCGTTTGTTTTGTTCAAGTGCTTGTATGATCTGTGGAGTCACTGCAGAAGTCCCACGTTTCACTGTACGCTTGCTGAATGAAAGCATTGACTTCGCTGCTTCAGCGGTATCAGAAACTCTAGTTTTGCTCTGTTGTGTGAAGGAACCATAAATCTGTATTAACTGATTACTGACCAGTAGTGTGGAAGGTATATGATGCCTAAATGAAACCAAATCTAACAAGATACAACAACATTGTAATTTGTATTTCCTTTTCATGCATGTATCCATTTTGTGTAGTATAATTAAAGCATAGACATGTTCAAAGGATAATTAATTGATTAGCCTTTTACCTTTGATAACTAATGATGGCATCACTGATGATAAAATGAAAAACAATCAACGTTCCAATCACATTAGAGAATGACCAGTATAAATGTATTATTTTTTTCATCGATTAGGCATCTCTATTAAAGTAAATTAAGAAAAAGCTCCTCATGAAAACTAATCACAGTGTTGTCCATGTATTATTAGCAGGTTACACTGAAATGTTAAACACCTCCTCATTTTTTCTGTGTTGAGATGTGATTTTAATGTGGTGTGGAAAAGTCACAACATTTCATTTACTTATTAAAAGGCAAAAAGCTAATAAATTGATTAGCCTTTCAACCTCTACTTTTCTTTTTACATGTATAAAAAGGAAGTACAAATTGCACTTTGCATTGTATTTCTCTTTTTGTTCTTGATTTGGTCATTGTTAGTCTTATATACAAGGGTGCATAAAGACCGCAAATTTAAGAAATGAAACCACTGATGTAACAAGGTATGATGGTTAGCAGGTTAGCATTGAACTCCCACCGAGAGATAAGGGTTTTCTAATTTTCCAATAGTAAGGTCTGGTTATGCATGCCGGAAGTTAGAGATAGTGACCTCATCAGAAAAGAAATCAGCCCCACAGTGTGTTAGAGGTTTGACAAAGGTATAACAATGCAACAATACTTGATCTTTGCGACTTAAACTACACATTAATTACTCTCAAGAGCCATAAATGGGCACTTCTCAAAAAAAAAACGTGGGCCCAACATAAGCTCTTTTAAATGTTGTAATTACACAACAAATAACCAGTGCTGCCAACTTTCTGTTAAGGACAGTGTCAGTTTTTTTTACCTAAATTGGACAACCAGTGAAATTTGAAGGTCTGGTGTATCGTGCAAAAAATGCAAAAGAAATGAAAAATGTCTCTATCTAGAGCCAGTGTTTTGTTTGTCTGTTCTGGGCTACTGTAGAAACAACATGGCTGACTCCATGGAAGAGGACCCACTCCATATGTAGATATAAATGCCTCTTTTTTCCTATTTTTTCTTACATTTCTTTTTTACCTTTCTTATTTATAGGGTGATTGGTGACATTGGGTGACATAGTTATGAATATTATATTCCATCTCTGCTAATAAATCCCCCTAAAACCTACACAACAGACCTTTAACTTTGGCACAAACCTGACAAAATACTGTATCATAGTAATATATTTAAAAGAGCAGAGTTACGGAGCTAAAACCAAAACAACGTGTGGGGTGTCATCCTCGTAATGTTCATCCTCTCCTGATCGGTCTATACAGTGTAGAAAATAAGTGGTGCTGTAATCAGAGAGCTAGTATGTAGGAAATAAACTTATAATGTCAGTTTTTCAGAAGGATTGCACAGTTCCTTCTTGAAATAAAACCTCAGGGTTGTTAGATAAATAGAAGCAGCCTGTGATGTAGGTGCAGGATTAATGCATGAAATGACATGGGACTTCTGCAGTTGCTGCCACTGCCTGTACGTTAAAGACGTGAACACCCCAATTTGTTAAATGTGCTTCATAAGCTGTGCATTGTAAAGAGGACAGGAGCAGGCTGACCAGTCCGACCACTAATGATCTCTGTTCTGCTCTTGCTTTGGACGCTTGCTGCATGCAGACGGCTATGAAGAGGAAGGTATGTTGATTTGTATTCTTCTCTGTTCTTGTGTTTCCCTGTTGGCCAGGGACTCCCTCACACCTTCCACACATGATCAATATTCACTTTGTTTCACTGATCGTCCTTGAGAGAAAGGCAGAATTAATCCGCTTTAGTGATGTGGGGAAACAGGGCGGAGGATTCAGAAATGTTGAGTCATGGTTGCAGGGCCCCACTGCTCATCTCTGCTTCTTCTCTCTTTTTGCATGAATGTGTCCTGCCAGAGGACGATGGAGATCAAGATGGTAGTTTGTATTTCCTGCTGAGCCGCTGTTGCCTTGCCTGCGTCTTTCTTCCCGTGTTGACTTTTGTCTTTTTTTAGTGTGAGGGTCCCGTAAAAAAAATAAAAAAGCTAATCACAAACTTGGTTATTTGTTCCTGTTAAAATCCCAACTGTGTTATTTCCCTTTTTTTCACCATTCACATTAATTAACAGTAATCACAGTGTCAAACTCCCTGTTGTGAAAAGTGTGCGATGACGTATGTTCAGAATAGTTTATGTTGTGATTTATGACACACACTGTACTGATCCTGATTAGCACCTCAAATGTGTCAGATTCTATTGGTTTGATTTACACACTAATGCACAACAAATTAACACATGATAGATAGAAATATCTGGTGTACTTACAGCACTGAAAACCGAGGCTAACACACAGGAACTGGACCACTCATGAAATGAAAAGTGTTGCTAAATTAAGACTTACTCAAACGACTTTCATGTACTGGAGGTGTGAAACAACTTGCAGCCCTGAGATGTAACTCAGCTTGTCCACATGGATCCCCCACCCCGATTAACCAGCAGCCTTTTAGTCTGTGTCTCGCTCCATATTCATGTTTCTAACAGTCTGATCTCTCTGTTCTGCCATTGCTGCTGTTCTGACACTGAAAATCAAACAGAGGAAAAGCCAAAGTTCAAGTGAGTACATTTATTCATCTTTAATCTATTACAGATCAGTCATGTTTTCACATTGCTGTCACCTTTAAGTTATTTGTTGTGATAATTCTGGTGTTATTTTCCTTCAACAGACCTTCTGCTCCCAAGATCCCCGATGGCGAGAAAGTGGACTTTGACGTGAGCTGACTTGTTTTTGTAAACTGAGGTTTATCGAGGGGATGATGCATGTAATTGTATTGTAGGCTTGGTCCCAGGTTACTGGGTTGGTGGTTCGATCCCGACACCTTCTGTCCACACGTACTTGGGCAAGACATCGAACCCCATATTGCTCCTGACTGTCCGGCCGGCACCTTGCATGGCAGCTAACTACCGTCAGTGTATAAATGAGTGTGCCCCAAATGTTTGCCCATCTGGCTCAGCCCCTGGTGATCTATAAATTTCTCAAGATTTGACCTTTCTGTATGGCTTGAAGATGCATATGCTGCACTCTTGGCGTATAGCGATTTCTAGTGTCTTGTTGTTACACTGAATTCTGTATTAGATTCTAAACCCTAACCCTAACTCCTCAACAACTCAGCATCTTTTAAGGGAGTCTGATACTGGGTCACAGAATCTGATGGGTCACAGATGTTGGTGTTTCCAAAAGCTCATGTGGGCTGGGTATAGCAATATGCATGACACAGTAATAAAGATTTTCATGATTTATACCAAGTATTATTTAATAGAAAAAAATCAAGTGGCTGTGCTTTTCTTACTGGTGCTTGGTTCATATTTTCTAAAAGCACTGTAGCCACAAAAAAAGGAAAAAAAAAAAAACGGCCCTCATTATCTCCAGCCCAGTCTTACGAGTGTTTCTTTTTTACTTTTAGTGGTCAAGTTTTTTTAATCAGAGTGTGTTTGAAGCCAGAAACCTTTGTCTTGTCTGTGACTGCTGTCTCCTGTCCACCTCTCACAGGACATTCAGAAGAAACGTCAAAACAAAGACCTGATTGAGCTGCAGTCGCTCATCGACGCTCACTTTGAGTGCAGGAAGAAAGAGGAGGAGGAGCTCATTTTTCTCAAAGAGAGAATCGTGAGATTTTACCCAAATAGCTAATATACATTACACATGCTCTTGACATCCAGCATTGGTGTTTCTGTTCTTTCTTTGGAAATAAACCAGACCACTGAAGCCTTGATTGATCTCTGCACATGGCAGAAAGCATTGCGACATTGTGTTTTGATTCATATTTCAGGAGAAGCGCCGCGCTGAGCGAGCCGAGCAGCAGAGGATTCGTGCCGAGAAAGAAAAAGAGCGGCAGGCCAAGCGGGAGGTACGTTCACACAACACACCTCACTCTGTGACTTAATTCTGTTGATTCTTTCAATAGTAAGAAGTAACTCAACACCAGACTGAGACGCAGCATCATATTGACACCTTCTGCTCACCTTTTTCTGATCCATCACAAGTTTTTTTACCATGAGCAGAATTATCCATAAAGGTCTCCTCCTCTACAAACCAAACTTACCTTGTGATTTTAGTTGGTGAAAACACCAAATAAAGTAGTTACACGACACAAATCAGTGTTACTCTAATGCTGTTTGGCATGTCGGAGATTGGCCGCTGGCCTAGCATCTGCTAATGTATGCTCACCGTTTTTCTCTGATAACTTAAGAATCAGACATTCAGGAGATTTTTACCAGTAGCCAAATTATCTACAGAGGTGTCTTCCTCTCCAAAACAAACAAAGCCACTGATTTAAACCGGTAAAAACACTGAATACAGCAGTTTCACGTTAAAAAAATCATTGTGTTTCCGATGCTGCTTGTGACAGAGGGGTTGCTAACTATGGTGGCTAATGTGAAAACACAAAAGCGCGAATGGCCCTACCTAGAGTCAGTGTTTGGTCTGTACGCTCTGGGATATTGTAGATATGTGGCGGTGCATCATAGCGATCTCCGTAGAGAAGGACCTATGTAGGCTGATTCTAAGTAACGAAAACACAACAATTCTTATTTTCAGGTGATTATACACTTAAGAAAACATACTTCTTATATTCCATTTCCGCCGATATATCCTCCTAAATTTTACACATGGAACCTTTAAAACCTTTTGTGGATGTATAAAGGGGAAAGTAAAACCAGTTAACAACCAAGTCGTTGCCTTTCCACCAGTCATGCTGTCACATTGTGATATTTTAAAATAAATTTTGCAGGCTGAGCGTATGAGAAAGGAGGAAGCCGACGCCCACAGGAAGGCCGAGGATGAAGCCAAGAAGAAGAGCGCACTGAGCAACATGGGATCAGGCTACAGCAGCAGCCTGCAGAAGGTAGTTTTCATTTCTTGTGCTTCTTTTAGTCATTGTGATTTCACATTTGTTGCTTCATCCTACCAACAAAACAGGCATCAACATGTTTTTGTGTGTTTGTGAGGACGTGTCGTTTTAACTAGTCAGACTTTCCTAGATTGAGGCAAAGAGAGGCAAGAAGCAGACTGAAAGAGAAAAGAAGAAGAAGATCATGGCAGAGAGGATCAAACCTCTGAACGTCGACGGATTCGCAGAGGACAAGCTGAGGTAACTCATAAGAGGAAGCAAGAAGACAAGTCACAATCCAGATAATACAGACACCACAGAGAGCATTTGTTACTGTGTTTAAGAGCACAGTCATAATTAAAGATATGTGAAGAGCAGATGGCCCTGAATACACAACAGTCCAACGCCTGCACATGAGCATTCCCGAAAGGGTTTCTTTGTCATTTTCCCACACAAATATAAAAACAGATGAGATAACCAATCACCAATAAACAATTGCTCCTTATAACTCTAGAACATGCCTGAGACTCATCACATTTTTAATCATTCATCATTGAATGTTTGGTTTGTTGTTTGTGGGGGTTTTTTTTTTTTCAGGGAAAAGGCAAAGGAGCTGTGGGAGTGGCTCCACAACCTGGAGGCAATGAAATACGACTACTGCGAGAAGCTCAAGAGACAGAGATATGAGGTCAGTGAGGAAATGCTGCAATACTCCCAATCTCCAACTGAGTTCTCCTGTAGGTGGATGTTTCTCTGGTGGGACAGATAGTTTGGTCCACTTAGGACAGGGGCACTCAGGACAGGACATATCCTTTATTTTGACTTTGGCTGTTGGACTTAGCCTTTAGTTGGATTAAAGAAGAAGAGGAAGAATATACTCAACTTGTGTTTGTCCGTCTACATTAATCGCTCATTGACACTGTGCTGGTAAAACCAGACCAGACTTTTTCTGGATCATCTGGTCGCACCCAGTTTTGAGTCTGAGATATTTTGACTGTTTAATTTTTTGGCATTTTGATATGGAACAATGTCACATGTTGCAGCTTCAAAGTTTTTGCAGATGAGATACCTGTCTACTTCAAACACAGCTGTTTGTCTTTCAGGTGGTCTCTCTCAGAAACCGCATCGATGAGCTGCAGAAACAGTAAGTCACTCAGCGGAAACATGAAGTTATAAAAACACATCAAGCATTCACAGACAAAGAAACCCTATAAGTACCTTAAAGGTGTACTTAAGTACAGTACTTGTACTTAATTATATTCTACCACTGAATACAAGTAGTTATCTACTTGTTTGTTTACTTTCCTCAAATGTCCACCTTCAGTTTGACTTCAGTGTGTCATGGTGAGATCCTGATTATAGCTGACTAGGTGAATGTATGTGGTCAGTCATAATATGCTTTTTTCAAACTAAGTATATTATTATTTACATGTTTTGATAATGTGATGTTAAATATTTGCCCATTATAGGTCAATGGTTTTAACTAGTAGTTCTACATCTAGCCACAAGATGGCGGTGTCGCTTCAAGAAACTGGTCCTGTAATTGGTTCATGTCTCGCCCTGTGCTTTCTCTACACTACAGTATCTATCTATAATATTAACTTAAACCACTATAAAAGGATCCCTGTACAGATCTGACTCTGTCTGTGCACTTTGCACTTTGCAGCAGCAAGAAGGGAGCCCACTCGCGCCGCAGGAAGTGAGCGGCTGCTGAGTGACGGTCATCTCTATGCGGTCACGCCGGACAGGAGGCGCCTCCCCTCGGATCCAACAGCGGCACAGACCCCGTAGACACCCGGAGCTCCCGAGCTCCCAAAAAACTGGACGTCTGCTTGAATGAAATGGTTTTATGGATGAATTTCGCTTCAATAAAGAAATTTTAAAAAATGTTATCACTGTGTTTGTGTAAAGAAAAACAAAATAAAAACAAACAAAGACAAAAAAAAGAAGAAAAAAAAGATTCAGACAATAAAATTTGAATTATTGATCCTCCAGCTTGCTCCAGCTTTGTGTGAATAATCAGTACATTACATTTACACTTCATTTTTTTTGCAGGTTAATGCTGTTTTTATATATTATATAAATATAAAATACTAACTTTTTTATAATATCACCATATTGCATTGATTATATATTATTTTTGAATTTAAATTTTATTCTATATTACAATCATTTCCTCAAAACTTAATGAAAATGTGATAACTAATGGAAGTAATTACAGTGTCATTTCTGTGCACTTGTACTTTTTTTTTTTTAAAAAAATAGTCATTTTACTTGTATTTTTATTGTAAGTAGGCCTATTGTACTTCATTACACTTTAGGTTGCATCAGAGTAAGAACAAAAGTCACCTGATAAATTGTGAGAGAAAAGAAAGGCAACAAGGGGATGAATTTAACAGCTGCAGCAGAGAAGCTGCAGGTGTCTCTGCGGCCACAGGAGGGCAGAGCACCACATACTGTAGGTGACACCCTTCAGCTGACACTGTCAAGTGAGCCTTTACTGGTGGGGTGTCAGAGGGTCGTGGGAAGGGTGTGGTCACACCTGTGCTGGTTTGTAAACAAAAAAAAACTACATAAAATGGAGAACAATGCCATAAAATTAAGGATGACGACACTATGGGTTACGATCATTATAATTATTATATCTTGGCCATAATGAGGGTTTATGAGTTGTTGTTTTTTTCATTTACATGAATGAATGTGACATTTACCTGTAATTATGATGACATTGACAACAGTCAGATATTTCTTTGGAGAGGTTTTCCTTCTAAATTATAAATTAAACTAGGTACATGTCAAATGGTGTGATATTTTGTAGTTTAATATTTATCCAATCATTCATATTTTGCCAAAATTGTAACGTGGCTGGACATGAATAAAAAGGTGTTCATTAATTTCAGGTACGGCAACGCGAAAACCCAAACGGCCCTCCTGTGTCACGTTTGTCCGTTCTGGGCTACAGTAGAAACAACATGGTGGACTCAGTGTCGCAAATGGAGCTACAAACGGCTCATTCCGGTAACAGAAATACGACGTTTCTTCATTTCAGATGATTATACCATGATAAAAACATAGTTATTTATGTTATATTCCCCTTCTGCGAGTATATGCCCTTTAATGCCACACACTAAACTTGAATGAACCACCAGGCAGCAGGCTTTAATGACGAAGCATCCGTAGCAGCGGCTAACATGCTAAATGCTAAATCACCTACATTCACTGAGTGTCTCCGACCTTCAGCACTGAGATGTGTGAGGACTTTCTGCGGATTGTGGACTGGTTGTACTGGGACCAGAGAGGCAGAGTGGACTGGTTATATTTTACTTTGTGAAGAAGATGAATCTGGAGCAGCTTGGGGAGGACTTCAGGTGCACCAGACTCACAGGATGACGTCAGACAGGTGAGTCTGCAGTGGTTTATGTTCATACATCTCTGTGTTTTTGCCTGTTTGATGATGTTTTATTCTGCTGTTGCTTCATGAACCAGCTGCGTGTCCACAGATGTTTTTGTTGTCAGCCATTTTTTTGTTTAGGCTGCTGTCTGAATTTTGTCCTGCAGGTGTAGTGAAGGTGGATGTGTAATTGATATTCGGTTGTATGCACAGGCTGCATTTGTCCATCTATAGATAAAGATGTTATTGTTGGTTTGGACCTGTGGTGTTGTTTCACTTGTGCAGTCATTAATGCTCTCTGTTTTGTAGTAGCTGGTCTGAGCACATTTTAATTGAGCTTCTTCTTAACTTTTGTCTAAGCACAATTTTACACAAGTAGCCTTTGCTTCAGTAAAGACTTTAAAGTGACTGTACTTTACTTTAGTATTCTTTGCATCATTGGGGAAATAATCATATATCTGATCCTGGATTCCAAATGAAGATTCATCATTCATCATTTCTAAATGAAGATCATAACTCTTTATTATATGTGTAGAATTTATTTGAGGAAAAGCAATAAGGTCAACTTTCATTCCTTTCAACTACAAAGTATGTTATGTTGCATACAGTATGCACACATTTGGGACATACCACTTTTATATCCGTCACCATGAAGCTAAAACTTAACGCCACTCACCGTGAAATTACGTCTGCAGTTCTCTGTCATTGTTATTTTTTATAGTTATATCCTTTTGTTGTTATTTATGATTAATTATTTTCTTCACTTAATTAATATTCCTATTATTACCGTTTGACTTGTCATCAGTTACTTGATTGTGCTGCCATCTGTTACTGTGGCTTCTGACAGCTGTCAATCACCTGTCAAACAACTGTCATCTGTTTGGGGCTCAGACGATGTAATGTATTGTCCACTGTGCAGAGGATTGTGGGTCAGAATAGCCAAAAAACCATGCTGGTTTGCATGGTGTAAAATCTGACCAGATGTAGTAGAACATTCTGGTATTTTTGGCACACTGCATTTGACATACTCTGTATTGGGGCATACAAAATCTTTTTCTGGCACACTATACAGTATGGTAGTATGGGTTTTGGAAAGCCCGGTTTTTCTGTGAGTCACCATTTTCTTGCAAATGCCTGATTGGTAGTGTGCATGTGCAACTCCCAACAGAGATGAGAATATGTGAGGTGTCTCCCTCCTGAGCTCTGTAAAAACGTGGCATTTACTTGCTTGGGACAGTCCTCCTTATTGTTGAGCTGTGGTAATGCTTTATAATCCCTATTTTTATATTAACACTGGATAAAATGACTATTGGTATGTGTACTAGAAAGAAGCCAATCATAGTGACAAGCCCGTTGAAGATTATCATCAGACCCCAGTTCCCCCTAAACAGTGAGTCAATGTCAGATTTGAAAGGTGGAGTCTGATTGTTGATATGTGAACCCAGCACCCAAACAAATACCCCCAATCCAACACTGTTCCTTCAGAAGCTCTGGTAATATCTGTGATGATATTTATGTTTCATTGGTCTGAGCCACTTTGTTTGCTTCCCATTTACAGAGCCAGGGCTGTATGAACATTGGGTTTTTGTTTTTAGCCCACACAAAATGGACAGCTAATGGACTGCGATTGGATTAGAATCACAGTCCGCACCTTTAAATAAAGTTTAGCTGCATAACATGTTTGTAAAAACAGGAGGAATAGATCTAGAAGACTCTAATATACATGAAGAGCATCATGAAGAATGAAGTAGTGCAGTTTATAAAGACTTAGAATATGAATAAGATAGTTCAAGAATTTACTGCAGAGAGGAAAACAGAATATAAATATTTCTTTATTAAAATTTCATTCACTCATAAATAATATTTAGAAACATATAACACAACAATCCCAGCATCCTTTGTGTGTGTGTGTGTGAGTGTATGTGTGTCTGTGTGTGTTTGTGTATGTGCGTACCATGAACAAACAGCAATTATTTACAGATGTACAAAATGGTCCTCAGTTATCATATCTGCAGCAGAAACCTGTGGGCAAGATGTCCTTTTGTTCTGCTGAGATTATTGGAACACAGCGGCCATCTTCAGTTTGTTAAGAGGCTGAAAACTGAAGAAACTGGACTCAAACTTCAGAGAAAATGAAGCTGGTTTTTGGCTTTTTGTGGAATATAAGTCCTTGGCTCCTTCAGGTTCAGAGCGGCTCGAAGATGCTGTTGGGTTCAGCAGGGGGACTGGAGCCTGCAGGGCTGCTCTGAGGTGATCCAGGGCCTTGGGGGACCACGCTGTCGCCTGGAGGGGCAACAGCTGGATCGGTGCTGATCCGCTCTACGATGCTGGACAAACAGTCCAAACTGGAAATGAGGGATGGTTTACTGCTGCTGGAATCTGTGAGAAAGAAACAGGCAACGGACAAGTCATATCACAGGAGAAACTGGTTGTATTTAGAGGGAACTGGTCAAATCAAACAAAAAAAGTTATATTAAATGACAAAGTGGACATATTAAAAGACATCTTCGTTATCTGATTTTGATTTTTTTTTAAAAAAAAAACAAAAGGGTCATATTTAAGAAGAATTTTGTAATTTTAGAGAATTAAATGGACAAACCTGTCATTTTACTTTAACTAAAAAGGTAGCACTCATTTTAAAATAAAACTGAGTCATAAACTAGTCACACTAAAAGAAAGCAGACACGTTTAAGGGGAAAGGTGGTCATATTAAGAGTGAAACTCAAGCTGGACTTTTTAAAAGGAGAGGCAAGTTACTTTAAATTACAGTGTGGTCAAATTAAAAGACAAATCTGTATATCAATAAAGACTATATTCAGCTTAAAGTACAAATTGGTCATATCAAAGAATAAGCTAGTTACATTAAAGAAAGTATTTAGGTACAAACACACCATCAGAATTGAGTCATAAAACCGAAACACATTAAAAGAGAAACAGCTCCTAATCATCCTAAAGGAGTGAAGATGTGAATGTGAAACTGACCGTCTGTGTGGCTGTAGTAGGAACCGTCACTGTTCTCACTTCTGGTTGAACACGGAGAGATGAAATCCACCTGGAAACAGATAAATAAAGTTAATTAAGTCAACAAATGAAATATCAATGAGTGATTAGTGGACATGATGTTTGAGGAAAGGAATGATACACAGAGACGATATAGTACAGCAGTAAATCAGTAAAACTGATTAAATATTTAGCTGAATTTAAAAGATGATTTATGCTGAAAGAGATCAGTTTTTTAACTTTTGATGTGTTTTTTTATCACTTAATTACTTAAGCAAGTGTTTTTCAGAATTTATTTGAATTTTAAAATGTTAAATCACAATAGACATTTTGGTCTGTAAAAGAATCACTTTTATCACATCTGTGTGCCTTCGTTTTACATTTTAGCATATTATTGGGATCAATATGTCAAGTAACAATCTGTGACTTGTTTAAAGCTGCACAGGTTTTCAAGTGTTGAACTGCACGACTCTTCTGCTAACTTTTAAGTTAAAACTTCCATGTGCATGCCAACAACAAAACTAGGACACAGGTCAAAACATATTTTATATTGAAAAACAATTTGAGGAGTTCATGAGTTATAAATGTCTGCTGTATTTTGGAAAAATCTGATTATGCCTTTATTTCCACATTCTGTCTAAATAATTATCATATTGCTTTCCATAATTTAAACTGGCTGACTGTTTCAAATGTGGAGCATATCTCGTGGTTTAGTGCAAAACATTTCAGAGTCAAAACAAAATGAGATTTAGGCCTGAAATTTGATTTTAAAGTTGATTTTAAAGACTCCCTTCATTGAAACTGTATTGAAGCGCTGCAGCCAAAAATAAGTATCCCAAACACATTCCAAACATTTCATGAGGCAGCACATGAAGCATTCAGCTGTTCTCGGACTCACCATGCCATCGGAGCAGTTGGAGCGGGGGCTGGAGGCGTCTGAATCCCCTGAGTAGTGCTCCAGCTGTGGGTAGAAGCTGTCGTCCCTGCTGGTCCTCAGCAGTGCCTGCAGTGACTCGATGTAGCTGATGGCGTTGCGGAGGATCTCCACTTTGGGCAGCCGCTGGTTTGGATTTGCCGCCGTGCAGCGCTTCAGGGTCTCAAAGGCGTCGTTGACCTTACCAAGCCGCCGCCTTTCTCGCATCGTCGCTGCTTTCCTCCGGTCTTCGTGTGACGTTTTCCTCTTGCAGGCCTTGCAGGCCCAAAGCAGGCAGTGCCCTCCCGTCTGGTGGAGGCCCCCGGGGGCCCTCACATGCTCGTCCTCCTCTGTGGTGGGGACGTGGTGGTGATGATGGTGGTGAAGATGGTCTTCTGTCTTCAGCAGACCGGCGTGCATCAGCCGGGAGTCAAGGTCATCAAAGAAGTTCATGTCGCTGGTGCTGAAGCAGGGATCATCATAGAGGTCGTCAGCAGAGGAAAGAGGGAAGGGAAGGTCGGGGAAATCCATTGGCCTCCGCAGAAGATTCTCTCAGAGCTATAAGAAGAAGTCAAAGAGAAAAAGTCCCCTGAAAAGTTCCTCTTCTGACTGAAAAAGTCTCCACACAGTGTCTGTTTGTCAAACTGAAAAAGGGTTAAAAGAAAGAAAGGGTAGAAAAAGAAAGAACAGACTAGAAGTCTGCTGTCAAAGTCAGTTGATAAGAAAGTGGAAACTGACTGCAGAGGAGATGAGTGTGAGTTAAAGGGCCAGTCTGTGTAACTTCAGCTCCCTCAGCTTGGGTTGTCTTATAAAGGAGTCAGTGTGGAGGCGGGGCTGTGGTGTAAGTGACCAATGACCTGAGGGGTGTGGTTTGTGTGTGTGTGTGTGTGTGTGTGTGTGTGTGTGTGTGTGTGTGTGTGCAGGAGGGTGTCACTGGGGTGAAACTCAGCAACAAGAAGGAAGCAATAAAAGAGTCCATCTTAACTGATCATTGATCCAGGGCCCAGTTGTTCAAAAGTAATCTGGTCGTATTGGATCAAATCTTGAAAATGGATTATTCAAAAGAAATAAAGGGATTCTGATATCACATTAGATCATGTAATCGATGGATGGATCAAACCTTCAGTGTGGGCTGTTTCAGTAGGATTGGGATACCTTTGATCCAAAAGATCAGGATTCTCCTGATGCCAGTAGAAGGTTGGATTCAGGGTGGATTTCAGGAACAGAATGCAGTTAAACTTTAAAATTTGTCAAATATATATACAGTTACATTTATATGTTGCGCTTGATTTGTTTAACAGTTACAGTAATAAAGTAGACCTCAGGCTACCTATTAATATTTTAACAACGTAACGTTTTTGTCCTCATAAAATAATTCCACAAATAGCTGTTAATATCAAACAAAAATGACTTAATTTTAACTTTAATTTGTCACTTTACATTTACAACAATGACACAGTCAAGAGTAGTTTCTAACAATTGCATCTTCATGCTGCTTTCTGTCACTTCAATTAAAAACACCTAAAGTGACTTTAAGTCAGGAAAAATATCCAGATTATTCAGATTTAGATTTTATTTTTGTGTGTGTGTGTGAACGGCAGGGTCCTGCTGTTGACTTTGATCTTCTCATGTTAACTTATGAATAAAAAACTAAAAACTAGACTCCTGCCAGAGTAACCAAATGTTGATTATAAAATCAAATACATAAAACGACTTTTTAAGAGGGTAAGTGGGTTTTGTACCTACATGTTAACTTTTTGTCACAGTTTCACCTGACATTGACATGTGGATACTGTTCATATAACTGCAGATAAAGTTTAGTCACAGTTTAGAAAAATGTTTCAGAGAGTGCTCATGTATAAAAACATGTTTCCCAAAAGTGTATGTAAAAGGTTACAGTATATTTCTAAATGAAACAGTTTGTTATAGACTTTACTTCCGTTCACACTGCAGTGACTTATTATCATAATTTTCATTACTGATAATAAGAGGATTCAAACAGTGATAAAATAGCAGAGATTAAGTCAAGAAAGGTGTTTATATGTCTGTCTGTGGACAGATTTTTAAATGTGATTGCGTGCACAACCATGTAAATTGCAGTCAACAAACTATACAGGTGTGGTGTTGAGATCACAATGAAGGCTGGGTCCAGAAGTGAGTGTGGTCAGAGTAAGCGTGTTGGAAATAGGAATTATTATTTATAATTATGAATTATTTTAATTCATTTAAATTCAGGGATGGCAAGATTATCTCTAGTATATTCATTTATTTTTGTTTTTGTTTTGAGAACAATCTATCACACCATACAGACATTTGACAGTTTTAAACAGTACCTGATTTTTTTTGGTGTTTTGTCCACCAAACAAAACAATCCTACTAATTATTCAGACCAATGTAATGGTGAGTCATGGTATTTTTACACATTTTTAGATCATGAAAAAATCAGATTTATCAGATCAAATTGTCAGGTTGATCAAGAAAGACTGAAACTTAATTAACATAACACCGTTTGCATTAAATTAACAGTACATTTCAGAGTCTCAGTAACATTATAGGAGTGTAGATGTCATTTCTAACTATGTGAGGCACTTTAGTCCAGTTGACTGACACAGAGATGAGACTGCTGAGTGCTTTAGTCTGATGTCCTGCTGAGGAGGTCAAAGTGTCACGCAGTCGTAACGGTCTCTGATCTCAAAGTGTGTGTGTGTAGGTGTGTGTGAGTGTGTCATTACTGGACAACAGTTTAAGACAATTTGTCCAAACAGGTGAAATTATCTCAGCTCACAGACAGATTGATTTGAATTTGTTTTTAAGTTTGTTTAAAGTTGTCACCTGTTTTTTTCTCCTGTAGATTTTGTCTACAGACACCAAAGTGTCATCTGCTGAAATCACAGTGGTGTCATTTTAATGAGTTGTATATTATAAGAGTCTGATCTTGGGAAAATTAAGAAAAATGGCATATTTATCATTCAGCATATAGGTGAAAAAGTGGGGAATGTGTGAGGTATTTTACAGTTAATTAAATGACACATTAGTTTGACACAAACTAAAACTAAAAGTTTACCAAATGGGTGAGATGGCAAATCTGTTAGAATAAGATGAAAATCTAAGTTTGTAGTATTTTTACAAAAGACAGAGCAGTTACATCTCATAGAATATGCTATAAAGAATTTGTAGGGTAGCAAAAGCCAGAAAATATCTAAATTGAATAGTTCATTTAAGTTTGACACCCTGTTTCCAATTCATTTGGATACTCTCATGAGTTTTGTGTTTATTTGTTGTCCTGTAAAAGTGAGACTTTTCACAGCTTCAGAGATATAAAGTGGTGGTGTGGGACAGAACAGCTCACATCACGGACTCCTCACAGCTTAATGGGAAGGCAGTACGTTAAATTTAGCAGCTCGTGAAATCTAAGACAAGTGCCCTTTTAACTGAGGTGGGTATCATTCTGGACTCTCACACCCCTCCTCAACCCCCTCTCCTTGGGACACGTTCAAATAAACCAAGAGAACATGAACCTGATAGCAGCAGAATTAAATGCTGAGATAAATGTTTCAGTCTTGGCATAATTTTGAAATTTCCCAGCTCTATTAAAAAGTATATAAATACAGTACACACACGCACAAGACGGCGTCCACGAAACAAATAAAGGAACAAATAAATAAGAACTAAAAATAGTACTGTGTGGCATTTAATAATCCCAATAAGTGCAATGAATCAAAACCCTGCCATAGAAGTGCAAAATATTCAGTGCATATTTTGCACAAACTACATTTTGTGCAAGAAATGCATCAAGGTTAACTCAGGAACATCACCTCTCTTAAGTCATTCTCCACATCAATCAAACGCCATTTACTGGACAATCAAACATGTTGTCATGGTCTGAATTAGTGTTTATGACCTCGTTTTCTTACTGTATGTTTGGGCTTATGTGTGTCTGTAAAATATGTGCTTTGGTTTTATGGTAATGTCACTGTCTTGCTAACTATGCTTGTGTGTTGTTCTTGCTGGTGTGCTTCACTTTGTGCTTTTGTGTGTTTGATTGTGGCTGTGTGCTTTGGTCTATGTTCTGTTTTATGTTAGTACGTTCTTAATATTTTGGTTATATGGTTGTCATTGTTTTATTAATAGTGCTTATGTCTTGTTGTTTTTGCTTTAGTGCCTTGCTTTGTGCTTTTGTCAATGGTTGTATGTTTGCTCTGTGCTTATGTGCTCTTCTATGAACATGCCATCAATCTACTTTTATCTGTGTTTATGTGCTTCTGTGCTTTTGTATGTCATTTTAACTCCTTTACCTTATATACATGTACACACACATACTGTATACCATCAACCTGCTAGGGACTGCAGATGGAAATTAGCATGTATGGCTAAATCTGGCACATTTATGTGACTTAAGTGATCATGTTCATTAATGTGTACTGTCCCTTTCTAAATAAAATAAACATAAACATAAGGTTGCTGTTCATGTTATCAAATTCTGCTATAATTTACTTTATTCACCAATCATCATAAAATAGACTTAAAGGATAAGGCTGTTATTTGACATTTTTCTTATTGTCAATAAATCCCATGAACAGATCAAAACCAACAATGTGTAAGTTTGTCTCTCACCACTTTCTGACTTTCTCTGTGTGGTTCTCAGCTCCAAACCCACTGGTTCCTACTTATCTTAAAAATCAGGTCAGGGTTGGGGAGTAACAGAATACAAGTAACAGCACTGTATATTCAAAATACAAAAAATGAGTAACTGTATTTTCTTAGTTACTGTGTAAATTGGTGGTATTCTGAATACAGTTACAGTCTTTGAAAATAAAATACTTTATTTGTTTTCTCTGACACTGTGTCTTAATTGAATGCGACACGAGCGAGCGTTAGTTTGATTTAATTGTTTCCATTTGAATGTCCTAAGTGGTCGCGAGTGATGCACTGCTGCCATTTTGAGATGAACTTTTGTTGGACACCTTGTTTCTACTTATTCCTGATGCTCGCTTTGACAGCTCCACAATGAGGAGGAACGGCTGATTCATGTGTTGAAATGAAAGGACCTGCCTGTGCCCCTATGGCAAATGGCATAGGGGATGTATAGTGACAGGGGGGGTGACTGTAGCTCAGAGATAAAGCTAGTCGTCCCCCAATTGGAAGATCGGCATTTCAATCCCTAGCTCCTCTAGTCCACATGTTGAAGTATCCTTGGGCAAGATACCGAAAATTGCTCCCGATGGCTGTTCGATCAGTGTGAGAGTGCATGTGAATGGTTACTGAGTGGCAGGGGGCACCTTGTATGGTACCTTTGGCCCCCAGTGTGTGAATGGGTGAATGCTGCAGTGTTAAAGCACTTTGAGTGGTCGGTAGGCTAGAAGTGGGCTATACAGGTGCAGTCCATTTACCATTAACCATGACACTGTCAGAGGAAGAAGATATATCAGGCTTTGATACACTCACAATACTTTTTTGTGTATACATTGTTGTTTTTTGGTCTTTTTGGTGATTTTTTTTATTTTTTATTTTTTTTTTACAATAAGAAAAATATAGAATATCACTAGACTCATCTTTTAATTTAACTCAGTAAAAGTGGCTACTGTAGTGTCAGTTTGGAGGTTGAGAGCACTTCCTCCGTCAGTGTGATCACAGACTCTGTAAAGTGTGATAAACATCACATCATCTGCTGTCATAGTAATGCTTTACAGTAAGAAATTAAACCTCAGAAGCGGGTGTGAGGCGGTCGGCGCCGGCCTTGACTCTCTGCGGGTGGAACACAGCCAGAAAGGCATCTGAGCAAGCAGCCAATCAGAGGCCAGATAAGAGCGAAGCGGAGGCCAATACCAGTCCAGCAACAGAACAGGTTGAAGCTAAATATTTTGAATGCTTGGCAGCTGTCGACAGTCTAACACCAGATATACATAAGATAAACTACATCTACATACAGTTTCAGAACTGGTTACGCTGCTCTCGTCTTTAGAACAGAGAAATTCATTTTATTCCAATTTATTCTAAGACTTATTTCTATATATTTCCTATATTTGGCCCCACTTTAACATATACGCTGTAAATATTCAGTTTTTAGAATTAAAACCAAGGTAATAAAATACCAAAAATCTTTGTTAACCTTTGACTGCCCTTTCTGTCTCAGTGTTTGTTGTTGTAATATGTCGTGACAGTGGACCTCGTTTATCTGACTCGTAGAGACATGTTCTACTTTCAGTTTTGTTGTTAAATGACGGTCTCACCACCCCTCCCTCATTCTTCAAAATCCTTATCGTACTGTGAGTGTGATTCCTGGAAATGGTACACCTCCTCACTCCTCTGTCCCCTCTTACACCACCGTCTTGCCTCAGTCATACTCTTATTTTGATATCAGATGCGTGGGAGGCTCAGTGTGTCAAGACTGCATACATGACATGTAACTTGGAGTCCACAAAATGTGTCTGCAGACTTAAAAACTGTTTCACTGGAGACACACAAGTTAAGTGAGGATAAAGAGTATACATGTGTATAAATTTGTGTAAACACTTGTGTGGGAACACTTTTTATTCACTGAACTAAAGCTGTCAGGTTTGTTGCGGCAGAGCTATGAGAGTCTAACGCCAGATTCACACTGGATGCAGAAGCACCGCGATTTTGCGCATTTCTCTGGGCTGATCAGCAAGTGATTCTGCTCTCTGCTCTGTTTAAATCACATGTAGAACTCTCTCTGCCTGCTTGTGTGTCTGTGTGTGTGTGATTGCGTGGGTGTTTTAGTGTGTGGGTGTGTGGGTGTGGATGTGTCTGGTTCAGGGGCTCAGATCATCTCTCTCACTTTCTGTTTAGACACATCTGACAAACGTGGGAGCATGGGATGCCTAATCTATCAATCATCATAGTCAGATCATCTACAGTACAGGCCAAAAGTTTGGACACACCTTCTCATTCAATGCGTTTTCTTTATTTTCATGACTATTTACATTGTAGATTCTCACTGAAGGCATCAAAACTATGAATGAACACATGTGGAGTTATGTACTTAACAAAAAAAGGTGAAATAACTGAAAACATGTTTTATATTCTAGTTTCTTCAAAATAGCCACCCTTTGCTCTGATTACTGCTTTGCACACTCTTGGCATTCTCTCCATGAGCTTCAAGAGGTAGTCACCTGAAATGGTTTTCCAACAGTCTTGAATGAGTTCCCAGAGGTGTTTAGCACTTGTTGGCCCCTTTGCCTTCACTCTGCGGTCCAGCTCACCCCAAACCATCTCGATTGGGTTCAGGTCCGGTGGCTGTGGAGGCCAGGTCATCTGCCGCAGCACTCCATCACTCTCCTTCTTGGTCAAATAGCCCTTACAAAGCCTGGAGGTGTGTTTGGGGTCATTGTCCTGTTGAAAAATAAATGATCGTCCAACTAAACACAAACCGGATGGGATGGCATGTCGCTGCAGGATGCTGTGGTAGCCATGCTGGTTCAGTGTGCCTTCAATTTTGAATAAATCTCCAACAGTGTCACCAGCTAAACACCCCCACACCATCACACCTCCTCCTCCATGCTTCACAGTGGGAACCAGGCATGTGGAATCCATCCGTTCACCTTTTCTGCGTCTCACAAAGACACGGCGGTTGGAACCAAAGATCTCAAATTTGGACTCATCAGACCAAAGCACAGATTTCCACTGGTCTAATGTCCATTCTTTGTGTTTCTTGGCCCAAACAAATCTCTTCTGCTTGTTGCCTCTCCTTAGCAGTGGTTTCCTAGCAGCTATTTGACCATGAAGGCCTGATTGGCGCAGTCTCCTCTTAACAGTTGTTCTAGAGATGGGTCTGCTGCTAGAACTCTGTGTGGCATTCATCTGGTCTCTGATCTGAGCTGCTGTTAACTTGCCATTTCTGAGGCTGGTGACTCGGATGAACTTATCCTCAGAAGCAGAGGTGACTCTTGGTCTTCCTTTCCTGGGTCGGTCCTCATGTGTGCCAGTTTGGTTGTAGCGCTTGATGGTTTTTGCGACTCCACTTGGGGACACATTTAAAGTTTTTGCAATTTTCCAGACTGACTGACCTTCATTTCTTAAAGTAATGATGGCCACTCGTTTTTCTTTAGTTAGCTGATTGGTTCTTGCCATAATATGAATTTTAACAGTTGTCCAATAGGGCTGTCGGCTGTGTATTAACCTGACTTCTGCACAACACAACTGATGGTCCCAACCCCATTGATAAAGCAAGAAATTCCACTAATTAACCCTGATAAGGCACACCTGTGAAGTGGAAACCATTTCAGGTGACTACCTCTTGAAGCTCATGGAGAGAATGCCAAGAGTGTGCAAAGCAGTAATCAGAGCAAAGGGTGGCTATTTTGAAGAAACTAGAATATAAAACATGTTTTCAGTTATTTCACCTTTTTTTGTTAAGTACATAACTCCACGTGTTCATTCATAGTTTTGATGCCTTCAGTGAGAATCTACAATGTAAATAGTCATGAAAATAAAGAAAACGCATTGAATGAGAAGGTGTGTCCAAACTTTTGGCCTGTACTGTACTTAACATCAATTACAACACATTTCAGTGTGTTTTCTTGCCAGAAAAATGAAGCAGATGCTGAAACCATTGCAGGAGATCATGAGCTGGCCTGAGGGCTCAGTGCCGCACCATGTCCAGTGTGAACAGCCTAACAAGCAAGCCGGCTGCGCTCCACTGAAAATCGTAGCACTTCTGTGTCCAGTGTGAACCTGGAATAAAAGTAAAACCTCATACTGTACAGCAAATCTACAGGGACCAAAAGCAGTTTAGAAAACTTAAAGGAATACTGCACCCATAAACAATATGAATGGTATGTAGTAGCGTCCTCCCTCTTTCTGGTGGCGTTAAGGAGAGTAGAACACCAGACAAATGATAGCATATCAGTGTAAAGGCTCATTTATACTCAAAGTTAAATATGTGTATGGACACCGACAGAACCTTCTGTCCTCACTCTGCTTTCATTTCATCCATATTTCTACACATTTTTTGAAAGCTCATGGATATGGACAAAACACAGCAGTACCGCCAGTTATTTTGTGGGCAGTGTGGAGTATTTCAGGGGGTGGGGTGGGGATTGCGTTGCACACTAATACCGTGCATAATACCGTCATATACTATATACCCTGGTGAAATTTCAGGGAGGTTTTAAGGTATAAAAAATAAATACCACCTGAGCCTAACAGTCACTAAATTTGATATATATTGATCTGTTTATTTACATAAAGGGAGTATGAATTAGTCCTAAACAGACTTTGACTAAGGCTGAACAAAAGATAGCAAAACGGTTATAAAACATCCTAAGAACTTTCTGAAAATTCCAGCACAGCATTAGGCAAGCATCTTGTACCCATTCATGGGCTCATGGAAATGTAAACACAACTATTCATACTCTACTATTGCTCAACATTTCCTTCTTGCTAAGCATTTCCTTCAATGGAGAATAATTTGAAAATGCTAGCAAAAATAGTTGTGTAATGGAATTTTCAGGAAGTTTTTCAGAGGTTTTGTAATCTTTTTTGCTGTCTTACTTTCGGCCTTTGTTGAAGTCTATTTCTTTAACTCACAGGACTGCAAATCTAAATTGTGGTGTCTGTCACGGGGCTAACATTTTCACACTCACATTCACACCTACAGGTAAATCAGGGTCTCCATCTCAGCCTTTCATCTGCGTGTATCTGAACTATGAGAGGAAACTGGAGCACCCAGGAGAAACCAGGGTCCAATGCCAACCTAGTCCTCTGGACACACCATTTATATAATATATATTACTCAAAGTACATCACCTCGTGAGATGCCAGAACATATAGTTCAGGACAGTTACTGCTGATTGGATACTTATAGCTCCAGTTTGTGCCTCTTAGCATTTGGGTTGCAGAATGTGGTTTCCCGCAAAGATACTTACTCTCCAATAACCACTGTTCTGACAGTATTTTCAGAATCTGTAGTAGAGTTTAGATCGGGCCCAAAAAATGGAGCCCGACCCGGCTCTGTAATTATGGGCCCGAGCTCTATTTAAACCCGGCATTTTTCAATAAGTTGGCTGTTATAATTAAGAGTGCCTGGGCACACATGGGGAGCACGTTAGTGCCACGGAAGTCCTGCAAGTGTACTCACAGGCGCTTGACTGTCCGCACAGGCAGCACATTTCTCCTACGCTCTATAATTCAGCAGACAGAATATGTTTTCATCCACATGGTTAGTCTTGAGTCTTTCAGGATTCTGTAAACATCCCAGAACTGACCTTCATTGCTGATTAATTATCTTTTAGCAGAACTAATGATCACATCTGGGGCAAGTAGAGTTGCTATGAAGCACCACAGTGAAGAATCTGAAGCAAAAAGTTCCTTAATCATTTTCCATTCTAATGTCGATAGCAAAAATCATGAAAGTTAACAATTGAATATAATTTAAGTAAAAAGGGATTCATTCTGCAGTGTTGTCAACCAAAGACTTTATAACCCCTCTCCCTGTCAGACAGGTACAGGACTCAGTTTCTAAATTCCATTTAAGAGCAGAACTTTTTTACTTAAAAGTAACAAAGAAAACAGTTCATTCTGTGGTCCTGCAGAGCCAACACAGTCTCTCCTCGGCTGATTGTGTTATCGCACCATCCGTCCTTAATCCAGATTTTCTTTGCTTTTTGAGTTTGTCTGAACCTCCTAATCCCGTTTCTGTCTGCTCGGCGTCTCATGTTTCATCCAAGAACCCTCGATATCCCACCAGGGACTGATGCCAGGTCAGTTTATAGCGCCTGGTACCAGACAAGGGTATTTTTATTAGGCATGTGGGGATATATGCGTGTGTGTGTGTGTGTGTGTGTGTGTGTGTGTGTGTTGTTCAGGGCATGTTCTGCTGTTGGGTTGGATTTGAACGTATGGTTTGTATATTATAAAATGTGGTGACTTGATAGCATCAATAAAGTTCAATTCCAGTTTTCATGATAAAATGCAAGCACATCTAAGAACATCATTAAAAATGTGAAACTTAGCTTGGATCTTAATTACCTCCTCCAAGGAGGTTATGTATGTTTCCGGTTTAGTTTGTCATGTGTCAGCAGGATTATGGAAAAACCACTGACTTTATTTGTATGAAACTTGGTTGAAGTGTGTAGCAGGGGCCAAGGAAGAACCCCTTTAAAGTTGGAGCTGGAAATCCGAATCACTGGGCGGATATGTGAATTATTTTACGCTTTTGTTAACATTGCGTGATAGGGCATTTGGCCTTGGTGAACGTCTACACTCTCTGTTTGTCATTTGTACTGAAATAATTCACTGATTCACTGAGTTCTTCTCTCCTGATTGACTCAGTCGATTAACTGTCTAATCAGTTTGAGCTCAGATGTCGTGTTGAAGTCTGCCTTTGTCAGCCGCTGCTGTTTTTGTTCCTAATGAAGACAAACAGACAGTAAATCTTCACCTGTCGTCAGCGTCATCATCAAAGCTCAAATGAGGAAACCATGAAACCTCAATCTGATCTAATGGGCTGAGAGCGGGCATGTTGGGACACGTAGGAACAGGACAGAATGACAGTCTGCTGGACCTGGATGTGGTTTCCAGATGGATCAGAGCTCAGAGGGACTCACCAAACACACACACACACACACACACACACACACACACACACACCACTGTACCCCCTCCTGTGTTTTACAGCTCCTATTAACAGTCAAAGCAAACTGACTGTCGTCTGGTTTATGAGTTGTTTCACTCCTCTCAGCTACTCAATCACCACAATAAATGTTGGCTTTGTATGTTTATGCAAACTACAGATATATAACATTTGTACATTAGTATGCAGCGGATATGTTGAAACTTTAAGCTTCTTGACATTTCAACAACACTGTGTGGCATTGTGTTTAGCCACAAAAACACTTGAAATGATCACGTGTTTGCTGGTTATGTATACAATAAATATACATAAAAGGAGTCCAAATTGAAACAACAGTACAGGCAGCCTCAACAGGCAGCTGCTGTGTGTTGTAGTGATGTGACAGAGGAGGTGGAGGTGGAGAGGTTGACAGGTGTACAGCCTCTCTGTGGACCGGCTGAGTGACGCTGCCACTGGCACTGACTGTGAATTACTACTTCCTGTTGCTTGGCGAGGTGGTTGACCTCTGGACTCACTGTGATGGCCGTGACTAACTGCTCTAATAAGCTGCAAGTAGCCTGCTGGGACACACACACAAATACACACACAAATACACTTTTTTTTTTAACCAATTTGTCATATTGTCAAGAATATCATTATTGCAAAAATACCCTGAAATATCATGATATTATTTTAGGGCCATATCTCCCACCACTAGCTTAGAGCATAGGTGTAGATTCGAGGGGGGACACAGGGGACACGTCACCCTTAATACTTACCCCCAGTAAAAACATGAAAGTAGCAGAGGACAAAATCTATGACATTTATACCATAAATGTATCCAGACAAGGCACAAATTGGTGCATTAAAAAAATCACTATTTAAGTGCTTGATTCTCAGAATTTTCTTGTGAAGGACACCCAAATCCCCTGTTTCATATGTGCCCTGACTGGACCCAATCAAGCTCTTGCAGCAGGAGATTAGAAACTTTTAAACGTTATAGGTATGTCACAACTTCTGTTAACTCACAAACAGAACATAAGTGAGCTATTCATGTAGAGTCTTCTTGTAAGCACAACTATGACGCTGTGCTTTAAATGTACATGCAGTTACAGCTGAGTCGACTGAAGAAGTCGTCAGCTTTTTGGACTCCGAATTGTGGTTGTTTGTAGCAACCCGTCAGTGGACGCGGTGCCACAAAAGGCAGCTGTTTTTTACAGACATCACTGCTTTTTCTGCCCAGATTGTGCCCCCCAAAAACAGGTATTTTAAGCCAAAACATGATATTTTCCAAACCATAACCAAGTAGTATACGTGCCTAAACATAACCACATGTTAACTACAGCCTTGTTGACATTTTGAATGTATCTGCTACATAATAATGTAACATATCTGTGGTTTGCAGAAATGTACAGTGCCAATATTTTTTCTAGCAGTTGGGTTGGCAATTACAACAGTGACGTCACTGTAACTCTAATATAGTTTGTAAAGCTGTGCTGTTACTTTAGTACTACTACTTAGTAGTATAAGTACGACTGTTTACATACAATAAGTGAACAGACAGCTGCTGCTGCTGCTCGCTCTGATCACTCATGTGTGACTCCTCACTGCTCTGTGACTTTTCAGTCATCGTTTCTGAAAACTCTCACGGTTTTCCCCTCTCTTATGAAACAGCACTGCAGCTATGAATCACCATGGCTGAGAGAAAACCACAGAAATGTATTTCTTCACTTGGCGACACAGATTTTCGTCAATCCAATCTGCTGATTTATACAGTTATGTCTTCAGATGACAGTCTGTCACGAAATCCAGAAAGCAACAGAAAACTCATTGTACATTTAGTGTTTTGAATTATATAAATTTGTGGCAGAAAGTAACTGAGTACATTTTCATGTATTTTACTTACTTTACTTCAGTATTTAACCCTTTGAAACCTGAACAAATTGGCCTGATTACTTTCAAAAACATGGGAAGAGGGCAGTGAGCATGACAGAGGTAATGACTAAAGAAATTAGTAAAAAGAGAAAATTAAAAACAAGAAAATTCGTTAAAAAAGACAGTTAATAATAAACAAACAAGGAAATGACCTGGAAAATTGCTTAAAAATTATAATAATTCTGTAACATGTTTTTAAATTTAATAATAATAATTATAAATATAGTTTTCCCCTAGTTTTTTCTTTTTTTCCTAGTTTCTTTTTAAATAATTTTATAAATCTTTTTTGCAGTTTTCCCCATGTTTTTGAAAGAAATCGTACCAATTTGCTCAAACATTCAAAGGTTTAAATACCTGCAAAAGACTGAAAAAACTGATGTTGCTCCAGGTTTAATAAGGGTTAATATTTTGCACATTTCAGATGGAAATATGGTATTTTTTTCTCCACTTTGTTTATCAGACAGCTGTAGTTATAGTTACTCAACATATTAAGATTTTAAATACAAAACGATGAAAACATCTTAGAAAATAAGATGCATTTTAAACTATTAAACCACCTAAAAATATATATTTTCAAAATGAGCTTGACCATCTGTGCCATTAACACACTTCTTAAATGTTAAGGCATTAATAATAAAAATCAAATACCATAGATATATAATAATATAATACAGGAAGAAGCCATTTTGCGCAATGAGTACTTTTACTTTCGATACTTTGACTACATTTAATGACTAATATTTATGTACTTGTATTTTGACAGTGTGGGTTTACCAGTTTTACTTAATTATAAGATCTGAACACATTTTCCCCCGTTACAGAACGTCATTATCATTTAGAAACTCTGATTGATTCACAGTTAAAGTAAGCAGCTCCATCCATCTCTCTGCCCTCATGTTCCTCTACTGTGTTTTGGTCTTGAGAACAGATCAGGTCCACCTTTGTCTTCACTCCTCTCAGGGGGTCAAAGGTTAAATCAATTCAACCTGCTCCCTCTATTTGCTCCTGCTGTGACAAAGCCATCAGGTCACTTCCTGTAGAGGGGACAAATGTCCAGCACTCTGTCCCAGGACGTCAGCTGAAGGCCGGGGTCTGGCCTTGTCATCAGCCGCCTCTGACGTCGGGGTGTTTTTTTACTCCTCCTTTTCCTTCTCATGGATGTAAATCAGAGCAGTGCTACCATCCTGTTCAAAGACGCAGTGACAAAAGGAGCTCTGATTGAAGTGGAGACTCTGCTAACATGTTTTATGAGCTTCTGACCTGAAACAGGAAGCACGAGTGGACTCATCAGCAGGTCATAGTCAAAACCTGTAGGGGATTTTGTATTGTGGCCAAGTTTGATAAATAACAAGAAAAGTGACTCTGAGAAATGTTGGAAAATGATGAATTTTCCAGAACCCGAAGTGACAACTTCAACTTGCTTATTTTGTCCAACCAGCAGTCCAAAACCCCCAAATATTAAATTTACAGAGAAAGGCAGAAAATCCTCAAATATAAGAAGTTAGAAACTGAAAATAGTCACTTAAACAATGACATAATCATCAAGACAGTTGCCGGTTAATATTCTGACTAATCACTTATTTAATGTATCATTACAGCACTATTTTTTTAATTGACTAACTTTTTTTGTCTCAGTTTATGGCATTTTTTTAAAACAATGTCTGTACAATGTATAGACTCATACAGAAGTAATCCCTGAAAATCATTACTTATGACCTTCTATAGGTAAGTGGTAGTGTATTTCTCTGCAGAGCGTCTGCCCTCTGTCCGTATTTTCTTATTTTCTTTTAATTTTCTGTGTTCAGGACATTCATTGGCGTGTTCTTCCATAGTACTCAGGTGAGGGTTAGGCTTGATAAAAAGGTTGCGACCAGGTGCCAGACCGTAGGCAGCAGGCATCCAAGAGACACAAGGCTGAAAAAAGAAATAATGCAAAATAACAAGCCTAAAATGCCAAAAATGAGTGAATTTGGGGTTGGCTTTTACTTTCACTTTTGCTAGTTAGCATGATTCCAAACACAAATTGATAATTCAATATCATATACCTCTAACAAAAAAAAAAAAAAAAAAAAAATCCCATAGTTTTTAAATACCGTTTTGTGTTTTGATACAATATAAATTGAATTATATCAGTTATTATCCCATATACCTTGTATGATACTGTGAGTGACACAATATGCGTTTAATGCCACTAATAATCAAATAAAAAGAAATTAACTGAATAGAAAGTAATTTTCATTCAACCAAATATAACTGGTCATGTAAATAGATCTTTCTGATTGATCCACATTTTTGAATATACACTATAAATACACTCCTTTTTCATCTGCAGGCCAGCTTGATGTTTGTTAACTTTCTTGGAGATTTCAAATCATGGTGGTTGCTGCTTGCAGGTGATTCACCTTCTCCTGTTCAATAATTGCAATAATAATAAATAAATAAAACCGTTTCAGTGGTAAACCAATACTATGAAGGCAGCTCTGTCACATGTCAGAACCCTTGAAGCAGTACACGTGAACCCATGTCATCAACTCCCTCGAAGGAATCCTCATTCAGATTATATATCAGACCACTTATCATATTACTGTATGTGCTCATATTCTGCAGTCTGTGTGTGTTGGCAGCCGACTGGAAAATAGTTTGATGGAGAGAAGTGCAGTAGAGCACGTGTAAATCTTAGTAAATACAAACAAACATATACATACTACTAATCAGTAGAGCTGCAACATTTCATCAACTATTCAATTGGTCAACTACTTAATTAACTGATAACTAATTTAACAGTGGATTTATTGGCTGGAGTAATTTTTTAACAAAATAGTCAAATTTTCTGATTCCAGCTTCTTGTGTGGATGTTTTCTGGTGTCTTTACTCCTCTGTGACAGTAAATAGATAAATGTATGGTGGTATAGTCCTTTAATCTCTTAAATAAATGTAATCATAAATGCAGAAAATACTCCAGCGGCTGATTGCAAGTGATGAAGATCATGATGATGATGGAAAACAAGTTTGTCCCAGTGGAGTTTGTTGCGCCTCCCCTCAGCCCGTCTCCACCTCGTGTCCCACGCTTGCGTTTCACTTGCACTGAAGAACCAGAGTTACACTTACACACACCAGCACAAAAGAGTGTGTGTGTTTATGTGTGTGTGTTTCTGCAGCTGTTTTAAACTTGTCAAACTGACAGTCACTTTCCAGTGATGTCACTGTGAGCTTTCACCCACAATGCATTTCTCTCTGGCTGGGATTCTGCTGGCCAGCTCAGTGTTGAGCTGAGGAGAAGTTATGGGGGATAGGACAGGTGCTAATGAGCATTCCTGCTGGGCATGTTGGCAGAGACAAATCCCCAAATCTTCACATTTTATGGGGTTGAATTTACATGTTCATCCCACCACTGACCACTTCATTACATGTTTTTCTTTTTTGTATTTTATACTCGTACGTGACTGTTTGAGGCCATAGTTGAAATGAGGTGTTTACTGAAATGCATCAAGTCATCTGAGGACAGTCCCTACAGACAGTTTAATTACTTTACCTGACATACTGTATGTACCACCCTTTAAAGGAACAGTTCACCCAAAAACAGTATACATTGTAAACATACTCAGAGAGTTCATTCATTCATTCATTCATTCATTCATTCATCTTCTAACTGCTTCATCCTCTTGAGGGTCACGGGGGGCTGGAGCCTATCCCAGCTGACATTGGGCGAGAGGCAGGGTACACCCCGGACAGGTCGCCAGACTATCGCAGGGCTGACACATAGAGACAAACAACCATTCACGCTCACATTCACACCTACGGACAATTTAGAGTTATCAATTAACCTAGTCCCCAAACTGCATGTCTTTGGACTGTGGGAGGAAGCCGGAGTGCCCGGAGAGAACCCACACTGACACGGGGAGAACATGCAAACTCCACACAGAGGGGCTCCCACACCCGGGATCAAACCGGCAACCCTCTTGCTGTGAGGCGACAGTGCTAACCACCACACCACCGTGCCGCCCTCAGAGAGAGAGTTTTCCATTGAATATGTTAGGAAGAGTGGAACGGCAAAAAGATGAGAGCATGTCAGTGCAAACAGAATTTAACGGAGTCCGAACAAAAAGCAGCAAAAAAGTTATAAAATTTCTGAAAAACTTCCTGTGCAACATTATCCGCATGCCTTGTGTCCATTCGTGGGTTCATGGAAATCCAAATGCTATTTTTACTTAACTGAAGCTGAAATAAAGCATTTCTTGTGAAGGAATTTGTTGTGCGTATGCATGCATGTATAAATTTAACAAAAAAATAATTAATTCAGACGTTATAGGTGACACAACTCAAACTTGTTTTAAGCATCTGCTGACAGATCTTCATACCTAAAGGTAATTCAAGGAAACCAACAGATGTCTTGAACATTAAAAAGTACCCTAAATAAATAAACATCCAAAACACAACAGCATAGTCTGAAAACTGATAAGCTATGATATGAGATACCTGTATGTAGGGATGCAAGATAATATCGGCACATTTTCGATATCAGCCAATATCGGCTTTGAAATTAACTATCAGAATCAGCCAACCTGCTTGGCTTATTTATTTTTTAAAAATGGGACAATATGTATTAATAAACAATTATTTGGCTATAGCCAGACGGCTAATTTCCGTCTCCAGTCCCATGGCAGAGAGAAGGCAACAATGCTAAGGCTGTGAAAATAAATGTGGTGAAGTAAAAAGTACATTTGCAGAAGTATAAAGCAGCATAAAATGGAAGTACTCATGTAAAGTACAGTTACCTCAAAAAGGTACTTAACTAGAGTACTTAGTAAAAGTTTAAGTTAACAGTAAACATGGTAAAATGTGCCAAAGAGTAGCTCAAATTATTAATGAATGATGGATGGATGATGAACAGTAATAAACACAAATAACCCATCTGTCATTTGGTACAGAAATCTCTCGCTCTCTTCACACAAGTGTCTGGAGGCATTTCAGTGCTGTAACTGTTGGTTGACAACATTAATATAAACATGCTGCTCTTAAACGGTGGGAGGGTGGGTGGGGGTCTGGAGTTGGGGGAGTGCAGCTGTTGAATCAGGATTAGCAGAGCGAGATGACCCTTCACAACCCCCTCACGCCCCCACCCACAACACAACAACACCCTGCCAAATCCTCCGCCCAGCACACATGAAAACATGGAAAATGTGGGCATCAGTCGTATCTGATGGTCCTGACAGTAGGTTGAAAATCTTAAAATATTTTTATGTTTTATTCCCAGTAAATTCAGGAGCACTTAAGTTTTTCAAGGTTTAAACACTCTGTGTTTTGCTCTCTGTAATCCTGGAGATCTACACCTTTCCTTAGTGGGTTATTTTTTGTTGATAACCGAAGTTTAAATGAGATCAAATTAGTATTTTTCTTTCATCAACATGTCCAGAGACTGTTGCATGGTGTGGAATAAAAACACACGTGGCGTGACTTCATCTAAAATTCAGACAGCAGCAGCAGAGTGAACAGTGCTGCAGCTGTATGAACACAATACTTGATACTGACATGCAGTGGTGGAAAAAGTATTGAGATCATTTACTTAGGCCTAAGCAAAAGAACAAATACATAAACGGCATACTATACTATGACTTTTTAGTGGCATTTGTCATTACATACTATACTATACTATGACCTTTTACATCACATTTTGGATGACATTATCCTTTGACTTTGTTATCATAATTTGGACGACATACTATACTATAACTTTTTCATCACAATTTTGACGACATATTATACTATGACCTTTTCATGACATTTTGGACGCCATAGTATACTAATACTTTTTAGTGGCATTTGTCATTACATACTATACTATGACCTTTTCATCACATTTTGGATGACATTATCCTATGACTTTGTTATCATAATTTGGACGACAAATTATACTATGACTTTTTCATCACATTTTGATTGACATACTATACTATGACCTTTTCATCACATTTTGGATGACCTACTATACTATGACTTTTTCATCACAATTTGGTTGACATACTATACTATGACTTTTTCATCACATTTTTGATGACATACTATATTATGACTTTTTCATCACAATTTGGTTCACATACTATACTATGACCTTTTCATCACATTTTTGATGACATACTATATTATGACTTTTTCATCACAATTTGGACGACATCCTATACTATGACTTTTTCATCACATTTTTGATGACATACTATACTGTGACTTTTCATCACAATTTTGACGACATACTATACTGTGATTTTTCATCACAATTTTGACAACATACTATACTATGACTTTTTGATGATATTTCGGACGACATATTATACTATGACCTTTTCATGACATTTTGGACGCCACACTATACTATGACTTTTTCATCACGTTTTGGACGACATGCTATTCTATGACTTTTTCATCACGTTTTGGACGACATATTATACTATGACCTTTTCATCACGTTTTGGACGACATACTATACTATGACTTTTTCATCACAATTTGGACAACACACTATACTATGACTTTTTCATTACAATTTGGACGACATACTATACTATGACTTTTTCATTATATTTTTGATGACATACTATACTATGACTTTTTCATCACGTTTTGGACGACATACCATACTATGACTTTTTCATCACATTTTGGACAACACACTATACTATGACTTTTTCATTACAATTTGGACGACATACTATACTATGACTTTTTCATTATATTTTTGATGACATACTATACTATGACTTTTTCATCACATTTTTGATGACATATTATACTATGACCTTTTGATGATATTTTGGACGCCGCACTATACTATGACCTTTTTATGATATTTTTGATGACACACTATACTATGACTTTTTCATCACAATTTTAACGACATATTATACTATGACCTTTTTATATTTTTGATGACATACTATACTATGACTTTTTCATCACATTTTGGATGACATATTATACTATGACCTTTTCATGACATTTTGGACAACATACTATACTATGACGTTTTTCATGATATTTTTGACGACATACTATACTATGACCTTTTTATGATATTTTTGATGACATGCTATACTATGACTTTTTCATGATATTTTTGACGACATACTATGCTATGACCTTTTTATGATATTTTTGATGACATACTATCATCACATTTTGGACGACATACTATACTATGACCTTTTGGACGCCACACTATGACCTTTTGATGATATTTTGGATGACATATTATACTATGACCTTTTGGATGCCACACTATGACCTTTTGATGATATTTTTGATGACAGAGTATACTGTGACTTTTTCATCACATTTTTGATGACATACTGTACTATGACCTTTTGGACGCCATACTATGACCTTTTTATGATATACAGTACAGGCCAAAAGTTTGGACACACCTTCTCATTCAATGCGTTTTCTTTATTTTCATGACTATTTACATTGTAGATTCTCACTGAAGGCATCAAAACTATGAATGAACACATGTGGAGTTATGTACTTAACAAAAAAAGGTGAAATAACTGAAAACATGTTTTATATTCTAGTTTCTTCAAAATAGCCACCCTTTGCTCTGATTACTGCTTTGCACACTCTTGGCATTCTCTCCATGAGCTTCAAGAGGTAGTCACCTGAAATGGTTTTCCAACAGTCTTGAAGGAGTTCCCAGAGGTGTTTAGCACTTGTTGGCCCCTTTGCCTTCACTCTGCGGTCCAGCTCACCACAAACCATCTCGATTGGGTTCAGGTCCGGTGACTGTGGAGGCCAGGTCATCTGCCGCAGCACTCCATCACTCTCCTTCTTGGTCAAATAGCCCTTACACAGCCTGGAGGTGTGTTTGGGGTCATTGTCCTGTTGAAAAATAAATGATCGTCCAACTAAACGCAAACCGGATGGGATGGCATGTCGCTGCAGGATGCTGTGGTAGCCATGCTGGTTCAGTGTGCCTTCAATTTTGAATAAATCCCCAACAGTGTCACCAGCAAAACACCCCCACACCATCACACCTCCTCCTCCATGCTTCACAGTGGGAACCAGGCATGTGGAATCCATCCGTTCACCTTTTCTGCGTCTCACAAAGACACGGCGGTTGGAACCAAAGATCTCAAATTTGGACTCATCAGACCAAAGCACAGATTTCCACTGGTCTAATGTCCATTCCTTGTGTTTCTTGGCCCAAACAAATCTCTTCTGCTTGTTGCCTCTCCTTAGCAGTGGTTTCCTAGCAGCTATTTGACCATGAAGGCCTGATTGGCGCAGTCTCCTCTTAACAGTTGTTCTAGAGGTGGGTCTGCTGCTAGAACTTTGTGTGGCATTCATCTGGTCTCTGATCTGAGCTGCTGTTAACTTGCCATTTCTGAGGCTGGTGACTCGGATGAACTTATCCTCAGAAGCAGAGGTGACTCTTGGTCTTCCTTTCCTGGGTCGGTCCTCATGTGTGCCAGTTTGGTTGTAGCGCTTGATGGTTTTTGCGACTCCACTTGGGGACACATTTAAAGTTTTTGCAATTTTCCGGACTGACTGACCTTCATTTCTTAAAGTAATGATGGTCACTCGTTTTTCTTTAGTTAGCTGATTGGCTCTTGCCATAATATGAATTTTAACAGTTGTCCAATAGGGCTGTCGGCTGTGTATTAACCTGACTTCTGCACAACACAACTGATGGTCCCAACCCCATTGATAAAGCAAGAAATTCCACTAATTAACCCTGATAAGGCACACCTGTGAAGTGGAAACCATTTCAGGTGACTACCTCTTGAAGCTCATGGAGAGAATGCCAAGAGTGTGCAAAAGCAGTAATCAGAGCAAAGGGTGGCTATTTTGAAGAAACTAGAATATAAAACATGTTTTCAGTTATTTCACCTTTTTTTGTTAAGTACATAACTCCACGTGTTCATTCATAGTTTTGATGCCTTCAGTGAGAATCTACAATGTAAATAGTCATGAAAATAAAGAAAACGCATTGAATGAGAAGGTGTGTCCAAACTTTTGGCCTGTACTGTATATATATATATATATATATATATATATATGTATATATATATATATATATGTAAAATAAAATAATGTGTATATATATATATATATATATATATATATATATATATATATATACATTATTTTATGGGCTTTTTGCCTTTATTGACAGGACAGAGAGTGAAATGGGGAGACAGAGAGAGAGAGTGGGGACTGACATGCAGCAAAGGGCCGCAAGCCGGATTGGAACCCGTGGCAGCGAGGCAATGACTCTGTACATGGGGCACCAGCACTATCCACTACACTACCAACGCCCCAGACCTTTTTATGATATTTTTGATGACGACATACTATACTATGACTTTTTCATCACATTTTTGATGACATACTATACTATTGACTTTTTCATCACATTTTTGATGACATACTATACTATGACTTTTTCATGACATCTTTGATGACATACTATACTATGACTTTTTCATCACATTTTGGACGACATACTACACTATGACCTTTTGATGATATTTTGGATGCCGCACTATACTATGACCTTTTTATGATATTTTTGATGACATACTATACTATGAGTTTTTCATGACATTTTGGATGACATAGTATGAGTTTTTCATGACATTTTGGACGTCACACTATACTATGACTTTTTCATGATATTTTTGATGACATATTGTGCTATGACTTCCGGAGCCTTTGTGCTCCACTGTCTCACAGGTTAACTTATATCGCAGCCGTGTCTGGATAGTGTGACGTGTGTGGTTGTGCTGCTGCCATGGTCCTGCCAGATGCCTCCTGCTCCTGCTGTTATCATTAGTCATACTTCTACTGTTATTATACACATATGATTATTGTCACATATGTATACTGTCAGATATCTATATATACTTTCAACATATTGTACCACAATAGCCACAATTATAATTATAATATTACTTTCATTAATGTTGTTGTGAGCTATTACCGTTACTGTCTGTCCTGCATCTCTCTCTGTCTCTGTCTCTCTCTCTGTCTCATTGTGTCATACGGATTACTGTTAATTTATTGTGTTGATCTGTTCTGTATGACATCTATTGCATGTCTGTCCGTCCTGGAGGAGGGATCCCTCCTCAGTTGCTCTTCCTGAGGTTTCTACCGCAAATTGTGATTTGTGATATTAGGCTTTATAAATAAAATTGATTTATTGATTGATTGACTTTCCATGACTTTTTTGACGACATACTATACTATGAATTTTTCATCACATTTTTGTCGACGTATTATACTATGACATTTTTATATTTTGGACGACATGCTATACTATGACTTTTTCATGACATTTTTGATGACATACTATGCTATGACTTTTTCATGACATTTTTGTCGACATATTATACTATGCCATTTTTATATTTCGGACGACATGCTATACTATGACTTTTTTTAGGACATTTTGGACGACATGCTATACTGTGACTTTTTTTTAGGACATTTTGGACGATATACTATACTATGACTTTTTTTATGATATTTTGGACGACATGCTATACTATGACTTTTTTATGACATTTTTGACAACATACTATATACTATGACTTTTTTTATGGTATTTTGGACGACATGCTATACTATGACTTTTTTTTATCATACTTTGGACGACATGCTATACTATGACTTTTTCATGACATTTTTGATGACATACTATGCTATGACTTTTTTATCATATTTTGGACGACATGCTATACTATGACTTTTTCATCACATTTTTGATGACATACTATGCTATGACTTTTTTTTATGATATTTTGGACGACATGCTATACAATGACTTTTTTAGGACTTTTTGGGCGACATGCTATATAATATGACTTTTTTTATGATATTTTGGACGACATCCTATACTATGACTTTTTTTTAGGACATTTTGGACGATATACTATACTATGACTTTTTTTATGATATTTTGGACGACATGCTATACTATGACTTTTTCATGACATTTTTTATGACATACTATACTATAACTTTTTCATCACATTTTGGATGACATGATATACTATGACTTTTTCATCACATTTTTGACAACATACTACTATGACCTGTTGATGACATTTTTGACGACATGCTATACTATGACTTTTTCATCACGTTTTGGATGACATACTATACTATGACTTTTTCATGACATTTTTGATGACATACTATACTATGACTTTTTCATCACATTTTGGACGACATACTACACTATAACCTTTTGATGATATTTTGGATGCCGCACTATACTATGACCTTTTTATGATATTTTTGATGACATACTATACTATGACTTTTTCATGACATTTTGGATGACATAGTATGAGTTTTTCATGACATTTTGGACAACATAGTATGAGTTTTTCATGACATTTTGGACGTCACACTATACTATGACTTTTTCATGATATTTTTGATGACATACTGTGCTATGACTTCCGGAGCCTTTGTGCTCCACTGTCTCACAGGTTAACTTATATCGCAGCCGCATACTACTATGACCTGTTGATGACATTTTTGACGACATGCTATACTATGACTTTTTCATCACGTTTTGGATGACATAATATACTATCACTTTTCCATCACATTTTTGACAACATACTATACTATGATCTGTTGATGACATTTTGGACGACATGCTATACTATCACTTTTTCGACAACATTTTTGTTTTGTTTGTTTGTTTGATGTCAGAAAGGTGTTAGAGAAGGTTTCTGAAGTCATTTGTGTTCCCAGGCCGTCATGTGACCGACATTTCAGATTTTAACCACTACACCTAAATTGCCAAAGAGTTCAGTGCTTTCCCTTACATCACTGCTTGGTGTCACAGATCTGAACTCCACTCAACATCTGAGCTCTATGTGATCGCCTTGCCTGGTCTTGGCAGCTCATCAGATACAAACGGTGGTGGCCCAGCTTACATGTCTGCTAAGAAATCCCTGGATTTTGTGGGTTCATGGCTCGGTATCATTTTCCTGTCTGCCCGTGCCAACACGCTGCAGCATGTAATCGGCCGTGTGTTCAGACCAGCCAGCCTGTCTGGAGTCTGAGATACGAGAGGAGGAGGAGCAGATTTACTGGTCTGACTTCCTCTGAATATCCATCCTCACACATCTGGTTTAGTAGTTGATTGATACTGGACACAGAGTCTCTGAAATTAAAGAAGCACCTGCAGTGTTTTCATATGGTCTGAACAGTCCAAATGTTAGAGTTTCACATCTGCTTCTCTTAGAGAGAGAAGATTTACATTTCAGGAATCAGGTTTGGCAGAGCAGTGAGAATAATCTGACAAACATACAAGATTAAAGCAAATACTGAGACAAGAGTTTAATATCAAAACAAAACCTTCGTTGTGTCAGCTAACTTTTTTGTGGATTAGACTGTAGCAAAGTGAAGTCTCTCTTCAGTTAATATTAATACAGTGGACTGCAGGTTCTTAAACTCTCTCACTTCACTAATTTGTGTTATATACAGTAATTCATCTACATTTACAGTAAGAATTTCATTAAACTTTAGAAAACAGTTTGTACTCTTATTAGTACTTTCTTTTGCAACTGTGTGCTTCAGTATATTTTACTCTCTGATGTTTCATCGATTACTCGCATGTTTTTTGTTATTCTTAATGACCCATCACTCAAACATGTGGAAATTAATGGATATACCCACCACTAAGTGCAGAGAATTATCTTAAAGCTAGATCAACCTACATCATCTTGTTCCATTATATTAGAGAGAGGTCAGACATCTCCAACAGTTAGCATCTCACACCAAAACAATCTAGATTGATAAATAGCACTACAGTAAAGAGAAAAATATGTGTTTTTGATTTTGTGGTGAACTGTAATACATCTGAGGCAGCCAAAAAAAAAAGAAGCAAAGTGAAAGCAGTGTAACAACTGTTATCTAGTAAAAAGAGCAAACTCTTTTAGTTTTCCAAAGGAAATATTTATTGAAAATGCAAATGTACATTTGTATGATACAAATCCTCTTTAACTCAACTATCCCGGTGGGTCTGTTTGATATGAACAAACGCATTACAAATTTAGTTCACAGAGAAACATCCATCTACAACCAACACCATGCTCTTCTAATATTTGTCTTTCTGTAATCGGGATTAAAGCCAAACAAAAATTTGGATCCTGTTGGGTTTGTTTGTTCTTTAGTTTGGCCAAATTCTTCTCCTCTCTCCGTGTTGTCGTCCATAAAAAATCAGAACGGCTGTGCTCTATCAAACTCCAATAAATAAATAAAGTGCTCCACGTACAGCTGGATTTAAATCAGTTAATACACCTCACTAGTGTTGATTATATCAAGTATATTTCACATCACTGAATATACAGTTTATTGTTGTCTGTCTAAAAGTGAAATATCTAAGAATTTGATATTGCAAATCATTTTAAAAAGTTAGGAGTTATTTACAAAAAACAAGGCACAACATAAGGAATTCTGGGAAAATATGATCTCAAATGATGATGATGAACAGAGCTGAGAAGGTGTTCGCAGTTACATCTCAGGGCTCATCTCCTGATTATATGTGTCACACCCTCTTTTAAAACCTTTTTAATATATCGCCTAAAACATTCTCCTTTACAGTCAGACAGCACAGAAGTGCTCTGACGAGACAAGCAGAGAAATTAGTTCTCATTTAAAAACAGAAGATCAACTTACTTTTTCCTTTGCTGAACTTTTTCTCTGTAACTTGACAGGGAGGTGGCAGTGCAGTAAAATAGAGAGTTTACTCTGCAGGGTTTTTTAAGGGAGGTTATGTATCATTGATACCTGTTATTAACAGAACAGCCATGAAACCGCTCCAATACACTGCCTCTGTTTTGATCTAATCTTAATGATCTTGACTAAAAAAGACACTGTCCTCTTTTTGTGACAGGTTTTTTTTCTTACCTGGTAAGGTAAATATCAGAGTTCAAAGGTCACCTTCAGTGCCCTGTAGTTTGCAGCTGCTCTGCAGTACCACCTCCCTGCCAGCAGAGGCAGCAGGACGACTACCTGAAAGATCGAGAGTGTGAGTCATGCGGTCCTGCCAATCACAGCACAGTATTCCACTCTATCAACATCCTAAAGCAACATGGCTGAGGTGTCATCTTCTTCTTTTGTCTTGTGGTTTTAGAGGATGTAGATTAAACACCATATGTGTGTGTGTTGATGTGTGTGTAGAATGTGTGTCTTTAGGACCACTGGCAGGAGCAGTCTGTGGGCTCCTGGATGGTGTAGCTGACCCAGGTGGCGTTGCCGCTGCAGTAGAGCTGCACGGCACGCCGCTGCAGCCCCGTCTCCCTGCAGCACTTGCAGAAGCGAGCGTATGTGTTGATGTTGTAGTTGTAGATGCTGGCAGAAGGACACTTCCCATCACATGACACAATGTTTACCTGCAGGACACAGAGAGTCAGTATAGAAGGTAGCAGGGCTGCAGAAAGAACCAACGAAGTTGATTAAAGTAGAAGTCATTCTTCTTCATCATTGAGGGTCTTTTTCTTTTTTAAATATACTTTGTGATTCTTAGCAGGTGAACTAATTGTTCCACACATAATTATTCCAGTCTCTTTGACTGTTAGCTGATCCAAGCAGCAAAACATAATAGATAACAATCTACAAAACCATGTTTCTCACTGTTAGTTGTGATACATTTCATCCAGGCCCCTAAGAAAACTGCTCACATTTGCAGCAAATTTTTCCCATTGGCCACTCTCAGTACTGCAGTGATAAAATCCCTTGCGGCCCACAAAGCACTAACCTTACTCAGAGAAACAAAATGAGTATTAGCCACCAGTGATAAATGCGCCAGCTTTTCTTTTAAAGAGAAATATAGTTGATAGTATTAACTACCACTTCACTAGATATTATAAGTATATTATATAAATGTGTTATCTGGCCTCTCTGACAGAAAGTACTATTGTGTAACATCACTAACCTTTCTCACAGAAACATGGCTTATCTTAGTAACTGCTGATAAAACACTTTAAATTCAGCAGACTAAATTTTAGTAGCTACTGTAAAATTTCTTTAAGAGAGGGCTTTCTGGCACAAAGTCATAAAGGGAGACCTTCTCCCTTGTGCAAGATGAAATGCATCACCACTCATAGGAGCCATCTAGTGGCCAAAGAGAAAGATGCAATTTTGTAGATTGTTACCTAATGTTTGATTCTTGGATTCAGTCAAATTGCCAGAAAAAACGTTGGCATTGTATGTTTCTGCAAACCATGGACACAATACATTTGTACACTATTATGCTGCAGACACGTTGAAACTGCACATTTCAACAACACTGTGGTTAACGTGGTTAGGTTTAGGCACAAAACCTATTGATTATCGTAGGACAAAGATCGCTGGGTGGTGAACTTCTCAGAATCGTGTGCCTCATACTGAATCAGCATCTCATCACAACATACATGAAACATACCGGCCTGTTGCTGCGACAGTCGTTCTTTCTGATTGTCATCCTCACCGTCACCTTCTGACACGACTTCCCGTCTTCTTTGCCTATTCGCACAACAAACAAACCAAATCAGTCCAAATAAAGTTAAGGTGAGATCCAGAAACAAAACGTCTGACCTGCTGCATGTAGAGACAGCAAACACCAGGAAGGAGAGGAAGATGTCAGAGAAGTAAGGAGGCTGTAGCTCATGCACAAGCTGTGACGCTGTTTTAGCAGATGGATGAGTTAGATGAAGCAAATGAATAATAAATAAAAACATGTAAAGTTTTAAAAAAAAGAATAAGGCAACAAATAAGGAAGCTTTGCAGTTGGTGAGCAAAGACAAAATAGAGCTTTTACAAATAAGACAAAACAGAAATATTCAAAAAATATATAAAAAGACAATAAGATCATTCATGCATTTGTCATATAACAAAATTACTTTGAACAACTTTTTAAAAATACATTTCCGTCTTTAAAAATAAATAAATAAATGAAATTAATGAAAGAAAAAGACAGTTTCAGTAAACATGCTCCGTCAACCTTTGTGCCATTCAACATTAAAAACAAACAACAACAAAAAACTGAGCATAAACTTAAAGCTGCTATGTGTGGCATGAAGTCTTTATTCACATCACAGTTATCCTTTTTCTAAAGAGGTTAAGCACATTAGTAGTTTTATTTTTTCCCATCCGTTGAATTGAATTTCCCCTCAGGGGGATTAATAAAGTTAATTTAAAAAAAAAAGTTTTTCATCATCTGCCACCACCAGAAACTTTAAACTTTTTAGATCTCTTTGTGAAGCAGTAAAGTCTGTAAAAAAAACAACTACTTTTCTGGCCACAATTTCAGAAATGCGTTGATGTTTCGGTAACAAAACAAGCCCCTATTGGACTACAATAACAGCAGGAAAAGCAGCGACATCTCAGTAGAAAACAACTGCTTATTGGGACATAAATCCGTCAGAAAAAGCAGCTATGCCGTGTTCAATCACTTTTAAGGCTAAAATCCAGGCAAGAAAAGGAGCGATGTCTCTGTAAAAAACAACCATTTTTCTGGCCACAATTTCCGAAATCTATGTTTCAATAGAAAAAACAACCCCTTATTGGGCTACAATCCCAGCAGGAAAAGCACAGATGTCTTAGAAAAAACAACTGCTTATTGGGCCACAATTCAAAGGAAAAGCAGCGACATCTTGTTAAAATTCAACTGCTTTTCAGGCTAAAATCCAGGGAAGAAAAGCAGCAATGTTTCGGTAAAAAAAAACAACCACTGATTGGGCCACAATCCTGGCAAGAACTGCAGAGAGGTCTTGGAAAAATCAGAAACTTTTCAGGCCTCATTTACGAGGGAAAAAAAGCAGCGATGTCTCGGTAAAAACAAGTGCTTTGGCCATTACGATGGCAAAGACGGTGACCACAGGCACAAATCAGGGGTCTTTATCAAAGCACTGTGATTCAACTAATTGCAGATTAATTAAATATACAAATAAATAACTTTTCTTCAAGAACTCAACGTTCAAAACAACTCCTTCCAACTTGGCAATCTATTATCTGTTTTTAATAAAACAGTAAATTGTTCAAGTGTTTGCTCTGCTAAATCTTCAATGGTAAAATGCCTCACATAGCAGCTTCAGTTCCACACAGCTCCCCCTGGTGGCGGAGCAGCACGTGAAAACACCCCCGACACCACATCAGTATCTACTGACACATGCAGAGGTCTAAGCCCGACTACTGGGCCACTACCAACAGTACATTGTTGGCAATCAACAATGCACTGCCCAGACAGTGCGAAATGGGGAAAGAGTTTAGCTGTTGGTGTACATGTACGTGATCCACAGGGAGGGGCGGGGCTAAATAATGGTTACTGTCCTCTCAAGTGTGACATCATTTTTGGCCTACGGGAAGGATAGTGTCCCCGCCTCCTTTAAGGTGTAAACACACATTTTTTTAAGACACAAACTTACCAAAAAAGGGAATTCACAAGCAGTATTTAAATTTAACAGCTTTGTGAAGTAAAGAGAGTGCAACATCTGCACCATAAATTGTATAAATACACATATTATTAATTTCAGTATTATGTTTTGATTTTGATCTGATGATTTTTTATTTCACTGAGACCTGAAATGAGACAGCAGTTGAGAGGACTGTTCTGCAGTGGGGAGTAGGTTGCAGTCAGACTTCCTGTGTGTTTTATCAGTATTTTTTGGGTTTGGAGGGAGTACATTGTTGAATATCAACAATGGCACTGACAAGCCTTGTTGTTTTGGTACCTCGTTCACAGTTTGTGTTAACTGTGGGAGTCAGGGGGCTAACGGGAAAAGGGAAGAGAGGGAATCCAGTACCTGGTGGGATTGGTACATGATGGTAAGCTGCAGCACATAAACCACAAACCCACTTGCATGTGATCAGATGCTTTTCAGTGACAGCCGCTTCTATCGTTTGGCACTTTGAAGGTTATCTGTTGCCATTTTTACTGACGAGGCTGAATTCACTGAAAAGCACACTGAGGATCTCTCTAATCTGAATAACAGCAGACAAATGTAACGGAAAACAACAGCTAGGATCCAATTGAGACAACGTGGTTGAAGATTTTGGACTGAAACAGACAAACTGAAGGGCAAACATGTTGGAAACATGTTGAGCGGCAGGTGAAGGCGCTCTTCAGTGTCAGCTGCAGCCTACAGCTCTACGCTAACTACAGAATGATGCTACACTCAGATCAGATACTCACATGTCTTGCAGCACCCGTCCATGTAACTTACGATGGTTCCTCCAATCTGGGTGCAGATGACAGTCAGAATGTTAAGATACAGGTAAAGAAAAGCTGTTGGTGTGAAACCCTCTGTCTTTGCATCAGAGTTTGTTTTTTTGGAAAGTTAAACTGCAAAAAATTCCCACAGTTTTAAGACACAAATCTCTCTCGATATATTGATCAAAAACTCCAGAGCAAGTTAGACCTCATCAACTAATAAAGAGGACGAGTCTACACATTGCTGACCATCAGATTACCAAAACATATAAACAGTAAATTCATAAACTTCAGTGCCCCATATCACTATTTTCTAAGCTACTGTCGCTGACATATTTCCTGGGACCCGTGTAAGCGCAGTTTCCATTGGAATGTAGCCAGTTTAATCTAAAGTAGCTTTAAAAAAAAAACAATAGACAGAAGTGTCCATTGTTAATTTGTTTGTAAGAGAGAGCAAGAGAGGAAGGAGGGGCACAGCATATCAATATGCTGAAAATGTCCTAACACGCTCTGCACGTCAGTAAACAGACTTGGTGAGGTGATGCTCGCCCTGGCTCTATTTTTGCAAAGCTTTGTGCACCTCCAACCTCTTCAGAGTAAAGAACAGAAAGCCTTTACAATAGGCTCCATAAATGTTGTTGTCACTTGCAGTATACCTTTTCTACGCTCCATCTGCCAGAGTTTGCATGCTCGCTGTATGTTAGGAGGAGGCATTACACTTCTTCCTAAAGCGGTGTTATACCTCTACCAAACATAAATCTTGTCCTTAGCAGGTGTCTTAATTATATGAAATGAGGGAACAGAGTAATTTAAAAAAAATTGGTTTATTCTATAAAATTTTGTACGAATCCATCCAACCATGGAAGAGAATTATGATCTTTAAGAGTTGATTTAATATGTGTGATTCTGGTCAAGAGGAAACATAGTTCAAGGCTCTCCTCTTTACACGCTCATGTGTGCATGTGTCTATTTGTGCAAAAGCATTGGTGGGCGTGTGTGTGTGCAGGACGCTGACCTTCATACACTCTGTCTCGTTGAATGGTGGGCAGCTGAAGGAGTAGGAGATGAGCGTCGGTCCAGACAAAGTGTCTGTGCAGTCGAACTTCATGCAGTTTGACACCCAGGACTTCCCTGGCTGAAAACACAGCGTTACTATCATCAACTGATGAACTGCAGCAGCTACACAGCAGCGCTAATCTGACTCTTGCACCAACAGATAGCTGAAGTTCCAGACTTATACCATGTCAGCAACTGAGCTCACTATCTGCTAATGATGAGATTTATTTTCTTTCAAATGACTTCATGATGTTCTTTTTACCAGAGTCACTTCACTACTGGGTGCTCCGTTAAGACTATAGGTATGAGACATTTAAACAATGTATGTAAAATATTCAGGATTACTGTTATTATATAGTAAATATATATTTAAATAAAATGTATAATCAGTTGACCTCTTACCTTATAGAGAAGTGTTGTCCCGTTCTCATGTTCGTAGAGGCAGGAAATATTCTTACAAACACCACAGCACGTCGTCTGGTCCTTCGGAGGGATGTAGATCTGATTCTGAAAAACACAAACAGTGAAGGATGAAAAAAATCTAAAATTAGAAACAGTTTTTTCAGCAAGTAAAGAAGACAAGATGTATGCGTTTACTCAAATTATATACTTGTTTGTGTGTTTCTCTCTTACTGCTGTTGTTAAATAGTCTAAGACGTGGACTGTTGCTACTTTCATTTGTTCTGTCTACATGACATTTAGGTGAATCATGACATCATACTTGAGTAATTTTGTGGCATTACTATCATAAGAGGATAAATCCAATAAATTAATTAGTTAACCGTCTCTAAATGCTTGTGTAGTTTCTATTTTTTATTCTATTTTGAGTTCGGTTTTATAGACCTCTTATTGTTTTCTTTACCTTCCCCTCTTTATCTGTATATATTTCTGTCATTGTGCTGTTACAACATCTGAATCCCTCCACTGGGATAAAGGTTCATCATAATTTAAAACAGACAGAGACAAAATTGAAAGACCATAGATTAATTTTCTATCTTCCAGAAAGAGATTGTTTGAGATTAGGACTGCAACTAACGATTATTAAGTATCAAATAATCAGCTAGTTACTTTCTGATCCATAAAAAAAGGCACAAAAAAGTTTTAAAAAAATGTAAATCAGGGTTTCACTTCAGAAGTCTTATTTCATCCAACCAACATTCAAAACTTAAAGATATTCAGTTTACTGTCACACACGACAAATGAAACCAGCAAATATTTACATTTGAAAAGCAGACCCAGCGACTTTGTGGTACTTTTGCTCAAACAATTAATCGATTATCAAAATATTGGCCAGTTACTTTTCTGTTAATCGAATAATTAATAAATAAGCTTCTGCGGTTCTTTTGTAAATTTTTCATGGAAAAACAAAGGAGGAGGACAAGACGAAGAATCAGTTCAAGATCGAGATGAGGAGGAAGTACAGGAGAAAGAAAATGTGAAAGACTTAGTAGACTTTGTTGTCCCAGTCTGGGTGTAGTGGTTGGTGTGTGTGTGTGTGTGTTTGTGGTCTTACTGGTTGGCAGTGGGAGGAGCAGTTGATGCTGCTGGTGCGCAGTAGGTGGAAGCCGCTCGCCGGGTCGAGGCTGCGGCTGCACTGCCTGCTGTGACACAAGCCGTCGTCATGGTGTTCCACAAGAGTCTGACCTGGCCGCAGCACACCGCGCTCACCAAACACACACACTGCCTCACGCACTGAACATGTACACACACACAGAGCCAAGATAAGATGTCACAGTGTACACAAGGTTACAGTTTCTTCACTTTTCTGATGGACTTAAAGGTTTTTGGAAACTTGCAAAAATTCAGTCAACATTGTATTTAATTAAAAGGGTTTTGCCTTTATTATTTTCCTTTTAAATTAGTTTGATTTTGTCTGATTGTTGTTACTTGTGTGTTTTTCCCTTTTACTTATGTATCCATTCCCATGTTTTTGGAAATAAGAATCAAGTTCATATAAACTTTGTGACTGTTCTGACAGACTATGTGCAGATGCTTTTGCAGGATGTGAAGCCTGTCTCAGTTTTTCTATGTTGAATTTATACCAGCAACCCTCCCCAGCAGTACTCACCACACTTGTATCTCTTGCAGGCACACTGGTTCTGTGGGTCGGACAGGAAGGCCCGGTCCAGCTGGGCGGCCTCTCCCTGCAGAGCACAAAAAGAAACAAGCCAGGGTCACAAAGAGTGTACACAGACATTACATAGAAAACTAGAAGACAACTAGGAACTCTGATGAACAGAAAAAGGTAATTAAACAAACAAACTCTGTACTGATGTTGAAACGTGAAAGTCTGATGAATAAGAACCAGAGAACGAGAGAATATGCCTGTTATACAGACTGTCCCAGTGAGTACTACAAATGTAAAATACATGATTGAAAGTCCAAACAGACGGACTAAATATTTAAAATCATGACGTACCAGGCCACATTTTGGAGATGCGATCTTTTCACAGGAACACTCTGAGAGCAAAAAAAAAAAAGTCATGTCATGCCAGGGTGAATTCAGTCTTAAAACCTCTAATCTCAAACTGATGGATCTGTGCCTTTGAATTTATTTAAAAATATTTCTGTTATTGGAGGTCATATGAGTCGTACCACATGTTTGATTCGGACAGCAGCGACTGGGACTGGAAAGGGACACCACCGACATCCCAACAGGACAACTGACCTGAGGACACCTGTACGGCTCACACACTGCACACACAGACACACACAGCAGAAACATGACAGTCATTTATGTGTTCATAGCTGTTTTCAGCTGTATGTATCCAACATTTTTAACTTATCACAGGTAGGCTATATTGTTATGGGCATATTTTAGGAACAACGAATTGCAGTAATGCCAGACATATGTTTACGGTCATTTAGAAACAGTAACTCTATGACATAATCTGTACACCAGAGAGCACTAACAAGTTTATCTTTCACTTCTTCTGTCACATATCATTAAATAAAAAATATTTTCCCTCTTGTCTGTAGTGCTATTTATCAGTCTAGATTGTTTTGGTGTGAGTTGCAGAGTGTTGGAGATAACAGCCGTAGATGTCTGCCTTTTCTTCAATATAATGACACTAGATGGCATTTGGCTTGTGCTCAAAGCGCCAAAAGACATACATTTGAAAAACTAAACTGTAATGTCTCTTTCCAGAAATCATGACCTGGTTACTCCATAGACTTTGTTGTGAGCAGTTTGATCAAACTATTTCTTTCTACTGAACTACACTGTCAACTGTATCACCGTGCAGAGGGAAGCATGCATCCACTGCTCGCTCACCTAACAGATCAGCCAAGGAGAACGCCATCAATGTTTACATCTCACGCGGTCAAAGGCACAACCCTCTCATCCATGAGTAGATGCACACTTCCTTCTGAGCAATGAAACAGTTGGCAGGTGTAGTTCGGTAGAAAGAAAATAGTTCCTACATGAAACTGTTCACAACAAGGTCTGTTGATTATCGTGAGTAACCAGGTCATGATTTCTGGAAAGAGACATTGCTGTTGAGCTTCTTTTTTTTTTTTTTTTTTTTGGCCGAGTGCCATTAGGTCCATTATGTTCAAGAGAAGGCAGACATCTCTACAGCTGATACACCAAAAAAATCTCGATGGATAAATAACACTACAGGTAAAAGGAAAAATATGTATTTTTAATATCGGGGTGAACTTTAACACAACTTTAACTTAACTTTAACACACATCGTTTGGGTTATCATCTCTGTACATTGCACATATTCTTTATACTTAATACTGTGGACTTTGTGCACCTTCCCAAGTCAATGTGTTTGCATATCCCAGCATAAAACTGTGAAGCATTTCATTTCAAAACATATACAATTGTACATATTTATTTATTTTTTTCATATTTTTATTGTTAATGTTTCTATTTTATTTATATTCTTTGACTGTTGCAGTGCTTGTTTTTTTTTTATCTTTTTCTTTTCTCTTACTGTGTTTATTGTTATGCACCAAAACACTGAGGCATATTCCTTACATGTGAAAATCTTCCTGGCAATAACCCTGGTTTTGATTCATATCTTTTTTTTAATCAACAAATGAAAGAAATCACTATCAAAAATGTTGGTTGTAATGCGTCAATTTTAAAAATAATAACAATATTGGTTCTTATGTCACCATCTTATTTTTTTAAATGTTAAAATATCCAGTCTGTAAATGTAAAAAATATAAAGCGTCTGTGTGTGTGTTCTCTGACCACAGTGGTAGGCGGGGCAGCAGCGATCCGTGGTGTTACTGTCCACTGTCAGCACCTCGCCGTCCTGGCAGACAGGAGGCGTCTCCACACAGGAAGAACACACTGCAGAAAACACACACTTTATTCATCACACCGGTGACTTTAACCTGCTGATCATAAACTGATCATATAATGAGACACAGAAGACAGAGGTGAATCTGTGAACTGACTGCAGATGTGGGCGAGACAGCAGCTGCCTTCAGCTCTGGTGGCGATCAGAGTCTGGTCCTCTCTGCAGGCGGGGACGTCCGACTCACAGTGTTCAGGATCACACTCTGTAACAAAGAAACAGTGAAGGTATTGTTTCACATTTAGAGAAATATGCTTATTCGATATAAAACTCTCATTTCTGTACATTGATTACGAAGCTACAGCCAGGTGACTGTTAGCTTAGCTTAGCATAAACACTAGAAATTGGAGAAAACAGCCTGGCTCTGTCCAAAGGTAAAAAAGACCTCTAAAGCTCACTAATTAACACATTACATGTATGTAAGTGTGAAAGTGACATGTTTTTTTTACGGGGGGTAATGTACCAAACTATTTCTTTTCTCAGTGAGGCCACTAGCAGAGACTTCAGGAAGTCTGCTCCCTGCCACCAGACTGGACCAACTGGAAAACTGGGTGGGAAACTCACCACACACGTAGTCCGGACAGCAGGAGTCCTGTCTGTAGTACGACACCAGCTTCTCCCCGTATTTACACTCAGGAGGGAGCAGGTCACACAGGCTCTGGTTACACACTGCAGAGTCAGAAATTAAATCATCATATTAAAAGATTTTTAACAGCAAGTCCTTATGATTCAGATGCAGATATCTGATCCTAAACTAGAACATGAAGTACACACAGGAACCTTCGTGGCCTCACCGCAGACTTTCTGTGGGCAGCAGCTGGTGTCGTCGGCCAGGCCGATGACCACCTCCCCTGATCGACGGCACACCGGCACCGCCATATTGGAGCAGTTGTACTCTACAGGAACGATGGTGTCATTGTCGCAGCGGTACATGCAGCAGGCGTCCTTTGATGCTTTCCACACCTCGTCGTGTGCACGAGGAATGCCGGAGCTGTCAGTGCAGGCTGCAGAGAGAGACGCACAACATGCACACACACAGCTATGACTTCTAATTCATTGGTAATGAACTCAAGGTAGTGAGGTAGACTTCAAGCACTGATTATCTAGAGCATTATCAGTTCCCATTAATTGTACAATAGTGTAAATAGCTTTGTGATTCTGTGCCACTCCACTACTGTGAACTTTTGAGGTAATAAAAAAAGGTAAAGTATTTATCAAAAAGATAAAAGACATGATAATTAAGGTATGATTCAGTTTGAGACCTCTTGCTTTGTTGTACAGACAGGTGAACTTGAGTCTTACCACACTTCTCAGGTGAGATGCAGAGGGCGGAGTAAGGCCGGTGGAGCAGCGTTCCCTCGGGGCACACGCAGCCCTCAGTCAGGCCTGAACACTGGTCAGGGTCCGAGTCGAAGTCGTGGTTGGGGCAGGACTGAGACGTGCAGGCAGGCAGACAGGCCTGATACCGCAGAGTGTCGGGACACAGGAAGGCTGCAGGAGGAGACACAAACATGTCAGTGCCTCAAACACATCTTTTCACTTTAGACTTCACTTCTAGTCTAGAAAATGAACTTACATTGTAAGTACATTTTAATCTGATTTAAAGAACTACATACTGCTTTAAAGACCCCGCACAGCCACACAGGTGTTCAGTTCAGGTGTCAGTTACTCAAGTTGATTCAACTTTGGTTGATGTCACCAAACTCCATGATAACACTGGGCCTCATTCACCAGTATCCAGCATTTGTTCTCAACTTTGTTCCTAAGAAAGGTCCTAAAAGAAGTCTGTCATATCCATGACATGATCTTAAACAGCAGAATTGTTTGCACCTGTATCCTTAAAATGATGAATCATATTGTCCTCACAAGTTGAAGGCATGTGCCATTTAAGTTACGCCCCACAAATCCCCAAAAAAGGGTATGAGACTGCAGGGCCGTGTGCACACAGGGAGACTCAAGATGAACAAAAGTTGAGAGAATTAAGTTCAGAATGCCGAAATGAAAGTTTGAAGAAGGTGGAGGACCGGATTCCAACCATTCAAAAGACTTTAAATGAAGGTGCCTCTGCGGGAAGTGAACAGCAAATGAGCTTTCATATTTAATAGTGTTAGTAGTGAGTATGACATAACACAAAAATGATGCATGGGGTGCTAAAAATACACATAATCAAACATCCATCCCACAAACTTTATTTATTATAGAAGCACAATTGTCAGGACTGAGGATAGCGACAGATGCCGCAGCGCTCGGCAAGGAGTTTATGTGTGTGTGTGTGTTTTGAGGAAAAGACAGAGAGGGGGAGAGAAACCCCCAAACACTGTAGTCTTGCAACTGCAGTATTTGGGGTGCTGCTCCCTAGTAGAGTAACAGTTTGAGCAGCTGTGAGTGTTGTTGAATGTTTTGACGGTAGACAGAAAACTTACGGCAGTAATCTGGACTCCTCCACTCAATGCAGATGTTGAATTTATGGCAGGAAGCCACGTAGGCAGCCAGCGCCACACACTGGTTGTTGACGTACTCTGCATCTCGAACCCAAACCTCACAGAAGGTGCTTGGTGGGACCTGGAGACAAAGAAACAGTCAAGTAAAGCTTATTACTATGTCTTAAACTAGAGGTAATATTTTTCCAACATTAGCAGTTCTTCTCCAGTAAGTCCTCATGGGTCATCTATTTTTATTTATTTATTTTTTTCGTATATGTTGGAGCAGTCATTTAAAAGGATCTCGATTGACTTATTTGTCAAACACATCTTCTACTGAAGAGAAGTGAGAGAATAATAATGGTAGAAAATTGCTGATAATCTAAATACATCAGCAGGATTTTCCTAATGGGTTCATATTGCGTTTAGACATTTAATTTTTTCATAACCAGTTGAAGAAACTTTAATCTGCCAGTTCCTGTTTAAGGAAAAGAACCTGGAAATGAGTTATGTTAACGTACAAAGGCGTGGCAGGGAGAGAAGGCGTGGTTCTCCAGCATGACCAGGCAGCTGGAGCAGTCGCTTGTGGAGCAGTTGAGCTCGCGGCGGCGGCTGTGGCTGATGTAGCTGGTGGTGTTGGGAACCTGCCAGCTGTCAATGAAGATAGCTGGATCCTCGCTTACGCCCACTGTGGTGCCGTTGGCCAGAGTCAGGTCGTTTGTTGGGTCTCCATCACAGAAACCTGAGGTGGGTGTGAGAGGAGGGGCATAAAAACACTGAATTTACTTAAGACATAACATACATGTCCCTGAATGAGACAAATGGATCTTGTTGCTACTGTTCTTATCTTTATTGACTTGTTGCTGTGTGATCACCTCAGTAGGATTAAACTGTGTGCAATGCTAATACAGCATGCAAGCAAGACAGAGAATTATGCTGATGAAAGCTGAGCGTGTAGTCTGAGACTGCTCTTACCACAGAGGCCCATGGTGTGAAGCTTGGGGCTGGAGCTGTCGCTGTCGATCACCATCATGCCGGTGCTGTGGTACCACTGAAGCTTGAGACCAGTCGGGCTGCGGATCAGGTACATGTTGCCTGTGTCGTAGATTTCAAAGCCAAACTTTTTGAATCGAGGCTTGGCGTACCGTGAGTTGACATAGAGCTGGAAGAAAAGTGCAGGTTATCAGAGAGGTTTTGTCAGTGTTAAAATTTGAGCCTTAATCTGCTGGTGTGATGTTTAAGAATGAGAAGTACAGAAGAGAGAGCTGCATACCCTCCTCTGCAGTCTGTTGATGAGGATGTGGTTGGATTTGTGGGTAATGTTGAGAGCCACCAGACAGAGGTTGGTGAAATTCCAGAGGAGCTTTGGAAAGAAGAAAATCAGGTCAAAAATCAAATGAATGACCTCTGTTTGTTCCCATCACTCTAAGGGAAGTTGGAAAGTGGGAAAATTGACTCACTGGTGACTCTGAATCAGCAGGACACTCCTGAACCAGGACGCTGACGGTCTCATTGGGCAGCTGGGTCACTATGTATGAGGCAGCCTTGTAAATGGCAACACTATTCCCATCAAATGTGATCACATTCAGATCCGGAAACATCGAGCAGCGACCTGAAACACACACAAAAAAAAGAAACGACAATGAGAAGATGAAAGAACCTGAAGACAATGATCTGAGGAAAACATCACCAGTCTGGAGAAATGTAAAAACAAGAGCATGCAATGTGATTTTCTGTGTCTGTTTTCCTCACATGGACAGTCCCACTTTGGGCAACACTTGTCTCCATTGACCAGTACGGCAAAGCCAAGTAGGCCGCAGTTGGGAGGGTCGGCAGTGAAGGGGCAGCTTTGAGATTTGTTGAACAGGACAAGCTGGTTGTTGACACAGATGTACTTTGTGCACTCATCCACGATCTCTGCATACGGAGGCTGGACAGAGAGAAATCATAAAATCAATATGTTTGCCATTTTCTGTGGAGGCATGCAAGAAAAACACAATTTTCTCCTCAAATTCAAGGTAACACATCATTAACTGATTTGCAAATGGTCATTTTGTAGGAGAAGTGTTCCTTTAAAGGGAGAGAAACATAAAAATAGGAAATGTCCAAATAATGTGTCTGAAATGAAGATGTACATTAACTGAACCTACTGTGCACATCCTTGTGGGTGATACAGCCACAGACGACGTCCCCTCTGCTGTGTGTCTGGTCGTTTCTAAAGGTGTGTAAGGTGACGCCAGTTCAGGGGGCATCACTGCACCTGGACTGGTATGATCGACTCTGTCTTGCTCAGTAGTTTGGACCGAGGTGGCTGCTGGGAGTGAAGTCGTAGCAGGAGTGGGAATATCAGGCTTCTGGGTGGATATCCAGTGAGTATCAGGTGGAGGCGTCAACGGTTGGGAAGTGGATGGTGACACATCGCTCTCTTTGGTTGTCATGGTTTTCTCAGATGTGGCTGACTCTATGGTCGTTGTTATGGGGATGGCTGTAGGTTCTGTTGATAGAGTAGGAGCGGGCGGTGGAGTGGTGATGGGGGGCAGGACGGGAAGCACTGTAGTTGTGTGGACGGGTTCAGTCGTGCTGGCTGTGGTGACTGACTCTGCAGGTGTTGCGACAGATGTAGACGGCACTCCTGAGATGGTTGTTGTGCCGGGGCTTGGTGTGGCAATCAGTGGGCTGAGAGTAGTGGATCTGGTGGTTACTGGCCTTGTTGCTATGGTAACCCTTGCAGTAACTGGCCTGCTGGTTGACCTCTCCGTTGTTGTGACTCTGGGGGTAACCCTTGTTGTCACAGGGACCCTGGGTGTCGTTCTAATGGTGGTCGTCCTTGTGATGGTGGTAGTTGTTGTCGCTGGTGTAGCTCTAGCAGTCGACACCAGCCGGGTGGTGACTTTTTCCTGGATAGTTGAAGCTGCGGTGGAAGTAGTAGTTGTGTGCAGTGGAGACAAAGATGGAGGAGGTGTGGTTGTAGCTCTCGTTGACACCTCCACTCTGCCAGTCACAGGGTGCCTCGTCTCTGTAATCGGCTGTACAATGACAGGTCTGAGAGTGGTGGTGGCAACACCTGGTGGAGCTCTTGTAGAGGTGGTGGTGGGAAGAGTCTCAGGAACACCAGGTGCAGGTGGACGTGGGGGTGTAGCTAGTTTTCTGGTTGTGGTGGCTGCAATTTCTGCAGTAACGACTTCAGGAGACGTTGTGGTTCTGGCGGTGGTGGCTGTGGCAGCAGCTGATGTTGCAGAAGTGACAACTGGTTGTGACGTCATGGGAACGTGAGGTACTTCAGTACTTGTAGTGGAAGTGAGCTCATGGATAAGAGTTTCAGAAGTAACCTCTGGTGTAGCCTTCACTGTGGGGCTGTGGACAGGGGTGGTGGAGGTCTCCCAATGGGGGGGACGCCAAGGCTCGGAGGTCCGTACAGTAGTAGCAGGATGGGTGGAGCTCTCTGTTGTTGGTACAGGAGTAGTTTCTGTAGGAGACTCTGGAGGTACAGTTGGTTTTGTTGTAGCAGGAGGACCTGTGGACATGGTGGATGTTTCTGGAACCTCTGGAGGTCTTGAAGTTGTACTCCAAGTCTCTGCTGTTGGGACGGCAGCAGACCAGGAGGTTCTCTCAGCATAGGTCGTAGTGGTGGACACAGGAGAAGTTGTGATGTCTGTAATCTTCAGAGGTGGAGGTGCAGCCGTTGTTGTGGTAGCTTCAGGTATTTCAGACACAGTGGATTCAAGTACAGTCACTTTCTTTGTCGTTGTTGCTCCCCAGTCTGAAGCAGCTGAGGTTGGAGCAGATGGTGCAGTTGTAGTCAGCGCAGCAAGGATTGGGGTTGACGTTGGTAACTCAGGAATGGTTGTTGTAGAAGTTGTCAGTTCAGCAGGAGTGGTGTGTAGGATCTTCTCAGTGGTAGCGGGTGGTGTTGTCGTCTCTGGACCTGTGTATGGTGTTGTTCTACTGGTGATCAAAGGAGCAGGTGGTGTGACTGATTCTGTGGTTGTAGCTGAAGTGACTACAGGCAAAGATACAGTTTCTGTTTCAACAGGAGGTGAAGCCGGGAGAGGTGAGGAGGTTGTGGAGGCTGTGCTTGGTAAACCAGGAGGGACAGGTGTAGTTGTTGTTGGGGGAAGACGCTCCACTGTGACAAGCTTTGTGGTGGTGACTGTGTAAGCAGTGGTAGCTGTACTGGGTGCAGTGGTCCTGTCTGTAACTGCAGACGTCTCTGAGACTGGAGCAGGACTTGGACTAGAAGTGGTTACAGTTGGAGTAACTGCTACTGAATGTGTTGTAGCCTCTGTGGTCTCTTTGGTTGGTTGCACGACAGCAGGAGGAGGGATACTGATGGTGGTTGGCCCTTCGACAGAGCTTGCGGTTGGTGCTACAGTGGTAGATGGCTGCAGGGTCGAAGCAGTGGTGGTGAAGGGTGGCCATAGAAGATCGGTGGGCTTGGTGGAGGAGGTGACCCAGAACAGAGCTGTGATGGCATACGGAGCGCTGCTCGTCTTGGGTGTGCTGGGGCGGGAGGGGCTGGTAGGGGAGCTCACAGCTCTGGTCGTCCATGCTGTTGTACCTGTCACAGTAGTGGTCGAGGCTTCAGTCACTCTGACGGTAGACAGTGGCTCCTCCACCTCTGGTCTGTCAGGAGGAAGCACTGCTGGAGGAGATGGGGGTTCTGGTGTTCTGGGTGGTTCAGGAACTACGGGACGGATGGTCACTGGGGCAGGTGGAGCTTCAGACAAGGTTGTGTGTGTGCTCTCAGCAGGAGTAGTGGTAGTGATTTTAGAGGTGGCACCAGTGTGGAGAGGGGTGGAGGATGCACTGGTGGTGATGGAGGCAGTTGTTGAAGTAGTGACAGTTGCAGAGGTCAGCAGAGCAGTGGGCGGTGTTACAGGCTGCACAGCAACTGGGACCTTAATGCCTGAACCCAAACAATAAAAAGTTTGTTAGAGAAGCGCTGTGCTCGACAGAGAGACAGTTTATGAGACAGACTGAGAGCGATGACAACTTCCTTTGGGTCTCATTTCATTGGTGGCTAGATATATGTTGGGTTAGCAGTAATGTGAAATATGTGATGACGTCATTGTTCACCGTTTCTGTTCCCTGCTCATTTCAAGGTTTTAATGTTGTTGATCTGTTTTAAAAGTCCTGTGTGTAGGATTTCGGGGGATATATTGGCAGAAATGGAATATAATATAATACGTAAGTTTTCTTTAGTGTGTAATCACCTGAGAGTAAGAATCACAGTGTTTTAGCTACCTTAGACTGAGTCGTTTATATCTACATAGTAAGCGAGTCCTCTTCTATTTGTTGCTCCACCATGATTCTACAGTGCCCCAGAACTGACACACCAAACACTGGCTCTTAATAGGGCTGTTCATTTTTTAGAGTCAGCCACTGTACTTGGAAGCCCCTCCGAGATGAGAGCATCAGAAAAACAATGATTTTTTTTAACCTGAAACTGTTTTCAGTGTTTTTACCTGTTTAAATCACCTCGGTTTACCTTTATAAAACCATGTGTAGGATCCATACTAAAAATATATGTACAGACAAAGATGGTGCACGTCAAAAAATGTTCGATCATTTTTTGAAGTCAGGCTTCCACTTCACCATCTGCATCGTCAGTTTCCCATCTCCATAATGTTGGGAAGCATGGGTCAAGGTTTCCTCTGTCAAGTCTGTTTTTATAGATCACAACTTTTGTGTGGGAAGTGGCGTACACCTGTTTCAGGCCAAGTTTTGCACGTATGCAGTGTTCATAAATGAAACCCCTGGTCCGTTTGTTTCGGAAAGGAAGAGACCTCTGTGGGTAATTCGGCTTCCACTAAAAGCCTCCTGAAAGTCTGAATCTTCACTTATCAGGACAAAAAAAAAGGTGAGCACACATTAGCATGTGCCGGGTTAGTGGCTTGTCTAAGACATGCATAATGGTGTCAGAGAAACACTTTAATGTTTCATGTTTCAACGTTTAATTCACTGGGCCCTTTTTTTTTTTTTTTTTTTTTTGGTTTGACAATGCACATAATTCAGTTTATGCTAAAAACCTCCTGAACAATGGACACTGAAGGGACTCTAACCAGGAGAAGTTTCAGCTGTATGTAATCTGTAATCCTGACCACAAGATGGCACTAAATCCCCCTAAATCTTACACATTGGACCTTTAAGTATTGTTTTATCTAAAACGTTTTAATTAAGTTCAAAAGGTATTAGGCTAAAATGTATCGAAATATGCTAAAATAAACTATAAATGTCATTACATATGCTCACGTGTTGCTGAGTTTATTTAATAAACAAATTTTGAGGAGACGCACAACCAGGTGGAAAACAGAATAAGTATCAAGTCCATCAGAATTAAACAAATACAAAAGATCTTGAAGAGTTTGAGACTTGGTGATACTTTCTGCTTCAAATATATTAGAAAAAAAATCTTTATTATTATTATTTAATGTACCATAATAACCACAGTGTAGATATTGTGTCATTTCTTGTATTAAATTCCTTTATTGAGTGTATTTTTTTAGTGGTTATATTAGGTTAGACAAAGGTCTATGTTGAGGTTTTACTTAAAGACACCATCTCAGATTTTTAATTGCCACCTACTTTCAAAAGGCCTGGCAATATGTGGATATGATGACAGGACACTAGATATCAGCTTAGATTTTATATCATAATATCGTATGTGTTGTCTTTTCCTGGTTTTAAAGGCTGCATTAAAGTAAAGTGATGTCATTTTCTGAACTTACCAAACTCTGGCTGTTCTATTATTTGCCTTTACCCATTTAGTCATAATATCCACATCACCGCTGATTATTTATAAAAATCTTATTGTGTAAATATTTTGTGAAAGCACCAAAAGTCAACCCTACAGTATCATCACATACTGTTAATTAAGTAACTGGTAAAAAAGATACCGTAAGATTTTATTTTTTTCTGTGTAGCCCAGCCCTAACTCCAGCTCCAATCCAACCACACAACATCCCGTTTCACTAAAAAAAATCAGTTTAATCAGTAAACAATAAACAGTAAAACATCACTGAGATCAATCAAGGGATTACTCACAGTCTTCAATATAGACACAGCGATGGGTGATCTCATCCAGAACCATGTGTGGTGGGCAGACAGGAAGGCAGCCCTCCACTCTGTACAGAGAGCAACACAGAGCCATGAAATAACCCGTCCACTGTACGACAACTGTAATGTTTCATGTTACATTTAGATTATGGAACACACTGATTGTTACTGAGTCACAGTCTGGATTTTACACATATTTTACCTCTTGCCTGTGGTGCCATTTATACATTTAGATTGTTTTAGATGTTTTGGTGTACTGTAACGTCTTCTCCTCAGTATAATGGAACTAGATGGCTCAGCTTTTGATGCTTAAAGCACCAAAAAGATACAATTGAAAAACTCGACATCAATATCTCTTTCCAGAGATTATGACCCGGTAACTTAAGATAAACCACAGACCTTCTTGTGAGCAGTTTCATGTAGGAACTATTTTCTTTCTGCTGAACTACACCTGCCAACTGTTTACTTGTGCCAGCGCAAGATCCAAACATTAATGGTGTCCGTTAGTTTGGTAGAAGAAGAATAGTTCCCACATAAAACTGCTCACAACAAGGTCTGTGGATTATCTTGTGTGAGTATTGCTCACATTACATTAAAAAAAAAAAAAAACATATTAGAGATCTAATTGGTCAACAGAGCGCCATCACATTAAAGATGGATGACATGACATATTTGATTAGAGCTCAGTACAGGTCTGATGTGTCCCTTTAAGTCCAGCAGAGACTGTCTGTGTTGTGTTGAGAGTTATTGAAAAGGTGAAATGTCTCACTGTGGGATGGTGACGCAGGCTTCAGCTGACGGGTTGCTGCAGGTTTTGAAGCAGGGGACGACGCAGGAATCGTACCTCCACTGACAGCGAGGAGCAGGTGGGGCATCCGGGCTGGGGCCTGGAAAAAAAATAAAACAACACTTTTTAAACAGTGAAGGAAAAAAAACCTCTTTGAGGAACAAGTCCAGCTCTGATATCACTGTGGTCTTTAAGGTACAATGCAGTAGAAAAGGTTAACAGGAACTTTTACTGTGACTAAACATATGTCCACTTTAAAATCAGATTTAACTGTATCATAGCTTGATGAGCTTCATGTCTGTCAACAGTACTAACCTACTGAACCCTGAACTTCCCCAAAATTGTCAGTACGTTTAAAGTTAGCAAAAAATAAAGGTCTATAATATAATAAACAACATAAAGTGCATCAAAATTGACCCATCTGTGGTTGCACCGGGGTCAAAAGTCTTGAAATATACACTTGTTTATTACATTTTTTCCATTACATTTACCTCCAATGCAGCCATTTATATGTCATTTAGACCAGACATTGATAATAACTCCATAAAACTACACTGATAGAAAAGAAATAAAGAAAAATGTAAACATTTTAATTAATAAAAATGATGCTGAGTAAAAGCGAATGACACTTCCTGTGTAAAGAACCTAATCTCTCACAGTGTTCAGATGGGACAGTCTTTAAATCTTAAGAATTTGAAGGGAGGCTGCTTGTGAATCTTGAGAGAGAAAATTGACTTTAAAAACTTCAACAATTAGTGTCTTCAGTTTCCAAATGCTTACTGAGTGCACTGCCACACCCAGCACATTTGGCACCAGTTTTCTGGAATCAGGGTTAGATTTGCTCAGGAGCAAGGCATCTAAGTATTTAACTGTCCAATGTACTGTGTAACAGTGAAGCCTGATTTGATTTTCTTCAATCGATTTGATGTCGCCTCAATTTACAGGAAAAGCTTTTATTAAAAAAAGTACATCACATCACTAATCCAGCCTGGCTAAAAAGGATCCTCATCTGTTTTCACAGACCAGTAATGTGATGAACTCAGAAAGCCATTAGAGTCCGTCTGGAGTCTGGACTTCATCTCTCGCTCTGAATGTGTTCGGCATTCACCGCCGTCAGCAGGAAATCCAATCTGCTATTGGCTCCTTCGCTTTTTCCATTAACAAACACAAATGCTGCTGTATTTTTAGCATCAGTGATTAGCCTGGCTGCTCTCTGAGCCGAGTATGCAGCCAGAGGAGTCACTAGTCTTGACCTTTGACCTCTGGTGGCCAGCTGGACCCTGAGCAAAGCTTCTTGAATCCTTGCTGAGGCTTAAAAATAAAACTAGAACTTTAACATCAGGACAACATGCCTTTAACTGTCAGTGTGTCTAATTTTGCCAACAAACAGTGTCAAAAAAGAAGCACTCCCAACTCCCAACTCCCCAGAAAGCCTCATTCGTGAAATTGGGGAGGAGTTTTAAAGTATCATAATGTTTGATACTTTGATAATGTTTGTTCGATTTTTAGGGATGATTTACAGCCCTGTCATCTTGGAAACACAACCTTTTGTCAGAAATATCTGATGCTTTCAGTGTGACCTCAGCCTCAGTAACCCTAACTTTTGGTATGTCTGATGTGTTCGCTGCACATTGGTCGTTTCAGTGCTGCTCACCTGTCAGTCTGAACAGCGTGGCCTTGCGGAAGCTGTCTGTGTGTCTGTACTTGAGCAGGTGGAGGCGGGCCAGCGTGGCGTGCAGGAAGAAGCCGGGTTTTGCGTGGGACTCCAGCGAGTCGTAGCCGGGGATCCAGGTGTTCCTGTGGAGGACAAAGGTGGCGCCGTCCCAGAATGCCTCGCTGTCCTCCCACTTAGCCAGCTTCACCTCACCACTGGGGCTCGCGTACAGGAAGTAGTTCGATCTGTCGGCTGCCTCGAAGGAAATCCGTGACGTGTCTGTGGAGAACATAATGGTTCATCAGTACACCAGGTGTTCTAATTGTGTTTGTGTGGGTCGTTCATGTCAAATGTCATCCACCATGAACACCAGGACATTGCGTTGTAACAAATGATCAACATTATTCACACCATCTGTCACTGGTTTTAATGTTGTGGCTGATTGTGTGTAATGGTGCAAAATGTGTCCCTTGACAAAGATCCAGACTCCGACAGTATCACAGCTCACATGGAGTAAACAGTGGGTCCAGCTTGTCCCAGTCTTGGCTTGCCGACCAGCCTGTAGCTCAGGTTGCCATATTAGCATTTGGCAATCTGATTTCAGATCCCTGCTGCCACTGAGAGTCAATGGGAGTCCATCTTGTCCATCAGTGTTTTCACTGAGACACTCAAATCATTCCAAACATTGTTGAATACAAAGGAAACCGTGGAAGAGGAGAGCGCCGACCAGCTGGCCTTCCGTCTCGCTCTGATTCTCAGATTAGCGACCACGTTATTATTGAACTGTAAAGTAAAGTGCTAATGAACTGGCATGTTTAAAAAGAGAAGTGCTGTGATTGAAGATGTGAACTAACCACAGACACTTGTCTCATTCATGCAGAATGAATATAGGGAAACACTGGAGCAGATATTTAGCCTTATTTTTGACATTTGAAATAATAATAATGCTTTAAAAAAGGAGGCAGAACGGCTGTGCAGTGGTTAGCATTGTCATAGCCTTACAGCAAGAGGGTTCCTGGTTCGAACCCAGGGTGGGGGAGCCCTTCTGCATGTTCTCCCTGTGTCAGTGTGGGTTTTCTCCAGGTACTCCAGCTTCCTCCCACAGTCCAAAGACATGCAGGTTAATTGGTGACTCTAAATTGTCCGTAGGTGAATGTGAGTGTGAATGGTTGTCTGTCTCTATGTGTCAGCCCTGTGATAGTCTGGTGACCTGTCCAGGGTGTACTCTGCCTCTCACCCAATGTGAGCTGGGATAGGCTCCAGCCCCCCCGTGACCCCTAACAGGATAAGTGGTTACAGAAAATGATGATGAATGAATTTTAGAGGAAACACTGAAGATAAAGGACCTTTGGTTGAACAGTTTCCTGCTGATTTCTCACAGTCCAGCAGAAATACAGTCAGTTTGCCTTCTGTGTCTCTCACTCAGCAGCACTCCGTATTCTGCTGACAGGAAAACATATCGCTGTGGTATCTACACAGCGATCGAACTTTCCCAAACTCCACTACAGAAGTTTCCTTTCATGCACTGATACTGCATCTGCTGTGTCCTCCATTAGTAAATCAGACACTTCTTATTTCCCGCAGTGACACGAAATAAGTGTAAAATAAAACTATAAAGCCTCTCGACTGACCACAAGGTTCCCACACTCACTGAGACATTTTCCAGTATCTGTTGCATCTATGTCTACATCTATTGCTGTCCATGTGGGCCTGAATTAGAGCTCAGATTTTAAAAAGCATTGACAAATATTTTACCTAAAATACCCAAATGTGATTTTTTTTGTTGTTGTTGTTGTTCCATCATGAATGAAAGATCCGTTCACACTGATGTCAGATATAGGTCACTTCAAACACGAATGTGAACAGTTTAGGCAGAAAGATCGGATCATGGGGAAATCATCAGAACTGAGCATTTAGCCCTGGTATGTGGACACAGCCTCAGTCTACTTTGTTCGAAATGCTGATGAGATCCTCTTTTTTACACAGTTGCTATGGCAACATACAATAAATCTCCAACTACAGGGTTTTCATCAGGATGTGTTAAGGCACAGCAAAGAGAGAGATAGTGGGGAAAGGGCGCTACAAAGGAAACAAGTAATATAAGTCCCTTCTTGTAGTAAAATGAACCCTGCTGTGTAACTGAAGTTGAACCGTACAGTCTGAACAGGAGTAACTCACCATGTGGGCGGGCTCTGCTGAGGCCTGGCGTCATCATGAACTGCGAGAGGACTCGAGGGGCGGCGTAGACGCTGAGGTTGCCCCGCTGCAGGAACACAGAGCCACTGGACCTGCTGGCTGCCAACAGCGTCGTGCGATCCCTGAAGGTGATGAGCCTGAAGGGGCCTTTACCCAGAACTGCAGACAGGAGACAATGGTAGCCCAGCAGCGTTTATTGTTAGCATTGACAGGCTATGAGACAAAGGGCCCTCAGGTACAGATATGCAAAAAGGCATCACTACCTGCCCTACATAGGAGCAAAACACAGAGTTTGTGGTGATTTTGCCTCTTTTTTGTTGTTCAGTATCTCTGTAGTGGTTATGCATCTGTCTGTGATTTTGTGTCTCTTTGTTGTAGTGGTCTGTGGTAATTTTGTGTCTCTGTGGTTGTTTTTGGCCTCTTATTAGTTCCCCTGCATCACTTTGTGGTCTTTTTGCATCTCTTTGTGGTCATATTGAGTTATTCCCCTATTTCGTCGGTAGATATTAATCTGAGTTCCAATTTGCAGGTGAAGGTCAGGGGGACCTCTGAAACTTGGGGTCCCTGGGCCTGTGCCTCAGTAGGCCCATTCAGAAATCCATCCATGACTGTTACAGAATATTCATGCAGTTTTGGTTTACATACAGCATATTCTGCATACATCACAACTACACATTTTGAACACCATGCTACTCTGTTATTAGGTTTTGGATGTCATTTCCAGCACTTCCAGGCAACCACAATTGTCACCAAGAGTTACATCATTGTCATGGGGTAGTTTAGGGCAGCCTTTAAAATGAGCCAGTGGCTGTCTGGAGTTTTAGCAAAAGGGCATTAATAGTTTGTGTTTTTTCTTTTGTTTTTACAAGTTATCAGTCTCAGTAATTGTGAAACTGCACAAGTCCAAGTGCCTAAATGTCCTTTCCTTCCAGCAGTCATAACTGGAAGGAGAGAAGTAAAGAGACATGCACCAGCAGCACTAAAACAACTGCTAGAACATTACACATTAATACATACTGTGAATAATAACAACTTATTGATTGATCAGATATTATATCACTGTTGCATCATTGTATCTCACAGTGCTATTTAATTACTGAAAATGCTTGTAGCAGAAAAACAGTGCAAATACTTAGAGCTATAAAAGTCTGAAGGGCTATCATGTAACTCAAAATTAATCATCTGACACCACACTTTTGTATCACACTCAGCTCAGCCTGTGAAAAGCTTTTCTCAACACCTTTGTATTCCTGTGTGGAAAGGGCTTAATTTATTCATCATTCACAGATCAAACCTCAGGTAAGTGAGGGTGTGTGTGATGTCATGTATAACTCAGAGAAGAGATTGTCGTACCTTTGTTGTAGTATTCACAATCATATGCTGCAGAGAGAAACACAGAGACAGTAATAACAATAATATTAATAGTAATAGATGGCATAAAGTGCTTGATAATCAAGACAAATAGATATCACTTTCTAACGAGGCATAAAATGTATTGTAACTGGTTATTATTGTCACACGCTTCAGATTTGTGTGATCTTTTGAAACAGACAAAAAAAAAAATGATGCAGGTTTTTTGCTCCCTGCGTTCTGACTTACGGCACAGAGATGGGGAGCGCCAGTCGACAGGAACGCCCTGGTGGCAGCAGCGCTGGGCGTATGCCGCCACGCTGGTGCAGAAACACTCGCAGTCGCCTCCACGACTGCAGGCACACGTGTCTGCCAGGCAGTTCATGTAGAACCAGGTTACATCCACCTGATCATGAAGAAGAACAAACACTTTTAGAAATTTATAGAGAATAAAAAAATAGTTTAATTTAAAAATTCTTACAAAATCCTTAAAGGAATACATCACCCACAAAATGAACTTTTTTTATATCAAATACTCACTGTGTGTGTGTGTGTGAATGCGGGAATGTGATATGTAGGGCTGCAGCGGTTAGTGTTTGTAAACTATGTTTTGATAGGAGTCCATGTTGTTGAAAATGGACTCCTATGAATTCATCAAGAATTTTCTCCATTTTAGGATTCTTCATTCATCATGGAAGTAGATTTCTTCACGAGGGTGAGTAACTGATATACAAATGTTCCTTGCAGGTGAAGTATTCCTTTAAGGATGGATGGGATTTACAAAGTGCTGGGGCAAGAGAAAAAAAATGGCCCATTCTAAAGTTATCCCCAAATTAACTTTTATTTAATTATCGATATATTTAATTTTACACCTAAAAAGCCTGGGGGATAAGTGTTTGGTACTCAGAAGAGGACAGAGAGCTGTTGTTGTACTGTTACTCACCACCGGGTGGCAGGCCTGGAAGACCTCACTGAGCAGGATGCCACACTGCCGCTTTGCAAAAGGCTCTCTGAGAGGACTGAGGCTGCAGGGGTGTCTGATATCTGGACTGTTCACACACTAAACACACACACATACACGCACAAACAGGGGTGTCGCATTACAACTTTTTATCAGAGGTTAAGTAGTAGTGCCTGAAAACCAGTGGTGAAAGAAGTATTCAGATCAGAAGCAAAAGTCTTGCATTCAAAATCTTATTTAAGCACATGTGTAGATATTATCAGCAAAATATACTTAAAGTGTGAAAAGTAAAAGTAGCCATTTAGGCAGAGGTGTTTTACTATTATACATGATGTTTTTGGATTAATATTACTTATGCATTAATGTGTATGTTGCATTTTCCTGTTGTAGATGTTTCTAGTTGAGCTAGTTTTAATTTATTTTTCAACTGTTGGGTTTAATCTACAGCAGTGCATCTTATTCTATACAATGGTCATATGTTTGTAGTGAAGCTGCCCTGTGAGAACCATGTATCTCTATGTATGTATCTATAATTTATTAAGCTTAAAAAGTAGAGCATATAGGAACACTTCATCCTACATTTATTCACAAATGGTCAACATCAACACATCTGGAGATGCATGGTAACTAAAGCTCTCAGACACATGTAGAGGAGTAAAATGCTCAATATTTATCTCTGCGATGTAGTGGAGTATAAGTATTAAGTGAATACTCCAGTAAAGTACAAGTGCATCATAATTTAGTAACATAAAAGACTTCACTATGTTGATGATGATACAGGACATGTTTCACTCACCTCTGCTGCAGTCCAGCTGTTTCCAAACTCCTGTGGCGTTGGGGAGTCGATGTTGTCGGGAGTTCGCATCTCATTCACTGTCTTCATGTCAAAGTTCCCGCATAGCCCGCTTAGCTTCCCCTGAACACATCACCAACATCTCTCTTTAACAGGATTCTTTTTAACATAAGTATCAACTTCATATCACCATATCCTGAATATAATATTTAAGATCTTCTAAGAAGATTTAATATGATCAAAATTTACAAATAGAGTGAACTTCCCTGCCTGTTTTTCTTATTCTTTAAGAGCATAAATGAACAGGATATATGTGAATATTAGGCTCGGCCCGTTCCCACCGCAGGAACTTCGGGGTAATTTTATGGGGCCGGGGCCGTTGGTGCGTGTCTCCACCTCAGGAACCACCCCCGAAGGACAGAGTTCCGGAACTTTTACAGGGGCTAAACAAGTCCCTGCCTCGGAGTAGGTACTCAAAACGGCCCGAGAAACTCCTGGCTGGGGCTTGGGGATTACTTGGTGCTGATTGTATATACTCAAGGCAGGATGTGACGTTTTGTAATTAATAACATGGTAGCTGGGCTAACCGTTAGCTGTTAGCAGTGTCTGTAATAACTCAATAAACGGTCCGTGAAAAAAATATTTTTTCCAGCGGATATCTTAGTTACAACATGATTGAGCTAGCAAAGCAGTTTTGTGTTGCTATGTGTGGTATTTATTCAGTTTTGGGAAATCACGATGTCTAGAAAGCATCAGTGGCTGCAGCTGACAGGGACAGCTAAAAGCAGCAGCAAAGCTAACATCAGGACGTCATCTGTTAAAAGCCTCCCGTTGTCGGATACGACATGAAGTTAGCTCAATAATGTTGTAACTAAGACATCCGCTGGAGAAAATATTTTTTTTACGGACCGTGACTGGAGTTATTACAGACACCGCTAACGGCTAACGGCGTCCCTACGCCCCTACGTCGCCCTGGTCAAAATGGTCGCGCAACGATTACGTCACATCCAGAGCCTGTAACTTTACAGGAACCTTCCTCCTACTCCGCTCTCTCAGTGGAGACACGGCGGTTGAGAGGGCCGAGCGAGAGGACGTTCCTGTAGTAGTTCCTGCCCCCCAAATAGTACCAGGAACTTCTTCAGTGGAAACGGGCCTTATGCTCCTACTGAAGCGTTGCTGTAATACAGCCTCTGAGCACTGGTGGCAGCACTGAGTGCACCGCTCCTTCGCAGTCCTCCAGTTGGTGAGTGAGGAAGAAATGCATGCGCCACATTTGATATAATGTCTTATGAATGTCTGTGGCCCTGTTTGTACCTGGTATTAACAGACGTCAGGGGTGATCCGATCGCAAGCGGACAGCTCTCAATACAAGTGTGAACAACCACCGTGAGGCACTGTGATCTTTTTTGATATAAAAGTTAGTGTATCCTGATCATCCCCAACAAGGACTACATTATCAATGCAGGTCGTCGTGGTTGCTTTGGTAACAGCATGCTAACGCTCTATACTTGCCCATTTTATCACAAGTTGGACGAAGTGTTGCGTGACTGTTCATTGCTTTGCGCTATGGAAGGAGACATAAATATGTGACAAGACAATCTTAACTTAAGGTTCATTAATTGCTTGTTCTGTAGCGTTTGACCATTTCACAAGGTCTTCATCAACAAATGGAGTTGACTCCGTTGGAAAAGGTCACTGTCGAGCTCAACTTTTCAACCAGCAACATCGAGAGTTCTGTGATAACTCCACAACAACCAAGTGATCGAATTAAAGCTCCCAAACAAGCGAGACAGAGGAGTCTGAGTTGAGACTGCTGTTTCCAAAGTCAAGTATGAACTGTCAAGCTCAGCTTCAATTGTTATTTATCCTCTGCAGAGAGGATGGGGGAGACAGGAAGCTGATGGTAAATGTAGTATTAACGTGAAAAAGGACATTTTTATCTGTATATATTTGAACTTTGAGTCAGTATGGATTGAAGCATCAGCTAAACACAACCATAAATCACAACTGTGCACACTCTACTGAGTCAGACAAAGGCACTGAACCAGTGTCCTACCTGCCAGCGAGGTCCGACCTGGATGTGAATGGTGGTCTTACGGTCCCAGAGGACGGTGACGTCTTCCTCGGGAAAATTAACCACTGTGTAGTACCCGGCCGGCCAGATGAACATCCTCTGCTTCCTGTCAATCACACTGGATGGATTCTGCAGCGGACAGAGAAGTTTAACTTTACTGAAATATTCTCAGATTTATTCTCAAGTTGACTGAAGTATGATCAGCCAACAAACACCTCCTTTTTTCATGCAGGACATTTGTTGCTGGTAACCTACGTCATTATTTAAAAGACATTGAAAGTGAGTCTTACTGGTTTCCCAGAGTCATCATCAAACACTACGAAGGATCGTCCGATGTTGATCAGCAGAGATTTCCTGCAGATGAGTCCACTGTCGAAACAGTCGATGTTTTCGGCTGTTACACTGAGCATCACATCAGCACTGCTCTGTGGAGGAGAGAAAACACAATCACAGAAACTACATAAATGCTGCTGACACTTAACCTAGATTTATACTCTTCTGTTTTCATTACAAAGTCATGGAAGAAGACTGCAAGCCAAACATGGGTGCAAACGATGCAGCATTTAAAATACTTTTGTACTCTACTCTTTACATTGGAGCGACTGTAACGAATAAATAAAACTTTGAATACCTTTACAAGATAGACTTTGCATGCGCCCACATAGTCAAACAACAGTCCATCAAACGTCCTGTAGTGGCGATCTCCGTAAGCCATGCACATGGATGGACACGGATGAAACACACACTGGAACGTCCCATGCTGGCAAACACTACAAAGACAGCAAAGCTTCAGTGATTCAGCATCAACTTGTTCCCACTTAGTGCGAGGGCATTTTTTTCTCATCTAATGGCCTCCTTTTGTGGAGAGCCTCAGGTTTACAGCAGGCAGAAAAGTGGCCGGTGAATTGTCAAAGGCTCAATCGCCGCTCATTGCGCTATTAGGCTGTCATCTACATCTTCTTCCCTGGCTATGGCTTGAAGGAGAAATGGAAGGATGGGAGAATGACTGAGATCACTGGGAGAGTGTTTGCTTTCACCAGCGATGAACAGTCTGAAGCAGAGGGAATCAAAGAGTCATACAAGGGCCTGCTCTGTTTCCAAGGCTCTTTTTCTGTCCTGTGATAGCAGAGAATTATGGATATCAGGTGGCCACTTTCGCTGCTCTGACGATCTCAGGACTCGACCGACGCTTTCAGGCAAAATCTGACTCTGAAAAATTAGCAGCGTTGTTGGCGATTTGTCTTAATTCTGACAGATATTGTTGTCGGATGATTGGTGAGGGGAATACAAATTTGTACACTGTGGCAGAATGGATGAAGATGAACTGAGGGAGGGAAAAGATTGCATGCAATCACCAGACATTGTATTTTAATTAACAAAATTATCCTCTAACAGTTTGATCTGATTTTCAGGAATGAATGAACGTACCACTCATGGCAGGGGGAGTTGACTCTGTCACCAGGATAATACTCCTTCCCTTTCCATAGACAGGGGCAGGATGCTGGTTCAAAGCACTCGTCTCCATGTTTCAGCAACCTGTGGGGCAAACACAAACTTGTTAAAGGACAACACATTCTGGTTTGAAATAGTGTGACGGTAGTAGTGGTTTGAGATCAGCAGATTCTGGAAATGTTTTCTTGGGCTAAGTCCAAGCAGCTGCCTACGGGGCAGAAAAATTAAGCAAATGCAGAAATGCTAGAACTGCAGTTCCTCTAATGGCCACTTGAGGCTGGCTCCAGTGAATCCCCAGAGACCCCCATGTAAAACTCCCAACTTTACAGCAGAAACATGTTTCAAGTCTGGTTCAAAAAACAGTTTTGTTCTCTATAGCTAATTTCCCCCACCATGACAACTGTATGGGGGGTGAATATTTCTATAACTTACCCTCTTACATTTTATTAAGGCTTAAAGTTATGCATGATTTAGGGTGGGGCTGCTTTGAGTGACAGGTTGACTGCATCACCACAGCCGAAATGCCACACTTGAGGCTTAAAAACAGGAGTCCACAAACCAATGGGTGACGTCAAAATGGCTATGTCCATTATTCTTCTACAGTTTGTGGTTAAATCCTGCAACTACGGCTTCTTAATCTTACAGGAGACACATGGTCCCAGATGTTTCCTGTTCAAACATCCATGAGCACGATGCTTACTTTAGTTAGCTTGATTTGTTTATCAAGAATGAAAAAAAAAAAAAAAATGGGGCGTCGGTGGATTTGTGGGTAGAGCAGGCGCCCCATGTACAAGGCTGTTGCCGCAGCGGCCGGGTTCGAATCCAGCCTGTGGCCCTTTGCTGCATGTCATCCCCCCTCTCTCTCTACCCCTTTCACGCTTACCTGTCCTGTCCATTAAAGGCAAAATGCCCTAAAAAATATCTTTAAAAAAAAGAATGAAAAAAATTACCCAGACGCCTAAAAATATATCAGTATTCTAACAAGAGAACTGCAGTGAGAACATATTCCAACCAACTACGGGGGGCAACCCCAAAACCAACGCACTCTCACTCCGACCTCGTCACATATTGACGTTTGGTCATGGACTTTCCAGCTCCAAATTCGACATGCAAGGTACCCTGGGTGCGTTGGTTGTTGACGTTCTGGGACGCCATGTCAAGTTCTGCCTGTTACATGCATTGTCTTCTTTCCAAATACTCTTCCATTTTCACAGGAAATTTACCATTTACATACAGTCTCTTTCAAAATAAATGCACTATGTTGGAACGTTGGTTTATAATTTTCATGGACACAAACACTGCTCACCCAGGTGAAAATCAGTGTTCGGTGGACCCATTTCACCTCAATTTCACTCGCCACATTTCCCCCGACAGCCCTGGCTGGCATTTAACTGTAACAGTGTTCTTCAGCGTGTCATGCTGACGTTCAGGACAACTTTTTTCGTCTGTGTCTGACGCCGCAAGTCACTGCCCAAGCGCCAGATTTTCACAACTTTGGAGTGAGACCGGGTTGCCAAAACACAAAATGAAAGTCTTATTTATCTTTTCGTGTACTCTTAACTAGTCTGAGTTAAAATGAAAGAGACTGAACCTATCACAGGTAGAATCTCTACCCAGGGTCTCATTCAGTACTGCCAAGAAACATAAAAATAACATAAAATATTACAATGATAATAATATTATGATTATTTTCTTCTTACCAAACTACACTCAACTGTATCACAGCATAGAGAGAAGCGCTATTCGTGGACGAGAGGCTTCTGCAAGCCAACCTGAGCTAGTGAGCATTACAGCTCAGCCGAGGAGGATGCCATTAGTGTTTACATCTCACACAGTCACAACCACGAGCCTCTCAGCCATGAGTAGATGCACTCTTCCTTGTGCAGTGATAGCTCTCAGCAGTAGAGGATTCCTTATTCTTTTTCAACTTAGCCATAAAATGCAAAACAACAAGGCCTTTATGTTTCACCATTATTAGTTTTTGGCAATAATCCTTCTTTTCTTCCACCATGGAGCCGCTCATTCTCTCCCACTAGACTTCACCACAGACATGACTTGCTGATGTAGTTCTTCGTGAAGGCACCGACAACCTTGATGACCTGTTTTGTCATTTAGCACAAGAGCATCTTGGTCATTTAAACAAATTTCTCATGAATGAAGAAATAGATGTGGTTCCACCTGAAGATTAGAAACCAATCACAGTAAGAATAAGCTGATTGAATTTTTGACTGTCATCATCAAAAGGCCAATAAAAGTGCCTCATAAGTCAATGCCGTCTAATTTGGAGTTATTATTCCAGAACTGTGAGCTAACAGGACGCTATCATGTTATAACATAATCATCATTTGGAGCTCCTGTGTTCATCTCAAACCCAGATATGAGGACCATCCTTTGCCAAGAGAGCGACAGAGGCAGAGCCAAAGCAGGTTGGCTTCCAGAGCAGAGCCATGCCAGGAAACAAGAGGGAGAGAGTTTCAGGGGTGGGCGACTGTGGATGAAAAGCGGTAACACTCGTTAGCTACATGAGAAAACCACACAATTAGGATTCTCAGAGATAGAGAGAGAAACAGTCTTTGTCTGGATGCCTCCATTTGCTTTCCACTCTGCGAGACGAAGCTGATAAGTATCTTGTAATATCCAGGGTTGAGCTATATCCACTGGCGAGGCCGCAGACAATGAAGTGACATACTGAATGGTCCCGCCACAAACCTCAGGTTCATCTGAGTAGAGTTACACCCCAGATAAAACGGTGTTAACAGCTTCCTTTATCCGCCCGCCAAGCTGCCGTATCAATTACTCCGATCAAAGATTCTACAATCATTCATTCTCCTGACCTACGTGCACATTATGAATAAATCCACAAAAACACAGCCCTCATTTTGAGTTCAATTCCATCAGACGATGTAGAAGTGGCCGTGGAAGATGTAGTCGCATAGAGCGGCGACAGGCGAGCCAGACGGCACAATGGGTTGACTGCAAGTCTGTGATGCATCTGGTGATGTGCCAGGCTCTGCGCACCCACTGAAGATCACGGGTTTAATTATACAAGACTCATTCATACATCATTTTTATTTGCTGCAAAGTCGGCTACTAAAGGAAAAACCCATTAAACTTTGGAGTAGATCCAAATCATGGAGCGGATACACAAGTCATGTCTTCATCATCCCCCAAACTGCATCTTCACTGAGAGGTCCAAGGTTATTTCTTGTCTTTATTTAGTACTGTAACACCCCGTTTAAAACACAGTCATGCCTCTCTAGGTTCATCTACAGGCAGTGTTTTTTTTTTACAGTTGTATGTACGTATGTATGTACTGTAACCAAAACCAGATTGTGGTATGCTGCGTTGTCCTGTGCTGCACCTGAAGGTTCAGGTTCATATGAGTTCAGCTGGGCTAATTGTCACAGAATGAGGAAGGAATGAATGGTCTACATTTTGATCATAAACAAAGTGTGCCATTGTGAATGAAAACACAATGGATTCTTCTGTCAGCACCTCAGCTAATTATTTCCCATTAGAGGTTTTTAAGTCCTGCTGCAGATGAATACCTCGCAGTTGACTTTGAGTTTGGATTTTTTTTTCTTCCTAGTGATAATCATCTAAGTGTAGTATTAATATGACAGAGGGAACACCTGCTCATCATCTGCTGTCCCGTTTAGAAAAGAGAACCAGAGGGAGCAAGTTGAAGACATGAGACTGATTGGTAACAAAAAAGATTTAAGTCAGGGAGGAATATTTAAATATGAGACTGAGGTCTTGGCTTTATATTTAGTGACCATATTTCGGTGTTTGTACACCATCATCCCCCCAAAAAACAAGGTGCAGTAATCTTGTTATGTTCCTTACAGGATAAATACAGCTTTATTCACGTCTAAATCTGCCCATATTGACATTGTCTTGCACTACAGATTTTTTAAAACAGCTCTTTGCAAAATTCAGAGTGTATGAGTTGGCTGGCATCCAACAGCTAATAGTGCTAACTCCATAAACAAAGCTTAACAAAGGCAACAGTGCTGACACAGCTAACTGTGTTAACTACAGGGAAACCAGAGGGTGTGTGCTATACTTCCGTGAAACTGCTGTACCAGTATCATGCACTAAAGCCCCGTTTGCACCAAACACTTTCAGTATGGTACCTTTGGAACCCAAAGTAGCCCTTCAGACACGGTACCTAGACCCTAGAGTTTCCACCACAAACAGTCCTCTTAAATTGTGGGCGGGGTTGTTGTCACTCACTGCTCCGTCCAGCAATCACTGTATTTCCTCATTATCAGTGACACAGATGGAAGACTGCATCTCGTTTATCGTCCACAGAACGAGGCTGCACACTCAATGGGACATTCAAAAATAGCAGCTTTGTGCATTTAGTCCTTTTCGGGCAAGCTCAGGGGTTTAGTGTTGCCAGAACCCACAGGAGCAGCGCTTTGTGACACTTTTTTTGTCTCAAATTGAGGATTAGAATATATGCACTTCATGTAATCTGGCCGAAATTAATATATATATAAACGCTTGAAGATCTGCTCATTACTAAAAGTGTATGTCATATAAAAACTAAGGAATGATCGAAGTTGTCATGGCTAGGTACCATCCACAACTTTTCACAGTGGAAACAGAAAAAAAAAGCGTCCTGAACTGAACTGAACTGTACCTTACTGCTCGGTGGAAACGGGGCTTATTATGCACATACAGTCTGACTGGTTTATCACAACAAATTACAGAGAAACTCAGATTACAACACACATAGAGGTAGCGTGACTTCATTCTCTGCTCAGGACACCATTATTCCACAATATCTTTACATTGCAATGAGAGGTTTGCTGCTATATTAATGGTCTGAATGTTGCATACAGAACCTTTATCTGTAGCCTCAGGAGTTTTGACCACCAGCAGCACAATGTTTGTAAGAGTGGGTTCTCGATTTGTTTGTACGTGCACACACACAAGGGGATGCAGGTAATGCAATGCACATTTCTGCCTCTGGTGTCACGCAATTCCTCTGGTTGATGCGGTGGTTGCAACCAGGATTTAAAACATTTTAAAAATAGGCTTTGCAAAGGTTTTATGTTGAAGGAAGAATAAAACACTTAAGAGCCCCTCAGCGGTCATATGGTAGAAATAAACATTGATGCAGAAAGATGTGTAAACAGTAATAAATGGTGAGAAGAGATTGTTAAACCAAGCGGACATATTGCTAAACTGAGTGCACAGATTGGGAAACTGGGCTGTTGCTTCAACTTCATGACCTCAACACCACTGTATGAAAACTATGGTTTTGCATAGAGCCAAGAGAATTAAGTCAGCAATTGCTGAAAAGATAAATCTCTACATAAAATAATAGATAAGATACTAGATAATAGAACAATATGCCAGTAATCAACTTTATAAAATGCTGTTTATTTTGAGCCTGATTTGTTCAGTCTGAGCCAGATTTTGCAGCTGTAATAACAACCTGTTATTCTTCTCCAAACTGTGACAAACAAGTTTCTAAAGATCAGACTCGTGACTGAACCTCTAACCTGTCTAACCGTCACTGCTCTTATTAATACAGCTGTCATCAGGGAGCTGAATGAGATCTCTTTGTCTCCATATTTACCGTAAAATTAGCTCACAAACTATCAGGTTCCAGGGAGTTATTAAACACTTGTACCGTGACTGGCAAGATTCTCGTCACCATAAAGGTCATCTGGCTTAAAGTGGCGAGGAGGAATAAATGAATCACCTCGGTGAGGTCAGTCTGACGCAGGATCAATATGCAGACTGGGTGTCTCACCTTTTCCTGTGTCACTGTGTTTAATGCTGTTTGACGAAACTCTGCTCTGATGATATTTATAGACTGGGACTGAAGGTTAATGAAAGTGCACATGTAATACGGTGTGTGGTGTTAAAAGTTATGTTTCACTTCAGGAGATTTTTGTTAAACCTCACAGTTTTTCACTGTAGCTACAAAATATAATTAAACCTGTCTCTGACCTAGTGGCTTAAGGTTAAATATGCCGATTTGGGAACTCTTCTTCTTGGGTAATCTTACTTCTTTCTATTTTATGTTATATATTAAATAATTGGTTGTTAAAGTTAAAAACAATTAAATATGGAGGAGTAATGCATTAATAGATATAATAATAATAATAATTCTATATTTATGGCCAAATTCCAGATAAAAAGATTTACAGAATAAAAAAAATACACAAGAAATTAATTTTGCTCTATTTCTATGAATTACTCAGGTTATTATCTCATTAATTCAGGAAAATAATAGACATTTCTTGTGTTAAAAAAAACTTAAACAGCCTCAGAAAGTATAAACATCTTAGATTTAGTTGTGTCAGGTGTTAATGTATTTAAGTGTTAGAATTAAAGTTGCTCTTCTGTCAGTCACCGATATTACCAAACAAACCTTTAAAGGGGAATAACTGATTATTTTATGGAATCTCAAGCTAATATGATCGGACATCATTTGTTTCTAACGCACACACTGTGTGTATAAATGTATGTTTAGCTGTGTTTTTATTAAAATTCATATCTTTTAGTTTTTAATTTTATGTATTAATTTCTAACCACTTGATATTACTCAGTTTAATGTTTGTTTTGTTCTTCTTCCTCTGTAACTTCTACATTTAGATGAAAGAGAAACGATATGATAAGTGTGTATTAGAGACCGTGTGCTGCAGAACATAAGGCCTCTGTTGTCTCGAGGTTTAGAGCTACCATCAGTGAGCTATATAATCTGTGCAGAAGCGTCATAATCTAGGATCTAGGATGTATTTTGCTAACCTACTGCCTGTGCATATTGTAATCAGGATGACTCTTGGTTGATGTCACAGAATGAAACCACTTAACCCTCCATTCAGGCCGACAGCCAGAAGGGATTACAGAGATCAGATGACTGTAATCTACACCATGATGTCTGTCCACCTCATCGGCTGGTTCTGAGGACTTTTTGTGTCCTGTTGGTGATCTAAGGCTCATCACAAAACATGGCTGCTGGCTGGTAAAGAACATTACTACAAAATATAAAATACTGCTGTTTGACTAGGCATTGAGAATTAGGTGAGTTTTTGTCATTGTCAAAACTCAACAATTGATTTCTTTAAATCTCAACAGAGGCTCAGAAATCTTTAAAACATAGTTTCTGACAAACCTGAACAATTTCGGTTGATTCAGGTGAACTTTCAGTACTTTTAAAAACTAATAGTTTAATCACTTTTAGTTTGATCTGTTTGCCTTAAAGGAGATCCGATGAATGAACCAGACAAACTTGGTATTGCATCTTGCCTTAAAAGATTCTTCTCCATCATTATTTAATAATCAATCAAACTGACCACAAAATGTCAAGACTGAAAGTCACACCTCCTCAACTCTGATCCTGAACACAGACACACTGCAGGGTGTGTCCTCAGCTACCTCCTCTACTCCTTCTTTACACCCCTCCAACACCACCGTCAAAACTGCAGACGACACTACATTATAAGACGGTAATAGACACCAATAGTAAAAAAGCTGTCAGGGAAGATGTTCAACATCTAACCGAGTGGTGCTTCCATAAAGACCTGGACCTCAACACTAAAAAAAACAAGGAGATGATAACAGACTTCAAAAGATCAAGCCAGTGAGCTTCCTACCTTCTGCATTCAAGGAAAATAGGTAGAGAGGGTGGAGAGCTTCAAATTCTTGAGTCTACATTGTCTCAGAGCTCACATGGTCTGTAATCATCTCTCAGCAGGTGAAGGCGACCCAGCAGAGACTATACCTCCTTAAAAAGTTAGAATAGAATCTTCTCCCACAGGAGCTGCTGGTCAACTTTTACCAGGCCACCATATAGAGCCTCCTCAGCTACTGCTGCACAGTGTGGTACAACAGCTGCAGTAGGGACGACCAGCAGAATCTACAACTGGTGGTGAAGGTGGCTCAGTGGGTCACTAGCCTCGTTCACACTGCCTGTTCTAGGCGTTAATATTGCGCCATTATTCCACATCACTGTTCTGTATAAAAGGTACGATCACGGACAAGGGGACAGAGTTGTCTCACCTTTAAGCCGGCAGCAGAGGTAGTAACTATGAACCAACGTCTGTGTAAAAAGGAAAACCAGCAGGATGGGACAATGGATGGGATGAGTGAGGCGGCTGTTTGATTCTGTTTAACAGTGCAACAGCTGCGTAAACAAGGGACTACGTGGCGGCCTGATGGCATGATCTCTGTGTAAAAAGGGCACCACACTACCACCTCTGAAGGATATTTAAGGCCCAGGCACACCAAATCAACTTCAGACTACTAGCGGCAAAGAAGACACCCTGTCGTGTTGCCATGTCTCAACCAAAAAAGTTGCACATGAACACATCGCAAAGATTATAGCTGACGGTCAACCAGCATGTTCTTCACCTGTGTGGGAGGAAGTTACTCTCCACACCAGCAGACGGCGGTCAATTGTATCGCCTCATTAAAAAAACCCATTCCTGCTAAAGAGCTCAGGGGCTAAAGAAAAATAATCCATCCTTATAATAATAATGATAATAAAAATACTAAATTTATATAGCACATTTTAAAAAACAAGTTTGTTTTGGTTTCACTCCCTCTTGACTTTAGCTCTTTGTTTACCTTTCTCACTTCTGTTTCTCCTCTTCTGCACTAAGTTGAATTGCCAGTCAGAGTGATTTTCATTCACAGACAGACTCCGCTGTGCCGACACAAATTCAACATATTGAATCAGCCAAAACAAAAAGTCAATGTGGAGCAACGAGGGGCAACGGAGGTCAACCGGGGGGCAATGCTGTGGGCCACACCGCACCGATGACGGCAGCAGAAGCTCACGAACCACCCAACTTTGACCGACAGCCAAATGTTGGCTTGGTGTGTCATGGCCTTGACACAACAAAAGAAAGCCATCACATAAGAGCCTTCCCACCCTGGACACTGTCTACTACTATGCTGCACACGACTGGAGAGCTGCTACACAGATTTTCATCAACAGTAAAGATCTTTCTATCTTAAATTCTCTTCTAAATACAAGAGAAACAGCTGTAAAATCCTACAAACACCCCAACATGACCAACAATAAGAATCGATGCCCAGATTAAGATTCAGCCTCCTACACAGGTAACATTATCACCAGTTACCGGGATGTTTTGATCCTTGCCATCCTCCTGCAGAGGTAGGAGGAGGAGGAGGAGGAGGAGGAAGAGGAGGATTGAAGGATTATTCCTGGCTCATGTGACATTTTTAGAGAGTCTTTAACCAGTCTGCAGCCCGACCCCCTGCTCACCCCGGCTTTAATGACACAGTCAGCCCGGCACACTCAGAGCTTTAGATTTCACCAAACCCACGCAGTCAATTCTTAACCTTTATTTATCCAGAAAAGGTCACGCTCTTTACCAGAATCACTCTCATTCATTTTCATACATGTAACACACTGTCATAGCAAACAGCTGAGCAGGAAAACTACAGTGTGCTGCAAGAGGCGGACAAAATAACTTCACTCACCCAGGGGGGCAGGTACATCCAGCCACGCAGGGCTCATGTGTCGAGCAGGTGAGGTTCAGCAGGTAGGATTCACAGGTGCGCTCGCAGGCCACGCCCCCTCCCGACATGAGGCCATCGTCCCCCTCTGAGCAGTTCTGGTAGAGCTGACCAGCTGGACACAACATGTCTGTGAGAGGAGAGAAATCGCAGGCTGGTGAGGGGCTACAATAAAGACGACAAAAACAAGATCCAGCAGCTCCAGTTTCTACCACGCTCTATCATCTTCTTTAATCCGTGTCCTCCCATGTTTTGTGTTACTACTTTGAATTAATTTTGGCTAAATTTAATGATTAGTATAATATTTCCAAGTTTATTTTTCACTGCATGATTGTGCCAAGCCATGGACTAAGACTACGAGAGAGAGGGTCACAAAGATGAAGATGTACAAGCACAGATTTGATAATCGTAACAGAATGAAACACATTAATGTGACCGGTCAAACAAAGCATCTGCATCTGTTATCAGCTTCAGAAATAGCTTATTAAAGTGACTCACCACTGTGTGTTGTTTGAGACACCAGTTTACCGTTCAGACACAATCTGCAAGGAAACAAAGAGAAGACAGGACGATGATGATGATGAAACACGATGAAGGTAAATACAGAAACCACACTGGAGGTTTATACATTAAATACAGGGATCACTTGGGGATAATTCCAGTGTGATTGCAATTTCTGCTTTCTTGTTTTTGTGTTCAGTCACTTATTTAGTTGGTGTTTCATCTCTTTTAATCACATCTGGAAACATCCACACTCTTTTTCATTATTCTTTCTCTCTAGATCCACTCATGTGATTTAACTTTTGCACCATTACTAGCACGATTGTGTTTTTCTCACATGCCTCCGGTGAACAAAGAATCTAAAAACTGAAAATTTTCTTGATAAATTTAAGTCATAGGGAACCGCGTTTAAGAAACATCAAAACTATATCGAAACATCCGTTTACAAACTTTCACACAGCTCATGCAGTATAATGAAGTACCCCTGTTCCACCAAAATCAGCCACACTGCCTGCATGAGCAGCGTGTGTGTCGCAGAATCTCTTGTTTTTTGGCACCCATGTTCACAAATAAGAGCAGCCACACTGCCCAAGTGAGCAGCGCTGCTCATACGCACCTTGGTTGCTACTCAACTGTGGAATATCTAAAGATTCAAAGTCTCACATATTGTTTTCTGTGTGATGTGTGAGATTTTTTTAGCAAAAATAAACAGTGAAAATGGTGTGTTGATCAATCATATTACCATCATACCACCTTTCAATACATTTCAATATCTGTCACAGACATGAACATATCTCCTGTTTCCGTTTCAAAATAAAAGCCCTCCGACAACGTTTCTATGGACACAATCCCTACATCTGTTAACACAAGGCTTTTTTTTTGTGAAATGTTTGCATGACCATGTTGTTGTAAATGCAGTGGCTTGCACAGCTCCATAAATTATTGGAGTGCTGGCTTTTAATTGTAGAAATACATTCCTCATAGTAGCAGGCAGCTCTGCAGCAAAGCGGCAACACTGTATATGTGAACATGTTGTTAAACATGGTCGCCTATGAATTCATTTCATTGGGAATTTTTTTTTTCTATTTTTGGATTCTTCACTCATCGGCAGCATGCGAGGAAAACAAAGTCATTTTTCACAAATTCAGTGTAACACAGGGTGAGTTATTGATATATTTATGGTTCTAGTGGAGGTTAAAGTATTCCTTTAACTAACTGAACAGCCTCTAGTTGTTTTCTCTGCTGCCTCTACCCATTTGTGTTTCCTAATTAAATGACCAGAAGTCAGTGATCATTCAGTTCAATCATCATCATTAGTTATCGTTATTTGAGAACAATATAAAAAGCTAAAATTGTCCTTTAAAATTTGAGGGTTAAGATGTAGGAAGACAGAGACAGAGGAGAGGATCTTACTGAACACCTGCTGAAGTCATGATCACATCTCCTGGTTCGTAATCTGCTCCGAGGAAGCTGCAGGGACACTCACTCCTGAAAAAACACAACAGTAAACAAAACAAAGCACAAACACACAAGATGAAACAAGTGCGATTACGAGTTTTGTTTGAGTATTTTGAATTTCAGTAAAATCAATAGGCCTTTAATTTGATGTCCAAAACTCTTTAGAAACCTCCTAAATCCAAAATAACACATCAGGCTTTAGTGGTGTAAACCAGACCCTGCTCAGTTAGTTCATTATTGTGTAAAGAGTCATGTTAAAGAGGGCTTTGTGTTACCTTAAACAGAGTATTACAGGTAAGTGGATAGGGGGCAGATAAGCAGGATTTAGGAGGTGAAGTCAGTGCTCAGAGGTGTCAAATCCACAACAAACCTCCTTCAAAAAAACTTAATCTGTTTAGACAAAATTGTTATTAAAAAAAACAGGAAAAAATGAGCGGAGACTGAAAGCCTTGTAACATATAGGCCAGCGCCACACATCAGCCTCTGTACTACAAATTCTTTCTCACTGGTTATCAGATATCGGTGTCCCCAGCCCAAGGGGGAATGAAAGGGGGGTTTCACGGTGAATTCCTTGATGTAACTCTATCACATGGTAAGTAAGGCACAGCGCTGCACTAGGATGTAAAAACCTGGGACATTTAAGAGGAATTAAGCTGCATGTCTTCTAGGGCAGAGTGGGCTGAAAGGGAGAGCACAATTACTGAGGTCCTCTGGCTCTGTAACGTCTGTGAGAAAGATACAAGGCTTTCCACTTAAAAGCTGACCTAAACTTCAGAGTAGATACAAATATCACTTTGAGAGGATTTGTTTGGTGGAGTGACTCCAGCCAGTTAGCTGTTTAACAGGCACCGCAACAGGTGGACTTGGAGCTGTACAACAAGGACACCTGGTCACTCCTGAACTGCACACTAAAAACTCAACATACAGTAAAATAAACAAATAAATAAAGCATTACATTTCTGTTCTTGTGTTGCTATTTTGTGCACTAAAGTAAAAGAAGATGTATTTTTGTTTGTCAGAGGGCCCCACTGTGTCCTCCAGCTGTACCTGTGCACACAGGTGTGTGTTCGATGGTTGTAGAAGGTCTCCTGAGGGCAGACGCAGCCCTCCTCACACTCCTCCCCACAGTGCTGCGGGACAGAGAGGGCGGAGCAACGGCGCTGGCAGGACGAGACGCAGGTGCCGTACTGCATGGTGGCAGGACAGGTGACCGCTACATAAAGAGACAGAGTTAACAGGAAGTTTCAGATTCCCATATTACCTCATATTTGCTGCTCAGTGTGATTATATGTACGTTGGCTTGTAACATAACATCCTGTAGATGTACAGTTCTGTCACATTTAAACCTGCAATGAGTGACGTCTTTAGGGCAGTGGAAACAAGACGTGAACTGAGCCTTATAGCCGAGCCTGCAGCAGAGACTAGCAGTTGGCCACAGAGGTCTGGTGAGGTCACCTCTAACTACACACGCTCACATTTTTTACATTGTCAATCTTATGAACTGTATACACAATGTGTCAGTATAGTTAGTATGCGAATATGCTCAATACTCACCACAGTCAGGTATCTGCGATCGAAAGTCAACGATGACGGAGAATCTGCGGCAGTGGCGAGCATAATGGGCCAGTGCAGAGCAGAGGCAAGGCGTCCCGCACTTACAGGTGTCTGAGCGGCACTGCTGATGGAAGGTTGTCGGACTGAGGTACTCGTGGCAGGCGGAGAACAGATCCTGGTTCAGTATGTCACACATCTCTGAGGCGTAGGTCACTGAGCAGGTCGACACCATGTCACACACATGAAACACGTTGAAAAATGGCAAATTATTTGAAAAAGCATAAAAATATACAAACAAAAAGTGTATAAATCTATATTTACAAGATTTATTTTGGAATGACTTCAATATCACACACATCCATATCAATTCATGTGTCTGCAGCTGCCTCACAGTAAAAGCTGCCAGGAATCTAGTGAAGCAGTGTGACATTTACAACCATCACATTACACTCACAGGCCACTTTATTAGGTACACCTTACTAGTACCAGGTTGGACCCCTTTTGCCTTCAGAACTGTCTTAATTCTTGGTGTCATATATTCAACAAGCTGCTGGAAACATTCCTCAGAGATTTAGGTCCATATTGACATGATGACATCACACAGTTGCTGCAGATTTGTTGGCTGCACATCCATGATGTGAATCTCCCGTTCCACCACATCCCAAAGGTGCTCTATTGGACTGAGATCTGGTGACTGTGGAGACCATTGGAGTACAGTGAACTCATTGTCATGTTCAAGAAACCAGTTTGAGATGATCTGAGCTTTGTGACATGGCGTGTTATCCTGCTGGAAGTAGCCATCAGAAGATGGGTACACTGTGGTCATAAAGGGATGGACACGGTCAGCAACAATACTCAGGTAGGCTGTGGTGTTTAAACCATGCTCAGTTGGTACTAAGGGGCCCAAAGTGTGCCAAGAAAATCTCCCCCACACCATTACACCACCACCACCAACAGCCTGAACCCTTGATACAAGGCAGGATGGATCCATGCTTTCATGTTGTTTACACCAAAGTCTGACCCTAACATCTGAATGTGGCAGCAGAAATCCAGACTCATCAGACCAGGCAACGTTTTTCCAATCTTCTATTGTCTAGTTTTGGTGAGCCTGTGTGAACTGTAGCCTCAGTTTCCTGTTGTTAGCTGACAGGAGTGGCACCTGGTGTGGTCTTCTGCTGCTGTAGCTCATCTGCTTCAAGGTTGGACGTGTTGTTGGTTCAGAGATGGTCTTCTGCAGACCTTGGTTGTAACCAGTGGTTATTTGAGTTACTGTTGCCTTTCTATCATCTTGAACCAGTCTGGCCATTCTCCTCTGACCTCTGGCATCAACAAGGCATTTTGGCTCACTGGATGTCTCCTCTTTTTGGGACCATCCTCTGTAAACCCTAGAGATGGTTGTGTGTGAAAATCCCAGTAGATCAGCAGTTTGTGAAATACTCAGACCAGCCTGCCTGGCACCAACAACCATGCTACGTTCAAAGTCACTTAAATCACCTTTCTACTCCATTCTGATGCTCAGTTTGAAGTTCAGCAGGTCGTCTTGACCATGTCTACCATGTGTTCAGGAGCACCTGAACAGGGGTACCTAATAAAGTGGCCGGTGAGTGTAAACAGACTTTGCCTATCCTATATTATACAGCCCAATTTGACAGGCTTTTACATTTTTCACCTGATATTAACACAGTAAATATTTAGAAACAGAAAAAGCTGAAGGCAGAAGAGAAACTAACCGGCCTGCTGGTGTGTGTCACAGGGGTCGAGCTGAGGTGTGCTCAGGCTGGTCGAACATGCTGACGAGACTCTCCAGGCGTTTCCAAACAGCTGAGGAGTGCTTTCTATCATACCTGATGGAGATCTGCAGGATAACCAGAGCACAGGTTCATTAACGACAACATGAAGACAAAAACAGCTCATTTTGTTTTTCATACAGTGAAACAGATACTGGGAGAAACGACAACCACTGTCGCTTTAAGGTTTGTTAAACAAAATTTAAAAAAAAACAAAAAAAACACAGATTCTGCAAGTCATCATTTTGACTGCAGAGTCTTTTCTTCAGAGCTCGAGGCAAAGTGAGTCCCAGTTTTCTTTCTAGCAGCATACGACTACTTCAGTCACCTACTGTGATGTATATCCATTTACAGCTGTTAGACAACATCCGGCCTTTATGGTCGGCCATTACGATACGGTACAGTGGAGCCCCTATTCCACTAACAGTAAATTCCTTGTTGAAGTGGCGTGTCCAGTTGGGCACTCATCTGGCCCGCCTAAAAGAGCTGATCAGAGAGCGAGGCTTTTGATGCCGAGCCGCAGAGCCAGTGTGCATTACAGAGGGGAGAGTGTGAGAGAGAGAGCACTTCACCATCACCTCCCTCTCTGCCTCTGAAACAGGAGTATGCTCTCTCTTTTTATCATCAGAGGGGGGGTTAACGGAGGGCGCGGGAGGGGTCAAGGGTCGGCCGGCGCACACTTACAGGAAGTCATCTTGAATGTTGCCGTTGAAGGTGCCGCACAGGCCCACCGTGTCGTCCTTCCACAGCTCCTCGGCCTGCAGGTAGAGGCGAAACTCCTTCCAGCTGTACTGCAGGCGCAGGCCGAAAGCCGTCTTCACCTGGAGGAACATGGACGACAGCTCCTGGATGTGGAAGAGGTCTGCGGAGATGTGGGAGGAGGAAATTAAGGCTTTCAGCTGGTGGTAGATGGAGTAAAGTTTAAATAGTTTTAGTTTAGTTCTTATTTCTGTGTCATGCCAAACATCTGGCAAGCCCACGTGGGATTATAGGATAGGATTCCACTATTTTACAAAACAAACATCTCTTATACAAATATATAAAAACAACTTAAGATCAAAAGAGAAACATTTACCATAAAGTACTTCTATATGCTTTCAAATGAAATAACACATTTCAAAAGAGCTGCTACATACCTACAATTTATCCTGATTGAGTTAACAAAGTATTGTGCATTCACTAGTCCTTAAGACACTTGCCAATTTTTTAAATATATTTTCTAAATTTGCATTGTTTACATCCTTATTCCAATCTTCTTCCTTGCTTTTTGCTCAGGCATTGCTACGTCTCTGGGCGCACTGCCAACAGTACTACGACTGTGTATTTCATCACCTGCATACTCATGCCCGAGCACATGATACAAACAAAATGGGGAACTGCTCATAAAACATTACTCCATGGCACTTACAGTGGTCAATAACTCCACATAGGCACCGTTTTGACCTCCAGGGGTTTAATTTCACTATTGAGCACACTCATTAGTGATGCTTTTTAACTTTGTGTTAAAAGAATACTTAACTTGCAAAATGACCATGTGTTTATCAATTACTAACTACATGTTACATTGAATTTGTGATACTTTTCTTTCATGCCTCCACACTGAACAAAGAATCCAAAAACTGCGAACATCTACACTTCCAGACCTGGAGAGACTTCTGCTGGAAAAACCTGATTAGCTTTTTCATCACGCTCAAACAGAAGTCTAAAGAAACCGGCACCCGGCTGTGCTGCTGGAGGGAATGTGAAGGAATCATGGTTGACCATGCCCATATTTTCTGGTCTTGTCCTTCTATCCAGACTTTCTGGGAGGAAGTAGCAACATTCATTACAAAACTTTGGGTTTTAGTTTTAGTAAAACATTCACATCCCTTTTTCTTAGCTATCCCTGATGGACAAAGTAAAGATGATACATATCTACTAAAGATCCTGCTGGCAGCAGGTAAAAAGGCCATCACAAAATACTGGCTCCAGAAAAACTGCCCCACTGCTAGCCTTTTAATTAATACTGTTAAACAATTACATCTACTGAAACAGATGACCTATGACTTCAGAAAGACTTGGGATAAAAACCGTGGAGAAAATGGTGTATTTATTTTGCCAATGAGAGAGATATCACATGATTATCATATGTACCATATATGAAACCCTTACTTTAAATTAGGAAATTTTGTTGTGTCTTTGTAAACATCCCATGACCTCATTTGTATTTTTCGTCTTTATTTTTCTTCTTTTTTTCTATTTATTTTGTTGTTAAACATAGAAAATGTTCATAAATAAAAGTATTTTAAAAAAAAAAAACATCTGTAAACAAACTCTCACACAATTTGTGTAATATAATTAAAATCTTATTTATCCAGTCCTATAAAAATTTCCCAGAACCCAAAGTGATGTCTTCAAATATCTTTTTTCCATTTGTTTTTGTGATACACTGTGAGATATAACAAAGAAACCCTCGGAATGTTGATAAATGCTTAAAAGATTTACTATCGGAAGAGTGAATATTCTACTGAGAAATCAGTCGAATAATTGCCTAATCATTTAATCAAGCACTAGTTTTGTCTCTGTTAAGGTTTGTACTTCAAGATTAAACTTCTTGTTTTTCTTTGCATCTGTAATTCATTGTTCGCACTTTGTTTTTCAGTTGTACATAAAAAGTTCTTCAAAAGAAGGGCTGGTTGATTGATTGTATGACAAGAAAGACAATCAAATGGAGTTAGCAGTACAAAATACTTTGTCAGTACCTAACTGTAACAGAACAAAGTATTGTAAGTGTTGTTTTTACTCCTTAAGGTACAAAAATATCAGATCATTCTCACAGAGTTTATCACAAAACACACAAAGGGCTGTTAACTCCATCAGCAAAATGCAGCACTCATGAAAACAGTGGCGTGAAAAGAACGCAATACTCAGAGGGAAGGCATTTTGCACAACACAATGCAGGAGCTAATCCAGTAAAGTATTGGGAACATTTCTGTTCAATAGCTCAGCTGTCATTCAATCTGTCTCTGCCATGATGGCAGAGTGCTGAAAGAAGTCTGGCGCTGAGTGTGAACAATGTTGGAAGGTGATAAAAGGTGAGGAAGTTACCGTCAGAATAGGGCAGGGAGATGCGGTACTGTCCGGCCATGAAGACCTCGCCAACGTGGCTCAGTGTAATCTCCGTTCTTGGATCCTCGTCAATAACCAGGTTAACTGATTGGATGCAGGCCCCGTCCAAATTCTGCAGTTGAGACAAGATGGCTCGATAAAGCATGCTGGCTTTACCCCAAAGAGCAGCAATAATTCAAATGCACAACAGGACACACAATTAGAGGGAGATAACGGTGAGAGTGAGGAGAACATGAGGAGGAAACAAAGAACTGTAAAAGTGCTTTTAATTGTTGTGGTGATAGAAACATATTTAAATGCCTAGAATTTAAAAAATAAAATTAAAGTCTTGTATTCGACCTGATAAAAAGTGAAACCCCCCCACTGGCGACCTCTAGAGGCTGCAATGTGCATTACAACACACTGCAAAATGTGATATGGCAGTTCTCTATTATTATTAGGGATGTGGAAATATTTGATTTTTAAGGAACAGATACACCAGAGAATTAACGGTGACGAAAGCTACTTGCTGCATCGCCTCATGAAGCACTGCCAAGTGCATTCCAAACCCACAGGCAGTGATATAACTTTAGGTTACAAAGATAACCCCAATTCTCTGATAACATGAGTAAGGTATCTCACTATGGGGTACTATAACCGTAAAGCCAAGCAAAGAAGAAGGAGATGTTGGCCAATCGGCAGCCTGATAAAGAGCTATTACCCGAAGGCTACCTGGAGCACTGATGTCTGTGGCACTTTCTGACGCATCTATTTCCCCTTATAGAGGAAGAGTAGCTTAACGTTTATGTGTAAACATGTAAAAAGTCCTGTTAGCAATGTAAGAACCAGAACTATTTTGGTCACACCCGCCACTAAACAAAATGCCATCTCACTTGTAGTGCTTCACAAAGGAGATACTGGCGCTCACTCTGATGTTACAGGACAAAAACTCAGTTTTCCCTGTCTACACTGAATGCAGAGTTTCTGAAAATCTTCACCCTGGACAGAGTTTTGCAAAAAGTTAACGCATACCAAAACTGTTCACAATCCAGCCAGCAGCTGTCAAGAAGTTTCAGACTAACCACTGACAGACTGCCATCATTCAGCCAACTTCTATCAGGACAAGAAGGCCCAAAAAGGTTGTGCATCATATGTGACCACATTGTGCATTTTGAATTTAAAACCTGGTAAATGTTGACACTCAAGGAACTCACGAGAACTTCTAAACTGTACTTAAATACATCAGTTTGCATCAGTTGCTCTGCTGCTCTGATATTTTTAAAGTAAGGAAGCCTGCACGTCGCTGACAGTAAGCGATCTGCCTCTATGAATCGTCTCTTTCATAAGTGGCAGAGCCCCACAGCCGAAAGGTTTTAGCACCCCCCCGCCCTCCTCCTTTTACTCTTCCCATCATTCACCTCTTGTTTTCGCATAACCTTTTCTCTGTCCAAGTCCCCCACCCCATCCAGTGCCTCTCTTCACCTCCCTCCTCACTACAAAGCCGTCCACAGCTCTGTCAGTCAGGCCAGATAAGGTAATCCTGTTCAGTTGGCTGTTAGAGGTCTCGGGCCTCTGCTCTGATGAGTGGGACATCTTATATCTCGCCTCCTCCCCTCCATCGCCTCCTATTTGCTGAGCTGCTCAAAGGCTGCTGGGAAATTGAAGGCTTGGAGAGAAGGGAGGGGAGAAGAAGCTCTCAGTCTTTTGTTGCTTTTCATGTTCATTATCTCCCCAGGTTTGATCGATGACGTTTCCTTGAGGCATTCATTTCTCTGAGTCGCAGCATGGCTCTTGAACAAAACTGACCTGGACTCAGCAGGGATTATTGAGCACTTAAATTATCATATGATCTACATGACAGACAAATTGCATAAACCTGTAAGCCGAGACAGCAGAACACTTGCAGAGGCAGATTGCAGGGGTTAAAGTGGAAGAGTTGTGCAAGAGTTTTTTCCAAGATGTTTGTTTGAAAAGCAGAAAAAGAAAAGAACTAAACAAGACGCTAAACAAGAGTACATTAAACGTCACTCACGGCTCCACAGGGGGCGTTCTGGATGGTGACTGTGAACTTCCCTGAGTTGTGACTTTTGGCAAGGACATACTGACATGTTGCAGGGAAGGTGTAGATCCGCCCGTCAAAGGATTGGAAATACATGTCTCCAGTCACAGAGCACTCGCCTGCAGAGAGATAGAGAGTTACTTCAGCCAAGAAAAACTTTCAACCGCAGTCTGTAGTTACACGGCAGACACGCTGTTCAATCAACACTTCAACAGCAACCAATGAAAGCTCCTATAACTGTTTTGATTTCCTGGGTCTAAGCCTGAAGGTCTACATCTTTAACATCGGTTAATGTATAAAGTATGGAAGTGAGTCCTTGCTGCCCATCTCCTGCATGGCTTCCTTCTTCGGTCCCTACCCAGAAAGCTACCTTCTTTTTGTTTACTTGCCCAGCCAGCTAAAGATACACCTGAGTAGACAGGCGTTGCAGCCCCACATTGAAATGAATGGGAGGAGTGCCAATTTCGCATCTCCGCATTCGGTGTGAATGCCGCCTGATTAAGAAGCTTGGTCTTTTCATTCTCTCTAAATAAAACGCTTCCTCATTCTTTCGTCGATAACTAGGGAGCATCCTCCATTCTTGCTCCCTAACTAAAATGCCCTCTCGTTCCTTCCCTTGGCCCCTATCTTGAATGCTTTGTTTTCCTAGGAAGCTTCCTTTAATCTTACACCCTGGCAAGAAACCTCCAGTAAAAATCTGTCTTCTTTCTTCCTCTTGAACTAGGATGCCTTGGCATTCTTTGCCTGAGCTCATCCTTCATTGCCTTGCTCCCTATGCACACTATGTCTTTGCACCATATTAAAGGAGCTCTTTTGTCTCCTGGTTCCTTTAATAGGAAACTATCCCTTTCATTTCCCTATTATGATGTTTTCTCCTTCCTCCTTTCTTGCTCTATACTAGGAAAAGTCCGCCTTCAAACCCTATATTATGACGCTTCTTTTTTCCTTCGTATCTATAAAGCCTCCTCCTTCCTTGCCTTCTTACCTAACTAGGAACCCTTAGAGACTTTCTTCTCGACATTTCCCTTGCTTGACCTTTGCTACAAAGGCTCTTCCTTTCTTGTTCCCTTCCGATTCCTTGCCTTGCTCCCTAACTAGGAGGCATCCTATGTCTTGACGACTTGTTGAGAGCATCTTTGGTTTGTGATAAAATAACCACCCTCCATCACAGTGTTTCATTCATTGTGACCTGTGCTACAGTTAGAGTAAAAATGTAACCTGCCACAGAGAGAGGGCACAAACCTGGGCAGCTGTAGTCAGTGCAGTTCCACACTCCACCCACACATGTGCTGAAACAGAAAGCAGAGACGTCCACAGGTGGAGGACATGAAAGGCTGAGCTAATCAGCGGGATCACTGATAGAAACTGGACACACCGAGTCCAGGTGGTCAGATCTGAGAAGATTAAAAGGACTGCATGGAGTCCAAAGAACAATATCCGGTGGTTGTTTTTATACATGACAGTGACATGTAATGGAACACAGTCTCATGTGTGTCCATCTAGGGTTCATGCAAGATCCAGAGGGAGTGAAAGACCGTTATTAGGGAAAACAGATGTGTTATTTGAATACTGTAAAAGGCATGGAGCTGGTGCTCCTCGCCTACAGTTGTTAAACACTGCTCACCAGTTGTTGCATTCCTCCTGCAGCGTCTGACCAGATGGATAAAACATGCCGTGGTACTCGCAGGGACAGTCAGAAGGCGTCACACAGCTTCCGTCCTCGTAGATCAGACCTAAGGAGAGACAACAGCAGAGACAGACAGATGGGAAACACACAGAGGATTATTGTTTCACATCATCCTAAACTGAAGAAATATCAGAATACAGATACAATTGAAGATACAGGATTTTTCTGTCATGCCTTTTTTACAATAGAAGCTAAGATGTTAATTGAAGGATGCAGAAGAAAAGTCATGAAAAGGGGGTTTATGTTAAGGTTGAAAGACACGACGGAAACTGTAAGTAAGTTGTATCTGCAGGAAGTCTTTCAGGGGGAATAGACACTAAAATAGAAACTCACCATCAGGACAGTAGCATCCATCCAGGCAGGCCAGCTTGCTGTCGATGCATGTTCGCTCCAGGTTGCAGGTCTCCGGGCAGCAGCTGATGCATTCCCTGTACTGCAGACCAAGGGGACACTGCTTCGCTGGTCGCAAAAATTAAACACGACATAGATGTCAGAAACGTAATACTTTCTGCTGGATTGTCCATCCAGTGTCCAAATTAGACAGGGGCGGTGGATATCTTTAAAATCAGAGCACCTCTAAAACCTCTGACACAACTAGTGAAGTGAAATTTATGCTGGCGTCTGTAGACACCAGTGGAATTGCTGTTAATGCATTAGCCTGTCCACGATAAGTCCTGTTTATCTGTTGACTTGATTTAAAGTACAGCAAACTGTGATGTTTTTGTCTGTAAGTCTGCAATGTTAAATTTGTACTTCATATTGTTCACCAGCTGAGATCTGACAGGCAGTAACCTAGATGAAACAAAAACAAAAATTACTTGAATAGTCCTGTGTGCATGTTGACAATTAAAACTAAACTATGCTTTGGGTATGTTCATAAATACGCATCACGCCGCTCAGCGGGAACTCGCATCTAATTGTGTCTTTACTTTGGCTTCACATGTTGGAAGGCGTCACATAGCTTCCGTCCTCTAATGTTGTGTTCACACCAAACAAGATACGAATTTGCGCATCACGTTACTCGCGCAAGTTTGAATGCTAGAATATTTTGTGTTGACTCGGGTCAAACGCACATGTAATTGCTGAATTGATGAATGAACTTCCGACAGTACGTCCTCGGGGTCATCTGTCCCTGTAGGATTTCAATGCTGATTGGCTATCGCGGTGTAAATTGGTAGCTAAAGTTCAGATTTTTCTACTCTCATAAATAAGTGTATGATGCAAAATCACGCTACTTGCTTAATTTGTGCTGCTTAATTTGCGTATTTTGCATCATTTACGTTGCATCCAATGCGCCGCCTGGTGGAAATTTGCATCTGATCATGTCATTACATTGACTTTTCATGTAATTCACCAGTGCAAATGGTTTCATTCCCGCCCCCTGTGAACAAAACATAAGAGTTACTAACTGCAGCTGTCACTCATGTCAATCACTGCAGTCAAACTGTCAGACTGGGCAAGGCTGATCAAATTTGAATCAAGATTCGGCATAAAAACTCCAGTGCCTCTTTAATCATTTCAGTTTCTTTCCATTCTCACCTTGTCTCCCTCCTTCAGCACCATCTGGTTGCCTTTTCACTATCCATTAAGTGTAATTACTCCTTTTTTTGCGCTTTGTACAGTTATGGTTACAGACTGCAAAATGCACAAACAACAAAGTTAAGGATGGATTTGATTGACAGCATTTTTTTTCAGATTTTCTATAGATATTGCTACAATATCAATAATATCATTATCAGGAACTGTTTTGTCCATGATAATTGTGTAGTGAAAATCTAATGTCCTGCCAGCCCTATTACACATGAACTTTTTATATATAAAATGGACTTAAATGTTAGAATTTGTGCTATTTTCGTTGAAGTAGTGTTACACCAGAGGATGGGCTCTACGGTCATTATTGGCATCGCTGAAGTAAAAAACGTACCACACTGAGGAATGCGCTGCCTCCAGTCGTGCAGTGGGTGGTCAGCATGGGCACAGGCCCGGGCGTACTCACTGAACACCTGGCATACCACATCACCGTTGGGACCCGACCTTCAACAGAGTAACAAACAGAGAAGGACTCTTTGAGTGGAGCCAGGAGAGGTGTGGCCACTGAAGCCAGGTACGCTGACCTGATCAGACTGTGCAGCTCCAACAAATAACTACCCACCAGCTGCGACCTCATCATAGTTAATGAGAAAGTCTCCCAACTAGGCTCTAAATGGAGAGCTGAAGCTGAAAGAGTTTGTTGTAGTGTGGCTGTATCGCTCAAAGTGAGTCATGTGATTAGGTACATTTGTGTCTGAACACGGTAAACTGTTCGTCTTTATCATCAGTCTCTGTTCTACATTACTCTGAGTTAACATTAACAGACTAGCGGGGCTAATATTACTCACAGAAGGAGGGTACGTTCAGGATCATGGACCTGAGCCACCCAGTGACACATCTGAGAAAGCTGTGAGTGGGATCATTTTGAACCAGACAGTAACGAAAAGTGTTCATTGTTGTCTTTATAGACATGGACTGACGATATCAAAACATACCTCAAAAGGCTTCATAAAGGTGTGTTCAAAGGAGAATGATGCCCAAACATGCCCTACATGACTGTAATTGTGAAAAATAGACAGCAGAGTTCAACACTGCAGCCTGAATGGACTATTTTCAAGATCAAAAAAATACCCAGTGCAGGATGAAATCATTAAATTGAAATCATTAAAGAAGAATTACTAAGAAATAAAAATGAGACAATCCCAATAAAGGGATGCAGGCTATTGTTGCTTCCAGCCCATTCCTCTAAATACTGTGACTGCTGAAGGCATCAAAGCCTGAGATGTTCAAATCCTACATTTAAAGGAACAGTGTGTAGGATTTAGTGGCATCTAGTGGTGAGGACTGTAAATTGCAACCAGCTGAAACTTCTCCCACATGCCAAGCTTTAACTCTGGGTTACGATTTCTTCAGTGTTCATTATTCAGGTTTTTTTTTTTTACTGAGAGCAGAATTATCCGCAGAGGTCTCTTCCTCTCCAAAACAAACGGACCTGCAGATTTAAACCGATTAATAGACTAAATGAATCAGTTTCACGTTACAAGTCAGTGTTTCTCTGACACTTTTCGGTTCGTCACAGACAGGCCACTAGCCCAGCACCTGCTTATGTACGCTCATTTTTTTTCTTTGATAACTTAAGATCTAGACGTTCAGGAATTTTTTACCAGGAGCTAAATTATCCGCAGAGGTCTCTTCTTCTCCAGGACAAATGGTTCTGATGATTTAAACTGATAAAATACTGTATAAAGCATTTTACCATAAAAAAATCTATGTATTTTCAACGCTGTTCGGCTTGTCGCAGGGGATTGCTGACTACGGTGGCTGATGCTAAAACATGAAAAAGCGAATGGCCTTATCTGGGGTCAGTATTTAGTATGTCGATTCTGGGCCACTGTAGAAATATAGCAGTGCAACATGACAGACTCCACAGACAATTCTTATTTTTAGGTGATTCTACACTATAGAAAACACATTATATATCATATCTGCCAATATAGCCCCCTAAATTCTACACACTGGACCTTTAAGCTCTCCCTCTGCACCCTGAAGTTTCCCTCCAGTTTCCCCAGCACAAAGTGCTGGGTCAGAGCCTGGAGATGATGCAGCCTACTGTATCTGCCTGACTTAGATTTCCAACTGAGTCAGTGAAGGAAAAAAGACGTGAGGAAAAGTGATCTTCTGTAAGAGCAGGAAATAAACAGCTGAAGTGCATCAGGTGTTTAATTGCAGCATGTATTTTTGGTCACAATTCAAATGACAACTACTGGTTAGGTTTCCATTAAATATGGTATGGATATTCATGGTCCCCTGACGTCTAATGATTTTGGTTACCCCCTGATCTTTCCTCTAATGCCACCTTGGGGTGGAAATATCCAATTGAATACAGGAATTATCTCAAGCACACACCATATCGTAAATTATCACAGAATCTTTTAAACAAATAGGTTGATTCCCATGAAAGATGTGGTGGATATTTATGGTCCACAATGGATTAATAACCCTTGTGATTTTGGTAAAACCCTACTGTTTCAGCAGAGGTCTCCATCGGGACAGAATGAATATAAGGCAGATCTCATTCTGGTGTTCTTACATGCAGAGGTCGTTGGAGCAGCTGGCCATGTAGGACAGTGGGCTGACAAAGTCATGGCAGCTCTGAAATGGCGGATCCAGCAGCATTGCACACACCTCCTCCACTTTCTGCAGCCACAAAACACATCAATCACTCATCAGTCAACATTGTAACAGTATATTTCAATTCATTTTTTTCACTGTATTGTGTCAGAGGATGTTTCTGTGTAACAGGGAAGCTTGCAGTTTTTTGTGTGTTATAGCAGTGCAGTCTCAGGCTTCTTACCAGCAGGACATGAGCTTCGACAGCAGCACAGGGTGAAGGGAAGCCAGAGGACACCATGGGACATCGGGTCTGATGAGGCTCTGCCTCCACCCAGCTATTCCCAAACATTTCTATTTCATGAGTCAGCACACCTGGGAGAAACAGAAATGTTTTTTTTAAAAAAGGCCTGATGTGTTGAAATGAAGTGAGGCGAACACAATTAAATTTGGTATTAACTCAAGAACTATACTGAAGTTCATATTACAGGTATATGTACTCTTCTTGAGTGTTTTGTTTTCAGGCTACTTCTAAACTAATGATACAATATGTAAGAGTCCCAGGAGTCACTTTCCTGCATCATGACTACTTTTACTTTTGATATTTTAATTACTGAAGATCATCATCTGAAGCTTCAACAACTTAAGTCTTGCTCTTTTTTTTGTTATCCTGCCATAGGAAATGTGTAAAACATTACGCTGCTTCACACACAAGTGAGTTGAAGAGGAGTCTATGAAATGTCTATGAAATCTGAGATTTGGTGAACAGCAACCTTAAAATGCAAAAAATCAAACTTCATAGAGTCAATGTTTTCTTATTTTTGTCCATCTTCTGGTTTTGATTTTCTGACAAATCAGCTCATAACTGTGGTGAATTAAAATGGTGAAGCTTAAAATATAAAATACAATGAATATTATAAGTACTATAGTTTGACTACATTTTTCCATTAGAGAGTTTATTGTGTCACTGAACACATCCTGGGACGGTTGGATTGATCAGATTACAATCTGCCTGGATGTGTGTACACTGAGATTTATGTGTGGTTAAGTGCTTCCTGATAATAATCTGATCCACCAGGATGTAGGTTGATGCAGGTGACAGGAGAACCTAAAACAAGCTGAGCTGTTCTCATGCTCTGTGGTCAGATTTGAACAGCGATAACTTAGTAAAGTGAGTCCTAAATGACTATATTTCAATATGAAACAGGTTCTAACTGTATGTTTAAATGCTGTCACTAACAGTGGTGGCATGTAACTGAGTACATTTACTCAAATACATATTTGAGGTACTTGTACTTTAATTGACTCTTTTGTTTTCATGCCACTCTCTACTTCCACACCATGACATCTCAGAGGGAACTTTGTACTTATCTGACAGCTTTAGTTACTTTACAAATTAAGAAACCATTTTTAATGCAGGACTTTTACTTGTAACAGAGTATTTTTTACAGTGTGGCATTAGTACTTTTACTTAAGTAAAGGATATGAATACTTTCGCCACTGCACGATTCTAACCTGCATGTTCAGACTGCATTTCGCTGCCCAGTAGGTTATCATGTCACAATGACAAAAGAATCGTACCATAACTCGTCTTCAGGTCGTCCTGGACGTCTGCGTTGAAGTTCCCACACATGCCGCAGGTTCTGCCCACAAACTCTGGGCTGAGTTTGATGTAGACGGAGCCGCTGCGTCCCTCCCAGGCCAGCGTGAAGCCGTGCTGCTGCGTCACCAAAACGTACTGGGAGATCTGCTCCAGCTGCAGGTCGTGGATGTGATGAGGCAGCTGCAAACTACAGACAGAGACACTGTGAGAACACACACCACCTTCTCTTCTGTAAAGAGCTCATACTGGCTGACATATGGCATTATTTTTTTTACAGATGTCTACTAATAAAATCTTCTATATTCATGTGTATATTTTTAGAGTATAGTCCATTCAATAAAAATCAGAAATACACAGTATATATGATATATGAAGACTGTGCTACACTGCAGACCTTTGGCCCTTGAAGGTCACATTGGTGGCGTGCAGCCGAACTTCACCCTCCCACGGGAGGAAGAGACTGACAGATCGTTGGCAGGTGTAAGGGGCAGAGCTGCAGCCTGGGTCATTGTGGACCTGCAAACAGCAACATGCAATGATAAAATATGTATTACATACTAGTGGTTTTTTGTTTTCCCTCCATTGACTTCCATGTAGATTCATTTCAGTACACCATGAAAATTAACTTGCAAAGACTTGATTCTTAGTTTAGAAAAGAGTTATAATCACAGAGAGCTATCCTTGGTGCTGCATTCAAGTACAATCTGACATTTGAGACTTGACAGTGAGCTGCTGAACAGCAACTTTTAATGTGCAAGAAAACATTTGCATCTTTTTCAGCTGTCAGAGAATCATCTGATCGATTGTTATTTATAAAAAAGTTCACAAATTGTTAATAATTAGTACCAGGAACTGAAAATTAAGCCTACTTTGTCATTTCAAATCACTGCTTAATAGAGCAATACTGTTTAAAGGATAAGACTGGCAATATTCTATGTTTTTCTTACTGTCAAAAAATCAAATTAAAAGACCAAAACCAACAATAAATGTATCTACTAACATGTGCTATGTATGTATTAAAGCCTGATATATCTTCCTCCTCTGTGCCATAGAGCTCCATTGTTGTTAAAAACTATTAAAAACACATCAGTGGGGCGTCGGTGGCTTAGTGGTAGAGCAGGTGCCCCATGTACAAGGCTGTTGCCGCAGCGGCCCAGGTTCAAATCCAGCCTGTGGCCCTTTGCTGCATGTCACTCCCCCCCTTCTCTCTCTCCCCCTTTCACGCTTACCTGTCCTGTCCATTAAAGGCAAAATGCCCAAAAAATATCTTTAAAAAAACCCATCAGTGAGTCACACTGTTGCACTGACTGACATGTTCCTTCATTAGCATGAAGACACACACACTGTCGTTTATCTTGACTCAATCCTAAATACACCATTCTGCTGCCACAAATGCTCACTCAAGAACCAGATATGGATTAATCCGCTGCTGAAAATAGTCCCCAACAAATTAACTACTTCATCCAGTTTGAGCAAAATTTGCTTAAAAAGTACAGTGACCGGCTGTTTTAGAAAACCACAACCACTGAGCCTTTTCTGTAAATTTATGTTTGTATTTGTGATGCATTTTAAAAGGGACACGGACAAAGTGTAACAAGTGTTAAGAGGCGGACTAACGCATGTTTAGTTTTGGTCTTTTCATTTACACATGTTAACATAGAACTTAAACTTAAGATGTTTGTCTAGTTGCATGAATTTATTTCATTTTTTTTTTGGTTTTAATTAGATTTTGCGTTCGATTTAAAGTATTATTTTGAACATGCCACTCTTTAATGTCGGTCTTTTCCCATATGTAGGCCAGCTAACAGTACACCAGTCACTGCACAAATGACGAAAAGACAGAAATAACTTTTTCAACTATTTCAGCCCCAGCTCTCCCAAAAAAGACTGATTAAAACGCTGAAACTTGACCTTAAAAGTAACACACACACACACACACACACACACGCACACACACACACACACACACACACAGTTTGTCAGTTTAAGGCACTCTTGAGTGAAGCATGGCCTTGTCTACGACAAAACAAAATGTAATGTCACCTTCTTCTAACATGTTCAGGTTGTTAGATTTGCAGCATCGCAGTTTAATATGTTCTTTTTGTTTATTAGACGCTCCTTATAATTAATACTGGTATTAATGCACTATCAATAATCGTTTGGATCTCTCTAGGTTCCCTGCTTGGTTTGGTTTTCCCATACACAGATTCGGTATCTGCTGCCTTTTCAGGGGAACAAAGTCTCGGTCTGTTGCAGATGCTTTCAAGGCATAGTGGGTAATTGCAGTATTTAATGGTAATTGACTCTAATAACCAGATAGCTTTCACTAATCTTCGGAGCAAATCTTTTCCTCGGGCTGAGACTGAACCTCGCAGAAGTCAGAAAGGAGAGTGTGTTTTAGAGCAGGACGCCACCGAGTCCAAACTTTCCTCGACTAGAAGCAGGCGTCGAACCGAGACCTTCTGGGCAGCCTCTACTCAGGAGGATTTATTTCGTCCTGCTGAGTCTGAACTAACCTGGACGACAATGCCGGCCTGGGTGGTTTCCTCACAGTCCCTCAGCAGAGTGTACGTGCATCGACCGGGGAAGTGGTAGTAGAGGCCGTCAAAGGTCTCAAAGTTGTACTGACCCCACGTGCGACATGTCATCTCCCTCTCAAAGCCAGGGTTTGGAACTGGGCAGATGGAGGAGAAAAGAACTGATGATGAAAGGACTTCCCATCACTTAATAAATTTACTTCAATTTAATCACTAGTCACTCAACTGTTCAAATAATAATTTCATATAATCCCACATTTATGTAGTTCATTATAATATAATGGCTGATTATGATTATGGTTCTCATTTAAAACTTTTAAAGTGACTCAAATAGGTTCAGGTGTGTAGTTTACCTGTCTGACATCTGTGTCCAGTGGCCTGATACAAGCTGCAGTCACATGACTCTGACTGAATGCACTGTCCTCCATTCAGGCAGGGGAACGCACATGGCCCTGCTGAGAGACAACAAACAAATAAACAATTACACTGCTGCTCATCAGACCGAAAACCTGGGGGAAAAAACTCAGGACAGTGATGCCTCCAACAAGAAATAATCTTCCCTTTTCAGGTGCTTTCACTGATACAAATTTCACCAGTTTCATCATTATTTCATCAGAATCTTATCTGATAAATTTCTGCTGATTCAAACATTCTGACGAAATCGAGTTAAAATGACTCAAAGTGTGCAGGACTTCTGGTTTCTAATCATTTATATTTCACAGGTAAAAAAGTAAGAAATAATGGATAAGATGATATATTTATAGAGCAGAAATATACATGCTAAGAACCACTGTAATAGATGACCAACTCTGAGTATCTGCAGGTCTCAACTTTAAGGAAACCATCTGTCAGCACTCATATGGAGTTGTGTGGGGCCTCAACAAATGTTCCAGTCACTGAACGCACCACCAAACACCAAACGATGGCCCCTCATCCTGCAGTAGCACCATCTGCTTGGTGGGCTTACAGCTCATCTGTGCAGCCTGTCACGTCCCACGCGAGCACAGGTAACATACAGGGGTTAGTGAGGGGCGGCCGAGGGGGGTCGATTAATCAGATAAAAGCTATTTCTCCTTGTTCACTCTGAGATGGGGAAGTGAAATAGATGGCTCATTTGTTGCTTGATTTAAAGGTACATTGCAACTTTTATGGTGCCTCAATAATAGCATCAACTTTGGACCATTTTAGCCAGAACACAGACAGCAGTAAAGCTTCTCTCCATAGATCTGAACTGGGGATACTGAGAATTGCAGAGCTGGTTGCAACACACAGTCTGCACCAGTTTTCACCAGGTGTTATATAAACACTTCTGCCATAACAGTATTTCAAAGAATGATACAACATAGCGGCTATAAGTTTGAATTTTCCATATTATAAATTTACCTTGAATCCTACGAATCGATGACCTCAGGGCTTCCTTCGCCTGCCTGGCAAGCAGTGACATGTTCATTGGACGCTCCTCTCTGCTGACTGTAGGTGATGATTGGTTTGCTGACACTGAGGAGGTGAGTGATTGGTCAGATGGTGTTGATTTTGACGGTGATTGGTTATGTGACGTTATGCTGGATGATACATGGTGTGATGTTTTTGGGCTGTTAATGGATCGATCAGCTGATGTTGAAGTGGTTGGTGATTGTTGTGATGTTGAGGTGAGGGGGGTCTGGTTTGATGTTTTGGAGCCATGCGTTGATTGGCTTAATGGTGTTTGGTTGGATGATGATTGGCTAGGTGTTGTAGTAATGCCTGCTGAATGGTCAGATAAGGTTCTGACTGGTGGATTGCTGACTGGTGATTGACTAGCTGGCACTTTGTTGGTTGGTGTTTGGCTGACTGTTGTGCTGCTTAATGTTTTTCTGGCTGCAGTTGTGCTTGATGGTGATTGGTTGGCTGGTGTTTTGGAGGTTGGCGATTGGCTGACTGGTTGTAATTTTGTTGATGATTGGCTGGATGGTGTTGTGCTGCTTGGGGGTTGGCTGGCTGATGATGTGGTGGTTGGTGATTGGCTGGTTTGTGCTGTGCTGCCTGGTGATTGGCTGGGTGGTGTTGTGCTGGTTGGCGATTGGCTAGATGGTGTTGTGCTGCCTGTTGATTGGCTGGCTGATGCTGTAGTGGTTGTTAACTGGCTGGATGGTGTTACGCTGGTTGGTGATTGGCTGGTTTGTGCTGTGTTGACTGGTGATTGAATGGTTGATGGTGAGGTGGTTGGTGATTGGCTGGCTGATGCTATGGCCGTTGGTGATTGGCTGGTTTGTGTCCTGCCGATTGGTGATTGGCCCGCTGATGCTGTGGCAGCTGTTGGACTGCCTGGCAATTGGCTGGATGGTACTGTGCTGGTTGGTGATTGGCTGGTTTGTGTTGTGCTGCCTGTGGATTGGCTGGATGATACTGCTCTAGACGGTGTTGGACTAGATGGTGCTGTGGTTGCAGATGATTGGTCAGAGGTGAGGGTCCATGACGAGGTCAGTGTCCTCTCTGACTCTGTGCTGGAGGACGTCAGGTTGGACGCAGCAGTCCGACTGTCCAGTGAAGGACTGGAGGAAGACGTGTTGGTTTCTAACACAGCAGCTGCTGTCTGGAGGTCCTTCAAGGAGAGAAAATGTATCAGCAGGTATTTCATGCAACACTGGTAACCATAACCTGATCCTTCCATGCAATGTTTCAGAGCCTCTTCCAACCAAATATATTAAATCTGATCATTTTCATATTGGGCCTTGGCACCGTTTGGCAAAGAGGAGGCATTTTCAGCAAATCAAAGTTAAGTCCTTGTAATGTAGTCTGATTCCTTTTAATTAATTCTACAAGTTTAATATAAAATCAAGCAAATCTGGAAAAACAAGCTCGGCTCTCGGGTGACGGATTAATAAAGGTTTGATAAAAGTGTAAAAGACACCCACGGCTTTTACAATTCTGTGTTTTGTTGGGGCAAAAATTCCTCCCAGAATTACGCGAGTTGTTGCCAAACCAGAGTCCAGACTGGTGAAGAACCAAGGCAGCACTGGGAAAAGAAGAGGCTGGAGAAAAAAAGAGCTGTCATCCAGCCTTCATTAATGACTCCTATGTGACTTTCAACACAGCGTTCCCATCCAGGTCGACCACCCCACCCTCGCCTCCATCGCCTCTCCCCCAGTGTTTTCCCATTTTGAATGATCGTTGTTGTTTGAGGGGATATTTAACGAGTAGTTTGCTGAACTACAATGTGAATTCTCCCTTAGTTCACCACACAGAGCTGCTGAAGATAAAAGATTAGCTTTTAAAATCTGTCTTGGAATAAAACTCACTGAATATCTGGAATATTTTGGTATGGCTATTTCTAGATACTGAACAGAAATATGTACAGGTTAAAAATACTCGCATTCAGAAACCACCAGTCAAACATTTCTACACTTTGAGTCTCCCTGGATACCTGAGCTCTTAAACCAAGGCTTTGATCACAAAGAGGACGAACAAAGCAGATGGCAAAGGTGAAGGGTGGTGGGGCTGTGAGGGGTGTGTGACTATGAATTATTAATCACTGATTAGTATCAGGAGATATCAATACTAAGCAGGTCAAACGTAAATATTCAGCAGTGTCGACACACATGACAGAGCTCTGACATGATATAGATCTGCTCTCTATACCTGTGACCTGCGACCTGTGCTACTAATTGCTTTGTTCGTTTGCTAACCCTCTATAGTTTGGACCGCATTCTCACGCCTCTCTGAGCCAAAGGGAAGCCGGACAAAAGGAGCGACCACATTTAGACTGATGGAGGCTCTGATAGCGGACGAGTGAGACAACAGAAAAGCCACTGTATATTCCTGCTGGGACTCCCTCACATGTCTGTTCCTGAGGAACAAATGTCACAGAGGAGCAATTTCTCTTACATGCTGAAGTGCACATCAGCAGGGAACAATGTCGTTATCAGTTTATATATTGTATGTCATCTGGGTTCAGTCTCAGCCGGCTCTCATGTGAAATTTGTACTTTTTTTGTATGGTAATAAATGTTTTGTTTGGCAGTTTGGACTCAACTAGTGTGAATTTTTACAATAAAAATAAAACCATATCACTAAAATACCACAATAAAACCACAAAAACATTGTCGGTGACATTTTTGTAATTGAATGAAAATTAAATTGGAGTAATCTCTGAGATAATAGCTCCACTTTCTTAACTCTATTATACAAAAATGTTGACCTCCTGCATTTATAACTACACTATCCCATATATAGTGTATGTAGTGTTTATTTATAAATTAACATCCCTGTGTATATTCAAAATGTATATATATATTTTATTGTGAATCTACTTTGTCAGTCAATAAACACAAAGTGACAATATTGGAAGTTTATGCTGGAAATCCTTGAGCACCATAAATTATTTGACCTAAGTCCTTCAGGTGGTGGTTTGATCTTTTCTTTTCTTTACTCCGGCTGTGTTTTGGTGCGAGCGTTGCAGATTTTTTGGTGATCTCCGGCTGTGCGTGTTAGCCGCCTGAAGCAGCTCCATCAGCATCAATGATCAATGCGGCTGCCTACCTGCCCTCCCTGGGAAGCGGTGTCCCATTTCTGCTGCTTTATCCTGCTGCTCCCGCTGCTGGGACAGAGAGAACAAGGAGAGGTTTGTTCCTGCCGCAGCTTTCCCCCTGACACCACAAACCCACCACCGACCAGGAACCATCCAAACCATCAAAAAACCAAACAACCAAAAAATAAAAAAATCTGCCAATCAATCAAACGAAAACTCCCTGCTCCATCAAACACCTCTGACATCTGAATCAAAGTTACAACTAGGGCTGAAATGAGTCAATTTAATCTGCAGATTATTTTTTAAATCAATTGATTAATCAGATGGTCCATAAAGTGTCAAAAATAGTGGAGAAAAAAAGCTCCTCACAAAATCTAAATTCCCATATTTAAATTAATATATTTGTCTAAACACCAAAATAGCCAATATTATCAGAGATGACTGAAAAATAAAAATATTTTACTTTTTTTCTTATTTAAAAGCACAGCAAGTATTCACATTTGAGGAGAAACAATCAATAAATCTGGCCAATTTTGCTTATCAAATTAGTTAAATCATTAATTGAATAAGTTGCGGAAAAAGGTGTTGCAAAGTAATGCTGTCAATGACTTATTGAATAATCAACCACCATTTCATCATGTCAGACATACACAACAATAACATTATTATTTTAATTATAATGAGTCTTAAATTTGGGTAATAATAATAAAAATATGTAATATATGTATCTAACACACTTATATACATAAGAAAAATATGCAAATGATGATGCAAATAACACCAAACTAAAAACATTTTAAAATTATAAAATAATAACACTTTTCTGTTAAATTATATAAAATAACTCACTTATTATATTGATTCCAGTTAGAAAGGTTCTCTCTGTCAACACCTCTGGACAGATGCGCTGAAATCAATAATAATTATGAAAGTCAATGTGTCCAACTACACTTTAAAAGTAAATCCAGATTAAGACAGATGAGAACAGCTGCACATGTGGACAGTAACTTAGATTTCCTAATTTATTCTAAAGTATCACAGAAAGAAATGGAACAACATTTAGGAGTTTTCTTCACTTTCATGTAGAAATCACATCTTACTTAATGTGCGGTATAACCAGCTGCTCAGAGTCGCGTGCGTGCAGGTGACTCACCTTGATAAATTAGGATAAAATACAAAGATAATAAGTGAAACAGCCTTTTCCAGCTCCGTCTTAAATAGGGATCCATTCGTGTTTCGCGGATCCGCAGTCAGTCGGGTTTGGACAGCATCACCTGGTGAAAACCCTCCGGCTGGACTCCCGCTGCTTCCTGCGCTGCTCCATCCGGATCATCCCCGAGCGGCCCGCCGCGCGCCTCAAGAACCGCTGCACCTGCTCATTAGCATAAAATATGCGCAGGTGGGCGCGCGGGTGGGCGGGGCAGAGCTGGGGAGCTGAACGCATGCGTGGATGCTCTGCTGTGGAGCGATGATCCCACCTGTAGAAAACAAATCTGAAACTCTAACCATTTCTATCTGCAGATTAAAACAGATTTTGTGACATAATCCCTGATTAAATTCAATATAATTAAAATATAACACCAAACCCAGTGACCAGCTGTTATTATAAGTCTAAATCAAAGCTTTATTCATACATAACATACACCCGAAGCTGTGTTGAAAGCACCTCAGCCTGACAGGTGTAACTGTGCAGTATTTACACTGAACAAGAGGAGCGGTGAGAACAGCGCCCCCCTGTGGTCCACTGTCAGAGCAGCATCACAGCAGCCTGTGGGGGGTGGACAGTGTCATGCAAAATGAAAGTTAGTCATAATAATGTAATTTAATGTCATTTATTCTTCAGACACAATCTGGATTAAAACTGAAACACTGCAAACTTTTACTAAAGTAGTCAAAGTTTATTTAAAAATGATATTTTGTACATTGTATTGAGACTAACACAAAGACTCTCACCCTGAACTCACCCTACATCTTTCAATTATCTGATCCACTACTGCACTACATCTTTACAGTCCACCCGGTATTTAATTTTGCACTACTTGCACTATGTCTACATGCCTAGATTTTACTTGGCTACCACTGCACAGCATTAAACATGTAGGCTACAGTAAAAATAATAGCACTTATTTTAGGTAACTTCATGTATCATTTTTTGGTCATCATCTTTGTCTTTACTGCTCTAAGCTGCTGCTAATAAAGCATGCAGCAATGTGCATTACATTAGAAATGAATGTAATATAATGATTAAAAATACCTGTATAAAATGCAGGAGGAAAACAGACAGATTTAAAGGGATAGTTCAGATTTATTTTATCAAGGTGGGGTCGTATGGGGTACTTATCCACTGACAGTATATTACCTACAGTAGATGGCAGTCAGCATGTCGCCAGTTTGGAGAAGCAGGCTGGAGACTGACATGGAAGCTAAGCAGTCTGATCCTGTGGAGGGGTCAGCAACAAAATGTATTTAGCCACCTAAAATAGCCCCATCTAAATTCATCAATATCAGTTAAGTGTATAATATATTGAAGAGTATTTTTACTGCTTCATATTAATGTCAGAAAGTGATTTCCAACTGGAAAATTAAGCCGTTACACCGCTGTTTTCAAAGCCAGACTCCATTGAGAAAAATCGTGATTTAACACCTCTTAACACAGGAGCTGCTGCTCTACCGCTGCTTCGATCAGTTAGTTAGTTTGTGTTTTTGTGTGACTTCAGCATTTACAAGGGTTAGTTGGGATTCACCAAAGTCACACAATAACACAAACTAACTGATGCAAGGCAGTGTTTGACCAGCAGCTCCCCTATTCAGGAAATTTAAATTATTGTTTTTCTTAATAGAGTCTGGTGCCTTGAACCTGAGCATAGATGGGGAGCTGAAGCTATTAACGGCTTCCCCATTGAAACTGGCTGTCTGATGGAAAGGTAAACTGGTGAAAATACTGTCAGTATAGTGTACGTAGTCTAAGTTTTTTTAGGTGGCCAAAAAACATTTTGTTGCTGCGCCTGTACACAGCAGTAGATAACTTAGCTTCAAAGGCCAAGCCTGCTTCTCCAAACTGAGGGCATGCCGACTGACATCTACTGCATGTAATACACTGACTAAGAATAAGTACCCCATACCACCCCACTTGATTTTAATGATCTTGGTTTATATGTTGTTTATTAAGTCCAACAATTAAAACTGGGGTCATTAGTGGGGATCAAATATTTAAGAGAGCATTTTCCAAAAAAGCATGCTTCAAGGTGAACCCCTTTTTGTTGCATGGCCTCTCTTCTGGTTGTTTCTCAGAATGACAATCTAGGCTGCATTCATCCCCAGAAAAACGTAGTGAAAGGTGTAATTTAACCAAAGCGGTAATGCCTTGAACAGCCTGTGGTGTTGCGCAAGGACACTGCCTTTGATTATAGCAAGGTTAAATTAAATTAAGTTAAATTAAATTCAAAGGGGCTTTATTGGATCTCAGGATCTTGAGGCACAGCCAGGGGGAGGAAGGGGTCTGGTTTGGGGACCTCAGAATTGTGCCTCTGCTTTCTGAAGAAGATGATTTGGTTTTGTTGGCCCCATCACATCAGGTCCTTAAGCATGCACTGAAGCGGTTTGCAGCTGAGTGTGAAGCAGGTGAGATGAGAGTCAGCACCTCCAAATCTGAGGCCATGGTTCTCTGCCATAAACCAGTGGAATGCCCCCTCTGTGTTGGGAGAGAGTTTCAAGTAGGAGTTGAAGTGAAGGAGTTCAAACATCTCGAGGTCTTGTTCACGAATTAGGGTAAAATGGAGTGTGAGATGGATGGACGTTTTGGTGTGGCGTCCGCAGTGATGTGCGGGACCGCTGTGGTGAAGAGGGAGCTGAGCCTGAAGGCGAAGCTTTCGATTTACTGGTCCATCTAGGCTCAGCCTTAGAGATAGGGTGAGGAGCACGGACATCCGGTGGGAGATCGAAGTAGAGCTGCTGCTCCTTTGCATTGAAAGCGGTCAGTTGAGGTGTTTCAGGCATCTGATCAGGATGCGTCCTGGGCGCTTTCTGTTTGAGGTGTTCCAGGCACATTGCACTGGTAGGAGGCTCCGGGGCAGACCCAGAATACGCTGGAGGGATTACATATGTCAACTGGCCTGGGAATGCCTTGGGTCCCCCAGGAGGAGCTGGAAAGTGTCGCTGGGGAGAGGGACTTCTGGGGTGCTTTGTTTGGCCAGCTGCCCTCACGACCCGGCCCCAGATACGTGGTTGAAAATGGATGGATGGATGGATACATTGCCAAAGCAAGTGTGAAACAAAAACAAAAACTGTGTGTATAGTAAGTACAGATCTACTAGAATTTATATACACAATGCTGCTGATTAGGTAACACATCTGATGCACCCACCAAACGAGAGAAAACTGATCTCAAAGCCTGTTGCACAGTTTTCGTTCAACCTGGATACCGTACCAACACAGTGCATACCATTTTCAGATTCAACGTGCCCCTGATCTGAACCTGGAACGTACATCTTCCTCACACCTGATGACAGGAAACATACACCTTCAATATGACTGAGGTGACCCCAGTGTCACCAACTGCACAGACTCGTATTAGCATGTGAAAGTCAGGTTTTCAGCAGCGGAAACGCTTCCATCGTCTGTCTGTCTGGGTAAAAAAGGGCTTTGAATGACTGAAGCCCTCAGAGACCCCAACAGGCTTTGTGTTGCTCAGCCAGGTGGTGTCTGCTTTCATAAATGGAAATAGGACCAGAGGAGAAAGAGCAAGGGGGTCAGTGGGGAGGGAGGTTTTAAGAGGAAACGTTAAAAAAAACATCTTGATTTCAGATTTGTTTGTGCAGTTAGTCTCTAAATCTCAAACTCCTATAGCTGTTTGTTGAAACAGACATGCGAACTTAAGCATCCTCCTGAAGCACACAAGGCTTCAGCCCCATCATACACTCACACAAATGCACTGTACTGGAAACCTGGCGCCTGCTTTGTGCCCTGCAGACTGCTCATTAAAGCGCTCATGAAATGACTGATTGTTTTCTGTAGATTTATGCGTTTCTGTATGAATTAAGATGGTTGTGGCAGGAGATGAATACATTTTGACTTCTCTAACCTGTCTGTGACACTCAGCCCCAGACCCATTGATTTTTACTGCAGACAGAAATCTTTAAAGGAATAGTTCACCCCCCCAAATGACCATTTGTGTATTAGTTACTCACCCCATGTCACGTAACTCTTAACGTTAACTTTTTCTTGCATGCCTCCAGTGAACAACAAATCCAAAAGCAGAGAAAATTGTTGATGAGTTGCAGCCTTAGGGGATCATGTTCAACAACAAAACTTACTTACTTAGTTAGGGTGCTTTCAGACCTAGAGTTGTCTTACTTTGGTCTGAATCAGGGACAAATTTTGTTACAAAGTTGTATAATTGCCTAGAGTTGGTTTGTGTTCTCACGGCAGCATTTATAAGCGGACCAGATAAAATGCCTTGTGTGAGAAAGCTGCTCTTGATTGGTCAGAATTTCCATGTGGGAAAAAATCCAGGAAGTAAAGCAAACGTTGAAGAAGAGTACACTTGCAAGATAAATGTGACACTTTCTAATGTCACAATGGAGGGACAACTACGCAGGTTGATTTTAGCGCTGCTCATCGTGGACTATATTGCTGTCATTGTTCATTTTAGTCAAACCATACAGTTTGAAAACGAGGCGCGGCTCCAACTAGAAAACAATGTTTTGATGCATTGGATGTGCTGAATGTGCATATTAAGGCAGTACAGGAGGAGGTGCACATTAATAATCCTCCAGGACTGTAACATGCTCATGTTTAACCCAAACAATGTGTCATGTGACTGCAGTTGGTTCACATCCAGGTCGGAACACCTTCTCACCACAAACGAACCGCACCAGAGTTCATTTGTATCCAGACAGAGACCACCTCTTCAAGAAGATCTCAGTCTGGTTGTTTCCTGCCCCCCCCCCCAAAAAAAACCATGCTAAGTGGGCAAATGAACTTGAGTTTGATTGAACCAAACCAAACAGGGCAGGTATGAAAGCACAATTACTCTTACTCAACTCGTGCAGTATAAACAGCTCTTTCTGACGGAGCACTGAACTAAAAGTGAAACTTGTGTATCCTTTCTTCTAAGCCAGATCACCCTGAGGCCTGTGAGAAAAACGTCAACAAAACACGATGATTAACTGATATACAAATGGTCATCTGTGGTCAAGCTGTATTTAGGCACATGATGCTTTGAGCCAAATGCTAATGTCAACATCCTAACATGCTGATGTTAGGTCAGGTAATGTTTACAAAGTTTACCATCTTAATGTGTTAGCACGCTAACATTTGCTAATTGGCAAAAAACACGTTATAGCTGAGGCTGATGGGAATGTCAAAAGTATTCAACAGATTAGATGGAAGTTAAAAGATTAGTAAAATTATTATGTTTCATCCTGAGGGGAACATGAATGTCTATGGTGCTGTTGAACTGTACTGCATTATACTGGCAGGTGTTTCTATTATTTGTCTGTCTTATTTATTTCAGTAAATAAAGACAAAACAACAAACACTTTTGGGTTCAACAGCACCACAAACTGTATCCGAATCAACAGCTCTTTAAAAGAGTTTCAACAAAAACAAATTATAACTTTCGTGAAGGAGGATTTATTGCAGGACTGTATATTTGACATTAGTTTTAGCTTAGTGTGTGTCTAATAACTGTCTTCTCTACCTGTGTGAACAAGCCAAATTAGATTCTGTCTGGAGTCAAGTGCCAGCACAACGCAGGATAGTAATAATATGCTTAACGCAAAAGGTTCCAGTTTTCATATAGTAGTATAAACACAGCAGATTGTAATCTATACAAACTGTACAAGAAGTTCAACAACAAAACAAAATCAGGTGCAAAGGAAGACATTCATTGTTTGGAATTTCTTACGTGTCGGACACCGCTCACGTTAACTCCCATGCTCACTCAGAAACATAAATAAAGGCAACAAAGAAAGTGAACATTCAAAGATCACTGAGCCAAAACTTCTACCTGTTCATGGTCTTACTGATTTAGAATTGAGGGTTTTCACTCACAGAAAAGTGAGAAATAAAGAATATGAACCGTCTGCTAACCTACACAGAAGCTGACAGTTTCTGTTTGACTTCAGTCAGCTTCAGATAAAGACTGGAGAGTCTTGTGACTTGGCGATATTTAACATTTTTCTTCTCAGAATCATGAGCTAAATCAAGTGAGAAATACTGCAGGTATAAATTAAGATTTTATAATTCCTTTTCTGTTTTTTTACGTTTTAGTCTGAGCTCCTCGCCTCTCAGATAGGAAACAGCAGTAAAGGAGAACAAACAGGAAATGTTTGTTAATTTAGCTTTCAAATCAGTAACCATTAGCTTTGATTAGGGGGCTTTTAAATCAGGGACCCTGGCCCATGTTTTAATACACCTGACCCCCTAAGTCCAGTTCACTTGACTAGTGTGACCACTGTGTACTGTACTCAGGCACAATACCTCAATCTGTGCCCGAGTCCACTTAAAAAGGTGATCTTGGGTACAATTCTTGTGCACTCTGGTACGGTATGCATGTCGTAACAAAACGCGAAAGCGGACTGTTCTCTAACACAAGACTATATCAGACAGCAGCGCAGCCCAATGCAGACAGACCCAAACTTAGCTCTGCTGCTGTCTCTGACCTACAGTTGGAGCTCCAGCAGGAGGCGGAGAGTTCCAGCGACTCGCTCCTCCACCAGTCTGTTGATGACGTTCCTCGGGGGAACAGTGTCCATCTGTGGGGCCCTTTCCTACACTGTAGCACAACAAAAATGCCACGTAGATGATGCAAGTGTATTCAGGTACAGAGAACTATTACTAATGTACATACTCGGGCACAGCTCGAATCAGTGGTGCCTAATATGAAGATGCCCTAAGACATTAATACTCATATGTGGAATAAAACATAAGTATTTCACTCATGACCTCAGGATGACCGGGAAAAGAACCAAACAGCAGCCCATGTCCCCTTTTAGCTTCATTTCAAATGAAAGGCAAGTTCTTACACAGACTAAAGATGTCACATCTTGAAAAAGGTTAAAACTTCTCACTATCTACACATCAGGGAATTAAAAATGCATAAATATTTACAGAGTTTTGTTCATAAATGATAAATCCACCCCTTGAAAGATTTGACACATTTGAAAAGAAGATACCTGTCAGAAAAGTTTAAAACATTGGAATATGTACAGAATGTAAAGAGTGTCACCAACCTAAAATATCGTTTGTAGGCTTGTTGTTTCTTTCAGAGCATCAGGCAACAAACAGGGAAAACTTTCAGCCAGATATCAGATATTTCATTTTTAACAGAACCTCATTGTACAAACTAACTGAGCCTCTGAGCTGGACATGAATCAAAATGATCTTTTTGTTTCTTTCCTTGGAGGAACTTCTAATGCTTTTACTTTTAGACTTAAGATCATGAAATACCTCTTAAGTGAAAGAGCAGATTAACAGAAGGTTAACACTGCTGCTTCGCTGTGTTTAGTGTATGTGTGTTTGTGTGTGTGAACTCAGTGATCTTTGGATAGAGAGTCCTGCACACTGCCTGGTGTGCAGCGTTATCTGGGCCGGTGGTTGGCCAGCAGGAAGTCTTTGTCTTTGCAGGTGAGGCAAAGTTTGAGGTTCCTAAGGGAGCCGCCAGCAGAGTAAAACGCCCAGATGCCCATCAGGAACAAGATGATGTAGGTGGGAACGAGGCTGGCGACGTACTCGGGGTTCTGGAAGGTCTGTGGGACAAGACGAGAAACAGATAAACACAAAACACAAACACTAAGTTTACTACAGGTTTTCCAGCTCTGTATACCATAACTAAATGACCACACAAAAGCTACCTTATGGGTTTTTATTTTTTGCTCATACAACTAAAGCCCAGTTCAGACCAAAGATTTGCAACGAGATGAGTTCAAACATGTAACTACTTGCAATGCGTCATTCAGCAACATTCTAAAAACCAGCTGGTTCACACCGATGCAACTAGATGAGACAGTGTATCATCTTTATGCAACAACTCTCTGTATTTCTGATTTCAGGTTTTTAAAGCTTATTTTGTGGCTGAATACAACTCATGAGGATGGAAAAAGAGGGCTCTGCAGGGAGGGAACACCTGACGTAGCAAGCGACCATGCTGTCTACGATCATTTTGACTTGACTGGTGGATTCTCTACAAGCTGATATGCTGCTGAGAGAGGTGACGTGCCTTACATTCTATAACCAGCCGCTGGCAATTTGACCAGCTGTGTTGCAGGTGACACCATCAGCCGGCTTGAGTTGAGTTCAGACAGCCAGTTCACACCACTGCAACTTTTCTCTGCAACTTTCTAAAACAGTTTCATCTCATCGTGAATCATTGGTCTGAACTGGGCTTAAAACAAACACCCACCCAGCCCTCATCAACACTCACCAGACAGGAAACGACAAGGTGGCTGATGACAACAGCAGCCACCGCCCACCAGCGCTGCTTCTCGCAGGCATCAAAGAAGACGACGCCCCAGAACATGTGAAGCAGGATGATGGCCATGGTCATGAAGGCTGAAAAACGAAAAGTGTAACATGTAGGATTATGTAATCTAAACTATTCCTCATTTAAAATACTGATACACCCACTTTTTCTGAACTTGACTTTGACAACCCAGGGGAAAATGGTGGGAACAACTTTACAGATTCAATACACTCAAATACACATTGTAGCTGACAGCTAAATTGGAAAGTTTCTGTGTATATTGTTACCTGAGGACAGGAAGTAGTGCTGCGAGTCTCCATGGATCCCAACAGTCCCTGGCCCCACAGAGTCCGCCAGGATGTTCACCACCGAGAACGCACCGCTCATGAAGCCAAAGCCGAGGCCGGACACTGAGGCAAAACGGCGATGACAGAGGAGTGTTTTATTCCACTGACTGCATGTTAACAGTGTTAGCAGCACCTTTTTATTTATCAGATATATCAGCAATGGGTATATGTTGGGAGATCAGCAACAAGATACTACAGCCCAGATAATATAAATACCTGTTTGTGGTCATTCAGAAACAAAACTACGTCTTGCTAAAATACTTAGTCCACCAGAGAGTACAGAGAAGTTTATTTTTAATTATAAAATGTCTCACTGAGTACAGATCTTGATCACTATTCTTGAAGGACCATATTTAAGGGACTGGATGTTTTTAAGTACTCCAGCAAGTTAGTATTGTGCTTCTATGATGTTGGGGGATTTTAGAGACACTGGTTTAAAGAAGCTGGTTAAAAACGAAGCAGTAGAGACTGAGACATCCTGACTTTTAGTCCACAGCATGATGCATATTTAGTTAGTGCTAACACTGCTAGTGCTAGTCCTCCAATGATAGGTGAACTTATTTTAATGTATGAAATCACTGGAGTACCCCTTTAAAGATGAATACTGGACAAAACACATTATCAGATTTTCTTAACCCTGTTCAGCAGCTGGGAAGTTGAAATAACGCTTTTTCCAAAGCGCCACACAAACACAGTCAGCTTTAAATAAAACAAAGAGACAGACAGTGATGTGAAGTGCAGACTAACTGTACCATAGGCCAGCTGACGTATGGAGATCGGCATGGTTTCCTCCTGACTGAGAGCGAGGAGGCCTTCATTCGCCTTCCTGCAGGAAAAACACACACAAACACACACGTCAGCGTTTAAGCTCCTCGTTTCACTGTGTGCTGTCAACAAAAACATCAGTAAGAAATATGTGTGTCAGTAAGAGGAAGATGATACGCACTGCAACAATGGACCTTTAATAGAAAAAAAAAATAAATAAAGGTGGGAACTGGAACAAACTGGGACACCAGAGACACACACTCTGGGGCACTACTCACCAGGGTGTAATTATGATGATGAGAGAGTGCAGAAGTTAGTTTATTAAATTACACACAAGTTGTAAAATGTCCTAGTGTTAGATTTAAAACAAGTCTCAAACTGAAGAACCTTGACATTGTGTGCGTCAGATTTCTGAGCTTTGACATAAAACTCAACTTGAGCTGCAGGGTTCAATTCAAAGATACAAAATTGTCTGTGAGGTATTAGTCTCGCTCACCAGACCTTTCTCAAGAAAAGAAAGGTCTGGCTGGGCCGACTCTCACTTTAAGATTGGAGAAAAAAAAAACGCCCCGGCTGCTTGTATTTCTTTCAACCAATCACAATCGTTCTGGGCGGTGCCACAGCAACGATGCACTTGCAAAAATATTGCTGGGGGGAAACAGGTTTTGGTGACACATGCCCACAAAAATATCGCCTACAGGACGCGAACCATGGCAGAAAAACGGCTACATCTCCGCAAGATCAAACACCGCAAAAGTTAGTAAAGGACGCGTTGAAAACGGTTGAAAACTGCTACACAACCGGAGGTGGTGGGTGGCTCGTTCCGCCCAATGAGAGGCTGATCTATGCAGCAAACTTCCGCCCACTCAGCCTAGTGAGGTATTAAAAAAAAGAACAGTTTGTTCTTGGATTTTACCGTCTTCTTTCATTTTATGTTTATGCAGATTAAACTTTTCAGACAAATATCTCCACCCCACAATCACTACCTCACTCTACACTTCAGATCAGCTGTTTGGTCTTCACAGAATCACGTTGTACACTTTCTACTGACATCGACAAACTTAGAAAGAGTGCTGCAGTGTTTTAGATTTTCAAATGTTTTTCAGATTGCCACTGGTTTGCATTTGTTTTATTACAGTAAGAAAATCTTATAGGGACTTACAGTCAGGATACTGTTGCTTTCATCAAAAAAAATCAAACTGTTTTAAGATGAAATGATTACCTGATTAAATGAGTAGTCAATCAACAGAAAATTAATTTGCATCCACTCTGAAGTTTGTTAACGCAAAAGTTAACAGGTTCTAGCCTCTTTAATATGAACATTACGGCCCTTGTCCACCAAAATTAGCGCATCTACATGGGTTCTTTAAACATATCACATTAAGTTCTGGGAAACTGTGAGGGACATTTTTCGTAATTTTTTGACATTTGATGAACCACACAATTGATCAATTAATCAAGAAAATAATCAGATTAATAGATGATAAATATTGTCATTTGCAGCCTGAGACCTAAAATATCATAATACTTATAAGAACATGCAAAGTTTTTTGCTTTTCGAACTCTTGGCATATGTCCTGTGATACTGCCGTCAACTTGGCAACAAAAAACAGAAGCATCATTGTCTCTCAGTATTGACCAGTATAGGGTGATAAACACTGGATACTTGTTTTGGCATTTTGGTGCATCTCTGTGAGTTTTTAAAATGGTAAAAGTCAGCACCAGACAATCATTTCACTGCAGGACAACTGGCTGATTATTCAGCTTTAGTGGCCTCTAGTGGCTGCTGGTGCTCGTAATCATTAGCGCTGTCCCAGTTCCGGACTACATCCTGACTCTAGGCAGTGCGTGACCAAATTAAGTTTACTCAAAAAAGTCAGCGTGCACATTAAAATACATTTGAATAGGACTGTGCTGTTCATGGACAATATTGAGGCAATGCACAAAAGAACCTGAGCTGGTAGAGCAGCTGCAGAAAGCTCCTAGAAGACAAAAAAGGGTGTTTTTAAATCTTTAGATAGATATATAGACATGTAATTAATCCTGAGGGAAATGAAGGCACCCAGTAGCTTGTTACACAACACAACGTATGTGTGGCCTCTTTACAAGATGGCGCTGACGTGAGTGGCAGCCTCTGCAGTAGCTCTGTCTCTGTAGTGTACTTTATCTTTACTCTTTCCCATTGCTTGTCCACATTTTCGTTTTTCTACTGCACACTTTGAGTGGATCTAACTATATCCTATGGATATTGCTACTTCATTTCTGCAAGATGGTGGCGGACACCTTGTTTATTCAAAGGAGCAGCTGCTCTCATTTTGAATGACATGGCACGACAATGTTTACACTATACCAGAGGAGCTGAGGCGGCGCTAAAGGGGCTGCAGAGCTGGATCTAGCAAGAAAGATGTTTTAGCAGCAGCATTTAAAATCATAATTTGACTGACTTCCAACTGCACTAAGTATGTTGATTTGTTGTATACTAACTACAAAAACTGTAAAAACTGAACACAGCAACTTTTTATCTTTTTTGTTTATCGAGCAGTTTCTGTCATCAGGATTATGTTTACATTTTCCTCACCTCCTTCAGTCATATCAAACTTCTTGCAATAATTATAAAAGACTGTTGTAGATGTCTATTTTTAAGATAGGTTTCTTCAAGTCAAGGCTTAAGAAGCATCTCAATACAAGCTGTGAAAATCCACTGCTGACAGAAGATACTAAAAATCAAATGAAAAGTACATTTATTCCAAAACATACAAAGCTGCATTCAAGAATGTGATGGAAATCTGATTATGATGGTAACTGGCTCAGGACCAGATGACGTGATTCACACTGAATATAATCAGAATGAGTCTGTCAGTGTTAAAACAGAGACTGTATTGCAGGCCAGCTGTGAACATCGTGACAGGAACTTACTTCAGCAGCTTGTAGTAAGCGAAGCGGAAGGTTTCCTGCAGCAGGACGGACAGCACCACACCGAAGATGAGGAGACCTTTCTGCTGCGCTGGGCTGTCCTTGTTACTGATCTGAACTGAGATGAACCACACCAGGGAGGCCAGCAGCAGAGACACCAGCCAGAAAAACGCTCTGAGAGGGGAATAAAACACACACGCAATTAGTTATATGAAAAACAGCTCAGACACAGGCATGTGTGACATCAGTGTGTTACTGAAGTTGATTTCAGTCCAATAGCTACATCAGTTCTCTTTAAATTTCCAGATGTTACACAAAGTATACATTGATCTGTTTATGCTTAAATAAGCTTTCCTTAAGGCCTTAGTTGTCACAAATGGATGTGAATGTGGATGCAGACATGCTGCCTTAACTGTCTAAATAAATGCTCTGAAGTAGGCGATTCCCACAAGGTATTCACTTTTTCTACTGGCTGTCCATTTTTGGCACATTGGCCTGAGGATCAGGTAAAAAAAAAATCAGGCTGGAATGTCCTTTACAGCTTACTAAGCAGGAGATAGCAGAACATTAACATTCATTTCACAGTCATTGACATCATTATATGGCAGGCTACTGCATGTAATGATGTCTTATCTCTGACACAAGACAAGATAAACTTTTATTGATCCCTAGAGGAGAGGAGCAGCATAAAGACAGAAACAGCACAGATTAATAGGGTAAAAATAAATACATAATAAGAGGTATATAATACTAAATTATGAATGGAATAAAAAAAATCAAGAGCATTTGGAGACAAAACCTACACGATAAAGTAAAAGTAGTGTGATTACTAGCAGCAGAGTCAGCAAGTCTATAGAGAGCATACGAAGCTAGCGATATGATTATTTGTCTGTATTAAGAGTTGTAATATAGAATATGATGCAAAAAAATCTACGTAAAAAAATTAACACAATATATTATAATAAAGTAGATTATTATTAGAATCTATTATGTAGCCTATGTTATGTATATTCTACGAGATATGAGATATAGCACAAGATGAAAGCTAAATAATATATAACGTAACACATAGATGACCATATGCCAAAGCTATGAAACCAGACTGAACTGAATAGACTGTTTTCAAATATTCTGACAATCCATTCATTGTTTTTGAATAAAATTTCAGTAAATATTGAATAATGCAACTTCCCTGTGCCAACTGTGACTAGATATAGATATTCAATTTACAGGTGATTGAAGATACAAAGAGCAAATCTTCACATTTTAGAAGCTAAATAAACACAGATTTAGGCATTTTTGCTTAAAAAAAAATAAAATAGCAACTATATTAATAATTGTTTAACTGTTAGCTTAATCTTTATCTCCATGTTTATAATGTGAGGTGAAACCTTTTGAGAACTTAGGCTAATTAATATCTCTCTGACACAGTGTAAAAAAAAAACTAATTTTGAAACTTTATGCAATAAACATTAATATCTGTTGATACACAGAGCCAGGTCACACAAGCCCGCTTCTCTTAACATTATTCGTTATTTGTCAGATGCAGAACAATTAGAAGAAGATGTACTTTATTAACCCACGCTTTACACTTGGTCTGAACGGGGACTTGAACCATGCCCCTATGGACTGAGCTACTGACACCCATAATTTTACAGCGGAGGCAGTCTGTGACAATTTAATTGTTGTTCTCTGGCTCCCTCCTACAATGCTCCTCCAAAATGTCAAAAAGAAAAACACCCAAGTACAAGTGAGAATCCAAGACACTGTGCATGAATTAAAATATAGGAATAAAATAGAATATAAATTAAACAGAAACATATTATTCAAAATAAAACAGTGGTAGAGTAGTATTCAGTAGTGATGAAATTACTATCATTACACTGTGCAATTGATAAAGTGGTGGATTAATGCAAGATTTTGATTAATTTTCGGTAACTTCAACTAAATTGCCACCACATGTTAGATATCAAAAGACTTCAGTAACGAAGTAAGCCAACACTGTGGCACCTTACGTTACTTGTCTACTATACTGTTAATAACACTGGCCTTTTTCTAATAAGTTAATGTGTTGTTAACAGTTACAGTTAGCTCCAACCAAGTTAATGCAAGAAAATGTGTATCTTTGATAATAATATACCAAAGTAGCTGTGAACTACTCACGTTTAGTCAAGTTTGTTCATAGTTTAAGGTAAATGAGCACAACCTGTGCAGCCCATTAAAACCTTAACGTTTCTATTATCGGACACAATTAAGGTGATTATATTTGGCCCTTCTCTCGACATCATCTTTATCGTTTCCTAAATCGCTGTAAACCGAACAGACCTCTGAGCATAATAAATACAGCTTCTTGTCCAACAGTTATGAATTAACAGTTAGCTAGCTAACGTTGTCTTTGAATTAAAAGCTAAGATACATTGTTTAAACCCTAACGCTGGATATTTGAATTATTGTCACTAGTGTGTGTAGTGTGCGAGAACAACCCTAAATGGCTGAATGTATCTAACTGTATGAGATATAAGAGAGAAACTTTCAAGATGAAAATGGAAGCTAACGGTAGCTGCTAACGTTAGCTAAGGAAGCGGTCTGTTAGCTAAAAGCTAGCTCCGCTAAACACTGGGTTTTATCTGATTAAACGCCATATTCGTGCCTGTATCACCTTGATATAATGAAGATAAGTTCACTATCACCCTGCTTTGATAAATATAGACTAACTCTCACCCTGCTATGAGGAAAATGACCCTCAGCGGCTCCCGGGCGATGGTAAACAGGAACAGAGCGATAGCTGGGCCGAAGGCGATGAAGGTGCAGCCGAAAAATACCGCCGCCGTCATTTTGGTCTCTTTATGGGGGGAAATCAGCGGCCAGCAGCGCGAATACAAGCGCCTTGTCTTGTTCCTTTAAACGTGGATATAACGATGTTTGTCTTTCAAATTTTCAACCGTAGCCTGCTGGTGTAGTGGATGGTTTCCCCAACTTCCACCTCCACTAGCGTGTCACATGACCGAGGGAAAGCGCTGTCTTCTTCTTCTTGAGTTTTAGCGGCAGTTGGTAACCAGCTCATTACCGCCACCTACTGCTTCAGAGTGCGGACCAGAGATTTACCAACATTAATCCTGTTTGTTTGAAGTCAAGGATGACAGGTTCATTCATGTTTTTGTCTTCTTTTATATGTTGCCTTTCTTGTTCATACTTATTTACTTTTAATCAGTGGTACAATTCAACTGGCAACCCTACTTCCTGTAGGGGAGACTGCAGCCCTCAAAGCATTTTCTCTGTAGACCACCATTACATGTCTATAAAATTGTTGACAGAACACCTCCAACTGCAAACAAGGTCAATTAACAATCTTTCTGTCCTGATATTTTTAGTCATGGTGGTTTTATATTTGTTAAACTTTCCTCAAGCCAAAAAAAGCAATTTAAAAGTCTACGATGTCATCACAATGTGAAGTCTACAAGCCGAGCAGGAATTTGCGGGCAGAGCCAGCGGGAGAAACTAGAAAACTTTTTTGGCATGTGTGCCAGGCAAGCAATTACATTGGAATGATTAGGCACCATTTTGGTGTCCAGTATCTAGTTATTATTAAAACCTATGCATGAAACTTATTATGCACATGGTCTGTGATGCTCCCTCTCTGCTGACCAAAGGACAAACTGATGTCTCATACTTAACATTATTATTTCATACTGTTTTAATTAAATTAATTGATCAGTGGTTATTGAATTGTTTTAACTACATGTATATATTTTTGGGACTTTATTGTGGGCCTTGCTTTTAATATGCAGTGTTGGGTAAGCTACTTGGAAGATGAAGTGAGCTAAGCTACCAGCTACTCTACATCAAAATGAAGTTTCACTACACTGAAGCTATCCCCAGAGAAACGTAGCAAGCCAAGCTATGAGAAAATGGCAAAAGTAGCTTGCTACCTGCAAAGCTATTTTTTTTTTGTTTTGAGTGTGGGGTAAACTGTCCCTTTTAATAGCCTAACATAAAAATAATAAGAAACGTGTGCATTTAAATGCCTTCTCAAAACCTTTTTAAAAGCCTGATATTGTTGTTAGTTTCATTTTTACACTTCTAATACTGTCTATTATGCATTTAATTCATTTTTTGAAAATTATTTTCAAATTATTCTATTCTGTTGCATTTTATTCTACTTAATTTTTCTATGTTTAATTTCATGCCTTGTCTCACATTTACCATTTGTAAACCCAAATTATGTTAATCTTGATGGTTGAAAACTCCTCTATGTTCTGTCTATTTATATTTCATGATTTATCAAATTATTTCTATGACACACTCAAAAGCACCACATGATTTATTTATTCCGTCATTTATACACATTGCCAACAGCATAGACTCACATAACACAGAGAAATGAATAATACTGGTCAACAGAAGAACAACACGCTGATGTTTAAGCTTCTGTCTCAAACATCTTCTTCCTGCCGCCCATCCCAGCCTTGTCTTCAATGTTCTTCCTCCAGTCGCCTGTTTGTTTCTCCTGCAAAGACACACATGCAAAAGATGCAGCAGGCTCACATCACAAATAATAAATAGTTGAAATGCTCTTATTAATTTGTGTTTGAGGAATTATGATTTTCAGTCTGTTCTGTTGTTGTATTTTTATGCCAATGTTTGATTTCAGAGATGGACACAAAAAAATGTACTCAGTTCAACCCAAACTAAATGTAATCCTGCTGTAATTGTCCTTCAATGTAAAATCTGAAGCACGCACCTCCTCTTTCACCTCCTTCTTGACCTGCTTCAGGTTGGCTCTCAGGTCCATAGAAACTTTGTGTTTGGAGCCCAGCAGAGCAGCCAGCATGGCATCAGCCGACATCCGCACCTTCTTCAGGGCTGGCTTCTTAAACTTCCCATTCAGATCCTGAACCATCAGCTTCAGGTCGTCGATCTGACAGAAGAGAGAGTTACTTTGAAATATAAAACAAATATATATAATATAAAACATGGTGTAGCTGTTAATGTGGGCTGTGGAAACAGAAAATAACATTGATTTTAAAAAAACACCTTTGGCAGGAAGTCAAACTTGAAAAAGACGTACCTCCTTGTTGGACTTCTTCACTTTGATCTCTATGTCGTATCGCTCGTCATCCACCAAATCAATCTGCTTATGAAGTTTCCGGCACAGCTCCTGATTGTTGTAATAGACAGGAAAACAGGTGTGACAAACATAGCCAACGTAACAAGCAGGGGATCCATTCTTTCTATATTTTATGTTACAAAGCCAATTTTCTGTCACCTCCTACAGTCTGTGTTTAATTAGTGTGTGTTTGAATATAACAGGAAAAACAAATCTGAAAAGTTAATTCAGCATGTAGGTGCTGTATTTTTAAAATTTTAACTGCATATGTCATAACATTTATATATATCCATCCATCCGTTTTCAACCGCTTATCTGAAGCCGGGTCGCAGGGGCAGCAGGCTGAGCAAAGCACCCCTGACATCGTACCCAGGCCAGACAAGGTATGTAATCCCTCAAGCATGTTCTGGGTCTGCCCCGGGGCCTCCTTCCATTTAGACCTACATATCATCTTATAAAGTTTTTGGGTAACATCAAGCAGAGTTTCTTTTCTTCTTTTCTGATTCATTTTAGTCAATATTCCTAGTCTTTTATCTCTGTTTTTGGTCTCCACAAACTTTCTGGGGAAATAGCTGTCTCTTTACCTGCTAAATGCTCCACCAGCTCAGGCTGTTATCATGCACCGTTCATATGTCCATCCATTCATCCATCCATTTTCATCTGCTTATCCGGGGCCAGGTCGCAGGGGCGGCAGGCCGAGCAAAGCACCCCAGACGCCCTTCTCCCCAGCAACACTTTCCAGCTCCTCCTGGGGGACCCCAAGGTGTTCCCAGGCCAGATGAGATATGTAATCCCTCCAGCATGTTCTGGGTCTGCCCTGGGGCCTCCTACCAGTGGGATGTGCCTGGAACACCTCTAACGGAAGGCGCCCAGGAGGCATCCTGATTAGATGCCAGAACCACCTCAGCGGATCCCTTTTTCACACAAAGGAGCAGCGGCTCTACTCTGAGCTCCCTCTGGATGTCCAAGCTCTTCCCGCTATCTCTAAGGCTGAGCCCAGCCACCCCTACAGAAAAAACTCATTTCGGCTGCTTGTGTCCGTGACCTCGTTCTTTCGGTCACTACCCAGAGCTCATGACCACAGGTGAGGATTGGGATGTGGATCGACCAGTAAAACGTAACAGTCGTGGACTGTTCATGTGTATATCAACAAAAATGAATGCACCACAATTCTTATAACCCATGTCATCCCGAGCCAGTAATTCATATATAAATCACGTAATTGTAAAAGCTGCAATTATGTGACCAGTGTGCTGACAAGAGTAAGGAAGGAAGTAGCGTAAAGTCCACATAAAGAGGCATGTTGGGGTGGTGGATGGGTCAAACAAACACATAACTTTCACACAGGAAACTGGAGTTTGTGTCAAACCAGGTGAACTTACTTGAGTAAGGTGAGTTACTTTATGGTACGTCATCAATCAGCCATGTTTCTTAACCTAACCTATGTAACTTTACAGTAAGTATGTGTATAGGCACATTATGGCACAATGGGCCCCTGGGCCTGGAAGTGGAGAAAACCCCCCTTTCTCCCCAGGGCTGAAGTCCTGTGCAAAAAACTGATGGGATGATACACTGTCTTAAAATGTCTTATGATGATTTCTTTCTTGTGAAAGAAATCAAAGTGAATGTTTAGGCAATTCCTTAAGTTTCTAGTTTTTCTAGGACTTTTAGGGCTGTGTTATTGACATGATGACCATGCCCTTTGACAAAAAATACAAAGTTGGTGAGGGCGCAGCAACTTCATGCAGAGACTCTGCTTAGGGCCCCCCTGAGCCCTTGAGCTGTTTTGAAATACACCCTTTCGTATGTGAGGTGATGGCACCCTACCATGTTTCCTTTCCTAATCCTAACCTATGCAACTTTACTTTCCTGGACCTAACTTTACGTTAAGTATGAAATTTTACGTTAAGTATGTAACATGATGAAGCTCAACCATGATTCTTTTCCTAAACTTAACGTAAGCGGTAAGGGCACTAACTTGAACTGTTGTATGAGGATACGCTCACCAGCCTGTCTCTAACTGTGTCTGTCTGTCATCACAGGAAACTCTTTTGGCATTGACAGCTGGAGGAAAATCCCAACAGAGACTATAGGGATTCACCCGAGCTAAAATTAGAAGACAGTCCTGTTTTCTTTTTGTAGTTTTTTTGCGTTCAGCAACAGAAGCTCCCGTGGGATTATCGTTTTCCCATGAGGCACCAGTGTCAAATACTCGTGGGAGCTGTTGCTGAATGCTGAAAAATAAACAAAATATTTGTTAAAGTAATATGTGTTCAAATGTTTGGGGCAAGTGCAGTAGTACCTGCTCAGTTAGCTCTACGGCTTCTACAGTTCTGTAAACCTGCTTACTTCAGCCATGTTTGTATGGAGGCTGCAGTGATTCTGACCTCCACCCAGCTTCCAAGGTGATGGTGGTGGTTTACCTGGAGCTCCTGCATGGAGCCTGGGATGGAGAGGGCGGGACAGTTCTCCTCCATGTGCTTCATTTTTTGCCTTTGGGCCTCCTGCGCCTCCTCCTCCAGCATCGCCTCGCCGATCTGCAGCAGCAAGCCCTGAGAGGACAGAGAGGAGGAGGAGAAGGTTCAGTACCACATCATACCAGTGGAGCCTTGATCAAGTGTTTATGTTTTTAGAAGAGCAAAAACTGCTTTTCAACCATCCTTAAAAACATGGAAATACTGGCCAATGTTTGTATGTAGTCACAGATCAGAAATACACTGGACTTAAGCCTAAAGTGCTGGTAAAATGTCGGAGGCTGAGACGTTTATGACACCACAACATTCAAAGGTTTCAGACGAGCCCGGTCTCACTCCACGACAAGCAACAAAGGACCGCGGGTTGAGCTGAACCCAGGCTGCTGCAAAGGACTCAGCCTATGGTGTGTACGCTCTACTGGGTGAGCTAGACATCATCCCCACTTTTACTTACTTCTATGACACTAGAATACAGTTTTGAATGTTAGTAAATGTGGGATCTAAGTCCCTCCCACAATCTGGGGCTTTAAGGGGTCACAAGCCAAAAAAGGTAAAGGACCACTGACCAACATCCTCATGAAGGCTGTTTGGAGGTAAAATGTATTTGAATATGTAGCTTGTGTGTGAAACAAAATGTCTGAGGTCCTCATTCATATCATTTTGCATCACATATCTTGCTGTTATAATGTATTGTTTTCATATTTCTCCTATAAAACACTTGGTAAACTGCTGTTATAGTAGGTACAGTTAGCGATATTTCAGTTCTTACCAACATGTTCAGTTTTTAAAAAAAAAACGGTCTCTGAAAATTTAAAAGACTGGCCTTCATCAACACCATCTTACTCTACCTTGAGCTGATTCCTCCGGCTCGACGACATCTTTTTCCTTTAGAGAAACAGAGAAAGGAAGAAGGAAAATAATTAAGAGTCATTCTGTAAGTTCTGTAGATTCAGAAAGTCTCCTCAGTTCAGATCGAGACTTACTCTGCCATCCTGACTGCAGCTGATTCCTGACAGATGAGTGGAAATACCAGAGCTTTCCGGTCCCTTTATAGGTTCAGTGTGTGCGTGTGTGTGTGTGTGTGTGTGTGTGTGTGTGAGACAAACCACTAGCAGTTGTCTTCAGAAGCTGTCAGTTGAATTCTAGACAGAGGGGTCGGTGGCGGCAGCTGAGCCTGGAACAAACGCTTCAGGAATCTTCTTCCGGAAGCATCTCCAGACAGTACAGGAGCATTATGAGGACTGTAACCAGATTTAGTTCAGTTTTTAGGGTTTGGTGTGACTTACTGGCAAGGCTGGAAATGTGCCATGATATTCTATAAACCAGCAGTGAATATATTTACTATCTACTTCATTGTTGTCTAAATCCTTACTACAGCACCAAATGTGGATTAATCCGCTGCTGAAAATAGTCCCCAACAAATGCACATCTGCTCCTGTTTGTTTGATAAAAACTACAGTGACCAGCTGTTTTAGGAAATCACTGAGGCTCTTTGAAATATGAAACTACATATTTTGTGAGCTGTTTTTTTTAAAGATTTATTTCTTGAGTAGGAACCAAAAGGCTTCTAAAGTGCTGTATCGTAGGCAACTGGACTTGCTTGAGTTTCTTGAAGACGTTTCATTTCTCATCTAAAAGACTTCTTCAGTTCATTGAACTGAAAAAACATCTTCAAGAAACTCAAGCAAGTCCAGTTGCCTTTGATATAGCACTTAAGATAACCATGACCTGGATGACTGAGAATCCAGACAGGGTAGAGTTTTCAGACAGTATTGAGAGGCACACTAACACATCATTTTTGGTCTTTGGATTTGTATAAAAGTCTGAGTAAAACCTTCAGAGGGGACTGTAAGTGCTAATAAAATACTAATTCAGCCATGAGACTGAATTCATCACTGAATTTTACTATCAGGAGACAAAGTTTGATATTCATAATGAAGCGTCTGTGATATTTGAAGAGAAAATAAAAGCAGCCGACACACGATTTTCTACAAAGACAATTAAAGCTCCGTTTCCTAAACTGTAGAGGGATTTCTCTGCTGTCCTTGGTTTCCTCTGAGTCAGCTCAGCTGCAGTCTGTGACAGCTGACTGCTCCTTTCATCTGTCTGTTTCATTCCTGCTATTTCACAGACAGTAACAGGAACTCAGCAGAGATTCATTTAAAGCTAATTACACATAATGATATCCTGCTGGATAGTGAAAAGTCAACCACTGCAATATAATATTTCTCAAGATAGAAGTATTTGATGTAACCTGTAATCAAGTTTCAAAAGTAAAAGAAAGTGGTGCTTGATGTAAAGAAAGGTGATAATGTAGTAGATATATGTTATTTATAGAATGTATTTATATATCATTTATTGCAATAGAGAATAATATATAAAGGAGTTTTGATCCTTTTTCTTAAATCAAAAAAGCCAGTATCACTGTGCGATATGATACCAAAGTCCTGCTGGGATGTATTCTTGTTGAAATGAAGATTAAAAAAAACTCCCACAGGCAATTAAAGCAATATTGTTTACCAAATGCAGCCGTCTGCAGGTCCAACTTTTGATTAAATTCTTTTATTTGGTTGTAAATTAAAATATGCTGTAACTTCTGCCACCAACATCAATATAATAGAGATGAATTAGATTTTGTTTATGGTGAGAGATGATGTGCAGTTACTCAGGATCTGCAGAGACATGAACAGCTTTCAGAGAGGTTTGTGGATCATCCTGAGTGAGCAGACCGTGAAAGGTGATGTTTTTGTGATGCGTCTGAAAATATCGAAATACAAAAGGCAAGGCAGCTTTATTTGTAAAGCACATTTCATACTCAAGGGCAACTCAGAGTGCTTTACAGAGCAATAAAATATAACACATAATAACAGATACAGTGTGAATCAAAGAGGGGAAAAAAAACATAAAATACCTTCGAAATGAAACAGCTAACTGTGAGAGGAGGTCAGACGTGTTGCTGGTGGTGAACCAAAAAAGACCTCCCAGCAGCTGTCAGATCTAAATTGGGAGGATTTATTGCTCTTACTGGTTCCCATTATACTCAGCTGCTCAGACACACTGGGAGGGTAGGGGAGATATGCACACACACACACACACACACACACACACACGTATCATCTTCAAGTATTGTTTTATGTTAAAGCATCTAGTTTTCTCAGCTTTTACAACAAACCACATTTGCTTCCCTTCACTGGAACACATTATTAAAGAATACTAACTTCTCTGATGTGTTACTCAATGAAATGGCAATGCTGTTAATTAATAAATGTGTATATTTGCTTGAAATGCATATTTAATCACTTGATGTGTATCTTGTAGGGTGGGAATATTGTAGGGTCTCACAAACTCACTGATGTTTGGCAGGTTGCAGATTCACCACAGGGTGAAGCAGTTCAGTCATTGTCAGATCAGCTCTCCACCTGCCAACCAGTGCCACCCACAGGAAAGTTAAGCTGTAATTTTAACACCTGTGTAAGCTGCACCCTGTATGTACAAACGCTGATACACAATAAGCACAATATGGGATGCAGTGATGGCTAGTAACTGAGTATCCAACATTTACTCAAACAGGCTACTGTCGGCTACTTATAGGTTCTGTGTAAGAGATTTTGAACATTAATATGGCAGCAAACAACTATTTGTTGTGAAGATACAGTGAAGTAATGGTGTCCTGAGCAGAGAATGAAGTGACACTTCTGTGTGTCATAATCAGACCTTGTCTCTTCTGACTGAGAGATGCAAGTGGACCTAAAGAGGAACCTTGTCCCTCTGCAAGACATGGCAGTAGCCTCCCTCTGGTCAAACATGGTTCTACTATCCAGGACTACAAAAACTATCTTAGTAGTTGAATTTACTGTGCCCTGGGCCACCTCTTACCACCTGAAGAAAGCCAAGTACCAGAATCTGGTTGATGAGGCTCTCATCAAAGGATGGCACCATTTTCCCCATCGAAATTGGCTGCCAGGGGTTCCCAACATCGGTGCACTATTTCTTCCAGAACAGTGGTTCCCAACCGGTGACTCGTGGTCCAATAGTGGGTCACTGATCCATTCTGAATGGACTGCGAGTGACTCACAAACATGTCAAGTTTGTAAAAAACAAATTTCATTTTTAAGGATAATGAATTTCTGGCACAGAGCTTTATTTTGAAGTGCCATTTCCTGCTGTGGAGTGACTGACTTACAGACAGCTATTTGACAGAGACAGCAAACCAGCTTGATGACATGGCCAAACGCAAGTATGACGCTAAATAACCTAAACTGTGTGGACCTCTAACTAATGGCTAAGCAGAAATCTGGACCCATGGCTGGAACAGTTGAAAACCACTGCTCCAGAAGGTCGGCCTGGTGCCCAAACATCTGAAGAAAGCCACCAGGGAGCCAGCCTTGGCAGCTGAGACAAGCTCAAGATGGTTGTGGTTGATGAGAGCCCACAGTTGGGATGCTTCTGCAGGTGAAAGCTAGTCAGTCTTCGCTGCCCCACTCAGGCAAGGTGTACAGTCTGAGGGGTGAAACGCTTGTGACTACGAGGTATGTGCTGATGATGCAAAAGGGTTGGCTGCTCCAACCACTGAGGAATAGCACCATGAGAAGAAACTTGCAACACCATATGTTGTGTAGCTCCTGCAGTTCCTGCTTGTAGCAAAGCATCTTTGATGTTTACTTCACCATCCTGAGCAGAGAATGACGTAACGCTTCCTCTGTGTGTCGTAAACAGAGCTTCTCTCTTCTTTGTTTTGGTAGCAGGCCAGTTGCGCATGCATACATGTGAGTCCCTCCCTTCTATCAGTTGGCTAATCGCAGGGGCTCTGCACTGCACTCATACAGCGGTTACTGATAATGGTATCCCAACCCAGGTGGGATGGCAGCCTCACAGAAGCACAACAACCTGGTTCCCCTCCAGGCTGACACTGCCTGCACTGTTGTCGCTATTAGCAATGTTAGCACTGTAAGCACCATGAGCATTTTCAGCATTCTTTTAGACATATTACATTTGTGTTTACCAGCAAACTCACTTCAGAAGACGGCCCTTGATATTGTCGACATTTTGGCTCAGGCACCCTCATGTTTTTCATTCACAGGGACAGCCAATTTAGAGTCACCAAGTAACCTGCATGTCTTTGGATTGTGGGAGGAAGCTGGAGTACCTGGAGAAAACCCACGCTGACACAAGGAGACCTGCAAACTCTGGACGGAAGGCCCTGCCCACCCTGAGGTATTGACTTGGGACCCTCCTGCTGTGAGGCAAGAATGCTAACCACTGCACCACCGTGCTGCCACATACACACGTACACTGTAAGAGGAGGCTGCTGCATAAGTTACATCACCTAGTACTGACAGAGAGATTGCTTCCACAATCTTCTTTCAAAAAGATAAAGAAAAACAGTGCATTAATATGTGGTTTGAAGGTAACAGTTTACAGTTTACATGTGACGTCAGAGGTGAGAATTGTGTGCCCAGACTCTGAACATCGTATATAGGCTAGCACCTTTAAGTAATTTTGAGGTAAGCTACTTACACTTTACCCAGGTATTTCCATGTTCTCCTACTTTAGCTATACTTTTTCTCCACTATTTCTACTATAGTTATTTTGCAGATTAAGATTATTTGTTATATATATATATATATATATATATACGTATATATATATATATATATATATATATATATATATATATATATATATACGTATATATATATATATATATATATATATATATATATATATATATATATATATATATAAAATCAGCAAATAAATCATGATGTAATTGTAATGTAATCATAATGTAATAATTACTAGGCTATAATCCAGTATAACATCTATCATGTGCCACTCTGCATAATGAGTACTTTTACTTTTGATAGGAAGTAAATTTTTGATGCAAATACTCTTGAAGTATTATTTAAGTACATTTTGAATGCAGGACTTTTGTTGTTAACCGAGTATTTCTAGATAAATTGTGTCAAATTTGTAAATATATATCTATTTAAATGTCTTATTTTACAACCCAGCGGTGTTAAAAAAATAAAAAACAGTGGGTTAAGAAGCAGATTTGTTTAATATTAAAATGTTAAGAAATACCGTTAATATTTTATTAAATGACCGGAAGTGGTGTGTTTACTCTGGTCAAACGCTTTTATTATGAACTAACTGACCGGAAGTGATGCGCCTCATCAGAATTACTTGACAGTGGTGTGAAGATGGCGGCGTACAGTTACTCTCAGCTGCTGCCGCTGCTGTTATGGTCCGTGTGTTTCTGCGGTTTCGGCTCCGTCCTCGGCTTGAAGGCTGCCAGCGGCCCAGCGGAGCCGCCCAACCCGCCCGTCCTCAGAGCCGCGGATCCGCCGGCCAAGGATGCACCTGCCGCTGCCGCCGCTGGGGCCTCTCAGCCTCGAAGGGCGACCGGCTGGAAGCTGTCGGAAGAGGAGGCCTGCCGGGAGGACCTGTCCCGCCTCTGCCCCAAACACACCTGGACCAACAACCTGGCCGTGCTGGAGTGCCTGCAGGACCGCAGAGAGGTAAGCGACCGCCGGCTGAGCTGGCAGGGTGCACAGCGGTCCCCGTGAGGTGATGTGCATCCGCTGGGTGTGTCGCCCCGGTGCTTTTGATCTACACCGGCTGTCAGCGTGACACTGATGCAGAGGTGAAGAGCTGATGGAGGGGTGAACACCTGCGTCAGTGTCCGAGCAGCCACACACACCTAAACACACAATTTAAGGCACCAGAAATCATGCTTTCTTCCCTATTTCACACCTCCAGAAACCACAAATATTTTTACCACAAAAACACAAGAAAAATGTTAAATTATGCGAAATTAAACTGTGCACAGTGTCACGTGTGTACGCTGGTTTGTGTATTTGCATTTATTGTAGCCACTGTATTTTACTCCATCTATCTGACAGCTACAACTTTGAAAATTCTGTTAAATCAAAAGTCAAAACAACATAATTCAACATATCAAGTACAAGTGCAACAGCTCTGTTTATGTTGTCAACACAAACAGACTAATTGTTTCCCTTTGTTTTTCCTGTTTGAAAGTTTGTTGACCAAAGCTGTTGCCCCAGCAACAGAATAGTAAAGACAAAGTCTGTATTCATACACTGTATATAATCAGTATACAGTATAGCAGCCTGCTGCAGTCCTGGTTTACTGCTGTGTTTCTGATGTTGATGCACACGGTAAAAGAAGACTTCAGTTTCTAAGGTTGATGTTAGGGACTGTTCATTACTTATGAGGGGAGGGGTGGTGCTCAAAGGGGGAGGCATGCCAAATAATTTTGAAGCACTGAGGAGAAACTTGTGTTTTTATTTTGGCTTAAGGGAGGGACATACAGATTGGAAAGGTTGTATTTCTTATTTATTTTACTGCTGATTTTTAAAGAAAACATGATATGGAACGCATGTTTTCTTTAAAACTCACCTAAATTGCATCATTTATCACAGCCAGAGACTGTAAGAACACCTGTTACCATTGAAATAGCTTGAAATAGTGATATTTAATTAAAATCACTTTATTCTACGTTTCATTTAAAATTTGACAAAAAAATAGATAATTTTCACTAACTAACAAGCATGCTTTAACTCCAGGATTTTGTCTTCAAATTTTAACATTAAAACATCAAAGGATAAGTTTATTAAAATCTAATAACTAATTTATGGTGGAGGGAGGGTCATGTATTTTCCGCCAGTCACTCAGGAAGGCTCATGAAAAAATATTTGTAGCTTCGGGGAGGGTCAGAATAAAACAAAGTCACATCCAACCTGTGGCCCTTTGCTGTGTATTGACTCCCTTTTCTCTCTCCACCTTTCCCACTAAACTGTCGTATCCATTAAAGGCAAAATGCCCAAAAAACAATCTTAAAAAAATATATATATGAGATGGGGAAAATCATCCAGCGGGCCGGATGATTTGATTTGATTTGATTTGATTTGATTCATTCACACATATACACAGCACTGCCAAAAAAATCAGGTGGAAGAACAGTTATTTAGTCAATGAACTTGAGAGTTAATCAACAGTTTTGATAATCTCTGAATGTTTTGGGGTTTCTGGACAGTTGGTCAAACAGAGCAAGCTGTTTGAAGGCTTTGGGAACTTGTGATTGTCCCTATTTTCCTGAGATTTTATAAACTAAAACGATTATTTGACTATTTAGAAAAGAAACTACAAAATCCACAATGAAAAGTTGCAGGTTTAGCATGTTTTTTAGGTATTTTTTTTTACTGATTTATGCAGCTAAATGCTCTCCTATACCCCACTTGTGCAACTGGCAATGCCGTCTTAATATCAAACTATTAATGTTAAGTGAAGGGTTTGATGTGGTTTGAGGTTTTCCCACCTCCGCACACTGCAGATGCTAACTGTGACCTTAGTGAGGTAATTATCAACCTGAGTGAGGTGTGAAGTGAGTTCGTGTGTGTGTGTGTGTGTGTGTGTGTGTGTGTGTGTGTGTGTGTGTGTGAGTGAGAAAGAGAGCAGTCATTCGGCTGTCAGGTGACTAACGGGCTGAAGTTTAACCACAAGGACTCTGCCTGCTTCTCTTGTGTATATAAAAAAAAAAATATTTTCACTCTAATCACAATCTGTTTCCAGATTTGCCGCCCACATGCGCAGATTAATTTTGGGCTGGTATTTTGGAAGTGAATGTGAGGAGAGTTTGTTGTTTAATTTTTTGGCTGTATTTGATTTGGAGTCCACTTGGTTAGTTGAAGAGTGCAGGCAGTGAAGGCCTCACAGTGCAGACGGATAGGAGGTTTATCACACTGACACGTGATCAACACTGCTGATCCGTACTCTTTATATAGCTTTACAATCGATAATCTGTAATGTTTAGGACGGCTCCCTCCTCTCTTGCTCTTCTTGAAGGTTTCCTCCATTTTTTCACAGTTAAAATGTTGGGGTTTTTTGGCTGGAGAGGGAGTGTTTTTCAAATGAGGGTCTTAAAATTGTGATGTTAGACTTGACTTGATTTGACTCTTGAAAGCAAAGCAGGTTTCAGTGTCTCAAATGATGATTGGAAATTAAATATCTTCTGTTCATCAACTAAAACAAGCAGCTTGATGAGCTTTAGGGACTTGCCGTGGCCATTTTTTTTTACTATTTTCTGACATTTTAAAAGACCAAGAAATGAATAGATTCATGAAGAAAATATTCATCAGATTAATTGATGATGAAAACAATCGTGAGCTGCAGCCCTAAATTTAACAAATAATCATACAGTGACGTTCTGAGTTGTTTCCTTTTCCTCCTCCTGTCAGAGTTTGGGACTCTGATTTATAGAAGAAGACATCAGATGTGATGATGACTGAAGTCTGGTGACCCAGTTTAATCCGTCCGGTTTTCTCACATGGACACACACATGCACACACACTTCATTAACAGAGTTGGATTACTTGTCAATCTGCACCAAGAAGGAAATGAAATACAGCTATGCAGAAAAATTACATCTATTTTAGTTTGACGTTTTTTAATTTTGTGGAGCTAGCAAGATGTTCCCTCTACGCTACCAAACATTAAGGAGGTAAATAGCCATGATGATTTGAATCTTCTGAAACTGAACCACTTCTGAATACTTAATGTTTAAATTTAAATGCCACTGAATTTATACCTTTGAAATATTGTAGTTCTAGTAGATAATTTAAAGCGACGCGATTTTAAAAACTTCCATTTAATTCAGTTTTATTTATAAAGCCCAATACAGCTCACAATTTGCCTCAGAGGGCTTCACAGCATACGTCATCCCTCTGTCCTTTGGACCCTTACAGCAGATAAGAAAAAACTCCCCAAAAAACCCTTTAACAGGGAAAAAAACATGGTAGAAACCCCAGGAAGCGCAACTGAGGAGGGATCCCTCTTCCAGGACGGACAGAAATGCAATGGATGTTTGAAAAATTTAGACTGAAATGGACAAATATTGTAAAATATTTAAAAAAAAAACTGTATACAAGTTGCTCAAATTCAGTTTTGTCCAATTCCCGTGTGGAAATGAAAGTCAAGTGGTTCAATTCAGGCATCAGAATTCTATGTTTTATGATTTCTTGTTTACATTTCAATGAATTTACTGTCAGTCGTGTGATCCAAACAGTTAGGCCCAGCCTGCATGGAGCTTACAAGACACCATAAAATCAAACACGCCAGGACCAGAGTCCAGTGTACATATGTTCAGACAACGTAGAGGAAAAAAGAACATGGAAAATGGAGCAAAGCGACAGAAGCATCCCACATAATCAGATCATCATTGTGCAAGAGAGAGTTCAAGGATCACTCACAGAGACATTTCCTGTGTAGCACTCAAAAATCAAAATAAGTGCTAATTAAACAATCGATGTTTTCCAGGCTTTTGTGACCAAATTGGCAAACTTAAACACATCAGAATTAAACAACCATTCTAGCTCTTGGTCATCCGAACCCAGAATATGTCAGGGTTTAAACGATCCATTTCAAAGAACATTAACTCTCTTAAGTCATCATAGTTTACACAGTGTAAAAGAAAATCGAAAAAGTATAAATGGGGACAAAGTTATAGAAACACCTGTCAGAATAACACAGTGCAAAAAAGATGCATTATTTTGCCGTCAGATTTTTCTAACTTACAAATGTCAGGATGAGCTTCAACAATATAAAAACTATCACTTCCAAAATATTTTCATATACATGCGTAGAAATGTTATTTTTGGAGGCATTAGTGTAACTGATGTAAACATAAACATATTAAATAGATGTACACGTCTGCAAAACCATCCTGTCCCTGAGAGTTTTAACTGGTGTTGACGTCACCCCAAACCCCCCCCCCCCCCCCCCCCCCCCCAACACGCTGACGTCAACCCCACACACACACACACACACACACACACACACAGACTCCTCCAGCGGCCCTGAGCGATGCCCTCTTTACTGAGATAATTACATCGCTTCGACTCTATAACAGCTGTGGCCTCCTGAAGAGGTAAATGACTCTTATAAATCTGCCTCTTCTCCACAGAAAGACACCCCACACACACACACACACACACACACACACAAAACACAGCAAGTCAGCGTGTGTGTGTGTGTATGTGTGTGTGTTACAGTTCAGCGCTTCAGTATTTATTTGTGGTGGTTTAAGCCCTAAAAATCTGACACTTGAGAGACGTCTGAGAAACGGCACCACAGTTATAAACTAACTGCTGGACAAGAAGTCACTTTGCCACAGCACACACAGGCCTGTGGACACTGAGGACACTTCCAACTGTGGTCATTAAATCAATCTGTCACTGACAGTCTGTGGAGTGACAGGGTGGAAAGATGTAGATTACAGAGCAGCTTCAGTCTGCAGGATGCTCTCTGTTTTTACTCTGTTAACTGGGATTCTTTGACTAAATACTCCTGTTTTAATCACAGTATCACTGTCTATGTTAGTGTTGTTACGATACTGGAATTTCTAATTTCCATACAATACCTTGAAAAATATTGACACCTGATACCATGTTCAATATCACAGGGAAGCTGTGACATTGGGTGAGAGGCCCAATACCCTCCCTGGACAGGTCACCAGACTATCACAGGGCTGACACATAGAGACAGACAACCATTCACACTCACATTCACACCTACGGACAATTTAGAGTCACCAATTAACTTGCATGTCTTTGGACTGTGGGAGGAAGCTGGAGTACCCTGAGAAAACCCACGCTGACACAGGGAGAACACGTAGATCCCCAGAAAGAGGTGCTTCCCCTACTTGGGGTTCACATCTCCAGCCCCGGGTTCGAACCAGGAACCCTCTTACTGTAAGGAGACAATGCTAACATGGCATGACTGGCGTTGGATAAATTTGGGTGTGAAAACTGCAATGCAACATTCCTTCCTTCATTCATTCATTTGAGTATCATGCCTTTTTTTGGCCCATCCCACATGAGATTACAAAACACTATTATTTTATAACCTTCAGTCTTGCTTTTACAAAAAACAGAAAGAAAAGAAACAAACACAAAAGAAACACAAACTAATTAAAAACAAGACAAAACTCAAAATCCCAAATGAGCTCCTCACAGGAGAAACTACCAGACTTTTACAGATTATCTCTGTAAAGAGTCGTCTCTCTTCTCTCCCCGGCTTTCTCCAGATAACTGGCTAATTTGTATGTTTCAGCTGTGAACAGATATCGCAGTCTTTGTCTTTGTCTAACCCCCTGGCAGTATAATAGAGCACAGGACACACACAAGCTTCAAACACGTAAGAGGTTGTTTTGAAAATTTTTCTTTACCAATGATTCCTCCCAGAGTTGTAGCTGCTGATTCTAAAGAACCTTGACACCAATTACAATGACATTACTTCATGTTACAAATCATTGTCTTTGGACTGACACACCAAGAAACGCCTGATCAGTTAGAAAGTTTATTGAAAAGAAATATTTTGGTAAATTTACTTTAGATAGATTGTTTATTTGTCCCCAGTTGGGAAATTTGACTTGCATCCCACAGTCATCAGGAGCACCAACACAATACAATACAAACAAAAAGCAACACTTACCGTCAAGCATCGTGCCAGCATCATGAACACAGTAGGGTTGTTTAGGTGAGTCCTATTAAAATACTGATTTAATGAATAAACAGAAATTACATTCACATGCAGAGCTGAGGTGCTTATTCAGGAGCGCAATACTAGTGGGGACAAACGACCTCTGTGCTCGGGCTTGTAGCCTACGTACAGTAAACCGTCGCCCCGATCTCATAAGGTCATATTCATTGAATAGTGGATGCCTTACGTCTCCAGCAATAGCCTTCCCTTTTTTCAGGACCCGGGCCTTGTACAGTGACGGCATGTTGTTAATTTGCACCCCAGCTATTTTGCTGGAGACGTTAATGACTTTAAGGAGTTTGGTTTTGTTACTCACGGATAGTGCTTTATTAACCGTTAATCTGCTAAAAAAAAACAAAACTGATATAGTGATGGGATTTCTCATTCACTTGTGAGAGCTGGTTCTTTGGCTCTCGTTCACTTTAAAGAGCCGGTTCAAAGATGCGGTTCATTCTTTTATTTTTGTTTTGTTTTGTTTTTTTTGCTGTGTGTGGTGGGGGGGTGTTAGTGGGTTCAACAACGAATCGCATTGCTGATTTATCGCGTCACACAATCTGGATATTGTAACGTAGACCCAGAATAGACTCCGCAGATATAAAGTTTGGTGTAGTCATAGCAATGTCCTTCATACAAGCCTGTCAATACAAGCAAGTGCTAGCGGATAGTGGGTTACCTTCCTACCATTCGACGTGAATTCGACGTGAATTAGGAATTGGCTCGTTCACTCTAAAGAGCCGGTTCAAAGACTTGGCTCGTTCGCGAGCGTCACATCACTAAACTGAAATGACTATTTGGTGAATGCACTTAATAACTTGTTTAGGAATCGTAACACAAAGTTCAAGACTTACTTGACCAGTGACTTGCAAAACGATGACTTTGTCCCACTCATTTAAAATGTGCCCTTTGCAGCTGAGGGTTATATTTCATAGAAGTTTCATCATTTCTTCTGATGTTAACACCTCCATCACGAAATACCATGTATATCTATGATAATTTTGTCGGAGATTCCAATTCAGGGAAGATAGGCCTTGTTGTCAGTGTCATGGTGACTTTTTCATAGTAAGAGATTGCAAAAAAAAAATAAATAAATTGAGAAATATTTACACAGAATAGAAGAAAATTAAAATAAATATATTGAAACATACCATATAAAATATGTACATTGTATCTGAATTAAAATGAAAGAGCTGTGCAGTTTTTAGAAGTGTTAGTTTTGGAGGACTGTGCAAAGGAATATGCAAAGGTTCACAGTACAAAACATAAATAGAATATACAGAAATATAGTCCCTAATATGTGGGCTGAGGTAATGCATGTAAGCAAATAGTTGCCTTAATACACATCTAACAGACATGAAGCAACATCATGTAAATTTGTATCATAATAATTTAGATAAAATCTGTAAAATAAAATTTTATTGAAGGTGTTTGATTATAATATTTTAGGAAAAATCAGTAAAATTACAATGTTTCCTGCAAAACCGTTAATGAAAATTTCTTTAAATTTATTATTTTTTAACTTTATTTAAACTATTTTTTTTTGGGGATATTTTACTTTAATTTAACAGTCCTTGTTTGGCAGCAGTTGCTGGCAGTCATTTGACCGTTTGTTCAATGATTTGTGTCTGTGGAGATTATAAATCAAATATTCCCTCTCTTTAAGCTCTATTTTTGTTCTTCACAAACGTCTGTAGGAAATATCTGTCTCTAAAGGCTCCACCATGTTCACCAGCCATCACTTTGTCTGCTGTTTGGTGCTGAGCAGGTCGTGCACAGTGGGTTGATCAGAGCACTGAGACTGAAATCAAAGGGTACATGTGCCATAAAAACCAAACCAAAGAGCTCCAAGAGGCTAACGATGGATAACAGTAGATCCTCCTCTGAGGCTTCATCACCGCAAGAAACTCCTTTCACATTACGGTCATCTAATAAAGTGCCTTTTATGAACAGATGAAAGGAAGCTGGTACAGTCTGGTGCTGCACATGACAGAGAAATTTGTTTAAGCAGTTACAGTAAATCTACAATAAAGCTTTTGTTGGCTTAAATGTACAGAGGTTGGCTTCACACTGCCCACTTGTCAGTGACATTAGGTTCCCTGTGATATAAAGAGAGTTTTGTCACATTACTCCCACTTCTTACCCAGACACAGTTAGCCTCTGTTACCCCTTCAGCGTGATCAGTCCAGTTGATTAATTTGGTCTCATTTCAGCAGCCTTTGATGTGAATGGAGCAGCTCCTTCATTAATTAATAACTCATAGTTTTACTAATTGGTAATTCTAATCTGGGAGGCCATGGAGGGTCTGTTTCCTCATTACATTTGTTCCTCTGTCTCTGAAACATTTAGTGGAAACGCTGGTTTGAAGTCAGAAGAAGGAGTTTTTGTCTGTGTTCCCGTGGGCTGAGCGGAGTTAACACCAAGTGCTTTCATGTCTGTTTTACTGCAGAGTGACGTGACGCTGTATGGAAAGCTTCTCCTGCTGTGTTTTCTGTTAGTCAAGGATGTTGTGGGAGAGTCTGTGAAGAGCTGCTGCTGCTGCTGCTTTGTTCATTTTGAATATGGCTTAAAGGGACAGTTCACCCCAGAATCACAAATACATATTCCTCCTCTGACCTGTAGTGCTATATATTAATCTAGATTGTTTTGCTTTGAGTTATCGAGTGTTGGAGATGTTAGCCATAGAGATGTCTGCCTTCTTTTGTATATAACAGAACTAGATGGCACTCAGCTTGTGGTGCTCAAAGTGCCAAAAAATAAATAAAATAATAATAATTCAAAAACAGCATGTCTCTTTTCAGAAATTATGACTCGGTTACTCAAGATAATCCACAGACCTTGCTGTCATGGTGTTGTCATGTAGGAACTATTTTCCGTTTACCAAACTTCACTTGCCAACTTTTTTGCCACAAAGAAGGAAGCGTGCATCTACTCCTATCTTACTTAGTATCACTAAGCTAGCTAACGTTACAGGTCAGCTGAGGAGGACGCCTCTCATCCATGATCTGAGCTTTACTACGTACTGAAAATCTTTGTTATGATACAGTAAATTAAATGTTGAGTGCTACATGCTGCTCTGAAAAACTGGAGCACATCTGAAGCATTTCTGTTTCCTCAGAGTCCAAACAAACGTTCAGTGTTCATAAATGTTTAAAATCACCCAAAGAAAAACTTTGTTCTTTCTCTCTGTTTTTCTGCAGGAATCTGAGATTGCTCCAGACTGTAACCATGTAAGTATTCCCTCTACAACACACATTTGGTACAGCCCAAAAAAAAAACATTTAATACATTTCTTTTCATTTATCTTGAAGAGACAGTAGTGTAAGTCTTAAAGAGATAAAATCCTGTTGCTCAGAACTGAGGTCTCATTTTGCCCACTGGCAACTTTGGTAACTATTTTCATTATAGAAAACCAACACACTCTCACTCTGACCACGTCACATATTGACTTTTTGGTCATGGACTTTGCACGTCTACATATGATGTGCAAGGTACCCTGGGTGTGTTGGTTGTTGATGTTCTGGGACGCCGTGTCAAGTTCTGCCTGTTTCATGCATTGTCTTCTTTCAAAATACACTTGTGTTTTCACAGGAAATTTAACTTTTACATACAGTCTCTTCAAAATAAACGCACTACATCAGTACAACAATGGGAATGTATGTTTTTTTCATTACAATCTTACGGAATGCAAACACTGCTCTCCTGGGTGAAAATCGGTGTTTGTCAAAAAATTATAATCCATTTATATTATTGTGTAATAGGCCAGTCTGCCTAATGGATACTTTAAAGCCACAGTGTGTAGGAATTTCTCCCATCTAACGTTGAAATCATATATTGTATTCAAACAGATGGCGCACTCTAGCGCCTCACTGTTTCAAACACGTATTGCAACAACTGTAGCCGCTGTGTACCAAAAAGCTATGATAACACTGATGAAACCATATCATCCGATACTACATGGAGTATTCATTCAGGCTCCTACACAGACACACGCGACACGAGTTGACAAACCCCCTCCTCACCATGCTGGCTGTGTTTACAACGTAGGACTGTTGGGGCGGATGTAAATTGAAACAAACCAATCGCGTCTTGTCCTTTGACAACTGACAAGTGGCTCAACCTCACACACCTCATCCCTCTCCTTGCATTACTTAGCCGCTAACAGCTGTTAGTGGCCAGCGGCGCTACTGCAGCATAACAAAGACCCACTCTTTGAGCATAATGCAGGATCATGTATTATGCAGCATCACGGGAGACGGAATCCTCGTCGCCAAGAAAGTGCAAAAGGGAATCAAAAAGGCAGCGTGCCCGGCGAATTAAAAAAACAAGGGTCAGCATTGGGGTTGCCTTTCCCAGGTGGAGAGAGCTGCTGAGGGAGAAAGGTAATACAATCACAGGCCAGCGCTAACAGCGGCTAACAGCAGCTAACAGCAGCTAACAGCGGCGCAGTGATGTGAGGAGAGGGAAGAGGCTGTTAGCGACTGGCCGCTAACAGCAGCTAACAGCCAACAGCGGCGCTGGCCTGTGATTGCATTACCATTCTCCCTCAGCAGCTCTCTCTACCTGGGAAAGGCTACCCCGATGTGGGCCTTCGTTTTTTAATTTGCCAGTCACGCTCCCTTTTCTATTCTCTTTTGCGCTTTCTTGGTGACGAGGATTCCGTCTGCCATGATGCTGCATATGCATGATCCTGCATTATGCTCAAAGAGTGGGACTTTGTTTCAAATTTGCCAGGGTAGTAGCGAAGCGCCTCTTGCTCCTCTCCTTTGGCTCCTCAGTCACGCAGTGCTGGCCTGGCTCTCAATGAAAACGCAGAAGGCGGTGCTGTATGTCCCTTGCTGGCGGGTGTATTCTCAAGATGGCGAAACGTAATGGAACCCCACAGATGACTTACCCGCACAATGTACAAACAAATACGAAATTCTCCTTTTACGAGAATAAGTCAGATTATTGGTGGAGGTAATAGTACACCTATGATGACATATTTATGAATGCAGACATCAATATTTGCCAATAAACAACTGAAAATGTTACACAATGTCCCTTTAAGTAGATGTTGATGCTTATACTTTTGTACTTTTACTTGAGTTAAATTTTGAATGCAGGACCTTTTTTTCACAACAATATTATTATTGATTTTAACACCAATAAACAAAGACATACACATACACACATCTAGTACACACGAAAGAAAAGGACACTGGAACAAAATCTCAGGACTGCTGAGTATTGAAACACACGAAATCCACTCCCACCCCCCCACCCCAAAAGTATAAAGATTAAATAAATAGATAAAATAAAGTAACACAAAAAATATATGTGTATATATATAAAATATAATAATAATATCAATGATTAAATGAGAGAGGAAAATAAAGAAATAAATATAAGAGGGAAAAGAAAATCATTAATTTCAGGTTGAGGATTGTGTTAGTACAATACACTTCAATTTAAGTACACATTATATTAATGTACAAATTTTGACAGATTTGGACCTTGCAGAGGGTCACTTAGAGCAATAACGTAGTATTTTTACTCTGTAGTGTTGCTGATTTTACTTAAATAAAAGATTTGAGTACTTTTTCTAACACTGAATAATCTAAGGTCACCTCCTCTCTGTTTGACATTAATAATGTCCCTTCACCTGTTGCTGTCTAAACGCCTCAGGTGACGTACAACCATAACTGACGACCTTCACAGACTTTGACTTTACATTTCCCCTCTCACACTCAGTCTGAGGTCTCTCTTCTTTTAGTTCCTGAAGCTCGTCTCAGTGTCGTCCGCGTGATAAACCTTCAGTGTTCAGGGTTCACCGCAGTTAACGGGAGGCAGGTTTATAAAGCACCACAAGGTTAATGGACCACTTGGACTGTCTTTATTACAGCACTGGCTGCAATTAGCATGTCACACACACACACACACACACACACACACACACACTTGCTTTGTTTTGGTGTTATTTTCTGGGCGGTCTGACTGTCAGTAGCTGTTATTTGTCAGCTGCTGCAGCTGGAGCCTCGCTGGCAGGACAACAATAAACACGTCAACACAAAATGGCAAAAAGAGAGAAAAGAATCTGAGGACAAAGAGAAGCATTTGGAACATTAAATAATTTAAGAATCCCAAAAAAGGGTTGCTGTTAGTTTTAGTGATGCTTTGAGCCGATCTGCACAGCCAGTATTGGGCTGAAAGAGACTCCAGCCACGTAGCATTGTATTTATTTGTTCTTAACGTTATGGGAGTTGTGAGGGACAGATTTTAAAAAGAATTGTCACGATCGAAGCAGCGGAGGGTGAGATATGCTGACATGTAGTCCGTGTGTGGGTCAATCTGCATAAAGAAAGGAATCTATAATCTCCATAATGCAGCTCAACAGCACTTTTTCATCACTCTGTCTTTACGACTCCTTACCCTCAGTTTATTCTGCAAATTCCCTCAATGCTGATTCAACAGTTCACCTTGCAGGGACCAGCTTTTTGTCCCCAGATGGGTCCTTAGTTTTGTGTAGCTGAGAATAAAGTGGATGTCTCTGTTGTATGCAACTGTAATGTTTTTTTTTTGTTCCTCCTTGTCCTTCAGCTCCTGTGGAACTACAAACTCAATCTGACCACAGATCCAAAGTTTGAGTCGGTGGCCATGGAGGTCTGCAAGAGCACCATCGCTGAGGTCAGTTTGCACCACATTTCCTGTCAAATTAGATTTACTTATTACAGTATGAACTTTTTAAAGGAAGAGTGTGTAAGATTTAGGGGGATTTAGTGGCATCTAGTGGTGAGAATTGCAGATTGCAACTTGCTGAAATTTCTCTCAGTTGGATTTCCTTCAGTGTTCATGGTTCAGGAGGTTTTTACTGAGAGCCAAATTATCTGCAGAGGTCTCTCCTTCTCCAAAACAAACAGACCAGGTGAATAAAATCGATAAAAACACCAAAAGAAGCAGCTTCACATTACAAATCAGTGTTTCTCCGAAGCTGTTTGGCACGCTGCAGAAGAGCCGCTAGCTTAGCACCGTATTTCTGATCCAGACTTTTAGGTCTTTACCTTGAGTCAAATTATCCACAGAGGTCTCCTCTCGTCTAAATGCCTTATTCTAAGATAAAGAAAACTCAGCAATTCTTATTTTCATGTGACTATACACTTAAGAAAAAACACTTATTATGTTATATTCCATTTCTGCCGTCAATATACCCCTCTAAATCCTACAGACTGGACCTTTAATAACTGTTTTTTTAACAGTATTGTTAATATCAAGCAAACATACTCAAACATATGTACATCTCTTTAAACTTTATTTATCCTTAAAATCTCAAAATCATCATTAGAAAGTTGAACTCTTTAAGTTAAATGCAGCCTGTCCCTCTGACCCGTCACATGTTTGATACCTTCAGATAAAGGAGTGTAACGAGGAGGAAAGAGGGAGGGGCTACCTGGTGTCCTGCCTGGTGGATCACCGTGGCAACATCAGCGAGTACCAGTGCAACCAGTACATCACCAAGATGACCAGCATCATCTTCAGCGACTACAGACTGATCTGCGGCTTCATGGACAAATGTAAAGAAGACATCAACAGCCTGCGCTGCGGCAGCATCAACGTGGGACACAAGGTGAGTGTGTATATGTTTAAAGTGACCAATGTTGTTTACAGTATGTACCACTGGTAACATAAAAAATCTTGGTTGTCTGTTTTAAAGATGCTAAAATTACTTAACTGTTATCTTAGATTGTTGTGTTGGCAGCAACAAAACATGACTCAGAGTTTTGAGTTTTCTTGATCCATTTAACTTACTTATATTCATTTTTTTGCTGTTTCTCGTCAGGACGTCCACTCCCAGGGCGAAGTGATCGCCTGTCTGGAGAAGGCGTTGGTGAGGGAGGTGGAGCAGCAGGATCATGTCCGTCCAATCAAAGAGGAGTGTCAGAAGGCGATTCTGCGGGTGGCGGAGCTGTCTTCAGATGACTTTCACCTCGACCGACATCTTTACTTCTCCTGCCGAGACGACCGGGAGAGGTTCTGTCAGAACGTAAGGAGACTCTGTTGGTTCTTGCAGGACATGTACATGATATGGGTTCAAAATCAGTTTCAACTTTATTATAATTTACTCTTCACAGTAACTTCTGGCAGCTAAGAAAGGTAAATTAGAATGTGCTTGTAGTGTGCAATCGTCTGAATTAGTTATTTTAATAATAGAAAATTGAATCTGCATGAAAATACACACAGTGACAGATTTTCCTTTTGAGTTTCCTTCAAGTAACTGCAGTAGTAAATGTTAAAAAATGCCCTTCGTAGTGTTAAGAAATCCTTTCAAACATTCCAGGATCCTTTATCAATCACCAAACTTTCCACCGATTTCCATGAAAAATGTATGTTCTGATAACGAACAAACAAACACATAAAAAATTAAAGGTGTAGCTAGACGCAAGTTAATTATCTGTAACCTTCAACGTCTGTGTCGTTCCTCCTCTCCACAGACTCAGGCAGGAGAGGGAAAAGTCTACAAGTGTCTCTTCAATCACAAGTTCGAGGAAGCCATGTCAGAAAAGGTACGAGCAGTCCGGTTGTGTTTTCATATTGGACTTGTTTCGCTCACTAATACTCCTCTTCCTCCTCTCCCTTCACAGTGCCGTGATGCTCTGACCACCCGTCAGAAGCTGATCTCTCAGGACTACAGAGTCAGTTACTCTCTGGCCAAAGCCTGTAAGATGGACCTGAGGAAGCAGCGCTGCAGCCTGGACACCAACCTGCCGCGAGCCCGAGAGGCCCGGCTGTCGTACCTGCTGCTGTGTCTGGAGGCTGCTGTGCACCGCGGTGAGATGGAGGAGACCTGGTTTTAGCAGAAAGCTCTGAAAAACCTATTTTATACTACTTTCCTGCAGATAAAGTTAGCCGCTAAAGAGTCAGATATTTTCATCTGGAGTTGGTGGAGACCAAAACAGAGCTACAAGGAGAGTAAATATTGGAGTTAACGTTCATCTGGTGGACACCAATATGGCTCCACATAATGCTAATGTTACTCCATGTCTCCTGGATGTTTTGAAAGGCTCATATCAACTTTATAATGTGATAATAGGTCAGTGTTGTGTTAACATGATGCTCCACAGCCCCCCAGTGGCCAAAAAAGTAACTGAATGCAGCTTTAAATAAACAGAAAATGTTGATAAAATGTAAATACAAAAGTTGTGCTGTTATACACCCCCTGTGTCATCAGGGCTTAACTGTGTCAGTAATTGTTTAATCTTGTGCTCTGCAGGTCGTCCAGTCAGCGGCGAGTGTCAGGGAGAGATGCTGGACTACAGGCGGATGTTGATGGAGGATTTCTCTCTGAGTCCAGAGATCGTGCTGCACTGCAGGACGGAGATCGAGGCTCATTGCTCTGGCCTGCACCGCAAAGGCCGCACGCTGCACTGCCTGATGAGAATTGGACGCGGAGATCGCAGCACCACAGTCGACAGCGTCTGCCAGAGCGCCGTATGTCACTGACGCTGATACTTAAATGTTAAAGAGATACTAAGAGCTGCGAGGCAGGACTTTTTGTGTGTGCTTAATCAAGCGGCATTTTCTTCTTGATAATTCACATAAATGGTTTTGAATTTAAATTGAGAAATAGTCTTTACAGTTGCAGAATCAGACTTTAGTTTCTGTTTGTACAATGAGTCATTTAAGTACTCTAAATTGATGTTAATGGTGTTGGTGAAGAAATTTAAAAGGCAGTGAGTCACATCACCATCTAAAACCACTCTGCATAGTTCATTAAGTGGTTCAGCTTTTAGTTGTTGGGTTCAAGTGGTGGAGATGTTCTACACTAAAACTGCCAGTTCAGTTTTTATTAAGATTGTTATATTCAGTTTTCATAACAGGTGAGAGAAGTCCTTCAAAAACTTAAAGTTTTAACAGCTCTTTCTTCATATTTGTTAAATTAAGATTTTCAAACTGGACCTGCTGCTTTTAGCTTTGTAAAACTACCAAATATTCAGCAAGAAAATTAATGTTTGAAAATGAAAAAAAGGTTTTATTATTATTAATAAAAACAAAAAGAATATATGAATTAACATAAAAATCAGTCAGTGCAGTTTATAATGATCAGGCTGTGTGTCAGTGGAGATCTGATAGGTTGTTTATCAGTAAATGAAGTAGGAAAATAGAAATAAAATCCTGCTGCTGACCTTTAATGTTTTTCTCTCTTTGTTTTCCACTGCAGCTGCAGACGTTGATCCAGTCCGCCGACCCCGGAGCCGACTACAGGATCGACCGAGCGCTCAATGAGGCCTGCGAGTCCGTCATCCAGACTGCCTGCAAACACATCCGCAGCGGAGACCCAATGTGAGCTGGTTACTAACACACGCACACACACACACACACACCTGTACATACTATGACCATATTATTACAATATGTCAAATCCTCAGCTTTAGATGTTTGTTTTGTTCTTCAACCTTGATTAACATAAGTGTGTATGTCTGTAATGGACACTGGTTCATTATCTGATGTGTGTATGTGTGTGTAGGATCCTGTCGTGCCTGATGGAGCACCTGTACACAGAGAAGATGGTGGAGGACTGTGAGCACCGGTTGTTGGAGCTGCAGTATTTCATATCCAGAGACTGGAAGTGAGTTTTTACAACAACCAAAATGTTTCAGATGATTCTTGGCCTCAGAAATAATAATTTTACGACATGATCTTAACTCAAGGACCACTTACTTGCTTTTCTCAGGGTCTTCATCACCATATGGTGGCAGCTCAGTTGTCATCACGTAGCCTAAATGTAGAATTTGTATGTGAGCCGAGTATGTTGTGTTTAGATCTGCCATTGAAACCTTGTTTTGATAATTTGAGCAAAGCAATTGTACAAGATTGAATAGGAAATAAGAAGAACAAACAATAGGCGTTATCTTGACAACTTCCCAGAGACCGACAGAGTTATTAGGGACACATGAAAATAATTACTTGAGTCATGAGATAAATCTCCAGATAATGTGAAGAGAGTAAGAGAAAGAAGGAAAAATGAAGGGTTCAACAGATGTCTCAGTTGTTATTTATCTTCCTGAGTCATGTTTTTTGCGCACTCCAGGGAATTTAAATAAAAGTGCTGTTGGTTTATTCGTTTTAAGAATTGTGTTTCTTATTTTGCAAATGAACTCTTCAGATATTGTTTCCTCAGACTTTAATCTCCACATTTTGATGTTTTCCTCCTTCAGAAATGTAAATCTGAGTCTCAGAATATTGGTAGCAGTCCCACAAGTATAACTGTAATCTCCATCTGATTTATTTCCACATGGCTCTGATGCATTTCGTTAACACAGAGGAAAGAAGTCGTCTCATGGCTGTGGTGTAACACTAATGAAATCCCTCTCTGTCTCTCAGACTGGACCCCATCCTGTATAAGAAGTGTCAGGGTGACGCTGCTCGACTCTGCCACACGCACGGCTGGAACGAGACCAGCGAGCTGATGCCGCCGGGCGCCGTCTTCTCCTGCCTCTACCGCCACGCCTACCGCACCGAGGAGCAGGGACGCCGGGTACGATGACATCAGATACAAACACTCTCTTTATTCATATGCTGGATCACAGTCTGTCCTTTAAATGTGACGACAGGGAGAGTCTATTGTCTGATGAACAGGGCTGATGTGTGTGGATGCTCTGTCTGTGTCTGACAGCAGGATGAACAGCTGTAACTCTGGTGTTTTTAAATTTAACAGGTAGACATAGACGAGCAGGTACGTGGTCGGTGATTCACTGAAATCAATCGGTATTGATCCTGGTGAAGGGGTGCATTGATGACGATGATGATGATGATTTAATATAAATCTGTCAGACACTGATAAGCTGGGGGAAATTTTAACTGATGATCCTGCTCCACAACATGGCCAAGCAGCACCAGTCTGTCGCTTTGTGCGTTTAAATTTACAACATCTTACCAACAACAGTGACTAAAATCACTCATTCAATTTTGGGAGGAGCAAGATAAACTATGTAAAGTCACATATGACTGTATACTAGCTAATCAAACTAAATAATATTTTGAGACAGGATGTCCCTGGGTGTTTTTGTCTCCTCTCTACGGGAGGCATCTTGTCATAAAGGGTCAACAGGTATAACATTTACCTTGGTCACCATTTTGTTAAGTGTGTTTAGCGTGCTAACAGCTGCCAACTGGCACTAAACACAAAGTAAAGCTGAGGCGGTGATAGATAAAACAGTTCACCAAAGCTTTTACAATTCATTCAGAGGACGACGTGAACGTGTATATCAAAAAGAGCTGACTGCATTATGAGCCGCTGTCATAGTAAATCACGCAGCCCAGTATTTCCATAAATCTAAAGTGTATCTTTATATTATGTCAACTAAGTAATCAGGGACTAATCCATAAACGCAGTTATAGGCATGAACATGAATTTTAAAATGTATCCTCACAGTAACAGAGAGACTGTAGATCAGGAGTGATGTGAGCAGTGTTTTGTAGTCTGGATTTTAGGATTCATCATCCAGAAACCATGAATGTCTACATAAAATTTTATCCATCTAATACGAGAGTTCCTGCACCATCTGCCACCAGACCTCTGCAGCCGGTCCAGAAGGCTGCCGCTGCCTCTTGGATGTTCAAACTCACACATGACTCTCATCACTACACTGGCTTCATGCTGAAACATGCATCCAGACTCTGGAAGGTGACAGAAACCGCTCCTTCCTGCCTCAAAGCCGTGGCCAAAATGACAATAATGCTCTTCTGCCCCCAACACCTCATGCTAGCCTGCACCTCCTGGCATCTCATTTCTAACATAAAAGTGCTTGTTCTGTAGCAGTGAACATAATTTCAGATGTTTGGTTCAGCGGGATGCACTCTGAACAAAAGCGTCTGCCAAATGAACGTGACGATGACTGGCCCTGCTTGGCCCTGCTTGGCCCTCATATCCATGTAATCAGTGTCTCAGTGGGACGGTCCACTTGGCTCTGGTTTTAGGTAATTACACTCATCAGTGAGAAGACCCTTCACAGCTTGATTTGATATGATTATACAGCCTCAGTAATCTTTGTGTGTGTGTTTGTTTCAGACCTTCAGTGAGCATGTTTCAATTGGTTGTTTGTTTCAATCACACTTCTTTGTAAAGAGCCTTTTAAGTCATGCTTTAAAGCTAAAGGCAGCAGATTGCCTCCTGCTTCAGCAGGGCCTGCTTTGTGTGTGTTTTCCCCCGTCTGTCTGTTGCTGTGTCTTGCAGGTCCTGGTGGGCGGAGCTGAGCAAGTGCAACTGGAAGCACCTGGCCAGTCTCCCAGTGGCAGCTTACCTGAGCCTGACTGTGCAATCAGTTTGCTCTCTTCCCCTCAACCGGCAGCACGTTCTTGTTTAGTTGGCTTCCGCCTGGTTTTCCTGGTTTGTGTTCTACACTGTACAACACCCTGCATACATCACTCACTCACTCACTCATTCACCTGCTGACACACTGAAATACAGATTTACACACCTAATAACTTATCTATGTTTTTGCAGTCTTTTGTTAACAATAAATTTGTGCACTTTTCAGTTGATACCATGTCTTTCATTTTTGTCTTGGCCTATGAGCCGGGTCATGACAAATTGGGGGTTCCTTCGGGCTCTTCCCAGCTGCCACTGGGAGACTGGCCAGGTGCTCCCAGTTGCACTTGCCCAGCTCCGCCCACCAGGACCTGCAAGACACAGCAACAGACGGACAGGGGAAAACACACACAAGGCATGCCCTGCTGAAGCAGGAGGCCGTCACGATATATCAGAGCTGTAACTACAGTATGACATGGATGTTGACATTAGTGATAATTACAAGTCAAAAACTGGTAATTACAGTGACTCTGAATGCAGCATCAGGGGTCTGGGGAATTAATCAAGTAGGTGAGGGTCAAACTATATCATCAGCTAATATTAGCTTATCACAGATATATTGGTGGTGGCACATATCTGCCGATAAGTAACAAGAAAATTGACTTCTGGTGTCGGCCCCAGCAATCAGGCATCACCAGGCTCTAGTAGAAGCTTATGTGTGTCTATATGTGTGTGTGTGTTTGCAGTTATCTCGGGACTGTAAGGTGGAGGTTCAGAGGATTCTCCACCAGAGGGCGCTGGATGTGAAGTTGGACCCTGAGCTGCAGAAACGATGCATGACTGACCTCGGGAAGTGGTGCAGCGAGAAGACGGACACTGGACAGGTGAGACAGACATGTAGTGTTACTACTGCTGACACCTGCTACTGCAGTGCTTGCTTTTTTACCCAGTGGTGGATGTTTGAGCGCCCCCTGTTGGCTATTTGGTTCAACGTAACAGCTCTTCTTGCACCTTATCATGTTTGTTTATAAGGAAAACTCCTCAGAAACCAGGTTTTCCATGTTGCAGTTTAAATACTATGTATGTATACTTTACTGACATTTCCCACATACTGTATGTGTGTCTTCGTGTGTGTGTTCAGGAGCTGGAGTGTCTGCAGGATCATTTGGAGGACCTGGTGCCGGCCTGCAGGGAGGTCGTGGGGAACCTGACTGAGCTGGAGTCAGAGGTCATTAAAATCAAGTTGAAATAAGTGTTCACCTGAGCAGCTAATGAGCTGATATGTTTCTGTGTCTCACTTGCACATTTTGAGCTTTTCGTTTCTCCGTTTGCTGCAGGACATTCAGATTGACGCTCTGCTCATCAGAGCCTGTGAGCCGGTCACTCAGGCCCACTGCCATGTGAGTACATGCACTGTCCTATGTATACACACAAAAAGATATACAGTACAGGGGGACACAAATTTAAACACCTGGTAATCTAACACAACTATATATAGTAGCTGTGCAATGAATCCTACGTTTGTGAAAAATAGGTTAATTGACAAGCAGGTTTTCACATACAATTATTTTGCATTGTTACAAGAAGAATAGTAAGAGAAATAAAAAAAAGAAAAAACAAGACAAATATGTCAATAATCATGAATAAAAATGGACATTTACTACAAAAAAGTTGGAAAAATATACATAAAAATGGGCAAAATATACCTTTTAAAATGAAAAGGGCTGTACAGTGCTTGAACTGGATGGATTTTGACTAAAAACCACACTCATTTTTAACACCTTGGCCCCATTATTCATGCATGTTTATACTCGCCAAGCAATGACTCATGATCTTTTCAGCTTTTTGTCGACTGCTGTCAGAATAAAATCACTGCTTCACCAATACTTTTGTCCATAAAATAAAAGATCTGAAAAACTAAGATTGCTCCCTGCAGGACCAACCCTGTCGATTTAGACATTGTGCTAAAATTTAAAATCATAGTCCAGTGGCCAGACTAAAAACTCATGCTCACAAAGGTTGAATATTTTTGATTTAAGTGACCCTGACTTTCCCCTTTCCTTTCAAAACAGTCATGGGGTGTAAAGGCCGATTCATAGTTTCTGCGCCTGTGTCCGCTCAGTCTGTGTGACATAAATGTCATCAGCCGCCCCGTGAGGGTCCGTGCAGACCCCTGTGTGGATGTCCACGTTTTGCCCTTCTTTGTGACCACGTGGACTGTACACATAGCAACTGCTGACTGCGCCTGCTCCAAAGTCAGGTCCACAGTCCAGTCTAGTCCGAATCAACCAGCTGCAACTGTTGCACCATATTAAAGTTGGTGTTAAGTTGGATACTCCAAGCAGTTTCACCTAATGTTGGTAGTAGGACGGTAAGCTCACCTCTCAGCCCTTAAGTTTACTTTTGGAGGCTGATATAGACCCTCAGTTGTGCTATAAATGGAACCACATCTGCAACACCACAGCTATCCACAAATGTTTACTGTAGAGAGTAGTCTCAGGGCTTTAGATTCAGGTATTTTGTTTTCTTTAATGATATGTAAATGATAAGGTTTTTTCTTGTTAATGTGTGTGTGTGTGTGTGTGTGTGTGTGTGTGTGTGTAGGATGTCGCTGATAACCAGATCGACACAGGTGACCTGATGGAGTGTTTGGTTCAGAATAAACACCAGAAGGAGATGAACGACAAGTGTTCAGTTGGAGTCACACACTTCCAGCTGGTCAGTACATCTGAAATGTCAAATATTTTATCCCAGCCACAACAAACTAGTTAATATTAGCAGCTTTTGTCCCTCTGTTTCTGTTCAAGTACCATCTGATACAGCTGACTGTATTTTAATCTCTCTGGACTGACAGATGGTCTTTCATGTAAACACTGATTCGCTCAGCTCGAATCTTTAGGAGTGTGAAACTTTAATTGTTCCCTCTGTGATATTAAACTGTTACAAGATCCGGCAGGACAGAAGAGAGAAAAATGGAAAACCGATGGAGACCTACAGCACAGGTTTTTGTGGTTATTGCTGTTTAATGTGAGTGATGCTAATAAATGCTCAACTTTCAGGTTCAAATGAAGGATTTCCGGTTCTCCTACAAGTTCAAGATGGCCTGTAAGGAGGACGTTCTCCGCTTGTGTCCAAACATCAAGAAGAAGTGAGTTTGTTTTCCATGAGTTCTCTTTGTGAGAAGCGGGTTAGTTCAAAGTGTTTTCTGCATCCAGCTGATCAGATTTAAATGAACATAACTGACACTTTCCCCGTCCATGACGCCGCAGGGTGGATGTGGTCATCTGTCTCAGCACCACAGTGAGGAACGACACGTTGCAGGAGGCCAGGGAGCAGCGGGTTTCCCTGAAATGTCGTAAACAGCTGCGGGTGGAGGAGCTGGAGATGGTACCTCACACACACACACACACACACGTCATGTCATTTATCCAAACACACTCTAATGGCTGAAATACATGAGGCACAGACACAGCGACACTTCTGTCACAGCATGCTCACAGCAGAGTGCGTCCATTAGAATCACCTGAAGCTGCCACACAGACCACAGAAGCCGTGCGCACCTGTGTGGTTCAATGACAGCATTCTAACTAAATGCTCCACATTAGTGTGCTGGTTAACTTGTAACGCTGTAAAACTCCCCCCTCTTGTCTCCTTCCCTCTCAGTCGGAGGATATTCGGTTGGAGCCAGAGTTGTACGATCCCTGTAAGTCAGACATCAGTCGTTTGTGTCCCAACGTGGCCTTTGGAAACGCTCAGGTGAACATCAGGCAGTGTGGAATCAGCTGAAAATCACAAACAATAAAAACATTTTGTCAGTTTCTCATGTTCTGCTCTTTCTCTTCCTTCCCTCCTCCTCCCTCCGTCTGCACCTCAGATGATCGAGTGTCTGAAGGAGCAGAAGAAGCAGCTCAGTCAGCGCTGCCACCAGCGGATCTTCAGGCTGCAGGAGGTGGAGATGACCGACCCCGAGCTGGACTACCAGCTGATGAGAGTCTGCAAGCAGATGATCAAGGTGAGGACAAGGAGGAGGAGGAGGAGGGGGAAGAAGAGCATTGCAATGAACAAATAAAAACTGTCAGAATGATCCTTTAGGCAGTCTGGTTGTTGATGAAGCTTCTCTCCCGCAGCGTTTCTGTACTGATGCGGACGCCAGAAACGTCCTTCAGTGTCTGAAACAGAACAAGAACAGCGAGCTGATGGATCCTAAGTGCAAACAGATGATCACCAAGAGACAGATCACACAGAACACAGGTCAGTATACATGTTACTAATATGAAAGGAGGAGATGTCGTACATCTGAACCTGATCTGACTTGACCTTCAGCTCACTGACACTCCTCCATTCTCCTCCTCCTCCAGACTACAGGTTGAACCCGGTGTTGAGAAAAGCCTGTCGAGCCGACATCCCAAAGTTCTGCCAGCCAATCCTGAACAAGGCGAGCGAGGACAGTGAGCTGGAGGGCCAGGTCATTGCCTGCCTCAAACTCAAATACGCCGACCAGGTCAGTCCAAGACGTCGCATCACAATCAGCCTCCTAAAACCTCAGAAGACACTCCTATATTTGTGTTTGTGATGCTTTCTAAATATGAACATCCTTTAATGGCACTGGTAAAAAGAGAAAAACCATGAGTTCTGGATCACTGGTGATTGTCGTCTTAAACTTGTATGTTTTCTGGGGTTTGGTTCAGAGGTTGTCTCCAGACTGTGAGGACCAGATCAGAGTGATTCTCCAGGAGTCAGCACTCGACTACAGACTGGACCCACAGCTGCAGATGCACTGCACAGATGAGGTACACACACACACACACACACACACACACACACACACACACAACCTAATGGTCTATCTTAGATCTGTGCATCAAACCAACTTTTCCTTAATTTCCTTTTCACTGTTGATAATTTCCTGTTTCCGCTCTACTCTTCACTCCTCCCCTCTGTCCTTTCCTGTATCCTCTCCTCTTCACTCCTCTCTCCTGTTTCCTTTCCTCTCTCCTGTTTTCTGTCCTTCCTTCTTTTCTGTCCTTACCTGTTTCCTCCCCTCTCCTCTCTTTGTTTTTACCTGTACCCTCTCGTTTCCTCTTTCCTCTCCTTCATCTTTTTCTTTATCCTCTACTCCCCTCTCCTCTACTTTGTCATTTGCTTTATCCTCTCCTCTCCTGTTTCCTTCCATCGCCTTGCGTCCTCTCCTTTACCCTCTCCTCTTCTGTCTCCTCTGCCTCTCCTCTGTCCGGTTTTCTCTCCTCTCTCCCCTCCTATTTATCCCCTCTCTTCTCCTCCTGCAGATCTCCAGGTTGTGTGCGGAGGAGGCAGCAGCTCAGGAGCAGACAGGACAAGTGGAGGAGTGTCTGAAAGTCAACTTGCTGAAAATCAAACAGGAGGCCTGTAAAAAGGTAAATATTATTCACTGTTATTGTTCTGCACAGTGCACTATGCTTTTATCTTGATATTAACTGTTATTAATCAGATAGTAGACTGATCTAACTACATGAGTTAGTTAACAGCATATAATCTTTGTTGAATTTGTACCATGTAATGTGGTAATAGAGTTAGAGTATCAGCAGGGACTCTTTTTAAAGGTTTAAAATGTCTGAATCTCATTGAGATGAGTCAACATGTGGTCTGAATGGATCTGGCGTTGTTGTAGAAACTCAGCTGTGTTTGCTCCATCTACCTTCTCCTCTTTTTGTTTCTTCTTGTCTGTAGGAAGTCCTCAACATGCTGAAGGAGAGTAAAGCAGACATCTTCGTAGACCCGGTCCTTCACACAGCCTGCGCTCTGGACCTCAAACACCACTGTGCCGCCATCACACCTGGCAGAGGACGGCGTAGGTTTTTTCACACAATATTTGCTCAGCACATTTTGTTGGTCTGGAGGTTTTCATGCCTTTCAGTGAAAGTTTCCTCTGTGTGTTTGAATGTCTTTCTGTGTTGCTCTCTCTCTCCGTCCAGAGATGTCGTGTCTAATGGAGGCGTTACAGGACAAGAGAGTTCGTCTGCAGCCGGAGTGTAAGAAAAGACTTCAAGACCGCATCGACATGTGGAGCTACGCTGCAAAGGTAAAACACCAGGAGACAGTACCTGCAGAATCTTCAAAAGATTTCTAATGTTTTTGTCCTAGTTTAATGTTGTTTTTTTTTATTTTGGAGGCACCAAATTTCATCTGAGCTACATGTAAATAAACATATGCATATCTACTTTTGCATTATTTTATTTTAAATCTTCATTTATCACTGCTTTGTTCCTATATTAGCTCATTAGCTTACACTTTTTTTGCTAAGAGTTAGATGACGTTGATTAATAGCAAGAGCCAGAGGGCGATTAGCTTAGCATGAGCACTGGAAACAAAAAAGCTTGTCTGGCTTTCAAAGCTCAAAAAACTGTGTTCATTAATTGATATGTTTTATCACGTTTATTCTATACGCAAACTAAAATGTAAAATTGATAAGTTGTGATTTTAAAGGAAGCTGTGCGCTGAAATGGTTTCTTTACACCCAAAGAGAAATAGTTCCAACATGAAGTGATCCCTAAGACACACCAAGCCAACGGTTGGCCGCTGGTCAATGTTGGAGCGTCAGTCAGTATCTGTTGCCCTAGGTTTTATGGTGTGCCCTGTACCACTGGCACAAGTTGGCCCTTGTTTCCTGTTTTTCGGCCAGCGGAGGGCTTCTCAGACTTCAGCATGTTGAGTCGGCGTTGGAGCCGGCAGAACCTGTCAGTGAATGAAATCACTCGGATTGGCAGTTCAGCTCAGTGCATGAGAAGAAAAACGGAAATAAGGAAAGCAAACAAAAGACTGAAGTCAAGAGGGTGATTGACAATTGTTTGTGCTATTGTTGGTTAGCACATAACACATAAATATCCTTTGTTCTTTCAACATCAGGCTGGGTTGTTAACATGCTAACTGGCTAACTAGCATCTTGAATCCGTCCTGTCGGTCTTCCAGTTTCCCTTTTTTAATGACGCAAACAGACTGCTGCCACCTGCTGATATAGAGAATTATTTTCTCTGATGCAGACACAGAACATGTATGCTAATTTGCTGTTGGCTGTAGTCTCTGCGGTGTGTTCATGTGCAACTTTTTAGCTGAGACACAGGCAACGTGAGACGACACAACAGTTGGCCAGTTAGTGAATGTTGATTTGGTGTGTCTGGGCCTCCAAACTACAACTTGTTTTTTGGTCTGAACTAACTGCTAACGCCAGTATGCTAACATGTTGATGTTCGCCATCTTCGCTCAGTGTTAGTATGCTAACTACATCTTATTGCTTAACATATAGTACAGCTAATGTTATCAGTTTGTAGGTGTGTGATCATAAACGAGAGTGTTAGACAAATAAAATTAGACCTGATGGTGACGCTGCAGATAAAATAAGGAGATCGACAAAGTTATTATAGTTCAGCCTCTGAGGAGCATGAATGTTTGTACTAAATGTCATGTTAATCCATCCAGTGGTTGCCAAGATACACTGCCTGGCCAAAAAAAAAGTCGCCACCTGGATTTAACTAAGCAAATAGGTACGAGCCTCCTATTGGATAATTACTGCATGGGCGATTATCTTTCAGCTGGCAACAAGTTATTTAACCCCAACTGGTGCAATGAGTTGCTTCTCATTTCCTAAACAACCATGTCGAAAGACACATCCCGTGGTCGTGGAAAAGATGTTAGTCTGTTTGAGAAGGGTCAAATCATTGGCATGCATCAAGCAGAGAAAACATCTAAGGAGATTGCAGAAACTACTAAAATTGGGTTAAGAACTGTCCAACGCATTATTAAAAACTGGAAGGATAGTGGGGACCCATCGTCTTTGAGGAAGAAATGTGGCCGGAAAAAAAAATCCTCAGTGATCGTGATCGGCAATCACTTAAACGTTTGGTGAGATCAAATCGAAGAAAAACAACAGTAGAACTCAGGGCTATGTTTAATAGTGAAAGTAAGAGCATTTCCACACGAACAATGCGAAGGGAACTCAAGGGATTGGGACTGAACAGCTGTGTAGCCTTAAGAAAACCACTAATCAGTGAGGCTAACTGGAAAAAAAGGCTTCAGTTTGCTAGGGAGCATAAAGATTGGACTCTGGAGCAATGGAAGAAGGTCATGTGGTCTGATGAGTCCAGATTTACCCTGTTCCAGAGTGATGGGCGCATCAGGGTAAGAAGAGAGGCAGATGAAGTGATGCACCCATCATGCCTAGTGCCTACTGTACAAGCCTGTGGGGGCAGTGTTATGATCTGGGGTTGCTGCAGTTGGTCAGGTCTAGGTTCAGCAACAGTATGTGCTCAAAGAATGAGGTCAGCTGACTACCTGAATATACTGAATGACCAGGTTATTCCATCAATGGATTTTTTCTTCCCTGATGGCACGGGCATATTCCAAGATGACAATGCCAGGATTCATCGGGCTCAAATTGTGAAAGACTGGCTCAGGGAGCATGAGACATCATTTTCACACATGGATTGGCCACCACAGAGTCCAGACCTTAACCCCATTGAGAATCTTTGGGATGTGGTGGAGAAGGCTTTGCGCAGCGGTCAGACTCTACCATCATCAATGCAAGATCTTGATGAAAAATTAATGCAACACTGGATGGAAATAAATTTTGTGACATTGCAGAAGCTTATCGAAACAATGCCACAGCGAATGTGTGCCGTAATCACAGCTAAAGGCGGTCCAACGAAATATTAGAGTGTATGACCTTTTTTTTTGGTGGTGACTTTTTTTTTGGCCAGGCAGTGTATTTCAGTCTGGACATCCGTAGAGCCACGTGGCTAGCAATGCTAAAAAGCTGTATTACTACAATGTGAACCTTTCCCTCTGTCCTGCAGGTGGCGCCAGCAGAGGGCTTCTCAGACCTGGCTGTGCAGGTGATGACATCACCCTCCAAGAACTACATCCTGCTCATGATCGCACTGAGCGTGTGCGTCCTCTTCCTCGTGGGGCTGCTGTGCGGTCGGATCACCAAGCGAGTGACGAGAGAACTGAAGGACCGGTAGAAGACGAGAGCTCTGACGAAAGACTGACTCCTCGCACCTTCTTCCTCCCCCTCCTCCTCCTCCTCCTCCTCCTCTTCTTCCTCTTCCTCTCTCAGATGCCCGGTCTGTAACCAGCCAAACTGCACAGTGCCAACGCCAGTGTCCACATCTGGAACTCGTCTGTTTATTGGCTGCTGCTGAATATTTGCATCAAATGCAAAACGGCCCCCCGATTCTCACAAAATCTCCATTTGGGCATCTCCAAACCGGTCGTCTGATTGGAGCGTTTCTTTCCTTGATCATATTCCTCCTTCCCCAACAAATCTGCTTCTGCCGAGGATGTTTTTTGGGGTCGGATGTGGGGTCGTCCGGCATCCTTTAAGTTTCTAAATTAGCGCTGTTCATGATGTGACTGAGGGCTGCTTAGGATTGCTTTCCACTCGTTGAGTCCTGATGCTTTTTTTGTGATATTTAACAGAGACTGGAGCATGTAGAGCAACAGGAGATTGTTTCTTTCTATACGACTGCAGCTGCCTGAATCGCACACGGAGCAACAAAACTTTGAATTCTTTGAGATGTTCTTGTTGCTTTGAAACATTTTTTCTCATCAAATCATGAAGTCCTCTCCACTACAGGATCACGTCCAGCTTGCCGGATATACATCAAGTTATAGCTTCTCCTGGATATTTTCACCATGACCTGCGTAGCCCCGTGTTCTCTGTTGCCTTTAATGAACACGGTCTGACACATAACACACAGAGCGGCTTTGTTTTCTGCATTTAATGACTAAACAAGCTGCCTGTGTGCAAACATGAGCAGTTGGGAGGAAGTGATTGTTAATGTGGATATATAGCATTTACACAGCTCTGCGTACAAAACTTTTTTTTCCCCCAAATGTTTGATAATTTATGCACCAATGTCATGCCAGAGGTCAGACTGCCCTGTTGAACCTGCCCTGAGCTGCTAACACATTGACATGATGTGAGGTTTACTCCGCAGGCCTACGTTTGTTTGTTTGTTTCTGCCGACATTTAAAGTGCATTCACACTCCTGCACGTACACAAACAGTGCATGAACTTAAGACGTGAGACAAAACACCGTCTTAAATCGGCACATACAAGTCAGAGGTAATCATGTAAGATTTTAAAATGCCATTTTTCACAGAAATGAGTTACAGGATAATCTTTTTTCTTTTTAAAATAGGTGGGATTAAATAGTTTATCTTAAAATAAAGACTGGAGGGAGGGGAGGGGAAACAGGCAGCCTGGCTCGGTCCAAAGTTGGGAAAACATGTACCGTTAAACTTCAATTAATAGCCTGGGCTATTATTTGCTTAAATCACTTAACTCAACAGGCCTATGTTTGGGACAGGCCTTTAATTCCTTTCACCTACAACCAGTCAGAGCAATGAAACGTGAAGTAGCGCTGAGCAACATACAAATGTAAACAGACTACAGCGTGGCGAGATGTGGTGGTGTAGCATCAATATGTCTGTGAACGAGTGTTGCTGATTTTGCCATCACAATTTTAACATAGTATTTCAACAGGAAGTTAAACATCAGCTTCAGCCATCTTTGAAAATGCCTCAATAGCGCTTCTCTTACTCAGCTAGGTGTTCGCTCCCTTGTGTCACTAGGGTGAGCAAGCCGAATAACGTCATCACATATTTTTGGCTCTGCCAGTTGTCAGTCATCGAATCAAACATGACCAATATTAGATAAATGATTGTGATTGGTCAGGTCCTTTGGAAATCTGTCTTAATGGGAGGGGGACCAGACATACCAGAGCAAATAAAACGAGCTCACAGACTCGCCTGATTCCCAGACTACCTGTGTGCAGCAGTCAGGGTGAATTAGGGTGACTGGTCTGTGTGTTTAGATCAAAGTTACATTTGATTGAATGTCTGATTCAGATGTGACGTATCGCCTGAAGCTTCAACTGACAAATTTTCACTTTCATGATAAACATTTACTGTACATGACGCATATGAGCAAAAATATTTGTAACAGGGCGACATCACATTTAGAAAAATACATTTGTAGTGTGCCATCATGATCTAAATGCTGTTATATTACTTATTATTAATAGTAAAGAAAAAGCAAGACACAAAGGATGTTTGGTTTCATGCTGACGTTACAACAATGAATTAGTTTTGAAAACCCAGACGGAAAATCCCCTGCACAGTATTTTACAGACTGTTGAGCCACAAATTTTTTTTGCAGGTAAATGACTTTAATTGTAACTAAAGAGATGCAAACATTATTTTGCTTTTTTTTTTTTTAATTTTTCGATTGATGGATATTTAATTTTGCACTTTAACATGGTGTACATCAGTGACATCACTGGACAATGAGCCTCGTTCATCTCATTCATTTGTAAAAATATTTCCGAACAATAACCTCACCTTTCTGTTTGCAGCTTTTGGTTGAATATTAATATTTGTGAATGATTTAAAAACAGTGTCACACAGATGAGTAGTTTGTGCAGCGTATACACAATATTTCTGAACATTTACAAAAGTTAACGAAGCTGAAGTTGCAGATTATTCGAATGTGAACAAAGAGACGTCCTCTACCTGAAAGCCGACGGATCAATCAGATAGAAACCAACAGCTGGCTGCTTTGAGCTTTTCTAAACCATCTTTATGTTCCTGTTGGTGTCTGCTGACGTCAGACGTTGAATCAGAGCGACTCCACAGGAAGTAAAGATGGCTGTCATCATAACCAGTTTTGTCTCTACGTGAACAAACTTTATCGGTGTGCAGTTTTTTATTTGTTTTTACATTATGCCATGTAATATGAAGCCGTAACAGATTTATCATTGTGAGGTTTGATTTTGCTGTACAGATAAAAATTTGTCAATTTAATAAACCTGTCTGCAGATTTTCATATCTTTGGCTCCACCTGAGACTTTTTAAATGTTCATGTCATCTTTACTTATGTGATACAGAAGCATGAAAACAGATTGATGCCCTTTCTAGAGGACCAAAAGTGATTATAAACTAATGACAACATGCTTACAAATATTCAATTTCTGTCAATAGATGCTCCTAAATCCTACACACTGGACCTTTAAGGCACAACTTAAATGCAGAGTTTACACTGTGGTATTAATACTTTTATTTAAATAAAATATCTGAGTACTTCCTCTACCTCTTCTGTCCGATGATAAATGGACCTGCGCTATTCACACACACATTCACACACTGGTGGCCTAGGCTACCACACAAGTTGCTACTCAGTTTCTATCACACTCACACATTGATGGAATAGCCATCGGGAGCAATTTAGGGTTCAGTATCTTGCTCAAGGATGCTTCGACATGTAGGCTGGAGGAGCCAGGAATCGAACGGTCAATCTTCAGATTGGTGGGCAACCCACTCTACCTGATCTGAGCCCCATAGATAGAAACTTTATGTCTGAAAATCAGCATGATGTTGATGTTTTTGTCTGCGTGCAGGTTGAACCACCAGGTGGCACTACTGTCATTTAAAGGAAGCAGATCTCAAACTCTCTGGCCCAAACACACCACCTGCTGACACACCCCAGCACAAACACGCATCAGTTTAACAGGTGATCAGATTATCACTTGAATGTAATGCTTTTAAAGATATTTTCAAGATCATTTTAACCAAATTCAAGACTTCTTTTTGGACAAATCATCTTTTTCTTATTCAAGCATTGCAGGCAAGTATAAAGGTAAACAGTATATACATGTGGCCCTGTGCAGAGGTAGATTTTATGTTGTGAGATAGGTTAATCTACATTTTGCCAACAGGCAGCTGAAAGTACGAAGTAAAAAGAGAGAGTACTAGGTTCAGTGGTAGGTATAAAGATTTGTAACATCAGAAATGTGGACTATCACACGGGACAGCTAGACTTATTTTAGACTTACCTGCCTACTGTTTATGCTTCCTCTGCAACCCGCCTCCACTCCAGCTTCTCCTTTTCATACTCTCTCTGCCTTAGACTGTCCACATAGGCGCATGGAAGAGGCTTTCTGTGTAGGCAGAGGCCCCATAATAGAGCCATACTGCCAAATGGAAATAAAGTTTTCTTTTTCTTTGCTTTCTAAAGTGGTCCTGACTGAAATTACTTTTAAGGCCTAATGTTATATATAAATTAAATTTAAAGGGATAGTGCACCCAAAAATGAAAATTCAGTCATTATCTACTCACCCATATGCTGAGGGAGGCTCAGGTGAAGTTCTAGAGTCCTCACAACACTTTCAGTTTGTTTCAATTATGTGGTTTTGGACGTTTGAATCTGGGGCACCGTAAGCCTCCATTAGGTGGAGTTGTGTTGCTACCCACTCTCCCCTGGGATCTCCGCAAGGGATGTGAGGACTCTAAAACTTCACCTGATCCTCCCTCGGCATATGGGTGAGTAGATAATGGCTGAATTTTCATTTTTGGGTGCACTATCCCTTTAAGACACTAAGACCTTTTAAGGACCTGTAGACACCCTGGTGACCCTCTGTCATCCTGATAAAGGTCACAGGACACAATAATATTGATTTCTTTGAGTGTCTGGGTTCCATTACTTTTTGATGGGAACTGTCATAATTGACATTTTCTGTCTTAATAAAGTAACAGATTTATAATTACAATAACATTAAGCTAAATAAGTATTGATAAAGAGTTGTCTAATAGCAGGGCTGCTACTACTTCTGTTATATTGGAGAGAGGGCAGACATCTCTATGGCTGCTATCTCCAACGCTCAGCAGCTCACACTGAAACAATCTTGGCACAACAGGTAAGAGGGAAAAAAATTTATTTTGGATTTTGGGGTGAACCGTTTCTCTAATCTGATGATTGTGAGTTTCATGGTGAACTGAGATGTAAAACTTCTCCACCTGTGAGTCACGTAACCTGACAAATGAAAGAATTGAGTGAGACTTGTACTTCCTGAACCAGGAAAATATCTCCTCTCAGTACTTACTTGGAATCTCTGCAGCATACTCTATCCATTAATACACTATGAAATCAATATGAGGACAAAAGAAAGTTCCATCTGCAGAAAGCTCTTTATTGTTGCTTCCCACTTTATTGTCTGTACATGTTATAATTTTGTAAATAAAAGGAAAGAATGAAGGAGCAGCACAGTAGCATTAATATCCTCTATGACCTCTCTTATTATTCAGACGTCTACGTGGGTTAGCTGTAGCGATGCTCGGGTCAGCAGGACAGACGAGGAGGAGGAGGAGGCTCCCTCAGACACAAACCACAAACTTAAACAAGATAAACCCAAAAACCGGACAGAATATTATCACTTATGATTTCAGATGTTTGAGGTGCTTCGTGATCGCAGCACAGCAAAACAAAACTAGCAACAAACCACCTTCCACAGGTTAAATGACCCAAATCTAAACAGTCAACTTCACTCTCACCTTCGTCAGCCCTAAAATGAAGAACGATTGCTAAAATAAAGAGGAGAATAAATTATAAAGTAAAGACGTTGACTGTAAAAATGCTATTCTTAAAAAATAAACAGGTAGCAACAGTTTAAACCGTCCATACTCAAAATCAGTTGACTTTATATAAACATGTAGCTATCAGATAAAAAAGAAAAATCAATGAAGGAAAGAAAGTGAATTCAGTGTCACAACCTAAAAAATCTACAAAATAACTGAAGCATGCTGATGTCGAGATGAATGAACCAATCAAGTGAAGCGTTTTAAAGTCCAGGTCACAGGAGATTCTGCTGGTTTCTACTGGGATCAGACTGGTCGTCACTCAGCAGACGGCTGTAGTTCCTTGCTCACACAGCAGGGCGGCGCTGACATTTCTAGCCTCAATTGACTAAGGCACTGACAGTCTTTCATTGGGTTTGTTTCAGCTCTTCTAGTCAAGCAGAAACCACAGCTGAGCAGAGAGGATGATGAAGATGAAGAGGTGCCTCCAGCTGCAGTTCCACTAACGGCCACTAGATGCTGGATCACAGGCTGAAATCTACTGAAGAACAGTCCCAAAGTCTATATTAAAATTATTTTTACCCCACAAAGAAGTCGATTTTATGTAATGATGAGAATACCAAGGCTTTAAAAAATGTTTGACATTTTGGAAAATACGCTTACTCATTTTCTTGCAGAGATTTAGATGCGAGGATCGATATCACTCTCATTTAAGACTCCAGCAGCCAGTTAGCCTAGCTTAGCATAAAGACTGGAAATGGGGGGAAAACAGCTGACCTGGCTCTGTCCGAAAGTAACAAAAATCCAACGACCATAGCAGACCTTTCTCAACACTTTAATCTTCCACCTGCAATTAGCATTTAGAGTTTTAAGCTCTTAATATGGTTGTTTCTTGCCGAAATGTACCTTGGGAGCAAGGTTATTATGGTTAAATTAAAAAAAAAAAATACTAACAACTAAAACTAGGTGTGAAAAGATGTTCATTAACTTAAATAAACAATAAAAAATTGGAAACTAACTGAAACAATATTTTGTACTCACAAAACTAACTAAAATAAAGGAAAAGCTTTTAGTTTTAGTCTTTGTTAATTTGGTATAATGAGGCATTTGTGCTTATGTTTATTAAGACAGGGATGTCTTTATGACTGTGAATCAACTGCCCTCACAAAGTGTTGTTTGATTTGTATTTCTATTCTAACCTTCTTAAATATTGCCCCTGACAAATATATTATAATAAACTAGAATTACCACCTAGCGATTGTATGTCCCCGCCCATCAGTCAAGTTGCAGTTACAGGTTACATCTATATATGTGAAAACAGACATGGATCGGTTGCTCATCTGTGACAACCCGAAAACATAATGCCTCTGGCTGCTATCATCAACACAGAGGCATAAAAACCTAAAACTAATACTGAAGATAATAAAATCTTGACTAAAATTTAACATTTAAACAATAAACACTAACCTGAAACAAGCAAACCCACTTTGGAAACTAACTACAATCAAACTGAATTGAAAAAAAATAAAAAATAAAATCAAATAATACTAAAAAGGAATGAATATTACAAAACTGTAATAACTCTGCCAGTTGTATTTATTTTGAACCTCAAATTTATTTTGTACAAAAGTTAGACTGTTTTCTATTAATCTTTTATACTGATGTTGTAATCCTAAAGCTGTAGAATTGTTCACATAATAACAACAACAAAGAATGGAACTTCTACTTCCAGATCAAAGTCAGTAAACCTTCTTGTCTTTATGCTAAGCTAAGCTAACGGGCTGCTGGCTTTAGTCTCATGAGAGATATGAGAGTATCCATCTTCTCATCTTACTCTGTAGGAGAGCAAGTTAAGCCTTTTCCTCAAATGTCAAATTATTTCTATAATAAGAGGCATGTTTAGTAGTTTGTTTGACTGACTGACAGGTGTTTCAGCCAATCACAGTCAGGCATGGTGGCTGCTCTCACTGCTGTTCCACCCTGGCTTCTTCCTCTTTGATTAAATGTGGATTTTCTGACTCTAGAAACTGAAAAAGATGGCAGCGAGCAGAAAACCAAAACTCCAGTTTGATAACTTGCGTCCGTGTTTTTCTACAAATGTCTGTTGATGTTGGCAGGCCTTCGGAGACCTCTTTAAAACAACAATGTCGTTGACCTTGAGCTGAGTAAACAGCCTGTCACAACAAGTGGACTTTTTCCACTGGCTGAGTTTCAAAATCGCAGCTCAAACAACAGGAAAAAAAAAGCAAACTCAGAGTCGAGTTTTACAGTCGGTAACAAAAACTGTCTGGTGGTTTCACTGTCTACATGTCAGCACTACTAGCTTCTGATTGGTCCTTGCATCGTGAGTCTAGTTGTACCATTGGCTGGGTGACCAGAGAGGGTGGGCCATCAGGAGGCGACGACCTGGACGTAGTTGGCGGGGTAGAGGCCGACCTGGCCGCTGCTCAGCTGTCCTTTACACCAGCCCTGCTCGTCCTCTTCTCCCATCTTCAGCAGCTCCTCGCCTGGAGGAAGATGATGGTCAGACATGTTAGTTTAAAGGCGTTGTGTTTAAATAATGAACCTGAAGGTCGGAGGACGCATTCATTCATAATAAAGATAACACTGGAGTAGGGCAGGCCGCCTGTCTCTGTTTATTAGTGATCTAGGTCTGGTTCAGGATAAGCAGAGCTGAGCTGAGCTCAGCTAAGCTTTTCCAAACTAAGATCGCTCTCTCTGTGGTCCTATCAGGTTTCATTAACTCAGCGTCCCTCTGACCCCCCACGAGGCACGACCGCCTGCAGAGGACGGACTAAAGCTCCACAGAGTGGCCTGGTTAACCACGGCCAACCAGGGCAACATTACATTCAGACCCGAGAGTTTCATCACCAGCTCTGCAGCTCCACAGAGCGTTTTAGCCTCTGTTAGCTCATGTTTGGTTTCACGGCTCATCATGGTTCAGTCTCATTTTTTACCCAGCAGCTCTGTAGCTCGCTCTTGTGTCCACGAATGTTTCCCCGCCCTCTGGCTGCCAGTTTTTGGCCTAGGAGGCTAAAATTTGACATGAAGGTCGCTGCTGTTGTCGATTTACCCCTGCTTTCTCATTACTTTATTACAAGGACAACTCAACAAATCAATCCTGTTTTCAGCAGTAAAATAGAACTTTTAATGTCCTACCAGAGCAGAAAATTAGTTTTTGTCTCACCGAGTAAGACAATAAACACAACAAAAACGAACACTCATTATTCAGAGTCCTATGTGACCTCCATTTATTCCTTTCTCTTCCTCCATGTGCTTTGGTGCAGGCTGTAACACCTGACACAAGTCAATGTCATCATAACTCTGCCTTCTACTATGGAGTGATGGGAGGAAGACTTAAAGAAGTGGCCTATGACTGAGTACATAACAGACACAACTTGACATATTTTTTACTCCAAGTAGCAAATTTGACCAAAAGACGTCAAGTTTGCAGCTACGAGTTACTCTTTAAAAACAGGAGAATATTAATTTTCTAAGCATCAGAATATGCACACAGTACACACAGAGCACCTGTTAACAATACTCTTGTCATAAAGGTCATTTAATTAAAGAGCTCATTTGCACTGAACAGAAAAACAGATCTGTGTATCTGACTGTAAACACTTCATATATACACAGTTAATGACAGTGATCCATCAAACAGCAAAGTACCTCAATACCATGAAGTCTCTCCTCTTGCTCCGTTAATCACTTTTCGTTTGAAGGACTTCAGATCTACTGCGTTATTTATAAAGTCCTTTTTTAAAAAAGGTGACTTTATTTAACTTACCTGACATGAGTGTGTGGTTACTGATCAGATTATTCTATTGATAACCCCTCAAGTTAGGATAAACACATAATTAGTGTTCTTGATATTCAGACAGACGTCAAAACATCGAGTGGGTCAGGAAGATAAAACCACTCAGAAAGGGTTTTATTTCCAACAAGAATAATAACAGTGTTCATATTTAATAAAGCAGAGTTTTTACTTTCACACTAAAAGAGAAAACTTTAGCAGCAAGCTGTTCCTTCAAAATAAAAGCATCGATCCTCTGACCGACTGTTTTGAAATGCTTTTACTTCCACACACAACAGGTGATGTGAAGCTGCTCACACTTCACATCTGTCACACATCATGCAGCAAAAACACACAGTTCTCATGTTATCAGCGGATTTACGTTTCTAACCTTTGCAATAATGATTCAATTCAAGTCACAGAAATTAGCCAGATTTATATCTTAGATATGATGTATAATTTGTCTTATAAGTGTCTTAAGAGTCTCATTTATTTCAGTTTAACAAATTATGTGGTCATTTTATTGGGCGGTGGTGGGAGTTAGAGCAGTCATCCACCAATCTGAAGGTCGGAGGTGTGATCCCTTGGCCCTGCAGTCTACATGTCGAAGTGTCATTGGGCAAGATACTGAAACCCAAACTGCTCACGATGGCTTTTTTATTGGTGTGTCAGTGTGTGTGTGAATGTTTATCTAATGAGCAGGTGGCACCTTGTGTTGTAGCCTCGGCCACCAGTGTGTGAATGGGTAAATGGTGCCTGTAAAGCACTTTGAGTGGTCACAAAAACTAAAAGATGGCATATAAATGCATCCATTTACCATTCTTTGATCTAAACACAGATGGTAAGTAAATAAGGAGGCAGCTTTCATTTTCTGCTTTTCAAAGTCTCTGTGACTCTGAATCATTAATGCAAGATCCATGAACTTAGAGCGACCGGCTCAACAGGTCACAGAGCTGACTGACATGCAGACTGAGGTAAGATGTAACAGGTGTTTTTTCCCCATTAGTCTTACTGCATTTGATCATCAGTACACATGTCTGTAACAATGTGTTTGACATGAGTGTAAATGTGTTAAGATGAGGCATCACAGGAGGACAAAAAGGATATGTTTTTTAAATCTTTTTAGACATTTTCAGGATCTAAAATTAAAACTCGGATGTATATATATTTATGTATAAATACAGTACGTGTTCTTATATTCATGTAAGCCTTAAAAAAATGTGCAAATCACTTGCAAATATAAAGGAATTTGTTCTCTCGTTAAATTCAGATAAATATCTTGGACTCATATTGAGAACATGTACAAAATGCCATCTTACAAATAAGTAATAGTAAAAAATAGTTTTTGGCATTTAAGTATCGGCTCTGTTTCAGCCTCTGCAGGTGCCGGTTGGTTTTGTACTTGACATGTTTATTGCAGCTGAAGATTTTTTCATAGTTTTATGTTTTGCACATTTTATGAAACGACAGCAGATGTAAAACTAAAACCAAAACATCATCACTCTCCCCTGTGATGCCTCCCCGTCTGTGAGCATTAGTAAGTGTTAATACCTGCTTTAAAGCTGAGCTCATCGGCCTCCTGGCCCGTGTAATCATAGAGCGCTCGGACTCGCACCCCCTCTACCTGATCCTCCTCGTCCTCCGCCTCCCCCACGCCGTTCAACGCCAGCACCTTCTTAGGACTCTCCTCGTCTGACCAGTCCGACGAATAATCTTTCACCCTGAGTGAGGACACACCAAAAATACAGAGTCTGGATGACAGAAAATTATGTTGTTTCCCCAGCACCTGAATGCAACATCACAAGTAATGTAAAAATACTGTAAAAATGTCTACTCCTCTACAACTTGGAGGTAAATTTAGTGCTTTTTACTCCCATAATTTATTTGACACTAATAGTTCCTTTTTAAATAAAAAATATATATGATGTCATACTATACCAGCAATCTACCAAGCTGTATACAAAATATCTAAAACTGGCTCTAAAATATCCTCAACCATATCTGGCTGCAGCCACATTCCTACATTTTTGGTAACCCCCCCCCCCCCCAAATCTCCCCAGGTTACCGTTCATCACATGTACTCCTTTAAACTTAATGTACCCTGACGAGCTGTTGTAAATAAGCTAACAGAGGAGCTACGTCACATGTCTCCTAGCAACCACAGCTGTCGTCATCGTGGATGTCCAGTAAAGAACAAGAGTGTGTGAAAATGTCTGAGTGTTGGAGGTTCAGACACCACGGTGAGTTTATTTCTGTATATGACCGGATTAGACAAAGAGGCAGAGCAAGACACACACACACACACACACACAAACACACAGCTTTCTAGCTTCTAATTAGAGTTCATTATGTACAGGATAGTAACTCCTCAGGGTGACTACAAGATAACAAGCTAAACTACATGCTGCCTCTATATCTGTTTCTAACACACACACACACACACACACACACACAAATGTATGTTGTGCATCTCTGTGTGTATGTACAAGAAACTGGAAAAATTGTAGAAGCTTCACTCAGAGTTTTGTTAACACTTCACGCATCTTCAATAAACTCCAAAAACAGAGCAACCATTTTCAGTAGGAATAAAACTGAAATCGAGTCCCATAATGACACATGATAATAATGATTGCTGTAACTAGTCTGCAGCAAACGTGGAGGTGTCTTCCTACCTGCTGGTGTCCAGGGTGATGGGACTCGGAGGGACGTCATCTCCACCTGAGGAGACGATGTTGGTGAGGGTGACCACGTTTTCCTCAGAGTGTCCACCTCGCTCCTTCCTGCTGATGGAGCGACTCGCCTCTGGAGACCACTCCTGCACAGACACACAGACACACACACACACACACACACACACACACACACACACAGATGAAAAGTTAAATTCATAAGCAAAAAAACACATCAACTCCATACTCTCAGTGCTTTTCAATAGGTCTGGTATGACGACTTGCATATGGTGGACATACAGTATAAGCAAACCTCCAATAGATACTGATGTGGACTGACATTACTGAGTCAGTTTGCTAACTTCTACACTGTCAGTCAATCATGGACAAGTCCTCTGTGGCCACGTGGCCGCTTTTCAGCAAATTTAGTTTTAAAATTCTGAAAATTCAGATTACAAAATTCAAAGTTGTGGTGACAGAGCCCAACTTCATTTCTTAAGTCAGGCTCAGTCTACAGGAGTTTTAAAGTCCTGACCGATTTTGAAATTGGATTGCATCACGCACGTGAGGAGGAACTTCACAGATGTTGATCTCTCCCATCTCAAACATGCAAACGCTACAATATTTAAAAAGTGTCCAACCAACCAACCAACCAACCAACCAACCACCCAGTCAACCACCCACCCAACCAACCATCCAACCAACCCTTCTTGTATGTCATGGGGGCAGCAGGCCAAGCAAAGCATCCCAGACATCCCTCTACCCAGCAACACTTTCTAGCTCCTCCTGGGGGCCCAAAGGCGTACCCAGGCCAGATGAGATGAGATATATAATCCCTCCAGTATGTTCTGGGTTTGCCCTGGGAACTCCAGTGCAATAACACTACAAAATGCTCCAGCCCATTAATTAATTTTAATGAGTTCTCTCTGGTATTTATATTCCACTCAGAGGATTAATAATCCTGTGGTAAACTGCAACATTTTCTGATGTAGAAAATAATAAAATTCTTGTAAGAGTATTCGTGGAAAATTATAATAAATGAAAGTTAATACGTATTTCAATGAAAACAAAAACACCTGTTGTGAAAAAACAAATAGATTCTGGTCTTGAAATATGTTGCTAATATAAATGCAAAATCAAATGTGTTTTTATGTCTTAGTGTCCAGTTAATGATCGCTCTTGCCCTGCAGAAGATAATCAGTGGAGTCTGATCTGATCACACCCAGACACACACACACACACACAAACACACAGACAGACACACTTTGGGCATAATAACAGGGTGCTGACAGAAGTAGGTGGCTGGGGATACAGTTACAGGTATTTACAGTCTCAGTGGAGCACAGAACAACCTCCAAACTATCAGCACTACAGGAGGTGTGTGTGTGTGTGTGTTTGTGTGTGTGAGAACCAAATGTCCTCACAGGCACAGAATTAACACCAAACATACAATGAATGTTTCAGGTGTATGCGTGCAGCGGATGAGATACAATTGGAGTTATGAATGAATGTAGTCAACAGAAAGTCTTCAGAAATACAGAAATGCAAATGCGTGTGTGTGTGTATGTGTGTTGGGACAATGGCTCTCTGTTTGCGTGTCAGCGGCGCTGTGGGAACGCCAGGAGATTCCTCAGAGGACACAAGAGATCCATTTCTTTCTGCCAACCTCTGTCCACACTTATTTTTCTATTCTGGAAAAACTGGAGATGATAAATAGTGTTCAGTTTGTAATTACAGCACTGATTCTCAGAACATGAGGAAATTTCCAAATCCTCCTCAAGTGAGAAGAAAAGCTCATGTATTTGTTGCGGTTTCAAATTTTACACTAAGTGTCAAACTCTTTACTATTACACTGACTTCCTGATCTCAACACTGTACATTAGTCTGAACCCAAATAATCACCTGACTGTCACCTGACTTCATGACAAAAACAACTGAATTATACTTTAAGCTGTTTGTGCAGTACTGAACTAACTGTCCAGGACTCAGCTGTCATTCTTTATTGTTACACTGGTACCAAAAATAGTAGCACTTCACTTTAATTCCCCCTGTTTAGCGTTCATGGACAGTATACAATATAAGCATTTAATGCAGGGCTCCTACAGCTAAAGGCAAGTTAGATTTAAGACTTTGTAAGACTTTTTAATGCCGCTCTGAATAAAATTTAAGACCATTTTACAATTACTGAAACTGAAGAAAAAAAGGAACTGAACTGACCTCAATTACTTAGGGTACTGTTGAGTTTTGTGCAAAACCACTCATTGAACTACAACTCATCTCCACAGTACATGTCATGAACATCAGCTAGCTAGCTGCTTAGCTATGTCGCATGCACAAATGTAATGTTATTTTACCTGATTTATCTTATCCAGATACTCCTGGTCTTTTAATCACCCGTGATGCAAAAAATAGGCGGTTGCTAACAAGTGGCTAAATGAGACTACTGAACGCCATCATGCCAAACACAGCTTTACAGGGTTGTTGTGGTGGCTATATTAAGTCATGCAACCGTAGTGTAGTTTGTTTATAGACTAACGTTAGCTATTCACTTCAGGCGATTGCATTTACCCATTAAAAATCATGAAAGTGGTGTTCATTTGTGAAGATTATCTCACTGAACAAAATGTGTAAGGATCATAAACTTGTTTTATTTTTCTGCAATACTCTAAAATCCAAAGGAAATATTCAGTTGGCCTTTTGTCAAGGGAACAAGATGGACACTAACTTCCAGGCTGGCCAGCAAATAAATGTCACCCCTGCAGAACTCTGTGTATTTGTTAACAAATATAACTCCTCCTGTGCACACCTGTAAGCGGAGGCTGCTGCATATAATGGATGACAATCGTAATACTATAAAATACTCTTAAACTGTGGACAAATAAAAGTGTGATATAAATATTTGTTAAATGTTTATAATCTGTTTATCAGAGCTGAACAGGGAGACTTAAAGTGTTACCCCTGAAAGAAGTATCGGGTGTCAAAAACTGCCTCTGAATTCATAGCATTCTTCAGAAACATACTTTTCAAATCAGCTTATAGATTCCTGCAGATTAGACCACACACACACACACAGGCCAGTGTACACGTGTGCTTACAATATGGCCAAACAGACCCACTGCGTAAAAGTGTGTGATAGTAGTAATGTGGAAAAATACAAATAAACACTTGAAAGCTGGAAGAAGTCCTTCTAAGATTAAAAAGCAATTCCTGCAGCCCCTGATTCGGAAAATGTTAGCATGTCCAACTCAAGTAAAAAAGTGTGTGAAATAGCTCAAAGTCAACCCGAAGACTTTTTTTTTTTTTAAATCCTTTTTATATAAAGGAGCAGAAAATCTAATTTATGGCAGCAGTGGTTGACCTCTTATCTAGCCAGATTAGAGGCTTTGGTCCACCTAGCTACAACTAATGTAGTCCAATACAACAGTCCTGCAATAACTCCTACTATCATAGGGTTAGGGTTAGACTGTATAACATTCAGTTTTTGTTGAGACTGTTTCTGAGAGCTGCTGGTCCTGTTTTAGAGGATGTAATTTGTGCTACTATTGAATTTGACTGCCTTATACCAAGAGGTATTTCTCATATTGTCTACCCTCATTGAAATAAATGAGATACAGTCTTTTATTTGGTATTTACAGCAGTTAATAACAGATAGAGGAACTGCTGAATCAATGCAGACTTAATTTTATTCTGCTGAGCTTTTAAAACATGTGGAAAGTCTGGTTTTCATATGTCAGAATCTGCCTCTTTGGGCCCATAAAAGCTTGTGTGTTTTGGGATGTTTTACTGCACTCATTTAACCTTACATGAACAACGCTGCTCTGAGCTGACTGCATTATGTTCAGCATCATGCTGCCACTGGACAGGCTTTGTTTTAACATGGCCTAATGGCATAATCTTCACTCAAGGAGTTAAGTGTGATTTTCAGACATCTAATGCAGAAAACAGAGAGATGGATTTAACGAAATCTGCAATCTTCAAACAGACTTTCTGTGGTCCAGTTGCTGCATTTTCAAGTATTGTATGTTGACTCCTTTGTATGATTTGAAATTCGAGGATCCAGGTCTGGAACAGCGCACCCCCACACACACAGAGTCAGAGTGTAGCTGCCAAAAATAAAAGTGGAGGGCAGGAATCCAGGTGATTGTATCTCTATTCTGACTTGACAATTGGGTCTGCAGATCTTTTCACAGACAGAAAACAGAACAATACAACGATTCCTTCATTGTGAATCAGGGAACAGAGACTTAAGTGGGTGTGGAAATTCCTGCGTGTAATTGATCCCAATCTGTTATATCATCCTCAGGCTGGATTCACAAAACCTCTCAGGAAAGAGCTTGTAGGGCGCAACACTAAAGACCAATTCATAGTTTCTGTGTGTCCACAAGGGTTTGCTTTGGTTCATGTGACGTTAATTTCGTCATCCACATATATCTGCAAGTGTGATGCAGATGTCTGCGTGCAGCCCTTTTTTTGTGACCATGTGGACTGTATGCATAGCAAGCACGCCGACTGCACATGCTCCACACTCCAGTCCAGTCCATAACACTGCGGTCCAGACAGCAGCAGCCACTGCACCGTAGTGAAGTTAGTTTTAAGTTTAAACGCAGCAGCAGTGTTTTCCTTGTTTCAGTTTCACCTGACATAGGCAGTAGGATGACGGTAAACTCATGCATCCTCAATTGTACTATGAATAGAATTGCGTCCATGTACATCCAATGTGGAAAGTACGTCTGAGCCTTAACTTTAAAAAGTGGTTGCCAGATTGGCAACAGGCATCAGCTTTTGTTGCTGAAACTGAGAAAATGATTGTCTTTTTTAGTCACCTTGTAATAGGAATAATTAAGATACAATGCAGTTAATACGTCATTTTAATAATGAAAATCTGGCATAAAATAATCTTTTAAAGCTTTGTCACTGTCACCAAACAAAATTCGTTGTATTTGTATTTTGTTTTTTGCCTTTATTTGACAGGACAGTCCAAGCGTGCAAGTGGGAAAGAGAGGGGAGGACACAAAGCAAAGAGCCACAGGTCAGAACCAAACCCACAGCCACCAAAGCAAGGACATCGTCCCTGCACATGGGATGCCCACTCCGCCCACCAAGCCACCGGGCACCCTGTATTTGTGTTTTATCTGACACCTTACTGAATTTGAAACTGAAGTGCAACTTAATTGGCTTCACCATTGTCTCTAAAACAGATGCCTGTGTGTAAACGCACCAGTGCACGTGCAACTTTGCTATGGTGCAGCACTGTTCCAGTTCTGACTGCCATCTCTATGCATTATGTTAAAAAGCAGTTGCCACTGGTGGAAACCAAAGGCCAAGACTTGGTTGCCAATTTCCCAAAATGGTCGTCAATGGCCACTTGGCAACTGATACTGTCAAGCTCTAAACTTGATTCAAGAAAGAAATGATAGATGTGTCACTGTTCTTCTATTTTGTAGTTTGTGAATAAAAAGGCTTTTTGAAAGCAAAAGTTGCCACAACTGATATCTTTGTCACAGTTTTTCTTCCGGCACCAAATAGGCTCTCCAGTTTGGATAACTTAGCTGAGCATAAAGACTGGAAACAGGGGGAAACAGCTTGCCTGGCTCTATCCAGATGTAAAAAGAAAGCTGTTTTTACAGGACAGTTTTCTATAGATTAAACAAATTAAATATAAAATGTTAGCTAGTGAGCTTTACAGGAGTTGGCTGGCTGACTTTGTTATCTGCAGATGGAGCCAGGCTATATTTACTGTAAAGACATGAGAGTGGTACCAATCCTTTCATCTTTTCATCTGGAAAAGGAAACCAGCATTTATCCTAAAATGTAGAACTTTTCCTTTAAACTCTGAGAGGAGGCAATCATTTGTACTTCTGTTTTTTCATACTTGTAAATATTTGTTTGTCCTCAGTGGCCCAGCCTGCAGAGCTGAAATCTGTAGCTTTCCACCAACAACTTAACATGTATCTGTGTGTGAGTGTGTTTGTGTGCATTCAGACATTCTTGACCCCACTCAGAGGTCTTAGTCACACAACAAGGCTTTCACTGGAGGCCTGTTTAATATTCAGTCTGTTTCTCTGAAACACACACTGAACAACTGCAGCAGTCCTGCACAGCACTCGTGTTTTCATCAAGATGTTGGAAGAAAAAAAATGAATGAATGAAGTTATATAAATAATCCCAAGAGTGGATTAAAATAGAGTGTAGGCTTGTGTGTGAAGTGTGTGTGTGTGTGTGTGTCCGTCCACACCTCAAACTGTGGCCAGTTCATGCTCATGCCCGGTCCGTGGGTGTTCCTCCACCATCTCAGATCTTCGGTGTCATTGGCTGCTTGGATGGTCTGACCCAGATCCCGGTACAGGACTTTGAACCTATTGGACAAAGTGACTGTCAGTCATCACATCTACTGTACACCCTCATCCTCCTCCTCCTCCTCCTCCTCCTTTAAAATTCTGTCAGTAGAGATTTTAAAGTCTGTCACAGTTTAACATTCTTCTGTCTGACTTTGTGTTCTATGATAACATTTTTTAAAAGCCTCTCGTTCACAGATGCATGTTATCAGGTCTGCCTAATTAGGTACTGACCAGATTAAGGCTTAGTTTGTTAATGCAGATATTTATTTCAGTTACATTTTTTGGCCTTATAACTTCAGTGTTATTTATGACTTTCCCCTGTTAACACAGAACTCCCCTGACAACACACTCTAATTCCAAAGTCATTAAATAGCGACACTTGGTCAGTGGTCTGTCGTGTATGACATTCTAGGTACCCCTCCAGCATCAGTTTTGCATGCAGAGGAACAGCTTGTCAATTTGCGCTTGTTATATGCTTTGTGTCTTTTCAAAATAAACTTCTGTTCTCACAGGAAATAGTGTGCTACACATACTAGTGGACTATGGTGTTATTACAATACCTCAACTGGCTTTTGGTTTTACATGGAAGGCTAACAGTGATCAACCAGGGGTAGAGTCTGGAGTTTGTTTGGTTGATCTATCTCCCCTCCCACCCATCACAAGTGGACTTTTTGCGCTCTTTATAATGTTAAGTGCTATATCGTAGGCAGCTGGACTTGCTTGAGTTTCTTGAAGACATTTCACCTCTCATCCAAGAGGTTTCTTCAGTTCTAACAGACTGGTGCGGAGTCGAAGGCTTTAAACTCTGTGTGGGCATGAAGACTTGGAGTCATTGAGGTCATATGCGAGCTCTGCTACAATATAGCACTTAAGATTACCATGACCTGGATGACTGAGAATCTTCACAGACATGCGTTCTTTATACTACAGCAATCGTGGTTGCCTTAGTGCATTGGCATCTGACTTGTATGGCCACTAAAAGGCATCTATCTGAAGAGGTGGAGTGAGACTGGGTTGCCTCTGATGAATTATCAGACTTAAAGCTGCTGTAATCCATGTTTTTATATTGACAGAGTGACAATGATAATATGAAAACAATGCAACGACGTGAAAGGGTTCGCTCAAGGTGATAAACCTGCAGCAAATTATCACCTGAATCTGCAGCTTGCCTTGGGTTTACAGAGCTTTGTAGTGAGTTTCAGCTCACTGTTTATCTGTCTGGCCCTCAACTTTACTTTTTGGCTTCACTTTCACAGCTCTCATAGCGCCAACAGTGCTCTAAAACTTCACTGTGCATTAACTGCTCAGCAGCAAACAGCAGACAGACACGGTCGGAGACTAGTAAGATATTTATTGGTGCAGCTTTTAAGACAACTAGAAGACAAGACACTTTAAACACTTTACACTTTCCTGCTCTGAATATTACATACATAATTACAGTGCTCACACACTGTATTTTACAATTACTATTTACACTGTATTCTGAGGGCTGGGCGTTTACATTCCTGAAGTCTCCATTTAACAGGTGGAATTCCAGATAAGACTATTATAAGTGCATAATTTGTGGTCAGTATTATCAGCTCTGTGTTTGTTTGGTAACATTCAGAGATGATATGAAGGAAAAACCTGCATCTGTTCATCTGAATCCAACCTTCCCAGTACCTGCAGGTAAATGTCTGAAGGCTGTTTGAACATTGAACTTCCACTTAAGTCTGTATACTGAATTCAACAGAGAACAGACCAGAGGCAACTACTCTTAAAATACATTTTTAAAAACTTTTAAACAACAAGGAGCAGGAGCAGACCAGTAAAATTACTTCTTTTTATCAATGGAGTCTGGCTTTAAAGAGAGCATAGACACGTTTCACTTTCTGTTCAGTTCCTTGTTGGAAACAGCTTTTTGTTTAGTACTGAGCATACGACTGGATAACTAAGACTTGGATTATACTGCACAAGTTGTGTGAGTTAAAAAAAATGATATTTTGATAAATATGGACCCCTTTACTTCAATTTATGAAGAATGTTTGCCTTTTTGAATTCCCCGTTCACTGTGGAGGCATGCGAGAAAAAATTTTCTTCATTAATTCAACATAACACAGGACGATTTAGAGGACAAAGTCTCACTTTGGTGGAGCCATTCAACTTTTAAACACATGCAGGTGGACACTGCTTCATTTAAAAGTTTAAGATTATATTTTTCCAAGCTTGTCATGACATAATACTTTCCACATGTACACTGAGTCAGCAGCTTTTTGTCGCTGCATCATCCTCCCTCTTTTAACTTCAAAGTAAGTGATGGAGGACAAAGTCAGTCTTTGTTTGGTGTAAAAATACATCCTGATGTTTAGCTGTAGCGAATAAGGCTACAGCAGTAGGAGTTAGACAAAGGAAAATGGTTTCTTCCAAAGTTAGAGCATTTTTGTAATAAATTCCCTCTTTGCTGTAAGAAAAGAGGTAATTTGGTACATAACTACCTAATTGCCATTTAATTTGGTTGGCGAGCCTCATATTAGCTAAAATTGAGAGCACGTAATACCGAAAAAACTTTGGATTAAATTCCCCTACAATTACACTGGAGTTATATTAAAAAAAAGAGATCTCTTTACAGTCAGTTTGGATGAGAAGAATGATTACAGCAACCAAGAACAGTTTAAATGTACACATGAGCCTGTGAGAGTTGGTTTAAGACATAGCCTACTTTAAGAAGCATGAACCAACTCTTTAACTTAAGGTCCACATGTGATTGTTAAAAACTTTCTGAGGAACACCCTCTCAATATCAAGACAAAAAAGGTGTGTGGTCTGTTGTGCCTGAAACCCGTCCTTTTTCCTCAAGAAATATTCTTTAGCTTCCCAACACATCCCGGGTGCTTTGCGTTAAGGTGTCTCTAGGGCTTTGAACACGTATGTCTCTACCCCCCTCTATGTGTTGTGATTGGCATGGTGATATTCAGATGTAACTAGTTGCTGAAATTACATTTTTTTACTAACTTTGTGCCGTAAATTACAAAAAAAAGGGATGGGGGGTCACAAGCCAAAAACGTTGTAAGCACTGCCCCCTGAGTGCCTTCATTTATGGTAGTTCAGTTCAGGTAATGAAAGAGTTCAGTCTGTGAGTCTGGACTGTGGGTTTGGACCGAGGTCAGTGTAGGAGGACAGGTGGTCTCTCATTAGGAACCTGAACAGTCTTTCTGTGCTTCAACTTGAACTGCAGACTTTAATTTTGGGGACTAAACCACTTAACTGTGAAGTAAACCTTTACCAAACAAAAGACAAATATTTGAATATAAATAAAGTCACCAGCTGGATTTTCTCTGGTCAAATCTCATCACTTCCTCTTCACAGAGTTAATTAAAGATAAAGTTTTTCTTCAATGTTTGGACAAAGACCTTGTTGGACTTAACCAATCGTGGTTACTGTGGAAACGGTGCCTTGTTTAAACAGAATGAGAGGTCAATAGTTAATGGACAACACTGTGAGTTTTCTATTAACTCCTGTGCACATACACACATGTTCAAACACACATTGAAACCTCGACAGTTCTGCATGCCTTCGTTCTGAGTCATGGATCATGAATCACCTTACTCCTGTTTCCTCTCAGGATGTGTGTGTGTCTATGCATGTATGTGTATGCATGCGTGTGTGTCCTACCCTTCTTTGGCGGACAGGTCGAGGTGTTTGTGGATGTCCAGCAGCATGTCTTTAAAGAAGCGCAGCCTCCTACGCTCGGCCTCCTGGGTGAGGTCGAACACCTGCTCCATGTCCTCCATGTAGCGAGGGTTACAGCGGTTCAGATCCTCCAGGGCCTTTGAGTAGCGCTCCTTCATCTGCAGCACACACACAGAGCACACAAGCAGAGTACATACTGAGCTACTGTACAACCCTTTGTCACCACACATTTATCAGAAAGATGAAGAGAAGCTTAAGTGCCTTTGTGTCAGCAGTTAGGATGGAGTCTAAATTTTCAAACATTAAACCAAAGGATTGATGGCTGCTCCGTTAGTGGGCAGCGTACACACTGTGAGAGATGTAGTTCAAGTGTCATTCTATTACAGCTGCTGGTGAGAGGCTGTGACTGTATCGACTATATGTAATGATGTGCAGCTGAGAGGTGTTGAATAGTGTTGAACCACAGGAATTAATATCTCAGGATCTTTTGCTAAATGTTTCATATGGAAAAAAAACTGCATTTTTAGCATGTGCTCCTGGATCAGTGCGCCTGTGAGTCCATGTGTGCTCAAGACTGCTATAAATACTAAAAGACAGCTGAATTGACCAAACCACATTAATGTTGTACATCTGTCTGTCCTGGAAGAGGCATCCCACCTCTGTTGCTCTTCCTGAGGTTTCCTCCATTTTTTCCCGTTAAAAAGTTTTTTTGGGTATCCCTTATTCAAACTGAGGGTCTAAAGGCCAACACACACCAAACAAACATCAAAGAACCAGTGGCAATGAACGCCGACTGTTGCGTCACGTCACATCGCCTGTGTCTCAGCCAAAAAGTTGAACTTGAACACCCCAAAGACCAAAGCCAAAGGCCAAATAGCACTTGGGCGTGAGAGGAAATAAATGTCCATACCAGCAGGTGATGAGATGAAAATAACACTAAATACTAAAACATAATCTAATGGTTGTTGGCTGGACAACTGTCTGTCACATCACGATTTAATGTCTGTAAAATAGATGATCAATCATTCACAAATATCTGGAAAGTCCAGCTCTTGTACATACTCGAAAAAGGGATCCGACATCATACATAATTTCCTCAGGGAGCCTGTCATGACACACCTGATTCTTTCCAGTTTGACAAAATGAAGGACTTCCCTCATCCATAGAGTGTGTGACAGAAGTATTGGGGACTTGCACTTCAGTAAAGCAGGTATGGACATTTAAGAGAAACCAGAAGACACACAGGATGGATTCAAGCCGTAGTTAACCACATTAACAACACAACCCGATGCTGAAAGAACAAAGGATATTTACTGTGAGCTAGCTAGCTTTCCTAATATAACAAGTTTGTTTCCATTCTTGACTTTAATCATCTGTTTGCTCTCCTCACTTCCGTTTCTCTTCTTGTGCACTGAACTATCCAGCCAAAATGATTTTTATTCAGCAAAGGGCTCAGCCATCTCCAACACTGATTCAACATGCTGAATCGTCCAGAAACAGTCGACAAGGACTGACTGGTGCCAACACTGCACAACAAGAAGAACAGACAACAGCACTGTCAAGAAAAGACAGTGGTGTATTTTTAGTACAGCACTTTGGTCGGCTTAAGCTGCTGTTTAATTACTTGACTTGCTGAGGTACAGTATTCACCTCTCCTTTATTACAAAAGTATTCCAAATTAAAAGAGTACTTTCAATCCAACCCTATCCCAGATCCATATTCATATGGGTGAGTTGGATGTTTTACTTCTCTCAACTCCTATAAATTTAAAAAGAAAAAGCTTGACGTCAAGGATTTAAGAGGCAGCATGTCATAATGGTCTTTGTCAGGATTGGGACGCTCGTTCCATATGAGGCGTAAGGTTTTCCATCTAACAGGATGGCATGTTAAGTGTTGTTTACCTAGGTGACGTGTTGGAGGTGTGGTGGTTTGCACTGCAGCCTGTCGTCTGCAGCTTTTCATACATCCTGCTCAGTGTGGCTGTGTTTTCTTCTACTATTCCTCCTTACATTATATAAACTGATCCTATGAAAAAAAATCTCATAAATCATATTACTTACACAAAGTTGGACTCAACAACAGCATGTGCCGAATCCTGTAATGAATACAGCCTCTTCAAATTAAAGGCTTCATGTGATCAACTGTGGGAAACTGTTAGTGTGGATGAATAGCAGCAGGAAGTGATCAATTTAGCTTAGCATTAACAGTAACCTAATACAGCAAATACAACCATGACGCTGCTGTAGGACATTTAGGTGTGATTGGTGACAAATAACAAATTACCTATTGTGATCACCTCTGAACCCCTCAGACAGGTCAACAGTGATCGACATGTTGTACTGGTAGTACGTGTCAACAAATGACTTAAGTCTACGGGCTACTTCAGGCATTTTTCCCCAAACTATACAACTGAGCCATGATATTGGATTTCATTTCCTTGTCCTGTCTTTTGTCTCAGGATTTCCCTGTTTCTGGTCGATCATTTCCTTCTCCAGGACCTGAAGCTTTTTTTTGTGCAGTGGGGTTTTTGTGTAGAGCAGAGAACAGCGGAGACAAGCCCGGTCATGTTTCAAAACTCAAAAACACACACACAGGTATGTTTTTCTGGACTCACTGACACACCCAGACTGGAGCAAGTGGAGCTACGCATGGGACTATCTCTAAATGTGTGTGTGTAAGTGTTTGTGTGTAAGCTTTGTACTTTGTCAGCCTCCTGGCTGCAGCGCTCTGCCCGGGTCGTGAATTTGCGAACTTCCTCCTGTGACTTGGTCGGGTCGGCTTTGGCGTGTGTTTCCCTGGTAACCGCTGTCCACTCCTCCTTCCTTGCCTGATGGTAGCTCTTCTTACTGGCTTCCACCTTGACACACACACACACACAATGACACACTATGATTTGCTGTTGTGATGAAAACAGCTTCTCTAGCATTCACCACACCTCATTATCTTTCCCGAATTGCAGTTTGTTTCCTGACTGATTGATTCTCAGATTAATTACCGATTACTTAACAGTTGACAACGTGTTACTTAACCATAATTAAAACCTATGCTGTTGGTACCTACAGCGGGACTCCCATTAACTCCTTGGGTCAGGTATAAATGCAGCTCCACTGACATCAGAAACCACTCAGACAGCCCTCACCTCCTTCAGTTTGCGGACCCAGGGTTTCTGTGCTTTGCGGAAGCCGTCGTCTGCATCCTTGGTCTCTCTGAAGCCTCCCATCATCTGCTTGTGGAAGGCATCCTTCTGCCAGCTGCGCACCTTCTCAGTGTCCTCGCCCGCCAGCCGCTCCCGCAGCTCCAGATGCAGCTCGCTGATCCGATCGGCTGCCTGCATAAAGGCGTGCCACGCTTTCTCCAGTGTACCGTACTGAGGACCTGAGGGGAGAGGAGAAACACCATCACATTTAGGGGGAAACAAAAAAAAGAAAAGAAAAAGATTGCTGTTTGATTTGGTGAAGATCCCAATTTGACAGTGTTACCAAGAATTTTTGGTAACACCTTCTATTAAGACCACATCTATAATGTATTATAGGGGCATTCATAGCGAATTATAATGCATTTATAATTCCCTATGACTACACTCATAAACACATGTAATGCTTACTGATGCACTTTATCAAGTCATAGAACATTACAGATGTGACTTATAATGAATTATAAGTGTCTTATGGATGCTCTTAACTAGTTATAAACTAGAGGTTGACTAATGGGGCTTATGATGCATTATGAATACCTATACTCACCTATAAATATCAACTGTATCAACAATCAACTGTAATAAGGACTCATAGTATGCTGTAATAGTCTATGCAGTTTCACAAGTTATCATTGTATGTGTTAAGTAAAGTGACGTTCATACTGATGCATCTATTCACTCACATTTAAAGACAATGTCTCATCTGTCAGAGAGTTTTTAGTCACAGAAGCAGATTTTGCAAAAACTAGGTTTCTTGCAGTGTCACTATTTGCAAGACTGTTTGCAAGATTTCAAAAAAATTGTTGCAGCCTTCAAGACTGCAAGGGAGTATGCTTTATGCTATAGTTAGCTAGCTAGCTAATCACTGTCCCCATTTCAAACAATGCTGCTCATAAGCTAACGTTACCCAGTTTATAACTCGTCGAGCATCCATAAGACACTTGATACTTATAATTCATTATTAGACGCATCTATAATGTTCTATGACTGTTGATATAGTGCACCAGTAAGCATTATGTGTGTTTATGGGGGTAGTCATAGAGCATTATAAATGCATTACAATTTAATATGAATGCCCCTATAATGCATTATAGATGTGCTCTTCATAGAATGTGTTACCCAGTATTTCAGTCAATGCTTTTAAGTACTTTCCCTGTCCTGTCTAAAATTGAGTGAATGTGTGATGTTTGCATCAAAGTTAATAATTGTGGTAAACGTAGTGTTTTGCCATACTACAGGTTAATGTGAAGCAAAGTAAAGTTTGTGTTTTGTAAAATCCCTGCATATTTGTTGCTGAGTTTTATGTATTTTAAAGGCTAGGAAAGGACACTGCAAATTAGCTTAGGCTGTAAATGCTGTGGTGTGTGGCATCGATTTATGCTACATACTTGTCCCTATACTTAATAAACATTAAATAAACTAATAAAAAAGCTTGTTTGCTCAAACACAGCAGATATTTTTCTTTAGGGTGCTGGCTAATTAAAGGACAAATCAATGTACCAAAGCTTCAAGTCTTTCCTTAAATTATTTTCATGGTGTCCCAAACCAAATGTTTCTCGTGTTAATAATTAATTCAGAGATTAAGTGACTTGTTTGCAGACCCTTGCAGTGAAAAGACCAAACGTTCCCAAAAACAGCAAAGGTAAAACATTAAACACAGTTTTTGGTGTAATTTTTCACCCCACATGATCAGTGTTTTCAACTTACCTTTCTCCACGACACCCCTCCACCTCTTGGCCCAGTCGCTCAGCTGCAGAGCGTAGCTCTTCTCTATCTTTGCCCTCTCCTGGAAGCAGCTGACCAACTCATTACACAGCCGGTGACCATCGTCTATCCGCTTCACCGTTCTTTTGTAGTTCCCCGGCTGCAGAGGAATAGAGCACACAGATACAGTAAAAACACACACAATGAGTGAGGAAACAGAATAAGAATAAACTGCTGTGGGGCTCTTAAAATCATTTTCTGCTGTTATATCAGTAGGTCAATCAGTTCAACGCCCCTCACCTACATGCTAATATTAGTGCGGCAAAATGTTTACACGGCAGGATGTTTAGAAGACCAGTGATGATGTACACAAGACTAAAATAGAGACTAAATGAGAAGAGTGAAAGGAGGAGGACAGAGCAGAGAGTGAGTGGAAGGTTGAAGGTATGTAGTTTTTCCAGATGGAGGGCTGTGAAGCCGGCAGTCAGTCAGCAGGGACTCATTATGTGTCTGTGTCTCTATCTAAACACCACCTCCGGCTGCTCCTCTCAGCTGCTCCCATAGTACACAATCATCAAGTACGCAACACATGGATTCTCCAGGTTTTCTGTCTCATGAGCAGAAATATTTAGGATTTTATTGACTAATGCTGTATCTGATCTGGTTTAATAAGCACAGAGATCATAATGTCTCCTGTCTGTTAAGTGAGTAACTGATTTTGAGGTGCTGTGGCTCAGTACATAGAGCGGGACGTCCACTAATCACAGGGTTGGTGGTTCATTTTCCCCAGCTCCTCCTGCCCACATGTCCAAGTGTCCTTGGGCAAGTTACTAAACCCCAAATTGCTCCCAGCATGTTAGCACCATGGTTAGTTCGCTGCCACTGGTGTGAGTGTGTGACTGAGAGGTAAGATGTAAAGCACTTTGGATAAAACAGCTCTATAAATGTAGCCATTAATGTGTGAGCTAATATTACCAGTCCAGTCCAGACCAGTCCTTGAGGTTTCTCTTAATGTTGGAAATGTGTGTGTGTGTGTGTGTGTGTGTGTGTTTGTTCCTACTGTACCTCCCAGAAGCTGTCTGAGCTTCCCAGGTCGCTGAGGTCCCCATTGGAAGACATTTTGGGGTCGGTCTTACAGCACAGAATGATGGCGGCTTCAGAAAATACTGCAGAGAAAGAGAGACAAAGAATACCATTTAATACATGAAGCTGATTTGAAGTGATAATCAGAGCTGTTACTGATGGTGATTTTTTGTAGTAATTCAGATTTATCTTGACCCAGATGGAAGTACACCAACATCTATGCATTTTTGTTGAGATCAAGACTTTGAAATTAAATTTTTAAAACAAGGAGGTCGTCCTTTAAGTGCTTTAGAAATTTGGATTCAAATAGCTAGAATTCTAGTTATTTTACTATAAAAAGTTTTTTTTATTTACACTTTACTTTATACAGTTTAACTTTTTTCTTTAGTGCTTCTTCTATATAATTACTTTTATTTCATTGCCGTTGTTTGTATTCACACTAATATTCCAATATAATATACTGAATTTGATATGTGTAATGTAAAAAGTATATTCTGTTTGGATATTCTGAATTAGGCCTTGTTTCAAATTTAGCAGCAAGGCTGGGCTGGAGATGAATGCTCAAAAGAAAAGCCAACATCTGTTGTCAGAGGATGAAAAACATCTACTTTTAAACATTATGAAAGACTTTGATAAACACGTTTTTGGATATGCAGAGATGTCATAATGCTGACTTTTTCATAAAGGAGAAAGGACCGAAAGAGGGAGGCTGTGTTTGCACAGTCCAACAAGTCCACCACTTAGTGGAAACTTTGAAAAAATGCATTTTGATGCAAAGAAGGAAAATGACGAGCAGCTCCAGCTGTTCCACTGCTCCATATTTTGTCGTGAAAAATATGTTTGGGCACATTAATCGGAGTATGCACAGCTGCATGTAAACGCAAATAATAGTGGAATATTCATTTTCATTAACCATGTAAGTAGTTTAATAGGGATGTTGTCTTTTCTGAATAACAGTAAAAACCTGACTATTCTGGGGCGTCGGTGGCTTAGTGGTAGAGCAGGCGCCCCATGTACAAGGCTGTTGCCGCAGCGGCCCGGGTTCGAATCCAGCCTGTGGCCCTTTGCTGCATGTCATCCCCCCTTCTCTCTCGCCCCCTTTCACGCTTACCTGTCCTGTCCATTAAAGGCAAAATGCCAAAAAAAAAAACCTGACTATTCTGTGCATGTAAACATTGTCTCTGTTTCTAATCTAGTTTTATTTAGATAGTTGAATACCTTTTCATACATTTTCGTGTGTAGTGTGGAGGGGTCTGCAACTACATTTCAGTGTGCTGTACTGTATTGTATAACTAATAAAATCTTAAAAACAACTTTGAAAAAGAAAAAAAAACTAAATCTAAACATAGTTCATGTGAAATAAATGAAAAGAAAATATAAAAACATGCATTGTTTATGTAGAGGGGTCAACTAAAAAAACTTGTCCTCTGTTTCGGGCATCAAACCCGTGACCTTCCAGTCTCACTGCTTCACTGTACGCAGCTCTACAGTTTCAGCCTCCGTCAAACTGCAGCTCCACGTCAGTCGACACAGAAAGCTAAAGACTCTTCACCACTCGCTGCACACAGGGCTGTTTGCTCCACGTCGCTGCCCAATTTCTCCTACACACACAACCAGACTGTGTGTGTCCTACAAACACTGACGCCCCGTCACACACACACACACACACACACACACACACACACACACACACACACACACACACACACACACACACACACACACACATCCGCTCTGTTACCAAGACAGGAATCTGTGTCAGCCAGTTTGTCCATCCACAATGGATCTCTTTCATCAGAGAGAAGACCCACAAACATTTGTATTGAACCGTCTGATAATAACTCACAGCTACAAATTATTTTAACTGTGTAATGTCTCTGCCTCTTCATCTTCAACAAAACCAAGACTCAAACTGCCAGAACGAGGGACAAGACACACACCTGTGCTGTAACTTAAAGGTGCCCTGCAGAGTTTCTTGAAGACAAACAAAAGCTATGTTAACATTCGGTGTTCACCACCAGTACAGTTCACCAGAACTCTTCGGGTGTATCTCTGAGGTCTAACAAATGTATTAAATGCATTTTCTTCCTCCTACAAGATTAGCAATGCTGATATGTAAAGTATATTATGCCCTGCATTGTTTACATTCATGTTTACTTGCTACCTGTCTTCTTCTTCTTCCCTGCCTACGTTGGTACATACCTGCATATATTAACTTACTACCACCACCTGTAGATAAGTGGAAACGTGCGAAACCAGGCATCCTGATCTGATGCCCGTACCACCTTAACCTGCCCTTTAAGGTGCTGTGACTTTACTCAGAGCTCCCTCCAGATATCTTAAATGGCACATTCAGACACAGTCTACCTCGCCTGGTATGGGGACACTAGAGCCCCCCACTGGACCCAGACCTGGGAGTGGGGAGCTTGCCAGCGAGCGTCTGGTGGCCGGGCCTTGGACCACGTTGCCCGGTCAGGTTCAGCCTGAGTGAATAACATGGAGCCGCCACCCTGTGGGCCTACCACCTGCAAGGACTGGCATTGGGAATGGGTGTGTTGTGTGCTGGGTGGCAGGCAGGGGGGCTGTACATCTTTGTGCATGAGATAAACAAAACATGGTCCCACTTAAAGAAAAACAGATCTACAGCACTAGAACACTGCTATTTTGTTCAGTACTAACACTATCCAGAACGTTTCCAACAACACCCAGAGAAATCTCTATCAGATGCTGTCTGTGTCATTTGGTTGTCAGCGCTTTTCAGTGGCATCATATCCCCACTGCGCATGTGTCAGGGTTATGTTTGTCCTCCAGATGCTGTTATGAATTGACTTTTTATCCAGCTTTAAGAAATATTTTTGAGATACAGATCTTGATTGTTTTTTCCAACATGTTTTAACTGGATGAAGGATTCCAATCATCAGACATCTAGGTCTCAAATTATCAGACAAACAAGCTAAGCAAATGTTAGTGGCAGCTTAGCATCAGCCCATCATGCCAAACAGCGTCTGAGAAACACACATTTTTACAGTGAAACTGCTTTATTCAGTGTTTTTAACCAGTTTTAATCACCGGGATGGTTTGTTTTGGAGAGGAGGAGACCTCTGGAGATATTCCTACTCCTGAACGTCTGGATCTTAAGTTATCAGAGAAAAAAGGGTGAGCACATATTCGCAAAGAGCTGGACTAGCAGCCCCTCCAAAACAACCCGAAGAGAAACACTGATTTGAAATGTGAAACTGATTTATTCAGTGTTTTCACAGGTTTTAATCACCTGGCCTGTTTGTTTTGGAGAGGAAGAAACCTCTGCAGATAACTCGCCTCCTGAACGATGAACACTGAAGGAATCCTAACTGGGAGAAACTGACTCTTATGACAACACCACTCTGTGTTTTGTTATTGTTTCGACTGTTATCTTAGTGACAGAGAATCACATACTGTACGTTTAAGAGAGAAAAACAAATGTTTATTTGTATCTAGAAGTCAAAATCTGCTACACTGTGATCTGTAGTTTTCAGCATCTATATTTTGTTGTTGTTTTGAAAGAGACCTCCAGCAACCTAAAATTACATATTGTACATTTAGGAGACAAAACATTTGTATCTATAAATTACAACCTCTCCTGACACCAAAAGTGTACACTACAGTAAGCCCTCAAGTTTTTATGGTGGACTCTTCCAGAGGAGTTATCAGAGGAGTGTCATGACACAGTAGACTAAACCTATGTTGTGAGCTAATTTGACAGTTTAATCACTCTAAAGCACTTTGTTCTACAGCAACAAGGCTCGACTTGACAAGACAGTGAGAAGTTCCTGGTTATTTTTCCTCCTCTCTGTAATTGATAATGTTCTCTAACTGTAAATGACTCCCAAAATAACAGCAGTGGCTGTAGATGTGCACTGGGAGCAGGCTGGCGCTAAATTAGATGCTGGGTACAACAGTAGCCTTGGTGAGCTCTGCAGGGAACAATGTGGGAGTGAGTCTAAGTAAACTCTACAGTTAGCTCAGACTCCAGAGGAAGGACTTGCACTTACTTGTGCTACATGCTAACGCCAGACTGAGCCTTGAATAAAAGAGATCAGGCTTAATATGTATGTGTAGGTGTGTCTGTTGTGTCTCTCAGGAGACAAGCGGCATTGAAGATTAGCCAAATGCTGACGTTCAACAACACAACAACACAACATCGCACCTCTCAGACACTGCAGCTAATCCCATTCAGACAGCTGAGCTCTAATTTTCTGTCCACACTGTGAACACTGCACAGGTGGAGGCAACAGAAGGACAGTCGTGTGTGCGTCTGCGGGTGTCACAGGTGAATGATAAGTATGCTAGCAGCGGTGGTATCTGCCACCAGCATGCTGGAACATGAGTGAGAATGAGAAAACTGACTTCGCTATGGATCACCAATTACTGCTGCTATATCCTACAGGACAGCAGTGTGTGTGTGTGTATGTGTGTGTGTGTTTGTGTGAGTATCTGGGTGCGGCTCACTGAAAGCAAGTAGGTTTGGCTGCTTACACTTGTATTACCTCTGTACCTGGTGGAGGTGTGCAGACGCTGACAAAAGAAATAAGCAGCTTAAAAGTCAACAGAGAGCTACCGTTCACCACAACTTGCTTTATACAAACCAGAAAACTCAGCCACAATTTCACAACAAACCACTGTGATGGTCGACGACATTCAAACACCAACAGCACTGCATTACAAGAGCTGGGGCCTGCCCATTAAAATTAACAGTATTTATTCTAGTATTTCTAATATGTTCATAATGATAACACCAATGCTGCCTCGGCTAAAAACTCACTGTACAGAAGACATGCAGATGTACAAGTCAAGACAAACTGTAACAGCACCGAGCCACCTCTCTCATGGTACTAAAACCAGGTCTAGTTTCTGCCTGAATTTAGTTATAACATTGTACACTACGGTTGCACGATGTGAGGAAAATCTAAGATGTGCAATAATGTTGTTCAATTGATGCCGATATGACTATGACAAATAAACAGCTATACAGATCTTTCTGCTTTAACACGTACACTGCTAACATCCCAAACACTGAATAGCCTATATCGACTGAAAAAAAGAAATACAATATTTTACACATGCATATTCTACTTGCCAAAGTGTATGCATATTGGGTATGACTTCAGTGATTAATTAATAAAAATGCAGCAGTAAAACAACTGGAAAAGGGTACCTGAGCACCTGTTGTTCAAGAATATTGTGGATTTTGCTGAGAACATTTTTTTTTATATACAACTTTTAAAATCTGTCTATGCAGAAAGTAATAGGTTATTGTTATGATTTTAGTGTCTAATTCTTAAAAATGCTGCAATAAAAACAAGAAAGTAATGACAGATGTAGGTCTTCATATTTCAACAAAGGCATCTTCATGGCCATTCAAGTATACCAGTACATTAGTGAGTTTACAAGGTGCACTTGAATGCACCATGAAGTCCCTGTTCCTGTGTGAGTGTCAAACTCATACTATATAGTGTGCCAGAAAAATATTTACTATGTCCCAATACATAGTATGTCAAATGCAGTATGCCAAAAATACCAGGATGTTCTACTACATCCGATCCGGTCCTACTACATCCAGTGACTGGCGTTTGTTTTATCGACAAGGTAACGGATATAAAAGCAAGAGCTTCAAAATTAAGGGCGTAATGTTATGAGAAAGTACTATGTCCCGATTGTGTGCATACTGCATACAACACTATGTACTTTTTAAGGGCAGCTGCAGTACGTACTAAAAGTAAAAAGAAAAAGTATGCGATTCAGAATGCACTCAAAGACAGATCCTACGGGACAGACGCAGCACGACCAAAAATGACACCAAAATGAATCGTTTCTGATTTCATGACAAATCATTTCAGTACCCACCAGTCTGGCTTCTGAGATTTACTCTAAACGGAAAATATACCACATTCTGCACTTTTTTGGACCGGTGTAAATAAAATTATTTTTTCTATTCACCTTGTCTCTGGTAGTCTTCTGCGTACGTTGACTGCGCATGTTCATACTGCAAAGACAATGAAATTATGATTTCTCGTTAAGCACATAAAGAGCTGGTTATAGGGTATCAACTGTCTTGAGTCACGACAGTCCCATAAACTGTGACGTGTATAGTTTCAGTCTGAGTGTACCCGCCACAGTTCACTGGACTGGCATGACTCAGCTGGTACTGAATACTTAAACTAGGGACAGGGAGGTGGTCTCGGTCCCTGGAAATACCGATATTAATCACTAATATTTTGTTATTATTTCCTCCATGGGCCCTAAGAGGAGGCAGAAGGTCAGACGGTCAGTTAAAAGTGCTGTTTGGTTTGTGTCCATGACCCCCATCATCTCTCCCATGGCTCTGTGTGTGTGTGTGAGCTTTTCTGTGTGTGTTTACATTCCTCAAACACTGATCATGAACTTGGGTTCAATCCCCTCTGCTTAACCACCCACAGTCTACACGGACACACACACGCCACCCCAGGCCTCAGACCATCCTGGTGGTCAAGGACCTCCTGGAGCTCTAGGCAGTATGGTCAGAGTGTGGAGAGGGGAAAGGAGAGATTGTACGAGGCATATGAGCCAATGTGATGATCTAAAGTTGATCAATTATCATGTGACAGAGGATTTGAAGATGATGGATCTGTTAAGGACAGGCTGCCATTTCTAGAAACTCACACATGAGCTTGGATGGTAATAAAAAAGTGTCTACTCTTTCATTCTTTCATTTTTAAACAATCCATATGCCTGTTAGTTTTGCTGGTTTGTCATTAAGGAGGTTTCAGATTCATACTGTCTGTCTCTCATCCTCTACCCTATTTCTAGGACTCACATTTAGAAGAGGCCAAAGTTTTATCAAGATGTTGAAAATACTGCAGAACAGACAAGAGAACCACTTTTTTTCCACTTCACAATATACAGTCATAATAAAATAAAGTTATTAACAAACCATCCAAATACCCTTAGTTTATGACAGTAAAAACACAACTCATAATTTGCCGAGTATTTAATAAATTACAAAATGACCAAGTAACGTAACACTGCTGCTGCTCCCTTTTATTGAGCTGTAAAACACACCGCAGCAACATCTTGATGAATGTTAAACATAATTCACTGACTTGTCATTTTAGAGGCGAAATGCAGATTTGGCAGCAAGTAGCGAGGATTGAGATGTCCAGTTTAAGGATGAGTTTGACATTCTGGGAAATACACTTACACTTTCTTGCCAAGAGTTAAATAAGAAGACTGATACCAGGCTCGTGTCTGTACGCTAAGCATGAAGCTACTGCCAGCAGCCAGCTCACTTAGGTTAAGCATAGAGACAAGAAATATGGGGAAACAGCCATCTTGGCTCCATCCAAAGGTAACAAAATCCACCTACCAGTACCTTGAAAGCTCATTAATTAACATGTCATATCTTGTTTGTTTAATTTGTACAAAAAACAAAGTGTAAAAAAGAGAATTTGCCATTTTGTGGGGGATTATGTCACAAACTATTTCTTGGCTTTGGCAAGATATGATGTCTTACATAACGTTTGTACGCCTCTGCTTTGGTACAGATTGACCAAATGAGATATAAGATGTTATTTCGTGAGCTTGCCATGAGCTGGAATGTGGATATTATTCCTTTTGGACAGAGCCAGACTAGCCTTTTCCCCCTGTTTCCAATCTTTATGCTAAGCTAAGCTAACTGGCTGTTGGCAGTGGATCCATAAGTGCCATACAAACTTGAAAGCATATTCAAACTTCTCTACCTCTCATCAAGAAGGTGAATAGGTGAATTTCCCAAAATATCAAACTTTTCCTTTACACATCTGCTCTCCAGGTTTTCAAGCACCCAGGTTATAAATCATCTCTCTCCTCCAGACATATACACACTGTAGTGTTTGAATTATAGAGAAGAACTGTCACTTAAAATGGTGACTGGGGCCCACAAGCTGTTTTATTTGCCCTGTATTTCTGTTACAAATTATGACGGGGCTTCTATGACCTCAGGAATCACTTAAAACTTCATCATCAGTTCTGCTTTTGTCTCAGGAATGTTTGCGTCAATACAGCCCCTGGTTTCATTTCCATTTAGTCCCTTAATCATCTAAAAGCGTCCAAAAACTACAGGTTGGTCCTCAATCCAAAGCTGGGCAGCAGACTGTCAGGCCTGAGCGACAGAGAACAGGAGGACCGTTGAAAGAGGGTGAAAGTGTTGGAAGGAACACTGAAAGACGAGAGGAATAAGAGAGTAGACCTTGTGACGAGGGACGTGCAGGAGAACACAAACTCCGTGAGGGATGAGCCAAGTGTTGCTCGCCACCTCTGTGTGGAAAAGTAATGTGAAATAGAGACGGAAGTTTACGAGCTGAAGAGACACAGCGGGGCAGTGAGGAAGAGGAGGAGGAGGTTTGATAGCACAACAACACACAAGCATCTTCTGATGTGGTTTCTGTATCACAGAAACAGATTAAAAGGACACATGGAGCTGGTTTGTCGAGCTCACATCCATGAAGGAGAAGTGTGTACAAAATACGAATGCAGCCAAATAAATGACTCAGCTATCAAATGACATAAACAAGGGAATTCTACACCTCTACTTCTCTTTGTGCTGGTGTACAGTACTGAGGCGGGGCTGTCTCACCAGTCACTTTAGCTTGTAGGTCTGTATTTTTAAAGACTGCCCAATCTTTTGTCTGACATTTAGCCTGGTTCAAGACCTCTGATTGTTCCTCATATCTCCAATATTTTGCAGGGCCTGGTTGGAAACAACAACTCAGCCAATCAGAGTTTTAATAGTGGGATTAAATGCAGACAAAATCATCTGTCTTGGCCAAAAAATGTGGCGAGACTGTGCTATGAAAATGACGATAAGCACCTTATGAGCTGACTTACAAAACTTTACTTATTGAAACAACAATTCTCAAATCTGCCTTATATCTGTCATTGAAATGAACCACTCCACAAACGCTACCACAGCTTCCATGTCAGCCAACAAGAGAATTTTGACCTGATGATGGCATGAGATGAAAAGTCAGGGGATCTCAAAAAGCTTTACTGGGAGTACACTATTAGCAGTTTATATTCTACTCAAGTTTTGATGTCATGACTCTGGGTTTCTGTGTGAACCTATTCACAACTGCTGTAAATCCAAGCTGAATCCAAGATTATCAGTGCAGTTTTTCTTAAAACGTCATGGTCTGCCTTGTGTGTTTTTGCTTTAGGGCTCTACTTGCAACACAACTTAAAACCATTTTGTGGAGTTAGGACATCTTTTAAAGGCCTTTATGGTTGCAAATCAGTGGTATAGCTACAGATCTGTCACCCAAACTACCACATCAAAAACCACTTGTTTCTGTTCCCAGTACAACACCATTGGCTGGGTGGATGCTACTGTCAGATAAATAACAATAAACAAAAAAATCAAAAGCTGATTCAGTCATTTCCCAATCAAAGCACAGTGTGATTTACTTCACTTTTATGTCTTAGTTTAAACTTCTTTTACAGTCCATGAGCATAAAGAGGATCAGAGAGATCAAACTCCGTCAGTCATGTCAATAAAGGTATTCTAAAAAGCAATGTATAGACTCATACAACAGTAATCTCTCTCAATCATCATTAATGATCCACTAGAAGTGTGTCGCCATGTAATTATCTGCAGAGACTCTGCCCTATGTATTTTTTTATTTTCTGCATTTTGCAGTGTTCGAGATGCTTCTTGCAGGGGAGGGCTGCTCTGATAACTGCAATATTGCGCACTATTGACAAGCCAACTGCAGGGAATAGCAAGCCACCAACACAACAGCTTTGCTCACTTTTTTTCCCCTGGGAGCACCACGTATTTAAACCATGATATAAATGCCAGCTGAGCAATGCACATTTGCCACTTGCAGTTTTTTTTTACTTGTCACCGAGCCTTGAAAAATATTCAACTTTGGGTAAAACGCTGCAGGTGCTTATCACTGTCACTTTTTAACCAAACATTCAATCACAGTGGAGGAGGGGTGGTACCCAAGAGCTCATTTGGATGAGGATGCTGGGTTTAGATAAGAGGCAGAAGTGCTGCAAAGCTCTCCCAACCCCAGAGGACTACTGCGGAGCTCCATTGGCTTTCCGTAGGGTGTACTTTTCTTTTTCTAGATTATTTTAGTAATAGCCAGTATCACTGCTAGATGAGCAGACACATATCCACACATACGCACACACACATACAAACAGACAGAGACAGAAGATCTATGCTCTATGTGTGATGAGACTAAAGCAGAGGAGCAGAATTGGGTTTAAACTACTATATCATCCCCGCAGCTTGTTCAAAACTAAAATTTTTGTTGTTACAGAAAAAGTAAAGTACCGAAAAAAGGTATCATTGGGTACCAAATTCCAGGAACCAGAACCAACCAGTGCTGGTGTAAGTTCAACTGTAAATGCTACTCCAGCCCACACACAGGTGAGGTTGGGACTTTATACAAAGGTAGTGACCAAGTGCAAGACTGGCAGCAGCACACATCCAAGAGGAAGCTATGAAAAATGCGGACGAAGCACCGAAACAACACAAATATAACGAGACGAAATGTTAAGCGGACAAAGCTTGTTCCAAAACGAGAGTAAAAACGGGGTTGGCTTTTACTTTCACTTTTGCTGGCGGGTACTGAAGGTGAGGATGAGGATGAAGAGCTATGAGTTGGCCTGTTTTCTGATGGGCAGGTAGGTGCCAGTGGTTGGCTTAGCCAGCTTGCTTAAGTATCGTCTTATCCATTAAAAGTACAGTAGTTTGCAGTATTCATAAGCAGTGTAGGAAGGAGGGGCCAAGTTTGAATGTCTTGTTTACACACAGTAACCAACAGTTCCTGCACAGTAGATCTTAAATACACAATACAGAGATATCTGGATCCAATACAGGCGTGCCAAAAAGGTGGGTGATGGTAGCAGAGAGTCATGGGAGACAGAAAGAGATTCTGGTTGTTGGTTTATAGAGAAATGGGTCAGGCCAGTGAAGAGGAGGAGGAGGAGGGGAGAGACCAGCTGAGGGAGGGATGAGGAGGAGGGAGTGACGGATAGAGAGGCAGGTCCAGACCTCATAAGCTCCACTGGAAAAACTCGCAGTCATTAATCTGATTAATGTACACCAACAGTTTCCCTGCAGCCAGGCTGTGTCTATATGCTTCTACATATGAAGCATGTGGAGGCCTGTATGAGTTTTAGTCTGTAAGCTGCTCTATTATGTCTGCATTCCAGCAGAGTATGTGAGAGTATGTACAGTAGGTAACCATCGGGGCCTGGAGGCTTCAAACATCTATAAACAGAAATGCCTTTTGAGATACTTTTTTGCTCCAGCTGCTGTTTCTCTGCCAGCAGCTGGCTGTATATCAGAGCCTGGGAAACAGCTGTGTGCCAGAGCGCTGCTGTCCCAAATGAAAGACTCACTGTGTAAAGAAAGAAAATGATAACCATGCTCACAATGATCACAAAATGATTGCTGCTGGCAAAAATAAAGCACATTATGGGTTACTCTGAAAGCCACCCTGCTTTGTTTCGACAATCTGCCGCTTGAAAAACAACAGAGGTAGGTCAGAAGTTTGTAAATGTAGTGTTTTGCAGTGAATCACTTCTTGGATTAACTTGTCCTCAAGCTGTTTTATTAGCCTTGTTTCGTTTCCATGTTACAACCCACCGCACAGTGTGTGGCTCGGCTGTAACTGAAGCTGAATTAAAATGCCAACAGGAGGACTTGATTCTCACTGCTCCTCTGGCCCCGGTGTCGTCACAACTGCCAAGTTAGCACACACATGCTGAGTGAGGAGTGAAGACTATCACCCTTCTCACACAGAGATTGTGCTATAGGGCGTCTACAAAGTCCCCTCTTTATGTTGTCTATGCTTTTTTATACAGAACCAAACAACTGCACCATCGTGCCAACCCAGTGTGTGATTTTAGACAGCATGCCAGCATCATGACGCAGGCATGACATGTAACACAACAGCATCGACCTCTAGTGTGACAAACAACATACAGTACATGTGAGCAACGCTCTCTAAACAATAACAATAGTACACAGTAATGACAATAACTTACCGTCCCTGTTATATGGCAGCTGAGCTCGTCCTCTGCTCAGAGGATAAGAAACCCCCGTACCTCATTGTCTCCCCAATTTGGGGACATTTTCAGCTGCTGTTTCCTCTTCTTCGAATTAGCTGCTAACTGTTTCTAGCTGCTTTTTAAGTCTCCCTATGGTGGGTTGCGCACATTATTGCACATCTTATCAAAACATCAGACCCATCCTTTTCTGCCAGCTGTCCCTTTCACACAGATGTGAATTTGGCACTGTTAGTACCTCCACCAGCAGCCTTAAGGAGAGACAACTCTGTCCCCTCATTCTGCGATTGTGCCTTATATAAAGACCAACAAGGCAGAATAACAGCACAAATTTCCCACCTTGAGCAGGCAGTGTAAAAATGGCTTATGAGAATGTAAGAAGAAAGAAGTCCTTCAGCAGCTTCATATCCTGTAACAGCAACATGTTCCAGACAAAAACGTCATTAGTAAATATTGTCAGACTGCTGTCAAATACAGCAATGCAACCACACGCAAATATACTCACTACTAAATCGAAGAACAATATAAAGGTATGTTTCTGTTTGCACACTTTAAAAGCCAGAGGATGGAATAAAAAGTAATCCATTAACACTCTGAATTCTCAGTGGCCTCAACTGCTGTCCGTGAATGTTGACAAGCTTCCAGACTAAAAAACAAAATGTCCTGCAGGGAACTTCCAGTTTGCCGATGGAGTAGTTAGACGCATGATGAAACCGCGCACCCGGGTTAATTGCAGTTCACCCACCAAATAACTCGAAAACTTGAATTTTATTAGTGAAATGGGTAAATGAGTGGGAGAAGAAACACTAAAGGCCAAAGAAAAGAAGAAAAAATACTGAGACCTCAAGATAAAAGTGCCTCGGCGGCGAAAGCTAGCAACACCAAAGCAGATATAGCTAGCACCCGTAGTGAAGCCGCTGAAGGTCACAGGAGCCCCGGAACGAGCACTGACCCTGAAGATGTAATTAAGGTGATAAAGGAGCTAAAAACTGATCTCAAGGGGAACAATGAACGCCTTACACAAGAAATTAATAACTTGGGACAAGAAATCAATGGCAAACTCGACAACCTTGCCACAGAGATGCAGAGTCTGACTGACCGAGTTGGAGAAGGGGAAACCCGTGTGGAACAGGTGGAGGGATGGGCGGCGGAGGCGACCAAGGTGCTCTGCACCTGCCTGGAGCAGCAAAGAGTCCTGCAGCAGAAACTTACGGACCTTGAGTCGCTGTCCAGAAGAAACAATATACACATCTTTGGAGTGGCAGTGGGAGAGGAAGGAAATTCGGTACTACAGTTTGTTGTAGTGTTGTCACGATACCAAAATCTTTGTTTCGGTACCAATACCAATATGAATTTCGATACTTTTCGATACTCTTCGGTACTTCTCCTAAGGAAAAGTCCTTTTGGATACAAACCTTTAGAACAATAAATAGTAGGGGTACCAAAAAAATCATGGTTCAGTAAGTACCTCGGTACGGACGTCGTGGTTTGGTAACTCAAATGTTCCACCAAGTTTGTGTTGTCTTGTGTTGTCTCCCTTTGCGAGGCAGACTTTCTCTTGTCTTTTTTCACGTGCGCCAGCTGCGAATGTTGATACAGGTGTTGTCATACACACCACTTGTGCAATCTGTGCTCCAATAGGAACAAGAAAGGCGTTTGTGTGCATAAATGAGTAAAATAAATTAACTAAATTAATGAATTGCATCAATTTCAAAGTACCGGTATTTTCCAAATGCAGTATAGTACCATTTGGAATACTCTAGTACCACGGTACTATTTAAGTACCGGTATACCGTGCAACACTAGTTTGTTGAGAAACTCTCATCGTTCCCTGGCGAACAAACCCCAACCCAAAGCCCCTCCGAGGCCTATTATTATAAACTTCCAGGAGTTCACAACCAAGGAGACAGTATTGAGAGAAGCTTGGAGAAAGGGTAAGATCCAGCTGTATTAACTTGCTGCTTCTTAGCACTTTTGTCTTATTTATGTCTCATTAAAACAGTCATACACACAATCTCGTCCAACTTCTGTACGTGCACGTTGCTTTGGTGTTTTCATGCACAAAATAGGGCTGCCACTAACGATTATTTTCATTGTCGACTAATCTGTCGATTATTTCTTCGATTAGTCGACTAATCATTTCATCGAAAAATGTGTTAAAATGTTGAAAAATGTCGGCCTGTCTTGCCCAAACCCCGTCATCTAATGTCTTCTTTCATATTCACGCCAAAGGGTTTTAGTTCACTGTCACGGGAGAGTGTGTAAAGCTGCCAATATCTGAACGTAAGAAGCTGTTAGAAGAGAATTTTGGGGTACTTTTATAGTACTTTTCTATGAAAAATGACTCAAACCAATTAGTCGACTACTAAAATAGTCACCGATTATTTTAATAGTCGATTAGTCATCGATTAGTCGACTAATCGTGGCAGCCCTAGCACAAAATGCAGCGAAACACCTTCTTATCAACTGGTATTGCTAACAATGGCCAGCCGGGCTAGGACTGGTATTGCAAAAAAAAAAATCTTGGTTTTCTGACTTGTTGTTGTGGAATGTGGTCAACTCAGGTATGACACCATTCCCAGGTCTGACCTCTGACTTCTGATGTAAATGGAACGCAGCAAGAAAGCAAAAATATTTCCCACATTTCTAATTATTCCTTTCACTAAATTGAAGTTAATTTAGAAATATGAAGGTCACAAAAGAACCACACGACATTTTGATTTGTCACGGTACAACTCGATTGAAATTAGTCCAATCAAACAACATTAAAGACAACAGCATGTGATAATGTTTGTGGCTTGGGAAAGATGTCATTTAAAGGACAACAGGTGACTGACTCTTAGTCACTCAGACATGAACTTCTCTCACAGCACAAAACTCCCCAAGGTTTCACTGCTTTTGCCTCTGATTTTAGTAGTGCATTATTTTATATCTTTAACAATGATTTTAAACTGTTTTTCACAATGTTCAGACATTTTGTGTCAAGTGGGAAGTCATGTGAAAAGCTAGAAAATCCTCTTACTTCATTGGCTGATCTGATAGGTATCTGGTCAGGCTCAATCACATTTCAAAGTATAAACTCAAGAGATATCATCTGTGAGGCAAAGATACCATCGACTTACTCAGCAAATCAAAATACTGAAAAGACTAAAAGTAGCTGTAGAAAGTCACAGGCTTAAACAGCTGTGTGGGTGTCACCGTAAACCAGTGATGAAATGTGGAGTACTTTTACTCAAGTACTGTACTTAAGTGAAAATTCAAAGGTACTTGTACTTATGGTGCTTGGGTGTTTCCATTTTCTGCTACTTTACACTTCTACTCCACTAAATGTCATGGGCCAGTATTGTACTTTTTACTCCACTACATTTAATTAACAGCTTTAGCTACCAGTTACTTTCAGATTTATGATGGCCTTGCGGAGTCAATGTTGATTTGAGTTTCCATTACCAATTTAAAAATGTACATGATGGACCATATTTCTGGAGTCGGATTAAGGTGTACCCGACCACCTTCAAGCAGGTTGTGATGATGTTAAATAGGCATCATTACTCAGGAAACTTTCGGTGTCAACATTCAGTGATGACTGAGAAAAATATCTAAATATTTAAACTCTAAAATACAGTGCAGTAGAAGTATAACATAGGATAAAATCAAAATACTCATATGAAGTGGTAAATGTGCTTAGTTATTTTCCAGCACTGGTGTTAGGAGCATAGTTAGCATGATTACAAACAGCAACAGCACACAAACCACATATTGCACAGGCTCAAAACAACGCAGGCAGGCAGGCCCAGAGTGACAGCAGAACTTACCTTATCAGAGACGAAAACAGAGACGGACAGATGTCCAAACAGAAGACAGTCTTTGTCTCCACGGGCCTGAGAGACAAAAAAGGGACAGACGGAGAGAGGAAGGTCCGTTGGGAGCAGATGCAACAGCAAAGGGAAAACACACAGAGAAGTTTGTTAGACAGCAGAGCAGCATGCAGTTAGATCCCAGCAGTGTTTTGATGGGGCTGGATGAGCTGCCCGTTATATGGCTCGGTGTTGGGTGGAAGGTGGCACATTCTGGGTGTCGTGGTGAAATGCCACACATGGAGCCTGTAGTGGACGAATAATGAAACAGCCAGAGGACCAGCGGCCCCCTATAAGAGGAGGTCAGAGCAGTTAGCTCACACCTCTAAAATTACCTGCCTGGGCAATGAGTTGGGAAGGGAGTGTCAGGCTTTAAAAGAGACCACACCAGTGATTTTTCCATGAGCTGATTAACTACAAATCACTTTAAAGTACTTTTGATCACATAAAGTGAAACATCATATCATTTAGATTTAAACTACAATAACAAAAGGCCTTTTTTAGACATTCAAGTTATACTTAAAGGATTCAAAATTCCACTGGAAGCTAAACTTACTCATGTAGACCACTATTTTTGAAACTGGTCCTGCAAACAGGCTGCAATTTAATCCCAATGGGCAATTGTGCACCGTCAGTGTGCGTCTATTAGAAGTGCTTGTTTTTGCCACTGACAGACTCAGAAATAAAAGATTTTCTTTACCCTTCACTAAGCCAGTCTGTTTTGTGTCCAAGTCTTCCTAAAGGAAAAGTCTTCTTCTGAAATCTTGCGGATTTTTCCAAACTGTCAAAATCAGCTAAATATTCAACCATGACACTAAATTTTTTTCCGATAACACTAAGCCAAGTCCAGACCAAAGATCTGCGACAAAACAAAACCGTTTTAGAACGTTGCAGAGAAAAGTTGCAACTGAGTGAACTGGCCAGTCTGAGCTCGACTCAAGCTGGCTGATGGTGTCACCTACAACTCAGCTGGTCAAATCACTGGTGGCTGGTTTTAGAACGTAAGGCATGTCACCTGTTTATACAGCCAGTCAGCTTGTAGTGAAGTTCGATGGTCAAGTCCAAATGACCACAGACGGTGTGTCAGCTTGCTGCGGCAGGTGCTCCGTACCTACTGAGCACTCTGAGCACTGTTGTTGTCCTCATAGTGTGGCGGTGTCGGATGGTGGGTAGCTGCTGCTGCTCGCTGTATGTGCTTATGCTCCCCCACGCACACACATTCTCATTGACTAACTCATTGGCGCTGCTTACTTATATTATTGTGGCGTATTTATTATGAATACAGTCCATCTGATGTTCTTGTTGCTGTTTCATCACTACTACAAATGCAACTGTGGCCAGTATCTTACTATCACTATCCTCATTCATATTTTAAGAGGCTACAAATTATATTCAGCCACAGAAAAAGCCTGAAAAGCTGTAAATCAGAACGGAAGTACAGAGAGTTGTTGCATAGAGATGATACACCATCTCATCTAGTTGCATTGGTGTGAACCAGCAGATTTTTATAACGTTGCAGAACAGCGTATTTCATGTAGTTGCATGTCACCTCGCCTCGTTGTGAAATCAAAAGCAAACTCTTCCCAGCATTCCTTTCTCCAGCTCTCAATAATGTTTCCACTGTTGTTTTTCCTGCAACAAGTCATCTCTTGTGAGATTTCAGAATGATACTTCTCTTTAGCGAGACTTGGTCACAATGAAAAAACAGACCAGTAAGAGGGAAGAGGTTCTCAGCAGGGTCTTTTCTGTAATGTTTGAGACGCTTCTAACAATCTGAGCCTGTCAATGGCAAAAACAAGGACCTTTAATGGACGTAAATTGACAGTGCACAGTTGCCTGTAGAGATTACGCTGCAGCCTTTTTTCGATGTGGCCACAGCGGTCTCTCTCAATACTGGACCAATTTCAAAAAATTGTTGTCTCCATTAGTCACTTAGACACAAAAACGTGGGAAAACAGAGTCCAGGTTGAAAAATACTGACGTTTCCCTTTAACTTAAAACCCAAGTGAGAGCTGAACAGTGCCTCAACCTCCTGGTAAACCAAGACTGCTCATCTGAGTCTGACCCATTGTGATGATTGGATAACTGCTCAAATTTGACACCAGAGTTTCACTTTTGAATGTTTCACGCACCAGTGCCAAGAGCCGAGAGCCCAACCCTTTTCACTTTGAACACAAACAATAAATTCAATTGGTTAGTAATGAACATCAAATAATGCCAAACCACATACAAGCTGCTTCATGACACGAGGTTAGATATTAGAGAAACAGTGAGCGTGGCACGAAGACAGGCCTGTTCAAAGAAAACCAAAAGCAGAGCAACATCCTTCATGTTAATGCCTCGTTCACAGCAGTAATGCAGTTTTGTGAATGATGGTGATTCATTATATTGCTGCATCAACCTGCTGAAAATAAGGAATCATGTTTCATAACGTAATTCTGCTAACTTTAATTTTTTTGTCTTCTTGAGTATCACGTTATTGAAGGTATCTGTATTGTTGTAAAACATGCAGCGACATTTGAACTTTAAGTTTTGAATCAGATCTTTTAAGCAATTAGGCTAATTCAACATTTCACACTCCCACTCATGTGATGATCTCATTCTTGTAACGTTTGACAGCCCGAGGCTCTGACAACAAACCATGTGACAGCTCCCTGGAAGAGGTGAGGACAGAAGGCAAACCGAAAGCAGATCACAAACAGAGAGGCGGAGTACTGCAGACTGAAAGAAAAAAGGACAACTCAGCCTTGTTCCCACACACACAGCTGTTCTCCCAGCTCATTTTTAACCAGGACCACATCACTGAGGCCATGTTGGCCCGGAACACGCCTCCACACCAGCTTCCCTAGCTCTGCAAAAAGCGCTGCAGCTTGAAAACCTTGGGATGCTGGCTGGGGCTGGCTTGGTACAATCTGTTGCACGTTGCAAAGATTAACCCAGAACCTGCTTCGCCTGCTGTTCACATTTGACTCCACTGTGAGTGCATGAAGCCTCGCTGTTTAAAATGCAACACAAAAGGATTCACATTCTCTGACTAAATACAGCTTTAACAAAAAGATCCTGACTGCAGGTTTATTAAAAATAGAGCTGGAACAATTGGTTGATTAACAAAATCTGCAACTACTTTGTTAAATCTTTTAAATTGTTTTTCAAGCAAAAATGCCAAATAATGGTTACAGGTTCTTAAATGTGAGGATTTGGTGCTTTTCCTTTACATTATAGTATGCTGAATATCTTTGAGACAGTTGATCTGACAAAAGCAAAAGCCAGTTTTATTGACACTCTTCAGTTTTTGACGTCTGGTGTCACTTTCTCAAGGTTAAATTAAAGTTAAAAGCATAAGCAGATACCTTAGCCAACCAGAGGACAGCTGTCAGACTGGGTGGGAGTTCACATTCTGCGTTGACATATTTCATGTTTGCATGAAATTCCACTTGCTTGGCAGGATCTGAAGCCTGAAGCTGGGGGAAAGTTTCAGCCTGCCTGCCCCGCCCCTCCATGGACTCTACTATAATACTGCTGCTTGCCAAGGACTCCCAAAACTCCCCCATGTGATTTCTACCAGCCAACAGACCGCAAGCCACACATATGTGTTTTTATATCTAATATAAATTGATTAACATGACCATGTGTGATAGAGAAAGGTTACTCGAAGTGTCACACCCACAAATAATTATCTCCCAACTCATTCCCACGCATTTTAATAACCTTTGCATTAATTGTGTTTATTTGCAATGATGCAAAAAAACAAACAGCTTGACTGTAAGCTCAACGGTACCCTGTGACAAACCGACAATTTAAATGACTATATTCAGCCAAATAACAACGATATGCAGGGGCTGTGCCTCAGCCAGTTTGTTTTGTAGTTTTTCTGCCCTCAACTTAACAAAAAATACTTTAAAAACTTTACATTCTGTATACTTTTTTATTCCTTCTATGCACAAAATTTGAATATTGATGTTTCTATTATTTATGTATTTGGATAACAGAAAGTTAATGGCAGTCTACTCTGTACAGACTTGAGCAGCGACCTATGCTAAGCTAGCAGCCACACCTAAAGCTAACATCATAATCAAAGACCATTAATTAACTTAGATTGCTCATTTTAAAGTCATTTCCTGTATCTGTGTCACATCGGTGTCGCATTTTGATAATAGTATGACTTTAACATATCAGATAAATAGATGGGTTAGCACTGTCACCTCGCAGTAAGAGGGTTGCTGGCGCGGATCCAGGGTAGGGGTTCGAATTTGCATGTTCTCCTCGAGTGGGTTTTCTCCGGGTACTCTGGCTTCCTCCCACAGTCCAAAGACATGCAGGTTAACTGGTGACTCTAAATCCAAATGAATGAATGAATAAATACAAATCAATGAGGGCTACTTTTGAAGCAAATGTTATACTATTACATAAAAACGGAAGAAGTGTAATCAACATGCCAAATTCAAATGAGCTGACAAGAATCTGGCAAAGCACCAGAGGTAGAGGAAGTACTTTGAGCTTCAGTAGGGATGCGCAATAATATCGGCACGTCATCAGTATCGGCCAGCATGTTTTTTCTTATTTTGCACAATGATTGAATGAATACATGCATACATTGGAAAGTACTGTATTTTATGCTGCTGGGCCATCACGAGCATGCATGCATATTCATTCCTTCATTCATTTTCCGTAACCATTTATAATGTTAGGGGTCCCGGATGTGCTGGAGCCTATCCCAGCTGACACTGGGCAAGAGACAGGGTACACCCTGGACAGGTCACCAGACTATCACAGGGCTGACACATATCACAATGGCCAATTTAGAGTCACCAATTAACCTGCATGTCTTTGGACTGTGGGAGGAAGCTGGAGTACCTGGAGAAAACCCACGCTGACATGGGCAGAACATGCAAACTCCAGGTCTGCACCCCAGGTTCGAACCAGGAACACTCTTGCTATGAGGCAACAATGCTAACCATTGAACCACCATGCCGCCACACCCGTGTATAATATGATGTTAACTCCACTACAGAAGAGACTTGATGATCACTAAAATCAGATAGGGAAAAAAGCGAATTTATCTTTATTGGTATCAGTTATCAACCAAATATGCTGTTATACATCGGCACATCAGTGTAGAAATACTCTGTTACAAGTAAAAGTCCTACATTAAAATGTTTACTTTGTATCAGCATCAAAATATACTTAAAATACCGAAAGTAAAAGTACTTATTTTGCAGAATACATTATTTCACAATAATGTATATTATATTATTGGAATAAAACTATTGATGCATTAATGTGTACATCACTTTAATGTTGAAGCTGGTAAGGAGATCATTTAAATCACATGATATACTTTTATCTGCTGAGTAGTGTTTGATTTTCCCCAGGAGATCAATAAAGTATTGATCTAAAACATTAAGCTACATCATTAGTCTGTAATGGTGTAGAAATATTAAGTTAGTTAGAGGACGTTTTAAATACTCAAGTAAAGTAGGCTACAAGTATTTCAAAACTGTACTTAAGTACAGTACTTGAAGCTGGTCAGGAGATCATTTAAATCACATTACATACTTTTATCTGCTGAGTAGTGTTTGTTTTTCCCTTTGGGGATCATTACAGTTTTAATCTAAAACATTAAGCTACATCATTAGCAGTAATGGAGTAGTAATATAAAGTAAGTTAAAGTATAAAGTAAGTTGGCGGGAAATTTAAATACTCAAGTAAAGTGGGCAATAAGTACCTAAAAACTGTACTCAAGTACAGTACTTTTAAGTAAAAATACTCAGTTACTTTCCACCACTCAAAGTACTTTTAGCCACAAGCTAACGCTAGCTTAGTTACCAACTATCAGAATATGACAGTTATTGATCCTCGGTGTTTAAAACACGGTACAGTGGGTAAAGTACCGACGTTACGTCCACAGTAATATATAAATATAGACGTTACACAGGATTATGTGACCAAAGGGTGTCAACATGTGCTGCTGCACACAGGTGAGGTCTCCTACCTGTTGTTTGGCTCCCACCTCCGAGCAGCAGCCACTCTCCTCCCCGCTCTGACCGCCTCTCCTGACGAGTGTCCTCGTTAAAACACGGCGGTTAGTCCTCTTCAAGCCTCCAGCACCGACTGCGACATGTTGCAAGTTTACTCCGCAGTCACACGTCGGTCCCTCTCAGCCATTTATACCGTGAGAAGCTGCGACACATTCACCTCCAGATACCCGTCGCCTCGGTGTTTCTGCTCGGTGTAATAAAGTAAAGTTCCTCGGTGAAGTATGGAGATAAAAAGTGTTTGTGCTCCGGAGCGGACTGAGGAGCAGCTTCGGCTGGTAGATAATTGAGTGTCTTCCCCCCTCCGATGCCTACTGGCGTCTCCGTGTAATCAGATGCTGCTCACCACAATATCCATTCATCCTATTACACTGTTTAACCCTTCACTGTCTGTGCACGGCTTTATGGTGCCTTACAGGACCGTCGGAAAAACCGGAACTGTAAACAAAGAACAAAAAAAAAAAAAAAAAAAACTCCTCACTTGAGCATTACTGTATCTGATAGAGTAAATGAATACATACATAAAAATTCAAATAATTTTTTAGAGAAAAAAATAAATTTAATGGACCTTTATCTCTAAGCATAGAATAGTTAAAAATATTTTCATTAGTTGATATTTAATCCTACATTTATTTTCAAAGTCAATTTATGTTATGCTTGTAAGATGACTTGGCTTGTTAATTGTAAAATAAATAAATAAATTAATATTTCCCTCTACATTCAAACCAAAAATAGTACAGTTTGCATTATTATTAAGAGTAGGTATATAAAATATGTTTTAAAAATAATCCTCCAAAGTCTAGCTAAAATTAATTTAGTGAATATTTACATGTGCTAAATAAAAAAATTAATTTACCTGTAAAAAAATAAAAATAAAATCCCTTTATCTTTAAACATAGCATACTTTAAATTATTAATGGTAGATGATAAAACAAAAATGTTTGTTTTCAGTGCATTATGTGGTGTGTAAAAAATAAACTTCACAATGTTCCTTTACCTCTAAACCAAAAATAGTATAGTTTGCATCATCATCAAAGTACAGTTAAAATTATTATTAGTCAATATTTAGATGTGCAAAATAAATTTGCCTGTAATTTGAAAAACCTTTTACTTCTAAACATAGCATACTTTAAATTATTATTAATGGTAGATGATTAAAAATTGTTGATTGTCAATGTAATATGCTGTATGCCTGTAAATTAGTTTGTAAATTGTAAAAATTAAACTAAAAAATTAAAATTAGTTAAAAAAAATAAACCTCCAAAAAATAGTGTAGTTCACATTATTATTAAAAGTAGATATATAATAATTAAAAAAATACTCCAAAGTATAGCTAAAATTATTACTTGTCAATATTTAGATGTGCAAACTAAAAATAAAAAAATTAAAATAAAAAATCCTTATAATCTCCTTTTACCTCTAAACACAGCCTACTTTAAATCATGATTAATGGTAGATGATTAAAAATATATTTTCGATGCATCATGTCAGTTGTAAAAATTAAGCTTTACAACGTTCCTCTTTCTCCAAACCAAAAATAATATGGTTAATGCTATTATTACAAGTGGGTATTTAAAAAATATTTTAATTTTTAAGCCAAGCTTTTGAATGCTTGTTAGATAAATGGGCTCCTTAGAAAAAGTAACAAATATATAATCTTCCTGCCCTATTACCTTCAAACATAGTATCATTAAAGCTGTTATTAACAGTGATTATTTAAACACATAGTTATTATACAAGCCTATTCATATCATGTTTGCAAGATAAATTGGCTTGTAAATAAAGGAATTAACTATATAAACCTCCAAACAAAATTATATTTTACATTTTTATTATCAGTGGATATTTAAATCTGATTTTATTTACAAGACAATTCATTTTACACAACCAACACTGCTTCCAGTAGGCCACACATACTGCCACTCAGCCTGTCTTATCTCATGCTTGCAAGATGAATAGGCTTGTACACTGAAAAAATACCTCCCTTTACATTCAAACTAAATATAATATAAGTAAAATAATTGTTTAAAAATATTTCTTAAAAATAATTTTATTTCCTTTTATTATTTTCAGTCAGAAAACACATTTACATTAAGCCAGTATATTTCTGAACATTAGTCAGTTATCTACAGCAAACAGCAAAGTCACAAAGAATTGCAACACACATCACCGGTACACCTGTCTTAATTTTTGATTTCATGTAGGTCTACGTGTTTTCAAGTTTAATATTATTTGTGATTTAAATACAAAATCTTAAATACATTTCAACCAACACGCTAAACAATGGAAGTCTGAGTTCTCGAGGGGTACTTGAAGGCACCATTAACCGGGACCCACCGCCGATGGAACTGGGTTAATGTTCTCTGCCACACACACACAGACACACAGACACACACACAGACACACACACAGACACACACACACACACACAGACACACACACACACACACAGGTTAATAGGTCACAGAAAATGTATGATTTTAATGAAATGCATCAGTCTGGAAATTAAATTAAAATATATCATTCTCACACCCGTACAGTTCTTCATCTCAACACACGGCATATTCCTCTTGTTTACATTAAATTAAGACTTTCCAAAGCAATTAGATTTTGTATTCATAGATAAAAATTTGCTTTACAAACAGCGCCACCCTCAGGACACCAGCATAATCACAAAAACACTGCAAGTGAAGTGTAATATTGGTGAAAGCACATTTTCAAATCATCTCTTCAGTCTCTCATAATAGCTGGAATTATTACAGTTTCACTCAACAAAAAACTTTAAGCTACATTAATATAATACAAAATATCAAATATAGCCAGTGGTGTAACATGTCAAAATTACAAATTTATTTTTAATTCAAGAAAAAGGACTTAATTCTTCATAGAAAAATAATCTCAGTCTCCTCTCAGCAGTGCAGTGGTGGAATGTAACTAAACATACTTAAGTACAGTTTTGAGTTACTTGTACTTTACTTGAGTATTTACATTTTTGGCTGCTTTATATTTCTACTCCATTACATGTTGGAAGCAAATATTGTGCTTTTTCTCCATAATAAAACAAATATAAATCACCTAATAAATTATGATATATTATTATAGGTTTAGCTACCCAGCAGCATATAAAACAATCAAAATTATTCCAACATTTACCAGCTGCAACATTAAAGTGGTGAACTCATGAATGCATCAATAACTATAATCTAGTGATATATATTTTTTATTATGAAATGGGCCATTTTGCATAATGAGTACTTTTGTTACTTTACTATATTTACTATATTTTCATGTTATCATTATTGTACTTTTCCTTAACTATGATTCTGAATGCAGAACTTTTACTTGGCAGGTATTTCTACACTGTGGTATCACTACAATTACTCAAGTAATAGACCAGGATACTTCTTCCACCACTGAGACTCAGCTAAGAGCTAAGGAGCTGAAGCTGATCTCTATTCATGTTAAACTCTGACGGTAGTTTAAACAGTATTTCAGCAGGATTCAGGCAGAAGAGTGGCTCCCCACACCATCACAGCTCCTCCGCTAACAGCGATCTGAAGTTCTTCAGCTCTCTGATGCTTGTGGAAATCCTGTGGGACGATTCATGGAGAAAACTTTAATGAAATGTAAATTTAGGCTCCGAAAATCTGCAGTGTTCATATTTCAGGGGCTGCATTGGAGCCATAATATAGTTTTAGTTTGTTCATTTTATCCTTATCTAAACACAAGGTAGATATAAATATACACGTGCAGTTGTTAAACTGAATACAGGATGGAGTATTCATGTGTGGAGTACAAATAGGTAAGCTCCAGGTAGTGGAAATCATGTGTGGAATGGGAAGCAAACTGTTTGACTGTGTTATGTAAGCCTGTCGTGAAAGCATGAAGTATCAGCGTGGAAAACTGAATTTGCTGAATGGAATAATGATTGAATATGGACAATGATGATGCCCTTCTTATGGTGAGCATGTGTATATTGTACTTGAATGCACTTTATGTGTCTTTCTGCAATGTGTATGTTCATGTGGCAGCTTTAAAATCCAAGACAAATTTCCCTGAGGACAAATCAAATAATCTTAAATCCTGATATATGATGCAGACAGACACTCTCACCTTCCAATGGCATTGAACAGGGAGACAATCTCTTGTCGGCTGAGCTGGAAACTGGGTCGCTGGACGCTGGATGTGGGCAGAGCTTCAATCTGTCGCTCTGAAAACAAAATCTTTAGCGATGTTCCTAATCCCTGGGTCTGATGACGAGAGAGAGACAGAGATCAAAACAAGGCAGCAAATCACAATTGTAGTGTAAGACACATACAATGGCCTGAACGCATCATTTAACATTTATACACAGATCAGCAGTGGTGGAGGAAGTACTGACACTGCACTGTAAAAACAGTTACCAGTTAAAGTCCTGCACTGGAAATGTACTTAAGTAAAATTATGTAAGTATGTGGGTAGTTGAGAATTTTTTGAAGTGCCACAGTCCCACAGTAGGTGGCAGTCAGCATGCCCTCAGTTTGAAACAGCAGGTAGCAGTAGCACCACAGAAGCTGACCAATGTTCTGCTGTGTGAGTGGGACGGCAGCAAAATGTATTTTAGCCAGCTACAAAAAATCAACATCAGTCTAATTGTACACTATATTTATGATATTTTCCCCGTTTTACCCTGCTGTCACACAGCCTTTAACGACAGGGGAACTGAAGCCATTATCTACACTCTCTTCAGAGCTAGACTCCTTTGACAAAAACAGTAATTTTACGCCCCTTAACAAAAGAGTTGCTGATCAGCTGCTGCCTTGATTGGTTAGTCTGTTTGTGTTATTGTGTGACTTTGGTGTTTTAAAGGGTTAGTTAAGATTCACCAAAGTCACACAATAACACAAACTTATTAACCATTCGAGGCAGCGGTAGACCAGCAGCTCATGTTGTCTGTGAGGTAAAATTACTGTTTTTGTCAATGGAGTCTGGTGACTTTGAAGTGAGTATAGATAACAGCTTCAGTTCACTGTTGAAAAGGGCTAACTGACAGTAAGGTAAAGCAGTGACACATTTCTAATATAGTGTACACTTGAACTGATACTGATTTTTTTTTTCCAACTCTGTTTTTTTTGGGATTTTCAAAGTTAAACAAGTCAAAAATCCAAAAACAAAAAAACCCTAAAGGCTGAGTTGTCACACATATATAGAAAAAGACACGTTTGCAAAATTTTATATTTACAGGTAAAATGTAGCATTCTATTTATCGTTCAATTTAAAACAATAAATAATATAAATAAATAAATAAATATTAAATAATTAATAAATAAATAACATTTAAAAAAGAAAAAAAAAGAAACTATGATATAATATAGATATTTTTAGGTGGCTAGAATACATTTTGCTGCTTCCTGTGTTGACAGCAGTACATTGCTTCGTACAGTACATTGCTTCGTACAGTACATTGCTTGTTGTAGTTGGCTGAAGAGGAGCTCATGTTAGACTATTAACTAATCATCATTTTTATGTCATGGATTCATCTGCTGATATTTTTCTCCACTGGTTTGTATGAATTCAGAAAACTGTGAGAAATGCCGTCACAATTACCCAAAGCCCACAGTGACACCTTCACAATGTGTCCGAACCTTAAGACTATATAAAAAAAAAAAAAAATTGAAATGATAAAAGGAAAATCAGCCAATCTTCACATTTGTGAAGCTGGAGTCATTTAAAATTCCTAATCAAATATCAACAACAAAATATTTTATACACCCTTGATGTGTGTTGTATACAGAAATCTTAATTTATACAGTACCTAAAAAATGTAGTGAAATAAAAAGTACAATATTTCCCTGTGGATGTTGTGGAAGTTGAAGTATAAAGTGACATGAAGACATAAAAGACTCAAATAAAGTACATGTACCTCAGATTTGTACTTCAGTACAGTACCTGAGTAAATGTAACTTAGTTACACTCCACCACTGCAGATCATACTACTCCTCATGCTGAACATCATTAATATAACTGCTGTAATAATGACTCGCCTGCAGTTTGCCCCACAGTCGACACTTGAAGCAGCCCACACAGTCCATGATCCTGGAGATGTTGAGGAAGGCCAGTCGGATGTCCTCCTGAAGGAAACACACTCATGTCACTTTAATGACCAAAGAAAAACTGGTTTATAAGATAATAACAAAACTGGGGGGTGTAGATAATGACTTGATTTTAATTAGAGTGTGAACAAGTCCTTCATCGTCATTTAAGAGGAGTCTCTACACAGTCTTAAATATTCTTCTCATGCCCACAAAGACCTGCTGTCCATGTTAAAGAATCTGGGAATTATCCAAAAAGAGGTCTGAAATGGTTGCTGACCTTCAGTTTGGCACCTTCCTTTTCATCCCCAGCAAATAAAGACGTCTCATCGAAGTGCAGAGGGAAAGATCTGGAGAGGGAAGTCTGGTTATACAGTGAATGTGACAGCAGCACAGGAAACAACACTAATGAGAAGTAAAGAAATGTCACTGGACATAATGGGCTGCTATTTGAGTTTTACTTTCTCTGTTCATCTGTACTTATTTCCATCTTGTGCTGCTGCAACAACTAACCCTCCAGCCCAGTCACCAGAGGAAAACGTTGCCATTACACATCTCTGCAAACCACGGATATGTTACAATTGCATGTTTCATTATGTTTCCTATCAACGTCAGGTGGTGTAAGGCAGGGGTTGGCAACTTTTACTATCAAAAGAGCCATTTTTGACTAAAAATAATGATAAAAAAAATCTGTGTGGAACTGCAATACATATCTGAGGCTTTTAATAAAGGTAAAACAGCCCGTGAAGTCCAAATCAGGCTCTACTAACAGTCTAAATGAACATTCATTCATTTACCACAAGGTGGCGATACTGCAGGACACTCTTTATGATCATTTGGTACTCGAACTTTGCAGAGCTGGCAGTGACAGCAAACAAATCTGTCCAAGCATGACTAAAGTCTCTATTTCATTCTGAGACTTTTACTTTTTTGGATTTAGCATCCGTAGACTTGACTTTTGTAACACAGCTCTCTCTGGCCATCCTACCAAACTCATTAACAGGCTTCTAATCATTCAAAACTCTAACCAAATCATCCGACTACACCGGCTCTCTGTTCAATAGCAAGTTGACTACAAAAACCTTCTGCTCACCTTCAAAGCCCTCCACAACCTAGCCCCCACCTATCTCTCTGACCTTCTCCAGGAATACACCGCCTCCCACTGCCTGTGCTCTTCCTCTGCTGGTCTCCTGAGCATTCCCACCTCACGCCTCAACACCAGGTGCCAGGGCTTTCAGCTGCACCGCCCCCAGGAACTGGAACTCCCTACCCCCATACATCCGACAGTCTGACAACATAACATCCTTCAAATCCCATCTCAAAACCCTCCAGTTCAAGCTGACTGACTATACTATTTAACAACCTTACTGTTTTTATTACAGTGTGTGTGCCCAGTTTGTATCTGTTGCCTCAGACTGACCGGGCCAGCTGCAGGATCTCCAGCAGCAGCTCTTTGTGTCTCTGGTCCTCCTCCGGTCTGCCGGTGTACAGCTGGAAGGACGGCTGCTGGAAGAAAGGCAGAACTTTGGCCAGCGCCCGCAGCTCGATCAGGAACAGGAAGTAGAGGTTGCGGAGCCTCTTGGGCCCCTCGCCGGCCGTCAGCTCTGAATCAAAACGCTGTCTGAACTCCGACACGTTGTGACCCCACTTCTTCTGGAACCAGCTGTCTGAAGGAAAAAAGGAATTAACAGAGAGAGAGTTTACCTTTTTTGGATTCTCCGTTCCATATGGAGGCATGCAAGAAAAATAAAGATTTCCTTAAAGTTTTCGTCACAAATTTAAGGAAACATGCAGGGAGTAATTGATAATATTTTGACTGACATTCACTCCGTCTCTGTCCTCGCTGCTGACTTATTGTTTTCCTCATGAATCAAAAGGTAGAATGACTGAATGAGTCAGTGAGGGTTTGTGACAGTGTTCTCACCATCCAAGAGGTATCTGGCGCTCAGGTGTATGTTGATGCTGGCATGGAGGCCGGAGACAAGCCGGTAGAAAGCCCTCTTCTCTACACACTGACCTGAGAGAAAGAGAGACACAAACACACAGAGCTGACAAAAACTGGACAAAAAAAAAAACAAAAACAAAAAACAAAACAGTTTTCCGCTGTTCAGATGAAGATGTCAGCTCACCTTCCAGCCAGCTGTAGAAGGTCTTTGCTGTAAATAAGTAAACACAATGTTGTTGTAACTTGTCAGACACACACAGGCACAAAACTACAGTCCAAATAAAGTGGATCATGGTGCAATGAGACACTAAAGGCCCCTTACCTTCATTTCCTGAGCTGCTGTGGAACGAGTTGGGAATCAGAGGTCGCTTGATGGTGTATGGTCTGTGAGGGGGAAGTAAAAGAGAGACAGTGATGAAGCGTGATTCATTCATGCATTCATTCATTTCACACAACTCATGAAGTATAATCAAAGTCTTATTTATCCAGTTGTGTGTTCAGTACTTCACACACACATGCATTTTTATTAAAACATTACAATTGTGTTGTATTACACTTAATTATTCAAGTAAAAACAACTGAAGCTAATCAAGTTTATTTCATTATTCATCAAAATAAAGACTTAGTCTTGTTTTATCTGTGTTTTAGGGTGGAAGTTTCTTATGTTAGATACAAGAAGTCAAAATCTAAAGATCATCCACTATTCTGAGCTGTATGTATTGCATCATCCTGTGAGTGTTTACTTGAAGCAGTTCTCCTCATAGATGCTGTTCCAGATCTGCCAGGTCTCTGGTCCTTTGTAGCCCGTGTAGCGCTCCGGGTTCAGCAGCAGGTCGACATGCTGAGAGTCCGGTGACTCCTCGTCTAGAAAACAGCAACACTTCAGTCAGCTGTAAGACACTATAACGACGACTTTTTCTCACCCAAGTTTGATCCCAAACAAATAAAACTAAAGTAAAGGGTGGAGACACTAGCAGACACCTGTGTGGCACACTAACAATAACCCACCAAGGTCAGACAGTAATGATTGAACTGAAATAGTTTTAAGAAATCTAAATACAAAGAAACTGATCTGTGTTGCATTAAATGACATGAAGTACTTATACATTCTCTGGTGTTGCTTGTTACTTACACATCCTTTACATCATGTTCCCTGAAAATACTCTTCACAATATGCTGTTATGTTTTCTAAGAATGACAAAGCTCAATGTTATCTTCATGTTCCCTAAAAATATATTTGTTTCCTTCCCTACATTTCCAAAAACAAATATATTATCCTTATGTTTCAAAAATGGTTTATATTCTTTTGATTCCCTAATAATTCAATATACTTTTCATCATGTTCCCTAAAAATATGCTTTACAATATGTTAACAAAACATGTTTTTCTCCCTTCAGATGTTTTCCTTTTTATTCATATTTAAAAAAAGATGTATTTTATCATTATGTTCCCTTAAAAAGATTATATTCCTTCAGTTATGTTCCCTAATAATGCTATATGTTCCCTAAAAATATTCCTCACACTATGTTCTCTGAATTTCCATTATGTTTCCGAAACATTTTTCAATCTTCTAATTGTGGTCCCTAAAATTTATGAATTGTTTACATTGTGTTCCCAAAAATATTGTAAATTTTCATCCTTAGAATTTTTTTTGGGGGGGGGGGGCATTTTAGCCTTTAATTGACAGGACAGACAAGTGTAAAAGGGGGAGAGAGAGAGAGGGGGAGTGACATGCAGGAAATGGCCACAGGCTGGAGTCGAACCCAGGCCCCTGCGGCAACAGCCTTGTACATGGGGCGCCTGCTCTACCACTAAACCACTGATGCCCCGTAAATTTTCATCCTTTACAATCCCTACAAAACAGTCTATTCTATTCTTCCTTTATTCTTAAGTCTTAACATTAATTTCATTAACACATGGTGTAGTTTTACCATCATATTCCCTATTCTTTTTTAATTTGCATATCAAAACCACTACGTATGCTGATAACAGCAAATACAGAGGATAACTTCTTGGAATATGTAAACCTAAAAAGACACTGCCATGTGTCAATCAGTTGGTCTGTGTTTTTTATTTGTAATTAACTATTCTATCATATATGGAATATGACATCTAATTTCATTCATCTTCTAACCGCTTCATCCTCTTGAGGGTCGCGGGGGAGCTGGAGCCTATCCCAGCTGACATCAGACGAGAGGCAGGGTACACCCTGGACAGGTCGCCAGACTATCGCAGGGCTGACACATAGAGACAAACAACCATTCACGCTCACATTCACACCTACGGACAATTCAGAGTTATCAATTAACCTGGTCCCCAATCTGCATGTCTTTGGACTGTGGGAGGAAGCCGGAGTGCCCGGAGAGAACCCACGCTGACACAGGGAGAACATGCAAACTCCGCACAGAAGGGGCTCCCACACCCGGGATCGAACCGGCAACCCTCTTGCTGTGAAGCGACAGTGCTAACCACCACATCACCATGCTGCCCAACATCTAATTTACTAAATAAAAATGCATAAAAGTTTGTTTTTGTTTGGTCAGTAAGACATTTGCTCTGCTGATGGATTGAAACGTACCGTCAACCACGCAGAAGCGTTCGGCCTCATCGTCGTGTTTGCTCCAGTTGAGCAGAGCCTTTCTGGTCTCGTCACTGGACATGAAAACAGAGACATCTGTTAGTTCAACTTCACCTGGTCAGCTCAATTATTGTATTATATTACACACAAACTTCAACAAGACCCAGTATCAATAACAGTGTGAATATGTATATTATCTTAATGTTTGCACAGCGATCTCATACTGTTTAATATCTTGACCCACCTTAAAGAAACATCCACAGCTCCGAGATGCTCCGCCTGCTCACAATCAACTGGCTGCTCATTTACTTCTGCTGAATACTGAATATACACACACACACAAATACAAACAAACACAATCGCATAATTTATGATATTTTATATATGGATATCAAAATCTGGTTTAGGCATTTGAGGATTTGGGGCCACTAATGAGTGCTATAGAAAAATCTTTCCTCAAATACTTAAATTATGGTTTTAAAAAATGAACACATCCTGACTGACTCACCTTGTGGTGTGGGGAGGACCTGATCCCTTCTGGCACTTCATTCTGTGGACACACAAGAGTTTAATGAGTCTGATGTGAATACAGGTGAGTGTTTACAGCAGGTAGAAGAGGTGAGAGGGAGGAACTCACAGGAGAGCAGGGCTTCACAGCACAGTGCTTTAGACCACACTGACTGCTCGACGTCCAGAACGGACACTCCTTGTTCAGGTTCACCTGCAGAGGATCAACACAAGTCCTCAGCAACACACAGTAAATCTATATGTATGTATGTGTGTGTGTGTGTGTGTGTGTGTGTGTGTGTGTGTGTGTTATCCATCAGGTCACCTCACCTTGTAGAACCTGAAATAGTCCGACTCCAGAAGAGTTTGAAGTTTGGGGAACAGCTTGTCGTTGTTAAAGCCATCGATGGTCTCCACATCACACGTGCAGTCGTCCAGGTCTCCTGTGACCTTTGTTAGATAGATAGAGGGGAAACACAAACAGCTTCTTATCCTCTGAGATGATGACTGTAACTGTAGTTACTTTTCAAATTAAGATTTTACGGTCACAGCTCTGGCTGTGAACATAGTGTTTTCCCATTTCCCTAGTGTTTCCCTGCCCCCCTCCCCTTTCTGTCTCTGTGTGTATATGTGCCTGTCTCTGGAGGGCAGGGCTACTGCAGTCAAGCACCTGGCTGAACTTCATCAGCCTCAGTACAAGAGCCCAAGCTTCACCTCCACTATTAATAGAACTATTAATAGTTTGAATATTTATTTATCCTAAGTGTTGTTAGTTAGATTTTTCTAACGTGATTCCTCCTTGTGTTTAGATTTTTGCCAGTGTCTTCTCCTCATGTCAGTACACTCCAACGACCAGTTCAGAGAGGACTCTTCAACCTGTCTACAGCCTCCATTTACTCAGCCTTGATCATTAAGCCTTGTGCCAGCACCTTGTGCTACTCATAAGCTCAGTGAACTCTTATTCTGCCTTTTGAGTCTGTTTTTGGGTTCCATGTATTACTACATTAACATTTACATTAAAAAATGTACAGCTTCTAAAAGATGGAGGGAATTTGGGTGGAAGAATTTAATCCGCTTTTTTACCACACCATACATAAAAAAATAAACAAGTGGGCACACAGCAGCAATGCTGGAGACAATGCGGGCAGTTGAATGCCAATCATTCACATATTTTCTGGTCATGTATAAAAATACAGCCATTCTGAGACAGGGTTACTCAGATTCTCGAGGATATTTTATGATACAAGATTCCTAAGGATCTCCGGATTGTTTGATACCAGGTGACATAATTCTAAAGGAGGACATGCATCTCTTCAAAATCTTGACACTTGCATGTAAAAAGGCCATTACAGGGAGCTGGTTGAAGGGTGACCCTCCAACATTAGAGCAGTGGCTGGACATCGTAGAGGAATTATACTCCATGGAAAAATTGACTCACTATCTAAGGACTAAAGCAGGGATCCATGAAAAACGCTGGACTAAATGGACAGCATTACAAGACCAATTATGGGTCGTATTCCCAGCTGACATGATAAAAATAAGTCACTAAGTTAAAAAAAGAAGGAAAAAAAATACAGTGTGTTAAAGACTAAACCAGTGGTTGATCTAGCTTGGCCCCATTGTCATGTCACAGACATCTTTGAGGTGTTGATAAGACTTTTCTCCTCTTAACTTCTCAGTTGATTTTATCTAAACAACTGTTTGATTCCCAAAGAGATCAAATCTTACAGCATTCACATAAAAATCAAATATGAGTGGAAAAAACTGAATATATGTATTTGTGCATCAGAACTTTGTTTTTCCTTCTTTCCTCTCTCATTTATCATCTCACGACCCTCGGATTTATCTAGTGACCATTTAGAGTGCCCTAACCCCCAGGCTGGGAACCACTGGACTAAACTACCACACTTTACTGTTGAAACCAGTTAAAACCAGCTGCACTGACCACTGCTTACACATTGATTCATCAGTATTAATAATCTAACATAGTGATCTTGGGGTGACTAATAACTCTGACTACACAGATGTCAGCGGTAGAGGAAGTATTCATATATTTTACTTGAGTAAAAGTAGCCACACTGCAGTGAATAAATACTCTACTGCATTCATAATCTTACTCAACTAGAAGTACAAAAACATACGCATCAAAATATACTTAAAGTACCAAAAGTAAAAGTACTCACTGTGCAGGGAGGGGCATTTCTGAATCACATGTATGATGCATTGATTTGTTCATCACTTTATGATGCAACCACAAAGGGTGGAGGTCATTTTAACTACTTTATATACTGCTGAGTATCTTAAGCTATAATACATCTTACTTTATTAGCTGATTTATATTGTGGTTTAATAATAAGAATATTTACAGTAACTTAAGCTGTCACATAAATGTAGTGGAGCAAATATTGCCCTCTAAAATGTAGTGATGTACAACTATTAATGACATAAAATGGAAATACACAAGTTCAAGTCAGTTCAAGGATTCCTACAATTATCTACGTTCCCCTGACACCTATAGGCCTGTTATATACACTTTAAAAAAGCCTGTAGGCTATAATTTACTCTACACGTACCTTTTAATTACTTTCGCACGTGGATGTCTTTCAAATCAACACACAGATGTATTAAAGAGTGTAAAAGTTCCATTACAACAGAAGCTACAAGCAGGATGCTGGTTCCGATGACTAAAAACAAATACCAGGTTATTTAAGTGTCGCTCACCTGACAGAAGCACCTGCTGTCTGCACATCCGGTCACCTGGAGGAGGAGCAGGAGGACCACCAGCTTCATATCCGCCTCTCCTCTGTTTTAAACTACCCTATATATATATATATGTATAAAAGAGGAAAGCTTCACTTCAGTAGTTTAACAGCAGAATGAGGCTGTGAGCGGTGAGAGGAGGTGAGCTCATGTGAAGTGCTGCTTCCTGCCACTTCCTCATTTCCAGTCCGCTACGTGTAATACGTGACTTGTTGATCAGCTGCGTTACTCACACGTTGTCACACTCACTGTAACTCTCACTGTGCTCACATGTAAACACAATGACCGGATATCTGTTTTTATTTATTTATTTATTTATTTATTTTAAACTGGAAGTGAATTTTCTTCCTGTTCGCTCTTAAAACTCTCCGAGTGAAACCATGAAGCCTACTTTCTTCATTTATTATAATACACTAAAACAGAATTTATGCATCGAAAAAATATCAAAAAATATATATTTTAAAATGCAATTAATTATACATGTTTTTAATAGGCCTAAAACGAAACAAACGAACATTTTACAAACTTATAGCCTGCGGCGTTATTTCACGACAGGATAATGTGAGTTCGCTAATTTTGTAAAATGTTATTATGTTTTTAAAGTGTCTACAAACCTGCTGATTATCAAACTCAATATAATTTTCTCCTGTTTTATGACATTTAAATTTATTTTTATATGTTTATGTGCAGTTCAGTTTCAAGTATGTGACGTCTCTGTGATGTAATACCAGAGGCAGCCACACAGTGGAGCTATACGACACGGATTTATGTACCTTTACACTTAAAGGGACATCCCACTGAAATAAACTCATCAACAAAATGTACTAGACTTTAAAAAGAGAAAGTAAAAATACTCATTTATGCAGTAAAATTTTCTCTATCTGTGTTTTATTATTACACATGATGGTTTGGATTAATATTACTGCTACATTAATGTGTACGGTGCATTTCGCTGCTGTAGATGTTTAAGGTTGTGTTTATCTCAATTCCTTTATATACCATAGTGTAGTTTAATCTACAGCAATGCATCATATCCTATAAAATAATCATATGTCTGTCCTGTCAACTTTTCATTGTGTCAGAAAAACAACCCTGTTTTCAGCTTTGTGATGATGAATTTTCCAGCTGATCCAAGAGGGTTTTTAAAGAGTTTATTTATCTTAAATTATCAACACATAAAGGAAGAGCACATTTAGGCCTACTTGTAATCAAGTATTTTTATAACGTGGTAGTAGTACTTGTGCTCAAGTAAAGGATCTGATACTTCTTCTGCTCCATCATCCAAGTGAAGTAACAGTAGGCCAAACACTTTTTGAGTGCAGAGGGCTTAAATCTTTTACATAGTGACATATTTCATGAACTCATCAGAGGTGGAAGAAGTATTCAGATCTTTTATTTAGCGACTATAAAAGTAGCGATAATGCAGTGTACAAATACTCCAAGAAAAATTCCAGCATTCAAAATCTGACTTGGATAAAAGTATAAAATTAGTTTGTTTGCATATGTAGAAAGGCCAGTTTAAGAATTATATTACTGGATTATTGATGTATTCATTTGTAAACATCATCTTAATAATGCAGCTGTTAAAGGTGGATCTAATTGTAATCCATTTATATACAGCTAGGTTAATTTATAACAATATCCTAAACAAAAATTAAATTGTTGATTATATGTTGTATTCATAATTTTAATCTGAAAAGAAACTAGTAACCAAAAGCTTTAAATGTAGTGCAGTAAAAACTACAATATTTCCCTTCTGAAATGTTGTGGAGTAGAAGAATAGGGTAATTTAAAATGGAAATATTCCAGTAAAGTACAAGTATGGCAAATTGTATACTTTAAGCGATAGTCCGGATTTTTTGAATTGTGGTTGTATGAGGAACTAATCCATAGTCAATATATTACCTATACAGTACATGTCAGTCAGTACGCCCTCATGAAAGCTAAGCAATGCGCTGTTGTGGATGGGGTCAGCAATTAACGTATTTTAGCCACCTACAAAAAGTTCCACCTAAATAACAAATAATATCAGTTTAAGTGTACAGTATATTGTCAATATTTTTGCTGCTTTCCGCCAGATAGAGATTTACAATGTGAAACTGAAGCCCTTATACCTCTTTGATTAAGGTCAGACTCCACTGACAAAAATGATTAAACATGGCTGAACACAGGAGCTGCTGATCTACTACCACTATGTTATTGTGTGACTTTGGCATTTAAAGTCACACAATAACACTAACTAACTGATCGAGGCAGTAGTAGACCAGCAGCTTCTGTGTTCAGGGAGCCAAAATTACTGTTTGTGTCAGTGGAGTCCCGTGGCATTAAAGAGAGCACAGATGTGGAAGTGAAGCCGTCAACTGCTTCCCTGTCCCATTCCCTGAATGGGCTGTCTGATGGAGGGGTAAAGCGGTAAATATACTCTCAATATAGCATTCACTTAAACTGACACACTTAAGCTATTTATTGTTTCAGATAGGAGTTTTTTTAGTTGGCTAAAATTACATTTTGTTCCTGACCCCCCTCCACAACAGTTCACTTCTTAGCTTCTGTTTGGGCACTCTGGCCCTTTCTCCAAACTGGGGGCATGATGATAGACATTTACAGTAGGTAATACACTGAAGCGGGATTTATACTTCTGCGTCGAATCAATGCCAGACCTAGGCTCTGCGTTGACATAGAGCCTATGCTGTACCCTATGCTGTAGCCTGTCATGCACCTCCCCAGAAATACACATGGCAGCGACGCATTTTCAAGTCTTGTGTGTGATTTATCCTGGCTTCTTATGGGTAGAGGAAATCTTCACTAGTCGCTAGGCAAATTTATACAATGTAAAATGCCATAGGTTTGCGCTAATAACGTTAGCATGTTATATTTGTGAGGAAAATGTGTCCAAATAAAGACAAATGCTTTGTCTGTGAATTGAAATTGTCGCTGTTATGCCATGTTTAATGTGTGTTTAATGTGTGTTTTGAATCAACTAAACTTTACAGCACTTTACAGAAACCCCACTAGTGACTAGTGTTGTGGAGGTGTGACTGCAGAGTGACACAGACACACCACCACATCACAACAACGTAGGCCACGGCATAAGCTCTGCCTACAGAGCTGGTACACAAGTATAAATCCTGTTTAACTATGGATAAAACCTCAGACAACCCCACTTCAAAAAATCTGAACTATCCCTTTAAGTAGGCCCACAGTACTTCAGTATATGTAACTATTTAGTTACTTTTCACCCCTGAAATTCATCGTATGCTCCAGCCTATGTGAAATTATAATCTGTAAAGAAGTAACTGTAGCTGTGAAATGTAGTGAAGCAGGAGAAGGCATATAAAGTATATCACCTCACAGTGTACTGTCCATATCTGTATATCTCAGTGTGTGTTATTTAAACCTTCAGCTTCATGTCTGACTGAACTTTATTATGTCTTTATTCTTACCTTTTCTTGTAGTGTCGTCACACACACACACACACACACACACACTCCCTCTCCGCTCTCTCTCTATTTTGGTGCTTCCTCGCGCTGCCAAGCCCCTGACGTAATGCTCCGCTGTTAATGATTAGCATGTGGAAACGAGCAGCTCGAGCCTCCCTGCGTCAAGGCGTCCGAAACGTAGCCGGAAGTTGACATGGACCTGCCTTCAAAACAATAGCCACTGGCATTTGTCAAAGGATTGTTGGAGGTTACAAACAAGAAGAAACACCAAAATAGTGATATTAACTGCATGAATTCATTTTGTGTTGGCATAACTATGTGGCACAACTTGTGGGCGATCCATAGGGGTCCATAGCTCAGTCCATTAGGGACTTGGATTGGAAACCAGAGGGTCATTGGTTTAAATCCCTGTCCAGACCAAATATGGAGTTGGAGTGTGGACTAGTAGCTAGAGAAGTGCCAGTTCACCTCCTGGGCACCACCGATGTGCCCCTGAGCAAAAATCCCCAACTGCCTGGGGCTGTCCATGGGCATTCCCCCTGACATCTCTCCATTAAATGTGTAGGTACTGTTTGTGCATGTGTGTGTGTCATTTCGGCTATGTGTGTATGACAACAAAGTGAAAAAAATTTGCCCTTGAGGATTAATAAGGTATATCCTCTCCTTCTTCTTCTTCTTCAAAAAAAAAAAAAAAAATTAAAATGAAATAAAAATAAGTAAATAAATGAAATAAAATAGAAATAAAAATTACATAGATGAACAAAGCTCAACTATAACTCATCATGAAAAAGTCCTCAGTTATGGTTGATTCCTAATGCCACAGCTGTCCAGTTATAGCACAATGCCTGCAGTACTATAAGTCATAGTTGTCATCAATAGTCAGTTTTTTTCTGTTTTATTTATGTTTCTTAATTAATATGGTACTGCTTTCATCTTGTCTTTTGTTGATTGTTATGCACCAAAACACCAAAGCAAATTCATTGTATGTGAAAACGTACTTGGCTATAAACCTGATTCTGATTAACAACACACACTTGATTGTATTTTATATTTGAAATTGTGCATACAAAGCTACATGGCCCCTTCATCTATATGCATCCCACCAAGACTGAACCCTACTGTTGTCCTGTTAATATTTTATTACTATTATTGTTAACCTGTTTATATTTTATCTTCATATATTTTCTATTTGCACATGTTCCTGCTATACTGGAAAGGGCTGCACAACCATATCCCTCGGGATACATAAAGTTCTGTCTTAGCTTAAAAAATACTGCATCATAATCACAGCCACCATAGAACTTAAATTAAAAGCCTAGTCCCAATTAAACACCCAGTCTCTTTTACTAGCCGGGCGTAGCTACACATTTTGACCAATAAAGGCCTGTCTCAATTAGATGTATTGTTGACTACCCAATTGAGCTAACAGTAGTTAGCAATTAACTTTTGTCAATATGGAGATGCTACACATTGTTACCCCAGTTCATTTCATTTCACTGAAACCATGAACACCAGAGAAGACCCTGATTCAAGTGGTGACTCCCTACCTCTGAACATTGGACAGGTAACGTTATGTTATTGAGAATAAATGCTTGAGGTCTAATTGTTAACTTGCATTTTCTAAAAAAAAAAAAATACATATTCAAATCTTGAAGGTTCATTAAACATGAACAAGGATAAGTATTAATACACGAGAGTAAACTTGATAATAAATGCAACAAAGCCTCCACAATGTCACAGAGTAAATATTACATAAAGTATACCAGACTATAGTTAAATTACACTCCATCCTACCAAGGCTGTATCCTATAAACTCTCCTAGGCACCAGTGTGAAAACAGATGTGCCTTCGTTTTAAATTCTCAATGGACTTTTGTTTGGCTTCGCCGCACTGCAGTACTTTACTTTGAAAGCCGTAACCGGAAGTCACGCACAGCTTCCGTTCATCTTGACCGTGGTCGTGGGTGCTTTAGTCCAGAGCAGCAGAGCAGCCCGTCTGCTGGGGAGAGAGACAGAGGAAAAGTTAGTCAAGATGGCAAATCCCACAGACCCGGAGTGAAGGGGCACCGCTCCCCGAAAAAAGAAGCAGAGCCTGCCGCCCGTCCTGAGACAAACCCAACGATGCTAACGGCTCCAGGAGGTGAGGTCGGTTAAGCGTTCTCCGACTATTCAAACATTCAAACTGAAGTTTCTGAATCTGCTTTTTGTCGTTGTTTTGTCCTCTCTCCTTTTCGGCTTCAGTATTTATCCAAAAATACTACCTTTACCTTATATTAGAGTCAGACTTTATGTTAAAATCACGTAATTATACCAGTTGACTAGTTAACGCTTTGTCATTTGTGAATCCATAGCCGTTAATGTTGGTCGCTTTGCTAACGGTGCTCCGTATTACAACTTTACGAACGTTAACTTGCGTTAAAGTTACACGGTTCGTCCGTTTGAAAGTTCCAGAAGGTAAAATGGAGGGAGAAATTTAACTTTATATTTATTCTTTTAACAACTGCTCTCTCTCTCTCTCTCTTTCTCTCTCTCTCTCTCTCTCTCTCTCTCTCACACACACACACACACACACACACACACACACACACATATACATATCCGCCAACGGTCATTCCCTGTGTGCTGATGAAGCAAAGTGACAGTTTTAGACAGCGGCTAACGCTCAGCCTGCTCCTAGGTTACTCCTCCGTGTTTCTTCTCCTCTGGCTCAAACTCACCACTACAGCCAGTCCTCGGTTTTAAAATACAGCTTCATAGGACTAACCTGTCATTAAAATAACGGAGGGAAGTCACTGCTAACGTCCATACAGCAGCACACAGCCACTGCCAACGGCCGCCGTCGGTAACCCGGCGTCCGTCCTTTGGAAAATTCCGGGATGCAGCGCCAGTAGTACCGACAGCTGTATTTTTAGGAATGGGTGGATACCAAAAGCGAAAATTATTTATTTTTGTCTCGGCGGTGAATGCCACAAGCCTATGCGCATAGGCGATGGCGAGGAGGCGACCTATAAATGCATGTATGAGTTTTTGAAGGCTGTTTCACCCCCCCATTGCAGCAGCAGCAGCACAAAGTCTGCAGAGCTGAAGCAACAGGGACACTGTCGCATTTCTAGTGAGGCTGTCTTCTCCAGTGCACTGTAAAAGTCATTGCATATGTATGAAAGAGAGGGAGAGGCGTGTACAAAGAGCTACAGAGAGCTTTGTCTGTTATAAATATGCTTTTTTCCTCCCCTAACTTCTAACATCCTCCTGCAGGCTTAAGAGGGATTCCCTGAAGAAAAATGCCAGTGAGGCTGAGGCTGATGTGACACAGCGTGTGCTGGAAGAAAGCTGACTCATCAAATATCAATCCCTCTGGGAGCGACTAAGCAGCAGAGAGCAGCTCATATCACCTAATGCCTAGCTAGAAGAGAGCCTTACCCCCCTATACACACACATACACACCAAAGGAGATTATCAGAGAGGAGAAGACGGTGCAGAAACCCCCCTCCAGCAGGAATATATCCAGCAGTGGCTGCGGGCGAAACAATTTTTGGCACCAGAAGGTCTAACAGTAACTGCAACAACAAAGCTAAGAATGGCATCACAGTGGTTCAGCTGAACCTCACCGACTGACTGACCCCTCCCTGTGTGTAGGGACAAACAACAAACAAACAGCTGATAAGACCAGCGTCATCCTCCATCAGTTTTACCCCAGACCATCAGTGTAAACTTTGGGGGAGGTTGCTCCTCTCAGCCCAGCCCCGGCACCACCACAGTCAGCCTGCCTTACCCCCGCCACGCAGACCATGATGTTTCGCGATCAGGTGGGCGTGCTAGCCAGCTGGTTCAAGGGGTGGAATGAGTGCGAGCAGACTGTGGCTCTGCTGTCCCTGCTGAAGAGGGTGAGCCGGACCCAGGCCCGCTTCCTGCAGCTCTGTCTGGAGCACTCTCTGGCTGAGTGCACCGAACTCCAGGTCCTGGAGGGAGAGGCAAACAACCCAGGTAGGACATTCAGCTTAAGTTTACTGTTTTCAGTTGAAATCGTTGTTGTATAAACGGGACCTCAGACACTGTCATCTGCGACGTCATCCACTAAAACATAATGAAGATACATTTACAGGCACTGACAGACCAGAGTCATCTAAGAAATACTTCACCCTGTCTAAATGACTATTTGTAAGTCTTTGTTTTTCTCACGTGAGTCCAGTAAATGAAGAGTCAAAAAATGCAGACAATTCTTGATGAATTGAAGTCATGGTGTTTAACAACAGCAAAACCGAAACAAAACATCCATTGGTAAACTCTCACACAACTCGTGCAGTATAATCCAAGTCTCATTCATCCAGTTATGTGCTCACTACTTCCCAAACACATGCATTTTGCTAAAACCCTACTATTTAAAACATGTCCACATAAACAATGCAGGCTCGTCGTTGTGTGAGACTGTTTATGTGAAAGTGTTTTAAATAGTAAGGTTCAAGCAATACATCTCCTGCACTACAGTAGTTGTGTTTCAGTTGAAATTCATCAATGATGCAGCACTTACGTCACATTACGTCTGCTTCAAGCTGTGTACTCATTTATTTTCTGGTCAGAAATAGAGACACAGTTTTCAAATTCACAAATCTTCCTACTCTTTTCTTTCTCTTGCCAACTCATTTAAAAATTCAGAGGGATTTCAAGGGCATGTTTTCCCAAAGGACTGTAGTTCCTGACCCTGGAACAAACACATACAGGCTCCACACAAGCATTAGAAGATCATTCCTGTCCAAAACATTCCTGCAGATCCATCAAGAGTAATAAATAGCTGAATCACTGATGGTATGAAACTGTGCAAAGTGTTGCGCTGAACTGTAGCCAGCCAGTAAATGACTGTGGAAGGAGGTTTGGGTCGTGTATAGTGTTAGCTCAGCTGGCACTGTGGCTGGCTGGAGATGTCAGTCATTCAGTCAGTCAGTGTGCCAGCCTATAGCGCTGTAGCTCTCTCTGGGTTGGTATCACGCCAAGGCACCCAAGGGGGGTTCTGGCTGGGATTTGTTGCATCAGACTGCAGCGTGGCCATGGAAACAAAAACCTTGGCAACCAACTGGGCTCATGAAAAATAGAAAGAAGTGCTGCTGCAGCTGCGATGGAGAGCAGGCGTCTGTGTGTACCTATGGCAACATCTGCATGCAGTAACACATCTGCTGGCGTACACTGGGGTGACATAATGGCCCTGCCCTGCAGTGACACTTACACATATGGCATAGAGTTTCCATCAGGGTTTTACAATGGGCAGTGGCTGCAGTTAATGCAGGCTGGTCTTTGTTATTGTTTAATATGAAGCTGGAGACATCAAAGCACACTACATGAAGTTCCCTAGTCGACCGCTCCCAAAGTCAGGCTGGTTCATACTGTCAGAGATCAAAGCAGATGGGAGTCATGGGGAGACAGTGGAGGGGGGTGACATCTTCTTACAACTCAACAACAGGTTTTTATCTCTTAGGTTATGTTTCAGAATACAGCGCATCATGTGTAAGTCAAAGAGACGCTGTCTTGGGATCTTTGTGTTGAAACTTGAGTCACAGTCCTACTCTTATATTCTGTGTGAATCTCAGCTAGCAAGACTCTGATTTATAGTCAAGGTGGAAATGATGAGGGGAATGCTTTTGGAAGAGGCTTGTTTTGGTTGTTTGTGAAAGATAACACAATGAAAAGGTCTGTGAGTTAAAAAATAATTTCACTTGTAGCATGTGACAGGTATTTGGTGATTGGCACAATGTACATGTCCACTGAACAGGCTGGATGGTTGTGGAAATAGAGGCATTTGTCATCAAGAGTGAGGGGCTGAACAGGAAGGCCTGTAATCCACATCGCAGTATTTTATCGCATTTGCCTTGAAGATGATACTGATTTAGTTTTAATTGACCTTAATTTATGAATACTGTGTTCAACATAAGCACTGTGGCTCTCTGAAAGTTAAGTGCACTGTAGCAGAGCAAAGAAATATGAACATATTAGCAAACATTTATGCAGCAAATGTGATTAGACCTAAGTAATGCTATTCCTTTTTTCGTTTTGTTGTGCACTCAGCACGTTCTGTGGCCTCATTTTATTATAAATGATGAACCAATTTCCCTTTTGTAATTGTAAAGTTTTTAAGTGATTTCTAACTTGCTTTTCTGTAAATTATGTTTGGCTGAAGACAGATTATTCCCAAACAAACAGAATCATTTTTCAGTTGATTCAGTGCCTTAAAATCAGTCTGGTTGAGCATAAGAGCTTGTGTTATTTTTAGATTACTTTGTACAGTGTGAAGGTTTTCCCCAAATATAATGACCTGATTAGATCACTGAGAAATTCACTGCCCAAGCTTTGTGTCTTGAACAGACTGATGATGATAGCCTGGTCTCTCTGTGTCATCAGTCCAGGGATTTACAATGTGAGGTAACCTTGTGGCTTACAATCACTGGCTACATTTATACGAATAAGTATGTACGGTTGTACCTCAAGAAAATTCTCTACATAATGCTTCAGTCTGATTAAGTCAGGTAAGGTTATAATAACAGTATGCACATACACGTCAACGCACCTGGATTTTTCTTTCAGTCTTTACAGTTGTTGGAACACATTGAATTTTTTGTCCAATCTGTAGCTGTCATTCATTTTCTGTCAAAGGTGAAGATGCCGGTACAAAGCAAACAGTGTAGTGTAGTGGAGGGGCAAAACTTCATGACAATTACAGTCAGTTTTGTCTGAAACTGAGAATACTACCAGTAGCTATTTTGCCTTAAAGATACAGTTGGTAACTTTTAAGAAAATAACTTGATGTCATATTTGCTAAAACTGTCAATATATTCTGAAAGAGGTACATGAGTCAGTCTGTGAAAAGAAAATCATGTCCTGTCTCCTCTCCTGCTGTCTTCTATGGCATTTGCTAGAATCAGACTGCGGTGTGGTCAGCAACAAGCAATCAGAGCGGAGGAGTCTCTGATGCAGGTGAGGAGTGTCTAACGCAGCTGTCAGTAATGTCAGTCACTCCCTGAACTGCAATCAAATGGTTGGACTAACAGCGCTGATCAAATATGAATCAAGATTCCGTAACTGCATTGCCTCGACTCAGGTGTTTTCAGAAACATGTTTTAGTGTACTAGTTTGCTGGAAAATGGAAAGGTGGTACAGTTGGTGGGCGGTGCTTTGTATTCTTGTTTTTTTTTTTTTTTTTTTTTTACAGCTAGGCAGTACTCTAAAATATGTTTCTGAAAACATTTCAGATGATAAAATTGACAACGTAGTAACAGAATCTTGATTCATATTTGATCAGCACTGCCTGGTTTGACAGATTGACCGCAGTTAGCAAACAGTGATTGACATTAGGGGTGGCAATATGGCCCTAAAATGAATGAATCCACTTTTGCGCCTGGCACCTCCCATCTACAACGCGCCCTCGCTGAGGACTTGGCACAGATTCTGATGACATGATGGACAGCTGCATTAGAGACTTCTTGGCTCTGATTGGTTGTTGTTTACATACAGTAGGGATGTAACAATATGGAAAATTTGATATCTCGATTATAGTGACCAAATTATCACGGAAAACGATAATATTGCGATATTTTTTTAAGCGCTGTAAAATGTCCAAAAAATAGATACATTGAAATAACTTCACTAAATCTTGTAACTTCCTTATCATACTAAAATGTTAACAGCCAAAATCTTATATTTAAATGAAACTTTCACATTAAAGGGGCAAGGGATTGGCACAGCAACAGAAAATTTTATTTTTAATTAACAAAATATGTAAACACATTGCAGGAGCAAAGCTTATTTGTCTGGTGAATTTGAACAGTCAGCAAAATATGTTAACAATTTATATATTATTTATTTCTTAGCATGAGAGGAAAAATATATATATAAAAAAAACAATGCAAGAGTAGAACAAAAGACATACAATATATAGAATAGATATCACAAATGTGCAGGAGAAACCAAAAAACCCTAAGGGCAATGGTCATCATTACACAGAATACTTAACACATGAGAAGTGTGCATGTGAGTCAGAGGATTATCTGTATGAGAAAAGGAGTGCATGCTCTCGGTCAAAGGTTAACACGGCAGCGTTTTATGTTGTTTCCTTGAGCTTATGTCAAGAAAGCATAACTGGCCGTCTATATCGATTCAAGCTCGCCATACAATAACCATAATCACAGTGATTCAATCAACATTATGTCGGTTTATATTCTGTCGGCTCCGCTCAGTGTTTTCAGCTCTGTTTCGTTTTGAAACACTTAACGTTAGCAACGTAGCTGCTAATACGGCTATTAGCTAATCAGCTAGTGTCTTAAACGAAAACGGAAAACCTAGTCGCCGTTTAGGAGGACAGATACGGCTCAAATGTCCCATATACGTCGAGAGTTACACATTATGATAATTTTAGTAAAACCGAAGTCCCTCACACAATAAATGACGTTTGCATAGCATAACTTGCATTGGCTGTAAAGCTGTGGATGATGGTCACGGAGATGAGCCAGCAGATTTGTAGTGTTGCTACCCTTCTCAGCAACTTTCTTTCTGCATGTTCTGCACACAGGATAGTTGTCCTCCACCAGCTGTCCCTCGGCATTCTTCAGAAACCCAAAGTACGCCCAGACCTCAGACTTTGTGCATTTAGTTGGGGGGGGGGCAATGTCCTGAGTGCCGCTATTACCACCTTCCGCCATGTTTTCATTCTTTGTGTTTACACATGCTATGCATTCACGCAGCGCCTGCATCGCGAGACTTGAATGAGGCTGTTATTACATATCCTGATAATCCACAGCGATAATGCAGTTAATTTAAACATAAATGGTCATTCTTACCGTGTAAAAATTAACCGAAATTTACCGTAATATCGGTAATCGTTACATCCCTAACATACAGTAAGGCCATTTAAAATGCTATAAGGCAATAGAGTAGGTAGAGGAGTTCATTTTTTTTCAGATTATATGTCTCATTTAGTGCTGTGTGAATATAGCGACAGTTTCAGCAAATATTAAAAACTTATTTTCATAAAACTTACAAACTACAGCTTTAACCATGTGTTGGTTTGCTTTTTTCCTCATGCTCTTTATCACATAGACATAGTCACATCAGTCAGTTTAATAAGTTGTGTTGCTTTAAGTCTTGTTACACTTCAATATATTGTTAATACAAAGGCCCAATTGGTCATTAAATTACATGGTAATGGTAAAAATCTTTCCCCAGTAAAGATAGCCTACTGTGTTTTCAGAACTGGACATCATGCAGAGTGTTACCGAATATCTGTGTGTATATTTCCCTATTTTCAACAATCATGGCTGTGTAACTTCTGCACATACTGGCTCCAGATATTCTTTGCAACAAGCTCTGTCCCAGTGGACTCATGCTAAAGGAGATTTTAATGGACTTCTACCTCCAGATTTAAATTTTGGGCCACGCCCTTGAGTTTTCTCCCACCTGTGTCAGCTTGTGGTCACTTCCCGTCCACTGATTCAGCTAAGTCAGATGGAATCAGCAGGCCTGTTTCAGCGCTGTAGACTTAACGTCAGGACACATGCTGCTGAAAAGAGGGAGATCGAGAAGGTTGTCTGGTTACGTGATCCCTCTGGTATGTTGTGGTAGCTTGTTTGAGTGCTTATGTGCTGGAGTAAGGCAGATACATTGGTCTGGTTTTTTACTGGGCTGATCCAGATCTTGTATTGATTATAGAGTATTTTCCAGTGTGAAGTTTTTACTTACCACAGATACAGGGCACATTTGAGGCATATTTCTGTGTGTGTGTGTGTGTGTGTGTGTGTGTGGTTGTACAGTTGGCTTGGAAATCTTCATTAAAAGGCTCACCTTTCTTTAAAAAGCTGCCTTTTTTTAAAGAATAGAAATAAAACACTGGACACCTGATCAGTTTTAAAAGACACACTGTTGGCACTATAAGTCTAAAAATAGCTATTTAAAAAGCTACACAGGCAACATTTTAGTATCTGCCTGTGATTGTTAATGAACCACAGTGAGTTTAACAGCACAACCACAAATCACTCACAGGTTCAAAGAGCTTTCCTCATTCACCACGAGCCCCTCATGCACAATTGTTACTCTACTAACTGACTGATAGTAAGTGCAGTGTGATTTGCTGCTGGTGCAGAAATGAGACCCGCTGGCTAATAAAGGGTTAACATGCAGCTGGAAGTCTTGGGCTGAGTGGAAAAGCGCAACTATTTGGAAAGCGGTGTACAAATGAATGGAATCCTCAGTGACCTACTTCTCTGAGCGGCTGAGAGGCGGCCTTGTTTTGGGACCCAGCGAGTGATGCGACATTATTTGCGACTTGAGATGCAGTCGTAGTCAATGGGGTCACTATCTGACTGAAAGACAGGCGGAGTTGCATCACACAGGATTTATTTTTATTGTAGTTTTTCATGTTATTTTTAGATGACGATCTCTTTGAATTGGTTACTTTCAGTGGTTTGTGCATTTTCAAGCCTCGGCATTTCTATCTGAACAGCTCAGTACAGATGTGAGTTCAGACCTAACCCTGAGTCAACAAGGGAGATGCCATCTATACTCATGCCTTTGAAATCACCCCACGGATTTGACTGTTTTAGAAGGAGAGACTACAGAGTGAAAGTTTAAGTCCTGGTTTTCTTCTGTGATTTTTGACGGGAGTAATGTGTAGCCTGCAGCGTTTCAGTTGTGCTTATTAAGGAATGTAACTTCCTGTTTTTCCTCCCCCCGTAAGGAGAACAAAACTTCTTTTGAGACAATCCCAAGAGGGACAATATCGAATCAAGTTGAGAGGACATGAGCAGCAAGTGGAGTGCTGTCTGAAGGAAGACACACACACACACACACACACACACACACACAGGGTGTAGGGTTAGTGTAAGGGGTGGGGTTAGGACAGGACAGTGGGCCTGGTGTTCTGAATGACTAACTTCATTTTAGGGTGGTGTGGTACTGCTGACCTCGCCTGCCACGCTGTTTGAGCTGGAAGAAGGCAGACAGGTACTCGATATGAACAAGCATCTGTGTTGAAGAACTTAAAGGTGATAGATTGGGATGGGAATCTTGAGCCACCTCGGGGTACGATTCCCATTCAAAAGGCCATGATGTGATAATTTAACAATTATGATTGCATCAAAATTATTGATTTCTATATTGGATTTATTTTTTCTTACTGTGTTTGTAATGATTCCACATGTCTATGCCTGTATGTTTTATCATCCATATGGTTCAGTCATAAAGAATGTAAACACGACACAGTGATGCACATTTTATGTTTGTTATATTTCACCAATAGGTTCAGCTGTAAGAAACATATAGCCTGTTATTACAGAATTGTTACAGGCAACCTCAGTGTTGAAAATTGTGTTTCTGATTGACTTTTCTACATTGAGAATTCATCCATTTCAATTTGCTAATCCCAATTCTTTCTGATTTGGTGTCCATCTCTGTTGGTAAAATGCTTTGTGCTGTGGTTGATTTTGTACTGATTGAGCCTCACTGCACACAGTGATGTCTGTGCACAATGTGATAGAAGAAGGCTGTTTTCACATTCATGTAGTGAAGGGGAAAGTTTCTCTGTGCTCAGGAATCCTCAGGAATTTCCTTAAAGGAAAGAATAACCTGTTGTATATCAGTTAGTCATGTTGTGTTTCCTGGCATTTGTGAAGAAAACATTTTTCTCACATGCCTCCATGAAAAACAGTAAGGGTATTGATTTACTGATTGATTGAAGATATGTTTAACAGCAGCAAAACTATATCAAAACAGCTGTTAGCCAACTTTCACAAAACATGTGCAGTATAATTGAAGTCTTATTTCTTTAGTTGTATGCTCAGTACTTCCCACTCACAAATTTTTGCTATAAAACCCATAGTATTGGAGTCTGGCTTGAAAAATAGCAGATAGGTTTCACTTTCAGTTCAGTTTAAAATAGTAAGGTTTTAGCGAAAATGCCTGTGTTTGGGAAGCACTGAGCGTACAACTGAATAAAGGGGACTTGGATTATACTGCAGGAATTGTGTGACAGTCTGTGACAGATCTTTTAATATAGTTTTGCTGTTGTCAAAGCTGGTCCCCAATTAATCAATAAATCAGTATGTTTGCTGTTTTCCATGGAGGCTTGGGGAAAAAAACAAGTTTATTTACGAATTTAAGGTAATACAGCATGACTACTTGATTTACAAATGGCCGTTTTGTAGTCAAAATATTCCTTTTAAATCTCACTGTAAAATGTGGACATGCAAGCACAGTTTTGTGATGTGCGTATTTATAGATTCTGGATTTTTCAATGAGGGTGTCAATGTAATTGTAAGAATTTTTAATGAATACATTGAACTTTGTTGTGGAAAAATCATAGAAAAAGAGCAACCCTGCAATAAAAAGGCCTGATTACCTGTCAATAATAATGTTCATAAAAAGGTTTTCAGAACAGTTAGCAGTAGATTTCAATGTTATCGTCCGCACATGGTCTTTCTGAATGTACAATTTGTAAATGATGAGTGTGCTGGAAATGGTGAGAAAGATGAGTTTGGGATTTGTCTTTTTTTGGTATCATGAAAGGATTTGCCAAAGCACATACATGGAAAAGCATCTTTATTTACACCTGGAAGCACCAGATCCTCAGAAATGCCAGGATTATACAAGAGGTGGGGGGTGGCTGGGGGGGTTTAACCTCAGTGCAGAATTTGAAAGGCTGTTGGAATCTAGGTCAAAATATGACTTCAAGCTAAAAAATTACTTTTCATAGGAGCTGCCGGCACTTGCTTTGCATCTGATATTGTAGAAAGAGAAAAAGCATACTCCTGCATTTGTCTGTGTCGAAGATGATTGACATGGAGGGAAAGTCTGCGTTGTATAATGGCTAGTATTACTCAGTGAATTCCTGTTGCACTCTCTGCCTAAACTAGGTCTGATGAAAACCTGGGCTGGAAATCAGCATTCCTGGCTTAGGCGGTAAACGGTTCCGGTGTTGGGGATACTGTCTAGGAATGTGGGCACGTCGGAGCACACTTGAGTCAGGCGCTCAGCGAGAGTTGGATGGGGGCTTTTCCAGTGTGGGGGGAAAAAGACACAGTGGAAAAGGAAAACTGATTCCACCTTCAGTGGAGCTAAGGTCTCCTGAGTACACCGCGGTATGGAAGGAGGGGGGTGAGAGGAGGTGGAGGGACGGGTGGGGCGAGGAAGGGAAAAGATGAAGACTCAGAGAATACTGGTGCTATTTACAGCTGAAGCTCATTCACTCCTTTCTCTGCCTGCTCTAACTTTCCATGAGTTTTTTTTAAAGTTTTAAATATTTACTTGCTTTTGAAAGTCCAGATTTTATGGTGTCCTGGCCAACACCCATTGAAAGAAGCCACCCATTAACCAAATTAAGGCTTTATGATTTAAAAAAACACAGGTATTACCCTTTAACCTGAATCTGATGTAGTTGAGTTGCTCTACCAACAGAGTGTCTATAAATACTGGGCCCCATAGAGATAAAAGTTTTAAAGTGGAAGTGATCTGATGGGATTTTTCACACACTTTTTCCATTTGTCAACATCCTTTGTGCCTTTCTCTCTCATTGGTCATTCTGTCATGGAGAGAAAGACATAGAGAGAGAGAAAAGTCTTGTCTCTGGTTTGGGCGCCAAACTATTTCATCGCACCCACGCATGAGCAAACAGTTTATTTCTGGAAGTTGACGGCGTGTTCTGTGAACTCGTACTGAACCTCAGGAATGGGGACAGACAACCTGCCAAAACGACCAGAGGGGAAAACGAAATAAAGCTCGTCTTTTCCCCTCTGCCCCTACAGCAAAGGCCTTTACTTTTCAGTTCTTGCTTCCAGGTGTGTGTGTGTGTGTGTGTTTGTTTCTTGTTTTTTTTTTTTTTTTTTTTTTTGTTTTTTTGTTTTGTTTTTTTTTTTGAGCATGTGGGTGAGTGAGTGAACCGAGGATGGACAGAAACTGGGGCTCAGGACTAGCTGCCGAAAGGACTCCACGCTGATGGAAGCTACTCAAAGCCTCAGACATGTCAGGCTCTTGATATTATCTCTGAGAGAGGCGGACAAGGTGTCATTGATAGCAGGGATTATGCAATCAAGCGCTTCATAAATCCTTGAGGTTTAGTTTCTCACCAAACCCTTCTGTGCTTCTTTATAACTCTGATCCCAGCTTTGCTTTCCCCAGCAAGTTGGATTACTGTGCCATGTGTGTATCTGTGTATGTTTACACCCTGCTTCAAATTAAAAGACATACTATCATCAGATATGATTGAGTAACAAGTCTACTAGAATTAAGGATGGGTTTCGAACAGACAAAACACACATTAAATACATTCTCTGCAGGTGGATTAGATGATCTTAAAGTTACACAGAATGAATGGATTGAGCTATACTGTGGCTTTTGGGTCTGATGGGGTTTTGGATGTTTTTGGTACAGCAGGGGACAAAAAGACAACAATTTTGCTCAACTTAACAGTCACTCATGGGCCATAATTCTCGCCAAGATATGGAAACAGTTACAAATGGTCACTAAGTATTTAAATAGAAAACACAAGTAATATGTCAGTGTTGCTCTGACCTAATTTCAAAACTATGCACACATGAAAGAACATTATAGCAGGGCTCAACCACTCTGATCCGGGTATGGAGGCAGCAATAAACACCCCCACAGTGTTGGTCGTTAGTTTGGCCCCATCTGAATCTTCACTGAGGGGCTGGTTCAACATTTTGGGGTTAAGGACTACTCCCTCTGTCTGTTTAAGCCTTCCACTTGCATTGCAAATGAATCGCATGTTTGATGTTGCTATTTCCGTAGACGTCTGTTGCTTGACTTGGTCTGGGAATCTTGTTGACACAAACCCTCAATGTGGTCCACTACTTCTCACTGAACACTGTCCAGTGTTGCTACATTTTATTGGGAAACTGTAATGCTTCAAACAGAACATCTAAATAATATGAGAAAGGCTTTGAGCCCTGGCTTCTCATTTACACTTACAGTATGAAAAGTAGCCTTGCCTCTACCCCTGTACAGGCTGGGCTAACTTGACTTGCATGGTTAAGCTAACAGACCACAACAGACAACAAACCTTCAGAGCTTTAACTTAACTTATTATGTTCGCTGTTAAAAGACTGTGCGTTTTAGACGGGAGGAACATTTTCAAAGATCTAAGTAGGGGTGCCCAGTTGGAGCCCCCCTCGTTGACCGAGATTGCTTCAAGTTTTTCATTTGCTGGTCAGTGACCAGTGAATGCTACTTCTGGGGACATTTGGTCCCCAGATTTTGTTGCAGAGTGAGCGCTCTTGAGTTGCACGCTATTCTTTCGTGCAAGCAGCTGTGGACGATGCAGCAGCACGGAGAGGGAGAGACTTTGCGACTTTGCACCATAAGGCTAAGAGAAAACATTATCCTTTCTCTTCTGCTTAGAAGTGGTGAATTTACAGCTCACAGCAACTTAATATGACACAATCTGGATTTTGTTTGATAATTTAGTGTCGGCAAAAAATGTTGTTGCACACTTCCAATTCGTCGTCAGCTAAGTTAGCTTGTTTACTAAGTTAAGTGAATGCCGCTGTCATGCTTAACGTCCTGATGAACGCTGTTCAAACTTCAAAAACGGACATTCTTATTGAACAGCCAAATCTGATTCGACTGACATAATTCTGAGTCGGGTACAGCCCTAGTTTTAAGAACTTAGTTCTAAGTGCCCCATTTTTTTGTTGTGTCCACACTGAAAGATCTAGGAACAGGTATAGTTCTTAGATCGACATTTTGAGGGACTGTTTTAGCTCCTATTTCAGAGTATGCTCCCACCACTAGAAGAATCTTGAGTGATGTACGTGTATGGTGATTGATTCAGATATACTGATAGTAATAATATTTCTGTAGAACTGTGATACCATGATACTAAGATATTTTCTAAGATGGTTATTATATTGTGAAAATCTCATACCGTTGCAACCCCAAAGTAAGTGTATGTTAATTGGTTGAACACAGCCAAAGCAACATTTGCAACTTTGAAAAACAGAAAAATTTGCAGCTGCCCTTTTAAAAACATTTTTAAAAAAACTGAAGAAATCAGGGACAAATGGACTGACAGTGAAATCCAGGCTTCACTGAGCATGTATGCGGCAGTGGATGTACAACACAATTTTGACTTGTCAAAGCAAAAATGAAGGTGTTATACCAACCGCCAGCTGGCTTACAGTATGTCACTTCAGTGTTCCTAGCGGTAGTGTAAATGCAAACAGAAAAAAGCCCTTTAAAGAATGCAGTTCTTGGAAGCTCCCCAGTGGGCAGTTTCTCTCAGGGAGTCCCCAGATGTGTTTGGTACGAAAATGCCTCATATTGGACTGGGGAGAGTGGAATGATTTAGTTGTCAGGGTGCATCCAAGCATAACAAGTTGCATATCAGTGAAAGTCTTTACATGTGCAGTTACACCCTTAGTGAATTATGATGATTAGGAGACAAGTGCGTGTGTCTGAATAATTAAAATGTAATAATAATTCAGTACAAGCCTGACTACAAATATAATAAGTTGAAAACTCCAGCTTTATTTCCATTCTCTAATAGTTGTGTGTGTGTGTGTGTGTGTGTGTGTGTGTGTGTGTGTGTGTGTGTGTTGGTCTGAGAAAGAGAGCAAGAGTGTGTAAGAGAGAAGGAGAGAGGGTGAGAACAGGTGAGGGATACCAGTCTGTCTCATAGATGACCAGGCAGTCTCGTCCTGACCAGACCAGACATACAGGCGTATAATGTTTCCTCATATAGCCCCCACAGACCCTCAGCCCAGCCCAGCCCTTCCCCTGTCCCCGCCCCGCTCTCAGGCAGCTGGCTGTGCTATACAGTACACTTCTTGTGTAAAGAGGCTGTTTCAGCTCGGGAGACATCCAGCCTGTACTGCACAGATCTGTACAGACAAGGCAGCACACAAAATAACATAAGTCTGACTTCACAACACGGAAGATGCTGGACCTGCTCTGATCGCACCAAGTCACCCAGTAACTTACCTTATAGTCATTAGCTGTGCTCAGTGATCAATGGATCTAAAGTGTAGACCTCAATAATAAACATAGAGTTAAATTAATGTATTTCTAACCGTGTCAATCAAAGCGGAACATTTTTATCTTTATCAAGGTCAAATTAAAGGCTGGGCTGTTGTACTGGACTGAAGTAGATTTTACAGGTATACCCAATAAAGTGGCCATATAGTGTATTTTGTAATAGATTATTAAACTCTACTTTCAAAGATGACAGTAATAGTAAGTACAAGAAAATGAAACCATTAATACTACGTAAAGATATAGATAATAAATGATGAGCCATCATTGGCAACATCGCCCTCCTAATGTATCTACGAACTAAGAACCCTCCATTGCTTAAGTCTTTATTAACAAGAACCCCTATTACTCATGAAATAATGTCAAAAAAGGCTGAGGTCATCCTAATATTGCCTGAAACAATGATTATTCAGGGGTGTTTTTAGGTCCCTAGCTCACGGCAGCTGAGCCAAAACCTTGACGTGGGACTCGGCTTCAGTCTCAGCTGTGTCTCTGACTGTCCTCTCTGTCCTCACATGAATGGACGCTGACAGTGGAGACACAGCAAGGCGCCGCCGCCGGCAACACTCGTTTACCTCTGATTGGTTGACACGCTGTTGGCTACGACGGACAGAGTGACATCAGCAGAAACTGGCCGGAGAGAGAGCCCCATGGCAACGGTTGCCGTGACGGCCATACAACAGGAGTCTTTGAATCCCCGGTGGGTGGAAATGACCTCATCCAAACCAGACTCCTCCAGGAAGCTGTGTTCACCGTCTGCTTCCAGACTTACCAAGATGCTCATTTCCAAGCCGTGTGTTGGTGTAGAACTCATCATTTATCAATCACTTTTCATAAACGAAACTGAGAAACCAACCTCACTCTTTAAAACTTGTAACGCTAAGTAGATGGTGAAAAAACATAAGTTGAAATTTTGTTAAAGGTTACAAACTTGCTGTCTGGCACACACCACAAAATGTTGCTGGGGTGCTTTGCTTGGCCTGCTGTCCCCACGAACCGGCCCCAGATAAGCGGATGAAAATGGATGGATGGATGGTTACAAACCTGATCAAATGATTAATTACACCCTTCTCATTGTTTTCCCACAGCACCTAAATATATAGGTAAAATAACTGAAAACCTGTGGCTTTATATTAGCAAAGATAAATATCTAGATCACTGGGTTTGCTGCTAAATTCTCTTGAGTTTTGAATAGTTGTCTGCAGTTCTTTGCTTTTCCCACAGTGTAAAAGCCACCTTGAATTTATAAGTTCTAGCCGAATTTTGACATTTCAGAGAATAACATAATCTGATGTCCAGCCATCCGAATGCCATTTTTAACCACTGATCACCTTTAGTAAACATAGAGTAGAGCTCTCGTCGCCTCCGGCTGTTGTCATGATGTTGTGTTTTTCTGAATGGGTCCCTGTGTGTGTTTGCGCTGTGTCTAGTCACACGGCGCTACAGCCGGATGCTGAAGCTATGTCCCTCAGGCCGTGGATTGCTGAGGATGCTGGGTAAACTCTGTCTCGCACTCGCAGAGCCTCACTCCACATTCCACATGACACTCAAATGTGCATCACAAGCTGCAGCGAGATGCACACGCTTTGTTGCAGACACACACTCACTGCAGGAGCGACCAGTGTAGCCTGAAAGACGCTGACTGGGCTGTAGACAGTCGGTGCACTGTTGTGGTCAGACCAGTTAGTTAAGTGCTTTATGTGTTGTTACCATCTGTCCATTAGTTGAAGTGTTTATGTGTCATACGCAGCAGATTTAGAAGACCAGTACCAAAACACTTACTCTGATAATGGAGACAGATTTTGCAGCAGTATTCAGCACATGTAGATGAAAATGTTAACAGGCCTCGTAGTTTGGGTCTGTCATCAAAAGACTAGACCATTGTTTGACAGAAAACCAAAAGCATGTCTAATTAATTATGTTTAGGGTTTACAGCTCCTAACACAATGCAGGGTGACCCACAACTACTTTCAGTGGTATGAATAAATGAAAGACCTGTTGTGATAGGGAGGAACATTAATATGATCAGAAGTGGAGAACGTTGACATCAGATGGCAGATACTTAGTGCAACCCTGATTTCTGACCCGTGTGTAAAAGCATTGTTTCCTTTGTTATTTGGTATAATGGCCAGGACAGTGCTACATATTTAATAGTTTCTGTGTGTGTTTAACCATTGAACTCAAGCAGTTAGCAGTAAAACAGGCCTGTACACCGACTGTGTACCATCTTTAAGTAGGCAGAAACTTTCACCTTCATTCAAACTTTCCTCTCTTTAACTGGCATGTTGTTGTTTGTGTTGTTGTTGTTGTTTGGCAGACCGCAGCTATTAAGTAGTTTACAAAGACACATCCCTATTAAGCTCACAAATGTACCGGAAACAATTACCTAAACCACACCACCAATACACTGCTGTGTGTGTGTGTGTGTGTGTGTGTGTGAGCGCGCACAGACTTTTCTCTTTGTGTGTGTTTGTGTGCTCTCCCTCTTCCCAGCAGGTACGGAAATAAACCTTTCTTCCACAAAGGAAAATAATTATCATTCTTGTTAAAGGAAGGAAGGGGGGCTTTGAGCAGAGCGGGAGACAGACAGAGAAATGGAGAGGCAGGGAAAGCGGCTGATTGGCCCCTGACTGCCATTTCCTTAAATAGAGTTGTGGGCTTCTCCGGTCCAACCCTGGCAGAGCGGAGGCTTGCATTCCCAGCATAGCTACGACTGCCACATTCAGAGCCTCCCCAACACTGGAGCGCTGCGTACGTTTCCACAGGTAGACTGCAAATCATTCACCCAGCTCTCAGACCCCCACCCTGCTTCCTTCAGACCCCCAACCACCAGTTAGTGCTGCAGCAGGGGAGAAGAGGGGATGTTGATGAAAGACTCGAGAGGAAGTGGGAAGGGAGGGGGGTTGGAGTAAAGGATAGCAAAGAATTGTTCTCCATTCACACAGCAGCCTTGTCCTACTAGGCAACCTCCCCCACTGCTGGGAAAAAGATGAGACAATAAGAAGCAATCATCTGGTCTCTTCTCTCACCCAAAACGCACAGGCTAATATATGATATGTGTGGTAGCCTGCAACAAGTGGTCAGGACAGAATGATTGAAACAATATAGGTGCTTTAGACAACTATAGATATCTTCATGTTGAAGTTAAATCCAAACTCAAGCCATGATGTTTGACCTTTAACATTTTAGTAAAAAATAGTCTCTGGTATTCACCCTCTTAAGGCATATAGGAATTTTACCTGTGAACTTCTATGACCTTCTATGACCTATATATTGGTTGATAACTGTTTATGAGGAAGAGACAAATACTTTATACTTGTTGTTTAGTCTTAATCATTTACTGCAACCTGCATTGGTGCAACAACAGCTGAGGTGTGCAGGGTTTGCATGGGCCTCGGAAATTTCTGTAAAGTTGAGTAAATGACGTAAAGGCTCAAACACTTGTTTGAGTCAGTCGATGATTTTGAACATATTTGATTTTCTTTAAAACTAGATGCATAAAATATGGTGCCCAAATTAATCAATATGCTTCACGTCTCTCCACTAAAGGATGAACACTTTGTATGCAGAGGAGGAACTCTCTAATGGGGGTTTGTGTTGATGCAGCAGCAAATTTTAAACTAATGATACCACCTGGATTTCTTGACTTGGCAGACGTGGTTTGAATGAGGTCCAGAGTGGATGTGGAATGATGTCAGACATTGTGAAAAGCACTTAAGTCCAATGAAACAAATAAAGCTGGATGCTGCCGCACACAGAAGCCATGATGATGCTTTTCCTTTTCCTGGGGAAGGGAGACACACAGACGCACAAACACTGGCAAACGTGTTCAACTCATAGTCAGACAGGTGCTTCCCACTTTACAAGTGTAATCACACACACGCACACACACTCATCTTGGCCACTGTTTAAAACATTACACAGTATAAATAAATAAGCGCCCAAGAGGAAAAGACCTACTTTACACCTACTGTACACAGACACTGCTGCACGCACACACACACTCGCACACACTCACACACAATGTGAAAACCAGATGAGAGCTTTGCTTTTTATAATGTTCTATAAATTGATCAGGTATCCCGGCTGTGATGATGCAAGTCTGCTATGAAAAGGTGTTCCTCTCTTCTGTTGTGGGTCACAGGAATCTGTCTCTGTTTGTTGAAGTGCCCCTGGAGACGCTGATTGATCTTTCACTGATTCCATTCAGAAAAGTAACTCCTGTGGTCTGAACCCAGCAGGGGTCGTACACCTTTTTACTACAGTATTTCCTGTGGAAATGAGGTAATGGTCCAGTTTCCATATTTAACCATTTTACAGTTTTCCTTGTTTCTTTTAATTAGAGCATCAAAGACATTTTCTGTGATAAAAGACGCTGCAAATTATTTTTGACTTTCTTCATGATCCTCTGGTTTCCATGAAGGAGTGTTTTATAGCCCACAGTATTTTCGATAGTGTCTCCTGGTTTCCATTATGAGAGAAGAGTGATGTGGCAGGAATGCATGGGCCGACCAGTTGGGTTTGGATGATGACCAGTAAAAACAGTAGGGCTGCCCCCTAAATGTTGATGATTTGAATCATCAGTCGAGGCGCTCCCAGTTCAAAGCTCAAATTGCAAGTCAAGTCATCAGACTCTTTTTCCTTTTTATTTTTTAATTTTTTAATCAATTTATCTAGGGCTGCCACCGACTCAGAATTTTCCTAGTCAACCAACAGTTGTCATTTAGGGCCATTAGTCGACTAGTCGCCCACATGTTTACGATATTAATTTAATTATTAAATGATATATTTTGGGCGGGGCAACACAATGGTTTGAGTTGAAGGTGTGAGAAAGAATAGTATCAGTAACATTGTTAACACTGTGCTACATTACAGAGAAATACAAAACCGTACTAATGAACCTTCATTAATATAGGCCTATATTTTATCTACAAGTGCACGTCACACACTGAGCGAGCCGCCTGTTAATGACGCTGTGGGCTAATGGACATGTAGCTACTTCCATGTTTCAGATGATACATCACGTTTGTAGTCGACCAATGAAGATGAGTTTACATATCACCTTGGGTTCGTCCTTCACCTTCTCAAAATGATCCCACACTTTGGATTTCCTGCCCGACATGTTATTAACTAGCCTGTGGAATAACCGCAGGTACCAGGTCGGGCACTTGGCGCTAATCTTGTGCTTTTTTTGTGCCAGCTTTCAAGAGCATGGCGGCAGGTTGCATCTGAGGTTGCTAAGCAACCTGAACAAGCACCATATAGCCTATTTACCTGAAATCCTTCTTCCAGAAGCTGTTCATAAGTGTGTAGGCCTATCATCCGTGGGACAGATGTAAAGCTCTGGGTAGCCCTGCACTAACATGATCAACTTTTCCATATTTATCAGACTGAATATTTACAAAAGAAGGGAAAGATATCTGTCGGCTGTGATTGGTTTGTAATGTGACTCCTGTCTGATTGCTAAGCGTGTACACTTCCTGTGTCTGTCCTTTCAAATTAAATTCCCGCAAGGTCCAGTCATATAGGTTTTGATTTATTTTGGGGAGGTGCAGCTCCTTATAGAGTTTGTCTTTTTTCTTTCTGCGACTAGGCGACCAATGCAATCTTACTGACTAATAACCTTTCTGGTTGACTAACGTTTGGTTGACTAAGGGGGCAGCCCTAAATTTAGCTTTGTAGCTGTGTCATTATACATAAAGCAACACAGGAAAATGACACAGCAGACTATGCACCTTTTCAGACATAATCCTGTCTCACAGTCACTAAACTGTAAACCTGACTATATTAGATATAGAGATGGTTGATGGAAACATGGGACAGAGTGATGCAGAGCATTGGTGTCAGCAGAGCAGCTCGCTGAGTGCTCTGTTTGTCCTTCCTTCCTGCTCGCTGCTTTAGTGCTGAAACCTACCAAAGTCAGCAAAATGATCAGATGCTGGCACAGCTCTGTGCATTAATATGATGTTTTGAACATCCACAGTCCACATGTCGTGGTTCCATCTTCTGTGTTGCGACCTCGACATCTTAATCATCCCCACAGGTTGTCTTGTTGACATATACTTTTGTCTCTTTTGATTGAAGGAAACCAGGGTTCTCATTTAAACATGTGCACGCACTGCATGTTAACACAAAACGGATGTATGTCAGTCATGTTTATTTAAAACGGCCCATTGTCCAGATATCCAGATCAGAGCAGCATGTGTGCAACAGAGTGTCAGCCGATGAGAGCAGTGTAAATCACCTGCTGACTGGTTTCCTGACAGCTTGACTGTCTGTTTCCTCTCACTCAGCTTCACCTGTCTGACATGATGACTGACACACTGAATATTTAGATGAACAGGGGGATATTTTCTCTCTCTGCTCACCTCTTCCTCAGTTCACCTCTCTCTTAGCAGACTGCTGGTGGTGTATGTACAGTGTTCTTAAGGGAAAATTTCAGTTTTGCCAGGTTAAAATCTGTTGTAATTTAGATTGATACCAAATATTTTCTCCATAAGAGCTGCACCAAATTATTCGTTTTACAAGTAATTGATAGTCAAATCGTCATTTCTTCTTTTGCAGTGTGTAATTTCACAGCAGAGGACAAGGGTGTGTTACAGCTCGGGTCATGGGACAAAGACTTGGTCTATCGGCTGAAGCTATATCCAAATACAACAGCCTTTCAGTGGTGTTGCAGCCATTAAAAATGTCCCTTACGGGTATCTGGAAACTGGCTGAACTTTACTTAGTGTAAGAAAAAAAACTAGACAAGACAGGAGTAAACAGAGCTCCTCCTCCTCCTCTTCCCTCCTCAGTCAGTTATGTGTCAGTAGGTCAGGCTGAGGCCAAGGTCAGGCTGATCCCACAACACTGACTTTCTCTCTCAAACAGTCTCTGTCTGCTTCTCTTTCTGTTTCTCTTTCTTCATCCTCCTCTTTTTCTCTTTGGACTTTTTCCCTCCTCTTGTTTATTGCGTGTGTGTTATTGTCCCGTCTTGTTTACTTTGCAGTCTTCTCCCTCTTCTCCCCCTCCAGTTGGAACCTGTTGACACCGGTGAACTTTCCAGTCTGTCTTTCGTATCCACCCCCCTCCTTCTTACCTCCCTGATCCCTGTGTGTGTGTGTGTGTGTGTGTGTGTGTGTGTGTGTGTGTGTGTGTGTGTTTGTATGTATGGGGCCCCAAAGCTTGCGTTAGGGCCTGTGGGAGCCTGCCTGCACTTCTTGTCAGGACATGGACTCTTTCTCTGGGTGGGGCGATGCAGTGTGTAGCATTAGATCATTTCCATCGTATATTTTTGTGTACCACACCTCTCACCATATACAGTCACACCAGCTCCTCACTTTCTCCTCTTTCTTGCACTCTCTGTGCTTTGTTTTTTTTTTTTTTTTTTTTTTTTTTTTTTGCTTGTCTTAATTTGTTTGTTTCTTTGCATTCTTTCTCTTTGGCGTGTCTTTTTCACTAATATTTGTTTCCTGTGTTTGTTTGTTTTTTGCTATTTTCCTTTTTGCTCATTTTAAATTTTGTTTGTTTTTGCTTCTTTGGTCTTGTCTTGTGGCCTATTTCTCTTTTATTTCGTCATCTTGATTTCTTTCACTTTATTTGTTCAGTCATTTTATTTGTTTGTTTGTCTACTTTTTGTTTTGTGTTTTCTTACTCTTTCTCTAACACTCAGCATCAATAATATAATGATAATACATTTTTTAAAAAAAAAGCAAATTACTTATACATTTTTTCATAGGATGAAGTTAAATAAACTCATAAATTTAAGTTTAAGTTAGAGGATGCATTACATAACATCTAGCAACAACACACATAGTACCCACGTGCCGAATCATACATGCTCGCACCCATGAATGTGTGTGTGCCCAAACATGGACACATATTTACCCACACATTCATGTGAACGATAAAGAACAAGACAACACTTCTATGCTATCAATCTCAAGATCATTGGGAACATCATCTTTTATATATCTCAACCTTTTTCCCATCTTTCTTCAAAAATATGCAAGTGATTTCTAACTCTCATGGTAATTTTTTCCATTTCATATATATCCTTCACAAGATCCTTCAATTAACATTGGTTATGTTATCTTTCAACCAGTTCCTTGTAGTTTGTTTATCACTACTACCCTACCCTGCTGCTGTAGGACAACCTAAGACACCCGGGTCTGTGTGAAGTGTAGATGCTCCTTGAAATGTGTTGATACAGTATGTGCATGTCAGCTAGTGGGAAGTGATTAAAGCTGGTCCAATAAAAAGTGTAATTTCACTCTTTGTTTCAGTGTTCAATTTTTACTGTAGTCCAGTTGTCCCACCCTGAGCCAGGCCACTGATGCCTGAGGATGGTGTGTGGGTGGGAATTGGCGTTAAAGACCAAGGAGGTTGAAAATGAGAGCTGCAGGGTTGGGTAAAGGGTTCACCTTGCTTATTCTTTAGATTGCAACCTGAAACAAAGAGCAATGCTTTCTTCTTCTGAAATAAAGATTCACCACAGAGTTTTATGTTAATGTTTTTTTTTTCCCACTTTGTCGTTCTGGCAAGTGAGTCAGAAATGTACTCACCTGATTCAATTTTTATTTGTCCCTGCCTGTACAGATCATTTCATTGATCAAAAATGACTCCATTTTATCCGCCATGCTCTCAAACTCGTTTTCACCCACGTCCTCTTACACCACTCAACCAAATTCCTGTTTTTGGGAAAGTTTAAATGCACATGCGCTTCAGCTCATAAACTTTGTCTTTACCCGCTGCAGTTTTCTCACAGGTGCCTGATTGGTACTGTGCATAGGAAACTCTCAACAGATATGAGAATGAAGCAAGGTGGCTCACTTCTTACTTCCATCATCAGCTCAGAAAAAAGCAATTTGACTCATTCTTTTTTATCACTCGCTCGATCGGTGAGTTGCCTTTACCACCCAACCAGTTTACCAGCCCCATGTGGCATTTTACTTGCCCTGGGCAATTCTTACTGTTGAGCCCTGCACCAACAACCAGTCACAATAAAAGATGTTATTTGGTGGATAAATTAAGTTTGCAAACTACCTCAGATGTTTCTGCTCCTGATAACTTGGAGAATGTTGCATTTTTACATTATTCCAATGTGTTTACAGTCACTTCATGTTCTGTTAGGTTCACAAAGAAGAAACAACACATCGTATTTTTAGCAGGTTAAAATTATACTTAGCAGGTACTTTGTGTTCAGGCACTGGATGCTGCCATTTTTGTCACCTCAAAGTTCTCTCACTTCAAAAGTATCACGTGCTGCCTCAAGTGTTGCTGACATATCTCTGTTTCTGTTGCAACTCAGCTGCAGAAGCACTGAAATTATTCTTGTTATGCAAATAGACTGGAGATGATGCTGTATAATTGTGCAGTAGAGAAGACAAACAAACATTACCTGGTAAAATGCAGTAAGATTTTTCTTTATGGAGTCCCGTCTCCTCCACTTGGCATACCCAGGTATCCTTGAGCAAGATGCTGAACCCAAAATTGTACCTGATGGCGGCTCTGTCGGTGTGTGAGTGTGTTAAAAACTGAGTAGCAGGTGGCACCTTGTATAGTAGCCTCGGCCACCAGTTTATGAATGTGTGTGTGAGTGGGTGAATGTGACTCAAAGTGTGAAAAGCGCTTTGCGTGGTCGAAGACTAGAAAGGTGTCACACAAGTGAAGGGCCATTTGCCATCTAAGTATATACTCTGCAAATATCTGCTTATTTCACAACAGCCAGCATCCACATATCATGATTTTTTTTTATCTTTATTCCACTATCTGCCACAGTATAGGTCTGAAAACCCAATGGTTAAAGTGTCACAAGTGTAATGTAGACATCAACCATCAACTCATTCATGACTGACCAGCATCGCATGGCCAGTGTTGTGTGTAAACAACTGGACTGTGTGATATCGTGGCTCATTACATGCAGTGTGAAAAAGACTGTTTTACTTAGTGTCAAATAAAGCTACAGAGCACAGAGTAGGGATAGGACTGGGGCTTGGTCTGTGTGTGTGTGTGTGAGTGTGAGCTGGGCTGTGGATCCGTTAGGAATCACTGCATTCTTCAGCAGCAGCTCTCTGTGGTATGCCAGCACATTCCCCACTGCTGAGCTGGAGAATCCACTCGGAAAGCAGGAGCGGGAACTTTTCCTTTCCACCCTTTCCCACCCCCTCCTCCTCACTCCACCCATCTACTACTCTGTCTGTCTTAACTTTGTTCTCCTCAAGTAACCCCCACCCCGGACCCTGTCCCGTTTTTTTCTCTTTCCACAACCTCTTTTTTAAGTTGTTTAAACTATGTTTTCCAAATTCTTTCCGCATACAGTCTGGGATTTTGTCCTAAACCATTACGTCTTGTTTTACGGACTGTATGTAAGTCTATGTTGTGTAACTGTGTTGTTCTAGGAGCTTCCATACAGACATTTAATTCACCCTCCATCTCCTCCAGCCTTTTCTCCCCTGCCGGTATGTCTCCCAATCTCTCTTGGTGTTTTCCAGCCAGCTCATATTAGCCTCCTTTGCAGATAGTTTTCCTAAATTAAGCCCCCTGCTCTGTTTATTGTTGGTTAGCTCTCCCTTGCTTTCACTCGGATTGCCGTCCTCCGGTTGGTAAAAGGAACACGCTGTGTCGGATGTGGTGTTGAATCAACAAAAGCTATAGCGAGTTGCCGGCAGTGGGACAAAGTGAGCCAGTCTCATGTTTGTTTTGCTAACAGCAGAAACACAGAGGTTTAGAGGACACACACATACTGAGACTTGTGAGGACTTTCCATGGACCAGATTCAGTCCTCACACCTGAGCTGTAGCTTCATCTTAACTCTAACCAAACTGTAATCTAAACTTTATTTCAAGCTCAAAACACTAGACTTAAATTTAGTAATCTCCTTCCCAAAATACACACCCACCTACCCACACACACACACGGTTTCTGGTTATGCAACTTCACAGTGGCTGATATGGAATTTTTTTAGGTGTGAGTTTAGGTCAAGTGTAGATACACACTGTCTCGCTCACATACTTTCACTCTCTTCCCTCTCTCTCTGTCACACACGAACATACACATACACACACACACACATGCACGCACACAAACCTGGTGTGTCACTGTCAGTGTGATTGGGAGTTAATGTGTCCCTTTGCTAACCACTAATATGGTCTTATCTGTTGTGCTAGCTGCCTTGTTGTGGCTTTGTGTGCTGTTGACCTATCTATATTTAGAACGAGAGGAATCATGTGTCTAACCAACAGTCTCCACAAGTGTGTGTGGGTGTGTGTATGTGTGTGTCCATGTCCGTCTCCATTGGTTTGTGTTTGCACATAACCAATGTGTAACAAATGAGCTAAAACAATCACATTGTTTCCACCACTGTCACGTGTGTCTTGTGATCACACAGTCTGATGTGACGAGGACACGCTGTATCCAGCTCAGGGTCAAAGTTAAACCCAATGAGCATCTGCTGCTCTGAGGCTCCTGGCTCCCTATTTCCAGAGGGACTTATATGCTTGGAGATGTAATGGCTTTATATTAATTATAGATATTTTTATTAGTTTTTTAGCGTTATTTGAGTGTTGGAATTAAAACGTGTGAAAGAAGGAAGATGACCACAGAGCCACTGTCAGGCTGCATCCAAACGTCCACCCTCTGGACTTGCTGACTGAGCCCTCACAGACTTCAGTCGAGTTCACCATCATCATGTAAAGTCTGCGAGGGCTGAGCCCGTAAGCCGCTAACAGACAGCCCTTGAGACTGCTTTACCCGTCTGCTCATCTGTCCCTGCAGATAAGATATAAATCTCATTTATAGGGTTGTTTTGTGAGTGAACAAAATAAATGTCTGTATAACATATAGACTGTAGACATTTAGCTACAGAGATGTTCGTATATAAGGACTGGGCTATGACTAAAAAAATCATGTAGGCCTATAAGTTACATCAGAAGATCTTTTGTTGGTTTCGGACAGTTTTCTAGCCTATATATTTGGCATTACACTGCGCAAACTACAAAGTAGGCTGCAGTAATACAGTGCATTTTGATCACCTCTCTATCTTGATGTTGTTGAATATTACTTCTGGCCTACATGAGTCAAGTAGAGTTTTGATAGGCTACAAAAACTTCAACGTCATGCCCGTATTGCGGTGAATTGTGGGCAATTAAATCAGTTAAGCCTGCACCCAAGCTGACTCTGTGGAAGTCTGCAGAAAGTCAGATTTCAGGCCCCTGGTGGACTAGATGATTTATGGATTTGGACAGCCCTAAGCACTCCAGGATCGCCCCTGCAAAGTCCGCAAGTCTACAAGTGCGATGAAGTGCGGGCATTTGGATTCAGCCTTACTAAACTACACTTCTAATTTCCTCCCCAGGTCTTTGGTAGATAATGTAAACTTTTCATCCGCTTTCACTCTTTTATTATTAAAAATGGAGCTATCTAGAAACTTGAGGAAATTTTAATATATCAATCTAAATTTATTTAACAATTAGACAGTAAAATAATTCAATAAGCAATCATACATCTATCCAACAAATCAAACCAATATCCTATTCAATAAGTAGATATCTGTAAAAAATAAAATCCAGGGAAGGGACTGGAGCCAATTGGCAAAGGTTAAGTGTTCTGTGATTTATTCCATAACATATATATTTATTTATTTTTATAACTGTATTTTTATATATATTTATTTTCTACTGTCCACTTAATAATTTAATTCTGTTTGACATTTTATTTACCTTTTTTTTCCCATCAGTTTCATTGCGTATACAATTGTGATATTTTTTGACCCTACATGATAAAAGCCCAGTTTAAATAGAGTGAGTACTATTAAGTCTTTTAAAACCCAACTCTGTCTTTTAAATGTCAGTAAAGGACAGCTCAGCTTTTCCACATATATTGCTGATTTTGTTGAACCAGTTGCATTACTCTGGGTTTTCCAGCGATGTGTTCATCTTCAGTAACATGGTCATGTTATGGTGTCATATTTTGTGAAGAAGGGCGTTAATTTTCTTCTAAGTGCCTGCATTCCCTCGAACTGACTTGTGTACTTGTACTTTAGTTTTCGTCAGTGCTTCCCAGAATATGGTTGAACCATCTTCAGTGAACGAGAGTGAACTTGCTGCATCCAGCGGTGGTTGTACACGTAGGTGGACAGTGATGTATTGATAGATATTGCTGAGCAAGATGTTTTACATTTTAGGAGAAAATGAGTCATACCCCTTAGTCAGTTCTCAAACAGGGCCTTGTCTTGTTTTCAGTTCAAATGGGTCATGTGTTTCCCCAGCTGGACAAAGTGTGCTTACATGTCTTAATAGTCTTAAAAAGCTGAGTATCAAAAATGAGTTTGAGGACTCTGAGGTTAGTCTGTCTGTTTGCCAAACATTAGGACCTGCACAGTAGGGCCGAATGATTTATCGCATTCAAACAAAGATTGTAGTGTCATAGAGCACAATTTTCAAATTGCTAAAACTGCCATTAAAGAAAACCAACCAGGTCAGAAACAACTGGCCCAGGGGGCTTCTCGTGCACACACACTGCCCTACACGCCACCTCACATTTGCAAGTGAGAGTAGATGAAGACAACAGCTTGTTAAATGCCACACGCAAGCTTTTATGCTTGCTGCACTACGATGTGAAAATGGCAAAAGCCGGGTTTAGATACAGTCCATTTGATAACATATAACATTGTTTATTGTAGGGAGTGTAGGGCTGCTCACATGTGGCAAAAATCATAATCATGATTATTTCAGTTAATATTGTATTATATATATCTATCTGTTTGGTTTCTGTTTCTCTCATACTTCTTCAGTGTGGACAAAGTGTCCAGGTTGTCAAGGAATGGTGGGTGGTTTGATGCAAGGTTGACAGAGGGAGAATTCTACTCTCTGAGAGGCACGGCTGTGTTGAAAGCAGCACCCTTGTCTTGGTGCCAGAGAGGGTGTCAGAGGGCAGTGCCTGGGCAGAGTGGCACAGAGTTCACCAGCAGGGAAATGCTGTGTCAGCCCTTGAACAAATGATTCTCTCTGTCTGAGGTTTCAGTGTTTGTGTATGTCAGGCTTTCTTTTTCGGTGTTTCTTCTCAATGATGCTGATGTGATTCATCAGTTCCCAGCATGCCCCTGCCTCTCTGTCTGGCATGAAAGAACAAAATTGTCATCCTTTGTCTCGTTGAATACCTGACACTGGTTTTCTTTCACTTTAAATTGTATTGTTTGTTGTATTAGACTGTTTATATTGACCATGTCACATTGTGTGGGGCACTCACATGCTTAATTTTGACTTCACACTCAAATATTTTTCAGCCTCTGCATCCCCTCTGTCAGGTGAGATGCGGGTGTGGGAAAGTAAAACAGAGACTCCTGGTTCCAGTGAAGTCCATTGTGATACTCTGAATCAGAAGCTACAAAGAAACAAGGGGTGGGGGTTCTCATCCTGTCCACTTCGAATTTGATTTGGCTTTTTTGATTAAGAATGTTAATGGATTCTTCAGGTGTGAGTTCGTTGCATTTTCTCTTAATTATAAATTTACTATTAAAGATTTATTTACCTGGTCTCAGGTTGGTTCACTGCTTACTCACTCTCTCTGGTTGGGTCCATTTGTGTAATAGGTAGCTCAGTGTTTCTCCTAGCATTTGACCTTTGACCTGTGCTGGTTCAACAACTCTGACCCCTCTTTGAGCGGTGAGAGATGCTGTGTGTTTGTCGGCTGTGAGGGGAACTGCTCCCACGCAATTTAACAACTGAAAGTTGATTGTTTGTACTCGTTTATTGCATTGCTGTGCAGTGTGTTTTAAACTGAGAGACTACCGGTTTGAAGTGCAGGATAGATCTAATGAGCTATTGAGCTGTTGTCATGTTAGCTGCCTGATGATGGCTCCATGGCTCACCTGGCTGTCAGAGCTCCAGTTAGCCACTAATAATGGCTGTTATTCGCAAGTTATTCCGATGATGTTTCTCTGTGGATGCAATTATTCTCCTCATTGTTGAGCTCTGGTGAAGTCAGGTCGAGTAAGTTACCCAAAGTTTGCTCTGACAGCCCAAACATGCAGATAAAATCAGTTGGTAAAGGGATGAACCTCACAACATCATAACATAAGTCATTCGAGCATCATTGTTAGCTAAGCTAACTGAGAATAATCTGATTAAAAACCCATAACTTTTATTGATAAAGTCACCTCAAAAAAATGTTCAGGTTTTACCTCATGATCGGCGCATCTAATGGGAATTTTACATAAGTATTATTATTGATGTCTGTAAGTATCTTAGCCTGAATTTTCAACCTGGTATAGGAGTTCATGGGAGAGTGTGAGGCTTTGACTTTCTGTATTCAGTCACCTTTGAGTTTGTGGAGCTGTATGGAGGGACGAAGTGAGACTTTCTGAGATGACTGGACTTTTGTATTTACCCTGCCATTCACCTGTGAGCCCTGCTAAATGTAGAGACCGAAGAAAGGACAACAAGTCATATACATGCCCCCGTCAAACAGAAAACTCCTCTGATCACTGTGTTTTCTTTACTTCTTTATATTAAACTACATTGAAGATTGTGTTTGATATGGTGTTACAGCTTTTAGTTTTAATGGAATGTTTAATCTTTTAATACATAAAATGCTTTTTATTGATTATAAAATACTTTCAATATGCCACGCATCTGCTTTAGGGATTTACTTCAAACAAATGCACAATAAACAAGTAGTAATGTCAAGTTTTGCCCTATTTAGTTTGAGACATTTTAGTTGCTGTCGGTTATTGAGTCTGTGACGACAAATGATGTTTAGTCAGGACTTTATATGGTCTCTCTGTGTAACTTGTGGTAGTAGACAAACTTTCATCTCAGACAGTCAAACAAATGTGTAAAAGTAGAAAACATTTTACACTCAAATGGTGACGTTTAAAAGCTGGCGGCGCACCGCTGCTTCTGTAAGCAAGTATTTATCAGGGTTTCTGTGTCACATCATAATGGTTTCCAGTCATTTGGAAATAAGTGAGTTTTAATCATGGAACAATTCCTGTTCGCGGATGGACCAAGGCTTGCCTCATTCAGAGGAATGAAGCATTACATCATCCCTGGAGCAGAGGGGAGTAACTCCTGGCTCCCCTCACACACCTCACTCCATCCATCAGTTTATTTTCTCCTCCTCCCTCTCAAACCCGTTTCTACCTCAGTCTTCCCCCACCTCCTTGTGCTCCATATCACTCTTACGGCTAATCCCCACTGCATGTGTTTTATAGAAGCATTTTTCAAGACTTTTAAAGTCCATTTGTGTTGCTGTTAGTGAAGTGTAAACTACATAAACAGCTGTTAAGATCACATAAACTCCTACTTTAAGTATTTTGTGAACCTATCTACAACTCTATTAAGTTCCTGCATTTTGTTTTCTTCAATGCTTCAGTGCTAGTGGTTTGTACTTCCCAGAACAGCAGTCAGGTTTGTTGTGGTGGGCGACGCATTTACGGAAGACAGAGTCAGCGTAGACTGGATGACACAACGCTTACGTGCTGCTTACATCTCACTTACATCTCGCGTCCAGTGGGGATTCCCAGTTAGTGAAGGCTGTCTGCTGAACTTTGGGACTGCCTGGCCTAGTTCACTCAGTCTTGCCCCTTGATGTCACCCATTCATTTTCCCTGACATGGGTCTGATTTCTCTTCTTAAAAAAGGGGGCTGAAACAAGCTGCTGTCTCGTCCAGCCTCATCTTGGTAGACGTGACCCATACATGACAAAATCCCTTTTCATTTTCATAAAATGCCTATGAACCTAAAATGAGTGGACAAAAACAGTTAGGAGTATCCTTTTGTGCTTTGTCTTCTGTTTTTTTTGTGTGTTGTTTTGTTTTTTAAAATTCAGCAACAAGGTGAACACACTCATGCTGCCCATCCTTCTCTCAGTAGAAGGTCGTAGGATTGAATACGTAAATGTGTGTTGGTTCCATGCTGTGTGTAGGCTCAAGCCTGAATTATTTAATCCTCCAGTCCTGGTCATCTTTCATGGGATGACATGAATGTGAACCTTGTTTGGAAGGCTTCGGGATCTGTGGTCGTCCATCTGCCCGGTCAGAGCTGCAGCTGTCCACTCGACAGGGCAGAGAGAGCTGTACATCATCACAAAGTAGACTGTGACATTGGGATATCTTTGGACAGAAGGGCCAGCAGATGTATTTTCTAGTTTCACCTCATATGTCAGATTTAGAGACGAGATCCTTCTAGGTTAAGAATGACTGTGGCGGTCAAATTCACACAGACACATCTCCCAAGCAGGAAGTGAGGCCGTCCTGCGTCCTGCCTCTATTTGTGTGGCTGCCCAAAGCTGTCGGCCTGACCAGTTGGTATCTATAGACCTAGTCCAAGATGATTGGAATGGGCTCCTAACAGCCCACTGACTCGGACAACAATAGAGCTCCATGACCTCCAGGTTATGTATAGAGCTGTACAGCCACTATCAGCAGCCTACAGAGCTGGCTGTTTAGAGAAAGAGTAAAATAGAAAGATGACAGTGCAGCGGGTCTGACATCATTTCTGTGTCCTCTTTTTTTAACCGTACATGTGTCACTAATCTGTTCATTTATCAGTTTTGCTACCACCTTGGATATCGTTAAGATGAAAACTTAGATTATGTAAGCCGTGATGTTCTCTCCATCACTCTGGTGACTGGTCCAGTCAGGTCTGTCAGGACTGACATTTGAATTCATACACCTACTAGGCATACACTGCATAATTTCTTTCAAGCACTCTGGAAATAAATGGTGCCTTGGTTTGATTGCTTATTGTTTTTTTTTCCTCCTCCTACAGGGGTGATCAGCCAGTGGCAAGGCGAGTCTAAGGAGCGGGTCATCTCGCTTGTCCTCACCCATCTCCCACTGCTCAAACCCGGCAACGTCGAAGCCAAGGGCGAGTACATGCGCCTGCTGCCACGCATCCTGGCTCACACCATCGAGCATGGCCGTCACCTGGAGGAGTCGCGCCAGCTCCTGTCATACGCCCTCATCCACCCCGCCACCTCCCTGGAAGACCGCTCTGCCCTCGCACTTTGGCTGAACCACCTGGAGGAGAGGGCGGCTGCCCGGGGAGACTCACTGGAAAGGCCTCCTCCTTCTGGACCGCACCATCACCACCACCAGTCCACACCTCCATCCACCCTCTCCTCATCAGGTTCCTCCTCCTCCACTAACACCTCTTCATCAGGCAATCTCTACTCCTTGCATCACCACCAGCGCTACGGCTCGGACGACCGCCTCAATGGGTGGCAGAGCTCCAGGGATTCAGGGCTGGGTGGAGGCTGGCATCAGCAGCAGCAGGGCTGTGAGAACGGGCACCTCCTTCTCTACCCATCATCCTCTGTGCCGGCAACCATCAACACGGTCGGGACTGGTGGAAGCGGTAACACTCGTAAGTGAAGTCTCCTCTGTCCTGTGTTCCTTCAAGTGCACTAAGCATCTTTCTATTCATGTGGAGCTTTAACAGGAGTCCGCACATACAGAAAATCAGCGTGCGTGGTTGTTTCTCACAGTGCTCTCACAGTGTAACACTTGATAATGTAATGTAACAGCGCAGGTTAACTTACCTTAACACCTTTTCAAAGTGTGATAAAATAATAAAAATATACACATATAATGAAAAAATGTGGTCTTTTAAAATATCTAAATATTAAAAGAGCACCAGCATCTCCAAATCTGGTCCATCATGGCATTTTTATTGCTTTTTACCACCACTACAGTGTTCTTTCTCATCCATACAAATGTCATGTTTTCATCAGGCGTCCTGGAGGATAGGTAAGGAGTTAGGGATGGCCATGAGGACTCGAGTACTTGATTTGGACTTCAGTATTTGTTTGACATATGAGAAAGGTGCATTTTTTCGGTTGGGACGCAGTGATGGAACTGTTACCTATGAATATCTGTACAGATCCATGTAGCAAAAATGATAAGTTTGGACAGCCACAAAACAAAAATATGTAGTGCAAGCTGTGTAAAGTTTGACTTGTGTATTATAGCTTATCTTTGCAGTCTGTGCAGTGTACAGGTAGGCTAACCCTAACCCCTACCCGCATTTCCTATGGGTGTTCATTTTGGGCCATTTTCTTTTTGCGAGTACTCTATAATGACTTAATGTGAGCGCTTGAATATGGATAACTTTTAGGTGCATACTGATACATACATACATGACTACAGATTGATAGAAGGGCTATAAACTTAATCGAATCATCCCATTGGCCATGGGAGGTTTTTACCCGTTTGTTCCATACATTTTATCATCTGACTGACTTGTATAATCGCCCTGAAAACAACCTTTTTGATACTTATCAAGTTATTAACATGAAAATGGGGTTGACCTTCTCAAAAATAATGTGAAGGGATTTAAACTAAAATGAAAAAACAATAATACTTTAAATGATTCACCGTTGAGAATGTTAAGTATTCTGTCCAGGTTTCCTCTGTTACACTCCCTCTTCCTGTATGTGTTTTTATTCCATTGTCTTCGTTAAATGGAATCAATGCTGCAGGAAACAGAGGTGGGTTTTTACTGGAGGATCCTCTGAATCATTTAATTACAAGAGACATAAAACAACAGTAAAATCTAAGTGGGTTAGTTTGTCTCCTTACCTTTTCCATACACAAACTCTGTTTGTTTGACAGAGAAGAGAGACTGTTAAAAATGCCTCAAATAAGAGAACATCTTAGCGCTTACATCTGCCCACAGTTTAGATTCCTTAGTCACAGGTTTAAGGTAATCCATCAATAATTATGCTCCTTTCATTCATTAGAATAAGATGGCAACTTTATTTCCTTTGATTGCCCTACTTCACAGAAAAATTGCCAACATGTCGCACTATTTCACACACTGTCACCCTTTGCACATGGAGAAAAACTGACTCCTTGTCAATCATTTTGTTGTCAGTGTGCAGACATTTTTTCTGTGAAGCAGGGCTTTAACTTTTGGCTACACACACCTGACACTATCTTTTGAAAACCTTGGATTCAAGGGCACGAACCCTTTCACAATTCATTTATTCGACTCACTTTTATTTCCTTTGATTACCTTATCTTTTCAGATGTGAGATGGGCTTTTTAACTTCAGACTGACTTTTGTACTTCTAAAGTCAAGGTGGTCAAAACCACTACGCCATCTGAGAACACCTCAGTGATTATAGCCACCTACTCTGGGCTGGCCTGATGATAACCTCTCTGTCTGGGGTGGCCACCTGATCACCCGCGCCCAGACTAGGGTCTCTAAGCCTCTCTGTTGAAGTTGAGATTGTATGAATTTACTTTAGCATCAGCTGTGCTTGATTGGATATTAAGAAATTACACTTAGCACAAAAAACATCTGTATAGCATTTGGCAGCACAACAACGAATACAATGCATCTTTAAATTCAGTTCAAATGCCAGTTTCATTATAACTCCATTAAAGATAATCTAAAGACACAAAGTGCACTCCAAACCTACCAAACTCACTAAATACACCCTGAACACAGTAAATACACTCTGAACAACCCACACAGCAACTACAGAGGCTGTGTGAGGTGGAAGACAACACACACAGAGGGCAGGGCTGTTGAAATTGAACATAACTATGGTCAGAGCAGGATATTTCCAGACAAGAATGCAAGGGCTCTGTGTTTTTTTTTTTCTGGGAGATGAAAGAAACAGCTGAGGGTTTATAAATAAAGACACATTTAAAGCCCTGCTCACTGCTCCAAGAAAGATCCTCTTGTATTTTTGACTGCCAGCAGCTTCAGTCCCACACAAAAGACCTCAGGATTTCACAACTGATAAACTAGAGTTACCCCAGCTGCCAGCACCTGATTGGTGGACACGATGAGCAGATGCTCTTCTCAACTAATGAAATGTTGATTACAGTAGAATTGACGTGTGGATATTCAGTGGTATGCAAATTTAAAGCACATAAATTTTTTTACTCAGATTCAGCCACCAAGTCTCCAACACCCCCCTCCCTAAACACTGTTCATCGGGTCATGATGGTGATTACAGGAGTATAATTGTCCAGCCACATCAACCTGTGTGCCACTGACACCACATCCTGTTGACCCCCCACCCATACTCTCAGCCGTAGTCCAAGCCACAGCAGCACATACCACCCATCCTTTCCCTTGTAAGGCAGCCTTTGTGGGAGACTGTATTTAGGGAAAATGGCTAATATTTAGGGACTGGAACTTGTAATGTTAGCTGGGCACCTATTTTAAACAGGGCCCATGAAGTCCTATACATAGCGCCAACAGTAAGAGGACCGCATATAGGAGGAGGAGGAGAGAGCCTGGAGTATTGGTGGCAGCTTACCCCGTCAGAGCGGCGACACAAAAAGCTCTCTGGCTCTCTACCTTTTCATTCTGTTTACTTCCTTCGGCAGGAAAACTCAGAGATGTTAGAGCTGCTGTTACTGGGGTTACAATGTTAGGATCTCAGTAATAACAGTTACCTCCATCATAAGCCTCCATCATGAATCCATCCTGAAGTGCACAGGATTCAATTATTAATTTAGAAAATAGGTCAGAGAAGAAGAAAGAAGAAAGGTTTATCATTCAGACAGATGTCTTGGGAATGGAATCATTTCATTGCTGTAGGTACAGGAAACATCAATGATAGTTCTACCTTACTTGGGGGATGTTATTTCGCTTGTAGCGTCAAGTTTGAGTCTTAAAACCAACAAGCAACTTAAGGAGAGAATTTAGATCCAGACCAAGTGTGTGTGAGTTAATATGGCTGTTTCGTTTAGCAGCGCATGTTAAACTCGATAAATTGACTGACTGTTGAGCAGACATTTTGCAGTACACATGGATTTAAGAATATCTAAATGCATTTTAGAGATGGAGATTATTAAAATCTGGATGTCAGCAGTCACAAACAAACTAGATATCAGGAGAGTTTTGTGGGTTCACTGCCTGGCAGATGCAGCCTCCTCCCTCCAGCTGTCTCTGGTTAAATCACAAACAAATACTGCGCTTTAATTTCACATCTGAGCTACTTTTACAAGTATAGCTGTTGAAATGTAATGTTAGCCGCAGATCAGAGATTGTGCAGTCACCTTTTGCAAAGCAGTAAACATGTTTTTTGATAATGTGTGGAGAAACAGCTAAATGAGTTCATGTGTTCAGTGTTTAAAACAAAGGATTGAGTGAACAGCAGTATTTTCCAGAATGATTTATTGCAGTCATCACTAAGCTCTAAAAGTCTGCACCTACCTGACTGCTCTTGCTGTCGTCTCTCAGTCCTGACGAGTGGAGGTGGCAGCCAGCAGCACAGTCCCCTGAAGCGCTCTGTGTCCCTCACGCCTCCCATGAGTGGCCCCAGCAACCAGCCTCTGGGCCATGTCTGGCTGTCCCAGGAGGACCTTCGGACCGCTCGAGGCCCAGCCCCAGACCACGCACCGCTCTCACCCCAGAGCAGCATCGCCTCCTCAGGCAGTGGAGGCAGCGAGCATCTGGAGGAGGCTGGTTTAGGAGGAGGGTCAGGTCTGCATCGCAGTTCCTTCCATGATGAGGGCAGTGGCATGAGGGGTGAGTATGACCACGTACGTGGAATGCCACGGACTTAGTTGCAGTGTCACTACATTTTAACACACCTTTTTGGCCAGACATACTGTCGCTACTTTTCCTTGAAAAGAAACACCAATAAAGAGCAACATGCAGCTACTATCTCAAAGTAGAGGCCACAGGTGGTTTATTTCCTTGTCTTATTTTCTGATAATTATATCAAGTTATTACAGTTAATTCAACAATTGTGTAATGTTTGTAGAAGTCATTCCAACATAAAAAATATCACCTCTAGTTGATGTAAAAAATGTGTTTAAATCCATAAATGCAGAGTTGATAGATCTTATTTTAAACTGTTTTATGGGCCATTTAAATTACTTGGCTTTCTAAAACCTGCAGATACCATGTTCTGACCTAGATAGAGGCAGACATTGCAGTGCAGTGTGGTCTGGAGAGCAGGGGATCAGGCTACAGGGAACAAATATTAACATCATTTGTTGTGAATATTTAAAAATGGAGCATCAAACTGTGTTGATATTATTGAATAGACTGCGTTGTAATGCTTGATGATGTTCTGGGTGATTCAGGGTGAATGAAAAACTCACTACATTGATGTAAGCTTCACTTTGGCCCTGATTTTTCACCTGCAGACAGCTTTTGGAGCTCCCCAACAAAATCCTCAGATCAGAGGCAAAGTGGAGTTGGCTCGGCGCTTGCACGTCGGCACTCGAGCGCTATGTGTGAACTGTTCAAAGAAGTGAGCTGAGAGGCTTGCTGATGCATCACACAGATGCTCCCCAGATATCTAGCAGGCTAAATGACTGAGCCTTTGGACAGCCAATGTGAGTGCAAGACACAGGTTGAGGAAAGAGACAAGGACTGAGCATTGTGGTGCTCTACAAGATGTGTGTGTGTGCATTTGTGTGTTTGAGAGGAAGAGATAGAATGACAGAGAGATGGGAAGAGAAGATGGAAGGTGGACTGTTGCATGCAGTGTGTCTGTAAGTTATTAATAACTTACTCAGAACGCTGCATTGTCACTTTTTGACCCGCCTGCCTGAACCTGTGATATCTCCTAGTAAGCACCTACGGGGCTGACTCGTGCTTCACATGACACACTCATTGGGGATTCCTCCCAGTGAAAGATTTCGGAGAGTCACTGGTCAGTCATGTAAAATGAAAACCAAAATGACTTTGAGACTCTTGATTACAAGAGAGCAAGTTGTGTGGTGTGAGCAGTACAGCAATCTGACGACTCTGAAAGTGGTGTAGTGTGAACCTTGCTTTACATGCATTCACCTAGAGGCTCTGGCAAGTTGTTTATCCAGTCAGAGCAGTTTGTCAGGGGAAGCAGAGGCCAGAACTGCTAACCTCTGTGACCTTACTCTGAGGCTATCACTCTCTCCTCTGGAGCTGAAGCCTTCAAGCAGCCTCTGTCTTACCTTTCAGAAAGATTTTTCATGTTGTCATGTAGCTAAACAGGAAGGCAAAACTAACATTCTTCACCGACAAGTTCAAGAGAACGAGCTATCATTTGTCATTTTTACTTTAGAGGAAAATATTGACGGAATATTCCAGTTATCTGTTACTGCCAGAGAAGACTCTGCGCTGGGTGTCAAGTGTCAGGAGGTGGAATAAGGTTTACAGAGCACTGACTTCTTAAGATTTAATGTTGGGGTTTGTGGACTCCTATGGCTAGATATTTTGTTTAATCCATCACAGATTTGGTCTTAAACTATATGAAAAGATCTATTATTCATTGAAATCAAACAGTGGTGTAATTGTGATCAAACACTCAGTCTGTATTACTTTACTGGAAGGTGGAGGTCTGCTTGTACAGTGGGATGGACAGACCAGTCCCTGGGTGCACAGTCATAAAAGTCCGTGTTTGCTGTCAGACCTTCGGCAAAGATGTCAAAGTGAGTCGTTAGATGAATATAGTGCAGCAGATTAACAAAAGAAACATACCATAAACATGAGTAAATACAGCAAACAAAGGAGAAACGCACATTCACAGAGGTTATTCAGTGTCTTCTAAGTTGCAAAAAAGAGACTGCACCTAGCTTTACTCTGAACTGCAAAATAGGACAAAGATGTCTCACCAAATAGCAGCTAGCAAACACTCTCAGTGGTTTGAATGAGCATGGACAAGCTGAGCATTACTAAGCCATGTCTAATTAAACATGTGATCAGTAAGAATTTAATCAGTTGATCATTCTGCCAACAGCACTTCTTTCTTAATGCTCATACTTTAGCTTGATTTAATCTCACATATTTATATTACACACATGCACATTTGCCTCAGATAGTTTATACATTACAAAAACAACATTTTCCAACATGTAGACCATGTGAACACAACACTAATTTGTCAAAAATATATCTTTTTATTTTTTATCTATGATGAATACTTTCAAAATATTTTACTATGGTATTATATATTTGGTCCAGTCAGTATGTAAGGATATATTGAGGGACCAATGTATGTTTGTATACATTGATTTAATCTGGAATGATGTTAAGGTTGATATCCAAAAATGTATTTCAGCACTATTCTCTTTTGCAGATGATTTTTTTTATGCAATATGTATTTATTTTTATTTCCTATGTATGATCAATTTTTATTGACAACAAAGAAAAACTGTGTAGGTTCTATGTTGGCTGCAGCAGTGATAATGTAGGAATTAAAGCTGCCCAAAGGAGTTATTATTAAAATAACTGTCTTCTGCCTCACAGATGTTCCTGCGTGGCTCAAGAGTCTCCGTCTCCATAAATACGCCGCTCTTTTTTCCACCATGACCTACGATGAGATGATGTCACTGACTGAAGAGCAGCTAGAGGCACAGGTTTATACACACACACACACACACACACACACACACACACACACACAGACGGACAGAGTTCATTTCAGTTTAATTTGTTGGAGGACCAAGAACTTTATAAGAAGAAGTTGTGGCAGTGTACTTTCGTTCTACACACTGTTACAAGTTGTGTGACTAAGTCAATTGAGTCAGTAAGGGCTGTCCCCCTGAAAGTCGAAGATTTGAATCATCAGTTAGAGACCTCAGTCGACTGAGGTTCTTCAAGTTGGGCAGTCGGGATTTTTTGGTTTTGTTTTGTTATTGCGCCAGTCAGTGTTCAGCGTACTTCTGGGGACGTTTTGATCTCCACATCTAGCTGCAGAGCGAGCGCACCTCACTTTCATGCTGCTCTCTGGTACAGGCAGCTGTGGACTCAGACCCAGTAAGTCTGAGTGAGACGTGGGCAGCTGCCCCGAGGAACAGAGGCTTTGCCGAGGCTCCGAGATAACTGCTTAGAAGTGGTTAATTTACAGAACACAGTCACTTTTTTCAATATAGTCTCTGGCTTTTGTTTGATATCTACTGTTGGCAAAAAATGTTGCACGATTCCGATCCATCGTTAGCATAGTTAGCATGCATTAGCTCAGAGTGCGACCTTGGCTTGTTTACGGTATTGCATGAACATCGCAGTTAACCAGAACATCCGACCAAAACCCATTCAAACTCTTCATTCATTCACAATTCTGTGGCTAGGGCAACAACTCAGGTCCCTCTTTACTTCTTGTCAATGACTGCATTAACATTAATTCCAACAGGAAATACACAGGGACCCATTTATAATATTTATGTTGTCAATTTTGAAGCGGGCTATATGGGAAAAAAGAGGAACAAATAGGCAAATATTTGTATTAAACAGCCAAATCGGATTCAACTGCCGTTCTGAGTCAACATTATCAAACGCATACAAACCTTATTGTAATGCACCATTTCAGACACTGACATTTTTATGCAAGGCAGTACTTCAAAAGACTGCATTTCAGGGTGCAGGTCTAGTACACAAGTGGCAGAAACTAGTATTAGATAAAAAGTTATAATCAATCGTAGTTCAGAAAACAGATGTGTTCCTGTAACTAGCTTTAGCCAGGTCAAGTTGATAGGTTCATAATACTTTAATAAATGGTACAAGACTAATGGAGCGATTGTTTTGCTTGTACTTAAAGACATAGAGGAGTTTATTCTGAAAGAGGATGCAGCTAAAATTAACACAGCTCACCGGGAAGCCGTATACTTCCTCCAGGTGCTGCTGACTTCTTCTATTTGAACCCAACATAATGCACAGCTACAGTGAAACGTGCTGAGCTTCAACAGAGTGAGAGATGTCCTGTGTGACAATGGATTCAGTTTACTGCTGTTGGCTTGACCTGGAAATATCTAGATTGGCAGTATCAGTTTTTCATGGGACATGTAAGAAGTTGTATCACCTAAAATTAATCAGCTGGAATCAGTTTTAACCGTTTCTGCTGTCCCAACCAAAGATGAGATAAGTCATTTTTCTCCAAGCTTCACTGGCTGCTGTGAATTTTCCAGAAAAACCTCACTATTGAGGAAACTAGCAGACCCTTTGAAAGAGCATTCACATTCTGGTTTTACACTGCACATCTCTTTATCTCAAGGAATATGTATCAGCTGTTTGACACAAAATTCTTTCCCAACAGAAGGTCACTAAAGGAGCACGACACAAGATCGTTATCAGCATCCTGAAGCTCAAAGAGAGGCAGAACCTACTGCGCAGCTTGGAAAAGGTCAGTGACTATACACCATGTCCTATTCTTTTTCTCCTCTTAAAAAATCTCACAAAGATTTTAGTCCTACCTGAAATTATTTGAATTCAGAAATTTTGTTAATTTATTTGTTATCGATGATTGAGCTTGTAACCTTAACCACCACATCTCCACCTCGCTTCCTGTGTGTTTGTGAGAGAGAGAGAGTGAGAAGGGTGGCCATTCTCAGTGGGTATTATGTATCTGAGATGGCAGCTAAGGGAACACCTAATCCAGGAAGGAGAGTTTTGGGCTCCGAATTTAAACTCATCCGCCCCCCTTCTGCCTCTCGCCCCTCCATTCAGCCTTCAAAGCAAGACAATGGCACTCAAGGGCACACCGCAGGAGGGACTTCTTGGGCCGGCTAAATTCAGGCTTAACCTTTTCACCAACGCTTCATTTAAAAATTTGTTACCGCTGTATTGGTAGGGCTGGGGAAACAAGACACCTGTTGCTTGGTATTTTGGGTTTACACAGACTCGTGTAGAGGACTGCTGGGAGGCTGATATGGTGCATGTGGACACAAGTACTGAAGGAAAACCGCATGTATGTATTTTTGGTTTTACTTTATTCTCTGCTCTATCACATGGCAGTGTGGTCAGGGATCCGTCTCCTCTGTTGGTCTGTGTGTCTGTCTCTGTCTTTATATTCAGCATGTTCATTGAAAGTAACATAAATTTATTGTATGATTATGTTAAAATTTGTGTCAGGGAGGTGCAATACGATGATAGATGAAGCTGCAATACTTAGCCCCAAACCCGTTTCTTATGTTTTTTCCCCTACCCCTTGTTTTCAATTGCCATCTTGCCCCTCAGAACAGAGTTACAAGGGGTAGTGGTTGAAATCTCCCACTATGAGATGGGACAACCCTTCAAGATCCTGGTATGTTACTGGTAGTCATCAATGCTAGCATTTAGATAAACAGACACGACAAGTGTTCGGACATTGTGAATTTGCTGTCTTCTGCTGTGGTGACTTCTCATGTGGGCTGTAGGCAGCACTTTACAGTTGTTGGGATGTCTGGATTTGTCCAACTTAAGTTTCATGCTAGCATAGCTCAAACTAGTCATTAAAAAAAAAAGAAGAAAAGAACACTGCTTCCTTACCAGGCCACTAGTGGTGCTCTGTGGTTTAACGTTAGGTAGTAAGGGGGGCTATATGACAAAAAAATTTGTGACTGTCATGCACAAATCTGCCATGACATTGTAACGTTAGCTAGCTAGCTTGTTAGCTACCGAAGCATTGGCATACTAGCGATTTCTTTTGTTATGTTTGTTGTTAAGAAAAGGACCATAATACATTGAAACTACATTAAACTAAGATAATACTCTGGTTACTGTAATTTTTTAACCGTCATTAATGGTTTTTGTGGGTTTCTTTTGTTGCTCATCCAGCTGTCTTGCCCATGATTTCTCATAACACTTGTTTTGGTGTGTGCCTCTTAAAAGCTTCACTTTGGAGGGCCAAGTAGCCCTAACACTTCACTCTACCCCACTGTCCCAACAAGAATCAGCACCTGACCCCTGTAAATGTGAACAGAGGGCTGAGTGTTAAGTGGTAGGGGTAAGGGTTGTGTTGGGATTTGGCCTTATTCTTGACGTCTTTATTGTAAATGCCACACCAGATCTGTCACTCGGATAGAAGTCCTTATTATTCTACTGAGTCATATCATCTGCTCCTCCCCACACCCTCCCTTCTCTTCTCTGCTGTCATTTACCACCACTAGGATGTGTTGGAGGGCAGTAATCTGCGCGCCCCGCTGCAGGAGCTCCACCAGATGATCATGACGCCTATCAAAGCTTTCAATGGTGGCGAGGAGGCCTCCCTGCAGCGCCCCCTGCTGAGCCACGAGGGCAAGAGCGCAGCACCAGGCTCCCACCTGACTGGGGTTGGCGGAGGCGGAGGGGAGGCTGAGTCAGGCGCAAGCGTCATCGCCGAGGGGGATCTACCTGGCCAGTTCACACGTGTCATGGGCAAAGGTGAGCTGCGTGCACCAGCACTCATTATTTTCATGGACTGTGGGAGGGTTTGGTTTTAATGTTTTATTTTCCATCTCTGCCTCCTCCTCAGTTTGTACCCAGCTACTGGTGTCGAGGTCAGACGAGGACAACATCAGCTCCTACCTACAACTCATCGACAAGTGCCTTATCCATGAGGTACCCACTCCCTCTGGAATACACTTATGTAGTCCACACACTTTTTTATCAAAATGAAAAATCAAAAACATAGAAAAACACAACAAATACACACAGCACAAATATACTATGAACAGACAGTACAGGAGGTTTAGACGTGATATCAGTCAGTGAGAATTTAAATTTCAAATAGCCAACATGTCTGTATGTAAATAGCCTATTATCAAAGTTATGTTTTTCAGTGTTCTAAGTTTTGACTTCTTCCTGAAATGACTATGCACAAAATGATGGTCAAATAATATGTATTTAAGTTTAATTAATTTTTTAAAAAAATCCTAAGAGAGCTTTTCTACTAATAATCACTAATGCATCCGTGATTCGGCACGTAATATTTGGTAAACATGTAATAGGTCTATTCTAAATACAGCAAATATGTACATACGTGGAACTGCCTCCCGGGTAGTGATATGCAAAATATCTTAATTTTCTTCAGCTGAATTATTAACATTTCAGCCCCCTGCAGAAACTTTCACAGAATTGAAATTTAGACAGAATTCATCAACTCAATAATTTGAGTTGTGTGTCAGTAAAATGAAATACCACAGATCATAGATGAGTTCTGCTAGTTAAAAGAGGAATGCTCAGGGTGTCGGTGGCTTAGTGGATAGAGCAGGCGCCCCATGTACAAGGCTGTTGCCGCAGCGGCCCGGGTTCGACTCTAGCCTGTGGCCCTTTGCTGCATGTCATTACCCCTCTCTCTCTCCGCCCTTCATGCTTAACTGTCCTATCTATAAAGGCAAAAATGCCCAAAAAAATATCTTTAAAAATGCTCTCACCCAGACCACTCTGTGCCTGTCTGTTTCATTGTGATATTGTAGACTTCGTGCAGTACCAGGTTTTAGATTTACTCCCATGTGAAGCAGACTTTGGGTCATTTTTTGCGACACAATGTACCTGAAAATCCTTCGCCGTGCTTCATTTCATCCACGATTCGTACTCTCTGTTCTCCCCTCCCCCCTCCCTGTCAGTCCTTCACTGAGACACAGAAGAAGAGGCTGTTGTCATGGAAACAACAGGTCCAGAGGCTGTTCCGGTCCATTCCGAGGAAAACCCTCCTTGACATTGCAGGGTACCGGCCGCAGAGGAGGTAAACGTACAGACATGCGGTGGCTTTCATTTCCTGGGTTTCACTGCCTGTGATGAAAACACTATTAATCAAAGTCACTTTAATAAAAGAAGCAGAAAATCTCAATCAGAAAAGACACAGATTTCTGGCTTTAAATGATGAAATGAGTGGGAAATGTTAGAAAAGGTTAGAATATAATTGAAATTTTAATAAAGTTCACTGCTTCCTCTTGACATGTATACAATTATAAAAGGTTAAACATAGACAAAGGTAACGTTGCATCGTATTTCAACACATATGCAATTAATGTTAACTAAACATCCAGCTAAATAACACTCGCTGTAATATTTTAAAAGTAACAGATCGCTTGTTTGAAAATGTAATGTTTCTACTCCACTGTTCGTTTGGTCACTACTGCAAAACCTCACCTCGGTGAGTTTACGGTTGGGGTCAGTTTGTTCATACGGAAGTTTAAATGGAAGTTAGCCTGCGACAACAGTTGCAATTGAAATGGTACACATAAAAAATAGCCGTTGCTTTGATCATCCTGCTACATTAATTTGAATGGGAGTGTCAGTTCTACTCTCATTCTGCTTCTATGGAAGTAAATTAGAGAAAGATTTATTCAGTAGTTTTTTAGTCAGTGGGCAGATTTTGCTAAAGTAAAGATAAAATTCAAATGAATATGATAATTTAATCTTAAATGGATTAAAAATTGAAAAGGTTTTTTTTTTTTTTTTTTTTTTTAATCATTACTGCAAGTTCAGCTTTGTTCAGGACAATTATCATTCCCCTCCCGAACACCACAGCTTCACCAAACCAGAGGAAAAATTGCAGTGGTGATGGGCGTTGTGCAAAAAAAATGTCCACTGCTTGTTATTAAAATGTCTGACTTTGTTTTCTTCTTTTTTAATAAAGATTTGAGTATATATTTAACTTATCTTGCTCCTATTTACCTTACTGTGAACCTTGGTGAATGCTTAACTGCTCTTTTATTAATACAATTTCAACACCTGTCATCATCTGCCTGTGCTTTCCTGTATCTTACTTTTTGTCTCGTCCTGTTGCAGCCGCTTCGGCCAGTCCAACTCTCTCCCCACCGCTGGCTGTGTTGGGGGCACGGGGGGCGTGTCGGCCAGGAGGAGCCTTCGCCAGTTTCAGATGCCCTCCAGGAGCTTGCCAGGTGCCAGGCTGGGCCTGCTGGGCAGCGGGGGGCTGCTGGGACCCACACCTCGCAGCTCCAGCAGCACACCCACCGGTCCCAAGCAGGGGAGACAGGTGAGTGAAACCAGCAACCAGACAGGAGAGGTGAGCGTAAACCAGCAGGGAGAACAGGGAGTTAGATTACAGGGTGGACAGTATGGAGAGAGGTATGATGAGCCTTTCAGTGTCCAGAGAGTGTTCCTATTTAGTAGTTTTTCTTTACTATACATTAATGTATTCATTTTTTGTAACCACTTATCCTGTTGGGGGTCGCAGGGGGGCTGGAACCTATCCCAGCTGACATTGAGCGAGAGGCGGGGTTCACCCTGGACAGGTCGCAAGACTATCGCAGGGCTGACAAACAGAGAACATTCACGCTCACATTCACACCTACGGACATTTTAGAGTCACCAATTCACTTAGCCTGCATATCTTTGGACTGTGGGAGGAGTAGCGGTCATCTTGAGAGATTTTCAAACCTAATTAATATGCTCCATCAGTTTTATATTTAGTGTTATTACTTAATCTAGTATCAGTAGATGTGGTCAAAGACATGAGATGAGGCTGGATAGTTCAGATTATTTCCTAAAAGGCCTGTTAATTAAAATTCTCTTATTAAAAATGAGAGCTGAGCTAATGGTATCATGGTGTGTGAAGTGACTGGAATGCTGAATGGCAGTGGTGTTCGTGACTGCACAGAGGAAGATTTTGAAATGCGTAATAATACATTCCAGGATGTTTACAATGACCTGGGCAGCAGAATTCCTTCTTCAGCACGTATCCTGCCTGAAATAGACTTTTTATTCCATGACAAAAAAAATGTGGGGTGAGGATGAGGAGCAGCGGTGGTGTTTGGCGAATGAAGTGAGGTGGATGGAACTCGTAGGCAGGTCACCCCACATACCAGAGGCCCTGCGTCAGTGCCGAACACTGAAACAGGAGGAGCTGTGGAGCTGTTGCAGGCCCATCCTGGCACACTTTGGTCTGGGCTGACCCAGTTCATTGGAAACCTCTCTCCTTCTCTCTCTCTCTCTCTCATCCCTTACAATGGGAGGAAATACCTCAGTTCCTCCTCCTCACGCTGGACCTTCTTGTGTGGGACTGTAGTGTGGATGTGTAGAGAGAGAGAAAGAAGAAGGAGGAGGGTGGGAGGGAAATATATGAGTCATAGTTTGGGAGAGGTAGCTGTGGTGTTGGAGGAGGAGGGGCAACGAGAGAGTTTATATGAGTGTGTATGAGAGTGAGAGAGGCAGTGAGAACAGTGCACAGGCATTTCCTGTTTTTCCCTGGCCCGTGGCACTGAAGGGCTGCGAGGGGAGGTGTTGGGGGGGGCGGGTTGGTGGGGGGTTAGTGGTGTTGGGGGTATAATAGGCAGGTTACAGGGAGGAATTCATGTGGTGAGTGTCTGAGACTGTCATTAGGTGTGGGCCAGACATCCAGACAGGAGCGTGGGGAGAGAAAATGTTGAAGAAGCTGCGGCCTTGATCTTTCACCCAACTTCTTTCAAGCTTGCATATTTCATTTTCCTCTTTGATCAGTGAAAGTTTCAGCAATGTGTGAAAGCAGTGATGCAGGGAATGAATGTACGGAGGAGGATCTTTGAACATGAAATTTGTGCATCGAATAATGATATATTATTATGTTGTCCGTGGTACATTACAACTGTGTAACAATAGGCCTGTCACGATAATTGCTTTTGTTGGATGGTATATTGTCCCAGATATAATTGAAATTAAAGATACTATTGTCTTTGAGAAAGACGGGAAAAATGGTTACCCTTTTGTTATGTTCTCTAAGGTTTTAGATTTCCCACCTACTTGAGGTGTTGGACCTGCACTTGTATAGCGCCTTTCTAGTCATTTGACCGGTTAAAGCGCTTTTTACACTATGAGTCATGTTTACCCATTCACACGCTGGTGGCTGAGGACGGAAGCTGGGTGGTTTGCTGGTGGATATAAGGAGTGGAAGATGAAGTTGTTGGAGGGTTAAAAGTACAAACTATGGAGGTTTTGGCTTGTTGCTGGGGATGTGCAAGCTAGCGATTATCAGGACTGAGCCTCTTTCACTCTAAAATTGCAGCTGCAGGCTACTGGTAAAATAGGATGTGTCGTCTTTAATGTGTTGTTTTATTTTTCTTCGGACTTGTGCAAGAAGGTGAGGAAGGAAGAAAAAAAAGATGGTATTGCAGCGCTGAAGTCTTGTTATGATCTGGCATCATGTTGGCTAAAATGTTGGTGACATTCTTAATGTTAAACAAACAGGCATGTAAACACAACAGGCAATATTGAGGTCAAAAAAACGATTGACTTTATGTGTCCATATAGTACCATAAGTTGATAATGTAATCATCGTGACTGGTCTGTGTAACAAAAGTTAAAGTCTACATGCAGCCCAAAACTATATCGTGTTTAACTTTATTTGTTCATAAAGGAACATTCAACATACACCATGCACCCTAGAAAAATATTGATTTTGATGATGATTTCTGTTTTAGAAAAACAGAATTGGTCTTCAGTTTAAACAAAAGTTACATTTAAAAATAGAAAAGTTTAAAAGTCTCAGCTACATAATTTAGTGACTCCTTCAGGATAAGTTGATACATTTTACAATTGATATGTTGATATATTTTACAAATGTTATCAAGCAGAATTTGTATATTATTATTATATAGTTTAGTTCATTTTGAGAGCAGAAGCAGAAATTGTATGTCTTACTGTTCTGTCAGTGAACACTAGTGTTGAAGCATATTAATGACAGTAGTAGTAGTAATAGTCCTACAGAGATTGCATGTTCAAGAGGTTAATTTAATGCTGTTGTTTAAATATTCTCCTCAGGGTCTCTGGTTTGCCAACCCCGGAGGAAGCAACAGCATGCCCAGTCGGACCCACAGCTCCGTGCAGAGGACCCGCTCCCTGCCGGTTCACACCACACCACAAACCATGGTCATGTTCCAACAAGCAGGTAAGAATCATAGGAAAACATCCTCAGAGTTGTTTATTGTGACCAGTTTATACTTATAATCAGTGTTTTTTTTTATTCTCTATTTATTATCGACAAATTTTTGCTTCAACATCTGAAATGAGACACACCGCCGAAATTTGCAGTAACAGTTTTTCCCCCTTTAACACTTAAATCTTCTTTTAAAGGCAGTGATGTATCCCATAGTGTCTTACTGTCAATTTTAATTTATTTTTTCATCATCTTCTCTTTTTAAAATTCAGACCTGACAGTATTGGCATGTTTGGGCTGGGTTATGACCCATTTTGGTGTTCATTCAGTGGTTTTAGGTCTAAAAGTGTAAATATTTGAAATAAACATTAAATATTAAAGTCCTTGTCTCGTTTTACCTCAGACACACAAACCACTCTGCAGCTGACCTGTTCTGGTCAGATGAAAGTGTCAACCAAAGTGTTGAATTTCGACGGTTATATCGGTTACATCGGTTCTTATGAATTGACAATATTGGTCTTCATGCAAGACGAGGCATCATCTCAACATAAAATAAACAAAATTGCATCTAAACATGAGGAAGTCATCCTTGGTAATGGAGATCATTTTTAGCCTGGTCTCGCCCTGAAAGGCCCCAGCTCAGTGTTCACACAGGGTTGGGTCACGGTGACCATCGGCGCCAGGCTGAGTGACCTGTAGTAGCCTCTGCTGACTGGACTTTGTCCCACAGGAACAATGGACAGTAATAGGACAAGCTGGGACTTCCTCTGCTCTTGTCACACACACACACACATAGACACAAACACACACACACACACACACACACACACACACACTAGAAATGTTCTCTTTTTAGAATGAAGAGGAAAAACAGATTTTAAAAAAGCAGGAGGGAAGTTGGAGGGAGAGTGGAGACTGTATGTGAGAGAGGAAGAGATAGAGGCAGGGAGGGAGGAAAGAGTCAGAGGAGTCTTACAATGAGGCTCTTTGTGCAGCGAGGACATGGCTCCCTGGCCCACTTTCCTTCCCTTCCTTCTCTCCCTGACTCGTTCTCTTTCTTAACTTCCCCTCCCTCTTTCTCTCTCATCCCTCCATCTCTGCTTCTTAAACAACTCTGCAGAGTCATGCACTCATAGCAGTCACCCTCAAGGGTGGCTGTAGCTGGGTCTCGGCCAGAGCAACTGATTTGAAAGGCTAGACACCCCCCACACTTTCTTTCACACACACACACACACACACACACACACACACACACACACACACACACACACACACTGACTGCACGTATGCGCGATCTTTCTTTCTCTCTGCCAACAGATGTATAAAGAGACTTATTAAGTGAGACACAGCAGAGAAAATGAGGGGATGAAGGAACAAGTGTGTGTATAGTTTACTTTAGTGTGTGTTTGTGTCGCTGTGAGTCTGTGTGTACGGGGGTGGAGGGATGTGGGGGGCGGATTTGGAGCCTATAAATAGTCCAGTGTGGACTACTGGGCCTAACTAAGCTTTTCTCTCTGGCCACAAGGGATTTTCACCGCCCGGCCTGTGTTGAAGACTCAGCTAAGGACTAAATGGCTGGAAGGGGTTGCTAGGCTGTACTGTGGCCCAAATACAACCCCCCACCTTTACCCCTCAACACACACACGCTCCCCTCTCAAACCTCAGCCCAACCCTCCACAAAACAGTCTCCACCTTGCTCACACTTTAGGCCGAGACAGCAACCAGCACCTAAGAGTTAGAGAAAAATAAAGGGGGCCTTAAAGTTATATTTTTGTGATGAGAATCCTTTGATAATATTATAGTTTTTCCAGTGTGTAGGATTGAGGGGGGTTTATTGGTAGAAATTAAACATAATGAGCTACCTTAAGTTACGTTATGGGTATACACTGTGCGATTTGGGGCTGTCCCAGACGAAAGATGACCATCGTGGGAGAAACAACGATGTCTTTGGTCGTGGCTCTAAAACAGTGGTCTTACGTCGCACTGTGAGGCAGGTTCAAGGACGGCCATTGTCAACGTCTTGCGACCAAAGATAACCTGAGATAAAATTTTGACGGTGTCAGAAATTTAGGATGACTATCTCACAGTGTGACAGCTGCTACGACCTACGTCTACTAATCAACCAATAGCAATGCAGCACGAAATGACGCAATGGTCACCGCGACACCGGCACTAAACCCAAACAAATGATCGCTTGCCGTGGAGGTAAAACGAACAAAAAGAAGTCTGTGGAACTCCCAGAAAGAGGAAAGTTTGGTGGAGCTGTGGCAGCAGAAGCCTTGTTTCTTTGATGTTTCCTCCTGCTGCATTGAAGGCAATTGTGGAGGAACTGCAACTTCCAGGTGAGCAAGCTACCTACGGTGGCGCAGATGGATGACGTACACTGATGCGGTGCGCGCTGATGACGTTGCATATTGACGCACGTCGTTACCTGCGATTCAGTAGTAAACAGCCATCGTACAATCTGCACACATCAAACTTGACGTCGTACCAAAGTATATTAGAACCACGTCTCACAGTGTGTCATGCAGTAGTCTTGTAAGATTGCTAAAATCGCACAGTGTATAGAGGGCCTTAGAGTGAGTTGTTTATATCTACATAGGGAGCGGGTCCTTGTATACGGAGCATGCTATGTTGCACTGCCATGTTTCTACAGTAGCCCAGAACAGTCAAACAGCCTCTAGACAGGGCCTTTCGCATCAGCCACCATAGTTAGAACTCTATCTGTGACAAGCAGTGTCGAAAAAATGTTGATTTATAACCTGTGGTGCGAGAGTTGCCCATCGCCAACATGCTGAACAACGTGGAGAAACACTCATTTGTATGTGAAATTGCTTTATTCAATGTTTATACTGTTTCAAATGACCGGAACCATTTCTTTTGGAGAGGAAGATACTTCTACAGATAATTTGGCTCATGGTAAAAACTCCTTAACGCCTGGATCAGAAATAAGGCGAGCACACTTTCAGTTATCAGGAAAAAAAGGATGAACGCACATTAGCATGGAGTATGCAAGCCACCCGTCTGCTACGTGCCAAAAAGCATCAGAGAAAAATTGATTTGTAAAGTGAAAATGCTTTATTTACTACTTTAATCACCTGGTTCATTTTGTTTTGAGGGAGAGACCTCTGCAGATAATTTGTCTCACTGTAAAAAAAAACCTCTTGAACAATAAACACTGAAGAAGTCCCAGCCAGGAGAAGCTTCAGCTTGTTGCAGTCTGCAGTCTTTGCGGTTAGTTGTCACTAAATCCCCCTCAATCTTACACCCTGAACCTTTAACATAATCCAAATAACGTTACTATTTATAAACTTGGAAGTGAGTAACTGTAGCAACAGGATGTGCAGTATGTCTGATAATTAAATCACTATACTGGTTTAATGATGTGAGGGCTGTAATTAGGGATTATTTTCAGAATTGATTAATCTGCCAGTTATTTTCTCAGTTAATTGCTTAGTCTGCGAAGTGTGAAGCTCAAGGTGACGTCTTAATACTGCTTATCTTGTCCAAAGACTATATAAATAATGGACATCACCCAATGGCTTGGGGACTCCCGTTTGCAAGGCTTGAGTTTGGCATTTGAACTGTCGCCATCTTGGAAATAGAGCCAAAAGTAACCATATTTTGACAAGAGGGCAGAGCTGTGGAGGAGTGAGGGCTGGATCTGACTCCTAAGCTCACTCACTCAAAGCACCGTTAAATATGCGTAACTTTAAGCCTTAATAAAATGTAAACGAGTGAGTTTAATAAAAATTGATCATGCATACAGTTGTCATGAAGGGGGAAATTAGTGATGGAGACCAAAACAAATTTTTGTACCAGATCGTAAACATGTTTATTTCTGCTGTAAAGTTGGGCATTTTAACTTGGGGGGTCTGTGGGGAGTGACATGCTTTTGGGGCCAGCCTGAAGTGGCCATTTGATGAACTGCAGTTTTTAGCATTTCCTTGCTGGCTTCATTCTTTAGCCAAGGTTGCTGCTTGGTTAATGTTTAACCCACAGTCAAAAACAAAACGATATTCAGCTTTACATTAAATAAAAAAACTAATCCTCCTACAGTGTTTTGTTTCTAAACAGTGCTACTTGAACACACCATACAGTATTATCAGTTTTTAAATGCAAAAGTATGTGTTTACTAGGAGGACTTTAAGACAGAGATGACAGTTAGAGGGAGAGATTATCATAGTAATATTTCATATTACCATGCAGTTAAAAGCAAAAAATATCACTTACATTTCATGTTATTTTGAATTAGTGAATTTAATTTTGTCCTCAATCTAGTCTCCACACCTTCACACACACACACACACACACACACACACACAGTCACTCAAAGTGACAAAAGACGCCATGCCCCTGCAGTCATTGTTTTGATGTAGCATGTGTCTCAGTGCTGGGGTTAACAGTGTGGTATAATCTGATTATTGAGGCTGCACTCTGGTTGAGTGGACGGCATTGTCCCAGTGGACTGATCTGAATTCATTTCTCTGCTTCTTTGCCAACTTGTCATCTGACGCCAATTTATTAAAACAAATAAGGCAAGAAAAGAAGTTTGAGCATTATTATGATTCCGTTTGATTTTGATCAAAGGCCTCTGACTCAGATGTGTGAAGTCATTAAATAAATTTTATGCAGCTTGTCAAAACATGAGAAACTATTTGGCACTGATATTGTACATAATTTCCTTCTTCTGAGAGGATCAACCATACCTGCTGTGACCCTCATCACCAGGACATTTTATTCACATTATCTGTTTGATATGACTATAATTTAATCACTGATGTTTTTGTTCCTGTACAGATCTTCAGTTACCGGTGACAGAGCCAGACATCAACAATCGCCTTGAGTCTCTGTGTCTGAGTATGACAGAGCATGCCTTGGCAGGTAAGGCACAGTTTTTAATTAATCCTAATAATTATTCCATTAAACGTAAGAATCAAAGATACAGTTGCTCCAGAAATTAAGCATGGTTCAGGAGCATGCAGTGCAGCCCTCCTGTCAGTCAGTCTCGCTCTTACATTACATGAACACTATACTGCCTTTGGACATATTCAGGATGTGATGTTTAAGTGGATCATGGAGTAATGTGGTTATTCAAATCCCTATGTACATGATTATCATATCAACCAGGTTTCTGATGACTGTCTGGCAGTGATGTTCACTGCAGATATCATTGTCTGTCTTCTCTGCACCGGCTGAATTATCTCAGCTGTTGAGAATGAATCCACTTCGGTTTCTGCAGTGGCGCTGTTTGATTTTAAAGCTGTTTTGTGCATTTGATTTCTTTATTTTGTCGTCAAGAATGAAAGACGAGAATTATGAACAAAAACAAGCGTATATCCCCATACTGGGCTAGACAATATATTGATATGTGAGACTAGATATCACCATAGATTGAAGATATCTGTGTTTTTGGCTGGTTTTAAAGGCAGCATTACATTGATTTTCAATCTATTATGGTGATTTTTTTTCCACCCATTTTTTATATATAATATGTGACATACTAGTATATGAATTGACCCTTCACTAAATCCCGCCCCCGGACGCAGACTAGCCAGTCATAACGTAGCATCGGGCCAGCTCCGACCAGGGTCCGACAACAACACAGCTAATGCAATCTAATGCAATCGTTTCAGATTTCCTTCATTTGCAGGCTGGTTTTGCAGATTTGGAGCTAAATGTTGTGCCTGGGGCACGTCGTGTATTAATGATACTTGTTACCTGGAGAGGTTGGAAAAAGATATACATTTCTTCCCTGTTCCAAAACCAAAATCAAACCCTGAAAAGTGTAGGGTTAGCTAGCTAGCTACTGAAAATGTAGCCTACTGAATGTATACACATGCTGCTTTTGCTTTGTAGTGATTATAACAGTGAAACAAAGACCGACGCTGCTGTACAGGAACCAGTGAAGGGAAGCAGGGAAACTTTGCTGATATTCAACCAGCTGTGTGTCATCACATTGTGCACAGATGAACGTTGTTTGACTTCCCCCGGAGATTCCTGCCTGTCTGGCGGCAGAGGTCCAGGTGCTGGCAGCAGCACGGGGGCAAAGCCAAACACCGTTCATCTGCACACTGCGATGCCACACAGCTGGTTCAATATCAGCAAAGTTTCCCTTTATATTCATTGTCTTGTGTGGCGATCAGCAGTGATGTGGTGGTTCACTTTTACACTGTGATCTGTAGCCTATAGTTCGGCTTTAGCTTCTAACTATCTTTGTCTTTTTAACCTGTTGTTGCTGTTGAGTCAGTTTGACATCCTGGATATATCCTTCAAACACAGACTGTAGACCCCTCTGTCTGCTTCTCTCTGGAATCACTGTTTCATTTGTCCAAAAATAAGATAATATTTCTTCAGGGAGTGCAGTTAGTTAGTCCAACAGCTTGTCAGCCCATCACAAAGGGGCGGGGCTTAGCGAAAGTTCAATTAGCATCAATATTAAGTAAAAGACCTATTTTAGTCAGTCAGACAAAGAAATAGAAACTTAGCTAAACCATAAATTGAAACCTCAATGCCTTGATTCTGTTTTTTATTAACCTCTGGTAGTCACTTGAGGTACTCATTATCTTGGCCGACTAAAGAGGCATGTTTTGTCTCCTAAATTCTTTGGCACAATTGCCACATTTGACACATTTTCCCTCTTCAACCACATGGCTCACAGAATACAGCTGATTTCAGCTCTGACGGTCATCCAGTCATAGCCACAACATTGTTAAAAATGCACAATATAAAGTTTCTAAAAACTCTTGTGGCACTCTTGGCTTGTCCTCAAGTCACCCCAGTTCTTATTAATTCAAATGTTGTATCACAATGTTTAGGTAGAGCTGTTGTTGGCAGCACTGCATAGGTAGCTGACAGCCTCCAGAAACATTGTATAGAGTTTATATGGCGCAGTATCGTCTTGTGTTTTTAAAATAACCCAGCTTGCATACTCTGGTCTTACAGGCTTATCTGAGTATAACTTTGACATATCCAAACATAAACATGTAAGCAGGACACCATTCCTACAGCTTCAGTCATGGAAGCTTCTCTAAAGGCCAGCAGTTGGATCTGACTCGACCAGAACTTGTGTTATGTTTAAAGCCAAATGCAAACACCAAAGTGTCCAAAACTCACATCAGCCAGTGAGTTGATGAGCCAACGGTCAGGCCAGGTCACTTCTCTTGATCTTGACACTGATCTGACTGGTCCATTCCAGCACTCAGTCAATTATCCTGCTGTGTGAACAGATTAAAGCCTCGAGATTTTGGCTCATCGATAACTCCAGACTGGTTGGAGCCCAACGAACGGTTTTCAGATGTGTCGTATTTGTTGGTCCAGTCTGGTCAAATAGGTCCAAAACTCACCAAGTTTGAAATCTGACAGTGATTCTGTCAAAAGCCGAGATGAGTTCAGCTCAGGAGGGAAATAAAATGGGAGGAGTCAGAGAAAAAACCTAAATACAACTATTAAAAATTGAACTTTTGAAAACTATTTGATTTTTGTAAAGACTGGTTTAATGTTTAGTTTGGACTAGCTCTTGGGAAATGATGTGCCATTGTTAATCTCAGACGTGTTGTTATAAGATCTGATAAGGACACCAAATAAGACAGATTATTCACTTGATGAGATAGAAGCATTTTTTTGGCATTTGGTATGGATGGGAAACATAATTAAATGACTTAAAAGTCATTAAAAGCACTTGCACGTTTAAATCTGTCAGCATTATACTGTAGTGGACATCAGTCAAGTCAGTCAGTAGGTGACCTGGCTCGTGCAGAATATTCCCATGTACAGTGAATTTCAGTCTGGGTTAAAGTCAGTGCCAACTCCCCCCATCCCAAAACTCGTCTGAGGTGAAGACAGTGGGCCTCAGTGCTCTGCGCAGAACGGTGGACAAGTGCTGCTTTGTGTGTGTGTGTGTGTGTGTGTGTGTGTGTGTGTTAGGAATAGGTTGTGTGTTAGGTGGAGAGCAGAACGAAAGAGTGCATTTAACTGGAGAAACTCCTTAATCAGAGTTTCGCCTTTTTCTATTCTCGCACCCAAACACCCAGCCGGCTGTGGCAAGCTTCAGAAACATAACTTGGTAACTGAATCTGAACCAGCTACAGGAAAGGACCCAAAACACAATGTTTTATGGGTATAAGGAATAGACGTTGACATTTTTATACAGTATAGTCTGTATTTTGCTCAGTTATTCAACAAGAGCTCACAGTGACATTAACCTGCCCTCTCACTATCATGATGGAATAAAATTGTCCACTCGTGTGTAGTTTGATAACATTTTCCTCTTCAGCCACACCAGAGGCAACAGCTGTCAGACTGTTGTTTTCCTCTGAAAGGCTCTATCAGTATTTTTACAGATGTGTTGTTCTCTCACCATGTCAGTGTGGGCTCTGGCCCCTCACTGTTCACCAAGTCAGAAAACGCTTCAGGCCTTCTCTACAAACAGCTGATCACTACTAGTCTTCAAATCGCATGAGATTTTATTTATAAAGTGCTTATAATAATGACTCTGTTGCCCAAAGAGCATTAGAAACATGGTTAGGAAAAATGTAGTCAGTCATTAAGAAGAAGGCTAAGATGACTTAAGAGCAGTCGACAGGGAATTACAGTTAATAAATGTGAGAAGTAAAATGAATGACAAATGTGGTTGAAATTGCTTCTTTTTTTTTTTTTAAATAAACCTTATAGCAAGTTTGGAGGAGTAGCAGGGAATCTGTTCTGAAGACAGATGGGCATAAAAGCTAAATGCTGCCTCTCTCTCTGTAGTTAAAAAGAACTCCTTAAAAACCCGAGGATGGTGCCTAACGTCCAGCATCACACAGTGTTCTCATCAGTGCACATTGGGTCATCATGGCACTTTCTGGATACACTAGTAAAACCATAATGTAAAAACTAACCTTATTTTTGCCTCAACACCAAGATTAAACCTGCAGGAGGCCTCATGCTTAACTGTAACTTCAGAGATGAGTTTTTGATTATCAATTTACTCCTAGATTTTTGCTCCTTGTACTGCTGGTACGGCTGCAACTGTGACTAACTTTAGACTTCCCTGCAGATTTTATATAACTGTTACCTGACCTCCAATAAATTCTCGAATTGAGCATCATAACGTTTCCTGGAAAATATTTACAAATAAATAGAGCTAAAATATATTGACATAGAGATAGGGTGAGGAGCTCAGACATGCGGAGGGAGCTCAGAGTTGAGCTGCTGCTCCTTTGTGTCAAAAAGGGCCAGTTGAGGTGGTGCAAACTTCTGATCAGGTTTCCTCCTGGGCGCCTCCCGTTAGAGCGTTAAGGCCCAGACACACCAAACCGTCATCAACAAACTAGCGGCGAACAAAAACCAACTACAGCCACCAGCCAACAAGCAGGTACTGTCTATGCCTGCGTGAGAGGAAGTAACTCTATATCAGCAGACAGTAGTAGTCTGTATTTGTTCTTCAAAAAGAAAAACCGTAAGACCGTCTTGATGCTAGTTAGGCATTTAGGGCATTAACAACACAATCAAATGTTAAAAGAACAAAACATATTTACCGTGCAGCAGTGAACAACACAAACCATTACTAAATGATTCTGCTAGATAGCTTAATAGCCAAAGAAATATAATCGTATCTTATAAAACAGGTTAGTTTTTGATCTCACTCCCTCTTGACTTTAGCTGTTTGTTTACTTTCCTCACTTCTGTTTCTCTTCTCGTGTTTTGAGCTGCACCACCAATCAGAGTGATTTCATTCACTGACGAGCTCCGCTGTCTCCTATGCCGATTGAACATGCTGAATCAGCTGAAAAAAACACTGACCATGGCCAACGCTGGGGGACATGCCACAAAAAGTAGGGCGACGACACTTACCAACCACCCAACATTGACAGACGGCAAACTGTCGACTTATTGTGTCAGGGCCTGTAGAGATTCTCCGAGCATGTCCAACTGGTAGGAGGCCCCAAGGCAGACCCAGAACACACTGGAGGGATTATATATCTCATCTGGCCTGGGAACACCTCGGGATCCCCCAGGACAAGTGGAAAAGCATTGCTGGGGAGTGGGGTGTCTGAAGTACCTTTCTCAGCCTGCTGCCCCCGCAATATGACCCCGAGTGAGCAGTTGAAAATGGATGGATGGATATATTGACATTTGGATGGGTTAAATTATGTCCACTCACAAAAATCTACTCAGATGGGATGGGGGGTATCTTGCAGCCCAAACAGGCTTATAAGGCAGTCTGTTATAGGCGTGAAACCAAATATACAAATAGAAAAAAATCAATAGTACATTCTGTATGCCTTCATACTTGTGGCATGTTTTATTCAGTATAGTTTGCCTAACTTTCTGAGCTTTAGAAATAAAATGAGCCGATACTTTGCCACTCAGTCCAACTTCTCATTTTCATCAGCCAAAACAATTCAGGATTTTTGTTTTGCATTGTTACAAAGGTGTACACAGGTTTACATGTAAAGTATGAATGTGCAGTCAGAGCACAGGCTTAGGCAGTCAGGGAGCTCGCCGGACAGTGCTATGATGCAAAAACCACGCCAATCTGGGTTTAGGATATACTGTAGTTGTAGAGCAAAATAGACACAAGATCTGAAATCCATCCCTGGATCCGTTTTTTTCTTTTCAGGGTTACAAAAAAGCACCAGGTGAAAGACATAGTAGCAGTGAGGGTTAGTGTTAGGAGCTTGAGGACTCATGGCTGTATCTTACTGTTCACTGTTAGATTTTATCTTCATCAGAACCCCTGAAACTACATCCCCACTGTGTTAACCCTAACTCTGTCTGAGGATGCTGATGAAGCTAAACTCTGATGCCTTTTCTTCTCTGCTCTAGACGGTGCCGACCGCACATCAACAATATGAAATGAGGACCTGAGTGAGAGCAGTAGGACAGCGCGGGTTCACGAGGCTCTCTCATGATAAGTCACCTCGAGGTCACCAGCCCTCCTGTCCCCTCTCCCTGTAGCCAATGGTAGAGCTCAACCAAAGGATCGGGGCAGGATCCAAGAAACACAAGAGAGCCGACCACCAAACGGCTAACACAAGCTATCACACTGGCACCGTCCATCGGGTCGGAAAAACACACTTCCTGCTCCGCCAGCATGCTCACAGTCACCTGCATCTGGGTAAGGAGAGAGAAAAGCATTGAACACGGCCTGGACAGTGTGTGAACAGCGCCCCCTCCCTAACCGGGGAGGACAGAAGCAGCACTGCAGCCCAGCAGAAGGGAGACGGCCTGTGGATCAGGGCCCAGTGAGACTGAGGCCCTTTCCCTCTCCGACACCCTCTGGTCCCCGCACATCGACCACCACTCGTGGCATCTTTCAAATCCATAACAGTACCTCAGACCCAAAAACAAGACGAGACAAGCAGTTAGAGGGAGGCAGAAGGAAGTTTGGGATTTCCTTGAGTGTTTTCAGCGAGGACTGGGCGTCCAGCGAGGACGCTTGTAGAGCTCGGGATGCCTCTTGCTCAGTATTGGGTGGCAAAAAAAAATCATTTATTTGTATTGTATGTATTTATTGTTTACATAATGATGCTACTTTCAAAGGGTACAGAAACATGTATGAATTTCAGGTATGAATTGTGTAATCTGTAAAGCCTTGGCTGTCTACCAGCTTTACGTCCCACGAGTAGCCATCACGCTAGTTTACAACCAACGTGCTTATTCTTTATTTTAGCAGCCAACAATGAAGAGGTGTTGGCTTTACCAAGAGAGAGGAGAGTGACAGAGAGGAGGAGGAGGTAGAGCAGACGTGTGAAGAGGGGTCAGAGGGAGGAAGTGGAGAAAGACACAGAAAGTAGACGAAGAAAGAATCAAACTGAGGTGATACCGGAAAGGGAAGCGGATGTTTAAAGGAGAAAGACATCAGAGGCAGGACCTTTGATCAGCCGAAGATGACAGAGGAAGATGATGTCATGTCTGATCATGTTGCGAGTCTGTTCATGTGAGTGAGTGTAGGAGGAAGTGAGTTACGCACCGGTCAGTTACATATTGTTTATCCACAGCATGTACTGTATGAACTCTTTGAATTCAGAGCCTTTGTAGGCACGATACATTGAAAATGTAGGGGTTTTTTTATACACGTAAATGGGAGATTTATGTCGTCAGTGGGATCTGTCTGCATGTTCAGATACTGGGTTTAGTTATGTTTTTTCTAAAGCAGGGTGATATGCTAAAGCTGCATGTTACAACTAAATATCTTTCTTGGAGGAAAGGAAGATTGTGAAATGTGTGAAAGATGGCAGGAAAAAAAAAACAGGAGGTCGATCTGGTTTCCACTCGGACCGTGTTGCAACATTGGAGAAATCACACACTGTCAATCCATGAAGGGTAGTTTTCCCAGAGATTGTCTCATTAGCTCTTACCTCCACCTGCTGGCCAAACACAGTCATGGCAGGGCAGACGCTGAAGTCCATGGACACACAGGCGGATCATTGAAAAATCATTTATGAGTATTATTTGGGGAGCTCTCAAAGATCACCCCTGTAACATGGTCTTCTGTCTGCCCCGTCAGTGCAGGCCTACATGGAATTTATTTTCTGAATCTCATGGTTATTCTGTGTCTTAATATTTATCCTCAGTTTATTGTGTCTGGGATACAGACTTTATAAGAAAAGATGTATATCGAAATAAGCTGGTTAGGAAACTCCCCGCTGTGCTGCTTTCATCTGAGCACGTGTGCCGAGAGTCCTGACTCTGAGCAGTCATCATCGAGGGTTATTGATTATTATTGTTTAGTTTCTTTCATTAGTTTGTTGCAATTCTATAGTGCTTCCTTTTGTATCCTGCACTTAATGAGATAATGTGATACACTAAAATCCAAATGTTCAAGGCTCAAGCGACGGTTTTGTGCTTTGGAGTCGGATCAAACGGAGCAGGTTGAAGAGATGAGACTGACGCTGGCTCTCGACTGCAGAGCTTCAGCGTCGGTGGACGGACTAGAGTCAAGCGGTAGAATCACGACAGGTGGCGATGCGAGACAGCTCCTGACGCCTCTCATTGACCTGAAATGATTTCTGTTTGACTGATGGTGAGATGTTGGAGTTGAGAACACTTTTCTGTTATCATGTCATACACAGTTTAAGGACCACACCGGTGTTTGTGCATGTTTTAGCCCATTTACTACAATCTCACAGCCAGCTATTTTTATCTTATCTATCTCTAGACAAGCTTCCAGTAATTTTGTCATGGTATTAAAATGAACTGGTATGGTCAGAACATCTCCTAGAAATGTTAATCCATCACAGCAACCTTTCTTTAACTTGTTTGATTGGGTTTTTTGGGGCATTTTGCCTTTATTTGATAGTGAAAGCTGTAGAGAGACAGGAAACGCAGGGTACAGAGCTGCAATCGAACCCATGCCATTGCAGTATGGACTAAACCTTAATGGTATGAGCTATTCTACATGAGCTACTGGGGCGCCCTGTAGTGCAGCCTTTTTAAAAGATCTGCACCTACAGATGAATAACTGTATTTTAATTTGGGAAGCTAGCTTCTCAAGCAAGCTTCAGGTTTGTGCAACCTCAGTTTCGTACCATAACAGAAACCACTGGCTGCCTACAAGCCTGGACAAACATAGAATCTATATAACACTACAGTACTCTTTAAAAACAGACAGCAGTGATGCATTCAGTGTGTGATCTATATTAAAGGGACTAAAACATGCAGAAATCTATGATGGTGCCTTATTGTGACACCTGGAGCCCAAACTGCCTTATGACTGGCTGTATGTGGCTTCAGACTCAATGATGGCAGCTTGAAACTGCAGTGTGGATCAGTACACACACACCACAGATAAAGTGTGTGTCGTTCGTGACGTTTTCTGCTCTTATACTTTGAGTGTATAAGAGCCAAGCAGACGTCGTGCGTACGTTTGTGAATGAAGATGAAGATTCCACCAAAGCCTGAATGTGACATGAACTGATGTTACACCTTTAAACGTCTTTTTTTTTTCTGATGCTCCTCGCTGAGAAGCAGCATCGTGTCTAATCATAGACTGTTTCAGTGTCACTGCCATATGAATCAGTACTTAAAGTAGATACAATTATTTATTCTTTTTTTTTTTTTTTTTTTTTTTTCATAATTTTTGCAGAGGTGATACTTTTACTCATTTAGGTGTATTATTATTTAAAGTACCATATGTATTAACATGTTATGGCTGGTGACCATACGTACATCTCAAATATTAACATAGTTATTGTTGACTTTGTTTTTCTTTTTATGTTTTGTTGTTGCTGTTGTTGAACTATAATCGTGTTTGTATCTATCAGTGTCATGTTGAGATTTTTTTTTTTTTTTCTCTTGTGAAGCTTCGCTGTCGGAGCACAGCCGAGAGCAGCAGCCGGTCCGTCACAGATACATCGAGTCATGTTCGGTTACAGAATTCACGTCAGAGGAGGTGTCAGCAAACAAAACGGCGGGGTTGTTGTTGTAGTCTGTGGCAGGCCAGGAAGTAGACTGTCCATACTGATCTGGAGTCTGAACTTGGTGCTGTGGGTGTGTTACCACCTAACTGTATGGTCCTGATGGGAGAGGTGGCGACTGCAGGTTTGAATGTGTGTTAGTTTAAAGAATGAGACTGGCATTAGTTATATTTTTCTTACTGTCAACAAATTCCACGAAAAGACCAAATTCAACAGTGTGTTAGTCCGTCTGTCGATACGATAAGTCTTTACAAGTGCAAATGTTTAGTTTGCAAGCACCGTGCACCAAGCAGGAGGAAACAGTGCCTTTGTTGGGGACTATTTTCAGTGGTGGATTAATCCACATTTGAGGCGGTAGTGAGGATATGTGTCAGCAGGACGGTGTGGGTTCGTGGTAATGAAGGAACATGTCACTCAGTGCAGAGGTGTGTCTCACTGATGTGTCTTTGGGACAAAGATGGAGGTCTATGGCACAGAAGAAAATGATATATGAGGATTATATACATAAACATTATTTGTTAAATACATTTTGGTTTTGGTCTTTCTATGGAATTTGTTTACATCGAGAAAAATCTAGACTATGATCAGACTTATCTTTCAAACACAAACCTGCAGTCAGTGATGTAATCAAAGGGATTATTGAAACTGTAGTATTTTTGCCGCATTGTTATTTACGTTCATATCACTTTGCCATGTTTGAGTTATAAAGGTCTTGACACAAAGGTTCAGGAGATTTCTTTCAGTATTGCATAAAAACATTAGCTCTAGTCTGTGACTGACGGCGTTTGAATAACCTGAAGTTTATGTGATTTTTCTCAGTGACGTAGCAGAGCAGAGTCACATGTTTGAGTTCAAAACAACGCAACAGGCCTCCAGTTTCCTGCAGCATCTCTGGGTCAAAGAGACATCCGTGTGAACACAGAACATACCTGTGACGGGGCAGTGGAAGGTTACAGCTCTGAGGTCTGGATTGTTACACATCTCTTCAAACCAAATGCTTTATTTTTTTTTTGTGTGTGTGTTTTTTTGTTTTTTTTTTCTAAATGCATATCAGCTCTGTGGGTGTCCAGGAGTGCTTCTAACGCTGTGCACACTGCAGTATTAACAGTTAGATAACGCCTTGATATTCCAAAAAAACATTTAATGTACTTTAAGTCGAGACATATATGCTGTTTTGTATCTTTTATTTTTGTCATAGATTCTGCAGTTTAGTCAGTTTATGTCGATATGGGATGCCAAGACTATTTTTTTTGTTTTGTTTTGTTTTTGTAAATTCCGCAGCATCCATTCTGTAACAAAGTGTTACCGCTTGACTGTGCTCCTTTATTTCATTTAGTTTTATTTTATCAAAGAGCCGATGTCCTGTATTGACTGCAGGCTTACGTATATATTTGACAAAAGAATATTGTATGTTTAATAATAAAAAAACACAAAAAAGACAAAAAATTGAAGAAAATGCAGAAAAAAGAAAAGGAGAAAATTTGGGGTGGGGGGGTTAAAAAAAAAAGTGTAATTTATATTTTAAAAACTGCATGCACAAGGCTGGGAAAGTCATATTTAGAATAACAAATGGCAGTGCCTTTTTTGTACTCGAGACATTCACCCCAAATGTAAATGGTTTTATATAGACTCTAAAGACTGTAATGTTACAGGATGAAACAGCTGTGTCGGGTCACGTTCACACTGCGGCCACAGGCGTCCTAATTCAGATTCCAACCCCAACCCCCCAACCAAACTGTCCCTGCCCTCAAAACTGATCACTGTGTAAGATATATTCACTTGTGTTTGATACAGTTGACGTCCACGGAGGACAAAAAAACTAAAGATCATTAATTTAGTTTGTATTTGTGGAGACTCTCTAAATTTAGCTGCAGCCTGCAACATCATCCCACAGTGATTGTTAAGTCCTTATTTGGGATGATCATTGACAAATATAGAGCCACGTCTAACAGTTATTATCATCATTAATTAATCTGCTGATAATAATTAATCCTTTGCCCTATAAAAGATAAAAAAATAGTGTGAAATGTCTGTCAGGTGATGTCTTTTATTGAACAACTGTCCAATATAAGACAAGAAAAAGCAGCAGATCCTCACATTGGAGAAGCTGAAAGCGAGCAAGTTCAAGTTTAAGTCATTTTCAAAAGAAACTTACATGTATTTTAGCTGCTAAACCTTTGCAGTCACTAATTAAAGCAGCTTCATATCTGATTTCTGCTGCTTTCAAAGACTAAACGTGAACATTCAAACACAAAGTTTAATCTGAATTGAGCGTCGAGGCGTGTGGTTTGAACGAGGCCTGCGGCGGTGAACTCGGTCTGTTGTTTCTGTACTCTATAGGTACTTCTTAATGCTGATATGAAGTTATGAATTATTCTGGTCTGTACAAAAAATGTGTGAATGAGTGTGTGAGTGAGTGAGTGAGTGAGTGTGTGAAAACATTCAAGTGTTTTTCAATGTGTCTTGCTGTAATTTTGTGGCGACGTACCAGAATGCTGTGACTTGGCATGCCCCCGTTATACATAAAGAAAAGTTGTAACTCCTCCAGTGTGTCTCTGTGTGTGTCTGTGTGTGTGTGCGATTCAAAGTTAGTCGGTAAAACAGGATTCAAGCAGGCTTCGACAGCCTTGACAGTTTTTATTTTATCTTTTTTAGATTAAAATGTTGCACTTAATTCAGTTGTGGGAGATCAACAGATTTCACTTCAATGCCTTTGTTTCACATCATGGGAAAGAAAACCTGCAATTGAAGTCGCACCTTAAAAAATATTTGGAGGCCCTGAATTGTAACTAAACCAACTTTAATGAAAACCTTGCTCAGATCTAATAATCATTAGCCATTACAACAGAATACTTCAGACACAAACACACTTTAAAATTTTTGTTAAACTGCTTATTTAGTCTAGAGAGTTGAACACACTCTTTACATGGTGAAGCAGATTGAGACCCAGAGCCTCACTGCTGCTGTGAGATGATGGTAAACTAAATGCATGAACCTGATGTTACAAAACCATAAAGCTCGAGCTGCTGAGTCATGCCTCTGTCAGACATCCAGCTCATCTGCTCCACCTCTCTGCTGTTCACTCTGGGCTCAGGGCCAGATTAACCCTATAATTGGCCCCGGGGCTAAAACCAGCTGTGGGCCCCACTTTTGGAACCAGTTTTGTCTTCTCCCACTTTTAGTTTATGGTTTTCTACATTTTCCAGAGTGCGTTTCAGAAGGCTGCATGGCTCCAGAGTTAAGAGGTTTGAGCACCAACCTTCAGTCAGCAGGTACGAAGGTAACATCATCCTCTTCTTTTTCGTTAAAGGATAGAGACGCTATTTTCAACATAAACACAAACAGGAAACTTCTTACCTGCTGAAAGACCAACTTCATGAACACTGGCACCATGTTACAGCTCAGTGCTCACCAGAAGAGTAAAGGTAGATTAAAATGCGTTGAAAATCTGAGACAACCCCTCCTCGCCACTAGGTGTGACGGTTTTCCTGGCTGCTCTTTATCTTTCAGGATGCGGGTCAAGGTGGAGGGTCGTCATTTACCTCATGAGCCACACCTGGGCCAGTGTGCTTCATGATATAAACGCTTACCACCTTCCAGCAGACATCTTCTTCCCTTTTTCTTTTGCTTTCTCTACAGACATTTCCACACATGCAGACATGACTGATTACTTTCACATTTATTCGGTTATTCAACATTATTTTGAAAATAAATAAGCTTGTAACTCTTTGTAAACTTGTCCCATCTCCCATTCTTGTTGCAGCCTAAGAGCCAGGTTGTAACAATTAGCATCAAAATATCCCTAAAGCACCAAAAGTAAAAGTGCTTGTGCAGAATGATCCATTTCAGAATATTATATCACTCAATGATGAATTAATGTGTTCATCATTGAGTGATATAATATTCTGAAATGGACAGCTGGAAAGAAGGGGCTTACTTTAACTACTTATTATGATGCTAGGTAGCTTATTCTTATCTTAACGGGACAGTACACCCCCAAATCAAACATACTTCCTCTTACCTGTAGTGCTTTTTATCAGTCTAGATTTCTTTGTTGAGTTGCTGAGTGTTGGAGATATCAGCTGTAGAGATGTCTGCCTTCTCTTCAATGTAGATGAACTAGATGATATTTACATTTGAAAAACTCAACAGCAATGTCTCTGTCCAGAAATCATGACCCGGTTACTCAAAATAATCCACAGACCTTGTTGGGAACAGTTTCATGTAGGAACTATTTTTTTCTACTGAAGACCTCCTGTCTATCTTTGTAAGCTCAGTGGAAACTAAGCTTTTATTTACTTTAATTTGACAGATAAGAAACAATAAATTGTCAAGACAATTTAGCCTCGACAAAATAGCATTTTCAAATCTCTACTAGTCGCTAGGCTAATTCATACAATGTAAAATGCCGTAAGCTTGTGCTAATAACATTAGCATGCTATCTTTGTTTGGAAAACGTGTTTAGTATAAGACAGTTGTTTTGTCGGTGAGCCTCGTGAGTTGTAATGGAACATAATTTTGTAACGTTACCTTTGTTAAATGTTGCTGTTGTCTCTGGCTTCATATGAATAGAGGAAATCTCCGCTTGTTGCTAGGCTAATTTCTACAATGTAAAATGCCATAGGCTTGTGTTAATAACGTTAGCTTTTTGTATTTATTGGGAGACAAATGCTTTGTCTGTGAATGAGTTATAGTGAAGCTGATTTTTGTACTTGTTATTGAAACTGTCACTATTAAGCCATGTTTAATGTGTGTTTAGAATTAACTTAACTTTACAGCACTTCACAGAAACCCTGCAGCTAGCCAAGGTTAGCTAGCCCAGTGAGCTAGCGTAGGGTGCACACTTCTTTCTCTGCGGTAATATGGTTGGCCCATATTTATGTTTATGGTTATGCAGCGGCCTTTAGTGGCATTACTGATACAACAGGAGCAATGGAGGGAGTCAGGTGACATAGTATAAAGAGCATAACTAAAACACATTACGAACACCAAGAGCCTTCACTAATTCAACGCTTCTGACAAAATCGATGTAAAGCTCTATTTTTTTGTACCATTTTTGTTAAGAAAAAGCACAAGAAACATGAACAGTTGGGGTGGGACGGAGGATAGGTGGATGGGTCAAACAAACACAGGACTGTCATCCAGGAGACCAGTGTTTGTGTCCCATGTAAAACCAAAAGTCAATATTTCAATAAGGTAACGTATTATGTTACATGACATTCATACATGACAAACAACACGAGACGCATCATGTTACATTAATAACAACTTTTTTAAGCCAAATTAGGACTTGCTTGGAGACCAATAACAAAACAAACATGTATTTAGGTAAAAATTCCAAGTCAACATCACAAGATGTGTTTTTTTTATTTGGTGGAAGTATTTTTAAATCAAAGGTGAAACAACACTGCCCCCCATAGCTCATCTGGTTGAGTGATAGCCCCACGAACAAAGGTTGTGTCCTTAATACAGCGGGTTTGATTAAAGGCAAGGTTTGATTATGTCCCTGATACTGGTTCTGAACGTGTGCTCACTAACATGTTTATACTGTGATCACATCAGGCTTTTTAGCTGTAGAGTCTGAAATATCTGGAATTTCTGATAGATTTCGAAAACACCTACTGAAGTGTCAACAAATTACCGTCAAAGCCACTATTGCTAACATTGTATGGAAATCTTAACATTTGTAATACAACAAAAATGCTAACGCAGTGTGGGGGCAGCCATCTTGGAGTGAGTCAGGATAACAGGAGTCAGTTTTAAATGAAGTGAGGATACATGTCATTCATGTGTGCTGTGAAGAAACAGTCAGAAACACTCGGTCATCGTTGTCACATAGAGTTTTATTTTCTTTGATTAAAAAGTATCTGAAATGAAAACAGTACATAAAGTGACAATGATGGTGAAGAGGCCAAACAACAGGCCGTCCTTCTCAACAAGGCCACAAAAACAACATCATCAGAGCCGTTTGTCAGTGTTCATCTTCCCTCCAACACACACACACACACACACACACACATAACTCCCATCAGCACATTTCACAAGTTAAAACCTCCCAAAATCTGTCTGGGGACATTATGCAAAAAAAAAAAAAATGCTACACGAGTAACACAAAGTCACTAAACAACACACACACACTTATCTCCACACTGTTCATCTGCTGGGATGAAAACTGTGAGGAACACACACACATTAACATACACACACACACACATACACACATTTAATTTGCCTCTCATGGAAATAAAAAGAATCAGTTTGTTTTCAGACGGTGAGTCTGCAGCTCAGCATCTCTCCGGCTGCCTCGTCACGTCACTGTGAAGTCATCTTTTGGTTTTAATTGAGAGGCGAGTTGGCACGTACAGGCAGACCCTCGCTCAGGATCTTATAACAATATTAATAATAATAAGATGCTAAATACTGTTTATTCTCAGATGCGTTTTGCTTATTTTACCCTGATGATTTTGCGGCAAATGTTCCACGATGTTTTATATTTAAAGGTTCAGTGTTTAGGATTTAGGCGGACATATTGGCAGAAATTGAATATAATTCTATTATCTATATGAATTTTTACCTTGTGTTTTGGCTTTGTTCATATTTTAGCTCTGTTATGTGTTATGTTATGCTACGTCCTGTATTTTGGTGAGCCGAAGACAATTTTCCACCCTGGTGGACAATAAAGACTTATTCTATTCTATTCTATTCTATAATATAAGCATGATTTCTTTAGTATTTAATCACCTGATAATAAGAATCATTGTGTTTTCGTTACCTTAGAATGAGCAATTCATATCTAATAGGGAATGGGTTCTTGCATATGGAGATTGCCATGTTGCACTGCTATGTTTCTATGGTAGCCCAGAACGGACAAACATAGCACAGGCTCTAGACAGGCCTTTCCCGTTGTCCGTCCTACTTTGGCTGCTAAGGTCCAACAGTTTAACAAACTTGAAGCAATTCCTTAAGGACAAGAACCAAGATGAGGAGAAAACCTTAAATTGTTAAGTAAACATTTTAAGGAAACGTTAAGGAAAAGACTCAAGGATGTTTGTGAAACCGATTTCTGCATCTGAAAAAAGGTGAGCTCATATTAGCAGGTGGTGGGTGAGCCGCCCGTCTCCAGGATGCCAAACAGCGTTATAGTGACACTGATTTGTAACGTCAAATTGCTTTACTCTTTGTTCTTCACTGGTTTGAATCACTGGGTCTGTTTGTTTTGGAGAGGACAAGACCTCTATGGATAATTCAGCTCCCAGTAAAACACTGAACTGACTGAACAATAAACGCTGAAGGATTCCTAACCGGGAGAAGTTTCAGCTTGTTACAATCTGCAGTCCTCCTCGTGGCGCTAGGTGCCACTAAATTCCCCTAAATCTTACACACTGAACCTCTAAATATTTGTAATAAAAACATTTAATTCTTTAATTCTAGTTTTAAATTGACAGAATCTCAGCTGAACAAAAAGTCCTGAATAAAAGGAAAAGATGTTTGTAATCTGAGGTTTCTGAGGTGTGACAGAGTGTTACACACGTGTGAAAAGATTTAAAAGAAATGGATCTGCTATAGGGGAGAACTTCTATCTAGGGCTGCAGCCAACAATTATTTTCATAGTCAGTTTATTTTTCAGTGTTTTTAAATCAATTATTAAAAAAGTTGTTTAGTCTAAAAAAAAGTGAAAAAGGCCCCAAAGTATCTTCAAACAGGCTGAAACCTAAAGATATTTTATTTAAATAACATAAAAAAGTTAAAATTCAGGAGCTGTAAATGTTTGACATGTTTCCTTGACAAATGACCTAAACAATGACTTAATTATTAAATGGCTGCAAGTAATTTTCTATCAATCAACTAATCGTTTCAGCTTTAGATGTTCCTTATAATCAGCAGTTATTAAATCTCAGTGTGTCTTCTCTCAGTCATCCTATTTATTTTGTTTCTGGTATCAAACACCATCTGCATGTTGATGCTAAGAATTTTATTTCTAGTCGAAGAAACAAATCTTTATCCAGTAATCTGATGATTCTACATAAAGCAACTGATTATTTAATGTGTTACAAACTGCATTTTTCTGCAGAGTCAGCACGCTATCTAAAGTCAAAAACCGGGGCAGCATTATAACGGTGTCATGGTGAATCTTCTTCTCGGCAGTATTGCGAGATCTCTGTTTAAAAAGGGTGAATAAACACTTTTCTCTGACTTGGGAGCTGAAAATGCTTTGTGAAATAGTCTCAGATGAAACACTTGCATTATTTTTTAAATTCAATGTTCAGTTTTTTAATTCATAGTTTCCGCCTTTAGCCTCGTCATGTTTCCTGAATATATCTCAAGTTATTTATAAGAATCTCTGTTTTTAAGTCCCACATTTACAGTATTGTTCAAAAAATCAGACTGTTCTGTGCAGATATTTTACATCACTCCGCTTAAAAACAAATTATTACTGTAAACCTGATGCTGGTTTTCATTTTGCCTGCAAATTATTCATTTTTTTGTGTGTTATTTATTTGTGTCAAACTGTGTATAAAGGGCCTTTCAACTAAAATAATGTGATCTCAAAATGCAAAAGACTAATAATTGGGTTTTTGTGAATTAATTTTATCTTTCTGTTAAACTCTCCTTTCAGGGCCAACGACTAATATTTGATTGATGCACACACGTACAACTCACGCGAACAAACAGGGGTAAAGTCTGTTCAGTCGCACAAAAGCAAACAACATGTCAGTCCGCGGCCTCTGACACAGAAATCACCACGGCAACACTCGACCTCACCTGACTAATAAAAAGAGGTTGACTGAAAACACAGTAAGCACTCTGTCACTGCCTTTGGTGAGATGGAAACACACACACACTCTTCTCTCTCTCTCTCACACACACACACACACACACACACACAGATGGCACGGTGGCTGGTCCGTGCAGGTGGAGGTAACCCCAGGCAACAGGAGGAGGAGGAGGAGGTGGAGGAAGAGGAAGAGCTTCATCCTCCTCAGCTCCTAATCAGTGTCAGAAACTCGTCGCGGGTTTTTGGGTCTTCCCTGAAAACTCCCAACATGGTGCTGGTGACGGTTTTACTGTTCATCTTCTGAACGCCTCGCATCACCATACACATGTGACTGCAGGGAGGAAGAGAGCGGAGTTAAAACGACAGGAAATGAAGTGACGATAAAAAGATAAAAATAAAGAGAAAATTACATTAAGAAATAAAAAGGAGCAGGAAGGAGAAAGAAAGAGAAGGGAGGTGAGGGGAAGGAGATGTAACTGGAAAGAGTGACTGAATATACTGACTGTTGCGCTTTTGTTTTTCACAGATTTAAGTTAAAGATCCGAGACATTTTACATGTAGTCAATAGAAATATGGCCCTCAAACTGTTGTTAGATATTTATTAAAGTCAGTGTTCGTGAGCATGTTTCCTTTCCCGAGACAATCCATCCACCTGACAGGTGCGGCATATCAAGGTGCTGATTAAACAGCATCGTTACTACACAGCTGTGTCTTGGGGTAGTCACAATTAAAGGCCACTTGATCACACAACACGATGACAGACGTCTCAAGTTTTAAGAGTGTGTCACTGGCATGCTGACTGCAGGAACGTCGACCAGAGCTGTTGCCTGTAAACTAAATGTTCAGTTCACTACCATAAGATGTCTCCAATGTGGTTTTATGGAATTAGGCATAAATCCAACTGCACTAGTTGGTTACGGTGATGAACTGCTGTTGTGCCAAGACCCTGGTGAGGGCAATGAGCATGCTGATGAGCTTCCCTGAGACGGTTTCTGATGGTTTGTGCAGACATTTTTTGGTTGTGCAAACCAATTATTGCATCAGCTGTTTGGGTGGCTGGTCTTAGATGATCTTGCAGGTGAAGACACTGGATGTGGAGATCCTGAGCTGGTGTGCCATGCCAAATGCATGGAAATTACATTGGCGAAGGCTTTGTGACGACCCTCCTCCCATACTCTAGGTGGCTCTCTTGCCCGGCTGTGACAGCTTATGGTAAGGAAATGAAGAGGGCAACATCTCTGGTGGACGTTCCTGCAGCCAGCATGCCAGTTAACACACTCCCTAAAAACATGAGACACTTGTGGCCTCGTGTTGTGTGATCAAACTGCACTTTTTAGAGTGTCCTTTTATTTTAACAATCCAGAGGCGGGTGGTGGGCCAACAGGACAGAAGCTCCATGTAATTTATTATCCATGACCTAAGGCCGGCCAGCTCCCCCCGAGGTCTGGCTCCAGAAAGGGGGCCTGATTTCCAAGTACCAGACAAGGCACTCAAGCTCTGCTGTAGCCGTGTCATTGAGGTTCTTGAATTGCTCTAAGTCTGGCCCCTCCCCTGGGACCACGCTGCCTCGGAGGACTCTACCAGGAACTATTTGCTCTGGACAAAACCCTGGAGCTCCCAGGATCACTGGCACACCAGTGTAGTAATGATGCTGTTTAATCAGCACCATGATATGCCACACCTGTCAGGTGGATGGACTGTCTTGGAAAAGGAGAAGTGCTCACTGACACAACTTGTGACCGAAATGTGAGAGAAATATATTAATTGTGTGCATAAAAAGTCTTAGATTTTTAACTTAAACCTTTTAAAAGTGGTAGTTAAAACAAAAGTTTTGAGTTTAAATTTTATTTAGAATAAAAAGGAAATGAGGTGTTGAAAATCGAAGTAACGGAACAGAGTCGTGTCAAAGATATATTTACTAATGTATAACGATTCTTAATATTTGAAACTGTTTCAGTACACATATTCTACAGCTCTGATACGCCGGTATCTAAGTTTTCAATGTCAATTTCTTCCCATAGTATCTAAAATGGTATCAAATATCAATCTTTTTCGAGGTATTTTATCAGAGTTAGAAATTCCAGTACCATGATGACACAAGAATAGAGGTAAAAGTGATAAAAGAATAAAAAGAAGAAGAACAGAAAGATGAGGTAAAAGAAAAGGAAAAGAAAAGGAAAGGAGGCGAGGAGATGGAAGGAGAAGAGAGGGGAAATGAGGTGAAGGAAAGGAACTCGACGTGTTCAGTTAAACATACGTACGTTGCCTCAATGACCACACCGACCCCGGTGGGCTGCAGCGCCTCGGTGATTGCCACAGCAATTTGTTTGGTCAACCTCTCCTGAACTGTGGACGCACAGACAGATGGACAAACATGTACCAGGTCTGCCAGAACAAACATGCAGAATGACAGAGTAAAATGAAAGTCTGTGTTTATGTAACAGCAGACTTTAACTCGGTACCTTGTAGTCGACGACTGTAGATTTCAACGATCCTGAAGGGGGAAAGAAAGAGGGACAAGTTATTCCTCGGTGCCACAGAGCTCCGTCTCTGTCCACAAACTGTTGACAACACATCAATGAGCCACACTGCTGCACGAGGTGACATGTGCTTCATTACCACAAACACACACACACTGTAGTTTATTTTGGCCCAGTCACACATACACTGTCCCGCTACCTCATACACTCACTACAGCACCAAAAGTGGATTCATGAACAAGGTAAACCCAACCCCATTTGAAGGCAACACACAACAGAAAGCATTAACGAAAAAAAACTGTCATTTTAAAGCTATTTCCTGATGTGACGAGGGAGCAGAGGGGAAATGAACAGATGTGCAGAAACGACCCGGTCTTCACCTTCGACCTGTTGCTCTTCTCTGTGAGCAAAACCTCTTAGGACAAATTCGCCCTCGTCCACCTCCGAGAAAATGTCACAAGAACAAACGTACAGCACGAGGAGAGGCTGAACGTGCTGTATGTACATGAAGGAGAGGCAAGATGCTGCAGCTGGGAGAAAGCAAAAGCTGCTTCAGAGAAAAGAAAATGTTCTTCATCCAGTCAGTCATGTGGACTTTGATTTGAAGGTGTGACAGGAAAATGAAAATGGAGGTGAACTTTGTTTTTAAAAATGTCTTGAACAGAAATTAATTTCAGATCACTTCACTTCCTGCCCCTGTGTGTTTCCTCCCTTTTGATGACCTCACCTGTGTCTGATTGTCAGTCCCGCCCTGATTAGTCTCACCTGTATCTCGTTATCCTTCCCCTCACCACAGTATTTAGTGTGTGACTTGTTTCCTCTCACTGCCAGTTCGTCTTAGCTCCTTGTGTGTCTAGTGTTTCCGCCTTTCGTTTCCCAGTGTCCTATTCTTAGTTTTTTTGGATTTTGCCTTTTGACCAGTGAAGAGTTGTTGGTTACAGTTATTTTACCTCAACTGTCTCCAGAGTCGTGCGATTAAGTCCACTCTCACCTGGTTCACAATTAACATTTTTTCTGCACATATTTGCATGTATCTATAAACATACAGATGTACATGTATTTTTTTTCCTGGCTCTAAATTTAAAGATGGATTTGTTGATCCCATCAAAGTCACAGGGACTTTACAGTATATTCTTCCTTTTCTATGTGTGGGGAAAAAACTGTGCCCTTGGTTAGTTAACACTTTCCACCCCATTAGAAAGAAAGACTGTGTTCATGTACATACTCAGGCACTGTAGGTGTTTTATTTTGTGTGTCACTGTATTAATGTAATTTTAGGTATTTGTTTTTACAAATTGAGATGATGTAAAAAAGATTATGAAGCTCTTCACAACAATAAATACTAAGTAGATTCATCTCAAAGGAAAGATTCAAGAATGAGCAGTGAGATGAAAATCAAGTCAACAATTCATCCAGAGTATCTGAACCAGTCTGCAATGCCAGGGGTCGGCACGCCTGGGATCCCACCCCTGCCTGTTGCCCAGCACACTTTGCACCTGAACATGCCTATCCCTGCAGGATGGGGGCCCATGGGACTGCTCCAGAGAGGGGCCCCGCTTTCCAGGTAAAAGGCGAGGTACTCAAGCTGTGTTGTAGCCGTGTCATCAGGGTTCTTGAATCGCTCTTAGTCTGGCCCCTCCTCTGGGACCATTTTGCCTTGGAGGACTCATCCATCCATCCATCCATTTTCATCTGCTTATCTGGGGCCGGGTCGCAGGGGCAGCAGGCCAAGCAAAGCACCCCAGATATCCCTCTCCCCAGCAACGCTTTCCAGCTCCTCCTGGGGGACTTCAAGGTGTTCCCAGGCCAGACGAGATATGTAATCCCTCCAGTGTGTTCTGGGTCTGCCCCGAGGCCTCCTATCAGTGCAATGTGCCTGGAACACTTCAAACAGAAGGCGCCCAGGAGGCATCCTGATCAGATGCCCAAACCACCTCAACTGACCTCTTTCGACGCAAAGGAGCAGCGGTTCTACTCTGAGCTCCCTCTGAATGTCCGAGCTCCTTACCCTATCTCTAAGGCTGAGCCCAGCCACCCCACGGAGGAAACTCATTTCGGCAGCTTGTATCCACGATCTCACTCTTTTGGTCACTACCCAGAGCTCATGACCATAGGTGAGGGCTGGGACGTAGATGGACCAGTAAATTGAAAGCTTTGGAGGACTCAACTAGGAACTATTTGCTCTAGAAAAAACAGCTCCTAGGATCACAGGGACACGCAAATCCCTCCACAATATTAGGGTGGCAATTCTTAAAAAGGGGACCAAAGAGTGTGTTCTAATTATCGGGGTACCACACTGCTCAGCCACCTGGGAAAGTTCATTCTAGGGTGATGGAAAGGAGTCTCCATCCGACTGTTAATGTCCCAACCCTCACCCATGGTCACGAGCTTTGGGTAGTGACCAAAAGAATGAGATCTTGGATACAAGCCGAGGCCTCAGACATCATGTGAGGAGCTCAGAAACATGGAGGGAGTTCGGAGTAGAGCCACTGCTACTTCGCGTTGAAAGAAGCCAGTTGAGGTGGTTCAGGCATCTGATCAGGATGTCTCCTGGGCGCCTCCCACTGGTAGGAGGCCCCAGGGCAGACCCAGAACATGCTGGAGGGATTATATATCTCATCTGGCCTGGGAATGCCTCAGGTCCCCTGGAGGAGCTAGAAAGTGTTGCTGGGGAGAGGGATGTCTTGAGTACCTTGCTCTGCCTGCTGCCCCCGTGACCCAGCCCCGGATGAGCATATAAAAATGGATGGATGTCAAAATCAATTTATTTGAAAGTTAACCTGAAAATGAGCAGAGTGGATTTGTCTTTAAATTAACCGTCAGTGCTAAGAAATGATAGCAACCAGGAAGTAAGTCTGTAAACTGTGAGCGACATTTACAGCAGACAGTCTCAATGATCATTTTACCGTTTGCCTTCTGTCATGTCGCCTGATCTCACCCAAAAAACTACTAAAATAAGACCCAGGTTGAATAAAACCACCTTTTCCCTTGGAACACTCCTGTAGCCGTGCAGTATTTCTTTGCTTCCTCTCAGATCGTGAAGGAAAGAAACCAAATTTTAAAGGCTTTAAAATTAGCGCCACCCAGTGTGCAGCAGAGGAAAACAATTCACAGGAGCTTTATTTTTGTTTTAAAAAATGTGAATGTTTCAGTTGTTCTCATCACAATGAGAGTGTGCATGTCGAGTCCCGGGTTAGTTAAGGGTGTTAGTGTGATAAGCCTGAAGGTATTGGGGTCAGTGGGATCAGATTCTACGCCAGTACACACACAAACACACACACACTCACCATTTAATAATCAGCTTAAATACACACTAGCGCTCACTCTCTCTCTCGCACACACACACATAATTAGAGTAAATTGACTCACCTGGCCAGCTTGCTGAGGCCCAGAACTCTCTTGTTGGGGAGGTAACCGATGTGAACCTGCAGACGGTTGAAAATTCAAGGTCAAATATTTTAGATAAACTTGTTTTATTGGTGTAAACTCTGTTGCACAACTCATCTGATCCAAGCTCACATAAAATGTTAAGCAGCATCACTGCTTAAGATGAGACAGGTTATGCAGTAATTAAGCAGATGAATTTGTACACTGCCACAGTTGTGAACCTCTGTGACTTTTACAAACACACTAAGCACTAAGGCTGCTAAGAAACACTTTCAGTATGGTACCTTTGGAGCCAAAAGTAACCCATCAGACATGGTACCTAGACCCTAGCGTTTCCACTGCAAACAGTACTCTTAAATGTGGGCGGGGTTGTTGTCACTCACTGCTCCGTCCAGCACTCACTGTATTTCCTCCTTTATCAGTCTGCACCTCGTTTATCGTCCGCAGAACGAGGCTGCACGCCGACATTTTCAGAACAAAATAAAACAGGCTGCAGTGAGAGTCTCTCTCCATGGGATATTTAAAAATAGCGAGTTTGTGCATTTAGTCCTTCTAAGGCAAGCTCAGGGGTTTAGTGTTGCCAGAGCCCACAGGAACGACGCTCCACAGCGCTTTTTTTTTTTTTTCTCAGAGTGAGGACTGGAATATATGCATTTCACATAATCTGGTCGAAATTAATATATATAAACACTTGAAGATCCACTCATTAGTAAAATTGTATGTCATATAAAAACTAAAGTAATGGTCAAAGTTGTCACAGTGAAATTTAAGGTGTGCTGATGGATTCACAACGTCAACTCATGCATTGAGTAACATTTCAAGTTACCGTTCCACCTTAAAAGTTGCCGGCAGTCGGCCCAGTGAATTAAGTATTTTTCTCAGATTGCAAAACATCCTTTCATTTTATAGTTACAGTTTACTAATAAAATTCTCCACAGTATGAACAGTGGTTACATGAGCCTCAAAACCAGCCACAACTCAGCCCTGAGCAGAGTGACCGTCCTCTACTGACCAATCAGACTGTGTGCTAGGTACCCCAGCAGAGGGGGGACCAAACATGGGGACAGTACGGAACGATTCTATTGGTACCATCCACAACTTTTCACAGTGGAAATGGAAAAAAGCGTACTGAACTGAACAGTACCGTACTGCTCGATGGAAACGGGGAGTCTCTTAAGCGAAAAGCTTGGGAGCCACTGCTTTGAGTTTTTAGCTCTTGTGGTATAACGTGAGGGTTTGTCACATGTTGGTTTTAATATGTCAGAACCCAAAGAGAAGGTAGCAGAAGCCAATGCTGAGAGCAGAGCAGGTGGACGAACAACAGACGAGAGAGAACGAAAAGACGGAGTCATCAGCTGGAGAATCACTGCTGTGGATGTCTGCAGGCAACACACTCACATACACACACGCATACACACACACACATGTGCGCTCCACTCAAATGTCAGACGCAATTTGTTGACGAGACGAGAGAAAGGGCAGCGGCAACAAGCGTGCAAAGATCTCTTTTCCTTCCAGTTTCCTCCCTCTCTGACATATCAACATCAAACAGACCGACTGTCACAGCTGGTTGTTCACTTATCTGCTCACGTTATTCACGTTTACTGGCACACACTGGCAGCGACAATGGAGCAAAGAAAAAATGTATAATAAAGCATGAGAGGAATCTTTAATTGTAGCCATTTTTAGATGGTAGCTTTGGTTTTAAGGCACATTTACTGTTCGTTTCCAGTTAACAAGCATCTGATACACCTACTGTACACTACCTGTTCAGCACCAAACAGCTGACAGACAAAGTTTGCAACTAGCTGCTAAAAAAAGTGAATCATTTAGCAGCCCGGTTCATTAGTAGGGCTGACAACTCCTGGTCGTTTGATCGATTGGTTGGTTGACACGCTCTTGTCTGATCAAAAGTCCTATTGGTCGGACAATCACTGGTGTTACTTTCAGAAGGCTGTGCGTCCATCAAAGCATTTTTCCAAGCTGGAGATACAAGACGGTCTTCTGAAAACGCCCAGCGGAGAGCTGCTTGAGAGCACTTTGGAGGTGCAGCATTTATTCTGCTACGGCGCTTTGGCTGCGTCTGGTTGCTACAAAATGGAATATCCGTGGAAGTAAAAATGTTGGCACAAGGTAGAGGACCTGCTCTGGATGAAGGGAAGGCTGGAACACGCAGGGAGAGAGGACAGACCAGGTGTTCTACGTGGCCAACTATTAATATCCCCTCCAAGGTTGTTGTTGTTCAGCCCTTGTACATGTTGGAGGATGTGATGGTTTATCTTTGTGGTAGGCTATTTGTCCTACCTTTCTTCCACTACGATTGGACTGCAGTGATGAGTGCAGCATTTTCCCCAGGTTGAACATTTTTCAGCTCTTGGCAACCAGAAAAAACATCAAACAGTGGTAGAGGACAGGGGGACTGTGGAGGTGGGTGTGGTTAGTCGTCAGCTGCAGGGGACGGGTGTGGGGGAATGGCTCATGAGAGTAGTACCAGGTGAGTTGATTGACACAGCTGCTGCTGGTTTGCTCTGATTACATTTCTCCCTTTTTAATGCAGTAGTGTACTGGCTATTGAGAACTGCTGCCCCGAAGAAGGAGAAGGAGACTGCCTGAGTTTTTGGTTGAAACTGATTGGACTGGGAGACATATGCTGGAGGAGCCGGGCAGCTACAGAACCATGCTGAAGATTGATTTTGTTGTTGTGAAGTGGGCAGTAGTTCAAACGGAGTGCTGAGTCTGTGCATCTGTGCTGGGGGAACTCACAGTGGTAGCAAGATGGCTGCTGGAACACTTGTTTTCTTTGGGTCTTTTTTTGAAAAAACACAAAGGATCGTACTCTTTGACATTATGAAAAGGACCCCCACAGAGACAAACCTTTTCTTAGACACTTATAAAATCAATCTGAGCCTGTTAATGGCAAACAGGAGCAGGGAGATGTCAACCTGTCTAGTTGCTGCCAGCTGCAGCCCTCTCGCTCAGTGCTGGATCAGTTAAAAAACTGTTGGAAAACACGGTCTTGGCTGAAAAGTTCCTAACTTACACTTTTAGAGTGGCCCTTCAATGACCTGTTTCACCAGGAAATACATCCCACTGATACTGATACCAGTTTATGGGACTTTCAGAGGCTGAACATGACACCAAATATTTTTTTTTGCAGTGTACTTTATCTTCAAGGGTTGATACAGACAGGCTGTAATAAACTTCTCTTGTGCGGCAGACACTGAGACACTTTATCAAACAGCCGGTGGCTACCTGCACGCTGTCTGACCAACAATAGAGGAGGATGTGGAGGAGGAGGAGGAGGAGGTCTCTCTCCCTGTGTGGTGAGTCACTGAGAGACACAACAGACACACAGGGAGATGACAGAGGCTGGATAAGAGGCAACGCTGCTGACGGTGACGAGGGGAGGGAGGTGGTTTAGGGACACAAACAGCACCTGATGGCCACCACACACACACACAAACGCAGGAGGTGTGGTGAGAGTCTGTGTGATTCACTGCTGTCATCAGAGCCCATTTACACCGGTGGAAACGGATCAGCTGCCAGCTACTATTGTGTTAAACGACATGCACCTGTAGGCGAAGGAGGAGGGATGGGGGAGCAGAGAAAGAAGAATCAGAAAGAGGGAAGAGGCCAATCAGGTTTGTTAGTGGAGAGTAATGATGTCAAAGCAGCAGCAGGGACGAGGAGGAGGCGGAGGAGGCTAAAACCAACAGAACAAACGCACGATAAACAGATCTCAGCTAATCTGATTGTTTCTCATGTTCTCTGTTGTTTAGACCAGTGGCCTCCAGATAAAGGCTTTTTAAGATACACATCTCTTACTATGTTCTGAAGTCTCTGACTCTTTGTATTAGATTATGAAGATTTGCAGCTTTCTTTAGAAAAAAATCCCCTTTATTGGTTATACCAGAAAGCAAAGCTGCTCGGCTGCAATAAAGTAGTGTTTATGTACACTGCTCTCAGTTTAACTTCAGGGATATCAATCTGTCCATTTAGGAAGCACAAGTGATTGTGAATCAGTTTCAGCTGCTTTGGTGCAAATGAAAGTGACAACAGGTGCACTGGAGAGGCAAAGCAAGACAACCCCCCCAAAAAGGGAACGGTTTTACATGTGGTGTCCACAGACAGTTGCTCTCTCCTTATCCTTCCTCACTGATTCTTCTCTAGTTTGGTCTTCTGCTAGTGTCCTTGTCACTACTGGTAGCATGAGGCGGTACCTGTAGCCCAATCAGGCTGCACAGGTCGTCCAGCTCCTCCAGGATGGCACATCAATATGTGCAGTCACAAGAAGCTTTGCCGTGTCTCCTGGCACAGTCTCAAGAGATTTGAGGAGACACCAGGAGACCGGCCGTTACATGAGGAGAGCTGGACAGGACCGTAGAGGGGCATCAACCCAGCAGCAGGACCAGTATCTGCTCCTTTGTGTGAGGAGGAACAGGAGGAGCACTGCCAGAGCCCTACAAAATGACCTCCAGCAGGCTACTGGTGTGCATGTTTCTGACCACACTGTCAGAAACAGACTCCATGAGGGGGGCATGAGGGCCTGAGCCCAGCACCGTGCAGCTCAATTGAGTGAGGGCTGATACAAAGTTTATTTAAGCTTTTTAAAATCATTATACATCCAGACTGTGACAATATACTGACGATTCTGTTACAGTGGATATAGACACTGGAGATACATCTGGATCATGTATAGGAATTATTTCTATGACGACCTTTTATTGTTTTGTCTTTTTTTTAATCGTATGTCAGTGGGTCTGGGGGCCTGTTGTGTGTAGTTATGTCTTGTTTTTGTTCTTGTTTATACATGTTCTAAACATTCACAATAAAAAATAAAATACAGTTGCTAAATCAGTTGCTTATATACTTAAGTTCAACATTCTGCCTTTGCCAAGGGTTTGTTTTTGATGGTTAAAATATAAAAGCAACAGTTTTCAAAAGTCCTTAAAGGGCAGTTCCATTATTTAATTTAATTTAATTTAATTTAACTTGAAGTAGTTTTCCTGGTAACTCTTGGTAGCACAAAAAATGAGGAGTTACTATGGAACTAATAAGGAATGAATGAGTTACAAACCAATCAAATGTCATACAGTAGCTAATCATAAGTTAATAATTAGGTAAGTATTAATGGCTAAAGGAAATAATGAGGAACGAATAAGAAGCTAACCATTAGTTAATGGTTGGCTCTCGAATAAGTCCTAATCAAATGTGATAGAGTAGCTCATCATTAGTTAATAACTAATGATTTTAAAGGTCCAGTGTGTAGGATTTAGTGGCATCTAGTGGTGAAGGTGCAGATTGCAATGCACAGAAACTTCTTTGGGGGCAAATGTGTAAACATGAATGGCCCTTTCTAAACGCCAATGTTTGGTTTGTCCGTTCTGGGCTACTGTACAGCAACATGGCGGACTTCGTGGAAGAGGACCTGCTCTAAATGGCTCAATCTAAGGTAACAAAAGCTATTCTTATTTTCAGGTGATTATAAATTAATGAAAACATACTTTTGAATCTTCTAAATCCTACATACTGGACCTTTAAATGAACAACTACCACCTTCCTAAACCAGAGGAGGAAGACGTGTCTGTGCTCACCCTGCCAAAGATGGGCACCAAATGATGTTCACACATGGAGAACATGTCGATGTCTTTGACAATCACCATCTCGTCGTGGTCTTCATCGAAGATGGCGTCGTTGAGCACGTCTGCGGAGAAAACAAAATGGAGGAGAGATTAAATCAAAGGGAAGAATCTCCTGTAATTCCCAAAAAGAGGAACAAGTTCTTCTAACTTGGCTACCACATTGTCTTCCTGTATTAATTTATTTCACCTTAGTCCATTTACTGCATTTGTTAATTAATTTGATCAACTTTTTTTCTTTTCGGAATCATTTACAGATTAATTAGAGGTTGTTTATTTACTATAAATGTATTCTACTGTTTGTTTATGTGCTGTATTTATGCCTTGTTCTGTCCTTTGTGAGAGTTTACTTCAGGATTTTTATAAAATATATATAAAAATCATCCTGCATCCATTTCTGTCCCCTCACAGACAGACAGCTGGAGACCACCAGGGACGCCCAGTTCACCTCCACCGTTGATCCACAGCTTTTTATCGTCAACACTGGTGTTTCTCTTTGACAAACACTGCTGTCTAATTATAGCTCTGCTTCCATACGCTCCTTCCTGTTGTTGCTTTATTGCATTTTTCAGTTGCCGTGGGTTCAATAAACCGCTTTATCTGTTTGTGACGACGCAGACGCCTCTCGCTCTCAGCACGGCATTTTTTAATTTCCTGACTGGCTATCTGTTGGAGGGAACGAGGTGGTGGGGTTGGGGCGGGGGGTGTCACAGGAACATCAGGGAGCAGACTTGTTGCTTCAGTCTCTGCTGCTTATTGAATGACTCTGTGTGTGTGTAAATGACAGATATCGTTTAACACATTCAGTCTCTTTTTTTTGTCCATTTTTGTTTTGTCTGATTATGACGCAGAGTCACGATGATGAACGATGTCACCGTTCATCATGAAGATCTTTCCCACCAACACACACATATTGGCGTTTTGTCTCATGATGTCTCTTGATCTTACTTGACAGCTTTCTCTCTGCAGATGAGGTGCTCTGTTTTGGGACATCTACCTTCACGTCTGCAGGAGAAACCAGAAGTCGAAGGCTTTTCTTTGACACCTCAGGTTCGACCTCAGATGTGTTAAGCACTCAGCTGTATCAGTTATCATTTTAGCTCCATTTACGGCAATAAATCTTTCCACTGATTGTTCTGATAGCTGCTGCTCCTCACTGCCATGCAGATTAACACTCACACTGTTGTGTTACAATGTTAGCTGTTTTCATCCTGGTTGCATTTTAAAATTTGACATGCTTTAAAATATAATGTAAACCTGTTATTAATGCACATTCAGCCTTGTTTTTTAAATGTAATTACATATTATAAAACAGAGTCTACAGCCATGCTAACTGTGCTGTGAAGCTACAGACACAGTGGTGCTTTGAGCTAAATGCTAACGTCAATGTTAGCTTGCTAACATTTTGTCACCTCAAAACACAAAGTTTAGCTGGCGGTTGATGTCATTAGTTTTGCAGGAACTTGGACCTAAACCAAACTGTGGAAAACTTACGTGAACAGTTATTATAGTTCTTCATACTGATGAAGAACTGATGGAATGTTAATGTCTGAAACATATAATAAGACTGCAAACCACATATTTCAACCTCAGAGTAGCACTAGAGTTAAATCCAATCACTAAAGTCATTATGATTTGTTTTCTTGGAACCATGACTGTCTGTGCCTAGTCTCGCCACCAGACAATCAGAGATCTCCACCTTCTGATAGTCTGGGGACACTCTTTTCTAAAGTGTGTTTAACACACCGGCAAAAACTGCCGGCAACAAAGCAATGCCTCTTGCATTTTTGAAAAGGACACGCCCTCCCGGAAATGTGCCCCTTTTCTCGTCTGCAAGGAAACAAACACACAGAGAGCTTGAAAATGGATGCCGAGAGATTTAACTCCGTTTTATCAAACGTGTGCTCAGTCTACAAGATTGTGGAAGTGAAGGACTTACAGCAACTTAAGCCATTTTGTACCGCTACACGTGTTTCTAGTTGGACTACGAGCGCGCCACCGAAGGACCGCCCTGCGGATTTACTATTGGTGCTGCAACGTAGGGAGTTTTTTTAAACTCTGAAATTGTATCCACCCATCTAAACACAAAATCAGGGAGAAAGTCATCAGTCTTTAGTTAAGCAAAGCGTCTAAAGACTGACTTGTGAGTCTAGTCTGTGCCAAATATTAAGAAAATATCTCATCGGTAAATGTTGAGATAGTCATCACAATCTTATCTCTACTCGTCATATTTTGCTGCTTGGCCAGAAGCCCAGTGCGTTAATAAAATGATACTGGCAAGCAGCCTTTAAAGTTGTGTCCTGACGCATAAGGGGTCAGTAGTAAGAAGGAGACAGTGGTTAGGTTTAGACAACAAATTTGCTTGGTTATGGTTAGGAAAAGATCGCACATGTCGCTAACAGAACACCCAGCTTTACGTGGCACAAACACAGTGGTAAGAAGGGATTGGCAGTTAGGTTTAGGCGACAAAACTACTTGATATATGGATAGGAAACAATCGTGGTTGACATTAGTAATGTGATGTGACTTGTGTAAGTGGTTGAGGGTTAGGTTTAGGCAACAAAACTACTTGTTTACAGTTAGAAAAGTATCACTAAGGATTACTAATGTCAGTGGGATCCATCCTCTGAAGATCATGAATATCTGCCTGTCCTATAGTTGATAAGTCTGAGCTAAACTGGTGGGCCGACTTACCGACACTGCTGAGAGACACAGCACTTGCGTGGTAAAAAAAAAATGTAGATAAACGAATCTTGTGGCACACCTAACCTCTTCAAAAGACATTTGGAAACAACTGCATCAGGTCTGCTGTCTGCCTTTTTTGATACTGCTACTGGGGGGCAGTCAGACATTTTTAAATTCTGAACATTCTTGCTTCCAGAATTGCATCTCTCTAAAGTCTATTTGTTGGATCGACACCAAAGTTTAATCAGCTTCTGGACACACTATAAACCTTATTAACCTCACAAACAAAAGGATTCTGGATGCCGTTTGCCTTCAGGTTAACACTGTAATAAAGTGGTAATCCTGTTTTTGAAGTTTTGTAATCAAGAACAAAGTTAAAGTGAAAGAAAGACTTTGCTGCTAATAACTTGATCTGGGGTTCGGCAACCGCTGCAACAAACTCCAACAGCCAAAAATCGCAGGTGGTCAGACAATCACACACCTGATGTGGGGAAAATTACCTGTCATCTTTATCATTCTGGCATCTCAGTAACCTGGAGGTTTGTTTAGAACGAGATCTTTTGACTGCTGTTGTTCGTTGTCTCATTGGACTTTGATTTTATAGATGTTGTGCTTCCAGATCTTAACCTGAACTAATTAAACAACAGATATTGTGACAATCATTAAAGTCATTTGTCAAGCAAAAATGCCACACACTCTGGTTCCAGCTTCTCAACTGCAAAGATCTGCTCCTTTTTCCATCTTACATGGGATAATATAGTGAATATCATTGAGTTTTGGACTGGAGGTAACTGATTTTGTGGTCACAAGATTGACATAAAATCACCTTATAAGTTGATATGGTGAACTTGCTAGGTTATTTACACATGATGGATTTAAGTCCAATATTCTCTCTCTTTTAGCTCTGTGTTTGGTCTCCACCAACTATTGAGTGAAACATCTGGCTTTTTAGCTTCTAAATGCTCCACTATGTTTGCTCCTGAGCAGGTAGTGTATAGGGACTGTACTGACGACTAATTTCCCTGATATTCAAAGAGAGGTTTCGATTGGTTGAGTAGTCTAAACGTAGGACACAAAATTGAGCACAATTTAATCTATAAGGTTAAACCCTGTCCAAAAAATAATGCATGTAGTTTATCGGAGCCACTGAAATCGTCACATTTTTCAATAACCAAATTTTATGCTGTAGAAATGTGTGGCACTTTGCACCGTGCATTATGAACATTGCACATTATGCTATGCTACTGCAAGTGATTACTTTACTTAGCCTACACTGCTAAATGCAGCTACATGCTAACGTCAGGGAAACATGTGAACTTGCTGATGTTATTTCTCCTCGATTTCGGATCAGATTCCTGCTGGAACATTTTTTATAATGGTTGAAAGTGCAGCTGTTCTCTGTTGCAGTCATTCTCTGGCTGCAATGACACTTTAGAGATGTTGAAATGCGGAAGATCTGGAAACACTGACCAATCAGAGCAGACTGGGCTTTTTCAGGAGTGGGGCAGATGCTAAAACTGAGCATTTCAGATAGAGGGTAAATACAGTGGTTCCAGCATAAACAGTATGAGGAAGAATAAAATGTTTTTTGACCATTAAATCCTGTAAACATTTTCTGGAAGAAAACCTTAAATACAACAATGAACCTGAAAATGAGCATAATATGTCCTCCTTAACACTGTCCCATTAGTAAAATACAATTTAGAGCCACTTGAATTAATAATCTTTAGTTGCAGCCCCTTTAACTTGGCGAGGAAAATGTCATTATGGTCAAAAGTACAAAATAAAACCCAAGTTCTTACAATAAAGAAGCATTATACTCCCTCTCATTGCAGCTTCTGAACATCAGTTACAGTGACAGTGGCATCTCATGCATACATACACATACACACACACACCCTGAAGGAAAATAACCTTAAGTCAGCCTTAACTAAATAAAAGATAAAGGGCAGCTGGTGTGGGCTGCCAGTTTGAGACGCCCTGGGTGACAGAAAGAAGAGGCAGTTATCAGGTAATGACAGTGTTACTCATCATCAGCTCTTCATTCAATAGTGCTCCTCTGTGTGTGTGTGTGTGTGTGTGTGTGTGTGAGAGAGAGTGAGAGAGAGAGAGAGAGAGAGAGAGAGTGAAGAGGTCACATGTTGACACGTTCTGAATGAAGCAGGAAACAGCTGACTGAATGACTAAATAAACAACGTTATTCATTTATTGTTTAGGCAGCAAGAAGTGTGTGTGTGTCTTTCTCTCTCCTGCTTGCACACACACACACACACATTTCCTATACATAGTCTTAACCCTGGGCTGTATTCATGAGTCACTTCTGTACATCCCTGACTTTATATGAACAACAACAACAACAACAACAACAACAACCATGACACAACTATAGGGGAGGGGACACCATTTAAGGCCGAGTCTTCACTGGGTTCAGGTCCCGAGTTCAGGTCCCGGGTTTGGCCCTATGCTGCAGGTCATCCCCTGTCTCTCCTGCCTTTTCTGTCTATCTCTCACACTATCAAATAAAGCAGAGATGCCAAATATAATCTAAAAAAAAAAAAAGACAGAAAAATTTAAATATATATCCCAGTTTCACATCCCATAATATTCAGTATTTATGGCATTTTCTGATCTGCTGAGTTTCAGGAAATTGTCTTTTTTCCCCCTGTTTATTTAAAAAGACATTTACTGACTGAATCCGACTCCCTGATGCTCTCTGATGCCTTTTGGTTAGAGGCTACATCAGGGTTTGTGTGTGTATGTGTATATGCATGTACGTGTGTTACTAGGCAACCACCCAATCAGCTGAAGATTATCAGTCAGTGTTAACAAATTACATGGCATAGTTGTAAAGACCTTTTAAGGGCAGGATGTTTCTGTGTTTGAATTGTGGAAACTGGTTTGTAATTACAACTCGTGTCTTGTTTAAATATGTAATAATTAAACAGTGACATTACTGTTACCTGTAAGGTCACAACAGTTCATCTTGACAGGAACACGAACGTCTGCAGAAACCTTTACAGCCGTTATCTTGTACAGCTCGGGACCGCTGACTGGAAACTGTTTGTTCCTCATTCATATTTATGTACATGAGCACAGATGTACAACCTCTACATTAGCATGGAGAGGTTGGTTATGTTAGACTACTATAGTCCATGTAGCCAAGTCAGTTTTATTTATGTAGCCCAAAATCAAAAATCACCCTTTTATGGAATTTTGGGGACTTGAATCAACAGTTCAGTCTTCAAAAGAAAAAGGGCCTGAAGCAAAATTTTGGGCACCCTGCATAGTCAGTACTGTGTATCGCCCCCTTTGGCAAGCATCGCACCTTCTAAACACTTTCGTAGCCAGCTAAGAGTGCTTTCACACCTGCCCTGTTTGGTTCGGTTCAATCAAGCTCAAGTTCGTTTGCCCCCTAAGTACAGTTCATTTGGGCAGGTGTGAACACAGCAAACGCACTCTGATGCCAAACACACCCTGGTGCAGTTCATTTATGGTGAGAAGGTGTTCCGACCTGGATCTGAACCAACTGCAGTCACATGACACATTGTTTGGGTTAAACATGAGCATGTTACAGTCCTGGAGGATTATTAATGTGCACCTCCTCCTGTACTGCCTTAATATGCACATTCAGCACATCCAATGCATCAAAACAGTGCTTTATAGTTGGAGCCGCGCCTCGTTTTCAAACTGTATGGTTTGACTAAAATGAACAATGACAGCAATATAGTCCACGATGAGCAGCGCTAAAATCAACCTGCGTAGTTGTCCCTCCATTGTGACATTAGAAAGTGTCACATTTGTCTTGCAAGTGTACTCTTCTTCAACGTTTGCTTTACTTCCTGGATTTTTCCCACATGGAAATTCTGACCAATCAAGAGCATGAATGAAGCAATATTACATCAATTGGCCAAAGGGGGGGGCGCTATAGCAACCAATTGAAATTACAAACTTTGAATGGGCATATCTCATGCCCTGTATGTCATAGAGACATGAAACTTTGCGCAGAGATGCCTCTCCTCATGAAGAAAAAATTTGCGCCAAGAACCCATAACTTCTGATTATATAGATTTTCCACCATTTTGAATTTTTTGAAAAACACTTAAAATCCATGTTTTCTGAGGAAGTTTGAGCGATCTGCATGAAACTCGGTGAACATAATCTAAGGACCAATATCTAAAGTTCCCTCTTGGCAAAAGTTGGAAAACTTACTAAAACTGAGCTTCTATAAGGCAATGAATATTGCGGAGGGCGTGGCTCATCACATAAAGGTGTATGACATCTCAAGGGTTTCACCCATCACCACGCAACTTTGTAGGCATATGACCACACATCAAACAAAATGGGGGCGCCAGAGAGCTAATTTTTTTTATCTAGGCCTATATCTAGGCCTATATTTGACAGGACAGTGAAGCATGACAAGAAGGATGGGAGAGAGAGAGAGAGCAAGGAAGACATGCAGCAAAGAACGAAGGCTGGATTCCAACCCCCACTGCTGCAACAAGGGCTAGCCGCACCTTTCCCATGTGAACTACCAGTGCGCCCCACTTTTAAGTCAATACGACATATAAATACTTTAACTATCTGCCTTTCAACGTGCTACCTCAACTACTAATGTACAGTTTTAGCCCACTAACTATCCCACTATTGGCAATGGTACTACTGTACTTTCAATAAAGCAATCGTACTATCAAATTCACAAAAGCTCTGTCTGAATACATTGCTCTTCTTAATGGGTTCAGTTTAGGCTTGTGCCGGTTTGAAAATTTTCCAACTGGTTTGATTTAAAGCCAAATATCTAACCGAACCGATATATCGAATTATATAGCTAATTTTACCACTGGGGGTCGCATTTGAACTATTTTTCCCAATAGAAGCCCATTATAGGTGTAATCCAATCCACTAGGTGGCGGTAATGCTGTATTAACTGCCAATACACACAAGGTTACACAAGAAGAACAAGAAGACGCAGAAGGACACCAAGGAACCTTCCTCTGACTCCGCTCTCTCAGTGGAGACACAGCGGTTGAGAGGGCCAAGCGAGAGGACGTTCCTGCAGTAGTTCCAGCCCCCCAAATAGTACAAGGAACTTCTTCAGTGGAAACAGGTTACTAGGGCAACAAACTGAATGACTGCTGACTCCCACGCACTTTTCCCCGCCCCCAATGAAATTTGATCTCTGGCAGCAGCAGCAGACAGCTAAGTGGAGCGAAGCTGCGGAGGAAGCCTCTGAGACAAACTAAACAAAACACTTGTAGGCTCCTCCACTTCATTTATAAACAAACAAACCTTATTAAGTTGTCATAATGCATGTTACAACGCAAGATAAGTTGAATATAGTCCCTTGACACGCCGCCGATGTGAAAAGCTTTTTTTTTTTTCTTCTTCTCTCCTCCAGTTTATCCGGTTGACGTGAATTAAACCATGTGGAACTCTTAAACCGGACCAAACCGGTTAAACCGGAAATCGGCACAAGCCTAGTTCAGTTGACTATTTAATCTGCAATTTCCTATGACCTGTATCCCAAACACACACCATGTGAAACTGTACGTGGGCAACTGTGCACTCAATGGGTGTGGACTAAGTTCTTAATGACATTACGAACTGAGGAAACAGCTCCCTGAAAACACTTTGCTATCTTCTTATAGTCTTCTCCTGCTTTGTGGGCATCGGTTATTTTAGTGTTCAGAGTGCTAGGCAGCTGTTTAGAGGAGCTCATGGCTGCTGATTGTTGGGACAAGGTTTCAAGAGTCAGAATATTTATAAAGCTTTGAATTTTGTATCACCTGGCCTTTCCTAATGGTGACTGTGAACAAGCTAGAGTCCTAACAAGCTAATTAAGGTCTGAGACCCTGGTAAAAGTTGTCTGAGAGTTCAAATGTCATCGGGTGCCCAAACTTTTGCATGGTGCTCCTTTCGTTTTTTTTTTCCACTCTTAAATTGTACAAAACAAAAATAACATACCAGTCATGCCTAACGTGTTGAAAAGCATGTTTCATCTTTGACTTAATTCCTTTTGGAGATCAGTTCATCCATCCCAAACTTCAGACAAAAAAAAAAAAAAAAATACACATATATATCAGCAATATCACACCAGAGGGAGTGCTGGTGTACTGTATCACAGCTGTGATGATATACAAGTGACATCTATGAGTTACAGTTAAGTGACAACCAATTATGATTTGTTTGCTTACTGAATGATTTATTTGGCTCCGCCCACACAAACCGTTGTACAGTTTGACTGGGACTGAAATGTCGCCAAGCACATAAACATTCCCGCACAGTTACGTCGTGTGTCTGCGTTACCACAGGCCTGCTACTCTGTATCATGTACATTTACCTGTATGTTTCCATTTATTGTGGAGTCTGGTGACAGTCGCTTTGGTGGCACACGTGTGATGTCATTGAGTTAACAGCTTGGCTAGACAGGTTGTGACATTCTCTGATGTCATATGAGCACACCCGGAGGTTTGCAGTGAAGTATCCTTTACTTCTCTCATCACGGGCTTAGAATTCCTGTTTAAACTTTGCATAACTTTCCCTCATTACAGTTGCGTTGGTCATGTGCTCGACAACAAGAGGATTTTAGGCTCATGTTGTGATGAAAGCTGAACTCATGACCTACACACACACACGTGCACACACTGATCAAACAGTGTGACACTCACTAAAAATGCTTTAACTCTCCACAAACATCCAGCACTGAAAACTACATGTGTTTTTTGTGTTCTCTGCTTTCCAGCAAGTCAAAGGGGAGTCTCCTGCGACAGCCAATCAGCAGACAGACAGAGCACCGCCACTGCCTGCAGAGCAACATATATATGTACATCATCATGCTCTTCACAACCCTCCATCAGATGCTGCTCAGGGATAAGAACAAAGTGGTAGTCGTCAGGTCGTAACTGTGTGAAAACATGAATCACCATCTCCTTTTATTACTGGGTGCTCTTCATATTTCGTCTCTTCCTCCACTGCATTCCTTTCCTTAACATGATCACACAAAACAACACCCACAACAGCCAAACTACCTCCAGATGGAGTTCTGGAGGAGGCACAGAGAGAGGACGGGGGGCAGATCCTCGACACCAGCCACTCCAGCTTGCCATAGCGTGGAAAAGCCGGCCCATGTGGACTCTGATATTGCGTACAAAACCCCTCTACAGCTGCAGGTGACTCAGCAAAACCCCCTCTGGATGTGACTCTGCGGAGCAGGAGTCCGGCCGGTGTGGCAGGATCAAACGTGAGCCCAAGGAACAACAGATACATTTCACAGATACCTCCGAAAGGCAGGTTTTGCCAGCTGTGCAACAGCTCTGTTTGGGCAAATCGATCTCATTTTAATGTGTGGGACTTTCACCCTCTCAACTCGATTCACAGCCAACAAGCAGACCAGTTAAACCCACCTGATCAAATATCACAAAATGAAAGCAAGAGGAAAACACAGGGTGGCATGCAGGAAAGATTTCCATGTCAGAGCTGTGTTCGGCTGCTCGAGATCAGATGTTAATCACTGTATTTCTGCTGCATCATTAGACTGTTCAAACACACGTTTAAAACAGGTCGTAAAGTTTCTTTTGTAGAATTGTGGAGAAATATGTATAAAATGATGCACAAGGTCAGAGCTGCAACTAATGTTGATTCTTTTATGGATTCATCTGGATATTGTCTCTTAAATTATTAATTTAGTCTATAAAATGTCAGAAAATGCAATTTCCTGAGGCCCAAAGTGACGTCTTAAAACTGCTCATTTTGTCCGACCAGCGATCCAAAGTCCAAAAAATTCAGTTTACTATAATTTAAAACAGAGAAATCATCACACCAGAGAAGCTGTTCCTCATATTTGCCTGAATGACTTAAACAATAATTGATTATTCAAATAGAAGCACCTTAATTTCTGCAGATCCGCTAATCGATTAATCGTTTCAGCTTGACACAACACAGCTACAATATCTGCACTTGACGTAACAGAGGAGCCATAAAAGACGAGTTGTTTCATTTCATTATGAGCATCATCCAGCAGCAGCAGAGACACAGTGTGTGTGTGGCGTCACAGCTGTCGGGATGTAATGATCCTTAATCAAGGTTCAAAAGGTTAAATTTGCTTTGATATTCTTACAGTTTAACAGATGCCGAGCGTTTTTTTACGTGCATGATTTTAATGTAAAAGCCGTACAGGCAGTAGACCAAAACTTTGTATCTTTTTTCTTATGATTGGACCTTCACACAGGTTTATAGTCGCTTATTCTACTGTCAAGAGTACATAAAATACCCATAAAAACATTTTAATGTTGTCATATACACACAGAAGGCTTTGATTACTACAGGGTTTGCTTGGCCCCACAATATGACACAACATAGGAAGGAGCTCATTAAACCATTACATAATGAACCAGTATACTACCCTGCACTATTTTAAAGGAAATATATCTCTATATATCAAAATAAAAGATGCCTGTTTTGCACTTAATGTCTGTTTTACTGTTTTTTGTGTGATGTCATTGTTCAGCCTCTGGCTCATAAGTGCAATACTTATCTCTGAAATGTAGTGGTTGGAAGTAACTAAGTACTTCTACTCAAGTAGTGCACATAAGTACAACTGTTAGGTATTTTACGCCACTGTATGATTCTGCTTCACCACTTTCATGACGTGTCACTACATTTATTTGGCAGATATTACTCTGCAAACATATAAAGTAAACTATTGTAACATATATAACACAGTTAAAATCAGCTCCACAACCAGATAAAATGCTGCTTTTATGTTACGTCATCACTATCTATAATCCAGTTTTACAATATATGATAATATTATTCTGTCTGTATGTGAGTACTTTTACTTTTGGTACTTTCTGGTGGTACTTTTACCCAAGTAAAGAGCCTGAATACTCCTCCCTCAGCTGCTAAAATGCATAGATGGAGACAGTCTCTGAAAATGGAAATACTCCAGTACTCCAAGTACCAATGCTTCAAATCTTTAGATACTCTGACCTGTGCTTATTTTAAACAGGATTATGGTTCAACGTCTAATCAAATCTCACCCTGGTTTTAAATCATTTTTATACCAGATTACCAGACATATTTTATGATATTGATGATGATTAATGCTTCTTCCCTCTTAAACTGATCATCTGACATGGAAAATCTAAATGCACTAAGAAACTAGAGCTGTCAGATGAATTTAGTGGATGGAAAGGTACACTGTTTCCCACTGAAATAAAGTAGTGTAAAAAGGGAAGTACTTATTCCTATACATCCATCAGGTCAGTTTAAAGAGTTTCCATCTACCCTCACATCAGACCATATAAAAGTGTTTTCCCAGGATGAAAAGGGTGTAAAGTGATTTTTGGGAGGCGCTGACCCTCCTTTAGCTGCCACCTGTTGACCGCAGGACAAATCCCAAGCGCCTCTGAGCGGCTTTGTGGATTTACAAACTCACCGATAATTTTCTCCTGGTAGCCCTTGGTGAAGAACTGCATGGCGGTGGCGGCCCTCCAGGGGGTTTTGAGGAGCCCCTGCCGCTGGGGGTCCTCCCCGAGCCCCCGCAGGATGGTGGTGTAAGCCGCGGCCAGGGACGGCAGGCTCATCTCGTTGTCCTCCACGCTCCTGGTGCGCTCCTCCCTCCAGCTCTCCATCACGGGCCGGTGCGAGCTGGACTCGGCGCCCGGCGGAGGCTGAGGAGCGGCGGCGCGCACGGTGCCGCCGGCCGGCCGCTTCACCATCCCGTCAAAGTGTCCGTTCATCACGGAGCCGCTGTCCCCGGTGTCTTTCTTGTCGTTAGAGCCGTACTGTGTCTGTTTGGAGTGCTCCATCACTTGTTGTGCTGTGTTCACCGTGTGTTTCCTGTCAGCTGAGCACTTGTTGGATCAGTTTCTGCTCCTCTTTCACGGATCACTTCTGTTTTTAGTTAAAGTGCGCGCTCCTCTTTCAGCCTCGGCATCCCAGTCTTTATAACAGCAGGATAATCCAAGGACACATCCTATTGGCTAGCAGGCTCCAAGGGGCGGGGCCAACATCTCCTCCACAAGTGGTCGAAGTTGATTCAGAATAAGATTTATGAGCATGTATTCACTGACCAGGAATCTGCTTTGGTTTGTGTTTCATAGAGCAAACACACAATAAAGATATTAAAAGGCAACAGGAACATAAATATAGACAGAAAAACTACAATAAAAATATGACTGTTCCTTAATATCTACAATATAGCTGTTTCAAAATAAATTCACTGTACAGTTTTGTGCAGGATGTGCAGAAGATTACAGTAAAGGATGTACGTGCAAGATGTGCATTAATGTGAGGTATATGGAGAGTGTCTATGGGGGAGACAACAGTTCATGTCAGTCCAAGTACTATCAGAGAAAGAAATATCACTTATCTGTTACAAGTAACAGGTCTGCACTCCATCTCACTTAAAGTCTACAAGAATCAGCATCAAAATATAGCTATAGTACCAAAAATAAAAGTACTCATTTTGCAGAATGGCCTATTTCAGAATTGGATTATAAACTGTGTTGATGAGTAACTAGTTATATGTCAGTTACAGTTACTTAGAAAAAATAAGTATATTAAATTATAGTTACTGATTAAAATGTTGGTGACCACAAAGGGATTACATCTATCTATCTATCTATCTATATATATATATATATATATATATATATATATATGTATATATATACATATATATATATATATATATACATATATTTTATACTGAAAAACTTTTAATAAAACTGGTGTCAGGTTTACACCTCCCGGTTTAAATTAAACATTTCTAGGACTTATTGCACAGTTTAAAACATTTATAAGAAAAGTAATGAAAAAAGTAATCAACTGTAATAAGTTACATTACTTAATTAAAATAGTTACATTACCCATACCATTTTTAACAGGGTAACTAATAATGTGTAACCTATTACATTTCAAAATTAACCTGACTAAAGGCTAATTATTGATGCATTAATGTGCTCATGAGGTGGTAAACAGATATATAAACAAGGTTAGGGAATAATTATTATAATTATTATTGTATAATTAAAATTATTATATTGTATCATTGGAAGCAAATGAGTTATTTATGAGAAAATGCAGAGTAAAAAACATAACAGGCTTAAGAATCATCAGCCTAGAACCTTTTTGTCTATTTTTTTCCTTTTAATTTAACACCATGTTGCTATTTATTCTTATTTCTAAATTAAAATGATTTCAATTACTTTACATACAGTATCTCACATAAGTGAGTACACCCCTCCCATTTTTGCAAATATTTCATTATATCTTGTCATGGGACAGGGACAGTTGTGTTGGTGCTCTTTCAGCATGTGTGAAGCTTGGTGAAGAGCACCAACACAACTGTCCTTTGTCTACAGTCAAGTATAGTGGTGGCAGCATCATGGTTTGGGGCTGCATGAGTGCTGCCAACTCTGGGGAGCTCGGTTCATTTAGTGAAACATGAATTCCTAGCAGAGCATGATCGTCCCTCTTCAGAAACTGAGCCGCAATGCAGTTTTCCAACATGATAATGACCCAAAACACACCTAGTAGATGACAACCGCCTTGCTGAGGAAGCTGAAGGTGAAGGTGATGGACTGGCCAAGTATGTATCCAGCCCTAAACTCACCTGTGCACCTGTGGGCCATCCTCAAGCTGAAGGTGGGGTAGTGCAAGGTGTCTTCACATCCATCTGCTCCATGATGTCATCATGGAGGAGTGGGAGAGGATTCCTGAAGCAACCTGTGAGCTCTGGTGAATTCCATGCCCAAAAGGGTTAAGGCAGTGCTAGATGATAATGGATGGCACACAAAATATTGACACTTTAGGCACAATTTGGACATGTTCACTGTGGGGTGTACTCACTTATGTTGCCAGCTGTTTAGATGCTGATGGCTGTGTTTTGAGTAATTTTCAGAGGAAGGTAAATCTATACTACTATACAAGCTGTACACCGACTACTTTAAGTTATATCAAAGTGTCATTTCTATAGTGTTGTCCCATGAAAAGATATAATGAAATATTTCCAAAAATGGGAGGAGTGTACTCACTTATGTGAGATACTGTAGCTACTGCAGGGTTGTTTAACCTATATTACACCATAATTTATTCGTTTAAATCTTTTCATCAATAATCTGAATCAGTGAGTAAAGTTATGAAATACATGTGTCACAGTATAAAGTGCAATATTGACTTGCAAAACTGAAAGTTACATTCCACCACTGTCTTTTTGCACAGACGGGATCCTCTGAGGATGAGGAGCTGAGGATGAAGTCATGTTTATAATGTAGCCTGTGTTGGAAGAATACTTCTGTAGCTGTAGAAAGACCTTGTTAAAGTAAATTTAAACTACTTTATATATTATCTGGTATTTTAAATCACCAATAATGCATCATATTAAATGCCTTTGTATCATATGCTTTTTGTGTCAAATCTTATCTGTGATGCAGCATCAGATAAATGTAGTGGAGAATAAAAAAGTACAATGTTTACCTCTGAGGTGCAGTGAAGGAAAAGCAGAAAGTCTCAGAATGGAAATACTTGAGTAAAGTACCAGAAACTCAAATTCCTGCTCACACACAAAGACATTTTAGAGTCAAAGCAGCAGAGGCTGAGATACCCTAGGTTTTCATCTTTCACACTTCCCATGACGTAACTTTTTATGAAACATCCTCATCATTTAAACTTTCTTCCTCTTACTGCTGTTTTTTAGTCCTTGTTGTATTACGCTCTTAAAAGAAGTGAAATCTGGGAGTACCGCCCAAACAGGCCCCTCAGGTCTGCTAGTCTGGGTCATCTAAGTGTTCCAGAGTCCAGGTTAATTAAAGACTTTTCAGTTCTTGCTCCTCAGCTTTGGAAAGATCAGCTGACTCTGTTCGTGTCTTTAAATCTCGTCTCAAAACTTACTTTCCTAACAGTTGATAGACTTATTGTGTGTATAGGAGTGTATGTATCTGCAGCCATGTGTATATGTGGGCATGCTTACAGGTATATATGTGTTTAAGTGTATATGTTGGTGTAGGCGTATGTATATGCTCATGTTTTATCAGTGTCACTTTTGTGCTTTCAGCTTGAAAAGTGCTCTACAAAAAGCTATTATTATTATTATTACTACAGTACAGTGAGGATATTTAATGTTTTCTATCTAAATCAATGTGTTCCATTACTAGTAATTTAAAAAAAAAATCAGCTTTCACTCTTCACTCTGAAGCAGCAACCTGCTCTCTTCCTGTTTGTTCAAGTCACAGATACTCACTTCTAGAAATGACTTGATAAGATGGAGATTTTTAACAGTGATGATGAAAAGTCTGGGCAAGAAAAGCGAAAAATAACATTTGTAATTTTGCTTTTTTCCTACAAAAACTGCATATTTTACACTCCCCAGGCCACTAAAAAATCCTTCAAATGAAACAATTTGTAAATGAAAACAACTCATGACTCATGTCCGAAAAAAATACAAGGAGACTGATACATTTTGAGGACTCGCAAGCTGTGTGTGTAACACCTTTCTGTTGCCTGTACAAACAGACTGTCTACTCTGCGCTTGGTTGCTGAGTTTCAGAGTTTCAGAAAACACTACAGAGGTGGTTAAAAACTACGGCCAGTTTTCTTAGTTTGGACCGACGACGAGGTGGGACTGTTACCGAAAGTAACACAAGTATAAGGCAGGCAATGTGGCGGAAAACAGATTGGGAGTCGTTGCAAAGCAAATACAGCGACACATCAGAGCGGGACTGAGAGCATCATCACTCGTCAGAGGAATTTAACACCACTGCTGAAAATAGTCCCTGACAAATGCACTGTTTGCTCATATTTGATAAAAACTGCAGTGACCAGCTGTTTTAGGAAATCACTGACTTTTTTTTAATGAAACTATATATTTGTGAGCCATTTTGTAAAGTCTTCAGTAGAAACCAATGGGCTGAGAGCCACAGAGAAAAATCAGAAAGTATTGAGATTCGGACTAACAGGTTTGTTTTGTTAACGGTAACACCAGACTCATCCTTGGAAGAGTCCACAACTGTGCATTCTCCCTTTTCACTGCTTCACGTGAGTGAAGTCGATGTCACGAAAAGGAAATCAAAGACTAAAAGTGTGAGCTAACAAACATTTACATTTATTCAATTTATAAAATACAGTAAAGGGTTTTTAGAAATGTTACAAATGTAAAAAGACACAAAACAAGTGACAATGGATGAACATCACTGATCCATCACCAACTCTGGAGGCATTTTAAGGGCTTTGAATGTTCTGATTAAGTGCCTCAAAGTTCAGAGAACATATTTATCAACACAGCAAACACATTTAACAGGACGACGCCGTCATCAGCACCAGAACACACAAACAACAACTCTCAGAATATTTAGTTTTTGTTAAAAGCAAAGGCCAACAGCTTGGAGGAGGGATCCAAAGATTTCTTCTTCTTGGCACTGTTTTCATCTGCTTCCGCCTGTCCATTTTCATTTTCTGCACCTCCTCCTTCAGCTCTCTTCCTCTTCTTCAGATCTGCTGCGTCTCCACTTTGGCCTTTTGCTCTTTCCGTCCACGACTAAGCAAAATGGAAAAGAAAAAAGACATGAAATGCACGTGTTAATTACTGAACAGGACAAACTGAAATCGTATTGTTCTTCAGTTTCAATTAAGGCTCCAAACACCTACATGATGATGACTGAACACACACACACACACACACACACACACACACTCACTCACTCACTCAGGCGTGCAGCTTGAAATTGCATCCTGTCATGTATAATCACTACTGACAGGCTGCTGCCTCTTTTCCCTCCTCATGCTTTTATTTTTTTACCCTCTTTCTCTCCGAGCCGAGACAAAAGGAGGCGCTTTCCTGGACGTAATGGAGCCAGGATGAATCATCAGGCCTGGTGAGTGGACTGGCAGCAACACAGGCCACACACACACATAAACACACACACTCTTCACCTCCAGTGCCCGATGAAGCAGTGCCCATTAACCCCATGCATATTCAAACACGCAAACACACACTGAAACAAACACCACCATTACAGAGCTGGTAGATGCTGCGAGCTCTTACATCTCGCTATTCAAATGTCATTTTACTGTATGTGGACAGAATTATGTCATTAGGACACACACACACACACACACACACACACACACACACTTTCCATTGCTGCAGGTCAAAGCTTCAGCCAGTTACTGAATTTCATTTCAATTACAACAAATAATTTGCAGCAGGCTGCGCTGGTGTCTGGGAGTTGCTACAGGTCACAGTTAGAAGATGGAAATCAGATCAGGAAGTCCAGTACAAAGAATCAGAGGCCACGATGGCAGGATTAGTGATGACACACTCAAATCTATTAAGTGATGGATGGAAAATCAGTCAAGAATTATGATACCTGAATTTAGGTCATTCATTAAAAGAAAATTATCTGGTTTTGGCTCCTCACATGTGGTTATTTGCTGCTCTTCCCCATTTTATACAATCATGAATTAAATATACTTGGGTTTTGGATTATAGGTCAGATAAAACAAGCAAATTTAAGGAGTTCATGTCCACTAGAAGGTGTTAGGGAGCAATTCTTTCGCCATGCCCCTGAAAAGTGCGCCAGGACAGTGGAATTACATCTTCCAAGCCCATCACATGATGCCAATGGCCCAAACAGACCTTTTCCCATAGACTTACATTGTGAAAGAGACGTCTGTAAAGCAGTGGATACATTTTTTGAGTGTCACAACACCCGTGAAATGACTTGTTTTACTATCAGGATTTGATCCATTCAGTCTGATAACATTTGGAAAGTCTATTACAGCCACAAGATGGAATCATTTTATTGCTATTCAAGTTAGCAGAGCCGTGATCCCGCCAAAATGGTTTAAGTTACAACTACACTTCATGTCTGTGGCGTCTGGCGGCATTTTACACAACTGAAAATACTTTCATTTACATGATGGGTATCCGATAAAATAGGAAAAAAAGGTATTGAATAAAATACTCTGTTGGTATCTGTATTGGTATTGGTGTTGCTACTGGTATGGTAATTTTTAAACAATATCCAGCCCAAAACAAAAAATGACCTAAGTATCAATAAATAAATAAATTCAGGAATAAATCAACAAATAAATAGATGTGTCGTAAAAAAGAAAGGGAATAAATAGATAAATGCAAAAATAAATGAACTTCAATAATTGATCATTCTTCTTAAATTAATGTGTAAAATGTATTTCCACACTGTTGCACAACTATATATTTATTTATTCCTGTATCTATTTATGCCTTGTTTATTTATTTCTGTATTCATTTATACATGTATTTATTCTTGTATTTTTTCATACAGTCATGTATTTATTTATCGATATCTTGGTCATTTTTCATCCACTGTACAATCCAGCAAATATAAAGTGCAAAAGTAATGAACATTAACGCCCCAAAATACCACAATGCTCTTTAAAATCCTAAAAACAAGCCACATAACATGTCGTCAGAACCTGAGGTTACATTTCCACCAAACTGCACTTTTGTTGTGTTCGATTTATTAATATTATATTGATATCCTTACATGAGAATAGTTTGGGTATCATGTCAGATTTTGAATATCGTATTGTGTTCTCCTAGTTTTAAAGGCTGCATTACAGAAAACTGATATAATTTTATGAACTTATGAGACTGTTGTAGCTTCTGTTATTTGTCTTTACCCACTCAGACATTATCTCCACATTACTGATGATTAATTATCAAAAATCTCAGTGTGTAAATATTTTGTAAAAGCACCAACAGTCAACCCTACAATATCGTCTCAATATCAAGGTATTTGGTCAAAAATATACATGATATTGGATTTTCTTCATATTGCCCCCCCCCCCCCCCGACTTTGAATTAAAATAAAAGTGATGAATCATTTTTTAAGAAGAAAACATCTAAAACCAAACGTTGTGTCACCACACACATTTCTCCTGCAGACTGACCAGCTCACTGTCTCTCACACAGTATTATCATAAGATCAATGCTTTGTGCCCTCGCTGCCAAAACACACTCAACAGGGTTCCCAGGCAACAGGCGTCCCTCCTCCCCTCCCCCGCTCCTCCGCCTCACATCCACTTCCTTTCTTTCTCTGTTTCTGTCGAGTGTCATCCAGCTCTCTGCTGAGAGTCTTGATGTATGCAGGGTCAGGACCAGTCTACTATACAGACGCACAGATTGACGTCTATTAGCACTTGTGTGGTGGGTGTGTTGTTACTGACACACTCGCCCTCGTTTATTCACCTATCGACTGACCACAGCTGATGGTGGAAACTGGTTTTGAAAATGTGAATATGTTTCAGTGAAACTGTGAGATTCTTTTTTCTTTCTTACAGGCGTGTTCAGGTGTAGAGCACCAGTGTTTGTGGTCGAAAAGACGAGTTTCAGTCAGCTCCATCACAGCTTTAAACACTGTCACTACTGCTGATAGATTCAGTCGCAGCTAGAGGTCGAGCAATTTATTGTATGATGTATTGGTGTGTAGGGCTGGGTATCGCCACTGATCTCCTGGAACGATTTGTTTTCGATTCACAAGGTCCCGATTCGATTTACTTTCCAATTCAATTTGATTTGATAGGGAATATTTCAGATACTAGTTTTTGCTAGTACGTGAAAGAAATTCTCAGAGAACTGATACTGTAAATTTTAAAAGGAATTATTAAAAGAAAAATAAATTCAGAGCAGGAATACAACTGAACATTTTAAAGCTAAATGCTATTTCTAGAGGACAAACAGTAATATTAAAACAGCAAAGTCACAATATAAACTCAATATCTGGCTGAAAACAAATCTAAAATGTCAATAAAATAAATCACATTTCTAAAATCACAACACAGAGTGAAGTTTATAAAGAATAAGTAACAGACATCAGTCAGTATCAGTCCTCCTGTCCTCTCTGCTGCCTGCAGGTCACATGACCACTAGCAAGTTTTATGATACTCTAAGCTTCAGAGAAAGCAGCTCCCTTCTGCTGTGTGAGTGTGTCCAATTTTAATATGTATTTACATGAACTTTGAGGTTGAACCACAACAGCGGGTGTAGCCCTATAAACACGAAAGTTAGTGAGTCTGTGACGTCTTTTTACAAATTAAAACCCCTTGTTGGGGGTGTGGACTTCTGCCATTTACTGAGCTATCTGCCTTTTCCTGCTCCAAACAATCACTATTATATCAGCCTTTAAAATTCAATAATCAGTCAATCAATAGCTGCCATATGCCATCAATGCTGATTAGTAGAAATCTAGTGATAAAGTCCCAACCAGGTTCATCAGAGGGCTTTTTTTTTTGGGTCTTCAGGCTTGTGCTCGTTAGTGCAGTTACACAATGAGATTCAGTTTCTGGGATGAGGTTTATAAAGTGGTCGGATGTGAGAGAACCCTGTTTGTCAACTGGTTGTTAGGGTTTCGGTTGACTAATAAATTTGTAGCACATTAGTCATTTTAATGACGTCACTCAGGACGTTTACATGCACACAATAAACCAGGTTATACAGGAAATCAGATTTACATGTACTGCAGTAACCCTGTTACAGCAGGTTATTTAAGTGCATTTAAACACAGTGACTAATAAAAACTGTCCCTCTGACATCAGAACAAAACTCACAAACAACTCAATGCCAAAATTTTCTATACCTTTAATACGGGGTTAAATACTGATGGACAGTCCAACAGTAACCTGAGATATTTATCCGAAGTCTGTTTAATTTTTTAATCTGCTATCAAAACTGCTGTTCTCTTGTGGTATCGTCATGTGTGACTATTAATATAAAACATATAGAACTGTAACTTAAGAGATATAAGAGAATTTGACCCAAACATGTGAGCGCAGAGATGAGCGTGGAGTGTCTTGGTGTTGCACAGTGAGGATCTGCAGCTGATAATCACCACTGTCTCTCAGAGTCTAATTGATGGGTTCACTGGTCAATTTGCTCTTCAGGGCAAACTAGACAAAGGCAGCATGAACTGAAAACACCTGACTGCTGTACACACACCTGCATCTCCTCTGAGGGAGAAGATAAAGAACGCTGTGATATCATATGCTATTACTTCATTATATTGTCATTTGGTGAATTTGTGGTTTTGATCAGTTGGCTAAAAATCCATTTTCAATATGTATTTATATCATTAATCCAGGACTACAGAACATTTTGAATAAAACGGCTCCTCTCTCCTGTAGCAGCCATTCTGTTAAAGGCTTGAGGTCAAATTTTAAAGGGGCAAAAGGCGAAATCGTTTCACCGCTAGGTTCGCTGTTGTGCACTGCCTGTAGACCAAAACAAAGTGTGTCATGAGCCACACCTCCCTCTACCTCTGCTCTCCACCCCCCACCCCACTCGCCTCGTCTGTGCAGCCGAGCACCGCAGCATCTCCACGGACTATCACATCCAGACGATCCCGGTGTTTCTTCCGCAGGCTCCACTTCACTCAGCTGCCCGATATACCCGCTGCTTCTTCCCACATTAACCTGAATAACAAACCAGGGCTCGGTGCTAACGTTAGCTGGGAAGCTAGCGGAGGCTAACTGGCTGTGCTGGCAGCTGAGTGAAGTGGAGCCTGAGGAGGAAGCACCGGTTAGCCCCGGTTTCACTACAGGCAGATTCACTCGCTACAAGGGTGAGGAAATAAAACCTAAACAGCCAACTTAGTTTAGCAGTTAGCGATGTCTTTCACTCACTCTCAGTCTCTGCTGTGTTTAGCTATTTCCCTGCTTTCCTGTTAGCGTTAGCACTACTCGGCTGCCACGCTAACGTCCCTACCCTTCTCCGGAGCCGTGAGCCCGCCAGGCTAACTTACAGCTATGGAGCGCTTCTACCAGCTCTTCTTGTCACTGAGCCTCTCAGCAAATATATTACATTTATTACAGGTACCATCATCATTGAAGTAGGCAGGGGAATAGCTAAACACAGTCGCCAGGCTGCCCGACGGGCTACATTTTACAATGCTAACTGCAAATGTTAGCTGGGCTGCCGGGCTACTCACCTAACACAACCGTAACACCTGACCCATTGCTGGGACCGAGCCGCTAATAACTCAAGCTCCGGACATTAACCCATGCTACGATTGTAACATTAAATTTAATTGAATCGACATAGCGACATGTGCTTAACGTTACTGTAACACTAATTAAAACAGACATTTGACTTTATGTTGTACCTGTCCAGGAGAAGAAGAGCTAGCTCCGAGTCAGATTGTAGCCCCTTTAGCTCTTGCAGTGCTCTACACCTTGGAAATTTGGAAATGCAAGGCCAATGTTAATCCGAGTTCTGTCCCCTTCTTTATCCGACAACTTCTTCGCCAACAACCGTTGTTTCTTAAGAGGTAATGTCAGATCCTGGTCGTCTTCAGATGAACGTTTCATTCCGCTCTCTGCCATTTCGCTTTGAAAATACGTGCTGCCATTGCTCACTGGCTGTAGCCTTTTATAGGGAGGGAGGGCCAAGGGCTCTGGGTGGAGGGGGTGTGTGTGTGTAGGATTTAGTGGCATGTGGCTGTGAGGTTGCACTAGGTTTGCTCAAATTGGTCATTTTTTCTGGACTTTCTGAGCTCAGTTACAAGTTTTCTGGGACACAATCACACATGTGATCTCTTCACATGACCCCAACCCTCCTCTCTGCTCCCCCTTAGTGTTTCTTACCAGTCGCTCCTCTGCTGTCAGCGTCCTGAAGCGTCCCATTGCCTCTTTGATGATATCAGTCTCTTCCAGGTCTGGGTGGTCCGCTGTGATATTCTTTCTGTTCTCCTCTAGCCACAGCTGGAAGCCCGTCTTCGGTCTGAACAGACGCAGTCAACAACAACCAAGTTAATCTAACTTACAGCTTCCATTAAAGTAACATCACACACAGGGTTTATGATTCTTTCTTTCACCTCTGGTTTTCAGTGTTGTCTGCAGGTGGAGCTGGAGGTGGGACGTCTGGTTGTTTCTGCTGATCCACAGCCGGCTCCGTGTTCTCCTGAGACTTCTTACTGGCCGTCTTTGTGCCAGTCATCTGCAGCAAGGTGGACTGAGTCTAGAGAAATTATAGGTATGTATGTAAGTAAATAGCTGCAGTTTTATACTTGAGTCTGGCAACATACCTGCACGAATTGCACGTTGCTATCTGTTGAACTGTTTTCCAATTTAAATCGGTTTAAAGCTGGTAAGCAGCACAGCTGTACCCGATTAAACTGTCCCTCCCGGCATCCTTACAGTCAAGATGGTGGTGAAGTAAAAGAAAAATGGAGATATATTTATCTCGAGTTGTGCCTAACTTTAGTGGTTTATAATATATCTGGTACGGAAATAATCTGCAGATGCTGCGGTTCAAAATGGGATCAAACTTTTTTATAGATGCCAGTTTTCGAGCCACGACAAAGGCCAAAATTTGGCCTGCAACAGACAGTAAGGTTTGTTGTTTTAGCCAAGCTGATTTCCTGAAAACTTGTGGCCCCTACTGGCCGGTTACCAGGAGTGAGGAGTCAGCAGTTCATGACGGTATAAAACAGTCAATAAAACAGATGTTTCAACAACTGTGAGTCACAGCAACCACGAGAGGACCTTGAGCATACAGTCATATATGTGCAAAGAAAATATCAGACTGTCTGGTCCAGTAGTTTGCGAGCATTAGCTGCGGGCAGACACATACACACACACACACACACTGAAGGAAATAAAATACCCCAAAGTAATATTAACAAAAAGTATTAAACAGATAAGACACATTGGAAACTTAGATATTCATACCTTTGTTTTGGGCCTTGGGGCCAGCGGTTTGAGGACGGGGCCTTTGCTTTGTTTCCCTGCAGATCCGCTGAGTGGAGATGGCTTCCTAATGGTTGTCATGTTGTCCAGGATGTTTGTCACTCGAGGCTGACCCGACGAAGGCGAGGGCTTCCCTGATCCGAGGACCTGTGTGTATTCCATCAAAACCTTGATCACTCTTCCCCTTAACATGCGAGTCTCTCTTGATCTCACAAACTCTTTTTGCATATTCACTTCTGATTAATTAGAGAAATCGGACGGAACAACTGTCAAAACATTTACTTACCTTGAAAGGATTTGCACGTCCTACTTTGCCAACTGCAAAAAGAGAAACGACATCAGATGCCAGTTTAGATTAACTATATTTTAATCACATCTGTATGGTGGAACGCTCAACAGCAATTATACTGACACAATTCTACCGTTAACATTTAATATATGGACTGCTGGTGTTCACTCACTTGGTGTCAGAGATGGCGTCACAGGTGAATCTGCTTCTTTAGCAAACGGATTCACACCTGAAGTACGAGACAAGAACATGAGACACTGCAGTCACCGACATCGTGTGCTGAGAACATGACGTGTAAAGAGAGCTGAAGTGGAACTGACGTTTTCTGGTTTCTGCTGCCTCCTCCATCTCCATCTCCTGCCCATCCTCCTCTTCATCCTCCCTGAGCTCTTCTCCTTGCTCCTCTTCCTCCTCCTGATAACGTCTGTTGCTGTGACGTCCTGCTGTGACCTCACTCTGGCCATACCTGTCCAAATAACACACTTGTGAATCACACTCTCTTCCCCTTTACTAGAGCAAATACAAGAGGGCACATCTTTCACATGCTCTGCGATTCTATCTACAATCAGGGATGCCCCGATCAAAGTTTTTTGGCCCCTTTAATATTGAATATCTGCTATTATGGAGTCGATACGATGGTAGTTCTTACTTAAATGCTTAAAGAATATGTATTTCACACATGGAAATAACAGCTACAGCTAATAGGGATTTCCAATCAAGTTTTTCTGGTCCCAAATCCAGGTCATTTAATACGGAGTATCTGCTGACACCACGTCCCAGTCCGATACTTCCATTTTCCTGGATCATACAGCTGCACAGTGCATATATTAAAGTACCTAAGGTTATTAACCCTTTGAAACCTGAGCAGCTTGGCTTGATTTCTTTTAAGAACATGGGACGAAGGTGATGAGCAACGAAAGAAGGAATGATGCAAAAAAATCACCAAGAAATTAGTAAAAACAGAAAATTAAAACAAGAAAATTAATAAAACAAAAGACAAAAAAAAGAAAAAGTAAGAAGGTTAAAAACATCCCTTTAAAAAAACAAAAACAAATTTCAAATCTATTTTTATTCCTGCAATTTAAGGGGCAATTCTTACTGAGTTGCTCAATGCCTTTGTTCCCATGTTTTTTAAAGATATCACACCAATGTGTTCAGGATTTAAAGGTTTAAATACTTCCAAAAGGTGTCTGAAAGCAGTACAAGAAAAGTGAAGTCACTCCGAGTTTCAAAGGGTTAAAACCAATTCAATGTATGCGCTTGACAAAAGCTCTGCAATACATTAAGAAAGAAATTCCTGAATCCAAACTGTTTCTTTACCTTTTTTCTTTTTACATAATCATAGAGTAGAAAAAAACCTCTCCATCTCACTTGATCACTTTAAGAAAGTATTTTACAGCGTTTGCTTCTTTGGTGCGTCCTTTGCCTGAATTACCTGAATGAATTGTGTTCCACTAAGTGTTAACTTTTTACATCATGTACATAGATTACATAAATGAACTACTCCTATTGGCTTTTTGCATGCGGGGACTCTTGTTGCGCCTGCAGTGGTGTAGTGAGTGTGGCTGTCGTAGGCTCTGCACCGCTGTCTGTCTCTCTTCCAAGCAGGGTGTTGAAACACATTGTGCCATAGATAACAGCAAAATTGAAGAGACTCTAAAATGACACAAGTACACATAACTTCTGTAAACAACATAAACAACAGTCTCATGCTGTGTTTTGCTGTCGTGTATGGTGTGTAGAATTTCCCAGCGGGTGGCGCTTAGCTCCTACATCAGATCAAGCTCTATATAGCTCAGAACAGCTGATCACAATAAGCTGAAACTGCCTTGAATACCGATCTTTGAGATCAGATGACGATATCCACAGTAAATACCATATCTAATACACCATATTTTTCATTGGCAACTTTACACAAAAACTGGAGTTTCAAAACTATTGACTTGATCTTGATCTTCAATTATTGATAAGATATAGATGACAGATTAACTGGAAGAATGCAGCTACAGAAGCACGTGCTGAGGTTCTTCACTCACAGCACACTGAGTACAGACACTGGCTCGCACACTGGCCAAAACCAGTACCTCGTAAAAGACTGCCACAGTGGTACAAAGTTAAGTCTTGTAAGTACATGTGAGTCTGGTGTAAAACCTTAATGGCTGCAATAATTTACTAGGACAAAAGGGAGAGATGCATTTTGGCGTTACCCAGAGGGCCGTCTGGCGCTGGTGTATTCTGGCTCCTCCTCCTGCTCCTCTTGCTCTTCCTCCTGGATCTGGTTGGCTTTCTCCAGGGCGATCTCACTGAGCCGCTGGGCGAGGGCCATGCGTCTGGATCGGGACGCGTATCGAATGGCCAGAGTCACCACATTCTGGGTCATGAGCTCCGCCAGCTCCACACAGCGAAACTCTCTCTCCAGCTTACAGGACAGCTGGAAGAAAACAGAAGTTGATTAATTTCAGTCATCAGGAGAGTCCGAACTAGCGTTGTCACGGTACCAAAATTGGGACCCACGGTACGATACCAGTGAAAGTATCATGGTTCTGAGTAGTATCACGATACCACAGCAAAAATGAGGCAGATGTGCCTTTTGTCATTTATAAAAAGATAAATCACTTTTCTATAATACATCAATGATATTTCAATGGAATAAATTACTTATTGACTTATTCATACTTCAAAAACAGCATCAATAAGTGATTAACATAGGGGGAATCAAAACATAATAAATAAATAAAATAAAAATCAACCAGCCACCCTCCTCCCCTGACAAGTAAAGAACAGTCCCTTCATAAGTAAAGAACAGTCCCTAAAGTGCGGTGAGGTTTGTGGACCGTTACCTGCCACAAAAAGAGAAATGTGAACGGCTCGTTTCTCCTCTGACACGTCACATACCTGTGTGCCGCCACAACTCGGCTGTTCAGGTACTTCTGGGCAGTCATGACGCCAACAAAGAGGACATTATTGGACCTGGAGCCGGGCTTCTCGTCGCCAGTGCGGTGGCCATAGTGCTCCGCTGTATTCCTGTCTGTGACCCCCGTTCAACCCACAACCGGCAGGATTCGCCTTTCGTTTCTGCTGCTGGTTGAAATCTGTACTCGCACAGCGTGCTCCTGAATGATTTCTTTTGCTCGCACAAAACTATTTTTAGTTGCAAATGCACCGTAGAGCTCTGTGGAAAACAAATCACTGTAGCTGATATAAACAAATCTAGCCTACAAGTGAAAGGAAATAAATAATAACTTTCACTGCTCAAAGATACTCAATAGCTTAGCTAACACCTGAAATGTCACTGGAAAACAAACCACTGCAGCAGCATCTAGAGTGCCAGGTGGCCAGCGCGCACCGTTATTGGACGGCTCACCCTCTTGCGATTGGATTTTGAACTTATCCCACAGTAGTGGTTCCATGAGGTACCGTAGTACTACGGTACTCCAACATTATGGTATCATATGTACCGTGGTGTACTAAGTGGTGTAAGTCTACCGTTGGTACCAGTATACCATGCAACACTAGTCCAAACAACTGCAGACGACGAGACACACTCCTAAACCAATGATCATAACATAAACTGAGTGTCAGGCTGTCACACTCACTGCAAACATCTTCATGAGCAGCTCCTGCTGCTCCTTCTGGGACTGACTCTGTCCGTCCTCGTCTATCTCGTAGCCACTGGACGACAGGAAGCTGTAGTGGTTGTGGAAGAGGACTGAACGCAAGAACTGCTCCTGGAGGACGACAGAGGAGGACACAGACTGAGTACTTCCAACTTACATTACAGACAAGTGTTTACCCCTTTATGTGCCACATCAGGCATGTTGTTCTGACAGAGGATTGGATTACTTTATGGCATCTAAAACAGTGGTTCCCAACTGGTCCAGCCACGGGGTCCAGATTTCCCCTTAGCCATTAGTTCAAGGTCCACACAGTTTAATACATTCAGCGTCATACTTGCGTTTGGCCATGTTGTCAAAAAGCTGTCCTTTACTTCTCACTCTACAGCAGGAAACAGCACTTCAAAATAAAAGCTCTGTGCTGGAAATTCACTGTACTTAAAAATAAAGTGTGTTTTTTACAAACTTGACATGTTTGCCAGTCACTTGCGGTCCATTAACAAGGGACCAGCGAGCCACTGTTGGACCATGACCACCAGTTGGGAACCACTGATCTAAAAGACAGTTCAATATTAACAGTAACTATATTGGAGGGCCTGAAAATGTGACACATCTTGATTAAGTTGGACCAGCAATTCAGAAACCCATTAGTAAATTTAAATGTAAAGTCACACCTACGTTCTATAATATACATATATATTGACGTCATACTGTTACCCACAGCAACAATAAGCATGACTGAAAGCAATATCATTACAGACTCCGCAGTGGTTCCAAAAAGAGGAGCAGCTTCAATAGTGTGGAATAAACTGTGGCGTCCTGAATGTTTTATGAACAGCCCCGGACTTCTCAGACTCTTTTAGTGAGTTACCGCTCAGAGGGAACTCATTCAGCGGCTCCTCTGGCAGCAGCACAGCGTCTCTCCCTCTCCTCTCTCGCTGTGCACACACGGAGTCGGTGTCGTCAAGCGATTTTGTCATAAACCTTTGGTAATGTAAACCTACGTGACGCTTGTCGCTCGACAAAAACTACATATACGTGACAGCCTATCACAGGTTACAGCGTGATGATTAGAGGAGAAATGGCAGAGCATAAAGGTCCAGGTGAAAAACAAAAGAACAACTCAGTCATTTAGGATTTTACTAAAAGAAGGAAATCACCTGTTGATTTATATATATATAGACCCCAGGGGACATTGATTGTATTTGGAAGCTGTTTAAATGTGTAATTTGTGGTAGATTTTATTTAGTTGATCTATTAATATTGTAACAGAATCTGAATCTCACTCTGAGTTACTGTTGTTCACAAACTAAAGAAATGAGAGATCATGTTTGTTTAGTTTTTACTGAATATTTGAAGCAAACTGTGAAACTATATCAACTATATTTTATTGTAATTCTATGTTCTTAAATTAATACAACATTAATTTTTACTAATTGATCATATCGGCGAGAATATCGTCATCTCAAAAATACCCTGACATATCGTGATATTATTTCAGGGCCACACTGCCCACCCCTAATGTAAATATTTTAGCATATATTTAGTGAAGTAGTTAATTATTCTTTGGCTGTGCTCTGCCACTACTAAACGTCTGAGTGAAACCCTGTTGCTGTGTCAGTGTCTGATCAAAGCAGGCCATCTCAGGTGTGTTTACCTCCATTTGTCCTTTCTCTGTGGACGTCTGACACAGAGGCAGCTTGAAGGGCAGGATGGCCACAGCAGGTCTGGGCAGAGTGGGAGGATACCTGGAGCCTTTACATGGAATACACCTGGCAGGACAAGAACAGACTGGATTCAGGGAAAGACAAACAACATCAGAAACATAATGATTAACCAGCAAGAACTTGAGTAATCCTCCAGGGATCAGGGCCACGACAATCAAAACATCACACTGGTTTTATCCTGCTGACCATGGACCAGATTTAAGATTTAATGTTATTGATCCCCAAAGTTAAATGCAGATATTGTCCTGCTGTCTTTTGATGTAAACCCAAACTTTGCTGTGTGAGTTGATCCATCTGTTGAAGTTTGGCTGCTGGTTTTGTTGCTGCTACCATCACGCTGTGAACAGAGAAGTCCCTGCTGGTGCGTTCAGGTGCTGAACAGCAACTTTACGAAAGCTAAAGCACATTCACATATTTTTCCCCACAAGTTTTGTTTTTGTGTGTCTTCAAAATGTGAGTTTGGCTTTCAGTTTACTTGTCCTCATGTGGTCTTTTTCAGCAGCTAATTCTCAAATCTCTGATTTCACAGCTTTTCCCGTCCATACCAAATAAAATATTCTCTCCTATTATCCATCAAGCAAGTTTCAAATCTGCACATTTATGCTCATGGTTTAAAGAAAAAACCAACAGCTACCTGGAAAGTGGGAACTGTACTTAAAAGGGACCTATTATGCTTATTTTCAGGGTGATAGTTGCATTTTTGATTTCTACTAGAACCTGTTTATATGCTTTAATGTTCCAGTAGCTCAGTGGTGAGAGCGGGCGTCCCATGTACAAAGGCAGTGTCCTTGCTGTAGTGTGTTTAATTCCAGCCCAAGGCACCTTGCTGCATGTCATCCCCTGCATGTCCTGTATTAGTTTTTGAGCCGTCTTTAAATCAGACAGACCCTAAAAGTTTGCCTGTCTCCTTCCTAACTCCAACTTCAATATTTCAAAGAGAAGACGACATATAACCAGCTCAGATGTAAAAGTCTCAGGTGACAGGACGACAGAAAAAAGTGGTGGAGAAGAGAGTTCACCTGAGCTGCTGAGGGTTCTCGTGTACTCCGACCACCCAGTAGTGGTCTGATTTGCTTTTGCAGGTCTCTCTGGTGTTACACACTGGCGTCCATGTGTTGCCCAGGGAGCGGTTCAGCATCCGGACCACCCCCTCTGAATCCACATAGCAAGGGGTACCTAAAAAAGGCAAAATGTAACCAGGTTGTCATGTTACAAATCCAAAGATGTGGGTGCAGTCAGAGGCAGATGCGACTTCTGTGAGGAATATTTGCTTCTGCTCATTTAATATGTAAAAACAAGTCAGAGAGGTGTTTTCAGAGTTCAGTAAGACTAACCCTCTGCAGTGAATCCGAGCCAGGACAGGTGGGATTTGTGAGACAGTGGGAGAGGTTCCCCGTGGATGAGCTGCCTCTTCCTTCGACCGAACTGCAGCAGCTGGACACCCAGAGCCTGCTCCCCGTCAAAACCAGGAGCTGATGACATAAAATGAGACACATGCACCAATGTGAGGCTTCGTCAAAGCTTGAAGATGACAGAAGAAACTGTGAGTAATGCAGCACAGGAGGAGCTCAACACAGCAGTCATACAGGGTATATACCACAGAGGTGTGAGTGTGTGTGTGTGTGTGTGTGTGTGTGTGTGTGTCTAACCTCGATGGTAGACAATGAGCAGCTGCTCTCCATGTGCGGCCATGCAGACCACGTTCCCCGGCAGGCTGAAGATTTCTCTCTGGACTCCGCCGATGGAGAAGAGTCTGAGCATCAGCGCACTGGTGGCAACCGCCGCCCAGCCCTGACCCAGACAGACTGCCTTCGCATCCTCGCCCTTCGGCAGGTCCACCATCCACTCCTTGTTAGTGTCCCATGACGAGAAGTGGAGGCACTGAAGCTTACTGAGAGGACAGAAGGAGCAGGTTGAAAGATGTACTGCAGGAATTTCCAAAAGAAACACAAACAGGGTGGAGGGAGGTTTACCTGGCAAGCTCGTCTGTGCCGGGGCAGGCCAGCAACGCGGCCTCCTGCGACAGATCAGCCATGGTGTGACCCAGCGAGTTAGTGAGGTGCATGGCGTGATGCACAGCTGTGTCGTGAAACTCCACATCGATGGCGTTGTCCTGTTCATCATTGTAGCCTCGAATGATTCCCACCGAGTTCCACATCTGAGACAGAATGGTAAAGTTTCATCTATAGTGAGTCTTTTGGGTCATACAACAATATAAAATGATTCCAGCAGCATTTATTTGAGTCTACCATGAAGCGGTGTGTGAGGTGTGCAGGGGTGGATCCTGGCTGAAAGGCCTTCTGGGGAGGTGTTGGCATGGGCCCCTCATAGACAGGACGCAGGGGCACCAGCGGGGCAGCTGCAGGACCCACGGTGCTGCCTGTGTCATCATTGTCCCCGAATCTGTCCTGACCGAGCTTCAGTGATCCAGTGTCTGAATAAAAGACAAAGATGGAATCACTAAAAAAAATTGTTAAGTCCACCTACTCTCCATTCATCTGAACTGTACACTCAGACTATAAAACACCCAACAAGGCAGCAGAAGTTAAACTGGACAGTAGGTACGGGCAACCAGAGGTTAGATTCCCGAGTGTCCTCTGTTGTAAGAACCATTCAAAAGTTAAATGAAAATGGTTCGACATGACATCTTAATGCAGCTAGTCTAATGTCTGCAATAACCCACCATTCAGTTTAACAACAAGTCTGGTGTAAAACCACATTGTCTCCCTCCAACTGTACCTATGAAAAGATTGGAGCTACTAACATATTGATGAATGCCAGATTACACACAAATTTGTTTGGCTCACGTTTCATGGATGAGACCCACTGAGTTTTTTATCAACCAAACTTCCACAGATTTAAAAAATCTATAACAAAGCACTGATAATTTTCCTGTTAGTCTGGGGCAGCCTGACATCTTAAAAACAAACTTCATGTTGTTTTTTAACTTAAATCCATCACCCATCTTCATCCTCCCTCACTCTGAACCCTTCTGTCACTCACCCAATGAGTTCTCATCATCCAGGATCGCCCCTCTGTTCCTCACCCGCCCAGTTGCAGGCATGAGGAAATCATCATCATCGTCTTCGTCCCCGGTGACGGGTTTCTTAACCGGCGAGTTGGTGTCACTCAGCCCTTCGTCCATGAGTCTGTCATCGTCTTCATCAAACAGGTCGTCGTAATCTCCGGCTGTTTTTTTGGCCGGTGCCTGCTGAGAGTCCGGTGACGCAGTTAATTAGCATCAACGTGACACAAAAGAGAAGAGAGGCTGAAAAAGCCATGAGATACTTTCCACCTCTTACGTATCACCACCCTGCAGTTGGTATTTTTGAGCTGGAGAAAACATTTATATCACGTGTAATATTTGAGGGTTACTTTGGTGGTGTTGGTGCTGGATGTGGAGGTGTGGAGTCCGTCCAGCAGGCACAGGCCGCCTTCTGTGTCTGTGTAGACGAGCTGGCTGCCTGACGGATGCCAGGCCAAACCACACACTGTGAAGCCCTTCTCATGCTTCTGCCTGCAGCAGAGACGAAACAACGTCAACTGTAGTGATCCTGAACGTCTACTGCTCCTAAAGTTTAGCTGTTCATCTTAATGGCGGCAGTTAGTATTTGCCATCAGCCAGCTTGAGTTGAGCTCAGACCGGCCAGTTCACCCCGCTGCAACATTCTAAAAGGGCTTTGTTTCATTGCGAATCTTTGGTCTAAACTGCGCTTAAAATATCTCAATTCAGTTCAAATTTCAACCTTTAAAGCTATAGTGCGTAACTTCTACAGGTCCGTAAATGTCCGTTTCACCCAAGCCACTACTAGAGGAGATGACACAATGCTGATTAAGCCGATCAGCTCCTCTAACATCTCGCGGTATTTTTCAATATATATCATTTTTAGTTTGCGTGTTGAAAGGCGTCATTCTCGCACTGGCGCACAGGAAATGCTTCCTCACAACAAGAAGGGAGGGGGAGGAAGAGCAGAGAGTGTCACAGCAAGAGGTAGAGCGCAGGTAGAAAGAGAAAGCAACATGGTGGAGAAGCAGCCGAGACACAGGTCAGAAGTGGATCCTACCACAAAGAAAAAGCCTGGACGTTCGGCTGAAGGTCTATTAGCAAAGAAGGAAAGTGACCGACGGAGAAGGCAAACAAGGATTTGTATTGGCGTCGCTTTTCCTCGGTGGAGAGCCCTGAAGGAAGAAATTGGGCTGAGGGCAGACACGGATGTTGCCTTGCTGCTGTTGGATAAGTAAGTGACTTGGTTTATAATTATATTATGAGTAGTATGTGTTGCTGTTACATGTACTGGACCTAGTACTTTATTATTTTCTTGGAAATGGTGCTATGAACGTAATGTAATGTTAGCAGCCTGGTGTTCGCCACATTGTGTAGCATTGTGTATACGGTGTGAAGCGAGTGTTACTCTGTGTACATGGTGTGTGGCGACTGGCGAGTGTTACTCTGTGTACGGTGTGTGGCGACTGGCGAGTGTTACTCTGTGTACGGTGTGTGGCGGCTGGCGAGTGTTACTCTGTGTACGGTGTGTGGCGACTGGCGAGTGTTACTCTGTGTACGGTGTGTGGCGGCTGGCGAGTGTTACTCTGTGTACGGTGTGTGGCGGCTGGCGAGTGTTACTCTGTGTACATGGTGTGTGGCGACTGGCGAGTGTTACTCTGTGTACGGTGTGTGGCGGCTGGCGAGTGTTACTCTGTGTACGGTGTGTGGCGACTGGCGAGTGTTACTCTGTGTACGGTGTGTGGCGGCTGGCGAGTGTTACTCTGTGTACATGGAAGTGCCGCCGGCCTATTAATTGTAATTAGGCATTATCCGCTGGGAGGCGACAGAAGTTACACACTATAGCTTTAAATCTCAACAAACATCACAAAATACAGACATTTGAATTTGTTCTTAACTTGTGCACTCGTTCTTGTTGCATACCTTTCCACACACAGCTTGCTGTTAACGTCCCACACCGTCAGTGAACCCCCGACGCTGCCAGCTGCCAGGAACCGCCCACATGGAGACCAGGCCACCACGTTGATGAGCTGCAGGGAAAACAGGGTGGAGAAACAATTTCAAAATGAAGCACTGACAGACTGCTGATGATTTCAAACAAGTCGTCATTTCAGTGCCTTCAGATTGTATCAGTTACTTAGCCTGAAAATTTACATCAGACGAAAGGCTGCAGAGCAAATTCATGCATCTCATGTCTGAACATCAGATAAAGGATGATAAGGGAACAGGGAACAGGAAAAAAAAAGGAGGTAATGAGAACAAAGTGAATTCAGTGTGAAATGTTACTTCACACTGAGCAGGCCATCGACACCAAATGAGCTCTGGCATGAGTCCAAGTCATTTAATACAGCGGCAACAGTAGGTTGTGGTTCAGTGAGTTCACGAGGTACAAGCTCATAATGTTGTAACAGGCAACACCTCGTCGCTTCCAGCAAAAACAAAGTCAGAACAGTCCAGGGGACAACATAAAAATCACCTTTATACTAACTTTGTTAAATATTTGACGATCGGACGAAGCACCTTTTGATATTTACAAAGATTTTGCTGAAAGGAAACTTTCCAGGAGCCACAAGTTACATACAGACATACAGAGATTAGTATTGCAGTGACAAGAAATTAAATTATGTGTTTGGTATTGAATAAAAAGATCATAAAAAGCATGTTGAGAGCTCTCATAATCCTCTGATAAATAAAAATGCCACTTTAGAACAATATAACAGATCTGAAAGGAGACAGTGTTAAAAGGTCTGATTGTGTCCTTATTGCTCGTACACACTGTGTGAGGAGTCTAATAAAATTCGCACACTATCTGAGGCGAGTCAGATGGTGAGTTGATAGACTGGGACACATCTGCGCCACTCTTATGTCTTGAAAATGGAACAATAAACGGCTCTTTGGTCACAGCCGCAGCATTTCTGTGCATCGAGAAATCTCAAGACAGACAAAATGAGTTTGAGGTCAATATGCTCTTTAGTGTTAGCATTATGCTAGCTCACCAGTGTGTTCTGTATCATGTTATACTGTGTTTTGAACAGCTGGTTTGTATTTGTGGGTCAAGTTTTGGTTCTATATTTCTGACACAGCCCGTTAGTGGACACACAGTTTTCAACTTCAAGTGTCAGCAGTGCACACTGGCCTTTAATCAAGATGATGTACACAGTATATGTTCAGCTAGACCTCACCTGAGTCAGCAGATCATCGGACAGAGTGCTGACATGATCCCAGGACCCTCGCTCGTACAGGTGCACCTTCGTCTCCACGGGAACCGCTAAAAACTGAGCACAGACGCATGTGGTTTGCACTGGGGAAGCGCTGATGAAATGGGGATGCAATCATCAACATCAGGCCCAAAGACTCATGTCACTGACCTTTGCCGTCCCGGGCTGCCAGGCCAGCCGACACAGGGACTTTGCATTACTGACGTCGTTGGTCTTCTGCAGCAGAGGCCAACTGATCAGCTGAGACTAAAAGGGCACAAAGCAGATCAGCATATTAAGTTTTACAAATAAAACAAAGGTTGTGTTGAGAAAATCTTCAGTTTGAGGTGCTAAAACACCGACGTACCTGCTCCTCAATATTCCACACCACGACGGAGCCGTCACAGCTGGCGGATGCCTGACAAGGAGAGCAGATAAAGTTTTGTATTTGTTGACATCCAGGTTGATCAAGTTGGCTCAGGTCAAATAACATGTGACAACAATAGTAGACACTACTGTGGATACTAGTCATCAGCACACAATCAGCTAGCAACCTCAGTGTTGCATTTCTGACACCTGACAGAAAAAGGTTTACCCACCAGGAAGTCATCTTTGGGGTCAAAGGCGACACTGAGCACGGGCGCCTCGTGGCCCCGCAGTGTCTTCTGCTGGCTGCTGTCTGACACCTCCACCACCTTCACCATGAAGTCACTAGATAAAAACGGAAAAATAAATAACAATAAATATATGAAAACAGGCACATGTAGGCAATCTGTGCTCACACGTGACCGACTGCCAGCGAGCAGCGACGGGGGAAACATCAGCTGTTAACCAACACGAGCGCAAATTGTTAAATCAATGAATGAAAGGAACAAAATAATCCTGATTTCCTCCGACGTCCGCCACAACACAGATGCCAAATTCGCCCTAACTGCCTCAGATGCCTGAATTTTTTACAATCAATATCTCAACAGAAATTACCAGTGTGAAAATAGCAGCATCAATAGGGCACCATGCTCTGTGCTTTGGATGCTGTGATAAACCCATTTAGGGAAAATCAATTCTGGCAGCAAACAGACGTTTATCTTCAATCAGGACTAATCATGAGGCAATCCAAAGTTCTGCTCCGTCTGTGAGGCGGAAATATCATTCAGGTACACTGCTGCGTGCGGCTCATTCTGTACTGGAACAACAACACTGAACCTAATGAGATCACAGTCTGGTTTAGTCATAGTATACTGAACACAGGACGCATTACGCACGACAGCTTCACCAGCCACCACAGGAGAAGCCAGAGCGGAACCAACGTGCATCGTTTGACTGAGTCAAAGTGACATCTGCTCATCTTCCAGCTCTCTGGGATCACTGGTGAGAACAAAATATCAGGATGAACCGACGGGTCTGTTCAGTCAACTGGACATCTTCATAACTGAATATATCTTTAAAATGTGATTTGTTTTCCCACAGGATCATGGTCCATATGGGTGGAGCCTGTGTTAACACCAACCAGGGGCCAGATGAATAATGTGTAGATTCATGGCTCAAACTATGTGTACACACAAAAAAAGAAATATGCATTTTTTTGGTCAGATTTATAAAGCTGTGCGTACACCTGATTCTGTTTTGTAAGTCTTGATCATTGCAGCACTGGGTGCACATGCATAAGTCATTTCAACACCCACAGTTCTCTGTAAACAGATGTAGAAACGCCCTTAAACATGTGTTTGCATATCGACACTTGTGCCCCTCCAACACTCATTAGACCTGTCAATGTGAAATACGGTAAAGAAAGTGCAATTTCACCTACTGTATCACATCAGTGAGGTTCTCCAATGGTACCAGAGCAGCTGTCATTACACACAACGTGGCATGCCAATTAATTGCACAAGAAAAATGCCCCCTAGTATGTAAAGGCCTTTTCATCTCTGTGGTGTTTTGACTTTCCTGAGACTGTATTTATGCCTGTTTATAGGTTGGTTCCTTATTTCTTCTGTGAAGCACTGTGTGACATTCTGCTCTCAAAAGGTGTGATAAGATAGATATTTGTTGGGAGTTAGGTGAAAAAATTGATACAACTCTCACGTCTGAATCATAACTGTGATGCTACAGTCAGAAAGCAGCTGGTTAGCTAAGCATTCATGATGCAGCCTTTGTCAATTATGCCCCAAAGCTACGGAACACACTACCTGTAGATATCAGGGAAGCCAGCTTGCTAAATATATTTAAAAGAAAGCTAAATATGCATCTGTTCACTTTAGCCTTTAACTATTAGCGAATATTAGAGGTGCTAATCGATTAATCTTTCCAGCTTTGGACGAAGCAACGCAATCACATTCCTCCTGCTTCCAGTTCTGTTTTACTGAGGTGATCATACCTGGATCCGGCAGCAACTCTGGAGCCGCTGCTGTTGAAGGTCACATGTGTGGCGTTGGTGGTGAACCGGGTCAGGATGCCATCGGGATCACCGTCAGGAAACGTGTGGATCTGCACTGTGTTGTTGGAGCTTGCTGTCACCAGCTTGCCGTTCTGTGAAGGGAAAAGAAAACACCTCAATCCTACACTGACGGCTAATTCATTACAATAAATCTCTAAGAAATCAATCATACATCACAAGATCCCAAAACAACCACAAGACAGAAGACCAACCTTGAGTGCAAAAGAGTACGCCTTTTCCCCGACGGCGATGAACTTTGGATCGTCATCATCCAGACCCTCAAATATACGAACGTCTCCATCGTTCCCGCAGGTTACAATGAACCTGAGGACAATTTCATCGTGGTCAGATTTGGGCAATATTGTGAAGCAGAAGGAAAAGTAGCAAAGCCCCCAACTGATTATTTTGTCTTTTCACAACATAAGAATTTCTAAGTTAAGTAAACAATAATACTGTAAAAGAGACGGTGATGAATGAGCATGACATGACAAATGAGTTCCAGTGTGTGTCAGATCCCATTTATCTCAATGTTAGTGCTCCCAAACAGTAAAGAGGTGACACTGGAGGTCCTTTGCTTAACTTGAAATAGCAGTAGCATAGTGTAGAAATAATCTATTACAAGTAAACTTCCTGCATTAAAAGTTTCACTGTGGTAAAAGTACAAAAGTATTAGCATCAAATACACTTAAAGTATTTTAGACTAACATATATTGTACAACAGGATTATAATTATTGATGCATTAAGGTGTTCTTGTTGTTCATCTTTAATTTTGCAGCTAAGGTGGACCTAATTTTAGTTCCTTTAAATTCTGCTTGTGTATGTGTAGCTTGTGTATCTACCCCCTGGACCAATAAAGCATTATCTTACCTTAACCTCTAATAATAAATTATAATTTATTTATTGATTATATTTTGTATTATTAATCAGAATCTGCAAAGTAATTTAAGTTATCAAATAAACAGTGTGGTGAAGATGAAGTATACAGTAGCAGGAAATGAAAATACTTAAGTACAAGTACCTCAAAATTGCATGTATGTACAGTGGTTGAGTAAATTTACTTAGTATCGTTCCACTACTGTAAACAATAAATTAAGCCATTATAACAGGGGTGTCAAACATACTGCCTGGGGGCCAGGACCAGCCCACCAAAGGGTCCAATCTGGCCAAGTAGATGACTTTGTACTCCTGATATTGATGCTCATGTGAAGGCTGAGAGGTGTCAGCAGCAGGTTAAACACTGAGCAGATACTTTATGTAAAATACTGCGTCACACTGCAATATCTTACCAAGAATATTTGTCTTATTTCTAGACAAAATGTCTCATTTCTAGTCAAAACAAATCTCATTACACTTAAAGTAAGACTCATCACATGTAAAGTAATTTGTTTTTAGACGTTTTCACTTGTTTCAAGCAAATTTTTCACTTGGAATAAGTAGAAAAATGTGTCCATTGAGTAAGTGTTTTTTTCTTCTTACAAGCAAAAAAAAAACTTACTCCATGTCCATGTAGATGTGTAATGAGTTACTTTTTAGATGATGTGTCTTATTTTAAGTGTAATGAGTTACTTTTTAGGTGATGAGTCTTATTTTAAGTGTAATGAGTTACTTTTTAGGTGATGTGTCTTATTTTAAGTGTAATGAGTTACTTTTTAGGTGACGTGTCTTATTTTAAGTGTAATGAGTTACTTTTTAGGTGATGAGTCTTATTTTAAGTGTAATGAGTTACTTTTTAGGTGATGAGTCTTATTTTAAGTGTAATGAGTTACTTTTTAGGTGACGTCTTATTTTAAGTGTAATGAGATTTGTTTTGCCTAAATAAGACATTTTGACAAGAAATGAGACAAATATTCTTGGTAAGATTTTGAGTTTTTGCAGTGCACAGGCTGAAACAACAATGAATACTCACTGTGGTCGTATTTAAAGATACTGAATATTGTGCAAAATATTGTCAACCAGCAGCTTCATACAAAAGAATCTGGTTCAGACTTCTATCTTAAAACAATATTAGTGAAACCCTGTTGCAAATGCACTGACAAAACTTTAGACTGTAAATGGTTTGTAAGGCAGGGGATGACTTCACCTGCATCTTCAATAGCTTCACTTTAGTGGACAATTATGAAAAAAAATGCACATGTACTGAAAGTGAGTTGTAGACTGACTGAATGTGGAAACACTGAGACATGCTGTTGAATTTGCTCATGTGTTTTTCTTGATTTTCTTGATGATTTATCAATGTACTTTGTAGGAGTTGTTATTTATGGGTTATTATGCACTGGTTTTACTGGTCCGGCCCACTTGAGATCAAACTGGGCTGTATGTGGCCCCTGAACTCAAATGAGTGTGACAGTCCTGCATTGTAATGTCTGACTTACCTCCCAGAGTCATCGAAGCAGACCTCGGTGTGTCCCTCCGAGTGGACGAAGCGGATCGGCTTCCTCTCACACGGCATCTTCACAAAGCACCACACTGACAGGCAGAAACATACGAACACATGAAGGTACGTGAACCTTAAACAGTTATCGTCTGCAGAGTTATTATCACATCACTGGTTGTCAGTTAGCAGAACAGTTGGGCTAACGCTAACAATACAGCCTGTGTCATTAGCTAACTTACGCTATTTCAAACTCAACGGATGGATCGATGAACGGTGTTTCCGGTTTGACACGTTCAACTCGGACTAAACAAGGAGGTTATCTAACTAGTTATGACTCCAGAAAAGATTTAATATGACAACTTACAACTTCCCCGGCTGACTGACTGTCTCCACTGAGTCGATCCTCTTCTCCTGAATCTCCCGCGCTGCGTCAAAAACAAGGAACCGCTGCGTCACGACTCCCGCCAGCTACGTCATGACGCAACGGACGTAGCTCCTCTCACGTCAGAGGCAGGAAGCGAATGTCATAAAAGGCACGGCTGGATTATTATCAAGTATTTTAAATATGATGATAACAAATTGTGAACCATTGTTATCTTTTTTTAATCTTACCAGGGAATTTTATAGTCATAACCTAAAATCCTTAATTAAATGCCTTTTTAAAAGTTGTTTTTAATTTCAATTTAATGCTATTTTGAGTGTATTAAATTTGTAACAAACTATAAATCCATGTCAGAAGCTAATATTTACTTATTTAGATGTTTGTTTGATGGAGTCATTATGAAAATTATTCTTCTCTTCCAATGAATTGGTGCAATTGATTGTACGCTCTTACAACTATGTAAAGGTAAGAGTAAGAATACAAGTTACCAGTGTAAAACCAGTTAAAAGCATATTTAATTACTAGTATGAATTCTTCAGGGTAAAAATACTCTGTTACAAGTAAAACTCATGCAATCAAAATTCTACTGTCTATCTATAAACCTTTATTGATCCCCAGTGGGAAAATTCAGATGTTGCCGGAGTACTAGTACAGCCAGGTTTAGTACAGATAAGTAGAGAAAGTAAAATAAAAATAATAAAAGTATATAAAACCAACATAGAAATAATATTTTTTTAATTAGTAAAAGTTTGAAGTACCAAAAGTTAAAGTACGGTCTGCTTCAGACTCATGTATATTAGATTACTGTATGGTAATTAGTGATGAATTAATGTCAATTTAAAGTTAACTTTCTACTTAAGTAGAATGTACAGACATTTTATGTGAACCATTAAATGCATTGAAATTACCTATTTTTGTGAACCACATTTCATCTACCTGTACAATATGAATTTGGAGAAATACCTTACACACCAATCAGTATCACCTCTCCTTTAACATACATCTGAACAAATCATCAAAATAATTAAACAAAGTTGTCATTTTGACACATTGATGCTGTAACTGCATTTTAGCTGGTTGAAAAGAGGGTGAAAAGAGATCTTAGATGTTCAATATCCACCAGTTTTCAACTAGAAATTAACACTGAAATCTCGGTTGGTCCTCATTGGGTTTCAGCTGGTAAATGTGGAGCTTATTCTAATGTAAAGTAAAGTGGTCAGATAAATATAGTGAAGTAAAAAGGTACAATATTTGCAAAATGTCCCAATTCAAGCTCTTGTAGTAGCATAGTAGGTTTTCTGGCGCAACTTTATTGACTTCCATCATCGTACTCTGTCTGACAAAGTAGGAATAGTAATTGTGTTATTCATTTGTTTTAATAATACAAATGTATGAAAAGTTAGATTCAGTGTATCTGCATTAAAAACAACTATTTGAGGTTTGATTAATATTCCTTCATTCTCACATTAACTCCAACTGGGGCTCAAATCATATATTTCAGACCACTTTTTACATTGCAAAGCACCTAAATGAAACAGAAAGTTAAGTTCATTCACTCATGCTTTTAATTATTTGATTATTTATAAGCTCTGTATGCACCTCTTGGCTGCCAAAGACAACCTGCCACCACCTGACTGAATCTCCACTCACCTGTTTGAATGGCTTCTCAGGGGAGGCTTTGATTAGTGCAACAGGAAGTGCTCTGTTGGCAGGCAGCTGGGTGTCTAAATATCACACCACTGAAATACAACAGTGTGTGTAAGAATTAGGACATGTACAACAGACCTGATGTGTGTGTTTTAGGCTGCACGTGACTGTAAGTCGTCCTGGATGAACTCAAAACGTAAAAACCAGTGTTTCATTTCTCAGATTTAGATATCAAATGTATCCTGGATCTAATGTAACACAAGACGTTGGTGTTTGAGGTGCTGAAAAATGATGCTGGCTAACTGGATCATACAAGACAACATTAATATTTCATGTATATGGTTCAGGAAAATCAATAGATGTGGCTCCTGAACTCTGTCCATTGACTGAGCGTTGACATGTACACAGATGGAGAGATCAAAAGCAAAAATAGACTTTGTCTGTGGCGTAAATCTGACAAGCGTTCCTCATTGTCAATGTTGCAATTTAGTACTGACCTTTGATAAAGCTGGGGGACTTTTTTTAATAGTTAAAAATATCGAAGCAGCTGAGGCTCAAATATCCTTACATTTCCCATCATGCAACATAAATGTAGTGTGGGTCGTGGTGCAAAAGTGGTTTGCAGGTCCATCCTGAATGGACCACAAATGACTTGCAAAACGTGTCAAGTTTGTAAAAAACACGCTTTATTTTGGAGTACAATACATTTCCAGCACAGAGCTTTTATTTTTAAGTACCATTTCCTGCTGTAGAGTGAGTGAATAACAGACAGGTGCTTAACAGAGACAGCAAACTAGCTTGACGACATGGCCAAACGCAAGTATGACACAGAATATATCAAACTGTGTGGACCCTAACCTAATGACTAAGGAGAAATCTGGACCCCATGGCTGGACCAGTTGAGAACCACTGATGTAGAGCATACCTGAAAAATCTGCAAGTCTTTCAAACTCCACACCTTCTGGTTTAGATTTTCTGTTATGACTTGTTATCTGACCTTCATATGTCATGGTATTCTCCTTTAAGCAGGACTAATATACTTTGTTTCGGGTAAATCTAATTTCTTTTAACAAAGAAATACACAGCCATTTAGCCTGACCCACCCTTAAAAATGGAAAACCTTTATATTATGGAAGAATTTACCAGCCTAAAAACTAAGAATTTAATTGGCAACAACTGCAAATAGAGAACTCTGATGGATAGAAAACACAAAATGGAAAAAAGGAACAACAGAACGGCCAATTTACTCGAGCATGTAGGAGTAAAATGTTGATATTTGTATGACAAGTGCTGAAGAAAAGACAAACTTGTCATGCCTGAAAACCTAATGGCTGTATGATGAATATTTCATGCACTGTTTTGTATTCAAACAAGTCACCTCAGGGGCAGATTTTTTTTTCTTTTACACTGCTTGTTGGAGAGAGGCTGAATGACACATGAATCAACTGAGAAAATCTGAATCCCCCCCACTTATGGGGGAGAAATTGTCTTTTTCATGTCCTTATCTCTCCATTTGCTCTGCTCAAGCGTTGACATTTAGAGGTGTCCTTTGCAGAGAGCGGGATGAATTGTTTTCAGAGCGATACTTCAAAAGCGGCATTTTCCATACCATTAGCTTGTCTGACTGTGACACGAGCCCACGGCTGCAGCATGAGCAGGCATAGATGGATAAGCATGACTTGAGCTGCACCATTAAATTGGCACAGAGAGTGACAAAAAAAACCTGAGACACAGTCGTACAACAGAGGCAGTGTAAAGGGCATTTATTGGTTTGTATATCAGTGTGGTGAATACAACATGTGCCTGGAGGGGGAAGACTGAGACTTCTGCTTGGTCCTATAGTGAACTGAACTCCTCTCTGTATGGTGGCAACTCAAAGCACTGAAACTTAAGACAACAAAAGCAGAGCGAAAAACAAGAAAATCAAGAAAACCTCATCACTTTTACAACATGTGCAGCATTTATAAGAAAAAAAACACTGACAATTCAGAAATGTTGTAAGTCACACAGAACAAAATGGAAACTGTTTTTGTTATAGAAATTAACTATATTTATATTCATATTACATTTTTGTGTTATTTTAATTACTGAAGTTACTGTGTTATTTATTAATGGGTACATTACCTATATTTAAGCAGTAATTACATTCAGCATTATTGAGCTACTGTCATTTATAGTACTTTGTATATTGTTTCATTTTTATTTTTGTGTACGGTGTTTATGTAGAATCATTATGTTCCCGAATTGGTTCCTACCTGCCCTTGTTTTGTGGGGACAGGTATGAGTGATACACAAGAGAGAGTGAGTACCTTGTGCTAATCAGTGAATAGATGTTATTGTATTCCTCAGCTGGAATGTGTTATTATTGTTCTGCTGTGTTGGTAAAAATTATACAAAGAGGAAGAAACAAATGTTGTAGCCCGTTCATTACCCCCAGCCTGTGAGTACAATCAAATATGTAAAGTTTGGCCAAACATTCTGTTGTATTCTGTACTACAACTTGTAGCATTTCTGTATACAGTTTGTATGTATTTTGTCTGTGTTTGTGTTTCTTGTGTTGCATTGAGCCTTCAGGGCCACCGTAGCTCCAATGCGTAAACTGTCGAGGCAAAACTGATGTTAAAATACCAATTTACAGAGGAGTTTCTGCCAAGACTTAACAGTAAAGAAGCAGCTGAACTGACTAAAAAAAGACAGGTGAATCAATGCAGCTGTGCCGCCATCTTGTGGCTGCAGAGAAGAATGACTTCAAGTCCTCTTCATAAGAACTGACAATCATGGTTGTTAAGACAAACTGTTGAAAGGCATAAGGGGGTGACGTTTGTGACGTCTACAGTGTTTGTACCACACAATCAATAATGTCTGTTTCTGTCACTTTGTATGTCTTTCTCTCACCCACACTGATTTAATCCATTTTGTGTTGTAGATGAAAACAGTCCTCTCGTCATCAGGTAAAACAAACTGTCTTTACACAAAGTCTTTGAAAGTAGATGTGATTTGAATTTTGCAATTAGTTACTACAACAGTGATATGAAAGGACCACTCTGTACTATTTCACAACAATGAGGGAAAGGGTCCAAAAATGTTTAATTGGAGAGTTAATGAGGGATTAATATTGTCTGGATATTACTAGATGCAGTTGGAGTCGCTGTGCCTCGCAACTTTGACAGCACTGGGTGTGAGGATGAGGCCTAAAGTAACGCACCACAGTCTACATGAAAGGAGGTTTCAACCAAGAAACCATGGAAGGTGCCATTCCTCTAGTGGACACTAGAGGTACTAGATACCCGCATAAGACAACTCTGATTAGATTGAAGTCAGTAGGGTAGTGCTCCAACTTTAAGAGTCAGTATTTCAAGTGGTCTTAGTGATGTTGTTTTCTTGGTGGGGATCCTTACTCCATAAAGGGTATTAAGGCAAATGTTCAAGGGCATGTTTGCTTAATTATATGTGCACAGTAAGTCTTGACTTGACTCCAGTAGCTGTCAAGGTGGCCGGAAGCTTCAAACCAGCCCTTAAGGAGGAAACATTACCTCCATGTGTTCTTACAGGACTCAGACCTTTAGAGAAGGCTTTGTGTATTTAGTTGTTCTTTCTCTTGACAATAGACCTCTCCAGTTCTGCACCTTGTAGACATCAGAGATTTGCAAAGTTACTCGAATTCAGTGGCAATTCTTGCCTCATGCCAAGAGAACCTGCCTTGGCTTGTCCGGTCTTTGCCTTCCATGATCCGGCTTTGGGCTGTCACACAGCGCAAGCTCCACCACACTTAATGTGATACTGTCGGAGGTAGTCCCTGAGCTGAGGTGGCAGCAGCAGGTTGTCAATGCCCTGGTAGGTGGTGTGGCTGCAGATCACAGCCCTGCACAGGTGCTGCAGGGTGAAAGGGAAGGTCCTTGGAAGCGGTCGGGATAAAAGGGGCTCAAAGAAGAGGCAGGTGGCCGGGTCACTGTAGTGTCGCAGTAGTCCTGTCACACTGGGATCCCGGTACATGCACGGGTCACGCACATCAAAGCTGAAACGCTTTTCGTTCTGCTCAATGCGTGCGTGCAGGGAGCGGCTGTAGCGACGGAAGCTGACTGAGAAGAGGAACTCATCCTGAGCAGAGTCTCGGAGCAAAAATGTTCCCTCTGGTTTGCCCTCCAGGAGCTCCTCTGCCTCAAAGCGGTTCAACACACCCCAGTAACAGGAGCTGTTGTTGATCTGGAGGAGATCCGGTACCAGGATGTAGTCAGTGTGGCCACAGCTGCCCTCTGCTCCCCCATGAGGACAAGAAGGGTCCCAGTCCTCCAGATTAGTGCCTCCAGTTCCAGGAGAGCAGCAGATGTCATCCCAGGAGAGAGGCGTCTGTGGTGGGGAGGTAGAGGAGGAGGAGACACTGGGTTTGAGGGGAGCCTCCATGTGCTTGAGGGCATTTGAGTGGGTAGCCTGATTTTTTATAAGGTGCCAACATCGGGCCAGTTCAGACTTGGGCGAGAAAGGACACTTGTCCTGCATGAGCTCTGAGACATGGATCTTGCGTTTGGTCCAGAACAGCACTGAGAAGGGTCGCGAGGAGCCCGATGCATGGTGGTGATGATGATGGTGGTGATGGTGAGAGCGCAGTGGAAAACACTGGCCCACAGCATCCTGGAACTTCTGCCTTAGAGAGCGGCGGGTCAAGGCCTTCCGACACACTACATCAATGTCTGCAGATGTCAATGCTTCCCCAAGAGTGTTGCAACTACACTTTCTCTCTCTGCGCCGCCTTGGACAGGATGTTGATCGTACACCCAGCTCCTCTGTCCCCTCCATCTCGAGCCCTCCAGGACTTGACCCGTTTCGAGAGCTCCGGGAGCGTTTCTTCCCCCGCCAGACATAACTGTCTGCACTCCAGCTGCGGAGGCCACTTTTGGGACGTGTGTCGGAACCTCGTGGCTTCTTCTCTGACATGGCTGCTTCCTCTTCTTACTCTGTTATGCATTAAAAAACAGACGTCTTTGTCATAACTGTATTTCAGGGCCATGTCTCAAATCATCTGTGAAACAATATGTCATCTATTATCAAAAAGTTGCTTTTAATAGAGCAGTGTACAAAGCCCCATTGATAAAAGGAACAACTTCTATGTTGTTTTTTCACCACAGAGAGCACAAAAGTATCAGTAAATATCATTTAAGACTTTGCAAAGTCCACTCTGTGATCTCTTTAGAACAATTTAAGTCGGGAACTAAATGGTGCCATAAACCACCCTTTAAGAGTTCTCCAACTCTTCAAATCAATTCAGATTTTTCACGATTTTTTAACGGGTCAGTATTTAGGATTTAGGAGCATATATTGGCAGAAATGGAATATAATACAAAATGTATGTTTTCATTAGTTTATAATCACCTGAAAATTAAGAATCATTGTGTTTTTGTTACCTTTGAATGAGCCATTTATATCTACATAAGGAGTGGGTCCTCGTTTATCGAGACGGCCATGTTGTACCGCCATGTTTCTACAGTAGCCAGGAAAAACACTGGCTCTAGATAGGGCTGTTCACGTTTGGCATCGGGCACTGTAGCTCACAGCCCCTCTGTGATGAGCAGCATTGGAAAAACTTTAATTTAAAATTTAATGTAAAACTGATTTATTCAGGGGCGGCATGGTGGTGGGGTGGTTAGCACTGTCGCCTCACAACAAGAGGGTTCCTCTGGATGAAGAGGTGGAAGGATGATTGTAAAAATTGTTGAGTAGTTTTTGACACGCGCCATTTTTGGCTTTAGTCCAACTATTCATTTTTAGTACGGATCCTACACACTGTTTTATAAATGAGACCCCATGTCTGTCGTTTGAAGAAGAGGAGACCTCAGTAGATAATTCAGCTCCCTGTAAAAACCTACTGAACATCTGGATTTGAAATTATAAAAGAAAAAAGTTCAGCACACATTAGCAGGTGCTAGGCTAGTGGCCCATCTTGGACATGCCATATAGTGTCTGAGAGAAACGTGAAAACTGCTTTGTTCGGTGTTTTTATCAGTTTAAATCACCAGGTCTGTTTCTTTAGGAGAGGAAGACACCTCTGCAGATAATTCAGCTCCTGGTACAGACCTCTTGAACAATGAGGACAACCGTGAGTTAACGTTTGGCTCACAGGAGAAGTTTCAGCTGGTTGCAATCTGCAATCCTCACCGCTAGATGCCATGATATCCTACTTCTGTAAGGCTTTGCAAAGTCCTTTTCTTCCTGATCTCGTGAATGCATTTTAGTTGGGACCTTAATGGTGCTATAAACATAACTCTTCAAATCAATGATGGACTCCTTATCCTGACATTTTTTTAACCTCTTCTTAAAAATGTATTTATCTGATTCTTTTAAGTTACACCACAACTAAAAAAAGAACACTTCCAGGATTTCCTTTAATCTGTGTGTGCAGGACTGCTATCTAATTACTTGGTACAAGACTAACAGGCTGATGTGGAGTTTTTTTCCTGATCATCTCCAGTGGCAAGAAATCAAATTTAAACTGCAGAGTTCAGAAACAGCCTGCAGATGAAAATAGAAAAAACAAACACTAAAATAGATTTAACATGTACCCAGACAACATTTCATGCTTCATTCATGAGATGCTTCAAGAGGAAAGTTTTCTTAAATTGCCTACAGGGCTACAGTTTCAACACTTCAGTCATACAGTGATAGATGGCAGCAGTTTGCAGAGATGGTCTCTGAGAATAATAATGTAATGGAAGTGAGCAGCCTGTGAGCAGCAGCAGGAGGTTTAACCTCACATGCTCGTAATCACTTGTAATTAACTCTTTGAAGATTAATGCAGAAGATTATCTTACCTTCCAAACAGTGTCAGACATCCACATCCATGTTATGGCCACTGCACATTAGCGGACATGTGTGACCTGCCTGCAGCCAGCTCCAGCTCTAACAGACAGCAGACTGTTCCGCTTCCTATATAATTATGATGCCAAATCCCTGAGGGGGCAGCAGTTTCCTCTTCTGTCAGGGCCGGGTCTGAATGAATGAATGAATGAATGAAGAGGGAGAGAGGGAGGTGGAGGGTTGAGAGGGTTTGAGCTGGGAGAGGGGAGGGAGGGGTGTAAGGGGAGGTTTGTTTCAGGTTAATGGTACTGAGACATCCTCTTTTTTCTTCTACATTTCCTTTACACATTCATTGACAGATTCAATCTCCCAAAAGAAAGAGAAAAAGATAAGCAGAGCAGCCAGAGAGTGCTTTTTTATTCTCAAAGTGAATTATTTCCGCCTGTAATTCTATTTCTACACACAGATTTAAGTTGTTTTAATTTCATCAGCAGCCCATGTCTTAACTTAAAGCATCAAAGCACATTTCATGGGGAGCTTTAAATCTGTTTGTCTGTCTGTGCAGGATGCCAAACTACAAACAGATTGTACTCCTTAGGTTTACGAGCAGCCTGCACACACCACCCGCTTCGGCGTATCAGAATCTCTCTAATTAACCATTCAGCCCAGTAGAGGAAACAACCAAGCATTTTAAAAAGCTCCACTTATTGATTGAATAACCTTTGAGTTTCCCAGTTAAAACTTCCAGCAAGTGCTGCTGAGAGGGCTCATCTGTCAAGGTGATGTCATGCACGCAGCGTGGACGACATTTTGGGAGATCTATAATTCATGAAACAAATAGACTACATCTATCAGACAAATAATATTACTCCCAGTGGTTTTATGTTGTGTGTGTCCTCTAAGCCCTAACAGATAAAGGATAGTCATCAATAAATGCCTGACATCTCAGATAATGTAGTGACACTCAACTTCCTCTTAACTGAATATTTAATGCTCTTCACATTATCACGCAGCCCGGCAGGATGATAATGCCACGTGTTCTGGCAAACTACCAGATCAGTTTATCTGCCTCCAAAAAAAAAAAAGTAGTAAAGAAACTGAAACTAAACTTTGGCTGAAGGCCCCAGGGGTAATCCAAATTAAAATTTTGTCTCTTCTCACTTTGGCTCCTTCAAAGTGTTCAGTCAAAACTGAAATCAGGAACCAATGAGCAAGAAAGAAGAAGAGCAAAGAAAATAGTGGTTTAAGTGATAAAACTGACCCCTGATTTCATATGATTTATCCATTAGATCTGGTCCTCAATTTCTGACATGTAAGTGTTTGAAGTAAAACAAAACTTCAGCGTCTACATCTTTGCTAGAGGCTCTGTGAGGCTGCACTTAGGTAAAGTGCTTTGTGCTATATGCTAACATCTTCATTAGCATTCTCTTGTTCACGAAGCTATTCTTGGCCTACTTGCAGCATATTTATGTGTGTACATTAAGCAAAAAGAACAATAAAAAAAATGTCTCTGCTCTCCATTCTCAGAACAGGGCACGTACAGAGTTTGGCAAGCGAGCATTTACACTTGCAGCTCCTCATATGTGGAATCTTCTGCAGAAGGACTTAAAGTTGCACAAATGAAACACCACGAAACATGAAACCACACAACAACAAACGGTGTTTAAAATCAAAACTTTTTTTTATGCAGGCCATGTCAGATCTTGCAAGAGCCATCTGCTGCATCATCAGCTGTACACACCATGTAATCCGATTACATCAGAGAAGGATAAGTGTTACTAGGCAACACTTCCATCAAGTCATTCACAGATTCTCAGAAACTCAGCATTTACCGCACTCTCCATGAAACATTCAGCCTCTTCATTGAACGACGGCACAAATTGATTGGGAAGAATAATGGATCGGAGGAAAACACACACAAACACACACAAACAGGAAAACACACAGAGAAACACACAGAGTCCGGTGAACCAGCGAGAGAAAGACACTTGATCTGAAGCGGAAGACTTAATTTATCAAAAGCAGCATGAAGTTAAAGCATGATTAAAAAAAAAAAAAAAAAACAGGAAAGAAAAATCTACTAATCTTTTGTTTCCTTCCGTCACAGCCTTAATTGCTGCACTGTAATTGCATCGATCCAATTAAACATTAATACAACAGACCACTAATAGTTACTCACAGAGTGGAGTAATACAAATGAAGTACAGTACATGTAACAATAATCAAGACACATTTTTGAGTGGAGACTTTAAGGACATTTAGGATTTGTGATCTGATCACCCAAAACAAATGTTAACACCCAGAGGTAAACAGGGTCAGAGGGTAGGAACACGTGACCGACGTGGTTGTATGGAAATCAGAAATTGGAATTGAAATTCAATGCACTGGCCGTCACTGTCCTCCGCTGAGGCAGGCTTACTTATGGCTCAAGAAGCCTCTGGGGTACATTGTCTCTAATTTAGATATCCAGACTCTTTCAGCCAGTTTGGATCACTTTGGATGACTGTGGCACCGATGGCCATCCTTGAATTTAAAAATGGCTGACCAAAGAATTGTGGGTCTCCTTTTGTCGCATAATCTTGTAATGGTGTTGGGTGAACCTTTGTAGTAGAGTATTTCCGGTTTCCCCGACATACTGTGTACCACATTTTAAACAGGTGATTAAATCAACACAGTTTTTGGTATGAGGGCTTCCTCAGGCCGTAGTTTTAAAAACATTATTATTGGCTTTGCTGTGTAGCCAGATTTGTTGTGTATGAAATTCCCCATAGCCCCTTGGTTTTGGCATTACCAGGGGCTTGACCTTGGCTTTGACTAAATAATCCCTTAAATTCTTGTTCTTTCTGAATGCGGTGATTATTCTGTGATCTTTTAAGACTGTCACTTCCTTGTGCCACTTGAGCCCCTAAGCTCTTTCCCAAAATGATATCGTCTGACTCCAGTAACGGAAACAGATGGTGAGCAGCAGCAGAGCTGAGCACCAAGCTCGGACCTTACAGATATTCTGTGTACAGTCTACACTATAAACACACATGAAGCCTGCTCATATCTGCTGCACCAACTTACCATGAGTGTGTGTGAGTGTGTTAGTGGGGTGTGGCGCAGAGTTTTATCCAGGAAGTGCCTCCTGCAGTGGGTGAAATCAAGTCGGCCCATTAACCTGCTGCAGCCAGGACTCGACCAGGGGCTCGTATCAGTCCACATTACAGAGGCATCGATCCCAAGAGCAGCACAGCCGACAGGAGCAGTCATGAATAATTGATGCTGGACTGATTGAATGGAGACTCTACTCTGCTTGTATTTTTATATGAAGGCTATTATAGTTTTTTATTGACATTTACGCAGTCAGAAGTGAAACTGCAAGATGCATGTGTTACAGTTTCAGAGGGTTGTTTGCACTCAGCGTTAGAGGCACATGTTCTGTGAAAGCATGTCTTATCATTTTGGTTTATTTTTATTCTTAGACTGCTCACTGACAGACCTGAATGTGAACGGAACATGCCATCACAAATCTGCATCTTTTACAGATGAAGTGGCCATATCACAAACCTAAAGCCGCTCTGATCAATAGGTATATATTAACAGTGGATTAAATGGCTACGTGCAATATGACCACAGAGAATCGACTGTTCAGTTCCTCTCAGCTCTACACAGCATTTTAGCATCTTCCAGCTCATTGTTTTCCTTCTCCAGCCTGAAACTTTACTATTGAAGTCCACTGTCGCCTTCCTGAGCAGCCACAGCAGGCAGCTATGAAGAAAACTCAACAAACAGCAGGCACAGTTGGCACCAAGCTGGTGAACATAGTGGTGCATTTATCAACTGAAGAGCCAGATATTTTACCTCAGGGAGAACCAGAGCTAAAAGTAGAGTTAATATTGGACTTACATTCATCAGATGGACCAAAAAATAATTCCAAATACATGATAATATTGTTCCATGCCTGCTTGATGTGTAAATAAGACACTATTATCCGCCACCACCTTGTCAACTTTATAAGGTGTTACTATGTCAGTGTAGTGTTCATGGCTTGCTGCATTTCCCTCCAAGGAGCCAAATAACGCAGGTTCAACAAACAATTCAAGTTCTTAATACAGCAATCACAGACACAGATTCTTCAGTACCAACTTTTTCTTTATTTGTGTCTGAATTTTATGGAAGCCAATTTTTGCCAGTATGACGAATTAAGATCCTTTAAGTCATTATAAAGAGACACTTTATTAAAATTATGATTTATTATCTCAAAATAATGAGAAACCTTCTCAAATATAATAAGTTAGTATTAAACATAAGATAAAATAATGACATACATGCACACTGTAAAACTTCATTTTAAAGGCCCAGTCCCTTTTACTAGCCCAGTGTGGCTACATAGTTTGACAAATCAACGCCTATCTCAATTAGACGCCCGGCCCTGTTGCCAAGCAGTTAATTTTTATAGAAGTTCTTTGGGTGTATAAAAGCGGGTTTTTGGCTTCTTGAGCTCACATTAGTTAGCCGCTTTGATTGCACATACAAATATGAATATTGAAACTTTTGTCAGTATGGAGATGCTACATATTGTTAGCTCAGTTAGATTCTCCACAATTCAGTCGTTGAGTTAATTTTACTGAAACAGTGATTAACAAAGAAAACAGAAATGTACTGAGATGTACCAGCACGGTAAACAAGAGAAATGTGTGTCCATTCCTTGATTACCCAGTAAGCTATTCATATTCCTTTGGTCCGTAAGGGTCCTCAGATCAAAAGAATCAAAAACGTTTTTCAAAAAAATTAATCCAAATTGTGAATATTGTTTATCAACAGGATAAAGTGATGTTGGTGTGCTGTAATCCTTTAGTGCCATTAAACGGATGTCATATCTTTCTCTCTCTCTGATGTGGAAATGGACTTCCAAAGAATCTTAAAATCAATAATATAAGAATAAGTGAGCAGGAGAATAAGAGTGACACGTGAGCATATACAAGCTTCAAACATAAACGTGAAATTTCACAATTTTTGAGAATGTTATTACATGGGTTAATAAGGTTGTGTGTTTCAAGAAACACAGCTGGCTGTGTTAGTAAGAGGAAAGCCATCTGATCTTTCTCACTTGAGTTGACTTACCCTGATCATACACTAACCAGAAGTTATTGCCATACCCACAACATTTCCTTAAACATTGTCACTAAATGTAATCTGGGGTTTTGCAGAATTGTCTAATTTTGATGTACCTGTCTGGTGATAGATTTGCATGATAAAGTGACAGTGCTGAAGCCAAAGGAAAAGATCTTAAGTGCTATATCGTAGGCAACTGCACTTGCTTGAGTTTCTTGAAGACATTGCACCTCTCATCCAAGACCCTTACGGAGTCGTTGAGGTCACATGTGAGTCATTGGCCCATCCCGCCATCAGGTGTAAATGGGTGTTAAGTCATCTGGGGAGGGCTCCCAAGACTGCATTGTAGGTGGGTGATACGCGGTGTTGCAGACCACCTCCTCTTTTTAACAATGGTTGTTCCAGTTTGATGTAGATGAAGGAAAGGAGGAGGTAGGGGAAGGAAGAAGGATGGATTTTTAGTGAAACAGGACACACCCCTTGTTTTCAGGCTCACCTGTCTGCATGATCTCAGGTTGTTTGGACCCTGTATGAAGAAGAAAAGGAAGGTATACTTTATTAATCCCTGGGGGGGAATTCAATTTTTTTCCACTCTGTTGTCACACATACACAGACCTGAAATACACACACATGCACGAACAGGACTTATACTGTACATGCATTAAATGGAGAGATCCCAGAGTGAGGGAGCTGCACTCTGAGCAGTTGAGGCTTCAGTGCCTTGTTCAAGGGCTCCAGCTAACAGTCCTCGCTCCATACTTGGTCCAGACAGGGACTTGAAGTAGCAACCCTCCAATTCCCAAGCCAAGTCCCTATGGACTGAGCTCCTGCTCCATTTGAGTCCCAGTCCAAGTCAAAGCGAAGTTGAGTTAATTTTATTTATTGATGATTACATTTTGGTGCACTTGTGTTTTACATCCATTCAAGTCATGACAATAGACTGCCACTCTTAACCATATTTGTGTGTGTTTGCCTTCAAAACATTGCACCATTGTGTGCGTGCATGTGTGTGTGTGTGTGTGTGTGTGTGTGTGTGTGTTGGCTGAGAGGCAGCATGATCATGTGAATTACAGAGATGGTAAATTGAATCAGCAGGGAGTCTCTGGCTCCACTGGTCTCAGTTGTTTTCATTGATCTGTATCAGAAGACTCCTCTGACCAACAGCAGCGCTGCACCTCTCACTTTAGACACCACAGGGTCTCATTACATCTCACTTAAAGAAATATTCCACCTTTTTTTCTACTCTCTGTCTGTGCGGCAACCTGAGCTGTCGAGCTGCCTCAAAGTGAAGTGGATGTTAGACCTGAAAATATCCATCTGTGGAGTTTGTTTGCTCAGATCTTTGAGGGTCTTTGTGCATTTTTATCCTTAATAACTTTATGTTAGTGTTACTGTCAGACATTATACTTGCAGAATGTGTTAATGCCCTAAATTTCTTTTCTTTTTTAGTTTTGTATAATTGATTCTCTCACCCTTATTATTTGATTATTCTACTTCCTGTCCTCCGCAGTATGTATATAATGTTTCATTTTAAATAACAGTCCTTTCTCTTGATATCTAATTTTTTTCTTGACACAACTGTTGGAAGAATACAGCATTACAAGGATATCTACCATGCTTTTTTTAGCCTTAATGACATTAAATAAAATTTATGATTAGGTTAAATGAATGTGCAAACACAGGTATATCATGTGTGAGTATTTATAACAGCCTTTACTGCAGTAAAAGTAATGGGATGCTTGTGCACTCTGGAGAGGCCTTCTTATGACAACCACCCCTCCTTTATTGCAGTGAAGACACAGTGGTACTGCTTCTTTAACTTAAGTACTTAACGATTCAAGTACTCCTTCCACATATGGAGACGGGACATGTTTGCATGTATCATATACACATTGTTTTGTGGCCATTAAGATGCAGACGGGCTTTGGATATTCATCTGCTGTGGACATGTGAGCCGCCGTATCGACTTTCCTCAGGGGAGATTTATTTATGCCTGCAGCCGCTCTGCTTCCCGCAAGCAAGGTGCATCCAGAGAGGTTTCTCCTCTCCGTCATGTTAGAAAGAGCGTAACCCAAGCCAGGCAGGTCACTGGACTCTAGACTCAACACACAAACATACACACATGTGCATTGAGATATGGATATACTTACACAAGTGCATCCCCCCATACATACTGTGCATATGCATTTTTCTGCAGTGGCAGATAGTGGTCCAAAAATGTGGCAATATTTTGTGCTACAAGGATGGTTCAGTGCCAGGTTTTAAATCTATTAGAGATCCCACCGTTTCCAAATAGTCCATTTAAATTAGTCTGGATTTGGATGTGTATGAATGTATAAATCTATTTCTACTCATTTAGTGTGTTCAATGTGCCCTATGGCGTTTTTGACCATCATTATTGTTATGGAACATTGCTTTTTCATATGCATCCCTGTCTTGTGTGTGACACAAAACATATTCCTGCTATTGGTTTTACATTTTTCCGCTGAACAGAGGTGGAAATGGGCAAAGAAGACTTAACGGCAATGTCTCTGTCCAGAAATCATGACCTGGTTACTCAAAATATGTACGCAGTTTCATGTAGGAGCTATGTTCTCTCGGCCGAACTACACCCGCTGACAAAAGGAAGCGTGCATCTACTCATGGATGAGAGCAAAATGTAAACATCAATGGCATCGTCCTTGCTTCAGTGTGAACTGCACACTTCTGTGTGCACACCACAACAGTGACAGTGTCTGAAGAGCCAGACTTTGGTGTCATTTTTATCTGAGTCAATGTGGCGGGCACAGTAAATCTCACTACAACCCATCATATCTTTGTTGTTTCAACTTTGACAGAAAAATCCTTCCACCAGATTAAAAAACACACATTACATGATGCTTACTGATGTGCACGTTTGTTGTCCTTGTTATTGGTCTCCAAACAGATCATGGCTCTGTCCAGCAGCTGCATCTCAGCCTGTGCTGCACAGAGACATGATCTGTAGACTGCAGATTACCGAACTACACCCGCTAAGTGTATCACTGCACAGAAGGAAGGGTGCATCTACTGCTAGCTGCCCTGGCTACACTTAGCTAGCTAATGCTACAGCTTAGCCATTAATGTTCACATCTCGCACTATCACAAGCACAAGCCTCTCGTCCATGAGTAGATGTACGACTCCTCCTGCGTATAGTTCCTACATGAAACTGCTCACAACAAGGTCTGTGGATTATCTTGAGTAACTGGGTCATGATTTCTGGAAAGAGACATTGCTGTTGAGTTTTTCAAATGTATTTTTGTTGTGCTTTGAGCACCACAAGCTGAGTGCCATCTAGTTTCATTATACTGGAGAGAAGGCAGACACCTTTACGGACTAGACTGATAAATAGCACAGGTAGAGGAAAAATATATGTTTCTGATTTTGGGGAGAACTGTCTCATTAAGCTAACTTAAGTTAAAGTAAAAAATCTATGGAATAGATTTCCTTCCTCATAAAACGTTTACAAAGCAGACTTGAAATATGTATTTTTAAATCTGAATTCCTGCATTGTTTGTGTCCATGTTTACATCAGTCAAATGGGTCTTCTTCTTCCTCACCATTTGCCTAAAACCATCTGCAGCAATTTGATGGTCATCACCTGCGTGCTTGTGGAGCATACTATGAGATACAAACATGTTATGTACCCATCAAAACATTGCTCCACAATACAACTGTTAGCCAAAACACCACAGGGAAGCTTTAAGCTTTAACACACACATCTCAGTGTATAGTAATCTCAAACCCCTCTTGCAACAGCTTTCGAACCCTTTACTGTGACTTTAATGTATAGTCCACATTGTCTGTGAACATTAACTGATGAAAAAAATGTTTTCCTGTGAGTGCATCCGTATGGAAACAGTTTCTGTACCACCAAGCGGATGCACAGTGCTGTGGGCTAATTAAACTTCATACTGGCCTTGTGCTGTTTGTCTCTGTGATATGATTAACTGAGACTGGAAGCAGCGTCTTTACTTTCCTTTCACTGCTCTTTCAAGACAGCAGGACTTGAGTCAAGGCTGTTTTCCACTCCATCAGCTCGTCATGTTAAGACGCCCTGACAGGACATCACAACATGAATCAATACTGAGAAGGTGAAGAGGATGGAGATCCTACAAGATAACATAATTACTTCAGATTACTCCCACATGTCACTGAATCACGAGCGCACACAGACAGCAGAAATCTAGTTACACATTGTTAGCATCACACTCCCTTCATATTAAATATACAGCCTCGCCTTAAAGGGCCAGTGTGTAATATTTGGCATGGTTTATTGTCAATCTGAATCTAAATCTGAATATTCTGCCCAATAATATGTTTATACAAGTGTATGATCGCTATAAAATAAAATTCGTTTGGTTTTCGTAGCCTTATAATTATGCTTTTATATATATATATATATAGCAAGGGCCTTGCTTTAGAGAGATCGCCATCTTGCGCCGCCATGTATGTACGGCAAACCGAGTGGACAATCCAGCCAGCCAGAGAACGCGTTTCGCGTGTATAAATAAACCAACAAAGACAGCGGAAGGAAGGAAGAAGGAGGAGGAAACAGCAGAATGTTAGTAGTTCGTCGATAGAGAGTAGTGAAAAGTTTTTTTAGTTATAAAGTTTGCGAATGGACCACACTTACCACACAACAGGAGAGAATGAACCCGAACAGTCATCTGCAAGGAAAAGAAGACGCAACTTCACTCCTTGTGATGCACTCTCTGCGGCGCTTTTCCTCCTGGTGATATCTCCCCAACAATGGCAGCAGTAGCACCGAATCCCATTCTGTGCATTCAGCCTCTCTTCTCACCCGCTCAGCATCAAACACATGGAGTTCCTCATCTGTATGCTCCGGCTCAAACAGGTATGGCTCTGGGTCTGTGTCCGCTACAAGAAACTCTTCAAAATCGCGTTCAAAGTCGTCCATTGCAGCTACTATAGTCTGGAGATATTGCTAGGCTAAATAAACAGCTGAGCTCTGTTTACCGGCTACGCTGTCAGTCAGTGTGTGGGCTGGAGATTGGCGGAGCAGAGAGGGGAGGGGGGTCCCCACTCGATATGGTAAACGAGTACGTGTGTAAAGTTAGAAGTGTGTCTGTTACGCCAGAAGAGTCAGAGTTTGGGACGGAGTGGTGTGTTACCGGAGTTTCTGGAGTGCTCAAATAAACGGGCCTTTTTCCCGAACGCTCCTCTGGTCTCTTGCTCGCCAGGGATTCATTACAATATCGTAACATGGTTTAGATTTCTAAATAAACATTCACCTCGTCGCTAGATAGACCTACACCTGAAAAACTTGTGCGCAAGGCTTTTTGTCCCTACGAGGCCACCGTCATTTACCTGACGGGAGGGGTGAGCGAGTGAGCCCTGCAATCTAGAATTTGACCACTGATGTCACTGTTTCCAACGGTTTTCAACCCATTTTACACACTGGCCCTTTAAGAATCAGGCACTCTATTTACACTGTATTTTAATGTTTACTTGAACGCTTACCATGTTCTCCTGGAGCTTAAAGGTTGGAAGGAATATTTCATTCCACACTGTCTGACACTGACATGCTGTTTATTCTCTGTCAGGTTGTTTCAGATCTTTACTCAACATTTATCAAATATTTAAATCCAAATGTCTGTTAGAGCTTTGCCACTCTTTAGAAACTTACTTTGGAGGGGGCAACAACTTTTCTTTTGTGTCTTGACTTTTGCCAAAAATTGTAACAAACAAGTCAGATTTGTCTTTTTTGGTGGTTCCTTGAAGCTCAGTATTTTGGAAATACATTTATTTGCTTGCATGCTGAAAGCTAGATGAAAAGATCAGACACCACTCTCATGTCTGTACATGAAGTGTGGAGCTAGAGCTACGAGGTGATTATTATCTTAGCTTAGCATAAAGACTGTAAACAGAGGGAGACAGCTAGCCTGGCTCTCCAAACGTTAAAATAAACAAATAAACAAATTCCTCCCACTAGTAAACCCCGTCCTCACTTCAAAGTCATTGAAATCCAGTGCTTACTGACGATACCAAGGAAGCTGTCCTTTCACGTTGGCATGATAGAGGGCCTGACTCTGTTATTGTTTCATGGCACCTGGCAGCATCACGGGGGAAATGCGGCAGGACAACAACGAAAGTTAAGGCGGCAGCAGTCCAAGTAGGGTGGTCTGGAGGGGTGGTGGATAGATCCAACAACCACTGACTTTCACTCGAGAGAATGAGAATGTCTTGACTCACACCTTTAATTAAAGGGACTCTGTGAAAGCAGAGTATATGAGTTCATAAACAGTTTTTACAATGGCCACAGTGCTGACAGGGCTAATGGTGCTAACCTGGGGAGAACCAAAGGGTGGACTTCTATGACAACACTGCTCCCCTGTGAGCACAGTGCAAAGCAGCAGTGATGAGCTAGCCACTGAGACAGGCCTACACACATGTGGTTTTAGCTTTTGCTTCATTTATAATGTACAGACAAGAGAGTGGTTTCAATCTTACAGTCTAAAAAAGTGTATACGCATATTTTTCGAAATATGAAACTATTCCTAAAACTTCCACCAGTCTCAGTATCCTGACGTGCTGCCGCTAAATTCAAACCCTGGTAACATCAATGCAGTTTTACTGTAAAACCTCACAGAACAATGACATCAAAGTACATCTTTTAGACAGAGAGATGAAATCACTGTTAGTCATGTGAAAACTGAAACTCCTGAAATAGAAAAAAACTTCAGTGAAACATACAGTACAGGCCAAAAGTTTGGACACACCTTCTCATTCAATGCGTTTTCTTTATTTTCATGACTATTTACATTGTAGATTCTCACTGAAGGCATCAAAACTATGAATGAACACATGTGGAGTTATGTACTTAACAAAAAAAGGTGAAATAACTGAAAACATGTTTTATATTCTTGTTTCTTCAAAATAGCCACCCTTTGCTCTGATTACTGCTTTGCACACTCTTGGCATTCTCTCCATGAGCTTCAAGAGGTAGTCACCTGAAATGGTTTCCACTTCACAGGTGTGCCTTATCAGGGTTAATTAGTGGAATTTCTTGCTTTATCAATGGGGTTGGGACCATCAGTTGTGTTGTGCAGAAGTCAGGTTAATACACAGCCAACAGCCCTATTGGACAACTGTTAAAATTCATATTATGGCAAGAACCAATCAGCTAACTAAAGAAAAACGAGTGGCCATCATTACTTTAAGAAATGAAGGTCAGTCAGTCCGGAAAATTGCAAAAACTTTAAATGTGTCCCCAAGTGGAGTCGCAAAAACCATTAAGCGCTACAACGAAACTGGCAGACATGAGGACCGACCCAGGAAAGGAAGACCAAGAGTCACCTCTGCTTCTGAGGATAAATTCATCCGAGTCACCAGCCTCAGAAATGGCAAGTTAACAGCAGCTCAGATCAGAGACCAGATGAATGCCACACAGAGTTCTAGCAGCAGACCCATCTCTAGAACAACTGTTAAGAGGAGACTGCGCGAATCAGGCCTTCATGGTCAAATAGCTGCTAGGAAACCACTGCTAAGGAGAGGCAACAAGCAGAAGAGATTTGTTTGGGCCAAGAAACACAAGGAATGGACATTAGACCAGTGGAAATCTGTGCTTTGGTCTGATGAGTCCAAATTTGAGATCTTTGGTTCCAACCGCCGTGTCTTTGTGAGACGCAGAAAAGGTGAACGGATGGATTCCACATGCCTGGTTCCCACTGTGAAGCATGGAGGAGGAGGTGTGATGGTGTGGGGGTGTTTTGCTGGTGACACTTTTGGGGATTTATTCAAAATTGAAGGCACACTGAACCAGCATGGCTACCACAGCATCCTGCAGCGACATGCCATCCCATCCGGTTTGTGTTTAGTTGGACGATCATTTATTTTTCAACAGGACAATGACCCCAAACACACCTCCAGGCTGTGTAAGGGCTATTTGACCAAGAAGGAGAGTGATGGAGTGCTGCGGCAGATGACCTGGCCTCCACAGTCACCGGACCTGAACCCAATCGAGATGGTTTGGGGTGAGCTGGACCGCAGAGTGAAGGCAAAGGGGCCAACAAGTGCTAAACACCTCTGGGAACTCCTTCAAGACTGTTGGAAAACCATTTCAGGTGACTACCTCTTGAAGCTCATGGAGAGAATGCCAAGAGTGTGTAAAGCAGTAATCAGAGCAAAGGGTGGCTATTTTGAAGAAACTAGAATATAAAACATGTTTTCAGTTATTTCACCTTTTTTTGTTAAGTACATAACTCCACATGTGTTCATTCATAGTTTTGATGCCTTCAGTGAGAATCTACAATGTAAATAGTCATGAAAATAAAGAAAACGCATTGAATGAGAAGGTGTGTCCAAACTTTTGGCCTGTACTGTAAATTAAGGAAAATATTGCAGCTGAGTCATGATCTGACAGCTGATGACTCTTCATGATGTAATTTAATATCCGATTGACTTTTTCTGCAGTTTATCTGTGACATTTAGTTCAGTACCTTCTGAGATCCTCAGTAAAGACACTGGTATCATGTTTCTATTTCTCAAACTGTATGTTGACTCACTGAGTGTGTGTGTGTTTGTGTGTATGATGTATTCAAAGTATTTAAACTAATTATATTACTATTATATATTACTGTTTTTATCACTAATGAAACCTTTAAGCGCGTTTTAATGTTGTAATTCAGCAGTGTAGAGCCAAATTCATATACTTTACGCACTACTGGATAGATAGATAGGTCAATAGATCGATAGATAGATAGATCGATAGATAGATAGATTAGTAGTACTGTATCATATCATATAACCATATCGTTCTACTTAAGTACATTATTTCTACTTTAGTACAGGACTTTACCACCACTGGTATACAGTATATAGTGGAATCTGGCTTGTGCCACCTTCTTCAATATAATATAATATAATTTTAATTTTGGCCTGTGCAGAAAGGTTCTTGTGTTTTTCAACAGTGTAATAAAGACACTGTATTGATTCTAGAGAGGAAGTTCTTTTTCCTGTCACCCCTCCAGGGGTCAGGGGTCAGAGGTCAGGGTCAACTAGGAAACATAATGTAGCTGGTCCGCGTGCAGTGTTGATGCTCATGGTTTCATATTTACAAAAACGCAGATTTTTCACTCTCAAAGCTGCTGAAATGGATGATACAAAATGATAAATGTAAAGGGAAGTATTGAGTGGACTGACATATCAGAATGAGGGGAATTTTCATTTTGGGTGCTCTGCTGCTAAAGTTTGTGTCATCCTGAGAAGCATGAGTGGTGTTGGAGTTGGTTGATGATTTAGCATTTAATATGTCATATATACTATAACCCTATAACCTTTCTATGTGGAGTTTGCATATTCTCCCTTTGTCTAGGTACTCCAGCTTCCTCCCACAGTCCAACGACATGCAGGTTAATTGGTGACTCTAAATTGTCCGTAGGTGTGAATGTGAGTGTGAATGGTTGTCTGTCTCTCTGTGTCAGCCCTGTGATAGTCTGGTGACCTGTCCAGGGTGTACCCTGTCTCTCACCCAATGTGAGCTGGGATAGGCTCCAGCACCCCGTGACCTCTAACAGGATAAGCGGTTATAGAAAATGAATGAATGAATATACTACAACAACTCACTCAGTGCTCATATGTCGTATGTCATTCTGGATCCATATTCTTCACATGTATATATGTATACAATCCGTTAATAATGAGAGTGGCTGTGATAGAGGGTGAGGCAGAGCAAGTCGTCCACATGTCGAAGTATCCTTGGGCAAGATACATAACCCCAAATTGCTCCAGATGGCTTTCCTATTAGTTTATGAGTGTGTAGTGTGTGTGAATGTTTAACTGACGAGCAGGTGGCACCTTGTGTGGTAGCCTCCAACACCAGTGTTTAAAAGCTGTCCTTCTGGTACTTCACTGACCTGAGTGATGGGTCACTGTCCCACCCACTCTCTCAAACTGGCTGGGAATAGGAGAGACTCAGTGTTTAGTGCTCTGAATTACTTTTAAAGAAAATACTTTTGTTTCCCAAAGCAACATCAAGTACAAAAAAGTATTGTGAACAAATTATCCAACAAACACACCTATTAACTGATCAGTGTTGATCATTTATTCAAGTATAAGTAGCAATACCACAGTGCAGAAATAATCTGTTACAAGTAAAAGTCCCACAGTTTTTAAATCCGGTCAAGTATTGAGAGAGAGCGCAGCAGCCGGTAGGGACGGAACAGGCTGCCTGGAAGTAGATTATTTCTTGCTTTGTACATTATTTGTACTTTTTCAGATTCTTTTTGTTTAACCAGCAACAGCCCTGAAATCACTGTCGCCAAATTCACCAGATACATTTTAGCGTGTACAGAGCCAGGATAGTTTTACATATGCTAATAATTTGGTGGAGTTAAAAGTGCAATATTTCCCTCTGGATTGTAGTGGAGTCATGGTATAAAGTAGCATAAAATGTACTTATTTAGTAAAGTACAAGAACCTCAAAATTGTACTTAAGTTCAGTATTTAGGTAAATGTACTTTGTTACTTTCCACCACTGTAGAAACAGAGGATGCAGCCTCTCTGTTTCCTGGCAGCCACACTGACCTGCACTTCACCAGCAGAAGAACTCAATATAGCACTGGCCATCCTGCAGGAGTGGCGGTCTGACCAGGTCTTTCTTAATTATACTTTGGCCGGCTCCCAGAAGATACAGACCAAAGGAGCAGCAGTGTGGTTTGCTGTGTTGTGTTGTGTTGTAAACCGCAGGCTGAGTATTGATTAACTGTGGATTTTATCGTGTACTTTTGGGAGCTCTTACTTGAGCATGACCTCATATCCTACTATACCTCCTCATGATAAAAAACATTTCTGTTGCACAAAATATGAACTTGACCTCTGTTGAAACAGTGTCAAACACATTTAAAGAGAAGCTAACACAGTTTTTCCTTCTTGTTGGACATTGACAGACTGACCGTTAAAGAATCCCTGACAGCCTCTCTGTCTCTGTGCAGCTTATCGGCCGGCTCACATCCTGCCTGTCTCCCGGCCTCTAATGCACAGAGGAGAGCGAGCGAGCGAGCGAGCGAGCGAGGGGAGGGGATCATTTGAAAAAGCTTGTATGTCTCTTGCTAGGCATGTCAACATTTGCAAAAACCCCACCGAAAATCAATAGCAGAGAGGAGAAATTCCAGTAACTCTGTGTCTGTGCACGCAGCTTGGCTTACAGCGGAAGTGTGGGCCCCGGTGACACAGAGACATTAGCATACAGAGCCATGAAACATGGTACACATGGTGTCCTGGGGTTTGACCAGTTTGTCCTGTGTAGACCTAAATTTAGCTGGTCGACAAAGCTAAAAATGTGGTAAGCTTACCAAATCTTTGTCCCCCTGTTAACAGTTAATCAAATGTGTGTGTAATGAGTGAGTAGTCCCTTAAACAGATAATATACAGATAATTACCAGAAAGTCCGAATCTCTGCAGAGCTTTTTAGCCTTTTTAGCTCATTGTTTTGGTTGTTTGGCTTGGTCTCAGTGCTCTGAACCCTGTTTACAGCAACACACAAGCTCTAATATAAGGAGGTAACTAAGTACACTTTGCTTTATATGAATATTAATATTTCATGCTCTGCATTTCTACTTCTCTACGTTTCAGTACAATATTGTACTTTTTGATCCACTACATTTATTTGGCAGCTATGGTCACTACTTAACAGTGTTAGATTTTTAAAAATACAAAATATGTGACCTGCTTTAAAATAAAACACAATGTTCAATGCACAAAATTTCCATCTTATCAAGTCATCTGAGTCATAAAAGTTCCATTTCTATACTAAAAGTGGAAAAATCTGACAGCGCTGTAAGAGTATTCCAATTTATTTTTAATTCAATTTCAAGTTAACACTTAATTTTCTTTTAGTCTAGTGCAGAAGCCTGCCTAATTCTTTTGATTATTAAGTCACAAACCTTTTTTTAAATTTTGTTTTTATTGGCGACCAGAAGACATGAGAAAACAGTTACAAGTACTTAACTACGTGCCTGTTTTTGCAGTTATATATCACAAAAAAGAAAGAAAAAGGCTCTTAGGGGAATTAAATAATTAAACAAGCCAAGAGACAAACAGGCAGATAACCAAGGGAATACAGAGATAAATACATTTAAAAAGAAAAACAACTGATCTCTGTTTATCTGAAGGAGTATTCTACATCACTATTGTTTAACTGTCCAGAAGTCCCGCTTTGGCCAGTTAGGTTCCAAAAAATTGAAAATAAATAAATCAACTGATTAAATGGAATAACAGTGAAAATGTGAAAATTTACACTTTTACTTGAAACTTGTTATTTTGCCTACAAACATAGGAAAACATAATAAAATTTCCAAATGTTAATTTATTGAGTTCCTTCCCCAGTGGCCATATTTTTCAGGCGTTAAATGCTGGTACCAAACAAACAAACAAACGAACAAACAAAATGTGCATTACCAAACATAGGGAAGGAGTGGCAGTATTCAAAATATGCACAGAAGTATCACCCATGCTCAAACATGCACACATTATCAAACTTGCTGAGCTGCAGGTGCAACATTAAGAGTTTTATGTTATTTAAGTGTGATAAAAACCTCCAGGATGGTCACAGACGGGTACCTGAAGCTCTGCAGTAACAGTGAAACACAGTGTGTTTCTCTCTAAAACTATTAACTGTGCCGTATCACAGCAGCAGGCGGTTATCTCCCATCTGTTGAGGCCTGTTGTCATCAGCAGGTTGAAGTTATAAAGCTACAGGAGAGCAGAGACAAAGATGACTGTCCGCAGGTGGTTTACACTTTAAAAATACTGTTTAGCAGTGGAGAGCAAGGGTGTATCATAATGATCGATAATGTGAGTTGTTTTAATGTCTCAGTGAATTAAATAGTTGCCATCAGCTCAGAGAAACAACTGGTGCAAACATATAAAACAGTTTTACAGATTCTAAAGTTAGCTCACAAAACTAGTGCATGCCAACTTGTTTACCTGTTCACAACCTGACTACATCTCTGGTACTGGTTTTTGCACCATAGTGATCATTTTTATTGTATATATTTGGTTTTATTTGCACTTTATATGTTGCCCTGCTTCTCTTTTTGTATTGCAACTGCTGCAGGACAATTTCACTCAGGAAAAATACAGATTTATTTTATCTTATGCAGCAAACTGTGGTTGGATGATCTGTGTTTGGCTGCAGAATACAGTAGATGGCAGCACTGAGACATGACTGAGCAACAGCAGGGTCATCAGGAGGACCCACAACATTATCAAGGTACCGCACACACCCCAACTACAGTTGTTCCACACTTCAGCCATCAGGCAGATGCTACAGGAGTAATTTTAGAATTTTAATTCTGATTTTATTGCCTTGTGTGAAGGGAGACTCGCAATTAGGAATTTCATTGTATCTGTGTTTTCTACTGTGCATATGACAATAAACTAATGAATCTTGATCTTGAAAAACTGGCTGAGAAACAATGTCTTATGTTTTAGCAGCTGACATATAGATATGTGATATGCTCTGTCCCAATGTGCTATTTATTCATCGTTTACTGTCATTTGTTACTTATTCATTGCATCTGCAGGACCACAGAAAGATGAGAGCGTACTTTAAAATGCTTGAATCTTAAAGGTGCTGTATGTAAGAATGTGGCCAAAACGGTTACTGCACTCAAATTCAAAATACTGCCGCGAGTCGTGTCCGCCCCCCTCCCCTACAGATTCGAGGTTGCTGGACAGCTCCACGCTGGAGACTGATTTGTTTGCCCACGGGCGGCTGCCGTGGCAGGGCCGCGTCGCCGTGTCCTTGATCTTCGGTTTTCAGCGGACCGTTGGAGCAAGTCCAGCTTCTCTGCTGCTAACGCTGCTGCCGGGATACAGCTGAGGAGACTGCTAATGCTATGTACCGGGACACTGCTAATGCTGCTTGCCGTGCTGCTGTAGCTCAGTCGTAACAGTAACTGATGCTCAGACTCTACTGACTGCGTGACTGGTAGACAGCGGTGGGTGGTGCAACAGGCCAAAACACAAATTCAAAACATAAACATGATTTGCAGACTGTAAAAATTTTTTTTAAATGCTGTACTATTGTTGTCCGTGAGATCAGTATGTTATATGAACATTATTCCTTAGTCTCTGTGACATATTAGGAGGATTTTACGACTATTTGCTTTATATTTCTTACATATAGCTCCTTTAAGTCCACACACATCAAAATTATAATAACCACAGTACAAATTATGTTATAGTATAATATGTAATATTCAAATGAGTGTTTTGCATTCAGTAGAGAACACAACTATTTCAGTTAAGATCTTAAATGTCCCTTTTCATCTTATGATTAAGGTTAAAATGGCATAGAATGATAGAACTGTGTATTTTTATAATGTTTTGTAGTGTCCTTTTCTGTATGTTTCTTTTTCTCTTGTTTTTGCAATCAGACAATAAAGTATATCATATCATATCGTATTGTATCGCATCGTATCATATTGTATCGTATCGTATCGTACCATAATCCTGATTTAAGAGGAGAAAATTGATTGATGCATTAATTACAACTAAGAAGAGTCTGTGTATTTCAGTGTATTGGGTGGACTTGTGGAATGGGCTGCATGTGAGTTGAAACAAAGTACAAATATAAATCAATTTAAATAACTCTATAAAAAGATATTTTTGGCAGACATATAGATGAGGAAAGGTTGTGTTAGGGGAGTGCATATTTATTTTGTAACACTGGCCGGTACTTGGACTGTAGATAAACTGGGTTTATTGCTTATTTATTTCATAGGGTGGTAAATAGACTGGGGATAGCTGTATATTAGTTGTAAATAAATTTGGGAATTTGTTGAAATTATTTATAAGTTAAAAGAAGAAATGTAAGAAAGGGGTAGGGACATGTAAGTTTTTTATTCTACCAACTACTTTTCGGACACTGTTATCTTTGTCGCTCGTTCATTCATGTAAGATGCTAAGTGTTCCTCATGCACATAAGTTTGCTCTTAATATTATGATTAAATCTTAAATATCCTAATTTAAAACTCATTAAATCAACCTGTCCCTAATCTTGCAAATTCAAAGACATTTGAGGCGATAAATTATGAGATTTTAGACATGAGTGATGAAATACTAATAAATATAAGATTAATAGCAGCAACTAAAAGATGTGACATCACATGGTTAAACTGCCAAAGACAAAATGGTGAATAACATTAAAATTTGTGTTATGGAAACAAAACACATTAAACAGTTATGGAGAAAATAAAAAACATTTTCTTCATTTCTAAATGAAATTATACACTGTGAATTTTAACTCACTCCAAAAAGGCCAGTTTGGCAAAATTAAAATAATCATTATGCAGTTGCTACTTTGAGCTCTGAGCTGAGTTTGTTCTGTCTGTGCAAAACAAAGCAAAACAGATTTAAATGTAGCTCAGCTAGCGAGAGTCTGAGAGGAGGCATTAGATGTTGTGTAGGCAACTCGCCGCCAAAAACAGCCTCCAACTAAACTTCACACACTCACTTTTTTGGCCACTTTAACTGCTCTACTCTTATTTATGTATTTATAGCCTCTGAAAAACAAGTGAAATGTGTTCATTTTTAAGAAATCATAAGAGCTGTCTGCGAGTTTTGGTGCATCAAACTTGTGAGAACAAAGTAGAAAATGTACATTTAAAGGATTTATGAGACTGTGTGGGAATACTTCTCCAGCTCTCCACCCCCACTGACTCACAGCAAACCTCACACCTACTCAGAGGAAAAGCTGTTTCAACCAGTTTCATCATATATTCTGCCCTTCAACACAAAGTGAAGCTGAAACTGGATTTATTCATCTTGAAAAATGAGCTGCAGGCAAACAACCTGTAAGTGAGGTGTCACTTACAATCAATGAAATAATTCCGATCAGGATTAGGGAGCTGTTAGGAGAGTCTGTCAGCTTGTGTTAGCTTTCCATTCGTGTATCATGCACCAGGGGACAACATCTGAACACACTCCACTCCACCTGCAGTGTGTGTCTTTGAAGAGCAGAGGTGGAGGAAGTACTCAAATCTAATGGGACAGCTCACTCCAAATCATACATACACATTGTTCCTCTTACCTACAGTGCCATTTATCAAGTTAGAATGTTTTAAGGTGAGCTAGTTCATGTGGGTTTGAGATTGCTCTGGTTTTCCCACTCAGTTCACGTCCACAAACAGCAGGCAGAGGGCACTAAACACTAACTTCAAATGAGCCTCTCACTCACTGCCTTCTTTTTTATGATTATTGATTTTATGATTATCAGTGACGCAGGTCAGTCATCCCAAATAATCCCTCTTTACTATACTGTAACTGGATTAATTCTTTGTCTGGATGCTCTGAATATCAGTATTTTTATATGAACAGTGAATCCAATTATAATGTGTAATGTGAGAATCTTGAAGAAAACATTTGGACCTTTCTAAAATAAATTACAAGTTTTACATCAAAGTGTTCACTATTAAAATAAATAGATAAGACACTCTGAAAGAAATACTCATAAATACAGATTAAATGTGTCTTATATTTTTTAAAATAAGTTTTAAAACCTACTTTAATATTATGAAATGTTATTTCAACCAGCTTCTTTTCACAGTCAATGACTTGACAAGAAAAAAACATTTTCCTAATGGTGGTTTTATTTAATAACGCAACTCAGTTTTGGTCTGTCAAGCAAGACAAAAAAAAAAAAAGGAAAAAAAAGTGCCCTGTACGATTTTTATTTGATTGTAAGACTATTTCGTGGTAATTTTATATATTTTGTCTGTTTTTTAGTCATATAAATTATTCATTACATGATGTTCTATTTATTCTTTTAACATTGAAGACTTTGGTTCTCCATAGAAATCAAGGGTTAAACCTCTTTACATACAACAATGCTGCAAAATATCTCCTCACCTTGTTTACACACTGTTACAGACACAGAATATACAATAATCATTTTCACGCTCTCATAAAAATGACTTCGGTCTCAAACTTGAAGAGGAAATTGCTTTTTAATGACACACTATTTTCCCCTTTTACCCACACGTTCACTTTGCCTATATTATTACAATATTATGATTACTGTGATTTCTATTGCTCGCCTTCCTGATTTATGCACTTATTTTTTTCTCTCCCTGTTGGGTCTTTGTTATTTTTGTCATTTTGACACTTTTATGTTTCTATCCTGGAGTGGGAGGATTTAACTAAGCCTCATGGGGTTCTCAACTAGAGATGGGATTTCATATCCTCGCCTTCCTTGTTTCATTTTTTTTTGTCCTTTGCAAAATTTGTTTAATGTCTTCTAAAAAATAATGAGTCTTATTTCTTTAAAAAAAAACATTATATCAATGTCTCATGTGACAGTGTAGAATTTGGTGCATTATTGGGGTTATTTAAAAGACAGTATATGAATAAACTGACAAATGACTTGTAAAGCCTCTCAGACTACCACTGATAAAAAGCTTTTTTTTAATGTTTTTTTTTATGTTGGAAAATTGATCAAACCTTCACTTGAAATCCAAACGGAGCATTTCAAGTCTCTATGCCTGATGTCATGAACACTAACATCTTTATTCTAATGCTTTCTCTTACTCAACTGATGCAAACATGATCAGGCAGCTTGTTAAGATATTGTGACGCAGGTCTCATTCCACGGTGCACACCGAAACGCCTGAGCCAACAGGAAGGGGTGCACAAATACATTTCCCACCATGGCACAGCTTCAAAAGTCACAAAGCTCACACAGTTTTTGTAGGTGGGAGTATTTGGATGCGGTCCAAAACCACACTTTTGCTTCCTGAAGATGAAAATGCAGTTTGCCTCTCACTAATGATCTCTCTGACTTTCATTAATGACCTACAGTGTCAGGTAGAAAAATAGTTCAGGCACCTTTTTCATTTTCAGCCTCCATATAATCCATTTTCTCAGAGGGGCAATCTGTGCCACAAATCGTTTGGTGCAGTGTGTTTTCTCTTTTCATGTTGCAGAGACCTTTGGACAATTACTTTTGCTTCGAATAACTAGTTGTTGATCACATCATGATACATCTACTATGTATTAATGTTTACAAACCATATTCCCATGAATTTATAAGCAATTTGCACATAAGCCTTAATTTTTCCAAGTGCATTTCAATGTGTGTAGAATTTTAAGGAATATATAGGCTGAAATGGAATATTATTCATAACTTTATCACCTGAAACTAAGAATCATTGTGTTTTTGTTACCTTAGAGTGAGCTATTTATGGTATGTCAACATACAGAACGGGTCCTCTTCCAGGGAGTCCATCATGTTGTGCTACAGTATAGCCCAGAATAGACAAACTAAACACTAGCTCTAGATGGGACCATTTGCCTTTCTGTGTTTTTTGCATTGCCCACTGTTGTTCTACATGCTTGGAGACCCGGCTTCATTCCGAAGTTGTCGAAATCTGGCACTTGGGTAGTGACTTGTGGCATCAGAAACCAACAAAAAAAAGGCATCCTTTAACATCGGCATGATACACGGCCGGTTGCCGTTATATTTAAACAGGGCTTGGCGGCATCAGGGGGGAAACGTGGTGGGACAAGGACAAAAGTTAAGGTGGTGAAAGTTTGACTGGGGTGGGTGGAAGGGGTGGTGGATGAGTCTAAAGGCCAAACCCTCTTCTTTTTTCCTAAACCTAACTATGTGTGTTTGTTGTTGAAGGGTAAAAAACGTCAATTTGCGGTGTTGTACCAACGTAGTGTGTTTATTTTGAAAGAGACTGTATGTAAACGGTAAATTTCCTGTGAAAATGGAAGTGTATTTTGAAAGAAGACAATGCATATAGGCCGAACTTGACACGGTGTCCCAGAACATCAACAACCAACACACCAAAGGTACCTTTTACATCATATGTGGACTTGGAAAGTCCATGACCAAACATCGATATGTGACAAGGTTGGAATGAGAATGTTTTGGCTTGGCACACTAGAGAAGTTTTGGTTGGTTGCAGTCTGCAACTTAACCACTAGATGCCACTAAACCTTACACACTAGACCTTTAACCCCCTGCTGATCCCAAACAGCAGTTTAGCTCAAATTCAGTGGCAGTTGCCCAGTGTGTTCAAACTGAAAGGGACTGAACAGGAAGTAAATTTTAGGAGCAGTGAGACTGCAGGTGAAGTTAATGCAGACAGGGGAGTTGATTGAAATTTATCCTAGACTCCAACTGACAGTTGTGTTTAAAAAAATGTGTATTATTCCAATTTACAACCAGAATTATTGAAGTAAAAGCTGCAGACTTTTGGTCACATGGGGGCAGGAACACTCCACAACAAGCTGAAAGAGACAGAAAGAGAAACAGAGTTGCTGAGCTGTTCCATGAGGCTGACTCACAAGCGGCTGAGCTGTCACACAAGCACACCACAGCACAAACACTCTGCACACACATGCTTATACAGTTGTCACACTGATTGTTTGGGGCAAATAAATGTGGACTTCAAAGACGCCCCACATCACACAAATAATACAAGGCAAGAAATTGCTCAGTGTGCAATCTGAACGTGCCTTGAAAAGCACTGGGCAAGCAAAGCAGTGGGTGTGCATCATTCTGCCATACTGATGTTCTGCTTGTTACACTGCTGCAAAGGTGGGGAAGCCTGCTGATGAGACAGCAGGTATAAGACTGAATTTCTGTCAGCTGATAATCACATAACAACAGGTAGTGGAGATGCTGTGGTAAACCTTAAAAGACCAGCGTGTAGCATTTAGGGGCACTGACAGAAATGGTATATAATATTTATGACTATGTTTTCATTGAATTATAATCACCTGAAAATAAGGATTGTTGTGTTTTTGTTTCCTTAAAATGAGCAGTTTATTTCTACATATGAAGTGGGTCCTCTCCCATGAAGTCTGCCATGTTGTTCTACAGTAGCCTAGAAAGGACAAACCAAACACTGGCTTGAGATAGGGTCGTTCATGTTCCTGCATTGGTCACCCTGTTCTTCTACACCCCTTGCACATGGGAGAAGTTTCAGTTCTGCACCCCACCAAGATACTACTAAATCCTTAATCAATCTTTACACAGCTTTGAAGGGTTGGCAGAGACGATACAGCATTGTTCCCATTTGGATTCAGCCACTAATCGCCTTGTGAAATATGTATTTGTTAGTCTGTGTTATTCTGTGATGCTGTTGGTACATGTGGTATTTTGTTGATTTGTCAGTCACAAGCTGCACGAGCTGTTTTGTGTGCCAAACTAAAATGGAGTACAAGCCATGCCAAACTGACAGTAGCACTATAGTGGTCAAATTTTGCAACACTCTCAGTTGTACAATTTGAAAATAATTCCACTTTTTTTGTTTTTGTTTTTAAAAAGAAGGGCATTTTGAAAATATAACCCTCCATCATGAATAAATGACAAAGACATTTATGTTTCTGTTTATTTATTTATTTATTTTTCAAATGTCAAATGTGCTTATCACAAACTGTAGCCCATTATGCAATGACGGGTCATTAGGGAGCATTTGGCACTTATGAGGGGTGATGCAAAAAGGGGGAGGCATGTCAAATAATTGTTTAAGCCCTTATTAGGGACTTATGTTTTTTATTTTGGCTCAGGGGAGGAGCATACACATTTAAATTGTTGTATTTTGATTTTAAAAGAAAACATGCCAGTACACCTGTAAAAACAGAAACTTTCTTTGGATTTTCAAATTTCCGACAGCCTTTGGACACATCATGTGCTACGACCTTCTAAAAACATAATCAAATCTAAGCTTATAATAGTGTGGCTGTGGCTCAGAATTGCATGGGTTCGTCCACCAATCAGAAGATCGGTAGTTAGATCCCCGGCTCCTCCAGTCTGCATGTCGAAGTAGCAAGATATTGAACCCCAAATTGCTCCCGATTGCTGTTCCATCGGTGTGTGAGTGTGTTAAACAAAGTTGGTGGCAGGTGGCACCTTGTATGGTAGCCTCGGCCACCAGTGTATGAATGTGTGTGTGAATGGGTGAATGTCACCCATAGTGTAAAAAGTGCTTTGAGTAGTCGGATGACTAGAAAGGCGCTATGCAAATGCAGGTCCATTTAACATTTAATAAATTCATCAAAGACACCTTAATCTACATTTAAAATTTTGACAAAAATAAACCGTTTGTACTTAGGCTACTAACATGCATGCACAACAAGAATGAAGAACTGAGACTTTTTTTTCATCTAAGGGTAAGTTTTTAATATCTAATAACTAATTTATGTTCGGGGAGGGTCAAAAAAAAAAAAAAAAAACAACCCCCAGCCACTCCCCTCCTCTGATTAGTAAAGAACAGTCCCTAAATCCCCCTAAATCTTACACACCGTTCCTTTAAATAATAATAATTTTCATTATGGATTAATCTGCTGATCATTTTCTCCATTTGGTGTAAACATTCTGAAAAGAAAAACGATTTGCATATACGTTGGGGTAGTTAACAAAAACATCATGTATGCGTTTTTTGTGCAAAAATCTTAATTTGTAAAGTAACTCGTATCTCAAATTTGTTCTCAAGTACAGTAGCCCACCTGAGTAAATGTACTTAATCACATTACACCACTGTTGAACAGACAGGTCATCTTATATGTAAATTATGGGATGATTTGCAAGTTATACCTATTAATGATTTTTTTGTATACATAAAACAGCATGGTAGTCAACTAGCCTATGTTTATGACAAACTACACTAATATGCAATGACAGGTTATTAATCAAGATCATAATTGGGACAGTTATATCAGAAATATTAATTATGAATTGATTAGATAACGCTGATGTGATATAATTGCGAGCATTGTCAGCATTAGGCAGATTACATGAGCTCCTCTCCTGCTGGGAGAGGCTGGCTGTGATGTCAAACTGCCACCCAGAGTGTGTGCCTGTGTGCGCGCGAGCGGGCGGGCGTGTGTGTGAGTGTGTCGACGGCGGATTCCCATCACAAACCAAGATGGCGGCGGAGCGGACAGCCGGCTCGGCACTGTGACTGACAGACAGACAGACAGACAGACAGACAGAAGCCTCGCTTGGTCGGACAGCTAACGGTCAGACTCCAGACAGAGAGACAGAAACACCCGCACAGGTCACTTCGCCTCTTTCGGTACCGACAGCGCTGTGATGAAGCAGCACCGATAGACGACACCGGGGGAAGTTGTGTGCGTGTGTGAGTGCGCGAGGACTAATTTGACGTCCACAAGCGGGGTAAGTACAAGATGATGAACCGTTATAGTGGCTGCTGAGGGATTTACCGAGCAGTTGCTAGCTAGAAATCCCTCATGCTAGCTGTGTCAGCTCACTTGTGTTGTGTGTTAGTTTACGTGAGTTTAATGTGTAACGGTAACTAACTGTCGCTAATGACAATTTTGCCCTCAATGCGTTTGACCCGATGCCTCCCGTGCTGTAACCGCACCGGTTCATTCCCCAAGCAAAGTACTGTATGTGCCACAGGTTGTTCGCATTTCAATTTCCAGTGTAGTCACCTGTGCTGCCTGTAAACGACACACTAGTCACACCACATTAAAGCTGTGATCACCCAGTGATAGATGTCTGTTATACCCGCTGTCGTGCCACCGTTAGGAACTAAAAATTTCCCAAAACACTAGCTAACCCTCTACATGTGTAAACCCTCCCTGCCTGGGGATATTTAAAGGTTGCTTACTTTTTGTCTCAGAAAATGCCTCTTGCTTTACCTTGCTATTAAGGCAGTGGCACAAAATGTGCTGGAAGAGTCGTGATTTTATATCTTGTTTTGTGCATCATTTCAAATAGAGTCAGATTCATAACAAATTTGCCTAAAGGGGCTTTGCAATCTGTGCAGCATGCAGCATACAATCAGATAAGGAAAAACTCTCCCTAAAAATGATGAAGAGCAACTGAGAAGGAATTCCTCTGTCTTGACTGACAGCTATGCAATAGATGTGTGTGCAGAATTTTTATTTATTTAACCAGGAATTCCCATTGAGATTGAAAATGTCTTTTTAAAGAGAGACCTGGCCAAGGTAGCAGCCAACCAGAACACATTTAAAATGCAGCAAATACAACATGCAATACAAAAATCCACAATAAAACAATCTCTGTCACATTCTTTATGATGCCCTGAAATTCATTGATAGATATAAGTGTTTCTAATTTTATATCTTTTTGAAGATTATTGTCCAAGGTGCAGGCAGTGTAGGAAAATGCAGTTGTCCCCAGATGTGTTAAAACCTAGGGTACATTAGAAAGCAACCACCTGGGGGAGCGTAGCTGGTAAGAGGTGACATACAGAAGGGTGCAGAGGTAGTTTGTCCAATATTGATTTATAGATAAAACTATACCAGTGCTGTTGTCTGCAAATGGTCGATGTCCAACCCCCAAATCATAAAGAATGCTGTGATGAGTAAGTGAATACCCATCATAATAAAATTACAATACAGACAATCAAGATGACACAATTTATAGATAGATTGTTAATATATATGAAGAAGACCAGACTATAAGGCTGCAGGTGGTTTTGATAGGTATGCTCTCAAAGCTGTCACTGCTGGTGCAAAGCAAGAGGCAGAGAGTTCATCACCAGGGAGATGGGTGGTGAGTGTATGCTAATGAAGCCTTGCAGATATGGCTAATAAGTTTGGGGGCTGTGTTCCCTGATATTGTGGCGCATCACTGCAAAAATGTCTGTCAAAGAAATACGAGCAAACTGAGCTGCAGAAGATTACAATTTGTTGCTTCAATTTTTCCCCCTTTAAAGTTTTTTTTAGGGGCATTTTTATTTAATTGAATCAGGGGTTTAGAAGTCTGCTGTGCAGGATTTAGGAGGATATATTAGCAGGAAATGTAATGCAATATAGTAGTATTTTTTCTTTAGTGTATAATCACCTGAAAATAAGAACGGTTATGTTTTCATTACCTTAGAATGAGCTGTTTATATCTGCATAGGGAGCAGGTCCTCATCCATGGAGATCGCCATGTTGCACTGCCACTTTTCCACAGAATAGACAAACCAAACACTGACTTTTGATAGGGTCATTCACGTTTTCGTATTGGCCACCGTAGTAAGCAGCCCCTTCACATTGAGCAGTGCTGGAAAAACACTATTTTTTTTATGTGAAACTGCTTCATTCAAGGTTTTCACTGTTTCAAATCATGGTGTCCATTTGTTTTAGAGAGATAGAGACCCTTTGCTGATAATTTGGCTCCCGGTAAAACATCCTGAACGTCTATGATCTTAAGTTATCAGAAAAAAAGAAGATAAGATTAGAACATTAGCAGCTGCTGGATAAGCGATCCATTTCTGTCAGTGGAAAAAACACAGATTTTTTTAATGAGAAACTACCTTATTCAGTGTTTTCACTGGTTTAAATCACCGTGTCTGTTTGTTTTAGAGAGGTAGAGACCCTTTGCTGATAATTTGGCTTCTGGTAAAAACGTCCTGAACATCTGGATTTAAAGTGTTTAAAAGGGTTAAAAGAGTTAGCACACATAAGAAGCTGCTGGATAAAGCCCATCTTTGATGAACCAAACAACACGGGGAAAAAATGTTTTTACTGGTTTAAATCATCAAGTCTGTTTGTTTGGGAGAAGAAGAGACCTCTGTGGATAATTTGGCTCCCAGTAAAAACCTCCTAAACATAAAAACTGACAGAAATCTAACAGGGAGAAGTTTCAGCTGGTTGCAATCTGCAGTCCTCATAGCAAGTTGCCATTTAATCCCCTAAATCTTAAACACTAGACCTTTCAGGACAGACTGTGTCATATACTGTACAAATGGGTGACATTGGGCTATATAAATAAAACTGACTAGATTTGTTGCACACTGGGAGTCCAGCTTGGAGTACATCCACTGCTCCTTTCTGATATTAGACATCAAACAGGAGCAGTGACGACAGCTGCCACCCAGGCTTCACATTCTGATGGGTTACTTTCCCCAAAACTTCCCCTTGTATCGTTCAGTGGTGTCAAACAGGATGAGCCTAGCAAGTCTGGTCAAATCATGCATGTGACAAAAATACTCTCAAGCCTGTCATTTGAAAACCTCAGCCTCACATACCAGAAAGGTAACCTACACTGTAACCCTGTAAATCCTCTGCTTGTCTGGCTTATTGCTGCTCTTCATTCAAGTGTTAAGCTCTCCACGTATCATGGAATTTCTCCTGGCCAGATCTTTTTGTTGTGCACGTGATGGACGGGTTGTTTGTCTTCTGTCTTATTGCCGTGTCTGCTCATGTTTGGAGGGCAGAAGGGGCGCTGTAGTGGAATGGCAGAGAGGAAAAAGAGTCATACTTTGAAATGAAACATGGCACCACAACAGCCAAATGGCATGGACTGCGTAGGTTGCTTGACTTGACTTGGCTGTCTAGTCTTGTGTAGGTCCATCCAAGTAAAGGATTTATGGCAGTGAGTAAAAGCTCAAAGGAGCAGACAGCTAGAAATGTCTGCTTAGCTGATTGAAGACTTCAGGCACACTCAGTAACCCTGGCTCCTCTTATCCTCACAGCAGCCTCAGGGTTAATGCCTGCTGTCCACTGATACCTAACACCGAATGTCCCTTGCTGTGGCAGCGACGGTGTTAATACCTAAAGGCACAGGGTGCATGTTTTTCCCATCTTGCGTAATTCAGTGAACACAAATAAAGTGGGCAAATAAGAGACACATGTCATGGAGCTGTCAATTGCAGAATGTGGGTGCTTACCCCACTCATGCTGGGTGCATATTCATGTATTTCACTGTAGTATTCACTTGAACTTGTCTGCCTGGAGGCTGTATCAACACTGTTTCTTTGGCAGCCAGTAGAAGTCTGATGTTGTAGCCTGCTGTTAAAGGTTTGTTTAATTTTCAAGTGTTTCTGCCGTTTTGCAGCAGAAACTATGTGTAAGAACTCAAGCACCTATTTGTGTTTGGTTTTATGTTGATTTTAATGCTATAGACCAATTTTGAGTGGATGTCACAGCAGTTGCATGCGCATACTGGTGGCAGAAAAACAGTGGACATGGGGGAGAAACGGTTGACATACCTGATGTAAAAATGTCTTCTTGTGCTGTTGGATGAACAGGAATGCAGATTAAGATAACCTTGTTTTTTTTTTTTATAGAAAACCATCACAAAGGACGCTGTTGTAGAAAGTAAAGTTTTGTCTCCAGTTAATTATAACCTTGATATTCAGGATATAATCACTGCTGGATACTCTTGTAGAGGAGTTTGGCTTACATGAAAGATAATTCATCATCATCATAAGGAATCGTAAAAACTCACATTTGTTAAGCATGGATTTGGCTTATTGTCCTTAGTTAAAACTTAAGTTAATAATATCAAGAGGGTTCCTGGTTCAAGCCCAGGGTGGGGGAGCCCTGCTGTGCGGAGTTTGCATGTTCTCCCCGTGTCAGTGTGGGTTTTCTCCGGGTACTCCAGCTATCTCCCACAGTCCAAAGACATGCAGGTTAATTGGTGACTCTAAATTGTCCATAGGTGTGAATGTGAGTGTGAATGGTTGTCTGTCTCGATGTGTCAGCCCTGTGATAGTCTGGTGACCTGTCCAGGGTGTACCCCGCCTCTCGCCCAATGACAGCTGGGATAGGCTCCAGCCCCCCCCGCGACCCTCAAGAGGATAAGCGATCACGGAAAATGAATTAATCAATGAAGAAGTTAATATACTTTGTTAACACCTTTATCATAACAAAGTATATTAACAAAGTTAATATACTTTGTTATGATAAAGGTGTTAACATTGTTAGCTAGCTAGGGCGCTAGCATGGTTTGTACTTCTACAATGAATTATATTATATGGGCACGTCTCCACAATTATTAATGAAGGACAATATGCCAAATCCATGCTTGACAAATGTGAGTTTTTACAATTCTTATGATGATTTATCTTTCACCACATATATGTAATTATGACACGATTACTGTCCCTTTTTGCCATCAGTTCAGCTCCACCCACAAACACGAAAAGGGTCTATACTGCTACTATTCTGTCTTCAAGTGCCAGAATACAGCTCCATAGGTATACAGTGGTGGAAAAAAGTTTTCGGACACCCCATGCATTTGTGAAATATTGCATTAAGAATCACTCTTAGGTCTTCAAGTGCAATTTCTTTTAGTACAGTCACAGCCAAAATACTAAATAAATCCTAAAAAAGCCATTAAAAACTTAAAATTGATTGGTTCCATAAAAATACATAAGAAATTTTGAGTATTGGGTCATTTTGGTACCAGTGATGAAGGTCGTTCTTTTTATTAAAAGACACAATTTTTGTTGCCATGCTTCGTGTCTACATAAAGCCAGCACATTTGAAAGTTCTTCAGACACAAAAATGGCTAAAACAAGGAACCTAACACAGGAAACACGCCTGAAGATAAAGATTCTCAGCCAGGAAGGGTACAGCTGCCGCCAGATAGCCAGGAAGTGCAGATGCAGTCCTTCAGCAGCTGGATACACTCTGCAGAAATACAGACGAACCAACAGCTTGGAAGACAAACCAAGATCTGGCCGTCCAAGGGTTTCTTCAGCAAGAAATGACCGCATCCTGATCCGCATGTGCAGGCAAAACCGCCGAATGACATCACAGGAGCTTCAGCAGCAGTGGTCAAACCAAACTGGTGTCCAGTGTTCCACCCGCACTGTACGTGGCCGACTTTTAGATCATGGCTTAAAGTCCTACAAGGCTATCAAGAAGCCCCTGATCAATGAGAGACAGAGGTTAGCCCGGCGTCGTTGAGCCCAGGCACACAAGAACTGGACAGCCAGGAATTGGAAGAAGATTTTGTGGTCAGATGAGTCCAGTTTCCAGCTTTATCTTCCTCGTACTAATGTGAGGGTACGCAGAAGGCCAGGCGAAGCATTATCTCCAGCATGTACAGTACCTACTGTCAAGCATGGTGGAGGCAGTATCATGGTTTGGGGATGCATGAGTGCTGCTGGTGTTGGTCATCTCACTGTCTGTGATGGCACATTGAATTCTACCAAGTATTGTACCATTCTCAAAACCCACATGCTCCCTTATGTGCGTGCACTGTTCCGTCGAGGTAAAAACTGGATGTTTCAACAAGATAATGCCCCTTGCCACACATCCAAGGCCAGTAGAACTTGGCTGCAGGAGCACAGTATCCAGGTCTTAGAGTGGCCAGCTCAATCCCCGGACATGTGCCCCATTGAAAATCTGTGGTGGATTATCAAAAGATCTGTTTCAAAGCATAAACCAAAGAATTTAGAAGAATTAAAAGCAGTAATTCAAGAAGAATGGGACAAGATTACCCCTCAACAGTGTGAAAGGCTCGTGGGGAACATGCCAGTCAGGATTAGAGCTCTACTGCGTGCCAATGGCAGGACTACTAAATATTAATTTGATGATGTGATGGTTTATTTATTTTTTGTTCAGTTTTGAACACATTCTCTGTTATTTGTTGACTTTGATACCGACAATGTTGAGAACTGACATATTGAAACTGTCAAGAATTTAGTTTTGTTAGTTTTTCTTGTAAACAATAAACAAAAAAATATAATTTGTATTTGTTTGTATCTGTCTAATGCAGCCACACCTTTTGAAACACAAAAAAGATTTTTCCATAAATATTTCATGATAATATTTGAGATTGTGTAAAATTTTAAGGGTGTCCGAAAACTTTTTTCCACCACTGTATGTTATTTGTGACAGGTGTTAGAGTGTGGTGAAGAAGTTCAGGAACAATGTGGTGCTCGTACAATGCAGAAAAATCAAATAGAACCTCAAGTCAGTAATGGACCTGGCTGAGATGTAACCTTGAATGAGATTCTCCTGCTGTAATCTGTTTTCAAATAAACCCTCATTCAGTGTTTTTCCTGCCTTGAGAGTACAGAGAGTTCTCAGAAGAAAGTTGGATTTAATTCAGTGAAACATAAGTCAAAACTAGGATACTTTGAAGACTAAGGGGCTAGGAATTTGGAGCATGGTAAAAAAAAAAAGGGCCCTGGACTATGAATGCCCCTGGAGAGATTCACCATGGCGCCCTGATAGTGAAGCTACTTCGGTATTCATAGACTGTAAAGGAAAAATACTAGATTCTCTACTTTACTGGAGATGTTTTGTGATGAAGCTGCAGCAGAGATGTAAAGATGCCATGTCTTTTAGTTCTTACCGCCTCCAGCAGTGATGCACAGGTTGATGTGTTTTGATGTGGAAGCTGAAGGCTACAGAAGCTTACAGCCTATGTTATCACCTAATTTAGTTTCCAGTAGACTGTCAAATTTCTTTTTAAACACACAGGTCAAAGCAAAGGGTTATACAATGCCATAACCCCATTCACTGCCAACGTGTTGTATTCAGCCGTGGTTTATATTCACAGTTGGAGGGAATAAAAGAGATGGTGATTTAGCAGAAGAGCACTAGAGCAGGAGATGTAACTGCTAAAAATGAGTGACAGTCATGCTTTTTGCACTCTGCTCTATTTTCTGCTCCTGTGAGTATTGAAATGTCTCTAATGTCTCTGTCTTCTATATGATTGTTGACAGATGCAACATGGTGAGTGTAGCACAAAAAGTTCTGAGGGACGCATACTGTGCATTATAACAGTGTGGCCAATACTCAATAAAATATGCTCAGTACATCAATAGCAGATGTTTTTAAGGTTCCTTTAAGGATAGCAGTAATGCATAAATAAGTAGATTGTTTTGTTCCAAGCTCTGGTTGAGATTTGTTTGCATAGAAATATTTATTCTGAGATGTTTAAGCCCACTGAAATCACATATTTGAATCCTGCTGACTTTTTTTTGGAAGTCTTTTGGTTAGATCTGGATATCGTTTTGGATTTATAGTAACACTAATATTGAAAACTAGGATTGGTTTCATTAAAGAAACAAACCTACTTTGAATTTATTGGTAAGTTTAAACCTTTTTTTCTTAATATCAAAATAAACCAAATGTCTCAGATACTTCTATTTGATGTTGTCCTAAAACAAAAAGATGGACAGAAAACATTGCTTAAGTAATAAAACAATTAATAGATGACCAAAAATTATGGAAGTAGGATCAATTAAAAATATACAAAATTGAGAATTTGATCAAGATTTGGTGCCAAGTTTTCACAAAGTGTCCACAAAAACAATACCCAGCCCTTTGTCACTGCAGATTATTCCACAAACCTAATATTTGAGTAACGAAACTTATTTGAAGCAGCATTGATGTCAAACATTCTTCGATAAAGGCAGGACATTTTGTGAAGGTCACAGCACAGAGGGGTCACTGGCTTTTATGCAGTGTAGCCAGAAGGAGACACTGCACTGGAAAAGAAAAGCTGCTGTAGATTTGCATGCAGAACAACTGAGGACAGGATTACATGTTCCCAGGGAATACCATCCACAAACACTAATTAGCTGTAAGCTCAGAGTATTGTCTGCAGGGAGCAAAGCAGGATGTGTCCTCAGTTGGTGGGTGGCATCTGGTGGTAGGCGAGATGAATTTGGGCGTTTGGCGCAGATCTCATCATCTAAAGTGAGATTCATAGCTTCTAGCAAAGTCATCTGTCGGAACACTAAAACGCATCTCACTTGGTTCAATTGTCACTGCTTTTTCTCTTATGCAGCAGTGTGCAGTGTGTATGAATTGAGTAAATACAGTTAGGTTGAGCAGTGGAGTAGTTTTAAGAAGTGATTGGCGTGGTGAGTGGCCGACACTCAGACTGATGGGGTAGTTTGGGAGGTTGGTACCACTGTTTCTGATTCAGAATAAAGCACTTAGTATTTTAACAAGGATATTGGCACAAAGTGCAGTAAGGACATACAAGTGCACGACTTGCAGGAGAGCATTATTTGATTAGAATTGCTTTAAATGCATGTTATTGCTGCTGATGTTTAATAGGGCTGCCCCCTTGAAAGTCGAGGACTTGTATCATCAGTTTGAGACCCCTCCACTGAGATTCTTCAAGTTAAGCAGTCTTTTTTTTGTCAGTCAGTTTGCTGAGTACATCTCAGGATGTTTGGTTCCAAAATTTAGCTGCTAAGTGAGCACTCCTCGCTTTCAAGCTGCACTCCGGCACAGGCAGCTGCAGACCCTGACCCAGAGTGAGTCGAAGTGAGATGGAGAAAGAGAGGCTTTGCGCTGTCAGGCTCCGAGATAACTTTATCTTGTGCCTTGTGCTTAGAAGTGGTGAATTTACAGCTCACAGCCACAATATAGTCTCTGTCTTAGACTGCTTCCTAGCGTCAGCAAAAAATGTTGTTGCACAGTTATGATCTGTCGTCAGCGTAGTTAGGAAGCATTAGCCTGAAGGGCTAACTTGACTTGTTTACTGTGTTATGTAAACATAGCTGTCACCCTGAATGTTTCGCTGAACTCTGTTCAAAAACTCTTAAACTCTATATGGAAAAAAAGAATGAATAGTTGAATATTTGTATTGAACAGCCAAATCCGATTTGACTGACATTATTCCAAATTGGGTATAGTCCCAATGTTTAATTGTAAAAAGCTAGATGGGGCTTAGGGAGCCAAAATGTTTCTTATACAGTACATCCACCAGAGACAGAGCAACACGGGCATCCCTCTGGCATCTCCTTTTCACTCCCACTTTCAAAAAAAGGCCCATAAATTCTGACTTTGAAAAATATCTGTAAACCAGAAACAAATGCCAGCCAATTAAAATTCCCTGCACTGATCAAAACGTGTTGCATTTTTCAGTAATGGATGGAACTGCTATCACACTCACCAAATAATTCAAATATTTTTTCTTGGCTAAATTAAATTAAAGTCTGATTTTCCACTCCTCCGCTCTGAGGAAACTTTCAGTTCAATAGATTTAACTGAAACTTTCTTGGATGTAGGCTCGCCACAGTCAAGGCTCCACTGGTGAAGGCTGTAATTGTCTGACTCTCACATTATTCTGCCACTGCTGCTGTTGTGTGGTCTACTGGGTTCACAAGGGTAAAGGATTATTTTCTACTGTCTTCCCTTTCTTCTCATCATCCAGACAGAAATGGGTGCTTATCAGGAGACACTAAAGACGTCACAAAATCAAACAACAAGCTGCAAATAAAAAGAAGTCTCACTGGCAGACAAATGCATGTGTTTATACTAATCAAAGGCAAAACAGTTTTCTGCAATATAGGGAATTAAGAGATCAGGCTGGGAGAGGAGGCAGGTTAGAGAGATCAGGTTTCCTGGAGACATGGTATTAATTCCCACAGGGCTCTGTGTTAGTGCTTCCCTGTGCTAATACTGTACACAGAGTCAGGATTGGAAACCTCTTGTATAGGGTTTAAGCATGGGGATTGTGATCCCAGTATTTACCTTGATATCTGTATTCTGGAATATAACCTTGAAATGCATTTTCACTCTGTGGCTGATTTTTCCAATTACTTTTCATGCTTACATAGTGGTTGTGAGCATAAATGTCACTGATGGAGTGCAGAACCTGTAAATGAAATATAATGTGTAGGAGGCTCAAAAAGTGGCTTTATCTGATATTCAGGCCTCTAGCACTGCATAGGAGCATTTAGCAGGTGGAACATTAACTGCAGAAAAAAACATAAAATGTCAGAAAACAACGTCTTACAACAATTCTCTTGTACCTCTTACCAGCAGTACAACTGAACCATAACCTCACTGAAATGGCTGCATGCAACATGCTGTCTAGTCTTACTCAAATCACAACAGATACCAGATGTACGTCACGTCTCCAAAGGACAGTTACAGTCTGTTTTCACCAAGTTGGCTAATATCAAAAATGCAATGGACAGAAGATTTCAAACAGGCTCCATTATAACACAGCCTTGTTTTATACTAATTAATAAATTTATATCACTTAAGCTGCGTACCGTAGTTCTGTGCCCAAACTGAAACTAGAGGCCTTGATCAGTCATCATAGATAGTTAACATGGTCAAAACATATTGTAAAATTGTGTGATTTCAATGAATGCCAGTAAAGTAGGGTTGTACTCTAAATAGTATAATGTCAGTAGAATTATTTGGCTATTCAATATGACTATTCGACTATTTGTTTATTTTTTTCCATATAGAGTTTGAAAGTTTGAACAAGGTTCAGCTGGATGCTCAGGGTGTTAGCAACATTCACATTCACAAATGTGTGCAAACTATGTGCAAACGACTGATCGGAAATGTGCAAAAAAAAAAAAAATTGCAGACACTAGTTATGACACAAAAATGAGAGACTGTATCGCACTAAGTTGTTGTGAGCTGTAAATTCACTACTATTAAGTAAAAGGCACAAAATAATGTTATTTAGGAACCTGACCGTGCAAAGCTTCTCCTCCTCTGGGAAGCTGCCTCTGTCTCACTCTGACTCACTTTGGGTTTGATTTAGGGATGCACAATATTGGATTTTTAGCCAATATCCGATATGCCGATATATAACTACTCATTTGGTCGACAGCCGATACCGACATTGATATATCCGTTTTTTCCTCCACCTAATTTTTGCGATCATCAGGTCTCTTCTGTAGTGGAATTAACATCATATTATGTATGCATACTCTTATCCTGGTGGCTAGGGTTGGGTACCGAAACTCGGTACTTTTTGTACTTGGTACCGATTCACGTCGGTACTACCGAGTACCGATTCACTTAAAATGAAACGGTGCCAAATTTCGGTACCCGAGGTGGAGGCGGAGCGAGAGCGCATGACTCGCACCTCAGACTCAGCAACAATGGCGACAAAAACAATGTGCAGACAAAAGTTAACGTGCAGCACTGTTCCTAAATGTTCTCAATAAAATGTTGAAATTGAGAAGTTTAGACTATGGGCCCGAACGACGCATAGTGTGTCCAAATTCACACCCGTTCTTGGATTGGATCTGTGGATTTTCTCTGCGACCGTGCATCCTAGCGAGAAGCCACGCATATCAGCAGAAACAGCAGAATTGTAGCTGTCTGACAAGGCCAAGCACTTGTCGGTTTTCACAGCGAAAAATTACAATAAAATGATGTATAACAGAGCTTTCATACAGCTTTGCACACACATTACTCTTGGATGGATTACTCGCGAACGCAGGCTCGCACAGAAATGCCACGCACATCACATGAAAGCGCAGAACCACACACATCATTGTACTGTCATCCCATCACGCTCTAAATACAGATCAATTGTCTACAAAATAAAAACTTGACAAATTTCTTTACAATCCATTATACAGATCTTGTTATCAGTCACTTCATATAGTGAGGAATATCGTATCTTACCACGTCTTAGGCTTCCGTGTGTTTCTCCCTGTCTATCCACATTTGTAGTCCGGCTTTCAAGATGCAAATATCTCCATACTGTCCAGTTGACACTCCATCAAACTTTGTATGACAAGACCAGCCACTTCACCTTTGTGCACCCAGACAACTGCAGCCTAATGCATGCTAACAGGGCCGTAGTCACCATATACATTGAGGGGGACACGTGCCCCCCCACCAATGCCCAAAATGCCCCCCCAATATATAACTGAAACTGAAAAACAAATATTATCTTGGAGGACATCATTGCACTTGGTTGACTATTTTTCTATGATCTTAGATGTAAATATTGCATGTTTCTTTTAGATAAAACACATTTTTGACTTGTGAATGAGTCAATGGAATTTCTTGCAATAATGAAAAAATACTGTCAATCATGTCCGCCTGGCACAAACCACATGTTTTGGACAACTGTGAAGTGACAGAATGTCCCAGCATCATGGTTCTTATATTGCCAGATTCCAGAGAGTCTCCCCTCTTCATATATGGCAGAATATGTCTTTTTCCAACTTGCTATGGTGAGATACATGTAAAAATGTAAGAATTTAGGCAAACAGATTTGTTTTTTTTTCATTGATATAAAAATTAATATAAAATACAGGCACATAGAAGAACATGAAATGATGGCAAATCTGGTTAGCCCAGACTGTCCTGAAAAAAAAACAAGGTATAGCATGTGTATGTAGCCTTTATGACTGTGATATGAGCTTAAAAGTAAAGGAAGTAAAAATACCCCAAAAAAAGGCCTAGGGCCCATAGGGTTAAAAAGTACCGAAATAAGGTACCGTTTGGTACCGGTACCGAATTCCAGATACCGGTACCGGTACCGTATCGGTTCAATTATGAACGGTACCCAACCCTACTGGTGGCCCACTAGCAGATGGAGACATGAAATAGAATACCTTTCTGTATGTAATATTCATTTAATGGGCAGAAATAGAAAAAAAGCATGTTTGCCGATTCTCAAAGCTCAATCCAGAGCTGATATCGGCCGATATCGATGACGTGCCGATATTATTGTGCATTCCTAGTCTGGGTCTGCAGCTGCCTGTAATGGAGAGCAGCTTGAAAGCAAGGAGCGTTCACTCAGCTTAATATGGGCACCGAAATGTTTGCAGAAGTACACTGCACACTAACAAAGAAAAAAGACTGCTCAACTTGAGGAATCTCAGTTTCCGACTGATGACTCGAAGCCCTTCTATGAAGATTACAGTATGATTCACTGGGCACGAAAACAGAAAAAAATGTAGATTCTAAATATTCCAGGGGGTTTTGTATTGTCTGGATCTAGACAGATGAGTTGGTTAGGACCGTATATTGTTGGTGATATTAGCATATTCAAGGCATATTTGCATCAGTGTATATGTTAGCTGAATTGCAGTGCAGAAATGCAAAAATGAGGGGTGCTTATGGGTTAAGACGACAGCCAATACGTCCCCCAGCCTGAGTCGGGGAACCATTGTTTCAGTTTATGTCTCTATAGACATCTAATATTATCAATACTACTACTACGAATATTAATAATAACGATCGGTTATTGGTTGAGCTGTTGTTTCTACATATGTTTGTCTCCTTGAGTCATGTTGATTGATACCTCTCTATAAACTGAAGCTTATTTGTTCAATGAGACGAGTCAAGAAACGTGTTAATTGATGGAGGTGATGAGTGGCCTTTAGTTTGTGCCCCAGCTTATTTATAGTGGATTGTTGTTACTCTGTTTTTTTTTTCTAAATGTAATCAGTTACTGATGTTAATAGGATCATTTGCTGGCAGGTAAAGTCTGTCACCGCTGTGTCTCATGTGGCTGCATCACCATCCATCACGGTTTGTGCTTAATTATCCATAACAAACACATCAGAGTCTTCCACTCATACCAAGAGAGAAAGATTGCCACGAGCCTGAGATGAATTTCAAAACATCTTTTGAAATATAGGTCAAGACCTTGTGCAAAGTTTTTGAAGGCACTTGGTATGCTCACCAATGCTTTTAAATTGAAGCACCTCACAGCATCATTAGCATATTCATGTTATAGGTTAGTCCCAGCAGGGCACAAATTGCTAACCCTGACATTGTTATTTCCATTCTCTACCCATTGATCCTCCTCTCTACATAGTTAACAGCATTATGATCTGTTGAATTAGTCACATAGCTCATGTAAAGGCAAGAAGTGAGAGTTAATAGATACAACCTCAGTGCCTGACCCAGCATCTTCCCTCTGCTTAACTTTGAAGAATTAATATGAAGTCAAGGAGAGTTCTCGTGGAAGGCAAAAATAAGAGCCAGCAAAAACCCTTGCTATCTTCACTGAATAAAGCAGCATCACTCTGTAACCTTGATGCTTGTTTGAAAGCATTTTTGTTGTGCATTTTACAAAGCTCAGACACTTCAGAGGGTTTGTGTTTTATAATAACAGGCAGAAAGTCCCATCGACATAGTTATTAAGGAGGCAAGAGCGGTGTCTTCTGTAAGCCCCGAGAGTGGATATAATGAGAGAACTTTTTTTAAAGCTATAGTTTAAGATACTTGTTCCTCAAAGGCGTTCCCTTGACTTTGTATTACTGTAAACATAGTCAGTGTCAATGCCCAGCGGCAACTTGTGGGGCTGAAAAATAAAGCAAGTGCGAAGTGCCAACTGCAGTTCTCCTAATGGCCACTGGAGGCTGGCTCCAAAAGTGAGTCAGTCCCCATAGACCCCCATGTTAAAATGCCTAACTTTACAGCAGAAATAAACATGTTCACTGCCTTGTACAACAAATGATTTTGGTCTCGATAGCTAATTTCCACGTTCGTGACTACTGTATAGTCAGTGAATTTTTAAATAACTCACCTGTTTGATTAAAATAAAGACTTAAAGTTATGCATAATTAAGGGTATGGCCACTTTGAGTGACAGTGTCTTCAGGCTCTCAGTCAGCTCCACTTCTTGCTTCTTCATAGCTCCACCTTGTCATTCAGATATAGTCACTTCTGGCTCCAAAAAACAAAAAGGTGATAACGGCCAAAATGCCGAACTTGAAAGCTTCAAAACGGGAGACCACGTACCAATGGGTGACGTCATGGTGGCTACTATTTTATACAGCCTATGGTCAACACCCTTTGATATGTTGTTGATAATTAGTTCTGTCTTGAAAATACATCTCACAGGATCCGTTCTCCCATGTTTTTCTGCAAAAACTTGGCAACATTTATTTGAACTGCTGTAAACCATCCCAAAAAGGATCTTGAAATGATGCTGCTGACATCCTGCAAGCTGACAAAAAATGGGTTCAGTGATTCATGACTCCTTTATCCAAGGTGATCCTGACACCTGCTGCTTAAAACTTCTTTACTCTCATCATGTGGCAAGTCACAACTTTATGACAATCATTGCATTTATATCATAATCTATCTGTTTGTCACAGTATTAGTTATCTGCTATTATTTTCTATTATTAATCAAAGAATTAATGAATGAGCAGATATGAAGCCACCCTGGTTATCTGTTATGCAATAACTACTGTCAGCAATGTGTCAAAATAACCGAACCAGAATCTGTTCAGATGTTATTTGCATAACATATTTTCTTCTCTTCATAATAAACTCTGTCCTGTAGTCTGGGCCCGTTGCAGTCAACTTGGTGAACCCATGGATGTATTGTGACCTTTGGCACAGATTTATATAACTCTAAAAGTGAACACAGCTCTGTGTGTGAGAAGTCTGGATTTAAATGTTTGATCGTTTGCCCCGAAATGTGATAATTCTGGAGTCTGTGTACAATTATTTGGTTTTGGCACCTGCTAACATTGAGGTCTAAAATCCTTTTCAGATGAGCATTAAATGTGGTTTTGGATATGAGAGGCTCATAATGACTAAAGGATCCTGAAATCCACCAACCATCCCCACTATTTAAACGTAACGGCATCTTAAAGAGAGCTGACTGTATTTCAACAAAACACGAGAGCAAGTATGCATCTCAGTGCTGTGGCATTTTATACATTGCACTGGGTTTTGCTGAAACAAAAAAAAAATCCTACTCTTTCTAGTCGAGTTTCTTTTTGACACTGATTGGCCCAAAACAAGGTGAATATTTGTAACTGACTGAGAGGGCGATGCGTACTTTGTGGCGAAAACCATGTTTATTGTTACCTTGTTAGAAAATGGAGCTCTCGTCTAGATGATGTGTTGTTGTAAGACAAGATTGGCTTTATTTGTCCCCCAGGGAAAATTTGTTTCGGTCTATGTAGAATAGCACCGCTGCTTAACAATGCAGACACCAATAACAAACTGACAGCAACAAATAGTCACATACCTAATTTAAATTACGTCTGACAAACGTTAATGCATCCTGACTATCTCCTATGCACACTGTGTCCTAAATATGCACCCCCCCCCCCCCCCACACACACACACACACACACACACACACATTGACTCAAGAGCAATTAAAGTGCATGTTTAGTGTTTGTTGTTGTGTAATTAACTTGGTAGTGATACCAGGAAGAAAGTTGTTATCTGCCAAAGGGGGTTGATAGTAGATACATTTCCTGCAGCAGCAACAGTAAAATATGCAGTCTTCTTATTTATGCACAAAGCTGCCGAAGTCTTGTGCCCTCTCCTCTGTGGATATGTAGCTCTCTTTTATATCTGTGTTTTTAATTCTTTGGATTTTTGTTTTGGGAGCTGGGAGTTCATAAGCGGCTTTGTCATTATGAGCAGTACCTCCATTACATTTCACTCAGGTGTGTTAAATATGTTTGACTGCAGAAATGTGCAACAGCTCGAGTTCAGTTTCTGTCAGCATTTGCTCAAATAGGTTAAATAACGTGTCAGGTGTACAGGTTTACAGTATTACATGTAGAAAGTAAAACTTATTTCTCACAGAGGTCATCTTTCCTTCGAAATGTTACATGACCTGATACTGCTGAAAGGCACAAGAGCCGAACACCCACCCCTCTGGGCTAACTGGAAGCAGATGCTTGGCTAGTGAGGCTTCCTACTGGCTTATGTTTATGTTCTTGAGCACATTCCTTTTCACCTCCTCCACGTGTCTGCCCTGCTGTGGCTGTCTCTGTGCTCAGGGTCCATACAGCTGGAGCCGAGAGCAGCGAGCCTTGAACGAGAGTCCCTTTGGTGTGTTTCACTGGCCCAGGGTTCTCGTGAACTCGAGACAGCTGGAAATCGTTCCTGCTGTCACGTTTGCTGTAACTAAACCCTTGTGGACGCGGCTGTAGGGCTGTTGGGTCTGGACATCTTATTGAACTCCTCCCTGAACTCCTGCTGTGGTTATAAGTCAGCGAGTTTGGGCTGGGATGCTTTGTCTTCGGCTCTGGCACCAGGCCCTTTATGTGGCCGAGTTTAAAGTTTCTGGGCCTGTGGTGCTTTTCCACCAACTCTGTCTCTCTTGTTTCTCTGGCTCCCACATAGCTCTCTACCCTGTGTGATTACTGAGTATCGGATAATCTGTGCATCCAGCTGTGTCATGTTATAAAGTATCTTTAAAGCAAGCTAACCACATCATTTAAGGCACTCTTAGTCAAATGCTAATTTCAGCTTTACAAAGACAAATAGTCTGCAAAGTCCTTGGGAAAATGGTGTCTTAAGGCATTTTTGCTGAATGAACCCACGTCATAAATGATTAAGAAACACATAAATATAATGTGTACTGCCTCGGGAACTCTGCGAAGGGTGACCTTTTAAAGAGGCTTGCAGCCTGAGCACATCTTCTCTTAAATGTTCACAGCTTTTTTCAGTTGTGACCTCTCTCTGGGCGTTTACCTCAAGACTAAGTCAAGCTTTCCCTTCCAGGCCAGTCTGCCAGGGGAGAAGTAGGGCAGCCAGGAAATTAAAATATTTGGATGCGACCACTTCAGCCGTGATGCTGATGATGGATTTTTACGTGTCCAGCATGGTGTGAGTCACGGCTCTGCATCTTTTGGATGCAGTCCCCGGGAGGGAATCCAGTGATGATCTGTGCATGACTAAATACGCAATAGCTGGGTTTGTCATGCTGTTATGCTTTCTCAGCACTTTGATGCACCCAAATTCAAGGCTGTCTGGGGTAAAAAAAAAAATAAAATAAAAAACTTTTAAAATTTGTTAACCTGTAAGGTAGCTGTTTTTGCGCAGACTGAACATCTGGTATTGATATGAAATCTGTTTCAAAAAGTGTTTTTGTTTTCAGGGTTTCATCAACATGTCAGTGCAGCATAGTCTCTCTGTGGATCAGTTTTTGTTGCGTAACAAATAAATCCTCACAATCACCTTTAAAAGAAGATTGACTGATGGCTTAGTGGAGGTAGCAACTGTAAAATTTTGACTTTATTTTTCATTTTTACCTGTGTTTCTGTCGTGAACTCAGCATTGCTGATTTCTTCTATTCGTGAAATATAGGGCAGGCAGAAACAATAGAGTTGGTTTGATTTCAGTGGGAGTTCAGGATTGTCCCACATATGCAGTATATTTATATGTAATCCTTATGTAACGTGTGCCACAGTACTGCTGCTTTGGTCTGCATTGTATTTTTAGCAGGCTGACAGCATGGCAGGGATGAGTATCATTCTTTGGCCCGTCATGTGGCTCTGTGGTCAGTCTAACAGGGAGGTGACACTGCAGAGTCGCCACTGCTTTGCATCTACAAGACTGCAATGAATTAGGTCAGCATCTTTTTATTGTTACGGTTTTGTACTAAATGAGGAGTTAACTGTGCTTACTGTGTGTTCCATGAAACAATACCCACGTCTGGTTTTCGTCAGTCGAGTCTCATGCAAAATCCTTCTGGGTCAATTAAGCTGCAGTCATTTGCAAGAAACGAGATAGCCGCTGCACTGGCCAACACCCTGTGTCATGCCACCGCCTCCTTTCATTATGCATTGCATAGTTCTTATGAATTGCATATGCTTTAAACATATGTTTCAAATGGAGAACAGTTGAACGTAGATTGGCTGAGCCTTTTTATGCGGTTGTCCTGCACTTGACAAAACCCACACGTGTTGACCACGCTAGTTTCTGCCTTTCATTATGCCTGTGAAATACAAGAATGTGACCCCGGGACCTTGTGCTGGCACACACACACACACACACACACACACACACACACAGTCTCTCTCTCTGTCTCTCTTCTTCAGGCTGTCTGTCGGCGTGTCATCCTTGCCAGACACATGCTCACATGCAGGCTCTTAATGGCAGAGCGTGTTGTGGGCGCATGTGAAGGTGCAATAGGAATGTGTGTTTGCCCCCCCCCCCCACATATAGGTTTCTGTTTTACTTGTGCTGTTGTTTTCTGTGTTAGCGATTCTGTCATTCCACCAAAAGTAGGGAAAATGTTGAAGATAGTTTAAATTGTTGTAAAAACAATATGTATGCTGGACCAGTTTATTCTACAGTAGATAATGAGTTTAGACACTGGGTGATTTCAGTGCCGTATAGGAAATATTTGCTCTGTGCTTTGTATTGTAGTGGCACTTCACAGTCACTCTTAGTAAACACCATTGTCTCGGAATATAAGATGAGGCATACTGGTTTTGAGCTGCCCATTTTTCTAAGAGTCTGTCCATTCTTGATTAAAAGCTGTTTTTCGCTGTCTGGCTTTCCCTCTTTAGAACACTCTATATCAAATTGCTTTTCTCTGATTCTCTTCTCTGACTAGTTTTCCCATATGCATGTCTTACTCACTCAAGTTGCAATGCTTATGGGTATGCATTGCTCTAACTGGTTGAGTAGCATCATGTTAGATGATTGAACACATGCAATTGGTCTTTGAGCTTCTTGGTTGCGAAACCTTTGCTACAATGCTGCACCGGTCAAAATTGAAACGCTCTGTTAAAATGTAGTTACTCTCAATAATTTAATGGTTACCGGTCTGAGTCCGGATAAGATGGCAACTAGGTCCAGACCTGAGGAATGGAAAAGGATGGCAGGTTAACAAGGGGGACGTATTCTGGTAATTTTTCTAACAAGGTGGCGCCTTGTCCCCCCTTAAATTACCTCCTAAGTTGAGATAAGGGAATGTAAGGAGCAGCTGTACAAACCATCGTAGTTTCCACTTGCACCAGTGCTGCAGTGGAACTGTTTTCATTCTGAAATGGGAGAGGACTCCCTTTTTGTATTTTGTGTATTTTGTATTGCGTTCAATCCCTGAGTAAATGTTTCTGAAAGAGAAGTGATCACGTGTCCCACATCCTGTCCTCTGGGTGTTTCACCAATATGTTGTAATGCGAGTGTCCCAGGAACATTTATGAGTCTGCTTTGTGTGTTGAACAGGAAGTTGAACATAGACTTTGGTCTTGGACTCAGGATGCTGTGCAGATGTGCAGCCCTTAGAGGTCAGTTTGGTCATTCTTAGTTTAACCAGTTATTCCCCAGCTGATAACCACAGGAGCACTGCCAGCCTTTAAGGTAGATTTGATAGGGGATATATTCCAGGACTGAATGTTCTGGGGCTGTACGACTGAAGAAGGACCAGAGGCGATAGGTCCAGCTCACTCACCTCACTGCATCTGCCTTATCAGGGCTGACCAGACATCACTTGGCACAGAAAATTAGCACACTGTGACTCTCTTCTGATCGTTTCTCCACAGTGAGGAAGTGATGAGCTGAGATGCATTTGTAATCAGAGTACAGAAGCCAGAACACAGTGTTTTCTCACCATCTGTCAATAGCTGGAAGTGATTTGAGAGAGAAACACAAATTGCTCTTTGTTTGGATATGAGCTTAGCACATTGACCCTGCGAAGATCATTTCATTTTACCAATAAACACCCAGCTCTAGCTTTTAGATTTGTGTAAACAAATAATTGTCTCACCAAATGTTGCGTTCAAAACAGCTAACTATAGAAACAAATGGAATTCTCTTCCATCTGATGCAGCCTGGATGACAGTGAGTTTCAGTGTGTGTGATTTTATATTGAAGACAACTTAGTTGTTTTTTTATATTTTTACATGAAATGTTTTCAACACTGCAGCTGAACAAAGACTGAAATCACAGTGTGCAGATGGAGGAGAATCTCTGGTAGAGGTCAGAACAGAGAAAGATTTTGTCACAGTTTGATCTCTTCTTCACTTAAAATAGTCTCTGATGGTGAGGGGAATAAACAGAGGTGTTAACAGTGGGTTATGTAGCTGCAGTGGCAGCTGACGTCTTGCTAGCATAGCATCACACACACTGGAGTTTGCAGCTTTTTCACCTCTCCCCTGAGCCAACACATTTAGACTAGCTAACACACCCTGCTAATTAAGCCTCTCTTCCACACCCTCTTACTGCATATGGTTGGAATCACAGACCTTGTCCAGTTGAGTTACTCAGATTTAAATTGAAATCCATTTGAAATGAGATGGCTGTCAGGGTGAAAAATTATCACGGACTGTGTCACCATTTTGGAAGTAAAACAGTCATCTGTGCAAAATTCAGTTTTATATGAAAAGACATTAAGTCTTGTTTCTAATATCTAATCTGAGTACTTGCTGTACACGTACACATTTCTCACACCTCCAGATTTCAGCTGTCAGAGCCCAGTGTGTTCTCGTGTTTTAGCACGACTGTCCAGGAGAAGAGCAAAAGTGCTGGCACTGGTGGTAAAGCTTCATTTGAACCCACAGAGACAAACTTGTGTCCCGCAGGCTCGAGTGTCAAGAGGTTGAGTGATGAATCTGGCCCCTGAGGCTGTCTGAGACTTTACATCACCACATCCAGAGACTGCCAAAGACAGAAAGTCCACTGTAAGACAAAACTGGCTTACAGTATTCCTTTGTTTCTTTTATGCAAAGTGTTGAGCTGTTTTATCAAGAAGAGACAGAAAGAATGTGTCATGATTTATCTTAAGCTACAGACTGCCACATCGGGGTTAGAGCTGAAGGCAATAATGTCTGTATGAAAAAATAAGAGGTGAAAAAATGTCGAAGGACAACCGTTTTACATCTCATCCTATTCACAGTTTTTCTCTGGGTTGTCACATATACACATGCATCCTCTTGGGTCACAGTAAGTGATCTTAGGAACTGATTTATTTTTTGTCGTGTTTTTGCAGAGAAAATGTAGCTTTTCTTGGATCAGTAAGACACTGAACACACTGCCTGAAGCAGTACTAAAGTCTGGTGCAACTCTGTTTCATATACTAGTTGAGTTGTGGTGGTACAGCAGTATGTAATGCAAATGTCTTGCATGATTTCATACTTCAATCAAATTGCCTCACAATGGAAACAAATCCAATGAATGTGACACAAAGCATCTTTCTAAAGAAAGGTAGCAACACAATTTCAGCACAGCATTTTAGGCAGAGCCTCCAGCAGCTGCTCTTTAAAGATATCCCATAGTTTCCTCTCACACCATTAATTTTGTTCTCAGTTGTATCTTTGGTCCAAAAGCTTTTCAGGAGTTTTGTCTGCGACTCTGACCTCAGTGGTCTTGACTCCAAATGGCACCGTGATCGCAACACAGCAAACAATCAGCGGTGAACTGCAGAGTTAGATCAAAGTAGCACTGACCTTTTAAGATTCACTGGCTCTCCTCAGAGGGCGCTGAAGGTGTTTGTTGAGTCTCCCCCTTTTTCTGAAATAGAAAATGCTCTCCAGTTGTTTGGAGATTCACCCGATGAAGTGTTGCTCAGCTGAAACGATTGCAGCTGTGTAGCTTATGTTAGTGTTGCTTTCAGGGGGGTTTGTTTGTTTTGTGATAATGAAGCCAGAAAAACAATTCATTTGCTTAAAGCAGCTTTTGATTAGGTGCAGATTTTGTTGAGTGTAGCTTTATCATTGGAAAAATCATTACTTCCCACTTAAAGGTGACATCTTGGGTGTTTTTGTAGCGCTAACTCATTCACCCAGTGATGCCGGTATACCTGTCAGACTGTGCTTCTTTAGAAAGTGTAGCTGGTGTTGTGCAGTCAGGACATGCCCTTCTTAAGACAGATTAAGGAAACTACTGTTTGGCTTTTATCACCATGCTTAATAGGCCTCATGATATCACAAGGCTTCTAATCAGCAGGTTTTTATGTGGGACCTGCCTATAATTGAGGCAGAAAGTCAAGTGTGAAGAAACACCTCACTGCTCCACTTTTAAAATGCCCACTCAGGCCTGTGTAGTCAGCCAGGCTTTAACTGTACTGGTTCAGTTTAGAGAAAGGTTCAAAACCCTTAACACCAACAAATGTTATGTCCTGTTCAGAAGCACGTGATTTGTCAGTGTCCTTGAGCCGGGACACTGAACTTTTAGCTGGTCAACTAAAGCCAGCCTGGTCAAAGACTATCAGCTATCTGCCTGAACTGAAAATGGTTGCTTGGTACCTAATGGCAGCCTCTCTACTCCTCACATTGTACCCTCTCTTTTCATTTGCCCTTCTACTGGCCTCTCCTCCAGTAAGATTTATGACTGTCAGATTTTTTATTTTACTGCCTTAGCAAGGACGCAAGAACCGTCTGTACCTGCTACCATGACGAAAATCAATCTCCCCTCCCTCTCTCTTACCCTCTCCCTCTCTGTGTCTCTCTTCCTCTTTCCCTCTGTAACTGTGCAGGCAGTCGGCGGGGATGGGAGATGATGGAGGACAAAGGCCCTCGTGTAGCCGACTACTTTGTGGTGGCCGGTCTGACGGACCCGTCCAAGCCGTTGGACCAGGAGATCCACTTTGATGATGTCTGCCACAAGACGGCCAAGCCTAAGGCGCCCATCACCGATGTGGCAGTGGTAGTCCGCTCCATGGGCGAGGAGATACCGCCAGGGTTCACCTGCATAGAGGAAACACCAACCGGCCATTCGGCTGATCTAAACAATGGCGGCCTCATGGCACCCCAGATCTTCCTGTGCTACAGGCGAGGTCGGGACAAGCCTCCACTCACTGACCTGGGGTGAGTACCAGTGGAGTCTTGATCTTTGTGTCTGAGGTGTTTTTTTGTGTTGAAACAAGGCAACACAACAAAGTTTGTGTATTTGTAAGGCTAAGAGTCACACTAGCAGCTCTATGAGGCTGTTGAGCCAGATGTTGAAGTCAGCATACTAATATGCTCACTGTGGCTATGCTAACATGCTGATTTTTAGCAGGCAAAATGTTTAGCATGTATACCCTCTTAGTTTAGCCTGTTGACATGCCGACATTTGGTAATTCAGTGGTTCTCAACCAGGAGTCCTTGAGGGACTACATGGGGCTCCCTCGAAAAATGGGGAATAATTTATTATCACTATTTCATTCATATAGAAGTGAGCCCAGTGTGAGGAAGAGTCATTAGAGCTACTATTTGAATCATAGGTTTCACTACCTCCATGTTTATCTCTTCAACCGTAGTTGACAACTATAGAATTCAGGTCTGAATCACATCTAATTACTAAAATCTTTTCAGGTGGAGGTTCCTGAAGGGAATTAAAATGGAGTTCACTAGCAAGGACCACGCCACAACAATATGTTGTTCAAATATTTAATTGTAATTCAGGAGGTGTTAGTTGTTGAGGACTGGTGAATGATCTAAGTGGGGTGTGAAGTTGGAAGAGGGATGTCTTCTGTTTGAACTGTTTGATTTGGGAGGATGTACTTGAGATCGGGCAGAGGGAGACTCAGTGTGGGTATTCCATCACAGGCATTTTTCCACCCGAGCTGATTACAGGCCCCCCAGACGGTACCTAGAACGAGACATGGGAGAGGTATGCACGAGATTGAATAAGAGGAGATGAGGGGAGAAGGGAAGAGAGGAAGAAGGAATGATGGAAGGGATGAGGTAGGGAGGATGATGGATGAAGGGAAGGGAAAGGGAGGGTGGGTAGAGAAATCTGAGACAAACAAAGCAGGATGGGTTGATCAGGTATAACTAGGCTTGGTAGGTAATCACAGGTGTGAGGTGAGGTGTAACCTAAGTTAACAAATTAACCTAATGTCTGCAACCTTGTATGAATCAATTTAGGGATCCTTGACACAAAAAAGTTGAGAAACACTGTGTTAATTGAGCACAAATTACGGCTGAGGCTGATGGGACTGTCAGTCATCAAATTAAAAGTTCCACCTGATGATGATGGTAGTTGACAAGTTCAGGGATCGCCAGTTATGACAATTCATCCAAACTTCAAGGAAATCCATCCAATAGTTGTTGAGATAGTTTATTAAAAAACATATTTGTCACCCTCATGGTGGCGCTAGATTAAAAGTCAGGGTATCAAAGTCAGGTGGCTGGGCTCAGCCTTAGAGATAGGGTAAGGAGCTCGGACATCTGGGGGGAGCTCAGAGTAGAGCTGCTGCTCCTTCGCGTCGAAAGGGGTCAGTTGATGTGGTTTGGACATCTGATCAGGATGCTCCAAGGCGCCTCCCGCTGGAGGTGTTTCGGGCACTTCCCACTCACTGGTAGGAGGCCCCGGGGCAGACCCAGAACACATTGGAGAGATTACTTATCTCATCTGGCCTGGGAACACCTTGGGGTCCCCCAGGAGGAGCTGGAAAGCGATGCTGGGGAGAGGGATATCTGGGGTGCTTTGCTTGGCCTGCTGCCCCTGCGACCTGGCTCCGGATAAGCAGATGAAAACAGATGGATGGATGGTATCACCAAAGGCAACAGGCATCATCCTCTGGGCATCGTGAATATCTAGGTACAATCTCTCATGGCATGGCATGGAAATTGTTGTTGTGAGATTTCATTCCTGACCGATGTGGTGCACTGACACTGTGACTTTGCCATCCCCAGAGCCATGCTGCTGGTATGGGTATAAACACTGTTGAAAAATCACAGCAATGCCACGGGCCAGCAGTTCTGCTCAGTTATGGCTCTTATTGGTTCAAACCAAAGCTATGTAGCCAGATTGTAAAGAAAGAAATGATATCTGTCCAACTGGCGATTGGTAAATCACACAGCCCTTTTTGTGGAAAACAAAACTTTAATTTCCAATCGGTGTAGAATCCTTTTCACACCACAGAAAGTGTGAGTTTCAGTGTGAATTTCATAGAGAAAAATCAATTGGATTTGCGTACTAGGCAGGTAAAGGGAGTCACATTCTTTTTTGTCTCTGTCTCTTTGCAGCCACATTGCAGTCAGTTCTGCACAGGGTGCTTTGTGAAGACAAGATGCAGATTGAAAAATCCATTCGTCTTAATAATTATAATTGCAGCTCTTTATCTCTATAATCAGAGGGCAAGCTGGGGTATTTTGCTGACAGTGATGATAGTATATATATTTAATAAAAGCACTTCCACAAAAAGACAGAACAGTTTTTACGCCTTGGGAAAGGTAGAATATTTGGTATACTGAAACAGAGTGGGTGCAATAAAGAAAACAAATATAATATGCACCATGACCTTGCAGTTCCTGCTTCTGCTTCATCTGCTGTGGAATATATTATCAAAAATGTGGTTGATGTAAACACTGATTTACATTTTATTTTGCTGAAATTTCAGAAATTCACTTTCACTTTATCGAATGTCCAGTTTCATAGAATTTCAAGAAGACCGAAATGAATCACTGTGATGAAGTGCGCAGTCTGAGCTTACCTAATACACATGGCCATGATATTTATGCATGCAACATGTTGCATGTTGTGTCCATTATTTGTCTCATTCCTAGTAATGACCAGCTGCTGCTTTCAGCAAACATTGCGGTTGCTGTTGTTTCTGTAACTGTCAGCTTCTGTCAGCTTCCTGCTTCCCATAAGACTCTACCTTGCTGTTTCTTGCTATTGTGAGTGAGGAGCAGAGTTTGTGTCTAGAGAGTGGTCCATATCATGTTGGTTTTGAAAAGCTGAGTGCTCTGACTTTAGAAAGTGCTGAAATTCCTCCTGTGCAGCAGTTTTCCCCAGCAGACAGTTTCTGTCTGCCTTGCAGCCGTTACCCATTGTGATTTTGCAACAAAAAGTGGAATAGTGTGAAGCGCTGTTACAGGTGTCTTCCTCAGCAACATCTTTTGATGTGGGGGAATTCAGTACTGTCCATTCAGTCTTTTCACACCACTGGCTGACAGGAGGCAGGTGGTGACAATGCTAAGGAGGCTCATACTGGCCTCTGACATGGCAGAGTGCAGTGCTTATCAGGCACTGACACAGAGACTCTGCTCAGACAGTATCAGCAGCTTTTGTGTGCTGATAGCCCAGAGGGGCTGCACTTCCCAGACATTTGTAGGACTAATGGGAAACTGAGGTACTTATTGCTCCATGTGGTTGTGATTTGTTGCTCAGGTTGCACATGGAATAATTAGTATTTTCTGTTACTAGTGGTCATATTAATACCAGTTTGGCCTTTTTTCAGTATTGTGGACTAGAAAGGAATATGAGGCACATTGGCATCTCCGGGTTTCAGCCAGGAAATTGATAGGCAGATGTGGCAATCCACACAAACACTGACACATCCTGTCTCATGATCACTTTAGTTGGTAGCTGACAGCCTTAACAATAGCCACACTTGTTACCTAGTGGGCACTTAGAGGGTCTCATACATGAAACATGAGCAGAGCGAATATGAACGTACACTGTTAGCAGAGTGAAATTTATGTGTATTTTGGTATTCATAGATACATGTACTAACAAATTCTACAGCTACTTCTGACTGCTCTTAGTGCCTGTGTAAATAAGAAACACACATAAATATTGCTTGTCATTATTAGAAATTACAGTTTTAATTTGTATTGTGCTCTGTTATGTTCACTATGAAACATGTAGGTTAAATATGACAAAAATTAGAATTATAACACATTTAGCTACCTTAGTTTGCATTTAGCAGATTTAAGCTTCAGATTTGGTTTCTTAAAGCTATAGTGCGTAACTTCTGTCGCCTCCCAGCGGATAATGCGTTATTACAACTAATAAGCCGGCGGCACTTCCATGTACACAGAGTAACACTCGCCACACACCATGTACACAGAGTAACACTCGTCACACACTGTGTACACAGAGTAACACTTGCCAGTCGCCACACACCGTGTACACAGAGTAACACTCTCCAGTCACCACACACCGTACACAGAGTAACACTCGCCAGTCGCCACACACCGTGTACACAGAGTAACACTCGCTACACACCGTGTACACAGAGTAACTACTCATAATATAATTATAAACCAAGTCACTTACTTATCCAACAGCAGCAAGGCAACATCCGTGTCTGCCCTCAGCCCAATTTCTTCCTTCAGGGCTCTCCACTGAGGAAAAGCGACGCCAATACAAATCCTTGTTTGCCTTCTCCGTCGGTCACTTTCCTTCTTTGCTAATAGACCTTCAGCCGAACGTCCAGGCTTTTTCTTTGTGGTAGGATCCACTTCTGAACTGTGTCTCGGCTGCTTCTCCACCATGTTGCTTTCTCTTTCTACCTGCGCTCTACCTCTTGCTGTGACACTCTCTGCTCTTCCTCCCCCTCCCTTCTTGTTGTGAGGAAGCATTTCCTGTGCGCCAGCGTGGGAATGTCGCCGGTTGACACGCAAACTAAAAATTATATATGTTGAAAAATACCGCAAGATGTTAGAGGAGCCGATCGGCTTAATCAGCATTGTGTCATCTCCTCTAGTAGTGGCTTGGGTGAAACGGACATTTACGGACCTGTAGAAGTTACGCACTATAGCTTTAAAAATGTGAATGAGATATTTAAATTGACTTAATACGTGTGTTTTCAACATTTCTAGCACCCTGTTCCTATTTGATTCAATCAGGAGAGAGAACTCCACAAATACAGTATATCTTCTGTTTGGATGGCGAGACTGTGAGACCCACTTTACTGATCAAACACTAAGCTATCAGTGATGGCTGTCAGAATGTACAGCCATTTAACACTTAATATTACATGGACATCGCCTTACCCTCTGAGCTTGCTGTTGACTGCTCCAGTGGAGGCATGTCACTGTCTCCATCAGGAATATTCTCTCTGAGACCTCTCTGCTTGTGCTCATCTGCAGCTGTTACTTTCTTTGCGCCATGCTTTGTTTGCTCCATGTACGCAGGTCAGACGGATGCACCTATCCATAGTAATTATCACCTCCATATATGGTAGTCACTGGCTATTCATGGGTGTAGAATTATGCTAATTACTGACTAGCGAAAGCGCCCTGTCAATTTACGATTGATTGGCATTCATGAACATACACACGTGCCTACAATCAAATCAGAGTTTTCTGCAGCTTGTAGGTTTTTAGTACCAAGGTTTTATATGTGCAAATCTACTCACAGATTTACTGACATTTCATGAGTGAGACCAGGAGAGTGCAGACCTCCTCCAAGGTCAAATGTCTTATCTCACATTGTTAAAGGTGATTTATGTAACATTCAGGACATTAATTTAACTGCAAACCACCATTACGCTGTGTTCACACCACAAGCGACAGTGCAACAGCGTAACCAGCTACAGTAACATTGAGTTGCTGATGATGTGTTTGTCAAGCGCTTGTTTGTGTCTGCTGCTTGGCTACCTGCCACATAACTCCTCGACTGAAACTTATCTACAGTCTGTATTTGGTCAAAAAATATCTTTTGCTTTGCATCAATGTCTGAGCCACATTTTAGTAGGGCTGTAGTCTCCTGGTCGACTAGTTGATTATTTGGTCGCTATGCTCTCGTCCGACCAAATTGTCATTAGTCGAATAATTTCTGTGTTACTTTCGTAAGGAGAAAAGTGCTACATCAACAGCTTTCCAGGATTAATCCATCATTTCCTGTGGCGGGAGGACAGGCTAAGTTACCTGTGAAAATGGGGGTGTTTTCAAAACAGAAAGTTGAACTCACCCACCCACCGCTCAGCGTTGCGGTGATGCAGACCTCCTGTCTATTTTTGTAAGCTGAAACCATTTCCCTCAGTGGAAACGAAGCTTTTATTTACTTTGATTTCACAGATAAGACACAATTAATTAGGATGACAATAAAGCCTTCACAAAAAATAGCATTTTAAGTATTGTGTATAATTTATCCTTCAGGGATTTATACTTCGGGATTTATCCTGGCTTCATATGAGCAGAGGAAATCTCCGCTCATCGCTAGGCTAATGTATATAATGTAAAATGCCATAGGCTTGTGCTAAAAACATTAGCATGTTATATTTGTTTGGCAAATGTGCTTAGTATAAGACAGCTGTTTTAAGCCGCCACCATTTCCCTCAGCCACCTTCATTTTTGCTTGTGATGTCTGAAGTAAGAAATGTGTTGAATCCCAGCCCAGTCTGTAAATGTCATACTGTGAACTGCAGAATAGAAAATAATTGGTGAATCTGCCCAGTGGTTAAGATCCCCTCCAAAATGTATTGTGTTCTTCCTTGGCCCTACACCCTTTCAAAAGTTTCCTGAAAATCTCTCAGTAGTTTTTCTATAATCCTGCTTACAAACGAACAAACAAACACAAGCAGATACATAAACCGAGCCGAATACATGACCTCCTTGGCGGAGGTAAATATATGACATTTTCTGTGTGAAATAGCACCTCTGCTCTTTTCCCCTGAGGATTAACGGTTTATTTCACGTTTCATTATGTTATTTTCTAGCAGAGGTGGGCCACCTCACCTTAAATAAAGACCAGCTCCTTTAGAAAATACTGTACAAAACTCTGCCCTCCTCACACAACTCCAGCTGTTTGGAGAGGCATTCAAGGTCTAATTTAGCAAACACACAAGAAGGATGTCTGTGGCACTGCTCTAATGGTGAGGACCGCATCGACAGAGAAAGATTTGTGCACTGTGTTTGTCCTTACTGTCAGCAGAGCACAATCACCTCTGTGATGAGCACTGAAATGAAAAACAGAAAAATCCCCAAGTTGACTACTCAGAATTCTGTTCTCTTTGCAGCTTTCAGATAGTGCCACAAAATGCCGGTTGAGTTCCACTTGAAGCAGTAATGGAGGATAAGTGCACGATGGAAGCACAGAGAGGGATGTTTAAAATTACTGCTACTGTTCTGTACCTCTGAGTACTCGTCCACTAAGTGGTTCGTGTGAGTGCCCTCTTGTGTCTTATTAAAATGCTGAACTGGGTTAATATGTTTGACTGACAGTGTACATGCATGTACTGACTGTGGAATGTTGGATACAGCAAATCCCACATTTGATTTTAGGGTCAAAATTAAATTCAGTTGTCATTAAAAAAAATCCTAAAAGCTGATAGAAATGTTTTCGATAGAATTTCAATCTCAGGAGATCATCCTGGGTAAAGTTAAAAAAAAAAGTTTTTATTTTTACATAAAAACATCTCTTCAATACAGTAATCTGCAATAATTTTGAAAGAAAGGTTAGGTACATAGTATTTGCACAACAACAGGAAATATACATTTAGGTCAATGTGTGCTCCACTTTAAAGCATGGTCCATAATTAAGAAGGGGATACTAAGTAATGACTGTACAAAACATTAAATGTGTGCTGCTTCTAAATACAGTGTGCTGTATTTGCTTTCCACAGCAAAGAGCCCACAGACACTGTGTCTGTTTGGATTTGGATGCAGCTGGAGCTCCTCACTTGGTTACAATAGTTTTCCTGTTTATTTAAGCTGCCATGTTACTGTTGCTTGACGTTGAATCTGGCATTTGCATGCAACATAGCGGCCAAACATTCTTTCACCAGCCGGTATCATAATCATGAGTCACAAAGAAACTAAAATGCCTCCATACTGATGACTAATTGTAAGTGAAACAGGAGAATCTGCAGTTTTGAATTACTTGTAAGTTTCCCCTCAATCTTCACTCGTGTGTCAAACACTTGATGGCACTATGCTTTTAGCTCACATGTTATTATTGCAAGTGTAGACTCCTGTGAGCGTGGCCAAAGTTATTGGGTTTAAAAGTGGCCCTGAGCTTGAAGTTAAGGAGACATCTGTGCACTCTGCCTGCCAGTTTATGTGCTAAAACTCGTAGATCTCTCACTGGTTTTTCATGAATCGCATCAATTCTGCTTAGCAGTTTATGAGGTGCAAAGCAGACATTAAGCTTAATCAACTTCATTCTATCAGCCACTGAAAACTGGGATGAATGCCCAGTGTTAGACTTAAACGAGGAGCTCCACCTAATTGGCCCAATGAGATCATGACTGCATATTGTGTTGATTAATTCTACATGGTAATCAAGCTAATAACTACATGCTGATGTGGAGTTTACTTTGGCTGACTGCCGTGTGGTGCCTCCTCCCTCAGTGTGCTGTACGAGTGGAAGGAGAGGCTGAAGCAGGGCTGCCACCTCATCCAGACCACACCCTCCGGTCGCCCAGCCAACATCAGCGGCAACTCCTCCCAGCGCATCTATGTCACCTACCGACGGGCGCCTGAGAGCCAGCCGCACTCCGCCCTGGCCGTCACCGACATCTGCATCATTATTCCAAGCAAGGGAGAAACGCCTCCGCACACCTTCTGCAAGGTGGAGAAGAATCTCAACAGCAGCATGGTGAGTAGAGTGCGACTCAGGCTGCATGTTTCTGTCTGAACCCAGACAGTAGTAACTAAGCCTAACCCGAACCCAACACACATGCTGGGGGTTTTTCTAAACGCGACCCAAGCCTGACGCTGTTACTGTGACATTACTGAAGCACTGACTTTGTCCCTGTCATGCTGGCGTTGTTACCATGGTAACAGCTTGTTGCACCTTGTAAATGATCGTCAAAAGGTTTTGTTATCTATAGACTATAAGTAGATTGTTTTAACACATGTCACACACATTATGTCTTGTCAACAGCACTTAAAATTAATACATTTTGAGTCTTTCTATTGGCACATGTCGAATCTCATCTCCACAAACTCTTCTTGAACTGTCGTCACTGTTAAGTGAGCTGTTAACATGATTCAATCATTGTAGTTTATTTGGAGTTATCATGAAGAGGATAACATCCCAGTGTTTACCACAGTATAATAATCTATGTGTGTCGAGGGGAATTGTAGAATGTCTTGAACCAGTGCAATGAATGATTAAGTTTCACTTTCACTGTGCTTGGCGTCCTGCTGCTCTGTCTGTCCCAGAGTTTGCTCTGCGTTCCGAGAATGTGGTGCAGTCAATAACCGAAAGGGAGATATACTCCAACAGCACACCTAATGAATGGTCCAGCTCCAAAAACAAAAAATCAAAGCATGGAAGCAGTTGTTTTAATCACGGCGAGCCCCCTCAAATAAATGAATGTGTGGGAAACCCTGCATCCATCATGGATTATCTATCGGCCCTCCAGCAACGCTTAAGTTATGTTCACTGCTGCTGCTGCTTGCTAGAAAGGCCAGAATGACCTGAGCAAGTACACCGAGCTTCAGGTAGCATTAGACGATGACATATTTTATTTGTCAGCTAGCTAATATTAAATTACATGAATATTTACCACCTGAAATAGCGTGTTGTGTGGAGCGCTGATATGTTGACACATAAATGACAAACCCCAGCATTGAACAAGAAGCAGCCCAACAGACAGCAGGTCTGTCATAGGCCGAAACTGACCAGAACCTGAACATCATTTGTAACTGTTTACCTGAACCTGGCCCGACCTGTCATTTCCTGTGAAGCTCATGTCGGGTATCCACAATTATGTTGAGAGAGACACTGGTGGACAGAAACAGTCCCTCAGACTCAAAAAGCAAGGGCTTCTTTTCAGAGCCACCATTTTGCAGAAGCATTTAACAGTCATACAGGCAAATAAATCTAATTTCTACAACCAGAGCAACAGGATGGATGCATGAAATCCCTTTTAAACAACTGATGTAGTGTTAAAGGGAATGCTTGAAAATGAAGGAAATCTGTTACTTGGGTAAAAGGATGCAGGCTGAGGGTAAGTGGGCACCCCAGAAATGTCCAATTCCTTATTAGAGAATAACTCTTGGAATGTGTTTATCATAACAAGGCATGAACACATTACTTCGTGACATTTTGAATCCATTAGACGTCGTTGCTCATCTCGTCAATCCTGTCTGAATTTTAAAATGTCACAATATCTTTTAGACAGAAGTCTTGAATCTTCAACTCCACTCCGACAACTCACTTTTCTCAAATCCTTCTCCAAATGTTTTAAAGGAGAGACTTAAATTGGTGGTGTGAGCTTCGGAAATACAGTCAGCAGTACGAGATGACATTGAGTCTTGTTAGAGTGACTGTGAGTGAGCCTGAGATACACTGGAAGATTTAGCTGCCATACTGTCTTAATTAGAATTTGAGATGATGGAGTTTTGTTGGAGCTAAGTTTAACTTCTATGTCTTTTGTGCTTAAATGTTATGACGTACAGTACAGGCCAAAAGTTTGGACACACCTTCTCATTCAATGCGTTTTCTTTATTTTCATGACTATTTACATTGTAGATTCTCACTGAAGGCATCAAAACTATGAATGAACACGTGGAGTTATGTACTTAACAAAAAAAGGTGAAATAACTGAAAACATGTTTTATATTCTAGTTTCTTCAAAATAGCCACCCTTTGCTCTGATTACTGCTTTGCACACTCTTGGCATTCTCTCGATGAGCTTCAAGAGGTAGTCACCTGAAATGGTTTCCACTTCACAGGTGTGCCTTATCAGGGTTAATTAGTGGAATTTCTTGCTTTATCAATGGGGTTGGGACCATCAGATGTGTTGTGCAGAAGTCAGGTTAATACACAGCCGACAGCCCTGTTGGACAACTCATATTATGGCAAGAACCAATCAGCTAACTAAAGAAAAACGAGTGGCCATCATTACTTTAAGAAATGAAGGTCAGTCAGTCCGGAAAATTGCAAAAACTTTAAATGTGTCCCCAAGTGGAGTCGCAAAAACCATCAAGCGCTACAACGAAACTGGCACACATGAGGACCGACCCAGGAAAGGAAGACCAAGAGTCACCTCTGCTTCTGAGGATAAGTTCATCCGAGTCACCAGCCTCAGAAATGGCAAGTTAACAGCAGCTCAGATCAGAGACCAGATGAATGCCACACAGAGTTCTAGCAGCAGACCCATCTCTAGAACAACTGTTAAGAGGAGACTGCGCGAATCAGGCCTTCATGGTCAAATATCTGCTAGGAAACCACTGCTAAGGAGAGGCAACAAGCAGAAGAGATTTGTTTGGGCCAAGAAACACAAGGAATGGACATTAGACCAGTGGAAATCTGTGCTTTGGTCTGATGAGTCCAAATTTGAGATCTTTGGTTCCAACCGCTGTGTCTTTGTGAGACGCAGAAAAGGTGAACGGATGGATTCCACATGCCTGGTTCCCGCTGTGAAGCATGGAGGAGGAGGTGTGATGGTGTGGGGGTGTTTTGCTGGTGACACTGTTGGGGATTTATTCAAAATTGAAGGCACACTGAACCAGCATGGCTACCACAGCATCCTGCAGCGACATGCCATCCCATCCGGTTTGCCTTTAGTTGGACGATCATTTATTTTTCAACAGGACAATGACCCCAAACACACCTCCAGGCTGTGTAAGGGCTATTTGACCAAGAAGGAGAGTGATGGAGTGCTGCGGCAGATGACCTGGCCTCGACAGTCACCGGACCTGAACCCAATCGAGATGGTTTGGGGTGAGCTGGACCGCAGAGTGAAGGCAAAGGGGCCAACAAGTGCTAAACACCTCTGGGAACTCCTTCAAGACTGTTGGAAAACCATTTCAGGTGACTACCTCTTGAAGCTCATCGAGAGAATGCCAAGAGTGTGCAAAGCAGTAATCAGAGCAAAGGGTGGCTATTTTGAAGAAACTAGAATATAAAACATGTTTTCAGTTATTTCACCTTTTTTTGTTAAATACATAACTCCACATGTGTTCATTCATAGTTTTGATGCCTTCAGTGAGAATCTGCAATGTAAATAGTCATGAAAATAAAGAAAACGCATTGAATGAGAAGGTGTGTCCAAACTTTTGGCCTGTACTGTATTTGTGAAGGACAAAGAAAAGAGAAATGGACTGCATCTTACCTGTTGCTTCTTTTTCCAGTTAATTGTGGTTTTTAAGTAGTTAGGAGAGAGATTTCAGCGCCTAGGTGAGTCACTCAACCTGGCTAGTGCATCCAATTATGGAAAATTGTCTTAAACTGTCCTTATATTGCCTCAGGCCTGGTTTCTTTTCGAGGAGGAACGTCCCCAGAGTTTAACAGCCTCTGCTCTCGTGTTTTGGTTAATCCTCACCCGGTATTTGTGCTGCAGAAAAGTATCTGTCTCTGTCCGCTGCCCTGTCATATTCTCTTCATGCCATAAACACACGCACACTAGGATACTGTAAAAAGTCCTTGCTGTGTCAGCTCGGTCTACATTTGGCATTTCATAGAACAGGCGACCCCCCTTGAGAGGCTGCGTGTGTGTGTGGCTGCACATGTGTCTTAAAACCTCTGCACACTGAGAGTAAGTGTGTCAGGAAGCGTTTAGAGTCAGTATATAAATCTACAGAGACTTGTGGTGCATGCAGCAGAAGTCGAGCTTCCCGCAATAAAAATAGGAATTAGCTTCACTAATTTTTCAATCTGACTAATGCAGGGGCTGTGAGGATAATTTTAATATTCCAGCACAGCTCTGGGTGCAGACTTCATGTCCTGCCTGTGGTTGTTGAAGATTTATGGCAGTGACTAATTATCACAAACCAGATATATTCATCAGATGTTTCATCACTTCTCTCTACATGCTGAAGTTTTGGTTACTAGACGCACATGAGTGTAGCTGGACTGTTGGTTGGGATGTGTCTCAGCTGTTGGAGGGGTAATAATAGTATTTTCCTGTTTATTGATTATTACACTGAGTAGCTTGATGGGGACATTTAAACCGAGGCCAAATGATGGATGGTAATAGATTGCACTTATACAGTATTGTGATTTTCTGCCTTAGTGGACAAAGGGCTTTACAATTAGCCATTCAGTCACCACAGATGGTGGCAGAGCAGCCATGCAAAGCACTGGTCTGGAAATCAGGAGCAATTTTGGGGTTCAGACAATATATGTTGGAAATGTGTACTCAGATTGCATGCACGGTGTTTTGTCTTCAAAATCCTGGTGGCAGTAAGGTTTGAGACTCTGGCTATTGAGTTGTTCAAATGCATCCTGGGACCTTTGTTGCATGTCATTTCCTTGTTGATGCCAGCTCTCTGCTGTCTCCATCTAATAAATGTAAAATGATCCCTTAGAATACAAAAAATGTCATTTTTGCCCTACAGTAATGCATTAGCGTTCAGAGGCCATTTCTCCTCAGTGATGCGGAAGACACTTCAACAATCAAGATTTCACAGTCTGCTGCTAATGCATTGCATTCAACAATATGTAATTGAGATCATATCCCAGATTACAAACAATGAGCAAACATGCACTTTGTGAAATGAATGGTTTTTTGTTATATTTAAAAGGCTTTTATGTTCAGCAGCTGATTCTCAAGGCTCAAATGGTGTCACATCCTTGAATGCATCAGAAACAGGAGGGTTTTTAAAACAAGCCCTGCTTGCAACATAACATCTGTGTGACAGAAATAAATTAACTGAAATGAACTACCCACTGTATCAGCAGCAGTTGTCGAGCCTCTAATGGTTTTGTGGAAGGGGAAAAAAAATCTGTTTTAAAGCCTGCTTTGGAAAATCGCCAGAAATGTTAAAGATTCATAATTTGTAGTTAAAAACAGCAACTTAACACCGCACTGCAAATCACTGTTCTACTGAGTTTTTGTGGTCAGAACTTCCAAGTTCGTCGCTCCCCAATCAGCTGACTCTGATATAAGCTCTGGGGGCAATGGCCATTGTTTGCTTTTCCATGCACAGATTACAGTTTTTAGCAACTTTATTTAGGTCCAGGTAACATTTCGGCTAATCTGTATGAACAAATAACTGTATATGAATGCAGATCAATTAGAAAAATGCTAATAAAAAAGCTTAATCATGAGATAGTAGCTGATGGGATCCAAGATTGCATTTTGGCCAATGTGTTCCACCTCTTTTGCTCTTCTCCTTATGGACTGTTTACCCAAAGCCTGCACGACATGATTGGCCAATACTACTCAAACTTCAATTGGAAACTAGAATGCTTCGGACACCAAAATCTTCTATTGTTGCCCACAGATTCTGCATCCATATGCAGATATCTGTTTGGAGATTAGTTGCTTCCCTGACCACATTACTGCAGTAAGGTGGAGTTCAGCAAAAACACGATATCCAGTTGGCGTTAAGTCATAAGGGCTGAAACATACACTTGAATGGTCACACCAAGGGGGACAAAACAAAACTGACAAATAAAAGATCACTTCAAAGTCAAATAAGATTTACATTTTTACAATGTTGTTCACATTTTTTAGTGGCATGTCTCAGAGAAAAAGTCACTTGTTCCATAACATAAATGTCCTTAACTATTTCTGTCCATTCAGAGGTTGTTGGAGACTCTTTACTCAACCATTTTCTGATTATTGCTTTTTTACAACCTAGTAGCTAGTAGTATTCGTAATAAATATCTGCCCAGCTCTAAACTCATTGATCTGTTACCATACATTCTCCAACACTGACCGTGTTCAGGTTTGTTGCTTTGTGATTTTTAATTTTGGGAGTTATAAAGAACCTTATAGTGTTTTTCCAGATGAAGTCCCTCTACAGACCTGAGCTTCACTTGGTAGATTGTGTCTTACATATGTTCAACCAATCATCTCTGGTTAACTTTATGTTAGCTTCTTTCTCCCACAATGATTTAACATGCAATGTGGATGGACCCTTTTCCAACTGTAAAGATGAATAAATCCTGGAAATCAGCTCTCTGGTAATATTACCCTTATATGCATTGATGGATATCCTAATCAGGCACATTCCTTTCTCTTCTGTACTTTTAATATTTTGGGACAGCTCCAAATTTGATGTAATTTGATAATGCATTTTGTTCCTGATTGACCCCAGTTGTGGCGTGTATAATTTATAACAGCCAACATGCTAACTTTTCCCACTGTGCTCTTGTTTCCAGTGGGGCTCCTCTGTCTACCTGTGTTACAAGAAGTCTGTGGCCAAAACCAACACAATAGCCTACAAAGCAGGTGAGACCTCCTAATCCCGTAATTACCAGTGCACGGAGATCCAAATACTGATGTGTGCCTCCTGTTCCCAATATTACCAGATATCAGATAACCATGCTGTGTGTAAATACCTTCTCTCCCTTCTCAGTTCTTCCTGTAATCGCTGGTTTCCTGTGTGAAAAACAAAATATGCAGAGAATGACAGTAATGTTAAATTTATTTGGAGTGCCCTGTTGTTTGAATAAGACTTTGGATGAGTTGTATTAAAATGAGTTGATTTTAAAGTGATAAATATTTATTTCTTGAATTTATTGCCTGTTTCTCTATGTGCTGCAGCTGTGTGTTGTTGTAGAAATGTCTCTGGAGACGAGGGTCTGCTGCAGAGCAAACTGGCTGCATAAGGACATTCTGCTTCAGCTGTGCTTGCAAGTTCAGGCTTGTTGAAGCATGTTGATGCCTCAGAGTTTGAGTGAGGGAATAAGCCTCTGCACGCCAATGTTTTTCCCCCTTTAAAGGGGTTAAATGGTTACCATATATTTAATCGTAATATGAGGCTTATTTCACATTAAATCCATCTAACTTTACCATGCCAAAAACAGCTGACAGAAGATTGTCATTTTCTGATAACACTGTTGGCTCAGTGTGGATGTGTTTGGCTCAGCCTCAGATTGTCTGGCTGATGTTTTGTTGTACATATCTTGAAATATGCAGCAGACTGTGAATGGAGAGATCCTATCTGTTTCTCACTCGCGCTTTGGATGACTCAGCTCACAGAAATCAAGTTTATTTTCAACATTTCAGGCCTGGAAAAATCCAGTACACATCAAGCTTTGTGTTTTGGAAGCGTGTTTTGCAACATCTGACTTTATTTATAGACTAATGCGATAGTTTGATCCAGAACTGGGGAAGCTAAGTTTGTTTTGTTGGTGGATATATGGTTTTAATTTTGGAAGAAAATATTGTGAATGTGCACATCTAGCAGTGAATATAAAAGACATTCCTCAACCTAGTTTTTAGAGGTAAGAACTGGCAGGAACTTCCTGAAATTATGCTATATTAATTCTTAAAGTTGCATTAACCACTATCTTTTCATATGAACACATTGTAAGACCCACTGCATACATTACAGTCCATGAGATTTATCACAACTCTGCAGCTCAGTGGAGCTTATTAACCTTTTTTTTTAGTTCATTGTTTTGTTTTCACAGCACATTTACAGTTTTCTCCTATTATCTCCATTTCTAGCAGCATCAGGCAGCTAATTTCAGCTGATAAACTGTATGCTACCTGCCAAACAACTATACGGCAGACAGATAAAGTAAGCAACAAGCTGCTGAGAAAAGTGGAAAAGCATTGGAATCAGATATTTTTGTCAGGAGTTGGTGGAGATCAAACCAGAGTTAAAGGGAAATTTCGGTTTATTTCAACCTGTCTCCTATCGTCCTAAATTTGTTTCAAGTGACTAGTGACATAAAAATAATAGTTAGCATGTTAGCCGTTAGCCTAGATACAGCCGGGGCGCATAGTAGCATCAGACCTGTTAAAACGTAAGTGAACGGGCATACCTTCAAGTGCCAAGTTAGTCCACTAAACAAGCTTTTTTTCCACAAAGACCGCCTCATATCGTTAGGATAAATGTCAGAGAACATATAGAAAACGTCACGTAAACGTGTTGTCCTACCTTACCAGTGTGCTGCCATGTTTGTTTACCATCTAGCTCTGCTTTCCAAAGCGCGGCCGAAATGTATCTCGCAAGCTCTAGATAAAGCCCAGCTGGATACTACTCCAGGTGGAGGTGTCTCGTCCTCGGTCACATCCAGACCTTGAAAATAAGGCTGCAACCGGTCCCATTCCTTGCAACAGAGGCATTCCTCTTCTGTGGGCACTGGGGCACAGCATTCACAGGTACACCACCAATCTCCAGAGCTACGCAGCCTTGCAGCAGCCATTCCTCCTCTCTCGTCCTCTACTTGTTGCGCCTCTCTCTCTCTCTCTCTCCTCCGTTCTTCAATTTCACGAAGCTCTTCGTCAGTGTATTCTGGCTCAAATAAATAAGGGCGGCCATCAAACTCTGCAAAATCAAATTCCTCCTCCATAAAGTCAAAGTCTGGCAAAAAGTCAGCAATTATTCTATAAATCTTTCATAAAATAAATGAATGAACTTTTCAGGCTACTGTCCGGTTCTGCCTTCCAGCTGTTGCTGCTTGTTCTCGCAAGATTTCAGGCACGGTATGAGATCGCGGCTTGTTCTTGCGATATTTTGGCCGCGCTTTGGAAAGCAGAGCTAAATGGTAAACAAACATGGCAGCACACCGGTAAGGTAAGACAACACGTTTACATGTCGTTTTCTATATGTTCTCTGACATTTATCCTAACGATATGAGGCGGTCTTTGTGGAAAAAAAGCTTGTTTAGTGGACTAACTTTGCACTTGAAGTATGCCCGTTCACTTACGTTTTAACAGGTCTGACGCTACTATACAGCCAGGGCGCATAGTAGCGTCAGACCTGTTAAAACGTAAGTGAACATGCTAACTATTATTTTTATGTCACTAGTCATTTGAAACAAATTTAGGACGATAGGAGACAGGTTGAAATAAACTGAAATTTCCCTTTAAAAGGAGTGTGAATATTGGATGTTGGTGTTTTGGGCTTTATAACTCTAAGGGTGCTTTCAGTGTGGCTCATTTGAGCATGAACACAGCAATCACACTCGGGTGCACACCAAAACCTAGAGTTCTAGGACCTCTAGAGATTGCTTACTTTGGTCCAGATCAGGGACTAATTTTGTTATAAAGTTGTACAATTGCCTAGAGTTGGTTCATGTCCTCATGGCAGCATTTATAAGCGGACCAGATAAAATGCGTTGTGCGAGAAAGCTGCTCTTGATTGGTCAGAATCTCCATGTGGGAAAAATCCAGGAAGTAAACAAAACGTTGAAGACCTGCCCAAACGAACCGCACTTAGGGGGCAAACGAATTTGAGTTTGATTGAACCGAACCAAACAGGACAGGTGTGAAAGCACCCCAAATATATTTAAAGATCATGGAGGTGAAATTAGTCTGTGAGTGTGAGTGTGTAAAGTCTTATACGTGACGCTATCATTTACATAAATACTGTGATGTGAGACTAGTCTTAGAGTTTGGATATTGTAATATTGTAAGTTTTGTCTTTTCCTAGTTTTAATGGTTATAGTAAAGTGATGGCATTTTATGAACTTACCAAACTGTAACTGGTGATTATTTATTAAAGATCTTATGGTTTAAATATTTTGTGAAAGCACCAATAGTCACCCATAAAATATCGTCACAATATCAATATTGAGGTATTTGGTAAAAAACGTTGTGACATATGATTTTCTCCATATTGTCCAGCCTTAACAGCTTTGACCAATAGCAGTACATCTTGACAGTGCTGACCTTTGAAGCTATTAGCGAGTCCAAACTTGATAAAACTTATAAGCTGTTGTTTGGTGAATCCAAATTAAACTTTTCAAACACCAAATTTACACTAAAACATGAACAAAACAACTGATCAAGGCAGTGATAGACCAGCAACATCTGTCCTCTGTGAGGTAAAATTATGTTTTTTTGTTAAAGGATTCTGGTGGCTAGATAACGGCTTCAGTTCCCCATCAGAAAAGGCTGTCTGACAGCAAAGTAAAGCAGTGAAAATATTATAAATATAGTGTACACTTAAACTGATATACATTTTTGTGGATGGCTAAAGTAAATTTTGCTGCTGACTTGGCAGTACTCCTGCCTGCTTCTTCAAACTAGAAACTTGTGGATCGCCATCTACTGCAGATAATACACTGGCTATGGATAAGTACCTCACACAACCCCACTTAAAAAGAAAAAACAAAAAAACCCCTGCAATATCCCTTTAAGAAAGTGCACAAAATGAAAATCACTATGTCATTGTTTCTCTTTTGTGTCCACTGACAGTGACTAATGACCCAAAGGCCTGATTACCAAGCACTAATTGCTTGTTACAAAGCCAGGCCTTATAAGTGAACCACTGGCATACTAATGAATAGTACACTAATCATCATGATTTTAATAAACTGAACTTGTTTTGTTTTAAACTCTGTGGAAAGGCGATTGTGTGTCAGCTGTTAATTGGTAATCACAGGGGGAAGCCTGCACTTTGCAGCTCTATAAATGGAGTCCTCAGTTTGTTTGTTCTATTTTGTTTTCCTTCCTGTTCCAGGTTTGTTCAGCAGATATCCAGAGGAGGACTATGAGTCATTCCCTCTGCCAGAGTCTGTCCCTCTCTTCTGCCTTCCCATGGGGGCCACAATCGAGTGCTGGCCAGCTAACACCAAATACTCCCTCCCTGTTTTTTCCACCTTTGTCCTCACCGGAGCCTCCGGAGAAAAGGTAAAATTGATAAATGGATAGATCCACACTTCTAATTCCTTTCTTTCTCCCTCATCCAGACAATTAAAGAGAAATTTTGCAAATTTCAACCAGCTTTGTATCATAACAATGTGGGTAGTAGGTGTTAAACTTCCCTCCATCTTGCCATTGCCTCCCTGCTCATCTCCCTGCTCAAATTGGCCAGATGATGCATTTGCATTTATTGGTCTGGTGCGGCGCAGTGCATTCTGGCAGTTGTAGGTTTTCTACCTCCTGAGCAAAAGTGACAGCCACAGCCCTTTTCTTTTCGCACCAATTTCAAATGAATTGTGTCTTTCTACTGCATAGACAGCCTAGTTTTATGAAAAGACCATCTTTCCAGCAGTGAAATACATCTTTAACAAACATCCCAGTGGCAGCATCAGGTATGAGAGGGTGCCAGTGACTGTTAGACCTCATCAACAGACTGTAACTGCCATCTACACAGCTGACGTGACCGCAGACTAACGCACTACACTGGGCCATGGGAAAACCACAATGCTCTGCATACCAGAAGGGAAAGTGGGTCAGGCATGTATGTTGCCTTTGTCAGGTGAAAACACTGTAACTACACATTTAGTGTTTCTTTTTTTTAGGACAAGACTGTTGGCTGAAAAAAATTACAAAATACAAAGATCCAACTGAATTATGTAGTAACAGCTTAAACACTACGTTAGTTAATTTATGAACATGAATGCCAAGCTGTTCTTTTGGTCTGGAATAGTTAAAATTGAGCTGTGAGGTTTTCACCAGACAACTCCTATTTACTAAAGGACAAACGAACAACATAAAGTTCACATGCACACTAGTGTCACTGTAGACATAAAGCCTGGATTAACTGTAAGGCCAGTTTTGTTACAACAAAAAATTATGATCTTAATGATGTAATGATGGTCTACACTAAAAGCAAAAGTCTTCATCATGAATGAGGATGATACATTGTTAATCTAAAATCAACTAAAACATTTTAAGACTCTTTAAATCGTCAACAATTGTTGGATATATTGTACATTGGTTTTGCACACACTAGACTAATCAACAAGACAGAGTCTCACACACTTAGCTGCATAAGAGAGATTACTCTGCAGGTAATTTTGGACTTCTGATATCACTAAAGGCCCTGACACACCAAGCTGAGGGTTGGCCATCGGTCAATGTTCGACAATCGGTGAGTGTCTGTTGCCCTAGTTCTTGCAGTGTGTCCCACACCATTGTCCCTAGTTGGCCTTTGTCTTTCTTTCCGACCATTTCATCATGTTGAATTGATGTTGAACCCTGTGGTGCACATCTGTGAGTGAAATCACTCTGATAGGATTTTCAGCTCAGTGCTAAAGAAGAGAAACGGAAGTGAGGAATTTAAACAAACAGCTAAAGTCAAGCGGGAGTGTGATCAAAACGAACTTGCTATATTAAGTAAGTATAAGTTGTTTGCTGGCATACGATAAATATCTTTTGTTCTTTTAACATTGGTTACTGGCCAACTAGCGTTTCGAATCCATCCTGTTGGCGTTTCGGTTTCTACTGCCGTACGTGCTGGTTGTCTGTTGGCTAAAGTCTTTGCAGTGTGTTCAAGTGCAACTTTTTGGCTGAAACACAGGTGACACTGGGCGACACAACAGTCGACCTTCACTGCCACTAGTACTTCGATGTTGGTTTAGTGTGTCTGGGCCTCAACATAACATCCTCTGAAAATCCACCCCTGAAACTCAATCCAGTGTAAATTAACATGTATGAAGCAACCTGCAGAAATATCAGGACCCATCAGATGACCCATCAGTCAAAACCCATTGTCCACCATGTTTGATTGATTGAGGCGGCTTAGATCTAACTGGGACTTGATCCCTTTCTGTGGACTGTACAGCCTCTAAAGCTGAAGCTATCCTTCTGCAAATATGCAGGTAAATGTTTCTGTGAATATGAGAAGTGTGGGTAACCTAGGCCAACGTGCACACCTCTCAAATCTCAACAACACGTGGTACTGACCTGCTCATCAAGCAGACTGATTGGTTGATAATCCTAAGTTTTTCATTTATTAATTTTATTTATTTATTTATTTTTTTTAATTTTTTGGCCTTTGAAAAGAGCATAGAAAGCAATTCCTCTTCAAGGCACTGATACTGTTATTGTCCCATCCATTAAGGTTAACAGTCCAAATTCTTTCATGCTTGGTTACAGAGATATAGTGGTTTGTGTACACAGGACTGAAATTAATTTCCTCTTCCTGATTTTTTCTCAGTTTCGTAACATTACATTATACTCCCAATCTGTACACCTATAAAAGAAATGCACACACATAATGTGTCCTAACGACCACCGTGAACGTTCATTTACATGAAGCCCAGAGAACCATAATTCCATTTTAAGACACCACATACACACACAAACGGACACACACACAATCTCGGTCTCCAAATCCAAACTCAAGCCCCTTCCTGCTGTGCTGGTCTGTGGGTTTGGAAAATGGGCCAGTTGGGATGAGGCTTGTGTTGACACATATTAGTGAATTATGTGGTGAAACACAATCATGATTGAAAACAAATAACATCCAAAGCTTACTGATGTTTAGATAGCATCGGCTCTGCTCAACAAGGCCAGTTAGGGGTCAGCAGCAAGTGCTGGTGCCAAACCCTCTGCGGTCTGCTGCTGCTGAGTCAAGTTTGTGTGTGTGTGTACAGGTATGTGTGTATTTGCATGTAAGTTTGGAAGGCCTGCCGTAGCACATGCAGGGGGATATTTGGTGAGGACAGTGTGTATGCTGACTGGTGTTTTTACTGGCCAAGGTCAGAGGGAGACTCAGCAGGACTCTGGCAGAATGCGGACTCCATGTTTAACTGAGGAGTCACCTGTTGACCTATGTGTACACGCACACACACACACACACACACACACACACACACACACACACATATACACACATCACTGTATTTTTATACTTATGACAACCCTCTTTTGACCACAGTATTTTCTTTGACCATAACACTCACCTCTGTAGGTTCATAACTTATACGTATTCCAAGTTTAAGCATGTTGACACCCACAGTTTTATATGACCACCCACTTTGGCTGTAAGTTTAATCTTAGTGGTGGAATAAGTATTCAGTTCCTATAGTATCAGAAATAAAAATATCCATTATGCAGAATGGCCTCTATCAGTTATTATTATTATTACTGGTGAAAAATGTGTTTTTCTTCTGTTTATGTCCCCTGAAATGTCTGACCTTGATTATACTGACTTGTATTTGTGCAACTTTTGTCACTAGAGAGGTGTTTTCACATTCCTCTACTGAAGGTGGAGATGTCTTTGCACTTCACTAAAATCTGAGATTCAAACATACACCAGGCAGGCTAGACTAGGTGCGTCACTAATATGAAAGCCCATCGCTGTCTAATACGGGAAACACATATCGACCGGGGAACACTGAAAGGAATCCTGGAACCTCCAGCTCCGAGCGGACTTGTCACTACAGAGAGCGAGAGTTTGCATTAGCATAGTGACAATTTTGATGGCAAGCATGGTGGAGTGTGCCAGTCATGCCATTCCTCTCCTCTCCTCTCTTCTCCTCTCCTCTCCTCTCCTCTCCTCTCCACTCCTTTCCTCTCCTCCTCTCTTCTCCACTTTGCGCCATTCCACTCCTCTCCTCTCCTCTACACTTCCTGCATTCCTCTCCTCTCCACTCCGTACCATTCCACTCCTCCCCTCTTCACGCCATTCTACTCCTCTCCTCTTCCCTCCTCTCCTCTCCTCTCTTCTCTACTCCACTCCACGCCATTTTGCTCCTCTCCTCTTCCCTCCTCTCCTCCACTCCACGCCATTTTACTCCTCTCCTCTTCATGCCATTCCACTCCTCTCATCGCCTCCCCATTGAAAAAAAAAAAATTCAGCAGTGGCATTCACATACTGTAACAGCTAGGTGCATGCAGGAGAAACAGGGACTTTGACCAATGCCTGAACTGAAGTTGCGAGCTGTTTATGACAGAATAAACCCAAGCCAACCCGGTATGAGTCCCTTGAATAAGTGAGGATTGGTTAAATGACTTTGAAAGACCAAAAACCAAAATCCAACAAATGCTTTGTTAGTATTACACACATGAATAAGCAGGTCTGATTGTCATTCATGTTCATAGAATAGACACACAATGCCACAGGCTCCTGTCTGAACCCAACATACACACACAAACACACAAGAGTCCTCAGTTCAGTCATCAGCAAACAAAAACGTGGGCTACCTCGGTCCATTTCGGTGGAAATAGTTGAAAAGCGACTCACAGGCAGCCAACAGATAAGCCAGTTAGCTTTGATCTGTGCGTGAATTGGGGAAAGTCTCATATTTCCAGGAAGCAAAAGGGATTTGTTTGGCCTAATGCTGATGCTGGCTCAGCTAACGGCTGTTTGTTTGTCCGCAGTTGGCACTCATGGTATTGATGTTCAATAAAGGTTAAACAGAGGTGCACTATACTTACTTTATTTCTCTATGCTTATTGATGTATCATTTATTTTAGAGTGAAGGGACGATTCAGAGGACTGCTAAGCTGTCTGATCCTTTTCATTATTAATTTGCCAGTTGATCTGTTGGAGTTTTTGTTCTGGAAATTATTGTTTAACATTGAAAAAAGGATTAAACTAAACTTGGATTGAGGGTGTTTTGGATTCTCGCCACTTCTTAGGCTTCTTCAAGGTTGGAACAAGTTTTATATATTTTCTATTTAAGATTATTTTTGGGGCTTTTTTGGCCTTTATTTGGTAGGACAGTGGTAGCGTGAAAGGGAGAGAGAAAGGGGATGACATGCAGCAAAGGGCTGAGGTTGGAATCAAACCTGCGGCTGCTGCGGCAGGGACGTAGTCGTTGTACATGGGGCGCCTGCTCCACCAGGTGCCTCATAAGTTTTAGAGTTTTTTAACATTACTTATTATGTGCAGAGGAATGCATCATATCTATAAGATACGGCTCCTCTTAGGTATAGAAGTGTGTGTGGGAGTGTGTGTGTGTGTGTGTGTGTCTACAAACATGTAAATAATGAAAGTGTTTCAATTAACAGATTACTCGGTTAGTCAACCACAGGTAAAGCTATTTTGATAATTATCTCCGAGAGCCATAAGCCTGATGGAAATCATGCGTTTGGTTGTGTGTGTGTGTCTGTGTGTGTGTGTGTATCTGTCTGTCTGCAGCTAATCTCACAAACTACTGGACCAATCAGCCTCATATTTTGTGTGCACATTCATAACTGTATGCTCAAGGAGCTCTTGTGGTTCAAGAGCTCGTGATCTCTGAGCTGCACATTTCTGCAGCAGGCAGACAGCCATGATTTCCCAGTTTGGCCTTTGAAAGAAAGTCCAGTATGGAGAAGTATCTGACTGTGGCAGTGTCACATCTTGTATAATGATGTGATCTGGCACTAAAGCTTAGTTTGTCACTGATGTCTCAGTGCAGTATACACACTATGCTGTGGTAGCCATGATACATTTGCATAGATGCTAAGCTGTGTATCCAACATTTCTTGTTTCAGGTCTACGGTGCTGCCATTCAGTTCTATGAGCCGTTTCCACAGGAGTGTCTGACTGATCAGCAGCGCTCCCAGCTGGGTCTCCTGAACCCAGATCCACCCAAACCCTCCTCTTCCAGCCGTACTGGATCAGCCACCAGCAGCACCACTAACAGCACCGCTACAGCCCCGAGCTTGGTCCACACCAACAAGTGTATCTGTCTGCTCTCCCACTGGCCCTTCTTCGACGCTTTCCGCAAGTTCCTCACATTCCTCTATCGCTACTCCATCTCCGGCCCTCACGCTCTGCCCATCGAGAAGTGAGTCCTCTATTTCTATCTCTTAATTTGACCATTTTATGCTGTGTTAAGTTTGTTAATTTAACACATTATGAAGTGGGAGAATTCACTGGTTCCTGAGGCATTTCTTTTTCCATTTTGTATTCCCATTTCAAGTTTTTCTTTTAATAGTGTCCTCAGTGTTACTTAACATAGAAACATGAGAGTCTTCCAGATAATATTCTGGTCACAGTTTTATCTTCTAACTACCCATTTTAATTATTTTAACTCCGGCAAGAGGAATTGGTCTTATACCACAATACCCAGGAGCCTCAGCTGCTATTGTTGTGGAGAGGAAGGCAGTCAGTGGCGCAAATGCTGCAGCAATGTTGATTTGTAAACAAAACACGCTGCTGCAGTGACTCAGTTAATAGAAAATGAAGAATAATGAAGTCACTGAATTTAAAGCTAAGTGATTGGATACTTCTTGCCAAACTGCACCAAGGGAGTCTCAGGTAACTAGCCTGGGACCAGACTAATCTGTGAGCTTATGTTTCATTTGCTCTGGCAGGTGCGTCTGGTCCTCCTCCCGTTCAAATAGATTTCTATCCAGCTAGATCCTGGGCAGGCCAATCACAACCATCTATCTCATACGGGGCGGATTTGATACGATCTTTGACAGAGCAGCCTCACTGGTTCTCAGATCAAACTGTCAACCTAGGCAGCTCTGATCAAATATGAATGAAGATTCTGTTACTGCATGTGTTGCTCAGGGCCACGTCATACATTACGCTGCTTTGATTGGTTGTAGGTCTATCCAATTTCATCAAGAGGCATTTTAGTCTGTGCCCATTTATGTCTCTGCTGGAAATCAAAAATAAACGGAGATGTTCCAGACTTTGTAAATTACAGTAGACTGGTGATGCCTGGCTATAAAGTAACTTCTCCCTGAAGTTGCACCCTCTTTTCAGATACTTTCTCATGCAGTTGTTCATCTTTTGTACTGATGGTAACCAGGAGTTTGATACTTCTGTTCCTTTGAAATGCTGCTTGATAATTACCTGATAATGTTAAAAGATTTTTGTGAAGTCCCATTTGGTCGAGATTAAAATCACTGCCTAGTGCAGGTAATGGTAAAATCACCCCACCTCTTGTAGAGAAATAAATCCACTCTGAATGGGGCTCCAGACAGGTGTATTCAGGGCTTCAGACTAACTTTTTTTGGTAGGAGCACTGTAGCCCCTAACTGAAAATTTTAGAAGCGCAAGTAGAACATTTAGGGGCACACCTTAAATCGTCCTGCGATGCAATTATTCACTTTTTTGGCCATTTTAACTCTATTACTGATAAATGCTTTGGTAATAAATAGATAACTTACAGAAATTACATAAAGCTGTTTTATTTCAAGTTTACAATGTCATAAATTTAACAAAATTGAACTTTCGTGAATGTATACATATAAACAAAGTTTGTGGTCAGTAACCTTGCTAACCTACCTCCTGTTATTACAGAAGAAAAACCTTAAAAAAACTAAACAAATACACTCAGTTTCATCATTTGTAACACACCCAGCTCCTGAACTGCACACATGCAGTGTTGTTGCTATATGTGGGGTTAACATTTACACCGTTACAAAGTTCAATCTGTGCCATACACTTGGTAAATGGTAGCTCCTGCTTTGCAGTGAAATATGCAGTGTTAAAACTGACTATCATTTCAGCCTCCTCTGCAGATTGTATTGTAGCTTCCTGCCTGTGAAAGGCTGCTGGAAGTGGGGATTCTGTTTCATTTGTAAAACTGTCTCAGCATTGGTGTATCATGTTTGAATTGTGCAGCACCAGTTGCTTCTGCGAATTTCGTTTTCTGCATATTTGAGGCCAAATCTAGTGCAGAGCACACAGTTCATTGTTTTATGTGTTTGGTTTTACCTGAGCCATGTAAATTCATTAAGCCATTCCTGTGTGAAGTGTAGATTGAGCGTTGTCTGTATGGTTTATTTCGAGCCTATATACTAGTTTTCCTCAGCAACTTTTCACTGTGCAGGGCCTGGCTTTGACACAGGGGTGAAGAATGCAGTTTGTTTCGCCATCCTTGAATATGACGCTAGACACGACCATAGCTAGGAACATTGATGAGTGTAGATGACATGATCCTTGCAGTAAACTCATCACTCACTCCCAGACTCTCCCCCTCTCACACACATTGGCCTAAACTGGTGGGCTCGCTCCCTCGTTTTTCAACATGACAAAAAAAGAACTCCTGTAAATTTGCGGGTCGCACACGAGCGAGTAGTTATAGAAAATACTAGCACTGACTCCAAAAATGGCTGCAAGGTATGTTCAATATGTGATATGCAGTGCAACCGAGGAACTGACAGTAAAGTCTGGTGTTTCATGCTTGAATTATAGTTGAAATGTTTTCCATTTTTGCACCAGAAACACCTTGGTGCATACACATTACAAATATGGTGTAAAAATGCACCAAATAACCAAGTAGGTCCAGGAGCACAAAACATCTTGCCACTACTTTCTCTCTATCGGGGTTAAGTTGTTTTAGTTTGGATATTCATTACCTGACATGCTTTTCATGTTTTACTGCCGCTCCTAACTCCTACACGTCACTGACTAGTTATTCTGCTACCAACCGCTGATATTTTTGGCTTCACATCACCCTTACTCGTCTTCTTCTTTCCAGGCACATCTCTCACTTCATGCACAAAGTTCCCTTCCCTTCCTCTCAGAGGCCTCGCATCCTGGTGCAGGTAAGCTCAGGTCACAAGAGTGTTGTTGACTGCATATGGTGCGTGTTAGAAATGGGTATTAATCAGAAATTTGCAGACAATAGTGTTGTTTTCTGAAGGTGTTTTTGGATTGCCTGTGGGGTGCAGCAGTTTAGGTCCTCCATTATGGATGAATATTTAAATGATTCAGTGCAGGCTTTTCTTTTTTTGCTCGGTTGGTTTTATCTCACTTTCCAGCTTTTCTGCAGCTTTCCCCACATGACAGCCTGATGTTGAGCCAGCCAGTGTCTTCTCCTTTACCGCTCAGGTAAGAGCAGCTGCACATGTTTTTCTGGTGATATCTGACAGCACTTATTTTTTACTAAAATGTAAAGGAATTATGCATTTTGTCTGTATGTGTGTGTAACAGAGTAGTTTGGATACCACCTCTCTGTTAGCCTTGGAGAGGTCTGATTCTTTCTCAGACTAGTATGTTTTTTAATTTATTTTTTTTATGCATATGTCTATGAGAAAACAAACAGGTCTAAGATAGTGTATGTCATATTTTCTATATTTTAAATTTTAAGCTTCCTTCATACACTTGAACATAGAATACAGAGCATGGTGATATCAGATACACATGACAACAACATTTGTCTGAAGAGCATTTTAAAATCCAAAATGTGTTCAAGGGCTAGAAAAGGTTGAGAGATTGAGATACTGTATTGATATTGTACTTTTTTGTGTGTTTCCCTGCAGTGGTGGTCGATTTTCCACCCTGCTCCAGAACCTCGGACCAGAGAACGCCGTCACATTGCTTGTGTTTGCTGTCACTGAACACAAGATCCTGGTCCACTCATTACGACCCGCTGTACTGACCAGCGTCACTGAGGCTCTGGTGTCTGTAAGTTACTGCCTTTAACTGGACAGACTGGTTATTTATCGGACTCCAACCAGGGCTGTAATGACCATACTGGCTTCACACTCATGCTGCCGCCCTCTTCTTTGCTTTTGTTAAAGTATGCTTCTATTTTTTTGTTTGTTTTTTATAAACTGCTGCACTAATAGTTATAAAAGTCTAATATGATCACCATCAATTATGGTAAGAGGGAGCAAAAGTCATAAATTGTGTTTGAAGTGAGGGAATTGTGGTTGTTAGCAGATTGTCTTCCTGGACCAATTTAATTTACATTATTAGGAGGGTTTTTTATTTCAAAGTACGCTCAACTGTACCGTTCACCAGACTGTTGAACCAGCTCTAATTAACCTGCAACATCCTCCTCCTCAGATGATTTTCCCGTTCCACTGGCCGTGTCCATATATCCCCTTGTGCCCCCTGGCGTTGGCTGACGTGTTGAGTGCCCCCTGTCCGTTCATTGTAGGAGTGGACTCCCGCTACTTTGATCTTTATGACCCCCCGCCGGACGTGAGCTGCGTGGACCTGGACACAAACACCATCTTCCAGTGAGCACAACACACAAAAACTTTCTGATTGCTGTTAAGTTATTGAGGCAAGCTACTGAAGTGAGGAGATCTGTTAAGTGACACTTTTAGAGAACTTAATCTGTCTTCACTACTCAGTTGCCTTCTCACGATGAACATTGAAAGGATTAACTGCAGGGCAGTGAGCTGCACTTACACTGTACAGCACTTCCATTTAAGAGCTAAACATTGTTTCCTGTGCTGCGTCTTTTTTCCCCAGACCACATAACTGCCAGGTCATTAGTTCTAAGTTTAGAGGCCAGGTTGTATTTCTGGAGTCTGGGTGGAAATGGTTAGATTTTGTAAAGGCAGACTCATTTTAATATGAAAGGAATGCATTTTTCTGGTTCCTCAGGTAGGGTCAGTAATGGTTCAGATAGTTTTTTTTGGCCTCATTACCAGCCAGACAACTTCAGGGTGGTCTGAACTCCCATGGACAGCAGTGGGTCCATGTTGGTTTTGGCCTTTCAGCCTCTCCACAGCTCACTGTGTGCTTCTGCTTTTCCAGCACTGAAGATAAGCGAGCCCTCACATGGAAGATCCTGCCAAAGAAAGCCTGTAAAAACCTGATGAATGTGCTGAGTAATCTCTACCAGCAGCTGGTTGATGGTGAGTTCTGAGCCAGTAGAACAAAGGATTGTAAAAAATGTGTTTGATTTGTTTAGTTTCATGATCGGTCCTGCAGTAAGCACACTCTCAGCAAGGTTTTTCATTTATTATATTTTTACAGGGATTGTATAAGGTGCTTGAAGTACTTGAATTTGGCACTCAGGAATTTAAGTACTGGCATACCTTGAAAATCAGACATTTTATGACTTGGTCCTTGATAAAAATTCCTAAATAGAAGTGAGAGGAGAACCAAATCATAAATTATTTTATGAAAGGCGTTAGAAAAGGGTTTTGAACAAGGCAGAAAATGACTGTGCTTGCAATTATTTTCTAACGCTGTATGAGCAGTAAGAGCTCAGAGCTCCACCGGGTTGGTAAACGCCAGTAAATAGTCGGCTCGCTAACCTCCATAACTCACCTCTGAAGGTGTGTCATCCATTTGTTTTGAGCTGTAATTCAGCAGTAAATAAGCAGCCATGTGTCCAGCTTTGGAAGGTGGAGCTGTTGAATGGACAAGCATGGAGTTACATAGAGTTTGTTGGTTGCAGCGGTGGTTGTTAGCAGCTAGCTTCACTTGTTAGCTGCTGAACCACAGCAGAGTAAGCAGCTACTGGACTACACATCTGTTGATCCTCGTAGACTCCACTCACATCCAGATTGTCTTCAGAAGGTTTATAGTTTAATTACTGTTTGACAGGCAGGTAGAAGGCTTGGTTGTCTGAGTGTGACTGTGCTGTAAGTGAACAGTCTTAGCTCAGCGGAGATTTCTCAGACAGAGCTGAAAGTCCAGTGTTAATCACTGACTCTTTAGAAGAGATAAGTTCAAACCTCCAGACTAATATGATGCACATTTAGAAGGAATTTAGGTTTTTTTTTGCTTCATAAAAGTGGGATTGATGGTTGTGGAGAAAATAATTTCATGCTTGAAAATTAAAAGGAATACTTGGGTTAAAAGTCCTTGAATTTGACTTGACCCTGTATGCACAAACCCTGCTTTTATATTCTGTGTTCAATTTAATAAAAGGTGGTTTGGCTGTCACTTTTTTAAAGTGTCGAGTTCAAACAAATTCAAACTAACACATAATTTGTTGGAATCCATACAGGGTATTACAACTTCTTAGACTATAAATCTAACCTTTGGTGAAGTCAAAAATAATATAAAATCACAGAGTGTGTGAAGCTTTATTCATCATCTTTAGTTCTTTGGATTCTGTTGTCTTAACAATTTGCTCTCCATTCAATCTACACTGTTTTGCTCCTCATTCCACTAATTGAAAACCAGCAATAATCCCATCGTAGTATAATTTCCTAATTACCCGTCCCCCCGTCTTTGTGCTCATTGTATTGTTGTCAACTTTCTCTGCTATTCTTGGAGCATGCTCGCTGAGAGACCATGAAACCTGCTCCTTATTGAGCTGCAGAAATTGAATAAATGAATTTTCTGATTCAGTGAAGTTGAAAATCTACCCAGTTTCTGCCAGAAGTGCTGAATGTTGATATGCCTGCCAGAGGTTTTCGTGGAGACACTTAAGTCTCATGCACTTGGATGTCAACTTCAGTTTATTTATCCTAATAATGAAAGCTTAATCCTCATGTGAAATATGAATACTTACTTAAAGCAGTGCCCGGCCGTAAGACCTTTCAGTACATATACTTTGATCATAACGACTTCATCAAAATGCACAAGATTCAACATTTTCATCAGCAGAAGGGATGACTGATTCAACCTTTCCGCCTGTATGTTGTTGACATGTAGAGATTCTAATGCAGTATGTAGCAACAGCTGCTGATGTTTTTTCCCCCCTGTCTTCAGGTCATCAGCGGCCCGATGGACTGCTGGAGCTGAGCATGAGTGATTCGTCAGAGCTGAGCTGTGGGAAGAGCCTCCACACGCTGGAGCTGGAGATCCAGGAAGCCTTCCTGCGCTTTATGGCAGCCATTTTAAAAGGCTACCGCTCCTTCTTACGACCCATCACTCAGGCACCCTCTGAGAAAGCCACAGACGCCAGCTCACTTTTTGATTTGCAAGGTAACTGGAATAATGTCCCTCTGACGACTTGCAGCCACAACCCTTAAGCTTTTTATCCTCGTGCAGTGCAGAGGAAACAGAGTGAACGGATGAACCCAGCTGTCCTTTTCCCAAGCAACCTCCTCCTGAACTCCTCACACACAAATCAAAACAAGTTCACTCTGAGCCATTTTTTTTTCTCTGGGAAAAAAAATTGCATCTGAATGACGATTCCCACCAAAGTATTTACTGATCACAGATGGTTTAAGCTTTGCTGTTGTAATACCAGTAATCTGTACGACGTGTTCTGTCTCGTGCAAGATCAGCGAGTCCACCACGAACTCTGAAGAAAGATGGAGCTGATTGAGCCCTTGGTAGAATTATGGGTTTACTGTGCTTTCTAGTGTACAAACAGTAAAAAGCCCATGATTACTGCAGATTTTAGAGGTCACCCACCATAATTTAGAGGCTCATAGAAACTTTTGTATACAGCCATTTAAACAGAATATAATCAGAAGGAGTTTTGGCATATTTTGACCGGTGTCTCTTTGATGAACAGATTGGTGAAGTCCAGATAAAATGACATTTTGTGAGTATTTAGCTTAAGTATTGTGACGTATTTCTGAATGACATGGCAGATGGGATATAACATCGGGAGGAATTTGTTTTGTTTGTTGAAAAGTGGGGTATCATAACAGCAAGGCTAGGATGGTGTAAAGCCAACGGGGTGCTGATATATGTCAGGGAGAGAGACAAAGTCCATCATATGCTCTGTGTAATGTTAGTCGCTGAAGCTGTCTACTGTAAATGCCTTGCACATCATCTGGAATAGTATAACGAATAAATTGAATCCAAAGGGTCAGAAATTATGGTATTGTGGGGAAACAAAGACATACCCACGTAGCATGCTGTTGCCAGCCAGCTAATTCAATCTTCTAGCTCTGTGCAGCTAAAAGTTGCAGGGTGATTGACAGCTGGATATCATGATATTATTGGTTGAAATTGGTTGGTACTAGCTTAAGTAAACACATGTCATTTTGTTGTACAGAAAGAAAACATGTAAGAATAGGAAAATTTTGATTTTCTTGGCATCTTTGTTAAATTGGTGCACTTTATCCTGGGGATGTGATCTAAAAGGGTTCATTTTATTTAGTCTTAAAATTAATTTAAAAAGACAATAATTGTATCTTGATTTTTAAGATTATTTTATTTTTATTTTATTTTTATCTGTCATCTAATAAAACAGCAAAGGGTGGAAAAGCAGTCGCACTGAGGGCAGTGATTGAGAACCAGTATGGATGTTTGAGCACATTGACCACCAGGCGATTTTAAACAGGAAAAATCAGTATGGTCAGATCAGAGTCCGTCATCCAAAAACATTTGCTTCACTTTTTGTTAGTCTTCAGCCAAAACTGTGAAGTCACATACATATACAGTTACACTGCATGATTAGCGCTAATGAGACTATGAATATATAAATACTGCGTCATCTGTAGCACCATCCTCTCTACAGCTGGCCAGCCTCAAAAACAGATGGCGTTGTTTAATACATGAGCTTTCATAAGTGTCCATCCCCACCTCTGAGTAAACACACACACAAACTGTTTGGCTAGAAAGGCTGGGGTTTGTCAAAGATGCTGGGGTTAGAGGTTCAAGGCTGTTTGCAGGCTGAAGGTTAGTCAGTTAGCGGCGCAGCTGCTGAATGCTCCAGAGACCTGAGTGTGGCCTCTGGATGGAAGCCTGTGAAAGCTGGTTGACATCACAGCTGAAGTGAGTTAGGGTGAAATCATGGCAGCTCCGCTGGAGGATAACTGAAGCCAAGGTCGTGTCCAGTGTGAGTTATATGATATAGCAAACAGGAATGGCTGAAGTACATTACATAATGACCTGAGGAAAGATGTAACAGCTCGTGCATCATGTGTGTGAACTCCTGACGGTTTTTAGATCAAATATCCATAACAACAAAAAATTACAAAATGTGTTAATTTCCCTGCTGCCCCCTAAAAATCACAGTGCTTTCAGTTCAGCATCTGTCTCTTTAGATTGGGTCTGCATTTTGCTTTACAAATGTGCTTCATCCTTCTAGTGTGTATTTGTTATGGTCACATAACCCCAGTACTTTTAGGACCTGTTTTGATCTGGTCCAGATTTTCTTTCTATCAACCTCTACCCCACCGACCTGTATCACTGTGCAGAAGGAAGTGTGCATCTACTGCTAGCATGGATGGCAGAAGAAAAACCTGCATACCAATTGAACTGAGGTGTGTGAGTATTTCTTCTGCCAACTTCTCTTGATTTTCCAGTCTACCAACACACCCAAGATAAACTTTTTTGTTGCCCTTAGTAGGCGCAGTTTCACCGCAGCCCTAAAGACTTTCCACTGCTAGCATACCTAGCACCATGGAGCGAGCTAATGTTACATTTCGTGGTGTCACGCTGTGCCTCTCATCCATGAGTATCCATGAGTAGATGTACGCTTCCTTCTGTTCAGTGATACAGTAATGAAAGTAGTTCCTACATGAAACTACTCACAACAAGGACTGTGGATTATCTTGAGCCATGACTACTGGGAAGCAACGTTGCTGCTTTTTCAGATGGATTTTTTTGGCGCTTTAACCATCACAAGCTGAGTGCCATCTAGTTCCTTTATATTCAAGACATTTCTATGACCGTTATCTCCAACACTCTGCAACTCACACCCAAAAAATCTAGATTGGAAAATAGCACTGGTGAACTGTTCCTTTAAATGTTGTCATTGAGTTGTAGATGTTGACATTGGGGATTTCTTGTCCATATTGGCTAAAAAGTTTAGTATCAAAGTTCAGTCTTGAGCTTGGGAAAGCAAGTTCACAAAACAGTTTCACCTCAAGACCCATTTAGTAGCTGCTCTGGAGCTGGGCAGACTCCCTCCACAGATGAAGATCATGTCATATGATCAAAAGCTCCAGAACACACACTTAATGGACCTTGAGGTGAGATGGAAATAATTTGTTTGTGTTTTCAGCACTCTTAAGTACTCTGCTTTGTTTTTTAAACCTTTTACATGACTCATAAATCATGACTCAGATCCTCAGTCGGTTGCTTCATTGCAGTCAGTGTCACTGTTTTATTAAAAGATGCATTTGGTCTATTTGGGTCGATGTGTGGAGGTTTCAGTGTTTTTTGTTATTCCATATTTTCTTTGTTCTACAATTTGCTCCACGTAATAACTCCACCAGAGGCTAAGTGTATTCAACTTGCAATGATATGAAAAAAAGAAGAGCGACAAACTCTTTATATTTGAAACGCTTAAACCAGCAACTGTAGGAAAAACGTACTTGATTCAGTGATTAATCACCTAATCATTAAATCACTACTTAGGACTTCAGAAGTGTTTTAAGACTCTCCAGGAAGGCTGTACTTAGAATAAAGATGCTCTATATTGAAGCCATTGAGAGGAGTTTGGTCAGAATCAATTGATGGTCCAGGCTGCTAGCGGCCAGTGTCAGGATTAAAATATTTATCAGCTTCAGGAAGTGTTTTCCGGCAGCTCTGCACGTCAGTGTTTGGCTTCCACCTCTGCGCTGTGAGCCAGTGGTCATCCATCCTGCTTTCAGTCTCGCAACAGCAGCAGCAGCAACTTATTAGTCACTTAAGTTGCTTTCAGCATCTATTAAGGAAGCCATTCAATATGTTGTTGTACATACCAAATTGGCCATTAGACTAATAACAACGTGTTGGCTTGCATCATCCAAACCAAGACAAATTGATGTTTATATATAGCCTTCTTTGGGATAATGGATTTCTTAACCACAAAATCACATAAATTGCTTTTCTGGAGGCTTACCTCTTATGAAATGAGTTGAGTTGTGTAAAAAAACCCGCTGCTCTATCCTGAATAACCTGCAAAATCATTCGTCAGGTTAGTCAAGAAAGTAAGTTTCAGTGAAGGAAGATTAATTTGTAAAAGTTAATCTAAACATTTATGTCCTCAGGATTTTTGAAGAGCCGCGACCGCTCACACCAGAAGTTCTATTCGCTGATGACCAAAACTCAGATGTTCATCCGCTTTATCGAGGAATGCTCCTTCGTCAGCGACAAAGACGCCAGTTTGGCCTTCTTTGACGACTGTGTGGACAAAGTAAGTGTTGTTTTTAATCATATAAATCATTGATAGTAAATTTATGTGTTTATTTTATGCAGTGGAATTAAGTTTCTTACAAAAAACCTTCTCCTTTTCCTCTCTAGCTGTTTCTGTTAATCTCACCTTTATCTCAGTCACTCAAGTGGTTTTGTTTTACTCGCCAGCCCTCTGTGTGCTCCAGTTATTGCACTAAGTTTTCACTCTGCTGTGTTACTTCATCTGAAAGCCTTTCCTTTTCCAATTTCTTGAGTTTTTTTTTCTCTTTCCAATTCTGCCTCTGTTTGCGAGCAGCTCTACAATTCAGAGCGGAGTGCAGACAAAGGAGGCAAGGTAAGTCTATTGTCATTTGGTTTTCTAATCTTGCCTGTCCTTGGTACATTTTGTTTTCAGACAGGGCAATTTGTGCATGGTGCATGGTCCCAGTAAACAACAGAATGACTCAACATCAAAATAGGTTTCCTAGACCCTAAGAAACTAGTAGCATGCCTTAAGACAACCTCCCCCTACAGCTTTAGTGTGAGCTTTCATGTGATTTTTCATCAGTGTGTAATTAAAATTGTTCCCAATGATCAAACTCCATCACCTTCCCAGATTCTTCCATTTTTAATGAATATTTGATTATTCACTGTGTACATCAAATTTGCTGCAGCAGCAATTTGGCCCGAGATAGCAAAAGTAGTTTCATTGAAAATCCATGTGCAGAGTTTTCTACAAAGATTCGGCCCTAAATTTTCATGACTCGAGAGAGTGAATGCTTTTAACGCTTCAGTGAATCCTGAAGGGCTAACGGAGCTTGAAGTTAGTTTTTTTTTTTTTTTTTACATCCCCCGGGCTCATATCAGTCAGTGTGCCAATACGAAGAGCCCTGGAGAGGCTGTCAGTGGGTCTTTTTTGCTCCACTGGGAGCATTTTGCGTAGCGTGTGACCCCATGTTTTCACAAGGTAGTTGTTCCTCTATCAGACTGTGTGTGAATGCTGAAGGTTAAATTTTGTGCGTTTGCAGTCTTAAAGTCCACGCAGTCGCTCGGTTCTCCAGTCACGTCTCTGGGTCACTGGTTCTTACAGGTGACATTTGTAACAGACTCTGAAATAGACTTGGCCGTCCTTGGATTACTTGTGTATGTGTGTGTGTGTGTTCTGGCTGTAATTGAGACATAGTGGAAGTGACTCCAGAGGCCAGCATCTACAGCCTCCCCTCCCCGTGTTCTCAGGCTTGTGGTGGGGCCCCAGGTCTCATCGGTCCTCCCTGTGTGTCAGCTCCATGGACGATTAAATCCTCCAACTGTCTTTCTGGACTGTGGCTGGATTACATTATCCTCTCTCACACCGCACCGCTCAGCCCCACACACCGACACACTCGACTACACACAACCACACACACACACAAACATACACACACACACACACACACACACACACCAGTCACGTACAGAAAGATAAGGTTAAAACATATTGATCCCTGAGGGAAAGTAGCTCATTGCAGCAACAAAACAAATAGAATCCAGCAGGGGAAAAAGAAAAAAGTCAGACTAATCATACAAATGAAATACACTCACATCAATTAAAGCTGCAGAAATACAAACAGCAAAGGGCAAATTGGATGTAAACACTTGTGGGATTCCTTAAAACAAAACGGAAATTTAAAGGGCCAGTCAGTAATTCATTTAACATACACATTACAGGTATACCTACCTGTATTTAGGATCACTATTTGCTGCCATATCAGAGTCAGCGAGTGTGCGTTTAATTTCGTTTGACATTTTGACAAATGCACTTTTCTCTTTCTTGCCAAGAGTTAGAGACAAGAATGATGCCACTATCATGTCTCTACGGTAAATATGTACCAGGGCCATCCTCCGTTTGGATTATTTTGAATTAGGCCTTTTTGCAAATATAGCATTATCCGATTAAGACGTGAAATATGACAGTATTTTTCGGGTTTTAGGAGTTTTCTTTAGACATGTATACAGCACATTTGGAATGTACTTTTCAGTTGGGGTTTTAACTTCAGTTTGCATCACACAGGAATATTGGCAAAAACTTGAATATTGTATGCATGTGTTTGTAGGTTGATTTTGTGAACTATTCCTAAAGCTTGCAGTCACCAGATGGTTTAGGTTGAATATGTAATGGAGCAGTGTGGATGACTTAAAGGCATAGATGATATCACAGTTGTTTCTGTATTCACCTTCACAAGCTGATCTACAGTCACTCTGCAGACACTGGGTGTCTCTCTTTTTTGTGCACTCAGCCTCTTGGAAAGCTCCCTGTCTGATCCAGATGAACTGAATGTTCTTTGAGAGACATAAACAAGATGTCGTCGTCCCACCTGTCTGTGTTTGTCTTTTCTGATGACTGAACTGAGAGCAGACCTGCCTGTCTGACAGATTGCCTCTTCATCATCACAGCTGTCTCCAGTCTCTGCGGAGCAACAGTGTTGTTTGTCTCACATTAAAAAAACAAAAATTGCCTTGCGTTTATAGTCACAGATATAAATCACATTATTTAATTTAGTAAGGGGGGGTGCTGCAGAACTCTTAGTTCTCATGTCTGCATGGGGATTATTTAGATAAGGTTTTTGACATTAGAAAAAGAAAGACATCAAATGACACACGACTATAAGGATAACACAATTAAGTCCAAGACTAAAGTAAAGAGACAGTGATAGGGTTGGGTACCATTCATATTTGAACATATGCAGGATCAATGCCCATACCTGGAACTGGGTACTGGTACCCAACGGTACCTTTTTCCGGTACCTTACTCCTTCCGTAGGCTAACAACAAAAATGTCATTTTTGAACAAGCTCCAGGGGTAATGTAGTAGACTAAAAAGCAATTCTGCTCCTCTGCTCTTTTCTAATCACACATAGAAGATTTCTGTCTGTCTTCTTGATTTTATGTGTGTGTGTGTGTGTGTGTGTGTGTGTGTCTGCTGGTCTCTCTCGTCCTCTGTTTCAACACAGCTGACAAATATGTGGAATAAGCATATAATTTAAAACACAATCACAAACAGCAGTGGTACAAGGCTATTTCTCAAATAAAATAGAAAAGCAGCAATAGTTCTGGTGGTACTTCTTCCTCCTATCTGAACCTTGGGTTCTCACCAAGGTGCACTTTTAAGCCCCAAACTCTTTTAGTACAGTACCTTTGAAACCAAAAGTAACCCTTCAGACATGGGAGCTAGACCCTAGGTCTGTTTAGTGTTTCCACCACAAACAGTACCCTTAGATGTGGGCTAGGTTGTTGTCACTCACTGCTCCGTCCAGCATTCACTGCATTTCCTCATTACCAGTGGTTGCACACTGACATTTTCAATACAAAATAGAACAGGCTTCAGTGAGAGTCTCTCACCATGGGAAATTCAAAATAACAGGGGTGTGCATTTAGTCCTTCTCAGGCAAGTTTGGGGGTTTAGTGTTGCCGTGGCCCACAGGAACGACGCTTCAGCGCGCTTTTTTCCTCCGAGTGAGGGTTAGGATATGTGCAGTTCACATAACCTGGCAGAAAATACTAAAATAAACACTATTTTAAAATAGTGTTTATTTTTAAACATTTGAAGATCAACTCATTACTAAAAGTGTGTGTCATATAAAAACTAAAGTAATGTTGTCATATGGAATTTTTAAGGTGTGTTGATGGATTCACGTCATCAACTCATGCATTGAGTAACATTACAGGTTAACAATCCACCTTAAAAGTCACCGGCAATCAGCGCACTGAATTTAATTATTTTTTCTCAGAGTACAGCTGCTGCAAGAGGCAGCAAAACATCCTTTCATGTTATAGTTATGATTTAAATGTAAAACTTTCCATGGTATTAACAGCGGTTACAAAACCAGCCACAACTCAGCCCTGAGCAGAGTGACCGTCCTCTATTGACCAATCAACAGACTGCAGTGTTCACAGCTCCACCTTTTAGTACCAGATCTGTGTGCTAGGTACCCCAACAGAGAGGGGACCAAAAATGGGGACGGTACGGAACGGTTCCATTGGTACCATCCACAACTTTTAACAGTGGAAACGGAAAAAAAAGTGTGTTGATCTGTACCGTACCATACAGCTCGGTGGAAATGAGGCTTTAGTCAACGAAATTTGGCACTAATTGACTTAAGGTTAATCTGTACTCAGTAGTATTGACGTAATTTGATCAGCACTCTTAAAAGTACAGATTCAGTACCCAAACTTAGGCAGTAATCCAGATGAGTAGGTGGCATTGTACTAACAAATCATCACTATAAATACCTGCATGATCATCAATAAAAATCACTTCAGCCTAAAGTAAATTATAGGATGGTAGAATTACATTTAAGATTACACAATAAAATGAACTAGATTGACTGAGAAATCAGTTTTCAAATCCTAAAAACAGTGTTTTTCCGACAGTTAAAGTTGTTAAGATGATTTTCTGGATCAAACCAACATCTTTATTAGCAATAATTGACCAGCAATGGTATCATTTTGGTTAAATACTGTTGCACACATCCATCCATCTGTTTTCTGCCACTTATATGATCAGATGTCCTTTTCCCAGCCATGTCCTCTGGCACTTCGGCTGGTTTTCTGTTAATATGAAATATTTAGTCTGAACGATGTATTGTGGGTCTCTATTTAGAATATCTCCATGGGGAGACATCCAAGGTACACCCTGATCAGCTGCATGAATCATCTCAGCTAGTTCTTTCTAGTGCAAAAGAGTATTGGTTCTTCTCTGACCCCGGATATTGGAGCTTTTTCATTTTTAGTATTGTGGTTTAATCTTTTCTCAGAGAAATCTCACAGAACTTTATATTAACCTTTGATGTGCGGTATTACACACAAGAGAAATAATGAAAGTTTTCATCTAAGCCTGAAAGGCTTGAGACTGCACCAAAGAAGAGACACTTGATACAACTCCCACACTTCACAGCTTTGACTGAGGTCATTATCAAACTTTAATCATCATCAGACTAACAAGACTGAATTATCAACTTTCAGCAAGTGCTTCACTTCCCTTCCATCCGTCATGAATAAAATCACTGCTTGTAGCTCCAAAGCCTGGCATTAAGCACTTCTCAATTTATGATGCTTCCCTCCATGACCCTTAATTTTTTATATCCACCATAAAGCTCGAACCTCCTGCTTTAAGATTCACTCTGAAAACTGGAAGTCTCATTTGTCAGCTCTGCCAACATGGCCGCAGTAAAATATGTGCAGTAACTCCAAATGTCAGTGATGATCAGTGGCGGCCATTGCTCTTACTGCATTTCACTTTGCTACATAGATGGGGTTTTTTTTCTGGCACATTTGTTATGAAATCAAACCCCTTTTCTCACAATTGAGCAGCCATAACCTGTTATCTTCTGGATGAGGGGTTATGCTGGTTGAGACTCAGCTTTACAGTAATTTAATACTCCTGCTGAATTGATTGCAGGTTCGTACCTGCAGTGTATCAAACACACAAGACTGACTACCAGGGACTTAAGTCATACAAGAGCCCTTTTCAGTAGATCCTTTACTACTGTAGAATGGCTTTATATTGACAGTGGTGGAAGAAGTACTCAAATCTATCGCTTAAGTAAAAGTAGCAATACTTAAGTGTAGAAAAACTTACAAGTAAAAAGTATTAGCATGAAAAATTTACTTAGAGTATCAAAAGTAAAAGTACTCATAATGCAGAATGACCCGTTTCAAACCAACAACATCAACCATGTTACTGGATTTTGATTTACTGGTTCATCTACGTCCCAACCCTCATCTATGGTTATGAACTCTGGGTAGTGACCGAAAGAATGAGATCGCGGATGCAAGTGGCCGAAATGAGTTTCCTCCGTGGGGTGGCTGGGCTCAGCCTTAGAGATAGGGTAAGGAACTCAGACATCCAGAGGGAGCTCAGAGTAGAGCCGCTGCTCCTGCGCATCGCAAGGGGCATCTGATCAGGATGCCTCCAAGGCGCCTCCCGTTAGAGGTGCTCCGGCTACGTCCCACTGGTGGGAGGAGGGACTACATATCTCACCTTGCTTGGGACTGCCTTGGGGTCCCTCAGGAGGAACTGGAAAGTATTGCTGGAGAGAGGGACGTCTGGGGTGCTTTGCTTGACCTGGCCCTGGATAAGCAGATGAAAATGGATGGATGTGATGGATGGATTATAATTAGTGAAGCATTGATATTTATGTTTCTTTAATGTTGAGATGTAGTGAAGTGGAAGTACAAAGTAGAAGGAAATGGAAATACTCCTCAAAATTAATTTAGTTCCTCTCCACCACTGTATATTAATAAATGAGAATATATATCAGTGATGAATTATTTTTTTACTGTGCTACAGCAGATATCTGCAGTAGAATAAACTTGCTGCTCGCACAGTGTCGCTGCTCCCCCAGGGTGCAGATTTAGATTTATAGAGTCGACACACTCTGACTGGACAAGCGACCTATTGATCCATCTGTATAAACTGAATAAATCCTTTCTGCACTGTTAAGATTTTCACTGTTTCTGAATAGTCTGCACTTTGAATGACTAATGTCAGTGAGTCAAAGTATTTTCTCACACACAAACCACAGCAGGACTTTTTTACATTTACTGATTTTACATTTACTTACTTTACTAGTCATGAGGAGTGTTGCTCAGCCTGTGAGGACAGTTGAATAACGTCTTTCATGGCTCTTGAAGAGTTGTTAAGTCTAAGGAAACTACTGAAATGAAATCTTTGGGTTCGGAAAACAATGAACAACGAGAACACATCTATTAGGATTCATTAAAGGAAGCGCAGGATCCAGTTTTAAACAATATCTCAGCATCCTCTTCATCAGTCTTGACCATTTGCTTTTTTTCCCTTTATCAATCTCTTAGACATCCCCAGCTTTATGGAAGTGCAATACTAAATCATTGGACTACCCTTTTAAGTAATTGTCTTGAGAACAGGCTTGTATTGTAACTATTGGCAAAGCTTTATTGGTCAAGTATGTTTATGCATACAAAGAATTTCACTCCACTTTCTTGTAGCTCTCAGTATACCTTCACATAGTTCATACAGGTCAAACTGTCACTGTATCTGCTCTAAATAATGGTACAAATAATACAGGAACGCACAAGACTGTAATAAAAGCTGTAATTAATATTGCATGAGTAATGTAATGTTAGTTTATAAACATATAGTACGAAGTTTTATGTACCGCACATGTATACAGATCTATGTATACTACCCGCTCAAATTCTTTACTTTACAGTGATGGATAATATGAGCATGTTATTGCACAATCTGTATATTAAACTCTAATATACTATGTTATTGGTGTAATTCAGTCTTGCATTGTGGCAACAATAAGCCTCTTAGGGCAACGGACAATATTTCTAGGGTTCTAGTGTAGCCAGCGGATATCAGGGCCAAGACTTCCTCTTCCATGTTCTGGTCATTTAGGCTTATCTTTTATAAACAATATCTGGTTATAGATGCAGATAATGCTACGGTAAAAAAACAAGCAAATATAATGCTAAATTGTAGTCAGACGATAGCTGATGGATTTTGAGAATGCATTGTAGCCAATGCGTTCGGCATCTCCACACAAACTGTTTACAGTACGTGCTGCTCAGACGTAATTGGTCAATACTACTTGGACTACAAACAGAAACCAAAACACTTTTGATACCAAAATCTTGTCCTTTCACCTACAGATTCTGCGTTTAAATGTCGATATCAGTTTATAGAGATTAGGTATAATTTCACTTAGTATCCTACAAAATATTGCACTGTAGCAGACAAATGGAGGACGATGGAGGACTGAATAGCACAGGCTAGCCTCAGCTTTGTGTGTGTGTGTGTGTGTGTGTGTGTGTGTGTGTGTGTGTGGGGTCTAACAGAGGTGGACTGCAGAGAGGTAGAGTGAGTATTAAAAATGAGAAAAAAAGATAGAAAAAGGGAAGCGTGCTCACTCAGGAAATCTAGGTCACCTGCTGTCATCCTTCCTCAGCTCTTCCAAACACTCATACTGTAGGAATCCTGCTATCAGGGTGATGGCTACAAAGCTGCTTTGAAATTATGCCTCAGAAATAAAAGAAAGCTTTTCGAAGGTGAATCCGCCGGTGTCAGTGTCAAAGCCCACTTATGTAAACACAGAAATATTTATTGCAGGGCATAATGTCAAGATCTGTGTTAGAGTCACTCCCCCTGTCTAACAGCTGTGATAGATTAAGGGTCATGGTACCACCACCCGGGCGTCTCTGTTCATGTTTGTGCGTTCTGTGCTGCAGGTGGACAGTGACAGGCCGGAGGAGACCAGGCTGATAGAGATTGATGAATCTCAGCGCAGTGAGCACACAGTCTTTATCACACCTCCAGAGCTGCCTCCTCTGCCTGAGGGGGAGGAACATCCACTCTGCTACAGGTAATAACTCCATTTATGAAACTGACATTTTCTCTCAAATGCAATAATGAAAACATTTTTTCAGTGGTGCAGTATAACAAAGTACATTCACTCAATACAGTACTTAAGTACAATGTTGAGATATTTGTACTTTACTTGAGTGTTTCCATTTTATGCTACTTTATACTTCTTCTGCATTTCAGAGGCAAACATTGTACTTTTCACTCCACTACATTTATTTGACGCCTTTAGTTACTTTGCAGATTCAGATAAGTAGTTCAAAATACAACCAACCAAGGTTACATTTTCCACCAGATACATTATTTATTAATGAATGTTTTAATACATAAATTAAAAAAAAAATCAGTAATATAACACATAATTTTCTGAATTGGGACTGCATGATGAGTGCTCTTCATACTGTAACAAGTATATTTTAATGCTGGTACTTTTGTATTTTAGCTTAAGAGAATATTTACTAGCAAAATGACCATTTTTATATCAGTTACTCATCCTGTGTTACATCGAATTCGTGAAGAAAACTTTGTTTTTCTTGCATCCCTTCACAGTGAACGAAGAATCCAAAAAAAGTGAGCATTCTTGATGAATACACGTAAACGAGGACCGTGTTTAAATTCAGCAGAACTACATCAAAACATCTGTTTACAACCTCTCACACACAACCTCTGCAGTATAATCCACGTCTCATTTATCCAGTTGTATGCTCAGTACTTCCCAGACACATGCATTTTTCCTAAAAGGTTGCAAAATAAAACACTTCTGCCTATGAGAAGCCCACCCTTAAATGCATGTTTTGGGAAGTACTGAGCATACGACTTGATGATTGAGACTTGGATTACACTTCACGAGTTGTGTGAAAGTTTGTAAACAGATGTTTTGATGTAGTATTACTGTTTTTAAATGTTTTAATTGCCTATAACTTCACTTCATTAAGAATGTTTGTATACTTCATTAACCATGGAGGCATGCACAAAGTCAGCTTCACATGCAATGAATAACAGGTGGTGTGTATTGATAAACAAATGGGCATTTTGCAGGTGAATTATTCCTTTATGTAAGACTAGTAATGGACACCTGTAACGGAGTATTTCTACCCAGTAGTACTGCTACTTTTGCTTAAGTAAAACATATTTTAACACTGACAGCAACAACAACAACACATATTATTATTAGACTGACCAGTAGCATGACTCATGAACAAAGTCTGTGTTTTAGTCACTCAACAGGCAGCTGCTTAAGCTTTTGAAGTTAAATGTTATTTGTAAATGGGAAAGATGCCCTTCTTTGATGTGAAGTGCCATCTTCCTCCACAAGACTGACTGAATACATAAGTGACGCCTCACAGCAGGAGGGAAACTGAAGAATCTGAATAATACAATGAGTTGAAAGTTGGTTAATTCATTAGCTGATTGAGGACCAGCAGGAGTCCAGCTCCCTCACTGGGACCAAAGACTGAATGCTGCTGCTGGACTGTGCGCATCTGAATATGTGCTATTTGTATTCTGCACCCATTTTCCCCACTAAATAATTTATGCTGAAAGATTTTCAGAACCACTTAAATTAAGCTCCCCTAATAATCCATAATGACCAACAGCTTTCTAGAATTTATTATCAGCTCTCTTTGTAGATAATTTCAGGCAAACTGTTTTCTAGGGACCCCGTAACCTTGGAAAGAATCATTTCATGTTAGATAATGGCAAAATGTGCTTTGTATTTGCAGACAATCGGAGCTGAGAGAAACACTGTGTGCCTGCTGTAACTAACGTGTCTGTGCATGTTCTCTGACAGGTACGATGGTTTCCCAGTGTTGAGTCTTGACCTCTTTGACCCTGTGGAGGGCCTGCGGACCCCCTCCTCTCGCCTCGCTGCCAGGCACAGCTGTCCCACCAGCCCTGCCCCCATGTTCAGACGCACCAAGCAGGTCAGCATAGCAGTAACTCACTTTTGTCACACAATGATTTATTGATCGAGGTACTGAGCTGATGCTCTTCTCCAGAGTTACCTGAGATGAGAGCAACAGTACGTTAGTTTTCTAAACTGCAAACTTGCACAAGAGATCAAGAAAAATGACTCTCAAACTAAAGAAGAGCCAAGAGAGTCAATTTTACGATTCAGCTTACATACAAAACTGCCTTAACCCTTAAAGACCCACCATTCACCCATTCTTGTCTTTTTTTGGGGGGGGACAGGGTCTTTAGGGGGAGATAACAGGTGAACTGTATATGCCATGTGGAAGTGGTATACATTATCTGAAAGCTGGGAACCTGAAGATTCATTTGAGATGTAGCTCAGCACTGTGTGTCAAATTGTCTACTCATAAATATGTTATGAGCATTGTGTTTAAAAGATTATTACATTATGATGTAGGTATTTGATGGCCATTGCGAATTGTTGCAGAAATATTTGGGTTGATACCATTTATTACACAGATTAGGTGCAAATATTAACTGTTTTTGACCACTCCAGGACTGATAACAATCCATGCTTTGATTTGGTGTCAGAAATCATCATCATTTTATGACATTTGTAGCTTTCTGTAAGAGCTGCCTTTTTTGGGGATTGAATGGCAAGCACCTCTGTTCTGGAAACTGCTGAGACACCGCCATATTGTCGATATACCTATGAAATCTATCCATCCCCTGAATGCTTAAGGGCTCTAGTTTATGATTGTGAAGTTTCATGAGGCTGTCATTATCCTAGAGGTCACAATAGGCCATTTCTTTACAGTGAGTTTGACTTTCAAAAATGTTCTTACTACAATGAAATGGCTACTATTGGGACTAACATCATCACATATGAATAAAATTGGGCTGATTGAATCCGCAAGAGTCTCAGCTATTCAGTCATACCCAATTTATCAAAATCCAAGATGCTTCAGGGACCCCAGTCTGCAGAAATATTAAAATACAATAGGCAAAAATAACACATTTACTGCAAAAAACTGTATGGTATCTGCCCAAAGCTTTTTAAGATTAGATATCATATAGCTAAGGAAATGGAATTTTTATTTCTTTGTAATAATGGAAAGAAAATTGATATGATTCGCTGTGTCAAGAGTGATGGGATGGATGTCTGTTATTTAACTTGTACACACACATTATCTCTAACTAGAAATCCAACATGTCTATGAGCCTAATTTGTGAAGAGAACTTGTTTTTCTTTTCAATCTCAGGAGATCAAATCAGCCCAGAAGATAGCCAAGAAGTACTCGTCTATCCCGCAGCTCTGGTCTAAGTGCCTGCTCCGTCACTGCTACGGCCTGTGGTTTATTTGTCTGCCAGCATACGTGAAGGTGTGCCACTCCAAGGTGCGGGCTCTGCGCACTGCTTACGACGTCCTCAGGAAGATGCAGGCAAAGAAATTACAGCCCCCTGACGAGGTACATTGACCATTCCCATGGATTTTTGCTATATTTGACAGTGAAAGCAATGTTTGAATTTAGCTTCTTGTCTCACACCAACGTCTGTTCCTGGGGCTTGTTGTCTTTCTGCCTAAACAATCACACATGTGTAACTTCTGTACAGGTCTGCTACCGGGTTCTGATGCAGCTGTGTGGGCAGTATGGCCAACCTGTCCTGGCGGTCAGAGTCCTCTTTGAGATGAAGAAAGCTGGAGTCCACCCCAATGCCATCACTTACGGCTACTACAACAAGGTACAGAACACGCCCCTGTTGACCTTAATGAAGCCGGAAATCATGTCATATATGATTAATAAAGTGGTGTGAGGTAAATCTGCCAGTGAGGCTTATTTACAAAGACAGTGGCCTTGGATTTAAAGGTGGATAAAGGGTGCAGCTCAGCAATACCTTCCCAGTGCAGTGTCTCACACAGACACTAATATAAATATATTAGCACTGGGACTCCCAAGTGCTATACTGTCACCCTGGGTGTGGTGTTCCTTATGTGGGTGTGTTAAGAATATTCTGCTGATCATGCTGCAAGTTTGACTAATGTGTGAACACACCCATGACAGCCGAGCATCAAACAAATCTCTGGGAAGACTGTCTGATGGGATACTCCCTTTTCCATCAGCTGTAATGGATGAAGACGCAGGCTTAGTCAGAGCAATAAAATACAATTAAAGTCAGGAGAATTGGCTACTGTACAAATTTGCATCATAGTGACAGGCTACTATATGAGAAAGTATGATAAACTTACTGTGGAGTACATCAGAGGGTACATCACTGTATATCAGATGTGATTAAAGACATAAATAAAAGTTTGAGGAAGTCGATATTTGAGTGCAGAAAAATATGAGTATTGGAATGTTATTATAAATTACATGAAATAACTTTGTCAAGTAAAATGAGTTTTAAAGACGCTGATCAAATGCAGTTTTTCAAAAGGTAAAGCTATGCCTCGGATGGATAAAACTACCTCAGAACACTTTATGATGTATAATAAATCAGACTGATTGCAGCCCACATGTCGATTGTTTTTTCATGATTAACAATAGCCACATAAATAATTGCATCCAAATTATTACAACGTTGTGCTCAGTTGTTCCATCACTAAAATTAATTCCTCCCTGGTCAGTACTTTATCACAGTGATGCCTCTGCAGACGCTCGGCTCGCAGATAAAACGAAACATTGGTGCCATTTGCGGTGTCCCCCTCGAGGTTGTACGCCGTCATGTGCGATCGTCCCCAGGTGTCAGGATGAATCGTGGCTCTGTTATCATCCCAACCTGTCCCTGATTTGGCAACCCAGGGAGCAAAAAAAGTAAATTGGCTGATGTGGGACCAGGCTGTCGGGGGACAAGGCGGCAATAAAGGTTGCTCTGTTGTGTTTTGACGCCTTGGAGGATCTTATTTTATCTTGGAAATAGAAGGCTTGAGGGACAAGGTGGCTGATTCCTCCACTGACACGAGCAGTATCCAGTGCAGCTGCTGCCTCGGACAGCATCATTTTTTTCCCCCTTTAGTCCAACAATGTGAAGGAGGAGGGAAGAGGTGTCTGTGTATGCATAAGCGCTTACCTATTTATAAAATCTACATGGTTTGTTGTTAACTCAGGTTTCTAAAGTAAAACTGCAATAAGTAAGAACAAAACTGAGAAATAAGAAGTATTTAGTTGCTCCAGAAAACTAAATTCTTCCTGAAACTGAAAAGAACATAAAACCTGTGTAGGAAATTGGAGCTAAGATAACCTTGATGCCTCCCTATAAAAACTTCTCCATGCCAGAGTCATCACTCTTCGCTGTAGTGACCTGTGTTCCTGTCATTTTCCATTTAAATATACCTGTTCTCTGCAGAACGGCACCTGAGGCGAGGCACTGTGTAATAGCATGATTCAATTCAAGTCAATTTCTACAGTGTTTTCTGGGCTCAGGAGAGATAGTGGTAATAATAAGAGAAAAAAATAAATTAAAAAATGACATTCACTCAACATTGAAGGTCATCAGGAGACATAGATTTACAAGATAACACAAAGTTGCTGAAAACACCAGCCAGGTATCAGATTATTATATGCAGCGCAAGAAAACAAAACATAGTTTAAGTTTTCCACCAGTCATTGGGTTTCTGGGATGTTGTTGAGGTGTAATCCAGTCTGGGAGCATCAAGCATTTTTACACACAATTTATTTCACATTTTTTCATACCCATTTATTTCTTTAGATGGTACTTTTCAGACTAACAACAGTGGAAAAAACAGAGTTCAATCCTGTGGAGAAACAACAATAACAAACCAAGAAGTATCGACATCATTAAGTCAAGATAGACTTGGTCAGGGTTTCACACCACAGCAGGAAACTTTGAACAGCTACCTCTTTTTATCTACAGTACACTTTGTTTTGGCCTTGGTGGGTTAGACTCCACAAAAACAGCACTATTATTTGGATGAGAAACCACACAAACCCTTCATGCACATATCTGTGTAAATAAATGTTCTCCACAACAGGTAGCTAATAAGAGCCAGCCTTTTGATAAATATTACCCATCAACCAGTCTTGTAATCACTTAATAGAGGTTTGTTTATGATTGGAAATGAAAAACTACTGTAATATGTGAGCTCTGGGGGGTCTTGGGTGGTCTTTTGGGGGACAGAGACAGTGGACAGCAAACAGTGGAGCAGCGATTGGTAGAAAATGCCTGTAAAAAGCATCTGCCGGCTGGTCTGCACACACCTTGAGAGCTCAGCAGAGATGCCATCAGGTCCAGGTGCCTTGCGTGGGTTAATCCCTTTAAAAGACCTGCACACAGGATATTACCAGTGGGCAGGTGTCCGGGGAGTTGTTTTCATACTTTGCATAGAACGTGTCCGGGTCATCTGGGAGAGATGCAGACATTACCTCAGCACTGCTAACGCCCCTTTTGTCGTCAGTGTTGGATCTCAGTCCAGCCCACATGTTTCTAGTGTTGAAGCCCTGGTAGTTATTTTCACAAGCTGACCATCTCTTGGCTGTAGCTTCATATCCAATGATCAGATATGAAAGAGGTGGCAGTTATTCTTGGGTGGTGTCTGTTTTTTATGCCATCCTACATCACATCATACAGTTAGTGTGCCTGTGGCCATATTGTTATGTTTCAGTTGTCTTAACATCGCTGGTAACAGCCTCATTTCACCTGGCCCAAATCCTGAAGGCCTTCACACAGGAGCAGCCAGCATAATAAGACCAGTCAGTGGCATACCAATCGTGTTTTTTCTCAGGGGGGTTCTGAAGTGTATTTTAAGAGCAGACAGAGACTGTTGAACGTGACTTGGCCACCAACAGCTGCAGTGCCTTTCCTTTTCCCTTCCTGACGTTGAGAGTGACTGTGGAACGAACACTGCTGCAGTTAAAGCCTTTGATGAAAAATTCATGCAAGATGAGTTTATACGGAGCAGACGTTGGGTCAGTTTTAGTTCACCCAGTGATTGTGAGTGAACTGAAACTGTCAACACAAAATGTTTTGTTGAAAATGAATGAATGAAGCTGGAGCTGCACTTCACACTATACTCTCACTGTGTTCAGACGCTTCATGTTCAGTGATTTATTTAACAGATGAATGTAAGAACATTTCATGGTGGAAGGTGGTGGAACAAAAAAAAAACCTTCCATAATTTCCATTATTTGAATTAAAAATGAACGACTTGCCTCACTGCTTCAAGAAAATGTGATCGCTTTAAAAAGTAATTTCGCAGCAGCCTTTTATTCCCTTCAGTCACCCTGATCTCCTCCCTCCTTCTGATATTTTTCCTTCTCCTCTGTGTGTCTCCTGCTGGTGTCCAGGCGGTGTTGGAGAGCACGTGGCCCTCTAGCACCAGAGGAGGATACTTCCTGTGGATGAAGCTGAGAAATGTCGTTTTGGGCGTGGCACAGTTCAAACGGGCGCTGCGACGACATGCTCCCCTCACCCAGAGCCCTCTGTCAGGTAACTGTGATCAGTAACATTCTGCATGTCTGAAAAACGGAACGTCTCAGTTAGTCATGAAGAGAATCTGATGCACAGACCTGCAACAATACAGAAGACAGTAAAAAGAAAATTAAAACTCATGTGAAATCAGGATAGAGTATGTTTTATGAAGAGACTTAAAAGAGATCACTGACACAGCTGACCTGATTTCCTTGGGCAAATTGTTCCAGAGCCTCGGGGCCCTGACTAAAAATGCTTTGGCCCCTTTCGGGGCCCGGAAAAAAGACCTCTGGCCAAAGGATCTCAAATTACATACTGGCACATTTGGTACAAAGTGATCGGAGACATCAAAAATCACTTAGACGAGTCCCTAATGATAATTTATCATTCAACATTCAACAATATACACAAAGATGACTTGTAGATCAAAATGAAGAATTTTAACTTGTTAAACTAGAAAAGTGCGCTCAGTAGAGTGCAGATCTCTGTCAGGTGTGTCTGCAGGCATGTTGGTGAGACACATGGAGTGCAGGGCAGACTGTGAGGGGAAAACAGGGGTTATCGGGGTTTGGCTGCAGTCAGTGTGACGTCACCGCTACCCGCTTGAGGCAGGCAGCCCAGCTTATGGACCTACTCCTGAGAAGGTCCATGTCTAGCACGGCTTGGCGTGGCACAGTGCGTCTAAACTGATAATGGAAACACAAATAGTCGTGGCATGGCTGTACTCGGCACAGCCAAGACTGACATGTAAAAAGGGGAGACATTATGCAGGATACATTATCAATGTGTTGCCAGAGTAGACAAGAAACTAACCTCAAACAATTCCTAAATGTCAGTCCTAAAGTGAAAAAGAATCCAACAACACTAACATGACCGCCACGAATATTGTCCCTAGACAAAAGTTCTCAAACTGAAGCAGTTGTTGGTGATTTGTGGCCCTTACAGGCCAGTCAAGAGAATTAAGGAGTCAGCAGTCAATGATGGTATAAAACAGAGCAACCAATAAAATAGTTCATTCATTAATTTTCTGTAACTGCTTATCCTGTTGGGGGTCGTGGGAGGGCTGGAGCCTATCCCAGCTGACATTGGGCGAGAGGCAGGGTACACCCTGGACAGGTCACCAGACTATCACAGGGCTGACACATAGAGACAGACAACCATTCACACTCACATTCACACCTACGGACAATTTAGAGTCACCAGTTAACCTGCATGTCTTTGGACTGTGGGAGGAAGCTGGAGTACCCGGAGAAAACCCACACTGACATTGGGAAAAAAATATGAGGCTGGTGCGTCCAGTCGTATACAGATTAGCTGTGGATATTCAGATACATGCATGCACACAGGTACGCACACACGATCGAATGCATGATCCCCTCCAGGCTTTTGCCTGGCGGAGGTAACAACTCTGAGTCCTTCTACAATGTCACAGTCACATCCAGCTATCTCAAGCTCAGACAAGGACGTCAAACTATCCATCGTGTTTAATAATCCAATTCATCAGCTGTAATTAATGTCTGGCAGAGTTGAACAGGTAAAACTGTAAAACTCAACTACCTCAACATGTGTGATTTAACTCCCCTGCATGCAAGTGAACACCTGCACACCCAGTGCATGCTAATCCCAGTCCCTGCTAATCCCTGCTTCTTAAAAATACTCCCTGTGACCAGTTGTAAGCATTGTGTTCTAAAATGCTCCTCAGTTTGAAAGAGACAAAGGTTCCTGTAAAACACGCTCATCTTTACACACCAATAAGAGACACAAGCCACGCTCCCAGTCCACTCCCATCCTACACATCATACATAATATGTTCTCACGGTGACATAAGAGGTTAAACTACAGGCCAGTTATTATTGTAATGTGTCCTGTTATTTTCTTTTAATTTCCAAGAGGTTTCCTGGAAGTAATTATGTAATTTGGCACTTACAGAGGGAAATTTAGTCACTTGTTCGTCTCACATGCTGTGCACTGACGAAAAAACTCTAGTTAATGCTAGGAGTTAATTGGAATTGGAGTCTCACACTTTAGTCAGTCTTTGTTTTCCATGTAATTAGTACCAATTTACATCTTAATTGTCCTAAGTATTTATAGTTGCACATCAGTTCCTCTCTATTAAAGTGTTAGGAAACTATGGGACTCGTAAATGAAAGTGTTACAACTGCTGTTTTATCCTAGTGGGACGAATTTATTCATTATCATTAGTCACATCTCAGCTTTATGCATTAAGTATTTTTTTCAGCTTTTAAACATTCTTTCTCATGTTGTTGATCATTCTTAGTGTTTGTGCTGGTTCAACTGGATTTAAATCAAATAAGAGAAGTAAGACAGCATCAAAATACTGTTTGTTCCTGCTGTTAAAAACACCGTAGACTCGATGGGACAGTTATTGTCACCTGCTTATCAACACAAAAACATATCGAAAGCATAAAAAGAAGAGGAGTTGTGGAGCAGAAGTGGCGGCTAGCTTCTTTTAACGCCTTGTTGTCTTTGGGCAGATGGCAGTGACCTGGACGCTGTGAGTCACGGCAGCCTGGATAGCTCTGCCGACACTAACCTGGCTGAGCAGGGCCCCTACACCACTGACTCCGCCAAAGTAGACCCCACTGACGATAGATCTAGCACAGGTACACTCAACATGGCTGCTGCTTGACTCAGTCTTTCACAGGCAGCCATCTTGTTCTACATCTTTTTCTTCTTTCTCAATGACATTTTTTTTTCCTCCTTCCTCCATTTGTCCCATTCACTCACCGACTGGCCTCTTCCTCGTTTTCCCTCTTCCTCTTAAACCTCCTTCCCTCTGCTGCCTGTTTTTTCAACCTTCCTTTCGTCCCTGTTATCCATCCATGTCTCACCCTGGTTTTGCGGCTGTGGTTTCTGCTGTGCTCTGTCCCTAACCCTGCCCTTCACTCTGGCCCTGCCTGTGTTGCCCTTGCATGCAGTCGGCCGTGGGGGCGGCGGCGCGGGCACCAGGGCCCCGGTGGCCCACTCACACTGGGGGGGCTCTGAGCTCAGAGAAGCCACCCTCCACCCAGGTAAACCTCTCTGTCAGTCTGCATGTCTGTCTCTCTCTGGTTGCATTTCTCCGTCTCATCTTACCTGCTCTGCAACGTTTTTATTTCCTGTCGTCTTCAGCCCTTTCATCGACACGCTCTCATTTCGGTCTCTGTGATCTGGCCCCTCTGTCCTTCTCTGTGTCATCTCTCTATTCGACACATCACAGTCTGCTGCTCCTCTCTTGCTCATCTCTTTTTTCTCCCTCACTCTCACTCTTCGCTTCACCACAGAGTGATTTGTCATTTTCAGTTATGGCGAGCAATTACCCAGAGGCACATTCTTTTTGATTACGGAAATCATTTTAATCATGGAGATGGCACCGTGGCAGGAGACGTGCAGAAAGACTGCGAGGGAACCATAGCTCCCAGCGCAGCAGGAGGGAGGGACCACAATGTGCAGATCATTGATTATTACATTCCTGAAATGAGTTTTGTCTCTTGCCATCAGTTGCAAGTAACTCCATACTGTATTACAGCCGAGCTGTGCAGCCTCATGCTTTATTTAGAGATGAAGGTTCACGGAAAAGATGAAAGAGGAGAACAAATCAGCAGACAGCTGGTTGCCTGGAGACCCGGGGAAGTTTTAGAGACAGATGGAAGAGTCAGCCTGGAGTGACGGCAGGTTTTTTTTCCCCCAACGTCAAGTCCTAACAGTTAAATTCATTAGCAGCTGTGAAACCGCAGTTAGTTTCCTTACAGTAACTGTAGATGTCTGCATGCCCTGAGGAGGATTCTTTTTATCCAGCACAGCTTAGCTGCTATTTCCTCTCCTCTGCAACAGTGATGTGCCTCCCAGAATTGAGGAGATGAAAGGGAAGAAACGCCTCACTAGCTTTTTCTTTTATGTATGTTTCATTTACATCTCCTACCACAGGGTAAAGTCACAATAGGCTGAAACTGTTTACACCGAAAAGCTGTTTTTGTTGAGTTCAGTTAAACAAAGAACTTGGCCTTTAAGTCTGAACAGGTTGTGTCTCGTACGATGTTGTTGAAGGGCAGCTATTTTGAGAGAAAAGACATCTTGAAAATGTTGTACTTGAATCCTCTGCATAGATTTCCATGCGTTGTGTTGCATATTTCTGTGATCTTGTGGTTTAATATTAGACCCTGTTGTCTTCCTCTCATCTAATTTCAACTGTGTTTTTCTCTTTTTTTGTCTAGGGGATCAATCAGATTTGGGTTATAACTCCCTGTCCAAAGAGGAGGTTCGGAGAGGAGACCCCACTGCTCAGGAGTCCGCCCCTGACAAAGATGACAAGAAGGAGAGCGACTGCAGCTCCTGTCAGTAGTCTGTCTGATCTAATATCATCTGATATTTCTGTCTGCTATACCTTCTAAGAAATGATAACTTGGCAGCCCAGCAGCCACACGGGATTTCCCTTACCTCTGCCTTGATCTTCTCCTCCAGAGATGATTCATTCCTTTTAGTTCCTCAATATCAAAGCTTTTCAGTCGTGTGTTGTCCTTCAGTGGATTTTTTTTTGAAGAGCAGTACCGTGTTTCAAGCTGTGCCGCACATTAACAAAAAAAAGGACTGATTTTAAATTGTAATTTCTGTGTTTGCAGTGTCAGAGACAGAGAGTGCCAAGGGGAGTAAAGACTGTCTCCCTCAGCTGGACATGGAGGTTCAGTCCTTCAAACCCCGCGGCATTGTTCGCAGCAGCTGTCCATACGACGATTCATCGTGTAAACCCAAGAGCTCCGCCAGCGCAGGTAAAGAAGAAAACCTAAATAGATTAAATAGTTCTGCAGAGTGGGTGGAGATGATTTTCTCCACTGTGAATTCCCACTTCAGTTTTCTTTTCATTTTGTCCTCAATGTTTCTCAACAACAGAAGTCTTCTAACTTACTGATACTGTAGATCTCAGATCATCAGTTTTAATTATTTCATTACCCATGAGCCTCGGCTGCTGTTGCTATGGAGAGGAAGCTGGATTAAATTATGAGAGCTGCAGCTTATTAAAGCCCAGTTCAGACCAAAGATTTGCGATGGGACAACACCACTTTAGAACGTTACAGCAGTGTGAATTGGCTCGTCTCAGCTTGACTCAAGCTGGGTGACGGCGTTAGCTGCTACTCAGCCTGTCAAGTCACCAGTGGCTGGTTTTAGAATGTGAGGCACGTCAGCTGTTTGAACAACCAATCAGTTTGTAGTGAACTCAACTGGCGAGGTCAATTACAGACTGTCAGTAGACGTCGTGCTCACTTGCCGTGGCATTCTCTGACAACAGCTTTCTGTCCCTGCCGAGCCAGACTCATGTTCAGCCTCTCGGCGGTTGACACGTATGTTGGTCTCCATCCTCACTCCGTGTCAGTATGTGTATGGCTTGTTGTTGCTGCTACTGGCTGCGCATTTTCATGTTAGACATCACCTAATCAAAAAACAAAGTACTCTCGTACAGTCGTTATTTGTACCTGAAAAGCCAGACGATGTTGCTATGGAGACGATACACCGTTTTGTGTAGTTGCATTGGTGTAAACTGGCAGGTTTACACCAATGCAACTACACAAAACGGTGTATTGTCTCCACTGTAGCTGGTGTAAACTGGCAGGTTTTAAAAGATTGAAGACAGGGGCATTGCACGTAGTTGCAAGTTTCAACTCGTCTCATCACGAATCATTGGTCTGAGCTGATCTTAGCTTGTTGTCAGAATGTGAAACTGATTTGACTTTAACTGCTGAATGTACCATCTAACTTCTGCTTGCTGTGAGTGGCCCATGCAGTAGAATTTTAAGTGTAGTGATGGGTTGTTTCTCTAAAACGCTCCTTCTCCCAGCTTTGTAATTGCTCACTTATGTCACTTCTTCCCCTGCCTCTATCGCAGGCCATGTTGCAGGTCTCCTCTTCACTTCCTCCCTGGATGAGATCGGTGAGGTTCATACCAACAGTTTGCTCAGGAGACATAAGAGTGCTCTGGAAGAGGTGGTGGGCAGCGCCAGCAGCGGCTCGGCTCTTGACTGGCAGGGTGTGAGAGGCCTCCGGCTGAGCGGTGATGCGGTGGGCAGCTGCGGCAGTGGCACCACTGTCCTCGGTCTGGGTATGAGCCAGGGTGAAACTGACCCAGACAAAATCGCAGGACACCTGGGCGCAGACGTCAAAATTCTTTCCGGTGCCAACTTCAGTAAGAGTAAGAGGCCTCGTTCACTGGCTCTGGGCGGGTTAGAGGCAGTGGCGGCTAAGGTAGGTGCCTCTAAATGTCAGGAACACAGGGAGGAGGACGAGGAGAGGGAGGGACAGGACTCCAGTGATGAGGACAGAAGTAACACAGACGCCATTTTTGACTTGGAGGACCTGGACTTAGACAAGCCTGCCACAGGGGCTGGTATGAGCTCCCACAAACTGAGCAAATCTCATAAGAAACCTGTCAAACGCAGCATCAGCTACGGTGGCATAAGCTCTGTGACGTCCAGAGGAACTGTGAAGCGCACAGACATACAGACAGGTTACGACCCTCTATCCCTGCTGGCAGCAGAGTCACAAACTGAGCAGCAAAATGAGGATCAGTACCCAGAGGGGGAAGGGGCCAGCACGCCGAGTGCCCGCAGGCACCTGGCCAGAGAGATCGAGCTATACATGAACCACATGGGCAGCCCGCTGAGCAGCCGTACACCCAGTCTGGATCTGCCGGACCCGGCCAGCCCTCTCCTCCTCCACCCTTCCTCACTCTCTGCCCCCCGCAGAGCCAGCCTACCCCACACCTCCCCCCTAAGGACTGCTGGGATGCCACGCTCCCGCACCTTCCACCCTCCCTCGCCCTCCCAGCCCATCTCACGCCAGCGCCTCTTGTCATCTCCTTCCTGTCGCAGCTCTAGCACAACTCCCAGTGCCAGCCCTCGACCTAGCCCCTACAGGGAGAGGGCAGACAGGATGAGCCTGGCGTCACCTTCGCCCTCCTCCTCCTCTTTTGCTCTGGACACTCTGCTCACACCAACGCTTGATGTCTTTAAGACCAGCATGGTCTCTGCTGGGAAGGGTGTGGCAGAGAAGGCAAGCCGCTGGTACTCCCGTCTCGCCACTTACACCACACCTACCAAGGTACAGAGTCTTGTTGTTAAAGTCTGATTCTATTCCAATACAGTTTTTGCTAAATTTAGATATCTCCCAGCTGTCTGATCTGCGTGTGCTCTGAAAATCTAGCACTCATAAACAGCCCTGTAAATGGGAAACAAACAAAGTGGCTCCGACTGAGCTGCACAACACTGTGCATGCTAATCTCCCTCTTCCATGTCCTCGCCCATGAGGAACAGAACGACACCATGATAGTAATGAAACATAAATAACATTGCAGATATTACTGAAACTTCTGAAGGAGCACTGATGGGTGAGGTATATTTGTTTGGGTGTTGAGTTCAAATATCAACAACGCCACCTTTAAGTCATTGTAATTTGGTAATGCAGATTAAAATAGAGATTACCAAGCAACAAAAAAGGTCATTGGTTACCCAACACATGCAGGTTTTTAGTCTCTGCTAAATAGTTTGATAACATACAGAAAATAATTGGTAACCAGTGGCTCAAAACTCTCTCAACCTTCATTTATCTGTGACCATATTTCTGTGCCCCAGTATTTTCAAGATCACTCAGATAAAATTGTTATGTGAGTCAGAGAAATGAATCTGTCATATTCTACTTTTCAGAGCACAGTGCTCCAAATAGCTTATATAGAAATAGTGACCTAATTTTAACCTATATTTTTCATTTTAATTGAAAAAAGACAAAAAGAAGAAAAATCTGACACATCTCAATCTATTAGTGTTCAGCAATGCAATGCAAGTATGACCTGTAATAAATGGGCTAAACCTGCATGAACACTGGTGAAATTGTATTTTAGCACTGCGGCAGACCAGTTTCTAAGGCTCTCAGTAGCTTGAAGATGAAGTGTTGCTGCCATCTTGTGGCCTTTTTTGGGTGTCACAGTATTTTTTTTCCTGTGTAAAAGCCTCCATTTACCAACTTGTCTGCTCTCTGGGTGTTACTGTTTCCAAAATCTATTAACAACAACAAAAAACTCCCCTTGTACCACACAGGCGGCATTAATCATCCTGCCACGTACAAAATGTACTGTGATATCAGCCGCCTGCCAGCCCTTTTGTTCAGTGCTGACACGGTGCTAAAATGTGGATCAGGCAATGTGACAGTGTGTGAACTTTTCACTAAAGCTTCTATTCATCTTAATCAGCAGCACAGTTTGTGGGTTTCTTTTGTAGCGTTGTTATATGACACTTCAAGGCTTGTGTGCTTAATGTCATAGGGAAGATAGATGCAGTTTTTCAGGTTGTTTGCTTCTTGTAAAACATATCAGGGTTTGTATTTGTGTTATATTTCCTGTGAGCACTCTGTTGTTAGTACGTGCTGAACTTGGCTCTTTGCTGTGACTATTATGATTTTAAGATTAGACACCTGTGCAGTCCATGATGATATTAACCTGCCTGGCTCTTCTCTGCTCCTTCAGGACGGTCACAGTGACCGACTGAGTGTGTCCTCTCTCGGTGTTGGAGATCCAGACTGCTCTTCCCTGTTGGATGAGGCGGACTGTGGGGAGTCAGAGGGCTCCGTGATCTCTCCACCGAGGAATGGACCCCGCAGGAGCCCCAGACGCAGCCCTCTCCGCAGCAGACTGGACAGCCCCCCTGCAGGCTCCAACGTCGGGAGACCCTCATCTCTGCTCCCTGGTAAGAGCGACCCTCGCTCCAGTGACAGGAGACATTAACAGCTTTCGTGGTTTCTATTAGGATCAAATTTCAAAACAACAGTCAACTCTGTGACCCATTTTCTAAACAAAATGTTTCATCATTTCACTGTTGTCACTCTGGATTCTACATTCAGTCTTTATCGTCATCACCTCTTGCTTAGTGACAAACAATGAGAACAGAACATAACAAGCACACTGTATTAAAGTTTATTTAAAAAAGATAAGAAAACATAAAAAATGCCTCCCTAGTACCCCCAAACAATTTACAGTAGAGCTGTCACCAGTGCAAATTGGATTAAGGAATCCTGTCATGTTGTCACAATATGACCTTTTCTTTCTAAAATGCATCAAGAAATATTTAATATGTATGTAAATATATAGATAAATATGTACTGTTAGTGATGTCTTGACTCCTTATGTACCGTCACAAATTGTAATCATCCTTCGTACTCCTGCAGAATGTGTCCTCTCGCCCCCCGGCTTCCCTCTGCCAGAAAAGTCGGACCTCGGCTCGTCACGGTACACCAGCAACACCAGCATCTTCAACAACTACGCCATGGAGGTAAAACTGCAAGATGGAAAGCAGAAAAGTACAGTTCAACAGTTCAAAACTGGATGTCAGGAACCCAGAAATGATGGTTTGATACAAAATGTTTTTTGTACAAATTTACATTTTAACAAAAATAAAATGAATGTTTAGAACCACTTTACAGACATCTTGGATTGAAATGCTTTTTCTGCATCCACTTTGGCTTCCTGCTGAAGATACGAAGATATAAAGTGGGTGCTGGCCCATGTCATGTCGCCAGGAATGAATTCTCTGATGGAATTTCACTAGAAATTGATAGTTTCAGAAAAAGCTTTCATAACTTTCAGGAATGGCAGACTGCTCTGCAAGCTAATCATGAATATTCTCCCTCAGCAGAATATTTTATTACAGTGGTATATTTGGCTACAACAGTTCAAACCTACAGTATATATAAACCTGAGGGCAGAGCAGCAGACTGCATTATTGTGTTCAGTGAAGTCTTGTTGAATCAGCCTTTTACTACAACAGCAGGCATATTTTAGGATAGAATTAAAAGTACTCATAATCACTAATCAGAAATGTTATCATGTACAGTATTTTTTACATTTACAATATAACAGCTTTCAGAAGTGATTTAGATATTATTTAACATCTTTATCACCTTTCATCTGTAAGCTCACCTGCCTCTGTGTGTGTGTGTGTGTGTGTGTGTGTGTGTGTGTGTGTGCTTCCAGCTGCTGATTTCCAGCTGTTCTCGCTGTAAGACGTGTGACTGCCTGGTGTACGATGAGGAGATCATGGCCGGCTGGACAGCAGACGACTCCAACCTGAACACCACCTGTCCCTTTTGTGGAAACCCCTTCCTGCCCTTCCTCAACGTGGAGATCAGGGATATGCGAGGACCCGGCAGGTAGATGATGACACTGCAGTGCTGACCTGCTGTAAAAAATAAATTTTGTGACAGAGTTATGAATTCCTTTTTTCAGAGGGGTGCGGTAATTATATTGTATTTGTTTTTATGTGATTGCCTTTTCTAGGTCAAATATGGAATAATACGTTTTTATTGCACATTGCCAAATTATCAAAAGATCTGTAGCATTTAAACCTCAGTGGATGAAGCCATTCTCCTCTTTGTACTGTGTTTCTTTGTACTGTATTTTATTTTTCCCCTCCAGATATAAGATTTTTCGTACTTGTTGGTGAAGATTCTTAGTTATCCAAGTCATGGTAATCTTAAGTGCTATATTGTAGGCAACTTTGACTTGCTTGAGTTTCTTGAAGATGTGTCACCTCTAATCCAAGAGGCTTCTTCAGTTCTGGACTGCAGAAGAACTGAAGAGGATGTACATATAACATATAACATTATGTGTGTGCAGTCACAAACTCAATTAAAAGTTTCTATAGCTGTTAATAAAGCCTCCTGCCAGCTGATCTAGCTGTGATCAGCTGCTGCTGTCATCAGAAACGGACGTGGCTTCATGTGACGCTTTAGAGGAAAGGACGTCTCATTTCTCTAAAGACAAATCTCCTTGTTTCTTCTCTCCTCGCGTCTCAGCCTCGCATCTCTCCCCTGTGTTTTATGAGGGCAGAGCTAAGACACAAGGAAGAGGCAACGAAGAGGGAAACGTGGATGCGAGATCAGGCATTGAGATGAACCCTAGGTTTTCAGTGCCTGTAATAAAAATGAGACTTTGAGTCTCAATAAGATGCATTTTACTCCTTAATAATTTCTGCCCCTGCTGGACAGTAAACCATCTCATAAAATAAATTATTCTGGCCTGCAGAAAATTAACACCTGACTTGACTTCCCTGGATATAAATGTAATTCCCCCCTTTCTTCTCCTCTCCGCAGGCTTTTCCTGAAGGGCAGCCCATCAGTGGACGAGGCAATGACCTCGTCGTACTCTGCCTCCACAGGTTTGGACACGGGGACGTCCACCTTGTCCACCCCCTGTCCTACAACTGCAGTCTTTCCTCCGTCCCCTGTGATCGCTGTCCAGGAGTGCTCAGGGGCTGGAAGGTACTCACTGTCTCCCAGTGTTACTGCACATTCTTCATTTATGTTCATGCTGGTCCTAACATTTATAAGTTTTCTGTTTTGTTAGCTGTAGTATTTAATAAGTTGTAGTTCAGACTGGTTTGGTGGGAAGGCAGCAGAGAAGATTTAATACAAGCAGAAAACCTGACATTTTTAGGAGAAAAAAAAAACTTTTCTCAGATATTCTGTATGACACCTTTTTCAGTTCGTCTTCATTCAGCTCCCAGTTTGTCTGATTACACAATGCTTTTGAAGTAGGAACCCACTGTAGCTGCGTCCACATGCTCCCTATCTGCATTGTAAAACAGCGATGTGAGATGGTCTACAGCACCTGGTCCAAACAAAGCTCTGTGTGTGTGTGCGTGTGTGAGTGAGTGTGTGTGTGTGAGTGTCGGGAACAGAGAGAACACATGGTTGTTTAAACCCTCATATGGTTATGAAATGTGTGAGCAACAGGGATGAACAGTGCATGATATCCTGGTGCCTAAATATCAGGCAACAAAAGTTGTGTTTTGTTTTTGTGTTTGTGATTTGAATATCTGGATTCTGTGTTGTCTGTGTTACCTTTTTATAAAATAGTAAAACTACACTACACCTTGACTCACTGTGTTGCAAACTAGAAACACCCTTTCCTCAGGAATAATTATGATGTTTTAAATGTTGATGACACAAACTGACTGTCCCCGTGTCCTTACAGGACTCGATCAACCAGGGCTCAAGGTATCAACATCCCCTCAGAGCGCCGGCAGGGGTCGCTGTCTCCCGGAGCGCCCATGGCTCGCAGTGTCAGCGCCTTCGGTCCTCTGGACGAAGCTTCCCGAGTCAACCGCTGTATGCCGACGTCAGGCAGCCTGCCCAGCCGTCTCAATGAAGCCATGGTACAGACGTAAACATGTCGGAGTATTTGAGTCATTCACTACTATTATACTACTATGGGGCTGCATTACTGCTGGTACTGTGAGTGATTGCCAGGTCGTCTAGGCTTAGATCAGGTTTTATGGTTTAAGTCCAACTTGACTTCACATTTTCCCTCATTTTAACTGCCCTGTCCACATTAAAAATACACGGAGGGAGTGAAGTTAAGAACAGTCTCCTCGCTGTGTCTACTTTTATTCACAGCCTGTGATCCTGACAAGGTACCAGACATTTTACAGAGCTCAGCAGCAGCTCATTTACATAAGACAATTAGAAATCTCACCTCGATCATTTTTGTCCCACCCAGGACCCGCTGAGTATGGAGTGGCGGCTCCACAACCCCGAGCCAGTGACGGTTCCCTACCTGAGCCCGCTGGTGCTGTGGAAGGAGCTGGAGAGTCTGCTGGAGAATGAGGGCGACCCGGTGATCACAGAGGCCGACATGGTGGACCACCATCCCATCATCTACTGGAACCTGGTGTGGTACTTCAGACGACTGGACCTGCCCAGCAACCTGCCCGGTCTCATCCTCACCTCTGAGCACTGCAACACAGACTCCCAGGTCTCACACACACACACACACACACACACACACACACACACACAAACACACACAACATACAGTACATAGCAAAGTTTGTTAAAAAGTTAGAATGTGTTGTGAGCTCAAAAGCATCGCTGCCCTCTCTGTTAGAAAGTTTTAAGTCTGTTGCACCTACAGTATAATCACACTCAGCAGTGATGCCATAGTGTACTGATGCACCTTAAAGTACCTTTTACATCACTCCAACAAGGTTAAAACGCTGGAGGTTAGTTAAAACAAGATTTTGAGATGCTGTTAAGTTGCTCTTTAAAATCCAAATTTCACAACTGATCTCACTTTTGTTTATTAAAGGGTTAAAGTTAGATTTTTAACTGAAGTCCAACCCAGGATTTACCTATAATGATGTAGTGTTGGTTAAATGCAGTGACACAGGCGACAGTGGAAATGGGTATCCTGTCTGTAAATGACACGACTGACTCACAGTAACTCTCTTTCTCTTGTCAGGTCCCTCGTCACTGGATGTCGGAGGACAGTAAACACGTGTTGATCCAGATCCTGTGGGACAACCTCAAGCTGCACCAGGACTCAATCCAGCCTCTCTACATCCTCTGGAACACATACAGTGAGTCACACACAACACAGCACTTTAAAATTCAGCAGGCAGAAGGGTAATTTACACTCGCACAAGTACTGACTGCTGCTGAGACAGTTTTTATGCCTCAGCTGGAGGCATTATGTTTTCAGGCTGTCGGTTTGTCCGTCTCATTCTCGTGAATGAATCTCAAGAACGTCCTGAGGGAGTGTCTTTAAATTTGACAAAAATATGTACTTGGACTCAACGATGAACTGATTAGATTTTGGTAGTTAAAGGTCAAAGGTCAGGGTCACTGTGATCAACATGACAACTCAAAAAAACCTTGAGGGAATTTCTTAAAACCATCCACTTGGACTGAAGAATAAACTGATTAGAATTTGGTGGCAGAAGGTCAAAGGTCAGTGTGACTTCACAAAACATGATTTTGGCCATAACTCAAGAATTCTTACACTGATGACGACAAAACTTCACACAAATGTCTAACAGGATATAATAATGAAGTGACATTTTATATCCAAACGGTCAAAGATCAGCTTCACTTTGACATCGACTTTTCTGGTCATTACTCAACGTCATACGTCAGAAACAGAAGGGAAGACATTTGGTCAGACACTGAATTGGTGACTCTAATCTGGAGTGTCCACCTTGAAATTGTGCTGATTGTAGATGGATAGAGATCTTCTGTGCTGCCAGGTTGAAGATGTGTGTGAAGCGTTCATGTTTTCACAGACATGGATAAAAACCGTAAGAGAAACTTGGCGGTGTGTGGAGGCTTAGAACCGTGGGACGGTATTTCTAGTTTGAAATGTTTTCTTTAGAAACAGTGGAATTAAACTCAATTAAACCTCAGAACATCAAAAGAGAAACAAAACAAAAACAAAGAAACAGAAAAATAGGATTACAACAAAAAACTGTTTCAAGTTCAGCAGCAGGGTGATGTGTGTGGGAACAGCAGGAGGAGACTGAGATTAAGAAACAAATGAAATATATTATAAGATGTTGTGTTTTGTGTTCTGTCTCACTTCTGTAGCTTCTCTGAGCATGCTTCTAACCAAAGACGGGGACACATCACTGTTCTGTGACCTCTCTGTGTTTTGCTTTATTTATTCTTGTTCACATCAAATCAAGCTAATTTTACTGTTTTAGAAAATAAAACAAATGCATTTATTTAACCAATAAGCATATTTACTCACTGTTGATTTTTAGTTGAATATGTGTAATCCATATTACAACATAGCTTAAAACCTTTTTTATTATGATTGTAGATAGGCCGAACATGTGACTTCTGTGTTATGCATTTTATGTTTTATGTTATGCATATTTAAGTTCTACAAATAGTTATCTGTTGAATGCATATCTTTGTGTTGTTTTAGAGGTGGGGGTTGACATACCATGTCCTGTGGAGGGTTGTTGTGGTCTAAGATTGAGAAGCACTGGTGTAGATTGCTAGCCAGTGTGTTTCCATCCACCTGGAAATAAAATAAAATAAAAATTAAATAGAATAGCAATTTGGTTTATTGTGAAAAGCAAAATGCAACAAAGAGAAATGGAAACAGATTTAGCAAATAAAATATGACACATTAACGTCCACTGAGGAGACTAAAAATGGCGGCAGACAAAAACATCTCTGAGGAGTGATTATAAGACGTTAACCTTCCTCAAATAATATATAAAATAGACATAAATGTCATGTTTCCATCATGTTTTCCCACATCATTTTAGTTTTTACAAAGGCTGAGTGGCGCTCTTCTAATTACATCATCTATTGTGCCCTCTTCTCCTGTTATGGTTTAATGACACCGACTGGGAGTTTATCGTGATGTGCCCATAGACTGTAGGATGTGCCCAGTGTCCTATTTGCATAACATGCATTAACTTGCATTTTCTTTTGGCAGTTTTCTGGAAATTTGTTTAAAATCTGCTCTAAATTTGGATGGAAACTTCATTAGTGAATGTAAATGGATAGAAAACAACACTTTGACCTGCGGGCAGTGTGCTTCCTGGACACTCAAACCAAGCCTCAGACAATTTTAGGTGGGTGCTGAGTGGGAACGCTGGAAATATTAGGAAAAGAAGGCTATGAAAAGGCTTGGCTGAGGTGGAAAAGTTGCTGCATTTGACTGAAACATCCACTGAGGAGACAAAAACATCTGATCTGTGTGGAGCGATGAGGAGACTGTAACCCCTCCTCACATAAAGACATGAAACAAGCGGTAATAAAACGCTATATTCCATCACATTTTCTATATTGTTCCCTATTGTTTGAGCTTTGACTGGGGCTCTTTGGATAATATCGTCACCCTGTTATGACTCTCTCATGTGAACATGTCCGCTGCTTAGCTCCATCTGTAGTAATTGATTATTTAATGGAGAAGGAGGCAGCGTGGAGGCAGCAAGCTCCTCCTGGGAGTCGGCTAATCCTTGTGCTAACAGGCTGTGTCTGCTCTCTGTCTTTCAGGGCTTAATTGTACTCTGTTGTTAGAGAGTGAGTGTTCGCCTCTGCTGCAGACTCCCACAGATGAGTCCTGTTGTTTGTGTCCTGTACTGTCTGAGGCCTGCTGCTGTGTCTCCCTCTGTTGTGTGCTCTTTGCTTGATGCATTGTTGTGTCGTCTGTGGAAAGTCAGCCTCTACTTTTCATGGTTTCACAGTGTTTTGGAATGAAAGTCTCTGTGCAGTGTCAAATCTCATGATGATTAACACAGAGGGATTGTTTTTTGTTCTTTTGTGAGACTCTGTTTGTCTCAAATACAGCCCTGCTCTGTATTTGAATTTAGGTTTGCATCTCTGGTAAATGTTTCTCCACTCGCTGACATCCAGTTATTTCAGAAACTCCTAAAGATGGACATTGTTGTAGTACTTAAAGGGCTGGGTACTGAACACCAACCTCATTGTGCTGGTCCTCCTGAATACATTTTGGGTTGCACAAGCTCATAAATCCATCACTAAGTTTGTGTGTAAAGGCCTGTCTAACTCATTCTAACTGCAAGTATTTACTGAACTGGATTGTCCCATTAAACTTAAATGGTAAAGACTTAAATAATGCATACATCAGTGAGAAAACATCTGTAGTGTCGTTCTATCAGAGCAATCAGCTATGTAAACAGGAAGTCACTAAAGCATCACAAGCTGTAACTGTTGTTTTTTTAGCCAAATGATGTAACTTAAAGGGACAGTTTGGATTTTTTGAAATGGCATATATGAAGTACTCACCTATAGTCAGTGTATTACATACAGTAGGTGGTGGCCAGCATTCCCCCAGTTTGGAGAAGCTTAACTATTTACTGCTGTGGAGCTAAACATATTTTAGCCACCTAAAAGAATCCTTAACAGTGTAAGTGTACGCTATATCGAGAGTATTTTCAATGCTTTACCTTGACACAGACAGCCCTTTCTGACAGCGAAGCTGTCGCCCATCTATGCTCTTGTCAAAGCCACCAGACTCTATTTACAAAAACAGTGATTTTGGCTCGCTGAACATATCTGAACTATCCCTTTAAAACACCAACCTCAGACATTAACATAAACACACTCACCGATTGAGGCAGCGATGGACCAGCAGCTCCTGTGTTCAGTGGTGTTAAATCCATTTTCTCACTGGAGTCTGGCTGTGAAGAGAGCGACGTGGCTTCAGTCACCTGTCAGAAAAAGCTGCCTGACAGGAAGGTTAAGCAGTGAAAATGTACTAAATATAGGGTACACTTAACCCCTCTGACCCCTCCACAGCACTAGCTTGCTTAGCTTCTGTGGCAGTACTCTTGTCTGTTTCTCCAAACCGGCAGCGTGCCGACACCGTATGTAATACACTGACAATGGGTAAGTACTTCATACAACCCCATTTCAAAAGATCTAAACTATTTCTATAGACTAGAAAAAGAGAGAGAAGGCAGGCTGCTTTGTACAAACATAGATCTAAATCTTGTGTTGGGTGCTTGTGGAGAACGGGAAACAACAGGATCGACAGGAACGCAATCCAGGCATACAAAACCCTGAAAGCCCTGATGAAGACCTGCATTGGTCTTATTGGCCACTACAATAAAGGCTTTTAATATTTCCTTCCTCCTTTTTCTAGATTTCTTTTGGAGTGCCTGGATTGCCTTTCTATGCCTATAAACTCTCAGTTCTTTCTTGACATTGGCGTGCCTGTTTTATTTATGCGTACACATGTTGAACATATTTTTTACTCTTCGGTCTGAATAGGTCGTAGCTGTTGTAGCTAGAATAAGTTTGAATTAGCTAATTGGCTGGTTAAGTAACAACTTTCCACAGAGAAACATTCCTGTCCAGGTATTACGAGTCTATTATCTTTGAACAGTTTCTTTCACGCTGTGTTTGTTGTGTGAGTGAACAACAACAACATTTATAAAAGTACAGAGCTCAGCAGGTGTCGTGGAGAAAAAAAATATAAACAAATGAATAAATAATGCTTTCTAATTAATAAAGGTTAGTGCTCTTGAATTATTAATTAGAGAGTGCTACACATTATTTTCCCCACAACACTCCTGGGTTCTGTATAAAAGTTATGACATGCCTCTAAATATTATAAAATAATGATATATAATAAATTCAGTCTGGTAAGTGTTTTGACAATGAACCTGAAGTGAATCTAATTTTTCTTTTTATATTATACAATTTAAAGTGTAACAAATCAAAACTTGTTTTTTAATGTTATTTTTTATTTAATCTTTTTGGAAAAGAGGAAAAAAGCAGTATAATAATCAAATAATTCAGACTTTTTTTCCTACAGTACATACCAAGCTTTTATTCACCACACATTGCACATCTAATTATTATCTACCTTTTTTTTTTACCAGCACCAATATATGTTTTTTAGAATACTGTTACTTTAACTTGCTCTAGCTCAGCACAAGCCAAATGACACACCAGCACAGATACCCAGCCCCAAGTACTTTTCATCTGAGTGAAAACCTGCTCTTGAGAGATGATCTGAGATAAAACCATCCTCATTTTACATTACTGTTACATATCTTCTGTGCTGATATGATATGAGCCCAGTGCTGAACTCTGTGTGTGTGTGTTTTGGTAGATGTGGGTTACCCTCTGTCCCGGCCGGTCCCGGAGGAGGAGAAGCCGTTCAGCGAGGAGTTACTGCAGAGTGTGGTGAGGAGCATCCAGAGGAACGACGTCAGCCGACCAATGGCTCAGCTGCTGCAGCTGCTGGGTCAGACTCTTGGGGTCAAGAGGCAAAGGTCAGTACTAATATTTCATATCAGGCATATTTATTATTTAACTTTGGATTCATCACCTTTTCAAAACACCTGTGTAGAGATTCTTCCATGTGTAAAGTTCAAATTCGTGCACTCAGACACTCGTCCCCTTTGAGTAGCTGTTAAAACGTTTTTGTTTATTCCTCTCAAAGAATTTTTGGTGGAATATAATTAAGTACATTTACTCAAGCACTGTATTCAAGTATAATTTTGTGGTACTTGTACGTTGCTCAAGTAATTCCATTTTATGTTTTTATAAGCTTATGTTCACTGCTCCACTATATTTATTTGATAAATGTAGTTACTTTACAGATTCACATTATTAATAGAAAATTAAAATTATAACATATTATTATAGATTTAGCTACACAGGTATATAAAGTAATTAAAATTAGCTTCACCTTTACGAGCTGCAACATTAAAGTGAAACGTACATTCAACTATCAATGATTATTATCCAATAATAAATAAAAATAAATATTAATGTGAAATGGGCCGTTCTGCACATTAAGGACTTTAACTTTTGGTGCTTAAAGTATATTTTGTTGCTAATACTTTTGTTCTGTAAAATAAAACTTGTAAATTTGAATGCAGGACTTTTACGTTTACTTACAGAGCATTAACAAAGGACTTTAGAGGCATAGAAGAGACTGTGACCATTTAAAACAGTCACATACGTCATTCTGGTGTGAAGACAGTGTTTCCAAGTTTGTTTTGTAAATCCATAAAATATGGCTAAATACACTTTTTTATTTAATCTTAATTCAACTAGATAAAAACCAGTTGAGATAGAAATTTCTTGTTCAGTGGTGACCTGGCCAAGAAGGCAATAGTTACGTCAAGTACACGCTATTACATACATAAAATAAAATATAAAACAATGCATCATAAATGGCACACAGAAGAAAACTGCTGTCCACGCATCAAAACAAAAGTTGTGTCACAGAAGTGTATGTTACTAAACTAAATTTATTTTGTTGCGATCAGGTTTAGCTAACTTTATTTTTCAGTTGTAAAATGATCATCAGTTACTCACCATGTGTTACCTTGAATGAACAAAGAAGAAAAATCCAAAAACTGTAAAAATTCTTGATGAATTGAAATCATAGACAAATATGTTTAACAAAACTATATCAAAACATCTGTTTACAAACTTTCACACAACTGGTGCCGTATAATCCAGGTCTCGTTTATCCAGTTGTATGATCTGAACCTCACAAACACGCATACAAGCACAGGAGTAGCGTGCATAGACAAGCTTGTGCATTTGAACTCTGCTTGTGCCTTACACTGAGTTGCCCAGGCATGCTACTTAACCTTCCTTTATGAGGAAGTGCGTTAAATAACAAGGTTTTAAGGAAAAATTGATGTTTGAATATTCTCCATTTTTGGATTCTTCGGTCACTGTTGAGCCACGCGAGGAAATTTAAGGTAACATGGGCCAAGTAAGAGATAAACAACTGATCATTTTATGGGTAAAGAAAGAAAGAGCAAAAACAAAATACATGTTTTTGGCATTAATTGTTAAAAAAAAGCTCTCATTGAAAGAAATGTTTTCTAACCTCAACTCTCTTCCTCAGGAGTTTGTACAGGGACATCCTCTTCCTCTCTCTGGTGGCTCTGGGAAAAGACAACATTGATATTGGTGAGTCATAATGATTACACATCATATTGTCACATACTGTACACCAGCTTCAAGGACTCCAAGGACCTGCTATAATTTTACACCAGTGTCAGTGCTTTCATTTTTGTTTCCTATTAAAGTTTCTGTTGAGTTCCGGATTAAAATGATAAATATTTCAAGTTACTCTGAGTAAAAAAACTTGAAGATTTTGTTTTAAACTTTTATTTAACTGATTATTTAATGCCACTAGGGGGCTGCATAAACAAGCTATAAACACAACATTGACATACAGTTCAATCACCTTTTTAAGTTAATATAACTTCTGGTCCTAGTGGTAAATTACTGAAAGGGTTTGGTAGAAACGCAGTATAAAAGTCTCTACAGAGCTTAGGGTATTTGTAGAATTGGTTGATATCTCTGTGGGTTCATCACTTTGAGCGTCTTTGATCTCTTGATAAATGAAAAACATCGATTACAGCTGCTTTAAAGGATTGAAATACTAAAGATTAAGAAAAAGACTCATGTTTCTTCTCCCTCTTCAGATGCCTTTGATCGCGAGTACAAGCTGGCGTATGACCGCCTCGTGCCGAGCCTGGTGAAGCTGACCCATAACTGTGACCGTCCTCCCAGCACAGGGGTCATGGAGTGCCGCAGGACGTTTGGAGAGCCTTACCTGTAAACACTCACCTTCACGTACCCACATACACACACACACACACACACACACACACACACACACACCAGGATGAACTCTCACCGCCCCACGTCATCGCTTTAAGGCGAGCTCAGGAAACCTGTTGGAAGACTGTGAATGTTTTGAGAAAACTCTGCAAGCGATCATAAAGGAGCAGTTGACGACGCTCAGCGTTATGTAGCCTGAAACAGTAAAAGAGTTTTACAGACTTTATCTCAACTAAGTGAAGATGGAAACACCACTCGCATCATTCATCAACAACTTCATCCATTTTCTTTGAATCCTGTGAAAATGATACAAATATACTGTAAAAACAGCAGTAGAGGATTTTTTTAATGAAACATTTATATTGTATAGTCATACAGCATATGAAGACTAATATTAGCAATATTTTAACTTGAACTCTATTTATACAAAGTAAGCTTTATTTATTGTAGTGTCTTCTTTTGTAGGGCGTTTACTGTTTTATCGTTGTCGCTTGGCGTTTGATGTTTAAACCACAGTGACCTGAACGCCATGTTGCAGTATGGATTTAGTGTCTGTTGTAAGTGATGACTAGGTTTCTGTGTGCTTTATGAGTCAGGGCATCAAAAAAACAAACAAAAAAAAGGACGTTTAAATTAGAGCTGCAGTGATCAGTTAATCCACAGAAAATTAATGAAATATACAGCATGTGATTTCTACCATTAGGGGTCTCTCAATCAAAACAATAACGAAAAACAGACTTTGATTTTGTTGTGAAGTAGCAGGGGATCATGGGAGTTTCACTGTTAAACAACCATTGATGAGAATCTGACGTAACTCGAACTAAGCAGAGTTCGTGTTCAGGAAAGAGTTAATGTCTTTAAATTTCATTCACGCTACTTTTATTCATGATTTGTCATTTCATTCAAATGAAATAGCCACATGAGATGTAAGCTAACGTAATGCAAAGTTTCTAACATTCCATTAGATGAGTCGACTATCCAAACACTTCCTGTAGCTTGTCACAAAGCTCCCTCCATCTTGGAAAAGTCACACTGATATTTCCCCTTGTTTTACATCTCTTCTTGTCCCATAATCGTCCTGAGTCATTTGGTTTTCTCGTTTGTTTGCGCTTTACAGGGACGGCTCTGGCGACAAAACACGTAGCAAACAGCAATGAATAATTCTGCTCCAGTTTGAGTCAGACAGTGACCAATAGCTGTGTCTCAATTCAGGGGCCACATCGTTGGAAGGCGGCATCAGCCAAACCGAACGGTAAAATTTAATACTTGAGGAGATGATTCACTGCCAGAGACACCACCGTTTGATATACTTCAGGCTGATGGATCGTTTTCAGATAAACTTCTTAAATTTAGATTGTTTAAGCTGTGTGCTTGTAGCTTATAGTAATGTTAACAACAGTTAACCGTTAGCTAATTCACAACTTCTCAGTTAAGGTAATATATTATCGTCACCGGCACGCAATACAAAGGGGATATGACGCCACTGATGGGCGACCAAAAAAACTTTATGGTTTCTTGAATAAAATTACATTTTTTCTTAGTTTGAACATTGTTAAAAACATCACAATATTTAAAGTGCACAACAAAACATATACAGTAACATAGGTCCAGATGTTTTTAGACATTTTCATGCAGAACTGTTACAGGCTATACCTTTTAAAAGTTTTGTACTTGTGGTCTGACCAACCAAGAAAATTCAAGACATCACAGTGGGCTCTGAGAAATTTTAATTCTATTTTTTCACTTTTTTTTAAACGTTACACAGACAAATCGATGGAAGAGATCTGCAGATGAATTTAAAGGAAAATCACGGTTAGTTGCAGCTCTAATTTAATTGTTTAAAACCACTTTTGAATCTGCCTTTAATGTTAGTCCAGTACCTGAAGATAAATGTCCGGTGTGCTGCCACACCCTCTGTCAACACTGCTCTGCATATGATTTAATTTTAATGTAAAGTTTTCATCCAAAACAATAAATTTTTAGTTAGTGTTCATAATGATGATGAAATATTTAGTTTATTTCAGCGCTGAACCGTTTGTTAACAACAACAAAAAAATCAGTGTTACTGTTGATCGTCTTTTTACTAAACGTGCCAACTGTTGGGATGACGGGAGGCTCTCCATCCAAGCTGAGATTTAAGGTTATGAGAGAGTTCAGTACAGTACGAACGGTTTGTTTTAAATATACAGAAGCTGCTCTGAAAAAACACAAAACCAAAAAAGATGCCAGCACAGTCACTTTTCTGTACGTGATAAATGATTTCAGGTGAATTAACACACTCATAGACAGCCATACTGGAGGTTTACAGTTGTTACAGGTAGGAATATGAATGCGCATCCAAACCAACGATGACAGGTTCTAACCCAAAAGTAAGCAGATGTAAAATATAATGATCTGTTGCATCTCTCGAAACAAAGTCTGCCACATTGCAACTAGGAATTCATTTGTCATAGTTTTAAGCATCATTTCTACACACTAAAATAACAGCTCACACCACTACAACGAAATCCAACAGGACACAAGAAACACAAACAGACGATCAGATGACAAAACACTTTGATTTGGAGATAATCAGAAAGCGAGCACACTCAATTTGTTTGTAATGTTTTAGAAGAAAAGTTGCTGTCACAAGTTGTTGAGAGATACATCAACATATCCAGCCTCTGGTTCTGCAGCCACACACAGTATCTGAATGTTTGTACAGTAACATGCTCAGCCTGTGACGGTATTGAATGATTAGTTGAAGGGCCCACACTCTCCAGCCAAAGTGCTGATGAGCTCTGGATTATTTTTCTGTGGCTTCTGTGATTTCTCTAAGGTGTGTTATTGAGCTATTATGGTTGTTATTGTTTGTTTTTTTAACAATCAAACATCTGTGTATACACATTAAGAAGTTCTGTAAAAAAGCTCATAGTGCAGCAGAGCTTTGGGGGAATGTTTAAAATACCCCCAATGGTAACACTCATTCATCTTCAGCGCCCACAGGAAATACTAATGATGCAGTAACAAATGGTGGGATAGAGTTTGTTTCCCAGTTAATGTTTTATCGTGTCAGCACTTAAATGTGTGTTAGAGCCACATTAAACAGAATTTCTAAATCCCACGGACTCTAGAGCAAATCCAATATAACTTCCAAGTTTTATAAAACATTAACAACACATCATGCTGCCAACTTAGCATGCAGATAGTCCTCTGTTTTCACGCACCAGAAATGCAGAAAGGGCAAAATTTAAATCACATTACTGTCCAAATTTTTTTATCAAACAATGAAAAACAATGCAGAGTCTCTGAAAATTATATAATTATATAAATATATAAATATTCTGTGTTAATGTGCTCTGAGGGGTTGGATATCTGTCCTAGGCGTAATTCACATGTACCAGCGTTTGTAAAAGGATGGTAAGGAAAGCAGAAATTCATTACTGAAAACGCAAAACAAAGGCACACAGATCTGTTAATGTATAACTTCATATTGCGAATGTTTACATACCGAGGTTTGTAAATGTGTTGAAAGATGTTTTCTTCTAGATGCACATATAAAAATCTCTGTACACATTTGCACATGTCTACTTTTAAATCTCAAGTTCATATTTTACTTCCATTGAAATGATGGAAAGATAATTGCTGTGGATTGTTTGTTTTGAAGAGATTTTGTCAAGAGAAATAAAACCAAATAGACTGTGGATAGAACTGGATTTAAGCAGTGTAAGAACTTTTCAGTATCAATGCACATTATTTGTTGTTTTGATGTTTATGTTGATGAGAAACTATGACTGAAACGATGGTTGAAGGAGGACCCTCAAGTCTACACTCATGAAGGTCTCATGAATGTCAACCGTGTTTGAGTTGTGATTGAGGGAAAAAAAAAAAACTGGAAAAGTCAACAAGTTGCACTTTGACCCAGGAAAGGACACATCGACTACGATGTCAGCAGCTGGAGTAGCTGCCAATCATCTGTGGATTTTTGTTGTGTTAAAAAGTTGTAAAATATGAATGATTTTGCAGAATCTGGGGCCCTGTACATTTTAACCAGCCCTTTGTAGAAATCACATTTTATAACACGTGCAAAAGGTCCTTTTTAGATGTGGTGAAGGTTCTGTACAGCGACCAGATCTACAGGACTGTTTAACTGTAAATAAAATCACTTACACTCATTGTTGGCCTCTTTGTTTTCTTTGTTTAAGAATTAGTTCAGTATTATCTCATGAAAATGTCATAGTATAGTATGTCTTCAAAAATATGGTGAAAAAGTCATAGTATAGTATCTCGACAAAAATGTCATGAAAATGTCGAAATAGGATGTCGACAAAAATGTCATTAAAAAGTCAGTATAGTATGTTATCAAAAATGACACGAAAAAGTCATAGTATAGTATGTCAACAAAAATGTCATGAAAAAGTCATAGTATAGTATGTCAAAAATTTCATAAAAAAGTCATACTAAAGTATGTCGACAAAAAGTCATAAAAAAGTCATAGTATAGTATGTCATCAAAAATGTCATGAAAAAGTCATGTCGTCTAAAATGTAATGGAAAAAGTCATAGTATAGTATGTCATCAAAAATGTCATGAAAAAGTCATGTCGTCTAAAATGTGATGAAAAAGTCATAGTATAGTATGTCGATAAAAATGTCATAAAAAGGTCATAATATAGTATGTCATCAAAAATTTCATTAAAAAGTCATAGTATAGTATGTTGTCCAAAATGTGATGAAAAAGTCATAGTATAGTATCTCGTCAAAAATATCATGATAATGTCATAGTATAGTATGTCAACAAAAATGCCATAGTATAGTGTGTCATCAAAAATATCATGAGAAAGTCATAGTATAGCATGTCATCAAAAATTTCATAAAAAAAGTCATAGTATAGTATGTCGTCCGAAATGTGATGGAAAAAGTCATAGTATAGTATGTCGATAAAAATGTCATAGTATAGTATGTCATCAAAAATTTCATTAAAAAGTCATAGTATAGTATGTTGATAAAAATGTCATAGTATAGTATGTCATCAAAAATATCATGAAAAAGTCATAGTATAGCATGTCGTCCAAAATGTGATGAAAAAGTCATAGTATAGTATGTTGATAAAAATGTCATAGTATAGTATGTCATCAAAAATATCATGAGAAAGTCATAGTACAGTATGTCATCAAAAATATCATGAAAAAGTCATAGTATAGCATGTCATCAAAAATATCATGAAAAAGTCATAGTATAGCATGTCGTCCAAAATGTGATGAAAAAGTCATAGTATAGTATGTTGATAAAAATGTCATAGTATAGTATGTCATCAAAAATATCATGAAAAAGTCATAGTATAGCATGTCATCAAAAATATCATGAAAAAGTCATAGTATAGCATGTCGTCCAAAATGTGATGAAAAAGTCATAGTATAGTATGTTGATAAAAATGTCATAGTATAGTATGTCATCAAAAATATCATGAAAAAGTCATAGTATAGCATGTCATCAAAAATATCATGAAAGTCATAGTATAGCATGTCATCCAAAATGTGACAAAAAAATCATAGTATAGTATGTTGATAAAAATGTCATAGTATAGTATGTCGACAAAAATGTGATGAAAAAGTCATAGTATAGTATGTCATCAAAAATTTCATGAAAAAGTCATAGTATAGTATGTCGTCCAAAATGTGATAAAAAAGTCATAGTATAGCATGTCATCAAAAATTTCATGAAAAAGTCATAGTATAGTATGTCGTCCAAAATGTGATGAAAAAGTCATAGTATAGCATGTCATCAAAAATTTCAAGAAAAAGTCATAGTATAGCATGTCGTCCAAAATGTGATGAAAAAGTCATAGTATAGCATGTCATCAAAAATTTCATGAAAAAGTCATAGTATAGTATGTCGTCCAAAATGTGATGAAAAAGTCATTGTATAGCATGTCATCAAAACTTTCATGAAAAAGTCACAGTATAGTATGTTGACAAAAATGTGATGAAAAAGTCATAGTATAGCATGTCATCAAAAATTTCATGAAAAAGTCATAGTATAGTATGTCATCAAAAATTTCATGAAAAAGTCATAGTATAGCATGTCGTCCAAAATGTGATGAAAAAGTCATAGTATAGTATGTTGATAAAAATGTCATAGTATAGTATGTCATCAAAAATATCATGAAAAAGTCATAGTATAGCATGTCATCAAAAATATCATGAAAAAGTCATAGTATAGCATGTCGTCCAAAATGTGATGAAAAAGTCATAGTATAGTATGTTGATAAAAATGTCATAGTATAGTATGACATCAAAAATATCATGAAAAAGTCATAGTATAGCATGTCGTCCAAAATGTGATGAAAAAATCATAGTATAGTATGTTGATAAAAAATGTCATAGTATAGTATGTCGACAAAAATGTGATGAAAAAGTCATAGTATAGTATGTCATCAAAAATTTCATGAAAAAGTCATAGTATAGTATGTCATCAAAAATTTCATGAAAAAGTCATAGTATAGTATGTCATCAAAAATTTCATGAAAAAGTCATAGTATAGTATGTCGTCCAAAATGTGATGAAAAAGTCATAGTATAGTATGTCATCAAAAATTTCATGAAAAAGTCATAGTATAGTATGTCGTCCAAAATGTGATGAAAAAGTCATAGTATAGCATGTCATCAAAAATTTCATGAAAAAGTCATAGTATAGTATGTCGACAAAAATGTCATAAAAATGTCATAGTATAGTATGTCGACAAAAATATCATGAAAAAGTAATAGTATAGTATGTCGACAAAAATATCATAGTATAGTATGTCATCAAAAATATCATGAAAAAGTCATAGTATAGTATGTCGACAAAAATATCATAGTATAGTATGTCGACAAAAATATCATAGTATAGTATGTCATCAAACATTTCATGAAAAAGTCACAGTATAGTATGTCGTCCAAAATGTGATGAGAAAGTCATAGTATAGTATATATACTACTTACTTGTGGTGTCGAATAACTCGTCAGTAGGTTGTTCAGAACTCTCCTCGTAATCACGATTATATGACTCCATTTAAAAGACTGATATCACCTTGATCAAAGACACATGGCCTGTTTCCTGGTACCACTACCAGGCCACACAAGATATTTTCGAAGAACATCACATACCACACACACAGCTCCAGTTCACTGTTAAAAAAATAATTTATTGCAGCATGGAATTTTAATTTGAAATACTGATAGTTTTCCTATCAATAGTACATCTTTGCATCCTCTTCAATCCAACGAGCATTTAACAAGACAGTAACATCTGACAGTGTGACACCTCTCAGGGTCTTTTCTCACAGCTAAGACAGTCTGATATACACACACACACAGTCCACCACAATTATGTTGACAAAATGAAATATTTGTTCACACAAAAACATTCTTTTCTACACTGAACAAACACCAGTTTGGTTGAATACAGAACAGTGTTAGAGAAAATACTGAACATACAAAACTGAAGTTGCATCCAGTAGTTTTGAGTTGCTGCACAGTGAATCTGTTCCTTCACTGCTGTAAAGTATTTAATTAACCTATCAAAGTCACCTCAGGGATGAACCATGAGCATTATGGTCACAATATTAGAAGGGAAACTCCACCCGAAAACTCTTACACACTGTTAACTAAAGCAGATAGTGGTGATTCTGTGTTTGTTGCATTTCTGGCACAGTTTGTGTGCACTTTTATTTTGGTTGTGGATAACTAGGCAGTCACATCCAGATGTTTCCAGCAGCTACAGTGGACTTATATTGTAGCAGAAAATATATCAATGATCTAAAACAACAGACACCAAATCAAAGAGTGAGGTTTTTTTTCTAGAGCTGCGATTTTGCACCAAAGTTTAATAAATCTTACATCGTAGACAACGCAAAACTTCTACACCCAAAGAAGCAGTATATGTTAAATTTTAGCATTTTTTTTTTGTGCATTTCACACAATTACATAGATTCTTTTGAAACTAAACAAAAACACATGGCTCGTAAAAACTGCCTGTTCTGCTCAAATAGCCTGTGTTTCGGCCTGGATTTGAAGGTTCGGTTCAGCTGAATTCTCCCACCCCTCCTTCACTGTGACGTAAAAGGCAAGACTCTGAGGTCTGTTTCATGTTGGAAAGGAGTTCAGGAGAGAAGTTAAACCACTGAAGGTCAGCAGAAACCAGGTTTTCTTTTAGCTGCTGTTTAAGGGAAAATTCAGCATATTGTCTAAGTGACAAACAAGAGACAAGAGTTTTTGAAATTGGTCCAGTGTTACTGCAGCTGAAGCAGTGAAACACGCTGCAATGTAATCCCTACAGACAATTGTGCACCCTTGATTTACTTGACCAGTAAAGTTGACCAGAGAGGTCATTAGTCGGCAAGATTTCATTGGTTGCTTAGTTGCTGAAAACCCCCCCAAAACAAACATGAAACTCTATTAAGAGCTGCGCCTTGTGAAAATGTCTGGACCATGTGGGAATGTGATTTGAAAGGACAGACACAGGAAGTGGCCTCGCTCAGCAGTCAGACAGGAGTCAGGTTAATTTCCAGGGCTGGTACCTGCGGTTATTCCACAGGCTAGTTAATAACATGTCGGGCAGGAAATCCAAAGTGTGGGATCATTTTGAGAAGGTGAAGGACGAGCCCAAGGTGATATGTAAACTCATCTTCATTGGTCGACTACAAACATGACGTATCATCTGAAACATGGAAGTAGCTACATGCCCATTAGCCCACAGCGTCATTAACAGGCGGCTCGCTCAGTGTGTGACGTGCACTTGTAGATAAAATATAGGCCTATATTAATGAAGGTTCATTAGTACGGTTTTGTATTTCTCTGTAATGTAGCACAGTGTTAACAATGTTACTGATACTATTCTTTCTCACACCTTCAACTCAAACCATTGTGTTGCCCCGCCCAAAATATAAAATTTAATAATTATATTAATATCGTAAACATGTGGGAGACTAGTCAACTAATGGCCATAAATGACGACTGTTGGTCGACTTGGAAAATTCTGAGTCGAGGGCAGCCCTAACGTGTAGTGTACATGTCATGAACACATTTTTTAGTGTACTATGTTTTGAATGCACTTAAAGGTGCTGTATGTAAGAATGTGGCCAAAACGGTTACTGCGCTCAAATTCAAAATACTGCCGCGAGTCGTGTCCGCCCCCCCTCCCCTACAGATTCGAGGTTGCTGGACAGCGGCACGCTAGAGACTGATTTGTTTGCCCACGGGCGGCTGCCGTGGCAGGGCCGCGTCGCCGCGTCCTTGATCTTCGGTTTTCCAGCGGACCGTTTGAGCAAGTCCGGGTTCTCTGCTGCTAACGCTGCTGCCAGGATACAGCTTAGGAGAAGCCGGCTGCTAATGCTATGTACTGGGACACTGCTAATGCTGCTGCCGGGATACAGCTGAGGAGGAGCCAGCTGCTAATGCTATGTACCGGGACACTGCTAATGCTGCTTGCCGTGCTGCTGTAGCTCAGTCGTAACTGTAACTGATGCTGAGACTCTACTGACTGCGTGACTGGTAGATGACGGTGGGTGGTGCAACAGGCCAAAACACAAATTCAAAACATAAACATGATTTGCAGACTGCAAAAAAATTTTTTAGATGCAAATATTCTGGCTGTACTATTGTTGTCGGTGAGATCAGTATGTTGTATGAACATTATTCCTTAGTCTCTGTGACATATTAGGAGGATTTTATGACTATTTGCTTTATATTTCTTACATATAGCTCCTTTAAGTAAAATGGAGGAGGGTAAATATGGTGCAGTATTAAATGAACAGAGTGACTGTGCACACAGTTATGACAGAGTAGCTGCTGGAAATGTGTATAGACTAATAATGTAACACTATGTTGAGGGTGGACTTTTCCTTTAACATCACTGCTCGTTAAATGTTTCTATTGTGCGCCAAGTCAGCCGTTTGACACCAGGCTTGGTTCTTCTATCTAACACATCCTACATACAGTATCGATGCTGTCTGGACGTACTGAGTCATGTGCAGCGGTGATGTTTGACCCGTCAGCTCAGATTGAAACGGGGCAGGTGAGGATGCGATCCTCCAGCATGACGCTGAGCACGAGGAACACAAAGTACAGTACGAACATGGTGAGACCCAACATTCGGCTCATCTTCCAGCGACAGGCGGCGATGGAGATGATGACGAAAAGGAGCATGAGGAAGAGCAGCACGATGGCACAGAATAGGCCGTTGGAGCGGACGGTTACCGGATCGCCCTTGTGTAGCAGAGTGTACATGAGCCATGGGACTGGCAGCCTAAAAAAAAGAGAGGATAGATGGATTTCTGTCAAGTTTACAATTTACATACTTTATGTGACCAGCACATCAGATCATTCAGGATTTTGAATGCAGAATTTTTTACAAGTAATCAGAATCTAAAATGATTTTTTATGACTTTTTAGCAGAACTTAAACTTGTAGGTGTTCCTCAAGGTTCAATTTTAGTACCTATAATTTTTTACATGCAAAAAATAAATATTTCTCTTCATTTTTATGCATATCTTCTGATTAAATCAAATGTCTCTGATGGCCTTTGCCTTACTTAACCTGTGTTGCTGACAGTAAATGATGGATATTATTTAAATTTATGCAGCTAAAAAAAAGGGGCAAGATAAAAATAGTTTTTTTGAATTTCCCAACTGATCTTGGGCTCAAACAGTTGGTGCCATATTTGACTCCACATTAAAACTTTGATATACAGTACAGGCCAAAAGTTTGGACACACCTTCTCATTCAATGCGTTTTCTTTATTTTCATGACTATTTACATTGTAGATTCTCACTGAAGGCATCAAAACTATGAATGAACACGTGGAGTTATGTACTTAACAAAAAAAGGTGAAATAACTGAAAACATGTTTTATATTCTAGTTTCTTCAAAATAGCCACCCTTTGCTCTGATTACTGCTTTGCACACTCTCGATGGCATTGGCATTCTCTCAATGAGCTTCAAGAGGAAGTCACCTGAAATGGTTTCCACTTCACAGGTGTGCCTTATCAGGGTTAATTAGTGGAATTTCTTGCTTTATCAATGGGGTTGGGACCATCAGTTGTGTTGTGCAGAAGTCAGGTTAATACACAGCCAACAGCCCTATTGGACAACTGTTAAAATTCATATTATGGCAAGAACCAATCAGCTAACTAAAGAAAAACGAGTGGCCATCATTACTTTAAGAAATGAAGGTCAGTCAGTCCGGAAAATTGCAAAAACTTTAAATGTGTCCCCAAGTGGAGTCGCAAAAACCATCAAGCGCTACAACCAAACTGGCACACATGAGGACCGACCCAGGAAAGGAAGACCAAGAGTCACCTCTGCTTCTGAGGATAAGTTCATCCGAGTCACCAGCCTCAGAAATGGCAAGTTAACAGCAGCTCAGATCAGAGACCAGATGAATGCCACACAGAGTTCTAGCAGCAGACCCATCTCTAGAACAACTGTTAAGAGGAGACTGCGCCAATCAGGCCTTCATGGTCAAATAGCTGCTAGGAAACTACTGCTAAGGAGAGGCAACAAGCAGAAGAGATTTGTTTGGGCCAAGAAACACAAGGAATGGACATTAGACCAGTGGAAATCTGTGCTTTGGTCTGATGAGTCCAAATTTGAGATCTTTGGTTCCAACCGCCGTGTCTTTGTGAGACGCAGAAAAGGTGAACGGATGGATTCCACATGCCTGGTTCCCACTGTGAAGCATGGAGGAGGAGGTGTGATGGTGTGGGGGTGTTTTGCTGGTGACACTGTTGGGGATTTATTCAAAATTGAAGGCACACTGAACCAGCATGGCTACCACAGCATCCTGCAGCGACATGCCATCCCATCCGGTTTGCCTTTAGTTGGACGATCATTTATTTTTCAACAGGACAATGACCCCAAACACACCTCCAGGCTGTGTAAGGGCTATTTGACCAAGAAGGAGAGTGATGGAGTGCTGCAGCAGATGACCTGGCCTCCACAGTCACCGGACCTGAACCCAATCGAGATGGTTTGGGGTGAGCTGGACCGCAGAGTGAAGGCAAAGGGGCCAACAAGTGCTAAACACCTCTGGGAACTCCTTCAAGACTGTTGGAAAACCATTTCAGGTGACTACCTCTTGAAGCTCATGGAGAGAATGCCAAGAGTGTGCAAAGCAGTAATCAGAGCAAAGGGTGGCTATTTTGAAGAAACTAGAATATAAAACATGTTTTCAGTTATTTCACCTTTTTTTGTTAAGTACATAACTCCACATGTGTTCATTCATAGTTTTGATGCCTTCAGTGAGAATCTACACAGTAAATAGTCATGAAAATAAAGAAAACGCATTGAATGAGAAGGTGTGTCCAAACTTTTGGCCTGTACTGTATAGGTAAAGAGGTGGTTCAGTAATGCTTTCTTTAGTTAAGGAATCCTTATATCCAATAGTATGACATTCTTACTTTGGTTACAGCTGGTACAGAGAGATGTTCTCCAGCACTTACCCTACAGTGATGTCGAAGATGTTACTGCCCACTGAGCTGGACACGGCCATATCTCCCAGACCTTTTCGGGCCACGATAACACTGGTGATCAGGTCAGGGATTGATGTCCCGGCCGCCAGGATGGTCAGGCCCATGATTTCCTCTGAGATGCCCACAGTCTCACCCACCTGTAAAAGATGAAAACAGGTGTCAGCGCCTTCTCCAGCAACGTATGTTAACCACAGCCTGATGTTTTTACACTTTTAATGTGCAGATTAAACCAGTAAGATGTAACATGTTAATCAATGAGCTTTAGATATGACGGCTGGTAGAGTTTGTTACATTTGGACTCTTTGTGCCAAGCTAACTGACTGCACCTAGTCAAATTCAAATTCAGATTCAAAGAGGCTTTATTGGCATGACCATATGGACACATATTGCCAAAGCACACTGAGGTTCAGTTTTTAAAATGCAATCAATAAAACACTATATATACATTTCTTTGTCTGATGCAAGCTGAAACATACTGATGGCAACAGTGTAAAAAAGGAAAAAATAAAATAAAATGTAATGTTTTGTTAAAATCTTTTCCTGTTACATCAAAATCATTTCTTGTTGATGTGTTCAAAGACCCTTTTTTAAACTGTATGCCCTGTTTTCTTTTTTGTATGAGTCATTCTGACTGTTTGTTTGTTTGTTTTTTTCCTTATTTTTTTGTTTGTTTGGGGGTTTTTTTGCGTGTTTTTTGTGCTTTGTTGTATTTTAGGTAGTGTTGTGTAACATCTTGGCCAAGGGACTACAGATGAAAAATAGCCTTTTGGCTAATTCTGGCATTTTTATACCATGTATATTTATTAATTTCCACTTTCCTTTCTTAAATAAACTAAACTAAATAAAAATAAAAAATAAAATAAAACAAAACAAGATAAAAACAACGGTAATAATGGTATTCAGTGTGGCTGGTAAAGACATACTCTGCTGCTAGACTGCAGCTCTCTGTGTGCTCTCTCAATGAGATTAGTCATTTGTTTTTGTTGGTTATGAGGTCAAATTTAGAATGCTTGTTTTTAAATTTGGGTAAACATTTTGTTCGCACAGGCTAGAGTTTTGTACATTCTGTTAAGAAATGCAGCTCTGTCTCGACGTTGTCTTCCTTGCACATTTGGCAGAAGCACTCCTCTTTGGGGAGCCATGATTGTTTGGCCAGGTTTACACCCACTGAATCAGACTATATTAACCATACAGACATGAGAGTGTTTCAATTTTGTCATTTCACTTTTAGCAAGAATGCGTAGAAGTCAATTAGCCAAAATGTTGGACTGTTCCTTCCAGCTGCTTCTTGTAGGCTCCCCACTCTGTGTTGGTAACTCCTGAGCACACTCTGTGCACTGACGTCCCACCTCAAAACTTTAAGCCGGACCTGTTGTTATGTGGGCAACAGTACCTAAAAGTACGATTTGTGTCATAGCTGTCTACTGGAAAGACACAAGACATTTTCCACACTCAGTACCGAACACAAACGGCACAGTGGTTTTTAAATTTATGTAAACGTGACTTGTGTGAAGTGCAAACCAACCTGATGAGCCCACCACACCATCAGGTAGGAGAAAACTCCGATCCACAGGATGGAGCCTATAAACGTGATGGAAAAATACCGCCTGGATGCCTGGAAAACACAGAGGATGTTATAACCTGCCGTGTCAAAATAAACAGATTTGGAACCAGATGAACAGATGGTGCTTTTTAGTGAAACATGTTAAACTGATTTGTGTGTGTGATAACTGTGCAGTAAAACGTACAGTATTCCTCTCTGAGATGTGATGCAGTAGAAGTAAAAAGTCACATAAAATGTAAATACTCCAGCAGAGTACAAGTACCTCTAATTTGGTTCGTACTCACCAGGTTGCGGACATCCGGCAACGTCAGCCACAGCGGGAACACGATGGGCAGCAGGAACAGGTAGGTGGCCTGCTTGCGTCTGGTTTCAGGCCACTCTAAAGACAACGGTTCATTCTCTTCCTCCTCCTCCTCTTCCTCCTTGTTTTCATCATCATCCCCATCATCACCATCACTCTCACCGGAGTCACTGCTTTCCTCGCCGCCGCTATCATCCTCATCGCTGTCCTCCGAGCCCTCTGAACCCCCCGCTGCGGCCTGCGGGAGAGAGCGCACCAGTGAAACAAAGTGAGTTTGTTGTATCAAAGTGTTCCTCAAACTTTTTCTGTCAGGCAGACATTTTATGTCCCCCTGGTGCATAAACTGATTTCATTATTATGAACTGGTAACAATACCACTGGTATTGGGAACGCTGGTTAGAAAAGGAGCAAAGCTGAATTTCATTTTGAATAAAGGTAAAACATGAGCCGCATGTTCCTATGTGCAGTAAGAAACGACAGTCAAACTTATTAGAAAAATACCTGCTACAGTGACACTATAATTCACAGCTGGACAGGCTTCTTCATATTTTGAATGTAAAGGGATAGTTTGATTTTTTTAACAGCTTTAGTTCCCCATCTATGCTCTCATCAAAGCCACCAGACTCCACTGACAAAAACAGCCATTTTGGCTCGCTGAACATGACATGACAAATGACATTTTTCCGAACAACTTTTTATGTCGGGGCTTCAGGACACTTGGATCACTACGGACGAGCAGTATGGAGATATTTTGTGGTTTCACTTATGTGTTTTTTGGACGTTTTAATCTGGGGCGCCCAGCCTGCATTAGGTGGAGTTGTGCTGCTACCCACTCTCCCCTGGGATCTCCGCAAGTGTTGTGAGGACTCTAAAACTTCACCTGAGCCTCCCTCGGCATATGGGTGAGTAGATAATGGCTGAATTTTCATTTTTGGGTGCACTTTCCCTTTAGCTTCTGTGACAGCACTCGTGCATGCTTCTTCAAACTGGGGGCGTGCAGACTAACATCTACTGTATGTAATAAACTGACTATGCATAATCACCTGATACACCCCACTTCAAAGTATCTGAACTATTCCTTTAACTGGTGTGCTTGCATGACAAGAATTATTTGGTTCTCTTCTCTTTGCTGTCACAAATCTCTCCATTTTGTACTGATCGTTTTGTTTTACTCTCTGAACAACCTGAATCTTTACAGCCTTGCTTGTATCAGAGCACTTGACCTTTTCAATAGTGACTTTTGACTTGTCACAGCAATAAAAGCATAGGTAGAACTGGCAACATTAATAACTGCTCATTTCCAGAAATTACCGCAATGCAACAGTTAATCATTTTATTAGTTAGATCTCTGTTTGACCAGTCAAAATGTCAAAAATGTTAAAATTATTGGTCCATCTACGTCCCAACCCTCACCTATGGTCATGAGCTCTGCGTAGTGACCGAAAGAATAATACAAGCGGCAGTAATGAGTTTCCTCCGTAGGATGGCTGAGCTCAGCCTTAGAGATAGGGTAAGGAGCTCGGACATCCAGAGGGAGCTCGGAGTAGATCTGCTGCTACGGTCAGTTGAGGTGTTTCAGGCATCTGATCAGGATGCCTCCTGGGCGCCTCCCATTAGAGGTGCTCGGGGCATGTCCCACTGGTAGGAGGCCCTGGGGCAGACCCAGAACACGCTGGAGGGATTATATATCTCATCTGGCCTTGGAACGCTAGAAAGAGCTAGAAAGCGTTGCTGGGGAGAGGGACATCTGGAATACTTTGCTGAGCCCGCTGATCCCGCAACCCAGCTTCAGATAAGTGGTTGAAAACAGATGGATGGCTGCAGCACTCCAGCCTGGTGTCACATCTTTAAGCTGTCAACACTTGGGGATATTTCTTTTTTACACATCTTTATACAGAATTTCTGACTTTAGTGACTCCTAATGGTCACATCAACAATGACACTGTCACTGACAGCGCGGCACACACCTTTCCATATTTATGCTTTCATTAGTTTTTTTCCCTTTACACCTGAGTGTTTCTCTTCTCTTCATCACGTAGTGTAACTCACAGAAACATGAGGTAACTGTACGTCATGTGCCATAAATGCAACCACGCACACTTAAATGTTCTCTCTGTGCTGGTGATTCCACTTAAAATGCACTCTGGGGTCTTAAGAGCACTCCAGCTGACCCCGTTCTGAGAGCCTGATTAGGAGGCTGAACGTCTCGCCCTCGATTTCACTCAGGGAAGGATTATCAGGAATCAGAGCGTCGAGGCTGTGACTCATGCAACAGCATAAAGATACAGGGTTAGTGAGTCGGGGGGGGTTGGTTTAGGAGACAATGGATTTCTCCTCTTGATGAAGATGTTTCTGATGTCAGACTTCACACCAGCTGCTGGAAGATTCTAAATGAGTGCATTTACATGGACATGAATAACATGGTTATGAGGCTTGTCCAGGTTATGATCATATTCAGGATGTGGTTTTTATGAGCACAGAGAAATCTGGATATTCATATTCCCCATATACGTGAAAAATACCAGAAATCCAGTTACTCATTGCTGCAGTCTATTTGTGTAGGCGCTGTGACGCTAACAAAAACAAACTGTCAATGAGAGATGAGAGGGACAGGAAATATTAAACACTGCATTGTACATTTACTGCCACTTTACAATTTTTTTCTCTGTTCCAACAGCTGTCTGATCTGAGCACATCTGCGTCTCTCTTCCTCTTTCTTAAATGCACACCCCTGACTCCAGAAATGACTGACAATCGCCGCCATTTTTTGAATTTCTGCAGAAGCCACAATAACCAGGATAACATGCAACAGTAACCCAGTTTCTTTCAGAGTACTGAATCCGCTTTTACATCTGGGATGTAAAAATACTTGAGATGTGGCTGCATTGAGGACTTGGCTCAGATTCTGGAGTTACTGTCTTATCCTTAAGCAAGCCTCCTGTTTGAGTTGATGGTGGGGGTCTCTTGCCTTTGCTGATGCCAGGATTCGAAACCCTGGACGTTCCGAGTGTAGGACGAGTGCTCTAGCCACTACACTAGGGCCCCCAGTTTCTTTCAGAGTAGCATAATTCAGGTAGAATAATCGTGACTTATAAACAGGATACTCCAAAAACATGATAATATACGGGTTATTCATGTCCATGTAAACACACTCAATGTGGTTTCCAGCAGAGAACCATGCCCTCAGATTTGGAGGTGCTGACTCTCATCCCGACTGCTTCACACTCAGCTGCAAACCACCCCAGTGCATGCTGGAGGTCACGGTCTGATGAAGCCAACAGAACCACATCATCTGCGAAAAAGCAGAGATGCAATTCTGAGGTCACCAACCCAGACCCCTTCCTCCCCCCGGCTACACCTCGAGATCCTGTCCATGGATACCACAAACAGGATTGGTGACAGGGGGCAACCCTTGAATGTATGTTGGCCATATAAACCCGACAGATGTTACAGAAATATGTTGAGATTGAATCGATTTGTCGTTTTTCCTGGGCAAGCAGAATATGTCCCATCTCGAGAGAAAGGTTCACTCGGTCTTGTTCAGTGAGTGCAGCTACTAGGCTGTCTGAACTGAGGTTTGATTCAGTCGCATCTCGTCCACACACAGACAGTGTGAACGGTACAGGCCAACAGGCTGACCCAGTCCATATCGGACACTTTAAAGAGTCGTTCAAAAGATTTGTTCGTCCATTTCTGACCATCACTACTTTCATCTCCCAGCTGTCAAACTGTGATTAAGAAGCATTCAAGTGCTTCAAAGTCTAAATATGTTTCATGGTAGCAGGATACAGGTGCTGTTGGGTCTTTATCTCAGTTACTTTGACGTGATTGTTTTGCAAAACAACACAGGGGAAAGAAAAGCATGTGCAGTTAGTGGCTTCTAAAAGTCAGAGGATCAAAATCATTCCCAAAAGCTCAGTTTAAACAAATCTTTGTAAATTATTTCTTGGTTGATTGATGAAGCTTCTGTTTCCAGTATTTAATGAGGCTGAGATCATCTCCGCATACCTTTGTCTCCTCTGGCTGTTGGTCCGTCTTCTCACTTGTCCCTTCCGTCTTTTGAGGCTGTGAGGTGGACGGCTCGGCTGCAGCGCCCCCTGGTGCACCGGCAGCAACTGCACTGGGCGGCTCTGTTGGCTTGTGGTCAACCTCTGGGGAAAGAGGAGGAACGCAGAGTGACCAAATGTACACACAGCAGATATATATGGAGGACTCCGACACTTGATATTCCTCTGAAGGTGTCGGCACTCGTCTAATTTTTTTCTAACAGGAAGTTCTTTTTACGTCACTCTTTGAGACAAAATAAAACCTTAATTTTAGTGCTTGGCTGACAGCATTATTATGCTGTGTGGGCTGGTATGAAGTGCCAGGGGGAGTGCCTGGAGTGTTTGGAGATAAACATGCTCTGCTAATGGAGGAAAAGGGATTCACACACACACACACACACACACACACACAGAGTCCCATCTGCATGTTAATCGTCAGGCTGATTGATTCAGGCTCATTGAGGGTTCTCCAGACTCCCTGCAGCCCTTCTTTACTCTGCACCTCAGACTCTGAAGCACCTCATTACTCCACACTGTGACGCACAAACACACCCACTGAGAGGCTCCACTGATTGTGGAGACCAACCTCCTTCAAACCCACAAACCATCTCTGATCCTCGATACACAACCAGACTTATATCTGTACACACACACACACACACACACACACACAAGAGGGCTGCATCTCCAAAAACGTCCACGAAAAAAAAAATCTTAATATATAATTGAAAACAAGAACACGCAGCCAGAAAATAAAATTAAATTAGCTAAATTAAATTAAAATAGAATTAAATATTCACAACAATATTAAGAAGGTATAAAACATAAATTAATCAGCTTAGCTTAACAAAGACTGGAGGAGAAACTGTTTGCCTACCTCTATCAATATAAACACAGTTTATACACCAGTGGTAAGCATTGTCGCCTCACAGCAAGAGGGGGAGCCCTTCTGTGCAGAGATTGCATGTTCACCCTGTATCAGCGACAGTTTTCTCTGGGTACTCTGGCCTCCCCCCACAGTCCAAAGACATGCAGATTAAGTGGTGACTCTAACCTCCTGAGACCCGAACTTTTGTTTGGTGTGCATTTTTAATTTCTCTCAGCTATCTGGGATCAGTAGGACCTGATAAGTATAAAAAACTAAACATTGTCAACAATAATAAAGTCTTGATGTCCTCCAACAAGACGATAATAAAGTCGTGATGTCCTCTAATAAGGACAAACAGCGTCTTAGCTTGTTACGACTGCTAAAAATGGTCACCTTTATTACTATAAGCATTATTAATCATAAATAAACTAGTTACAACCATTAAATGTGATCAAGTTTTGGATCTTGTCCACTTTTGTGTCGGGATCAGATGCAGACTGACTTTGCAGAGATGGCTGCCATCTTGTTTTTACATGGATTAGTGTATCGTGCTCTTACTACCACTAGATGGCACTTGTTGTTGGTTATATTTAAGATTATTTTATTCAATTAAACAATTAATATTCCTATTATTACTAATCGACTGGTCAGCAGTCACCTGAATAGGCTGTCAGATGTTAGACAGTCGATGTGACGTATATTTTGCTGCAGTGGTTTGTGGGTCAGAATAGCCAGTAAAGCATGTTGCCTTGCATACTGCAAAATTAGACCAGATGCAGTAGAACATCCTGGTACTTTTACTGATACTGCATTTGACATACTAATTATTGAGACATACTAAATCTTGTTCTGGCATTCTATACAGTATGGCAGTATGGGTGTTGAAACACACAATAACATTTAGTTTTCTGCCATATAACACTGTCAGGCTACTGATCTTTTTCAATTTTAGACAGAGCTAGGATAACAGTTTCCACCTGCTTCTACCTCTTTGTGCCAAGCTAGGCTATAACACTTTACAAATCTATCTCATGAAACTGCTATCAGTCCTATCTGACTGTGGGCGTTTATCAAAATGTCAGACTGTACCTTTAAACAAAGAAAGGTATAAATTCTAACACACAACTCACCTTCAAAGTGTCGGTGATGCAACTTGCTCTGTAATTTGCCCGTGACCGGGACGTTCAGAGGCTTTATTTTGTTCTTTGCTGCAATCAAGAGAATCATCGCTCATATACAACGAGACCTTTTTATATCAACTGAGAAATACGAGCAGCTTAGTTAACATGCCTTCGACCTTATACTCACACTCTGACCATTTTAGGAAAGACTGGCAAAATAATAATGAGCCATTTAAACAAAAACAGGACTTAAATAAAAATGTAAACATACATCCCTCCAGATTTTTGTGGCATTTTGTTTTCCTCAGAGAAGAATCTCTAAATGGCATTTTCTGTGCAGGATAAATCTTGGTACATAGCAGTGGGAGAGTGTTTATCTTCTCATACTCTTGACTGAGTCAAATCAGCAACTGAACAAAAGCATTTACACACAAACTATTTTTTAAAAAAAAGTGTAATTTGTTTTTGCTTCAGTTTGGAGACTTTTTCAAAAATTCACATTTGTTTTAACTGATATGGGAAAAAATGTAAGATATTGTTGATACGTTTACTCTAACTTAGATTGTGCTTTACAAACAAACCACATTTAGACAGACGATGCACTACTGAATCCTTCGAGACTCATCTTGAAGCCTTGTTAAAAAAAACATCCTGATGGAAGAGTCTCATGAGCACAACCTGAGATTCTGTAACAATCCTGTGAGTATTAGTATCATTATATACTATATATTATATATTTCAAACAGCCAGTGTGTGAAAAAAGGTCAGTGATCCTCACAACAACAACAACATCAACAACACAGAAACATGCGGTGCAAACAAACCAACATGCAGCCATCCAACATGTACAAACCACCATCTAATATAAACAACCATGTACAACCAGTCCACAAACAAGACAAGACTGAGCACCACCACAAGACGCAGCACACAGATGTCTTACCTTTCCTCTGCACTGACCCCTCCCCTCTGACATCACCATTAAAGGATGTCTCTGATTGGCAGAGATACACATGACTAAATATCATTATCAGTCTCCTCCAGTTATATGACACTTTAATTACATGCAACTATATATGTGTATGCATTAAAAAAAATCATTTTTGAAATTTACTCTTGGTCCGATGATGAAATGAAGCTGGAAAGTCAGAATTTTGCTCCTCAAGTTCCTAAATTATAATTCAATTATTTTTAACTGTCTCAAAACAGTACAAAAAATAAGATTTAAGTTTGTTGACTTATTTGATACACTGTCAGGGTTGAACTGCACAGAACACACCCATGAACCACGATCACAAGACACACGACACGAAACAACAGTGAGGCAACATCTTGTTGCCGCTCTTACCTCTCCTGACTTTCCTCGGCCCAGGGGTTTTCACAGCTCCTCTAAGAGCTGCCTCTGAGGATGGAAACCCACAATGACCATTTTAACGTCATCTGAGCCACAGGCGTTTATTTGTTTTCTTTGTGACTGCACCTTGTGTCCACTCAAACTGACAGTTATGATCTGTGTCTGTGCTGTTCAGTGCCTTCTTGTGACGATGGGACCGATTCTTTTCACGGTATTGTTTCCTTACAGTTGTTATGTGTAAAAATATCAAACCTTTCGAAGCTTTTAAGTTTTGATATTTTTTGCAAAATATGTTGCCAGTTTCTCCGTGACACTGTTGCGGCACATGCACATCCCTGCCCATCCCACAAAACCTCTCTTCAATTACCAGTCATCATTAAGCTATAATTATTAAAGATAAAATATTTATTTTAATGCACTGATTCAGCATCCCACATGTATGTAGTTAGGCTATGCAGCTAATTCTTATGTTCCAAAAATGCCAATGACCAACGATCTGTTGTTTTTTGAGGGGCAAGTAGCAGACGACCCAGTAACCTGTGTGGTCTTGTGTTGCGTTCATGTGGTGTTGGAATAATAAAAAAAATGAGTTTTTGATCATATTTGTCATCTGATCCATTTCCATCGCTCTTCGTTAGCATCAATGTGTTGTTTAAAGGCACAGAGCAATCAAATATAACATCTTCTCTGTAGCATCGATGTCATTTCAACCACACATTTTAAAGGGATAGTGCACCCAAAAATGAAAATTCAGCTATTATCTACTCACCCATATGCCGACGGAGGCCCTGGTGAAGTTTTAGAGTCCTCACATCCCTTGCGGAAATCGACGGGGGGACGGGCAGCACACCTAATGGCAGACGGCACCCCAGACTAACGTCCAAGAGCACAAAATTGAATCCACAAAGTATCTCCATACTGTTCATCCATAGTGATCCAAGTGTGCTGCAGCCCTGACATAAAAAGTTGTTTCGAAAAACGTCATATGAACTCTGTTTTTAGCCTCACTGTAGCCTGTAGCTCTGACTGCTTCTCTGTGCTCCGCGTTCACGTGTGCGCGCTCAGGGTGATCGGTGATGCACGGTCTCTGAAGAGCAGCAGTCTCGTCAGTACTGATGTCCAGATTCTCAAGTGCAGGCATCGCCAATTCCCAGTCTGAGCAGCAAAGACTTTCCTCATCCGTTGGCATTGCTTTGCATTTGAAACAACTACACCACCAGGTTTCCAGTGCTCGACTCCGGCATTCTGCGGCTGGCTGAGGGTTAGGCTCATGAGCTGCGGCGGCTGCTTCGAACAGTAGCCTGAGTTCCGTCCGTATACTCGGGCTCAAACAAATACGGCTCAACAAAGAAATGCTGTTCCTCCTCAATTTCAAAGTCTTCAGACATGTTGGGCTGTCCTTTGCTAAAAGACCGTAGTGCAAATTATCTTTTAGCGACTGTGGCTACCGTTGTCTCCCCCTGCTGTGCACGTGTCACGTGATGTAAACACGGGTGAGCAAAGCTCATGCTTTCGGTGGTCTCGTGCAGGCGCACACACGTGAACGCAGAGCACAGAGAAGCAGTCAGAGCTACAGGCTACAGTGAGGCTACAAACAGAGTTCATGTGACGTTTTTCGAAACAACTTTTTATGTTGCAGCTGCAGCACACTTGGATCACTATGGATGAGCAGTATGGAGATACTTTGTGGATTCAATTTTGTGTTCTTGGACGTTAGTCTGGGGCGCCGTCTGCCATTAGGTGTGCTATCTGCTCCGCCCACCGATCTCCGCAAGGGATGTGAGGACTCTAAAACTTCACCAGGGCCTCCATCGGCATATGGGTGAGTAGATAATGGCTGAATTTTCATTTTTGGGTGCACTATCCCTTTAAAGCTAAAGAACACACCAAAGTTGAAAGAACATCCATCCGAAGTGTACATGAATGCATCTTTTGCCTTGGCTGGCAAAGGTCTCAACTCCAGTCCCATTTAATTGCTTCTCTTTCACTCACTGTAGCAGCTCTCTACGATAACAGCGGGTGGGACAAGTCGGGGATTCATGAGCAGTCGGATGTTGGACAGGCTGACCTGGTACATACTTGACACTAAAAAGAATAATTCAAAAAGATTTGTTGGTTCCTTTTTGACCCATCTCTAGTGCCTCCTAAATGATCTGTCAGTATTTTGTGATAATCTGTTGAACAAAATTTACATCACTGATGTTCCCTCTGTCCTTGGACCTCGGTTAAAGATTTCCTACAACGCCTTCCAATGTCACCAGAGAACATACAACCAGTTTTTTTTAACCTACATATGAAAAGTAGAAGCTCTAGAAAGAATCCCTTCCTGTTGTACTGACACTAGAGCTGTGTGTAAAAAAATTACAATACCAGTGCCTTTAAAGTGATACCGATAACATTACAGTACTTCATTCAAGACCCTTTTTTCTATTTCATTGATGCCCATCATGTAAATGGATGCACTTAATTGTCTACAATGGCCCCAGATGCCACAGATGTGTGGTACAGCCATATTGTCAACAGCCAACTCTGTCAAATACGCTGACGTCACCACACCACAGACTCTATGGGTTGTAGCTGCTGCAGTAGTGAGCCAATCACATGCTGCATCAAACTGAATAATTCTTGCAGTGATTGGCTGAGAACAAACCATGCAATTAGGGTTTTTTTTCTAGATCTTGGTACAAAAAAACAACTGAGTGCAGGCATTGATGGACAGGAGAAGTTTCAGTACTTCTTGGTACTGGGTTATCTTGGTTGAGATTAAAAGGTTTTGAGTACCGTTATCCACTCCTGACACAAAAACCTCAAATGACATTTTCTGCTGACAGATTTTGAACTATCAAAAACATCTACAGGTGATGTAACTTTTTACACTATTTATCTACTGGCATTAAAAAAAATAAAGTGAACTTATAAGTGCGTCTCCAGGGTCATCACTGACAGATGTTCTTTAGCCATGTTTACTGTATGTATTTTTGGAGGAGGATCTTTCCTTTAATGCCCAACATGAAGAAGAAGCTTTAAGAAGTGTGTAAGTGATTTCTGAATTACTACTTTCTAATAAGTCACCTTTTCATGGGGATTATAAACTGTACCTAATGTCATTACTGGTTAATAAATCATTTATTACTGCTTCAAAATGAGCTCCAACTCAACCGACTACATCAGTAAAATTCTGTTTTTACATTAAATGCATGAGTAAAAATAATCTCATATCATACATAATAGTGTAACAGTCATGGGACATTTTACTGCAATGAGTACTAATACTTTATGCTCATTATACTTACATACTCTCACTAAAATATCATTTTCAATGCATAACTTTTACTCATAATGGAGTGTTTTTGCAGTGTGGTATTAGTACTTTTACTTAAGTAAAAGATCTGCATCCTTCCTCCACAACTGTCTGTTTCTCCACATCTGACTGAACAGAGAAACACAGAAGACTGCTTTAGTCATCAGGAAGCTGAACCTCCTCAGGTTCATGTTTAAGATGCAGTCAGGAGCCGCTCTCAGCTGCGGTCCCACTGTTACTCGGGCTCCATAGAGATAAAGAGCTTGGTCTGCTAGCACGCTGGCTCTTATCCAGCTTTTATTAGCCTGTATTGAAAAGCTGATTAAGGATCAGCGGTGGCCGAGTGCTGCGAGAGCGAGGGAACAACGGCCCGCTGAGTTCGAGGACGGGCTGAAGGTCGCCGTGGTTCATCACGCTACCCTGACTTACAGGAAGGGACAGGACGCACAGACCAGGACAGAGCTGAGTCACTGCTTCCCGGAGCTGGAACACTTAGTTGATTAGTCGATCGGCAGAAAATCAATCAGTCAGTCGTTTCAGTGATTGTTCAAACCGAAATTCACCAGCTCCTCAGATGTGAGGGTTTGCTGCTTCATTATCATGTAACACAAGAACTACTAATTGATTTCAAGCAGAATAATTGATAATGAAAATAATCACAAGCTGCAGCCTCATTGCATTGAACAGCACCATGTTCAGCAGGATGTTATTCTGGTGTGGTGCAGAAATAACAGGACAGTATCAAGTTATGGATGACAGCAGAGTGTGGTGTTAGAAAATGAATAAAGTAATTTAACCTTTTTTGTGCTCAAATAAAATCCAAAATCTCAAAATGGTCTCTAAAAGTGGAAAGTTTTATATTTGTCTGCAGATGAATACAAGAAATACATTTCATTTTTACTGATAACTTCAGGGGCACGTTATCTTTTTAAGGATATTTAAATTTCACTGATGGAAAGATGGTCTTTTCAAAACTGGGGTGTCTTAGCAGTAGAGAGATGAAAAAACTTTTGAAACTGGTGCTATGTGGCCAGAGAAAACGCAAAAAAGGGCTGTGGCATTTGCTTTTGCTCAAGAGGTAGAAAAACTACAACTACGAGAGTACTGTGCCACACTGGACCAGTAAACACTCCGATGGTGGGTGATGTGATGCGAGATTGGATGTTTTTCCACAGGAAACACTATGGCGCCAGCTGGTTCTGACCCACATTGTTATGATATAAAGCTGGTTGGAAAAAAAAAAAAAGGGTACATTTTGTTGTTTGTCTCCTAATTTTAGATTTCACAGGGATTTTTATAAACTTCTAGAAAACTGCTTTAAACACCTCCAGGCAGCAGATCTGATTTTATTACTGCTGAAACCATCGTTGTTTCTGGTTGTTACCTTCTCCCAGAGGGTCCAGTGTGTGGATCATCAGCTGGAAGATGGTGCTCCTCAGGGAGGTGTTGTGGAGGGAGGCTGAGCTGCCGCCTCGCTGCAGAACGGGACGCACCTACAGGCCAGCAGACACAGATATCAAACTGCAGTAATGACAGGGTTCCTACAGCTCAAGGTTACTGGATTTAATCAAATTTTGAGACCAATTTTACGATAAATCAAAAAAAATTAAGAAAGAAAACAACTGTGCCCAAATGTTTATTGTCACAAAAAATATTTTGCGATTTTGTGTTTCTCACTCTGCATATGGGATTCCACTGCCTTGATTCTCATGGAGTCAGTTAAAAAACTTTTTGCATAAAACACACCAAGCCTCATATGCATCGCCTTGTATCGGTTTCGGCCATACAGAAATCATAGCTTAACAGCCAATTTACAGTACAGGCCAAAAGTTTGGACACACCTTCTCATTCAATGCGTTTTCTTTATTTTCATGACTATTTACATTGTAGATTCTCACTGAAGGCATCAAAACTATGAATGAACACATGTGGAGTTATGTACTTAACAAAAAAAGGCGAAATAACTGAAAACATGTTTTATATTCTAGTTTCTTCAAAATAGCCACCCTTTGCTCTGATTACTGCTTTGCACACTCTTGGCATTCTCTCAATGAGCTTCAAGAGGTAGTCACCTGAAATGGTTTCCACTTCACAGGTGTGCCTTATCAGGGTTAATTAGTGGAATTTCTTGCTTTATCAATGGGGTTGGGACCATCAGTTGTGTTGTGTAGAAGTCAGGTTAATACACAGCCGATAGCCCTATTGGACAACTGTTAAAATTCATATTATGGCAAGAACCAATCAGCTAACTAAAGAAAAACCAGTGGCCATCATTACTTTAAGAAATGAAGGTCAGTCAGTCCGGAAAATTGCAAAAACTTTAAATGTGTCCCCAAGTGGAGTCGCAAAAACCATCAAGCGCTACAACCAAACTGGCACACATGAGGACCGACCCAGGAAAGGAAGACCAAGAGTCACCTCTGCTTCTGAGGATAAGTTCATCCGAGTCACCAGCCTCAGAAATCGCAAGTTAACAGCAGCTCAGATCAGAGACCAGATGAATGCCACACAGAGTTCTAGCAGCAGACCCATCTCTAGAACAACTGTTAAGAGGAGACTGCGCGAATCAGACCTTCATGGTCAAATAGCTGCTAGGAAACCACTGCTAAGGAGAGGCAACGAGCAGAAGAGATTTGTTTGGGCCAAGAAACACAAGGAATGGACATTAGACCAGTGGAAATCTGTGCTTTGGTCTGATGAGTCCAAATTTCTTGATCTAGATCTTTCTAGATCTTTGGTTCCAACCGCCGTGTCTTTGTGAGACGCAGAAAAGGTGGACGGATGGATTCCACATGCCTGGTTCCCACTGTGAAGCATGGAGGAGGAGGTGTGATGGTGTGAGGGTGTTTTGCTGGTGACACTGTTGGGGATTTATTCAAAATTGAAGGCACACTGAACCAGCATGGCTACCACAGCATCCTGCAGCGACATGCCATCCCATCCGGTTTGCCTTTAGTTGGACGATCATTTATTTTTCAACAGGACAATGACCCCAAACACACCTCCAGGCTGTGTAAGGGCTATTTGACCAAGAAGGAGAGTGATGGAGTGCTGCGGCAGATGACCTGGCCTCCACAGTCACTGGACCTGAACCCAATCGAGATGGTTTGGGGTGAGCTGGACCGCAGAGTGAAGGCAAAGGGGCCAACAAGTGCTAAACACCTCTGGGAACTCCTTCAAGACTGTTGGAAAACCATTTCAGGTGACTACCTCTTGAAGCTCATGGAGAGAATGCCAAGAGTGTGCAAAGCAGTAATCAGAGCAAAGGGTGGCTATTTTGAAGAAACTAGAATATAAAACATGTTTTCAGTTATTTCACCTTTTTTTGTTAAGTACATAACTCCACATGTGTTCATTCATAGTTTTGATGCCTTCAGTGAGAATCTACAATGTAAATAGTCATGAAAATAAAGAATACTTATTGAATGAGAAGGTGTGTCCAAACTTTTGGCCTGTACTGTATATTGAATTTGCACTCCTCATGTTGTCAGAGACAGCAGACAGTGGATCCTCTGCTCTGAGGGTCTCGGCCAGAAACAAAATAAGTGTTGTTGGTTCCACTGTCCTGATCTGTGTGACGGTAATGTGAGTGGCTTTCAGTAAGTTATTAAAAAGAAAAGGTGTTACCAATTATTTTGACATTTTACAATGAAACGTTAAAAAATAATGAGTCATAATCCTACTTCCCATGTCTTAACATCTTAAGACATTTGAAAAGGTTGATTTATTTTAAAACCATACAAGGTCTTATTTTTAGATTAATGAATTCAGTGTCTTGTAAGGTCCTGATCACACAGACAGTGTTGAAGCAGCTGGAGGCAGCTTTTTGTAATTGTTTTAATAAGAATGAAGCTTTTTGCTCACGTTTTTTGCGTTGTGACACATTGCATTTCTGCCTTTTTGCTTGAGCGCTCTGAACTCCTCGAGTTGAAAAAAATTCAACTCAGAGCAGAAAAGCACCCCACATCATCTCTCTTTTTGGTCATCTTTTTTTCCCATTGTCCAGTTGGATGATTTGAGAGACGGGCTTTCTGTGGTGGCAACGGCAGCAAGTTTACAGTTGGTAAACAATGGAAGACACATTGGTGGTAGTGCTTGCTGGATACCCAGAGCTATACGGCCTGACGATAGACGGCAAATTGTCAAACTGCCCCTGAGTCATCCTAAAATATGTCTGGAAACAGCCATCATCAAGGTCCAACTGGTGGTACTCCCTGTGATCCACCCTCTTTTTTAGGGTCTCATGTACCCACACAGATCTCTGTTTCCCTGCGCCCAACAAACTACTGACAGCCTCTCACCCTCAACCAGAGCCACAGCAACTACCCTCTGCCTCAACATTTTAGGAACTAGATACTAATTACTGGGGGAAAATGGTAGATTGATTACACGGTTAGATTAGTGTAAGGACGTGATGGGATGGTTGCCTGGCAACAATAACAAGTTGCATCAATTGTTTTATTTACTAGTGGCATTCAGTTAGAAAATAAAAGAGTGCGGTTTGCCTCATGTTTTGCAAAACCCTTTCTGTGTGATCAGGGACTTTTTCAGAATCTGCAGGAACCCTAAATACCTTTCACATAGTGCAAGACTAAGTGCAAACCTTTGAGGCCAATAGCACCACTATTTTTTTGGTTAATGGCTCATTTTTGAATAAAACTAATTAGGCTACCAACTAAAAATGATACAGTGTAACCCCAGTCTACTCCAACAACATTACATTTAGTTTTTCTTACCCTGAGTCTCGCTCTGTCCTCTTGAGACTCTGATGGCGGTTTGTTGCGTTGAGGGCTCCGCTGTTGAGCATCTTGTTTGGATTTATCTTCAGCTTTTGGTGCTGCAGGAGGAGGAGTAGGAGCAGCAGAGGGAGCAGGAGGAGGAGCAGCAGCAGGGGGAGCAGCAGGAGGAGCAGGTGCTGGTGGAGCTTCACTTTCCTGTAAAGTCAGTAACAACATAATCAGTTAGCAGCACCTCAGTAATTCAGTTTGCATGCGTTCATTTACAGAGTTTTGTTTGGTCCAGCTGTGAAAACGTACATCAAACATTCACTGATGGATCGCAAACGTCTTTATTTGGATGTCCATTTCCAATCATCAAACATTATGTAAGTACTATATTAAGTCAGTAATCCAATATAGTGACCACTACAGTATGTGTGAGTTTGCTGCTATCAGCAAAACAGCACATCACAAACCCTTAAGCCTTAAAGTGGATTCTGCTTTGTTGCTTCATCCTGAGGCCTCGTGTCAAAATCTAGTATCAACACTGTCATTATTATCTGCTGATACTGTGCTGACATGGGAGGGGGAGGCTGTTGGGTCAGGGTCGTTGCTGTGAGAAGATCCTCAAATCCCTTGTTGAATTGAACCAACCGTGTTTTTCACTTTTCACTACATTTACATGCACTAAATATTCAGTTTGTTGCCCTTATTCCAAAAAAGTAAACATTCCTACTAAGCTGTTTTACATGGCTAATGAAAATGAATGTTCCACTAATATTCCTGTTTACATGCAGCCGTGCATACTCTGATTAACGTACCAGTTATCTTGTCAAAACATTTCAATGTTTTCCACTGGTGGCAGACTTGTTTGACCCTGTGAAGACAGCCTCCCTCTTACATTCCTTTAACTACCTTCTTGCAAAGGTCTGTGTTGTGGTATTTACACATAGCAAAAAACCTGTTGATATCCAAGTCTTTCATAATGTTTAAAAGTAGGTGTGTTTCTCCTTTCCACCAGAAATGTGTGCTTTTTGTTTGGGCATGCATCTCTAAACCAGCCCTGCAAGCTGTTGGTGAGTTGGTTCATGTAACACACAGAACTGACTGTGAACATAAGATTCAATAAGTCAGCTGGAAGATGGCGCTCAGTCTAGATGCAGAGTCAACAATCAGTGTCCAAATAATGCTCCTGAAACCCAATTAATACCGTCATACCTCACGTCATAATTGGAAAATGTGGGACAAAAGACATGCACATCCCAACGTCCTATGAATTGGGTGCTGGACCAAACAAACATCTGGCAAAGTAGAGAAGAAATAAGTCCCCACACCAAGCAGCTCCCATCTGAAAGGATTTTAATGCACAGTGATGTTTCAAGCCTATGGCTCTTCCTCAGACAGAAAATACTACATCCCGTGTCAAATTTGGAATAATTTCATATTTGGAATAATCATGTAATATCAGTGTGCATGTAAACATAGTAATTGTAAACTGATGGTTAAAACACAATCATACTCACATGACACAAACAGGTGTACAGGTGATATTTGATAATTAGCATGTTCAACACATTCTCAATCCTAGGTCATCAAATACCAATGCTTTGTCACGCCCCTCTGCGTGCACAAACTGCTGTCTCCTGGGTGAAAGTCCAGTTTTGTTTGGCCCATTCACCTCTCAACCTATGTGGACTTCCTCGCTCTCTATACTATGCCAGTTGCTCTCAGCATCAAGTATTGCCACATATGGGTTTATACTGGAGTTGGTTGAAAGCCCAATGTGTCTCATGCACACACAAAGGGTACCTTTGGCGTCAATGACGTGACATGACAAAGCAGCCGTATTTGACACCCTGAGAATGAGAACAGGCCACTCCATTTGTGGGCAAATTAAAGCCTATCCCACCTGATACTACTGAGAGGCAGGGTACACCCTGGACAGGTCACCAGACTATCACAGGGCTGACACATAGAGACAGACAACCATTCATGCTCACATTCACACCTACGGACAATTTAGAGTCACCAGTTAACCTGCATGTCTTTGGACTGTGGGAGGAAGCTGGAGTACCCAGGGAAAACCTACACTAACACAAGGAGAACATGCAAACTCCGCACAGAGAGGCTCCCCGACCCCTAGACTAAAACCAGGAACCCTCTTGCTTTGAGGCAACAATGCTAACCACTGCACCACCATGCTGTCTATATCACAGGTGCTGTTGGGAAGCGAAGGCCACGTCCTTCGAAGGCTGCAGCCTCTGAATTGAGACACAGCTTATGTCAGGTCTTATTACAGAGGATGTACAATGTTCCCTCTGGATTTCAGTTTGCAAAAGGACCCTGAGGGAGTCGTTGGAGTGATACAATTTCCTAATTGTTCGAGTTGGCGAGGCAAATAAAATCTTTGTCCTCAGTAAATTAACAAGCTATTATGCAATCACACAAGAATGAACAGAATAATAATTTTACATTAGTTTCTTTCATTATTTATTTTTGCTTTGGTTGATTTTGTTAATCATTCAGGTAAATGTCTTTATTTAAATAAATGATAACAGACAGACTATCTGTACGCGACTCATATGACAGGCGTGGACAGCTCATGAATTCGGTTCTTACGAAATTGTCTCAAATCACTTGTCCATGCCAATTAAGAACGAATCTGTTCATGCGAGTGATTACTGCATGAGTCCTTTGTCTCTGCAACATGATCTTTAATGCCATTTGTCCTGTGTGTATTACAACATATTCAACAGGTATTCACAGGTCTTTCTTTGAACACATCAAAGGGATAAGTCTGTAAAAGTCTTGGATAGTGCATATTGGACTCCTGGAAGAGGATATTTTGATTTCCAATGATTCTGACCAATTAATGTGGCAGCACGTGTCATTGTGCCCAGTGTTAAGACTGAAGGAGCACATACTGACGGCAGATATGCTTTCATGCTAATTGAAGAATGTGCTGGCGATACTTGAAATACTGAAACACAGCTCTGCATGTTAATTACAGGCTCAGACATTAACTGCTTTCTGTCAGCTGCATGAGGCTGTTCAGTCTGCAGGCGTTCTGCAGAGAATACGCCCTTCAAAAACACATTATTTCTTTGTTTTTCTCTATTCTAAATTAGATAGCATCTCTACATACTGGTATTTCGTGCTGTGGCAGAGACATAGTGACGTTTCAATCACTTCATCGCTGTGACACACTGTCTGTGACACCTGGACTCCTTTCTGTTCAGCATCAAAGGATTTCACACAAATACAGGTTGTCACCTGCTCAGACCCACAAATCATTGCCTCTCTTTCACTGTATCTGAGCAGGCAGCAGCTCCAACTGGGAGGAGATGAAAGGGAAAATATACTGTGTGTACATGGAAGTCTGTCTGCTAACAACTGCTCTGCAGAGACATCTGTGTGGTCTGTATTCATCTTTCCTTGTGTTTGATTACCATATTTTTCTTTTTGCACAAAAGTGAGGTAGTTTAAAATCAACACCTGTCAGAGTTCATTCAACACTTCAGGTTGTTTTAGAAGATAAAGATTTTTTTTTTATTAAAGATATTTTTGGGGGGCATTTTCAGCCTTTAATGGACAGGACAGAGAAGTGTGAAGGGGGGAGAGAGAGGGGATGACATGTAGCAAAGGGCCACAGGTTGGACCCGAACCCGGGCCGCTGCGGCACTCTGTTTCTTTCTTACTGTCACAAATGAATCCTATGAAAAGACCAAAACCAACAATGTGTTGATGTGTCTCTAGATACACTGCTCAAAAAAAATGAAAGAACACTTAATGGTCACAGTATAATACCAAGTCAGTTAAACTTCAGTCTTTCCATTTAGGAAACTCAAGTGATTGTGAATCCCTTTCAGCTGCTTTGATTCAACCCCCCAAAAGGGAACGGTTTTACATGTGGTGTCCACAGACAGTTGCTCTCTCCTTATCCTTCCTCACTGATTCTTCTCTAGTTTTGTGTTCTGCTAGTGTCCTTGTCACTACTGGTAGCATGAGGCGGTACCTGCAGCCCAATCAGGTCACACAGGTAGTCCAGCTCCTCCAGGATGGCACATCAATACGTGCGGTTGCAAGAAGATTTGCCGTGTCTCCTGGCACAGTCTCAGGAGATTTGAAGAGACACCAGGAGACCGGCCGTTACATGAGGAGAGCTGGACAGGACCGTAGAGGGGCATCAACCCAGCAGCAGGACCAGTATCTGCTCCTTTGTGTGAGGAGGAACAGGAGGAGCACTACCAGAGCCCTACGGAATGACCTCCAGCAGGCTACTGGTGTGCATGTTTCGGACCAAACTGTCAGAAACAGACTCCATGAGGGGGGCATGAGGATTCGACGTCCTCTAGTGGGACGGGTGCTCACAGCCCAGCACCGTGCAGCTCGATTGGCATTCGCCAGAGAACACCAGAACTGGCAGATCCACCATTGGCTCCCCATTCTCTTCACAGGTGAGAGCAAGTTCACACTGAGCACATGTGACAGGCGTGAAAGAGTCTGGAGATGTGGTGGTGAACACTGGAGGGTCACACAGACCTCCATGTCAGAGCCAACGGTACCCTGACTGCTGTTAGGTACCGGGATGAAATCCTCAGAGCAACTGTCAGACCTACGCTGGTGCAGTGTGCCCTGGCTTCCTCCTGGTGCAAGAAAATGCCCGGCCTCATGTGGCCAGAGTGTGTAGGCAGTTCCTGAATGATGAAGACATTGATGCCATTGACTGGCCCTCTTGTTCCCCTGACCTAAATCCAACTGAGCACCTATGGGACGTTATGTATTGGTGCACCTGATGCTGCCACAGATCCCCAGGACACCATCGGCTGACTCATCAGGAGCATTCCTAGACATTGTCGGGAGTGCGTACAGGTACACAGGGGCCAAACACACTACTGAGTCACATTATAAGTTGCCATGACTTGTTGGGTCAGCCTGTGATTTCAATTTTTTCACTTTGATTGTCAGCGTGATTTTTGATTCAGCCCTGAGTGGGTTGATGATTTTGATTTCCATTGACCGTTGTTACGTCATTTTGTTCTCAACAAATTCTACAGTGTACATCAGTAAAGATTTTTGACTTGAATAATTTGTTCATCAAAATCTGATGTGATGTGTGTTCCCTTGGTTTTTTTTAGCAGTGTACTTTTTGAAAAATGTATTTTGATGTATTCATAGTGTTTGTTTTGTTCAACCAGTGATCCAAAACCCTAACGATATTTGGTGAGATGACTGAGGAACCAGCAAATAATCACATTTAAAAGCTAGAACCAGTGAAGTGTTAGTGTATGGGTTTGCATTTGTATAGCACCTTTTTAGTTTTCTGTACACACAACCCATTGAGGCATGCTTTGTATTTGGGCTATAATGAACTTTGACTTGACCTGACTAATCAGTAAAGCACCTTGGGTTGCTTTTAGGTATGAAATGTGCCACATACATATACATATATACAATACATGCCTTACCTTGTCTAGTCTTCTGACCACTCGAAGCACTTAAACACTACATGTCGCATTCACCCATTCGCACACAGATTCATTGCCTGGTGACTGAGGCTACCAGACAAGGGGCCACCTGCTCACATATACATTCATACACACTCACATGTGGAATTTTAAGTTCAGTATCTTGCCCGAGGATACTTCAACATGTGGACTGAGGAGCCAGGGACTGAACCAATTAATGGATGACCCAAAAATAATGTATTATCAAAAACGTTGCTGATTTATTTTCTGTCACTTGACTAATTAATTCATCGGCCAATCTTTAAGTCTCTATTTTCAACCATTTGATGCCCCAGAGCCCTTAAGCTGCAGCTTACAGACACATAACTCTGATCTGATTCTGTCACTGTGAAATCGACATCACTGGAAACATTTTGTGCAGCATGGATTTGATTTGATGTTGCAAAACAGTGACCGAGCCTGATTGCGGCTGTAATTAGTCATTTGGAGCTGCTGATTTTGAATGGAGAGCTGATTGTTGAATCATAGAACTGATATGGCCCTCAAGCAGCAGTTTGCATCTGTATTCAACTATTAAATCAGCTCTGATGGAGACAGACTGATGGAAACACTGGCAGAGGGTCGTCTTATACAACCTCAGTGAGCACAAATGATACTGTTGTTCCTCCTTTCCTGAGATAATTAAACCAGAACATCAAACATTAAGCCACTTTTTCCCTGGTGTGTGTCTCAGTGTGTCACTGACTGACCTTCTCTGGCTCCTCTGCGGTCCACACCTTGACGATACTCATGTGCTTGTTGATCTGGGTCTTGACCGCCTGCTCAATCTGACTGTTGAACTTCATAAAGCTCACGTAGCTGATATAGCCCAGCACCAGGCACACGCTCTCCCACCACAGGATCATGCTGTCCAGGAAGAAGATGATGAGCATGATGAGGTCCAGGATGTAGAAGGTTACATCTCTGAAGAGCGGCCACCAGGTCAGATGCAGCATCTCCCGGGAGAAGATGGCACACATGCCGATCACAAAAAGGATGTTAAAGACGGCCGAGCCCACGATGGTGCCAATGCCCACGTTGCTGTGGGAGATGAAGACACCGATCAGCGAGGTGAAGAGCTCAGGGGCAGAACCTCCAGCTGCCATGAAGGTGGCCCCGGCAACGTCGTCTGAAATCTGCAGCTTGTTGGTGATGACCTCCAGCGCGGGAACAAAGAACTCATCGCAGACAATGGCCAGGGCGACAAACATATAGATCATGCCTATGATGTGCAAGACCACCCAGCCTTGTCGCCGCTGCTCCACTGAGAAGATGTCATGTGGGTAATCACCCTGCCTGTGAGGGGGCCGGGGTGGAGGACGAGGGGTAGCTGATGTGGTTGGTGGCGGTGGAGTTGGAGGAGGTTTGGGAGGTTGAGGATCGACATAAATACACTGTTCAATATCAGTCCTGTTGACGATTATCACCAGAGGAGGTTTGGTGCTCTCAGGTGAGACACTCTCCTCCTCCGTCTCATTGGATGCCATCACCTCCCGAATGTTGACCTCCACAACATCACCATCACCCCCCTGTGCTCCAAGAGCGTCATCCGTCTGGGCGGAGGCTCGCGGCTCTGTCAGCCTGGCCTTGAGAGTCAGCGTGTAGACGAAACACAGCAGCACACCCGAGATGAAGAAGAGGACGCGACTGCGCTTGAGTCTCCTCCTCGGAGGCGAGTGCACGTTCATTGCCCTCGTGGTCTTGACTCCAAACAGGAAGTTATGTCAGATGCATTGCTTTTCCTTGATAGTTCCAGCTGCGTTATGTGGCGAGAAGACGCCGCTGACAGGGAGGAGACACAGGCAGGGACACAGAGTGTGTTGCATGTTTCACAGCAGGCAGCTTCAACCTGTGGAAGGACTGAAAACAGCAAACAGTTAAAATCACATCATCATGAACATAATAATGTCCTCACTGCTGACATAGCTGCAGAGGCAGATCTACTGAAGTGTGTGTGTATGTGTGTGTGTTAGGGGTAGATGGGGGATGCAGACAGCCACCTGTTACTATGGCTACATAATCATACAGGCTTTGGCTTCTCACAAAACAGGAGTGCATTGAAGACACATGAAACATGTTAAAATGGGAAAGAAAATCGGACTTGCTTCACAATAAAGAAATTAAATCCGAAATCGCCCGTGAATATATTTAATGTGAGCGCGTACACAGAAACAACGTGATGAAATGCGCGCGTGCAGTAAATGATCATTAATGAAAGATTAATTAACCATATCCGCAGTGAATTAAGATGTCAATGTTAATAAAACCACCAAATCTGTGATTAAAAAGGACGTGCTAAGATTTAACTGTGAAGTGATTGAAGCCAGCGCGGATTATCATGCAAGGTTGCCACAAACCGTTCATCTATATTCTTTCACTATCCAAAAAACGACACCAAGAGACAATAAAATCCTGAAAACAGCCGTGTGCAGTGCGTGAGGGTGCGGGTCTTACCTGTAGCGCCGGCTGCACGGCCCCTCGCCGCTGCGGACCGTCCCTCCAGCTGTGCGTAACGGACGCAGAGATGCTGACTCCGGGTTTTGGGGAGCTACAAGTGCGCACCGCATGTCAGGGCTTGAACGAAGCTCAGCATAATGCTGCTAAGAGGATTGGGAGCCGAACACCTTTCGCCTTCCCTTTCACACATAGCGCTGTATCAATACACCAACATTCAAAGTGCTGTGCTGGACGCAGCTGCCAGTTTGAGGTGAGACCTCGGGGCGCGGTGCCTGTTGGATGTAGAATAATTAGATGCTCAGAGAGGCTGACAGGTGGAGTGTGGTCCTTATTTTCGGTGTGGTCAGGTGTAGCCTCATTTTTTAGGGGTTTGGAAAAAAAATGAGCGCAGAAAAACAATACTTTTTGGTTTAGCAAAAGCATTTTTGCGCCACAAAATGCCAAATTTTCCATGTTCAATAAACAAAATGTGTTCAAAACATAAATGTGGGTTGCCATTACCTTGTAGTGTAAAAACGTTCACAGAATACAGGTGGAGTTTTCATGTCAAAGTTAAATCAGTATATTTTCTCTTCTGTAACTAAATTTACATGCTGGAGATTATGTGTGGTCATTATTATGTCCAAATAAGGAGGATAAAAGTTGAAAATTTTCCACAGTAACAGACATATCAAAAGGGAGGGAGATGTCAGTCTTTACACCCACATAGCAAAGATCCAATCAGGCAATGTGAAACACCTGTGTGTGTGTGTGTGTGTGTGGTTTAAAGAGTGGCAGGGGACTTGCAGGAGGCCAAATTATCATCTTCACTGAACTGTTTCTTCAACTTGAAAATTAGAAAACTCTTTCAAAACATTTGTTCACACTAACTTTTAAAAGCCTACACTTAATTTTTTACTTTTTCTTGCACAAGTTGAAACAGCTTCTAGATTTTCCCTGAAAGCCTCCTGTCAGGACACTTTTCATATGTTAACATAGCCTATTTGAAAAAAAAAATCCATCATTCATTCTAAAAGATGAGTTCACATTTTGTTGTCTTTAAACAAACATTGGCACCCATTTGGACACTGAAACAGGTTTTGCTTGCTGTAATAATCCCTCCTGTTCATACCTGGAAAGATTTCCTCTTTATTTACTCATAGATAATCTGTGGAAGTTATTTTGAGGATTTTGTCCCCCATCTTTTACCTTAGTAAGCAGATCAGGAAGTGATCTCTTAATGGTCAGTTTGGTGGCCAATGTACATTTGAGCGCCTGACTTTTTGTTTTAAGACAGACCTGGCAAATTGTGAATCCAGCCTTTAAAAAGATTAAGACACATATTTAGAATTTCTTCTCATTTCTTATAGGCAACTGTAAGAAAAATGTTCGTTATGATGTTTTGAAAACAAAACATAAGTTAGCGCATGTTTGGTTGAGTGTGTGGATGTGGAGAAGTTCATTTTTAGCTACAGATGCTAACTCATGTTATGCTATCAGTATGCTGATCTGTTAAAGGTCTAGTGTGAAGCATTTAGTGACATCTAGTGGTGAGATTACAGATATGCAATCTGTAATAGGAAAACTACAGTGGCCCATGCGAAAACACAAAGATGTCTAGAGTCAGTGTTTGGTTTGTCTGCTCTGGGCTACTGTAGAAACAACATGGCGAACTCTGTGGAAGAGGACCTTCTTCATAAATGGCCCCAATCTAAGCCGGCAATTCTTAGTTTCATACACTAATTAAAACATAGTTATGAGTATTTTATTCCATTTCTGCCAACACATGCCCCTAAATCCAACACACTGGACCTTTAAACGTGTGCTATGGTAACAAGCGGAGACAACAGCATACAGTCATTTAAAAGTAGGATGCATGACAAATAAGTGCACCATCTTGAGTCATGCCAGGGACATCTGTTTCATGCACTGTACAAAACTAATGAACACAGTCATTGTGATGTCACCCACTGGTTTGTGGACCCCTGTTTTGAAGCCTCGTATTTCGCATTTTGGCCAAACATGTCAACATGTTGCTCCTCAGCCTCTGTTGTACTGAAATGTTGTTCTCTAAGACATTTAATGTTTTCTGATGTTCTTATTGTTGTTTGCTTCTGGATTGATCTGTTTTGATATTTTGTGCCTGTTCACCACTTTGGTTAACTACAGTTGTTTTTAAATGTGCTGTATAAATAAAGTTTGACTTGAGTCAAGTTTGACTTGAGACTTGAGTAATGTTGGCCATTTTAACATGAGGGTCTATGGGTATTGACTCACTTGTGGATCCAGCCTCAAGTGGCTGAAGTAGATCATTTTTGACGTCAAAGCAGGAACTGATAACCGAGAAAAAAAAGCCCACCTCAAAAATATGAACTCTGATGTTTATTTTGGTCAGAAAAACATAACTGTGACTTACACTCAAGTCTGAATTTGCAAGCCTAAGAACTTTTGAATTATAAAACGTCAAAAACAAACTAAATGTCCACTACACATCTCTCCCAAAAGACACCCTTAGAAATCAAAATCAATCTTAAACAAACAAAATAAAAACAACAACTTCAGCAAACACAAATAAATATAAATCAAAAAAGGCTCAAAGGTAAACAGATTGAAAAGGATAAAAGATAACAAAGAACTTGTACAGTCAGTGGAAAAGGATGAGAACAGGAAGTGGACAGCTCATCAAGACATTTAAAAATTCCTGAAGTATTTCTTCCATCAATACAACACTGATGAAACTTGAATATTTGAGAGTACATGAGTACAAGTTTACAGTAATGACCCCACAGTCCTGTCAGGCCATCTGGGCTCCCAGTGAAACACTGAAGAGGACTCACAGTAAAACTTAAGTTCAGAGAAGCAACACAATAATTGCTGATAGACTGCTGACATTTTTAAGTTAAATCTGACCATTTAGCCACAGTATTTCTCTGGATAATGTTAAGTCAGTCTGTCGTTCATCGTCAGGAGTATGGATCAAATCCACTCATAAAATCTAGGAAAGATTTTTGAAGCTCCTTCTCTTTACAGACATGAACTGTCCAAGAAAATATGAGCAACACGTTCCTGTTTAAAGCTGCAGTAGGGACAATATTTTTAAGAGAAATTTATGCAAAACTGATACTGGATTTTTGACGCTGATTCCAGTATCCATGATTGTGAGCAAAACATAATGATAAAGAAATGTTTTGATGATTTTTACCTATAATCACTTTCATCTCACTTTTCCCTGTTCTACTGTTTGTATTCTTCAGCCTGCAGTTACACACTAACAAAATATACTGAAATGGCAATGATCAGTACTTCTGTAATTATGTCAATACCACCTCCCCTCTCAAACTGCTGCCATTTTTCACAAGTCAAACTTCACAGACAGTGAAAGAATTACATCCATTTGAATCATGTCGCAACTATTTTCATGTGTTTGACATTACAGGATTTCGTTTAACTTCATTATGCTTTAATTTAAAGTTAATATCTCATCATTTTGAGCTGTGTCCCTCTGCAGCTTTTGACAAAAACAGTCACTATTTCACATGACAACAAAAAAACCCAAACATTTGTAGACCATGAGGTATAAGCGTAGGTGTGTTGCAGGTTACCAATAAAACTTATGTTAAGGCCAGAAAGGACAGAAGAAAGAAGCAGTTATAAAAATGTAATTTGCATGGATTTGTTAATATTCAAAGCAGTGAATGACTGACAGTTCCATCCAAGGCTCAGTGTTAGGAATGCACCTCTGGCAATGATGATGAAAATCTAAATTCAAAACTGACAGCTTACAGTTAAGAGCCATGGTGTTTTCATACAAAGGCATATGGAATAATGTACGTATTGATTCAGGACCCATAAAAATGGTGTTTTAGCTCATCAGCTTCACATCACTGCAGACAGATTTTCCAAGAATCAGAAAGTTCAAATTAACTTGCAGAGATTTAAAATTTGCTTTATTTTGCTGTGTCTTCATGCAGTTGAAAGCAGAACAACTTTCAGACACTCACTGAGTGTTAATGTATGTTCAGACCATTTAACTGCTGCGGTTTTATTTTAGATATTAAACCCAGAAGAAAACAAGTAAACATGGACATCGGGAAGATGATCAGATGAATTTGCTTGTCTCTTTCATCTAAAATTCTAAATTCCCAGATACTGAACCATCCTTGAACAAACCACCACAAAGAGAGTGTCAAAACTGTGCTGGCTTTCAACTGCATTAACACACAACAACAGTACGACAAAAATATAAAGGTTAATAAATGTTGACTGTGAGGGATCTATGATTCGTAGGTAATGGTTTAAAAGACCATAAAGCATTAAAACATGATTTGAAGAGCCATTTTAACAATATTTTTTGACCTATAAGGACCATAATTTTATAAATGATGTAAAAGATAACCACACCATCTCTAAATCTAAAACAAATGACACTGTATGTTCACAGAGTAAACACCTCTCTTGTACCCAAGAAGAAAAGTGAACACAATGTTTTGGTTATTTCAACAGAACTTATATAAAATAAGAAAACTTTAGATGGCGACTGCATACACGGATAAATATGGACATTTTAAAGAGAATAAACATGGTATTAGTAAAGCACTGGATCAACCTGTGCAGTGTTTTCAGGCGACATCCACTTAACAGTGGGTTTTCACGCTGGTACAGTAAGATTTGGAGGATTTGGTCTGGAGAATGTGAACAGTTCACCCAGTGGAGGAATAAGGGGACTAGTACTCCAACATCAGGTCAGTGTGTGTGTGGGAAGATGAGGAAAGGCAATCAGAGGAAAAGAGAACAGCTGCTTTATCTTTAAGTGGACAGCAGTTCAGAGTGTGTGGAAAATAAAAGTGCTGTTGAGTTAGTGGACTTTCCTTTTCCTCGAGCGGTATCGTCTCCTCCTCTGCTTGTACAGGTGGCGGAAATTGATGAAGAGTCCTGGAGGGGAGTGGAAAATCTCTGTCAGTATTAAGCTGAGGTTTGTCTCATCCGCTAGCAACAACCACAAAAAGCCCCATTTCCACAGCACTATACAGGTAATTCATTCAGTCCTCCATAGCACCTCTAGAGAGATGTTTGCACAATATGATGAAAATACGATAAATTCACAGTTGTTCCAAATACAGCCAGATTTGAATCTGTTTCTCCATGATGTGACAAACTAAAACTACAGTAGCACACTCTCGTTATAGTGCATTTACTAAAAATTATATCATACCATTTAGCTTCCAAAGCTGATCACCGTTTTAAACTTTCTGTATGTCCTTTTCCTGCATTTCACGGTGCATTGTCTTTTATTCAATTCATTACACCGTGAAAATCTATGTACAAAGAATTTGAGCGTGCTTGGGTTTGGTAATCCATCACGGGAAACATCATGTCTCTTAATAATAATAAACATGGTTTTAATTTGTAGACTAATGAACAAGTGTGTAGCTCAAAGGACATTCTGTCCATTTTCAACCAGCTTTGCATCATAACAATGTGGGTAATATGTGTAATTAATCTACCCTCCATATTACCAGTGCCTGAATCTCCCTGCAGGGTTCATACACACTTTAACCAGTAAATTTCCAAAACATTTCCATACTTTTCAGCCTTATATTCTTGATCACACATTCTCTGAAGTGTCTGTGTATTGTCAAAGTTGACCAGTCAGTTTTGTAAAATAAAGAGCCAGCCCAAAAGTACATACACTGTATATGAGCACTTGTGTTCACTGCACACAAATCTGGTAATTATGACCCTGACCTAAGAAAACTGCCTTGTGTCTTCACGTTTTGTGGAAATAACTTAAGTGAGAATTAGCCCCCTTTAGTACCTCTGCAGTTAGGGCTTAGGTTCATACACAGCAACCAAAATGATCCCTTGTTTGATGGTGGACCAGAGGGAAGCACTGCAGCTGGTTGTGGGTGTCATGTTGGTCACCGCGGTAAAAACATCTGTAATGGGAGTTGATTTGCGCAGCAACAGCCTGGTACTTAACATTAGCTCCTTTAGCATAATGTTCATAATGTCAAATATTTCACTACACAGTCCACATTTTGCATGTCCCAGGTCCTGGTCTTTGTCATGCCATGCTTTACACTTGTCCAAATGAAGCCAGACATGAATACATCTGCTTCCTTGCATTACGCAAATTTGCATTTGGACTCAAGTAGAAGCTACAACTCAGGTCGCAGTCTGACGTCACCCCCGGCAGAGAACATAACGTCAAGTGATATGACTGACCTGTCTGAACATTATCATCGTAGCCTGTATGCAGTATATATACTCTATTATACAGGTATTTGTGAAGCCAGTTTCAATGACTTTTCCATAACTTTCTGGGTTTATTTATTTTTCCAAAACCCTGTGTAATGTTACACAGCATTTCCCCCGAATGGTATACACGGCTCTACTCAACTTATTTTTTTTATTGTTTTTTACATTAGCAAGAGTTATGGATAGTACTTTTTTGGTAGCACCTTGGTCGAAGTTCCAAGCAAGCTGAACTGACACTAGAAGGTGGAGTTAAAACACTGCAAACCCACCATTTTAAAATAGCCACGCTAACTTTAATAGCGACCGCAATTTTTTTTTTCATTTGACCAAGCTTTTAAAAATGGCAGCCCACAAAACCACGCTGTGCACTACATTAACAATGCTGCACAACTGATGAAGTGCAGACATTCCTGTTTGGTTGCAATATGAAAGGATGCAGTGAGTGTTGCACTGAAGTTGATGTCACAACAGTTTGACACAGCATCGCTATGGCAATCAGCAGAGAACCCTGTCTCCACTGAGGGGGTACTATCCACAGTGAAAAAAGGAAACAGAGAAAGTACCTGGTACAAAAAGTGAGCTGAAATGAGTCGAGCTGTACCAAGCAATGGAAATGAGACATTAGTTGTAGTTTACTGAAGGACAGATAGTGTGTCAGTAGATGTCTCACCCAGAAACATGAGGACCAGGTAGAGCTGCAGAGTGTAGGAGAAGCTCAAAGAGTGTCCCAGCATCGCAGGGAGGGGGAGGCTGAACAGACGCGTCTCATCAAAGATGGGCAGGGACTGGATGACGGCCACCGCTGGAAACATGCACACAAGGACAAACTGTCAGCAGCAACTAACATATCTAACACTTACCCTTGCACCCTTTTGCTTATGCCACTATTTTCTCAGTAAGCATAACAAACTAGACACTGACCTTCAGCCACAGTCCCGAGAGGGTACAGAGGGATCCAGATGCTGTATCTCAGCCACGTTAACATCTTCCACTCTGTGTTTATGCAGGCCAGCATGTAGAAAGGGTACCTGATGGGGAGAAGGAACAGCTGATGTTATAGCAGGCAACACCACATGTTAACCAGAGAGGGGAGGGAAGGTGATCTGAGCCGACCTGAAGATCTCGATGGTGCTCCATGTGTAGAAGACGAAGAAGACAACAGCTTTGTTCTGCATGTCTTCCATACTGCCGAAGATGACGAAAAGAATGACATTCCTCCCTGCCACCTGTGACATCACCGAGCAGAATGAAAAGAGGTCTCAGATTAACCACACTGTGAGGAACTGCGCACAACTGATTGATTTTGAAGTTCAGTTCAGAGCCTGGTGGAGGAAGAGTTTTTTTTCCCACTTAAAACATTCCTCATTTTAGAGCACTTCCAAAAATGATTTGTGTAATATACCAAAAAGATGTTTAAATATCATATGGATGTAATGTCAGGGTGTCCATATACTTTCGGTCGTAGGTGTAACTACTCTTTTCTTTCATGCGTTTAATATTTACAGCACTGTATTACCTGTATCATAGCAGGAAAGAATCCAGTCTTCACCAGACCCAACAGGGGATTAATGACCTCGAGCACGGCCATCATCTGACAGAAATACATCATGTCAGCCGTGGTGTGGAAGGTATCATAGAACGAATCTGTGGAGGGCGAGAGAAACAAACAGACTTAATTAAAAAGCACATTGCATGAGCCACTATCCATAATCCTCATCATTTGCAAAACAAATCCCTGCTGTGTAGTCTTCCTGTTTCTATTCAAATGAGCTCATCTGTGAATAGCTGCTCACAAACAAAAACACAGACCTCTCTCTGTCTGTCTCCTGGACCTCCTGTTTGTTTTTTATTTACTGCACAGTGGTGCTAATTATGCCCGTCTGTTTCTGTGTTCAGTAAACACTGCTAATTATTTTATATATTAATTTATCAGTCCATAAAATTTAAAAGCTATTATCGAGTGTTTTTTTCTGTTTTTATCTTCCATCCTTTTACAGTCCGACAATTCTGCCTTTACTAACATTGAGTGTCCTCGTTTTCACTTTTACAGTGATAGATAGAAACCTATCCCAATCAGGTTTTATGTCCCTGCAAGTAGATTATTACAACATACTGACATTAACCAAAAATAGAGAAATCTGTCCTAAAACGTTCACGATATTTTTGAAAATAGCTGGCAGTAATGTTGCGTATACACAATTTGTAGGTCAGACTAAAACCCAAAAAAACCAAACTAATAATCATTTAAAGGAATAGCTAAAAATGGGATTCAAAGTGAGGACTGAGTCATTACTATGAATCTTATTTTTATAGTTTTGGCCATCTGTTCTCTTAGTTATGATAACTCTGCACGCACAAAGTTAACAGCTGAACTTGAGGAACATGGAGACATTAATAAAAATAGGTCAGATAAAAGGAAAGGTTGTAAACAAAATAGCGGGTAAGTCAAACTTATTTGGAAGAGCAAACACGTGAATAGTAAAATTATGACCCAAACTGTCTGTTGTAAACATCGATAAACATCACAGAATTCAAACGGACTTCCTGTACTGTAGTTGTGAGCTCACAGTTTTTCTTTGCAGTGAAGGGTTGTTACATTTCAGAGGAGCTCACTTTACAGTTTACCTCACAAGAAAGTGGTTTAGCAAATAATATGTGTTTCCTGCCCCTTCTGACTTAGTTGTGGTGATGTTTATGTGTTTCCAGAACTCAACAATTGTTCAGAGCTTTCATGGCTCTTCGATAATACAGCCGAAACTACAAAAATAAGACTGAAGCTGTCATGAACTAGAACTAAAATCAAAGGCCACTGAACTGTCACAACTCCAGTGCAGACAAAAATACTTGTCTAATTTCTAAAAATATACATACGTATAACCAAATGACTGTACTGCGGATCCAACGGTCCAATCTTTACCTCACTGATGACACTTTGGTTTTAGCAAAAGAAAAACTGTTGGCACATTCAAGACCAAATCATTGTCAGTAAGAGGAGAACTAATGTAGACTTGGTTTTGTTTAAGCAACAGACCTCAGAACACAAATCTCAATAAACCTGTGACTAACATGACGCAAAATAATTCTCTGCAGGTAACTGTGCCTTCCTGTGGCAGATGACCTGGACATAAACCTCACTTCATGAACTGACCGTGTTGTTTTTTGGGGTTTGTCTTTACAAACCTTGACCAAGGATGAAGAGTCGAACCGTCATGTTGACAAAGATCCAGGAGAATCCCAAAAACTGCACCAGGTTGTACATAAACAAGTAGCCTTTCTTCAGCCCGAGGTAAGCTAAGGAGCAGAAGAATATAAATTAATGTTAACTGATGCTAACGTGGCTGAATCTCCTCCTACAGGCGAGTAAATGTACATGACAACATTAATGATTCAGCTCATTATGTGGGTTTTTGATGTTTGCAGATGAAGAGCTCAGTGTGACTCACGGTCTTTACGAACTCTCGACTCCACACTTATCTTGTTGATCTTCTCCTCCTCCTGAAAGAAATCACATCATCAATCACACCAATTTCACTCTGCAAAAACCAACATGTTCTTCAATCATCACCTGTTTTATAATGAAGAAAATGAATTATGATCTTTCAATCTTCTCACTAGATCCAGGGCAGTTGAACAATTTATTTAATTCTATGATTTAAAAAGTCACGAGTCAGAAAAGTGTTACTCACTGTTTTATCAGAAATACATTTTCTAATAAAAGACAGTTTCTAAATTCATTAATAAATATTCACAGCCTGCTGCAGTTTCCACACAGTGCGGACAGCTACACATTTCTTAACTGACCGTTAACTTGAAGCTGAAAAGCACAGAAAGGACCTGGGAAATAAATGAAAATCGAAGCGTCTACAGTGGAGCAAAATGACCAAAAGAATGAGTTTGCAGCATTGAACAGACAGGGATTCTTTTGTAATTTAATCAAGAAATTCTTAGGAGGCAAATGGAAAATGAAAACAATCATTTGGGAAAACTGACACAGCAATTCCATAATTGTCCCTATGGTTTTCTTACAGCTGAGTGGAAGGTAGCTTCATTGAGTCATGTTTAGGAAGGGTTACCATGACACAAAGAAGAGAGCTGTCAGGAGGCTTATCTGATATTACAGACCACAATGAGTGATGCAAAGTTTTATGGACTGGCTTTGTAAGGCTGAAGAGCTGAGCTGGAGCTAAATACAAAGCTTCAATGAGGCCTCTGTTTTTCCTTAGCTGCACTAACTATCTAACTGACACTCTAACAAATCCCATAAAACTTGTTTGCACTCACAAAGCCTACATTTTGTTGCCTTCACATCTGACTCATGCCAGGTTTGCGTTGGCAGTCAAAAGCCTTATTCACGATAGACAACATTTTACTCTCTCTTCAGTTTGGACTTACTTTATTACATTTGTTTTCAAGTTCCTACCTTAGCCTGAAGCTCCATCTCGGCATCGGACTCGTCCAGCCAGCGGTCAAAGTCAGGCGCCAAAAACAGAGGCTTCTTCTCCTGCAGTGTCAGCCGGTCCCACCAGCGCTCCTCCTGCTTCCTGATCTTGATGTCCACCTGACGCTGGGTGGACTTATGTTTGATCTGAAAACACGAAAACACGGCATCAGAATATTGTTCTTCACTGAGACACAGAGGGCAATGACATAATGTGAGTAGCTGCAGTACGAACATAGTTTGTACATCTGAATCTTTAATACAAAAAGGCTGTGACTCATAATGTGAGTACATTTGATCTGCTACTGACGCTCACTAACCTTGGACAGTTAAAGGACAAATGGATTTTAGACGAGTCAGTGGAATAAAAAGCTGCAGCTCTTTGTCTGACTGAGACATAAATTCACTGATCATAAAGTGTGTATCCCGGGCTGTGGTGTACCAGCTAATCAAGCCTCTCTTCAGCAGGGAGGCATTTTTCAATCAGCGTTCACCTTGACTTGTTGGCAGCAATTTCAGCTCAATCAGTGCCATGACGCATTATCGTGCAGTCATTCATGTTCAGTTATGATAAAAAACTGTGGATTTTACATCTGAACAACAAGAGAAAATCATAAGAATCGGGCTATGTGCAAAAAGGTTTGTATTGTAACAATGTTAAAACTAGACAAAGAATCTGGAAGGTCTTAACTGCATTTTTAGTTAAATGCTATTATTTTGTTTTAAATATTTATATTCAGTTACATGTAAGAAATGCTCGAAGGTGGGAGCTGACTACACATACATCTGCTTCTTGGCAGGGTCTGACATTTACACCCATCTTACCACATGACACCACTAAAAGACAGAAAGTACAACTACAAGTGCAGCAAAATAGTTAATACCAGACACTGTAAGACAGTAACTACAATCCATAACTGCCCTTCTGCACTCTAGCATTTAATTTAAATTATATTACCATGATGCAAAAACAATTCATGTCAACATTACAATCGATTTCACCACTAATTAGTAACAGATTAATAAAAGATCATTACCTCAGGTCTGACAGGTTCCAGGAACTCCAGACTGAACATGTATTCATTATCTCCTTTAGCTCCATGGCCCTGTGCTGTGGAGCAATATTAACATTACACTTATATATATTCTAACAATATTAAGCTTCGTATTGCTTTATATAGAAACTGCAATCATAAATAACCTCATGAATGATGCAAATGTTCGTGGAAAATTTTACAACGTTTTACTGTAAGTAAAGTTGTTATTTTGCGACAGAGCAACTTCTCTTAAAGGGTTCTTATAAACATTATGTTCCTCTTTACATGCATCAAAATAAATACCAACCTCTGAACTGAAGTGTGTTGTTTTCTTGCAGGCTGATGTCGAGATCCTGAAAGACACAAGGGCAGCCTTCACAACCAAGGACATAGGTTTCTTTTCAACATTGTGGGAGGGACATATATAGAAAAGAGGGCTTAGGGGTCCTCCACCAGAAAATTCTCAGCATCAAAACACTTAATTTCCTGCATTCTGGAGGATTTTATGCCTCAATTTATGGCATAACTGTCTTTAATTATTTCTAATAGGGGGGACAAACACACATGATTTAAATGTTATTCTACACCTATGTCCACAACTAACTTGACAAGTCTGGTGATATTCTATATTTGTCTTACTGCAAATGAAATGAACCATGTATTAGTCTTTCAGTACTTATAGACCTTCTTTTTCTGTCTGTTTTACTCAACCTCAGCCCATTGCTTCCTACTGAAGACATACATCTTTAAAAATAGGCCACAAACTATATAGTTCAATTTGTTAAAATAAAAGCGGAGTAGTTTTCTAAAACAGCCGAACAGGTAGCTCTTAGCAAATGTTACGCAAAATTAATTCAATAGAACTTCATTTATCCCGAGGTTAAAAAAAATTTTTTAAAAAAAATTCACGTGCCAGAGAATGCTTTAAAATACAATAACACCAAGTACAGTAACCACATTTTAACGTTTACAACCGGTAACAACCAGAACAACCAGAAGATTCCCAGGTCAGAGTCCATCATTAGGTCCAGTTTTACAACAATAGAGTATTTAATATTGGCAAAATATACAAATATACAAGATAAGAAGTGTTTGGAGTAAATAACAATTGGAGTAAATAGTGCATTTGTTGCAGTCTATTTCCAGCAGCAGAATAATTCACATTTGGTGCTTTAGGGAGAAACACACAGCAGGATGGTACATGTGAGTTTTTGGACAAAAATTGAGCTCTCTGGCACAAATGAGCTTTGGCATTGTTGCTTTTGGCCCAGAAAAAGGCAGAATATCACCATACTTATCCTTTAAAATGAGATGTAAATGTATTAGACACTTCTAGGTAAATGTAAAGTTAAAGTTAAAGTTAGAAGGTGTTGATTCATCTTTATGGGAATTTTAGAGACTGTAATGTGATGCTGATTAACTGTATTGCATTATACTATATATATTATACTTATATATTATACACAAGTTTCCTACATTTAGTCTTTCCTTGTGGATAAATAGGCTTTAAACGTGTAGCATGACAGGTGTTCTTCTGTCAGCCTGCTTCAGCTGTCATAAAGCCATTCTCCTAAGAGGCTTAACAAGATCCAGAACAACCATTAAAGGTCATGCATCTTTTATAAGACATTTGTAAAACAGATGCAGGACGTGGATGGAGGAGGAGGAGAACCTGTATTTCATGTTACTAATGCAAACACAGACAGCAGAGTGAAATTAAAGTAATCTGAGACAGGCTAAGTGTTTAGGTAAAGATGTAACCCACCCAAACCAGCTAAGATCATTCTTAATACAGGGTTTTGACCAGCTGACACAAATCATTAACACCTTGTCTACCTTTCTATTAAGCTGGGTTTGTTATCTTGAGGACTTCTTGCTGATAATCATATCACAGTATTTGTTTAAGTAGCTATAGCTAGTGTGGGGTGCAGCTACAACACAAGGAAGTTAAACTACAGCTGCCATTTTTTCAGCTGTAACTGTCCAGTAATTAAGATGTCAATGGCAGTTAGTAGTGTTTAAATTAAAGTGTTAATTTCGACACCGAACTTCGACACGCCAGCGTTATATAACCATTGCTATAATGTTATTTCGTCAGCAAAATATCGTGAAACTTTTATAAACACGGTACAACAGTGTATTATTGTCATATTATTAGTTATCCTCTGACCATCACACATAAGCTAACCGTTAACCGTTAGAGGTCAGTTTAGATATCCTCTCACTGAACACCATCACTGAAGCTAGCTAACGGTTATGCTAACCGTTCAAGCTAAACATTAGCTAACGTTACATCGCTAGCATGATTTTAATAAAGTTTAGAGGCATTCAGATTACATTAACGTTAGTTGAGCAGTAAAGGACAGGTAAGTGTGAGTTAAAGCTGACAGGAGCCGGGTGGATGTAGTGGACTGACTTGTTCCTACCTTTGCATCGCTCAATTCCACCCGGAGATAGATCTCTCCATGCCGCTGAGCCCAGTAAACATGCGGGGTGAGGATCTGCATCGTGTCTCGGTGTTTTCTGACAACTACATGCTATAGGAAAGAGGAAGATTTGACTCTAACTGATGCACTGAAACCGTCATCTGGCAGGCTGCCATCCCCCCCACACACAGTGGAGGATATCACACCAGATGATGGAGCGAACTTCCGGGAGGAGGGCGCTAACGGACTTCAAAATAAACATCCTGAAGCACCAGTTGGACAGCTTCAAAATAAAAGTCTCAAAACTTTTTAATATATATTTTTTTTATTGTTGAGACATCCTCCAAACATTTTAAAAGACATTTAAAAATATGTTGCTTGTCATAATAATTTGCGCCTAATATGCTGATTTTATTTTTAACAAAAAAATATTGAAATTGATATTTGATGTTTATTTCGAACATATAAACAAGCAGACAGACAGAAAGAAAGCAATATTTACAAAAAATGAAAAGCCTAATATCAAAGCAATTTTCAGTTATCTTGATTTACACATCTGAAAAGGAGTGGGAGGAAGTTTAAACTTATTGAATCCCACCCCTTCTCCATATGTCATTAAGAAACAGACAGCTTCCTTATACAGATAAACCTGTACTTTAGACTTTTATAAATATACAGAATATATCTGAATTCTCTGATATATCCCCCCACAAAACATTTTAAAAGACATATAAAATATGCTGCTTGTAAAAATAATTTGTTGTGTCTTATATGCTGATTTTTTTTTTTTTTTTTTTTTGCTTTATAAAAAAGGTTAGTCAAATAAATATTAATATTTTATATTTATTTCGAACATTAAAAAAAGACATGAACAAACAAACAAGCAGACAGACAGGAAGAAAGTAATATTTACAAATAATGAAAAACACAATGTAAAAGCAATTGTGAAAAGAAACTGACAGCTTCCTTAGATGAACCTATATCTTAGACTTCCCTCAAAATATATATACAGAATATATCAGAATTCTCTGACTTTAGACTTTGAACTCCAGCAGATGTTTCACATGTGGCCCTAATCCTCCTCAGAAGACGATATCAACTTTTAAAGGTCCAGTGTGTATGATCTACTGACATCTAGTGGTGAGGTTGCAGAACCGAAAGTTCTCCAAACATGTAGGAGCCCTATCTTGAGCCAGTTTTTTGTTTGTCCATTCTGGGCTACTGTAGAGCAACATGGCAGTATCTTGGACTCCAGAAACACAACTGTTCTTATTTTCAGGTGAATATAGCCTACACTGACATAGTTAGAACTATTATATGCCATTTCTGCCAATAGATGCCCATAAATCCCACACACTGGGCCTTTAAAATCCCCTGCACAACTTAACTCCAAAGCAAACATCCTCATATCTAATGTTCTCAGTCTCAGATTGTTTCTCATGCTTGAGGAGGTTTAATTGTCACATTATTCACAATAAAAATACTTCCTACATTAGTATTCATACCACTGCTAAAATGCATTCATGTTGTTGGTTTAAGTTATGTCAAGACATTGATAATTAAAAAATGGGGTCTTACAACAGGAAAACACATTCATTACTCAGAGAAATAAGACCATATTTAGGCTATTAAGGACAGTATAGACAATAATTTCTGTTTATAGATTTCACTGATGATACAGAGCCTTTACTCCAGTCAAAAGGATCAACATTCTAATCACATGAAGGCAAAAAACATGCAACACTGCAGAATTAAATCAATGTTGGCAAAAATTCAGTTTACATGTCAAAGGAATTCCCCCACGGTTACCATTTGTAAATCAATTAGTCATGCCATGATACCTTGAATATTTGAAGAAGCCTTTGTTTTGTTTGCATGTCTCCGTGGAAGACGGGAAACATATTGATTTACCGACTGACTGGGGACCATGCACGTTTATCAACAGTAAAACAATCTCAAAACTAGGGATAGACCAATATGGATTTTTTAGGGCCAATGCCAATACCGATTTTTTTCCATCACCCTTAGCCGATGACCGATTATGGACTGCCGATTTTCTTGAGCCGATATTTGGGGCCGATACTGCTTTTGCTCCCTCAATTTACATCAAAAAAATGACACAATGATAACAAATATTACAGGTCTCAAGTTTAAAATAAGAAACATTTATTGAACAGTAAAAAATACTAAAAAAAGATGGAAAGTTGAGGTAGAACAGGTAGATTATTATTATTATTATTATTATTATTATACATTCAAATAAAAAAAAGAGTTCAGTGCTCTTAAATCTTCCAGTAATGTCTTTATAAAATAAACAAATATTTAAGCTGAAGCATAAATAAAACAACAACTACTGTACACAGTAGGATTCAACAACTTTGTTCAACTTAACCACATACTTTCAAATGAAAAAAAGTGCCAGGGAAAAATAAATCCGCGAACCCACGCGCGTATCAGCCGATGCCGATACAAGTAAAAAACTCAAATATCGGCCCGATATATCAGCCGGCCGATGTATCGGTCTATCCTTAATCAAAACACCTGTTTACAAACTCTCACAACAACACCAAAGTCTCATTTATCCAGGATATGTCAATACTTCTCAGACACATGCATTTCTGCTATAAACACTTGGTATTGGACTCCAGCTTTGAAGAGAGCACAAATAAGTTTCACTACAGTTCAGTTTTAAATAATAAGGTTTTCTGTGTTTGGGAAGTACTGAGCATATGACTGGATAAATAAGACTTTGATTTCACTGCAGGAGTTGTGTGAGAGTTTATAAATGCATGTTTTGATACAGCATAGTTTTGCTGTTGTTAAAGGTGGTCCCCTGTCAATTAAAAAAATTAATATGTTTGCTGTTTTCTGTGAAGGCATGTGAGAAATGTATTCAGGAATTCAAGGTAACAGGACACGACTAACTGACATATAAACTGTCATACATTTTGTGGGTGAAGTATTCCTTTAATGTATCAGTTATAATAATCCAATTTTACCATACATAACAATATAACATAACATAGTCACAGGCCATTGTGCTGCAGAATGGGTGGCCTACTTTTAATTTTGACACTTTAACTAAATATACTATTTATTACATTGCATTTTTGTAAAACTATTAATGTGTGGTAATGTTACTCAGGTAAAAGATCTGAATGGTGAACTTGTTATGGAATAGTTTCATCTCTGGTGTTGTAAGAGATTTAAAAACGTCTTTAAACCAAAAACCATTATTACGAGCCAGTGCGGACTCATGGGCAGGACTGTGCAAAGCTTCAAAGTACGATTTTAGTCGGCGTTCCTGAACGCATCACTGTAAAAAACACTTCCACATTCCCGGTCAGACTTTATTTAAGAGACGTTTAAGTTCGCTCGGTTCGTATTTACGGTGCAGTATTTTTAGACAGGGCTTGAAATCAAGAAGAAGTCCAGCTGTTTTTCGGTGGATGTTGCCTTATCCAACAATTGGATGATCGTTTTCATAACCACGGTACCTCGGTAACGCCTCCATGTCGAGTGTCTGCGGTTCCAAAGTACAGATAACGTAGACTAGCTAGCTTCATAATGTGGTGAGAGTTCACCGGGTGAAAGTGGACTGATCTGACTTGATCCTTCCGCAGTTTGTTACTCACAGATGTCAGTTTAACTCTCTGCTGTAACATCAACGTTACTGTTACGTGTGTTTTCTTCAAGAAGCAAAATGAGTGCAAAAGGAGAAGCGACCGAGGAACCCCCTACAGCTTCAGTTTCACCTCAAGCTAACGTTACAGACCAACAGAAGAGGACGAAAATCATTTACATCGTGTACCTCATCGCTGCTCTGGACATCACGTGGATGTTTTTACAGTTTTCTGTCACCCCTGTAAGTACTTCTGTTATGTCAGAGCTGAAAGCTGAGATTTCCGTGCCGGCCCTGAATGTGGAAACTCTGGTTAAAGATGACCTGTAGCATTTATTACAGGTGTTATTATGCAGTTATTATGTGTATTATACGACGGTATATAAGATGTCTTTGCTGCGATTACATTTCTTAGCAGCAGCTTCCCCACATGTTACAGCCATGCTGCCAACCTTTAAGTCTACTTTCGATTTCTAAGGGGCGTGATCTACTGCTGCAGATCGTTAAATCTACAACCAATCAGAGCATCACAACATATCTGGAGCCACTGACCAATGTTAACACACTGCAGAGATGCAGAGATGAACTTTACTGGTGTAGCATCATTATATCTGAGATTTAGTGAGTATTGAAGTCTTTGCATACACTCACAGGCAGAGTATTGCAGAAATACAATGAGAATTTCATACTGTGTCTGTGCAGAGTGTCTTATAACTCGCCCATTATTAGATAAATGGTTGTGTTGGGTGAAGTCTGTTTGAATGAAACAGAGACCAGATGCAACTGTCAGGGCAAATGAAACATGAGCTCACAGATTCATCTGGTTCCCAGGCAGGGCCATAATCATCTATTTAACACTGGTGGTGGTGGGGGCCATTTTCAATCAAGTGGCAACTTACTTGAAAAATGAAACCAAGATGAAGTGCCAAAAGTGCCCTGTTTGGTTCAGTTAAATCAAACTCAAGTTGGTCTGCCCCCTAAGTGTGGTTCGTTTGGGCAGGTGTGAACACAGCAATCGTACTCGGGTGTGCATCAAAACAACCGGACCAAAACCTTGTTGAAACTATACACATAATTATGGGCGGGGACAGTTGAGCGACAGGCTGTCTGCAAGACATTAATACAGTCTGCGATTCAAACTCACCCCTTGCTCCTACACAGCTCCACCCTCTTGTCCAAATATAGTCACTTTTGGTGCCAAAAAACCAAGATGGCGACAGCTGAAATGCTGAACTTGAGGCTTCAAAAAGGAAGTTCACAAACCAATGGGTGATGTCACTGTAGCTATATAGTCTGTGTTTTCAATTGACACCTTCTGCGACCCAACCCTCCACAGGTGTCCCCGGGAAACTCTTCCCAGGAGATTTTTTTCAGAAACTTAACAGCCAAACTGACCACTTTAGAGCATTGGAACAAATAAACAAAAATCCACGATAAGAGGTTTTTAAAGTATTGATGACAAAGTGCCATTTTGGGGAGCCTGCATATGATTCAGGGCTGCACAGGAAGAGTGCACATACTGTGACTTTTTATGACAAACTACCACTGTACAAAAAGTATAACAATTGACAGTAAATAACACCTACATTACATTAAAGGTGTTAAAATGATAACACATTTGAAAGTAATAAAATAGCGAGACGGTTTTGACATTGATTGTACCTTCCCATTGCAGTCGAGCAACAGCTTTTGCTTTGGTATGGCAACACCATTTGAACAAACCACAAGCACAACTGAAGACCATAACACTATAACCAGTAGTAATTATTATGGTAATTTGTTACGTTTATTTATGATCATGATGACATTTGGATGACGGTGTGTAGTTGCCTTTTTGTGAAATGCATCAGTCAGGTGAGTGTCATGTGCAGAGATTTCACACTGACCCTGTGTTGTAAAAAATATCTGATTTCCACATCATACCTGCTGTGAATGTGTTAATATGCTCTATATGATTGTGTGTGAGTGAATCTGTATTTTCATCATGTCTCTCTGCAGTATTTGGCAAAGAAGCTTGGCTTCGACACCTTGTGGTTTGGTTATCTGCAAACCACGGTCGGTGTAATCCAACTGCTTGGGGGTCCTATGTTTGGAAGGTAAGCACAACACAAAAGTTTCTGTTATAGCTATTTTTACAGACACTAATGTTATACTTGATGTATCACAGAAGCTACTGTTTTGCCATTGCTAGTGATCTACATTTGTTTTGTCTGTCAGAAAATAAACTTGTGGTTCATGTTTTGTTGTTGTCTGCAGGTTTGGAGATATCTTCGGAGCACGAGCAGCTCTGTCTCTGGCATGTTGTGCAACAGTGGTTTTCTTTCTACTGCTGGCCATAGCAAACCATCCTGCCATGCTGTTCGTCCACAAACTCCCCACAGTCTTCATGCATGTCCTACCTGGTGAGCGTCTACAATCCTGCTCACTCAGTTTGACACTTTAAACTTCAAACCTGCATTATTCTTTGGAATAGATTAGTCATTCACTGTTATGCATTCATTCTTTCTTTCTCTCCACCATATTCTGTGGTTGAGTCTGGTGAATTATTAAAAGTGGAGCCTTTAAAACACTTCACTCAGCTACTGAGAAATGTTCAGTAGTTGTCTTTCTTGATTACTAAAGAAATTTTAAACTGCACGCTACTGAAAGATAATCAGTATTTGTCAGGATTTGGATGGTGCGCTAACAGAAATATGGGTGAAGTTAAATAGTATGTGACAAACAACATGCAAAAACCGTGAAGTATTTAGTTAAGTTTCACCTCTCTGAGCTGCTCTACTGTGTGACCTAATCTCTCATCAAATATGATTTGATCCTAATTTAACTTTTTATAACAGCTGCAGTTTCACTTGCTTCTGTCATCTTGTTCCTCTGCTGTCTGCAGCATCTCAGATGGTGGTCACAGACCTGTCAGAACCTGAAAAACGGGCAGACGCTTTATCCAAAATTGGTCTGTGTTTCGCTGTCGGTATGATCATTGGGTCCACGTTGGGCGGCCATCTTAACAGACGCTATGGGTGAGTGTCACAGTGTGTGTGTGTTTGTGTTGGGAGGTGGAGGATGAGTCTAGATTGAGTGGTGCACTGTGGAGTGAAGAGGTGGATGAGGTTTAAAAGTCATATGGCTAATGTGATGTTTGAGCATTTTCTGTACATGGAAACACTGCATTAGTTCCAGAGATCATTCTGCTGAGAAACATCCAGTCACTTAGTTTTAAGTGTCGGTTATTCAAGTTAAGAAAAACTTAACCAGTTGCACAAAACACCAGTTTTCTCCTTAAGTATGACACATCCGGCTTAATCTCTCCTTAGCTGAGGGACTTACACAGTTGCACAGGATCCCTGAAATAAAGCATGAACTACTTTACTGCATTGAAAGAGATTTTACAGCGGTACAAGTTTCCACGGATATCGTTTGTTTGCTTGGACTCACTCTTGTGGGGCTTGTTTTTGTCTCACAAAGTTGGCTTATAGGTAGTTAAAAATGGCAGAAGAAAAGAAGACAAGTAAACAATATTGGTCAGAGGAGGAGAAGATTGAATTTCTGGAGGAATACAATCATAGAAAGCACAGACTACAAAGTAAATTGCTAAGGTCTTTTGTGCAACAGTCGAGGGATTCCTTAAGTGTAAGACCAAGACAAGGAGAAAACCATAAATACTTAAGTGAACATTTTAAGGAATCCTTAAGGAGAAGACTTAAGGGTGTTTTGTGCAACTATGCACTATATCTATAATACACGTAAAATGTCCACCTAATGCTGGAGATATTCTTGCTTTTTAACCTTGCGTTTGTAAAGACAACTGGCTGCGTCATGATTTGTTCACATGCTTACCTATTACATGTGTCACGGGAGGATTTCACGAGGGCACACCAGAGAACTCAGATGTGTGGAGCCTCTGGATTTTCATGATGTAAACAGTCGGCGTAGCAGTCTAAGACTTTTCATTTAGGTTTGCAGTTTCTCCACATTGACTCCTAAAACAGTACTGATCTGTTGTCAGCTATTTTTACAAGCATATTTGTCACTTTGCAGCAGCAATGAGGCAGGTAATGATGGACTTGGTCTGTTTGCTTTTAAAACTTTATGCCCTCGTTTCGCTGCTGAAGTACCTACTGACCCCTGACCCTGTTACATCACCATACTGCACCTACACTGCCTCTACAGTTCATGTGCGTTTTGCATCTTGCAGAGTGTTGTTGATTGTGTGATTTTCTGTTGGTGTGCACAACCAACGCTGCTAACAGGCGCAGGATACGTGAGGCAGCCATCATGGGCACATGAATGTCTACTTAAAGGCACGTATATCTCCGGCTTCACACCTCTTTGACTTTGTGTTTCCCAGGGAGACCTTCACTGCTTGTTTCGGTGCTGTGGGGAGTGCCTTCAGTTTACTGTTGGTTTTGATGTTCATTCCAAAAACGACCAAAACTCAAGCTCCAAGAGCCAACACAGACAGTAAGACACACCTCTGCCTGCTACATCTGAAGTTCTCAGCTGTTTGGGAAGCTGTATGATTTTTTTGACCAGCAGTTGGTAGGTTGAGAGACAATATGTTCAAACTTGTGCTGTAGCTTACAGTTCATGAGTAGACAGTGTACAGTTTGCAGGTATGATTACATGCCGTTTAATGTACTGCAGCCTACCAGCTAACTAAACACTACACAGTCAGAGGTGCAAATCACAGTGAAGGGAAATTAAAAAATATCTTATTGTTTAATTTGTGAACAGAATGAGGCGCCATGGTTGCTGAATTCATCCAAATTTGACTCATAATCCAAAAGTAAAGTGTTTTTATTTTATGCAAAAACTAGTCTGATTTTGAATGAGCTAGAGGTTTTGACAGTCCACACATTTCTTTTGCCTTATTAGAGATGATGTAATCCGGAGGGTATCGGGCTGTTTGTGCAAATTTACATGATTTTTACTCCCTCTTTGAATTTGCTGCAGGCGAAACCAAAAAGAAGTCAATATTCAACATTGGAGAGATCACAAGACTGATGAAGTTTCCAGGTGTGAAGCGGACTTTTGTTGTGAAGATAGTTGCAGGTTTGCCGTCAGGTGAGATAATGGGAGGTTTGATTAGAGACACAAGACTGAATTTACAAGGGCTGCACTCCTTATAGGTTTATCATCACTGCAGTGTCAACTTGCGTGATTGCACATTGCACTCAGGGATTTTTTGAGTTAGTTGAAAGACAGTATCAGTTGAAAACTGAAGGCCAGATGTGTCGCCTCCCTCTGCATTTACATGGTGATTTACTGGACTGAAATTATGCTTCCATCGCACAATTGATTATTAAAGATTCTGTGTCTAGATGCCACTTAACTGACTGGAACATGTAAGGAAAATAATACATGTAAAAACAGTCTGTTCAGCCTGGGTTTAGTAGAGTTACATTTAAATAACTCTGGACATTTTACTTGAGCACTGACACTCTGTAAATCTAACCGAAGCATTGTTCTTTTTTTCCTCAGGCATTTTCCAAGTGATGTTCTCCATCATTGCGATGGAGTTCTTCAAGCTGCAGCCTGAGGAGAACGGCTATCTGATGGCGTATTTTGGCATCACCTCAATTGTAAGTGTCACACAGACTAAAATACAAAACAAGCTGATGATGATTTCAGTGCTCCTGATGATGTCAGACTGTAAGACGACGTCAGTAAAACTTTGTGTGTCTGTTCAGGTCATTCAGGGAGGAGTGGTCGGTCGGCTGACAGCCAGATACTCTGACAACTCACTGCTGCTTCTGTCCATCGCAGTGGCTTCTTTTGTGGGACTGGCTCAGGTACACACAAAAACACTCATATAAACACACACATGCCAGAGCAGGGGAGTATTTAGAGTACAGTAGTGGACTGTTTCTCAGGATCTCTGAAAAACAGCTTTGTTTCAGCTCGATAAAACAATTTATTAAACCTGTACAAGGCTTCCGTCTTCCTGTTTTCCTTGTTTTTGATTAATTCTATTTTTTTGTCCCACCTTATTACTTCTTTTTATATTTCTCTCCCAACCATCCAGTAGTTGTTGAAACATTTCATCTTAAGCCACAACTGTGAACCAGCTGATGACAATAGAGTTAGTCAGGAGATTACCATCGTTTTTAGGCTTCATACTCTAGAGACCATGACTTTGTGTAATGTGTTCATGGCAATCAATCCAATAGTTGATACTGATAATGATATTTCAACCTGCTCTCATTCTCAGTTTGTTTCATGCCGTTTAGCGGTGGTATGAGATGCACCAGGCATTGCTTTGCACTTCAAGTAACTGACGCAGCATAAAGAAAGGAGAGAGTCCACATAGGGCAGGTGGGAAGGGAAGTTGATGGGTCAAACAAACCTCAGACTTTGGACAGACCGCTGTTTGTGACCCGTGTGAAACCAAAAGTCAACCTACATTCCGACTTTGTATGCATTGAACCAACAGTGACTTACATTTCTTGGTCAAACCAAAGTTTATTTTGGAAAGTCACAATGCATGTAACAATCATGTAAATTACCACGCTGTCCCTGAGAGTCCAAAACTGATGCTGGAGGGTACCTGTTGTCGTAGTTTGACATGTAGGGCCACTGACCAGGTGTTGGTATTTGACGAGTTGGGAGTGAGAATGTGTTTGATGTTTAAGTCTGGACTAAAGTGGTGGACTGACCGACATTTCCATTGATAGTGCCATGCTGCTGATAAAAATATTACATTTTTGTTGGTGAAATCTCTTTAAATCTGAGGATTTATTCCATTTCTACTTTTCATAGCAATAGAATACATGTTTTTAATGTTGTCTATAAGAATTTCTTCTTTAGGCTCAAGTGATTGGCATTTGTTTATAATGAAAATAATCCTCAGTGGCACTTTATGCTCAGATACCTAATTTTGATGATTCTTTCTCTCTGCAGGCTTACATGCAGAATGTGTTCCAGTTCTGCCTCACAGTCGTCCCGATGATGTTTTCTCTCAGCGTATTCGGTGTCATCACAGACAGCATGCTCACCAAGGGCGTACCGTCCTCTGACACAGGTGAAGTCACCCTGCTTTTCTGCTCATGCAACATTCAGGCCATCTTCACAACATTAAGAGATGTTTCTCATCAGTGTGATTCTGAAATGTGGTGTGGGAAAACAGAAAATTCATATGTGATTTTTCTGCTTGACAACTATGCACACCGGGTCCGGTGCATATTATCTGCTTTGCTGTGTTCCATGTTTTGCATGTTTGTGAATGAAGCCAATGAGTGTTCAGTCCACACAATGAAAACTATCCAGACAGAATATAAAGGGCTAACGTTAACTGCATGATACACAAACTAATTGGACCCCAGATTTGATGCTAACATTAGCTTTGTTGGCTCACCCAGTTCTGTGACAAACATATAGCAAATGCTGCTGGGTGATCCCAAGCCATATATTGTCCTTTATTTAGTCATTGTGGTTGTTATTGCTGTGTTTGTTGTATAGTATTGGGTGGTGAGAAACAAAATTGATAAGATGTTTTCCATTAATGGCAGCAAGCTAGCTATGACCTGGAGGTATGACGTCAGCTGGAACAAAACATTTCATTGGTCATACATATATTGCTGCAGGTGGCAAGCTGCTGAAATCCAGGGCCATCTGAATATTTTTCCATCCGCAAGAATGTTACGCAGCCAAGCGTTTCGTAAGAACTGACAAAACAGTTTTTTCCATGCAAATTATTTGGACAAAAATCCATGTTTGGTGTGAAAAGGCTTTAACTTTAGGCAACTCTATTACATTCACTCTTTCACATTTTGATCACTTGGTGTGTGACTGCATCTGATCACAGCTACTTTAAACAAAAGAAGGAAAAGAAATAAAACTAAAATCTCTGATGTTTCAATGTAAGGTGTAAAAATACCAAAACCAAATGAAACAGAAAATAATATGAAAACTAGTCCATACCCATTGAGTGCACAGTTGCCCATGTACAGTTTCACATGGTGTGTGTTTGGGATACAGGTCATAGGAAATTGCAGAAAATAAATAGTCAACTGAACCCATTAAGAAGAGCAATGTATTCAGTTTTTGTGAATTTGATAGTACGATTGCTTTATTGAAAGTGCAGTAGTACCATTGCCAATAGTGGGATAGTTAGTGGGCTAAAACTGTACATTAGTAGTTGAGGTAGCACATTGAAAGGCAGATAGTTAAAGTAATTGCCTTATAGAAGCTCAGTTTTATTAAGTTTTCCAACTTTTGCCAAGAGGGAACTTTAGATATTGGTCCCTAGATTATGTTCACCCAGTTTCATGCAGATCGGTCAAACGTAATATTCCTTCATTCGCATCCTCCCATGACCCTCTACCACTGTGCCACATTTCACATGGATTGACCAAGTCAGTGAGGAGAAAAACGTGGAACAGACACACACACACAGACAAGTTTTTGTCATTATATAGTAAGACTGCAGGCTCAGCACACATCAGATAGTGTGAATTAACTAACTTAAAAATGCAGATGTACTAAAGAACCCATTTTGTTCTTGTACTCAGGCACGATGCTGGGACTGTGTGCATCCGTCCAGTCTCTGCTTCGCACGATTGGACCGACCATGGGCGGCTTCCTGTATGTGAACTACGGCCTTCCCTCCATAGGGTTGATCCAGTTTGTTGTGAATATCACTGTGTTTGTGTACCTGCTGCTACGTTGGCCTGAGAAGACAGAAGAGCGAAAGGAGTAAAATCAGTTTTTAAAAGACCTCTTTTCATCCTCAATTAGTCATCAAACTACCAGAGGAGATGTAAATTCAGTATTTGATTTTAGGAAAAATCATTTCTACAGTTGCATACATTTGAATCACTCTGTCACAGTGGTTTACATAACGAGATGAGGTCAAGTCAGTTTTTCCAGTTTGGTTGCTGTTTTATCTGTGGTGAAGTTTCAGATGTAAACCACTAGATGGCAGCAAACCCTCCATTTTATCTCATGATACTTTCCCAGGGTTTAAAATGTTCATACAAGTTGTTCTAAAACCAGTTTGCTGTTACTTAGATTTTATTAAATGTCATCAGAAATTAAAAAATAAGAATTACACCAATTAACATCATGCCTAATCAAAACTATTTTTAATATACCAAAACAATTCTTAATAAAAAGTTTATTTTCTTATGTGTCATTGTTTTTCATTTAACTATTAAAAATGTTTTGTACATTTATTCATGAAGAGGCAGATAGATATTCCAGACTTTTGTCTGCGTTGAATAAGTCACTTAATCTTAAAGGTCTAAATGCTTTTTCAGATCTGTGGCAGAAACGTATAAATGTAATTGAAATAGTCATATAGTTCATGAATAAAATGAATACTGCCAGAACATTTCAGCCACTTCAGTGCAGTGATGATAGCATGATCTTTCCACAAGCAACTGGAGCTTTATTCATCTGTTAAAACTATGGCATTGGACTGGACTTATACAGATAAAAAGAGATTTCATCATGTTTTTATTTGATCCTTACAACCAACAGCTCGGTTTAGTCCCAGTCTGCAGAGCCACTCCACTACATTTATTTGCGAGCTTAAATCAGCCACCTGTCACTTTTGATATTCAAAACGTGATGAGATTTTTAAGATACAACACATTGTTAAAAATCAAACCAGACATTTCCAGACTTTTTGGCTTTTGATCCAGCATCTAGGGATTTGCATGTTGTGTTTGAAATGTCTAAAATGTGTTAGCAGTTAGCAAAATTTGTGTATGTTACAGATACCTACATTCATTCTCTCTTCATTTCTACTTGAGCAGCCATCAGGCAGGAGACATGCTGCTGCTTTTGTCAGCTAGTTGACAGTAGAACACTGGTAAAGCCACTGGGGACCAACCAACTAATTTCATCTTTTATTTTTATCTTCCAGGTGGGTGAAAGTCTCAGAAAGAACAGCTAATCATAACTCAATATTATGTTCATTAATTGCTGTTGTTAGGTTTATGTAGCAAGTTAGGTTTTATAATCAACAGGTGTCAGTAAGCTGTGATAGATACACGGGGTGGGGTCTTTTGTGCTAATGTGACTGCCAAGAGTCCAATAGGGTTATGATGCACATCAAACTGCCTTGCTGTGCCTACTAAGGCTTTTTGGTGCATGTTCGTCCACCTACAACAAATGGTCTACCTCAAATTGTGTGTGTCAGGTGCTTTAATCATGTTTTGGCTTATTTTTTCTTCTTTCCTCCCCCATTAATCATCTCATGTCCACACAGATCACCACACTATCTTCTGAGCCTTTGGTGGGGCATAACCGTTAGATCGAGAACCACTGAACTAAACTCCCTAAATGTTTATAAAGTAGATAAAACTAAAAGTAAAATGCAGTTGAAGCATCAGCGTTTAATAATCTAATAATGTGTTTTATATCAGTAACAGGGGACTTTTTCTCTGCAGAGCAAATATAATATAAATATGATATGAATTTTAAGATATTAAATACAGGACTTTTACTTGTAATGAAGTATTTTATTAATGTATACTTTTAATTGAATAAAAGATTTAAATACTTCTTCCACCACTATGTCATCAACATGACAATATGTAACTAATATGTATTAACAAATATTAAATCACCAATGCAGAAAAACAAATGACGTACAGCACCCTACCCCTGCAGAAGCCAAGCTGCAGCATGTTGAAGTGATGTCACAAAATCTGCAGCAGGTGTCTTCATTGTTTCTACAGAATACTCTGTTTATGAAATATTACATCCCACAATCCGGGATAAATATTATCTTATTTTATCAGTAGGGGGTCGGTGGTGTTACGGAGTCATTAAGGACCAGGCTGCACCTTCAACAGATGTCACTGGTGTGATTTCTTTGCCAGTTTGTTGAGCCAAATATGCAATGAAAGCAGCCACACAAGCGGAGGAGACTGACATTCAGATTTCATCTTAAAAATTGCAACAAATAAAGAACCCATGTTTGTTTATTTTGTTGTCTTTCTTTTCTTAATGATCTTAAGGAGACATTTTGAAGCAAAGCTTTCGGCCATAATTGACATGCTTTTTTTATTTTAAAAAATTAAGGTAAATTGGTATATTTTTTAACATTTAAAGGTCTAGGCGGTTTAGGAGCATCTATTGGCAAAAAAATGGTATACAATATTTATAACTACATTTTCATTACTTTAAAATCACCTGAAAATACTTTTTTTTGTGTGTTTTCATTACTGAAGAATGAGCTGTTTATATCTACATATGCAGGAGGTTATCTTCCACAGAGTCTGTCTTCTTGTTCTACAGTAGCCCAGAATGGACAGACCTAACAGTGACACTGGATAGAGCAATAAGCATTTTTGCATTTTCTCGTCGGCCACTGTCACAGCCACATTCACTTGGTTGCAATCTGCAACCTCAGCTGCTTGATGTCACAAAATCCTACACACTAGATCCTGGTTCTGCTACAGCAGAGCCGTGCCCCTGAGAGGTTGTCAGTTACTGCAGAAGGGCCACCAAATTATTGTTTCATAATTTAATTTAAGTTTTTTTGTTTTTTTCCAAAAATAAAATATGTCTGAAAAACACATTAACATGAATCCAAAATACTAGTAGCAAAGATTAATAAACTATTCATAAAAAAAAAATCCATTAATGATAGGCTAACTGTTAGCCATGAATCCTTGTGCAGTCATGTGAGCTAGCTAATGCTAAATCACTGTGTGGCACCTGTCCATAACGGGATGGTCCTTAAAAAGTCTTAAATGTCTGAATGTTTTAATGTCCTAAATTCAATGCTCCAACAATAAAGTCATTATATATTGTAGTCTATTTTTAATTGTCTAGTCTATAGTCTATTTATAATTTGTCAGGTCTTTACTTCTACAAACATTTTATCTAATTTAATTTATCCATTTTTTAATTTCTTTTTGTGAAAATGAGTGAAGTCTTTCAATGTACAAGTCCACATTTCTAATGTTACAAATCTTTAAAAAACTATAATTAAAGTCATTTTACTTCATACTTTTACATACAATTTAAACATACCGGCAAATAAGCTGTATTATTACTTCAAATGTACGACATTAATGTGAGCAACAATACATCCTTTTGTAGCTTTTCAAGAAAAAGACTCTGACACACCGTCCGCCTCAGAAACCACCAGCGAAAGTGCAGACGGCGAGGCTAATGCACTTAGCCATGCTACAGCTGCTGCATATTTAGCTACAAGCGAGTGCAGGCAAGAGAAAACCCCCAAAATATTCAGGGAATTATTTCAAGTGCAACTCAGTCTTATACAATATACATAGTAGAGGGTCTCTGCTCTGTGTGTCTTTGAGCTAAGGGGTCCTTGGCCTGAAAACGTTGAAGACCCCTGCACTAGACCTTTCACTATCAGAGAGAATAGCATTTTAGTTTTATGATACTTTTATAAATTTTAAATTTGGCAAATATATCTATTAGAAATCAATAGAGTTGACTCAAAGCTCCTTTTTTTGCAGTGAGCAAACAGATTTCCTGCTTTAATCAATCTTACATGTTTCTTTGCATTAATATAATATTATAATATGAAGAGTGAGGACTTCCCTTAGGACAGTGGTAAGAAAATGTTTTGTTGAAAAATTCAAAGTGAGCACGTTGAAGGATATATTTAGTAACTCTTAGCTGGCAGCGTGTAACAGTCTGTTTAGGCGGACTGCACCTTTAATGTGATCAGTCGTCTCAGTGTCAATCCCATCATCACGACCCTGATCCCACACATACACTCACTTATTTCTCGCTGTAGTCTGAGTCGTGACACGTATTTTGCACAAACACACTGGATGCACAGCTGTGTGTGTCAGTGCTGCTCCGCTGACTTTTTACACTCACCTTGTGAAATAAAAAGAGACAGTCGCTCTTGAATCTTCTTCCTCTGTATCTCTCTCTCTGACTCACAGAGACTCAAAGGAGCTGCAGATAGATTTGAAGGGTGTCACTGTATCTGTGGACCCAGGGGGCGGCCCTGACCACTGGAGGGGGTGCCTTGTTACACTTGGCCCTTTGAGTCAGGGGGAGCCGGGACAATGCTGCTGTTAACACTCCTGACGGGGACCTTTGGGTTCTCTGAAAGTTTAATGTGACTCTGCGAGCGACCTGCGCTCACTGAGGTCAGAGATGAGCTCGGCCCGGCGTCAGTCCAAGGTTGCCCTGTGTTGGTGCATTGGAAACTAAACGCCAGTGGGGGGGGCATCGGTGTCCTGGGCTTGTTTTGTCCCCTGTGGCATGGATAATGAGGCATCTCTCTCCACCTGCCGCATGGAGAGATGAGGCTCACTGTCTCACTTAAAAAGAGCACAGGTTACCTATCTGATTTGTCCACGGCAGGCCCGGGACATGATCTGAAGCACAGGAGCCTTCAGCCTAAATGTTTTATACCTCAGGTTTTCTTATTGCTGTCTGTGCTGCACCACACGAAGCTCCTTATCACAGACACTTTGTCTTCGTAGGTGCATCTTGAAAATTAGCATCCGAGTGGGACTTCTTGTATTGATAGCATGGACATAAAGAAACATTACTGACTTACATTCATTTGTCATACAGCACACCGACATTGTGCTGATTCTTGCTCAGGAATAATACAAACCTGACGTGCATGTGACAGCAGCTCAGCATGGCCACCAACCCCCCGTCGTCCTCTCCAGTGGACCTCGTGGAGCTCTTGGAGTTGGCCACAGCAACGAAAGGTGATCTTAGGGGGGTTTTGTCTTGGTGTAATCAGACAGCGACATCATCAATCATGAGAGGGTGAATTACAGCGGGTTACAATGGGAGATAAGATAATGAGTGGGGCCTCAGCGACCTGCTGAGGGACAGCTCGAGTTCCCGTCCTGATTACATGGCAGCGGCCTGATGAGCTGCAAACCTCTCTGACGATGCTGGCTGCACAAATCCAAGATGGAGGAACATACTTTTTTTGTCCAACTTCATCATAACGAAAGGACAGAATGCACGTGAAATAAGCTTTACTGTATCTCATGGTTACTTGCATGGTATGGAAATCAGCTGCTGGATACAATTGTTTGTAACAGGTAAGAAGTTCAGAACCAGGAGATGGAGCATAAATGAATAGAGCATCGCAAAGATATATGCACATACCGAACAGGAGTGGAGGGAAATGGATACAGCATAGTAACACCATAGTTTGAGTGGCGTTATTGTATCGATACACCGACGCCAAGTATTGATCATACATAATTAATTTTGCAAATATACATTTTAATGCAGCTTTTGGTACTAGAATAATATAATCGATTCCTTTTTCGTCCACTAAATGGTGGTGAGGTTGTTTTTTTTCCTGGTGAGGTCAGCAGAGGTCTCAGTCAGCGGCATTAGGACGGAAGTTCATCAAAACAAAGATGGAGACACCTGAGAAAGTAATCAGACACACGCTGTCTGCGTTTAAATCAAACGTCTGGATTTTTTAACACGGAAGGAAAGGAGAACTTGGATATGACACATGCGATTTGCAAGCAGTGTCATGTGAATATAAAATACTCTGGGAATATTTTGACCATGAGGGCTCACCTCACACTCAACCATCCAGAGATAGCATTAGCTGCTAAGCTAACGCTAGACCTGCTCTGTTAAAGAATCAACCAACACTGGACACACTTATCTTGACAAAACTACCATCCAACTCTGACAGTCCATCACCAACTTCATGTGCAAAGATCTGCGTCCATACAGCGTTGTTGTCCAACCCAACAGTTTTTCACTGACACAGCCATACACAAGCTCTACAGTGAAGTGAAGCATAAAGCTGAGGAATCTTTGAGTACAACAGATAGCATTAACTTGTGGCGCCGGGACTTCAAGGTCAGTGGATTCATATGTGAAATGGCACGTTATCTCATAGAGAGCTGGCGACTTCTGTCTCATGTTCTCCACACTAGATCAGTGGTTCCCAACTGGTTCAGCCACAGGGTCCAGATTTCTTCTTAGTCATTAGTTCGAGGTCCACATAGTTTAATGTATTCAGCGTCATACTTGTGTTTGGCCACATCGTTGACCTAGTTTGCTGTCTCTGTCAAGTAGCTGTCCATTAGTCAATTATTCTACAGCAGGAAACAGCACTTCAAAGTAAAAGCTATGTGCCAGAAATTCTCTGTACTTCAAAATAAAGTGTGTTTTTTCCAAACTTAACATTTCGCAAGTCACTTGTGGTCCATTCAGAGTGGAGCCACGACCCACTTTTGGAACCACTGCTCCAGAGGCTTCCATCTTGACCAGCTGGCAACCAGGACGCCTCGACAAGGAGAACATTTGGTGGTGGTAAAGGTATCATGAGAAATTCTTCCCCATTTAGGTCATTTGATCACTGAGATTTTGGACAGACCAACTAACTAACCATCATAAATACCAATATATTTTAACATGTATTGACACTAAATGTGTACTGATTGAATCATCTCTTACTCTGGTATCAATATATGCATCATGAGCTCGCAGGTGAGTATCACGTGCGGAGAAATGACAGGCTGTGTGATGAATCACCAGACATCTTAATACACAAGCTGCCCCCTCCTCTGTATCTGCGTTGCCATGAAGCGTGCTCGGCCGTGTGTCAGCGGCTCTGAGCCCCATGACGCCCGGCCGAGTCCACACTCTCACTCCCTGACATGTGCCACCACTCACTAATCCTCCACTGACGCTCCTCTGCAGCATCATACTCGACAACAAAACAATAAATGACCACTGCGCTGACCTCAGAGGGCAACCGGCTCTCGCTGCTTCAGACAGGATCTAAATATTCTCCCTGTGTGGAAGGCCATATTGGTTCTCTAAACAAGTTAATACAGAGGAGCGGCTGCATGTTAGCTGATTATCTTACACAGTATACCAGGGGACACAGGGGAGGTTTCTTTTCAATATATAAATGCTGCTCCACAGAAATTAATTGTTTTCTTGAGGATTAAAACAGTTGGAGATTTGAATATCTGAAGATAATATGAAAAGAGAGGATGTGGATATCATTTTAATTATGGCTGAGCCGATTAGATAACAATATGATGCATTAGTAAAAGGCGGGAAAAAGTGTGCCAGGCGAGGCATCTGTTTGAATTAGCAACTGTAAGCTCTGCATGTTATTTGCATGACTCATATGGAGCAGCATCTGTGTTCTTTAAAGATAAATCTGACCATTATTGGTCCTGTTGGTCAGCTTAGGGGCTACTGTGTGTGACGAAACCAAGGTTTCATGTGGGCCGGTCTGAGTTCTTCATACAGTCAATTACAGTCCGGAAAGAGCTGGATTATCTGTCTGGGATCTGCAGCCTCTGAAAAGTTACAGTATCAGTATAACCTCATTTAAAGGAACTCTCAAACAAGAATTTATAGATGGGAGAAATACTTTCTTCTTTCCACTTGTTTGGGCTGAAAGCAGAACACAGACCTCACTGCTCACAGCAACAAAACCACCAACTATCCCACCAAAATTATTTGGAAGATGCTAAAATCTGATAAAATTCTTTGGCTCATAGTCATAAGTAAACATTAGGGCTACATCTTAAATACACTGCACACTTGCACAGCTGTTTTCAGTTTTCCAGCCCTGACAGGTTAACCAACTCAAGTCAAACACAATCAGTCCCTCTAATTTGTCCGTACCAAAGGTGTGTTGAGACAAGTAGTTGTCAGTGTATGGGTCTTCAGTTTTATGTTTCAATAATACCTTAGCATGTGGTTAGGTTTAGGCACAAAAACCATTTGGTTGTGGTTAGAAAGAGATCATGTTTGGGCTTATAATACCCAGTTTTGGGGGCAAAATCCCCACTGCACACACAGTGATGTCTTTTTAAAAAACAACTGCTTTTCATGCCTGGAAGAAGCCAGAAACACAACAATGGTTTGCTATCAATCACCCAAGTTAGTTTGACTAAAAAGCTGCCAAAACACAGCAACGACTCAATAAACCACAACAGGATTTGTTGCTTGTTGGTCTCAAACAGTGGTCTGCAGCTTGACAGACGTCTTGCGTTTGTGTCAAGTCATCCGCCATCACTGCCACCTCCAATCAGCTCACATACTATGTTACTTTAGAAGCAGACGTGTGACACGTCACTGCCTTTTCTTGCCTATGATATAAACAATAAATAACACAATCATCACTATATATGTATATATATATATATATATATATATATATATATATACACATATATATAAAATTATCGACGCATTCATGTGATAAATGATCGCTGGGTAGCTTGTGATTTTCCCAGCCAAGACATATTGATTTAATTATCTAGGCCTAAGTCTCTGTTGATTGTATTTATATTATCAATCTGAATCTACAAAGTATCTAAAGCTATCAAATTAATGTATCAAATAAATGTAGAGTAAAAAGTACAGTCCCTCTGAAATGGAGTAGAAGTATGAAGTAACAGAAAATGGAAATGAAATAATGGAGAATAATGTACAAATATCTCAGAACAGTACTACAGTACTTCAGTAAATGTACGTAACTCCTTTCCACCAATGCAAACACCAGAGACATACAGGGATACAGAGGTAAGTTACTGATTATATTTGGCACATATGGTATAGAATAACCCAAAGATAGTATAGTACTGAGAACATGGAGACCATTGAAGACTCACAATTAGTCTCAAAATTAGCCTGTATTAAAAGTACTGTTTTAAATACCTGTGATATTTACTCAGGCAATTGATTTCCTCACTGATTATTATCTGGATGGCAGATGGTGGGATGGTGGTAATCCCAGCTGCCCACTGGCCTGACCCTTTGCACTCCACCCACCGCCTCCCAAACCAACACGCGACACCCCCTCACCCACCCCACCCGAAACCTTAACAAACCCGCTGAGCCGTACGGCCAAAGAGCTGCTTTAAACTGGTGAGTAATGGCTGTGTCAGCAGTCAGTAGATGAGCCAGAGGGTGAGGGGGGTGGACGGGTGAGGGGATGAGGGGATGACTGGGGTATTAGAGCCCCATTAAAGCTAAGGCTCTATTGTTAAACTAAAAATATATTATATAAACTGTTACTATACATCCCCAAGATTCACAAATAAAGGCTTACCAATGTATATATTGGTCTTTTTTATGATATAACCAAAACTGTGAAGAAAAACAAACATTTTTTTATTGAAAACTAGTATTATTATTTGTTTCGATGTATGTATGAAGGAGTTGGAACCTTTAATGGTGTAAAATATAAACTTAGAACAAAAACTATTTATGTTTGTGTATGATTTTCCAGTAAAAATTAAGCAAAAATAAATAAATAGAATAAAATAAAATAAAATAAGATAAAATAAAATAAACTTCTTTTACTGGTGTTTTTCTCTATTGTAAAATTGTTTGATCATGTTAAAAAACACACACAAACAACCAAAAAACGACAAAAATTTATTAAATATTATTTATTATTTTTAAACAAAACTAAATGCTGAAATGCTTAAACTCAAATAACAAAAGTAGTATCAATGATTTATTGGACTGTTTTTTTTTTTTTTTGGATCAGTTGATAGATTTTTAAAAATTTAAAAAATAATGACGTATGCAAATCACATGCCACCAACACCTAAACTGAGGCCCTAACATTGGTTATTTTGTAAAAATAAATAAATAAATGGTTCAGTTCACATTTGAGAATTGCACTTTTCTTTGAATTTTGTAAAGTCCACTGCCCATTTGTGACATCATATGATGGCAGAGATACTGTAAGAGCCAATTACTCTTGTCTCCAGACAACAGACAACAAAAATCAATTGCATCATTTCTCAAATTTCCAAAAAATATCCCTGATAGTCCACAAGAACATGAAACACGGCCTCTCATAGTTTCTTCTCATTTTAGGTTAATTTAGATTTTTCACAAAGTTATGAAATGTCCAATAAAAAGTAGGGCGCTCATTAAAGTACAGTTCAACTGTCCATCTGTTAAAACAAAGCAGGGACACTGTATTGTTGCTCACAGAAATGTAACAATGGTTGTTTCAGTTACCTCATTTGCTTTAATCTTCTTGCTTCCTCTGCGTTTCCACACGGGCCCTAATCTAATCTAAAGTCATCTGAACTAATCCACTGCAGCAGCAGCAGCAGCAGCAGCAGTGGTCGAGGTAAATTAGGTCTTTGACTGATAGCCATCTGCCAGACGTGTGTCTAATTAGTTTGTTTTACTCAACTAATGCAAAAAAGGTGTTTAAAGACACCATTTTTATTGACTTTCTGCTGCCCTCCAAGAATTGTGAAACTAGGAAAAAGCATTTATTGAGTTATTATTAAGTTCATTAAACAAATTATCTGTAGTTCACAACTATATGTTTTACAGTAGGAGCAGTTTCAGTAGTTTTGTGCCTAACAAAAACCTGACAAATTAATGAAGTTAATGCAGATAATGAAGTAACACTTTCCAAAATTTTTTATTTTCTTAATTTTATTTCCTTAATGGATTAAATAAAACATTTTTAAAAAGTCTATGTCACATTACCTGGTTACAGTACCTGGTAAATAACAGAATACCTGGAACATTTAATCCTACTCTTTGACTACAGTTGACATTCAGAAGGATTATTCAAATCCTCTTAAGCTGATTCACCGCTGAACTGAACTGTGGACTTAAACATCCACATTGTCATAATCATAAATTGGACCTCATGATAAACCCTCATATTAAACAACAGTATAATGTTATATGTTTATCTGGAAGCCACAGATCTGAAGTTGCACAAATGAGAGTTTGTATTCTTCTTCTGGTTGTTGAGGTTGGAGTCAGTTTTCAATAAAGTGACTTTTAAAAAAAGATTTAAATTTCAGATTATTTAATTAATGTTCAGTTTGATTTCTCCAGAATCCAAAACAGTACATTTATGAGTGCTGATGTAAACATGAAGGCATGGAAGTCTAATTGAGATAATTTTGCGACTTATTTCTTAGTAGTTTTATAGAGCAACAAAGTGCATGTAAGGAGGAGGTTGGGTGGATGAATGGGTCAACAAAACATCAGACTTTTAACATGGGAAACCTGTACGTTGTATACTATTGAGAGAACTGGACCCAAAGCATGACTCAGCTGTTCAGTTTAAGTGGGTTTATTTTCAAAGTTGTCTTGAGTTGATCCAGGGCACTCAGAGAAACAGGGCAGGCAGGCTGAGCAGGGCTGGAGTGGCAGGCAAACAGGTGACAGGTGAGTGAAGATCTGAGACACAGAGAAACAAAGTTTAGACAACAAGCAGGCTGTAGTTAGTACCGCAAGGAGGACCGAACAATCCGGTGGAGACTGGACTACAGAGCCGGGGTATTTGTACTGCTGGAGTTGTTTAATGGATGGCATTCAGGTGAGCAGGCAGATTGGCAGCAGGACTGATGAGAGCCATGCCATGACACACAGACACAGACAACGACAAACAAGGACCCACAAGAAACAGCTGACACATGAGGAAGGAAGGAAAGGGGCAGACTAGTGTTTATTATTGTAACCATGACCAAGAGCGTAGGTTTCATTTCATCACTAGGGTGGATACATATCAGACGGCGGGTTTAGAGGTCCTCCACCACAACATTTCAAGCATCAAAGACCTCATTTCCTGCATTCTGGTGAATTTTCATGCACACATTTGTTTCTTTGCTGCATCAATTTATGGTGTAAATGTTTTTAATTTTGTCAAAATAAAAGTCTTCTTCTACTTTTTTGTTTTTCTTGGGGAAGACAAATGCACATGTTCTAAATATTGTAAGGTGACATGTCCCCTGTGTCCCTCCTGAAATCTCCCCCTTTTGGACTCTTATCGGACAGAAGTTACATTTTGGTTGGTATGAAAATCAGGCTGACAATATCTTAAATGCCTAATGATGTTAGAATTTCATGTTGGGTGGACGTTAACATTATGATGTTTTGCAGACGTTGGCTTTTGTTCTCTATATCTTACAACTAAATGTCATTATATACGTCAAGATGACGCTGGTATGAGACCACAGGAAGATGTTGGATTTTAGTTACTTAATCATTTAAAACCAGCAAAATATCAAGGTCATCTGTTGTCAGTATTCTGTGTCAAACTGATGTTGGCATTAGGCGTTGTTCTGACATTAAATTTCTATCCTAAATTCAACTAAATATCAATGTCTAACAACATTGGTGGCCAGCTCGGTGACAACAAAGGTCCCCTAACTTAAAAAAGTACCAAAATATGATCTTTCCCTGAACTTAAAGTGTAACCACAGTATTGTCACATCATAAAACCTATTTCTCACAGCAATTTGCAGCAGTTTTAGAGGAACTGCGAAATGATGTCGTCCTGCCAAGAGAAGTGTCAGATCAGAAAACAGTTATTGTTATTTCTTTAACCACAATTCAAGGGGAAACGGTTCATTTTTATAGAAGTTCTTTGGATGTGCCCACTTAAGCTTAACGTTAGATATCTGTGTAAATCGCACATACATGTTTAAACTTTTGTCAGTATACACATGCTAAACATCATTAGCTCGCAAGTTTAATTTGGAGGACTTGTCCGATCTGTTTCCTCCATAATTAAGGAATTACTGGAATTAACAAACGTGGTGGTTAGCACTGTCGCCTCACAGTAAGAGGGTTGTTGGTTCTGTGCAGAGTTTGCATGTTCTCCCCGTGTCAGCGTGGGTTTCCTGTGGGTACTCCAGCTTCCTCCCACAGTCCAAAGACATGCAGGTTAATTGGTGACTCTAAATTGTCCGTAGGTGTGAATGTGAGTGTGAATGGTTGTTTGTCTCTATGTGTCAGCCCTGTGATAGTCTGGCGACCTGTCCAGGGTGAACCCTGCCTATCACCCAGTGTCAGCTGGGATAGGCTCCAGCCCCCCTGTGACCCTCAAGAGGATAAGCGGTTACAGAAATGGATGGAATTAACAACCAAAAATTACACAGGAATTTTCTTTGACTACCACTGTACTGTGTATGAAAAAACAAACAAACAAAAACAGGAAATCTGTTATATTTGATATTGCACAATGTTGAAAAATGTTCTTGTATATGATTTTACCTCATTAAATATTTTCGTCCCCTGTATACCATCCTAACGAGGATTTCAAAGACATAGATTTTACCTTCAGTATTTGCACAGCGGAGGAGATTTTTTTCTCTTCTCTCTTCTCTGTTCATGTGTCAGATACTGTACGTTTGATGCTCACAGAAGAGGACACAAGGCTGCCGCTTCAGGCAGCAGGAAGGATTTTTTTGTCTATTGTATGCCTTGAACGCAAACAGTGTTAATTAAAACCAAACAAAAAACCAAAACAATGCCAGCAGCAGCAGCGGCAGCAGCAGTTGGCTGCTAAGTGTCTGTGGATCTCCTAAACAAACTGCAGGGCCCTGAGCTGCATCAAGAGGCTCAGCCAAGGTTCAATCTGACATTTATCTCTCCCAGCCATTCTGCTGATGGCAGCACGATGTCGCTTTAGGAAGCAGCTGTTTACTGTCAGAGATCTAGGTCAGGACAGAGAGAGCTGGACACACGGCCGGCCATGCTCCTGCCAACAGTTTACACACAGTCTGCACGGCCTCCAGTACATCTGGAAGGGCCCCTGAATGATCCAGGGGGCCTGGGATTGTAGATTTTTATTTTAGATATTTAGGATTCAGTGCTGTATTGCTATTTCAACATGGTTGAAATTAGCATAGGACAAGAAACCTCAGAGCAGAACTGGAGTCAAAAACCAGATGGTAGAAACATAAATGACCAAAGTCAAACAGTAAAAAGTTTATGCATAAACTTAAAATAAATAAATTGATAACTAAGATCAGCATAATCAAGGATGTCCCTTTCATAGCTGTTCTGGAGCTTTTGGTAACATCACATGATCTTAATCAGCACATCTGCTGTTTGTCAAAACAAGAACTTTAACCATCAACATCACTGGTGTTTGTCCAATACTTTGGTTTATGACCAAATACTGTAGAATGTATAAAATAATGGGCCTAGCACCACAAATTGGCTATCGTGTGTTGAAGCTTTGTGTGGAGCTGAGGAGGAGCGATGGGTAGAGCTGAAGCTCCCCTGTCACTCAAAGCAGCCATCACCCTTAATTATATGTAACTTTAAGCCTTAATAAAATGTAAATGGGTCATTTAGACTGTATAAAAAAAATCACCCCCCGTACAGTTGTCATGAAGGGTCAAATTAGCTTTAGACATCAAAACTGTCATTTGAGAAAATGCAGTTTTTGGCACTTCTGTGTTGGCTTCATTTTTCAGCAATGGAAGTTGCAGCTTGGTTCTTCTGTGCCCCAACCCGGTCTTAATCCGAAGCTGGGGAAATCTGATGCTTGGGCAGTGTCTTGCAGCGTCAGACACTGACCTAAAAAGCCGTGCTTTAATGTCAGTATGCTATGCAGCCAGTCATTGTACTTTAACAGCGAACAGCATCAGGGGAAAACACGATCATGGTGAAAGTCTCACTAGGGTGGGTGGGAGAGGTGGTGAATGGGTCTAACAAACCCCAGCTTTCACCTGGGAGAGCGGTGTTCGTGTCATGTAAGATTACGAAGCCAAACCCTGTTCTCAAACCTAACCACGTCTTTGTTGCCTCGACCTCACCATGTGCGTTAGTTGTTGGAGGAAAAAAAAAAGCATTTAATTGTACCAATGTCGTACCCTGGAAATCCAGAGTTCTCACAAGAGCACAATTTGAATTTGCTCAGCGAGTCACTCTGGCAATCAGTAATGATGCTCATTATCCATGCCCTTGGAGCCGAGCTGCACCAATCACATCGGTGTATCTGATATAGGCGGGCCAGAGGCGAGCTAAACAGATGACGACAGTGCTGCGACGACAAAGTCTGGAATCAGTCAGTAAACATTGCAAAATGGCTACGGATGAACACCAGTTGTTTGAAACGGCTTTGGCCGCTACAGTGAACGAGTTAGACTTGGCTTTTTCTCTAAAAGAGGAACAGAAGACGGTGCTCGAGCCTTTCCTTTGCAAGAAGGACGTTTTTGCTGTTTTGCCGACCAGATACGGCAAGAGTCTAATCTACCAATTAGCTCCGCTGGTAGCTAAGCGTATACGTCACCCCGTGTATTGTTCTGATTGGTCGTCGTGTTATCAAATTGCGTGCAGTGATATTTACAAATGCATGCTTGGTGCCGCCCCTCGAGTTGGGCCATTTTCATTACTCATGGCCAGACCCTAAATCTTTCTAGACTTGGGTCTGGATTTCCAGGCTACCAATGTCATGTGTTTATTCTGAAAGAGACTGTATGTAAACAGTAAATTTCCTGTGAAAACAGAAGTGTATTTTGAAAGAAGACAATGCATGTAACAGGCAGAACTTGACACAGTGTCCTAAAACGTCAACAAGGATGCACTTTACGGTTTGTGACTGAAATACAAAAGCAACATTCAGGCTGCCACATGAAAACAGCTGGAGTTAGAGCTGTTTGGTGAAGGGTGGGTTGAAGACAGTTTCAGAGTTAGCGGGGTCTGCACTGAAAATAGCTCACACTAATGTAACGTGCCAGCAGGCCTAAAGAGAAAATAGAAAAAATAACAGAAGTAGGGACCCTGTTCAGCAGATTTAACATCATATGAGAGGAAAGGTCAGGGGGTCACAGGGAGCGAATTCAGCAGGGTCCTTGAGTGCAAACAGTAGGTTTTTGGAAATCTGGCCACTAGTTTTCAAAATAATAGAGAAAATGACATCAACAAGTAATAAAAAAATGTATGTTTAGTTTATTTATCAAAACAGAAAAGTTAATAACACACCTCAGTACAGGAAACATCGACTATCCTTAAAAAACCTTTCTATGTTGACGGAGCGCCGTGAGTTCATCTGCACAGAGATGTGTGATGTGGAAGATGAAGCTCTGCTTCCAGAGCTTTCCACCTGACACACCTGACACACAGGTAAGAGGCTCAGCGGCCACAATCAGATCCCAAAGGCAGCTTTATCAAACTGTTATATAACACACACACACACACACACACACACACACACACACACACACTGATGCAGGGCTGATGGGAAGACGCAGCCACACTGCCGTCGTCAGCACTGGCCAGATCAGATTTAACAGTCCCCCCCTCCATCTCCATCTCCATCCTCCTCCTTGAGTTTCCTTCATGGTAACAGTCTCCTGCTGTGTGTGTGTTTGTGTGTGTGTGTGTGTGTGTGTGTGTGTGTGTGTATGTGTGTGTTCTTCTATCCTCTTCCATATGTGTGGCCTGCTCAGGCTGCAGAGGTTACTGAGTGTGACGGCGGTGATGTAATCGGCTGTGTTGTAAGGTGTGAGCCACAGATGTGATTAAAAAAAAACATGACCAACATGTTTAAGTAAAATCACTTTTTTAGTTGTTGTTCGGTCATCTGATTATAGAAACAAAGATTTATTATTACACCCAAAAAAATATATCAGAGTTATTGTTCAGTTAAACAAGTGCTAATACTTACAATACTTATCAATACTTCTTATTTCTGTAATGAAAGTCATGTATCTCCAGTGTTCATGATTTTGGTTTTTCAGATCAACTTGCAGATACATTTTTCTTTACAAGCTGAAAAAGTTTCCTACATAAGAAGCTACATACAAACAGTGATGTTATAGTATTAACCATAAGGAAGAAGAGAAAATGATGATCAATCATTAAATATGCAGTTTTTATAACAGAACAGACAAAACAATAGTTAATGAAACAATTTGATTAAGAATATGAAAATTGTTTCCAATTTCAGTCTAAAAAATTCTCAATTGTTTTTCCACCAAATGCCTGAAAATTTGAGTTTTTACACACAAATCCCAAAGTGATAATTCCATAACTAAAATAAAAATAAAAAGCATATATGAGTTTTTTTTTAGAAGCTGAAATCAGGAAATATTTTACTTTAACTAACAATTAATTAATTTATGAAGACTGAAGTCAGTCAGTCAGTTAGCACAACACACAAACATGTTTGTTGGTCTGATATATTTAAAAAACTTAAAAAAAACTTTGAGATTCAAAGAACATTGTATTAGATTTTGGTGTGACTGGCATCTATAATCAGTAGTTTTATAATATGCTGTATACTCTACAATGTAGTGAAGGAAGGACGTACTAATACCAAACTGTAAAAATATTGAAAGTTAGGAACATGTAGGCCTAACTGATGAATTAAAAGTACTCAATGCAGGAAAATGTCCCCTGTGACTGTTAAAATATTCTATATGATATCATTAGATTATTATTATTCATGCAGTAAAGGAACAGTGTAGATGAATTTAGTGGCATCTAGCAGTGAGGACTGCAGATTGCAACGAGCTGAAACTTCTCCCATGCGCAAAGAAACTCCCAATTAGGATTCCTTGTTCAGGAGGCTTTTAACCAGGAGCTGAATTATCCTCAGAGGTCTCTTCCTTTATTAAACAAATGGACTTGGTAAGTAAACTAATAAAATCACTGAATAGAGCAGTTTAATGTTTCCCAACACTGTTTGGCTTGCAGAGGAGTAGCTCACTACAATCAACATGAAGACACAAATGGCCCCGTCTAAAATCGGTGTTTGGTTCGTCCCTTCTAGGCTACATGATGGTGCAAAATGACAGCCTTGATAGACAAAGACCTGTTCCTATGTCCTGATTTTGACCTATTAACTAATGATTATTTTTCTGTCACAACTACCAACACCTTTACTATGTTTGTTTTATCCAACCAACAGTCCAAATCAATTACTTTCAAGGAAAAGCAACAAATATACAGAAGCTGGAACCACAAAATATTTTTAAATGAAAAAGGACTTGATCAAATTATTATAATTTTTTTTCTTGTTTTTTTTATGCGAAAGACTCTTGTCACCAAAGCTGTCACATAAATCTAGTGAAGTAAAAAGTAAAATATTAAATTGTAGTAATTGGCATGAGGTTAAAATGCTCAAGTCCAGTACAAGTACCTTAAACTTAGTACTTGAGTGAATGTACGTAGTTGCATTCCACCTGGACACATCTGTAAAATGTAAAAATTTAAATCAAAAAAATCTGGAGTCAGAAAATCAAACCTTTGACAAACATAACAAACAAAGAGAAGCTGCAGCTTTATAAGACGTAGGAGGTGGATGAGATGGAGGTTCGTGTCATCATAGACTTGTATGAAGCCCAGCACAGACTCATTTACATTATTACATAACACAGCTCCTCTAATCATTCTTTGAATCCTAATATAAGGCTGCTCCCATGCTAATCTATTTGTCTTGGCATAATCTATGGCCTGCTCATGTAAGCAAGTCTTCACCTAAAACTTGATGGTGTCACAGTGTACTGCGGCTTATTATTATTATGTAAACCGTCATAATGCCGCGATTGGCCCGGCCAGCCGGCTGCAGCCGGTCATCTCAGTGGCAGAGTCATCTTCTAAACATAGAGAGCAGATCTGATCTGCAGCTCAGCGCCAACACACACCCTGCAGCAGGTGTCACGTTTATACAACACAGGTCGCATTAATGCAGTAAACGAATGCTTGTTTGTCTGTTGTCTTGACAGATATAGTGCTCAGAGTATGCCTTTCACTTTTTATGTCTTTTATTCTTCTCCCTTGAAGGACATATCTGCTTCCTAATAACCTACAAATGTAACATGTCTGTGATTTGCAGAAATGTACAGTGCCAACATTTTTCTTGGTCTGTAAGGTCGCTGAGCCAGCTGAAGACTGATCAACACTAGAGGATGCAAACTACTCACCTGTGAAGATTTAAAAGCTGCAGAATGACAAATGTTCACAAATGTTTCATTATTCAATCATTATTATTATGTAATCATTATTATTATTTTTGTAATTTTGACTGTGGTTAATATTTGAGTTTGCAAACTTTAACCCTGACCCCTTTTTGCATATCTCACATTATTTGAGTGGATAATACATGTGATTTCAATAAATAATAAAGCAATAATGCCATCACTCATGAGGTCCTTTTGCTCATAAGATATTTAAAGGCACCACCAGCACATTATAAGTAAATTAAAGCTGCATAATGCATGAAGAAGAGATGAGTCGGACACCGGTCGATTAAGTGGTTCTGGTCTAAATGTTGTTTAACTCTTGACAAGAAGACAATATTGGTCAGAGACAGTCTGGTGGCACTGCAGTCCATTTTTATTCCACTGTGATATATTATCATCATAAGCATAGAGTTAAAACACAACCACAGGTCACTCTGGTACTTTTTTTTTTTTTTTTTACATTACAGTAAAATAAATCCTTTGAGGCCCAGACACTCCAGACAGACTTTAAAGAACTAGTGGCGACAAAGGCGTCTCGACCAAAAAGTTGCACTTAAACACACTGCAAAAACTACAGTCAACAGCTGATTAGCATTTATGTTCTGCACCCACCTGAGATGAAATAACTCTACATACCAGCGGGCGGTGGTAGTCTGTATGTCAAACATAAAGCAAAACCGGAAGATGGACAGGACTGATTCAGGACGCTAGTTAGCTAGTTAGCACGTTAACAACCCAAGCTGATGTTGAAGGAAGAAAACATACCATATGCTAACAATTAGAACAGTTACAAACCATTTCAGCTCAAGAACTCAGTGCCTAAAAAACAATCTTACCTTATTTAGCTACTTTGTTTGTATCTCACATCCTCTTGACTTCAGCCATTTGTTTACTTTCCTCACTTCATTCACTGAGGGACCGCACCATCCCTGACGCCAATTCAGTGCTCATGCTGAATGAGCTGAAAAAAAAAACTGTCAAGGGCCGACTAGGGCCAGGGGTGCAGGACACACCGCAAAAACTATGGCAACAGATGCCCATCGATGGCCCAACATTGACCAACATTTTTGATCACTGGCTTGGTGTGTCAGGGCACTTAGAAGTCCAGTTTAGTTTTCATACGACAAATAAGGTTGAAACTGAATATGGTTACTCCAGGACCTTGATAATATACATACACAAATAATATAAAAACAATATAAAAACATTGTTGTCTTGGTGCATTAAAAGATCTGTATATGGTATATACTGTACAAACTGATGCATGTTGTTAAATGTTGTGCAAGTTTTAAGCAATGTTTTGCAGCATGTTTTCATCAGTTACCTTTATGTAAATATATTCAAGAGGACACAATTACAATATCAGTGGGGCACAGGTGACTCTAATACATTGTAGTATTTCCTCAGTTTCCCAGAAACAGGAAAAAGACAGAACTCTGGAGGTAAAAAAAAAAAAAGCAGAAGAATCTCCTCGTGTTGATGTTTACAGTCAAAGAGCTGAGCAGGTATCACAGTGGACACATTATGTAGCCAATCAACAGCAAGCAATTCCACTTGTACAACACCTGTGTGTATGTTTCAGTGCAGGTGTAGCAAATCCATCTCCTCTTATGATATTATGGCATCATGTTCATGCTGCTTCCTATCTACAATGGCATTTGTGTTTCTGAAATTAATTCATCTGTCTTCTAATCTCTTAAGACAAATTCTGCAATTTACATTGTAGAATCTGTTGGCAGCCCTGTGTGAAAGACGACTGGGGGGGGGGGGGGGGGGTTGAGTTTGAACTGCTGCGCTTTAGCCAATCACAATGGAGGGGGCGTGGCTGAGACATGCAGGTGTCCCCAGGAAATGTGTACCTACAGAAACAGCAAGCTCCGCGTCCATAGCGACTGCTCCACCCAAAACACCGTCTCGTCAACGTGAAATTTCTTTTTTTTTTTTCCAGCGGATGTCTTAGTTACAACATGATTGAGCTAACTGGAGTAGTTTCATGTTGTATCCGTAAGAGATGACGTCCTGATGTTAGCTTTGCTGCTGCTGTTAGCTGTCCCTGTCAGCTGCAGCCACTGATGCTTTCTAGACATCGTGATTTCCCATAACTGAATATATACCACATATAGCAACACAAAACTGCTTTGTTAGCTCAATCATGTTGTAACTAAGATATCCGCTGGAAAAAATATTTTATTCACGGACCGTTTATTGAGTTATTACCTTATTTTTATACAGTCTATGGTTATTACAGACACCGCTAACGGCTAACGCTAACGGCTAACGTTAACAGCTAACGGTTAGCCCAGTTAATCGACGATAACCATGTTGTTAATTACAAAACGTGCACACAGAAATAGTAACGTTTGTTCAATCATTGTGTTTATAGATTTAACAAACATCAGATTAGTCTACACGGTGATATAGTGACGTGAAAACTGTGATATATAGCTAAACTCTGCTGGTTTTCTACCCTAAGTAGCCTACTTGTAAACAACACGTGATTCTCTGGGGGCACCGCCGGAAGTGAAGGGGGTGAGCGATCGTCAAGGCCCCTGCACTTCCGTTAGTCGAAAAACTCCGGGCTGTGCCTCCAGAGGTAAAGGAAGAAAAGAAAAAGTTTTTTTGTCTTTTTTTACCGATGGATTTCCAGATTGTCTGTCTTCTGATTGCCATGTTGTTGTCAGTTGCTATGGTGACAGAAAGGAGGGTGAGCTTTAAAAAGGACTCATTCTAGACTCAAACTTGGGACACTGAGATAACATACACTGCCGACCCCTCCACTCTTTTTTTATTCTTTAGTTTGTATATTGTAATAACTTTTAAAATGAAACTTTTTTTTTTAAATGTGCGTACCTTATGTATTTCCTGACTGTTTATAGAAACATGACTGACTCATATCCACATCAGTAATCAATGTGTAATTGGGTGAATCCAAGAAACACTCTGATCTCAGAGGACTAATTAATTGTTAAATCTTACAAAGGTCAACAGTGTGTTGGCCAAGGATGAAGAGAGTAGCCACCATATGGCTAAAGATGCCCACAAGAAGTGTGTCTTTGCTGCTCTTTTAATCTTTTGAGCTAATTGTGTGTCTTCCCCCCGCCTGTCTTCTGGTGCCCAGGCAGACAAAATGTGGTCAAACTCTAATCTACTTAACTGCTTTCCACTTTGTTTTTCCAATTACGGTCCAGCCTTGTTATTGCGGAGCTGGAAGTCGCTGACATCGGCATTATATTTTGCCCTCCGTGCAAATTTTCTACTCAGAGTTAAGCAGCTATGAAATGGTTCAAGACAGTTGTTTTAATTTTTTCTAATACACAGATACAAAATAGTCATTTAAGTTAATCAACATTGTGTTGTATCAGCTGCACAAATGAACATTTTTTTAAAGATAAAGGATCAGATGACTGTGCAATATGTCGCTCGCAGTCAGGATTTAACCAGGATTAAAAAAATACTGAGGTCATGAGTTCAAATCCCCCTCTGCACCACCCCACCCCTCAAAAGAAACTTTGAATAGTCAGTGAGGAAAAGTCATGAGATTTTTTAATTTTTTTTTTTTTTTTTTCAAAAATAATTTTCTTGTCAAATTGTGTTTTATATGAATGCAAATGTTTCATTTTTCTCAGTCGTGGTGGAGACGAAAATATGACTCCAAGTGAACATGAACCCTCATCAACTATTATATTCAGCACACAAGCACGACCAAATAAAGTGCCTCGGGACCCACAAATAAACCACTGTAAGAAACAACCAAAATGTTAATTTATCTATTTACAAAACTATTTGAGTTATGTAATAAATGTCATCTGAGAAATAAATAAACAGATTATTATTTTAGGATACAGTTAGTTATTTTTAAACATCATCTTACCTTAGTAGGAAGAGCAGTATTGTAGGTTGTAGTGTGTGATACTTTAATCAGGACCCATGGCAAACATGAACTCAATAATCCATCTATTGACACTAGATGTGGTGGAGGTGGGTGGATGTGGATGCTTTGGACTGGGGGCCATCGGGACCCCAATACATTGGTACAGAAGTACTTCTAAAAAGCACTAATCAGTCCCTGTGGTTCAAACCTAGAGTTTGCTTGTTCTCCCCGTGTCAGCGTGGGTTTTCTCCAGGTACTCCAACTTCCTCCCACAGTCCAAAGACATGCAGGTTAACTGGTGACTCTAAATTGTCCGTAGGTGTGAATGTGAGTGTGAATGGTTGTCTGTCTCTATGCGTCAGCCCTGTGATAGTCTGGTGACCTGTCCAGAGTGTACCCCGCCTCTCGCCCAATGTCAGCTGCAGGCTCCAGCCCCTCCATGACCGCTAACAGGATAAGCCGTTACAGAAAAAAATTAAAATTGATTCTTTCAGCATGTGTACCTGATGTGGATGCAACCGTTTCTGTCATGGTGATTTGTCTTGTCTGTTGTCAACACATTTCAGTCATTCTTTGTGTGTGTTTATGAAGGAAAAAAGTTTCTACCACAATGTTGCATTGTCCCCGCTTGTATGCAGAACAACAGGGAACTGCCTTGCTCAGTCTTTAGCTGTAAATTTTATCAATAAATGTGAGATGTTTGTGTCACACATGTCTGCATCTTTACAACCAGAAACAAGGAAGACAGTTTGGTGGCGTTATGTGGGGGGACTGCTATGATTGGTGAAACTCACAGGAAACTACGATGACTGGTCAAATTTGCGTAAAAGTTGCAGTGATTGGACAAAATTTCAAGGTCGTGTAAAATTCACGGACACTGGTTGAGTTTGCGTTAACTGTTGCATTTGGAGCATTGCAACATCCTGAGGAGGCTGACAAATTAAAACTGAGACAGAAAACAATGACATGAAGTCACTAGGGAGCAGGGCCGGCTTAAGGCATATGCGATATAGGCGGTCGCCTAGGGCGCCACATTGTCTGGTGGGTGCTGGGAAAAAAATTAAATAAAAAATAATAATAATAAAAATTCGCCAGTGGGCGCCCATCTTATTTTTTTCTGCAGGTAACAAATGAACAAATACAGAAAAAAAAATTGAAAGAGAAAGCAAGCAAGCAAGAAAGAAAGAAATACACTTTGCACCCCTGCTCCTCAAAATTTTTCATCTGCCCTGCCCCTGCACCTGTACTGTGCGCACTGAGAGTGGGGTCTGTGTCAAAATCTGGTCAAGATAGGCAGATATTTACGTTTTACCTGCATTTCATAATAAGAAAAGGTCCAAGCCTTCAGGTGCGGGAGGAGGAGGAAAAGAAAGTCTGATATAGAGGTATGTCGTCTGTCTTAGATTATCTTTAAAATGCCGATCTGTGTGTAACGTCGTTAGATGTTTCATTTGTTGCAGCTAGCTAGCTAAGTAGCAAAAAAGCTAATGCTACATAATAATGCTATGATAGCTGTTGGACTCAGAAAATGTTACAGATTGAAGCATATGAGACTGAATGGCAAGCCAATAGCTAGCTATCTGGATAACTGCTCCTTCTTGGGCTGAAATTTCGCTGACAAATATCAGTGATAATGGCTAACACGAACTTATCCACAAAAACAGATTTCTGCACTGGCTTGCACCAGAGATGTGAGTGCCACTTGGCATCATAGCACATTGTAGTAAGCTCAATTGATACTGAAATATATCAATGAATTAGGTCTACACTGGATTACTGGGTTGCAAATTGGCTAATAGCCTATTAGCAATTAGGCTAAATAAAAATGCTGTTTTACTACTATTAGTGAGTTCTGTGACATTTTATGATTTACACCTACCCTGGCAGCACTTTTTGTCTTGAAACCATTGTGGTCCCTGATGTTTGTGTCCCCAGTACTGGTGGGGTAATGTGGTTTGGGGGGGGGGGGGGGGGGGTACCAAATCTCAATCTCGCATGGGGCACCAAAATGGCTAGGGCTGGCCCTGCTAGGGAGAAACTGATAGACAAAATTACAGAAATTGGAAAGATTGAATAAAGCCCCTGTATGATATGAAGAAAGTTTACCTCTGGTGTCTGTGTGTACCCAGTCTGTAGGATGAGTGCTGTGTGTCTGCTGGATGCAGCTTTCTAAGGCGATGATTTGTCAGATGTTTCAGCTTGTTCCTCTGTGAAAACTAATGAGTGCTCATTTGTCCAATCTAAGATCAGTCATGAACACAGTTATTAGCAGGCACAAACAGTAAACAGAAAAACAAACAAACAACAGTCCAGATGCCAGCGCACAGATGTCAGAAACATGGCAGCTTGTGCCCTCGACAGATTAAGATCATTCACTTGAACCACTCAACTGTGGCAAGAAACAAATGATTAACATGTTCAGAAAGTTAAAAGATGTGAAACTGTCATTAACAAGAGAAACATTCCTGCTTTCACAGCGATCCCACAAGACTTGATTTTTTACAGTCAAGTATTTTTAATGGCTTGTTTGTCTTTGTTTTGAGGCCTTTCTTGTCCTAATCACAGCAAGTGCTTTTCATTTTGCCCCAAATTGTCTGGCACTTTCGTAAACAACAAGTCAATTACATTTATATATGATTACAAGGCTGCTTGTTTCAAACTCTCTGGTCCTTGGCAGCTCTGGTCCTCCAGTCTCCTGTTAGCTGCAGCTAAACACTGATTCTGGCTCCTTAATAATAAATGGGAGACCCTCATGAATGAGCTAAATTAGTGTCGCCTAAAACATCAGCCATTCAAAACTCTATTATTCCCTCTGTGACCTTTTTCTTCTGGCAGCCAGAGGGAAGCGGATGATCTCTAGTTTGTCAAAAAAGAGTGAAATGGGAGTTAATAGGCAGCTCCTCAGCAAACACTGGGGTCATTATGAATGGGAGGCAATCGCACAGATCAAATATACAGCAGGGGGAAATGGAGCTGGAATTCAGAGGCAAAACAAGGAGGGGAAATACAAATTGAAGAGGCTGGTAAATATAATAATGTGCACCTCATGTAATCAAATGCAGATACCGAAGAAGAGCGTTGACTGATGGATGCCCTCGTGGACAGAGGAGACACGAGGAGACGGAGCTGCATGGGAACTGGTCTAAAGTTACAGCTCTTCTCCCATCAGAGAGTTTTAGGAGTCGTCACTGTTGCTGTTTTTCGTCTGTTTTTGTTTGCAGACATGATGAAGATCTAAGCAGCACCAATGTTCGGGCAATGTGACTGATTGATCCAGTACATGAACAGTAAAGATTAAGAGGATGACAAATAAGCATGCTGCTTACACAGCGCGTGGGGCTAATCCTCCCTCTCCACCCCCCTCCTGGGCTCCTTTTTGAGGAGCTGCCACCGAGGAGCACTCACAGACAGTGACGGACCCTGACGTCCAGAGGGAGGACACGCAACCTGTTGACGTGCAACAAGTGTGAGCTCGAGCTCATGGCAGGACCCCAGCCCATCTGCAGCTCCACACAGTAGAGGCTCAAACCACCATCTGCCCACTTGGGACCACAGGAGGCCTGACAGATACATATCTCATATTCTAATTGTTTTTGGTGACAAGGAACCCAAAAGGAACTTTTTGTGTTTGGATCCTGGAAATTGTATCTTGAGATTTGACAAACTCCAGCGAAGAGGACTAAAGTTTCTTATCTCCATTCACAACACTTGGAGAAGACATTTTGTAATGGAGGATCACTTGTTGAAGATCCCCATGATGTCGTCTGCTTCCCCCAGTGAGTCCTCGGGGAGTGGCGGGACGGACGACAGTAGAGGAGGTAAGAGTTACACATGACCACCAGGAGCAACAGGTGTCCATGGAGCCTGAAAGAGGCAAACTTGACCTTTGATTAAATAAAAAAGTAGACTTATGGAGGTTTTTAAAATACAACATTTTAAGTTTTTAATTTTTCTTTTTGAGCTTTGCACATTTGATGACAAAACAGATTTTGTGCCTTTTGTCTCTTTGAATATTCAATCATCTCTTTAATTTAACTTTCTTTAACACCACACAAGCATGAAGTAAAACTGAAAGATTATGAAAATGCACAGAAATCCATTTTTAGTGTGCATTTCTTACATATAGATATACTTAATTAAAGTAGAATGAGGCCAAAATAAGCATGTATTATGCAACTATCTGAGTTTATGTATAATTAATGGGTTTATTTGGATTAATATCAGTATCCCTGCATCGTTTATGTTAGTTGTTAATCTGCCTCCAGCCATTTTATTGTTTTAATTTCAGAATCATCCACTAAATGAGATTTTCAGGCCTAAACAGCTGTTGCAGTAGACTGAGCTGACAGTACAGATGGCAGGCACATGTATGAAACAATACTAGAGCACATGAATGGCACTAACCGACGGGCCCTGTGTGACTGTGTTTTGACTCACAGCCAAGAGTCCACCCCCGGGCAAAGCTCTGAGCCCGGCTCTGGTCTGCAAAGTGTGCGGAGACACCAGCAGCGGGAAGCACTACGGCATCTACGCCTGCAACGGCTGCAGCGGGTTCTTCAAACGCAGCGTGAGGAGGAGGCTCATTTACAGGCAAGAGAAAGCTTCAACTTTGGATAAAAACTGGGGTTGAGCATCTGATTTTGTCCTTTAATTTAACTTCAGATACCATGATTACATATGTCCCCTACCCTATTAAAGTTTTTACACGAGGTGCATTATGGGAGGTTAGCATCCTTGTCAGCACTTTATCTAAAACATTCTCATGGCCATGTTTTTTAAGAGCAAAACGTACAAATGTGTATTTTTTGTCACAGAAACAGAATATACTGAAACTGAAAATATACAGTTATTTCACTATAATATCACTGAGCATATAGTATTAATGTAAATACACTTTTTAAAGTGGAGTTGAACATGAATAACTTTAATGAAAGCTTTGTTTAATGTCTTTGTATTTCAAAACCTGTGATTTATTTTGAGGTAAAAAATGAGCTACACTACCTTAGACCACAACAAGTTTTTTAAATTTAGGTTAGAATAAAAGTGTTGGTCATGGCAAACAGGTGGCTTTTATTTTCATAAGAATATGTATGAATTTCAGAAAAATTCCACCATAAATTTGTGTTTTTTTAATTGTCGCATGCAGTTAGTTTTGAGTAGACTCTCCCTTTAACATCTTGGCTGTGGGTTAACAGGTGCCAGGCTGGTACAGGCATGTGTCCAGTGGACAAAGCTCATCGCAACCAGTGCCAGGCGTGTCGGCTGAAGAAGTGTTTGCAGGCAGGCATGAATAAGGACGGTAAGTTCCGTAGTTCTTTTATTCGTTCACCTTATAAAACAAGACAAAAAACAAACACAATAACAGAAGTAAATGCGCAGGTGGGATTAAAAAAAAAGGAGGAACCCAGAGAAAATTGTCATTTAAGGCAACTGTATTTGCTAATCACCAATTTATGAACAGACAAAATATTTTTTATTTTATTTTATTATTTTATTTATTCTAATTATCTTATATATTTTATTAGTTTTAATTTAATTTAATTTAAATTATTTTATTTATTTTATTATTTTTAATATAATTTATTTTTGATTTTTATCTAAAAAAACAAAACAAAAACAATTTCCAAACAAGAAATATTACAGATTAAAAACAAAAACACACACAAAAAAACAAAGATTGCATCAGATTTTTTTTAAAAATCAAAAATGAGAAGTGACTGCAGATTCAATGTCACTGCACCTCTATGTCTAAATTGATAACTGGTTAACGCTATATTTGTGGAACTGCTTATATTAAAGGTCAACGATGATGTGATAAAAATGGATCTGGGGCCTATTAACAAAAAACAAATCCAAGAAAATGGAAGGAAATTGTTTAGAAATTGAAATACAAAAGTATCTACTGAGGTTTATTGATGTGAAATATGATAAATAACTCCACAGTTTGAAATAATGGGACAGTGTTTGCATTCCAGAGTTGGTGACCATTAAAACAATTTGGTCTTTTATTTTTAATAAAAGGGTGGAATAGAGACTAGTTTTATTTGTGCTTTTTCATACTATATCATGTTAAGTGAACTTAAAATGTAAAAAAATACATCATATAATGTTAGAAACATTCACTGTTAGAGATTCAAATGTGACACTGTGAGGTCAAAATGAAAACTACAGATGTACCTCATCATTATTTCCCTCCTCTTCCTCCCTGCAGCAGTGCAGAATGAGCGACAGCCCCGCAGTACAGCTCAGGTCCGCCTGGACTCCATCGACGTGGACCCTGAGAAGGAGCACCTGGCCACCACACGGGAGCCCACCTCCTCTTCCTCCTCCTCCTCCTCCTCCTCCTCTTCTTCCTCTTCCTCCTCCTCTGTCATCACGTGGCCCCACATCACCTCCTCCATGGCCATCACCTCCTCTGTCGCCCCCCAGCGCTGCATCAGTCCCCAGAACAACCACCGCTTCATGGCCAGCCTCATGACGGCCGAGACCTGCGCCAAGCTGGAGCCTGAGGACGGTGAGGAGGAGGAGGGTTTGAGATTTAAGATCAGATTAGACAAAGGGGTTGCTTTAATTTGATTATACCTGTGATTCAGAAAACAGAAACAGTTTTTATATTGAATATCATTTCATATAAGAAGGCTAAAATTCATCAGTGTTAGCATGAAGCACAAAGTTGGAATTTCAACATGCCTACCATAAAAATATAAACAAATTAAAAGCCTAGGACATACTTGGACATAATGTGGCCTGTGGTCCGATGGCAGCCCTCAGAAACAATTCTTGTGGCCCCTGAACATGACATGAAATGCATTCATTTGGTCCATTTCAATACTTTCACTTTCAATACCTTACATTTAATACACTACTCGACCATAACTTCAAACTGCGCCCCCTTAACAAGCATCCGCCAGGTTAGAGATGACAACCTCTAGGAAGCTACTGGTTACATGGCACATTGAGACATATCAATGCTAACACTGTCAGCTAATGTTAGCCATTGTGGTGGAGGACTCAGTCATCAAAATTTTGAGAGCCCCTGCTTTAGGATGTTTCACTGTGGGTCTTAATCACTGAATTAATGCAGGTAATAGTTGTCATTGTGTTTTAGAGTGTCTGAAGAATCCCATAAATTCATTCCAATCAATCATACAATACAATGATAAAACAATAAATACAACCAAAATATGAAATAATATGCTGGTGACGACTTATGTAGCAAGCCAATATTAGCATGTTAACAAGCTAACAGGCTAAAGCCAAAATGCTAACATAGATACATAAACCAGGTCGAGTTCTGCACAAGCCTAACCTCATCTTTTTTGTTTTCAGTTGACGAGAACATTGATGTCACGAGCAACGAGCCAGAGCGAGTGTCCTCAGAATACCACATGGCTCTATACCCGTCCAGCTCCGAAAACGTGTACGAGACCTCAGCGAGGCTGCTCTTCATGTCAGTGAAGTGGGCCAAGAACCTGCCCGTGTTTTCCAACCTGCCCTTCAGAGACCAGGTGAGATTCAACTTTGACACAGGCTACATTTTTTTACTGTCAGATTATTTATTTATTCATATTTTGTATTTTCTATGAAGTTACACAAAGCTATACAAAAAGAAACTTGAGAGAAGTTTTAATTTGGCACCTGTTTAGTTTCATTGTTCTTTGTTGTCTTTTGATGAAAACTATATTAGTTTGGATTTGATTGTGACTGATATTCAGCTGGAGACTGTAAACTGAATTGCCCTACTTTGAGACAAATAAAGTTGTTTGAATTGAATTGAACTGAGTTTTGGTCAAACTGTAGTCATTTAATTTTTCTTAATTTTACTCTAGTTCTACTCAACAAAAAATTAAAACAATTTGATAATTTATTTTAGAAATTACATATCATCATTTATCAACCAGTTATGTGTTGGCAGGAATGGTCCTCCATATACCACATTTGTAACTACTTTGACTAAACAGTGACGTTAAAGATGAATCTATTTCCTTCACAGTTTTAACTTTACGACTCTTGTCCGTGTCCCCCCAGGTGATCCTGCTGGAGGAGGCGTGGAGCGAGCTCTTCCTGCTCTGTGCCATCCAGTGGTCTCTACCTCTGGACAGCTGCCCGCTGCTCTCTCTGCCAGACCTCTGCCCCGGCATGCAGGGAAAGACCAGCTACACCAGTCTGGACCTGCGCCTCCTGCAGGAGGTCTTCAGCCGCTTCAAGGCCCTCGCCGTCGATCCCACTGAGTTCGCCTGCCTCAAGGCCATCGTGCTCTTCAAGCCAGGTGAGGCTGACTGAACTCTGACAGGCTGGCAGATTGGCTTTAGGCTCCTCAGTATTTCAGTTTCCTCCTGGCCTTTCCTCCAGCACCATTGTTTATCAGAATTTCTGTTACATTTTTTATGTTCTATGAGCTTCTTTCTAGAAGACAATTTTGCTCTCAGGCTAATTAACCATTTTGACTTCTTTAGACATAAATAATTCAGCTGTAAATATGAATGAGTGTAATTATGCACGGAGAGTGGCACCAGCTCATATTACCCAGCTACTTATTCAGTAATTTCTAAAAGTATTTGTCTGAATTTGTGTGACTCATGTTGGTGTTTCCTCTCCTCCACAGAGACTCGTGGGTTAAAAGATCCAGAACAAGTGGAGAACCTGCAGGATCAGTCTCAGGTGATGCTGGGACAACACATCCGATCACACTACCCCAGTCAACCAGCAAGGTGTGTTATCTGTCTTACAACATCAGCGCCTCATACCATATAAAAAAAATCACCTTTAAATACTTTTACACTGTTAAATCTTATTTATTTGTGGTCTTTTCTATGTTACAAGCCAAGAGTTTATTTGTTGTTGGAAATTAACTTTTAGGTTAAAGGTATACTATGCAGGATTGTTGGTTACTGTTCATGCTCACAAGTGAAAGTAAAAGCCAATCCCAGATTCACTCTCATTTGATGTTTTGCCTGGAGATATTTGTGTTTTCGATTGCCGTGTGTCTCCTGGATGCCTGCTGCTTATAGTCTGGCACCTGGTCGCTTCCTATTTTAAAAGCCTCCATCTCACCTGAGTGCTGTGGGGGCGCACACCCATAAAAGTCTCAAACACAGACGATAAGCAGAAAATGTATAGTAGGTCATAAGTGATGATTAAGAGGGATTACTTCATATGAGTCTATACTTTTTAAAAAAATCATGCATAGTATAACTTTAATGATACTCATTTATTAGCAACCTTTAAAGAGGAGCCTCTTTTGTTAGATTCATTGTCTATTTTCTTTAACTGTTAAAGTGAAACTGTATTTTGTGTTTCCTCTTCTACAAGAAATTTCTCACTTTATTATTTTTTTTTTGAAGGTCTCACTTTTTAATATGTGAGTTATTTAGTGGATTAATAAGAAAGCTCCACTGAGCAACATTTAGAATCAGACATCAGAACTGTGGGCTTGAATCAGATTTATGTCACAGATATCAGGATTTGACCTCACTAACTAGAGTGGAGACTCGAAATTAAGTGGACCAATAGTAATTACTCAACTTTGTGGAAGGCAAGCCTCACGTTGCCTCACTGTAGCTTTGATAAAGAATAGACTTGTTTGTTTGAATTTATTAGTCTCAAGTATTCTGAAAACAGCATTAAAAAATGTTTAAATTTTAAATGTTCAAATGTCATTTTAAAGGTCAGCATTAAGACCTGACGTTGACTTGTAACTTGCTTATTAAGATTTGTGTCTGAGGTTACTCTCGGATGCAGAAGTTGATTACATTTTCATTTCTTGTCTATATTCAGGTTTGGAAAGCTGCTTCTTCTTCTCCCCTCTCTGCGTTTTGTGAACTCGGAGCGGATAGAGCTGCTGTTCTTCCACAGGACCATCGGAAACACTCCCATGGAGAAACTGTTGTGTGACATGTTCAAAAACTAAAACCATTACCCATAAACCTGTGCAGTCACCTATGACCTCCAGGTGTGGAGGGGTGATGTTCGACAGATACTTGCTTTGTATTTCTGTATACATATCAGAGATTCTGCGTGCTGTTATTTTTTTAAAGGCCACTTTATTGTTTGTTTGTTGTTTCCACATCAGGTCATTCTGAGAATTAAAATGCAATCCAGTTCTTATCATCATGCTCGCTGTCTGTATCATACTTAGACTTTGATTTATGTCTGAAGTGACTCATTATCACATCTCATCCTCTAGTGTTTCATTATTTCTGTGTTTTTTGTGACATTTACCATCAGACCTTTATTTGTTTGGTGATAGATGGGCTGTATATCCATGCTGTCATACCGTGACTGTTACATTCATGTTGTCATGCCTCCATAAAGTTAAAAAACAAAAACTTGACAGTGGTTTTTGATTCTGTTTTTACCATTTCACACACTTCACTTCACTTCTTAGCCTTTAGATTTTCACTTATAAAAAGAAAAATTCCCTTGTGTGTGACGTAAAGATACAACGTTAGAAAAAAGAAAATATCTATATATTATTATATTGTATCAGCTGCAGGATGGAGATGTTTATTGAAACCTGAACCCTCCGTGACACAGAATCAATCAAGCAGCGCCCTCTTCTGTCTAGTTTAACACACACACACACACACACACACACACACACACACACACTAAACATAACCCTTAAGTATAAAATGTAGATGGGAGTTGAGTTACAGAAGATGCACTGTGAGAGCAATTTCTCCTCATGCTCATATATTCAATTACTGTGAGGGACAGACATGTTGAGTTTAAGGGCCTGTTAAGGGTTTTTCTTGGATACAAACAAGAGTCCTTTCTTTGGTAATAAACCTGCGTGGGGAGGCTCTGAGGTCATCTTGTTAAGAGATAGAGGGTTTAAGTAAGTAACGGCACTGATGTTGTTTTGTTTCCACAGACATGCTGTCATTTTAAATTCATGAATAATTTATATAAATAATAGTTGCTGGTCTGAAAATTTGGAAACAAGTGTCAGGCAGAAAACAGCATCGTTATTGAATGTAACCAAGAATGTTGAGATTGACGTCTTTGGAAACAACGTTTACCAGCTGTGACAACATACTACGACTGGTGTTACGGTCACCTTATGAGTCTGTGTGTGTTTGTAACATCATGGTACATGTGGTCCTGGTGACACCTATTGAAGCTGGAACAACCACAGAAGCTGTTTTGAGAACTTTGGCGCGTGTTTATTCGTCTGTCTGTGGATAGATTTTGTCAACATAATAGCGTTGCAAATGTGCAGGATGCAATCATGAAACATTACAGGTGTGTGGCTGAGATTACAATAAATGCAGAGGTTGAAGATGGTGTGGCCGAGCAAGAAGGGGTTGGATCCCCAGGATCCCAGTAGGTGCACTTGGCTTTGAAGCAATTTTTTGCAGAGGCCAAACGGAGTAATTAAATCCATCACATGATGCCATGTGGCACAAAATGACTTTTTGTCTCAAACCAAGCAAAATAACTTGTTTCACTGTCAGGATTTGATCAATTTGAGTCCAGAAGCGCTGCATAATTAAATCATTTTATCCCCATTCAAGTTAGTGGAGCGTTAACTGGAGGTAGCTGGCTTGGTTGGCAGAAGTCTCTTGTGCGCCCACTCTAGGGGCCCCACAGTGCAAAAGCAGTGCCAGTCATCTGGGGGCTTAGTGTTTGCTTTAAGTCTCTGATCGCTGTACCATTCCTGGAGTGATCACATCGCAAGATGGTCTCTGTTTGTTGTCTGTTAGGAGCAAAGGCAGATGTTGTTGTTGCATTACTGTTCCAGCCAACATTTGTATGTGGGGCCCATGTGGGTCATAAATGGACGTGAAAATGGGCCCTATATGTCGTCCACAGGTTCCACATTGGCCCCATGCCAGTTGCCCTCATGAGTAGGTTTACCCAAGTGGACCCCAGACAAGATGCCCATTTTGGGCCAGTACCCACTTGGTACCCAGGTAGCTGTAGCATAACCTATCTGAGGCCCACTTGATTAAACCCAACTATGTGGGAAACTGGAATGGGGCCATTATGGCACCCATGGACAATCCCATATAGGATCCATGTTTTTAGCCGATTAACTACCTACATGGGCCCCACATACAAATGTTGGCTGGGGTGATTCTATGGTTGAGTTACCAAGATGTGTGACATCAGTGTTTTTACTTACAGTCCCAAACAGAAGAAAAAAGTTTAGTTTGGAGGATTTGTAATGTGAGCAAGTAAAACATAGCTGGTATAATGTTTACCAACTACACCAACTTAGTTACACCATCTTATGTTAGCAAATGTTAGCAAACCAGCATTAATTAATTACTTATACTAATGTACAGCTGAGGCTGATGGTGATGTCATTAGTTAAAGTATTGAATTAATACTTAATACTTTAAACCAACTGACCTGCTGGTGGTGCTACAGAAAAAGTCAGAGTATTATTGAAGTCATAAGGATTTATTGTCTGGAAACCATAAATGTGTATCAAATGTCATAGCAGTCCATCCATAGTTAGATAATCAAGTCTTGACCAAAGAAGTGGACTGACCAGCAATTATTTAACCATGTTGTGTTTTGAAAACTGTGTCGTTAGCTGTAGCCGTCTCTGACGCTTGGAGCTCTGATATGTTCAGTGTGCAGTGGAGTAACAAGAATTCATCTTGTTTTTGGTTTAAAATGTTCCTCCAACCACCTAAAACTGGCCAAAATCTCTGGTGATTTAATTTTCCCTTTTTAAGAAACTTAATGTCATGTCCTGATTGTATCATTTTTGTTAGAACAGCAGAGGGCGCAATCATAGACAGACTCACAGAGACAGGCTCAGAACGAACAAGGAAATGGCGACACGTCACACCAGATTTATCATTTAATTAAGTTAATTTTTAGGAGTCATAATTTTTCTTGCTTAATATCAAGATAGATATCTTATTGTGGTATTTTTAATTCTGGTATTACTGAATTGTGAGTTTTTGGTTACATCCCTAACTAGCATGGCTAAAAAATGCTGTCGAAGAAGAGGCAAAAAGGGGACATTACATTAAAAAAGCATCATAAAGGACTGTCTGTCTGTCTGTCTGTCTGTCTCCAAAACAGGAAGTACATGCTCTTCTTCCAGAGTAAATAGAGCAAATCTTTTAGTTTCTGGTAATGAAAGACAGATTAAAAACATCTCCATTCCTCTAGCTCTTCATGGTCTCATTTCTTTGCTTGTTTCTACCACAGTTTACAGTCATTAATGTGACACTTTGTACCACATATTTTTAGACAACTGTATAGTGACAGTATTACAGTATCACCAAAATAAAGTGTTCTCCACTTTGAAATGAGATCTGAAAGCAGACGGGTGTAGTTAAAGCGAGTGTTGCTGCACCACAGCTGAATGTCAGTCTGATAACAGACGTCAGTCAGTATTACTTCACCTTCTAATTCAAACACATGACAAACATGAGAGGAGCAGAGCTGGACGCAGGGGGTGGACACATCAAATGCTTTTTTTTAAGTCTCACACTGCAAGGGAAATCGTAAAAGATGACTCCAGGCAGGAGGAGTGAATTCACAGCTTCGGTTCTAGTGCAGCCATTTATTATTGTGGGAGCTTTAAGAGCATCTAACACATGTGTCTTGACATGATTGGCTGCCTTTTGTGTTGAAATAGCAGCGGTTGAGCGTTGTGTGCGAGGCCCTTAGTCAGAAAATCCTGCTGATCAGATCAGCTGGCCCTCTGCGGCGTCTGTCATATGAGCCAGCTCACACATCCAGATTAAGAAACTTTGAACTCTCAAAGGGGATCCATTTGATTTCACAGCAAAGTGGCTGAAAATGTACCTTTAAATTTTCTTTATGACACATATAATGAACAGTAGAAGGTTTACCGGAGTCTATCTTTATGCTCCAATTTGTTGAAGTTAAACGTCTGTGATCTGATCAGTAAATCTGCTTTAATTCATTTCTTCCTTTCATGTCATGAAAATAAAACACAGGTTCAGAGTGATCCTGAGCTGACGTCCTGCCTCACGTGTAAAACAATCCACATTCTCATTTTGGCCTTTCCTAAGCTCTTTGCACACAAAGGTTGCCCCTGTTTAAATGAGAGATTTTCATGTTATTATAAGATTAGTCTCTTAAGTAACAGGCAGAGGGAGAGGGAGGCAAACAGGTTACCTGCACGTTGCAGCACAAAAATTGACATTACCTAATCTCAACAAGGAATCTCACAGAGAGCTTTTATTTCAATACACCAAACATGGGACATTAAAATGTATCAGACACCATAATATTAATTACATGAGGCAGAACATGGTGTGTGAAGGGTTGTGTTTAACTTCAGAGGAAAATGTACAAATAGGCATAGTGTGGGAGTGAGAAAGGTCAGAGGGAAGCACAAACAAAACTTTCTTTGGTGACTCCCAACCTCCAAAACCCTGGCTCTAGATGGGGCCATTCATGCTTTGTGCTGACCACCATAGTTCCCCTACATGCTTGATACACAAAAAAAGTTTCAGTTTTGCAACCTTAATGTTAGATGTCACTAAATCCTACACAGCTAACCTTAAAATTAATTATATTGAAGTTGAATGATGAAGCCAAGTTTAGAAGTATCATATTAAATAGAAACAATATCACATCAAGGAGCACCAGAGGTCACTTTAGGTCAGTTTCTTCCTCCACTTCTTCTCTTATTCTCTGTAATGTTGAACCTCTCTCTCTCCTCGTACTCCCCTCTGTGCAGTCGTTAATCCCGGTAATACTGGAATGTGTCTGGGTGTTTGGGCCAAACTGTCCTGACACGTCACTGCACCAGCAGGTCACTGAGCGAGGTTACTCGACCAGAGGAAGAGGATCCGTGAGTCCTCTGGATCTTTAATCATCCTGCTTCATCCCGTTTGACTCAACTGATCAGCTGCGATGAATCAGAGCAAAGTTGACTTTGAGCCTTTTGAATATTCCTACTATGATTATTCAGACTGGTACTCGAACAATGCAGAGCCAACCAAACCACCCAAAGAGTGAGTAGAAAAACCTTATGCAGATCATTTTGTGTGTCAAAGGTGTCAAAAGGGTCTGTTTGGAAAGAAAAATCAGATTTTCATTCCTCTTTAATTATTGATATTGTAAAGTAGTGATTCTTTTGTAGATGTGCAGTATGGGAATTTATGACTTTGTGGCAAAGGTGTTGATTTTATTGTACTTAATTTGAACATTACAGAGGTGAAATCAGTTCTGCTACTGGGAAACAATTGATTTTAAATTCAACTTGAGCATCTTAAAATATCTTGAAATAATCAAATCATATGTATCACTTATCCAACACCAATCATAGTTGTGAAAATCAAAAAACTGTGGCAAAATATTTGCAGTAGCTGTGTTTGTTTTGCAAATTTTAAAATATTTCTCTATTGTTTTACAAATATTTGCTTTTTTGTTCAAACTCTTGCCAAGTATTCCACTTTGTTTATTTGAATGTGTTTTGCCTTTTTGTCACAGAGTTATTTTACCATGTGACCCCACAGTGGACGACAAGCTCTTCCACATATGCATGCTGTCGATATCTGTAAGTATGCTCAACAAAGGAACTGTACATTTTATTGTTCAGTGTTTGGCTGCTCAAAGGCTCCAGAGGTGAGACACAACATTTTGCAATCATGTAACAAATCAAGGGTGGATGTGATGTGTAATATGTAAATTTTAATCATGATGTTAAAATATACAGTTACATGACCAGACAGGAACGTTCATTTTCGCCTAATTCAGTCGGGCAACTCAAGGTGCTTTATCACAGTGATGCAAAATATGTATAAAAATCCAATATTGCCACATAGCAATAATGCCCATGGCTGAATACCCTATAAAATTCACTTTGCAGGGAACTACTAGGTGATCAAATAGCACGCGAACACTCTCCATGGGTCCCTTTGTATTTCTGTTTGTTAATAGTAGCAGCTGACAGGAAGTAAACAGTGACCAAAGCTGATGCCCGACTGACAGACTCTCCTCCTATCTATCTGCTCTCCTCCTAAATAAAATGTGAGTGGAATACAGTGAGTGTAGGTTTTGTTCTGAAGTTTTTGTATCTTCCATCAGATTCTTTGGTGCTTTTTCCTCTGACTCTTTCGTCTGTCTTTGCTTCAGGCTGACGTTCAGTTTAATGATGTTTGCCATTGTTAAACTGAACAAAAACTCTCCATGCTGTACCCCCAGAGTGAACCAATTTCCCTGTTCAGTAAATAATGTAGAATATACTGTGACAGCTGGGTCACTGCAGCTGATCAGAAATAACAAGATGTGGTCTGAAGACTCTGCAAAATGAGGTTCTTTATGTGTTTTCTCATGATGGACGTATGCTTTATCCTGACTTCCAATTCCATCTACAGAGCTGCTTTACTTTGTTTTTCATAAAGTTGTATACTTTTAATGAGATACTGAAGTTGGCAAATGCTATGAGCAGCATTAATGTAAAAATAAAAGGAGGTGCAGTACAGTATGACTCTCTGGTAGTGATGATGACACATGGGCATTTTTCTAAAGCCATGGGGTGGCAGATCACTGGCCAGTCAACTCATGATTTGCCAGACAAAATTTGGCTGCAATAATTTAAGACCAAGCAGTAACCTCCCAGGCTGAAAAAGAAGCCAATGCGGTAGTGCCAGAAACTGCAGTTCCTGTAATGGCCACTTGAGGCTGGCTCTAAAATTGAGTCATGTTAAAATTCCCAACTTTACAGCAGAAATAAACATGTTTACAGCCTGGTCTCTAAAGCTAGTTTCCTCCTTCATGACAAGTGTATGCGGTGTGAATTTTTAAGTAACTCATCTGTTTAAAATGTATGAAAGCTTTAAATCACACACAATTAAGTTGGTGGAGGAGTGCTTTGAGTGACAGGCTCTCTGCGATGTGTCACCGTAGTTTCTGAGTCAGATCCACCCCACACTCCTCCACAGCTCCACTCTCTCCTCCAAATTTGGTCACTTATGGCTCCAAAAACCGCTCAGAAACAAAATACCAAACCTGAGGCTTCAAAATGAAAATTCGCAAACCAATGGGTGATGTCATAGTGGTTACATTTATTATTTTAACAGCACAAGAAAGAGGCTATCATGTATTTCAGCTAAGCATGTTTTACTGTAACATCCTCGTTTAAATAGAGATAAATATATTCATTGTGCTATACACATAAAAAGTGCCATGACAACATTTTCAAGTCAAATTTTCCACCTAACGCCATGAGTAAGGGCGTAGATTTTGTCAACACTGGGGGGACACATATGAAACGAGGGATTTGGCAGTCCTTCATCAGAAAATTTTGAGCATCAAACACTTAATTGTACTTAATTCAGGAGGATTTCTATGCCCCCATTTGTGCTTTTTTTGCATCATTTGTGGTGTCATTCATTCATTCATTCATTCATTCATTCATTCATTCATACATTTTCTGTAACTGCTTATCCTCTTTGGGGGTCGTGGGGGGTTGGAGCCTGTCCCAGCTGACACTGGGTGAGAGGTACACCCTGGACAATTTAGTCACCAGTTAACCTGCATGTCTTTGGACTGTGGGAAGAAGCCGGAGTACCCGGAGAAAACCCGCGCTGACATGGGGAGAACATGCAAACTCCATACAGAGGGCTTTGAACCCCCCATCCTGAGTTCGAACCAAAAACCCTCTTACTGTGAGGCAACAATCCTAACCACTGCTCCACCGTGCTGCCATTTTAGGGTGTAAATGTCTTTAATTTTGTCAAAGTAAACCCCCTCTGCTGTTTTAATGTTTATAGTAGGTGTGACAAATGCACATGTTGTGAATAATAAGGGGGATGTGTCCCCTGTGTCCCTCCCAAAATCTACAGCTATGATAATATCAGTATCATTTGACAAAATGTAACATTTAACCCAAGGTCTGCTTACTAACTTTTGACCCCACAGCTTATAACCCCATGATAAGGTCTATCCTTGTTATGATGCAAGCAACATCTTCAGGCAGCAGCTGAGACTGACATGGGAGAAAACAGTGATATGATTTAGCCGATGATTCAGTTCACATATTGTGCAAGCATACACCGTCATAACCCTGATGTGGAACAGTTGCTCTGTAAGTGAAGTGACAGCTGTATGAGGTGTAACAGAGTGTCATCTCTCCCTGTAGCTGGTGATGATGTTAATCCTGGCAGCTCTCACCAGGAAAAACAAGCTCTGCCAAGGATTTACGAGAGGATCTTCCAGTATCTTCAGGTGAATTTGGGAGGTCCAGATATAAATGAGAGACTTTAGACTGCAGGTTTGTCTCATGTTATGAAAATGTTCCTGTTCATGATCTCACAGTCCAGCCAACTTCCTGGACCAGACTCAGAAAAAGGGCATCGTCATGGCGGTTTTTGGGCTGGTGTTCAGCAAGCTGGCCATGCTGGTGATTGCCCTAGACCCTCTGCCTTTCTCCAAAGATACTCCAGCGGACATTAAAGGTGGACATTTTTATATTTCACTTTAGAGGTGCATCTTTACAGCTAGATATGCTGTTGAGATTTTATGTGGTAAGATAACAGTCATGATGCTAACAGGAGCACAGGTGATAAAAAACAAACATATCCAGTCAAATGTTTTATTTTGAATAATTAGAATTAATCAACATTTTGTGTAATCACAGATGAATGATGAGCACATAAGAATTCACACAGTTGCTTTAATTTAAGCGTAGGGAATCTGAATAAATGTAAATCAGAGTTTGATGAAAACCCTTTGAGAAAATAGGTCATGTTACAAAGGCTGGTAGAAGAAGATGCTGGCAGGGAAATAGGGCAGGACTTCAGCTCCCTCTTTTTCCTCAGTCCATATTGATTTTCCTGTGGGAGGTCACACATCAGAGGATGATACGCTCTTTTCTTTTATCCCTTGTTTTTCAGAGTACATGAAGATAATTGCCATCTTCTACTACCCTGTCCTGTATTATCCTCTGTTGGTCTGTTGCACTCTGCAGCACAAAGCAGGTTATGTGTTCGGGGGGCTCCTCTCCTTCAGTCACTTCGGGATCCTGGTGTGGCAGAAGTTTGACTGCCCAAAGACTCCAGAGGTGAGACGCCAACGACATGTTGATGCTCCATATGAGGGGTGGATGATATATAATGTGTAATATGTAACTGTCAGTCACAGTATTGAAATATATAGTTATATAACCAGACAGGTGTGTGTGCCATCGTCTGAACTTAACCACAGCTGTTGGTAGCGACCAATGGTGATAACAGAGTAAGCTGTAAACACAACATTAAAGTTTTTATGACAAACATTTGCATTGAATGTTTCTGCAAACCATGTATATGTAACATTTATATGTTACTATGTAGTGGCAGGGGTGTAAATATAGACAATGCAAGCAGTGCAATTGCACTGGGGCTCCTGGGATGGAGGGGCCCGTAGAAAGAGCAATGCTGAGTTTCACATCACGTACTTCTGTACTTACACTTAATATTTTAAGTGCATAAGTGCGCTCATACTGGGAAGTATGGAAAAATGCAGTGCACTGGAACTATGGACACTTCTCGCCCTCAATGGTCGCCATGTTGGCTACGTAGCGGAAGAGGAGGGACCACTTTTCGAAATGGAAATAGCGGCTGAGGACTGTGCGACCGTGAACGTCGCTGCATTGTAAAAATACATGTGTTTTTTGCACTAAGCACCATTATACTGTTGTCGGGTATAAGCCAGCGGTATGTTTGTTGGGTTAATTTAGCAGTCTGTAATGATTTGGTAAAGCGAATGATAACGTGAATGCTAGTTTGCTAACTAGCCCATTTGCAGCTCATTTGCTCATTGGTTTGAGACAACACTACCCTATAAGTACTACGCCAGTAAGTACATAGTGCACATAGTATACTACATGGAAGTGTACTGAGGGAAGTATGTGATTTGAGACATAGCACAAGCCTTTGCAAGTGATTTACCACCTGGGAAATACTGTATACCTGTGTTCAAAGATAAATGATTAAAAAAAAAAATAATATTCGTAATTTAAAAACCATATGTCCTCAAAAAGGCAAAACCATCTCTGTCATGGTTTTCTTTTATTTTTTTCAGATAGACAGTAGCTTTCTAAAACAAACAAGCTATAAGATATAAAAATATGCCATTAAAATGATTCAGTTAAATGAATAATTTCTTACTTTCTATGATATTTTTGACAGATATGCAGTGATGATAGCTGGGTAATATCTATGTTGACGCTGTCCAATGTCTAGTCTCTATTTGTGTCAAGACAATACATGCCTGTCTAAATACATGTTCACTGTTAAATGTAGAATAAAGGGGGGCAATTACTAGATGCTTTGGTTGCTATGATACAGAATATCTGTGAGAGTAAAAATGTCAGCACACGGTAGAGTACTTTGGATGAAGGGAAGGTGGAAACACATAGGGAGAGAGGACAGATTCACTGGTCTGTGTGGGCTCATTTTAAATTTCTTCTCTGTTGTTGTTGTCATTGTTGTTGTGTAGCACACCTGCTGTGACTGTTGGTCTTTGTGGTATTTGTCCCATTCCTCTCCCACTGTTAGTGGATGGCTGGATAAAAAGTGACAGTGATTAGCGGCTGCAGAGTTTTACAAAAAGCTGAATATTTTAAACTCAGTGACCGGAAAAAAACAGCAGGTAGCGCTTAGTGCCGATGAGACATTCAGTGCCTCGTCATGCTGCTGGCATTGGTAACAGAATGTAAATACATGGTGCTCCCATGAAATAATGAGGACACAGCGATCTTGAGTTTATCACATTATCACCTTTGTTATTATTATTGTTATTTAACTTTTTAGCACCTAAAAATTCCATTCACTTCAACTGAGGCACATGAAACCACTTGTCTCAAGACATGGTTAAAAGAACATTTCTGGTGAATTGATTCATTAAAACATTAACTTTTTTTCCATTTTCTTCCTCACAGATCTACAAGTACTACGCTCTGCTTGCAAGTCTGCCTCAGTTGGCCTGCCTTGCATATCTCTGTGTCCAGTTTATTTTGCTGTTTGCTAAAGGACCAAAGACTGAAGAGGTGAGAAAAATTCAGCCAATAGGCTACAAAAGTACCAGTTGTCCTCTATGATAAACGTGTGAGTAGCAACATGCAAACTAATCTCTGGTGTATCTGAAGAAGGAAACGTGAATTTCAACTATGTAAAACATAACCATGATTACTGTAAGCAGCTTGTACGGAACAGAGTGGGTTTAACTCAGCGTCCTTGAGCAGATTATGACAAAGGAGGTGATATTTTTATCCCTTCCAAATATATTAATACAACAGAGTTTTTGTTTTAACAGCAGGTTTAATCTGTCGAAAGTTTTCACTAATGATTTAGAGGAGAACAAATAAACAGGAAAACCAGCACTTATTTTATCTTAACGTCAGATTTTCTTGTATTTTTATATATTCTTGTTATTGCTCATCCATTGAGATGGGTGGTTCTCTTTTCATGTCATTATGTCTTCAATCAATTGAAGCTGACAGGAGTGTAAAGTATCAAGACCCTAAATTACACATAATGGAGAATAACATCTGTCACCTTGCAATGATGCTGAACCCCACTTAGAGTCACTCTGGCAAAGTTTTCTATTAGACATTGCTCAGGAAATTACCATCCTCTCATGTGGTGACTCATCATAGATCATGATTTGATGTGAATACAGATTTCTTTTTGCTTACAGGACCTTGACAGCAGCTACTACACCAACTATGTGAAGCTACTTCTCAAGAAAAAGTCCCAAGCTGCCAGGTGAATAAAGACACAGTGATGAAAACATGTTTTAGTCCCTCCCAGCTTTATTTAGACCACATGCCACACAGAAAGCAACAACCACAACCTGACATTCATTTCATCATTGGAATAGAAAATAAAATGTACAGTAGTATTATTACACATTGAGCTGAATTAAGATGTGAAATATCAACAAAGAAAAAGCAGAAAGGGACAAAGGACAAATAAAATAATAAGCAGATAGATAAAAACATTTGAAAAGATAAATGGCAAAATACGGTACAGACGTCATCTTGCTTAAAATTTAAATGATTATTCATACTACAAGCCAAATCACCAGAAAAAATATTGGCATTGTTCGTTTCTGCAAACCACAGATGGATAACATTTTTACGTTGTTCTATAGTGGATATGTTTCAACATATATGATATGCTTCAACAATTCTGTGGTTAATGTGTTGTTGGGTTTAGGCACAAAAAACACTTGGTTATGGTTAGGGAAAGACCATGTTTGGGCTTAAAATACCAAGTTTTGGGGGCATAATCCTGACAGGAAAAGCAGTGATGTCTCTGTTAAAAAAACCCCCACCAATGTCTGGAGTCTAAAAAGCTGCTGGAAAAACACAGACAGGTTGCTACAAAAACACACATGCTTGGAGGCTAAAAAGGCGCTGGCAAAACCTTTATAGGTTGCTACAAAAACAACAACAACAACAACAACTGGAGCATTAAAAGCTGCTGGAAAAACACAGATGGGTAGTTAGAAAACACCCACATTTGGAGCCTAAAAATCTCCTGGAAACACACTGATGGGTCACTAAAAATCACCCACGTTTGGAGGCTGAAAAGCTGCTGGAAAAACACTAATGGGTCATTACAAATTACCCAAGTTTGGAGCCTAAAAAGCTGCTGGAAACACATCGATGAGTCGTTACAAAACACCCAAGTCTGGAGGCTAATAAGCTGCTGGAAAAACACTAATGGTTTGTTATGAAACAATAACAATTGGAGCCTTTAAAGCTGCTGGAAAAATGCTGACAGGTTGCTACAAAACATCCACATTTGGAAGCTAAAAAGTCTGTCAACTTATATCTTATGTCACTTCAGAAACACTGATATGATACTAATAGAATATACAAGTGTAACATATTTTGGGTTTTCAGAAATGTACAATGCCAACATTTTCTTCCGGTGATAAGCTGCATGCTGTCTGCAGTTAACATAATTTGTTCTCTGTTTATACTGCAGCTCATCAACTACAGATAAACCAACGCTGGTAGAAAGAATCCTGGAGGTGCCCAAGAGTTATGTTTATATTCCAGAAAAAGGTGTGTGCATTGAGAGATGCAGAGATGTTTTTAAATTACCCACTTTGTATTAATGTCACACTCAGTGGAAAACTGACATCAGCTTATCTAAACATGTTAGTCTCTAAAGATTTGATGTGATGCAGTGATGGTAAGTCCTAAATGGCTGTGACTAAAATCTACTGTGACTGTGCTGTTTTGTCTTTCAGTGTTTCGTTTTCCACTGAAACTGGCTGTATCAGCATTTGTTGCCCTTGTGGCAATATATCATGTAAGTCGTCCATGGACCGTCGTCATGACCTTTCACCTCTTAAATCTGATAAATTATAGTTTTGCCTTTGTGGAGCATAAATCATCATGTGAATGTGAATATGTTTGCCTTTCAGACAGCGTTGTTGTTAGTTGTCCTGGTGGTCCCGACTCTCCATATTGTCCGTGCTGGTATTGATGAAAACATCGCCTTCCTGTTACTGGGCTTTGGGATCATCTTGTCAGATGACAGAATGGAGGTTGTCAGGATCGTGACCTTCTATACTTGGTTGCTGGAAGGTATGTGGGGCGACTGTTACGCTTTTAACAAAAATCTTGGAGGGTATCGTTATAAGAAAGGTGACTAACTTTGTTATTTTTCCCACCACATTGTTTGTCAGTGTGCTACCTCTGTGCAATGACCCTGTCTTGTTTGGTCAGCCTCGTCATGCTCATGAGGTCCATGGTACTTCACAGGTAAGTCCAGTATTATCATAAACTATAACTGGCTATCTTCCTGGTTGAGGGCTTAACCTTTGTTTGAACTGTTTGACATGTAAACGGAACTGAAGTTTATGGGTACAATTCAGTCTTAAGCCTGAGAGGCAGCATAAGCATTAACATTGTATGGCCTAGACAGAATAAGGGTCGGTGTCCTGTCATAAGAGTGAACTACCACTGGCAAATATGTGTTCACTCCCACTAAGTGCAAGCGAAGGGGCGAATAAAATATTTGCTTCTATTAGCAAAGCAAAGTCACATCCATACATCACCTGGAGTTTAACTTTGGTAAACTTTGACCGGCAAAGTTGCAGCCTCAACCAATAGCAAAGAAGTATTTGTAGAGAAGACACTGACTGTCACCATGTATGTACTAATAACATCATATTTCATGGTATTTACCAGCAAGCTAACGTTCTGTGGCTGTCACATCAGGCACTGCCGACATTCAGCACAAATATTGCCTTGCAGGTGATGGTCACTCACCTGCATTCACACATGTGTGACCGTGCGCTTAGAGTTTGATGTAGAAATTTGATGTTGTGCACGATTTTATCAATAATTTTTTTTTCCACGCAGGCTTTTTTAATTTAATTTTTTTGGTACTTTATACGGTGGCTGTAATTTGAGTGTGCATTGTTTTCTTTAGTGTAGCCTACGTTTTAAAAAGGTACAGTTTCTATTTGAAGATGAAAATGCCTAGTATTTAGGATTTAGTGGCATCTAGCAGTGAGGTTGCAGATTGCAACCAACTAAAACTTCTCCTATATTCAAAGCGTGTCGGAGAACTACAGTGGCTAACGTGAAAACGTGAATGGCCCTATCTAGAACCAGTGTTTGATTTGTCCATTTTGGGCTACTGTAGAAACAACAGACTCCGTGTTCAGTACGTAGATACAAACAGCACAGTTCTTAGTTATAGGTGATTATAAACTCTAAGCTAGGATGCTTTATATCACATGTGTATGGTGCCACTCTGTTGTGTTGTGATTGGTAGGTCTGTTAACTTTATGCCACTCCTGCATAAGTCAGTGCCTCACCTTGGCCACTTCAACAGTTAACACATCCTCAGTTAACACATCCTCTGAACACAGAATAACATTAGCATTCATTTGGAGGCATGTCCCCAGTCTTTTAGCTCTGGTTTGGTCTCAACCATCTGTTCCAAGAGTTTCATGTCCATCAAAGTGTTCAGTCACTTCACATTTTCTACCATTTTCTATAACCCTGTTGACTCTTCTTTGTTGGTTTGTTATGCTTTTGATGGCTTTTGGATTTCCAGGCATTCCTGTCAAAACCTCATGTTTTACTGGTTATAATTTGTTCCAGGTCAAACCTGAAAGGATTGTATAAAGGAGACATTTACAACATTTATAACAGCCAGAAAACCATCCGTCCATCTAAGCCTGGTATTGTCTGTTGGATGGGATTGACAGGATACCAAGCTGCGATCATCTGCCTGGGTAAAGCTCTAATACTATGAATAATCACCACTGACTTTGACTTGATTTAGAGGAAAATGCTGGCAAGTTTCTATATTTTTCTTATTGTCAACAAGAGAGGAACACCAACAATGAATCAATCCTGCTAGCAAGTGGTGCACTGCATTCAGGAAGTATTCAGACCCCTTCATTTTTTTTCAGCATTTTTCCCTCATCGATCTACCCTCAAAACCCCAAAGTAACAAACAAAGCAGCATCAAAGCTTTCTCTTTTGCTGAGACCTTATAAAGACAGATGTGTGTGCCTCTCCAAATCATGTCCAATCAGTTGAAATTGTCCTCAGGTGGACTATAATCAAGCTGTGGAAACATGTCAAAGATGATTAAGGGAAATGGGAGGCACCTGAGTGGAATTTCAAGTGTCAGATCAAAGTTTCTGGATACTTTCTAAATGAAACTGAAGAATGAAAGCTTAGTTTTATGTGCCACACACTTCTATTGTTGTCCAAAAACTATTAAAACACATCAATGAGCCACACTGTTGCACTGGGTGACATGTTCACAAACACTGCATTCATTTTGACTCAATGTCAGGAAGACAGACTTTGGTCTTTTCATGGGATTTGTTGACAAAATACACCAAAAAGGCAGAGGAATGCCAGCCTTATCTTTTAATTAATGCAAATCTAAATTCATATGCTACTGATAATTCAGAGTTTTAATGAATTGTTTTATTAAAGAAAGCTTTGAAGAAAAATTATAATGCCTCTTAAGAATGTGTTAAAAATAAGCTGTGTCTGTGTTGTGTTGGCAGGAATGGCGATTCAGACTATCGTGTTTTTCATCTGCTTCTTGTTCCTGGTGTTTTTGATCATTATTCCTGTGTTTCACGGCCGTAATCTCGTCGTTTTTGAAATAGCGGGGAAGGCATGGTGAGTCAGTGTGTACAGTAGCTCTTTTTAAATTGTGTCATTAGTGATCATAATGGAGATTACATTTAATTTAAATTATTTTTCCCATCTTTGTGATGTTTCAGGCCAGGCTGGGTCACACTGATCCTGGTTACAGTGCTACAACATGTTACTGCTAAATTTGCTTTCATCAAGAAAGAGGGTGGTACAAGAGACTTGGACAACAGGTGTGTGAAGCTCATTAATGTTTGTATAGTGTGCTGTTTGTTATTTTTTTCTGAAATATTTTATGTTGATTTCCAGAGAGAGTCTGTTCCTCCTGACGTACCTGCTCTTCCTGATCAACACTGTGGTGGGACTGATAGTTGGAATATGGAGAATGGTGATAACAGCTTTGTACAACATCGTCCATCTCGGCCGTATTGACATCAGTCTGCTGCACCGCACCGCAGAGTCCTACGACCCAGGTATAATTTATCACAGTCTATGGGCAACAATAGAATCTTATGCCCTAAATAACTTAATTACCATCATCAACATTACTCATTAAATATGACATAAAAGCTACATTATTAAAGAAAATAAAGGGAGAGACTTGAAGATATTTTATGGCCATGCTCTCATTCCCACTTTACCTTTGACCCCACCCAGCCTACCGATACTACGCCCACTCCCTGAAGGTGGAGGTCAGCCAGTCACACCCGGTGATGAAGGCTTTCTGTGGGCTGCTGCTGGACATGATGGTCGAGGGCGGCAGAGCCGGGCAGAAAATAAGAGACGCAGAGGAAGGTAGACTCTGAACTACAAACACACATAAAATACATATCCTTACATACATGCAGCAGAGCTTTACATCTGACCTGTGCTTTGTTGATTTCATTTAAAATCTACTGAATTCCAGGACTGAATATTAACAGGGCCAGAAATCTAAGGCCACTGTAATGCACCAGTGAGGCTGTAATGCTCGTTAAGAAACTATTAGAAAGACAGTAATAAAAATTTGGACTTGATGATGGCACTCGCTGAAAAGTCCACCAAAGTTTACAAAAACCATGCACCAAATGTCATGGCAATCCATCCAAGAGTCATCAAGACATTTATCTCCAAACATCAAGTGTGAACTCGTCTGTACCAAAAAATCCAGGGAGGCTGTGACATACGGTGGCCGATGTGAAAATATGAAAACATTAAAACATGAAAACACGAAAATGTGAATGGTCCTATCTAGAGCCAGTGGTTCTGCAATTTGGGCTACTGTAGAAACATGAAGAGGGTTTTATGGATTCAAGGAGGTCGTAAAATTCCTTGAAGGACTCTTTCAGTTGTTGAAACACAGAGATCACTATGACTGAAGTGAGGTTTCCAAATCAAAACATAGTGTACATACACAGCGTCATGCAGTACATTCATTCATCCCTCAGTTTGGTGTCTCATTCTGCCCTGACAGCCTGCTCCTCCATGCTTTCAGGGATTCAGGAAAACAGGCCAAACAAGGCGACCAGCAGGAGGAGGATTTGCTGCCGCTGGCTGCTATTGTACACGCTGGTCAACAACCCATCTCTGCTGGGCTCCAGGAAGCACTTCCAGACACTGCAGACCTCGGAGAGCATCCTGAACGGCACACCTAGCCACAGCTCTAAGAAAGGCAGCAAGAAGGAGGCTGACAAGCCAGCTGACGAGCCGGTCGAGCCCACTGAGACCCCGACAAACCAAGATAAAACTGAATAAGATCCTTAATCTGTATGGTGTGGTTGACCGTTTACTCCAAACAAAACTGTATTTAGCATGTATCTAGTTATTCTCACATAAAAAAGACTTGGCCTGCAACCAATCACATTTTTATTCTTTTATTCTTTGGTAATGGCAGGGTTAGGCAACCGAAACATCTGTTTAAGGTTAGGGACAGCTTGTGATGCTGGGCTCAGTGATCAGCGCTGGTTTTGGTGCAGCCCTGCCATTTCATTTTGAGTGTGAACACGTCCAATGTGATCTTGTTTGGAGTAAACTGTGATGATGCTAGATTTTTACAAGGTCCAGATGAGGACACAAGAATAAAACAATAAAGTCAGTCAGGGTTTATCCAAAGAGTCTCTAATGAAGGTCAATTCAGGAACATGGTGACAAACTCAAAGCCAACAGCACCTTTGTTGTTCCTATGATACACATGTTATGGTTGAAATGTGCTCCAGTAACATCCCAATACACATCTAATACTGGTGTGTTTGTCCTTCATTACAGATTGCTTGGATAAACCCTGCAAAGACCCACAAGGCAGGTGGGCTAGATGCCTTCTGGGCTCTGACTAGAGGTTTTCATGGGACTACCTGGACTCCAGAAACCCGTACGAGTTAGGGTTCATGTTTTATCATGGTCTGTTCAGTTTGACTCAGGTCCCATTCTAATATCACAGGAGTGGGGGTCTGTTTATCATATGTGTAATAACTGAGTGGATCTGAGAAGCATGTGATTAACAAGAAAAACAAATAAGCACTGTGCGTGTAACTTGAGTGATGATCAGGCTGATTTAGGATCAGAGTTGGATTTCTGAATGACATAAGGTTCCCCAAGTAATACTAGTCCTGTGCAAATAGGGCTTAAGATGGGTAAGAACAGCATGTTGTATCTGACTTTTAGTAGCAATTTTAATTTCAGGGTATGTTGGGTCCATAAAATAGACCAAAGTCTTGGGTCTCTCTTCTATCGGATATGCAGTGGGTTGGGTCTGTAATATCCTGGGCTAAAACGTGTCAGGTATATATAGTTTTAAAAGTTATTAGGCCCAATTGGCTGTCAGAACAAATTTCTTGGGTCTTTTCAGGTTTGGTTTCATCATTTCAGACCCGTGAAGTCCTCTACTCCCAACCCAATTGTCAGAAAAAATACAGGCATTGTACGTTTCTGTAAACCATGAACATTTGCACATCATTATGTAGCGGATATGTTGAAAATTTCAACACATTCTCACTCCGACCTCGTGGGATACCGTGTCAAGTTCTGCCTGTGCATTGTCTGATTTCAAAATATGCTTCAGTTTTCACAGGAAATTTACAGTTTATATACAGTCTCTTTCAAAATAAACGCACTACGTCAGTAGAACACCCAGAATTGATGTTTTTTTTCCTTCAACAACAAACGCACATCGTTGGGTTTAGGCAACAGAAACATGTTGGGTTTTGGAAAAAAAGAACAGGGTTTGGCTTTCTAATCTTATGGGACGCGAACACTTCTCTCCTGGTTGAAAGCTGGTGTTTGTTGGACCCATCCGACACCACTCATACCCGACTTCTGCTGCCTTAACTTTTGCTCTTGTCCCGTTGAGTTTTTCCCTGATGCCACCGAGAGCTGTTAAGCTAACTAATTAACTAACAGCGACTGGCTGCGTATCATGCCAGAGTTAAAGGATGGCTTTTTTTGTCACTGTCTAACATCACAAATCACTGCCCAAGCGCCAGATATCGATGATTTTAGAGTGAGAGACTGGTATGAAACTTCAGCAGCACTGTGGTTAATGTCTGGTTAGATTTAGGCCCAAAGAACACTTGGTTATGGTTAAGAAAACATTATGACCCAAAATACCACTATTCTGGCTGGAAAAGCAGTGATGTCTTGGTGAAAAACTGTCACTTTTCGTGCCTAAAACGCCGCTGGAAATGTAATGTATTCGTGGTCTGCAGAAAAGTAAAATACTAACATTTTCTTCTGGTGGCTGGGCTGCTACCTCTGACCCTCAAGGGCCCCAAGAACAATATTTCACATGTAAATAAAAGACCTACACACTAACGGGGGTAATATTCTAAAAACAAGCATTGCCTCTAAACAAAATGTGTCTACTGTTATGAGATCTTTGTTCCAACAACCTCACTCTATATAAAATTAAACTTTCATTGTGCTCTGCTGGTGCAGCACTGTCGAGGCCATTTAGTAATTATATATTGACATGCACAATGTTCAGTGGCAGTGCTGATCAATGGCAGCAGCAGAACCGGGTTAGGGAGTCAGTAAGAGTTCATGGTCCAATTTTGCATCAGCTTTATGCAGTTATGTCGACAAGTGCAGGTTCTCGGTGTGTTCTCAGTTCAGCATGCCGTACACTTTGTTCTGAGTCAGGTGAGAAAATTTATAACCAACTTACACAATCTCCCAAAAAATGTAATAATTATATTTTAATATTATTTGTTTTAACTTTGTTTGTGCTAAGGTTTATATTTCAGCTTCTTAAATAATGATGAGATACTGAGTGTAATCATATTGCATATTTTTACACAGACACATTATTAAGTGTATGTACATCTGCATTTCTAACATTTCAAAGCACAGGGTTGATGTTTAATATGATAATAAGATAAAATGTATGAATGCATGAAAATGTTTTACTCTATTTTTGAACAGTGTGAAGTGTGTTTGTGTCCCATGATTCACTTTCACTTGATTTATTATCACATCCAATAAAAAAATGGATTGATTGAACCACCTGAAAGGTTTTTCTTTAAGTCCTTTTGCCTACTTGAGTGCCGTGATCATGTGATTCTGTATGACGTGTGACATTGTACCTTACTTTCACAACATACTGTTTAAAGCTAAGTAAATGCAATGTTGCTTTAAATTGTTGGTACATCTGTGTCTGCATATACTGCTGCTCTGATGTCAGATATGTGTTGTAATAAACTAATATATTCAAGTAAGGACAACTTTTCCACATCATTAAAAACGTATTATTTTGAATGTAAAGCTGTCGAGACAAAAACAGAGATGAACAGACGAGCAACAAGTCAGCATCCCTTTGTCAAAACTTTATTGAGGCACATAGGATGAGGAGAGTTAGTGAGGATATTTAAACACTTTGGTAAAGCCCTACTACTTCCTTTATTACAGGGGTATAAAACAGAAAAAACATAGACTCAGATTTACTCTTGAATCCAGAATATTTACACCAGACACAGCATATTGTGACTCACAATAACAGGCAGCATGCAGGTCCTCTAACACAGTACTCTGGGAAACACGACAGGATGGACACGAGACCCAGATACAACGAGGCAGTAACTTCACACACACGCTCTGAAGTGCTTGTGCTGTTATACACAGTCTGCAGTAGATTCTGTGGATATTGAACTAACGTGTCCACATTTTACCAGCATGACAGAGAGCTTATTGAAAACACCCAGTTTTTATTTAACATGAAAACAGTTATTGTAATTTAAATGTTCACAGAGTAACTGGACAAAGAGCTCATAGCTGTGTGACATTACGTTTTTGCTTTTGAAACAACACAGTTTTTCTAAACATTTAAACTCCCGTTAAGTATCTGTATTTTAAAGCTACTGCACCCCTAATACGACAGCACAGGTTCACTGTTAAAGCAGAATATTGTTATCTTGTAGTTAGTTAGCCCATTCACTACTGCCTACTGCCTAGTTAACATTTTTCCTAGTAATTTTGCAATGCATGTTACACGTGACACAAGCTTTGATTCATTTAATTTAACACTCGCTTTTTTTGTGTCAAACCTTGATCGTCATCATCTCGATACTAGTTTGCAGAAATCAGGAGAAAATTATTGTGTGCTCTTCTTTTCACTCATTTGCTGTTTACTGAGAGCAAGTTTTTAACAATGATGCTTTTAAAAATAGACAGAGGCAAAAATCAAGATTATTTTCTGGCAGAAACTTTGTTTGAAAAAAATAATTTAATAAATATTTTAAATTTAAAGAATTTATTGTTAATTTCATGGTTTAATTTTTGTCTCTAAGAACATTTTGACAATTCATTGATGCCAGCCAAACAAACTAATGTTGGTACAAAATTTTATAGCTGTAAAATATATGAAATATCTCACTGTTACAAATTACACTAAAGGCACAAATGAACAAATAAGACTTCATGTTTATAACCCTGCCGCAGAGGTTATATTTCTCCTTTTTACAATGTTTATATCATTCACGTGAGAAATTTCTCACCAGATTTTATTGAAATTTTGTGAGTTCTGGACCAAAGAATGTGGCCAGATCCAGTATTTTTTTTTACTGTATTTCTTAATGTAAAAAGAAAAGGTGTTGAACAACATATTTAAAAAAAAATACAGTGAAGATATCTGTTTCATGCATCCCATGATTGTCTATCACTATGTGTGTTCTCAGCCCAGTCATCAGAATAAAATGTTTACATTCCTGCAAAACACAGATAAGTTATATTTGTACGTTTGATAAGTATAATGTAGTTCAGATTACATGTACATGAGTTGAGTCTCTCAGGAGGACGGGGTGGTGGATGGCCTGACACCTGCTGAGCACAGGACAGCAGCAGACCACTGTACACATTCAAGACCAACAACATTTAACAGGAGGTTAGGACATTTTCAGCCATGTTTGTAGCCAAAACATCTATTTTAAGCCAAAACATGATCTGTTCCGAAATCTAACCAAGTAGCCTAACCACACCTTAACCAAATTTTAGTTTTAACATATCCGCTACATATGAAACATACATGTGTAATATATCTGTGATTTTTCAGAAACGTACAATGCCAACATTTATTCCAGCGATGGACTGTTTTTTTTGGATCAAGATGCACTTTTAAAAGTTCTTTGCATTTTCTATTTAAAAAAAGACAACTGTGCCGCCGTGGAGAAAGTGGCACTTACTGTGTTTTTTGGCAAGCCAACTAAACCTGTTAGTGAGCCAGCTGTTTACCCCTGTTTCCAGTCTTTGTGCTATGCTAAGCTAACCGTCTCCTTGCTGCAGCGGCATATCTACTGGACAGCTACAGGCCCCCGGGAAGGGTGCTGGACTTTGAAGCCAATTTGGTGTAGTGGCCAAACTGTGTAACTACAACATCCAGGTCTGTCGTGATGCCATTGGGCCCAAAAAACATTTTCCAATAGACTTACAATGTGAAAGTGATGTCTGTAAATCAATGGATAAATGTTTCTGAGCATCAGAGACTGTCAAAATGATCCATTTCACTGTTGGGTTTGATCAGTTTGGTCAGATAATATCTAAAGAGTTGAGAAGTGCTGTACAATTACATCATTTCATCTACATCCAAGTTAGCGGAGTGCTAAACTATTAGCTAGCTGCTTGGCTGGCGAAGTCTGTAGTGCGCTTGCTCTATCCTCCTGAGACCCTGTGTCCTCATATGAGGACATCACATTTTGGGTTTACTTGATCTTATACTTCATTCTGCTTAACTCAGGCCTGTTGTCCTTGTTTGTGGATGTTTTTTGTGCCATCTAGTGGTAGTAAGAGCACAATACACTAATCCATGTAAAAACAAGATGGCAGCCATCTCTGCCAAGTCAGTCTGCAGCCAATCACGACACAAGAGTGGACAAGGTCCAAAACCTGATCAAATTTTATGGTTGAAACTTGTTTATTTATGATTAATAATGTTTGTTATTTGATATGGCGACAAATTTGACTAATTTTAGCCTACGAAACTGTTAATTAGGAAATAACCATTTGAAGACATTGGGACTATCATCTTATTTGAGGACACTGGGACTTCATTGTTGTCTCGTTTGAGGACACTGGGACTTAATTATCACTGACAATGTTAAGTTTTTCATACTTATCAGGTCCTACTGATCCAAAATAGCTAGGAGAAATTAAAAATGCATACCAAACAAAAGTTCGGGTCTCAGAAGGATATGAGCCCACTGACACAGACGATATGGGTACCAGTGAAGTCAAAGTTTTTTGGCTTCATGCACCACTGAGCAATTTTCATAGCAATTTATGGGGGCCCGCCTCCACTTCTCTTTATACATCTATGGAGATACATGAGAGTGGGTTTGATATTCTCATCTAACTCTCTGCAAGATAAGCAAATAAATGCATTTCCCTTAATACCAAACTATTATCTTAAACACTACTCATGCTCTGAGGAAGGCCTCTGGCGCAGACTTCTTAATAAATTCTTATTAAAAGTATAATCTCAATCTTAATAAAAATATGAGGCTGGACAGACACTGACTGCTCTGATGGAGCGCTGCCTTTCTCTACCTTCATAATTGATTTAAAATTTTGAGGTTGAGCACCCAGTTTCTCTCTCTAGAACACACGCTGGTTGTATTTTTGCTCTAACGTTGTTTATGGAGCTCATTTTTCAAAAGTGTACATGAATGCATCACAGAAAATTGCCTATTTTGAAAGGAGGAAAACAAGCTGTGATATTTCCAGTCACAAAAAACTAACAAGGTTTTCATTTCCAGGCCTAGTTCAGATTTCCCTAAAATGTTTGTCTGGAAAACATCCTCTGACAATCACAGCCTGGCAGCATGTAGCCTGTCTAGTGACTGAACGATTCAGCTCTGTAAATAAATGTATTTTATGTCTTGTCAGATCTCTGTGGAATAAAGCAATATTTCAGGGCTGCCTTTGCACAACTAAAGGAAGCCTAAACCATTGGCACAAACTGAAACAAAATCCTGTTTTATCCTTTGACCACATGCAAATGTAAACTGCTTTTTGTTATTTGTAGTTGCTTGTAATATTCACTGCCTCAGCCCCCAAAGGTAACCTGTCACTGTACTCAGAGCCGACCTCACAGTTGTCTAAATTCCTGCACTGAGACAAAGAAAAGGATTCAGTCATTACACTTTCTTCTGTATCTGCTTCTCTCTCACCGTCCCCACTCTCCGTCTCCCCCTCCTCCTCGTCCAGCTGGCTGCCGTTAATCTTCCTCTGGGACTCGGTGTGAGGTGCACGGATGTTAAAGTTGGCGGTGAGGTTCCTCTCCATGTGGTACTGGTCTTTGGCCTTCAGGATGAGCTTGTAGGTCTTGCTGCGGTATTTGTACACCAAGTGGAAGCACGTCGCACCCAGGAGGGGTACAGTGGACACGGTAAGGAGGCAGATGCTGACGGAAATGATGATGAGCAGGTTAGGCGTCCTCCTCTTCGTTGTGAACAGCACCTGAACCTCACAGTCCTCCCCTCTGTAGGTCAGACACAGGGAGTAGTTGGTGCCGGGGCGTAAACCGCTGAACAGATACGTGTTGACGCCCTCTTTGATCCGCGACCACTGCACAGCTGAGTGTTTGCGGTCGGCAGTGACGCACAGGTACAAGCCATTTGAGATGACTTTTTCGGAGGAGTCAGCCAGGTCATCGTGTTCTTCACTGTCAGCGTGGAGGCTCTCAGATGTGGTGGCAGCGGCGTTGGCACCCCGTTTGGCGCTGTGGTCTCTGGGTATGAGAAGAGGGTTGAGTCGCACTGTTACCTCTGTTTCTGACACCCCTAATGCGATGACGCCAAAGTCAAATGTGTACTGCTTGATATCATCCATGCTCCCGTTAAAGATGTGGCTGGAAATGTATCTCGTGTTAGCTGTCAAGCCGCATTTACTAGCACGTGATGGATATGTTGCTGCCTTCTCGGAGGGCTTGATCTCTGCAGTGGGCGGAAAACTGGGTGCAGTGTTCATGATGTCTTTTCTCTTTAAATCAGGGAGACGCACAGAATCAAAAACAGATGTTTTGTCTGTTGTTTGGTGTACAGATGGGTGCATTTTAACAAAGGCAGGTGTTGTGGTGATTCGTTTTTTGAGTGTTGGCTTTGGTAACGCCACCACTTCCACTGACACTGAATCCTCGGCTCTTCCAAACTCATTTGTGGCCGAGCAGCTGTAGTTACCGCCGTCTTCCTTCCTGAGGTATGAAATTATGAGAGTCCCATTATTAAAGACTTTGACTGGATTATAGGACAGTAACGAGTCTTCATTTGATTCTGCCGAGTCATCCTCAGTGAAGGACAATGCCAGCTCTAGCTTCTGGCTTTTGCTGCGAATGTCCCACAACACCAGAGGCTTTGGGTTTCCTGTGAATACACAAGTCAACACCAGCGTACTGCCCTCGAAGAAAGTCGTGTTGTGAGTATTTGGCTCGGCTTGTATTGTCACACTTGCGCCTGTGCACTTTGACTCAGGCAATTTTCCGATAATTTCCCCTCTGAGCTTCTGTGGCGTTGCACAAATGATCAAATTCTGCTCCGGGACTGTGATGGTGGTTTTTGAAATCCAGTCTCTGAGCCAGTCGAGGGAGCAGGTGCATGCAAAAGGGTTTTTATAAATCTGCAAGTGGGACAACGACACCAAACCATCAAACGTCCCTTCAGCGATGGTTGTGAATTTGTTATTGTTGAGTCGGAGGGACCTCAGGTCTTTGAGGTTGTCAAAGGCATCACTCGGCAGGTGCACCATCTCATTGTGGTTCATCTTCAACAGCAGCAGGCTCGTGAGATTCTGCAGATCCTCCCAGGGAAAGTCTACAAGTCTGTTGTGGCTGATGTCAAAGTTACGCAGATGACCTAAAGGCGTGAGGGTCCCCGGTTCAATAGATACGATCTCATTGTGGGCCATCCACAGCGACGTCACCCTGGTGACGTTGTCGAAGCTCCCCAATGATATCACACTGATCTTGTTGGCGGTGAGACTCACAGTTGTAACATTAAGAGGCAAACCATCTGGGACTGCGACCAAGTCTTTGTAGGAGCATTCAGCAAAATGGCGGCCATATTTATCTGAGCAGGTGCAGAGCTCAGGGCATCCGAGTCCGGTGGTGAGGACTGTGGCGATCCACAAAGTGAAGTAGAAGATGTCTGCGGCTGCCATTTTCTGCTCCTGTAAAACAGTGTCAGTCCATCTATCAGTCAGTGGATTAAGGTAGATTTATGCAGATTTAATGCAAAATGAGTGCAGCAGTAGAATAAAAGGACAGGAATTCAACAGACAAAAATCATACAGGTTTAAGCATAAAGAAAATGAAGCACCAGAACAAAATAAAAGGCATTTCAGCTCAACTTTAGCCTCTTGTTTGCAGATGAAAGAGTGGAAAATTGAGCCTGCCGATAGACTTTACTTAGAGAATCTAAGGTCCAGGTCATGGTCTAGGTTTAAGAATTGAAAGGGTGGGTCCAGCCACATCACATTGTTATTGTCTCACTTCTGTTATTAGTCACACAGATAGTCTTAGTTTCGATAGATAAGGTCGTAAAAAACTGGTTCTAACTGAAATTCAAAGCTGATGTTCAAGTTTACTCTAATCAAAGTAAGCCAGGAACACCACTGTCTCCAACTCACTGGTTCCCAACTGGTCCAGCCATGGGGTCCAAATTTCTCCTTAGTCATTGGTTCAAGGTCCACATGATTTAATATGTTAAGTATCATACACAGGTTTGGCCATGCTGTCGAGCTAGTTTAGCTGTCCATTAGTCACTCAATCTGCAGTGGGAAACAACACTTCAAAATAAAAGCTCTGTGCCAGAAATTCACTGTGCTTAAAAATAAAGTGTGTTTCTACAAACTTGACATGTTTGCGAGTCGTTTTTTGGACTTTTGGACTGTGACTCATCAGTTGGGAGCCACTGCTCCAACCCCTTAGAAGTGCTTTTGGTTTCTTACTCAAATTTATTCACATAAATCAATGGAGACTAACTCCAGGCAGATTTCGTCACCACCACTTCTGACATTTTTGCCTCTGACCTTCATCCAGTTATTTTAAATACTGTGAATAAAGACTGCTGACTGTGTGGTCTGTGGACTGTCCACAGTAACTGGGACATTGTTTCTCAGAAGAAATTTTACTGCTGAATCTTTTAATTTAATTCTCCACTTCTTTGAGCCTAGAGTCCTTTCATCTTCAGTGTACTGAGTGTACTGAGAAATGTCAGTCACGGATGGATAAATGAAACCAAAACTATCTGAATGGTTAGAGGTAATTGAGGAAATATGTTTTTTAAATCACTTTTGTCTATTTGATCTTTTCTCTGCCTGATAACATTGGCCTGTTTACAGGAGGAGAGAGGAAGAGCAGCTACTTCTGTCAATATAAAGAAGGCAGACACCCTGCTGGGGCACAGACCTGGAGCACCTCTGTACAGCAGCTGAACTTTATAGCTTTTTGTCTGTTTGGTGGCACCTGGGAGTTGCTGGACGTCCTCAGATCCATAGTCTTCATATATGTTTGCACTGATCTACATAAAATTGTCATCCTGGTTTTCCACATTCGAAGTTTGCCATTCTGGTCGGTCAGTTTTCTGGAAAGTTATCCCCTCTTCGGTATTCTTTCTATTTTTTTGAGCATCTAAGGAAAGTGTAATAAGCTGTACAGGTATCGTGAAGCTCTTTGGGGCAAATCTGTGACATTGGGCAGGGGTGAATATAAGATTTCAGGTTGTTGAGGGCTTGACATCTGGGGGGATCCTCCTCCAGAAAATTAGTACAGTTTTATGCACTCTAGCACCTTATTTACACTCAAAACACATGTCTTACTCGCTGAAAAATGAAGACTAGAGTCTGAAAAAAGTATAAATATGTTTATGTTTACTGTGGTAGAATGTAACTAAGTACATTTACTCAAGTACTGTACTTAGGTACAATTTTAAAGCACTTGTGTTTGAGTATTTCCATTTTCTGCTACTTGTACTCCTTTAAATCTCAGAGGTAAATACTGTATTTTTTACTTGTCTGCTTCAGTTACCTTTCAGATTATCAATAGAAAATATAATGAATAAATTAATTAATCAATAATTTTTCATTTTGGTTATTTCACACAGATTTTCTCACAGTCAATAACCAAAAAAAGGAATAGGGTGAAACCACAGGCTTATTTTTGCCTGTCCTATATCAACCAAAGGATAACCCAGAATATCAACTACGCCAAAGGAAATAAATGAATTAATAATTAAATACATTATATTTTAAATTATAATCCTCAGTTATTTCACGTTGAAAAACGAGTCATTTTTTTTAAAAACTCAGCAGAGAGCAACACAGTTTCAAATCGGCACTGAGTCCATTTTATAATTTGAGTCCCTGTTTCTCACTTTACGCTTCATGAATAAACAACCCTCTTAAATTATAATGATTATAATCAACTATAAATTATGATATAGACCATTATTATGGATAAAACTACCCAGCAGTACATAAAGAAAGTAAAATGAGCTCCACCTTTACCAGCTGCAACATTAAGGTGATGAAAACATTAATGCATCAGTGATTATAATCCAATAAAATAATGGGCCATTCTGCATAATGAGTACTTTCTGTGCTTTAGTATTTGATGCCTCTGTTGATAGACAGCTGTGTACACTGTCAGTTAACACGTATCTCTGTCTGACTTCAGTCGGAACATACCCTGTGGTGTCTGTGAGAACAGCAAACTGGTGCACAATCAATCTCACAGCTCATCCTAATGGAGATTTCTGCTCTGAAGCTGTGATGCACTGGGTTGATAAACTGAGTCCATGTTAAATGCACAGATGAAACAGCTGTGTGTTGTGTCATTGGAAGAAGCTTCTGTTTCAAACTACGCAGCAGCCTCCGGTGCTCTGTCCTTGGTGCTGAAAGGCAGCCGCATGTCTGCTGTTTGTTTACAGCAGTCTGATCTGCTGCATGACATGCACACTGCTGGAAATCACTCTTTTGATCTATGTATGAAACACAACATCATAAGTGTCAGCGTGATCCTGCCGAGACCAAAGTTCATCCCTGCAAAAAGACCTCGACACAGGATCGCACATGAATTATTGATGTTGGGAGGAAAGAGGATCCCTCACCTCCTCCGCGTCAGGAGACTAAAACTGGGTGTCAACGTGCTTACCTGTTTTTATTTTTGTCTCTGCAGAGAAATCCGAATGACGTCAGCCGGTGTTTCCAGTCAGAGCAGCGCAGGATGCATGCTGGTGTTAAGTTTGAGGATGAATAGGAGTCCGCGTGTGTGTCATTCCGCCTCTACATGGTGAACCCGTGTGTGCGTGCGCGCTGCGGGGTTTCTCCTGCCTGTGCATATATGTCAGCTATCTCGCCCTACTCTCCTCCTCCCATCCTACCCTCCTCACAGCTCTGGACACAGCAGCAGCGACGTTCCCAAATTTTTAAAGGGGAAACGACCCTCAAAATGACGGACAGCGTTTGTAGGAGATGACGACTACTGTGAGAGCTGATGGGCGCTTCATATAGTAACAAAAATAGGCTGCTAATAAGATATTATTAAGACTTATGTCCTTCTCAAATAAAAACAATGATACAGTTAATGTACTAACTAATATAAAACTTAAAGGGGAACTTTACCAATTTTACACATCACAATGTGTTTACAGATCCTTGAGAGTACTACTTTACATGTGAACAAAGTTGTGTAAATCCTTTTGTGTCTCCAGATGGAGCTGTGTGAAGTCTGATGCCTCAAGTGATGTCACTTGAGTCAGTGTTGGTTGAGTCTTAAGACTAGAAGTTTAAGGTGCCATGTACACATGCCGTGTTTTTTGCATGCTCAAATTCATTGTTTTCAGTGAGTACGCACAGCAGGTGTGCTCAAATGCCAGAGCGAAGCCGTTGTGGTGCACATGCATTCCTGAGCGCCTATTTTTCAGGGTGTATTGGCTGCGCCCTGAGATAAACCAAGTTAAACTTTTGGAACACAGCAGCACACACTGCATGTATTGTAACGAGGAACCACCAATCACAGCCCGCAGATATCCTCCTCTCTATTTCTGGTAAATAGGCTATGATACAGTACTTGCTTAGCAACCTCAGATGCAACTTACTGCCGCGCTCTTGAAAGCTAGCTCAAAAAAGGCACAAAAGTAGCGCCCAGTGCTCGACCTTGCATTTTCCAGGCGGTTAAAGACCCAGCATGTGTATGGCTCCTAAAATGGAAAACATGCATATGATATGCTTAATAATGATTATGCAGGGCTTTTTGTGTTGTATTACACTGTGCACGTGTTCATGTATTGACCCCTTGCTGAGTCCCGCCCCCAAACGCAGACCAGCCAATCATCACGTAGCATCAGGCCGGCTCAGACCAGGGTCCGACAACAACACAGCTGTGCTCCATTGACTCTAATGCAGTCGTTTCAGATTTCCTTCATTTTCAGGCTGGTTTTGTGGATTTGGAGCTAAATGTTGTGCCTGGGGCACGTCATGTATTAATGATACTTGTTACCTGGAGAGGTTGGAAAAAGATGTATGTTTTTTCCCTGTTCCAAAACCAAAATCAAACCCTGAAATGTTAGCCAGCTATCTACTGAAGATAGAGCCTACTGAATCTATACACATGCTGTGTTTGCTTTTTAATGATTATAACAGTGGAAAAAAGACCGACCCTGCTGTACAGGAACCAGACAGCATTGGGGGGGGATGCAGTGAGACAAAAACAAAAGTTAAGGCAGCAGAAGTACAAGTAGGTGTGCAGGAGTGGTGGTGGATGGGTCAAACAGCCACCAACTTTCACCTGGAGACCAGTGTTCACTTCCCCTAAGATTGTAGAGCCAAACCCTGTTCTTTTACCTAAACCCCACTACCTGTGTGTTGGCAAAAAGAATGTACATTTGTTACTGAAGGAGAATAAAACATTAATTTGCGGTATTGTACCGACGTAGTGCATTTATTTTGAATATTTTTTCCTGTACAACTGAAGTATATTTTGAAAGAAGACAAGACATGTAACAGGCAGAAGTTGACATGGTGTCACAGAACGTCAACAACCAACGCACCCAGGGTACCTTTCACGTCATATCTCGACTTTGAAAGTCCATGACCAATTGTCGATATGTGATGAGGTCGGAGTGAGAAAGTGTTGAAATGCAGACTCTGCCTTCTTGTGTAATGCACTTTTCGGGAGTATCACACATGACTTTTGTTTTTCCTATGGGGGAGAGCAATGTTCTAGTCCTTCGTCATTTTGTGCTTGAGTTTTTGGTCTGAATTTGATAAATGTTAGTCACATTGTGCATTTTGGTTTGAAGTGTCTGTTAGGTAACTGGAGTTTTCTCCCATTAGGTTTGGTAACAATCTCTTAGCAGTGAGGTTGTTGCAGCTTGATCTCTTAAAGTGGCAGTGGCTCTGTGGGGGTAACTGCATAGCAGAGACTTTCTGGACCCACTGGTGTCCAGTGAATAAGTCACCCCATCAGTAGCTGCCTGAAGACTAGGGATGAGCTCATATAGTGAGCTGTAGGCTTCGTCAGTTGGCTTAGCTTGGGAGACTCCAGATTGTTTATGTGGACTACCTTTTGGTTTTGTTAATGCAATTGGGATTCAACTTTTTAGATTTATGCATAGTATCAGGCTTGTTTAATGTCAAAAGTCAGTGTTTTTTTGGCCCTTTCAGCACCACAAGCAGAGCGCCATTTAGTTCCATTATAGTCGAGAGAAGACAAACATCTCTAGAGTTGAACTCAGCATCTCACACCAAAACAATTTAGATTGATAAACAGGTATGATAACATGTATTTTTGATTTTTAGGTGAACTGTCCCTTTAATTTTCTGCACACTGACAAAAGATGAAACAGGTTTATCAAAGTGTGAGAGCTCTGCAGGGCAACACAAGGCGTCGAGCCAGCAGAGAAAAACAGAAAGAAACCCATTTTGAGGTGTGTGTGTGTGTGTGTGTGTGTGTGTGTGTGTGTATGTGTGTTTGGCATGCAATAGTACAGCTGATTAGATGTGGGAGCAGAGAACAGAGGGCAGAATGAATCCTCCGAAGAAATCTTGATTCATTTAGTTCACATCTAATCTCGTCTTCATCATCCTGCCTGAAATACTTCTGCATCATTACAACATGGAGACCTGGGTTTCTCCTGTTCTGCATTTCTCCTTTTATCACTTAAAGACACAGACATGGATTTCTTTCGAGCTGCACAGTGAAACCATTGATGTTACTTTAACCCAGTGGATGCAACCTCCCAGTGCAAATATAAGTAAAAATGAGAGCTCATAAAAACACTAACAAACTAAATAGTAAAAAGTAAAACACTAAACAATTTCGCCTCCATATTTTCCACAGTCAAGCCTTTATGAATTCATTATGTGCAGTTATTGCTTTTCAATGTCCTTATCCCTGATTGAACTGTCCTGTATCTCCTGCCCGAGGGCAGCAGTTCAAACAGGTGGTGTGTTGGGTACAATGGGTCCTTCAGAATGTTTTGGGCCTTTTTGGAGGCAGCGGGAACTGCACGGCTCTTCCATAGAGGGAGAGGACAGCTGATAATTTTCTGGAGCGCTTCTCTGTCTGCTACTGAGCAGCTGGCATACCACACACACATACGTCAGCACACTCTCTGTGGAGCAGTGATAGAAGGACACAAGCAGTTTCGGGGTGAGCTGGCTCTTACTGAGAAGTCTCAAGAATATTTTTTATAAAAAAACAAACAAAAAACTGGATACTGATTGCATTAATGTTGATGTACATTCTTGTCTGGATTCAATAAAAATATTTAAAAAGAATATTTTTTACATTTTAATTTGCTGTCGGCAAGCTCATAAAAGCTATGGCTTTATTGTAACGGATTCTGGAAAGCAAGGAAAGAATGAAGACGCAACTGATGCCCAAAACACACATTTCAGTCTAACTGAGAAACAGCTATAACTGTCAACATTTATCATGTGCAGCATGTACAGCAGCTCTGTGTCCTCTAGGGGGCAGCAACTGTTCAGTAGAGAGAGCTGTGAAACAGAATAGAAGAAGGCAACTTAGTGTTATAAACACTTTGATCCATCATGCTGAGGCTACAGTACAGTCTGTAACATGAGGAGTGAAGTTTTATAATGTGCAGGTGGGACCTCTCATTATCTGAGCAGAGGTCTGGTGATATGGCATCTGAAATCAAAGAGGAGGCATGTTTTCAATCAGCAGGGTGATCAGAAGGATCATCAGACCCCTATCTCCAGCTCACAGCTCACTTCTCACTTCTACCAGGCCCATGCATTAGTGGGAACTCTCCATTTACCAGAAACCCTCTGACTCCTCCACCTGTCCCTCTCTCATCCACATCTTGTCATGTTGTAACTCATTTTCATATTTGTTTTACAGTTCAGACTGCCATCCTGATGATGATAATGCCAAAATGTTAATCTGTTCCTGACCACTGCCTCAGAAAATTTCAGTTCATCCTACCTGCTTGCCTGCTGTGTATTTGTCTGTGTTTGAGTCCTCCCTCTGTTTTTCTCCAGAGAGACAAGGATGGTACAACTATTTAACTTTAATGTGAAAATTAATATAATTACAGGTGTTATGCACACACTTATTTAATTAGAATCTGTTTGCACTTGGCTGCACTTTGACCGTTTGATTTCATAAAACAGCTTTACTGTTGTAAAATCACAGAATACGGTGAGAAAGCAAGATTGTGATTTTTTGGACACAGTCAGTCTCCAGTTGGCAGAAATCCCGAAAAAAAGGATAAATGCATCAATGAAAGGTAAGATCTTTAAGTTTTTTTGCAACAGTACCACAACTTTATCGTCTGCATAACCCACATGCATTTCCTTTTCTTTTGTGATATGATGCCTTAAACTGATGTCTGAGGTTTAAAGGGAAATTTCGGTTTATTTCAACCTGTCTCCTATCGTCCTAAATTTGTTTCAAGTGACTAGTGACATAAAAATAATAATTAGCATGTTAGCCGTTAGCCTAGATACAGCCGGGGTGCATAGTAGCGTCAGACCTGTTAAAACGTAAGTGAACGGGCATACTTCAAGTGCAAAGTTAGTCCACTAAAAAAGCTTTTTTTCCCACAAAGACCGCCTCATATTGTTAGGATAAATGTCAGAGAACATATAGAAAACAACATGTAAACGTGTTGTCTTACCTTACCGGTGTGCTGCCATGTTTGTTTACCATTTAGCTCTGCTTTCCAAAGTGCGGCCAAAATATTGCGAGAACAAGCAGCGATCTCATACCGTGCCTGAAATCTAGCGAGCTCTAGACAAAGCCCAGCTGGATACTACTCCAGGTGGAGGTGTCTCGTCCTCAGTCACATCCAGACCTTGAAAATAAGGCTGCAACCGGTCCCATTCCTTGCAACAGAGGCATTCCTCTTCTGTGGGCACTGGGGCACAGCATTCACAGGTACACCACCAATCTCCAGAGCTACGCAGCCTTGCAGCAGCCATTCCTCCTCTCTCGTCCTCTACCTGTTGTGCCTCTCTCTCTCTCCTCCTCTGTTCTTCAATTTCACAAAGCTCTTCGTCAGTGTATTCTTGCTCAAATAAATAAGGGCGGCCATCAAACTCTGCAAAATCAAATTCCTCCTCCACAAAGTCGAAGTCTGGCAAAAAGTCAGCCATTATTCTATAAATCTTTCATAAAGTAAATGAATGAACTTTTCAGGCTACTGTCCAGTTCTGCCTTCCAGCTGTTGCTGCTTGTTCTCACGATATTTCGGCCGCACTTTGGAAAGCAGAGCTAAATGGTAAACAAACATGGCAGCACACCGGTAAGGTAAGACAACACGTTTACATGTCGTTTTCTATATGTTCTCTGACATTTATCCTAACGATATGAGGCGGTCTTTGTGGAAAAAAAACTTGTTTAGTGGACTAACTTTGCACTTGAAGGTTGCCCGTTCACTTACGTTTTAACAGGTTTGACGCTACTATGCGCCACGGCTGTATCTGGGCTAACGGCTAACATGCTAACTATTATTTTTATGTCACTAGTCACTTGAAACAAATTTAGGACGATAGCAGACAGGTTGAAATAAACCGAAATTTCCCTTTAAGTTCAGTAGATCAATATTGCTGAACTGCTCTCATGATTTTTTCATCATTCCTTGTCCATCTATTGTCATCGATGATTTTCAAATAAAACTTGTGCATGGCATATTCAAAATTGACTTGAGTTTGAATCACACTTGCCCCAGGTACCAGAGAACCTTGTGTCAGCCAGACCACTTCTCCTCAAAGCTTCAACATGTTATAGAGCTGGGTATTGGTACTTGTTATCTTTAAGGTTTCAAATAAAATAACCTAGTACAGTAAAGTGCCAAGTAGTATTAAAATGTCTCCAGTCAAACAATATCTGCATTCAATCCTTTCTGCGCTGATGGTCTGATCCTGAACCGTCCTGCCTCCCTGTAGGATCAGCAAACTTTCTGTTGCTGCCATCTCTGGAGCCACTCTCCTCCCAGATAAGAGTCAGTGCAACATCTGCATTGTTAGCATGAGCTGACACAGTAACAGCGGCTGGCATTCAACCCCAAGTTGTTAAACAGTCCCAACAAACGTACACTGATGCTGGATTGTGGCTATACTACACGCCACTCCACTTACATTATGGGTAAAGAATGAAGTACTCTATAGGTGTAAGTATCATTTTAAGGATATTGGAACTGATGTGGTACTTTTTTAAATGATAGCCAGCCCTAGTTATCATGGCATGTTTAATAGATTCTATTTCCATGTCATGCCAAACATTTGACCCAAGGCACAAGGCACAGATATTTATCAAACACCAAAAGATATAACAATCATCTTCAAGTAACACGTGTACAAAATCAAATGAAAATGGTGATGCATATGCATGTAGATCTAAAAAGTCTGCACCTCACCACCACATAACAATAAAACACCTTTAACAAAAATTAAAACTGACTGTAGGTGAGATAACTGTTAGGTTGTAGGACTGTGAGGCACCAGTCGTATTTATCACTGCTTTCAACCTGGAGTGTTGGCCAGAGCTCTACTCAAGGCCAGGATGAACTTTCTGCAATAATATCACAGGCACGGACTTCACACAGGAAATGAGAACCAGAGGCAGGACTGAAGTATGGTTCAACATGCTTGTATTCAGGAGGTATGTAGGTGGGTGTGTGGTTTTCTGTCAGTAAACAATAACGAAAGCAACAAGAACAATACAAGTACAAGCATAAATCGAATCAACCAAGTGAAATCAAACTGATTACAGATTTAGTTGTTGTTTAGTTAAGTTGTATTGTGGTATATGTACTATGGTATTTGTAGTATAGTGTGTGGATTGTGTCTTTTATTGTGCCTTCCATGTTTATAGTGTATTGTGGTTGTATGATGTTTTAAACTGTATATTTTTAATAACAGTTTAGGTCTACACGTAAAAGCCCAACTAGGGACAACACATCAGTCCCATACTCTGCATTGGAACTATGTGAAATTGATTAGTCCTTATCAAATGAAAAATAAAATCAAATACTACTGTTCAATGTTATGTCGCATAGCCTATACAATTCATTATACAACAGTTCTCTCATTATCTAAACAGGAATATCCAGCCTAACATACACAGCAAATAGAAACAGAAATATAACTTAACATATCCAGCATGAAACACACCTGGTAACTATAAATAAAAGCTCTTTGGCTGGCTTAGTATAAGGCAATGTGTATTCATAGCACTAAGGTTATGTATAATAACCACTATCATCAACTCTCTGAAATGGCATTTCACTGCCCATGGAAACTTAATTAACTTTTGTACACTGACGTTCAGTCAGTGGTGGATTATATAGTCTCAAGTCACTGATAGTTGGTTAATGGACTAGTATGAATGTAAATCAATGGCTGCCCCAAAGGATGGAAACAAAATGGCATGCTTTAGAGATGGCTTGCAGTGTAGCAAACAAGATTTAGGTGACATGAAATATCCCTGGCATGGTCCTTTACACTCACATCATATGCAGCTTCTGTAGGGAACCCCAGTCTCCAGCAGATGGCGGTATAAGCCAAAAAGAAATCTGACGAACGTTTCAGTTCAGAAGCACCACTGTTAAAGATCATCTGATCAATACAGTAAGTGATACAAGAGGACCATTTAAAGGGACACTTTAACATCACTATTTAGAATATAAAAGCATTATAACGAGGTGCTGATCACTGGCAGTGGACACTCTGGCTCCAGATGCATTTCTTTTACTTTGACGACGTTTTGGACTTTGGGTCTTCTTCAAGATCAGCAAACATAGTGACACACAGGTATACTGATCTTTTATACAGGGCACACCTTTGTCACACAGCTGATGATGATCAGGTGATCATGCTACACCATTAGGTTGAGCAGGTCACAGTCACACACAGAGTCACACAGCTGACAGTGGTTAGATAATCGTGCTACAGCATTAGGTTGAGCAAAAAAACAATTTTGTGGCCCTCAACAAATCAAGACCTTTAAACCAAAATGTTGTCAGGAGCTACAGCAAATCACATGTCATAAAACACATCCAACTTACCGCCTATTGGAGGGAGGGTTACCTTCCCAATCCCAGTGTATCTTAAATAGTACTGTACACCAATGCAACTTGGCTGGACAGCCACAAAAAAGGTTCACAGGCTGAGATCAATGCAAAAAATGTCAATTTATTTAGGACATCCGTGCACAAAAAGAAGCGTGCTCCAAGTGCAAAAAATAATAAAAAGTGAATAAAAACAGCAGCAAATGTTTCAGTCCTTGACTATCATCGGTGGTACTGAGCACTGTATCACCTTTCTCGGTTGTCCATTATTCCAACACACCCAAAATAAACTTTTTTATTACCCTAAGTAGACAAAGTTTCACAGCAGGCTTAAGTCACTGCCCAAGCGCCGAATTTCAATGACTTCTGAGTGAGACCAGGTTGGTTTCTACAATCCACTTAGACTTAGAGAGTCTTAGACTTAGACTTGCTTTATTGTCATTCAACAAATACACCATTGGTGCACATATTAAACGAGATTTCGTTACTTTGGCTCATGAGTAGACGCATAGATTGTGTAACTTACAATAAAATAAAATATAAAACACTGGTATGACTTAAAAAAAGTTAAAATTTAACTTTAACATCGCTAACAATAACCTTTTAGTTTAGCACCTCTTCTTGTTTCCATGGTGTGCTGATATGCTTTCTTACACCACAGATTGCAACAAAAAACTCATCAAAAGAAGGAAACTGAAGTAATGAGAGACATATCTAACAGTGGAAAAAAAATGTTTTGTATTTCTAGAGAGAAGTTGGGACTTTTGAATACAGTTAGATGTTTCTGTAGCCAGCATCCGTGGTGGTAGGAACTGCAGCTTAAAGCACTTTGCGTTGACATCAGCTTGATGACAGTGGTGACCGCATGGGATTAAAAGTTTAGGTGACCAAAGCAGAATGAGAGGGATCACACCATTTCCTGTCAAATGTGGCATCATTCTGTTGTTGTAGCTCTTGTGTTGTGCACAGTGTATAGTTGACTTCAACAACCTCAGTGACCCACCAGGGGTCAGTCTCTGCAAGCTCATGTTGTGTCGACGAGTCTTGTTCCAGTCCGCAGAATGTTATTTGTAAATCAAGCCGAAATCTCAAAGCTTCCCATAACAAATATGTCAGGGTCACCTTATAAAGTTTAGATAATGAACATGTTAGCAAACACTTGCATACCCTAACTTTCTCCACTAACGCCTGAGGAATACATCTGGCTCTTTAGCTGTTAATGCTCCACTATGTTCATCAGTTAGCAGCTAACTTTTTCTGCTGGTTAGTGCAACAAGATGTCTTTTCATGGTCTTTTATTTACTTCTAGGAGTAAATTAAGTCCTCGGTTGGGACAGTCTCTGCCTCCCTTAGCTGGCAGCCGTTGGCAGCCGTGCATTCATATATCCAGTCTGACACTCCGCACTAAAATGAGAGTAGAGTTGTTCGAACAAATGGAGCGTTCTATTTCCATTTGAATTAACAAATGGTTAAGTTAAAGTGCTCTGCTGCTCTGTCTCCTCAGACAGAGTGCCCAAAGTAAGAGTGTGGTGCTCTGAATGACTTAACGGTATATTCCAACAGATCTCAGAATTTATGAACAGTTTGCTCTAGCGCTCAGAGTGACAATGAATGAACATAGCCATAGTTTGAATGCTGTCATATATGTACTCACAGCATTTATAGCTGAGGTTAAACTGCCACACACTACAGACCTCTCTGTGACTACCTTAACATGAACATTGATATTCCACTGTTATTTCAAATCTGAAAATATGTCATAGGTCATGTAAACAGCATATTCCATATAAGGCCTTTTTTCAAATGTGGCATCTTCAAATTAAGGGTGCTTTCACACCTGCCCTGTTTGGTTCGGTTCAAACAAATTGAACTCAAGTTCGTTTGCCCCCTCAGTGCAGTTCATTTGGGCAGGTGTGAACACAGCAATCACACTCAGGTGTGCACCAAAACAACCAGCCCGAGACTCACTTGAAGAGGTGGTCTCAGTCCGGGTACAAATGAACTCTAGTGCGGTTCGTTTGTGGTGAGAAGGTGTTCCGACCTGGATTTGATCCAACTGCAGTCACATGACACATTTTTTGGGTTAAACATGAGCATGTTACAGTCCTGGAGGATTATTAATGTGCACCTCCTCCTGTACTGCCTTAATATGCACATTCAGCACATCCAATGCATCAAAACATTGTTTTCTAGTTGGAGCCGCGCCTCGTTTTCAAACTGTATGGTTTGACTAAAATGAACAATGACAGCAATATAGTCCACGATGAGCAGTGCTAAAATCAACCTGCGTAGCTGTCCCTCCATTGTGACATTAGAAAGTGTCACATTTGTCTTGCAAGTGTACTCTTCTTCAACGTTTTGTTTACTTCCTGGATTTTTCCTGCATGGAAATTCTGACCAATCAGGAGCAGCTTTCTCACACAAGGCATTTTATCTGGTCCACGTGTAATTGCTGCCGTGAGAACACGAACCAACTCTAGGCAATAATACAACATATAACGAAATTAGTCCCTGATTCGGAACAAAGCAAGACAACTCTAGGTCTGAAAGCACCCTAAAACATGCAGGATATGCCCATATTATTTGGGTTTTAGGAGCATTCTTTGGACATACAGCACGTTCAGAAATAGAATCTCATTTGGGGTATTTACGAAGTTTGCGACAAATAGTCTCTTGCCTGTTGACCGTCAGCGATGCGCGCTGTCATGGATGCATTGAACACAAACCAATTGTATGCAAAGCTGGGGTAGAGATGCATGTCCAAAAGAAAAGCCCACATTTCTGGTCAGAAGGAGCAACACACCTACTTTTAAACATTATAAAAGATTGTATATGAACAGTTTTTTAGATATGTACAATTTTTTCAACATTGACCTTTTCAAGAAGGTGGTTGAAGGAATAAAAGACCGAGGCTGGGTTCACACGGTCCAACAAGTCTGCCATCAATGGAAAACTTTAAAAATCCTTTTTTGACACAAAGATGCAAAATGGCTCGAGCAGCTTCAGCCGTTTCACTTTTGATGTGATAAACGACATGTTAGTGCATGTTAATCAGAGTATGCACAGCTGCATGTAAACAGGAATGTTAGTGTTCATGTTCATTAGCCATGTAAACAACTTCGTAGGAATATTCTTTTTTGGAATAAGGGCAAAAACTGGAATATGTTGTGCATGTAAACGAAGTTTGCATTTTAATGTAAATACAAAGGTTCTTATTAAACTCCATGGGGTTGGTGTATCAATGAACACTAATAGTTGGGATCTGTATCTGCTTTATTGTCTGGTTTAGTGAGCTCGGTTTCTATCGTTATCATGCGATATTCTATCAGTTATTGGGCACATTAGTCAGGATATGAAAATGCACCTGCTGATATCCTGATTATTAATTTTTGTATAAACCAAGTCTCTCTTTTACCTCCCTCTTACATTTCCTTTAGATTTATTTAAGCGAACCCCCACCCTTTAAGTTCAAACTGTGCCTATATGTATGTCTTCCTTTAACACACTTGAACTGACAAATGCAACAGACATGGGTTCACAGCCACTCAGTGTGCTCTGCTTTGCATCAGAATCCAGCCGAGGCAGAATTTAATCAAGTCATCTTCCATATTTCACACAGCCAGAAAATTAAAAAGAGATCACATGTGTCAAAGCAAATTGTAGAGAGGCTGAGCCTCACCTCCACCCCCCCTCACCTCCACCTCTCCCCCCTGTGTGCTCCATCCATTTCCCCGGTAACTTACACCCCTCAGTAACAATGTGATTTAGACAGTAATGTGTTTCTATTGCTCTTCCTGTGATACCCTGCGGTATCGCTGCACCGCCGTATGGAGAGCTTGGAGGGCTTTGGAGAGCCTCATTTACCTCCATAATCTTTCACAGTCATCGACGTGCTAGCATGGTGTAATGCACTCATGCACACACAATAGAGAGACAGAATAAGTCTAAACACAAAAAAGAGTCCTTGTATATGGCTGAGTTGAGGGAGAATTAACATAGTGAAGACGCTGCATTATGCAAATGTGTTATGGTTCCTCTCTGACAGCGCTGGTAAATTGGATGATGTTTTATGATGATGTAAGAGTGAGTTAAGGCACGACGGATCGGTGCGTTTAATACCTCTTTGATATGTGTCTTCCTCCTCGAGCAAGCCCCTCCTCAACTCGTCCGGCTCCGAGATGCCGAATTCGTCAGCTTGCCTTCGTGATGCTTCCCACAAGCTGTTATGATTCTTGGCGTTCAGGCTCAGAGAGTCACAAAAGACAATAAAACAGTGTTGGATTAGTCTGTGGATGAACAGGGGACGAGGCCTACTGCAGGAGCTGAGAGTGTTAAACCTTACTAAAGGGATAAAAGGATTGGAAATGTGTTTTGGCTGCTGAGTGGCTCGCCCGGCAGTCGTTTTATTTAGTTAAAAATAAAAAAGACGTGACTTTTTTTGGTGAGGTTTGCAGTCATGAGGAGAAGTGCGGATAAAGGGATCATCAAGAAGGTCAGACGCTTGGAAATAAACAAGAATTAATCCTGTTACAGCGGCTAAGGTTGAGTGAAATAAGGGAGCCTGAGAATTGCGGTAATACACACACACATACAGCAACACACACAGGACGGCGGCCTTGGCTTTGTTCTGAAGCTCTTAGCCGTTTGTCTAGTGTTACACAGGCTCCATTTACTCCTGATTGCCTGTGACTGGTGACCTCTGAACCCAATCCACACAGGTGCTGCAGGACGAACCATCAATACTGGCAGCAGGTTGTTTTTGCCTCTGGGCTGCTGGATAAATGATGCCCTTGGTGAACACACACACACACACACAAAGAGGAACACAATTACACACACTCCTACAAAGACAAAAAGACTATCCTGTGCCAGTGGTGGTGCATGTTTTAGTGAATTTACAGCAAATCAGATTTTAATGACTACACAACTATAGATGTGGCAAATCACACTTTTGTTTAAGAAATCTGGATCTATTTTAATTTCAGGCATCATTTACATGTGGTATAAAAATGTCTTAGTAGCTACAGAATTCATTGCAGTGAACATGAAGTCTGATTAATTTGTTTTTGTTGTCAGTGTTACACTTTTGTTACAAGGTAGTGTTGCTGTCAAGACCACCTGAATCCAGATGAAGTCATGACCAAGACCTAGACAAGATCAAGGCTTTGAGGGTTTGAGACTGAGTCAAGACCAGACAAGGACGAGTCCCACACTGCAGGACCCACCTAGGATAAAATGTGCAACATGCAAATCATACAATCTGAAAAATCCACATTCCCATTAAAACATTAACAGAAAATAGATGAAAAAGTGTCTTTATTCATCTCATTTATTGCCATACACATGTGCGTGTGTACAAGAATACCATGAGAAATGTGACTGCCAACAAAATTTTGATATCGTCCTGAGACCTGAACTTTTGTTTGGTATGCATTTTTAATTTTTCCTAGCTATTAGGGATCAGTAGGACCTAATAAGTATAAAAAACTTAACATTGTCAATGTCCTCAAATGAGACAGTAACAAAACCCTAATGTCTTCAAATAAGTACTTCCTAATTAACAGCGTCTTATCTTGCTACTGTTGCTAAAATTGGTCAAATTTGTTGCCGTATCAAGCTACAAACACTATTAATCATAAATAAACAAGTTTCAACTATAAGATGTAATCAGGATTTGGACCTTGTTGACTTTTGTGTCGTGATCAGCTACAGACTGACTTGGCTTGGAGATGGCTGCCATCTTGTTTTTACATGGATAAGTGCTCGGAGTAGAGCTGCTGCTCCTTGGTGCCGAAAGGGGTCAGTTGAGGTGGTTCGGGCATCTGACTAGGATGCCTCCTGGGCGCCTCCCGCTGAAGGTGTCCCAGGCACGTCCCACTGGTAGGAGGCCCCGGGGCAGACCCATTACACGCTGGAGGGGTTACATATCTCATCTGGCCTGGGAACACCTTGGGGTCTCTGGGGTGCTCTGGTCGGCCTGCTGCCCCCACGACCTGGCCCCGAATAAGCGGATGAAAATGGATGGATGGATGGAAGTGTACTGTACTACCACTAGATGGCACAAAAAGTGTCCATGAGCGAAGACAACAGATCTAAGTTAAGTAGAAAGAAGTCATGAAAGACCATCAGACCAGGGACCAGGCTGGAGGAGGAGCCGCTGCTGTTGGGCGTGTAGCTCTCCACCTCCAGCTGGATCTCCGACTGCAGGTTGAAGGCGGTAGTGGAGTCTGATCTGAGTCTGTCTGCAGCAGGCTACGCTGCTAATAATCAAATATAGAAGCATCTGTATTAAAGTAAGACTGACTCATAACTGGTGCAAAACTCCTTGTGTTAGCATTAAATATTAGTCCGTTGTTGTGTGTTTGTTCAGTTGTTGCTCACATCTGATGTTTACTGAACCAGACTACACATGAACCCAGTTAGTGCCCAACTAGTGCCCACTCAACTACCATTACACTACTGAGGAGTGTATGTGGAGAGACAGAAATGAATAAAAATAAGGAAAAACAACAAATCTGTGTTGACTTCAACAAGAGGAGAGCTCGTTATTGTTACCTCTCAGTAGCCAGTGGCTGCATCGAACAGCTCACGGAGATTGCATTGATTTGCATTCTGAAGTGTTGAAGCTCTGGTCAGTAAAAATGAGTATTGGGCGAAGGTAAATTATAATGTTCTCATGATGTGTTCAATGTTATCTGGTAAAATGTAGCGTTTAGAGAGAAACTTGAATAAATACAGCTGTTTGAAGGATGAAGTTGTTGCCAGGGGGAGGCTCGCCTAGGGCACCAAATGTGCTAGGGCCACCACTGCATGAACCTCACTCAAGATCACCTGGCTGTGTATCATGCAGATGTTAAAGGGTGGCTTTTTTTGTCACTGCCCAAGCACCAGTTTTGAGACCGGGCGCAAAAAACATCTGTTTTCATTTTCTCTTGGTTGTCTTCTCAGTTTGATTGTTCAAAAGATTATTATACTTTGACATAAAAGCATACGCAAATGCACCTTTAAGGAGAGTTTCAGATGCTCACTGTGGATGTGATGGTTTGTATATTGTATCTCAAGTCTCTGCAAAGACTTTCATCGTGTGCTTAAATGAACTGACAGTGAAAAACATCTGGTGAGCATTTCAAAATGATCAGCAGAAATGTTAAGTATGTGCAGTTTGCAATTAATGGGTAAAACAGAGCAAAATCATTAGTATGATTATGTTTCCTTTTGGGTCAGCTCATTTTCCATCTTCAGAGGACGACATCTGCTGTTTTTAATTTTCGTTCAGTATTAAAAACACACTTCCACAGCGCAAAACAATCAGTCACAACTCTATCTTGACTGTTTCTGTGTCATTGTGTTGTATTTCAAAATAATTAGCTTACTGTCAAGGACCTGTTTCCTCTTCTCTTCGTTAGAAAATACTCAAGACACCTTACAAAAGCTGTGTCACATCTTTGTCTTATAATTCTAATTCTTTTTATGTGTTGCAGGAGTTTCTGTTAAAGGTCTTAAAAATGGCAGCAGATGCTAAAATCTACTACAGTATGCAAACTAGATGTAGAGAGACTGTAAAAGACATTGGCATGCAGACATACAGTGTATAGTACTGTACTGTACATACTCTCACTCTCTCTTTCACACACATACACACACACACACACACACACACACACCTATTCATGGTGATGAATCGTGGCCTCGTGGCAGGAGGCCTTGATTTTGGGACATCATCCAATATCAGGCCTTGGGGAAAAAAGACGAGACGATACACACTCATACACACACACATACACACACCCCAACCCCCCTTTCCCTCTCCTCCTTCATCCTCCTCCCCCTCCCCATCGCTGCTGTCTGAAGCCCTTGTTACAGATACAGCAGATTTAGTTGGGGGGGCCAGGCACCCAGGGACGGCACCCCCCTTCCTCTCTCTCCTCTTCCTCCTATCCCCCACCCCAGCCTCCCATCACACAGGGAGTAAATGTATTCATCTCATCCTCTCCGGCCAAAGAGGTCACAGCCTTATCTCGCCCTCTGTTGTAGCGCTGTCAGCTCAGCAGCCACAAACCATAACTTCTAACTGCTAGCAAGAGCGCCGTGTGATCAGAGGCCGGCGAGGTAGACAGGGAGGCAGTGACGAGGGGGGAAGAGATGAACAAAGAGGAGGAAGGACAGGAAAGAAAAGGAGAGAAGGAAAAGGGAGAAGGAGATGGGTGTGTCGAAGGTGAAAGAGGATGGAGCATGAAAATGAAAATCATCCATGAAAGACCAAGGATGGAAAGCAGGGGAACGTTAACGCACACTGGAAAGAAATCATTTTAGCCTGCTACTTAGACTATTGAGTCCTATAAAGAAATCTGACATGATTGTCTTAATATTGTGCAAGGTACAATCAGCAGTATTTTATTAGCACCAAAATATATCATTGAGGTTTATTCACATGCTGATCAGTGTGAGCCTCTTTGGTATATCATAAATGGCTGCAGAGAACTCAAACTTTCACACACGCTGTAGTCTGGGTATTTACTGGCCAGTTCCCAATTTCCACGTCCACTTTGGTCCATATTTGACCAGACATTCACTTCAGATCCAGCAACAGCTTCTTAGTTTCAGTTTCAACCAACACTGGCAGTAGGAGTCCAGTAAGCTCACCTCCCAGCCCTCCTGTTTACTGCCACCGGCTAACACGCACCGTCAGTTATGCTACAAATAGAACCATGTGTGTCTGCATGAGCACAGCTGTCTGCGGAGGGGACCATGGGGAAAGGTACATCCGAGCCTTCACTTCCGGGCCCTCAAAATTACCCTTCTATTTGCTGGAAAAACTCCACCCTTCCCAGTTGTCTAAGTTACCTACAGCTTCTGTGTATTTGCTGGTAAACACTACATAGCCAGGTCTCATAAACTACATACCGGTTCTATGTATTTAGTGGTAAAACTCCACCCTTGCCAGTCCTCTAAATTACCTGCGGTCTCTGTGTATTTGCTGGTAAACACTACATAACCAAGTCTCATAGACTACATACTGGCACTGGGGAAAAATCCACCCTTGTCAGTCTTCTAAATTACCCATGACCTCCATGTATTTGCTGGTAAACACTACATAGCCAAGTCTCATAGACTACATACAGGCTCTGTGTATTTACTGGGAAACCTCACTTTTCCTAGTCCTCTGAACTACCTCGGGCCTCTGTGTATTTGCTGGTAAACACTACATAGAGGTCTCATAAACTACATACAGGCTCCATGTATTTACTGGGGGGGGGGGGGGGGGGGGGGGTCATCTTTCCCAGTCCTGTAAACTACCCTCTGGCTGTGTGTATTTACTGGGAACCTTCTTATTTTCAGACTCCTGTAAGCTACACACGGTTTATTAGTTTGAGCTAGTCCTCCTGGGGTCTGCTGGGGTCTGACACATAAAATCATTAAACAAACAATTAATTATATATATATATATATATATATATATATATATATATACTACATACATTCAAACTCAAGATTGCATGCAAAAACAAAACCCATCCAAAATTGGAAAGCAAGATTTCATAATTTACATAATTTTAATTCATTTATTGTTACTGCATTTAGTTAATTGCATGAAGTGTTTTGGTAGGTTTTGCGCCTGTTTTACATTCCCTAAAACGTTACCAAAAACACTGATTCACAATTGGGATTGTTTTTGTGAGCAGATTAAAAACCTATTTTATCTAAATAGTCTGTAACAGATATTATCTTTGACATATAAGGAAGGTAAGCTCCAGTCTAAAACAGAAAGAGCTGGAGGTTTGCGCAGGAGAATTCGCATTTTAAAATGGTAGTTCACTACAGCAGCCACTAGGTGTTATCAATGTGCCATATTCTACTGACAGCACCTTTAAAGACATTTCCAGGAAACGAGAGAAATGCAGCGCATGGAGTCAACCGGTGGGGAGATTTTTCCTTGAATTTTTAAAGCCTGAAAATGAGTCTCAATGATGTGTTAGATGGATGAGTTCTGCAGTGAATTTAAAGAGAAATGAGGACTGTGTGAGGAGGGGGAGGGGAGCGAGGGTGGAAGACAGTGGGGGTGACGGTGGTGGTGGTGGTGGTATTACATGCAGTGCCGCTCCCCTCGACGGGAAGTGTTTTACAATGCAGCCGTCAGATGTAGAGGAAGCCACTTCCACCAGAGTCCAGTTAATTAACCACATCAGTTTCTTAATGTGATCAGTTTTAATTAAAACGGAATTTAATCGGGAGTAGTAACAGGAGGGTAGCGGTAGTGACAGTCGGGGGGAGGGGAGCGTGAGCGGTGTGAGGAGGTTACGCCACAGTGGGCAGGTTGCTTAAATGTGTGTATGTGTGTGCATGTTTGTGTGTGCTGCAGCAGCCCCGGTTTCCCTCACTTCAGATTTGTGGGCGTCTAATTAATATGGATGGAGCATTAAGCCTTTTGGACTCTGGTGCCTCTCATTTCATGACTATTAATGATTTTAATGAACTGGGCTAATAAGGCCGTTTTTCTCTGCTGAGCTCTGGAAGGGCTATCCGACACACGCCAGGGTCAGGAGGACGGGCTCCCCCGGCCTCCACATGGGAAATTAAAACAGCACTCACAAACCCATTAACGCTACATCGTCCGAGCGTTCATCAGACACTCAAACACAAAGAGCACCATGTGAAACTCTCTGTTTATCATGAAGAAAGACAGAGGAAGCAGGTCATATGGTGCTGTGTGGAACAGAAACGAGCGGTGAAAGAAACCACAGATCCAACGTATCATTACTGCCCTTACCTGTTAAAGTAATGCCTTATTGTCAGTCAGACATATGTAGCCATTTGTTTTGAAATGTTCTGTAATAATTCTGACATTTAAAAAATCATCATGTAAAGCGCTAATGATGTTTAGTGATATTCAGCACCTGGTGCACAAGAAAGAGTCGTATCACGGACGGTTTCTGTTATAGTTTAATGGCGCCCAGCGGCGTCAGGGGAAATTGCGTCGGAGTGAGAACAAAAGTTAAGGCAGCAAATGTCCAAGTGGGGCAGGGGTGGTGGTGGATGAATCCAACAAAAACCGAATTTCACCGGGGAGAGTGGTGCTTGCGTCTGGTGAGATTTTAAAGTCAAACCCTGTTATTTTTGTTGCCCAAACCCAACTAGGTGCGTTAGGAAAAAAAACATCAATTTGCAGTGTTGTAGCCTACTGATGTAGTGCGTTTACTTTGACAGAGACTGTATACAAACCGTACACTTCCTGTGAAAATGGAAGTGTATTTTGAAAGAAGACAACCAACACGCCCAGGGTACCTAACACGTCTTATCTGGAGGTGGAAAGTCCATGACCAAATGTCAATATATGACAAGGTCGGAATGAGAATGTGTTGTTCTGCAAACTGAGTGAGTAAACAGTAGAAAGCAGCACAGAGGCCAGTGAAATTTGATAGTGGATCCTTTCTTTTTTAATCTGTCACTTTCTCAATCTCTCTTTCAGAATCTGTGATGACTAGTTTGGAATGATGACGTCGGAATGATGTTTGAGCGCCAAAAACGGGTTGAAAATTAGCATGTCATATTTTCATCACTGCAGATTGAAGCCGATTGGATTTTTTTTAGATTTTTTGTCCAGTGGACTTTTTTTTTCTTTTACCTAGACCAATCTCCTAAACATGTAAAATTATCTAAATTTCAGTGCTTTGTGATTTTTGTACACTTTTTATTTCCTTCATGGCTAAGCGATGATAAACTGAATCTATCTGTGTGAATGTTTAACTTTGTGCTGCTGCAGCTTTTGTGTGAATCGCTTCAGATTTGTTGATTTTTTTTAGACTACTAGTGAGACTTTCAGATAAAAGTAACTCTGGCAGCAAATTCATTAAATGAGGTGAAACTTTACTTTTCAATTTTCAATAAAATGCTGCCAGAACTCCAGATAGAAACACAATCTGATCTGATTCAATAATGACAAGCCATTTTACATGAGCAGGGAAAACTAACCTTGATGCATGAGGATTTTCTTTCTTTTTTCCTGTCGAAGCTCCAGTCAGTGATTCTACTCTGGAGAGCGTTTGTCCTGTCCTGCGGGAATGAATGTGTATCATCTCATTTTAGTTCATTGAATCAACTCGGAAACAGTGAAACACAATAAAGTCGCTGTGCTGCAGAGGCGGCTTCAGATGAAATAAGAAACAGCGCGTTGTGTGACTGAAGGATGTGTTCTGTTCGCAGCAAATAACAAGGTGAATTTTTTTCTTCTTTCATGACTGCAATCATGACGTGAGAAGCTGTGCTTACTTTCATCATCAGTTTCAAGGTCTGGGTTAAAAAGGCAGCAACTGTGACTTGTTTCCCATGCATGAAAGCTTGTGACCTTTGCTGCCATTTCACACAGAACACTATCCCTGACCGCTGCTCTTTACAACACTTTCTTCCCACACTGGGCCTCAGAAATTCTCTCCCTCACGCTGATAGACAGGCATTGATTATCGCTTCACTGCAGCAACAAACAACGCTGCTGAACTGGAGCCCACCAATCACAGCTCGGCCTAAACTGAGCGAGGAGCACGATCATCCTTGACTTCATCCTCCTCCATCTTCCTTTTCCCCACTCCCCTCGCCGCCTGGGTCACATCATGGCAGAGTTGCTGGCCTTGCGTGGGGAAATTTACAGCCCGATGTAACCATCTGTTATGTGGCAAACACATTACGTTGGAGCTCCTTCACCTTCTTGAATGTGCTGCTTTGTATTGTAAATGTGCTATTAGCATTCATGAAGTTATTTACATGCATTCACAAGCCATGCTGCTGGTATTTATATCGCACGATGCATACAGCAAAAGTTATGGCATTCTCCCAAGTTATGGAGGCTCTCCTTAAAGGGATGTCACCAAAAAACTATCTGGCAATGTGAGAAAGGTGAGCGGTGACCTTTGCATGTGTGCATTTCTCCTCCTTCTGGCAGTGATGTAAAGTAACTAAGTACATTTACTCAAGTCCTATACAATTCTGAGATACTTGTACCTTAAGTATTTCCATTTAATGCTAATTCAGAGGTCACTAGTAAGTGGACCGCAGCCCTGCTTACACAGTGATACAACAGTATTAACAATCTACTGACTATCTAATATTATCTGTCAATAATTTATAATTCACATTGATCAAACAGGTACAGTTTTTTGGCCAATCACAGATCATTTCAGAGAAAGGGCGATCCTACCAGCTGTTCTACAATTGCAAATGTGCACGCCAGTGTAAATTTCATTGATGAAATCTACGACGAAAATTTTTCATAAACAACCTTTTTCCCATGATCAAACGAGACAATGACGGGCTAAAAATAGATCTTGATAATATAAACTAAAGTGAAATCTATGTTTCGATTTCGCTGACAAGACCGGATGTGACGAAAATGTCCATGGTCGACTATCAGACACTGAAAGCCAGGAACAGCCGTGCTCGTAATAATCTTCAAATGCTGCATGAGCGACAGGCTGGTGAACTCCAGCAAATAGTCTGCGCCAGGATGCTTCGCTAGCCAGCAAAAACACTTGCACCAGAGCAGCGTCAGCCATAGGTGCAAGTTGTGAGCTTTAATTCAGCAGTTAATAAGCAGCCGTGTGTGTCTGACTGTGGATGGTGGAGCTGCTGAATGGATTTATGAAGTTCGTCAGTTGCAGTGGTGGCTGTTAGCAGCTCTGCCTGTAAACCATTAAATGGCAACAGAGCAAGCAGCCACCTGCAGGAGACGGACTTAACAAAACAGAGTCTAAAATGTTTCAATGGTGATGAAGCATGTCAATTATGGACAGAAAATACTTAAGGCTTCTGACAAAGGCTCATGGTTTGGCTTTTAATTTCATCCTTATGTAGCTAACGTGAGCTACAGCGTTAAACCACAGCGTGACCTTCACCTCACTCCCCGACGCCACACTCCACCTCACCTGGAGGAGAGCAGGCAGTAGCTCTGAAGGCAGACCCCCAATCAGTGGTCACAGCAACCTGAATCCAGCCAGCACAATCCTCAGCTATGGCAAAACAGACAGCCCTAACATCCTGCCAGATTAACAAACTTTCAGTTGCTGCTATTACACAGGTTAGACCTGTTGGAATAAAATAACGAAAAAATTATTATTTACATCTGTGCTTTTTTCACTATCGCATCCCAAAATGTTGCTGCCTTCCACCATCACCTGATCCCCACACTTACCTGCACACCTGCTCCCAATGCCTAATGCCTCAGTGTACACACCTGTCCCTCAGTCATGGCTTTGAAATCATCTGTTGTGCCATCTCAACTTTTTGAATTTCTTACTGCTTACTAATGACCTTTCCTTTGTTTTTGGATCAAATAAACTTTGCTTTTATCTTCCCTGTTGTGTTCATGAGTCGACACTCTACTTTACAGATGCCTCACATGTGGAGGTTCATGTACAGGTGATGCAGGTTCACGTCTCATTTTTATTATGACCACAATCTTTCACTAACTTTAAGGAGTCTGTGTTGCCCTCATGCAATTGTCAATACTAATGGGAAATCCTGAAAACAGCCACGTCTTATACAGTATTTTGCTTTTCACAGCACAAACTGAGCAAAACATCAACATAGCCAAGAAACCTGTAAAAGTTTAAGTTATACTCCAATTAGTGAAGAAAAAAAGAAGAAATGAGCAAATAATCTTTAATCTGCAATATAAAAGACTGAACCTTTGTTTATTTTTTTCATGTATTAGTGTCAGAATATTATTGTGTTGTATATATTGCTGGCAAAATTAGAGTTTATACATTTCATTGATTGATTTATTATCAAACTATGTATTAACCATGATATCCCTGATTTGGACTTAAAGGAACAGTGGGTAAGATTTAGGAATTTTTAGCAGCATCTAGCGGTGAGGATTGTAGATTGCAATCAGCTGAAACTTCTCCTGGTTAGAATTCGTTCGCTGTTCTTAGTTCAAAGAACACCAGGAGCTGAATTATCCGCAGAGGTCTCTTCCTCTACAAAATAAAGGGATCCGCTGATTTTTAAAAACCATGAATAAAGTAGTTTCACATTTAAAAAAAAACATCTGTGTTTTTCAGATGCTCTCGTCGTGGAGGGGCTGCTAACAATGGTAGTCAATACAAAAATGCAAATGGCACAATCTAGGTGTCACCAATGAATTTTCTGATCATGAAGAGTCTGCGCTGGTTTGTGCAAAATATTAGCCGTGACTCTGTTAAACTTTTTAGATTTTTACAAATGTAATGGCAGTGTGGTGGTTAGCATTGTTGCCTCACAAGAGGGTTCCTGGTTTGAACCCTGGGGTGAGGGAGACTTTCTGTGCAGAGTTTGCATGTTCTCCCTGTGTCAGCGTAGGTTTTCTCCGGGTACTCCAGCTTCCTCCCACAGTCCAAAGACATGCAGGTTAATTGGTGACTCTAAATTGTCCGTAGGTGTGAATGTGAGCGTGAATGGTTGTCTGTCTCTATGTGTCAGCCCTGTGATAGTCTGGTGACCTGTCCAGGGTGTACCCCGCCTCTCGTCCAATGTCATCCAGGCTAGACTCCAGCCTGACCCCTACCAGGATACGTAGTAATGGAAAATGAATGAATAAATCCAAATGTAAATCTGCATGTGATCATGTAGTTTCAGACAACTGTACAAATGTCAGTCATTAAATGTGTCAGTCTTTTTCATAGGATTTTAAACATCTTCCAGTTTGTTCCCTGCTTGAAGGGGAACAAGGTCAAACGTTTGACAATTAGCATCAAAAACTCAACACTTGACAATATTACAACCATCTGACACCACTGAACTCTCAAATGTGTACATCACAGCCACTGAACGAGCGTAATAATAGTCCTGAAACATTACGGGGAGATAAATGACTGTGGCCCACTGGCATTTAGCTGGATGCTCCTCTGTATTCTGGAGACGTGCCTTCTCTCCTCAAGGCCTTTAGTGGCTGATATTCTGCTCGGCTCTTGATGGGTGAGGGAGCAGAGCTTATACGGCTATGGTAGCTTTTACAGCCACATCTATTACAGCCACTAACTATCTCATTTGTCCTCCTGACCAAACAACAATGGCGGCTGGCTGAGGGTTTCTGCAGGTCTGGCTGCAGTCGAGGCGGACTGCAGTCGAATGTAGGGAGGGCCGTCTAAGCATGAGTATTTCATTTGGTCATTATTGGGTCCCTCACTGACATAGTCATTATTTTTCGTCACCATTAAAGGCTTATTGCCTCTTTTTTAATTAAGCAAGTTTCTTAATTAGATGTGCAGCATTCAGGCCTACAAACGGCCTGTCGAGGTAATGAAGTAAAGGCTCAGGTTTATGGAGGGAGAGTGGATAAGGAGAGAGAGTGTGTGTATGTGTGTGTGTAGGGGGTGGTGGGTTTTTGCTGTAGAGAGTGATGGTGTTTGTTCGCTTATTGTGTTGCTCAGTGATGAATGCACTTGCAAGGCGAATAGAGGCAAAAAAAAAAAAGCTTTGCCATGAGGCAAATAGTTTCTTCATATTAGTCACCATTGACATCCTATTTTAGTGCGGCTTGATCTAGTTAGTGCTGCTGCAGTCAGACATTTGGCTGCCAAACATTAGCCCCATCTCTGCGAGGCATCACATGCCGCCTCACAATGAGGACGTGCCCTGAACGGCAACAACCCGCCGTCACAAATGAAAGGACAGAACCTATCCGTTTCTGCGAGATGTTTTGTGCGCTTGCATCTTTTAGCAGGGTAATTCACGGCCTGCGCGTCAATACATCATAGGCCTCTCTAAATTGAGCTTTGAAACACAAAGGGAAGGGCAAACAAGATGGACACAGAAATCAATCTCCCGCCTGATAACACAGAGTGAACACACATGCTGCCGCTCAGAGAATTGACAAGGAGTCGGCATACGGCAGTATCTGTCTATCTGCCTGTGATGTCCTCCGAAAACAATCGTCTCTGACACGCCGTACACAAGGCGCGAAGTGGACTCAGATAAGGCTATTTAGTCCTGACCAAGCTTGAAGAATACCGTACATGAATTGCCTCAGAGAAATTGAAAGAAGAAAAAGAAGAAAAGACAATCAATGTGGACATTTGGGAGAAAATATGTCACGCTGAAAACCATCAAAGCAAATAAAAAGCGCACCTATTCCCAGAGTGTTTTTTCTCTCTGCAGCAACAGTGCACTTTTATTTGAAGCTTTAAAAACCTTTTTAAACTCAGATTAAAACAGGGGAAGTCTGAAGTAACCCCCTCCTGCATTTGTCTCTGCTGGTGAGAGTGAGAAGGGATGGCATGGTGAGAGCACAGTGGCCGTGTTTCTGTTGCTGTTGTGCAGACTTCATCTCAGCCATGCCTCTGAGCCACTATTGATCTGAAGCACATTAGTTCTGCACTGGGGGACTAAACAAGGCCTACAGAGCTCTGCCACAATCACGCAGCAGGCTAAAGATAGGCTTTTGACCGGAGACCTCTGCAGAAAAGACTGGAGCTCAGGCACAAACACATGCAGGTCTGCTTAAAAGTAAACTCGGGTTTTTAAACTCAAGGTCTTGATTTACACAGGCTACAGATGTGTCCCGCATTCACCTTGATTCTGATAATTTTACATCACAAAGATTTCAAAGATGGGGACTCTACTCTTTATTGTGCAACTACACGAGCCAAATGCCAGAATAAAGGCTGGCAGGGTACTTTTCTTCTATTTTTTTCTTTTTCTTTGTTCTGCAAACCACAGACAGCTTCTGACAATAACAAACATGGTGACAGTGGAGGAGGTCATAATAATGTACCTTCCACTATATGTCCTACTCTCGTGTATCCCTTGAACTACACTTCAATCATGAGAGACAGAAGAATGAAGTAAAGATAATATTTAATACAGAATATGAGTGTACGAATTAACAGACGATTTGTGTTGATTAACATTCAGCAGAAGTATTTGGCGCTTGGACACCAGAGGGAGATATTTGGTGATCAAGGGACATCTGAGAGGAAGCCAGACAATGGTGGTGGTGGCTGCTGACTCTGAGGCTGGTGACTGCTGAGACCTATGAGGCTGATGAATCCCTAAAGACTAGGTGGTGATGGGGAGGTAGAGGGTGTGCACGACTGTCCTGGAAATCCAGAGTTCTCGCTGGAGCACAATTTGAATTTGCTCAGCCACTCTGGCAGTCAGTAATGATGCTCATTACCCATGCCCTTGGAGCCGAGCAGCACCAATCTGATCTCTGATATAGGCTAGGGTAACCATATTTTGATTTCCAAAAAAGAGGACACTCGGCCGGCCACAACATAGCCAACTTAAATGATACTCGCAGTTTACTCAAAGGTGCCTTATAATTTTAATATATTTAAAATGTATATGTATGGATAGAAAATTCAGTTATATTACAAAATAATATCTCTCAAAGACAGAAATTCAGATAGGCCCCATTAGGGGACACATACACACACTAGAGTGTGGCGATCTGAGCCCGACGGTACCCGACGGGTTGGGCCGGTTTGGTCAAAAATGTAGCTAAATTGTATTTGGGCTCGGGTCGGATTCGGTCAGTTTTCAGTGAAAATGTAGTGTAAAAATAAATAAAATCCTATTGTCTGTCCTGTTTATTGCTTGGGCACTGTTATTTACGTGACAACACCTGAACATAACACACACAGACACACATTGGCTGTTTGTTTCTACCTCTCCCCGCTCTGGAAGTCTCGGACCTCCAGCCGCCCGCCTCCGCCTTGATTAAACGCTGAAAATAAAATAAAAGAGGGAGACAGGTTTTTCCTATTTTATCTTATTTTGTTTTATTTCTCCCTCTCCTCTCGCTGGAAGCCTCGGACCTCCTGCCTCCCGTTCCCGTCTCAAACACGGAGGTCTCCCTCTCTGCAGCTGAGCACCCACGGCGCACGCCCGGCCTGTTAAATAGCCTGTAACAACTGTGTGACACAAACTCAGTGCTTTGGTCATTAAATAATGTTGGGCTCGGTTCGGGTTCGGACAGAAATATGCGGCCCGTGCCGCACTCTAACACACACACACAAACACACGGAAAACCGGACATTATCATCAGTTTATAAAAACCCCCCGGACGCCCCGGACGGGACGTGAAAAGTGGACATGTCTGGGCAAAAGAGGATGTTTGGTCAGCCTAATATAGGCGGGCCAGAGGCGAGCTAAACAGATGACGACAGCGCTGCAACGATCAAGTCCGGAATCAGTCAGTAAACATTGCAAGATGGCTACGGATGAACACCAGTTGTTTGAAAAGGCTTTGGCTGCTACAGTGAACGAGTTAGACTTGGCTTTTTCTCGAAAAGAGGAACAGAAGACGGCGCTCGAATCTTTCCTTTGCAAGAAGGACGTTTTTGCTGTTTTGCTGACCGGATACGGCAAGAGTCTAATCAAAGATACTGGATTACTTTTTATTTTTTATTATCCACTGTCTTTGGTCTAATCTACCAGTTAGCTCCGCTGGTAGCGCTCTGGATACATCACCCCGTGTATTGTTCTGATTTGTCGTAGTGTTATCCAGTTGCGTGCAGTGATATTTTCAAATGCATGCTTGGGCCATTTTCATTACTCATAGCCAGACCCTAAGTCTTTCTAGATTTGGGTCTGGATTTCCAGGCTAGTGTACGACTGCAGCAAGAAAAAACTACGACAGAGTAAGAACCATATTTAAATTGAGAAGCAGTAAGATGGTGAGCTAACAGAGATGGTGTGCTGCTGTGCTATTGGTTGGTTGTGAATCAGCTAATGACTCAATTGACAGACCCAGACAATGACACCAAGAGATAGTGAGAGCAAGGAATGAATGGCAGGGCGAGAAAGAAACTTACAGCCTGGGCATGAAAAATATTGTCATCCTGACTGAACTTTCACTAGAGCTTTATCACACTGTCCCAACAATCTGTGGTGGTGCTGCTCTGTTTGGTCCCAATCTGTGAGCATGCACAAATGTACAGACAGAAAGGTCCATCTGTGTCTGTATACAGATCCAAAGTTGAGCGTAAATGAGCCATTATACGTATCGTTCTGGAAGGTAGTTGCAAAAGATGGGGATCTGCTATGCCAGGCCAGCGCAGTGGAGAAGTCAAGTTAAAAGAACAGGATAAAAGCATGTTTTGATCACTCTCACATGGCTGTTGGCGAAAAGCTGTGTTTCGTAAATTCCCCGTCTTGCCTGTTGGTTGAAACCCTGCATCAATACATTTTAAAGTTTTTTTGATACATAAACAACCTCTCCTTTTCCTTTGTATGCTGTTTTTGTCCTGCACACTGTCCTGATTCCTGCCATGGACGAAATACAAAAATAAGACAGTTACTTTAGCCACATGCTGCATTATGTATATTCATGTTGCAGTGCCTTGTCCACATGTCACTGTCTCTGTCCTAACGGAAGTCTGAATGTCACAGGTTATGTTGCGAGCTGTTTACTATATGCAGAGACTTTCCAGGCTGGATGCTTGAACTCAGCCTCGGATTTTGAGAGTACGGATGCCTTCCAGAGCCAGATTCCCTGAGTGTCCCTGGAGAGAGACCTGACAGAGAAAAGCCATAAGACAAGCTTCAAAGGACACACAGAGATTGCCTGCCTCTCCTCCACCACATCATCCTTTCTCCTCCCCCCCTCACCCCCCTTCCTCATCTCACCCCCCTTCTCCTGCTCGGCTCCATTCATACATCAGATGGAGGAGATGGAGGCACGCTAGTAGGAAGGAGGGAATGGGTACATTTGCAAGCCATTCCCTTGAGGGGCTGTAAGATTACCTCCATTTGGATGGACTGTCAGCGGCCAGGGGGCTCTTCTCCCCAGACAGCCCCAGCACCGTGCCCGCATCTCTCTGATTTTCCTCACCAGCTCCTGCCCCAGGCCTCCAGCCTCGTTGTGTGCCATCTGTGCCCGGCGGAAACCTAGGCTGCAGCGCTCCCTCTCTGGGTAATCTTCCCGCCGGAGCCCCTTTGATCAGAGTCGATACACCAAGCATGGCCACGGGGAGGCCTGCTGCACCGAGCAGCCACCCTGGAGAAGCTGGTCGGAGGCAGCAGAGAGTAACACAAGCTGAGGTTACATGGAGCTATTATTTAACTCACAGTCTGAATAAAAGCCAGTTCTCCATGTTTAACACATCCTAAAAAACTATAATTACACTTCAAATGGGTGACATTTTTATATGCACTGCATGAAAATACAGATTCCTCTTCCAGTTACTACTTCTGCTATTTCTAAAATATCAACATAATATCATGTCCCAGCTGAGAACAAGCTTTCATGACCTGAGTGTTTGTCTTCCAGCGTTTCACCAAACACACATTTTCTGCTACTTCATGAATTTTCTGGCACTATTTTGTTGCTTCAAGGCTTTCAGTGAAGAGGATATGAAGAGGAGATATTCCTTCCCAAAATGACGACTCTGAAGATGATGATTGACCAAGTAGCCCTTCCGAAGTCCCACTCCTTTTTGCTCTGTTCTCCAATAACTGTTGAGCAAGCTTGGCAGAACCTCAGTTAACTTTTCTCTTCCCTGTTATACTTAGTTGGTCGATGCCAGAAGATGTTTGAAAGATGTGGCTGGGGGACCTGTAAAGTGCTGACTGTTCACATGCACTGTTTGTATGTATACCTACGAAACGTAATGCCCCAGAATCCATATATAGCCCACATAATCATGAGCAAGTAATTTGTGAAAATGTGTACCTATGTAAACCAGGTAATCAGGGAGGCTAGGAGAAGGAGGTGGTAAAAAAAAGCACAATTGTAAGGTGGCAGATTGGGGTGGTGAATGGGTCAAACAAACACACAACTTTACCCCAGGAGACCAGCGTGCCTGTCATGTGTGAAACCAGTGAACTTTGACTTATTTTAAGGTACGTCATCACCATGTTCTTTTCCTAAATCTAACCTATGTAACTTTCCTACTTTCCTAAACCATCCTACTTAACTTTAAGTCGGTAACCATGTTTCTTTTCCAAAGCCTAACATATGTCTACATAACTTTACTTTCCGAATGCTAACCTATGTGACTTTGCTTTTCTAAACATATATTAAACGAGCAGCATTATTTGTGTATTGCAGGCTATCTTAATATACACTCTATAAGCTAGTCTATGACAGTGGTTCCCAACTGGTCCAAAAGTGGGTCGCGGGTCCATTCTGAATGAACTCCCGGTGACTTGCAAACATGTCAGGTTTGTAAAAAACACACTTTATTTTTAAGTACAGTGAATTTCCGGCACAAAGGCTTTACTTTGAAGTGCCATTTCCTGCTGTAGAGTGAGTAACTAACGGACAGCTACTTGACAGAGACAGCAAACTAACTCGACAACATGGCCAAACGCAAGTATGATGCTGAATGTATTAAACAGTGGACCTTGAACCAGTGGCTAAGGAGAAATCTGGACCCCGTGGCTGGACCAGTTGGGAACCACTGGTCTATGAGCTAGTTAGCCCATATACGTACACGTACTATGGTAAAATATTTGAAATAAACATGTCATTTAATTGTTGTTCACTCTATCATAACCCTTGGATGGTTTGAAATCCTATTATAGAAAAATATACCTAGGGAAGCCGCTCAGAAGTTTGATTTATGCTCTAATGTTCTCATTTTCAAAGAGTATGTTTTACTTTTTTGAGAATTTAAGGAAAGAGAGGAATAATGAGGTTGAAATTGCAGTAGTGTCAGTCTCAAAGTCCATCAGCTATTGGTCTGACGACAATAAGCCTCTGAGGGCAATGGCCAATAATTTGGGGGTTCTGGTGTAGCAAGTGGATAACTTGGCCAAGACCTCATTTTTAGCTTATCTGTAAAATGAGATATCTGCACATGAATGCAGATCAATAAATTAGAGAATAAAGCTAATAAAAAGGTAAATTGTTGTCAGATGATAGCAGATGGCCTCTGAGATCACATTTTGGCCAGAATGTTCTACTTCTTTTGCTCTCCACATGGACTGTTTACCTGCTGCTGGCCAAACTACTAGGACAACAAAAGGACTACAAATGGAATCTTGTACCGTTGCCCAAAGATTCTGCATACATATGCAGATATCTGTTAATCAAAATAACTAAAATGTAAATGTCCCCAAAACAAATAAAGAGCAGCTGCTAACATTACCCTGAACTCCTTATTTTCAGGACTATAAACACGGCATTTTTTACATTTCAAAACTCAAGCAGCCAAACAAGATCTTTATGTGAACAAAATACAAACAATTGTCAATCCTTTATTGACAGTTTTCAGTATTTGGTGATACCGGCACATTTCAGTCGGTGCAAAAAATGATGGAAGTCTAAAATCAAGCCTGAGATTTCACCAAGTCTTTTCACTTCATGTTTTCATCGTAAACAACTTCTAGTTTCCAGCTGTGTCTCCTCCACATTTTGACTCTGTGACGTGATTATATTCTTACTTTTCCTACATCATGCATGTATATTATTTCTGAAGTTTATCTGCAGACTTATCAGCTCGGGTGGCAGAGAGGTTTTTGCAGCAGTGTCTCTGTTTCTCTCTCTCTCTCTCTCTCATCAGCCTCATCCCTGCTCTCTGCCATCAGCGTTTGCCATGTTGTTGGAGATGATCAGAGGACTGGAGAGGATTTGGTGAGAGGAGAGGAGGCAGTGCAGATGCCAAAATACTGCATGTGATCTTCTGTCTCACAGCTTTTCATGCATCTTACATTTTCCCTCCGAGGAACCAGAAAAAAGGGAAAAGGAGATCCAGGCTTGTGTTTGTTTTACACTCTCCCACTCAAAGGGAAATATTCATTAGGTCCTTCCGCAGAAAAAGAGAGGCTGAGAGGGGCGAGAAGAGGAGGGAGACGGGTAGACAGACAGACAGACAGACAGACAGACAGAGAGGAGGAAAAGAAATAGAGTTTGTGTCTCTCCACACTGTATGTGAGTGTTTATCTGCCTGCACATTCCTCTGTTACCAAACATGATGAGAGAACATCAGTATGCTGGCAAATAATGGCCATATTATGGAGCAGCAGGCAACATTAGGGCATGGTGATAGTGTATCTGGCCTGGGTGGGTACATTAGTTTGTAAGTAATGCACGCCCTAAGCACTGGCAAGCTTTCCAGTGATGTAATATGAGAACCAAATGAGAGTTATAATCACTGTGCGGATCGAGGGAGGAGAAATGCATCACCATCACCGATGGAAGCCTCCGATTTACAATCGCTCATTTTGACAAATGGAGAATCATTTACAAGTCTCCCTGCTGTTCCTCATCCAGAAGGGTCAGTGTGACTTATTTTGAATCAAAAGAGATGGAGTGGGAGTTGATTATTTGGAGTTAAAATTGTTCTTGTTTGGGTGGTGGCTCAGTGGTGCAGCGGATAAAACAGTTAAGGTTTGTTTCCTGGTCGTAGTTCTTCTCCTGTGTGCTTCACTGATCAAAGTCTGCTTCAACAAAGTCATCCAAATCCACAGTAAGCCAATGGGCCACTAACCTGCTGGACTTCACAATGGCTTTTGTAGCATCATGAAGATTACATGTAATCAGAATGTATACATTAAATAATGTCACTTAGAAGAACAAAAGAATATTTTATAGTGAAAGAAAATAAGAATACTTTTACCTGCTGAATTATACCTTTGGCATCCCATGTGTGTTGATTAGATCAGTGTCTCAGAGCTAATATGAAAGCATAAAATACACTAACAAGGGGGTCACAATTAAAAGCCATTTGTTTCTTTCTAAACATAGACATTGTTTTTAGGGGCTCCTTACATTTCCAGTGACCAGTGATGTCAGGACCCAGCTAAGGTTGAGAGATTACAGAGAGTAAGAGATTACAATTCATCCTAAAGGAGACATCTTTCCGAAATTTCATGGCATTCTCTCCAAAAGTTGTTGAAATATTTACTATCCCTTTTTTTTCACTTTAAGGAGCACTGTCAAGATTAAGTAGCATCTAACTGTGAGGATTGCAGACTTCAATCAGCTGTGCCAAGCGGGAACTCCAAGTGAGGATTCCTCCAGTGTTCACTGTGCAGGAGGTTTTTACTGTGAGACAAACTGTCTTCCTCTCCAAAACAAACCTGGCAAATAAAAATCAGTAAAAACACAGAATAAAGCAGTTTCATGTTACAGATCAGTGTTTTTCCGACACTGTCTGAAAAGTAGGAGACCAGCTGTTAGCCTAGCACCTGCTTATGTGTGCTCACATTTTTTTTTCTGATAGCTTAAAATCCAGATGTTCAGGAGGTTGAATTATCTGCAGAGGTCTCTGTTTATCCAAAAACAAAAGGACCCAATGACTTAAACTGGTAAAAACACTGAATAGAGCAGTTTCAGATTTAAACGCTGTTAGGCTTGTAGTTGAGGGGCTGCTACCTACGGTGGCTGACACAAAAGCGCGGATGGTCTTGTCTAGAACCAGTGTTTGGTTTGTCCATTCTGGACTACTGTATAAACATAGTGGTGCAACATGGAGGACCCTGCGGACAAGGGCCTGCTCCCAATGTAGATATAAACAGCTCATTCTGAGGTAATTAAACACAACAATTCTTATTTTCAGGTGATAATACACTAATAAAAACATACTTATTATATTCCATATCTGCCAATATATTGCCGTAAATCCAACACACTGGACCTTAAACCTTTATTTAACTGGTAATAGGCAGAACTTGACACGGCATCCCTGAACGTCGACAACCAATGCACCCAGGGTACCTTTCACATCGTATCTGGACGTGGAAAGTCCATGACCAAACGTTGATAAGTTTGATGATTGTATTTCCTGTTTGTATTCTATTAAAACTATAATTAGTGTGCTGTCTTGACCAAATCTCCCTCACAAAAGAGACTCACATCTCAAGGGACTTCCCTGCATTGTGTTCTTTCAAAATACACCTCTGTTTTCACAGGAAATGTACAGATTACATACAGTCTCTTTCAAAATAAATGCACTACATCAGTGCAACACCGCGAACTGAAGTTTTTTCCTTCAACAATTTACGCACACGGTTGGCTTTATAATCTTATGGGATGTGAACACCGCTGCCCTGGGTGAAAGTTGTTGTTTGTTGGACCCATCCACCACCAATCCCACCTGCCCTTCTTGGACTTTTGCCACCTTAACTTGTTTTCTTGTCCTGATGCATTTCCCCCTGACGTCGCCGAGTGCCGTTAATCTATAATGGCGACAGGCTGTGTATCATGCCTACATTAAAGGACAGCTTGTTTGTCAGTGTCTGATGCCACAAGTCGCTGCCCAAGCACCGGATTTTGAAGACTTCGAAGTGAGACTGGGATAATCAAACACACAAGGATGAGACTAAATCCAGCTCAGTCATGTGAGCTGAGACGAAGCCACAATGCTGGAAATGTGGCTAAAAAGTAAAAATCTGGGACTCCCAAGTCCTGTTTTGTTTTAATATGATCAAATCTGGAGGACAAAGAAAAAATAAAGTGCCACAGAGGCTGCAGCTTTGACAGTTGGAAAAGTGTAGCATTGTTGGTGGACTGAGCCACACTAACGATTAGTTTGTTTGCTTGTCTATATTCCCTGTCTCCTGAGTAAAACAAAGGCTTTTCTGTCTTCTGTTGCATGATGTGATCTCTTCAACCCCTTCTAACCCTGAATAGGAACAAGTAAATAAATTTAATCAATCACAGTTTTTTCCCCAGATGAACAAATGGCTTTTTCTCTGGTCTGTTGGAGAAGGGACTTCAACACAAAAGCCAAGGACACTGGAGTCTGAATGACGACTGACAGATCAACTTGTTTTCTTTTGTAGCAGGCTATCACCTTGAAAAATAAATCACTGACAAGGTGATTGTCCGCCTCTGTCTCGTGCACAATGAGGTGGATTGAGTGTCACAATCGCCAGTCTGAGAGACATGTTTTCAGATCAGAGAAAGGAGAAAATGGACAGGTCTCAATAACAGAAGAAGACTTGGTCCATCTCCCCCTGTAAAGTCGGAGAGTCGTGACCCCCAAATGTCTCAGAAGACGAGCTGGTCACCTCTGGGAGCTGCAGTCCTGTCCCACTGTCTCACGTCGCCCTCCGTCGATACGTTTTCAGGATGGCCATCACCGTCAGTGCCCTAAGCTACTCCGCAATCTCTCAAACGCCACCTCCTCCCCAGCCCCCAAATCCCATCCACATCATCCTTCAATCTTCATCCTCCTGCTCCCCCGGCTTATCGATTTTCTATTTTCCCTTTTTCTCCCCCTCCTCCCCCCTCCTGTCCTCCAGCTCTCTCTCCATCTTCTCAAACACACTTGCAACAGTTCAGCCTGTCTCTCTCCCTCTTTCCGCTCCCTCTTTCACTCTCTTTCTCAATCTGGTCAGAGTTTCTCCTCTTTGACAAGGTCGAAGCCCCAGCCGTGCTCGGAGCTGCTTAAGGTTCGTAAATGGAGATGTAATGTAATAGAGTGGTTGGGTAATAGAATCTATGAGGGCTGGGTCTGATCTTGTTAGAGAGGGCCGACCTGGAAAGGCTCCATCGGGATCCTGAGGCATCAGCGGCTTGAATGGAGGCTTTGTTCAAGACTTTCACACTGAGATCTGTGGAGAAACTATTTTAGGTATCAAAATATTCCTTTAATTGTACACATATGATCGAAACTGTAAAATGTAGACATTGCTACGCCGTGATTTTTGTTTTAGCGTCTACATTTAAAGACCCAGTACTTTATTTTTGGCATTCATCCAAACAGACTCAGGCTAATTTAGGCTCCTTGTTAACTCAAGAAGTTTGACATTTTCATTGACATTGTAGCCATTTGAAGGCCCAGTGCCTAGGATTAATGGGGATATAGTGGCAGAAATTTCTTATAATACTCATAACTATATTTTCATTAGTGTATAACCACCTGAAATGAAGAATCATTGTGGGTTTGTAACCTTAGAATGAGCTGTTTATTCCCACATATGGAACGGGTCCTCTTCCATGGAGTCCACCATGTTGTTCGTACAGTAGCCTACAACAGACAAACCAAACACTTAGTTCACCCACACACGTAGCACACTGTTTTGACATTTTCAGAACAAAAAAGAGCAAGTCGGAGTGAGTGTTTGTCTCACTGGGATATCAAATAATAACGTTAACGACCCATTAACGCAGCGGGGGGTTTTTTCTCCAAGTGAGGATTAGAATATGCAGTTCACATAATCCAGTTAAAATTAATATTTTAAATGCTTGAAGATTCACTCTTTATTAAAAGTGCATGTCATTCAAGAGAGACAATAAAAACTAAAGTAATGGTCAAAGCTGTTGTATTGAAATTTAAGATGTGTTAATGGATTCATACTGTCACGCACTGCGTAACATTACAAGTAAACGTTCATCTTAAAAGTTGCCAGCAGTCGGCCCAGTGAATTATTTTTTTCTCAGACTACAGCTGCTGTGAGAGGCAGCAAAACATCCTTTCATTTTATAGATTAAGATCCCTAACGTATATAAAACTTGCCACAGTATGAACAGTGCTTACATGAGCTTGAAGCCACAACTCAGCCCTAAGACTGAGGCCCTGTTTAGACGATAATGGTTTTGGCTTTGCGTTTTAAAAAACTTCCGCGTTTATATGACGACATTATTGAAACGATCCCTGTTCACACGGAGCCGCAAAATCTACTGGAAACGCTGTAGTATGCACGCCAGGCCAATGGGTGGCAGTGTAAATTTGCAAAGCAACACCATGGCACGACACCATGCGCCTGCGCTGAAGCGCCTTCCTCTACGACACGGTGATTACAAACCAAAACAAAGAAGACACAATGGCGAAAGCATGCACAGATAACTTTGTCTGGACGGACAACGAGGTGGAGTTGCTACAGTAACAGATCTACACTTCATTTCAAATCAAAAGGGTGAGCAGCACAAACAGAGCTCGGCATTTTCTGTTGTGACGGTCGACTTTCTCGCGCATGCCTAGTGACTGGAACCGTAATGCACATGTGCGAAAAGTCTCCGTTTTCAGAGGAACTGCATATTGCAAGTTTACATGACAACGGAGACGGTGCCGTTTCCAAAAAATTGCACTCTGGAACCCGTTTTAAAAATGTTGTGTTTCCAGGCACCCAAAACGCCGCTGTCGTGTTAACGATCGGCCAAAACGCAACTAAAGTTTACTGTTTTCAGTTGTAATCGTTGTCGTATAAATGGGACCAGAGTGACCATCCTCTATTGACCAATGAACGGACTGCAGTGTTCACAGCTCCACCTTTTAGTACCAGATCTGTGTGCTAGGTACCCCAACAGAGGGCGGACAAAAAATAGGGACAGTAAGGAACAGTTCCATTGGCACCATCCACAACTTTTCACAGTGGAAACTGAAAAAACGCCAACTGAACTGAACCGAACCGTACTGCTTGGTGGAAACATGGCTTTAATACAACACACTACACCTTAAACTGCTTTAAACATGTGACAGAGTTCACCAGTGTGGCCTGCCCTCAAACGAATACAGAGGAATTGAAACATTTGGGCCAAATGTTTTTGTCAAGTGATGCTCAGATATAGTTATTAAGAAGCAGTGTTGGACAAGTTACTGTCAAAATGTAACTTCATTTAGTAGCCCGGGCTATTATTTGCTTAAATCGCTGAAATCAACAGGCCTATTTGGGACAGACCTTTAATTCCTTTCACACAAACCTTTGGCTCAGCAAAGAAGGGAAATACAAGTTGTTTATTTTTTCCCCATTTTGAACATTACTTGTATAAAAATTAGGCTTCAGATAACATATTAATTATGAATGATTCATTTGATCTCTATCTCAGAGAGAGAGCTTTGTGTTACTGTCTGTGTAGAGTAATGTGTTAATGATTACACTATTGCATTACTTTCACCAAAATAACCTCAGGAGTCCGAATAAGCATTATAAAATGGACGAGGGTATCACCATGTCTCTGCAGCTTAGATGACCTGTTGAATATCTAATGTTGAGTTGGAGAAAAAAAAGAAAGACCGGCTCTCACAAGACTGGCCCACCGGGAAAATTTCCAAACTTCCCGATGGCCAGTCTGTCACTGATTCCTCTCCTGCTCAGCGGATCAGTTGCCCTGTGCTCTCCTCACTGTTCCTCAGTCACCTCATCAATACCTGCCTGCACACCTGTCCCTCATTCCCCCTAATCAGCCACCTCCTACATGTGCTTGCCCTCCTGCCAGATCATATGATAGTCTTAGTGCTTTAGCCATACCTGACTGCCTAGCTGTTTCAAACATTGTTTTTGAATGAAGACTACTTTTTATCTCACTGCTCCCCTGCCTCTTCATCGACCTTTAGCTCTTAATTACTCTCACCACACTGGACCCTGTAACACCGCAGTCACTTTCCAGTTTGGCTCCTGAACAAATTTAATAAATCATGAACTTATTCATAACATCTAATTTGACTGCTCTTTCTCTTTCTATGTTGTCCATCGTATTATTTAGAAAATGTCTCCTGACCAGATTTCCTCTATGCAAACAACAAGGTTGAAATAATTATGAGACTCTTTTGATTATTAAGTGTATTTCATATTTTAATTTGTGTTGCTTAACTACCTTTTATTCACTCACTTACACTTTTCACACCCAATTCTCTTAGATATGAAATACATTTACTTACAAAGCATCAAAAAAATTAAGATAAAAAAAAAATGACATGGGACCTTTAGAGCACTAAGGGCTTTGAAAATTGCTCATTCAAAGGATAGTGTGTAAATATTTTTCAGTTTTATAATTTTCTACGGTACATTCCTAGGTCAAATTATCTGTAACAGGCAGAAATCCATTACAGTGACTGAATAAAAAGAAAGTCAAACGTAATTTGTAGAAAATATTCATCAGAAGGAATTTTTGTGCATGAAAAGAATTCCTCAGGTGTGGGAACAAAGTTCTCAAGGCTGTTTTTGAACATTTTGAAGACTGTGAAGATTCCAGCAGATGGTTCAAGAACATCCACAAAAGAAAGCTTTGGGTTCTTATTGTGTTTCCTGCCCCCTTCCCCCCCCAGCCCTGTAGCCTTGTTAAACCAGTGTCCCGTCCCAGGATGGATCGCTGCTAGTTCCTCTGTCCCATCAGTGGTGACCTTCAGCGGGACTCTGATGCAGTGGGATATCACCCAGCATGGCAGCACCAGACGGGCCACCGCTAAGGCAAGGACGCAACCACTGCGGATCTATCACCCAAACAAACAGCCACTTCCTCGTGGAGCGACGCAGGAATACATCAAACTCCAACACAACAGCAGGTCACTGCTGCAGGTGTTCTGCCTACTGACGCTCTCCTCACACAGGGACAAAAGCTTGGCAGTCGAAAGTGTTGGGAAATTTGTGCAAATGTCATATTTCATTCATGAGATGAGTATATTTCATTACTCAGAAACAATTACATAGGTTTGCAAGTTTGCTACTGGGTGGGAAGTTTGTTTTAAACCTGAGACAACACTTTTCTAAACTTAAACTTAATACCAAAACCTTTACTTTATTCAGTTTCACCATCACCAATGCAGGAAAAAGCTTGAAATATAGTATTGTTTAATAGGGTAAACAAAACCTATAATGTTCAGTTCTATATATCTGTGTTGGTGTCCATGTGTTCAACTCCTAAAAATGCCGAGCATGATGACAGTGGCATAACAGACAGATCTAGCTGACGGTCCAGAAGCCTGCTAACCCACAGTGAGGCTAACCCAGCAGGAAGTTGATAAACTCGTGGCAGATTAGCTACGGCTTAAAGGGCCAGTGTGTAATATTTGGCATGGTTTATTGTCAATCTGAATCTGAAAATAATATGTTTATATAAGTGTATAATCGTTATAAAATAAAATTTATTTGGTTTTATGCTTTTATATATATATATATAGCAAGGGCCTTGCTTTAGAGAGGTCGCCATCTTGTGCCGCCATGTATGAAGGAAGGAAGAAGGAGGAAGAAACAGCAGAGAATGTTAGTAGTTTGTTGATAGAGAGTAGTGAAAAGTTTTTTTAGTTATAAAGTTTGCGAATGGACCACATTTACCACGCAACAGGAGAGAATGAGCCCGAACCGTCATCTGCGAGGAAAAGAAGACACAACTTCACTCCTTGTGATGCACTCTCTGCGGCGCTTTTCCTCCTGGTGATATCTCCCCAACAATGGCAGCAGTAGCACCGAATCCCATTCTGTGCATTCAGCCTCTCTTCTCACCCGCTCAGCATCAAACACATGGAGTTCCTCATCTGTGTGCTCCGGCTCAAACAGGTATGGCTCTGGGTCTGTGTCCGCTACAAGAAACTCTTCAAAATCGCGTTCAAAGTCGTCCATTGCAGCTACTATAGTCCGGAGATATTGCTAGGCTAAATAAACAGCTGAGCTCTGTTTACCGGCTACCCTGTCAGTCAGTGTGCGGGCTGGAGATTGGTGGAGCAGAGAGGGGAGGGGGGTCCTCACTCGGTATTGTAAACGAGTATGTGTGTATGAAGTGTGTCTGTTACGCTAGAAGAGTCAGAGTTTGGGACGGAGTCTTTTACCCCCTGGAGTGTTACCGGAGTTTTTGGAGTGCTCAAATAAACGGGCCTTTTTCCCGAACGCTCCTTAGATTTCTAAATAAATATTCACCTCGTCGCTAGATAGACCTACTCCTGAAAAACTTGTGCGCAAGGCTTTTTGTCCCTACGAGGCCACCGTCATTTACCCGACGGGAGGGGTGAGCGAGTGAGCCCTGCAATCTAGAATTTGACCACTGATGTCACTGTTTTCAACCCATTTTACACACTGGCCCTTTAAAGCTAGGTTTATGCTCACAATACAGTCCCCAGCGCAAGTTTCACACACCAAATAATGATGTCATCATGTCTTGCAAGTCTTATTTGGGCAGCTGTGGCTCAAGAGGTAGAGTGGGCCGTCAGCTAATTGGAAGAGATCAGAGGTTTGATGGGAGAGATACTGAACCTCAAATGTGAGTGTGTGTAAATGTTTGGGCTCAGTAGCAGGTAGCACTTTGTATGTATGTACCATACCAGGGACAGAATAGGCTTTTTGCTACAGAGTGTGGAGAGGATTGCTGTAAAAGCAAAAAAAAAAAAAAAAAGGTTTCATGGAAAAAGTAGCAAACTGGGAGGAAACAAACTGGTATAAAATAATTTCCACTTGGAGGTAAATGACAGTCTGTGACACTAGAGAGAGAGTTTGGAGTGTTTCGGTGGTTTGGCGTGGTATCTGCAGTGATACTGGGCCATTTGGGTGAAGAGGGAGCTGAGTCAGAAGGCAAAGCTTTTGATTTTGTGGTTGGTCTACATCCCAACCCTCACCTCTGGTCAGGAGCTCTGGGTAGTGACTGAAAGAATGAGAATGAGAATGAGAATGAGAAATGAGCTTCTTTCGAAGGGTGGCTGGGCTCAGCCTTAGAGATAGGGTAAGGAGCTCGGACATCCTGAGGGAGCTCGGAGTAGAGCCACTGCTACTTCATGTCGAAAGAGGCTAGTTTAGGTGGCATCTGATCAGGGTGCCTCCTGGCTGACAGTAATTACCACAGTACACAAATGCAATGTTTGCCGGTACGTTGGTGTTTACTACTGCTGCCAGGGAGCCTACATTTCCACATACTTACAGTAACACTCATTGACTACTTGCTTATTCACAGAATATTTTGTTTCTTTGCTACCTGGTGTTTTGGAGCATATTGCAACAAACAATGCATTGAGCATGAACACCTATGTGCATGACTATACACCATTTACAGAGACCTTTAATTAAAGCTAAAAACAGCATTAATACAGAGAAACCATCTATGGACACAACATTAACATATTATCACCTCATAAAGCTGACATGGCAAATATGCATATGCACTTTTTTTTCTTTTTTTTTTGATTGCTTATTTACACTTCCAGCAAACACGGAGCAACATTAGCATTAATTTAGGGTCATGTTTCTCCCATTTCGTGAGTGTAAGTAATATTCTCTTCTAGCCCCAGTTTTGTCTCCACCAACTCCTGAGAAAAGTATCTGTCTCTTGAGCTGCAAGATGCTCTATTTCCTTCACCAGCTAGGTTCTACCTAGTTTTTGTGGTGTATCCTGCACTTGGCACAGCTGTTTTTCAGCTGATTTAGTGAGTTGAATTGGCATCGGACCCGATGAATCCCGTCAGTCAGAGAGATCACTCTGTTGGCAGTTCACCTCAGTGCACGAGAAGAGAAACAGGTGACAAAACTTCACAGGACATGAAATCAAAACAGACTCGTTCAACATATTCTCACTCCAACCTCGTCACATATCAACATTTAGTCATGGACTTTCCACGTCCAGATACGATGTGAAAGGTACCCTGGGTGCATTGGTCCACCACCTCTCCTACTCACTGTACCCGAACTTTGGTTCTACCTTTGTCTGCCTGATGTTTGGTGCTAGACAGGTGGTGTACAGTGGGTTATCAGAGCGTTTCTGCTGAAGAACAATATTTCTATAAAGGAATTAATCAATTATAGCATAGAAAACTGAAAGAAAGTAATGAAAGGTGTGATGAACATTAACCAAACTGTGTTATTTGATTGATTGAAAATGTAAACCCTAAAGTACAAATAAGGGAATAGAGCATAAAAGAGTAAGCTGAAATAGCTTTTTTTGTTGTTTGTGTCTGAGCTAACCGCCAAACCACCATGAGCTATTTTCTCCTTTTTTCCATGTGTAAGTACCCCTTCCATTTGTGTTGCATTTTCATTGTCGGACAAGTATGTCCATCAACACTGCACTCAAAAATCAAGAGATTTTAGCATGCATGCTGGCGTTTTTAAGTGTACTTCATTCTGTCATTTGCTGCTATGCACCCCAAAACACTGTGAGGAGTGTGTGGAGCAACCGATAAGCAACACAGGTAGAGTTAAGGACATAAAGACAGGCATACACACACACACACACACACACACACACACACATACACACACACACACAAATACGTACAGCCATAAACAGGACAGGATCCCTGACATTTCTGCAAACACAGTCCTTGTGTTCTCTCAGTTAGCCTCGCAGCGTCTCGGTTCAGCCAGCGTTTGATAAACTTCCCTTGACGCCTCATATGATTAATGATGGTTAACAGAATTGAATTAAGGTTAAGAAAGACATGGCTGTGGCAGGAGGGGCGGTCAGAGGGGAGGGAGGGGGCAGCACTGGGTTGAAGGTAGCAAGTGCGGTAAATAACTTCTTTTAGAGGAAATATACAGCAGCCCCTCCTCTGCGCCCTCTCCGCCATGCCAAGTAATTACTCGTCCCGGCCTCCTGTAATAATTCCTATTACAAGCAGAACGGAAGAGTCGGTAACTCAGCACGCAGGACAAGGTGAAGGCAAGGCCACGGAGCAGCGGATCAATATTTCATTTACTCACCCTGCTTCACCATCCCGGGCCTGGATCAAATTCACCAACAGAGGCGGACGGAGTGAGAGAGAGAGAGAGAGAGAGGGAAGGAAGAAGAAAAGAAAAGAAACAAGGTCCATTGAAAACAACGACACAAGGCTTCTAATTTCCTCTGGGTTTTGGCAGGAGGAGGGAGGGAAGCACGGGCTCTGGAGATGATGTTTGTGGAGGTCAGGTGTGTGTGTGTATGTGTGTGTGTGTGCGCAGTAATGTATAGAGATGCTCCCACAAAGTCGTCAATCACACACAATCAACAGAGAGAAGAATGTAGAGGGAAAAAAGACTCACTCTTGTTCACTTTAAAGAAAACATTTTTGTCCTTGTGCTTGAAATTACTTTTTTTTTCTAATTTTATTGAACATTAAGACTATAAAGGTTAGAAGAGCCTCTTATGTTAAAGTATTTCAAACCTTGGAAAAGTTCTGTCTAAAGTTTCCGTGTCTGTCTTTATATCGTTGGAAAAAAACATGTAGTCAAACAGCTATTGCCCTTGATTTCGTCTTTACTATTTCTTCTTCACTTTCTGCGTATCCGAAAGTCCACTCCAGTTTCTCTCTAAAAGCTCTTTCCCCTAAATGGTGACAGAGGCGGTGAACAAAGCTTTGTATCAGCATGACTTTCCGCAGAATTCAGACTTCAGTTTAGACTTACTGAGCCGCTGAGCAGCTGTGTGGCCTGCATTGATTATCACTGAGTGAGGGGTCATTGTGGCATCAGACGTTTATTCTGTCAGATTAACCTGCTCTTAAGGCTGAATCCGGCTCTAATGAGCTGGAGCCAACCTCAAAGACAATGTGGGAGCTTGTAACGGTCTGTCGCCCTAGTTTTTGTGGTGTATCCTGCACCATTGGCACAGCTGTTTTTCAGCTGATTTAGTGAGTTGAATTGGCATTGGACCCGACGACTCCCGTCAGTTAGAGAGATCACTCTGTTGGCAGTTCAGTGCACGAGAAGAGAAACAGACGACAAAACTTCGCAGGGCGTGAAATCAAAACAGACTTGTTCAACACATTCTCACTCTGACCTCGTCACATATCAACATTTAGTCATGTACTTTCCATGTACTTTCCAGATATGACGTGAAAGGTACCCTGGGTGCGTTGGTTGTTGACGTTCTAGGATGCCGTGTCAAGTTCTGCCTGTTACATGCATTGTCTTCTTTCAAGATACACTTCCGTTTTCACAGGAAATTTACCATTTACATACAGTCTCTTTCAAAATAATCGAACTATGTTGGTACAACGCAAATTGGCCCTTTTTTCCCTTCAACACCAAACGCACGTGGTTGAGTTTAGGAAACACTAACAGGGTTTGGCTTTATAAACTCACAGGACACGAAAACCACTCTTGGGTGAAGGTCGGTGTTTGTTGGACCCATTCAGCACCTCTCCTACTCAATCTACTCAGACTTTCACTGCCTTAACTTTCATTCTTGTCCTTCCCCGTCTCCCTTTGATGCCACCGAGCACCGTGTAACTATAATGACAATATATCATGCTGCCATTAAAGGATGGCTTTTTTCATCAGTGTCCGATGCTGCAAGTCACCACCCAAGCACCAGATTTCGACGAGTACGGAGTGAGACTGATTGGATTGTTGAGTCTCATTCCCAGGCTGTCAAATACCGTCACTTTGGGTTGGTAGCTGGACCAAACCACCAACCTGGGAATGAGTCCCAACAACCATCTACCTTTACAAAGAATTACATACAGCACGAGCAACAAGATTTTTGTTTTTGGTCAGTTAGCTCTTTGGCAGAAACAGTTTGTAATTGTTTGTGTTATTGTTTTTCAGCGCAAGGTAAATATAATTTGTCCTTTCAACATCAGGTTGTGTTGTTAATGTGCTAACTGGCTAACTAGCGTCTTGATTCCATCCCGTCATTCTTCTGGTTTCCCTTTTGTGAATGACGAATACAGACGACTGCTGCCTGCCAGTATGAAGAGTTATTTCCTCTCATACTGGTGCAGAACATACCACTACATGCTGTAGTCTTTGTGGTGTGTTCAAGTGCAACTTTTTGGCCAAGATACAAGTCATGTGAGGCGACGTAATAGGCGGTCTTTGCTGCTATTAGTTCTTTGATGTCACTTTGGTGCATCTGCGCCTTAAGGGGAGCCATGCAGGTTAGACTATGTCCCTTATCTGTTACAAAAATTGTCACTCAATTCTGCAATTCACCTCAGATCTAAAGTTCTAATGTCATTCAGGTCACTGTGGTATAAGCACAGTATTTCCTATAGAAAGGCCACTGTACTGTGGGATGAACTATTGGCCAGATATTTCCTTTCTGCCTCCCCATCTGCATATCTAAAATAAACAGTTGAGTGAAAAATATGGGGATTTTATTGTATTTTGAGGAAACTTGAGACAAGATTGTCCTCTTAAGAAAAGCAGACATGTTTATGTTCAGACATGATCGAGTTATTTTAACCCAAACCACGATCATTTCCTAACCATAACCAAATATTGATTATGCCCAAACCTAACCAAACCTAGCTGTGTGAGATCAGAAAACAATAAGCAACATACTTTGTCCTTTAATCTGGAGGACTAAACCTTTTGTTAAATACACAGTGTGTCAGTGTTTAAAAATGCAAGTCTGCTCTGAGAAAATAAATCAGAATGGCCATTTATGCCCTGCAGGGTGACCACAGCGGTGTATAACATATTCCATCCCGCCTCGCTTCCTCTCCTAAACCAAAGCAACTCGTCTGCTGCTGCAAAAGCTGACGGGGCTCGGATCAATAAGCGAGAACACTCCTGACTTCCCCCGGTCTTCTCCCGCAATCGTTTCAGTCCTGTCCAAACCACAAAGGTCAGATTACCTGGAGAGAGGACAGGAGAGAGAGGGGCAGCTCATGCATTAAAGACTGAGGCGAGTTATGGGGTTTGGGGGTTGAAGAAGGTGGAGGAGTGAATTTAATAAATAACAAATTCCCCTCAGCTCCACAGAGCCATGCTTTGTGTTTAATTGCGCCGTATTGATTTTTCTCTCTCTTTTTCTTTTCGTTCTTGGGTCGGGCATTGCTCTCATTTTGGAACAATCAGGTGGCCAAGGTGGACCTCAGAGTCGAATGTCATTTATTCTCCCCCCTCCTCCACCTCTTCCTCCTCCTTCTTCACCCCCTGTTCCTCCTTTTCTCCCCCTTCCTTCTCTCACCTTCCTCATGATGCCTTTTGTGTTTCATGCTTTTTCACGGCTTCTCAACTGTCAAGGTTATCTTAAAATGACTTTGAACACTTTACGACTATTTGTGAGGGACTCTGATGAATACAAGAGATTGCATCAACAGCCATAAATGGTCCTTTTACACACTGGCATATTAGATTCTTCATACTTGTGAAGACGGATGGGATAGAGAGGAAATAAGGCATTGGCTACAAGATCTTAAGATCTAACAAAAGCATTTACACTGAAGCTGTGTGCTGTGGAAATTGAATGGGCTGCTGTTCTTTACAAATGATGAAAACCCACATTAAACTATGGCAACTTCAACCTCTGCCACTGATGTGAGTCACTCAAAACACAGAAACAAAGTGACAGTCTTTAATTACATCTTATACAGTGCTTGAGCTCAGGTTCTCCAAGTGTTTATTATCATAATTTCTTTGTCCTTTCCCTTCTTCAGCATTATCGCTCCTGTTAATCAAAGTGTCAAAAAGTTTGGAAAATACTTCAAAAGGTGACATAAAGCGCAGCAGGAGCACGAAACACAAAATAACATGAAAATCCATCATGAAAAATAATAAAACTCAGTTGATCTAACTCGATGTGTCAGCAGCCCTCACCTTTAAATAAGAGCGTTTGGTAAATTATGTGTTTTGAGCCGACAGGGGTTCAAGTTAAATGCCATGAACAAAGCTACAGTAGCACAACCTCTGGTGTGATGAATCAGATAGAAAATCACACATGTCAACAGTGCCATCACACTGCTCCGAGCCTCGGCTGTGGACGGAGGTGTATATTTTCACCTAAAAGGAAAGCAATTTGCAGAGATCCTCCCCTTTAAAAGCTGACTTGACATTTCCTGCCATTATGAGCACAATGTGCTCTATTATAGAATGAGTGGCAATTAAGCGCATGTGAAAATGTCAGGTGAATTACAGCTCACTGAGGTGAACCTGGTGACATGTGGTCACCATCACCCATTTTGATCCTCCCCACCCAACCAACTACCTGATGACAAGGAAGTCTTTAGAACAAGAAACTTTTCACACCAGATAGATAGATAGATAGATAAGCTGCTCCTGAAGACATTTTTCACATGAGGATTCAGATACATGACAAAGCCCACAGGCGTATTCCCATTGTGATTGTTCTGGAGTGAAAATACACAACGAAATAGAAAGATACAACACAAAAGGACAACACTGTGTTAATTTGCGCAAGGTCTCTTTTCTCTTTGCTAGCCATTTTTTTCAAGGCCTGCTCTGCTACAATGAGTTCCACAGACACTGGGAATTTATTTTGTTCATTTGCAGCTTTGTGAGACACTGTTTTTGCCAACTTAACTCTTGAATCTAAAAAGAATCAAATCTGCTTAACTGCCTCTTTTTGTATAGTTGTGATTGTCTCCGGAGCGAACAATGTAAGTGTAAAAGTCCTTTGGTCAAAACATTCAGAGCATTAATACAGCAGCAAACCATCATTTGCTTTGCAAAGATATAGTGGAGTAATGGTGTCCTGAGCAGAGAACGAAGTCACGTTGTTGCTGTTGTTCTGAGACGCCGTGTCAATTTCAGCCTCTTACATGCATTGTCTGTTTTCAACTTCTGTTTTCACAGGAAATATATGGTTTGCATACAGTCTCTTTCCAAATAAACACACTGCGTTGGCACAGCACTGCAAATTGTTTTTTTTCCTTTAACAACAAAAACACTTGGTTAGGTTTAGGAAAAAAGAACAGGGTTTGGTTTTACAATCTTACAGGAAACAAACACCAGCTTCCTGGGTGAAAGTCAGTGGTTGATGGACCCATCAACCACAACTCCCACCCACCCTACATTTCACCACTTTAACTTTTGCTGTTGTCCTGCTGCATCTCCCCCTGACACCACCAGTAACGGCGACTGGCCACATATCATGCCAATGTGAAAGAACGGCTTTTTTTTTTGTCAGGGTCGGAGGTCACTGCCCAAGTGCTGGTTTTCGACGTCGGAGTGAGACTGGGTTGGGACTGTAATCCAAGCTTCTCTGTTCTTTGTTATGGTATACAATCTGGTCGGAAGTGCATGTCAGTGCATGTGTGTGTGTCTGTGCTCACGTGGTGCTTACAGCTGATATCGGGCACTGTCTTCACAGAAGCATAGCATAAAATTCAAAGTAGCTACATGTCAAACACATTTTTCCCAAAGATGGTTTCTGTCATTGTAGGTGGCACTTATCACACCAATATTTGTTCAAGTGTTCATTTTTCTGAAAACTTTGTTTTTACTTACCAGTAGTTATTTGAAGCTACTGGTACATAAAGCAGCCTCCAGATGACGTCACCATGGCAAGACAGCAGCAGCTGTATCAGGGATATTTTGGCTTCACTTTTGTACAGTGTGAAGAAGTGGAGATGTCTGCAGAATTTACTCATTGCAACTTTCTCTTGCCTAAACCAAAAGACGCTCAACCGTGTTTCTTTTCTTAAACCTAATCACGTTAACGTACCTGTACATTAACTATGTAAGCGTAGGTTAAGTATGCAACATCATTCACTTCCTGCCTCTGTGTGTTTTCCCTCCCTCTTTGATGACCTCACCTGTGTCTGATTGTCTGTCCCGCCCTGATTAGTCTCACCTGTGTCTCGTTATCCTTCCCCTCACCACAGTATTTAGTGTTTGACTTGTTTCCTCTCAGTGCCAGTTCATCTTAGCTCCTTGTGTGTAGTGGTCCAGCCTTTTGTTTCCCAGTGTCCTGTTCTTGTTTTTTTGGATTTAGCCTGTTGATTGACTCTGACTCTACCTCATCCCTTTTGGATTTGCCTGCCTCCGCTGACAGTTCCTCTGTGCACTGAACCTACCTTTTGACCAGTACAGACTGTTATTTTACCCATACTGTCTGTGGAGTCGTGTGTTTGAGTCCACTCTCACCTGGTTCACCAGTTGTTACAGTAGGATATCACACACCATAGTGATTTGCAATGCAGATAGTTTTGGTTGTGGATAATCCACAGAACACACTGTCAACCATTTTTGTTGGGACGTTTCCTTTTATTTACCTCCATTGTATTTAAATGGAAGCAGAAACCTCTGAGACAAATAAAACTGGACAAATAAACCCCCAAATTATCTGCATGGATAGATACTACTAGATTTTAGTGAACTGGCCTTTTAATTTAAGTGCCACAAAGACTCTTAGAGGCTATAAATGGAACAGAATATGAACGTTTGAGTGTTTCTCTCATGACAAAAGGACTGAACCCCTTTGTTGTGCTGGGTGATGGGACTCAGGTCTCAGGTTTACCCTCTCATCCTCACAGCCACACACTCCAAATCTACTGGAGCTGTGAGGGAGAAATCACATGGACACAGGCGTCCCTCTGCTCGCTGGATAAAGTTTTCCAGCCTTAGCAACAGTAACCAAGCGGAGTGGAGAAGTGTGGAATGCCAATTCATTCTGCTGGAGAGACTCGCTGCTGTTCATCTGTTCAGATCAGCCCTCCGCTCTCTGTTTGCTGCAGCCTCCTTTGTTTGGCAGTACATGTTACATCGGCATGTTACATGTGAGTGTCCCCAAGATGTCTTTAAGGTTTTTTTACATGACAGTCTGACAGTTGTTCTATAAACAGAGAGAACTTACAGATTTCTGCCAACAGTGCAAAATCTTCCAAATTTAATACAAAAAAATGTTTTTTACTCAACTAACTTTTTAACCACTCTTTTTTTGTTTGTTTGCTTTTTGCTATTGTGTTTTGGCTAATGAGTGATGAAAACTTGCTCTAAAGAATTGCTCAAGATACAATCATTTAGAAACAGCTGCCATTACACAGTTTGTCCACCAGAGAGCGCTGACAAGTAAAATATCCCTGTGCTGTTAATAAATGTTTAGTTTAAATTGTGCACAATGCATAACCAAGTTCATTACTAAATAAATACATGGATAAATAATTGGGGTATACGTGTTTACAAAACTGACACTGCTAAAGCGTTGATTCATTGTTTACTGTATATCTGTATTTCTGTGGCAGAAATAATGTTTGTTGTTAGGAGTGCTGCTATGGCAGAATTTGCTATGGGACCGTGTGTCGTGCAGTGTCTTGCTAGGCTTGACTTTTGTTTTGTTATTGTCTGAGGCCGAAGTTGATGGTCGGAAAGATGGTTGGAAAGACGTTTAAAGGACTTTAAGAGCTTTGGGAAACACTTTTCATGACAATCAGCCTACAATGTATTTTATTTCACTTTTTTCTCATGATCGTGCTAACAGCCATTTTGTTTTCTTTTCTATGATGTTACACTTTGTACAACATATTAATGCATTCTCTGAAGCCCCTTTAAATACGAGTTGTGCAAATTTGCAGGAAAGCCCAATCAGTCTTTTTCAGCATTGACAGTATAAAAGCAAAACTGGGGAGTGCAGCAAAATGCTGCCTACCTACTTTTGTTTATACAGAATGCGCCTTTTTCGGGGCAATGGGGGGCGTGAGCAAGTAACCAAATGTGTAGCTCAGCATGTGACGTAATCAGTGACGTTGGAGGGAAGCCGCGGCTGGTCAGTCCTTCGGCGATTCTCTCGTAAGTTGGCCCGTCCTTCACCGTTCCCGTCATCTGACAGTTGTCATAACCGGCTTACAGGCAATGACAAAAACGGAGAGACACAGCGCAAACTCAAATACAAAAGTATATTTATTTAAATAAAACAACGTAAATAAACATAATGCAGGTATGGGGTGTGTTAGTCAGTGTGATCAGTAGTGTGCATGTGGATGTGTGGAGCATGTGAGATGTAATGTTGTGGAGATAACCTTAAATTAAATAAAAAAGCCAAACAAAGGTACGGGCGCTGGCAAAGAGTCGAGAGAGAGAGAGAGAGAGAGAGAGAGAGAGAGAGAGAGCATGGTGTCAGCCAGCACCACTTATATCTGTCCATGCACTGGATCCAGGTGCTCGTGATCCAAACAATCAGCTGATGACCTCTGGGAAAAGACAACACATCATGTCACCAATTACGTCATCAACATAGCATGAACTAAACCAACCAACGCAGCCAAGCAGGAGCTGTCACACGGATAATGGCCTCTTCGTTTGCAAGGACAAGGAGGGCGCGCAATTCTTTGTCTCCTCAGTTGCTCATCTTTACAGTGTCTGTCAGGTTTGCATTTCCCTCTTGCTACTAGCTGCTCGCTAATTCCTGCTATCAGCTGTTTCCTGTTTATCCACTGCCAGTGGCTCGCACGTGCGACATCATCAACAGCTCCTCCCACAAGTCTTCAACAGCCCTTCCTGCTGTGGAAGGCCACCTCGGTCTGTTTAAACTAAAAGGGTACCGCCAATATGACTACCCTACGAGGCAGAAAATTAGGCACCTCGAATCAACTCGCCAATCCGGCTCTGCGTGTCTAAACACTCACAGCTTGCCGGCAAAACAACCCAACATTTCACCGAAAATCTGGCAGTGTAAAAGGGGCTTGTTATGTTTATTCTTAGAAATAGTTTTCACAGCCGTGACAAGAAGGAGATGCTTCAGAGAGACAGAAATGCCAGAACAAACGCCTGTTTGACAGAACCGACCTGTGACTGTGTTGTTGTGAAAGGAGCTACAGTTATCAAAAAATGTTCTTTTTTTATATATACTTTATTAATCCCCAAGGGGGAAATTCAATCTTTTCACTTTGTTGTCATATACATATACACACAGGCCCAATATATACACACACACACATCCACAAACAATCTCCATTAAATGGAGAAATGTCAGAGTATGTTATATGTTAAATTGAATTTTGGAAATTTCTAAAAATCAAATGTCTACCTTGAATTTTTTTAACTAAATATTGATATCATTATAAGCGTTAGATTTTAATCTGCAATTGAATCTGCATGTGCATTAAAATACATGCAGTATTAGACAACTGAAGCCTACATGTGCAAGTAGTTTCATTAATTTGAAAATGCCACACTCCCGTCAATTTTCTGCCATTCATCGAGAGCCAGGTCACAGCAGCAGCAGCAGCAGCAGCAGCAGCAGCAGCAGCAGCAAGCTAAGGGAAGGTAGTCCAAATGTCCCTCTCCTCAGCAACATTTTCAGCTCCTCCTGGGGATTCTCAGGCCACGAGATATATAATCTCTCCGTTGTGTTCTGGGTCAATTCACATCCAGATCCAGTTCCAGTTCCATACCACAAACAAATCGTTTCTTGGCCTGTTGTCAAACTTGCTGCAAAAAAATTCATTGAAATTTGTTACATTTTATGATTCATCTTGCTAACCAACTAACAGGACCAAATACATGATTTTAAAACCTTGGTGTAAGTAAGAAATCATTTATCCATTCATTTTTGTCATGCTGTCTTTGGATCATCCTACATGGGATTAGAATACACAATCATTCCACAACCAATGCCTGGTCTTGCATGTACAAAACAAAATGTGGAAAAATGAAAGACACTAAGGAAACAGACACAAAACAACTAAAGCAAAAATATAATCCCAAATGAACTGCTGATATGAGAAAGTATCAAAATATTGACAGATAATCTTGGGTAAGAGCACTCTTTCTTTTCTCACAGACTTTCTTTTGATTATTGGCCATCAAATTTATATTATGTATCACTTTTGAAGATTAGTGAAAATAAGTTTTAATTTAAAATTGATACTCTGAAAGCATCAACTGTGTGCAGTAAAGCAAGAGTTTAAAAGACAAACGACAAACTCACATGGGTCATCATCCATTGTTAATCCTGTTATAGTGACTAAGACAGACTGAAATAAGGGAAGAAAGATTAAATGTTTAAACCCACAGAGAAACCCATTCACACTGTGCAACAAATCAACATTCCTAAAAATAAGCGAAGTCTCCATCAGTGCCCTCTTACCTCATACCGACTCACTAATCATCAACGACAGATTTCCAATGCAATCTCCTCGAGGTCACGCCTCTTTAATTATCCAAACAGGTCAGAGGTCACAGACACTTATCATGTGGCGAGGGGTCAGAGGGCAGCCAGCCAGGTCACACAGGTCAAGGCAGTAGCAGGGCACAGGGAGAATCTGGCAGCAGATCCTGCTGCTTACTAACCAGACGTGATTAGTGTCAGCCATCGGGGAGTTGATCACTGGCTGTGGCGAGCCCTGCAAGGGCTGATGGGTAATTCAAGGCAGGTGGTGGGTGGATCTGTTGAGGAAATGAAACTAAGATGGGCGAGGGAAGAGAAGGCTTCTTTTAATTTTTTGTCATACAGCACAGATCACTTTCTCTCTGTACAAAAATCACCCACTCATTCAAAAATATGATATATCAGATTCATAATAATGAAACGTATAATAAATGTATACTGTATAATACTTACTACATTTGGCGGTTATTATGATAAGATAACTGTTTTAATAACAAGCACATTTATGATCAGTAATATAACATCATCAATATGAAAACATAGTCTCCAGCTATCGTCATATCTTATTATATTAACTGACTTCAACAACTATGAAATGACATGTTCTTTTACTGACTTTTTCAGAAGTAATCACATTACTTTCAGCCATGGGTGAATGCATTAATTCACTTTAGTGACGCAGTCTGTGGTTCTCAGAGCTTTCAAATACAAACAATGTGCTCAAAGGTCTGACCCTTGAAGTTACAGTGAGGGAGTTGATTCCCAAAATAAATATCCAAACAAATATCCCATACAGCCATCATGTTCAAAATCAATGCATCATATTGAAAAACAATAAGCAGCCACAAAAGAAGTACTGTGACTTTGTGTTTAGCAGCAGAAGCTTGATCTGTTGGTACAGCCTATTCTCATTCCGAGTGCACTGAATACCACCATCATGTCACATCTCTCTGCATGTAAAATCAACGTCCTTATGTCCTTATGAGACACATCAGGCTTTCAGCTAACTGTGATGTAAACCCATCCATGACGGTACTTCACACAGAGAGCAACTGACGTAGTTTAAAGAGCGACAAAGTGCGTGTAGGGTGGGAAAATCAGACTCCAGGAGATTGCTTCTCATGTCCCGTGTAAAACCAAAAGTCAATGTTGTTTAAACATAATGTTCTGCAATATGCATACGGTCACTGTGTGCTGACGTCAGTCATGTCACAATGTGGTACCTAACAAATGTCCTACTTTTAATCCAAAACATGATCTTTTATCTAAACCTTGCCTTATCAAACAGCAGGAAACCATAGCAACAACACTGATGCTTTACACTACTTTAACTTTATGAACTCCTTGCGGGGACCATCAGGCAAAATTAGCATATTCTCTGGTTTAATCTCCACCCTCAGACGGAGCTCTGAGATGTTTAGCCGTCTCTACAGTGCTGACCAGTGGTTAGGCAATTTCTGTACAGCATGTGGTTATGGCAATATTAACCAATATAGTTGAGTAGTGTTGTTGCCTGACCTAACAATGATCATTTCACAACATTAACCACATGCTACAGTGTATTTCAGCTGTGTGTCACATAGATTCACTTAAAGTTGCCCTTTACATCTCTAAGAGACGCTGAGGGGTGTGACAAAGCATTGGTATTTGACGACCTGGGAATAAAAACTGGTTAGTTGGGACTTGGAACCACACTCATCACAGCATCAAGCATGGATTTGTAGCTAGAGAGACTGCAGTTCACCTCTGGGGCACTGCTGAGGTGCCCTTGAGCAAGGAACCAAACCCTAAACTGCTTGGAGCACTGAATATGTGGCAGCTCCTTCACTCTGACTTCTCTCCACTGATGCAGGTCTATAGGTACATGTAGTGTGTACATGTGTGTAGTTCAGGCCTATGTGTGTGATGAATAACAACAGAGTGTAAAAATTTAATTTCCCCAATGAGGGATTAATAAAGTGCTTCCTCTTATGCTGGTGCATTCTACATTATATATGTGCCATCATTATGAGGTTTCTGTGCATTAAACCTGGTTACCTGTACTAAATATAAAGTGCAGCCACTGACCAGGTGCAGGCACACAGAGAATCTGCGTCGGCTGAATTCCAACATCTCTGCAGATTTTCAGCAGATTTAATATTTTATTTCAAATGAATATGGTCTATCACATTACAAGCAAAAAAACCTGTTCTGCAGAATACAGCAGATTTTCATTCTGGATTAAGTTTAGGTCTAGTACTGAATCAATAAGTCTGATTACATCTGGTATTAATATGCATTTCATTGAGCCAAAGACAAGTGAACAGCCGACACATGTTACCATTCACAGCTGTGTCTATAACGCGTCTCCAGCTCACCAGTTGTGTTCATATTTTGTTGCTGCCTACTTCACTTAGGCTGAACGGTCAAAGGGCATTGTGCACAGCCATTACATCCACCCTGATGATGCAGTCCAGGGATCCTCAACTTGCTTTGCTTGGGGGCCACTTTTGCAATATGACAGGAGCCAGTCGCATCAGCCTCATACATGTGTACAGCTGTGTGATAAATCAGGTCTATACGTCTGATAATGCTCAAGAAATGTTAAAGACTGAAGAAAATTACAGTGAGATGGCCCACAGAAAACCACAGTGACCAAATGGTTTGCTGTAATATTCTGTCAGTGTGAATGAAGATCCTTTCGTATTCAGGCTGCTCATGCAGAGGATGGATTTCCTTCAGCCATTCATCATGGAGTCACGATCCCATCTATCAAACTGTGAACTACTATCAGCAACAACAGGGTAATCTGGAAAAAGTACACCTTAAGCCCCATATTTTAACTGTTAACCAACAGGACATTTTCACATGTCACAGTAGTTTCAGAGTCCTAGTGCTGTACATGAAGACTCACAGTCATGACTCACTGGGACACCTGAATAGAAAGGGCCATCATTACTGTAATCAGTAACACCTGAGCTTTGCCGACACCGAAATGTGTCCTGTTGCAAGGGATGATGCGTTGAGGGTGGTGAACAAGCAAAGGTCTGTACACACTGCAGTGACTGTGGCCCCAGAGCAGGGATTTTGGGGCAGGGTCACAAACGCACCATGTTGCAACATACACATTTAATTTCCTATGTACCGCCATTATGAGTCTCTGTAAAGTTACAGGGGAACATTGCTTGATGAGGCAATAAGTAATTACATTTGCTGAAATATTAATTGACATTTTCATTTGGAGGAAGCGCAAACAGCGAAAAGCTAAAAGTGATTCCCAGTGATACAGCCTGTTCAACCGCTTAGCCTCACCAAATCTATTCTGCCTCACACACACACACACACACACACACACACACACACACACACACACTTTTAATTGACTTTGCTGTGATTTAATTACCTTCGGTAACAACCTGTCTCAGTTTGAATTTACACCACCCACCTTCCCATCTCAACTTAACCCCATTATATTTCCCTCTTGAAAACACACCAGCACACACACACATGCACACACACACACACACACACACACACACACACCCGGGAACCTACCAAGGGGAGAGATAGGAAGGTAGGTATATACGTATGCACACACAAACACACTTGTCCAAAACACTATACACACACACACACACACACACTAACATGCAGTGATCAAAGCAGACAGGGACGACAGGTAGAAGCACAGCAGCCAATCCGAGCGAAGCATCAGTGAGTGACCTTGCTGAGCTGCAGCTGATTGGTGGTGTCAGAGCTGTCAGTCATGTCACGAACCCCCTGACAGGAGACAGACAAAGGAGTGTGTGTGTGTGTGTGTGTGTGTGTGTGTGTGTGTGTGTGTGTGTGTTTTAGGGAAGGTGGTAGAGAGAGACTGACATGTTGAAAACAGAAAAAAAACATAAAATAAAGTGAGATATACAGGCAAGAGCTACAAGTGAAATCAACAATGTGAAGAGAAATTTACATAAAGCTTCATTATGCTGTATTCTTTCAGCACATATGCTTTGCCTTAATCATCACATCCATACATCTGTTCAAGGAGAACACATAATACATAATCACACAAACACACATACACAAGCAGAAAACAGAGTATATCTCTCAGTCTCTCATTTAAACAGTCAACAGGGCCAAACAGACCAAAATGTAAGCAGGCAATTATTAGTGTGCATTTCTTTATTCTGCCTGCCATCAGAGAGATTATGGGAATAATCGGCTTAATGAGCTCCGAACTAAAGATGGGATCCAGATTCCCCAGGGGGGCGAGGCTATTGTACGAAGGCCACAGCCTACACATAGCTGCTATGTCAAACAGCCCCGCTGCTCAAATACCATTTACTGCAATACCAATCACTGGAGCTCTCTTTGTTGTATGTGTGTGATAAGAGAGAGATGCGTAGTTGGTCCTTGGAGGTAAAATCCACTGTTAACAGAGGATACCTGTGTTTTCTACCATCACAGCAGACAATACATGTTTGTGATGTGAATAGCTGCTACACAAAAGGGAAATTAAGAAGAACACAATTGTTTTTTAGGACTAATCCACCTGCAACCCTTAAAATTTCCATTTTATTTCAGCAATAGAAATTCAGTGTTTCTGTGTTCTGTCCATTGTAGTTTTTTCCAGTGTTACTGCTGCAGCCTGCCTCATCTACACAATGCATTCACAGGTAATGGTGCATGCATGTACATGGCATGATGCAGAAGATAAAAGCTGGTGTTACGTGTCTCTTCCAACAAAACTTTGGGACATGTATTGCACAAAAACACACTTGCTGTTACCACCAGTAACCACAGGCATCACCCAATTAACCACGACTAGATTCTCAAGGATTATAAGAATTTCCTTTTCCTGTTGATAGATGAACATCAGCCCCGGACATCAGAGGAAGCAGGGCAAACCGGCACATTTAATCCAATGCAAGCTTTTAAAATTTTAAAGCTGGGGTAGGAAGTTTAATTTTGGTGTCATTGGGTAAAAATCCCATAATAAACTTAAAGCATATTGTTATTCTTGTGATCTGAGAGGACACCAGACTTCGGCACTTTCTCTTGGTTCTGTTTTCAGGCTTTAAAAAATCTGGCAGGAGACTTTGGCCAATCACAGGTCATTTCAGAGAAATTGTGTTCCTATTGGCTGTTCTACAAATGCAGATGCACATGCACGTCCCTTCAGCAAGAGCCTAATTTAATGGCGTTGAGATAGTTGCTCTTTCAGCATTGGCAACAACTGGCTACACTGCAGAGAAACCCAAAAAATAAGACAGAAAAAAGAGTCTAAAAGAGAGTCTGAGAGTATCAGTGAATTGTTTCAGAGATGGGGAGACAATGAAGCTACTAGTTTAGCCTTCAGCTAACTGGAGCCAATGGCTCATAGCTGCAGCTTCAACAGTTATGTGGCTAACATAAGCTAGAGCTTCAAAGCACAGTGTATCCTCCGCCTCAGTCCCCACCACTACAGACAACCTCACCAGGAGGAGAGCGGGCAGCGGCTCCAAAGATGGACCCCCAATCAGCAGCTCCAGTGACACAAATTCAGCCTGCGTAAACCCCAGCTCTGGGGGACTGGATGATCCCGACTCCCCCGCTGGATCAGCAGGTTGTGACATCAGCCCGTTAATGACACCCGGTGCTGGGGAGTTGAAGGTCCATCTCCTGAGGTGCTGCCTGCTCTCTTACCGGGGAAGCAGTCTACAGCGGTGGGGAGTGAGGCGGAGGGAACTGGGGGTGGCTAGTTAGCCAACTCTTGTCTCATTTGCTGTCTGATAAACAGAGAGGTAGAAATGGGGGCAAATGTGCTGTGTGCAACTTTACAATGAAAAACATTGAATAAATCAGTGTTTGGGAAACATTGGTTACTGTATGAAGCACGTACATATGCCCATGGTCATCTGGTGGGAGGGGAGATAGAGAGGGAAGATTTCTTCTAACCCACCTCAGCTTTAATAACCCAGGTCAGCTGGTTAAGTTGATGACACCCATGGTTACTTTTTTCCAATCTTTTATTTATCCAGGCAGCAGCTTCACTGTCTGTGTTGACAGAGTTACACAATCCCACCTGGAAGCTGAGCAGTCTCATTGGAGAGGTGAGGGGTTAAGAGCTGTGCTAAAGGGCACCTCAGTGGTGGTAATGGGCAACGGCCAGGCACTGCTCTTACGTCTTTACTACACTGATTTGCCCCGCAGGTCGGAGGATCTGATCTTTAGGCCACCGCTGCTCTATTACTGATGGTGACAGCAAGTGTGTTACAGTAACACAGGTCCCAGAGTTCTGTTAGAAATGACACGTATATCAACTACAAGGGGCAGCAAACACTCCTGTAGCAGCTGCTGTGTGAGAGATGCAGAACAAGAGCATCTTATGAATTAAGTTACAGCTCAGCCAGATAAACTGTGGGCGTCATTGCATCATTTTAATAGGGAAGACTGAATATTCCATCCAAACAATACCATCCAAAACGGTAATAATGAACTCATGATTTAACGTTGTCTTTCTGGTTACATGGAATAAATACATGCACTGATTTTTTTCTTTCTGTAACACATCCAGTACGCAACAGTGAAAACTATTATACAGAGGCAAATACAGAAGTAGCAGCCTCTGTCTGACTGAAACAAATGACCAGCCTGGTTTTATAGACACAGTGATATTTCCGACCCCTTTGACATCCTGACATGCCATGGTAGGAAAAGCACAAGTGTAAATAATAAAATGATTGATGGCTAAATTCCCTTTAGCTGCTTCAGTCTCAGGGTCCTGGTGTTGTGCATGCTGGCAGACTGTGACACCTGAGCTTTCCCTCGTATAACAAGTCAAAGTGTCTGCTGTGAAATGGTCTAACCTATGGCCTCCCAACACCACTACCAGCTTCCTCTGCTTGCAGGTTCAACTATTCATATCCCAAAGCTCAGATGGAAATGATGAAATGAGTGGTGTTGCTGCTGCTGGCCGGTGTGATCTCCACCTCTCTGCTGACAGAGCTGTCAGGAGCTCAGCAGCTGCACCCGGGCAGAGCGCTCGGCAGTACATTGACATTTTATCACTGCAACTAGGATTACAGTGGACCATTTATTTTCTTTGATAGTGTGACAGACTTGTGACATTTTCACTTCACAGCCGAGAGATGCCAGCACAGGCACCAAAACCTCAGAGTCTCATGGGTAAGAAAAAAAACGAGAGAGATACTTGCCAGTTATGAGAATACACTTCCTCCACAAGACAGGTGGGTTTTGATAGAGGTGCCACTTGCTGGAAAAATAAAACTGCTCCTTGTAGGGACTTTTGTTCACCTAAAAAAGGAGGAAATCTCTACATGTTGACAAAGCAGGTTGAGTTTAAAAAAACAATTGCAGTACCTTTACTGTAAAACAACTCCTGGATCAGACTAAACATGATAGATTAATTCATATACACTATTATAAACAATTAAGGAAACATTTAATTGTCACAGTCTAACACCAAGTTGCAAATCAAAGTGACAACAGGTGCACTGGAGAGGCAAAGCAAGACAACCCCCCCAAAAAGGGAACAGTTTTACATGTGGTGTCCACAGACAGTTGCTCTCTCCTTATCCTTCCTCACTGATTCTTCTCTAGTTTGGTCTTCTGCTAGTGTCCTTGTCACTACTGGTAGCATGAGGCGGTACCTGCAGCCCAATCAGGTTGCACAGGTGGTCCAGCTCCTCCAGGATGGCACATCCATACGTGCAGTCACAAGAAGGTTTGCTGTGTCTCCTGGCACAGTCTCAAGAGCATGGAGGAGATACCAGGAGACCGGCCGTTACACGAGGAGAGCTGGACAGGGCCGTAGAAGGGCACCAATCCAACAGCAGGAGCAATGTCTGCTCTTTTGTTAAAGGAGGAACAGGAGGAGCACTGCCAGAGCCCTACAAAATGACCTCCAGCAGGCTACTGGTGTGCATGTTTCTGACCACACTGTTAGAAACAGACTCCATGAGGGCGGCATGAGGGCCACCAAATTTCAAATTTCAATTTTTCACGTTGATTTTCGGTGTGATTTTTAATCCAGTTGATGATTTTGGTTTTCATTGATTGTTGTTACGTCATTTTGTTCTCAACAAATTGTACTGTGTGCATCAGTTAAGATTTTTAATTTGAATTATTCATTCATCAAGATCTGATGTGTTTCCTTAATTTTTTGAGCAATGTGTAACAATGCAAGAGGATTTGAGGGAGGGAGTCTTCCTCTAAAAGACACTTTCTTAGCAATGGATGCATTTAATATGAAATCTTTTAAATGGAAACAGTTTGTTTCCTCAGAGAGCCAGACTGGAGCTATAGTCATTAAGCATACAATAAATTTAATATGACAAACGTGTGATCTTTTTGTTCTAAACTCTAAACTTGACTCGCTGCTGGATGGCCAGTTATTCCATATTACTGAACACATCTTTCTGTCTTCTCATACTGACAGAGGAAACTGAGACATATTTGGAGCGGATGAGAGGAGTTAAAAGGGGATGTGGAGAGTTTAATTCTATTTTTAGTCTGACTGGGAACATATGAACCCGGCTGAGGGCTGGCTGGTCTTGTAAAAGAGGTGAGAGGCTGTTTAATAGTGTGACTTGTACAGCCATGAGGTCATCATGTGGAAACGGAGAGGAAGAGAGAGGGGGTGGAGGACATCTGAAAAAATGGTCATAATGCTCATGCAAAAACTGTCTTTACAACATCATTTAGTAACTTGCATAAACAAATATGCAATTCTTGATTTGAGTATGTCATAACTGGAACAAGATTTGCCCCCTTAAAACAGACTCAATGTAAAACAGTTGACTTTAAGCACATGAACATAATGCATGTCTACAAATTTATTGGCAAACCTGATGAGAAATACAAATATTAAAAGTTAATCGATAAGCAGGTTTAAATCCTAAAAGTACTAAACGCCAGAGTTACAACGCCACAGCAGCAAGGCTCTGCAGCACAGATGGAGATAAAAACAACATCATTATATAGTGAGACATTCATGATCTCCACTAATCACCTGTTTTGTCATGGGTCAAAGGTCACAGGGATTCTTGTGGAGCCCACTTCAATAGTCGGCTCTTTACAATACACTGATGTGTCCTGGTGATGTCATCTGACCCTCTGACCTCCCAGTGTTTTAGAGCTCTAATTAGCCATTGACCTCGCCTCCTCCCACGTCACCCCTTACACCCAGCATGACCCCACTGACCCGGGTGGTGGGGTCACATGCCTGTTGACATCAGTGATCATCACTCTTCTCTCTTTCACTATTTGCATGTCTCTGATTGGTGGATGTCAGCGATACAGTATTTGGGGTTTTCCCCTAAAATGCCTGCCTTGTATGTGAACACATCTGAATCTAACAAATACAAATTCAGAGAGACGACAGGACCTTCATCCTGGATTCATCAGCTGTTTTTAATAAATTAAGAGGAAGATAAGAAAGCTATTTGTTTATAGGTAAAAAAAAAAAGAAAAGAAAAAGCAAATCAATCCTAATTAATTCCCAATAAGTCAGTCCTAGTTGGTAACAGCACATGCAGTTTGATTAATCAATCAATTATTTATTTGTCACATGGAAATTATACAAGATACTGCTCCAGTGAAATGTGATCCCTTAGCTCCTTTTACTTGTGCACTGTAGTTCAGTCCTTTCTGTGTCGTGCATTGTTAGCTGCTGCTTTACAATTGTCCATGTTTTTGGATGGTTCAGGTAATCCATGGTTTTTGGCTGTGAAATGATTTAACTGTCCAAACATCCCGACCTTAAAGGGAAATTTCGGTTTATTTCAACCTGTCTCCTATCGTCCTAAATTTGTTTAAAGTGACTAGTGACATAAAAATAATAGTTAGCATGTTAGCCGTTAGCCTAGATACAACCGGGGCGCATAGTAGCGTCAGACCTGTTAAAACGTAAGTGAACGGGCAACCTTCAAGTGCAAAGTTAGTCCACTAAACAAGCTTTTTTTCCACAAAGACCGCCTCATATCGTTAGGATAAATGTCAGAGAACATATAGAAAACGTCACGTAAACGTGTTGTCTTACCTTACCGGTGTGCTGCCATGTTTGTTGTTTACCATTTAGCTCTGCTTTCCAAAGTGCGGCCGAAATGTATCTCGCCGGCTCTAGATAAAACCCAGCTGGATACTACTCCAGGTGGAGGTGTCTCGTCCTCGGTCACATCCAGACCTTGAAAATAAGGCTGCAACCGGTCCCATTCCTTGCAACAGAGGCATTCCTCTTCTGTGGGCACTGGGGCACAGCATTCACAGGTACACCACCAATCTCCAGAGCTACGCAGCCTTGCAGCAGCCATTCCTCCTCTCTCGTCCTCTACCTGTTGCGCCTCTCTCTCTCTCCTCCTCCATTCTTCAATTTCACAAAGCTCTTCGTCAGTGTATTCTGGCTCAAATAAATAATGGCAGCCATCAAACTCTGCAAAATCAAATTCCTCCTCCACAAAGTCGAAGTCTGGCAAAAAGTCAGCCATTATTCTATAAATCTTTCATAAAATAAATGAATGAACTTTTCAGGCTACTGTCCGGTTCTGCCTTCCAGCTGTTGCTGCTTGTTCTCGCGATATTTCGGCCGCGCTTTGGAAAGCAGAGCTAAATGGTAAACAAACATGGCAGCACACCGGTAAGGTAAGACAACACGTTTACATGTCGTTTTCTATATGTTCTCTGACATTTATCCTAACGATATGAGGCGGTCTTTGTGGAAAAAAAGCTTGTTTAGTGGGCTAACTTTGCACTTGAAGGTTGCCCGTTCACTTACGTTTTAACAGGTCTGGCGCTACTATGTGCCCTGGCTGTATCTAGGCTAACGGCTAACATGCTAACTATTATTTTTATGTCACTAGTCACTTGAAACAAATTTAGGACGATAGGAGACAGGTTGAAATAAACCAAAATTTCCCTTTAACAAGGCAGCCGTATGGTTGTTCCTCCCAACATGGGCAGCGCTGCTCCGCAGTCGCCTGCACTGTGTAATGTTGCAGTTAACCATAGCAGGGCCAGGAGCACCTCATATTCCCACCGACACACCAGTCCTTATTCACTGTAAAGCACACACCTCCTCTCCTGCTCTCACCAGTCTTCCGCTCTGCCAGATTGCCATATAGAGAAAATAAGCCTCCTGGCTGAATGGCGCTGCCCAGGATTAAGCCAAGTATTGGTGAATTAAAGGATATAACAATTCCTGATATCTTGCTGGAAACTGATGCAGCACAGAGGTCGTCAGTTTATTTCAAACACCTGTACAATGGCACTAGATCAGTTGGTGCCTATTCTTCTTCACATTTGCAGATATTTTGTCAAAAACACAACAGAACAGCTAGTAGTGCACCTGTTTACAGTGCAGCCAGTTAAACTCATGTTGTTTGAATGAAGACATCACTCAAAATTCTGCCTTTTTTCATCAACCCTCACTCTTTGTCCAGTCCGATTTCACAAGGCACAAGTAGTTTTCCACACATTGGGGCACAGGAAAGTTGGGTACCCTGCTGAGAAGTGACACCTGTAATTCCAACATAAGTCATCTAACAGCTCGCTGTGTCTGCTCCGTCTTGTTCCTTTACTTCTTGCAATATTTAAAAATGATCTACTGCTAAAAAGTGTCAAAATGTCTTGTTTTGTATGCCTTCTTTTAGTTAGTGCTATCTGAAGTGACAAATAAAGTGTGTTTTACTGTGGATCCTTCACAATAAAAGCTACCCCATGTTTTGCCAGTTAAAGCAGCACTGGGAAATGTTGCGTTTGCATCAGCAGTAACTTAATGTTGCTCTGTTGCAGTGTGAAGACATGGACTCATATTTCAAATATGAAAACTGCAATATAAAGAGGTAATGACGGACATTGAATGGCTATTGAAAAAAAATGCTGACCATAATTACTGTCAAAAATCTATCAAAAATTACAACTATTTTCCCCTTTGGTGTATACAGAGGACTTGTACAACGATCAACATCAGCATTGGTGTCTGGAAAATGTTCCTGGTATTACTTGGTACCAAAGTGTAAGAAGAAATGAGAAAACACAGATTTTAAGTGCTAGAATTTCTCATAAAGAACTTATTTTTCCTTTCATTCATATAAGTACTTGCCACTTGGGGGATCTTTTTGACTCTTTGTGGCACTTGATAAAACGATCTCTCCCTCTCCAAGTGAGAAAACCCTTGGTCACGGCCTTGAATCATCCTCACAGGTTAACTGAATTTCAAATATATCCAGTTTGTCAGTCAAGTTCTTTTCTCTTATCTTGAAACAATAATAATCATGAAACTATACAGCTAAATGCAGCATAAAAACATTCTCACCAGCACATAGTGTGCTATCACTGCCGAGTGCTGAACATTTGTTTTTCCAAAGTTGGTGGGCACAGGAAGTAAGTTTAAGCCCCCTCCTCCCTCTGCAAGCAGGCAAGATATAGGTTGACAAAGGTGAGTCTGTTTCCAGCCTCGTACTCCATCAGACAGAACGATGGAGACAGACTGTCAGTGAGTTGTGTGTATGTAAGATGATAGCCTGGTGTTCAGTGAGAGGAGATGGACAGATGGGTCATCCATCCTCACCCTGACATTACAGGCCGAGATACCAACAGAAGGGAAACATTGAATTCTACTGAATAACTATTTCATGAAGTACAAGTTCTCTGTCTTGTCCTGTCTCTCTGTCAAGTTTTAAAGGGATACTGTGCAGGAATTGTTGGTTACTGTTTGTAAACAGTGTCACCGGTGAAAATGATTCATGAGGCTCTTAAATAAAAGACTGGGGCCCGGATCAGAGTACACTTGATCACAAAGTTCACTTTGTTTGATTAGTGTGAACACTGTGTACCGCATCTGAGCACAGTATGTTGATCAGTGCCTGAGTACACTTGATAAGGTGGTCTCCAGTATGGTTCATGTGTACAGTCGCATCAGGTGTGAAAACAGTAGCAGTCGGCAAGTGGACTTGCAAAGGCAATTTTCAACGCTGCCGGACTGCTCCGAAATCTGCATATACGCACAGCACATGTCGATGCAACTCATTCTCACTCCGACCTTGTCATATATCGATGTTTGGTCATGGACTTTCCACATCCACACACGACGTGCAAGGTTCCCTGCGTGCGTTGGATGTTGACGTTCTGTGTCACCGTGTCAAGTTCTGCCTGTTACATGCTTTGTCTTCTTTCAAAATACACTTCCATTTTTACAGGAAATTTATTGTTTTCATGCAGTCTCTTTCAAAATAAATGCACTACGTCAGTACAACACTACAAATTGATGCTTTTTTTTTTTCCTTAAACAACTAACGCTTTTGGTTAGGTTTAGGAAAAAAGAACAGAGTTTGGCTTTATAATCTTACGGAATGTGAGCACCACTCTCCCAGGTGAAAGTTAGCATTTGTTGAACCCATCCACCATCCCTCCCGCCCGCCCTACTGGGACTTTCATTCTTAACTTTCATTCTTGTCCTACTGCATTTCCTCCTGATGCTGCTGAGCACCATTAAACTATAATAGCAACCAGCCGTGTATCGTGCCGACGTAAAAGGACAGTTTTTTTTTGTAGTGTCTGGCGCTGCAAGTCACTGCCCAAGTGCTGGATTTCGACGAGTTCGGAATGAGACCAGGTTGGTCGATCTCATCCTTTCATGGGTGAGTCACCAATGAGTGAAACTCCATTTCTAAAAGTTACTGATTCTTTCAGCAACAATGTTGATTCAGTATAGTGAGTATAGCCTACACTTCATTTGAAGTGTTGTTAAGAAAGGGCAGTTGACGTGTAGTTGACACTACATGGAATCTCCTCTCTAGAGGGTCTCCACCACAGTGTGGTGAAGAAGGTTGCATGTACCAACAATCCCAAAAGAATGCCATCTGGAGCTTTCTCCTGGAAGGGTCACAGTTGGCATTAGGATTGAGGGGGAGGTACCTAAGAAAGACCTCAGCAGCAGACCAGGCAGAGAATAGTGTCAAGAAAATAGACAGTTTGCTACTAGGCTGTAAAGATGGAGGAAGGCTGCAACTGTCCTGGAGTCCATGCCGTCAGCTGTGGGTCTGTCTCTGTCAAGGACTATGTGGTGGTTGTCAATGAACCAGTCTCTCCATGTTTAAGTCATGCACAGGCATCCACCTGTAGGAGATAACCCATACTGCACACCTTATTGTTTCTGGAATATTCCCTCCAGAGAGCATTTTTAAATTATTTTAGGTGTCGAGAAATGTCAGTAGTTTGACTAGAGGGCCAAAACTAGACCAACATTTTATTTCAGCGCTTCTGTGTGGGTGTGGATATAATTCAAATTGTGCATAAGTGTGAATGCAGTGACAGACACACACACACACACACACACACACTGGGGTATAAGACAGGCACGCCGCTCCCCACCTTAAATGTCCCCTGTGACCTGAAGCTCTAATAGAGCGGCAAAGTTTGGGAACCACAGACTGTGTGTGTGAGTGTGTGTGTGTGGGGAGGTGAGATGGGTGCTGAGTTACACTGTCAGGGTCACCTCTGCAGCCCCCTGTGAAAACCCCTCACAATACGCCACCTTGAGGTAACAATGACTCCATTGTTCGTGCAGACAATGCTGTCTGAAGGACAGGGTTAAAGGGGCGGAGGGGAGAGGAGGGGTGACGGGGCGGAGGGGACAGTGGGGGGCTCAGCACCTGGTAACTGTGCATGTATGGGAGGTGGATTGTGGGGGGTGGGGGGGGTGGTCACAGTCCATCAGTCAGCAAAGGAAGTGTTGAGGACTGGAGGCGAACATGCAGCACTGATGTCGGGCAGGACCACTGACCTGAAGAAGGATTTCCCAAGCTGTGGTCCGGCAGCCAGCAGGGATCCTCAGGAGGGCGTAGTAAGAACCACAGTGGGTAGGTTTAAAATCAGGAAGACAGACAGAGCAGAATCAGAGCCCCTGTGTACTCCCTCCAATCCTCACTGAAGTCTGGGAATCAGGATCCCAGAATTACCAGGACTATAGAGCAGAGAAGAAATAACGGGAGATAAGAGAGCATCCCAAATCCCACCACCTTTTTTTGTAATGTTCAAAGCAGACAGGTGGACCCACAGGACAGTCCTGTGAGAAACCAAAAATCAATGTTGTTTTATGTTACAGGACAGTTGTTGCCCACTGACATCTTTCATTGGGTGTATTTATGTCACGAGTAACCTGACACGTTAGTTTGCTGTTTGAGTAATCAAATACTTAAGTACATTTTCAAACAAGACATCAGTTACTTCCGTTACTTTTAGAACACTGGTCCTTCAGCTCTGAAACAGCAACGGCTGTCGTTTGGTTCTAATAACGGAGATAATGTTAAAGCTATCAGTCTGAAAGAAGCCACGGAGCTGTGAGAAATGCTGCCATTGTCCACAGTGGAGGCTAAGCAGGTGGAGTAGGACTCGCTGACAGACATATTTCAGACTCAGGACTTGCATTATGCCTGGGACACGCTACACGCTGGTACTCACCAATTATCCCCGGTCGTCTTTCACGGTGTGTGTGATGTCATCGGGTTATTCTTGTCCTATTTTTATTACTTTCACTATTATTTGAGTCACTGTGTCTGTTCATGTGCCAGGCGACATGTTGTTGTAGTCACCTAAAAGCGTCAGCAGATAGCAGGAGCTACATTTGAAGCGCCATAAGTAAACCGTCAAGCTTCTGTATCTTCCACAGGAAGTTATGATAAATGTTTCAAAATAAAAGCCTATTTAGAAAATTTAGGGATTCTCTAGCCGAGGTTATAAGGGTCTTTTAATTTGAAACAAGTGTTGAGTTTGAAATGACGGTGCGATATGTTAACTTTACAGAGACAATGGAGTGGATAAAAAGTAAATATATAAACACACAGAGGGATTAATAAATAACGGACCGTCTATAATGTAGTTTGTTTCAAATGAAGCTGGGAGCCTCTGCAGTTGTGGTGAGTAAAAGCCCCGCCGCTATTTGTTAATGTTATTACTTTATGTCCGACCGTGAGGATGTACCATTGTTTGCTAGCTTGATGCTAATGACAGTAACGTTAACTCAGCGGGTTGACAAAGTGCCTCTGCTGTTTCACACCATCATTTCCCCCTTTTACTCTGTGTGGTAACATCCCTAGAGGAAATATTAAAAATGCTGGGGTGTTGTTGTCATACAGTTGTCTACGGCAGCAGATCGTTGTGTGTTTCTACTGGTCAAAGTGATGGCTGTGATGGGAGAATTGGATCTCAGCGAAGGGCAAGTGGTCCATAACTTTAATTTTGGAGACAAAAAAAATGTAGGCTTAGCGCCCTGTGGTCCATTGCCCAATAGGAAATGTAGAATACTCAGAAGTACTTTAAAAGTGCTTGAGTTACTTTTCTCAGGGAGTAACGTTGGAAGTACTTTTAAAGTAATTGAGTTACTTTACTCAGAGAGTAACGCAGTAAAGTAACTGGTTACTTTTTTTAAAAGTAACGCAGTAACGTACTTTGATTACTTTTAAAGTAACCCTTACCCAACACTGGTTCAAGTGCAGCTTTTTAGCTAAGACACAGGCGATGTGAGGCGACACAGAAGTGGGCCTTTACCGGTCCCAGGTCTTTGATGGTGAATTGGTGTGTCTGGGCCCTTACTGTGTCCATCTCTGTTTGCTGCTGAGGTGTATACTGGGGTTTAGAGGCTGCCAGTTGCATCTGAACAACACTATGGGAGCGCTGAGGATGAACCAGAACAGTAAAGTTGTGGGACGAAGAGCTAAACAACGAGCTGGAACTATAAAGATCTGCAAAGCTGAAAGGAGCTGCAGACTCAGGTGGTAATTCTCTGTACTTTCATCTCTAGGAGCAGACCCTTTCACATTGTCACATTGTTTTCTTCACATTCATCTGATAGGTTGGGATTTATTCAAGGCTGTCTTCATACAACACTCACGCCTACACATATGTATGTGCGTTTGCTGTGATCATTCCCTCTGCCCTTCTACACACTTTACACTGTACAATTAAGTTTATATAAGCAGTCTGAACCCTCATTCTACATGGCCTTCAGTTGACTGCATGGTACATACCATAGGGTCTGAACATGCAAACATGTTCTGTATGTGACTCACACACACACACACACACACACACACACACACACACACATACATACAAATTCACTACCACTACTCTACATTCAGGGCCACAAAACAAATATATCCCATTACTGCTTAGAAATAATGGGTCCATTTTTCTCCCACATAGTGATCTTTATGAATAGTGTATAAACCCGGCCACGCGTTGCATCCTTGGGGGTGGGGGGGCGCGGCGGGAGGGGGGGGCGGTGACACTGCCATGGGAGATGGGAAGAGCTCAAACATATTTCTGCCTTTTATCATCCCTGATAAAGAACTCCCTCTTATACAAACATACAGTACGGCACACAGACACGACAAATACACACACATGCACACATACACTGATTTTTTTTTCCAGTGAACACAAGACATCAGAGTGCTTAAAAGCTCTGTCTAAACATAGACCCAAGGCCAACAGTGAGTGCTGTGGTCCTGAATGGAGCTCCACCGTCACTGCACTCTGCCGCCTGCATGGCAGTAGAACTAGCCACAATAGCTGCTCTGTGTGCAGAGAGAAAAAGGGCGTTATGCACTTCCCTTGAAATAATACCAATGGCTGAATATGCCTTGAATGCAGCTTCTTAGTTTTATTTATTTTTTTATTGAAACCCCCCCCCCACCCCCAAATTCCATCATGTTTTATTGCGCCTCTTCTTCTGGCGGTGCCACAGTAAGATGTATGTGGTAGTGAATGAAGGGATTACTGCAGGTGTCAGTGTCTCTCGCTCTCCTTCTCTCCTCGTCTTGTCCGCGGTGTTGTAAAAAAGCCCTTTGTTGCGCTCTGCAGTATAAATCATTTACAGGCTTTGCATAAATTTGTGTAATCTCCTTCATGGGGGCTGGGCAGCCTATCTGATTCACTGGGATCCAGGGAAGAGGAGTTCATGTATACTGTGTGTGCCAAACATCTATGTTGTGTGGAAACGAAACCTGAACACAGTTAGTTACAGTTTCACATGCTCTACATGCAACATGTGTGAGGGAACGCAGCCATTCCAGTACACTGAAATCCAGGAAATTCAGTGTATGGCATGTTTCCCTCCAAAATATATACTCTATGAAATATATCTTATCTTAAAACATCCTTAAAGGTAAAATCCTTGTTTAAAAGGAAATTGCATTGTCCCAAAATAGTGACTAGCTCTTTGTGCTCACAGAGTTTTTTGCCTGAGATATAGATGTTTTGTTCTGTAATCATAATAACACAGTTGCAACTCTCATCAGAGTCCAGTTTGCAGCCAGAGGAAACAACAAACTACCAGCAAAAAACTACAGTCCGTTTTTAAAAATCAAATTACAGGAACAAAATACTGCACCACAGTTACTGAATTAATCCCAAACGCAAAAGTAAGTGAAAATTTATTTCGTTTTATAGCATTTCTTTTTTTAAGTTACAAAGTGCTTCACAGGTAAAACAACTAAACAAAGTAGAGCAACAAAAAATGAAATACATCGCAGAATAAGAAAAATAACAGTAAATTCTGATACTCAAATAAGAATGGGAATATATAAGTTAGTCTTAAGAAGTTTTTCTTGAGATGTTCAAATGGACTCTGGTAGAGTCGACATGAGAGACAATAAAGAAGGATTCCAGGTTTTTACAGCTTGAATCTTTTTTCCTCTTTTCAGTAATAATCGGTAATAATAACATTGTACTCACCAAGTTAATTAGTGAGACAAGGTAAACTAAAAAGAAGACAGGCAGGCCAAAAATTTTGACCCGTCACATGATCAGACAGGTTTTGCCAAACTTACTTTAGTTCATGGGCTACACAGAGCTCAATTTGATTTCAAGAGGACTGGAGCAGTAAAATTATTTCATAATAACCTGTGAATATCAACACCTCCAAATTTTCCCCCTTTCTTTTAGTGTAAAGAAAGACAAGTACATTCTGAGAACATTAATCCATTTACAAACCAGACAATAACCAACCTGAGATGTCTTAAGATAATCAAGTGCAATTTTAACAATATGTTTCAGTAAGTCAACTACTCACTGTCATTACATGTGTATTTTTCCATATATTAACACTTATGTGTAGTAATGCTGGCATCAATATCAGTATGGCTGTGGTCCCTATAAAGTCTTAAAATGTCCTTAATGCACATTTACTGATAAAAGGTCTTCAGAGTATTAATTTGTCAAAAATTCAGATCAAATAGGCTCTAATGGTTTGTAGTAAAGTCACCGTGAGAATTTCCAGTAACCACAGAGGAGAGTGCTATGCATTTAACACACTATCTGACGTGGGAAAATACAGTGACACAACACTTGCATGCACATTATGGCCCTATTTTTACCCCTTGTATGCATTGCATTCAGATGGGAACGAGACATTGCAAGTTTAAAAGCAAATGGCCTGAGAATAATGCTTACTCGTGATGGTTAAAGCCTGGAAATGCTTACAAAGCAAACTGTGCTGTATGTCAAGCATGTATTAAACTTGGAACAATGGGGATCAAGCCGAAAAAAAAAATCACAGGTGGAACTCAGATTTTTAAAGCCACAGTGTGTAGGAATTTCTCCCATCTAACGTTGAAATCATATATTGCATTCAAACAGATGGCGCACTCTAGCGCCTCACTGTTTCAAACACGTATTGCAACAACTGTAGCCGCTGTGTACCAAAAAGCTATGATAACACTGATGAAACCATGTCATCCGATATTACATGGAGTATTCATTCAGGCTCCTACACAGACACACGCAACGCGAGTTGACAAACCCCCTCCTCACCATGCTGGCTGTGTTTACAACGTAGGACTGTTGGGGCGGATGTAAATTGAAACAAACCAATCACGTCTTGTCTTTTGACAACTGACAAGTGGCTCAACCTCACACACCTCATCCCTCTCCTCGCATTACTGCGCCGCTAACAGCTGTTAGTGGCCAGCGGCACTACTGCCGCATAACAAAGTCCCACTCTTTGAGCATAATGCAGGATCATGTATTATGCAGCATCACGGGAGACGGAATCCTTGTCGCCAAGAAAGTGCAAAAGGGAATCAAAAAGGCAGCGTGCCCGGTGAATTAAAAAAACAAGGGTCAGCATTGGGGTTGCCTTTCCCAGGTGGATAGAGCTGCTGAAGGAGAAAGGTAATACAATCACAGGCCAGCGCTAACAGCGGCTAACAGCGGCTAACAGCTAACAGCAGCGCAGTGATGTGAGGAGAGGGATGAGGCTGTTAGCGACTGGCCGCTAACAGCGGCTAACAGCCAACAGCGGCGCTGGCCTGTGATTGCATTACCATTCTCCCTCAGCAGCTCTCTCTACCTGGGAAAGGCTACCCCGATGTGGGCCTTCGTTTTTTTAATTTGCCGGTCACGTTGCCTTTTCTATTCCCTTTTGCGCTTTCTTGTTGACAAGGATTCCGTCTCCCATGATGCTGCATATGCATGATCCTGCATTATGCTCAAAGAGTGGGACTTTGTTTCAAATTTGCCAGGGTAGTAGCGAAGCGCCTCTTGCTCCTCTCCTTTGGCTCCTCAGTCACGCAGTGCTGGCCTGGCTCTCAACGAAAACGCAGAAGGCGGTGCTGTATGTCCCTTGCTGGCAGGTGTATTCTCAAGATGGCGAAACGTAATGGAAGCCCACAGACGACTTTTCCGCACAATGTACAAACAAATCCGAAATTCTCCTTTTACGAGAATAAGTCAGATTATTGGTGGAGGTAATAGTACACCAGTGATGACATATTTATGAATGCAGACATCAATTTTTGCCAGTAAACAACTGAAAATGTTACACAATGTCCCTTTAACTTTAGTAAAAATAGCAATACCTCAGTGTAAAACTACAAGGCTGTAGACTTTGTTTCAACATGGGGTGGGGTGGAGGGGGGACATGTGAAACAGTGAGTTTAAGGGTCCTCAGCCAGAAAATTTTGAGTGTTAAACACTTAATTCTAAAATTTCCCGCATTCTGGTAGATGGTTGTGGACCAATTTGTTCATTTTCTATGGTGTCATTGTGAGCTGTGAGCACAGAGTATGTAAAAGTAACAATATCACAGTGTAAAAATACAATGTTACTATTATGTTACACAAGTCCTGCATTCAAAATCTCACTGAAGTGAAAGTACAAAAGGATTAGCATCAAAAGTACTTTAGGTATTGAAAGTAAAAGTACTCCTTACAGTCACTGAACCGAATAAAAACTCAACACCTTTTGTTTTTCTTTCAGTTTTTCTCAAACTTTAATTAAAGATATGAGTTTTTAATGCACAATAAAAACTAATTTCTCTCAAATTTTGGTTGTTTGTTTGTTAAAATCCGTGTTAGAGGCCGTTTACACGTACACGGTGATTTTGATAAACGGAGACATCTTCCTTCGTTTGTGCCCTTCGTTTACACGCAAACGGAGATTTCTCCTCTGAAAACGAGTCTTTCTAAAAACTCCGGCCAGAGTGGAGATTTTGGAAAACTCCGGTTGCACGTTTGCATGTAAACTGAGATAAACGCAGATAAACGGAGTTATAGGCAGCCCACGTCACAGTATGCGCCGGAACTTGCGCCTGTGTAAAAAGTGCGACCTATGTTGCTATGGTGACAATGGATACATGGAAGGCTTGAGCTTCTCGTTACACTGCCACCTACAGGTTTGGCATGCTCTTGTGTATATATACACGGGTAAGTGTAAATGAAGATCTTTTTGAAAACGGAGACAGTGAAATATCCATTTATGAAAATAGCCGGCAACGTGTAAACGGCCTCTTAGTGAGCACTTTTTCCAAGCTCATCCATCCACCTGACAGGTGTGACAAATCATGAGGCTGATTAAACAGCATCGTTACTACAGGTGTGGGCCACTTGGGACACTGCAGTTTGATCACTCAACACAATGCCACAGATGTCACACGTTTGAGGGAGCATGCCATTGGCACACTGACTGCAGGAGCTGAGCTGTTGCCTGAGAACTGAATGTTCAGTTCACCACCATCAGCTGTCTGAAAATATGTATGGGTGAACTGTCCCTTTGAGTAAAAGATCTGAGTTCTTCTTCTGCTGCTGGAAGTTTCAAAACTCAGTTGTATAATTCCTTTGTGCACTGCTCTGTGGATTTACAGTTAACTTATCTCCCACAGCAACTATGTGGATATTTTTCCTATAGAACTAGATTAATATAGTTTGTACTGTTGATTTATGCCCATCCAAGATCTTTTAACTATTTTAAAAACTAACATTTACTCTGGGGGAAAAAAGGTCTGTTAGCCTACTGCCTGAACTGCGGCTGGCCGATATAACCCTCCCCACACATTTCTCCCCTTTGTTCCATCCAACTGAGTTTTATTTGAATGGAGGGCTTATTCCCAGTAAAACCACTATGGCTGCTGTCACAGTGTCCTTGCAGTTGTTCCATTATTCACCGTCCATGGAGGAGCTCCAGGATTTTTGTGTCTGGGTGACATCATCATTCCAGTCTGTCTCCCTGTCCTTCAGCTTAATGAAAGATCAGTTCAGATTCATTAATCATATAATAAATGACGTGTATTTATAATAGAAATGAGATGATTTTCTTTAATAGCATGAAATCAAATAACATCTTGGAAAGTATCAAGAGTGGAAGCCGACTCCTTTTGGTGACACAACGCTTTACAAGTCCAGATAGTCAACGCTGTATAGGTGTTGATTCATTTCACTTTTCGGCACATTATCATTTGTTCCTAAACAGATATTCTTTACATCATATATCCTTGTATATCTCTTACAACATCAGTTTCTGTTGGTGTTTTGATACACCCACGTACACACACACTTCCTCAGTGCAGTGACGAGGCTGCTGTTAAGACAGTAAATCATTGGGAGGCGGAGCGCAGCACTGAAGGCTCAGTGACAGAAGATAAAACATGCAGCGGCAGGCGGACTCTCCACACTGTGAGACTCTGCACACCTCCAACAGGCTCTCCCTCTCCTCTAGAAGACACTCTGACAGTGTTTAGTCTCATGACAACACCATCCACAGCATCAAGAGGCACACAAAGGGAGCAGATCGTTTCATTCACACATTAATCATCTCAATAAACGTCTTAAAACAGAAGAATGTGGATGAAAGAATGCAGGTTTATGGATATTATATGAACTAGAAGTATATTAACTGTATCCACCACACAGGGCCAGCCTGAGACCAGAGTCAGGCCTGGTCAAAATAGGTCAATAGGCTTTCTTCTTCCAAGTAGACATTTTGACTTGTTATAGTAGGAAAAGCACAAGTTTTACTAACAACATTTACAAGTTATAGTCAGTCAAGACAGTGAGCAAACATGCAGAATAGCAGGACCCTGTAACTGAAGCAGCATCATTTATTTTATTATTCACGTTTGCTTTTCCAACTGAGACATGACAAAATGTCTTCTATTAGTTCACATTAATATGTTACATTTTTAGAGTAACAAGCCCAACATCACTTATCAGTGTCATAGATGTGGGTTAGAAGGGTCCTGCTACACTGACCGGTATTTTCAGAATGCTGTATTCAGCGTATGAAATAGCCGTGTTTATTGTAATGTGGCAATCGTACAAAAAAAGTCGTACAAAAGGTTTGGGAGGTGGATGGGTCAAACACAGGACTTTCACCCAGTAGACCAGGGTTTGTGTCTGGTGTGAAATGAAAAGGCAACATCGACTTATTTTCAACACGTGACACATGTCATGTGGAGTATGTCACGCCACATGACAACCTGGTCTCACTCCCAGCTCGTCAAATAAAGATGCTTGGTCAATGGCCCTCTGCATCAGATACTGACAAATGAGGCATCCTTCAGCGGGGGTATGAGATGCACTGGGCAGCAGCATTTTTTTGACGCTCCAAGCAGCTGCCATAGTAGAAAGAGCAAGAAAGTCCGTACAGAGCAATTGGGAAGGGATGTGAATGGGTTAAACAATCTATGGACTTTCACCCGGGAGACCCCTGTTTGTTTCCCATGTGAAACCAAAGTCAACCAAGTTATTGTAATATTGACTTAGTGTACTTATGTGTAACATACTACGCTAGTGATGTAAGTCACATGACATATATCAAGTATGTCACATGACATAACATTGCGTTAGTAACAAACCATGAGCCATGATGTTTTTTTCTACACCTAACCCGCTGTTTTGTTGTCTAAACCTCAGGAAGTAAACCAAAAGACAAAGTTTTACCCATGTTCTATGTTAAATTTAAAAAGAGACTGTATGCATTTAATGAACAGAAACATTACGCTTCCTGTGAAAGCGGAAGTTTATTTTGAAAAGACATAATGCATATGATAAGTGTCCAAAACTGATGGTAGAGGGGTACCTAGAGTGTCATATTTTGACTTGCAGTGCCGCTGATCAAGAGTTGGTATTTGATGAGTTGAAAGTGAGAATGCATTGCACATACATATGTGCAATGCACATATGTGACTTTTGTCAAGTGACATAGATCACTTATTTTACACTTATTTTAAGCCAAACCATGATGTGTTTCTAAACCTAACCTCGTAGTCTTTGGGCCTCAACCTAATGAAACTGAAAGTGAAGCCTAATGAAACTGCTTCCATTGGCAACGTCCATTTCTTGCGCTGATAACAGCATTCAGAACATAAAAGCAGGTGAGGCAGGACCCTTCCAACCCATATCCGTGATCATCACTTATAAAAAAAAAAAACACTTAATCAAGTAATAACATTCGTAATGGGTGTGTTGGCAGTGTTGGATTTCTCTAATTGTTTAGGTCAGTTTGCGTTTACTGTATTTTGGCTCAAGTCTAATTATCCTTAAATCGGCTTTAAACCATCGTTCTGAATGTCTGAGAGTCCCATTCGGATCTGACAACATATCTATCTGTGTCAGTGTGGTCCAAAATGTTACACCTGTGAAGACCTCTAGTCCATATCATGCAAGATGACAACCGCATGGTGGGTGAGAAACCTCAGTGCATTTCCAAACTGATACCGGATGTTTGAGGCCAAATTTAAGATGTATATTGAAAAGTTATGTCATGTGATTAGAGAGTTAAATTTAGAATTAATATTGTTCACTTATCCTCCAACAGCACTGATGAAGAAGAAGAAGCAGAAGAACAAGACCAAGAAGAAGAACCACCTTAGCTGTGCCCAGGGGGCAAACTGGCACCTCTTCAGCTACTAGACAGTCCAGACAGGGACTAGAACCGGCAACCCTCTGGTTCCCAACACAAGTCCCAATGGACAGTAAACCCTGTGTCTGCAAAATTTTATTCACAGTATTTTATGTTTGAATCCTTTATGTTTTTTCAAAGTGGTAAAGATGTTTTTCTCCATTTACTTGTCTGTTACTCATTTGCATATGTTTGCTGTACGTTGAACTCTCTGGGCCATCATTTGTCGGGGAGATGAGGGACGTTTGATCGGAAGAAGAAGAGTTTAAAAAACTGACATTAAAATGAGTCACACAGCGACAATCAAATGGGTTTCGAGGCAGTTGTGAGGTAAAATGAGAGCCGCAGCGTGAGACTGCATCGCCGGGGTTTTCAATCAGCCTCGCTTCCTATCTCACCTGTTCAAGCATAATTGTAACACACACACACACACACACACAGATACACACAACACACACAGAATGTCAGATTACACAGCAAAGTCTACTTCTCTTTTTCCCTCTCTCTCACACACACAAATCACTTGGCAGGATCATTTCGCACGTCCTCGGTGGGGAACCCCATCAACTTTCACAGCAGGTAACAGAGCAATGAAACACATCCCAGATTGTCCTACCTGGCTCACACACACATACACACCCACTGCGGTTACATTTACTCAAGAGAGGTAGGTTAGTCCAACATGGTGGTCACACTCGTTTATGCCACACGGGGAAGTAGCATGCTGCTACAAGGAATGCCAAATGGCTCCCTCAGGTAATACTCATTCAGATTGCTTCTGATAGCAGATACTGGACGCACAGTTCAATGTGCTGTAAAATAAATATGCTCATAACGTGCTTGTACTTCTCTCGTGATGTTCAGTTTATTTTGCTGTGCACCCACTTTCTTCTAAGTAGTCGTATCAAATTCAGATAATGGCTTTGGCAGCATCCTGTAGAAACCACAGATGAGTGAGTGGTGTTAATTGAAACTACTTTTTGAAGGAAATGCTGCTTCCGAGCACAGTTTTTCCAGAAAGGACTATCAAGTCAGACAAAGTGGAAGCCTGCCTTCCGCTGATATATAGCCGTAGTTTCCAGTCTTGTTTTGCAGGAGTTCAGGTTTTCTCAGTGAAAACCATGATGTATTAAGAGAGCTGGATACAGAACGATGAATGAGTCTATCTACCAATTTGGCCCAGTGGCCAACCATGGTATTGCAAGCAAGAAATCATCTTATTGATAAAAACACTGGGGTAGCTTTACATTTCTTTTGTAATGTATTTTCTAATGTGACCCTGTCTACTAGGAATTAAGTTTATATAGTACCAAATTATTTTTCCAATCATGTTGGGCTGACAAACCTAACTAAGTATGATAGCAGCGACTGCACTGCTGCCCCATCCATTAGGACGAGTTTTACAACATCACAGTACTTGATGTTTTTACCATCGATGGATGGATCTTTACATCGAATTACCCTCGTGTTTTATCGCTGTTAACTAAACGCAAAATAGAAAGACATAAGCTATTGGTGCGTAGTTACATTTTACATTTTAGAACCAGTTATTTTATATGCCACTCTTGTATAGCATGTGAATCCTGTGTCATCACTAAAGAGAACTTGATATTGACTGGTGTGTGTGTGCCTGCACATGCAAGTACATGCATTAAGTGGAAGAAGAAACAATTTATTAGGTTTAATCTGGCTTTAATAATGCAATGCCTAACCTGGTATGGACCTCATGGCATGTTACTAAGCAACAGAGATGCTAGGATGATATGGGTGGGGATTAACTTAATGCATTTACTCAATTACTGTACTGAAGTACAATTTTGTAGTACTTGTACTTCACTTGAGTAATTACATTTTCTGCTACTTTGCACCTCTACACTGCATTTTTTACTTCACTACCTACATTTATTTGAGAAGTTTAGTGACTTTGCAGATTCAGATTAATAACACAAAATATAATCAATAAATAATGATGGAATATTAAAAGTGAAGACAAGACTTTATTGAGTGAGAAGGGACATTAACGAGGTATATTGGTAAAAAAGAAGCTGAAATTTACTAACTTTGACATCAAAGTCATGATATTTTTAATATTTTGAAATGGACTATTTTGCATAATACTTTTGCTTGTGGTACGATCAGTATATGTTGCATATATTAGGCCAGCGTTTCATAATTAGATTTGATTTCTAGTTGTCATGGTAGCTGAAGTGGGGTGTGTAACTGGTGAACCAGGTTAGAATGGACTCAAACACACGACTCTGGAGACAGTCCGGATAAAAGAACTCAGTCTTTACTGGTCAAAAGGTGGGTTCAGTACACAGAGGGACTATCAGTGAAGGCAAGCAAGTAGGGATGAGGCAGAGTCAGAGTCAATCAACAGGCTAAATCCAAAAACTAAGAAAAGGACACTGGGAAACAAAAGGCTGGAACGCTACACATAAGGAGCTAAGACGAACTGGCACTGAGAGGAAACAAGACACACACTAAATACTGTGGTGAGGGGAAGGATAACGAGACACAGGTGAGGCTAATCAGGGCGGGACAGACAATCAGACACAGGTGAGGTCATCAAAAGGGAGGGAAAACACACAGGGGGTTTCAACGCAAATCAGAAAAAACATGAATGAATGAAATAAAAAAAAAAAAACAACCTACGAAATGAAAAAATTGGAATTCAGATGTTATCTACCTGGCTGCTGCCCAACTACAGCCTATATACTGCCAGGCTGAACCCGGGGTTATACTTAAGTTAACTTTTTAATGCATGATCTTTATTTGTGCTCTATAGAATTACTCTTTTACTTAAGCACTTCTTTCACCACTAAAGGATGAGTTTGGTGACAGGCACACAAAACACAGGGCTTTGACTCCACGTACCGAAGTTAGCTTCCTCTGTCCTCGCTGTGGTTAGGTCAAAGCAATGAAGTGCTTTCCTTTAAAAAGATCAAGGTTCCTGTTAAATGTTTATAATCACTTTGTGTTTTGTGATTCAAGTCGCTTTGTCTGTATCAAAGAAAGACCGTGATCTTTCCCTGACCTCAGCCCAGCACTGCGACTACGTTAAAAGTTCAGCAATGCTGAAGTCACTGTGAGTGGATATTGTATTGATACTCTGGCAAATAACAAATGAAATACATTGTGAATGAAGCTTTCACTGATTCATTGAGTTTCAACATTTTTGCTGCATGTCATGTACTGTATGTTAACTGACAGCATTTCTTCATTATATGTTACAGTGGCTTTTGTGTCAGTCAGGGCCGTCAGTGGAGAAAACAGGATAAATCAAAGTGGGGAAAGTGAAAACACTCTGCTGGTCCCTCCCTCATTAACACTGCTGAGGTGCTTTTGACCAAAGCACTTATCCCCCAGCTGCTTCGAGGGATCTGCTCAGTGGTGAACAGGTTTGTATAAATGTGTGAGTGTAAACAGATTGATCCTGACAAAGAACACACTGCTCTCAATGAAACTTTCCTGAACACACAAAGGTTTGGATGAACGTCTTGGTGGATGAAATCACTCCTTATTTGCTACATCGTGCACTAAATTGACTTCACTTAAAGTGCCACTTCTTTGTGACACTGATGCACAACACGTAACCTTCAAAAATTCTCACATCAAATGAAAGACTCCACAGCACGCACATTAACTTTTGCTCAAAACCCCACCCTGCAACATTTTGCCTTTGTCGGATATAAAAATTAAGTTATAACGTCTGAAGTCTCGATTCATTATAGAACAAACTATTGAGTATTTATCATGCAGGGGGTAGTGAATGAGTAACCATGGGGGTGATTTGAGACACAGCACATAATACAGCCACGACTCTTTAGTGATCTCAAGGCTGCGTTACATTCATCTTAGGGAAAAACAGCAAAATGGAAGCTGTGTATGTTTGGTGGTAGTGACACCGAAATGTGATCTTTACTGTTGACGTTCTTCACTGAAGACGATGCTGCTATCAAAGTCTGCAGCAGCTGCACAAAAGATTGTCTGCATTTCATTTATCCACGAAAAACACACCAAACAACCAAGTGAAATGCGCAGGGCATGCCACCATCTGGTTTGACAGTGTGTCAGGGTGTGTTTTTCCTTTATCTATCCAGTCTGTTATTTATCCGCTTCTGCCTTTTTTTCTTTTCTCCCCTCTCCTCTCTCTGCTCTTGTTGGGTTCATTGTTTTTTATCTGATGTCTCTGCCCTCTTTCTGTCGCTCTGTTTTCTGGGTGAGTCTCAGTGTTTGGAAGTTCAGCCCTCACGGCGTGACCAGCTGACCTCCTGACATGCTTTTATCCTGTAGTTATCCTCTGCTCTTCCTTCGCACTCTTACTGCCTGACTATCAGAAACACCTGTAACGCTGAACGAAGACCCCCCCCCCCCCCCCCCCACACACAGGGTCATACTTTGAAAGACAGCATTCTACTGAGAGGCATTTTTAATATTTTGTTCACCTCATTTAAATACATAAAACAAAAAGAACATTGGAAACACCTCTCAGCGTTATACAGTTCAAGAATAACAACCAAAAATTTTTTATTCAAGGTCCAGTGTGTAGGGTTTAGGGGGATATATTGGCAGAAATGCGATATACTGTAATATGTATGCTTTCTTTAGTGTATAATCACCTGAAATAAGAGTCCTTGTGTTTTCGTTACCTTAGAATGAGCTGTTTATATCTGTATAGGGAGCAGGTTCTCGTCTATGGAGATCGTCATGTTGCACCACCATGTTTCTACGGTAGCCGGGAACAAACAAACCAAACACTGCCTCTTGGTAGCGACATTTGTGATTAAGCATCCCACTAAAAACCTCCTGAATGTCTGGATCAGAAAAATGATGACAGCACATTAAACACATCAAAGGTAAGCACACATTGGCAGGTGCTTGATGCAGACAGGCCAGACAACACTGAAACAACTGGGCCATTTGTTTTAAAGAGGAGGAGACCTCTGCGGATAATTCAGCTTCAGTACAAACCTGAACAATGAATACTGAAGGAATTATAAGAGGAAGAAGATTCGGCTGGTTGTAATCTGCAGACCTCACAGCCTGATGCCACAAAATCCCCCTAAATTTTACAAACTGCTCCTTTATGTACTATTATCAGATTTTAACATTATGCCTTCATGGAGTATTATTGAACATGTGACCATTAAGGTCCATACATAGATGTTAAACTCAGAGATATTAGTTCCATAATAATCACGGGGGCATAATCAAAGGTTTAAAAAAAAATCTAGGGTGATGTTGTGATATGCAGGTAATGACAATAACCGTAATAGTTAACAATAAAGTTTTGATGTCATGTTAATAATACACATGATATGGTAAATATTCTGGCCCTTCATCTTTCTTTTCTTTCCATTCTCGCCTGTAATTGATCTTTTTGTACACTTTTGTACAGATACAGTTACAGAATCTCACTCCATCTCCATACGCTTGTATTTTCAGTGAAAATAATTTGCCAAAAAAGAGAAAAGGTGCACAATTAACAAAGTAAAGATGAATTTGACTGATAGTATTGTTATTGTGAACTTTTTTAACTATGATAATCATATAGTAAAAATCAGATACATTGCCATCTGAATATAGTGGGGAAGTAATCCTACACATCCTGTAGATCTCAGACTACTGTATATGGAGTCAAATATTCTCCTCTAAAACGTGAACAAATCCCTGCGGATACTTGGGATGTATTTGTGCATTTTTGGGGGGATGAATCTGCCCAAGTGTAACCAGTTCTGGATATTTGTGTGTGTGCAGCAAGAATCTGGATGAGCTGTATTTTCATTTTAAAAGAAAGGGAACTCGTTGGCACACTGAATGAATGTTGAAATGCAGTATAAATACTATGGGAATTCATTTGTTGTGTATGCTGTCCCCACCTGGATTGGAAGTGCAAACAGTATCATTTGAATATAACCAGTTCCTCTGAACTATACTTTCTGCTGTAGAAATTAAGCACCTAGCTCATATGTGTGTGCATACAAATACTATAAGTATACTATATACTTTTTATGCTTTCTAAGCCAGTCAGCAACCAACCTTTATTCAGTTCCTGGTGCTCTTTTTAATGTAGATTATAGTGTCTTTATATAGATTCGTTTTAATGTGTCCTGTCCAGATGTGATATGATGTGTTTTAAAGTACCTTTTTAAATAGCAGATTTAGCACATAAACACAAAAAACAATCTACAGCATTTTGCATGTACAAAAGAAGACCATTAAGTATTTTCTACTGTATACCCATGGTACTCAACTTATGGCCCACAGGCCAAGTCTGGCCTGCGACTGGTTGGCGGATGGCCCACCAACCATTTTCTAATTCACAATGAAACTGGGACTGTACTTTGGATGTAAATAAGGCTCCAGAGTGCATAAAAAGGCATCCAGAATAAAGCTTACCATGGGAGGATCCCCCAAACCCCTTGACAGATGTCCAGGCTAAGCCCCAAATATCCTCAAATCCTCAAAATGCCCCAGCATACACCTGAGCTGTTTGGGGCTAATGCGACTGGATTTGCCTCTTGTCACATCAGAAGGTTGAAAACAGGCAATTCATTTGTGATTTGTGCTGTTAATGTTATTAATGTTTGGCCCCTGGCCTCCTGTCATTTTGCAGTAGTGACCCCTAAGCAAAGCAAGCTAAGCATCCCTCCTGTTTACGAATCTTCATAGTGCAGTTTTTGCAGGTAGTATATAAGAAATGAGCACACTCTTTGAATTGAAGGAAATGTGCCAACACACATCAATACAATGCCCTGATGAAGGCCAGTGAGCATGGCCAAAACATGTTGGTGATTTTAATGTTCATCATGAACTAGCCATTTAATAAAGGCCTTTTAACTTTTGCACCAGAGAAGAGTTGCCTTGGATTTTGTTTTTTCAAGACAACTGTAACGGTTTTGCTTTGTGAACATTTGAGATAATGCTTGCTGCCGAAACATGGTCCACAATTTATTAATTTTACATCAAAAGCACATTAAAAAATCAAGCACATTTAGCCCACTATGCTGACATCCTCTGTGTACACCTAACAAAACTTTACTGTGGAATTGGGATACAGCATTAATATACATTTAGGCTGTGAGCAGCACAGGGGGGTTCTTGGCAAACACAAGCAGAGCATGGAGACAGTTACCACTGTGATAAAATGCATCAACGGTGGATTAATTGCGAGTGTAGGTGTTCAGGTCATCACCTGAAACGAGAAGGAGCCACTTCAACGGAGCAGCTGAGGACTGAGTACTATCCAGTGTTGTCCTCCTCTGAACTTCAGCTAATCAATTAGCGTGATTTAATACACAGTCACTCCACATGGAAGCCAGCGTGGCTCAGTGTGCTCCTAATTTATACTGTATTGACCGTTTCACACACATGCAGAGGGAGAGGGAGACAGAGAGAGAAGGAGAAGCGGAGGCAGGCAGATTGTGTTGAATGGTTGCGGGTAAATCTGGATCTCAGGGGAAACTTAAATGATTGTTTTATTTGTACAGTTTCACATTGCTAAAGTTTAAAGGGCTGGAAAGAAAGAGACGGAGAGCAAGCGAGGCAGAGAGAGAGAGACTGACTCAGAGAGTCCTCTCCTGTGAGCCTTCGTCTAGCCTTTGGCATAGAAAGTGAGCCTGCATATTACTCAGTCTATCACAACACAGCAGGAGAATGGGAGGAGAATTAATACACTTGGCTTTCATGCCAGTGTGCTTCTCTCTTTGCCTTTCTTCTCTCCTACCCTCCTGCTCCCTCTTTCTCTTCAAGCTCCACTGGACAAAAGCACTTTGTGTGCTAATAAAATTAACTTGTATATTGCTTTGATTTTTTTTTCCTAGCTGATAACAACCAGGCAGAGCAAAAAAAAAAGTAAGAAAAAAACCTCCTTGAATCTTGAGATTGTATTCAATTTTCTGTTCATTTGTAAACACACGCCTGGTGCTGGCGGCAGCTCTGTCTTCAGAGTGCTGCGGAGGCTCAGGGGCAAACATTTTTGTCTGTGTGCATTTCAATGACATAAACAGTATCTAGCCTGCCATACCCTCAGCAACCATCTATCTGCCTCCCATAAATCTGAATGATATTAACATTTAAAAAACCCAACTCCTGCCTGTCTGTGAATGGGGCACTCAGACAGACAGGCCTCCATTTTATTTATCCACATGGCGGGCAGGGAAGACAGGCACCGCCACAGACAGGCATAAATCTGTGCAGGTTAGAGCCGTTGAACCGCCTCAGCCGGCAGGTTAAGTGAATATCACCCTCTGCCTCCTGAAAAACTCACACTCCTATTTCCCATTGCCATTAAATATGTGTTTCATTTCTGCCTTATTTGGATGGAAAGTCATTTTACCCCTTTTATAGAAGGTCATAAAATATATAGTGTTTTTTTTAACACTCTGCATAACATTTACATTTTCTATTGTATGAATGTGATCGCCGCGACACGGGGCTGAATAAAACATTCATGGCAAAAGCCATTTCTTCAGTGACATTTGGTCCCCTATCTATCATCAGTTTTCTATATGCAGCCAGGAGAACAAACGCTGGTCAAATGTTTAAATGTGGCCTCTCCACATAAAATTCAAACCCTGCTTTCACATTAACACCCGCCGGCTAGTAGATGGAAAATGCTTTTTTTTTCACAGATAAGAGAAAAGTCAAATGGAAATGACTCGCAGGGCTGTTGTGGCAGTGGGGAGCGGGCTGATGGGCCTGGGAAATTGAAGCATGTCAGTAAAATTAGAAAAAGCCAGCCCTGCCTCAACTGGCAGACATGTAAATGTGGCAGAGCCCCTCAGATGAGTCCATTACGGACCGTCCCACGCAGCCTTTTCTCATCAGAAATCCCATCAGTATATTAAAAGGTATAGCCTCGGCACTGACAAATTAAATCTTTTTTTTTCCCTGAGTGATTTGAATCATTGCTGAACTCAGTGATGGGCAGCAATTCAATACCATCATTCATCTTCCTTTAGCAGGAAATATCCTAAAGAAAAATGGAAATTACTTATTGTTATACACTTGTGTTTTCTAAATCTGATATTAACAAATACTGAACTGATAAGATCTAGAAAAAAACAAAACAGAGAACAATATTTAAAAATATCAGTTTTATCATACTTTAGTCAGTGAGACTGGGACATGGAAGATGTGGTACAGGACTAAAACATGTTTATGCCTCTGCTCCTCACTCTTCTGTCAGCTCCTATATTATGTAAAGCACCACTATTCTTTCTTTGTGTAATGTGATTTATACCTTGTATACAGGAAGTTTAATGTGGCCGTTTTGAGGTAAAAACTAATTTGTTTTCCTGTTTAATCAGAAACGGTTGCATGAAGAAATATTCAGTAAAGGGGTTTTAGAGGATTAAAGGATTACAGCAGAGTGGAGTGAAATGAGCACCGCATGTATGAACTAATAAGTTTACGGCAAGTATGTGATAAGCCATGATGAAGTGTCCTGATATAAGAAAATAATGGGGCACGAGGAGCAGATGAAGAACGCCTGATGAGAAGAGGAGTTTTCTGTATCTGGGCTGCTTGGAGTCCAACATCACACTCCACAAAGGGGGGAAAAGGCAGCATTTGAGTTAGTATTGTCCATTATTTAACGTACAAGACCACTTGTCATACAAAGCTTAAAGGGTTGCTTACTAGTTTTCTGATCTTTCAACCTCCTTTTAAGCTTCTGTGGGTCAGTGGGTCACACTGAATTATCTCAACAACAACTAAATGAATTGCTGTGAAATTTAGTCCAGAAATTCATGGTCCCCAGAGGACAAATCCTACTGGCTATGGCGAGTCCCTGGTCTCATCATGCCACCATGACACTGACATTATTGGGTGTCATGAATGTATTGACATCTTTTAGATGGACTGCTGTGAGATTTGGTATAGATATGCATGGTTCCCAGATCCTGATGACTTTGGTGAATTGCTGACTTTTCATTTAGCACCACCAAGGTTTTCTCTTATTTAGTGAAATATTATCTCAAAATCTACAAGATGGACTGGCACATATTTTGGTAGACAATCATGTTTCCGAAAGGATAATTCACAGTGACTTTATAGATCACTAGACTTTCCTTACATGAGGTTCACATTTGTGATCCAAAGCAAGAAGTCTTGACAACTCTTGGACTGGTTATGATGCAGTTTGGAGCAGACGTTCATGGTCTGATGATGTTGCTTTCATGTAGCGATATCATCAAGTCTAAATTTGTCCAGTACTTTGGTTTATTCATAGGGGTGTAACGATACATCGATCCACATCGATACATCGATTCATTGATTAACGATCCAATTACATCGACGCAAAATGAAAACATCGATCCATATCGTCATCTTAAAGATACACCTTTATTTTGAAATTCACATAGCGCGCCTGTGTCACCATTTTAGTGAACAGGTCTATTTTTATTATTTTTTGTTACAGAAGAATACTGTTATGTATACTGCATATGATATTGCGTCATATCGATCGCAGGCTCCTGAATCGAATCGAATTGAAATCGTATCATGACAGACTATGTGATATCGGCAAACATCGTATTGTCATCCAAACAAATTGATATATTGTATCATGATGAAGCTGGTGATTTACACCCCTATTTATTCATACAACAGTTAATATTGCAGCCTCACATAGGCGCTAGCATGTCCATAGACTCATGGGGTCTCATTCATGAAATGTGAGCAGAAGGAATTTGTGTGTAAACTGTTCGCAGACGGAAATTTACGTGCATGTCCGCATTCATCAATATTTTAGTAGCTCTGATCTTTTCGTAGCTACTAACAAAATCTACTCCTGCTCCTGACCCCTCGTAGTGCCTGTGTAAATTTAGTAAAGCACATAAATATTGCTTTTCACTATTGGAAATTACAATTTTAATTCGTATTGCACTCTGTTATGTACACAATACACAGATGCCTTTGAAACACATAATCTAAACATGACAAAATATTAAAAATGTAACACATTTAGTTAAATTAGTTGGCAATTAGCAGGTTTAAGATCCAGATTAGGTTCATGATTGTGAATTATCTATGTAAATCGACTCAATAGATTATACTTTCTTTCTACATGTTGAATGATGATAATAAAAATATCCGTAAGGACAGCCGGATCACAGCCTCTTTGGCCTTGGTGCCTGGGTTCATCATGGGCAGCAGGAGCAGCAGGTAGTGGAGCCACGAAGGAGCACGCGCCAGCTGAAAGAATTATTTGAGACAACACGTTTTTTTTTTTTTTTTTTTTTTTTTTTTTTGTGGCTTTTTGATCATTTGAAGGAATAAATCAGATTTGAAAAATGTTTAATTTACATTATAAAACAGAGCTTTAGGCTATTAAGATTCAAATAATTTGAAGACGATGCATACAGACTGCTGTAGGCTATATGTTATCTGTATCATTTGCTAAAATAAATGTTAAATAGCTCTACATTCCGACAGCCATCACTGATTTAGAGTTTATCCATTACGCACAAAACATCTCTGGTTTCCCGTTCCCACGTCATTCAAAACCCCACAAATGAATCTTCTGTTTGTTTGGGGACCGCTGTATTTTTTGTGTGTGTGCTTATGCGTTTCTTTGCCTCCAGTTTCATATCAAACCATTTACGCTTCACCTCTGACATGGTTCTTTGTACCACGGAGACAACATTAACAGCATCTGTTACCTCCCTCCAGGCCTTCACTTTGTCTGTCCCTGTCACACCACTACTAGCTGAAGAAAATAAAATGTTTTTTCTTAAGTCCACTTCACCCAAAATTATTTCGATCTCCGCTTCTGAAAAATTCTCTTTTCTTTCTCTCTCTTTCTTTCTTTGCGCCATGACTGACAAGTCGACTGGATGCACCTACACCTCCTTATATGGTGGTCATTGGCTATTCATGGGCAGGGATTTATGCTAATTGCTGATTACCAGGAGCGCGCTGTCACTTTAGGATGGATTGGCATTCATGATCATACACACGTGTTTACGATCAAATCTGAGTTTCCCGCAGCGTTCCTGAATCCGGAGTAGGTTTTTAGTAGCGTAGGCTTTTATGTGCAAATCTACACACAGATTTACTCACTTTTCATGAATGAGACCCTAGGTCTTGTACCATCTAAGGTGTCGACTCCAAACTACTTTCAAACATTACGCCCTACTTCTCAGACTGTTGGCGCCATGATCATCCATACCTATCACAGGTTTACCGTCTTAGTGACTATTTTTCATGCTGTTCACCTGCCTGCTCACTAACTCTCCTGTCATTGCAGATCCTGCCACACCCATCTGCCCTGCAATCACCTTATTCCCCTCACCTGAATTTTGCCCGCCCATCTCCTCACCTGGATCCCATTATGCTCATCAGTCACTCCTCATATACTGGCCCAGATTGTCTAGTGTGTTTGCCTAGCTTTCCAGCATTCTTTGTCGATCTGTCAGCTCGCCTGTTACCTGTTACCCTGCCTGTTTCCCGGTCTGAAGATTTTGGCCTAGTCCCTTGGTTTTGTCTGCCTGATCTGCCTGGCTGCCTGGTTTGTGATCCCTGCTTGTTTTTGGACTTATTAAAGAATATTGGACTCTGCTCCTGTCTCTGAGTTCGTGCTTTTGGGTTCCTTGGTTCTGAGTCATTACAATACCATTACAGTAAATAAGGCAACATATCTACAAGACATTGACAACTGTACTCCATCAAGCAGCCAATGAAGCAAATGAGAAAGTGCCAATAACTGCAGTTCATCGACTGGCCACTTGAGGCTGGATCCAAAACAGAGTAAATCCTCGTAGACACCCATGTTAACATGCCCAGCTTTACAGCTGAAATGAACATGTTTAGAGCCTGGTACAAAAAAGATTTTGGTTTCTTTTGTTAATTTCAATATTCAAGACAACTGTTCAGAGGGTAAATTATTTTGTAACTCACCAATTTAAATTTGATCAAGGTCCAAATTCATGCATGTTAAAGGGCGAGGCCACTTGACTAACAGGCTGTCTGTGAGGCGTCACTGCACTTTGTGAGTCAGAACCACTCCTCGCTTCTCCGCAGCTCCACCTTCTCACCCAAATAGTTCACTTCTGGCTCCAAAAAACCAAGATGGCAAAGGCTTAAAAGCCGAAATCGAGGCTTCAAAATGGCAGGTCACAAACCAATGGGTGATGTCATGGTAGCTACATCCATTATTTAAACAGTCTATGTGCTCCACATGTGCATCTTATATGCACAGAAATAAGACAAACGGCTTTGAATTTATGGACATTCTGTACATGATGACAGAACAAAAGTTGGCTTTCTCAGGAGCTAATATTCATGTCCTTGATGTTTATACTGGTGAGCTATCATACATGATGTCCAGCTCTCATTGTTCATTAATTCGTGGTGATCAAACATGATGTTATTATGTTAGCTTCAGGTCAATTGATTGCCTTCATTTAGCTATTGTCCTTCACTACTATGAGCCCTGGAGTACAGTTCTCAGTGCATTAAGTGCATCTATCTTTGTGAGGAAAAAAGTCTGGTAGCAGTTTTAAGTAACACTAAAGTGCTAAAGAAAAAAAGAGAGTAAAATTGGATGATTCGAGGAACTATTTATAAATAATTCAGTAGAGAAATCAATTTAATCGTAGATTAAAGCAGCTACAGACAAACTTTAAAACAGGATTTTGAGTTGGAGCTCTGTTAACGCTGCAAACTGTGAGAAGGAAACATTTCGAAAAGACTCCAAGATCAATAGTTATATATGATGAGTTCCAGTAGGTTTGTTCATTTGGGCAAATACGATACATTTCTACACATGTGTAACAAAATCAAGACCAACTTTCTCCCAGACTTCATTTATAATTTAGTGAACTGATAATCAAGGAGTTAGACCCTGATGATCAGGATGCTGTTTTTACACCCAGTCATCCGAGTTGCAGGTTTTTTTTCCCAGTTTGGAAAGTGTGCTGCCCCATTTCAGGTTGTGTGAAGGACTCCCACAGGTACTCATTAGTATTGTTTACTTGTGAACCCAAAGGGGCCATGTTGTCTTCTAATCATAGATTTTACAACACCTTCTACTCTCTGGCACCGTTTCCCTACACATCTGTGATCTTATGAAGAAATATTCCAGGTCAACATTTGCACTAAATTAATGTACAGTGTCACAGTATGAGAACTTGTATGTTAGCTGATGCTCAAATAAACAGTAGGTTCAAGTCTGCGGTGTGTGCAGATGCTCCGATTATTTCAATGAGTCCAATTTAAAAATGCATCTATCTATTTATTGTATCAGGATTTTTACCATTAGTGTCCATCATGACCAAGACAATCAATTAGCTTCAGCGTGTGTGCTGCTTTACAAACAAGGCAGTGCATGCTGAGTTCAAGGTGCAGCAACCACAATATTGAATACTGCATAAGATTTCATGGGAGAAAATCAATAACCTTCTTATTATGCCATGTCATGAAGCCTGAAGTAAACATACCACCGTAAAACCTTTCTTCAGGGCAACAGAAGACACACAAAGATGGAAGACACTGATGGTAAACAGTCAGTGTGGAAGCCTGGGTCGATGTTTTTGTTCTCAGTGTCTCCTACGTGTTGAAAGCAATCAAGAGGATGGATGTTGAAGGATTTCCTTGGGGGTTATCTGATTTGATAACTCAAAATTCATATGCACCTAATTTTCTAATCAAAGAGGAAGTGCAAGTAAGGCTGGTTGAAGCTGATTTGGTACCTGTTTCTACGATGGCACAGATTAATAAGTTGTTACTAAAGGTTTATTATCCCTCCATCCATTTTCATCCACTTATCCAGGGCCAGGTCTCAGGGGCAGCAGGCCAAGCAAAGCACCCCAGACGTCCCTCTTCCCAGCGATGCTTTCCAGCTCCTCCTGGGGGACCCCAAGGTGTTCCCAGGCCAGATGGGATATGTAATCCCTCCAGCATGTTCTAGGTCTGCCCCGGGGCCTCCTACCAGTGGGACGTAGTTTATTAATCATTAGTAAATATCTACTAATGCTTTATAGATCAGCAATAATCCATTAAAAGAGAGCCTTCAGGTTGCCAGGTTTTAGAAAACCTTCCCATGGATGTATAAAGAGACTTGGATACAGTGTTGGAGGCGGGCTCCTGTTTATTCCTATGAAGGTTAGCGGCACATGAAGCCAAAATGGTTCAACTGCTGAGTGTAAAATTCTGCGTCACTGGGCCCATATACAGAGCAAGCACACTCGAGACTTTTGCCAGTCAAGCCTAGCCTGAGTGTCAGACTGAAGCTCCCAGAACCGTCAGTCTGACATCGCCTCCATTGAAGGTGATTTACAAGGGGAAGGGAATTTGATTTTTCCCTAACCAATCAGTAGAGATCAACGACTCACCCAGAATCTGACATCATTAGTATCCATGCCTTGGGGGTGCCGAAAACAAGCGAGCATTGCCCGTTTAAAATGTCTCTGTCGTCGTGCACGCCCAGCTGCATCGCCGTTAAATTCAGTTTAGCGGCTTCCTTAATTTGGTCCTCCATTAACGTGAGTAGTGGCGAAATACCTCAATAGCATCATTAATGTGGTCTATAGGATCTACAGGGGTTGCCATTAGCGTGGCGCTGATTGGCTAATGGCTAGACCCGCCCCCACCCCCAGCATTCATTGGTCCGTCCATTGTTCGGACGAGATAAATCGCAAATTCATTGCAGTATGCCAGACCAGAGATGCAAGCCTACTCAGTTGAGTGGGCGGGGTCTATGGTCTGGAACCAGGCTAAGTCAAGCCAGCTGATACGCTAACTTGAATTGGAATAAAATGATTTAATCTTGTGGCTCCCCTCGACTTTCCAAATATTATCAGACCGAATGGATCAAACCCTGATAGTGAAACAAGGTATTGCGTGCGAGTTGTGATGCTCAAAAAAATGTATGCGCTGATTTACAGACAAAACAATACTGATTTGATCAGTTACCCTGCAGCTTTAGCTTAGCACAATGCCAGCATGGGGGAAAAGTTAGTTTTTATTAAAAGCAGTTTTACTATCTATTACACACTGCACATAATTCATTAACTCATTCATTCATTTTCCATAACCCCTTATCCTGTTGGGGGTCACAGGGGGGCTGGAGCCTATCCCAGCTGACAATGGGCAAGAAGGGGCAGGGTTCACCCTGGACATGTCGCCAGACTATCACAGGGCTGACAAATAGAGGCAGACAACCATTCACACTCACATTCACACCTACAGCAATTTAGAGTCACCAATTAACCTGCATGTCTTTGGACTGTGGGAGGAAGCTGGAGTACCAGGAGAAAACCCACACTGACACAGGGAGAGCATGCAAACTCTGCAGAGAGGGGCTGCAGAGAGGCGAATTCCAGATCCTGTCTCACTCGCCCTGGTTCCGGTTCCTTACCAAAACGGCCACTAACGGCCCCAGACTAGCAACACCCCGGGTTCAAACCAGGACCCCTCTTGCTGTGAGGCGACAGTGCTAACAACTGCACCACCATGCTGCGTAACAAAAATAATTTTATCAATTAGCTTACAGCTTTAGCTTAGCACAAAGCCAGCATGGAGAAAAAAACAGTTTTAATTTACATTCATTACACATTGCACATAATTTATTAACTAATTTTTATAATTCTTATTATGTATTCTTATTTTTATGTATTTAAATATTCCCTTAGCTTTTTGTCGAGATGTTGTATGTTTATGCTTTTGTTCTTCTAGTGTTCAATTAAACAAAAAAGAGAGATCACTGCTGCGTTCGTGCCTCTGAAAGGGAGTTGTAATTTCCGACAGCAAGTGAATGCCACACAGAGGTAGAGCGGGACTGCGCGAGCGCCCTCCTCCTCCCCCCCCCCCCCCCCCCCCCCCCTCTACTCCTCCCTCCCTCTCGCGCCTCGCCGCGCGTGTGCCCGCCGGTGAGGGCGCGCGCACGGGAGGTGGCGGGGGGTTGTGCTCGCTCCTGCTCTCTCTGCTCTCTGACCCCAGTGGCAGCTCCGACTCACTGCACTCCGGCTCCCCCTCCGTCGGACCGAGGCTGCTCTCTCTCTCCTGTTGTCTGTCAGTGTCTCTCTCCTGCTCTTCGGCTCTCTCCCCCTCCGCTCTCTTGTCTGGTTTCTTTCCACAGGAGCCAGCCGAGGTCCCGCCGGGTCGAAGGTTCTGCCCTATCCGCCCAGACTGCCGCAACCCCCGGACGGCCGCGTACGAACCTACCCGCTCTCCTGCTGCTGCCGCATGGACCCGCGTCCCTCCGCCGCCGCTGCTGCTGCTGCTGCTGCCGCCGCCGCCGCGTAGAGGGCGACCCCGACCCGACACTCTTTCTCCGGCCAGATAAAAACGCACAAAAAGCCCCACACGACGAAGGTAGAGCAACCTTTCCGCTTTGCTTTGAGCACCGAGCAGGGAGGGAGGGGGAGAGAAGGGGGAGACGGGGAGGGAGAAAAAGAAATTCCTGACACAAAGCCGTCGGTTAAAAGGTGGCTTGTCATTTACGAGGACGAGCAAGAGGTTAGCGCGGCGGTGCCGTGACACTGACCACCTTTGGGTGTTTTTTATTATTCCAGGAGCAGAGTTCAGGATTGCACGGACCTCCTTTTCTTTTTGTGTACATTTCTGCAAGCGGTGAACAGCGAGAGGCGCATAGCACACATCGTGTACATGCATGGTATCAGAAAGGGTCAATTTATTCGCCTTTTACCCTCTCTGCTCACCGGAGTGGTTTCCACTCGTGAAGTTAGCTATACGGTGTGTGTCGGGGGGGCTCTCTGCTCTGTGTATTTCAAAGGCAGGGGCTGACAATGTGTGTGTGCGCGTGTGTGTGTGCACCGCCGTTATAGAAAAGCAGCTCAGTGTGAAGCTACAGCCTGCATAATAAAAAATCCACTGCCAGGGCAGGTTTAGCAGGCTAAGCTACAGAGCTAGTTGCTGCTACTGTAGAGACAGACAGGCGAGCAAGGCGAGTTACACACACACATTGACACACACACACACTGAATGCACACGGCGAGGAGACCGTGAAGCATGCTGCACACAAATCGGCCTGCATTTGCAAAAAAAAAAGCACATTTTCCGAGAAGCAGCAGCAGCACTAGTTCAGGTTTTGGAGTTTGCCTTGGGAGATATGACTGCTGAGGTGACGCGTGTGCAAGGCGTCTGACAGGGCAGCTTTTAATTTGGGTGAAATTATTATTTTTGAAGGCCCTGGAAGATCTGCAAACTTATTATTGGATGCACAGGAGTTATATTTTCATTATTATAACTCAAAGGCTTGCGTTAGGTTTTTGTTTCTTGCAGGACCTGAGGTTACCAACCTTTATTTTCTAGGCTGCTGGCATACATTTGTCTGACTTAAAAACACATATCACAGAAAGTAGAATCCAGCTGACCCAGAAAATATAAATCAATGCTTTTGTTAAAATAGGACAGTTTTTTTCTACTTTGAATAGGGAGGCTGTTTGCTTTGAGATATTCAACAACTGGAGGTCACAGCTTCTTTTTTTTCTGTTACTCACCACTGCATCACAGGATTTAACCAACAAATGAACTCCGGAGCTGCTGATTACCCTCCAAAAAAGATGTTAAATTGAGGGCATTTTTTCTTCTTCTTCTTGTGCTGGTGGCTGCATCAGGAGGTCTGGTATAAAAAGCCTGTCAAGCCCACAGTGGCCACTTTGCTATCAGTCAGGGAGGTCAGGCAGGAGGGAGAACTCAGGGCTGCAAGGAGACACACAGCGGAGCCCGGTGAGTGAGCTCTGGAGATGCAGAAAACTCACCTTTTTTTTGCAGCATTTTACCTCCAGATTTTAATGTGTTTTTGCCTAATTTAGCCTTTATTGTGTGGTTATGCCAGAGCAGCTCAGATGGCAGATTAATTGCTACTGGTTAATTTCAGAATTAGAGCACCAGGCCTGGAATAACAAAAGCAGAACTTTATTTTTGTGTGTTTATGTGTAATTGTCAGACCTGTTCTGTGCATGCATTTTGAAGAATTACTGAAGGCGTTGCAGCGTATTTGATCACCAGCAGAGCATTATAACTTGCTGCTTTTTTTTTTTCTTGGTTAAATTTCAAGGGGCTAATGCCTCAGAGGCCATGCCTGCAGTATTTTTTTTTACATTTCAATATATTAGTTTGCATTAAAACCAGCTGAGCAGCAGAGCAGCAATTAAAAAACGTGCCTTGCGGATTGTAAATTGTCGCCTTAAGAGTCCAGTGTTTAGTTTTTGAAAGAATTTCTGTTCATTTAACGAGAATGCCATGTTGTTTTTAAAAGGTAGAATAAATCTGCTAATTACATTAAAGTTGCCTCGCTGCGTTTTTCTAATTAGGATTTCATTTTAATGGAGAGTAGTTCAGGAATTTGTTTCTTTCTTTCAAAATTAAATTGTGACAGTAAAAAAAGAATGCTGTTTTTATTTGTGGTGTCTGAAACCAAGCAAGAACACTATAATTGCAGCATAAAGTATTGATCACATTGTGATTTGACATGATTAGAAACAGATCAGCTCCTTCCATGACGTGTGCTCAGTCATTTAATCTCTTCAAGCTTTCTGTTTTTGTTGTGTATTTTAATTTTAGAACAGGAAAAACATCTAAATGTTTTCACAGAGGTTTTAAGACCCTCCAACCAGTGTGCTCAGAAGAGGGTGCATGCCGTGTGGTCCTGTTTCAAGCAGCTGACGTGTGTGTGTCTCTTTGCTCCCTGTCGCTGCAGACTGCAGTGTGTCGTGGTCGTGTTGGTCGGCCGGGTCGCTGCTGCTGCTGCTCCTGCTGCCACTGCTGCTGCTGGGAGACTTCCTGGGCTTCTTGAGCGGCTCTGAAGGATGACCGCTGCACGGCTCGCTGCTGAATCCCGGTGAACGAACGGCGTCTCATGTCCAAACGGCGGAAGGATGGCTCATGGCAAAGTGACCATCACGGTGGACGAGTACAGCTCCAACCCCACACAGGCCTTCACACACTACAACATCAACCAGAGCCGCTTCCAACCTCCTCATGTCCACATGTAAGTGTCACACACACTCTCACACACATATAGAAGTGAATCACCTGCCACGTAACCTAAAATCAGAATTAAAAACTATCATTACCTGCCAAAATAAATTCAGACCTGCAACTTTTAAACACACACTCATCCAGGGTTTTTTTTTGTCTTGATTTGTTTTATTTCATTTTATGTTTTGAGGCTGGTTTTGTATGAAGTGTTCAGAAGATGCAATAATCCAGACTGTGGAGAAGACACTTAGGCATTTTGAGTTGCAACAGGAAGCCAATCAGGAGCCTGTTTGATGCAGAGTCTTTGTTTATACTTTGATTTAATTGGCTCAAGCTCAGAGAATGTACGGTGGCCATCGAGGACAAACTCTGACAGCAGGCAGACACCAAAAACTGCACTGTGTAACATTTAAGGAAATTAAATACCACTGGTTAAAATAAAGTTTGCAGCGAGTGTGGCAGGTGAACCACAGAAGTCTCATTTTAAAAACATGCAGCGTTTACACAACGGAACCCAAATGCTCTCCATGCTTCACGCAGATTTAGAAAACCTTTTCTGACTCAGATGTTTTTACTCCCTGTCGTGTGTCGCGGACGGCTCACCACTGTTCCCTATGAGACTGTTATCGTTTTTGCCATGTTGTCATTGCAGTGCATGAGCGCTTTGTCCACATTAGGGCGCTCTTTTTATTTATTTATCAGACCAGTTACTTAGCGTGGCTCTTGTCTGATGTGGTTACGCTCTGCCTCTCATTAGTGGGTCAGAGTGCTGTGACCCGTCAGCCCCTCGCCATGCACACACTCATCAGAGCACTGTGTGTGTTTTATCTGTGGACAGATATTAACACACAGCTGCATGTGTTTGCATGCTTTGTGCCTTCTCCCAGTTACAGCAGTGTTGAGGTTTTATGAAAGATTTGCGAGTGATTGTTGGTCACATGCACAGTGTGCTTGTTGAGATATTATGTATTCACTGAGAGTGTTGTGTAAAGAGTTAAGCTGTAGCAGGGACAGGAAGTGACTGAAGGAGAGCGCCACAGTGCTGTCTGTCTGCTGTTTTCAGAGTGGATTTGTGGATTTTATTTTGCTCTCTGAGTGAACTTTATTCTTTGTCGGGTAATTTTGGTTTGATTTGGCTGTTTTAGATGCACGATTAGAGCTCAGCAAAAAGCTGACACACGTTCCTTCTGCCTTTGTTAATTTCTAGTTGCCATTTTCTATATTAAAAGTCAGTGTTGTCACGATAATGGAATTTCTGAATCCAGTACAATACCTTGAAAAATATTGATAATTGATACAATACTACAGGGAAAAACTGTCAGTGAGGGCATGCAAGTTACATTTTTTATTAAAAGATAAATATGACAAGAGACTATAACAAGACAAAGACGACTTTTCTTTTGATTGTTAGTAGCAGAGAAAAGCAGAATGTCTGTCGTTAAACATTAACAATAAGAGAGCTCAGCAATAAGACAGCTGGTACCGATGTATTGATACTGCGGAAAATGAGTACTGAAACAGTTTGAAATATTCAAAATTGCTCTGTATTGATAAATCGGTATTTTTGACAGCACCATTTCAGGTGCAACAAATAAGAAAAAAATAAATATTTGGCCAAAAAAGTTAAATATGATGCACCCTGGTGGTGATTTAAAACTTGTTGCTAATTTAAGTTTTAGAAAGTCACACATCTATCAGGCATAAATGTCAGAAAATAGATCTTGTGCGAACATCATGCGCTAATTACAGAAGTGCAGTTGTTATAGACAGATTTGACAGTTTTGTAAATACAGCAAATCTTGAAATATAATTAAATTGTTGAAGGTAAAAACACAAAACTTAAAGCATGTTTTCATTACTGTCCGTAGAGGTGAAAAGCCACAGATTGTCAAGTCAAGACTGATATGATTGACTGTTAAAACTCCTCTGTGTTCGGAGACCTTGAAACACTGTACGAGAAAACAGCTGCAGTTTGTAAAAATATATTTTTGCCTCTAAATCTAAAAGGAGTTACAAAATTGAGCTGATGCATCTCTTGTTGCATAATTATGGCAATCTGGGATCAGACTGAAATTAAAGTAGGCAGACTCATACTTGGAGTAAAACACAGCACAACACCGTAAAGTCCTTTCACTTGGTCAGTCCCTCGTCCTGAACGGGGATCAGGTTCCACATGTGCTCAGATCATCCTGTTACATTGAGGTGTAAGGGAAGTGGCATCATGTTGAGCCAATGTGGCCGGCGGGGTTGACACACAGAACAGGGGTTTATGTTACATGACGTGCGGGACGTGTTGCTCATGCAGATATATAAACATCATAAAGGAGACGTTTTTAGACAAATGTCAGATAAATTAAAGGGAGAGGAAGATTCAGGCAGCAGTGTGAGATCTGTGCAGACTGAAGAGCTGGAAACTGAACCAGCCGTGCTCTCTCACTTTGGGGAGCAACAACATCTGGCAAACAAGTTTTTTTTTTTTTTTTTTTTGTTTACCTCAAACACTCAGATTCCCACAGTTCTGTCTGGATAATCATGTTCATGTAAACAGGATTATTTTGGGGAGATGGTCAAATTATGGAGTCGTGTAAACAGCTGAACGGGGACTCTTACCTTCCTCCCGGTGTTGGCAGTGCTGGCGTTATTGTGCCACTGTGTTGTTTTGGGATTCCTCAGCTGTGAGCAAGGCTGCCAGCACAGCGAGCTTTGGTGCCTCGAATGTGGAAACCGAGACGAGGTCACCTCGCAGTTTGTGTTATGTCAGTCCATTTTAACGGTTGACAAAGACGGCAATAAATCAGGCCAAATGCTTCAATATGAATCAAAGTTAACACATGCCAGACAGCACAGGATTCACCAGAAAGGATTCCAGTTTGATGCTTGAAGAGGCTCCCTCAATTTCTTCTTTTTATTGACAAGGCAAATAATAAATAGTATAAACAATTTTTCCTCCAGCTGTAAAACATGACAGAACAGCCTCTGCAAGCTTCCATTTTTTTCTGAAATTTCACAGCTTATTTTTGGATTTATTACTATTTTATGCCTCTGTGATTGACAGGTTTTGTTATCAGTTCCCTGGAAAGTCTTGGTGTGGTTCGTACCAGCCTTTTATTCTGCAGTGATGCAGCAGTTGACCCTTACTGAAGTTCATTCGGAGAGGCGGCAGAGAAACCTAACATGAAACTTCTTTGTAGGAAAATAGAAAAACAAGCAAAGTGGGAAAAGAGTTGACCTGCCTGGTGTTGAGGAGGAAAATCCTGAGTTTCTAAAAGTGTACGGTCATGTGGAGCTTATTAAGGGCTGCACGATTAATCGAAGTACTTTTGAAATGGCAATGTGGCCAATTGCGATATTCAAATCCAGGAGCTGCAATTTTTTGATAAAGGTAAAATATGTCACAACATTATAAATGAAGCATTACGTTGCTAAAAGGTGCCTCGGCCTACAAATCATGTTTCAGATGTAAAGGAACATACTTGTTTCATACAGACCCTAGCAAAAATCACATCATCATTTTTATATTTTGTTTTCAGTTAAAATGAAATGCAAAAATGACCATTCCCACTAAAATTGCGGCTCATATTGCAATCATAATGCCTATCTACTTAGTTTTATTCCAGCTGATGACAAACAAGAGCAGATTATGGATGATATTGTACAAAATTATTATTTATATTTTGTTTAAATGATATTAAGAGTCAGACAGCACGAGTGAAAACAAGTTCTTCCAGCTTCTGCTGCTCGGGGCGATGATAAATGAAACAGTGACAGCATGTTTAAGGTGCAGGCATGCAGTCAAAATTCCTGAAACTCGGAACAAATAATCACAACGTTCATCTAAATAATCAGTTTAATCGTTTTTTTTGCCGATATTGCGCCGTCCTGCTTTTTCCCTCCATTTTCGCTGTGATAGTTTCTGGAGGTGAAGCCGCTGTAGGAAGGGGATGTGTTGAAGCCGTGGGGCCTCTCAGCAGATATGTGTTTGGATAAATACATTAGGCTGTTTCCTGGCTTCCACAGAGCCTGCAGTGTTTTACTCTGCCATTCTTAAACTCAGACTGGGAACCCTGGGATCACACACACACACATGCATACACACACACACACACTTCTATAAGCCCATCCCCCCGCTATGTTTAAGTGCTTATAGAATACACGCTCTGTTCTGGGAAAGTAAAGGCTTGTTTAGATTTGAGAGATAATGATCCGACTTTCTTGGGGGTTCTCGCTAACTGCATCCACAGTATTTGGACATAAATAAAGTTGTTGCTTCTCTGACAGCAAAGACAGAGAGAGTAGAAAAAAGCTCAAGCGAGGGGGTTGCCTGCCATTTGAAATACAATCCCTGCTCTAATGTTTTTGCCCCCCTAGACAGAATATTTAGATTTCTGTGATGGAGCACAGCAGTGCCTTTTGTGTGGTGTGGAAGGTATCGCTCTCTTAGCCGCATATGAAAACATGCGCACACACACACACATGCACAAACACACACAGACAAACACACAGTGGCAGTTACAGACTAATGCTCAGGAACGTGACCTCTAAGTCAAAGTGGGCTTTCTTCGGCGCATGGGACGTCTCTGTCTGTCTGTAAGTGAGCGACAGACTCAGTCCAGCCCTGTTTGTGTCTGGTTTATTTTTCTGCGCCGTCTGTGTTTTCTTTTTGTTTTTTTTTGTTTTTTTTTTCTCCTCCTTTTCTCAGCCCCCTCATCGTCGTCTCGTGAAATGAAATGCTCAGCAACTTGGAACATATGCTTCGAGTTGGGACACTAATGGCTTCAAATCCAATTTGAGCAGGATCTGGGCCAGACTGCGGGAAGGCCCGACACACAGACGCAGACAGACAAACTGACAGAGAGTTGAAACTAAAAGAACTCTACACTGCAGATCTGGGAGTGTTTCAAGACTTTTCTGTGACCCTTATAATAGTCTTAAATAGTCTTGCTGTTAACATTTAATATCCTGGGGCTGTATCAAATGAGTTATTATGTTTTCTAAGAATTTCCTGTTGGAATTGAATCCTCGTTTGGCTTTAATTAAAGATTATTTGCATTAGCGATCACTGTTTTTCAATTAGTATTTTTAAAATGTTCGAATATTGTTCAGAAATTCCAATCACAATTTGTCAAACCCCGAAATGAAGTCTGTTTTGTCTTGCCAACAGTCCAAAACTTAAGATATTCAATTCACAAAGACAGGAACAGAGAAAAGCGTCACGTCTAAGAAGCTAGAAATATTAAACATTGTGTATATCAGCTTCATAAATGATCAGTCAATCATCAAAATTGTTGGCAATTTATGACTGATTGACTGATTTGATCTGTTTTTGCACAAATCTCAGTAAATATAAAAAGTTAGTATTTTTTGACAACTGCTTGGTTGGAAATAAGCAAATGTCTGCATACAGCAGCCGAGGGAGAAACGTGATCCAAACCTAAATCCTCCTAAATAACACAGAGTTAATCATGTGCACCACATTAGATCGCGCTGGGACAATGTTGTTTGTGGTTTATCTTGATCGCAGATGTGTTGGCATTTCTCACTCGATGACTTAACGGCATTACGCCATTAACGCCTTTAGAGTGTTAATTTATTTGATTCCCGCTGGACCTGCGCACCATGCAAGCCAACACAACTGTGTCAGTGGAGACAGCCGACTTCCCCGGTGCTGCCAGGGTCAGTGATGCGAGGTTTACTCTGATTCAACAACTCTGTTTATCTAGTGTCTCCGTACAGGGTGTGGACGGTTACATTGTACTGAATATGTATAAAACACGTTCTTTTCTATTGACACAATCAGTAACCCTGTTAAAGTATTTTGTGGTTGTGTTTTCTTGTGTGGCTTCAGAATCATTTTAAAAAGAAGCATGCTGGGACCAGTGACAGTGCCTCAGAGAGAGCAGCCTGGTCCGCCAAGTTGTTGTCCATTCCTCGCTCCAAGTTTTCCTAAGTAGCACTTATAATGGGGACTCTGCTGAGTTAAGAGCTGTCAGAGCATTTTGGAAACATTGTGAATATGGACCCTGGTGGGGGTTTTTTTCTGTCCTGCTTTACTCCACAGTCTGTGTGTCTTTGCCCCGAGCTTTGTTTTTTTATTTCAGGTTTTACATCGGCCTCAAGTTTAATTCCAAGTTTTATGAACAGTGTTGAAAGGCAGTAAATCCGTCTTTGTATAACCTGCAGATATATTCAAAAGTTCCAGTGTTAATACAATACCTCAGTTTAGGTGCCAACACCTCGCGCTCCTCCTTACAACTCTTTACTTTGAGAAATTTAGAAATGTTTTTCTGCAAAACGTTTCCAATAAGATACATCGTCTAATTTTGTTGTAGCACAAAGCAATTGCACAAGATTTGAAATGCAGTACAACTAAAAAACAGTTCATTTAAATCTGACAAAATAAGTGAATGACACTGGATAATTTTGGTGATTTTATTTTGCTAATTTAACGAAGACGTTTAACGTTTCTGTCGAGTTGAAATAGAGTGTATGGTCGTTTTTTTTTCTGTTTAATAAACAAAATAGATGTCAGAATATTTTCTTTCTTGGCATTTGTGACTTCATTTTGTTTATTTATTAGACTAAAAAAGCAAAGACAGCTTGTGGAACATAGTGATCTTGACACTGGTCTCCTAGCTGACACTATGGGAAGGGACAGGGACTGACACTGTACACACACACACCTGCATGAATATATCACTATCACTGGTTGTCGTTGTCTGTATCAAGGAAGAATTGGTTGCGTTGACTCAAAATCTTTAATCACATGGATTTAATATTTATGTACAACCTGAATGTTTTGTGAATGACAGAATGGTGGCGTTTGGTTATGAAAAAGTGCACAAATGTTTCCTCTGCCTACTCTATTGTTTTCTATATCAGGATACCTCAGATTTGTCGCCAGGTTGACCCATATTTAGGTTCGTTTTTCAGCAGTTGGGGTGAAGTGGTAACGTTGCACATAGAAGGAGTGTCGTTGTTGTGGTTTTCTGATTTAGTAAAAACTTGACCGGAACATTCAGCAGCCCATCAGTGTTTTCTGTGGCATAGAAACATCTCTTGTAAACACAGAGGACATGCTGCATCCTTTTCCCTCTTTTTGGGCAGTTACTCACTTTATATAAAACATCATTCACTCACCACACCTGAGCTCAAAACATAAATTTTAATGCTCTGAAATTGAAATTCTTTAAACCCCTCTCACAAACATGGGAAAAAAATATTCCACATTTAACAAACTCCTTCTCCTCCAGATGCCTTGTTAATTATTCCCGCCCTCTGAATAATTGAGGAGCTCGTAAGTATGAATCATTTAATGACGCCGCCGCCTGCATCCATACACGTGGAGATTCTGACACGAGCTGGCGAGGAAACGGCACCAGAAGAACACGGCCTTCACACATTCATTTTAACACCGTCCTAGTTTTTATTAATGAACTCCTTGAGATTTTTTTTTTTTTTTTTTAATATGGGCCGGATTTCCTTTTCTTAATATAATGGAAGAGCGTTGTAAATGCGGTCGAAGAAAGTGTTTTTTTATAGCATGTGTTTCTGCAGAGTGAGAGGAGCAGCCCCAGTTTCACAGCTGATGTCGTTATGTATGTACACAATGAAAATCAAATTCTTTTTTTTAATTAATGAGTCTGTGTGTTCAGAGCCGGTCGAGGTGGTCGGATGATAATTAAACAGGACATTTCCATCTCTGTGTTGATAAATGTGGCTTTGCAGCTTATGTGACACAACACAAAATGGACTGTTCAAGAAGGGACCCTGTGTCTTGCATCATGTCGTGGATGAACAAGTTAGACCTTGTTTACTTCAGCAGCGGGGAATGCTTTGAAGATGAAAATACTTAGATAATTGGCAATTTAACAGTGGAAAGATGTGTGACTTTCATACAGAAATGTTGACATTTCAGAACTCGCCATGTTGTCTAATTTGCCGTTGAACACATCACAGTTTTTTCACCCTCTCCTCCAGTGTTAATAGATTTTAGATAGAAACTAGAAAAGTGCACTCAGTAGAGTGCAGATCTCCGCCAGGCAGCCGGCTGGGCTGATTGCGGCCACTCTTGACAATTCCTGTAATTTCAGCAAACAGTGCAGCACATCTCAGAAGCGTTCCAGGAGTTAATAAAAATACACGCCTCGTCTGTTGTTCTCGGAGCCACGGCACAAAGCAGACAGAGTTTTCCTGCTAACAGGTACTGCATGTGAAATATTAATATGGTATAATTATGAGGATGAATGTATTTTTAATAACTAAAACACAACCAGAAATCTTTTATCCCTGTCATTGTTAACTGGAGTATAAATGTTATTAATTTTGTCTGTTGGCTACAGCACAGCAAAGAAGGAAATAACGAAAAAGAAACCATTTACTGAGCCTTTTTACCTGCTTGTGGTAGAAGGACAAATTCTGAAATTGAAGCAGGCAAAACTCCGCTTCTGAAACACGCCCACTGTAGTGTGACGCCGTGTGGTGGATAGAACAAAATCTGGTCGCAACTGTGTCCAGTGGAATTGTCCTTTCAGGCTCCCTCAGTCAAGATGGTGGCAAGCTAACAAAAACAGGGACTAAAACATTTTGTATGGTGCCTAACTTTAGTGGATCATAACGTATCGAGCATGGAATTAATCTGCAGATGCTCCAGTTCAAAATAAGGCCAACGTTTTCTATGGATGTGAGTTTTGAGCATTAACAAAGACCAAAACTGGACCTGTAACAGACGGCAAGGCTTTTTGTTTTCAACCTAGCCGACTTCCGCAAGACTTGCGCCCCCTACTGGCCGGTCAAAATTTGTGAGAAGTCAGCAGTCAATGACGACGCAAGACAGTCACTTTGACTATGTGACGTCTTTGAGCATACACTAGCGTAGGGCTGTACCCAGATATTTGGATATTCGAATATGCATTTCTATGGGTAGGTATTAGTTATGAAAATTTGGTATTCGATATTGTTTTTTTTTTTGTTTTTTTTTAAACATATTTTTTTGGTGCTAAATGTAGTCTTTTTGTTGTTGGTAAATGTAGGTTATCAATAAAAATCTAAACTTTTAAATTGCATTTTTAAAAATGTGAAAATATAGTATAGCCTACCAACGGAGCTTGTGCGCATAGCATGCTTGAGCACATCTGTCTGAGGCTGTGGATCAGTGCCAAGTTTTACCACTTTATCACTATTCCCTCTAACTTGTAGCTGTTTTTTCGTTATCTTTTGAATTTAATATGAATTATGGAACCGTTTTTGTCAACGTTTGTTTCCCCTGTTTTGTACAATAAATTATTGTTTAAAGTTTCAACAAGTTTCTTTTGGAATGCGTGACCCAAGTGTGTTTTGAAAATGACTGCGGACTGTCACCTGCTCAACACATCAGTACCTTCGGATGCCATGACAGTAATAGCCAAAACTTGTAGTGCAAAACTCGGCAATACAATTAGGTCCAAAAAAAACCCCAGGAGGCAGACCAAGGAGGCAACACCCACCCCCCGACCCCCGCCGTTAACGAATATTCGTTATAAATTCTGCCGAAGGTCCGAATGTTAAAAAAACGTATTCGGGACAGCCCTACACTAGCGTACACAAAATATTACCGGCAATTTACACAGAGCAATGATCGTCTGGCAGCGAGATTAGCCATGGAGATTCGTATACACACACACACACACATGTCCAAAGGCTTGATTCTCTCCAGGCTTACATCTTGCGGTTATAATAAACAAAGTAAATATAAATGTTCCTTCTTTACAAGTGGGTTAGTGTTTGCTTCATGTTTCGTTGTTTCTCTTTTTCCACTTATGTTCTCATTTAGCTAAATACAGTCATCACAACTATAAATAACTTATTTGTCTCGGTTTTACGAAACCCAACTATTGAGCCCAAACATTTGTCTTTACTTTATCTCAAAGTCCAAAGGTTTTCAATGTTACTGCTGTACTGTACTGTAATTGTTACAGTACAGTTATTTTATTAGTTTGTGGTGCAGCTACAACCTGAAGGTAAACTCCATCTGATGTCTGTTCGTGTTTGCGGTTGTCTGGGTTAAAACAAAAAGTGTCTCCAGATGACAGATGATGATTCACTTTTAGGAGCTAAAATGTGTTCAGGATTTTGTTCTCTAAACTTTTGTCTGATCTGTTGTGTGTGTTTTTTTCTGTGTTGGTTGTTGCTCTGATTCGCTGCAGATCCTTTGTGTGAGGTTTGTTTGGGTCACATGGTTCTGATTGGTCACTTGTAATGGAAACACTTGTTCTCCCAGCCTGATTCCAGACCTCTGAGTCTCTACACATTTTTTTTATTGATCAGAAACAAGCAAGACATTCAGCTTTTTAGGTGAGATTCAGACAATGTCATCTTCCTCTTCTCCTGACAGATTATGGTCCATAGATGGAGATGAGAAAGATGAGCTATACAGGTTGTTATAGGTCGACTTGCAGATATAATGACTCTTAAATGAACATTTTCTTTGATCAACATAGCAAATGTTAACCTAGCAACTGCTTTTGTGTGGACTGAAAATGACGTTGGGATGGATTTGTCAGACCCCCCCTCCCTTGTCCCAGACAGAAAATGGCTAACATGAACACAGTGTCTGACTGAATAATGAAGTGAAAACAAAATTCATTCTGCTTATCAGGCTACTGATGTACCACAAAAGGACTTTTCTGGAATTGAAAATGCCTCTGTGGCGTGGAAATCTATAATTATTAATCAAAGACGAGAGTTTCCAATTAATAGTGCAGCTTCATGTTTACGTCTCACCTTGCCATCCCTTGCTCTTTTTCCTCCTAAACAGTTTGTGGAGAAGCAGCAGTCGGGCTTCAGGTCTCTGGAGAACAAAGAGCCAGTCCCATTTTGCGGCCTTTTGTTTCTGTCAGCCTGCCACTGCTCACCGCCAGGAGTGGAGGGGCTTTTGTAACTGGAGAACCATTGATTAAGTTCCCTCTCCACCCCTGACCTGCTGCTGGAGCCCGGCGGGACGGTGCTGGTGGTGGAGTCAATGGTGGTTGGGGAGGGGGGCGTTAAGTGACAGTTGACATAGGACAGGTCTGCTGTTTTTGAGATTTGAAGCCCTTTTGATGTCTTTGAGATTTTGGCCTCCGAGCCCCCCGAGCCTGGCATCACAGGGCACGATCTCCCGATGATGTCACTTCCCTCTTGACATGAAATGGAGGCAAAGCTGCCCGAGCCTGCAACTTCTCAGCATGACAAGTCCTCCATTTATGCAGTTTAGAGTGTGTTTAGTTTGCCTTTACTGGTAATCAGTGTTTTGTTTATAATACATGGGACTCATTTCACTTCATGGGAGCTTGAACACTCTTTTTGTATTTCTCTGTAAGGTGTAAAGAAATTGGTGAATACATGCTGCCTTTAGAAATGGAGATAAGTCATTAAATTAGTCCTGAGAATGATCTGGGAGACAGGGTAGTGTTTAAGTTGTTTTCGGTCTCGGGATGCGATCACTTCCATCTTGTGTTTTAACAGGAGCAGCAACTGTAATGCTTTAATTGTAGGTGTTATACTGACACTAAAGCATTTGTTTATTTTGTACAGAGGCCTGTTACTGTTGGGTACGTGCAGCATGTAGGCATACACAAGTGCAGGTATTTGTGGATGTTACAAAGGGGAACATTTCCTTAATTACTAACGATCATTGCTCTATGTGTATATTTTACTTTTAGCTGTATAAACATGCTTTTCTACAAACCCTTTCTTTCATTAAACAAAAGAAACCACAAGTGTTGTTTAAATAAAGGCAGCTGTGCAATTTTTCCTTAAATAATGAGTAAAGAATCATGAATCTGACTAGATGTTTGTCGCGAGATTAAACAGTTTCCAGTAAATTTTGAGAGGTACAAAAGCAGTATTGAGATATAAGGCACTTGATCCAAATTATTTGATAACATTTTTAAAAAAGCAGCATTATTTTTAAATCCTTAACTGGATCTTTACATAAGCTGGATATACCTGGGTACAGAAAATATGTCTTGAAAGAGCTACATTTGAATGCACTCTTACAAAACATGGTAGCTAAAGGGTTGGAGAGTGATAATCGCTGCTTGACACAGTGCCGTCAAATGAAGCTGGCATGCTTTTTTTAATCTGTACCTTCTGCTGTGAGCCATGTTGTCTGTTCAAACTACTCCACTAGTTTATTCTCCCAGCAGTCTGCTGGTTGGTGTTTTGGCCCCGGGGGCCACGTCGTGCCCGTCTCCTCAGCCTTCCTCCCATCAGCCCTGCAGCCAGGCGGACTGTCAGCAGCACAATTAAGGGCTGTGCTGTAATGAAAGGGGCATTAGCAGAAGCAATTTATTTCCCAGCGCAGTGCCGGAAGGTTTCTCCGGTGCTGATATTCCAATGCAGGCTTTGTGTGCCATACTTGGCCATTATGGGAGGGATGAGGAGGACGCACCCTGCCTGAACAAATGGAGTTAAGGGGGAGAGAGGAATAAGAGGGGGGGCTGCATTAAGGTCATCATTCACCGTTCTTTAAAATCAATTCTCATTTGAATATTTTTTATAGTGCGCTCATGTTCATTCTTTTTTTCCTCCTCTCTCGTGAATATCCATCATTCGACATGTTCTGTTTTTGCTTCTGTCCCTTTTCTTCCTGTTGGGTTTTCTTGTTTGCTTGTTTATCTCTCCCACCTTTGCCTCTTTCTCCACTCCCTTGAGCACCCCCCCACCACCACCACAACCATCTCCACCACCCTCACCACCCCCCTCTCCGTTATTCCTGTGTTCATTTTGTTCCTCTGAAGTTTATTGAATTAGCGCAGACAGCTGAAATGCAGAAGATAAGAGAGGCGCTCTCTCTGCTCCTCTCAGAGAAATGGTATTGCACCGTGGATGAGTGAGCTGTGTGTGTGTGTGTGTGTGTGTGTGTGTACAGCAGGGGGAGGGGAACTGATGCAGAGGTTATAGAGGGAGGAAATGGGGAGCATTGTGTTTTGATGTTCCTCCTGAAAGAGCGATAAAGACGGTGTGAGTTTAGTGGAAGAGCAGTGACTGTTTGGTCTCCAGCTCAGCTGTGATTATCTTTTTAAATTCATTATTAATGTAATGTCATGGACAAATGTTCTTTTATAGATTTTGTTGTGAAGTTCGACAGGGCCGTGGTGAAGTACAGACGTCCATTTCCAGTCTGCTGTGATTTAAGTGCCGATCATTGAGGCTGCGTATTATTTAGAAATAGTTTTGTTTCTGTTGGCACACCCTGTTCAGCTCAATAAGACAGATAAACACATGAAAAGTACATATTATTTTCTCCTTTTTGTATCACAGTTCAAATAGTTTTAGGTCCTGGAAATCATCAGGGGCTGCAACAAATTATTTTATCATTATGGATTCCTCTATCAGGTCAGAAATAGTGAAAAATGCTGATATAAAAAATACTAAACGTGTGACACAAAAATATCTGCAAAACCTCACATTTATAAGCAACTGGATAAATGACTTAAACAATTTGATTGTTTTTTAAACTTCTGTTAGTCAACTGTTTGATTAATTTCTATACCGTTTCAAGCATTAAAACATATTTTTAGTGGTGACATCATGCTACCAGAAGCAACTTTTCTGACCCTGTTTGATAGAGAATTTAAATTTAGGAAGCAAGTTGTCATGGAAATACTGTATGCGAATGATTTTAATTTTTATGACCTGCAGCTCACATTGTCATCACAGAATTACCAGGAATTCTGCTGCATGTGTTGTGCTCGTTTTATGATGAGTGAATTATAAAGTTATATTGCAGTTGTGTGTGCGTGCGCAACTGCACACACCCACACACCCTCACACACGCACATACGCACACACACACACACACACACACACACAATCACTGCCTGTAGAGCTGGCTTGACTAGAGCTTTGTCTTTCTGCTACCCTCTAAACCACATAGACTGCGAGTCTCGATACTGTTTGTCACGTATGAACAGGTCAGCTTTAGTTGATTAGCAGTCAATCCACATTTCCCCTTTGACCCCTGGAGGTTTCAGGTGGCTGTGTCCCTGCTGGTGGCCTCGTATTGATGAGAAATCATTAGCAGGACAACTCCATTAACAGTGACGAGAGAGGCAGGAGCTGCAGGTTAATCCTGCAGCAACAGGTGGCAGCAGGTATAAAATGGACAGAGACCCAGACCAGACTGTGATTGACATGTGTTTCTGTCCGAGACAAGTGGGCAGCTCAGAGGTCGTTGACCCCATTAACCTTGCCAGGACTTGGAGGGGGGCGTTGCTGCCAGGAAAAAAAATTGATTCATCAAAGTAGTGCATTTTTAAAATTGATTTTAATTCTTTAATGCCTGAATCGATGTAATTCAAATGCTATTGTTCATTTTAGTCTGAGTGGAAGTAAAGTAAGTGAAGACTTTGATTGTTGTTATTTATGATTAAAGTGAGGTCATATTCATTCAAGAAAAACAAAGCCAGACCTTCAGTTATCAGCTGTTGCAACTCAGATACAGGTCATGCAAACCCCAGCGCTGGGGGTCTGATGCAGGACAGCCCCGACTTCACGCCAAATCAGTGTAGTTTCTGTTGCTGCTGTTACATGAGCTGCAGTGAACCCTGGTGCTGGGGTTTGCGATGGCTAAATTCAAGTTGCTACAGCTGCTGCAGGTACACCTCTAGAGCTGCAGCCCACTCTCCTCCTAGCGAAATAGTCTCCTCGGCAGGGAGCAAGGTAGAGAGACCACAGGTTGCGCTAGCTAAATTCGTATCTCATTTGAGCCCTGATATACAAAGAGAGAGCAGGGGAAGGGGCTGAGCGAAATCAATGCACTGCACACAGCTCAACGATGAAATAATAAATAAGATTTAGCTAATTTTATGTTTAATGTTTTTCTTTATTCTGTTGCACATGTGCATTTTATACACCCCTTTTCTATATATGATGATGCTGCTGACACAAAAGTCAAAGACACTGACTGATGTGCATTGGTTTTGAAAACTTGCCTTATGATGAACACTCTCTAGACGTGTATGATTTAACTTTTTCCCATGGTCTAATGTTTAAAAAAGGAAACAAAAATTGCAATAATTTATAATAATGAATTGCAATACTTGAAGCAAAATCACAGTACATATCAAATTGGCACCCAAGTGTTGTGATAGCATCGATTTGGGAGATAAGCGTGTCCCCACCTTATGGTGCACTACAAGTATGAAGGTTTGTGGACACCCATGTCCACGTACTTGTTAACTTTTGATTGTTTATCATGATTTACACAAGGCTTGTTTTGTTCCAGTTAAGAGGAATCTTAATCCAACTCTCCGTTGTAGGATCAGTGTGGGGAAAGCCCTGTCTTGTTTTAACATGTCAATGTCCCTGTGCACGAGGTCAGCATCAGAAAGAAATGCTTGTCCCAGTTTGATGTAGAAGAACTTGACTGGTCTGCAGAGTCCTGACCACAACCCACATTTGGTATAAACTGGAATGCTGAATGGGAGCCAGACCTTATCACCCAACATCAGTGTTTGACCAGCGAGGTTCCAACATCTCTCAGAGCGGAGGCTGTTAAAGCAGCATAGGTCTTCACCTTCTTCAGATTGTTCACATACTTTTGGCCATGAATTGTACATAAAAATTCTGAAGAGATTCTTGTTATGTTAAGTATATTCTTTCTATATAATTTAAAGCACTTATACAGTATAAGTGAGTGCTGAATAACACAGTTTCAATAGATTAAAACTATTCCTCTCTTCCCTAAACATATTAGGAGAAACAGTTACTTGAGTTAACATCTCAGATCTTTCATGTTTTGTCTCTCTGCTGAAAATCCATCTTTCATGTCAATATTATCAAAATCCTCCTTATTGTTTGTAGATGGTCGAGAGGGAGAGGATGGGTTATAGTTGGAAAGCATTCACCTGCCTTGTCTCTGTTTTGTCCTTTTACCTCCTTTCTTTGATTAAAAAAAGGTGGATTTCACAGTTGAAATCACTGGGCGATTGCAGATCTGCAGCGATCCCTCTGGCCGGCTCTTATTTATACATTACAGCTATACATGAAGTTATCTCTTGTAGTGATGGATAGCGGGTTTAAATGTAACTAATACTAAAGTGCATGATAAGCTCTTTAGCTGGACAGTTTTTTGGCCGCGCAGCAAACCGCCACGTCTGTTTTGGACAACGTGAAGACTCGGGAGGAAGTGTTGCAATCAATCACAATGATTATGTGGCGTCCTTAAAGAGCTGGATGAGTTGGAGATTGACACAGACCGCGACCTTCTTATCTGCTGCGAGTTAAGTGTCACGTTTGAAGAAGCAAGCCCAGGCTGAACTTTGACCCTGTTTGCTTGTGTGTTTTTCTAAAAGGCCATGGAGCCAAGTGCACTCAGTCAAATTGAATATCCTCCCACAGACATCAGAGAGCACTCCTTCTTCCCTCCTTCTGTCTCTCCCACGCTGATTTATACTTCGCTTGCTGTTATTCTCCTCCATATGACACATGTAACCAATAACTGTGTCCGGGTTCAGTCCGCTTTTCCGGGATTTAGTTGTGTTTCGCATTTACCTTTTATCGTTTTATGATCTGCAAACATTTGTTTGCCAAAGCAGTTTTCTTTCAGTTTACACCGATATTATAAATGGGCTTTTTATGTGATTTATGGAGGCAACTTTATCTTTATTTTTCTACTTTACTGCCAGCTCTAATGTTAATAATCAAATTGAAGTGTTTAATTTTCAATTCACATGAAAGTCCTTGTTGGATTTGCATAGTAACATTTCCATCTGAGGCCGTATGTGATGTGAATAAATTACAACGTTAGATGTGAAAGTAGCAAAGAAACCTGACTTGGGCAAGGCAAAATAAAAAACAACAAATTGGTTTGATGTACTGCACTGAAGTGAAAATTAATGTTGCAAAAGTGCAATTGTATAATGTTGTTTCCTAAAATGGAGAGGGATAAATGTTGCAGCTGTAGGTGACTAGAAGTTAATGCCCTGAGGTTTTTCTACTGGGGGATCACAGACGTTTCTTCATCCAGCAGATATTTCTGCAGCCACAGACCTCGGTTTTGTGTCAGCTCCAGTGTCATGGCGGATTTGAGAGTGTGCTCCTGCCTTCCTCAAGTGCATTAGCATTTCTCTTTCTCCCCCCGCTCTTTTCCCTCCGCAGTCTTCCCTCTGATGTCACGCCGAAGCTCAGACATGTTAACACGAACCTTCATGCTAACACAGTTCAGTCTGTCACTGGAGAATATTCTTTTACCTGCTGCCGGAGTGCAAGAGGACTTTTTCATTTTCACTGTCTCCGTTTACAATAGATCAGAGGCCTTTGCTGCACTGCTGAACTCCTGAACTCCTGTATACATTACTAATGAACCTCTGGATTGTTATACAGTCATATGTTAACAGGAAAGACAGAGGCCCTCTCTCTTTGTGTGTGCGTGTGTATGTGTGTGTGTGAGACCTATGCAGCACTATCATGAAGGTTTCTTGGCCCGGGCCTGCTCTTAATTGATAGGGGCTGCTGGTATTTACTTACATTCTCAGGGTGGATTAAATCTCAAAGGAAAGGGGAGGAGATGGAGGTTGTTTTTCTCCTGGCTTTGTTTTAATATGCACGCCTGTGTGGGTGCATATATACATGTACAAATGTGTGCGTATTGTCATCCCATGTGGTTCTGTGTTTGTCCTTCCTCCATGACGAGAATTGTCGAATCCTGTAAAGCTGCATGACATCCAGGCACCACAGAGCACCAAATCTAATCACCAGCTACACTGCAATGTATGTGCTGCTCCGCTGGTTCAAGTTAATGTGTTTGTGTGTGTATATAGGAGCAGTATTTACTGCACATGCTCAATAGTAAATATCATTATGTCCATAGCTAGTTTTTCATTTTGTCCAGTGAGTCCAGGCCTGCATGGGTGACTGAGAAGCTCGCTCTGCTCCTGTGTATCTGAAGGTTTAAAGGAGCAACAGGACCAGCGGCTACCAAATACTGACGACTGACTGAGTGCAGGCTGCAAACAAGAAAATAGAATTAGCAGACTCAATCCTAGATTCAGGTAAAACAATAAGATACGATCTAGGATGTCCAATTTGAGTAACTGATCCATGGCTTCGAAGACTTATCAGATGCTAAAACAATGCACAGCAGTTAATAATATGTAGAAGGACTTGCTCTGGAAACTTACCACAGTGACACAGATTGTATCTTTCAGTTGAAGGTAAACAGTAGACATGTGGTGTTCACATTAAAGAGGCTGTTCAGTGCTTAATCAAAAACACATCATCACCTGTAGTGCTGTTTATCAATCTATCAATCGAGCGTTGAATATATTGGCTGTAGAGATGTCTGCCTTTTCTCCAGTGTAATGGAACTAGATGGCGCTCGGCTCATGGTGCTCAAACCGCCAAAAAACTAAATGATTTGAAAACTTAACAGCAATGTCTCTTTCCAGAAATCATGACCTGGTTATTCAAGATAATCCACAGACTTTGTTGTGAGCAGTTTCATGTAGGAACTATTTTCTTTCTCCCCCCCACTTCATCCACCAGTCGTATCACTACATAGAATGAATTGTGCATCTACACATGGACAGGAGGCTCATGCTTGAGACAGCAAACTGAGCTGTAACGTTAGCTAGCTCAGTGGTGCGAGGTGAGCTAGCAGTAGATGCACGCTGGACGATAGAAAGAAAAAATTTCCTACGTGAAACTGCTCGCAATAAAGTCTGTGAATTATCTTAAATAACCGGGTCATAATTTCTGCCACAGTCAGAGTGCCATTTATTTCTGTTATATTTTAGAGAAAGCAGACATCTCTACTGTCGATATCGCCAACACTCTGCAACTCACCCCAAAACAATGTAGACTGATAAATAGCACTACAGGTAAAAAGAAAAATATCTATTTTTGATTTTGGGGTGAACTGTCCCTTTAAGTGATTTACCAGTATCTTGCAGTTGCATGTATGTGATGATGTATGACGTCACAATGTGTGTTTAATTGTCCAGCCGGCATGTTTTTACCCAAACCCTCCGCGTTGGCACCCCCACTGCATCAACACAGTCTCCTCACTCAAATGTATGGGGGTGCTGAATTTCAGGCACTGCTGTTGTCTTTGTCAGAGTAAAGATTCTGAGCAGCCTCTTCTTCCCCAAAGCTTCCAGTTCATTCAGTTTTGCTGAGGCAGAAAAAACACACTCGTGGGGGGACTCGAGACGCAGCAAGTATGCAGCTGCTGGTGCAGACAGTGGCCACTGATCACAGATGGTGATTACAAATGGTGGCTAGACCACAGGCAGTGGCAGTGGACGAGATTTGTGCGATAAGGTGGCATGTTCAGTGACACAACAGTAATTTGACGTTGCCATGCTGTTACTACGAAGGTATATATCTCTTTAATATCTGTGGTTGTATTGGGCCTGTCTAGTCAGTCTTGTGAATCAGTAACAGCAATGTGTGTGAAGTATATTATTTATTTATTATAGGTCTATCTTAAAATGTTATTTATTCTTTACGTTGTTGAACCTGGGTAATGAATTTAGCTCCCTCATGTTTTTAACATGTTTGAATGACGATATACTGAACCTTGAACCTTGGACCTTGACAGATGAAGTTTCAGGTTTTTTACGTAACTGGATTAGACAATGAAATTCACACCTATAGTTTGTCAGATTCCAAATTCATTTTCAGAAAATTGAGTCTTAAATGAATCTTTTAAAAGACTTAAAAATGCTAAGATATGGGAAGTAGGATTTTATGAAGAACTTTTTTCTGACGCTGCATTTTAAAAACTCAAAATAATTGGTAACATCAATTTTTCTGGCATAATTTGCATAAGTTCTCTTGGTTGTCAAAGCTCAAGATGGTAGAGTCAGCAGACACTGAAGTTTTGTTTCCTGCAGGGATGCTCAGAGCAGAGGATCTGCTGTCTGCCAGCTAGTTGTCACAACATGGAGGAGTGCAAATTCAACAAAAATTGACTATTTTAAAAAGATAATGTAGCATGGCTGAAACTGGTACAAGGCAATGCATACCAGGTATTTTCCGGTTCTGTTTTACCTTCGTCTCCACCACGAGACAAAAAAGTTCTAAGTATCAGTTTACAGGATTTTTTCTTAAATTTCATTTCAAGTGTCATTAAAAAAGTCTAACCTCTGACTTACCTTAAAATATTGAAACCCTGTCTGGAGGTTTTGGAGCAACATGTTAAGACATTGCTCTCCAAATGAGGGACTATCTTGTGCAAGAGTGGTGTTAAACCCTCGACTAGAGTTCAGAGAGTTGACAAGGAGCACTGAAGCTGCTCTGTAGGTTCATGGTACATCACAACCTTTCAGAGACACCTGAAATTTGTATATCAGGATAGAAAATTTTATCCAAACTACATTCGGTGGCTGCACATTACAGATGGTGACCAGGGTGTCCTACGTTGTGCCACCATTAATATGAACTAGCTAACTGTTTCAACTCAAAACCAGAACAACAGATTCGACACTGTTTGTGAATCTTTTCTACGTCTAATATTCTTCTCAATATGCCGCAGAAAAAAGGAAAATTGCTTCCCAAATGAGACTCCTCAAATGCAATGTTACCCCCCCAACAAGATTTTCCTTTGTGCCAAGGTGCCTATTTTCTCCTTCTCTGGTAATGACATCTTCTCCAGTCTGAAACCTTTTGATTTCATCTGCTTCTCTGGCTGTTTTCATGCCATGTTTGTGCACACACGCGAGTTAACTCTGTGTGTGCGTGTGCTTGTCAGGTTGGAGATTGCAGCGTTGATTATGTGTCTCATGTTTTCGACGGAGTGACATCCCTTCTAATGAAATAATGGTCTAGTGGCAGAGTGCTGGAGGATTGCACATTGTAGACTTCAATTACAGACAAGATGATTTTTTTTTCCTCTTTTCCTTTCAGTCAGTGAAAAAGTACAGGTTTTTCTTCCTTTTAACAGACGTACTTACATTGAACAAAAAAAGCTGAATAAAAGGTTTTTTCCAGCCAGACTTGGGTCTAAGTGTTTTTTCTTTAGATAATGGATAGAAAGGACATGGCATGCCTTAATTCACCGTCTCTTTAGCCAATCTGATGCCACAAAACAGCCATTGGCCTCCTTGTGTGTACAAATCAACTTGGGCACTGGTTGTTTTCTGGCCCAAACCACACATCTTGTACACCGTTGTAATGTCTCGTCTTTTCTTTGAGATGCATTTGGCTCTGATGCATGCATTATTCTGTAGAATATATAATTTATTTTGCACAACAAATGGTCTTTTAAAGGGTGCAGTTTTCAGCTGTGCCCCTTCCACTGTCTGGTCTGAAATTAGCATCCTAAAAATATGCCTCTGGTTCGAGTACACCTTTATTAATTATCACAAAGAGGAGAAAGGGCATGTTCTTTGAATTGCAGCTCTTTTTAAAGATAATAATGTTCAGGATTATGAAATAAAACCAAAGGCAGATGTCTCATAAATAACAGGAAAAATCCATTCCTTGGAAAATCGGTCAGGTTTGGTCTTTTTGTTGGTGACAGCATGGAATTAAACATAATTGAATGTTGACAGTGTCTTTTGACCTGTTAGAAATCAGTTTCTTAAAATTTGTGCAACACTTTTCAGACTGAAAACATTATGAAAATCACAGCCAAGGCGCTAAAGACATTTTTTAAAGTCAGTAAAATGTCTGCAAACATCAAGGACTGAAAATATTCACAAACTGTTGAGGGTGAACACCTGCAATTCCTGCACTTCAGCAATTATAAACCTGTCTACACGATCATGACTCATCGAAAAGGAGAACATAATTGTTTACAGTTACAGATTGTTTAACTCTGTCATCATTTTCACAGTATCATTTTATATTATTTAATCACTAACATTACTCAATTACAACTTGAAACAGTTTGTAAGGCAGCGTGTTAAAGTATTATTTCCCCTTTTTGTAGGGTCAGGTGATTGACAGATCAGAGTATAAGAAAGTGTAGCAAAGATATGATAATTCTTGATTTACCACAATAACAGAGGTGTAAGTCATTGAGTATCTTGGTATGTGAAAACTGCACAAAGAATGAATGACAGCAGGTCCTTGGTCTCACAGTCTGCATCACTGCAGGGCTGAAATACAAACTGAATTGAATTCAGTGAAACAGAGTCACTGGCATTATAAAACTTGACCCAGTGATGCAGAATTTACTGTTTTGTCCCAGGTTTTTTTTCCAGTATATGTTTAGCAACCTTTATTCAAAGCAGCATCAGGTAAGAGAGGAGGGATGTAATGCAACAAAGTTCCCGTATGGACTCAAACCACTCGATATGATGTCCATCCTAACTACAAGGCTACTAGAATGCCCCATATTATAGTACTCAATAAATAAATGGTCAGAATTCCACAAAATTAAATATGCACTATGCAGGATTTGATGCAAGACAATGTAATCCCTCTCAGTCATCACTTTTGATCCACTAGAAGTCTGTGGCTGTGTATTTTTCTGCATAGGGCGTGTTCCCCACAGTGCTCAGGTGAGGTCCGGGCTTTATTAAAAGGTAGCGACCAGGTGCCAAACCGTAAACAGTAGGCATCCAAGAGACACAGTGCCAAAAAAAGAAATGCAAATACAGCGGGGGTGAAACACCAGATGAATGAATTGGGGTTGACTTTTACTTTCACTTTTGCTGGCGAGTGTGTTTACAAAGAGTAGCCAACAATTCTTCATACTCTACCTTTAAATAGTGACATCTAATTAGAAGTTCAACCAACCAGTTAGCACACAGAAGACTAGAATCTAAAACTTGTCAGACTATAATCAATCCAAATAAAATATAACGATTGAGAAGCCTCCATACTTTTGTTACTGAATCATTATTTTATCATGACATCGAGTCAAGAGCTTAAATTCGTTTTCTGTCTCTGTCTTTTCAGGGTGGACCCCATTCCTTATGACACTCCCAAGCCAGCAGGACACACCAGGTTTGTGTGTGTGTCAGACACACATTCGCGTACAGACGGCATCCAGATGCCCTACGGCGACGTGCTGCTGCACATGGGTGACTTCACCGAGCTGGGCCTGCCCTCCGAGGTTAAGAAGTTCAACGACTGGCTAGGTATTAAGCTGCTTAAGACGCACATTCATACACACGCTGCCGGACGCACGCACAGTTTTCGCGCTCACACAAAGCCGACATGCACAAGCCCTCTCGTGAGCAGGGGGGACAGGCGAAGGCACGAGACATGTTGCACGCACAACCAGTAACTGGACCACACAATGCCTCCATTCCCCTCCCCTGCTGACCCCACAACTGCTGTGCTAAAGTGTCCAGTTTAACCCTTCTGACCTAACACCCTGGCTCAGTTAACCTTTGACCTCTCCCTCTGGCCCCATGCTGTGGGTGGGACCGCTGGGCTGTGTGTGTGTGTGTGTGTGTGTGTGTTGTGTCTATCCCAGCAGCAAGTGTTTCATCTGTAGACCCTCCAGGGGAGAGCTGGAGCATTTTTGTCCCTCTAATGTAGTCGTGTTTCACACACAAAAAAACCACACATACTGTCTTGACATTCCCTCTCACCAAGTGCATGAATCAATAAGTGCCACACAGGACTGTATCGTTTTAAGACACTTGAGATCTTTTGTCGAAATCATTTGTATTTGCCTGTTGATCAGCCCTCAGCAGGTCAGAACAGACAAAAAGTATCTAAAAGACTGAAAGCAAAGTAAATTTTAGCAGCATCGTGATTGCGTATTAAGAAAATGGAAAGACGCGAGTTAACAAATGTACCGTAGAATGCAAGAATCAAGGTGAAGACATGTCTGCATGAATTGAAAATGTTTAATCTTAAAGAGAAAGTTTGCGAATTCTGAAGCCTTTTCACTCAAGTCGGTGAACTTGCATTGAAAGTAAGAAGGAGAGACAGGAATTCTTTGTACCAAGCTGTCACACAAACACAGACAAGACATCCTCCCAACACAATATTCGTGTGCATGAAGCCACCTACTTACACCTTATGTCTCTCATTGGCTGTTAGGAGAGAATAAACATCCAAATAATCCAGTGGCCAAGGGAGAAAATTGGCTTTGTGTTCTATCTGGACAGACTTGTGCACTTTTTGCTCAATAGTTTGGCCTATGCACAAAAAATTGGACATGAGAATGAGACACAACAAGAAAAAGGAAGTGGTTTGATGTTGGAAAAGCTTATTATCCAGACTCATGATAGTCTCTGCTGGGAGGGAAGTATAATTTTTGTTCAGTGAAAATGTTTCTCATTAACCACAGTGAAACTTTTCAACTTAACACTGAATAATCACAACAATATAGTGTCAAAAGGGTTCAAGAAAGACTGTTGAAAGACTCAGATGTAATTTCCTTGTTTCAGATTTAAAGCCTTCGCACATCAAGTCCGTATTTTTCATCCAAAACTGTTGCACATTCAAAGGCAAGGCCAGTTTATTTATATTACACATTTCAGCAAGAAGTCAATTTAAAGTGCTTTACATAAAACAGTCCAAAAAATACATCACTTAATTTAATCATTCCTCTTTGGCTCCAAAAACATTCATCTCATTTAAAAACAAAAACATTTATAATCATGTTGCATCGATCATATTTACACACAGACTCCAAACCTTCCTCCGACATTATGGTTTTTGGATCAGGTTTGATTGTCTGCTTTGTTTCCCAACCATCAAGGTAACTCAGAGTGCTTTACATAAAACATGAAAAGCATCAAGGCAGAGTGCTAAAAAAAAATGCGATAAACGGACATTTAAAATGCCATTAAAGTGCAAGAGAATAAAAAATATAAACTCGTTAAAATATACTAAGACAGGTTTAAAATACATTGATTTAATAAAAGGCAGCGGCAAACCGAAAAAGTCTTAGCCTAGATTTAAAAGAACTGAGAGATGCATTCTCTGACAGACAGGAAGTCAGTGTGAAGACCTCAGAACTGGAGTGATGTCATCCACTTTCTTGTTCTTAGTGAGGACTCGAGCAGCAGTGTTCTGAATCAGCTGCAGCTTTCTGGTCGATTTTTAGGGAGACCCTTAAAGACACCGTTACAGTAGTTGTGTCCACTGAAGATAAATGCATGGACAAGTTTATCCAGATCCTGCTGAGACTCCAGTCCTTTTATCCTTGATATGTTCTGGTAATAGGCTGACTTTGTAATTATCTAAATGTGGATATTCAGGTCTGAGTCGACGCCTGCACCAAGATTTCTGGCTTGGTCTGTGGTTTTTGACATTGCCAACTGAAGCTGCGTGCTGTCCTCCTTGGCTCCAAAAACAATGACCTCATTTACAAATAAATACCTCACGGTATGTCAATCGTGTTTACAAACCGTCTCTGAAACTTTGCCCTTTATCAAAGTTTTCATAAGAGCACGTTTTTGATTGTCTCCATTTGTTTCACGTCCATTAAAACATCTTGAGGGAGTCGTCTGACCAAGAATTAGTCAACACATCCACAGCAAGAGAGAGGAGCAGAACAGAAGTGGACAGGGGACCAGCAAGAAAATGAAGTGGAAATAGTTGGAAGCCATGTCCTTCTTGAGATCTTCCACAACAGAGACTGTAGCATAAGCCTATCCAGAATTGCACAACAGCGATGATGATGCTTACAGCAGAGAGCAGTTTAACAGCCATACAGTATGATTTCATGACTCAGGTGGCTGCAGTGTCAAATGCAAGAAGCAGGCAGAGTGTGTCAACAGCCAGTAAGGTAACGCCAGCAGAGTGAAACAAGAGAGCAAATGTGTCCGTGAATTTTGCAGCAAATAGAATAATAAAATGCATCAGACTTAGTGTGCAAGGTCTCTGTGTAACAATCTTTATCAGATTTAAGATTGAAAAAAATGCATAAAGAAAAATACGGACTTGATGTGCAAAGGCTTTAAGAACCTCTAGCTTTAAAAACAAGTAAACCCCTTAGTTGAAAGAGGTACTCCTCTTAAAATCTATGTTTGGAACATCAGACACTCACCCCCTGTAGAGTTGAAAGGTAGCTGTCAAAGTTCAGCCTCTCTAAAAGGTGACAGCGGCTGCAGTCAGTCTGGATTCACAGTAGTTACAGTGGATTCCGACACTGACCCAGTTTTTACAGCAAAAACAAGAAAAAAGAAATCCAGACGTCTGCAGAGACTTCTCAAACCGCTCCTGCAGCATAATCCACTTCTCCACTGTCCGTCGGTGTGCTCTGCGTGTTCAAACAATCATACTTTGGACATAATTTACCTAGAACATAGTTTCCATCTCAATCCTGTCCAACTCACCAACACGGAATTCGTGCTTGTAAACTTTGGTTCTGCATTATGTGCATCCGTGTATGTGCTGTGTATTCTGCATGTGGCTGCATGCACCAGACCGTGACCTCCATACTGTGATGATTCTGTAGGAATACACAGACTGTTACAGCCCTGCGAGGTACAGTCACACTCACAACTCTCAATATTAAAGCTAAAATTCAGAGGCTTTTGAATGTCGTTGAACGGCTGCATGCTGTTAAGGTTTACAGTGATTTGCAATGTTACCATTTTTGTTAAATCATCAAACTCAAAATCCATTTTTACGTCGTTTGAAACATACTTTCAACTTTTAAAATCTTAATTTTTATTTGTATAAATGTGAATGTGCCACTGCAGTGCACCCACTTTACCAGGCTGACTCTTACTGCCAGGTGCAGTGCCCTAATTCCCCTGAAACAGACGCGCACACACACGTATACAAAGGGTGAACACACACGAACACACACCGCCGTTTTTCTGCTGTGTCACCACTAACACAGCACCTGGCACCACCAGCAGGGCACAGTGGTCGGCTTTTCTATCAAACTCCTCCATCCATCACCACAGACAGCTATGTCAGGTGTGTGTATATCCGTGTGTGCGTGTGTGTCTGTACTTTGTTAAGCCTCTGTGAAAAGAGCGATATCGCCATAATGGGGAATCGATGCAGGGCAAAGTGGAAAATTGCTCAGTATGCTGGGAGCGCCCTGCCTGGTTTCTGAGCGTGGAGCTGCACACCTGGTTGTCAAACACGTGGGGTTGGAGGGCAGAAAATTACAACAAAACTATTACAGCCACTTGTTGAAAATGAAAAACGTTAGTTCACTTCAGTCTGTTGTAATATTTATAGAAAAACGTGTATTATTATAAGAAGACAGCTGGGATTTCATAATAAAAAGCAACAATATTAAAAGAATCAAAGCAAAATTTAGAGAAATAATCAAACATAATGTGATTTAATGTATTTAAGTTATAAATTGGAGGGGAAAAGTCATAAAAATGGAGATTAAAGCTGTGATATCACCAGAAAAGTCATAACATTATGAGAATAAAGTCAGAATATAGAGGTTAAATGCATTTATTATATTACAGATATTGGCCACATTTAAAGATAATCATCACCTTCACAAAAATTGGTCCGTCTTTTCCACAAATACTCAAAGTTAGTCTTTGTTTCAGAAACGTAGAAGCTTTCTAGCCAGTGGAAACATTTCGATCATGTCGGTATCTCTTGTTTCTGCCGTTTGGAGGACAGGCGGCTCTCAGCAGTCAGCAGGCTGTGAAAATGTAATTTATTTATGTTTTGGCTTTTACAGTGCTGGGTTGAGCTTTACATTGAAGGGGCTCTAGTAAAGAAAACTCAAGTGTATGTCAAAGGTTCGATATTCCCTCCAAGGCCGGGTTTTGTCCTTGTTGACGAAGGCAGAGAGCGTGTGAGAGAGGAGGAGAACAGAGTCAGACATGGAGGTCGAAAGATGGCAGCGCGTGGTCAAAGTCACGAGGAAAAACAGCAGTTTGAAGGCATATTGGTTCAATAGATTGATTTCTGGATGAAAGGAAAGGGTTGACTGCTCAGACATGCTCAGAACTTACTGGATTTAACATATCAACAATACAAGTCCAGCATTTTACGATGTTTTGGTCATTAAATGTTAATTACGTGAGGATACAGAGAACTGGCTGTTGTTATTCCATTGTGTCTTATATGACACTCTGGTGTAACAATTAGGGATTTTTCTAAGAAACATGCTGTAATTTTCCTCTTGCATTTCCTGAAAGCAAAACATTGACGTTTTGAGTGTGTAAGGTTTGCAATATGGCTTACAAAGCAAAGTGTAATCTCAGTGCAGAGGTGCTTTCATGCAGGGAGGAAGTGTAACATTATGCAGCAGGTAGAAGTTAAAAGAATTGGAGTTGCAGTCAGAATTGATAAAACTAAAACCAAATAATCAACAACTTCCAAACACATTCCAAACTTTGGGCTGGTTGAGGCTGTTTTTGTAGATTTAAAGCTCCTGTAAACTGAGCAGTGTGTTTGTTTGTGCTGCCTCTCCTCTCCCTCTCAGCCTCCTCTCTGAAGGCTCTGGAAGAGGCAGTGGTTTGTTCGGCCATCGACTGCAGTTTGGCCTGCTGAAGTAGATCATTGGAGATCGATGCAGAGGAACGAGCGTTCCCTGACCCATGCTGTCTGGTGGAGCACCGGCTCTGATCTGCTGCTTTAAGCTGCTCCCACAAGCCTCTGTAGTTTGTGTGTGGGTTTGTGTCTATGCTCAGATGTGTTTTAATACAGGAGTTTATCATATGTGTTAATAGAACTAGGAGGTTTTGATCACTCCTGCGTGTGTGTCAGTTGACAGTATTTGCAATTCTTCATTCATTTAAAGTCTTATTTTAAGAGGCAAATATGCAATCAACTAATCACAAACAGCTCTTTCACTTTAGATAAAGTACCAAAATGATACAAATAGGTGTCTTTATAGTGCTAACAATTTACAAAGTGAAAATATGTGACCTCACTTATTTCTTTAAAACCATAACCAACCTGATGTTAATATTGTCACATTACTTGGTGAATAGAAGATTAGTCTTTTTGAGTAAAGTTTACCTGTAGACAAATGTGGGGCAGCACTGGAAGTAAACAAGTTGCCATTACTGCAGTGGCGTCTTTCTCCCATAAATGTGCATTTGAATGCAATCACATGCATCACAAACAGATCGCGACCGTGACTCAAGTGAATGTGTCGCCCGTAGTGACAGCAGCTGTTAAAACATGAGCAGAACATGAAGGTGTCTCTCTCAAAGCCCTCAGTTTTACTGGAATCAATTTTAAATACATACTTATCTACGCAAACTATTTACACAAGTTACTACAAACAGCCATGGACGCATTTGGCTAAAAGTTGCCAGTTTACACAGTTGTTAAACCAAGCTCTGGCAGCTCTAAGTGAAGTCGGAGTAATTCTCTTTTTTATACCATGAAAAACTTAACTGAAACTTGGCAGGCGGTCAATGATGTTTACATTTTATGCCAAAGTTAGTCATCAATTAGCTGAGTTAATTTAGACAATTTACAACTTTTGCTGAACTCAAGTGCTTTTTATAATTCAGCTTCTTTTTACTGCAAACCACTCTACATTTTTTTTAGTTGAGTGTAGAATGTGTGCAATGTTGGCCACATACCATCTGAAAGTGAATGAGTCACCTTCACTTTTTAGAATGTACAAAAAAATACAGATAAATAGAAAAAAAAAATAGTAAGCGACAGACGTGCTGCAGTAAAAGCTTTAGAAAGTGCTGCCAATGATCAACAAAACAAAAATCAAACATGACCTTCAGATCCAAATGTGTAAAAATGAAATGTACAAATACAGTAAAAAAAGGTACAGAACAGAAAAAAACAACACAATGGACAGTTTCAGACCAGAGGTCGACCGATTGTGGATTTTAAAAGGCTGATACAATAATGATAGTTTGAAAGTGGAAAAGGCTGATAGCTGATTGATTGGCCGATATCCAAAATGGTGGCCTTTATGCTAGAGCTTAAATGATAAGTCAATTTTCAGAAAGATGATTGGCAACTATTTTGATAATCGTCATATAATGCCAAAAATTAGCCCTTAGTTGTGAGGATTTCCCTTGTCTTATTTCACAGTAAGCTGCATGTTGTTGAGTATCGTACTGTTGGTTTGACATAACAAGACATTTGATGACTTCATCTTAATTTTGTCTTTTAAATTGTCAGGCACGTTGTACTATTTTCCATGATTTTATGGACTGAAAAAATCTAGAATGAAAAACAAAATGTCAGATTAGTTGACAAAGAAAATACTCACTTGGCAACATTAGAATTTATTTAAAGTTGTGTTTCTGTTAAGCTGATTATTGTAAGTTCAGTATTCACGAGGGCTGTGCGGTGTGCCGGTTCGTACCTAAAACCGGTATTTATTTTCGTTATGATATGAATTTTTCATATACCACACTACTGGTGAATAGCCCAAACAGGGTCCGGGACGTGCGTGGCAAGACCCATTTCACTGCTGCACACCACAGGCGTGCTAGAGCAGGCGAGAGTGAGAGCATAGAGTAAAGTTTAGAGGCGAGAATGGCTGCCAGAGAGAGTCCTGAAAGCGAAGCAACTGTGCACGTTGCTGAAGAAGAACACGATGACCCAGAAGAACTCATACCAAAAGGAGCAGTGTTTCCTCCATGTGCAACTAGCAGCACCACACTGAAATATGACTGCCACTGCTGATATTTTCTTTTCTTTTCTTTTTTTTTTTTTTTTTTTTAGAAACTACCGTTATATTATTTGGCACTACTGACAATTCATATCCAGGCCTATAGAACAGGTCTATACCTTGTCCTTTTATTAAACAGACTAAACTGCCTTATGTTATTTGTCTTATTTACATGACGGCATGTCATTTCTGTCTCTACATGGTTGCACATTTACAATTATCCTCTGCTCTCTGTATTGCGCACGGCGGAGTTTCACCATGATGCGCACGCACACACACAGGTGAGCACATTAGAGCGCGGTTTGGGCCACATTTTCCTGACCGAGTCCGAGACAATTATAACCGAGCACGGCACTAATGGAGCGGAGCCTGTGTTGCGTTCAGGCATTGTCATGTAAATAACAAACTCCGGCACTTGAATGGGCCATACCACAACACAGCAGCATGTCAAGTGGGCCGAACCCAAGCAAAATACCGTCAAATACCGTGAAACCGATTTTTTTAAAAAAACGTGATTTTTGTTTTGAAAATTTTGTCATACCACCCAGCCCTAATATTCACTCTACTTCTAGCTTTGTTATCATCCCCACCAACAACTGAAGGAAATATCTTTCTCTTTAGCTGCTAAATGCTCTGTTCACCAGCTAGTCTCTAACTTTGTCTGTCTGCTGCTTGGTGCGGAGCAGATAGTGCACAGTGAGTTCATCAGAGCTTGATCCCAGTAAACAGCTGAAGAGTTGCAGATTGTTAAATCAGAACAGAAACCCGAAAGATGCTAAAACAAGCTAAGCGTCTCCAGGTGTTTTCAACATCATCCACATAAGAAAAAAGGCTTGTTTTACAAAACTAATGCGTATTCGTAGCGTCTGCTCTAATTGGAAGATGTGTTGATCCGGTTCCAACATTTTCCCCTCCAGGATTAATTTGAGGAGACGAGAGGAGATGAGACAGGGATGACAGGTTAATAGATATTCACCTCTTTAATTTAGGAAATATAACGTTGAATGTGTTTGCCCAGGTTGGAAAGAGTGTGTTTTTAGCAGTGCACTGTGAAAAATACTTTCTAATTGAAATGTTTTCAGATGTATTTGTCTTCTTAAATTGTGACACAAATGTAAGTCTGCCTGCTTGAGAGACTTGAGATTTCTCTGCACACATAGTTCTTCACAGAGTTTTGATTTTCTCTTTCGTTTGTGGGCGAAAAAAATAAGAAATAAATCTAGGTGTATCACTCCACCAGCCCTCTGTAAGATGTATCACGGTGGCAATAAAAAGCAGTAGAAATTCCCAGTAGTGTAATGGAGATGGAGTTGTTTGATGGTAATTATGTTTTCCCCACCTTTTCCCTGCCTGGTGGTGGTGGTGGTTGAGAGGATGATTCGCTTTGGGTATAATGTGTGTGTGTGTGTGTGTGTGTGTGTGTGTGTGTGTGTGTGTGTGTATGTGTGTGTGTGTGTGTGTGTGTGCGTGCGTGCGTGTGTGCGTGTGCGCGTGTGTGTGTAAATGGATGTGTGATCCAGTTAGAGTGCTGGGGGACTGAGAGACGGCGCTCTCATATAAGGTTAGACTGGAATTTATGATCCTGAGACGCGACAAGAGCTAATTTAGAGTAGCGGGAATGAAACCTGTGGACCGGGGAACCATGATTCTTTCATTTTCAGCATTAGAGAACACACTCTCTCTTTCTCTCCCACACACACTCACACACACTGACACACACACAGAGACAGATGCAGTGGAATTTTTTATCTACCTGCATTGAGCCAGCATATCCTGATTGAATTTGTATTCTATTCAGTTTCTATTATCTTTATTTCCAATTGGGAACTTGACCGCTGCAAAATTGAGCAGTGAGCTTCCATCTTTTCTTTCACTTACTGTCATGAATCCAAAGCTTTTTTATTCAGCAAATAAGTTTTATTGGATTCTTTATTCAACATTTTATTCAATTCAGTCATAACCGTCTGATATGCCTGGCCAGAGCAATATGGAGCAGAGGACAAAAACGTTTTACAATAGAGCGGTATCAGCTAATGTTGCCAGAGCAAATACCTTCCTGTCAATCAAACTCTGTGTTGCTGGTGGATGTTGGCATCTCACTGTAAATCTATAATAATCATGTAGTGCATGTTAAGGATTTCTCTGTTGCATGGTGTTTTTGTAGTTTTTTGTTATTGATGAATGTCTAGGAGATCCTATGAAACCTGTTGAACATTGAAATATAGCTTCTGAAATGCAGTTGCAAAGGATATATGCAAACAATATGTGTAATCTCGACCTCTAATCTGTAATTTTCCACCTAAATGCAGCTCAATTACTGCATATAAAGATAGACAACATGACAGCTCCCCAAAATCGAAGCCAAAACCTTTTGTTCACCCCCTGGTGGCTGGCAGCAGTATAGGTCATAAACCCTGCCCTTCCATGTTAGCAAATGCTAACTAAAAAAATCTAAGTACACATAAAATAAATTTTTTCCTAAAGATGGTTTCTGTCATTTTATATAGTTCTTATCGCAGTGAAGTTTGTTTAAGTGTTTGTGTTTCTGAGTTTGGTCTCAGTTAGTTATTTGATGCCATTAAAGGGGGTGTGACATCATATTGACAGTTGGGTGTGCCAATCAGTGAGCTTGGGATCAATGGTGCTGTTCAAGATTGGGTCAGGTGGGTGCATGGGTGGAAACTCAATACTGCAGCTTCACTTCCTGATTGCTACTGTGCTGATTGTGGCTACTAATGACATCACCAGTGCGAGATGGCAGTGCTGGTATGCAGGAATTTTTTGCTTCATTTTTGTACGGTGAGAAAAGTGGAGACAATGGATGTACAAAGAGATCTTGATACAGTGTAGGAGGCAGGCTCTACTTCATTCCTGTGAAGGTTGCTCAGTGCTACATGAAGCCAAAAACGTCGTATTAAATTACAGACATCTTCCACATTGTGAGGCCCATAGATAAAGCAAGCTAGAGGCTTACAGCAGCCGAGTGCAGCCAAGCAGCTAACTTCCAGTTCAGTCTTTCACTATCTTGAAAAGAAATAATGATTAGATTGTGTGGCTCTCCTAGAAATCCGAAATGCTAACAGACTAAATAGGTTAAATTCTGATTGTGAAAGGAGTCATTTTGAGGGGTTGTGGTGCTCAAGTAAAAGTATTCACTGATTTACAGACATCTCCTTCACAATGTAAGTCTAATGGACTCCATGACATTATGTGACTGATCTGGAAGTTGTAATTCCATGTTTGGCCACTATATAAAATTGGCTTCAAAGCCCGCTGCTGTTTCTGGGGGCTTGATGGAGACATGTAATCAATCAATCTTTATCATCATCTTTAACCAAACCCTGGTCCACTTCCACAGATAGTTTGGTTTGTTTGGAGTGGTGTGAACATTCATTCAAACTCTGGTACGGACCAAACGAGCGATCCCTGGTCCCTGAAAACTGGGGGTCTCGGTTCACTTGCAAGTGAACCCTGGTGCGGTTCGGTAACAGTGTGAAATGCAAACGGACTATCCGAGAGGAAGTGACGTAGAACACAATGCATTTTGGTGACCAAGCTGGCTGAAGGGGATGGATTTCTGTTTTCAGTCCTGGCCAATCAATGAGCCGGGTTTTCTTCTTCCTCATGCTTTTTTTCTTCCTGGTCAGTGGTCGTTTCGGGCAATACTGCCTCCAAACCAGCAGCTGTTGTAACTGACGTTGTCCAGGCAGTTTGGTCCGCTTTAAAAAGTGCAGTGTGAAAGTGAACTGTACCAAATGAACGTGTGAAATTTTTCGGCATTCCCCACCCAATCAAACCGAGTCCCCTGGACTATCCTGGTGTGAATGCGCCCTAAGATTCCACTCCATAGAATCAGACGCCCCAACGTCTTTACACCTGCAAATCACAGTGGTATTATCAGCTGCTTCAGCTGCAGTATTCACAAGACTACATAAAGTCATTGGCTGTACAGATAAAGATTTTTATTGCAATTTTGCAGTTTTATCCAATGCAAAAAAGGTGGATTGCATAATTATAAGCAGCTAAAGTAACTCTGGTTACCCAGCACTGCACATTCATCCTGCTAAGGTCAGACAGTGGTACGCACGTGGTATGTTTACAGACGGAGTACAAAATATGAGTTGCAAAATATATTAGTAAATCACAGCTTGAAAACACTACATGACGTTACGTCAGCCAAACAATATGACAGTATGTACTTTAGTAGTCAGGATGAATTCATTAGCATAGCACAGAGTCATCACTCATGTCAAACGCTTTTAAAGTGCTGCTGTTGGTTGAAAATAAAGCATTTGAGTGTTTTGTGTAAATTCTGGCCAGAACCTTTCAGCCACAGCAGATAAACACGGACAAAAAATTATGGGAAACTACATAAAGTATTACTTAGCGCTCAATTAAATTGATTAATCAATTCATCGCTCGACAGAAAAATAATTGAATAGTATTTTAATTGTTGATCCATCATTTAAGTCATTTTTCAAGTTAATGTGCCAGTTGTTCCCAAGTTTCAAACTCTCATTTGTGAGTCTTGTTGTTTTTCTTTGCCTTATTTGATAAAGAATAAAAGATCTCTGGGTTTTGGATCGTTGGTCGGACAAAACAAGCACTTTAGGCTACCCTGTTGTCTAACATTTTATAAACCAAACAATTAATAAGTCAATCAAGAAAGTATTCAGCAGACTAATTGGTTGTTGTAACAATTAGGTGCAGCCTTACTATAAATTTCATCACCTGGGTTTGGGGTGCTGCAACTGGGGCATGCTGTGGTTAAGTTTACTCTTCACATAGGGTAGATCAGTTAATACAGAAGCTACAGAGCAGGCTAAAAAAGGATGGAAAGAGGACTGAAAGCCTGAAAAAAAGAAACAATGAAGGGGAGAAATACAGAGAAAGAATGGAGGGTGATGAAGGCCAGAGCCATTCGTTGAGTGCTCAATCTGCTGGAATAAAGTAGTAAGTCAGTTTCTTGATGGCAAAGGGGAAACCGGGACAAATCACCCCGACAGAGGAGAGAGAAAAGGGCACAGCCGAAGTTGAAAGATGAGGGGATGAGAATTGTAATAGATGTTCTTCTTTATTTAGTTCAGGTTCATGCTTTTTCCTGCTGCCCGGTGTCTGCAGAGACAGACCGTGGTCTGTCGGGGTCAAGCAGAGCCGTCAGCTGTGGTAGTGACCTCTCTGACTGTCTGAATTGAGGGTATTTTTCCCCTCCACTTATCTGAGTTTTCTATCCAGTCCTGATCTGTGCTCCAGGTTAGGTATACAGGGAGCTGCTGAGGAGTGTTTGCTCCGTGTACAAAACATTAGGACAACCTGCTGTTTCTGTAGAAATAGACCAACCAGGTGGGAAGTACAACCCCTTTGTGATTTTATAAAATACTGTTGTGCCTCGAAGGAGAGCAGAGCTGCAAGATCTGGACAAAACATGCAGTGTGTGAAGAATTTATTCGGCGTAAAGAATCACTTGAAATAAATCAAATTTGAAATGAAATTTTGTTAATCAAATTTAACAACCTCAGAAGCAAATATTCTGCAGATACGATGCACAGTCAATAATGTCCTTTACTTATTTGCTGACAAATTGCAGTAACATTATGTAAAAATATAGATTCAGAAATACTTTTAATAAGCAACAATTTATAGCCTGTTTCTGTCAAACAATTCTAAGTAAAAGCCTGTATTTTTAAGGAATGCTGAGTTGGTCAAAATCTTTATTTGTCCTTTTTTCAACAAAACTAACAGATTTTAACTTTCTCAATATGAATGAACTAAATGCTTGTATTTCAAAAGCAATATACGCAATAATAATAAATAGGTAGTACCTTATGCAGCCCTGACAGGGAAACTGAAGTAAAGGACGCAGGACAAGATCTTTGCAAAACTCGTGAACCAATCAGTTTGATAGTTTATTGAAGCAGCCACTCACCTTCTGGTTTTTCACCTCTGTTTTTTATTTCGCTCGTTAGCATTGTCCACAGCTTATTCATCTGCACCTATGTTGGTTTGTGCAACTTTGATACTGCAGATGATATCCAGTTTATAATGATGTCACTCAAATGTAAAATGCTGTGTTAATGGTTTCACCAGCTGACTAACTCTGGAAAAAAAACATTTTGAGGAAAAATGTGTTGCTCAAAAAGTTTGGTACTGGTCATTAGGCTTGGGTGATAACGACTTTTACATACCTTCATACCTTCTGGAAATTTCACAGGTGTATATGATATATGGTGGTATTGATGAACAACATGACATCCTCATTACAGCCTCTCCAGTATGAGGATATTAGAAAGATGAGCATCTGTATTTTTGACAGTATTGAAAATCATACCATCTGGATTTCTTAATACTGTGGTATACTGTGATACTGCCCAAGCCTATTCATCATCCTGGGAGTCCAGACTCGTGCCATGTAACTGCAGCATCCTCAGTTCAGTTCTATTTGTCACGTCAGTCAGCTTGTGCACAGAAAATGTCATTATCAGCTACATATTGGTGGAGTGGTTGTTCCTGATATGCCATAAACTTACATATACAACAAATGGTTTCTTTCAGGTCAGAGATATTAGAGAATGTTAGAGAGGAGGACATTTCTTCTTCTAAAAAGAAAGTGACGCAGGCTATAGCTTAACATGTGGATATGACTTCAGCTCACCACCCTCTCCCCATCTTGTCTCTTCTAGGGGGCCTCCCGTACGAGTTTAAGGTGGTGATCGCTGGAAACCATGAGCTGACCTTTGATAAGGACTTTATGGCCGAGCTGGTCAAGCAGGATTACTACCGATTCCCCTCAGTCTCCAAACTGAAACCAGAGGACTTTGACAATGTCCAGTCGCTCCTCACAAACTGTGTGTACCTGCAGGACTCGGACGTCACCATAAAGGGATTCCGGATATACGGGGCGCCATGGTAAGAGCACCAACCTTCCTTTTGTCCTCCATCCCAAAACGACTCTCATCACTTTCTGTCTTCCATAACCGCTGAGTCACATTTCTGTCAGGTTGTGTTGTGGTTCCCTGAGGTGAAGGTGTGCCTTCCCCTCTGTCAGTGTCTGGCTGTTTTCCAGCTCCCCTCCCTGCAGTAACTCTGTACTCTGCTCTCAGCGAGGGGCCTCTCTTACATGCAGGGTGCTATTCCCAGCTCGCACATTCCTTTATGAGCTCAGGACCTTCACCTGCTCCCTGGGCTTACGTTACACCTGTGTTTTGACACGGGGTTAAGTGATACGCGTGGTACCGGGACACTCTGTCAATAGGCTCTCAGGTGTGGAAGGAACGCGGGGGGGTCGAGGAATGGTGTAAGCAGCGTGTATTCAACAAACAGAGGCAGGTGGGAGTGAGAAGTGTTTGTGCAGGGAAGGTACTTGTTGTCATTATGGAAGGAAACTCTCCTGAGATCACTGCTGGACATGCAAGTTCTGATGCAGTCAAAGTTTTATACACTATACTGTTAGGAATGGTAACTGTGTTTATGAATTAGTGCCATTTCAAATTTGATTTCTGGGGTAAACTATAGGTTTTATATCTTAGAGCACTTAACAATAGTTTTGTGGCTTTTTTTACTGTTTGGGAGACAGTGTTTCATATACATATGCTTATATGTTTTAAAAGCAATACCAGCATACAGTATTTTACACCTTTATCACAAGAAATTGCTATACTTTTTTTCCCCACAGATGAACAGCAGTTGAGGGTTTTACAGCTGCCTATCTTCCACAAGATAAATGTTTCTGTTTAAAGGAAACTATGATTTTTCTCCTAGTTTTACTAATTAACTTTTAACTTTAACTTAAATTTCCCTGGAGGGGAATTGATCGTGCAGGCAGGTAAAACAAAAAACACACAGACTTGAACATGGGATACACAAAACATAAAATGAGTGAGATAAATAAGTCATGCTATTGTTAAAATTTACCACTTAACTCATCTAAAGTACAATGTACATTGTCCTCACAGCATTACATGAAACCTGGAGTACATCCAGCCGTCTTCATTCTGCCCAGGTTCCTACATTTTTTACAATTTGTATTACAGGAAGTAGAGCTGGAAAAGTTATGTCCATCCAGGAATTAATTTCACTATTGTTTTAGTATTTAAAACACTCAGAAATATTGTCTCAAGACTGTAAGATATTGTCTTAAGATCGCACACTTTATGTCTTTAGGCTGTCTTTGTCCTTTTATTGGTGTCAAAACATCTTGCCAAAGGACTGCAGTTGAAAATTAGCCAGCTGGCTAACACGGGGACATTCACAGAAATGTTGATTAATGTACTTTGTCCTATAAATAAAATAAATCTAAACTTATTCTGACTGAGGCTTTCTGGCTGTTCTGGCCAAAATAAATCAATACTCATATTCAAAATTGCTGATTTGACACTCTAATGCCTATTTAATTGATTAATTGACTAATCGTTTCTCTGCAGCAGAAGTCATCAAAGACTTCGGCTGGTAGTTTGCCAAAACATAATTAGTGTGGTCAGAAATATTGATTTATCATTACATATCTATTCTGAATATTTGAAACAGTTTCAATGCTGATTTTCCGCAGTATTGATAATAACAATAATACGTTTTATTTGTATAGCACTTTTCAAAACACGGTTACAAAGTGCTTTATGAGATTAAAAAAATAGTGTACACCATCAATACAATAATAGCAATAAAAACATTGAATATAGGCTAAGACCAGATAAATCAGAGCGTGTAATAAAAATAAACATTAAAATTGATAAAAGAAGGATAGAAACTAGACACACAACAGATTCACAGCTGTCGGGCTGTAATGGAAAATGCACTGTTTCGTCTGATGCTCAGATACCAGCTGCACTTTCTTACTCTCTCTTATTGTTAATGTTCTGCTGTTCTCTGCTACTAACAAAGAAATAGGAAAGTTGTGATATTTATCTGTTAATACAAATTTAAATTTTATGCCCTCGCTGTCAGTTTTTCCTTGTGGCATCAAAAGTGGTACTGAATATCGAGTTTTGTAAGAAAGTTAGAAATTACAGTTTGACAACATTAGTTCTTAATGATCCTTTATTCTCATCTGCGTGATGCCTTCACTTCGCTCGATTCATATCTGCTGTAGTCCAGTAGAAAGAAAGCGGGGTAGTTCAGACTAAACTGCTGTTGTCTTACAGTATCTGAACAGTCTTGCAGTCTGACCTCGGCTCGCCTGCTCTGCAGCTTCATGTTTTGTGTGACGGTCGAGGTTAGAACTTCCTCTGTCCTGCTGTGGCTCCATCTCCTCCCTCTCTTTCTCTCTGAGCTGTGATTCTCACAAGTCTGCTCCAGACTTAAAATAACTATTTAGGTCACACCTTCATCCTTTAGTGGCTATAATTAGCAGGTTTGCAGGCTGGCTTTAGAAGTGGCAGGGGGACAGTGGCGGGGGCAGATCCCAGCGTTCCTCAGACATCACAGCAGCAGGAAGGAGAGATTACCTTCTCTCTTTGCCCCTCCATCCTTCCTCTTTTCCGTCCTTCTGTTTGAAAGAGGAAGGATGCTGCCCCCCCTCTCCCTGGTGGGTGTTTAGTGTGAGGGCTGGTAAGTGTCTGTTGTGACAGCTGGGGGTCTCATGAGAGGCCGAGTGGACAGCTTGGCCACCCCGCACCCCCCGCACCCTCCTCAGCTTCCTCACCTCCTTCACACCCATATGCCACCGTGGCCCGAGGTCTGGCCTGCTTGTCCAGTGTGAGGTCTCACTTAGCCTCGCAGTGACCCCTCACTTCATCAACAGCTCACCAGCTTGCTGCCTGGGTGGCCGAGCTCCTCCGAGCCCTCAGCGGTCTGCCGCTGCAGGCTGGGACGCGACAGCATCACTCAGGAAATGTAGCGTGTAACTACCACCTGATAAACGCTGCAGTGGCCTGCTCTGCTGCTGCTGCTGCTGCTGCTGCTTTAAAACACAATAATATGGTAGTGTTCAGCTCGCTGGTCAGTTCAACTTCTGCTCTCAGTGGTGGACTTCAGCGAGGCAGGGTCCTTAAAGAGTCTTAAGATGTTTTAAATTTAATTTCAATAAATAGTAAGCCTTAAAAGACATCAAATAGTCCTAAGTTTGAATTTGTGAGGTCTCAATTGCCACAAACATCGTATCTTATTTAATTATCTGTCAACTAATTTCAGTTTCGTTTGTCACAAATCTTTGAACCAGTTGGCAAAATGAAGATTGAACAAGCTCGCTCTAGTAACTATATTCCATCATAAAACCTACCCTCTGCATGGGACTACATACATAAAACTGGCAGTACTTGATTAATTTATAAAATCAGTCTTAAATTTGGTTAAGAAAATCTTAAAAAGGTCTTTAAAACCATTACATTTTAATGTCTGCTGCCTGTAGACACCCTGCAAGAATATTACACGTGTAACAATCTTTCAGTTTTATGACAAAATGCCATTTTTCATACAAAATTAGTATTCTTGGCTATGACGGTGTGTACAGGAAAATATCAACCAGTAGTCACTTGTTGTTTTTTCAAGCTGTAATGCCTCACATTTTAAAACTTTGTGAACATTTCAGAACACGTTACGTCCCACTCACATCTAACTCAAACTGAAAAATGTCAATGACAGAAACAAAATGCCATCAAAAGGATGTTTCCTTGGTTCTTTTCTCTTTGACAAGAAATCAACTTCTAAAAGGCTTTTTCTGCTTTTTGAATCACTCTGCTTGTGAAATTAAAAAAAAAAAAGATTGTTCCGACGTTGAATGAAAACACATTCCAGCGTACTTTATGTCCAAAGACGGTAACACAAAGTACAATTGTTAGATTATCACCAGCATGATGGAAAACACAACTTTAATATTCTCTTTACAGCTCCTCTGTTGTGCTTCAGGAAATCCACTAAAATAATTAATGATTTGTGTTTTTCAAAACACATTAACTGTTGGATCGATCAGTCAGATTTTATACTCTAAGAGCAGGCAGGACTCTGAAGTTTCCTTTAGTAAATTATAGAGAAGCAGCAGGTTACAGCCATTTACACACAATGACCCTGCAGGTTTTCATCGTATGAGATGGAAGGAAACATTCTGCTCTGATTGACTGATTAGCAACATTACAGCCTCCTTTCGCTCGCTGCTCCCACCATTTCTCTTTATCCATCCATCACTTAAATGTCTGTTTTTAAAGGTCTTATGGATAAAAATGACATTCCGCTGCAGTGCTTTTCAAACATAATCCATTTTATAATTATCTGCAGCAGGTTGTCAGTTCAGCATGTGGCCATTTACAGCCGAAAGATTTGGATATACCGCTGAGGAACACTTCATTCACTACGCTGTTTTTCATAAATGTTTTTTTGGACACACAGAAGTCTGCTGTCCTCACATTAGGTCTAAAGGAGCACATGCAAAGGAAACATGCTTTCACATCATATCAGTAAAAAATCTGCACTTTCCCACGCTGATAGTTTCAAGTTTTCATCTTATGAAACTGATGAAGTAAAGCCTGCTTTGAACTCCACTCTTCAGGGACTGAGGTGGATTTGAACGAGGCCAAGCTTTCTCACACACACATAGATTTTTGGTTACTTAAATATGTGTTCAACACATTGCCTCAGTTAATTAATCTCACCAGAGCACCAGAGAAAAACAGTTATCTATTAAAAAAAAAAAATCTTTCATGTTGAGGGAGAAATCGCCCCAGATGTTGTAAATCTGAGCGCTCCTCTGGCTGTGGGTTTATTACCGGAAATGTATTCAGAGATGAGATTTATTTTAAAGCAGGAGACTCTAGGATGGTGATAGGAATTACAGTTCCTTTAATTACTTGGATTTTATGACGTTGATGTCAATAAAGGGTTATAAATTCCTTACCTTCATGACACCATTTCAGTAAAGTAAAAAATGACACAGCCATCAGGAGGTTGAATTAGGTAAAAATGAAACTCTTGTCATTTCCCCTTCAAATAAAACTCCACTTCAGTTTGCCACATATTGCTTTTATGTGAGATGTGAGCTGAGCTGAAAAAGCTGCGAGGAAATGTAATTTCATTTATGTAATGTGAACTATTTCCACTTGCAGCTGAATTGAGAGTCGGCACAGTCTGCTTTCATTCAGATGCTTGAAAACTACAGAATTCAGCTTCTGCAACAGGAACGTAAACATGTTGAATAAATTAGGCACTTAGAAAATATCCTTGAGCTTCCATTAGCAGAACAAATAAGTGATATGAATGATAAGCAAATGTGGAGGATTACATTTTTCCAAGGCTGCAACTAAAGATTATTTTCATAATGAATTAAACTGCTGATTATTTTTTCGATTGGTTGTCTTTAAAATTAAAATTCTTGTCGTATCTCCAATGTGATGTTTCTGTGTTGCGTGTTTTGTCCGACAAAAACTTAAAAGCCAAAGAGATTAAATTTACAATTATATAAAACACAGAAAAGCAACAAACATTTTTGTCTCTGTGACCTTAAGCGTCAAAATGTTTTTGACAGATGCCCGGATGTTCATTTCTTCTGCTCTCTTTATTGAACAAATCATTTTATGAGACATTTTTGAAAATACGTTTATAAAACTGTGTTTTGAAACATTTTGAGTCAAACTCCGCTCTGACCTTTTTCACTCCTGCTCGGAGAAAAAGCAGCGTACCATGAAAGACACACAACACACACTATTTAATGACAGATGCTTAACAGACCGAATACCTAAACCTCCTCTTCTCATACTCACACACTCCTACACACTCACACACACACATGCTGTGGAAAGACGAGCAGGCTTCTGCACCGTGTCAATCAAACCTCTTTAGGAGAAGCTGAAGGTCTCTCGGAGCTTTACAGTTTTAGATCTGATTCACATCGTTAACTCTCTCTGCTCCAGGCAACAAGATTTTGGAGCAAAGTAAAACTCTGAGTCCTTTTCTTTGAACTTTAAACCCCATTCAGTGTATTTATTAATCTTTTTAATCTTCTGTCTTTAATCTAGCGCTTTAATGCAGGATATGAATGTCTTTTTTTGCCCTTTGTGAAATGGTAGAAAGTTGAGAGCCGCTCCAGCCTGACAGCTTTAGGTTAAACACTTAAAACACTTCAGATCTGTGCTGAACTCTTAGATGATTACAACCCAATCTGTGATCCATCTGTGAACTTTAATTGAGTCATTTATCAGTTAAAAAAATCTGGTCAAAGCTTCTGGAACATGAAGACTTTTGCCTTTGTCTCTGTTTGGTATCTCTGTACAGTGTATGGAAGCAGGTGAGGTGAAATAAACAATTTAATGACATCATTTGTGTTCTGGAAAGTTAAAGGGAGCACACAGCTTTATCTTTGTCGTCTGACTTTCTGTAGACCACATGATTAGGCAGTTCTTTGAAAATGTGATCTTCAAAGTAGTGGCATGAATGTTACCTGCATCTTATTTTAAGAAGCACTATTAATTTAAGTGTTTTTAAGACTATTTGCATAGTTGGTAAAGTACTGCAGCAGGCGAGCTGCAACATGGCTTGCTGTTATTCAGCGATACACCAGTGCTAGCATCTCTGCTCTTGCTGCCTATCAATTACAGGATTGATTTTAAGGTTATTTTATTTGTTTTGAGAGCCAGTATATTGCTGAACATCTCTGCCCCTGCTTCAAGTCCTGACCTTTAGATCCTCAGAGCAATGTCTTTTAGCTGTCTCGCGAACGAGGCTGGTGGGTAAGGGAGATTGTACCTTTGCGGTAGCTGCTCCAAAACTTTGGATTTGCTCTCCACTCTTAATCAAATCCTCCCCCTCCATTGACACTTTTAAGATAAATCTGAAAACATGTTTTCAGTGGCCTTTGGTTGTTTGTAGTGGTTTTAATATTTTAGTATTTTAGAATCTTTGTATATAATCATTTCCTAGTTTGATTCTGTTTTATATTTGTGTGTCATTATTTTATTTTGTGCAGCACTTTGGTCACTTTGCGGTTGATTCTAAGGCCATGTTTACACGAAAACGATCCACTGAAAACAGAATCGTTTCTCATTTTCACTTTGAAAAAAGTTCCACGTTTAGACGACAACGTTCGCAACAATCGCTGTGCACGTGGATCAGCAAAAATGACAAAAAACGCTGTAGTATACATCCCAGGCCAGTAGTTGGTGGTGTGATGCTTACGCTTCCTTCTACAGAGCGGCGATGTATAAACAAACAAAATGGCAACCACACAAATGTTTGTCTGGATGGACGACGAGGTGGAGTTGCTACAGTAAATCTACACTATGATGGGGAAGCATTGATAAATTCAATAGGGTGAGCAGCACAAGCAGAGCTCGGGAGTCCGCCATTGTTGTTGTGATGGTCGACTTTCTCTGCATGCCTAGTGACTGGAAGCGTAATGCGTGTGTGCAAAAAGTCTCCGTTTTCAGAGGAACTGCATATTGCAAGTTTACATGACAACGGAGACGGTGCTGTTTCCAAAAAAATGCACTCTGGAACCCGTTGTCAAAACGTTGCATTTTCAGGCACCCAAAATGCTGCTGTCGTGTAAACGAGCGGCCAAAAAGCAACTAAAGTTTACCGTTTTCAGTTGAAATCATTGTCGTATAAACGGGCCCTAAATGTACTATATAAATAAACTTAATATGATTTAGTTTGATTTACTTTGCCCCTGTGTGCAAATCCATTGATCTCAAAGATTCTATGGAATTTAATTGATTTAATTACAAAATTTTATTTTAAATTTTGTTGCTAACAGCTCTTTACGCATACTTCACACTAATGCATCGATTATCTGTCCTGTATACTCCCAATCATTTGCTTTATCCAGCTTCTCCAAAAGCAAATATTTGCAGCTTTTGTTTGCCACTTATCATTGTAAACGGAATCCTTTTTTTATTTTTGGACTCTTGGTCTGACTAAATTTGCCTCCTGAAGACATCTTTTTGAGCTCTGGAAAGCTGTGATGAACATGATCGTTATTTTATAAACTAAGTTATGAATCAGTTAAAAGAAATCATGAAAATGATCACTGCAGCACACACACAGGCACACAGACACACTCAGCTCAGACCGCAGCAATAGAAGGAGTGAGCGGTCAGGCTGGTCACAGATATGTGAGGAATCCTGCTGGTTTTGCCGACTCCGATAAGCTCTGCTGACTGATTCAGAACAGAGAAGCACGAGCAGGGAAAAGAGACGGTCTGTAGGGATTAACCTGTTTTGTGATTCTGGACTTGACCGCAACTTAACTCCCCGGTCGAAGGTCAAACTGTTGCTGCCTCTGTGGCCTCCTCCCCGATCCTCCCAGCTGAAGCTCTCCTCCGCTGCCTCGTCCACTGGGGAGTCTCTTCCATCTCCTCCCTTCTTCACGCTTCCTCTCCTGTCATAATTTTTTTCTCTCCTCCTCCTCATCTCCTCCTTTCATTTCTTCTTTCCATTTCTCTCTTGTCCTTTTGACACAGTACCTTTTCCCCTGCTTCTCCTCTTTCTTCACAGTACTTACTTTGGTTCCTGTTAACGAATGAAATGGCAATCGATGCTTGGTTGTTTTTTTTTCAATAGCAAATCAGTCTGCTGGCTTGCTTCTGTGTGTGTGTGTGTGTGTGTGTGTGTGTGTGTGTGTGTGTGTGTGTGCGCCTCCCAGAGGCAGCAGATTAAATCCAACTGCCCTCATTTGACTCTCTGAAACTCACCTCGGGGGAAACCTGGAGGGCCAAATGCAGATTTGTCATTTGCAGATTTTAGTTTTATTCATGTATTCATTTCTCACTGTAAAGGTCAGCCCAGTGTGTGTGTGTGTGTGTGTGTGTGTGTGTGTGTGTGATGAAGGGAGAGGGAAAGAGGGAGCAGGAGAGGCAGTGATGCACAGTGCTGATGTTTAAATATCGGTATGCCTTGGTTGTTTTCATTATGCGGAGGGCAGAGATCTGTTTCCCTCTGCACTCTCTTTACCCTCCCTTCACCATCTATCTGTCTTTATCTCTGTCTACACTATATTGCCAAAAGTCTATGGACTCCCGCTGCCCACATACCTTTGTGTACTGTTGGTCCAGAGCTTAGACCCCATTCAGGAAATCTTAATTTGTAAGCGTACGGTTATATTTTATATAACAGCGTGCTTCATTTAGTGGTAGATCCTTTCCCACTTTAACATGACAGTACCCCTGAGCACAAAGCTAGGTCAGTTTGGTGCCGAAGAGTCCTGATGTCAGCCCCCATCCAACATTTCTGGGAGTGTTGGATCTTCCTAATGCTCTCGTGGCTGAATGGGAGCAAGTCCCTGCAGCCAGGTTCCAAACCGTGATGGAAAGACTGGAGCCAGACTTTTAGTGGAGACTGTAAATTTCCCAGACGTTTAAACCATGACTAGTTCAAGATCAAAAGTCCTTTCAGAAATTTGTTGTGTGCTGTACAGCGATTATCAGATACAGAAACAGACAACTACAATAACACAGACAAAAACAACAGGGCATCTTCTCCATATTATAGACCTACTGTAATCACCACATATCATAAAGTGCAGCATCCTCATACACAGAGGTTGAATTATTTTTCTGTTCAACACTGCAATACTGGTGTAATTATCTGCGTGCCCGCCTGGTTCCGAGGGCTGGAACTCTGTACCCTCTGCCTGATGGAAGCAGCTTGTATTCACTAAGTAGAAGGTGTAATTGCCTGCCCTTCTCTCACAACTTGCGACTCGCAGGTCATCGTCATGCTGTTTTTCTGGTGTCCAGCAATCTTCCTGGACATATTGATTATCTTAAGCAGTTTTTTTTTTTTATGCTCACCAACAATGAAAAATACCAGCTAATAGAACAGAAAGTAAGAATGCTCTCTACAAATGAATGATGGAAGAGTGGGCGACCAAATTAACAGTCACAATTTAGCACAATTTAATCTGTAAGGTCAATAAACATTTACTGAAAAAGCATTGTGTGTATTACAAAAGCCATTTGAAATCGCTAATCACTTTTTTCAGTAACAAAATTGTATTTTAAATGCCACTGACATGCCTTGACCTGTCTTGACCGTTAGATATCATCCTGCAAACCGTGACAACTCACTAAAGAGAAAGTAACAAATTCGATAATATACTATGTATTTAACGTTCTGACTCGTCTCCATTCAAAAACACACACTGTCACACAGCTCATGCGTGGTTGTGCACACAAATTGACACACATGTACATGCACCAGGCTATTTAAACAGCTGCAGACTTGTAATGGTCGCAGGCACGTGGTTTCATCCCTTAAAGTATGAAGGCACGTGCGTGTTCATGTGTGTGTATGTATGAAAGAAACAGAGGTGGTGATCAGAGCTGCTCGTCAGTTTCAACAACCTGTCCATCTCCTCCTACCTTAATAAGTTTAACTGACTAGTATTTCTGGTGCTGACTAGCAAAGTTAGCAATGTTTAATCAACTAATAGTGCACATCCATAGTTGTAGCAGCAGGTAAATGCCCATGCTTTTCAATAAGATGTTCAACAAGCGCACATGGGTGTCATCATGTCCACATACTTTTGGCTCTATAGTGTGTGACAGGATTAAATAAAAAAGCCTGTTCCTTCTCACTGTCTCTCATATTTTCTCTATCAGGAAGTGGCTTTTTGTTGCAAGAGCGTCCTGGTGATGTAAAATAAGAGCCACCCCTGACCCTCAACGCATACATACAGGTTTAATCTCATCTAGGGAAAATGCAGTTTAAAAAATATTCTTTTAATTAACAGTTTATTAAATGTTTCATCTGACAATAACAAGTCGTGTCTTCATGATCAACTACATGACAGACCTGCAGAATAAATTTGATGCAAGTCACAAAGAAACAAACATTTTTTAAAATGTATTAACTTAGTTTAGACCTTTTGATGTGACGGTCCTCCACATTACATGACAGTGTGTGTAGCCCTCCAATCTGTTCAACACTGTAAAGGAAAGTTTTTGTAACAACTGCCTTCTTATGTAACTGGACATAACAAATATTCACAGAACTGTATGTTAAGGATGTATGCAGGTCCAAAACATCTTTTATTAATATGATTAATTGATATAATTTCTACAAAATTAAGAGAATGAACTTAAAAAAAATACATGTATTTATGTGTTTCTTTCAAACCTGTAGTATATCTGGACAACTCTATAACTCATGTGAAAGTGAACACAAGCATTTTAACTCCATGTTGTTTTCATTTGTCTGTGTCATTGAGATCTGATATTTGTGCCGGCTGCTTTTAGCTTAATCACCCCTAAGTCACCTCTTTGCCGGCGCCAGCCTCTGTCTTGGCAGTCTGCCCACCACACACACACTCACCCACACACACACCCACACACACACACACACACACACAGTGACATACACTGTTTTCTCTGTCTGAGTGTGAGCACATGGCAGCGTTACCTCCGATGAGGCAATGGGCCCTGACAAATGTCCGTCACCGAGAAGTCAAGGGCTTCATGGTCGCTCTGCCCTCGTCTCTTTCTCTCTTCAGAGAATTCGTGTGGTGAAAGTTCCTCTGAACACAAAAACATGTAGTGAATGAAGAGTTTTCTTTTTTATTACACACATTTGCCACCCCAGTTTTACAAGAATATTATGACTTATTAAATTGTAAAATTAAGAGAAAAGGCTTTATTTTTTTCTTAAATACTGCAGGGACATTTGTTTTATTTATTGAAATAGTTAGAAGTTGTGGATGAACAATGTGTTGTCAGTGACAGTTAGAGACTACCTGGATAATAACTTTCCTGTCTGACTTTTTTAGGAAAGTTTTACACTCTCTGTCTCTGGATTTAAACACAGCCATTTTCTATGACTGTCAGTTGCTGTTTCCGAGCTTTGCATAGCTTATTATTTTGTAGAAATCATGATATGTTACTGAACCATAAATTGCGACTGAAACAAATGATGACTGAAGCAAATAGTCTATCAACAGACATTTATCTGCAGCTGTTCTGATAATATTATTCTTCATTTTTCAAGCACAAAGGACAAACATTCCCTTTTCAAATAGGAGCATTTTTAGAGGATGTTAATGTGAACTGAAAATATTTTGGGCTTTTATGCTGATGGTCGATTAAAGCATGTATTCTGAACAAATTAATTAAATCTCTGGGACATTTTATAACCAAAAAAAAAAAACAGTCTACCAATAGATAATCTTTAGTTGCAGCCCAAATGTGACCAATGTAAAACAGACATTAACAAATAGTTACAAGTATCGGTATTTAAAAGGCATTTTATCTCTAAATGTAGTGTTAAACCTGACGCACCTCACTACAACAGCATGTTTGTGTTTGTGTTTGTGTTTTTTAAAGCAATCCATCAGATAGAGCAGAATTAATTAACTAATAATCAATATATCTTTCTAAAAGGATATAGATAAATAACACTGTTAGTGCCAATTCAAACTGAAATGGTTAGTCTTAAACATACTGGATATAAATATTGATTCAGTAGTTATTTTGTAAATAAAGATATTTGAAAATGCAGATTTGTAACTGAATCAATATTTTCTTATCCCTTGCAGACGATTACATGCTGATGTGCTACCACCTTTTGTTCCGAAGGAAACTCTTTGATAATGTCATCCGATAAACAAATAAAAAAAGGTTGCCAAGATACAAATAAAGCAGTTTTTTCTTTTTTGGTTTTCCTAAAATTTGGAAATGAACTGTCTTCAGTTGACAGCAGTCTCACAGTAATTACAGTGATGTTTCAGAATTAATGAGATAATGATTTATTGATGTTCAAATGTGACACCTTTACTTAATGGAGCGTAAAATAGAAATCGTCAAGCATCTGTTAACGGGGCCTGGACTGTGGCGTGTGCTCCTGCTGGGTGTGTATTAGTGTGTGTATAGCTGCTGCTGCTGCTGCTGCTGCTGTTGTTGGCACTGCTTGGCGCACCCATGGGTGCTGGTGCAGCTGCAGGTGGTCGTCAGGTTACAGATGCGGGAAGGTTCAGACTGTACGGAGCCTCCTGCAGCTGGTGATGAAGGCTGCGAGGAGGAGGAGGAGGAGGAGGAGGGGTGTGTTGGCGGTTTGTTCTTTCAGGCTGTCAAGGTCTGCAGATGTAGCGTGTGTGTGTGTGTGTGTGTGTGTGTGTGTGTGTGTGTGTGTGTATGTGTGTGTGAAGTTTCTTAGTGTGTGTGTCAAAGGAGTGAATGAGAGGGTTAAGTGATGGATTTGTCAACGCGCCCTCGCTCTCCGCAGTATGCCGGCTCACAGTGTTCCCTGCTGAATGACTCACTACACACACACACACACACACACACACACACACACACACACACACTCAGGGGCACATATGCACAATCACACACATTATGCAACAAAAATATGAAACACAGTCAAAACTCAAAAGTGCAACATCCTGGAAACCAACAAACACTGTACGTCATCACAGAGGTGGGTTAATACAGACAGATTAAATGTTTCACGTCTCCATTGACTCCTCCTGGTGCAGCCCCTCCGTCCACACCCCACCCCCAAGGTGAGCCCCCAATATGTCACAGGGAGAGTGATGGGTCCTCGCCGTCGTTTAATAAAGCTCTCCTCCGTGGCCCCGTGTGCATCAGTCACCGGCCGGGCAGCCAGAGGTCTGCCATACGACGGCCAGCAGCTCCATCAAACACTGTCGGGCCTGGAAAAGGGCTGACACAGCCAAAATCCTGCTCTGGATCCAGGCCATGTGTGAGATTCACTGCGAAAAAATTAAAGGAAAATGATCCAGTTTAGTCGGGTAGCCTGGTGGTCCCTCTTTAGTGGGAGGAGACACTATCATGATGCAGATGAACGTGAATGTAACTTAAAAGTGCTGTTAACAAAATAAGGAATCATCTCACTCAGTTGGGAGACTAGGGCTGCAACTATTGATTAGTTTTATTGTTGATTGATTTGTGGTTCATTTACTTGAATAATAAATAAGTTGCTTTGTCAATGAAATGTCAGAGAATATTAAATAATGTTGATCATTGTTTTCTAGGAAGATACAAGAGTCATGAGTAAAGAAGACAGGAAATATTCTTATTTAAGAAGCTGGAATCAAACAATTGTCTGTTAAAAAATTACTCAAACTGATTAATTGATTATCAAATTAGTTTGCAATTAATTTAATAATTGACAACTGATCGATTAATCGCTGCAGCTCTATGGGAGACTTGATGACCATGTCCTTTATTCTGATATCATGTCCAAATTCTCCAATATCCAGGTTTCCTACACAAGACAAAAAAAGAAATCTTTCAACAGTGTAAAATCAGGTTCTTTGTTTGTTTGTTTGTTGTTGTTTTTTCTCCATTTTCAATTCCTTTTTTCTTCATTGCAAATCAAGGCACCTTTGTAATTGTGTTGACATTGTCTTGACACTTGTGGTGGATCCAGTAAAAGAAAGAGTCATCATTTTAGTTCAGTATTGATTTGGAAACATCTCTAAATGTCAGGATTTTGGACTGTATTGATATTTTGGATTGGAAGGGTGCAGCATATCTTCTGTGGTAGCCATTTGTCTTTTTTCTTTGCAACATCATTATTTTTTTTTTTTTTTGAAAGAACGTAAAGAACTTAATAGAGAAAAATCACCTTTGTGGGTAATTTGACCTCCTTCTCCTCTTGTCTTTCAGCATTATCAGAAAATGATGAGCAATTTTAAGTCTTTAATCTGATTATGTCAGCAGCACAGTCTCCTGTGAGGTTTCCCACCTTTACTGTGGTGTAAGCCAAAAATTGAGCGCACTGTGAATAATGGAGAGACCGCTGGTGTGTATCTGTGCTCTAGTTGTGTGGCAGACTGTTGGCGCTGCTCTGAGGTCAGATCGGTGTTTGTCCCTGGCAGTGTGGACAGACTGTGGTTACAATACACACAGAGCCTCCGGCTGGAAGGTAATCGCTCCTGTCGGTTTGCAGGTCTGTGCTTGTGTGTGTGTGTGTGTTTTTGAGCGAAAGAGCTCAGTTGACTCTGTCTGAGTCGTCCACAACCTTGTTCCTTTGATGAGGACACAGAGAGACATATATGGAGCGCTGTCTCTCCTCTTCCTCTACTTGTCTGACTAAACTTGTGGAGACTAATGGATGTTAAATGTGCTTAAGATAACAGAATGTTATTTTCTGTCCTAATAGTGTTTTTTCTCTTTGTCTGCATGCTGTGACTTAACTGTGCAGAACTGGCAGCTCGATGAGTCGCCTGACTCTTTTCACCTAATATGGTTTCCATATTTTATCTCGAAGCCCTTGATTTCCTTCACAAGTGTGAGAAACACACATCCATCTGTGGCAGCGAGACACTTAACGCCAGGCTTAACGGAAATGCATCTCACCCTTAGCTAATTTTGGTTCTAGTGTGAACAGAGATGTGTTGATGTGTTTCTTGCTTTGAATTTTCATTTTGTCAGTTTCCAAGGTTTTTGTCTTTTTCCTGATCTTATACAAAAAAAAAAAAAAAAAAGTATTCTACAAAAATCTGACAGAATGTCTGCTCAGATTAGGAATCTTATTTTACTTATTCTTTGATCAGATGATTCCTGATTTAAATCTTTTTTTTTTTTTTTTTTTTTTTTTACTGTATTTTATTCAGAAAAGATCTTGTGTTTACATAATATGGAATATATGAGAACTCTGGCTCATTTTTGTGAAATGAAAAAAGGGTTTTGCAGAATAAGGTGTCATTCAATACGTTTACATGGACAGTTTAATTCCACTTTAATTCAGAATGAAAGGCCATTTTGATTAAAAGTGGTCATGTAAACGGTCATTCCAATTGAAAATTAAATCCGATTAAAGGGGGTGGTTTATTCCGTTTGTCATTCCGAATTAAAGAATTTTGTGTGCAACGCTCATTCCTCTTTAAGTTCATTCCGGTCTTTCTGCGCATGCTCGTTTCCTTGCCCTTCAGGCGAGATAACGTACATAGCGCGCACAGCAACGGGCTGAGATAGAGCAGTCGGACTCGTTGCACTCACCAGTTTCCATACGCCAAAGCACGGTCTTCTATCTCCCTTCTTCGACCTTCTACCTCCCTTCTCCTCCTCAGCAGACGAAGCATTAGCAGAACAAGGTTGTTGTCGTACTGCTGCTTCAAGAATATAAGCAAAACAAGCCCGAAAAAGGTACTAAGAACGGCGTCGTCAAGCATCTTGTTATCCGGAGCGAGGACTACAGTGTTTTCTTCCGGTAAATGTAAACACGTAACATCCGCCCCGCCCCCTATCCAATCAGAAACCTTCCCTGCCCCAAACCTTGCGCAGACCTGAATAAAAGCGATTAAACTGATCTGCCGTGTAAACCCTCACCCTTCTGAATGAGAAGCCATCGTGTAACCGCACCCATTGTCATTTCCTCAAATGATACCCAGCCCTAACGCCTCGTTTCCACTTGCATGTGTGTGCAGACACGAAGCAATTGGAAGTTGGTCAGGAATTTGCAGCGAATATGTTGAAAATGTTGTTGTTAAAAATGTGGTGGATTTTGGAGTGACTGTAAGGCAGTGTGCTAGCTCAGCCAACAGGCTGTTTTCTTGAATTCAGTTGCCTGTTGATTGTCAGGTGAGTTTGTTTGATTAAAAAGAACTTATTTATCTAGTTTTAACACATTGTGAATCTGAGGAATGTCACTCTGTTAAAATATGATTATACATTATATACACTCAGATTGTCATTGTGACTCATTCAGCCATTCATCTGTCTTTTTCATTAAATGTTTCACAAAACATGCCACGTACCTGGCAGGTCCTGTTTTTGTCCCGGGTAGTTTCTATCAGGTTTCTTTCCATCTGTAAAGAAATGAACTCCCTTGCATTGGACACTAGAGGCATCATCAAAATATTTTCGAATCTATGGATGCCTGTCACATACGCAGGTGGAAACAAGGGGTAACAACCAACACCTGTACATTTGAGGTTTATCATCTTCACAAATGTTCACTACCTCTCATGGTTTTACACTCATTAATTATTTGTGGCAGCCCACAAAGATATCAGTATTCGCCGACACATATTGATTTTCTAATTTTGGAGTTGGACTGGTAATTCAGAGCACTGTTGGAATATGTGTGAATCTTTCGGTTATTGAGAGCACCACATTCTCAGAGCACAAAGTGTATTGTGGGCACCGACAGAGCAGCAAAGCACCAGGCGCAGTAACAGTGAAACTTAGCTGTTTATTAATTCATACAGATGTAGAATACTCTGTCTCTTAGACCATTTCCCCCATTTTAGTGTTGTTTATCGTTTTTCCTACAGACTTTAAGATGTAAACAGCTGTGTTCCAATGGAAACTGCGCCTCCTGCAGTCCAGCACTGGGTCTGAAGTTTACTTTCATTTGCCTCTCCTTTAATCCATCAATCTGATCTGATCGGCTCTGATCGATCAAACCACAAACTGACTGACTGATCAATTTTCCACCCCGCGAGTCAAACTCAGCAAACTGCTGCTGAGGGAAAAAAAATCTCATCAAGAGTTCTGTCTGCGCTGTGTTTACTAACATTCAAAAACCTCCGAATTCAGAGAAGGGACACAGAATGATCACACAGAGACACACACACACACACTAAACACAAAGTTTGCTGACGTGCTGCTACCTCTCTGACCTGTAAACAAGAGACCTCTCAGTCCATGTGACTTCTGTTTACAAGCTGAGGTTCACTTGTACTTGACCAAATCAATCAAGGGACTCTTTTGCGCTGTGGCTGAGATCTGTGTTTTTCTTTTATTTTGAGCATGATGAATGGCTTTCTTCAGCATACTTGATCCTTCTACCTCAACACATACGTCCTTGAAGACCTCTTTTTTCTTGACTGTATCTCCAAGAAAACCGAAAGGTCCGGTTCCACTTTGCTTTAAAAGAACGGACATACAAAGGTCAACAGCGTGCCTTTGTTCTGGTGAATAGATAGGATCATTCATATGAGAGGTACACAGGGAAGTTCACATCTCGACATAGTATTTATTTTTCCAGTGACATGTTTGGCCCTCCGATGATGGCCTTGGCCTTGTGACGTCTCCGCTCTTTCATCGTGCTGAAAGGGCTCTGAAGTGCGAGTTTCCTATAGATGTTCTGCTGCCACTATTTGAAAGCCTTTCCTGCTCCTCCCCTCGCTCTTTCCTCCTTTTCTATTCTGTCTCTATTCTTTCTCTCCCATGTCATTGAGTGGATAAATGTGTGGAGGCGGATGTTTTTTTTCTCGGAGAGGAGAGGTGCAGGGAACTGGGAGGAAGAGAAGGAGAAGCAGGGACTAGAGGGGGAGGAGGACAGGTTGAGGAGGTGGAGGAGGGGGAAGCTAGTGGTGGCGGCTTGCCTTTTAACCCGTTTCACAGTGGCTGGCTACCTGCTTGTGTCAGTGGTTGTGTGGTGACCTTTGACCCGGGAGCTGGCAGGCTTCAGTGGCAGCGTCATCTCTAATTAGAGAGCCACATGACTGGATGCTCTGCAGAGCCTCTGATCCTTCACTGCAAACGCTCAGATTCAGGTCGGACTGGGCAGAAGGGACAGCAGATGCATGTAATGACAGACACACACACACACACACACACACACACACACACACACACACACACACACAGGGTGAGATTGTCTGGTTCTTGAAGAGAGTATAATTCAATCAATTTTATCAGTGCTGGTCCCAATTTTGCTCTTCACCTCTGGTTTGAATGCTGGTTCTTGTCAAAGAAACGCAAATATGTTGAACAAAAAACACACAAGAAACATAATTTCGATAAGGTACGTGTGTTAATTTTATCTGTTTAATTCTTCTGTTTTTATTATAATCTTTCTGGCATTTTTAGCCTTTAATGACCACAAATTAGGGACATAGTCGGGAGACATTTGAGAGGAAGAGGATGATGTTCAGCTGGGGAGATGGAGAATAAATGTTAGGACATGCTACCAGGAAGCTTCATGTTTTAACATGCTAATGCTAGTTCATGTTTTTTAGTTGCTTGCTGGTTCGCATTTAGAGCTTTTTTTGTCTTTGTCTTTTTTGGTTGACATTTAAAGACTTTGTTTCTGTGCATCTGATGAACGGCGAACTAGGCTCAATGAGAGCTAAAACATTACAGTTGTTGTCCTCGGATTTGCAGATGCTTCACTCTTAACTTGATCGTAATGGATGGATGATTCCTGAAGCAGTCAAATAAACTAGAACTGTGCCCAACTCAGAAATGTCAGTAAAATTAGATTTGGTTGTTCAGTAAGAATTAAAGATGTACCGATACCACTTTTTCCTTTCCGATACCGATTCCAATCCCTGAACCTTAGGTATCTGCCGATACCGAGTACCAATCTGATACCATCGCGTAAAATAAAAATGGATGAGATATGAATTGTTGTATGTCTCAACTCCTAAAGCTCTGTGTAAAATATTAAGAAATAGATACATAATAATAGAATGAATGCCATAAAACTTTTTTATTTTTATTATCCAGTGTTGACACAGATCAAGACACAGGTTAAAGTGCAGCCACACAATTTGGTAAAAAAGACATTTTAAAGGCTACAGTAGAATGCTTTTTGAGCTCCGCTCCGTTTCCCTTTCGTTTGCCTGTAGCGTGCATATGTGTAATGACGTGATCAGTATTGGTACAACTCTAGTAAGAATATTTGACTATTCGTTCCTTTTTCTTCCATGTAGAGTTTAACAGTTTAAATGTGGCCAAATGGTACATTCAGGGTTGCAGCAAGTTTTACATAATAGACTTACATGCCAAGTTAGCCCTGTGAGCTAATGCATGATAACTACGCTAACAACAGACAGAAATGTGCAATAGCCTCTTTTGTGGACACTAGATATCAAACAAGAATCAGAGGCTGTGTTGTATGAAGATGCTGTTAGCTGTAAATTCACCACCTTTGGGCAGAAAGCAGAAGATAACGTACTCTCAGAGCCTGTCTGGTCATAGCCTCCTCTCTTCGTCCGGACAGCTGCTTATACTGAAGAGCAGCGTTAAAGCAAGGAGTGCTCAACCCGTGGCTAAATCTGGGGATCGAAACATCCCCAGAAGTAGACTGCACACTAATTGACAAGGAAAAAAAAGAACAACTACTTGACTTGAAGAATCTTAGTCGACTGAGGGGTCTCTGATTGATAATTCGAGTCTTCAACTTTCAGTGGGCAGCCTTAGGGTAGACCATTATATAGTATACAGTAATGTTGCATTTAATGCACTTACTTCTGCAGATGAGGGACACAGGGTTTCCCACACTTTTTTTTTGTGGCAGTGCGCTACAATATCTTCGCCACATTTTGATTTTCTATTTTTGAAGCTGGTCTATTAATTTGAAGCGCTGTTGTAATATATATACCATTTGGTTATTCAGAGCACCACACTCAGAGCACAGAGCGACTCTGGGCACAGACGGAGCAGCAGAACACCAGGCCCAGTAAAAAAAAAACTTAACCATTCCTTAATTCATATAGAAATTGTATGCTCTATTTCCTATAACTCTCATTTTAGTCTTGTCTATTGCTTTTCCAACCTACTGTAGATGAAACTGCACACTCCGCAGTCCAGCGCTAGGTCTAAACTGTGTAACTGCTGCAACTCACCTCTGCAGCAGCTCCATCTCTGATCCATTGATCTGATTAGAGTTGGGTCGGTATGAGAAAAAAAAAACGGTCCGGTTTTTGTAAAAAACCACATCAAGTAGGTAATACCGGATTTTCGCCACTTGGGGGCGCAAGTGACTCATTTAAAATAAAAAAGGACAACAGAGTGACAGTAACAAGTTGTTTCTTTTATTCCTTACAAATAAATTTTGCAGCTTACTCAATCAGTGCAAACAAGGGTTGCCTCCTTTGTCTGGCTCAAAGCCAAAGTGTTGCCATAGTGGCGCATTCTTTGATTACGTCGAGACTAAATTGTCCGCCATTATCGACTCCCTGTCACTATTAAACAAACTCCAGGCTACAGTAGAGGTGCATGCGCACTCGCACCTCCTAGCTCAGTCCCCGCCCCACCCCCCTCTCTCTCCAGCTTGCTGTGCGCTTGGCGAAGAGGCAGACACAGGTGCTCACAGACTCAGGCGTAGTATAAGCGGAGCGGACTCCGTGTATAAATGTCTGTGAAAAATCCCCGCAATGTGAAAAATACATGCCGAACAGTCTTTTGTGTGACACTGGTGCGCGGAGCGGAGTCCGCACGGTCGTGCTTTGCGCGCACAGGGCTTGCGGACGTCCACTTTTACCGGGCGGACCTCCGCAGCGTCCGCTCTGCGTACGTTCTGCCCGAGTATGCGGTCCGGTCGGTCTCAAAAAATAAAACCTGGTCCAAGACGGAGTACCAGACCGAACTGGTATTACCGAGAACCGACCCAACCCTAGATCTGATCAGCTCTGATCGATCAATTCTCCACCCTAAGAGTCAAACTCAACAAACTGCCGCCCCCTTTCGTCAGCTAATACCACACATAGATTCCAATTCTGTGGGAAACACTGGGATATGAGGTTCAGGTGACGTTTTTTGAGTTCTTGCCAAAGGTTTTCTTGGCCGTATGGCACACGCAGCCGAGAAACATGTACAATCGCAGTATAGACACATATACTTAATTGAAGGTTGACTGTCTTGCATTAAGTAATACAGTGCTTTCATATTTTTGTTTTGTGACAAATGAATGTTCGAATATTTTTTCAGAAAGGGTTTTGAATATGCAAACCCGTAAGAAGGTGTTGTAGTCGGCTGTGTGTTTTCTTAATTAACAGATTTTTGTGATCTTCAGATGTGAGCCTAAGCTTTAATCTGCATCTATTTCATTCTTGGATTCTTGATGTGATGTTAGTTTGGGAATGTAGGTCCTGTGGGTGTAAGCAGTGGAGAGCACTGTCAGCTCGAACAGTCAGTATCTGACCCACAAAACTTTGTCCTGTAAGGAATCATTTCTCTTTTCCTCTGCGGTTCAGCTGCTGTTGGTTTCCTCCAGCGGCTCTACAGTCAGCCTTCAAAGTGCACTACATTTCCAAGAGGATTAATTAGATTAAACAGAGTGTTTGCTCACTCCTTAAAGTGTTTGTGTTTTCTCCTGCAGGACTGTGTGGCAGTGTTTTTTGTTTTTTTCTAAAGAGAATAATCAGTCGCATTAAGGAATAATGAAGGGATTGGTGGGCGGTTGGAGCCTGTGGGACCAGGCTGCTGTTTGTGGCTGTTTGTGGCTGTTGCTTTACAGTGTGTGTGCTTGTTAAACGTGCCCCCCCACCTGGTCTGCACATTGAATCTGCTCTCACCCCTGCTGTGTTTTGCTGCTTTTGCTTTATCAGTCAATCAAACTTTGGTTATAATGCACCTTTCAGACAAAATCAACGCATTTCAAAGTGCTTCACATGCAATTGACAAAAATTCAGGATGTTAAAAAGAAAAACTGAGGATGTTAAAGAAAATGATGGCTGTATGCTCGTGTTTTTGAGGTGTGGGATGGTGATGTTTTTTCTGCTGAAGCACCTGATGAGAGGCAAACAGTAAGTGCTCAAATTAAGAGTAGAGTAAAGATGTACAAGATAGAGAGGGTTAATGATTTTTAAGAAAATAATGATGAAAACCTCTTCTTCATGTTTCCCATTTAGCTTTTATAAACCCCTGCTGTTTGTCAGTCTCGTCGTTTCTGCAAAATCCTTGTAAAACCCCTTAATGAGTTTTCACATTGTGTGTGCCTTTTGTCTATCATTTTGACCTCCAGCCTCTGTTAGCTTGCAGCACGGTGACTTTGGGTTGTTCACAGTGGAAGTGGAATTACCAGCCGTTAAGCCTGAGCAGGAATCAGCTTCCTCTTGCCAGCATCGCCTACGAAGGTGAAACTGGCAGAACTGGCCTCACAGCAGCAGCTTTGTGCAGCAGCCACAGCATTCACAAGTGGTAGAAATGCGCTTTAGATGGGTGTAGAACACTTCTTCCACACCAGAATATTTGTCCAGACATTAGTTTGAGATTATACCTTTTGCCTGTGTGAGGTGGTTGAATAATTTAGTCTGAACAGGGGAGGAAAAAAAACACAAGGAACCTGGAAACACTGGCGCAATTCTTTTAATTAAACCAGGAAAATATTGTTGTGAAGCAAATGGACTGAGATGTGAGAGAGGGAGAATGAGCAAGGGATGAAAAGAAAGCCGGTGTTAGGAATACAGCGGGGGATTAAAGACAGTGAGCGAGTGTTACAGACCCCTGGCCAGTTTGCTGCTGTAATGAACATTAGGGCTGCGGCATAAATTTAATGACCTGTGAAACAAACAGCGTGGCTGAGACCAGTGCCTCTGAATGCTAAGTGGCTCTATTATTAATACCAGCTCAGAGATGCCACTGTGTAAACACACTGTAAGTCTCTTTCCCCTATGAGGCCCGTTAAACACACGGCGGCCGTGTGTTGGCAGTGCACCGGCTCACCGCAGCTCTCTGAAACGGGGTCACGTTTTCCTTTGTACGTGCAGAATTAATGGCACGTTGCCCGTTAACAGCATACCTGCGCTAACTAACAAGAAATGAATAGCATCCCAGCTAATGGCTGTGCAGGTTAGTCACCTTGATAATGAATAGCTTAGTGATGGGGCAGGTGAGCAAGTGGTAATAAATAGGTTCCATGCTGCTCAGAATTTTAACAGGCAAGCGAGTACGAATGAATAACACGAGTTCATCCTACGTTGTTTGGTGACATGTCATCAATTTGTGCATGATGAATAGTAAAAGAATAGTCATTCTACCAGCAGGCAAACATAATGTATTTATGCAAGTTGTAATCCAACAAATGGGAAGAAATAATAAGAAAATAAATGGCAAATGAGGCGTGCAAGGAGGTGGAAAACAGCTCAAGAATGGTTAATTCATTACCTTTACCTTCATCTCTATATGAATGCAGAATCTGTTGGCAGATTTCGGTATCAGGAAAGCACTCTGGTTTTCGTTTGTAGTCCGAGTAGTATTGACCAATCACATATAAGATAGCTTTGGTCTCCTGCAGGTTAACAGTCCACATGGAGAGCAAAAAAGGTGGAACACATTTGCCGTAACCTATCTAGTTTTTTATTTGTTTTTATTCAAGACTTTGGAAGAGGAAGTCTTGGCCCAGATATCTTGTTATCCGGATATCCGCAGGCTACACAGGAACCCCTAAAATATTGGTTTGTTGCCCCCTGATGCTATTTCATCATCAGACCGAGCCAATGGGTTCCAAGATTCCCTTTACCTAAATGTACTCACCCCTGAAAACCTTTCCTTTTTAGCCTGAGTGTCAGACTGAAGCTCCCAGAACCTTCAGTCTGACATGGCTTCCATTGAAGGCGATTTACAAGGGGGAGGGAATTTGATTTTTCCCTAACCAATCAGTAGAGATCAACGACTCACCCAGAATCTGACGTCATTAGTATCCATGCCTCGGGGGTGCCGAAAACAAGCGAGCATTGCCCGTTTAAAATGTCTCCGTCGTCGTGCACGCCCAGCTGCATCGCCGTTAAATCCAGTTTAGCAGCTTCCTTAATTTGGTCCTCCATTAACGTGAGTAGTGGCGAAATACCTCGATAGCATCGTTAATGTGGTCTGTAGGATCTGTAGCGGTCGCCATTGTTGCTATCCTCACCAGTTACCCACCGGCGTACAGCTTGACATCAGCGTGGCACTGATTGGCTAATCGCTAGACCCCCGGCGTTCATTGGTCCGTCCATCGTTTGGATGAGATAAATCGCAAATTCATTGAAGTATGCCAGACCAGTAATGCAAGCCTACTCAGTTGAGTGGGCGGGGTCTATGGTCTGGAACCAGGCTATTTCCTTTTCTGAACACACCACAGTAGTTCCTTGTGGCTGTTTTGAGTTGCCTCATGTCTCACCCAAACTTCCTTTTTGAACTAATAATGTGTCAAATTAAAGAAGCAAAGACTCAAAATGCAGTCGTCATGGGACTCTGAGGCAGTTAGGGAGCAGGTTTGCAGGTATGGGGGGAGGAAGGAGCTCTGAGTATGATTACGAACAATGCAGGCTTAATCAAATGATCCAGCACAGCAGGGAGCACAGGGGAGACTAGAAGAGCCCAGAGCTAACCAGATGTCTGCGACATGAGGAGGGATATATGACATGAGGAGGCTGCTCAAGGCTATAAAATGCAATCACAATCCCCTGGAAGGGTGCCCAAGATGGCTCAGCAACCAGCCAGGGAGTAAAGGCGATCTGTCAGCAGACGGTCCCCTGCTCTCCCCCTGAACCCGACCTCAGGCTACCTGCTCAGTCAACAGAGAAGATGCTAAAAACTCCATGCTGCTGTTTCAGCAGGCACGCAGCAGTGGGTTTCCATCATTATCAACACTTTGGTCTTGGTTACAAAGGGTGGGCACGTGTATGTCTCTGACATCTGAATCTTCCCATCTGTTTGTTTTTTCTTTGCTGTGGTTGTCCTGGTGTGTATGTGTGTACACTGGCAGATCCTGGACTCAGCAGGACTCCATCTTGTTTTCCGTCCCATGCTGTGTCTCGCGCTATGGGGGGATAAATATTTGAAAAGCAGAGGAAGCCCTGTGTCCCCAGCTCCTGTGGCCTGAGGTTTGGCAGCCCTGCATTAGCTGCACCTTTTACCATGGTGACTTTTTTTTTCTCTACCTAAACATAGATTTCAGCTCAGAGTGTACCGTACTGTCCTGGCCATTATTCTCTGCAGAGTTTGGTGTGAAAGGTCACCAACCTAAGTGCTGCAGCTGAAGCTCAGATGAATAAGTCATACCATCAATGACAACAAGTTTGAATACGACAGCAGAGATGCTAAGTGCTGAAAGGTTTTTGATAGAAAGAAAATAGGTGCAAGCTCCACAGAATTTTCTTGCAAGTTTTAGAAAGAGGAAAACATTAATGATTTAAGAAGGAGTGAAATGGAAAAAGATGAGAATAAATCAGACTGTTCAAGGTGTTACTTTTTGCAATTGGGTTATCCTCTAAAAGCAGTCCACACATACAGTGTATCACTGTGTATGAGGGTTTTACTATTGTATTCTCACTGCAGATGGCTACACAATGCGCTGCCCTTAAACATTTACGTACTCTGAGTCTGGGACTATTGGTCATGGTTTTGGCCATCCAGCAGCATATAATTATATTTTAGACACTAGCGTGCAACTTTGTGTCAACAGCTCAGGGAGGCCATTTCTGTTTCAGCATGACAGAATTTGGGTTTCCAAATGTAGAGCAAATTTTAACCAGGTTTTTTGAAAATCTGCAAAAGAAAATGCAAATGTATGTGCTTCTTCGTCCACTATTGTTTTGCAGATACCAGGAGTTGGTTCATTGAGATGAATGTGTGGCACTAACTCTCTAGTCGGGCGCACTGCATTTCTTTTTGTTTTTTTGTTTGTTTTTTCCCTGCTTCGCTGAAAATGAAGAATGATCCTCAAGCCGAGGTCTACACTGAACTGCGGATTTTGTTGCCTCTAGTGATAAGTAGTCAATTAAAGTTCACCTGACTTGAAATGTATCCAGTGACAAAGAGGAAATGATGTAATGTGAGTTAATATTTAATGAATTTATAATTAAACTGATCATGAGATGGGAGGACATTTCATAGCAGATCTCCTCCAAATGTGAACTTAACATTCACAACAGCTGGAACTGTTTTTCCAAGTTGTTTTTTTCTCCCACTCACAAAAACACATTCTCACACACTTCTGCTTCTCCCACTTGGTCTCCCACCACACTATGAGGCCCGTGAGGGAGATGTGGATTGTCTGCGGCGAGCCATCAATCACGGCGGTAACGACAGCTCCATAAACAGAAGGGCAGCCTACCTACTGGTTTCTGCTCGGCGGTGATAGCATTCACGTCGTCCCTGCAGCACTTCCCTTCCTTCCTGCTGACCTCTGCACAGCTTCAGTGGCAAGGACGAGACTCTGCTTATCTGCACTCGCTGACTTTAGACACCCGATGTGGGTGGTAGGAACACCCAGGTGCCTGCAGGGATGTGGTGTTGTAAATAAAAAAGGTGGGCAAACTGTGACCTCTGTTCTGTGATCGCTGTCAGGCAAACAACAGACAATAGAAACAAAAGTCAGTCATATTTAGGAATTATATTTAAAGGAATATGCCAGATTTATGCTGAAGTGGACGTGTTGGACAGCTGAAGGGCTGCGATCAGAGACTGTGCATGAAGATGGACAGCATGACAGCTTGGTCGCTCCCTGGTGGCTCGCTGCAGTATAGGTTGCAAATGCCACCTCCTCCATGTAAGCAGATGGGACATGGGTCAAAGTAAAACATCAAAATACACGTCAAATAAATTTTCCCAAAAAGGGTTTCTGTCATTTAAGGTGGTTCTTATCACGCCGATGTATGTTCAAGTGTTTATATTTTTGATAACCTTGGTTTTGATTAGTTATTTGACGCAATAAAAAGGGGGTGTGACATCATGTTGACAGATGTTTGTGCCAGTTAGTGTGGTCATAATCAGTGGTGCTGCTTGCAGTTGGGTCGGATGGGTGAATGTGCGACAACTTGACACTGTTGAGATCACAACTGCACAGACTCTGGCTCCAAATGACATCACCAGCGCAAGATGGCAGCGGCCATGTCCGGGATATTTTGGCTTCATTTTTGGAAGTGAAGACGTGTTTCATCTTTGTCTACAGTCGTTGGCTGTGAACACCCAATCTTACATTTCCATCAATTAACCTATTGATTATATTCTAGATTAATCACCTTATCTATAAAATTGCCATCACAATTTACCTGAAGTTGACATTCTTATAAGAAAAGCAACAAATCCTCACATTTTATGAAGCTCAAGTCATCGGAGCATTTTAGTTTTATACATGATTTAAACAATCAATATCTAATTGTTGTGGATTAATTGTTTGTCTGTCGACTTATTGATCACCAGCACTAGGCAGCAGCCAGGTTTACTGTGCTGCTGGATATTTCGTAAACATCTTTTGTCCCCTAAAAGAATAGCATCTCCAATTAACAGTATTTTTAGGTTTATATTTTATGGGTGCGTCTCTCCTTTGTACAGGCTGCCTCCCCGTTCAGCTTTGTGTGTTTTGTTTTGTCTGTGTTCCGGCTCTTTGTATACAAACTCATGAGACTAACAATGCCAGTTTGTGTGCTTTCCTGTGCCTATTGTTGCCACTGTGTCTCCGTGCCCCGGCTAGCATCCACTCGTTGTAAGGTCGAGACAATAACCGCAAACAGAGTGCCATGTATCTGCACTGGCTTGACCCCGCGGCCCTTCCTGTTGCCTTTAACACCCTCTCCTCGTCCTCCCCCTTTGACCTTTGACCCCTTCAGCAAAGACTGGTCGGCCTGTCATGTCAGGACAAGGCAGGGTCCGCTCCCAGCCTTTTGACGGGAATCTGTGAGAACCTGCTGCTTTCTTTCACCTAATCCCCAGGAGGAGAGTAATTCCACACCGAGAAAAACCAATATAATTAAAGCAGCGGTGTCATTTTAACAGCTTGCAGAGTGCTTTATTAATGATGTTAGTTCCCTCTTTATGTGACTTCAACAAGAAAAGCCAACTAGTGTTAAAGCTGTGGAGAGAAACAAAGCCAGGGCACCCTTATGTCAGAAAATATTTATATAATAAGACTATTTTAGTAGCTAATAGAACATAAGTCGCACCAATGCTGAGTGCCATTTTAAAGGTGTAAAGTATTTGTAATTTTTCATCTTTAACATAAAGTTACTGTGTTCATTCTTGTGTCGGTTCCTCCTCCTGTCAACTCTGATAGCATGATGGTGGCCCCATTAGTGACTTTATTTGTTCACTACTTTTGTGACTGCATTGTGGGACACATGGAGTCTTCTGTATATGGTGTAATAATCCTTTCTACCTGATCCTCACTCCTCTTGACTGTGCGTTCATATTTATGTCAAATTTGAGTTTGAGTCCCTTCACACCTTCACCAGACATCAAACAATATGTTCATACCAAAGCCACAGGCTGCATCAACCAATCCAAAAGAAGTCCAACCACAAATACCTGAAAACACGTGTGCCTTCCTGTGCACTTTCCATTGAACACTCCCTATAACATCGTAGAGTACTGGCGACTGCTGCATCTTAATGGTCTTCGATTACTCCCAAAAGTAGTCTACTAGTCGATTAATTGCAAGAGATTCATTTTTTCACCCAGTTGCAATTATCAGTTCTCATCACAAACATCTGAAAGGTGGGACCCACCTGCAGTAGTTGGAATAGCAGAGTCCTCAAGTGACTTTGAGAGGCTGTTTACACATGAGCCCTAATGTGATTGGACTAAACCCAACAGCAGGATTGTCTGAGCAGTAGTGTTTGACTACAGTAACAACATGACTGCTTTCTTTAGGAGTAGCAAGACTGGTTTTACAGATGTAAGAGTAGTGTAGGTCATTTGGAGAAGAACAGAGCCAGTATGTAGAGTCTGTGTGTGCATAAGGAGTTTGTAATAGCGCAAATGAGAGTGACAGCAAATGGCGTGAAAGCAGACAACAGTAAGCGAACAGTGAGGAGTTCAAGTTTAGCTGTGAAGATATCAAGTAAATGTGCAGTAACGTTTACTAACAAATGCTGCTGCTCCTGAAGACCAGCAGAGGTTTCTCATGCCTTGTCTATCCACAGCGCACCCACCTGCATCTGAAACCACAGATCAAAGATTAGTCTACAACTAAGCACAGTGCTGACTAGTGATTTTGATAGTTGACTATTGTGTGAAACCACTATAACAGCTTGTAAATACATAAAGAAAAAAGATGGGCAACAGAGGGAGGTAATGTAACGGTAACCTAAATACCGCCTGCATTTTAAAACATTGCAAGAAGAAGAAAAAGATGACAGCAGCTGTGCATGCAATAAGGCACATGTATGGTAGCCTGAACATAGGGGCTTAAAACTGCTGCTTATTAAAAGACAGCAGTGATACAGCTGCCCATGTGATGTCATTTGAGTCAGCGTTGATTGGGTCTGGGTTTTAAAATGAAAATATTCTGGGGGTGTGATCTGTGAGAAAAGTGAGCTTACCAGACCTCTGTAGTCTGTTGTTCATCTCTGCTGCAGGCTACATTGACTTGTTAGTGGTGGAGTTGTATTATGGGTAATATTGGCACCAGGTTTTGACATTTTGACAAAGGAGATGACTGTGTGGAATAAAAAAGGGGATACGTCTGGTTTCTGCTGCATTGATTTTGTTTTTTGTTTATGTTTATGGTGAGTCTGACAATGTTCCAGCAGTGAAATGTGAAGGCTAACATGACAAAGCATTTCCTGCACAAGAATGCAGTGTGCGAGAGTGAAATAATGGACTGTGTTTTGAATGGTAAATGATTTTGGACACGTCTGGCTTTTTGTTAAAGTAAGAAAGAAGGGAAGTCTGAATGCCCCAACTCTAATGTCAGCCCCGCCGGCTAATTTCTGTCAAAGCTTCTCAATTTGTTCTGGGTTTTCTTTTTTGTCTTTCTGTTAAATTCCTGTTTGTGTCTGAAAAGTAGCAGACCTTCAGCATTTGGCCTGAATTGGCACAAAGACTGGCAGAGGCCAAAACACACAGTGGTCCTTTTTTAATAATTTTCTTTCATCTCTTTTCTGCTCTCAGTATTGTGTGTCATAAATGAAAGTTTGAGATGTTCAAACAGCTTTTTCAATTTTTTTTTTTTTTTTTTTCCAATTAACTTGCAGACCCGGAGCTGTAGTCTTTGTGTTGAGGAAGAAAAGCAGTAAGAGGTTGTAGCTTTGAAATGGCCTGGAAGACGCACCTGTGTAACCGAGTGCGTTCTTTCGATTTTCAGATCACCTTGTCCTGTTTGAAATGCAAAGAAGAAGGAAAAAAAAAGGGTTTCCACCCCGATCTTTGGAGCAGAGCTGGGAAATGAAACCTTGCCTGTCAGTTATTGTCACTGAGGAAAGCTCACTTATTTCCCAGAGATATTATCCTACCCCTGCCTTGCTTCACTCCCCCCTCCCCCCGCTTACATTGTTCTCCAGGATCAAGTTCATGGAGGTCGGGGCTGGTGGAGGGTAATGGGACCCTTGTCCCTATGTCTCAGAGCAGGCTGAATGGGTCTCGGTCTCGGCCCCTGCCCCCAGCCCCCATAGAGGTTCTCTGAATAGGACCCCTCTTTTTATTCCTCAGATCTCCAGTTTCTTTAGACCTGCCCAGCTTCCTGTCAGTATATATCCATATTTCAAAGTGTTTTGATTCCATGTTCACATGTAGACACATCAGTGTTCTTATAACATCAAACCCCATCTGGTACATCCACTGGCAGCTTTGTACCAGCGTAACTGCAACAAACACTAGTATATTTGTGATAAACATCAGTGGATGTATCAGTCAGCGTCTGGTGGGTTCTGTAAATGTAAAAGCCTTAAAACAATGACAAGGGATATACCAGGAAAAGAAACACAGTACTTAAGGTATCGTGAGCTCATCTCCACCACCTGTGGTTTTTGCTAATTTGGTGACAAACTTCATTTGTTCAGAAGTGTTTTTTATTCAGAACCAAAGCCGTCCCAAGGCACCAATTTTAGTTTAAATGACTTGCATGACACCTTTTTTCTATATGAATTGTATTCTTCAATTTGTTTGTTTTCGGGTGGTAGAAATTTAACAAACATGATGATACTTACTGCAGTCTGTGTGATGCTCTCAGGCCAATCAGCTCAGGGTCAGATTTGTCAGAGCACAACCAGGAATGGTTGCCTGAAAACGCCAGACCAATTTGCAAGTGCAAGTTAGTCTGGAACCTCTCTGTTTATTTTTGATTTCCAAGGGGCATCATCAAGGGTCATAAATCAGTCTGCCTCTGGACACACATGGACAGATCTACAGCCAATCAGAGCAACAAAATGTGACGTAAAGCTGTCTGATGGACAAACATAAACAGACAACATCAGCAGAGATGAGCTGTGGTGTAGCGTTACCATGTCTGTGAACAAGTGTTGTCATTTTTGCCATCAGAATTTGAAAATAGTACTTTAACAGAAGGTTCCACATCAGCTGCAGCCATCTTGGTTGTATTTAAAAAATCCGATGCAAGCTTAGTTTATGTTCACTAGAGCAGCAGTTTGTTCTTTTTACAAACTTGACACATTTGCGAGTCACTTGCGGTCCATTCAGAATGGACCCCCAACCCACTTTTGGACCACAACCCACCAGTCAGGAACCACTGCACTGGAGTGTTGCCGGTGCATGGGTGTGCCAGCCAAAATGACATCATCATGTATTTTGCATAAAGCGTAAAGGCTCTGCAAGTACTCAGTCATCATATCAAGTCTTCCTCATATTAGACAACAGTTGTAACTGGCCTATGCCAGACTACAGGATTGGTGCTTCTAGAGGTTTAGGGTTTTTGCATATTTCAGATAATTATTTTGGTAAATCTGGTTTACAGAAATGATTACAAAGTGTAATTAAATGTTGGCAGTCCGGAGTCCTGTAAAGCAACCTTAACCTGTCAGATGCAGAGGCATCTTGTCCGTGGGTGTCTAATAACATGTCCGGTGGTAATGAGGGGGTAAGTGTGCAAAAAAAAAAATCAGTTAACCTTGTTCACACCACGGTCTGTTAAGATTTTGCTGTGGTTACATGTAAATAGTTTTCTCCACTTGGTGCCACAGTATGCTCACAATGCTACAGACACACAGACATTTTATTGTGTTTTAAAAAAATTTCACACTTTGTCAGTATTGATTGCCCTCACCCCATGACAGGACTCAGGACAGATGAGATGCATGCACACTGAGTCACTGAGTCACACTTCCAGACAGGCACAGTTACTGTAGTCTTTGATGGCTTTGATGTCTGTGCTAATCCAGTGTATCTCCGGCTGCACAGAGAGACAGTGTGTGTGTGTGTGTGTGTGTGTCTGTGTCTGTGTCTGTGTGTCTGTGCGTGCGTGCGTGCGTGCATGTGTGCGTGTGATGAAGGAAGGGGGGTTGTTAGGGAGGAAGTCTCTTAGATGTAATGATGGCAGGGGATACACTCTGACCATCTCTGCTCTCATTTGATTTCCTGCTACAATGTTGGGCACTTGCCCTTTTCTCTTCCTTTTTTTTCTCTTTCTTCGACTCACCGTGTCTCTCCGTCTTCACATGCACTCAGACCTGCATGTAACGGATTGCTGGAAGCTGCCGGGTCGTCGAGAGCAGCTGTGTTTGCTGCGAAGCGTCTGCTGGCTGATGCAGCGGTTGTTTTACATTAGCGGCCTGCAGGTCAAACTGCAGCTGGCTGCATCTCAGCGTGGAGACAAACCCTGGGGAGGGAGAGAGTGTGTGTATGTGTATGTGTGTATATGTGTGAGAGTGAAACAACCCGTCCCCATGGTTGTAGCCTTTCCTAAGCGGGCTAAGTCTGGTGGCTAACCCTTAGCGCCTCTGCGTTTGGCAGCATGACTGCAGCGAGATTAATCCATTCCACACTCCATCAGTCACTAGGCACAGGTTATTAGTGCTGGGGCGAAACCGAGCACACAAACACACATACATACATACACACACACTCTCTAACATACACGGCCCCTTCACCCTTGTGACTTCGCCTTCTACCTCGTCCCCAAAGTTTGCAAAGGTGGCCTTGGTGTTGAGAGGCCATTTGTCAAAACCCAGCCAGAGTCTCCACTTGGCTCCTTTTAATAAGGCTACCTGGGCTCTGGGATTACACACACACACATGTACACACACACAGGGCATGCACTCTGCTTTGCACATACTCATACAGCTCTGAGTGTCAGGTGGTGCGTCCCGCGAGGCTTATAAAAGTCCCATTAACATGGCCCTCCTCATTGGTTCTGACAGGTTGATCAATTAGACCCCTCCCCCCACTGACCCTGGGGCCGCTCTGACTCAGAGGTCAGACACGATGGATCGCTGGACCTGCACACACATTCTCTCTTAACTCCCCCTCTCTCTCTTTCCTGTTATCTCTGGGCTGGTTACCGTGCAGCTTGTTCGTCCTGTCGTGTGTTCGGCGCCGGGCTGGTATCCTAGGGTGCAGCTGTTCTGCGGCTTTTAGGTGGAGGATCATACTTTACCTGAGACATGTTTCGATCTTATCTCTGCTCTTAACACAACCAAAACACATGCACAGTGCTGTACTGTGAGGAGCTGGCCTTTTTCACTTGTTAAGGGTTGAGTTTTTGAGCTTTTTCCTGTTTCTTCTTTTTATTTAACACTGACATAGCTTTTACACATCTGAGTCACATTCATGTGTTTTTTATGCTCTGCTTCTACACTGTGTTCAGACTGGGAGATAATGAAACAGTTGTGTTGACACAGAAAAATCTGAAAACTGATAAGCAGAATCATCATTGCATTGGTAGCAGTAAAATCTTATCAATTCCCATGTCTATTGTGCAGACTTTTAAATGTTTAACAATGTAGCCTGTAGAGGATGCAGTCAGGCATTTTAAGACCTTTGTTGGACAGATTTTAAAGCTTGTTGCAGAGTCTGAAGGGGAAATCCTCATTCAGTTTTTGGCCTCAAGAAATAAATACAGTCAGGCTCTTACAGGTGTAGACAGACAGACAGTATTGGCCTCATCTTTCCCGCCTGAGTGTTTGTTGTGAGGTCTGTACTGCTGGGTCTCAGGTGTATGTTGAATGAGGCACGACCAGAGGTGGCTGAGAGAGTCTGCACCGTGTTTGGTAAACAGTCTGCTCTGCACAGGGTAAATGAAGGTACCTGTGTGTGTTTGTGTAGTTCAGGAACAGGGTAAAAAAAGAGGCTGACCTGAGTGTGTTAAACAGGAAGAGGACAAAAAAGCATTTGTAGGGACAGCCGGTGAATAAACAGGTTAGAGGGAGGAGAAAGAGAAGGATTGAGCAAAACGATCAGTGGTTCAAGATCTTTACTGTATTATTTAATTCAGAATAGGTCCAAAGAGTAGATCAAACCAAGTCACACAGTTCATGAATGCCAAAGAAGCAACACAAACATATTAATTTAGCAAATGGGGGTCATGTAAATGCCAGGTATAAGACAAGATCATGTTCAGCAAAATGCAGCACAGATGTACCCACATACTGCTTTGAAATATGGAAGATTATAAAGACCTGTGTAGAGGTGTTCAGTGGAAATAATCTGCCCTTGTGCAGCTTCAAAATGGCACAAAATCTGATCAAATATGGACCAGCAATTATTATGTTGTCATATGGCTGAAGTTAATATTGATAAGAATGTTCTGATACCAATATAGCTCACATTGTGGTAGAGCTGCAGTGCTCAATCAGCTAGTCAGCTGGTTGTCAGTTAATAAATTGATCACCAACTCATTTGATAATCAGTTGATAAGTCAGAATTCTCTGATTTTAGCGTCTTATTTTAATATTTTCTGGTTTCTTTACTCCTCCATGACAGTAAACACAATATCGTTTGGTTGTGGACAAAACAAGACATTTGAGGACATTGGCATTGGGAAACACTTCTCAATTTGTTTTATTATTTTCTGACATTTTATAGGCCAAACAACTGATCAATTAATAGAGAAATAGAGAAAATAATCAACAGATTAATTAACAAGGAACAAAATTGTTAGTTGCAGCCCTACAGTGTGGTGGTAAGTGTCGGCACAATCAAACATAAAATAATCAAATTGACGTTCAACTCTTTCACATGTAAAACCAAAACTTCAACAGCTTATTTTGTTGTAAATTACAGTTTGCTTGGAATCACTGATGTAAACGTGAGCATATAGCAATATGGCATGACCATAAGATTCGATCAATATAATAAGAGTCAACTGTAAATTGGTAAATGATAGTCATGACTGTCCTGTGAAGCTCTCAATTAATTTTATGTACTCTATGAATTATGTGGTCTTTAAATTAACTGTGAAAAACATGCATCAGTCTGCAGGGTCTTCAGTGTGTTAAGATCTGAGATTTGACAATTATGATCCACTTCCACTAGAAGATGATAAAATACACCAAATTACGGCCTGACCCTTCTAGATTTTGAGATGATTTCGGGGTCAGTGACACAAAAACGTCAGAGAACCTTTCGCCTTCAAACAGCCGAATCAGTGAGGTGTAAGAAAATTGTTAAAATGATCCATTAAGTGAGGGAGGAGTCGGATTAAAAGGCGTAATGAGATGAATGAAGCATTCAGTTTGTGTGTCTGTGTGTGTGTGTGTGTGGTGTCTTGGGGGGGTATCATAGCCTGTCTAGGGAACCAGAGAGAGCAGTTCGAGGGAGCAGAGGGGTTAAGAGCGGTGTCACACCCAGAGAGACATTGCGCCGCCGTCCTAATGATGTCCACCGGCCTAATTGAATATTGACGTTCTGCACACGAGGGCTAAATGGCTTCTGTCTGCTTCACCTCCGCTGCCGGCCAGGGCTGCAGTTTTTGAACCTGTTTCCACTGTTTGATTCCCAGAGGGGGGTTGGAGGGGTGATTGTTAAACGTCCCTGTTACCATGGCTACGGTCTTTTCGTCCTTTTTTTAATCCAGTGTTTTGTTTTTGTGCCGCTGTTTGAGTCAAAGAAGGTTTATTTTTTTATAGTTTCTTACAAATTACACAAGTTTTCTCAGAGCTTTGATGTTGTTCTTCCTCAACTTAAACACCTCCTTCCGCTGGCGTGAGCACAAACGCACCACAAACACGTGACGACATCTTTCCACGTCTTCCCTTGTTGTTTACTCCTCCTCCTCCTAACTCCTCTTTTTATCCTTCTCTCTGATCCTCACCTCCTTCAGCCTTTTTCTTTTTCTCTCACTTCTGCTTCTATTTCTGTGATGGTGTTTTACTTCCCACTGTGCCTGCCTCCAGACGCTTCTCCTTTGTTGCCACGGCGACGCACTCCAGGTGGCGAGTGTCAAGGCAAGACTGGGCTCCAAATGTAGTCTGATCACAACACACACACACACACCCGCATGTACGCACACTCACACACATGCTGGTCTGCATATACGCACTCTGAGAACAGACTGAGACACTGGCATCGTACATTCTGTTCAACACTCACATCCTACTCAGATGCTGGTGGACGTGCACTCTGCCCACTACACACACACACACACACACACACACACACTGAGCAGTACAGTATAATAAAACCTGTGTCACAGCCACACAGGAAACAATCTCTCCTTTATGTGACCGGGATGTCATTAATCTTGGCGGAGGTTAACAAATGCACTTGCATGGAAGGTATATTTCATAGGCAGACAGCCGACAATGGGGCCATTGTGGCGTCGAGCTGCAGCGCCTCGCTCTGCATTCAGTCAGGACCTTTTGGTTGGCTCGGGATCCTCGGCTCATGTCCGGGGTTATGTTTCATCTCCCAGATGAATGTGTTTATGCGGGAGAAAACATGTGAAACATGGAGCGAAATCAACGCTCCAGCTATTTATTTATTTTTTGCTGCCTGCGACCACGATTTATTTTTCTGAATCGGGGGAAAATAAATGTGTTCGGCCATTTTTCAAAGTTTGGCCTTGTTGCTATTAGTCAAAACTAGAGCCAGACAAATATCCTGCCCGTGCTTTCTGTGTGCAGCCGGCCGACCAGGCCAGCTCGGCTCTGATTCACTGCTTTCTAAGTTTCTCCGCAGCAGCAGCAGCAGCAGCAGCAGCGCTATTTCCATCCTTGAAGTGGCGAGTCTTCCCAGTAATCCATTAGACTTCCATTAACTCCGATTTGTGTGATTAGTTCTAATTAATCAGTTCAGTCTGTGGCCTTCACTCCCCTGTGCGCTCCTCACATTTCATTTTTAACCTCATTTCTCAGCTCTCCACCGAGCGAGAGAACGAGGCAACGACTGAGCGAGCAAATCAAAGAGCGAGCTTCAGGTCTGCCGCTGCCGCTGCCGCCGCCCCGCACAAACACTCGATACTGCTCAAGCACCAGACCCCAAACTGGCTGAGCCGGTGCTTAGACTGCATTATAATGCTCTTTTCTCTCGACACACTGAATTGATGGGATTTTTTTGGTTTCTTATTTTGAGCAGAGATACTCGAGGAGCTTGGTTGTGTTTTAAAACGAACCAGGAGGGATTGAGATCTCATGTTTTACACATCTTGAGTCTGCTCAGCTCTGGTTAGCCCCACTCGGCCCTCCCATGGAACGGTAAGTATTGATTAGAGCCGGAGCGTCCATCCCTCACTGTAACAAAGCCTATTGATGTTTGTGGAGCACTGATTTCCCTTCGGTCAGATACCATCCGCAGCACCATCGCTAAGTGACTGGAAGCTGCTCCAAAGTCTGCGGTCTGTCCCAAAGTAACCTGGTGTAACAGAAAATCATCTTTTCATCAGCGACTGTGTGCTGCAACACTCAGATAAAAATTAAAAGATTTTTTCTGGGCTTGTTGCAGTAGGTCAGCTTATATACTGAGGTATTATGTGGTGATAATCTATCTTCCTTTCCTCTGTTGTCAGCCTTCTTCTGCCATTACAACTATTGTGATAAATGAAGGCTCAATTTATCAACCAGCCTCTACTCGATTTCTTTTTCTCCCCTCGGTTTCCCCGCCCCCGCTCCTATATCTAACCTCCGCACGGTTCGCTTTATTTCTTCATCTGTTTTCGCCCCCCCTGCATCCATCCACCCACCCATCCATCCATCCATCCCTCATTCCCACTCAGCCAGATCGAGGCTTTCTTTGTGTCTGCTGGGGAAGGCTGAGATGCTGCCTGTCACCCCGGAGCCGCAGACTCCCATCCAGGCTGCCGGAGGTGGCCCGGCTGCTGTCAATCAATCTGCAGGCTGTGTAGCAGAGGGGATGGGGGTTGACACATGATGTGGCTCCCTGCTGTTTAGAAATTCACTTTTTTTATTTTCTAGAAGGCCTGCGCAGTCAGTCGTATAGTTTGGGCTTCTTAGATTAATTAATCTTGATGTGGCTCTTTAAATTTGAAGCTCTCGCACTCAAACATCAAACACTCTATCATGGGCAAACAGTCTGACCAATCGCAGGTGTTTGTTTCAGGTTTAAACATTTCATGCATTCCACTACTGTGGGCACTCTGCAAGTATACAGCAATATACTGGAACTGAGCATCCTTTTTTTCCATGCATCCTGCATCGTCATTACGCTGGGTTTTGGTTTCAAGATTTGTGCTTTCAGATATTGTTTTGCCCAATTTAAAACATTCCTACTCTAGTAGACTACATTATGTGTCATTATCTTACCACGTTACCCTGTTTGCAGCACAATCAACTGTAGAAATACAGTATTTGTATATCGTGATTGTTTTTGACTGTGATTTATTTGCATTACTAAGCATTACACAAGCTGACTTAAGGGGCCGTACACATGCTTTGTCTTTTACCTCCTGGAAAAGATGAGGTCTTGCCCTGCGTGCCCACTCTCAAGAGCGCAGGGGCAGGCTGCGTCTAAGGTCGCTAAGCAACTTTAACAAGCACGGTATCATAGCCAGTTTACCTGAAATCCTGAGTGCAAAGCTGATCTTCTTCCAGGTGCTGTTTATAAGTTCGTAGGCCTAAAATATTGTCGTGGATCAGATGTAAAAGTCTGGATAGCCCCACACTAAAATAATTAACTATTTCTCCATATTTGCCACACACTGATATTTACGGACGATGGAAAAGACATCTGTCTGGTCTCGTCACATGGCATGCGGTGAGCACTGCTGCTTTCTAAAAGTCAAATGTTGTTAAACGTTGTTCATCAAATAGGCGCTCAGGAATGCGTACAGCATTGCTCTGGCTTTTGAGCAGGCCCGCCGCGCTTCTACATTTAAAACAAGAGATTTTAGTTTGCGAAAAACGCGGCATGTGTACGTCTCCTAAGACTTCCTGCAGCTGCTTCACAATAAGAACCACAAGCAATTCTATTCTCTCGAAACCTTTTACAGTGAAGCAGCAGCAAGTGTTACATATTTTACATATTTAGTTCGGTAGACAGAAAATAGTTCCTACATGAAACTGCTCACAGCAAGGTCTGTGGATTGAAGATGAGAGAGAGGTGGAATGCTGCACTTTGGGTCGGACCAGTGTGAAAAAAATATATTAAAAATCAGGTCCTCTTCAGTACAGGATGACAAAATGAATAAACAGAGAGAAAGGCGTTCAAAAAAGAAGATGTCAAGTAAGCCACAAAGAGGCAGACTGAGGCACTCCGATGGTGATAGGAATAAAAATCCTTTATTGTAAGGGATACCAACGCATTTCAACCGGCATGGTCTTCTTCAGAGTAGTGCTGAAGGTCTGTGGATTATCTTGAGTAACCGGGTCATGATTTCTGGCAAGAAACATTGCTGTTGAGTTTTTTAAATGTATTTTTATGCGTGCTTTGAGCACCACAAGCGCCACCTAGTTCCTTACATATTGAAGAGAACACAGACATCTCTACAGCCGATATCTCCAACACTCAGTCTAGACTGATAAACAGCACTACAGCTAAGAGGAAAAATATATGTTTTTGATTTCAGGGTGAACTGTCCCTTTAAAAACAGATTCTGGAGAAAGTTGTAAAACTGTTTATGTAGAGACGAGTAAATAAGGACACAGGAGCGAGATAAGCATTAAAACAAGGTTCTCTTGCTGCTACTAAGAAACAGCCAGCTGAAGTAAAGGTGCATAAATTCAGTAATATATTTTTGCTTCCAGATATCAATTTAGCTTTATGCTATAATCATGGTGGAGTTGGTCTCCTGAGCAATGTTAATGTGCTCTCTCTGCCTCTGTCTCTGCAGGACTCCGTGGTTTAACGGCTGGGGGTTCAACCTGCCTCGGGGTCAGTCTCTGCTGGATAAATGGAACCTCGTCCCTGAAGGCATCGACATCCTGATGACCCACGGACCTCCACTCGGTGAGTCCAATTAACCAATCACAGCCCCTCATCACCATATCTAATGAGATTGTGCCTCATTATTCAAAATCTGTATGAAGCCACTGGAGGCGCCGCAGCAGGCGGTGTGTGTAGATGTGTTTGTACGTACACTATAGTCACAACTGTTTCATCTAAATCCAATCCTGAACACGGTCTGATTCAATATTTGGGTTTGAATTTATGAAAAAGAAAATACATATTGTTTGGATTTTTTTTTTTTACTCCACTACAGACTGATTCAGTTTTCCTTCTAGTTGTTTGGGTTGTTTTTTGTTTTTGTTTTTTTCCTTTGCACTCTCCATCTGGCTTTATTGAGTGATTTCCTTCCCTCTCGCCTACGGAGGGTTGCTGCTGTTGCTGCTGTGGCAGCCGCTGTGGCCGTTTGATTGCATGGAAACTCGATTTTGCACCAGTGTGACAGACGCTGCAAACGATTGGAGAGAGACCATGGGAGGGGAGAGCCGAGCTGGGGGGGAGGGAGGCATTGAAGATGTAGGGTGGCTCTCCAAAACTGGAAAACACAAAATGGGAAGAAAAAAAATCTGGGTTACACGACCACGCTAGAAATATGAAGAACGGGTTTCATCTGCCAGAATGTGTTTAGATTGCTGTTAAATTCAGATGAAAAGGCAGTGAATTATTTATATTTATTTACAGAGCTGAGTATCAAGAGGTGGTTCTGAACTAGAAAAGGCTGCCAATATATAAGAATGGGGGATTTGTTAAAAGATGTACTTGTATCTGACCACACTGAGAGATCAACAGTTTAGACAAGCTTCACACAAGTCAGCAGTGATATTGTAATAAATGAAGTCCAATATGACGAAGCATCTCCTGCAGCCGGAAGCTGTGTTCTTTCAGGTTGTGCATAGCAAGACATGAGAGAATAGCTATCCCTTATTTGCACCTTTTTCACAAAAAGAATCACAACCTACTTTAACATTTGACTGTAGAATGACTGTAGGAAGCATTCACAATAAAAGACAGTGATAAAAGTACAGAAGGTACAGGAGTATTGATACTGCTGTAAATTAGTATTAAAACCATCATTAAGTCAAATTATGCCACAGGAGTCAGAACCAGAATTTCATAACAATCAGATTCAATTGGAATCAGTGTCTCTAAAACTTAAAAGGTAGCTAACAGTCTGTGTACTAAACTGTATCAGTACACGGCTTTGTTGAATATGTCGTTCTGATTGTGGTCAGTTGAGGTATTCAACAGTCTGTTATCACTTAATAGCAGACGAGTGCTTTGAATTACAGACCGTTGTCATGGACGCAAGATCATTTTGAAATCAATATTTTGCATCAAATTATTGATTTCCTTTGTAAGTGGCCTTGTAATAAGCGAGATAATGTTCAGTGAGCTGCTCATTATTGTGTCATGAACCCCTTCAGGGTGATTCAGGATCCGCATTACCCCGTCACTTTCTTGTAGCTCACCTACATGACTCATTGCAGGAAATGAAGGGTTATGGGTTAGGTCATGTGTTACATTTCTGTACATCCATTGCTGACGACTGGTCAACTACACCAGGACTGTGCAGTGAACTGAGAATTTTAATGCGTCTGTTTATGTAGGTTTCCGAGACTGGGTCCCCAAGGAGCTGCAGCGGGTCGGCTGTGTGGAGCTGCTCAACACAGTGCAGAAGAGGGTGCGACCCAAACTTCATGCCTTTGGAGGCATTCATGAAGGTACTGAGAATAAGATTAATTAAGGTCAGAGGTCGGGAGGGTCTGAGCTTTAAACTGACATACAGAGGAATCACCTCAGATCTCTCCCTCTCTTACTTAAGCTTTTTGCTTAGGACCAGCGTACAGTCTGCTGGAGAGTAAAAATACGTTTTGTTTTATTCCTTCAAAGAAATCGTCACCTACCTAATCCCTAGTCCCTTCAGCAAATTACGAATTCATGCACTCAGTAAACATTTTCCTTTCCCCTAATCCTACAACTACTTAGTTACTTAAAGCAATAGTTTGGATTATTTTGAAGTGGGGTTGTAAGGGATATTTACCTATCAGTGTATTACATAAAGAAGATAGCGGTCAGCACGCATCCATTTTGGAGAAGCAGGCTGAAGGTTGACACAGAGGCAAAGCAATGCACTGCCGTGGACAGAGGGTAGCAACAAGACATATTGTAGTTGCTTTTAAAAAGTTCCACCTAAAAGAATTTCAATATCAGTTTAAGCATACGTATATTTAGAATATTTTTACCTGTTTACCTTACCGTCAGACAGAGTTTTCTGATGGGGAACTGAAGCCATTGCATTACTCTCTTCAAAACCAGACTCCATTGAGAAAAACAGTGATTTCACACCACTGCCCCTATCAGTTAGGTTGTTTGTGTTTATTATATGATTATATGATTTTACTGGTTTTGTTAATGGAGTCTGGTGGCTTTGACAAGAGCATACAGTAGATGGGAAACCACAGCAGTTAACGACTTTCCAGAACAGGCTATCTGACAGAAAGGTAATGTGGTGAAAAAATTCTCAATCTAGGGTACATTTAAACTGTTATTGATATATATATATATATTTAGGTGGTTCTTTTTAGAAGTGTTTTGTTGCTGCCTCCTGTCCACAGCAGTACATTGCTTAGCTTCCGTGTCGGCACACGCACTGCCTGCTTCTTCAAACAGTCCGGTGTGCCGACTGACATCTACTGAATGTAATACACTGAGTATGGTTAAGTATTCCACACAACCCCACTTCAAAAAATCCGAAATATGCCTTTAACATTAATAGAATGATTGTTGATAATCTGCACTTTGCACTAAGTCATTACATCGAAGCAAACTCACATCCCGTAAAACTCTTTTAAGGGAAATCAAAGATAACATGACATCTTGTCAAGTAGCCAAAACCCTGTATTAAATCAAAGTTATTCAAGCAGTTATTGCCCAGACAAAAAAGTGGAATAAATGTGATAAATGAAGACGAGACCAAATTGCTGAACCTGTGGAAAAAATAGGTATATAAAGCACACAAATTTGAGATTTTTGGGAACAGTTCATCAGAAACTTCCTCCCTGATTGTAAAAATTTGGGGGTGACTGAATGTTGCCTGTTGCTGACGCCTGTTTCCCTCCTCAGGCTACGGGATCATGACAGACGGCTTCACGACGTTCATCAACGCGTCGACCTGCACCGTCAGCTTCCAGCCTACCAACCCCCCCATCGTGTTCGACCTGCCCAACCCCTCCAGCTCCTGAGACCAGAGGACAGGGGTGGGGACGGTCACGGGCTCGATAAACTACTTTTTTTCTATAAATATGTCAAGTTTAAAAAAAAAAAAATTCTAAGTGTTTCTTTGCAAACTTTTGGTCTTCTCCAAGCTGTTGTTGAGATTGAGAAGATTTGGAGACATGGGGTGGGGTGGGGAGTTTGTCGGGGAGGGTTAAAGGAGAATACCGGTGTTTTCTGTTTTTTTCTTCTAATCGTGCCAACAGTGCTGGTTTCCCTCTGAGGTTTTTGTTTTCAACACAGTCAGCGTAGTTGCAGATATCAGGGTTTGTTTTCCTCCAGAAGGAGAAGAGTGTTTTTCAATCTCGTCTGTCTGAAAAAACAACTGCCACATTGCGAGGTAATCCATGAAGAAACTTTGTCTTTTGTCCTGATTTCATCCTGCAGAGTTCAGCATTTTTATATCAACGCTTCTCAGTGCTCTGCTTCCTGTTAATCGCCTGTGGCCACGGAAAGAAATGGAAACTTCATCCAGAAAATAATCCTTTAAAAATTCGTTGCCTTGATGATTTAAGTTGATGATGTCTGATGACACAGTTGGAGTTATTTTCAACATAACAAGCTTGTTTTCTTGAGATCACAAATCAGTGTGTTTTTGGGTTGCAGGAAAATACTTTGTATTTTTTTTACATTCCTAAAATATCTCTTGAATTTTTTTTTTCCATGGTCACAAACATACAATTTCAGCATCACAAGAAAACATCAGGCTGAATCCAAATGTCCACCCTCTGGACATGTGGACTTCAGTTGTACGTACTGTGATGTGTTCACTGTCATCATGTAAAGACTGCAAGCAGCTGATCGACAGCCCTTGAGTCCTCTTTGGCCTTTTGTACTTTAGTACTCTTATATTTGCATGTCCTTGATCATTTGGAAAGTTTTTATTTAAAGAAAGAAAAAACAAGTGTTAGTCAAACTAATTATGCAATGTGAGATGAATTTGGGTGGCATGTTAAACTGAGCTATGAGTGACGCCGGTATTCTCCTTTTGTCAGAGGGATTTTGTGGTTAAACAATCTTGCTCTTGATAAATATTGGTCAGATCTGTAACATAAATGATGCTTTGTGAATTTGTACAATTTCTTTGTGTTTGGTTTGCATTGGCCGGACAATGGATGCCATTGTTTTATGTTGTATCATCTGATATTTTGTGTTTAGGTCTTTTTTTTTTTTTTTTTCTCGTCAGTTCGTCTTTTCTTATTGGCTGACAGGGACGCTGCCTTAAACTAGCTTTAATGTTCTCAGCTAGAGCCCCACTCTCTGCGAGCTCAGAGAAAAGTCCTTATTTATTACCCCGCAGAACAACACCTGACTAACGCAGGGACAGAAAGCTATCAAATTACAGCCCGAAAAATTAACTTTGTAACATCCCGTTATGGATTTCTGATCTAATTTGGAAAATGTATGTATAAAATATATAAATATATATATTATATATTCATGTTGTAAAACATCTGTACTAAAAGTTGTGTTTGACAAAAAAAAGAAAAAAGAAAATCTGGTGCATTATTTTCATTATGCACCTGTATAATTGACCTGTTTCTTTAATGCTCCCATCAGACGCTCTTTCTTTCATGTTTTTTGTATCGACTCTCCCGGTAGGGTAGACATTCATTTTTGGATGAGAGAGGAAAATTTGTCAGAGTCACAATCTAACAGGTGCTGGTTGTTCCCAACAACGCGCCTGCCTAAACCTGGTAAAGTTGTCCTTTAAAGTGTAAATCTGATAGTATTTGTGTTTTATTGCTTTCTTTTTTTCTAATTTTGCACTGTGTGTAAATGCAATCTTGCTAGCACAAAAAAAAAATGTTGCCAATAGTTGTCTCAACTTTGCCGCTGTAAATGCTCTTTCCGTGCTCTGTTCCTCTCTCGCTCTTTCTCTGATTGTATCCCTCTTCATGGAAATGTTAGTTCTCTCTTTCAGTTCATTGTGATATATTTAGCTGCCTTTATATGCAAATAAAATTGCAAGATTTTTACTTATCAAGCTCTGTCTTGGTGTTTATTTTTTAAGATGTGACCGGTCTTCCAGTTTTAGGTTTGATCCTGAAAGTTTAAAACAACTTTGAGTTTCAGATCGGCGGCATGGTGGTGCAGTGGTTAGCACTGTCACCTCACAGCAAGAGGGTTCTTGGTTCGAACTCCAGGGTGGGGCAGCCCTTCTGTGCAGAGTTTGCATGTTCTCCCCATGTCAGCGTGGGTACTCCAGCTTCCTCCCACAGTCCAAAGACATGCAGGTTAACTGGTGACTCTAAATTGCCCGTAGGTGTTAATGTGAGTGTGAATGGTTGTCTGTCTCTATGTGTCAGCCCTGTGATAGGCTGGTGACCTGTCCAGGGTGAACCCTAACGTTAACTGGAATAGGCTCCAGCCCCTCCGCGACCCTCAACAGAATAAGCGGTTACGGAAAATGAATGAGTTTCGGATCCTCAATCTAGTTCATACTTAACCACAGAAAATGGAGCATTTTAAAAATCTTAAAAGATGATGAATTTGTTAATAATGTCATATTGCCTGGCATGGTGCAAAACACAACAGTATTTCAAAACAACAAATCAAAATCATGTGTTTTGTACTGTTTCTTCTGCCGACTGGGCCGACCCTTGAGGCCAACATAAATCAAGGAAGGAGTACAATTTACCAGTAAAGAAATTGTTGGTAAATTTTATGTCTTTGCAATGACGTTGAAGTCATTTTTGTCCTCCACCAAATCTAATTCCATGTTTAATTTTTTTAAACCATAACCTCCAGAAATAATAAATGTTTTTTTAAAATGTGTTTCCATTAGTTTTACAGTTTACAACATTTAAAAGCACAATGTTCAGATGTGCTTTAACGTTTCTGCATGTTGGGCATTTTGCCTTCCTCCTTTTTGTAGACTGCTACAGAGTCATTAGTCCAAACAAACCTTTCCCTCCTGCTCGCACATTGTAATAGGATACTGTGACATTGGTTCAAACAGACAACATATTTTTTCATGCTTGGGCTCAGGTTAAACGTCTAGAGTCAAAATGATGTCAAAATTATTGGCATTTAAGTCAGTATCAAGTTACAAGTATTTTTAGATTTAGTCGTCCCATCCACGACTTGATTCCAAGTCACATGATTGCAGTCCACACGTCTAGGAAACACTGTTTGTCATGTGACAAGATTTATCATAAATCTGGCTGATACATTGTCATGTAGTTGCAAAATTAAGGAACTGTGCACCTTGGTGATTGCTAACAGCCAAACCTGCATTACAGGTTTTCTCATTGGCTTGTTTGGTAGTTTCTGTTGTCTGATCACTGCTAATATAATAATAAAAAAATATTTATTTGACTTCTAACCACTACATTTACATATTGCTCTTATGACATTATTAAATTTGTATACATGCGCGCTATGTAAATATTGTTGTTGCTCATGTTTGGACCAAGCTGACACAGCTGCAGGCTTGGCCTACTTCTGAGAGCCATTTGTTTACTTTAGTCTAAAGTATATAAATGTATACTTATCTGCACAGCCTAATATCACAGCAGGTGTTTTGCCTCTACAGGCAGAACACCTGCTGGTCCTGATTGTGCCGAGGCCACAAGAGCAACATGCTTAAATGTCCTGACCCACAGATGAGTATGAAGGCAGTTCATCAGCAGCAGCTTCTTCCTGCTGTGTGACTGTACAGAGAGAAACAGGAAAAACTAAAGTCATGTAAAGCTTAATGTACTCTGTTGATCTCTCCAGCTGTGAGGGTTATTTAACAAGATGGATAGATAGATAGATAGATAGATAGATAGATTCACTTCCTGTCTTTGTGTGTTTTCTGTCACACCTGTCTCGTTAGTCCTTCCCTGCTCCACCAGTCTTCCCTTCACACCTGCTCTGTATGTCTTGTTTGCTCCACCCCTCCACACCCTTGTTGTTAGCCAATCCCCATTTCCCTCCTTTTGCCCGTGTCCACCAACTCCAGCTGTGTGTCATTCTTGTGATTAGTTTTCTGTGTATATACACCTGTGTGTTTCCCTTTGTTCCTTGCAAGTGCGCAGGTTCAAGTTTGCAAAACAATTATCAGACATGTCTATGAAAAACAATGTTTGCTGAACAAGAAATACATGCACAGAAACTTTGAACTGACATCTATAGGATGTTTCTAATATGCAAAAAAGGGGCGTGGCCTTGACGTTTTGTGAAGTGTAATACAAAGCAGGCCTACCCATTTTAAACTACTTTTAAAAACAGTCATGAAATGGGGTTAAATATTATGGAAAAGTTTTGAAAATCCAATGGTGAAAATGTGATGGAACTATATCAGGGGCGTAAATATAGACAGTGGTGGCAGTGTGGTTGGACTTGGGCCTGTGAGGTGGGGGGGGCCCATAGAGAGAGTGGGCCCTCCAACACTGTGTTGGGTGGAGAATGGGCCTTTATGAGTGATTGCTACCTCAGAAATATCCTTATTAAATTTAAAAAGGTGCCATTTGCTGTATATGCCCTTGACAAATGCAGAATAATCTGTTGTGTTTTTTGATTTTTGTTTTTTTTTGTAGGTAGTCAGTAGTATCTATAACAAAAATATAGAATTGTCACTGCACAAGGAGTACGACTGAATTTGCTGTGCCATGCCTGAAATATGAAAATTAGAAAATAGACAGTAATAAATACATGAACACAATCATCCCAAATCAATAAATATATTTAAAAAATTAAAATAGATGTGTTGATGTCTAGTGTTGAGTCTCTGTTTGATCATGTGATGAGATGATATGTGCACAATAGCGTACACGAGGGCCCACTGTAACTACCCTATGTCACTGAACTACATATCAAGCAACCTGTTACATGACATTATTTCAGCACCCTGAACCACTGCACTATTGTCAATCTGTTCACAAGTTTCATTGTGTTTTTGTTTTATATGGATATTTTTTACATCATATAAATTTGTATCTGTAGTCGAATTTTAATGTTAACCTTATTCAGCTATCCTTGTTTTAAGTGTATCTCTATGTCTGTGTGCACCTTAAGAGCAACAAAAAAAATTCAGTCCTTGTATGTGTCCACGCACTTATTCTGATACTGCTAAATTAAAGATGCAGCAGCAGCTCATCCTATTACTTTATTTGTATTGTCAACAAGGACCCACCTGAGAAGGTGACCAGTATTTCTAGATATGAAGGGCTTTTTTCAGCCACAGTAAATACGCTGATCAATTACTGATTGAAAAACGATGATCAGTTCTGGATTTAAAGAGCCTTTAACAGATCTCACCCAAACTCAGATCAACAGATGACTCAACATGCTTCACTCAGCAGGAGAGAATAAAAATGTGGCCTGTCTTTCTCCCGTACTTGTTATCTGAATATTCACAATGTTTCAGCTCCAGATCTGCATCCTTTCTCATTGGTTTCATCAGGTTTCATTCCTTTTCAACACTGGCCAGCACAGATCCTTCGTAGGCCAAAAATAAAATGGGCTTGAGTTGTGGGGCGCCTTTGCCAGCCTTTCCCACCAACCCCCTTCTCTCATCACCACGACATCAAAGAAACCCAACCAATTAACTATTCCCCGAAACGAGAGCAGCAAAGCATCGCCCCACACCCACCAGATCCCCCTGCACATTACCATAATCCAGTCTAATCATATTAACATAGGCCACAGATGAGCAGGAGGAGACACGGCTGCTCCGGCTCTGCTGCGTTCGTTCAACCTCTTAGTGTGGGTGTGAATGCATACGGGCACTTTAATGCTGCACATGTTGTGTCTCTGCAGTCCCTTTAATATAGGCACTAATATACTGCACGACTTAGTCCTTCTATACTCCCCAACATGCTAAATGTTAGATATGCTAAACATGTCCCTGTCAACATGCTAACACTTCACATGTTAACATGCTAGTGTGTCAACATTACATGCTTATCATTAGAATGTTAATTGCAGACATTAAATGCTGGTTTAACACCATGCATGCTAATGACGAGCTAATACTACATAATACATGTTACATGTTCCTAAAGTAAATGTCAGAATCTTAAAGGTACAGTGTCGGATTTAGAGGGATATACTGGCAGATATGGAATATAATATGATAAGCATGTTTTCTTTGGTGTATAATCGCCTGAAAATAAGAATCTTAGTGTTTTTCTTACCTTAGAATGATCCGCTTATATCTACATAGAGAGCTTGTCTTTGTCCACGGATATCACCATATTGTACCATGTTTCTACAGTAGCCCAGAACGGATAAACCAAACACTGGCCCCCAAAATTAGCAGCTCCTTTGCAACAAGAGCGTTGGAAAAATTTATATTTTTAAGATGAAACTGCTTTAGTCAGTGTTTTACCCATTTAAATCACCATGTCTGTATGTTTTGGGGATGAAGAGATCTCTGTGGATAATTTGGCTCCTGGTAAAAACATCCTAAATGTCTGGAGCCAGTTGCACAAAACACCTTAAGTTTTCTCCTTAAAGGAGCAATAAGCGAAATCGTTTCACCGCTAGGTTTGCTGTTGTGCACTGCCTGTAGAGCAAAACAAAGTGTGTCATGAGCCACACCTTCCTCTACCTCTGCTCTCTGTCGGCGAGTACTGCAGCACCTCCACGGACTATCACATCCAGACGATCCCAGTGTTTCTTCCGCAGGCTCCGCTTCACTCAGCTGCCCGATATACCCGCTGCTTCTTCCCACATTAACCTGAATAACAAACCAGGGCTCGGTGCTCCAGGAAGCTGGGAAGCTAGTGGAGGCTAACTGGTTGTGTTAGCTGCTGAGTGAAGTGGAGCATGAGGAGGAAGCACCGGTTAGCCCCGGTTTCACTGACATAAAAGACATAAAACCTAAACAGCCAGCTTAGTTTAGCAGTTAGCAATGTCTTTCACTCATTCTCGGTCTCTGCTGTGTTTAGCTAATTCCCTGCTTTCCTGTTAGCGTTAGCACTACTCGGCTGCCACGCTAACGCTCCAACTGAGCCGGGAGCCGGGCTCACGGTCTCACGGAGAAGAGTTGGAACGTTAGCATGGCAGCCCATTAGTGTTAACGTCCCCACGCTTCTCCGCCAGGCTCAGTGAGCCAGAGCCGAGAAGCGTGGGGACGTTAGCGTTAGCAGTAGTCAGCTGCCATGCTAACGTTCCGGGAGCCTGCTTCTCGGCTCTGGCGAGCTCTAGCGTGGGGACGTTAGCGTTAGCACTAGTCGGCTGCCATGCTAACGTTCCAGGAGCCTGCTTAAGCGTGGGGATGTTAGCGTTAGCACTAGTCGGCTGCCATGCTAACATTCCAACTCTCACGGGCTCAAGGAGAAGAGAGGAATGTTAGCGTTAGCTCCCAGAGTTAGCACTAGAGCTACTACGGCTACTGGAGTAGCTTGCAGCTGGGTCCATGTCATTGGTTCGACAGCCCATTGGTTCGACATCCCATTAGTCCGACTGTCCGCAGTGCTGAACAGCTCGTGGCGGGTGTATGGTGCGCCGCGACCGGCTTGAGGCGGAGCAGGCTCACGGCTTATGTGTTTGTCACTTTCTTTTTCATTTTAACCCACACCATGATCTTTTCCTGACCCTAACCAAGTGGTTTTTGTGCCTAAACCTAACCAGACCTTAACCACAGGGCATCATGATGATTTCAGAACAGACTTCAGAACAATGAGTTTAATATGGTCTGAACAATGGGATGTCGAACCAATGGGCAGTTCCTCTTGCAGCTATGGAGCGCTTCTACCAGCTCTTCTAGTCACTGAGCCTCGCCTCCATTTCAGCAAATATATTACATTTATTACAGGTACCATCATCATTGAAGTAGGCAGGGGAATAGCTAAACACAGTCGCCAGGCTGCCCAACGGGCTACATTTTACAATGCTAACTGCAAATGTTAGCTGGGCTGCCGGGCTACTCACCTAACACAACCGTAACACCTGACCCATTGCTGGGACCGAGCCGCTAATAACTCAAGCTCCGGACATTAACCCATGCTACGATTGTAACATTAAATTTAATTGAATCGACATAGCGACATGTGCTTAACGTTACTGTAACACTAATTAAAACAGACATTTGACTTTATGTTGTACCTGTCCAGGAGAAGAAGAGCTAGCTCCGAGTCAGATTGTAGCCCCTTTAGCTCTTGCAGTGCTCTACACCTTGGAAATTTGGAAATGCAAGGCCAATGTTAATCCGAGTTCTGTCCCTTTCTTTATCCGACAACTTCTTCGCCAACAACCGTTGTTTCTTTAGAGGTAATGTCAGAACACAGAGAGAGGGTGTGTGAGGTCATGCTATACTCCAGATGAAATTACACATCTAGTTCTTCACATAGTAATTTTTTAATTCCTTCAATCTAGAAATGATGAATTTCACTTAGCCTATTGCTCCTTTAAGTATTACACTTAAGGCTTCATTTTTCCTAAGCTGAGGGACTTACTCAAGGGGGTTGCACAGAATCCCTTGGGAGGTTTCCTTAGTTGTAGAAAACTTCCTGTTATCCTTTAAGAACTCCATTTCCCAGCAGCCCTAGCTTGATCATGTGCCACTTCATTATTGGCAGTACAGTGCAGTTGCGTTAGGCTATTCTGACCTCCAAAGCGGCGAGCCACATGTCCACTGCTCAATTTAGTTCAGTTCCCCTGTTCCCTTTGTGAAGACTGGTGTGTGTCGATATCAATAAACACACACATGTCCTGTTAAGACATATGTGTGACGTGTGTGTGTGTACGGACCTATTCTAAAGACTGCTGTTCCTTCCAGGTTGTGATAAATAAAAAACATTGTTGAGCGTAGTCTCTAGATTGCCAGGTGCTGCATGTTTCCACCAGCTACTAGACGCACACTGTGCTTTACATTAGTTAAGAAAAAATGTAAAGGCATTTACCGCATCGAAAGCGATTTCACAGTGGTAAAACACTACAGTTTCCATGATAACCATTTGCTTGCAAGTCTTTTGTGCAACAGTTCAACTAACTTTAAGGGATTCATTAAGTATAGGACCAGATAAAGAGAAAACCTTAAATACTTAAGTGAGCCTTTTTATGGAAACCCAAGGGCAAAGATGTGTTTTATGCAACTGATTTTATTTTAAGAAAGACTTTACATGGACTTAAGGAAAATCTTAGTTTAAGGTGTTTTGTGCGACCGGCCCCTGGATTCTAGGTCATCGGGAAAAAAAGGTGAGCACACATCAGCAGGTGCTAGGCTAGCGTCCTGTCTGTGTTGTGCTGAACAGCGTCTGAGAAACACTGATATGTAACAAGAAACAGTTTTATTCAGTGTTTTACTGGTTTAAATCATCAGGTCTGTTATTTTGTGGAGGAGAAGACCTCTGCATTTAATTTGGCCCCTGAATCTCCTGAAAACTGGATTAGAAATGAGATGAGCACACATTAGAAGGTGCTGGGCTAGTAGGTCATCTGCAACATGCTGAACAGTGTAGGAGAAGCACTAGTCTCTTTTACACTGCCTGTTGAAGGCGGGAATATCGTGCTGTTCTGCCTCGCAGCTCTGTATAAAAGGTACAATCACAGATTGGGGTTATCTCACCTCCGAGCCAGGTATGAAGGTAGAAAAGGGCTGAAACATTGTCTGCATACACTGGACAGCTGGCAGGACAGGATCACAGGCAGCATGGGTGTGACGTTGTGATGCGTGTGACCCACCGTGTGTGATTTAAAAAGTAGCTTAACTCGAAGCCGATCAGCAGCCGAAAATGTCCACAAACTGGGAAAACAATGAGGTCTGGGAGCTCCTTACCCTCCAAGCAGAGGACTAGATCAGCCGCCATATAAATGAAACAGTAAATGATTGTTATTGTCACGTTATGGCATTGTTGTCTTTTAGAGAGTGATGCTGATGCATATGGTATATGTCACACTAGAGGCTGACGCTGATGTGTTACATGTCACGCCCTCCACTCCTCTTTTGCTTCTGCAATGCCGGCATGCCGTCTGTAATCACTCACTGGAGCCACATGATGCTGCCGTTGTCTGGTTCTGTGTAAAAATTGCTCTATAGCGCAATCTCTGTGTAAAAGAGCGACTGATCTGTGACGTGAATCTGCTTTATTCAGTGGCTTTACCATCTTAAATCACCTGGTCCGAGACCTCTGCAGATAATTTGGCTCCCGGTAAAAACCTGAAGGAATCCTCACCAAGAGGAGTTTTGCAGTCATCAATCCTCACCATTAGATACCACTTAATCCCCCTCAATCTCACACCCTGGACTTTTAAATTAAAGATCTGAGGACTTTTTTCACCTCTGGGTGGTTAAGATTAGTGTTGGGCAGTAATCTGATTACTGTTTTCAGCCACAAGTAGTGTCAGGGATTACAATTTACCATTCAATAATTACAGCTACTAATCCCAGTGACACTCTGTTACTCTGTCAGATTTATGGGTTAATTTATTCACTGTCTTACCGGGAGGTAGGTAGGCTAAAGGGTTGATTTTTGGTTTGGTCAAGGCTGTTAACCTTCAGATATTACATTTCACAGTTGGGGTCATCCTGAACAGAATCACATTGAACATTTATGCAGTCCTCAGAATGTTTCAACATGAGGACAATTTCTTTGTGTTACAATGTATTTTTATCGCAGCTCAAGTTTCTAAGGTTACGTTTTTTATGTTATTCATTCATGTTGTTTCCTGTTTCACGTTGAAACTCACATCTCTTGTTTCAGATCACTTCATTTCCTGCCCCTGTGTGTTTCCCTCCTTTCTGATGACTTCACCTGTGTCTGATTGTCTGTCCCGCCCTGATTAGCCTCACCTGTGTCTCGTTATCCTTCCCCTCACCACAGTATTTAGTGTGTGTCTTGTTTTCTCTCACTGCCAGTTCGTCTTAGCTCCTTGTGTGTCTAATGTTCCAGCCTTTTGTTTCCCAGTGTCCTATTCTTTGTTTTTTGGTTTTAGCCTGTTGATTGACTCTGACTCTGCCTCATCCATACTGGATTTGTTTGAGGAGATTTTCAATGTGTTGCAACATCATTTGAACCGACTTTCCCTGTGCAATAATTTAAAACTTCTTCAGATGATATATGATCATTGCGAGGAACATTTTGAGTAGATATGTACTGTGCCTCTCTCTAAACTACACACAGACACACACACACACACCGCATGTAGCTCAGTTCCAATGAGCTTGGGGAAGCAGACAAATTTAAAGATCTGGTCCAAGGCAAATGTCTTAATGCAAGAATTGGAACAAACTACCGACTGTATAAATAACTGACATAGCTACAATGGTGTCACCCATTGGCTTATGGACTCCAGTTTTGAAGTCTTGAGTTGGCATTTTGGCTGTCGCCATTTTGGGGGTTTTTTGTTTGTTTTTTCTGGTGCCAGAAGTGATCATATTTAGACAAGAGGCTGGAGCTGTGAAGGAGCGAGAGGGGGATCTGACCCATAGACTGAAGCAACCACTAGTGATGCCTCGCGGACAGCCTGTCAATCAAATGCCCATCCCTTAAATATGTGTAACTTTTGGCCTTAATAGAATGTAAACGGACGAGTTATTTAAAAAAAAATCACCCCCCCGCACAGTTGTCATGAATGATGTAATTAGCCACAGAGACCAAAACTGTTTTTTTGTTATCAGACTGTACACTTGTTTAATTCTTCTGTCAAGTTGGGCATTTTAACCAACCCAGTCTCGCTCTGGTGCTTTGGTGGTGACCTGCGGTGTTAGATGATGAAAAAACTGTCCTTTATAGTTTAATGGCGCTTGGCAGCATCAGGAAACACATCGGGACAAGAACAAAAGTTAAGGTGGCAAAAGTCCAAGTTGGGCGGATGGGAGGGGTGGTGGATTGGTCAAACAAACACAAGCCATGTTTCCATCAGCCTGTTTAGATGCACATCTAGAAGTTTCGCATCTGAAAATTATGATGGAAACGCCAAAATTCGAATTAAAATCCACTGATTCGCACAAACTAAAATACACTCGCTTTAGCCTGGTTTTGGTTGATTCGAAAAAATGTTGATTCGCAAAACGGGGGATAGAAACAGTTATGTTCGAATTAAGTCTGACGTAGCGCACCTCTCTCCTTGGTGATATCCACACTCCAGGTCGGGAAGGCGGTTGCCAAGCGCCAGAAAACGTAGAAGAAGAAGAATGCAAGACTTGTTTTGTTTCCGGTTCTGCGGAAAACTCGTGCGAGTTTGTAGTTTTCACCAAAGTCCGTACATTTAATGGAAACACGCAGGATTCGTATTTCTTTTAATGCGCATTTCCCAATGATTCGAATCACTTTTGGATGGAAACATATCTACAGACTTTCACCCCAGAGAGTGGTGTTTGTGTCCCGTAAAATTATAAAGCCAAACTCTGTTCGTGTTTCCTAAACCTAACCACGTGTTTTTGTTGCCAACTTTTACCCAGGAGTGCTGTGTCTGAGCCCTGTAAAATTATGAAGCCAAAAAACATCAATTGGCATTGTGGTACTGTCGTAGTGTGTTTATTTTGAAAAAGACTGTATGTAAATGTTAAATTTCCTGTGAAAACACAAGTGTATCTTGAAAGAAGACAATGCATGTAACAGCGGAACTTGACACGGCGTCCCAGAATGTCAACAACCAGTGCCCCCAGGGTACCTTTCACGTCATATCTGGGCGTGGAAAGTCCATGACCAAACGTCAATATGTGACAAGATGCACTGTTTTAACATGGGAGTCTGTGAGTATTTCACTGTCTTTGAGCCAGCCTCAAGTGGCCATTTGATGAACTGCATTTTCTAGCACCTCCACATTGGCTTAATTTCTCAGTCTCGGAGGTTGCTGCTTAGAACGAATTCAGAGCTCTTACTTCTTTATTCTTTTTTATTTATAAAAAAGTTTGTTTATTTATTTATTTAACACTGATAGGCTTATTAGCTCTAAATATCTTCTTTAATTGGAAGTGCAGCCCCGACAGTGTCTGTTTAGAAATATTCTGGCCCTTGGACAAATGAAGTTGATGACCTCTGCTCTAAATATTATGATACTCATTAGCCTCAGCCGGCGTTACCATGGAGAAGAAGACAGTCAGAGGTGTGAATAAATTAGTGTTTCTTATTGAAATGTTTTTATGTACACTGACTTGTTTTCTTTTAGTAAAGAATCAGATATTTGCTAAAACAGATGATTTAACCAGGAGAGTTTTGTGTCCAGACACAACGAGCCTTGGAAGTGCTCCAGTCATGTTTCATTGTCTGAGCAGAGAATAAACTGAGGATCTTTACAGCGGATTTTTCCTTTGACAGAAACAATTAAATCTGTGTTATTAGCGTCCGTGTGTCTGTCAGAGAAATCTGTTATGTTTCCTGGATTATCAGTGCTTCTCTCTCCCTCTCTCTCCGTCACCAGTCATCCTTTCATGTCTCAGCGTCAGGACGTTTATAGCTCTGCCAAATTGCTGGCTGTATTAATTATCCTCGCGCAGGCAGCTGCTGCTGGTATTGGGTGTTTGTCAGGTTAGCCTTCGTCTGCTGCTGATGGATACGGGGCAAGACACGGTGAAGGCTGACAGAGTCTGAGCACCGTATCAACCTGTGTGTGTGTGTGTGTGGCTTACTCTGGTGCCAGCACTCTGCATGCAGTGTTTATATGGACTTAATTGCCCGCCAGTGGTATTATTGTAATCTGGAGCTCATTTGGCACGAGTGGAGTTGGTATGAAATAATTCTCTAAATCGGAGTCATGCAGGCTCATGCTTTCCATGCGCTCATCTTTCCCATGTGGTCTTACTTAACATCTCTTTAGACTAAATATTTTATTATTACGGTTTATATTATTTGGGGTTTATTTAAGGAAGATATTTGGAAGTGTAGATAAATAAGCTCCTCAGAGCTTTTACAAAATCAAAATGGACACACGGTAAAATTTGTATTTGCTGACAGATGTGTGAGTGTACTGAGACTATACAGCCACATACAAACCGGCAGGCATTGGTTCAGTTTCAATTTAAAGTTCTAAATGTAAAACTTGATCAAATTAAAGTGAAAGTTATTTGGCTAATTGTAAAGCTCTCCTAATTATGTTTCAAGTTAATTATTTCCCCTGCAGAGTGGACTGATGCTGTCATTTCTCTTTTAAGTTCTGAGTTTTAAAAGAATCTCAGAGAGCTGATTGAACTGGAGGAGAATTGACCCTCCAACCCCGCTAACAATACATGATTATCACAAGTGGATCGGCTGAATGGCGGGAGATGATTAGTACCTCCGCCATTTCTTTACATCACCACAGAGACAAAAGCTACATTTGTCTAATGGTATATAATTTACCTCCTTCCTGATTTTCGCTCTCCTGTCTCTCTCTTTTCTTGCCGCCGTTTTGTAAGCACCTCATTGATTAGTTTGCGTTGAGTTTAGAAAATTACCATAATTACAGTTGTTGGGCGCCATTGTTCCATTATTCACTAATCAAGATCATTGCTGAACGGACAATCAAAATCCTCCACAATCGGATACGTCAGCAGCATTTTTCCTCTGATTGGAAAATCTCTGCATTAACAAGTTATAAATTTCTGAGCACCATTAATATGTTAATTCAGTCTGACAGATAATTAGACGGACACACATAGGTTTTAAACCTTTTATTGTTCCAGATTTTACAGAAAATTTTGAATAAAATGTTATTTTACATATGAATGTAGCATTCAACAAGATTACCTTGTACAGAAGCTGGATTATTACAACACTGTGAGATCACACAAAAAAACCATCTTGTCAGGCTTTAAGTTTTGTGTCTGCACGGCCTGGGTGTCAAAATATGCTGCTTGTGCAGTGTCCCTGGCATCACTATAATGATACTGGGCACTGTTAAGCATATTCGTGAGACGCACCAGTCTTTCCACCAACTCCAGTGTAAACCCATCTGCGTCATTAGATGCTCAGAGTAGTGGACATAGTTTAAAGAGCATGAAAGTCAGTTCAGGGTGCAGGAGGGGACATGTATGGGTCCGACAAACATATGAAGCTCAGCACAAGTTCAATCAGGAAGACTTTCTTTATTCTATATCCATTCACAATTCTCTCTCTATCCCACTCCCACCACTTCCACCAATCAGCTGACTATGGGTGTTCCCTCTCCCTGTTAGCCAGTCAAACTTTGCCACGATCTCCTTCAGCCATATTGCTGCTGCCAGACTTTAAACAAAGAGCATGGATACCAAGAGGCGAAGCTCAATAGAACGCCCCATAGCAACAGACTCACCCATGGTTTCGTCCCACTGCCGCCATTTTGGACTGTCAGCAGACCGCAGCAGACCCGCTTGCATACAAAACCACACAGACAAACTGAAGTATATCGCTATTAATTATGCTTACAATGCTACTCACCTCGTGATAGCTTGGTCACAGCTGCTTTTTCACTTTTTTGTAAAGCAAAATATAGACTTTAAAAAAACAAAACGAAGAAAAATGGCCTAGATGGCATCTCTACATATTACATCCACTTATGAGACGATTAACTTAATTACTCCTTCAAAATCACCCCATAAGCCAATCTACCAAAAAATAAAAATAAAAAAAAATTCAATATTTTAACTAGAAACACATTAATGGCGACATCACATAGTTGCAGTTAATTGCACTACACTGTTTTCTTTTACTTTTTTCCTCCTCTCTCCTTGACATCTTGCATGTTGTCTGGACGCAACAGTCCAAGCTCAACAGTCCAAAATGGCAGCAGCGCCCCTAGTGGCTGTTGGCTAAAATTCAACAGAGCTTTGCCTCTTGGTATCCATGCTCTTTGCTTTAAATCCCTTCTCCTCTCTGCTCCTATCAGCTGCCATTTTAGGCAATATTGTCGAGCCCTCTTCCGCCCCATTCTCCTCCAGTGACCTTATCCAGAGCCAAAGCTCAGAAGCCCACTCCTCTTCACATTCAGATCCTCAGCTTCATCTCATCACCACCACCAGCTCTAGACTCCATAGGGGGGGTTCCCTAATCTATGACGTCTTTACCATCCTGGAATAGATGACATCACAATGGGGTCTAATCACCAAAGACTTCACATTTCTCATACTTATGTGCACATTTACATAAATATTTTTTCCAGGACAAGTCCCTCCTGATTGAACTGACTTCGTCCCTGGAGGCAGGTGTTCAAGACCAAAAAACGACATCAGTTTCAGCATGTGCGCCACTGTTTTGTAGCAACATTGATCAAAAACTGTATGTACCATGAGTTAAGATCTCTCAGAGTTACATGTTGCTGCTGACTGGGTAACAAAACGAGAGAAAACACACACACCATTTTGAGGAAACATGTCGTTCCACCTGGAAACTGCAGCAGCAAGGAGCATGCTGTTTTCAAAGTGAACGAACCCCTGATCTTCCGACCCACCTGCTCACCTGTTGTGCATTTCCCTCATGAGTCTAATCAGTCGATCCCCTTTTCGATCTACAGCAACCCTGGAGGCTAGTTATCTGGAAATGGCACCTTCCTGTCTGTCTGCACCCTTTTCCCTGCTTCATTCCTGTTTCTGGTGGACCCTCATAATTTTGCTTGGACTTACCACCCATGCCAGTAAGCCTTTTTATTTCAGTCAGTGAATCAGAGATGCTTTCCTGTCTGCCCGGACAATCTGCATTTGGGTCCATTCCCTGCAGTCTCACACTCACATTTGCAACAACATTAAAATATCTTACTTTGAAAAGCATCTACAGTCGACAGATTCACCACCGATGTAGGTTTACAAATTCAGAGAATTCAAGTGATATACAATTTAAATGATAACAAGATGGAGGGTTTTTTTTGCTATCTGACAACATACATGAAGAATTCTGGTTATACAAAAGCATAAAATACTAAAATGGTGAGGCGGCTGCACAGAAACAGGTGCACCACATTTGACAAAACAAATCTTACCTCAAGGTCCACTTACTAGCTTGTTTTAGGGCTTTCAGCTGCATCTCAGGTTAGACAAAAAGCTCAGGAAAAAAACAGTAAGTGGACATTGTACAAAGAATATTTTGTCAAATGACTATACCCAAGGTCAAAAACTGAACTTTCATAAATATTGATATATTTGCGCTGATAGTGTCTGTTTTTTTATTTAGATTTTCTTTTCTTCTGCACGCCTTTGTCTGCTTCCTGAAAGCCATTGGCTCATTGTACAGAAAACTCTGCAGCTTTCATGTCAGTTTAGTGAAAAGCAGGAGATTCTCCACGAAAAACCTTCCAAGAAACAGAGCAGCAGGTCGATACGACTCTAGACGTAAACAGGCAGGCAGACACCGTGAACAGCAGTGCGGTGCAGAGGTCAATACTTCATTAATGTCTGATTAATGTCTTCAAGCTGATTAATTCAATTGAGCCCTTTATTACACTGTGTGTATTAATAGGAGTGAAGGAGTCCCTCAGCAGGAGATGCTGTCTGCCATATGGGGGAGTATTATGGCTGTGTTGGCTGGGAGGGTGCAGCCAGAACCTGAGGATGCCAACCACAGCACTGGGAGGGTCAAGAGGGCATGCTGGGAGAGGTTTGGCAAAAACTGGATGTAAAAAACACAAAGCAAGTGTTCCCCAGCCTGCACCATGAACTGGCTCAGCAGCTGAGGCCCAGCTGGATGCTCACAGTCACCCCGAATAAACCATGGAGCCTAAAGTACATTCAGTCTGTGTGGTCTGCAGCAACTAAATGTAATCAGTTCTGGTTTTGGTTCTGCTAACAATGTATTTTTAAACAATGTTATGGTTATACAAAAGAAAAATGGAAAGAGCGTCCAACAAAGTCATTAAACAAACTGTAATACTTCCTAGTGCTGGAAAGGGTCGTTATATACAACATTTTTTCTTTATTTTTCATCCAAATGTCCCGTTAATTCTGAAAATAAATTCTGACCAGTTCAGACTTTAATGTCTCTTAGATATGTTTTAAATAAACACCAGACTTAATGGCAATTACATAATAAAATCAAGCAGCGATGATGATGTCACTCACTTTTCAAGGAGCACATTGTTATTCTGTTTCACTTGAATGTTCCAAATGTAGAATATGTGTTATCACTTATTTGTTCATTTCCATGATGTGATAATCAATCATCCATCAAAGTGGAAACACTCTGGATGTACAAAAAGAACTGGATACAGCATTGGAGGAGGGGTCCCGCTCATTCCTATTAAAGTTACTCAGTGGCACATGAAGCCAGAAATGTTTGACATTTTAAATTTCTGTAGATCTGAAACACTAAAAGGTTTAAAAACCTTCTAAGACTGTGAGAAAAAGTGATGGACCCGAATGTTGTAATTTTACGGCCACTGTGTCAAATTGACTTCAAAGCCTGGCGTTGTTGCTGTTCCTGGGAGTCTTGGGAAGCACAGAGTTCTAATTCTACATCCACAGAAGCAGAAAATAAACCAGAATGTCATGCAGCAGCAAGTCGAGCCAGATTTGAGTAATTGGTGGGACTTTTATTGTTTCTGGACTGAAAAACTCTTCCTCTCTTATCTGTGCTAAAGGCTGTATACTCAGAGGTGGAAAGTAGCAAGGCACATTTATTTAAGTACAGTACTTAAAGGAGCAACACATGACATTCATAGTCTGAGCCAGCTCTCAAATCTAATCAAAGCCCTGTGCAGGGGAGCAAAAGTGGTTGAGCCCAGTTGGTAGTGGATAGTGCTAATAACCAGCTGTAACTGCTGTATGACCCAACACATTCTCACTCTGACCTTGTAACATATCGACATTTGGTTATGGGCTTTCTATGTCCAGAAACAATGTGCAAGGTATCCTGGGTGTGTTGGTTGTTTACGTTCTGGGACGCCATGTCAAGTTCTGCCTGTTACATGCATTGTCTTCTTTCAAAATACACTTCTGTTCTCACAGGAAATGTACCGTTTGCAGGCAGTATCTTTCAAAATAAATGCACGTTGGTACAACACCGCAAATTGACTGTTTTTTTTTTTCGCCAATAACACACACATGTGGTTGGGTTTAGGAGAAAAGAACAGGGTTTGGCTTTACTATCATATGGGACACAAACACTGCTCAACAGGGTGAAAGTCGGTGTTTCCCCCTGAAGCCACCTTGCGTCATTAAACTATAATGGCGACCGGGCACGTATCATGCCAACATGAAAGGACAGTTTTGTTTGTCTGTGTCTGATGCCGCTGCCCAAGCGCCAGATTTCAGTGACTTCAGAATAAGACTGAGTTGTATGAGCACAGTGCAGAGTGGTGGCGATTAACTAGCAGTGTTGGGTAAGGGTTCCGAAACTGCATTCTGGTCAATGCGTTCCGCCTCTCCACACAGACTGTTTACATACCATTCAAACACGATTGGACAATACTACTCAGTAAGGGTGACCCCAAATAGTCGATGATTCAGTGATTCAATTCGGAGAATCTGATTCGAATGCCAGTCTCGCCATTGAATCGTCGCAAAACGTGGTTATGAAACAAAACCGTACCATTCTGACCAGTGTTGGGTAAGGGTTACTTTAAAAGTAATCAAAGTACGTTACTGCATTACTTTTTAAAAAAGTAACCAGTTACTTTACTGCGTTACTCCCTGAGTAAAGTAACTCAATTACTTTAAAAGTACTTCCAACGTTACTCCCTGAGAAAAGTAACTCAAGCACTTTGAAAGTACTTTTGAGTATTCTACATTTCCTATTGGGCAATGGACCACAGGGCGCTAAGCCCACTATTTTTATGTCTCCAAAATTAAAGTTATGGACCACTTGCCCTTCACTGAGATCCAATTCTCCCATCACAGCCGTCACTTTGACCAGTAGAAACACAGAACGATCTGCTGCCGTAGACAACTGTATGACAACAACACCCCAGCATTTTTAATATTTCCTCTAGGGATGTTACCACACAGAGTAAAAGGGGGAAATGATGGTGTGAAACAGCAGAGGCACTTTGTCAACCCGCTGAATTACATTATAGACGCTCCGTTATTTATTAATTCCTCTGTGTGTTTATATATTTACTTTTTATCTGCTCTGTTGTCTTTGTAAAGTTAACATATCGCACCGTCATTTCAAACTCAACACTTGTTTCAAATTAAAAGTCCCTTATAACCTCGGCTGAGAGAATCCCTCCATTTTCTAAATAGACTTTTATTCTGAAACATTTGTCAGAACTTCCTGTGGAAGATACAGTAGCTTGACAGTTTACGTATGGCGCTTCAAATGTAGCTCCTGCCATCTGCTGACGCTTTTAGGTGACTACAACAACATGTCAGCTGGCACATGAACAGACACAGTGACTCAAATAATAGTAAAATAAAAATAGGACAAGAATAACCCGATGACATCACACACACCGTGAAAGACGACCGGGGATAATTGGTGAGTACCAGCGTGTAGCGTGTACCAGGCATAATGCAAGTCCTGAGTCTGAAATATGTCTGTCAGCGAGTCCTACTCCACCTGCTTAGCCTCCACTGTGGACAATGGCAGCATTTCTCCGACCACGTAGCGAGCCACAAGCTCAGTGGCTTCTTTCAGACTGATAGGTTTAACGTTATCTCCGTTATTAGAACCAAACGACAGCCGTTGCTGTTTCGGAGCTGAAGGACCAGCGTTCTAAAAGTAATGGAAGTAACTGATGTCTTGTTTGAAAATGTCCTTAAGTATTTGATTACTCAAACAGCAAACTAATGAGTTAGGTTACTCGTTACTGCAAAAAGTAATCACAGTACTCTAACACGTTACTTTGTAACGCGTTATACCCAACTCTGTTAGCTAGCCAGTAGGTTCATACATGTACACAACCAGTTCCTCCCTGGTTAACACCATTACCTCTGTCAGCACTGTTGCCGATGTTAGCACTGTTTGTGGAGTTAGCACAGATAGCTGTTAGCCACTGGGTCAGTCACCTCCATGTTGAGAATTGTGTCCAGACAACTCATACACTTTGAACATCTCATTAAGGCTCCTAAAAGGATCTGACTACGTCTTGCACCACTGTGGATACTGTAGCCTATGTTTCATCAGCTAAGTTTGAACTTTAATTCTTTAGGGGTTCCTTAAATGCAATTAATGGAGGCAAAGTGATGTCACCCAAAAACAATAGGAACTTTATTGACAATAGGATAGGAGCACTTCGAGAGGAGCCAGTTGAGGTGGTTTGGGCATCTGGTAAGGATGCCTTCCGGACGCCTCCCTTGGGAGGTGTTTTGGGCATGTCCAACCGGGAGGAGACCTCGGGGCCGCCCCAGAACACGCTGGAGGGACTACATCACCCGGCTGGCCTGGGAACGCCTCGGGGTTCCCGCGGAAGAGCTGACGGAAGTGGCTGGGGAGAGGACTGTCTGGGCTTCTTTGCTGAGGCTGCTGCCCCCGCGACCCGGACCCGGATAAGCGGAGGACGACGAGTACGAGTACGAGTACGAGGATAGGAGCAATTGGAACTTTGGTTTTATTGTGGTGAGTTCAAGTCAAAATTTACATTTTTCATAAGACCTCTCTTTGTTGTTGAGTTATTTAGTTATTTAAATTTCAGGGTCATGTTGAGAAAGAAGAAAAATAACTGAGGTGACAAACTTCCGAGGGCTTCTAGGGCATTTTAACAAACCCAACATACTTTTTAACCAGCAACCTCGGAACTATGAAAAAAAAAATCCACTTATTAAATCTGCAGTAACGCAGCAGCAGCTCAGTCACACAAAAACAAGGTAAACACATCCTAATTTCATCCACCGCACAACATTTCCTCACAGAAAAACTGCCTCAAACAAAATCAAAAATCGATGAGATCAGACAGCGTAAGAGTATCTGAGGAGGATTTCTCCTTTAATCCTGTGGAATTTCTCCTTCTGTCCTGTGAAACAGTCAGTCGGCGCCAGTGTTTCTTCCTTTACACCAATGACGCAAACCCCTGGCACACACTCACACTCACACACACACACATATACACACTCAGGCTCACTCAGACGCACTACAGCTGTTATAGTTGGCACACAGTGTCAATTGTGTTTGCCCTGGGAGTTAACAGCAGCCACTCGACATGAGACGCCGCCTTGCCCTCGGTCCCTCTGCCTTCACATGACAAAAGATCTGTTTCTATCTCGGCGATGGCGGCTTAATTGAGTATGATAACCTCTGTGTCACAGTTGTTTATCCAGCCGCTCTCCCTTCTCCACCACGCACAGTGAATTTCAATATGTCTTGACCAGAGAATGTGAAAGTATTTGAAGCCTCCATTAGGTGAATGAAGTAGTTTTTCTTGAGTAGCTCCTCACTTTACAGTGTAAATGCTGCATACACACACACCAGACTTTATTAAAACCAAAAACTTAGTGGAAACATTTTCTCACACACACGTTTCTGACTTAATGAGAAATTTAATTCCACAGCAAAGCAGTGACAAATGAGATAAAATGTTCTGTAAAGTGACATCAGTCATTTCTTTATGCTCATATCATTTAGTTTGGTGATGGACTTGCTGTGTCTGTCTGTGTGAGCTTATAAAAGAAGTGCAACAGTATCAAACCTTGAACTTCCCTTGGCTTGAATCAATGACCATTAGACACAGAGCTATAGGAGGGGGTGCTCATGTTTTCTCAACAACTGACCTCTCGTGGTCGTGTTAATAAAGAGACTAAAGGAGCGTGACGTTCTTGTACACAACACCAGCGACCTTAGTTCATGTCCCATCTCACACCAAATTAACACTGGATCAAATGACTGCATGTAACATGACAGAGGTCACTGTCAGTGACAAACTCAAAGATAATTATCACCTCATTCTGCTAGTTGCCCTCAGCACAATGCACGGAGCAAATCATCATCTTTCAGCTCAGTGTGCTGGTTCTCCAGACAGTTTCTATTTACTGGTTTCGTCAGCATCATTTCCGTCCACTGCAGGTAGATGTTCTCGCAGCCTGTCCAACACCAAGCTAGAAATTACATTTTTATATAACTGAATAGGTTTCTAATTATGTTGTGATGACTTATGTAATCACTGCCTGAGTTATGTTCACAGGCAACCTTGTTTCAAGTGAATGAAGTGCTACATTTTTCCACTGAGTCACAGATGAATGGTGGCCATACAGACTTTTACTCCAGAGACGAAATTTAGGGGGTTTTTTGAGTCTCATTTGTGGTTTGGCAGCAGAGGCGCTTTGGTTAAGGTTAAATATTGTCTCCTGCTTCAAGTCATTGCAAACTCCAATCCCTCTCTACCCTTAAAGGACATTCAGAAAATTAGAATAGCAGCAAATCACTATTTGCTATGTGAGTTTATAGTGAAGTAATGGTGTCCTGAGCAGAGACTGAAGCACACTCCCTCTGTGTGTGTTGTAATCTGAGCTTCTCCGTTCTTTGTTTTGGTAGACGGCCTGGCTGCGCATAGATGTTAGTGTCTGTGTGCGTATCCCGCTGGCTAGCTAATCACTGCTGCTCTGCACTGTGCTCATACGGCTGGTGCTGCAGATATCGGATCTCTTCCCACCACTCGACACCATTAGCTCTGCCAGCACTGTTGCCATTGTACGGACTGTTCCTACTGTCAACGTAAGCTGATAGCTGCCGGTGCAGCCACCTAGAGTTTGAGAGCCATCTGCAGACAACCTCTGGAATCATGGATGCACTCTGAATATCAGATAGTTTCTTTAATAAAAGTGCACTTTGTTTGCTAAACATGAACATGTATTAAGTAATGGTTATTCAATTACAAATTCAGTTTGGCCAAATTTTAAAACCAGAAAATGCCAATGGGTCAGACATTTTCAGCAGCCTTCTCAAAACCTTTTTTTTTTAGATTTTTGGTAGTGACAAAATTTAAACAATTGCAAATTATTCTAGTAAAACCATAGCAATGTTTATCGTTTCACTTTTCAAATTAAAAAAATAAATATATTTTGGTCATATATCTGATCCAGGCACGTCACAAAGTGCAGAAACGAACTATAAGAGAGCTTCCAATGTTATTAATTCACTCATTCACACATATACACACACCATACCTCATGACGTTTTCCATTGAGGTCAAGTAAAGAAAGGTAGCAAAAGAGAGAGGATGTATTTTTTGACCGTTCGACCCCAGTCCAGATGTTGAAAAGCTGCTTAGCGTGGTCGTAATTGTGTCAAATGAGAAAAAAATGTCTGTGAAAGATATGATTGGCGGTATCGCTACACTGATCCGTATCCTGCTCGATCAGTACTACGTATGTGTCCCAACAGAGATGAGAAGGACGCAAGATGGCTCACTTGTTAGGTACTTCCAGACGCCATGTGTAGATTACATGTACCTGTATATCTTTTATATATGCTGGCCCCCACATGGCTGTAAAACCACTCGTTGCAAGTTTAATGAAGTAGTGTTACTTGAATAAATCTAAACTATAGACGTGTTAGATGAGAAAAACTCCTGCACCTGTACCTGTCATACAGGTCATTTTACTATGACCGTTATCAGGATCATATTCATCCACCTGCGGCGCCAACAGGTCTGTTAGCCCTTTTGAATATGCCACATGATGTAGGTGATATCAAACTCACGGCACAGCGTTCTGAGCACAACAAGTCTAAAAACTATTAATTGCTTTTTTTGTGCGTTGCGTCTCTGAGGTGCTGATCAGAGTATTCAGCTGAAGGTTGGCTCTCACCCGGAGCGTCTCCCCTCCTCTGTGTCTCGGCACTGTGGCCTCGAGTCCAGGTTTTAATCATTTAATTAGCCATGATTCTTTTTTTTTTTTTTTGTGACGAGCCATGTAGGTGCACGGCCTCCTTTAATTGAATGGCCTTCTGTGTAATTACTGTCTTTGTGAGCACAGGGGAGATAGCAAGGATATCTCCCAGGCTCCTCTGAGACGGAGGTGAACAAAAAAGTTGCTCATCCTGGCGTAAACATGGTAAATAACTCAGATATGAGTTTGCATTGAGGTATTTGATCTGTGTCTGTGGTTTTAAGGTATGAAGTTAGTGAGTTTATTTGAGAAAAAAACACAAGCTGGTGGAAAATATTAAACATCTGCTTACTGTCTGTATGATGTACACAACTATCCTGAACCTGCAGAGAAGGTCAAGTTGCCTTTGTTCTCCGACTAATTAAATCTCCAGTAATTATGGCGCTGCAGAGGTTGTCAGGAATGAAATAGATGAAGAGAGATTCAGGAGCCGTGTAGATCTATATGAATGCAGACAACATTCATCACATATTTCATACAGCCACAGGGTTATGGCGAGACAGAGTAATGACCATCGTGATGGCTGTGATTTGATCGGAGGGTGTTTTTTTCTGCCTTATTCACAAAGCTCAGCTGTAAGGTTCACTAGCAACAGAGAGAGCAGGAGCTCAAAGGGTTGAGGGAGCGTTCATCATTGTTCTTGTTGCTATGCAACTCACTAATTAGCTTTAGCTAGCTAACCTGATGAAACAAAGGAGATCAGGTTGTTAAAAATAAAAATGGATAAGAGGTAGTGAAGTAATTGGCCTTCTTGCTCCTGGAGTAAAGGTTGAAGAGCTCCTACTGACCCCAGAGGACAAGTCTGAGGTCATTGTTGGGATTTTGCTGCATCTGCATTAAATGTGACCTCCTGAAAATGTGACTTCGTTTTTTTAGGATTTTGTTGTTGTTGTTGTTGTTGTTTTGTAATACAGTCTCTTTTTTCTGATGAGTACAGCCCTACTTTTGATGGGTCAGATGACTGTTTGTTTATATTTTCCCAGATTCTTTTCCTGTCAGACAAAACCTGCTGCATGTAACGAATAAAAGTTTGCTTGAGACAATCACTCTCTCCACCTGGAAAACTGACTTCCACATTCAAATCAATACTCAAACGTTCTAATATTAAAGGGTAACTTTGGAATTTCGCCCATTGAGTCTATTTTTACAGATCACAACTTTTCCATGGGAAATGCCATGCACCTTTTTAACATCACGTTTGACATCACAGACACACTGGAAAAGGTAGTAATAAACAGTAGAATAGAAAGTAGAATGGAGGCCAGTAAAAATGTTAAGGTGGTTAATACATTTTTAAATCTCTTACTTATTTAGTCTCTCTTTCAAACTTAGTAACAATTTTTGAGTACTGCTTGGACCGAAATGGACGGTATTTTATGGCGGCTCGTCAATGCATTGTGCTAGCAAAGGGGCTAAAATTAGCACATCTACCCAGGTGTCGTATTGCCATCAATGCCTGTGACTATTTCAGAATCATTTGCCCCAGGAGTGAATGCCAATTTTAACCTTTTCCAATAAATACAAAAACATGTTAGTGGGTGTTAGTGGGAAAGGAGCTTAACAACAATTTTTGAAATTGGTCAAGTATTGAGAGAGACCGCTGAGGCCAGCAGCCACAAAACAGGCTGCGATATGTCTACTCAGCTGGGAACAATGCTGATAGATTGCATGTGCACCAAAACTTTATGTCTTCTACAAGTGCTTATTTTTGCCAGTGAAAGACTCAGACACAAAAGTGTTGCTCTTTGCTTTTGCTTTTATCCATTTATATAAATGTATATATTTTTACATCTCGCTGATTTCAACCAAACCAGAGTTGGTGATTGTTGGAATAGTGTAGAGAGGAACCAAGGAACTGTTTTTTTTTTGTGCATTTTATTTTGTTTCTGTCAGCTTTGAATGAAGTGTGTTTTTTCTGGTGATAAAATTATCGTTTACTTAAAGGACTGTGATGGGTTTGGTGCAATTTTAACACTGTTTCCGGTTGAACAAAAAGGATCTTACTCTTTATCAAAAAGTTCTGTCTCTTTAGGGATCCTTTACATTATGTTGTCAGACACTTAATATTATAATTTGAGCCTGTCCGTATCCAAAAATAAACACTTTTAGTGGATGTAAATTGACGTTGCCATATGCCCCAAGTTTTTACACTGCAGCCTGTTTCACCGCTGCCAGCTGCAGCCCTCTCACTCAGTACAGGATCTGTTTCAAATATCGTTTCAAATATCGTCGTTTCAAATATCACTTAAACACAGAAACATAAGGTCCAGGTTGAAAAACAGCGATGTCACCCTTTAATGTGCACAGCCCATAATTTGTCTGTTAAAAACATTGGTTTTGGAGGCAGTAATCTGACTTCAGAAGTTAATTTCCCTCTCCTGGGGAACAGACGACAAACAAACCCTCTAAAAGATTCTAAGTTGATACCATAATACAGATGACAGATGGTATTGATATATTACATCGACTTCATAATGATAAATAATGTTCACCTATAAGACAAGCTCTATTTATCTTCATCTTACTTAATCTGCAGTTTAAACCTCTGAGGGCGGCCGACAGCAACGTCAACCCTCTGATGAACGAAGGCGTAGTGGGAGACCAGGGGAGGAGCAGCGGGATGAAAACCTGGGACAAGCAAATGAGTCGGGCCACTCTGCACTTTACCTTCAGTGCGATTGGTTGCAGGTCTGTCTCCAGCGACAGACGGGGAGGAAGGACGAGTCCACAAAGATCTCTCTGACACACAGATACTTCACTGAACTCCGCCTACTCTGCATTTACTGCACCTAGCAACCCATCTGCGCAGAAAACATTTCTGCCCCTTGTCGGAATTCCTCAGCATTACACAGCAACCCATAAACCCAGAGAGCGGATCTGGAGTTCCTAATCCTGTTGGACGAGCAGACATTGAAAACCTTTTTTACCACATTCACATTTTTAATGTCTAAGTATGTATACTTAAAGAACTCTTGCAGAGGAGGGGCTGGAGCCTATCCCCGCTGACACTGAGTGAGAGGCAGGGTACACCCTGGACAGGTCACCAGACTATCACAGGGCTGACACATAGAGACAGACAACCATTCACACTCACATTCACACCTACGGACAATTTAGAATCACCAATTAACCTGCATGTCTTTGGACTGTGGGAGGAAGCTGGAGTACCTGTAGAAAACCCACAGTGACACGGGGAAACATGCAAACTCCACACAGAGGGGCTCCCCCAACCCAGGGTTTGAACCCCCACCCCGGGTTGCTGTGAGGCGATAATACTAACCATTGCACCACCGTGCCTCCCATAAAATGCAGGTTGATATGCAAAACTAAAATGATGACGAATTATTACTTTACATACCTGGCTGCCACCCATCACTGATGTTTTGCTCCTATAATCCCAGAACATCTCTAGGTGGTGGAGCAGCAGCAGGGAGGTCTCTCTACCGCCCCCTGCAGCCAGCCCTAGGATCCTTGCTTTCCCCTCACCCTGTCCTTCGGAGCTGGAGCCAGAAGCTACTTGTTCTGCCTCCTCAGCCAGGTCTTTAAGGACCTCCCTCAGCTTGGAGCCTGTGATCCCGAGAGTCTTCAGGAACCACTGGGTGGATGTTCCAGTGTAGCCTCTGCAGCCAACCTCCACTGGATAGATGAACGATAGGTGAATAACAGAAGAACTGCCTCGACTTGGCAATTTCATGTAACTTTTCTTGTCAGGTAAGATAAGCCTTTATTAAGATGCGGCTAAGCAACTAGTAGACTTAACTTAAAGGCTGTCTGTTATTATTTTACTTAGTCTGCCCCTCTTTCCCTGTTCTCCAGCCGCTTCTCAACTCCCCAGGCCCCTGCGCTCTCCATCTGTCCACCGGATGGTCTCAGACCTTCCCACCTGTCCCAGTCACCTGACTCTTTTCACCTGCTCACCTGTTTCCTCTTTCCCTCATCAGTCCTGCAGCATATAAACCCAGCTCATTTCCTGGTATTTTTATCAGAGTGCTAATGCTGCATTATGCAACGAACTGTACCTGAGTCTGTATCTTTTCCTGAATCCCTACCTTTACCGTGCCTGCCTACAAGCTTATATAGCCTACCCTCAATCTATAAGTAAATTCCTAAATTGTGCCAGTCTGCCCAGTCTATTTGAATTTAGCTCTTCCCCTGCTGCATTGCACCTTTTGTTTTTTATTTTCTTTCTTTCCGAGAGTATGATGAGAAGACTGATGCCACTGTCATTTTTGGGAGGTTTATGTTAAATTGCAGCCAGCAGCTGGTCAGCTTAGCATAGCACAAAGACTGATAACAATGGCAAGCAGCTAGCCTGCTGTCCAAAGATCACAAAATCTCCTGCTGACGGCAGCTTCCTGTTATCCATGCAGACATGGCAGTGGTATTAATCTTGTCACCTAACTCTCAGGAAGAGAGCACATTCAAGTGCATGTTTCCAAAATGTCAAACTATTCCTTTAATCCTCCACTCGCGCTCACAACCACCCACAGGTCGTCCACTGATCTTTGAACCCCAGGTCCTCCAGTCCTCATGTCAAAGTATCCTTGGGCAACATTCTGAACTCCAAATTGCTCCAGATGACTGTTCCATCGGTGTGTGAGTGCGGGTGAATGGAAACTGAGTAGCAAGTGGCACCTTGTATGATAGCCCCGGCCACCAGTGTGTGAATGGGTGAATATAACGTGGTGTAAAAGCGCTTTGCGAGGTCGGAGAACTAGAAAGGCACTGTACAAGTGCAGTCCATTTACCATTTTACCATTTACAGGCATGATTCTACAAACGTGTGAGACAGCTTTGGTTTGTACAAACCTCTTTGGTATTGTCAACATTTAGCAAGCTGCTACCCAGAGCAAAGATACAGGAAGTCCAGTTGTAAGTATGCCAGTCATAACATCTAGAAAATGGAAACTCAACTTATTCTGCCCGTGGGCCATTTAATAAACAAACTGCAGTCCCACGCAGTTCCAGTTTAAGCAGGGTGTTTCCAGAATTTGAGGACATTTGGAGATGCTTCGCCAGCATTTTGAATTTACAAAAAGAAGGCTGCTTTTAAAAATGTATTCTGATACCTTATTTATTCAATGTACCAAAAAAAAATCCCACATATTTTCATTGTGAATTAGAAAATGGTTTACAGACCACCAGACACCCTATCGTGGGCCTGATTTGGCCCGTGGGCTGTAAGTTCAGTATCATGGATCTAGAAGGTGAAGATGGTGTGGTAAATTAATAACAAAATAAAATGGATTTTAGCTTCAAAGTAAGAGTTGGGAGGCATATTTGCATGTGAGTACATGTGAGGAGTTATCACCAGCTACCCAAAAAATCCATTTCAGGCTTTCTCATGTCATTAAGAATGAGGCTCACATACCCAAGGCCACTCAGACTGATCTGTGATTGGTTGGCGGTCTTTGTTACCCGCAGCGGTCCTTTGCAAGGGCACAAAGGTCAGGCTTGAAAGCTCTCATTGGAAGAGAAAAAAAAGTGAAATGATGAAAGAAGGGCAACAGGGAGAGGCTACAGATTGATGGTCTCCAGTAAGCAGACAGAAAAGAGGAATCGTGTCCTGGGGGAGAAAGAGACAAATGTTGAAAGAGTTGTTTTGTTGCACTGATTGAAAGGATTGTGGAGTTGACAGAACATTTGGTGCACGAGGTCTGTCTGCTGCTTCTGCCGCCTGCAACTGGTTAGTCGCTTTAATGCCTCCTTCCTGTGTGTATTGATTCAAATTATGTGCAAACACAAGAATATACACACACGCTGGCACACACAGACACACAAAGATGAACGCAGCAGCTCGTCTCCCTGAATTTGACATGTGTTTTTATTAAAGTAAGCAGCTGCTCGATAGCGCTAAGGAGTAATGGGGATTGACTCTGGCATAATTATACAAACCCCTGCATGAATTTGGTCCAAATGGAAGCTGAACACTTAACCCAGACTAAATGCAGAAGGGCAGATCAATGCTGAGGGGCTTTTTTTCCTCTCTTGAGCAGCAGCCAGCTCTCTCCAAAACAGGACATTTACATATGCAATGCATCTCCTTTAAGATAATCACAGGAAGGCAAGAGCCCCGGCTCCTCGGGACCAGTCAGGTGGTGATACCTTACAGGGCTTAAAAAATGAAGATGCATGTCTGAAAAACCCTCTTGTGAGCGAAATATACTCAGGCGTGCAAGCGTACTCAGATGCATGCAAACACACACTCTTGCATGCATGAACAGAGGCTATTTTTATGGTAAAGACTCTATGGAACTAACTGAAGTCACACATCGTGAGGCCAGAAGCAGCCTCTTTCATGTTTAAGGTGCAAGGACACAGCTCACCAGCCCCCTCTCATCTTCAACCAGCAATCTATAACTTTAATCCCTGTCTCGCCACACATAACCCATATCAGGTGAAATGGATTGGAACATAATTTATTCAGCTTTATGCTTCTTCTTTTATTGCACATGCTGTAAATGTCACTGTTTTTGACTCATCCTTTTTCTCCTCTCCAGTTTGGGATGATTTAATCCTCCACTGTAGGGTCACAGACAAACATAATCGTACAGTGTCTCCAGATGTTTTTTTCATATACCAGCAGTGAGCTTTACCATGGAGGTACGCCAGATTCACCCATGTGACAATAAGGACTTGATACCTTACTGGCTTTCCACCTGTAACCATAAATGCATGACCAAACCAAGGGGAGTCCTAAAGGTTTAGACACACCAAACCGACCTCGGAAAACCAGTGGGAACAAAAGCCCCCTGCTGCTTCACCTCTCACTGCGTGTTGTTGCACATGAGCACACCAAACCAATGGCCAACAAGCATGTACGTTCTGTGCCTGCATGAGAGGACATACCCCTCCATACCAGCAGACGGTGGTTGTCTATAATCATCAAAGGAAAACCGGAAGACTGTCTTGATGCTAGTTAGCCAGTTAGCATAGTAACAACACAAGCCGATGTTGATAGTGCAAAGGATATTTACTGTGCACCAAGTAACGATAACACAAACCATCATGAAATATTTCTACTAAAGAGTTTTATGGCTAAAGAAAAACAGTCTTACTTCATATAAGTTTGTTCGATCTCACTTTCTCTTGACTTTAACTTTTTGTTTACTTTCCTCACTTCCGTTTCTCTTCTCATGCGCTGAGCTGAACTGCCATTGAGTGATTTCATTTTCCGACGGCCTCTGCTGTGCTAATGGCGATTCAACATGCTGAAAAAAAAAAGCGGGAAAAAAGCCAACGAGCACCAACGAGGGGCAGCAGTGCAGGACACACCTCAGTTGACTGAGATTCTTTGATTCGAGCAGTTTTTTTCTGTTAATTAGTTACTCTTTTAGGTATCTAGGTGTGACAATAACACCCATGACATCACAACTATTTAGAACTAATTATGAAAAATTTATTACAGAGATAAGACGAGATTTGAAAACATGGGAGCTGTTACCATTGACATTAATTGGCAGAGTGGAAACTATACGTATGAATATTCTACCACGCTTGCTCTTTATGTTTCAATCACTCCCATTAATCATTCCAAAGTCTTCCTTTATAGCTTTGGATAAAATGACTTTAAATTTTGTTTGGCAAAATAAAAGGGGAAGAGTAAGCTATAAAAGGCTACAAAGTTCTAAAAAGGATGGGGGCTTAAATTTACCAGGCTTGCAAAAATATTATTGGGCAACACAACTCAAAACAATAATGTCATGGATAACAGAAGACACAGATACATTATGGGTGGAAATGGAACAGAACTCTTGCCCAGTACCACTAGGCTACTTACCATTTATGAGTTTGAAAGAATGGAAAAAACTTAAATTAACAAATGAATGGGCTGAGAAAACATTGAAAATATGGTCTAAAATAAGGAACAAGCTGGGAGTTTCAAACTCAGTATCAAGAGTTACCAAAATTGCAATAAATCCAGATTTTCACCCATCTAAAACTGACAATGGATTTAAGAAATGGATGAACAAGGGGCTGGTGTACATTGATCAACTATTTGATGGACAAGTACTAAAATCATTTCAACAACTCATTCAAGAATTTAATTAAAAAGTTCAAGACCACTACAGATTCCTACAAATTAGACACTATCTTCAGAAAAACAAAGAATGGGAAAGTATATTAAAGGAACCCTCTAAGACAGAACAGCTCTTGATAAATGGTGAAGGAGAAAAAATGAAGAAAGGAAATATCTCAAGGTTTTACAGAGCTTTGCAACAAGATCTTAAAAACAAAGATTTAGAGAATAAAAAAAGTGGGAAATTGAACTGAACATACTAATTAGTGAAAATGAATGGGATGAAACTTGTTTGTCTGGTCAAAAATTAACAAGTAGTCCAAATTGGAGGGAATTTGACTGGAAGATTAAAAACAGATATTTCAGAACTTCAATTATAACAGCAAAATATGGCATTTCATCAGCACTATGCTGGAAGGGTTGTGGCCACCAAGGGGACCTCTCACATATAATGTGGGCCCGTCCAAAATTGCAGGAGTACTGGGACGATGTTAAAAGGATAATAGAGCAAATTTTGGATATAAAAATAAAACTTGACCCAAAGTTATTTATTTTGGGCATCCCTTCAGGACTCCAAATGGGGATAAAGAAAACATATTTACTGAGGACCCTGCTTTTAATAGCCAAAAAAACCTATTACAGTATTATGGTTGCAGCCACAACCCCCCCAACATAAAACAATGGCAACAAAAGGTGAATGAGGTCTATATTATGGAAAAGATTACAGCTAAAATTCAGCTGAAAACTGACTTTTTTATGGAAATATGGTCACCTTGGATGTCAATGCAGAGCTCAAGATTGTCACTAATTTGATGGCATTTGCCACCAAAACTCTGTTCACTGCCAATAATAGGAAAGAAAAGAAGGAAAAGGATGGAAGAGAAAAGAGAAAAATATATATATAATATGTGGTGTTGAGCCAATTCATTTTTGTTGTTTTTTTTCTCTCTGTTTTTCTTTGTTGCACAACTAAACGATGTGCTATGCTACTAATTTAAAATTCTATGGCAGTAATGCTATCACTGTAAAATATTACTTTTGAGCCCTGTAACTAAAGTAAGGGAAGGAGAACAAAAAATGAAATTGTACGAAACACATAAAATTGTTATATCTTTATCGATTGCACACTTACTGTATATTTAGTTGTTTTGGGGTGTTTTTTTTTTTTACCTTTTGTTTGTGTGTTTGTTTTTTTGGTACTGGGTATTTGATTTGTTGTATCAGTTTTTTTTCTTTACTTAAATCCATACAAAGTTAAAGAGAAATGCAAAATGATTATTTGTGAAAAGACGAATGTATGAACTGCACAGCATAAATAAAAAGTTCAAAAAAAAAATTAGTTACTTTTTGTATGACAATTTTTTTTTTTATGATACATACTACAAAGGTTTTATATTTGTAAAGACCCAAGACTTGATAATCAGTTGAAACATTGGTACAAATACTTGACTTTTTTATTCAATTGTTCCTTTCTTGTCTGGGTCATTGCTAAAGGCCGAGTTATCTTATCTTAGAGAAGGAGATGCCGTGATCGTTAAATATTGGGATAACACTGAACCTTTTCAGACAATCTTCCCTGGAAGGCATTAATGGTGTTGCACTCAGTTGTTCACATGAACAGTGACGGAAATGGTTGTGTGATGATGAACAAAAAGAGAATTCGCTGTCTCACCTACACAGCTGGCCAATCACTGAGGTGGGTGTGAATGATTTTTTTTTTCGGTTACAGAAATGTGGGAACCCCCATGTGTTACCCTAAGCAACCAGTGGGAGCTAGCATAGCAAGAAGAACGTGATCCTGCACTGGCTTCCCATCCACAAACTCATTAACAAAAGGTGGCCGAACAGTGTCTCCTTTTTAAGTAATATTGAGGTTTTGATTTCATTCTTAATTTACATTTATTAAAAGCTGTTTTAAGGTTTGTGGAGTTGGTCTAACTGTTATCATTTTTGCTAACTTATGACACAATTTATTTTGTAAAGCCACAAAGGACAAAGTGAGTAACCATCAAGAAAATGCTGACAATCCTGTTTACCTTGGCAAAGTGATGTGGCATTGTAGGCCAGTCTAAATTGTTATATATTAATAATCCATTTGCTAATAAAGATATGCAGCACACAAAGCCTCTTCATCACTGCAGAAGCCACAAATTCAGTGTTACAGCCACTGTGTTAAGGACACGGGAGCGGGCACACTCTGCCTCTCTTTTGTCTGGCCCATTGACATGTAAATGTCCTCCTGCTATAAGGCATCAGCAGAGAGCAGCGAGAGAAAAAACCCCACTGAATTGAAATGTCAATAGTAATTTTTGGCATGCGAGAGACATCTGAGAGTCAAGGGCTGCCTCCCGGGAGAAATGTAAAAAGGAAGAGAGTGAGGGGAGTGCTGAGAATGTGGAGGGAGGATGGCGAGTGTGTGAGAGAGAGATGGAAGATGTAATAGAGGGGGCAGATAAAGTGGAAGACAGTGTGATGGAGGAGAGGAAGAAGGGGGAGTAATAGCAGTCAGAAGGTGAGCTGTCAGAGGAGAAGCAGGGCAGGGACGTCCAAGGGGGAGGAGGGGGTGGGAGCGAAGGTGGGGAGAAAGATGCAGGAAGGACGGCAAGAGCCCCAGTCCTCCTCTGGGAATCTCTCCCCATCGTCCTCCTCCTTCCCATCCTCCTCCACTGATGGACAGCCTGAAATACCACAGGAGCCACCTCCCGTAATGACTTGATGAATGAGCTTCTCCAACCGGCCCCCTCACCCACACCACCATCCCCAATACCACCTTCACACCTCCTCCCCCCTTCACACTCTGCCCTCTCTCCATCCCCCATCACAACATCACACACCAGGAAACCAGCAGAATCTGCATTTACACTAAAAGGTATTTGCACACAGCGCTCAGTATGATGTGTTGCACCTGTGATTCTGTGCAGCGATGCACCTATTCTTATTCACAAACATGTAAACGATGCTGTGACCAAAATATCAGTCTGATATTTTAATGTATTTATTGACACTGAAAGTCACTCAAACCAAACTGTGTTTGCTTTTCCCTGATTTGATTCCTCTTGTGATTCTGCAGCAATAACACTGTGTACTGTGCCGGGCAAAGTCATTAATAGTGGATTTTCTAATCAATGGCTCTGGCTCTGTCTTGTTTGTCAAATCAATGTTGTGCTCTGATGCTGCTTTTATTTTATCTGACATGTCCCTCTGTGTCCCTCGCTGTACTTTTCTCCTCAGACTGAGCAAAGAGAAAATGTGTCTTAATATCACTGTTTCACATTTCGAAACATGCTGAGATTTTATAAAGATAAAAAAAAGTCTAATCATTTTAGAAATATGTGTGTTGCTTTGTGAAATTATTCTGGCAGTATTAGAAAAACATGAATAATTCTGTCCTCAAAAAATCCTCCTGTATGCAAATAAATGCTTTAAGACGATCCCAGACTTCACCAGTAACCCAGAATGAGGTTCACCTGTAAGTATATAGAATATTTGATCTGCTGAGGGAATTAAATATAGAAAATACTGGCATACTTCATTATCAGAAAACTTACTGCTCTTCACTGCTACTGGCATGTAGGAAAAAAAGTGCTGTTACACTAACAGCAACAAAGTAGAAACTATTAACAGAAAAGGTTGATTTATATTCCAAACACCAAGTATTCAAATTACACTGAGGCTTTCAGGGATGGGAGGGTACTGTACACTAGTGGGTATAACGATCTATCTGGATCCATATATTGATTAAGTGATCCACGATCCAATATTATTAATGCAAAGTAAAAACACTGATCCATATCATCATCTTTTGTGAGCTTATGTTCATGTGTTTGTGTCCACTTCCTGTTGTATTTTGAAATGTGTTTTATTGTGTCTAGTGTTTCATTTCACTTCCTGAGTTTTCCCGCCTTTTTTGATTACTTGTGTGTTTCACCTGTGTGTGAGTGTAGTTAGTAATCAACCCTTGTGTATTTGCAGCCCAGTGTTTCTGGGCTGCCATTGTCGCCCTAGTGTGTCAATGCTTTCCAGCCTTTTCCTCGTGTTTGTTTCCTTGGTTTTTGACTCAACAGACTTTACTTTTTCTTTGATTTCCCTGAATGGAATTTTCTGCCTTTGCTGACTGCCTTCAAGTGTTTGACCCCTGACCTCCTGGGTAAAGATTTGGATTTGATAAACTGTTCTTGGTGTTTTCTGTTTTCCTCTGCAAATGAGTCCCAGTTTTGTATGAGACCGTTACATCTTTAATGTATGAAATTTCCAGGGCATGTCTGTGTCACCATCAAATAGTGTTAGGCAGCAGCCAAGAAAAAACATAATGAGAATATTTACCTTCTTCTTGATAATAAATACAAACTACACTCAGGAAACATGATGAACCTGGCTCGGCAGCTCGCTCTGCTAAGTTGTTGCTTATGATGATGATAATAATAATAATAATAATAATAATAATAATGATACATTTTATTTATAGAGCACTTTTCAAAAACTCAAAGACACTTTACAGGGATAAAAAAAGTGCAGGGAAATACAATCAAGAGCGCAAAACAGCAGACAAAAGAGGAAAAAAAATACAGACAGGAGTGCATTAGTTATAGACAAATAAGGGCGCTGACATTACAAAGTTAGGTGGTTATAAGGGAAGAGCAAGAAGGAAGTAGGATGGATTAAATTTGTTTGTTTTGAGTTCATTTTTGACGAGGTCTGTGCAGCCGCGGATGTGTTGTGGGAGAGAGTTCCAGCTCATGTTCAGCTTTGGGAACATGAGCTGTTTCTGTTGCTGAGGTTAGCATTGTTGCCTCACAGCAAGAGGGTTCCTGGCTCTAACCAGTGGTAGGGGAGTCAAACCCCAAGTTGGGGGAGCCCTTCTGTGTGTCAGTGTGGGTTTTCTCCAGGTACTCCAGCTTCCTCCCACAGTCCAAAGACATGCAGGTTAATTGGTGACTCTAAATTGTCTGTAGGTGTGAATGTGAGTGTGAATGGTTGTCTGTCTCTATGTGTCAGCCCTGTGATTGTCTGGAGACCTGTCCAGGGTGTACCCCACCTCTTGCCCAATGTCAGCTGGGATAGGCTCCAGCCCCCCCACAACCACTAACAGGATAAGTGGTTGCAGAAAAACATAAGTGCATGTGCACGTGCTGGCAGTGTACAGTGCAAAAAGTGTGTTAAGTGCGCCCCCACACATTGATGGCCACAGCAGGAATAGACAGCACTGTGTTTATTAGACACAAATTATCGGAAATTGTTATGCAAGAATACACACACAGGCCTGTGTATAATTTTTTCCAGGTATCTAAATATACAGGAAAATATGTATTTATACAGAAAAATGAACCAGTGGCACCAGAAATTCAAAAAAGAACAATCTTTGAATTGTTATGTCTATCACAGTGTACATATCATAGCCTCATTTTGTCAAAATGATTAAAACTTAAAATCTTCATGCATTTATATTTAGATATTTGCAAGCAGAAAAACTAAATATTAAACTTACAGATTATATAATTATCATCTTGTCTTTGCTCTTTCTTAAAATATCTGATCTGAGATGTCGGCCAAGTGGGGAAGCTCCTGAAGTCCGAGCCCTAAAGGTATCACTGACATGCTGCAAATCTGCTCTTTGACATACAAGATGGTGCAACATGAGGTGAACCCAGGCAAAACATATTGATCTCCCCCTCTTCAATCTATAGAGAGCACAAAGCAGGAGGAGGAGGAGGAGCAGGAAAAGAGAAGGATAGAAAACAGACATGTGGATGATTGTGCAAAGAGGGAAGTTTGTGACACTCTTCCTGGAAAATGCACTCCATAGTGAATGTGGCTGCAGCTCAGGAGGATTTATTATGGCTGCCAACTTCTGCCTGTTGTCTCTGCCTTTCTCAAATTAAAAGGAGACCAGAGAACAGTATTGTTTTCGTGATTACTAGAAGATGAAATTCTACACATGCTGCAAGATGACTCATTAATAACTTCTTTTTATTAATTTTTTTAAATAGAACAGATATAAAACAATCTCAATCAAAATCTCAAATAGTGATTGTTTTTTGGGGCATTTTTTCTCCAGTTTTGTTCTTTTATTAATTGTTGCACTGCAGTAAAATGAATGGCAGACAGATGCACCGTTTTGCTGGTGCTTTCGTCCTGTAATTGGATGTATTTGCAGGTAAAAGATGACACTGGGATGGGACTTTTAACAAATGTTTTGTTTACAAAGAAAGACCACTGTTTTTGCTTCTAAGCTTTGTTTAAAATGTTACAAGAGTAGTGATGCTCTTGTTTGTTGGTGCTGCTGAAGTTTTATGACAAAAGTTAAGCTACCATTGTTTCTAGTGTAGTTAGTCACACACACATCTTCCAGCTACATTAAAGCAGCTGTAAGCAACATTTAGAGCATATCTCTAATTCAGAGTCTGGGGCAGAATACTCTATAGAGTGCCAAAGTCACGCCCCTTCTGGTAGAGCTCATGGGACCTTACATCGGAAAAAATATGAATGGCAATGAATGGGGAGAGCAATATTATCTTTTGTTCCCGTTTGAGTTGCAACATGAAATCTAAATATGTTGTTCATTAATTTAAAATATAAATTTTAAGGTCAAGAAAGTCATACTTTGTGGTAAAACTGTTGAGATATAAGCTTTTTAATTAGAAAGACTCAAGAGTACACAGGAGGAGGTCGCGTATGTGACGTCATAGCTTTCCCTCGCTTCCTGCAGCTTGGCCTCCCCGCTGAAATTCCACTGTTTTATGATTAATCGATTTATCAGTGAAGATGTCTGTGTGTTTCGTGTCAGGTTGCAGTCACTCCAAGCTGCAGGAAGCGAGCGAAAGCTATGATGTCACATACGCGACCGCCTCCTGTGTAGTTTTTCTAATTATGTTTTTTTTTCAAAAGCTTATATCTCAACAGTTTTACCACAAAGTATGACTTTCTTGACCTTAAAATTTATGTTTTAAATTCATTAACGACATATTTGGATTTCATGTCACAACTCAAACAGGACCAAAAGATAATATTTCTCTTCTCATTCACTGCCATTCATATTTTTTTCGATCTAAGGTCCCATGAGCTTCACTGGAAGGGGCGTGACTTCGGCACTCTATAGATGGTTCTCAAAATGGTTCTCTCTAGATGGTAACCCATGATTTACAAAAACTCTCGCAAAATTTCATTTTTCATATTTCAAGTGATCATTTTAACCCAAATTATTAACTTTCCCTAACCTAACCTAATCAGACTGTAACCACAGCGCTGTCACATCATAAAAAAGCAAGACAAGAATATTTTATAGTGGCTTGTGAGAGTTTCACAGATCTAAGTTTACCATCTATGCGTGACCCGGTGGCGGCTAACAGCTAACTATGCTAACTCAATAAACAGTGCTAACAACAGCAACACTGACTGAGCTATCAGTGATAATCATAGACTGCATATAAAGATGGACAACATGACAACTTCTCAAAAGTGAAGCCAAAATAAATCAGTTGCCCCCTGGTGCCTGGCTGCTGTATAGGTCATAAACCCGGCCCCCTCCATGATGCACAATACATGTCAAATACATTTTTCCCAAAGAGGGTGTCTGTCATTTTAGAAAGTTCTTAATGTGAGTTTTCTGGTGTTTGTTCTTCTCATCAGTTTATTTGATGCTATGAAAAGGGAGTCATGTTCGACAGCTGTGTTTGTCAGGATTGTGCACCATGATCCAAAGTGCTGCTTGGGATTGGTCAGATGGGCGTGTGGGCGGGAACTCGATACCACAGAAATTGCCACTACATAGACGATATATTTTAGCTTCATGTTTGTACAGTGGGAGGAAGTAGAGGTCTATCTTTTTAAACAGTCGTTGATCGGGGATAATCAGAGGGTGGGTGCTATGTCTCAGCGCCACTGCCGTTCTTATATCAGTGGTAACTGCCTTTTGAGCGCAGGGCAGAGCAGCAGCAATTAGCTAGCCAGTGGGACACACTCACAGGGACTCACATGAACTAACATGCATTTGCAGCACTGTCGCAAATGTCTACCACAACACTGGACAGAGAAGTTACGATTACAACACACACACACAGATAGCATAAATTCTCTGCTCAGGACACCATTACGCCACTATATCTTTACATAGCAAATGTTGGTATGCTGCTATATCAATTTTCTGAATGCTGTATACAGCGCCTTTGAACACACCTACACACTCAATCTTGACCAGTCACTGCTCCGGACATACAAAGGCCTGAATGATCATGCAGATCTCAGTACCATGTATGATTTGATGTGTTCAAAGACCAAAAAAATGGTTAGAGAAAGAGTTGAAAAATAAAAGTTTTAAATTGTTCTCTCTGGACTGATTAATTAAGAGAAAGTATCTGTAATATAAATTTCAATGTGCTGTAATTTGCTAAATTTTATAACATTTATTAGTTTTTGGTGGGAAAATGAAACACAACACATTTTAAGAAAGGGGTCGTACATTCCTTATTAGCTGTATGGAAATAATCATTTTTCACCAAGCAAGTCAACAACAGCAGAAAGCTTCCTTTGAGGCATTTATCTGGATGCCCTCAGGCAAAAACACACACCCAGACACCCAGACAAACACACATACACACACATGCACATGGCCCATGGGGTTAGCAGTCTAATCCCAGAGGCTGCACCCTGACAGAGGGCAGGGTAATCTCCAGGACAGGCCACTTCAGGAAAGACAACACACACACACACACACACACACACACACTATAACAGAGCAGACAGCGTTGGTGTGGAGCAGCTGGTGCTCGGCCAGGTTGAGAAAATACTGGAGATGAGGCAGAGAGGAAATGAGGGGAAGAGAGAGGAAAAGAAAACCCGAGCAAACACCGAAGAAAATATGCAGCCAGGGATGGAGGGGAGCGCTTTAGCATGAGGGAATTACAGAAATAGATATGAATGAAGAGCGGAGGCAGGGAGGCAGGGAGAGGTAAAGAAAAGGTGAATGTGTGAGTGAGAGTGAGAGGGGCTGTGTGAGCGTATGCACGGTGTTATCTCCTGGTAAAGCAGATGTGCTTTATCTGCCAGGAAACAGGAGGCTGCTTCCACAAAAGCCTCTTTTCACAGGTGAAGCCCCAGTCTTTACTTACAAGACTCTTACTGCCAGTTTGGCCTTTTTGAGATCGAACCTGAAATGGAGATTTCACACACACACACACACACACACACACACACACACACACATACACACTCACACACACATACAAGTCAGCTGTAAGGCATGCCAGGGAAACGGGCCTCTTCCCACTGACAGACATCGTGTCCACTCTGGTTATTTTTGCACGCTGTCCCTCCAGGCCGTTGTGGGCGAGAGACTCTCAGTGATGCAAGGCTGGAAATTTGTCATTTTAAAACATGGGTCAAACGGCCTCTCTGGCTATTGATTGGCTTGTCCTCCTCTATTACTCATGTGTTATGTATTGCCCCCTTTATCAGAGCTGCGACAGCCACAAACACATTAAACTTGAGCAGCTTCGATCTGCCATAAAGTGCCACAGCGCAGCTGCTTGGTGCGCCTCGCTGGGTGGAGATGAGCTACCGATCAAGGACACGATGCAATGTTCTCGCCGCTCTGTTTTCTGGAGTTACGACCCAAAGTCACAGAGTCGTGGCCAGAGAGAGAATCTACAGCTCCCCTGACTCCGCACTGCCTCACCTCATCACAGAAGGTCAGTCACTTCTGCTGGAGGAGAGAAAAACTGCCAGTCTGCAGCCCACAGCAGGACAACACAACAGTTGTGTTTGATGGTCAATACTTGTACCGAGTTTCTGCAGAATATATGAAACTATAATGTGTCAACAAATCAACAGAACTAAGATGCTTTTTTTTAGCATTTTATCTAGATAACACAAAAAAAATTAATGCCATACTGATGGAGAGACGCTCTCATTAGCAAGAGTTAGCTGAGGGAGGAAAGCAGTCAAGGAAAGCACCAAATTATTAGGGGCATGAATTTAGCATCACCAGTGGTAAGTAGTAAAAATCTATATTCAAGTAAAGGTACATTTACTCCCATAAAAATGATTAAAGTAAAAGTGAAAATTACCAAGTATTTGGTTAATAAATTACTCAGCGTTACAAGCTACTTTCCATTTTAATTTTTTGCCAACCAATGCAAAATAATGCAGTAAAAACCATTATCTTTTTAACCCGAACATACAGGCGGGAGGCAGTAGAGTGCAGCGTGTTTTGACACCCTGGGAGTGAGACCAGGCTGCATTACGTTAGCTAGATGTGGCTGTGGTTTGACACTGGAAGCTGCCTCTTATTCTGGGTTTTGCTCCGTCATCCTCACATCGTGGTCAAAAGACAGGTGATGCTTCTTTTTCCTCCAGGCAGCTGACAACTTGCCATCTGCAGCAGAGGTGCTCCTTCCATGCTCTCCCACCTACACTCACTCCCTTGTGATGGCCGTCTCTGATTCGCCTCTCCCTCCAGGAGCCTGGTGGGTGGAGCTGGGTCATCAGGGAGATTCAGATCACCTGGGCAGGCTGCAAGACTATACCTGAGTGTGATCTCCCCTCCTTTTTTCAATGAACCATACTGGTAAGTATGGAAGTCTAAGCTGTGTGTGTTTGATTTGTGTTGCTACCTCCTGTGACAATTTGGGTTTGTTAAATCTTCTGTAGGCACTTGGGGCTTTGGTCAAAATTGCAGACTACTCTGCAAGCCTGCCTACTCATCTAAATGTAAATTTGGGGAGTATCACACATGAGTTTTGTTTTTCTTATCGGGGAAAGCAATGTTCTAGTCCTCTGTGATTTAGTGCTTGATGTTTTTGGTCTGAATTTGCTGTTAGTCTGTTGCATTGGTTTGGTACCAATCTCTAGAAGTTTGATGCAGCTTGATTTTTTTTAAAGTGGCAGTGTAAGTTGGTAGAGGTATATGCTTGGGATCACCACCGTGGCTTTCTGGTGGTAAGCTGTAGGCTATGATAGATGGCTTAGGCTGGGGGACTCCAGTTTGATTGTGTGGACTACTTTTTATTTCTGTTAATGCACACTGGGATTAAACACAATGTGTGTGATGTATCAGGTTTGTTGATTGGGAAAAGTTAGTTACCTCCATCCATCCGTCCATCCATCCATCCATCCATCCATACAGCCAGGTCGTGGGGGCAGCAGGCTGAACAAAGTATCCCAGAATATCCCTCTCCCCAGCAACACTTCCCGGCTCCTCCTGGTGGACCCGAGGTGTTCCCAGGCCAAATGAGATATGTAATCTCTCCAGTGTTCTGGGTCTGCCCCAGGGCCTCCTACCAGTGGGACATGCCCGGAGCACCTCTAACAGGGGCGCCCAGGAGGATCCTACTCAGCTTGGACCACTTCAACTGACCCCTTTCGACGTGAAGGAGCAGCAGCTCTGCTCCGACCTCCCTCTGGATGTCTGAGCTCCTTACCCTATCTCTAAGACTGAGCCCAGACACCCCACGGAGGAAACTCATTTTGGCTGCTTGTATCCACGATCTCATTCTTTCGGTCACTACCCAGAGCTCATGACCATAGGTGAGGGCTGGGATGTAGATGGACCAGTAAATCGAAAGCTTTGCCTTCAGACTCAGCTCTCTCTTCACCATGACGGTCCAACACAGTGCCTGCATCACTCCAAATCCTGCGCCAAACCACAGATCCATCTCATGCTGCATTCTACCCTCACTCATGAACAAGACCCCGAGATACTTGAACTCCCTCGTTTAGGGTCAGTAACTCACTGCCTGTACCTCCCTGTTAGTGTCATGTAGTCAGGGATTGGCCCTGGGCGCAGACACTGACCTGATGCATTGTCTTTCCCGGCATTTGCAGCAGACTCGTTGTAACGAAGGTATATGACAAATGTAGCAAAGTAGATAGTAAGTAGATAGAAGCAGCAGTAAAGCAGATTACTGGCTCAGAAATATACTCAAGTATTCTTTTTTAAACATGACTTCTTTACACATGCGCATTGCTAGCATTACTTACCACCCCTGGGCATTATTCGGTTAACACTTAGAAACACTCGACATGTTATAAAAGTAAATACAAGCATTACAAGTAGACACTGTCACCTGTACATTGTTTCAAAGTTCCACCTTAACCTTACAGGGTTCACACTTACATTTTGTCTTCCTCTAATTCTGCATTGCAACACATTTATGGTGTCATGTAATATGACTCTAACTGACAGCCAAAAGCTTGTGTTTTCTCTGCATTGCATTCTCAGTGTTACATTAAAATGAAAAGTGTTTGCCCTGTTCTGCTTTATTTGCCAAAAAGAAAGCTCCCGTGTTTGTGTGGGCGAGGGAATCCCACAAAGACGGAGAACATCCACTTGTATTCTATGAAAAAACTGGTATTGATGTGAGAAATTTAAATAATTCACTGAACTGCATTGGTGTGCTGTTATTGTGGCTGCGAGCAGATGGCCGCAGCGACGGAGTTCACACACGAGCAGATTAAACACAACTTGAATGCAGTCCAGTGAAGACAGTTGCCAACCCTTCACTCAGATCCCTCAGCTAAAAATTCCTTTATCTCACAGGAGGCGTTTAAAACCCTCGAGTTAAGCTCACCTCGTACGCCAGCTCAAAGAGTCAGCTGTGTTGCAGAGAATTTACATATCCGCAAAAAAAGGGTGTTTTTATTAAAGCAGTCGTGCAGATGAGCCAGCAACATGACAACAATTTCATGTGGAAGACGGCTGCCTCTGAAGTTCATTTCTGGCTGCTTCATGTGCTAATGGGAATCATTACTTTTCTGAGTGGGTTCATGTCCTCTGGGCTCAATATAAGCTTTTTATCAACACGTTATTGTGACAATTGTCATGTTGTCGCAAAAGGTGAAGTTCACTTTCAGATATTCTGCCGTTCTTATACATCAGTCCGTGATGTTTGTTGTGTCAAGTAGTTATTTTAAGAGCCATGTTGTTGTTTAATTATCTTTGTACTCAGTTTCACTCAGCGAGCCACGTCTGCTTCTTCCCTGCAAAATGTTATTCAATAACTGTTTGTTATTCTCAGTGCTAATTATCACAGAAATACACAAGTCTCATACACAAGTTTACAATACTGTAGGGTTATGTTGTGTTCATTAGTTATAGATGTTTTGCCTTTGTTATTAAACATTTTTTTCTTTACCACCAGTTGTTAAGTTGAAGCATGCAAAATATTATGCTTTCATTAACCTTTTGAGAAACAGAAACTAAATGCAGGTGATGTGAAGCTGGTGACGGATCTGTGTTGTGCAGGAAGAGGCATATTTAGGTATTTATTTGTGAAGCTGCAGATGTTTGGTGCTAGCCTCCGAATCACCACCCACATTTTAGATTTCCTCTTCAAATGGGTCTGTTGTTGCTGTGTTCTCATTAAGAGAAACACTTCACCAATCCAGCTCTTATGCACTGTTTGTACGTACACCTATGAAAAATAATGGACCAAAATTTGTATATCATAATCCTGAGTCAGTTGGTGCTTCTCAAGTCAAGGAAGGATCCTTAAATGGCTGAATTTCAAGGAGGCTATGTCATCGAATTCTGCTGAAAGACCGTTCCAATATCAAGGATTCTTTGAATTCTAGTAAGGACAGAATCCTTCCTCAGAGGATTTTTAAGCATGCATGTATGTATCCTCAGTGGGCATGAAGTACCCACAATTCTTTGCGCACAATTTGCGGATGCAGCTCAGCAGGATTTTGATTAATATCGCAGTTGTTGAGATTAATATCTCCAGGAGTTTTTATCATACAAGCAAGAAAAAAATATTGATAGAAACTTCATAATTTACACCCTCTGATGTGTCCACTGCCAAATAATGAGGTTTTTTTCATGAAGTGATTTTAATAAAACTGAAAAGTTTTAAATTAATCAGTCACAGCAGAGATGGAGTGCATGTGTTGTTGTTTTTTGTTGTTGTTTTTTTACACATTTAGTCACAGTTCTAAAACTCCTTCTTCACAAAAGTTTCAATAACCCGTTTCTTTTTATTTTAGTACAATACAGAAATATTTTCTTCCTCAAAGTCATGTAACTCAAATAACATTTGTTCAAATTTTACAACAACATTAGAGAGTGCCAAAATTACCACAGTATTCTGAAACCTTCTCAGTCTGCTGAGGGTTAATGACAATCTCCTGGGGGCACTCGTTAGCCTGTTCCAATGTGTGTTCACTGAATGCTGTGGAGGACTCTTGCCTTGCCTCTGTAGGACCCACACTGGGAGGACCCTTGACTTTGAGAAGCACCAACTAATTTGTGTATAACCCACATATTTGGAAAGGCTACAGTCATGTGACCAGTGCGCTGAGGGGAGTAAAAAGGGGGGTTGGAAACATATGAAATCAAGTGAACTTTGAGTTATTTTAAGGTGCGTCATCATCATGTTTCTTTTCCTAAACCTAACCTACGTAACTTCATGAAGTACATCATTCGTGGGGCACTAATTCGTTAGATATCACACAAATCGTACAACGGTTTGGATACCTTGACCGATTAGAGCTTGGCTCTACCCCAAGCATTACATTTCAACCCAAAAAGTAGAAAAGTGCCACAAACTGGACTTTGTAATTACACAAAATAAAGAAATATCTTATCTTATGTGGATAAACAAATATATAGCACTTTGCCAAATAAGCCTTCTGCAGAGAAAGAGATTTTCAGTATGTCATCCTACATGTAGTTCCTCATGTTTAGGGTCAATAAGACATCAGAGAGGTGTAACTCTCAGTCAGACCTCTTATGGACAAACAAACTTTGAGATTTGGCATGATGCTGCATCAAATAGTGTCAGCTGTATTTAAGTATATTTTTCAGCAGGGTTCTATACATTTTCTGATGTGGATTTTTGAAAGATCTCATTAGTTACTAACTCTTAAGGAATCATAAAAATTCCATGTGTGTGTATTGAGCTGTTAAAGATGGCCGAGGAGTCTCCAATGTTAGGATTACAATGTGAAAGGGTCATTTTTCCTGTAGTTAATGTGAGAGGAGGATGGCTGGAGGTAGATGAAGACCAGCATGGAGACAGAGGATGCTTCAAGCGAAGGGATCAATAGTTCTGCAAACTGAACTACGGCCTCATCCGTGACTGACCCCAGTGTCGTGTCTGAGAGCGTCCCAGTCTGTGAGCGAAACTGTCCAGACAGCATCGGGCCTGTTACATAATGCATGACCACCGACGACACGGCGGGCCAAGCTCTGCTGAATCAGCGGCAGGAAAGCGCCGCCGCTGCTTCTCTCAGCGAACGAGGGCCCACAGCGGCCACTGAAGACAGGCAGCCTGTACTGCCCCCACCCCTGAGAAGAGCACTTGATCACCCAAGTAACCTTTTGCATGAGTGCACTCAATCTGCCACTCACCAGAGAGCCGCTGCAGACATGGGGTAGACAGGGGGCATTAGGTAGGATTATCACCCCTGCTGCCCTTTGTTGTTTTGATGTCCGTCCCTCGCCAACTCACCCCTCCCCTCCTCCGGCATCCCTCCCTTCCTCCCTCCCCTTCGTCCGGCCCTGGCACTGCTACAGAGAGGCTGTCCACTGGCAAGCTGAAACCAGAAAGCCTCCCCTCAGTAGCCCACTTTCACAGCCGCAGCCACACGCAAACACACTCTCACGCAAATCAAACCAAACACACAAAGACGCACACCAGCTGTACAAAATAATGGGGGTGCTTTCTCCTTTTAATGAAGGACATGATGAGGTGAATCCAGGTTAAAGCCATTATCGCTCAGTGATTTCTTTCACTAAATCGAAAATATAATCACAGAACTGGGATGTTAGTGAGGGGAGGCAGGGAAGAGTTCCTGAAGAGGCTCTAGGTGCGTGTGAGTGGTCTGGACATGGTTCTCAACATCACTGTGGCTGAGCTAGCAGCTAACATTGCTAGCTCCATAAACAGCACTAAACAATGGCAACACTGCTGAATGAGCTAACAATGGCCCTTTTTACGCAGTGAACGCGCTTTAGGTCCGTACGAAGTCCCTTCTTTATGCTGCCTTTGCATTTTTATACAGAACCAAGCAAAGGCAGCATCATGCCGCCTAAGTGTGTGATTTTGGATATCATGCCGGCATCCTGGAAGTGTGACGTGTAAGGCATGGCAAGGCAGAACAGTGACATTCCCACCTTGAACAGGCAGTGTAAATGGGGCTGGTGTTAATCCAGGGGGGAACAGGAGGGTGTGTGTCACGTTTCTATGATGACGCCATCCTAATATCACCAGTAACCACTGTATGAGCACAGTGCAAAGCTGGTGAGTTAAGCGTCTGGGTTTCCTGTAAAGTCAGAATTTTGAAAATGCAAGATTAGCATCTTATCGCGTTTTTTTCAACTTATAGTAGTAGAATATATAAACGACCTTGAAAAGCTCAAACCTCCATCAACTTCAGCATCCTCCTGCTACACCCACACACATCAGTCCTCTCACTTCAATTTCCAGATTAAATTGATTGCTCAAATCTGCAGACATCCTCCCAGGAGTTGCAATCAAGCCTCGATCATGTTACTTTCATAATCACGGCAGAAATCACAGGTCCAAAATCAGATCCGTTGTCTGCTGGCAGGACGCCGGTCTGCCTGTTAAATTTCCTGGACATTTCAGATGTTTGAGATCTCCTGCTGCCAGAGAGACAAACTGACGAAGAGGGTTTTGAAATAACCTCATTAGCGGGGTGCAAAGTAAATAAATTCAAGAGTTCACAAATGTATGTCTTTTGTTTTTCTCCCAGACTTCTCACAGATGGCACGACTATCACCAAATATCTCTCAGAATGCAAATATTTTTTTGGAGAGCGGCAAAATACAGTCATTGGTTGAGAAAACAATCTCAGCACTGGGTCTCTTCAGCAGCTGTTCTGATTATATCACATGAGATTCATCAGCAGATGGAGTTTGCTCAGTCCAACATGGACGAGAAGAAAGGGAAATTTGAACATCTAAAATTCTATGGCGAGTGATCAGACTCCATATGCTTATGGAGACCGTGTGATATGATCAAAGTGGACCTTGTGGTGAGACTCTTTCTCCACTGCTGTCTCCAAAGTCAAGAATGAACCTTGAACCTCAGAACACAGTTAATTTTTTTTTTACAGTATTTTACAAAGCGAGGATACAAAGTGGGAATCAGCAGCACTTTAAACTGGATATCAGCATGTACTTTTATTTGTTTCATCACATTATCCTCTGAGTAAAGGCTGGTATGTATTGAAATGAAATACAACATTCATTCTTTGTTTTAAATGCGGCCTAGAAGCTCTATTGAATGTTGTCCCCTGACCTATCCTGTCCCATTGTACGCATCATATAATGTTGTCGCTTGACTCCGTCCCTGAACCCAGAGAGCAAAACAACACAACAAAGCTCTTATGAAGCTCCCTGAACTCTGACCGACACCCTGAATGTCTTTCACCCGCACTGTCATTCTCAAGTGTCTTGATTTTCAGGCTTCATTTATCGACTCTAGCCTTGTAAATGTTCCGCTCCACACAGACATAACTGCCCATATTCACACTGATTTACTTCTGCATGTGTCTGTAACTATCTTTTAAAGACAGGCTCATTTCAAATGCTCCCACTAGCCCTCTGTCAGTATTACCATGCAGGGTACTAAAGAGGTCAAGCAGGGTTTTAGTTTGTGACCCCTGCTCTTATAGTCGGCAGTGTTCGGGGCCGACCTTTGACCCTGAATACCGCTTGTCCCCCTGGGTTCAAATGCAGACCGTGACCCAGCCGTTGAACTCCCAAAGCGGGGAGTGGCAGCGACGGGGGTGGGCGGGGTGGGGTGGGCAGGGTGAGAGGAACAGACTACTGCCTTTATTGAGGCAGGCTCAATCTGGTTATGCCATTTTAGTCTGATTATCTGGGGAGTGAACACTGATGGATGTATGGTCGTAACTGTGTCATAATTCTATGTTTAGTTAGGAGATGCGTAAAATATTCAGTGCGTGTATTTGACAGGCTGCTGAGGAGACGCCAGCGAGAATTTGAGACTTCCTCAGTACAACCAGGCTTCCTCTCAATGGCTAACAATGTCAGGTTTTCTATGGAGCATTCAGAGAATTAATATAGCAGCAAATCACTATTTGCTATGAAAAGATATAGTGGAGTAATGGTGTCCTCATGCTACCTCTGTGCAGCACCTTCTCACACCAACTCATCAAATTTTGCCTCTCTGTCAGTGGACATATCAGTATAAAAATGATGCGCTAGGTATCCTCATGTGTGTTTTTTGGATGCTCCTGGATGGCGTGTCATTCAACCTTTGTTACATGCATTGTGTCTTCAAAATACATTTCCATTTTCACAAGAAATCACAGTATCTGCTCGTTACAAATAAACTTATGTGTGTAAAATACTTTGCTTTCTGGTGGATTTCCTCAGGTTTAGGCAACAAAAGCATGGTTAGGTTTAGAAAAAAAACACACCATAGTTTGGCTTAAAATTCACACAGAACCGAACAGCGACTCCCTGGTGAAAGTCCGGAGTTTGTTTGACCCATCCACCTCCTCTCCTGCCTGCCCTGTCCAGACTTTCTCGCTCTTTATATTATGGTAGCATCATTGCAAACTGCCGCTGATCAGTGTGTATCACACCACCGCAAAAGATGCCTCTCTGCATCCATGTCAGACGCTAGCGTCCACTGACAAAGCAGCGGTATTTGATGACTAGGGTTGCTGCCTGCTGCCTCCAAAACTGCTGCTAACCAGTGCATATCATACTGCTGTGAAAGGTGCCTCTGTGTGTTGGGCTCTATGCTGAAATCACTTATAAAGCGGTGGTATTTGACAAGATGGGAGTGAGAACGGGTCCCTCTGTGTGTGCTGTAATATGAGCTTCTCTGTGGTTTGTTGCGGTAAACAGTCCAGCTGAGTGTGCATGTCAGTGCATGTGTGTATCCCACTGGGTAGCTCATTGCCACCACTCTGCACAGCGCAGTCTGGAGGTTACTGCTGATATTGGGATGTCATCATCACAGCATTGAGCACCCACCCTCCGGGTTAACCCTGTTCTCTCCTCTGTCAGCACAGTTGCCATTGTTTTGCGCTTTTACAGATTTAGCATCGTTAGCTGCAAGGCATCAGCTCAGCCACCTCCATGTGCAGACACCTCATACACTCTGAATTTTGCATAGAGCTCCTTTAAAGGAAACTCTTTACTGCAAATGTTGGTCAGTCATGAAATCATGTCATTGGTTTGGTGAAACTTTTTTTTCTGTCTTACCCTATGCTATTTCTTTCTTTCATTTACAACCAAATATTTTTTAGCACCTATTGTGAAGTACATTTTCCCTTTAAGACAATATAAGATAGGATGAACTTAAGTGACTCATCAAGAAGAAAACTGAAGTGTGTAATTCTTGTTCAGGTAATGATTTTCTGACATTTCGTCCTCCACTACAACAAAATAAGTGCCTCACATTTAGACTTCTTCCTCCTTTGTTTTACGAATCAGCCAGCTGAAAGTCCAGCAGCCACAACAGACAGGGATGCAATGTTCAGTCCCACTGGCCACCACACACTTTATTACTATAATTAACTTCCAGCGGCTGGGGTCTTCTCACTTTCATATCCGCAAGTATCTCTGGAGAGTCTGAGCAAAGCTCACAGCAGGTTGCTCAGCATATTAATGGTTTATTTATTCTCATTACGACTGAACATTTTGGTGTCAGGTTCGGGATGAGATGTGCTCTCAAGTAACGCTGATCCTCCTTAAAAAAAATTACAGTATCACTTGTTGTCTCATGAGGGGAAATAAGGGTTGTCATCAGTATTTTTATATGAACAATGAACCAAGGTGTGACTCAGGGTTGAACTCACTCAGCTCTATGGAGCATTTTACCCTCTTTTTCTTTCATATCATTGTTTTATTTTACAGCACATTTCCTGCAACATTCTGACTCACAGCTCTCATCAGTCTCATTTCCAGCAGCAGCAGGCACTGTATACTACACTGTACATTACACCGCACACCTGCCCAGCTCCAACAAGACTCTGTGGAGTCACTTGAGATCAAAGCAGCATGTTCGCCATAACAACTTTGTCAGGTGTGTTTTCAGCTTATTTTTCCTCTGTTTAGAAAGTCATCTAGAAACGCTGCCACTTCAACATGAAGCTTATTGAATTTTCACATTAAATGCCATGTCCTCATCTAATTTACTTCAACCTGTCCCCTCTCCTGTAACAACTTCTAGAACATTTTCTTGCACTAGCTTTATTAGTATTTGCTGGAAACTGTTTTCAAATTGCCCACATAGCTCACATTATGTTAATGTATGTTTGCTTGTATAATTTGTTTAGCGTTTTATTATTGGTTGATAGACTTATAGTGTTTGAAATAGGCAGGGTTATTAAATGAAGGCTGGGACATGGTCTTTGACACCATGGGAGCGATGAGTTATGACACATGCAGTGTAGGTGGGGTTGGAGGGTTATGAAGTTCTACCGAAAGTTCAGTCACGAAGAAAATACTTTTCATGCTCAGGCTGTGAGTTTCTTTCTCACCCTGCCATTAACTCCAAACACATTCACTCACTCACCATCTCTTGGTGTCATTGTCTGGGTAGGTCAATTGAGTCATCAGCTGATTCACAATCAACCAACAGCACAGCGACACACCTTCTCTGTCAGCCTATCAACTCACAGTTCCTCTTTTATGGTTCTTTCTTGCTGTTACCTCCCCATCACCACCTAGTCTTTATGATTCATCAGCCTCATACGCCTCATCAGCCATTAACCCTTAGAGTCATCAGCCACCACCACCACCACCAGTGTCTAGATTCCATTGGTGGATTTATCCTGCTGCCACTCAGATGTCCCTCAATCACAAATATCTTGATTGAAATAGCAGATGGTGTTAGACAGAAAGGGAAGGTGTCTGCTCAGGTACTCTGTAGGTGCGTTTGGCCTGACAGAACTTTTGGATACACTCAGATAGCAGAAAATATGCAATAGAGATTTTTTTTATCTACATAATTTGTTAAAGGTCTTTTATTAAATAGTTTTTCAATGATTGCAGAATTGTGATTCTCAATCATGTCTTTGTTTTTTGTATAAAATACAGTACAGGCCAAAAGTTTGGACACACCTTCTCATTCAATGCGTTTTCTTTATTTTCATGACTATTTACATTGTAGATTCTCACTGAAGGCATCAAAACTATGAATGAACACATGTGGAGTTATGTACTTAACAAAAAAAGGTGAAATAACTGAAAACATGTTTTACATTCTAGTTTCTTCAAAATAGCCACCCTTTGCTCTGATTACTGCTTTGCACACTCTTGGCATTCTCTCGATGAGCTTCAAGAGGTAGTCACCTGAAATGGTTTTCCAACAGTCTTGAAGGAGTTCCCAGAGGTGTTTAGCACTTGTTGGCCCCTTTGCCTTCACTCTGCGGTCCAGCTCACCCCAAACCATCTCGATTGGGTTCAGGTCCGGTGACTGTGGAGGCCAGGTCATCTGCCGCAGCACTCCATCACTCTCCTTCTTGGTCAAATAGCCCTTACACAGCCTGGAGGTGTGTTTGGGGTCATTGTCCTGTTGAAAAATAAATGATCGTCCAACTAAAGGCAAACCGGATGGGATGGCATGTCGCTGCAGGATGCTGTGGTAGCCATGCTGGTTCAGTGTGCCTTCAATTTTGAATAAATCCCCAACAGTGTCACCAGCAAAACACCCTCACACCATCACACCTCCTCCTCCATGCTTCACAGTGGGAACCAGGCATGTGGAATCCATCCGTTCACCTTTTCTGCGTCTCACAAAGACACGGCGGTTGGAACCAAAGATCTCAAATTTGGACTCATCAGACCAAAGCACAGATTTCCACTGGTCTAATGTCCATTCCTTGTGTTTCTTGGCCCAAACAAATCTCTTCTGCTTGTTGCCTCTCCTTAGCAGTGGTTTCCTAGCAGCTATTTGACCATGAAGGCCTGATTGGCGCAGTCTCCTCTTAACAGTTGTTCTAGAGATGGGTCTGCTGCTAGAACTCTGTGTGGCATTCATCTGGTCTCTGATCTGAGCTGCTGTTAACTTGCCATTTCTGAGGCTGGTGACTCGGATGAACTTATCCTCAGAAGCAGAGGTGACTCTTGGTCTTCCTTTCCTGGGTCGGTCCTCATGTGTGCCAGTTTCGTTGTAGCGCTTGATGGTTTTTGCGACTCCACTTGGGGACACATTTAAAGTTTTTGCAATTTTCCGGACTGACTGACCTTCATTTCTTAAAGTAATGATGGCCACTCGTTTTTCTTTAGTTAGCTGATTGGTTCTTGCCATAATATGAATTTTAACAGTTGTCCAATAGGGCTGTCGGCTGTGTATTAACCTGACTTCTGCACAACACAACTGATGGTCCCAACCCCATTGATAAAGCAAGAAATTCCACTAATTAACCCTGATAAGGCACACCTGTGAAGTGGAAACCATTTCAGGTGACTACCTCTTGAAGCTCATCGAGAGAATGCCAAGAGTGTGCAAAGCAGGGTGGCTATTTTGAAGAAACTAGAATATAAAACATGTTTTCAGTTATTTCACCTTTTTTTGTTAAGTACATAACTCCACGTGTTCATTCATAGTTTTGATGCCTTCAGTGAGAATCTACAATGTAAATAGTCATGAAAATAAAGAAAACGCATTGAATGAGAAGGTGTGTCCAAACTTTTGGCCTGTACTGTATATTATGACCTAAGGTCTCAGTGAAACAAATCAATCACTCCCTTGTTTTATTATAGTTCACCAGTAATGGAGCCTTTCAGCAAGTGCAGACCAGACTTTACTACACTTTACCCCAATGATATGACGGGCTATGACACCGTGTCCCAGCCTTCATAACCTTGGCTATAAGAAGAAGCAGTCTGGTGATGTTCTGCGATGAGGCAGGTCTAAGGATGCCTCTGATTCCAGGTAACCACTCGGTGCACTTATTGGCAGTAAGATGACTGAGGACAGTTTAAAAGACTCAGTCACAAAGGACTACAGCACACTGCAGAAGGCATTCCAATCCTATACACTTTATTTATATAGCACATTTTACAAACCACAGGGATTACCAAAGTGCTGTACAGACCAAAATAAGTGCACAAAAATAGCTAAAAACATAAACACAGAAACAACGAAACACAAGCGCCTAGTGAACAGCCAGAGAAGACCACACAACCAAACCACACAACTCTCACTTTGAATTAAAAGCCAAGGTGTAAAGGTGGGTTTTTAGATGAGCATCTGCATTTTTTCCCCTGCGCTAAATTCTGACAGTGAAAACTGAATTAAAGGAACAATCTCATACATTTTGCAAACCTTTTTTTGTATGTGCAGCACCTACAGTGTCCAAAATATCACTAAATGCAGTGTACAGTTTATTCATATATGTGATAATCATCTCTCCATAACTGCAGAAAGTCTGTCAGTATGAAAATATCAAAGATATCATAATATGCATCTTCAAGAAGTCAGCTGTTCAGGCACTAAGGTTAAGATTAAGATATTAACTTAATGACAAATTATTCATTAATGGTCTGAAAGGGTTTCAAAAGGAGCAACGTGTTATTTACAACCTGCCAAGAACAGTGCAAATGCCCCAGATTGGAGTTATGATGGCATTATTAAATTCCACAAAGGCTTTAATGGGAGCAAAGTCCGCTCACACGGCTCCCCTCTGCTGCTATCAGCTGTGAAGCACACATCCTCTACATGTTTTCATTGGACGGCCCTGCTTCCTTAATCACTCCATTCTTAATGACCCCTGCATGTCTGCCTGTTGAATAGTACGGACTCACACCAGAGATGAAGGCTGGATGTGTGCTGACAACAGTGTACAATCCTCCTTTTCCTTTCATTGAAATACTGGAATTCTTTTGCATTCTGCTTTTTTGCTCTCCCATCTCATGAAAACAACTTGACCCTTAGTCCTCTTCACTGTTATGACTTCCTCCTGACAGCTCAATTACTTCTGCTTGGCACATACAATCAAAGCTATTCTCTAATATCTAAAATGCATGTATTTCATGTGTCTTAGTTTAAAGTTAAATTAATATATATGACCTATTTTTACCTTGAAACACTCCAATTAATCAGAGTGGCACAAATCAAAAGAAAATGTTCTGTTAGTGTGACTATCTGACTTGTATCCCGTGAAAAATGAAACAAAAAACAATAAAAATTAGCACTTGGCAGATGAACTCTTTATTTTGGCATTAGTGTGTAACTGTAATTAAAAATGAAGTGCACCTTTTATCCAGAGCAATTCTCAGAAGACATTGTGATGAAAAAGAAAAACACCAGAAACCAGAAAAATGTGATTATTAATTACAACTTTTCATATTTTGTTCCCTGGTTTTTGTTGTTTTTCTTTTTGATTGATTATTAATTAGACCTTGTCAATCAGTTACAAAACAAACTGAAACACCTTGTTGTACAGACAAAGAGCACATTGTAAAAAGCTGAAGTTATCAAGCTACAACAAGCACACGCTCTCTGATCTTACGGGGGAAAACTCCCAGGAAAATCTTATCAGGGTCACCCACATTACTAATGTTCATTTCAGTTGCAGAAGCCATTCATCTATCAATACACCCACAATAACACTGAGGATTGTTTATTGTGGGGCTTTTTCAACAAGTCTCAAATTATGGGGCTCTAACAGCAGTAAATGTTTATGTCAACAGTAAACTTATGAACGAACAGTTGCCAGTTTGAGCCCTCGGGTGGCAGGAGAAATCTGGGTGGAGGAAGTGAAAGAGCCGTGATTATCACTGCTGAGGAGCCTTCAAGCAAGACTCATAATCCCTGACTGCTCTTGTGGAGATGCTCAGTGGCCAGTCGATCACACTGTAGAATAAAATAGAAAAGAAAGTCTTAAGTGTCACTGTACAAGTACAACAAAATTAGGAGTGCTGCTCCCTGTCGGTGAAATTTATGCAAGTCAAATTAAGACAGACGGCAAGCATTCATTTAATAAATATGAAACTAAAATAAATCCCATAAAAGGATGGATTTTTCAATGGGGAAAAAAACGAATTGTATTGCATTTAAATGTTGAGAGTTAAAGGGTTCAGCAGATGATGGTATTCTCTATGGTGTGTGTTGTTGGAGTTAAGTCCTCTGATGGCCCACACTATTCTTGTTAACTTATCAAGTGGAAGGTAAAACAAGAAGATACGTGGCACGTTTCATCTTGATTTCATAACTATATTTCCTCAAAATGTTCATTTTACCAGGGTCGTCACACTGAGAATACTTTTTTAAGACTGCCACTTTGGCAAAGACGACAACACACACTGAGACGTGGATATGTTTTACCTGCTTGCACAGCTATCTTTTAAGTGTTTCTTTATGTTTTACTGCAAAGTTTACTGCTGTAATTTTTGTGTTTATATTTACCTGTCAGCCAGGCATTAGATTTAATCACGTTTTATATGTAAATTAGTTTTGAGAGGCTTAGAAAACAAGACACAAAACTCTCTCTCCATGCAACAATATCATATCTTTGAGGACAGTTAAATCAGATCTGATGCTCACTGTGATAGATAATCTTTCTCAGGCTATTCTGAAGACATTTTTATTTGTAACACCCCAGAATAATAACTAAATTTACTTGTATATGGTCACGTCTGCCTGTACAGAGACAGTCAAAGAATATCTTGTGCACTGACATCACCACATGAAGTTTTCTGACAGTGGACAGTGGTTTCTGATCGTGGATTGAACAATGGTGCCATCTACCGCTGCTCACCTGGAAGTGCAGGACCTGGTTGAGGTCTTGTTTATTTCTTACCCTTATTTGGTTAGGTGGGGAGTAAACTGTATCACACATAGTAGGGTTATATTAAGAGGATAAATAAATGTCTTTATTTGATATAACATAACATTATAATTATTGTAGAGATGTCCATATTTCCCATCATGCTGGACTGAGTAGTTTGCAGTTTGCTGTCAGGGTTTACTGTTCTCTGGTCCATAACACAAATGTCTTTTTTGTTATTGTCTAAGGTGTGTGTGTTCAGAACATGATAGTTTATGCTGGTCATTGTTATTGATGTGTTAGTTTATAGTTTGCACCATAAGGGAGTTGGCTATCCCATTTCATGACCCCAGCCGTATTTTCACACTGAATTTTTGGGTCTGATTTTTAACTTTTACCAGTCAATAATAATTGTCAGTGTGTGAAGTGGAAATTGTCACATCGTTATGCAGAAAACCAATGAATTAGTAAAGATTTTAATTCTCAGTTAAACAGTGGTATCACTTACCTAAGCCTCATAAAAGGAAGTATTTGCAAGGCAGTATCTCAGAGTAGGTGTACAGCAACTGCTATGAAATTGGACTTGGCTTTTAAAATCTTGAAATGTGGTTGATTCCTTGATGAAACAACAAAATTGAAGATGTGATTTTGTCTTGACTTGTGAAGTCAGACATGGGGCATTAAGGGTGTCTGAAAGCCTTTTACGTGACCAATTAGAAAACTCAAAATAAAAGAAGTAAGCTTTCCAATGTGACTATTTCTGAGTTGAAATTTGAGCATCAAACAAATTGGAAATCAACTATTAATGGAAATACAGTCCAGCTGTATTTAGTAAAGCAGACAGGGTGCCAAGTTGTCTCATTCTGCTTTCTATGTTTCCATGATAATGTCAGAGCTGGTCCACAGCAGGGACGTAAATATAGACAGTGCAGACAGGGCAGCTGCACTGGGCCCATGAGGTGAGCGGGCCTTCCAACAAAACATAGGACAGAAATAATAATGTGAATAATTCAATTTGCCATCTCAGATAAATGCCTGTGTTCAAAGAAACACTCACATTAAATAATGGTGTCATTTCTTATAAAAGCCTTTGAAAAGGCTGCTCATCTCAAACATGGTTTTCTTTTGTCTTATTGTAAAATAGTCAGCTGTGATCTGTAACAAAATATGCTATTAGAGATATGCTTATTCTACACAATTTATAAGTAAGATGTAAATTTATTTTTTCTTAAAGTAAAATTTCCTTATTTTCCTGGATATTTTATGCAGTGATGATAATGTTATTGAATATCAAGTCTGTATTTGATCATGCGACAAGATGATTGGATCATGCAGTAACTAGTTTAGGCGCATAAATAGTTACTAATATACATTAGGACCCATCATAATAGTGTGCACCGGGGCCAGTTGTAACGACCTTACGCCACTGGTAAACAGGTCAAAGTAGCCTACTAACAGCTCTCTGGTGACTGTCACTTTGGCTGCATGATTTCCAAGGTTTCACCTCCACCACGCTTATCAAGAGGAGGTCAAACAGAGACCTCTCCATGAGTCGTGACACATGCTTCATGTGATTTCACCATGTGGGAGCAGAAAAACAGATGGCAGTTTTCTCAAGAGTTCATACATTACAGAACAACTTTGACTATATTTACTTTGCCACTGCAAGATTGAGGGCTTGTCTTTCTTTTCTCCTTGCTTTCTTCTTTGCTACACCTGTTTTATTGTATGTGGTCCATCTATACATTTCACAGGGGCAGCAGGCCAAGCAAAGCACCCCAGACATCCCTCTCCCCAGCAATGCTCTCCAGCTCCTCCTGGGGGACCCCAAGGCGACCCCACGCCAGATGAGATGTGTAATCCCTCCAGCGTGTTCTGAACCTACCCTGGGACCTCCTACCAGCGGGACGTGTCTGGAACCTCTAATGGGAGACCCCCAGGGGCATCTTAATCAGATGCCCAATTAGGATGCCCCTGGGGGTCTCCTGTTAGAGGTGTTTGTGGTGTTTTAATATTTAATTGAAGCTACATGTCCTGTTGTTATTACTGCACCAGTACATCAAATGGAAATATTTATTGTTGTTTTTTGCATCATTGTACACACTCTTCCCCAAAGTTCAATTTTGGGATCTTGCAAATCTAAAGTAGTTATCTAGAGTTTGAATTGTGCACATAACATGTATTTATAGATGAAGTGGGCTCAGCAGAGTTGAAGAGGCTGACACTATAAATGAGTAACTTGTTTTTTCCCATGTAAATGAGGTGTTTTCTACTTTTAAGTGTCTGCACTTCAGTTGGTTTGTTTGCTGACCATGTAACAGGTATATAAAAAAACACCTTTATTACCATAACCATGAATATTTATCATTGTCAATTTCAGTTTGCTCCACTCAAAGTTTCAGTTTCTGGGCCCCAAAGCTGAAGCTCAGTCTGTCGTCCTGAGTTGCCGTTATTTCTGTAATTTCTGTGAGTCCTTATACCTTTATTAGTACATTTATTTTTGTAAAGCTTTTTAGTTCCCTTCAACCTTTTTCAGTATGAAGGCTTTTTGTATTTATTTTTTCATGTTTATCCACACAATGCCATCTTGACATCTGAGTCAAATGCTTCACAAGGATTCTGATTTGAAATTGAAGCACAGTCAACATCAGTGAACTTCAAGCACCGCACCATGAGAGTATATGCAATCAAATGCACCTTTTGTTTATTTGCATCACACTCAAATACAAACCTTATTCCCTCTTGAGTGTTTTTTTTTTTCAATTCTTGATACTGAAACCAAAAACTGTAATGTTTTCATCCATCTTCATGTTTCAGGCTCAGGTTTCCATGCTCCAGTAACTTATGTGAAGTAGACGTTTGGATTAAATGTCTGCTTATTCAATGACACATAATTTATTGTCTGTTAACAATCCCTCAAATCCAAGTATGGATCACAGTTGCATGGTGAGTCTGTTTCATTCAATACAAACACTGTAGAAATGCATGAAATTTTGGATACTGATGTAAAACTCTAATATCTGAGTTTTAAACAACCTTGCTGACTGAGCTCCCAGTGGTTAAAAATATGAGAAGACATCATCTGCGAGCATAAAATCACTCAAAGGTTGAGATTTTCCAAACAGAAACTGCAACTGATTTTTACTTATGACGCAAAAACATATTTTCCCAAAGGATATTTATTTGAAAAAAGCCTTAATTCACAGACTGGTTTGTTTTAGGACAGTTTAAAATTCAACATGTCTTTGATGAATTTATAATAACCATGAAAAGCCTCCTTTTCTTAAATGAATATGCATGTGTTGTTTCTTCAAACCAAAGCAAACCTTGATTTTCTGTGCATTCCCAGCGGGACTCTAAAGCTTTAAAAAAAATATTTCACTGTTGAATAATGCAGGCAGCAGCAGGAAAGGCCTGTAGGCGCGAGGTAAACAGTGGCCCAATGAAAATGACTGTTGCATTTTGCAGGAAGAAGGAAAGCGAAAATATGCACTGAGGTAATAAAGATTACCAGAAGGGCGATTTCCTGTTTGACGCATTGGCCTTCAAAATAAAATTACAAGTGGCTCACCAACCAGAGTTTCAGGGGCCCTGAAACGTCCAAGTTTACTGTGTGTCAGCTGGATGTGTGGCCTAATTTAACTGAAAATCTGTTTAGGAATATGCACCACGAAAGAGCAATACCTACTGACATGTTACCTGCCTTAAGGTGTGTTTGTCTTTGTTACCCAATCTAGTTTCAAGACCTTTGATACTTCAGCTTTGTGTTTTGTGTTGGTGTGTAAATAGCATACACCAGACTACTGTATAATATGATTAAGTAGTGATAGTTAGTGTTTGTCTGTGTTTAGGACTATATATTTAACTGTATGACATAATAAACAGCATAACATATGAATAGTAGTATGGGATATAATATAGTCTATATATATATATATATATATATATATATATATATATATATAGATAGATAGATAGATAGATAGATTATATAAGTTTAAATCTAGTATAGTATAACATGTATAACACATAATATCAAATACAATATATCCTAGTATAGTAATATATATTTGCACATTACCATACCACTTCCTTGCACTGCCCTCATCCCCACTATAAACTAAAGACTCTCTAGATAGGCTATATGTGTTTACAAGGATTTGTTTATAAGTAATGGTATATATTGTTTGTTTTTACTGTATTTTATTTCATTTTATTCTTTTCTAATTTAATATTTAAATGTCATTTCTGAATAGGCTACATTTGATTGCTCAGCCTTGTGTTGTAGAGTGATAAAAATAAATAATAGTATATAATAGTTAATAGATCAGCGGTTGGTTCCCAACTCGTGGCTCGCAGTCCAAAAGTGGGTCGTGGTTCCATTCTGAAAGGACCGCAAGAGACATGTCAAGTTTGTAAAAAAAAAAACACTTTATTTTTTTAGTACAGTGAATTTCTGGCACAACACTGTTATGTCGAAGTGACTGACGGATAGCTGCTTGACAGAGACAGCAAACCAGCTCAACGACATGGACAAATGCAAGTATGACACTGAATATATTAAACTGTGTGGACCTTGAACAAATGACTAAGGAGAAATCTGGACCCTGTGTCTGGACCAGTTGGAAACCACTGTAATAGATAATAGATATAGTGTAATATAATAGATGTGGCATGCCAGAGGCCCACTGCATAATGCAAGCATCTCTGTGGCTTTTAAATAGCCTCTAAATAGTAAAATATAGTATAGTATAGTAGCCTATAGTATATTAAACTTTTATGTTGTGCTGATTTTGCACATCACTGTACCACTTCCTTTTGTAGACTACTACCCTTTGTATCTATTCATATATTTATGAGTACATGTTTATATGGTTAGTTTGTTGCTGTATTTTACTTCGTTTTATTCAATTCTTATTTTAATATTTGTGTATCTGTTGTGAATGGGATACAACTTAAACTTTATTGTGCAACACATTGTTGTAAAAGGACAAAAAATGAACCTTATAACCCTGTAAAGCATGCAATGAATAATAAATATAGCATAAGATATAATAAAAATGTAACAGACGTAGCACGCCAAAGGCCACTGCATTATGCAGGCATCCCTGTGGCTTTTAAATTGGCATCTAAATAATCTATGAATTTGGCTTCCTGCAGTTTGCTTTGTTCTTTTTATTGGGGTTTTCAAAGTTAAACATGCATTGATAATAGTATAAAAGCAAGAACAGAATTTCTGATAAAGAAAATATTCTACAAATAAAAAAAAATCTAAAGGGTTATACATGTATAGAAAAGACACGAACATGGCAGACAAGTTTGGAAAATGTAGTTTTTACAGATAAAATATATGATTTTATTTTTTTAAAAGAAAGAAGAAGAAAGAAAAAAATATTAAAAAAAGATTTAAAGAGATGGAAAAAAAGGGGGCATAGAAAATCTTTGCTCTTTTTCAACTTTGATCGCGCGACTTTTATTATGAAAACCACAGAGCGGAAGTTGTATGTTGCCTGTCGCCCGTCCAGCAGTAGGAACTTCTCTTCGATCCTACACAACAAGATGGACTGGAATGAGGACGAAAATGTGAGTCGGTTTCGTATTCACTAGCTAACTGCCTCTGTTACCTGTGTTTTCACTCTCTCACCTGGTGGGAAATTACCTGACGTAGTTTGTCCTTACAGTATTATTTCCGGTTGTTAGCATTTACTCGCTCGGTTGCTGTTTAATTTGAGCGTGTCGGTAAGTTGCTGTAAGGCGGAATAACCTGTCTTCACTGAGACACATCGACACAGACGAAGCAACTGTCAATCTGCTAGCTTCAGTGGGCGTAGTTAGCCTGCTGCTAGTTACCTGGGGTTAAACAGAGGCTAACGTTAGCTAGCTAATCTCTCCTCAACCCTCAGATTTAGCTAATTTCCTTCGTGTTAACGCATTAACGTGCACGTTAGGGGAAGTCTGTTTGACTTGTCTGGATGACATGATAATGCGTTGACAGCTAACGGATGTGTTTAACCATTTCTTTGCGTAGTTACCTTTACAGTCTACGCCTGTATTGACGACACTGCAATCCTGTTTTACAGCTAAACTCCAGGCTGTTTTCCTGGTTTGTTAAGTTAGCTGCATGTGTTCATCCAAATCCACATGTGTTTATAATTATTACACCCAGACAGCGGCTTGCCTCTGCCATATGTTAAGTTAGCCATCTGTGCGGATCATGGCAGCAGATTGTCAGGAGCCTGACCGTCAGCATCAACATCAGTCTGACAGAGCATCCCTAAGCAGCCAGGGGCAGCTGTGGTAAAGGAGTAGTTCACCACAGGATACCGTATTTACCCATTAACTCACAGCTATGGCACTGACATTAGCAGACAACCAAACCAAAAATATACCCCAAGTATTCGCATACAAACCTCCTCCAACCATTTCTATCAGCATCTTCAAAACTAATGTAAAATGTGTATCGCACTCTTAGTCAGCTCAGTAGGAGTGGGTGGAATTGATAACAATGTCTCTAACAGTATATTTAATAATCTTGGGACTGCAACCAACAGTTATTTTTATTGTGGACTAATCTGTCAGATCTTTCTTTTTTAATTTATTGTTCCTTTAGTCTCTGAAAAACTGAAAAATGTTCATTACATTATCCCAAAACCCGTGGAAACACCATCAGTATTCAATAAATATTCAAGTTACAGTGATATGAAATAGAATATATGGTATTTTTGTTTGATAATTCACTTAAATTCTTAAGTCAGCCATTGTTTCCGTGCTAAATTTTATATCAAGATCTCTGACTATATAGTAAATGGGCTTGAAATGTCTCTGTCTCTCTCTCTCTCTCTCTCTCTGTCTCTCTTTCTGTCTGATCGTGTCATACGGATTACTGTTAATTTATCATGTTGATCTGTTCTGTACGACATCTATTGCACGTCTGTCCGTCCTGGAAGAGGGATCCCTCCTCAGTTGCTCTTCCTTAGGTTTATATCGTTTTTTTTCCCCGTTGCGAGGGTCCTAAGGACAGAGGGATGTCGTATGCTGTAAAGCCCTGTGAGGCAAATTGTGATTTGTGATATTGGGCTTTATAAATAAAATTATTGATTGATTGATTGATTGATTGAAATAGTTTGTTGATGTAATATCCAGACAAAAATGTCTATTTTTTTCCCAAATTATATACCTTATATATTCACCAAATTATATACCATACCTTACCTAATCAATGACTAATTGACTATTAATTAATAATTCATCGGTGACTATTTTAGTTGTCGACTAATCGGTTTGATGTATTGTCATAGAAAAGTACTATAAAAGTACCCCAAAATACTCTTATTTCAGCTTCTTATGTTCAAATATTGGCAGCTTTACACACTCTCCCATGACGGTGAACTAAAACCCTTTGGTGTGAGTACGAAACAAGACATTAGATGACATATTATTGTGGTTTGGGAGCATCAGACCGACAATTTTCAACATTTTAACACATTTTTCGATGAAATGATTAGTCGACTAATCGAAGAAATAATCAACACATTAGTCGACAATGAAAATAATCATTAGTGGCAGCCCTATACCAAATACATTTACTTCAGCACATTGATGCAAAAATCAAATGTTGCCATTAAGAGTTCTTGTTCAGTTATTCTTAATATTGCCTCTGGTCTAATGCACCCAGAGATAATAAAGTGATAGCTATTGTACCAAGGTAAAAAACAGTTTAGCAAAATCCCTGACGACTGAGAAAAACCTCACAGTATATATTATTGTCATACTGTCTAACACTACAGCTCATGCACAAAAATCTAAATGTTTTGTAGCTGTTTGCTGCAGTTCAAAAATGTTTGCCTTTTACCATGTTATCACTTATTTTAGACAGTGACACCTTACAAATAGAAGATGCAAACTCAACCCAGGAGCAGCTGGGTGACTTCAGTGAGCGGTCGGCTGGCTTTCATCCCGTTAAGGCCGCAGGAGTGTCATTATGTGACTGGCTCTAATCAGCAAAGCTATTGTTCTCTGCCAATTTAAGATCTCCACGTGGACTACTTTCGACCCAATCTGTGTGTTTTCCTTGTACGTGTGTCGCAGGGTCACGGCCACATGCATGACGGCTGTCAACACGGACATGGAGGTCATTCTCACAGCCACGGGCCGAGAGCAGCGCACCCCTTCATGACAGGTTTTCACGGACAGTTCACCAAGAACACAGATCAGGCGATGGACATCAGTCAGCAGCCAAAGAGACGGTCGCACATGGATGACAGCGGCAGCTGGGACATAGTGAAGGCAACCCAGTAAGTAAAGGAACATTAGCTCTGGAAGTGGTGATTGTCAAAGAAGTTAAATAAGCAGTGAATGTTAAATAAGTTTGACTAAACCTTTTTTTTTCCAACCTCTCTGTTCATCTGATAGCTCATGTTTCTTGACCTATTGGATTTCTTTTTAAAGATGTTGCTCTGTTCCTAGATCTATTATCAATAGAAATTATTGCCCAGACTACAATTAAACCCAAGTTGTAATAAAATAGAAATTTCCTTTGTTTAAAATCCAGAAAGGCCTTTTGCTGAGTGTACCATTATATATTGTGCAACCAGATCAACATCTTGATACTTCTCTTTTTCTAAGGTTCCAGATGACCCCGTAAAACCTTTGTAGGATAAAATTATGTGTCCTTAGGCAGGATCAAAAACTGTATTTGGCCTTAAACATTTAGTGTTAAAAATATTACCCTAAACTTAATAAAATATCTAATTTAGATGTAACATATTAAAACTATCTCTTGAATGTTTACCACTGCAGCTACACAGGAAATGATCTACAATAACTCTTAACCTCAGATTTAAACATGACAAAAATGGTAGTTTCTGCTTTCATTTTGTTTTCTGTGTTTATGTCCTTAAAAAATACCCCTCAACAATTTCTGCCCAGGTTTTGTACTAAAATGTATTGGGAAGATATAAAATTCAAGTATATCCAAACTATGGAGCGCACAAGTAACTACACCCTATGTTTCTTTACCATGAATATCTGTCACTGACAAGTGTTCAGTCAATATATTTGCACTGGAGTTGCGCAACAAAACCCAAGGAACGTACAAAGTCTTTCAGAGGTCTGTGTTTAATTATCAGTCAGAGGGCGATGATTCATTTTGTCCAGTTTGAAAGCAGTTTAGAAAGAAAAGAAAGTAAAGGCTGCACAAACCTGTAAGTGTGCTGTAGCTGAGATTATTACACAGCCGTACTCGCAGTTAACTGATCAGTGAGGAGAGCAAAGGTTGCTCTTCTTGTAAGACGGGCAAATGAAAGAAAAGAATTTGCAGAGCTGCTCCTATCTGTCTGTTCATCTCAACGTCTGTCAGAGGAATCCATGCGTATATGTGCTGAGGATGTCTTTTGCATTACACATTACATACAAACCAATATGAGCATACATGAAAATAGTAGCAAAAGTTATGTAATGCAAGACGTGTAACAATTGCAGAAAGGGAAAGAATATAAAAAGTAAAACAGAATAGAAATATTTAAGTAATATATTAGAAGGACACTTGTAGCCTGCAGACCTCTGCTAAGGCCAGTAGTCTTCTATGAAATGCAAATCTGCTAGTGCCTCTGCTATACGTCTGGTTAATATTTTCTTAATATCTCCGGTGGGATTTATTGCAGACAATTAAAATTTGGACGTGAGTTAGAGTATGATTAGCTGTATAATATGCGTGTGTTTTGATTTCTGTAACCACTTCCGTTTAAGAAATAAGTGTTGTAAGAATTGTACTGGTTCTCCCATGAAGCCACTGTCCCGAAGTGCTTCATAAAGACTGCTTCTGTATGAGGTTTGAGCACCTCCATGTGTAGGCTAACACAGAGGATTATGTGATATGGAGTCATTGTATTTCTACAGTTGGTTATGTTTTGTCTCTGTTGAACTTAGCTCTCTTCTTCGTATTTTCCTGTGAAAAGGAAAGGAAGTTAGAACGTCTTCCTAATTTTCTAGTGAAATGGAATATTTTACCAGTGTACTGTTACAAGAGGGATTTAAATCAAATTTGTTGTATTTGATTGGACTGTTAAGCAATGGGCAGGCTTAGAGTTTAGCATGATACAGAGCTACAGTGGCAGCAAACATTTAGCTAGCTACACACATCTGCCTTGTTAAATCACCAGGAAGAAGGGGAAGAGGGGATGAACTAAACTGCCACATTGTTTTGGAACTAAAAAAAAAGTGAATCCAAATACACATCTCTTTTCATGTCTCTCCATATTGCTCTGTTCGGTAGTAGCTACTGCAACCCAAAAGCAGTGAAGTGTGTTTTTATATCACCAGTATGATTCATTTGAGTAGATAAACTTTTGTAAACACCCCTGTGGGCAGAATGAGTCATCCAACATTTTAAACAGTTTACAGAGAGAGAAAAGACATGGGTTTTGATGTAAAAAATACTCTATATTTGGTGTATAACAAGAGATGAATGATCAATTAGGACAGCCAGAGACACAGGATTAAATCTGTGAAAATCCTCGGCCCATGTATCACACTTCCTCTGAGTCTCATTAAAAACTATGCCAGTAGTGTTGCTGACAAACAAACCAGCAAACCAAACAGAAAACATGACCTCCTTGGCGGAGGTAATAAAGCAATTACAGGTACAAGCGAGGTGAGCTGCGAGCTGGGGTCACATGCTGCGGATTTTTTATCACACAACCTGAAGCTGTTATTAAATGAACTTGATTTTGTACTTGAACTCACAGTTGACAGTTTCCTGTCTGTCAAGTGGCTTCTAGTTGGAAATGTGTTGTTATTTCTCCCTTGCTTTAACAGGAGTTTTGTTTATTTTAGTTCTTGCTCTGTATTTTATTTATTTGTTGTAGGTCAGTAATTATTATCAGTGTGCTTATAAAATGTCGTTCTCTGTTTGTTCCTGTCAGGTTTGGTATCCTTGAGCGTTGTAAGGAGCTGGTGGAAGCAGGATATGACGTCAGGCAGCCAGACAAAGAGAACGTCACTCTGCTGCACTGGGCGGCCATCAACAACCGCGCAGAGCTCGTCAAGTAAGACCTTCTGTTATAATGTCTTTCTCACTACAACAGACTTACCAAAGAGACATGAGGAATTTGAATATGAACACTTTTCTGCAGGTTACTCACCATATTTGTCCAAACACAGAGGCTGTCTTATCTGAGTAGTTGCCCTGTGTCACTTGCTTAGATTGAGTGAAATTAGGGAAAAACATTGTACTGTATGATCAGGTAAATGAGATATTATTATTTAGTATCACATGTTGCTGTTTCCAAGTCAAAATTACCCTACTGGAAGATAACATAACATAAATTTAAATTAGAATTGCTTCAGTCACAAAGTAAATGTAAATAGCTTGGTGTTGCTGCTGTCAGTTAAACATCATGTTGAAAACAAACAGCATCAGTCCTTCCTCAGGGGCTTCATATATGTTATTTCTCACTGTCAGAAGAGTCTGAGATGAAGCGCAGCGCTTTGAGCAATAACAAACGACCTCACAGAAAACATCTAGAAAAGAAATAGAGACAACTGAACTAAAAAACAACCAGCTCCAACACGAAATGTTCTGAACTGTTGACACCGATTTATGTTTCAACACTGATTTGCTCTCTGTATCTTCCCCGACAGGTATTATATTTCTAAAGGGTCGATAGTTGACCAGCTTGGAGGCGACCTGAACTCTACTCCTCTTCACTGGGCCATAAGGTGAATGAACGACCACACAGGGATTGATTTGCTGTTGGTCTGCCTGTCTGTTTGAGATTTTATTAAATCCTGGTTTGATTGTTTGTATATCATATATCTGTCAAAGAAATGTAAAGAGGAATATTTTAAAATCAAAAATGATCTTTAATTTCTGCAGCTTTAGGCTGTATCCTGGGGTCTTGTTTATGAGTGAGGGTAAAATAGAGCGTGAGATAGACAGGTTGTTATGTGAGATGTCAGCAGTGATTGGAACGTTGTGGTGAAGAGGGAGCTGAGCCAGAAGGCAAAGCTCTTCATTTATCAGTCCATCTACATTCCGACCTTCACCCATGGTCATGAGCTTTGGGTAGAAACTGAAAGAATGAGACTGCAAGTGCAAACGGCTAAAATTTGCTTCCTCTGTAGAGTGGCTGGGCTCAGCCTTACAGACAAGGTGAGGAGCTCAGTTATCTGGAGGGAGTTCAGAGTAGAGCTGCTGCTCCTTTGTATGAAAAAGGGCAGGTTGCGGTGGTTCAGGCATCTGATCAGGATGTCTCCTGGGTGCCTTCCATCAGAGGTTTTTTGGGTTTTAAACACTACACCAGTATGCTGACCGGTTATATAGACGAAAACACAGATCCAAGGTTTGGCTTTGATCTTCAGATTCAGACATTCCATCTCCAATGGATTCCCAGTTTGCATTTATCAGGCATCACAGGTTACATTTGACAGAAATTGGAGAGACTTTATTCGTAAATAGTAGGTAGTTTTATGACAAAATGTGTAACAACTGTACCAACTGAAATGAAACATAAGACAATTGATGGTTTGTGTCTGACTGGCTGAAGTGCTTTCTGTATGTAACTGATTCAGTTCAGTGCTCCCTCCATAAAGCTGTCTGTGGTTTTTGTCAATGATGAGGCAGGGCCACCTCTCCATGGTGATCCAGCTGATGAGATACGGAGCAGATCCCTCCGTGCCAGACGGAGAAGGTTACCGCTCTCTCCACCTCGCCATCCTTTTTCAGCACATGGCCATCGCAGCTTATCTCATGGCTAAAGGACAGGTCAGACTCCACGCACACACAGACACACACTCTAGATCCTATTACACTGTAACACTCGAATTTGTGTTAACAGTATTCTCTCATTGCATTAGCTGAGGTCGCTTAGAGCAAGTTTATTATTCCTAGTGGGTAATCCTCTCATTTGGCTCTTTGCCTCCAGGAAGTCGATGGACCTGACTGCAACGGACAAACACCACTGATGTTAGCAGCCCAGAAGATTATTGGGTAAGCACCGTAATCCTTTATAAATATACTTTAAACCTCACCATGAATATGTAAATATTATTTAATAGTTACACCGTTTACATTTGCAGTCGGTCTGAATCTAAAAGCAACCAGCACATGTCGTCTGCCCACATGTTTTACATGAAATCACAGTGTATTAACTAACAGAGATGAACAAAAAAGGATACATCTTTTGACTTCTTCTTTGCATTGATAAAAGAATAATGCAGGAATTTTAGATGGTGTTAAAGTCAGAAAAAAAACAATTCAAAATAGAAAAGTTGTGTAAGTTGGCTACATCACAACTGTTTTAATATTAATAAAATAAATTGTTCTTAAGATGTAAAAGCACAGACCACAACTGTTGAACAGTCCAGAGAGCAGTGGTTAAATATCTTATGAATATGAAGTTATTTCACGATCTCTTGACATTAGTATTGAGACAGGTTGTTAAAAACAAAAACCATTTCTTGTTCTTCTGTCTTCTTGTTCTTCTGTCCCAGGCCTGAACCCACAAACTTCTTAATCAAGAATAACGCTTCTGTGAGTGCTGTGGACAAAGTGAACAGGAACACTCCGCTTCACTGCGCCGTGCTGGCAGGAAACGTAGATGCCGCCCACATCCTGCTGGAGGCTGGGGCCAGCGTGGACGCAGAAAACATCAACGTAAGTCTCGCGGTGAAGGTTCCAATCTGCTGTTGCGCTGTGATTAACACATGCTACTAGTCAGAAACTTATTTCTCTCAGCAATAAATGACTAAAGCAAATCTGGCCGTTGAGCAAGCTGTGAAAAAAGATATGCCTGGACTTTTGTGACCATCTGGCATCAACAGTGAATCCATTTGCACTTTGTTGTGAGTGCAGAATGTTGAAGACATAGAAGGATTTTTAGTCTTTTACTTTTATTTGAAATACTTAGTTTATCAGCAGTTGTCACAGATGGGGTGAAAGACAGACTGCATAGAAAGGTAGACTGATAGTCCCCCTCCTTCACTGTGCAGAATGATGCCCAAAGTTTGACACTAGAAAGCTATTTTCACAGTTATCTGCTGAGGCTTCTCTGTGCTCTCCTAAAATCTGAGTGTAAAATTCATCCGAACTAGTTTGTAGCCAAACATAGTTCAGTGTGCAAATTAAATGAGTGTGATGTGAAACTCGAAACCTCGGGTGCACAGAAACTAAAAATGGACATTGCGGTTAAGTAGGAGACATGTTATGTCACTGAATAAGAAGAATACTTCACCTCACAAGTCATCATTTGTATGTCAGTTACTCACCTTTCTCTGTGACAGAGAAAATTCTTGATGAGTCAAAGTCATAGGGGGCTGCATCAAACAACGGCAGCACTACATCAGAACATCTGTTTACAAACTCTCACACAACTTATTTATCCAATCGTATACTCAGTACTTCTCAACCACATGTATGTTAGCTTGGGGGATGAAGTGCTCCTTTGAATTACTTGCAGCGTGAACAGTGTGTGTGTTCAAAAGCGGCACAATTTTAGACACTTTTTTAATCCTTTTATTTAGAATTGAATCAATAATGAAGCATGTGTCTTTGTGGTGTTTTTAATGTTTCCTCTTCAGGGTCACACTCCCATCGACTTGGCCCACCAGGTTCACAGCCCGCTGCTCATCCACATGCTCAACCACGTCAAACAGGACCGGATTCGCTCCAACTCGCGCTGCCTGCGGATCGTCAACAGATACAGGGTACACACATACTGCAGACCACACACATAACATGTTGAATACAAACACAAAAACAAAAAACTCCAGTAAATTGTAGAAAACAGTAACTGTGACCACCCTGTTGTATGTTCCCAGGTCTTTCTGCAGTTTTTGTTCTGCACTGCCATGTTTGGAAGTGTGGGCGCCATAGTGGATATGAACTCAGAGTCCTGGTTGCTCAAAGGGATCCTGCTGGCCTGTGTGATAGGTGTACTCAATCTGGCTTCAAGGTGAGAACACATTTCCACTCAGCTGTTCTCTTGACTGTCCTGAGTTCAGTTTAAATGGAGAATGATGTTTTTTTTAAATTGCTGATGTGCTAAATCTGAATGTTGTACAAATCAGGTGTTTGTCATTTAATAAGGAATGTTTGTGTCTCAACAGGAACTTCCCAAGTCCAGCCTTTCAGACACTCCTACCAGCTACAGCTCTCATGGCTTCAGTGTTCTGGATGCTCGTCACTTGGTGCCTCTGGTTCCTCCCAGATATCCTTTCTTTGAGGGAACCAACATCCTAAAACAGTTTGTGATGTTCCTTACAAATCAGGGTTTGTTTCATTGTAGGGTGGCCGTTCCTCTTGCCTCTAGAGGACGGGTCAGATGGACATTAGCAGGAGCTACAGTGGATTTTACTGGCAAAAAAAGATCAGGGATCCTTCACTATGTCAGTCGATCAGAATCAGAGAGTGAGAACATGTCTCAGAGACCAATTTTTACATTCACAGGAGGCAAAAAACAGACCAAAATGCTATAACGCAGGTTGCATTTTAAGTATGACATGTTACCAGTTTCACCAGATATTAAGCTTGTCCAGACATTTATGAGTTATGGGATGATGAAGTTAACAGGAAACTAAACTGATTGTCTTGTCTGCGTAAGGAAACCCTACCTTTTTGGCTGCGTTTGTTGTCGTTTCCATAAACACATTGAGTAAGCAAGGCTGCACAGACCTTAATCTTTGACCCTCACATGGGCCCAGCGCCACAGTTCAGGTCTTATTCACTCTGAATGCCACTGCTCTGCTCTACTACTACCTCCGCACCTGCAGGACTGACCCAGGCTTCGTCAAGGCAACCGAAGAAGAAAAGAAAATGGTGGGAATGCATTCAAACACCATCATTCGACACTGAATGATGTTATCTTACTTGTTAGCGTTTTACGCACAAGTGAGCAGAGTTTTGTTTTGTTTGTGTCGTCAGAATGTGTTGGTGTTGGCTGAAGCTGGCTGTCTGGACCCCAGAATATTCTGCACTTCCTGCATGGTGAGGCTCTGTACTAAACTTGCACTGATTACAATTTTTTGGGCCAATTTACAGAGTGTTTGGACAGCCGATTCCGATTTCATTTTTTTTCAAACCACTTTACAGCACACAAGATATTGCAATATTTTCTATCTTTCCTTTATTAGAGCATTTTAACCAAGATACAACCAGCTTTCCAATAATCATCTCAAACAAACAAACAAAAACAGTGACACAGGTTAAGAAACATTTTCCTTTTTGCTCAAATATAACTTCAGGTACAGTATCAAAATAAGTAAGTAAAAAAGACATACATAAAGAAAAACATAGATAAATAAAATAATAATTCTTGGTGTATAGCATGTGTGGGTAATTTCTTGAATAGATAAAAAAGTAAATATATCTCCTGTGGAGAATTGACACAGGTCTTCACATCTACAAAATGCAGTGTTACGGACATTCTTATTTTAACAACTAGATTTTAACATTCGGACATGCGCCTTGTCAGTTTCAAGCGGCACAGTGCAGCAGTGAGAGCTCTGCAGTTGAAATTAACACGGTCAGTTAACAACTCTCTCCCTCTCTCTTTTGATGTGTGCGTGAAGGATTAAGGTGAGAAGCCGCCCATGTTTCACTTCCTCACATCGCCCAAGCTGTGAGTTGCACATGTGCGTGTGTGCGCGCTGCTGATGTTAAATAATGTCAATCATGCGGCGCGGCGGGAATTTGTCCAGCGTTTTAAAATTGGCATATTTTAGACTGACCGGACCGTCGCAGGTCATGGCCAATCCTGTGAAAACTGGCTCAATTCCGAGCGCTGCCGAATCGGTGCAAGTTTACTCTGAACACAAAACCGTTTTTCCAGCACTGTTCCATCAACACAGACACTGACAACCTGCTCTGTTTTACATTGCTTTGTTCACAGATAAAGAAACCAATGAGAACAAACCACTGCTTCTACTGTGACGGCTGTGTGGCGAAGCAGGATCACCACTCCATCTGGACCAACGGCTGCATCGGTACAACAGATTGTAGCAAGTGACAAGTGATCGCAGCCGCCAGAAAATACAATAATGTGTTTCTAGTTTGAGAGCATGAACATAAGCAGTCATCAAAATATGTCATTCTAATAACTGAAAAGGTTTAATCTCCATCTGGATCTGCATTAAACATGTAAAAGACATGTTAAACATTCTTCTGAGGATGTGTTTTGTGCAGTTTGACTTAATTGGACGTGATTAGTTACAGTCGTCAACATCTGTTACAGTATTAGCCCGCCTAGAAGTGTGCACTCTTCTGTTGAAGGTGATGTTTCATCTAACACATTTGTTGTCTTCCAGGTGCGAGGAACCATCACTACTTCATCTTGTTTCTGTTCTCCCTCATGCTGATGGGAGCCTGGATGTTCTACGGTTGTCTCACATGTGAGTGACTTCACACACAGTGTAATAACAGTATCGGACACGGTTTCATATTTACATTTGATACACATGCCTGTGCTGTGTGTATTTTTTTCTCCAGACTGGTCGACTCACTGTGTGCTGCATTATGAGGAGCAGGGCCTGTGGGGCGTGGTCTCCGCCCTGGTCGGCTGCTCCCCCTGGCTGCTCAGCGTCTTCCTGCTGACGTTCTATCACACCTGCTGGTCTGGCTTAACTCTGCTGCTGCAGCTCTACCAGGTGAGTGTAGGCTTAGAGGCTGTAAACAACTTCCTGCAGATCTCAGAGATCCTGTGAACAGTGCTCTCCGTGTGAAGAAGAGGAACTTTGGTAGTCTTTTAAATGCCTAAACATCTGCAAATGTAAAATAATATAATATATTTTATATTCTAATTGCATGTAACAACTACTATAGAGATTAACAATAACATAATAATGGTTAATTTATGGTACAGATGGGTCTCAAAAAACGTCCACATTTATTACAATAGGCATTACTGGAAAATTCCCACTGGAAGCGAGACGTGAGCGGCGTATCATTCAGCCCACACTGACCCATAGTCTGTAGATGTCTAAGCCGTCTGTCAGCAGAAGCTACCGTGAGTAGAGCAGACAGTAGCTGACTTACCTGCCTTCACCAAGCTGACCGATGGCAGACATTTGCCTAACCAAATGAGTTTTCATGTTGGCTCCATGGGAAGAAATCAACATTTTTTTTATGTATTCATTATTTGATTTTATTTCATGTCCACTGTGCAAATGGGGGGAATCAGTCTGAAACAGGCGGGCTCACAGACAGACTGGGAGCCTTGATCAATCAATGTAGATATGGTTAATAAGTTCAAACACATATACAGCGGGATATCTGTGTGATTTAAACAGCTGTCTGTGAAGATTATGCTTCACTTAATGTTACAAAAATAGACTTGAGGTGCTTCTAAAAATGCTTTCAGTGTGAATCAACTGTTAAGACACTGTTTCTTGATTGAATGATGGCCACTTTCTTTTCATCCCTTAGATTGTCGCAAGTGACAAGAGAGGCCAAACCTGTTCAGCCAGGGCATTTAATCTCATTCTGTTTTCGTCTAGTGACCTTCTCTGTTCATGTACAAAGAGCGTCTGCTCTGTGCTGGTGATGACTGATGTTTGTCCTTTGTGTCTGAGCAGATTGCCTTCCTGGGACTGACCACAGCTGAGAGGACGAACCTGACGCTTCACCAGAGAAAACTCCGACAATCAGTCTCCCTCAGACAGAATCCATACAAGTAAGTTGATAGTAGTCATCAGTCATTGTTTGTCTTCTTTGCATGTCACAATCTTTTAAAGCAAAGTTACAGTTTCCTCTACACATGTCAGTGCAGCTCTGTGATGCCATGTGCTTTATTTCAGTTGGTAAACAATAATCAATATTTAATGTAGAGGATTAATGTCTTTAGTTAATGGCTGTGTTGTAATTATGACGCAGCGGGAGCTTTATGCTTTGCAGTCAAGGTCTTGTGCAGTAAGAAATGTCTTTTACTACATTAAGCCCTGATTTATTATTAATACCACTGTGTCAAACGTGACATTTAGTCTCTATGGAAGTAAAATCATGACTTAAATCAAATTGAACATGTGTAAGCTGGTGTTTGCAAACCTCTACTGAGAGCTTTGTAAATGTGCAACTACATGTGCAAATGCATGCTAAAAAATGTGACTCGGTGTTCAGACATTTTTCAAATTTAAATCTGCATTAAATCATACGTTTATCTAAAAGAATAATCAGATGCTTAAATAGATTGTTGTGGTTATTAAAGCCCAAAAATGGTGGTGGTTCATTTTGTATAAGCTTGGAAATTATTTGTTGAGAATTGAGCCACATCGAAAGTTGACTTTAGGAAGGAAGAACTCCCACAGGCGTTGATGTATTTGCACAAGTTCTGGTTTGACACGGTCGAGGTTTAATTTTACTTCTCCTGGGCTTGAAATCGATAAAGGTCTAATGGCAGTGGCAAATCTGTACCTGGTCAACATATCCAACGCCACTAAGGTATATCCTGACAGTAAGTACAAGTTATCACTTTACTCTGACTGATGGTCCTCTCCTGACTCATCTCTCTGCAGTCTGGGCGTGGTGAGGAACCTGCTGTCCTTCTTCCAGCTGCGTTGTTGTGGCCTCTTCAAACCGCCCATCATCGACTGGACGCAGCAGTTTCCGCCCGGCCGCGACCAGCACATGTTCGGACACACCGACATGGTCTGACCTCCCCTCCACCCCATGCTCAGGGTCAAGGGTCAGACTTTCAAAGCGGTTCTGGACCAAAAGCACAAAGTGTATTTATTTATTTTTTTAACGATTTGGCTCCTTATAAAGAGAGACCACTATACAAGACGCTGGTAAAACACAAAGCATTGTGTAGATATCATTTGATTCAGTTGCTCTTTGTACAGCCTGCTGCTGCCTTATACTTGACCAATGTAAGTGAAATGAAAATCACAAATAAGTTTATTTGGGTGAGGTTAAACCTTAAAAGGCCTAAATCAGAATTGAAGTTTTGAGATGTTTTATATGAACACATCAAGCCTATTTTTTATCATCTGTTCTGGAGGAAAAAAAAGAATCTTTGTACGTGTACACAGTTGGTTTCATGACTTTTGTAAGAGTTGCATGTGTTTAATGAATGACCACTATAGTACTTCAATAAAGCAATGTTGTGCCTGTCTTTTCAACTGCCTCTGTGTGGACTCACAGACCTCTACATACAGGTGGTGGACAATAGAACAGCGGCACAGTGATGCAGTGGTTAGCATTGTCACCTCACAGCAAGAGGGTTCCCGGTTCAAACCCCAGGGTGGGGGAGCTGCCCTGTGCAGAGCCTGCATGTTCCTCGTGTCAACATGGGCCTTCTCTGGGTACTCCAGCTTCCTCCCACAGTCCAAAGACATGCAGGTTAACTGGTGACTCTAAATTGTCCGTAGGTGTGAATGGTTGTCTGTCTCTATGTGTCAGCTCTGTGATAGTCTGGAGACCTGTCCAGGGTGTACCCTGCCTCTCGCCCAATGTCAGATAGGATAGGTTCCAGCCCCCCCCCACAACCCCTAACAGGATAAGCAGCTACAGAAAATGAGTGATACATAAATGACCAAATTTTTATGCACATTGTTCAACTCAGCTGTCTTATTTTAAGGGTCAGTTTGTAGCGTTAAGGGAGAATATTATTTTGGACTTTATTTGTCACATTATGTGTCACTTTTAACAGGCCTGACCATAACATTTTTGCCTCCATGAACCAATATCTTTATATAACCAATAAGACAAAGGGCTCTGTTTTATATAAAAGTCTATTAATACTACGACTATTGTGATTTTTGCTTCCCTTTCATAAACAAGAAAAACCAAAACACATTCCTTGTTTTTTATTTTTGTCAAACTCAGTTGACACCAAAAGGAGCATACAAAAATTATATAACAGGTCAGCCATTATTTTTTATTATATAGAAGTGGCCTTTATGTGTGGTTTCTGCTATTTGCTGTGTCCTTGAGACAGATTTTGGACATTTAGCCCTGCTTTATTTTGAATCAAATATAGATCTAACATTAACTTCAAATTCAAAAGAGACGTAAATACTCTTTCCAATGAAATATTTCATGAGTTGTAAGAAATATCAGTATTTATATTGTCATAAAAAAGACAGCTGTCCCTTGAGGTTACTATTATTTCCTATCATGCCGTATGATATTTAACTCCATGGAAGGAACTGAAATAACAGGGTGTCTACAGGTCCTTAAAACAGTATTAAATTGTCTTAAATTCAGATTTTGTTTTCTTTACATTGAACTTAAACTCACCCAATTGTTGTCATCTTTCCTTAATGTTCATTTCCATTGCAGGTTTGGTCTTAAATTTCATATAAGGTGATATTAAAAGGTATTAATAAGTCTTAAAGTTTAGAATAAGAAGAAATCAAGGTGTTATTGGCTGTCATTTCCAAATAGCTCATATTTGACTTTAAATGTACAAATAATGAGAAAAACAACACATTATTTTATGTATGTTTAATGCTAATGTGAAAGCTAACATTAGCCAGCCAACATATCATAAGGAGTTTTTTTTAAATGTGACAAAATGTCATTTTCACAACCATCATTTCCATCACTTTGTGTATTATGATAGAAAAGACATACGGTAATGGAAATGAAAATGTTGTATCAATACACTTCTCTAGATATGTGTCAGATTTTCAAAAAGTTTCCAGACCTAAGTGGACCGTGGTTTCACGAGAACGACCTTGATGCAGCCACTGTGATAAAAGTTTCTGCAGGTTTGAACTTTAAGGCACAATAATAGTGTTCTGAACAGAGTGCTCTGTCAGACTGACTTTTACTCTGCATGTTTCCCTCTGTGTTCTCATCTCTTCTAATTCAACAGTGTGAGATAACAGCTCTAATTTTAGTTTGACAGAAACATCTAATCCCGTCCCGCTCTGCACGGCTGCTCACACATAATTGTTTGGGAAGAATTAACACGTTCCATTTGTTAATCACTTGTTGCCTTGATTATTCTAATTAATTATTGCACAGAATTATTTATGAATGCAAATATTATTCTATTAATAATTAACTTTAACAAGATGAGGCACTGCTAATTGTATTCTCACAGCAGGAGGACATAAATTCATCGATTTATAAGCTGGGACGGGTGAGTTGTTATCATCAGAACTATAATTAGTAATACAAACAATAGATGAATCTAAAATCAGGAATGTATTCCTGTAATGAGGAGTTCAGCTCTTTTCTGTGTGTGAGTAAAAGACATGGACCCCAGACTGTTTTTAAATGTTCTGTTTCCTCCCTTTATTTATAAAAACTGTCATTTTTTTTGTAAATAAATTTCATTCAGGACACATTTTAAGGAAACAAAGTGTTTTCAGTTTCTACTCACAATTTTCAGACTAATAGTAACTTTAATATCTAGCTTTCTGTTAGTTTACCTGCCCAGGATTCTGATGCCCAATATGGTGTCTACGTCTTTCATATATTACAAACATCATCCAACATAAAGGTAAAGGCTCCACTGAAACAGCTACCATGTGACACAGTTAATGTGAGTTTGAAGGTGTGTTCACTGTTGTTACTCCAACATGGCCTCGTTCCCCAGTCCAAATCCTTTCGGGCCGAAGTTTTTGGCGTAGCAAACTGAGGAGAAAATAGAAAACAATGCTGATTTAATGATGAACATTTTCAAATCTGATCTGTGTGTGGTCTATACTGTGTTCTGCACTGCTATATTTTCATATTTATGACCATAATGTGCTATCAAAGTGCCTTCAGTGCAGTGTCAGATGGATCCTGTGGTATTGGATCCTATACAGTATATGTGTGTATTTTGGGATGTGTGTACCTTTACAGTACAGCTCTCCGTCCTTGTCTGTCACTGTGGTCGACTCCAGACTTTTACCACACAGGACGCAGCGGAAACAGGTTTTATGCCAGGGCTAAAGACACACAGAATAAGTGATGATAATAATAATAATACTACTACTACTACTAATAATAATAATAATAATAATAATAATAATAAATAAAAATAAAGCTAAGGTAAAACTTAGCTTGTCCCATTTGTCACAGAACAAACAGTCTAAAGGCTTATTTATGCTCAATGTCAGACAGGTATATGGTCGCGGATGGAGCCCTCTGTCCTTATGCTGCGTTCAAGGACAATTACAACAGAAAAGTTTGGGGGAGATTGTACAGGAATACACTTGTTAGATTGTTTATGTTATTGTGTGACTTTTGTGTTTAAAGGGCTAGTTCAGATTCACTAAAGTTACACTTTAGCACAAATGACAGATTGAGGCAGTGGCAAACCAGCACCTCCTGTGTTTAGCTAGGCAAAATTACTGTCTTTATCAATGGAGTCTGGCTTTGAAAAAACACACTGTAGATAAAGTGGCATGCAAAAGTTTGGGCACCCAAAATTTCTTAACTGTGAAGAGTTAAGTAAGTAGAAGATGAACTGATCTCCAAAAAGCATAAGGTTACAGATTAAACATGCTTTTCATTTTAGGCAAGATCAGTGAATTATTTTTGTTTTGCACAATTTTAGAGTGGAAAAAAAGGAAAGAAGCACCATGCAAAAGTTTGCTCAACTCTCACAACTTTTAATAGGGTCTTAGACTTTAATTAGCTTGTTAGGACTCTGGCTTGTTCACAGTCACCATTAGGAAAGGCCAGGTGATACAAAATTCAAAGCTTTATAAATATTCTGACTCCTGAAACCTTGTCCCAACAATCAGCAGCCATGAGCTCCTCTAAACAGCTGCCTAGCACTCTGAACACTAAAATAACCGATGCCCACAAAGCAGGAGAAGACTATAAGAAGATAGCAAAGTGTTTTCAGGGAGCTGTTTCCTCAGTCAGTAATGTCATTAAGAAATGGCAGTTAACAGGAACTGTGGAGGTCAAGATGAGGTCTGGAAGACTTAGAAAACTTTCTGAGAGAAAGGCAAATCAAAATTGCCTTTTGACTGCAAAAGACCTGCAGGAAGATTTATCAGACTCTGGAGTGGTGGTGCACTGCTCTACTGTGACACCTGTACAAATATGATCTTCATGGAAGAGTCATCAGAAGAAAACCTTTCCTGTGTCCTCACCACAAAATTCAGCATCAGAAGTTTGCAAAGGAACATCTGAACAAGCCTGATGCTTTTTGGAAACAAGTCCTGTGGACTGATGAAGTTAAAACAGAACTTTTTGGAATTGTTTTCAAAGTAACATGGGGTGAGTAATTGATATCTAAATGGTCATTTGTGGGGTGAAGTATTTACACAGATTGATTGCTTTTTAAGGTATTTCTAGTTTGTCCTTGTGCAAGTTTGGGGTCAGAATGTTTCTGTAATTGTTACTATATAAATAGGCTACGGTATTGGACCACAACCACCTGTCACATTGGCAGATCATCTTCTCATGCTGGCTGTTACTAATCCCTGTGCTCCTCCTCCAGATCCACCAGAGGTCCCTACCTGCCTCCTTGGCTCAGAGTTGGTGCAGCTGTCTGCAATCAGCACTCACCAGCCCTGCTCAATCAACTTATCAGCCTTTGGGAGTATATCACACTATTCTATGCTCCAGCCTCTATTTGACTGGTCTGACTCTACCTCAGTGTTCTTTCACGGTATTTCTTTCTTGGTTCTCTTTAGGTTATAGAGTGTTTGCTGTATTTTTGTATTACACCAGTTGTTTTGGCTCTAAGAAGCCCTCTGTAGTGTCACTTTGAGCAACACAAAAAACATTTCAAAAAAGCGTACTGTTTGAGAAGATTATTTAGAGTCATGAGGGCTGAGTTCTGACTGCTTTCAGCCTGCTGGGGCAACAGAAAAACAAGTAGATCCAACTTTACATTAAAGAAAATGTGTGGAAATAAAAACTACAATAAACAAAACTACATAAAAACATAAAGCCAGAGACTAAAAAGCCCCCTCAGGATCGTCCTTACCTTTCCTGCTCCCATCACCTTCTCTGCTGCGTAGACTGCTTTGGAGCAGCGAGGGCAGCGGTCTGAATATCCAAACTTGGGGGAAGATTTATGTTCACTTAACTTCGGGGAAGCTCTGTGGTCACTGGAGCCTGAAGGAGCTGGTCTTGATTTAGAGCTAGAAAAAATAGACTTTCTTACAAGTAGTTCCATTTTTGTGGGTTCTTTAAGACAGGTCTGTTTTCAATCTGCCAACAGCCAATATGCTATGTATTCACAATCTTTGAATATTCACAGCATCATGGGGCATTATTCACAGTGTTATAGACTTGTTTCTGCAGCTGTGTTGAGAAAGTAACTTCATACTGGAACTGCAGTTTGAAGGGCAATAATTAAAGGCTCAATTTACCCAAATCACCAATAATGAAGGGGTACTGCCAGACATTTTACAGGTGGATAGCATTAAGCATCCATACATAAAGCTTGATACCAATGGGAGTACATTTGTGTGTAATGGCCCTTTAATGAAAGCCCAGACTTATTAACTACAGTGTGAACACATACTCCACATTTGGCAGGCTTGAATATCCATGTTTAGGAGGGTCAGAGCTCAGAGCTCCGGCTCCTTGCCCGTATCCGTATCCTTTTGGCCCATATTTCTTGCCATAGCAGGACTTGCAGTAAATCTCAGACTCGTGCGCTGCAACCGTGGTGCTGTCCAACCCTTTTCTGCAGGTCACTGTGTGAAAGAAACACAAATATTTTACACATTTAAACCAGCTGTTGTCTGACAATGAGGTGGTTTCAGTTTGTCCAGACTGGGGGTTGTCATGGTGGAGTAACGGAGGTTAAATAAAGCTCCCACCTATGCTTGTTTTATCAGTCAACAGTGGCACTGATGTCTTGTTTCTATTTGTAGGAGGAGATGGGAGTGTGAGGTGAATGTTCGAGAAAAGATGAACACTTAGCAGATGGGTGAGCTAATCGCAGAGGCCTTTCAGAGCTCCCGCTGGAACAATCCAACAATCACACAGACTGACACCCAACCAGCTGGTGAGTGTTTGTTTGTGGAGAGAACAGTAAACCTATTTGAAATGTCTCTGGATTAGACTGCAGCTGCTGGTTATGGCCGGGGAACTTTGGCTGTATCACAAAGGGGCAGTTCAGGTCAGGATGCACGGACAAGCAGAAGGAGAGGAGGGGAAGCTACGATGTGGTCAGAGAGCGGCCATTCGATTAGGAAGACACATGAGAAAAGGGCATTTAATAGAGAAAAATGTAAGAGTGCTGAGAGAACATGGTCGATTAAAAAGGAAAAGAGCAGTAAGAGGAGGATGAAGAGCAGAAAGAGGAGAGGTGATTAGTGTGAAGAGAAAGAGAGGAAATAAAAAAGAGTGTGAGATGGATGCAAGAAAAAAGGGAAACGAAAGCAGACAAGAAAGAGAAAAAGGACGGAAGATGTGATACAGGATGCAATAAAGAAAAAAGAAGAGAAAAAATGAAACAAAATGAAGACAGGAAGTTAAAAAATAGACTGAAAAGGAAGCTAGTGAAAAAGAAATATTGAGAATTGAGCAAAAAAAGAAAGTAAAGAAAAAAGTTAAAAGAAGGTAAGAAGACATAAATAATGAAGGGGAAATAATAATACAAGAGGTAGGAATAAAATAAAACCACAAAATCAGAGTCTACAAAAGATAAAGAGCAAACAGACAGATGCTCCTGTGTTGTTTGGCTCAACTGTCGGGTCAGAGGCGGCCATCATCGTCAGCACCCAAACGTGTCAACAAGTCAATTGATAAGAGCAAATGAGGCACGCAGAAACACGGAAGGACAATGTTAAACAGCTCTGTGTTCTGCTGATCCACCATGACAGTGCGACTCTGAGAAAAAGGAACCAGTGTGCTCACTGCAGAGGAAACAGGTCTTGTGGAAGCTTCTCCCGTTACACTGGATCTCCTCTGCATGGTACACAGTCTTCTCACAGGCCCCACACTTGACACCTCCTCCCCAGTTTGGCATCTTAGAGACACACAAAATAACAAACTGGAACAGATTACTTATTTAGTTATTAGACAATGTACTGGTTACTGACTGTCAAAAATTACACCCATAATATTTTTTAAGTAATATTGTGTCATATTGATCACAGGCCCCTGAATTGGATCGAATCAAAATCCTATTGTGTCAGACTTTGTGATATCAGCAAAGTTATCCACAGGATCAATATAATATTGTGCCATCATGAAACTTGCAATTTAATCCCTTCACAATTACTCTGCAGATTAAATTCTCAGTTACTACTCAATGAATCATTTGATATAGTGAATGAAATGTGCCCATCATAATTCCCCAAAATGCAACGAGGCATCTTCAAACTGCTCGTGTTGTCTCACGAACAGGCCAAAACTCAAAGATAGTAAGTTAAAAATGAAATGCAAAAACAGCAAATGTTCATATTTGAGGAATACTTACTTAAAAATATATTTAAAAGATGAATCAAAAATCAAAATTGTTGGCAATAAATTAATTATTTCAGCTCTAGTCAAATGCAGTGTCTTAAAACAGTCAGAATACTCCTCTCTAATTATATGAAGATGAAGATTATAAATGAAGATGAGCTCGGACCTCCCAGCATGTTAATTATTTTTTTTCGTAAGTGATAATTTCGTTCAGTAAATGCAATATTTATTATGTTATTAAAGTATTCCATTAATTGTGTCAGCATTGCAAACAAGAAATCTGCACCAGCAGATCAGACATCCAATTCAGAGATTCCTAAGATTTTCTAGACAAAATAAAAGCCATAGTGTTTGCTGCTAGATGTGATACTAGACTGAAGTATGTAGGTAACACAGGAGTGAGAGTTAAACTTAAATCTAAATTGCCCCTCTATAAGTTTTGTTTTAAGTAGTTAAGGGATCAATAAATAAGCCCTTACACCTAACCGTGCCTGTGTGATGTCTTGTCCTGCTGTATTTTTTCAACACACAGTTTGTCAAAATGTGGTATCTACTGAAACACCAAGACCAGTCTACTCTTACACAGTGTTACTCCTATTTCCTCATCAGTTCGATCAATAGTGGTTTTCATCTCTCTTTGACTCTAACTTCAGCCTGGAGATGTGGCCGCGCTGCCCTGTCTGGCCTTCTGTCTGACATTCCACCTCCCTGCCCATATCAGAGGCTGCCCATCACCTCACAGGACTGGTATGTGATATTCTAGGAACAGAGGCTTTACTGAGACATCACACAGACAAAAGCCAAGCTGCCTCTCCATCAGACACCACTGGAACTGTCTGATTTACTTCAGACAAACCAGGAATGTCACACAGAATTAACTCCTCTTGTTTAGGTTTATGTCAAGTCTAATAAAGTCAATGTAATTCCACTTAATATAAGTATAGCCTGATCATAAATCAACCACATAATCCCTGTTTTACATATACTATACCACTCCACTACAAACAGGAAGCGTTACTACAGCAGAAACGAGTCCTTACCTTGAATCCAAGCCTGTGTGCTTCGGTCCTAGCGTGGCAGTGATCGCTCCCCGGACAGCTTAAATACCCTCCATCTCGCCATCATCACAGTCCAGCGGTGACGCTCCAATGAAACTATCCCCCTAAAATAACTTGTGACAAAGCAGACCCCTCTGACCCCTCATCACAGGCTGAAAGAGGTCTGAACATCAGCCACAAACATTTGTTCTGGACCCACAGACAGACAGACACAGGAAACTCTAACCATGACAGACCATAAACTGACAGCTGCATGCCGGGAGCCACCCAAATGGCATCTTAGGAGGATAGGATTATGGATTATGAACAGAAATGACGAGAACTCAAAGCGTGCAAATGACAACTGCACATCTGAATATGAACACAGTGTTGAGCTAGGCTAATGACGCACACACAGACACACCAGAAAGTACAATAGTTGACTAAGGTTCAGAGGTGAAGTTAATTCATAGTTATATTTGAGTTAATTCTACAGTTAACTATGTACACTGAACAAAAATATAAACGCAACACTTTTGTTTTTGCTCCCATTTTTCATGAGCTGAACTCAAAGATCTAAAACATTTTCTACATACACAAAAGACCATTTCCCTCAAATATTGTTCACAAATCTGTCTAAATCTGTGTTAGTGAGCACTTCTCCTTTGCCGCGATAATCCATCCCACCTCACAGGTGTGGCATATCAAGATGCTGATTAGACAGCATGATTATTGCACAGGTGTGCCTTAGGCTGGCCACAATAAAAGGCCACTCTAAAATGTTCAGTTTTATCACACAGCACAATGCCACAGATGTCGCAAGTTAGCGTGCAATTGGCATGCTGACTGCAGGAATGTCCACCAGAGCTGTTTCCTGTGAATTTAATGTTCATTTCTCTACCATAAGCCGTCTCCAAAGGTGTTTCAGACAATTTAGCAGTAAATCCAAACGGCCTCACAACCACAGACCATGTGTAACCACACCAGCCCAGGACCTCCACATCCAGCATGTTCACCTCCAAGATCGTCTGAGACCAGCCACCCGGACAGCTGCTGTAACAATCGGTTTGCATAACCAAAGAATTTCTGCACAAACTGTCAGAAACCGTCTCAGGGAAGCTCATCTGCATGCTCGTCGTCCTCATCGGGGTCTCGACCTGACTGCAGTTCGTCGTCGTACCTGACTTGAGTGGGCAAATGTTCACATTCGGCACGTTGGAGAGGTGTTCTCTTCACGGATGAATCCCAGTTTTCACTGTTCAGGGCAGATGGCAGACAGCGTGTGTGGCGTCGTTGAGCATGTTTGGGATGCTCTGGATCGGCGTATATGACAGCGTGTTCCAGTTCCTGCCAATATCCAGCAACTTCGCACAGCCATTGAAGAGGAGTGGACCAACATTCCACAGGCCACAATCAACAACCTGATCAACTCTATGCGAAGGAGATGTGTTGCACTGCATGAGGCAAATGGTGGTCACACCAGATACTGACTGGTTTTCTGACCCCCCCCCCCCCCCCCCCCAATAAAGCAAAACTGAACATTTTAGAGTGGCCTTTTATTGTGGCCAGCCTAAGGCACACCTGTGCAATAATCATGCTGTCTAATCAGCATCTTGATATGCCACACCTGTGAGGTGGGATGGATTATCTCGGCAAAGGAGAAGTGCTCACTAACACAGATTTAGACAGATTTGTGAACAGTATTTGTGAGAAATGGTCTTTTGTGTGTATAGAAAATGTTTTAGATCTTTGAGTTCAGCTCATAAAAAATGGGAGCAAAAACAAAAGTGTTGTGTTTTTGTTCAATGTACATATTTACATGTTTAAATACTTTCATCACTTTTAAAACAGTTACATTAAAATGTAAAAGCTACATATTTTCCTCACAATTACCTCAGTCTAAGTGCTCCTAGCTTTTGATTGGTTGGTTCTGTAACATTTAAGTCAGGAATCAAGTAAACTTTATAAGAAGGAAGGTCAGTGATAGCGTTCAAATTTAGCATTGTAGCCAGAGTTTGGAGGCCCTTCTATTGTAGTTAATGGAGCGAGAAGAGCAAATCAAACCATAAAATATCATATCTGTGCTGTTTCACCTTAAACTGAAAAATCCTTACACAATCCAAACACACTTTACATGATGTTTACTGACATTATATTTGATCTAAATGTGTGCATTTGTTTTCCTTGTTATACAGTGCTCCAGGTATGACGTTTTTCTGTAGGCCAATGCAGAAGTTATCAGTCTAGTTCCCTCATCAAAAAGCCTGTGGGATTTTTCCATTGGATTTTGGATTATTGCAGAAAATAAGCTCTGTGGCAAACAAATGTTTATGGTACTTGTTCAAAAATTTTCACAAATGAACACCACTTTCATGATTTTTGAAACCGCAATGCCATCGCCAGAAGTAAAAAGCTAACTTAAGGCTATAAATCAGTTGCATGACTTAACATTCCTACCACAAGGAGGCTGTAAAGCCGTGTGTGGCGATGTTCTGTAGTCTCATTTAGCCATTGTTAGAACCTACCTTTTTAAAGACACATAAAAGCTTCAAAATTCACAAGTGGGGTATTTACTGTCATATTTTATGTCGTAGAACAAAATGTGAAAGTCTCTTAAACTTGTGTTTAACACAGACGTAATTTCAAGCATCTGACCAAAAACCCATTGACTTGGAGACAAGGGAACCGGTGGTACCAATTTCTGCCAAAGTGCCAACTCATTGCTGGGCTTTAGGACTCACTGATGGAGCACTATGTTTTTCTTGAGGCCAACACAGAAGTTAGCTTCCCATTGGTTCCGCTGTCAAAAATCCAATGGGATTTTTCAATTGGATTTTGGATAGTTTGAGAAAATAAGCTCTGTGGCAAACAAATGTTTATGATACTTACATTTTGTTCAGCAAGATAATCACAAAGGAACACCACTTTTATGATTATTGAAGCCTGAATGCAATTGCCAGAAGTAAAAAGCTAACATTAGGCTATAAACGAACAAAACCACAGTTGCAGAGTTAACAACACTACCACAAAGAGGCTGTGAAGTCATGTTTGGCATGATGATGTTTTTAGCCACTTAGCAACCGTCTCTTTTAAGACACATAAAAGCTTCAAAATTCACACGTGGGGTATTTACTGATGCATTTTATGTTCAAATTTTGCTTTGGAACCAGAGTTAATGTGCATATTTGTTATCCTTGTTATTGGTCTCCAAACAGATCATGACTCTGTCCATTAGCTGCATATAACTCATCTCAAGTCCACTGGGTCCAGGATACCTTACCTACCTGCTGTTAGCGGGAAGTATTGTTGACTACATGTATTTGATTATCAATACTTAATCAGCTTTCAATTGCTTAATGGTAGTTAATTTAATAATACTGTCGTGGAGAGCTAATGTTAACTCTATAACATTTCCTAATATAATCAGGAGGTGAAACTAATTACCAAATTATTATAAATCTGGACCTTTATCACTACACAGTACTTGTTACTTTGTCAGTGAACTTAGTTAGCATTTGTACTTTGTTTAGCTAACGTTAGCCAGCAGATGCCATAAATTAATCAGTAGATAAAACCATAAATAGTAACATTAAGTAAGTTAATAATCATCATGATGGTGTAATAGAAACAGAGAGGTGTGTGGTGTTGGTGGGTGACAGCAATTGTTTCTCTAGCTTAATCGTTGTTAAGTTGTGTGTGTGTGTGTGTGCTAGCTAATAGGCTTAAGTTAGACAACTACCGTTAGCATGAATATAAACTGCTGAGGCAAATTGTAAGGCATTGTACAGTCAAGTCCTCGTTTGGCAGATATTTACCTAAAGGAGTTTCATTTTTTTTCTGTTGTCTTTAAATAAAGTGTGTTTTACAATGATAAAACTACCGTTAATTTAAATGGAATGTGGGATGTTTCTGGGCTATTTATGGTTAAACAAAAGGGATCTTACTCTTTAACAAAAAGGTCAATCTCTGTAGGGATTCTTTCAATAATGTTAGACACTCCGAAAAATATTCTGAACATGAAAGTGGCAAAAACAAGCACTTTTAGTGGATGTACACTGACTGTGTGAACAAAGCAACAGTTACATTGCAGCCTGTTTTGTTGCTACTGTCTGCAGGCCTCTTGCTCAATACTGGATTTCATCGTAATTTAGGTTTTGTACTGTTGGTTAGTCAAAACAAGATATTTGAAAATGTCACTGTGAGCCCTGGGAATCTGGGGTGAGTATTTTTTTTTTAAGTAATTTTCTTATTTCATAGACTAAACGATTTATAGTAAAAATAATAAACAGATTAATCTATAATGAAAATATTTAGTGGTAGCCGCCCCACTTGTCTTACTAAGTCCAATCTAATAGTTGTTCTAAAAGATGAGTCGCTGCAAACCAAACCACAGAACACCACATGATTTTCACAGAAAAATGTATTAAAATTTTGCATTTAGCAGGACATCTGGAACAAAGGTAATTTCCTTATAAATTAAATGTATCAAAATGTCTGATTAGTCCTATAATGACAAATATTCACATTTTCTGAATAAATCCATTTTCAATAGGGGTAACAGTTAACTTACATATGTGCAAAAGCCATATCATTGGGTTTAATTTAGAGAATTCAATAGTCAATCAGCAATATTTCCAATCAAATTTATCATGCAGTCAAAACATCCATCTGACTCAAGTGTGTTGCTCTTTTTTCTTTTGTTTTTTACTACTCTTGGTAATTCAAAGAAAGGACATTTGGTGTTCACATTACACACATTAGCAGAAATGACTAAAATAAACAAACAAAACCAATAAAATTCATTCTCCTCCATTAACTTATGCAAATTTAATCCTGGGAAAACAGTTTTTACCAGCATCACAATAAGCATGACAATAGTGTTCGTGAGTATCTGGTGAAGCTGGTTTGAAATCTGTCCACTGGGCCACAGCCGAAGTCTGCATGGCAGCTATTTTTAGAGACGGCTGTGATGAAAATGAAGGCAGTGAGGGTGCCGTGAAATGTTCAGAGGTTGTGAAAAATGTAAATTGCTAAACAGACAAAAAATAAAAAGACACCCACCCACCCACCCACAGTACGAACAAACACCCACACACACACACAATGTACACAGTCATCAGTGGGTTTCTTTCAGGGAATTCAAGTGTCCTCAGTGGCAACGTCCAGCTTCCTCTGAGGGATGTAAACAGTTTTGGTGCCCAGTTGTCCATTGGTGGTTACCATGGCAGCCAGAGGCGAGAGGGGTACCGGCGTGTGGAAGAAGCTGTGCTGGGGGAGTCCTGTCCCTTTGGGGGTGGTCATCAGAGGCTGGACAACAGACAATATTCAGTTAGTGTTTAATCTTAAAGGACGAGTTCAAACAAATCAAAAGCAACTTGTATTTCCCTCAAAAAATGTCTGTTAGTGAAGATAATCCACAGACCTCACTGTGAACAATTATATTGAAAATGAAGCTTAGTGAAAGTTCAGTCAGGAAGTCTCATTCATTCACAAATCCCTCCGCCCAATCTTCTGGCTTCTACTCCATCAGCTAACTATGGGTGATACTCTAAATTAATCCAACTGAGTTTAGCCATGATCTCCCTAAGCCAATCATATCGTTGCTGTCAAACATAAAACCATTTTCCTCTCTGCTGATGTCAGTTGTTAATTCAGGACGAACAGATGCAGCCCTCTTCCATCCCATTGACCTCCAGTGTTCAGCACATCCAGTGCCCAGTCCTGCTTCACATCCCATCATCCTTATCTTCATCAACATTCTTCACCTCCATCATCAGTGTCTAGACCTCACTGGGGGAATATTCCTAAACTAATCATGCCATCTTTTCCCCCCTAAATATACTATGTCACGATGGGGTCTAAAAGACAGTCACTATTCGTCTTTATTGAGTACCATGTTCACTCTAAATGAAATCTCTCCTGATTGAACTACTTTCCCCCAAAGCATCTCTTGTTGTGAAAGCTGCAGATGGCAGGGTCTGCGGTTTCCTGAAACAGATAACCCAAAACCTCAGTGCTTAAAACTGAAACTAGCTTCATGGCTAGACACGCTAAATACCTGTTTTTTTGGCTGTGGTTTGAGTGAACCGACCCTTTAAAAATAGCACAAGAAGCAGCTGTTTAGGTTTTCAGGCTAAATGTGAGAAACGGCAGAATTACTGATGTCTCCCACAAATTATTTGTGCATTTCCATAAGGTTGGGGCACCTAGGAGAGACAGATTTTATAAAAGGGTGAACAGTCCAAATCAAGTCTCTCGTACTATTACTTTGACTCAAAAGACATTACATTACTAGACATTACATTCTCAGACTTGACAAACCTCAGACAGAGCCATGGAAAAAGTTATACAAGTGTTTTCACAGGTTAAAAGTGCCCCTTTCATTTCAAATAGTAAAAAAAAAAGTTTTTTTTTACCTGTTGCAAACTAATCAGGGTCATTGGCTGCCCTGATACAGACTGCTGCAGAGGCACAGGTGACACAGGTTTGATGAAAACCATGCCTCTCTGATGCAGAGCCAGCGGGCTGGGAATTGTGTTGCCACACTCCGGAGTGTGGGGGGCAGCAAAAGCGTTTCCTGGGCTGGAGCCTGAGATCAGACCCAGGTTCTGCAGGGTGAAGTTGAGGATGGCAGGACTGGGGCTGTGGAGCCGGTGGGGCTGTTGGGTGGTGTGTGGCGAAGCGGCAGCAGCGGGTTTGTGAAGACGAAGGCTGGTGGGTGTAATCTCCTGGGCTAGGTCAGGTCTGGAACCTGTGGATGACAAAATGAAACCAGTAAAAATGTGTATAGGCCTTTAATCTAATTTACAGTTATTAGCACATTAATTTTGAGCTTTTAAAGAGTCATTACAGAAAAACTGAGACTAACTTATCAAAGGAAAAGCAAAAGAAAAGAATCATCGCCCATGCTTAAGGGATTAGGTGATTCAGAGATTATTTAAAATCAATTTTCTCCATTTTATTTCATTTTAAATTGAATATATTTGGGCTTTTGGACTGCTGGTTAGAAAAATCGATTGATCAACTGTAAAAGTAACATTTTATGACATTTAGTGACATCTTTACCTGCAGTTGGGGTTTGGTAGATGTTGTAAGTGGGAGTTGAGGCCTTGTTACTTTCTCTCCCCAAACCCTGAATTTCCTTTTCACTGACGAGGGACTGCTGGGAGATTGGGATCAGGTATCCGGCTGGTACTAAAGTCTGGAAGGGCAGACAAATAATTATCACACAAACTGCTGTGAATCGATGAACACGACATGAGGTATTAAAAGACTTTCTCTTGTTTACTGAGGCCTAGTAAGCATCTTATTCATGATTTACCTCGGCATGGAGTTGTCCTGGCGTGAGGGGTACGACTCTGACCGGTGTTAATCCCGCCTCGCTATCAGAATTTGCCGTCTTCTCCTCTTTGTCCAGGAGGTTCTCCAAGGTCTGTTCTAGTGTCGGATTGGCTGCAGCAGCTCCAGGGGTGTTAACAAACTCAGGATCCAGGTGGAGGGCGCGAGGTGAGGGCCGGCTTGAGAGCTGAGTGCCACGACGGGCTTTCAGACGGGCCTGCAGGATCTCACACAGTTTTGGAGAGGTGTCCTACAGGAGGCCAACAGGAGATGGTGGGAAATACTCTTTGTTAGAAATACATAACACCGTAGGAAAGATTTTAAAATTATTACATTTTAAACATCAGTTTTATTGATTAAAAACCACATGCTCTTTGACGTTTCTAACATGGAGGAATTTGCAAAAGACTAGCCACTTGCAGCTTAACTTGAATCAGTCAGAATGTATGTGTTTTTTTTAGTGTTTTACCTTGAAGTTGGGGTCTGTCCTCTTGGCTTTGGAGGGGCTGCTCTCCAAAGCTGAATCCGAACGCAGCCGCTTTAGCGTCAAGGGGCTGATGTCTGACGCCCTGATGGTCTGCAGGTTCTTGGCTGCATACTGGCCTGTCGGGCTCTGCCCGGTCTTATCCTCAAAGGTCATAGATCGTACAGCAAGGCTGGTCGGCTGCGGCCTGGCCAGAGGGTTCGGCCTGGGGGAGGAAGGGCGCAAATACACAGCGTAGGGCCCGCTCCCCCGCTGCTGAGGTAACAGGACGGGGATCAGGGGTGAACACTGTGTGGGGATGTAGGCAACAGAGCCCGCAGGCAGGGATGCCAGCGGTGTGTGGGGGGTGAGGTGGACAGTAGTGTTGACTCTAGTCTCCTGGGTCGGAGTCAGTAACGGTGCCTGAGGCGGTTCCATTGAAACAGAGGAGGTTGGCTCGAGCCTCACAGCAGCAGGCTTTGGATCCTCAGCTGTGGTCCTGGAACAGAAGCGGGACTCTCATTTAACACCCTATAGCTCTATAATGATTATTTTATAGAACCTAAAATGAGGAGCTGAACCTTGTAAAAATGCACCAGATTAAATTAAAGAACCCCAGACAGTTTAGGTTAAATAACAGCTGAAATGGAACTAAACTTACGATGACTTTTGGTCAAGCTCAATCTTACAGATAGCAGCAAGTCGAGCCATTTTGTTTGGGAAGTCTGTGTTTGACGAATCACCTGAAGACAAAACAGGAACAGATTGTGTCATTAACATACACCACAATAAATAATAAATCTTTTAGTTTAATAGTTAACAGTATCTATACTTACTGGGGGAACTCTTCACGGGACTGCTCGGGGCAGAATTGATCTTTCGACGGTCCTCCTGAATGCTCTTAGCTAGCTTTATGAGGGAGGGGTGCCGGGTGAAGCTGCGTTTGCCACCAGGGGATGAAAATAGGTTTTTGGCACAGTTGTTTACAGACGCACGGGACTCCAGTACACATTTCTTCTTGGGGGGTAATTCGGATGCAGTGTTTTCCAAGTCTGAAACGAGAGATTAATGTTTAATCTGTGAAACTAATAGATACTAATTTAACATAACATCAGCAGCACTGGCAATCAGTGCTCAAAGGAAACTGAAAATCCTAAAATATATTTCAATTTACACCACAGTCCTACATAAAAGATGAATATCAATGTGATGCTAGGCACGAAATTCTCTCTAACTGTGGACCAGAATATGTATATTAAGTAAATGTTAAAAGATGTCTGGTGATACCTTTGACTTGTGGGAATTCATCGGGGCCAACCCATTCAAAGGCTGGTTTCCTCCCCCTCTCTTCCGTTACGTGGACTTTCTCGATGAGCTTCAGGCTCCGCAGCACATTGGCGATATCATACAGCCGGCGCACTTTGGCTGCAAACACATAAAACAAACAGCAAGATTATCTCCTGCCAATACAGAGACACAGAGTGTATTTACACATGACACAGCACTGGCATCTAAAACTTGTACATGCAGCTGTACAAAGTGAGAGTGTACAATGACTATTTAAATTCATTGCACTAGATGCCAGTACTGAAAATGGCAGGCTCTGTACTTACTCTTAAACTTGTTCTTGTCCTGATCTGCGACCTGGTCCTCTCCGATCAGGATCTTGGCGGCCACATCCAGACTGACCACACGAGGATTAGACACCAGGAAGAGCATGACAAACTTCTGGCTCATCACCCGTAGAGATTTGTCCTTCCGACTGTTCACAGAGGCTGAACAGGACAAACAGGAAGTTAAAAAACATAATTCACAAGGATATTTAATACCTATATAAACACAAGAATAACCAAAATGCCAGCGATTTTGAATGCTGAGATAAATGCAATCTGATACCCACTTATAAATAAAAAGTTTGAGGAATCTGCCCTGAAATATGACACACCGCACTTCAGCTTCTCACCTGCTTTGAACTCTACTCCTGGAAGCTCCACAAAGAAGAGCTCCTTCTGTCCCTGCTCCCCGCTCTCCAGTTCCACCACCTCCTCGTTCTCCTTCTCCTCCCCATCAAAGTCAAACTCCTTGTCCAGGAGGCGCTGCCGGATGTGCAACATCTGCTGGCCGTACCTATGCTCCTCGCCCACCTGCTTCAAAATGGCTAGCGTCTGAGCCAGTTTGGTCCGGCCGTGCCATGTGTAGCGGTTCTTGGCCGAACGGCTCACCATGTGCAGGCTCTCCAGCACGTTCATGATGTCGTAGATGCGCCTACGTTCTACACCTGTGCAGGTGAAAAGAGCACACATTAAGGGAAAAGGCTCAAATTAATAAATGAACCGGTATTACGAAAAGCAACAGAAACTGATCACAGATATTCAAACAGCTTGCAGGGAAAAACTTAATTTAAACCAGCTACTACTGTGATTTAAATGTGTGATTTTGCCATAAACTCAAATTTACGATCAATGTGGCAAACAGTTGAAAATCAGCTTTGATGGAGAGGTGTTTATTTTCCTCCTAAACTGAAATCACTGATGAATTTAGATATGATACAATGTAATGTATGTCAACATATGATACACATATGATTTCTGTTATTATCATTATTGTAGTTATTATGGTATTATCATGATGATGATTATCATTAAATACAATGAAAATACACCGTTATTTGTAAATGTTTGAGCTCCAGTAACCTCTAAACAAAATTTACAGATTACAAAAAAATGAAAGCAATCATCACGGGGCATTGGTGGCTTAGTGGTAGAGCAGGCGCCCCATGTACAAGGCTGTTGGCGCAGCGGCCCAGGTTCGACTCCAGCCTGTGGCCCTTTGCTGTATGTCACTCCCTCTCTCTCTCCCCCTTTCATACTTGTCTGTCCTATCGATTAAAGGCTTAAAAATGCCCCAAAAAATATCTTAAAAAAATGAAAGCAATCATCAGCTGCTGCCAAAATGCCTGCCATTAAATGCAACCTTAATACATGGATATTGTATATTTGATTTTGTTGAGATGACTACAAGCAGTTGATAGAGAAGACATACTGAGTTCAGTGGCCACATCATCCAGGCAGATGTCATTATTGAGGGCAGGGTTTGGGTAATCTGGGTAGCGGGCAAGGAACTTATGACAGAGCAAACCCAGACTCTTGTCTTTCCTGCTGATCATTTTCTCTGACTCGTCTCCATTTTCACTGTCCTGCAGGAAGAGATAAATGAATAAGAAATGCCATCCTTTTAACACCTTGTGTTTGCAGAGAGTTTCTCTCATGTGTTAATGCAAGGGTTTTCTTTGTACCTGTGAAGGGTCAAGACCGTCCCGCCCGTCGTTGTCCATGCACAGCTCCTTCTCTCGGTTCCTGATATCAGGACTAGCAGCACTGATGAGCATTTTAAGGTTGGAAGTCGGCGTCCAGGGATCAACAGAACATGCTTCCCTTCCTTTTTTAGGCGTAGTGAGGGGACCCATGGTCAGATGGTTCTCCAGTGAGACTGCACACTGACTGGATAACTTCTTTGGAGTATTTACAGGAAACTGGGGTGCTACAAAGCCATCATCCTGGGAGAAAACAATAAGTAATAATTTAGATACAAGCCCATCTGTTCTTATAAAGTATATTGGAGTATATAAAAACTGAAGTGAACAAGTTACAGAAACATTTAGATTCCTTTGTTCTTACTGACCTTTGAATCAGAGTTCTGGGTCAGGTTTTGGGATTCAAGCACTGTACTGGACATTTTCCACCTTAGCATAAGAATTAGCTAACGTTTGCTAGGCATTAATATAATTATAGATAAAACATTTATTTGCTCCTAACAAGGTAAAAAAAAAGCAGTAGTTAAGATATGCTAGCTAATATTTGTCCTTAACAACCTTTAATCTTTCCCAAAGAGATTTTCAAGAACGTTACCTTATTGTAGTTTATCCACCGTGTTATTCATCTATATTTTAACCTACTTGCTCAGTATTTTAACACTACTGCTTTTAAAATTATTACATATTTTCGGAGCATCCTTACCGCTTTTTCAGTGAACACATTTATCGGAACCCCGACATTTTTAAAACAGCGTAATAACAATGTGCCAAAGTACGTAACGGTTATTAAATTTGAGTATTTAATTAATTTTCTGTTAAGATTTACAATAAAATCAGTTTAAATCTAATCAAAACACCAGACTAGTATTGGCGGTAACTGACTGACGTGCCCTCCATCGAATCACGGGGCCCAACGGACGCAGCGGCACCGCCCCTTTTCGTTGGAAACAGCCAATAGGAGCGCGGCGCGAGGCAGCGCACAGGAAGTGGAAACTAGCGTCCCGCGCAGGTAAACTGCTTTTTGAAATCCTTGGCGCGGAACGTCTTTACGGTAACAGCGGCGGCTCGCTTTAAACTTTAATACATTTGTAACAATGTCTGAATCATCACTACGAGCAGGACGTTACATTTATATGGTGACTAATTTAAAAAAGCGTAGAGTTCACGCCCCAGAGATAATGTTTGTGTCACGTAACCGGCAGCGAGCGCCCGCCGTCTGGTAAAGTTTGTCTTATTAACCGTTAACAACACAAGCAAAACCGGATTATCAAGAAACTTCCTAACGTTAGCTCGACTGTTTTGTCTTAAAAGACACAAAAGCGGCGTTAACTAACGTTACATTACATGTCCAGTATGTGGGGACGTTTATAGCGAGGAGGCGGTAACCCGGCGACACCGAAACCAAAGCTTAACGTTAGTTAAATCAAACATCTCGATCCTTTTAAAACAAAAACATCCCTATATTAGCGAGATAAAACGCACATTACATGCAGACTTACCCAAATCCGTGAAACAAGCCCTCCTTAGAGGAAAGGTCCCATCTTCAGGAACGTGTTGTGGATACCAGCTCTGTTAAATCTCCGAGCACTAAATGTGGACTTAAACTCAACACCGCACGTTTCCAGCCAATTACTGAAACGCAGAAAACAGCCAAACGTGGAAAAAGTACAAATTGTGCGCGGCTCTGCGTTTTCTTGTTTCCCTCCCTTGCTCGTAAGGAGTGGCCTCTTGGTCAACTTTACTACAGATGTGAAAAGTTTGCCCAATTATGTGTGTGACCAGCAGCATTTGGCCCGCCCTTTGCGAGCATGCGCGCTCACGTCAACAAGCCCATCACTGGGAAGAGGCGGGCTCAGATCAGATACTGTACGTCAGGGTGTCCCAGTCATTTTGAATGAAGGCCAGATTACATAATGTGGAAATACATGGCGGCAAGATGCTTTTAGCTTCATTAAAAATGTCCTATATAAATGAGTCAAACCCAACTGTTTATTCAGTCAGTGATAAAGTATTTAACTTTCCTCTGCTCCTGAAAGCAGCAGCACTCACTGTTGACTTTATACTTCTTTGCTGCTACTTAGCAGGAAATGTCTGCCCTTTAGGTAATCACAAGTTTGCCACTTTAGTGTTTATGGAAACACATTAGTTCCACCTGCCTAGTTCCTACTTGCTGCGTGTCTGCAAATTGTATGTAACTGTAAGCCCAATATCACAAATCACAATTTGCCCCAGCATACGACACACTTCTGTCTTGGACCCTCACAGCAGAAAAGGAAAAACTTCCCCAATAAAACCCTTTAACAGAGAAAACTTTGGACATTCCTTCTGTGCATATAGCCCCCCATCTCTAGTCTAGATTGTCATTATGATTAATTTAATTTGAAACGAAAATGATAACACATATCCTACAGTTGTCCTCTACAGGCTTCTCGTGTGTAAATGTAATCAATGTTTTGTAATCACCCTTCCCCTCTTGGTCCAGCAGGGGTCATGGCTGGATGAACTTTTATGAGGGTCCTGAGCAAATATTTGCTGTTGGGCCCCTATTGACCAACCCCCCACCTCCTGCCCTCATATAAACTTCCCATTTGGTGGTCTCCAAAACCTGTACAGCACATGCCCCTTATGATGGCCTGAATCAAACTGCTTATCATGTGTAGTGTACCAACAGCTTCATAAACAATACACCTAATAAGCTCATATTTAATATGGCTTCTGGAATTAAATGGAAAAGACTCTGTACTCTCTCTGCCAACACTTAAAAGCTCTGCATGATTAAATTATGGTTTACCACAGCATCTCCACTAGATGTTGCGTTTTGATTTTCAGCCAATAGAGATGTAATGCTTAGACCATAAATTTACCTGCCCTTGTTGCTACGTAACAACATGCTGGCACATCCAAATGTAAGTGGCTACAGAGAACACAGCAGACGACACATGGCGGAGACCGACCAGGGTTCATAAGCTGGAGGAACACTTCCTGGCTTAATGTTTTCTCTGTAGTTTATGGTAATTTCATTGAACACAACTTTATCTTGGAATATGTACCATGCGAGCACAGCACTAAAATAGCCTAATAAAGGTTTTAAAACTAGATTTTGACTTGAAGAATTTTTTAACTTATTGAAAGGATAGCCCCTTAAGGTGCAGCATCTCATTGTCAAGGAGGTCCAGGAAGGCCACAAGATATGCAAATTTAGGATCCTTCTTACTATTATTTATTTATTTGTTTTTGCTTTTTTAAGGTTCACTTAACATATGTAGAGATAAAAAAAGATAAGGTAAAATGGAAAAAAGAAAATGCATAAATACATACATAAAACATAAACAAAAGCACTGGCAATATCAGGAAATAAGTGACAATAATATAATGATAATAAATCTTAAAATCCTTCACAAGATATTTCCATTTAACATTGGTTAGGTTATCTGTTAACCAGTTCCTTGTAATTAGTATTATCATTGCTACCCCAATTATTGAAAACAAGTGAGAATCTCTCTCATAGATCTGTTCTGGTATTTTCCCACGTAACAGGACTAGTGGGTTTTTATTTAAAGAAATGCTGAAGATATTGGACAACTCTCCAGTAGATTTTTCCCAGAAGCCACTTATCAGTTTACAAGACCAAAATATGTGATTGTGGTTTTATCAGCCATGTAACAGATGCTTGGAAAAAAAAAGTCTCTTGCTCTTCAGGTCAACACAGCTGTGAGTCATGCGTCATGTTTACATGCACAAATGTACGCTATAACCAGATTATAAAGTAAATATAATATAAACCAAATGAACATACTGTTTGATTAAAGCCATTGCATGGTTTGCGGTATACATAATGTAATTATTGGGTCATTTCTGCAAGGGTGATTAGCTGCTTACAGGAAACATTTTAGAGTGAAGCTGTATTTACTGGAAAATGAAAGAGGCAGTAGACTGAAACTGATACATGAAGTTTCTGATCATTATTTTCTGTCAACTAATTGTTTTTCAGCTCTAATTTAAGCCCTGAGGCCTTGATTTACATCCTGCCACTGTGATGTTTGTGCAGAAAAATACTGCCTCCCATTAAACACCACATCAAATCAGACCGGGCCTTTACATGTGAAAAAAAAAATCTAATTAAATTATCCAATTAAATACATTTTTAAACAATTGAACACAAATGAATCAGGGCATGTTGAGGCTTAATGTAATCTCAGTGAGAATTAGATCACCAGTTATGTAGGACCATCGTCATCTGATGTGGATAATCTGATTTTAATTGATTTGTTAGTGCCTGACCTTCAGTGTTCATCTGCAGCAGCTCCACATCTCTTCACTGACGTGTCTCTGTTTGGGCGCTAGGTGGCGGTTCAGCCTTCCGTACCGGGAGTCGCCATGGAAACCGATGGGCGCCTTCAAGGATGTTGGGAGAGAAGAGCGGAGCTTGAAGCACCAAGTGACGTAATGTTACGGATGTGAGAGAAGCGAGTGGGACCCTGATGCTGCCTTCAAATGCTCCTCGTAAATTAGACGAAGCACTCCAACTGGCTGAGCACAGCGATTCACAGGGTTTTGATTAGGCTACTTAAAAATGGAGCCAGTCTGACTGCAAAATGATATTAGAAAGAAATTGTCAATGCATAAGTATTGTAAGCACATCTGCCTTGGGCTGAGGAATATATATGTTGGTTTATAAAAATCTGTTTTGCATAAGAGGCAAGCATGTATAGGTGTAGCAAGCTGGAGAATTATACACAGTTGAAGGAGGTTTTTATATTTTGTGATGCTTTATAGCAGTGGTTTTCAATTTTATTTTCAAAATCTTAAAGCACATCTGTATTTACATCTGTGCACAACAGCTTTTATGACATGTGTTATCATTCTTATTATGACATAAGACAATAGAAATAATAAAAAATTAGACAGGTAGCTCTCACTGGTGCTTTGTTGTAACTTGCTCTGTACAATAAAATGATCAATTGTCCCACTCAAGGCTTTCTCCTTTTATTTGTTATCATCCCTCACACTGGCTGACAATCAGGGCATTTGATGTGTCTCACATTTACAGTTTCCACACAGCAACAAATAAGTCCCTGTGAAGATCTTTTAAATTAAATCACATCAAATTACATTGTTTTAGCCAGCATTTACATCTTTACTGGGATATGGGTGCGCACAACATACTGATACAATCTTAAAAATTCATTCCTAACTTTTTGTATAGGCTTTATAGGCACTGCTTTATAGCTCTGCTGCAGAGAGGAGAGATCATGCACGTATTTTCCTTAGTCTCACATGTGTGACAGCTAGGCCTATTTGTGAAATCTGTGTAACAACAAAAATGACGTAGCACCATATTTAGGGCCCTATGCATAAGCAGTCTCTGTGGGCGCCCGGACCTTCTCCTCTTGACCATGTCTCTCTCACACATGTTTTGAATTTATTTATTTATATTTTTATAAAGGTTTGCTTTCTTTCTTTCTTTTCCTTTTTTGACCCCCGATCTCTCCCTCTTGGGGAACGACATGACGGTGTACGTTGGTGCTCCAGCAGCACAAGCTGTCCCTCACTTAACTCACTAAGCTGCGTTTTGAGGCAGGGGTGGACCCCTGCCCTATAGGATTTTGCACCTTTAAGGAAAAAACGAAGTTCAGTGTTTCAACTGATTTTTTCATCAAATTTTAAAGTACTTATGGCAGTAATTAGTCAGAAATAATAATAATAATAAAAAAAAAAACTGCAAACAAAACCAAACTTTTCATCTCAGGTTTCACGTAGCCCCCCCACCACTATGACACCCCTGGGGAGGACACATAAGCATTCTGGTGAATTTTTATGAACCAATCTGTGTTATTTCTGCATCAAGTTCTGGTGTGAATGTCCTTAATTTTGTCAAAATAGAAGTCCCCTGCAAGGGGTCAGAGAAAGGTCAGAGCTGCCTTACTCATCTCTTAAACTGATTTATGTTTACATTTCTTGAGCCTTGCATTAAAACGGTACCGATAGTTAAACTCCACAAATAGAAATAATAAAAATATTTTTCTTGTCATGTGTACAGAAAGAATCTTAAAATGAATTATCTTCTTGCCTTTCCATGAATATTATTTGAATATCTCCTGGTGGTAAATTGAATTGAAAGGAACTTTAAACTGGCACAAACATTTTGCTGCAAAGGAAAACATGAAATGACAAGTGACATCGCGATATTTCCGACAGCGCGTGAACGCAGCAGCTGGCTGCTCCGCTCGCAGCCAGAGGAGCGGACAGCGCTGCGCACGAGGCAGGGACCATCTCCACCGGGAAGGTAAGAGACACACAAGTGCGGGGTGAGCATCGTTTCTGACCACAGATACTGCTCAATAACGTCTGTTTCTCCTCGTAGTTCATTTACAGTTTCTAAATTTCTGTCAGAAACAGTTTGGAGGGAGCAGAGAGCAGCAGCCGGTCTGTCAGACAGCCTGTGAGGGCTCGCAGTTCTCCTGTAGGGATGCTGCAGTAGCTCAAACCCTCGGCAAGCAATTTGTTCCAGGCTGTAACTCTTGAGTTAATGTTTGTCTGCCGTCAATTGTCGACTGAGTAGCTGTGTTTACCACAACTTAGGAGAACTGAGTAGCTTCATAGCAAGTTTGTGACCGAGAAAAAGTTCACTTGTTTTGTTTAAATAAGTGTTTTTCACAGCGAGTGGAGAAAAGCTCACACCTGCAGTAATTAGCTGACGGTTTGCTGTGACATAAGCTCCAGTGTTCGCCAGTTATGTCCACGAGTAAACGGTTTCCTACATAAATTAGACACAAATAATACATTTTAATACTTTGCAAGTCAAAGAACTTAATTAAATTAATGAAAATATGCCTGCCGTAAGATTTGCTTTATCTAAATGCTGCATTCAAGGTGTCTGTGTGCTGCTGAATGTGTTCAATGCTTCTGTTTTCCTTCTGAACAAGCACCTGTTTACTGTCAGGATACAACCCTTGACCTTTGAGCTGTGATTGACATCAGCCTTTACACATCTGCTCTCTCTGGACATTTTTGCCTTTCTTGTTCTGTATATTTTGGGTGCTCCTGCTGGAAAACTGAACTCATTCAAACCTGCCCACATTTTTTCCCTCCAGCGTCAAACAGATTGAATCTCAGACACCAGAGAGGATTATGTTGATCACATCCTCCTGTAAGATCAGATCTCCATGGCAGCGGTGATGGTTTCAGGAGCGAGAGCCATCCTGGTTATCTCAGGTTCCCCTTCTCCGCCCTGATGCTCGCTCCAGGCCGGCCCCTCGGGATCAAGACAGAGAGGACACAGAGACACGATATGACTGAGACGAGGTGTGTGGCTGAGGTTGGATCCTCCCAGAGATTGGGTGTCATCTTTCTCATGGCGCAAAGTTGATGGAAAGGGAGTTTTTTCATATTTGTTTGGATTGACATTCATGCACCGCGACTGGGAGCCAAGTGGGAAGGGGACTTAAATACTCTGAGTAGGTATTTCCCTTCATTCCCAAACAGAGGCCTTGTGTGAAGGCTGGATATTTAGCTGTGGGGAGAGCCCCAGTACTCACTCACTTATGGGAAGATGGAGGCAGGAGCAGAGGCTAGTCCACAACAGCACCCGAGGAGGAAACCTGTGCTGCATGGCTTGGAGGACCAGAAAAGGGTGAGTCAATGACTGATGGTCTTTATCTTGATCTACCTGTCTGCTGTGTGTTGTGGGATGGCTTAAGAATGCATGAGGCTGAATTGTGTGTGGAGTTTGAATCTTTTTTGGTGCATGTGAATCAGTTTGTGCGATGGTTTTAAAGCGTCCCCTCACCTCTATTAGTCTTTGAAATTGTGCATTTACATCCTAAGTAGTCATCAAGGAAAAATCGAAAACAGTTTGTCTCATTGGAAAGACAAATACGCCTTTACTTTGTCATGGAGGATGTTTAAATATCTGCACAAGTCACTGGTACTATTGCATCGTGACCTAGTCTGACCTTCATCAGGGAAACCAACTCGGGTGTCAAAGGATGCATAACTGGATTGATTGAAAGCCAAAGAGTCAGTGAAAGCATTGAGGCGTCAGTGAAGTCTTCTTTGATGCTTTGTGGTTGTGTAGAATTACTCCAGCGGTCTGCGCTAAGATTGATGGGGTACTTGATACCGTGACTCATTTTCCCTGTTTCAGCTTCGCTCTGCATTTTCCACATGATGTTGATGTAGTGCTTTCGTTGTATGCAAACCTCACAGCTCTGGTTTTCCTTTTTAGTTTTCATGGTTCATGCAATCCTTCAGATGAAGAATTGCATGGTTGTAAGTTTGAAAAGAAAAAAGACAGCTCCTTTTGGGTGTGTGAACCAACCTTTCAATGTTGTATCAGGTACATTCATCTGGCTTCTCCCCTTACAGCGCTGGTTCTGGATGAGCTGACATTCAGGAGATACAGGGTTTTCAGTTGACTCTGGCGACGTGTAGTTGTGATAGACTGGCACAGAGGCACCAGGCGACAACCGTGCACAGGCTAAACAGATGTCTGTGTTGATTCAGAGCACATTAGTCTTCATTTTAATGTGAAGACAGACTGAATTTCTTGTGCTTGCCTGCAGTGAATGCTGATTCAACTGACTCGCAGCTTCAGTGCTACATTCAGGGCTGTTTACAGTGTGTTTACAGCAAATACCTTCCTTCACGACAAGACTTCTTTTCAAAAGACTAAAGTCTGACACTGTCTCACATCTAAAGGCAATGTGAGACAGTATTATGCCAAACTCCCTTTTAAAAATATGACATTTTAACAATTCCCTACATGTTTGCAAAAATACATACTTCTAGAGACACGAGATTAAAGGCATCATATGTTGACAGAATTCTTTTCAATTTGGCATCAATATAAACTCTCTTTAGACTCTGTTTATTAGCTGTGCTATTTTAGTGGGAGGAGTCATGGGAATGAGAGGCGAACCATTTAAAACATTAAGATTTCTCTCTAAAATAAGTGCCAGTTGGCGGAACAGATACACACAGAATCAAACACTGACTCTTGTTCACTCCACGACTCCACAAGTTTCTCCTCCTTTTCCTCAGTACAAGAGACTCGTTCACGTTCTTGCGTCTTTGCTGCTTCTTGTGTGGTGCTGGACAGAGTGCAGCTATTGGTTGTTCACAGTGTTTATGTCATTGAACTTCAGTGTGATGATATGAAACGTGATTTTGTTGGAGCGTAAAGATGAGGAAAAAAAACAAGAAAAGAAGAGTTTTATGACCACATCACACCAAACAGTTGAGATGACAGGAGCGTGCGTCAACTGAAGTAAAACCCTTGATTTTTATTCCAACATTGAAAATGTTACACTGAATTCTGCAACCTGTCAGAGTTCGTGCCCCGTCCTCTAAAACCTTACCCTAACCCAGGGGTAGACAACCTGCAGCTCCTGAGCCACACTCCCTGTGGCTTTGACCAATTAGGCTACATGGAAATGAATCATGGTTATTTTTTAACATTTGAATTTTCATTTATCATTGTTGTAGGCCTACAGTGATTCTTACATTATCCAACTGTACAAATGTGTAACCTATGGGTCTACAACAAATTTAAAAGTGTTATAACATTTCTTCAACTAAAATGTGAGTCATAGCGATGTCTACGCTGTGGTGGCTTTTCTCTAAATTTTGCCGAACATCAAGAGGGATGGCTTGTCTTGAGTCTCTTTGGCAAAGCTAGCCGTGAAGTCCAATTCCAGAAAGGAAAAGTCTTGGAGGAAAATATTGAATTTCATAGTGCATAAACAGATTTGTTTGCTTTCACTGCAAGGTACCAAATATTCCTAAATACTACTGCAGAATAGCCACCTAATGGTAAAACATATTAATGAATAGACCTATTAGAAATGTGTCATCTTTATTACAAGGTTCAAATATATTTTGCAGTTCCAGACACATTGTATTTACTTCTTTGGACCAAAAATGGCTCTTCTGGTAGTAAAGGTCGCTGACCCCTGCCCCAACCATTCAATATAAACTGAATGTCTTTTTTTTAAGGAATCTGCTACTGGGTCACAGAATCTGACAGGTCACAGATTTCCGTGTGACAGAAATTTGTCTGTGACATTGAACTCACTTAAAAAGTCAATTGGTGTAAGGCTGGCATATGGTAGCGAAACAGGAGGGATCCCCAAATACTCCGGGTGGGTAACCTCACTTGGGTTCGTAGCATTGGGTTTCGAGGGCAGCTGAAGAGTGGACGAGCTTACAAGGTCACAGTTTTTAGGTTGGAGTTCAGTCACTGCTTAGTCTGGTTCTGCTCCAAATGTTGTGGAGATTTGTTGGACTGTTCTCCCTCTGCTGTACTGTAGGTGTGCCAGGGATCAGATTTAACAAAAGGGTTTATTCCTTTTTCTGTTTTCTGTCCTGTCCTCCCCCTGTAAATTATTGATTTGATCAGGTGTGTTAAATTAGTCACTTGGGATTATGTACAACATGAATATTAATTGATGTGACCAAAGTCCCAGCTGCTGTTTTCCAATTTTCCAGACTGCAGAGCCTCTCTGGATGCTAAGTGACACACTGAGCAGCAAGGGGACTTAAAGCATCACCGTCTAGTGTTTGAGTTCATCATGAAGCTCAATATTTATGAAACCGCCACACAAACTATGTTTTTTCACTGCATTTTTGTTGCTATGGTGACCAACCCTTTTACCATCCATAAAGTGAGTTTTTGCCCTTTGCATGCTCGATGAGTTATCAGCAGCGACACGTCTAGATTTCATTAGAAGCCTCAAAGGTGGCGGCATCATCAATCGGAGACCAGACGAGGCCAGACGCTCGGCACTCTCCGGGGAGGAGAGGCTGTGCCAGACCGAGCCAATACTCACCTGCCCTCTTAATGGACATCAGCCGACTTAAATAAATTGAAAGCACTGAGGTAGTACTGTGGACACACGGGCTCCTATTGTTGGAGAATTACCTCAGGCATTCATGCAGCAAGGTTCTGTGTCCCCTGACAGTTACCTAGGCTGGGTGAGTTCAAGATCCTATATGTGATAGTTGCCGCAGTCAGAGGTAATTGGATTTTGTTACCTTTTGTAGATTTACTCTCTCACATGTTCCCAGCTCTATATATTAATGTTCACTGAGTAGCAATCATGGGCCTATGTGGGGAAGCAGAGAGCGTTGGAGGGGAATCAGGGATGTATTGTGTTGTGGTGAATGCAGGCTGAGTGTTTGATAGAGCAGAACTGCACATGATCAGAAACCTGCCTATTTGTAGTCATTTGGTATTCACTGACCAGGGTTCCATGAGATTGGATCTTTAGTGTTCTGAATTTTCCAGCTGCGGACATGAAAGGATGAAGGATGTACAGTATGTACCTTATTTTAGCTCTTATTGGAGGATGAGAATCACATTGGCTGTAATCTTTTCAGAACCTGCTAAAAAAACTTCACCAACACTGGATAAATCATATGAAGTTGGAAGTGGAGATGTTCTCCCTTGTTTGTGCTAAATTGGTATGTATAGTATATACTTCGCAGTTGCTTGGTAGTATACTTTGTGCAACTGCATCAAAAGTTGTTTGGTTTGACAGAAAAGTTGTACTGAATGAAAACAACCCTTTTCTTCGTGTGACAAGACATAAGGTGCGTTATGCGTTTCCATCCACCTCTTTTTATGTGCATTTACAATTTGCGCATAAAAAACCTAAATGAAAACTCCAAAAACTGAAAAAAAGTCTCAAAATATCACAAAAAATTCGACACTTGTCTGAGGTGGAAAAGTTGTTGTATCGATGAAAGGCAAATGCGACAAATACTCAGCTAATACATGATGATGTGCAGTCGTGATGTACCGTCGTTGCATCAACCACTGCAAGCTCTCTTTGTTGTCTCTAGATGGCTTTTAACATGCTTATGTATGCACATGGAGCTGTTTCCAGAACACTCTGTCTCCATTGTCCAGTGTGCTGTCTGTTATAATACATTCACTGTTTTCCTTCATTTGAGATTTGACCGGCGCTTTGTTAATAACACGATCTCATTGCGCCCTCTTCTGTAGTGCCAACTGTCTGGAGAATTATCCCCACTCACTGCTTATCTCAATGAACCATCTCCCAATTTTCACATAACAGCAGTGGATTTTTTGCTTTTTTTTTTTTTTTTTTTTTTTTAAAATTTGTGCCATATTTGCATGGGACCCCAGCTATTAAGGGATAGTTCAGAATAGGTAGTTTGAATAATAATTTTGTTGTGTGTGAGAAAGTTGTTAGGAGTATCAGCTTTTTTTTAAATGTATTTTTCTTTGTTGATGAAAATGTGAATTTAAGGATAAAGCAACAATATGCATTACAAAAATATGTTTTCCCTCATATTCGTGTCACCTTGTATCATCGTCAAACCACATAACTATATGACTGTTTGATTTTCCAAGACAAAGCAGTACCGTAATGTTCCAGGTAATGGACCTTACCATCATCATGGGCCTGGACACAGTCAGTACGTTTACATGCACAGTTTAATTCCACTTTTAATCGGAATGAAAGGTCATTCCGATTAAAAGTGGTCATGTAAACGGTCATTCCAATTGAAAATTAAATCCGATTAAAGGGGGTGGTTTATTCCGTTCGTCATTCCGAATTAAAGAATTTTGTGTGCATGTATACGCTCATTCCTCTTTAAGTTCATTCCGGTCTTTCTGCGCATGCTTGTTTCCTTGCCCTTCTGGTGCGATGACGTATATAGCGCGCATAGCAATGGGCTGCATAGCAACGGGCTGAGATAGAGCAGTTGGACTTGTTGCACTCACCGGTTTCCATTCGCCAAAGCACAGTCTTCTATCTCCCTTCTTCGACCTTCTACCTCCCTTCTCCTCCTCAACAGATGAAGCATTAGCAGAACAAGGTTGTTGTCGTACTGCTGCTTCAAGAATATAAGCAAAACACGCCCGAAAAAGGCACTAAGAACAGCGTCGTCAAGCATCTTGTTATCCGGAGCGAGGACTACAGTGTTTTCTTCCGGTAAACGTAAACACGTAACATCCGCCCCGCCCCCTATCCAATCAGAAACGTTCCCTGGCCCAAACCTTGCACAGACCTGAATAAAGGCGATTGAACTGATCTCCCATGTAAACCCTCATTCGGAATGAATATTTCCCATGTAAACTACCTGGAAAGACTTTAATTCCGAATGATTTCATTCAGATTTATTTCTTTACGAATGAGAAGCCATCATGTAACCATAGCCACTGTAAAAGTTACTATAAATCAAACTTATTGTTATTCAATTACTCTAAATCTTATCATATGGTCTTTGTGCAGACAGTAACCTCTCCAACAGGTCTTAGCCAAATGTGTGACATTTTAGACATGTTAATAAAGTACAAAGAGGCAGGAGTAGAGACCTTAACTCCCTCTAACATTATAGTCAGGTAATTGGACAACCTCGAGAATATAATGTAAATGAAAAAGAGGTTGGCTGTCATATTTGCAAAAAAGTTTTATTTCATCTGACAACAGCGCCATGTACTATATTATATTCATAATTTTTGATTCATGCATTGCGTCTCCTCTGTATCACAGATTTGTGTGAGCCTGAGTGAAATTATGTTGGAAAGATTTAAATGCCTGCAAACTCCCAGTCTAGATAGGCATGCTTAATTTATTGGAGTGCAGTCAAAGAAAAGGAGCTATGAGCTGATCTTTGATTAACAATGTCTGAACAGCATATTGGATAGTTGGCATATCCCTGCCTCCCATACTGCCTTTTTCTGCTAATGAAACACTGAATCCTGTGTTACTGAACTGCTGTTTGATTTATGTCCTGACCTCACACTGAGTTGCTGTGGATACAACACAGATTTACAGCTCTAATGCTGGACACAGGGCAGACAGTGTTGACGTAACCTTGTGTTTCTCTTCGTCATGTTGTAAAATTACCTGTTTGGTGAAAAAGCAATGCTCGTAATATCTTTATTATTCAAACTGTTGGAATGCAAACCCGACTCTGTTGCGCTGAGAAAGTGCAAGGTCCTCAAACAGGCAATTAAATCTTTCAAGATTTTAGTACAAGAGCTGTATGTTTTCAAAATAAAGACTGAGTTTGACAGCAGATCTCAACGCCTTCCACGGCGTCTGATAGAGATGATGAAGGGCATTCACAAGGTGACTGAGAGCACTCTGTAATGGAATCTATTATTGATTCAGCCCATTGAGGATAAAAGGAACTTGACACTAATTGCTCAATCAGAACCAGTGGAAATTATGTATTTATTTTCTCTAGTCATTTCTGACTGCTCATTAAGAGGTGTTCGATACGGTTGGGTGGGGTTCTATAGGATAATGAGGTGTTTACAGTGGGTACGTGTGCCGCTGACTGCTCTGCTGCAGTCTTTCTCAAACAGCCTCATAATTAGCTAAGAGACACAGATGAGTGGAAAAGCCTACACGGTTTTGTTTGTTTTCTCCACAAGATGGACTAAACCCTGAACCTCAGCATACAGTGCACACTCAGCAGGACAGGTCTGGTTACTGAGCTATAGAGACTCCTCACATGGCTGCCAGGCTCCAGTGGTTTCCAGCCCTGAACACTCCAATGAGATGTGATAATGGGACACAGGCTTGTCAAAACTTAAACTGACAAAGAGTTTTGTTTGTTTCATTTTAATTGTTTACCGAAGCAGTAGACTCATGTACAAGACACAAAATGATCAGCCACACTGAAAATCAGGTTTTTGAAATAATCTATACTATTTAAGGGAAAACTGCTGGTTTTCCACCAGCTCTGTGTCATCACAATGCAGGCAGTGAGTGTGGATGAATGATGTTTGGCTTGCCGCTCATTTGCACACTGCGGTGACACAGAGCTGATTAAAAATGAGCAAAGTTTCCTTTTAAATTTGTTTGAAGCTCTGTATGCAAACATGCACACTGGCAGCACCTCGAGCCACCCATCCGTTTTCAGTTGTAGAGATACCACTGCATTTGAAACATGTAATGTGAAGTATGTGGTATCAGATTGGTGCATAGACTAGTATACTTGCAGAAACCCAAACCAACATTTTAGGCAGTTTCAGGGGCGTTTCTGCTACTGGTATTGGTATCAAAACAGCTCTAGTCAGTTCGCAGCAGGCTAAGCCTAGATAGCAGCCCAGTCACCCCTTTCCTTTGCTACTTCCTAAGGCTCCTCCTGTAGGACCCCTTGGCAGATTAGGTACGTAATGTTTCCAGCACCAGATTTTCATTCTGCCCTGAGGTGTTCCACCCCCCTGTTGGACGTGCCGAAAATACCTCTACAGCGAGGCATCAAGGAGGCATCCTGATCAGATGCTGAGCCACTTTAGCTGACTTCTCCTGCTGCAAAGTCACAGTGTCTCTTCTCTTATCTCCCTCTGGTTGTCTGAGCTCCTCACCCTGAGGCTGAGCCCAGACAACTTGCAAATGAAGCTCATTTCAGCTGCTTGTATTCATGACTTTTGGCTTGTGGTACATGAAAACACCTCCATTGCTGGAAGTATGGGATCAGCAGTATAACAGTTTATTTGCTCCTTCTAAATAAAGCAGTTATTTTATCACCTGCTTTATGTTTAAGACAACCTGCATTATGTTTGACATGCTACTGCACAGATGCATTTAGTTTACTTTACTACTTAGTGTATCTGGAGACTTGTGACAGGCGTTGGAGCAAAATACGTTTGTGTAAGGCAGTTTTTCAGCTGAAGAAGTAGAATGGTCGAGCAGAAATGTAGATCCTTCTTTCTCAGATAATCTCTTTATCCTGGAAAAGTTAAAGGTGGAGTTTGAAATTCTGGAGAGAGATTTTTAATATTTGAACTCATGGCCTAAACAAATACACCCCTCCTTCAGAAGCTCCGGTAATATCTGCAGTGTTACTTATGTTTCATTACTATCATAGTGTAGCTCCCTTATTAGTGGGTGAGGACGTGGAAGAGGAAGATCAGTCGGCACAGTCTTGTGTGGCTCAGTCCAAAGAACTTTGTTTCTCATTTACAGAGCCAGGGTATGTGAACACTTTTTTTTCTCGCTGTGCACACAGAACGAACAGCTCACAGACTGAGAGGAGATATTTGCTAGAAGGGTATTGGATTAGTATCACAGACTAGGGATAGACCGATACGGATTTTTTAGGGTCGATGCCAATACCGATTTTTTTCCATCACCCTTAGCCGATGACCGATTATGGACTGCTGATTTTCTTGAGCCGATATTTGGGGCCGATACTGCTTTTGCTCCCTCAATTTACATCAAAAAAATGACACAATGATGACAAATATTACAGGTCTCAAGTTTAAAATAAGAAACATTTATTGAACAGTAAAAAATACTAAAACAAGATGGAAAGTTGAGGTAGAACAGGTAGAATATTATTATTATTATTATTATTATTATTATGCATTCAAATAAAAAAAAGAGTTCAGTGCTCTTAAATCTTCCAGTAATGTCTTTATAAAATAAACAAATATTTAAGCTGAAGCATAAATAAAACAACAACTACTGTACACAGTAGGATTCGCTGCATGTGCGCTGCAGGGTCTTCCGGCAACACAGAGCTGCCCGTGGATGCCTGTCTGTAAATCATGCCAGGGAAAAATAAATCCACAAACCCACGCGCGTATCGGCCGATGCCGATACAAGTAAAAAACTCAAATATCGGCCCGATATATCGGCCGGCCGATGTATCGGTCTATCCTTATCACAGACTCCACCTTTAAAGTGTTTATGTGTTGATTTCAGTTGTGTTAAATTGTTAGTGTACTCGTTAAGATAATCAAGGCAACAGAAAAACTGCATTTACTGCTTTCTCTACAGTGTTTCCTCTAACAGTGGACATTAAGCCAGACATATGGGCAAGGTCACAGTGGTCGTACCTTCCCTGAGCTGCCAACCTGTTCATTAGGACTGCAACATCTGTGCTAACCACCACTCACATTGCTGCTGTCAGTGCCCTCTTACATTATTCTCTTAAACAAGCTAACAAACAGTAAACGCTGTATCTCTGTCTGCACCATTTCGACCAGCTGTGGTGAGCTGTTATGAATAACATCTCTTTGCTCTCAGCAAGAACTGACGCTGGATTTCGACCCCAAGTTGAGAGAATCATTAGCCTTGGTGATCACGGCCCCGCATCATCCCTCCACTGCTACGTTGGCGTGTTGCCTAGATAAGATGAGCCACTATAGGGCTGACAATTTGTCATTGACAGAGTTTGATTGATTGTGCGTGCCAGCCGCCCTGCACTGCTGGTATCTGAAACTAATTGGATGTAATATCAGAGAGATAAGATCGCGTGATGACAAATGAGCAGCCTTGTGAGATTATTTAGAACCTATTGTAGACATTATCCCCGTTAACAGTTGCTCCTTTCCAGCCACCCCCTTACTGGATCATCTCAGATAAGTGATGACCAGGTTTACTGATGGTGGTAGCTTGCTCTCTTGATATGATTTAGCTCAGGTATTCTGTAGCTGAAGCAGACGTAAACCATTTTCTGTTGAAGATTTTTAGTTAGACAGTTCAGAATCAGCATGAGGAGGGTTGTGGTACTTTGTAATAGTGACAATCTTAATGTCATTATTACTGTTATGTCAGTAGAGATGCAGGCTCTTTTAGGTACCGGAGAAAGCGTGTCTTGCAAACCAGGCAGCTGCAGAGGAGAGACAAGGGATTTATTTTGGTGAAGGACTGTGTTTGCCCAGTCATGCAGCACTGACGAGCGCTGGGGCTCAGGGGTTTGGATCAGGGAAGGGGAGGAGGGTCAGAGGGTGGAGGCGGGACAAGGCATGTAGCTCTGAGGTTGGGGGCGGGGAGGATGCTGCACTCAGGATGCTGCTTGGCCCTCAAGAGCCATCTGGCCGTCACCCTCTCCCCGTGCCCTGAGGGAGGGTGAAGGACAGGTGGCAGGGGCTGGTGGGATGGCCTGGACTTCGGCTGTGGGGCAGCGTGATTGGCTAGCTGGGCCCCCTAAAACACCAACCCCTCACATACCAAACGCCGGCTCAGCTTCGTGTCAGGAAGGATCTCCTTCATGACCCTGGAAAGAAATCTTTTGCCTTCAATCTGTCTTTCAGGGTCATTTTCTGGTCTCAATGACAGGATAATGCATGTGTTGTTCATTTTTGATGGTTCACTGAATTTGTACTTAAAATGATAATTAATTAAATTATATAGTAATATAATTAAACAGTTTGATAACGAGAGACATATTTTTTGATCACATACAAATAAACCAGTCTTAATGAGAGCACGCTTGGAGCACAGCACTCCAACATCAGTATACGACAGTTTAACAAAGTAAAAGATAAACTATGTGTTGCCTTGTCTAATTTCATCTTACAAAATAAAACATGAATAACCAATTGAAATGCAAGTGTACACATAAAAGCTGCATATTCCCCCCTCATTTTAATTGCATGAACAGTTTTTTTTGCCCTAAGCCTCCATTAATTTTATACCCTGCTGGAAAAAGACTTGATTGTTCTTTTTCATTCGGCAGTTTTGGCAACAGTAAAACATACAGCTGAATCTCAGCTGTACAAGTCAAAGATGTATCCACATTTTCAGTATGTGTGACCACTGGAGTCTATATGGCCGAATAAATGATACATGCCACAGCAGGGTGTGTGATGGTCCGGCTGTCCTGACTCGCACAACATTGTAATCCCTGTCTGGAGGTCAGCAGGCAGGATCTGGTTCAGTCTGGTTCAGGGGAGGTTCTCGGCTGATGAACAGGTGCTTCAGCTCGCTCCTGTGGCGATGGGATTTCCTCTGTGCTATGGCCATTGTATCCATGCTCACATGGAGAACAACACAATTTTTAAAATCGTAAATCAGTTTAGCGGGTGGCTGTGAACTGGGAACAGTCTTTATAAATTAGAAACTCTTTTGTCTTCGGTTTAATTTCAGTGAATAATGAATTTATAATTAAATCTGAGAACCGGTGTTTGTCATATCTAGGGAGAGCTTGTTTTATAAGCTGTCTGCCCCCTATCAGACATAAATGCTACCACTTTCACTGATTAATTAGTTTCCTCTAAGAGCAGTTATTTTGATGAGATCTTGCTAGTGGATATATTTCATATTATAAGATATGCTTTTTTTTCCTACTTCAAGCTCATAAAAAATATAAAATTCATTTGCAGCATCTGTTAGCATAGCTTCAGGCTCTGGTTGTACGTGTAAGTGACTGGAATAGATAGAAACGGGAAGGTAAGATTCTAGTCATTTGTTACTGCTGGGGTGTGAACGTATGCAAGGCACAGCTCCACCAGATCAGCGTGCATGATAGTGGAAGTGGGTTGTTCTTTGCCTCATTGGCTTAATGGGAGTCCATTTTGGCCTTTGTTCTAGAAAGACAGAGACCCTGTTATCTTGTGTCTGGGGTTAGTGTGCGTGTGTGTATGTGTAAAAGAGAGGGATTGAGCACTGTGTTTAAGAGTGGTTGTTCCAGCTTTTCCGCATTATGTTTTCCTCAATCCCTGCCCTCTCATCTTCATCCTGGGAAATACCGTCGGAATTCAATTTTACACACCAGGAATTTTCAGAGTGATAAGGAGGGATGAGGGGTAAAAAAGGTGCTGTTTTTCATCTGCAGCCCCGTGAGTGGAGCTGGAGGTTCCTCACATTCCTCCCGCCAATCCCCCCCCAAAACTCACACACACACAAACACTCCACAGCCTCTTAACCTCAGCCCTACCTCCATCAGTGAGCCCATGGTGTGAATCCAACACATTTGGAGAGGAACTGTAGTAGGGAGGCTGCGAACAAAAGAAAAGTGGAGGAGAGGGAAGGTGGACAAGTTTTCTCTACGGTATATAGGCTTTCCTTTGTTGCAAGAAATAGAGATTTCCACCATGTGTTGTTCAATGAAATATTGCTGGACAATGTTTGCCTGCGGGGCTATGGGAAACACAATTGGCACGGTGACGATGAACAATGGTACTGAGGGAACACCAGGCCTGTTTTACCACAAGGAAAATTGTATTTCTCTCTTAGCTGATGCTGAAAATTTTATTTCGTTTCATAATTTATCATTTTGGTGTCCATTTCTTTTCCTAACGAGAAAAAGCAAAACACCATCTGGGTTCATAGTAGACCCAGACTAAAGCCAAGAGCATAAATAAACCCAAATTTATCGACCACAGGTACACACATAACAATATGTATTTGCAAGTGTTAATAATATGTATCTGTATGAAATCCGAGCCCATCCATTGTTGCACCTGTGTTGGTATGTAGCTTCCATGAGATGATTTGTGGGATAATTCAATGTGATACTATGAACGGATTAGGCCTTGACGCTTCTTTTATCTTTCTGAATAAAAGACTGTTTTATTCATGGAACAGATTTTCCACCAGTGTCTCTCTCAGCGAGTAATCCGCCGAACATGAAGTGATGAATCAGACAATGATTTCCTGTCTCCAGTACCTTCCCCCAGCCTTTCTGCACTTTCCCAGACAACACTGTTGCTTTTTTCTGCATCGTAATGCACTCTGTTGTCAATGTGCTGCAAGGGAGTCGGAGTGGTGTTGAAGCTGAAGGATAAATAACTTTCATAGCACACAGAGGTGGGAAGTAGCTAATTATCACTGCTAGTTTCACTACTCAAGGAATAATGCTTGCTGCTGAAAGGTGATTGTCTTGCTTTTGCATGTTGGGCACCAAACATGAACCACTAAAAATGTTTAGAGAGCTGCTTCAGATGTGTAGATGATTCTGAAACAAAAACAGTTACCTCAGTGCAACTGCTGACCATAAGTGATTTGCAAATGGTGACACTTTGTTGCTTTTAGGTTGTTTTTCAGCGCTCTAAACGTGTCTAGAGTCCAGTTCTAAGTGTGATGTTTCAAATCATTAGCCAGGATACCACAGAGAATTTAAATTTTTGTATCACAATGGGCTTGGATGCATTCAGGATGTGGAGTTTCTGCCCTCAGGAGACCGTGTGGGGTCCCCCCGATGGCTGCTGGATGCTGCCTCAGCGCTATTTTGGAGGGCAGTGCTGCAGACATGGAGCTCTGTTGTAATTGAGCTATTTAATTCCTTGGAGAGCACTAAGCTGGCGTTAGAACAGATGTTTTTCATGTGACTGTCCATAGCAGAGACACAATCAATGTAAATAAAGGGCAGCTGGGATGACATGCGGGTCAGGGTTTCTATTTCAGGAGGAAGGGGGATCTCAAGAGAATATGTATATGGTACAAGAATGATTGTAAGCAGCATGTTTTTAAATTTTCTCTGTTAAAATGTTGAGTTGTCAACTATTCGTGGTCTGCTAGGTGTTGAATCTAAAAAACTAGAATACTCAATTGCACTACAGTGCCTTTAAGTGTAAAATTTGCAGCTGTAGGATATCATGCAGGCTTGCATTGTTTTATGCATCCCCATATTGCTGGTTATATTCTCAATAGAGATGGTAAACAAACTGTGCTTCTAGGGTCAGTTATTTGCATCAAAATTGACACACTGAATGCTAATGAGGCAGAGATATCCAATTAATTCATCAGCCAACTCTAATAATTAGCGCAAAGGTTTGGATGTCTTGTTTTTGATGTCTTGTACAATGGTTCAGGTTAGTGTTGTCGAAAATATGTTGGTACCTTTGGAACCAAAAGTAATCCTCCAGACATGGTACCTAGACCCCAGCTCTGCTTAGTGTTTCCACTGCAAGTTTTTCACGGGGGTGGGTTGTTTTCACTCAGCAAAACATTTTATTTTATAGTTATAGTTTACTATGTAAAAACACTCCACGGTATGAACAGTGGTTACGTGAGCCTCAAAACCAGCCACAACTCAGCCCTGAGCAGAGTGACCATCCTCTATTGACCAGTCAACGGACTGCAGTGTTCACAGCTCCACCTTTTAGTACCAGATCTGTGTGCTAGGTACCCCAACAGAGGGGGGACCAAAAATGGGGACAGTACAGAGCAGTTCCGTTGGTACCATCCACAACTTTTCACAGTGGATACGGAACTGTACCGTAACATACTGCTCCGTGAAAACAGGGCTTAACAGCAATATATTAATTAGAGTTCTAATCTGTAATGTCAAAAAATGCTTTCACATTTTCTGCATTGTTTGGCAACTGGGTTAAAACATGTCTGCACCTTGTAATTCAATGTGTAACATATTGCAACTTACATTACCAAAGTAACCACATCCAATTGTGGAGGCTAAACTGAAATTGGTACCCAATTTGAAGCTTGCATTTTTTTGAAAAAAAAAAAACAGTAATAGACAAATAGCGACAAATAGAGAATGTATTAGGGGGTTGTTACACTCCAAAAGCTATGAACCTGCCTAACCAGCTGGTTGTGATCAATAGCATGACTGAACTTATTCCAAAGCCAGCTGGAAAAGCGACAAATTTAAATGTATTGACTCAAGCAAAATGTAAACAGAATACCTTTTGATTGCATTTGTATATAAATGGTAAACTAAATTGGTATTGATCGCCAGAGAGAAAAGGTTGAGAGAAAGCAGCAGAGGGTGACATGAGAGAATCCACTCCTACAGTTTAAGAGTTTGTAAGATGATCCTTGACTATTCCTGGATCAGCCTGGCATTGATCAACAGCTTGACGGATGAGACCAAGACACTTCTTCTTTTAGGCTTCAATATTGCATCGTGATGTCTGCGGCTCACAATCAATAAAAATCCTCCAGACACAGTCCAGATAATCCAGAATGTCAGAACTGTCTCGGTGAAAGTGCAGCTTGTGTTGCTAATTAGTCAGAGGTCTTGTTGAAAGGTGAAGTGAGGCAAAGTGTTGTGAGGGTCAGACCAGGACATGCGGACCATATGGAAGCCTTGGAATTCAGGGGTCAACTTGTATCGAGTAATATGACATCTCTGTGCACACATTTTAGATGTCCTGCCCTCTATGAGAGACCAGAGCAGAGAAGCAGAATAGCAACACACACACACAAGAACTAACCAGGGTCGCCACCAGGCTATATCACAGTTCCAGGCCACCAACCTCCCTCCTCCTCCTCCTCTTCCAAAACAACCCCCATTCTAGTATCACTTACACACATAATCAATACAGGCTCTCTGCTGCTATTGATCCAGGTACGGTGTATACACAGCTGCTGAGCCCAGACTGTGGCCTCCTGCCTGGAATCAAGGACCCAGAAAAGGACACTTGATCACCCGCACCTGGTTCTCCTCAGCCATCCCCAAGATGTGTCAAGCACAGCGAGATCGAGAGACAATACGAACATCAAAGGCTCTCTCTTTATACAACGACAATTACTCGGCGTTCGTGAAATCTATTTGTTGCCAGTCAATGACTCTCTGTTACAATATAATGAAGTGTGCTCTTGAATTATAACTGCAAGGCTATGTAAAGCACTAACCTTTGATTAGCTGTCAGAGCATTAAGGATGGCTTGAATGCCAGCGCCTGTCTTGATGGATAGTGGATACATAGAGAGAAGGCCAACGTCAACCAGTGAGAGCCTAATTTAGGGTAATTATAATGGCGTATGCTCTGGAGAAAGTTGCATCAGACATGATGCAACACGTGAGGCGCAAGTTTTGTTGATTTTGGAGTGATTTAACGTCTGCTCTTCAGCTGAGAATAATCCACTTAAAATTGAGTGACACCAAAAAAAAAACACCCACATCACATTAAGAATGCTTTAAAACGCAGATCTTGGAGGAGCCAGGTGGTGCCAAGAAAACTGCTGTGTCTTTGGAGAGAAGTGTCTGTGCAATTTCAACCGGTTACAAGATGCTGCATTGATTTAATGGGTATAAAGGGATGGATGTTGACATCCCATCCAAGTCTGAACTTGTCATCATTCTCCTCATTCTTTGCTGTCTTATTCTTTATTTGTTTAAATGGAGCTTTATGACATTCAGAACATTAATATAGCAGCAAAACACACATATGCAATGTAAGGATACAGTGGAATAATGGCATCTTAAGCAGAGAATGAAGTCATGCTACCTCTGTGTGTGTCGTCATCTGAGTTTCTTTGTGGTTTGTTGTGGTAAGCTGGTCAGGCAGGTGTGTGAATTACACTGGCTAGCTCATTGGCACCGCTTTGCCATGTGCTCAAATGCAGGCAGTCTGACCCTGGTTAGCACTGTTAGCTCTGTTAGCACTGTTGCTGTTGCTTTGCGCTGATCTTGGAGTGTGGCCAACTTGGTGTTTGCTAGGTTTTGTAATGTTCCAGACCCAGAACAACAAATTTAGTGACTTGCAGTTTATTTCGATGCATGCTGCCCAGAGTAATCCTGTCCGCGGCTCTTTGTCATCAGCCTGGAGTCCCCCCCCTCTGTCCTCTTGTGCAGTGCAGTAGGAAAGGAGCCACAGCCCACCATGGGAGTTCAGTTGTATTGACTTTATATGTTTGCTCTTTGGATTGGAAGCGCGAGAAAATGGTGCTCTATAGTATGAGCACCATAGCTCTCATGCCTTTAAATGTTTCAATGAGGGTTTTTCTATTGAATCTAATTGATGATGTCACCAATATGCAGATGAGCATATGTCGCCATCTATTGATTTTAGCGACTTTTAGAGCTAGTGCTAGCTACTTTCATTTGAGAAGAGTTGGCACTGAGCACCGTCAGCTGCTAGCTGCCAGCTCAGCCACCTCCATATTGAGAACCATGTCCAGACGACTCATGCTCTGAGTTTCACATAGAGCCCCTTCGACTGGCGTGAACACTTAAGAAAATGAAGTCCGCCATGCTTTGCAAAGGTATCATATTTGCTGCTGCTGTTCTCTCCTGCCATAATAACTAACCTGGCAGGATGACAGGAGCAGTCTGTCCAATAAATGAGCTGCAGATGAGACCATCAAAGTTTTGTGCACATGCCAAAGATATAAAAATAATGTAGATGGGTTATAAGTGTACTTCGATGAAGGGCCACCTACTCAGCATTTTTAATATAAAATTCATTACTATAACCAACTCATTTTATGCCGGTCAGTGACATTGATGTGTTGCTTTGATGAGGCAGAGTGCATCATTACTTTATCTGACATTACTGGATGTGGCCCCCCCATAAGAAAAGTTAATGAGTTAATTAGTTTATTGTTTCTCATGCAGATGTTTTTATTTTGAACATACACATGAAGTTAGACATATAAAAGAAACCAACTCATGAACAACACCTGTGCATGTTTGCCTTCTGTATGTGACACATACTGTGTTGCTGAATGGCAGTTGAATTCTTTTCTTCGTTTCTATTGAAGCAGTGTAAGTAGTGACATAAATTGCAAAAATGCTGCCAAGTAAACTTCACCATTGAGTTTTGGTCTGAAGAAGTTAAACTGCAGCAACTGTTGCCTCTCACTCTGTGATTGATGGTTGCCTGAAGGCTCTTGTATAGCTTGGTGGTGGGACTGAATATTGCCTGGAGCATCTGAAGGCAGCTTTGCCCGTAATGACAGCAGACCGTAACTGCACCCTGGGAATTCAATTACCTTTAATTTTACCTTCCCCACTTCAACATATTACCCTCTGTCAGAACCAATGAGTTTAATCAAATGAGTTCAAATATGATGTGTTTTCCTCTGATTGATAATCACACATGGATTGGGCTGGCTGCCGTGGCATAATTAAATTGTCACAATAACCTGCAAGAAGTGTAAATTTTCACTGCTGGAGATGTGGCATTAGCATTGATTCGTTCAGAGGACCTGAGCTGATGTGGTATTGTCGTAGCCTCATGCTTTTGACAGATCAGAAATGACACCTGGATTAGTGAAAATGATTTGGTCTTGTAGGGGGTTTTGGTGGGGATTAATGGTGGCTTGATTCACATTGTAAAGATTGGGTTTGAGGTGTCGCGGGGAAAAGACACATCACTTACTCCCATTCACACAGTGTAACCCCAGAGACTGGAGTTCAATCCCTACATCAACACTTTGCTTCTCTGCGCCCCCGTCCTTTTATCTCTCACTACTTAGGTTTCTTTCTTAAATTAATAATGAGGAAATAGAATAAGTTTGAGGGCAATTAGTTGCCTCAGAATAGAGATTATTCTGACTGAATGGCATCCACATAAATTCAAGGATGAATGGTAGTGACTTGCAGAAAACCAGTCAAATGAAGTGTGAAAGAGACAAATAACTCACTGAAACTAGTACCTTCTTTTGAAAAAGATGCTAGCAGAGATACTACATTCAGCGAGATTATTAGTCACTCTAGAAAAGTACAGCTTGGTAAATGTCAGTGGCTGGTGGTGCTCTGGTTTTTGATGCGTTTTCAGGATTTCACATTGTCACTGTGGTAGTTCTTACCTTTCCTGCATTGTTGTAATTTAATTCCTGATTTGTGAGCTAGCGAAACAAAATTTTTCATTGAAGCTAATGAGGCATGTTGCTTCATCCGCACTAGGGCTGCCCCTTGAAAATCATCAGTCAGAGACCCCTAGATCGACTAAGATTCTTCAAGATGATAAGTCTTTCCTTTTTTTGCTGTCAGTCAGTGTGTAGTGTACTTCTGGAGACGTTCTGGTTCCTAGATATAGCTCTCTGGACATGGACCCGGGGTGAGTCTGAGTGAGATGGAGGAAGCTGCTTGGAGGGGGGGAGGCTTTAGAAGATATACTCTCACTCTGTTGACGCGAAATATGCACATGTACAAACAAGACCTATGCATGCATTAAACAGAGAGATGTCAGAGCCGGAGACGGCCCATGGACAGGCGCCCCAAGCAGTTGGGTGCTTAGTGCCTTGCACAAGAGCGAACCAGCATCTCTCCAGCTACCAGTCCACACTCCATATTTGGTCTGGATAGGGACTTAAACCAGTGACTCTCCGGTTCCCAACCCAAGTCCCTATGTACTGTGCTACTGCTCAGTTAGACTCTTAAGATTAAATTACCTCCTGCTTTCTGCTTAGAAGTGTTGAATTTACAGCTCACACCAATTTAATATGTTGCAGTCTTTGGCTTTTGTTTGAAATCTAGTGTCTGCAAAAAATGTTGATGCACATTACCGACTTGTCGTTAGCATAGTTAGCATGCATTAGCTCAACTTTACTATATTACGTGAATGTTGCTTTCACCCTGAATGTCCTGCGGAACCTCATCCAAACTCTCAAACTCTGTTTTGTACAGAGTCGGGTGCAGCTGTAGTTCATACCAACACTCACACTGCATCTAAACAAGCAGCCTGCTCATTTGTTTCAGGAAGGAGAACCTGGCTCAGCACATTGTGGCTGATCTAAATTGTGCAAGTGCACCTTCCACTACTTTTTCATATGATTGGTACAGTTAAACTCTCCATCTGCCGAGAGGTTTCTGTGATAACTTTACAGAGTTGTAAATTCTTGCCTCACAGTATTAGAAGTAGTGTTTCAGCATCTCATAAACCTTAAAAGTCATAAATAAATTGGCCAAACCAGATGGCAATGATTCATATTTCATCCTAACATTGGTACCTGTGGCAGCACAGCCACATAAATGCAGTTGCTTGCCTTTTTTAACACAGTGCTATTATTTGTCTTAACGCAGCCTTATTCCCCAGAGTGTCTGCTGCTTGGTGCTGCTGCTGGCTTCACTTGATCTTTATAGTCGTGTCAGGTCAGATTATGTGTTCCACCTCACATCACAATGAAACTACAGTGCTATGATCAGATGAAAGTGGCAAACAAGACTCATTCTTTCCCATTCCACGCCACACATGCACTCACACGCCCGTCTGTGTTGTGGTGGTAGTTCCCATCATTTTTGAAGGCAGAGGTGCTTGTGTAAGCACTACAGCAGGGGTCAACCAACATGGGGCTCAAGGACGTTGTAGTAATGTAATCTTAGCTGTTAATAGGACTCTGAGGGGGGGGTGTGATAGCCTAAGAGTGGGAAAGCACTGTAACCTGATAGAGGCTACTTACATCCACCACAGGGCATGAGTACACACACAGACACACACCACACACACACTGAAACGATTCTTTTCCTTTATCTGCTTTCGATGCTTTACAGTGCTGTTCTTTCAACAACCTTACAATCATCTCATTAGAAAACACTTTAGTGAAGCCAGATGCTTTAAGACTTTAACCTTTGACTCTGATTTGGCATTCAGAGGTTAGAGGAGTGTGTGAGTGTGTGTGTGTGTGTGTTCATCTAAACAGTGATCACAGTCAGAAGGGATCGATAAAGAGCGGATAGGGCTCTAATCAATACCCATCAGAGTTCCGCTGATCAAATATTTATCCAGGAAGAGAGAAGAGAATAGACTCCCTGTCTGTCTGCCTGCTCATCTGTCTGTCTATCTGTCTGTTTGTCGTTTTCTTTTCCAGGTCTTTCTGCACACGTCTGGCCTCTCTTTCTTTGTAACAGGAGTCACCCTCAGGGCTCTTAGTGCCTGTTGACACAAAGATGCTTCGCTCAGGAGAAAGGCTTTTGAAGTCCGGGTATCTTAATCAAAAACTGACTCGTAGTGTTGAGGTGGAGCAGTGCTGGTTGTGTTTTTATGTCACTAAAGTAACCAGCGTTGAAAATAGTTCATCTTTTGTGGAGATGCATCCTGGACTGCCTGCCAAACTGCAGCAGGCGACCAGTGAGTGACAAGAGATGCTGGAAAAACAATCTGTTGTTTTGTCTCTCTTCTTCTTCCATTCTGCCTGAATTAGAGCTGCAACTAATGATTATTATCTTTGTCGACTAATCTGTCAACGGCTTTCTTGATTAATCAATTCGTTGTTTAGTGCGTAAAATGACAGAAAATTGTGAAAAATGTCAGTCAGTGTTTCTCAGAGCACAATATTACGTCCTCACATGTCTTGTTTTGCCCAAAATCCAAAGATATTAAAGGAGCTATATGTAAGAAATCTAAAGCAAATAGTCGTAAAATCATCCTAATATGTCACAGAGACTAAGGAATAATGTTCATATAACATACTGATCTCACCAACAACAATAGTACAGCCAGAATATTCTCATTTAAAAAAAAAAAATTACGGCCCGCAAATCATGTTTATGTTTTGAATTTGTGTTTTGGCCTGTTGCGCCACCCACCGCCATCTACCAGTCACGCAGTCAGTAGAGTCTCAGCATCAGTTACAGTTACGACTGAGCTACAATGGCTGACGGTGCGACTAAACCCAAACAACCTCGTTATGATTCCCAAAAACGCCAAGACAAAACTCGAGGCAAAGCGAGGGTCTATATAGGAGATGCTTGTGAACGGTGGAGACGGTTGAAAGCGGAGAAGAATTTGAAATCGGATGTCGAAGTGGCCACTCTTCTCCTTGACAGGTAAGCTTTAGCCAAAGTTGGCTAACTAGCATCATAGCTAGACGGGGATGGACATTTTGAATACTTTCAACTGTTATTCATTTTCGATCATACATTGTAGCCTATATGCAGGTGGGTCATCGACCCAACTGATTTTTTTGAGAAACAAACGTTAGCAGCACGGCAAGCAGCATTAGCAGTGTCCCGGTACATAGCATTAGCAGTCTCCTCAGCTGTATCCCGGCAGCAGCGTTAGCAGCAGAGAAGCCGGACTTGCTCGAACGGTCCGCTGGAAAACCGAAGATCAAGGACGCGGCGACGCGGCCCTGCCACGGCAGCTGCCCGTGGGCAAACAGATCACGGCAGCAGAGCCGATAGGATTCAGTTCTAGTGAATGTGTGTTTCCACCGGCTGCGGCTGTGCTGCGTTCCGGCTCCGTCTCAGCTGCGGCACCCCGGAGCCCTCCGCAACAGATACGCAGGACTTCTATTTTTGCCGTCAGTCTCCAGCGTGCCGCTGTCCAGCAGCCTCAAATCTGTAGGGGAGGGCGGGCAGAGTGCAGTAACTGTTTTGGCCACATTCTTACATATGGCGCCTTTAAGTTTATTATCATAGCGGAGGAAAGAAACCAGTAAATATTCACATTGAAGACACTGGAATCAGAGAATTTTTACCGTTTTCTTCTTTAAATAAAAAAGCAGAATGTATGAATTGCTTATCAAATAATTTGACGTTTAATAGTTGAGAATTAATCGATTAATCGAATAATCATAGCAGCTCTCGTCTGAATTGAGCCGTAGACATGATAAGGGATTGTGGGGGGGCTGGAGCATATCCCAGCATGGGGCGAGAGGCAGGGTGCACTTTGGACAGGTCACCAGACTATCACAGGGCTGACACATCGAGACAACCATTCACACTCACATTCACACCTACGGACAATTTCGAGTCACCAGTTAACCTGCATGTCTTTGGACTGTGGGAGGAAGCTGGAGTACCCGGAGAAAACCCATGCTGACACAGGGAGAACATGCAAACTCTGCACACAAGTCTGGGATTCATGATTTTTTTTTTTACCTGACTTTGTTCGTACTCTGCGCACAAATTTAGAACCGCCTCAGACTAATGCATTGACAAAGTGTACTAGATGAAATTGATGCCTTTTCATCCTGATTAGTTACTGTCATAATTAATACTCCACTACAAAACTAGTTTCCCAGTTCTAACTTGTGGAGGATTTTCAGAATGTCCACACTGAAGTGTTTCAGTTTTGGTTTTTTCTTTTATTTGACTTGGCCTATTGTGATCGGCTTCTCCCACAGATTTCTAGCGCCATGAAAGTGTCCATATGTAGCCAGTGTTAATTGGTAGTCTATTTACAGGCATGCGGGGCGTATAAGAGATTTTGATCTACCTCCAAGCAGGTGTTAAGATGACATATCTAGCCTTGTTGGGATTCATTGCAGCCTGTGCCTTAATGAGAGAGTGCATCATGAGAGACTGACATAACACGTTTGAAGAAAGTGAGAACAGCTTATTAGCTGTTTCTGACTGCCAAGACATTCACTAATACATGTGTAGGAACAACACCAGTCCAGGTAAACATATTTCCTTATACTGTATAGAGAAATGGGGCGGGCACGCGTCTGTCAGTTTAGAATGATTCTGATTCACTAACAGAAGCACTGTGGTAAGAACAACATTGGCTGGTGCGCAGTTATTTTGTGCATAAAATAAGAACATTCTCATGCACGTATTAGTCAGTATTTCCATAAAGCAGCTCTGCTTATTGACCTGCAATGTATTGTGTTGGTAAAATGTTCATTAAAGGAATAGTTAACTGGCAAACTTTCTGGTGGTTGTCATAGTTTCAGGTGATGTGTCTTCATATTGCCTTTCACTTGTGCCTTGCTTTTTAATATGATGATTTTATTTTCACTTCATTATGATCCCTGTACGAGGAAGACCAGGTAAAAAAGACTTGGCTGTGACACGGTGGATGACACATTGTGAAATATCGATCTGTCGGGCATATCTTCACCCTCAGTCTAATTAATTTGTGTTAACTCTGTGTAAAGCTTCACTGCTCTGTTGAACAGCCATCCATGGCGTTGCTTTGTAAGGCGGAGAGGAACACATTAGCAGCTCCTCCTCAAACAAGATCAGTCCAAAACACACATGATAACAGCATGTAAAAACATGTTAATTTATTGGCTGTTGGGAGTCTCTCTATCTCCCCTGTCTTCCTTGCTGGGGGGAGGCAGGATTACTCCAAAGTCTGAGGATGGGCATGTTTGGCGAGGTGATTACAGGGCTGCTCTGTTATCCTGGTTGGGTTAATGGTGAATGTTTAACCGTGTTTTTCTGCCCCCTCTTCCACCACCTCCAGCAGGTTTAATGCTGCTTGAGTTGTCAGGTTCAGGGGGTTAATTCGCTGCCTGTTTTTTCTCTCGCATTGAGCTTCTCCTTCCAGCTGTTTCAGCTATTGGCAGGCGGCTCTTTACACTCTTACATCAGCCCTCCCTGGCTCGCTGAACTGTGGAGCTGGCAAAAGCGAGTGGCGAGGGGAGGAGGTGCTGCAGGAGAGCAGGAGGTGCTGCCAGTTGGCTGAAGCAACGAGAAAGTGAGGGTTTTTCGCTAAAGAGAGCCCCTGTAGCTGCAGTGATAACAGAATGATAGTGTGTGACTCAGAGGCAGAGGAGACGGGTACCTTGATGCAGTGTTGAGCAGGAGATAAGACGCACACACTCTGACACATAAAAGCAGCATGTTTGGAGATGTGTGTGTATTTGAAGTGGTTGAGTGGTGCGACAGCAGCAGTGCGGAACATACACACTTAGATTGTGTACAAAAGCAGCTGGTGATTTGTGTGTGTGTGCATGTGTGTTCAAACCTCTGGTTAAAACAGAATTTCATCTAACAGACAAAACAACATCCAACAGTTTCACTTATTTAACTCAAATGTTCTTCCTTTTCTTTCCTGTACTTTCAACCCTTCTACTCTCACTGCAAGCTAATGAACTGCATCAATCTTAATGAAGCCAATATTAAAATACAGAGCTTTACCTAATAGACAATGAAGGCATTATGAATGAAAATGAATCTAATGGGAGCTAGAATTCTGTTACTTCTGAATGATGACAGCAACAACAGTTGATATAGGTGTCTAGTTTGTTTGCTAGTTTGCCGACAGTGACGCCAAAAATAAGTTACTAAAATATCCTACTTTTAAATCAATATTTCCCTTCAATTTATAATTATCTTTGATCGTTTGTTAGTAGAGCTGGGCAATATGGCTAAAAATGTTCTCCTTCTTCTGTCAGTATTAATAATTGCAATGCTATCAAATGATCATTTGAAGTTTAAAAGCTGATTTCTGCTCCTGAGTGAAAGTTGAAGGAGCCATACGTTCAATTGTGGTTTAAACCAGTGGTGTGGTGGAGGGTATAGGCAGGTGTACGGGGTATACCCACCTATTTTTCTGTCCATTTACAGTATACCCACCCATCAGCCAAAAAGCCACTGGAATATACAAGAGAGTATACCCACTTCCTCCTCTGTTACCTATCCATCTACCTAGTAATATACACCAACCTCATTAACTAACACTTTACATTTATTGTCAGAACTTTACAAACATTTGCCAAACAGCAGAAAATTTAAGTTTTAGGCAGATTCAAAACAATTATAATCAAAATAACATCAATAAAGAAAACAATAAAAAGACAAAGAAATCTTAATACACTACCCTGGTGGTAGCCTAGATGATGCAGAACAACCACTGCCAAGTCCAAACTAAGAGAAGAGGATTTTGGCACACTTAACATCTATGCAGTGTTTCACTTTACTGTTGAGCTTTTGGTCAGTAACTTACTTGAAAGAAAAGCAAAAGATGGACTTTGATGACATAGTGAAGCAGTGTGGGATCATGCATTGCTGATTAAAATCTATCTGACACGACTGAGGCAGAAATCACGTTTACGGACAAGGAAATGTCTGAAAGTTTTGTTCATGTTACCTTTAGTGGCGTTATGTCATATCATTCTAATGAAGCAGGTTAGTCAGTCATGTTAACTTGTTAACTTACCATTATCGTCTATTGAGTAAATGCAGCATTATTATTGAATATATATTTGACTAAATGCTGTCTTAGTCTGACTCTACAGATGGGAACGAAATAAATGTTACAGCACAGATTATGTGAAGCATTAATTTTAATTTGAGTGTTTTTATAGAGTGCTTTGATCTAATAGTTTGTCTCTGCAGTATAACTGATGATGTGGATGACTCCTTTTTGTTTGAATATTTAGTCTCACACATTTCCTCTCTATTCTTCTGCCCTCCTATACCTACTCTTTTCTCTGCATCATCCTCTTTGCCTTGCTGTTTTAACTGCAGAGCCCCCCCCCCCCCCCCCCCCGGAAATCTTTCAGTTTGAAGTGGAGGGTTTCACCCATCACAGTGAGAGTCTGTTGTTTATGATTGCAGCTTAAACCATAAACGGGGATGGTCTTAAAAGTTCAAAAATGTTTTGTCAAGTGTTGCACTGTTTTTGAATTCTAGCCAGCAGGGTGCAACAATGATATCACAGGAACTGTTTTTGGAAATTAACCTTCCCAGAACCTCACCAAACCATGATAAGTGAGGCTCTGTTATAGCTTTAGAAATTACGAAGTGTGCTTTAATTGAAACCCACCCTTTTATTAGCTTCAATATGCTCCAAGGCCAGATTATATTATTTTATGGTGTTAAATTATTCTCTCAGTCGAAGTAATTTTCTATCGTCACAGCCCGAAAATGGCATTTCTAGCTGTGAAGGTGCGGATCCTTTTTAATTCTGCCTATCAAGTTAAGCTTATTTTCCACACAGCATGTATGCTGTGTTAAACCACAATAGGGAAGTACATTGGTTTCCATCCTAACTGCTGTTACATACAGGTTGAGTCTATATGCTGCAGAGATTCATGGGGTAAACTCTGAGTCTCTGTCTGTTTGGATTGCTTTATCAAGGTCAGCTCAGGCTCCACAGCACCTGCCAAAAATTGAAGACTTTGCCTCATCCAGAATGCAAATGAGGCTGTTTGGGTGTTTGCATATCTTAATTTAGACTACAGTAAGCACTTTTGACTAAAGGTTAACTTAGATTTGGAAGCCAAGCCTGCCAGCAGCTGAGTTTCAGCTGTTTTGGAATGATGCAGTATTCACAGCGGAGGACGAGAGGAGTATGTGCTCCTTGTTTGTGTGCATCCATATATATGTATATATGTGTGTGTGTGTGTGCATGCATGTGTGCGTGAACCGGAGGTGTGACAGAAAAGAAAAAGCTCATTTATCACAACATGCTCTGGAACCTTCCAGGGGTCAGTCTGCTGTCCAAGTCTTCTCTAATGAAGAACACAGCCGAGCCAATCAGGGCGTACCTCCAATGAGGCGGCCCCAACAACTAGCCAATCAAACATGTGAAGTTCAGCGGAGCAATGGGGCAGAATTGATGAGAGGAGTAAGTCCTAGTGAAGGATCACCATAAGCTGCCTGAGATAACACTACGCTGGAGCCGAGAAACACTCAGCTCCATGGAAATGCAATAAAGCCTGAACCATATCTCACTGTTGGGCGATGGGTGATAACAGTCCCATAGTGGAGTATGGAAAATAGCCCATTGAAATGCAGTGTGAAATACAGCGCCTCCACAGCTATACATGTAGAGCAATGGAAATGGGATGATGTGTGAATACAAGTGGTTAGCAATATTACCTTTTGGTCCCCTCTATTCTTTAACGGGACAAAGAATGAGCCGCTGAGACGATTTGTTAAATCATGGCAGTGGAGGTGTTCTGTGTAGGGCCTCTGCTGCGACTGTGAGCTGAATACAGATTGCAGTTTAGCTCCATAGTTCACTCTGAGGGCACGCCGACGCTCTGTGTTCTTAAAAACCGTTTTACTGAGTCCTCCTCCAGCAGAGCTGTGATATACTTTACAAGCACTTATCTGAAACCAGTTAGAGGAAACATTGTTAGTATAATGTTAGTCTGATACGGCCTCTGTTATTCTGCAGTTCTTGGTTTCTTTGTAACGTTGGTACTTTGTCGTTCTTGGTGGTATGTATTTCTGTTCTGCTCCTTTTGAATTCTCCTATACCTACTTCTTTCTTGGTACATGCACTGCATTGAGTTAAAAAGTGTTATTTGAGGCAGTCAGTGTTTAAGGAGTAAAAGTCACATTAATTTTCTGCATATAAGTTAGATGACTGACTGCAGGATTTTTTCCAGTAGTGGTGCTGAAGTGCTCAAGGGTTTTTTAGCACTGCCAGAAGATATTTACCACATCTGCAGACACAAGAAGGACTTCAGATAGCTAGATAATTGAACACAGCTGTAGATGGCGAATTACCTTTAATAAAACACTTCCCAAACCCTGTGTGCTGCTGCAATCGCTCCTGCAGGTGGGGGCAGATGTAACATTTGACATTTTGTGTTTCAACCAATATTGTGACTCTTACATTGCTTGAAAAAACATTTGATGGCTCACAGACACAGTTACCTACATAAAGTCTGTATACAAACGTTCAAGCGGTTCGAGCGGTTCTTGAGTGATGACATCAAACTGCCCCCGGTCTCCCCTATTCAACCCTGCATTTCCAGTCGCAGACAAAATGACTTCTATCCTAAACAAATTCAGATCAGAAAGAGGTGGTATACATGAAGATGGCATGTCGGTCATGTGGGCACAATACAGGACAAAACAAAGCTAATTGTGAACACTGCCAGGAAACAGCAGAGTGTATCCCATCCTCTACAGAAGCTCTCAGTGCGGTGTGTGTGTGGCGAGCAGGGTGAAAGAGACAGTGTGTCTGCCCTCGGGACAGGCAGATGAGCTGGACAACAGGTTAGTTTTAAAACATGAATGTTACAGTGAATTTTCAGTGTGAGCTTTAGTTTGTCAGAACCACCAGACCAGTGAAGCTATTTAAGCAGTGTATAGAGAAATTGTCTTGTGTGTTTTGCGTCATCTGATCGGCCTTTAAGCTGTTAAGACCTCACTGGACTCCAGACAGTGAATTAATAGATAGTCACTTAGAGACTCAGGGACTTTTTTACTTTATTTATTTCTGTTGGCACCCTATTTATTGTTGTTCAGGTTTTAATGTGACTCTATAGCCCTTTTAAATAGGAATTGTGCAAATTTGCAGGAAAGGGTGCCTCGTTCTTTTTAAACCAAAAAGGTTCCGGCAATATGTTTACCCCTACGCGGTGGAAATTGGGCACCTCCGATCACTTGCCGATTCGGCTCTGTGTGTCTAAGCGCTCGCAGCTTGCCTGCAAAACAGCGCAACATTCGCCGAAAATCTGGCAGTGTAAAAGGGGCTTATATGAGGTAGTGGATACAACAGGATACAGTGGATACATGGGGATGAATAAAGTATTTGTCTATCCATCTATTTATCTGTCCATCCATACATCTGAATATCAGAGAAAAACAAACACTGGCTAAGCTATTAGAGCACCATTACCCAGGGTTGTTCAATTTATAATCCTTGCTGGTCACGGACTCTGGCTGTTAAAAGCAGAGATAGTGAGGTAATTGCATATGTTGATTTTTTTTAATACATCAGTGGTGCTAATCATTTAGCAGCAGCACAGCACTTCTCAGATTGGTCGGACATGAAACTCTCCTGGTTGTATCATCAGTTAAAAAGATGAGCAACTGTGTGAAAAATATCTGGTTCTTTAATAAAAAGACAGGAACAAATCTATAAATCTGAACTGAAAAGTCAAGCACAGTTTCCAAGGAGCATTTTGGTGGGAAACATTAAATCACCAAGTGTAAAATTCTGCTTGAAAAAAAAAAATGACAGAAAATTTCTCAGAAAACAAAACTGACCTAAGACTGATGACCGAAACATGAACCTGCTGTTAAATTATCATGGAGGCTGCTTCTGTGTTTTGAAACATTGAGGATATCATCAAAGAAAATGGTTAAAAATGCTTTAAAAACCAGCAGCTCCTCTTGTTTAACAGCTTTGTTTCACATCTTTCTATACTGGAAGAGCAATCCCTCCTCTGCTTAGATTTTTCCCATTTTTTTTCAATGTTTTTCTCTTCCTTATGAGAATCTGTGGCTCAGTGATATAGGGGGTTTATGTTATACAGATTGTAAAGCCCAAACTTGTGATGCTGGAATATATAGATAGACTTGACTTGAAACAACATAAAAATACAAAGATTTATGTGTATGAGGAGGGTGATCTTGACATCTGATAGCCAGGAGTTCTTCATGCTCTGAAAGCGTCACAAAATGAAGATAAATCCGCCTTCCTTAAATTACGGCGACTGGGGGAGTTGTTTTGGCCGCCGTCACATTAAAGCGTTTTCTGAGATGTGCTTTGACATGATTAATGACTGTTGGTTTGTGGGCTTTGACCAAGGATTATTAGACCGTTGCATCTCTTATCTTATCAACCCGCCAAGATGCTGCTAGTCTGGGTAAAGGTGTTGGTCACAGGAAATAACCTTTCAAGGAGTCAGGTGTGTTTACTTGTAGTAAAAGTGTGTCAGGAGGGCAAACTCCAGTTTCCTCACAGAAACTTGGCCTCATTTTACAAGGGCTTTCACAATGAAGGCTTTACAGGCATTACAAATGAGTCCTGGAAGGCCAGTCTCTCTGGACCATTTGTTTTATTTTTGGTAGCCCTGGTTTTGTGCTCCATTGTGATTTGTCTTATGGAAGAAAGCAGGTGAACACTTTTAATTTTCCAAACCACACAAAATTAATGATGGAGGCAGACTGGATTAGTTTGCTTAATTGTCTTCCTGTCCATGCAGTCATTTTGAGTTCTGCAGATGCTCTCTTCGACTTAAATGGAGTTTGACGTCGGCTTGCATCAGAGACAAATTGTCAAACCGTCAGATGCGCCTCTCCTGTGTTGCTACACTCGCAGCCTTTCACTGGGTCAGTTTAGTAACGTATGTGTGAGATACTTGAAGAAAGAAAAACGGCCATCGAACTCAGATGATATCGACTGGAGTCCAGAGGCGCTGTCGCCTGCCGATGATGTACGAGGTGAGGAGGAGCGTTCATCAACGAGCGGGAAGATTACTCCTCCATCCCAAGACACCTCTCTCTCTCCATCACCTCTCTCTCTCACTTCCTCTGTCACCTCCCCAAGTGGGGATCCATCACCCTCTCACCACCCCCTCTACCTCTCTCCACTACATATTACAGTGGCTCCTCTCAGACACTCCTCACTTTGCTCTCCCTCTGGATGTTTATTGATCCTGCTTTTTCCTTTCCTCCTCCCTGATTAGGAGCTAGTAGGTATTATTGGCCCACTGCAACCTCTCATTTTGGGAAATATTAACCTAGCTCGAATCACAGTTTCCAGGGTTACTAAGTGATTGTGTGCATCGCAACACCAAAGTGGCAAGATCAGAAAACATATCTTGCAAAGAGCTCAGAATCTGGCTCCCCATTACACGGTATCTGCAGGTCTGGAAAAAGTCTTACAAAGCATTAAATCATCATCACTCATTCTAACGTATTTAAAGTCCTAAACATGTCTTTCCTAAAGTCTTAAAGCTCACGACAAACAAAGCTGTTGGTCCATGTTGGGCCATCGCTGAGTGTCCGTCACCCTAGTCGGTGCGCTTTATCCTGCACCATTGGCCCTCATTGGTGCTAGTCAGCTTTATTTCTGCATCATGTTGAATCGGCAACGGTGGAGCCCGTCAGTGAACAAAATCACTGATTGGCAGTTCAGCTCACCGTATGTGAAGAGAAGCGGAAGTGAGGCATGTAAACAAAGAGCCAAAGTCAAGAGGGAGAGAGGTCGCAACAGACTTGTCTTTCTTCAGCCATTGAGCTCTTTAACAGAAATGTTTCCTGACAGATCGTGTTGTATTGTTCAGTGGCGCACTGTAAATATGCTCTGCTCTTTCAGCATTTGATTGTGTTGTTTATGTACTAACTGGCTAACTAGCGTCAAGACGGTCCTCTGGTTTCCCTTTTTAAATGGAAATTACAGACTGCCGACGTTTGCTGGTGTGGAGAATTATTTCCTTTCACACAGGCGCAAAACATACACGTTAGTTGGCCTTTGGCTGTACTCGTTGTGGTGTGTTCATGTGCAACTTTTTGACAGACACAGGCGATGTCGGGCAGCATAGCAGGCAGCTTTTTTAGCCGCTAGTTGTCTGAAGTCAGTTTGGTTTGTCTGATCCTTTAAATGTCGTCTCTTACCTGACTTAATTTTAGTTATAAAAATATTTTCAGACTGTTTGGGGAAGTTAGACATAAACTAAAAGTAATTGGATTGTTACGGCAGTGTGCACCAGGAGGCTGTCTGAAAACATCCATACATCCCTTCAGTGCCAGGGCGCATTACTTTAACTAATTGTAGCAGATAAAACATCTCAGTATTTTACTTACATAATATGTACAGTATGCAGGGTTTCCCTCGGGTTGACTGCTGTGGGGTGGTGGATGGGCTGCGTGGCTAATATTGGTCTTGCAGAGCTAGGAGGAGTATTTCCTCCCTGACAGCTAAGATAGATCAAAGCTGGTCTTTCTCTGCTTGTCAGGGGGTGCAGCTGTCTCAGCAGGAGAGCTGCTCATGTTCTGGCCAGGACCAGCTTCCCTCCCATTCCCTCCCATCAGCAGTATCTTCTAGCATCCTTGCCACTGTTTCCAGACTCAGGTTGGACAGTGCGTTTAAATAAAACCCCCCACAGATAATTTAGCTTAAATCTCAGACAATTGGGTTGGTCGACATCTGTCCATCACTGTAATGTAACCAGTTGTCACTAAGTCAACTACAGTTCACCTCAACTGTCTCTCCTCCCTTGTGCTCCGTGTGTCATGATCAGATTAGATCAAAGAAGGAGAAAGGTTTGTAATCTTAGTGAAGGCAGCTGTTTTAACAGAATTGTAAAACTCAGAATACTCTTTTGGTTGAGATCCAGTTCTGTTAGCTAGCTCTACAATATATGATCAAAATCCTACCCAGGATTCCCATGAATGAATACCTCCAAAAAGTTATGAATAGAAGCTCCCTCTGTATGTGAAGTTGCACAGAAGAGAAGAGAAGTTTTAGGGTCCCAGAGTGTGACAGATGCACAGTAACCTGTCAGGAGAGTGAGATGTATGCTGTTAGCTAAATTTGTCACCCAGTGAGGCTGGGAGAGAACAGACCTGAGCGCAGTTTGTCACCCACACACACAAATACACTGTACACAGATGGACCACATCAGCATTTTTGCCGTGTGGTCCCCTGAGGGTGAAGGTCAGCAGACTTGTTGGTCGTCAACACACACTGTAAGCCTCGTCTCCCTTTAAAGGACAACTTCACCCTTTTTTAAACTGCATATCCTTTTATCTTTCAGAGCGTGACGAGCCTATAGTGTGCTCCATTACATTTGTCACTAATTGTGGGAATCATAGCTGGTGGGGCGGCTTTGCTCACCACAAATCCAACACCTGCTGATGCAATCACAGGCCAAGCAGAAGCAAGAAAGCCTCATTTCAAACCCCAAGACCTTGAATCATTCCCTCAGTCAAACAACACTGAGACTTTGAAACCAGTAAAGATAAAGTTAGAATTTTAAACCAAGTGGCAGAAATTAGACTTTGAGACTGTTTTTTGTTGCGACTGCTCGTTCATCACAACCTGCAGGATTTGTCAAGAACGCTGTTAATCCATGTGAAGTGGATTACAAGTAGACAAGTTCGAAATTAGTGAAATGGGGCTTGAAATTCATGTCGGCTCTGACTTACTAGAAGCCTCTCGCTCCCACCTGCTGTTAATTTCTGTTGTTAACACTTCTACACTTCTAATTAAATCATAAAGTATTTTTTTTTTTCATAAAGATGTACATAATTGATAGAACACAATTATGCATTTTGAGAAACTAAGAAAATAGAGGTAGATGAGAGGGAGTGAAGGACCTTAAAATGAATCACTGCACTTAGATAGTTAAAAATAACTCGTGGACCACATTCAACATTAGAGACTGATGAGTAACCAGGTGTCTCTGTAGGTGGGGTAGTCCTGTAAAAGTGGCTCATACATGAGCTATGTAAGCAGTGACATAAGGTCCTAATACTTCTTCAACAGTTTTCCTGCATGCAGAAAAAAAAACTTGTTGAGTTCGTCACCAACAGCAATTTCTTGCCGCTCTAGTGTCATGACTTCAGCAATGGTGATGTCACACAGGCTCTCCATCTGTGTGTGTTGGTCTTGTGTTTTAATTCCACAATAAAATACTCAACTTAATGAATGAATTTCAATAAAGTCATTCATGGTCAAAACTGTAGCTCCTCTTAAATAGATTTCTGTCAAAAATAATGCTGAATTAGCAAGCGAAAATGTTAGTGTGCTACCTTCAGGAATAAATGACAGTGGAGGATAAACCCATGGACATATATTCGTAGACGGCACATAGACTGTGTCAGCTCGTTGCGGTGATACATCAACATCACCACCATATTTGAGAGAGCAAGACTTGCCTTCAAACAGATGGAACTAAACAGAAGAGCTGCAGTTTTTCTGGATAAAAGCACTATTTATGTGTATATTTTTTCTACCGATTGCAATGAGTCATTTTTATATTAACAGGTTTATAATCTACATGTCGTACGAAAAACAAAAGTTTTGCCCTCACTTAATTAGGGTGTCAATATTTAGGCTATAATCCCTGTGAAAAATAAGTCATCGTCATTAGGAGTTGCAAAAACTCACATTTTCTAGCCTGGATTTGGCTTATTTTCCTTAATATCAGTTGTAGAAATAATGTCCCATTATTATATAATTTAATGTGGAAGCAAGCAACTTTTTAACTATCTACCGTGCTAACTGTTAGCTGCTTATCATCGACGTCTTGATCTTAACAGAATATAGTAACTTCCACCACTGTTCATTTCAGAGAGGCCACTGCAAGAAAATGTGAATATAAAAATGACTCGTTGCAACAAGTCTTGCTCTCTCCAATATGGTGGCGACATTGATGGAGGATCCAGTGGCTAATGAGGCATCTAAGTTTCTGCCCTTTTGATTTTGGCAACGTGGTCTTTCCTCTGGTGTCACCACCTGACTGACCTTATTTTTTTATTTTTTGTGCCCCACGAGTTCTAGGCATCAAGGATAACAAATTTATCTCCATGCTTCTCACCCATCCAGCAATTCTGTGCTCTACTCCAGAGTGTTAATGAGCATTATAGCCCCAGGGAGGGAATTTGATTGCTGAACTTGTCCATCTCGTCCACTTTTCATGGTCACGTTGTTACCATGGCAACCACAAGAACAACACTTTTATTGGTATCCATACTGTGCATCCCCTGAATGAAGGAACATCAGTTTTAAACATGTGTATCCAGTTTTGGGGATAACATAAATAAGCTGATCGTGATTTCTTTTATCAAATCATTTTGCCAACCATTCAGTGTAGGTCAAAAATTTGATGGTATGAGATGAGATGATGGTTTTGGATAGTTTAGTAGTAACAAACAATTCTCTGTCAGGCAACTGATGATGAGATACAAACTGTCTTCTTGCAATCAGCACAACTACAGATGGACAGCTCTCTGCGCACCACAAACCTCTGTGTAGAACATCTTTTTTAAACAATGACTTGAGTGATTCTATTGTGTTTTCCTTTCCCTCATTTCTCCGCACAAATTGCAGCACAAAACACAACTGCTATAAGCTGTTGTTGCCAAGTTGGCTTTGGCATCAAAACGTTGTGGAAAAACACAATTCTCTTTTGCGAAGGTGAACAACATAACTGCACAGCAAGACAAAACTCTCATCTCTGTTTCTGAATCTGTTTGTCCAAGACACTGCAGAATTATACAATAGGTCCAATGTTTTCAAGTGAAGAGTTAGAACACGGATGGAGGATTGAGAGTCTGATGGTTTCCTCTCCAACCAAACAAAAACAGCTGATTTCACCTTCAGCCTGTGAGAGGCTGATAATCAGTGAAATAAGCTGGTGTAGATTGTGGATGGAGTGAAAATCTCTCCGCTTGCTGCCATATAATTACTCTCCCTGACACAGATGTACAGGTAGGCTTCTGCATTCATTTAGCTCACGTAATATTATCTATATGGGAACTATTTGTTGTTATTCATGGAGTCATAATTCTCTTTTTAACGATTTGTCTCAGTCTGATGTAAACCCCCGCATATCTGAATATTAATGAGCATTTTGAAATTCCATGTATCCACTACAGCCGCCTGCAAGACCTCACCAAAGATAAATGAATAAATGGATATGTAAATAAGTGGAGGTGAGGTAAATAGAGTCCGGGAAAGAAGAGGCATGAATAGTGCATGTTCCAAATTGATTTCCGCTTCCCTGCGCTTTAACTCATTTACTCAGCTCAGGGAATTCCTCATGAACCCTTGGAAATCTGTTTTTTGTGTGTGTTTAGGTGCATACATACATTATGTGTTTGTCTTTTCTAGAGCATTCAGTGCCCCTGTAAGCCCAGGACTTGTTATTAGGGTTGGACACAGAGAGCAGGCTCTGAGTTGTAACTGGTTACAAATGTGTAAGAATGAGGAATTTAGTCATTTTCGATTCTGCTCATTTATGGCTGGGAACAGAGTTATGACCTTCTTATTGTTGTTCTTGTGTCCAGACTGTGGGAATAAGCTTCACCAAAGAGATTAGTGATACAGGACAATGTTAATTCCACACAAATATTACTTCATTATGGGAGGAAATCGAACATGACTGCACGTTCTCTCAACTTATCAAATACAGCCGCTTGGTCAGTGGCGATGCGCTTCAAACTACACTCTAGTTACCCTGTAGTGTCTGTTTGGATGTGTCAGTTTATGCTGGTGACATGCTGCAGTGTCTTTTCAAGGTAATCTTTTGTGCTCACAGGAAACATAGGATTTGGCAACTATTTTAGACATCAAAACTACTTGCTTGGTTTCGAAAAAACAGCATTGTTGGCATGAAATAAGTACAGATGTTCCTAATGACTGATTTTCCCAACGTTTAAATGGAAGTTGAAACTTAGATGAGTTGACTAGTCTAAAAGTAAGAACATGTGTCAAAATTTAGCAAAATTTAATATGTAATGTTAATACGTAATGTTAAAAATTGTCTCTCGTCTCATGAGACAATTTTTTTTGTCTGAAAAAATATATTGACTATATTATAGAAGCATTTGAAATAGCTAATAACATTTTTGATAATCAAATCGGATTTTAAATGCTGCTGAAATGTTGCACAGTACATTACAAGCATTGCACATTATTCTACAAATCATGAAAACACCTCACTAGATAACAGTTAACAAATAACATCTATTGAAAGCAATATTCTTTAGGAAACAGGGATCCACGGTAACATCGGCATGTCATTGATATCGGCCAATACTGGCTTTAAAATAAAATATTGGAATCAGCCAACATGCTGATAATATGGTACGTCGTCAGTATTGGCCAATATCGTTACTAAAATGAACCATCAGAATTAGCTAACATGCTTTTTCTTATTTCGCACATCAAACAAATATTACATACATTGAAAAGTGTTGTATTTCATGTCTCCATCAGCTGGTGGGCCGTCAGGTTAAGAGTATCAATGCATATGATGTTTATTTCACTATAGAAGAGACGTAATGATCACTAAAATAAGTTGGCGGAAAAAGTGGATATCGATAATAGTAAAGGTTATCAGTCATAATGAGTTGTTATATTTTGGCAGAATGGATATCAGCAAAATGTATGATGTATACAGTTGCATAAAAATAATAAGTTTAACAGAGTAATATTTCTTGTGCCAACTAGCAAGGGTTGTATCGTTCAATCAAATGGTCGACTAATTGCGCACATCCTTGGTTAAAAGAAGTACGCGTGTTACGTTATGTCTGGAAGTTAACATGATGTATGGCATGTCACATTAACTACATAGTTAAAAAAAACTCTTGACACGGTCTCCTGGGTGTTGCTCTGAGTCTCTGATGTTGCAGTGGATGGGTTTACATTGGCATTAGTTGAAAGCCCAGTGCTTTGGTATCAGAGGCTGAGGGCCACTGACTAAGCTGCTGTATTTGATGCCCTGAGGACCAGAACAAATTGAACAAGATGAAGCATTTCCTGCAGCATGGTTTAAAAATGCAGCGTTTTTGATGATGCATCTTTTTCTTGCTCACTATAGGAATGCCTGTATCATTTGTGATACATATTAAACTCTTATATATCTGAACAGTTGTAGGAAACTTACCTGCACAGTTTGTAGTCATAATGTCACCCTTGAAGCAATTCTGCCTTCTCGCACCACTTGAATGCATCAGTAAGGTGTTGAACATTGAAATTGGTTCTCGTTTTTTTTTTACACTTGTGGCACTTCACTGTGTCCTACTCCGTGTAAGACACAGAACATTAGGAGCACCTTACTGCGAGACAGCTCCATTTTGTATTATTCATGTCTCAGTCGTCTTTCTTTAACCTTTCTCTCATCGTTTATATCCATCTCCTCTTTGATTTTCCCCATTTCCATATCATTTTATGATTGAAGAAACCTGAGCAGATGAAGTCAATGAAGAATCATAACTTACATCTTGAGTTTTTATCCCTATGCCAGCTGCTCAGGAGGTTTTATGTGAGAACAGGGGGTCCTGATATTGTCTTGACGTTTTGCATACCTGATGCAGATGTGCGCCATGAAGCATTCCTTGTCTTACCTCGCAACTTCTTTAGAAACAGAGATACACATAAAGAAAAATGTTGGTTCCTGAGTGGTTCTTTGACATGGGTTGAGGGTCTGCACCGCTGCCACATGAAGAACGTTTTTAAGCCCCTGTTTGGTTCTTTAGAGGTTCTTTGCTGGTTCTTTCCCCAGTAAACTAAACTAAGCTGAAGAACAAGTAGATAACCTTTTAAGCCAGAGTATTGTTCTTAAGAGGTTCTCAACTGTTGCTTCACATTGGTTTAGTTTAGTGTAGTTTACTGGGGAAAGAACAAAAACACTTCATTAAAATAGCCTACAGTGTATTTCCAGAAGATAACGCATTAAAGCAGTGGCTCTCAACCTTTTGCCCCCGATGTGCACAGAAGTATTTCAGGTTTGAAAAGGTTCTGCATTTTTTAACGCACATTTTATAAGACATAATTAATAATCAGAATCAGAAATACTTTATTGATCCCGAGGAGAAATTATGATTTGTTACACCTGCTCCTACGTAAAGAAGAATAGAAAATTATAAGCGGTACGAAACAAAAGTATGTAAATATAAGACAATAAAATAAAATTAAATAGAAATGATGCATTAAAATGAACTTAAGATATGAAATTAAAATATTAAAATAACATATATATTGTCACTGTGCTGAGGCAGTCAGTGTGAAAATTTGACTACAATATATACATCAGTAGAATAAATCAACAATAGAATTACTGAACATAAGAAATATGTACAGTTATGTACAATGTATGTCGAATAAATATACATAGATTCAGGAGGGGAACAATATTACCCAGTTGAATTATTGCACCCAATAGATGATTATTGATTATAAATGCAGTAGGTTAAAAAGTCCAAATGCCAGTCTACTGACTCAGAGCGACTGACACTCTGAGGAAGGAGTTGTGCAGGTTAATGGCCACAGGCAGGAGTGACTTCCTGTCGCACTCTGTGATGCATCTGTGGTAATGAGTCCTTCATTGAATGTGCTCCTGTGTCTGACCAGCACATGGTGGAGTGGGTGGGAGACATTGTCCAAGATGACATGTATCTTAGACAGCATCCTCCTCTCTGACACTGCCACCAGATTGTCCAGCTCCGCCCCCGCGACGTTACTGGCCTTGCGAATCAGTTTATTGAGTCTGTTGGCGTCTGCTACCCTCAACCTGCTGCTCCAGCACAGCAAACAGGACTGGCCACCACAGACTTGCAAAACATCCAGTCATTTAAATTTTAAGTAAGAGTGTCATTTAGATGGTTATTAACTTGTCAGTGGTATTATCTGGCATCATTCAAGGGCCCCCAGTCTCACAATGTAGTGCTATGTGACACCTCAACTGATTATGTACAGTATAGCACTACCGACAAAGGCACTGGATTGCACCAGTGCCATATAGCACCAAAACATGTTCCCCTATGATTATGAGCCAATAAACCACGTTTGGGCACTATTCTGTAGAATTTTTGTTTAGTTTCCTCCCAATAGTCGTGGTTAGGATAAGGTGAGAAAAAGATGAAAAGGGAGAAAGTATGTGAATAAATATAGGTTTCCACAAAAAGGAGGGTATATTCTTGTTTTTCCGCCTCTTCTGTTTTCATCACTGTTAATGAACTTCAGTTTATCTGCAGAATATCTCAAAAACTTAATAAAAAATCTTTATTATAAGTAGGGCCGGGCCAAGTAACACTAATTTTTGGTGGTTATCAGGAATTTCTCCTGTTAGGTAGTAATGTTTTAGGTGTCACAATAAAACTACTAGAGGATGAGATGTATTTTATGGCCGAGGAACGACTTAAAATGTAAGTGTATGCTTGTTTAACAGGAAGCTGAAGCACTGTACAGCATGAACAAACACTCTGAGTTCCTTCTAGTTACATCTGTTGTTTGTTTTTTCTTCTCACACATTCCTTTCTTCTCATTGAGAATAATTTCTCGTGTCCCACTGTGGGCAGGACGGCGTGTTACGGCAGACCGCTTACTGTGCTGCCTTCTGGTAATTGGGGGTTAGGGGATGTGTGTGTGATGTGGAGAAGTAGCATCCAGCAGCGGGTGTTGGTAAGGTAGAACATCATGCAGCTGACTGAGAAGGTGTGTGTGCTTTTGATGTATCTAGGAGCATTCTCCTCTCTCCCTGTCTCGCTTTTTCTCTTCATTTTCTGTGGCTGTTCGCTGTGAGCCAGTTATCGAGTGAATACATGCTAATGAATGGAAATGCTCTGTGGTGCGTGTGGGTGTGTGTGTGTGTGTGTGTGTGTGTGTGTGTGTGTGCTGCAGCTCTGAGCGAGATGGCAGATTTCTGGCTGTTAATAAAGCAGCGCAGAACACGTCTGTGTCTCCGGTGTTTTCGATTCTTTTTCCTTGTTTTTATCTGTTCTGCACGAGTGGATGCTACCAGAAATACAAAGTGTAATGTCTGACTTTGATTAAATTTCCCAAACATGAACCCTTGATGAGCACCTACATGTATATACACTTTTAGAAGTGTAGCTTGTGCACATATTATGTAAATTATCTATAGCGCTCAGGTGTGCTGCCACAGTCAGATTACTGTTGTGATTTCTTTACGGTAAAAAGAGCATTGCTGATAGAGGAGTCTTATTGAATGAGCAGCTCAGATATCCACAAGGAGCCTTTCTGCTGAGGTAGTTTGCATACCTCCAGCTGGGAGGAGACCCAAGGGCAAACCCCGAACACACATCTGGTCTGGGATCACCTCGGGATCCCCTAGGAAGAGCTCGAGGATGTGGCGAGGGAGAAGGATGTCAGGGCTACTTTGCTTCGCCGGCTGAGACCCAGACCAGATAAGTGGTGGAAAATGGATACATGGATGGATAATATTCACAGTGGAGTACGATTAGCTTGGTTTATTAGAGCTGGAGCTGCTTTCACACCACTGCGTGGTAACCACTCTGACACCACCTACCTACAAGAGGGTTCCCCCAGAAAGCAAAGCAATTTTAAGAGCTGGTGCTGCTGCTACAGTTCATGGCTCATGTAACACTGGCTGAAGCACAAGCTAGCTTGTAGCTGCATACTGTAGCAAGCCAATGGAAATAAATTAAAATTACCAAACATTTCTAAATATTTGGACAATTTACCAGTCGTCTGAAGTTTGGTAATGTTATCCCAGGCCCAGGTTTTCTTGTCTGCAGAAGTTGCTGGTGCTGTAACTCTGGGTGTTAAGACACCAGCGTTATCAGCTCCCCATCTCATCTTCTTCCTGCTTTAGCAATGCGGGCTATTTGATCTGGTAAAGCCAGGTGGCAACCGCCAGAAGTTAAACACAGTGAATTCTGTGCACATTCACGTGGGTGGCAACTGCTTCATGTCACTACCACTGTGTTCAAAACGCTTCCCCTCTGCTGCTTTCCCTTTATTGAAATGACTGGAGGTGGCAGGTTACCGCATGGCAGTGAATTGTAAAGTTAATATCTGTGTTTAAAATGCAAGTCATAAAGGTTGAGTCAGGAGTCAGCAGCTGGCAATTCTTGTGGATAAGCTGTGGTGATTTGGTGTTATAAAGAATCTTATTTATTGAACTTTTCACTGCTCTGTCGAAGTGTGCCAGTGTTGCAGCAGTCACTGTGTTTCCACAGATATGGCCCTAATTCTGTTGTAAGATTATGTTTCATTAATAGTGCATTTACACTAGCGTTCATTAAAGTACCCATCTGGAAACAGATAATGTGGGTCACTGGTGTGGTCAGCTGCAGGGATGTGTATCTGAGCAACAGTGTTTATATTTGGCTCATATTGTTAGATCTGTATTTAGATGGCTGCTTCTTGCTCATCCCATCCATCATGTCACCACTGTCTTCCCTGTGGAAAAGATATCTACCTCAGCCTTCCTCTCTCCATCCCTCTTCCACTGTCTTCCCATTTTCCTCCCCTTTTACTCATTTTCCCCTCTCATATGATATTCTTTTGTTTTGCCCCACTGTCGTTGCTCTGTTTTTTCTTTCGCCCAAGGCCATTCGGGTTTCTGAAGGGGTTTCCCTCTTCCATTGATTTCCTGCGAGCCTCTTGCTGTGAGCAAGTCACTCCAGGCCCCTCACCCCACTGCGCTGATTTACTCTGGCTGTAATAGCATAATGTTTTCTGAGACCCCCCCCCAGCCCCCTTCATACACACACACACGTGTACACATATGTACACATACCCCTCCCACTTATTTTGGCTCATGTTGCAGACTCCTTGTGGTGTGCTGGCAGGAGAGGACCTGGACACCTGGCTGAGGTATTAACATCGTTATGAACCAGCCGAGCTCCGGCTCCACTTAAACACAGCATGGGGCTGCACACACATGAACACACTCAGAGATTTTTTTAGTATGTTTCTGAGGACATTCAGAGAATTACATCTTGTGTATGTTCACACATGCAGTTATGAATACGAAACAAGCAGCAGGCTGTCAGTCACTACATATAGGAATCCACACGAGGATGGTCTTAGCAGTAGAGGTGCAAAGTGGCAGCACGTGGCATGACAATTGGGAATGGAGAAAAGTTAACATTTATACAGGTGCCCTGTAGTGCACAGGGCTGCAAGATTCTTACAGTGAAATGCTGTAGAAAACAGCTGACCAGTCTGCACTGAACATGCAAACGAGCTCAAGCGCAGCAGGAATAAGCTCAAAAACTAGAGACTGACAGAGCTGCGAGACACAGCCTGCCTCTGAGTATCCATGTCTGAATGAACATGAATTACCTTAAACCTTCCTTTGAATCAGTACACTCTAACAATAATAATCACTCCTAAATTAAATATTTCAGATAAAGTGTTACCTAGACTACCTGAACCCTCCAGGTCTGCAGACAAAAGAACCTTAAATGAACTGACCGGCCTTCCTTTTTTCCAGTTGGGAGTTTTTGTGCACAATGCAATTGGACAAAAATTGGTAGTATCAAATACAGGAGTTTTCCCTTATCTGCTGTGGGGGTCCAAGGACAGAGGGATGTTGTGTAAAGCCCAAACAGGAGGGCTGTAAAGTCCTCAGAGAGAAATTGTGAAAATTGAAATTGAATTGAATGATCGATTGCACATTACTTGGTTCAAGTGAAACATGTTGTCCAGAACAGTCCTTTGTACAGTAAACGTTTCTACTGTGGCAGCTTTATCTCAGCCCTTCATGCACATCCCACAGTTCACAGATATCTGCTCTGATATTAGACACTATTTACACTGCAGCTAATTTTATTATATAGATTAAAGATAAACAATCATGCTTCTAAAGAAGCACTCTGTTTTGTTTTGGGGGACAAGTGACATGTAGCAGTCCCCCCAAACCCATAAAATTTCCTCTCTGCTCACTGCTGATGTTCTGAATCTGTTAGAGATTTAGTGCTGGTGGACACGACAACAAAAGCAGGGAGTGTATCTTTATCATGTAGCTGATAAATATGCTTTTAAATAATTTAAAAATGGTTAAACCTGTATTGGTAGTAGATATGAAAGGTTGAATATGCGTTATTGACGTGGCTTCACAATCCTTCTCCAGTCCTTACTTAAGTCTTCGTCAGATGTATGGTTTTGGTTTGGGCTGCCCCCTGAAAGTTGTAGATTTGATTCATCAGTTTTCTGGTTTTAGAGGTTTTTAGAAGCAGAGAAGTGGTGGATTAGTCTCCGACTTTGGGCCAGTCCCAATAACCCCCCTTAGCCCTATTCCTTGGCCCGACATTTGCACGTTGCTGCGAGGGGTAGGGCTGTCCCAATTCCTTTTTGCGTGTAGGGGTAGGGGGCATAACAAGGGGGAAGTGGGTATGAAACTAGCCCTTCGGAGTGAGCAATTTCAGATTCTGACTTGCCAGCGAGGGGTAGACGTCGCCATGGCTACCACCGAGCAAGAGACGGGGAAAAAAGTTCATACATAGCTAACGTTACCGTCGTCAGGTTGCTCGGTAGCTAGCTAGCTCGCACTATCTGGCGTCTGTCATCTGTCCTGTTCTGAAAAATTGTTGTACTTTTCACATTACGATAACACGCCAGCTAGCTGGTTAGCTAGCTAGCTACCTAGCAGAAGTCCCCTGTCGTCTGTTGTTCATCAAACAAAGCATGATGAATACAGCAAACGCGATAGGTAGGATGAACTCAACCGCAAACTCCATTGTAGATGCCGTTTGGAAATGTAGATGGCTCGCAGCTTCCTGTTTAAAATAGTTACGGATGCTTGAACGTAACCGACGCGGTGACGTAGCGAGTGCTGTCCCAATTCCTAGGGAAAGATTGCAACCCCTACCCCTCGCTGCTTCATTTTGAGGGCCAAGGGGTAGTGGGCAATGGCTAGGGGTAGGGCCAAGAGCTAAGGGGTAGTGGACAAGGAGGGGGTATTGGGATTGGGCCTTTTTGTGTATCTAGTGTCGGCAAACATTGTTGTTGCACATTTCCAACGTTAGCGCTGTTAGCTTGTATTACCTGAATGTCACACTAAACACTCTGCTGAGAATGTTCAAACCTTAAAACTTGATATATATATATATAAAAAATTTAAAAAAATTGTCAAATATTCATATTAAACAGATTAATCTTATTTGACTGGCATAATTCTGAGTGGTACAGCCCTGGTGAACCCCTGTGAATATGTGTTTCTGTTAGGTGGTAATTAATCTTATCTTACAGACGTCTAAACAGTCCTATTGTTTCTCCTTGAAATATTCAGTTGTGTACTTGTGAAAGTTTGTGCACACCTTCCTCTGTTCTGCGGTGGTGTGTTTGCCTGTAAAATGGCTCTTCATCTGTATGTGTCAGTGTGGAGGTGGAAGGGAGGCCACAGTGGACCAAAACTCAGCCATTGTCTACACACCTGAGAGGAGTCCTCCAATGGTCTCCATTCATCCTCAGCAATCACTGACGAGATGAAGTGGAGAACCTGCGTCTCCTGTCTGCAGAGAAGCGCTTGGCTTTGTTCTGAGCCAGAAAATACACCAGAGAGCTCAGAAAATGAAACAGTCACACTCCTGAATACACAATGGACTCACTGTGTAAACTCTAGGCACACATTTCCCCCTTCTCCCCTTCTCTTCCTCTCCTTTCCTTTCTTCTCATCTCTTCATGTCGTCTTTCCTCCCCCCTGGGTAATTGTGGTGACCCAGACACTGCAACCTCTGCAGAATAACAACGCACTCCTAATGCCATCTCACTCTAATTCTCCAGAGAAAGGAGACGAATATGGAAGGGAGATGGAGCTGAAGGCAGATCCAGATGTTGATAGTGTTGGACGGAGAAATGACTAAATAGAATCAGCACACATGAGCGAATGGGCACCGCATTTTGACCATCAGTATCTTTGAATTGCATTTCGTATCTTTCATTTTGCATTTTTTTTATTGCTCTATAAGGCACATAATGGTTCTCCACTGCTCATGCTGCTTCTGGAAGAATTCAGATGTACAGATTGGTGACAGGAAAGTCAGGGTATTGAAGTCATAGACTAATTTTACACATGGACCAATTCAGTGGAATTTACTAGAGCTGTTCCTGTACACATTTTTTCCTTCCCAACACTAATTCCGATACCTGAACTTGCTTGTCAGCCGACACCAAGTATCAATCCAATACCATGGCTTTAAGAAAATGAATTAAAGCTGTATACTGCTAACAGTAATCAGTTATTCTTGGCTGCTCTGACGCAGTGCAAGTTGCTGTGTAAGCTGCTGTTTTAGAGAAATAAAGAAGAATTGATTTACATGAAAGCTGCCCTTTTGCCGAAGTGTGAAACTGCTTTAAAGTTTATTAATAAATTGGTGCATAGACTTGTGTACTCGCTAATACCTGAGCCATCATTTTAGGCAGTGTTGAAGGCATTTCTGATACTGGCACTGGAACAACCCTGGAATATACTGTCACATGTTTCCTGTGACATGTTTTCCAAAATCCCAGTTTCCCCCCCATGCTCTTATCTTCCCATTTTTACAATTATATTTTTAGTGACTTTCTAAAATCTCAGGGTGCCCCATCACAATGACTTGATAAAAGTGTAGGCATTCTCATCACCTTCAGCTGTTACCTTGAAACTGCAGCAACATGCAGAACAGGAGGCAGAGTGAGTTTGTCTCTCTGAAGTTTCCATAACTGGTAAGGCTTGTTTGGTTTCCTCACCCTCATCAGGGAGTTGTCAAAAATCTGCAAATACAAGCTTACTCATAATATGCAAATGTCAGATCTGCATCAACAGAACTGAATTTTCTTTTCAGTTGGGTAATACTGCCGTTATTGTCAGGTTTGAAGACCAACTTCAAAAGCAGGAGTTACGTTCCTTTTATTTTAATCTCTATAAAAAAAAAATATCTGCATATGTTTGCAGATTCTGTTGGTAACGGGACAAGATTTTGGTATCAGAAGCTTTCTGGTTTCAGTTTGTAGTCCCAGTAGTATTGACTTAGTCACATTTGATCAGTGAAGAGAGGTGCAGCACATTGGCGAAAGTGCATCAGCTATCGTCTGATGCCGATTTAACTTTTCATTAGCTTTTTTAAAAAATGTATCCCAGTTTAAATTCAGATATCTATGTAAAGAGATGAACTGCAAATCCTAATCATGCTCCTGCCTGCTCCCGCTGGATTTCTGACCACAACAGCCCACTCCCACAGAGTGTGTTACCTATTCCCATTAGGGGTGGGTAAAAAAAATCGATTTTTAGATGCATCGAGATTCTGTCCTGAACGATGTGAGCATCGATTTGGAAAACTCATAATTGATTTTGATTTTATTTTTATATTTATTTTTCAAATTACTGTAACTCCTCGACCATTCACGCTATCGACGTAATTCCAACGGATTCTGAAAGCTGAGAAGCATGATACATGGTACATTACGGTAGTGACGTCATTACCTGTGGAGGAGGGGAGGGAAGTGGGCACAGCAGAAGGAGAGTGACAGCTGACGAGGAGAGTGCAAGTTAGAGTGATTTAGCAGTGTTTTAGCGGAGTTTTGGTGAATTTTAGGTGCCGTTTTCTTTGTAAATAATATTTAGTGCTGTAAATAATAGTATTTGTGGTTTTTTGAGAGCTGTTGAGTTTTTTTTATGCCGTGTTTTTGAGTGTTTTTTGCCTTGTTTTCATTGTGTTTTCACCATAGTTCATAGTTTTTCCATCGCTCGTCTTTTTTGCAGTAGTTTGTGTTTTTATAGTTCATAGATAGTTATAGTCAGATATAGTTTTGTAAATACTGGAGGAGAAATGTCGAGGAGGTCGAGGGACAGGAGAGTCCCGTTGAGATTTGTGGATGAGGAGGATGGACTGGAGGAGACTGGTGGAGTGTAGTCATCTCAACACAGTAAGTAATAGGCCTACAGTTTGTATGCACTGGATATGTATTCCCAGCTTTATTACAAAAATGTTTTTCAATATCTAGTGTAAATTTTCTTATTGGCTTGTTTAAGAATCGAGAATCGAATTGAATCGAATCGTGAGGTGCCTAGAGATTCCCACCCCTAATTCCCATGTGTGTCAGCTCCTGCAAACATTTTGATCATACATGCCCACACAATAGACTGAAAATGAATGGACTGATGATCAATAGATTGAGTCTAGATAAGCATACCTGCCGGTAATGAGCAGCGAAGTCACGCTGTAGTGCATAATTACATTCTTAATGACAGTTTTTCTGGTAAATCTTGGAATCCGCTCTATTATCTGTGTTATTCCTGAGAAATTTCCCAAATGTACTTGCTTTCTTTTCTTTCTTATTTTTTGCAATGTCCTGCTTTTATCTTCTTTTCCACTTCACTTGTTGTCATCTGTATTGTTAATTCATCTCTGGGAGCCTTTTTTTTTGACTGTCCACTGCCACCTGCGGCAAAGCTAAAACTGCCCATTCTTGCAAAATTTGTGTTGGGTCCTGAGGGACCCGCTGGATCTCAATCCCAGTGCAGTCTTGTAGAATGGTAAAGAAAAGAGAAAGTCTTGGCCTGGCTGCACTGGATTTCCTGAAATACTGGCCATTGCCCTCAGAGGCTTATCATCATCAGGCCAATAGCCGATGGGTTCTGAGGCTGCTGCTATGATAATGAAGTAAAGCTACTTTTTTTTCTGGTTCAAGAACCCCCAGTTTCACTTTATGACCCCACAAAATGAGGTCCGTTATCAAACCAGACCAACAGTATACCCTCATTTAAAAATTTGTACAAGATGGCAGATTGTTTTTCTAGCCTTTTAGTTTCCTTAGAGGAAAAGAGACTGTTTACCCTGGTAGAAAAACAAAATTAACAAAACAGGAAGAAGACAAACTTTTTGGGCCAAGGAAACGCTCTGACTTGGTGAAAGTCACAGAAAAGTTGCAGAAGCCTCGCAGTTTATAAAGAACTTCTAGTTTCATAAAGAACACTTAATAATTCATTTTACTTGACCAAGTTAGGAGTGAAAATATGTGGAGAGCAGACGAAGCAGGGAACATTTGATAAAGTTTCCCACAGTGTTTGTTTCCACTCTTATCTCCCTCTCGTTTTTTTATTTTCATATTATTATTCATATTTGCTGTGGTCCCTGCTGCTCCAGGCCGCATTCACTTGGTTTCCTCTTCCTGTGCCGGAGCCACAAAGGTTCTCTCTAGTTAACTCCTATTGATTGCTGGGTTTGAGACGTGCTGTTTATCATGCAATCTACTCCGCACTGCAGGGATAACAAGACTGGTGTACATGCTCCAAATATTAAACTGACTCCTACATCTCCGCACGCTCAGGTAATGAGACGAGGGGAGTTGAGGTAAAGACAATTAATACGCCGCTCACGGACTGCTGGTACAGACAGCATCAAGGCAATCCTTAGTGAGAGACGTGAGAGAAAATGAATTTCCTGTGTCTTTCTACCTCTCCTGCTCTGCATGCAAACACTCCCTTCTGTCTCTTGTCTTGTTTTTATCCTCCCCTTAACTGCTCATTTAGGTGTTTGTTTAAATCTGGGCAGCCAGGAGTTTGTATATAACGGTGTCAGGTAAAAGAAATCACCTTTAATCAATGCCGTGTCCTTTGTAAGGTAGACTTAGTGGCTTTTTAAATTATAGTTGAATGGGAGAATACAATACATACACTTTATATATCATTAGTTGTAGCCTTAAATTTGGTCATTATCATCTCTCAAAAAATAGATTTGCCCAGAATTTAGTTTGGACAAGGTGAGAAAAATCTGAAACCTCGATCCTAAAACAGTCAGAGACTAATGATGAAATTAGCTGGGATAACAGAAGAGTTCCTCTCACATTGGATATGGATAACAGTAACTTACCAATAGCCAATATTTAATTAAAGTCCACAACTGGCCCCATTTATTGGAAAAATCGACTCATCTTTTTAACCCCAGTTTAGATGTCTGATGGTCTGTGTACATTGATTGCTCTACTCGACTCGGTCCAATGAGCACACAGCCCTCCTCTCACTACTGATTAGTCGACAGATGTTTTGATTCAGCATCTCTGCCACCTGTGCCATTCTGCAAAGGCGGAGGGAGAGTGTGACACTTTTGCAGGGACTGTCAGGGCAAAGGGAGGATGAAGGAGGGTGGGGGGTCTAGGATTGCGAACAGAGGATGGGGGATGCAGGGGAAGGTAGTGGAAATAAAAGATTGAATAAGAGGAGGGCTGTATTGGAAATGTGATTAGAGCACAGTTTTCATCCTGTAAGAGCTGTTAGAACGACAAGAGCTGTGATTATTAACAGTGGCGTCTTAGCTGGTTACTGAAACGACAACAATCGCTGTCGCAGAGTTTATCAGCTTGTGTTTGCAGCTAATTAGATTTGGGCAAGCTACAGTCTAGTTAGTGTGCTTTCTAATTGTTGGTGTCATATACAGCTACCAAAGACACGAAACAATTCTCATTACATTTGAAAAGAGCTTTCACCTCTGTATATTTGTGTTTTCAATGCTGCGTCTGCGATTTTTGCAGCTACCCCTTCAATACATGCTGCTTATGTCTGACACCAGATCACTACTTTTGTGTAAAGTCCTCACTTGTGTGCTTTGCCCAGGAACGTCATGAACACAGCATAATAAGAGGAAAAAAACATGACAGAGAGCAGAGTCTCTGCAGATATAAACTCCACCACACACTTCTAGTGGGTCATAAAGTGATGGTTGAGAGGGATTACTTCTGCATGAGTCTATACATTGTTTTTTAGGAAAGTCCTGCACAGTATACCTTTAAACTTTAAACCTCATCACAGCTTACAGCCAGTAGATCACTAGTGTCCACCAAGCTGCAAACCTTTAGGGTGACTCCAGAAGTGAGTCAGTCCCATAGACCCCCATGTCAAAATGCCCAACTTAAAGGGAAATTTCAGTTTATTTCAACCTGTCTCCTATCGTCCTAAATTTGTTTCAAGTGACTAGTGACATAAAAATAATAGTTAGCATGTTAGCCGTTAGCCTAGATACAGCTGGGGCACGTAGTAGCGTCAGACCTGTTAAAACGTAAGTGAACGGGCAACCTTCAAGTGCAAAGTTAGTCCACTAAACAAGCATTTTTTCCTCAAAGACCGCCTCATATCGTTAGGATAAATGTCAGAGAACATATAGAAAACAACATGTAAACGTGTTGTCTTACCTTACCGGTGTGCTGCCATGTTTGTTTACCATCTAGCTCTGCTTTCCAAAGCGCGGCCGAGATATCGCGAGAACAAGCAGCGATCTCATACCGTGCCTGAAATCTCGCGAGCTCCAGACAAAGCCCAGCTGGATACTACTCCAGGTGGAGGTGTCTTGTCCTTGGTCACATCCAGACCTTGAAAATAAGGCTGCAACCGGTCCCATTCCTTGCAACAGAGGCATTCCTCTTCTGTGGGCACTGGGGCACAGCATTCACAGGTACACCACCAATCTCCAGAGCTATGCAGCCTTGCAGCAGCCATTCCTCCTCTCTCGTCCTCTACCTGTTGCGCCTCTCTCTCTCTCCTCCTCCGTTCTTCAATTTCACGATATTCAATTTCAGTGTATTCTGGCTCAAATAAATAAGGGCGGCCATCAAACTCTGCAAAATCAAATTCCTCCTCCACAAAGTCGAAGTCTGGGAAAAAGTCAGCCATTATTATATAAATCTTTCATAAAATAAATGAATGAACTTTTCAGGCTACTGTCCGGTTCTGCCTTCCCGATGTTGCTGCTTGTTCTCGCGAGATTTCAGACACGGTATGAGATCGCTGCTTGTTCTCACGATATTTCGGCCGCGCTTTGGAAAGCAGAGCTAGATGGTAAACAAACATGGCAGCATACCGGTAAGGTAAGACAACACGTTTACATGTTGTTTTCTATATGTTCTCTGACATTTATCCTAAGAATATGAGGCGGTCTTTGTGGAAAAAAAGCTTGTTTAGTGGACTAACTTTGCACTTGAAGTATGCCCGTTCACTTACGTTTTAACAGGTCTGACGCTACTGTGCGCCCCGGCTGTATCTAGGCTAACGGCTAACATGCTAACTATTATTTTTATGTCACTAGTCACTTGAAATAAATTTAGGACGATAAGAGACAGGTTGAAATAAACCGAAATTTCCCTTTAACAGCAGAGATAAACATGTTTACAGCCTGCTGCAACAACTGTTTCTGTTAAGGTAATTCCCCCCTTCATGACAACTGCACTGGCAGTGAATATTTATGTAACTCACCTGTTTATGTTTTATTGAGGCTTAAAGTTATGCATAATTAAAGGTGGGCCGCTTTGAGTGACAGGTTGTCTGCTAATAGCGTCCTCTGCTTCTCAGTCAGTTTCACCCCTCACTCTTTCATGGTGCCGGTCTCTTGTCAAAATGTGGTCACCTCTGGCCTCAAAACACCAAGATGGTGACAGATGAAATGCTGAACCCGAGGCTTCAAAACGGGAGTCCACCAACTAATGGGTGACATCATGGTGTCTACGTCCATTATTTTATACAGTTTAATATCTGCTGTCACTTTTGAGTGTCATTTGATTGAATTAACCACCACTAATGTTGTGTCTCACCAACTGTGTATCTATAGATGATATAAATTTACTCTGAAATTGACTTCAGTGTAGAAACAAAACTGCACCAACCACCATTTGACCAACCTCTCCTATAGAGATAAAATAATTACAATTTGAGTCTTAACTGCAATATTGGTCAGAAATATTGCAGTTAAATATTGTCACGTTTACAGTACAGCCTCACAGCAGTTCGAGGGATCTTTCCTGGAGAGCTGTGTCCTCTTGCAGTCGCTCTTTCCTTTCTCCCGCTCTTTGTCTTCCTTTGTCTCTTGTTCTTCCTCACTCTTCTCTCACCTGCGAAGGTTTTGCTTCCACATCCTCCCACTCCTCTGCTCAGCCTTACTCATATGCCAGATGCCTGGAGCTGAACAGGTTTATCTAATAACTGGAAAATTTCCACATATTGAAATTCATAAGCCACAACCCTGCTGTTGTGTTAGTGCTCACCTGCTTCTGTCTGTGTGACAGCACAGTGTTTTCTTCGCATGACGTTTATACATCTTTCTGATGATTAGGTGCTCTTATTTTATTGAATTCTATGTCTAACTGATATCCTCTCCATTGTTTGTGGGAAGAAATGCTGTATGTTTGTTAGGATTATATTTTAAACAAATAGATTTGCTTGAAATTTGGTGGGCGAAGTGCTTTTGGTTTAAGACTTGGTGAAATAGATTTTTTTGGTGATCCCTATTGGGGATTTCTATCTTAAGACAATTACTGATTGTTACTCTTCTGTAAGGTGTAAGGTCTGAGTGAGATACTCAAAGTAGACACAGATAGAAAGCGTTGGGGGTCAGGCATAGATGTGATATTTGACAAAAGTCCTTGGATTTAAACTCAGAAGACTAGGAAGACCTTGTGTTGTTGCCTCAGAAAATTCTGAAGAAACAAACAGTTGTGAAGGCTGCAGTTTCTGGTCTTTTAATGGGAAAGTGCCTCCTTATTTGTTTTCTGTACAGCTTCCCCTTTGGGAAAATGATGTCATCTATTTTCAGCAAAAGCACCAAACTCACTCTGTGGCCTCATTCTGTTGATCCGGCAGGTGGAGGGATTTCTTTCTGCTGATGGAAGCAGCAGCACTGACACTCAACTGACTGTGACTTTGGAGGGACGGCCGTGGCTCTTTGGAGTCTCTTCGTCTTCCATTTTTATTTTTTCCTCTCCTCTCCTAGTCGTACTCACACTTGAAAAGCAAGGCTCAGTTCTGGAGTGCTGGAAGAGCTCCTGTGAGCTTAGCATCTGTTGGATTACTCTTTCCTGACCCAGACTGTAAAAATGATTGACGCCAGGCGCTGTCACAGTCTCTGCTCTCTCTCTGTCAGGATATCGACTGATTGGTAGAGATAGCGGATGAGACTAATAAAATATTAAAACGCAGAGGCCGGCGTCTGTGTTAGGCCCCATAACATGGTGACATGAGCTATTGAACCCAGGCTTTTATCACCGCTGTGGAAGAACGCACAGAGTTGCAGCATTGATTTGGACTTTCTTTTTACTGCCTATTTTTTTTATGACAGACACACTTAGGCACTTTTGGCAAAAGTCCTTTCAAGCCTCATGGCGTTGCTTCACTTCAAACAGTGAAGCTGCTGCACCAGTCGCTCCCCATGTATGAAACTGGATCTGCTGCTCAGACATATCCCAGCAGAAGCACTTTCAGTAGCAGTGTGTGTATGTATGTGTTTGAGAGAGTGAATGAATGGAGCAGCTTCAGGACTCCAGCCAACAGCGAGCCTGGGCATCCTGGAAACCTCATCCTCTTTATGAATAATAAAACAAGCATCGTAAAAAAAAAAAAAAAAAGTACCTCAGCCCTCACTCACGTTCTGCCAGCCTGCCTGGCTGGCTGCTCTGACTGCTGCCCCATTATATATTTATTATATGATCTCTTTATGTGTGTCTGTTGTTCGACAGAGGGCAGATGATGGCACTGTCCTCCTATCAAGGTTTGGTCTTTTTATCAGGCTGGAGTGCAGAGGTGCAGCCATCCAGGGTGAGGAGGAATTGACTCATTTGTCTCCTATTTTGTCCCTTTTTAAATTTGCTCCTCATGCTGTCTGTCTGCACAGTCAAAAAGGTTCTGCAGGTGCATGAGAGACAAAATTAAATGTGTTGGTTTAAGATAAAGAATGCCTGAATAAGGACGGGGAGGCTTATTTGTCTGCCTGTTGCAACTTAGAATGCATTAAGCCAAATCTGGCGGAAAGCTTGATTTATTAAACCTGAATTACCTGCCACGCACACACACAGGAATAAGTGGTGTATTTTGGTTTTGTTCTGCTGAAGTCACGGCTAATACTCAACAGATTTTCTCATTATGATAAATCAACACGTAGCATTTTACTGTGGTTCAGGTTGCCAAGCACTGAGGAGAGAAGACAAAGAGACCAATTTAAAATGGAGACCAATCACCTTATACAGCTGACCTGACCTTTGAGAGCGAAAACGAAGGGGTGTTGGAGAACAATGGAGGGTGTGTTTAGAGAGGAGAGGTGAAGATCACTCTCCTTGCCCTCTTGCACGTTGCAGCAGTGTTTTGATCAAGTGCGAGGCTAATGTGCAGAGACGGTAAAATGTCAGGCTTATGGTGAGAATGTCAGGCCGCCTGTGCAGGTCAGGCACCATTATACAGTGATTAGAACAGTTTGCATTTCTTGGCTCATTCTCATAGTAGTAGGCAGTGCAGTGACAAGGACATGAGCCCTCACTGGCTTTCCACCCACAAAGAAATGGTGTTAGATTGAACACACAACCAAGCCAGCATCACTATTTACACCTCTGCAAATGTCTTTAATGCCACTGGGATTAGTAATAGTTGAAATTCAAGACATTTCCATTGTTGTTTTGACTAATCACAACTCCAATTTCTGATATCTTTAATTTCAATTTGACTGGTAATATGTTAGTGGCCTCACAGCAAAAGGGTTTCTGGTTCAAACCCAGGGTAGGGGGTTTGAACCCTGGGGTGGGGAGCCCTTCTGTGAAGAGTTTGCATGTTCTCCCTGTGTCATCGAGGGTTTTCTCTGGGTGCTCCAGCTTCCTCCCACAGTCCAAAGACATGCAGGTTAATTGGTGACTCTAAATTGTCTGTAGGTGTGAACTTGACCAATGTCAGCTGGGATAGGCTGTCATCACAGAGGCATAGCAACCCCCTCCTATTTTCCCCCAAGTAACAATGTTAGTTCTGTCAGCACTGTTGCAGTTCAGAGCTGTTTATAAAGTTAGCACCGTTTGACTAATCATAAATGCATTGTTGATCTGTAATTTGAGTCCCATCAGTCCAGTAAATCATAACATGATGTAATGGTTTCTATGTCATTATAGATATCTTTCAAAGTGGAATTACTTTTCTCTCTCTTTTCCTCTTTCTCTTTCTCTTTCTGCATCTGTCTGTCTTTAACCTCTGTCTGACAGCCTATTCTCTTGTCATGTTAATTGTTGGTTTTCATCACTGACACATATCCTCTCCAGCTGCGCTCAGTGCACTCAGTAGTGAAATCCATGCGTGGGCTGTTGTCAGCGTGTGCATGTGTGTGTGTCTATATCTGTCTCCCTGTCGCGATGTGTCGTTAAAGCTCTCCTCAGGGCTTCATTGTGTGTGACCCATCTTGACGTCAAACTGTGTCCCCTGTATTTTGTTCTTGTTTCATGCCCTTGAGCGCTCTTTGGGTGTGTGAGTGTGTGAGGTGGGTGGCTGGTGGTGGGGGGTCTCAGAGCAGGTGGTACACCTTAGGGTATGGCGCTGCACGTCTGCAGTAATTTGGGAATGAGACTCAGGCTGCCTGCAATATATTATTGTTCATTCGTTGAGTTTCAGTTCTTGTACTCGCTGGAGCGAGTAGATGCAAAACACTCCTGACCTTACTATAAATACTAATAAAGAAGACACGCACAGGGAGAATAATTGCTATCCAGTACAGTTACTGTAAACTGGAAGCAGCTTACCAGCACCAGAAGCCTGCAGACATGCTGGGATTTTTTCTTTCAGCTCAGAGTTAACGAGAAAAATGAAGAAAAGGGGGTGGCAGGCCAGGCACAGCTCATCTTTGTAGTAAACCTCTCCAGTCTGCAAGTTTCACTTTCACTCCATAAATTTTCTGCACTCCAACTCAATCTTTTAGTTGAGTTTGGCTCTTTGTTGTCCCACACTGGCTACAACAGGAGTGAATACATGTGCCAATATTGTAGCAGGTGCATCGGGAAAAACTTTTTTGGAAGAAAGACACTTACATGTAATTAAATGCTTCAAAAATATTTAGTTACAGTTTGAGTCCAAGTAATGAAAAATGCAACAAATCTGAATAAGTTGTAAGTTGTGCAAGAATTTAAACATAATTTGTGGAAACCTATAGTTACAGAGGAAGCTGCCACTTTCAAACTATTATTATTTTTCCTTTTTTACACATTATCTCATGTCAAAACACAATTTCTTGTCAGCAATTGTCTGACCAACAGTCCAAAACACAAGCATATTTAATTTCAACTGATGTTTAAGACAGAAAAGCAGCAAATCAGATTTGAGAGGCTGAAACTAGAGAAAGTTTGACAACAGCAGTGTCATCTGCAAATCTGAGAATGTGTCTGTCCTTGTGCTGACTGTGCACTGTGTTTTTTATGCTTTATGAATGTTGTTGTCATTAAAACCAACAGGCGTGTATTGCTCTGCAGGTGCTGTATCTTTTTATACCTGCAGCTCTCCTCAGAGAAGCTCACGCATCCAAGGGAGATTTAATAGTTAAAAGCACATTGCTAAGTCTTTACAAGAGCCCAACGATGCGCTATTCTCAGCAGAAATCACTCTGCTTCTGCCTTTCTTAATCTCCCATCCGTCATCCATCACAGCGAGGGCGTTGTCAGGGTCTCGCATCCCACCACTACCTCCCCTCCCCCTTTCTGTTCCTCCCAGCCCTCTCACCCCCCCTTTTCCTGAATAAGGGAGTCCTCATTAATGGTGACAGGTGAGCATCCCCCAGAGGGATGGGACCAGTCAGGCCAGAGGGGTGGATGAGGATTCCTATGGAGGTGATGGGGAAATGAACACAGGGAGGATCCTCTCTGTATGATCCTGAACGGGTGCAAAATAAACTGTCCCTGGTGGGCGGCCATTATAGGTCTCCGATGGTTCAGAGGAGGAGGGAGCTAGGCCCAACAGAAGATATAATGGGATGGGGGAGGGCAATGACAGCCTTCAAAAAAACAGCAGTTAGTGTTTGCTTTTTTGATGCGATAACTCACACTCAGTGTGACCAGCGACGACAATGTCCACATTAATTTAGTTAAATCTGGAAATGCTGTTTACATATGAAAATGTGTGTCCAGTTTACGTATCCAAGGTTGTTTTCACAATCCAAACTAAAAACGACCAAAGCTGCTGTTTTCAGATGTAGCTGGCTGGCATGGTGTGGATGTGGTGTCAGACACAAACACATTGCAGGGTTGTGATACTGATAAAGCCTTGCCACACATTCCTCTCCTCACTGCATATAAACAGAGCTCTGCTGCTGCTAATGGGGACAAACCATAATAACAGAACACACATACTGTACAAAGCTGGAGGTGTTTACTGCTGAGCACAAGTGCACACCCAGTGCATCCTCACTCACTCATTGAGGTGCTGATCAGATCTCTGGCTCAGTGTTTTGCTGTGATTCTGCTGCAGGGCCAGTGTGAGGAGATCAGAGGCTGCAGATAACCTCCTATCCACAGAGGAGTGGTGTTTTGAAGGAGAGGAGGAGGCGGGGTGAGAGGGAGGGGAGCATCTGGAAACTGACAGAATAACAGATTGACACACGGCACCTTGGGTTAATTTTAGCCTGCCGCTGACACTTTCTTTGGGAAAAAGAAAATTTCCACCGGGCGAGTCATTTAAGAACACATTTTCATTTTTAGCAGCACGTTTGCATTAATTTTGCCATGCTGTCAACACATTCTTTGGGTGGCTGCTGGGTGGAAATATTGATCTGAGTCTTTGCAGAGAAGTAATTCAAATTTCCATCCACTTAGCATGAAGGCTTTTACTCCGAAACTAAAAGTAATGCTGTGTTTTATGGCAAGTCATTTCCATGTGAGAGGCTATCCTTTTAATGAAAACCTCCTATACTATATGGAGTGTTGTTATCCTTGCTGCTCAGCCATTCTGCAAGTATTATCCTTGCACCACAAAAGAATAACAGCAGTCCAGTTTCTCCAGCCCACAGGTTTGACCGTGGTAATTCCACACTGGCAACATGTCACCTCCGCTGTAAAGCACTATTTTTTAGCCTCAATGCCTGTTGTCTGTGTCGGCTCCCTAAATGGAAAGCTGCGGCTTACACACTTCGGGGGCCACCTACATTGTGTGTACATACCATCAGCTCAAATCACCGACCCGTGGAGGCTGTTTTTAATTACCTGTTTGATGAGGCAGCATGGAAAGTGTCAGAGCGGGCGTTTCTCACTGCATGGTTTGCCAGCCTGGAGATGGAGAGGCAGAGAGGGGAGAGACGTGAGATCCTCTGGAGGGTTGTAGAGCCACATGTTGAATATATTTTGTGTCTGGAGTAAAATACTGCTGTATTTTATACGTTATTTAATGCTTGGTTTAATGGTTGAGAGCCAGATTGGAGGTGAAAGTGTACACTTGGAATGTCTGCAGGATGCAGCTTGTTTCATGTGTCCACTGTAGTTTCAGTAGCATTTTAACCCAGTTTTTCAGCAGCCAGGTTACCTTGGTTCCCTTGGTTCCTTGCTCTATCACTCACCTCATCTGTACACTAACCATATAGGGATTAACTTGCCCATAGAAGATAAGCCCACTGAAATAGCTTTTTTGTTTTTGAGAGAGATGTTTGCTAAGAAAGATTGTATTTTGTCTCAGTTTGTCTGTTCATGTTGAGACAAGATGCCAAAAAAACAACTGTATATGTAAAAGAAAATAACCTCAAAGGTCCACTTACCAGCTTTTCAAATGCTTATCATGTGAAACAAGTGCTACAAACACCCATGCACACACACACACACACACACACACACACACACCATACTGATACTCATTACAACAGCACGACCTTGAGTGTGATATTGCTTTAATACAACTGTTCTACAAACGCCTTTTATTAGTTAACAGCAATAAGCAACAACACATTACAATTTGTTTGTGCATTTCATTTTTTTTTTTGGCTCCACCAACACAGATAGTTTCACAAATGAACTGGGACTGGACTGCCAAGCAACACATAAACATTCCTGCACACTCGCTTGTTACCTTGTGCAGGCTAAGTCCATGTGCTTGTCAGTCATTACCATTGCAACATCAGCTGATGTCATATGGTGGCATATTGGTGGCAGGGGCCCAGACACATCTCCTTTGTCTGGATATGACCCATAAAACCTATTAGTGCTTCTGGTTCATGTTACTGTGTCTGAGTGTGTTTTTGTGTTAGTATGAAACTGGAAAGGAAATGTAGAGGAGCTGCATGCAGAGATTTATGTGTGTACATCTGAGCATTTTGGAACAAGGACGGCTATGCGATGATGCTGGAGAGGGCTGGGAGATCGTCTCAGATCCACCAGGACTCTCACACATGCCGCCCAGATGCTGGGAGCTCCTCAGTGCGATCCACTGGAATTAGAGACAGGTTCTTTTCATACCTGTGGGGGAACTACAAAGGCTTCCTCCTGCTGCTGGCTGCACACATCAGCAGCAGAGCCCTGAGAGTCAGCAGAGCCAGTGAGCAGCTCAAACACCGCCGCCAGCCTCACTGGGCGAACTCCCCTTTGTTTTACATTCCTCATGAATCCTACTATTCCCTTCCAGAAATGCTACTATGAAAGTTGCACAGCATTTTCTGAGATGAAACCTCAGTTATATATGTTACATTTCCCGCATTACGGGGCATAATGCAATAAATGCCCCTATGTTTTTCTACATATACAGAATGTGAATGGCTTAAAGGAATACTTCACCTGCCAAATGACAATTTGTATATCAATCACTTGCTGTGTGTTCACTTGAATTTTTGAGGAAAACTTTTTTTCCTGCATGCCCCCATGGTGAACGGAGAATCCAAAAAAGGTGAACAACAGAAAAGCTTTATCAATACATCTGTTTTCAATCTGTCACACACTGTGTGCAGTATAACCCAAGTCTCATTCATCACTTCATATGCTTAGTACTCCCTAAACACATGCATTTTCGCTAGGGCTGCCCCCTAATAGCTGCCCATATGTTAGTCGACCAGAAAGGTCATTAGTCAGCAAGATCACTTAGTCGAAGGAAAAAAAACAAAGAACAAATGTGAAACTCTATAAGGAACTGCACCTTGTCAAAATAAAAACCTATATGACTGGACCATGTGGGAATTTAATTTGAAAGGACAGACACAGGAAGTGTCCACGCTCAGCAGTCAGACAGGAGTCAGGTTGATTTCCAGGGCTGGTACCTGCGGTTATTCCACAGGCTAGTCAATAACATGTCGGGCAGGAAATCATTTTGAGAAGATGAAGGACGAACCCAAGGTGATATGTAAACTCATCTTCATTGGTCGACTACAAACGTGACGTATCATCTGAAACATGGAAGTAGCTACATGCCCATTAGCCCACAGCGTCATTAACAGGCGGCTCGCTCAGTGTGTGACGTGCACTTGTAGATAAAATATAGGCCTATATTAATGAAGGTTCATTAGTAGGGTTTTGTATTTCTCTGTAATGTAGCACAGTGTTAACAATGTTATTGATACTATTCTTTCTCACACCTTCAACTCAAACCACTGTGTTGCCCCGCCCAAAATATATCATTTAATAATTAGATTAATATCGTAAACATGTGGGTGACTATTTGACCAATGGCCCTAAATGACGACTAGCCTACTGGTCGACTAGAAAAATTCTTAGTTGGGGGGCAGCGCTAGTTTTTGCTAAAACATTACAATTTAAAACACGTCAGTATAGTCTCATGCACGACCAAGTAGTGTGTCTGGGCACATGCTCATATGCATGCTCAGACATGCTCAGGTGCGCTACTTGTTGGTGAAAGTGTTTTGTATTGCAATGTTTTGGTGAAAATACATGTGTTTTAGAAGTACTGAACGTAGGACTGAATAAATGAGACTTGGATTACACTGCACGAGTCAGGAGAGTTTGTAAACAGATATTCTGATATACTTGTGATGTTCTCACACGCAGTCCCTGTTTACGCATAAAGAATGTTCACCTTTTTCTGGATTCTCTGTTCACTGCAGACACATGCGAGAACACACTTTTCTTTCAAGGTAACGCGTGGTGAGTAATTGATACACAAATGTTCATTTTGCGCGTGTAGTATTCTTTTAACAGGCCTCTAGCGGTCTGTTACTGACGTGAAAAGAGCAACATAACAATGGAGAAATACTCTTAGTTACAATTAGCTTACTTAATTGATAAGTAGATTGACAAAAATGAATTGGCAACTAGTTTGCTACTCATTGAAGTAATTTTTTAAGCAAAAACTGCAGAAAATTGGACTGTTAGATGGACAAAACAAACAATTTAAAGATGTCTGCTTGGGTTTCTTTTTATCACTGAGATTTTTTGGACTAAAAGATTAATTGAATAATCAAGAAAATAATGAGTGGATGAATTGATATGAAAGTTATCATTAGTTGCAGCCCTCAAATACTCCATTTATGATTAAAAATCCTGCACTTAACTGTAAAATCAAAGTACTGTATGCAGAATTCAGAGTGTTATACTGCATTATTGAATAAATGTATTATTGCTTTTGCCTTGAGGCAGCATTTTAATGTTATAGCTAGATGAAGTGGAGCCAGCATTAACTATAGGCTGTTCTACACAAAAATGGGTGTACATTCTTCAAATATAGTGGAGAGAAGATTCATACTGATACCTCAGAACTGTAAGTGCAGCACTTACGAGTTACTGTCCAACACTGGCAGGCTGAAGATTTCTATTACAGCTGTGAAGCTCCTTTCCATATTGAAATGAACGCTGTCAGAAATCTAACCTTCTCCTCTGCTCCCTCCTCCTTCAGCCCACACAGAGAGCTAGGCGAGCACTCCTGCTGTAATGTACAGTAAATATAATGGATGAGATCCATGCTGTTGTTTCGCAGAAGCGGAGGTTCATTAACATCTCTTTCTGTTTCCCTTTGTATGAATTGTGCATTTTACTGCTTTAGTATTCACGAAACCTCGGCTCTATGAGTGCTATTTGATGTTAATGTATTGTTGTGTGATGATATTCAGCAATTCACACTTTGGCCATCTGTGTATGCATAAATGTATATATGCATTTATTTACCAACACACACACACACACACACACACACACTGCACTGCCTGTGACACAGCTGAGCCCAACAGCTGGTGTCTGCATCCTGGGGTGTGTGTTTGTGTGTTATGGCTGAGGTGGAGGGTGGGGGGTTGTTGGCTGGCTAGCTGGCTGGAGATGGCAATGCAGCAGCAGTCTGGATTAAGGGATCAGTGCTGGTGTCATACAAACATTGGATTAGCGCTGTAATCTCGCCCTTGCTGGCCCGAGCCTGAAACTGAGAACCAGGAGCATCCTCACCCTGCGTTCACACACCTGCCGGGATTACCACAGAAAGGAACGGGGCCTCATTAAGACCTCTGGCCTCTCAGCCTGTAATGAGACTGGTAATTGAGTGCGGGGCCATAACTTCGTCTGTGAATGCCAATCATTGTGCCCCAGGGGTGGAGACGGCAGGAGGTGGGAGATGAGCGCTGTGCTGTGTGTTGCATAATGTCTTCATACATTTTAAATGGCAGGTTTGCCATTAACCCTCGCACAGAGACACAGAGGCGGAAAGGTAAGACCACATGTCATGGATATTTGTGTTAATTTTGTGTTTGTGACGCTGCATTTCTAAGCAGTGGATAATGTCCTGCAAGCTGGCCATTATCATAAAAGAGGCCTTAAATCACACACACATTGTCACATTTAAATCACATCTGTTCTGCAAAGACATTAACATTGCATTGGTTTTTAATGATTACTCACAAACTTATGTACTTAATGAGCACTCGTTATTTTGTTTTTTATTTTTTAAAAATCTGGAAATGTATTAGCATTTATAGTGACATTAAACGTAGCTCAAATTTAAATTAAACAATTCATATTTGTAAAGTAAAATGTGTGATACTGAAATCTGGATGAAATATTGTGAGATAAGGATAACATTTATGGTTTTTAGTATCCCATCGCTGTTTTTCCGGCGGTAAAGTGCCATGAAAAGCAGCTATTTTTTTACCAAAATACTGCTCCCCAAAAATGACAAAAATTCTGCCTCCAAAACTGGGTATTTTATGCCAAGACATCATCGTTTTCTAACCATAACCAAGTGTTTTTGTGCCTAAACTAAGCACACATTGACCAAAGCATGTTAAAATGTAAAGTTTTAGTGTATCTTCTACAGAATAGCGTGCACATTAGTGGTTTGCAGAAACCTATAATGCCAACATTTTTTCTGGTAAGTCAATGTAAGGGAATGCTGTAAGCCAGGGCCCGCTGCACCAGCACAAGGTGTGACAATCGCTCTGAGGATTTCATCTTGGTACCTAACAGGGTACTGTTGGCTTTGACATGGAAGTCAGTGCAACACTCCAAGAAAATGCCTCCCCAGACCATCGCTGACCCACTGCCAAACTGGTCATGCTGGATGGTGTTATGGGTAGCGTAACGTTCACCACGGTGTCTCCAGACTCTTTCATGCCTGTCACATGTGCTCAGTGTGAACCTGCTCTCATCTGTGACGAGAACAGGGCACCAGCAGTGGACCTGCCAATTCTAGTGTTCTCTAGTGAATGTCAGTTAAGCTGCACGGTGCTGGGCTGTGAGCACAGGTCCCACTAGAGGATGTGGGGCCCTCATGCCACCCTCATGGAGTCTGTTTCTGACAGCATGGTCAGAAACATGCACACCAGTAGCCTGCTGGTATTTTGTAGGGCTCTGGCAGTGCTCCTCCTGTTCCTGCTCACACAAAGGAGCAGATACTGGTCCTGCTGCTGGGTTGATGCCCTTCTACGGCCCTGCCCAGCTCTCCTCATGTAATGGCCAGTCTGATGATATCTCCACCATGCTCTTGAGACTGTGCCAGGAGACACAGCAAACCTTCTTGCGACTGCACGTATAGATGTGCCATCCTGGAGGAGCTGGACTACCTGTGCAAGCTGATTGAGCTGCAGGTACCGCCTCATGCTACCAGTAGTGACAAGGACACAAGCAGAACACAAAACTAGAGAAGAATCAGTCAGGAAGGATAAGGAGAGAGCAACTGTGTGTGGCCACCACATGTAAAACCGTTCCCTTTTTGGGGGATTGTCTTGCTTTTGCCTCTCTATTGTACCTGTTGTCACTTTGATTTGCACCAAAGCAAGTGAAATTGATTTAAAATCACTTGCTTTGGTGCAACAGGTGCAATCTGTAGTTCAGAAACACACAGTTTTACATAAATAACCACATATAGTATCTAACATAAGTGAGTACACCCCTCCCATTTTTGGAAATATTTTATTATATCTTTTCATGGGACAACACTATAGAAATGACACTTTGATATAACTTAAAGTAGTCAGTGTACAGCTTGTATAGTAGTATAGATTTACCTTCCTCTGAAAATTACTCAAAACACAGCCATCAACATCTAAACAGCTGGCAACATAAGTGAGTATACCCCACAGTGAACATGTCCAAATTGTGCGTAAAGTGTCAGTATTTTGTGTGCCAATACTATATATACTGTATATACTGTCAGTCTGTATGTTCCTTCTTCTTTCCCTTATTCAAAGGAAAAAGTCAGAGTGGACGTTCTAATGCGCAGTGTTTGTTTACTGGCCTTTAGAGATGCCAAGTCACTGTCACATGTACTGCTCAGGGGTTTCTGTTCTACCATGACATTTGCCTCAGCCTCCTCTTGTCGCCTTCATTCAGTGGTCTGGATGCAGCAAGAAGAGATGCTTGAGGGGCCAAATGTAAAGAACTTCATGATTCTTCAGGACGTCACTGTTCCACTGATGCTGCCATATAGGTCCCTACAGGCTGCCATCTTTTCTGTAGAATAAATATGATTTGATTTTCATGCCAGAGCATGTGGCGGCATGTGGAAAGTTAAATAATACAGCTGTCACAGGATATGTAAGAAATTCAGGAGTTTATTTAAGTGCATTTCAGACTTAATTTCCATAAGTCTCAGATGAGGGCCACATTCTCAGTCTTTCCTAAATATCTTTCTTACCTTTTCTTATTTGTGTTTTTTTATTGCGCTGTTTAGATAGCCCGGGTTCCATTCCTGCCTGTGGCCCTTTGCTGCATGTCATTCCCTCTCTCTCTCCCCACTTAACACTTCACTTTCCTATCGATTAAAGGCAAAACATGGCCAAAAAAAATCTTTAAAAAAAAAAAAAAAAGTGGCTTTTCTTGTCAGACTCCACTTCCCAGAAGAGTCAGAGACTTTTTTCCTGCAAGAATTGTAGCTCCAAGGTTTGGAGTCATGCTCAAATAGATGGAGAAATGTTGGCAGAGACACAGACATCATTAGATTTGTTGTCTCCCGTGGAGCTCTGACTGATGGTGGCATGGTGTCGCTTCTGGCTGCAATCGAATGCACAAGTTGAATTGTGGGTACCTTAGTCATTGTTATTTTCACAGCACTGGTTCGTATCTTAACATACAAACAAATTTAGGATTAATCTAATGTGTGTATTGGTAATTTATAATCATGTATGTAGATATCATGTATATGTACAGACTTGTACAAAGATTGGCTTGGATATTAGTGGTCAGAGCTGTGATGGGAGTAGAGCCAACGAGCAGAACAAAGATGTGACAGTGTTGTCACGTTCAGCACAGGGATGTGACTTGGCAGATGCCTGTCTTTTGGCCGTAGTTGTGTTTGATTGCTCGGCTTATGGGAGATTTGCTGCTAGTTGTGGCAAAGATACTTGGCAGACTGTGGAGACTGGCTCAGCTACTGCACAGTTATTTGGCGATGTGTATGTAAGGGCTCCGCAGAGTTATATTTTAATGACACAGGTGATTAGCAGCCTGCAGAGTTACTGATAGTCTGGCTGACAGTGGATGACAGGCTGTGACTTCAACATGTCCAATCCAGCCCTGGTCTGTCATGAATAAAAATGTGGAATGAGAAATTTTAGGTGAGCTTACATTGCAGGTGGAAGTGGCCAAAATTTGATTCCTTTTTACACTGTGTTCTACTCGGATCGGATTTTTAATGATCTTACATTTCTGTTTCTGATTTGGGATACGTACAGAAGAACATTAACCCTGAGTCTGGTTTGCAGCAATAGGACAGTTATATTAGAGAAACATCTTTTACAGCACTAAATGCAGCATCTGCCATTGCTCCACGCTGGGGCTTCAGAAAAGATGCTAAACACCTGTAATAATGATGTTCAGTGGAGGGACAGTTAGATGTTCAGCTGCTTGATCATTTGGAATAGGGCTTCCCCTGAAAGTTTAAGATTCAACCCAATTAGAAGAGGATATACTTTATTAATCCCCGAGGGGAAATTTATTTTTTTCTCTCTGTTATTATATACACACAAATGCACAAACAGGACCTATACATTAATCAAATGGAGAGATGTTAGAGCGAGGGGGCTGCCCTTGGACAGGCGTGCACCTTGGTAGTGCCCAGGAGACGAACTGGCACCTCTCCGGCTAACAGTCCACACTCCATATTTGGTTTTGGATAGGGACTTGAGCCAGCGACCCTCCAGTTCTCAACCCAAGTCCCTATGGACTGAGCTACTGCCACCCACCCCTCAGCTGACTGAGATTCCTTTAGGTCAAGCAGTCCTTTTTGTGTTTGTATAGCTCTTTTTTTGTCAGTTAGTGTGCATTGTACCTGTGGGGATGTTTCAATCCAGGGATTTATCTGGAGAGTAAGTGCTGCTCTCCTGTAGAGGCAGCTGCCGACGTAGACACAGAGTGAGTCTGAGTGAAGTGGAGGCACCTTCCCAGAGGAAGAGAGGCTTTGCACGGCCAGGCTTCAAGATAAAGTTATCCTCTGCCCTCTTCTTATTCTGCCTTCACATAGAATCTGACAGGCAGTAGATGGCAAACCAGAAACTGTGTTATCTGATGAGAGCAGGATGGTAAAATTAGGTGAAGCTGGCAGAGAATACCAGCAACGGAAATGGTAGACAGCAGAGTTGTGCGGAGTTTGCACGTTCACCTCGTGTGTGGGTGAGTGTGGGTGAGTGTGGGTTTTCTCAGGGTACTCCAGCTTCCTCCCACAGTCCAAAGACATGCAGGTTACCTGGTGACTCTAAATTGTCTGTAGGTGTGAATGTGAGTGTGAATGGTTGTCTGTCTCTATGTGTCAGCCTTGTGATAGTCTGGTGACCTGTCCAGGGTGTACCCTGCCTCTCACCCAATGTCAGCTGGGATAGGCTCCAGCCCCCCCGCGACCCTTAACAGGATAAGCGGTTATGAAAATGGATGGATGGATGTTTTATTCCATTATTTGGAAAGTAAACAATATGACATCACTATCACAACACATCGTCATGCATGTTTTATTTGACTGTCTTGCTATTCCATTGGACTGTTGTTATTTTTTTGTTTTTCTCCTGCCTTCCAGAAGATGTTGTCTGTCTACCTAATTCCATGTGGACACAAAATTAGAAGTGGTGAATTTACAGCTCATGGCAACTTAATACGATACAGTCTCTGGCTTTTGCTTGATATCTAGTGTTGCCAAGAAATCTTGTTGCACATTTCCAGTTCATTGCATAGTTAGCATGCATTAACTTGGCAGGCTAACTTGGCTTGTTTACTATGTACCTTGAATGTCATGTGAACCCTGTTTAAACTCTTAAACTCTATATGGAAGAAAAGGAAAGACTAGTCGAACACTCATATTGAACAGCCAAATCTAATCCGACTTGGTGGGTACAGCTCTAATGACACATTGGCGTGTGCTTCAGAAACTACAAAAAGGAGATGTTGATTCAAAGCCAATGCAAAGTTTCGAGCTTCAAAACTAATTTTAAAGGAGACTCATATGGCTGGATCATGTATCCATCCTAAAGTAAACATAAACCAAGCTATGAGCCACTGGAGCTGTGTGTGTGCACGTTCTGCTTCAGAAGCCACATTGGCACCGAGAAATATTGGCTTCATTAGAAATCATACCGTGAACCATTTAACAAAACTGGCAGTGTTTCACATGGAAAAGAATCATGAATAGCGCATACATTTACATGTATGTCTCTCAAGTTTAGTTAAGGAAAACAAGCCATTGCAAGTTGCAACTTGGGTGGCAGAAACAACCTTTTGTCAAATTCGAATTTTGATAATAAGTGTTTAAAACTTGTAGTACAGACAGTTAAAGGTAAAACTTTGGTCAAATGTGAGCTATGGGTAAAAACTTAGTTTGCAATAAAATATTTACAAGGAAAGGACTGAATATGTTTATTGTTGTATGTATTTGTATTCTAGAAATGTGTGCTCATTACACGACGTTTCAGACACCCAGGTTGAGCTGCCTGACCTTATATCCTTCTAGGTGGAAAGAGAATTGCTCCAGTGAGAGATCAATGGTACATAACCTCATTTCAAATCCAAATAAAACATAAATAATAAGGTTACACATGTTCTTTTAAGCTTTTCCTGGTATCCGGCACGCACACTTAAATCACACAGATGATGCATATTCAGCAGTCTAGTAATCAGAATACAGCTGAAGCGCAATTAGCCTGTGTGAAGTGTCACCAAAGGCAGAGAGGTTATGAAAGGTCATCATCATTATCATCATTGTCAAAACTGAGTCAAAACATGAGTCACACTGCGGCACTGCTGCCTCATTCACTTAGCACTCAACACACAAACATAATCCAACAGGAGAGGATGCAGCGAACCCATGGGCCAAAACAAATGATCATATTTATGGTATCAGATGTTACAGTCATGCTTTGACTCAAGAATGCATGAAATTATACAGAGAGAAGGAGGTCGGCCATGTTTAGTTTTGAATGATACTGTAGGCAGAAGAAATGAAGCTGTAGTCCTCTTTTCTGATGACGACTCAAACTTTGGAAGGACAACAGTGGTTTACAAGTGAGGATCTCTACAGTGAATTTTCTGTCATTTTATAAGGTATACTATACCTTCAAAAAAGATTTGTCTAATGGAAGTTAGTAATCAGACATCCCTTAGCTATGTTTTGGGTCAGCATGTGTCTTCATGACCTTTAACATTAGAAATATGTTTGTGTCTTCCAACAACAGCTACTGTGGGATCTTAATTCGAAGTTTTTTCTGCTCTTGATGCAGGTGGTTCTGAGGAAATATAAACCAATCTGTACTTAAGGTGATTTAATGCAGATTTAATTGCGGATTTCATGATGATATTGGCTTGCCAGTATAGCACTAAGTACTATGAAAAGTATCAGCATCCTTCCCCATTTCCCTCCTGTCCATGGTTTCTGTTGTTCAGTAATTAGTGTTTTTTGACCAGGGAAATCTGTTGAAGTCTGTCATATTTAAATCTCTCCAGTCATAATGTCCAGTGAAAATACATCGTGTCCTATCTAGAGATGCACCGATCCAGCTTTTTCAGTTTTGATACTGATTCCGATGCTGTGGCTTTGAGTATCAGCCGATACCTGATACCGATCCGATACCATGGTTGACCTAAAAAGCGGTATACCTTTACATGTAGAACTGAAGAGACTAGAGGCATCAGGCATTGATAACTACACAGTTCTTTCCTCAAATAAAATGAAACAAGATGAAACAGATGAATGCAATGATGAACTATTTATTTCTCACAAAAATAAACAATTGTGCAACAGCAGTTGAAATAGTGTGAAATACCTCCACACAGCAGATTCTCTCCTTCGCTCCATGACGTATGACGTAGCTCGCGTCGCAATAGATTTAAAGGGAAAGGATCACCTCAGGTATAGGTTGCATTTTCCGATACCTGATCCATCTGTTTTAATGATATCGGGGCTGATATTCGATCCAGATATCGGATCGGTGCATCCCTCGTGCTATCAACATGTGAGAATTGCACTCTTGCCACACTGAATCCATTAAATATGCACTTCAGTTTCGTCATGTAAACAAACCAAGTACCTAGTAGCTGTGCACTAAATATCATACTGACGACTGACGTAATCACTTCAAAGATGGGTGAGTACTTGCTATCTTCTTGCGTTTGTATTTTTAAACATGTTTTTTTATTGTGATAGCAACTGGAAATGACATACAGTGTCACCGACAGGAAGTGGGTTGTTATTAGCGATAGTCATTTACCAGAAACCTTCAGCTCCCTGGTGATCTCCCTTCAGTCGGCTGCCACTTAAATAAGAGAGAACTGGTAGAGAAATGAGGAGGTATCATGGAGATAAGGCTTCATTATAACCTTACGAATGAGTCATTCCTTGTCCATTGCAGAGCTTTCAAAGCACGTAACAGGAAAAATAGTTGCAACCAGTTAGGGCATTCCAATAGAGACTGATTTATAATCATTTTGTCGCTGACACCCATTTGCACCACATTCAATAAGGACACAGTAAGCTGAAGGCTTTTATGTGTTGCCCCAACGAATGTAGACTAGCGTCATATTTATCTATTTTTAAAGAAGCGTTATTACAGGTAAGTCTGTCCAATAAACACAGATAATATTTGACAGAATTTCTCCCCTTTGTCTGGGACATTGAAATCTTCTAGCATACATAGACTGGTACCCTTCTCGTGTTATTTCCAGCACACACTGCAGCTCCAGATCTCTGTATCTTTGATCAGTTCATTGATTTAGTGCAGTGTGCTGAGGTCCTGCATTACTGTTTGACTTCTCCCTCGCCTCTCTCTACCTTTTCTAAACCTCAAACATTCATCATAATTTGGTGGAGCACTCAGAAGGTAAAGGTGTGGGTTTATGTGTGTCTGTCAACATTCTCCTTAGGGGTTGTCTCCCGGGACTCTGGCTGGTTCTCCATTTTTTTAGTGCAGTTTGTAAATGTGAGAGCAGCCTGTGTGAAACTGCAGGATGGTTGAAAGGGGCTGAGCTGCCGTCTGTGAGAATGGCTAATGGCGAAGCAGTGGCATGTAGAGCCGTAATGGTGACCGGCCTCTCAGCCTGAGCAGCGTTCTCATTACTCTGCCTGTTAGTGAATGGCTTATTGCATGGAGGTGACAGCTCGAGGCTGGAGACAAGATAGGCTGGGATATGCCCTTTTAACAACCCATGGGCTGAGATAAAGAATATGGAAAGGACTGGCAGTGGACAGGAAGATGGATATGTTCCGCCAGCCCGACTGAATCATGGGTTAGCCTTACACTGTATATATTTCAGCACAGAACTCCGGGTTTGTCTCTACTGGGTAGAGGGAGGGTTTCTTTTATTTCTGAACATTCACATTCCAACACCAAACCAATGTTGATTATATTTTCACTCAAGCAAATTAATAGCTTCATTCTGCATCAGAATTTTCAACACCAAACAACTAAACTAGAGAGAAACAACAGTGACAGAGGACATTGTCTCATATAACTCAAGACAGTAGTTCCCAACATGTACATCATGATAAATCTGATGGGTCATAAAGATCAGAGAACAGTGGTTAGCATTGTTGCCTCACAGCAAGAGGGTTACTGGTTCGAACCCCGGGGTGGGGGAGCCCTTTTGTGCAGAGTTTGCATGTTCTCCTCGTGTCAGTGTGGGTTTTCTACGGGTGCTCCGGCTTCCTCCCACAGTCCAAAGACATGCAGGTTAATTGGTGACTCTAAATGTCCAGGGTGTACCCTGCCTCTTGCCCAATGTCAACTGGGATAGGCTCCAGCCCTCCCGTGACCCCAAAGAGGATAAGTGGTTATGGAAAATGAATGAATGAACAGATACATTTTCATTTTCAATTGCCAAATAATCCTTTAAACAAAACTACCTGAGGGAAAAATCACTTTGGTTTAACTGCTATCCACTCATAAACATATTCAATATGTGGTGAGGGGTTGCACGTAGACATTACTTCATTTCAAGAGAAAATGAAGCGAAAAGATTGGGAACAACTGTTCTAAAAGATTTGATGGCAGCATAATTAAATATTATATTAAATTGCTAATTAATGTTGCTAATAGTTCTCTGTAACCTGGCACAGTGTCCTCCTGTGTGATTTTAGGCACCAGCACCTAAACATTATTAACAAAAGATGCTGTCATCTGTTGCATCTGTCCTTGTGCTAATTTTCAAGTCAGGCTTTCGTATTAGTGTTCCAGATTTTCCACTACAGCATCCATTTTTTAAAGCTAATTTTGGCATCATCCACAGCAAAGTCTTCATTTTTCTCCCTGAACATTCCTCTTCTTTGAAATATTCTCAAGAGATGCGGTGTTCTGGCCATTTATGACAAAACGGGTGGTTGTTTACCTGTGTTTGGGCGTGCAGTTATGAATGTATGCACTGCCTTTTATGTTTCGAACCATCTCTTGTCAGATGTGAAGTGAAATATTTGAAGCAAAATGTTTTGTTTGTTTTTGTGTGTGTGTGAGAGCCCTGGGGTGAGTTAGCTCTGGGAGGCAGCTGCACGGCAGCACTGAAACAGCAGCTGGAGAGCCGATGTAAATACAATACAATAATAATCCTGATTATTTTTATAAGTAGCTGTCCAGCATGCTCAGGACATGCTGAGAAAAGGTCCAGCTGCTAATGAGTGTCAGGATTGGATGTCAGTGAAGATTCTCAGTCATCCAGGTCAAAATTGATTATTCAGAGGAAAGTTTAGAATCTTTGGGTAACAAAACATGTGGTCAGATCATCAGACAGGTTTTAAACAAGCCCAAAGTTTAGCCGGATTATCTACATCTCTTAATTTGGAGGGAAAACCAAAAGTGAGCTTTCCCTAAATGTCAGTTTGGCAGTTTAGCTCATAATTTCACTATTTACTTTTGTTTTCTCTCCCAAATAAGTTTTGGTGACCCACTGGGTTTGTTTAAAGCCTGTCTGATTGTCTGACTGCATGTGTTTCTTGCTATAAAGGTCCATTGTGTAGGATTTAGGGGGATAAATCGGTAGAAATGGAATATGTATGTTTTCTTCAGTGAATAATCACCTGATAAGAAAAGTTGTGTTTTTGTTACCTTAGAACACAGGGAGTGGGTCTTCGTTTATGGAGATCATCATGTTGCACCACCATGTTTCTGCAGTAGCCCAGAGCAGACAAACCAAATACTGGCTCAAAATAGGGTGTTTTTCCTTCGACCAACATGGTTAGCAGCCCCTGTGCAATGAGCATTGTTTGAAATGACACAGATTTTTTAACATAAAACTGCTTTATACTGTGTTTTTACTGGTTTATATCACCTGGTCTGTTGTTTTGGAGAGGAGGAGACCTCTAAAGATAATTTGGCTCTTGGTAAAAACCTTCTGAATGTCTAGATCTTAGATTATCAGATAGAAAAGGTGAGGACACATTAGCAGGTGCCAGGCTAGCGGCCCATGTCCGACATGCTGAACATCGTACAAACACTAAATTCAGTGTTTTTACCAATGTATATCACCTGGTCTGTTTGTTTTGGAGACCTCCGCAGACAGTTTGGCTCCTGCTAAAAATCTCCTGAACAATAAAGACTGAAGGAATCTTAACCAGAAGTTCACACGAGGCACATGGGAGAAGTTTCAGCAGGTTGCAATGTGCAGTCCTCCCTGTGAGATGCCTCTAAATCCTACTCACTGTTCCTTTAACAATGTCACTGCGTTCTGTCAGCAATTAAGTTGGTGAGTGCAATTATTTCTGCCAGTTATACCTATGGGAATGATGACCTAAGCGTGAAAACAAGACCCAAGGTTAATAAATAGGTGTTGTTCATGTCACCTGTTTCATGCTGTGCTGTGCTCTACACCACTACACACAGTCAGGATCACTGATCACACACAGTCTGTGTCGGAGAAGCAGCACATGTACTTAGAAAGCTGCCTCTCTTACTCTTCACATATTTGCATTCTCTCTCTGAACTTCTCACTCTTGAGTTTGTTGTTTTTGCCGCACAATCATTCCCACCGTGTCGGGGCGGCTGCTTCTCTAGTTTCCAGGGAGATGGTTGCCGGGGTAACGCACATTTGACAGCTGTTATTACTTTGGGTTCCCATCGCTGCTGAACTGTGAGAGGGCACAGCAGAGAGCAGGAGCACATTATTGGCAGCCCTTGGATCAACGCCGGTACGGGAGCGAGTGAAGCCACCTCAGGAACCTGGCTAATTAGCGCTGACCGGGAGAGGCCAGACTGTTATGTGCCGGTCGTTTTCTGAACAGAGCTGCTAAATTGAGGAAAGCAACTTCTGCACCGCCTCTGAGCCAGGGAGCTTGAATGTGTGAATGACCACGCTGCAGCGCTGACTGAAGGCCAGCGGCCAATTGCAAAGCATTTAGAGGCTGTGTGATGGCTCTTTGTGGCTTTGTCGTGGGCTAATGAAGGTTCCCCGGAGATTTACGTTTCCAAGGTCGTTTTCTATTCACACAGAGGCCAGCGGGGCCCAGCGCATCTACGGCTCCCGTTCATCGCTGGACTGCTTTACGATAGATCCTAAGAGCCTAATAAATCACAGCGGTGGTCATTACGGCCTCTCAGATCTTGCACAAAATGACTGGAACGTGCAGCATCTTCTTGTCATTGTTGAGCTCCATAATAGAACAGTTGGCTCTGTTTCGGCGTGCTTTCACTTTTCACTCTGGTTAAACGTTGCCTCAGAAGGAAGACTGTTGTGTCCTTGTGAGTGGTCTCTTTGCTCCACTCTTGCTGATCCTCATTATTCTATTCCTGATCATCGTTTTATGAAACACCTGCTTCTACATCCTGCACTGTGTATGAGTCTCATTTTACCCCACCCCCACCCCTTCTTTCCAGCCTACCAAGGCCTCACAGTGGCGCAGATGATGAAGACTAGAGACTGTCACTGTGCCATATAGGCTCTAATCACGCAGCTCTAATTCAATTAGGCTGGAATTCAGAGAGAACAGAGCTTTGGATAGACAGAGAATTAAGGAGGGAGGAGAAAGAGCAGTTCCTTTGTTAAACATCATCATATCTTGGGCTATATCCATGTCTATTATTCCCTCCCTGCTGTAAAATGTGCCATTTATTCCCCACCAGTAACCCGCAGACAGATATAAATGGTTCAGTCTGAGCTTATTTGGGGAAAATTTGTACGCCATCAGTCTCAGAATACCGCAAATGAAATCAATTAGTTGTTAATGAAGTCTCCAGTGAGCTCTTTTGTCCCCCCATCACCCCCCATCCGAATGCCATATTACAGCACATACAGTGAATGCACCAGAGTCCTCATTAACCAGTAAAGACCTCATTTAGAGTATGCTGTTGTGTGTCTGTGTGGAAAGGTGTTCAGGTGTGTATGCATGTGAATACAACAGTGCTCATGTGTGTGTCAGAGTGGGAAAGTAGCAGAAGAGAGAAAGAGGTAGATAGACAGTATCCTGTTAAGCCTGTGATCCCTTAATTATCAGACATCAATATTAAGTAGGACCAAGAATGTCTTTAATTATCTGTTGCATAATGCAGCTCAGGTTAGCTGCTAGATTTTTATACTTGCACAAGATTGCTCAGCTAGTGGTTATAGTCCGGTCCTCTTCATGAATTACAGTCTGCTTAGTCTCTCGGTGAAAACGGAAATGATTTTGTCCCCAGATGCACCATCGACGTAGAGCTACTTAGTTTTGTTTTGAAGCAGTAATCCACACTTGCACACAAACAGGATAAACAGCCGTTGGCAGTTTACCCTGTATGTCTGGGCAAAATGCAGATAAAATAACATTGCTTATATTTTCTCATTTGAATCATGACGGAGGTTTAACAGCATGAATTTGTTTCTTTGAAATGTAAAACATCAAAGGGAAACTTGTTGAACTTGTGGAAGAGGCACAGGATGGTTTGCACAGCGAGGGGAACAGGGATGTGATGCGGGGTTGTGACTGAACTTGTGATTAAGGCGCCAACTTTTCTTTACCTACTATCTTGCAGTGAGCAGATGGGGAGGACAAAGTGTAAGCTCTTTTAATGAAAACTCAACCACACCATAATAATAGCATTTACTTAGTTTCCTGTCTGCTGCCATTATAGTGTTGGTTGTCAGAGTTCAAAATCTTTTTTTTTCTGTGTACTTTTAAACTTAGCTGTACCCAAAAAAAAATTTGACTGTAGCACTTGGTGTATTTGTCGTTTTTACTCTGACTTTAAAAGAAATCCAACATTGACTGCTGCGACATTTATTTTCTTGTGGCTGTTCAAAAACTAGGAAATTATCAATGTGTTATAATATGATTTGAGCTGATTTTCCCTTTAATATTCTCAAAAATTATACAGTAAAACAACTGTAGGTTGGACATGGTGATAGTCAGGGTCATCCTGAATGAGATTACTTTAAAATTTTTAGCAAACCTCTGAAGGAAACAATTTACAAGAATGTTAAAATGAGGACATTTTCACTGTATTACAATATAATTTGATTTTCCATTAACAGTGATGTACAGCGAAACTACTTTATATAATTTGGTGACGTCACATATTCAACAAGACTTATTTTATAAATGTTGCGTAATAAATTATTGCTGTTAAGCAAGTCTTTTTCGTCCATTTTAGCTTCAAGCACCAGTACCATAACAGAGGGAATAGACGTGCATCAAAATCCTCGGTGCTGCTGCTGTCGTGCATCCGTCTTGTCTGTCCTTGTGCTGTCAGTGTCCTCTTTTCGGGCAGGGATGTTATCAGTTTGTGAGAGTTAGCAGCCCTACGTTACAACATATTTTCTAAACCAAGTTATGTGCATGTAGAACTGGGAACTACACGCACAGCCTAAAACAGGGGTGTCAAACTCATCTTAGATAATGGGTCACATACAGCCCAATTTGATCTCAGATGGGCCGGACCAATGAAACCATTGCACAATAACCTATAAGTGCCATCAGCTCCAATATTTTCCCCCATTGTTTGTAAAGAATTACAGGTACATTCTGTAGACGTTCATCCTTTTACAAAACAGACGAACAGCCTGAGATGTCTTAAGAAAAATAAGTGCAATATCAGCAGTACGTCTCAGCGTCATTACATGTGCATTTATCCATTCATTTCCTGACACAGATTCTTTTGAACTGAAGCTGCTGATTGACAATATTTTGCACAATGTTCAATATCTTTAAACATGGTCTGAGTAAGTATTCATTATTATATCAGATAACTGGATTCTGGTCAGTGTGGAAAAGCCTCTGAATCACAATTTTACATGAAGTAGGCATGTTAAACTTGCTCCTGAAACCTGGCACCTCTTAGTCGAGACATCTGGTGGACCAGGTTGGATCCTTTGACGAGCTGGTTCTGGCCCACGGGCCATATGTTTGACACCCCTGGCCTAAACGTTACATGCATATGCTTGTGGTACTTTGAGGTGTTTTTATTACATGATGTCATCCTCATCTAACCTCTGTCATCATCCTTGTTAATGTTCAACTCCTGCCATTCTAGGCCGACAGCTTAACAGGAAACAGTAGTGCAGAAGTCGGGATTTTAAGGTCTAAGTTCAAATCAGCGTCTGCTGCTAATTGGTGGTTGTAAAGTTTTGAATCTAAACAGCGAGGTAACCGATTAGACCGGGAAGGTGCTGCAGGGCTCAAGCTTCTAATCTCCTCACTACATTTACTCCCACAAAGACTGAAGTTTGGTAAGCAGCGTTTTGCATTTTCTTCTCCTAATCTTTGCTGCTCCTCTGTCATTTCATCGGCTGCTGTGTGGGTTTGAGGCTACTGTATGAGCTCAAAGGGATTCGTTTCACTCCAGGGAAGCTTTTATTCTCTGAGTATAACTGACAGCCTCTGTCTTTTTGATGAGATTTAAGAATTTGGCCACCTCTGTGTTATTTAACAAGAACTAATTTGGGCGGTCTTTTGGATTCATGAAAGAGAAAGTGTACTGTATGTGTGTGTGTGCGTGTGTTTTGACTTAACTGTAACATACTGAGTGGCGTTGCTCTGCTGGATGTGCTCCTTGTGCCCCACACAGATTTAATTATGTGTCCCAGGGAAGGGCTATCACCCGTGGGAAAAGAGGAAATCCCAGGGGTGGGAGGGTCACTGTCATGTGAAAAGAGCAAGTGAGAAGCTAAGGCGATGGACAGTCTTTGAAGGCTTTGTCTTTTTGTTTCTTTTCAAACAGCACAGAGAGGCTCAGACAGAGTGAAAGAGAAACAGAAAGCTAATTTCTTTGTGTTCAACCTTAGTGGCAATGTCTGGACATCATCTGGGCGTTGTAACAAGCTGATTTCTCCCCCCATGGCTGAAGAGGGGAAAAAAGAGGAGAGGAAATGAGAGACTGAAGAAGTGGGAATTGAATAAATGCATAATTCAGAGAAGCAGAAGAAGAAAGCAAGGTAGAGAGATCACCTTGATCTCCCCACCTCGCTGCCTTTTAATGTGACGCTGATGCCTTCACTGTACTGTCATGACCAATAAAGAGAGAGAGGGAGAGGCAGCGAGAGGCAAAGCAATTTTATTTATATAGTTTGTTTCAAGTTAACTCAAACACAGAGGAGGGAGAGAGGAGAGAAAAGGGATATGGCATATGAACTATTTCCTTATTTTTATATATTTTTTCTTCACAGCCCTTTCATTATTTTATTTTTTTTTTAGATAAGGCTTTCCACAATCATATCTCGACTGCTCATCAAGTTCATAAGGACGTTTATTGAGCAAGTCTGGCATCAAGCACTGGTGTCAAAAATGATGGAGAAAAGCCTCAGTGTTGTAGGCACTGAGTTTAGTATTGAGCTAACAATGCAGCCAGCCAGCGTTTCAAATAACTCTTTACTGATAGCAAACAAATTGAACAGAGCTGCTCTGAGTCAAAACTAGCTGGGCTGCACCTAATGATTACTTTCATCATTAATTAACCTGCTGATTATTTTCTCTTGAAAATGTCAACAAATCTCAAAAACCTGCCATATTTCCCAGAGCCGAGGGCGATGTACTGTACAACATTGAAATTGCCTGTTTTATCAAACTGACAGACCAGAATGCAACAATACACCACAAAGAAAAGCACCAAATCCTCTCATATCAAGCTGAAACCAGCGAATGTTTGGCATTTTTCTGGATAATGTGAAAATCAAATTGTTTCAGATTGGTTTTCTATTAATAGAGTAATTTATGTATTTGACAAAATGTTTCAAAGATAGTTGAAACCTTTGACCATTTAGTCTGGATTTCAGTGGTATTTCTATCGTAGCCTACACTTCAGGAAGGTCAAATCAAGAAAAAACTCAATTTATGTGACATACCTGTTTTTAAGCTATAGAGGGTAACTTTTATAAAATTAACTTTTTGTCATATTTTCTGAAGCTGTGACTATATCAACATGAGACAGATGGTTTCTGAAAGATATCCCCCTCCTCCTCCTTCCCTTAAGCCCCATTTCCACCAAGCAGTACGGTTCAGTTCAGTTCGGTACGTTTCTTTTCTGTTTCCGTTGTGGATGGTACCAGTGGAACCGTTTCATACCATCTCCCTTTTTGGTCCCCCCTCTGTTGGGGTACCTAGCACACAGATCTGGTACTACAAGGTGGAGCTGTGAACACTGCAGTCTGTTGATTGGTAAATAGCTGATGGCCACTCTTACTTAGGGCTGAGTTGTGTCTGGTTTTGTAAACATTGTTCATACTGTGTCAAGTTTAACGCAAGTTAACTAAAACTATAAAAATAAAGGATGTTTTGCTGACTATCACAGCAGCTGTAGTCTGCTTTTCACTAAGCCAACTGCTGGCAGCCTTTAAGGTGGAACGTTTACTTGTGTTACTCAATGTATTGTTGACGACGTGAATCCATTGCGGAGAGTTGTTCCTGTGGGCTTCAGCAGGCTGCTTGTGTGAGAATATCCCATTGAGAGAGACTCTCAGACCACTCTGTTCTATTTTATTCTGAAAATGTCAGTGTGCAACCCCAGTGTGCAGACACTAAACAAGGTGCAGACCACATTTAAGGGTACTGTTTGCGGTAGAAACGCTAAACAGACCTAGGGTCATACCATGTCTGAAGGGTTACTTTTGGTTCCAAAGGTACCATACCGAAAGTGTTTGGTGGAAATGGTGCTTTAGTGCTCCCAACGGTGCTTGCTAGAATCCACTGCATGTAAACGAAAACAACCAATCAGAGCTGATAAGTCTCTAAAGCAGCTGTCAGTCATGTCAATCACTGCTCATGAACTGCGCCTAAATCGGTCAAACTAGGCAGCGCTGATCAAATATGAATCAAGATTCTTTTACTGCATTGCCTATTTTAAGAAACATATTTTAGTGTACTGTTTAGCTGTAAAATGAGAAATTTGGTGACCTGGCTGCCATGTTGAAACATTCAAACTAAAATGACGCACTGCACTACCAGCCGACCAACTTTCTTATTTTAGAGCTAAACAGTGCACTAGGCAAGGCAAGGCAAGTTTATTTGTAGAGCACAATTCGTACACAAAGTAATTCAAAGTGCTTTACAGAACAAGAAAATGCATTAAAATCACAATACAAAATAAAAACATAAATAATCATTATAAAATGAACTTTAAAAGAGAAGAGTGCAGATAAGATCCTTTCAGTCATATGCACAGTGAAATAGAGCTGTTTTGAGCCTAGATTTGAACATTGTCAGAGACCTGTCTCACATCTTCAGAAAGACTGTTCCAGATTTTAGCTGCATAAAACTGGAATCCTGATTCCCCATGTTTAGTCCTGACTCTGGGCACCAGCACGAGGCCGGTCCCTGAGGTCCTCAGCGTCCGAGATGGTTCATATGGCACTAACATGTCAGAAATGTACTTTGGTGCTAGGCCGTGGAGAGACTTGTACACAAGCAGAGCTGCTTTAAAGTCTATTCTCTGGGCCACTGGCTTCCTGTTTCTGAATGTGTTTCTGAAACTACAGTTCACAGAGCAGTGATTGAAATGGTTGACAGCTGCGTTAGTGACTCCTCAGCTCTGATTGGTTGTGTCACACTTGCTAGCAAAAAGAGGAAGAGGAGGACCATGATTTTTTTTTCACAGACTATCTGTCTCATGTGATATGGTCTGGATGTAGTGACAGTTTCAGCAAATATGACAAAACATTTATTTTGTAACCAACTGCAGCTTTAGATAAAGATATAATTTACATGTGACAGTTCCATAGATTAGATTGACTTTAAACTCAAACTGCAAATTGACAGGCTTGGTGAGTTTCAGTGCTGATAAATCAGATCCAAAACGCCCCAGATAAGAAGTTTACCTAAAAATATGCAGCTACTCTGACAGACTCAAACTGGAAAATAACTTCTGGAATTTTCCTTTGCTTTTGTCCACATCGCCACTTCAACCACACAAAACACATCAAAGCGATTGTTCTGCCCCTCTGCTGGTTGCCCACTGGACCGCTGGAGTTCACACTGAATGTAACTGGACCTTTTGAACATTTCTGGCTTCACAGTAGTCAGGAGAATGAGGGACTTCTGTGATCTTCTTTCTGCAGACAAAGCTGATTAAGCACCAAAGCTAATTTTATTAGAGAGCTGGGTACCTGTGCCTGGAAGGGGTATGATCTCTCCCCTGTGTCCCACGCCTACACATCCCACCCACACTCATGCTGGAGGGTGGCTGTTTGTGTTTAATTTTTACATTTCACATGTGTAGACGATGTCCCACGTTGGCCAAAATCAGCGGGCTGTGCAGTTTTTCCCCTCTGCCAGTCCTCTTGATTGGTTTTTGGGGGGATTTCTCTTCAATTTGAGCTTTGCTTGAGGTGCAAGCGTCTGTGTCTGTGTGATCTTGAATATAAATCAGTCCCCTCCCAGACACCTCTTTCCTGTCCCATTCTCCACGTTCTGGTTGCCTGGCTGGGACCCCTGGCAATGCTTATAAAAAGATTCAGCATGCAAGGCAACTTCAAAGGTGAAAGTGTGCAACATGATGAGTGTATTGGAGGATAGACAGGGCAGAGGGGAGAGTTGATAAAGTGAAAGTGGGGGTCGCAAGGAAATTCTCAGGTGTGTTAAAGACTTTACAAATGGGTACCGGCAGTCACATTAATTCTGTCTGCTTTCCCTTTGTCTCTGTGTGTCTTCAGATTTCCATTCCTTGCCCTATTTCATCATCTCTCTCATGTCCTCTATAAGTCATTTGATCTTTTCGGTAAAGGGAATGACAGTCTTTTATCTTACCCTGTTTCCACTTTACATTTCTCTCCCTGTGCCACGCTCTCCCTGACATTCAGCCACCCTTGCACTTCCCTGTGTAACCCCAACTTTTTTCCTTGCTGAGAGGGAGATGTCCTTTGTGTTGCACAGATGAAATAATGAACGGCATTTCTTTTTGTGCTGTCTCCATATACTCTCTCCCTCTCATGCTCTCCCTGTCAAATGTCACGGGCTTCGCCGGCTCGGCCGTCCTCTCCTTTGTGGATGCGACGGCAGGGAGCTGGAGCTCTCATGTGGAACAGCCTCAGGGAAACGAGGAGGAAACTGATTTCACTTCGTGGAATGAGGAGTCTTGACACTGCTGCCCCCACCATCCACCCATCATCCATCACTTCTACTTTTATCTTTCTTTCTCCTCATGTCTCTTGTGCTTGGATTCCTTCTCTCTTGGTCTCTGAACACAGTAAGAGAGTTTCACTACATGTGCATCATCGTCATTGTCACTTCCAAATGAGTCGTTTAGATCATCCCTTCAGTCCCTCTGGGATTTTATGGTCATGTGACTCTAAGGATTAAAACAAATTCAACCAGTCTTTGCAGTTTTTCAATGAATATGGTCAACCGGAAAAATACTCGACAAATTCAGCAATCTCCACAGTCTTCTACGGAAGATTAATAAATTCCCAAATTGATTTTATGATCAAAGTCAAATGAAGTGTCAATCTCAACAAACCTTGAACTACCACTCAGACAGCAGTTGCCCTCAGGCTTTGTATCACTCCCAACAAGTTTCTCACATATTAAAGTTATGAAAACTCAACTCTCCAGTCTAATAGCTGAAACTAACCATTTCTTTATGGAGCTTGCTCACAGTGGCACAGGCGTGGCAAGAAGCAATGAGGTTACCCTGAAGACTTTATTCAGCTCCAAAAAAAAGTTCATCTTTGTGTCTATCCTTCTGCACAGGCGAGTTGCCTGCCAGGTAACAGTTCCTCTTTGGCCACTGATATAACAGCCAAAGATCATGTAAAAAATAAATTCCCAATATTCTGCATCAGGGTGGTTGAACTATTTTGCTCCCTGCAATGGTGGGACACAAGTGATCAATGACTTCTTCAAACAATCACAGTTTTTGACAGCAATTTCTGCATTATTTTGCAGCTGACTAGTATTTTTTTAGCACAGGGTTCTTGCAAAATAACACAAATTTTTACAGTAATTTACCCCCTTTATATCTTGTATTGAAGTGTGTATCCAGATTGTGGTTGGATATGATTTAACCTGATGACATTTACACCTGGTATTAATAGGTGTCTCCAGTGTCCAGCTCTGTCCAACTCTGTCCAGCTCTTATTGACCAAATTGAAAGCAGAAATTACTCTGGCCCTTAAAGTATATGTGGGGGAATACTTTATCCCCCACCTGTCAACAACTAGACCTATTATAGTAAGAATAAAAAATTAAAAATGTTATTATGAAAGAGACACCACAGTTGTGTTAGCATCATAGGAGAGAAACACCACTGTGCACCCCACCGCGTCAGTTTCAGGTGAGAGCTGCTGCTGCCTCGCTGGTTTAGAACAGTTGGATGCAATTACATATTTGCGTCTATGTAGTTATTGTATGTGGTTTGAACATGCCATTGCACTTACACTTGTGGTCAAAATGGCTCTCTGACCACCTCTGGAATTGGTTTGCTGATCGGTTGACAGTCCGTCCTCAATGCATTGTGAGTGCATTTACACCTCTTGTTTCATGTGGTCAAACACAATCGGATTACCCAAAATTCATTTTAAAGCAAAGTGTAAATGGGGTAATTTTCGCCACTGTAATTACATAAGATCCTGAGGGATGTAAGGATTGTATTGTAAAGCTGCATTTAATATTGAGAACTGGTGACTTTGCATCTTTGTAATGAGGAGTATGTGGCATGTTAAGTGGGAATTATGGTCAAAACTGTGAAACTAATTCTTGGATGGGGGGAAAAAACAAGACTTTTCCTTTAAAGTAAGCAAGTGTCACAGCCTGTCAGGCACCCCGGAGCGTCTGTTGACTCTAGCTGCCCTGGAGCATCTGTTTACAGTAGACGGCTCTGGTGTTTACCCAGTGTACCGTCCAATTACAGGACCGAGACATGTCTGCCACTCTGTTAGCTCAGTCTCTCCTGCAGGATCCCTCAGAGACCTGCAGAGGAAACTCCCTGTCAGTGCTGTGGCTAGTTCCATGTAACCCTGTAATGATACTGCTGCCATAGATGCTGAGCGCTTAGCTTCAAGTCGATCATTAGCTTCATGGCAAGTGTATGGAGCCAGAGAGGGCAGGCTGGTCGCACACTGAATATTATTTCTCCTAACAGTTGTTAGACGGTGTGCTGTGGTGTGTCTCCTGCTCCAGCAGTGTGGTGACAGTCTGCGTCTCTGCTCTCAGGGCGTTGAGGGAACAATACTGCCAGGGAGGCTTTTTTAATAAATCCTCAATATGTCCAGAGTGCCCTGTCTCTATGGTAACTGAGACTTGCATCGTGTATTTGTGTGTGCCATGAAACTGTGCTTTGTCTTCTGTGTGTATTTCCTTGGGCCGGTGCCAGTGTTTGAGGGGTTTTGTGTACAGTCGTGCTATGAAAGCCTTTCAAAATACACAATATATGGTTTATACATATATAATAATTTACACAGAAGTGGATTCAAAGCAAACCATAAATTATCCATACATACATATTCCCATGACGTGCTTAACAATTCAGATGGAGACTCTCGCCTAAAGCCCCATTTAACTCAAATACATTTTAATGAAGTTTGTGTGGCAATTACGTCCTTGCAAATGAGATGAATATAAAAAACAACTCAGTTTTACTTTGTGCATATTGTAAATTAAATGGGTATACTTTGCTCTTTGACAGAATACAGTTCTCTGCATGGAAATTGACAGAAAATCTGTAGTAAATGACCTAATCGTACTACAACAAACTATACAAAACAATGTGCAGTCTTACCACGTATTTATTTTTTCATTACAGGAAGTTATAAATAAAAGTTATTGTAATTTAATGTTTTTTAACAGTTGGAATGAGCGTGAGGGCAGATTGCAGTTTGTGTGTGGTATTTTTAACCCGCAGCGATCTGAAGCAGTGTGTGTGAGGCTGTGTTTGCGTGCCACAGCATGCCTCATCATGAAAGTGTGAAATTGGGATTTATCCCTCTAAGCCACCCTGCATGAACAGAGGTGGGAAAACAGATCAGAGTATCAGCTTAGCCTTGTTATTGTTGTGAATGGTGAACCGAAAAGCTGCTTACACATTCATGTAGCCTAAAAACGAGTCGTACTTTCATGCCTGTTATTCTGTGTTGTCCAGTGTGTAGTGATCTGTCTTTGTGAACACATATGTGACATGGAGGGACTCTGATATTTCACTTTGATACAGCTGGGACTCTTGTATGATGCTGTGCTGTGATCGACCATGATCTCATCCTGTCAGCCTGTGGCCCTTTGCTGCATGTCACTCCCTCTCTCTCTCTCCCCCTTTCACACTCAGCTGTCCTATTGATTAAAGGCAAAATTGCCCAAAAAAAAATCTTAAAAAACAAACAAACAAAAAAAAAAACCCTGATGTTACTTAAAGGTATCGATCAGGGAATTATTGAACTCCAACGATTGCTTTAACTCTTTGACACCATCTGTTAACTTTCGCAATAGGTCAGGGTTCTGAAGCTGCTCTTTCATGATTTTTATTGACTCACATGTGTCATGGAGGTCCTTCGACATGTGATAGCCCTCTTCAGTCTCACTTGAGCTAAGCTGCTGCCTGTTACGTTTGCTGTCACGATCATCCATCGATGAAACACTCCAAATCTTCAGTGAATCAATCCACAGACAATTCCAGTTTGATGTATACTCAGATGATCACAGATCAAACTCAGTTTAGTGGCATATTAGGGAAGACTGGCACAGTGTATTGCTTAAAGATTTACGTCACCTGGCCATATTGTTTCCCATTATTTCTCATGAATTGAATGTACTTTTTCTTTATTTGGTTTTGTGAATAAATTTGTGTGAAAACTGATGTGACGACAGTAAAGACTGAAAGAATATGAAAACCCAGGCCAGAGGCCAGCTTTATTAAGTGACGAATTTGCCAGTACCAAAGTTGAGACAGTCAACACTTCCTGAAGCTGCTTCACAATAAGTCTTTACATAGTTTGTTAGTGGAAAGCTTTCATTGTAAAGATTCAATGAAAAATATCTTGTACATGGAAACTTAGAGTGCATCTGAGATCTCTGAAATAGCCTCAACTTGCATCTTGTCCTTGCATCTTATTCCCTCCCGCCAGGGATGCATGGAGAGATTCCCTCCTGCCGGGGATGCATGGAGAGATGCAAGGAAATCATGCAAGGAGAGAGGATATTGTTTCCTCTAAAGTGTCACATGAAGTGGTATCTGTTTCTGCTGACAGCAGCAGCAGATCACAGCTGGATCAGCTCTCAGTCGGCTTCAACAGCTACAAAGACTTTTGATGGAGTTCATGTCTGCACGTGTGCACTGTGCTAATAAAGGCACACAGTTAGCAGTGGCAGAGCACCAGTGTTTTCTTTCTGTTCAACAAATATCTGCACAGGAATAATAACCTGCTTTCTGTGAAATCAAATAAGAGTCTTGGGATGCATTCACAGAGTGGATCGAAAACCATTAGAGGTATTAAAGGAAAGAAAGAAGAGGAACATATGAGCTTAAGTTTTTTAGCTGAGTCTGTTCATGTCAGAGTCTAAATAATCTCTTGGCAGATAATTAATCTCCACTGTCTTTTTTTTATTACCAACATCAATGTAGAAATTGTTCAATTAAACTAAAAGCAAAACTGGCAAAACTTAAGTTCTTTGAATGTAAATCTTTCAGGGTAGTGCTGAAGTTATTTATAGCTTTTGGTACTGAAAGAAGCTCTATATGATATTCAGAACGCTTATACAGAAGCAAACCACTATTTGCTGTGTAACAATTAGGGATAGACCGATATGGATTTTTTAGGGCCGATGCCAATACCGATTTTTTTCCATCACCCTTAGCCGATGACCGATTATGGACTGCCGATTTTCTTGAGCCAATATTTGGGGCCGATACTGCTTTTGCTCCCTCAATTTACATTAAAAAAATGACACGATGACAAATATTACAGGTCTCAAGTTTAAAATAAGAAACATTTATTGAACAGTAAAAAATACTAAAACAAGATAGAAAGTTGAGGTAGAACAGGTAGAATATTATTATTATTATTATGCATTCAAATAAAAAAAAGAGTTCAGTGCTCTTAAATCTTGCAGTAATGTCTTTATAAAATAAACAAATATTTAAGCTGAAGCATAAATAAAACAACAACTACTGTACACAGTAGGATTCGCTGCATGTGCGCTGCAGGGTCTTCCGGCAACACAGAGCTGCCCGTGGATGCCTGTCTGTAAATCATGCCAGGGAAAAATAAATCCACAAACCCACGCGCGTATCGGCCAATGCCGATACAAGTAAAAAACTCAAATATCGGCCCGATATATCGGCTGGCCGATGTATCGGTCTATCCTTAGTAACAATATAGAGGAGTAATGGCGTCCTGAGCAGAGAATTACGTCACACTCCCTCTGTGAGGTGTACTCTGAACTTCTCTGTTCATTGTTGCATGTGAGTCCAGTGTGTGTATCCCACTGGCTAGCTAAATCGCCACCCTCTGCACTGTGCTCATATGGCGGTTACTGCTGATATTGGGTCAGCACGGTCTTGCAAGTTTTGCACCCACCCTCTGGTTCCCCCCAGGTTAACACTATTAGCTCTGTCGGCAGCGTTGCCATTGTTAGCACTGGTTGATCTGTTTGCAGCTTGAACTGACAGACACCTCCATGTTCAGAGCCATGTGCAGACATCCTTGGACTCATAGATACACTCTGTATTGTATAGTGCTCCTTTAACCAAAAGCTATGCTGCATCTTTTTTCTACAAGCTTCATGCCTAAGATTGTAGGCTGACACAAATCAGCCACAGAACCCGAGGCTTTCTTTTTAGTTACCTGCTTTACCACAGATGCACAACTAATCAGTTTACAGCGATGTGTACAGTTTGTTTACGCCACAGCAGAATCATCCTCTGATACATCGTGCTGCAGTACACAGAGGAGGTGGGAACGTAATTAGAAGCCAATAAGTTCTGACAAGGACGAGCCTGCACTTTAATTTAAAGTGAATAAGTAATTAAAAAAACAACAGGTACACACAGGTTGTACACACTATGCACATATGCACATATATCGAGACACACAGGAATAATACAGTTTTATTGGATCTCAGACACAGTGCAGACTTTGCACACTGTCAAATGAGGGGCTGAGTAAATCATTATTTTATAGTAAGTCCCAGACTGGGATTTATTTTAACTACATCAATTAAAGGAACGCCTGCCATTGGATACAACATGTACTGCGGTGTATAAATATCATCAGTCTGTATCTATGCAAAAGGCCGGCTCCAGAAAGAGTCTTCTTTGTTCTATTCTGAGGGACTGACCCACAAAACCTGATGTTTTAGATCCTCGAAACGCCACTGAAACTGCTATAAATACACTGAAATGCTCTTTGAGAATAACCAAAATAGACCATTAGACAAGATTATCCTGGAAACTGAGATCAATAACCAACAGATGTTTTAGGCTGGATGTTTCCCTTTTATGTCTTGATGGGTAGCAGTACTCGTGTTTCCAGACATCAAAGTAAAATCTTCAGTTTTTTGCTTCAGAGTGCAACTTTGACATATTTTTAAAAACACATATTTTTAGCTTCAAAATTTGGTGTCACTGTGTTTCCAAACTTTACCAGCTAATATGCAAATGACTAAATGTCCAGTATACAGTAAAGAAACACAAAGACATCATGCACAGCAGTGACTGGTTACGACTATTTTCTTTTTCCTAATTTAGCTTCTCCCTGCCTCCATTTTCACCTCAACTAACACATTTCTGACTGAATTAAGTACACGTCTGCATTTTAATTAAAAAACACTACACACATTCTGATGATGTGAGAAACCTGTCAAAAGTCCCTGGTGATGGTACAGTGGAAGCCTTAAAGCGGTGTATCACTTTAGTGGAATATTTGCACAAATTGGCACACTTGCCATCATGTGATATCTTTATCAGCTTCTGAAAATAGCTGGCTGCTACTCACAGTTCACATTGATGTTCATTCTTTGTTTTTCTGCTCCTCTCATCTCCATGCTGCGACTCATCTCACTGGAACGTGCGTCTCTGGGCTGTGTGTTTTTGAACGTGGACTGGTGTTTGAAATTTTTCGTGTAGCTGGTTCTTTCATACTTGTGCAAATTTTGGGATCATGTGAACATGTCTTTTGCTTCATTTCGGACTCGCCTCCCAACAGGAAGGTGGATTAACCAAGCTTGTTTTAGGTTCAAAGCCATATAGTGTATGCTGCAATTTGGGAGGTGTTTGCTCTTCTGCAAAACGACATAACATCCTTCTCTCTGTAGATTCACAGAGAGGTTTAAAAGAACTATATTTCCAGCTTTAGTATATTGATTTACGAAGGATTTCAAACAATAAAAGTAAGGGTGTCAGCAGTGCAAACAGAGTGGTACAAACCATTATGCTTAAATAGATATATCAATTATTATAAAAACAAGCAGTCGGATAGACGCAGCTGGAGCTAATAGAGTTTTATGGAGGAAGAGAATTACATTCAGCTGTGAGCAGTTTCAGCAGAAAGTCTAGACAGATGGCACAGGCATTTTGGTAGGTTAAAATTATTATTTTGTTACTTGACACTCTGGTGTAATCACCACAGACTACGCTCTGAAATATCCTCAGGAAAAATCTGTGTTCTCTGCGTCTCACAAACAAAGACACACAAGGAATGAAAATGTAAAAACTTGACAGTTTGCATATTAAAATGCCAGACATGTCTGCAACGATGACAGCTTATTCCAAAACATGTCAAGAAATATGCAGAAAGATCATGCATTGTCTCTGATTCATAATAACAGTGTCAACCCTTTGTCTAAAAACTCATGAAGCATAGATTAGTGAGGAACCAGGTCAGCAGGAAGGATCAGCGAGATGTGAGACACTTCATACCACTGGTCAGGGACAGTGATGGTTATTAAAAACACTAAAACTATCAGTAAGGAAGTCTTCAGACAGCCACAGTCATAAATTAACGTTGACTCATGGGAAACTGTGCCCTTAAAGTTCACAGAGTGCCTGTGAATAAAGAACGAAGGGGCACAAAATGTCCCTCATAATTAAAACTAGCTTTTTTTTGCATTTCACTCCCTCCACAGTTTTATGCCTGGATGCTGCTGTTGGCCGTGACAGACTAATCTGTGAGAGCACTAAGATTGTCTGTCCTCTAAAAATGCTTAGAGACATGCAGTGAAGGTTTGGAGCCACAAGCTGAATTGTGGCCTCATACATGTCTCAGTATTTACAGAAGTAAAAAATACTGTGTATAAAAAAGTCATTAGTTTAAAGGTGAAAAACAGGCTGATTGGTGATTGAAATAGGAAAAATTGATGCAAAGACCTTATTTCACAGAAGGGTTGTGCGATGTGACAATATTGTATACCAGGGGTCTTCAATGTTTTTCAGGCCAAGGACCCCTTAGCTGAAAGAGAAACAGATCAGGAACCCCGCACTACACATATTGTATTAAACTGAGTTGCATATTAATCTGGGCAGATGGAGGTTGACAGGCAGAGACCCATATCAGCCTCAGGCTGCAGTCTTGACCTGTATTTGCTTTTCAGGTGGATGAGAGGAAACTCCACTTTCACAAAGATAAGTTGTTGAAAAAAGACAAAAAATGCTAGATTGGTGTTTCAGACATGTTTGATTTTTAAAAAGAAAAAAACCTTTCAAAAAATCATCAAGTAAGTTTGAGGATTCCCTAAAGGCTGCTGCCCTCCTGTTAAAGGCTCTCTAAGTCTTCCTAAGCTTGAAAAGTTTTTGTCACATACAGCAAACATCTCCTCACGATCTGCTAGCTACATGTCCTCTGAATATGCTGTAAAAAAGTCTGGTCTCTGTAGGCAGCCCAGGCTCCGCAAATTGCAATAAAAACATTTGGGTCCAGGCTGCACCAACCAGCCAGCACAAGACCAGTGAAAGCAAGCACACACACATGAACACGGTGCCCATGTCTCATGGTCTCGCACACGTGAGCATGGTGCACAGAGAGCCAGTTAGAGCTACATTCTACAGTGAGGCTAACAACAGAGTTCAAATGACATTTACAAACAACGTTTTATGTCGGGGCTTCAGGACACTTGGATCACTACGGACGAGCAGTATGGAGATATTTTGTGGTTTTAATTATGTGTTTTTGGACGTTTGAATCTGGGGCGCCGTCAGCCTCCATTAGGTGGAGTTTTGTTGCTACCCCCTCTCCCCTTGGATCTCCTCCATCGGCATGAGGGTGAGTAGATAATGGGTGAATTTTCATGAAGGGATGTCACGATTATAGATTTTCTTGGTATGATTATTGTCAGAGAAATAATCACGGTTTTACGATTATCACGATTATTATGCATTAATTAATTTCACACTATAAATGTGTAAAATCACATGAACACTCCTTATAGATCTTTAAGTTTCATTTATTTCCATGCCAACATAACAAAAATAATATAGCACCAAAGAAAAGTAACCAAAAGTACAAGATTTAATGACAATAATCCCATTGGAATTAAACAAAAATCACCTCTGTGTTAAACATCCACAACAGGATTTCCCTTTTGGGAAAAAAAGGTTTCAAATGCTACATGTATTTCTTTACAGACTTTGTGTAAACTATATTACAAAAATGTTTCTGAACATTTCTTTTGGACCTGAGAAGAGAATTTTTAAACAGGAAAAAAACATCTAGCTAGCTTTTGACTTAAAGATGCCCTTTGAAATATAAATAATCCATACTTCATCACTCAGAGACGCCTATTCACCTGTACCGCTTGTGTAACTTTGTTTTCGTCCCGTAAGAGTTGCGCTGATCTGCCTACTGTATATGGTTTCGCGTCCCGGCATAAACTTTGGAGAGTGAAGGTGTTGAGGAATCTTTATGAATAATTAACCGTGGTGTTTAGAATCGCGGTTAATAGTGAAATCAAATAATCGTGACATCCCTGTTTTCATGTTGGGTGCACTATCCCTTGAACAGTGTGTGTAAATCCAGGGTAACTAGCAGCTGTCGCTCGTTCATGACAGAGTCACGGAGGACGAAGGGGGAGGGGACAGGGGCAAGCTAGCTCTGTTGTGTTTGATAACATTGTTGAACGTAAACAGAAGTGATGCCCAACGGTGCTTAGTGTGCCTTTAAAGACGCAGGTTGTATAGTATGAGGCAGTACCATCATTTGCTGTAATAAAAAATTTAATCCATATCACTCATTCCTTTTCCCATAATTCAAAATTAATGTCCCCAAACAGAGAAAAAAACCATCCCAGGGGCTGGCAAAAATATAATAATAACTTAAAAAAAAAAAAAACATTGTTCAGTGGGATCAGAGGTGTAAAGTGCGGGGAGTCAGCAGTCCTTTCCCTACTTCCCACACCCATTTTCAAACTCAGCCTTCATCGTGATCTCAACTACACACCTGTAAAGTTTCATGGCTGCATCTTGCACGGTTGTGATGCTATTGCATTAACAAAATCTCTCCATAGACAGACATCAAAACACCTAACAAACTACCACGCTGCCGTGATAGTTCACACTACAATATGTGTCACCAGGACCACATTTAGCATGATGACACACACACACACACACACACACACACACACACACACGTGCACACAGACTCATGAGAAAATAATACCAGCTGTCACGATGTTGTCACGGCTGTTAAAAAAACAAACACATTTCTCACCCTGGTTGCATCCCATATTTCATTAGCAGTACAGCCGCGCTGCCATTGCTCCAGACCACAACTCAGGATGGCATACAGAGTTTCTGTACAGCTGTGTGCAGGCTCCATATTTCAGTACAACAGTAAGAAAGAAAATGTTCGTCTGACAATCTGATAGAAATACAACTACTGTACCGTGACCACAAAAACACCTCACATGACATGCTGGGTTCCCTCAACCTTGTAAACAGGAATCTGTGTGTCCCATCGGTGGGAGGAGGGAGGCGAGGACAGTGACAGACTCTCTGATGCTGTGGTTTTCTTACTGGTCTGTGACAGAGGGTGTTTGACAGGCAGGAGGCATCCGACTGTACACAACCTGTCTGACAGGGATGAGAGAACTCAGTGGGATGTTGGTACCCTACACCCCCCATTTTTTTACATACACACACAATGTTTTTTTTCTTTCTTGTATGTTCTTTCAGCTCCATTATCTACAATTTGTTCTCTGATGTTCCCACACAGCTCTCAGTGATACGAGAGGTTGAGCAGCAGCAGCAGAAGCAGCAGTAATGGTCTTATTGGGGCGAAGCGGGGCTACCATATAGTGACACGCTGCTGTAATCACTGAGGAGAACACCTCACTACACAGGAACAGAGGGAGACAGCTGCTGAGCTTGGAGCTTTCTGCATGCTAGAGCCTTCAGTGTGTGTGTGTGTGTGTGTGTGTGTGTGTGTGTGTGTGTGTATGTAAGGATAAAAAGTGATACACGAAGAAAGAGAGACTCATTAGTAACTGAATGTCTTCCAGTGTAGAAGACATTGGCTCCACCCAAGGTGACTCCTCTCCACGCTGCTGCTGTCACGAGCCAGGTGATTTATAACTCCTCCGGGGGGAGGTTGGGGGTGGGGGGTGGATGCTCCTGGCCTGAAGGCCCTGCCAGCGCGAGCCCCCGGCTGCTGCAGCAGTGATGGAGGCCCCTCTTCCCCTGCTGACAGGCTCTCTGCTCCCCAGAGAGCAGTGCTGTCACCAGGGTGCTGCCAGAGCGCCACCACATCTCGTCCCATTTGAGGCTAATCGCTACATTATGAGGCTGTTAGTGCTGTTGTCACTGTGCCCCCTGCTCCATAAAAGCTCCATCAGTGCAGATGTGCTGTCCTCGTGTAGTGCCGCCTGCCTGTCTGCATGTTTACTGCCAATTTTATTTCACTTACGCCAATTTCAAATGGGTTAGTGCTCTTTTTACATGCACCATTAAAGTGCATTTTGTGTATTGTTCAGATGTGACACTGCATTACGATAAAACTATGATAAAGCTTCTCAGAAAGGCTCAGTGGGAATGATGTCCTGGAGTGGACAGGGGCAGTCAGAGGAAATAAACTGGATTACTGTCTCTTGATGTACAGTTTTGACTACAACTATACATAGATTTACCAGAAAGGAATAATGCTAGAATGGATTCTTTTAGATATGGGCTATTACGGGGAACATGAATTGTGTATACTTGTTGGTACCCCCTCGTGTTAAATCTCAAAGCTGGTAGTTTTCACTGCTTCACCAACTTCACCATTCAACAAAGCCTTCGTGAACTGGCCCGTGCTGAGATGTCACAACCAATGACATTTAGCACACAGCATTCTTATTTCAGGGTTTTTACACAGCTACATATCATTTTAGAGATGATATGTCAAGAGAGGAATGGCACAGTGGTGCACAAACAATCACCCATTTGCTTCATTGACAGCACTCATTTTCCTTCCTTCACTTTTTGTTGCTGCTGCATTATTTTACAGTCTGCTTCCTGTCAGCCAACACTCATAACGCCACCTCACACTACTTGTCATCATATCCATGTTTCAGAACTAGAGTTATTAATAGCCAAGGCAGCTGTTAATTTGAATCCAGGTTTGACACCTTCAGATGGTGCTACACTGAGTATCGAACGTTCACTGTCTGTAGGCTTGAAATTTGGCTGTGAAGAAGTTGCAGGTTTGTTCTCTACAAAGAGCAGCAGCTGTGTTTGGATTGAAATTATATCAGTCAGAATGGATTCCAACAATGAGCGGTTTCATGGTGGAGAAAATGTATTAAAGTGGACCTATTATGGAGATTTTCATGTTTATACTTGTTTTTGGGTTTCTGTTAGATCATGTTTATATGCCTATTACATGCTATTAGCTGTGCTGGAACACCTGTATTCACTCTCCGTCTGAAGTGCTCTGTTTTAGATCTTCTTCATCGGCACTCTCAGCGTCTCTGCACCGTGTACTTGAATAGGAATAAAATGATTCAATCATGTGGCTCTTCCACACTTATCTGACCGGATGGATCAAATCGAGAGAGTGAAAGGAGTCATTTCGCAAGAGTTTTGAAGATAAAAAACAACAACGCATCGACTGATTAACAGGTGTCTACTTCACAATGTAAGTCCATGGGAAAAAGCCTTTGGGGCCAATGGTATCACGACAGACCCAGAAGTTGTGTAATTCCACAGTTTAGCCACTATGTCAAATTGGCTTAAAAGCTTGGTGCTGTTTGTGAGAGCTTGTTGCATCTACGGAATGATCACAGCAGCAATTTTTACTATGAAAAATCACCAAAGTTTCCAAATGAAAATCTTCTCAACCAGATGATGATAATCAGAAATCGGAAAGAAATTAACATCGGCAACAAAGATTACATGTTTCCCTGACGTTAGCATAATGTAATGTAAACATTTGAAGTAGCATGCCTGGCCCAAATGATCTATAAAGAAATCTGTCCTGATCTGATATCTTGTGTTGAAAGTAGAAAGAAACTTTGGAGTATTCAGAATAGTCTGAAGCTTGAGGTTTTTGCTCACAGGGATTACTTTTACATTTGTTTGGCTAGGTTTAATATGAACATTGAACATGAACACTGTGGCATTATATATTTGACAGGAAATAAGAAAAAGCATCATAGGTCCCATTCAAAATGCCAGTTTTTACAAAAATATTTATTTAACCTCTTTTTAACCAGGAAAACCTCTCGGGAATTTCTAATTAAAGAGTGTCCTAGCCAAGACAGGCAGCAACATAAAGTTACAGACAGACAGCATAGAACAAAAATACAGAATAAAAATATACAGCTCTAAAACAAGCAATATAAAACACAAGATAAGATTAGTAAAAAGAAAAGACAAAAAGTATGTTATGTATAATAGAAATGAACCATTAAAAATGCAAAAAAGGCCACTACACATGATTACAAAGAGCAGCTAAAATCCACCCTGACATTGGCATATATAAGATTGTGAACAAAAATCCTGCAACAGTGCTTTGAAATGGCTGAGAGGAACCAAAGAGAGCAACTTAAAGTCCCTCTGCAGAAGATTCCACACATAAGGAGCTGCATACATAAATGCTCGCTTGCCAAACTCTGTACGTGCCCTTGGTACAAACAATAAAAACATGTTCTGAGGACGGAGGACAGAGCCATTTTCAGTTTTTTGCTTAATGTAATACACATAAGTTTGGCTTCGTAAACAAGAGAAACTTCCTGCAGTATAATCCATGTTTCCACTCTTTATTCATATTCCATTGTTTTGACAACATATGGCCAAAATCTTATAGCTTTACATATGTGGCATAACAAATATGTAAATTAAATCTTATTATGTGTGGCCTGCATTTCTGAGAAGTAGAGGAACATCAGCAGAAGTGAGTGGGCTGTAACACAGACACCAGTTTTCTCCTTTAGAAACACTGTCAGGAAAACTTGTCACGGTGTCAGAGCACCAAGATGAGACAGGTCGTTCATATGCAGTAAGTGGAGGTGTTACCTTGGAGAGTACAGACGGATGTCGCAGGCCAAGAAATCTGCATTATACTAAGATCCGTTTTATAACATGCTGAAAACTCCCCACTGTTTACACTAAAATGTGATCATCATGAATGTGTTCAGCGAGGGCTTAAGGGACATGAGAGGAAATAACAAGCTAAATCTACTGTCAGAACCCATTTCTTGTCAGAGCAACACACTCCCACACGTCCTTTTTGATAAGCATTCCTGCAGTGACTGTGCTCCACACATTGCCTGTGGACCGGCGTCTGTGTATCCAGCACCACTTCCAGTCTCAGTCTAGCCTCTGCCTTCTCACTGGTTCCTTCCTCTCTACCCTCCCATCTCGTAGAGCTTTTGATTGTCAGGGATTTGACGACACCTCCCTCAAAATGACAAGTGACTCTATCGAACAGCGGTTGTCAGTGTTCCAAAGGAAGCTCACAAGTGAAAGGTCTAATTTTGAAGACAGCTTACATCATCAGTTTCATCTCCTTAGGGGAGGTTGGGGATAACAAAAGTCAGCGAAAGTTTATTTTGCCGTCATTTGGAAATAACGGCCTCTCTGCACAACTGCTTACACTGCAGATATTGCCCTGGATGAGCAAGCACATTTCCGGCATTGCGCGCAATTGCTTGACCTTGCATGTTAAATATTTTACCTACCTGTGTACCTGTTGGTTGACCCCTCCCTACTGTTCCTGTTGGCCTGTTTCCCTGCTGACACATCAGCGGGGTTTGTCTGTAGTGATTGGTTCGGCCCTGGAGGACAGTGCTGCTCTGAATGCCACTGTGACGTTAACATCGCTTAAGGTCAGAGGCTGTCTGGCTGGGCTGATGTGCACTCAGTGACTCAGATGTAGGTTATTCCAATAGATGGCACATGAAGAATGCAGAGATGGAACTTCATGTCGACTCAAGAAGCAGGAACTATCGGTGTGTGTATTTTCATGGAAAGGTTAAACTTTTTCAGTAACAAATGTTAACAACTAAGAGTATTCTTACAACATGAAGGTGACCCTATGTCAGCCGATAGCAAGACATTTTCTGGGTCACTCCTAGAAAAAGTAATGCAGCTCACATGAGGGGATGTAATTTAGGTTTTCATTGAGATTGAGAGTTGGAGAAGTAGTGACAAATAAAGGAAAATTGTCTTAGGCCATGTTTACACGATATTAACATGCGTCTTTGGTAGGGCCGTAACGGTACATGTATTTGTGTCGAACCGTTCGCTACGCGAATTTCAGTTCGGCACGACCCTGTACCGAATTATTGGGCGCAGGATATTATTTTATTTTATTTTGTTTTATTTTAATTCCATTTTTACGAGTAGAACCATTTAAAATATCTAGTTCCCTGATGGACATAATTGAGTGACGGACCAAGTCCCGTAAATCTCCGCTTTCACTTTGTGCAGCGCATTCTTGCATTTTGACAACATGGCAAGTGAGCCTGACGAACCTGAAGACCCACCCGCAAACCTTAAGTCCTCCGTTTGGGAACACTTTGGTTTCAGGGTAAAATACGAAGATGGAAATAAACAAGTTGACAAGACAAAAGCAGTGTGCTGTGCTGACACACAGAAATGTATATTTATATTTTTCATTCAAAAAATGTGTTAAAAAAACAGCAGGATTTTATTTTTCACTTTTATATTTCTATTTTCATTCAAACAATGTGAAAAAGCAGGATTATATATATATTTGTTTCATTCAAAAATTGTGTAAAAAGAGTTAACTGCTGTGGTGGTATGTTTTAATAAGGTTACCAATAAGTAAAAGATATTTAATAGTTGCCTATTTTTTCATTACTGTACTGAAAAAAACAAACCGTGACTTGTGTAACGAGGTACGTACCGAACCGAGATTTTTGTGTACCGTTACACCCCTAGTCTTGGGTGATCGGATCACATCTCATCTAAGTAGAGTACAATGCGTCTTGAGATCTGATTACTCAGACAACATTTGAATGTGGTCTAAGCAATGGCCAAATTCTTTCAGCAGTGTGTGTGCTTATGTGTCCTGGGCCATGCCGAGGGACTGTCTACTCAGCTGACGTCCTTGATTATCGACACCCCACAGGATAAGAAAACTTTCTGTTGATGCTGTTACACAGAAGCAGCTTAAGGACCATCTCTGGAGCCATGCTCCTCCAAGCAAATGGTCAGTTCAACTCCTGCTCGATTAGCACAAACTAATACAGCAGCAACTGCTAAACAGTCCCAACAAACTCACACTGACAGCGAAGCAGCTTGACTCTGACGTTAAACTCATTAATAATTGTTAGGTAATGTTAGTCTTGTGATGCTAACAGTTAGCCCTGTCGCTGTGTGTGTGGGGGCTTATCTGGCCCCAGCACGGAGCTCACACTCCTGCAGCAGTAGTCTTATAGCAGTTGTTGCCAGGTTAAATGCTCTGTGCGGTGAACTAACGAGGCGGAACATAATTGGCGTCACTGCAAACTCTGAATCCATCACAATGGTTCAGCATATTTACTTATATATAAACGGAAGTCGGAAACGGAAATTTGCCTTCTCCGCCCAAATCAAACCGGAATGCCAAAAAATCGGGGGTCTGCCCCCAGAGGCTGTATCGCCGTCTGCCAGAAGTCAGATGGCGAATACAGCCGATGGGCTCTGAGAATGTATAGCAGCATATAATCAGACAGAGTGGGGCATAGAGGGGCTGAATCAGTACACTGCGTAGATCTAGCACTATAAACCTCCAGTCGGTTTAAAACAACAATTATGTGTTTGGTATTTGCAAATAGAAATGATTCTCGTGCTTATTAGCAATATAGAGCAGAAAGTTGGAAACAAATGACAACATTCTGATGCCAGATATGAACAGACATAGAGCTGTCCACACGTGATTGGATCACCCAACATGCCACACCAGGTATAAACAGACTCTTAGTAAGGTGTTTGGCTGCCATGTGCCTCCAGAACAGCTTCAAGCATCAGCTCTTTGCCACAGACTCTCTCAGAGTCCTATATTCATGGCTGCATAATGGCCAGCACAAGCAGCACTTGGACTTTTATTTTCCTGACCTTGACGATCGCTTTGCCATCTGTGTGGTGTTTTGATGCCCAGCGCAGAGTGCATGGTTCACAAGTGGAGCAGAAGCACAAACGGTTGGAAGTTTTTAAAACAGGCAGAGAGAGAGAGAGAGAGAGAGAGAGATGCGAGTTGTTGGTGTTTTGTCGGAAAATGGGTCCTCAGCTTTGCTGGAAAAATGACTTTTTATGTCTAAAATACAATTTAATAATATGACATATGAATTCTGTTTGAGGGCAGCATAACTTACAGATGATTTTTTGGAAATGCATTACAAAACAGCACAGGAATAAGCTCCAAGCTACAAAGATGGAGCCCAAAAAAAAAAGAGCAGTTTACCGGTTTGAGATGACGATGGTTCTGATGTGGCAGTTTCCGCTGTGTTTCAGCAGAGAGAAAGGACATCACTGATTCACTTTACTCCGTGGATATTTGCCCAGCCAGTTACACTGCTCCCGCTGACACGGATGATGTACGATGATGATAGCGAGGGCGATGTAGGTGATGATGGATGGTAGATGATGATGACTGTGATAATGGTGATGATGGTGACTTTTTTTTTTATTCTGGACTGCGCAGCACTCTGGTGCTGAGCATCTGAACACCACTCCAGCTCCCATACATCATCCCCCTCACAGAGCCCGCTGTGGCCCCTACAGGTGTACCACCCCAACTGCCAGAATGACCTCATCCGTCCTCATTATGTCCACATCATTACACACGCATGTACTCGCACACATACATACTTCACACATGTATAAATAGTAAACTAGGCCAAAGTATCTCCAAGGTTTTGGCTTTTTTTAGGAAGAGGGAAATTCTTGTGTTTTTTACTTCTTGTTCTCCTTCGTCTTCGTACATTACTGTCTCATTCCCTCCACCAAACCTCTGAACATCCCCCCCCCGCCCATCCAGCTTTCCACCCTACTGTCCCTCCCTCTGCTGCCCGTTATCTGGCCAGGCAGGGTCATGCATCTGGGGTCACAGACTCAGTGTGGAGGCTTCCCCATTTATTAGCTCCTCAGAAAGGCCACAGAATCAATTGTGTGCATTAAAGGCCGGCTGGCTGTCAGCAGGCCCGGAGCGAAGAGGAGGAAGAGGAGTGGGAGAGGGCTGCCCTGTCAGCTGGAGAAATGGAATTTTATCTGGATGAATCGTTGGACCATTCAGCGAGAGCGGGGAAGAATAGGATCCGGTGTCACTACTGGTACAATTAATGACAAAAAGCTGCTGGATAGAATCAATGGGAAAAAGTCCAGAAGGCGGTGTTTGCTTTTGTGCTCGCTGTCATGAAGTTAAAAGGAATCCGTGCTCCATTTAAAAGTGAAAAGAAGCCATGTTTTGGTTAAAATGTGATTAAGTTCTTACACCAGTAACTGGATTTTGTATAATTCCTCTTGTGGATGTTGTGGTATTTCCCGCAGGGGAGGGGGTGGGTGGTGGAAGACGGATTGGCAGTGGGAATTTCATGTAATCCCATTTGGGATGGAGGGGATGCTCCTAGGGAAATCCTCACCGGCATAAACAGGGAGACGGCTGCAGATACAGGAGGGAATAAGGAAGCAGCAAGTAAACACTCAGAGGGAAGGAGGAAAATGTTGAGAAACAGATTGAACAAATTGCTTCACAGCTACTAAAAAATAATAGAAAAGATGTGAGGGAGAGAAAGGGAGAGGAAGAAGGATTCATGTTTTATTTTTATGAGCTAAACATAACCTCAGGCGCTGGTGCTGCAGCTGCAAATGCAGAGATGATGGTATACTGTATGTTGAAGTGGCTCATACTCTCATGAATGTAGGTGTTTGTAAATGTGGATGTGCTTACCTGTGTCTAACAGTCCTTCAGTTGGGTCCTTTGTTGGCAGTGCCTTCTTTTCTTCCTGTCTGCATGATGAATTATTCACGAAGGCCAGAGAACGTTGCAGCCATGTACAGTAGATGAACAGAAAAAGCGGCCAGAACAAAGATGATAAGAGAGGAGACTGATGCAAAGGAGTAAAGGCGAAGATGAGGGAAGGGGTAAAGGGATTGATGGAGGTTAAGGAAGAGAAGAGGAGCGAGATTAGAAGGAGAGGGCTGGTAAGATGAGAGGAATTGGAGGGAGCTTTGGTTCTAGGCTCAGAGGATCAAACTCTGATTTCTGTCCAATGAGCCACTCCTTAGGAAGGCTTTGGTGAAGAGCCGTACAGAGCCAGAATCTGTTTATTTCAGCTGGATAAGATGTCCTTGATTTGCTGTTTCAGACTCTTGGGCTTCCTCCGAGAAAATTTCTTTGACAATTAAGCCAGCAACTATTTCTTCTAAAACCAGTTCAGCAGTGCCTGTTTAGAGCCAGGAAGTGACGATTTAAGTTTGATGTTTTTTGAGTGACAGTCTCCTGATGTGTATGAGGTCAAGTTCATATGGAAGGGGAAGCATGAGCATCTGCAGCTCGAGGGTGTTACCCAATCCAAAAGATAACTGTGAATGAACATAGTAGATGGCCTAATTAAGTAGTTCATGAATGGAGTGACTATGAAGGGTATGTGTTGGTGTGTAGTAAATCTACTTGTGTCATGTTACGATGTCACAACTGATTGCAACAGTTGGTACAGGTTCACATACTGAGTGTAGATTTCCCCGTGTTCCTCTCTGTTCCTACTGCTGATGACCCTCACAGATCAGCACAGGTAGAGCCTCCAGTTCTTGTCTTATAGCATTAAGAAGAAGCCATCTTCTACTTAGTGAGACAGACCATTCATACATAATCTTCAACCATTAGGGTTTTAACAGTACACAGATGACACAGTTCAGCTCAGACCTTAGTTTAGGAGTTAGGGGTTGGTAAAGCAGAAGAAAACGAATACATACAGCAACTTGGTCTCACTCCGAAGTCGTCAAAATCTGGCACTTGGGCAGTGAATTCTGGCGCCAGACACTGATGAAAAAAGCTGTCCTTTAACAAATCGGCATGATACCTGACTGGTCGCTGTTATAGCTTAACGGTGTCACTTGGAAAAGTGGAGGGACAAGAACAGAAGTGAAGGTGGCAAAAGTTTGAGTAAGGTATGTGGGAGGGATTATAAAGCCAAATCCTGTTGTTTTTTTTAACTAAACCCAACCACATGCTCTTGTTGCAAAGGAACAAACAGCAGTGCGAGTGTCAAAGACCAACAAAATCCTTTCTTTCTGGGGACTGAGGTAGCATTCTGTTCAAACACTAAACAACCAACCAAACAAAGCCCAAAAGAACAACAGGTCATAGCTGTAAAAGCTCTCTAATGCTATGAAATTTAATGAAGAAAATACGCTTTGTTTTCTTCTCGTGTCTGTGATCGGCACATCTGGGTGATTCCGTGATTAGCATGTTGGGGCCTCCAGTGTTGCCATTAACATACCCTGCAACAGTGGAGCAATACTAGCACATCGCCGTCATCTCATGTACAGCTGTTTTTCAGTTGCTGTTGTAGCTTACAGGAAACCTGCAAGCAGATCTTTCAGCTCGGTGTTTCATATGAGCTCTCCTTTAGTGTGACTGACTCACACGATAGTCCGCTTGTTGTGCTAACCTCAGCATATGTTGCTGACGGCGTACAGCTTAAAGTTTCTGGATCTTACTTGTGATATTTGGTTCTGCATTATATGCATTAACCTACGTATCGTGTTTTCTGCATGCAGCTGCGTGCACCAGACTGTGATCTTCGTACTGTGACTGTTACATCATACAATAATGGCAAAATTACTGATAAGTGTACCAATATGTTTCTATATCATACAGTAGTAGCCTTTAATGAATAGGTTGTTATTCTCTTGTAAGTCTAAAATGTACTGTATCTGTGTTTACTTTGTGTCTTTTTCTCTGGAGCTGAGGGGGCAATTCTGGCGTTGTGCCTCCATGTGGATCTGAATACCTGGTATCACAGATGTGTATGTGTGTGTGTGTGTGTGTGTGTGTGTGTGTGTGTGTGTGTGTCCCAGCTGTGTGTTCTGTTCACCACTGGTATGGAGCTGTCGCTGAGCAGCCAGAGACAGGAGACAGATGGGGAAGGAGGGAGGCGTCTGCAGAGAGCATGTCAACAGCACCAGCCAGCAGATTCCCATTAGATGCTCAGGTGCTTTATATGTGGAGAGATTGTGTTGTCACGAAGTGGAGAAAAAAAGAATCCTGGCAACCACCACAGCAAAAAAATACGGCCAGACTCTGGCGCTGAATGTTCAGACCATTACTGCCTATGTAGATCCACATGAGATGGATTATGGTTCAAAGCTTGCAGGAAGCAAAATGTGTCTCAGATGCTTTTTTAGTCACTGGTTGTGTTTATATTCTGTTTCTAGTTTCCCTTTCTGGGATGCTGTCGCTGCTGCTTAACAAAACAAATGTGTATTATACAAGGCCACAAACCCAAAGAGGATTATAATTCGCCTCTTTGTTAGGCATCTGAAAATCAACTGTTTCCAGCTGCAGATAGGTTGAAATGCTATGTAGACAAAAAATAGTCGTTAATGTGATTATGGCTAGGTATTTACCACAGCTGGTGGTCTCCTGATCATCCTCGAAATATGGCTGCAGTGATTGGTTCTCAGGCCACGTTTAGGAACAATTGCAAGTCCATATATGCGTTCAGATTATACAAGATACAATCTATATGCTAGTTAGAGTTAGTTAGTATAGTTAGAGTTAAAGAAAGGCACACATATGGAAAGCTCACAAGCAGCAACTTCAAGGATAGGGGCAGTGAACATTCATTACTATCATATCATAGTGCAGTATGGCTTAGCGGATATGTGAAAAATGTTCAAGTAAATTTTTCATCATGAGTAATTAGCAGATGTAGTGAAAACTGTAAAAACAGAGTTGCAGTAAGAGTCTGAGTTATTTGGAGGTGAAGGAGGGAGAGTTCAGCATCCTGACAGCCTGGTGTATGAAGCTATTGCACAGTCTGGTGGAGCCAGGTTGGAGGCTACAGTATCTTTTGACAGATGGCAGGAGACTGAAGAAGGTGTGTGAGGGGAGGGTGGGGTCACTCACAGTGCTGGTGGCTTTGAGGGCTAGGTGGGAGTTGTAGATGTCCAGGAGGGGTGGGGACAGTGAGGCACCAGTGATCTTCTCAGCTGCATTCACTAAGCTTTGCAAGGTCCTCTGGTCGTGCGCTGTGCGGCTGTATAAATACAGTACAAGATGAAGAAGACTAAAGTTTTTCATACAACAGAACTATGGCTAACTAAACATGACTTGCAAAAACAGACTATGACTAACGGTTTGCTCAGTAGTGTGTGGAAGTAGCAGCTTCCTGAGGTCTTTCCAAAATCAAACAGCAATGACTTTCTGATGATTCATACTTCCATTCACACATTTTTAAAATTTCTGATAGCTATGTCATCCGCCCAAATTGTGGTTTAATATAAATGTGAAATCAGTGCACCTTCCTACGCACATATACTCTGAACTGCCCAAATTTTCTGTCGATTACTCAGCACAGTTGTGCTCCATGCAGTGAGTGATCCGGAGAGACGTGTGTGCTGTTCATCTCATCTCTTCACATTGTGAGCCACAGCTGCAACGATAAATCAAATAATTAATTCATTAGCAACTATTAAATTAATTACTGACTAATTTGAGTGTCAGTTTGAGTAATTTTTAAGAAAAAAAAAGTCAAAACTCTTTTCTGGGTTCTTCACTCCTCTGTGACAGTGTACTGAATATCTTTTGGGGAAAAAATAATTTGAGGACAAATCACTAATGGACATTTTTCAAACCAAAAGACTAATCATTTAACTAAGAAAATCATCAACATGTTAATCGAAAATAATCATTAGTTGCAGCTCTAATATGAACGATTAGCCGCCAGAGATCAATGTAACGCAGAAGGCTTTGAAGCTAACTGGCTAATCACTGCCCTCAGAGCATTTCAATGTAAGCTCCCTGGCTTTATTACTCCGTGTTGGTGTTGGTGCAGTGCAGGAAAAACTTCAGCAAGAAATGGATTAAAGTGAGAGAGGAGAAGAGAATTGGTATTGAATGATAAAATGGCTTTAAGACAAAAATAGAAACACACAAAGCACATTATCATTAAGAGTTGTATATAACAAAACAGGTTGGATCCATACAGGAGAGGAGAGGATAAAAAGAGGAGATGAGAAAATAAGAGATAATGCGAAGAGAAGACAGATGGAAAGGAAAGAAGAAAACAAGAGTGGAGGGCAGACAATGAAAGAGAGGAGAGGAAGTGAAGAGGAAGGACAGGAGAGGTAAGAAGAGGACGAGAAAAGAAGAGAAAAAAGGACAGGACAAAAAAAATAAGAAAACACAAATAGAAGAGAAAAACGATGTGAAGAGGACGTTGGATGAGCCAGAGAGCAGAAAAAAGGCAGTTTAATCATTAAACAATAATTTAGCCACTCCTTATCCAACAGTTTGGTCCCTGCTTCTGAGGTGCAATAAAATTATCCCTATGTATGTGCCTGTGTACTTGTGTCGCTCTGCTGGCCTGAGGCACGGGGAGGCCAGTAATGGTCTCATTAGACCAGACCTCATGTACATTTTTTATTCCCAGAGGTGAGACAGCAGCGGTCAGTTAACCTGCTGCACTGTAGCCAGAACAGCGACCACATTAACCCCCCCTGTAACTGGCCATTTCTGCTGTCATTCCTCAAACCCACCTCCTCTGTTGGGGAGTTAGCTACAACACAGTAAGACAGCAGCTCCGTCCTAAAGTCACAATCTCTTTCTATCTTTAATGTTTTATATTATATCAAACCATATTATTCTTGACTGTACAGTGGCCATTCAGTGTGCTGTGCATGCATTCTGTATTTGATCTATATAGTATACTTTTCATTGTCACTGGCCAGCCCAGTGTCCCTAAAATCATGAACAATTTCGCACATTATAGTTTACTGTGGTGCACATCCAACATTAGGCACCAGTGCAGGAGGTACTGTGCTCTATACTCTGTGTAGTGAGGTGGAAAGTAAGGTCGGGATGATGGAGGGGCATATGGGGTTTCATTTTCATGCAGGAGACCAGTGTTTGTGTCCTAAGAGACTTGCTATAAACGTTTGCCTGAATCCCAACTTCGATCTCTCCCAAACCTTTACCAAATATTTTAGGTCCTTAACATTAACGATACCTTCACCATAGATTGTCTGCCACAACTGCCATAACTGCCAAACCTTAAAAGAAATCATGATACCTGTACCAATCCCCATATCCTTAAAGTGATACCTATACCAATAGAGAACTTCATGTGATAACCTTTTTTCTTCTTCAGTGGATAAAACATCACGTGAATGAAATATTCAGTAGCGTGAAATGACACCAGACATCACAGATGTGTAGTATAGCCATATACTTTCAAACATTTTGGTGGCATCTCGGCACTCTAGCCTGCCAACTCCGTCAAATACACCATGCTTCACTTCACCACACCACAGACTTTATGGGTTGTAACTGCTGTGGTTGTGAGACAAAACTATGCAAAAAAATATATACAGTATAATTAAATTTTTTTGATCTGGGTACAAAAAGGATTGCATGCAGGGATGACTTGACTGGGGAAGTTTCAATACTACTTGGTACTGGGTTAGTTTTGCAATACCTTAAAGGTATGGAGTAGGGATAGACCGATATGGATTTTTTAGGGCCGATGCCGATACCGATTTTTTTCCATCACCCTTAGCCGATGACCGATTATGGACTGCCGATTTTCTTGAGCCGATATTTGGGGCCGATACTGCTTTTGCTCCCTCAATTTATATCAAAAAAATGACACAATGATGACAAATATTACAGGTCTCAAGTTTAAAATAAGAAACATTTATTGAACAGTAAAAAATACTAAAACAAGATGGAAAGTTGAGGTAGAACAGGTAGAATATTATTATTATTATTATGCATTCAAATAAAAAAAGAGTTCAGTGCTCTTAAATCTTCCAGTAATGTCTTTATAAAATAAACAAATATTTAAGCTGAAGCATAAATAAAACAACAACTACTGTACACAGTAGGATTCGCTGCATGTGCGCTGCAGGGTCTTCCGGCAACACAGAGCTGCCCGTGGATGCCTGTCTGTAAATCATGCCAGGGAAAAATAAATCCACAAACCCACGCGCGTATCGGCCGATGCCGATACAAGTAAAAAACTCAAATATCGGCCCGATATATCGGCCGGCCGATGTATCGGTCTATCCTTAGTATGGAGCACAGATACCCAGCCTTAGTAGGGCGTGAGGTTGTCTGGATGGTGGACAATTCAAACAAACACAGGACTTTGACCCGGGAGACTGGTGTTTGTGTCCTGCATGAAACCAAAGATCAGCGCTGAGTTATGATCAGTTATGTACGCATGTAACGTCACATCTGTAACATTATGTTAAGCATATAACATGACAACGCCCAACCATGATTCTTTTCCTAAACCTAACCTAACCTGCATGGGCACTAATTTGTAAGATATTGTAAGAGCTGTTGTATGAGGATATGTTGTGTAGCTGAATGAGCAGATCCTGTAGTAACTGAGAATTTTAAAAACATTGGCACTGGATGTGACATGTTGCCTCTCACTTACAGTTTCTGTGGCTGTACTGTAAACACATGATGGATGAGTTGCTCATTCTTCTGTTGCTTTTTATTCCTTTTTTTGACCAAGTGGCTGCACAAGTTGTGTTTTCTGTTCCCTGTGGTGAGCACAAATGTCCCATAACCCTGGGACCTGCACTGTTATACTCATTACCACCAGAAAACAGTGTCACCAAATCAACCAGGAGGATTGTAACTTTAGGGACACATATAGTACACACTGTGGCCTTATAGCTTAGCCCCCATGTAACCATTATAAAAGGAGGCTAACAAGGGTGTATACACAGTCACTCGAGTATTAGAGCTCCCAGAAAGCCCTCTGCTCTCCCTTCAGGTTTCCAAGACTACCTTGATTTCCCCGTATATCGCTCCCTCCCTCCCCCCTTCCTTCTACTGTCCTTCTCTGTGTCTCTGTCTCTTGCTTATCCAGGCGTACTGGTACTAAAACATCACCGGGGCTCTTTAATTGGCTCTGTCCTGCAGAAGGAAAACCTTTCTGTCTGAGCACTGACATGAGAGGCAGAGGGGGCATTGGTGCAGTTGTGTGCATGTGTGTGTGTGATTGTGTGTGTGTGTTAGAATGAGGTAATGGGCGGCTTGAACAACTCTCCTCTGGAAGCCCTTTTCATTTGTTGTATTTCCCACAGACCCCCTAATGGATGGAGCTATGTTATCTTCTTTTTCTTGTGGAGTGACCTCTCTCCATGCTGCCCCACTCCACAACACAGAATAGGGCACTTCACCCTATACTGGGGTCCGTGTGTGTGTGTGTGTGTGTGTGTGTGTGTGTGTGTGTGCGCAATTCAGTTTTGAGTGCCCACTTCTCCTGTCTGCTCTGCTGTCGAAGCAGAGATGCTGATGTCTTGGGAGTGGGTGTGGGTTTAGAGACCCTCTCTGCTCGTTACATTATTTATCCCTTTTTACTACAAACCATTACTCCATGTGACATTTTTTCTGGTGATGCTGTGCAGAGAAAAGACAAGAACAGCTGTCCTTCACCAAGGAGACTTCTTTTCTTTCCGTCCATCAACCAGTCTCGTTTTACAACCAAACAGCATTCACACTTCTCTTTTTGTCACTTTGTTTGATGCAGTTAATTAATTATACTCATTAACTGGGATAAAGGTGTTTGTCTAGATGTTATGATTTCCAAAAACAAGCATCCATGCTGCATAAATTCCAGCCTAAGCAGAGGTCAACTTGATCTCCAGTCAGTTTTTAGTCTATTTGCTCCCATCTAGTGGTGCTTCAGGCTCAGCACAGATTGTGGGCATGTGACGCAGGTGAAGTTCATTTTAAAGTGTCTTCTGGCTTGAAAAAAATGTTGTTGAAATAGAAAATAATTTAACAAAAAAATTGTTTAACTAATTGATAAAAAAAAAGTCATATGAAAAAGTTCATGTTTTCATACACAGATTGTGGGCATTTGATGCAAGTGAAATTCATTTTTCAAAACTCAGTTCAAGTTTCCTCTGGTTTGAAAAAAATGTTGGTGAAATGGACACAATACAGTTGTTCACTTACTTGATAAAAATGTCATAGTATATTTTTTAATGATAATTTTTGTCAGTATCTGGAACAACTCAAGAAGTGTGACATTGGGTTCTATTCAGTGTTTTAAACAATATTTTTGCATAAGTAGTTTGGTTGAAACCGTCTGGGAGATCTGGACACTCTTGAGGTAAATTATCCACCTCCTGTCAGTTAAAACTTTCACAATGGCCTTGATGAAGCCAGTGGACTTTACTCAGTGAGAAAACAACACAATAACATTGTAGCCTTGAGCTTATGAGTGTCTGAAGTCTCTGCTCTGTGTAGTGGCTTTGAATAAGAATGTCTTGTTGTTTTACTTCTCTGCTTTAAGGGAGAAAATGTCCTTCATATTTAAAAACAGGGGAGATACTTTTGCATTTCTGGGTTAGTTGTTTTTTATGGCTGTACACCAGCGGCAGCAGTAGCCAGAGGCATTATGTCTTAAGGTTGTCCGTTTGTCATACGCATAAATGTGTCCCATTCTTGGAGTGGCAGTAGCTCAGTTAATAGGGACTTGTGTTTGGAACTGGAGTGTCAACGGCTCAAATATGGAGTGTCGACTGGTAGCTGGTAGCTGGCAATGCTGAGGTGCCCTTGAGCAAGGCACCAAACCGCCAACTGCTTGCTTGTCCATCGGCAGTTCCCATTGCTCTGACATCCCTCCTTTTGATGCATTTATAGGTCCTGTTCTTACATGTGTGTGAATTCTGGGCCTGTGTGTATATGACAAAGTGAGTGAAAAAAATTAATTTCCCTTCAGGATTACAAAGGTATATCTTCTTCTTTTTATGAACGTGATTTCTTAAGAAGGACTTGAGGGCATTTCCTCAAATTTGGTAAAATCTTGTACTCAACAATGAACTGATTAGAATTTGAAACACATTTTGGCCGTAGCTCAAGCAATCATACGCTAATTATGCCAAGATTTGACACCAAGTGATGATGTTTTTTAGTGAAAAGGTCAAAGGTCAACTTCACTGTGACATCATAATGTTCTGCACAAACACTTTCCTGGCCACTATTCAACACTATATCTCAGTAACAGAAGGAGAGGCATTTGGGTCCATGTCATTGGTCCGACATCCCATTAGTCAGACGTCCCGTTGTTCCGATATGTGATTATACTAGGCTATACTGTATTTGTGTACCATAGAGGATCATCAAACGCAACAAAAGTAGACTACTGGTCGAGATACAAGTGTCATAGAGAGAAGAGAATGAAACACCATAACCTCCTGTTATTAACTCTGGGGTCGGGGTTGTGTGGGGAGCCCTCTGCGGTGCTGAACGGCTCCCGGCGGGCGTATTTCTGCCTTGATGGTGCACCACGACCGGCTCTGGGTCAGCTGGGAAAGGCTTGAGGCCAAGCAGGCTCACAGCTTATGTGTTTGTCACTTTCTTTTTCATTTTAACCCACACCATGATCTTTTCCTGACCCTAACCAAGTGGTTTTTGTGCCTAAACCTAACCAGACCTTAACCACAGGGCATCATTGATGATTTTGGAACAACGGGACTTCGGAACAATGGGTTTAATATGGTCAGAACAATGGGATGTCGGAATAATGGGCTGTCGGAACAATGGGCAGACCCCAGGCATTTGGTCTGGATTGAACTGGTGACTTAAATCCTGGGTGCTCACCTTGAAACTGTGCTGATTTTATCAATCTTCTTTTCTGCCGGGTTGAAGATGTGTGTGAAGCATCTATTTTTAGAAAGTTAAGCTTCTTTGCAGCAACATTTTTATTTGGAGCATTGTCTGCTGTCATGGCTACATATACAGTCAGGTCCATAATTATTTGGACAATGATACAGTTGTCGTCATTTTGGCTCTGTACACCACCACAATGGGTTTTAAATGAAACAATGAATACCTGCTTAAAGTGCAGACTCTCAGCTTTCATTTAAGGCTTTTTTCAAAAATGTAGTATGAACCATGTAGGAATTACAACCATTTCTTCACACAGTCCCCCGACTTTAAGGGCTCATAAGTATTTGGACAAATTAACATAATCATCAATTAAACAGTCAGTTTTAATACTTGGTTGCAAATCCTTTGCAGTCAATGACTGCCTGAAGTGTTGGACACATAGACATCATCAGATACTGGGTTTCTTCCCTGGTGATGCTCTGCCAGCCCTTTACTGCAGCCGTCTGCACTTCCTGCTTGTGTTTTGGGTGTTTTGCCCTCAGTTTTGGCTTCAGCAAGAGAAACGCATGCTCAATTGGATTCAGGTCAGATGATATGACTTGACCATTGCAGAACATTACTTTTCTTTGTCTTAAAAATGTCTTTGGTCGCTTTTGCAGTATGCATCAGGTGAATGTCTATCTGTACTGTGAAGCATCGTCTAATGAGTTTTGAAGCATTTGGTTGAATCTGAGCAGATAATGTAGCCCCAAACACTTCAGCTTTCATCCTGCTGCTCTTGTCAGCAGTCACATCATCAATAAATACAAGAGAACCAGTTCCACTGGCAGCCATACATGGCCATGACATAACAGTACCTCCACCATGCTTCACTGATGAGGTGGTGTGCTTTGGATCATGAGCAGTTCCTTCCCTTCTTCCTTCTCTTGTCTTCCCATCATTCTGGTAGTTGATCTTTGTTTTATCTGTCCATAATATGCTGTTCCACAACTGTACAGGCTTTTTAGATGGTTTTTGACAAACTCTAATCTGGCCTTCCATTTTCAAGGCTAACCAATGGTTTGCATCTTGTGATAAACCCTCTGTATTTATTCTAGTGAAGTCTTCTCTTGTTGACAAGAGCAGCAGGATGAAAGCTGAAGTGTTTGGGGCACCATTATCTGCTCAGATTCAACCAAATGCTTCAAAACTCATTAGACGATGCTTCACAGTGCAGTTGGACAATGACCTGATGCATACTGCAAAAGCAACCAAAAACATTTTAAGACAAAGAAAAGGAATGTTCTGCAATGGCCAAGTCATATCATCTGACCTGAATCCAATTGAGCATGCGTTTCTCTTGCTGAAGCCAAAACTGAGGGCAAAACACCCAAAACACAAGCAGGAAGTGCAGACAGCTGCAGTAAAGGGCTGGCAGAGCATCACCAGGGAAGAAACCCAGCATCTGATGATGCCTATGTGTCCAACACTTCAGGCAGTCATTGACTGTAAAGGATTTGCAACCAAGTATTAAAACTGACTGTTTAATTGATGATTATGTTAATTTGTCCAAATACTTATGAGCCCTTAAAGTTGGGGGACTGTGTGAAGAAATGGTTGTAATTCCTACACGGTTCATACTACATTTTTGAAAAAAGTCTTAAATGAAAGCTGAGAGTCTGCACTTTAAGCAGGTATTCATTGTTTCATTTAAAACCCATTGTGGTGGTGTACAGAGCCAAAATGACGACAACTGTATCATTGTCCAAATAATTATGGACCTGACTGTAAGTCTGGACAGACTTGATCCAAACTGCAACTTGACTGGTTGGTGGACGCATGTAGCCGTGAGGCGATAGTTCTAGTTTGCATTCTGTCCATCTTCACCTTTAATGCAGCTGAGATGCAATGGGCATCCTTGAAAATTTTGAAAGTATAAAGTAAGTTAAGATAAAGTGTGTTCCAAAAACTCCTGAAGGGAATCAACAAAGTGATCATGCCCAACATTTTTAGTGTATCTTTGTGTGAGATTTCCCTTTAAATAAGGATTTTACATTATAATTAAGACCAAGTCCCAATGTGCTGTTTGGGCTGTGGATGTGTCCATGCCAGGCTGTTTCTCAGTTCCCCACGCAGCTCTAGGCTGTTGAATTCTCTCAAAATGTGACAGAGACGATCCCAACTCCCGGCGGTTAATCCTTTTTGTCTGCAAAAACAATGAGTGTGAAATCACACCGTGCACGGGTGTTTTCAGGCAGACTTTAATCGTGTTACAGGCCCATGCTCAAGGGGGAATTTGAATTTGTGTGCGTGTTGCGTCTGCCGTGTGCTCATGCATGTGTGTCTATAGCAGGAGATCATATTTAATGTCTTAATTAAGGGGAGATTTATGCAAATTCTAAATGGAATTCTATTCCATTTCCCTCCAAGGCTGTTTTTTTATCCAATCTGGGGGCGTGTGGAGATATTTCAGGGCATCTCCCAATGAAAAAAAAAAAGGAGAAAGTATTGTGGATTCTCTGAGATAAGAGTTAATTGAATTAAAGTGGCACCCTGGGAAAATCTGCTGGAATATGATGGTGTGTTTTGTGTGATTGAAATCAATACACAGAGCTGTCAGTCAGTATTAGTCCGAACATCTTTCTCCTCTCACATTCTGATACATTTTCTGAACTGGAAAGCCTACGTAACAAGCTTTCACCTGTTAGAAAGGCATCCTGGGAAATATAGTATTTGACTGACTTCAGCAGAAGATATTAACTAGGGGTATGAAATAAAGGGGGCACCAAAATCATAAATTGCAACACTTTAAATTAATTTCTTCCCTGTACTCATCACCCATGCTGTATTTTAACAGCAAGGGGTTAAATATACTTTACTAAGTTACACTACTAAAGCACATTTATTGTGCTGAAACAGTAGCTGCATTCACATGCTGCACAGAGACGTCTTCATGTTTGACTTGTGAGACTGAGCTCACAAATCTTAGCTCGGTCATTCTCCACCTTTTCATGCGCTATGTTGTTCCAGAAGCTGCTGGTTGTTTAAATGACTTGAGTTGGAAGGTGAAGATGCTTTAATTTTTCAGCGCCGCATACCTTCACACAATAGACGGTGTTCGGAGCAGACTTCAATATTGACTGTCTGCAGGGGGAGGTTTGTTTTGGACCGGAGCTCACCGTCTCTGCTGTGAGTCGGATCAAACTGAGTAAAACAGCCTCAGAAAGAGGAAGAGCTTGATTCATGAGGAAGGTCCCCCCCCTCCCATGACAGGTCCTGTGTTTACACAGTGTGGTTTAGGTTTTGCTGACTCTGGACAAAATAGAGGTTTCAAAGCTGAGTTCACATGTTTGCATACATTATTCATTCTTGCAGCATCATTTATTCATTTCCTGGTTCCAGGTACAACTGTTATTTACAGTCTACTGAATGTAGAATTATGCAGTTAAAATTCAGAGTTTGTTTAGTTATTTATGGTTATTAAAGATTGCATACTGTTTGGATTTTGTGTGAAGCATGTGCATTAATTTTAATTGACCACTGGAGGCCACTGCAATCCATTTCTGCTGCTTTGTTAACCTCCTTGAGTTTTCAGAAGTGAATGAACAGTGACTGCTCTCACCTTGAGAGCAAATTGTCCTCTTTCATTATCTGTTGCAAAAATGTTAATTTTCCTAAGTTATTTTGTGTAATATTGGTTCATTCAAAATGGATTTCAGAAAAATTCAAAGGCTGAATAGGATATGAAATTACTTTTTTTTGGAGTGCACCTGTTTCAGAATAAATCCCAAATAATCCAGTAAATTCTTCCTTGTTCATATTGGCAGTAAAATCCCTTTATTTTTATGTAATGGATATTTTTAAGGGATTATAGCAATTTTACAGAGACTCCAATCTGTTACATCATCTCTGGTTTTGAAAGAGTCCCCCCCGTCCACCACCTGTCCTGTAACACACATTGTTTTTACATTCCTGGCCTCACATTTGGGACATTAGTCTCCTCCTTACAGGGTAATATGGTGCTGTAGGGGGGCAGTTGGTCTCTGCAATTAAGTACATATGAGCATCCAGGTCCTGTGAGGCCATTGTGTTTAATTTGGTTTAATTCTGGTTTAATGATGTTCTCCTGAGCAGTCCCTCCCTGCCTTATGTCCTCCCCCATCATCCTGTGGTAACCTGAAACATCAAATTATGGTAGACAGACCCTGCTGAGCCGCAGTTGTAAGTGAATATTTAATTCAGAATTTGTGTCCAAATGATTTCTCCTTATTTATGCATAACTACTTAGTGTCACAAATCTAATTTATCCCATGTAAGCAAACTGCACGTGAGGAAAGACATGACGGGGTGTAGATTAGAAGCCAAGGCCTCACGATTAATCTTGGCCGTCACTGAGACAGTTGGATGTCCAAAAAGCTTAAGGCAACGATAAAGAGATTGCGGTGAGTATGTGTGTGTGTCTGTGAGGTTGAGTGTGTCCAGGCTACCATCACACATGCAAACCAAATCAGCTTAATCTCAGGTAACATCTCTCTACAGAGGAAATATCTGAGGAGGTTTTGCTCTGCATCTTCAAATGTTCAAATCTGTGTTCGTTCAAAGGCTGGTCGAGGTCTGCTGGAGTTCAAGATGGTTTTAGAGTAGAGTGTGAGTGAGAGAGCGTGTGTAAATGTGTGTGTGTGTGTGTGTGTGTGTGTGTGTGTGTGTGTGTGTGTGTGTGTGTGCGTATCCATCCCTGTAATTGCCAGTAAGTGGCTTAGTGGTATCTCCACCCTGTTTCTACTGATAAGGCTGTGTTCTGTCTACTGTTTCTTGTAAGACTGATAAGAACGTTTCTCTGTCTCACTGTGGAACAAAACTACCCAAATCTGATCGCACAATCACAGTCAGAAAAGCAAAGCATTCAATTTAATTAGCATACTGTATGTTTACACGTCTGCTCAGATTTTAGCCAGGTAATGTATTTCCAAAGACTGACACATGACTAAGTGCATGGTGGTACGCCATGTGTGGCTGCAATCAGCATTTGCCTGGTAGTAGAAATACATGTTTCGAGCTAAGACATGAAACTGACCAAACCAATAAGTGAATTTTACAGGGTGTGATGTATAGCTTTCATTTGATCAAAAAATTAAAAATATAATTAATATTTTAATATAATATATTAATTTGTTCTTCAAGTTCCTCTGCCTCCCCAAATCTATTAATGCAGCTTTGTAAGAAAAGTGTCCAGTGTCCACAAACCCTGGACTTTAACATCAGATGACCTGCCTGCTATGAACATGGACTGACTGTTATGTCCGTCAGTCAGCAACTCATTTGATCTTCTTCTCTTCTGTCACTCCTGCTGACACCAGAGGGGCAGCTGCTCTGTAGACGTATGCATCGCAGAGGCTGTGTGCAGATGTGCTGTGTGGGAGTGTAACTGCCGCAGTCTCTAATAAAAACTTTGCCTTTTATCTAACCGTGGGACGGCGTAGATTCTGGTGTGTCGCTGATGCAAAGTCATATTTAGTGCAAGACGCCCAGGGACCTCCTGATGTCCCTCGCCGTGTCAGAGGCTGAAATTGTTCTGCATACTACAGGTGTTTTACCTCTTCAGACTTTTTCCCTTCTCTGCGCACCTTGGAAGTAGGTGAGGTTGTGCTGGAAATAACTACCCTGCTTCTAGAGCCTGAAAATTGAAATAAATTCAATAAAAGACATTAGTTGTTCACCAAATAATCGTGTGTGTGTTGATCACAAAACGATATTGGAAAATGTCTCATGCCAGTGCAGAGTTCACTAGATAGCTCTTGGCATAATGGAAAATAGAAGTGCATATGCTGAATATTATATTCAGATTCATCCCTAATATTTTTCATTTTATTTACCTTAAAAATCTGAAAAAGAAAGTTTCTTTTACGGGTTGACAAATCAGGATACTTTTTTTCTGTCCACTGTCCAGCAGTGTTTCAGTGCTTCTCTCCCGAGTTTGATTATAAACTTGTGTTTTCTCATTCTTCTTCAATATTTCATACCTGTCTAATTTTTATGTCTGCTGTCTCGTCCCCCTCACTTTCACTGTGTCCAACATTTCAGTCCCTCACCTCAAAAAATAAAACTGTAGGGTCTTGCATTGTCATTCCTTACCCACTCCTTCTTCCCCTCACTGGTCTGTCATCTGTGTGTGTGTGCTGGAGTGTGTGTTGTGTTGCTCTTTGCTGGTGGTCCTTCAAACCCTGGGAGTCCACCCACACGGCCGTCTGTTTACCCAGCAGCCCACTCTCTCCCAAACACTGCTGCCACACTGCCTTTAAATCAACAGGTAATGCGCTGAAAGGTTGCGTCCACTCTTTCTCTTTCTCACTGTTGCAGTTTATTTGCATTCAGCCTCTCAAGCTGCAACAGTTTTCTGGAGTGTTAACTCCTTGTGTTGGCTTATGCTTTTGTTGGCAACTAAGACTGGTGCCAGAACAACCAAATAAGTCCGTCATTCACCGCAGAGCTGTGTGCAGTGTGTCAGCCAAGCAAAGCACTGCCCTGGTTGCACGGCTAGAATAAGTACTTTAGAATAGTCTGTTCACTATCCTCACTTTATTTGATTTTCTTTTTTTCGTCAAGAGAATGATGAGTGGCTTATTTTATTTAGCCTGACTGTACACATGACACCCGGTGTCCTCTTGTCGTGCCTGTCTTGTCTCCTCTGTGCCTCTTACTCCTGATGCCTCATTACCCGTAGGTCTATTTATACACCTTGTTATCCGTGAGTGAAGCTTTCCTGGCAGGAGTCGCTGAGCAGTGCCAGCCCGGGAAAGAATGCCCGTCCAGGGCCTCCGCAGAGGGCACGGCCCCGGTCCCTGGAAGAATTGCCACTCTGTCTTCCATAGTTGGTTATGTAAGCAGCTGACCTACTCAAGCTGACACAGTATGATGAACTCAGTGGGAGCACAGTTGGAAATAGCTGAAGTCTAAAAATTGTTATTCTTTTACATGAGATGAGAAAAGTTCAGGATGACACTCAGACTTTGTCAACAGTCATTTGTCCTGAACTCTGCCAGCACTGTCGGGAAGAAATCCTTCAGTTATTGGTATAAAGTAGGTTCTGAGCACCAAGTTATTTTCTTGTTATATTCATCCAGCTGTTATATGTTGGATATCAACCATCAGTGCCATGCACTTTCTAAGTTCAACTCTCCTCCTGAACACAGCTGCAGAAAACCAGTCTGAAGAATGAAGAATTTTCTCGGCATAATGTTCATGTTAGAGTTAAGCAGTGTTTGTAGCAAACTAATTCTTAACTTGAAACTGTAAAATCTTAGCATGGCATCACCAGACCATATCGCAAATGCAAATGAGTTGGAAACTGTCATTTCGTTTTTAATTAAGAGGCGTTATCAGTGCCAGACCAAAATACTTCTGGACGCAACTGGATAGACATACAATCAATCAGAGCAACAAAACCTGTGATGTACCACTGAGCGACAAATGTAAACAGACTATGGCCTATAGAGATGAGTTGTGATGGTGTAGCATCAGTATGTCTGTGAACAAGTGTTGCTGTTTTTGCCATCAGAATTTAAAAAATGAACTTAAACAGAAAGTTTCAAAAAAGCGCTCTTCTTATGCTCACTGTAGTGTCCTTGGCTTGAGGGTGCGTGAGCCAAAACTGATGTCATTTGAGTTTTTTGCATTAAATGTAGGCTAAGCAAATTGTCAGTCATCGTATCAAACCCAGCGGTTATAAGATAAACGGTTGTGATTGGACTGAAGTGCACAGGTCGGCTGAAAATCTGTCTAATGAGAGGGGGACCAGACACATCTGCTAGAGCATATAAAACATGAGCTTTCAGATTTGTCTGGTTTTCAGGCTAGGAAAAAGTGAACACTAAAATCAAATAAGAGTGGTAGAGGTGGTGGTTTAAATAATCAATCGTGTAAGTAAGTTGGGCAAAAATTCAGGTTCCAGCCTCTGTCTTGTATGGATTTGCTGCTTTTTCTTTTATATAATTGTAAATTGGGGTTTGGATTGTTGGTCAGACAAAACAAGAAGATGTCAACTTGGGCTCTGAAATATTTTGATGTAATTTTTTATTATTTTCTGACATTTCACAGCCTTTAATTGAAACTAGTGATCAACAGATGGATCCATAATGAAAATGTTTAGTTGTAGCACAAGTCTGGTTTCAGTGAACGAGAATAAATCTCAGCAGGAAACCAAAGCAGCAGCCTCCAGGGCTAAAAAGAGGAAGCCAATGCACAAGTGCCAAAAACTGCAGTTCCTCTAAAGGCAACTTGAGGCTGACTCCAGAGGCGAGTCAATCCCCACATAACCCATGTTAAAATGCTCAACTTTAAAGCAGAAATAAACACGTTTACAGCCTGGTACAAAAACAGTTTTGGTCTCTATAGTTAATTTCAACATTAATGAAAACTCTGTTGGGTGAAGTGTTAAATAACCAACTCGTTTAGTGCAGATCCAAGATGGATAAATACACCAAAACATTACTGTTGGGTGTGATCAGAAGCGCATTACACCTGAACTCTTCAACCACAGAGGACAGTGAAACCATCCTGGCATTAAAGGTACTCTTAAATGCACAGATATAAATCAGAGGCTCTTCTGAGTATCTCATCCACTACACTCTGAAAATCATCAACAGCCTTTAAAGAATCCACATCGATCGAAACCTACTTAGAGTAGAACTGGGTTAAGACTTCCCTCCAACAGCTGAAACTCAGTAAGCAGGTCAGGCTGAGGACTGAAGGAGAAACGAGAACCTTGTGTGCCGCTGTGGAAGTGATGCTGTTAGTGACATTGTGGAGGGGGGAGCGAGCTAATTGAAGGAGAAGGAGGCGGCAGAGGAGGACGAGGGTGTTGAGCGCCAGATGTTTAGCTATATGGTTCAAGTGGAAAATAACCCAAATGGAACCAAAGTTGTGACGCTGGTTGATTCCCTTTATGTGGCTTCCCTCCCTCCCACCTCACAGCCTTCCATTAGAGGTTTTGGGGACGTTTTGCATGGAAATTAGGACTCTATTTTGCGTCATGGGCTTAATATAAATAAATCACTGTGTCTGGATCCTTGTAGCATGTATAGACTTTTACTTTGTGCATGTGTGTGTGTGCCTGTTAGATTTTACACTTGTGTGATGTCATGGCACGTTGCCAGGTTGTCTTCCTCTCTGCCTCAGAGCTCCTGCACCACCAATCATTGTGTCACATGTACAGTGCCAGCTGTTGTGTTCAAATGGCTCCCTGGTGTATGACGAATAAAACAAAACGTTGATAAAGTAGTAATCGACTTTCAATAAAATGAAATAGACTATGACTAACTGCTTAGAGTGATAACCACCCAGGAACAGCTTGTGGCTTTCTCCAGACAATTTAATGTGTCCATGGCTCCTGCGAGGCACGGTGACCAGTGCTGGCACTGGGATCAGCCGATAAGACCTAGTGTAACCAATATGGACGTAGATGAGATGGAAGTGATCTCCGGAGGGTTCTTATTTCCTCTTTCATCTGAGTTGGCTTTGTCTCCGGCATGTTCTTAATTTACCCTTCCTCATTACCCTCACCACGTTTCCCCTCTCTGCACTGCTTCCACTGAAGCTGGAGTGCCGGACTTTTTACATATAAATGAAAGAGATTAAGTTCAAGCCCTTGCCAAACAAGTTCACACAATGCTCATAATCCTATAGCTGCCAGGGAAAGCTCTCTGTATTGCACAGTGTTCAAGAGTTTTGGTGTCTGTGACGACTTTCCCGGGAAGGGATGCACCAGATTAAAGATTAAAGTCATAAAATAGTGCTCCCGCGGGTGGGGTAGGTGCAGCAAAAACACCAACGGGCCTACATCATAAGCACACATCAAGACCGTTTGTGTAGTTACTCCCACAGTCAGAGGGGAGAGAGAAAAGTTCCACACTCCAGCTTTAAAGTACAGATAAACAGATTATAGTTAGCTACACCTTTCTGTCACAATCCCTTTTTTAAGCCAGGGACAACAGAGTCAAGATTTCTCCAAGTCTGTCCTCCTTGGTTGACCTTTGTGGTGATGATGTGTTTGCTAGCTTTGCACAATTACACTCCAAATTCAATGTTCAGCTCTGATCTGTTTAGGTATTTTCAGATTCTAATTCAACACCTTAGCATTTCCAGAGGCTCCACCGGCCTCTGGCATTGACCATTTGCTTGCAGTTGTCAAGAGGCAGCATTTCTTTCATATACAATCTTGTATCAACAGTGACTCCCCCCTGCTTTGTATAAGATCAAGTCAAGCAAGGAAGTCAAATTAAGTGTCAGATGAATGGAGTGATGATGCATTGAAAGCCATTAATTTATCCACCTCCTGTGCAAGGTTTAGCCTCATTCAGTTCAGTTCGAAGATCTATTCAAACCTCTCTGGTATTTGTGACATGTGCTCTCAGGCAGCAGCAAACATGACTCGCATGTTCTCTGTATTTGTAGAGAAGGTACACAAAGAATAGATGCTTGAATAGTATTTTCAAGTATGAAGTTGGTCTGTCACCTCTTCTCTAACATGTAAATGCAGCATGACAGTTGTGCTCATGTATAAAATCAACACAACTGTACAAGTTTTTAAACTACTTGCGAAATGTGAAAAGAGTGAATAGGAGACAAGAGGAGTTTAATCTTTTGTTTGCATTTCATCCCTGTCCTCTCCTCTTTACCCAGCACAGTATTCAGGTAATGTAATAGTGAAATAATATTATCCTTAATTTTGTTGAGGACCCCACTCAGGGATTCTTGGTGGTCCCTGATCCCCCAGTTTGGCAACAGCTGCAGCACCTCCGACCACAACATGGCCAGCACGTGCGTCACTCAGGCACTAATAAAAACATGACAGCCACTCCTTTTCCTTCTTGCTGGCGTGCGTCTGTGACTGCGTGCATGAATTAGGCTATTTTTGGCTGTTTGTGAAGAGAATAAAACTTAATAGAGTGCGAGCTCTGTGCTCAGTCCTTCCGTTAGGTGTGTGAGATCAAAAGTTTTATCCCCACACATTCTCAGACTGTACGTGGTATATAAATATAGTTCATGCTTTTATGTTACAATAAAAAAGATTTATATTTTTCTTTTATGTACGATCCCGCTGTGTATATATACTGTGACAAACTTTATATTTAGTACTGCTGTTGCCAATTTCTTAAAAAAAAGTGTCCCCGTAAATCAATACAAAATAAAACACTCTTGTGGCTGCAGGGTTTTAGAAAATTCCTCCTTCGATCCTGTTGAGCAATAAAGGACTTCAACAGAGTTACTGTTTTATTAAAAAGCTCAATTAGCCCCACAAGGGGACACTTACTGCTGCTACTAGTCATGCTAAAGCACATTTTTATTTCACATCTCACCTCATTAAGGCTTCTTTCCTGTTCAGTTAAAATTATAGTCATAGTTAATATGGAAATCCGTGGGTGTAGTGGAAAGCTGCTCTCCCTCTCTCTATTAGTGTAAATCTCCACTGTTGACATTACAAAGTAAAAGCATCTGTTCAAGCGCGGATATATATGAAGTTACAGCTATTGAGTTTAATTACAGCATGTTCCAAATTTTTTACTGTAGTTGTAGGACCTGCAGTCAGTGCCGAGTTCCCGCTGCTGACTCCAGGAACTGGTCTCCAGTTCAGTCTTGTGTCCATGTGTGACAGGGTATTAAGACTCTGAGCAGCTTCTGTCAGTTGCTGCCACACTGAGCACCTAATGAGCAGAAATAGCTCTCCCTGCTATTTTCTACGCTTTTCAGCCCGTTTCATCGATATGCTGCGGAGTGAGGCGGCACGTTGCCATGGAAACTGCAGACAAAGACGATGAACAGGGGTGTATGAGAGCGGTAGAGAGGCCTCCCTCGAGTAACAGTGTGCATGTGCGTGTGTTTTTGCATTATGAATCTTGAGCTCCATATCATAAGAACCTCTGTCCCTTTCAGCAGTGTTTGCTCCGTTCACGAGCCCTTTGTGGACACCGGCCTTGGTCTTTTATCAGGGGACACAATATGGAAGTGGTATTCAGCAGTGTTGTCTATCTGGAGCGTCGCAGGACAGTAGAAGCCATCTGTCAGCCTTTTTCTCCTGGTGAGCCATTTTCAAAGGGCACCACAGTTACGAGACAGGGCCATCTTTTTTTAATGTTTGTGGCAGCAGTGTTTGTGCATGGGGAGATGCACCCTCCTCATATCACTGACACCTTTCTGTGTTTGTCAACCCATCAGTTATGACTCAGTGTTTGGAGACAAATCTCAAAATAGTGGCAAAGCTGTCCATTACTGTGATGGACAAGTCATGATTGTATCTTGCCGCCTTTCACGTAGCTGATCTGTTGAAGATAGGCGTAATATGAACATGTCATTGCTGACGTTACAGTGATTGGTGTACTGTTACGACTGTAAGCCCACATTCCTCCTAATGATGTTTCTAGATTATTATTTCAGTCGCTGCTGATGCTTATGCCCTTATTACTCTACTGTGAATAGAGACAGCGTGGGAGCTTTCTGCTTCTTCTGCGGGCCAAATGATTCACTCTATATTCTCTACAAAATGTTATGAGTTTGGAGTCGCTATGAAAAATGCACTGGGTTTGTTTTTTTCTTGCAGCTGTTACTCAATCCAGCTCCAGATGCTAATTTATCTGACACTATAATTCACATCATTAGTTATACAGCACAGCTCCTCTTCTCCTCTCGTAACTCAACACAGCTGGAGCCTTCAGAGCAGTGCCTCCCAAACTTTGTGGGTTGTGACCTTTAAAAGTAAAGCAGCTCACAGTCAAATGGCATGTTTCAGTTTGCAAGCAGTTCAACCCCATAATGCTCTCTTTTCAGATTTGTTCATTTGAGAGTTTTTTAGATCTCTGAATAGGTAAAACTGTCCAATCTCTTACAAAAGGCATATGGTAAATTAATGTTTGCACATGTGAGATGTGTCTTAAGGCTAGTTCACATTACACGATTTTCACCCCGATCTGGCGTCGCAGAGACTATTGTAATCTTTTGAGTGTTCATACCTGGCGACGTGTGTTTCTGGCATTGGGGGTCTTGCCAACTGCGTTACGACCTGTGTGTGCACACCACAAGATTTCTCCACCAAGCCCTCGCCGACAGAACCCCAGATAACGCGGTGACGTCACCAAACTACGTTTTTTAACTTGGAGATGACACATCGTAAAGGCATGATTACTCTTCCCAGTGTTGAATCAGATCTGCTTCCAGGGCCTGGGTCCAAACACAACGTGCTCCCCATGATCCTGTGGACACCGCCATTGTTGTTGTTGCTTGCCGGCTTGTCAGTGTTGCCAGATCTTGGGAGAGAAACAAGCAACCAGAGCTATGGAAACAAGCCCAAAAGAAGCGACGGATATACATAGAGAAAGATGACGTTTAGAGAGCAAGCTCAAATAAGCAACTCCACTTTAGAAACGTCAGATCATCATATACAGATCATTGTATATTGCTTTATGGTGTGTATTGTGCTGTACACTAATCTGACCTTCCTTCCTCAGCGTCCCTATAACTGCATGGTCCGCATGGTCAGGCCATGCTCGTAAAAGAGATCATCTGATCTCAAGCAGTTTGCCTGGTTAAATAAAGGTTTAATAAAAAAATAAAAAGCCCAAAAAAACGCAACCCGCAACTACCAATATTTGTAAGTGACTTTCCAAAAAACATGCCCAAAATTGAGGCTAATAAGCAGACCTGGCAACCCTGCGGCTTGTCCTCCTCACATTTCTTCTGTCCTCCTGCGTGCTGACGAGGGACGTATTCCACCTCTCATTGGCTGGTGCTCTTTGTCAGTCGTGTCACACTTCTCCAGTTTTCTAGCATGCCAGATATCAAGCCCCAGTCACAGACGAGGGGCGACTTGCTCGTAGGCTTGTTCACACATGAGGACTCTTGGCAGACTATCTGCCGACTCACCTCCGGCCCAAGGTGGCTCTCAAGATCCTCTGCGATGTCAAAAATCGCGGTGAAAATCATGTAATGTGAACTAGGCTTTAGACATGTGTTGGACACGATGTCTGAAAAACAAGTGCTTGTGTCATTCATGATCATCACATGAAATTTCTAAAATCCACATATACATATATACAACTTTTTTGCATGTGAAATTACAGTCTAGTGTGGATTATGCACATGACGACCAAGGCTGCATCCCAGGGTCCCCACATGGGCAGGGACCCCATTTTGGCTACTTTAAAATTATTGCACGTGGACTTTTGCAAACTGGGATAACCTTTAGACAGTTGAGTGATACAGATCCATTTAATTTAAAGATGAATGTACCTAAAAAAAACCCTGTCATTTTTAAGATAATATCTGTCCTTTACAACATTGATGTTTACATTTGCAATTGATGTTTTCATTCATCTTAAATCACATGAAATATCCAACTACCAACCTATATTATGTAACATTATGCCAAAACTATGTGCATATGTGTCACATATGAAATTGTGTTCCAGGTTTGATAATGTGTTTCACATGTAATAAATTCCCATGTGCTTTTTTCTAAGAGGTATTTCAAGTCATAAAAGCAAAACTTTGAGAAAAGTAAGTGAAAAAATAAACATGATTTGCGTAGCAGGTTTTTTCCTGTCCTAAAGGAATACTCTGCTCCCCCCATATGATCATTTGTTCATCAGTTACTCACCCTGTGTTACCTTGATTTCTCGCATGCCTCCAAGGTGAACAAATAATCCAAAAAACTGAGAAAATTCTTAACAAATTGAAGTCATAGGGCACTGTAATGTTTCAGTGAAAATCTATGTGTTTGGGAAGTACTGAGGACACGGCTGGATAAATGAGACTTTGATTATACTGCACAAGTTGTGTGAGAATTTGTAAACAGATGTTTTGTAATAGCTTTGCTGTTTTTCAATACTATCTTAAACACCTACGCATAAACAGTGCAAGCATGCTGTTACTCTGTACCCGAGAGTATTTAAAGGTCCAGTATGTAGAAATTAAAGGGCAACTATTGGCAGATATGGTCTATATTATTCATATTTTTCCATTAGTTTATGATCACCTGAAAATAAGAGTAGTTCTCCTACACACTTGGCAGACGAATGAAGTTTCAGTCATGCAGTCTCACTGCTAGATGCCCCTAAATCCTACACACTAGACCTTTAACATAACATGGGGTGAATGATTAATATACAAGTAGTCATTTGGGGGATGAGGTATTCCTTTATTGATCATGTGATCCCTCACATTTATCATGAACCCCCTTGGAGGGCTCCAGGAATCAGTGCATCAGAGACATTGACACGTTTGATTCCTGCACATTTGAGTGTTCACTCATAGTCTCCACAAGATAGAGGACTCCTCTTGTGTGGGTGTAAGTTCAAGGTTGGTAGTGTGTGAGAGAAAATGGTCCTGTTTCATGTTGAGTGAATTCTTAGTTTGATTGGTTTCCCTGTTCAGGTTCAACAGTCTCTCTGAGGGAAAGCTCAGTCAGCCCGAGGCGACAATGGCCCTCCTCCCCGACGCTTATCACACACAGGGCCCTCAGAGAAAAAGATGAATGGCCTCATCAGACACTGGTAGAAAGAAATTAAACCAAAGGGAATGACAGAAAATAGAAACTTCAAGCTGTGAGAATATAGTTGGTTGAACCGTTAGTGGAAATGGACAGTTTTGCTGCCTGATTTGAAACACTAGCAGATGACTCTTTAACCATCTGAGTAGTCTGCCACGCCATCTTCAACATCCTCATCCCTTCAGAACCTCCCACAGACAGAATATGTCACCTCCTGAATGGTGGCGATGCATACAGATTGACTGCACCACATTAGTTAGTCTCCATGTTGATCGCAGTAATCACTCTGTTATTGCAGCAAGAGACCCGGTTGGAGATGAAGATCTCAGGAGGAGGAGGAGAGCCGTGCTGATTAAATTTGATTCGAGTCACGCCTCTCAGCTGTTACGATCATGTACCCGGTTTTCTGACAGCCACATGGGAACATGGTGACGTCTTTATCAAGCAGCTCCTCCAATTTGATTTACTTGTTTTCAAACCAGGTTGATCTAATTTAATTTTCCAGGCAGTTGTGAATCAGAAATGCCTGTTAGAACTGAACACCGGGTTTGGAGTTGTGGGAGCAGACCTTGAAGGGATGGTAATGAGAGGCCAATGAGAACATTTTTCAAGGGCAAAGACTTATGCATCACCTAGAATTTCCCTCAAGTCAAGAACATAAATTTCACTGTATCTCATCTCATGTTTGAAGACTGCCTGCTTTAATTTCTTATTTATTTTTGGCATTTTTGTGACATCATTTCAATACAAACTGTCTGACTGACAACATGAGGTTAAGCACATGCACCTAAACGCTGTTAGGTAGGGATGATCTGCCCACATCCTCCATGAGTTTCCTGCAGTAGCCAGATAAACCACTCAATGAGGATGGGAGCTAGCTGTGCGTAGCACAGCGGTTAACTCTGACCTCAGTCTCTTATAAAGCCTCCTGAGCATTTACAGCATACAGTAGGCGCCAAGTTGGGTTCCTTTCCAACAACCGATCCTCTCTTGGGGATAGAATGGATTAAAGGCAGCTATGAAAGCTTTGGAAAGCATTTAGTTAGCCTCCTCTGGTTTGCGTCTGTCTCCGTCAGCTCTTAACGTCTACTGCTCAGCTCTTAGTGGCTGTAGAGTCCAGTGGAGTGGTGCCAGCTAAGCAGAGGTAGTGTTGGGACATAGCCAGCAGCAGTCTGGGACCGGCTCCAGAGTCAGCCATCACACCCGCTTAAATCTATATGGAAGTCTCCTGCTGAGCCTCGGCCCCCACTTCACTCCTGGATGGATGGATTTATCCTTTATTTTGTGATGATGTGTGGTAATCTTTTGCTTTGGTCTCCTCACTTCCTCTCAGTGGTTTTCTACATTTCCAGAATCCGTTTCAAAAATTCCTCAAAGATTCTTCAGGGAGGTTATGGCTCTGTCCAAAATCCCTCACTATTCAGTATATAAGGCGCTGTATTTACTCTCTGAGAGATGTGTTTGCCCTCAAAAATTCTAACTATAGTTCAGATCGGCACATAAAGGTACTCACAGGTACAAACCATCGGTCCATTGGCCGAAGACAAAACAGATGTTAAGCAATGTGTTGTGTGTTTGGATTACAGTTTTAACAAGTTTGTATGCATTTGTTTATTGTTAAACAAAGGTCATTTTAAAGACATGTTTAATAACTGATCTGCAACCTTGCCTGAATCTGAGGATTCACAATACCTAAGTGAATTAAGGTTGATAACTGTCATTCCCCCTGTTTGATTAGTGACCTCTCTAGAATACGATTTTAAGGTCTTCAAAGCTTCACTGATAATTAACAGCCAATATTCGAAGTTTTGATGGTACACAACGGCACCGGGGGATGGTCTGGTGGGTTAATAGTAATCAATCATTTTAACGTATGCTAATCAACCACCCGCACCTGAGCTGACTTTTGTAGGACTTAGCACCACTGCGTATGTGTGTGTGAAAGAGGCTGATAGAGAGGGGAGAGAGAAAGTGGAAGGTGGACTATTGCAAGCAACTTTTCTGTTAGTTATTATAAACTCGGCATGCTGCGGATCACACCTCATCACAAGATGCAAAGCAGGTGCTTCACTACAGTTGGCAGCCATGGATAATCGTCTGCAATCCGTCTTACCTGTTCCTTTTCCTCGTCTGCTTGAAGTGAGAGTTGATGTCTGTGCTGAGAATATTGGCCTCATTCATGTTTGACATTTGCCACCTCCATTTTATTTCCTCCACCATTGTAGTGGCAAAAAAACAAAACAGTAATCAAATCATGAAAATTCTGATTTGGACATGGATTATCATGACAACGATTGATGCTTTGAAGCATTCGGGTCAGCCCTACTGTTGCCTGTAAATAACCAAGCTGTTAGTAACCAACTGTTTTATCTAGGCTGAGATTTATTTGGAGACGACAGTCTGTTGTATTGTGTGACTGTACTGCAGCAGCCTCCCACTCAAGCTAACGCTAGCTATCCATCAGTAGTAACTGTCACCAGCATCATTAGTGATTGACCACACAGACAGTGAATATTCATGTATCTTATGTGCCTCTTATCAGATCTGGATTCTTCTATTTTTTGTTTCACAGTCTGCTGCGCAACAGCTTTTCAGCATTTTCCTGTGTTTTTCTTCAAATGTGGCATCACCACTTTGGCAATTGGCACTTGATGACGCGATGCCAGTCTTGTCCATGGAATAAAGAAAGTAGTGTCCACAGTATGTGCACTACTTCCTGCTAACAGTCCCAATGGAGTGTTTCACCTTGTGAATGCAAAAATGACTTTTGTAGCCGTACACCTATCAGTGATCTGGTTATGGTAGCTAAAGGCATGTTGTCCACAACAAGTGGACCAGAAAACAATGGTAAATTGACGGCACTTTTATACCTAGCAATGCCTTTATTGCCTCTTCTAGTCCTGCAAAAATTGAAAATGCAGCAGTTGGTCTCCCTGACTCTCTGGTGGATTTCTCTATGTACCATTGTTGACTTAAAATGTCAGCTGTAAAAAGAAGCTGATGAGATTTGATTCTGAGGGACTGACGCTAAAACGTGACATTTACCATTGATGCATTTGATAACTTGTTTGGTTTGATATTGTCCCAAACAAAGCACTCTCAAGGGAGCATTTGGTAGAGGTGATGGAGGACCATGGCTCAGATTAAAGCCTTAATTTAGCTTTTGTGTACGTTTGAGGTCATTCCCTCTGTCGTCTTTGTCTCCCTGGGGCGATATAAAGTCCAGAGCTCAGCAATAGCAGGGGTCACGGTGATGTCACCTTCACTTGGCTTTAGGGCAAATACAGAAAGATGACCCTTCTCCAGGCTGCCAGTAATATTCTGGGGTTTTCTGGGGTTAGTATGAACCAATGAGTGAGCAGGACCACGGTGAAGCCGTCCATACTTTATGATCCAATATATACCTGTTATGGCTTTTCCTCTGGACGCCAGGGTAAACTGAGATTATCTCCTGTCACTTTGTGTTTCCTGTGATGGGGCCCCTGCTGCCCCAAGGGCCGTGTAAATAATAACTTTCATAACCGCTGTGTTCCAGTGGAGCCACACATAAACACAGAGAGTGTGGTTTCTGTTGAGCCGGCTCAGTTGTTCACCCGATCAACCGGCCAGTTAATTGCAAAGTACAAGCTGACCACATTGAAGCTGACATTCATTCTTCCGTTTTCTCCACACGCTTAATCCCATTTAGGGTCACAGAAGGGGGTGCTGGATCCTGTCCCAGCATGCACTGGGCAGAGAAACACCCTTTACAGGTTGCCAGTTCATTGCATGGCCTCAAGTTGACATGGGAGGTCAATATGAATACAATGTGGCTTTTCCAAACCCACAGTTTCCAGGTTGGAGTTCCATGAAGGAAACAGTTGATGAGATGATTCCAGTGTGTATTTGAATCACAAGGAGACAGTTCCCCCCATTTGTTGAACAATCAACCTTTTCACTTATAATAATCTCTTAACTTTCCAGAGCTTGACAAGTAGTACAGTGAACATGGTGAGTCATCTATCAGGAAAATCTACAGTCGGAAGGCCTCCTCTCCCATCAAGCCCTTTAGGAATACTTTCCTCTTCTCCAGTGAAACCAATTATTCCAGACAGCGCTGCTCAACAAGGAAAAGAGAGGGAGCGCGTCCCCAGCTTCCCCTCCGGTGAATGAACCAATCTCTCATTGGCCCATGTGATTCAGCCTTGTATCGAGATAGGGAAATGTTATTGTCCAAATAAATTCATTCAGGCTGCACAGAGGCGAGTGGCTTCATTTAAAATCACTGCACGCTCCTCTGCTGCTGCCAGCGGACGCCAGTTGAATAGTTTCTGAAGAGCTGCCTCAGGGTGACTACCAGTGGATGGTGGATGGTCCCAGACTGCAAAGAGGCATTTGACAGCGAGCAGCTCTTCTACTGTTTCATCCAAACTATTGTAGTGCTCATCAAAAGTTTTGCCTCACTGCGGCTGGTCGGAGTTAATGAATTAAACTTGCTGCCTGCTTTGAATGCTGAACATCCAGTTTGACTGGAGAGTGTAAATGCCAGACTGTTATACTCTTTACACTGCAAATTAGAGAATTCAATGCTTAGAGCCTCTGTCTCTAGAGCCGTATGAGTGTCCTTATGTACTACGTGTAGTGCATATATAACATCTCTTATTAAACTTAAGCTAAGGTGCTGTCCCTTAAATATTACATTCATTTTCAACTAATTTGCAGCATCAAATATGTAGGCTGTAGGCTTTGGTAGGATGGGTGATGCTTGGATTGCATTTTCAACACATACCCATACCTGAACAACAAATAGGTTGTTTGCCAATGACTCCCAAAACAACATATGACTATAGAGGGTACCAGCAACAGGAGCACACCTGGATAATGTTGTGAAACAGCCGCAGTTGTGCACCGAAACTACGTGGTTGGGTTTTGGTAACAGCACTACTTGGTTAGTTTATAAAGAAGATCATTATTTGGGCTGAAATAACGAGGCTTGTTACGCTGATGTTTGGTTTCACATGGGATATGAACAGCAGCCTCCTGTGTGAAAGTGCTGTGTTTGTTTGACCCCCTCGCCACTTTAACCACCTCTGTATGTGGACTTTGTTGCTCTTTATGCTATGTCACCTGATTTCCATCTTAGCTTGCGTCATAATTGCCACAGGCTCAGAGGTCGCCACCTACCAAAAAAGCAAGTATGGGTTGTAATAAGCTACTTGCACAGACTACCCGTACAGCTGTTTCTGGGTGAGTAGGCCTGTATGTTTTTTAATCCGCATAACTGAGGAATGTTTATGTCAAACTTATCAGTAATCTCTAGAAATAGATTCTGCATATGTATCTGTAGGCAATGGGACAAGATTTTGGTATAGAAAGCGTTCTAGTTACAATTTGTAGTTTGTTGTCTGAGTAGTAGGGGTGTCCCTGACTAAGAATTTTCATAGTCGAATCTGATTTGACAGATTTTTCCTTTAGCCGACTAATCGTCGAATCATGTTGTTTTCCCCTTCATTGATTAATGAGCTCATTTGCGTCAGTTTCCACTCCAGAGAAAAGAGCTAAAACACCCAAATAAACAAATTTAATTCTTCAGTTGGCATAATAAGATAATAATAATAAAAGTAAAAGTAAAACAGTTTTCCTTCTTTCTGAATTCAAGTTACTTCATTAATCAACTCAGGTTCATACAAGTTCATCCACACGGACCGTGCGCCACCGCTCTCAATCGTCGGACAAAAAGTAGCCAATAAAAAATCAGAGTCTATCAAGAAAACAATCAGCGGTGAAATTTGTTTCAAGACACTTCAGGTAAACGAATAATCCTTCAAAAAAAGTTTGATGTGAGAGCACATACCTCCTCCAAAGTGTTTGTTTATGCTCTCCGCCACCGTAAATCATCACCACATGATTCCTGAGCACAGCAGCACAGCTGCTCGCCGCTCCCTCAGGGGATGGGTCAAATGCGGAGAACAAATTTCACACACTCAGGTGTGTGACAATCAGTGGGACTTTAACTTTAAATCACCGTAGGCCTCGATGCTGCTCTGATGGTCCTGCAGCGCACTCACTCACCTCAGCTTATTTGGATCGAGCAACTGGGTGATTTATTCATGTGTAGTAATGATTATGCCTACTGATTAAACGCACGCGTCATTTTCAGTGTTTTATTAACAGAAATTAGGCTGATGTTTGTATCAAAATAGGCTATATATCATGAATTACTAGAAAACAAATACAGTCTATGTCAAATCAAGATGTTCAGCAGCAGTGAGCACCCCCATATAGTCAGAATGGTACAGTCTTGTTTCATAACCACATTTTGCGCCGATTCAACGGCGAGACTGGCAGTCGAATCAGTCTTCTCCGAATCGAATCACCGAATCATCGACTATTTGGGGTCAGCCCTACTGAGTAGTATTGTCCAATCGTGTTTGAATGGTACGTAAACAGTCTGTGTGGAGAGGCGGAAAGCATTGACCAGAATGCAGTTTCGGAACCAATCGGCTCTCGTGTGACCATGATCTCGCCTTTCATTGTCTTTTTTCTAATTTATCTGCATTCATATATGCGGATATCTGTTTGTAGAGATTAGCTGAAATGACTGGCACGCAAAAGAGGAAGTCTTGACCAGGATATCCATTGACTACACTGGATCAGCCCCAAATATTAGCCCTCGCCCCAGAGGCTTTATCATCGGCAAACTGAAAGCCAATGGTTTCCTTGACTGAGCATATCAGCAAAGTGCATGCAAAATGTCCATCTTGAATGTATCAGTAAAATATGTATTGTCGACATATTTAACTAGTTTACCTTTATGATATAATTTCCTTGCAAGGAAAACATGATTTTTGTCTTTAATAGTTGTGTTCTGGCCACTTTAAATACAAAGGAGAACGTCCTAATCTTGGATAGACATAAAAAAAAAAAAAGGTTATTCCAGAGACGAGGGAAAAAGCCAAAAGTGATGTTGCATTATGCATAATTTCTGACATACTTAGATTTTTCTGTTGGTTTGTTTTCTTTCACAGCCTTTGACACCATCAGAGATTGCAACTTGATTCCAAACCCTCAGAGCAGTTTGTAGGGTCACGGCATCGGTTTAACTTAAACCATAGTAGTCATATTGTACTGTAGTCATCCTCAGGCAGGCTGCTGCTCTGCTAATGTGCTCCTCCTTTGGAAAGTTTAGCCCTTGTTATTAGAGAAAGAGATAGAGAAGACAGTGAGCTGAACTGGGTCACACATGATACTGATGGAAGGAGCAGGGGGAGGGAGGAATAGAAAGAGATGGGAGGACGGTAACCGAGAGCGTTCGTGGTGAAATCCTCAGGGAGCTCAGGGAGCGGGCTGTCACTCTCAGCATCACACGGACGGTTCAGCCACCAAACGTGCTTACCTCCTCATATCCATGTTTAACACAGGGAGGGATTTCGTGTGTGTGTGTGTGTGTGTGTGTGTGTGTGTGTGTTGCTTCTCTAGGATGTTGCTGTGAAATTGGACCACAGGGACTGCAGAATAAAAGGGTGGGATAAGTAAAGGTTCAAGGAAAGCATCTCATGAAGGCATTTTTCAAGGTTTATGTGTGTGTTTGTGCCCGAACTACTATGTACATCTTTTGTGTTGTTGTATTAGTGTCTGCGCGCAAGTGTGTATTGGTCCATAAGTGTGTAGGGAGGGGAGGGAGCTGGCAGCGACGTTGATGTGATCTGACATGGTTGAGGCTTGTAAAGGATGCTTCAGGCCTCTGTGGCTCCCAGTGCAAACCGTCAAGATCCAGTCCCCCTCTTCCCTTGTTTCCTCCCTCCTTCCATCTTGCCATCCTCTCTTCCTTTCCCTCACAGCATCCTTCTGTCCAGCTCCATCGTCTTTCTCCCTCTGTTTGTTTAGGCATTTTGCCTCTCAGCTGTCTTGCGGGATCATTTCATAGCTATTTAGGACGGGTGTCTTCATCGGGTCAGGCATCTGTGTGTTTTTCTCTCTAATTCTCCGTCCTTCTCTTTTGGATCTACCACTGGCTCTCTATGTCTCTTGCCGTTGCAATGATCATCCGCTGTCAGCTACTGTGACTGCTGTGCGGTGATGAGAAGGTGCAGGCCTGGCCTCTTTTTCTGTCACAGTCACTCCACTGTGAGTCAGTCCGCTGAGGGTAAAGGCAAACCAAGGATATCCACCACTGGATAGTAAAACAGCTGTACCCAAACATAACAGAGCCTCTTTTTGGAGCTTTAACCTTTTGTGTGCAACATTTAGCTCCTCTGTAAAACACTTTAGTGGGGGTTTGTTATAAGGGGATAATGTTTTTATAAAGTTTTGTCAAACCTGAGAAAATAATTTAGTTCATGTCATGTTCAGGTCAGATGAGATGGATGATAGAGATGGAATTGCTTACCATGTCAACTACTTTGATGCATTAACAACATCAGTATAGTTGTATGATGACAGAGTTGTATGTGCGAGGATTGAAATGGTGTACATTGACAATATAACATCATAACCATTAAATTAGGGTTTAATTAAAGGGTTCCTGCAGATCAAGGCTTGGTGTATTTCAAACTTGGCCTGAATCCCACATGAAGGGTAAGAAACAGTAAAATGGCCCAGAAAACTCGCCAACAAATGCCAGGTATTTCCTAGTTCTCTTCAACCCTTGTCTCCGCCATGAGACAACAAAAAGTCAACTTTTATGTTATGATAAAGATTAGGGCAAAACTCTCTCTTACACTAAGTTATTGATGTCAGTTTGTGTGGGTTTTTTTTCTTCAGTTTTGGTTATTGCAAAAATGGTCTTAAATTTAATTTCAAATGACAATAAAAAAGTCTTAAAATGTCTTAAATCTAACTTGCCCTACGCTGTAGCCCAGAATTACATCGAATGTTGTAGATGTAAAGTATCAATGTTTGTTTGGTTTTAAGGCACTCCTTGGTCCTTGGATGCTGACATGAATGGTATTTACAAAACAGACACTATTTACAAGTCAAGCAGTTTGACAGATGTGGGTATTGCAAGGAACTGAGGGCCAAATTCACAAAGAATGAACTGCGGCCGCTGATAGCACCTTGAATTGCACTTCATTTGCACCCGCAGTTTGCTCCATCCTAACGTCCTATTCACAAAGGATATTGCGCTAATGATATACCAGCGCAACCACGCCCACAAAGTTTGGCAGCTGAGTGCAGTTTGCCCCTGATTTGCCCCTGATTGCAATAAGCCACACATGGCAAAGTATAAATGCTGGCTTTGCGCCAAGAACACCGTGGCAGAACAATGGCAGACTTTGTTTGGCAAAGTACTGAATACTGTATACCCTCATGTAGTGATGTCTGCTGGTGATTCAGTCTAACAGTGTTGGATGGGTTGAGGCTGTGGATTTGATCAAGTTTGACCACTTTATCACTATTCCCTCTCACTTGTAGCTGTTTTTTCGTTATCTTTTGAATTTAATATGAATTATGGAACCGTTTTTGTTCACGTTTGTTTCCCCCGTTTCGTAAAATAAATTATTGAAAGTTGCTTTTGAAGTGCGTGACAGAAGTGTGTTTTGAGAACGACCACAGACTGTCACCTGTTCAACGCATCAATATCTTCGGATGCCATTAAAGTAATAATGATTATAATAATAATGTCAAAATATTATTTACAGACTGATTTAACAGACGATCACTGCCGCCACGATCACTGGAAAGTCTGGGCGAGAGGCTTCCACAGAGGAGCGCCCAGCTTGCACCAGCTTTCTAAAGACGTTATTTAATTCACTCAAACTGCGTGTGGCTATTAACGCTGGTGTTAGTGAATTAGACGTTGTTTATCAATGAGGCTCATTTGCATAGAAATGGGCAATTTTTCCGCCAAATATATGCATATTACCTCATTTAAATATGTGCAAATAACACCGGAATACTGAGACACAATCTGCTTGGCAGCGCAGTTAGTGGAGCATTTCACCCTCTGCGCGTGCTTTGTGAATTAGACGGTATCTGTTTGCGCCATTTTTACCGGTTTAGCGGCCGCAAAAGCCACACAATTCTTTTGTGAATTCGGCCCTGAGTGTCTAACCAAACACACTATCAAGTTGTGAATGGAAAATAAAGGATCCTGAGTTTTTGGAGCTCAATCTCAGAACCCATTGGCTATCAGTCTGACGACGATAAAGCCTCTGGGCGTAATGGCCAATATGAAGCAGTTATCAGGTGTAGCTAGCGGTTATCTAGGCCAAGACGACTTCTTCTATGTGCTGGTCCAGTCATGTCAAGTCAAATGTATTTATAAAGCACATGGGCATATCAGCTAACCTCTGTAAACAGATATCTGCACATCAATGCCGAACATTTCTTAAACCAAAGTTATTACTAAGCTAAATCGTGTAAGATGATAGTCGATGGTTTCCATGATTGCATTTCGGTCAATGTGTTCTGCTTCTCCAAGCGGACCTGCCACTCAAACTTGATTGGGCAATACTACTTGGACCACAAATATGGATTACAAATGGAAACCAGAACGTTTTGGATACTACAGTCTTGCCCAGTTGCCTACAGATTCTACAAACATATGCAGATTCTGTTTGTAGATATTATTTAAACTTGAATCTTAAAAGGGACAAAAAGTCAGAACAACTCATCCTCTGGTGTGCTGATTTTGAGCTTTCTTTCTAAAGAATGTCTGTCATTAGTTTCCCAATTTTATGTAACTGCAGTGCTAAATTGGGAGCAGAAGTGCCGCTACAAGTACCCCTCTGCATGTTTTAAATAAGCATGCAGGATCAAATTTCACAAAACATACAATGCGGGCTGGTTGATGGAAAAAATCCCAACACATATCATCCAAATATTTGGTTGATTTGAAGAGTCTGTGTGACTATGTGTCACATGTTAATAGCTCACAGTCAGCTCAAAGATGATCATCCCTGCAGCAGCTGGTAGAAAAATAACTTATAATAACATTTAAAGTATCTGTTCTTCCATCTGTCCATATTTCGAACCTTGACTTTGCTGGACACAAAATGAGAAATGAAATAGCAGTATTCATAAAAAAAATTGGGATTTATTTCAGGCCTCAATACTTTATTGTACCTTGAACCTTGAATGTGTGTTTCAACCCTCTGCATTCTCTAAATGTTCCGTATTCATTATTTCTAGACTAGATTGAATTGAATAGATGCTGCCGCTCCATGGCCTTCAGCACATCTCTTTCTAGCTCAGTCCCATTCAGTCCTTTGGCCCTTGTTGTCATCACAAGGCTAAACACACTCATCCTTTGTGTTTTCCTCTCCTTGCCCTGTGCTACTATATCTTCAGCTGAATGTTTGGCTCTAGGTTGGCATTAATACTCTGCAGCAAACAGGATTAGCACAGAGTAGAGAGTGGGCGACGTGGAGCGGGTGCCTTCCTGACCCAGCACGCTGTTGGAGGCAGGCTGGGCCCACTCACTAAGCTTTTTAAAGGATTGCTTGCTGATAAAGAGCGCACCTTCTAATCTGATCCCCAGATTGCCACTGTCAGAAACCATAGAGGTGCATTTAAAGTGGCACCTGCTGCAAGAAAAGCACCGCTGGCTAGCTCACCAGCGAGCGAGTTGTTATTACCTTTTGTTGAATGAGTAGTCAAGGACATTAGGATTTGAATGTGAATGGTGCGGGGTTTAATTTGAAAAGCAACAATTCTGGTATTCAGGCTTAGATAATTAAATTTTCATAATCTTGTTTGGATGTTTTGCAAATTAGGGAAGGTAACTGTGTATTATACTGGTGGGAGGTTTGAACAGTTAGAGCTTCCAGGTAAACACATCACATTTGATAATTCAGAATAACACAAGATCAGTAAAGACATGTTGATATCTGGCAGCTTGACTAGATGTGTTGGTATACCAGTTAACAATTTCTTAGAAATCATTGTCACAAAACTCTATTTTTTGGCCAGGCTGAGATTTTAATTTTGTGGAAAACACCCATATTTAAAATTTTATCTGTGTTAGTATGGTTAGATTTAAAGGTGTAGTATGAAAGATTGAGGGAGATTTAGTGGATGCAGACTGCCACCAGCTGAAACTTCTTTGTCTTGTTCACGAGTGAGGGTAGAATGGAGCATGAGATGGATCAGCAGTTTGGTGCGGCTTCTACAGTAATGTGGGCACTGTGCTGGACCGTTGTGTGAAGAGGAAGCTAAGCTGGAAGGCGAAGCTTTTGATTTACTCGTCTGTCTACGTCCCAACCCTCACCTATGGTCATGAGCTCTGGGTAGTGAGCAAAAGAATGAGATCGCGTATACAAGTGGCCGAAATGAATTTCCTCAGAAGGGTGGCTGGGCTCAGCCTTAGAGATAGGGTGAAGAGTTCGGACACCCGGAGGGAGCTCGGAATAGAGCCGCTGCTCTTTTGCATCGAAAGGGGTCAGTTGAGGTGGTTTGGGAATCTGATCAGGATGCCTCCTGGGCGCCTCCCTCTGGTGGTGTTTCAGGTGCGTCCCACTGGTAGGAGGCCCTGGGGCAGACCCAGAACACGCTGGACGGATTACATATCTCATCTGGCCTGGGAACACCTTGAAGTCCCCCAGGAGGAGCTGGAAAGCATTGGTGGGGAGAGGGACATCTGGTGTGCTTTGCTTGGCCTGCAGCCCCTGAAAATGGATGGATGGATGAAAGAGAACAAATGTTTCTAGTTGCATCAATTACACCAAATATAGTTCTCCATTTGAAAGCTTCCCAGGTGAAATGCAGGTACAGATACATTATAGAAGTACAATTTAAAAATTTAAACTAACTTTAAATCCAAGTAAAGACAAATAACTTGAGCAGTTGAGTTTCCAAGATAATGCTGATAAATCTTTATACTTACTTTTGTGAATCTGTGTTTTGGCACACCTTGACCTCTTCAGGATAGGCGTTTTTTATCCTTGTTGTTAAAGCTTTTATTTATTCTGCACCTCACAAAAGATGCGTTTTCATTGGATACATAAAGAAATATTAAGTCTTAAAGGTTAAAGGTTAAGCTTTCTTTTGAGTTGCTGCATCTGTTATGTTAAATGCAGCTTTCTCTGGAGTGCTCCAGTGTAAAAGGGGTTGAGAAATCATCCACATTTAAACAGCGTAACCTTCACCCACAATCTCCCACACAGCGTGAGAGCGGGGAGGCACATTCAAACTATCATGGCCGTGGGCCTCGGTTCCTCCGTGTGGAGTCAGTTTCATCACGGCCAAATTGGCTCATGTTGAGCTGTGAGTGAGGATGCTGTGGACGTTTTTAGTTTTATTCTCGGGGATATCCGCTTCCAGCCTCCGTCAGTAGAGTTTGGCCAATTAGCTGCTGCGAATAGTGATGTTGATGCTTGAATGCCAAGTGTTGCTGTGAGTGTTTGTCTCTTTCCATCCAAGCCCTCTGCAAACTGCAACCTTAGGAATACATAGAACATGTGCACACACTTCGCACATGCAAACCAAATTTTCAGTCTCTCCATTGCATCCATATATTGTTGCCGAACAGCTCTGTAGTGCCTGTGCAGGCTGCTGCTCTTTGTTTTACTCACCAGCTTGTGGTGCAGCCCCTCTATTAGAAACATCCCTGCCAACCTCTGCCAAATTAGAGCCTTTAATTGCCGTTCCATTTTGTGGCTTGGAGTCAATGTGTTTCCTCTTTCCAAGCTGTTTTTCTTTGAACATTTAAAAGTCCTGCTTTCAAACTTATAAGGTTTTTACAGCATTTCATAAAATTCCATTTGTAACCCTTGAGTTTCCATCAAAGCCCCGAGGCAGGAAATGAGGCCTTAGACTTGATTTCCTCTCCCCCTAAACCAATATGCTTACAGTAGGGCTTATTTGTTGTTTGTGGTGATGTTAATTTCCTGTTTGCCTTTGAGGGTCCTCGCTGGAGAGTTGCGTCTATCCCACAACGTGTCTGTTATTCCTCGCTCTCTATCTCGGTGTGAACGCATCATAAGTTTCTCCTTGTTAACAGGTGTGCAAGTACTTCACATTTAGTTTGAATTGGCCTGTTTTAGGTTTTATTGGCTTTACATCACCGTGCAAACAGCATTACCTATCAAATGGAAGCTGTGAGTAAGTGAGGCTAAGCTGGGTGGGCAGCACTTGGCAGCACATTTCAGCCTTGGCACCCCGCAGGCAGAAACAGGCTGTAAACATTAAGAGTGGCTCCCCCCATGATTTCAGCTGGTGGAGGGCCAAACATACATCCATATTTGCTGATACACTTTCTCAAGTTTGTCTCCTCGCTGTTTAACGATCGATTAAAGTTTGACGTATTGATTTCAACGCCTTGTCTTTGCCACAACTCTTCTCTCCTGTTGGATGATAGTTCGAAGAAAATTGTGCCACAATAGCTTTTAGGTGTGTTATTTTGCAGCGTCAGGCATTCCTCACCATAATTTGCACGTCTTTTTATGTGTTTCATTTGTTTTATGGCTTGCATGTACCTAAATCATTAAAAGCATTAGAGGGTTGTGGGAACGTGAGTTGATAAAAACGTCTTTCATTCGTCACATGGTAGTAAAGTTACGATGAATAAATGAAATGTAATGTAATATAAATCATGTATTAAAAAATCTAAAAGTCATTTCCCTAATAAAATTAAAAGTATTGCTGTATATCTTCCCATTACTAACATGTATTTTTCTCCTTTTCTTTTCTCCTGCTGCTGTTCGTCCTCCCCGTGTGATGCCGTGACCTTCTTGCAGGTAAGAAGTGCTTTTGTTTGTTTGCTTGTCACTCTGTCCCATGTCGTTTCCTCAGCAACTCGCTGGTTTCAGATGCAGCTGAGTGTGAGTTTCTGTCAAACACCGGGTCTCTCGACAGAAGCTCACATATGTGTGCCAGATGGAGGTTTGAGCACAGTTAGAGTGTGCTGCGAGATGAATCTTAAAATTAGTGTGTGTGCTGTATGTGCATACACATTGACGAACCCATCTGTGCAACTGTGTGCGTCAGCATGTGTGCACACGCGTTGGAGTATTGTGGCATAGACTACATAGCCCCAAGGGGCTGACGGGGTGGAAGTAGAGCTACCTATGAGTTTAGCTTGAAACACTTAGCTGGACTTTTTTGGTACAGATTTTGTGAAAACAGAATGAGAAATGAGACTTGCAGCGACAGTATATTGTAGATATGTGTGACAGATGACGTAAAAATGGTGTTAATTGGAAAGTACTTGTACTGTACGTGTTTGCCACTTAACAGCATTAGCTGACAGTTAAGGGAAGTTAGATCACAAGGCAAGTTAAAAATCACAGCTACTGTAAAGTAGCCTGGGAACCAGAGAAACCTGCAAACTCATGTTTATTTGCTCTGGCAGATACACCTGGTCTCCCTCCAGTTTAAACAGATTTTCAGCCAACCTGGCCCAGGTCAGGCCAATCACAACCCTTTATTTGATATGGGATTGCTTCATATGATGATTGACAACTTGCAGAGCCTTTACGCCTTATACAAAATCCGTAATGATGTCATTTTTGGCCTGTGCACCATGGTGTATGGACACTATAGCAAGTATAAACCTAGCTTAGTAAAGAGTAGTGTTGCTGAGGCATTTTTGAAAACAACCAAGATGGCTGCAGCTGTGGAACTTTCTGTTGAAGTACTCATTCACAGATATGTTGAGGCTACACCATCACAGCTCCTCTCTGTGCACTGAAGTCTGTTCACATTTGTCTGTTGCGCAGTGCTGCTTCATGTTTCATTGCGCTGCTTGACTGTACGTCTATTCAATTGTGTCCAGAGGCATTTTGGGCGTACGGCCATTGATAACATCTCTTGAAAATATTAAATGAAGTGAGAGGTTCCAAACTAACAGCACGGTCGCTAGGGCCGTAACGGTACATGTATTTGTGTCGAACCGCTCGGTACGCGACTTTCGGTTCGGCATGACCCTGTACTGAATTACTGGGCGCAGGATATTGTTTTATTTTGTTTTATATTAATTCCGTTTTTGCGAGCTGAACCATTTAAAATATCTAGTTCCCCGACGGACAAAATTGAGTGACGGACCGAGTCCGACCATAAATCTCCACTTTCACTTTGTGCAGCGCATTCTCGCATTTTGACAACATGGCAAGTGAGCCTGACGAACCTGAAGACCCACCCTCAAACCTTAAGTCCTCCGTTTGGGAACACTTTGGTTTCAGGGTAAAATACGAAGATGGAAATAAACAAGTTGACAAGACAAAAGCAGTGTGCTGACACTGCAGAACAGCGGTCGGGTATGTACTTGGAAACACGTCTAACATGCTAACGCATCTAAAGTGACACCACCCGAGTTTGAACGTTAACCGGCTCGACTAGAAAAAGCAATCTGGTGCAAACTACGATATTGTCGTCGTCGTTTAAAAAGAAAGAGCGTTTCCCTGACCATCGCGCTAAAGAAATAATCAACGCCATTGGAGTTGAGTAAAATTGTTTAAGCTGCACTTTAGATATTGAAGCATGTTTTGTGTACTGCACTTTAACAAAGTGGGAAAGCTAAGTAAGTTCTTAGTAAAACTGAATCTGAGCAGGCTTTAAAGCTGACCAGCTGCACTATACTTTTTATTTTAATTGAGTAAAACTGTTTAAGCAGAAATGTATATTTATATTTTTCATTCAAAAAATGTGTTAAAAAAACAGCAGGATTTTATTTTTCACTTTTATATTTCTATTTTAATTCAAACAATGTGAAAAAGCAGGATTATATATATTATATATATATATATATATATATATATATATATATATATATATATATATATATGTATATGTATATATATATATATATATATATTTGTTTCATGTTAACCGCTGTGGTGGTATGTTTTAATAAGGTTACCAATGAGTAAAAGATATTTAATAGTTGTCTATTTTTTTCATTACTGTACCGAAAAAAACCGAACCGTGATTTTTGTGTACCGTTACACCCCTAACGGTCGCACATAAGTGAATGCAGGCGAGTGACTAGCGCCTGACAAGACGATATTCGTATTGAATGTGGGTTGTGCTGGGCGTGACACACACGGAATGCTAGCTTGCTAATAAATACTGTAAAATATGATGTTATTGGTGCATTTTCCATTTTCCTACATTTCATGCCTGTGTCCTGACTCAGTGCCCACCAGGCAGCATCTCTCATGTGGGGCATTTGAATTTTTCATGGCCAATAACATTATTCAATATCAGCTGATCAAAAACAGCAACATTTAATGTCTTCTGCTGCACACATACTTTGATATTGTTTAAGGCTGGGACTTCAGTGGTCAGAATTCACCAAAGTTGAACTCTATGCAATGCAAAGATGCGAAATTGCTTTGGCAGCGGAAGCAAATGTTTTATTTGCCCCTCTGCTGTCACTGAATGGAAGTGAATGGGAGGTGAAGATTTGCCAGGGTTGATTTCGCTCATGTGTAACCACGCTGTTACTCTTATTTGCAAACTGGTCTGGTGCAAACTGTAAATAACAGCATCTCTTTTCTCCCCTCATTGACTCCCCTGACCTTCACTTTCCACTGTGCTCTTATAGTGTCATCCAACCTCTAATAGTGAAAACCTCCTACATCTTCTGCGTTATATAAGTGCTGACTGTTCTCAAGTATGTGTGGTAAGCAACATTGTTCAGAATGACATACATTTTAGACACGACGCTTTAATATCAGTCCAAGTTTGTCAATTTTAAACTTGTCTCACCCGTGGGATGAAAATGACTCACGTCCTCCAAACAAAACAGCAAAGTAGTGTGTGGTGTTTATAATTACCTTTGAAAACGATTGATGTTCGATTTATCTGAACTGACACGATTGTGGTTAAGGTTTGTTTTAGGTTTTAGGCACAAAACCGACTTGGTTAGGGTTAGGGAAAGTTCACAATCGTGGTTAAGAGAAACCAACATTGACTTTTGGTAGAAAAACATGAAGCAAAGTGAAGTCACAGGCTTCAATAACCCCATGAATCCACCCCAACCTCTTCGTTGTGTAGTTTTTCATCTTTTCAAAATAGTTTCGCCTTTTGATCCTGACAGACAAGAGTCATAATTCAAATAGCAGCGAGAAATGTCCCATTTTTGCTCTGAATTTACTAATTTGCTTAGTTTTAGGCGTTTTGACATCCACCTTCACACAGCTTGATTAATATATTTTGTTTAATAGTCAGTTGTTGCTCGTATTCATATTAACAGCTATGTGCAAACTATAAAAATGGCAGCAGTGTATTTGGCATAATTATAACAGTGCGCAACATATTGAGTATATTAAATGGAAAGTGGAGAATTGATTTTCCTGCAGGACTCCTTTGAGAAGTTTCTATGGACAATTTGAAACTTTTTTCCACCGTGAAAAACTCTGACCATTAGGATCCATCGTAACTGAAATTAGTCCAAGCTGCTTTTCCCTACGAATAAAACTATCAACTCTTTACAGGCACCTTTCAAGCCTACAGGGGACGAGTGTTTGATATTAGAAAGATTTTGGGTGGAGTATCACTTCAGATTTTACTGCCCTTTAAAACAGCGCAGCCCACATTGTGCGTTGAATCAGATCTCAGTGAGTTTTACATCTGCAACAACATAATCTGATTCTTGTATTGAATGGCTTTCTCAAACTCTAGAGGGAAATTACTTTGACATTTGAAAGGTTTCTTAAATGACTGAAAATCTCTACTTACAAATGACTACAAATGACTAAACTACCCTAGGTATCTTGACCTTCAAATAACTCAAAGGTCAGAATATACACTCATTGCACTTTCACACTGACAGTAATAGAGCCAAGCAGAAGCACATGAGAGCATTCTTAATTCTGGAGCATTGAGGAACGATGTCACATGCAAGTGCTGACTGTTTTGTAGCCTCTGATGAATAATGCATCCCTTCAAACAATCACCTCGATAAACCCGCACAAAATTCCCAGTACTTTGTTTGGTGAATCCCATTAGCATTTTTTTTCTCTCTGCAATGCACTGATCCATGATCTCTGCTCTCTATAGCTCATGCTGTGGCTCTACCAGCATCACAGTTTCCTTCAGCCTCCCCAGCCTCTCTGTAAATGTGTTTGTTAAGGGGAAAAATGTTTAGGTCCCAGAAATGCATTGAAATCTCTGTTTATTTCCCTGTTTATTTTTAATGTTTTTATTTATTCTGTTCAGTGTTTTATCTGGCAGTTAAAATGTTTTTTGGTTGCATGCATCAACAAACATTCTATTAGCAGTGCTCCGATGAGTCTACTGTATCTGCACTATATGTGCTGCATGACCGGCTTAACGCTTGTGAAATAGCTTTCGAAGCCCGAGTTTGGGGAAAATGGTTGTTTGCTGTTTTTTTTTCCTCTTTTTTTCCTCACTTCAAATTCTTCATTCTGGCATCCAAACAGCCGCACTAATGAGCCATTAGTTGCATAAATGTGCTCTAGAAAGTTTCTTTGGATATGGCTCTGTGTGGATGTATGGACTCGATAATGAGCTGTGAATTCTCATGTGGATACAGAGCTAAGGGAGAAATATGTCAAAGCAAAAGAAGCTGTTTTTTACCCATGCAAGTACGCTCCGGGTGTCTCCTAATCGCCGCTTTGTCTCTGTCGAGTGCCAGAGAAACTCTACTAAAAGTGTTTAGCGTGACTAAAGCCTGATCAGGCCATAATATCTGTTTTTCAAGATAAGGGGCGAGTCTCTTTTAGTATGGTGCCGGTGCTAAACTGTAGATGGTCAGTGCAGGTGACCTTTTAGCTATTTCCCTCTCAGTCAGCTTCAGACAAGTTTGTTCTGTCAAGATGATTTGAAACCTTTTTTCATTTGGGCAGCTTGAACTTGCAATCTACTTGTAGTATGCTTCGGTAATCAACACAAATCTGAACAAATTTTCTGACTTAAAGTACATTTACATCAACTTGCTTTCATGTAGTTTAAATATGTGCATCAAAAAACTGAGTATGCTGTAATGAGACAGAAAAGTTGCTGGTGAAAAAAGGGCTGACAGAAACACAAAAAAAACATCCCACAGGTTAAGGTTGTGTGAAATGAGGAGACAAATTAATTTGACAAAAATATCAGAAATGCTAACTTCAGTAGAAAGCAGCAATTCAATTTTGATGATATCTGGCTTTTGTACCTACTGAGGTTGAATATGCTTCTTTTAAGTCACTTTGGACAAAAGCATTTAACAATTGAATGTAATGTAATGGAAATGCATGATGGATCAGAGAGACAGATGCTCATTTATTTCCCGTCAACTTCTCACATAACATTATATTTGATAGAAACACACACTGTTTTTTTAGAGAGGGGGGTTTGCTTGACTAAGGCCCGTACACATGCCACATTTTTGCACCCTCAAATCCATTGCTGCCAGTGTAGACGCAGAGGAATCACACTCAAGACAAGAAGGACACCGTCGCAGCACGCAAGTGTTTCCAAGCGCCTTTTTTTACAGAGCTCAATGGCTGTGCCTTGAGATAAACAAAGTTCAACTTTTGGAATGCAATAATGCACGCTGCATGTCATCTGAAGAGAAACAACCACTCACAGCTGGTTGATATCTACCCTTTCTTCCATGAATATTGGTCTGTGGTAAGTGGAAGTTGATCATTTTAGTGCAAGGCTATCCACATCTATTCCACGGACAACCTTTTAAGACCAGACACACCAAACCAACTTCGGAGAGCTAGCAGCAACGAAGGCCCGCTGCTGCGTCCAGTTGCTGTGTCTTGGCCAAATAAGTTGCACATGAACACACCACAAAGACAACAGCCTTTGGCTAACCAGCACGTACGTTCTGTGCTTGAGTAAGGGGAAATAACTCTCTGCAACAGCTCGGCAGACGGCGGTCGTCTGTAATCCTCATTAAAAAATGGAAACCAGAAGACCATCAGGACGTTAGTTAGCCAGTTAGCACATTATCAACACAATCCAATGTTGAACAAACAAAGGATATTTACGTTATGGCAGTGAAAAATAACACAAACCATCACACATTGTTTCTGGTAAAGAGCTCAGTGGCCAAAAAAACATAATCTTACCTTATATAACAAGTTTTTTTTTGGTCTTACTCCCTCTTTACTTTAGCTCTTTGTTTACTTTCCTCACTTCCTTTTTTCCTTTGGTGCACTGAGTTTAACTGCAGATTAGAGGGATTTAATTCACCAGGGGGCTTTGCCGGCGCCAACAAAGCAGACACCAATTCAACATGCTGAATCAACCAAAAAAAAAGCTGACGGGGGCCAATGGCGAGGGACACACTTCACCGAATAGGGCAACAAACACTCTACGTTGGCCCAAGATTGATCAACAGCCAACCGTCTATTTGGTTTGTCAGGGCTTTAGGCCTAATACACCCTTAAAAAAACAATGCCTGGAAAAGGATCAGCTCAAAGTTCTGGATTTCTGGTAAGCAGGCTATGGTACAGTGGTGGTAATGGTCACTTAGCAACTTCAAACACAACCTGCCTCCACGCCTTTGAAAGTTGGCACAGATTAGGCACAAGAGTAGCACCCAGCGCCTGACTTCGCGTTTTCCAGGCGGTAAAAGACATGGCATGTGTCCCGGCCCTAATGCCTGGGTTTCTCAGTTTTTGTCAAGATGCATTTATCTTGGAGACATAAGGATAGCCCAGTGCTGACAGTGGGCATTGTACATGTGTTTTGCATAAAGCTAAGTCTGTGCATGTGGTCAAGAGTTTGTTTTCCAAATCCAGCTTATCATCCTGTGTGAAAATCTACAAATCCAGTTTTCATGCTTGTGATATTATTTGTTTTACTGGCTGTTGAGCCTTGCAGTGATTTTTCAGCCAATAGAAAACACATTTATCAAACCAGGACAAGCGCAGGCCTGAATGACTTACCATCTATGAGCCAATTCTCTCTACTGTACTCTGCATCTCCTTCTTTTCTTTCCCTCCCCTACAGTATTTTTTACCCCTCCAAAAGCTGTTCTGATCTACATCTCTATTTCTGTTCCCTCTCACTTCCTCTCTTTCCTCAGACCCATATATGCCCCCGTCTGTCTCACTTTTGTGTCCTATTTCGTCACTAAAAAAGAAAAAAACCTGTAAGTGGTTTTGTGTCGCAGCAGTTGGGGGGTAATTGCTATTTAAGCCTCAGGGCTCACATTACACTGGCTGGTTTATTGCAAACCTGTAACGTGATGCAGTTTTTTTAATCTCACCCATATTGATTGTTCTCTTTCTCCGCCGAGGAATCGAGTCTAATTTAGTTGAATGTCACTTGCTGGTGTTTTGGATATTTAGGCCAAGCACTAGCTTCTCAGCATGACTTTTCCTGAACACTAGAAAGCATAAAGGAGGTCAGACCAGCTAATATTGACTCGTGAACTTCAAATATGTAATTTAGAGCATTTTCTCAGCATCAGCTGGGCTTCAAGGCTCTAAATATTGCTCTCAGACATTTGGTGTCCTCTCCTTCATCCTCATTCATTCATGAAATATTCACTGCTGTCTCCTTTGTTGAGTTAGACGGGCTTAAGCAGTGCTTAATGTTTGAAAATGTTAACATCAAATAGAGAGAAGTCTGAACATAATTACCAGGAAAAAAAACATGTCCAGCACAATGCGTTCAAATTAAATTTCACCTTCAGCTAATAAGTATTAAATGAGCTATTAAAGCCTGATTAGTGCTGGTTAATAATGCAGACTTCATTAAGAAGTGAGTGAGGAGACGGTATGTAGTATTTCTGCTTCACCGTCTCTACCTCAGATGAAAATGTCCATCTTCTGATCTTAAGTAGGTCTTTAGATCACAGGGGAAGATTCTCCCCACATGTCCACACACATGCAGACAAACACACACCGACATACACACACCTCGGAGCTGTGACCGTGCTGACTTCTCCCTAGTTTCCACCCAGACTGTTGTTTGGGTGCAGCTGTCTCCTCTGTCTCGCTTTTACCCTGTGCGTAGAGGGTGTGTGTGTGTGTGTGTGTGTGTGTGTGTGTGTGCTTATTTTTTCTGATATTGCTCTGGTGTCTTTTCTTTTGTTCACGCTACACAGGTTGTGTTGTTTCTTGTACTAAAGTAGACATCTGCATGTGTCTGTGTCTGTTCTTGTGCTTCTGTCTTTGTGAGGACCAATTTGAGCTGCTGACCTTGAGAAATGAGGACATTGTGTCAGCGATGCTTTTGTCAGTATTTGAGGTAAATGTCTTACTTTTAGGGCTTAGTTTAGAATTGGGTTTAGTTGCTATCTAATAATGGCACAAAATTTAAATTTAAAAAGATAGTCACAACTCTGTCTGAAAAAGGAGGAACTGCACTGAGAACAAGTGCAGAATTTGTTCTTGTCTTAAAGGATCATTTTAGTTTGTAACAACTTAGATTTTTTTCTGTAGTTTTTGTTGTCATTACCCTCTAATAATCAGGTGTGGACTTCAGTCGCATGGCTTGGACTCAAGTCAGACCTTAGTCATATATTTGATGACTTTAGACTCGACTTGACAAAATTTTGACTTGCAACTTGGACTTTGACATCATTAACTCCTGAGTTTGCTTTGACTTGAGCCTTTTGATGTGAAAATACTTGATACCATCCCCCAATGGCATTAATATGTCAATAACAATGACTTACCATCCCTGATAAATGCCGACTGATCTCGTCCTTTGCTCGGAGGGTAAAGAGCTTCCGAATCTCATTGTTCTCCCAATTTGTGGACATTTATGATCACTGTTCTTCTTCTTTGAGTTAGCCGCTAACTGCTAAAAGCTACTTCTAAATCTCCTGTGGTGGGTCATGTCCCAGATCTCAGCAACTACTTTGAAGATTACGGCGTTATCAAAACTGTAAGGAATAAAAGCCAAAACTACGTAAATATGACCATAGTTGTAATAAACTGTATAGATGTCTATACTGTGAAATAGACCTAATTTTAGACTAAATTACTTGTCAAGAAGTGTGTGTGTGTGTGTGTGTGTGTGTGTGTGTGTGTGTGTGTGTGTGTGTTTGATGTCTGCTCCCTCTGAACAGACAGAGCTAACAGTGATGACCTGTGTAGGTGACATGTGACAGGAAAGTGACAGGACGTCCCCCCACTGCCCCAGAGACCCATTTAGATCATAAACACATACGTCTACACACACACACAGACACACGAGCCACAGCTGGAGCTGGGCAAGGGCGCAAACACACTCAGCAGGATACACACTGACACATACATAAACACACACTTTCCTCTTCTGTCAGTTGACTCTCCCTATTGTCTTATAATGTACCTCAGTCTCATTTCATGTCTCATAAGCAAACAGGACTCATTCCTCCTCCTCCAGCTCATTCTGCTGTGCTGATTTGTGTTGAATATGAAGTAGGTGTGTTGTTTATTAGGGTGTGTTTGTCCTGACACTGTGCTGTGTGTGCTGCATCACCCAGTGTCACTAATGCCATGCCAGAGCCCTGCTGGGCTTCATGGACTCGGCTCCTTTCCCCCCCGCGATCCGGCCTTACAGCACTGCCACTGTTCATTATCGTAAAAAACTTTGTGTGTGTGTGTTTGTGAGCAAATAGACCAGTGTGTGTGTAGGTCAAGTTGTGGATCCTGTGCTGTCATGGTGGAAATGTCAGGCCGTTGCTCCAGTTAGTGCAGCTCTTGTCAGTGAGAGCCCACTTGTTCTGCTCTGCTAACTCTGCTAATGAAAACAATTAGGAAAGGAAGGGACTCTGTGTGTGTGTGTGTGTGTGTGTGTGTGCGTGTGTGAATAAATATTGAAATATAGGGGAAATGTAGGGAAGACCGTTTGAATTTTAATGAATTTGAATTTTAATGCACATATAGAACAATGGAATCTAAAATAAATATAATTTCACAAATAATAAATCAAGGACATTAAAAGTGAGTTATTATGTTTTGTTTCCTTGTATTATTAAATACATAAATTTTTTCAAACCAAGTTTAGTTTCCTCAGTTTGAATTAAAAGTTTCCAAGGTGCAGAAAATTAAAAAAAAAATTCTTAACTTGAGAACACTAAAGATTAAAAAAATTATGTTACAAGTTTTAATATGTTTCTGCTTGCTCCTTTTGATCCATAAAATTATGCACATCACTCCCAAGGCTGCACAAGACTTTAAATTTGTTTTCTTAATATTTTAAGAAATATTTAATCTGCATTTGGATCCACATATGCATTGAGATACATGTAGCAGGACCCCATTTACGGATTGGCTGCGGGCATTCTCTGGCTTAAATTTGCTGCAGAAAGTTAAACTATTCCCAACTTTCAGTTTGGCTGCACTTTGCCATAGAATCAAACGGCTGCAGCAGCTTTCCATTGGTATTGTATAGCAGCCTGCCGCAGGCCGCACATCACACTTTGCAATTGCGTGGTGTCTTTTCTGCTTTATACATTTACCTTGAACCAGCGAATCCACCCAAAATTTTGCTTCTAGACCTCATGAGCCAGTGGAGTTATGGAGCCATTACCTTTTTTTGGACTTCACTTAAAAAAATGATGAAAAACAATTAAAGCTACTCTTACCTTTCTTGCATTTCACACAGCACTTAGAAAAATGTGAACATCCACAGCTCCCACCTCCCTCCAAAGTCCCATCCCCCTCCTCCTGTAACTCCACCTCCCTCCAAAGGCCTACTCCCCCCTCCTCCATTACATCCTCATTACGTCTATGATACACATAGGTGTTGGCAAGATAAGGTTAGATACACGGAGGAGGAGAGCGAGTGTAACATGCCAAGAGAAGAGGAGTAAATTACTACTAGCAAACTAAACAATATGTTACCTGTCCTGCACAGTCAAATGCATCCCCGGAGTTTTGAAACTTATCCGGGGTCAGTGATGACTGATGAGTTTTATAATATAACCTAAACGCTAATGTTTTATAGTACTGGTGTCTGGCAACAAACAAGGAAGATAATACAGAGGCTCAGGCTATGTTAGGCTGCAGTAGGCTAACTGTTAGCAACTGGATGCTGTGTTGTCATATATAACGTTAATGCCTATGTTACATTAGAGGCAAACTAAAAATACCTGTCCAGCAGAAATTTTGCGACCATCTCGTCCCTTTCCAGCTCAGGATGAAGCTACATCAGTCTTAGCCATCGCTCGAAAGCAGAGCCGATGTTGACCCGAGTTTTGGCTCTTGCAGCATATGAGTTTGTATCTCTGGTGGAATTCACTTACATTTTAGTGTGCCATCAGCGTATTGATAGCATTTTAACCTAAACAAAGAAAAGTGTAAAATTTCCTGAAAGGTAAGTGTTGCTTTAAACAAATGGACACACCTCTTTGGCAAATATTTACTATCAGGCTGCGTTCAGAGAGGCAATCATAAGGTGAGAAAACGCAGCTTTCTCACTCAGTTCAATGAGACCATTGTGTTGGCACGGTGGGAGTGGTGATGTATAGGGCTCTGGAAGCAAAAACACAGGGTTGTCTGGAAATAAAGTTTTATCTGACCCAACTTTCGCTGCAACACAATGTCATGTTATCCACCAATCAAATATATGCAAATGCACACTGTGGCTTACTTTGTAATGTGAACGCCGTGTTTCTGTTTACATGGCAGTCACAGGATGGAGGGCAGAATGATTGCCACTGTGATACAGTAACTCTCCAGAGTTGTAATATCCTGTCTCATATATAGTAAACCTCTGTGTGTCTGATAAGCCTTCACACTCATGGATCTATTACTCAGTCTGGACCAGATCACCTTACCGACACTTGAAGCAACACGCCCCCACTAATACATCCCCCTGTTCATTTTCTTTAATGCAGTGCTGTCTTTGGTCTGGAGAAAAGGCCACATGGAAAGACCACAAACCATGTCAGAGCTTCCCACAGTTAAATTAGTAATCCCTATCTGTTCCCTGATATTGATAATTATATACTTGAGTTCATATGTAATCTCCATTGACACTAATCTCTCTCCATAGCTACAGAGCTCACAGCAAACACCCACCATCTACCCCACATGAATGTTTATTATTCTCCAAAGAAATACAGTATAAACAGACAGCAGAGCAGGCAGTGGGTGTCCTAGTTATTACTGTCAATACCGCCCATTTACATCCAAACCAGCTCTATTATTAGACTGCACCGGACTGTCATCAGGTATCTTCAAAGGTTGCTACATAAATCACATATGACTGTTTTTTCCCACTCTGTGAAGCGCTGTGTTGTGATCAGCGAGGGTCTGGGACATGTTTACCATCACAGAGGATAGGAGGAAAATAATGGAAGTTTCCCTTGTTATGCTGTGCTCTGTATGTTTTTCTTCTTTCCATTTTCAAAATGTCAGATTGACATCAGAGACTAGCCGCGTGGAATTAATGTATTTTCCTATATGTTTCAGTCAGGGAGTGTGTGTGTGTGTTTAGATGTCAGGATGTGGGTGTTTTTTCAGTGATGGAGGCAACCTGGTTCACCAGTTACAACACTGTCAGTACTTTATGACTAGGTGGAAAATCCGTGGCCTGCAGTTAGTGATTATCTCAAAGTAAATATCTAGAACGGAAATTAAAGCAGTATTTATGACATCCTAATTAGTGTGATCTACAGAATACTAAGAATTTACCACATAAAGAATTATGTCAGGCAAAAAGGTGGTCTGAAGAAAACATGTAATCTACCGTAAACGACCAGTGTTGAAGATTTAGGGGGATTTAGTGGCATGTAGTTGTGAGGACTGCAGATAGCAACCAGCTGAAACTTCTCCTGGTTAGAATTCCTTTAGTGTTCATTGCTCAGGAGGTTTTTAGCATAAGCTGAATTATCTGCAGAGGTCTCTTCCTCTCCAGTGCAAACAGATAAGGTGATTCAAACCAGTAAAAACACTGAATAAATCAGTTTCACGTTACAAATAGGTGTTACTCCCACGCTGCTTGGCATGACAGACGGCTCACCCACCACATGCTTTTGTGTGCTCACCTTTTTTCTAATCCAGACGTTCAGGTTTTTTCCTGGCACCAGATTATGAGCACAGGTCTCTTCCTCTCCAGAGCAAACAGACATAGTGTTCTAAACCAATAGAAATACTGAATAAAGCAGTTCCACGTTTAAAAAAAAGTGTTTCTCTAATGCTGATTGGCATGTCGGAGACAGGTGGCTCACCCACCACCTGCTAAAATGTGCTCACTTTTTTTCTGATAACTTAAGATCCAAATGTTCAGGAGGTTTTTACCAGGAGGTGAATTATCCACAGAGATCTACTCTTCTCCAAACACACAAACCTGATGATTTAAACTGGTAAAAACACTGAATAAAGCAGTTTCTTTCCGAGACTTGTCGCAACTGGGCTTCTAACTACAGTGGCTGATGCGAAAACGCGAGTGGTCCTGTCTGGAGCTAGTTTGGTTTGTCCAGTCTGGGCTACTGTAGAAACATGGTGGTGCAACACGGCAATCTCCGTAGATCCGTAGATGAGGATCTGGAAACATAGTTATTATTATGTTATATTCCATTTCAGCCGATATATCCCTCTAAATCCAACACATTGAACCTTTAAATGACGCAGGCACTCCTGGACGGGCTGGATATCGTGAGACATTCACCCTCGGCATCACACGTCCTTACACATACACACACACACACACACACACACACCAAAACCGCACTTAATCATAATCAGATATTAGTATTTACATAATTTAGGATTAATGTAACAGGATTAAGATTAACATACTAAACACATCCACTCTTGGATTAAATCATGTGTGTGTGTGTGTGTGTGTGTGTGTGTGTGTGTGTGTGTGTGTGTGTGTGTGTACTTTCTAATGCCATCTCCCCCTCTGGTTAGCTGCAGTATGAACTGAGATGATCTTTTCACATTGAACTGGAATACTGAAAAGCGCTCTGCAGTATTTGGTGACTCACGGGTGCTCGTGTTTCCAGTGCTGGTAATTTCTGGTAATTTGTTTGGTTTGGGTTGTGGTAGGCAGCTACTGTGTTTAAGATGTTTCTCTGTCATTTAAAGAAAGCAGAGATGTCAGAGTTAATTACTTGTTAAGATGGAGGTTTTTAGCCATGAATTTCATACACATATACCCATTCATCATAGTTCTCTCCTGTGAAATATCTCAACAATACTACACCATCTCCTTTAGATGGTGAGGGATCCAGTTTGGCACAGATGTTCTTATATTCTAGGTGATGTATCAAACTAACTCTGGTCATCGTACTGCCACCATGCGATTGACATTTTAGATTATGAGGTCCGTAACTTGACAACATTCCCTTGTCCTAGCTTTTCAAATTTAAGGATGCAGCTTTTCTTTGTCTTTTGTGAAAGTTAATTTAAATATCTTTGGGTTCCGGACTGGTCTGAAAAAACAAGCAATTTGGAAACATCATTATGGGCTAGAGGGTGCGGGCATATTTCACCATTTTGTGCCATTTTAAGCACCAAATGATCATCACAAAAATGATCATTCAATTAATCATTAATGAAAATGATCATTAGTTGCAGCCGTAGTACACACATTCATTTTTTTGTACTTGGCTTTCAAAGCATGATGAGCTGCTCTTCTTTAAATGTTGTTTGGAGTTGGTTAACAAACTTCTGTGGGAAGACATTTAAAATTCAAATTTTTGCCTCACTGTAATTACATTTGGTGTCATCAAGATTTTAATTAACTAGAAAAGTTAACACTCAAGAGTTTTGTAAAAGGCAAACAGTATCCAGTGCTAATGTGCTGAAAGGCTTTACAGGTATCTTGGGTTTTGGACTTAACTGTTTACAAATCTCAGTTTACTTACAAATCTGTATGCTAATTCTTAAATTAACTGGTGATGGAAGAGAAGAGGAGAAAATGCAAAACCCTCTCTGTCCAGTCTTTTTTCGGTGGTTCTGCAGCAGGATTTGAGTCAGCCCCTTGGTAGCCTTCACTAAGCCTGCCGGGAGTCAGGCTGATCTGACACTAGTCCACTAATTGGCCATTGTTGTATGTAAAAAGGGGAAGCTAAATACAGTCAGAGAAGCGAGTGAATACAGAGAAGAGTCTATTAATACAAAATTTTCAGTGTCAGTGCCTGTTATACTGTACTTCCTGAAATGAAGAAACAGCACTTGGAGCTTGGCACACTGATTTGTTCCAGTTTAGCTGTCAGATTAATTGTTTGTCAATCAGTTGGGCAGTTAATCAGAAATGTGCAAAGCGTTATAATCTGCACTCTGACTGACATATGTTGCTTATTTTTTGTTGTTAGACGAATTTCTGATGACATTGGAGAAGCTCTAACATCTATAGTGTTGTGTGTGTGGTTGTGTTAGCTCATTAGGTAAAACACTGTTTTTGGGTGAAAGACTTAAGAAGACCTAGTTGCTGTCTTTCCCTTTTAATTTTTGAATAATACTTCCATTATCAGAATTTTGTCCAGCCATCAATCTTTATTCTACACCTGTCTCCCATTATAAAGTACTTTACTTTTGAATGCATACAATCATTGAAATTTCATGAACTTTATCAGCACTCATGTAAAGCATTATGTCTATAAACAGATATCTGCGTAGAACTGCAGTCAGTTGGCAATATAACAAAATTAGGGTCTTGGTAGCCTTCTTGTTGTGTTTATATTCTGTTTATTACTATGGATAAATAAAGTTTGAGCAGGCTCTGGTTGCAAAAAAGGTGGAAAATATTGGACAAAATGTGCTTTTGTAACCGATCAGCTGTTGTCTGACCCCGATTTAGCTTTTTATTAGATTTTATTATTATTGTGTGTCTTTTTTTTTAATCTGCATTCATATGTAGATATATGTTTATAGGAATTAGTAAACAATGACTGGAGCAAGGAGGAGGAAGTCTTTGCTCCTGACATGTTGGTCGTTGCCCCCAAAGGCTAAATTGTTGTCAGACTGATAGCCAGTGGGTTGTGAGGTTAAGTAAATTAAAAAGTCTACAGCCAAGCTAGCAGCTCTGTGAGGCTGCACTAAGCTAAATGCTAATATCAGCATGCTCAAAATAGCTATGCTAACATGCTGTTGCTGAGGAGTTATAATGTTTGACATGGTCACCATTTTAGAATGCTAACATTTGCTGAATTGCAGCTGAGGCTGATGTGAATGTCATTAGTTTCGCAGATATTTGGTCATAAACTAAAGTAACTGAGGTAGCAAGGTATGATAAGGTATACTTCGACCTGATGAGGACCCTAGATCAAAAGTTAAGGCATCACCAAAGTTATTACAATTCACCCTGAAGTGGATGCGAATGTCTGTACCAGTTTTTAATGGCAATCCATCTGAGGGCCCTGACTCACCAAGCTGGTGGTCGGCTGTTGGGTAATTTCAGGCTGTCGTGACCGTGTGCTGCCCTAGTTTTTGCAGTGTGTCCCCCACCATTGGCACTTTTCAGCCATCATTGGCTTTTTTCTGGCGGAGCTGTTGCCAGTGAGTGACATCACTCTGATTGGCAGCTTAGTTCAGTGCATGAGAGGAGAAAAGGAAGTAAGGAAAGTAAACTAATGGCTGAGGTCAAGGGAGCATGACTTTGCAATAAACTTGTTATATTAGGTGAGGTTATTTTGTGCCATTGATCTTCTTAGCAGAAATGGTTTGTAACTGTTCACATTATTGTTCCCTCACTCATAGAATATATCTTTCGTTCTTTCAACATTGGGTTGTTTTCCTAACTGGTAAACTAGTGTCTTGAATTTATTCTGTCGGTCTTCCGATTTCCCTTTTTGAATGACATATACAGACTACTGCCACCTGCTGCTATGGAGTTATTTCCACTCATGCAGGCACTGACTGTACATGCTGGTTGGCCGTGGTCTTTGCGGTGTCTTTAAGAGCGACTTTGTGGCCAAGACATAGGCGCCGTGAAGCTACACAACAGTTGGCCTTCGCTGCTACGAGTTCTTCAATGTTGGTGTGGCGCGCCTGGGCCTTAATAGTTGTCAAGATATTTCACCCCTGATCTGGGCCCACTGAATGCAGCCAGGGACTGGCAGTTGAGAGTCGACTTGGATCAGAGGCTCATCTTCCCCCCTGGAGATCGCGACAACCACCCTGCAACCAGACCTCGTCCTTTGGTCTAATTCCTCCCAGCTGGTTTACATCATTGAGCTGACAGTCCCCTGGGAGGACGCCATCGAAGAAGTGTATGAGCGCAAGAAGCTGCGGTACTCCATCTTAGCAGCTGAGGCAGAGGACAGAGGCTGGAAAGTAAAGGTGCGCCCGGTGGAGGTGGGGTACAGGGGCTTTGTAGCCAGTACAACAGCAAAGCTCCTTAGGGAGGTTGGAGTCAGGGGACAGGCTCACAGACAGGCCATTAAAGAGCTGGCCAACACCGCTGAGAGGACGAGTCACTGGCTGCGGTTGAAGAGAAACGACACCATCTGGGCCGCTAAGGCAAACAGCTAACCCCGGGACACACACCCAGGCTTGATCAACCTGTGGTGGGCCTGCCTCAGTGGAGGGTGTCTTGTGTTAAATGGCCGAAACACCCATTGATGCTGCGGTACACAACTGACGATGTGTGCCGGCGGTAAAGCCTCATAGCAGCCATCTTTCAAGAACTTCCCATGAATTAGAAGTGGTGCTACACGAGGGATTGCAACATCTAGTCCTTTCAACGAACACTCAAAACCACAAAAGTCAACCTTACTGGGGCATTAGAGGAAAAGTCAGGATCACCGAAGTCACTGGGATACATCATCTGGAAACCAGGAATGTTTGTACAAAATTTCACGGTAGTCTAATAATTTTTGAGTTGCTGTTGTTGTAAATGTTGAAATATTTCACTGAATAAGTGAAAACCTTCACCTGCCAGTGGCTAGATGAAAAACCAGAGGATCACCAGTCAGTTAGCTTCATCCTCTGGGGAACATGAATGCGTGTACAACATTTCATTGTCGTCCATCGAAAAGTTGTTGTTGTCGTGGATTGCTAGAGCCATGCTGCTAACATGGCTAAAATTACACCTTACAAAATACTTCACACATTACATACATCACGTGAAAAAGCTGGTCCAAAAAAACACTCCTTAAATCCTATTTTTCATTAAACAAAAACGTATATTTTAAAGTAGGCTGATATGATTTATTCCTTGCTATGGGACTCACATTGTTAAATGTGACCCACATGGATACTGAAGGAGTGATTTGCTTCATTTCAAGACACTGTCACTTTTTGCCTGTGGGATTCAAGTTCTCCACATGCAGGCATTATTATCACACTGAACTGGCAACCTTAAACTGAAGATGAGAGTACATAGCTTCCCCAGAAGGGCATTTTTGTGTGAAAAGAAAGTAAGACATGCAGAGAAATAAAGAGGCAGGCTGGAGGAGCATACTGTGTCGATGTGTTGAGCTTCCCTCCACATATGTCAGTCCTGATCTAAGCCACACCTGCTGCTAACCACGACTTAGAGAGAGAGAGAGGGAGCAGGGCAGCAGAGTGCAGTGTGTTTCAGGCTGTGTAGTCACAGGCTGAGCAGTCGTTGAAGCGAGCGGTCGCTGTGTCACTGCTACCTCTTCTTTTTTTTTTCCTCTCCATCTCTCAGTCTCTTCTCTTCTCTTCTCTCCTCAATGGAGCTCGGTCTTTCCTCCTGTCATCCTGAAGCGATGGTGTAATTAACCGGGCTCTGTGGGAGAGAAACGGCTCTGCCTCCTGTAGGATCCTTTTGCCAATAGCTGACTCTCGCTCAGTGGAAATACATGGAAGAGAACACTCGCTCTGCCACCAGGCAACTGGGGATTCCTCCTAGTATGAAGTGGGATTTTTGATTTTCTTTCCTGGACTTTGCTGGATGTCTTTTTTTTTTTAACACAGCACTCTGAGGAGGATTTGGTCTTTTCTACATGATATAAATAGCTGAAGCAACTTGATACTAGGAAACAGGTGGAATCAGTGGATTTTAAGCCCCCCACTGCATGTCGGGGAGCTCAGCTCACCCCCCTGCTGAGATCCAGCAGGAGCAGCCAAAACCTGGACACTGAAAAATTACACACATTTCTTCAACCAAGTGCTAGATCAGGTGTAAACTACACGTGTGTTTCTTCAATCTGGTCACACCTTCACACAAATAGCTGGACCATATGTGAGGAGTCTTGCTGACTAGTAACTGAATTTCCATCTTGGTGCGAGAGGGAGTGGAGTGTGCGGTCATCAGGCGGTCGGGGAGAAGATGCCAGCCATCCTGGTGGCCTCAAAGATGAAATCAGGACTCCCCAAACCCAAACCGGTGCACAGCGCCCTGCCCATCCCCCAGACCCACAGCAGGCCGTCAGCTCTAGCTCTGCCTCAGGCACCCCTCAAGACCCACATACCTTCACTGGGCCAGCAGGTGGGCGCAGAACCCCCAAGAAGCATCACACCGGGGTCGGAGGATGGAGAAGACAGGATGGTCAGGAAGGTCAGGATGTAAAACTGTCGTATAAACACTGTAAACACCCATTGTCTTTTTGTCTTTTCACTAGATCTCTGTCCACCTAAGTACTTTAACTTATTACTCAGTCAAGCCACTATCTAAGGCTCACTGCCTTCTTAAAGAAGCTGTGATATGAGGCAAACTTGTGCAGCTCTGTCCTCTTAAATTGTCAGTTTCTGTCCTAAGTCAATAACTCTCAGGCAACAACATGTGAAGACAATTAGTCTCTGCATGAAAAGTCACTTTGCCATTTCTTTGCAACAATATCAGTTGTCATCACTTACTTCAGCTTGTGTCAGTGTGTTTGTGTTTCTGTGCCTCTCGTTTTCACAGCCAGCTCTTTGAATAATCATTTTGTGTAAATTAATACACAGACTTTTTATTACTCTCTCTGGCTCCATTTGCCATAACAGAAACACAAAGCCAAATTCAGTGATTTTCCTGGAAGGAGACGGAGCAGGCTGTGTCTCTGCTGTCCAGGATGGCAGCGTAGCAGGATATCAGGGTGGCTGTTTTGCTGTGTTTGTGTGAAATATTGGCTGCACTTAGCAACCCCACACAAACGGCTGCAGCGGCGAGAGGGATCGCTCCAATGCCATGTAAGGCAGTGAGGGGGAAGGAGGTGTCTGTGTTTGTGTGTGTTAGAGAGCCAGCATGTGCACACTTGGCAACCTGTCTTTACAGTAAGCGTGACTTGGAGCAACTGAGGCATCCAGCACACCGTTATTCAGGAGGCAGTTTTGAATCCATGATGATGATGATGATTGCGTGAAGGGAGGATACAGAAGTCCAGTGCTGCTGGACACGGCACGCGACCGCTGCTGGTGTCGTTTGTTTAGTGGCTAATCACGTTTTCTCACTGACCTACTTTCCGTGACTTTCTCCCTCTCCTCCCTGTCCTTTTTTCTCTCCCTCTCTCCATCCCTGTGGTGCTGATGAAGCAGCCGTCTTCACCCTCGGCTGGGTTAACCCTTGACCTTCCAGCGGCAGTGATGTGAACATTGCAGCCATATACTGAAATCCAGTACTGCTGACTGTGTGTTTGCGTGTGTGTGTGTGTGTGTGTGTGTGTGTGTGTGTGTGTGTGTGTGTGTTCTGAATGTTTAGACTAGGGAATCACCTTTCAGCTGCTGTTTTTATTGTGGTTGTAAATTGCGCCGTTTAACTACCCAACTGTACATACAGTATGTTGGTTGGCTCATTTTATTAGGCAATAATTGCTTAAAAACATGTTGTCCACATCAGGATTGATTTATACAGTGACAAATACAAATAGATAAACCTAAAGAAGCACTTCACCCTGAAAATAATCATTTAAATACCAGTTACTCACCCTGTTAACGTTGAATTAGTGAAGAAAATCTTGTTTTTCGGGCATTCCTCTTTCATGAGCAAAGAATCCCACAATAGAGAACATTCGTGTAAATTAAAGTGATGGGGGTCGGCATTTAACAAAAGCAAAACTATATTAAGACATTTACAAACTCGCACAACTCCTGCAGTATAAACAAGTGTAATTTATCTAGTCGTATGATCAGTACTTCCCAAACGGACAACTCTTTCCAACAGGGAACCTAATTAAAAGTTAAACTTATGCTCTTTTAAAGGCCAGACTTTATTGACAGAAACAGTCATTTTACCTCACTGAACACTGGAGCTGTTGGTCTACCGCTGCCTCAATCAGTTAGTTTGTTTGTGCATATGTGTTACGTTAGTAACTCCGAACTAACTCTTTAAAACAGCAAAGTCATACAATAGCACAAACAAACTAAGTGATAAGGCAGCTGTAGACCAGCAGCTCCTGTGTTCAGCGAGGTAAAATTACTGTTTTTGTCAATGGAGTCTGTCTTTGTAGAGAGCATAGATAAGATTCACTTTTATTTCAGTTCGTGTCAGAAAGGGTTGTCTGTTTGTGAAGCACTGAGCGTACACCTGGATAGATGACACTTGGATTATACTTCATGAGCTGTGTGAGTTTGTAAACAGATAGAGTTTTGCTGGTGTTAAACATGGTGGCATATCACTATAATTCATTTTTCTTAGTGTTTTGGATTCAATGTTCACCAGACGCGTGCGAGAACAACAAAATTTTCTTTACCAATTCAACGTAACACAGGGTGAGTAATTGATACTCAAATGCTTGACTGGTGGATGAAGTATTCCTTTAATTTATATGCCTTTCTGTAGACTATGGTGTTTGAAAGGAGCAGATCTCATTTCTTTGTAAAGAAAAAAGTAGGAATCAAATTTTCAGTTAAGCCGACACTGTGACAATCAGAGGCTTTCAGGGGTGCACCCTGTGCTGTGCCAAAATATGATGTCTACACCAAAGTGGCAGGTTGGTGCTCATCTGATTCAGTATGTGCAGCAAATGCAAAACAATGTTCTTCAAAAAAAAAAAAAGACAAAACACCTATACTTAAACAGAGGAAGTCAAAACAAACCAAAGCCACAAAACAAATAGTTTGTATTCACATCTTTTGCACTATTGCCCTTCTTTGGATTGAAAGAAAATCACAGTTTCTCTGATAGTCTGTGGTTAGATATCCGTGTAATACAGGGAGCACTGTTAGTTGTCTCATCGCTCAGTTCTGTCGTCCTCATTTCTCTGCTGTGTCTGCTGCACTTCACCCCAGGGACTGACAGAACTAGAGGAAAGCCTGAGAGGCAGAATTGCTGGAGAGGACGCTGCATCACTGTCAGCGCGGGTCCAACCCTCGGTGGGTTTGGTGCACAGACAGTGTTGGTCCTCAGTGTGAACCCAATCTGCTCTGAGGGCAGAGTGAGATGCGACAAGGTCCTCTGGAGATGTGGAGGCTGCCATATGATTTTGGTGCTTTCACAGACGTCTTCGGAGCAATAATGTTGAGACTCTTTACTTAAGTCTCATAATAAGGGAAAGTCCATTCACCCAAAGCCATCTTTCCGGAGCTGCCATTTTGCACCAACTTTCAACAATAATAGAGGGAGAAAAATCCATTATATGAGAGGCGGGGAGAGCAATTTCAGCATCCACAGTGGCAACAAATAGACCTGAATGCAGTGTAGTCATAAGAGTGGGATGAGGTTTGAGTCACTGCTAGGAAAACTTGTCATCTTGCTCTCACTATCTCCGTCACTGTCGGTCTTTTTTATGTTGAATCGGGTAGGTTTTTTGAGATCTAAATCTTAATCCAAAACACACACAACATATAAGGAAGAAGAGTAAGGAAAGGAGGACATAGTCATATAAAAGGATATAAACCGTGGCTGAGCATTCTGGGGAATGGTGGAAACTGTCTGAAGCAGAGGTTAAACAAGGTGTGCTCGAGGGACAGTATGCACTAAAACACCGTAACACAAAATGCGCTGAACGTGGAACAGATAAGTACCAGCAGCTCATGTTTGCAGTTATCAAGAGGATTAGTGGAGTCATGGCAGAGTGTAGACGAGGCTCCTGCTCCTCACAAACATCCAGCTAGATGACCCAGTTGGCACTAAACACACAAACATGTTGTGTACACCTGTAACAAAGAGTTAATCCATAATGCAGGGAGAGCAGCAGGAGGCAGAGAGAAACATCCAGGCCATGTTTACAGACAGGAGAGGGGATGGTACTGTCTGTGTACTGTGTGTGTGTGTGTGTGTGTGTGTGTGTGTGTGTGCGTGTGCGCGCGTGCGCAAGAGTGTGAAGTCTGGCACAATATGCTGAATCTGATGTGAAGGTGCTAGTCTGGAAATGTGTGAATGGTGTTTGAGGGTGTGTGTGTGTGTGTGTGTGTGTGTGTGTGTGTGTCAGTCATCTTTCTATCAAATGTGTCACCACTTGAAATGACAAGCTGTTGTGACCTTTAACCTTTCACCATACTGTCATTACAGTATGCAAAGCCTTGACAGATACTTTGCTGCCCTCTAGTGGACGTTTCTTTGCACTACACCTGATTCCATTCACAAACACCAGCAAGAGAGTGTGTATTCGTGAGTGTGTGTGTGGGTGTGTGGGTGAGTTCAAGTCATTCAAGGCCACAGTCTTTGCTTCTCTATTCATCTTTAATGCCTCAGTTTTTTCATCCCCGACCACCTTCTCTTTCTCTCTTTTCTTTCTCTCTCGCACTCTCTCTTTCTCTTTCATTTTTTCCCTCCTTGGAATCCAAGAGTTCATTATTGCCAGCTCATTAATTCTCAACCACAGCTTTGAAAAAGAAAAGGTTCAAACGAAGAATCTCTGAAAGCCACATTCACAGCAGGAGACCCTGAAAAATAAATTCTGATGCTACGTGAAGCGTGCATAGACCTTTATAAGTCATGAACACACACACACACAGAATCACATGCTCACTCACACATGAGCACACAGCCACATAGAGAGATTTGTCCGTGTGCCGCTGTGATAAGGAGCTCCTATCTTAATAAGTATCTTTGCAGATAAAGGCTTAAGTCAGCCTCTGTGTAAAGACTGGCTTTATTAGACTCATTATGAAAGCTCATCTCGGACTGGGACTGAATCCCAATCACATTAAAACATAGTGGGACCAGTGAAGAGGACCACAAGCTGCCGCGGCTAATATTTACTGAGACGATCATATTGTAAATAAACCACGATCCACAATTTAGGCAGCACCCCATCCAGGAGAGATATTTAATCATCACTGTGTGATAGATGCATCAGTAAGTGCATTAATTCAACTTCCTCTGATCTTGAAGATGTGTAATTGCCCGAGATTATAATTTCCCTCATTTGAATTATTTAAATTGAGTGTAATTTCATTTGGGGAATTGGTTTGACCGTGAACCTGCGACACCGAAGGGATATGTGTGAATTCATTTAACTATTATGGATTCAGAGCTAATTAAATGACCCTTACAGGCAAACTATGGATCAGTGGTGATGGAGTGTAGGGATTAGACACATATATACATTTGGTGAAAACCAGGCAGAAAAAACGGGAATGACATTATATTTTGTTGCCTGGTTATTCATTCATGTATATCATAATTATTAATGTAGTGCCTGCATTTCCTCTTTAATATTGAATACATATGAATAATGAAACTGTAGCAGTTGCTAACTCAGGAGGAATTCCTTTAGTTTAATTACATTTACTGAAATGATCAACTAAAGATTAGTGGACTGCAATTTTAATAAATAATTAATCCATTGATTGCTAAACATTAACTGGCTGCAGCTGAGGAATTTGCTGTTTTATTTCATACACTGAACAAGCTATTTGTAAGATGACACCTTGGGTCCTTGGGATATACTTTAATGGGTACTTTTTTTTACATTTTCTGACAAATAATTGAGAGAGTACTTGATAATGAAAATAATCTTTAGTTGCAGCCCTATGTACAGTAAAGACTTGTGCTGTCATATGGTGGTCAGAATGATTTTCAAGCCCAAAATTTGATTCTAGAGAAACATGAAACTAAAAAGAGCTTTCAGCATGATACAGGGAGAGTTAAAGCAAATGAATAATGGTGCAAAATATTAAATATCCAAACCAGAATTTTTGAGACCGACAAACAACAAAACCGGTTGTGATTTAGTGTGTCATCGATGTGTTTCGGGCATCTTTTTAGGCAACAAACGTTGGTATTTCATAGTGTCCTGTTGCTGTTTTTCCAGTGGGGATAGTGACACAAAAAGTAGTTGTTTTTTATCAAGTGATTTCTGCTTTTCCGGCAGGGATTGTCCCCCCCCAAAATCCAGGTATTTTAACTCAAAGCATGATCTTTTCCTAACCATAACCAAGTAGTTTTTGCACCTAACCTAACCACACATAACCACAGCATTGTTGAAAAGTAAAGTTTCAATGTATCCGCTACATAATAACGTACAAATGTAACGTATCATGGTTTGCAGGAACGTACAATACCAACATTTTTTCTAGCAATTGTTTTGAAATATCAGCGTCTTCAGTCTGCCAGTATCAGAATTAACCTTTAAAACCCATCTCACTTGACCCTTGGATATCTCTCTCTATCGCTCTGAATTCTTGAGCCTCTCCCCTCCTCCCCCACATCCTGTGAAGGCAGTAATGACTTTTTTTATGGCTTTAACATCCAGCTTGAGTCTCCTGAAGACCCGGCCCAGCAGGTGAGAGTGAAAGGCAATGCACCATCGTGCTGCATTGGATTGCTAATGCTGCCCTACCCGCCCAGGGGAGGACAGATTGGGTGGGGGGCCTGCGTGACTATATTGCTGCTTTTTTATTACCATGACAAAGGGCCACACATACACATATGTCTCCTCCAGAGAGGCTGCAAGTTAAAGCCAGATTTAATGGATGTTTTTAGTGATTCATTGTTGGAGGGTTCATTGTTCAAAGGAATAACTGCGGTTTTAACAGACTGCAAGAGTTCAGACAAAGAGCACAGGAAAAAAGGGCATGTCTTCTTGTGAGTGATCCTCACGAATTCAACTTATGCTCTTTATCATTTTGTGGCCGTGTCTGTCACAGTTGTCATGTGAACGCCTCATTTTGAAAAAGCTGTCAGAATGTGTCAGAAAGTGTTTTTTTGTCAAGCTGAAATCAAGTCTGTTTTCTTCAGCTCCTGAAAGCTGACACTCTGCAGATAAGAGGTTTTCACCTAACAGCAAGCACACATGTGTTACAATCAGCATCAGGCAGGAGGAAGCCCATGTTGCTGTTGATAAGAGCGACAACACACGCCTGTGCCCTCTCTCAGAGAACACAGAGATGGTGGTCTGGGGGTGAAACAGCCTAACAGCTACGGCACCAGCAGAGGCTTTACTCTCACAGGCAGACTACGGCCTGAATTCTGTGACTTTTATCTGGGGCTGCTCCTTCAGCAGGTTTTCAGTGTGAAATGGGACAGAACAGGTGCAGTGTCTGATGAAGGATTTTTACAAATGTTGAAAAATATTGGGTTTCTGGATCTAACTTTACTCTGATTTCATGAAATATGATCAGTTGTAGTCATGATCATAGTTTTGTTGAAAATATTTTGATGTGGAAAACATCCAAAAACAAAAGAATATGTTTTAGTTTTTAATTTTTTATGACTCCGCACCAGCTACAGCTTTGGCCAGAGGCATTGTGTTTTCGGGTTGTACGTCCCCTTTCTCGTAAACACAATATCTCAATAATATCGTGTGGGAATTTCTTCAAATTTGGCACAAACGTCCTCTAAGACTCAAGAATGAACTGATTAGAATTTGGTTGGTCAAATGTCACTGTGACCTAGCCATCACTCTAGAATTCATGCACTAATTATGGTAAGTTTTGCACAAATGTCCACAGGGGTCAAATGATGAAGTGATGACATTTTATGACGTAAGGGTCAAAGGTGTTTTCTGGCCATTATTTTACATCATATCTCATGAACAGAGGGGGAGACATTTGGTCAGATACTGAATTGGTGACACTAATCTAGGGTGTCCACCTTGAAACTGTGTTGACTGAATAGATCCTCTGTATTACCGGAGGGGGGAGGATGTGTGTGAAACCCCCATCTTTTAAAGTATGTAGCTTCTTTGCAGCAACAACCATATTTTAATCCTTGTCTACTATCATGGCTACATATGAGTCTGAACAGACATTGATGTAAACTGTAAGTGCAACTTGACCATTGAGCAGAGGCATACAACGGTGAGGTGTTAATTCTAGTTTTTAATCAAAAAGGTCAATGTGTGAAGTGAAAGTCTCCTCCTGTGAATGAACAGGTACAGTAGCTATACAGTATAACACTTAAATCTTAGAGATTAAATGTTTAGAGATGAACCATTAGTGAACATTTTCCAAGAAAATCTCTTCTGGTGAAGTTGATGTTTCAGAGTATGAAGACTTCCTAATGTCAAGACACTGGGATTGATTTTGTTGGATGGCAGGAAACAGTGAAATCATTCAGCACATTTTGTTATTATTACATCAGCCTGGTGCTCGAGTGATGCGGACCTTTTGGGTTTTCATATTCTGTTTGATATCTTATCAAGAAATAAAAAAAAAAAGAAAAAGTAAATATCTTAGTTTACTATAAACACGGTGAAAAGCTCAGGTTTTCATGAGGATATACAGGATCGTATGGCAGGTGGCTCCAGTTGTAATGACCTCATCTCTGCCTAATGCGTCTCGATCAGATTCCACTTCCTGTGCAGTTGTCCCATCGCCTTCCTGTGTGAGGTCATGGCTGAGGACATAACCATATTAATTAAGGCCGGGCATCTGCTTCTCCTGAGTCAATGTCCTTTCATTGATCTTTCCCTACGGTGCCCTCGTCTCCTCACTTTGCTTTCCTTCTCTGCTTCCCTTGCGTTAGTTGTCACAGGGAGCCCGTTGGTGCAGACAAACGGGTCATTGTAAGCGGCGCCCCCTGGGGAATCAGCGATGCAGAGGCGGTTAGACTAACACAATCAGTTCCATCTCGGTCTGGAAACAGAAGGCAGTGTGGAAAAAGGAGGAGAGGCCAGGAGGTAGAGGTCAGCAGGGCTGAAGTCACCCTCCCCAGAGGCCCGTGCCCAGGGTCAACTAGGACTGAGAGGCAGGTTGTAGACTTCATGACCTCTGTGGAGCCAGCAGAGAGACGATGACGTCTGCTGTCAGGTTTTAATACAACAAATCAAACTTGATGATCTGAATCAAGTACAGTAAATAAAAAGCAAGTTGTTTGCACAAAGCTGGAAAACACAGAACCTCTCAGAGTCTGGAAAGTCATATGATGTGCAGCAGATTAAATACCGTTTAGTGACCATCTTCATGGCTGAAATTTGGGTTCATGGCAACATTTGTGGAAGCATTCAGACAGGTTGTAAACAACCAAACTGTCTTTCTGAACCTGTGATTTCTTTTTCACCTACTATAGCTGTGTATGTCCAAAATTTGTAAATGTAATAGATGATTGGAATGCATGGAGTAAACTTAATAGATCTTTTATCATCTAGATTTACAGCAGCTTACCATATAATACCATAATATTGTACCATATATTAAGGCTGTAGTTGGTAAGTTTTATGAAAATAATTTTTGTCATATTTGCCAAAAAGGGTTACTACATTACCACAGTATTACATAATGCTGTGCTCGACACAGCAACAGGCTACAAGTCAGTTTCAGTGGAAGCCAATGACATGAAGCTTCAAACTGACGCTTGACACTTGATGCTGCTGACGGGCGTGACGTACTACAAACAAAAGTTGAGCTGGCCTTAACTTTTTTCAGCCCACCAATGACACTGTTAAGCGTCAGCCAATCATATTGTCTGTTTTTAGCCATGGTACTGAGTTATTTAGCTGACGCTGTACTAGCTTTGGGTGAATTGTGATGCAAACAGGGATGCAGGAGAGATGTGACAGCGAGGGGACTGCCTTTGACAGGCCCTGCCGTCCACTTGGGGGTTTGGTGCCTTGCTTAAGGGCATCTAGGCAGTGCCCAAGAGGTAAACTGGCACCTCTCAAGCTACCAGTCCACACTCCATATCTGGTCCAGAGGGGACTTGAACTGGTGACCCTCTGGTGACTATCAAATACAAATTTAAGATGATGTTCAATCAAGGTACTTTGTGGTAAGTAGCAGACACACACAAGCCTGTAACAACGTAACTACGGTAACGAATGCTTGAGCAACCCTTCCCCTGCGACGCGGCGATGATGTAGCTGGTAACGCTCTTGCTGTGTCGCTCGTAGTGTGAAAGCAGCATAGGACAAATAATAATCTGCCTCCTTGTAGTACCTCTAATGGCTGCTAGAATCCAGTGAATGTCAACTAAAACAATAAATCAAAGCCGAGGAGTCTCAAACACAGCTGTGAATCATGTCAATTACTGCCCGTGAACTGAGGTCAAGATGTCAAACTAGGCAGCGCTGATCAAATATGGATCAAGATTCCGTCACCACGTTGCCTATTTCTTGCTGCAAATGTTTTTAGAAAAATATTTTAGTGACTTGCTTTAGCTGTAAAATGAGAAAGTGTGTGACCCGCCCACCAGCTGGACCAGCTTTCTTAATTTACAGCTAAACTGTACACTAAAATATGTTTCTGTTTCATAAAAGTTTCCAACTGCAGCTTTAAATGGTTCAAACTGTGCTGCCAGCTGCAGAGTTTCTCAGCTGTGCTCTGAATTGATGCGACTTGTCAGTGTAAACAGGCATGAATACAGTTATGAAATATTTTTCTTGGCTTTCTGACAGCTTTGTGATGGTGGGAAAAAAGACAAAGTAGATTTTCACATCTTTCCTTTCAAATGTGTTTTCCTGCAGCATCAGGGAGCTTCTTTATACCTCTGATTTCAACCTAAATGCAATCACAATGCTTATAAGTTGTCTGTGTCTGTGTGTGTGTGTGTGTGTGTGTGTGTGTGTGTGTGTGTGCGCGCGTGTGTGTGTGTTCTGCATGTCTGTGCTCGCTCAGTTGACACAGACAGTCTCTAAGCTACCCTGATAAGTGTTGAATCCTAAGATGGGGCTGTAAATCTGCCATTCAAGAAGCTTCTCAGTGAGTCCAAACACACCGCCTCTCTGTTGCTCACACTTCATCACACACCTTCACAGTGCATAAAAACAAAAACAAAATTAAATGTAATAAAAAGTTTTATCTTGACTATCTGCCTGAAGAATGAATGATGACTGTGTGTCATCAATACAGGATGAAAACCTTTAAACAGAAGTTTTAGATTTTTCAGATTTTAATGGTTTATTTTAGAGATTTATGCTTCTTTGTCATTTGAGAAGATTTTACAAAACCTTTAGTTTATGTGTCCGAAACATAAATATGTAAGGAAAAATAGATATCAGCTCAAAAATGTCAATTAAAGGGAAATTTCGGTTTATTCCAACCTGTCTCCTATCATCCTAAATTTGTTTTAAGTGACTAGTGACATAAAAATAATAGTTAGCATGTTAGCCGTTAGCCTAGATACAGCCAGGGCGCATAGTAGCGTCAGACCTGTTAAAACGTAAGTTAAGTTCATGTGAGATTTCTAAAGTTTTAAAATTTGGGATGCGTTAACTCACTTTATTTTATTTGAAAAGGGCACATTTTAGAGGTGTTTACGTGCAACAGTGGCATGTTCCATCCTCAATGTATCTGAAGATAGGACAACATATTCCAGACCCATCAGAGCACTTATCACTCTGTGGTTAATGTTGTTTCATTAGTAAGGTAGCCTCAGCTGGTAACCGTGGTAACCAGGCCCAGATGGCATCCTGTGTTTTAATCAGTTTCATAATTTGATAACAGATAACTGTAATGGCATTTTGTTTGGTTTTTACAGGACAAACAGGTTGAGCTGAACATCATGTTGAGTGCCACACATTAGGGGTGTGAATTATTAATAACATGCTAATAATACTCAGATAATAATATTGTGTAAATAATCTAGCACCTCTTAAATCATTTACATTTCTTCCTGTTTGATTTGTTTCCCTCCCTCAACGGCATCTGGTCGCGTTTTCACTATCTATTATGTGTAATTATACTTGTTGTATGATTTTGTACAGTTATGGTTACGTACTCGCTGTCCACCTTTCTACATTTGTATTTTGAGTGTAATTAATTTGCAAAAAAAGAGACAAAACACACAATAAATTAAAAAGAAAAATAATTGTGCAGAAAAAAGTGACATTGTGCCAATCCAAGGCACACTGTACAAAAAAATACAGACAAACATTTCAAAAAACTTGGTTTTCTTATGCGGACATTGTACCGTTTGATTAAAATTAGCATTTGTTTGTTTTAAATAATAAATGTCCAAATGACACACTATCTTACTTCAAAAAATAATGTACTTGCATCTATGCTACCTGTTTTGTTGATTATATATTCGCAAAGTGAAACAGCTTTACAAATGTGACACCAGGCAATCTGCCATCTTACAGGTACCAAGATGTTAATTTCATTCCCTACCACATTATATAAAGGTAAATGTATGTGATATAGAAGAGAAGAAGTCAATAAAAAGACAAATAAAGCAGTCAGTCTACCATTACCTCCACAGTAGACCCCTGTCTGATTGCCTTTGTGCACTGCGAGTCCATATGTCCCTCAACCCCACCCCTCACCCATTACGAAACAGCCAGGCAACAGCGTCATCCCAACACCCCAATCTTCCTCTCCAGCCTCGAGAACTCTGAGGTGGGGGTCCCCAAAACAAAGGGCCCTCCCTGACGGGGTTATCCCCCCATTGTCCCCGACACACTGAGGTTTATCTGGGACTTTGAAAGGCACCATACTCAGCCCATTCACTGCAGCTGCACTTAATGAGCTTGTTGAAGGCCTGTGCTAAAACTGTTAAACACAAGAACTAAATACTGACATATTCTCTTCTTGTAGAGCCAGAGTGTCATTAAATCAATGCTGGTTAGGAGCAATGGGGGACTGATGTTTCCGCTGTGTGGTCGGCAGAGTAGATAGGGTTGTTTTGTGGTTTGTTTGCTTGGTGAAATACTGTACAGTATAGAAAAAGTACTTTATGTGTGTTGTTAGTTGCTGTTTAAAAAGTAAGTTATTTTCAACTCTGTAAAGGCAACCTGCAAAATCTATTTTGTATAGTTAAATTCTCATTGTTGGTGTTTGTAGCTCATTGATGCTGTATTGCGACACCAGCACTGTTGCTGTGGGAATGGCAGTGTCAGTTGTTCCTCTACTTTGGTTTGGGCAGAAATATCTCAACAACTGTAGGATGGGTTGCCATGACATTTTAATTTAATTTAATTGAGTTTATTTGTTAATCCACACAAGGCAGTTGGTCAGTCTTCTTTTATACACAACACACACATGCAATTACGGTTTCAGAGACGTAGCGCAGGATCAGCTATGATACTGCACCCTTGGAGCAGTGTGGGGGTTCAGTGCCTTGCTCAAGGGCATCTCAGCAGTTCCCAAGAGGCGAACTGGCACCTCTTCAGCTGACAGTCCACATGCCATAGTTGGTCTGTACCAGGACTTGACAAGCGATGCTCCATTTCCCTAGCCACGTCCCCACAGACTGAAACATTCATGGTCCTGAGGGGATGAATCCCACTGACTTTGGTGGTCCTTTGACTTTTAATGTCAGAGCCTGTGTCCACATAGCGTTTTTTTTTTTTCTTCTCAGTGCTGGTGTCTTTTTTAAATTGTTCCCAATCAGGAAAGAGTGAATGCATCTGCCCAAAGAAAAAGCACCATACTCAGCGTCTTTTGCCACTCCGCTTGTTGTTGAATGTGTAGTCAACCCTCTGTTAATGTAGTGCTACATTAGCTTCATAGCTATCATTAGTGTCGAGATATTGTTGTCATGGAAACACACCCCTGTGGAGCACGTCATTAAAAATAGTGCTGGGAGTGCTTTTTAGGAAGCGCTGGGATGGAAGGCTCCCCAGTGCCCTGCCAACGCTTTGCTGCTGAAGAAAAACGCTATGTGGACACAGGCCCTACACTACAGGCAGGTCAAAGTTTTCACCCATCCACTGAGACATTTGAACACCTGGTGCATGAGCTGGCACACCGTTTTGTGCCACAAAGGTTGGTACAGACATTCATGCACCCCTCGGGATGATTATCATCAGGTGGAATTCTGAATTTGTACCTCACTTGGTTTATGACCAAATACAGACAAACCTAATGACATCAGCCTCAGCTGTACTTTGTGTTTAGCGCTGATTAGCAAATGTTAGCATGCTAAACTTCAGATAGTGACCGTGGAAACAATATATCTGCTTGACATCTTTGTCAGCATGTTTGATACTATTTTCGTGTTGTAGGTTTGTGATATTGTGAGTTAATCTGAGTTTCTTTAAGTGGCATTATTAATTCTTGGTTTGTGTATGGTGAGTATTAATGCTCACTAGAAACTCTAAAGAAAAAGACACACATGTACTAGCATTTTGTTTCTAAAATTCAGGTGCAACTCAGTGATAGTCGATAACTTTGACTTGCAGTTTGTAGTGTAAATGTTATATATAACATATAAAATATTTTATGCAAAAGGCATTTTCCACTGGACAATGAGTGTAAAAGCTGTCATGAACCAACCATAAATTGCATCACTGTTGTATTTTAGTATTTGGCAGAGCAAGGCAGACATTTATATCTGTGAAAACATCACAGGTCATTACTTTGTACTGTCTACATGGCTTCAGCATTGTTGTTGTTTCGTAAAGCTTAAAACATTTTTTGTTCAGCCTGCTGGAAGTGATCATGCATCCCCCTACTGTGGGAACTTTCTGTGAATCTTGGGCCTTTCCCAAAATTCAAATTCGGCTTGTAATTTGTGGTCAGTGGTGGGGTGTGTGTGTGCACAGGGGGTTGGAACACGCTCAAACGGAGGGCATCCTGTGCTGCGGACTTTCTTACACACACACTCGCACATACATGAGTGCTTGGGTTATGAACCCACTGTACACATGAACATAAATAAACACATGCAGCTGCTGCAATGTGATGTGGGTGACGGCTGATCAGAGACCGGACTGCTCCGTCTCTGGTCGGGGAAAATAAAACTTGGCTTTTTTTAACAGACAGCAGAGGAGCTGGTTAAAGAAATAATAAATAGAAAGGAGACGGTTAGCGTTGAGTTCTGCGTGGTTTGGCCCCTGAGCTCTGCACTTCCCACTATTTGGTCTCTCCACTGTTATCAAGGGTGCACTGATGATCCCTTTTTTGTTCTTTTCTCTCACTTTTTTTTGTCATGGAGGGGGTCGGGTATCGGGGGAGGGGTGTAAGAAGGTTAAGAGGTCTGTCCTTTTCTCTTTCTTTCTCCTCCCCATATGACTGATGGTCCATTGACGAGCAATAGCACAATGTGTTGCCGTGGGCTAAGGAGGAGGGGAAAGGGGGGATCCACTCCTCCTCTTGGTGCGTTTGGTTTGGCTGTCTCTCAGAGCGGCAGCAGAGGCCGCGGAGCTCCTCTCGCCTTTCGCCTCCTGCGTTTATTTTTCCCTCCTCCGTGTCCCAGAGTGGGTGGAGAGAAGCTGGAGGCACTGAGCACTCTCCCCCTCAGGCACACAGAGACCTGCTGGGGCTCAAGCAAGCAGCAGCTCTACTTTCCTCTGGATCTACATGGTGCACTCATTCAGAATATTTTTCTTAAACCTGCAACCTCCTCTTTGGATTTTGTTTTTCGTTGTGGATTTTTATACTCTGCAGCAGCTCTGTGGGGTCTGCTCTCGGTTCTGATGGCCGATATTTGGGCCTGGCTGGCCAGCCAACAGTCCTCCTCAGTGTGTGGCAGGTGTCTCTGAGGAAGGAAGCTGCAAGAAGCAACATGAGTTTGATGCTGTGCCGCTGGGAGCAGAACAATTTCACCATGAAACTGGTAGGCTGAACACTTCCAGGTCATCTCAAAGGTCAAACACCAGGGGGCAGTTAAACATTTTATTTGCGTTTCAGTTCTTTTCTGTGCATATAAAATATAAAATCACATCCCTATAGGCTCTTTCTGTTTTTGACAGTCCTTTTATCAATACAGTGTTCACATTTTTATCCTGCCTTTCTTCCCTGACGCTGCAGCTTCAGGACATGTCTCACATAGATTTTTCTCCCACTGTGTGTTTATGTATCAGTGAAAATGCTTGTCTCATCAGCTCAAATCCTTACAGTAGCTGTGGTGTTGGATTGCAGGCACGCAATGGATTAGTGGCGGTTCGTTTTAATATCATAGGAAAGTGCTGAAGGCGTGCATCCCGGTTTTTCCCTTCACCTGATACTAGCTTCACTTTGATGTCTGCATGGAAACTTAAAATAGGCTTAGCGAGGACTTCAGCCACAGTTTTGCAGAACATTTATGCGCGTGCGTGCGTGCGTGCGTGTGTGTGCATTATCCTTTCAAGCATTTATAAGAGAAGGACAGTCTGTGGTTCTTCTCTGTTGCCTGCTGTTTGGTTTGATATATGTGTACACTGCCAAAGAGATGGTAAATATTCAACAGGATCTGGAACACTGTGATAAAATACAGGGTTGGCCAGGTGCAGATAGGTCATGTGGTGCAAGCAAATGAGGAAAAAAAGATCTTTGTAGTGGCTGATGTGTGTGATAAAAGTAGGAAGCAGCAGATTTAATAAAAGTCAGTTTATATAATGAGCACCCTGTTGAGTTTACACATAACACAGACTTATGGGACACAATCTTTCTCTCTTTCTTTTCTCCGTGTCTTTCTCCGTGTCTCTCTCTTTCTGCCATGGTCCTTATCTGGATCTGCCGTGCACACAGAGGAAGGGGAGATGGAAGCAGAGGAGGTTATTACCAGAGTCTAGAGATGAGCTGATAAGAAGGCTAGTTTAATTACACACCGCCAACCTCCACACAGCATGACTGACGGGATGCTGGTGGGCCACAGGGTCAGCGTGTGTGTGTGTTTGTGTGTGTGTAGGAGAGAGAGAGTGGGAATGACAAAGGGATTACTGGCAGGCACACTTGAACATGTGCACACACTTCCAGAAATTAAAATGACCTTCCTTTTTATTATGAAGTGTAGTCGATGTCCATAACCCTCTCTGTTCTAATCCGGGTCTATTGATTATTTGATTGTCGTGGTCCTTATGTCACCACACGACCTGTGCAGCATAAATCAGAATGTGTGATTTATGTGTTTCATCCTGATTGGAGACATGCCACTATACACGGAGCACAAAAAAAAAAAATTAAGAATTGAATTGAACCGTAATTGATTTTAGATAAGGTATATTTTCTAGATCAGTGGTTCCCAACTGGTGGGTCTTGGTCCAAAAGTGGGTCGTGGGTCGGCTCTGAATAGAGTGCAAATGATTCACACGCATGTCAAGTTTGTAAAAAAAAACACTATATTTTTAAGTACGGTGAATTTTTGGTACAGAGTTTTTATTTTGAAATGCCGTTTCGTGCTGTAGAGGGAGTTAACAGACAGTTTCTTGACAGAGACAGCAAACTAGCTCGACAACATGGCAAAACGCAAGTGTGCTGAATGTATTAAACTGTGTATTAAACTAATGATTAAGGAGGAATTTGAACTTTGTGGCTGGACTAGCTGGGCTCTAGATGCCAAGTGGTGCATGGTGCTTCTCTGTGACAATACATGTGTGTAGCCTTGACGGACTCTGACTGGTGCCCACAGTAGCAATTGCATGCATTGAACTGCTCAACTGAAAAAAGTGGAAATCAGCTACCTGTCTTGGCTAGAGTTTTAAATCTCCAGTGAGGTAAATTCAGATCCCTCCAGACTACATTTTCAGTTGCTTTGTGCTACGGCCTTTTTTTTTTTTTTTTTTTTTTAAATTTAATAATCAACTTATGAAATTTTAGTATTTCTTAATGGCCTGAAGTGAAGAGAAAGTTCAACGTTACCGTGCAGCCAAGGTCCTGAGCTTGAGCTGAACATAGGATGTCAAAGGTAGCCTAAGGCCCAGACACACTAGATCGACATATAAAAACTAGTGGCAACAAAGGGCTGCTGCTGCGTTGCCTCATGTCGCCTGTGTCCCAGCCAAAAAGAAACACATGAATACACCACAAAGACAACAGCTATTGGCCAACTAGATTGTATGTTCTGCCCCTACATGAGAGGAGTTTCCATAGCAGCAGGCAGTGTCAGTCAATAGTATTCGTCATTCAATCGAGGTTGAAAGAACAAGTGATATTTACAGGGCGCTGGCGAACAATACCACAAACAATTGTGTACCATCTCTACTGAAGAGCTCAACGGCTAAAAACATAATCTTACCTAAAATAACAAGTTTGTTTTGATCTCAGGTCTTCTTGACTTAAATCATCTTTTTTTTTTTGCTTTCCTCACTTCTGTTTCTCTTCTCATGCACTGAGCTGAACTGCCAGTCAGATTGGTGGGCTCTGCAGTGTCTGATGGCGATTCAAACTGCTGAAACAGCAAAAAACAAGAAGGAAAAAAAGCCAACAAGGGCCAACTAGTGCCAACGGTGTGGGCACACCGCCAAAACATTGAGCAACGACTGACTGTTGGCATGGTGTGTCAGGGCCCTTAGCTGTAGTGCATCTAGAACTATGGCCAAATGGAGGGGATGACATGCAACAAGGGTCTCTCGCCAGATTTGAATGCAGACTGCAGCAGAATTCAGGATGTGCATTTGATTACAAGGGAACAGGATACCCATTTTAAAGCAACTGAAAGATTACACTATCACTCTAGAAATAAATTATATGTGGCCCCTCTTCCCAATACTGCTTGAGCATACACTGCAAGCTGCTACTCTTGTAGGAACATTACTTTTGTTGTAATGGAAAAGTGGATACTTCAGATATCTAACACCTAACTGTCGGCACCTACTTCTCCAACAGAAAACAGGCTAACTCCGCTACGTTCTTCATCACCACCCTCTCCTTCAGTGCTCACCAGCGAAAGTGAAAGCTGGCCACAGATTCACTAATTTTTGGGATGAGCTTTGTCCATTTAGCGTTTCATGTCGCTATATTTGCGTTTTTTCTGTGCTTTGTTCAATATTACCATCAGTTCCTTTTTGACGTGTGCTGCCAGTACCTGGTCACTGTTTTTTTTAGAAAATCTTGACCTCACCTGCACACTGTGCCCAGGAATGTCCCAAACATAGCAAAATAAGAATCATAAAAAAATACAGGCAGAGAGCAGAGTCTCTGCAGATAAATACACTGCCACACATACTTACAATCCACTCTTATGGGTTGTACATGATGATTGAGAGGGATTACTTTTGTATGAGTCTATACATAACGGTTTTGCAATTCAGAACTGCGGTTACATTATAGCGTGCAGACCTTCGCTGCTTCTGTACCACACCTGCAGAGTGAGGCACTGTTTTTCAAGGACCACAAGGCAGCTGTCTCTGCAGGGAAATCAGTTTTATCATTGCATATGGTTTGCTTACTCACACAGTACCACTAACAAGCTAAGCCCTCTTTAATAACTCTTGCAGGGCTGCTGTGCCCTCATGTGCATCAGGCTGCATGTCTCAGGATTTGTCCTGATCAGATGTTGCATGCCAGACACTGCTGTGCTATTTCAGCTGCGCAGCAAACCAAACACCAATTTAGGGGATTTAAAAGTCTTTTATTCATGAGTCAATATTATAATATACTGGATTAACCTCTGAATATTTGTGCATTGTTAGATAGACAGAGTAAATGGTGTACACAAGCGTTACAGGACTATCACTATTGGGAATAGATGTTACATCTTTGCAGTTTGAGTTTTGACCCACCAGCAGTGAGTTTCAAATCAGTTTATGTATCTCATGTACACATGACCACACATGCACACTCTGTCTCTTGGCTGTCTGATGAATGACTCTGTTTCCCATACTCTAAACTGCAGATTTCTTGCCAAGTCGTTTTGTCTACCATGTGCCTGGTATGGCCTTCATGCCTCACAAAGCCACATGTCTTTCATGTGCCAAACAGAGAGCAAGCAGAGACATGAGGGCTCATTTGGAGTGGCCTGTTTCAGCTTTCTGTGGACTAAAGCCACTTGAGAGGTCTGTGTGAGTACAACAGAGAACAGAGGGGGATAAAGTAGCTACCAGGGGCCCCACAGACCAAAAAATATCCATGGTGCATCCTGCTGGGAGCTGAGAAGAAGGGGAAGCAGCTCCAGCTGCAGTGGTGATGGAGAGAGTACGGCGATAGTAGTAAAGTAACACATTATAACATGTAGACATTGTCACGAGTTCTACTTATGTTTTCTAATCTCTGCCTGCTTCTCAGATGAGATGCCGGAGTTAAATATGGTCACTGCTCAGGAGGTGATATTAAATCTTAGGTCCAGATATTTTTTGGTAGCACTGTCCTAGTGATTGGTTTAGCAGATGTGACTTCACATTACAACAGGAGCCACTTGAGCAAGCACATTTGCTGGGAACAAAAGCCAGAGACAAGAAGCAACACACCAATCAGCGCAGAGTAAATGTAAAAAGATTAACATAGGGTTAAAGAAAAGGTAGGGGAACTAACCAAAAAACTACAAAGTTGTTTGACAAAATGACCTCTGTTTGGAGCAGCTATTGGGCACTGTTCTGGATTCTTGAGTATTCTTAAAATCTCAACAGCGATCTTTACAGGTCAAATTTTCCAGTCATATTTCTCATGCCTTATTTCATGGAATTAGTCTGGTTTAATCTGAAACATTATAGTAGCAGTCCTGCTTTTGTCTGTAGTTTTTCCACATCAAGCCACTGAAGTACTATGGAAAGTCTGTTTAACCAAACTTAAAGTGTAAAGGAAGCGAGCCCTGTCACATGAAATTTAAAGTAGATGTTTCAAACAATTTTATTTAATTGAGGTGATTCATATTGACTGCACAGAAACAGAATCAAACTGAAGTGAGTCAGCAGATCAGTACCTTTATCCCTTATAAGACAGTAGAGTTGGGAAGATGAGGAGAGAGGTGGGATAACATGCATTTCACCCCACTGAGCCACCAGGGTGCCTCAGTCCAGCTCGTGTACCAGAAGCGTCAGTGTTAAAGCCCAGTGTTGGAGTCATTGTGTCCGGTATAAAGCATCACAGCAGCTGGCAGAGCAGACTGCACTCCTCTGTTGTCACATCATACGGACAGGGACAGTGATTTTTTTAGAAGCCATCTGTCCGCGTCCTGTTCACCGAGCGCTGTGCAGACGATGAGTCCCTTCGCTCAGTGCTGACTTACTTAAACTGAGGGAGATTCCTGAATTCACAGCTCTTGGGTGACTCTGGATGTAAGGTGTGATAGAGAAAGTAACACACTTTATGATAAGTGTATCACTTGCACTTACCCACCACTCCTTCCCCTTCCTGCATCCTTCTGTTAGATCATTGTGTGAGTAAATCCATAAGTCCATCCATCATCGTCCCACCAGCCATCTGCTAGTCGGCCCAGACTGGGTCAGAGGGGATGTGTTGCCACATGTCGCCCTCAGCCTGCAGCAGTGCAGAGAGCTGCTGAGTCCTTATCGATGAGACTTGGCTTTGTCAGGCAGCAGGAGGGGTCGCTGACAAGAATATGTGTTCTCTAAGTCATCGGTGTGTTCCACTTACAGTAAGTAACTCCAGTGGGCTGTTACAGGGCTATCCTTCAGCTTAGCTATATAATATTCACAGTGAAAAAAGCCTTAAAGATGGCTGGGGAAACTGGAGTATTTATAGGATTTGTTGTAATTCATCGAGGTTAAGAAATCCTTTAACAAGCTCCAGAGCTGACCATGAGATATTATCATACAGTTGAGAGGCTGTGCATTAAAAACTGGTGAACTTGTTTACACTAAGGAGCACAAAGCCACATTTTTGATGTTTTTTAATGTATGCCAACCCTTTTAAACTCTTTTCTACAGCAAGTATACCAGGCAGCTGTATGTATGTATTAAAGATTGGCAAGCATACCTGCATGAAAGACGATTATTACAGGCCTCTTCAACATCAGCCCCCGCCTGTTGTACTCTCTCTGCCAAGGAGTTCTTTCCTTTTAACCTTTATTTAAACAGTGTATGTCTGAGCCCTAATGTGGCACCTGTATGCTTAATTTCTGGCCAAATGTCACAGCCATTTGCCCCTCTGATGAGCTCTTAGTTTACACGCCACTGTAGCATGATCTGTGAGCAAAAATGAACTCTCTAAAACCTTGTTTATACTCGTGAGAGACACTGTGACACAGGCCTCCACAGATAGCGCACAAGTTACAAACGCACACAGAGGAGTTTATGCTCAATGTGTGGTTGGTTGGTTGCAATATTCTACCAGTGTTACCAGCAAAATGCCAGAGATCAAACATGCAAGTGATTAATGCCACAGAGAAAGGGAGAAGTAATTAACTGTAAACTCAAACCATACATTAAATATTCATGGGAATATGTTATTGCTTTTGTAAATCCCACTCACTCCTGTCACACAAATGTGTGTGTCCTTGATCAAGGCCATCAGTGTGTTGAGTTTCGTCACTGAAGCTGCTCTGAGGCCTGCAGTTAAAGTGTGTTTTTTTTCTGGGCAGCTTTTAGGTGAATTCATGTTAGAGTATGAATATGGAGCCGGACGGCGCTGATGTCAGCACAGTGGTTAAAGCTGGTTTAAGTTAAATCAGCATGACAGAAGACAATAGCTGGATTTAAACAGTAGCACAGTCCTGCAAGGGAGATCTGAGACCTCCATGTGAACTTCTGTTTCATGTGTGTGTGTGGGTGTGTGGGCGCTTGCTGATGTACAGCGCCAGGTGTGTCAGAGGAAGAAGACACTAAAGTGTTCTGTCAGTCAGCGTTAGGAGCTCTGTCACATCGAGGAGAGACATCCCATCACATTTACACCATCTGCCTCGGACTCAGGGGGCGACTGGGCTTTTTCTAGTTGCCTGGATCACAGATAGTGTTGAGTCACTACAGCACAAGACACGGCTTGTTTGAGGGACTATATAGGTTGGCCGTGCTACCTAGCAGGTAGACCATATTGCTAGTCAGAGGAGTTTTCCCCTGCTGTGATGCAACAGCGGAATCATACGATCATTGTTAGTAGCCAGTGGAACAAGACCATATGAACCCCATAAGGATCTGACAGCTTGCCAGTTAATAAATCATTACACTTAGGAGTTTAGGGCTTTGTTTAGTCTTCATAAAACAGAAGAGGAAGCAGCTACACCTTCTACTTTCATCAGAAATGTTTGTTGCATAATAGTAATCCGTTGAAAACATGTATCGTCTGTCTGTTCGCATACTTAGTTACAATTATCAAGATACATATATGGAATTAAATCATAGTTGCTGCAGTAGGGTGGCCAAAAAATAAATTGTTCCATTTCAAGGACTTCTGTTGCCGTCTGTCTCCGCACCAGTAGCAGAGGAGGGAACTGAGTCAGGGTGTCTGACTCAGACAGACAGATGAATGACACCCGGAGAGGGAGAGAGGTTAAAACAGTGTCAGTGTGACTGAGGCTTCACTATGAAGCAGTCTGACAGGACCTGAGAGAGAGAGAGGTACATATGAAGAGGAGTAAAGCATGTCCTGCTCATACAGACACACAGCGCGGTCATGGAGATTTGAGGTAGAGAGGAGAGTCATCAAACAACGTGGCTATATTTACCCGCTCCACTCTGCCTTTATGACAGAGCGCACTCGTGTTTTGGTCTTCTGGATGTTTATGGACCTCTAGTTTGCTTTGCCCAGTTAGTCGTCTTTATCAAGGTGACAGGCACTCATGGCAGAGTATGGCGGCCTCAGGGTGCCGGACAGGAGCTACAGCCGCTTCTCCTGCCAAAACTACAAACTGGTAAGATACCAGTGAGGGAAGGGAGGGTTGAACACTGTGGGGGTTTTAGAGGTCATGGGCTGTTAGTGTCATGCATGCGTTTTTGCTTAAGCTATCCACCTGTTGATGAGCTAAGAAGTGTTTAATGTTGCAGTTAGGTGTCCAATTTGAAGCAGCCCTGAAGAGAACACACAGTAGCGTGGAGGAAAACATTCACAGTAAAGATAAAGTGGTTGTATGTTAACTGAGAGGACCTGGGAGTTATGAGAGAAAGAGACTTAAGAGGAAGGGTCAGCTTGAAATAGAAACGTCAGGAGCAGAGCCAGATCTCCAGGAGCAGCCGGGAATTATTTTAGAAGCCCCCTGACAGAGAGGCAGGTAACAGACACTACCTGCCTGTTTCAAATGAAAGCTTACGGTTGGGATTTTGTTCTACCTCATAAAGCCCATGATGTCCTAAACATGGTCAGTGACAGAGGCTATGCACTTGACGTTCAAAGGGGAGATTTCCTTTCAAAAGATAGAAGAAAGCACTGTTATCAGATCATGTCTTTTGTGGACTCAGCACTCAGTTTAGTGCCATTACCTGACTTATAAAGAGAGCTGTTTAAGTCCTGGATCCCTATGAAAGCTTCTCGTGAGAGATAACACTTTACAGCAGCTTGGGTCGTGCTGTGTTCTCTTTATAGTTCTTACTCATGTTGGTAGATTAGTTCATAATGGTGTGTTAAGTGCAGCATTTTTTAGGTTGCTTACTGAACCCTGGAAGTAATAAGGCTAATAGTCCTCAAGTTATCAACATAATTGTTTCTGGAAAGCTGTGCAACGTCGATGTATGTGAGAACTGTGCTTTCATGGAAAGACCTGAGGTGTTGTGTGCTACTCTGTCATGTAAAAATTTGAAAAAAAGAAAATGTTGCTGCTGGTTCATGATTTCATGCTTGGACTTCAAAGGGAAGACTTAATGTTCCTCAACAGGTTGAGAAAATTCAGCAGGTCAGTTATGAAAGAGACTCAAAACCCACTGAAACAAGAAATGTGCCACAGTATTATTATTATGCTAAATGCTAGATGAACTGATTGTAATTCAGTCAGGAACACTTAAGTCAAAGAAAACTTTATTTCCGTCATATAATAATTGGCGGTATGGCTCTGTTCTGGGGCCTCTCTGCCTTTCCTATGCCCATGCAGAAAGCCTCTTCCACACGCCTGCGTGGAAAGCTATAAGGCAGAGAGAGCACACCTATCTGCCCTTCCATGCGTCTTCATGGAAAGCCTAAGGCAGAGAGCGCAGCAGAAAAGACCCCTCTGGGAACAGAACAGAGCAGCATTAATAACAAACAGAAATGACACTGAAGGCAGGCTGTAAAGCGGCTTGCAGAGGAAGCAGCAACAGTAAGCAGGCCAGAGCAGTTTAAATAGGACGCCCTGAATGGGATTTGCCAATTGGTTGCATAGAAAGGAATCATGTGATCTATCAGCTGACTCTCTTCTATCAGTCAGCTGCTCCATCAGTTGAGTGGACTGTTTGAGATCAGCTGATGTAGCTGGGATGTGAGCTGAGCTTGCCTGAACTGAGGCTATGCTCAATTTTTCTTGGCCGATTCTGATTTCTGGTTTTCAAACAATTTCTCAGGATTGTGGGGGCATTATCAGGTCATGCTTGATTTACAGCTGCACATGGGAGAAGTTTTCCTTGTAGGCTTTCTCCATGAAAGCCCTTTCTGACAAAAATCTATTCATTATAACTGAAACCACGACTTTTTCCGAACCTTAACCAAGAGATCCCTTTCTTGTAGAAAACCCCTCGTCTCTCCCAACTGCTTAACAGCTCCCTCTCATTTCAACTAAGGTTATCATTTTATTTTTCATTGAATCATGAGTATTAAAACGTTTTGCTGCCAAGGAATAAACTACTGAATATATCAAATGGACCCTACTTGGTAAGAAAGCTAACTAGACTAACTAGGGAACTAGATTAAACCACCCAACTCTGTGTTTGTATTGAACTATACCTCCCAGAATATGGCGGTCATTGTTTTGGCATTTTCCACTCACTTAGATGAAACGGTAAGCATTAGCTTTTCTGTGTGAAAATTTTGAGCTAGTTATCTTGACTCATCGGCTAACTCGTAGACTGGGGCAGACCACCCATATATTTGTGTTTTTGTTGAGTTATACGTCTCAGACTAAGATGATAAGTGTTTTACCATCTTGCACCCCATTACATGAAACATTTAATATTAGCTTTGCTACACTTTGAGCTACTTATCAACTTTGTGATGAATACAGATTTGGATGGTATACCCGTATACCCTAGTCTGCTAGTTAGCTTAACACAGTAGCTCTTTAACTGTGTGCAGCATGGCATAGGTATGAATGACAACTTTTACAATGAGTTGCATTGGCTCTGACAATAGTTAGTTATTGTTGTGCTGCTGTTTTGCAACGCATACCGTCATGCAACACATGCATGTAAATTTGATCGGCACAGGAGCGGTTACATCTAAGACCATCACCAGTCATGGCTGGTAAAGCTAAAAAAAAAAAAAAAAAACATCTGATTCCGGTCACCAGCCATCTTTAGCAAACATATCCAACATATTGTCACAGGAACACTTAGTTGCTCCTGTTTTTGTGATTTCATGAAATTGCCCTAATAAAGAACTTTAGTGGTCAAGGGGTTGAGTAAATGGTTGGCTCCTCTAGGACTGAGATACTCTACTTGCTTTGCCCAGAGGCCACTTTTGCAAAATGTCAGGAGACCAGGAGCCAGTCACAGCAGTTTAGAGCAGGTATGGTGTACGGAGGGGTGTGTTAAGGATTTAATGACACGAGGGGCTTAGCCTGGACCTCTGTTGGGTTGTTGCAGGGTCCTCTGGCACCTTATTTACGTTAAAAGTACAAAAGAAATTCCCAGTTTGAATCAGTCTATTTTCATTGTGAATTAGAAAATGGTTTGGGGCCCACCCGGCACCTTTTTGGGGGCCAAATTCAGCCTACAGGCCTAAGTTAAGTATCACTGCTCTAAGATCTCTTCAAGTAAAGTCAGTTTGACAGGACCTCTACAAAACATTTTGCCAAAAATTTTACCAACCATTTTTTGCATTAAAATGTGGCAATGTTAAAATCATCAATCTTTAAATTTAACATAATATGTTATAGGCCTATTGAGAGTGAAAAATATTTTTGTAGGAACTCACGAATGTCCTGTTTGTGGGTATTTATGCAGCTGCTAGCATGTATAGCTGACCACAAAGTGCATTTGTGTTCCACTTTTTCTTTGGAGTCTGCTCTGTAATTAACTCTATGTAACTAATTAACATTATGTGTAATATTCGTGCTTTCCACCATGCTTCTGTGTGTCTGCCACCAATAAGCTCTATAAGGCAAATACTTAATAAATTAGAAAATGGTGAATGAGAAAACAAGAAAATGTTACACTCTGATCGTGGTTACAAGGAATTTGTGCAGATTGAGTCTGGCTGTGTATTTGACTGAATGTGAGTAAACTGTTGGTGTTTTGGGAAGATTTGGCAAGCATTCTTCCAATTTGAACCCACAGGAAAAATAAAAAAAAAATCCACTAACTGACCTGAAAGCTGGTGGTTTTTCTGAACTTCTAAAAGTGTTCACCCAACAGCAATGATGCAAGTGTGTGCTGCTTAGCATGCACTCAACAAGTCAGTGTCAGTGCAACCAACAACAGGGCTGCGAGAGTGAAGTAATGCGATGTGGGTGCTCCAGCTGAGTGACAGTTTCATAGAGACATTAACACACAAACACTCACAAGAAGCCACAAGAAGCTCTAAAGCACATCTGTGTAGCTCCTCCTACTGTATAATCACCCTTAGTCATTATATAACGTGACATTTGCTAAACTTACGCCTCTGCATCTGCAGCTGAGCCATCCGGCTAAAACAAAAAACTAACTTTTCACTCTTTCAACTCAAGGGCACGCTCTCAGTTTGATGCCCTGGCTGCCCTCACCCTCTCTCCGCTCAGGCTGACCCAGCGCTGCGGGGATGGCCTGTGTGCGTCATGCCTTTCTGTAGGCATCGCACGCCAGCCTGGTGACTCAGCAAGCTGGGGCAGCGGGGATGCTGGATATGAAGCAGATCTGTGTGTTTGTGTGAGAAATAAAAAGGCGCAGCTGTCTGAATGAGTAACTCATGGCTGCTTGTCACAAGCTTTGAAGAGATGACTCTGTGTCACTTCTGAAGGCTTAAATTGGACCTTATTATGTGAGCATGCACATGGATCCTGGCTTTCATGCAATGCATGATGAAGCATGGTCAGTTGTTTACAAGTCTTAGACTTTGATCTGAGTTTAGATGAATGTCACAATGTCCATGTTTTCAGGGCTCTAAGTTCTAGACTGGTCCAATTTGGACATGATCACCCTCTAATTAAAACCGAAAGTCAACACTTTGATCTTAACATAATTCTTTAATTCCAAATGTAATGTCCTGAAGTTCAGATCAAAAACAATTAGACACTGAGTTACTGTTCATATACTTTTGGACTTCACCATTAAATGTCAGTGTTAAAAAGGATGCCCAGATTTTGTTCAAATACCCAAAGCTTGGGGTCAATAACCTCGACAGGCCACATACGACATTCTCCAAATGGTCCTGACAGTGTGAATGACTCAGTGTCATGTTGCTTTCTCTGGTGACGGGAATGTCCCTGACATGAATTTACAGCTCCTAAAAAAGACCCTCAATCCCACGAGAAGAGGGTCGGGATTACTGGAGGTTTCTGGGAATGGAGGGATTTTCCCTCCTGGAAAATGTTTCTGTTAAACATCAGACTTACTGATAGGGATCTCTCAGTGAGTCTGTGTTGACATATGGATGCAAGTGATGCTATTATTATGATATTAGCAGTGACATTACAGGTCATGTTTCAGGAGTAAGGTCTTGTTGCGCTTATTATTTATTTCTGTATCCTGTTTGGAACTTGTGCCACTGACTGTTAGACGGACAGGAGGTTTAGAGTCTGCAGTGCAGGTGATTGTTTAGCCTAATTAAGATGGTTGGATGAAACCCAAATGAACAAATATACATCACACAGAAATGCAGGATATAGTTTTTATGATTTTTTTCCTTTTCCATTTAACAGATTAAGACAATCTTGAAGTCATTGCAGCAGTGATAAATATTGCCTTTACACAAGCAGCCAAACAAGAACTTTGCCTAAATAAATTAAAATCTTAACTTGGTAATTAGTCCATATTTAGATTATGAAACACTTGATTGCAGAATAAGTATACAAAGAATAAGAATCTGATTTATCTTTCAGTGCCAACTTTTATACTTGTCAGGTTTTGATACAAGATGCTTCATACACATTTAATTTGGTACAATGCACTGATGTACACCAGCCATCTCTACACAGAAATGGCCTGAAATTGAGCTCAGTTCCTGGACTGTGAAGTAATAATGCCGAGCACTTAGCCTCTCCACCGCCCTCTTACCCACATAATTACAATATCAATTCATCAGTCGTTTACCACCATGGGGAGTTTTGATTAAATTTTCTATTCAATATGCAGAGGGCTTCCCTCTGATCTGATGCAGAGACTAGGCCGGAGTCAGTGTCACCTCATTCTGATAGATATTGAGTCAGTATGAAGTCCTCTCCACTAACCATGCAGTTTATTAAAATGTCTCTCAGATCTGAAGCCTGCTTCTCATCTGCCCCCACCCTTTCCTCTCCTTGTCTTTCTGTGACCTTTCAAGTAATTTTGGGATCACAGAAGCTACAATAAAGATGCGGTTAAACACACATGATCCGGATTAATGCATGATGTCTTTTTTAGGTCTTTGATTTGCAGACATGTGACTGATGTTGTAAAATTTGGTCTCTGGTGGGATGGACTGCAGTGCTAGTTATGCCTCACTGGTGATGGTTTCATTAATATTGGTTACAAGTAATTAATCCCTTGTGTTTACAGTTTGCTTTCACATGCTAGGCATCTTGATTAAACTGTATTCTCCAGCAACTGATCACAGTAGTTTGTAAGGATGGTAGGCCAGTCAAAGCTTCATTAAATTATGTTTTTGGCCTCTGTGGTCCTTATGGCTAACTTGTTAGCTAACAGTTGCCTGTTTACACATTCAGCAGACACAGAGGAACACGCGTTTTCATATGGAGCCATATTTCTATTTTATACATATCATATTATCATTTCTAAAGTGACGAAGTGACGTAGACAGAAGCTGACTTTGTCATCAGGAGGTAAAGGGCCAGTGGATTGCATGACATTGAGGCGAGATGGCTGCAGACTGCTGCAGACCAATGTTTGAGTCCAACAAACAACGACACCAGTGTCAGCGTTTCCAGTGGCTTTTGTGCCAACGAACATGGCTGTTGTTCAAGTGACCAGTCGCTACTTTTCCAATGAGTTTTGTGTAATTAAACGTGGGTGTTTTGCAGCAACCTGGCACTGCTTTTCCAGCAGTTTTTGTGCTGTAAACATGGGTGTTTTTTAGTAACTATTTGTCTGTTTTCCAGCTGCTTTTGTGCCTTTGAATGTGGGTGTTTTGTAGCTATCCATTGCCGTTTTTGCCGTGGCTTTTTTGCACGTAACATGGTAGTTTTTTAGCGATCTGTCATTGTTTACCCAGCAACTTTTGTGCAGCTGCATGTGGGTGTTTTTTGCAACCTGTCACTGCTTTTCCAGTGTATTTCGTGCCGCCGAATGTGGGTATTTTAAGTCAAAACATGATTGTTTCCTAACCTCGCCAAAGTTGGTTTTGTGTCTCAACATAACCAACAGTTAAACACAGTGTTGTTAGAAACATCAAGTTTTAATGTATCTGTTAAATAATAACCTTCAAATATAACGTTTCCATGGATTGCTGAAAAGTACAACATTTTTTTCTGGTGAATGGGTTGCTCCACCAACTCCTGAGAAAAACATCTGGCTATTTAGCTGCTAGATTGCTAAATTAACCAGCTGGCCACTAACGTTTGTTACCAACAATATTTCTGCTGGTTGGTGCTGGACAGGTAGAATACAGTGGGTTTATCTGAGCTTGTATGCTGAAAATAGCTACCAGCTGCTGCTAGAAACAAGATTGTTGAAAGAGGTGAGATGTGACTATACAGTTAATCTGCTGTAAACTAAAACAAGAGTAGAGTAGGTGGTGATTCTGTGAAGTTGAACTGCAGACAATGTCTTTTATAGTAGACATGATCATTTGATTTACTCTTAATATATTAAACAATGATTTGTTCACCTCCAAAAAGATCCGCTATGAGCATTTATATGTCCATTGTACAATTTCTTCCTGGATGTTTCCTCTTCCAGTTCCTGAGATATCACTTTGAAAGTTTGGGCTTGATGCTCTGGCTGAGAGGACGACATCAGAGAGACAAAAACTGTTTTGAAAAGTTTAATTTTCAGAACTTAAAAGACAACCTGTTGTGACTTGCCCACTTCCCCTTTTCTTTCCTTTTACAACCCCCCCGTGCCCCCCTGCTTGTCCTCAGGCTGTTTAACCCCCCTACACCCTGGTTTCTACCTCTGTGACTGACAGCTACCTGTTTCACCCCGATTTTAATTACACTCCAACCCCTCAATTTACCTGCCTGAAACTGCTTCAAAGAAAAGTTACACACACACAAAAAGCTCCTGAAGACTGCACTTCCTTTTCTCCATGACCAGCTGAGGGTGTGAATTGAAAGGATAGAGTCTAATCAGGCAGCTTGAAGGATTTTTTTTAGCTCTGTGTGTCACTCAAAAGGCTTTTTATAACAGTGCATTTGTGTTTGAGTATGCAGTCTGTGTGATTTAAACGTCGCTCCAAGGCTCTTTGTGTTTAATGTGTGGTCGTGTACTCTCATAAACCTTTTGCTCCTGAGCTTGTGTGTGAAGACGAGTATACGTATGTGCGTGTGTGTTTGCCTTTGAAGTGTGCACACCTGTTGTAAGCCATCATGAGAGCCGTGATTCATCTGATGAGTAGCATGGCAGAAAAGCTCCGGGTCTGTTTACAGTGCAAACAAAAAGAAACAAGGGTCACGACCGTGTCACACAACTCACCACCATGCGTGTTGTGTGTGTGTGCTTGTGCTAAGGTTTGACCCTAACAATGCTGTGCACTCATTCAGTACTAATAGGTGCACTTGAATTTCACAGTAATTCTTGAGAAAGTTGACACGCACATTAAAAACTAGGTAACTGGGAGAAATGAGGTTACACAGGAAATCTGACCACGCATTTATACATTGTGTAGTGGCTACTTGCTGACACATACATTTTTATATAGGTGTAGCATGTCAGTAATCATAATTCTCCTCCTTCCTCGACCTTATTTTACTTATTTTTAGAGTCATGTAAGTCAGTGGACATATTTTTCACTTACAGTTAGGGCTGGGCGACATAGAGAAAATCATACATCACAATATGTTTGACCAAGTACCCTGATATTAGGCTTGGATGGTATCTATTTTTCATACCTTCATACCCTCCTAACATTTCACCAGGATGTATGGTACAGGTTTGAAACCATCTTGGTTAGTCCCTCCGTTGTTCCAACAATCACCATCCCTGTGGTCTGCCTCTGCAGTTGCTGGCTGGCTTTTTACTACTCCTGTAACGTTATCCCATTCACAGTTGCCATCTTTCTCATTTCAGCTGCCTCTTCCACTCATAGAGACTGTCCTCTGATGGTGCATGCTGTGCACTACAGTACATCGCCTCAATACAGCATTTCGTATCAGTTTAAAGGTCCAGTGTGTCGGATGTAGGAAGATATATTGGCAGAAATTAAATATATTATGTATTCTGTAGTGTATAATCACCTGAAAATAAGAATCATATTTTTGTTACCTTAGAATGAACTGTTGATATCTACTTAGGGACAGCATCCTCATTTATGGAGATTGTCACGTTGCACTGCCATGTTTCTACAGTAGCCCGGAATGGACAAACCACACACTGGCTGTAGATGGGGCCATTTGTGTTTTTGCATCGGCCATTATAGTTAGAAGCCCCTCCACGACGTGTTGGAAAAACATTGATTTTTAATGTGAAACTGCTTTATTCAGTGTTTTACCGGTTTACGTCAGTGTAGTTTGAGTGGGCGGAAGTTCGCTGCATAGATCAGCCTCTCATTGGGCGGAACGAGCCACCCGCTGAAGTCCCGCCCTACCACCTTCGGTTGTGTAGCAGTTTTCAACTGTTTTCACCGCGTCTTTTACTAACTTTTGCGGTGTTTGATCTTGCGGGGATGTAGCCATTTTTCTGCCATGGTTCGCGTCCTGTAGGCGATATTTTTGTGGGCGTGTTACACCAAAACCTGTTTCCCCCCAGCAATATTTTTGCAAGCGCACCGTTGCTGTGGCACCGCCCAGAACGATTGTGATTGGTTGAAAGAAGTACAAGCAGCCAGGGCGTTTTTTTCTCCAATCTTAAAGTGAGAGTCAGCCCAGCCAGACCTTTCTTTTCTTGAGAAAGGTCTGGTGAGCGAGACTAACGTCAGTGGGTCTGTTTATTTTAGAGCGAAAGAGACCTCTGTAGATAATTTGGCTGCTGCTGAAAATCTGGATTGTCTGGATCTTAAGTTATCACAGAAAAAAGGAGAGCACACTAGCATGTGGTGGGCAAGCCACCCGTCTCTGACATGCCAAACAGCGTTGGTGAAACGCTCATTTGTAATGTGAAACCGTTCTATTCTTTAACCGGTCTTAATCCCCTGGTCTGTTTGTTTTGGAGAGGAAGAGACCTCTGTGAATAACTTAGCTCCTCATAAAAGCTTCCTGAACAATGAACAGTAAAGGAATTCTAACCTGGAGAAGGTTCAGCTGGTTGCAGTCTGCAGTCCTCACTGTTTGTTGTCACTAAATCTTACACACTGGACCTTTAATAGAAAGAGGAGTGTCTGTATTTTTGACGTATTTTTGAAAATCATACCTTCAGGATTTCTAAATATACTGTATACGGTAATACCTTTATACCGCCCAAGCCTACTCAGTATCAATATTGCAATGATATTGTGGGGTTCATTACTGGTGCTTTCATTAAATCTTTACACAATGAGATTTCTGATAAATAATCAAAAGTAATGTGAACATAATGACTGAGTAGGTAATTAAAAATAAAAGAACAGCGAGATCAGTCTGATAAGTTCATAGGGTTACATCACTTTACTGTAATGCAGCCTTTTAAACCAGGAAAAGATAACATTTAGAATATCCAAAATCTAAGATGGTATCTAGTCTCATATCATGATATTGATATAATATTGATGTGTTGATATGTCTGGATTTTACAAATAATGCTTAACTGTGGAAGAGGTCATATTCAGACATATATTTGACTTTCAGTTACTCTGTAATGCATATGTGCACAATAAAGAGCAGGAGAGCAGTGACACATGGACATAGCCAAGAGATCTGCTCTATCCAGGAGAAATCCAGCTTGAAAAATCTGATTTCCCATTTACATGACACTGGAGAAATCACATCATTGCAGGGAGCTGACTGTAACTTGGTTACTAAATCGTCCTGATTGTCTCTCCTCTGTCATCTCTTTCACCTGAGTGTTCGGGGATGTGTGAAAAGGAGAGTGAGACATACTGTAGAGGGAGCGGTGTCTTAATTTAGCAGAGCCATCGCACATGTTCCAGATCCCTGTGGGAGACAAACTGCTCTGAAGTTACACTTGTTAAACAGAGTCTCTGCAGATTACAGACAAGCCTGACAATGCTTCAAATCGACATGGATTCATGAGGCATCAGTTTCTCAAAAATAACTTCTTCTTTATTAGGAATAATGTTCAGTGCTACTTCACTTCAACCTTTGTGTGCCTTTTTTTAACTCACCAGAAATAGAAACTCACTCCTCTTGATGAGAGAGAAGGAGTAAAATAGAAAGAGTTTGGCGACTAATTATGAAGGAAGCTATTCAGATTATTCAGATGCTTGCTCTGCCCCCCTCCTCTCCTCCCCCCAGGCAGTGAAGGGCCTTTTCTGTCCCCAGAGAGTGATGTCAGCATGGCCCATTGAAAACAGCCGCCGTGCGCTGCGAGATGAATGCCCTGGCTGAGCACAATGGCCCCAATTTGAATACCACGCGGATATATGCCAGATCGGAGCCCCAACAAAAGAAAGAGGGCTACTCGGCTCCCATTCAACCATGTTGTTATTTTATTAGAGTCGTAAATTTGCTTCAACCATTTATACCTTTTGTAGTTTTCAAGTGTTTATGGAGTTTGAAACACGTGGACGACTTTATGGGGTTGCCCCTGTTTTGGACTGGATTTTATTTTTGTTGGCTCATAACTGAACACCGCGGTTTGTGTTTGTGTCTGACTGCAGATCTACACGGACTGGGCCAATCACTACCTTGCCAAGTCAGGACACAAGCGTCTGATCAAGGACCTACAAACAGATATCGCAGACGGAGTGCTGCTGGCTGAGATCATACAGGTCGTAGGTAAGGAAAACACACATTTGATTCCAAAGTCTGCCAAAAGGAGGCCAGCTCTGATCATGTGTTTGCTGGGAAAAAAAGTGACACATCATTAGTTACTTTTAAAGATGCTACCAACCTTTAACCAAGAAAAATATCTACACCATCATCCAATAAGGAGCTTTTCTTTTGCAAGATAGATTTCATGTTACAGAATGAAATCCTTTAACTCTTGAACTACCTGATGCAATAACTTTCTTCCATGAGGTGATGATAGAGTCAGGACAAAATACTATTATAGTAGTTAAAATCCATCTTTGTCAGGTTTGCTTTGATGCTCATGAGTGAACTTGAAGAAGTTGGATTCATTTTAGCTCCAAAAACTTTTTTTTTTAACTCATTCAGAAACAAAGAAAAACTTTAAAGGATCTGGTGTGTGGTGAGATTTAGTATGAATGACTTGTCTAATTCTTACTTTAAGTTATTGGCTTACAGAAATATGATCTTTAAACAAACTGCAGATAAGGACAGACAGATGAGGGAAGTCCTAAAAACTTTCCAAATGATGGAAGAGCAAATTTCTGAAGTGACCTGTAAGATGTCTTCTACTACGTGTAATTACACACCCCCTCTCATTGCTGAAAATGTGTCGATCAGCTTATCAGAACCCAAATAAATCAATGTCATTTTCACATTGACTTGCATTTTAGAATTGATTTACCTGTCTTTTAAAAGTGTCTCATAACCTTATGTGCCAACCGCATATGAAGATATTCAACCTGTAAAAGTATGCTGTTCCTCTGTGTTTTTGACCTTCACCCTCATCTGTATCATCATCAGCCTTGTCATTATGTCCGAGCCGTCCTCAGCCTGTCATTTCATGCGCAGACAGCCTTGAGGCTGAAGCAGTCTGACACTAGCTGACCGGTGACTCAGCATGTCACTGACTCTGTTTGCTTCCTGCTCTTCCCCCTTGTGTCTGACCCACATTTATACTTCCTATGATCTGTGCGGCCTCATCCTGCACACAGAGAGGAGTCTCACTGTTGCATAGTTGTCATACTGTATCTGCTGCATGTGATTCTTTTTTGGGAGTTGGATCGGGCTCAGGGCATTTTGTATGTCAAATGTGTTTACATCACATGCTTGACGGCCTCCTCCTCTAATCTTATACCATAACACTGGCTCCTGCTTCTTGCCATGATGTTGGCTGCTTAAATTATTTTGATTATTCCAGGGGTGTAGAAGCTTCAACTACTCTAACAGTCAGTCTGCCCACCTGGGTGAAGGATGTGGAGTAGCTGAGCTTGTGTAAGGCAGGACTATGAGGTAATAAATATAACAGTGAGAGTATTGTTTGACACATGTTTTGCATGTGACGAGAAAACAACACAGATTCATTGTGTTGTTTTTTTAAAAGTTGCTCTTTTGATTGGTGGGGATGCGCCAATTTTGACATTCAGGGCTGATACAGATACTGATGTTTAAAATAACAGTTTGGGAGATAGGCAACAGCCAATACTGACACTGATGTGTTTTTTATTGTTGTTTATTCTGTTTTGTTGTTATTTAGTCACCCTTTTGTGCCATGGAAACAAAGAAATCTTTGTTATAAAAATAACTGCATAACTGAACTGTTCTAAAGTATTAAAGCCCATCATTTCATGACCTTTGAATGAGTCCAAATTCAATCATACAAATTAATGAGACAACCTCTAATATAACCTTTGGCATGAAAACATCTTAAAGATATATATATATATATATATATATATATATATATATATATATATATCTCATAATGTCCTGTCTAATATCTATTTTATATTTCTGGGAAAATATCAACAAATTTCTCCTTAAAACGACTGTATTTATTCAAGTTTCTCACCAAAAACTACATTTTACGACATTTACCTTCACTTAATGCTCATTTTTATTGAATAGAGCTTGAACACATCATACTGTAACTCATTGCAACCTCTGTGAGCTGAAGATAGAGAGTTTACTTCCTGCTTTCGACCCCAAGGTGTCCCAAGGAAGATCTCTGTTAGTCCCAGACACATTTTCTGTTGTCCATGGGAGGACCAGACGCTGGCTGCTACTAGCCATCTTGTCACACAACGTGAGATCACAGAGCCCATTTCCCAAACAGTCATTGTATTCCTCTTGTACCAGCTCATTAATTTAAGTTTGTGGCCATTAGTTTCGAGCCCTGCTTTTTAGTCCGTGCGAAATTGATGTGACATAACAGGAAGATAGGCTGATGACAGTCAACAAGGCAGATATCAGCCGATAGGAATGTTAAGCCGATAAATCGGTGCATCCTTATAGTTTTTGAATGGATGCATGAAAGGAGATGTAAAGATGTGGACAGGGGGATTGAAAATGCCAGAAATGTCTTCCTGTCTGCAAAGTAGGAATAATCTGCTGATTGTTTTCAGGTTATTTTTATGTTTAAAAAATGTCTCTCTTGTTGGCTCGTGTTTGGTCAGTGACACTTCATACTTCACTAGTACTAAATGTGACTTTCTTGGGGAGCTCATAAAGTAAAACTGTAATTTGGTTGTATTGGTTTATCGGTCACAGTCCTCTTAAAATGTTTCTACAGTCCTAAAAATGTGGTTGAGTAGTGCCAAGACATCATGATCTCTTTTCATCCACTACTTTTAGTATTCTCACAACATCAAGCAGACATACAATATATACCCTCCAACAGCTGATCACTGCTGCCCCGTTCTTAAGTTAAAACAACACGAGCCGGAGCCCTCCATTCACCTGTTCTGACCGCCTTTCTGCCTGCTGCTTCCCATCCCTTGGGAAAAAACCTCACACCACATAATCGCCAGTGAAACTAGAGCAGCCTGCTGGTGTCAGAACAGCCATACTGGGACCGGATATGGCACCCGTTTAGCTGTTTGACCAACCCGCACTCAAGGTCAGGGCTTTGGAAGTGGGAAACCTCCAGATCAAGGACGCCAGTAAAGTTGCTATGAACTGTCCTTGAGGCAACTGTTTTAATCTGTCCTACAAACTTCAGCCAGGCTTTTTAAGATATTTTGCTTTTTCTTTAGCTCCTAGTCCTGGGATACTTTTTATCTTCTCAAGGAAGCCTTTATGCATTCTGGCTGCTGGTTTGTAGGCCGTTGCTCTGCACTAGTCAGCCAGGCAAAATGTGTCTGGTTAGTGTGTTGTTTATTTTTGGAACATTTAATGTGTCTCAAAATCACAGAGTAGCTGTGTCTTGTGGGTGTCACCACAGTGTGCAATTTGTCAGGAAGCACACTAACCAACGCCAACAGTAGTAGCATTAAATCATCAATCATTTAAATGTCTTAACACACTGAAAGAGCACATAATATGCTTTTCCTTATTTTCTGTCATGATGTTATAATGCTTTAAGTTTTAAATCATGAGGTAGACATATGTAAAAGTAATCACTGTGAGCAAAAACCTAAGACTTCAGGCTGTTCTGAGTACTTAACAAAGACAAGAGTTTCTTTATGTGGTCATCTGCTCCAGGCAAGTTACTGCAAGAGCTTACATTACATAGTTATGTATCATGTAGCTACTTGGAAAACAAGTAATCTTGGTTGCCAGTATTTTTAATTTCTCCCCGATATTGAATCATATTTCTGCTTGAACATTTCCAGTTGTGAAGATTTTGCTTTAAATTGGTCATTTTTCACTGTTTTTCAGTGACACTTTACTCCATTACAGTCATTCCCCTGGCTGTAATGATGGTGCAGAGAGAATGGCATAAATACACGAAACCTGGAAACACTGACCAATCAGAGCTGACTGGGCTTTTTCAGGAGGGTGGCTTAAAGAAACAGGCGCTAAAATGGAGCATCCCAGACAGAGGGTGAATACAGGTGTTCCAGCACAGACGGTATGAGGGATATAAAGTGTTTTTGAACATTTAAGCATGTAAATTTGCTCTCGTAGAATCCCAAAATAAAAGTATGAATCTAAAAATTAGCATAATATGCCTTCTTTTAAAGAGAATATGGTGCTATTTTACTTCTTTACGTCTTTTTTTTTTTTTTTTTGGATGAAGCTTGCCAGGAATCATTAAAGCCTTTCCTCCGCACTTTATTATTTGATAAGGACGTGTTGTTTATACAATACAGGGGGAGAGTGTACAACGACCCATCAGATTTTCTTTTGATTTGATTTCTTTTAAATGAATTGATCAGATGTTAAGGTCAAAAGTTACTTTACAGAAGAAAAATAAAGTGGACACATCTACCCCTTCATTGGCCATCACTACACTTCATTATTGGTTATTGGCATTAAGATAACTTTATTAGACTGGTAACAGTTTACTTGACAATATCTACATAAGAGTGACATGACACTGTCATAACTGTGGCATGACATGGTTATGAACCTGTCATGAACATTATTTACATGTCATAAACGTTTATGACTGCTGTTATTAAGTGTCATTCGGTTTTTGTAATGACAAGTTGACATTGTTTGGGTTGTCTTGATTATGACAACTTGACATTAATCAAAGTGACATTACTAGAAGTTGACATGAACACATTAAAGACACTGTGTTTATTCACCAGAGAGAAAGAGGAGTTTTTTCTAGCAGTGAAGGTGGTGCAGTGTTTGGTCCTGAGCTGGAGCGACACAGTGGGCCCCACCGTGCCTCCTGATGGAGGAGGCTGTGTTGTTGGCACAGTTGTCAGCTGTGAGCTGACGATCGTGTCTCAGCTGCTGTGGGCTGGGTTTCTAATAGATGGGAGGAATCCTCGACACCAAACACACACGCACGCACGCACACACACACACACACCCTTTGAAAAGAAGCAGCACAACACACATCTCGGCCGGGCCCCCAGCGGCCCCGTTCCCATTTGCTGTTACCAGATAGTGTTTCATGTCTCAGCGGGAGGGGAGAGAAGGGGGGTCACAGTCACCGGCGTGAACACCTCTGCTCTCCTCACTCAGCCAGCAACTGTCTGGGACACACACTCAGGGATCTCCACTGGAAATAAAAGAGAGGATTACATGAACTGAACACGCCTGAAAACAGTTTAATTCTCTCTTCTTTCATCTCTCTGTCTCTGCCTCCTCTTTCTGTCTCTCCCCAGCCAATGAGAAGATTGGAGATATCAATGGCTGTCCCAAGAGCCGTTCTCAGATGGTAAGTGACCTTCTAAGTTTGTTTTGACAGGCTGTTGTGAAATTTACCTCTGTGTGTGTTTCTGTGTGTAAAGTCACACACCGTTTTGATGTGCCATCTATCTCACCGTCTCATGTGGCCCACGCTGGGAGCTGTGGTGCAGAAGTCACTGGTGAATAGTTACTCCATTTATTTTTACTTTTGTGGTCTTGCGGGCTGCCGTCCGTAAAACCTCTGGCTCAGACTTCTGGCAGTTGGCTCTCAGTTGAAAGCATCCCAGGCTTTGGGTTTTGGGGCCAGTTTTGCCTCATCTTATTACACTTGCAAAAGAAGAGAGCATTCCTCTCATCTCCGGGAGTCAAAGCAGGCAGGGAGCATCGGCGCGGATGACAAAGAAAATGTTTCCAACCAGTTGTGATGTGATTTTGTCCACGGTGACATTTAGCAGATATGCAAGTGGGATTTTTTTGTAACGCTGCTGGTGGGATTTCGGTGTTTTCACAGTTCTGTGTTCTCTGTGGGAAATGAGCCGACAGTGCCCAGGGCAGGGCTGCCCTCCGCTGAATGTGAAGGGTCGTAAATTGGGCCAGTGTGCCAGCTGAGGGGGCTATTTTTGGCCACCAGCCAGACTAGTGAAGCCTCTCTAAGCACCAGAGGGAGAGAGAGACACACACACCGAGAGTTAACAACTGAGGAGGAGGTGGAAGCACAGCTGATCACTGAACCCTTCCTCTTCAGTGTGAACATGGGCCCATATTACTACACTTGTGAGGGTATCCTGTCATTTAGATTGGTTTCTAGTGCTTTTTTAGTACTTTAAAGTGCTCTGTTTTCATTTTTTGATGGCGGTCTGTTTCTTTGTTTGCCATTTCATAAGTTATGGTGCCAGTTTAATTTAAAAGCTTTGGAAAATTCTCGACCTTTGTTGATATTTAAGCCTCAAAGCATATCAGTTAGGATCTATTCTCAATTTAACATAAATGACAATGTAGAGCTGGGCTCTGTACATAGTGCGGCGCTCAGTGAAGCTAGATTTCCCCTTTGGGTTAACCAAACACTAGTCTGAGTGGGCGGAAGTTCGCTGCATGGATCAGCCTCTTATTGGGCAGAACGAGCCACCCGCTGAAGTCCCGCCCTACCACCTCCGGTTGTGTAGCAGTTTTCAACACGTCCTTTACTAACTTTTGCGGTGTTTGATCTTGCTGGGATGTAGCCATTTATCTGCCATGGTTCGCGTCCTGTCGGCAATATTTTTGCAAGCGCACCATTGCTGTGGCACCGCCCAGAACAATTGTGATTGGTTGAAAGAAATACAAGCAGCCGGGGCATTTTTTCTCCAATCTCAAAGTGAGAGTCGGCCCAGTGAGCGAGACTAACCAAACATTGGTCATCCTGGATTACTGGTATCGTTAGTTAGCTCAGTACACTTAAGGTTTTCTTGTCGGGCTGTGAGAGTGTTCATGTGAAAGAGGCAGATTTGTTAATTACAAGTGACATCACCACAAACCTGAATGAAGTAGTTAATGGGAAATGTGATACCCATAGGAAAATTTGGTTCTAGTGACACCAAAATCTGATATTGAAAGAGGTGAAATGTTCACAGTATAATCACACATCTAGAATAGAATAAGAAACAATGGAAACACTTGAAATATTTTTAAAGTAAGGCTATCAATAAAAGCAGGGTGAATAATATGTCTTTAGTACAAAGTGAATATATTTATTTATCTTATGATGAACTGACAGTAATGAATGTATGATGCATAGAGTTAAAAGTAATATAAAACTGTTTCTTCTGCCAAAGCAGAGAAGACAGTTAATGCCTGATAAGGGCTATCTGACCAAAACGTTGCATTTTTAATTTACTGGGAGCTAATTAACAGCATGTGGATTGTTTTTTATAATAATAGACAACAGAGGGTTTAATTTGTTTCCCGTTTTATTTTTTTACAAAGTCGCCTCATGTTATTTTGAGCTGCACTGATAGTATTTTAGTGTAGAAGCCTCCACACTGTCGGGAATGAAAGTAACTTTGCACAATTAAAATGCAGCTTTTAATCTAGGGCTGCAAATAATGATTATATTCATTTCTGATCAATCTGTTAATTATTTTCTCACTTAATTGGTTAGTTGTTTGGTGTATGAAATGTTAGAATATTGTAAAAAATGTCAGTCAGTGTTTGCCAAAGCCCAAGAAGGCTTTCTCGAATGTGGTGTTTGTCCACAACCCAAAGACAGTCAGTTTACTGTCATAGAAGAGTAAACAAAGAAGCTTGAATCAGAGAATTTGGGCTTTTTTAATTACTCAAATCAGTTATTTGTTTATCAGAGTAGTTTGCTATTAATTAAATGGTTGAGTACTAGTCGATAAATCATTGCAGCTCCATCATTTTATATTTGGTGTCATAAACTCTGTGTTTGTTTAAAGCTTTGTTCTAAAACCAGAATGGACACATGGAAACTGGAACATGATTCTGCTGACTTATAAAAATATGTACTGCTCTTCATTACCTGTCACTCTGTTGTAAAGTCAGTTAATAATGACAGTGTTTTTTCAGTGAGCAGTTTGGCCAGTAGTTGTGTTGTTGGCAGGTTATGATCAGATCTTCTGACATTAACATTGGAGCATGTCAGCCCTGCAGCTTAGATTACCATGGTGATGTATTCGGGTTGTGTGCCAGCATCATGATACCATAAAACCTGAGTTCAGTTCAATACCACTACAGAAATGCATGCACTAAGCCATTTCTGAAAATGGCTCACCTCCCTCTCTACTTCCTGTCCCACTTACTATCAATTAGGCCTTTCCCATTAGTGCTGATTACGCCCCCCAGTCGCCTGTAATTGAGCGTTTTGCACTCTTTGGTCTCAGCGGTCGGGGCCTCTCTCTGTGGTTTTGTTGTGCTGTTATCAACATCCTGTGTTGCCTCTCTCACATCCAGCTCCGCTGTCATCTGTGAACATGGCAGCTTTTTTTTTTTTTTTTTTTAAAGACAAGAAAATTGCAGGACACTTCAGAGACAAATCAAGTGGTTCCAAATATACAACATGTCTTTGATGTTGTCCCAAATGTTCATGGATGGTGTGTGTGTGTCACTCAAGAGGGAAACAAAAAAACATTTTCATGATGCGCATTCAAGCAATGTGATATTGTTTATTGGACAGCGGCTGTCAAAATCTGCTTTTATTTTGCTTGGATGAGCTCAGATGTTGCATATGTGTGTGTGTGCATGATATTTTTGGATCGCTGCGCATAATCTCAGTAGGTTTGTTAGCTTTAAAAGAAAATCTGATGCACTCAAGCAGTGCTAAGGGCAGGTGCAACTGCAGTCATTATGCAAATGTCTGCTTTGTCTGTTGTTGTGCTGTCAAAACAAACACACATACACACACACGGGTCCTGAGAGTTTAGTTGGCAGCTGGGGTGGAGGAGTATGAGAGCTCACTTTTACAGCACTTGATTTCATTGCAAAGCTTCCAAAGCTGGTGCCAATTACCACCACTTAACTTAACCTCCGTCTCTAAACGAATAAACATGGAAATAAGCTCCATCAGTGGAATAAACTGTAGCACTCTCACCTCACTCTCATGCTAGCTGATTAGCATGCTGGCTATCCATGCCGTAGTGAAAGGCTGTTTTTACAACTGTCACATCCTCGTTAAATGGACCCCCATCGTCGGGTCATTCCTTTGCCACCCAGTCAGGCCCCTGTGTGTTTGTGCGTCTGTCTGTGTGGGTTCAGCTCAGAGCGAGGGTGTTGATCTGACACTGAGCTGTTAAAACCACACAGGATGCCACGCACAGACAGAGGCACACAAACAAACACACACAGGGTGTCTCGTCCAAGCAGCAGTAAAGCAGCAGCTTCTGAAATAAACTAGATTTCACCTGTTAAAGGCTGAGAAATTAAACAATGTCCGATAGAGATGTTTCATCAGCCAAACAGTTCATTATCCTGATTTTATTTGGTGCTAGTAAAATATGGTAATGGATTAATTTACCTAATTTACTCCAAATAATATGGACCAAGGTTTTGCAGTTAAGCAGAATCTGAAGGGACTATTTTATTGGTCAAAAGAAGTTCAAATTGCAGCATGTTGTACCGGCACGCTATTACCTCAAAGAGATATTGATGTTGCTGCTTTTTATTGACATTTTCCGATGCTGCAATCACCACAAATTCTGATTAAATTTCTTTTACTTCCATTACATGAGGATTGAAGTGCAAATACTGCAGAACATGAACAAATAAAACTCCAATTTTCTGCAAGGTATAAGTGAAGAAATGCATGTTTGTCTTTTGCAATTTGGATAAACAGACCTCTTACATTATTACATTATCTTGTGGCCGTCAGCAGATGATTCTAGACACCTCATATCTATATTTACATTAGAAATGCTTGGATAGCCCATTAGATATACACATTTGTGGATAACCATGCAGTGCTTTGTGGCTGAAATACATGGGGCACAGATGCTATGCACTAGGCGGAGCAGAGCGGGGTTTTCCACCTGCTTCACAGACTTTGTCATTGCAGGGTGTGGATGCTTCAGTTTCACAGTATGTGTACTGAGTTTTGCCAAGTGCTTGATGATGCAGGGTTTGGAAGCATAGGCTATATTAACTGGAATTAATTAAGTGGATCGTTTTAACAGCAGGATGCATTGACTTGACTGATTTATTTTAATGAAATGTAAAAAACCCGACAAGGTTGCTCTGCTGCTTCACATTACCTTTAGTACTATAAGGTATTCATTTTATCATTTGAAATAGATTGTACTCATTTTTTACTCAGTTCTATGTCATTTTTTACCTGTTGGAGGGCTGCGAAGCTGAAAAAAAAGTAGATCATCCGCATAAAAATAACGTTAAGCAGCCCAGTGCCCACGCAGGCAAGTGTGGCTTCGGTGGTCAGTGTAGCAGCTGCAGTTGATTATAATGGACGTGCTTTGCTGCGGGCATGCTGCGGCAGACGTGTGGGCTGGGGCATGTATTTTGGTTGTAAGGCTACACTTCTCTACTGGATATTGTGGAAGAAAAAGAGAGTAAAAGAGTTTGGTTTTGTATTTGTTTGAAGGGGCAGTTCATTCCAAAATCAAAAACACATATTTTTCCTCTTACGCGTAGTGCTGTTTATCAGTCTAGATTGTTTTGGTGTGAGTTGCAGCATGTTGGAGATATCAGCTGTAGAGATGTCTGCCATCTCTCAAATATAATGGACCTAGATGGCAATTGGCAATGTCTCTTTCCAGAAATCATGACCCGGTCACTCAAGATCATCCACAGACCTTTTTGTGAGCAGTTTCATGTAGGAACTATTTTCTTTCCACCAAGAAGTGTTTATCTACTCATGGACAAGATTGTGCTCGTGACAATGTGAGATGTAAACACTGATGGCATCCTCCTTGGCTGAGCTGTGACGCTAACTCAGTGGTGCTCGGTGAGCTAGTCCTTGATACAGTTGCAGGTGTTGTTTTGAAGAAAATAGTTCCTACATGAAACTGCTCACAACAAAGTCTGTGGATTATCTTGAGTAATCGGGTCAAGATTTCCAAATGTATTTTTTCTTGGTGCTTTGAGCACCACAGGCTGAGTGCCATCTAGTTCCGTTATATTAGAAGGAAGGCAGAAATCTCTACAGCTGATATCTCAAACACTCTGCAACTCACACCAAAACAATCTAGATTGGTACAAAGCACTACAGGTAAGAAGAAAAGTATTTTTTGCTGGACTGGTTTATTCTCTGTAACCTCCCTGTTTTCTGCTGCTGCAGAAGAGAGCGAGAGAGGTGACGGAGATAGACTGACTCCACAGGTAGAAACCAGCAGGACCAGGTGTTTTAATGAGCTTGATGAAAAAAGGACTGGAACAAGCATCGACAGTCACATAAGAATGTTAACTGAGGATACAACTCTTTCACCTCACAGCAGGCCCTTTACTGTGATTGTGTGTTAAACTGGACTAACAACATAGCTTTTCTCTTTCTTTCACCCTGTGAATCCCCTTCAGGTGCAGCGTTACTTAAAACTGCCATGCAGTTTTTACCTAATCAGAACACACCCACTGTTTAACCTGAGTGCACACAGCCACATGTGTCTCTGACTGTGTGGTGTTAGTCTGTACAGTGAAGATCACAGATTCAGGCTGGTGCGTAGATCATTGCTTTCTTGACGCAGATGAACATTGGCGGTTTTGTAGAGGGTGAAGCTTTACGCAGGTAAGCAGGACAAGACCCAAAAGTTGTTTTATTAATGAATCAGCAGGCTGGTAAATGTTTAATTTAAGGGAGTGGTACTTTCTATGTGTATTTGTGTGTTGGAGAGATGGAGAAATTCCCAACTGTGTCAGCTGGTCAGAACTCGGGTGATCACATGATGGACTGAAAACAACAGAGCAATCGTATTTACTGTTTCTAAGCAACCAAATATATCAAACCCGAATGTTAATTTCAGAGGGCACGGACCTCTATCAGCTGCTGAGCCCTGGGCAACAGAGACACAGCACATGGAGAGGGTGGACAAAATAACAGAAACACTTGACTGAATAATGCAATCCAATACAACAGCTCTGCAACAAAAGCTACTGCCGTGAAACGTAAAACTGTGATCACACGATGCGCAGCAAGTTGTTTGTTATTATGTCCACCCCTTGTTCATACGCACAGATATGCTGTGCTCATTTGTTGCCTAAGTGAGTCATCTGCGGCAGTAACAGTTAGTCCATTCATAGGAGATATGACACAACAGTTTGTAAATTATACAAGAACATCTTCCTGAAACTTCAACCTCGGGAAAAATGTGTCCTTGTCAAAATGAAAACAAATTCACAAATGTCTTATTAATATGTAAAAACAACCCAAAAGTCTTTTTCAGACAACAAATTAACAGAGTTGCTTTAATTATTCTGCTCACAGATCAGGGGGGGAAATGTTGATGTAGCCAGAGGAGATTTTTGTTTTTGTTTATGAACACAGAGAGGATAATTAGGAAAATATAAAACTGTTTTAGCATAATAGTTTATAAATAATAATAAATCTTATGAGGAGATAATGAGAAGAAATATGTTTAAATATGCTTAATTAAATGAGAGAATACACACTGTGACTATAACGTGACTACAGATGTGAATAAAGACACACAACAGCATGTAATAAGACAGAATATACTGCCTGAAGTTGACGTGTGTGTTTTGCATCAGTATGTGTGCATCATAGCTGCTGGTGCATCGGTTTTTATCAATAAGCTGTGAAAACCAGCACTCCCCTGAGGTGTTGAAACCTCTGCGTACATTTTTCAGCCAAGTAAGAGAGAATTATTTAAGTAGATGTCAAAGTTCAGCAGGTGAGCCGGTAACTGTGGTCTGTGAAACCTCCTGAGAGAGTGAAAGTACGTGTGGGCAGATACTGACAGATGTAACCACACAGCGATACAGGCACGTGTACAGATACACACGCATACTGACTACACGTTGTCTCACTACGATGTTGCGTGATCAGAATCCACAAGACCCAGCAGTCAGAAAGTCAAATGGTAGAGAGCTTTAGGCAGTGAAGCTGGTGTCGTCACACTAGAGTCAGACCGATAGATCAGAGCTGCAGCATATCGGGCCAATATTTATTCTGAAATATTGGATATCAGCTCATCATGTTGTGAAGTGACAGTGTGAAGGAGCTGACTCCTGAGGCGTATGAGGCTGATGAATCCATAAAGACTAGGCGTTGATGGAGAGGTGGAGGGTGCGCACAACGGCAGCAAGGAAGAACTACGTCAGAAAAAGAACCATATTTAAAATGAGGAGCAGTAAGATGATAGGCTGACAGAGAAGGTGCGTCGCTGTGCTGTTGGTTGATTGTAAAACAGCAGATGACTCAACTGACCTACCCAGACAATGACACCTAAAGATAGTGAGTGAGCATACATGCCAGGAGTGAATGGCAGGGTGAGAGAGAAACTTACAGCCTGAGCATGAAAAGTATTGTCTTCCTGAGTGAACTAGCTAGAGCTTCATTTGTTTCTGTATTCACAACTCCACTCTCTTCCTCCATGTTTGCCAAAAATCACATTATCTTGCAAGAGTCTCGAGTCACTAGATCACATGATCACGCAATAATCCAGCCCTGACTTAAGACACCTGCCCTGTAAAGCTCCCACGATAGAAACGGTATCGCCAAATCTCTGCTGGTGTACACATTTGCTGCTGTTGCATTGTATATACCGTCGTATCCCCCAGCCCTAGTAGAGACTTTGCATCCCATGATATTCTTAATGCTTCCTCTGAGGCTTTTTCATTCTGACAATAACAAGGTTTTTGTATTTTACTGCAGATATTAATTGCTTTAGATCAGCTATCAGCAACTTTGGTTTAAAAATATCGGCCTCAGTATCAGTCTTCAAAAGCTCCTATCAGTCAAATCCTACTTCAGATATATAACACTCACACACACTCCCTCCCTACCTCTAGCTCTCTGTCTCTCTGTCTCTCTGTCTCTGTCTCTCTCTCTCTCTCTCTCGCACACGCACACACACACACACACACACACACACACACACACACACACACACACACAATAGCATCCCTGTGATGGAAAGAAGTGTTTGTTTAGAGGGCTGTTGGCTGGCCAGCCCCATGCTGCTGCCGGAGCAGAGCAGGAGGTGACGGTGGCCTGGATGGAGGTGTGAGGCCAGGCGGAGCAGTCACACAGCAGGGACAGATCACACCATCCACACGTCCAGGCAGGTGGGAGCTACCAGTGGTGTCATTCAGGATCTGCAGTGGATATTTCTCTGTGCTTGTTTAGAGGTATTTTGTTCTGGTGATCATTTGAGTTTGAGCACAAGATTATTCTCTTTAGTGTTGTCTGGACTTGATGGTTTTACTCTTCGGACTGTGTCTGCATTGGTGTATATATATTTGAGCATTTTGTAAACTTTGTCAGTTTGCTTTTACATGATTTGATAGTTTTTGATCATCTATTAGAAAGTTTGCGGAGAACAGAAGAGTCATAAGGCTAAAAGGTGGAAATGTCTGGGCTCATCTTGTTTGGTGGTACAACTTTCTTATTCCTATCATGAAACTGGTTTATTTGAATGTCTAGTAAATAAGTCTACTGTATATATACTGTAGTAAGCCTGCAGCTAACAGAAGTATTCATTGTTGATTAATGTATCTGTTAATTGATAACTGTTCTTTATTGGTTGGTTAAGACGGATTGATTTAGATGCAATGATTAATATTTCATATATTTAAAAAAAAATGTCATAAATACTGAACCCAAACTGACATCTTCGACTAACTTATTTTGCTTGAGCATCAGTTCAGACGTCCAAAGGGAGGCCTATTTAGTGATATTAAATAAGGAAAAGCGGGAATATCTTTGCTTTTGTAAACTGCAAATAATTATTTTCACTCCACAAGATTTTGTAGGGCATAAAGCAAACTTTCAATGTTATGGTCAAATCATTTTCTTTTCATTGGGTGTTTAAAGAGTTAAATATTTAAGTGGTTTGGCACTTTATTTTTGAATAGCTGACAGTAGAGAGGTGACAAGAACAGGGAGAGAGAGGATGGGTTACGAACAATAAAGGTCCCCAACTGGATTTGAACTGGGCATGTTGCAGTTACATATACATCATCTTAGACCCCTAAGCCATCAGGAGTCCTCATGAAAAGTTGAGCTTTTATCTGAAAACTTTGGGTATAGTGCTCTTGGAACTGGTACGTAATGCTGACGGACATGAACCTAACCTCAAGATATGGTCGATGATTCCACCGCAGACAGTACTCTTCTCTCTTGAACATTGAGTCCATGTAAAGCAAGAATGACGTTTCTCTCTTGACCAGTCAACGGACTGCAGTGATTCTAGCTCCACCTTTAAGTATCAGATCAATATGCTAGGTACCTCAACAGAGGGCTGATGACAAACAAGATGAAATGTAGGGGTTCTGTTGATACCATCCACAACTTCTGACGATGGCGAGGAAGAAATAACCGTTCTAATGCATAATGAACTGAAATGAACTGAACAAGACTGCTTGGTTGAAACAAAGCTTTTGTAAATACAGTAACCCATGGTATATACTGAACATCACAGACTGATTAGTGATATACAACAATAAAAGAAAACACAAGGGAGGATTGCCTCAAGGGACAGAAAGTGATTTGGTCTGCCTTTTTAAAGCATAGACTGTAAGATCCAAGGCTCTGTAGCTGATGGCGTTGAGTTGAATAGTTTCCTCTGGCTTTTCTGAGCTCTGGTCCCTGCAGGTTTTAAATAACAAGAAGTTTCAGTATGCATACCCCCAGAGAGGCGGGGTTTGGGAGCATCTCAGCAGGATGGGCTTGGCATTTGTGACGGGGTATCTTAATAAAGCATATTTTCTGCAGGCTGCTGCTGTTAAAACTCCAACTATTTGAGGGGATTTGGATTTAAGGACAGTCGGGGAGTGATTTAGTCACTCAAATAAGGTTTAGGTCGGAGGTATTAAAGAAAGGCATTTCAGAAAGGTCTGCATTCATATCGTTCCTATGTTTTCTGCTGTATCACCTCTAAGAGCAGCATATGTCAGCCCCTCCAACAGCTGTTTCTCGGGTCAGAGGTCACTGAAACGACAGTAGGGGTTACACTGCTGTTTCGACTCAATCAGTGACCTGAAGTGCACCAGCCTCTGCAAACACTCACATGACTCAGATAAACACAGAGTTTAAACTAGGAGTAGAACAAGCTGTAGTAATCAAGGATTGGATTGAATGATAACAATATGGTACAGTTTTTAAGGTTATCGCTTTTAATCTCACAGATTAATAAGCAAGTAGTAATTAAGCATGTGCGATGTAAATGTGCTGACTGATATTCTGGTAGTGGAGAACCCTGCTGTATTATAATAGGAGATGTAACGAATAGTAATACAGCAGTGGATGTAAGTAGTATTAATGATGGTGTAGGTGTCACTAATAGTGATATGGTAGTAAATGGAAATAATGTAAATGTGTTAGTGCTTGTTACTAATAGAAGTATGTTTGCAGATGTGAGTAGCACGAATGAGATAGTAACAGTAGATTTAGTCACATCACTATGTACCTTGTATGCATGAATCAGACACTTTAATAGAGGCGGATGCGCTTTTACTTCAGCTTCTCACCTCACAGCCGGATACTTCCTAACAGGAGAAGCATGGAGGGAGCTGTAGGTCAAGCTATATTTAGTTGGTGCATATTAAGTGTAATCATGTCATTAATCTTTAGTGAGCAGGGCCCTCCCGGATGCAGCCCACACCCGGCCTCGTTTACAAAGGACACAGTTCATATGTATTTTAGTTTAGAAACCACCTGGAGTATCACTGCTCTATATCTGTACTCCCTTGGCTGTGAGATTATATTTAAGCTGTTGTACTTTCCAAGCAGGTTTGTTGTAAGTACACTGTGGCACATTAGCCTCAGCGTGTTATAAACCTACTCTCACTGGTAATAAATGTCATGCTGAAAAAGATTTAGCACCTCTTTAACCTTTGTGCATACTGTAAAATGCTTTTTAAATGTCCATTTCACAGTCAATCCTTCACTTAATTGCCTTGCCTGGAGGACAGCCTAACAGTCAGAGCAACGGTCGTGCCATATTGATATCTTTTGTGCCGTACCTTGTGTGTTTGCTCATTGGAAACAACAGTTGGTAAACTTTGATCGCACAATCATTAATCTGCGGTGACTCTGCTTGATGACTTGTTTTATGTGGTTTACTTTGTGATTACGTGGGCCAGCCAGCACACTCGCTGTATAATGGGTCACATGGGCTCTAAACAAAGCCTGTCTGCCTATCAAATCCTCTCGCAGTCCAGTGACAGCTCAGCAGTCTGCTCAGGTTGCCAGGGCTGCTGTCATAGCAACTGTGTCAGTGTAGATGGTTTGCTTCTCCCTTGCCCTGCTGACGAAAGTCTGCTTGGTTTGAATCCTGTTTTGACTGTGTCACCAGTGTGGCCAATATTGTGTTGTGAGCTTTGCTCAGCACGATATGAGCAGCCAGTCACTAAATATAAAGCTTTTCCTTCCACTTTCCAACACTGGTTTGTCTGCCAAAGTACCATTTGTTTGCTATCCAGCTTGATATCTAGAAAACTAGTTGGGACATTTTAATTGAAATGGTGTTAATACTTATTTTACCACTCCTCTTACAAATCTCATAACACATTTGGATGAATATGGAAAAATAAGTTGTTTTTTTTTGTTTTGTTTTACATCCCATATAATTTCCTGTGTTATTGGTCAAAGGAAGCCGATTTGACATATCTACATGTGCTGAAACAACTTGATAAATTGTAGTCGTCATTAGTCTGACTCATTTAAAATCTTGTAGAAAACATCCTTGTACAAAGCCTTAACAGTTCTCATCGAGACACAGACATTCTCTTAAAAACATGGCAACCATTACGTGCAGATCTGGATCACGGATCCAAGCAGCCGAAATTCTGAAGTTTCCTCTGTGGGGTGGTCGGGCTCAGCCTTAGAGATAGGGTAAGGAGCTCAGACATCTGCAGGGGGCTCGGAGTAGAGCCACTGCTCCTTCACGTTATAAGGGGTCAGTTGAGGTGGTTCGAGCGTCTGATCAGAATGCCTCCTGGGCGCTGCCCGTTAGATGTGTTCCGGGCACGTCCCACTGGTAGGAGGCCCCGGGGCAGACCCAGAACACGCTGGAGGGATTTCATATCTCATCTGGCCTGGGAACACCTGGGGGTCCCTCAGGAGGAGCTGGAAAGGGTTGCTTTGGAGAGGGACGTCTGGGGTGCTTTCTCTTTGCTTGCTGCCCCCGCCACTCAGTCCCAGATAAGCGGATGAAAATGGATGGATGAATGGATTATGTTATATTATGAAAATAATACATTTATAGGTTTGTGAGACCTTAGCAGATGTATGCATTTCCCAAGTGCCTTGTAAGATTTCAAATGTATGCTGTTTACTGGCATGAAATTAGTATTTATTGCCAAAGACCAATAAATATGAGCAGATTTAGTTCCCCATTACAACAGCCTGTTTTTCATTGTTCCAGCTGTATCAAATCAATGACTAATGAAGGACATATGGATCTGTATTTTATCCTTGTTAGTGAAAATGTTCAGCACCTCTTTCCTGAAATTTTATAGCAACATTCAGGTTGGAACATTTTGTGCTGTCAGCTCTCCTTTAGAGATAGACTTGTAGATGTTCACTTCCAATTTCCCCATAGCGCCATCATGAGAAGCGTGCAAAAGACAGACCGGCATGCTTCCTGACATTATACAAATATGCAAATGTGAATGGAAATGTGCAGGGTGCATTGTCTTACAGCTGTGTCTGTCTTTCTGTCCAGATTGAGAACATTGATGCCTGCCTCAGTTTCCTGGCAGCCAAAGGAGTCAATATCCAGGGTCTGTCTTCAGAGGGTAAGCTGGACTCCTGTACCTCTGCTTTCACTGGAACAAGAAAGGTAGACCCCAACCCAGGCCAAGCCAGGCCAGACCAGAACAGGCTACTAAATGTCCTTTGTGCAATGGAAAAAGAGATAAAGAATGGCTACTTGATACACTGCGGCATTTTTATTGGCAAGCTTTTTTGCCAGGACACACTACATTAATGCCAGACAGTACACATTAAAACACGTAGGCTCAGCAGGGGCTGATTACTCCATATATATTAGTGCTAATGTACCAGAAAGCTTACAATAGTGCTGTGTTTAAATGTAGTCTACGTCCAAAAAAGACTGATGCTGGCTTAAACGTTCACATCATATTATTCACACGAGGAATAACAATAGTACGGGTAGTAATACTGCTAGTGTTATCATTGGGAAGAACAGTGAATCATTGAACTGCAAGAAAGACGCTAGGTCAGTTCTCGGTCCTGTAAGGAGTACATGTTCTCTCAGTGTTCTGTTGGGACTTTTCTCTTGCAATTCAAGAACATACAAGTCAAATAGACTGGAGATCCAAAGACACCAGTAGATGGCACATTACATTCATTCTGTTACTACAGTTTTGCAAGAAAATACCAGCGTACTCGCTGCAGCTCACAGTCTGTTTACTTAATCCCGTCAATGCCAGATAAAGGCATTAGCAGGTGAGGTTAGGGCATGCACGTTCTTCTAAACCAGTGGTTCCCAACTGGTGGGTCAGGGTCCAAAAGTGGGTTGCAGGTCCATTTTGAATGTGCAAGTGACTCTGCTTTTCTAAAATTACATGTAATTTTGAAGTACAGTGAATTTTTGGGCAGCAGTAGCTCAGTCCATAGGGACTTGGGTTGGGAACCGGAGGGTCGCCTGTTCAAGTCCCCGTCCAGACCAAAAATATGGAGCGTGGACTGGTAGCTGGAGAGGTGCCAGTTCACCTCCTGCCGAGGTGCCCCTGAGCAAGGCACCGAACCCCCCAGCCGCTCAGAGCGCCTGTCATGGGCAGCCCACTCTGACATCTCTCCACTTAGTGCATGTATAGGTCCAGTTTGTGCATGTGTGTGTTCGGACCTGTGTGTAATTGACAACAGAGTGAAAAATTGAATTTTCCCTCGGGGATTAATAAAATATATAAAATTAAAAAAAAAAATTAATTAAAAAAATTAATTAAAATTTTGAAGTGCTGTTTTGTGCTGTAGGGTGAGTGACTAACGGACAGCTACTTGACAGAGACAGCAAACTAGCTTGATGGCATGTCCGAACACGAGTATGATGCTGAATATATTAAACTGTGGACCGCGAACCAATGACTAAGGAGAAATCTGGACCCCATGGCTGAACCAGTTGGGAACCACTGTTATAAACAATAATTAAACAGTTGTAAACCTAGTCGAAGTCTTTGTAGTCAAACTGAAAATACGCAACAGCAGCAATTGGCATGAAACTGTTGCACAGCTGTGGCGGGCGGTACCCTTTATTAGTCTGGTGAACTGTCCAGGTTGTACCCCATCTCTTCCCCAACGTCAGCTGGGATAGGGGGATAGGGATCCAGCACCCCCGCGACCCCTTACAGGATGAGTGGCTATGGAAATGAATGAATGACCATTTAAGTCTAGGGATGTTCTGATACCTTTTTTTTTTCTTCCCAATACCAATTCCAATCCTTGAATTTGCATATGAGCCGTTAACGACTACTGATCCGATACCAGTACCTAAAGAAATCAGTTGTTGTATACCACTAACCCTGTACAAATGTGAAATGATTACTGTCGTTGTTGTATGGCATGGCTCAGGTTAAATCCTAAACTGCTGTGACTTTCCATCATAAAATTGCTAATGCTACCATTACATTGTTTCCTTCTTTACCTCACCTGCCTTTTCCTTTTTGATATTCCACTTTGTCCTTCTCCCTGACCTGCAGAGATCCGAAATGGTAATCTGAAAGCCATCCTCGGCCTCTTCTTCAGCTTGTCCCGCTACAAACAGCAGCAGCAGCAGCAGCAGCAGGCCCAGCGGCAGAACTCCCAGCCCTCTCTCCCACCCAACGCCCAGCCCCAGAGCATTCACCCTCCTCTGAGCCAGCAGAGCAGCGCTCCGGCCCAGCTCAGCCACTCTACGCATGGGACTCCTGCCCTCACAGCCCAGAAAGCAGCGCAGGCCGAGATGCAGTCCAGGTGAGGCTCGCTGACACGTTAAAACAAACTGTGGAAACTGGAAATATAAGAAATGTAACCTTGAAACCAGGTGAATGGGTTTATGTCTTCACTTTCTTGCTGTTTCTGCTCTTCTAATCCATCATTTTGTCACCGCTGTCCTCCTGTTCACGCCTGCTGTCATTTATAACTGTAAACCTGACCTCTCTGTCTCTGTCCTCTTCCATATCTCTCCTCTCTTCTTCTCCTCTAGGGATGGGTCTCAGAGTAAACTGCTCAAGTTTTCCCTTGGTCAGAAAAAGACCTCTAGGTCAGCTTCCTCTGCCTTTCTGTTTTCTTGCACCTCCCTCTCTTTCCTCCAGCACACTTCCTGTCCTGTCCCTTTCCTGGAAAAAGGAAGGTAGAAATTGCCCCTAATCAAGTATAACTTCTCTTTTGTACCGTAATGGGTTTCATGTTGTTTCTTTGTCTGTGATTAAGGGCAATATCTACTACAAGCACTATCTAATATGCATGAGTGGTAGTGTTGAGCAGATAGGAACTAAAGCCCTGGGCTCCATTTTCGGACAGGCCTGTCTGTCTGGCAGCACGCCTCATTTGGCAGGCCTGCTAAATGGGCTGTGAAAGACCTTTAGATAACCCTTAAGTAAGTGTGTGTGTGTGTGTGTGGGTTTGCTTGCTTGACAAGCACATCCCCCATATAATGTGACATTAATAATTAACACAGAAAGAATCTGTGGCTGGAATGTGCGTCTATAATATGTGTTGTTAAAACGTAGCTTCCGTCTGCGTTCACTGTGATGCTCTCGAGTCCTTCTGCGTTCACATTTGCCTCTCTTTCAGCATGCAGTGTCGTATTATGTGATGATGCGCCTTGAAATTGGATTTAGGATGCGGTTTTGCATGCTGCCCATCCCAGATTCTGTTTGCATTGCACCTGCCCCGCCACTAGCTCCTCTCCAAAGCAATGTAAGGGCTCCACCCTCTGGTCAGTTTGTGTAACTACAAGAGTGAGAGATTCTCCAGGTGTTCACCCAAAAAACACTTGGCTTTTATGTTCTCTGTTAAAGGCCCCAATCAAAAAAGTATACAGATTTCCTCATTTTTTAAAGGTTTTTAAAGAGTTTATGTAAATTGCTATTATTTGCAAATATTGCAATTAAAAGACCTGTTTTATTCGTCTATGATCTAGGTTGGGATTCAAAATAATGCCAGTGCTCTTTTCACACACAGAGAGGCTGCAAATCAGCATTTTCCCCCTCAAAAATGTACAAATAATCAAATCTAAATGCTTTAAATAAGTAAATCTGCCACCATTTCTGCTATTATGTGCACTGGAATTGAGCTCATATGATAATCACTTACACATCAGTATAAATCAGTCATATGCTGGTCAAAGACAGACAATGTGAAAGAATCAAAATGAAGGGCTTGCAGCACACATACAACCCAGCTTCAGACCAAATTCAAGCTTCTTGGTATTTATATAAACATTTACTAAAAACTCATGAGCGAGTGAGCCTGAAGAAGCAAAAGTAAAATGTTCTCTTGCTCTCCTTTTACTCCTTTGCAATACATTTTTTAAATATACGCTATGCAGGATTTTCCCTAAAAATGTGACCCACTAGTGTGCGGAAGTGTATTTTTCTGCAGAGACTCGGCCTTTGCCTGCATTTTCTTATTTTCTGTGTTCAACACGTTCATGAGCGTGTACCCCACAGCGCTCTGGTGAAGTTGGGGCTTTATAAAAAGGTAGTGACCAGGTGCCAGACCATAAGCATCATGCATCCAAGAGACACAGCACTGAAGAATGCAAATATAGCCTGGCAACGCCAAACGAGTGAATCTAGAGTTGGCTTTTACTTTCACTCTTGCTGGCAAGCGTGTTTGCAAACCGTAATAGCCCAACCTGCACAGTATACGATTTATAAATACCTAGAAGTTTTGAGTTGGTCAAGAGATATGTTTAAAGTTCTGTAAGACTTAGTGCTTTATGTATTTTAAGCAAAAAGTAATCGGCAAAAACATTTTTTTTCTTTTGTATTTTTGCCTGTATTTGACTTTTGAGATTATAAAGTGACAGGTTAACGTGTAAAGATATGTCCATGTTAGTTCTGACACGTTGTATTTTAAAATACAATTGTTTTCACCCATTAACTCGAATATTTCCTCTATACACAGCCAGTCCAAAGGGGGAGGGCAGTAGACTGACTGGTCCTGCCATAATTGAGAGCCAGATGATGTAAGGCCACTCTTGACCAAATGATGTGGTGAGACCTATTACCTTGCAGTGGCCAGATAAATAATGGCCAGTCAAAGTAAATGGCATGCCGGAAATGAGAGTTTCCATAATGTATACAAGAGCTGTGAGACAGAGAGCTGTAATCTGCTTATCAGCACCCGCCTCACAGTCCCAGGATGATGATGATGATGTCGCCTCCTGTGAATTAGCATTTCATTAGCAGTCTGCGTGCCACAGCCTGGTCAGATTACAGCTCGGCTCACACACCTCACTGAAGGCGACATATCGACTCGCAATATGGAATCAAGGTGTTGTAAATTTCACCAAGGCTTATCAGTGGCTAATATATCCTGTCTAATCCATGAGGGGAAATAAAGGAGCAGGGTGTGTAATCTGAGGCTGCTGAGCTGACAGTTCCCCTGGGACCTACACGCTGTCAGGCCGTCCGACGCACTCAGATACTTCCACACTGCTGTGTGAGCTCATCCGTCTCCATTACATTACTGTAGGTGTATATAGGGAGGTGGGGCCAAGCAGAGCTGCAAAGAAAGCGAACGATAGCTGCGTTTACATTTACTAAATTGTGTTATGTTTAGATCCAAGCCACGGACTTTCAGATTGAAGATGAGCCAGTTGTAGGCATGTACTGTATCTTGGAAACTTTCAAAAGAGCCTAAAACAGTAGACAGCATACAGAAAGGCGGCAGCAGGATGACTGAGTGCCTAGTTAAGTCATCGATTTGAGGTTGGCTCGACCTTGCAGCCCAGCAAGAGTGTGAGAGGAGAACTTTTCCCCAAGGAAATCAATAAAGTAGGACAAAAAAGTTTGTATCATGAATTCAGTACATCAGCTTCCTCGGGCATCAACTGAGTTCACAAGCTGCATATTCACAGTGTGGAAAACAAAGTCAGAGTGATGCTTGTGTGGGACGATTAAAAATATTCATCACTTTGGGAGGCTACTCATAACCTTTAAACAGATCTTGAATAGCAATAGCTTTATGTGTATAGCACTTAAAGCTATTTCTCTTTTTGACGTTCTGTAACACAGAAAGGGAATTCTTTATTAGCAGTCCTGAAATGTGATGTTGAAGAAGTTGTAGCTTAATGCTGTACCTTTTGATTGGTTTGCTATGTAGGGACACCCTTGTGCTGCTCTGCCCTGTTCACATAAAACACTGCATGGTCCTTCTACTCTCAGTTCTAATGAAGTGAACCCCTTTTCTTTAAATTTAGAAGCTGTAGACTGGATTTGTCCCAACAGAATGTGCTAGAAACGTGCAGTAACCCAATGTGTTCCCTCAGCGTGTGTGATGAAGGCTTTATATCGAACATATTCTTTCTTCCCTCCTTTCTCTTTGTCGCTTCTCTCTTTCTCTCTCCATCAGACTTCCCGGCCCCTCGGCGAGGGTGTCCACTGCCGGCAGTGACATCCCTCCAAGAGGCTCTGCGGTCAGTGCTGCTGGGAACAGACGCAGCCAGGGCTTCAGTGACAAGACCAAAGCCAACTTGAACCTGAACAAAGGTAAGGCTCATGTGCAACCACACACAGACACAAACACACTTAGTTTTGCCATGGATGGCTATAAATACCATCATGATAACTGTAACCTTGAGATGGCCTCAACAAATTGTGAGTCTGTGTGTGTGAGAGAGAGTGAGACACATTAGAAAGGAGACCGTAACCTTGCAGCTCTTAAAAATGTTAATGTTGCAGTGTTGAGGACAAATTTAAGGTGGACTGTGAATCCTCTGGGTGCCAGTTAAAAACACGAGTTTGCTCTGTTGCTTTGAGACCAGGAGAAAGTGTTAAATACATGCTAGAAAAAGATGCATGGCCCCTCAGCGTGTACTGTAATGCTGCACTGAAACAACTGTGTCCTTTCAAGAGAAAATTCCCCCTTTTAATGTTTCAGTTAACTCGGAACATTAATATTTCACGTTATGAGGGTAGAGCATTTATCCTCAGTTTCTGTAACAAACATTCGGTTGTTGGATGCTGATGTAAATGTATTCTCTGACTGCAGCCTCAGTGACTGGTCTGAACAGTGTGCGTGAGGAAAAACCTGTGTGTGGTTACTGTTTTAAGGACATTGTGTGTGAGTGTAGGAGGTGACAAGCTGTGATTTATTGGAGTTGCAGTGTTATAGTGACCTCCATTTGGCTGCTGTGTTCGTCCTCACAGGTTGAGAGGGTTACGGTCAGTGTGGCCTGCTCGGATCTGAACCACTTAGGGCATTTATGGCTGTGTGTTTGAATAAAGGAGAGCATCAGTCCGCTGTCATTAGAAACTGAAAACTTCTGCTGTGTTTAGTCTGGAAGAACAGTGCCCTCCTCCTGTTTGGTGAAGTCAAACCACCCAGCAGAATTGTCTTTAGGAGCTCTACTAAATTGGAACCATTTCAACTTTGTTTTTGAGAACTTGTGTTTCTGTCAGTTTGGTATTATACTACAACACCCAGTAGGCTTGTGCATTTGACTTTCAGTAACTTAAACAGATATAGAAAAATATGTTTTCTAAAACAGTTGTTCATCTTTTGTCCTGATGATTCAACCGGGAGAGTTTTGTTTTCAGTAGGAGGCGGAAATGTTCTCTCACACGTTTATTCCAAACTTCTCTGACCCAGTTTAACTCGCACTGCCCAGTGTTTTGAGTTCTGCAGCATACAAACTTGCAAGTGTGTTTGGCAGTATATTTAGTGAGAGCAGTGTTGAAATAGCTTCTGTCACAACTCAGTGGGCCAAGGCTTTATATAGACTGTCAGTGTTCACAGTCTAAACTCATTACCCTGCATTACACAGAGAATTCTGACCGCCCAGAGAGAAAGAGAGGTGTGTGTGTGTGTGTGTGTGTGTGTGTGTGTGTGTGTGTGTGTGTGTGTGTTAGTGAGTGAGAGAGAGAGAGTGAGACAGACAGAGAGAGAGAGAGAGAGAGTCTGTTGTCTGTGTTTAAAGTGACAAATTAACAGGGACCAACACTCTGAGCATCACTGTGGGACACTTATTCTGATGTGCAGCTCCATTGGAGATGGGAGAGTTTCTAGCAGACAGTGTTGTGTTCATGGACAGGTATATAAGAAATTTGCAAGGGTCAGTATCAAAGGAATAGTCCAACATTTCGGATATATGTTTTCTGTCTGTGTGCTCTTCACATTTGGATAAACTTGGCATGAATGCTAGAAACAAGTTCTATCTTGTTTGTTTAATCCACGCAAAAAACTGAAGTGTAAATACAGCAAGTCGTGATTTTAAAGAGTGTGTGTGCGGGACTATTTCTTGGCCTGGCCAGCAATGACCACCTGGAGTCTGTCACCATGAGGTTGCCAGGCTGCTTCGTGCCAAGCTAAGCTAGCTGGCTGTCAGCTTTAGCTTTATATTTATAGTCCAGACATGAGAGGGGAGTGATCTAAACCTGGGGTGAAATCGAACACACGAATTTCCCAAAAAGTTGAACTGCTCCGTTGATATTAAAAATCGTAGTATTTGTAGAAGTAGTAGTAGTAGCATTAATGTTAGAGATGTGATTGACCAATTAGTGAGCAAGGTTTCTCTAAGAAAGGACCGAAGCTCATTTACAAATCAATTTTGTTAAAAAAAAAAACAAAACGGTTTGCATAACACGATAATTTACCTTATCCTGGCAAACAGGTGTGCATGTATGTTTTGGAGCAGCAGACCATGTGATTGGAGGTAGGAAGTATGAAAATCACTTGTCAACCCCCCTCCTTCTTACTGTGTTGTTGACATGCTGCCAAGCTCCTCCCCTCTGCCATACCACCACACTCCTCCTCCTCCTCCTCCTCCTGCTCCTGCACTCTCTGGATGTCTGGCCATGGTTTGGGACTCTCCCATCTCCTCCTGTCCTTTTCTTCTGTCTCTGTTCCTCCTGGACATCTGCAGCACCTATGAGGTTTGTCAGCTTGCACTTGTAGATTGCCTTGAGCTAGGACTGCAGGTTATAGTCTCTGATGTAGAACTTGAGGTTTGCATTTGAACTTATAAAGTATGGTAGAGGATTGATTCAGTTTTAGAGGTTTGTTGTTGTTGCTGCTAAGCTGCAGAAAGCAGGTTTGTTTTTCTGTGAGCGGATGTCAGATCAGCTGCCCTGAACCTTTTAGTGAATAATTTGATTTGTTAGTAGTGAGGTTGCAGGGATATTGGTCATGTAATTAGCCAACTTTTTGCTTCATTAGTGTAAAACTGACACTGATTTAGAATTTATTTCACCTTTCCAAAGTGTCATTAAAAGTCTGACAGTGTGATCAGTCTGATATGTCAGTTTAGTGTTTGCCTTAAAAGAACATGGTGGGACACAGTATGTTATATGTGCTTGTTGTGAGGTTCAGATGGTTAGAGAGGCACCTGCAGCTTCTATTGTGAGGCCAGATCTGCTCTGTGTCATTGGCTCTGACACCAGAATGGAGTCACATTACCACACCGCTGTACAGTACAGAGACAGACCTTAATCTTCTCCTCTGCTCTGCATTAACATAAGGCGACAGCGTCTGGGTGTCCACCAAGTGACACAGAGCAGAGACACACACAGAGAGCAGGGGGCACCTGTGGTGGCTCTGTGTTTGTGTATGTGCATGCTTCTGTCGCTCATGTATTTCTGTGTGTGTATGTGTGTGTATGGCTGGGTCCCTTGCTGAATGAATAGCCTTCTGATGAGCTGTAGCGTCACTGTTTGAGTGTATTCATGTGGAGAAACTTTAAAAAGTTTCAGTCTCCACACAAAAGCCGGCTGTCCCGCTCACTTTTGGGAGCACAATGACTGAGGAGGGAGAGAGAGCGAGAGAGCGCAGGCTTCTGAAATCAGAACGTGATGAGTAAGCAAACACCTGCAGCCTCAAACTTTGTGCCAGTCAGATATGATTTGTGTAGATTTTGCAAATTAAAAGTCCATGGAGGTGTCAGAAAATGAAATAAAACTGCCCTCACAGTGCTCTCTCTGTGAGAAATCTTCTCTGCACCTTGGGTTTACAATCAAATAACACGTTTTCAGTCTTGCATGTGAGCAGGGCATTTTCAGGTCAGCAATTTGGTCGTTGACGGACTGAGAAGGTTCAGCTTAATGTCTTGTGACCAGTGTGAACATGAGAGAGGTTGGAGGGCTTGTGATGTCTAAACAGTGTCAGCCCACGCTACCTCTAATGCGTTTACCGCTTGTTTTTTTGTGGGCAAGAAATGGTCACACTGCCGTATGTTCGCTCCGGTCACCGGTCCTGCTGTTTGAAGCTTTTGAAGTTGCTGAGCAGAAAAAAACATCCCCCTCTCTTCTAAACTTGACATGCATGCACAGACATGTACACACACTCGCACGGAGATGAGCGTTGACACTTGTGTGAAATTACATGGTTTTCCTCGGCTGTAGAGGGGCATTAATACAAAGGAGCGCACGCACAGACACATGAGTGTGACCATCCATGAAAAGAGCTTTGGGTCCACTTTGGCTGATTTCCTTAAATGCCTTGATGTTATCAGGAAGGCTTTGAGAGGACTAGGCAGCTGGGCCAACCCTGAGACAGAGTCAGAGAGAGTGAGACAGTTTTTTATGGCAGACAGGGAGCGGAGTGGTGGTCTGTGAGTCTTTTCACCTCGGGTACTCCTATACCTACTGTCATGTTCTGCTCTTGATTTTATTCTCCAATGACTGCCATAATTAAGCAGTTAACTCATAAACACTGAAATTCTTTCAACATGTTTCCCCCAGCAGTTTAAGTCCAGGATCTGGCCCAAGGCTGCACAGGGTGGGTCATTAGGTCAGTGACCCATTCTCTGGGCATGTTAAGACTCTTCTGTGTTTATTTTTGAAGGAAAATTGCTTCCGCAAGTGCATTTTGTGCAGATAATTTAAAGCTGGTTTCTTAAATGCGGCCAGAGTAAAGCCAGATTGATCCATAGAGACCTGTCTACCAGGTCTGTATCCATTTGATTGTAGTTGTTGTTTTACAGTGTGAGGCTGTGTTTTTTATTTTATCTTAAAATATTCAGGCGGCTGTGCCTAAAATGAAGACTCACGCAGCATTTTCCCCTCCAAAATGAAATCTACCCCACCTTGTGGTTGCTTTGTTAATTGTAAGAAAAAGTAGCAGGTTGAATTTTAAACCAGAGGAAAACACTTGACTCTGACTTTGGCATTTCCTTAATTTGTGATGGACTGAGGTGTTGAACCTTGTCTGGAATCCTTGGCTGGGTTTATGATGCAACAGTGTCCAAGTCCATCACTCTCGTGTCACTTCTGACCCGACACGTTGAAGATTGACCACCTTCCTTCACCCTTAGCAACCCAACTGGAGCGTGTCAGTCCCGGTCAGCGGGTCCAGTCATGACAATGACCAGCTGTACCCAGTGTCCAGGGCCTCTCCATGTCCTGCCTTTCCTCTTCTGTTCCTTCCTGACCCGAAATCCAAACTGACCCCATTCACGGACAGCACAGGCCGTCCTGCTGGCCCACATCAAAGCTTCACTCATCCCAAACCTGCAGTGCCAGTCCCCCGTATTCTCTCAGCCTGTTCCATAATCACAGCAGGTCCCCCTCTCATTCAGCCGCCTCCAATGGGACTCCAGCTATTAGCAACCTGACCCACTTTCCCGATTGCTAACTGCTAGCACGGCTAATTGGTCTCTAATCAGTTCCTAATGGCTGCATTGTTTCAGGCTGCTCTCACTAAATGCTAAACAGGGGGAGAAAGGAGAGGCGGCGAGCGGGTGCCTATTTCCAATTAGGACATGAAAGGTGCTGAAAAAATGAAACAAAGTTGAGAGCCAGATGACAGAGGGGTAAACAAGTGGGTTGAGTGTTTAATATTCTGTGTAAATGCTGACTTAATGAGACCACATAAATAACATATGAATATGGAAGTAATGTGGCTAACGTGAATTAAAGGAATATTCACACATTAACGAATAAGCACTGTGAAAGTCATATGATTATTTTCTATCGGAAATATCACCATAAGTATTTTGAATGAATAGTTCAGCACTAAGTCTTATTTTGTTAAACAAAGAAAAGTTTAAAATCCAGTGGCGTAATGTAAAAAAATAAAAAATCCCCAATAAAAATCAACTTGGTTTTAAAATGTTCGAAAGTCATCATGGTCATCATCTGTCCCTTCTTCAAATCCTTGTATTTGGAAAAAAGGTTTAAAAACCAAAAAAACAAAAACAAAAATGCACACTATCAATCACTTGTCACTTTGTCCTTAAAATGTCTTAAATTCAATTTTATAAAAATCAGGCCTTAAAAGTCATTCAGTAGTTTTAAATTTGATTTTCTGAGGTCTTAGTTGCAACAAACATTTTATGTATCCACCTTTTGATTTATTTTTATTTTTCATTGTATTTATTCTATTTTTTTCTATTATTTTGTTCATTTTTTACTTTTATTTTTATTTTATTTTATTATATTTTTGGCTCAAAATGAGCCAAGCTCATCTGCATGATAGTCCCCATTTCTGATGCTACAAATCTTTAAATCTAACACTTACTAACACTGTACTTCATACTTGCACCTGTTGGCAAAATGTAGATTAACCTGACACTCTAATAACCACATCCCTACATAAAACCTACCTCTGCATGGGACCACATATATGTATATGTATGTATATATATATATATATATATATATATATATATATATATGTGTGTGTGTGTGTGTATATATATATATATATATATATATATGTACCTTTATACTCATCTGCAATGCTTTTAATAACAAAAGATGATTTGTCTTAAAATTGCTTTATAATGATCTTTGAAAGATCTTATAAAGCTTTAAATCTAAGTGTCTGATACCTATTGACACCCTGCTTGTACTTACTTGTTTCAGTCCTCAGATGTTCATCAGGTAAAATTCATACAAACAGCACCAGGGCCTTCGACAAATAGTAAAAAAACATATTGGAAAATGCGTCTTGCCACTTAAATTTAGAAACAAGACTCTATGGACTCTATAACTAACAAGAATTACTTAATATGATTTAGAGTTGTGGGGATATTGCTCAATTAATAAGCCAATCTTGCTACTTTGGTGTGAATTTGCAGTGTATTAAGAACCTAAACTCCCATAGGTCTAAGGTGTGCAACACAGCAGCAGCAGGGGCTTAGAATAAATATGAGTCAGTGTGTGTATGTGTGTCAGGTATGTTGCAACAGAACTGTTATGATTAATTCCTCCCAGTGCTCCCTGCACAGGCCCTCACTCTCAGCGGCCGTTGGAGTTTGAATATTCAAATGTTACTGGTCTGAACTGTGTGCTGCTGGTAGCACCCCTCTGCACACACTGACAACCCCAGCAGCTCTCAGGATACTCTAGTTCACTCTAGTTCTCACAGTAAGAACAGTGACTTGACGCCAGGGATTTCAGCTCTTTGCTTGCTCCTTCAGTTTTTGGTAAGTGTTCTTGTTGAGATGCTGTTGAGTCACTTGTTGCAGATTTAACCCAGACAGTTTGTTTTTGGGTGATAAATCTGTGACAATGGTTTACAGGAGCATGTTTCCATGACAAAAAAGGCTTTCTGTTCTGTTAAAGTTAAACTGTGTTTTTTATCCCATTTATAAATCTAATTTACAAGAGGCTGAGTACATGTAACCAGATGTAACCAGACAGTGTTTCTTTGTAAAGCACAGGGACGCTGACCAAAAGCAGCCCTTATAAGTACAAGCCTTATAAGTGCTGCAGCACTGCTTCTTGACTTGGCCTGCTTGGCAAGACTTTAAAGCACTTGAGTCTGCGCCTCATTGTTTTTATACAAAGTTTGTGATGGGCTCCTCTCATTGTTAGTGCTAAGGAGTTTTTAACAGTTTTGGTGGCCAGCCTGATGGAAAGTAATGGCACGTTGGGCTGTATCAACACAGGCCACCTCCAGGCCCTTATAAGGCCACTTTGTGTGGGGTCAAAGATGACTTAGCATCTGGTTTCTCTTCTCTCCCCCAGATCCTCCCTGTGCTTGACTTCTCCTCCTCAGCTGTACCTTCCTATCTCATTGTTTAATAAAATGTCTCTTTTCTGGTGCAGATTCCTCAGAGGGCATGACCTCACAGCCTTCAGTGATGACTGAGCATGCTCCGTCATCTGCAGTGACTGTCAGCTCCTCCACCAGCATCCCCGCTGCTACCTCCGCTCAGATTCCTCCCCCATCGTCATCATCTTCATCCTCTTCCACAGCCATTCCCCAGCCCAACAGCAAGCCCTGGAGGAGCAAGTCGATGAGCTCCAAGCACATCTCTCCTGCTCCCTCCTCCACCAGCACCCCCGCGTCTGCCATGCAGCCCGTCAAGCAGGAGAAGGACGCGTCCTGTAAGGCTGCCCCGGCAACTGAAGCTCCCCCTAAGGTTGTCGCTCAGAAGTCAATGCTAGAGAAGCTTAAGCTCTTCAACAGTAAAGGAGGCTCCAAATCTTCCACCTCCTCCAATGGAGCAGGGGCTCAGACTGACAATGCTGCCCCAGCAAGGCAGCCCGGAGCAGTGCAGGTGGAGAGAGCCGAGACTGGCTCCAACACCGACCCCATGGAGGAAGATGATGGCAATGTCCGTCCAGGAATGAATGGCACCAGCAACGGGACGGCCTACGGAGCAGCTCCCTCAGCAGGTACTACTGTGTCCACAACCGCCAGCAGCCCCAAAATCGCCCTGAGGGGCATCGCCCAGCGCACTTTCAGCAGAGCTTTGACTGCCAAGAAGGGCTCTGTCAAAAGCACAGAGAAATACAAGGAGAAGGAGAGAGGGAAGGAGAAGGAGAAGGAGAAAGGGAAGGAGGTGGGGAAACGCATCTCAGTCTCCGACAGGACAGAGCTCAGGGGTGAGGAGCTTAAGGAGGAAGTAGCACCTGTTGTAGACACAGACAGCTCAAACAAAAGGACCTCTAAAATCACCAGCTTCATTCCCAAGGGGGGTAAAGTGGCCAAAAAGGAGAGTTCCACCCCTGCACAAAGCGGAATACCAAAGCCAGGAGGCAAAGCCCCGGGAGTCGGGGGGAAAGCTTCCTCAGTGAAGGAGGCGGGGGAGAGGCCTCGGAGCATGCGGTTAGGAGGGGGGCTCGCCATGCACCGCGGACCCCTGGACAGAGACAGGGACAGCAGGCACTCCAGCTCCACCTCCAGCCTGGCCTCCACAGAGGGAAAGACCAGCGCCTCCCCTGTGGCAGGTGGAGGCACTACACAGAGCACAGCCAGCAACACCATCAGCGTGCAGCTACCTCAGACTCAACAGCACCACAGCCACCCCAACACGGCCACCGTCGCACCTTTCATGTACAGGTGAGACCACACAGACTGAGCCTGGGAACACATGTTAAAGCAATGGAAAAAATGGTTTTCTCTTTAGTATTTCTCCATCACATGAAACATTTATAACAACATGAGTAACAATCAAAGATACAGTCATGAATAAAGGCATCATTTATTATTTGAATAAGGATTTAAAGGAGCAGTGTGACGAATTTAGGGGGATCCATTGGCAGAAAGTAATTGCTGTATTCTTGTCAGCTGAGAATGAGCCCTTCATACCTACATAGGCAGCAGATTCCACAGAGTCCGCCATGTTGCACTACTATGTTTCTACAGTTTCCTGTGGGGTGAGGGCGAGGGTATTTAGGTGGTTGCAGTCTGCAACCTCACCAGCAGATGCCACTAAATCCTACACACTGCTTCTGTAAGACTTCAGTTACCACAGTCTGCTTTATCAGGACTGTGTGGGTGATTTTAATCTCAGATTCAACTTAAATTTCAACTCCATAGATCACAGAGACACACCATTGACAGTAATAATTGACAATCCATAGTTTATGTGACAGATATTAATTTGAAACAAAAGAAAAACATGCAAACACTTGAATCAACAAAAAATAGAGACACTTTTATTGCAACGTCTTGAAAAAAAAAAAAGGAAGATTAAAGGGGAACATCACCTAAAGTAAGAATTCCAATATGTTATTTCCATGACCGAGAAAAGTTCAGTCAACATTTGTGAACATGAGCTACTCTCTCTCTCAAAGTCAGAAACCACAGAAGGAAGTCTCAAACTTGGGATGTCATGCTAGATGATATTTTTGGACTGTCTTAGACCACGGGAATAACATATAAATTCTGAAAATGGGCGTAGTTCCCCTTTAAGATCCAGACCAAATATAGAAAAGCAAATAAAATGCAGTACAGAATAAGATAAAGCACAGGCGTTCATGTCTCTGTATTAATAGATAATATTTCTGTATTGGGTCTGCTGCATTGATTTTTTTTTTTTTTTTTTAAAGATATTTTTTGGGCGTTTTAGCCTTTAATTGATAGGACAGTTTAAGCGTGAAAGGGGGAGAGAGACAGGGAAGGACATGCAGCAGAGGGCCACAGGCTGGAGTTGAACCCAAGCCGCTGCGGCAACAGCCTTGTACATGGGGCGCCTGCTCTACTACTAAGCCACCGACACCCCTGCTGCATTGATTTTAATACTTTTTGAAAACTGTCCATTGTGAGTCAGATTGTGTTCCCAGAGTGCAATGCTAAATCCGAAGAATAAATTTAGCTCATGTGTCATAAAACACTGATAAAACAAAGTCATTAAACCATTGCACACTCTATTCCGACTATAAGTCATAAACATACACACAGCACATTTTCCTGGTATGGCTGAATTCTTCAGTGACGACTATTTGAAGTTGGCAAATATTTGCCGGAGTGTATTTGTTCAGTCGTATACCTGATAACAGTTCTGAGTGAGCTGTTCTTGACCAAATAACTACACAAAGGTGTATAAACTTCTGGCTAGGACTGTACAAGTCAAAGCTTGTGAGATCTCTCAAGTCATCTCATATCTGATGTTTGATTCTCTTACAGCATCTTAAAGCACAAAATCTAAATCTAGCCATCTGCGAACTGTTACCCAGGAATGTCACATCTGTGTTTGTTCATGTGTGCATACGCAGAGTGTTTTGTCAGCATGTGTGTGCACATGTATCTGGGCAAGTATGTGCGGATGTTGTGTGCCTCTGACCTCTGTCCCGGTCCCAGTGTGATAAGGAAGGAGGTCCCTCTCGTTCTCCACTCATTAGGCCCCTGACACTTCCTGCACCGCTGCCCTTTCTCTCTGTACATCCTGACCTGTAACTAACCAGCCCACATCTCCAAAACACTCCCATCCTCAGTGCTCAGAAATGTTCTGTTTTTGCTGTATACCTGTCAGGTAGCATTACCAGCAGGATTATATCACCTCCACCTGTCAGGAAGGGTATGTTGGACAGAAAATGAAAGAAAAAACAAACGTAAATTCAATGTTCATATTGCCGTTTCTCTCACCTGCTAAGGACTCATAAACTAAAAATAAAGCACCCTGTCATGAACAATAGGCCTAGTCCACACGTATACAGGTATTTTGTAGTCTTTTCTATGTGTTTTAGCCTTTCATCCAAGCGCAAACTGGGTTTTAGGTCCTGAACTTTTTGTAAAACTCTATCCAGATCATAGATTTTCAGAAACTGAGTTCCCAGTGTTGACATGTAGACAGGAAAAATCGAGTTTAGGGCTTGTATCACCTGTTATCTCCTTTGTGAGGCATCAGAAATGAGGCAACATTTTGTGCAAAGGCAGATGTTGCCAAAATAGTGCTGGTTCTAACCTAGCTAACAGGGCTTTTAAAAATTTACACATAAATGTACAGTTACTCTTCCACTATATTGAGAAACAGGAGCGTCAAAATGTGCTACAGAAATCTGTGCTACATAATCCATCAATGACACAACACAGATCTTTTCAGGCTTCTAATTGGCGGACATGGCCTTAGGGTTTGGGTTATATCACCCCCTCTTGGTCTGGCATGTTTTTGACAGTGCTTCTAGTGTGTTTTACGTTTTCATTTAGACAGAGGTTTTTTTTAAAAACAGCATTTATAAAGACATTTTTTGAAAATGAAGGAGGAAAAACCCTGTTTTCAAAAGTATCCGTATACGTGTGGACTAGGCCATAGATCTTATCCAGTAAGTTTGTTAGTGCATGAACACAACCTGAAATTTCAACCAACATTAGGTAATTTAACCAGATGGTAAAGAAAAGTTTACATGCTGTCACTTTTTTGTGGAGCAGTGTGGGAGGCAGTAAGAGCTTTTGATTGGCTCTCACACTCAGAGAGAGTGTACAGTAGTCAACAGGGACAAAGTCTGGGATCAGGCAAAGACCAAAGGCTGTATATAACTGAGGCATTCAAACATCATCGTCTCAAAAAGCCCCAGCCAGTGCAGCGGGTGAACTGTATTGATTTATCCTTCAAAGACAACCTTTTTTTTTACCGGCATTTGGGGCTTAGCAGCCACTCATTTTGGATTCCGGTCACAAGACTTGAAACACAGCAGATTTAATTCTTAATCAGGTTTATCCCTCTTTCGTGACAATTTGCTGAATATTAGGTTCCCACTAAATGCACAATAATTCAGAATCGATGATATCTGCCCCCTTTGATCCCTCAAATTATTTGTTTTCCCAGATCCCAAACAGACGGCGAGGGAACGGGGAACACTGAGTCCGGCTCAGGAGGAAGAGGTGGAGACGTTTCCTTCACTAAGACCAGCCAGCTCTCCATCGAGGACCTTTCAGGTGGGTGATCACTGACAGTGAAGAGTCTGTCTTTGCTCAGTTTATTTTGCTGGTAAATATATCTGAGACTGCTTCTTTTTGTCTCAGGTGAAGACCCAGAGACAAGGCGGTTGCGTACCGTCAAAAACATAGCAGACCTCCGGCAAAACCTGGAGGAGACCATGTCGAGCTTGCGAGGAACTCAGGTCACACACAGGTAAAAATGATTTGTTGATGTTGCTGATTTTAACTGGCAGTGACTTGTGATTCAGCGCTGAGGCAACCTTCTCTGTGTTTGAGGAACGTTTGGAGCCATTAGTAATTTAACAAGCTTGTTGTTTACCTTTTTTACTTCTTTATTATTTCAAAAGTTCAGTTACATATTGTGATTCTTTGAATTTTCTGTCCCAAAGTGCATGTGCAACATGTGCAGTAGGTGACAAAAGAAATGCAGTATGTTGGAACTTTTTCCAAGAACAATTACAGGCACAAGCCATACTGTTCAATGCATGTCTTTCAAGTTGGCAAAGCTACTATAAAAGGACACACTAAGAAAAATAAACTTAAAAGTGATTGGTGATTAATCAAGTGAGGTAAATATGAAAGTAATTTTCTGTTCACCCTGTCAATTCAGCCCTGCTCATTAAGTAGTTTCTAGTGTGTTTCCTGTGGAGAACAAAACTCCACTGTGTGGGGATCATCAAAGTGAAGCACCTTACAATGGCCGCTCCGGCTGAGTGGTAAACAGGCCAAATCAGGATAACTGCTGGGGATTTGAGTCAGTGACTGAACTGCCTCATGGTCAGCAGACTATGTCTGTCTAGGTTTACAGGTATTACCTCCTTTTTCTCCTCGCTGCCGTTTCATCCTTCTTTTGAGGGATCTTTTGCTTTGATCGCAGGGCATGTCTTTCATGTCGTCTTTGATTCAGGTTTTGCTCTTATCGCGCTCCCTCCCTCAGAATTTTGACCTCTGCTCTGGCCTCACGTCTCAATGCTGACCCAGCTGTCTCGGTTTAGGTTAGGCTCTGTTGTATGGGTTAAATGTCCTGTTTTGCTGTTTTAGTTTTTTCTTTCTATCCATCTGTCCACAGCTGAGATTATGCAGGCCGCCACTGCTAGTGTGGCAGTTTGTTTGCCTGTACTGTATCTGTTGGTGCACAAGAAACAGATGATCTGGTTGTGGTGGTGATCCAAATATGTGACCTCTCATTGGAGATCATTTTTTTAATCAGTACAATCACTATGAAACGACAGGTAGAAATTAAATTTCAAATCGTTAAGCCATCTGTTGCAGTAGTAGCTCAGAAATTCATTGAGAGGTTTTCGTTCTTCAAGTGCAAATAAAAAGACTTTGATTAGAATCTGATCAGAAAACATTAAAAAAAATAGATTTAAAGGGGCGTCCTGTTTGTTTACATGTGGATCACATTGTCTTTATTCTTTCTTCTCTCTTCTGCTCAGCACCTTGGAAACCACCTTTGACGGCAGCGTCACCACAGACATCAGCAGTGGCGGAGGTGGCAGTGGAGGCAGCAACAACAGCGGAGGGGGTCGGAGCATCCTCAGCATCACTTCCACCCGCCCCTCCCTGGCATCATGGCGGCTGGGCCAGTCCAGCCCTCGTCTGCAGGCGGGCGACGCGCCCTCTATGGGGAACAGTTACGGCGGCCGGGTGGTCGGCAGCCAGGGAGGACGCTACCTGTACCCTGGACATCTGCGGCGGCAGCTGGCTGGCAGGGGAGGAGCTCTCTGCAGCGTGGACCTCGGAGACAGAGCAGGGGAGGACATTGACCTGGAGGGCATCGCCGTGGACGTCACTGGATACATGAGCGATGGAGACGTGCTGAGCAAGAATGCTACACGCACTGATGATGTCGCTAGCGGGTAAGTGAAATGCACTGATGGAGACTTTTTAATCCTACAACAGGTTTGGGAATTGCTAATGCTGAAATTTTTAGATGCGGAATTGGTGAACTGATCTGCAGAAATTTACCTGACAGCAGTTTTGTTCATTTATTTAAGACAAATGCCAAACGTTTGCTGGTGTTCGCTCTTCCAGTGTGAGGGTTCGCTGCTTTTTTCTGTTTTCTAGCATTGTTATTTACACTTTTTGTTTTTTGCTTGATATTTTAGTATGTCCCCTCAGGCTCTGGGAGCTTGTGACAGGCAATTTCCCCTAATTTCAGATTTTATATAATAAACTATTAATTAGACAAAACGAAAATATCAGTAGATATTCTGATATTAAAACAATTTCAGTTGCAGCCCCAGATATTGCCACCTACCATGCAACAAATGCAATGTTTTTGGGGGGTTAAGTGAGAGAGACACTCAGCACACTGGCTGATTATGTTACAAGATAATAACTTTAAATTGTTCTTCTGTAATTTGATCTCCTGTGACTGAGTAAACCAGTTAACACAGTACCTGATTCTGTATTCAGTGTCATTAAAAATCTGCAGACTGATTCACAGTGCTTTAGATTATTGGTAGATGATTGATTTGTTTAGACATCCCTTGGTAGGTGAGCAAGAAACTGTATCTCAGACACTCCCTATACATTTCCTCTACACCTCCGCTAGCACAGCAGTGTACTCATTAACTGGCAGTTATGTCATGAAAAGTATTAATGAGTTACTTTGTGCTATGAGAGCATCATGTGTTGATAGTTAGATATTTCTGTCTGGTTGACCATGTGACCCCACAGACTGTGAGTTGTCTGGAATACAAACTTGCCAGAAGAGGGCGGTAGTGTTCCTTTTCTCATTATTCCTGCCTGTAATCCAAGTGCCAGATGATATCTGACAGTTAAGCCGCAGCAGCATAAGCAACATTTATTATGTGTAGCACAGATCCCACAAGTATCCCATCTCTCAGTCTGCAGCCACAGTACTGCTGATACGCCGATAACCTGTTTATTTGCTCTCTCAAAACCACTGCCCATGTTGTAACAGGCCTTCTGCATACCTTGGCTGTCACACTGTGCAATTTAAACCTCTACTGTCGTCTGTGTTATCAGATGAACTTGTGAAAGGTGCCAACTCGCCTTCACATGGTATCGAAAAGCCAGAGACGTAGAGACCAGGGTCTGGTATTAGAGCTGCTGCAGGAATTTGCTTGAGTTCAAATGAATGCTAGTGTAGAAAAGAGTTTATGAGCTCTGGGAAGCAAAGTGATAAGACATCTCTTAAAAGCTGGAGTAGGAATTACTTCCTCTGACCCCCATGGGTTTGCACTGATTCACCGTCAGCCCTGAAGCAGCTGTACAAGTCGAGGGCGCTAAGTGCTCTTGAAGTACTTGATATGTCTGAATCTGTGTGCAGACAAAGGCCAAGCCACAGCCACACCTGGACAGGTGAGTGATTTGAGCAGGCGAGCACAGCCATTTGCTTGCTCTGAAAACTTGATATCTAGGCTGGGTCGGACTTGTGAGGAAGGCAAGGAAAAATATAGATAATTTCCCTCTGATGATTTTTGGTGATCTGATACTGTTCAGGCTGCAATTATAGACTGTTTGCAGTCATTTGTATTGACTGATTGAATCATTCAGCCTGAAAAAATGCCATCACAGCCATCTAAAACAGACATTGACGGATGACCTCCCCCCACCCTTCTCCACATCCTCAGGGCATTTAGCGGTTAGCTCCATCACAGCCCTGTTAGCATCCACTAACTGGTTCTTCCAAACAGGGGTGGGATGTTTACCCAGAGAGGAGGAGCTGGCATTTATTTTACAGAAGCACACTCTCACAGTCCAACTCCTCTCCTTCACTTAACTGTCAGTGAAAGAGTCAGTTCACACAGAGTTGAAAAGAAACATATTTTTGGTACCCAGCCATGCAGATAGCCCTGGTTTTATTTGTGCAGGCTTTGAGATATCTTTCTCTCTATGTAAGTATATATCATTTATTAAATCAGGTAAAAGTCTCATTGTGTTTAAAAATGTGGTCAAGAGTGACGTGGCCAAGCAGAAAGCTTAAACATCATTACAACAATAAATACAAGCAGACATGTACAACTGTTACACGCCACAAATGAGGAAGCACAACATCCAGTTAAAGTACAGTACAAGAAAACAGTTATAATACATAAACTTGTACAATTTTCTTAAACGATTTCAGTGAAAATTTGATGAGCATTTACATTGAGTGCTATGTTCTCGTTCCTTTAAGGTTAACTTAAATTCCTCATAGTAATCAGCTCCTAAAATGGCAGGTCCTTCTGTATTTTAATTCAGGAAGAGTGTAGGTTTTCACCTCAATACAATGGAGCATTTCTTTTTTTTGAAGCAATGTCTCTGCCCCTCCTGTGATCAGTTTTCATCAGAAGTATTTTTCCCAAAGAAGTAGTCCCCATCAGTCTCTCCGGTGTCCTAATAGAGACAGTTTTTAATGCTTGTAGCATGGCAAATTAAATTCAGTTCACCCTCTGATGGACTTTGAAATTTCAAAAACATACATCAGAACATAACAACAGCGAAAAAACATGGCTTAGTGACACCATAAAATTTATTTTCAACATATCTCACAGTTAGAGAGTTATTTAAGTAAACAGTTATTGGACAGACAGCTGATTACAAATTCTATTAATTGGTTCATTGTGTCTATATCTATAGCTATACTATATTCAGTGCCATGTTCTGTCTTTGGGTTTTGGACTGTTGGTCAGGAAGAACAAGCAATGTCAAGACGTCACGTTCAACTCTTAGAAATGTTGCCAATTTCTTTAATGTTTTTTATTTATTTTACCAACGAAATTATTAATTAAAAATTGAGAGCTGACTTGATAATAAAAACAATCATTAGTTGCAGCTCTAGACTTTTAAAAGCCATCTTAAATGCAGACCAAGATCAAGTCAGCCTCTATTTGTTTTTCATCCATGAGTCCAACAACAGACAACATGACTGATGACACCACATTTAGTATCTGCATTGTTTTTCTCAAATCTCCACCCCCCTCCTTTATTTTTCCTCGCCACTTCTCTGGCCCTTAGAGACATGAACACCCCCCCCACCCCCCCCCACCCCCCACCTCCTCTGCTCGGGGGTATGTTTCCCGATCTACCCTGCTGCCCTCCCCCTTCCCTCCCTTCCTCCCACCTTTCGCAGACAGACCCAACCTCCAGCCAAGAGGGTAAAGCATGTGGAGCTGAGGAGAGCGGCTGCATACCAACACTGAGCTCCCACAGACTAACACACACACACACAGTCAGGCTGCACATGGACACATAATCTTTACACGGAGAGTTCACTGAGACTGCTCACTCACTTCTGATATCATCATGATCAAACACGCTCTCACCTGGTGATATTACTCACGTAGCAGCAGATTACGCACACAGCTTCAGACCTGATAACAGACAGTAGCCAGACGGTTGAAAACGAACACCTTTGCTTTGGAGATTGTTATCAACACGGATCAACCTACACCTGGACTTGTTTATTTTGCTTTGGACTAACTGTGTTACCATGTATGAGGCAGAAAGGTACGTCACAGTGTTTCAGACTATCTAGACAAATATCCAAAGCTGCAGAGGGGATTGTTTGTATTTTTTCCCAGAGCGTGACATTTTGTGAATTTCCTCCTGTCAGTAGCACACAGCGTGCAGTCTTAGTACGTCAAATATTTCTGCAGTTTCATTTACTCAAGAACTTTTGCTTCTTTCAGTTGCATGGCTGTGTAAACTGCACCTGGCTGCTTGGTTTCAGCCTGTAAACTGTCTTGTTTGGACACGTTTCTGCTGCCTCAGAAGGTTACAGGTTAACAAGCATCTGAAACAGGATGCTCCCTTGACAGGGAGGCTCAGTTACTCATTAGTGTGAAGGATTAATATGTGTGTGTGACTGTCCAGCCATCTTCAAGGTGACTTTGCTTTGGGATGATGGATGCTTCCCATAAAGGACAGCTTGCCCCCCTCAGAGTGGGTCCTCTGTCTGAGGAGGATCCCACCATTCGTCACCTGTCTTCATTGTCTCTTGTGACTGTAACAATATGCTTCACAACAAGTCAGTAACGGGTGGTCCGTGGATCATTTGATTTAACTTTGGTGGTGGTCATCTTTGCCCAATTTATCAGTATGATCCCCCAAAACAATTCCAAATACTTGATATAGTACCTTAAAAACAAGTAGTAGTTACAGCATGAGACATTAAATTTAGCTCTTTGGCGCATGGTAACAAAATGCTGAATCTCCATGTTCAGTTTGGACCCTTGGTAATGGTTAGCAGACGGCTGCCAGATGACCCGAGAGGGTAGCCACAGCCTTTATACTGCATTTATGTTCTGGTGAGAAAGTGCAACATCTGGTACTTTCAGGTTTGTTTCTAAAACAGTATTCACATGCTGTTGGGTGCAACAAATCAGTCCAGTCTGCATCATATCTGTTTTCAATCCCTCCAGGATTTCACAGGCTTTTTTGGGAGAGATTGTTGCAGCCTAAAATGCCTGATTTCACAGCAGCTTTTCTATAAAATTGCAATATTTGTTAATGTTTTTAGGCTCTTTTTGCAATGAAAGTGCAGGAGCATGTGAAATTGTGGCGATTTTAGTGTGCAAAAAATGTTGATCAAATCCAAAGGCTACTTGCTCTAGTGAGGATAAAATTGCATTAATCTGACTTACCTTGATTCTGTTAGCATGTGCAGTAGATCTGGATGCAAATGCTTCCTTCTTGGTGATTTGTCTTGTCTAATGACAATGCTCAAGCCATTCTCTGGGTCTGTTTTGTGTTAGAAAAGTGTTTGTCAGTCAATGATTTTGGTTAATGTTCCACCACAACGTCGCACACAGTGCAAAACAATTTACCACTGCTTTCGTGCAGAACATCAGGAAACTGCCTTGCACGGTCTTTAGCAGTAATTTTTGTTGGTAAATGTGAGACGTTCATGTTGCACACGTCTGCAGCTTCACAACTAGAAACAAGGAAATTAGTTTGGTGATGTATGCGGGGGACTGCTTTGATTGGCGAACACACAACAAACTGAAATTTGTGGAAAAGTTGTGGTGATTTGAAAAATTGCAAGGTTGTGCAGAATATACTGGGATTGGTTGAATTTGTATCCATCAAAACATCCTGGAGGGGCTTTGTTTGATATCACCACAGTGAATTATCACCCATTGCTGCAGTTCCCCTCAACTCTACAGAGCATTTTAGCATCTTTCAGCCTGTTGTTTTGGTTCACCAGCCTGCAAACTCAGCTCATTTCTAGCAGAAGCTGTGCTGAGTGAAAACAAAAGCTGGTGAAGAAATTAAACATTTATCAGCTGAAAAGGAAGTAAATAGAGACCAAATGAAAGGAGAGTGAATATACAATATCTTATGGACACAATGAGTCTAAATTAATCCTTATGTCTCCTTGATCTGCTCGATGTGTGAGGATAGCATATTCATAATAATCACTTAAATGTGCCGTTGTTGTGTTTTCAGTTTGTTTTGATGCCGCCAAGTGGCCAAAAAACCCCCACAGTCATCGCAACTTTAAAGACAATTCATTCGTAATCGTAGTTGCAGCTGTACTTATCCTAAAGGCTGCAGCTTGTTCAGCATCTGCACAGGTTTGGTCTGGTTGCCGTTAAGTCTCTGTCTTGCAGCTCAGATGCTGATTGAGTTTGACTACAGGTTACACAAAGGAGCTCTGTCTATAGGAAACACTGTACTCTGTGTATACAGTATATATAGGCATACATGTGTGTTTGTGTGTGTGTGCTAGGTTGCCTCTTACTGAGATCCACGCAGAGATAACACAAAGTGTTTTAGTGGTCAAACTCTTGCTGGGGCTTATTTTTCTACTTGCTCAACTGCAGAAACTGAATCATCGCAGTCTTACACAGAAAGCATTCACCGCTCTGAACGGTCCAGCCTCGACTTTAAATCAGCAAACATTTCATTAAATTACACCTGGGTTAAATGAGTCAATATTTAGTTCCATTAGGAACCTCCTCCACGGGTAAATATTTGGGGAATTAGTCGGTGTTGTTTTAGTTTGAATGGGAATGTTTGTGTAAGTGTTCAGGGCCTCGGCATCAGCTTCAGACTGAAACTGCTGTTAACGGTCAGACTGCGATCCCAACAACCAATAAATCAAGTCCATACAAATGTAATTTTCCACTATGAAATGAAATGATTGGCCTATGTAACCTGCACTTACATATACAGTGTATTTTTAGCTTCTCTTAATGTTCAGCCACTCAGTCAATCATAATATCCCAGCCCGCAGTAGACGATGGACTCTGTGGGTGATGAATGATGATGTCCTTATTGTGGGAATAAAGAACAGACTCATCCTCTGTCTACTGAGCTGCCACTTCTCTTACAGACCACTGTTGTTTCCCACTGGCCTCATGAGAGAAATGTGTCTTCAGTCTGATAGTTTGCTGTCCTCACTGTTTGTGTGTGAGCTCTGTGCGAACCGTTTGGCCCTGATTGATGAGCTTTGCTCCGGCCAGGGAAACTAGATAGATGTGGTCTCCTCCTCCTGTTATATACTGTAAACAACAAAAGCACCTCTGAGAAGAATAAAAGGGAGAGTGTATTAATGTAGGCCGAAGTCTTAGACAAAGTGTGGTGCAGTCACAACTTCAAATCATCCTCTCTGAGCCCTTTAATCATGTGCCTTAGATGCTTTATGGTGACTATATCTAATGTGCTTTGTTGTGTTTTGCAGCTATATGACTGACGGAGGTTTGGGTCTGTACACACGGCGCCTGAACCGCATGCCCGATAGCATGGCCGCCGTCCGAGAGACGCTTCATCGAAACACGTCGTCAGGACAGGGAGATGCTGACAGGTAAGTCAAAAAACACCTCTTGAATCTCTTTGAAATTATCCGTTTGTGATGTTCTGTTCATTTCACAAGTCATTTTATGATTTGGTGCTTTAGTTTCCTTTTTGGAGTAACTGGTTTCCCTCAGCTTGTTTTGTCCACCTCCACTGATTCCAGTCAATTCACATTTGTTTAATTCTTTCGTAATGCAAAGAAGTAACAAGCAAACATGTTTCAGTTGATGCCTATTTCAGTGTGCAGGCTGTGTGAGCCAAAGATGCAGCAGATATCAGTTTTTTAAGTTTTTACTCAAAGTGAGAACCAGTTTACCTTCCTTTGGAATTACAGTTTTGGCCATTTTAATGCACCAGGTAAACAAGGGGTGAGAATGGTGATCTTTCAACGTATTGGACTATTTTTGCTTGGACTACTTACGCTTTTATATGCCTCTTATATAACATGCTGAACTTTGTGTTTATCCAGTTAGGCTTCTACAGTAAGGGCCTTTTCATAGTCGACGCACCCAGCGCGAGCAAGTGACGCAAGCGACGCGAGCAACGCACTTCCTTTCATAGTCAACACATTGAACGCAAACGACGCAGGTGACACTTGAAATGCAATACATCGCTCGCGCAGTAGGGGGTAGCAGAGTGACCGGTACATTCCAGCTAGCTAGTACTGCTGTAGCTAGCTAGAACTATCATATAAATGGGGGTGTGCCCGTACAAGTTCGCAAATTTTCCTCCTCGCCCGCCATATTTTCATACCTGCTTCTTCTGTGAATAACAAAAAGTGGTTAATTTCAAGTACATCGCTTGTATTATCACCCCGCTGGCAACGCATGGTATTACACACCTCGCTGCGTCACGTATCAAAAAAATGGACAACACATTTTGAGACGGAAGCACACATCATGGCGGCCAATGCGTCTCAATGCATCCCAATGCGTTCGCATCTGCATGCCTTTGCGTCGACTATGAAACGGCCCTAAGTATAGTTGGTAGATATATCTGATGGTTGTTGTACTTCCTGGACTGTTAACTGCTTCCATCAGAGCAAAATGAAAAATAATTTCATCACACTGTATGTGCTGTGTAAGTATGTCATCTGGAAGTGTCCTAAAAGTTAAAATACTGTTTGGTCCTCTTTTGGTGTCACTGGCCTTGGTCGACATACTTGTGAACAGAATAGTGAAATTTATCACTTAGGAGATTTAAAATAGTGTGTTTATGGGTGTAGGCATAAGAAAGTGTAGAGTGCATTGGTTTAATTTAGAGCTGCTACAATTAGTTGATTAATCTAATAATCAGTTAACCAATTGACAGAAAATTAAGGGCTGTTTTCATATTCAAATCATCGCTGTAGTCATTATTTAAGGAAAAAAGACAAACATTTGCTGGTTTTATACATCTTAAATTTAAGAATTTGATGCTTTTCCTTGTCATACATGGTAATAAACTTAGCAGCTTTGGACTTTTGGACTCTTGGTCAGATAAAAAGTGCCGTTTAAAGACATCACTGTGGGCTCTGGAAAATTGCACAGGGTATTTTTCACTATTTTCTGTATTTATAGACTAAGACGTTAACAGCTGAAACACAATCATATCCTGTCTAATGTATAATCTCTTAAAAAATGTTCTCTCTGTTTCACAGTGTGATATTGTACAAGGTTTGCTCAGACTTGCACGACTACACGTGGCAATGTGATGTGAATGAGCTTTGTGCAGCACTGATCCTAAATATTGGAGAGCAGCAGTGAGACACATGTATCTCTGTCCGTATTATCAGGATATATTGGCCACAGCATGTAGGAAAGTGAGAAGATTGAATATTTGTGTATCTGTGGGACTTTCCAGAGAGTCCCGTGACAGCGTGAGCGATTCAGTGTGATGCTGCAGTCTTTGTCCTGTCACAGAGATGGAGAGGGATTTGGTTTCTGGCTAATTGACAGACGGAAATGGATGAAGGCCAAGCAGAGTCCCGCCATGCTGCAAGATGAGGATGGGGGGTAGACAGAAAGATAGAGAGTAGAGGGGGAGGGAATAAGAAGGATATGAAGATGGACTGCAGAATGAATAGAGAGGGATAGAAAAATAAATGAATGAGGGGTAAACTGGGTGAGACAAAGGACTGACTGGTTGCCTCAATTTATATCCATCAACATGTGATCTTTTATTTAACAGAAATATAAAGTTTTTGTGTCTTTTAGGATGGCAATATTTGACATTTTAAACAAAGCTTTACAGCCTTACATCAGCCTTAAAGTGGGTACACACAGAGACGTGCTGGTGTGCATTGTTGACATCTTGAGTGCCTTAAGCTGCCTTTTCCGTAAATCCTCAGGTGTGGCTAATTTCCTGTCCTCCAGACTTTTGACCTTTGCCCTCTTGATGCCTTTTACCCCGCACACACACACACACACACCCTCAGTCTTCCACATTAAATTCCCCCAGCCCTTAGGTGGGGCTTTACACAAACTGTCCCTCTCCTCACCTTTCCTCTCTCCCTTTCCTCCTCCCTTCCCATCCAGGACTGTCTCTCCTCTCATCTTTCATTTTCCTCTTGCTTGTTATGATTAGAGACCGTAGTGAGTCAAAGAAACTGGAAACCAATTAAATGATAAAAAGTTGGGGGATTCCTCTTCTTTCCTGTTTGATTTTGTGCTTTCATGTCTCTCTGTGAGGTTTAATCGACCAAGTCGGCAGATGTTATGTTTCTCCCTGAACTCCATTTCTCATGATCTTCAGTCAGCTTCATTACTGCTTTCATAAGATTAGAGAGAAGGGCGAGGAGAGAGTTTTAAAATTAAGAGCGGATGAGGTGACTCCCCCCTCCAGACCACACCTCCTCTCCCCCCTGAAGGAATGTCTGATAAATGTGCTTACTGCTTTTAGTTTGGGATTAATTAGCAGAGGTGGAGAAGTGGCAGATAAAATGCATTAGCATAACAAGCGGAAAAGCCAGAGGAGCTGGAGGGTGAACGAGGGTGACTGGTGTTCTGTTGTAAAAGATGAGACTAATTTAATACATGAGAGGGGGGTTAATGGTGCAGTTTGGGCAGGTGAAGGAGAGTGAGCATCTTTTTCCAACATTTTGTGGTTTGTGAGTGTCACAGTGGAAGATCTGAGCTCAGAGGTGTGTGCGGTCTGTATTTGCTCACTGGGTGTGTGACCCATCTATAAACCTGCTATAGTTCAAATGCTTCCTTTTACATCCTCTGGTTTGTGATGCAGCGGAGCCTCTCGGAGCTGGTGGGGAAGTGGGGGTGGGGGAAAGGTGTTGGGTGTCACTGTGGCATTAGGGTAAAAACCTCATGACCCCTGGAAGAGGAGGTCACGAGCTTCAAAGGGTCGGGGTTCACAGTTAGGAGCGTTCCTAACACTGTTAAGCCTTCACACTAAATCTTCCAGATCAGAACAAACCTGCACTAATGAGGAGCGTAAAGGATGCAAGTAGAAAAACACAGCAGTGAACTGCTTATTCAGATAATAAGAAACCAATTAAAGGACATATCATCTCATCATCTGAGTTGGGGATTGATGTGACTGCTGGAAGTTATCACTGCAGCTGATCCGTTGGAGGTGCAAGAACTAGTTTTACCAACTGTCAAATGTATGCAAAGCAGTGAGTGGAAGCCAGCAGAGGATCACAGTGACTCACGGGACAACAGGACCTGTGAGGCTGAGTAAACAGGCAGAGACAATAGAGGATTCTGTGTATGTGTGAATGTGTGTGCGAGCATGTTTATCCCTGTCATTTATCTCCGCGGCCGGAGAAAGAGGAAGCAATCTATAACTGTCTGTCCTCTGATTTAAATTCTCTTTGTTAAAGCAGACAAAAGGAGATGTCTTTGTGGTGTGAAACCGCTGTAGCTGCGTGGCAGCGTGTTAGCACCCCCTCTTGCTGAGGCGTTGAAGATATCATTTCTCTTTTCCAAATGAGAATGTGACACAAAGAAAGCAGAGCTCCACATAAACCACTCAGTTTGAGGCAGACTGATGCTTTCATATGTGGCCGGGCGGTAAAGGATCCTACTAATCTTTTAGACATTTGTGCAAATGTGTCTTTTCCTCCTCTCTGTATTTTTTTCACTGGTATAGTCAGCAATGGCAGTCTTTATTTTGTATGATCAACGTGTAGCACTGAAAACATGGTTGATGTGAAAAATTAACACACAAACTCAAGGTGATCGACGAAATCATGTGAAAGCTATATAAAAAAGACTTCTACTCACAAGTAAAAGCACTACATACTACATACGCAGCAAAATGTGCTAAAATAGGCAGTAGCTACCTCTCCCATTGTCAGTATACAAGGGCCGTGTCGTAGCTCTGCAGTCTACGAGTATGCCTTTTTGTTTGATTTCTTACTAGTGTATCACATTTGGCATCTGGAACCCACTGGGAAACAATTTAGTAAACAGTCTTTAAAACTTGGTGCCGAATTTGGAACGATGTTTGAGCACTGCTAGGGGCAGAGATGGATGTTTTGTGGCAGTGCGTCATTGCATTGCGTCAAAAAAGAGGTGAAAATTTGCACGTTCGTCTGGCTGTCATAATTCCATCACTGCTGATTGGGACCGATCCGAGCTGGAGCCGATAAATACCCATGACTTCTACGGAGTAGGGCTGCCCGCTAATAGTCAACCAAATGTTAGTCGACCAGAAAGGTCATTAGTGGGCAAGATTTCATTGGTTGCTTCGTCATAAAAAAAAGTGGGGCAGCCTTACTGCAGAGTAAGGCTGCAGTAAGGCTGCAGCCTTACTCTGCAGAGTCATTTTTCCTGAGAATGAATGCTGTTAAAACTATTCTGATAAAAATAAAAGTCAGACGTTAGTGGTTGTTTTTTGTCCAGTGGGTAAGGGGCTTTACAAAGGCTGGTCTTGTCATTTAAAGGCCGATTGGCATCGTTATCAGAAGACATGAGAGGTTTTGTATCAACATAAGACACCTGACTGAGCTCCAAAGAATCCAGATAATCTGTACTTGAGCTGAAGTTACAAGAGATTAAAGTGGAAATAGACAAATTTTGTCCTTTAATGTAACACTATGAAGTAACTGTTGAATGTACAGTGTTATAGCTATAGAGTAAAGATCTCATCTGTGTTAAGACTGGTTCCCCATAAGCCTCACTCGGGTACGATCTCCCAGGAAAATAAAGGCTTGGTTTACGGCACAAAGGGAGTCTGTCAACCATCGTGCGACCAAAACAGGGAGATGATAGCGCTTGAGTTTTCCTCAGTAGCTATCCCTACTTACCAAAGAGTATCAATGTTAGATCTTTGCAGTTGCTATCCCCAGTGGTGGAAATGGTGGCCGGTGAAACAACCAGAGTAACCCTGGAAACTGTGGTAGCTGCTAGGCTCCGAGGAAAACAGAAAGCGATCCGGTTGTCTTTGCGACAGCGGCGCCAACCAACAAAACCACTTGGAAACGCTAGAGGGGGAAAGTTGGACAGTTAACTGTTTCCACTTCTAAAAAAGATGAATTACTTGATTTCATGACACATTCTTTTTATGGTAAAGACAGACACACTGCATTGGCAAAGACCAACAGAGAAATAACCAACAAGGAGCTACTGTTCTATTGGCATCATGTGATACTCCTTACTCTATAAACACCGTGACACTGTTGTTGATACACCTTCCATCTGCAGGTACCTGTTCAAACACACTTAGACATCACTCACTCTCATACCTTTCACTGTCCTTCTAATTATCTTTTAATTGTAGATTTAATGCCTCTTTATAAAGCACTTTGAATTGCTGTGGTGTTTCAAAGGCACTTTATAAATAAACTTGAGTAAACCTGCCATGCCTCGCCTTTGTGGTGCTAAGCCTTTAAACACCAGTCTTTTAAAACCATTAACACTGCATATAAAAGCCCAGCCTCCTCATTTAGTTCAATCATCCTCTGGCAAAAAAAAAACAAAAAAAATGAATCGTGTTCAATTTTTACCGCAATGTGACATCATTCAGCAGCCTGCTGCAATCCTGCCAATCAAATACATTCAGTCCCCAAATTCCTGATTTGATCCATCTGATCCTGAATTATATAACTCTACGATCTGATAAACTCAAACTGGCCTTCCTTGATTGTATTTTACTTTCTTACTGGTATTTTAGTCCCATGACAAAGCAAATTCTCAGGGCAGATAATTCAAATATGATTTTGTACTCTGGAAATTGCTTAAAATTTGAGCAGTAATTATCTCCACCATATATTTTAACACATGTAACTGATGCAGGTGAGCTGTAGATGCCTCATGTTAGTTACTTCATGGTTAAAATCCTTCTACTTCCTTAAACGTTGACATGATCCTGATACATGTTGAAATTATTTTGTCTGCCCCCATTATGTGGAGTCACTGTAGTACGATGGATGTTGATAAGATTTCAAATTATCTTTGTTAGTTTCCAGTTTATCTCAGGAGGCTTTAATCCCACCTGTAACAGAACAGAAACAAGTTGCTACTTACATGTCAAACCACACACACACACACACACACACACACACACCGACACATTGGAGGCACGCTTTCTGTAACACACACGCCCCAAGCTCCAATATGTTTCCTCTCCTGTCTAGACTTGAGCAGGATCCCTGTTGGCCTCAGGTAAGGGAAGATAGAGCTTCTTCTGCTCAGCTACCCAAAACACCTGGCACGCCACCTGTCTCGCCCTCTGCCTGTCTGTCTCTCCGCCTGTCCTCTGTAACCCCACCTCCACCTGCTCCCCCGGTGAAGGAGAGTGAATGTTGTGGTTTGCCTCCAGGCTTTCTCTGTAATAATAATCACTCCCCTCCCTCTGTTCCTCGCTCGTTTCATGAGCCAGCGATCTTGTTCCCCAAAGAACCAGCAGTCTATTTGTATGGTAATCACAGACACACCGAAACACAGCTTCATCTGCACCTTAACCCCCTGAACCTTCCTATAATTGTTGCACCCAGTCCTGCTCTTCTTGGAGACAGCGTCAACCTGTCAGTGCTGATTACAGCTGCTGCTTCAGGACTCTAACACTAACTCTGCAGCGTCTGGTGTGTGTCTGTTGAGTCTCGGCTCCTCTCTCCAGGAGTGTTTGGTTAATAATGGCAGAGGGGAGTAGGGTGAGTCACTGTTGGGTTACCAAGACCAATGGCACCATGCAGGGAAATGATGATCACACATCTAAACCATCCGCGGTTGTCAGATAGTGCAGTTTGCATGATCTTCTCCTGATATTTTTCCATTTTGAAACATGAAAAGTTGCAGATTGGAGTAAGGTTGATGAAACTCTTTTACTTCAGGTTTGAAAGGACAGTAGATGTCCATTTACTCCTTTGCATGCTGGCCATGTTGAAATTGTGGTACAGCCAAAAACTTGGCTGCAGTGTTAGTTAACAGACCATGATAACCCAGCACTATTACACTGAGAGCTTCCTGCATGCTTAAAGGAACAATGTGTAAGATTCAGGGAGATTTAATGGCATCCTGCGGTGAGGATTGCAACCAGCTGAAACTACTTCCAGTTAGTATTTCTTCAGTGTTTATTGTTCAGAATGTTTATAACAGAAGCCAAATTATCCACAGAGGTCTCTTCCTCTCCAGAACAAACAGATGCAGTGATTCAAAGCGGTAAGCACACTAAATAAAGCAGTTTCATGTTACAAGATAGTGGTTCTCATATGCTGCTCGGCATGACGGAGACAGGCCTGCTGATGTTTGCTCACCTTTTTTCTCTGCTAACTTAAGATCCACACGTTTAGGAGGTGTTTTTACTGCGAACTGAATTATCAGCAGAGGTCTCTTCCTCTCCAAAACAAATGGATGTGTTGATTTACACTGGTAAAGCTGATGAATAAAGCAGTTTCAGATGTAAAAATAAATCATGTTTTTCTGACACTCTAGTTGCGATGGGGCTGCCCACTACTGTTGCCGATCAGCGTTGCCAGGTGGGAAATGTAGGATTATCGTACCAGACTAAAATGATCGTATTTTGAGGAAAGTTATCGTACACCCGTCATTACCAAAATAAAAGGCTTACTGATGCGCTATTGGCAAATATAATCACTCTAGTGTTTCTAGTTTCTTCTTCTTCTTCTTCTTCTTCTGTTTTGAATCTCATTCTCGCTCAACTTACTGATGGGTCCCAGCGTCTCGTGGGGCGGACGCAGCTGACCATTCAGCCAATCGTGCTTGAGACCACAAAATGGTCAAATTAGTGTACAGTTCAACATGGTGATCTCCGTGGACGAGGACCTCATTTTCAGGTGATTATACACTAAAGAAATCATACTTATTATATTCAAATTCTGCCAATATATTCCCTTAAATCCCACACACAGGATCTTTAAATGTGTTCCAGTTACTGGTGTGCATTCACAAGTCAGATATGAAAGTAATAATCTTATCTCCTTAAACTTGAAATGAACTCCAGTCTTACTGGAGCTAAAATTGTGCAGTCAGTGATTTAAAAGAATTGCAGTGACGTCTTTAAGTCATAGCAGACTGACACAATCTACCTGAGATCTGGTCTTGTTGAGAAAAGAGAAAATTGACCTCTTTCTTTTGTAAATATAACATCACATTCACTGAGAGGAGAGTGTGTTAAACATTGGTTCTGAGATACCCACCAGCCACACCTATCCTTTGTCTGCTCTCGCCTTATCTTCTGCAATTACACACAGATCCCCTTATAATCACAACACACTTCATGCAACCAAACCCTATTCCACTGATATCCAGACTCTCCTGCAGCCTTTGACTCTCCTGGAATACTAAATACTATAAATGCCTCCGAGGCATGTTCATACTGAAAGTAGAGTTCTGCTGCGTCCCAGTGGTGTGTGTATGCGTGTGTGTGTGTTTGCGTGTGTCTGTTTGTAATGAAGTCAGTCCAGCGAGGCATTCTGAGGCACGCCGGAGCAGGCTGAGGCAGTCTGACCCACAATCTGTAGCGGTTTGATTCAAGATGTAAGGTCAAATGTGTTCCCAAGTTAATGGGCTGCTCCCACACACGCTCACATACCCCAGCTGCTGCAGAGCACTGCTCCACCTACACAGCAGAAATGTCCATGTTAGTCATTTTAGTCTTATTTGCTTTTTTAAAAAAGTTCTTCTGTGAACTTCGAATCACAAATTTGCACTGTTGATCAATAGGACAGTGTCTTGACAGCCCTGGCTTTTGACAGAATGACTAGCCGGAAAGTCTAAAATGGAGGAAGCTATCATATCACAGCTTGCACCATCAATTTGTGTTAAGCCTTCCTCTGTCGGAGTATAGACTGAGCAATAGTTGCAGAGAGTTTTGAGACAGGAAATACGTCTTTTCTTTTGTAAGAAAGTATGAGTTGTAATGGGTGCAACATGTTTGGTAAGATGTAGATTGTCTTTCTAGCTTCACCACATATAGAATAAATTTGCTCTCCACATGTGGGAGGAGGTGTATTGGGGTTGAGCAGTACGTTCCTAAGAGAAATGATGGTTCCGTTGCCATGGATACCGTATCAGCAGACCATCTTCTTACTCCCCTGGGCTTTTAACAAGCACACCTGCCTCGCCTTAGGAAACACACATACACACACACACACACACACACACACACACACACACTTAGAGAAGAGGGTGGGGCTGTCACACAGGTAAATAAGAGTTTTTCTCCTACACATTCTCCTTTTTATACCAAACATTGCAGCTCGAACATCCACAGTTCTCTCCTGATCTTTGTACTCACTGCTCCGTCATATTATTTGTTCAAGCTTGTTTGTGTTATCCTGTTTTTGTTTTTGTCCAGTTTATTTGCTTTATTACCCAACTGAAAGCAGTGAGATGGAGTAATGACCCACAGAGAGAAAGAAAGCTTGATATGCAACAGTTTGCGGACTGGATTCAAAACCAGGGCGTCTTGATTGCAAAGTACAAGAGCCACAGCCACAGAGCCAGCTGTTTGCGAGGGGAAACACAGAGGTCAGATACTCGGTCCAACGTCTCTGGTCCAGTCTGAAATCTGAACCAAACCACCAGGAGGAAACAGTAGATGGAGAAAGTAGAGCAGAGGAACAGAGCATGTTGGACTTTAATTCATCTGCAGTGAGCGGTTTGCGGAGCGCTCAGCGCAGGGTAAGTTTTAATCCCTCGTACCTCCCCTGACTGATATTTTCCGTGAGGTTAGGTGTGGGTGGGAAGTCGAGGTGTCAGCAGGTTCATGCAGGTTGTGGCTTTGAAGTAACTGGATGAAGTCGATTATTCATGTTTGAACTGCAGGAAAAGCTTGGGGACAAAAGTCTGCATGCAAGAAAGGTTTAATGTCATGGACTCTTGAAATGTAACAGGTTACAGACCAACATCTTGGTAAGATTTTCTCCTTTGAGCCCCAAATGGTATCAGTCACATGGGAAAATGTGTGTTTTAGGTCTGATTTTAACCATTTAAGTCACAGTTTTCCGATTTATTTCACCTAAGATAGCTTTAAGGTTGGGGAAATCCTCTATTACCGTATATATGCAGCTCTTCATAGCAGCTATATGAGGTTTACACAGAATCACATATTTTAATCTGACCCTCTAATGATATAAAATCCAAAATGCAGCCTGACGTATTTGGTGTCTTTGCAAACTTTGGGATCTCCACAAGAGATAGGAAGAGTTAATATTGATCCTAATAAACTGTCCACACTGTCAGTAAACAAGTTTTTTCATGTAGATTTATATTACTGAAAATCAGTGTATTCTGCTGATGTGCCCATATCTGCATATCATCTGTGGAAAAATAGAGCACATAGCAAAGTGGAATGAAAACAAGTGGCTGGATGTTAAGAGAGGAAACTCCTGAAAATGTTTTATTTCCTCAGAGTGGATCATCATCTGTTATCTGGAGATGTTTTCAAAGAAGGTTTCAAACCAAATGAGAATAAAAGAGGACAGATTCTAGGAAAAGTTTGCCTTCTTGTTGTAGCTGCACCTCGACAAAACTGCTAATATTTCATTATTTGGCCCCAGGGATCCCATTATCCTGTTTTGTGGAGCTCAGATGTTGAGGCAGGAGTCACGGGGCTGTGTTTCATTCTAGCACTTCAGCGACAGTAGACTGGTATGTATGCAGTGAATGTTTAAGTAGTGCATTTGCACACATGTGACAAATTCCACACATTTGTCCCAGTAGTCTTTTAAATTTCGCTTTTCGTTGCGCGGGCAGATGCAGAAGCACGGTGGAGTTGTGTGCCTGTGTCCAGCGATGCGTGCCACATGAGTGAAGAGGTTTTACCGTGGATCCGGGTCAGTCGGTCGGATCTAAGGGAGTGTGTGTTTACACATCAAATAGAAGGCGAGATGGAAAGAGACGAGTCAAAGGAAATCTGTGTGAATGAGAGGCAACCAGGGAGATCTAAATGCTTTGATAAATTCTCTGAGTGCAGATAGCAAATGTTTTCCCAAAGACCGGAGACAATGGGACCAGACACGGGAGAGGGAGAGAGGAAAAGAGACATTCCTGAGTGCGTTGTCCAGTTCAGTCCTGTCATTTCTCGTCAGTGCAGGGACAGCTGTGTCATTTTTGTACCACACAGCTCCTGGTCTCCGGCCTGGAATGTGCTGGGTCCTGTCCTCTCCCAGCGGCCCCTTCACTGCCTCCTTCACCCTCACTCTGCCCATTTAGTCCAAACTATTGTCTTTTGATTGAAAGATAAGTTTGAACTGGACCTTGAGTCCTGAATGTAGTCAGGTTTTAGATGTTTTTCAGTTGTGGAAAATAAAAACTTAATGTGAATTATACCAAAACATTTAAACAATCTGGCAGAGGTAGTAAAAACACCTGCGATTATATCATACTTAAGATCGAAATGCCAGCAGCTTGCATGTAGTTACGTCTTCACACACTGATTTAAATTTTCTGACCCCGGAGGCAAAGAGCAGCTGCAAGCACAGATACTGATATGACAAACGTTTCTCTTTGACACAGTAAAACTGGCAAAGCAACTTCCTGATACCTGGGGAAACATGTGCTGTCATATATTTCTGTTGTGTCATATTATTGCTTTCCATGCCTGCTCAAGTAGCCCAGTTTGCATATTAATTTCATGCTATTTTAAACACATATAATTCTGTTTTTTAGCAGGAAACTGCATTTTTCGCTGTGTCTGATAGTTGTGTGATTGCATTTTGTATTTTAAAAGCCTGTGTATTATGTTTTAATGGTTATACTGCCTACTGGAAATTAGTACTAAACATAGGATATACTGTGATGATAAAGCAAAGGTCAGTTTTAAATGGCATTCGTTAACATTGACAAACAGCCGGCATGGTGAAAAATATATATGAATATACAGATGTTATGGATGAAATCAGTATCAAACTATAGTATGTTAACAATGGTAATTTTGACATGATTCTGTGAAATAATGAATATCGACTGAATATCGAACCTTAAAGCCACAGTGTGTAGGAATTTCTCCCATCTAATGTTGAAATCATATATTGCAATCAAACAGATCGCGCACTCTAACGCCTCACCCTTTCAAATGCGTATTGCAACAACGGTAGCCGCTGTGTACCAAAAAGCTATGATAACACTGATGAAACCATGTCATCCGATATTACATGGAGTATTCATTCAGGCTCCTAACAGCAGCTAACAGTGCCGCTAACAGCTGTTAGCAGCCAGCGCCACTGTTAGTGCTGTTAGCTGTGATTGTATTACCTTTCTCCTTCAGCAGCTCTCTCCACCTGGGAATGGCTAACCAGATGTTGACCCTCGTTTTTTGAATTCACCGGTCACGTTGCCTTTTCTATTCCCTTTTGCGCTTTCTTGGCGACGAGGATTCTGTCTCCCGTGATGCTGCATATGCATGATCCTGCATTATGCTCAAAGAGTGGGACTTTGTTTCAAATTTGCCGGGGTAGTAGTGAAGCGCCTCTTGCTCCTCTCCTTTGGCTCCTCAGTCACGCAGTGCTGGCCTGGCTCTCAATGAAAACGCAGAAGGCGGTGCTGTATGTCCCTTCCTGGCGAATGTATTCTCAAGATGGCGAAACGTTATGGAACCCCCCAGATGACTTACCTGCACATTGTACAAACAAATCCAAAATTCTCCTTTTACAAGAATGTCAGATTATTGGTGGAGGTAATAGTACACCAGTGATGACATATTTATGAATGCAGACATCAATTTTTGCCAATAAACAACTGAAAATGTTACACAATGTCTGATCAGATTGTTGTTGAATTATTTCAAAACTTTGCCAATTTCAGACCTGATTTTATAGAAGAACAGCTCATAAACAGCTGCTTCTGTTTGGACAGCATTTGAATTTAGGAGGTTTGGCTTCTTTTGTCAAATAACACATTTGGTTTTGCAAAGAAACGTATTCATATCCCTCAAAGTAAGGCATCGTATTGGTGCCAATGATCAGGTATTGTATAACTAAATACTGTATTGTACACTTGTCTAAACAAGTTTCAGTCTATATCAAGCTCAAACCATCAAGATAAGATTCCACTGAAAATGTTTAAAGGATCATGTTGTGTTATTGTGGAGCACCATGAGAAGAAGAAGTTGTTTTTCAGGTTGTGGCATTATGCAAACCATATTTACTGGTAGGAATAAAGTGTTTTGCATGCTTGTGCTGGAGCTGATTAATGTGGGATAGAGTCATGACAGCAGCTCCCCTGTGCTGATGTTGTGTCCATACAACATAAACAGAGCTCACCTGTCAACTGTGCCCACCCCCCTAACCCTGAGGGCTGTAAGTGAGAAAGACAGTTAAAATTCTCTGTCTGTCTGTCTGTGTGGACAGAGACAGAGATTTGGGGTGATATGATCCAGCCACAGTGCGAGGACCTTAGTCGCCCCTCAAACACAGGAAATCCCCTTACTTCTGCTTCACAGGTCTGTTGTGGCCGCATGTCTGTGTGTATATTTCTGCGGCACAGATCCTGTGTGCATGTGCCAGCGTCGGACTGGTTTTTCAGGAAGGGGGGGGGGGGGGGGGGGGCGGGTTACTGTACTGCCGGGCCGAACAACCCATCGACCGACCGCGGCCCTGAGGGACGCACACAAAAAAAGTTAAACAAACACAACCACAGCCTTTTTCTCAGGACACTTCCAGACACTCCTATTGGCTGACCCACATGGCAGCCTTGTTTTTTCATTGGTCCCCTTGCCTCCCCCACTCTGCTCTTCTCTTTGGAGGTTTCACCTCTGAACTGTGACCCCTCTGGGAAAGCAAAAAGATTTCTAAAGGGACCTGGCGAGAGGCGAGGTTCCTCTCTGGAATGTCTTGATTTGGGTCACTCTTCCTATTCCACTACTGTCCTCTCTGACCAGTTTATAGGCCTTTTAGCCTCTCCAGTGAGCGAGAGAATGAAGTCGTGTGTCATGCTGGTGAATGGCAAGCTTGCTTACAGAGTTCAGCTGAACATTCCAGCTGATTCAAAGGTCAGTTCACCCAAAATCCAAGCATGTTTCATTGCTGTGAAGAAACAAAATCCCATTCACCGCCACTGTATTACGGTGGAGGAAGAAATCTGAGAATCTAAATGGCAAGATACTGTAAGAGGTTTACAAAGAAAAAACTTTTTTTTTGTGGTTTTGGTGAACTGACCCTGTGAAGGAGGAGTGTAGAGGGATTTAGTGGCATCTAGTGGTGAGGGTTGCAGATTGCAACCAGCTGAAACTTCTCTTGGTTAGAATTCCTTCAGTGTTCGTTGTGAAATAGGTTTTTACCGGGAGCTGAATTATTCACAGAGGTCTCCTCCTTTTCAAAACAAACAAATCAGTTGATTAAAACTGGAAAAACTTACAAAAACTTACAGCAGCAGGATGTAGGGATAGTGCAAACAGGAAGCATCAGTAGAAAAATTTTAAGTACACAGCAATATATATATCTATATGAGTGTGTGAAATAAACTGCACAAAAACAAAGAGCAGTATGACAAGCAAATGGTATAAAAACAAAGCAATATTTTACGACATTGCTCTGCTCATCGCAGACAGGCCTCTAGCCCAGCACCTGCTAATATGTGCCACCTTTTTTCTCTGATAACTTAAGATCCAAATGGATATAAATATAAATGGCTCATTCTAAGGTACGGAAAACACATCGATTCTTATTTTCAGGTCATTATACATTAAAGGAGACATACTTATATTTTGTCTCTGCTATTGTATCCTCCTAAATCCTAACACTGGAGGTTAAAGAGGAACAGTAAGAGGCACTTCACCTCTTCTTCTCAGTGTGATGATCTATTAGTTGTCGGCCTTGCTGGCCTGTGTTTGGCACCGCTTCCTCCTGGGGGCAGCCAGCAGTTACCGTCTCCGTCTCCTGATTGGCCGTACAGGGCCCGGCGGTGGTTAACTGGCGGGTTGCTTTGCCAGCGGGAGGCTGTGGGCTGGGCCACGCAGCTTGGCCTGATCTCTAATTAGCACTGGCTTGTCAGTTAGTCAGGGTGGATCTGTCTGGGAAATTGCAGTCTTGCACACACAGACACACACAAACCATAGCTGGGAAACACACAGGAAAGCGACAGTGGGATGAGGATTGTCCTTCAGTTTCAGGGGGAGATTGTCTGTGATCATGCGGCTTTGACTTGTGTTGCCGTTTGTCTCTTGTTAGGCTGAAGTGGCTTATTTAGGGCTCGGGGTGTGTTTGTGTGTGTCTTGCTGGGCTCTATTAGTGGCCTTGCTGCAGCAGTGAAGTGGTTAACAGTCCCGGGGGAGGCTCATGTTACCAGCAGCAGGGCAGGTCCTTCCCTCCTCTCTCCCCCTCCAGTTTCTCTCTCAGTTAGTCCAGAGAGAGACGAACAGTGCCCAAGGGATGAAGCATCAGTGCAGCAAGCGACAAAGGAGCTCAATCTAGGAACAGTGCCAGGGCGAGAGGGAGAGGGCGAGAGACACTGAGAAGGCTCAGAGAGGCAGACAGGGAGGGAGTGGGAGACATTTGGCTGTGTGAACTCTCTCAGCGGCATGAAGTCATGAAGCTCTCTGTCCAGCTTGGCATTTTCCCGCAGCGCTCTGGTTCCCACGGCAACACAGGCACCCTAACCAGGTAGATGTGTGTTTGTGTGTGTGTGTGTGTGTGTGTGTGTGTGTATGCGCAAGGGAACTTGTAGTAAATCCAACTGGTTCAATCTGTGTTCAGGAGGTGCTGAGATCTTTATGGGTTTGTAAATGTCTGTTTCGTCATTGCTGTCCACATATCTTTATTTTCTCTCTGCACATTTGTGTGTGTGTGTGTATCTGTGTGTGTGTCTGTGTGTGTGGGACTTTCCCCTGTGGCTGTACGGATGAGCTGAGACAGTTGTGGTCAGTCTAAATCTCTCAGCACCTCTCGGCTCGTCTGCTCCACGGATGCTTTCAACTCTGCCGCTGTTTGATTTATTCTGCCGGTGCCTCCAGAAGGAAGTTATGTTTCCCCCTCTCTGTTTGTCAGGTTGTTAAAAAAAGCTGCAAATGCGTTTGGCTTGAAATCTGCCGGGGACCAGCTGATTAGATTTCAGTGGTAATCTGAGTCTGGGATTTGAGCCATTCAGCAATCTTTGTTTTTGTTTAGTTTTTTCAAAAGCTGTAATTATGATGTTGTGTTCATGTGCTGGTGGGAAACATTCAGGACTTCCAAGTTGGCAGCTGAACAGCTCTGCATTGACTTGCCATCTTGCTCGTCTGAAAATCTAACTTGACAGATGAATGATGAATGAGTGGTGATAAGTGCTGGGTGTTCAACTTCAGTGCTTTTTTTTTATGTCACAGGCATCAAGTATCGGAAGTTGGCATTGGATGCTGGTCGGATGCTTAGACTCACTCTGAGATGTTTTCTACATTTTTAGGAATCTGCTAATTTCAGGCTGTATTTTATTTAGGCAAAGTCTTGTTTGGCAGCTTGTGTTACCACAATATGTAACACTGATCTTTGGACAAGTTTGGTTTATTTTGTCAAGTTAAAAAGTAGAAAAACATGGTCATATTGCTCCAACTACTGCAAGCTGTTGGAAATAGTGTTGTTTGGTATCAATAAACTAAGAATTATATTGGCTATAGCAACGAAGAATTTCAACAATATGCTGACCTACTGGTAACATAATTTATCAAGCAGAAATGTCAAACTTTTTCTGCTTCCAGCTGATAAAATTATCTTTTTATTTTGGACTATTTGTAGCACAGTTGTCTTCAACAATTTGAAGAAATCGTCCTGGGCTCTGAGAACTTGATGGGCATTTTATAGACTAATCTATTTGCAGAAAATAATCAGCAGCTGAATCAATAATGAAAGTAATCCTTAAACTTAAGGTCTGGTTGGTGTGATAGGAGCAGAGGGGGTGTGTGAAGAGGGGTGTGTGTGTGTTATTAGTCATTATTGTTTCACTGCTGTCATACAAAGACTTCCTTGACGGGTTTTTATGTATCATTGGTCTTAAATGACTAACTGAACGGACCCCAGACGACTGTGGAAATACAGATAGTTTGACAACACTGGCTGTGTGTGTGTGTGTGTGTGTGTGTGTGTGTGTGTGTGTGTGTGTGTGTGTGTGTGTGTGTGTGTGTGTGTGTGTGTGTGTGTTTTTCCTCTGGTGCAGCCAACCCTGCACTAGCCATGACCATCAGCCTCCCTCTGGTCCTTTCAGAGCGATGTTTGCCAACTGGCCGGGCTTCCTGTCCCCCACAGACTCCCAGCGGATGCACGCATGCACAGACACACAGACGCACACACACATATTTACAAATATCCTGCATTAACTCCCAGAGTGTTTGCTCTGTTCAGATGGGTTTGTTTGAACAACTCACAGACACACACAGACACACACACTCGCACAGAAACGCACCCTGTGATGTCACCCCTCCGACAAGCCTTTGTTCGTATGATAGACAACCCCATTCAGCCTGTTGGTGTGTGTGTGTGTGTGTGTGTGTGTGTGTGTGTGTGTGTGTTCTGAAGTCAGTTCAGACGGAGAATAAAGAAAGAGACTCCAGGCAGTCAGAGAAGCCAGATCCATCTTTTTTTTCTTCTTCTTTGCAGTTTTATTTTGGTTTAACACTGGAGTTAATAGATTACGTTTTTCTTCTCTTTTCATACTAAGGCATGTATTTATCAGAAATATTTGCTGTCCTTGTAAAATGAAGTGTACAAAGTATTTTTTAGTTTTAAGTTTAAGGTTTTTATTTTTTTTAAGTTTTTGTATTTGTATTTGTTGTATATGTAGGGACACTCAGTATGCATCCATAAACGCTCTTTAACAACCACACTCACACACCTACAGTAATTATATTGTAAGTGTAGATGTGTATAAATCTATGCTTAACCTAAAATATAACACAGGAAGAAAAGGACAGAAGCATCAACTTCTGTTTCACTTAATTAGCAAAAAACCCCTCACTCTTTCTTCTGGATCTTTGTCTGTAAATGGTTCAGCTGACTGATGCACAGCAGCATTGTGTTCATGGTATAAGAAGCTTCATGTCTCACTGCTAACCGTCTGTTGAGTGTCTCTTCAAAGAGGAACTAAACATGTTACTGAAGAGCCGTCGTGACGCTGTCTGCCAAGAGGACTCCCCCATCCTCTCCACTCTCCTCTCCAGATTGACTGTTTAAAGAGGACTAAAGGGAATCTGTGTGTCTGTGTTTCCAGCTGGGATGACAGCAGCTCTGTGAGCAGTGGCATCAGCGACAACATCGACACAGATGACATCAACACCAGCTCCTCCATCTCCTCCTACGCCAACACGCCCGCTGCACAGCGCAAGGGCCTCAACACACAGGTAAGACTACACATGCAAACACACACATACATCCACATTTATGAAAAATATCAAACTTTTTTATGGTTGTGCTGCAGGCTGGGATAGCCAGTGTCATGTTGGATCTGGTTCAAAGTTGGTTTATCATCTGGATTAATTCAATCCCATTAAATCTTTCATTCTGTCCTCCCTTTTTATTAGAAAAGGGCAATGTACAAACATTTAGACGTGTGTGTAAACCGCAAATATGTAATATACCTCACAAAAGTTGAGTTTTAGCTCTTAAATTACATGGTTGTTAAAAGCCAAGGTTCAATTAAAGAAAGGATTTGTATCAGTAAGCATATTTTATACTGTGTTCAGGTATGATTTGAATTCTGTCACATTCTAGGTGTACATGTGGTCCAGTGTGAAGCTCATGGATTCCTAAATACAAATCAAAGTGCAAAAAAACCACTGAAGTTTTCACCATATACAAAAAGGCACCAAGGCATGTGATGCACGATTTCCATGTCAACAATAGGACCACATGAGGTTCATTTGAAGGCAGCACGAGATTCACATTTGGTCTGTGAAAAAATGAGATCTACAATGCAGGAATTGTCAGTTACCATTTGTAAACACAACATGCAAACTTGGCCCCTCTTCCCTACACTGCTTGTATGTACACTACCGTACTATTGTACGGTAGTGTACGTATTCATTGTAATAAAAAAGCCAGTATTTTAGCGAACAGAGCTAACTGCCGGCACCTACCTGTCTAACAGAAAACACGCCAACTCTGTGTTGCTCTTCATCCCCATCCTCTCCTTCACTGCTCGCCAGCAAAAATGAAAGTAAAAGCCAACCCCAGATTCACTTTTGTCCACTATTTTTAGCAACAGGTTATAAAGTCCTGGCCTCACCTGCGTGCTGTTATTGGCTGGAGGCTACAGACTTCAGGCCAAAGGTTGCAGCCCAGCCTCAGCTAAATAAGAAGATGATACAGGAAGAGGGAAGGGTCTCTGCAGATAAAAACAATGCCACGCACTACTAGTGGATCCAAAGTGATGATTGAAAGGAATTATTTTTGTGTGAGTCTCTACGTTGTTTTCTAGGAAAGTCCTACATAGTATACCCTTAAATAGCATAAACTCCATATGGTATTGTGAAATAATTGGATGAAATGTAAACTTAATGTAAACTGATGCAACCGTTTCTTTCCACTTGGCCTCATTTCTCTAAAGCCAGTCTGTCCCAGCATTCCTCTGCCTTCAGAGAAGAATGTGAGACTACAGCTGTGAACTCACAAAGCCAAAGCTGATGTTGACTCTGGCCTCAAATCATTAAACACTGATTAAGAGCCACTCCCCTTCAGGGAAAGTGATCGGTGAGACGATAATATTGTCAGCTGACTCGCGTGTACGTCACGCTCACGGCGTTGTGGCGTGATGTGGAGCCGACCACCATGTGACGTGTGTCCGTTATGTCTGCAGAGGTCGAGGTGCTGGATGAAAAACAAAGGAGGGCACAAAGGAGCCTTTCTCTCCGTACAGCAGCCCAACACAGTGCAGGTTGATTAAGTCTAGTTTAAATTCTGTGAGCAGAGCAGCTTGCTGCATTTTTGTAGTGTTGCCGTGGCAACCAAAGAACGAACTTAAAAGCAGCCATCACCCCTCAAACAGCTGTAATTTACTGTTGGAAAAATAAAGGCTACGGTAAACTGGCTGAGTTATGCCCCAATTTAGAACAATTAAAACTTCTCAAAAAGTTTTTTCAAGTTCAGCTCTAACTTGCAAACAGAGTGTTTTAGGTTTTGAAAAAAGACAAACGAAGTTGTAAAGCTCAGGATGATCATGAGCAGCAGCTATTTCCACTTTTTATTGTCAACAACAGTCATCACAGACAACCAAAGTGGACTTCTTTGCTGTGAGTGCAGACTAGCATAAGATTTGACTCCTTAAACACACACTTAGAAAGCTGCTTTGAAAGGAACATACTCTAATGTCATCTCATTTTAATGGTCACCATACAAAATCCCAAAAGACCGGCATCTTCTTGACTTGGGATTTTGCTTATGAAGACTTGTTTAAAGACTTAAAACTGATGACAGACTTGAGACATGACTTTAAGTTCAAGGCTCTCTTTCAAAAACATGAGCTGTTCAGCAAAGTGGAAGCAGAGAAAATGCTTCTCTCTCATTTCAACGAAGGAGGAGACGTCTTTCTGCTCTGGCCCTGACGTGGTCAAACAGCTTCCCCACAAACTGCTCAGGTGATGGTGGTGTGGACGCTGGCAGGATCACACAGCATGATGGCTGTGGTCATAAAATGGAGTGCTTTTTAGAGGCACTTGGCAACGTCTAATAAAAGACGCTTTCTTCAGCAGTAATAAATCTGACCTACTGGGTGTATGTGTGTGTGTGTGTGTGTGTGTGTTTTCCCAGCCTGTGACGGATGCAGAGAAGCACTCGGCTTCCACAGCAGTGCACCAGGCCTGGTCAGGAGACGAGGTGAAGAGGCCAGACGGCGGGTCAGACAGTGGGGTCAGGATGGAGCCGGGCTCCAAGTGGAGCCGCCGGAACCCCTCCGACATCTCCGACGAGTCAGACAAGGGCGGCTCAGGGAGGAAGACCCCCTCGGTGTCTCACACAGGCTCTTGGAGGAGAGGCATGAGTACTCAGGTGGGGGTGACGTCCCCCCGGACTAAAAGCACCAGTAGCACAGGCTCCTCGAGCTCCACTGGCCTCAAGACCCACAGTTCAGGTAACAACGACCTCCACCACCAATAACAGAAAAAACAAACAAATAAATAAATGATAGATTACTTATACAACAAATATCAATTGTTACTGAACCATTATTTATCTCCTCACTTCGCTGTTATGTCTCGTTCTGTGTGCTGCAGGTAAAACAGATGACGTCAAGGTGTCAGAAAAGGGTCGTCTCTCTCCTCGTCCTAATGGTCTTCACCGCTCGCCCTCAGATGCAGGACGCAGCAGCGGTGATGAGGCAAAGAAGCAATCGATCCCCACCAGCCGCACATCGACCACAAACGCCCTCACTCACACTGTTTCAGACCCCCACTCCCAGACACACACACTCACCTCACGCACTCCTACCAGCACCTTCGGTTTCAAGAAGCAGGGCCATGGCATGGGAACCATGGTTACTGCCAGTGGTGCAACTATCACAAGTGGCTCAGCCACCCTGGGAAAGATGCCCAAATCTGGGGCTCGCTCACTGGCAGGAGGGTTGAAGGCTGGCGGGCAGGATGGCGGGGTGGCACTGGGTCACCATGACGACAGCTTCCTCCCCATGAGTGCCCGCTCCACGCTGCAGTATCGCAGCCTGCCGAGACCCAGCCGCTCGGGAGCAGCTGCCCGCAACGGAAACCGGTCCTCCACCAGCAGCATCGAGGCTGCTGTACTCTCTGTCACGTCTCACGGGAAAAACTCAATGAGCTTGACCAAGGCCAACGGCTCAGGAGGCGTGATGGCCAACCAGACAGATCGGGAGAAGGGCGTCTCAGAGATAGACAACCTGAGGAGCGGAGTGGTGATGCAGAGTGGAGGAGCAGCGACTGTTCCTTTGACAGGAAGACAGCAGGTTTCTTCACCTACACTGCGGAGGTGAGCACACACACACACACACACGTGCACGCGCGCATGCTCTTGCAGACATAGTGGCGGATAAGTGATGATGAGACATGCTGAGTGGGGTCCTCTTGTATGGGCTTGAATTTACCCACATACAGCCCAAACACACACAGAAGGTCATTTAAAAAGACAGTAATCATGCAGTCACAGTAAATGATAAACAGTGGTGAGTAATGATCACATGTGTGGGCTTGTTGTACACACTGACAGACATACACACACACACACACACAGGCTCAGTGAGGTTATATCAGGCCATTGTGAAAGGCAGGCTTTGAGCCGGGCTGATCAGCTGCCAAGCCTCAGCCTTGGCGGTGCAGGGGGGGGGAGGTTGGAGGGAGAGGGTGTGGTACAGGGTAATGGGCGCTGAGTCTTACCTCAGTGCTCTGCCCTCATTAATGTGAGGGAGTGATAACTCTTCAAAGAGGCTGTGTGCTGCCATTATCGCCCACCGCGGCTCCAGTCATCATAGCCTGCCATTTAGCTCTAACCCAGGATTAGTAGAGAAGCAGGAGAGAGTTTTTTGTCTGTGTGTGTGTGTGTATGGGTCTGTGTGTGTATGTATGGGTCTGTGTGTGTGTGTGTGTGTGTGTGTGTGTGTGTGTTGGCCTTGAGAGCACTGACTCTACCTTTCCTGGCTGCAGATCTTCCACTCTCTTCCTTGGATCATACAGTAAAGAATTATACTGGTGCTTTTGTCTCGCCAGCCTCCGTTAAACTCTTTGATCCAGAACAGTCATGAATATTTTACATGTAATTTGTTGTTTAAATTTCTGTTAATATTCATAACCCCTGGAGGACAAATCCTAATGATTTTTTTTAACCTCATGACCCTTTGTCTTGCAACAGCATCAATTTAAATTTACATTTATACAAAAAAAGATAGCTTAAAGCAACTTTGACACCTTAAAGCAATGTAGCATTATAAAGCATTTAAAGATGTGCAAAATGTGTACATAGATACTAATAAATAATATAACTACATAACACTAGATTCTCCTTTAAGGTCACATTAGACAAACAGGATATGCATCTTTCGCACTGTTAGGACATTAGGAAATGACATCCTTTGATTTATTCCTGCTCTTTTAGCCCCTGGTCTCACCCTTCCTCCCCTCCCTGCTTTTCCACAGGTTGTTTGGTGGGAAGCCCAGTAAACAGGCTCCAGTCACCACGGCTGAAAACATGAAGAACTCCACTGTCATCTCCAACCCCCACGCCACCATGAACCACGTGGGCACGGTGCTGGAGTCCCCCGACGGAGGGCTGGGAGGCGTGGACAGTGAGACCAGCAGCCTCCTGTTTGGCGGCAGGGCACAGGGATTAGGGATGGGGACGCTGGGCAGCGAGCAGGTAAGCAAGAAACAAATAACAGAGATAATTACTCTATCAGTCAGTTTACTCTGTAAATGATGAGTGTGGATAACAAAATCATCCAATATTTGGCTGTAATTCTCCATGGTAACCATACACTCCAAAACTTTGGCATACAGAATATGTCAGGTCCTGGGCTTTTTGATTCATGGGTGTCCAAAGTGATGTATATTTCCTTTTAAAATTACTGATGTAGCCTGGTGTATCTTTAGCAGCAGCCACTTATTCATTAGTTTCACTGCTATTTTTAGCTGCACACATTCTCCAACTGCCCACCAAACATTACTTACCATGAAAAGGGGGAAAGTGCATTTTCTTTTCTTTGGAGTTTATTTTGGAGTTGCATTTGAATTCTTTTTTAGCCAGGCTCATGGCGGCAATGTTGGCACGTTGGTCTGTTCACCACTTTGGTCCAGATTCTAACAACCTAACAGATTGCTCGGGGCGTCGGTGGCTTAGTGGTAGAACAGGCGCCCCATGTACAAGGCTGTTGCCGCAGCGGCCCGGGTTCGACTCCAGCCTGTGGCCCTTTGCTGCATGTCTCTCCCTCTCTCTCCCCCCTTCACACTTCACTATCCTATCAGTTAAAGGCAAAAAATGCCCTAAAAAATATCTTAAAAAAAAAAAAAAACCTAACAGATTGCTGTGACATTTTGTACAGACATTTATGTCCTCCGCGGAAAGAATTGTAATAACTTAAAGGGGCAGTGTGTAGGATTTAGTGGCATCTAGCACCCATCCCTTTCCAAGCATTTAGGAGAACCTTTGATTACCTTCGGGTTAATTTGTGCCACCAATTTCAAGCTGCCACTTCAGTGTATAAAAGTGATAGGCCCTCTCTAGAGCCAGTCTTCGATTTGTCCATTCTGGGCTCCAGACTATCACATACTTCTGAATATTGTATTACTTTTCTATCAATAGATCCCACTAAATCCTACACACAGGTCCTTTAAGAGTGATAACAACGTATTCCATTACATTGTGAAAGGGTTCACTCATAGTGATGAACCTTTAGAGTTTTATCACCGGAATCGGTAGCTCTTTGCCCTCGGCTTGATGTAGCTTTATGGTGAGTTTCAGCTTATTGTTTAGCTGTCTGGCCCACAGCTTCACTGTTGTGGTTTACTCTGACTAATGTTAGTGTTTGTAACAACTGCAGGCAGCTGCTTTCAGCCAGAAAACTCTAAAAACCACTGTAAACCACCTGCTCATTAGCAAACAGCAGGCTAACAGTCAGCAACTGGCTGGTGAACATAGTGGAGCATTTAGCAGCTAAAGAGGCAGATAGTAGAGACCAAAAATGGACAGAAACACTCATGACCAATCAGATTTGTCATCATTTAATTTTAGAGCTATCGTCTTTTCCAGACTGGTTTGTGGTCAGCTGTCAAGCCAGAATGTTTGGGATTAAGACTGAAAATAATTATGTACCTTTGAGCTTAGAGATGTTTGTGCGATGACAACGAGGCTTTGGCGGGGACACGAGGATGATTCTGTTCTCACCTGACTGATACCACAAACAAAGTGTTTTCAGTGGAAGTTCAGATGGGTAGTGCAGGAACTTGTTAGACTAACTGTAGGCTACGTATTGCAGCAGAAGTGTAAACATGCTCAGTCATGAACTCACCGTCACCTTCTCACATGATTCATGAGACTTAATCAGACTGTCTCAATCATGAAGTGACTCACTGTGTATTGTTTTTAAGCGGCAGTCATGTCTCAACAGAAAGTATGCATAGGTTCAAAAGTTTAAATGGTTATCTTAAAGCAAATAAACCATTAAATAAACGTGAAAAATGCGTAAGAGAAGCAGAGAAAAGCTGCACATTCAAGAGAATAAATGAATTACTAAAGATATGAAGTGACTAACTGTCACTTTATATCTCAAAGTACACAGACTGTCACTGATTGTTAAAAACAATAACCTCCCCTCCACCCCTCCACAGGCCTCCAGTCCCGGCTCAGTCTACTCCTCCACTGGACCCTCCAATAGCCTGACGTGGGGCACCACCTTCAGCAGCTCCTCCGCCCAGAGTAGAGAGAGCACGCTGGGCGGGCACGGTGGGACAGGCAGCATGGGATACCCCTCCGTCAGCAGCATGCACACCAGCAGCGAGTCCATCGACATGAGTCTGGGCAGCGCCGGCCACGGGACCCACAGGGAGGACACCCTGTCCGCTCTGGGACGTACCGGCAGCGTCAAGACCGGCATGTCTGAGAGGTGAGGAAAGTGGGGAATTTTGGGTGTCCATTTAAAAAAAAAACACCATCAAAATTCAAGTCAGTCATCTGTTCTTGCATCATGCCTTCATCTGTGTGGTATATGAGGTTGTTTTCAGGTTCCTTATGTACACTCAAGTAAGAGTGGGTTAAACTGAGCAAGGATGCATTTTATTGCTGAGTTTGACTTTTCATATGTAAAAGACTGTATGTAACATTTTACTTGTAGGTATCTACATAAGAGTGACATGACACTTTCATAACTATGACATGACACGGTCATGAACTTGTCATGAACATTATGTACATGTCATAAGCGTTTATGACTGCTGTCATTAAGTGTCATGCGGTTTTTGTAATGACAAGTTGACATTGTTTGGGTTGTCTTGATTATGATAACTTGACATTAATCAAAGTGACATTACCAGAAGTTGTCTTTGTCATGACAAGTTGACATTAGATTTCTTTGGGATGTCCTTATTATGACAACTTGACATTAACCAGGATGACATTACCAGAAGATGTCTTTGTCATGACAAGTTGACATCAACAAGAAATGTACCTCTTTTTGTGTTTATGACAAGTTGACATAATTATTATTATTGTTATGACAAAGACATCTTCTGGTAATGTCAGGTTGTCATAATAAGGACATCCCAACAAATTTAATGTCAACTTGTCATGACAAAGACAACCTTTGGTAATGTCACTTTGATTAATGTCAAGTTGTCATAATCAAGACAGCCCAAACAATGTCAACTTGTCATTACAAAAACCAAATGACACTTCATGACAGCAGTCATAAATGTTTATGACATGTACAACATGTTTATGTCAGTGTCATGTCATAGTTATGACAGTGTCATGTCACCCTTATGTAGATACCTTCAAATAAAGTGTTACTGAAGTTTCTTTGGTACTTCTAATTAATGTTATTTCAGAGGTAACTACTTTTATGTAGTTAAAATAAGCTTCACTTCAACCGGTTAAAACAGCTGAAATACTGCTTGCACATTTATGTATCTGTAATAATAATCCAGGAGAAGAATGTATAATATAATTGTTTGAAAGGGGTTCATCTGCATAATACTTCAACTTTTTATTCTACATTTTAGTAAAATTCTTATTGCAGGGTTTTTTTTTTTGAAGTACAGGTTTCTTTTAACTTCTTGACATCAATACTGTCACTTAAAGGAAGACATCACCCACAAAATGACCATTTGTCATTTGTCATGCTGTGTTACCTTGAATTTATGAAGTTCATGTCTCCATGGAAAACAGAGAACATATTGATCGGTTGAGGACCATCTTTAACAACAGTAAAACTAAACAGAAACATCAGTTTACAAATTCTTCCACGATTAAACACTGAGCTGATGTGAAACGTATCTTTGAAACATGCGAGAAAAACAAAGTTTTATTCATGAATTCAAGGTAACACGTCATGACTGACTGATGTGCAAACGATCATCTTGTGGGTGAAGTATTCCTTTAAGGGTTTAAATACTTTTTATCTCTGAAATCATCCCCAATACTGACATTAACTCCTTTTAAAAAATCCAGAATCGCGATGATGCAGCAAGCATCTGTCGTGGCGAGGTGTCGCTCCTTGTTTGCCATTCTGTCCACGCTCGAGCAGAGAAACAAAATCCCATGGCATCCTCAGTCGATTACACAGTAATTGTGGTCATTGTAGGGGATTCCATGCTGACAGGTTGACTGTGTAATGTGACAGGAATGTCTCGGAGGAAACTTAATAGCATCTGGAGTTGAAGCTTTGAGGCTATGACATCACCCTCCTCACTGAGTTTCCTTATTAACGTCTCTGGTGAAGAATCTCGCAGTTGAGCTCTGTTCTGAAGGATTTACTTCATTCTCTAAAACTTTCTTTCTCTGTGTCTGTTGTGCATTCTTCCTTCCTGTCCTCAACCAGTCCCCTCTCCTCCCCCTCCGCTAGCCCTATATTCAGCCGAAACACGCTGCCTCGGAAGCAGGACAGGTAAATGTACCTGTGTGCGGTGTTAGGCTTCTGGTGAGACAGCTGTGGAGGTTCCTACTGAACCACCACCTGCTGCCACACCGAGAGCATCACAGAGAGGAGCTGTGTGTGTGTGGTAGCTTGTTGTGTTCGATGGTGTATGTGTGGAGGTGTCTCGCTCTGTGTGGCAGTTTGTGGTTATTTTTAGGACCTCTAGCTCCTGTATGAATGGGAACTTGTGAGACTGTAAACATGAGGTTGTCTGTGTGGATGTTGGCAGCTTCACTGTTTTTGTTTAGTGGTCCGTGTTCACATACTGCCACCTTGTGGTAGAATTTGTATGTGCAGATTTATCCAGCAGCATGAGCTTAGGATGCTTATCATTGATTTTACACTGCAAAAATCTCAGTCTTAAGCCATGATTTACCATCTCTGAGCCCTTAGAGTCTTTAATTAAGCAAGAATTTAAATATTCAGCCACGATGAGATGACTGAAACTGTTTGAAGAATTTTCTGTAATCAAGTGTGATCTTATCCCAGTGATGGGATCTGCCTCTTTTAAGAAAATTATTGCAATGATTTGAAAGAGGAGTCTTTTCAGTTGTCTTAATAAAAGAGTGAAAGTCAAAACTTAGGGTGCTTTCACACTGGTAGTTTGGTTGGTCCAAACCAGTGGAAAAAATGACTCATTGCATTTTAGGTCTAGTCTTGTTCCTGTTCCTCTTTGCTTTTTATCAATCACTCACCACCAAGAAACACAATAAAAAACACCAATGCACAGAGTCCAACTCAAGGTTGCTTCCCATGATGATTATGTACCACAGCCTCACATTGATAAGACACTCACTCGAAGGACAATGTATGGTGTGCAATGTGTGTTGAATGCGCCTACTCGCATGGACGGCCACAGTGTTAATAGGCAGCGTTGTGATAGTTAGATGCAAATTATTGGAAACTGTTTTGCGTAAATAAACATGCATGTTTAAATGCTTTACATTTACATGAACCTAAACATACAGGAAAATATACATTCATACAGTTCACATTCCCAAATCATCCCTGAAATTATACAGACTGACAGGTAACTTGTTCAGTTTTGGCAATTGCCATCCGGTATCCTCAGGACACACATGACGAAATCAGATTCCAGTGACAGATATTTATGCAGCATTTTAATGCTTCTTTTTTCATGCTTTTTATTGTTTCAGTAAGAAAAAATTCTACAGCAACCTAAATCATGACAAGTAGCTATATCTAGATATAATAACAGATAAGATAGTAAGGATATATTTAAAAATAGAGAATAAATACTATGTACATACTGTGTGTATAAAGCCACTGTAAGGCACTTTTACAAAAGAGTTAATGAAACAAACCATATATAAACCATATACAATGCTTCTGATGTATATATTTATGCTCTTATGTGTCACAAAGAGCTCACAGAGAAATCACTGATTGTAAGCATTAATAGTATTATTAGACTGCAAATCGATTGCATGTTACGAATAATGTGTAACGCAGAAAACAGGACAAAAAGAAGGCGTCTTGTACTGTAATGGTGCGAGGCTTATTATTGTGGGATTGCTGTCACACACTTTGTAATGGACTTAATGAAATGATAAATGACATGGAGTCAGATACAATCATAGCGGTTTTAACAGCCTTTCAAACAGGAAAAATACCCTCGTTGACATGCATATGTGTTCCCATGGTTACAAGTATACAATAGCATACATAGCTTAGCTTTTAAAAACATGCTAAAATCACATATGTGCTATCATGAAATCCTGTGGTTGGTTTGTTTTCTTTCACACCACAAACCAACTGCACCAGAATCCGTTTGGAGGCAGACCAAGATACACCTTTTCAAGCATTCTCGTTTGGATTGGTGTACAGCTTTCACACCAGACCAGACAAACCATCCCAACTGGGGAAACAGACCTGTGTTTGTTTTAACCAAACCAAACAGGTTAGGTGTGAAAGCACCCTTACTTGGTCAGATAGAGATTTTTTGCAGTGTGTAAGTTGGGATGTACTAGTGTCAATAGGAAAAATGTCTTTGCAGGTTAAAGATAGTATTGGGTAGTTCTTGAGAGATGCAGCCACATGTTTCCTTGCCTCCTTGCCTCCTTTGCTTTCCTCCTCTGAAGTGTTTCTCTCCCACAGCGGGCCACACTGTGGTAGAAACACTCTGCCCAAGAAGGGACTCAGGTACTGACCTCACTTCCTGCTGGACATGTTGCGCTTCCACACACTGGTTCACCAAATTGTGTTCTGTCTTTCTTTTGTTTCTGCGTCTACATTCACTCTCCGAGGCTTGTGCTCACGCTTGATAAAAATGCTTTTGACGTTTTTGTGTTTGGCACTTGGCACGTGTTGTTGTGTTGTGCTTCTGTGACGAGGCATGTCACTTTGTATCACAGCTATCACTGTGTTGTTCTGTAGCTGGCTTGCGTTCAGGGGGGTCGAATTTTCTTTGGCTTCTTTGCTGCTTTTTTCCCCCAGTTTCTGTTGCTCACAGCTGAGAATCAGTCTATGTTCCCGCTGTTGTGATTTGTTTCAGCATCTGATTCATCACGTTAGATCCCAGCTACTAATCTGGCTGCTTGAGAGGATAAAATTCACCTCTCTGATTGTAAAAGTCAGAAAAATCAAAATCATCTTGTCTGTAAAAATCACAGAATCCACACTGCACCTGCTCTGTTTTTTTGTCCTTGCTTCCACTTGAACCTTTTTTTGACTTCCTGTAGGTATGGCCCGTCCCCACAGCTGCGAGGTCACGAGGAGGCCCGTGATTGGCTGCGCTCCCACTCCACCAGCGGGCTGCAGGAATCAGCCAGTAACTCCCCGTTCTCCCCCAGCTCCAGCCTCACCTCCCCCTCTGGCACTCGCTTCAACTTTGGACAGCTCGGTATGCCCCACACACACACACACACACACACACACACACACACACACACACACACACACACCACCATAACCCAGTACTCCACGTGTGTTTACTTTAATCACTAGTTTGTTTGTTCTCTGTTGGTTGAGACCAAAACGATTTCCAAATTCAGTGCATAAACTCAAACCACATTGCCATAAAGCTGTGGACAATTAGGAGGTTGCAGTTTTTCAAGTGAGAGAAACTTTGATTTAGCTTCTGTTCAATACGTTTAGCTCTACTTATCTCATTTATCAGTGGACGAACATAAAATTGATTAATTAATCATTTAAGATGTTAATCAAGCAAAAATTGCCAAACATCTTCTGGATTTATCTTCTCAGAAGTAAAAAGTTGCTGCTTCTCAGTATTCAAATATGATCAAAATATTGTTAAAAATATAAATAAATGATGATCATGAGCACATTCAACTAACACTAATGTCTTAATTACATTGTATTTGTCAGATAGCTCCCCAAAGTGTTAATCATTTATGTTGCTGTACTTGCTTGTGATAACTAATAGAGCAGGAAATGAGTTTTCAGATTTAAACTTTTCTCAGGGGCCTAGTCTGTTGGCACATGTGGTCTCCCAGTGTTAACTCCATGGCCTTGCACAGTTGGAATCAGTAATCTGAGGGTGTTGCCTTGCACTCTGGGAAATTCAAATGATCCCCAGTTTTCTGACATTTTATACACTAACATTAAATCCAAAAATGTATTAATAATGGGTAAAAAACCTTACTTAATTTCACATATCATTTTTCACAGCGTCCAGCCCGACCTCAGCAGCTCAGATCAACCTCGCTGGCATGCGCAACAACAGCCTGACCAATCAGGACGTCTCCTTTGACCCTTGCAGTGACAACCGATTAAGAAACTCCTGCATGTCTCTTGACGAGAAGACTCGCACCATGAGCAGATCGGGCTCCTTCAGGGACGGCTTCGAGGAAGGTAGGAGTAGACAAGGGGAGGATGGATGGATACAGACATGTATACTGAATATTCAGTGTCTCTGTGTGAGTCCTGGCCCCGGTCTTTACATGTTTGGTGTAATCTGTAATTACAGAGTAATCCTTTTCCAAAGACCTGCACGCCCCCATCTCTCTGTGACTCTGAAGCCTCTCCTTCCTTATTCCACATCCCCGTGCCAAAAGAATTATTATTCCGTTTGTTTAGAGAACATTAGGACGGATTACAACCGCTCCTCGAAGAAAAGCCCTCCATCCCCTTAGAAATCCATAAGCAGCTTTGGTGCAGCTTTGTTTTTTCATAAGCTTGTTTATTGGGAAAAGTACCCAGGCGTGCTTTTCCCACCAGCAGGCAGACTCCCCGCTCGGGCGAGGTTGCTCCGCTGGAGTCTGCTCAATCCTCAGGGCCATAGAAACACACCGCGTTGAATAAGAGGAGCAAACTAGGACTGGGAGTGAGGTGGGCGTAGTCATGTGTTGAAAATGGCTCTCTTAATGAGATAATCACACTGAAATAATATTAAATAGCTGCAGCTGGTAGCGAACTCACATTTTAGTGAACCGCAATATAAACAGTAAACCACAAAATAAAGCAGCGTCAAGATATTCCTCGCAAGGCTCAATTTTTCATGATGACAAAAACTGTCATCAACAGGTAAATCAAAAAAGTTTACGCTCCTTCTTTTGAGGTTTTCAGAAGGTATTCTGGGAAATGTTGTTAATCAGTAACTGAAGTAAAATTTCACAGATGACCATCACAGACTGACAGTGTGAGGTAGGGTGTCAATGGTATGAGATTTTCGAGGTACGATGAAGTGAAGTGTTTGGGGGGTTGTGCAAGTTTGTGTAAAATGTCTGACAGGCAGTCGAGGAGGAGGAAGGAAATGTACACATGCAGGTGGGATTCGCTGTTAAGCTGCATTTCTTTTCAATACCATAGATGAGCAAATATACATGGTATAATAACTGTTAATTTTATTACCATAGTATACCGTGTAACTGTTACTACGGCTGCATGTTATGCGGTCCATTATTTGGACAGATATTATGATTGATATGAGTCACAATTTTAGTGGGAGAGTGAAGGGGAGACGAATGAACACACAGGAAAGAGCAACATGAGCAAATCCAGTGACACAGAAACTGGTTTTGTAAATGTGCCTCTGGGGAATCAGTTGTGTGTTCTGTGAGAAACCTGGTAAATCTAGACTCCAGCTTGAAAATTAGTTTTCTCCATCAGATTCTGATGAAACAAACTTTCAGAAACCATTCCACTTGTACAAAGTTCTGTACACCGTTCCTTATAACTGAGAATGACCTTCACAATCAACAAATCCAAATTATATTTTTACAAATAAGAAAGTCATCTACAGTAGATTCTTATCTTCGAATTAAGCAATAAATGTGATGCAATGATCACGTGAGTCACCCCCTCTTTTAATACCTGAAGCACTTCAACAGGTAGCTTAGACAATGTGTGATGTTGCAATTGCATGAACTTTGTGATGTTAAATTTATTTGGAAACTGATTCAAGTTGTTTTTCGAGTGTTACAATTAGAAGCAAAGACCAGTGATATAAACAGTTTGTAGAGTTTCGTTTAGTTGTCTCAGTGAAGCAGACAGCTGCCACTCATCTATTGTACAGCCGACCTTAAAAGACGTGCCTGAGCGTTTCCCCTTATTGTGAAGCGATACACAAACACACAGGTAGCACTCATGTAATATGCACATGCACAATAAGACAGACACAAACGTATTATTATTGCGCCCCCCAGTAGCACATCTGCCTCTTTTCCCAGCTCCATGAGTCTGCCTTCCCTTTCAAAGGAGGGGATAATTACAGGGATCACAATGAGAGGCGTGAGAGAGACTTGATGACATACATGAAACCTCCGACATAACTTTCTCTCTCTTTGCTTGTGTGTTGGATCGCATTGTGTGTGGGTCGGCGAGGACATGCGGTTTGTGTGTACATGTGTATGTCGCTGAGGTGTAGAGTTACCCGACTGTTGTTGGATTGACAGGACAAAAGTCACATCATCCACCCAACACTTTGTCAGACCTGTCCTGTGTGAGAGCGACACCACAACGTAGTGTCACTTCACCCCCTCCACCCAGACTCTCCCACTCACCTCAATATCTGCTCTACTTCTCTTTATGTCTGTAGAAACCAATATCTTCCAAAACAACTTATCAACAGGTTTCTTCTTATCCCTTGGAAACAGATGTTCAGAAACTGAGATTAATGTTTTTTTTACATTAGAAATTACCTCCATCCTTCTGTTCCCATTTATTGTTATGAGACAGTTGTGTGCAATATGTCACAATATCTGTGTAACTGTTGAGAGAAACTAATATGTACATTTTCTTTTGTTTTTTACAAATCAATCATGAACATTTGTCATGCAGAATTTTTAATGTATTAAAATGCTGTCAAATAGAGTTTAAGCAGTGGTGGAAGAAGTACTCAGATTGATTGCGTAAAAGTACAAGTCCTGAAGTCAGTATTTTACATTACGCACATTTGTTTTACTTAGAAAGTACTCATTATACAGAATAGTTCCTCACAGTGTTAAATTATATTATAATAGTCAGGTTTTACCTCTAACAAACATGTGTCTGAATGATTTAATATTGTGGTGGAGCCAGTTTTTGTGTACTACTGCGTAGATAAGTACTGCACCACATCATGCAAGTATATCATATGTTTTTATATGTAAAAAGTAACTATGAGTGTTAAATAAATGTAGTGGGGTGAAAATATAAGTTGCAGTAGAGGTGAAGTATAAAGTACCATTTACTAGAAATACTTGAGTAAAGTACAAGTATCTTTAAACTCAATGCAAACTGCAATATATACACATGTACCATCAATAAAATGCAGATGACACTGTCATTTACATGCATGCTCCCTCCATTGTGCAGGCGATGCAAGAGCCTCAGACTGCATTTCATTCATTACAAACTGCCCTGCTAAATTAATTTTAATTTAATGATGGAGACATGTGCTCATTTTTCTTGAGAGGCCACTATGTTTGAATCATGGATTTTTGCATTATAAGTTGTATTTGTTGCATTTTAAATGTGTTTTGTTTGGCTGCTACCTCGGCCAGGTCTCTCTTGTGAAAGACATTTTCAAGCTCAGTGGAACTTCTTGGTTAAATAAAGGTTAAATAAAATAAATGAATAAATAAAATGTCAAACAGCACAATTTGGCAAAATGATGAAGACCCAGAAATCAGAAAAATGTACCCACTAAATCAACACCAGTGTTAACAGATGACTCCAAAAAACAGAACTCATGTGTGATGGAAACAAACACTGAAAGGCCAGTTTGGCACCAGTGAGTTGATAATGTCTCACAAAATCACAGAAGAACAGATCACAAAATTAAAATACCATCATGACTACAGTCCACTCCACACAGGAAGAAATGAATTATCTGCAGGTTGTTTTCTTTATCAGTCAGATGACTGTTTTGTCTAGAAATTTTTTGAGAGTGCCAATTATAATCAGGGCTGTGGCTGCCCATTCAGGTACCACTAGCATAACTGTTTTGTGGTGCTTTCCGTGGTCTATTGTTGTAGCAATCCACAGAATGAAGACAGAACTGATGCATATCATATTGCATATAACAGTCAAATGGTGCCTATTGTAGTTGTGCTTCATCTTAGATTTAAAATAGTTCGTCATTAGGATTATGATTAATGATCAGTGGCTGTAATGGTACCTCCTCCAGCACTTGATGCCCTGCACAGAGTGCATGATACACATGCAAGTAGCAGCAGTTCTGGTTGAAATATCCTGCAGCCCAAAGTGATGTCTTGAAATGTCTTTTTTTTTAAATTGAACCAACAACCTAAAACATGCTGTTTACTGCTATATATGACAGCGGCAATCATCTCACTGGGGAAGCTGAATCCAGAGAATTTCACATATCAAAATAGGTGCAACAGTTGATGTTTTGTCAGTCAATGAGTGAACTAATTGTCATTGCTCTTATGAATCCAGGTCCTAAAATGTACAGGTACGCATTAAAACCACAGCAGTAAATCTAAATTAATATTCTCCTTCTCATGTGGCTCCCCTGCACACCTTGCTGTCTAGACCAAATTAAGATAAAAGTGAGTCCTCAGTAAACCAGTGTCTGCTCCATCTGCGAGGCGGATGACTGAATGAATGTTCCGGAATCAGCCCAACCTCACTGTGTGGTTGATGACATCACTGCTGCTGATCCTTTCTGATCTGCTCCCAGGCAGGAAACAGTACTGGCGTTGTGTCCCGGCCTCTGATGTGTGATTAGTGGCTGAGTCATTAGCAGAGTAATGCTCAGGCTGTCATTAGTTGCGCCACAGTCCAACTGTAACGTGTAGGAGTTTTTATCTTTATGGCCGCAGAGCTGCACTCATTTTGCTTGGGAGGAGGTGGGAAGGAGAGTTGGGGCGGGCGGGAGCAACTGGGAAAACTGGGCGGAACAGTGCTGGGTGGGCAGGGTTGGAGCGGAGTGGGTGGTGTGTGCGGGGGGTCTGTTCATAATCATGGTACTGTTGTGTGTACAGATGTACTTTCTAATCCCCACTTTTGCTTGTGGTTTTTGTCTCTTCAGTTCACGGATCATCCTTGTCTCTGGTCTCCAGCACCTCTTCCATTTACTCCACGGTGAGTACACAAAACCTCAAAGACTTCATCAGGAATGGTGTTAAGTGCATTCTTTTTGAATCCCTGAACCTCCAATACTGATGCAGTGTAGAAGCAAGGGGTTTTGGGTTGTTGTTGTTTTTTTAATTGCATTACCTTTCGGGTCCTTTTTTCACCACTAAATACATAGTTTGTTCATTAAAGAGCACTTATGGCTTAATTTTTCACCTGGAAAATATCTCGTTCAGGACATAACTTGGTCAAAACCCTTGAGTTACCAAATTTAAGGGATCAAATATGTTAACCCTAACCCTTAGGACACATACCACATAATCGCAATGTCCCTTGCTGCATGTCAATAGATGGATTACTGAACAGGCCTACTGGGCACAGATCCAAGTGTCAGGACCTGGCTTTTGCTTGCAAAATGTCACTCACATTAACATGTACCAACCATGAAGAAACTGAAAATGGCCACAACAAGACCATAAAGAGACGCAAAGAAACTGCAAAGAGACACAAAACAGCCAGACGTAGACATAAAGTGCCTACAAAGTGACACAAGACGACCGTAAAAGGACACAGAATTACCTCAGAGGGACAGAAAATTGACACAGTAAGACACACCATCACCTCAGAGAGACCCAAATGACTACAAAAAGACAGAAAACAACGACAAAGCAACACAAGACGATCTAAAAGGACACAAAATTACCACAAAGAGACACAAAATTACCACAAGAAGACACACCATCACCTCAGAGAGACCAAAGTGACTACAAAAAGATAGAAAACAACCACAAAGAGACACAAAACTTTCAGAGGGAGACACAAAATTACCTCAGTAAGACACAGCATTACCTCAGAGAGACGAATGACTAAAAAAGGAAGAAAACAACCACAAAGTCTTTGTGTGTGTTGCTTGTAGTAGAGATGGTGGGGCCCTTTGCACATCTGTGCCCAGGGGCCCATTGTCTCATAATCCACCCATGTGCATATCATAGTCTTGTTTCCTGTCTTCATTTCCATTGTATGAGTAAGTATGAAATTAATCAATAACACAACACCACCAGCAGTCATTTCCCATATCTAGTAAAGCATCAGTATGAGCTCTGTTCTTCAACCCTGAGATAAAATAAGGGTAAGTAACAAGCTCTGTATGATTATTACATAATCTCATTGTAGGAAATCTCTGCAAGCAGCAAGTATATCAGTCCAGATAGCTCCACAGTCTATGTGGAAACCAGAGCAACTGGTTTCTGCTTTTGCCTATGGAATTATGAAATATTGAGTTTTTGAGTTTTTCAGAACATGCTGTTACACATTCACCCTCTAATCCATTCACATATCTGACTCAAACACCCTGAGAGAAAAAGGTCTGGCTGTAATCACGTAGACAACATTGGGACAGCCCACATGCACACGCAGTAGCCAATCAGAGTCTTGTCTGTAAAGCATAGCTCCTCCTCCCTGTGTGGGCTTGTGTACTCACCTGGGCAGGTGTAGCAGTGTAGACACTGGATCTGTGCTCGGACACTGGCTGGTCCTTTGAGCAGGAGAGTCTCAGGTTTGAAATCAGAGGGGGGGAAGGAGTGGAGGCAAAGATGATGGCGACTTTATCCATGACGGGCACCGTCACGTCCTGGCAGCTAACGGTAGGGATGATAAGGGGTGCAGGAGTACTTCATTCTGCTTTTTCTTTTTCTTTTTTTTTTTTTTTTTTTTTTGCTCTATTGGAGTTAGATGCAGCTGTAAGTCAAATATATAACAACATAGAATATATAATCACAGATATGTTTTCTTTTTTTAATCAGTAAAACTGACGTGTCTGACTGAGTGTGACATTAGATGCTTCTTACCTGAAAAAAATCTTATCTGGATGTTTGCAAATTCCACAACATCACCACGAAGACCTATTTTGTTTTTCACTCTAGCTTTGATTTTCCTCAGATAACGTTTTTCCTGTTCAATTTATTTATTTATTTTTTTTGCTTGCATGTTATCACTTTGCCTTACTGCCGCAATGTTGATAGCTCATGGGATTGTTTTTGTTTGTGAAGTTCTGGTCCAGGATTTTACATCATGGTGAGATCTCTTGTGTTTTGTCTGCGTCTCCAAGACACACAGGCTGCTCTGTTTGTGTATCTAGGATCGACTGGTCCTGTGTGCGTGATTGACAGCTCTGTTTGGGTGTGTAGACCATGTGTGGATAGATGCCACTTTGTAAACCATGCACTCATGCCGCAGAACACATGTGCTATACATGCACAGACACATAAGGCTGTTGAAACCTGTTCTAGTGCTTTGTGGTTGGGAGGTGGAACCACATGAAAAATCGTTAATTATCAGATGTGCGCCTTTGCTTATGTCACAACACAAGCGCTGTGTTCAGGCCTCCCACAGGTTTTAAAGATACTGATTGTGGATTAGACAAAAAACAAGCTGTTATTAAAGAAAAGCACTCAGAGAACAAATACTGTAACTCCACCAAGACTGCACGAATAATTAGGATATGTCAAGAAACTTTTAACCTGCATCACAGTCCATCTAGTGATCGAATATCGTATCGTATCGGGTTAATTATGAAGCAAACGCAGAAGTTCATAGTGAAAATGTTATAAAAAGAACAAAAGAATCCTGTGAATGCACCAAAATCTTGTTCTTTGTCTCATAACCTAACTTTTGTCCAATTTTGGTTGAAATCATTTTCAAAATTTGGGAAATAATTGTATTAAAACAAACAAGCAGGACTAAGAAAATAAACTTTGGAGAGTGTAACACAGCTTCAACGAATGGATAGCCTTAAAGGTAATTAATTATTGAAAAATAATAATCAAATCTATCATTTTTTACATGATAATAACTTCTTTCAAACTATTTTGATGACAGGTTTTTGTTGACAACAATCATAGTGTTGTTTTTGATATTACCACTGGATGGCACTAAAGTAAAGTGGAAATAGACAAGTTTTTTTTTGTTTAAACTTATAATAAAGTAGCTGTTGACTGCAGAATGTAATGGCTATATAATAATAACACCAGCCCCGTTTAGATGTGTTCCCTATGAGCCTTGTTTTCACTATGCAGTTCCGCCCAATTTACAGCACAGAGGAGGTGCTTCAACCATTGTGTGACCAAAACAAGGAGGTTATGCTCTGGTCTGCGATTTCTGAAAGGCTCAACAGCTGGCGCACTATCATAGAACAACATGGGGATGATTGATCCGTTTCACTATGGCGTTCACAGTCGGCCTCGGGTCGGAATATATTTTACACGAAAAATTAAGATAAGGGTGAGAATTATAAGTCTGCAATAATTGGGAACGTCCTTAATAACAGACCATGAACAAATGCATTCTGTGAATGAATAACCTGTTTATGATCAAGTTTATAGAGTAGCCTATTTTGTTTATGTGTGCGTTAACATGGACATGAATAACCTGTTTATGATCAGGTTTTGGGAGTATGTTGTTTATGTGTTTAGCATGTAAACACCATATCTTGTTTATGAGAAATGTGAATATGCTAGCTGGAGCACTCCAAAGAAACCAGGATGAATATGAGGAATATGAATATCCTATTTTCTCGGTGCTCATGTAAACACCATATTCTTAATGTGATCATAACCAGGATTATCCTCATAAACGGGTTATTCATGTCCATGTAATCACACTCTGTATGAATATTTTTTATCTATATGTTCTGTTGGCAGCAAATCCAGTCAAGCATACCCAAAAGTTCTGTCAGGCTGAGCCCGCCCACAGAGCACCTGAGTTGACACCATCCCTTTATTTTTAGTGCCGTCTGCTGTAACCCTCCAACACTGCAACTCCAGCTGTAATACCCCACAGCTCCCATGGGGTCAGAGAGCATTTCCCAGCCTTCATTTAATAGCCTTGGACCAAAACAGGAAGAGAATAGTGGTTTTGTTTTCTCCGGAAGCTATCGGTAGCTATCCCCAGTGGCCAAAGAATATACTGTAAGATCTTTGCAGTTAAGATCCCAAGTAGCACAAATGGCAGACGTTGGAACAACCAACTGTGGAAGCTCTGGCAAAAGAAAAAGACTCCTGTTGACGGAGGATGCAGGTAGTTGCAATGCAGCTTGGGGAGGCAGTTGAAAAGTGGTTTGTTTCCACTTTAAAAGGTGTTGAACTGACAACAAACAAAGCAAATGAACCAGTTTTGCATGAGGAAATTTCACTGCCACTTACTATGAACTTGGTGTAAAAGCAGCTCCTGTCAGGTTAACTGTAAAAAACATGTCCAGATGCAGTGTCAGTGCACCGTGCAGCTTGTTTACATGTAAATGTGGGTGTTGCATGTCTCACTGTTTTGGTGAACGGCAGCAGCAGAGGGTTGTGTTGTGTTCGTGTGAGCGTTTGTTTTGCCTGCTCTCTCTCTCTATACGCATTTGGCTACCGGTCTTTTCTTACTATTGTTCTGTGTGCAGCCTATAGAGACAATGGGATTCTCCCTCACACACACATACACACACACACACAGATGAGTGAAATGCCTTCAGGAGGATATCTCTGCTTTCCAGACATATTACACCCGACAATCTCCTCCACAGTTTATACAGCTTGTCTCCATGGAGCTAATAAATCAAGCAGGAGTCAGGACATGTGCATCGCGCACAGTCTGACCTCCGGCAGCTTCAACTCCTTCTTTCTCATTATAGCATGTCACATTTCAGTCAGTACGTCCTCTAATGATTTTCTCTTCTTCTGATGTTTGTTTTTACAGAATGAGGAGAAGTCTCAGTCAGAGGTAAGCATCGACCCGCCCACACCACTTGTATCCTGTGTGTTTTCAGCTCTTTAATTTTCTATGTGCAGTGGTTGGACTTGTTGAAACACGGGGGCGTTTTCGCAGTTATATCTAGTTACACATGTATCTGTATTGTGACTGACCCTGTAACAGGCTCTTGTTCCTCTCTGAACACCTGTGTACACCTGTATGTGCTCTTTTATGCATCCTCTGTGTTTCATCTCTTGACCTGAACGTATCAGAGCTCCGATCTTGGAGACTCCCTCATTTGTTGCCACAGTTTTTTGTTTTTTTTTTCATTTTGTGCTTGGATGCGTTTGTATGTGTGTGTTTAGCAATGCGTGCCGTTATGGAGCAGGCACGTATGCTTTTGTCTTGGTCCTTTTTGATGTCGTGCTTCTTTTGCGTCTGCAGATCCGCAAGCTGCGTCGGGAACTGGATGCCTCCCAGGAAAAGGTTTCCGCCCTGACGACACAGCTGAGTGCCAACGTAAGTGAACAGACAAACACACACTCCTGAACAAACTGTTTTAGACGTGTATACTATTTCCTTCCAGTATTTATCATGCCACAACTTTAATCAATAGTGTGGTCAATACAAAAAAAACTAATTTTGCTGTTATACTGAACAAAGGCTGTGCCCCAAAAAAATTTTTAAATTATTATATATCAATTTATTATTAAGGTATTTATTAAATACCACACAAATAAGCAGTTCCAAGTGTTCTGGGACCAATATTCTAATAGATTCCAATATGTTTTTACTATGTACACTGTTTCAAATAAAATTCTAGACACAGAAAAAACAAGTTACCTTCAATTTGTGTTTGACAATAAATTTAAAACTAGTGTCTTTTTAGATTAAGTATGAAACTGAACAGTCTACTGCCATTATGGCTGCACTATGAGGATATATTTTGGCAAAGTGATGCTTTGAGATAAATACTAACTTCAGCATAATAACATTCTCAAAATTATAATTTTTTTATTAACAGGTAGGGGAAGGGGGGGAAATGATATAGCATAGTATCGCAATATTTTGCGTGGCCATATTGTATCAGTACACAGGCGCCAAGGATCAATCTTTAATTATATGGGGCATTCTACCGATTTTGTGCAAAGTGCTGTCCCTTAACAAAAAAACAACAAAAATGATATAATTGAGTATTCAGACATAGATATTTACAAAGATTATGTTATGACCTATTTATACCCAGGACATTAAATGAAAAAGTGATAAGCTAAATATATACAAAATCACCATTTATAGGGTACTTTCTATTGGGAAGTAGCTGTCCCCAACCCTGACCTCTAAAATTCAATTCATGTAAATAACACTTAAAACATTTTTCATATTTTTTTCAAAAGTGTAATTTAAAACATCTTTGTGATTAAGTTTAAACACAAGTTGAAAGATTTAGATGTACTGTAGGATTAATTTTTAAATTAAGAAACTATGCTAAAAAAAATAGTGTCCCTTGTTTTCATGTCACTACCAAAACACAAGAGTTTTAATACACTGGTTGAGTCTGGATTTTAGCCACACCCCTGAATTTTTGAGAAGGGGGGTAGTACTGCACCCCCGTCCCACATGGCTGCATGGTAAGTCGCTGACTCCCATCATTTTTTAAATAAATGTCTTCCAAAGTCTGAAAATCAGCGTGTAACTTTTAAAACCGTCACTACCGAACACATGTGCTCTTCAATTATGTAAAGCTTTGGGGGGTTTATGCAAAATATTATGTTTTTCTGTGTGAACAACTCTTCAAACATGTGCTTGTTAGCCATGTGACTGCTAGCATTCTTTAGTTATCCTGAAAAATAGCTAGGAATGTCACTACCGAAACAGTCACTACCGAAACCTATGGTAAAGTTTTGGTAGTGACATGATCATTTCGGTAGTGACAAAATGGAATGGTCAGTAGTGAAACCCCATAATTTTGTGGTCCAAAGTCTTGCTCTTCTATGCTCTGCTCTACTCTGCTCTACTCTACTCTACTCTGCTTTACTCTATACTCTACTCTTCTCTACTCTACTCTGCTTTACTCTATTCTGCTCTACCCTACTATACTTTGCTCTGCTCTACTCTACTATACTCTGCTCTACTCTATAATCTACTCGACTCTGCTCTACTCTACTATATTCTACTCTACTATATTCTGCTCTACACTATTCTGCTCTGCTTTGCTCTACTCTACTATACTCTGCTCTGCTATACTCTATACTCTGCTTTACTCTGGTCTACTCTACTCTACTTTACTCTGGGCTACTCTATAATCTACTCTACTCTACTCTTCTCTAATCTGCTCTACTCTATACTCTATTCTGCTCTACTCTGCTCTTCTCTACTCTGCTCTACTCTACTATACTCTGCTCTACTCCACTCTATTATACTCTGCTCTGCTCTACTCTACTATACTCTGCTTTGCTCTATTCTACTATACTCTTCTCCACTCTACTCTACTATGCTCTGCTCTATTCTGCTCCACTCTGCTCTGCTCTGCTGTGCCCTCTCAAAAATTAAATTGTTTTATTGACCACAAAACATTTGTCTTTGTCTTTGTAATATTCCCACCATAAGGCATACATTTGAGGAAGTATGATGCAGCCTTAGAAACAGAATAATGGTCACTACCGAAACAGTGCAGTCACTACCGAAACACTGGGTGTTTTGTAAAAAATGAAGTATATTGAGTTATCAACTAAAGTATTATGATGCTAATGGGTTACATTTATGTTCTATTTCATCAGTTATTAACTCTGAAATCAATCTGATCAGCGTTATGCATTTTACAAAGAAAGACTGCATCTAGATTTTGAAGAATTCTATAATTTGAACTTCGAAATTTGTTAAAATATTAATTTTTACAGATTTAATTGTGAAAACCTTCAGTAAAAATTTGTAAAAATTTTAATCTTTAGACAAGGGAAGGAACAAGCATAACAGGTTGATATATATTTTTTTGTATAATATAATACTATATGTTTCGGTAGTGACAAATTTTGGGAGAGGAAAAACATTCCAAAACAGTCTGAAAATACAATATAAAAATTTACAGTCATTTTACTAGATATGTGACCTTTACATATGGTACAATATATATAGGGACAAAGTTTTGGAAATAAAACATACAAAATTTCAAAATATTTCCAGCCTGACTTTGCACACATTCGGTAGAATGTCCCATATACATCATTAATTTTTGTACATATTTAATACAACTTTTGGTACTAGAAGAATAAAATCAGTTGCTTTTTTAGTTCACTAGATGGTGCTAATGTTTTTTTCCCGGTGAGATCAGCAGAGGTCACAGTCAGGCCGAAGTTCATCAAAACAAAGATGGAGGCACCTGAGAAAGAAATCAGACACGCGCCGTCGGCGTTTAAATCAAACGTCTGGACTTATTTTGGATTTTTTTAACACAGAAGGAATTAAGGCTTTGGATATAAGACACGCGATTAACAAGCAGTGTCATATGAGAACACACTGGGAATATTTCGACCATGGCGGCTCACCTTTCACGCCAACCATACAGAGATAGCATTAGCCGCTAACGGCTAAGCTAATGCTAAACCCGCTCCGCTGAAAAACCAACCAACAGTGGAGACGCATAGCTTGACTAACCTTAAACTAGCAGGTATGTGACACCGACACAGTCTTACCCAAGCTTTACAGAGAAGTCAGGCATAAAGTTGAGGAATACTTGAGCACAGTAGGAAGGGTAACGATAGCATTAACTCGTGATGCCTAAACATCAAGGTCAGTGGATTGATATGTGACTGTAACGGCACATTGTCTCACTGAGAATTTGGGCCTGCTGCTCTTCAAACTAGAGCAGTACACGGAAGTCACACCTGAGCAACCACTGCAGACCTGCTGCAAAATGTAACACAAGATTGGGGGATTGTGGTTACAGATATAGCTTCTAACATGGGTGTTGCTTTTAAGTTAGCGGGATACATGCATGTAAAGTGTTCTGCTCACGTTTAATCTGGCTTTGCAGAGGATGTTAAATCTGCCATCACTTGAGTTTGTCAGGTGTATGCCGCATTTCGGACAGGTTTTATGACGGTGCTTTTCAGTTTGTCTGCTTGGCATCACATTTTACTGCAATAAAAATTATTAGTCAGATAAACAGACTTTATCTTGTGAGGCAAAACTGATGTTGACAATGTTTTTCTTTGGGGAAATAATTTGTAGTTTGCTGTTGGAAATAAGGTGATAAATCCCAATATATTTTATCACAATACTCAGCATGTTGCAGCATCGCAATGATATCATATTGTGACCTAAGTATCGCGTTAGTTCTCTGGCGATTCCCACCCCTATTGAAAACACACCAAGCAGTGTTAAAATGTGGTTTGCTGCAACAATTGCATTTTTTTGTGTGGCCAGGAGCCCTGTTCATGTGTTTCAGGCAGGCGGAAAGAAAATCTGTGTAACACAAGTCAAAATGTAACATAAGTCACAGGTCTGGCTGCAGGTATTCCATAGCCGCAATGCCCTACAGAGCCAAATGACTGCAGTACTGGGTTGCCGCTGCAGCAGTTCACCACTGCTTGATGTGTTTTCTGCGTTAGAATCAATCAGTCAATCAATTTGCCACATAAAAACCATAAATATGATTTCAGCGAAATGTAGTTTTCATTACCATCAGTTGTATACGCAAAATAGTGTAGTAATAATGAATATATGTTGGTGTTTAAAATTAGGCAAGGTTGTAATTCTTAAGTGCACATTCCAACTATAATGTAATTATTAGCTGTTGAAAGTTAAAATGAAAATCATGTAACTGTATTGATAATTTCAGAAAATAAATGTAATCCATATGCCATGACTTGAAGCAGAATCAACTGTTTGTTTTGGGAAGAGACAGACTCAATTTTAAAGAGCTTTGAAATTTGGCACTCTGTCTCTCTCAAGCACCCAAACATCTCCCAAATGCACGCAAGTACCTTTCCTAATATTCATCAAAAACTGAACAAATAGCTCCCACCGAGCACTGTACTCCCAGAAGGTGTAATTTTACATCTGGCAGAACCATCAGGAAATCTCTTAAAGCGTCTCCAGACACGATCCTTTCTGCCACCCAGCCATCTGTATTGCACAAGTCTCGCCACGCTCAGCTTGTGATCTGCTGTCTGAATCAATGCACGTTGGTGTTTTAACTGTGGATTAGAGATATGGAGGGAAGGCAACGGTGTTAGATTACAGCAGAGAGTCAAGTCTCAGCACACTGCTGAGGGACTGTCGCAGATGTGGATTGAAGATTTACAGCTAATGACGCCTGGATATAAGAAGGCGTGGTGTGAGTGTTGAAAGAAAAACACAGACAGAAAACAGGGGCTGGTAGTGGGGGGGGTCATGAGGTGGGATGTGGTGAGTGAGGGAGGGCCTTCATCTGTTCAAATATTTGATTACACACCACAGACAAATGAGTTGAACACGCCTTTAAGCCCCTGAGGCCGAGAATCTAAGAACATCCTTTGCCGCAAAAAGTCACGACTTGAATCACAAATCAGTCAACGCTTTACTCAGCTCTCACACACGCGTCCTGCAGGCATCTGCATATTATTTATATTGTCTAAAGCCTCATGCAGTATCGTGAAGGATGACCCCGTTCACCTTGTTTGGTGTTTAAACCAGCAAAATCTCCAGCTTCACACTGAAAATTAAGTTTTCAAGTCTTCCAGTGTGCTTATTTGTTGTGCATGAGTTCATTTACAATTTTAATCCTTTATTTTCATATTAATGGGCTTGAGCACAGGACAGTGTGAGGATACTAATAAAAGTGTGCAATCAGTTGCATTTTTGAGGGGCTAAAGGTGCTTTTAAATCACTAAATGTGGCACACTTATCAGAACTGGTGAAAAATGGCTCTGTAGCACCCCCTAAGAAATTTAAAAAAATTAAGGCCCACATTTAGGTTTCACCTGGATGTAGGAAATTTGGTAGGCATATGTAACATCACCATGTGTTCAAAAGAAGTCTCTTGGAGCCATGCCCTAAACCTAACAGGAAGTCAGCCCATTTGAATTTACTGTGCAGTTTTTTACTTTACAGTACCCCCTCCCAGAGATTGAACCTCATCAACTTTAAATTTCAATCCAACCTACCCAGTCTGGAGTCTCATGTTCACTACGTCACTTTATTCTCACACTATAATAGCCAGAAATCTGTCAAATCAAGTTACAATAGAACATAAAAATTACCCAAACTGTAATGAAAGAGGTTTACCCGAAGATGACTTCATGTTGTGTCTTAGCATGAATGACTGGTTCTTGCTCAAGGGACTGTTTTTGGTGAGAATGATGTCACGGTTTGGCTTCAGTGTTGTGTTTGTAGTGTGGGAACCTGTCCAGAGCTGACCTTCAGTAGATACTCATTTATCACAGGCTGTTATTTTTTTTGCATAATTATTTGGATTTGGCTATGTTTTCATTTTGGTACGGAGATTATTTGACTGATGTCATGTTTGGGTTTCAGCCCCAAGGTTGAAGGAGTTGTGTCGACACCTCTCACACTTTATCAGATGCATTAGATTGTTTAGGTTGTTTTTCCCAGCTCAATGTCTCTACTGGTTATCGCAGCTCAGTTAACATGTCTTCATTCCCTCTTAAATCAACTCCCTCAACATTTGTTCAGTCATTAGCAGTCCAGTTAGCCCTCTGCAGTTAGCGCCCATAGCTTTATTGTCAGAATTAACCTCCAGCTGACTCCTTTTCCATGGCGTCCAGCAGCCAGTGGGGGAAACCACTGAGGTGCAACCCAGGCTTAACTCCTCTCAGTATGGATGCATCTTTAGAGGAGGTATATGAGAAAACCTTTTCTCTTCACATAGACTATTGGAGTCTTGTGTTTGTATCTCTGTCTCTTAAAGGGATTGGAGCTGATTAGATTCTAGGACTGGTATTTTGCCATTTTACAGTCTACCCAAAAATTCTGACATGTGAAACTGTCAGAACATTCTGCTTTTCCAGTTTATTTTTGTGACCATTGCACAACTTTGTTTCTTCTGCAGGCTCACCTGGTGGCAGCGTTTGAACAAAGTCTGGGCAACATGACCATCAGACTGAAGAGTCTCACCTTGACAGCAGAGCAGAAGGTGAATGCAGCACCACCTGCTCTATAATAGACTGTGCTGTGCACTAATAAAATTGCACATTCAAAGTCTCTGCATTTGATTCATTGCTTTGACCCACTTGTCATTTTCTCTGTGCAGGACTCTGAGCTGAATGAGTTGAGGAAAACCATCGAGCTGCTGAAGAAGCAGAACGCTGTGGCTCAGGCTGCCATCAATGGAGTCATCAACACACCTGAACTCACACCTAAAGGGGACAGGACAGGTAAACACAAACACTACACTAAGCAGAAACCTTTGAAGGGGCACAGATGACTTTTTTTTAAGTGTATTTGTGCTGACTATAGTAATGCAAAGCAATAGTGTTTTTCCAAAAACTACAAGTCATCAGATTGTACACATGGAATAATTTCTGACGCAATTAATCGGCCAGCAAAATTTGTTATCGTGACAGGCCTTGTGAGCTTCTGACTGTAGGGCACTTTTTGTTGTGTATTCCTCTTGTCAGGGAGGTAAACAGAAAAAAATATTTAAGCCAAATAATGCACTCCACCTATAAAATAACAGGGAGCTAATTTTGAAAATTTCACTCCAAGATTTGAAGCCTGTTTTTCTGCAGTCAAAGGAAAACCTGTGACAAAGTAGACAAGACTGGCTGGTTAATGTTTGATATTTATTGAAAGACATATTTCAGTCATGTACATTTCCTGTCCCTGCTTGTCTCTCCTCAGCCGGCAATAACAGCAGTTCACAACAGCAGCAGCAGAATCAGCAGCCGGACCTGCGCATCAGGAGGCAGCACTCCTCTGACAGCGTCAGCAGTGTCGCCAGCGCAACCAGCCACTCGAGTGTGGGCTCCAACATGGACACTGATGCAAAAAACAAGAAGAAGAACAAGAAGAACTGGGTAAGATGCTGGAAATTGAAATCTGAAGACATGTGATTTCAGTGTGTGTTGAGTCACTAACAAGCAGCCAACCAGGTCTTTGTCTCTTTGTGCATTTTCATGTCTGTGTTGGTGTTACATGTTTGGATTTCTTCCCTTCAGGCATCTTTCACTGGGGAAAAGGTGAATACACCTAGGCTTTTCATAGACTTACTTGATTGATTTGGGGATTTGTAGGTCAAAAAACAGACATGTAGGTTAAAACTGGGCTAAATTTATTTGTATTAGTTGTGTCTTGACCTGCAAATCACCAAGTTAATGTTTACTGACTAGTGTCTAGTCCTAGCATCATCTCATTAGTTGTTTTTCACCAGTGATCATACAGCAAAACATCTTAGATACTTACACACTTTTCCTTTTGGTTGTTGAAAGACTTTTTTGTGCACCGGAGGACAAGTCAAGGAAGATGACGTAGGAAACTATTTTTACTCTCTGTTGTCCCCATAGACTGAAGCGATGTTGTGTTAGCCGCCTGTGGTTCTCTAGAGCTGATCCTGATGTCAAGTGTTAGGATGAGCAGCGTGGTGCTCTGTGGTAGTTGTTAAAAGACGTGAGCTCGTGTAGAGTTTCCTGCTTTAGCTCGCAGTGATAATAAACGACCCTCCTGTATGTGTGCGGATGTGCTTCCAGCTGTTTGTGTAGATGAGACCCCACAGGAGGTTCCTCCATGCAGGCACTCACACAGAGTATGTGCTGTGGAGTGTATAGGGGCAGTGTGTCTGTTTGAAAGTATATAATGGATCATGAAAGACATCCTGTGTCATGGTGGTTGTGATGTAGTGTTAGCTTGCAGCTGCCTGGAGGTCAAATAAACTCAGCCTTAGTCCTGTAAGAGCCTCTAGTTTAATCTCTGTCCCTCCATAACACATTAACACCCCCAAACCCATATGAACATGTGCTGTTTTGTCTCTCTGTCTTCCTTTGCTTCGCTTCATGTGGCAGGTCTATGAGGTAAGGACGGTATGCTGTGTGAAATGAAAGAAACAAAGCTGCCTAACCCCTGCACTTTTTCTAGGTTACTAACCTCCTTTCCTTTTCCTCCTGTCCTCTGCTGCCACCTTAGTGCCTGTCCACTCCTCCCTAACACTGCTTCTCCCTGAAAACTGCTCTTATGACACTTGAGCCAGCTCTTTAAAGGGAAAATCCACCGAAAAATACTTGAACACAGTCAGAAAAGGAGCATTAGTTAATGTAGCTTGTATCTCTGGATCTATGGCCCTTTTTAGAACATCAAGACACACTGTGATCTGATCAAATTGGACTAAGTGTTGCGTGACCATCCCTTGGTGTGTTGAAATCTGCTGACAGTGGTATCTCCAGCTGTACTGACACAATCGTTAACATGACTAGCAAGCACGCTACAGAGCAGCTGGCAAAAGTGCAGACGTTATAACTGTGCGCAGAGCAGTAACAAAATGTGAGTCAACTGGAGATGCATAATAGGCACCGGTGTGAACAGTGATGTGTCTCGGGTGTCCACTTGTGGTCAGATCACCCAAAACACATTAATACCAGGTCTAAATAAGGTCCAAATGTGACGTGACTTAAGGTTGTGATATTTTTATTGTTTGAGGACCAAAATTCACAAATTTTGAAAACTCTACAGAGAACAAAAGATTGTAGAGGAGGCACTAAGACCAATTAATGCAGCACAGCAACAGCTTGCAGAAGCATAATCTCTCAAGACAGATTCTGCAATCTACATTGTAGGAAAGTAAAGGAAGAATTTTTTTTTTTTTTAACCGATGGATTTCCAGATTGGCAGAAGCATGACTGTCCTCTGACATGTTCAGCCCAGAGGCCATTAAGTATACACGGTGGATTTCTCCTTCAAACACAAACTCTTGCTAGAACAATATGAGGAAATCAGTTTTTTACGTGGGTTTTACCTAAAAGTTTACATGTAGTTCAAATATGGCTCATCATTTTCGTTTTTTTAGCAAAAATTACAGACATTGTAAAAGGAGCAGAGACAAGTACAACTTAGAAACCTTCTTAGTATTAAAAGGTAAAAAGAAAATGGGGGAAAATGCTAATTATATTGTTTATTTCAGCTACAGAGTGATTGTGGTTTAATTATCATTATAACCATTTTTTGGATGCCTCCACAGAAAACGGCAAGCAGATTGTGTAATCTATCAAAACATGTGTTAAACTCTCACAACTCATGCAGTAAAATCCAAGTCTCAATTATCCAGTCATATGCTCAGTACGTCTCAAACATATGCAATTTTACTAAAGCTTTACTATTTTAAACTGAACTGAAAGTTAAACGTATCTATGCTCTCTTCAAAGCCAGACTACTATACCAAGGATTTTTTAGCGAAAATGTGTTTGGGAAGTACTGAGCAGCATTTGCCTGGATAAATTAGTCTTTTACTTCACAGAGTTGTGTGAGTGTTTGCAAAAATGGTTTTGCTGTTAAATGTGGTCCCCAATCAATCAATCAATATGTTTGTCAATATTTAAAAGTTTTCTTGAAGAAATCAAGTTAACACGGCATGATTGATTTACAAATGGTGATTTTGTGGTTGATTTCTTTAACCACTCCTGATGAAAAAAACAAATACAATTCCAGATTTTTTTAAATAAAAAACAAAAACGATGAGCCATAATTATAAATCCAAAGCTATACACTCCTCACACTCAGTGTTTGCATTAAGAGCTGTAGCTCAAGTGATAAGACAGTCTTCCCACAATTCCCTTTCTCCCTGTGACTCACTTGCACCTTTTCACAGCTGTTTTCCTCCACTTTCCCTGGCACACTCGTCCTCTCCCTCCCAGCCGTGTGTTCATGGACGTGTGTTTCTCACCGGTTCTCTTTGTTTCCTCTGTTTTCCATCTGCAGCTGAGAAGCTCCTTCAAACAAGCGTTCAGCAAGAAGAAGTCTCCCAAGTCGGCCTCTTCTCACTCTGACATCGAGGAGATGACGGACTCGTCGCTGCCGTCCTCCCCTAAGCTGCCTCACAACGGCACCACTGCCTCCAGCCACATGCTCAGGAACACACACTCCAACTCGCTGTACGTAGACATTGTCTTCTATATGTGATTGTAGGAGTACTGGGATGGAGTTTAACCTATACAAATATATCCAAAAAGTATTAGTGACATTTTTCAAACAGTATAGATGGAAAACTACCAAATTCTGCTAAATCACATCACTAAACTGTGTCGTCCTGCTTGTGTGTGCGCGCGTACAGACTGTCTGAGTGTTTGGACAGTGAGGCAGAGACAGTGATGCAGCTACGCAGTGAACTCCGGGAGAAGGAGATGAAACTGACTGATATCCGCCTGGAGGCTCTCAGCTCTGCACATCAGCTGGACCAGCTCCGGGAGGCCATGAACCGCATGCAGGTCTGGAAACACACACACACACACACACTTCTATTAGAGAACTTCACATCAAAGGATTAAGTCAGCACTGAATCACAGAGTGCAGAAAGTAATCTGTCACCTCTGGCCACAACCCGTCAGTGATGTCACCACAGAGGTGTTGGCTTTTATAGCTGGTGATAACCAACAGCTGTGACATCATTGACTGTGTGTCAGCCAGATGTGCAGCGACAGTTTTCGCTCATGGTGATTCACTCTTGAGCCCCCTCAAAGCATTAATGACCTTACTGCTTAAAGGTCAAAGTTCATTTGTTTCTCTGTAAAACTATTTAAAACAATGAATTATGTGTTCATTTGATGTTGTTATGCCTTTGCAAAACTGTTCTTATCCTCAATGAAAAGCTCTTTTTAGTTTTATTTTTTAGATGCTTTTTGTAACTGAGCTGTAGTAGTATTATTGGTGTTAGTCATTTTAGTAGCTATTAAATATAGCTCTGACTGGGTTGATGTGATAAGTTGCCTGTGTTTAATTGTACAACATCATCTGACATATTGCTGGTCAGATTTTGCTGACATTTTAAAGGAAACATTTTAGCACTGGACAGACAGTTTAACACAAACATAAGTTGGCCTGAAGGGGGGGCTAGAGTTCAGAAACGTTCAGAATTAATTAACTTGAGCTGTGTGTGTCTGCAGTTGGAGATTGAGAAGCTAAAGGCGGAGAATGACCGTCTGAAGGTGGAGAATCAGGGCAGCAGGATGGGCTCCCAGGCCTCCATCTCCTCCTCCCCTCCCCCTCACGCACACAGCCAGGCCCAGGGAACTGGGCCAGCACTCTCCCAGCACAGCCTCAACCTCACCACCAGCGAGTCCACCAGTCTGGGTAAGACAGAGCTGATGCCATGCGACCTACACAGTTCCTGGTAGATCTGTATGAGCTACTGAATGTGCTTGGACCCCATGTCATGGACAACATACAGTATAAAAGCATTATCTTTTTTTACTTAAATGTTCTTTATAGATGGGTCGGCTGTTAGGGGCGGGATTAGATATTCGGTCACTAGCACAAATTTCAGTCTCAAGACTGTTTGAGATACGTTTCTGAGCAGGGAACCATTTCCTCCAATGAACAGATCATTCATGTGTCAGACAGTGAATTTACATTCACTTGAACCTTATCTGACCTTGCTCTGCCTTCCTGTCAGACATGCTGCTAGACGACACTGGCGGAGAGGGAGGGATGAGGAAGGAAGGGCGACATGTGAAGATGGTCGTCAGCCTGGACACGGACAGCAAGTGGGGAGAGGTGAGAAGTGTTAGAAAATACAATTAAAGCTATTTTGTGTTGGTTAAGAATGATACTGTACCTGAAGGCTTATCGGTATCTAAAACCAGTCGTGATTTTGCATCGCAGGAGGGCCGACCTCGTCATTTTCTGATCGGCTGCATCGGTGTGAGTGGGAAAACGAAGTGGGATGTCCTGGACGGAGTGGTCCGACGCCTTTTTAAGGTAAACATTAACAAGATGATGTCAGAAACACTTCAGCATCAGTGTAAAGACAGTTAAAAGTTTGAGTTTTAGGTCTTTGAATACAAAAAGGATCTTGAAAATGTTTGAGTCTTGGTACTCAGGCTTTCTGCTTTAACACAAAATGCACAGAATTAAAAAGATAACTATTATCACTATCACATACTGCTGTCCTTTTCAAAACCTGTTAAAACCAGAGATAGCTTCATAGCAGACATCCTCTTTAAAAACTTTACAAAAACACCCTTTAAATGCTGAACTTTATGTCTGGCAGGAGTACATTACCCACGTGGACCCGGTGAGCCAGCTGGGGCTGAGCTCAGACAGCGTGGAGGGATACAATATCGGCGAAATCCACCGGCCCAGCACTCCCAGTGCAGCCCACACACCCGAGCTGCTGCCCTGCGGCTACCTGGTGGGAGACAGCAACACTATCAACATCCAGCTCAAAGGTACCAGCATGTCATAAAGCTAACTCTGCAAATGATCATTCTGTTCTGCCAGTCTATAGTAAGCAATGGCATCTTTCTTTTACACAGAAAAACCCAGTTTAAAACAAATTTTAATCAAGCTTATACACCATGTTAGTCTATTACTCTTATTTCTCTAAATAACTGGACCAACATAGAAGCTGCTACACTGGAAAAACTAGAAAACCGCATGGTAAACAGGCTTGGCACTACAAAAAAACTGACTACTTGTAAACATGAGTAAAAGGGTAAATATAAATGTAAAATATTTCCTAAATATCCCGATCTGTGTCCAGGTGTGAGCAGTGAGAACGTGGACTCGCTGGTGTTTGACACTCTGATCCCGAAGCCCATGCTGCAGCGCTACGTCTCCCTGCTGAAGGAGCACAGACGCGTCATCCTGTCGGGCCCCAGCGGCACAGGAAAGACCTACCTGGCCAATCAGCTGTCTCACCACCTGCTGCTGCTAGAGGGCAGACCGCTGACCCCGAATGCTGTTGTCACGTTCAATGTGGACCACAAGTCCAGCAAGGTATAATTCACATGTACATTCTGCATTCGAAGTTTAAGTTGTTGGCTGCTGGCAGTTTCTTTGATTAAAATGAGAGAAATCTTCAGAGGAATGTGCGGCACCATTTGTACATTTTTAAAAATGTGTTATTACAAATAAATACACAAATGTATGATCAAAAATGGCATTTTAGCATTAGTACTTTATGGCAATATGAGGGAAACTGGTGGTTAATTTAACATATGAGGACAACTAAATCACACTAGCAAAGACCCTGACCTTGAGTCGTCAAGGTTGTGTGTAGATAAAACCAGTGCTCAAAGAACATAAAACAAGTATGACTGGTTACATGATTTCACATGCTTTCTGTCTCTTTGTAGGAGTTGCGTCAGTACCTGTCAGGTTTGGCCGAGCAGTGCAGCGGTGTCCCGGGGGCAGACAGCCCTCTGGTGGTCATTCTGGACAACCTGCACCACGTCAGCTCCCTGGGAGACATCTTCAATGGCGTCTTCAACTGCAACTACCAGCACTGGTCAGTTCACACAAAAACACATACAATCATGCTTTAATACAAAGGGGACATATTATGTTTCCTTTTTTTCTGTCATAATGTTACAATGTCAAATGTTCATATTAAACAAGTTTCAAATAATGAAGCATGTAAACATGTTTGAGTAGAAACCTAGAATGCAAGTATGAACCTGAATATGAGGAAGATAGGTCCTCATCAATGGTTGAATGAATTTAGATACATGACCACTGCATTATGACTGAGTAAGGACTGAAATGTGCAGGTGTGTTAAAAGAATGAATATTTCTACAGCATGTCAGTAAACCAAAAAAAAACTTGCTTCACTTGACTTGGTACAAGTCGGCTTAATGGACTGATGTAACCTGATGAGAAAGAATAACAACATGTGTTTTTCTTTCCTTTCAGCCCCTACATCATCGGCACCATGAGCCAAGCTACGTCATCTGCCCCCAACCTGCAGCTTCACCACAACTTCAGGTAAACTGCTGCTGATATCCTCCACCCACTCTGGCATCTGGACATATTGAAAGATTTACATGGTCTTAAAATCAATATAAATCTAGGGCAAACTGTTACCATGTTGTATGATGCTGTAAAGTCCTGTTACACCTGTGTGTTCTCTGACCAGGTGGGTGCTGTGTGCCAACCACATGGAGCCAGTGAAAGGCTTCCTTGGTCGTTACCTGAGGAGGAAGCTGATAGAGACGGAGATCGGCAGCCGAACGCGCAACATGGAGCTGGTGAAGATTATTGACTGGATCCCACGGGTTTGGCACCACCTCAACCGCTTCCTGGAGACACACAGCTCCTCTGATGTCACCATTGGTAAGAGACTGACTCATGATTTAGGAAAGATCCTTGAATAAATGTCAGTGTCTTACCTCTCTGCTCTGTGGCATGCAGGACCTCGTCTCTTCTTGTCCTGTCCCATGGACGTGGAGGGATCCAGGGTTTGGTTCACTGACCTCTGGAACTACTCCATCATCCCCTACATGCTGGAGGCCATACGAGAGGGACTGCAGGTAACACACACACAGATTGTCATTGTGAATATCTCAAAAACTTTCTATTTGCAGGAAATGGTGGTGATTTCTGATACCAGGTCTGGGATCCTGATTATATTTTCAGCCATAACAATAAAACTAATTAATAGAGACTTGATTTGATTTAACATCCTGAGGGGCTGTTAAGAGGATCCAGCTGAAGGAAGTTGCAGTGTAATGAGTGTGAGAATGATATAACTGTTCAGACCTGCCCTCTCAGAGGACCAGGGTTATGTTCATCAAAGTGAAATGGATTCAATTTGTCCTCTTAATCTGCGTGTAATTAGCATCTGATTCAATTAGACAGCAGCTAATCACCAGAATGCAACCTCTGAGTGTGAGTGAACGGGAGCTTGAAGGCAGAGTTCACTACAGGAATTTGTCTAATCAGCTTAGAAGAGAAACTGTGCATGATGAAATGGACACTTTTTTCCTTCTTCTTCTTTTTTAAACTTAGGCTGCAGTTCATCTCCACATGAAATACTTCACTTGGCATCTGTTACTTTAAAATAGTAAAATAATAATTGTTAAAACAAATGAATCATAGGACAAACTAATCTCTTAGGAAATTAAACAGCTAGACTCAGGCAAAAACAACAACAGAATCCATTGCAATATATCAGTTGTATCAAACAATATCAAAGGACTAAAGTCAGCTTTGTAGGTGTTAAATTTAAACTTCTATAATAATCAGATAATGGTCCATTTGTTATTATTGCTGTGATTTTTAACTCAGAGGTTGTTGCATTTCTTTGAATGAATACTTCACCCGCAAATTGACCATTTGTATGTTCTGTTCAATTCAATAGAACTTTATTTATCCTGAAGGAAATTGTTGTGCCAGAGAATGCTTCAAATTACAGTAACACTAACTACAATAACCACAATTTAACGTTCACTACCAGTAACAACCAGTGGGTTCCCCGGGTCAGGGTCACTCACTGGGCCCAGTTTTAGAACAATAGAGTGTTAAATATCTGGAAAAATATGGAGCAAAAGCCATTTCCTTAGAGTATGATAAGTATAAGAGTTACTACAATGGTGGAAAAAACAGACTGCTCCTGAATCAATGGTATATTGAATTTGATACAACAATGAGAGGTAGTATTGCACATGACTGAGAAAAATGATATTGCACTATGAGTTCCTTAGCACGTTACCTTGAATTTGTGAAGAGAAGGCAAACATTCTTCATGAATTAAACGGATATGTTTTATAACAGCAAAACATCAGTTTAGAAACTGACAACTCCTGCAGTATAATCCAAGTCTCATTTATCTAGTTGTGTGCTCAGAACTTCCCAAACACATGAACTTTTGCTAAAATGTTACAGTTGAAAACACATCAGTACAAACTGTCTCATGCATGGTTGAGTAGCGTTCCTGGGCATGCTAATGGGCACACTGCTCTTGGAGGGAGTGGGTTATGTTGTAAATTTTTAGCGAAAATGCCTTGTGTTTGGAAAGTACTGAGCATACGACTGAATAAATGAGACATGAATTATATTGCACAAGTTGTGTGAGAGTTGGTAAAACAGTTTTGCTGTCATTAAACGCTGTCCCCAATGACTTAAGCTCATGAAGAATGTTTGCCTTTTTGGATTCTCCATTTAGCATGGACTCATGCAAGAAAATCTACATTTTCTTCACAAATTTAAGGTAACGTGGAGAGCAACTGATATACAAATGGTCATTTTGTGGGTGAAGTATTCTTGTAAATAATTTGAAGCAGCTTTCACGAATGCCTGCTGTCACTGAGATTTATATATAATTTGCTCTTCCCTAGAGCAACTCTGCTTTAACACCTGACGTAGCTTTTGCTTTTTTAGAGGCAGAACTTTCCACAGAAAACAGGCCTTCAATAAATACTGACAAACTGCAACTTCAAGCCATTATGCCACTTGTCTTCAAGTCCAAAACACTAAATCTGCCTCAGAGCTTCTTCACGCATATTTCATTATTACATTCTGTGTCCCTCTGTAGCTGTACGGCCGCAGGGCTGCGTGGGAGGACCCTGCTGCCTGGGTTATTGACACTTACCCATGGTCAGCCACGCCCACTCCAGCTGAATGGCCCCCTCTGCTGCAGCTCCGCCCAGAGGATGTGGGGTTTGACGGCTACTCTGCCCCGAGAGAAGGAGTCAGGAAAGAGCCACCACAGAGCGACAGTGACGCGGACCCGCTGGTGAGAGGAAATACACATGAAGAAGTACAGACTCGCTAACTACAGATTAGCTTAGACAGGGTAGTCATGCACACACATAGCTTCCTAGCTTGTTGCAGAGCATGAAAGCTCATAAATAGTGTTAGGGAACAGATGCTTCTTTTATCTATGAGTTGTAAAGATTAATGAGACTGACACTTGTTTCTGCCAACAGATGAACATGCTGATGCGTCTAAAGGAGGCAGCGACATCGTCAAGCCCACAGAGCTACGATAGCGACTCCAACAGCAACAGCCATCAAGACGACATCCTAGACTCATCACTAGAGTCGACTTTGTGATGCCGACACTGGGATCAGTTTTCAGGAGGGACTTTTTATATGAACTGTTCTCAGCTGGAGAACTTCTTGTTAGAGTATAATTTCATGCCACAAAATCCAGCCACCTTAATTTGGGTGCAGGTAACCCAAATATTTAAAAAAGAGGAAAAAAGGTTCAAACTGCATTTCAGAAAACGGGCAACAAAAGTTTCTACTGCACTGCGCTGTTTTTTTTTGTTTTGTTTTGTTTTTCACCACTGTGGCCCGTGGCTCCTCTGTCAGGAGCCTGACATCTACTTCAGACAGACAGATAATAAAAGCACACAGCCTGTCTCTTGTGGTGAGGCGTTGTCATTACCATCACCAGCCATCAGCATCTTAAACACCAGCCTGGAGTCCTCCATCCTCAACTGAGCCACAGCATCAGCTCCAGCTCATCAGGCTGAGATACTCCTGGGCCTGTCCGGCTGCAGTGCATCTGAGTGGCCTGCAGATGGCAATACAGACCCTTGTCTCTGGAACATCAGGGAGCCTGAGCTACCAGCTGCTGAGAACACCGATGAGACACTGCTGGTTGAACGGACGAACAGCCGGCAGTTATCCGCTCTTCCTCCGACTCTGTGGCTGAAGTTTACTGTGTGAGGGTAAATCGAGCCAAAGTGAATGTTCGCCTCAAAGCATGTCTGCTCACACTTTAGACATTGTTTGATTTTGTTCAAACCCCAACTAAACGAAATCAGATTTTTAAGTTGGGGAAAGAAATAGCATTGTACTAACAATGGAGGAAATGTGTGTCAACAGAAAGCAATCAAGAGAGCAGGAAACAGTTCCTATCAGATACAGCTGAATGTTTTTGATTTTAATGTCTGCATTCAAAGCTCTCAGTGGACAAAATGGAGGAGAACTGATGTGTTTATACATGTAAATCCATAATATATGTGTGGTAACAAGGACGCAGGCAAACACCGACTATGTTTACATACACACTAATAGTCCACTACTATTCTGAATATGATAGGGGTCAGGTAAACAGACAAATTTTGGATAAGCTGCAATGGGCCATTTTCTGAATTAGGCATTTTCTGATTAAGACGTGGGATATGCTGATATTATTTAGGCTTCAGGAGCATTCTTTGACATGTATCTAGCTTATTGTCAGCTCTGTGCGTTGTCACAGACTAGTTCTACACAAACCAACCAGCCAGCTCTTTGCAAGGCTGATACAGAGATACATGCCCAAAAGAAATGCCCACATTTGTGTTTGGAAGAAGACACAGACCTACTTTTAAACATTATGAAAGAAAAGAATGAAAACGGGAGGCTGTGTTCACTCAATCCCACAAACTATTTTGATGCCAGAAGCAAAATGACAAGCGGCTCCAGCCGTTCCATTTTTCCATATTTTGGCGATTATAACGACATGTTGAGGCATGGAATATGCATGTGAACAGCTTAATAGAAATACTGTCTTTCTCTGAGAAAAGGCAAAACCTGAAATACTTTGTGCATGTAACCGTAGCCATTGTAGCAGCACTGCTTCACCACCAGATCAAAGTCTGTGGAAAAAAATCTCAAGCCAATTTAACCAAAAAATTCTCACCTTAAATCCTGCTGACATCTTTTTTCTTTTGAAGTTGACAAAGGGTCCTCGGTGGACACATCCCGCCTCAAAGCTGAGAAACTTTTCTTCCACCAGAAAGTAGTTCCTTTGAAATGAAGCAGAATAACATATTATGCGCATTTGTTATTTGGCCAAACACACAACTGTAAACACCAACATTTATAGCTAATTTTACAAAGCAAGTCAAGGACAAAATCTAACTTACAAAGTCCTTTTAAGAGTCTTAGTTCTCATAAAAACAAACACTGTCAGGAGGAAAGGGTGCAAACTGGGAATTGAACATTCACCATGGCTCGATTTATCCGTTTAAAGTGTTTGAGATATTGTCCTTTTCCATCTGTGTTGTAACTTTCCGCATCGACTCACTCAATAATCCTTTGAGATCTCCATGCACCTTGGCCCAAACAGGCTGTTGTAGCACAACTCTCTTTTGGTGCTGGACTGAATTCTAACAAACAATGCCTTACTCTTTTTCTAAACAGACTATGTGCATTAGCCGATTCTTTATTTGTCTAAATGGCTGTAAACCTAACCTAGGGCTCCGAGTCGACACTCTCCTCGAGGAGCGGCGTCGACCTCTCATCATATCAAACACCAATGCCGTGGGATTGGGACATGAATGAGAAGCAGTACTTTGGGTTTTAAAATTTAAGTTGTATGCATGTATGACCCAGTGCTGTGAAGCTGGTGTAAATATTTGGACCACTAGCAAGAAATAAATAAATATATAGATGTTTTTTGGTGCTCGAAATTTTGCAGGTTGATTGGGTGAGGGAAGTTTAAGATGTGCTGATTTTATACCTCATCCCCATCCTTTAAATGTCCACGCTCATAGTCTGTTTGATGTGACTCTGTGATGAACAAAAACTGTCCTAACAAACATGTTGAACTAATTAAGTGAAAACTAGTGTATATGCTGCTTTGTTTATAGTGATATAATTAATCTGAGGTTAAAAGTATAAAGGTACTTGTGGTTGAATGATAATGTTAAACGGTTTGACATCATTTCTGTGGCGTGAAATCTAAAGAATATTTGGGGGTCATGTCATCCAGCACAGCCTCCATCGCTTTCAGTGTTTTTGTCACCGATCCTATGCAACATTCATTCTGATCTCTAAATGGAAGCCAAAAGCTGAGCGTGCATTTTGTCCCCCTCCGTGCGTGGTGTCCAGCGCTGCCGAGACGCACAGCACGGAACCTGACTTGTGAGGACTTTAAAGATTTGTGGCCCATGTTCTTTGTCCGTATGTGTGTCTGTGTAGTTTATAGACACTCTCCTGCTATGGTCCTTGTAAGCACAAAGAGACTGAGAGGTGTGGATGTTGTCCAAGCATTTGTCTGTCAGTTTTATTACTCACAAACTCAATGAATGTTTAGCCTTCTTTGCTGTGTACATTTTTTATATGTAACATAACTTTGTAAATAGTTGATTATCTTGCAGCATTTTGATGACTTTTCTAGCCGATTTGTTACAGTACTTGAAAAGGAGTATTTTGTGTACAGTCTCTTTACATCAGAGCAGATTGATGCGGTTTGTCATCACTGGTCTGTCCAGGGCTCGGAGAATTAAATCTGATATCACTGTACTAGTCTTAAGTTATTGTGATTCAATAAAATTAATGATTATTTATGATTTAATGTTGGCAAATGGTTCCTTTAAAAAAACAACACAAACACTTGACTTGGAATTGTTTACAATTTTATTTGGTATTTGTACAAAATGTGTGAAATAAACATATATACAGCACATAATACAACATACTTATTAAACAAATTCATATAAATTATTAACGAAATAGCTACATTTTTCAATAAACAACTCTATTCAAGGTCAAGGTAAAAGTAACTCAATATTCTTGGCATAAAATTTCCATACAAAATTGTACAAAATACTGTACAATTGAACAAAGCTGTGCAAAACAGCAAATTGTGTCGAAGCAGATCCTGTAGAGTGCGCATGCGCTGATGAAGCAACAAACTTGAGTGAAACTTGTGTTTTTGAACATGTATGGGGTCCCCTTTAAGGCCGGCAGCTTCTTACGGATCGGGTCACAGTCTCATGAAAACAAAACGTGGGTTATATTCTCTATATTTGCGTTTTAAAATAAATTAAGATACTGTTATTTCTTCTTCGTCTGACTCTGAGAAGTCCGAGTGCTTGCTGGAAAGAGACGGAGAGGAGATGCTGGACCCCGCCCTCATTCTCTCTCTTCCGAACTCTTCCTCTTCATCTTCCTCCTCGGCTGAGGACTTCTTGCCGACGTCGCTGAGGTCCGGGTGCGGGTTGGCTTTGGTGGGCAGCGTCTGCTCGCGGCAGCCACCGGACGACAGCAGCTCTCGTTCCTTTGAGTTCCTCCACTTCATCCGCCTGTTCTGGAACCAGATTTTCACCTGTGGAGGTGGAGAAAATGGTGAGTGAATAAAACATCAGGTAATGGAATGCGCAACAGCGTCTTTACGCGCAAATTACGAACGACATACTGGAGGTTTTAAGCGCGTGTGAAGTTTTACCTGTGAGTCTTTTAGGCCCAACTTAGAGGCCAGCTTCTTCCTGTCGGGTTTGCTGATGTATTTCTGTTTCTGGAACATCTTTTCCAAGGCCTTGCGCTGCACATCGGAAAACACCGCCCTCCTCAGCATCCCTCTCCGGGGTTTCCCTCTGGCGGCCAGGGGCCAAGAGAAGGTCCCGGGAATGGGAACAACGGATGAAGATGCTACAATACAAACGCAGAGGAGGAATTGGAACCTGTTAGATTTGTTTTTGTTGCCATATCCACGTGTAAAAAAGTGTGTGCAGAGCAGAAATGATCCCTAACCAAGACCAAATAAATCTAAACTTAAACCCACTCAGGCCTCTATATGAACATAATGATTATTTCTCTCTAAGACTCTTCAACCGGTTATTATTGGAAGTTTTCTCCCTTTGGAACTGTGCAATACGTCTCCGTTTTGAGTGAAATGGCACGAGGTGACTAATTAGCACATTGGCCGGTCCCCAACCGCATTGGTATGGTAAAGAGGTAGCATATCCTTTAAGGAACCCTGTGAGGGCGGATAGAGGAGTTAATAAACCGTGAACGGTAATTGTGTAGTAATGAACTAACGCAGAAAAGACTCTGGACAGGCGGCGAAGGCCATATATTATCGCAACAAAAGGAGATTTACACTTTCAAACTAAACACAACTGCATACCAGAATACTGATGCCCGGAGGGGGGGAGTGAAGAGTGGAGGGGAATGGCGCTTTTTTCCCTTCTTCGTGCCTTCAAATCATTTTCATTAAATGAACACGAAAAGCTATTCAGGACGCTGGAGTTGTTCTGTTGAGGCATTCAGCTGAGCCCATGAAAAGACTCCATCTCCATTATGATTTGGCTGAATGAAAGCACGGACTAGCGACTTTATAGACTTTTCTAAGAGATTATTCTTTATCTCAACTCGCTGATTGGTCCGCTTGGAGAATAAACGTTTAGGGCACAGAGAGAGTGAGGACTGGAGGTCAGTGGTAACCTATCCTATGGGCCGTGCAGCATGCAGGGACAAGCCTTCCCCAGCTGGGACATTTTAGACGCAGTTGGGCTTTTAAAAACTCGCTTTACTTCAGCTCCCACCGCGACAGACACTTTCTCTGTCTGCATCCTGCTAACTGGACTTCCTCCTGACAGTAGCTGCCCTGTGGCCGCAGAAGAATCAGGAACAACGACGCGCTATGTGGTCTTGTGAGAATATTGAAAACTCTCAATAGCGCCTAATAGGGAAATTAGTGCATGACTGGTTCACGCCTTTGGCCCCCCTGGTAAAAGTCACTCTCCGGGGTGTGTGGGTGGTTCGCCCGGTGGGAGCTGACCAAATTGGTCACGGTGCTGAAGGCTTTGTTGCCCGCCACAGCGGCCCGGTGGCCCCCCGGGCGCTGTGGGAAAACGCGGGGCCAGGGAAATGCCAAAACGCCCCCAATGGGAAACAGGGGGGACGATAACTCGCCACCCCGCCTCAAATTTAGAGCGTGACGATTTGGGATAATTGGTTAATTAGGGGGTGGGTGGGTGGGTCCGGGCAGGGGCCAGAGCCAGCGCTCCCCATTAACGAGACAGTGATTTCTTCTTTTCTGGGTAAAAATATATGACAGGGTGCGACAGTGTTTTACATCTAAATGCAATTAGCTCAGACAGAATTCTAAAGGCTGAAGAGAGATGGATCCATGAAGGAGAAGTGCGTAAAAGCTGCACCTACCTGGTAAATAAGGCGTCCTGAATATGGGGTGAAAGGTCCCGTCAAAGCAGGGTATGGGGAAGGTCTTGGAGTGCAGGCTGTGGAGTGCAGGGGGTGAGGACGCTGTGGAAGAACATCACAAATGTTAAAATCATCACCATCATGAATGAGGAAAATAAATCTAAACAGATCAACTCAGAGTGAAGACAGAAACTGTCTACTCACCGGTCTTTGGTGAAGGGGCGAGGATGGCGCTCACTCCAAACTTGAGAAAAGTTGGGTCCTTGCTGCTGGACACAGACGTTTTCGGCGAGCATGATTCGCGCGTCACCGCCGTCGTGGCCACCGCGCGCTCCGCGGGCGCGCCGCCGAAGGACACGGTGGTAGTGGCTGTGGTCAGCGAAGCGCACGCCGACGGGACAGTCCGATTAACGAAGGCGGCGGGGCGGCTTATCCGCAGCAGGTCCTCCACTAGAAAGCTGGACTGAGTCGGGAAGGCGGACGGCAGCGTCTGGTGGAGCGGCAGAGCAGCGGCGGGCCGGTACAGCCCCGGGTAGAAGGCAGGAGGCGCGATGACGCTTGGGATCATCATGGTCCCGGTTTGAAAAAAAAGAGTCAGTGTGTGAAATCAGAGATACTCCGTGTGTCAGCTGGGAGAGAATTAGTCGTGTGAATGGCTGCTAACTCCTCTGGTTTCCTCACTCTGGGGAGAGGAGTTTTATAGCAGCCTGCCCCCCCGGCCCTCGGCTCAGGGCTGACAGCCGCAACAATGGGGCTCAACAAAGTTCTCCACATGGGTCGCTTTCATGCCGCATCCCCCGGGCCGCTGATTGGCCGAAGGACGCAATTTATGATTGCATTAGACTTCATAAGCAAGCAACACACAATGTCCCCACCACAAAAGAGGCTCAGTCATCAATTTTGCATGTTGACCACTTTCCTTTAAATTTGTTTTGTTTGGCAGAGGCAAGCGGCCTAATTAAAGAGCAATCTTTACAGATTCGGTCATTATATGGGGACTTTTAATGAGCACTTTATAAAGGATACTTTATCCTTGTCCATTCAGGGTGTCTTTCTGCTATGCAGGATATAAAATACACTCGTTAAAATGTAAAATTATTCTTTTATTCTATTACCAGTGTTGTAAAAATACACACCTACGTTTAGTAATAGGCTTTAAACCAAAGCTTTATAATACTATTAACAGAATAACTCAGTATATTTATTGTTAAATCTACATTAGTTGCAGACGCTGCGCAGCATCTCAAATGTAAATCAGTTTTAGGGTTTCATAGGATTCTCAACACTCAATCTGGCCCTCGTCATGGAATAATGTCTTAAACGGATTTCTGCTATCAAAACGCTTTAACAGATGTGTTAAATATCACTCTTTTGCACAGGCTTCATTCAGTGCGCAGAGCCGCAGCTCAGTGCGCAAAGGAGAAGTGTGCGGCCTGAGCCGTGCGCTCATGATCCTGTTAACCATGAACTAACTGTCACCCTCAGCTGCGGAGGAGGTGCCCCTCGGCCTTTCTCTCCTTCCCTCTCTCCGCTTCAAAAAAAGCCCAGAGGAATAAAAAAGCTTTATTTCTAAAGACGGTTTTGTTCTGCTATTTTAACCGGCTGAATAAAAGTGCATCTGTGATTTGATTTAAAACGCATTCATATGAGCGGACACTGAGACCCCATATAAAACTCTTATTAAAGCGACTTGGAGCCTGATAGTCGTGTTCTGTCAGCTTTGCCCCTGAAAACCCGTTAAAGCAAAGCAATCAGGCGAAAATGCATTGCAGACCAAAAGAGGGGAAAAAACGCCTAATTGTTGCCAGTTTGAAACCCAATTAAAATAAAAAATACAATTAAACAATTTGGAAAAGTTTGAAAAACCATTCAAGGAAAGAAAAAACAGAAGTGTTTATAATTTATTAGATTTTATTAAAATGTTTTTTAAATTGTTAATGGTTATTTCTTTTCATTTATGCCATTAATTTAATTTGCACCAATATATGTTTTAATTTTCCACTTAACGAAAAAACATCGACATATCTCTGCATTAAGGGTTTATGGTGCGTCTGTGAAATTAGGTTATATTAAGAACCAAAAATATAAATTATGATTGATTTTTTTATCATATGTTTGTTTTACTAGCTAATACTGCTTTGAAATATTCTTTTAACATCAGTCACTAAAAGAAGAAAGGCTCAGTGTTAATTAAAAGTGTGTGTAAACCAACTTTGACTTAATTTAAAGAGCACTTCACGGCACCTGTTCGTCCCCATTAGTCCGTCAGCTTTATTCTCTGACTGACATTTCTGTCTTAAGTAAAGCAGCCAGTCAGTTTGCATCATTTGGGATCAGCTCAAATAAGTGCTTCGACATCAATCTAATATAAACTGGCCACGATCCGATAATTAAAAGGGAACGCCTCCGTGAAATGAGCCTTTGCAGAGAGTCAACGCTTATCAGAGGTGCGTCTCCTTTATGAGCGGCGCAGGACGCACAAACAGGCGTTAACACCGCGCGCCGTCACCACCGCTACACCTCCGCTAAGTAACGAGACCTTCAAAGCTTTTTTATGAGCCCATATTCCTTTACTTGGCTGCCCGAAATCCTCCTTTTGTGAGCGGTAAGCAGATGGTTAGCAGGAAGCATAGGCTGCTCTGGCTGACCGAGACTAATTTCTACGAGCTTTGCAAGCTTGCCACGTCCCCGCTCTTTTACCAGGCCGAGTAAAAACAGCTGGCTGCGGCTGAATTAAGGCCATTAAAAGCACATCTCTGAAATATTACCACCGACAACACCCCCTCCCCCTTGTTAGAGCCCACTCAAGTCCCATCACTTTATCATAAATACCCTATTAGATTCGATTAACAATATTATATTATTTTTTTAAAAAAAACAGCATTATAAGATCATTTATATTTTCTAACCCATCATCACTAGGTCCAACACTATACAGGCTACCTTTAATAGGCTACAAAATATTAATGTGTCAGTAGTGCGCATTTGTGAGTTTATTTATTTATTATTGTCCCAGCATACCGGTATTAGGCCTAATAATTATATGCTGGTGGTATTTTAACCTTTGATATAGCTATAATATTTATAATGACCACACTAATTATGTTTATGATCACTTATGATGCTAATATCCCCACAGGGATTACCTACTGATGTTTATCACTTATATCCCTGCAGGGAGGATTACTCATCCACCACTTTGTATATAACATCCTTATAGTGATTACCAACAGACGCCTGGCACTTAAACTTTTAAAACTCCTATATTAATTTATGGTTTTCCACATACTGCAGCTATATTTTGTTCAATATACTGTATGAAATCTATCTGAATATTATCGGATTCAGGTACTTTTTCTCCGACAGTTGCCACTTTACTAAATAGATGAACTTAACCATTGTCTCGCGTCTCTTTCTGCTTCGTTAAGTGAAAGGGGCTGAGTAAATATGTTACCCATGCATGAGAAGCTCTCTATGGGCCGTCCCATTGTGCCGCGGGTCCGACAGGTGGTTAACTGTTTATTATTCCCTCATTATTTATCGGTGACGTGGACGCACCGAGGAGAGGGAACTCCCCATCTTTTCACTTAACCCGGGGGTGAACAGATTGTGCTGACTGGTTGCAGCCTCGTATATGACACCGGTCACCCATCCATCCATCTCAGCCCTGCAGCCCTTTCAGCAGGCATCCAACTCCATCAGGGTTTGGTAAATGAAACGATTTATTCCACTTAACACGTCCATGATGACAGATTAAACCGTTTTCTGTTACACTACATGTTTGCCAAATAAAGCTAGACAATGGTCATTTCATATATTTTTGGATATCATAAAAATTATGACTCAGTTTATGGATATCAGATAATATTTATCCATAAGTGCAGATAATAATGGGCAGAAAGACAAACATAGATTAACTTTAGACTCAGTACTTTATAGCCATATGTACTGGAAGTCTCTGAAATCATTCCAGGAATATAATAATATAATACATAGAAGTTTCTAAATAAAGTTGAATTTGAGTGCCACTGATTGTGTTAGGTTCTTTACTCAAGTACTGTTTTGAGGTACTTGTCCCTTACTTAAACATTTCCATTTTTATATTTTATATTTGATTGATTTTTATTTGAAATCTATACTCATTACATTGCAAATTCAGATTTTACATACAAAACAGGATGCATTGTTACCGATTAAATAGTACTCAGAAACACACCCTTTTATGCATAATAAATATTTTACTTTTGATACTTAATCTTGCTGCTTGCATGTCATTTTACTTTAAGTAAAGTTTTGTAGAACCTTTTGGAGTTGTGTTTGTAATGACACATTTTTCTATTGCTGTATTGCTTGCTGTATTTAGTGTTTTTTTAAAAAGAAACTTTTTATCATATGTTATTGAAACTGTTGCTATATCATGACAGCAGTACATGAGACAGATAATCTCGGAAAAAAAAAAAAAAAAACATGCTCCTCTGACTCCTGGTAGTGCTCCTAATGGCCTTCATAGGAATCCACCGCACCTGAATGAAAACAACCAATCAGAGGAGTCTCTAACATGGCTGTCAATTACTACATTTGTTGCAGTGCCAACAACAGCATACATGGTAAAGACAAGTAAACAGTAGGAGACCAAGGCCAGAAAGCTTGCTTTAACTTTAACTTCCACAGAAGACGACCAATGTCTTCTTTGATTGGTTGTTGGCATTCAGGCCTGGTGGATTCTTGCAAATGCCATTAGGAGCACTACGAGGAGCCAGAGGAACATGTTTTTTTCAGAGATTATCTGTCTCATGCACTACTGTCGGGGTAGAGTGATAGTTTCAGTAAGTATGGCAAAAAGATAAGCTTATTAAAGTTACCTACAGAACCTTTACGTAACATTACAGCATGGTACACTAAGCTCGCAGAGATTGCCAACGTTGCAGGGAAGGTGATTGGCAAGTCACAGAAACAACTCAGCAATATATCTGACAAAGCTGTACACAGGAAGGCCAAACATAATTGCCAATACCTCACATCCATTACACTAAGTTTGAGCTGCTCCCATCTGTGTGTCTATTTAGGGTCGAAAGAGCCAGTCAGGACATATATAAGAAGTCCTTTATTCCCCATGCCATACAGGCAATGGACACAGAATGACTATCAGGAAACACAACTATTTCTATAAGATGTGCTCTCTTTTACTATCTATGTAACTTATTGCTCCTACCTGCCTTAATGTATTAATGCTGTATTGTGTGTCTCTTTGATTTTTGAGAGAAGCCAAAGACAAAAATCCCACTGAGGTGGACAATAAAGTTATCATCCATCCATCCATCCATCCAACAATTGAACAATGCTTCATTACAAGTAGAGGTCCTATACTCCAATAGGTTCTACAACATTTTATTCAAGTAAAATGAGTCAGAGGAATATGATATTTTCAGATTATCAGTCTAATGTACTACTTTTAGGATACAGCTACAGTTTCAGCAAGTATGACAAACATTATTGTTTATAAAAGTTAACTGCTGTAGCTTTAAGTTTCTGAATACTTCTGCCACCACTGCACATTATTTGCCAGACTGTTTCAGACTTGAGTCCATCGTGCCTTAAAATGTCACAGTTCGTCTAGTGAATCCTTGCTCCTGCCATGTGAAGTTAACCAAACATCTATTTCAGCTGATTCAGTTTGTGACCGGGCTCCACCTCAGCGGTGGCTCCCACTTGGGGTGTTTTGGCCGCGGCTTCACCTCAGCTCGCCGGCGGCACTGAAGGTCCCTGCAGCATCTGGCGCGGGCGGCGCAAAAGCCCTGCTCGACACTGAGCGAATTAGCAATGCCACAAGATTCAGAAGAGCGGTGACAAGCATTAAATTGATATTAACTTTGTATTAAACATGGGGCCCCTCCCTCATCCCCAAAATGGACTGGAGCCATATCAGTGCACAAAGCGCTCTGTATGAACTCTGGCTGCACCTGTTCCCTCTCACTTGGCCACGGGAGTTCAACTTCTTAGTTTCACCCCAGGCTCTTTCTTTCGTCTGCTTCACCACACACTGAATTCTTTCAGTTGGGCTTTTGTCATCATTCCTGATCTCATCTTCACCTCCCACGTTCACAACTCATCAAGTCACATCATTAAAACACGCACTCCACATTTACATTTTCATTAACTGTCCCAGCACCAACAACACAAGCTCCACTTTCAACCGAACAAAGTTTCAGAGCAGAATTGCTCTTTCTGGGCCAGGCAGGGACACTTGCCTCCCCATTCTGCTGCTCATTTATTAGCAGTTGTCAGTATGGATGTCGAGTGGTGTCCTAATCCTCTTAAAGCGCATGTTGGTACAGTTTGCATATCATTTTCTCATCTTGGAGAAAGGCCACAACCCTCTCTATTCACAGGGATTCCCTGTCCTCTTTCAGTGCAGCCACAGCCAACAGCATTAGCATAATCTGACAACCAATACCATTGTCTGTGACCTTGTATGCAAAGTTAATTGCTCATTAATACCAGACAAAACAGAGGGGTGCAGAGGAAACACAGTAGTCCTCTAAATCCTTGTTTTAGAAGGCGCAGGCCGGCAGGTGGAACATCCTCCACTGGCTCATTATACTCTACCTGAAATCATTAGGATTTATCTAACATCTAAATATTTTAATTCTGGTTTCGGACAAAAGCATCTGGTGCTCAAAAATACTCTGAATCAGGTGTGTAAATTGTTGTTTATCCACCCTATCTAGTTTTAACAATAATCTGGCTGCGATTTTGTAATAAGTCCACACACACACACAGACACACACGCACACAAAGACTCACACACACTCCCTCAAAAGTATATACAATTTGTCACAGTGGCTCAGCGTTAATCAATTGCAAATGTATCTCTCTGCGAGTTTAATCTCATCTCTACATTAGTTTCACGGATGCGGGGCGATTTGCAAGAGGAGCCTCCACTCCAACCCCCCCGAGCACCTGGCAGTCTTTTCGGGTAGCGTCATGTAAACACCCACTGCTTCAACGGGTGCCCCGTCAGAGGACCCAAGCGTCACCGCGCAGCACGGAAAAGAGGGCCAGGCTGTGTGGTTGTCAACACCGGTTTAGCTTAGGAGTCCCGTCGTGACATCAGTGGTGACTCTCCTGGTCCGACTGACCTGCAGCACTTGTTTGATATAGATATAGCCTCTAATATCTGATTATTATGGAATGAACAGGCACTAGACAGAGTTCAGAAGGCCACCACATGCAGCTGCCTAATACTGTCTTTGTGCTCTGCGGAGCTGCACAGCCGGCAAAGACAAGCTTAAGATAGATGAAAAATGCAATAAAATGCTTGTGTGCAGGATTTGTTTCCATATGTGATCACAAAATAATGATATAGTGTTTGTTTTAGTCATGTACACTGACTGGCATCCATAAAAAGGACCAACTTAAAGTTCTACTTCACAAATTTTTCATCTTTCCAAGAAAGTTTTGCTTGGGCTAAAACTTGCTATTTGACAACTAGTCTGGCGGTTTGTTGTTTACTGGGGCTGGAAGCTTGAAGAAGTGTGTATGTATGTGGGAGGGGTAGCTGTGCAGAGCAGTTGAAGAAGAAGAAGGTATGAATGGGGAAAGAAGGGGCTTGGGTGGAGGAGGGGATGCTTGACGGACTTCACTGCCTGTTGGCCCTGCAGCATTGATGCCGTGTTGGCCATATAATCGGATTGCCAGTGGGTGAAAGTGAGCCCGGGTGCTTATGTCAGTTTGCGTCTCGTCAAGCTGAATAATACGCATGGCCAGGGAGTGAAGCGGACGCTTGCCATTGAGGGCTCTCAGTACTTGTGGCTAAGCATTTCTAAAAGAGAGAAAAAGCCTCATTGGATTCATATATAATTCTCACTCAAGCGTTTTGATGCATTTGCATAACAGGAGGAAACCAGTGATCTTTTCAGTGCTGCTGCTGCTCCTGCTGCACAAGTGTGTGTTTGCATGTGCCACTGTGTGTGTGTGTGTGTGTGTGTGTGTTTGAAAGGGCCCTAGCTGAGCCCCGCATAAACAAGGCTGGACACGGTTCTTGCACTTGGCCTCTCATGATTAATCGAAGATCAACAATAAAACGACAGAACATTCAGCTTTTTTCACTTATCTGCTTTCACATTGGGGGAAAAAAAAAAAAATCAGAGCCGGGTGCAAGAGTTCAGTGTTTATGTTGTCATGAATGAACATGACCAAAGAAAACACTGCTGACCTTCAGATTCTGTGGCTTTAATGTAAAAAGTTTCAAGGGAAGGTGATAATAGGAGTCTCTGCTGATGCTGTATCTCAAACCAGTGTTCTTTTGTCAGAACATCTGAGGCTTCTGTTGAATGTGGCCCAAATGTAAATGACTGTAATGCACTTTGAATCATCATACAGTGGATGCATTTTGAGATTCTCCAAAAATAATTTGAATATTTGGATGAATCCCTCTTTTGATCCACAAATTCCTTTCTTTTATTACCATTATGCTACTGTGTTGTTTAGCCAACTATCATGTTGAACCTGCAGTGCAGTCAGAAACTATTAAGACAACACCACCTTTTTTTTTATTATTGTGTCCATGTCCTCTGGCACATGAAATGCAACAGTGACAAGCATGACGAAGTGCTGGATTTTACCTTTCATTTGAGGGTGTTAATGTCCACATCAAAATACCACTATTATGGCTACATAGGGCCACAGTTGTCGAAAAATGTGGCAGGACACAAACGTGCAAACAAGGCAATAACAGTTTTGTTAGAGTCAACAATAGATGGTTCTGGGCTGTCAAAGTCTATCACCTGACCTCAATCCAACTAATCCAACTGCTGAAAATTGATTGTCCAAAAAAAAAAAAAAAAAAAAAACAAAAAAAAAAAAAAAACACCCGAAATAACAAGGAAGTGAAGATGGCTTGAAAAAAAACCTAGTAGAGCAACACCAGTATATATCTAGCGTCTCATGATGCCTGTGGCTCTTCACACAGTCAATTACTACAAATGATATGACTCCCTCGACACATCACACAGGAAAACAGTAAAGCACTAAGCAATAAGTAAAGTTGTCAAAACCTAAATATTAATATCAAAGGCAAGTCTGACTGTGTCGTGTGTCTCAGGATGTGAAGGTTCTGATTGTGTTTGTGGTGCAGTGACATTTAATTGGCGATTGCTTTCTGTTAGCATGCTAATCACATTTAGTATTATGTAAATGCTTGGTCTAATATTACAATAATGGAGCATCATCAGGTAATTCAGCCCCAAACTGGAGGTTACACACCAAATGTAATCATGAAAAAGTATATCTTATGTATTATACTACTTGGAGCTGTCTTGTTTGTGTGTGTCAGTGTTTTAGTCTAGTCCTGTTATTTTGTTAACTGTTAAATGTGAGTTGTGGACCCCAAGAAGAATGGTGATCCTAATAAACTAAACCAAAATTTAAATGGCTTGATTTAAGTTTGTTAACTTGTCCGATATAGTTTTTGGTGGTGTTAACCATGCTCCCCAATCAATCAGTTAATCAATATGATCACTGTTTTATGCAGAGGCATGCAAGAACAACAAAGTTTCCTTCATGAATTCAAGGTAACATGTCATGACTGACTGACTCTGAGGGTGAAATATTCCTCTCTGCTCCACAGAGTTGCTCTCATCTAATTAGTGGCACCAGCTGAGTCATGGCACCTGGTAGGACTCTGTCTGTGTTTGGTTTGTGAAGCACTCATGTCAGTAGCACTTATTTTATTGGCTCTTCATAATTTTTTCCTCTTTTAGCATTTTTTCCTCTTTTTTGTGCACAGATGTCTTAAATAAATTGACTATTTTTTAATTGATCTCAGCCGTCACTTCCTAGCCTGGTTACATTGGTGTGCGGGTATCTCCTCTGCCATCCTTTCTTGTTTGTTAATTGCACCGACTCACCCAAGACAAACTTTTTTGTTCCCCTAAGTAGGCGCAGTTTGACAGAAGCCCAAAGACTTTGAATTATTCCTTTAAACATCTTTGGGTTACAAGTGTTGGTTGGACAAATCAAGTAATTTTAAAACCTCACACTAGGCTTTAAGAGCTTTTAATGGCCAGAGCTGATCAAATGAAAAAAAAATCAACACAGTAAGAGTGAAACAGCAATTAGTTGCAGCCTTAGCTGAGAGGTTGCATGCGATCATCATACTGACTGTTTCATATAAAGCCGACACAAAGAAAATGTGTTACTACCCAAATACTTTTTGACTGCACTGCATCTTTTCTAGTCATCTACAGTTGTTGCGCTGTAATTGAGTCATACAAAGTTTGTGAAATATTTGAGTTGGACATGGTAAATCAAACATCTGTTGATGAAGCCATGACAGCAGCCACATGGTTAGATACACCCCAGTGTGGGCCAGCAGCTGCAGCTGACAGGACCACTGCAGTCCTCTTTAACCCGGATGTGGACCATCAGCCGGTCCATTTAACCCGTTGAAACTCCGTGAGGCATGATGACCATCAGGACGGTCAGGGTCTTTGGTCATACAGACAGCAGTAATGTGGTCTGACTGACTTTCCACACAGCAGAACCCCCCCCCCCCCCAGGTCTGATTCCTGGAGCAGTCAAAGTCCTGAATCTGAAAGTCACATGCAGCCATTTGGAGCCATTGGCCTGTGCTGGATCTCAGTCCCAGTGTGGCCTGTAATTGATCCCATCATTGCATTACGGGTGTTCTAACAGGCCCTAGGTGAGGTGACCTCCCCTCCGCCAGGTCTTTAACTCCCCCTTTCTGCCTGTCAGTTCTCCAAACCATCACTCGTCTATCCCTTTCACTATCTCCTGCAGTCTGTTCCCCCCTTTCTTCTTCTTCACGCCTCCTCTCTCCTCTGGTTTAGAGGCCATGTTGAGCTCAGAGCCGGTTCTGCCTAATGAGCGAGAAATGACAGTTTATCCAGATCAGAGACACAGAGAGATGCAAGAGTGCTTTCATGTTTTTTTTCTCCTGGTTATCAGCTGGGCAAACAAAGGATTGGAAAACACCAGGATTGCAAATGGCCTCTCATGATGAACTAATGACCAGGATGTGGGGTTAAGCCAGTCCACCAGAAACAACATGGAGGAGGAAGCATTTCTAAAAAGCATCAAGAAACTTAACAGTAGACTGCTGAAATCTGTAAATCTTGTTCTGATTTTAAATCTTCCTCAACTTTTCATTTTGTCTTCCGTTGCCAGTTGTTCAAAGCTCAATCACAGAGTACTTTGTATATTATCTTTAGCTGGAGAGTCTTCCTAGAGACCTCTTGTACTTGTACAAAAGCCGAATGGAGCGGGCAGGGGGAAGGGTCACCTATTGCAGAGTGACCTCTGCTCTGCAGGGCCAAATGATAAGACACATAAGGTCAAGGAGAGCACAAAGGCCTGAGAGAGAGTCCACTCCAAAGACAACAGCCGCAGAGCAAGAATTTGAAACTTTCACTTGGCTTCAGAAAATCACTTGAGGTAAAGCTTCAAGAAGAGACGCTGTCTTTTCATTTTGGTAAAATATGAGCCGGATTAAAGATGCAAGGAGCTCAACCTGCTCTTACAGCTCACCTCCTGTTTAGGGAATATGCAGGACGTGGAGACTTGGGAGAATTACCTATTGTTTGCCCTGCCACACACAGAGATGGAGTTTTTGATTCCAGTTGTTTTACTTTTTAGTTTTTTCATGGGACAATGTGATTCCAGCTATTATCCATGCCCATGGTCCTCCTGGAATGCTTTCCCATCGTCTTGCCTTTGAGTCTACGCTTTGATAGATCTTTACAGTCTTTTCTCTGAGGCAGATACAGCGGGACAGGCGGAGACTAATTGATCAAGGGAGAAGCAAATCTCACTGTCACAGTCTGGGAGTCCAACCCTATTAGCTTTACGACGTGTGTCCAACCAACACAGCCTGGCCAGATCTCCGACAATCTCCAAGATCCCCACAGATGGATGGGAAATTATGGCTACCTTTTGTTGTTAGAGGCAGACACATAGTTTCACTCATGCATCTCCTTGAAGTAAATCTGCAGCGATCATTCGTGCAATCTGAAATTTGTGTGTTGAGTGTTGGCTGGAAATGAATGACATAAGTTACGATTACTGTTATACGGGATGTTTGCAGCTTGTGAGAAACGGTCTGTGAAAGGAGGTGAGGATGAGACGACAACAGGCGATCACGCTCATAATGAAAAATTTACAGAATAATGACACATATGTTCCAATTTTACACCACTCATTGAACTGGGACAATATTTCAAGGATTAGAGATAACAGGCCGTGATAGGCTGTCTCCTGAGTCCAGGGATCACGGCTGCATTCACATGCAAAGAGACTACACACACACACACACAGACACTTAAACACACGCACACACACTCTGAAGTTGATGTTTTTACTCCTCTTTCATATGAAAATTCATTTTTAATGACCGGCAAGCACAAAAATGTCAATCACAATCAGCCATTTCCCTCCAAAAATTCACAAGTTAGCGACGATAATGGCATCAATGGCTCGCAAAAAACTAATTAATAAAAGCCCCATCAATTAATTCGCTGTTGCAACATCCGACAAAGAGAGTGGAATGACGACTGCATGAGAGCAAGAGACAGTTGGCAAGGGTTGCCAGTTGAGAAAGCTCTATTCAGTCTCCCCGAGGTCCTTCATACTCACAGAGGAGATGACAAAGAGCACCAGTTAATTAGCAAGAAGTAGCATCTCAAGGAGGACTGTGAAGAAAACCTCCATTCATTCTCCCTGCTCACCTCTCGCTTATGAGAAAAACTGAAGGGTTGGAAGGGGGGGGGAGCAAAGAGCAGGCTAAGCTCAGACTGAGAGCCTGGGCTGCCTGCATGGGGCTGCCTTGCTTGATTTAATTTGGACAGTCATTCCTTTAATTTGCAAGGTCATTGTATCTAACGGGGAGTTTCTATTGAGGCCGGCGAACAAGTGAAGGCCTCGGAGTGCAAGTCAACGACGTCTCCCTTCTGTCTGTTGGATGAGATGAGATGCGGCTGTGGTGGAGGAGAGAGGATGAGAAGAGAAGGATAAAGTGGAGAGGGGGATTTGGAGAGAAGATGAAGTTTTAATTAAGGCACTTCTCCATTTCTAAGCAGACTAATTTAGCAATAGGTCCTCACAAGTGTATGAGCCGATTGAAACAGAGGTGAGGGAGAGGGCTGGAGGGTAGCCTATATTAGATCTATTGTTGGAGAAGATTTTTGAAGTGCCAGAATGTGTCATTAAAAAGAAAATAACAGATGGAGAAAAAAGTAATCAGTTGGCCTACTTTCCCTCAATAAAAAGACCTGAACATAATCTTTACTTTCTATTTAGAAGATTCAGTGTTGCAACACGCAGAGTTTGATTTTAAATTTACAACAGCAGGTAAACTGGATGATTTTTGTTATAATGAATGTATAGATTGGGATATAATGTCAAGATTTAAGGAATTTGCATTTACCCTCGGACCAGGAGCAGAAGGGCAACAGCTTGCAAATAAATCTCTGATGGAGGGAACCTGGTTGGTTTAAATGCTGTTTTTGTTTCACTTGTTTAAATGGAGGCCTGATCACAGCAAAGAACTCCCCGAGGTCCACAGGCTGAGGTGCAGACAAAGGTAGGCCTGCCTGCGCTGAGGTCCCACAGGACTGAGGAATATGCAAAGCCCTGCACCTCCACACTGAGGCTGAATTTGAATGGCTTAAACCAGGCTGCACCATAAGGAGGCAACATTCAGCTCCTCTAGCAACTTGGCTTTGCATATAGAGGTTAGAAAATGTAAATGTGTGACAGTGACTGGGAAGTCAGGGGTTTAAGAATGGAAATGTCAGCATGTATATTGTCACTGTTGGGAGAGGGGGAGGCTAATTAACAGTCAAACAAATAAATATTAATGAATAACTGTAAAACTTTATTTTAAATTTCCCTCACATGTAACCCGGGAGCGAATGGAGACTAAAAAAAAGAAAGAGACAGTCGAGTTCATTGCCTGTGACAGACAGTGTCAATCAAACCACTGTGTGGAAAGCCTCACCGCCCAGGTCTTTGAGGGCACATTGACTCTCTGTTCATCTTCACTGCACAGTCCTACACTGTCGAGACGCCACATGGGAGCTGAGCTGCATTCAAAATGTACGTGAGGCTCTCTCCTCTGATTTACTCTGCAGAACACATCAATCAACAGAATAATAACTTTTTTCTGCTCTTAATTTCTCTTTAATTATTTTCTCTATTCGTTGCAGTTTACGAATACCACTATGGTCATATACTCCATTACAAGTAACTAATTCCAACGTAAAAAACATCAGAAGTAAAGAGTATTCAGGCATTAGCGAAAGAAACAATCATTTGAGAGAAATGCCTCTTTTCAGAGTGTATAAAAAAATCCCCACCTCTCATAACTCCAATTTTGAGGATTTTCGCCCCACAGATCAACTGAAGGATTCTTGCCCTTCTCTAGTTGAGTATATTCCCACGAAATTCGACGGCATCAGCTGTTTTAACAAATCCCCAGAAATCTTTACTTTCAAGTGACAGAGCCTGCTAGCGGCTGCAGGAATTCTGACTCTTTTGCATCAGGAGCAAAGCAGAAAGTAGTGTGATGTCGTTTTAGAGGCACAAGAATCAGGGTGGATAGATTGGTCAACTAAAGGCCAGATCGCTGATCATTTCTGGTTTCCTACCAGTCTAAACTAATTGGCTATCATCTGACCACGAGTAGCCTATAAGGGCTCCAGTGCAGCCAGCTGATAACCGGGCCAAAACTTCCTCGTCTTGTTTATAGTTTGATTAGCAACTTGCGACAGGACCAGACAACATTTCAGCGAATCTCTATAAACAGATATCTGCACATGAACACAGACAAAATAGAAAAAGCTGATAAAAAGGGCTGTCAGATGATAGCCGATGGAATCTGAGATTGCATTTCAGCCAATGCGTTCCACCTCTTTTACTCTCCCCACTGACTGTTTACCTGCAGGCACCCAAAGCCAGCTAAAACATGACTGGTCAATACTCTGCGAGATTATTACAATCAACTAAAACATAAATAAAACTAGGTGTAAAAAAATTAGTTAACTAAAATAATGACAAAACCTTGACTTTCAAAAAAGAGAAACAGAACTAACCGAAATGAAATCAAAATGTCATTAGCTTTAGTCTTTGTTAATTTGGTCAGATTTATCAACACAATAAGCATGAGGAGGCACTAGTGCACATGTTAATTGGGACTGGGATATCTACATGACTGAGCGAATTGCCATCACAGCGTGCTGTGTTTGCATTGAAATACCTATTCTGAACTTCTAAAACCTTGCCCCTGACAAATTTCCCCATATAATAATAAAAAACAACAACAATAAAACTAATCCTCATGCTAATACAAACTAAACTAAAACATCACTAATATTCATATATTTACATTAATAAACAATAAAAACTAGACTGAAATGAGAAAACACACACTGAAAATGAACTGAAAACAAATTGAAAACAAAAATTTAACACAATTATAAAAATAAAAACTACTGATAAAAACAAAAACAAAGCTACAATAACTCTGATATTCGGACTACAAACAGAAACCAGAAAGCTTCTGATACCAAAATCTTGTGCCATTGCCCACAGATTCTGCATACATGTGCAGATATCTGATTATAGATATTAGTTTCCTACCAGCAGTAAACCATAATTGTGTGGTTACTCAGTGATGGCAGTGTCAGCAGCCTAATTCGGGCCAGCTGATTTGGCCCAATTCTGGGGCGTCATTCATGCAGAGTCTCTGCTGAGTCAGGCAACAGGATCAGGCCCGGGTAATTCCAGAGTTCAGGCCGATTCTGGGCCAGGTCATTTTGGCTACCTGGGTATTATTGGAACCATGATGATGAAGGTCCCCTAACTTTAACAAAGTCAACTTATCTTAAAAGTAAAATCCAAATCATGATCCTTCCCTGAACCTAAACAAAGTCATGTTTGTGCCTAAACCTGGCCAGACCTTATCCAAAGCGTCAGATCATAAAACTGATGTTATTTTTCTAATTGTAATTTATTACTTTTTATTACCAATTTATTCCCAACAAGAGCAATACTTTATGATCTTAAATCATCTTGAGTGGAAAGTCTGAATCTGCAGAGTGACTATCGACTAAAGCCATAAATTGAGGGAGTCTCCAACAATGTAAAGTATAGCACCAGTACATCCAAACTGTTCTCAATACTTAACTTAGTAGGTGTATTTAGTAACTCCCCACCTCTGATCAGTCAGGATGAATTAGTCAGCTCATCCTGTCATGTCAGTGAGTGTCAAATGGATTCTTCCTGCAGCCAGGAAACTGCTGACAGGAGCCACGACAGTGCTAACTAGGGCCTTTAGAGATGCAGGCTAATGGTTAGCTCGCCAGGATAACATCGCCATTTCAGCATCTGTCTCTTTCATGTGTCAACAGGAAGGAAGACGAGTGACAGAGGACAACAGTTCTGCTTCCCGCCACTGGTTAACCTGGTCAGCTGTCAAACTTTAAAGGGGTTTAAGGAGTGCACTTTGTTATGTGTGATTACACATCAGCAGCCGGAGATGAATACAAGAGCAATATGGACAGAGGACACCACTGTCCACTATCACCACTGATACTGATGTCCGTCCTGCACATTTTAAAGAAGTATTCAGTGATAAATAAATCCTAATGGTGTTTCGATATGTCATAAATATCCAAGTAGCAGTGTCATGCCTACAGCGGTCAATATGGAAATGTTGACTGTCCATTTTGTGAGTCATGAACGCTTGTAAGCATGAAAAGGTTAGGAGAAAGGCGAAAGTGTGGAGACTTTCTGGAGGGAGGAGGGTTTGAGGGGTTGTGCTCAAATCCCCAGAAAATTCAAAGTGAGAGAGCAGAGGGGGTGGCTCTGCCAGAGGAGGAGGGTGGAGGGGAGGTGGAGGGTGATGTATGGAAGCGTAAGAGTAAGAGTTTATTCACTGTTGTCTGAGGGAGCCTTTCAGCCACTGAGTGAGTCTCTATAGCGGGGCAATCAACCATAGGACTAGGAGGCTTTATCTCTAAAATACAACCCCACCTCCACCACCCCGCTCCACCCTTCAAACACACACACACACACACACACACACATATGCGCACACACACACACGCACGCACGCACGCACACACACACACACACACACACACACACACACACACACACACACACACAGGTACCTGTGAGAGCCTCTCATGTGCGGCTAAGGGTGCCATTGAGGGAGACAGGAGGGAGAATGGCCCGTGAGGGACAAACAATCCTGAGGAGTCTATCATTCTGTGTGGTGTTGTCTTAGGGCCTGAATAGAGCCAGTGTGACCTGCCCACCACCACCACCACCACCACCACCACCACCACCTCCTCCTCCTCCTCCTCCTCCTCCTCCTCTCTTCTCCATCAACCCCTCCTATCTGCTGCCAACCACTCCGCCACTACCACCACCCAGCATCCCTACACATCCTGCCAATAAGTGCCTTATCGTCAACTTCAAACAAACAAACCACTATCTCTTCCAGCCAGGGTTCTCATTTTAATGCAACTAAAACCAGTCACTGATTCAGCTTCTATATCTTCAACTGGGGATCAAGCCCTTTGGTCCCGAACCTGTTTTAAGTCCTTACATTTTGGGTCTGATCGGCTACTTATATTCAAATGATGATTAAATAAAAGGATGCAAAGACATCAAAGTGGGACTTTGGAACACAGTGGTCAAATAATAAAAACAAATATCACGTATAGCAAGCAATTAATTTATTACTTTATCTATTTTGTTTGTTTGTTACTTTGTTTTCCAAGACATCACTGGAGCTGTTGCCCCATTGTTCACAATTTGCCTTCTCTCCCTTGTTTTAAACTATGAGTAGTGCTTATATCTCGGCTTTAAACTGGAGTAGTTACAATTTCAAGTCGCCAAATAAAAACTATATAACCCCATTTAATTTACAGCATCATGTACATCAGATTTAATACATGTTGGGAAGTTCTTCATGGGAAAATGCAGTTGAATGTCCCTTTAAATCAGAGCTTACAGGCATGTTTTTTTCATGAGATCTTGAGATGCAGTTAGTAGTAAACACTGCACTGTGTGATTGTATTCTCATATAAATAACAGAAAATACACCTCAGCCTTCTTTTCAGCGTCACACTCTTCAAGTCTTTCGAAACAGACGTGTTTCATCTGAAACGCCTGTATGTCATAAATGGTCGACCATTCTCAAAAACATGATAATTCAAAAGACCTGCATTCAAAGTCAATGCTGCCAAACTACACCACATGATCATCCATGACATCATCTACATTTAGAAGTTCATTAGAAGCTTTTTCATGAGTCATCAAACCACAACTACAAAAAAAAAACACATTTAAGGACTTTAAAAATGCCAACAAGGAAAGATGAACAGATTTTAGACTCCTTATATCCAGACATTGACCAGTGTTAGTCATTTGTTACTTAACAAAGTGGAAATAAAAGAACCTTCAGACTCAAGGTGCGCTCAGACAAAACATGAATGCACGAAAAATTTGCATGACGTGTTGTGAAAAGTCAGTGCTGAGATTTTCCTGATGTCACAGAGAAGGAGGATAAAGTTACTGTAGCCATTTGTGGGCACCTAGAACTCTATGATTCAACTTCAGTACAGTACAGAAACAGCATCAAAAAGGAGAGGGCCTGGAGAAAAGTGAGCAAAGCCACAGGACTACTAGGTAAGTTTGGAAAATGTGTATTTGTTTCTTGATCCCAGCTGATGGCTGTGCTTCACTACAAACCAAGTTAGCACTAATGTTAGCGTTCGCTGCATTCCCAAGTTAGTTGGAAATACTTCAAAAAACAATCCAAAGCCATATTTGCGCAACAATGTGAGGCGAATATTCTGAAAATACCTTAAAGGAATGAATGACTTTATTTGGAGCAAAAAAAAAGAAAAAGAAAACAAAAACAAAATATCAACAGACATGCCTGGAAAGGAGTAGGAAGTGTACCCCCTTCATGTCTCATTTTAAAAAAGAAACTGCCAACAACTATCCAAATCTAATTTACCACCACTAAATCAACGACAGTCTTAGATATTAAATATACAAACCCCATCTCAACCAAGCCAAGTTGAATAAATAAACCGACCTATCAGCATAAAACCTCTTTGTCTACATACCTCCTAAGTTGAAAAGGACTTGCAGATGGGTAGATTAAGTCCTACAGGTGGCTTCCTTGGTTTTTCTACACTTGACCAGTAAAAATGTTTTCAAAATTCATGTTGTGAAACTAGTCTCACATAGCCAGACCTATCTCCACATTTTGTTTTAGCGCTGTGCATTAAACAATAACAAACTCAGAGCTAGTAACCTATATGCTAAAATGTTTGTTTTATGTAACGTTTTCTGTTGTTGGGATTTAGCCATTTTAATGCCAGGGCTTGCCTACCCATGTGAAAATATTCTAATAAAACAAGTTCCTTCCCAACACCATTTTAAAAAGAGCCTGTTGCTGCATCCTGGGCTTAGAGCCGCCAAAGACGTCTGTGATCGGTTTAGTAAGACACAAACATCCCAGAGAGTTATTTTCCCTTGGTGCAAAACAATGTTGAGTACAGCCAGACTTTTCTCCAGCTGTCTTAGCACGAGATAGGTCTGGCTGTGCAAGACTAATACTGCTGCTATACATTTTTAGAGTGTAAAACCCTGCCTTAAACTAGTATAAAATTCTGTGCAATGTCTTGGTGTCTCAGGAGCCTTCAAACCACCACAGCCCCAAATTTTTTTTTTACCAAGTATTCTAAGAGTTATGTTTACAGCTTATTGGACAATTTATGTAGTGAGGTGCAAAGTCATGATAAGGAGATATGGTGTGTGTGCGTGGAGACTGAAATGTTCCTGATCCTAATCAAGTAGCTTATCCAGAAATACTCAGTTGTTTTCAGAGATGTCATGTGAGTCATTTTGGAGGCACAAACGCAGCATCCTATTTTGTCATTCAAGTCTGAAAACTATTTGGCGTCAACATCTTGTTTAAAACATACAACGATTAAGTTGCATTTTTTGACGCTACTGTTAGTGTGAAAACAGCCTTAGAACCAAAAAAGTTCTTCGGCCCATCTTGCTTTAAATGCACACATTTAGTTCACAGCCCCAATGTACCAAATCTCCAAATTTCCATCAGATAGAAACTCCTCCATCAAACTCCGCTGTGTGGGAAAGGCAGGAGGACCATGACTCATCCAAACATATGGTCCTCTGATTCCCTCTGACTGATCTGTCTGCAGCATCTGTTGCCAAGTGCACCACACAGACAGACACTGTGACCGAAAGCATTGTGTAGATGTGTGTGTTAGTGTAAATGACACTAGAAGAGAAGGCCAGGGGGGCACCAGGGTTAGGTGCAGGGGTATGGGGAGGGAACAGGGCTGGTGGCCGCTGGGGTAAGGTGGGGGGTACGAGGGCACCAGAAGGGCGTAAAGAGAAAAGCAGAGAATACAGTCATTACCCACCCAGGGCTATTCCTCTCTGGCCCATTAGCTGCTGGCGGCCGTGACCAATTGGGTTTTGTCGCTCCTAGCAGGGTCATCCAGTGGTGGTCTGGGCCTTTTCTATAATGGACGCTCACTCAGCCGTCCTCACACAAAACCTTTAAGAGGGAAAGAAATTCTCTCCCTGACTCTCTCTCCTCTCCCTCTCAGTTTAAAAAGACCCAGTCAGGCAAGAAGGAGAAAGAGTGAAAAGTGATCATGAAAAGAGATTTGTTGCGATGTGAGGCGCGCGGGGAAGTGATCGTTTAGCCACACGTGGGGTGAAGGGACTCCATGGCGGTGGGTCTTGTTAACCCTCTTGACTCGTATGCCAGAAACCAAATCAAATTGTTCCGTGCCTCAAAGTCTGAGGACGTGGTTCCTTGTGGGAAAAGCTCACAACTTCACAACTGGCGGTGTGTGTAATTTTCAAAGTGGAAAGGAGGAATTTGAATAGGCCATAGCAGATTATCCAGTGTGTATGAACACTGATCCTTCAACTCAGATGGTTACAACGAAGGAAAGAGGTTTCTCTGCGTTTCTAGTTTGAGTCCATGTGGTGGCTCAACAGAAACAGGTGCGAGAGAGGTGACAAAGGCTGGAGGTTAATCTTTAAAGAAACCGAGAAGTATTAATTTCATTTATCACGTTCCCTGCGTAAAGTGAAGCTCTCTTTTCACTACTGCAAAAGTCCATTTCATTGAGAATTTAATGTTTCTCTCACAGCTTCATCTCCTGGGCTTCAAAAAAGCCTACAAGACTAACTTATAGATACCTTCATAAAAAGCCGTTAATCTTTGTTCCTGAATGGTTCCAAATTTTGGAGATTTGAGGTTTCCATGTCGGGATTTGTACCATTCCAACACAAATAATTGTGTGCACATATATGCATATTCTATCCAGTTTGAGTTGTGTACGTCTGTCTGTGTGTGGGTGTGTTTTTTTTTTTCTGCCCAGTCCGAAGCTGAATAAAAGGCCAGTTAGCCACCTAGCGGGCTACTAATTCTCCATGTCAAATACAATGGCTGCAATTATATGGTAATCAGTGTTGGTGGCTCATACCTTTCTGCTGCTTTCTGTGAGTGTGTGTCTGGCCAAGCTGCTCCTCAGGGAGACGGTTAGTCACGGCTTATTATTGACCCATTAGACACCCGTCCCACTGCCAGAAAGAAACCAGTCAGCTCACAGGCCGCGCTGCATTCACTGAACAACAATAACGAGTGGGAGACTGAAAATGAAGTTAATCATTTTGTTATCTATGAATGAAATGAATGAACTCGTTTGTGCCAAACTGTGATTCAGATTGTTATCTTACAAGAGCCATACAGTAGGTTTGAGAGTTTTACATCGTAACTAACCACTTTACAAACCACGCTGCTGTGTTTTTAACATTTAAATGTAATTTTGCATCCATTTATTTATCAACAAAACATGAAAATCAATGAACAAACTTTTAAAACACTCAAGCTGCGCAAACCGTTGATGTGAAAATCAAGTCTTGATTAATTCAAAATAAAATCAGTGTCATAAGAGACTTTAAATCAATATGCACATGACAAGAATTAACAAAGACTTCACAATGATGGAATATGCAACTCAAGCAACTTTTAAAAGTCTGCCAATTTATTTCCATATAAAAAATTAAAATCAATGACAGAGTGAAATAGTAGAAAAAGTACATTTAAAATATTAAACTGTACGCATCGAAAAATAGTCAGACGTGATGTTAAAAAGGTTAGACCTTTAAAAGAGCTAAAATTTGCAGACACGCTGGCCCTTGCTGCAAACGCAAATCAATAGTTGCACTCGGAAATCAATGAAAACCAATGGCTGCCCGGAATAAGAGAAAAAGTACATCTAAAATATGAAACTATAATAGTAAATAAAAATGATTTAGACGAAATGTAAACTACAGGGTTAAACCTCAAACAGCTAAAATTTGCAAACACCATGCTGCAAATGAATGAAAATCAATGGCTGCCCGCAATCATAGAAAAAATATATCTAAAATATTAAACTGTATGTGTTATGTAAACTACAAGGTTAGACCTTTAAGAGCTATACCGTGCAGACACACTGGCCCTTGCTGTTGCTGCAAATGCAAATCAATATTTGCACACAAAAAATGAATGAAAAGCAATGGCTGCCCAGAATTGTAGAAAATGTACATCTAAAAATATTAAACTGTGTGCATTTGAAAAGAGATAAAATTTAAACTACAGGGTTTGACGGTAAAGAGCTAAAATCTGCAAACACACTGGCCCTTGCTGTTGCTGCAAATGCAAATTAATGGTCGCAAGATTTTATTTTAATGTTCAAAAGAACTCGTTTTTGTGACTGAACTATTTACTACAGGATTATCATGCAAAGCACATTCATAACACGACGCCGGCCTGTGAATATACTCTCTTTCAAAACATGTCGTCTTTGTCGCCTCTTCTCTTCGTCATATAATCGACAAATGTGTTGTTTTGATATAATCCCCCAGATCTGTCAACTCTGAAGCTTGCCCTCTGCTCCCCCATCCCTCCGTCGCCCCCACCCCGCAACACACCCACACAGACCCCTCTGCCACCTCCTCTCCAGTCCCCACCCCTGCAAAGCAAAGCTCTCTTTGTTAACCTAATGTGCTTTTACCAGTTGCTTTCTGCCAGGGAGACATCTGCTGTGTGCAACCAGTCAATATTGTGAGGACAGTTCAAAGCGGCCAGTTCATTATCTGTGTCAGCTTAACAACCCAAAGGTAGCGGTCTAAGGGACACAGGGAGGAGGAGGAGGAGGAGAAGGGGGGAGGAGGCGAGGAGGGGGGACACAATGTGTGGGGACACAATAGACTCCTCATTAACCAGTGATTTATCATGATAGGATGCCCGGTTCAACCTTTGCCCCCCCCTGCCCGCACGCACACACTCACACCTCTAGAGAAAGATCTTATTGTTGGAAAAAGAAGAGAGGACTGTGAAAGTGGAGTTAAAAGTGGAATGATATAGTTAAAACGTCAAATGAAAAGCAAAAGTGAAAGAAAATCATCCAAAGCTGAAGTGTGTCCTTTTTGAGAGTGTGTGAGAATAAAGGTCGGTGAGGACCAACACACTCAAACGTCTGTGCTTTTCAGTTTCAGTTCAGAAACTGTTAAAAAAGAAGCTAGTAACTTTCTCTTGTAGTCACTTTTGCCGCTCTGTTTTCATCATGCTTCTCTCTAAGTTTATAAGCATTTTACTATGAAAGACTTGCAGGTTTGGACTGCTCAGATCGACAAAAGCTATTTTGAGAGAAACGCCAGCGGCCTGAAAAGTCAACTTTATTAAACATTACACACAATCTGATTCACACCGTAAAAATTAGCCTTGCAACAGACACACCCTCCCTTTCCTGGGAGGCTTTATGAAAGTCAAATCTCTCTGTCATGATGATATCATACATGTCAGAAAGCCTCTAAAGATGCTCCATGCATGCATATGCAGAGAGATCATAGTGCATCCTCAGCCGCTCTGCCCTCACAGAGACGGAGCCTCCTCCTGCACATAAAGGCTGTATAATGAGCGTTTAATGTATGGCTTCTCAAAATGCAAGAGAAAAAGGGGAATATTCAACGTGGCCCATGTGGTGGTTTTGTAAAGCTGCTGCAGGAACACACCTCTTTTCACTTTCTCCTTTTCCATCCTTTCCATGCAAACCCCCTCCTCCTCTCCATCCCTCCCTCCCTTTCTGAATCCATTTGCTTAAATCAATCTCACAGGAGGCGGTCGTGGATAATGTACCAGCCAGGGTTTGTAAACCGTTTTGTTAACAATGCATTCTGAAAAGAAAAGAAAAGAGGAGGAGAGGAGAGGAGATAAAGCGAGACAGAGAGAGTGAGAGAAGGAGAGAGGCAGAAACAGGCAGAAGGGCGCTGAAAGAGGAACAGTTGGGTGGGTGTGGTGCACGGCGCTGTTTCGGACAGGCCCCGTCGACTGGTGACACCCCGTCCCATCTCCTCCTCCCTATGCTAAAGCCTGCATCCGCCCAATTCGGTCCAGTCCTTGCTTTAGTCACACCACCTGCCTTCACCATTCTTCACCATACACCCACCCGTCCGCTGACAGGACAAACAGACGGCATAAACCCCCGTAACTCAGCCTGAACGCCCCTCTCTCTCTCTCACACACACACACACACACACACACACACACACACACACACACACACACACACACACACACACACACACACACACACACACACACACACGCATACACACTGTCAGGGTAGTGTTGGCTTTATAGGATTAAAGTGATCAATAACAAGCAATGAGAGAAGATCATGGTCAGTTTCTCAGTCATGTCAATATTCTGCTCAGTGACAGAGGAACACATGTGTCTACTCTGAACAGATAGGAATCATACCAACAGTACAATTAGTTTTACCTTTACTTATAAATCACATGGGAGTGTGAGCCAGGGCTGCACAATGTGAGGAAAATATGTGATAACGTTGTTGACTACTGGGAAAACGATCACTAAGTATAGATAAAATTTACTCAGTTCAGCCTTTCTGATGCGTTCAGTGTACTGCCAAAATACAACATACTGCTTGTGGGAATAAAAAGCTACAGGAAATTATTTCCAACGTTCTTTTATTGAACAAATTGAACAGTAGACTGAACACAAAAGGCACTACTAAAAAAAAAGATAGTTATATTTAAAGTTCAGTTTTCTCCCAATTCTGTTTCAACCAACTAAAAAAATCCCTGAGTGCATTATCACATGTGGTTTTGTGTCGGTATGCCAAGTGCCGTAACCCTTGACATGTTTATCGCAGAAGTCGACATCACAATGGAAAAGCCCCGTCCAGCCATGACCAGAGGCCGAAGATGGCAGAGGGCATGTGTATATTGTGAATCCCTGTGGTACCATACTTGAAAACTCATGTGCTACTGCATATGAACTGCCAAGATACATCAAAACCCAATAACCATGGAGACAGAGCGCACTGCATCATACTCTGAAAGTCACGTGCACCAGAGGAGAAAACTATCAGCATCACAATATTCAACCAAGCACTAGAGAGGAAAAGTTACAATGACAAACTCATACTGTCAGTCTATTCCAGTGTTGTTTTCTCGTCTTGGAGAAGTGCTCCCACTAAATGTCCAGCAATAACATACTTTGACATTAACAACTATCAAATCACCAGGTAAGATCAGCATTTAATCCAACAAAGATCAAAACCAGACATTAGTTTAGATAGTTTTAACCTCTACAGTGTGTCTGGTCAAATCAGCGAAATACTTGCTGCATGTAGGGACTGAGTGTCAGGTCACAACAGTTTTTCCATATCTTCCTGCTGATGTCTCAAGTCTTCATGCTTTAAAGCTCAGTTTTTTGATTCAGCAGCTTGTAAAAACTTAATAGTACATCCCATCACAAAGCAGTTTCTAGGTATTTTTTTGTTCTACAGACATAAACGACAAGGAGGCACCTTCATGCAATACAAAGTCCCCAACAGTAAGTATAGGAGTTTAATGCGCTCTGTCTCTATGGCACCAGATCAGGATATGATTGCTTTTAAAGTTCCTCATACCCACTGAACTGAGTCTGTCTTTGTGGTACTTAACACCTTACAACTGAAAGTAACTACTAAACAAGTTGAAGTTAGACACAGTTATTCCACTGAGGACTTGTAGAAGATGTAGACGTACTTGCTTGCTGATATTCTTAATCATTTGAGATTGCCTTCATCTGTGCATCTCTGTGTGAGGGCTGCGTTTTGCTCTATGGTGTCTCTTGCAAAAAAATTGTTAATCTCTATGGGGTTTCTCCACAAATTTATAAATAAATAAGATAAATAATAAGGCAATAAACTTGCAAAGCAGCAGCCTTTCTGGAAGTTTGTATTGTTCATCATTTGTTCTCTATCTGCTTGTGCTAGAAAATACGAAGTGAATTCAACACTGTTCAGCAGCAAATCTGGTGCACCGAGATGTTGGACTTTAAAACGTCTGAATTTCAGATCAGCATCAAAATTCAGATCAGCTGAGTATTAGACAGAGGATGATCTGTCCATCATGTCTCAACCAAATCCAAACACACATGGCCAGTAAACAAACTGGTAGACCACAGAGGAAACATGACACTCATGACAGAGTAGTGTGTGTCTAAAGTTGTACCAATTATGTACTATTGAGGAGCAGTGTTACACACCTGGGTACCTTGGTGATGGGACTGTGGAGGCTGCTGAGGCTGTTGAACACATTTCTCATTCACTTCTCACTCGTCTAGTTAATAGTTACAAAAATAAAATGTGTCTCAATATACTACAGAACAATACCATTAGTGTTAATAAAATAAAAAATAAAAAAAATTCATAAATAAACATTCATATCTGACATATAAGTTTGTCCATTCGGGCTGTATAAACAAGGGTCAACTGCTTCTGTACAAGTTAGTAGTGACACGTCCTATCAGCAGGGACCTGTTCCTCCATGTCCTCTGTGCCGAGCTACTTTGCCTATCAAAGCCCCTTTTAGCCCGAGGAAGCCTGGGCCAGTTTGACACCATATTCCCATGGGTCCCCCTCAGATATCCACCAAAGCACCCATTACTGGATCATAAGCTCCAGAATCAGGCTACACTGGACAGGAATCCCCAGTAGAGTCTCGTAGATCGGGGCTGATTTGCAACATAAGCCCCCCTGTGATTGCCCATTAGCCCCTGTCCCCACTGACAGCAGCTAGCAGGGTAGCATGTGTAGCTTTAACCGGCTACTGTGCATTGTCATTGAAGGTTCGCTACCTTTACTTCCCCTAATTGGCTGTGAGGGGTATTAAAAGAGGTCGTGGCTTCTGGGAATTGATAGTGACATCTGATCTGATGTCCACTTAAAATAAAGACGATGTTGAGTCATAGTGTGCTGACAGAAGAGTTTCCCCCTGGGGTGCAGCTTAAGATCTGATGATTGATGGGTTATTATAATACAAGCCTCCTATGTCAAGACTCATTTTACTTTCAGCTCATTTTCTTTGGTCCACGCCAGTTTAAATTCCCACTGTACTGCAGCTTACCCTTTGGTTCTTTTATGTTTGTTTTGACCAATTTAAAGTGAGACAGGGTCTGTAAACTAATTCTGACTGATTCAAAATTATCCCACTTATTAGACAGCATTTCTGTTAACCTGTCACAATAAAGACTTTGGCAACGAATCTGATTCCTGCTCCTCTTAATAAGTAAATATCAGAAAAACATTTCACCCATTACGTGTGACTTTTAATGCTGCATTTTGAAATTACACACATTTGGTAAAATGCCTTCTGATATGAATATTGACAGTATACACAGGGTGTTCACATTTTTACTTTAAAATTAGATACTAAATATTTACATCTCCTTATAAACTAGTGTTTAGCTGTCATTTCCTGTAGCTAGGTTGATTATTTTGTTGTCATTGCAGCTGCATCACAGTTCACTTTTGAGGGAGCAGAAACTCACATTTTCAAACAATGTGAGGTTGTTTTTCTGGAGTTTAAAATAGCACTGTTTTCTTCTTCAGGGCCAAGCAAATAAAGAGACAATACATTCTGCAGGCCAGGTAACATCAGCAGTTATAGTAGGGCTGGCCCCTAATAGTCGACTAAACGTTAGTCGTCCAGAAAAGTCATAAGTCGGCAGGATTTCATTGGTCACTTAGTCACAGAAGGAAAAAAAAAACTCTATTGGGAGCTGCGCCTTGTCAAAATAAATCAAAACCTATATGACTGGACCATGTGGGAATTTAATTTGAAAGGACAGACACAGGAAGTGGCCTCGCTCAGCAGTCAGACAGGAGTCAGGTAAATTTCCAGGGCTGGTACCTGCGGTTATTCCACAGGCTAGTTAATAACATGTCGGGCAGGAAATCCAAAGTGTGGGATCATTTTGAGAAGGTGAAGGACGAACCCAAGGTGATATGTAAACTCATCTTCATTGGTCGACTACAAACATGACGTATCATCTGAAACATGGAAGTAGCTACATGCCCATTAGCCCACAGCGTCATTAACAGGCGGCTCGGTTTGTATTTCTCTGTAATGTAGCACAGTGTTAACAATGTTACTGATACTATTCTTTCTCACACCTTCAACTCAAACCATTGTGTTGCCCCGCCCAAAATATATCATTTTATAATTAAATTAATATCATAAACATGCAGGTGACTAGTCGACTAATGGCTCTAAATGAAGACTGTTGGTCGACTAGGAAAATTCTTAGTCGGGGGCAGCCCTAGATAATACCATACGATTAATATGACAGGAGCACTGTGTCAATTTTACTTGCTGTAAAAAGGCGCAAACATGAGAATGACCATAAACCTCAAAATAAAACAAAGAGTAAATAATGTATAGGAGGATGCATGCCTGCAGATGGCAAACACATGAGCTTGTATGCACTTATGTAACTTAACCACTATCTGCTTTCTGTTGTCATCCGATTTCTTAAGAGGGACATACGCTCATTTTCAAAATTCATACATGTTATTCTTGAGGTCATAGACGATCTAAAAATATTAGTATACATGAATAACTCTCTCCTAAATGTTGCACACCCATGTTTCTATAGTTCCCCAGAAAACTTTATTTATTTATTTATTTTAAGTGACACTGCTTTATTCTTGGTTTTTACAGGTTTAAATAACTTTGTTTTGGAGAGGAGGAGACCTCTGACGATGACTGAGTTTATAGTAAAAATCTTTTGGACATCTGGATCAGAGATAAATTATCAGAGTAAGGCCTCGATCACACAGAAAGAGTTTTAGCAGCTGGAGGTGCATTTTTTTGTAATTGTTTTTAATGAGAATTAAGCTTTTTGCTCACATTTCTGTGCTCTAGGTGCCTTTTGCTGTAGCAATCTGAACTTGAGTTGAAAAAACTTCAACTCAGAGTACCCCATCTCTTTTTTCGTCATCTTTTTTCCCCATTGTCCAACTGAATGATTTGAGAGGCAGGCCCTCTGTGGCAGTCACTACAACAAGTTACAGTTTGTAATCAATGGAGGTGAAACTGGTGGTAGCGGTTGCTGGATACCCAGAGCTATACGACCCGACGATAGACAGCAGGTTGTCAAACTGCCCCCTACTCATCCTAAAATATGCCTGGAGACGGTCATCATGGAGGAGAAGCTCCTGGACCAACTGATGGTACTCCTTGTGATCCACCCTCTTTTTTTCTGCCTGAACATTTTAGGAACTAGTTACTAATAACGTAAGCGTAAGGACGTGATGGGGTGGTCACCTGGCAACACCAAAAAGGTGCAGCAAGCATGACTGATGGCATTCAATTTGAAAAAAAGGCAGTGTGGTGAGGCTCCCTGTATGATCGGGGCGTAAAAAGATAAGCACACATAGCAGGCGCAGGGCAAGCTGCTTGTCTGCGATGTGGCAAACAGTGTAGGATAAACATTTATTTGTTATGTGAAACTGCTTTATTTAGTGTTTTCATCACTTTTAATCACTTGATCTGTTTGTTCTGGAGAGGAAGAGACCTCTGCTGATAATTCGGCTCTTGGTCAAAACCTCCTGAATGATGAACATTGAAGGAATTTTGATCAGGAGAAGTTGTAGCTGGTTGCAATCTGCAATAATCACCACTAGACACCAATAAATTTCCCTAAATCTTACACAACTGTTCCTTTAAAGAGGGAAGGTATTGGTTTGGTGACTGTGTGAGTGATGAAAAAAGGATCAGTATATGTAGCATACTATAGGTTACTACTGTGCACGTCAACTCGTCTGATTTCTTCAAGTAAACTTACTAGTTTGTTGTCAGATATCCATGCTTCATTAGTTTCATCAAACGTTTAGTTTTATCATGGTTGTTATGTTGTGAATGGCACAAGAAACACCTGATTTCTCTGCTCAAAACTTTGTAAGTCCACCAGAGACCACAACAGATCCACTCTGAGCCTCTCCAAACACCCACAACCAGTCACAACAGAGCGACACATGAGCCAAGCTGCTCACAGTTTGTCTGCATGTGGTCTGCAGATCAGAGTGCACAGACACCGAGTGTGGTCCATCAACAGCTCTTCCTAATCAACCCCTGAGACCCCGGCCTTTTAGCCGCCAGCCCTCAACATGTCTCGCTGTGTTTACACACGCTGATTAGTTTGGTAAGTGTACAGAATGTCCCAAGGACGGTGATCTCTGAATCAATGTGCCCCTCAGTCCCATCCTTTATCTTCCCATCCCTCCGTCACAAAAGCCAGAGATCCCCTTGGAATCGGCGAGAGAAATTAGGGGATCAGAGTCGGCCAACTCCTGAGCAAACAGACTGAGCTAATGGACCAGCCGGTTTTCTCCTCCCCTCAAATTATTAGCAGAGCGAGGGAATGTAGCCAGTCCAGTCATGATGTTAATGCTAAAGCTCGCTAATCCCTTACACACACACAGTGGCCTCGCACTTGCCTTGATACACACACAGCTACCGGGTAATCACTCCACCACCCAAGCAGTGGGAGAGGATGAGAGAGCAAAGGAATGAGACTGAAAGTGAACACATACACATGGCGGGGTTCCTATGTGAGATGTGAGAAAAACGGCAAAGGAGGAGAGAATCCAGGACATCGTTCATGGCTGAAAGTTTTTCCACAGAAGCTTCGATTTGACATGATTGTCCTCATGTATGTGTCGTAACTGTGTCTAAGATTTTTCTGGAAGTTTGCTTGATGTGTTACTTCCAAATATGTCAACTCTGAGCCCTTACATTTCACAAACAAGAGCTTGGAATAAACTGAAAAAGTATTTGGATGCAGCCTGATGCACACAGGAGCACAAGCCAGCACAAACCCACTACAATCTTCCTCCTCCTCTCCATCATCACATCACTGTGGAAGCCTGTCTCCTCCAGGTTTAGGTTGGCAACAGCTGGCTAAAGCTGAATATGCTAATGCCAGTTCTTGGGAGGAGTACTTTGGGCTTATGAGGGATTAGCGCTTGTTGGCCAGCCCTGACTCCCCGCTGAGCGAGCACGCTAATACAGGTGTTAGTAAACTGGCATTAGACTCCAGCTAATTAGCTTCCATTCACAAAGTGATTGTCCAGCCAGCTCTGCCATTTGTAGTGGTGTTTGCTCATCGGCAGGGAGGTCTCTGTGCTGTGGTGGGTCCGTTATGATCCGACATGATCTCCCTTCTTCCTTCTTTCACTCTCCCTGGAGCCTGCTGGACAGCAGGGCCCATCCAGGAGACAAACTGAGCTGGTTGTATAAGAGCAAGAGGCCAAGACAGAGGAACAGAGGAGAGCCAGCAGCATCACACTGCCACAGTGTCCATTATATAAATATGAGAATGCAACTTTGTTTTGGTCTTCCAGCCACACTAAGCCAACATTACGACCATCCAAAACATTCTTGTGTCTGACTATCATGCGATAAAACAAACTATTGACAGCCAGAACTGTACACACCTGACATGTCAGTAAGAATCCATCATCATTACTCAGCAAACTGTGTGCACAATTACTGTATGTACAGTGGATCAAGCTGAACCAGTGAGATAGTCTGTAATCCTAATCGCTGTTCGTGTGCTACTATGTGTAGCGTGCTACACTAGTGAGGTAGGTCATGATGTACGTCACGTAACGTTAAATCAAGTGAGTAACAACCGTACTTATCTGAGGCCAAACCCTAACCCTAACCACAGACTTTTGTTGGCAAAACTTAAGGATGTAAACCTAGTGACTGTTTTACCAACATTTTAAGTTTATTTTGAAAAAAAAAAGACTATGCATATAACAAGCAGAAACTGTTCATTCCCTGTGAAAAACCAAAGTATATTTTGAAAAGACACAATGCATGCGCTGTCCCTGAACATCCAAAATAGATACAGGAGGATACCTAGTGTGTCATATTTTGACATGTATTGACCACTGACCAATGGTATGAAAAGTCTTGAGTGTCACAGCCCAGGGACTACCATTAGCTTTCATTAGCTGGTAGCATTTATACCCCTCGTACAAATCTCATTCTGTCATCTGACAACAAAAAAGGAAGATGTGTCAATGACAATACTGAATCACAAAGTGACCAAAGAGAGAACTACAGGTTACCCTGTAGAGCTTTACCCTGATAAGAAGAAGGTGAGTAATGTGTAGCGAGGTGTAGGATACAGAAAATATATTTTAAAAAATTACCAATAAATTAAAATGAAACATTAAAATACTGGTAATAAAATTATTGTTTTTCCGTTATTTTGTTTCACATCAGAAAAAACCCCACAAACATGTCATGACACAGTATGCATGGAATTATTCATTTAGACAACAGAAATTTAAATGACAATTAGATAAATTATTGTGCTTATGCCACTGAAAGTTAAAATATGATGATGTGATATTACTGCCAAGCCCTCCATTCAACCAAAATCTCTTTACCAAATGGTGTCTGATAATTTTCTACAAAGTTGCTGTCCACAGTGACATGCCAAGATAATAGAAAAATATGTTCATGTCAAACATTTATTTTATGAACAGATATGGACATGCAATCTTTATTTTTAGATTTACTGGCCTGTTTGTGGCCGATTGGCTATTTAAATCTACTGCTGACCTACGATCCATGTCTCTCTGAGTCCCTATTTCAGTTACTGTGTCCAAAATATCACTATTTTTAGAAACAGGCCAAAACAAAAAAAAAAAAAAGAAAAAAAAGAAATTACATTTCAAGTAATTTCAAAGGTACTATAGAGTTAAAATACCTAAGGAGGTCAGGGAATGTTTTTAACCTAAACATACAAAGCATTATAACTACAGTTATGAGGCTTTCTCCATTTTGTCTTCAATTCAATTCATTTCAATAGAATTTTATTTATCCCAAATGAAATTCTTGTGCCAGAGCATGCTTCAAATTACAGTAACACTAGGTACAGTAACCACAATTTAACGTTCACAGCAAGTAACATCCAGAACAACCAGTGGGTTCCCTGGTCACTGGTCACTCACTGGGCCCAGTATACCTGGCAAAATATACAAATATACAAGACAGAAGTGTTCTCAAGGAACAAAAGCAAAACCAGTGCTTGATAGAGTAACAACAGGAGTACGAGAAGTACAAGAGTTACTAAACATGAACTACAATGGTGGGAAAAACCAACTGTGCCTGATAATCAATGTTATACTGAATCTTTGTTCTTGAACAGTAAAAATGTGGTAGGCCTGTGTTCCGTGAGTATTTTGCCATTGCTGTTTATGACGGTAACTTCTTCATGTTTGCATGTGCGATGGACAAAATGATTAACCCATTATGAATATAGGTGGAGGACAGAAGCTGAGAGATGGGTATTACGTGCCCTACACTGTCGCTGGATGTGGGAAAGAGACTAAAGGTTAGTTGGTTGACATTCCCGAAGCCTTTCAGCTGGGGATGCCGGCAGTTCAAAGGACTCATTAAGCTTTGCCCGTCCTGCCACAAAGGGGAGATTTAAGACAGCAAATAGATCTGATAGTGAAAACTCAAAGCCAAACACAAATATCCACTAAGAGGCTTTGGTGTATTATGCCATTATTTCCCCATACAAGACTGATACAGACTTAACTGTTTCAAGTTTAATTTTCTCCTGGGAAAGTCTCATCATAACTGATAATCTGTCCTTTTCATGTTTCCCATTCAGATAAATGATGAGCTGAATACTGATAACACCAATCATAAATATTGACATTTCATTAGGTGTTGGTGGTCCTAAACTCTGCCGTAAAATATTCTACTGAAACCAACGAACATATCGACTACTATACTTTGGATATATATTTTGAAAAAAGGCTGGTAAACCCTGATTAATGTGAGTATGAGTCCCAACGGCAGACAAGAAGGAATCTCCTGCCACTTAGCTGACTGACTTTAACAAAGCCATGATGATGACAAGGACTCAGGGGCCAATACACATTCACACAGACAAAGGTTTGCAGCTCAGCAGCAGGAGAAAGTCTGTGGTTAACTTTGTGAGGAAACAAATTTCACTTCATTTGTCTAACATTTCACTGGACTGTCTCGTCTATGCAGAATTGTCTTTTATCTCCTTTTCGGGTTCCTTTGCTCGAATCTCCATGCATGGTTTGGAAGCTCATTTTGCTGAGCTTGTTTGATGATATTTGTGTATTGAAGGCCAGTATTATTCAACCTACTTATACAGCCTCAGATTTCTTTGGGCATTGTCACTCTTTCACAGTTTTTGTCACAGGAATGTTTGCACTTCCACTTTTTTTAGGTTTTGTTTTTTCCGTTTGGGTTTTTAACGTCAAAGGTGCAAGTAAGCAAGAAATATGAAGGTGCAGTCAGGTGAAATGGCAACTGTTTTGTTTGTTATTCAGCGTAGCATGTATTTTGATTTTGGTCAGTGCAATAAGCACACCACAGGCCAACTACTGGTTTGATTTTTTTTGCTTCTTTCATCTCTCTTTCTGTCACAAGAAACCACAAGCACACATGCCATGACGGTCACTGAAATGCCGCTGGTTATGACAAAGTTTACCAGCATGTGCAAAGTAACACTATTTATACAGAATTCATCAGTATATTTGGTTATTAAGAAAAACTAACTCTCAGAGCGGTTTAAGCGGAGTTATGGGTCATACACTCTAAAACAGATGCAAGCACATTCGGCACATGTGCATGTTTTTATGTTTTACCTACACTGTGTGTCTGCATAGAGTGCAGTGTTAACACATTTGCCAGCATGCAACATAATGTGGGTATCAGACACTTACTGGTTTGAGTAATTCAAATTTCACTTACCCTAGAATGATGGTGGCTTCACTCAGATTTCTCCATCGCTGGCAGAGGGCAAACTTGTTGTGACGGGCATGGCAAGACTACTTAGATGTAAGTACACGTTGCTCTCTCCTTTCCTCTTTTCCATATTCTACACTCAGCGTAGTTGCACATAATGCATGAAGGCTTGGATTCTTCCTAAAAAAGAATAAAAACATTTGTTGTAATTTTTTGTTGTAACTCCTGAAAAACAATTTAATCACAGTCATCTGATTGGTCACTGGAAATCTCCACCATAAAATAATCCTTTAAAAACATGTCATCTCACAAACTTCTGTCACATCTGCGCCTTCCTTAATCTGTGCTGTTTAAATCTTGAAAATGAGTTTATTTATAGCTCAGTTTCATCCTGTAAAATCTGTGTTTTCTACATCAGGATAAATTATGTTTTATTTAAATGCACTAATAAGAGAAACCAACTAAATGCAGACGGGCAGGCAGACATATTAGTTAGCAGCAGGTTGGCCAGATGTGCAAGTGTAGTCTTATCTCTACCTGCTGGGAGCTGCCTGGTCCCCCAGACTCCCTTTAGGACCCTTTATTGAAAAACAGTGGAAATCTGTTTGCTCCTTTAATGAGCCCATTGTTCCTCAGAGGAGGTAAAGCAGGTCTCATTGCTGCTTAGCTGCAGCTTTTTGAGCAGGAAAGCTCCTCTGAGCACCGCTGATACTCGGCTTTACCTCGAACATATTGTGAAGGTCTGAGCCTTATGTCTGAGCCTGCAACAAAGCCGAGCCTGAGGAAGACTGTGAGCCTCTGATCAGCAGTGAAAGAAGCGGTACAATAAAGTACCTCCACAGTAGGGCAGAGGATCTGGCAGCTGGTATGGCCTTTTTAACTCCTCAGACTTTAGATTTTTCCCCTTAAGTTTCTCCTGATGTTGCTTTAAATTGAGACAGAATAGTTTGTATAACAATTAACATACCAAATACCACTATATAGAGAGCATTTTTTTAAGGAATCCGGGCCTTTATAAATTGTAATTGTAAATAAAAAGTACAGTTTAATAAATGCAATATTTTAAAAACTGCTTAAAACACAACTAATACATCATCAAATTTGCAAGTTCTTTCTTTTTTGATGCTTATTCATAGAGACTCAGGTGAAAATCAGTTTGAACTCTCTAAAAAAAATTGTCTTTTTTTCCAGTGGAAATCTGTAAAATGATGAGCCTTGCTGTGACACTTCATTGAAGCAAAATTAAGGTTACAAACCATAATATGTCCTCACTGCAACCCTAAAGACAAAGTGTCTTTAACACGCTCAGAACTTGAAGTTTATCATAAAACTCTCATGTTGCTTTCTTACTGCTAAAACTAACCTGTAACAAGACAACTTGAAACACACTGAAATATTCATGGATCTGTTATCATTTGGACGATAAAACACATTGGTGACTAATTACCATTGAAGTGTATGACAATAAATGGATATCTGAGCAGAAGGTCACAGAAAAGCAAAAGGCATAATCTTGACTATTGTTCGCACCAGCCGCATCAGCAGACACAGCAACAAATAACGGCAACAGTCGGCTCTAATGATGGAGACTTCTCTCACAACACACACACACATCATAGGTACCATCGAACGCTGCATCTTGATCAGACAGTGCCTCTCTAATTGAGCTAATCCCCACTTCAGGATCAGCGCTGTCCCCTGAGGTCCGACCCTCCACCCTGCCTGTCTTCTGCTCTCACTGTCCCGGCTTAAAGCTCCCGTCCCCTCTGTGGCTCATGTGGACTGCAAAGCTGTTTATTGGGAGACAATGGGCAGCAGATTGTGCTGTCAGGCTCCATTAATTTCCATCATTAGCATCACACTCCAGAGTCTGTGGAATCGGGGGCCTAAGCCTTCAGCTGTGTTTGTGTACAGCGTGTGTGTGTCTGTGAATCTGTGTTTGTGTATGTACATGTATACAGTATGTAGGCATGCATGTGTACACACATATGCTTAAAAGTCTTATTCATAAATGTCTTAACAGCCTTTTCTCTATCTTTACAGAATTTCAGAATCTGTTTTAAGGAAATAAAAACATCAATATAGCATGCGGTGCAATATATCACTATACAAAAATGTGTCCATGTAGATGTTGATGCTAACAAAAGATTATCGACAGGAATACTAACTAAATCTAATTAGTTGTGACAAAGGGTGCAAATAAATGTCATCGGTTATCACTGAACCATCAGAGGTCTCAACTGCTGCCTGACAATCCTGACAAGCTTATAATCTTAGAACAATGACCTGCAGCCATGGGTGTAGATTTTGAGGAGGACACACGGGACACATCCCCCTTAATATTTAGAACATGTGCATTTGTTGCCTGAATAATAACCTCCTGAGACCCTGCATCCTCATATGAGGACATCATATTTTGGGTTTGCAGCACCTTAAACTTCATTCTGTTTAACTCAGACCTGTTGTCCTCATTTCTAGTGGTAGTAAGAACACAATACACTAATCCATGTAAAAACAAGATGGCAGTCATCTCTGCCAAGTCAGTCTACAGCTGATCACGGCACAAGAGTGGACAAGGTCCAAAACCTGATCACATCACGTATGAAACTTGTTTAATAATGTTTGTAGTTTGATATGGCAACAAATTTGACCAATTTTAGTAACAGTAACAAGCTAAGATGCTATTAATGAGGAAGCACTTGTTTGAGGACATAAGGACTTGATTTTTTGTCTCATTTGAGGACATTGGGACTTAATTATTGTTGTAATTATTGTAATGATCCCAAATACCCTGGAGAAATTAAAGATGCATACCAATCAAAAGTTCGGGTTTAGGAGGATAAAAATGAAAGTAGCAGAGGACTCTTATTCTGACATAATTTAAGCCAGTTAGGCCATAAATTGATGCAAAAAAGGCACAAATTAGTGCATTAAAAAAAAAATAAAAAATAAAAAAAAATCACTAGAATGCAGGAATTTAAGTGTTCGATTTAAAACATTTTCTTGAGGATGCCAACACCCCCAGTTTTATATGTGTCCTCCCCTAATGTTAAAATGAAACCTATGCTCTTACCTACAGCAGCCATCTAAAATCAGTTTGTGTTTAGGTGTATAAAAGAATCGAACTAAATCGTTTGGAGACTCTTATAAGTTCAGACCTTTTCTTTTTAAATTTGAGTACATTTACATCTGCACATTTTTATTCTTCCGTTTGATTTTATGTAAAAGCTCTTTGCATTAAAAACCTTATCAAAAACAATTTACAAATTAAGTAAAAATGATAAAACTTGACAGCAGTTAAATGCACGTTTCAGGAGGAACTACAACAGTTTGTTTTAATTCCAGTTTTGTTGCAAATATCATCAATGTGTCAACCCATAAACTCTGTATCGTGTACAGTATTGAACTGTGAGCTCAGTCACACCTGAGATTGTTTCTGGATTTGTTTTCATCAGAGTGAAAACTTTGGTAATTTTTCTGTGACTTAAAACATATGAAGATACAGTATTGTTGACTTTAAACTAAATATTCTAGCCCTGGTTCAGCTGTGACTTTTCTTCTGTTTGTGCATTTCAGCCTCAACTACAGAAATTACATGACACACATGGTATATTCTCGGTGTGAAGAAGCAGTTCTACTATATCTGTGATTCTGCGCCAAGATCACAAATCAAGTGTAAATCCATATAGGCAAATGCCTTATTATATTAGCATACATTCATTATCTGTTCTACCTGTTTTCCCCTGCACCTGTAGTAAAAGTCTTACAAAACATTTATCAGTATTTGCCAGCAGATATTGAGCGTTGGTTTCAACTTCAGAGACATACATCAATGAATCCCTCGTTCATACTACATACAGTATTAGTTTGTCCTGTGTGAGCCATTATTTCACATCCACTGTTGGTAAAGCTAATCCTGTCTGAATAGGACTTCAGGTGAAGTGTGGCAGAACAGCAGTGACAGAGACATCAAACATATTATGCAATGCTGAGGAAACACAGGAGGGACTGTGATTGAAATATAAAGAATTTGAAAAAGCCAAAGAAAATCAACTCCTTATGATCCATATGTCTTTTAGTGTGAGCTAATCAATGGTCAAATGCAATTGACCACTGACCACCATTGGTATTTCCACCTCCAGCAGCGGGGCTCTAAAAGGAAATTGAACCACGTTTCTGCCACGCACCCACTGAGGCATAAGCCTTCTTACTCCAACTTCCTGTCTGATCAATGCGAGAGACAATGACTCAACAGGTGCGACAGACAGGAGCCCAGCAGCAGCTTTCCTCCCCGCCGCTAGGCCCAATTAGCACCCGCGGCTAAGGAACAAAGAGGCGACATTTCATTTCAGCAGAGTGCCAGTTTAAGGCCTCTTCTCTCAACCTCAGCCTCTTTTCTTTCTGTCTCTTACTGCTGACATCTTTAAAGGATCATCCCTGGCTCCATCATATTCTATTAGATTGGGTCGATGCCTTGTGTTCGAAGTGGCAGGGGTGTTAAAAACATGGGGTGTTGATGAATTCATTGCATGTGACTGGACTTGCTTTCTTTGTGTGAAGGTTTTGGCTAATGAAACCCCCTGAAGGTTTGACAAAAGGCAAAGACATTTTTCAGGGTTTGGTTCGTACTCCAGGTTCAGGCTGGACTTTCTGACTGAATCACACACAAGTCCTGCCATCCCGCATAACTTTTATAGAAAGATAAGATCCTATGCATCCTAAATTTAGTTAAAAAGCTTTACATCTCTTTTACAGTACCTCTGCTGTAAATTGCTTTTCTCTTTCTCCTCATGGCTGACAGACCATCATTTATGTACTGCTATTAACTGTGCCATATTTAACATCAAGTCCTTTTATTCAACATCTTTTCAGATATTCTATTTATGGTTTTTGCACATTAAATCTTCCATAGAATGTTCCTCAAATTAGGCCAAAACACACAAATTTTGACAGAGTATTTCTTATGTAAAAGAAGCTTTTATTTTCCAGCAAGTAATTTTAAGAGTGTGACCTGACTGGTTTACATGACACCACAATGGCTGAATAGCAGCTTGCATTCAGCTTTGTAAGATAAAAGAAATTACAGTAAGTTAAGCTTATGGGTTTAAATCTCCACCTGCCTTGTTCAGATCAGTCTCTGCTCTATAAAGGTTGGTCCAGTCTAATGAAGTCATTACAAATGCTGCAACTTCAAATGAAGAGGACAGACATGAATAACCTAAAGAGGTTATAGGTCAGTTTGGCTACACCTACAGGATGTAGAGTAATATTGAGACAATGTTCATTGTCCAGCCCATGATATTTTCAGGAATGGATTGAGCTGATGACAAAAATGGATTCATTTGAAAGGGTTACATACAGAGTGATGGGGAGAGAAAGTATTTTTGAGTATTTTCTGGGCCTCTCCCTGGCCCTAATTTTGTACTGGTATAACTTGTTGGTAGATTCAGATGTAACTGGTATGGTTAAAGCACTTTCTCTCTTTCTTTTCTTTGTTTCTTTTGTGTTGTCCAGGTTGTGTCTCATGTTGAAGCTGTAGCTACTGAATGGCCGCAAGTAGCCTTGGATAATTTTAGGGGAGAAATGACTGTCTTTGTGGACTTAGGTCTGTTAAATCCACCTCCGTTTTGTCTGACAGGAAGTTGTCTGTGCTTTCTGTTTAAAAAAAAAAAAAAAAAAAAAAGATGGGGCAGTGAACACATCTTTTGATTGTTCTGTGTTATAACTGCTGTTTTGTTCTGTTGTCTTTATCAATAGCTTTGTCTACAACATAAACTAAAAAGGTTTGACACAAGTGCTAGTTCCCTGCAACTAGAAAAACAAAGCTCTCTGCAGTGATAAACCAGAAAACACAGGTGCAGGTCAGAGTGGTGTATGCAAGGGCTATGGGAGTGCTGCAACACAGTATTTCTTCACTGTGGTATTGCTTAAAATATACCACAGTGGCAACATGCTTGTCTATAACCGAACGTGCAGACAGAAGCTAAACTGTCCTAATACCAGTATTACAGTCTCAACTTGCACGGGTATGTATGCAATATCCATTTTATCAACAGCACAGTCAACTTTCTGTCGCATGGCTTATGTGTTGGTGCATTTGACTAAGCATAATGACTACTGCGTTGTATCTGTGTTTACTTTCTACTGCTGCTCTGCATGTCTGAATGTCATGCCAATCTGTGTGTTGGTGCTACATGTTGCTTGCATGCTGTTTGATGTTGTAGTGTTATTGTACTGTACTGGTGCTCTGCTGATGCTTGTTGCTTTGCATGGCTTCTGTTCTACTTTGACAATTTCTGTTTGCTGTAATTAATACTGTCTTTATGCTCTTTGTCGTGTGAATTTTATCATTTTATTGGTTTCAAAACATTTTACCAAAGGACTGTAGTTGAAAATTAGTCAACTGGCTAACACTAACACATTTACAGAAATGCTGATTAATGTGCATTGTCCTTATAGATAAAATAAATCCAAATCTAAAAATCTAAACTTTGATGACTTTGGGCAAAATGAAGGGAGGCCAACTGAGACCAGGTGATCTGTTTAAGAAGGGGGTTGAGCTTTAATTTATACCTTCCCCAAGACTGAGTCCTAAAACCTGCATATGAGACAGCATTTTGGTACTCTCGGTTCCCTCATCTCAAAGTCAATAAGTTTTTTGAATGGGTTTTTGGTTAGATGCCTGATATAAGGTCTGTGGTTAACACAAACTTTAGAGACTTTCACGTTTTGTTCTACGACATAAAACACATTGTAAATAATCTACTTGTGAATTTTGAAGCTTTTGGGTGTCTTTCAGAAGACAGTTGCTAAATGAGACTGAAGAATGTCATCATGCCAAATACAGCTTTACAGCCTGTGATAAGAATGTTGAGTCATGCGACCAGTGGTGTAACTGAGGGTATATGCAGGTATATGGGGCATACCCACTTCCTTCTCAGTAACCTATCCATCTGCCTAGTAGTACACCCACCCCATCAACTACCAGTACAGCACTACATGCGACCATGGTGTAGTGCAGGTATAGCACACTAAGTTTTTATGTCCTGCCATGCTCATACACACATTACTGAAACTCACTTTAAATGTTTGAAACAAGTTTCCCTGAATGAGTATCACTATTTCAATATTGGGAGATACAGGTGGTGTACATGAAACCTCTAGTAACACCAAATAAACAATTAAATAACACAGGTAGACTCTAATTATGTTTTAAGATGGGCCATTATGGCCACCCACAGACGCCATAACGGGAGATATGATGAACTGTCTTGAGTTTAGTTTCACTCACTGTTTGATGATCCAGGTGCTTGGGTTGGTTTTAGAGTTCACTGAACTGCAGGATGTACGGAGAGTTAAAAGATGATTCTGACTGCCTTGACAGTCGTGTTAAAAAAATGCAAACGAAATTCCCCAAAAAACGGGCCTTTCTCAAACAAATTTCAACTTAATGGGGTAATAAACGACTTCATTAAACAATGAAAACTAAGATTTACCTAAAACGTACGGCGGGTAAGCGGCCTCCTCCACGCTCCACCCTCACTTCCGCACACCTGCCTTTAATTAAAGGTTCCCAAGAAGCCAGGTAAGGTGGTGCGTTAGAGTGACTCAAAAAATAATGGGAAACTAGGACTTTCTAGAAATGGCTTTTAACAGCCATAACATAGAAACTAGAGTCGGCGAGGAATTTATAGTATTGAATATTGCAGCGATCTTTATAGTAGGGGTGTCAAACATACGGCCCGGGGGCCAGAACCGGCCAGCCAAAGGGGCCAATCCGGCCCTCTAGTTGACTTTGCACACCTAATTTTGATGCAAATGTGAAGGCTGAGAGGACTCAGGAGCAATTTAAACAGTGACCAGATAGCCTACTTCATGCAAATACAAATAACATATTACAAAAAACTAATATAACATGCTAACGTTATTGGCACAAGCCTATGGCATTTTACATTGTATAAATTAGCCTAGCAGCTAGTGATCTTTTTCTCTTCTCATATAAAGCCACGGACAACAGCAACATTAAATAAAGTTAACGGTACAAAATTTGGCTTCATTACAACTCACAAAGTTCAGTGACAAAACAACTGTCTTGTACTAAACATGTTTTCCATACAAATATAACATGCTAATGTTATTAGCACAAGCTTATGGCATTTTACATTGTATAAATCAGCCTAGCAACTAGCAGAGATTTCCTCTGCTCATATGAAGCCAGGATAATTACTAGTACAAATTCCTGAAGGATAAATTATACACAAAACTTAAAATGCTATTTTTTTGTGGAGGCTTTATTGTCTTCACAATTTATTGTTTCTTATCTGTGAAATACAAGTAAATAAAACCTTCATTTCCACTGAGGGAAATGTTTTCAGCTTATAAAAGTAGACAAGAGGTCTGAAGGTCTGTAGTTACATTTCCGAGGAGGTGTACGTCAGGCTATGGTGTAGGCTCCATTTTGACGTAGAGCCTATGCCATAGCTCCGATTCAACACAGAAGTATCAGTTCCGCATTAAAGGCTTCTCCACTCCGACCAGAACACAGCTCTCTGAAATAACAGTGAATACTTACTGTGGTCATACTTAAAAGATATTGAACATTGTGCAGGATATTGTCAACTAGCAGCTTCAGTACAAAATAATCTGGATCAGACTTCTGTCTTAAAACAATATGGGTGGAACCCTGCTGCTGAAGCAATGACAAAACCTCAGATTGTAAATGGTTTGTAAGGCAGCGGATGACTTAACCTGCTTCTGTGTTAGCTTCCACTTTAGCTGAAAATTATGGGAAAAAAATCATATGTAATGAAAGTGAGTAATCGACTGACTGAATGTGGAAAAACTGAGATACTGTTGAATTTGCACCAAATGTTTCTTCTTTGCTTGGTAAATGAATGAATGTTTTCTGAGAAAAATTGAAGGGGTTGATATTTGTAGGTTATTGTGCAGTGGTTTCACTGGTCCAGCCCACTTGAGATCTAGTCTTCACTAGTCTTCACTTGTAAAGTGTGGGACTTAATGTTGCAGTTGTGCGACTGTGCATTTGTCTACCCTACCCATGGTTATCATCCCTTTATAAGGAAATTGATGATATCCTTAATGGTTGACACTTTATTCATAAATATAAACATAAGTATTTTACCCCAATTTCTGAACATCATTTATGAACATCTTTCTTAACCGGCAGGCCTTTTCCACAGCAGATATCTTGACTGGTCATAGTGGGAAAATTACACTGATGGCTCCATTAGTGTCCCATAAAGTGTGGTAATAAGTCAGAAACGGCCATCATTTTATTGATTGTAATAATTTATACCTGTGCTTTTTCTACACATCAAAACGTCTCCTGTCAAAAGGTTGTGTCAGAGATGAGCATCATGTTTTTAAAAGTATATTTTAATGTGCACCCATGCTTGTTTTTTGAGCGGAGCTTTCATATTCAAGAGCGCATGCGCAGTCCGTACAGCATTGTCCATAGTGGGACATGAGGATGAGAACGAGGTTCGCAGAGGTTCAAGGGTCTCTCCCTTTCTGTCCAGTTTATTATAATATCATACCTAATAAATACATTATACAGTTTACAGTATTGCTGTGAATATTCCCGTCGATCACTGACGGTGACGATTATTTCTATCTTTCCAGTCAGCCTATCAACGGAGCAGACACACAGCACCGTCCCCTAAAATGAAGCAACCAGGAAGTGTTCCAGCAATTTAATCGTCGCTCCTGGCGATGTCTGTTATGAAACTACTGGTCACCGCCCTAGGAAAAGCCACCGGGATCTTGACTGTCTTAATCGTTGTCATTGCAGTGGTTCTGAATTATTTCAACGACCCAGTTCCGGTTAAATACGCCAGGTAACGATCAGCGGAGGTCTCTGTTTGCTTCTATGACAGCTGCACACGGCACACATACAACCGTTAATGTAGCTGCTGTAACACCACAAACATACATTGATTGTAACGGCAGCTAAATGCGAATATATGTAATGTTTAAATGTGAGCTACAGTTTTCCCACACCTGTAAACGTCAGAGAGATATCTGTGTGAATGTTAATGCTGCAGATAGTTTGTCAGCCTCTCTGCTCTTAAATGTATGCCTTTAACCGTTGTTGCTTCCACACCTGTCACCTCTCGCACACATTTCACACATTAAAACATAGATTTATTTGTCTTATTTCAGATAATATGCCCATTTAAGCAACAGGACTTCCACAGTTTTGAATGTTACGCCTCAGCACTCTGTCTCACTGCTATAATGTTATTTTACCTCATTAAGTCTTGAGCAAAAACACAAATGTGGACGCTTTCTCAGTCGTTTTAAATCCTATCCACACATAGGACATGTCCTCATCCACAGGAAAGTCTTGGGAGCTCAAAAGGTTTACACTTCAGGTGCACTTATCAAGCATTGCCTCTCCATGTTATCAACAGTTGTGTCAAACAGTGACTAAGCACTTTCAGACCTGGCATGCAGAGACACATATATGACTGATCCTGATTTATTAGCTAATTAGACCTGTTAGACCAGTTTCAACTGCGGTTAAGTATGCCTTTATTCGGCTTCCAGCTCTACCAGTTTTATATGTCAACATCAAGGTTTATTAGCAGGAGATTTATGTATATTCAGCAATGCTTTGCAGTATAAGGTGTCAGCATTTTCAGCGTTCCTCCTTGGGTCCCCATGTGTATCCAGAGAGCCACCATCAAACCAAACCCCTTTAAGAAACACGTGCGTTTCTTTTTGGAAAACTCACCTTGTAAAACAACACTAGGACTGCATTCTGATTCTGAATTATACATCTTTACACATGTCATAAATTGCAGTTTTTTATGTTATATACACTCAATTAATACCATCCACCAAGGTTGACAAGAGTCTAACTCACTGCAGAGTCGACTTCCCTCTGTCCTAACACTGAACTAGTTTCAGCCTGATGATAGCATTAAACTATACTTTGTAAGTCAGTGTATTTGACTGCACAATTCATTTCCCATTTACCGCCCAAATAAGTATGTAAAAACATACCTTATGCCAAGATAGTAAATAATGTTTGTTCAGCATGTTTCACATTCGCACCAACTGTCGGCATAAAATACCTTTGTGTGATTTTAGCATTACCTGCACTTACGCATGCTGTTATCTGTTTCTGCTCACAGCATGGCTGAGGACATGAAGACGCTGGAGGAAAACTTCAGGCAACAAAATAAAAGCTGCTTCATCCTCGGTGCCTCTGGGGAAACGGGCAAGGTGCTGCTTAAAGAGCTGCTGGAGCGCAACATCTTCTCCAAGATCACTCTCATCGGAAGGAGGCAGCTCACCTTTGAGGACAAAGCATATGAAAACCTGGTTAGTGGGTTGATTCTCCAGTCAGTTGGCTCCCATCACGCTGAAGGTGACATGTCGCTTACTACTGTGTTTTCCATGCCTCCAGGTTCAAGAGGTGGTGGACTTTGAGAAGCTTGATGATTATGCTGCTGCGTTCCAAGGCCATGATGTTGGCTACTGTTGTCTGGGAACAACTAAAGCGAAAGCAGGGACTGTAAGTTTAACTTTATAAATCCAACATGGGTTCTTTACTGGTTGTACTTTAGCGCAGAATTACCAAAATACAGATTTGATGGGGTTGTTAGTCCTAAGCACTCACTCATTCATTTTCCGTAACCGCTTATCCTGTTGGGGGTTGCGGGGGGGCTGGAGCCTATCCCAGCTGACATTAGGTGAGAGGCAGAGTACACCCTGGACAGGTCACCAGACTATCACAGGGCTGACACATAGAGACAGACAACCATTCACACTCACATTCACACCTACGGACAATTTAGAGTCACCAGTTAACCTGCATGTCTTTGGACTGTGGGAGGAAGCTGGAGTACCTGGAGAAAACCTGCACTGACACAGGGAGAAGATGCAAACTCTGCACAGAAGGGCTCCCCCACCCTGGGTTCAAACCAGGAACCCTCTTGCTGTGAGGCAACAATACTAACCACTGTACCACCGTGCCACCTCAGCAATAGATCAGCAGTTTCTTTGCCATGTGCCAGCAGTAGTGCCCAACTGAAACTAGAGGGGGCAATATGTCACATGTTTTGTTAATTCCTTACACTAAACAGCTACTATACTCGCTGTAATATTAAAATAGATATATTTTTACATTAAGTCAACTACAGGTAAGCCGTGGCAGTCAGTGTCGTCAAAATATTGTTAAAATGCATTTTTATTTCTGCTACTTCTTTCTCTTATTTCAGGATGGATTTATCCGCGTTGATCATGACTATGTTCTAAAATCAGCTGAGCTTGCCAAAGCAGGAGGCTGCACACAGTTCCACCTGGAGTCCTCCAGAGGAGCTGATAAAAACAGCAGTTTTCTCTACCTCAAAGTCAAGGTATCTTATTTCCTTCCTATACTGCTCACCATTTACTGAAATCTTATTTATTTATTATACTTATTATTCCATAATGATTTTGGATAATCACTGAAAGATAAACATGAAATGGATTTTCTTCCAGGGACAAGTGGAGGCAGAGATCGAGGCACTGGGTTTTGACAGATACGCCATTTACAGACCGGGGTGAGGGATCTCATTTACTTAATTCAATCATTTTATGAGACACATTTATCATACGAGACAAGAACAATTGTTATTAAACTAAAATGTACATGCAGCAGGGTTCCCACGTGTCCTGGAAAACAGTTGACTGATTTTCCGGTCATGGAAAATACATGATTAATAAGAGAGAGTAAAATGTCCTGGAACATTCTCCTATTTCCCTTTAGCTGAGAATGAACTGGTTTGGTATCTATTGGGGATCCCTACCATGGATAACACTCCCATCTAAAAAGGGCTACATCATGTTCAGGATCCTATTAATAGTCAAATGGTAGTTAATGGAAGAGAGTATCATGAATAGGCTGCTCTTGGTGAAAACTTAGGGTGTGCCACATCATCTCGTTCACAATAATACCGATATAATTTTTAATATCATGAAAAATTCATATCATGATATTAGTGATATTTGGACCTGTTGACATATTGACGTCACGGCAACAACAACCATGGCTGAAAATGAAATTATTACCACCTCTATGATGGTTCCAAAAAGAGGAGCAGCTTCAGTAGTGTGGAATAAACTGTGGCGTCCTGAATGTTTTATGAACGGCCCCGGACTTCTCAGACTCTTTTAGTGACTTACAGCTCAGAGGAAACTCAGTCAGCGGCTCCTCTGGCAGCAGCACAGCGTCTCTCCCTCTCCTCTCTCACCATCTGTCATAAACATTTGGTAATGTAAACCTACGTGACGCTCTAGGATCGACAAAAAACCTACATATATGTGAACGTGTGGTAGTTGTGGTATCATAACAGCCTGTCACAGGTTACAGCGTGATGATTAGAGGAGAAATGGCAGAGCATAAAGGTCCAGGTGGAAAAAAAACAACTCAACCATTTAGGATTTTACTAAAAGAAGGAAATCACCTGTTGATTTATATATATAGATCCCAGGGGACATTTTTTTGTATTTGGGAGCTGTTTAAATGTGTCATTTGTGGAAGATTTTATTTTGTTGATCTATTATTGTTTTATACAGAATCTGAATCTCACTCTGAGTTACTGTTGTTCACAAACTAAAGAAATGAGAGATCACTTTTGTTTAGTTTTTACTGAATATTTGAAGGCAAACTGTGAAACTATATCACTTATTTTGTTGCAGTTCTATTTTCTTTTTTAAATAATTTGTCCTACCGTCAAGAATAAGGTTATTGCAAAAATACCCTGATATATTGTGATATTATTTCACGGCCATATAACTAGTGGGAACACATTAAACACACACCCAAGTCATGGGATGGATGACATTATAATTTCAGTGGCTGAAACTTAGAATAATATAAGTTACATTATGCTTCAAATGTGCATATCACTGCTGGCTGTTAAGCTGTTAAGCTTTATAGAATTTTATTGTATTTCTATAATCAAATTGTCAGAATTTCTACACCTGTACATGATTTTATCCATAGACTGCACATCTTTTGAATCAGACTTCCACATAGAGAAACATATTAGGGTATTGCACAATTCTGTCAAACTTTTTCAGCTATATACCCCCTCTGAAATATGTTTTCAGTTATGTACCCCCCGACCAGCGCAAAACATTGTTTGGCAGAAACACATTTAACAAATGTAAGTATAAACCTGGTTGCATTTGTTGCCATAGTTGACAGTTTACAGCAGTTAACAAATGCACTGAAAGTAGCAATATTTAATACAAAATTTGGTTTATCAAACTTACATTTTTTATTTGAGCTTATTATGCATGACTGACAGTTTTAAAAAGAAGAAAAAAAATTAATGTACCCCCTGCAGTACTCCAAAGTACCACTAGGGGTACTCGTATCCCCTTTTAAGAAACACTGAGGTAGATCATCACTGAAAATGTCCTGGAAAATGATCTCTAGAAAAGAGTGGGAACCCTGATACATGAATACATTCTGTACAACACAAGTTCTGTGTATAGGGAATCATCTTATCTTAATCGCATACTTTTAACTTGGCTAATACCAAATATTTGCACAGATATACCTGAAAATAAGCATCCTCATCCAGCTGAACTGCAGTTAAGTTTTAAGTTTTATGTAAATGACACCAAAACACATTGGACTGTGGGAATACGGGGATGGATAATGACACCTGAAAACATTACGCTTTTCTAATGTTTCTGGGACTGTGATCGAGTTTGTTTCTATTGCCTTGCTGCTGATTTTGAAGTTTGACAGGTTTCCAAAACTCCATACAGGAAACAAGGCTTCTGTGACACCATGTTACCGTTGTTCAAAGTCATGGCTGAAGCATTATAGTGTGATAGGAAAGGTACATTTTTACCAAATACAAGATTATAACAAAGTCACTGTGGTACAGAACTTAAGAAATATTTGATCGCATACTTTTACATCATATAAATTATTGATCAGACTTGATTGTCCCACTCTACTAAAGTCATTCTGCATGACATATTGAAAATCAATGTTGTCAATCGCCACAGTGGAGAGAAGAAAATTAGGTCAAATCTGCTGTATGAAGTTTGTGATTAAATAACCCGATGCTACCCAAATACAGTCTCTAAATCATCAATACCTTTTGTGTTTGCCTCCAACAGGGTTTTACTGGTAGATCGAGTGGAGAGCCGGCCTGCTGAGTTTATGGCCAGGAAATTCTTCAGTGCCCTTTCCTCTGTGTGTTCTACGTCCATGTCCATCCCAATCCAGGCGGTGGCAAAAGCGATGGTGTCAAACACTCTGATACAGCCTGAGAAGAAGACGGAGATCCTGGAGAACAATGCCATCGCCACTCTGGGGAAGAGTGCAGGGAAATAAAGGAGAGTAGGAAATACACTGAGGTGAGAAAAACACATAACAAGCAGTGGTTCCTGACATGGGACTGACACATGTTGGGTTAATGCTGTAGTCCTGTAAACTTAAGAGAGATTTAAATGGCAGTGTGCACTCTGAGATTACACACAAACAGAACAAATAAGCATAATTAATAATTAGGAGGTAGATTTATTTGTTCTGCATAACAAATCTATTCATAAGATTGCTGGTCGGTAAATATTTGGGACTCTGGTTTAAGGAGTTGTAAAGTTCTGTCCAATTTTGTTCCCGAGTCAGATAAAGAAAATTCTGCTAAGATGATCACTTAATTTATATATCCACAACAAAGGCTTTAGCTTTCATCTTAAGGTAATAATTCATGATTAATATTCAAGTTTTGACACAGTCCTCTTACAGCTGTGGTAAAGATTTAAACAATGAAGTCTGGAAAGAAAATATAAATCAAGTAGTTAGATTTCTTTTGCTTAAGTTACCGTAAAACTCAGAATATAAGTCGCACTGGCATATAAGCAGTCTATTTTTTAAGGTCTCAAACAGGGAAAACAAGGTTTTATATTACTATTTGTTAATAAAAACGTTATACAAGTTATTCCTACACTGTTTCCCTTTATTTTTAATTTGAAACACATTCAAAACACAATAACCTCTTAAGCAGCTTTGGTTACTTTTCAGATTGCAATTTTCCAAACAACCTCTTCAGGAAATAAAATTACGGTATAACAACATCTGAGCCATAAAAATGAGTTTAAATTAACGTTAAACTTCTTTTTTCTTTTTTAAGAAGACAGCATTACAGTACCTTATTACAGTGTGGGCTGTAACTATACATGCTTACTCAAATCCCAAAAACGAATGAGTTTAAATTACTACGTAGTGCCATCTTGTGGGTCAAATTACCTATGTCAGCATTTACCTTGGTCTATAGGTCGCACCAGTCTATAACCCGCACCCAACTTAGATGAAAAAAAGGGGGAAAAAAGTGCGACTTATACACCAAGTTTTACGGTAATTCTTTGGACTTTGGTTAAATTCACTGTTTTTCACATTATTTTATTTTCTCTTCTCAGGTCATTTCAGCAGCTGTACGGAGACGACAACATAAGCAAAATATTTTATCATGGAATTATATTGTTTTTTGGTTTTTTTTTTGTCTTGAATAAAATTTAATATTTTCATCAGGGAACAACTGCCAGGCTTTATCATGTGTGCCATTTGTGCTCTGATACAACACGCTGACCAACTGCCTTAAAGTAAATGCTGACGTTCATCCTGCATCAGATTAAAAATTCAGAATGTCTTTTACATGTTTTCATTAAGTTATTATCAATATTTAACTGTGTTTGATTTAGAAAATTGTTCTGATCATGACTATCAATATTATTAATATCTGATGTCTGTATCTGAGCTATACTGCATCTGTGCACCATTTGGTATATTGCATGCATATACACAATATCTATGCTACATCACAGGTCATTTATGAATTCATGCAGACAACATGCAGATTTTTGTTTTGGTTGCTCTCATTGCTCAAAGTGAAGCACTTCAAACTGCCTTTGTGTTTGAGAGATGATTCAAATAAAGTTGCCTTCTCTCTCTGTCTGGCAGCGCCCCCTTGTGACTGAATGTGGTTATGTCATTGGTCTCTAAATACTCGTATGATACAGACTCCTCCTCCTCCAGAAACCTGAGGTTCCATTTTATGTTTAAGTCCCAATAGCCAAATGAGTCTTGAACTCTTGAGATGCCACCTCGCAGAAGGTGACCTACACAGTGGCATTTTTTTCTGTAGGGTCTCAAACAGGTTTTCCAAGAGACTAGATTAGAATTCATATCTGTACATTTAATCTGCTTTAAGATTACAGAAATAGTCATTTGTGTTGATTAACCTGCTGGTGCTTTGTTTTTTAAATTCTGAATGAATTAAAAAAAAAACACATAGGTGCTCATGAAAACATGCTGTCTGGGGTGATACTTTTAATAACATGATGCTCATCTCTGATAGAACTCTTTAACAGAGGACATTTTGACATGTAGAAAAAGCACAGGTATAATTTATTATAAATTATAAAATAAATGATGGCTCAGTTACATACAGCCGTTTCTGACTTACTACCGCCCCTTACTGGGACACTAATGGAGCCATCAGTGTAATTTTCCCTCTATGACCAGTCAAATATCTGCTGTGAAAGAGGCCTGCTGGCAAACAAAGACGTTCATAAGAAATTGGGGTAAAACACTAAGTTATGAATAAAGGATATCATTTCCCTGTTTTAGCATAAAGAAGTTCATTCTGGAAACATTCATCCATTTACAAAACAAATGATGAACAGTGAACAATATCCTAAGGAAAAAAATGTGTAAAATCAACAGTATGTCTCAGGTTTTTTCTCATTCAGTCAGTCTACTACTCACTGTCATTACATGTGACTTTTCTTCATAATTTTTCACTAAAGTGGAAGCTAATACAGAAGCAGGTTAAGTCATCTGCTGCCATACAAACCATTTATAATCTGAAGTTTTGTCAGTGCCACAGCAGCAGGGTTCCACCCATATTGCTTTAAGACAGAAGTCTGATACAGATTATTTTGTAGTGAAGCTGCTGGTTGACAATATTTTGCACAATGTTCAATATCTTTAAATATAACCATATAAAGTATTGATTGTTGTTTAAGAGAGCTGTATTCTGGTGAGAGTGGAGAAGCCTCTGAGGCAGTATTTTACATGGGATATCTGCTCACTGTTGAAATTGCGCCTGAAACCTCTCAGCCTTCACAAGAGCATCAACATTAGGTGTGTTAAGTCATCTAGTGGACCGGATCGGACCCTTTGGTGGGCCGGTTCTGGCCCCTGGGCCATATGTTTGACACCCCTAATCTAAAGCAATCTTTGTAGCAAGACAGTCAGTTGTTGTTTCACACAGTAAAACAGATATAAAATGTTAAGAATTAACTGCTGACAGTCTGCGGGTCCATACTCTTTTTTTTAATCCAAAATATACAAATGTTTGCCTGCACACATCAACAGATTCTTCCTTCCTTCCTTCCTTCCGCACATGTACTGCATATACACTGCACATTTCATTAAAACACAGAAAACACCTTAATTTAACTCTCAAAAGTGATACTAAGCAAAATAATTTACCTCAAACTGACGTATTTGAGGGGAACACACAGCTTTCTCTTCCTCCTGCAGCCTTGGGTGTTGCCTTCAGGGCCATGCAGCAATTAGTCCACAATGAGGAACAGCTGAGTGGATCTGCCTCTCACTGCTTAGAGTGTAGAAACAGGTGTCTGGGTCTGTGTTCCCTGTTTCAACAGGTTGAGCATGAGTTAGTTTTGGGTATGGTGCTGCAGGAAAAAAGCTTAGCAATGAGCGCTACACATTGTTTGAGGTCAAGTGTCCTGTTTAATGTCACTTTTCATTTTAGCTATTTGAATACTTTGTAAACTTATGGTCCTAACCTGTGTTGTCCTTTACTCTGCAGGCTGTTTGTGCTTTGTTTTTGGCTGCTGGTTGGTGATGTAAATTGTGAGATTACCCAGAGAGGTATTGCATGCTATTTTAACAGCCATTAACTTTTAACACACCTGAAGATGACTGTTGTATAGACAGACCTGTACAGTCTCCGTCAGTGTGTTTTGTTTCGATAGGTCATGTCCAACATGTCCACGCAGGACAGGCCCCAAGGGGAGTCCACAATGACAACAGAGACGATAAAAGATGGAGTGAACCACCTATTGTCAGAATCCCTGCAGCTGGTTACAAGATATCAAGCGTGGACAGAGGGACACAAGGCAACATTTACCCTGCACAAGAAGACCACAGCACTGCCTCTAGATCATCACAGATCCAAAGCCACTATCCTGTTATGCCTGAAATACAAAGAAGCAATGATCCAAAAAGACAAGTTAACCATTTCCAACCTGGCTTCAGCTCAGCCTCAGTTACTCAAAGACGAAGTAATGTGATGCACAGCCGCTCTGGAAACAAAGCATTTGCTTTCCCTGATGGCGAAAAGACTCCTCCAGTTCACGACCCACTCCATATTTATCATGCAGGAGCTGAGTCGACAGGAAGGTTTTCATCTGTTGAGGTAGACAAACCTCCAGTAGGCTTACGACCCAACAGAAGGGTCCCCATCTTCTCACACAGCAGTAAAGCAAGTCAGACGATTCACGTAAACCCCTCCAGACCCAACACAAATCCACAAGAGTCACATCGCATACCCAGGCCTGAGGTTGGTGGACATCGCTCTGTTTATGTTTTCCCCAAAAGCTTTAATCATGGGAGAACAAACTTGCTACGAAATGTTTTCAAACCCATAGACAAGGAGACAGACTCCGTCATAAAGGGATATTCTCCTGACAGCAACTCAGCAGGAAAAGTTGACTCACAGATATGGCGTCCCAGGGTCTATAGCAGCGACGTGATGTCTGAAGCAAGAGGATACACCCATGTCCGCCACCTCAAGCCTGCCTTTGACAAAACAAGGCCCCAAGCTAGTTCTACAGCAGATAGAAAGTTCTTGGAATCAGGGCATCCACCTGTAAAACACAATCCTGGCATTTACAGCCATGATTCAACAAAACTAGGGTTTGGTCCCGGGGTTCCAGCATCAGGTGAAAGGCAGCGAAATTACAACTTCGGAGGAAGCCAGCCCAGCAGGTGGCATCCTCCAACACCAGACAGAGCGCAAGTTCCTATCCAAGGCAAATTCAAACCTTTCCAAAGACATCCTACAAATGATGCTGCTCACAACCACTCACCATACAGTGAAACGACTCCCACTCAGACAACCCTTACTCCTCATTTAAACTCCACGGGTACAACTTCATCAATTGTTCCTTCAGTTACTGGAAACTGGAGCACCAAGTCTGCTTCACCTCTGCAAACAACGGGCCGAGATGAAGAACTCAAGCCTCAAGCATAGAACCATGACGGCCAGTCTGAGAGTTCAGCAGAAGTTGGATCTTCCTTTGAACAAAACACTTGCAGTTTCTCCTCCAAAGCTGCCACCAGCAGATGGAGAAAGGATCTCAAGATTTCTAGACATCATTAATCCAGTAAATTGGAGTTTAAATTGACCTGCCAGATGCTGCACAAACGTCAACATGGGGGGCAGCAAGAAGGTACACCTTTGTGGTCAACTGAAGCTTTTTTGGCATCTTATCTAAATTTGTTATTTCTATTTGCAAGAATGTGAACGTGAAAGTTGATAGTCATACTATTTATGAAGTAACTAACTTTATGTTCCCCTCCTTCAGATTTTAAACCGACTGGGAGATCTGCACTTTTCCAGAAAGGGTCTCACTGTGAATAAAAGAACATTTAAAACCTTCGCTAATTTTTGTTCCTTTGTTTTCTCTTTACAGAATAGTTTTGCTATTGTAGGTACACCACAAGTCAGAGTTGATCAGAGGTTAGTTTGCAGGTTAAAGCTTTTCTCTCAGGTAAAAGAAAATGTTTCCGAGTGGTCGAGAGCACTCACGCCAAGAGAAGAGAAAACGTCTTGTTTTCACAGTACACTAAATTTTTGTCCAGAGCAAGGAAACACAAGTTTTAAATTTGAGGGACATTAAAAAAATACATGAATATCATACAATCAAATTTAGATTATGATGTTTTGGATTATTAAATTGTGAGCCAAAGAAACACCACTGCACTAGTTCCATTGATCCCACTCAAGCACTGTACTTGTCTGTACTTAAGACTTGCAATTTTAACAACTGTTTAAATTATTTTCCAAGCAAATACATTTAATGGTTCCAGCGTCTCAAATGTGAGGACTTGCTGCTTTTTTCCTTTGAATTACTGGAATTATTCTGATTAAAATTGATGACAATTTCTCTGCTTTGAGTACTTTTGCTTTTAATACTTAAGTAATATTTCCAACACAGGACTTTTACTAGTAACTCAGAATTTTAACAGGGTGGTATTTCACTTAAGTAAAAGATCTGAATACTTCCTCCACCACTGCTGCTGACAGTGTACACAGTATTACAAAGGTTTTGTCATTTCTGTTTCTTTTTCATGTATCTGTAACACCAGGGAAACATTGGAAATTCATGTTACCTTTGTTTAAGCTTATTTAACACTAAGTGGGTTTTACTTCTGCAAAACTTCTTTTTCTTCCAACAGAAGAAAAAGTGGCATCGCTCCAATTCTTGGGCATGCGTCAAGGATATTACATCACAGCACTTGCCCTTATATCGTGTTTAGGGATAGTACCTATGCTCATAGGTTACTTCATTATTCAGCACACCTGTGTAAGAGCAGATTTAACTTCTCTTATTTTTTCTCTAAACAGTAAAATTGAGAAAAAAAAATCTAAGAGAAATGTAAGAGAATGTTGCTGCATGGGGCCCAGTGATTGGCTAAAATAGGATGATTTATAACTGGGACAGAGCACACAATTCCCTTTGGTCAAGAGAGGCTTCTGAAATATTTTTTCTTTCTGATTTACATTTTATTTCATGCAATAATTTGCAGTGTAACATGAGAAGGATCAGACAAAAACTACTGAGGATTCATAAGAAACAATGAAAAGCTGAGATTTGGAATAGGCCTAAGCACAGAAACTATGTTCAAATCAAAGAGGATTAAGACATTGAACCTTACGTCAAATTAAATGTACAAAGAGGGCAGATATCCCTTTGTGCTCAGCTAAGAACTGGTACCTTACCACTGGCAACTGAGGAGGGCACAGTGGTGTAGTGGTAGTTGATGAGGTAGGTGTACTACTGGGTAGATGGGTAGGTTACAGAGGAGGAAGTGGGCATACTCTCCTATATATTACAATGGCTTTTTGGCTAATAGGTGGGTATACAGCCAGAGATGCTATAGCCCGCATACCTGCGTATACCCACCACTACACCACTGGGTAGGCAGATATGAAGGTATTTTTGTTGTTTGCTGAGGATGAATTTAATTTTGTGTTCCACTGCCTCATGTACAGTGTATTGAGGAATAATTTCTTTATAAATGTTTACATGAAGAACTCAATTTGTTTTGGTTATCTGAAGGTAACAAGTTGTGCTGGCTCTTTAATAAGGATATTTTTGCAATACTTACATGAAATGCATGGGAACTAAGATGGAGAACATTGTATCTATCATTATAAGATCTTTTTTATTGTGGAACTTTATGTTATGCCTGGGGCCTGTATCACGAAGCGAGATCAACCTTTCCTGGGTTACCCAGACCTATCCTGGGTTGACTAACCCTAACAATGGCAATCAGGATTATCGGTATCACGACGCTGGATATCAACTCGGTAACTCAACCCAGGGTTGCTTTATCAAGAACTGTGAACGCGCACGCAGCGGACAAATCACAATCACTGAGCGTCCTCACAGAGCGCCGTATGTGATGGGAAAAAAAAGTATTTCTAGTGAGGATCAGAGATTAATTCTGCTAAAATATGAGGAGGAGAAAAGCTACATTAGAGAAAAGGCCAACACCGTGGCAGCTGCAGGAGGAGGAAACATGCGTGGCAACGCATAACGGGATGAATAATGTTTAGTTTTAGTTTAGATTAGTTTATTTGCACATAATGTTAAAAACAGACAGTAGCCTATAAGATTTACAAGATTAAAAAAAGAAAAGTGCCGGAGAGGTTAGAAGCCACTAAAAGCTTGTCAAAGAAATTCCCCTGTCAAAACATCAATGAAATCACATAAAAGAGAAGAAAAAAAAAACGGGTCAGGAAAGAAGAAATAGAGGAGGAGAGAGGGAAAAATCAAGACAACACAAGGGAGCAAATACAATGATGTGTAGGTTAAATTACTCATCACTGGTTCAAGTAGCTACAGTACCTGTGCCTGTACATCTGACACTGATCACACCCTTGAATCCCATGAAATCAATGCTGCGCAGATGAATTGCGTGTATTAAAATTATCATCTAACATCACTGCGTCTGATAAATTGGTCTTCTTTGTCATAACGTTATATATGCTACAATAAAGCTTAAAGCTGACGCCACAATTAAATCATATCAACACCAAATTGATAGTCTGAATAAAATCATCCTGATATTGAGCTGTGTTAGAAATTAACAGCTGCGCAGAAATATAGCTAGTCTCCCTCTTTAAAAAACAAAAAGGAAAATCCCTCAAACACCATGAAGTGTAGACATGATAAGCTACTTTCCACATTTTCAGCAGCAAAGCTGTCAATTAGGCCCATTATCTTTAACAGGGATCATTTCCTCCAACAACAAAAAAATGTTGGCACTAATTAATGGTGCTATTAAGTGTCCGCAAATGATCAGTTTCTTTCTTATGAAGGGGTGGGATGAAATTTTGACTTTGACTCCTTTTTTAACAATCTTTTCATTGTCTGTTGTTGTTGCTTTCTTTTTTTTTTTAATGCTCAAAATAAACTTTCAAATCAAAATCAATCAAATGAATTAAACTTCCCATCATGACTGGGCTGCATTTCTGTCAGCGGAGTCATTTTTTTCCGAACAGCTGATTGGCCAGTGGGTGGTGCTTTTTATAGGATCAGATTCAACCCTGAACTTACCCTGCTCCGGAGCAGGATAGCCGTTCAGAGTAAGTTACCATGGTGATCTACCCCGATAAGAACTGAACCGGCTTCGTGAGACTGAAAACCCAGGGTTAACCCTGAAGTTACCTAGCTTAGACATTAATCCTGCTTCGTGATACAGGCCCCAGGTCATGTGGCCACCCTGGTTGTTGTTTAGTGTCTTGTGACACACTGGGCTCCAACTGGGATCTGGGCTCCACACTCCAGTCCAGTAGGTGTCAGTAATGCACCTGAAAGCTGGTTTTCCAACCGCCATTTAACTCGAAGAAGAAGCATCATCATCAGCAGCAGCAGCAGCAGCAGCAGAAGAAGAAGAAGAACCACAACAACCACAACAACATCATCATCAACAACAACAATGAAAGGAAGAACAAAAAGAAGAGTCCACATAAAACAACATGGCGGCCGTCTGGTAATAAGCTCAAACTCTTGAATCATAGTTAACGTAAGCTAAAATATGTATCTGAAAACATTTGAGGTGAGAAACAGGCAACACAGTAACAGAGTCTTGGTTCATATTTTACCAGCACTGCTTAGTTTCACCATTTGTTCTCAGTATTTTCAGCTTCAGTTTTTTGAGGTTTGTGTACAACGTCTCCATGACAACGCACAGAGCCAACCGGAAACAGGCGGTTGAGACGAGTATTAGTAATGCGCTGTATACACGTAGAAATATTGTCATTAAAACCTGAGCCTTTGTCAAGTGCTTCTCTGTATATCGCCATTTGTTTTTCACACTTACTTATACTTTGTGATGATGACCTCCTCCATCCTTCCAAAATGGCGGCGCTGCTGCCACAATGCTGCGATCCCATGAAAGGGGCGGGGGTGGGGGGGGCGTGGCGTCACGCTCATTTGTTGTCTTTGTGACGTCATGTTACATCGAATGAAAGTTTATAAATAGACCCAGTCTTGAGGAGAAATATGAGGAGAAATATTGAATTTCTCCTTTCAACTCATCAGCCAACATGCCGGTCCTTCTTTTAGGCTTCGTTGTGGCTCCTTGGGTCCACAAAATTGCTGGTGGACTCATCAGGTCTGCGCTGGAGCATCTTGGCGACATTTCAGTTGATAACCCAGCAGAACCTGAAATAATCGTAGTGGATGATATTTTACCAACATCTCAATCAGACGAGACTGGAGGCGTCAGTCTAGTCGAGATGTTGCAAAATGCTGATGTTCGAACCTCAGGCCTGGGCCATCTGATGTCTGGCACGGTCTTTTCCACGGTCCAAACAAGATTAGCAGATTTTTTGGCCAGGGCCAGTGCGGCTGTTGCGTCCATGGCACAGTCAAGGATTGTACCCTTTATATCTGCGACACGAGAAAGAATCACAGCTTTTTTGTACATGGCACGAGAAAGAATCACAGCTTTTTTGTTCATGGCACGAAAAAGAATTGTGGATTTTGGGGTCATGATTCGTGATGTTTTCACATCTGTTTTCACCATGGCTCAGACAATAGTGTCACGCCGTTACAGCTTCTTAATCCAAGGCAAGGTCAGCGGTTGCCCCTTTGTATTCCATGGCACATTGGCGGGTCGCACCTTTTATGTGGAAGGCCAATCCAATAATCAGGTATTTAAATTCCATGGTACAATCATAAATAGCACTTTTTCGGTCCATGGCAAAATCCAAAATTACCCCTCTTTTGTCCGTGGCACGATTGAGAAAGGCATCTGTTTTGTCCATGGCAAGATCGGGAATGCCACCTTTTTTGTCCATTGCAAGATCAAGCATGAGATGTTTTCCTTCCATGGCGAGATGAGGTATCAGACCTTTTCTGTCCATGGCACGATCAAGCACAACGAATTTTGGAGTGATTAGAGATATTTTAACATCTGTTTTCACCCAGGCCAGAATTGCCTCTTTTTTTTCCTTCTGGGCACGTGCAGTTATTTTTGCCATAGCACAGCAAATGATTCAAGTTTTATATGGCTGGTTCCTACTAGAAAGTATATTTGTACTTCTTGCCATTGTTGGCCACCCTTTGCGGAGATGCAAAGTTATTCTCATGCACGGCCCTGGAGTAGGAACAGAATCACCAGAGTTTTCCTCATTTTTTGGTGGCAGACAGCAATGGCGTATGTTGGGTTTTCTCCGGGAACTCCGGTTCGCCCAATTTAAGATAAATAAAATTAAAATCAAAAAAAGAAAATCAAGGAATGTTTTGCATGTGTTTTTTGATGACTGTAAAAAAAGGGCGTATCATTCACTTCACACAACATGTTTACTTTTGTATGAATTGTTCCCTTTTTCAGGGTTTTTTAATGTTGCTTACATTTTATATAAAGATTCATCATAAGGCAAAGCACTGACATGTAACAACAGCACATTTCTGACATTCATTGTGTGTTCACAACATATGGTGTTGAAATTAATGCTGTATTGTAGGGGTGTAACAATGCATGTGTTTGGATTGAATTGTTCGGTACGAGGCTTTCAGTTCGGTATGCATTACAACCCAAATGATTAATGGAACTAATCCTTTTACATTTGGAAAATAGAATATACAGCTGAAATTGTGTTAATGTTCTCAGTGCCAAGCAGATATGAGATCCTACTCTGTAGTGGAAAATGCAGGCTTTATATACATGAAGCCTTTATACACGCAAAAAAAGTCCATATTATGATGCAAGGTTTAATACATTTTAAAATGTTCAAAAACAAGTAGATTTCTGTGGCATATTCTTTTGTTTGTATTTGATGATAACTACAGTATTAATCAGTATTAATCAGCGTCATGTGGAAGACTGATAAGAGATAGTCAGAAACACCCTCCTCTTCTTTACAAAGACTGGGCTCTGCATTCAAGGCACTGTTGTCATTTGCTGCTGGTAGAAGACTTGCACCATTCAATAATAGTTAGATTTTAATATAAGTGATGCGAGGATATTCTATCTGGAAGTTATCTTAAATAAACATTTTGATTTGGTCTATTAGAGCCAAACAGTGCACCAAAATACTTTTGTGAAGACATTTTATACAAAAAAAACGGCAATAGAAAAACAGAATCTTGGTTAATATTTGATCAGCACTGCCTCAATTTACCATTTGATCTGCAGGAGGAACGGGTGTCTCTCCCAACCTGCTTCTGCTTCTCATGCATCTGTGGTGATGGACATTTGAAAAGCGGACGTACAATCTATAGTTGGCTTTATCCATCTATTCCTATTCCTGAGGGCACGATGGTAGAAATGATCCCAAATTGTCATGATACAAAGCGGGAATAAGGGAAAATAAAAGTGGTAAACTGGATGTTAAAGGACCAAATGAATGAAGAAGATTGTGGGTGGAAGGTTGATATATGGGAAAACCATGAAGGAGACAATATTCTCCTGTTTTTACCGTGTAAAGTGACGGCACAGTAAAAAAAACAAAAACAAAACACAAACTGTTAGATTTAAGTTTATGTAAAGTTTCAGGGAAAAGAGAGCTGTGTTGGGCACCTCACAAAACTCAGCCACAGCTACAGTACTAGCCAGCAAAGACAGTCTAACACCAACTGTTTCCTCTTAACGTCTCTCCTTGAATGTACAATAGTTGTGTAATTGTAGCTATATGAAGATATGCAGTAATGATAAAATATTACCAATTTTGCTTTTGCCTCTTACAAGAGGAGGTAGTATAGTTATCCATTTGTGCTACCATCTTTGGCTGAATAAATCAAATGCAAATGTCAAAATGAGGACTAACACTCAGCCCTAAGACACAAAACTGGGGGTATTTTATCAGTTGTTATGATGACCGCTTTATCACAATGTCAAGATGATATGTAACATGCCATTAATGTGTGTTAACAATGAATGAATGAAAGTGTGTTGTGTGGTTAGCACTGCCACTAGGGAGCGCTATTGCCTTGAAAAGGTGCACTTGTTCTGCAATGGTGTTTAGATGGGTGGAGCAGGTCAAGTAGCTTCCACATGAATGCCAGGATCTGAGGTTTTCCAGCAGATCATTGTACTGTAATTAGCCAAAACTTTAAATCCACTGAAAGGCAAAGTGCATAACATTGATGTCTATCACTGTTATTCACTTTGCCTTTCAGTGGATTTAAAGTTTTGGCTGATTGGTGTAAAAATATATATGTATTCCTTTTCCTTTACTCACTGCTGCACCAAGCACTGTGAGCTATATCAACCATTTTTACTGTATTTTATACTTGTTACTAAGTTTACAGTATGTGACACTGGAAATTCAACTACCTCTTTTTATTTTGCAAACTTGTCTTGTAACAGTTGAGTTCACCTTTTTCTTGATCCACAGCTGCACTGTCACTGTGCTGTCACATTATTTCATTACTCCCCTTTTATCACATTTTTTATATATCATCCTGGTGTTGTAATAACATTTTGAAATTGAAGATTTTTCATATTTTAATAAAGGTATTAATGAAGATCATGTCCTGAGTTTGGTTTTTATGGTGCATATCTGGTCTAAATTAAAACAATAATCAACATGCAGAAACACACTGATGGCTTTGCTAGATTTGTAATTAATTACAACACTATTTATATGTTTGTTTTACTCAACAACATAAATGACAGAACAAATGTTGCCGTCCTTGAACATTTGACTATGAAGAATAAAACAACAAATATTACAGTTTGTGATTTCTGGTGTATTTTTCTAACATTTATTATGACACTGAAAAACACACATTCACCAAAGTTCCCTATTAGATAAATTACGAGGCATACGGTGAATCTTAAATTTAACTACACAAGAGTGTTCTGTAGTTACCGAAAAATGCACTCAGTACTGTTTAATCACGGTGGGTTTATTTAAAATTCAGTGAAACGGAAAAATATAATCAGAAATTACATTATCTATCTATTCACAGATTTTTAATGAGGGGGACTGTGAGGACCGTGGCAAAACCTTCAGCTTGCTCCTTCCTCATTGTGGATTTGGAGTTGAGTTTTAGGATCATTGTTCTGTTGTAGAAGCCGTCCTCTTTTCATCTTCAGCTTTTTTACAGATGCTGTGATGTTTGCTTCCAGAGTTGACTGGAATTTATCTGAATCCATTATTCCCTCTACCTGTGAAATGTCCCCCGTGCCACTGGCTGCAACACAAGCCCAAAGCATGATCCATCCACCCCTGTGTTTAACAGTTGGACAGGTGTTCCTTTTTTCTCCAAACATACCTCAAAGTTCTATTTTAACTTCATCAGTCCACAGGACTTGTTTCCAAAAAGCATTAGGCTTGTTCAGATGTTCCTTTGCAGACTTCTAATGCCGAATTTTGGGGTGAGGACACAGCAAAGCTTTTCTTCTGATGACTCTTCCATGAAGGTCATATTTGTACAGGTGTCACAGTAGAACAGTGCACCACCACTCCAGAGTCTGATAAATCTTCCCGCAGGTCTGGGGCGTCAGTACCTTAGTGGAAGAGCAGGCACCCCATGTACAAGGCTGTTGCTGCAGCAGCCCAGGTTCGACTCCAGCCTGTGGCCCTTTGCTGCATGTCACAGTCGCTCTCTCCCCCTTTCACGCTTGTCTGTCCTATCAATTAAAGGCCAAAATGCCCCAAAAAATATCTTAAAAAAAAAAATCTTCCTGCAGGCAGTTTTGATTTGATTTGATTGTCTCTCAGAAAGTGTTCTTGGTCTTCCAGACCTCATCTTGACCTCCACAGTTCCTGTTAACGGCCATTTCTTAATGACATTACAAACTGAGGAAACAGCTACTTGAAAACACTTTGCTATCTTTTTATAGTCTTCTGCTTTGTGGGCATCAGTTATTTTAGTTTTCAGAGTGCTCGGCAGCTGTTTAGAGGAGCCCATGGCTGCTGATTGTTGGGACAAGGTTTCGGTAGTCAGATAATATATAAAGCTTTGAAATGTCTTCTTTTACTCACTTAATTTTTTCAATCTTTCAACTGTAAGCAGAGGATGACTGATTGAAACAGTCCTCTTTTATTTGTTTCTGAACAGGGAACCTTTATTGAGAAAATATAACATTGCTCACTATAAAACAGATAAACTTTTTCTCTCTCATGTTTTAGAAGGTATGTTCACATAGACCTGTTTGGAAACTTGGAAATATACTAAAATACTGGAGCTGCAAACTCTCATTTTCCTGTGTCTTCCTGACAGAGACTTCAGCTTGTATGTTAACACGGTCAGTTTGTTGTAATTTCTTACGTTATCTAGGCTATGTGTGTGCAGAGAAATATGAACTAATCCGACTGCTGGAGGAGCTGAAACTCTGCTTCTCCGCAGTAAATGGACGATAAAAACAGAAACTTCTTCTAAAGCAGCCTCGGGCATTATTACGCATCACCGTCATGCTGTAGCTTCTCCAAAGCAGCATTAAACAAACAATATGTCAACAAGCTTTGTGTTATTTACAGTTATAGTTCAGTGGACCCGTGGGTGTTATGTTGCTACACATGTTCGCACCTTATTGTCGTCCGGGTAGTTTCACATACCGACGTCATCAGTTCCGCGCCGCAATTTGCCGATTAACATTTAAACCAAACCTTCCAGGAGCTTTCATTTTGATTGAATAAATAAATGAATAAATAAATAAATGTTGAACTTGAGTAATGCATTTTTTTTTTTTTTGCAGGTTTTGAATGATTTCACTTAAGTTTTGCAAAGAAAATCATTAGAAGTGTGTCTCATATAATTTTCAACATCCTTCAGAAAACCACCAATATGACACCAATATGAGGTTTAATATAACTAAACTTACATTTATGGATAAAATCCTTTACCAGAATCATCACTAAGTTAATTCTAAAAAAAAATGTCTTCTTTTTGGAAACCTGAGGAGACCAAATACCACATTTTCCCCAAATCATGTGAAGTCTTTAGAAATCTTCAAAAGACCTTCCAGAGTTTCTTGGTGTGAGAACAATCCCTGAAAAGACGTAAAACAGTTTCAGACTGGTCATTACAGAAAGAGCAGTTTGTGTTTATGACTTTGTTGTATTTTTGTGTGTAGTGATTGGCAGGGTAATATTTATAAATAATTTTACACAATCAGGTATTCATGAGGAAGCATCCAAACTTCGTATATATATTATTAACAGGCCGATTCCAATATGCCACAACGTATGAACTAAGCAGAAAAAGTAAGGAAATTTGTGTTTGGTAGTGTATTTCTTTTTTGTAACAAAGTTTCTTGGTAATAAATCTTATACCATTGGAAAGCCTGTTTATTTCCCTTTTAAATGGTGCCACATTTGTAAGGAACATACATTTGTGGGATGAGCAGCAGAGCTGAGTATGTGGGTTGCGCCAATGAAAAATTTGCAAATCTTCTTTGCCAATGTCGAACAGCTTTTTTTTTGGCTGTTGCTATTGACTGATTGTCAGCACCTGGGGGTACGATTTATTGCCAAGAAGCTTTGTTACAACAAAGAAATAATCCAACAAACACAAATTTTCTTACTTTTTCTGCTTAGTTTAGAATAGAGACAACAGATCAAGAGTGCCCTCTTGGCAGCCAAAGTGCCCTCCCGGGAGCCAAAAAACACACTAAACTGCCCTCTTGGGTGGTAAAAACACGTGCTAAAGTGCCCTCCTGGTTGGCAAAACACACTAAACTGCCTTCTTGGGTGGAAAAAACATTACTGTTGCAATGTCTTTTATGTTGGGCCCTTTTCTGATCTATATTGAGCCAGAACTATATCTCACAGAACCACTTTGGATTATCTGGTGCTAACAGGGTGTTAAAATGCACTAGAATACAGGAAATGGCATCTACTTAATTGAAAAATTTCTGGGGGAGGACCCCCAGACCCCCACAGGGATTTATTTCTTTCATACAGCCATGTCTCTGTGTCTTCTTCACAGTCTAACGTTGAATCTACACAGTTCTTGTGGGTGCTGATCCTAACTACAAACTAACTTGAGTAGTCTGTCTAGTTAGTCTGTTTTAAGGCTATATAATGTGCCATTTGTATAACATATAAACATGTCAAAAGTGCCCTCGAAAACACGCGGAACTTAGTGCCCTCTTCAGTGGCGAGAACGTGCTGTATGTGCCCTTTTTTTTTCTTTTCACCCCTGCCCTTCAAAAAGTCTGTGCACGCCACTGTCACTAAGGTTTTTTTTGTCAAAAATGTTGTTTATTAATGTTTATATCAGCCCTTGTAGTGGACATCAGGACAATGTTTTACACAAAACAGTACACTTAATTACACTAACTTACAGTACATTTACATTATAAAAAAAATCTCCTTTAAGAAATGTAATATTAAGGGTATTATGCATGCTTTTAACTGGATATAAATGGTGCCTGTGCTTATGGAAAATAATTTCTGTGTACCCTGCCTTGGATCTATGTTAAATAGCTAAGACTATAGAGCCCTAGTTTATGTGTCACTTCCAATCTAAAACAAGCGCTGGGCATCAGTAGTTTCTTCCTTAGGCTTCTCCTCAGCTGATATGTCCTCCTCTGAGCATCCTGCTCTGCTGCCCAGCTTTGAGGCTTTTCCCTGTTTCCTGAGGTATGGAAAATGGTGTAAAATGAAAAGAAGCAAGCCCCATTCTGCCTGACAAAGGATATGGATTGTAATGGGTTTTTTGAAAAGGTTAAAATTAACATACACTTCTAAAATCTTAATTTAATATAGTTATGACACATGAATAAAAAACAACAACATTCATATGAGGAAATAAACAATATATGTTTTATTTATTTAATCATTTATATCCCTTACTGCCAGAGGATGTGTCCTGTTGGTCACGCCCTCATGTGTTTTACATTTATAGTCTCCTGAGACCCCATGTCCGCATATGAGGACATCACATTTTGGGTTTACTTGACCTTATACTTAATTCTACTTGTCGTGGACCTGTTCTACTTCTGCTTTTTTGTGCCATTTAGTGGTAGTTAGAGCACAATACACTAATCCATGTAAAAACAAGATGGCAGCCATCTCTGCCAAGTCAGTCTGCAGCCAATCCGGAAACAAAAGTGGACAAGGTCCAAAACCTGATCACATTTTATGGTTGTAACTAGTTAATTTACGATTAATAATGTTTGTAGTTCCATATGACAACACATTTGAACAATTTTAGCAACAGTAACAAGCTAAGACACTGTTAATTAGGAAGTACTCGAAGACACTGGAAATTTTTCATCAGCTCACTGAAGTACATTAGGCTTTGTTATCGTCTCATTTGAGGACATTGGGACTTTATTATCGTCTCGTTTGAGGATATAGGACTTTATTATCGTCTCGTTTGAGGACATTGGGACTTTATTATCGTCTCGTTTGAGGATATAGGACTTCATTATCGTCTCGTTTGAGGATATAGGAATTCATTATCATCTCGTTTGAGGAAATTAGGACTTTATTATCGTCTCGTTTGAGGATATAGGACTTCATTATCGTCTCGTTTGAGGAAATTAGGACTTTATTATCGTCTCGTTTGAGGATATAGGACTTCATTATCGTCTCGTTTGAGGATAAAGGACTTCATTATCGTCTCGTTTGAGGACATTGGGACTTAATTATCGTCTCGTTTGAGGATATAGGACTTTATTATCGTCTCGTTTGAGGATATAGGACTTCATTATCGTCTCGTTTGAGGAAATTAGGATTTTATTATCGTCTCGTTTGAGGATATAGGACTTCATTATCGTCTCGTTTGAGGACATTGGGACTTAATTATCGTCTCGTTTGAGGAAATTAGGACTTTATTATCGTCTCGTTTTAGGACATTGGGACTTAATTATCGTCTGGTTTTTAAGGATATAGGACTTTATTATCGTCCCAATTTAGGACATTACGACTTCATTATCGTCTCGTTTGAGGAAATTAGGACTTTATTATCGTCTCATTTTAGGACATTGGGACTTTATTATCTTCTCGTTTGAGGACACTGGGACTTTATTATTGTCTCGTTTGAGGATATAGGACTTAATTATCGTCTCGTTTGAGGATATAGGACTTAATTATCGTCTCATTTGAGGATATAGGACTTCATTATCGTCTCGTTTGAGGAAATTAGGACTTTATTATCGTCTCGTTTGAGGATATAGGACTTCATTATCGTCTCGTTTGAGGACATTGGGACTTAATTATCATCTCGTTTGAGGAAATTAGGACTTTATTATCGTCTCGTTTTAGGACATTGGGACTTAATTATCGTCTGGTTTTTAAGGATATAGGACTTTATTATCGTCTCATTTGAGGACATTACGACTTCATTATCGTCTCGTTTGAGGAAATTAGGACTTTATTATCGTCTCATTTTAGGACACTGGGACTTTATTATTGTCTCATTTGAGGATATAGGACTTTATTTTCGTCTTGTTTGAGGACATTAGGACTTCATTATCGTCTCGTTTGAGGACATTAGGACTTTATTATCGTCTCGTTTTTAAGGATATAGGACTTTATTCTGTATCGTTTAAGGACATTGGGACTTAATTATCGTTGATAATGTTAATTTTTTTATACTTATCAGGTCCTGCCGGTCCTTTAGCAAGGAGGAATTGAAAATGCGTAGGCTACCAAATAAAAGTTCAGAGGATATCTCCTAGTTTGAAATTTGTCAGTTAACTTTGTTCAAATTCATTACTGGATTACCAATAGTTATAAATGCAATTTTACCAAATAGAAATGACAAACACACCTTCATGTTTTTTCTCTCTCACCCTGACAAATCATTTTTAGTTATTGTTATTGGCTTATTCCTGATCTAGTAGCACTAGTACATCTTTTTATTAACCACTGACAAAGCAATCTATTTTTTTTTTATTTAGATAAAAGGTTTTACTTTGTCTTTGAGGCTCCTTTGCAAGCGTTAAAAATCCCAACAGGCCGAGACAGCCACACCTACCAGGAAGTGTTGGGTACAGTAACATGAGAGGCCACTATGATGCTCATCATCCGTATGTCCTGACAAAGACGGATTTTTTTAATGTTAAAAAGCATGAATGAAAGCATCTAGTCAAACAACAGCCCTGAAAACACCCCCCTTTACAGTCTGATGAGCAGCGGAAATGTTTCCTCCAGATAAAGTTTGTGATGGGAGGACTGCTTTCTATGAATCTCAGGGGATGATGCTGCAGCTGCAGTTTGTTTGCAGCCTGTTTCGGTTGCAGATCTGATCATGAGGCCGAGAAAAGCAACAAGATGCACATCGGATAAATTTTCCTCTCAACAGTGTCTCCGCTGCAGAGTTTGAATCAGGATGCCTCGGATGATGCAGAGACGCTGCTGCCCCGTGTTGCTCCTCCTCGACAGACTATTTGATTCAAGTGTGTAAAAGGGACTTCAACCGGAAACCAAACTTTTTTCTGCGAACTTTTTTTTCACTGAGGCTAAACAGGAAAAAAAAGTCAGAGACGACCCTTGGTGTCATAAACGGTACGGTTCCTTATTTTCTTCATTGACGTGTGCTGTTGGAAATGTGTCAGCGGCCGACCAACTGGGGAGACGTAAACAGTTTCTGGCGAGGATAAGGGCGACGTCGAGTGATTTCAGGCTGCTCAGCGCTCACATAACGGATTTTGGTCCTTTATCATGGAAGATGTGAGTAGTCACTTCAGTCCCTCCGTGTGTGCTGCTTCGCTCTTTGTAGCCGTCTTTGCAATGCAGGGCTGTAGTTTTAAGATACTTTAAGAGAGTGAATACTTGAGTATGCATGTGATGTTATAAACTCAGGGAGCACAAAACTGCAAGGGCGCGACCGAGTTATTAGAGCAAAGTTAGGGCCCCTAGAAAGAGGTGGCAGGCTGATACTCATCAGAAAAACAAGTTAATTTGGGATTTTATAGCGATGCCAGCCTCTCTTCTGCAGCCATTTAAAGTCAACACAACTTGGCACAAAGCACCTGCCCCACCTGTCAATCTGTTTCATCAACTTCTTGGTCAGAGTTCATAAGAATAGCGACGAAAACTGGAGCGTTGCAAACCCCGTTTAAAAATCCCGCATTTTAGTGTAGCGCTACGTCTGGATGTAAATACATAACTTTTAGAACAAAAAATCAAACTTTTTCTGACTTAGATATGCCCTCCAGCAAATTCGGCTTCATTACAATACCTATTTATCTCGTGTGCATTGCATTTCATCGTATAGTATTGGGCTACACACGCCCCATAACGGTTCGTTTCAGCCAAGGAGGATATGAGGTATAACGTGTCTAAAGGGTGAGGTTTCATAAATGAAATATACCTGGTGGATTATACCTAAGCCGAATTTACTACGGCAAGTCAAAGTCTCAGAAAAAATGCTAACAAAGGTTTAATGACGTTTACTGTTTTGATAATATCCAAGTCAATTCTGATTTGCCGTATTTATGAATGATATTTGGCTCACTGTTTTCAACAGGCTAAGAATAATGTGAAGTCTTCTCAAAATACACTATTCTAAGGGCATTTTAAATTTTAATTTGTGGCATCTGCATTAAAGAACTCAACATTTTATCCTTAAAACACACATCACACACAATGAAATGTAATGTAACAGTGAGAAATGTGGCATTTTGAGGAAGCCGACTTGCTAGAAAAAGGAAGTCAAGTAGTTACCTACAGTATGCGGGGAACTTGTTGCAAGCGTTTTCAAGCATGCTGTACCCCGCCCTTTTATTGTAACACTGATTACACACTCTTAGCTCCCTTCCTTTCTCCATCCAGTATCTGATATGATTAAATACAGACTTTCCTACTCTCCTATAGTCACTCTCCAGTCCAGACTATGAAGGCTATCAACCATTTAACAGCTGCAGCCCACAGTTAAACCTTATTCTCACATGCATCTTCCACCATGAAGTGTGTTGGCCCAGTGTGACAATTTTAACTTTCACTTTATCAGAATTAAATGCAGATGATGTAGGTGAAATTAAGGCCATAAGCAGAGCTGAAGCTACAAATAGAGCGCATGTTTAAATGGTTTCCATCAGGTACAGACGTCAAGAAATACAACAGGGATATTTCCATATTTGTAAGTGATTTGCCAGAATACTTCTTCAAACAGGAACAGCTGTGATGGCGGTGTGGTCTGGATGATGACTTTAAAAGGTTGCATTTTCCATCGCTGATTTCATTTATCAGTGCTGTGTTTGTGTTTTTTGGATGACATTGTGTGTCATTGTGTGACATCAGCATTGGAGTCTGAGTAGATGCTTGTGCAGCAGATGGTGGTGGGACTCGAGTCCTGCCCTAAAATCAAGTGAAAATTTAATCCGTCAACATCATTATAACATTACTGTAACTGTATTTCAAGTTATACGTGGAGGGATGACGTTATGAAGGAGGTTACATTATATGGCGTTATTCATAATATTTGAAGAAAACAGATTTAATTGTTTGCTTTAAAACTTAACTATGGACATTTTGTGATATGAGACAATGACATCCAGTGCGGCTGGGGCTTACCCACAAGGCCACCGCCATTAAAGTGGAAAAAGGGTGAGCCAGTAACACTTGTATTGAGCGAGACACTGCAGCGAAACAGGCTGCAGTGTAACCACTCAGGACATATGTGCACCACATCCACTAAAAGTGTTTATTTTTGCCACTGACAGGCTCAGACTGTTATTCAAAGTGTCTGGCAACATTATGGAAAGGATCCCTACAGAGATAGACCTTTTTGTAAAAGAGGAAGATCCTTTTTTAAAACCAAAAACAGCAAACCCACCAGATTCCATTTAAATAAACAGTAATTTTAGCGTGCATAGAGGCAGCATGTTTTCACATCCAACTGGGTGAGTTACGGATTTATTTCAACCAAACCAAAGTTGGTGATGTTGGAAAATTGGACAGACGGACCAAGATGTTTTTTGTGACTTTTATTTTGCGTCAATTGAGTTTAAATAAAGTGTGTTTGATAAAGATAAAATCACTGTTTATTTAAATGGAGTCTGGTGGCTTTGGGGAAAGCGATTTAGGGGCTGCTTCTGGTTAAAAAAAAGGACGTAACTCTTCAACAAAAAGGTCGAACTCTGAAGGGATCCTTTCAATAATGTTGTCAGACACTGACAGAATAATCTGAGTTTGTCAGTGGCAAAAACAAACACTTGACGGTGCACTAATGGCTCCATTGCAGCCTGTTTCACGTCTGCCATCTGCAGTGGTCTCACTCAATGCTGGACCATTTTGAAAAACTGTGTTCCCATTAGTCTCTAAGGGTGCTTTCACACCTGTCTCGTTTGGTCCAGTTCAATAGAACTCAAGTTCGTTTGCCCCCTAAGTGCGGTTCATTTGGGCAAGTGTGAACACAGCAATCACACTCAGGTGCGCATCACAACAACTGGAGGGGGTCTCGGTTACAAACAAACTCTGGTGCAGTTCATTTGTGGTGAGAAGGTGTTCGACCTCAGTCCGATCCAACTGCAGTCACATGACACATTGTTTGGGTTAAACATGAGCATGTTACAGTCCTGGAGGATTATTAATGTGCACCTCCTCCTGTACTGCCTTAATATGCACATTCAGCACATCCAATGCATCAAAACATTGTTTTCTAGTTGGAGCCGCGCCTCGTTTTCAAACTGTATGGTTTGACTAAAATGAACAATGACAGCAATGTAGTCCACGATGAGCAGCGCTAAAATCAACCTGCGTAGTTGTCCCTCCATTGTGACATTAGAAAGTGTCACATTTATCTTGCAAGTGTACTCTCCTTCAATGCTTTGTTTACTTCCTGGATTTTTCCCACATGGAAATTCTGACCAATCAAGAGCAGCTTTCTCACACAAGGCATTTGATCTGGTCTGCTTGTAAATGCTGCTGTGAGAACACGAACCAGCTCTAGGCAATTATGCAACTTCGCAACAAAATTAGTCCCTGACTCAGACCAAAGCAAGACAACTCTAGGTCTGAAAGCACCCTAAGACGCAAAGCATAGGAAAATAAGTTCCAGGTTGAAAAATATCAAAGTCATATTTAGTTTAGTTTTATTCATTCTGCAGTGACAGAGGTCCTTAGATGTTGATGATAAAGTTGGTGTATTGATAAAAGGTGACTGTGACTAAGTGCAATGGAAACAGATTCAACAAATTAATGATGACTTACAGTCACAACATACCGTCTTTGCATAGGCCACTGCAGGCTCTCTTGAGACAGTAGTAGAAGGAAAAGCACATAAATTTGCATTTTCTTTGCTGATTTTCGGAAAATGTGAAGAGGTGTGATGTGCTCTAGTGAGTGGTGTGAGATGCTGTGACATTAACGTGTCCAAACATCTTTTTTAACCCCCCTCCGAAAGTAGGAAAATGTGCTCAATAGCTGCGGTTTGTAGTTTATATTTTCTCCTCACAAAAAGTGAAATTCATTTTGACCCTTCTCATTTTGAAACTGTTGTGGTTTGGATATTGTTCTCTTATATCTATAGCTGATCTGAAACTAGTGCTTGGTGTTTATGACTGGACAGACTGTTAATATGAACACCCACTGCTTGGCCCGCTGCCGACTGACAGCTGTTGGGTTCTTATCTGTGTCTTTATTTTTTATTTGGCATTTCCCGTTCTCCTCTGCTTCACACTCTGCCCTTTATCTTCTTTATCTTTCACCTCTGAAACACTGTGGCCCTTCCATGACGATCATTTGTCTCAGCTCTGTGAGTCATCCTTTTATCACCATCCCACTGACCCAGAGTGCAGAGTGTGACGTGTCTGCCTGACCTATTCAGCAAAGAGGAAACAGACTGCTACATTATGTGTCAGGCAGAAAACAATTAACCCTCTCTCATCATCGTCCTGCTATCCAGGCCTGTGCTGCACAATGGATGTGTGTGTGTACACATCGTCTTACTGGGGCACCGCTGACAATTTTCTGGGAAAGTGCTTTTATGAAAAAGGAAGTCCTCAATAGTGAATGCATGCGAGTGCTCTGGAATTTGTGTCCTTGCAGAGACAAAAGATGGAAAGACGGGGATTATGTTCTTGTGGAGGACATTTTGCTCATTTCTACTCACTGCACAAGGGGTTAATTTAGGATTAAATAGAAATAGTGAAGTAATACTGTTGTTCGTTTTTTGACACTTCTCCATATTTCTCACTTTTTATTCTTCATAGTATCAGGACCTGTGTCCTGTTCACAGAGTTGCAAAGTGGGAAGTAAAAGTCCTGTTGTTTTTTTCTACATAATGTCAGGTGACTGGCAGTTGGAGCACTTCCACAGCCAGGATGAGTGTGAAATTAATGTATTTTTAGGGCATTTTGCCTTTAATGGACAGGACAGGTACGTTTGAGGGGGGTAGAGAGAGAGGGGGGATGACATGCAGCAAAGGGCCACATGCTGGACTTGAACCCAGGCCGCTGCGGCAACAGCCTTGTACATGGGGTGCCTGCTCTACCCACTAAGCTACTGACACCCCGCTTGAAATTAATATTTGAAACAGCACAAGCCTGTGTGTATAAATATGTTTCCGCAGTGCATTTCAGTAACAATCATCTAATCATTGAACTTAAAATTTTGGGCACCAATAACACTGCGCAAAAGTTAAAGATTGTGCTGTTGACAAACAATTAAGGCTGCTTTCTGGAGACACCATAAACCAGTGATACTCAACTTGCAGCCTGCGATAGGGTGTCAGGTGGCACCCAACCATTTTCTAGTTCACAATAAGAATAACTTTATTCACACTGGGATTTTTTGTGTACTTTTAATCTAAATACAGTGCCAGAGTTCATTAAAAGTGTCAAAATAGAGCTTGGTTGTCAAAAAAAATGCCAGAGGAGAACCCCCAGACACCTCGATGAAGGTCTGAGCTAAGCCTTGAACGCCCCACACTTAGACTCACAAGTCAGTCTTTAGACGCTTTGCTTAACGAAAGACTGGTGTCTTTCTCCCTGATTTTGTGTTTAGATGGGCGGATACAATTTCAGAGTTTAAAAAAACTCCCTACGTTGCAGAACCAATAGTAAATCTGCCGGGCGGTCCTTCGGTGGCTTGCTGAACTCTTGTGCTCGTAAACATAGTCCGACTGCGTTAAAAGTTTTAAACAAAGTCACTGTAAGTCCTTCATTTCCACAATCTTGTGGACAGAGCACACGATTGATAAAACGGAGATAAAACTCTCGGCATCCATTTGGTTTGTTTCCTTGCGGACGAGAAAAGGAGGAGCGCACATTTCCGGGAGGGCGTGTCCTTTTAAAAAATGCAAGAGGCGTTGCTTTGTTGCCAGCCTTTTTCTCCGGTGTATTAAACACACTTTAGAAAGGAGTGTCCCAAAAGAATGTTGAGTATCCCTCCCATATATTGTAAAAAATAATGGACGTAGCTACCATGACATCACCCATTGGTTTGTGGACTCCCATTTTGAAGCCTCAGGTTCGGCATTTCAGCCGTAGCCATTGTGGTTTTTTTGGAGCCAGAAGTTACGATATTTGGGCGAGAGGCTGGCGCTGTGGAGGAGTGAGGGGTGGATCTGACTGAGAAGCTAAGGATGCTATCAGCAGACAGCCTGAAATAAAATGTAAACAGATGAGTAATATAAAAATTCACCCCCACAGTTGTCATGAAGGAGGAATTTAGCTCTCGAGACCAAAACTATTTTTTTGTAATCATGCTTACTTCTGCTGATTTTAACAGGGGTCTGTGGGGGTTGACTGGCCTGTGGAGCCAGCCCCAAGTGGCCATTTGAGAAACTGCAGTTTTTAGCACTTCTGTGTTGGCTTCATTTTTCAGCTCCAGAGGTTACCGCTTGTTTTGCCAGGTGTTTATGTCTGTCTGTGATCAGACTTTGTCAACGCCAGTTTGTCACAACTGTGCAAGATGCAGTCACGAAACTTTACAGAGATGTAGTTGAGATCAAAATGATGACCTAGTTAAAAGATGGATGTGGTCTGAGCAAGGGGGCTAGAGGTGGGGGGATCGGCAGTAGGGAAGGGGCAACTTTGTCTGGCTTTTTTATCATTGGACAGTTGAAGTGTGAAAGGGGGAGAAAGAGGTGATGACATGCAGCAAAGGGTCATGGGCTGGAACCAAACCCACAGCCACTGCAGCAGGGACATAGCCTTTGTACATGGGACACCCACTCTACCCACGAGATATTGGATGCCTCAGCCCACATTTGTTTTAAGTCGTGGGACACTGTATCAGACTGATCTGATCACAAGTTGGTCTCTAATTTTTCTTGTTTGGTGCCATATTTTGGTCCAAAGCGTTATGAATTTGCTATAGCTCTGATCCACACCTCTGACTGTCTTCTTCATAGCAACAGGCTCTTGGGCATCATAGTATTTAGAGCCATCCGCCACACCTACCTGATGGAAAAATAACTTTTTCCAGGAGCTTCCTGTGTTTCAGTGTTCCCCGTTGGATGGGGAAGAAGACAGAATTGACCATTTATAGCAAATAGTTGCACAGTTACATTCGGCCAAAAAACTTGGGAGCTCTCGAATAATGCTGCTGGGAGAACTATTACCACCTTAACTCAAATTAAACTGTAGTTAAATCAGCAATACAATAAATACAGCACATAATGTCATAATGTGGAGGTTGGGGTGGTGGAGTTCAGCAGAGGTATGGTGAGAAACCTCAGGCTATAGTAACTGCGCTGTACACCTGCATGAATATGATTGGTCATGACATGCTTCATTAGTTTGGTCAGTTTCAGCCAGTTTATGTCTGCAGTTCAGATTTTTGTTGGTCCAGCTGTCATCATTTAAGAGGAAGCATTTTATTTGGATTTTGTGGCTTATCAAGAAAACTTTTAAAAGTTCTGTACGTGGCATTCAGGGCATTAATAAAGCAGCAATCAACTCTTTTCTATTTAATGATATATATTGGAGTCCGGAGCAGACAATGAAGTCACGCTCCCTGTGTGAGTTGTAATTTGAGCTTCTCTGTGGTTTGTCGTAAAAAGCCGATCCGGCCTCATGTGCATGTTAGTGCATGTGTGCATCCCACTCATTGCTGCTACTGTGCAATCCCACCATTAGCTCTGTCAGCACCCTGTTTATGGAGTTAGCACCATTAGCTTCCAGCCGGTGCCTCAGCCATCTCCATGTTGAGAAGTGTGTCCAGACAACTCATACATAGTGCATAGAGCACTTTAAATATTCTGCTTTGTTTGACTATGACTGAAAGAATTTGATGCCCGAGGCATAAAACAGAAAGTGATTCATGGTCACAATCAGGTTTTGCTTCGTCAGACTTTTTTTTTGGTGAGTTGAAGTCATTTTGCTTGTCTGTTGGTTCTTTACATGCTGGGCCTGGTTTTCTCTTCAGCCGGAGGCAGCTATAGAAAATAGAGCTGAAGCAATCAGGCAAGTAAGTGACTAATTGACCAGCAGAAACTGATATAGACGTTGATGACTGATTGATATGATTGTATTTAATGTGTTTTAAGAGTAATTTATCAAGAAAAAGTGCCAAATATTTTCAGGTTCCAGCGTCTGCAATGTGAAGATTTGCTACTCTTCTCTTTTCTTATTGTTGTAAAGTGAGTATCTTTGGGGTTTCTAACTGTTGCTTTGACAAAACAAGATATTTGAAGACAACATATTGGGTTCCAGAAAACTGTAATGGGCATTTGTTCAGTTTAGTTCATAAGTTTGTTTGTTTTTTTTCTAATCATGAGCGGCAGTAACACAGAGTGAAAGCTAAAGTTTGTGCTGCTGACAGACAGTTAAGGCTGCAACTGATGGTTGTTCTCATCACTGATTAATCTGCCAATTTGATTCTCAATTAATTGATTTATTAATCATCTAGACAGTTAAATTCCTTGTTGCTAGCCATGAAAACGTTGTGAGTCTGTGGTGTGCGTGTCATCATTGCAAAACGTGGTCCTGGAGACACCATTAACCAGTTAACCTTTAATTTTGAGCCTGCGTTAGGGTGTCTGGTGGCACCCAACCATTTTCTAGACCACAATAAGAATACATTTATTCACACTGGGATTTTGTTTTTGTACTTCTAATGTAAATAAGGTGCCAGAGTTCATAAACCCCTGGAGCGCTCAGCAAAGGTCTGAGCTAAGCCCTAATGCCCTCAAGTCCAAGGGACGCCTCTGCATACACCTCACTTTTGACAGGATATTTGAAGACGTCATGGCGGGCATAAGAAAACTGATGGGCATTTATTTAATTTAGTTCATTAGTGTTAATGGACCACACACAACACAACCATTAAGCCAGATTTAGCGATAAAGCCATTTTGAATCTGTGGTCCCTCAGCAGGGAAAAAAATGGAATAAAAAGAATCAATAATTGTATCCTGTATGGAAACTTTCATTTCTTACTGCTGATATGAGGCACCTTTCTCATTATTTACACTTGGAGTTCAGAATAACGGCTGTGTCTTAAGACTGTTGTGTCATGTGTGCACAAACGTTCACACAAGGCCATGACAGCGATTTAGAAATAGATTTCCTCCCTGCGCGTCGATTGCTCTATTAAAAAACCTGAGAAACACAGCTCCACTCTTGCACCACCATCAGATGAGGCGTTACTTTTTTAGCCTGTATTACGGACCCTTTTGCTTTAGCTCTAAAGGTCAAGGTGAAGGATCGTAGTCCAGTTGTTTTTTAGCCAGTGATTTCAGCACTTTGTTAGATTAAGTTAGAAAGATACAAGTAGAAAGTTTATCCAGTCTCCACCGTGAGTGAAAGGAGGCAGTGAGGTGTCTTTGTAACGGCTCCATACTGGTAGAGACAGTATGCTATATGACAGTGAACTGAAGAGCACTTATATTTAAGTCAGTGCTTTTATTCTATTGTTAGCGATCAGAGCTTTTGGGCCCATCTGTGGTCTGTGGTGTGATATATAGAACAGAGGCGTTACTGTCTTTAAACAATGAAGCATGCAGGAAAGTTTCAGTATAAATCATGTCAGAACACATACATCGTGTATGTGACTGGCTTGTTTAAATCCCAATGCAACACTGAGCAACGACCAAGCCTGTCTGTTTCTGATGCTTGGGTGTGGACGACTGTGCAGCTCTGGGTGAAACACTCCTGTCATTTATTGCCATGAATTTGGCTGTGACAACACTGGCAGCAATGGCACAAAACAGGAAGTACACCCTCACATTGAAGTCAAGCATCTTTGACAGTTTTGAAGTCAGAGATTGTGAATCAAAACAGCCTTCTTTTTGTGCAGCTTTTGTCAGGCAGAAGTGGTGACATCACTGGCTGGGCAGTAACTCCTGTTTTATTTAAGACTGACTAATAACTGTTTAATTATACCAGCAAAACAGTATATTTTTCCACCCTCACTGTCGTCTCCCGGCTCGAATCGTGCAGGGTTAGTGAGGGTAAAGTGTGAGCTCCAGAGAGGCTTGTGGTGACTTCAAGCTGGGCAGGTCAGCATGAAAATCAATGAATGCCAGATGCTCCCTGACCTAAAGCTTCATCAGAAACACATGTCTGCTAAGGTGTGCCTCCTCCGCCAAACCCTGCGCTCTGTTTTCTCTTCCTTTTTTAAGACCCAGCTCGCATGAAATAACTTAGCTTTAGCACATTGTAATTTTAAAACTGCATTAGCACTTGTCTCTGCAAATAATTTCCATCTGCACAGTGGTAGGTGACAGCTCAGTGTTCACCGCAGCACCACAGATAGAACAGCTTATAGATTGCACAAACTTGTGTGGGCAGTTTTGGGTTGAAGTTTTGGTTAGGTGTGTGTTTCAGTGCAGAGCAGACTTCCTGTGTTAGTCCAAAATTATGATATCACAGTGCAGAGCTATAGTAGTCAGCTGAGCCCTGAGTAATGGAAACCTCTCACTGCTGCTCTGTTGCAAGGGTTTAGTGAGCGTTACGCTGCACTGACGTGTTCTATCTAGCACCATCCATTTTTTCCATGTTCACCCGTGTCAGAAGCATGCCAACGCCACACTGTGCCCAGAGGGGGCTTTTTCAAAAGCGCACAGTGACGCTGCTTTGTCTTTTTGTGATGAACTTATCCCAGTTGCATTATCACTACAGCACTCTATCACTCTGAAGTGGTTTCACAAAGTAGCGTTTCATTTCTGCCCTTCTCGCGCTCTGTCTGGCACGCCTCTCCTCCCCGCCTGGCGTTCCTTTCTTCACAGCTGCACAGCTGTTTACCAAGTGGAGAAGCACTTGCAGCTACAGTGAAAGTGGAAAAACAGTGAGATGACCTCCCACCTAATCCCAAAAAAAGGAAAAAAAAGATATCCTGTGGAAATTCCTCCAACAGAAACAAAGACTGTGAATTTTGCAGACACCTGCATTTCAGTCACTGTTTTAATCACCATGAGGAAGAAGTGTATCTGGGTTTACGCTTACTCCACAGGTCTATATATATGTTCAGACCCAAGTTTATATTTCATGGAAGTTGGCAGCAGTTACAATGGAAGGATGCTGCAGGGAAGATGTATATTTGTAGCACAACACAGAAGTTTGTTCTCTCGACAAGAAGCAGATGGGAGTTTTCCATTGGATTTTGGATTATTGCAAAAAATAAGACGTAGCAAACAAAAGTTTGAGACAAAAAAGGCAAATCATTGTAAACTTCTTTTTTCCCCCTGTCGTTTAATTCTGTACATATTCCACAAAGTCTGGAGATTACTGATGCCAAAATATCCCTTAGGAAAGTGCCATTAAAAGTTTCGTCTTACTGGGGCAGCTGTTAAAAATCCGACTCGTAGTAGCAACAGATCAGAACGATTTCATGGCACAGAGTACACAGTTATTCTCAGAAAAATTTCACAAGACAATTCACAAATGTTGTTATTCCAACCAACACTTTATTCAATATGTTTAGTGTACACAGCATCTTTTTTCCTTCTAAATATACTTCTAAGTACTGTACTATGTCAATTTGTGAATACACCTTTGATGACTGAAGCAAGTAATTCCAAGGTGTTAGAGCCAAACAGCCTCGGTGTGAAGTGAAAATATATTCATACTGTAGTAAAATGACACTGCCGTTTACATCTTGGACTATTGCAGAAAATAAGATGTAGCAAATGATACTTTTATGTGTTATTTAGCAAGCTAATCCTCACAAATGAACACCACTTTTATGATTTTTGAAGTGTGAATGCAGCCGCTAAAAGTAAAAAGCTAATGTTAGGCTATAAACACACTGCACAAGGGTTGCATGACGTCAGCGACACCACCACAATGAGGCTGTAAAGCCGTGTTCAGCGTGATGACACTGAAGTCTCATTTAGCCACACTTAAAATTCCCTTGCGCGAAGGTGAAGGTTTTTTCAATTAAAACCAAATTCAGTACATTTCGTAAGGTAGAGTTTGCCTCTTTATTAGGAAATGGATGCTCACAACATACTGATGCAATCAATTAAAAATTCATTCATAACTTTTTGTGTAAGCCCAGTTGAATATTGCAGTAATAATGTGTGGTTATCACAAGATCCCACGACACACGTAGATTTGCATCAGATGAGAACTACTGGTTTAAGCCATTGTGCCATTTTTGTCACTATCGCTGTCATGTCAAACACTTTAGCTTACATTACTGAGTTTTTTTAAGGTGTTTATTGCATCTGCCTTCATTCCCAAAACACGCTGGCATCTTTGTAAGTACGTCGTGCGAAGAGGTTGAACACAGCAGCATTCTGTACCATTTTCGTTATCCATGTAGAGAGTTTCAGTTCCGGTTTATTTTGGTCACAGTTTCCTTATTAATCAGGCCACTGAGTGTGTTTTGTGTTGCCTAGCAGCTGCTGCCACCATGCTCTTCACTTTGTGCACTGACCTACCGCCCTTTTTGGCTGCTCTGCAAACAGAGGTGACATGCTATCACTTATCTGTAGACAAACAGTGATGGGACTAAACCTGCAGGCAGCTAATGTGCAGAGGAAGGCACAGAGTGGTGACAGTCCGAAGCTGTTAAAGTCTGAGGCAAGGCCCTCTGTTAAAGAAGAGGGCAGAAATGAAAAAGCCTCATAAGAAGTGAGAGCTGCTGCTCCTAAAAGGCGTCAGCCCGAGTTCTCTAACGCCAAACTATTTTTTGCAATAACAACACACTTTAAGCAGAACTTGGGTTTTTCTCACTCACTCTCACTCTGTAAACTCCCTCTTAGCATAAAGTGATCACACAGCTGCATTTCTTCTGAGACTTACATCACCATGTCTTACATTATAGAACTGGGAGAGGTTCGAAGCAGCACTGTGTAAATAAAGAGCAACCTCTGCTTAGAGTGAGGCAATGATTGGTCTCACTGCCTCAGACTAGGGATCTGCAACCTTAACTATCGAAAGAGCCTGCCTTGTGTCCTTGTATGCCCAGAATTAGATGTAAAAAAATAAAAAAAAAATCAACATTAAAGTTAGGTCTAAATGAGCATTCGTAAATTTGTTTTACCACGAGGTGGCTCCTCTGCAGTGGGCTATTTATGATTATTTGGTACTTTAACATTGTATCGCTGGCGGTGGAGGCAAACAAATCTGTCCACACACAGGGTGTAAAATTAACATTTTACCTCATCTGCCATTGGCTAGTGACCTCCAAATATTTACCGGCCAAACATATTTTTCACCAGCCAAATAAAAAAATCATGCCTTGTTTGACGAAAAATAATTACCTTACGTTTTTAGTATGAAAATCCAACTTTAGGAAAACCCAACCCTGTCCTTTGTGTTTCTTTGGCGTGCTTGCGGCAAAGGCTGCTGCTCATCGTGTTGGTGTGCGGGTCGTAGGTCAGCCATGACCGCGGCTGGCCAGCCTCGTCTAGTTTCCATTTTTCAATAAAATGCCATGCGACATTTATGCTCCATTTAACTGTCTGTTCTTCTTGTCCAAGTCCAACATGTTCATCTTCGTTTTTCCTCTTTTCTGGTGGTGGCTTCACGGCAGAAATGTGTCAGAAGTTACCATAGAATGCCCAGGGTTCCGGTAGCTGACGTCATGCGTTCCCAGCACAAGTACAATAAGCCGTGAGGGACAAAATAGTCTGACACAGCTGGCAAAAATGGTCGAAGCACATAAAAAACCCACATGCAATTCAAAATTTTCCATAAGCCACTGGCGGGTGTGTGTTTTTGTTTTACATGCCATGTGTTTTTGTTTAACACCCCCCAATGGCGGGTGTTAATTTTACGCCCTGTCCACACACGATTAAATTCTGTAGTTTCTCTGAGACTTTTACTTTAATGGATTTGGAATCCATAGCTAGCCCAGCCAGGGAGGCTCAAGACGAGCCACCGCTGATGAGGTTTGGCAAAATTTAGTGGAAAAGGTGACAGGCCGTAAACATATGACGGACATTTCAGTTTCTTTTTAATTCAGTGCATAGGCTACACATGTACAGTTGGAGAATGTAAGAATTTCTTACTACAACAATGATGAATAAAAATGTTCATGTTCAATATTCATTTTCATGTGATATTTTTTGTAGAAGCCACAGAGACTCACTGGAGAGCAGCTTAAGAGCAACATATGGCTCCATAGACCATAGGAGCAAATATGATTAAATATAAATATTAAGGTAACTCTTTTATGGATAGCACTTAAACACACGCTAAATATCAATTAATTATTGTTAATATTAAAATTGGAAGAAGTAATTACATATTATAAACTGTCTCACCTGTAAGTACTGTGTCACACATGTAACTATTCACTCTCCTGTAACATCATTTGTGTCCTGCAACAAACAGATAATGTTACACCAGTCGCTACTGTTGTACTTGAGCAGGCTCTGAGGATGGTGCGTGTGCACAGAGGCTTTTATGCTCAACACATTGTTTGTTGTAGTATCCTCCGAAACGCCAGGATGTGCACAACCAAAATATTTTGTGTGTAAGTAAGAAGTGAGCAAGTTTTACTGGAACAACGTTACCAGAAAAGTAGGCTGCCTGGCAACAGTAGTAAACACGGACGTGCTGCCAAACATTACATTTATGTACTATAATTATAACTGTCATTTTCGGGGGGGCAATCACCAGAAGCATCATGATATGATTTTATCACAATACTTAAGTCACAATACAATATTATTGCAATTTTAAACATTGTTGAATATGCTGTGTATTGCAGCAACATATAATGCGATTTGGCAGCATTTCTAAAAAAGATACCTTTTTTTCAAATTGTGTCACTAAAGGAAAACTATCTAATTAGATAAACAATGTTTGTTTTTCTCATTTCAGTCATGGACTAAAAAATGGATTTTATTGTTCTAGTAGGCTACGAAAAGTTTGATTTGTATTTGCAAATATTAATGGTTTGGTGTCTGTGTATCAAAACAATATTGCTCCACAAAATTTTGCGATGCTATGCTGTATCGATTTTTTTTCCCCATGCCTACTGTCACCTACCTCCAAGTTGAAATTATTTTTTACCACTTTGTTTCCCCCAAGGTTGCCACCATTTCCATGATGTTTTTTTTTTGTTTGTTTGTTTGGTTTTTTTGGCTTTTGCAGAGATCTCTCAAGTTCCTCCACACACTGCGGCAAAGAGCCTCTTCTTTCCTCAGTGTGGTGGCTGTCTCTTTCCAAGAAGGCCATTTGACTGTCATCGTAGTCTCTCATTGAAGAGTTGTAGAGATGTCTGCACAGGCGAATCTTTTCAGCCAGTCTCCCCTGTTAAACTAAAAAGCGCAGCACACACAGTGGGCGCCTAGTTACAAAAATTCAGAGGTGCACAACCAAGTGCTGCCGCAATTTTTGGAGCCTTTATGTCAAAAGGGATTATTACAGCATTTTCTGGCATGCGAACCTCGTGCTCGGGATAACAGCATAAAACACACTGATGGTATAAAACTCCCATTGTTTTCTATGGAAGACCTGGGTGTTACACACAAAATGGGCAACTTAAGCAGGCAGTGATGAACCTGCACTTGTATAGCGCATTTCTAGTCTTCCGATCACCCAGAGCGCTTTTTACACTGGGGACACATTCACAATGTCGCTATTTGGTCCGCTTTAAACGAACCCTGGTCCGCTTCCACAGATAGTTCGGCTCGTTTGGAGTGGTGTGAACATCATTCAAACTCTAGTGCGGACCAAACGAGCGAACCCTGGTCCGCTTGAAAACTGGGGATCTCAGTTCACTTGCAAGTGGACCCTGGTATGGTTCACTTACAGTGGGAAATGCAAATGAACTATCCTGCGAACCAAAGAGAGGAAGTGAACCAAAGAAAGTGACATATTTTGGGTAGAAAAAAACCAAAGCCAACAGCGTGAACAGGGAGAAGCAGAGGTTAAAACAGAAAAAGGTGGAAAATGTCTCGTGGGCAGACGTGGAGTAGCGAGGAGGTGCAGGCGCTTACTGATATATGGTCAGAGAACTATATATTGCAGTTGCTTGTGGCTAGCCACAATGGATTTCCATTTTTGGTCCTGGCCAATTGAAGAGCCATCTTTTCTTCTTCCTCATGCTTTTTTTCTTCCTGGTCAGTGCTCGTTTCAGGCAATACCGCCCCCAAACGAGCAGCTATTGTACTGCGTGACGTTGTCCAGGCGGTACATCATTGTGTTTGTCTTGTTTCTGTCTTTGTAATATTTTTTACTTATGAACTAATGGATTGGGTATACCCTGGACAATGCCTTGATTAAGCTCCTCTGAGGGTTTTTTCATCTCTCCATCGCATTTCTTTTACTTATGTACAACTTTGTAGTTGCTGCATATATGATTACAAATAAACTAAGATAAATGCCTTTTAGCTGTTGATGAATTTGGATTATACGTGTTAAAAAATATACATTTTTGTAATATGCTGGTATAGTTAACTATCAAATAAATATTTATGTCCTTTTCTAGTACAAGTGTACTGTGTAATACCATTTGGTAACGTGACAAACTGAAAGTGATAACGACACTCTGACCTCTGCAAGTACACTGGTGTGTGTGTTGAGTGTGATTTCCTTCCTCTGTCATTGCAGGGTGCGAAAGAGGACCCAGCCCAGAGTAAAGAGCCAAAGTTCCTGGGTAAGGCTGGCTGGGTGAAGAAGGCCCCTGGCAGACTGCTGGCGAGCTATAAGGACCGCTACATCCATGTGGAGAAGACAGAGATTGTGGTGTATGAAAATGAGGTGTGTCACCATTTCTGCCACAAGTCATGTCTTCATACTCGAACAGCACACTCAGTAATTTGAACCATATTACTGTACAGACTCATGTCAACTGTTGAACCGTTACATTCAGTTCTGTTTTCATATCACAGACACAAAATAGTTCAGAATTAACAACAGTATCAGATATCAGATATATCTGGGTACAAAGACAGCACAGCACTGATTCAGTGATATTAATAAAAAGCTATGATAACCAGCTTTATCCTTTAATTTAAACAACATATTTGCAGATAATTAACCCATAACCTTGTGTTGCAGGACCTGCAGAACTGCTTAGAGAGGCTCGACCTGGAAAACTACGATCATTGTCATGAATTAAAGAGCCCCTTCAAGAAGAAGCACAGACTGATTCTGATTCGATCATCCAAGCCTGGAAATAAGGTCAGCAAGTAGAGTGGGCAGCATGCAAGTGAGAAATTTCATTGTGACACAAAATTTGATAGATCCATTTTTAAATGATCAATACTCTGGCAAAAGATATAGAGAAATTTAAAGGGGAAGCAGTGCCAGCCTGTGGCATAGGCCAGAGGTTTCCAACTGGTGGGGGAAGAAAAAAATAAATTTTATCTTTTACCATTTTTTACTAATACTATTACTACTGTTATTTTGAAATATGACATAAGGCCATAAGACTACAACGACATAGCAAAGCCTACTAAATAATAGAGAGGCCTTCTTTTCTGAGTCCCTTCCACCCCCTGGCCCCCCTCCCAGCTTGTTACACTTTCTCTGCTCTCTGGGGGAGCGATTTATCCGACATCATGTGAACCCCGAAACACACTGTATAGTTATCGTATAGAAATGACAAAAGCTCTCTGGTGCCCACTCAACTACCACTACACTACTGAGAGGAGTGGATGTGTAGAGAAAGAAATCCTTGTTGAAATCGGCAGGAAAAGAGCTAGTTATCGTTACCTCTAAGCAGCCGGTGGCCGCGAGGAACAGCTAGAGGGGTCACATTGATTTACATTGTGAAGCGTTCTAGCTCTAGTCTAGTTAGTAAAAATTAGCATTTGGGGACGGTAAATTATAACATTCTCATGTAATCTGTGAGCCAGGGGGAGGCTCACCTAGGGCACCAAATGTGCCAGGGCTGCCTCTGAGGGGAAGTATTATAGTTTCCCTTATTTTCTGTCATATACATATAAGACCTTCAGAAAATGAGGTAAATGTATGGTAAAGTAATATCAGTGAGCAAAAACCTCAGGCTTTAGACCATTCTGAATACTCCAAGTGTTTTTTCCTCTTTCGAGACCAGCTGATGTCAGCTTGTGAAGGATTTCTTTGTATGGTTGTCTGGGCATGCTACTATGCTAGTGTTTAAATGTAGCCTACACTGCTACATGTAGCTACATGCTAACATCAGGGAAACATGTAATCTTGGATGCTCTGATTTTGGATCATTTTCCTGCTGCAACATGTCCAGTTGTGTTTAGGAATTGTATTCGTGATTTTTTACAGTAGAAACTGCCGGTATTCTCCGTCACAGTCATTCTCCAGCTGCAAAGGATACAAAGGATTCAGATCGGCTGACCAGTCAGTCGGAGCAAACTGGACTTTTCAGGAGGGGAGCTCAAAGAGGCAGCAGCTAAACAGAGCAGTTAAGACAGAGGGTTAATACAGGTGTTCCAGCACAGACAGTATGAGGAAAAACTAAGAGTTTTTTCAACATTTAAGTGTATAAACAAGTTCTCGTAGAAACATTAAGTACAAGCATCAGCCTGAAATGATCTTAAAGGGTCTGCTTTTATCAACATTACACCTTTTCAGTTAATCTGTAATTTGTACAATATGCATCAACTTCTCCTCCAAGTGCCGAATTATTTCTAACTTTGAACGATAACATTATCAAACTAAAAGTATCTGTGTGGGTGTATCTGCGCAAAGTGAGAACTTAAAATGTAGATCAGCTATCAAACTGTGACATATGGAAGTGGGAAGTGAAACTGAAGAAGCAAAACATGTAAATGACAATAGCAAATGGACAACATGTACTCACAACAAATGCTATTCTCCGTCACAGTCATTCTCCAGCTGCAAAGGATACAAAGGATTCAGATTCACCTACTCTACTGTGTCTGTCCCACCCTGTAGTAAGTTTAAAAACTAATTTCATTATCTTGGGTTGAAGAGCAGCTCAAAACCCTGTTTTAGCTTCAGCACGCCCCCTTCACAGATTCAGAGATGCACTTGAACTCTGACACACATGCTGACAGATAGTTCACTATCTGATACCTGAAAACAGAAGTTGTGATGTTTGGTCATGGTGTAACAAGATTGTTGTGAAGAGATAATTCACTTTTGACTGAACGTCGACAAAAGTGTTTCACAAAGAGATTTAAATAAAACAGAGGCATGATCAAATAGTAGTATAATATAAAAAATATATATATACATTTCATGTATGATTATCGTGGCCAAAATAATTTAAAAAAATCAAACATAACTAAAACTGGAATCACATAACCTTACTTTTTATAAATAAAACAAATATTTTTATTGCATCACAGACAGGACAAAGGTCTTTTCTTAGTAAACATCCATTTAGCGGAAAAACAAACAATCTTAAAAAAGCTAATCAGAAATCAAAGCCCCTGGTATGGATAAGGATAAATTAATTAAAAAATGGGCTGCCTTTGTAATTGTTGCAGCCCGAAATGCCCGATTTTTTTGGCAGCATTTCTAAAAAAGATACCTTAAGCCGTTTTTTCTATCACGACAAGAATTTAAAAAGAAAACGTATTTTTTAAAAGTGTAAAATTATTACATTATTATTATTACATGATGCATTTTTAGAGCCAATATTGGTGTAAAATGAAATAGATATTAAAAAAAATCTTTGCTTATCCAAAGTTTTCTTTGATTTAGAAGGCAACAGCGAGGTCCACGAGGATGAAACAGGCCTTGTTTTTAGCTGGTGGAGACCAAAACTGAGCTACAAGAGAGGGAATGTTGGATTTAAATCCATCAGGAGGACACAAACATGACTTTGAATAAATGCTTATGTCTGGATATGTAATAAGGCAACTGTTTGATAACCTAAATCATCTGTAACAACTTAAAATGATGATGATGAGTGTGTGGATGTGGACATGCTGAAGTATGAGCCTGTCTTTGCACTGTGCGGTAAACTCTTCAGCACAGTTTCAATAAGGCTGTGGGCTGGTGTGAGTTGTCGTCACTTCCTCGTTGAGGTCAGCTTTTATTTTTGTGCACTGGCTCTAAGTAACTGAGTGAACAGTATTTAAATAATTATTTACCCAGGGTTGATTTAATGAGCACATATGCTGTTGTAGAAACCTGCCACCTGCCAGTGTTATTTGTTTGCATCTCTGCCAGAGCAGCTGGAGGGGCACCTCAGCAGTTTATAAAGAGACACATGTCAGTACCCAGCCTGAGGTCTGAGCCCTCTAGTTACAAACCACAAGCTTCTCTAACCTTTACACCAATGCTGCTCCCACACAGCGCTACAGTGCTGTTCTCAGTCACTGAAATGGTGAAAGACTCATCGAGATCTCTTTGTCCAGACTAAGAGTTAGGGTGGGTTCATATAAATTTGTATATTATATATCCGCTACGGATAAATGGTACATTTAAGAGGCAAATATTGAAAGTTGACTTTAAATGTTTGGTCACATTCTTTAGCTCGTTTTCTTGTGTTTGATATTTGCTGATCTAAATAGGTCATAAGACTATCTTTTGTTTGATAGAGAGGAACTTAGCAGTTTTTTCACATTTGATTATATTTTTTAAAAAATTTAAATATGTTGATATTAATCCTAGAAATGTTTGGGAAAAGTAATTGTTTTGGTGTTAGTACTGGGACTCATTCTGTTGGCAGTGATATAGAAAATCTTTAGGCTTTCTCCAGCCCTCATTAATATCATTAAAGGTGCAGTAGTTAACTTCTGGGTGAAGAAGAAGGGTAATTTAAACTAAGACGCCAACAAAATTGTCTAACTGGAGCGACAACGAGATTCGGGAACTTCTGACATCATCAGACAAATTCAAGGAGCTTCAAGATACTCAGTTGTTTATGACCAAATTACAATCCAGCTCTACCCAGGCACTAAATCTGGCCCAAATCAAATGGAGTATTTCAATCAGGAGAGACAGAAGAATGAAGTAAAGATAATGTTTGATACAGAATATGAGTGTACAGATTAACACATGATTTGTGATGATTAAGATTTAACAGAATTCTTTTGCGCTCGGACACCAGAGGGAGATATTTTGTGATTAAGGGACATATGAGTGGCAGCAGGATAAATCCCCCATGAAGTCCACACACTGGTGGTGGTGGTGGCTGCTGACAGCTGAGGCGGATGAGGCTGATCAATCTATAAAGACTAGGTCAGAGGTCGGCAACCTTTATTACTATAAGAGCCATTATTGGCCAGGCTAACCACTGATATTGAAGTTTAGCAAGATTAAGAGGATAAGGCGCCAGGTCGTCGACGTATAATGCACATTTTAGTTGGTGCAACATGAAAACATTTCTTATTTGATGTGTACGCTGAACATTTTTACAGTTGTAGGATGCAATAATCACTTTAGGCCTACAACAAAGACAAATAAAAATCTGAGTCGTTATTCATTGCCGTACAATTTTATGTCAAAGACACAGGGAGCCAGTGGAGAGGGTCCAAAGAGCCGCATGCTGCTCATGAGCCGCAGGTTGTCTACCACTGAACCAGGTGGTGATGGAGAGGTGGAGGGTGCGCAGGACTGCAGCAAGAAAGATCTGCAGCCGAAAAAGAGCCATATCAAAAATGGGGAGCAGTAGGATGATAGGCTGACAGAGAAGGGCGCCCCCTTGGCTTAAGAGCCTGACCATAAATCGCAGTGTCGCAGCTTCAAGTCCAGCCTTCACCTTTGTTGCATCTCTATCCCTCATTTCCTTCCATCTCTCTTTAAAATGGACAAAAATATTTTAAGAAATGCAGCATCAAAAATGTAACACACAAGTAGTGAATTATTTTGCCATAGTAGTGCAAAGAGACGTGAGTGAAGACTTTTCCAACGTCACAACTTGAACAATTGCCATTGTGACAATGTGGACAGCTTGTGTGTGTGTGTGTGTGTGTGTGTGTGTGTGTGTGTGTGTGTGTGGGTGGGTGTGCGTGAGTGAGACGGACAGAGGTGCACTTATTACTTCACAAACACACTCTCTGCTCTCTGGTGCATGTGTGTCAGTTTTTCCCCCTGTCTGGATGCAGCGACCAGTCTGCGGAGTGAGTCAGACACCAGTGTACACAGATGAAACTGAGCCCTAGACCTGAGCTCTGTCTGAACATGCTGCTGTCTTTACTGATTTGAAACACCATCAATTTCAGGTTGTGGCTCTGTAACTTGTAATGATTTTTTGATGAAGAAATTAAAGGCAGCCTATGGAGATTTCCACTTGTAGTAGGACTTCTGTTCCTACCTTTCCTCTAAAGTGGTCCACAGTTTTCTTGGCAGCCTTATGACAATAAACAAAGGTTACAGTATTGTAATCCTAGTTCCTACTGGACTCTGAGTAATACTCTCCTCCATTCAGAAGCATGCATTCGTCCACTGAAATTTGCATAAATATAGCCGGCCAATCAGGATATGCCCACCAAAATACATGTGGACTCCACAGCAGAGTCCTGCGTAGGACTATTTTCCTGATTTTCTCATTGTTACGCCCCCGTCTAGAGGGGTAGGAGCGCAACATGAAACTGTGGAAGGCTGCTCCCTCCTTGGTCCCCAAACCAGATAACTCACAGCAGGAATTGCAGTTCAAAGTGAAGTTATTTATTACTTTATTAAAAACAAACAAAAATACACTCACTAAATCTGGCTCCCTAGGATGCATCAGAAACATGGGAAAAATATACAAAATGGCAGCCCACCCCTCCAGCTTCAAAGTGAAGTTAGAAATAATAAGAGTGAACTACTGAAACAAATTAAATGCTCACAGTGTTTCTACAAACACAAATACGAAAATCTCACTAAGACGGCCCACAGGAGGCACGGTCACTACAGAAAAGCGAAATCTTCAGATTTAACAGAAACACAATACTAAAGGTGTAGAGGCAGAGGACAGGAACGCTGCTGCTGTCAGACAACTGTCGATCGGCCTGTGGGGAAGCCGAGGATCGGGGTAGTTGGGGAGCCAATCAGCGGTCCACACTTGCCCAGACTGAACCCACACCTCCAGCCTATCAGCGCCTCACCTGTATTTAGGAGACAAAGATCCTCACACACAAGAAGCACTTGCTCTCACAATCAAACATGTGAAGGACACAGAGAACTGAAACACATCAAAATCAGCCGGAGCCGTAACACATTCTGACCATACGTGCCCGCACAGTAGATTAGTTATCAATAGAGAAGACTCAATAGAAACGGAGCTCCAAAAAAATCCAATCTAAACGGCAGATGCTGATACTGTGTCAGTGTGCCACGAATAAATGAATGTATGGGAAACTCTGGTTTTGGTATCCATCGTCTGTTAATTTCTGAATAAAGTAAAATAAAAAAAGGGAAATGTTGCTTAAAAAAAGGTGGAATATCATCATTCAGCATTTCAAAACAATCCCCTACTTGTTGAACTCCGAGTTCCTGAATCTGTTAGTAGTTTGCAGTCCATTGTGGTTGTTCAGTGTGAATGAAGTAAGTGGGTCTGACCAGGATGTGAACAGCTACTTGGCCGCCTCTTGGTTTCTCCGGGGTAACCCTCTTCAGCTCTGGCTCCGCATGGCTGAACGATGCCAAAAAGATTTATTTAAAGCAGCACAGCAGCAGCAGTGTGTCTCACCACCAGTCACCTGCAGCTGCTTCTCTGCAGTTAAGATACTGTAAGGTACACTTGTAGATTTAAGATACAGAAATGTTAGGTTTTGACAGGCAGGGTGAAAGACTTAGTTTTCTGTGTGTAGAAGAAAAAAGTTCAGAAAAAGGAAATTCTCCCTAACACACACTGTTTGTTATTTTAAAATGACTGTTGTGTATCAACAGCTGACATGAGTCATTTCTCTGTCGACAGGTCCATGATGTGAAGTTTCAAGCGGCATCTGCCGAGGAGAAAGACGCCTGGATTAAAGCTCTGCTCGATGGCATCAATCGAGCAAAGAACAAAATCTTTGATGAGGTAAACGTCTCTTCATTTCAGCCCTCACTGAGTTTTCATACACGTTCAGCTCCTCAGAGCTCAGATGGATTCAGTGGAAAAGTGAATGAATAAGCGTAATGTTTTCACAGGTGACGGTTGATGAAAGCAGTAATTTAGAGCATGTTACTCGATCAAGGCCCAAAGGAAACCGTAACCGACGGCCACCAACCAGGATACACATGAAAGAGGTTTGTGTGTGTGTGAATGTGAGAATCCATTCATGTGTGTGTGAAACAAGACACTGTGTGGTTAGCTCTGCTGCTACAGTAAGTAAGTGAAGCTTTAAATCTCAGCTGAGTTTCTTGCCCTTTGCGTGGTTTTCTTATTGGTTCAGACACACACGGTTAGTATGAATGTGTGACTGTCTCTGGATAAGAGTGTCTGCTAAATGGCCAAACGTCCTCATGTCACAAGGTCTGTACTATGAAGCAGGATTTGTGGTTAGGGAGGTAACATCAGGTTTAACCCTTCAGGTGTATGGCAGTTGCTATCAGCACCCAAGTGTACAAAGCCAACAATGCTACAGGAATGATACACAAATGGGTCTTTTGAGCTATTCTGCTAAAGTTTATGTAGCCTACACAGTGTGCATTCAGCAGCTTTATAATCCTCAAACCTGAAAATAATAAGTCAACTATCAACCAGCTCAGTCAATTCTGAGTTTTGCTAACCAGCCACAAGCATGTGTATGTAAAAGAGGTGGGACTGTAAATTAAAAGTGAGATCATTAGAACCATTAATGAAGTACTTAATATGATATGAGAGGTAATATTTATTACATGTTTATGGGACAGCAAAAAGTCACATTTATTGGTGTTAAATGTAAACGATAGCCTACAATAGTGTCCCTTTTGTCAACGAAAAGTATGACTAAATATCATCGTCAACGAACCTTTATCACGTGACGAAAACGAGACGAGACGCAACGTAAATGGCGGTCATGTGACGATAACTATAATTAAATATATAATGCAATATTGTTGACTAATAAAAACGAGACTAAATGTGGTTTACAAAATAAAACCTCTGCTAAAATGTCTCTTCATTTTCGTTGACCAAAACGAGACGAGATGAAAGCGGACGCAGACGGATTACAGCCGTGATGATATACAGTACAACATCACTCGCTCTCATGTGATATTGCTTTTATACAACAGTTCAACAACAGCTTAAACAGCAATGCTGAGTAAGGAAATGTTAACAAAAGGTGATGAAATAAATTATTTAAGTATGTTATGTAGCTCCGCGAAAAAAAAACAGTTCCCCCAGTCTGTTGCCAGGCAAGGCGGCACACACACCAGGAACTCACAAGCTACTTTGTATTTACATTGATCTGCAACTGTGTAACTTCGTCCAGTTCGGCTGATGAAACGTTGGCAAACCTGGACGTTGGCACGGCCGGATTCAGCTTCCACTCTCCCTCATCAGTACCTCATCAGATGATCATTGAGAATTCCTGACTGTGTTCGCTTCATTTTTGCTCCTCTCCAGTTTGTCGTGGTCGGCTGATGTTACACAGACACACCTGGAGGTCTGCACAGAAGAGTCCTGGCTTTCCTTTTCCTCGTCCTCTCCTGACAACCACTCATAATTTAATTCAAATGTAATTTTGGGGAAAATATCCATCTTCTTGGTGTAACGCTATAGTGTCAGTTTGTGTCAATGTAGCGAGTGTGACAGTTGGTTAATTAACGGCTGTATTTATATTTATAACACCTGTGAGCGGAGTGATTTTACTGTTACAAGTCCCAGTGATGTTATACTCTATATCAGCACTCACGGAATGCCTCTCGTCCAATCAAATTACTCGGTCGGAACTAACTGTTGTATAAATAAATAAATATATATTTAGCTCTAAGTGGGAGCTAATTTAGAAAAGAAAATTTTGGTTTGGTTATACTATACTAGGTACTTATACTATATTGACTGGGTATAATAGAATTGCATTACTAAAAAGAGACTAAAATACAATTTTCACTGACTAACACTAGACTAAAATGTCATCAGTTTTCGTCGACTAAAATGAGACGAAAATAGTCATGGATTATTCTGACTAAAATAAGACTAAAATGCTCAGACTATTAGTTGACTGAAACTTGACTAGACAAAAAAAGAGTATGAACGTGACTAAAACTAATAAAAACTAAAATGACAGTTTGACACAATGACTAGACTAAAACTAAAATTAAAACAGGCCGCCAAAAACAACACTAGCCTACAATCTTACAATACACGAAGAAGCTGTAGAAACACTAGAAATAATTTACAAATGTTAAAAGCAGACAGAGGCTTTTAATCTGAAATATCTGTACAGGAAGTGCTGAGTGTAATAGACAGCAGCTTTGCAGCGAATGAAAAAAGAAAAGAAGAGATCAATATTCATTTGTGAATGGAAACAGTATTTCTTTTAAAAAGAGGAACCAGTCGTTGTGTTTGTATAACAGCTTTTATTTTAGAAATGATGGCACATTGGCTTTTAATTTAACTAACTGTCTTGTTTGTGTGATTTTTTTTTTCCCCTTTAGATAGCTGATGTGTCGTCTGATGGTATCCTGCGCTTGGATCTTGATCTTGAAGATGCCACAATTCCTAATGGGACCCATCATGCAACTGTTGACGGCACTGGAGCCCCCAAAGTGGCCCAGGAGGCAGGAGGTGCTGAGGAGGAGGCTAAGACTGAGCCAGAGGTCAGTCCCCAGAAAAAGGTCCTCAAACCTCCCATGCCCCCCATCAAAGAGGCTAAACCCAGTACAATACCTGAGGATGAACCAGATAAGGATGAAGCCCCTGAGAAAAAGGTCCTCAAACCTCCCATGCCCCCCACCAAAGAGGCGAAACCCAGTACAACACCTGAGGATGAACCAGATAAGGATGAAGCCCCCGAGAAAAAGGTCCTCAAACCTCCCATGCCCCCCACGAAAGAGGCGAAACCCATTACAACACCTGAGGATGAACCGGATAAGGATGAGAAAAAGGTCTGTATAATACTATACAATGCATAACTATTTGTGTATGTCTTTCTGTTTGGATAAAATGGTCAATAAAATATGATTTCATGTGTTCAAGGTCCTGAAGCCACCTATGCCTCTGTCTAAGGAAGCCAAGCCCTGCGCTTCACCTGTTGAAGAAGCTACAGAGGAGGACAAAGCTGAGAAGGTGGCTGAAAAGAGTCCTGATGCCAGGAAAAAGACAGTTCCACCACCAACCCCTCCCAACAAACCCAGCTCCAGCGGCTCCATAAGCAACCTTGTAGAGGCCTCACAGTCCAGGCCGAACTCCCCTCCCACCCCTCCATCCAAAGAGAAGAAGCCCTCCCATCCTACTGTGGAGCCGGACCAAGAGGTTCAAGACACGGCTGATGAGAATGAGGAGAAGGAGGAAGGTGATAAGAAGGAGGCAACAGGAGAAGCTGTGGAAACAGATGAGGCTACACCCAGTGTCAAAGATGATAAACCTGAGAGTCCCAGCGAAGAAGGAGAGGTTTCTGAAGAAGAATCAGGGGAGAGTAGTGGCGTAAACGAAGCATCCGACAGTGAGCCCCAAATCCCTGCAGAGCCCATCAGAAAGAGCCCCAGTCCTCTTCTAACCCCCAAGAAAAAGCCTGAGAAACCTGTTGAGCCTGACACGCAACACACAGATGACAACACAACTGTAATGCAGACTAATGAGGGACAGGACCCCACTGCATCACTGCAAACAGCCTCAGATACCTCAGCCAGTTCTCCTCAAGCAGAAGAGGCACCACCCAAGAGTGAACCCCCCTCAGTAGTTGTCTCTTTGGATGACAGCCTCAACTTGAGTCCACTGATCTGTCACTTGCCCGGGGAGAAGAAAAAGAAGACAGAGGAGAAGTCTGTAGACAGTGGTCAGCACTCAGATGATGATAGCGAAGGCTCTGGGACTGAAGACACACTGGCAACTTCCACGGCTGCATTGAGAGGAAGCCATCCTAGTCTGGATGTGTTGGACACCAGTGAGGATGACGTTCAGATCCCTGTTAGTATAAGGCTTACAAAGGTCCCACCCAAGCCTCAGGTTAGACCAAAGGTCTTTCCCTTTCAGCGCTCGCATCCCACTCCTCCTCTCAAACCCTCAGTCAAGGCCAGGTCGGCCTCCAGCGGAGATCTGCTGTCTGACTCTTCAGTCTGTATTCAGGTGACACAACATAGCACACCAGTGGCTGGAGGTGACAGGCCTCCTAGTGTTGATGTCATAAAACTTGAGACTGAGGTGGCGCTGGAGATGGAAAAGACAAAGGAGCTCCTGAGCCAAGTGTCCCAGTCCGAGGAGGGAGGTGATGCGGCGGGCATGCCCCAGGATCTGCTGGCCCAGGCCATGGAGAAGCTGCAGAAGGCTGACGATGTCCTCAGGGAGGTCAATAAACTGAAAATTGCAAAGAGCCCATGCAACAGGAAGAGCTGGTGAATGTCAGTCAGAGCAGATTGACTTGGAACTGACCGTTCGCTAAAAGCTTCTCCTGAACAGTGATTGTCCAGTCATGGCATAGCAACCGGCCTGTCAAGCTTTGGATTTCTTCACATACGGGCGGCTAAAGTAGAAGTAATATTCAGTTTACAAAGGCTTTGGAGGGCCATGTCTTTGTGGCCTGTCCAAAACCAAAAACACAAGCAAAGATTTAAGGAATTGATTTAACAATATGTTTATCTGCCCTAATGTGAGCTGCAACCGTTAGCATGTCTGGCTAACTAGCTTACTACCTACAGTAGTAACTGAGCGGTACTTTCAAGGTCTTTCTAGTAACCTATCATTAAGCTACAATGAGGTTACAGTTGAAAAAACAAAAACCTATTCACAGCTAGCACAGAAATGAGTAAGCCTCCTGCAGCTCTTTAGAAAAGGCAGACATTCCCTGCAGCATAACAGCTAACCGTTAGCGTGACATTACTGACAAGTTCTGACAGAAAAGCCCGCACCTCTGGCTCATACCCTAGTAACAGGCTTGACAACGACACATTGATTGACACATATATGAATTCAGATGTGTGATGCATTGTTGTTATTAATATATATATATCGAGTTAGGTACTCCTGCAGTGAATCCTCATACCTCCATACCCGTGAAATAGTGCCCCATGAATGACGTTATGTCTGTAAGGTAAAGATACGGAGGTTAAGTTCAGGAAAAGACACATGGTAACGATGTACCTTAACATAACTCAAAGTTCACACGGTTCCAAACACCAGTTTTGTGACCCGTCCACCACCAACCTGCCTCCTTTCTGACTCCGGACAGGGCATTGTTCACATGATCACAGCCTTCCCAGACACGTGGATTATACTCAGACTACTGGCTCATGATCACGCAGGATGTGTACAAATTTTGGGGCATTACTTTTTGTAGGAAAAAGTACAAACAGTGCATGAGAACAGCCTGAATAATGAGTGGGACAGAACATGATAAACGCCTACGCTAGTGCTGAAATTAGTAAAACGTGTATAATCAGTATTTTGATTGTGCTTAAAATTCGGACAGTTGGTAGTAAATGTTAAAAAAACAGATATTTACAGATATTTGTCGGGCCTCATGACATGACAACAAACCGAGATGTCTAATCACCATGCACTATGGAAGCTGCTATTTCCCCATTGTGTGGAGGTCGGTTGTGAATACCATCAGAGTTTAAGGCCCAGACGCACCAAACTTAAAAGGACTAGTGACAACAAAAGCCCCCTGCCGTGTCGCCTCCCTGTGTCTCGGTCAAAAAGTTGCACATGAACACACCGCAAAAATTTCAACCGACGGCCAACCAGCACGTAGACAGCAGACACCGGAAGACCGTTTTGACACTAGTTAGCATGTTAGCAACACAATCTCATGTTGAAAGAACAGAGCATGTTTACTGTGAGCCAGTAAACAGAAAAGAGCTAAATGGTGAAAGAAAAATACCTGATGTTACAAGTTTGTTTTGCTCTCACTCCCTCTTGACTTTAGCTCTTTGTTTACTTTCCTCACTTCTGTTTCTTTACTTGTGCGCTGAGCGGAACTACCAGTCAGAGTGATTGCATTCACTGATGGGCTTCGCTGCCGTCCACACCAAATTCAACATGCTGAAGTGGCAGAAAATAAGCAAACTAGCCCAGATGATGGCCAGTGGTGCAAGACACACTGCAGCAACGAGGGCCACAGCCCAGTGGCCCAACATTGACCAACGACCAACTGTCGGCTTGGTGTGTCAGGGCCTTTAGACGAACGTTAGCTTCTCTGTCCTTCTTTTCATTGGATTTCGTCAAGTTTACACCCCAGCAAACCCAGGCAACATGACCCAGGATATTGTTCCTTTTACCAAATACATTCTAAAAGCCTTTTACCTTGTAATGTTAATAGTTTAGATTGGTTTATTTGAGAGGGGACAAATTAATAAATACACATGGTATAAAAGATGTCGAAATTCGCCACAAAGCTATTTTTCATCTGTAATGCTTTGGCTGAGATGTTACACAAGGCTACCTAAAATACAACAAAGCACAAAAAACTGAGGTGTCTGTTAACAATTAAAAGTAATTCGTACAGTTTAAATGGAAACAGCACAGTTTTTAATCAACTTGCGGAGCTAACATTAGACTGTGTATCTAATTGGAAAAAACTGTATGATATTTCAGTGGGCAAAATCAATAGCTAGCTCGAAATGAGAAGTTGCTTTTGTCTTTCTCTTATGAAATGGTTCCCTGTGACTTTCTAAAGAATCAGCAGTTATAGCCTATGTAATGAAATGGAAAGCCTGACGGATGTAGCAACACACGCTAAGGAGTTCAGGGTTTAGCGAACGGTCAGTTGATGAACTTGTGCAGAAAATTTTTTGATGGTCATGCAGCACATGCAATTGTTCGCCTATAAATAACTAAGTGCAATTATTTCTAGTTTAACTTTCCCTGTAGCTGAAGGTAATGCTTAATGTTCTACTGTGTATTGTTTATTTTTTGTATTATATGAAATATCGGACATTTTCAAGAAGGATTACTTGAAAGTTAATTAGAGAATAAATAATATAATGACAAAGCAGTACTGTCAGTACAATAAGAACATGCAAATAAAGTACTAAAAAGTGTTAATACCAAATTACACAACAACTTTAATAGTGTACTCGTCTTTGTGGATTAAAGAGGCTTAGATTATATGTTTTTCTGGCAGTTTATATGAGGGAGTTTATATTGTACATAGTTTATACTTTACCATAGCATATGCTGTTTATTGTTGATGAGGAAAGATGAACCAGCCCAGCTCAGGAGTTTTCTGAAATTAACCTTTTCAGACTAATCATGTGATTAAAGCAAAAATGAAGAACTGCTTCTCCACTTAGAATGATTACAGTTTATGTCATACTGATTTTGTACATAACAGAACAAAGAGCTTGTAGCAGCACTTTCGGCTCACTAACCTCTCTTTTAGTTTGATTTTATGAGGCACATGTGCTCCTCAGTGATTTTCCTCACAATTTGAATCATGATCTCTGAGGGATTCCCCCTATTTGTTGTCTAATGCTTTGTCAAAAAATGTGATGGTAGTGTTTAAGACTATTTTGAATAAATCATACCATTTAGAGTATGCAAGAATATTTTCTAACATTAGATATAATTTTGTACGCTGATAAAATTTGCTACTGCCCAAATAAACAAAGGGAAACTATCTGTTTATGTTTTGTGTCTTTAATGCAGTTTTTCCAGTGGCTGGGAAATATATTAATGTTATATTGATATTGAAGATCTGTTTTCATACCTTGCTGAAATCTGCCAACTTGATTTTAGTCTACTGGCTCAAACTTTTATTCGTTGAAAACAATAATATATTAGCTAACTGACAGACAATTTACAATTTTGCTTGTTTGTTTATATTGTATTTTTTAAGTGAATATGACAGACATCTGCTGGTGATAGCCTCTCAAATGTAAGTATTTACTTTAACCCTTTGAAACCTGAGCAAATCACCTTGATTTCATCTAAAAACATGGAAAGAAGTTAGTGAGAAACGGAAGAAGAAATGACCCAAAAGATGAGCAAGAAATTGGTAAAAAGAGAAAATTAAAAACAAGAAAATTAGTAAAATAACAAAGAAGAAAGACAGAAAGAAGAAGAAATGAAGTTAAAAACAAACAAGGAAATTACCTGAAAAGAGTGCTTGAAACTATAATAATTCTAATTCTGTAACTTTATTTAAAATAGAATAATAATATTAATTATAATTATAAATACACTTTTCCCTCGCTTGTACTTTGAAGAAGAAGAAGATATACTTTATTGAACCCTGAAGGGAAAGTCAGTTTTTTTCCATGTTTTGAGGTGTCGGAGCTGTCTGGCCAGAGCCTGTCGGAAATTTTTTTTGTACAAATATCGGACAAATAATAAGGCTTGCTGTGAAGATAATTGTACCAACTGACCGTCCAAGACACCAGTGCCCTAATTTTTTGTTAAGTGACAATTCTGTTATTATTTTATTTATATGTTAGGGCTAATTAGCATGTATTGTTGTTTTACTGGCTTGTTAGCTTAGCGCGTTATCTTGCTATATAGCTGGTGGAGTCCCCTGGCTCCCCCTCGCTCCTACACAGCTCCACCCTCTCATCCAAAAATTTGCATGTCCAGCTCCAGAAATCCAAGATGGCAGTCCACAAACCAATGGGTGACATCCCGGTGTCTACATCCATTATTTCTATTATTTCTGTGATCCGTATAGGGACTTGAGCCGGTGTTCTGACGATTTCTGCTGCTTTGTCGAAAATTGCTACCACTGCATAAACCAATAGGTCTGTACACGTGCAGGTCAAGCGCTTAGCGTGGACATGTTGCCGAAGGCCTGAAAATTGACTTAGCATGAGTGCTTAACGATAATACGACACAATAGATGCAATTATTTGATATTTATATTCAAGACCAAAGCCAATGTGCAACCTGCAAGCTAACTTGACTTCTTAAATAGGCCAAAAGCGCAAAGAAAAGGGATATTGAGACCATTAATGATAATGTGGACATGTTGCTCGACAATGGACTTAACACATGCAAGTCAAGTGCTTACAGATAATACGACACAGTACATGCAATTATTTAATATACGAAACTTGGAAAATTGGCTCTGTGCATGCACAGAACCACAAAGTTGCACTTCTTGACAGGTAGGAGAAATCGACAGAACACCGGTGACCTTCTGGTCCCCGAGCCAAGTCCTTATGAAATGAGCTGCTGCCACCCCTAATAAAAAATGAAAAAATAAAATAAAAAACACCCCTGCTTACATCTGACCTGTGTGGGGCTGGACTGGCCCCTGGCTACCTGTCATTTTGTGAAAGTACTATAGCACCTGGTCAAAGCAAGTTGACTGTTCCTGAAAATAATAGATTTTAATTATTTATTTTTATTTAACCAGAAAGTCCCATTGATGATGAAATATCTGCACTGCCATACTCATAGGTGGCACAGATCCCAAAAAAAAGGTTGTTTCAAACTTGGAAAAAAAAAGTACCCTAATAATTTTATTTTGAAGGTCGTGGCCGGAAGTCACTACTTAACAGTGTCACTCTGTGTAACTTGACAGAAGTTTGGCACCACAGCACCCAGCCTCCTTTATCTGCTGAAGCTGAACATACTACAGTCAGTGCTACGATGGGAGAGGTGGAAGCAGAGAGACAGAGGCGCCTTTAAACCGGAGTAAAGATGGAGGACGACCTGGTGTCGGAGGATGATATCTGTGAGTATCAACCACCATTGATTTTCACTCAGCTGTGAGCCTCAGGAAGCGACCTGACATCTGTCAGCAGCAGCAGGATGTCCGTGTTCACCACACAGGGGATAAACGCTTTACACTTCTACAACAGTCAGAATGGGCACTGTGTTACTGTAACCATAGTTTCTTTCTTGTCACCATATCTGTGTCTGTTTTTTTATTATGACGGTGGACTTACTGTACAAAATGTGACGTGTTAACCACAATATTCATTTCCTATTAGGCTGCCTGCAGAGGTTTTTTTTAAGTAACTTAGTATATCCACATTTTAAGTGAATTATCTCCCTGTATGAAGACAGTCATGTTACAGCATGCATAAGGAAACGTCGTTGAAACATCAGAGGACGTTTTTCAGCCTCACCCCCATGTGCCTGTCAGACTGACACAGTTTACACATGTCTATTATCAACACATGGCGGAGGGTTTTGAGAAGTCGATCCTCCAGGTGCAATATTCCAGTGTGCTGTGTTTCTTAATACTACAGCCAATAACACATAGGGTTATTACTTGAGTCTTGTACCCCTTTTACACCTGGTATTAACATGCGTTTTTTGTGATTGGGTTGCTCCTGACCACATGAAGCTACAGGTGTAAATACACTCAAAACGCATTGAGGACGGATTGTTATCCGATCTGCCACACCACTTCTGAAGGTGGCGAGGGACGCATTGTGACCACATCGAACACAAGTGTAAATGCAAATGTGTCTCCTATCCACATGCAACAACTCCGTGGGCAGGAATAGGTAAGCGAGGTGCGCCAGCCGGACACAGGAAGAAGGAAGAAGACAACACTCAACGGGTAGTGACTGGCAAGAAAAAGAAAACACGGATGATAGCCAAGGAGGGAGTCACAGTGAGACGAAGTGTCTGCTCTCCATTTGGTTCGACAAAAGTGCCCATACAATAACTCGACTTCACGGGCAGATAACATCTGTTATTGCGGCGCACAGGATATGACATTGTAGTCTGCTGCTGGAAATGTTTGCAGAAGAAGAAGAGGAGGATGTGATGTCAGCGTGATCGGATAGCAAACAGATCTGGATGTGGACACCAGAGATGCATATTAATACCAGGTGTAAATGTATGTGGTCAAGCGCTATGATTGCATTTAAAGGGACAATTCACCCCAAAACCAAAAATACATATTTTTCCTCTTACTTCTTGTGCTATTTATCAGTTTAGATTGTTTTGGTGTGAGTTGCTGAGTGTTGGAGATATGCTGTAGAGATGTCTGCCCTCTGTTAGTAAACAGTATGAGATTTTTGGTGGGCAGGGTTTAGCTGGAGGCAAAACAATTCTCCACAGCCATTTGCTAGCAAGTTATGTTGGCTTGTTTCAGACAATGTAGGAAGATGATGTAAAAAGTGCGTTCAGAAATACTCATTCTGAGTTGTGGCGCGCACTCTGGCACAAACTGAACCATTTGTAAATTCGGAGCACTTTCTGCGACCAACAGGGCTCTCATTTTAGTGTAGAACATCAGACTGAATTTATGAACGCACCATGTCAGGTCACTCTCTCTCCGGGACCGCGAGTGTTACTGGAATAAGTAAACACAGACCAACAGGACCAGACTGGCCGACCCGTCTGCTCTCACTCAGTGGATGGATGATGTCACAGGAAGCTTTGTGGTTGATAACTATGCCAATCTCACAAATTTTGCTATCGAAGCTAACATTCATTAATGCGCTAAATAGTTAGCGTTACGGAGAGATCCAATATTCCTCTTAATACCTCCCCAGTTTCTGATGAGGTGGACATGATAACCCTGAATACACATAACATTATTCATCCCTACAACAGGAAATACTTTTCCCTAACCTGATATGAAGTGTGCACATGTGAGCATTTTTGATGATCGCCTCCGTCCAGTCCTTTGGTCTTATCCCATTTAACCATGGTTGTCTTTGTTTTTGTTGACGAGCAGTGGCGGCTGGTGTGTGTTCAAATTAAAGTTTTGAGCCATGACTCTTTCTATTCTGGCTCCCAGTAACACAACAAGACGACATTTTAAGACTCCTATGTAGCCTACAGCCCTGTGGTGGAGAGTCGTGTTTTGCCTCCAGCTAACAAACTGATGTCATTGTGGTGTCGGCACCTAAAAGGGTCTATAATGGAACTCAAAGGCACTGAACTTGTGGTGCTCAAAGTGCAAAGAAAATACATCTGAATAATCCACAGACCTTGTTGTGAGCAGTTTCATGTAGGAACTATTTTCTGTCTACCAAACTGCTAGCTCACCTAGCAGTGGATGGACCGTTCACTGCTTGGCTGAGAACGATGCCATTAATGATTACATCTCACGCTGTCATGAGCACGAGACTCTCTATGAGTAAATGCACGCTTGCAGTGATGCAGTTGACGTGTGTAGTTTGTTGGAAAAAAAAACTGCTCACAACAAGGTCTGTGGATTATCTTTAGTAACCAGGTCATGATTTCTGGGAAGAGACATTGCTGTTGAGTTTTTCAAAGGTATTTTTGGTGCTTCGAGCACCACAGGCCGAATGCCATCTAGTTCTGTTATACTGGAGAGAAGGCAGACGGCTTGATATTCCTCCTGTCTATCATCCCTGATAGTGCTGTGGTCAGAAAAGGAGTTCCATGATGCTGCAAAGAGGAACGACACAGGGAGAATGCAGGAGCTGATCAAGAAGGGTGTGGACGTCAATGCCAAAAATAAAGTAAGGACAGACAGGTACAATTTTGTGTATCCATGCTGGTCACTGCTTTCAATATTCAGTAGTTATTTTTCACAGCAGCAGCATCACTAAGTCATGTATCTCTCTGCCTGTCTCTGTGCAGATAGACCGTAAAGCTCTGCACTGGGCGGCAGGAGCTGGGAATGAACAGGCTCTGCGTCTTCTACTGGACCATGACACTGAAGTGGATGAAAAGGACTCTGTACGTACACGCATTAGCAGGGGGATAGTGATATGACATGACAGTGATTCCACCCTTAGCCTGTTCTAACGCTTTTACATTTGCTGCACTAACAGCTGACACTCTCCTCCCCTTTAGACTACTGTAGCTCTCTGTACACCTTTATTAGTCAGTCCTCTCTGTCCCGCCTCTAAGTGGTTCAGAACGCCGCTGCCAGACTCCTCACAGGTACCCAGAGGAAAGACCATATCACATCTGTTTAAGCCTCTCTCCCTTGGCTGCCTGTGAAGTTCAGACTTGATTTCCTGCTGTTTCCAGAACTTGCGCTTATCTTCATCTTTACCACAACTTGTTCTGCCAATGACATCTATTTCCCCATCACAGTGTTTCCCCGTCACAATGTTTCACCATCACAATGTTTGCCAGGTCACCTTGTTCTAAGACTTCTCCACAGAGTGAGACCATTCAGGGTTGCTCATTTTTTTTGGCTTCTAACTTGACCTTAAGGGTCAAGTATCTCTAGGCCTTTTCGCCACCACAATGGTCCGGCCCCATCCTACATCGCAGACCTCCTAACCCCCTATTCTACACCCAGGTCCCTCACGTCAGCTGACCCAGGGCTCCTGGCTGTCCCCCGCTCCAGACTTAAGCACAGGGCTGATCTTTTCTGTGTCAGCACCCCCCTCCCGATTAGTTCCACCCCCTTCATTGACTCTTTTATGTCCAGGCTCAAAACTTACTTTTATTTATTAGCATTTGAGTCCCCCTGACGTGGCTTTCTCTGTGCCTGTGTGTGTGTTGTGTCTCTAAATCTGTGAGCTGTGAACCTGACAGTTATGTTGCCTCTCATGTGTGTGTTTTTAGCATTTTATTCCTTTCGTACAGCACTTTTAAATGTGCTTTAGAAATAAATTTGAGTTGAGTTGAGAAGTTACCCAAACCTGTCTGAACAGGTGTGTGTTTAGCTGGCTTTTAAAAGAAACCACAGACTCAGCAGGGTGTAAGGGAACAGGCAGAGCATCCCAAAATTTAGGTGCTTCGGCTGCAAAAGCTCAATCACCGTGTCTCTTAAGGCGAGTGTGAGGGACAGACGACAACTGCAGCGTATTTGATCGAAGACAGTGAGTTGAAGAATACGGGTGAAGTAGTTCAGCTACCTGACTGTGTAATGCTCTGTAAGAATGAGAATTTTGAACTGGATCCTGAAGTCAGTCAAATCAGGGAGCCAATGAAGGGATTTCAGTATAGGTGTAAAATGAGAGCCTCTATTTGATCTAGTTAGTTGGCAGCAGCATTCTGGATTGCTTGCAGTCGAGCAAGAGCAGACAAACTCAGTGAGGAGAAGAGTGCATTACACTTGTCAAAGTGAGATGAGATAAAGGCATGTAGAATCATTTCCTATTCAGCAGTTGAAACAACAGATCTCAGATTCATATGTTCCTCATGTGGAAAAAAAACAAGATTTGGTCAGGTGCTTCATGTGGGTACCAAATGACTGATTGATCAAAATTATCCCACACAGTTTTGACTAAGCAGAGGAAAGAGGCCCAATACTTTGCATAATGAGGGGGACAAGCTTTTCAGGAGCAGCAACCAGAGTTGAGCATGCAAGGATAAAATTATCTGTGGCTTCTACGTCATTGTTACTCATCTTATTATCCAAGATTAAAGAGATGGAAAAATAAAGTCATTTAGGAATGACCGCATCATTGCTGGAGCTGAAACTGTGGGACGGCAGCTTCATAAGGGGTGAAACATCCCCAAAACACTGAGTTTGTCTCAAGAAACAAAATGATCCTCTGTCTTTAGTCTGACTCTAAAGGAAAAGACTATGAGAGATGTATAGCAAAGGAAGATGAGCATGTCCAAAGCATGGATGTGTAACGAGAGCTGGAAGCAGCGTTGGAGGCGCTGCCTTGTTCATTCCTATGACAGTTGCTCAGTGGCTCATGAAAAATGAGCCACTGCATGATGCACTGATGCAGAATAGCAAAGAAGATGTTACATTTAGACAGACTGGGTACGGTGAGACTGGCACTGAGCCTGCTGACACAACTAACTCGGATAGGAACCTTTCCAACGTAAAACCAGCCATTCGACCAGACAATATAAAAGAGGGAGACCAAGGTGAGTTCAGTCAGGAGAGACACCATTATAATGGTGTTGCAGTAACAATCCAAAGTACATTATTTAAGTACTCAGTCCAGACACAGAATACTCTGCCTTCTTACCCAGGCCTGGCAAAGAAATTCAGCCACAAAAAAGGCTCCCCGCCTGAAACAAAACTCAATTTTTTCATCATCCAGCCAAAAGAAATTAACATAGATAGAGGTCATTTTACTGAAAAGTAAATCCCTTATATCTTCATATACAGGACGGTAAAACAAGAAACGAACCTCATCCTCAACTTCACCTTAATTTCACAACAAACAAAGTCTGTCCTCCTCTGGGGCAGTGTTAAACTTTCCAGTCTTGATAAGTTCATGAGCGTAACTGTGCACACAGGGATCTTTATCTTTTGTTTAGATTATACTTCACGGAAGGTTCCACACTGAAGCTATTTGTTATGAGACAATGAGTTTCGGTTCATACCATATGTCATCAGACCATTTTTCTGTAAACATGCAAAGCATGTCGCTTCTAATCTCCTGAATAGCAGAGGTTAATATTTTCTGGAAAATAAATGACAAGTTTTTCAGATAAAATAATGATTTCAACCTGTCAGCCCGGGATGACAGTGGGAGGCGTCCCAATTGAAAATCTTTTCCATGAGTCTCTGATCCGACATCTTCACAAGTTAATTCCAAAGCCAAAACATTTGACATTTATGCCTGATGTTTGGAGGTTGCCATCCCATATCTCCACTTATGGCCAAAACTGAAGTAAATTTATGGACACTCAGGAAGGATCAAATTGCCCTATAATACACTGTGTTAGAAGTTGTATGGTGTATATTTATGGAGGATGATGAATCCTTAGTAGAATAGGGAACGCGCCTCCCTGGGGTCTAGACACTGGTGGTGGTAGAGGTGGTGAAGATGAGATGAGAAGAAGATGGAGAAGTCCTGATGATCTGGATGAGTAGAGGAATGATCCCTTTGGTGACCTTGTGCTGGACTCTGGATATGATGGCTGGAGGTGAACAGGGTGGAGGAGGGTGTGACAGTGCTGCCTAAAATGTCAGCTGACAGCAGCAGAAGAGAGAGCAGATTTAAAATTTTGCAGTAGCATCCTGATTGGCTGATAGAGATCTTGCCGAAGTTTGATTGGATAATTAGAAGAGTGAAGAAGTAGAGGGAGTGGGATGGAGAGAATTGTGAATGGATGAGCACAAAGAAAGTCTTCCTGATTGAACTCATGCTGAGCTTCATTAGGCTCATGTGCTCCTTCATATACTTGTACTATCAGAGCTTCACTGTCATGTAATGGTCTGAAATGTTTGTCCACAGTTTGGCATGAATGCTCTGCTCCTGGCATCGTGGTTTGGCCACCTGAAAGTCCTGCAGATCCTGGTGTCCTGTGGAGCAAAGCTCAACTGTGAAAACAAAGTAAGAGCTGCATCATTTCGTCATCACTGCAGAGTCAAACTATGGGCTTATTGTGAGAGTGCCACACATTTTTGCCTCCAAATTTTCAAAACTTTTCCTTGACTTTACCACAGTATTTTACCCAATTTCTATGACTTTATTTAAGCAGTTTATAGTCTATAGCGAAAGTGTGTAATGTGAAATATGTACTAGGGATGTCAGTCTGTTGAGCGTCTTTTGCTTGTCTTAATGTTGTAACTCTTGAGCATAACTGACTAGAGTCGCCTCCCTCATGTTGCAAATGTGCTTGCGCTTGCTAATTTTACTTGCTTGTACGACATTCCCACCGCCAACCTTTTGTTAACATCATTCAGACATCAACTTTCACGCAATGTGAAAGACTGTGATTTTGCACTCAGGGATTGTTTTAGTTAGTTGAGATTATCAGTTAAAAACTGCACTTTAAAATATAACTATCATTTTTTTTATGTTGCCTTTTGTGTTCAGTGTTCTTGTGTTTAATCAACAAGAAATTTTATGAATTTTAGCAGGATACTGAAAGCAGCAGAAGGCAGAACTGAGCACACTTTATGATCTATTTCTCTTAAGTAATGTTAACGTAGTCAACAACATTATTGCATATCGCATGTTTTCTTCATATTGTGCAGCCCCGTCTCACACACTAATGTGTATCACATGATACTAGTGAAGTTTCAACAGTCTCTTAGCGCAGCACTAGATTTTAATTAGTAATAAAAGGAATGTATTTTGCGAAACATTACACGTTTTGGGTTTTCTATGAACACATTTTAAACAACAGTAAGCTGCACTGAATTCAAGCTCAAAAAATGAAGACAGAAAATGACAAGAAGGTCCAGAAGTCAAGATGTCAAATAGCAAAAAAAGGAGAAGTCACAGATGAGAGCAGGTTCACACTGAGCACATCATCTTGTAACATCATCCGGCATGGGTTGGCGGTAGGTCAGTGATGGTCTGGGGAGGCATATCCTTGGAGGATCGCACAGAGGTACTGCTGTTAGGTACCGGGATGAAATCCTCAGAGCGATTGTCAGACCGGCCTCATGTGGCCAGAGTGTGTGAGCAGTTCCTGGATGATGAAGGCATTGATGCCACTCACCAGCCCTCTTGGTCCCCTGGCCTAAATCCAACTTGTATCGGTGCATCTAAAGCCACCAAGTACCACCGCAAACTGTCCAGTCTGTCGTCCCACAACGGGGAAAATTTACATCATTACAGCATTTGAAATCCCATTGTCATTGTGTCTGTTTGTGTGTGTGTGTGTTAGGATGGTCTGAGTATGCTGCACTGTGCCGCCCAGCGAGGCCACATCAGAGTGTTGGAGTTCATCATGGAGGACCTGGAAGACATCTGTCTGGACAGAGTTGACAAAGTGACTCTTAGTGACACTATTTTAAATTCACAGACTGATGTTGTGCAAATTGTAAAAATAGAAATATCTTACTGTAAAATATACCAGTCTAAATCCTCCCTTTCTTTCCACATCTTTGCTATAACAAACATTTTGCTGTTAAATTAAATTCCATTGAATGAACAGGACATGACTCTTCTATTTGAACACTGTGTGTATACAGTCTGTGTACAGTCGCTCCTGTGTGTAACCTGCTGATGTCTCTCTCACCAGTCAGGGAAGACTGCGCTCCACCTGGCTGCTGAACACGGACAGTTTGAAGTGGTGGAGTTTCTGATTGGGATGGGTTGCACACATGGTTTGAAGGACAAGGTACACACACACACACACACACACACACACACACACACACACACACAGATATTAATCCGTCTTTACACCAACAAACAGTACAAAGCAGGATGTGTTCAGACTTTAAATCCTGTGTATAGAGGGCAGGGAAAAGGGCCACTAATTTATCTGCCTCTGATACTTTCAACGGCCGGCTCAGAGTAAATATTTCAACACTGCTGCAAAGCTTCACACACTGAAGCAGCTTTTGATGAAATCAATCACAACTTGAACCACACTGCAGCTGCCACTAAGCATGGTACAGCTGAGGTAAGGCCTAGTTCACAGTTAGTGGTCACCGTGAACCACGAACACATTCCATGAAAGTGAGTTTGACTTGCATCACTACCCAGTACATGTGTGAGTCCCAGCTGAGGCATGCATTTAAATATCAAAGTCAGTGCTTTGCCCATGCAGGGTTAGATGCTAGAACATAAGCGTGTTGCTGGCATGTATTTTTCCAGTTTGCTAAATCTAGTGCCCAAAGTCTGCTTCCTATAGTCCTGTAGTTTTATCTGCATTGTCAAACTTTGCATGACATAAGCTACAATAAAAACAGATTTAAGATGTTTTGTGTTCCTCAGAAGAGTTAGCCCGATTTGATGGTCCACTTCAGCGATTTTTAACAGCGTTTTGACAGCGTGTACCGTGAAAATACTGTGGTGTTACTCAGCTAAAAAAATAAAAATAATAATTTGGTAACATCTTTGGGAAAATAAGAGTCACTGTTGAAATATTGAGCTGCAGCTCTGTGTGGGAGGAGTATAAATGCAAATGTAACCAAAACTAGTTAAAAAGAAGAAGAAGAACATTGTTAACATTACCACACCACCAGTCCCTCATCTGACAGGGCTTCTACCTGAGACACTAAATGTTGGGCATTACTGGTTTATGTGACAGTTTCAACACAAGCCAACACACTAACGAGGTCAGTGTTAAGAAACTATTGACTTGCCTGTAAGGTGTTAACAGCCCCTCTTGACATGTTTTGATGGATGGATTGTATGCAGAGGAAGTTGTGTCAGAATGGGTAATGTGTTGTTATGTCTGGACTACAGGAAGAGAACACAGCCATGCATCTGGCAGCGAAGCGTGGGCACACAGAGGTCCTGCAGAAGATGGTGGAGACTGGAGTCGACGTTGATGAGAGAAATATAGTGAGTGGACTGGATTGGGCTGCAGACTTCAAGGCCCAGTTTTTTTGATAAGAAGAGAGAGGCGACTGGTTGCTCTATATATACGAATGGAGATCAAAACTTTGTGTTGGGTGCTCGGGAATGGGAAACAACAGGATCGACAGGAAGGCAACGAGGAAGGAATTATTAAAAAGCCTTTATTGTAGTGACGAAATCATTAAAAGAGTCAACATGTTTGCCACTACATAGAGCCCCATTTCCACCAAACACTTTCAGTATGGTACCTTTGTAACCATTACTACTAGTAGTAATTAGTACTCTTAAATGTGGGCGGGGTTGTTGTCACTCACTGCTCCGTCCTGCACTCCCTGTATTTCCTTATTACAAGTGACACAGATGGAAGTCTGCACCTCGTTCATCGTCCGCAGAACGAGGCTGCACGTTGACATTTTCAGAACAAAATAAAACAGGCTGCAGTGAGAGTCTCTCTCCATGGGATATTTAAAAATATAAATGTGCATTTGGTCCTTCTCAGGCAAGCTCAGGGGTTTAGTGTTGCCGTAGCCCACAGGAGAAATGCTCCACAGTACTTTTCTTTCCTGGACTGTGAGGACTGGAATATATGCAGTTCGCATCATCCTGTCGAAATTAATATATATTTTTAAATGCTTGAAGATCCACTCATTACTAAAAGTGTATGTCATATAAGGACTAAAGTGATGGTCCAAGTTGTCACAGTGAAATTTAAGGTGTGTTGATGGATTCACGTCGTGAACGCATGCATTGAGTGACATTACAAGTTAAGGTTCCACCTTAAAAGTTGCCGGCAGTCGGCCCAGTGAATTAAGTATTTTTCTCAGATTGCAAAACATCCTTTCATTTTATAGTTACAGTTTACTAATAAAACTCTCCACGGTATGAACAGTGGTTACATGAGCCTCAGAACCAGCCACAACTCAGCCCTGAGCAGAGTGACCATCCTCTACTGACCAATCAGACTGCAGTGTTCACAGCTCCACCTTTTAGTACCAGATCTGTGTGCTAGGTACCCCAACAGAGGGGGGGCCAAACATGGGGACGGTACGGAACGGTTCCATTGGTACCATCTACAACTTTTCACAGTGTAAACTGAAAAAAAGCGTATTGAATTGAATTGAACTGAACTGTACAGCTCGGTGGAAACAGGGCTTAGGTGAGGCCATACTGTGTTGCATGTTTTGAAAGCCCCGATGAAGACCTGCAGTGGCTTTTTTATAATTCCGTCCTCGTTTTTCTACATTTTTTTAATATATTTTTTTTTAGTGCCTGGATTGCCTTCCTGTCAGACAAGTTTTTGTTACTTCATTAGTGGGGCTGTGGTACATAATGGGCAGCGACAAAATTGGACTCAGTGTAGGATGTTGTGTACCTGTTGTGTTTTTAGGATGGTCTCACGGCGTTGCACCTGGCAGCTGATGGAGGTCACTATGAATGTATCAAACTGCTGCTGGAGTCTGGCTGTAACGTCAACGCACAAACTAATGTATGTTTTTTTTTTTTATTTAAAGTTATATATTATTTGCAATAGATACAAGACATTAAAATATATTGTAATCTTTCTACAATCTGAAAGACCTTGAGTCTTAAGCTCTTGTTTTCTCATGTCTGCAGAAGAATACGAACGCTCTGCATTACGCGGCTCAGCATGGCTTTGACAGAGAGGCCAGTTTGCTGCTGGAGGCAGGAATCAACAGAGATGCTGTGGACAATGTGAGTAATGTCAGACGTCATGTGACTCGGGTCTTTGTTTGTATGATGTAGTAGATGTAGGATGTTTTATAAAGAGCATCTTCACACAAAAAAGTTTCCACGCTGACCTCTTTGGGTAGAAAAGTTTATCCATAGCGCTTTACAATGTGCCTCTTAGTCACCCATACACACACATACACACACATACACACACCGACAGCAGGGAGCTGCCATGCAAGGTGCTAGCCGACCTTCGAGAGCAATTTGAAGTTTAGTCTTTGCCCAAGGGCACTTCCAAGGAGCGTGGGATTGTGAAGAACATTGTAAAGTGCTTCAGTGCACAGTGTGGGACACAGCATGCATCATCCACCACTTATTAACCTTCTGTGGAATTATTATTAAGAGCCTGTGGCAGAAAGCATTGAATGCTGCTACCCTCCCTTCCCCTCCTACAGATATTGCCGGCTAACGCTAGATGGATGGATGGATGGCTCTTTTTTTTTTTTTTTTTTTTTTTTTTTTTTACAACAAAACTTCAAATTATCAGAAATAGTGCAGTGTCTGTGCAGAATGGGCTGATTGCTTTCCCTCTGGAGTGACACAGGGAGAGCTGTTCCCAGCATGCTGTTCAGCAGTGTAACAGATTAAAGGGTCTCCTCTCAGTACACTTAAAAGTGTGTACTTCTGACGGTAGTAACACACCACTAATAAATATTGCACTCACCGCTGCACTTCCTTTGATCCTCTGCAACACACCTATCAAGTGTGACGTCAATCAGATGAATGGCTGTCGAGAAAACAAATTAAATATGGACAGAAGCTCCTTTGATTTTAGTTAGATAATTCAGAAGATGCTTGCAAAACAAATCTGCACGGAGTGGCTTTAAAGATAAATATATATTGATTCTAGCTCTTGATATGTGCCTCTGAAGACTGAAACAAAATCTGCCTCCAGATCTGCAAAGTTTCTGCTGGTTTAATTTTGATTTTTGAAACCCACAACATTGATCGAGGGGAAGTGCGAGCATTTGGGTACACAATATAAAAATCAAAGAGTGTACTGTTAGGTCTGTTTCTTAAATTCCCACATGACAAAATAATTTGTATAATCTTTGAAACCAAATAGCCCAGATTAATCTTAAAGGGGACCTTTTGTGCTTTATCTATATGTTTGTATTAAATGTGGCTAAAGTTAAAGTCACTGTGAGTAAAAACCTCAGGAGACAAAGACCAGACCAATCAGAATACTCCAATGGGTTTTTTCTACTTTTTGACATGCTAACGTCGGCTTGGATATTTTAATATATTCATCTGTTCCACGCTACTCCAAGTGTTTACATTACTAGCCTACACTGCTACATGTAGCTACCTGCTAATGTCAGGAAACATGTAATCTTTGTAGCTGATGTTGTTATCTGATGAAACGTTCTTCTGTCTTTGTGTTTGAAACAGCAACGCAACACAGCGCTCCACCTCGCTGTGTTCAGCAACCACACAGAGGTGCTACGCCTGCTCATAGACGCCGACTGTGACCTGGACATCGCTGACTGTGTGAGTACAAACCTCCACAGCTGTACTGGTGCTCAGTAAAGAACATGTAATCAGCTGGCTCTGCAGGACCACCTTCAATCTATTAAATCTGAGTTCCCAGTGACATGGTGATGGTTCTCAGGGGAAATGACACAAAGGCTGCAGTGCAGTAATGTCAGAATTCTGTCATGTGGTTCGCAGAGACAACAGACTGCTTTGCACATCGCAGCAGAGTACGGCTGGCAGGACATGGCTGAGATGATGCTGATCTCTGGTGTTAACCTCAATCTGACTGACAAGGTACCACACAGCACAGAATGAAGCTGGCATTCATGTGGATACCACCTGACATGTTCCACCCACTCAAACACCGTTGCAGACCAAGTACCCCCCCCCCCTCATGGCACTAGTGCTCCACAATGGCAGAAAAAAGCAGCATGCCACACTACAAAAACTGTTTAGAAATGGCCTGTGGAGCGTGAGGAAAAGCTCAAGGTGTCGACCTGGCTTCTAAATTTCCCAGGTCCCAATCTGCTCAAGGATTCTTGTGATGTGCCGGTACCCCAAATGTACCCTTAATCCAAGGTGGGGCCTCCTTGGATCGGACCTGGCTCTGACCTGTCGAGGCATGGACACAGGATCTCTGGGAGTGTCCTGCGGTGCGTTGGCGGCAGATCCATTTAGTGCAGTGGGTTGTGAGGTGGGTTAATGGCACGTGCCACAGATGCGCATTCAGATTGAGATCTGGGGAATTTGGAGGCCAGGTTGACACTTTGAAGTGTTTGTCACATTCCTTGGGCCGTTCCTGAGCCATGTTTGCAGTGTGGCATGGTGCATTATCCTGCTGGGGGGCCACTGCCATTGGGGAGTACTGTTGCCATGAGGGGGGGTACTTGGTCTGCAACAGTGTCTGAGTGGGTGGAACATGTCAGGTGGTATCCACATGAATGCCAGAACCAAAGGTTTCCCAGCAGAACAATGCACTGGAACAAAATAATCAAAGCTATTCACTTCACCGGTCAGTGGTTTTAATGGTTTGGCTGATCGGTGTATGTACAAATTCTCTTCAGTGTGTGTTTTTGGACATATGATACACACAGCAGGGGAAAACGTGTCTGGAGGTGGCAGCCAGAGGAAACCATGTCATCCTGGTCGACATGATCATCAAAGCTGACCGTTTTTATAAATGGGAGAAGGTAAGTTAATCCTCTGTAGTGGTTAATCTTGTTCAGATCCAAAAACCACTATGGTGGCTTGTGTTAACATTAGATGCTTTGCACACAGCACGCCAGATGTAAACCTACATGTACATTATGTATGACAAACTTTAGGATCAGATGGGCAGTGAGCAGGACTCCTGGGTGGGGAGGCCTCTTAGCTTCAAGCAGGACCGCCAGCCAGAGACACAGCACATCCGCTCAGTCCTGTGGAACCTCGCCACCAAGCTCCTGTGCCGTGGGGAGTGGAAGCTCCTGGCACAACACTGGGAATTCAGCGGTGCACATATACGAGCAATCGAACACCAGTGGACAGGTGAGCTGTGTTGAGCTGCTGAAATGGTTTGAAATGTGAATTTAATACACGGGAGATGCATGACTGCTGAAATATCAGTGGCTCCAGCAGGGAGGTATCTGTTTGGATATCATAAAATCATGTTATTGGGTTTCTGTAAGTCCCTCAGAGCATGTTTCTCAACCTCTGCATTGATTATCTGAACTGGCTGTCTGAGCCCAGCAGCTGAAAGATCAATACCAATCTCATGTTTGTACATAAATATGGAGCAGGAGCAGGAGTTTTTGAGCTTTGGTGAGAGTGCTCACTGTTTCCTTCTGCTTCAAGTCTTTATGCTATTTTTTTGTTTCAACTTTCACTGAAAAATCCTTCTGCCTGGTTAAAAAACACACATTATGTGACGCTTACTGATGTTTTTTATCCCAGTTTGTGTGTTTATTTTCTTTTAGCGGCTTGAGATGCAGCTGCTGGACAGAGACATGGTCTGTTCGGACACCAATAAACAGGAAAACGATCACTTATATTTAGATAAGAAACTCAAGTAAGCATCACATAATGTGTGTTTTTAAATCTGGTGGGGGGATTTTTCAGTAAAAGGTTGAAACAACAAATACATGATGAGTTATAGTGTGATTTGCCGTGTCCGACCCATTGACTCCAATAGAACTGACACCAAAGTCTGGCTCCTCGAAGGCTGTCACAGACGTCACGACCTCTCCCTCTTTTATAGTTTCCTCGTCAAAAACAAGGAAGTGATATTTCATAGATAAAAGGGAGAAAGAAGGAGGAGGGAAGGGGGGAGATGAGAGAAAGAGAGAGGACACGAGGGCAGGGGTTTTTCTGTTCATAACTACAACACATATTGACTACAAAAGCGCCTTAACCATTGATAGCTCTGTGTAATATGGGAGCTATCGATATTGACCACAAAAATCACAATATACTTCCAGATCACCTTAATTATCAATAGTTCATTATATTCAAATACAATTTCTACATTATTCCTCAGACAGCAGCCACTTGATTTTCAGTTTTCTCATCTTACAATAACTCGTACTTTACGAAATGTAGATATTAATACGTATTATAATTCTGAATTCAACTTCAAGGTATGAAGAGCTTCAAAGAGCATGGTCATCGAATGCTGTTAATCTGGCTTCATGGAGTCGTGATGGCAGGGGAGAACCCGATCAAAGGCCTCTATGAGGGGCTGGTGGAAATCTCTCGGACAGATTTGGCAGGTGAGCTTGTTAGACTGCACTGTGCTTTGCATTCTCGGGTAGCTGTCACTGCTATATGGAGCCCTGAGTGTTGTTTTGAAGCCTCTGTATTCCTTAACTCATGGTCTAACACATCAGTCTCATCTGATGTGTGAGGCTGGTCAGGAGGAAGGCAAAACATACTGCAAGAGTTGTTCTGATCAGCTAATTCATCAGTTTAATATTTGTGCAATTGACACTGATTTGGACCAACTCCAGACAAAGACCAAGGATGTCCAGTAAAGTAGCGTGAGGTCTTTTTGTATTTGTCTATTTCTTGTGTGGTGGTCTTTGTGGGAATCAGTAAGTGCATGATGTCTCCTTGTTGTTCTGTACTATCCAGAGTGCATCCGGCAGAAGGCGAACGCAGAGACCAGCTCACCCAAAATGTGCTCTGCAATGTGAAACCAAACACTGTGAGTGACTGTGAACGCAACAGAACACATCCGAGGTTTCACTTCACTTCTACTCAACTGTAAATACTGAGAACTGAGCCCATGACAGAGCTTCGTGTTACCCACAGCATGACCTGTTTACATATTCACTCAGTGAATATACTGTGATTGTTCTGAATTCAGGGTCAGAGAAAATGATGGTTGTAAACCTGTAAATGAAATGGTGAAAATGTAAAATATTTGTTTTTGTTCTTCTTTGTAATGCATGCAGCGAACACCTGCTGGCACACCTCATATTCTCTGTACACAAAGGGCTTTTCAGCATATTACTACAGCTTATCATACAGCTTAATATAATGTAATGCTTCTTCTTCTTAAAGTTCCTCTTTCTAAAAACTGCATTGTGTGTTGTGAGGGGCGGTTAAAGTGTGTTTTCAGTCTGCATTTATTCAGTCCTGCTGTGGGGAAGTCTAATCAGAGTGAAAGGGAAGTAGATCGGAGGGAGACTCGAGAAACATTCTCAGTTTTTGTGTCAGTGACTGAAACAGTATTTTCTTTTAACACGACAGCTGAAAGCACGTGTGTAACAAAAATGTAAAACCACCAACAACCGTGGCTTAATCTAGGAAAACTCACTTTAGGGCATGATCACGCACACAGCTATGTGGTGCTATTACGCTCAAGGTAAATCTCGCGACGCAGTATTGACCTTCACTACGTTAAGAATCATATAGTCTCGCTCACCAGACCTTTTTCAAGAAAAGAAAGGTCTGGCTGGGCCGACCCTCACTTTAAGATTGGAGAAAAAAAACGCCCCGGCTGCTTGTATTTCTTTCAACCAATCACAATCGTTCTGGGCGGTGCCACAGCAATGGTGCGCTTGCAAAAATATTGCCGGGGGGAAACAGGTTTTGGTGTAACACGCCCACAAAAATATCGGCTACAGGTTGCAAACCATGGCAGAACAATGGCTACATCCCCGCAAGATCAAACACTGCAAAAGTTAGTAAAGGACGTGTTGAAAACGGTTGAAAACTGCTACACAACTGGAGGTGGTAGTTGGACTTCAGCGGGTGGCTCGTTCCGCCCAATGAGAGGCTGATCTATGCAGCGAACTTCCGCCCACTCAGACTAAGAATCATGTGACAACAAGGCCTTGTCATTAAGGCCATGTCCACATGTGTGTGGATATTTCATATGATATTTTCCCTTTCCATTATTTATGACCATTTCTGACATCCATTCTTGAAACAGTGGGCCTTCTACAGCTTTCCACTTTCTCATTAACATCTGTTTACCGATCAGAATAATTATCTGTATCCAATTTGCGAGGGGTTTTACACTTTGGTTAGTGGGTTGAGGATTTCCAAGTATGTATATATTTTCCCCTTTCACTTAAAAAAGAAATCTGTCTACTCAACAGTCATTCTACAAAACATTTCAGTCAACACTACAATGCAAAAATGACTCCAAACGCTAGTAAGACGGACGAAGGCTACATCAGTGATAAGTCAGATACAAGAAGAATGATCCAAAACGTTGTTTCTGGTGGATTTTAATCTGCAGACTTTGAGGTGGACAAAATAGCACCTTCTTTTTTTTCATGAAGAGGTTCAGCAATACTAAGATGTAAAGTAGTCATTAGACCAAGCAGTGCAAGGAAAATGTAAAAGAACTAGGGATGCTCGATAATATTGGCACCTCATCGGTGTCGGCCGATATTGGCTTTAAGATGAAATATCGGAATCGGCCAACATGCTTTTAAAAATGTACGTGAATTCCACCTGAGATAAAAACTCATAATTGTACCATTTTCATATGGTTCTAAGAAAACTCCGCGTCCTGTCTGTCTTCCCCACATGGAGGCTCCTACTGACGTAACGGCTCACGTAACATCCCCCCTAATGTAACATAGGCTATAACGTTATATATGACAGCACAGCATCCAGTCGCTAATGGCTAACGTTAGCCTACTGTAGCGTAGCCTCTGAAACATTAACATTATCTTCCTTGTGTGTTTCCACTTAGTAGTAACGTTAACGCTACTATCTAACGTTAGCACTGTGACCTTATTCTAAAACTCATCAGTCATCACCGACTCCGGTTGAGTTTTAAAACTCCGGGGTTGTGTTTGACTGTCTTGGTTGTAATGTTACACTTGCTCTCCTCTTCCATGTATCTTACGTTACCATGCCAACACCTGTGTCTATCATAGACATAATGAGGACGTAATGGAGGAGGGGGGAGTAGGCCTTTGGAGGGAGGTGGAGTTGCAGGAGGAGGGGGATGGGACTTGGGAGGCGGGAGTTGTGGATGTTCAGATTTTTTCTAAGTGCTGTGTGAAATGCAGGAAAGGTAAGAGTAGCTTTAAATGAGTTGTTACACATTAGCAAATATTGGCATATTAGCAAATTATCCAATATCGTGCATCCCTAAAACAAACCAGTGGTCCACCATTGTTGTTTTTTGCACATGCTCATTACACAAAGCAACAGTGGACATGTGCGAACTGTATTATTTTTATTTTATTTTTTTTCTCGGGTGCCAGTTAGGTTTTGCCTGAAGTCGTTTTTTTGACATTCTTCTTGTTTTTGAGTGGTTGTTAAGTTTTATGCTTAATCATCCTTTGTGTGGGTTTTGAAGTGAGAGAAAACATGTGACTTGACTTAAAAAAAAAAAAGACTTTTTGTCAGGCAAAACCTGACTGGCACCCCAGAAAAAAAAACAAAATAAAAATAATAAAATAAAATAAATAAATAAATAAAGTCTCTCTGACTAAAGGAAATAAAACCGTCACACATTGTGTCCCAAACGCCCTGTTTTACACGTCCACATGGACCCGAAGTATTGACGAGATTTAAAAAATGTGCACCTTAGAAGGTGTTTTCAAAAATCTCTTTTTTAGTCATTTAAAACTTCCTTTGTGTGTGGATGAGAGCCCAAAACATGGAGAAAAATATCAGTTTTTAAGAATATCTATACACATGTAGGTAGGGCCTGAGGGTTGGTTTGTGCTCCTTCAAACTTAGTTCTTACAAAGTCTTGTCTGACCACGTCGTAAATCAAAGGCGTTTGTAGTTGTTCCAAACAGCTACGCTGTGTCTCTGACTGTTTTATTCATCTTTGTGATGTTTGCGTCAGGGCAGTGCTATATGAATAAATATCACCAGGCAGAGTGGCGACACCAGCCACGCTCTGCGGCAGCTCTCACACAATGAACACACTGTAGACAGCTATGATTGAATCATGTCACCACAGAAGCACATGGACATTTCCAGATAAACGTACCAGCATCTTTGTTAGTATTACTATTGTTGTTGTTACACACTGATGTCAAGTCTTACACTATTGTGGCTTCACAGCAGCAGTCCTTTCTGTCTTGCGGGGGACTTCAGGCTCTGCACTTTCTGTTTCTGTGGCCTTAAAAAAATCTCTTTATAACCTGAGTGTTACATCCAGTTTAGGCCATAACTGGTTGCAGAGAGAGAGCATACTGCATTCCATCAGGCCTAGTGACATCAGCAAATCAACCTCAGTTTAGTCCTCAGTTTAACCCAGTTATCTAAAGCACAGTTTGGAGGGCAAACCTTTAACCTATTGCTCTTACCACACTCGTGCATACATATTGTAGACTGTGTAAATGGTGCACTGAGTTTAACAGAAATGATTAGAATGGACATTTTGAGTGTGTTTGCCTTTATGTTTTAAATCAGTGGTTCGCCACCTGAAGCTCTTTAAGGCAGTGGTTCCCAACTGGTCCAGCCACAGGGTCCAGATTTCTCCTTAGTCTCCTTAGTTCAAGGTCCACACAGTCTTTTCTTGTAAGTTCCTGGATAACGTCTCTAACTTCTTCTGGACTCTAAAACCTACTTGAATAATATGGGAAAGAGCCGTTTGGCTGATCTGTGTATAACTCATAAACATATGCAACAGCTGGTGATCGCTCACAAGTAGTTACATGCTTTATTTTGAAGGGTCATCAGCCAAAAATCTGGAAAGCACTGTTCGAGATAAAGTAACTGGGTTAAACTGGGCAACTGTTTTACTGGTGTGTAAAATGATACAAGACGTGGGAATGATGAGCAGAACCATGAAAATAAAATCTAGCTTATGAAAAGAATTTAAGGAATTGTATGTGTGTGTGTATTTATAAGCGTTCTTTTGTTTCTGCTGTAATCATATTTATGAATATGGACTGGACTGATGCACTTAAATTTGACTGTTTTGTTTTTGGTGACACTAAATGTGTATTTTAATGCCAGGTGTAAATAGGGTTAATGCTGTATAAAATAACTGCCATTTTTGCATGAAGTGAACACATACTGTACTTTCACACAGTAATGACGTCAGTTTTTGTAACTATTTGTATTATTATACATCTGATGGTTTTATAGTCCTGTATCATGGTATCCCAACATAAATGCCCAAACGAATACCCAGAATAAATGTTGGCTTTTGACATTTCTGCAAACCAGAAACAAACATTTCATTTCAATCAGGAGAGACTCGTTCTGAGAAAAAGAATATTTATTTACATCTGCACATAAGAAATGTGGAAAGTCTTTCGAGCCCCCATGGAGTCTAGATGCTGGTGGTGGTGATGAGATGAACAGTTGTCTCTGATGTCGTCTGCTGCTTGACAGCTGTCTCACCTCGGTATCACACCATCACCTCCTTCTCCTGATTGGACACTCAGCTCATTTACATGTGATCTGCACCACATCACTTCAGACATGTTGATATGATTTGTATGGAACGTGCAAATGCAACACATCTTTGGTTTATGGAAACGTACAATGCCAACATTTTACTCTGGCGACTGAATGCACCTTGTATGTTAAGAGTTTTGTTGTCAAGCAGCTGAGTTTTAAATCAAATGTGTAGGAAGAGTATAAATATGAGCTGCGTGTGCATGAGTTGAAAACATTTTCTGTGCAGACACCTTTTTAAAAGCGTAGCTGGTCCTTGAACCCCTCACGAGATGAGTGATTGTTGTATAAAGATTGCTTTTTCAATATCAATGCAATAACTACATTTTCTGCACCAATGCAAATTTCTTATAATTCATGTATAAACTTTCAATGCAGCTGTGTACATAACATGATCAATAAAAACCACTTTGAAAACAAATGTCCTCATTGCAATTTTTACCCACAAATCTGGACCTTCAGCGACGTTCACTAAAAACAAACAGAAATTTTCTGATAGGTCTGCTGTTGATTTAATTTGCACCTTTGACAAAAAAAGTCACAGTAGTATGTCGTCAAAAATCACTTAAAAAAATAAAAGTAGAGTACTGACTTTTTCATGATTTTTGTCGGCATACTATACTATGACTTTCTTTTTTAGTAGTTTTTGACAACACTATACTATGAGGTTTTTCATGGTTTTTGTCGACATACTTTTTTCATGATTTTTGACGACATACTATACTATGACTTTTTTCATGATTTTTGACGACATGCTATACTATGACTTTTTTTTACGTGATTTTAGATGACATACTATTCTATGACTTTTTTCATGGTTTTTGACGACATACTATATGACTTTTTTCATGATTTTTGACGACATACTATACTATGACTTTTTTCATGATTTTTGACGACATACTATGACTTTTTTCATGATTTTTGACGACATACTATACTATGACTTTTTTCATGATTTTTGACAACATACTATACTATGACTTTTTTTACATGATTTTTGACGACATACTACTATGACTTTTTTTTACTTGATTTTAGATGACATACTATGACTTTTTTCATGATTTTTGATGACATACTATACTATGACTTTTTTTCATGATTTTTGACGACATACTATACTATGACTTTTTTCATGATTTTCATGATTAGTCATACTATGACTTTTTTTACACGATTTTTGACGACATACTATACTATGACTTTTTTTTATGTGATTTTAGATGACATACTATACTATGACTTTTTTTCATGATTTTTGACGACATACTATACTATGACTTTTTTTCATGATCTTTGACGACATATTATACTATGACTTTTTTTCATGATTTTTGACGACATACTATACTATGAGTTTTTTACGTGATTTTAGATAACATACTATACAAAGATTTTTTTTCATGATTTTTGACGACATACTATACTATGACTTTTTTTTTACGTGATTTTTGACGACATACTATACTATGACTTTTTTCATGATTTTCATGATTAGTCATACTATGACTTTTTTTACGTGATTTTTGACGACATACTATACTATGACTTTTTTTTACGTGATTTTAGATGACATACTTTACAAAGATTTTTTTTCATGATTTCTGACGACATACTATACTATGACTTTTTTCATGATTTTTGACGACATACTATACTATGACTTTTTTTCATGATTTTTGACGGCATACTATACAAAGATTTTTTTTCATGATTTTTGATGACATACTATACTATGACTTTTTTCATGATTTTCATGATTAGTCATACTATGACTTTTTTTACGTGATTTTTGACGACATACTATAGTATGACTTTTTTACGTGATTTTAGATAACATACTTTACAAAGATTTTTTTTCATGATTTCTGACGACATACTATACTATGACTTTTTTCATGATTTTTGACGACATACTATACTATGACTTTTTTTCATGATTTTTGACGACATACTGTACTATGACTTTTTTCATGATTTTTGACGACATACTATACTGTGACATTTTTTCATGGTTTTTGACGACATACTATACTGTGACATTTTTTCATGGTTTTTGACGACATACTATACTATGACATTTTTTCAAAAATCAGGAAAAAAGTCATAGTATAGTATGTCGACAAAAATAAGGAAAAAAGTCATAGTATAGTATGTCGTCAAAAATAAGGAAAAAAGTCATAGTATAGTATGTCGTCAAAAATCATGTAAAAAGTCATAGAACTGACTTGATATATTGTAGAGAGATAGAGATAGATAGAGTTCAAATTCAAAAATTAAAAAGGAGAGTTTATGATTGGTAAATGTTTATTCATGAATGTGTGATTTTGTAAGTCATAGAATCAAATTGATGATATAATATTGATTTGCTTTGGCAGAGGAATAAGTAAAAACGCCAAACTATACACTTTGATAAATAAGGTAAACTGGGAAATGAAAGAACAGACATCTTGTCAGAAAATACAGGAGAGTGGAGACACGACCAAAATAGACGGTATACATCTGGAATCAGTTGACAAAATGAGTCCACAACAATGTCCTTTTTATATCTTTGGAGAAATAACTTGGTGGGATAAAAACGGCGAAACATCTTAAAGTCACTTCCTTCACCTTATTTGTAATAAGGTTTTTAGAAGGTAGGCACCAGATTTTCTTCCAGTCCAGGTCTGAAGTGAGGTTGTTCCTGTAGAAACAAAATTTGGAACAGAGACGTTTTAATTTTATTTTATTTTATTTTATTTGCTTAAATAAAGCACGTATAGCGCTTTTATTATTTATCTTTATAGAGGAGACACAGGTCTGTCCAACAAGAGCAACAGGATCCAGAGGTAAAACTGCAGGGTTTTTAGGAAGCAACGTCAAGAGAAATTTTCCTACCCGGAAGTTATTATTAAATAAAAATTGTGATTCGGTCTATCCACTTTATTTTTTGACGAATCACTGGAGCTAGGAATGAGGTTTAAAGAAAAGACAAAAGGACAAGAACAGTTAGTTTAAAATGTCTTAAAAATGTTTTATTTTCTATTTAAAAATAAACGGAAATACTTGTATGAGTCGCATTGCATTCTGGTTCTTGTAGTCCGTTTCTTGATATCCGTTATTGTTGTCGTATCTACAGACCGCAGAGCCCAACTGCTCTGCTATTGTTCCAGCGATGGCTTCGGGCACAACAGTCATACCGAAAGTTGAATCTGAAGACGGAGGTCTGTTATTTATCCCAAACACAGAACTCGTTTCGTTTTTAGCCTATTGTGCTGAAAGACACCAGCTGCTGCCAGCTATGCGACTAAGCTAGCCAGTCAGCTAGCTAGCTCACGTTAGCATGATAACTTGATGAAGTTCTGTCGCTAGATTACTGATGTTGTTCGCAATATTTGTGCTACATAACTGAAAAATTCATGTAAGGTTTTGTTGATCTGTTTCAGGGAATAAGAGGACACCGTGTCCGATGTACGGCTGCAGGCGGGTGTACACAGATACAACCTCTCTGGAAAGCCACATCAAGGACCATGAGCTCTCAGCTCAGTCTCTTCCAGGTGAGCTCACAGGTCTGGAGCATGGGGGTACAGTGAAGGAGATATGTCACCAGGCACTGGGCCAGTGCGGTGTAACGTTATAGCTCCATGTTAATAACATCTGCATTGTAGAGAGGGACAATCCTACAGGCTTACACACACACACCACACACACACAAGTTGAGTCTCCTCAGGTTATAATGTAGATGAATGACTTCTGATGTTTGTCCATTGAAGAATGTGTTGACTGGAGCTGTGGAGCAACACACCTTAACTACCTAAAAATGAAGCGACATACAAAACATATTGTGACATGTATTTCCTTTTCATGCATGCATTTACTGTCATAATTTAAACATAAAACACTCACGCTGTAAACCTCAAGTCATCCATGACACACAATTTTAATGTGAAGTTGACACAAATGCACTCACTGTACTTCAAAATAAAGTGTGCTTTTTTCCCTGTTTTCACAATCTGGACATGTTTGAGAGTCACTTGCGGTCTCACTCACCTTACTCATTACTCAGTGATTAATATTTATGTATTTCACAACGGTTGTAATGCGTTACGGTTAATGTTGTGGTAAAAGACATTTAGCACCATAACTTTAGTCGTATACACAGTTAGTGACCTCCTGCCTGTGTGGAAATTAATGTGTCAAACATAAACTTGTGCTGAAGTGAAATAATGAGCACTTCCTGGTTCAAAAGTCAACTCTTCTGAACCAGGAAGTGGAAGTATATTTTTTTTATAGTTTAATGAAATTTTAGAAAAATGTTAAGTTGAAATGAATAATTTTGCATGTGACATGAAGTTTCCATGTGATGTGTCCTCTGCTTGACAACCCTGCAATTCAATACAAAGAATGGTAAAGGCAGCACAGCCTCAGGCATTTAAAAAGTAGTTTTATGAATACAAAAATAAATGTCCAACCTAGTTGTAAGTTTCAGATTTGGTATGATTTGTGTTGGAAATGAGAGGAGAGGGGGTTACCAGAAAAACTGGGCTGTCATGTAACACTGTCCTCTCCTCAGGAAAGGTCCTGCTGTGCTCCACCGTCGGATGCAGCGGTTCCTTCCCCAACATGCAGAAGCTTATGGAACATATGAGGCATCATCACAAACCCAACATATTCTTCTTGTGAGTTGGTCTTTATTTTATTTAACTGTATAAAACGTTTCATCCTGTGTATTCAGTTGTGAAAGTATTTTAAGTAATGTATCGTTACCTGTTTTTTGAAGGTGTGAGAGCTGTCGCACAAAGCTGCGATCCTACCGTGGCCTCCTGACTCACCTGCACACCTGCTCCAAAGTGCCACGAAGCAAAGCAAAGCAGACTGAACCGGCGGCCCCTCCGCCTGCTGCTGCGACCAACCCAAATGTGACCCCCATGGACGTGGAACAGAAGCCCCCACTGCTGGACTCAATGACTACACCTCAGCAACCACCCTCTCAAATCCCGAACCCAGATGGCTCCCTCCCCGCTGCTGCTCTTCAGCTGGATTCGGCTGCCCCCCCTGTCCTCGGCCCTCCCTTCTTGCCTAAAACAGAGTTCTCCCCTCAACAGCTTGGTCCTCCACAGCTCACAGAGGTAGCTCCCCTGCCTCAGGTCATGGCTGAAGCCCCTGCTCTCTCTGCACCTTCAAACCCGGATGGCCCAGCAGCAGCGGCTCCTGACCCCCCTGATATCCAGAGTCAGCAGCACTTGACGCAGACCAGGTCTCCTGAGCCTGTGCACCCTGCTCCAGCACCGGCTCCTCGTTCTCCTCCTGGGTCCACCGCTGTCTGGAAGAAAAATCAAGGTAAGCCTCTCCTCACACTAGAGCACACAGCTGTAACCTGCCAGATGAGGCTTCACATGATGAAACTATTGGTGCTAAATGGGTCGTTTAAACCACAGGAAGCTGCAGATACTGATCAGTTCTCCTTAAACCATCACTTCAGATAAGGAAGAACTCAAGCTCACATTTGACTTCCTCTGTACAGGCAGCTGCGTGACCCTTTACAAAGAATGTCAGTGTAGTTTTTTGATGCTTTGTAAACACCCCATGCAGTACAGAGCTCCTACACAGTATGAAAAAGGCGGCTTAAAAAAGTTTACCGCTTTGTTAGAGAGTGTGAGGCCAGTGCAGGCGTGATGTCATCATATTTTGAATTGGGTGTCTGCAGGTCCTTTTGTTCAAACATTAATTTGTCATTTCATCCATCAGGTTTATCCTGCAACAGACGTGTCCTTTGGGAGCACACCAGAGGGCGCTACACATGCGTGCAGTGTGGACACGTAGTGACCAACCGTAAGGACATGACACAACACATCAGCACTAAACACAGCAGTAACAAACCTGCAGAAGACGCAGCGAGCTCAGCCATGAACATATAGTGTAGGACACACTGACTGAACAATGCTTTGTAGAAGCAAATGCTGCCTTTTTGTTTTCCTCAAGGACTCTGCCTCTGTTGAGTGATGTTTCTATCAAGGGCTTACATATAATACACATGTATACTGAGTGAAAAGCCTGAAGCAGTGGGTTAGAAATTGATTATTTGGTAAGGTATTTGGCATTTCTACAAAGCACTTAATGAATGTGTGTTTGCGTGTTACTTCTGGGCACACACACAATGACTTATGATTAAATATCAGACTGCTGGGTCACTCGCTGCAACATGTGTCTGGCTGTAAGATGCTTTTAACCAGATATAAGTGCTGAAATCATTGGCTCTGCACACAGTTGCAGATGCCAGGTGAAGACTGGATTTAAGTTTCAGAGTCTTACATGAATAGAAATCAAAGCACTTAATGCTGTTGTCAGTAGACTAGACTACAGGGGTGGTCTGAAACTGGATGTGCATAGTAGTGTAGAGTCCAGTTTATAACATTTGGGTATTGATATGCTAAAGCCCTTGATGTTAATACCTCTTTGACATGGCAAAAAATTGTCCTGTAATTTTGTTTTTTACGCTGTAAATAGCCACTGCCACAGTACAAGTTGGTCTCATATAGACGATTGTCCATTGTACAGTGCTGTTATCAATGAAATGGGCACATCAACATTTGACACCGATTGTATGTATTGGCTCTGGGCTGAACAGGTGTTGTGTAACTGTTGCTTTACTTGGGTAAACTGTGTCTTTGGCTTTTGTACCCTGCCAGTCGAGGATCAGTCTGGTTTTATTATAGACTTTTTGTGTCAACAAATCCAATGAAAACCATTGGTACCTGCTGTAAATCTTTAAAAACAACTCACACATATAGTTTATTTTTATAAAGGGATCAGTAATTGCCCAAAACAGCTGATCACTGTAGCTTTTATCAAACAGAAGGAAATGGTGTTTTTGTTTGGGACAATTTTCAGTGGTGGATTAATCCATATTTGTTGCCCTAGTGAGTATTTGTGGCAGCTGGATAGTGTATATGGGATTTAGTCCAAAGAAACTACAGTTTGTGTGTTCACTGTAATTAAGGAACATGAGTGAAAAGATAAATCAGGCTTGAAGACACCCAATACACACAAGATGGGGATGTGTATTTTAAGCCAATGCAGACACAAAGAGTATAGAAGATGATCAAGAGACAGACCCGCCTGCCTCTTTTTTTCGCCCAAACTCGGATCGAAATCCAATGAAATGGTAAAACTAGGCAGCGCTGATCAAATATAAAACAAGATTCTGTTACTGAGTTGCCTTTTTCTCTCCTCAAATGTTTTCAGAAATATGTTTTAGTGTACTGTTTAACTGTAATACGAGATTGTTTCTTGCCATTGTTTCAAACCGACATGTTTGCATGACATCGCCTTCCAGCATGAGCATTTATTGATCTGGTGCGGTGCAGTGCATTCTGGAAGTTCTAGGTTTTCTCCCTCTTGAGCAAAAGCGTCTGGTAGTATGAGTACTTGCAAAAAGATTTAATGTTAGAATAAGAATGTAAATGATTTGAAATTCATTTAATGAACATTTAGGCTTCAATTAGCCCAAAATATAAATAAATTCAAAGCTAACATTAGAAAAAAATAGCAAACTTTAAGTTGCTACCGTTACATAGGTTAGACGTGGTGCTGGGGAATCATCTTCGGAGCCGCTCTCCTTGCAGTTAGCTCAATGTCTGCCCGGTCAGCACAAGCTAACAAACAGTCCTGACAAAGCAGCTCTACTGTTTGCTAAACCTGTCAGTATCTGCTAGGTGACGTTAGCTGTGTGATGCTAACAGTTAGCCCTGTCATTGTGCGAGCAGACCCTCACCAACTTTCCTGTAACCGAGCTCGCACTCTGGCAGCAGTAGGCTCGTCCCCTGGTGTGTCATGATAAGCAGAGAGTGAACGTGGGACAAGGAAGCGATGAGCGAAGCAGTCTAATTCACGCAGCTCTAAAATTAAATATTAGCCATTTTAAATAGAAAAAAATAAGTTAGCTGTTGAACAAATACTGATTCCCAGATCGAATACTCGTGCCCACCCCTAGTAGTCATTGTTGGTTTAGTCTTTTCATGGGATGAGTTGACCATAAGGAACATTGAGCCACCTGTGCCAGCCCTTTTCTTTCAGCTGTATAACTCTCTGATGCCATACCTTGCTTGTGTGCCAGATCCTTTTTCCATTTCACATAAATTCTACACAAACACCTTTACAAGGAAGACAAGGTCAAAAAAAGCTGTTTTTATTTGGGTCAGTCAGGATGAGTTGATACAAGCATTCGGTCGCTCAGAGCGCCCCAGAGACATTGGTCAGCTCAGGCTAGCCTCCATGCCTCTGTACATCCATACATGCTCCTGAACAACCGTCACCTCTGAGTCCTTTCCCTCCTCTTCACTAGCATTACACGCCTGCCAAGCAGTGAGCTTTATGATAATTAACACATCAAGACAATACCACATGACAAGAGGTCCCACTTGATCACTGACGTGAATTATTAGACATTACCACATGCAGACTGAAGTGCTGTTTTCAAACAAATCCCATCACGTGGATGAAGGGGAGTCATTGTCAATAATCTATATTAAAAAAAAAAACATGGGGAGGGCTTTGACATTGGTCATTCATAACACAGACAGGTTTGACAGCACGAGCCGTCCTTCCATCACATTTTGTACATGTGGGTCTTAAAAAGATTTCTGCTCATCTCATGTTCTCACGACCCTGCAGTTTTAATTTGTAAATTTCTGTTAATAAAACAAAACCTGCTGGAAATTAACTGGAAATTAGTGTGTTTTTATTTCACATGATGGCAAGTTGTCAAGAAGAAGAAAAAAACCCTCATAGTAAACAAGTGCATACAAAAAAGAAAAAAGAGATTAAGTGCCGACTGTCCAACCCCCAGATCAGGCAATGTTGATTCTTTTTTTGTTTTATTATCACAACTATGTTCAGCTCAGTCCTCTTGAGGCTTTAAAAAAATCTCTTCTGGTCCATCGCGTACATCTTTCCTGCCGGAATCTTCCGGAAAAATAAACTGTTGCCTCTGCTCATGTTGCCCTGGAATGAAGAGGAGACAGAAGTGTTTCAGTAAACGTGTGACCAAAAGGCAAACTGTTTTCAGCACTGTAGACTGGAATATAGATGTAAAAAAGAATTGCTTAAAGAAAACTTCACCCACAAAATGGCCGTACTTCTTAAACACATGCATTTTCTAATTAAAACTGAACTTCCTGTAAAGGGCCGAACACATGCTGCATTTTTTGTGCCCTCACATTCATTGTTTTTAATGTAGATGCACAGGAGGCGCACTCAAATGCCAGAGCGATATATTTCCGAGTGCTTATTTTTTGGGGCGCGATGGTTGTGACCTAAACAGAGTTCAACTTTTGAAATGCAGCAGCACACACCCCATGGCATGTGAGGAGGAACAACCAATCACGACGACATATCTTTCCCTTCATGTATAAATTTCAGTCTGTGATAAATATGAAGTAGAAGTTGATCGTGTTCGTGCAGAGCTGCCAGAGCTTTTCATCTGTCCCACAAACAACAGGACTACACACTTACAAACAGCGCCTGGAAGAAGATCAGCTCTGCACTCAGGATTTCAGGTAAATAGGCTATACAATGCTTGTTGAGGTTGCTTAGCAACCTCAGACACAACCTACCACCACACTCTTGAAAGCTGGCACAGAAAAGGCACAAGAGTAGTAGTCAAGTATTCCATCCGGTTAAAGACGTGGCATGTGTCCTGCCCCTAAAACTTGTCTATGCTCTCTTTAAAGCCAAATTCTAGATTTTTAGTGAATGCATGTTTGTGAAGTCCTGAACACATGACTGGATAAATGATAATTGGATTATACTGCACAAATTTTGGGAGAGTTTGTAAACTGATGTTTTAACACAGGTTTTCTGTTGTTAAACGTGGACCCCAATCAATCAATAAATCATATGTTTGCTGTTTTCCGTGGATGCATGTGAGAAAAATAAAGGTTTCCTAATGAGTTCAAGGTAACATGGCTAACTGATTTACAAATGTTCATTTTGTGGGCGACGTATCCCTTTATTCCTTAAGGCATTATTGTCTTCTCTGGTGTCACAAAGAGCACATGAACAAACAGTTTTATCATTTTCATAGCTTGAGTCGAAGGCAAAAATATCTTTGTCTAGTTAACCTTTGGAAAACTGGAGCGACATTTTTCTTGGGCTGCTTTCAGACACCTTTCACAAGTATTTAAACCTTTGAACCCTGAGCACATTGGTGAGATTTCTTTCAAACACATGGGAAAAAAGGCGATGAGCAACTTGGTAAGAAATCTCCGCAAATTAAAAATAAATAAATAAATAAATAAATAAATAAATAAATAAATAAATAAATAAATAAATAAATAAATAAATAAATAAAATAATAATAATAATAAAAAAGGAAAAAAAAAAAACGTAGGAAAAAACTACAGTATATTTATTATTATTATTTAAAATTATGTCACTGAATTATAATTTTTTAAGCACCAGCACCACCACCAACTCAATAGAAATGTGCTGCTTATATATCACATGCACGGTTGTCACTTTTTATTCTATATTAAAACTTTTATCCTCAAAGCAATAAAATCTATTTAATGTAAAATAACTATGCAGAGAGTAAAATACATGCTGTGATCCATGGAATGGTTACTGATGATTAGACTGACGGTGGTAAAACCTCTGCATCCTGACGCTGTAGCGCTTCATGTAACATCAGCATTTATCCAGTGAACACAGCATCTACACAGTTTGGTGTTTGGTGTTTTTACCTCTCTGCTTAGATGCCTCCAGCAGTCCACCCAGGTGGGATATACTGATGCATAGGGAGGCAGGCCTCCAGCAAGCCTGCGAGAGCAGTGGAAATATGAGTCTGATCGATTAAACACTTGGGAGGATTTACAACCGCAAATAAGCTGCTGCCAACTCACCCGCAGTTATTGACAGCCATGAGGTTTGACACCAAAACAAAAGGGTATGTAAGCATACTGGCGAAGAACTGGAAGAGAAGAGAAGAGGAGCAACATGATCTAACTACAAGCTACAAACAGACAAACCAGTGTGCTGCTGCATTTCTGTCATACTTACCCCGGTCACAGCCTGAGAGCAGTTCTTGATTTCTCCTGTGTGACTCATCTGTGCAGATGAACAGATTAACAGAGAATGTGAGAATGTGTGGAATGGTGCTGAAATGTCATAATTTCATACATGGTGTTATCAGTTTAACAGGCGTAAAGTATATGTTTTATAAATTGCAGATAGAATATATGACTTGGCTGAGGCATCAAAAAAATCAATTTAAAGATTATTTGGCTTTAGTTCTGTCTATAAAGCACTGTTTGCTTGGTTCGAGTACAGGGGTCAGCAACCTGTATGATCAAAAGAGCCATTTTTGACTAAAAGCAATATAAAAAATATCTGACTGCAGCCACAAAACACAGATAACGGAGCCTTTATAGTCGAAATTAGCCCATCAACGTTACTAATAATTCAAAGCATCCATTAACATGTTCTTCCACAAAGTGGCTCCTCTGCAGTGGGCTATTCTTGATTATTTGGTACTTTAACTTTGTAGCGTTGGTAATGAAAGCAAATTAATCTGTCCACACACTATTCAATTTTGCAATTGGTCTCCAAGAGTTTTTATTTGGAGTCCAGAGCCTAGTTAGGGAGACTCAAAGCTAGCCGCTGCAATTTAGAGGAAAATGTTCTAGCGATTGTCAGATGTGCAGAAGACCAGTGCACTAACAGGTATGAAGTTTGCACAAGTTTTCATTTTTGTAGATTTATACTGGACTTACAATGCTGCCTAACAGGGCCTTAAACCAACACATACAGAATACTGAGCTAAGCAGGGATTAAAGAGAGGTATACCGAGTCATCGATGGCGTATGTATTGATGAGGTGAGCCAGCAGGTTACAAATCCACAGAGACAGGACGTCACCGAGCAGGCGAGGGATCAACCCACTGAAAACAAACACACACACAAAAAATAATCATTTCTGACTTAAAAAATATGAGGAAAAATGATCATTATCTGTCTAAGTCCACCTTTTTTTTACATGTGTCTTCATACTGTTTAAACCTAGTATTTCTGTTGTAGATAAAGATTAGGCTGCACTACTATTATTAGTATTATACTATTTGTGGAATGTGTTTGCTTTTTTGTCACATGGCGGTGACCAATGCTTGTGGTAGTCTCTGTAGACACCGGCAAATTTAACATGGATTCATTAACTGAATAATTTTACTTCACTGAGAACTTTTAATTTTGCCAGTTTTAGACGTGAAACGGTATTTTGTTTTTCTGTTTTATCATAAAAATGAAAATCTGAAACTTATTATCTGTAGCCTGTTCAGCATTCAGAAGCATTCAGCACTAAGGCAAACAATCTATGGGGGCATTTTGCCTTTAAGTGATGAGAACATGCTGAAAATATTCAAAGCTGACCATCAAGGCAATGCAACAAAACGTGGTGTATTCAAAATCAAAATAAAAAGGAGAGTCAAACTCACGCGAAGAAGCCCAGTATGCCTTCTTCTCTGTAGACTGTGACAATGGAGTCAAACACCCCACTGAGAACAGAAGAAAATAAATATATTTTTAATTTAAATTTAACCATTTTCATGGCTCTTCTCATTGACGTTTGTGTCTAAAACATAAAAACTGTACCTGTATTTTGTTTCTCTCCCAATAAACTGGACCATACATCGCAAAGTAATCACTGAAAAACAAGGAAAACATACATGACATGCAGACGACTGTCTCCACACACAGATTTGCCACATCCACAACGTTCAAATAAAAAACAAGAGAAGCAATTTCAAAGCTCGACTACACCCTTTGGTGTCACATGCACACTGCTGGAGTTAGCTGGTTAAAGCCAACTGAAAGAGTCGAGCAGTCGCAGACATTAATGTCGTACCATGAAAGGGATGTGTGACAATGGTGGCGCAGGAACGAGCTATCATCTCTTTGGTTGTCTGTAGAAAAGACAGAAAACAATCAACTGAAATGTTAACATGAAACATAACATCATATACATTTAAGTAGACATGACCATTAAGTACATCTCTTGAAACTTAAGTCTATACACATGCCTGGTTTGTTCCTCAAAAGAAAAATAAAGACGAACTGAACCCATCACAATCAGAGAAGTGAAATTTGTGGGACGACTCTGTTGAGCTACAGTTTATTCTGATGAACAGTTCATCAGTCAGTTCATAAAACATCTATTTAAAACAGCGGTTCCCAACTGGTGGGTCGCAGTCCAAAATTAGCCATTCTGAATGGACTGCAAGTGACTCGCAAACATGTCAAGTTTGTAAAAAAACACACTCAATTTTAAGTACAGTGAATTTCTACAGTGGTTTCCTCCAGGTACTCCAGCTTCCTCCCACAGTCCAAAGACATGCAGGTTAATTGGTGACTCTAAATTGTCCGTAGGTGTGAATGTGAGTGTGAATGGTTGTCTGTCTCTATGTGTCAGCCCTGTGATAGTCTGGAGACCTGTCAAAGGTGTACCCTGCCTCTCACCCAATGTCAGCTGGGATAGGCTCCAGCCCCCCCGTGACCCCTAACAGGATAAGCAGTTACGGAAAATGAATGAGTGAATTACATTTAATAAAAACGATCCTGGAGAAATGCAAAATGAAAAAGAGCTGGTTTACATAAAGATACCATGTCAGCCGTGTGGGGCCAATACAGGGCAAAACAAAGCTGAATGTAAACAGTCAGAAAGCAGTGTAGTGTATAACAGCCTCTACAGAAGTGTTCAGTGTGTGTGTGTGTGTGTGTGTGTGTGTGTGTGTGTGTGTGTGTGTGTGTGTGTGTGTGTGTTAGCACTCGGGCGGGCAGATGAGCTGCACGTCAGGTTAGCAGTAAACCATGAATGTAACAGTTAATGTTCATTGTGAGCTTCAGTTTGTCAGAAACACTAAACTAATGAAGCTATTTTTGCAGCAAGAAGAGAAACTGGCTCGCAAGTTTTGTGTCATCTGATGGGCCCACAAACTATTTAGAATGATGTGGGGTGATAACCATCAGTGGCCAATCAATCAGACCCTTATCTGAGCGTGTTCAACGTATACAATCCCTGCTTGTCCTCAACAAGCAGAGACAGTGAGTTAACTGCATATAGGGAGATTTTTATAGCAGTGGTGCTAAACGTTTAGCCGTAGCGCAGAGTGTGCTAAACATAGTGTGCCTGGCTGTGGTAAACTAGCACTATGCCGACCAGTGAAAGAGTGTAATACATGTTAACAAACACTTCTGTGCTCTTGTTTGGTATGTTTTTGACAGTCCTTGATGATAACTGTACAGGTGTCTCACCTCGTTAACAACATATTGTAGGGAGCCCTCCGCAGCCTTCTGCTGACCTCCCATAACCTGGACAACAGAAACAAATCTCAGCATCTTCTAACCTTAGAGAAAAGTTTGTAATGACACGAACAATAAATCAGGCAAAAAGGCTCTTACCTGAAGTGTGCCTTGTTCCTGACATTTCTGTAAGAAACTAGAGGTTAACATGATAAAACTTGTCCTTGTGAATAAAGACATTTACATTCTGGCAAAGAATAGCTTGTCTTTCTTTCAAAGTTACTCACTTCACCTGTCAGTGGTTTTAATTTGGCTGATTGGTGTATTTCTATAAATCATTACATTCTTTCTTCTGTTAAAAAAAAAGCTGTAGGTGTGAAACATCCTTTAATGGTGCACTTAAACTCTTCAGGCTCACCTGCACAACTCTGCTGTGCACAATGGTGCCGATGGAGCCAGCACAGAGCCGTGGACCAAGCCCGTTGAAGAGACCTGCTTTTCCGTCGATCTTGATGATGTGTTTTGCTGAAACATTCAGAGAATAAACAGCAGGATAAGTTATAAAAGGCCTTAAAAAAAAAAAAAAAAAGTAAGATGTTTCTTGGACTGTACCAGTGGTTTTGCTTAGTAAATCTGTGCCCAGACCTTCCTTTACCAGCAACCATGTTCCATTTCATGCAAGCGCTATAATTTTTAAATGCATTTTTCCAACCTTGAAACTTGCTGAACACAGCTAATGCATCACAACGAAACACGCCTGCACTGCACTTCCTTAAACTTAGTTATTTTTGGAGATGTAATTGAGTTAAAATAGAGAAGTGGTCTGTGAATCCTTCGGGGTGGTGCAATCAAATGCTAAAGTGAGGGTCTGATGACATTCAGCTGCCACAGAGCATTTATAAAGGTATGATGTTTGGAAACTCAGCAGGGAATACAATTAATCAACAGACATGACTGTCATGGGGGTGCGGACACAAAGGCTTTGTCCTTGTTGCAGCGGCCGCAGGTTCAATTCCAACCTGTGGCCCATGGGGTAGGCAGTTTCATTTTGGCATTATTGGGCAACAATCCCACAATAAACTTTGAGCATATTCAAGCTTCAAGTTCCTGTTTATGTGGCTGATAATAGCTAGAGCCTCGAATCACAGTGTCCTCAGCGTCACTCCTCACCGCAACATACCACCTTGCTAGGAGGAGAGCAGGCCACAGCTCCAGAGACAGAGCCCCAGTCAGCAGCTGCTCCAGTCCAAATCTAACCCCAAACCCAGGGTACCAAGAAGCCCCAACTCCCCGCCAGATGAGCAAACTTTCTGTTGCTGCTGTCACACAGGTAAGACCTGCTGTGACAACTGGTGCTGGGGGGGTTTGCGCTTGTTGAATTTGAGCCACTACAGCTGCCAACTGAAGATCTGTCTCCCAAACTGTTGCTCGCCCGCCCATCTCCACAGTGGCAGGGAGTGAGGCAGACGGACCATGTGGTGGCTAGCAGCTAATTCTTGTCTCATTTGTGGTCTGATGAACAGAGAGAGTGGGACAAGGAGAGGCTGAGCAAATGAGCTGCGGGCAACCCTACAATTAAATAAGATTAAATAAGGAAACACCTGGCTACTATATTAGGCATATACGTACGACTGGTATGGTCTTTAAAAGGAACCCTGTGGAGTCTTTGACCCCAACTACTTCTATGGAGCCGTGTTTTTATGAGCGAGTCCCTGTTTCATTAGTTAAGTATGCATGCAGGCAGCAGGTTGGTTTCACGTTATTCCACTGATGGACAGTATGTGAAAGCAACATGCTGATAAATAAAGCAGTGCACCAACAAAGGTAAAGAAAACACAGACTGCTAGCGAGTAAAGAAGGGTCTAAACAACGCACATTTTTAAAATACTTCCTTTGCAAATGTTCTGTGAGGACAAAAACACACTCAACCTGTGTGTTTGACCTCATTGGTCAAACACACAGGTTGCATTTAGGCGAGAAACACTGTATGTAAACATAACTATAATAAACTCACAGGAAAATTACAGCTCAAGACTTGCCTTCTTTTGTCATTACTGTTTAAGTACAAAGACATTTAGAGGCCTTATATTCCTACTGACAAGCACAAACGCTGCTGTCACAGTCCCACAAAATATCATATGTGAAAAACTGATTTTAAAAAATGGCATCTGAAAGCCCAGAGTTCTGCATAAAGTCAAAATGGAATCGATCGTCATATCATCAATTGAATGTCATACAAAAACAACATTACACTTCCAAGCTCACAAGGTTAAATGCTTCATGGAGAGACACTGAAAGCATACCTCTGTCTGTAATACATATTATGAATTCCATTTCTGAACATAGCTAACTGTGGAGAGTCAGACTCACCATAAGCAAACAGTCCAGGGAGCTGGTAGACTTGTCTGCCAAACAGGTTCCTGCCCAGAGTTGGGGGGAGCGGCTCATGTCCTACCTAAAACACACACAATATAAAGTGATGAACATCTGCACTGTAACTGTACATAGTCTGATTATCAGGGTATATACTGCCATCAGATAAAATCATTTTGAAATGGTCTTAAACAGCATTAAATTTAAGAAAAATTTTTGGACAGATCATCTTTTTCTTCTACAAGCATTGCAGGTAAGTATAAAGGTAAGTCGTGTACGGTCCTGTGCAGGTAGGTTTGATGTAGGAATATAGTTATTAGAGTGACTTAGGTTAATCTACAGTTGTGATGCCACCATGCGTGACTGTTAGATATGATGGTCTTTGGGTTAAAGGCCTCGCCTTCAAACATATTTCTGGTAACTGTGACCAAATAGCTTTATTTTTCTTTCATGTTTCTTCTAAAAAGCCTTTTCTTTGTCCAAGTGATCAGCAGCACACTTCAGCTGAGTCTGAAGGTGCCGCCGCTTGTGGAGCTTCCCTCTTGTGCAGCGGCCTTTCAGCCTATGGCGCTGTAAAACAGGCTTGAATGTGGACACTGACACCTTCGATCCAGCAGGTTCTCATTCATCACAGACCTGCTTTTTGGTGGTTCTTGTTGACTCTTAACCACCTTGACCAACTTCCTCTCAGCTGCAGATGATAGCTTGCAATTACTTCCTCACCATGGCAGTTACACAACTGTGTCATGCACTTTAGACTTACAAACAACTGCTTGCACAGTTGATGTTTGGATGTGTAGCTGCTTTGAAATGGCTCCAAGTTACTTTCCTGACTAGTTCAAATCAATGATCTGCTTTTTCAGATCCGCACTGAGCTCTTTAGACTTCTGTCTGTGGCCGAGTCTAAGAAGTGTATCAAACAAGGCCAATTAAACTGACTCGGAAGTCATCAGCTGTAGTCAATCAAAATCACTCACAAAAAGTTTAGAGGCCGTGCAACAAAAAACTTTCTACATCACCAAAATTGAGGATTCAAGTTGCTGTATCACATGGATATCACATGGACAGACAAAAGGCCTTTTGAAATATGTTTGGAGAGGAGAAGGTGAGGCCTTTAACTCAAAGACCATCATGTCTAACAGTTAAGTATGGATGTGGCAGTGTTATGCTCTGGGCTGGTTATGCTAACAGTGGAACTGCTGCTTTACACAAAGTGAATAGAATAATTGAGAAGGATTATCTTCAGGAAAACATATAATCACCAGTCAGACGGTTGGGTCTCAGACGCAGTTAGACAACAACCCCAAACACACATCAAAAGTGGTAAAGGACTAGGTAAAGCATGCTAAAATTAAGGGTATGGAAAGGCCTTCCCAAACTCCTGACTTAATTAAATCCCATCAAGAACATGTGGACTGGGGGGGTCGGTGGCTTAGTGGATGTTGCCGCAGCGGCCCGGGTTCAACTCCTGTCTGTGTCTGTGTCTGTGTCTCTGTGTCTGTATCTCTCTCTCAGCTGTCCTATCAATTAAAAGGCAAAAACGCCCCAAAAAAATCTTAAAAAAACAGAACACGTGGACTGTGTTGAAGAAACAAGTCCAGAAAGTAAACGTATTAAGTTGAACTGCACCGACTCTGTCAAGAAGAGCGGTCAAACACTTAATCAGAGGCTTGCAGATTGCTACTAAAAGCACCAAACTGAGGTGAATACAGCCAAGAGACATTTAACCAAATGTTAGTATTGCTGTACGTATATTTCCCCCCCACCAGATTTGGTTTCATTTTCAAGAGACCCATACTTTATATGAACGCACCTGCTCATTCTCTTCACCTCCTGGACAGTGTGTATCACTGGGCTCGGAGATTCAATACGAACTGTGCTTCTCTCACTCATCACTTCACTGTGTTCTCTACAGTAACGTAAACTGGTCATCATTATCTGCTCGTCGCTTCAGTCACTGGTATATCTTCATTTACAAAGCAATTTTGGGCAGACTTCCCTCTTATTCAGGTTCACTATTAACCTGGAAACAAGGAAGTCACAATCTCCGCTCGATGGACATTTTGAAACTGGTTGTTCCAAAGATAAGGACTGAATTAGGAAAGAAATCATTTAGGTTTTCAGCTCCTGATGTTTGGAACAAGCTTCAGTCTGAACTACATTTACACACACTGATTCATTTGACTGATTTTAAAGAGAGGGTGAAATCTTTGGAGTCTAGGCTTTCGGTCTGTAAATGTTTTATCTGATTGTATGAGTGTTTGTAAATGTTTTTCTAATTAGCCAGGTCTCCCTTGTAAAAGAGATCCCCCATCTCAATGGGACAAACCTGGTTAAATAAAATAATACTTTCATAAAAGAACCAAACTTCAAGAATTACTTTTGTGACAAAGTAGTATAAACTCAAATTATTCCATCACAGAAGAAGATTAGCGTTGTAGAAATTATTACAAAATCAAGACTGCCATGACATACATGTTACATACAGGTCTGAGTAAACTTCTGATCACAACCGTACACACAGTTTACCAATATGTAACTACAAATGTAAAGTAAAAAGACAGTCTTGGATTCAGTGGTGGGTTGTTTATGGCAATTAACACCTCACAAATTCAACTTTAGGACTATTGAATGACTTTTAAGGCCCAATACCTGCAGACAGTCTGCATTAGTGTCTCAGCACCAAACTGTGGCCCTCCAACACTTCCTAGTTTCGTTTTGGCACTTTTTGTCCACTTGTTGTCATATTTGCCTCAATGTTTACTTTGTCACTTTGTCAGCTCAATTAATTTAGTCTTCACATGACGTAAAAGTCTCCCTGTTCGCTACTTATTTTGTCGTTTAAACAACTTTGACTGCAAAGCTAAAGAAGTAAGCTTCCTGATTAACGTTGACTTTAGCTTGTTAGCAACCGCTAGCTTACGAGCTACTTCAGTGGGCCAAAGGACACCGGTCAGTGCAGGTCACAAGTCCCCGGATACTGTGCTCACAATGTGGGCATTACATGTTACAAATATGTTACTCATGACACATGTGAGCTAACAGAGCCGAGTGCTGTGAAACAAACAGTAAGCAGCATGTCAACGCTAAGACATGTTAGCTCGCCCCTGACCTTTTACTGTTAAACAGGTCAACACCGCCGCTGTGTGTGAATCTGTTAGAAACTGGAAATCACTTTTACACTTTGGAAAACAGTTAATAAGCAGCAACAAAGAAGCTGTAACGTTTGACAGCAGAGCTGAGCGGTTTGGCTGATAGCTAACTAGCTGCTATCTGTAGCACTTCAACTACAGCAGCTTTGTTAGAAAACATGACTTTTATATTTGAAGGTATGCAACACGAAGATTAAATGCTCTTGCACGTTATTTGTATAGAAACGAGTGAAGCAGCACTGCATATTAACACAGTATGAACTTTAAGAATTGGTTCACACACCTCACTTCCGCCTACAACAGTGTATTTTGGAAACAGAAGGTCATAGGGACAACAGACGGACCAACAGTGTAGTTGATAATGTTACCGGAAATTTAGCTGCTATGTGTATAAAATGTAAGCCGAATTAAAGAGACCGTGATACTGATTCACGATACAGCTTAACTCATACATATTCAATTACTTACAAGCAACGCCACGTCAAACAGCGCTTTTTTTCAATGGACTTTGGCAGTTTCCTCTCCAGGCTAACTCCTAGCTAGTAGAGTTCTGCAGTAATTCCTAATGTTAGCTAACTGTGGTAAAAGCAGCTCCTGAAGCGGAAACATCCTCCAAACGTCCGCGTGAAAACTTCTCCTCTTACCTGGATCAGGACTTTAATGTACATCAGAGGGTGGGAGAGGACGGTGAGCCCTGATCCCAGCAATACTTGGCCACACGTGTCCGCCATTTTTGGAGAGACAGTGGAGATAGGAAATCCTTCGTCTTGCGTCAGAGGAGGCGATGGCGCTCATATTATATGGCATTATAACGGTACCGCCATCTAGTGGTCATGTGGAGTATGGTAACTTTTATTTAGTATTTTATACATCTCTTAGTAATTTTTTAGCTTGTTTTTTTTCTGTTCTCTATCATTTTAATTATAATTTTTAAATCACAAAATAATTTTAATTGTGATCAGTTACAGTTTCTGTGAAAAATAAGTAATCAAATCACAGTTACCAATCAAAATGTTAGTGATTACAAAGAGTTTACACCCTTTCTTTTTTAAACGAGACATGATACTGAGAAGGTGGTAGGATTGTGTTAATGTAAACTTCTTCCTGCTCCTTTTCAAGCATGTATGTTGATGTTTTGTTTGTTTTTATTTTTATTTTGCTTGAAATAAAGTCATTCATTCATTCAAAATTTACACATTCTGTTGCTTTGCATCTTCTTGCCAGGAATACCTTCTTTTGGCATTTGGCTGGACATTTTTCAGCTTCATTGCCCGGTTTAAATCATTTTTTAGAAAAGAAATCCAAAAGTAATCATCTTTATTACTTTAAGTAATTAAAATAGTTGCATTACTTATTACATTTCATCAGGGTAACTAGTAATCTGTAGCCCATTACATTTCAAAAGTAACCTTTCAGACACTGTACCTTTCTCAATATTTAACCCTTTGAAACCTGAGCAAATTGGTTTGATTTCTTTCAAAAAAAAAAAAAACATCGGGAAGGATGCAATGAGCAACAAAAGAAATGAACCAAAAAAATTGCCAGAAATCAGTAAAAAGAAAAATTTGAAAACAAGAAAATTAGTAAAAAGAAAAAAAAAAAAGAAAAAAAAAAGTTGAAAACAAACAAAGGTGCTTAAAAATTACAAAAATTCTGTATAATGATTTTAATTATGTAATAATAATAATTCTACACATATTTTTTCATTTTTATATTATATTATATTTCTATATTTTATATGTTTATTTATTTATTTTCTTGCAGTTTGTGGGACATTTCTTATCAAGTTGCTCTTTGTTTTTAAAAGAAATCGCACCAATTTGCTGAGAGTTTAAATACAAGACATTGACATTGTAAAAGTTTAAGGAATTTATATTTTATTATTATATTATATTTTTATTATTATATTTTATTATATTTTATTATTATATATATTATTATATTTATAATATTTTATAATGTTATCATGTATTTTGTTGACTTTCCCTTTAAATATCACAAAAAAACTTTACACTGATATAACTGTAAAATAACTATGATTTATTTTATTTATTTTTTATCTTAATTTATTACAGCAACCCTTCTTTTATTTCAATGCTCCATTGCTCTTGCCCCACTTCTGCTTTACTCTAAATTATGATCATGTAGTAAATGCAAAGGAATTAAAAATAATTCTAATAGTTCTGAGTTTCATTCAGGTAGTTAACAAGGAAACAATAGGTCAGGGGATAAAACAAGACATCATTCCATGGTACTTTGTCTAAAATTAGGGACTTTTGGGATTCTTTTAGAACCATCTAAAGGTACAAAAACAAATTTTATATTTAGCTCGGAGTTCATTATTCTTAATATGTGAATGTGTAACTTTCTGAGAAGTTTGCTTCAATCATCCAGTAAAGAGTTGCCACTGTCATTCTGCAAAAACATTTCTATTTGTTCAAAGACAACAGTGAAGCTAAGTAGAGATGTCTCTCCAGAAGATGGCAGAGTGGGAACATTTAAAGAAACTGCACCAAATATTCCTCCTTATTATTACAGAATACTCAGTCTTTACTTTAAATATGTTTACTAATATGTATGTGTTGCACAGATAATATCCTAGTATCATCTCAAAATGTATTTCATCAACTGTTTTTGAAAAGGAAAGTCTCCAGGAACAATGTGTTTAAAGGACACTGTTTACTAAAGTATTTTCTGTGTGTGTTACAATTTTTCTTTACAGAATATATTTTATTTTTTGACTGTGAGGCCTCGGACAATAAGAGAGAATCTCTTCGGTGAGTTAATTCATTTAGGAGATGTGTATTATCATCATTTTAAGACCTCTGTCTGACAAGCTATTATACTGACTTATACTTATACTGAGTGATAATTTCTTTAACAGTTGATTTACAGTTCCTTCTCTGCCCATGTTCTCCTGTTTGCATTTTCCTAACAAAAACATGTCCCTTTTATTTATTCACTTCAGTTTGATGGATTATTATGGCTGTGATTAAGAAGAACACACTGTAGAAGATCTAAATTTAAGCTCTTCGGCGTTCTTTTTAATATTAACTCTATAACTCTGGAACATTATCATGTCATCATTACACTTGACGTCACAGCAGGTGAGCAAACAGCTGCTTACTCTGAATACATAAATGACTGCATGAATATTCTAAGTTAACCTTTAAGAAAAGAAGCAATGATGTGATAAAGAATGAAAATACAGCGATGTTTTTCACTCAGAGTAACTTTATAGTTTGATCATGACTGGTGTGCTGATGAGTTGAAGTCCGCAGCTTCTGTTGTTCAGTCTTCCCTCTGATCTGTCTGTCAGCACATCTGAACGGGCTTCCTCTGTAACAGTCAACAGCACACAGGTGGGTTAGGTCAATCTGAGTGTAACAGGCAGCGTGTGTGTGTATATATTCATAATGTGTTCATGTGGACACTCACAGCAGCCGTAGAGTGTGTTGAGCCTGGCGATGTCGTTGCGACTCATCTCCTTAGCGTTGCCAAAGGACACATTGTTGTTAGGGATGGGGAGCATGGTGGGCTGGTTGTTCTTGGAGAAGGCGTACCTACAAGAGGACACACAGCAGTTAGGCTGAACCACAGCACTTCCTCCACACACAACACACACACATATGATGACACAGAGCAGGGCTGAAGTGAAGCCAGTTGTTCTCACTTGTGGTACTGCATGACAGAGTTGTAATCGTAGGGAGTGCCCTGGTTCAGGGTGGCGATCTTCCTGAAGTTGTGCTCCATTCCTAAAAACAAAAACAAGAATAGCATTAGTTTAAAGTGACATTTGTTTGGTTTGAATTCACTTTGACTCTGGACATAAAAGAGTCCAGCTGCTGGAGAAAATCCAGTCTACATCTGATGGTTTTATATTTGGAAAACTGCAGTCACACAATGAGCTTCTGTTTTGTCTGATACAATCTTGTCTGTCTGTAAGGTTGTATGTTCAGTGTATTTGTTCATAAGGTTTATCCATTAAATATTAAACTTCAAGCCTGAAACAAATCATATCAGTGTCTCTTATCTGAATAGACTCATCTACAGTTTCCTGGGTCTCCTCTCTAACACTCCACTCTGAATAATAAACAGCTCCATTACCAGACTGAACGTTGTGCAGCAGGACTTTGATGTGGTTGTCCCTGTCACTGCGGGTCTGTTCGTGGTTGAAGCCCAGAGCGTGGAGCAGCTCGTGCTGGACGGTTCCATGGTAGAGGCATCCACGACGGGCCAGAGACACCACCTGCTTACCACCACGACGGCCGACGTAGGAGTAGCACCTGGACAGGATCAGAGACGAGTTGAAGAACACAGAAGTCTGAGAAAAGCTTCCGACTCAAACTCATTGTGTAACATCTCTCTCTTACCCGTCCTTGGACTCGATGCTCAGCCAGTCGCGGTCGCTGCTCCTGCTGGGCCTGAAGCGGATGCAGGAGAAGGAAGAGAAAGACTCCAGTCCACGGGTGATGATGGCCTTCTCACGGGAGGCTGGCAGGACCACACCACATAACAGTTAGCTTTTTACCAAGACGCGGCACAAGGAAAACTGATGTTGGTCTGAATCCAGTTCAGTTTAGAGGAGTTTCTGACAGCTTGTGTGACTTGTTGTGTTGCTGCAGAGGAGGTAGTAAATAACTGATGAGTGAAAGCGTCTTGACTGACTCAGTGGTTTGTAATTAATTGGTTGAGTGAATCCTTACTGTGTTGGATTTGACCTTTTGCTGACTGTTGTTTTTGTCTTACATCTGTTTCAGCTTTAGTCATTCATGTTGTGACTCCAGGGGACCTGACTGCTGCTATTAATGAGTTTAATATCATCAGAGCATCAAACAGGCCCCTGTCTGTTAGATTCTGGTGTATGAACAGTTAGCTCTCTGGTCACTCTCCCTCTTGAACCTTTTGTCAAAGTTGCTGCTACAACAGGCTGCATTAAAAATGAAAGCCTACTGTATATGGACAGAGCATATTTGGACGTCTGTGTGACACTTACAGAAGTGACTGGCGATGTAATAAGGAATGTAGACCTTTCCGTCAGTGTATTTGCCCCACTTGCAGCCACGGCTGGTGCAGGGGTCGGCGTTTCTCTCGGTCTCGCTGTCGATGACGACGTCTCCCTCAGTCAGGATGGGACCATCATCAGAACGGACTGAAACACATCATACAGCAACTCAGAAACCAGCTGAACTGCTACTAATAGAAGAGACAATAGTGACATATCAGCAGTTTTCATGGGAGACATGGTGACTGCAGCAGCTCACACTCACGCAGATTACTGTTGGCTCTCTCCAGAAGTTCAGAGACAGACAGATCCCCTAAGTCCTCCTCTGCAATCTCCTCTGCACAGTGACATCAACACAATTTCACTTTGTGTGAAAATAAACTTGTTACAATACTGTGCACGTCAGTACATCAGGTCTGACTGTTAGAATACATTACATACCTGCCTGCAGGTTCAGCATGGGATTAGAGGAGGGAAAACAAACATATGAGAAACAGAGAGAAAAACATGAGTTAAAATTTCAGCTAAAAGTTAACAGAAGAACTTTCTGGCCAGTTAACCAAATACTGTGTCTCAAAGTGGGATGTTCATATTCAAACTGTTATATAAGGGAGTTATAAGACACATGTTCATTATCAAAATACTGCTAAAATAAAGCATAAAAACTTAAAAAAAAAAAAAAATAATGTAAATGTGAAGAAGTTAAGCAGCTTCATATGTGAGACAGGAGTCGTTTCCTGTTTGTGACTGTGGCAGTTGAGGCTTAACAGGTATTTTTTAACATCTGGAAGTGCAACATGATGCAACATGGCGAATGTCCAGTAATTTCTGCCTTCATTTGCAACTGTTTCTCTTCCACTATGATCCTACCTCATTGTCAGCCCAACAGCAGGCAGACAGCAGCAGCAGCAGAGCCAGAGCTGAGAACCTGAAAACAGACATGCGAGCCATACCAGCAGATCTGCAGGACACAGACACGAATCAGCTTCAACTCAGAGGAAACACAGTGTTTGAACCCCCCAAAAAAGACAGCTGAAAGAGCGTGCACACTTCTCCATCACACTGTGCTGCAGACATCTGCAGCTGAACTCACCTTGGATCCTCTGTGTGGACTTGTGCAGCTGAGGTTTCACTCCAGGTTTTTATATACGTTCAACTGCGTCAGTGAGCCCAAATATGGATTATCTGGGTCCTAAGAAAGCTCAGAATCAGCTAAACTCACAGGCTTATCAGTCACATATGGTTTGAACACGTGTATAGACAGAAACATCTCAATACCACTGTGGGTGGAAGGACACTTGATGCATTCACCACTATACAGGGACAGAAACATATGAATTAATGTGGAAAAGTCACAGTTTCATGGCCTGTATTCATTTAACACAGGGTTGCTAAAAAGTGTGATGAGTGTCAGTTGACCTCTATTGTCATCATGAACCCTTGAATGAAACCATATTTATGTACTATGATTACAAAGGTGAAGTTGGAGTATGATGCCTCACACAAAAGCAGCACCTGTGCAGCGTAATGAAACACACCCTCCCAATTAAGACAGACAACATAAAAGGATCACTTTACAGTCTATTAAAAACCACTACAAATGGCCATATAGTTAAATAAACTCCTGTTATAACAAATGTATTTATTAAAGGTATTGTATGGGATAGTAAAATCTTTTACAGGATAGTATTTGTTATTTTGTTCACCCTACGTCTTCTCAATATCAAACTGAGACTCATTCCCACAGGTGGACATATGTGTATGTGCTGAATCTGGCATTCAGACCAAGGCCATAAACAGGCTTATCATCTCCAGTATGTGCTACGTTTTATCAACTGTGTGTGTTTATGAAGCAGCTTCACTGGGCTCTGTTCATGAAGGCCAACAATGCGAGTATCCTGGAAGAATTATTGAATGTGAACATATGTATAAGTCATCACAAATAGTAATAACTCCAGGAATGTGCACGCATCTATGGTCATGGTTAGATATTTTTGGAGGCCTCGGAGTCCTTCACAGTCTGCATGCAGGCAGACAGTGAAGAGGTGAAGAGAACTCCAGGGTTTCTGAAGGTTAAGATACGGTGAGACGAGGACCTTGTGGATGCTCAGACTCCACTGTGTCCAAACTTTTTTAAAAAATAGGGGCCAAATAAGCGAATATGAAAATGCTTCTTGCATCGAGTATGTCGCTCAAAATAAAAATCCCATAGGAATGAGACCGAGCGACTGTTTCATCTTTCAGTGAAAAAGTATTCAATTTTCCACTGCTCCTGAAAGCAGCAGCCCTCGCTGTCAACTTAATGCTTCTTTGCTGTGGCCATGTCGGCCAGAGGGAAACGTCTGTCGTTAGATAACCGTTCATTTGCTTGTTTAATGTGTGTGTAAGAAAACAAAATAGTTCCACTTGCTCAGGTCCTGCTTGGTTCATCTCTACAAACTGTGGCCAAAAAAATGCAAAGTGATCTTGCTTGATAAACCAGTATTGTGTGGTCGGCCACATGAAGTGTATTTTGAACAACAGGCCGTGGGTGTCAACTGAGACTCATTGAGTTTATTCTATTCACCGAAATGAACCAAGAGTGACCTAGAGTACAAGATTTTCTGCATCAGTAAGAATGACAGAAAGTGTGAATATTGCTGATCACCTGGTTCACACTGAGTTCTGCCTCTAGATGAAAGAATAAGCCTTGTTGTTTTAGTCACACTGGTACAACTTATTTCTTTTCAGGTCAAAGTGTGTTGCAAACAGACACTGGCTGAGGTTGAGATATGTGAATATACATTTTTATTCATTATACGCATTCAATCAGACTCACAAGCAGTTATTCATCTACGTGTACATATATCAGGATGCTTTTCACATCTCATTAGTATGCCGCAAAAGCTCATTTAATCAACTTGTTAATTTCAATCAATCAATCAATCAATCAATCTTATTAATAAATTTAATCACTTTCATTAAGCACAAGATGCGTTTCTGATTTTGCTTGTAGATAAAAAGATGCATCAATCGGCTTCATTTCCTCTTGATCTGTTGGAAAAAGAGGAGACTGTAAAAGAATATTAAATGAATATCAGGACATGTGCACACACACACACACACATACACATACACATACATACAGCACATACATAAAGTTTCGAAGTAACAGGTGTATTAACAGGTGTATTCCTAGTGCATGAAGCTACGTGAACTGGTCTCTCTGCCTGATTTTAAAGCTCACATAAGAACAAGGATGAATGAATCTGTTGGGTCTTGTCATTGTGTGTAGGTGTTCTAATATGTTTTTTATTGCGTGGATGTTTTGCTGTTACTTTTTTGTATGCTGCTGTTTTGGCCGGGTCTCCCTTGAAAAAAGAGATCATTGATGTCAGAGGGACTTACCTGGTTAAAAATGGGTTAAATAAATAAAAAAATAAATATCATAGGTCAATGTTTGACGTAGAGGAAACATGGCTGCACAAATGTACATTAATGTTTCCTGTCTGGATCAGTGACTATCTTACAGTGGCAAAATGCCACAAAACAACATTTAGAATTAAAAAAAAAAAAAATCAATAAAGTTCCTAAAAATGAAAGCGATGGAAACTCTTCTCTACATCACACTGAGGATAGTGTGTACATAGCAATTTCCAAAAAAAACATCCAAACCCACGACCCACTTACTTTGATTCAGAGGACATCATTCTTCTGCTTGTGTTCAGGGTCGCTTCTGGAAGCAGCCGTATCTGACATGGATTAAAAAAAACGTCAAAGTCTGTAAATGCTGCTTGATTTCTTTATGGCACGGCTACAATGAACATAGTTTTTGATCTTCGTGTTCAGCCTGACTGAGCGGGAAGACAGTATGAGAGAGAACAGTTAGGAGACAGGTAGGGAGACAGGTGAAATGTTATGTAGCTCAGGAGAAATATACTGCAGGTATATGTAGAAACAAGTGGGAAGTTTAGGTGGGGAGGACTAGGTTTGAAAAAGGTACTTACTGCAGCGGTAAAGGCGGTTCACCCGAAGGATGTCCGTAGCACTCATCTGGGTGGCCCTACCAATGGCTACATTGGGGTTGGGGATGGGAACGATGGTTGGCTGCCTGTTCCTGGAGAAGGCGAACCTATGGTGCCAATACACAGCAGTGATGAGAGGTTTAAACTGTACACCTGTACTACAGAGAGCTGAAGTATGGTCAGTCTGCAAGTTTAAAGCTGTATTAAGAATCTGTTGGCCACTGAAAATCAAGCTGTAATCTGACATAGTATAACTTTTTTCAGTCATTGCAGCTTGTGTGTTAGCAAACAATTGTGGATTCACACATCCAGCAGACACAGAGGGACATTATCATTTATTTGGAGTTGTGTTTGTGTCCACCTGATGAATGGAAATCCAAATTATAACGTATCAGGTATAAAAATAATCTGCAGATACTCAAGTTTAAAATGAGACCAAACTTTTCTTTGGATGTCAGTTTTTCACCATGAAAAAAAGGCCAAATTGTGGCCTGCAGTAGACGGTATTGCATGATTTGTTTAGCTGGGCCAATTCACAGAAAATTTACGCCCCCTATTGGTCAGTTAAGAAGCGTAAGGAGTCAGCAATCAATGACGATATGAAACAGTCAATTAAACAGGTTATTCAACAACTGTGAATCACTGCAAGCACGAGAGGTCCTTGAGCAGAGAATCATACATGTGCACACAAAATGTTAGGCTGATTGGTCCAGTAGTTTGTGAGATCAGATGCGGACAGACATACACACTCACAAAAACACACGCACACACGCACAAATGTAAACATGACCTTGAACTTTAAATTTGGTGAGTGAATTGAGACGCTACCTTCCATAGTGCATGACAGAGTTGTAGTCATAGGGAGTGCCAAGGTTCCTCGTTTGGATCCTCCTGAAATTGAACTCCATTCCTGCAAGGGATCACAAGTCTCTGTTTTATTACAGTTTGCCAGTCAAGAAAGAAATGTGTGATGAGTTTTATCTGCAGGAAACAACACTATTCCCGTACATATGGTTTCTCATTTTAGAGAGCATGATAAGCGCACAGTTCACATCCCATCACTACCTACCTGTTAAAATGATATGATAATGTCAAGTTATGTTTCAAATCTATTTATTTGTCCTTAAAAGTGATGAAAGTCAGTTGTATGTGTAAGACCCTGTTTTGGTTGTTTATGTCTTTTGCATCAGTATCGCAAAGGTTCCATGTATATTCTACATAAAGAAAGTCTGGACGCACCACGAATGACGTTCTGCAGCAGGATCTGAACATTCTGGTCCCTGTCAGACCGGGTCTGCTCATGGTTGAAGCCCAGGGCATGGAGCAGCTCATGTTGGATGATCTGCTGGAAAACACAGCCCTGGCGACTCAAAGACACTACCTGGCCATTACCACGGCGGCCGACAAATGAAAAACACCTGAAAGAGAGAAGTAAATAACACTTTGACTCTTGAGTGCATTCAGGCATGCATGCATATGTGGTATGTACATTGTGCGGTCCATACCCTGAGCGAGACTGGATGTCCACAAAGTCTCTCTGTCCATTCAAAGGGGTGAAGCGGATGCAGGTGGATGCAGCAAATGACCGCAGGCCTCTGATGATGGTATCTCTCTCCCTTTGGGCTTGATAGTAAAAAAATAAAATTAATAAAAAAAGCCGAACATTTATTATCAGTTTGTTGCATTCTTCATTTTTCTTTATGACTTTGCCATCACATGAAGCAATATCACAGGGCTGACACACAGAGACAGACAACCATTCATGCTCACATGTACATCCACTTTAGAGTCACCAATTAACCTGATGTGCATGTCTTTGGACTGTGGGAGGAAGCCGGAGTATCCAGAGAAAACCACTTTCGGTTTAATTCCTCCCGACTTGTTTTCTTTAACAAAGAATTTTAAGTTGTTTTTGATATTGGACACATATAGGATGTTTGTCTGAAAATATTACCCATGTAAGTAAAAAATCTCTGAGTAAAAGAGTGAAAAATGTTACAAATATAGCAACTCTCCCCTACTATTACAATAATAATAATTATTACTAATCTATACCCATTGGTAGCTTTGTCACCTTCTACCTATGCCAATGACCATGTCAGTGAGTAGAAAAACATGGGACAGACAGAATGACACACTGACAGTTTCCATGATTATGTGCAGCATACCATACAATGACTTAGTTATACCAAAAATTAGAAAAAAAAAACCCAAACATTGTCGGTCACATTTTAGCCATTTTTAAGCATTTTTCTGTTGTTATAGCGCCACCCAGTTGCCAATTAGAGTTAAATTTCTCCAGTCACCTTGAGGCGTCCTGCTCAACATACCTACCAAGTTCAGTAAAAATCCATATCGCGGTTAGGCCTAGATAAGAAATTAGCTCTCTAGCGCCCCCATTTTGTTTGATGGGGTCAATAATGGAGGGGTCCCCTCAGATTATGTGTGGTCATATGCCTACAAAGTTGCGTGGTGATCGGTGAAACCCTTGAGATGTTATACACCTTTATGTGATGAGCCACACCCTCCGCAATATTCATTGCCTTATAGAACCTCAGTTTTAGTAAGTTTTACAACTTTTGCCAAGAAGGAACTTTAGATATTGGTCCCTAGACTATGTTCATTGAGTTTCATTCAGATCGCTCAAACTTCCTAGGAAGAGATCAATTTAAGTGTTAAATCTATATAACCAAAAGTTATGGGTTCTTGAGGCAAATTTGTTCCTCATGAGGAGAGGCATCTCTGTGCAAAGTTTCATGTCTCTACGACATATGGGGCATGAGATATGCCCATTCAAAGTTTGCAATTTCAATCGGTTGCTATAGCGCCCCCCTTTGGCCAATTGATGTAATATTGCTTCATTCGCATCCTCCCATGACCCTCTACCACTGTGCCAAATTTCACATGGATTGACCAAGTCAGTGAGGAGAAAAACGTGGAACAGACACACAGACACACACAGACAGAGTTTTCGTCATTATATTATTCTACTAGTGCCACTATTACTGGTACTGCTATTGTTCTTCAAATAGGTTAGTCGTCCTCTTCCTTTAATGACAAATATACAGCCAATCAGGGTAGCTGGGGCCACTGCACTAAAGCTATCACTACTAATGCTGTTAGTGCTAAGCATCTCCTGTTATTGCTGAGACTACTATCCTACTTTGACGACTTCCACTGCTCTTACTGCTGCTACCACTACTAATACTATATTGTTACAAGTCCTAATATTTCTAATACTACTGCCATTGCTTCTAATATTACTACATACTACTACTGCTACTACTATGCTGCTGCTATACCACTACCACTAAATCCACAATTGCCTTTATTACAGCTACTGCTACTTATTTAGTATAGAACAGTAATAGTGCTTCTACTATAGCGTACTGCTACCACACAATTACTCTACAACCAGGCTACTATTTACTCCTACTACTAGCCTTTGAGTATTGCTGCTAAAATACATACAAAGTGAGCATGTTATGTTGGTGAATTATGAACACTAACAGTTTAAATAACCAAATGAAAGCCCAGCCTTCAGTACTTACAGTACTGGTTGGAGATGCGGTAGGGTACGTAGACGTTGCCATCGGTGGCTTTAGGCCACAGGCAGCCTCGTGCTGTGCAGGGATCGGCGTTCTGGAAACCGTCTGGCACTGCTATGTCTCCATACATCACCAGAGGATCGTCAAAGTTCTTTCCTGCAAAATGACACGAAGATACTCAAGTTTTCTTTTTTTTCCTGGCACTGCATTTCATATTGTTGATCTTGCTGTGTTACAGGCAGGTCAAATCTGGGTCTGATACATCCTCTCCTTCCTCACTGATGGTTCTGTTAGCATCTGCTGTATACTTCCAGGTATGAAGTGTAACACCAGCTTTGTATTTTTGTCCTACATTTAAGTTTATATTATCATAACTGTACATTTCCTGCTGAATGATAAGTTGCCATGGAGATGAACATACCAACATTAACATTGGCCTTCTCTAACAGTGTGGAGATACCGAGATCCTCATCCTCATTGTTGTTGCCTTTGGAACAGAAACAATTTGTTCATGTGTCAGTTACATGATGTACGACTATATATTTACAGGATTTTACAGTCTGAAAAGCAGCCATGTCTCACCAGACGACTCGTCACCCTTTTCAGAAGAGTCCTGTAATACGACACAGAGTAAAAATTAAATTTGAGGCTGTAAAATTTCAGATTGTATCACATTTCATTACAAATTGTGGCACTGAAAAATGCATGTATTCATCCAATTAGTGTCAGCTAATGTAAAGTGTGTGCTGATGCTTACCTGTATGGTAAAACTGTGCACGGAGCAGAGGAAGACACCGAGCACAGCAGCCTGGAGGATCATGGCTGGTTATCAGATGGCAGCAGCAGACTGAGACAAAGCCTGGGGAAACGGACGTGTTACACCTTATATAGGTGGCAGTCCCAAATCACTGTCATCCTATAAGGCATGCTGGTCACTAAACGTTGACAAATTCAGCTCAGCTGGAACTGGCAGTTATTGCTTAAAGCGGATTGTGTAAGATGTGGGCTTTGTTTTGTTCTTTTCCTTCCTGTTTGCCCCTGGACAGGAGCAGCTCACACATTTATCTGCTTTGGGGCTCAAACATGTATTACTCTCAAGGTGATACTACTGTCTTTAGGAGGCTGCACCTTTTAAAGCTAGTGCAAAGGCAGTGATATCTTAGGAAACGAAACAATCTGAGGCACGTATTGGTACCAACCATGTCAGCATAGCTTGCCATGAAGGGGGCTAAATAACACTCCAAAGTTGCAAGGGAACAACTGGCATAGCCATTTTCAATAGAGTCCCTTCAACTCTCACCTCAAGATATCTCAATGAAAATGGGTTCTGTGGTTACCTACAAATCTCCGCTAAACTTGAGTAGGCTTGTTCCCTTTCAATGTTTTGTTCCTTAAAATCAATGTACTCAAATTAAAGCAGTATATTTGTCTATTTAAGGACAATCAGCCTATCTGAAGAACAATTAATCATTTAACACCTGCATATACAGATACACATTAGAAAAGGATTGTCGTGGAACTCAAAATGTTAACTGTACCAGTATTAGTCTATGCACATCAGATAATTAGTAACATTAACTGTTCTTTCTTTTAGCGAGATTTATACTTGTGCATCAGCTCTATGGAGAGCCTATGCCATTGTGAGCATTTATACTTGTGCGCTGGTGTGTCTGTGTCATTCTGCAGTTAGACCTCCAAAACACTAGTTGGTGGCTGTTAAATGCTCTCTAGTTTAGTTGATTCAAAACACACACTAAGCATGGCTTAATAGAGACAGTTTCAAACACAAGTACACAAATCAGCTTCACTATAACTCGCAGCATTCACAGACAAAGTGTTTGTCTGTTGCTGGACACATTTTCTCCACAAATACAACATGCTAATGCTTTTAGCACAAGTATAAATTAGCCTAGCTGCTAGCTGACTATTCCTCTACTCATATGAAGCCAGGGACAACAGCAACATTTAACAATGGTAAGGTTACAAAATTCAGCTCCATTACAACTCACGAGGTTCACTGACAAAACAAGTGTCTTATACTAAACACGTTTTCCAAACAAATATAACATGCTAACGTTATTAGCACAAAAGTATGGCATTTTTACACTGTATAAACTAGCCTAGCAACTAGCAAAGATTTACTCTACTCAAATGAAGTCAGTATAAATCACACACGAGACTTAAAGTGTTATTTTTGTGGAGGCTTTATTGTCTTCACAATTTATTATTTCTTATTTGTGAAATTAAAGTAAGTAAAAGCTTTGTAAAAAAGAAAAAAGGAGGTTTGTGTTGCTGCAACATGTAGTTACATTTCTAGGTAGGTGGATGTCAGGCAAGTTTTTATTACTTTTTTTAAGGAAAGGTTTTATATCCCGTATCATCCATAAAACACTAGAAATACTCCACATACAGTACAGGCCAAAAGTTTGGACACACCTTCTCATTCAATGCGTTTTTTTTATTTTCATGACTATTTACATTGTAGATTCTCACTGAAGGCATCAAAACTATGAATGAACACATGTGGAGTTATGTACTTAACAAAAAAAGGTGAAATAACTGAAAACATGTTTTATATTCTAGTTTCTTCAAAATAGCCACCCTTTGCTCTGATTACTGCTTTGCACACTCTTGGCATTCTCTCCATGAGCTTCAAGAGGTAGTCACCTGAAATGGTTTTCCAACAGTCTTGAAGGAGTTCCCAGAGGTGTTTAGCACTTGTTGGCCCCTTTGCCTTCACTCTGCGGTCCAGCTCACCCCAAACCATCTTGATTGGGTTCAGGTCCGGTGACTGTGGAGGCCAGGTCATCTGCCGCAGCACTCCATCACTCTCCTTCTTGGTCAAATAGCCCTTACACAGCCTGGAGGTGTGTTTGGGGTCATTGTCCTGTTGAAAAATAAATGATGGTCCAACTAAACGCAAACCGGATGGGATGGCATGTCGCTGCAGGATGCTGTGGTAGCCATGCTGGTTCAGTGTGCCTTCAATTTTGAATAAATCCCCAACAGTGTCACCAGCAAAACACCCCCACACCATCACACCTCCTCCTCCATGCTTCACAGTGGGAACCAGGCATGTGGAATCCATCCGTTCACCTTTTCTGCGTCTCACAAAGACACGGCGGTTGGAACTAAAGATCTCAAATTTGGACTCATCAGACCAAAGCACAGATTTCCACTGGTCTAATGTCCATTCCTTGTGTTTCTTGGCCCAAACAAATCTCTTCTGCTTGTTGCCTCTCCTTAGCAGTGGTTTCCTAGCAGCTATTTGACCATGAAGGCCTGATTGGCGCAGTCTCCTCTTAACAGTTGTTCTAGAGATGGGTCTGCTGCTAGAACTCTGTGTGGCATTCATCTGGTCTCTGATCTGAGCTGCTGTTAACTTGCGATTTCTGAGGCTGGTGACTCGGATGAACTTATCCTCAGAAGCAGAGGTGACTCTTGGTCTTCCTTTCCTGGGTCGGTCCTCATGTGTGCCAGTTTCGTTGTAACGCTTGATGGTTTTTGCGACTCCACTTGGGGACACATTTAAAGTTTTTGCAATTTTCCGGACTGACTGACCTTCATTTCTTAAAGTAATGATGGCCACTCGTTTTTCTTTAGTTAGCTGATTGGTTCTTGCCATAATATGAATTTTAACAGTTGTCCAATAGGGCTGTCGGCTGTGTATTAACCTGACTTCTGCACAACACAACTGATGGTCCCAACCCCATTGATAAAGCAAGAAATTCCACTAATTAACCCTGATAAGGCACACCTGTGAAGTGGAAACCATTTCAGGTGACTACCTCTTGAAGCTCATGGAGAGAATGCCAAGAGTGTGCAAAGCAGTAATCAGAGCAAAGGGTGGCTATTTTGAAGAAACTAGAATATAAAACATGTTTTCAGTTATTTCACCTTTTTTTGTTAAGTACATAACTCCACATGTGTTCATTCATAGTTTTGATGCCTTCAGTGAGAATCTACAATGTAAATAGTCATGAAAATAAAGAAAACGCATTGAATGAGAAGGTGTGTCCAAACTTTTGGCCTGTACTGTATTTTGTGCATCATTTTATACACACTTCCCCAAAATTCAACTAAACATGTACTGTATTTGTTTGTACCACATGCTCTCCTCTTTAATTATGAAAAAACCTTAAAACTTTATTTAAAGATGTAATGGTAGTGTTGGAGTCATGGGTATGGAGCTACATTAGGGTCAAATGTTTTGTACTTGAAAAAATAAAATTTGAAACTGAAAATTCATGTGTTGATCTTGAATGAAACGTTTTTTCAGGTTAAATATAATTTTGATTCACTTTGGTAATTCTTTTGAATGAATAATTTATTTTCACTTTTCACTTCCATATATATTTTAACATTTGAGGTCTTATTTTTTTCAGATGCATGTTTGATCTTTTCAGATTCCGATCTTATTTTTTACAGTTTCAAATCTTATTTTTTCACTTTCAAATCTTTTTTTCACTTTCAGATCTTTTTTTTTCAGTTTCAAATCTGTTTTTTGAGTTTCAGACTTTTGACCCTGATGAGGCGTGGGGGGCGTGGCATCAACTGAGAGGGGTGTGGAATCATGAGTGACAATGCCTTCAGGGAACGTATGAACTAAAAAAAATTCTGACTCAACACTTACATACACCATATTCATGTGACTGGCAGTGTAAAAATTGATGCCAGTGACAAACGTCCATTTAGAAATCTGTTTTAGTACTGAGCACCAATTGCGGTGTAAGAGCCATAAATTATGCCAGATTTTGCAGATCAACAGCCACATTTTAAGTGCTGATATGTCCGATTTCCACATAGCACTGTGAACGCAGCGTAGTGTCCGTTTTGCTTGCGATGATGGCGTCCAGTCAGTCGGGTCAATCTGCTGGAGCCCATACATCCAGCACACAGGTGAGAAATGTTAAGTAAGCTTAACTAAGCTTTGGGAAAAATGTTAACTAAGCTTTGGAAAATCAGATCAACACATGAATTTTCAGTTTCAAATTTTATTTTTTCAAGTACAAAACATTTGACCCTAATGTAGCTCCATACATGGGAGGGTCTCGCAGAACTGAAAAGACTGTGGAAGTTCAGTATAAAATAAGCATGATAGAAAGCTCATAATGCTTCAAATCAACACACATTTTGATAAAGAAAGTACTTGTGCATGGAAAAGAAAGGCCCCAGTGTTTTTATTTATAGTGCACACCTCTAAACTGCATTGTGCTGCAGAAATTTGCAGCTGAATCTTGGATCCTCTGTGTGAACTTGTGCAGCTGAGGTTTCACTCCAGGATTTTATTTTTGTTCACTGCATCAGTGAGCCCAAATATGGATTACAAAATAGGGCTGCCACTCACGATTATTTTCATTATTGACTAATCTGTCGATTATTTCTTCGATTAGTCGACTAATCATTTCATCGAAAAATGTGTTAAAATGTTGAAAAATGTCGGTCTGTCTCACCCAAACCCCAAAATTACGTCATCTAATGTCTTGTTTCGTACTCACGCCAAAGGGTTTTAGTTCACTGTCACGGGAGAGTGTGTAAAGCTGCCAATATCTGAATGTAAGAAGCTGCAGTAAGAGTATTTTGGGGTACTTTTATAGTACTTTTCTATAAAAAATGACTCAAACCGATTAGTCGACTACTAAAATAGTCACCGATTATTTTAATAGTCGATTAGTCATCAATTAGTCGACTAATCGTGCCCTATTACAAAAAGGTGCACAAACACATGGACACCCAGACAATGAATGCTAGGTGCTGGACAAGAGGTCATGCAAAAGGCAGAAAAACAGAGTCCACACACTAGACTATGCTCCCATAAATACTTAATTGAAATAAAGACAGGTCTGATGGAGAGTGTGAAGCTTGAAACATCACTTCAGTGGTTATTTGTTTTCTCAAATATGGATTACCTGGGTACAAAGAAAGCCAAAGAATCAGGTGAACTCACAGGCTTATCAGTCACTTAGGGCTCATGCATTTTAGAGATCTCTATACCCACACTATATGGTGGGAAGTGGACACTTGTAACAAAGTGAGTTGTCAGCATCTGATGATATGTATGAGAATTTTCCACACCATGGTAGAGTCTGCAAATACTGTAGGTAAAGAACCAGTGTTTGTTCCTTGCAAAGGGAATCATGCAGCATGGAAGATTAACTATCTTTAGAGAGTATGGGAGACAAACACAATCAACGCTAGATAAAAAAATAATTAAAAAGATAAGCAGGAGGAAGTTGGTAAGGCAAGATATGGTATAAGACAGAAAGGAGGACAAGGCAGTCAGGAAGCATGAGGGATATTGCTTTTATAAGGTTCAAAAGAAGATTTTTGGCAGTGGTAATTAACTGTACTGCTGTAAGAGAAAGACAATTTGAGAAATCCATATAATCGTAGATGCAGCAAAGAGATTTCTGGATGTTGTGGGGGTTCTGAGGAAGATGTACAGCAGCTTTTGAGAGAGGCTGTCTCAAACACGCAGAAAACAGGAACTTGATAACAGAATGGGAAATAGATGGGAGGAGATCATCAGAATTATTTTACAAAGATTGTGAAGATTGTTGTTTAATTCCAGTCGATGGAGGTAATGCGACAAATAAAACATATGGCCTGATGATAGTGCTAGATGAGAAGTCTGGGAATCACCATACATAAATGTCTGTATCAAATTTCATGGTAATCCATCCCATAGTTGTTGAGACATTTCACTAAAAATCACAAATGTGTACCCTGCTGGTGGAGCTGGGGATCCTGAGGTGCCAAAGTGCATAAAAAGCGTGAAAATAGAGCTTGTTTATCAATTACTGCATTTAATGCAATAACATTAATATTTAGATCGCCTACTGCTATTTTTTTTTTATAAATCTGTTTAGTGTAAACAGGTCAGCAAAAGGCAGAAAGACCAGCAGCATGAGTGAATAAGAACAATACAAATGACTAAATAAATAAAATTAAATCAAAGGTTAATAAAGAGGAATGAGTTGAATGGTGCAAAAACACAACCTGCAAGACTTAGGCGTGCAGGAAGAAGAAACCACAACAAGTAGTCTGAAAGGATTTTGGAGATCCTTTCAATAAGAATCGTAGTTTTTCTAACTGAAGGCATCGCAAGACACCACGCATCCATTGGTCATGCGTTGGGGGGAAGGCATGTTTCCATTTGAGAAGGATACAGCGTCTGATTCAGATTCAGATTCACTTTGTCATTTCCCTCAGTATTTACATACAAAAAGAAACAAAATACTGTTTCTCATCAGCTACACAGTGCATTAAAAAGACTAGTAATAAATAAGTTAAAAGGACTAAAAAACAACCTGGCTAGTAAAGTGATAAAGGAAATGACACGGCATATAGTAGTGAGCATATTCTCAGCCGGGGGAAGGCCCAATAAGGCAAACAAAGGATTAGGGTCTATTTTTGTGTTAAAAGCCTGATCAATGGTTCCAAATACATCAGACCAAAATTTGTTCAACCTTGGTGTGGTAGATGGTCAGATGGTCAGCTGGGGATTGATTGTATCTGTAACAGGCATCACTCCGGCCTGGGAAAATTTTAGCCAGCTTAGCATTGGTAAAGTGAGCTCTATGGAGCACTCTGCACAGCCTATTGCTATCTTTTGTTCTTTTTGAAAGACAAAAAGAAATTGTAATTGGTATTTTGCCCTCCTAAATGGTTCCTAAATCCATCAACACATCCTCTGATTTATGAAATCTTTCTTCTTCGGCCTGTTTATAAATCTAATGCTCTACAACTTCTGTATTCACATCATCATTTCACAAGTTCAGCCTCGCCCAACTGAGACAAAAAATCAGCATGTCAATTTTACGGACAAAAACATGCAATATTGAGACAATTTCCTCACAAGGTCTTACATCAACAGACATGTCACAAGACAAAGCCACACTACCTCTATTTAGAAATACCTTGGTCATGGTGATGAGAAGTTGTTACAGCAGCCTGGATTACAAAAATTCAAGAGAACTGATGGACTGACCGCAAAAGCCTTCTATGGACAAATGTTGAGAATTAGCATGTATGCTAAAACACTCAAGCAGTGCATCTGGTTTGTCCATCATAATTGCGATGTCCATACCAAATAAAATCTAATTATAATAATAATAAAAGATGACATAAACTAGCCAACAACATAAAACTGAAACAGTTTTATAATTCAAATATTAAAAGGTCCAGTATGCAGGATTTAGAGGAAGATACTGGCAGAAATTAAACATAATATTTTCTTTAGTGTGTAATCATCTGAAAAAAGAACTGTTATGTTTTCGATACCTTTTATATCATGTTGCACGGCCATGTTTCTACAGTAGCCCAGAGAGTACAAAGAAAACACTGGCTCTAGATAGGGCCATTCGCATTTTCGTGTTGAAAACCATAGTACACAAAGTCCCTCTGCAGCAAGCAGCTTTGGAAGTTTTCTTAATATGAAATTGATTTATTCAGTGTTTTTTACCATTCTAAGGGTGCTTTCATACCTGTAGTCTGGTTCATCTGGTCCCAACCAGGAGGAAGGAAAAATGACAAATTTTTGCATTTTATTTCTAGTTCTAACTCTTCATACTGACCTTTTACAAACAAACCAAGAGGAGTAAACTGTCTTTCCACTGACAGGTATCTTGTTGATTGGAAGGTTTTGGCATTTGTAATCCTGCATTGTCAGGATCCACGTGGGGGAATCAAACTCTGGTGACTGACAGAAGTTTATGCAGCAGCACTTTAATGCTTCTAAAGTGTTTATGTTCTTTGGTGTCACAAAGAGCTCAGAGAGAAATAACTGATTGTGAGCATTATTAGTAGGCTGTCATCAAAATGCAAATCAATGGCATGCTAGAGACCCACCTTTTCAAGTGGTCTCAGTTTAGTGTCTGGTCCGCACACAGACCTGATTTCATTTCAACCAAACCAAACAGGTGAGGTGTGAAAGCACCCTAAATCACATCTGAGAGACCTCTGCGGATAATTCGGCTCCCGTTAAAAACCTGCACATCTGGATCTTAAGTTATAAAAGGAAAAAAGGGGAGCAGTGAGCACACATTAGCAGGAGCTAGGTGACATGCCAAACAGTGTCAGAGAAACACTGATTTGTAATGTGAAACTGCTGTATTCAGTGTTTTTACTGGCTTAAATCCCGGGGTCCATTTGTTTTGGAGAGGAGGAGACCTCTGAGGATAATTCGGCTGCCAGTAAAAACCTCCTGAACAAATTCTAGAAAGGAGAAGTTTTAGCACGTTGCAATCTGCAGTCCTCACCGCCTCACACCATTAATTCCCCCTATATCTTACACACTGTTCTTTAAAAGTGGGTATTTTGTGAGTTTATAATTACTTTTTAAACCCTTTTATATGCATAAGTAAGTATGTTATGTGGATAATTTCATCTTCTATCTGTCATTGATTTTTAATGTAGCTCACAGTTGTTGATGAACATGAATCATGTTTTTAAATGACATGGAGTGTGTGTCAAAGTTTTTAGCTGTTTTTCGCAGGTATCACTAGAATAGCTTACATAGGTGCTGGAAAAGGTTCTTTTCAACATGTAAATATCAACACTCATGTTCTCTGGTGCACCTTAGTACAGTACTGAAGGCTTTTTTCTTTACCCTGGGGACGGTACAGCCATCTGAAGACAGCAGGTATCTGTTCCATCTGCAGTCTTTAAAAGGAGTGATGTTGCACACTGGCAAACCACAATTACACACAGCAGCTCTTCTGATTCAATTGGGCCACTGTTGTAGCAGAAGTACTTGCAAATGTGTGCAGAGAGTTACTTAACTGTTTATGTGATCAGATTTGTAAATGTGGATTGCATTTACAGATTTGCAAATCCATAAATGCAAAAAATCAGAGTTATTGTAGTTTTGTATTTTTCATTTTTATTCTTAGTTTCCAGGGTGGTTTTGCTCATTTATGTTTAGTTTCAATGATTTAACACTGTTTAGATTTAGTTCAGTTTTTATTAGTTTCAGTATTAGAGTTTTTTTATTATTATAATGTGGAAGGTATTTGTTAAGAGCAAGATTTAAGAAGTTAAGAATAGGTATCATGGTGCAAACACAACACACAGCTGACTCACAGTCAGGTAGACATCACAGTCTCAATAAAAAAAACTATGTAACTAAGACATGTACAGTGTTAGTACATACTATCATTTCAGTTCAATTTTTTCTTCTAAAGTCTAGTTTTGCATTTGGTTGGATGCACTTGACTGCACTAAAAGAGACCATATTGTTCTCTTGTGCACACAGAGCAGCAACTAACCAGACACCTGATCAGAGAAGGCACTGACAGATGCTGATTCAGACAGACAGGATGGACATCTGAAACATGATGCATCACTAATAACATGTTGATTAAAACACCACAGAGTAAATGGTAATCAGCTCGCACTTGTCTGGCAGTCAGCAGCAGCTGAGTTTGTTGCAGGTTTCGGTTATCAATCATACATGTGTTTTTCTCTGCGTGAGAAAGAGGTGGTGTGGTGTGGGCATGTGAAAAGGGTCCATTGCTTTAGCCCTATTTTTGCAAGACTATGCAATACTGTGTATAAACCTAAAACATATTGCAACTGTGCCCACAATTTGGAGAAGTCATATAAACACAAAAAAGGCTTTTGCAACACCACACCATCCTTTCAAATCAAAATCATCTATGTCTTAACTATTTTCTGTAAAACATCATGAGATTTGTAACTCATTGTCAATTATTCATCATCACATAACAGAAACCCTGAAGATATGGGATTTGAGAAGTCTATTATATTACAGGAGTTGTCATTAGCTTCAATTTGATGTTGTTTAACTAACTTATTAACTTTTTTTTTTCTCACCACTCACCAAGTTGTTTGTTTGGCTTTGCAGGTCAGACTTGATCAATAACAGCTACCTCACTGAAGATCATGTAAAATTAACACATATGAAGCAATAATACAGTGAAGTGATGCATTAAAACATAAATCATTGGGGTCTCTTTCCTCTCCAAGCATAATTCCATTATCAACATGTGTTTTGATTTAATGCATTGTGAGTTATTTATCACATTTATTTTATACTAAACTTCTATGGTATTTTCAGTCCTGCCAGATCCTCCCGTGACCCCATCGCTGCTATTTCTACTGTGTCTTGCAAGACGATTTCAACCCAGAGAGTTTCCTCATAATTTGAGAGGAGAGCAAATGATCCAAACATATTTGTGTGTCTGGCTGAATTTTGAGAAAATGTGTATGAAGTGATGCATAAGACATGTCGAATACATTTTATATAGTGTAGTGTTGCAGCCATTAAAAAAAGCATGGCATCTCATTTCAATGGAAGTTACTTTTTCTTTAAAGGCCCTGACACACCAAACTGACGGTCGGCCGTCGACCAAAGTTGGGCCGTCGGTGAGCGTCTGTTGCCCTAGTTTTTGCGGTGTGTCCCGCACCGTCGGCGGCTTTTTGACTGATTGAACATGTTGAATCGCGGCGGAGCTTGTCAGTGAGAGAGATCACTCCGATCGACTGTTCAGGTCCCTGTAGCGAGTGAATCTGCCTGTAGTGAAACCGGGGCTAACCGGTGCTTCCTCCTCAGACTCCACTTCACTCAGCTGCCCGACAGATCTGCTGCTTCTTCCCACTTTAACCTGAATAACAAACCGGGGCTAGCTGGGAGCGGCTAGCGGAGCATTAGCCAGTTAGTTTCCGCTAGCCTCCGAGCAAGCCCCAGCTCTCTGTTGGAATCCAAACGGAGAGCCGGGGCTAGCTGGGAGCAGCTAGAGGAGCACTGAGCCCTGATTTGTTATTCAGGTTAAAGTGGGAAGAAGCAGCGGGTTTATCGGGCAGCTGAGTGAAGTGGAGCCTGCGGAGGAAACACCGGGACCGTCTGGATGTAATAGTCGGTGGAGGTGCTGCGGTGCTCGGCTGCACAGATAGGAAACCCCTCAGCTGACAGGATGTACCACTCTCTCACTCCACTCTCTCTCACGCAGGCGCAGAACGTACGTGCCACTTGGCCATTGGATGTAGTCCGTGTAGTGTGTTCAAATGCAAGTTAAGTTATAAAAACGTGCCTTTTTGCCTTTTATACCTTGAGAACAAGGCCACAGCCAGGGAACCAAATCTGCTGAGGGGACTTGTGTCTCACTGGGTAAATGTCTGGCTAATTACAGTAACTGCATGTAACTTAACCCTATAGGCCCCTAGGGGTTTTGGGGGTATTTTTACTGCCTTTACTTTTTTTTTTTCTTTTTTTTTTAAAGATATTTTTGTCGGGCATTTCTAGCCTTTAATGGATAGGACAGAGAAGCGTGAAGGGGGGAGAGAGAGAGGGAGTGACATGCAGCAAAGGGCCACAGGCTGGAGTCCAACCCAGGCCGCTGCGGCAACAGCCTTGTATATGGGGCGCCTGCTCTACCACTAAGCCACCGACGCCCCGCTGCCTTTACTTTTAAACTCATATCACAGTCACAGGCTACATACACATGCTATATCTTGTTTTGTTTTGTTTTTTTCAGGACAATCTGGGCTAACCAGATTTGCCTTCATTTCATGTCCTTCCAAGTGCCTGTATTTTATATTAATATTTATATCAATGAAAAAAACAAATCTGTGTTACTAAGTTCTTACATTTTTACATGTATCTCACCATAGCAAGTTGGAAGTTGACATATTCTACCATATATGAAGGGGGGAGACTCTCTGGAATCTGGCAATATAAGAACCATGATGGTGGGACATTCTGTCACTTCACAGTTGTCCAAAACATGTGGTTTGTGCCAGGCGGACATGATTGCCAGTATTTTTTCATTATTGCAAGAAATTCCATTGACTCATTCACAAGTCAAAAATGTGTTTTATCTGAAAGAAACATGCAATATTTACATCTAAGATCATAGAAAAATAGTCAACCAGGTGCAATGATGTCCTCCAAGATAACATTTGCCACTTTGTTTGCAGTAAACAAAGTTTGTTGTTGTTTTTCAGTTTCAGTTATATATTGGGGGGACATTTTGGGCTGGGGGGGGGGGGCATGTCCCCCTCAATGTATATGGTGACTATGGCCCTGTCACACATGCATAATTAGGCTACAGTTGTCTGGGTGCGCAAAGGTGAAGTGCGCTTGTCTTGTCATACAAAGTTTGACGAGTGTCGACTGGACAATATGGAGATATTTGCATCTTGAAAGCTGGACTACAAATGTGGATAGACAGGGAGAAACACACGCAAGCCTAAGACTTGGTAAGATACGATATTCCTCACTATATGAAGTGACTGATAACAAGATGGATTGTAAAGAAATTTGTCAGGTTTTTATTTTGTAGACAATCAATCTGTATTTATCGCATGATGGGATGACAGCACGATGTGTGTGGTATCACTGGAAAGCTCTAGTCCTGCACTTTCATGTGATATGTGTGGCATTTCTGTGCGAGCCTGCATTCGCGAGTAATCCATCCAAGAGTAATGTGTGTGCAAAGCTGCATGAAAGCTCTGTTATTCATGACTTTAGTGTAACTTTATCATTTTTTTCACTGTGAAAACAATGGACTACCGACAAGTTGGTCTTGTCTGAAAGCTGTTTCACGTGATGAGTGTGGCTTCTCGCTATGACGCATGGTCACGGAGAAAATCAATAGAGAAGAGCAGGTGTGAATTTGGACGCACTATGCGTCGTTTGGGCCCATAGGGTTAACTATGATAACTAATATTGCCCAGATATCCAAAATGACCTGGCCCAGCATCAGCCAAAACTCATCACGCCAGTTGAAAGAAGTCAGGTTGCAACTGATTGCCCAACTCAGCTGAGACACGGGATGAATGATGCCCCAGAATTGGACCAAATAAACTGTCCCAGCTTCAGCTACCAACACTGCCAACACAAATAAGTTGAGCAGCATCCGGTTGCCCGACTCAGCTGAGACTCAGGTCAATGAAGCCCCAGAATGGGACAAAATATACTGTCCCAATTCTGGCTGCCGACACTGCAATCACTTGGCCATCATCAAAAATGACCTGGCCCAGTATCAACGCCAGAGGAAATAAGTTGGGCCACCTAAAGTTGCCCGACTCGACTGCGACTCAGGATGAATGATGCCCCAGAATTGGACCAAATAACTGTCCCGATTCCAGCTGTCAACACTGCCATCACTGGGCTGTTATAAAAATGACCCTGCCCATCATCAGTCCAAACTCGATACGCTGAAAGAGAAGAAGTAGAAGCAACTTGGGCCACGTGCAGTTGCCTGACTTGGCTGAGACTCAGGATGAATGACGCCTCAGAATTGAATCAAACAAACTGTCCCAATTCTGGCTGCTGACACTACCATCACTGAGTGATCATTAAAAATGACCTGGCCCAGCATCAGCCCAAACTTATCATGCCAGAAGAAATAAGTCGGGCCACCTAAAGTTGCCTGACTCGGCTGCGACATGGGATGAATGACGCCCCAGAATCAGGGCAAATAACAGTCCCGATTACAGCTGCTGACACTGCCATCACTGGGCGATCATCAAAAATGACCTGGCCCAGCATCAGCCCAAACTTATCATGCCAGAAGAAATAAGTCGGGCCGCGTCTGATTGCCCAACTCTGCTGAGACTCAGGATGAATGATGCTCCAGAATCAAACCAAATAAACTGTCCTGATTTCGGCTGCCAACACTGCTGTTACTGGGCTACTATAAAAATGACCTGGCCCAGCATCTGCCAAAACTCGATATGCTGGAAGAAGTAAGTTGGGCCGCGTGCAGTTGCCTGACTTGGCTGAGACTCAGGATGAATGATGTCTCAGGATCGAACCAAATCAACTGGCCTGATTTCGGCTGCTGACACTACCATCACTGGTTACTGATGGTTAATTGATTAGCAATTGCAACTTGTACCATTTTCACCAAAAATGTTTGTTTTCGACGCAATGAATGTGACTTTTTGGCAAAATACTATTTATTTCCACAAATACAGCTCCAGTGCAAAATGGCATATTTGAATACCAATATATTATAGAAATACTGCATTGCTTGAGAATACTAAATTAAGGTATGAGTTTCATGTTGGAGTCTAAAATGAGGTAAGTGCTTTGACTTATTAATTGACTGACTGCTAGAATGTGTAATCTGCTCCTGCCTGGGCACAAACTGTAGAATAAAAAAAAAAAAAAAACAAAGCCCACATCTTGCGCAAACCACAGTGCATTTTAAGTAATAACTGCCACTTCTAGTGTAGATTAATTTGTCAACGAGTCTTTGGTAAGCAGTATGCCATATTAGGATGAAAGTTAGTTGGCATGACCTATATAAGTTGGAACACCTCTCACTTTGTCTCGGTCTGCTGCCACCATCCAGTAACCAACCATGATCCTCCAGGCTGCTGTGCTCAGTGTCCTCTTTTGCTTTGTGCACAGTTTTACTATACCGGTAAGCATCTGCACACACTTTACATTAATACGAACAGACAGACACTTACTTTCTCAATGATTGCATGAATACTTGCAGTTTTCTGTATAGCCCAAAATTCAGTTTTTCTTCAATGACATACAATGATCTTGATATTGACTGACTGCTCACAGAAAAGGGGGGCTTTTGTATTTAATTGTTGGGAGACTGACATGGAAACTGTTTCTTAGCAGAGATAATTTGGCTAATTGCAAAAAGCAAAATTTGATGCTGGCATTTTGCTCTCTGCCTTAAAAGATGTATTTCTGAATTTTGAAAACAGAAATATTCATTTTTCAAAGTTTTTGCCATGCCCCACTGCTTTCCCTTGTATGCTGTCTCTACAGGACCAAACACAGTAGTCATAAACTGAAATCAAATTTCTGATGGAACTTCACTGTCTGAATAGAAGCAAATTTTCACATTTTTAATTCAAGGGGTCCATATCCATTCAACCATATTTTTACTGTGTCTTATTACAGGGGTTTTTTGAAAAGAGTGAGGAGTACTCTGGTGAGACATGGCTGCTTTTCAGACTGTAAAATTCTGTAAATATATAGTCGTACATCATGTAACTGATACATAAATACATGAACTTTTTCTATTCCACAGGCAACAACATTGATGATGACGAATTCAGTGTCTTCTCGCTGTTAGAGAAGGCCAATGTTGATGTTGGTATGTTCATCTCCACTGCAACTGCTTTATTCAGTCCCTCTGGTGAAATTATCATTCAGCGCAAATGTACTGTATTGATAATCTAAACTTAAATACAGAACAAAATAATTCATTAAAACATTAGAAATAATACATAAAGCTGGCGTTACAGTTCAACTGTCTTGATCATCATGTCATTTCCCAGGAAAGAACATCGATGAACCTCTGGTGTTAGGAGACATAGCAGTGCCAGACGGTTTCCAGAACGCTGATCTCTGCACAGCACGAGACTGCCTGTGGCCTAAAGCCACCGATGGCAACGTCTACGTACCCTACCGCATCTCCAACCAATTCTGTAAGTACTGAAGTCTGGGCTTTCATTTTGTTTTTTATTTGTGTTAGCAGTGCTAATTGGCTGGTAGGAGCAGTAAATAGTTGCCTAGTTGCAGAAGGTGTCATAGTAGTAGCAATAGCAGTAGCAGTTGCAGATCTAGTGGTAAGAGTATGATAATAAATGTTTTTGTTTTTACTGTCAAGCCCGAAGAGAGAGACGTGCCATCATCCAAGGCCTGCGGTCATTTGCTGAGTCCACCTGCATCCGCTTCACTCCCTTGGACAGACAGGAGGACTTCCTGGAGATTCAGTCACGCTCAGGGTACGGACCACACAATGTACATCCCACAAGAGCATGCATGAATACACTCAAGAGTCAAAGTGTTATTTACTTCTCTCTTTCAGGTGTTATTCATATGTTGGGCGTCGTGGTAGAGGCCAGGTAGTGTCTCTGATGCGCCAGGGCTGTATTTTCCTGGGGATCATCCAACATGAGCTGCTCCACGCCCTGGGCTTCAACCATGAGCAGACCCGGTCCGACAGAGACGAACACGTTCGCATCATACGGGAAAATATCATTCCTGGTTGGTCCAGTTACAGACTTTCATTATGTAGAATACAGAGGAAACCTTTGTAATGCTTTTACAGAAGATATAAACAACCAAAATGGGGTCTTCCACTTAAAGGAATGATTCATCTGCAAAATGACCATCTGAATATCAATGACTTATGGTGTTATCTCGAATTTTGTTTAGGAAACTTTTTTGAATGCCTGCACAGTTAAAGGAGAGTTCACCTGAGGCAAACACTCTTGATGAGTTGGGGTCATTGGGGTCCACATTTAATATCAGCAAAACTATATCAAAACATCAGTTTACAAACTCTCACACAATTAGTGCAGTATAATGCAAGTCGCATTTATCCAGTCTTACATTCAGTAGTTTCCAAACACATACATTTTCGGTAAAACACTGTATAAAACTCGTCAGAACAAAAAGTCTCGTGTTTAAACTACGCTCAAGTGAAGCTCATACACATGTGCACGCTCAGGTACGCTCGGGGTGCACTACTCGAAGGTGAAAGTGTTTTATTTTTTATTTTATATACTTTATTAATCCCCCTGAGGGGAAATTCAATTTTATAGTGTAATGTCTAAGACTAAGAATTTTCCTAGTCGACCAATAGTCGTCATTTAGAGCCATTAGTCGACTAGGTGGCTGCATGTTTACGATATTAAATTCTGTAAATCATTAAATGATATATTTTGGTGGTTTGAGTTGAAGGTGTGAGAAAGAATAGTATCAGTAACATTGTTAACACTGTGCTACATTACAGAGAAATACAAAACCGTACTAATGAACCCTCATTAATATAGGCCTATATTTTATCTACAAGTGCACGTCACACACTGAGCGAGCCGCCTGTTAATGACGCTGTCGGCAAAGCAGTAATGATTGTGCTAAGTGGCTAATGGGCATGTAGCTACTTACATGTTTCAGATGACACGTCATGTTTGTAGTTGACGAATGAAGATGGGTTTGGCTCTGGGTAGCCCTGCACTAAAATGATCAACTTTTCTGTATTCATCAGACTGAATATTTACAGAAGAAGAGAAAGATATCTGTCAGCTGTGATTGCTTAATTTACCGCATGGTCCAGTCATATAGGTTTTGATTTATTTTGACAAGGTGCAGCTACTGATAGAGTTTCACTTTTTTTTTCTCTGACTAAGCAACTAATGAAATCTTGCCGACCAATAAGCTATCTGGTCAACTAGCGTTTGGTAACTATTAAGGTGCAGCCCTTCATGCAAAAAAAACAAAGTTTTCTTCATAAATTCAAAGTAACACGCAATGAACAACTGATATACAAATCATCATTTTTTGGGTGAAGTATTCTTTTAATACAACTGACCTCAAGTAAAAAATGTTTAGTATAGAAACAGATAAAAAATAAAAATATGACTTGACTTTACCAGATCATTTTAGGAGGTATACAGTAGCTATGGGTGTGAATTAGACTGAGCAACCATATGTGCAGAAACAGCATAGTTTTGCACAGATATAACTATTCACTGCACTTTTCAGGTATTTTGACTGTCGAACTGTGATAAAACAGAGACAACATTTGATTGAGCTGTGTGATCCCCTGCAGGGCTTGAATACAATTTTGAGAAGTTTGATACAAGGAACCTTGGCACTCCCTACGACTACAACTCTGTCATGCACTATCCAAGGTAGTGTCTCAGTTCACTCACTGAACTTAATAATAACATACTATGTTACTGTGCATTTATGACATTATGTAATAGCCTTTTTAACACATCTAGGCATTTTTACAGGTTGGCTTCACATTATTTCCTTCTGCCCTAAAACAATACACACAACACTGATAATGTTGACCTGTGCCTAGACAATGGTTTACCTGTAACAGCTTAATAAGGTGTTCCATATCAGATTAAATGTTTTCAGATTGTCGTTGAGTTCCTCTGCCCCCAAGTGGCCAAAGACTCTAAAATGCAGCTTTAAGCTTGCAGGCTGTCCATATTTCAGCTGTCAGTGGTCACTCTACAGTACAGGTGTACAGTTTAAACCTCTCATCACTGCTGTGTATATGCACCATAGGTATGCCTTCTCCAGGAACAGACAGCCAACCATCGTTCCCATTCCTGATGAAAATGTGTCCATTGGTAGGGCCACCCAGATGAATCCTACTGACATCCTTCGGGTGAACCGCCTTTATAACTGCAGTAAGTACCTTTTTAAGAACACATTCTCACCTGTCCATCTCCCTACCTACCTGCCTACCCCCTACTAGCAGTACTCTCTCATACCTACTGACAGAAGTGACATTATAAAGGTCTTTGCACACCAAAACTGTATTTTTCTTACGTCACACATTTAAAAATCTTACACTGTGTCAGTCATGTTTACACACTGACTCTGAAACTTTTGTCTGTCATTAAAGTTGGATTTCCTCATTTACTCGCATCCCTCAAAACAGTTGTTTGACCAAAAAGCAGTGAAGAAAATGTGGCGTAACGTATGAGACATACATCCACAAGAAGAGAAAAGAACAGGGTAGAAGTGGACAGGGAGCCAGGAAGCAATACCTTTCTTGCAATCTTCCTCAACAAAGAGAAGTTACATTTGGCCATCCAGAAATGCACAACAGCAAAGATGATGCTTGTAGCAGAGTGCAATTTAATGGCCGCACAGTGTATCATTTCATAACACTGGTAACCGCAGTGCCAAATGCAAGACGGCGCCAGAGACTAGCAACAGCCAGGGAGGTACCTCAAGAGGAGAGACGCAGGGAGCAAACGTGTGTTTAAATTTTGCCTCGTACTGCAAATATTTGCAACAAATAGAACAACACAACACATCAAGGTTTCTGTGTGTAATGGTTTTTACTGGATGATAGATTTTTAAAAAGCCTTGTTTCCACACAGTTTTGTTTAATGTTTGCATTTCCATACAGACTGAATCACAATGTGCATCTACAATAACTTCTGGATAGAAAACCCTTGTGTAACATGCATTAAAATCAAACGGCCCCATGCAAACGCTGCCTCAATTAGTTTCCCTTTAGCTACCTACAAAAAGGCTCGCAAAAAATCCATATCAGTTGCAGTGTACACTTTATTTAGAATATTTTCACTGCTTTACCTTGCTGTCAGGCAGCCTTTTCCATTTGAGAACTGAAGCTGTTATATCAAAGCCACCAAACTCCACTGACAAAAGTGTAATTTTACTAAGCAGAACAGTGACCTGCTGGTCTACTGCGGCTTCGATTGGTTAGTGTCTAAGGTAAAGCAGAGAAAATATTTAAATATAGTGTACACTTACACTGATACTGAATGTTTTGGGTGGGTCTTTTTAGGTGGTTTAAATATGCTCTACTGTGGCCTCATCCATGGCAGTACATTGCTTAGCTTATTTCTAAGTGAAATAATCTAAAGTATTAAAACAGAATGTTTCTAAGTATAAATAGAGCTGAGTTGCATTCATTAGTTTGCTAACTTGTTTATATGCTAGTTTCCTGTGGCACTGTGCGCACAGTCTGTCTGGAATCTGCTGCAAAAGTTACATTTTTTAAGTAAATAGTTCAAGTAAATTTTGGTCTGAGGAAATAAAAAATGTAAGCAGGCGTTTTGCAAACACAAATAAGATCATGGAGGTACCAAAGGAATGAACAGACTTGGAGTTGACTCACATACGTACACAGAGCTATTTGGAAACAAGGTGTTAAGTCAAATACTGCATATGTTCATGTACATTGTAGCTGCACCATAAAAAAAAAATCAAGCAGCATTTACAGATTTTGCCGTCTTTTTTAATTCATGTCAGGTACCACCGCTTCCGGACGCCGCCTGAAACCCATGAAAAGAAACCATTTCTTCTAAATCAAAGTAAGTGGGTTGTGGGTTTGGCTGTTTTTCAGAACTTGGTATGCACACACTATCATCAAAGTGATGTAATGTTTTAGCTGAACTTAACTGTACATTCTGTCTCTTAGCTTAAATGTACTGATTCATTCTTTTAATCATACATGTTGTTGTATTTCTGGCATGTTGCTGAATCAAGATAATGACAGATCCAGACAGGAAACATAGTCAACACACCTGTTACTCTAAAACTTTAAATGTGTTACTGCTTGTGCATGCTCATCTGTGTGTCGTGATATTCATTCAATATATTTCTGACAAATTCCCTCTTTTTCCAACAGGAAATCAAGAGGAAATGAGGCAGATTGATGCAGCTTTTCATCAACAAGCAAAACCAAAAATGCATCTTGCGCTTAATGAATGAGATTTAATTCATAATTTGACTGAATGAGCTCTTGCGCCATCCTAATAAGTAGAGAGATGTACCGATACCACTTTTTCCTTCCCGATACCGATTCCAATCCCTGAACCTTAGGTATCTGCCGATACCGAGTACCAATCCGATACCAGCGTGTAAAATAAAAATGGATGGGATATGAATTGTTGTATGTCTCATCTCCTAAAACTCTATGTAAAATATCAAGAAATAAATACATAATAGTCGAATGAATGCCATAAAAACTTTTTTTATTATCATTATTATTATTATTATCCAGTGTTGACACAGATCAAGACACAGGTTAAAGTGCAGCCACACAATTTGGTAAAAAAGACATTTTAAAGGCTACAGTAGAATGCTTTTTAAGTTCCGCTCTGTTTCCGTTTTGTTTGCCTGTAGCGTTTGTATGCGTAATGATGTGAGGTGTGGTATCGGATTGGTCATAGGCTGTACTCGCCGATACCAATACCACATTTTAGGCAGTATCGGAGGCATTTCCGATACTGGTATCGGCATCGGTACAACTCTACTAATGAGTAATGAAAAGTGTCCAATGACATGATCACACATTCACACATACATGAATAACTGCTTATGAGCTTGCCTGAATATCAATAAAGAATAAAAATGCGTATCAGCAAATCTTAACCTGAGCCTGCGTCTGTTTGTGACATATTTTGACCTGAAAAGAAATAAGAGTGTCATTCCAGTGTAACCATGACAAAAGATTTTTATCTTTTATATAGCAGCAGAACTCAATATTCACATTTTCAGTGATTCTCGCATTGCTGGCCTTCATGAACAGAGCCCAGTGAAGCTGCTTCATAAACACATACAGGTGATAAAACGTAGCACATACTGTAGTTGATAAGCCTGTTTATGGCCTTGGTCTGAATGCCAGACTAAGCACGTACACATGTCCACTCTAAAACACCCCAATAGGAACAAGTCACCTTTTAATTCTACAAAGATGTAAGGTGGACAAAATAAATACAACTCTGTAATATGTTACTATCCCATATCCCATGTCATTCACACATTTGGCCATTTGTTATCATTTTGTAAAAGGGAAGTGTTCCTTTTATTTCGTCCATCCTTATTTTGTACATGAGGTGGACAAAATGACAGAGGGTGTGTTACATTACACTGCACAGGTGCTGCTTTTGTTGTTGACACCTCTGCATGTGTGAGATGTCATATTCTAACCTCGTCTTTATAATCAAAACTCATAAATATGGTTTCATTTCTAATTTACTAAAACAGCAGAGGTCAACTGACACTCATCACACTTTTTAGCAACCCTGTGTTAAATGAATACAGGCCATGAAACAGTGACATTTTCACATTAATTCATATGTTTCTGTCCCTGTATAGTGGTGAATGCATCAAGTGTCCTTTTTCCCACCCACAGTGGTATTGAGATGTTTCTGTCTATACACGTGTTCAAACCATATGTGACTGATAAGCCTGTGAGTTTAGCTGATTCTGAGCTTTCTTAGGACCCAGATAATCCATATTTGGGCTCACTGACGCAGTTGAACGTATATAAAAACCTGGAGTGAAACCTCAGCTGCACAAGTCCACACAGAGGATCCAAGGTGAGTTCAGCTGCAGATGTCTGCAGCACAGTGTGATGGAGAAGTGTGCACGCTCTTTCAGCTGTCTTTTTTGGGGGGTTCAAACACTGTGTTTCCTCTGAGTTGAAGCTGATTCGTGTCTGTGTCCTGCAGATCTGCTGGTATGGCTCGCATGTCTGTTTTCAGGTTCTCAGCTCTGGCTCTGCTGCTGCTGCTGTCTGCCTGCTGTTGGGCTGACAATGAGGTAGGATCATAGTGGAAGAGAAACAGTTGCAAATGAAGGCAGAAATTACTGGACATTCGCCATGTTGCATCATGTGGCACTTCCAGATGTTAAAAAATACCTGTTAAGCCTCAACTGCCACAGTCACAAACAGGAAACGACTCCTGTCTCACATATGAAGCTGCTCAACTTCTTCACATTTACATTATTTTTTTTTTTTTTTTTTAAGTTTTTATGCTTTATTTTAGCAGTATTTTGATAATGAACATGTGTCTTATAACTCCCTTATATAACAGTTTGAATATGAACATCCCACTTTGAGACACAGTATTTGGTTAACTGGCCAGAAAGTTCTTCTGTTAACTTTTAGCTGAAATTTTAACTCATGTTTTTCTCTCTGTTTCTCATATGTTTGTTTTCCCTCCTCTAATCCCATGCTGAACCTGCAGGCAGGTATGTAATGTATTCTAACAGTCAGACCTGATGTACTGACGTGCACAGTATTGTAACAAGTTTATTTTCACACAAAGTGAAATTGTGTTGATGTCACTGTGCAGAGGAGATTGCAGAGGAGGACTTAGGGGATCTGTCTGTCTCTGAACTTCTGGAGAGAGCCAACAGTAATCTGCGTGAGTGTGAGCTGCTGCAGTCACCATGTCTCCCATGAAAACTGCTGATATGTCACTATTGTCTCTTCTATTAGTAGCAGTTCAGCTGGTTTCTGAGTTGCTGTATGATGTGTTTCAGTCCGTTCTGATGATGGTCCCATCCTGACTGAGGGAGACGTCGTCATCGACAGCGAGACCGAGAGAAACGCCGACCCCTGCACCAGCCGTGGCTGCAAGTGGGGCAAATACACTGACGGAAAGGTCTACATTCCTTATTACATCGCCAGTCACTTCTGTAAGTGTCACACAGACGTCCAAATATGCTCTGTCCATATACAGTAGGCTTTCATTTTTAATGCAGCCTGTTGTAGCAGCAACTTTGACAAAAGGTTCGAGAGTGAGAGTGACCAGAGAGCTAACTGTTCATACACCAGAATCTAACAGACAGGGGCCTGTTTGATGCTCTGATGATATTAAACTCATTAATAGCAGCAGTCAGGTCCCCTGGAGTCACAACATGAATGACTAAAGCTGAAACAGATGTAAGACAAAAACAACAGTCAGCAAAAGGTCAAATCCAACACAGTAAGGATTCACTCAACCAATTAATTACAAACCACTGAGTCAGTCAAGACGCTTTCACTCATCAGTTATTTACTACCTCCTCTGCAGCAACACAACAAGTCGCACAAGCTGTCAGAAACTCCTCTAAACTGAACTGGATTCAGACCAACATCAGTTTTCCTTGTGCCGCGTCTTGGTAAAAAGCTAACTGTTATGTGGTGTGGTCCTGCCAGCCTCCCGTGAGAAGGCCATCATCACCCGTGGACTGGAGTCTTTCTCTTCCTTCTCCTGCATCCGCTTCAGGCCCAGCAGGAGCAGCGACCGCGACTGGCTGAGCATCGAGTCCAAGGACGGGTAAGAGAGAGATGTTACACAATGAGTTTGAGTCGGAAGCTTTTCTCAGACTTCTGTGTTCTTCAACTCGTCTCTGATCCTGTCCAGGTGCTACTCCTACGTCGGCCGTCGTGGTGGTAAGCAGGTGGTGTCTCTGGCCCGTCGTGGATGCCTCTACCATGGAACCGTCCAGCACGAGCTGCTCCACGCTCTGGGCTTCAACCACGAACAGACCCGCAGTGACAGGGACAACCACATCAAAGTCCTGCTGCACAACGTTCAGTCTGGTAATGGAGCTGTTTATTATTCAGAGTGGAGTGTTAGAGAGGAGACCCAGGAAACTGTAGATGAGTCTATTCAGATAAGAGACACTGATATGATTTGTTTTCCTAAAAACATGCAGACCTGAAGTTTAATATTTAATGGATAAACCTTATGAACAAATACACTGAACATACAACCTTACAGACAGACAAGATTGTATCAGACAAAACAGAAGCTCATTGTGTGACTGCAGTTTTCCAAATATAAAACCATTAGATGTAGACTGGATTTTCTCCAGCAGATGGACTCTTTTATGTCCAGAGTCAAAGTGAATTCAAGCCAAACAAATGTCACTTTAAACTAATGCTATTCTTGTTTTTGTTTTTAGGAATGGAGCACAACTTCAGGAAGATCGCCACCCTGAACCAGGGCACTCCCTACGATTACAACTCTGTCATGCAGTACCACAAGTGAGAACAACTGGCTTCACTTCAGCCCTGCTCTGTGTCATCATATGTGTGTGTGTTGTGTGTGGAGGAAGTGCTGTGGTTCAGCCTAACTGCTGTGTGTCCTCTTGTAGGTACGCCTTCTCCAAGAACAACCAGCCCACCATGCTCCCCATCCCTAACAACAATGTGTCCTTTGGCAACGCTAAGGAGATGAGTCGCAACGACATCGCCAGGCTCAACACACTCTACGGCTGCTGTGAGTGTCCACATGAACACATTATGAATATATACACACACACATGCTGCCTGTTACACTCAGTTTGACCTAACCCACCTGTGTGCTGTTGACTGTTACAGAGGAAGCCCGTTCAGATGTGCTGACAGACAGATCAGAGGGAAGACTGAACAACAGAAGCTGCGGACTTCAACTCATCAGCACACCAGTCATGATCAAACGATAAAGTTACTCTGAGTGAAATAAAAAACTGATTTCCCTGACTCATTCCCTTCTCAAGCCACTTTGAAAGCTCCATACATAACTGAATAACAGTGTGAAAATTTTCTGCTCAAACAAACCTCACACAAATATTTATAGTTTCTGGGAATCTGGTAGTTTCATTAAGCAAATGCAGATGAATTCTGAATATTGAGTGACTTTGTCTTATGTGTTGGTAAATTTATTTACCTTTACATTTTCTGAGGATATAGATCTACAGTAGATTACTACTACTTTTACACATGGACTACAACTTTCTTTTAGGATTTGGGGAGGTGAAATAGCTTTAAAGTTACACACTGGTTTTGTCAGTAGCTGTCCCTCCCCATATCACCACATTTCCTATAAAAAATTACTACAACTGACCTTTTGCTAAGCCCCGCCCCTTTGTAATGATCTGACAAGCTGTCAGAGTAAGCATGGTATCCACACTGTAACTAACTGCACTCCCTGACGAAGAAATATAATCATATTTTTGGAAAAATCAAAGAGTGATTCCAGAGAGAAGCAGACAGAGGGGTCTACAGTCTGTGTTTGAAGGATATATCCAGGATGTCAAACTGACTCAGCAGCAACAACAGGTTAAAAAGACAAAGATAGTTAGAAGCTAAAGCCGAACTATAGGCTACAGATCACAGTGTAAAAGTGAACCACCACATCACTGCTGATTGCCACACAAGACAATGAATATAAAGGGAAACTTTGCTGATATTGGACCAGCTGTGTGGCATCACAGTGTGTGCAGATGAACAGTGTTTGGATTCACCCCCGTGCTGCTGCCAGCAACCCGACCTCTGTTCATCTGCGCACACTGCGATGACACACAGCTGGTTGAATATCAGCAAAGTTTCCCTGCTTCCCTTCACTGGTTCCTGTACAGCAGGGTCGCTCTTTGTTTCACTATTATAATCATTAAAAAGCAAAAGCAGCACGTGTATACATTCAGTAGGCTATATCTTCAGTAGCTAGCTAGCTAACCCTACACTTTTCAGGGTTTGATTTTGGTTTTGGAACAGGGAAGAAATGTATATCTTTTTCCAACCTCTCCAGGTAACGAGTATCATTAATACATGACGTGCCCCAGGCACAACATTTAGCTCCAAATCCACAAAACCAGCCTGAAAATGAAGGAAATCTGAAACGACTGCATTAGAGTCAATGGAGCACAGCTGTGTTGTTGTCGGACCCTGGTCGGAGCTGGCCCGATGCTACATTATGATTGGTCAGTCTGCGTTCAGATGTGAGACTTAGTGAAAGGTCAATTATCAGACTTGTTGACATTTTTAGAAGAAATGTGTTTTTACAATACAAAACTGTAATACTGATAAAGAATATTATTGAAACTATTACCATCTTTATGTTATTGATTTAAGTTCTATTCACTCAGGATATCAGTGCTTTGAACATTTTAATACTAATAAAAGTAATGCTATCAGACATATATTGGTTTAAATATGTTGCACAGTGTTACAATGACTTACTATAAGGTAGTATTTCTTTATGCTTCCAATTTCAGCAGGTAACTACTGAAACCAATATAGCAGATTAATACAAAATTTGGTCAGACATATTTTTGTAGTGTCATGATCATGTTCATTTATTTTAGTGCTAAAGTAAGAAACTAAATATGTATTAATCTGGGTATTGATATCAGCAGTATTATCAGTGCTCTGTGTAGAGAGTTGTAGTTATTGACAGCCTCCACTGGAGGGCGTCCCTATCCTCATGATGACACAGAAAGGTTTCAGTCTCTATCAGTTTAACAGTAAAAATGCTTTCACGTTAATATTAACAATACATGTAACTTGAACAGTATTTCTAACAGTATTAAAGTATCAATATGCCCATCTTTGAAAATGGCCTTTGTCCTACCCTAAATTGTCTAGTGCTTGTTTCTTGGTGAGTTTCTTTTTGGGTCCTCAGTTTGATTGTATTTTGTGGAGCACTTTGTGAATTTTATTTCTGTGGAAGGTGCTATGATGACAATTAAATTTATTATCACTAAATTGTTACTGGAGTGACTGACTGTCTCTGAACGAGTTGAAAACTTCAGCATGGACACATTCAGAAATGAGCACTGCCCTCCAGTGGACACAGTCACAAATTACAATACTCACAGTGAATATGGAGCCAAGAACATTTGGAGAGTTGGGATTGTGTACAAGAACATCTAATTGTGTGCAAGTTTTTAAGCTTGCAAAACAATAGTTGTAAATCACACTTTATAAATGTGAGAAAAAAAAACGTGTGAGAATGTGTAAAAAAGATTTGTAAGTGATTAAAAAATTTAAAAAATGCTCAAAATTCCTACACTGTATGTGTCATCAAAGTTTCAAACATACACACAGTTCAAAGTTACAGAAAAAATCCAGCTGATCACAATCATTTGCCGTTTTAGGGTGGGCACAACTACATGCTGTAACAATTTATTGCAGTCACTGTGTGCATGAGTGCGCTTCAGAGGTGTCGGTAGGTGCATTTTTAAATTTTGGACAGTATCAGGCTCGCTGTTTTCCCCTGTTTCCAGTCTCCAGGCTGTGTTTGTATGTTTTAATGACTTACAATTAAAATCAGACTGCATTTTGAAAGTGGTTAATTCTTAGAGTCATTACAGGAAGCACAGTAAACACAATCTATATCAATACATTAGGATAAATGTTGATATATCATCATATTAGCTGTGGATGGAATGAACGTTTCCCACCACACATTGGCTACATACAGTGGCCTTGTCACAGTTGACTGCTGTGGGTGGGTTTATATTGCCAACAGTGTGTTGAATGTCCCACACTGATAAGGACAGAGGAGTGTGTTTTATGTGACAGATGTTTCAAGCTCAGACTGGTAGATCTACAAGACAACATTTAAGCATTGGGGAGGATACAGTGAAGTTTCTGCTGGGGACAACATACATGAATACAGACAATAGGAGGTTTTTAGAAACACTGATGTTCCCTACGTGTCCCCAGTGCAACCCCTATTAGAAACTGTGGATATCATTAGTATAGTTTTTTATGTATGAATAGTATTTGATATATATTTTCTTTCAATGTGATCTTATATAATACCAACTGGACAAACTCTATTGATAAGGACCATGTAATGATATTAAAGTAATTTAATATAATTCATTTAATTTATAAGAAATAAACCCAAAAGCTCTACTTTAAATCATACTTTTTGCTGCACCAAGACACCGTCATGTCTTTCCTCAAGAAAGGGAAATCAAGGTTTCAAAAAAGAGAATAAAGAAAGGAAAGAGAAAGAATGCAAACTGCCTTTATAACATATATATATATATTTTTACCTCTCCCTCATTAGGGTGTGGTGGTCGTGTGTCTTCCTCAAGCTTTAGTCCTCCACCAGAGGCCCACATGTACATCAAAGGACCAAAGGACGAAGGGTAGGGGGAGCAGAGTAGACTGCTTCTGCATAGGGCCCAGAATTTGCCTACGCCCCGATAACCACCAGAACAAGAAAGCAGAAAAGAACTAACTCTATTGTGCTTCTATATAACAATGAGAGGGCCATCAACCAAAGATAACATGTCTAAAGCCACCAAAATGCAAGTTTGTAGTTTCAGTGTATTGAGAAATCGTTTTGCATGTAGTGTTATAAAAACAAAAACCACTTGGGCCCACAAATGTGTAACTTCTACCAGGGCTAGGTGATATGCACAAAGTAAAATATCATGGTATTTTTGATCAAATACCTCCATATTGATATGCAACAGTATTGCAGGATTGACTACTGGTGCTTTCACAAATACTTACACGAAGACGTATTTGATAGAGTTGTACCGATACCGATACCAGTATCGGAAATGCCTCCAATACTGCCTAAAATGCGGTATCGGGCATCGGCGAGTACAGCCTATGAGCAATCCGATACCACGTAACGCCTCACATCATTACGCATACGCACGCTACAGGCAAACGAAACCGAAATGGAGCTTAAAAAGCATTCTACTGTAGCCTTTAAAATGTCTTTTTCACCAAATTGTGTGGCTGCACTTTAACCTGTGTCTTGATCTGTGTCAACACTGGATAATAATAATAATAAAAAAGTTTTATGGCATTCATTCTACTATTATGTATTTATCTCTTAATATTTTACATAGAGTTTTAAGAGTTGAGACATACAACAATTCATATCCCATCCATTTTTATTTTACGCGCTGGTATCGGATTGGTACTTGGTATCGGCAGATACCTTAGGTTCAGGGATCGGAATCGGTATCGGGAAGGAAAAAGTGGTATCGGTACATCTCTACTATTTGATAAATAATCATCACTAAAGTGGATATAATGTGTGAGTAAAAACAAAAAATAGAACAGCTGGAACAGTCCGGTACAAAAATTACATCACATTACTATAATGCAGCCTTAATAGCCAAATAAAGACAACACCGAGTGTATAACGATATCCAAAATCTTAGACAATCTTAGGGATGCACGACAATATCGGCACGTCATTGGTATCGGCCAATCAGCTTTTTTTTTATTTGCAAAATGAATGAGTGTAATGTCAGTTGAAAGGTATTGTATTTCGTGTCTCCATCTGCTGATGGGCCATCACAATAAGAATATGCACACATAATGTGATGCTAGATCACTAAAATTAGGTTGGTAAAGAAAGTGGATATATCAATATCAGTATCGTTATCAGTTAAATAGGTTGGTACATGATATGTGCTCCCATAAAAAGATATATTGATATATTGCCAAGCTCTCACTGTCACAATCACTTAGAGTATATGCAGCATGTGATGTTGGAGCTCAGAGTAACTTACCACACTGCCCCGTCCTGCCCAGGTACATCAGGCCGATACATCATGACATCCATCACAACAACAAAAAACAGTGTTAAATCCAAAGTCCGGTGCCAAAAGAAAAACGAACTAAACATAAAAAATCACGGTGTCCCACTACTGATTCCCGCAGTGTTGTTTTGTCCATACTCAGATGTAACCGGAAGTAACGTGATTGATCCGCCGAACGACGGTTCACTCAAACTGCAAAGCTAGCTAACGGCTAGCGGGCTAAAGATGCTAAACTAGCTAGCTAGGTGTTAGCGGGCTTAGTAGCAACGTCTTTTATAGTCATACACAGTCACGAAACAAAAGCCCCACACTCTGTATGCTCCCGTGCTCACAAGAGGGTCCTGTTGGATCACTATTTAGTACTTTTTCTTACTAACTTTTCCTGCTTGACCTCTCCATGTTACTATCTCTCAAACTCCATTGCTGCTGACCTTTCTTCTTCTTCTTCTGCTCCCATGACTGGCTGACACCTTTACAAGGAAATGACCACCCATTCAACTTAAAATGAATAAATCAATTAATCAGTTAATAAATAGCATAAAAACAATACAGATGTTATAAAATTATATCCAGAAATGACAGAAATCTTATATATGAGGTCATGAGATGATGTACAGGGCGCACAGGTTCAGTGTTTTAGTAGCTTTCTTATTTATTGAGAATAGAATTGACTTAATGTTTGAGTTCAGATTCAATAATTGAAAAGGACGGTTTATGAGCGGAAAATTTTGATTCATGAATGTATGTTTTGGCAAGTAGTAAAGTCAAATTGATGATGTAACACTGATTTGCTTTGGTAGAGGGACCGCCCATTCAACTTGACCTCTCAGTAAAGCCTACTTTGTAAACCCTATTTCTCAAGAATCGCTATAAATAACTGCTGTTATGAGAAAACAAACTTTGTTATCTCAAGATAACAGCATTAAAAAATTTTATTGCAAGCACGGCCACTCTTGGATTCTGTAACATTCAACACCTGTGTGAAGAAGAGGAACGACTGTGAGCCAGACTTTTTCAGCATACATCAGTTTTGGACCTCTCTAGTATTTTTTTCTTGTGTTTTGCGAATGATTTAAAAGTATTTTTATAGTTATATGGGCAGTGCTGTACTCCATGCACACACCCACTGACACACCTGGGACAGATGCAATATTTCACACAGGCTGCGAGGACTCAGGAGTTTCCATTGGCAGTGATAAAGGTGTGCTGTTGTGTTTGTGCATTTTGATCATGTTGTTTATTTGCCCTCACAGTACCTGGACCGTATAAAAACTCTGACTGGGTGACAGCGAGACATTCTCTCTTTGGGCTTTCAGGTAAGAACCCCGTCCTCCTTTAACACCACACACTTCATCACTCTTACACACAGCGTCAGTGATTTAGGTGACATCTAATGCCTCAGTCAGGCATCTTACATTGATATTTTGCATGCAGAGTACTACATATTCCTAATGACTTTTTTCATTCCTCCCCTTCTTTATCCTCTCTGGTTATCACAGGTCTGTTGCAGCCATGTTGGTTTTCTCTTGGTCTCTCGTGACCCTTCTGCTGGTGTCCTCTTCCTGGGCTGAGGTAAAATGTTCCACAAACCACCTCATCTCACTGACATGACACAAGGCCTGCATGTAGGGTTCAAACAAGACATTCAGAAATTCACATCATACGATATATGATATGAAACAAGACACACCCAAGACACTCCAAAAACAAGTTACAAAGCTTATTTTATTTGAAATGTGATGTTTTCAGGTTGAAGCTGATCCGAAGGGAGGAAAATTAATGGCAAGAATGTTCAGTAGTTAATGTCTAATCAACTAATAGAGAGAGTCAGGCCCCAATTAAGGCTTATAAAATCTAATATTGAATTGTCAACTAGACATAAGGAACTTCATTTGAAAATAAAAAGCTATAAATTGCCTTGCATAGTTGTAAGTCTGCCATTAAAATAGTTTGAAGTTCAAGTATAAAGCTACAGAACGTTGTTATTTTGATGACGTTTTGGCCTTTGGGCCTTCTTCAAGATCAAGAAACACAGGGCCGAAATATCATCAAATAAAAGAAATGCATACTGAGCCAGAGTGTGCAACACTCATTTTTCTACAGTGACAACTCACTGTCAAAAGAACTGACATTATGACATAAAAAGTGATGAGAAATAAAGTGTCATTGGGAGAAAATGTTATTGAATAAAAACTTTATGTTCTAAGAATGAGTCAAGTTAAAAAAAAATACATGAATTTCTTATTTAATATATTTTTATCAATGTCATTATTTCATATTTTAACATTTCAGGCATTCAAAGAAAGAGGGTTTCAGTACATCAAAGCAAGCAGAGCTGATTTGTGTTGTGTCTTTGTGAATGAGCTTCCATAACATTTTGCTCTTCTTTTTCATGTCACTGTGGGCGACTACAGGAAGGTAAGACTGAGATTACAGCCCCTCTTTACCAGCTTTAAATAAAAACTGACCAGTGTTAGAGTAATGTTATATATTTTGTATACTTGGTAGAATCTCCTTTTTTGTATCATTGGATATTTAATGACTGTACATATATAATAATTGTAAATGAGCAGCCATGTTGGACTTTGAAGTAACCTTGAAGCCACTCAGCTCTTAAGTTATAATGATGATTACACAGTTCATACAGTGTGACATATATACATATGTGTTGTGCAGAGGTTGCTACCCTTGAGGAGGACACAGCCAGGGAGCTTTCTGTTGGTGAACTGCTGGAGAGAGCCAACAGAGACCGCAGTGAGTCCAGCTTTCTCATTTGAGTTCCCTAACCCTAACCAGACCTTAAACATGTTGTAGTGGCCATATTGTGGACCAATTAACTAAAAGATGCTGTCACCAAATGCAACACTTTGTTTTGCAAGCATGGGTTGCTGCACCAAAAGTGTATTACTGAAATATTACATACACAATAGTTAAAGCGGTGCAGTACTAATTTGTTTAAGTTAGTTATCTGTTAAAGAGCAAACAAGCTGCCTGCATTTTAGATCAGCCATTTTGAACAAGTCACCACATAAAAGAAGTCAGTGTTTATATTTGATGAAAAGCAGAAGTGGTGCAAGGGTGAGGATGGTGCTATCATTGTTTCAGTTAGGACCCTTGCTACAAGTCAATGACAATAGAATTTCAAGGCAGTGACTTGCGGCGTCTGACACTGACGAAAAAAGCTGTCCTTTAACGTCGCCGTGATATGCAGCCAGTTGCCATTATAGTTTCACAGTGCTCGGCGGCATCGGGGGAAATGCGGCGGGACAAGAACGAAAGTTAAGGCAGCAAAAGTCCAAGTCAGGTGGACGGGCGGGGGGTTGGTGGATGGGTCCAACAAACACAGACTTCCAATGTAGAGAGCGATGTTCTCATGAACATTTATAAAGCCAAACCCGCTCCTTTTTCCTAAACCTAACCAGTTGTTAGAGGGAAAAAAAAGTCAATTTAGTGCTTTTATTTTGAAAGAGACTGTATGTAATTGGTAAATTTCCTGTGAAAACAGAAGTGTATTTTGAAAGATGACAATGCATGTAACAGGCAGAACTTAACACGGCGTCCCAGAACGTCAACAACCAATGCATCCAGGGTACCTTTCACGTCATATCTAGACGTGGAAGGTACATGACCAAACGTTGACATGTGACAAGGTTGGAGTGAGAATGTGTTGTCCAATGACCCTACAGTGTCACCACTGATGTGTAAAACTTCAATGGCCAAACCATAATACAAGTTCAGCAGTTCAAACTGTGAAACAAAAGGTTATCTCTTACCTTCTATGTAGTTCTTGCTCACACCCACACCTGTGTTGGTCTGCAGCCCCTGACTTAGATGAGCCCATCCTGATTGAAGGAGACATCGCTGTCAAGTCTTTGGCTGACAGAAACGCTGACCCCTGCACCGCCAGAGGCTGCCTGTGGCAAAAGTGGTCCGATGGGAAGGTCTACATCCCCTACTACATCGCCAACCACTACTGTAAGCACGAATTGTTTCATTTAGATTTATTCTCATGGAGACAGATGCATTTTACTGAGAGAACAGACCGATGCCACAGTCACAGCTAATTTAGATGGACTTGAATATTCATATCTTTGCACAACCGTGAGTTTCTTTGTATTCACTTCTATAAGTTACACTATATGTATTTAATAGAAAGCAATTATGTATAAAATCAATATAAACCTTCCAAGACTCAGCCTTTTATACATTATATAATTACTGATGCACAGGAATGCAAAACTGTTTTTTTAAGAGTGGGACGTTGCTATTTTTGATAATAGTAAAACTTAATTCTGCAACATTCCAAAATAATTTAGTGGAATTATTTCCACTTACAATATTATATATAACCACAATGCATTCTACAGCTCGATTACACAACATGAATGGATTAGGAAAGGTTACGGTGGATTTAGAAAACGCTCCACTGCTACAGATTTTCTAAACCTGCCTTATTTGTCCTGCAGCCTCCCGTGAGCGGGCCATCATCATTCGTGGACTGGAGTCTTTCTCTGCAGTTTCCTGCATCCGTTTCAGACCCTACCAGAACGGTGATCATGAGTGGCTGAGCATTGAGTCCAGGGACGGGTAAGAGTCCGGCTGTAGGTTCACTGCTCAATTGCAGGGTTTAAGCCATACACATCGACGACTTATGTTCTAACTCCAAAATGTACTACTTCAACCAGATCGGACAGAGCGCACCGTAATTACACTTGTCACACTGTTGTTCTACGAGGATTGCAGAGCAGCACTTTCCTTCACAATTCTACGTGGTGATAACTTGTATGATTCCTTAAAACTGCTTTATGTTCATGTGTCTACAGCTGCTACTCCTGGGTGGGTCGTCAGGGTGGAGGTCAGACTGTGTCTCTGAGCCGTCAGGGCTGCCTGTACCACAGCACCGTCCAGCATGAGCTGCTCCACGCCCTCGGCTTCAACCATGAACAGACTCGTTCCGACAGGGACAATCACATCAGGGTGTTATGGGAAAACATCATCGATGGTTAGACGGGCTCACCTTCTGTTACATGCATTGGTTTAGTCTTAAATATGTTCTCAGAGGCAGAAATAGCTTAATTGTTTAAGTTAAACCTAATGAAAGGAGAGAGGCACCTGTCGATTAAGCAAACACATGGAGGAAACATCATTCCTTTAAAGCCTTAATTTTTTCTCGAAGGAGCACTATACGACATTCAGAGCAACATTATAGTAGCAAACCACTATTTGCTATGGAAAGATATGGTAGAGTAATGGCACGCTGCCACTGTGTGTGCTATAATCCGAGCTTTTCTGTTATTTGTTGTGGTAGACGGCCCAGCTGTGCATGCATGTTTGTGCATGTGAGTGTCATGTGAGCATCCCACTGACTAGCTAATCGCTGCTGCTCTGCACTGCGCTCATACGGCAGTTACCGTTGATATCAGATGCCCCCAAAGTTAACACCATTAGCTCTGTCAGCACTGTTGCCCTTGTTGGCACTGTTCACACTGTTAGCACCATGTTAAAGGTGTACAGGCAACTTCTGAACCAGAGATGTATGAATCAAAGACCTCTTTTAACTGAACAATTTTTCTTACCTTTAAGATATTGACCAAATTTCTCCAGTCAAACGATACCCACATTCGGTCCTTTTTACACCTAAAAAAATACTATTTGTATAGTTTTGCTAATAGTCTGTAACACCCAACTTAACTGTTATATATCTACAGGTGAACTTCAATAACGAAGCCCACGGTCAAAATGCCATTACAGGCTTTTAAAAAATTCAGGATCCCTAACAGCAATTTTATAAGAGTAATTAAACGTTAGAGCATCTTGCTGCAGGGGGTGTGGCCACCAATCTATAGGCTGGTGCACTGGAAGTATACTATACGTGGGTAACCAAAACTACACACAAAATAAACCCCTTTTTCCAACAGAAAAACACCCACACTACTGCTGTACCAATGCCACATCAAAACTTAAATGATATCACCACCAGTCAACAACAGGTGAACTTCCACTGCATCAGCCGCTCCCAGAGGCCAATACCAGCTGCAGCAATAAAGGATTAAACCGAGATTCAGATCTTCTTACCGAACTTTAAAACAGTGTATGAGTGATTTTACATCCTGCATATTTTCTCTCATCTCTGCAGGCATGGCGTACAACTTCGACAAGATTGCCACTCTGAACCAGGGAACTCCTTACGACTACAACTCCGTCATGCAATATGAGAGGTACGGATAACTTGCTTACATCATTTATTTTATTCAACACATTTTCATTTATCTTTCACCAACTGCATCTAAGTGACTCTGATCAGTGTCTGTGAAGATTTTCCAGTGTTTCTTCGTAAGTTTCTGACAATGATCACATGAGCAGCGTATGCTCCTATATGAGCTACTGACCAGTGTGAATCTGCTTTTAAACATTATCACACTACACATCAAATGACTAAAATCACCTGAGGTTTCAGGGATTGTTTCCCTTCAGGTAATTGAACCCAAGCTCAACCTGCTTTGCACTGTCGTATCTGTGATTCTCCAGGTACGCCTTCTCCAAGAACAACCGTCCCACTATGTTGCCCATTCCCGACAACAATGTGTCCTTTGGCCAGGCCACCCAGATGAGCAGGAACGACATTGAGAGGCTGAACAGGCTGTACCAGTGCTGTAAGTATACTGTGGCTCAGCTGGATTTGAGACAAACTTACACAAACAATTAATACAGTAAAACCTTTTTTCCAAGTCAGTCTTCAAACAACAGTCAGGTGCACATATAGGCACTGAAGCAATTTTTGCTCACAGTTATTCTCCCTGTCCATACTGGCCCTGATGAGGTGTTGAACAGAGGTGTCAGATTGTCTATGTTTCATTCTAATGACGTATTGTGTCATTTAAATATAAGGACCCATTGTCCAGGGACACACAGGGAGAGAATGTTGTACTAAAAGACTATAACTTTGTAATTTAGACTCATAAAGAGTTGCATCAACTTCAGATAAACTTTGGAAGACATTTGTTTTTTAGCCTCTTGAGATTAAAAATCTCTTTTTCAAGAGAGCAACATAAATTACGGACAGACAACATAGAAGAAAAATACAAAATAAAAAATATACAGTTCTAAAACAAGCAATATAAAACACAAAATGAGATTACAACAATGAAAAGCTAAACTAAAATACACCCTGACATTGGCGTATAGAAGATTGTGTGCAAAAATCCTGCAACGTGCTTTGAAACAGCCGAGAGGAACCAATGAGTGCAACTTTACGTCCTTCTACAGAATATTCCACATATAGAGAGCTGCATACATAAGTGCTCAAACTCTGTATGCACCCTCTGTAAAGACAATAAAAAATGTTCTGTGAGTGGAGAGCAGAGCCATATTCAATTCTTGGTGGATGTAGGCTAAGAATGCCGATGAAAAAGTCTACGAAATTTTAAAGAGAGCCAGCCAACCTGAGCACACACAATACAGTGATGAGTTTGGGGCTTACAGTTGGTAATAAATCTCAATGCACTAATTTACAGAGTCCAGAGCACGCAAACACTGGAAGGGTGCATTCATATATAATACATCTCCATAATCAAGCACAGTCAAGAATGTAGCAGAGACCAGTCTTTTTTGGGCCAAGAAAGACAAGCAGTGTCTATTTCTAAAATAAAAACCCAGTTTCAGCTCCAGCCTTTTCACACGTAGTTCAATGTGGTGCTTAAAAGAAAGACAATCGACTAACACAATGCCCAAGGTGAAACACACTCTATGCTCTTGTTGTTTTGTCTCAAAAACTTCCTCTAGAAATGTAACAAATGGATGTCTTACATCAATCCATCAATCTATCAATCATCTTTCTAAAACATTCCCTTAACAATGTGCATTCCTTCTGCAGAAACTGCACGTGACCTTTGACCTGCCGTCCTGATGACATCAGAGCACGCCGATGAAGCAGATGTGGGCGGATGGCAGTTTAGATTGTCCTGTAACAACAAACCTGCAAACTTCTAAAGCATTAAACGCTGATTGCTGCCTGACTGTTTAATGAAATGGCAAGTAACACAGGCACTTTGTAGATTCTGGAGATGTAAATGAGACTCTTTATTTCAAATACGATCTCATTTTATTTTCATATCACATGAAAATCAATCATCGGTGTTACAGTTTGATGGCTTTTGATCAAAAAATAAAGCTCTCTCTTCTCTTACAATTCACTCCTGTTCATTTTATTCTGAGTCAGAAAACATAATCTTAAAGGGACAGCTCACCATTTTGGAAAATGTTCATTTTCTGGCAGACAGTTAGCTGAGAAGATCAATACCACTTTCACATCTGTAAACTATGGACTAAAGTGACGGCAGCAGCTGGTTAGCTTAGCTTAGCACAAAGACTGTAAACAGGGAAACAGCGGGCGTGGCTCTGTCCAAAGGTCACAAACTCTGCCTATCAGCACCACTAATGCTCACTGATGAGCACATTATGTTTTGTTTGTTTAATCAGTACAAAAATAATAATTAATCATTTAAGTAAATAATTCTCAGCCAGAAAATGAACAAGTTGATTTCTGTTCCTGTTCTTGAAATAACTTTGATCTATATTCACACAGTTCCCTTTCCCCCTGTGTTTATTAATGGCTATTTGATAAGACAGTATCAAGTGTGTAATCAAAGAAGCAAAGTATTTTCACAGCTAACTCTGCTGAAACAGGATCATAATCCCAGAATCCTCCTTAAAACCATAAACTCTGAGTGGTCCCGCAGTTATCCAGAGAAATTAAGAATCTCTTCTTTACTTTCACAACAAAATAGTGGAGATTCAACAGCACATTAACAGAGTATCCTGAGAGTTTGATGTTGACTGCTGCCCACCTTTAACTCACTTAAGTGAAATCTCTCTGTTAACCCTGAAACACACTGTGGCACCTCCCTGACCATTCACCTGCCCTTCAGACTGCTTTTCCACGTAGTTTTAAAAAGCAGTATTTCAGACAGTTGGATAATTTAACAGCTCTGTCTATTCCAATTTAAGAGGAAGATCCCTTTGTTTTATATCATTTTAGACATATATCTCTCAGATGGCTTTTTTTTTTTTTTTTCCAAAAAAATTGTCTCCACACTGGTTTCTTTAATGAACAACACTTCCAACAAATCCAATCTGGTTTTCACTCTCTGCTGTTTTTAGTTGTTATACACGCATGTCCAAAAATGTCCTGCAGTTTTATAGATTTTAAATTATAATTCTAAATTTTCAATTTATATTTATGGTTCCCCCTGCTGGCCTTGACACTAAAGCCTAGTTCACAGACAAAACACTTTCATTCAAAACCTACAAATACAACATGCTAACATTATTAGCATCAGCCTAAGGCATTTTACATTGCGTAAATTAGCCAAGTGGCTAGCAGACTTCCTCTACTTGTATGAAGTCAGGATAAATCACGCACAAGACTTACAGGACTATTCTGTGGGGGCCATGTCATCACCGAGCACCAGCACATCACACCAGTCCTTTACTGCTTGTTTTAAAAGCCTTGAATGGTCAGGCTCATGGTTTCACAGTGTCACTAAGACCTTTCCTGTCCCGGCCCTTCAGCTGAGGAAGTCACACTTTTACATCTCTTTCTTATAACTCACTTTTATCTCAAGGCTTTTTATTAACTGTTGCTATTTGTTTCAATTATTTTAGATTTTATTTATTTTCATTATTTGTTTTTACTGTTAAGCATTTTGTATGTTTGTTTTGAAACATGTAATATAATGAAACTTATTATTAATTGGTAAATGTGTCCACAATCACCTGCAGAAGTCTCCCTGTTGCCGGATGATCATTATTAGGTGACGCATTATAATTACTAATGTTTAAATGTTCACCATTCAGTTGCTTTATCATTATTTGATTAATCAGAATATGTCCGAGTTCACTTGTTTGTTTTCATCTTCAGGTAAAACCATGAAACATAATCAGAATCATGTTATTTGACATTCAAGAAGTCAATTTATTGATCAAAAGATAGTTTTTTGCATACGTTTATATATCTTTGTATAACTTTCTTGAAAGTTAATTTTCTTTTCTTGAAGGTTAGTCAGAGTTTTCGATTTCATTCCTAGAGTTCATCTCAGTCTTATATGATCTGTAAACCTCCACCCATATCAGCGTTTTGCAAGTGCGTCCTCCACATTATCAGCAGTCAGGTTGAAGTCGCAGGCTCTCAGGGCTTGTATCAGCTTCTCTGTTCGGGCCTCGGCTCCTTGACTCTTCCTCCACTCCTTCAGCAGCTCCCTCACTATTTCATCCAGCTCTGTGGGATGCCTCCTGGAGATGGACTCCAGCTTCACGTCATTCAGTCCCAGTTTACGGCCCAGTTTACGCCAGTTCCTTCCCAGCTTCTCAGCGATCACCTCTGTGGCAATGTCCAGTTTGGCTGACAAAGGAGGAGGAGGAGACAGAGGGTTTAATTTTGTAAACTCTAAAACAAAGCATCTTTATCAAAATATAAAAAACAAACACCCTTCCCCCCTGAGGCTAACAGTGAGAATAAAATAATGTCTGAGGTTCATTTAGTGTTAATATCAGAATTAAAATCATTTTTGTATGTACAGTAAAGTGTTGTCACAATACATGAACTTCTAAAACCTTGTAAATATCAATATTTGACACAACTTTTGATACCACCGGGGAATACTGGCACTGAGGGCATCAATAGGACCGGCCAGAATGCTTCAGGGCCTCAGTCTTTGCCATGGTAATCGACGTCCAACACAGTATTTGAGTGTTTGTTGTTTTTTTTCCACTAGTAAAATGATGGAGGAAATTGAAACGAGGTGGCAAGTGTCAGACACGAATGAGGCCAGTATCCTCAGCACAGCGATTGTCCTCTGCTTCAAGCAATTAAATTGGCTGTCCAACAAGGAAAAGGAAATGTGAGACAAAATGTGGGCTGCTATCTGTGTCTGGCAACAGTAGTGATATGGCCAGACCTGCATCATACCGTTACCCACGGCAACAACGAGCACGACTGAAAGCGAAATTATTACTGACTCGCGGTGGTTCCAAAACGAGGAGCAGCTTCAGTAGTGTGGAATAAACTGTTGCATCCTGAATGTTTTATGAACAGCCCCGGACTTCTCAGACTCTTTTAGTGACTTACTGCTCAGAGGGAACTCATTCAGGGGCTCCTCTGGCAGCAGCACATATGCGCACACGGAGTCAGTGTCGTGAAATGTTTCTGTCATAAACCTTTGGTAATGTAAACCTATGTTACTTAACGGCTCGACAAAAACTACATATATGTGAATGTGTGATAGTTGTGGTATCATAACAGCCTGTCACAGGTTACAGCGTGATGATTAGAGGAGAAATGGCAGAGCATAAAGGTCCAGGTGGAAAAAAAACAACTCAATCATTTAGAATTCACCTGTTGATTTACATACATAGATCCCAGGGGACATTTTTTGTGTTTGGGAGCTGTTTATTTAAACAGCTGCAAACACCTCCGTTACTAAACTACATGTGGAATATGAGTCAAACTTAACATTTCGTCACATACAATAGATGCCTGGACTAGACTGCCCTGACACTCACAGTAAATTATATATCAAACTGACACCAGAAACAATGAACTGTATATGCGTCAATATACTGAGGCAACACCTACAGGTTTACAGTGACTGTGCTGGTAACAGAGCATGTGCTGTATCTGTCAGAGCAATGTGGAACTGCAAATTCAGAGAAGGAACTGATGGATTGTGAAATGTATGAGTTACACATTTGCTCAATGCACTGTGGAGTTTACAGGGGCATTTCACTCATATTACTCATCCAAACATGAGTGCAACTCAGACTGTAATAACAGCTTTATAGTAGCTTTGAAGGAGCTTTGTCAAGTTTTAGAAAGTACCCCTGATGATGTCATGGTGATGCTATTAGGGTTATGTCTGTTTCAAATCTGTGGTTAAAAGGCCACAGATTTGAAACAGAAACCCATGCCTGATGTTGTTCTGTTTTCTGACACAGCCAATCAGTGTTGATTTGCTACATCTTTCAAAACGCCTGCAGTCAAACAATACCTGAATACGATTCTTCTTGTGCTGGGGATCTGCCGTCTCCTTTATAAGCATTACGTACGTACAAAACAAGGCCTGAAAGAGGCGTAGGCCACTTCCCATGCAAAAGTTGTGATTCATAACAGGCTTGATGGGAGAAACCATGACCCATGCTTACACACATTTTGCAGACAGGGAATTGGTGACGCAGATGATGCAATTGCTGATTGTAGAGTTGTCAAATATTTTTTGGCACACGCCATTTTTGGCTTTTGTCTGTACGCACATTTTTAGCATGGATGCTATGCATTGTTTTATGAACAACGCCCCGCCGGATCAGTAAAATTTCTGTTGCCATTGTCAACAGAGATGCTTTCCTTCTTCGAACCAACTGCAGTCACAAGACACATTGTTTGGGTGAAACATGAGCATGTTACAATCCTGGAGGATTATTAATGTGCACCTCCTCCTGTACTGCCTTAATATGCACATTCAGCACATCCAATGCATCAAAACATTGTTTTCTAGTTGGAGCCGCGCCTCGTTTTCAAACTGTATGGTTTGACTAAAATGAACAATGACAGCAATATAGTCCACGATGAGCAGCGCTAAAATCAACCTGCGTAGTTGTCCCTCCATTGAGACATTAGAAAGTGTCACATTTATCTTGCAAGTGTACTCTTCTTCAACGTTTGCTTTACTTCCTGGATTTTTTCCACATGGAAATTCTGACCAATCAAGAGCAGCTTTCTCATACAAGGCATTTTATCTGGTCTGCTTGTAAATGCTGCCGTGAGAACATGAACCAGCTCTAGGTAATTATACAACTTTGTAACAAAATTAGTCCCTGATTCAGACCAAAGCAAGACAACTCTAGGTCTGAATGTACCCTCTAACAAGCCAGCAGAACTAGCTAGCTAGCTAGCACTAGCTAATGTCTGTTTAGTCGCAGTAAAAGAGTCTATACCTTTAGGGCGGGGAATGCTGGAAAATTTCACACTTTAATTTGGTTCGGTTCACTTTCACACTGCACCTTTTAAAGCAACCAAACCACCTGGACAGCATCACACAGTTACAACAGCTGCTCAACAACAGGAATAAGAAAACCCGGCTCATAGATTGGACAGGACAGAAAAAGGAAATCCATCCCCTTCAGCCGGCTTGGTCACTACAAAAACAATGGGGCAACACCAAATTTATGCAGGGATTTCTGTTTTTAATTTGGTGTTCAAGCCTAATTGTTTTTTCACAAGAAGCTGCTTTTCCTTTTTTACCCGCTTCTCCTGATTCACGCTGTTGGCTTTGTTTTTTTTTTCTTCCCAAAATGCACTGCGCTCTACGTCACTTCCTCGCTTTAGTTTGCTGAATAGTCCCATTGCATTTCCCTCTGTAAGCGAACCCAGACCTCCAGTTTTCAAACGGACCAGGGTTCGCTCGTTTGATCCACACCAGAGTTCGAATGAACGTTCACACCACTCCAAAGGAACCAAACTATCTGTGGAAGCGGACCAGGGTTCGTTTAAAGCAGACCAAATAGCCAGTGTGATTGCATCCTTAAAAGCATTCATGTCAGTCTCCAATTACTTTTACAAAGGGGGCCAGAAAATGTATCAAGGGGCTGTGGCCCTCCCTTAAAGCCGCCACTGCTTTTAGTTAGTAGCTTTACAGTAGCGGGATAGTAACTGGTGTTTGTGGTAGTAGCCTGGTAGTAGTAGGTTAGTAGTAATAGTAGTAGTAACTTAGTGCAGCAGTAACTTCCTCGAGACAATGTGTTTCCAAGACACCGCCCCTGTGGCTCCACAGCACAGTGTGTCTCATAACGTTACCGTGAACCTACCTCTCTCCTCCTCGTCCGGTTGGTTGTCGTTAAATCCAGCTTGACTTTCAGAATTGTTCAATTTGTCGGAGAGATCCTGTCGTTTAATTTCGACGAGGAGCTGACACAGCCACTCCGTGTTGTCGGCTGACAGTTTGCCTCTCTCCGACAGGAGCTGAAACAGTCTGATTCCGGTGTTAATCTTCTCCAGGTCCCGTTTCCCGATCATGTCTCGGCACAGAAACTTTAGTTTGTCCAGCTGCTCGGCGGACAGCTGGTTAGAAATCTCCAGTAAAACGCTGTTAAACTGTAGAGCGCTCATGACTCTGTGCCACTCCGTCTATGAACTAGGAAACACTTGGGTTTTACTTTCACTTCCGCCTGTTTGTCTCTGAGTTTATCTCCTTCACAGGTTCCGGTGAAATTCTTTAACTGTTGCTCAGATCCTGAATCAGGTGTGGATCTGCTCAGCTGCCTGCAGTGGGTGCTGATCTGATACTTTGCATTGATCCCTGTTCTTGTTTGGTTTCGGCTTGCTTTCAGTCACACCTGGATGACGTAAGATGTCAGGTGCAGAAAAAGAGGCACCCAAACTTTCAGGGAAGTCTGTGGGAACACCCACACCCCAATTTTTATTTTTTTATGACCGTTTTTACTTCATAATATAGATATAATAATATAATATATATATTGAGATTTACCTCGCCATCTGCCAAACTTCTCCCCAAGTTGTTTCATCCACTGTAAGGCTGAATTCATTATTCCCTGCGCCATAAATATACTGAGGAAATGTTACCAGCAAGGCAAAGTACAGCATAACTTCCTGAATGAGATTAGATTTCTTGGCCTTACTAAGGAGTAGGCGTGCCATCATTTATTTTGAGAAATGTACTGTATATTGTGCTGTAAGAGGCAGCAAAACATCCTTTCATTTTATAGTTACAGTAATAAAACTCTCCACAGTGTGAACAGTGGTTACATGAGCCTCAAAATCAGCCACAACTCAGCCCTGAGCAGAGTGACTGTCCTCTACTGACCAATCAGACTGCAGTGTTCACAGCTCCACCTTTTAGTACCAGATCTGTGTGCTAGGTACCCCAACAGAGGGGGGACCAAACATGGGGACATGAACTGAACTGTACTGCCTGGTGGAAATGGGGCTTTGGATTGCTACCTTAGAAATATGCCTGTGTTCAAATGTGCCTCTGAAATGGCAAACCCTTCTCCATCATGTTTTTCTTTTCTTTTTTGTAAAGTAGCCATTTTATGTTATAAAATATATGCCTACTCTCCATAAACTATAAATATCCATCTATCCATTCATTTTCAACTGTGTATCCAAAGCTGGGTCGCAGGGGCAGCAGGCTGAGCAAAGTATTTCATACATCCCTCTCCACAGCTACACTTCCCAGCTCCTCCTGGGGGATCCCGAGGTGTTCCCAGGCCCAGTGAGATATGTAATACATTTAAATACCTCCAGCGTGTTCTTGGTCTGCCCCGGGGCCTCTCACCAGTTGGACGTGCCTGGAACCTCTAACAGGAGGATCCTGATCAGATGCCCAAACCACCTCAACTGACCCCTTTCAACATGAAGGAGCAGCGGCTCTACTCCGAGCTCCCTCTGAATGTCCGAGCTCCTTACCCTATCTCTAAGGCTGAGCCCAGCCACCTCTCGAAGGAAATTAATTTCAGCTGCTTGTATCCACGATCTCTAATAAATAACCTATAAAAACTTTACAATGTAATGAATTATTCCTTATTTCCATTTTTTGTTTTTTTTTAGAGATTAGTTTAAAGGTTTAGGGGAGTTTCCAGATGTGGTGAGTTGCACTGGATGCCCCTGATTTGCATAAAGTAGCCTAGACCTTAAATTCATGCGAGAGTGAACAACATGCTGCCCATCTCTCAAGATGAAATGCAGACATTTTCAAAAAAAAAAAAAAGCAAACTCCAGGCAGTTCATCTCTCATTTATTTGCAGTTAGTTTAAACAAAAAAGACTCAAATTATCAGAGACAGACGAGTCAGTTATACATGCATATACACTCACGCATGTTGTGAAATGTGCTTTGACATTACAATAGATATCAGCATGTCACAACAACTTGCAGTGTTTTATTGATGCTGTAAATACAACATGGCCACAGAGGGCGGGAGGACATCTCATGAGGGACATCGAGGGAGGGTCTTCACATGTGACATCAGGTTATAAGAGATTCTCAGGAAAAGATCATTGTAGCTAAAACAGGCTCCGCAGGCCCCGCGGCAGCATGTCATCTATCACTGAATATCAACACTAACCCTACTTTACAAACAGAGTATCAACAGTATTAAGATTTGGTAAAAATAAAATGTGCAGTCTTTGCTCAGAAGAGCAGGTCACATCCCAGGAAGAAGTAAGGTCTTTTGTGATAGAAATGTCCTTGTGGTCTGTAGTGGGCGATGTTTCCATCCAGGTACAGCGAAATAGGTCCTTATTGATGATTTCTAGTACATTAAATAATGAATAAAAATTAAGACACTACATATATCAGATCAGTGGTCCCCTGTGGGCTGAAAAAACCCTTTCAACACATTTAACGCACTTGGAAATGCATTATCATGAAACTACAAAAAAACAGCTATACAATATCTTGACCTAACAGTGATTACAAATCACTGAAAATTAAAAATAATAATATTAATAATACATTCTATCAGTCTGGGTTGAGGGCTTAAATTTGGGGTAGTTCAATATATTTACAGCAGGGGGCAGGATGTGACACATCGATGAGTGTAGACTGTACGTGTGACTGCACCTTTCAGCCGACAGCACATTTACACATTTATCTCCAGAGTGGTATCCAGTCACTCCCAACGAGTTTTTGCAGTTTGATAAATACAAAAAAATATCATTCAGTCTTTTGTGCTTGAATATTTAAAGAGTTGCAGCTTTAGGAAAATGCCAAATTCATTTACAAGGTTAATATAAGGCATGATAATAATATAGCAACAGTGTGGCCTTTCCTGGTTTGACTATCCCTTTGTGTGAAAACCCGCTAAATGTAAATTTTAAATGTGCCAGTGACAGTTTAGGTAATCCCTGGAGCGGCTGGGAGGATATAAGGCAGGCTAAGAGTCAGTCAGTAAAGCTGTCGCCTCCACAACTGTCACTGTGGTGCCCTTGGGCAAGTCGCTGGCGCTGCTTTCCAGAGTAATCAAGAAGCTGAAAATTCCTACTTGAGCCAAAGCCAAATGCAGAGACAACCTAAAGGCATGCTATGCAGGATTCTCCTACAAAAAAATCAATATATTGACTCATACAGAGGTAATCAGTCTCAGTCAGCACTTATGACACACTAGCAGTGTGTGGTGGTGTCTGTACCTTCAGAGAACCTGTCCTCTGCCTTTATTTTCTTTTTTTAAATCATTCAACCATTTTTTCCTCACATGGAAATATACAAGGTACAACCCTAGTGAAATGTGATCCATCAGCTCCTTTAACTTCTGCACTGTAATTTAGACCTTATTGTTTCTTCTTCTACATCGTTGGCTGCTGCTTTATAATTGTCCATGTTTCAGGATGGTCCTGGTAATCCATGGTTTCTGGTTGTGAAAGTGTCCGAACATCCGACCTCAATAAGACAGCCACATGGTCACAAGGGCAGTGCTGCACTGCAGCAACCTCGGTGATCCGCAGCAGGAACAGGACTGCATTTCACATTCCCACAGACACACCGGTCCTTATTCACCATAAAGCGCGTCCTGGTTGAATGGCAGTTTCCAGGATTTAGCCAAGTTTTGGTGAAATCAACAGATATTACAGTTCCTGATATCCCGTAGGATGCGGCACGTCGAGATCGTCTAGTATATAGCCATATAACAATGGCTATCATGGATGCTAGTTCAGCTGGTGCCATCTTCTCCATCTTTCCTCAATGTTTACTAATGTCTACATTTGGAAATCTCAAATTGGCAGTTAGCATCTAGCTAGAAGTCGGCAAAGGGAGAGTTTACAGACTGTTGAACTGATTTCCACATCCCAACTCTCACACAAAAAGCACCACCAACACTTCCAAAATAGATATTAGAGCATACATTTAGCTCAACTTCAGCAGAGCTGACAGAGACGCAACTAACAACATCTGCACCCACGTCTCATATTTTCCTCTTATTTTAGTTTCTTTAGAAAATTTCTGGGGTCAACCTTCAGGGGTGAGGTTGAGCCACACACACAGAGCAGAGAAGCCAAGCAGACAGGGTGTAGCATGCGCTTCAGTTGAATTCCCACAAAATCTGGCAATACAGCACCGCCCTGCAGGGTTGTGCTGAGTTGTGGGTTTTTATTTGTGCTTTAGATCAATAAGAACATAACGTTTCATTTTCTAATTCACTGCTTTGTTCTCGTTAACGCCGCTCCCTCTCATCATTCACTCTCTAGCATACTTGACCTCGAGGAGGACTGGCCAAGTTTGAATGTTGTGTTTGCAAACAGTAAGCGATTAATCCTGCATAGCATGCCTTTAAGTTAGGGTCTCAATGGGAAATAATTCTCAATCCTATTTGTTTCAAGATGCAGCTTGTAGCATGATGGCACACACTGTATGCACATACATGTACCACTACATGTGACTTTAAAAATGAGTACATTAGGATCACTTTTCAGTGCACGACATTAAATCTATAAGAACACCTGTCATAAATTTTTACACCCAGCAAAACCCTCTAATAAATACAGCTGAGCATCTTAACAATATACAAAGGTGTGAATGGCTTTTATGGTTTTAATCAGTGAAACAGAAAACTAGACATCTTCTGGGCTCTTTAAAGCTGAATAAGCCAACATTTCCCATTGGTGGTTCAAAAGTGTTCAAAAGCTGGACTGATGAAGAATTGTGTCATAAGTTATAGGAATTTCTCTGTAAGGTCAGTTTGTCAATGATCCAAATGAACACATGAGGCAAAAGATTAAATGATGGAGTCTCTTGATCGCTTGCAGTTAGTTAATCCTGCATTAACTGATTTTGTGGCCCCTAGGGGGCAGCAGATGCACGCTGAAAACACAACACTGATGTTATCACTTATTACGTTGATATGGCAAACTTGTTAGCAAACATGTCACACACCCAGCAGACACAGAGGAACATGAGCATTCATTTAGAGTCCTGTTGATTATAGCAGCTAATCATTTAAAATATTAACCACTATGTGTAGTGTAACACCCCTAATGGTGGTTTTATAAAGCCCCGTTTCCACCAAACACTTTCAGTATGGTACCTTTGGAACCAGAAGTAACCCTTAAGACATGGTACCTAGACCCTAGCGCTTTCATGTGTGCGGCGTTTTTGTCACTCACTGCTCCGTAAAGCACTCACTGTATTTCCTCATTACAGGTGACACAGATGGCAGTCTGCACCTCATTTATCATCCACAGAATGGCGACATTTTCAGAACAAAATACAACAGGCTGCAGTGACAGTCTCTCTCCATGGGATATTTAAAAATAGCAGGTTTGTGTATTTAGTCATTCTAAGGCAAGCTCAGGGGTTTAGTGTTGCTGTAGCCCACAGGAACGACGCTCCGCTTTTTTTTTTCTCTGAGTGAAGATTAGAATAAATGCAGTTCACATAATACGGATGAAATTAATATATATAAAAGGTTGAAGATCCACTCATTACTAAAAGTGTCTGTCATATACAAACTAAAATAATGGTCGAAGTTGTCACAGTGAAATTTAAGGTGTGTTGATGGATTCACATCGTCAACTCATGCATTGAGTGACATTACAAGTTAATGTTCCACCTTAAAAGTCGCAGCCAGTCGGCCCAGTGAATTCTTTTTCTCAGACTCCAGCCGCTGCATGAGGCAACGAAACATCCTTTCATTTTATAGTTACAGTAATAAAACTCCCCACAGTGTGAACAGTGGTTACATGAGCCTCAAAACCAGCAACAACTCAGCCCTGAGCAGAGTGACCGTCCTCTACTGACCAATCAGACTGCAGTGTTCACAGCTCCACCTTTTAGCACCAGATCTGTGTGCTAGGTACCCCAACAGAGGGGGACCAAACATGGGGACAGCAGGGAACAGTTTCATTGGTACCATCCACAACTATTCACAGTGGAAACGTAAAACGGAGCTTCAGGTGACAATATGACAATGATGTGTTTTCAGCTTTTTCTGCTGCAGCGTCAAGAGATACTTTAGAGGGTTTTTAAATTTTATTTTACAGTTCCATATGTGGAAAATATGTCTCTCTATACCCAATCCCAGAGTTTGATAGGTGTGTAACAGGACACACAGTGAGTATTTACAGTACAGCATCTCAGCGCAGTGAGATGCAGCATGACATCACTTTGTATTTACGCTGTAAATCTCGCCAATCGCAGCTTTAAGAATTCCAGTTCATTGGAATGAATATCAATAATGTGACTTGTGCTTTCCAGGACTAACGCCACTGTTAGGCAGTTTGTTCTACTCAAAATGTAACAAGTGTAACAATGAGCACAATGATGCTCGTATACAAGAGAATAGTACAATTCAGGCCGCTTGACACAGAAGGTCTTCCAAAACCTCCATCCCAACAACCAAAGCACATGTGCTTGACCATGTTGCATATAAAAAAAAAGTATATCAATAAATTCCTGGATTTAATTGTGCTAAAAAACAGGCCTATCTGAGCTTTACACATCGATGACAAGAGGGAGAATCTCCTTTTGTGTTGCATCTCACCAGTAAGATATCAGGAGGAAATTCTTCTCTCAAGGACGGTTTGGACGGAGTCTTCAATACAGAAGCTGCATTCAGTTCCCGGGGGAGAGGCGGCAGGTAATGGTGGAATAAGCATGATTCATTAGCTTGCAGGCGGGGTTTGGCACTGTTTTCTCAGACGTCCTGAATGACGATCTCATTGATGAGGATTTTCTTTCCCAGAGTCAAATGAAGCAAATGGCTTGTTCCTTTCAAATACAGTACATCCAATAAATAATGTGTTGAGTATTGTCAAATTGCTTGCTGCAGTTTTGGTTCATGTCTGTTGTAAAATGTGTTGCCTGAACATGAGAAAAGTGTTAAAAGAGTTTTAATGTGAAGAAACTCTAATGTATGTTTCACGTTGTTTCTGCAAATAATCCTAAACAGCATGAACACAGCAAAGCTCTGCTGATTAATAAAAACCTACCATGTGTTTATGGATAACTGTCCTAACCTCTAACAGCTAGCTTTAAGCAGCTGATTAACTTATTTACAGTTTGTATACAGTTGCTGTGTTTGCGCTTGGTTTCATTCCCACCCAGCAGCGAGCGGTTTAGGAGCAGTTTGCGTGTGAAACGGGCCGGGAGCGGGGCTGTAGCGGGCTGTGACTGGCTGCCGAGTTGTCCTGGTTGTGGTGGTCCCGTGCTGCAAGCCTTTTGCCCTGCTCCTCCTTCATGAAGAGCTCCACCATGAGGATCTTCTCCTTGTGGATCTGGAGGCTGATGTCTTTGGGGATGTCCGGGATTAGCCAGTCCACAAAGTCGCTCATAAGCATCACAACGTTCTGGATGGGACAGAGGAAACACAGAGCAGGTCAGAACACCTCAGACACCACAGATTTTCTAGCCTAAAGCACGACTATGTTACTTTGCTGAACTGTGCCTGTGTTGCCATCGTGTTTTGCTTTATCGCTTAATGATAGAATGTTTATCTGGAACATGCTGAAATTTACTGGAACAGTGGCAGAAGAAGAGAAGAGTCACCAACGCATCTACACAGTAAGCTATCTAAAGTTTGCAAGCATCACAGCCCAGTCACCACAAGACAACGTTGGCACTGTATGTTTTCACAAACCACAGTCATGTCACATTTGTACACTTCTGTACAGGTTTCATACCTATCAAGTCAACTTTTCTAAAGGAACATAGTTCAGACGACACGTATATGAGCTGACTTTCTCTACAGGAGGAGGAGAGGATGGTTGAGAATTTCCAGAATTTGAATTTCCAGACATCTGCTTGTAACCACACAATAGCAGACCGCTGTCTAACACTGCCTGCGTGAGCAGTGTGTGACAGCCGAACTGCTGCAGCTCGCACATGTGCAATGTTCACACAGACAGCGTTGCAGCTGCGGCACCGCTGCAGCACTGCTGCAGAGCTGCCTGCTGCTGCAACTACTGAATTTCCACAATCTATAACCACAGTCATTAACACAGTCATGCAAATATTTCACAATAAAAAGCCTTTTGTCCACAAAAAAGGAATCCTGCCCAGAGGAACGTTGTCAGAAGGCTTTTATTATGAAGTGGAAACAGGATGTGTTCAGTTAATAATAGATATTGATAGTTTTTCATGTCTGTGAGTGATCTAGACACTGAAAGTAGTGAAAGCTGGAATGATATTAGTATAGTTATAAAAAAATATCACATTTCAAATGTCTTTTTTTAGTGAAACTGTGCACATCACATGGAAAAAAGAGGCCAGATTCCTGATCTCTAGATGTTCTGCAACCCAGCAGTGCTGCTCACTCTCGCACTTTGGCTGCTCTAATCTGTTAGTACATGCACTGAAAAAGATACAAAGTTGTGACGCACACCCACTGCTCAAGCAGACCACAATGAACAAAAGCAGGTATTTTTTTATGGACATGTCAGGACATTTCCTGCCGAGATCGTGGCTACAAAAGCAGGTATTTGAAGCCAAACCATGATCTTTTCTTAACCTCAACCAAATGGTTATTGTGCATAAACACAACCACAACACTGTCATAACAGAAAAGAAAAGCTGCGGCACAACTGCTACGTATGAAACATACACATGTAACATATCTGTGGTTTACAGAAAGGTACAATGCCAACATTTATTCTGATGATTTTGTTATACATCAGCTAACATTAACCATCATAAGCTACTGATCGTACCACTCCATGAGTCTATATATCGTCTTATTGCGTGATATTGCATAAATGGTGTTATTCCCTAATTTTAAAGGCTGCATCACAGTTAAGTGATATAACTCTATCAACTTACCAGGCTTTTCTATATGTTTTAATGCTTGCCTTAATCCACTCAGTCATTATATCCACATTATTGATGATTACTGATCAAAGTCTCATTGTATTAATATTTTCTGGAGAAAAAAAAACAATGGTCATCCCTACAACTTTGTCGCATCATTTGAAATGCTTTCTAGGAGATTTAAAAATATTGAGATATATATTGTGTATTAACATATGGCTGAAAAATATTGTGATATAACTTTCAGGACATATCACCCAGCCCTCCAAATTTTTTTTTAAGTCACTTTTTACCACATTTACAGCAATATTTGAAATATGTTACATGGCACAGTTAAATCTAAATGTTAAATCTAAATGTTAAATCTTGAGTTTATATTTAACATTTCGATTTATATTTAACATTTAGATTTAACATTTCGATTTAACATTTCGATTTATATTTAACATTTAGATTTAACATTTAATATTTAGATTTAACATTTAGATTTAGATTTAACATTTAGCATTTGGATTTAACATTTAGATTTAGATTTAACATTTAGATTTAACATTTAGCATTTGGATTTAACATTTAGATTTAGATTTAATATTTAGATTTAACATTTTGATTAAACATTTAACATTTACATTTAACATTTAGATTTAGATTTAACATTTACATTTGACTGTGACATTATATTTAACGTATTTCAAGTATTGCTATAAATGTGGTAAAATGTTTTTTTAAATGTAGTTTGAAGCTAAATGTGGCAAAATGTTGCAGTTAATTTCAGAGTGAGCCACTTCACAGACGGCACCCCATAGAATAAGCAGGTGAAAGTTTCCTTTAACAGGTCTTGTGACTGTAAATTGATCAAATCAGTCAAATCAGGAAATTCAGTCCAATGTAGAAGAAGCAAACAGCCACAGGTCACGTTCAAGCTGCTCCTCTCAAACACCTCCTCACAGGCAAGTCTACAGAGCCTCCTTCATTACATTTCCACTCAATGAACTACATCACTCAGAGGCCATGAATTCATTAAATATGAATGAGTTGTTTGCACTTTTGTTTGCTTTGCCCACATAAAATATGAATGGCTAAAGTGAACGACATGCCTGTTTGAGAGCATGTGGAGGCACGCAGTGTGTGTGCTCTAATATTAATTAACAGTGTGTTGTTTCAAACCTGAAAGACAACAACGAAGGCGAGACGAGCAGACAGAACAGCCCAGAACTCCTTAGAGAGTTCATATGGTGTGCTGGACGAGGGAGGCTCTCTGTAGTCCTTATATCTGGAGATAGAAAGACGAGATTTATTCAATTTTATGCTTTACAGTTTGACAGATGTCCATTTTTAAAGTGCTCTACATTAAAATAATCAGTAACACATGATGACACTGTACGACAGTAGATGAAATATGGTTGTATTAGAGAGATAAATATAAATATATCAGCAGACATATCACGTGCACCTGGCTGTGAAGTGAAATCTTACCTGCAGACATCCACCTTGTAGCCCAGGTGGAACGGCTGGAGAGGGGCCGTGCCCGGCTGAAAGTCACTGACATTGAAGTAAGACAGGGTGTGATTGACGAAGCCGTGCATGGAGCCGTCAGGGCTGTACATGTACTGGTAGACGAGCCGTGGGATGAAGTCCGAGGTGAAGGAGATGACAAAGGCCTGGAGGAGAGAGAAGCGCGTATTTGCTGAATGTCATCATGCAATCAAATGAACAGCTTCGACTATGACTCCTTCCTGGTTCCTCGATTTACAGGAAAAAGAACTCCATAGAGGCGACACAATTTTTACAGGCAACATTTACATTTTCATTTCTTGAGACATGTTTTGGAAGTACAATTAAACAGTGACTGTAAAGATACGAGACTTACATTAACGATGACTGCTACCTTGCTGAGGCCTCTCAAGAGGTTGTACCAGATACCTGCAGAAAGACAGAGACACAGTCAGCTACCAGGGTTTCAATCAGACCCAAGAGTGAGTTTGGATTAATGATTTTCATGGGGAGAGATTGGTGAAGTTCCAGAGGGAGTGGGCGGCTATGAAAAGGCTCTGTAGCCTGAGGTCCTGGCCCTGAGTGGTAGCAGGTCGGTGAGGTAGGAGGGCTTTGTGAGCGAGGAGGAGAACCCAGAAGGCTCTGGAGGACGGGTGACGTGATCCAAGAGCGGGAATAGGTGAGCAATTGAGCAGTAGAGTTCTGAGTTTATTTAGGACTCTGGATGATGGACCATACAGAATGCTGTAGCAGCAGTCAGTCCAAGATGTCATGATGGCATGGATCAGAGTTTCGGCGAGATATGCTGGAGACGTGCTGTGTTTTTCAGCCATAAAAAGGCAGCTCTGGTTATTTGATTTGACTTCGAAGTACCGTATGCCCCAACATGTACATCCTTAAGCAGAGGCTGAGCTGGAAGCTAAAGAGGACAGAGTGTTTGCAGTCAGGGCCCTGAGGCTCTGGAACAATCAGAGTCAGTTTTGTTTTTTAAATATGTTCTTAAAACATACTTTTATCAGAGAGCCTTTCCTGATTTGCCTTGACTTTGACCTTTGAACTTCCTTTCTTTCCTCAGTTTTTATGAACCAAATTGTTTTTTATCTGTATATTTTATAACCTGTTAGTCTTGCTTGCCACCACTAGACGGCACAAGCACATCTGTAAATAGACTGTGCTGTACTGTAGGAATGTTGGTTAACCATTAACTGCCCTTTAATATTACTGCTGACCAGTAATCCTTATGATAATTGCTGTATCATAGGCAACTGGACTTGCTTGAGTTTCTTGAAGACATTTCACCTCTCATCCTCATTAGAAGTCTCTTGGATGAGAGGTGAAACGTCTTCAAGAAACTCCAGCAAGTCCAGTTGTCTACGATGTACCACTTGGGATTACCATGACTTGGATGACTGAGAATCTTCACAGAGCTGCTGACCAGTACCACAGGTTCTGACGCTGATTCCCTGTGGACACTCTGGTCTGACCACAGCACACATGTGTGAGCCTTGGTGCCTGTACCTCCTCTCTAAAACTAAAGCAGATTATGCATTTGCTGAGCCGAGACTCTAGAACAACTTTGCTGCAGACATGAGGATCGTTGTGTCAGTAACTTCCTTTAAATCTCTGCTTTACAAACTCATTTATTCTCTAAACTCTCTGTGATGTACTGATCATTTTTTCTCAGTCAATGATTGTTTGTTGATTGTGATGCACTTAGTCACTTTGCTTTGAAAGTGCTACACAAATAAAGGCTATAATTAGTGTTATGATTTAAAAGGCACCAGAGGTCTGGTGCATTTAAGGACACTCTGTGTTTAGAGTCATTATGTTGGTACCCTCAGTTCAAGTCTGAACAAGCAGTATTTACATGCCTGTATGTATGTCAAAACTTGTCTGAGGTAGATTAGTCTATAATACAGAGAGTCCACGCAGAGTGAGGTGAAGACCAGTTTGAACATAGAACTAACTGTATATCATTTCTCCTTCTTGTTTGGGCTTTTCTCCTGGATTTTTTTCACCCTTATGAAGTTGATGTAGCTGAAATCATCCAGGGGAGTTAACACCTACCGATGTCTTTGGCTTTGCAAGCGATCGGCCTGCGCAGCTCCATGACAAACTTCTTGGCATCCAGGCGAATCTCGATGATGTTATTCAGGAGAGCGAAGAGCGGAGCCAGAGGAAAGGAGGCCACGAAAAGAGTCACCATCCCGAACTGGATGACTAAAGACACAGACAAGAAATTAGCAGAAGTTACTGGATGTGCACATGCTTTGCTTTTAAAAGGGAAACTGGGTGAAATGTATGAGGCCAAAAAGCTGTTTGAATGCTCCACTGCTGCTGTGTACATGTAAAATAACCTAAAAATCTACTTCATTTCTGCTGTGCACATGTTCAGATGAGTATCTCTGAAGAGTTATAGTTTTCCTGATGGAAAAGATGGAGCGACTGTGCAGCTGGGCTGATGAGATATGCAGGTTGGAGCTCTGAGAGCTGCAGCCGAGGTGGAAATCTCAGGTAAACTAAAGCTGCATTCATTTCTCTGGTCACTCGGGAGCAGCACAACACACTAAAAACACACATTTTATCACCCTTTAAAGGAATCAGTTGCCCACTGACACATCCAGCTGACACAGAGCAACATAAATATTCCTTTGGAGTCGTGTTTCTGGAACGATGATGAGAAATCTCCAGCAGCCAGATATTTCCACGCTTGTCATAATGATACAGTTTTATGAGGTTGTTGAGGCTCTCCCTTGGAGAGGCAATCAAGAAAAAAATAGTGACTACAGAGAGAGTGATGTTGAATTTGTTATCTCGGAACATTGAAGTAATAATGTTGAAGAATTTAATTTAAATAATGCCTGTTATAAGTCATTACGTAGCGCTAAATGGGTAGCACAATGGTGACTAAGCCTATGGCCGCCTGATGAAAGCCGCTGCATTTGCATTATTACCAAGTGGCTTTCTCTGGCAACATTCATTCATTCATTCATTTTCCATAACCGCTTACCCTGTCAGGGGTTGCGTGGGGGCTGGAGCCTATCCTAGCTGACACTGGCCAGACTAACACAGGGCTGACACATAGAGACGCTCACTCTCACATTCACACCTATGGACAATCTAGAGTCACCAGTTAAACAGCATGTCTTTGGACTGTGGGAGGAAGCTGGAGCACCTGGAGAAAGCCCGCGCTGACACAGGGAGAACATACAGACTCCAGGCCCTGTCAGTCCAGGGTTCAAGATGGCAGCCATCTCTGCCAAGTCAATCTGCAGCCGATCCCGAAACAAAAGTGGACAAGGTCCAAAACCTGATCACATTTTATGGTCGGAACTTGTTTGTTTTTTGAGATTGGGACGTTATTATTGTTGACAATGTTCAGTTTTTTTCTACTTATCGGGTTCTACTGATCCCAAATAGCTAGGAAAAATTAAAAATGCATACGAAACAAAGGTTCGGCTCTCAGGAGGATTTGCCAGTTTTTCACATGCGTGAAAACCTGTTAAAAATAGGCGATAGATGCTGTATGCCTTTTCTTTTCTTTTTCTGGTGTGTCGTGTTTGATGTCACAAACCCCTCTGGAAACAAGTTTAGTAAACAAAGCAGTATATACGCCAGTGAAAATGTTAGAGTAGAGGTGGGTTGTTACAGTAGTAGTTGCAGAAAGAAAAAAAAAAACTCTATTAGGAGCTGTGCCTTGCCAAAATAAATCAAAACCTATATGACTGGACCATGTGGGAATTCAATTTCAAAGGACAGACACAGGAAGCGGCCACGCTCAGCAGTCGGACAGGAGTCAGGAGTAGGGCTTCATTGTTTTATGTAGCTAACATGTGCTTGGTTTTCACAGTTTGCAAGTTGAGTCGTCTGCAGAGTTGGTGCTAAATGTCTGTGGGTTTGTCACTATGAGTCCTTTCACGACTCCTTTCACTTCACACGCAGACATTTGATCCACTTTCAGCTTATATCCAATGACAGTGGCTAAAAATATCCATGACATTTTCAAATACTGTATTTACATGATCATTTTGTGTTTACGACTGAAATAATGCAGAAGACAGTCGATCAATACTCATTAGTTTGAAAGGTTGAATGATCGATATGTTCATATACTATAACTCACACAGGCACAGAACAGTTTGTCACACCTGTCTGACCCCGAATTACTACAATCAATGCCGAGCCATTTGAGAAGTGATTTGTTTTGCTCTGTTTAGACAAGAGGGTGGAGTCAGGGCTTACTGAACCTGTCATTCATTTTTGTGGCTGGGACACCTTATACACTCTGCATCTGTCTTGATCCAGGGTTTTTAGTTTTTACTCTAATCTTTAGGATTTTGTTTGTCAGATTTTCTGTTTGTATTCTACCTTGTTTCATGTTTGTTCATGTTCAAGCTGTTTCCTGTTGTATTTTGTAGATTCACTCCTTCGTTACTCCGTTTATTTCCTGCTTTGTTCTTTGGGCCTTTCACTCCCTCTTAGTCTCAGAGTGTCGCTCCGTTTGTGGTCACCTTCACAGCTGAGCGGTAGGGGATAAATACAGGCAAGATGTGGAACAACCTTCTCTCTATTTGGTGGACAGAGGAACTGTCGTAACTTTTCGTAACCATGAAGAGGAATAAAACTCAATCCAAGTTTATGTTTTTCATAATAAAGAAAAATAAAACTTTCTCCCATTCTTTATTCTTCATATGTACTTGTAGAACTTGTATTTAATCTGTATGTGCTGGCTCACTGTCAGTGGGTTTTATAACTCACTTCCACTCATAGCTTGTTGGTTTAGGGTTGGTGCTCGATGTGGGAGACCCAGTGAGAGTGGGTAGGGAGAGGGTGTTGGGGGTAGTTTGGGCAAGGCCCTTTGTCAGCTCCCCCCTGATTAGTTTCACTCACCTGTTCTTAGTTCTTCTTCAATTAGCGCCATTCCCTCGTTTACCCAGCTACACACTGTGTTAGCCTCTTTGGTCCTTCCCTGCTCCTGATTTTTTCCTAATCAGCTCCCTCCCTGTTCTTCTGCCTCATCAGTTTATTCCCCTAACCTAAGCATCTCTGCCCTTCTTCTCTTCTTCTACATTTCATCCCCTCATCATCTGACTAGTTTATATAAAAGCCCTGATTTTCAGTTAGTTCAGTCTTTGTTGGAGCCTTGATTTGGTTGCGTGATGCTCATTTGCTGGTTCCTGGAATAAAGAGTGATCTTTCTGAGCTCCTGTGGTCTGCTGTCTCCTGTGTTTGGGTCCACCTTCTCTACACCACATCTTGTGCAATGCTCAGTGTGCACTGAATCTGTGATTTGTGTGATGCAGCGGTTGGATTTACACTGTCCATCAGAGAGTTAGTTATGCAAGACTGGTCACAGCTAAAGATGGAATGCAGCTACTGAAGCAACCTTTCTTCTTAATGATATTGATCAAGGACATGAGGAAATAAGAGGGTTGACACAATAGTGCTGGGATAAGCCTCCCCCAATTTTGTTCTATAGATCTCCTTCCCTTGTGAGCTCAACTGCTTAATAACATAGATCCAAAAAGAGTAATTACACGACCGCAACAGTCACGAGCTCCGAGCAGCTAAATTAAAGCAGGCACTTTAATCTGCTTAGCTTTAATAAACACACATGTAGAAAAATCTGTGGTGCACATGAAGATCTATCTGAGGTTTCCACACCACCGATTGATAATCTGCGAGCTGTGAAATTGGGTTTTAATTTAATTAGAGGTCACCACAGTGTACCTCAACATGGACATTAGTTTGCATTTCAGCTCTCAAGGATATGTGTGCTATCTAACAAATAGTGCTGAAAGGAGCTGACATTTGCGATGTCAAGCAAAGGCCCGGCACGACGCAGGAGCAACTTTACACAGGAGTGTGTTTGTTGGTACAGAGAAACTGAGCATTAAGATAATTGTTTCAAAGTGCTCGCAGCCATTATGCTTATTAATTTTGACCTCAACATGAGGTGCTCTGCAAAGGTTAGGGTGTTAAAGAGATTGATATTAACACAGAGCGCGAGCACTTCTTCGGGATCTATTTTGGAATCTGAACAGAAGACACCAGTCTGACACAACAGACGAGGATCAGGACCTTTGCTGTTAGCAATCACAAGACAAGCTGGAAAATGCATTACTGAGGAGGACGAGCAGCATCAATAAGGATAAAACACAGACGTGGTTATATTAAATGTTCAGCACATGATTAAATCACTAAAGCCAAAAGTCTGAATGACGTTCAATAACCTGTGCAGACCAAACAAAACACAACAGAGCAGCAGTGTGTATGTCAGCACAACCTGTTCTCATTCGGCAGTTTGATCAGTGGATGTCAGCATCTGATTCCAATGCACAAGGTGCAATGCACTGGCCTTTCAACTAGTGAGATGGATCGGTAGTTTGGTGCTGAGCCGGGCGATTGTGGTGAAGAGAGAGCTGAGCCAGAAGGCAAAGCTTTCGATTTACTGGTCCATCTACGCCCCAACCCTCACCTATGGTCATGAGCTCTGGGTAGTGACCCAAAGAATGAGATTGCGAATACAAGTGACCGAAATGAGGTGGCTGGGCTCAGCCTTAGAGATGGGGTCAGGAACACAGACATCCGGAGGGAGGTCGGAGTAGAGCCGCTGCTCCTTCACTTGGAAAGGGGTCAGTTGAGGTGGTTTAGGCATCCGCCTTCCGTTAGAGGTGTTACAGGCATCTCCCACAGGTGGGAAGCCCTGGGGCAGACCCAGAACACGCTGGAGGGATTACATATCTCATCTGGCCTGGGAACGCCACAGGATCCCCCAGATCACACCAAAGTGTATCGTGAAAGTCGAATGTTCAACTTGAAGCATTCTCAGTTGACTGAAGGTACTCTGACAAATGATTTGAATCTCCGACGTTCAAGGGGACGCCCGAGTAACAAGTGGACATTAATGCGCCAGGAAAGCTAGTGCTTGAGGGTTACCTAGAGGATCATAGTTTGAAGCGTGAGGCCACTGACCAAGCTGCTGTATTTGAGGAACTGAGTGAGAATGTGTTGGTTGTGTACGTTAAAGCATTTGTTTACAGCTGCGTCATGTTTAGACTCACTCATCTCCATGTACTCGGGGCTGAGGCCAACAAAAGGACCCAGGATGTGGTCTCTCTCGTGGGGTAGCAGGGTTTTGTTCAGCGCCTCCTCTTGCTTTGAGTCCAAAGTCGACTTTCTCCTCCGGAGCAGTTTCTTCAGCTTTCTGTAAACACCAACAACCGAGGATGGAAATAAGACATTTAGACTTTTCACTGGGGCCTAATGTTTGCTGGTAGAGTCCAGATTTTGCCTTAGTCATTAGTTCAAGGTCCACACAGTTTAAAATATTCATCATCATACTTGCGTTTAGCCATGTTGTTGAGCCAGTTTGCTGTCTCTGTTAAGTTGTTATCTGTTAGTCACTCACTCTACAGCAGAAAAAAGCACTTCAAAATAAAAGCTCTGTGCTGGATATTCACTTTACTTCAAAATTAAGTACATTTTCTAGAAACTTGACACATTCATGAGTCACTTGCGGTCCATTCAGAATGGACCCGTGACCCACCAGTTGGGAACACTGCTCTAATTGACCTCAGTCCAGCTAGCTAAAACAAATGCAGTCTAATAAATCAGTCCTGCAAGAAATCCTCTGTGATGAAGGTTCTGATGTCAAGTTTGGGGCTTTTAGAGCTGTTGAACTGTATTGCATTATATGGATAATTGTTTCTGTTATTTAGCCTACCCTATCTGATATGAATGGGGTGGACAAAATAATAAAAACACCTCTCTGTTTAAGTCAATATAGTACAATTCATTTTTGGATATCAATCATTTAGATATCTGTAATTGTTGGACTCATATTAGGTATATTAATTATACTATATTGACTTAAACACCTCTCTGTTTAAGTCAATATAGTACAATTAATTTTTGGATATCAATCATTTGGATATCTGTAATTGTTGGACTCATATTAGGTATATTAATTATGTCTGTGCCACTGTATAGAACTGTGCTTTTGGTGGACCATGTGATAAAGAGGAAGAACCAAACATACAGTACAATAAACTGAGGAACTTCCATTACAGTGTACTGAAAGGACAAAGCAAGACAGAGAAAATTGCAGGCTGACAGAGTTCATCAAGGTGTTGTCTAGTTCGCAGGTAAGTGTGTCTGAAAACCAGACAGTCATTTAAATGATTCCTCTCAGGCGCAAGAACAACTGAGTGGGTGTGCATAATTTGTTCTGTGGCTCACCGAACCCACGTATTGTGATCTACGCTGAACTGTTGTTCAGCTTGTGTTCTGTGTGTTAGACGGTGTACGTTCTGCACTCACGGTATGCCAACCTCAAACAGGTTGTTCTGGATGAGCTGCTTGCCCAGCATGGTGATACACAACTGGATGCACAGCTCCATGAGGCAGCCGGCATGGGCACACTGGAGAGAGAGAAGTTAACAAGAGTAAGAAAGTGACAGGAATCAAACCAAGGCAGAAGAGCATGGAGGGAGGGAGGGGGTGAAGGGGTGAAGAGTTGACAGTGGGATGTGGAAAGTGCAAGCAAGAAAAACAAACCACTGTGACTTTATGTAAGAATACACAGGCAAAAGCTACATGCCTACTAAAAACAAAATTGTACAAAAAATTATTTAAAGGTGCAGTGTGTGGGATTTCAAGGGGATATTGGCAGAAATGTAAAATAATGACTCATTACCTTAGAATGAGCCGTTTATATCTACACAGGGAGCGGGTCTTTGTTAACGGAGATGGTCATCATGTTGCACTGCCATGTTTCTCCAGTAGAACAGACAAACCAAACACTAGCTCTAGATAGGGCCATTCAAGTTTTCACATTGGCCACCATAGTTAGGAACCCCTCCAGGCGAAACATTGATTTTTTTTAGATGTGACACTGCTTTATTCAGTGTTTTTATTGCTTTAAATCACCTGGAGTCTCATTTAAAAAACAATGCGTAGGGTCCATACTAAAGATGTACGTATGGACAATAGCCAAAAATGGTGTGCGCCCAAAAATATTTGACAATTTCTACGATCAGGCCTCCACCTCACCATCTGTATCACCAATTTCCTGTTTCCAAAATGTTCATAAGTATGGGTCAAAGTTTCTACCATCAAATCTGTTTTTATAGATCACAACTTTTGTGTGGGAAGTGGCGTACGCCTCTTTCAGGCCTCGTTTTGTGCGTATGCAATGTTTATAAATGAGACCCCTGGTCTGTTTGTTTTCTGTGGACAATTTGGCTACAGGTAAAAACCTCCTGATCATGTGGATCTTAAGTTATCAGAGAAAAAAGATGAGCACAGATTAGCAGGTGCTAGGCTAACGGCTCACCTCGACATGCATTGCAAACATTAGCCCTTTTTAAACAGGAATTGTGTAAATTTGCAGGAAAGCAAAATCAGTCTTTTTTCAGCACTGGCAGTATAAAAACAAAATCAGGGAGTGCAGCAAAATGCTGTCTACCTACTTTTGTTTATACAGAATGCGCCTTTTTTGGGGCAATGGGGGGTGTAAGCAAGTAACAAAAGGTGTAGCTCAGCGTGTGACGTAAACAGTGACGTGGGAGGGAAGCCGCGGCTGGTCAGTCCTTTTCGGCAATTTTCTCGTAAGTCAGCCCGTCCTTCACCGTCCCCGTCATCTGACGGTTAATGGCCTCTTTGTTTGCGAGGGCAAGGATGGCGCGCAATTCCTGGTCTCCCCAGTTGCTCATCTTTACAGTGTCTGTCAGGTTTGCGCTTCCCTCTTGCTACTAGCTGCTCGCTAATTCCTGCTATCAACTGTTTCCTGTTTATCCACCGCCAGTGGGTCACACGTGCGCCGTCATCAGCAGCTTCTCCCACAAGTCTTCAACAGCCCCTCCCGTTGCAGAAGGCCGCCTCAGTCTGTTTAAACTAAAAGGGTTCCACCAATATGTCTACCCTACGAGGCGGAAAATTGGGCACCTCGGATCAACTCGCCAATCCGGCTCTGTGTGTCTAAACGCTCGCAGCTTGCCGGCAAAACGGCCCAACATTCGTGGAAAATCTGGCAGTGTAAAACGGGCTACTGATTTACAGTGCCGTGCACATTTTGTGGGGCAGGTGCTCAAAGGGAAAAAAGGGCATCCCTTCCTCAAAAAAAAAAATGCATGCAGATTTCTTTTAGTTTGCTGCAAAGCGTGCCCTGCCAGGAGGTTTCTATGTGTCTGCCGGCACCAGAAGAGCTCTTGAGACTTAAGTACATTCGAGCACAGAAATGAGCAGCGGAAATGTCTGTCTGAGGTGTCTCAAGATCTGTACTACATCAATATCAAACATCCAGCAGCTGCTACACATACACCTTTGACATTTATAATTTATTTATAACAGGCAACAACAAACAGTGCCATACTGTGTAGACTTCAGTAGTCTATACAATAAATAACCATTTACGGTCAACAAATCTTTACACAAAATTAAAAAAAAACACTGTTCTATGAATAAATAAAAATAATCCGCAAACCAATCTACCCTACAAACTACAAATAGGCCTGTGTTTAATTACAGCAATCAGGCTAAAAGTGTGTTCTGCCCTCCTCTTCTCACTTTATTCTCCTCTTCTCTCCTTTATAAATAGTCACACACTAGTTGTTATAATTATCTAGATGTGGATGCTGCTCTGTAGGGCGCTCAATTTGTGTTCGTTAACTGGGGTGGCTCTGACGGGGGAGGTTAAAGAGGGAGGGGCAGGGACATACAACACACATTTAATTGAGAATGGATGCCATGAGTCAAATTTAAAACCGAAAAGATGTAAAATGATGAAAAGAAACAGAAAAAAATGTCTTGCAAAAGAGCTCTTATTTAGTCAGAGGGCAAAAGGGCAGGTGCTTGAGCATCACCTGGGGTCTATCTGTGCACGTGCCTGCTGATTTATAATGTCAAACTGCTTAATTCAGTGTTTCCACCTTTCAATTTGCAATCCTCACTGCTAGAAATCTTCTGAAATCTTACACACTGTCTTATTAATCAAATTGTGCACTGAAAAAGTGAAATTAAAAGATCCTTTAACGATGGAATTGCACTCTGATGTGTGTGCTCTCAAACTCAGCTCACAAACAGTCTGCTGAGTCACTTCTTGCATCCTGGGCAGATCAGATATCCTCTGCCTCGTAAAGCTAAGTGCAAATGCATCTCAGAAGCATTCAAGACAGCTTGTGGTGTGGTGTACAGACATTGACCTCCTCCTCCTCCTCCTCAACATCACCAAGATGAAGCAGCTCATCTTTGACACCAGGCGCTACAATAAATTCACCACACCCCGTTGCCTCACCTCCATCAACGGCCAATCAGTGGATATGGTGGAGAGCTTTAAGTACCTCTTCATCATCCTGGACAATACACTGAGCTTTGCTCACCACACCGCAGACATCCGTAAACACTGGCAACTAAATATCAATGCCAACTGCAAACTAAGGGCTCTCACAGTCAAACCCCACCTCCTGCTCCCTCTGTATCAAAACGTTATTGAACCCATCCTCCTGCACTTCTCTATCTGCTGTCACCATGCTCACCCTCGCTGATAGAAACAAGCTCCTGAAATTAACCAATATATCTTCTAAATAACTGGCCTCCCCAGCCCTTAATGACACTGTCACCCAGCCCCTGCTTCATCCTCCTCCCCTCCCCACATACACCTTTCTGCTGTCACTCACTACATGACCAAATGTGTATTAATCCACTGCTGAAAATAGTCCCAAACAAATGCACTATTTCTTCCTATCCGAGTAATGTTTGTTAAAAACTGCAGTATTATATGGTAGCACAATGTATTTTTAACATTTATGTCATGAGTAGGAAGCAGTGGGCTGAGTGCCACCGACAGGAAAGTGGGAAACTATTGAGAAACAGACTAATGCAGCTAAAAATGATAAAATAACAGCCTTAACCTTGAAGTGGCACTCTGTTTAGTGTGAATTACCTCTTCCATTCTGTACGATCCAACGACGTACAAGTAGTTTCCAGGCCGTCCAACGAGCCTGTGAAGCAAACACAAGCATCACATGTTGTACGTGAGACGAAGAAATCAGTTTACTATATCATCATGTACACATACTCACGGTACAGTGTTTTAGATATACGTGTCGACCAAATGGCAGCAATTGATGCAGGTATTTGAAGTATTGATGACCCACAGAAGTTTGATTTAACATAAAAATGTACAAAAAAAGAGAAACAGGAAGTCATTGTTTTACCTGCCCCTGAAAAAGGCCAAATAGACGATGGGTGTGAAAGCATTGACAAACTTCAGGATGAAGGTTTTGAAGATGAGGCGCTCCTCGAAGCTCTTCTCTGTCTTTGGAACCTCTGAAAAAAAAAAAAAAAAACAATGCATGACTTCACTGATTCACATACACTTTGCCATCCAGTTCATCCAGTAGCATTAATACCTATAATAAAAGACTTTATATATCTTATTCATTTTCTGTAACCGCTTATCCTGTTGAGGGTCGTGGCGGGGCTGGAGCCTATCCCAGCTGACATTGGGCGAGAGGCGGGGTTCACCCTGGACAGGTCACCAGACTATCACAGGGCTGACACATAGAGACAGACAACCATTCACACTCACATTCACACCTACGGACAATTTAGAGTCACCAATTAACCTGCATGTCTTTGGGCTGTCGGAGGAAACTGGAGTACCTGGAGGAAACCCATGATGACACGGGGAGAACATGCAAACTCTGCACAGAAGGGCTCCCCCACCCTGGGTTCGAACCAGGATCCCTCTTGCTGTGACTGACTTTGTAGTATTATACAACTTTAATATATTTTGTAAAAGACTGCTGCAACTTTCAGTAAACTGAAAATAGTGTCACGGTTTGATGTCCGGCTGTAAGTCATTTATGTGTTTTTATTTTCATTTCTATTACTTAATTGCATCCTATTTACAAGTGCCACTAACAACAACAAATATGTCTCCTGGTGAGGTACAGTGTGTGTGTACTATCTCTTTTCATTTTGTAATAACACCATTAAAATGTTAAACTGTGTCATTACAAAACGCAGCATGACAGTCCAACAATTAGTGAAGAGTCTTAAATTCAGCAAACTGACAAAGTAATGTCAACAATATAATATTATTTCTGATTTGAATTGACACACTGGTCACACCAGACCAAGTAAGGCTGCAGCAGCAAAACCCCTGAGTGTAGTGAAATGGCCGACTGTGATTAATTTCTTATTATTTCAACTTCAACAAAGTTGTGCTTTAAATTGCCTCGGATTATTTTTTATGCAGAGTGGTGTATTGAGGTAGCGTCCATTTCTTATGCAAACTGATAAATACTTAAAGATGCCTTCCAGATGTGTTTTGAAGGCATATAATATACTTAGAATAATGACTGGTGTCTGATTTGGTTTTTCCACAAAAGTTTTCCAACAAAACTGAAACAAAAACAAAAAGAGTACATCTCCTTCTTCTCCCTAAATGAAGAAGAATCTATGGATATGAAAATACTTTTTGTTTCACTCAAACTTCTTTCTGTCATGCCCTGTTGCAGAAGCCGAAATAAGCGTACGCCCCACAATTTTTCGTTTTCACTTTTAATAATTGGGAACAAAGGGGTGCCTACAGCTCACTTTCTAGAGCAGGTGCCCCATGTACAAAGGCTGTGTACCTGCCACAGTTGCTGTGGGTTCAATTCCAACCCACAGCCCTCTGCTGCATGCCATTCCCCCCTCTCTCCCCTACACAATAGCTGTCAAATAATAGCAAAAAGCCCCAAAAATATCTTTTAAAAAAATAAAAACATTTATTGATTTTTTCCCTACATGAATCAAACTCATTCATCTTTCTTTGATTCCATAATTTTCCCCCAGTTGTCCACACCACATCTGCAGCGGAAAAATGTATTGTCAGTGCTTGTTACCTGAATGCAAACATTCCTGTAAGGTTTATACAAGACTGATTAGTTTCCAAAGAAGCTGTGATGTCACAAAATCCTGCTGGAACATGCCATATGGATTGTTTTATCATGTTTATCTGTTCTATAGACACCACATCTATTGCATGTCTGTCCTGGGAGACGGATCCCTCTTCAACTGTTCTTTCTTAGGGTGGTATCTAATTGTTTTTATATCCTCAAACCTTCCTGAAATTTCACTTTGGTATATGGTATGTGACGGTATGGGTGTGCGGTGCTGAAAAAAGTAATATTCCCAAAACTATTTTTCTTTATTAAACCGAGAAATACAACTTTACACCTTCTGAACTCTTGTTCCTCTCGGTCACTGAGCCTGGCCTTATTGCCTCACTAGGCTCGTTCAAGATGAGCCAGGATTGCGCAGATTCGATCACTGGCGATCGCTGCACAATGCACACCGGTTAGTTTTGTGTCCGACTTCATCCCAACTTGTTCTGACATAATACAAAAGTGGATGGCGGTAATCTCGTGAGAGCACAGCGGCCGCAGTTTTAAGACCCTGGACATGATGGGAAACGCCTGGCTCTCACCTGATCTATTTTTTTCCTTTTTATACCTTATAGTCAGACACAACATATTTAGCCTGTGTAGTTGAGGCAACAGGTCTGCTCTGCAGCAGCAAACTGATATGATCCTGATTTACATGAGAGTTCATGAAAAATGGAGGTTGAACCATGAATATAAATCCCAGATTGCTTGTAAAATAAGTTAACAAATTAAAATTGATCATGATTAAAACAATTGGAGACTGAGAACAAACTGATATATGAGTCTGACAATATTTTAATAAATCAGCATCATATCAGACAGGATGTGAGTGTTTATGTAACTTCCTGTACAGACTGAAGGCTGCTGGAAACTGTTGGGAAGTTGTCCAACTTCACCGAGGCTTTTTGTCACCGCCTGCTGCTGCAGCCGCCTGATCTCGTCTACTTTCCAGGCGAGGTGCAGTTCATATCTAATGAGCCTAACAACTCACACTTACACACCACTCACCCAGCCTAGTTCCTACCATTATTTTCCCCACTAAGAGGGACAGAGGGACGTCATATGTTGTAAAGCCATCTGATGCAAATTGTGATTTGTGATACTGGTTTATGTAAATGAAATTAAACTGAAGTGAATTGAACATGCTCGTGTTAATCGGAGAAACTTTTCCTTCAGCAGAAGAATGTGAAAACAATCTGCAAAAACAAAGATATGAGCTTCGTATCTTAACACAAAAAAATTTAATTAATTGCCATAATAAAATCTATAACTGATGTCTAGTTAGTGGATCAATCATGCCTTTAGGGGGGTCAACAGTGACATGTGCCTTACCCAGTGTGGTGAGCCAGCGGGCGATGGCGGCGTAGATTTCATCTAAGATGATGATGACGATGAGGTTGATGATGGCGGCGGTGGTTTTGACGGTGGCTCTGATGTTGGACCGTGCTGCAGGGTAGGTGCTCATATGCAGCGCAGCCTTAATGCTAATCCGGTACAGGATGACCCCGAAGACGATGACAAACGTCAAAAGGATCTAAAAATAACGACAAGGAGCAGAAGAGCCACAAAGTGTCAGTGCAGGTGAGACATATTAAAAAGCCTATTGGTTGAACTCTGTACTTTAATATTGTCAGTTATACATTTACACCTTTACTCTCATATAGTGTATTTGAGTCTGTATTGTAGGTTATATAACAAAGTTAAAGTCCAGGATGTTGAAACTTGCCACACGTCTTTACAGGTGTTGTATACAATGAGAAAAATAAGGGCAGCTGTTCTGACACGCATTGTTACCACAGCCTGTATTTACTAAACCGATGCATCTGTGTGCATAGCAACAACTTCTGCTGCACGACAGCCTCCTGCTGTCCAACCAACCCCCAACAAGTCCTGACAAATCTGCGTTTGGGTCAGGTTTGTTATGTAAAATTTTTGGCTTGCTTCAGATTCAGTTTTCGTTACTTTTAAATGTAATTTATTAAGAAATTGCTCTCTCTGTTTTTCTGCCTTTCTTCTCTGTGTATGTGTGTGTGTTCCAAGTTGGACCCGCCGTGGGCGGCTGGAAAAGAACGAGGCTGACCCACTGTATGTGTTGAATTTGCCTGGCAGGCGAACGGCCACGAATGAATGAAACAAAGCAAAGAGCTGCGAAAGGGAAAATTTTTCCAGCAAATCAGGGATGTCTTCTTCTTTGTTGGAGGATTATGACACTGAGCGGACATTTTCAGCTCACAGCTGAGGCCTATAGTTTATCATGTTAAGATGCCACAGAGTGAGTGAGGGCACTGCTGCTGAGCATGCGACTTCAAAGAATAAGGAATAACATATGTAACATTGGTTCGAATTACTATTGGGGTTTTTAAATTTGTGGTCAGGTTTTAAAGATTTCACACGCAAAATGGCCCCTTATATATGAATACCACCGCTTGTTATGTTAAATTTGTCAAGAAAAATTTGATTTTCTTGATTGCCATCATGGTGAACAAAGAATCCAAAAAAGGTGAACATTCTTCATGAATTAAAGTTCATGGGGACCACGTTTAAAAACAGCAAAACTACCATAAAACTGCAATTAAAAGCCTAGTCCCTTTTACTAGCTGGGTGTGGCTACACATTTTAACAAAAGCCCTTTTCCACTGCAGGAAGTTTTATCATTTGCCCGGGACCTTGGCACGTTTCCACAAAATTAACTGGGGAAAAAAACTTTTCCTCAGCCCCAAACTTTCCCTGAAAAAAGTACCTAGTAGGGAGATATGACTTTTCAGATTCCCCCAGAATTCTTGAGGGGCGGGGGCCGCGGGGCTGTGTGCTGAAGAACGCTGATTGGTGGAACACACACTTGCAGCGTTCCGCACTTCCGTGCCAGTGTGGCTGCAAACTCTATTTCATTCCTACAAGCTTCACTTCATTTGTGTTTTGATCATTTGGAAAACGGAGCAAAAGAAGAGAAGCTACAAGAAGTGGACGGAAGATGAGGTCCAGGCTGTTTGAGCGTATTTGCCAAGGAAGAAATTCAGCAGGACTTTGACTCGGTGACAAGCTCATGGCGCTAAATATAGGGCATATGCCGAATCATCTACGTCATCAGCCTGATTGATGGAAACACAAACCACACAGATTACCGGGAATTCTTTTACCCAGGTAAAAAAATTGCTGGAAATAAAAGTTCCTGGAAGTGTGGAAAAAGGGCCAAATATAGAGTGTGCCAGTAAACCTGGAACTCTGTTAGCGCTTGTAGCACTTCCGGTTCTCTCGTCTAAAAGTCAATACGTTTTTTGAATGGGATTTTGGTAAAATGCCTCAAATAAGGTCTGTGGTTAACAAAAGCTTAAGCGAGTTTCAGGTTTTGTTCTACGACATAAAACACATTAGTAAATACCCTACTTGTGAATTTTGAAGCTTTTACGTGTCGTAAAAAAGGCGGTTGCTAACAAGTTGCTCAATACGACTTCAAACACTGTCGGGGACATTAAACGTCATCACCCCCGAACAGGCGAGAGTGCTGGCAGTCCGCCATTACAGCTTCTTATTTAGCTTAAACAGTCCGATTTCCCCATTATACAATGTTTTTAAAAGAAAGCGGCCGAAATCAGTTGAAAGCTTAGTGGCGGTGATGTCAAGAGTCACGCGACCAGGGAGTAGTCATGTAGTCCGTTAAAGCCTAACGTTAGCTTTTTACTTCTGGCGATCGCATTTAAGCTTCAAATGCAGTATGAAAGGTGTTCATATGTGAAGATTATCTCACTGAACAAAACCTGTAAGTATCATAAACTTGTGTTAGCCACAGAGCTTATTTTCTGACATAATCCAAAACACAATGCAAAAATCACATTCACTTTCTCCTCCGGGAACCAGTGCGATGCTAAACTTCCGGGTTTTGACGTCAGCCCTGGCACACTCTATTGGCCTGTTTCAATTAGAGGCCTGGTCTGGTTGTTAACCAGTTGATTTTATAGAAGTAAGAGAAGAAAAAAAGCGTCATGGAGTGTTGTTCCTGTGGGCTATGGCAACACTAAACCCCTGAGCTTGCCTGAGAAGGACTAAATGCACAAAGCTGCTATTTTTAAATATCCCATGGAGAGAGACTCTCACTGCAGCCTGTTCTATTTTTGTTCTGAAAATGTCGGCGTGCAGCCTCGTTCTGTGGACGATAAACGAGGTGCAGACTTCCATCTGTGTCACCGATAATGAGGAAATACAGTGAGTGCTGGACGGAGCAGTGAGTGACAACAACCCCGCCCACATTTAAGAGTACTGTCTGTGGTGGAAACACTAGGGTCTAGGTACCATGTCTGAAGGGTTACTGTTGGATCCAAAGGTACCATACTGAAAGTGTTTGGTGGGAACGGGGCTTTAGTTCACTTATGTGTCAGGCCGGCTTTGATTTTGTGGGTGAAGTATTCTTTTAGGATCTGAGCTCAGACACAGGCTTGCACTGAGCACAATATTTACACATTTTCGAAGGGATAAACTTTACATTTGTGTGTTCTTTCACAGTGTGTTTAAGCACGTTGAAAGAAAAGTTTGGAAAGAGAATGCTACTCTTTCTGTCTCACTGAATTAAAGGAGTTCAAAAATGTTATATATTGCTGTTTAAATGTCATACATGTGTTAAAAATACAAGGGCTGACGATGTAACACCGCAGGAAGACTGCTGAGACTCACCATGAAGCTCATCATCACCACAGTAGTCAGGTAGGCTGGCAGTCTGTCATTACAGGTCACCTTCACCTTCTCAACCTATAAACACACACACACACACACACAAACACACACAGGGTTATGTGAAGGACATCAAGTACACAGCATGTCTGGAACATTAACATCCTCTCCAGCTGTTTGGACCTGTGTGTCATGTCTCTGTGTCAGTAGCAGCTCTTAATGCCGTGGGCACGCAGATGCACACACACAGACCATAAACATACACTATGTGGCTGCAGTGGAGCACAGCTAATTCCACCCCGAGCCATCATGTCACATTCAAGCCTACTGAGAATTGGGTCAGAGAGCTCAAGCGACTGTGTGTGACTATGTGTGTGTGTGTGTGTGTGTGTGTGTGTGTGTGTTCTCTTGTGTATTCGATGAAAAGAAAGACGTGACCTTGGCACAAGACAGAAGGCAAAAGGCTAATACTCAAAATGAACATGCTCGACTCTGAACCTCAAAAACACGTCATGTGAAATGTGTCTGAGCTTTGTACTATGAACATGTTTCGGTGTTTCAGCACTTTCTCTTCAAAATGCTGATGAGGCTGACATTAGATTTTATTCCGACAGTAGTCAGTGATGTTGCATGTTTCCTGAAAGCTGTAAGCTGCTGATGCACAGTGTGTGTTTCTTAACTGTTGCTGTGTGTGTGTATATATGTATACAGTCTACTGTAAGAGCTGAAAGAATATCACAATGAAATATGTTAAAGAAGTAAAGCAGCTGTTATTTTAACTTGCTGGAATAATTCTGGAGGGTTGAGAAATCATTTATGAAACATACAAATAATCTTTTTTCTTGGATAATCAAACAAAATAACCTGAAAACAAAGAATCCTGTTTTTTGTGGCTGAATAATTTACCACTGTGGTGAATATGCATCCTGAAATAGGTCTAATAAGCCTGGGTAACACACGAGGAACAGTTCCAAGATAAATGGATTATGAGAAAATTAATTTGGTTATTTACTGTGATGATTGAGCTGTTTCTTTTCTCTGCAAGTTCATTTCCAAAGTGCACTGAAATAAACTGAAACGAACGGCTGCCTAAAGTGAAACTGAAAGTGTAAAACTGATGGCATGCTTTAGAAAATGATGCAGTATTGTAAACTACAAATGCAGCTGCAGTCTATTTCTACATGATCAAAACCAGTACTGTGGAGTTTTACAGGCCCAGTGTGCAGGATTTAAAGGGATATATTGGCAGAAATTGAATATACTAGAATAAGTATGTTTTCTTCAATGTATAATCACCTGAAAATAAGAGTCAATGTGTTTTTGCTACCTTAGAATGAGCTGCTTATATCTACATAGGGAATGGGTCCTTGTCTGCGGAGATCTCCATGTTTCAACAGCAGCACAGAACAGACAAACCAAACCAGCAAAGGTAGGGCTGTTCATGGTTTTGCCTCGGCCACTGTAGTTGCTTAAATGACCTAGAAGAGACCTCTGCCTCAGCTCACGGTAAAAACCTTTTGAACGTCTGGTTCTTAAAGAAAAAAGTTGAGCACATATTAGCAGGTACTGGGCTAGCGACTGACTCCGACATGTCAAACAGCATCAGAGAAACACTGTTATGTAATGTGAAACTATTTTATTCAGTGTTTTTTCTTTAAGATTGATCTTTCTTATTAGATGAGACAGTCTAAGTGTGAAGGGGGATGACATGCAGCAAGGGGCCACAGGCTAGAATTAAGCCTGTGGCAAGGAAACTGCCCTCATACGGTATATGGGTTGCCTGCTCTATCCACTAAGCCACTGGACACCCCTTGCTCAGTGTTTTTACCACTTTCAATCACCTGGTCTGTTTGTTTTGGAGAAGAAGAGACGTCTGTAGATAACTGAGCTCATGGTAATAATCTCCAAAACGTTTGGATCAGAAATAAGGTGAGCATTTATAAGCAGGTACTAGGTGAGCGTCCCATCTGTGACATGCCGAACAGCAGTAGAAACACAGATTTGTATTGTAAATGTTTGTTTTGGAGAGGATGAGACCTCTGCAGATAATTCGGCTCACGGTAAAAAAAAACTCCTGAACGATGACCACTGAAGGAATTCAAAAACAGAGAAGTCTCAGGTGGTTGCAATCTGCAATCCTCGCCGCTAGATTCCACTGAATCCCCTAAATCTCACTCACCGGACTTTTAATATATGCTATGACAAAAAGCTCATTATGTGACACTGTATTTTTGAGACATTTTCATCAGAACCTTACTGGTTTAACTGGATTTGTTCACATAGTCCTTCACCTTAACCTTTAAGTCGCAGAAAAGTAGCTATCATTTATATTTAAGTATTTAATTATCAAATAATGCAACACTTAGGGAGCCGTTTCAGTAACACATTGTGTAACAAATAAAGCATGTGGCTCAGAGTGCACTCAGAGCCTGTTTACACCTGGTATTAACAGCTGAACCGATCACAGGTGGACTGCGCTAAGTACAAGTGTAAACAAGCACCGAGACACAATGTAAACAAATCGCTCCAACTACTTGCCAAGTTCGTCTGGGACACATTTGACCACATAGTTTTTATAGTGTAAACGCTAATGTGCGCTGATGCGTCCCTGACAAGGATTACATGACTAATACAGGATGTGGTGGGTGTCTTGGTGACACTGTTCATTTTATGATGAGTTGGGTGAAGTGTTGTGTGACCATCCGTCGTTTTGCCAGGTTGAATCCTGCCGACAGCGATATCTCCAGCTTTACCGATAACCGCTAGTGGGCAGATAGCAAGTGTGTGGACATAATAGCTCTGCATGGAGGCCTTTAACCTTCTAGCATATGTGATGTAGGCAGTAACAAAATCTGAACACAAGTGGTCAACTGGAGACGCACAACAGACACAGGTTTGAATGGCGGCATGTCTCAGCTGTCTACTTATGTGTGGATCACCAAAACGCATGTTAGCACCAAGTGTAAACAGGCTCTAAGTGGCAGGAAATGGAATAGTAACTATTATATATACATATACACACAATCAGCAACAGCAAATGTAAGATCAGGATGGACAAATGAGAGGGTGGCTGTGCAGGTATGCTTACCTTCTTGCCTGAATTTTCCAGTCTCATTTCCTTTTGCCGGAGCAGTAAGTCGTACTCCGCTCGGTTGTGGTCCTGGAAGAAAAATCAGTTTGGATGTTACAGTTACTGATGTACAGTAGATGCCTGATATGTTAGTAAGCAGTAAATGTACTGGCAGAGAAGATCGCTAAGGAGTGTCAGAATAGAGATGGAAACTAAACAACCAGCCTGTTTGCGTGAAGTTTGGCAAAATGGTTTGTTAAAATTAGCTCAAAGCGCTCTGTGCAAGGAAAGAGAGAGATGCATCGACCCATAATGAAAGGATTAAAGATGTAAAACTAACAGCAAACTGTACTTTGGTACTGGAATAACATATCATCACCCAAAGTCAACTTTTAACTTATGTACACTCAAACTACTGTGTTTGTTGCTGCAGCTTACTGTATGTAAAAGCTTGTCATGTTCAAGTGTTTAACTAAAGGTTTATGATCAAACATAAGTTGTTACAAAACACTGTGGCTGTGCAGAAATGTTTGCCCAGGCTAAGGGCTACGCTAATAGTTACCTTCTGCCTCTAATCTAATTCTCGTTTAATCTGGACAGACAGTCTCAAAACTTATAAGAGGGGCCTCCGCAATGCCAGAGCAAACTATTACTCAGCATTAATAGAAGAAAACAAGAACAACCCCAGGTTTCTTTTCAGCACTGTAGCCAGGCTGACTGAGAATCAAAGCTCTATTGAGCCTTGTATTCCTTTAGCCCTTAGCAGTAATGATTTTATGAGCTTTTTTAATGACAAAATTCTAACTATTAGAGGCAAAATTCATGGCCTCCTGCCCTCAGATGGTAGGCCTACCTATCTAACCTCAAACACAGCTGTAGAATCTAATATATATTTAGATTGCTTCTCCCCAATTTCTCTTCAAGAATTGACCGCAGTGATTTCTTCATCTAAATCATCAACGTGTCTCTTAGACCCCATCCCAACTAGGCTACTTAAGGAGGTCTTTCCTTTAGTTAACACTCATATATTAGATATGATCAATATATCCCTATTAACAGGCTATGTACCACAATCTTTTAAGGTAGCTGTAATTAAACCTCTCCTAAAAAAGCCCACCCTGGATCCAGAGGTGTTAGCCAACTATAGACCAATATCTAATCTTCCCTTTATGTCAAAGATCCTTGAGAAAGTAGTCGCAGACCAGCTGTGTGATTTTCTCCAGGATAATAATTTATTTGAGGAATTTCAGTCAGGATTTAGAGTGCATCATAGCACTGAGACAGCTCTAGTTAAAATTACAAATGACCTTCTGATTGCTTCAGACAAAGGACTCGTCTCTGTTCTTGTTTTATTAGATCTTAGTGCGGCGTTTGACACAATTGACCATCAAATTCTACTGCAGAGACTGGATCACTTAATTGGCCTAAAAGGTTCAGCACTAAGCTGGTTTAAATCTTATTTATCTGATCGTTTTCAATTTGTTGACATTCGTAATGAATCATCCTTACGTACCAAAGTTTGTTTTGGAGTTCCGCAAGGTTCTGTGCTCGGACCAATCCTATTTACTCTATATATGCTTCCTTTAGGTAACATCATTAGAAATCACTCTATAAATTTCCATTGTTATGCGGATGATACACAGTTGTATTTATCAATGAAGCCAGAAGAAAGTAATCAATTAACTAAACTCCATAACTGCCTTAAAGACATAAAAAATTGGATGAGCACCAATTTCCTGATGTTAAATTCAGACAAAACTGAAGTTATTGTTCTTGGCCCCAAACAACTCAGAGACTCTTTATCTGATGACATAGTTTCTCCAGATGGCATTGCTCTGGCCTCTAGCACTACCGTAAGAAACCTCGGAGTAATATTTGATCAAGATTTGTCTTTTAATTCTCATTTAAAGCAAACCTCACGGACTGCATTTTTTCATCTGCGTAATATTGCGAAAATTAGGCCTATCCTGACCCGAAAAGATGCAGAAAAATTGGTCCACGCTTTTGTTACCTCAAGGCTGGATTACTGTAACTCTCTATTATCAGGTAGCTCTAGTAAGTCCTTAAAAACTCTCCAGCTAATTCAGAATGCAGCAGCTCGTGTACTAACAGGAACTAAGAAACGAGATCATATTTCTCCTGTTTTAGCTTCTCTGCACTGGCTCCCTGTAAAATCCAGAATTGAATTTAAAATCCTACTGTTAACTTATAAAGCTCTAAATGGTCAAGCTCCGTCATATCTTAGAGAGCTCATAGTGCCATATTATCCCACCAGAACACTGCGCTCTGAGAACGCAGGGTTACTCGTGGTCCCTAAAGTCTCCAAAAGCAGATCAGGAGCCAGAGCCTTCAGCTATCAGGCTCCTCTCCTGTGGAATCATCTTCCTGTTACGGTCCGGGAGGCAGACACCGTCTCCACATTTAAGACTAGACTTAAGACTTTCCTCTTTGATAAAGCTTATAGTTAGGGCTGGCTCAGGCTTGCCCTGTACCAGCCCCTAGTTAGGCTGACTTAGGCCTAGTCTGCCAGAGGACCCCCTATAATACACCGGGCTCCCTCTCTCTCCCTCTCTCTCTCTCTCTCTCTCTCTCTCTCTCTCTCTCTCTCTCTCTCTCTCTCTCACTCTCATCCTATTACTGCATCTTGCTAACTCAGCCATTCTGGATGTCACTAACTCGGCTTCTTCTCCGGAGCCTTTGTGCTCCACTGTCTCTCAGATTAACTCATATCGCAGCGGTGCCTGGACAGCGTGACGTGTGTGGTTGTGCTGCTGCCGTGGTCCTGCCAGATGCCTCCTGCTGCTGCTGCCATCATTAGTCATTAGTCATACTTCTACTGTTATTATACACATATGACTATTGTCACACAAGTATACTGTCAGATATTAATACATACTTTCAACATATTGTACCACAGTAGCCAGAACTATAACTATAATATTATTACTTTCATTAATGTTGTTGTAAGCTACTGTCATTACCTGCATCTCATTTGTCTCATTGTGTCATATGGATTACTGTTAATTTATTATGCTGATCTGTTCTGTACGACATCTATTGCACGTCTGTCCGTCCTGGAAGAGGGATCCCTCCTCAGTTGCTCTTCCTGAGGTTTCTACCGTTTTTTTTTTTTCCCTGTTAAAGGGTTTTTTTTGGGGAGTTTTTCCTTATCCGCTGTGAGGGTCTTAAGGACAGAGGGATGTCGTATGCTGTAAAGCCCTGTGAGGCAAATTGTGATTTGTGATATTGGGCTTTATAAATAAAATTGAATTGAATTGAATTAATCTTTATGCTATGCTAAACATATCCCTGTATGTGTGTGTATCGGACACACAGACTGATATAGCCACCATGCACGTTAGGCCAAACTGCAAACTGGCCAAACTGACCATGGAATACACAAAGCGCTGCGGTGTGGCGTGTCGAATTTGCACTGTCGTCAAACAATCCTTTCATGGTGAGGAATACAACGTTAACATTTAACATCCATGTTATTTGCAGTCGGAAGCGAGCGTACGTGTACCCATGTCACAGTGACGCAGTCTGCATGAGCCGAGAGGAATGAAGAGGTGCTGCGTTTACAGAGGAAACTGCGTAACTCGAAAACAAAGCTGAGGGTTAGTCAGTCACTTCTGCCCTAAAGCTCCACGTGTTAAGCTGATGATGTACAGATAAAGAGACAGAGTGAAGACAGACATTAAAAGACCCAAATACAGACTAAAGCTGCTGAGACAAAGAGTAAACAGTAGTGTTGCCCTGTGTGAACTCGGGCCAGGCCCCTATTGTAAAAATGGAGGGTGAAAATATTAAGAACAAACACTAGAACTAAGCTTTCATCCATTTTCAGCTGCTTAAATGCGGGCCGGGTCGTGGGGGCAGCAGGCTGAGCCAAGCACCCCAGACGTCCCTCTCCTAAGCCACACTTTCCAGCTCTTCCTAGGGGATCCCAAGGCGTCCCTAGGCTAGACAGATATACCCAGCGTGTTCTGGGTCTGCCACCTCTAATAGGAGGCGCCCAGGAGGATCCTGATCAGATGCCCGAACCACCTCAACTGACCCCTTCGACGCGAAGGAGCGTTGGCTCTACTCCGAGCTCCCTCCAGATGTCCAAGCTCCTCACCCTATCTCTAAGGCTGAGCCCAGCCACCCTTCTGAGGAAACTCATTTCGGCCACCTGTATCAGCGAACTCATTCTTTCAGTCATTATCCAGAGCTCATGACCATAGGTGAGGGTTGGGACGTGCTAAAGAGATTCTGTTACTGCGTCGCTGTTATGGCACATAATTAGGAGGCCTAGGTGTATGGTTAGGGGTGGAGTTAGGAAGCAGGGAGAGGCTGATGTTCCACTTGGGGTATTGGGTAACTCCCCTTCCTAGGAGCTCACACACCTGAAAAGGCGGCGGTTGATTGGAGTCAAGGCTGGCTGCTGGAGACGCCGACACACTGCCACGCCACACTACACTTCTACAGAAACGGAGGGGACGCCCGAAGCGTCGGGTCGGGGTGGCCGCCTACCATAGCTGTCGGGTCTGATGAAGGGTGAGTAACCCATTTACCCCCTAGACAGCTCAGAGATCTACACGCATTAGGTAAGTGAGGCATACGTTCAAGTCACACCGCAGGGAAATAACAAAGTTTAGTTAAAAGTTACAATGACCAGCGTTAGGAGTGTTAGGTAACGAGTCGGGCATAACGTTAGGTGTCTTGTAACAGTCGCCTATTTCTCCTCTGCAATGTTTTAGAAGCATATTCTATCTTACTGTTTATCTGGATTTTGAGATTGTTTGTTACCAGCTGACTGCCATATTGTTTCGACAAGCAACTCACATTAAGTAATCCACCAGCAGGAGTGTTTACTGGTCTGGTGCGGTGCAGTGCACTCTGGTAGTTGCAGGTTTTCTACCTTTTGAGTAAAAGCAGACACCACAGTCCCTTTTTTCTGTTTTCTCTGGTCATGTAGCACCACTTTCAAAATGATTTGTGTCTTTCTACTGCACAAACAGCCCCGTTTTGTGAAAAGACCATCTTTCCAGCAGTGAAATACTTCAAGTTGGCGTTGTAAATGTGTAAGCAAATGGCTATGTATGCATCAGTGGATGCAGAGTAATACTACGAATTATGTTAGGCCTCCTGACGACGATAATATTCACTCCCTTTCCATCTCCGGCTTGGTCTCCACAAACTCATCATTTGCTAAATGCTTGAAAGCAGAACCAAGACACTGAAGCTGCAGGCTGTAGAAGAAAAACAGAGAGCTGGAAGTAACTGCAGAGCCAGGTGATAACTCTCTGTCTTCATCACTGCAAGCGACACCTTTTAAATGACACGCTCATTACACCTCTGGTAGTATAAAAATACCTTTTAGTTCAGCTTAAATTTGTTTTTATAATTCAAAACACAGATTCAAGCTCATCTCAGAGGAAAATCAGAACCAGCTACCCTGCATTTTTGATCTCCTCTGGTCTTTTTTAAGCTTGTGAGGAATTTGGAGAAACATATTTTCACGTATTTTAAAAATGTATGGGCTTGACATGCCTCTGTATTCCCAGCCAACATGTCCATGTGGGCCCAATAAGATAAAAGTTAAGAGTGAGCTGAGAGGGCTGGGACTGTGTAAACTATGTGGGGCTCAGTGGGTTCAACAACTGATCCTACGAGACTGTGTGGGCCTTTATGAGTTTCTTGTGGGTGAGGAGAAAATTGGATAAAGGGTCCCTTTTGGAAGCGACTTCTTTCATTGGGCCATTACTCAACAATATTGGAAACTCAAGTCACCATGGGATAAAATTATCATTCCAGCTATATAAATCATATTAATCCATTTGCATGTAAAGTGCTAGAACGTACTCAAAATTAACAGACTCACCAGGGCAACAGAGTTTTTAATCCTCTTACAACATTTAAAAAGGTGCTTAACCCATATGTTTGCACCACTTCTTCAATTTAAAGGTATTTTATTTTACTTTGGGAGTCTTTGTGCTGCTGACGTATGGGTATGGAGGCCACAATTGTCTCTACTTTAACAGGGAAATATTTAAAAAAAGAGAGAAACAAAGGGAAAAGAGGAGGACAGAGACATGAGCTATGAGTCAACAGACTGTCCTGTCATCTCTGCTGCCGTCACTAAATACAAACAACAGCGACAATTCTGTGTCGAGAGGCCACACCAACGAGAGGCCACAGGGATGGCCAGCATCAGGATGAACCTCAGAGAGAAAGAGAAAAGCTGCAGAGATAAAGAGAGTGTGAAGTGAAAAAGACCTGAGGCAGACTGTTAGCCACCCTGAGGGAGAAAGGTTTAGTGTTAGCAGCTGCAGAACAGATCTAAAATGACCAGTCAAGAGAAAAAGAATCAAAGTTAAAGCAAAATAAATCAAGTTGGATCCAAACCTTATGTTCCTCCTGTAAGATAGAGCACACACACAAACACATAGGGATGAGACGTCAGTCAGCGCTCATTGTCTCTGAGGATTAAAACACTTCCATGCCACTTTAAGAGCAAGGCAGCAGAAAGAGGATAAAAACAACAGAATCCCTCATAAAAGAAGACAGTCGTGCTTTGTTCCTTTTCATTCTGACTTTAAAAGATAGTGATGTTTGTGTGGGAACATTTTTGCCGAGGGCTGAGTCACTACAGAGCGCACACAAAAGACAGAGGAGGTACATTCACATGCATTTCCTGACCTTCATGTCATCCTCATTACTTTCTAACTTTTAAGTTGATTCTGGAATTCTGTATTCCCATCGCAATTTTATTATTATTTTTTATAATTTATTTCATAAATATCAATATCTCAATCTCAATATTACTGAATATGTAAACACAAGACTTCAGGCAGATGTTCTGAACATTCATGTCGGAAAATTCATGTTTGGTCTGTCATTTTGGAATGACATTTTCTCAGTGCCCTTATCATAAGCTTGCACTCGCTATTGGCGCCTCAAGAAACAGAATTTTAACCTCTGTGATTGGATGTTTCTTAATGAAATGCCTCAAGAGTTGTATTTGATTTCTACCCAGCAAGTTTCTACGTACACAGTCCTGTACCTGCCACTTTTTAATCAAAGAACCAGGGACCAGATGCATTAAACTCTGTGGATCCTAGGGCTGCCCCTAATAGTCAACCAGAAAGGTCATTAGTCGGCAAGATTTCATTGGTCGCTTAGTCGCAGAAAAACAAACAAACAAACAAACGTGAAACTCTATTAGGAGCTGCACCTTGTCAAAATAAATCCAAACCTATATGACTGGACCATGTGGGAATTTAATTTGAAAGGACAGACACAGGAAGTGTCCACACTCAGCATTCAGACAGGAGTCAGGTTAATTTCCAGGGCTGGTACCTGCAGTTATTCCACAGGCTAGTTAATAACATGTCGGGCAGGAAATCCAAAGTGTGGGATCATTTTGAGAAGGTGAAGGACGAACCCAAGGTGATATGTAAACTCATCTTCATTGGTCGACTACAAACATGACGTATCATCTGAAACATGGAAGTAGCTACATGCCCATTAGCCCACAGCGTCATTAACAGGCGGCTCGCTCAGTGTGTGACGTGCACTTGTAGATAAAATATAGGCCTATATTAATGAAGGTTCATTAGTACGGTTTTGTATTTCTCTGTAATGTAGCACAGTGTTAACAATGTTACTGATACTATTCTTTCTCACACCTTCAACTCAAACCACTGTGTTGCCCCGCCCACAACATATCATTTAATAATCAAATTGATATCATAAACATGCAGGTGACTAGTCGACTAATGGCCCTAAATGACGACTGTTGGTCGACTAGTGTTATCCATCTCTCATTGGAGGCAGCTGTGTCTCAGAGGTAGAGCGGGTCGCCCGCTAATCAGAAGATCAACATTTCAACCCCCAGCTCCTCCAGTCTGCATGTCGAAGTATCCTTGAGCAAGACACTGAACCCCAAATTGTTCCCAATAGCTGTTCCATCAGTGTGTGAGTGTGTTAAAGCTGCGTAGCTGGTGGCACTTTGTACGGTAGCCTCTGCTACCAGGTCCATTTGCCATTAACCACTTTATATTCAATCTGCTCCTCATCATATCACCCGTAGCTATCTCAGCTAAAACCGTGCATGCATACACCTGGTCACTGCACATTCTTCATTCATAAATACCAGATTGTGTGTGGGAAAAGGTGTTTTGTGCATACACATTATTCATGCATCTGGCCCCAGATATTTTTCAACGTTGTTAATCCTGTGTACAAATACAACTAGGAGAGTTTCATGCTGTTCCAAGCTGGAGAAGAGCTCCAGAGTCAGGAGCACCCACAATAGCTGCGGCCACTTCACAACTCTACAATATACAATACTTACCTGTAATTTCCTGGCTGTAATTTCAAAAGGATCGTGCAAGTTGTTGGGATAATTTCCAATTTTCCAGGCAGCCATTTGTCTCCATTCATTTCAATGAGCTGGAAATGAACTTCCAGAGACTTTCAATTTACGTAATTTGTATATGATAGCAAGTCTCATGTTTTCTGCATGGTGATCTGAATTCAATGGAAACTAATGGTTTCACTGGAAAGGAGGAAACGTTCAAAAAATGTTCTAATGCATAATGTTAAGTCTAATGTTTAATGGACTGAAATCAATATGAATATGATCCTTTTAAAAATGTCATCAGCATTTAAGTTAAGTAACACAAGAAATTATACATGGTGCCTCAAACAAAGAAAGGATTAGCGTAAAAGTGACTTGACCAGGCAAGGAACTGGTGGGGGGGTCCAGTCCTTCGATCCTGTCTATGGGGCCGTGTCCATCAGTTTTTTTTTCTGAGGCCACTGTTTTTTTTTAATGCTTTGCAATGGAAGCACTGCGTATTTACACTGTGCAACGAACTGTTGGGTGTTTTTGTTCCCTAAGTGTTGGAAAATGTCCAACGTACATATACTGTATATGTTGTGTTTCCTCTCATGAACCCACACAGATGAGCAGGTCTGTCCCATTTTCTTGCATGCTTCAGCTTCCCCTCATCCAGAGCAAGAACTCTTGTACAGACATTTTTACTTATTGTCATGTCATTGCAACTAGGCGCAACCAAAGCGTCTCAGCTGAAAAACGCTGCGCCTCCAAAGCGCTCTCAAACACTCCCTGCATGGCACTTCCTGAGGAGCACCTAGTGTTTTCAGCTGGGGAAAAACGCTTTGTTGGACCCGCGGCATATGACATCACGAATTTGAGTTTTACATGTAGCACTCTAGTTAATATAGTTTAATATATTCAGTGTTGTACTTGAGTTTGTCATTGTTGTCAAGCTAGTATTCTGTCTCTGTCAAGCAGCTGTCCGTTAGTCACTCACTCTACAGCACTTCAAAATAAAAGCTCTGTGCCTGACATTTACTGTACTTTAAAATAAAGTGTGTTTTTAACAAACTTGACATGTTCGCGAGTCACATGCAGTCCACTCAGAATGGACATGCGACCCACTTTTTGACCGCGACCCAACAGTTGGGAACGACTGTCTTAGACCATAGGAATAACATGTATGAGTTTCAAAAATGGGCGTAGCTCCCCTTTAACATGTTAAATCTAATTTTTTCAGTCATCTTTGCGTTTTAGTTTTTGTACAAACTAAACAACAAGGTACTGAATGTTAATTCAGGAGCTTTAGAGGTAAAGCTTGGCATGCTAGCTACTGTTTCCCCATGTTTCCAGTGTTCATGCTGAGCTAACTAGCTCATGTCTGTAGTGTTATATTTAGCGTTCACACATTAGAGTGGTATCAATCTTCTCAACTCTCAGCAGTGACGTGGATAACTGTATTTACCAAAACGTCAAACAATTGTTTCCAACTATTCACTCGTGGTTGTATATCTTTAGTAACAAAAGTCATGTGTAGCGTTATCTCACCTCCTCCTCCTCTCCGAAGCCTGTCAGGTCCCAGATGTAGTTGAGTCGCATCTGTCGTCTCTTCCAGTGCTCCATGAAGAGGACCGCTACATAACCAAGCACACACAGCTGACTTAACACAGGCTCAAACACATACTTAACACATGTCTCTACTACCGCCATCTTTGAATTACAAGGAATATGGAGTGGTATGGTCATGTGAAGACTTGCCAACTATGCAGGGTTCCTGTCACGAAATTATTTTAGACTCTAATATAAATGGTTATTTTGTTGATGTTAAATATGATTGACACCAGTCATGACTAGTCTTTGTTTTAAGATTATTTTTGGGGCTTTTTGCCTTTAATCACAGAGGGAACGGCATGTAGCAAGGGGCCACTCTACCCACTGAGCTACAGGGCGCCCTGGTCATGACTCATCATTAATCATCAATTGCAATTACACTGGCAATAAAAATGAAAATACTGTTTTTTTGTTCTTTCAAATCCCATACCAGTAATGAATATTTAATCTCTCACTACTGTCTGTGGCTCTCAGCTCCGAGTCTGCTGGTTCCTAATAAAGATGCAAACCTTTAAAAGCTGATCACGTGTCTTTGCTTCATTTTTTAAAAAAGGCTCAGTGATTATTTCGGATTAATCCACAGTTGGGGCTCTGGTGAGTATTTGTGGCAGCAGGATGGTGTATGTGGAATTGAATCAAAATAAACTACAGTGTGTGCTCATTGTAATAGAGGAACCCAGTGCAGCAGTGTGGCTCACCAATGTGTTTATAGACAACAATGAAGCTCTACAGCACAGAGGGAGAAGATATATCAGCCTTTGATGCACACACAATGCATTAGCTGACGATAACGGCAATATCCTGCAGCATAATGAAGTGCTTTTCATTTGTATACATGCATACAGGTTGTGATTTGCTGATGCAGTAATATCCGATAAAGGGAAGTATGTGGTATTCTCCATCATCAGGTCTTCAGCACGTGAACCCAGATGGCAGGCATGCTGTGACTCCGTCAGACACTAGCTTCATCTAAACACATTGCACCTCTCTGATCTGAAGCCCTGCTGCTACTAACAGATGGTAGCATGGTTTGTCAGGAAATCAGAGGAGGACTGTCTCTGTGTTTACTCAAGAGTTACCTTTGTGGATCACTATTGTAAATTTATGTGGGCCTAAGGTGCAGCATCCATGTATCCTGCCAAAAAAGTACTGAATGGATTTAATGGTAGTGTCTATTCTTGTGTTTGTAACGTCGTCTACTCGTCCTTATTGAGTCTTTGATTTCTGTTTGTGTGACTGGATGCAAATGGTTCTTTACCCCAGAGGGCCATGAAGATGGAGAAGAAGACGGTGGCTGGGTTGTCAAACAGGTGGCTGGCTCGTGCTGTACCACATGCTGTCACCAGCTTCCAGTAGCTGCAGGCGCGGTCGCACAGTGGACACATGGTGATGTTATTCCTGGGATCACAAATCTCCATACTGACAAACAGAGAAGAGACAGAAGAGAGGAAAATGATGCTGGAGAGAGATCAGAACAAGAGTTTGGATTCAGGCTACATGGCAGAAATGAGAAAGGGCCTCTGCATGTTGTCTTTCTGGAGCAGTGGTTCCCAGGGGACTTTTCTTTTTGTCATGGCGTAACCACCCGTAACAGCCACATATACTGAGCAAAACTTTAAATGCAACACTTTTGCTTTTGCTCCCATTTTTCACGGGGTTAAGGTAAAGATCTCAGACTTGTTTATGCACTCACTAGATACAATAAAAAGCTTCTCTGCACATTGGTTACTAAACACAATGCAACATAATTTTGCAGGTTTTGAGGGAGCCTGCCATTGCCAAGCTGACTGCAGGAATGTCGAGCCTGGTCTCACTCTGAAGTCTTTGAAATCCGGCACTTGGGCAGTGACTTGCGGTGTCAGAGACCAACTAAAAAAGCTGTCCCTTCACGTCAGCATGATATGCTGCCGGTTGCCATTATAGTTTAGAGGCACCCGGCGGCATCACGGCGAAACACGGTGGGACAAGGACAACAGCTAAGGAGTCAAAAGTCTGAATGGGGCGAGCTTAAGGGGAGGTGGATGGGTCCAACAAACAGACTTTCACCCGAGAGCGGTGTTCGCATCCCGTAAGATTCTAAAGCCAAACCCTGTTCTTTGTTCCTGAACCTTACCATGTGTTTTTACTGCTGAAAGAAAGAAAACGTCAACTGGTGGTGTTGTACCGACGTAGTGCGTCTAATATGAAAGAGACTGTATGTAAACTGTAAATTTCCTGTGAAGACAGAAGTGTATCTTGAAAGGAGACAATGCATGTAACAGGCAGAACTTGACACGGCGTCCCAGAAAGTCAACAACCAACACACCCAGGGTACCTTACACGTCGTAGAAAAGCCCATGACCAAAACGTCAATATGTGACGAGGTTGGAGTGAGAATGTGTTGGAATGTCCATCAGAACTGTTCACTACCAAAAGCCTTCTCCAGTGGTGTTGCCCTGAATTTGGGAGTACATCAAACCGGCCTCACAACTGCAGATCACGTGTAGCCACACCAGCTCAGGACTTCTGAGACCAGCCAACCAGACAACTGATGCAGCGATTGGTTTGTAATACCAAAGAATTTCTGTACAAACCATCAGGAAGTGTCTCGGGGAAGGTCATCTGCATACTTACTGTCCTCACCAGGGTCTGGACCTGACAGCAGCTGGTTGTTGTAACCAACTTGTGGGGTTGCAAGGCCACTTGGATGTACTGCCAAATCCACAGAAACAACATTGGAGACAGCTTATGGTAGAATGAACGCTCAGTTAATGTGCAACACCCCTGACGGACTCTGGAGGCACCCTCCCTCAAAACCTGCGACATCTGTGGCATCAAACTGCACATTTTAGAGTGACCTTTTACTGAGACCATCCCAAAGTACACCTGTCAGGTGGATGGATTACCTTGGAAAAGAGAAGTGCCTACTATCATCAAGGAACTGGTAGTCCAACCAACTGATCTCAACCCCACAAGTCTGTTACAGCAACCAACTGCAGGTCAGGACCCTGTTGAGGACGATGAGCATCCAGATGGGCTTCCCTGAGACGGACTCTGATAGTTTGTACAGAAATTCTTTGGTTGTGCAAACCAGTCGTTGCATCAGCTGTCACCGAATGTGGAGGTCCTGATCTGGTGTGGCTACACGTGGTCTACAGTTGTGTAGCTAGTTGGATGCACTGCCAAATCCACGGAAACGACATTGGAGAATGTTTATGGTATAGTGAAATAAAAATTCAGGTCACGGGCAACAGCTCTGGTGGATGTTCCTGCAGTCTGCTAGCACGCTCCCTCAGAACCTGTGACATCTGTGGCATTGTGTTGTGTGATCATCTTGGAAGAGGAGAAGTGCTCATCAACACAGATTTTAACAAACCTGTGACCAAAATTTGGGAGAAATACAACTACAGAGTGCACAAAAAAGTCTTGGATCTTTAGACCTGTGAAAAAAAAGGAGCAATAACATAAGAATTGCCTTTAGATTTTTGTTCATTAAACGTACACAAATGCTAATTTGTTTGAACAGCTGACACTGGGTGAGAGGCGGGGAACCCCTGGGACAGATCATAAGTCAGTCTTAGGGCTGACACATACAGTAGTGACAGACAGCAGTTCACACTCACACTCACACACCTACGGGCCAATTAACCTGACCTGCATGTGTTTAGACTGTGGGAGGAAACCCACGCTGGTACAGAGAGAACATGCAAACCCCACACAGAAGAGCCTTTAATCATATTTTATTACATCTTTTATATTTACAAGGACAAAGGAACAAACGAAGGTCCCAGGCATTTTAATGTGACACATGAGGCTACAGCTGATGTGTGGGGAGAGCACACGCTGTATGTCTGACTCCGCTTAGAGGGGACTCACCACCAGCAGCTAAAACCTGTCTGTTAAGTCTTTCGCTGAATAATGTTGAGTGTGATTTTAATTATGTTTGTAGGCTCAGATTCAGCCCTGTCAGACCGTGTTGAGGGCTGAGAAATATCAGCACGTCTTTGAGCTCTGGTGTCAAATCTTTCCGTCGCTGCTCTGACCGTCACTATTTTTTTCTGACTGCTGAGCTCCTGAAAAACTCCAGAGGTGGAAAGTTGTGTTACTATGACAACAAGCAAATGTGAATGTCATGTCTTTGGCCAGGTGGTTCTCATGCACTGTTCATATTTTACTACAAAAAGTAATGCACCAAATTTGTCCATATTCCAAGTAATTTGTGCATAACCGATGTATTTTGGTGGGCTGCGATCATGTGACCAATGCGTTGACATGAGTCATTAGGAGGCAGGTTGGGGTGGTGGAAGAGCGATAAAACACAAGACTTTCCCCAGGTGAACAAGGTACAAAACTTTTAGTGAACTTTGAGTCATTTTAAGGTACCTCATGACCTCACCTGACCACAGTTACTTTACTTGCCTAAATCTAACCTACGTATCTTTACATTAAGGACGTAATGGGGTGCTAATTCATAGGATATCTTACGAATGGTTAAATGGAGATACGTTGCTTAAGCGGCATGTTAAACCATTTTTAATGTGGTGATCTTTCTTCCTTTTTTAAAGCAACATAACATCCTTTTTTTTAATGCGTTGAAATGTTATCAAAAATTAAAATAGATGATCAATGATATGACGAAACTTTCTGTTTTCGCTGAGAAGTTCCGGGTTATGCATCCCAAGTGTTTCTGCAAACCTCTGATGTGTTTCATTTGCACATGAGGTGGTAAATGTGTGGTTAGGTTTAGTCACAAAAATCACTTGACTGTGGTTAGGAAATGATCATCTTTTGGTTTAAATTCCCTGTTGTGAGGGCACAATATGTGCTGGAAATGCAGCGATGTCTCGGTAAAAAACAACTACGTTTTATGTCGCTATCCCTGCTGGAAAAACAGTAATGATTCCCTACAAAACACCCATGTTTGGTGCCTCAAAAACCACTAGAAACGCAGCAATGACTCGCCAAATCATGACTGGTTTTGTTGTATTTTGGTCTTGAGCAGAGGTCTGCAGCTTGGCAGGTGTCTCGCCTGGGTCGCCTCACTTTAGAAACGTTGTGCTTTTGGAACGTATCCGTGGTTTGCAGAAATGTACAATGCCAACATTTTCTTCTGGCTACCTTTGACTGTATTTCCAAATATCCAGATTACATTCCTTCCACTCACATCGACCTAATATGGAGCACTGCTGCAGGGAGGATGTGGAGGCTTAGAGATAGCTTCAGACTGATTATACTGATCTGGATATTATAATCTGTCACTGTCTGTGTGACTTTACAATGTGATATTAACCAATTTTGTAGACAATCATGATGAAATTACTTTTGGATGTGAAAACCAGGCTGATAAAATACCGGATTTAGATATAATTTGCATCACACTGATGCCAAAGTCACACATCAATCTACTCCCCACAAACATTACGGGGAGACAACCTCAGTATGAACGGTGTCTATTGCCTCATGAAATATACTGCCTCATCACATTGCCAAACACTAACTGACATTCTCTGTACAAGTAAAGTCTGCAAAGACCTGGTGTTGCAACAAACCTAAAGCTTTAGCATGTGTTTATGTGAATGGGTGCAGTCAGGGTGTGGACTAAGCCTGGTGTTTACCATCGAGCTTCATACCACCAAAAAAAACAAAACAAAAAAAAAAAACTGCGAATGTGTTGTAATGAGTTCACCATGTTTCAAACTAAAAAAACATGACTATATTAGACTCACATAAAACGGACTTGTGATTCTTAAAAAATGTTTTAACAATCTAATTTGCACTGAAAAACAGGTGAAACAATCTTGCTCAGATATTTTTGGAATATATACTATTTCAGACTCAATAATAAACACAATAACTTGTTTAAATGGACATGATGTCAGCAGTGATCAATGAGACAAATAAAAATGCATTGGGCAAAAATGAAAATGTCCTTAGCTTTTCATCCAACAGCAGTGACCAGGTGAACTCATGAAGGTTTAATTAATCTATTGAACTATTTTAGACCAGTTGTCATGGCTGGCTGGCTAGTTGAATAGCTAACAAATAAACGGTAAACGGTAAATGGACTGCACTTGGATAGCACCTTTCTAGTCTTCCAACAACTCAAAGCGCTTTTCATCCAAACATTCACACGCACTGGTGGCCAAAGTTACCACACATGGTGCCACCTGCTACTTAGCAGCAATTCACACACAGTCACCAATGGAACAGCCATCAGGAGCAATTTGGGGTTCAGTATTTTGACCGCACTTTGACATGCGGACTGGAGGAGCCGGGGGTCGAACCACTGCTCTTCCGATGAGTGGACAATCTGCACTTCTACACTTCTATGGTGACAACTATGTTGTCACCATATTTTCTTTTCCTAAACCTAAACTATGTAACTTTATGTTAAGTACAAAACTTGATGTTAAGTCAGCCTATGTTGAGTGCTAATTCGTTATTTCATACGAACCATTGTATGATGATAGGTTGTCTTGTACGACTGCTTGAGTTCATACAACATTTTCACATTTGAGAACTCTGGCTTCTTTTGTTAGATAAAACAAAGGGTTTGGAGAAAAACATGAACGTTAACAATACATAGCCTACATTAAAAGATTACTTAATCGATCCAAGAAAGAACTCTACAACAGCATTCATTGAGTCATTCATTTTCCGTAACTGCTTATCTTGTTGGGGGTCACGGGGGGGCTGGAGCCTATCCCAGCTGTCATTGGGTGAGAGGCGGGGTACACCCTGGACAGGTCACCAGACTATCACAGGGCTGACACATAGAGACAGACAACCATTCACACTCACATTCACACCTACGGACAATTTAGAGTCAACAATTAACCTGCATGTCTTTGGACTGTGGGAGGAAGCTGGAGTACCCGGAGAAAACCCACGCTGACACGGGGAGAACATGCAAACTCTGCACAGAGGGGCTCCCCCACCCCGTATTCAGGGAACCAGGAACCCTCTTGCTGTAAGGTGGCTGCTAACCACTGCACCACCGTGCCGCCCTCTACAACAACAACTGCATCTTAAACCTTGCTAGATTTGATTAGTTATGGCTTACTGTCACAGAAAGTACAAAAAAAATGAGTGACAGCTTCAGTAGGAGGAGAGAAAATCTTTTCTGTTTTAGATATAAAGGGGAGAAAATTATAGAAGTCTGGCAACAGATGAAAAAGAATACATGAGGGAAGATATATGTGTCTGTGTGAGAGTGTGTTTGCAGTGTATGAACTATACCATCTCTGTTGTGGGAGCTCACTTTTTTTTTTGGTTGGGGTGGTTGGGTGGGGGGGCAGTGCCTCAAAGAGAGACTGTGACTCATGTTGCACAGGAACATTCATAGCTGCGAGCATGTAGGCCTACTTGCTTTATCAGTACATCTGATACATAATAATCAGTTAATGCCCATAACAAACCTCCACACGGGTATACAGCAGCTTTATTAAAGTGAATGAGCACTGAATCACCTTCATGCATGAATCACACATTAATATTCGCCTAAAATTACACACGAGCCGGGATGATGAAGACAGGAAAATAGACATGTGGGGAAAAAATGTCCCATGTCATGCCAAGCTCTCAGTGGCTCGCCTGTAGTTCACACCCTGCGCACGCGTGTGTGTGTGTGGTGTACCTCGGTATGTTATCATCGACAGTCGCACAGCCGTAGAGGAATACAATGACTCCAATGATGGCTGCAGGGATCAGCATCTGTGTGTAGACTCCTAACCAGGCAAAATACAGTCCAACCTTCTCCCCAAAATACTTCCTGTTGAAGATGATAAACCAAAGGTGAAAGGTACATTTACAACATCAATACATCATTGTCAAATTAACTATGACACCGTACTACCATCATAACACCAAATGAGCTCACGGTTGATATGTTTAGGGAATGTTGAAAAGTTTCCCTTCATCCACTGACTGCAGTCTTTAAAATAAGATCATATCATGGCTGCTGACATGACGACATGATGATCGTGAGCTTGCAGTCCCTGAGCAGAGTGTGTTTGATAAGGAGCTACAGGAGATTCAGCTTACATTCCCAGTCTGTTTCCTGGACCACATTCAGCTCAGCACATGACTATTGTTTCTGCAGAGGAACATCATGCTTCAGTGGAGCATCAATCTGCTTGTGAGAGTCCTCATCTGTCTTTCTTGCCTTCAGGCTGGTGACGGCAGTTAAAGCTGCTGTGAGAGCACCAGCCATGGCAGGCATGTGAGGTCTGCTAATGCGTCTGTAATTCACCTGACGGCTGTGACACTAAGAGCACTGCTGTGGATCTGACCTGATGAGTCCGATAGGCTGGTACTTGTAGAAGACACTGTAGCTGGCCCACTCCTCGTACAGCAGCTGTGAAGAGAAGCAGGAGGCGATAATTAATGCTCATATATTATATCATATATCAGACACCACAGGCAGCTGTTAATGCAAAAAATCACTTCTTGTTACCTGTTATTCTTAATGAATTCAGTATACCGCGAATCAATTTTTATCCTCTAATTACTTTCAGATCTTTCTACTTTGGGGGAACTTGTAAATTATTTTCATGATCAGTTAACCCACTGATTATTTTCTCAATAAATCAACCCTTACTTTTGTCTATAAAATGTCAGCAAATAGTAAAAAAAGACAATCACATGACCCCGAGGTTACGGCTCTAAATGACTTGTCTCGTTCGACCAAGTGTCCAAGCCACACAGATATTCTGTTTACTATCGTAGAGGTAACAATACCAGAGAATATACACACAAGAGAGGCTGTGAGAGTTTTTGTTAGGTTACTTTAAAGTGTTTAGTATTTAGGGGGATGTATTGGCAGAAATGGAATATAATATAATAGTATGTTTTCTTTAGTGCGTAATCACCTGAGAAGAAAAACTGTTGCGTTGTTGCGTCTACAGTAGCCCAAAATAAACAAAACAAACACTAACCCTTTTTAAATAGGAATTGTGCAAATTTGCAGGAAAGCCCAATCAGTCTTTTTCCAGCATTGGCAGTATAAAAACAAAATCGGGGAGTGAGGCAAAATGCCCCCTACCTACTTTTGTTTATACAGAATGCGCCTTTTTCAGGGCAATGGGGGCGTGAGCAAGTAACAAAAGGTGTAGCTCAGCGTGTGACGTAAACAGTGACGTGGGAGGGAAGCTGCGGCTGGTCAGTCCTTCTGTGATTCTCTCGTAAGTCGGCCCGTTCTTTACCGTCCCCGTCATCTGACAGGTAATGGCCTTTTCGTTTGCGAGGGCAAGTAGGGCGCACAATTCTTTGTCTCCACAGTTGCTCATCTTTACAGTGTCTGTCAGGTTTGTGTTTCCCTCTTGCTACTAGCTGCTCGTTCCTGCTATCAGCTGTGTCCTGTTTATCCATCGCCAGTGGGTCACACGTGCAGCGTCATCAACAGCCCCTCCCGTGGCGGAAGGGCACCTCGTTCTTTTTAAACTAAAAGGGTTACGCCAAGACGAGGAGGAAAATTGGGCACCTCGGATCAACTCGCCAATCCGGCTCTGCGTGTCTAAACGCTCGCAGCTTGCCGGCAAAACAGCCCAACATTCACGAAAAATCTGGCAGTGTAAAAGATGCTACTGGCTCTAGATATGGACGCTGGCATTTTTGCATCCACCATAGTTAGCAGCCCCTCCACGACGAGGGCTTTCTTCACTATTTTCACTGGTTTAAATTACAGAGTCTGTTTGTTTTGGAGGGGAAGACACCTCTATGTATCATTCAGCTCCTGGTAAAAACCTTCTGAATGTCTGGATCTTAAATTATAAAGTGAAAAGGTGAGCACAGATTAGCAGGCGCTGGGCTAGCGGCCTGTCTCTGACATGCCAAACATTGCAAGAAAAAACACTGATTTGTAACGTCAAACTGTTTTATTCAGTGTTTTCACCGGTTTAAATAATTTGGTCTCTTTGTTTTGGAGAGGAAGAGACCTCTGCGACTAATTCAACTCCCAGTATAAACCTCCTGAACAATGAACACTGGAGGAATTCTAACCAGGAGAAGTTTCAGCTGGTGGCAATCTGCAGTCCTCACTACTATATGCCACTAAATCCTCCTAAATCCTACACACTGTTTCTTTACAGAAGTACCTACATTATATAGTTGGTCGATTATAAAGGATTTTTTTTTTTTGTGTGTGTGTGATTGTGACACACCTTCTGCTGTCTGGGAGGATGTTCCGGACAACCTCATCAGGCAGTTGGCTGACATGGGAGGGTCGTTACCTTGATTAAGCTCACCTGGACCTTCCAGGCTATAAAAGCTGCCTTGTGTTTTCTCCCTCTTTCGCTCTCTCCCTGCATCACTGCTTTTCGATGTGCACCTTCAACACCTTCACAACACACACCTGACACACATCCACACATGGCTGACTTTGCTGACCTACACACTCCATTGTTTATTCGAGTTAATCTTAGTTTGTCTTAGTTGTCAAATCCACTGAGCCTGTTTGTGACAAATGGGGGCTCGTCTGGGATGACACTAATAACACTAATAACACTGATCAATCAGTTAACTTGAGCTCTGGTGTTCAGCTACTATACTGCCAATGAAACATCCTGCACATATTTTTCACATTAAGAGCCTTTAATGTGACATGTGTGCAGAACATACAGTACAGGCCAAAAATTTGGACACACCTTCTCATTCAATGCGTTTTCTTTATTTTCATGACTATTTACATTGTAGATTCTCACTGAAGGCATCAAAACTATGAATGAACACATGTGGAGTTATGTACTTAACAAAAAAAGGTGAAATAACTGAAAACATGTTTTATATTCTAGTTTCTTCAAAATAGCCACCCTTTGCTCTGATTACTGCTTTGCACACTCTTGGCATTCTCTCCATGAGCTTCAAGAGGTAGTCACCTGAAATGGTTTTCCAACAGTCTTGAAGGAGTTCCCAGAGGTGTTTAGCACTTGTTGGCCCCTTTGCCTTCACTCTGCGGTCCAGCTCACCCCAAACCATCTCGATTGGGTTCAGGTCCGGTGACTGTGGAAGCCAGGTCATCTGCCGCAGCACTCCATCACTCTCCTTCTTGGTCAAATAGCCCTTACACAGCCTGGAGGTGTGTTTGGGGTCATTGTCCTGTTGAAAAATAAATGATCGTCCAACTAAACGCAAACCGGATGGGATGGCATGTCGCTGCAGGATGCTGTGGTAGCCATGCTGGTTCAGTGTGCCTTCAATTTGGAATAAATCCCCAACAGTGTCACCAGCAAAACACCCCCACACCATCACACCTCCTCCTCCATGCTTCACAGTGGGAACCAGGCATGTGGAATCCATCCGTTCACCTTTTCTGCGTCTCACAAAGACACGGCGGTTGGAACCAAAGATCTCAAATTTGGACTCATCAGACCAAAGCACAGATTTCCACTGGTCTAATGTCCATTCCTTGTGTTTCTTGGCCCAAACAAATCTCTTCTGCTTGTTGCCTCTCACTTAGCAGTGGTTTCCTAGCAGCTATTTGACCATGAAGGCCTGATTCGCGCAGTCTCCTCTTAACAGTTGTTCTAGAGATGGGTCTGCTGCTAGAACTCTGTGTGGCATTCATCTGGTCTCTGATCTGAGCTGCTGTTAACTTGCGATTTCTGAGGCTGGTGACTCGGATGAACTTATCCTCAGAAGCAGAGGTGACTCTTGGTCTTCCTTTCCTGGGTCGGTCCTCATGTGTGCCAGTTTCGTTGTAGCGCTTGATGGTTTTTGCGACTCCACTTGGGGACACATTTAAAGTTTTTGCAATTTTCCGGACTGACTGACCTTCATTTCTTAAAGTAATGATGGCCACTCGTTTTTCTTTAGTTAGCTGATTGGTTCTTGCCATAATATGAATTTTAACAGTTGTCCAATAGGGCTGTCGGCTGTGTATTAACCTGACTTCTGCACAACACAACTGATGGTCCCAACCCCATTGATAAAGCAAGAAATTCCACTAATTAACCCTGATAAGGCACACCTGTGAAGTGGAAACCATTTCAGGTGACTACCTCTTGAAGCTCATTGAGAGAATGCCAAGAGTGTGCAAAGCAGTAATCAGAGCAAAGGGTGGCTATTTTGAAGAAACTAGAATATAAAACATGTTTTCAGTTATTTCACCTTTTTTTTAAGTACATAACTCCACATGTGTTCATTCATAGTTTTGATGCCTTCAGTGAGAATCTACAATGTAAATAGTCATGAAAATAAAGAAAACACATTGAATGAGAAGGTGTGTCCAAACTTTTGGCCTGTACTGTATAAGAGTCATTAAAAGAAAATTCACATGGATAGAAAGACCGTCAAAGTAGAACTGAGATTCAAAAGAGAACTCAGAGCAGAGAGATGAGTAACAGATGACGGTGTTGACGATGATGAATTTACTATGTCAGCTAAATCGACTCACATTTTATCAGTGACCAGCTAGTTTACTTCTTTATGTTGGTCATGAATCAGATATTATTTAATCACAGGTTTTTACTTTTTAAATAGGACAGTGTGTTTAATAAGAGCATGTCAGGGAAGAAAAATGTTAAATAAGATCCATGAATTTGTCCCCAGTCTTGCAGGAAGATACGGCCAAAGCAACATCCCATTTATAAAAGAATTAGTTTCAGTTTCACTTGTCCAATCTGCAGCGCCCAACCAGCAATATATATATTAATATACCACCTGAGCCCAACACAACCTGCAAACCATGACTTTTATGCATTATAAGAGCACAGTGAGACACAGAGTGCTGCAGAGTGTGTGTGTGTGTGTATGTGTGCAAGAGATAGACAGAGAAGATGGACAATTACAGGCAATGTTTTTGTGAGTTATTAACAACTTATTCAGGATGCTGCTTTGTCACCTTTCGACATTTTGATATTTTGATGTTAAGCGTATAGAACCTGCCTCGTCACTGCAGCTAATAATAAGCTGACAGATGGATTTTAACGTCTTTAGTACCTGCAGGTCAAAAGCACATGTGTAGGGCTGGTAAATCATTCCTAATAAAATTGTTTCCACATCAGCTGTCTTTGGTGGTTGCTTCACTTCAATACACTTTCTAAATGATTTAATATTCAGAAGGACATATGTGGTCCGCAGGCCGCCAGTTGGCGATCGCTAATGTATGGTATTACGCACCACCATGCATCACAGCCAGTTCTCTGATGCACTAAAGATATATATGCAAATAAATCTGCATAATGTATTATAAATCCACTGATGCAGCATATTCAGAGCAACATATGTTTTTCTCAGACAGCAGTGCCAAGCTTGTGCTGTACAGTGAGGCCACAACAGTTTTCTGGTCACGCATCCAAAGGAGACGCTGGGTGGCAATAAATCAATGCAGTCAAAAAAGAAAAAAAACAAAACAAAAAACAAATAAATAAATAAAAGCTGCCGGCTGAACAACATTTCACCATTTATCTTAAAGACAGACTGTATTCCATTTCAGCAGGGATTTCTGTCACAAATTTAACCCTTTGAAAGCTGAGCAAGTTGGCTCGATTTCTCTCAAAAACATGGAGGGCGATGAGCATCGAAAGAAGAAATGACCTAAAGAATGTGCAAGAAATTAGTAAAAAGAAACCTTCAGTCATTGAGGGTTGGAAGATTTGCTCATTGAAAATGTGCATCGTTAGAATTATTATATAATAATATAAGCAAAATACGAGTTGTATCATAGACCAGTCCTTTTTCATTCTGGGGGCATCAAATACGGCAGATTGGTCAGTGGCCATCAGCTTCAGATTCCCTTTACCCTTTTGCATCTGCATGAGACATACTGGGATTTAAGCAAACCCTGCGGCAATGATGTAACAAAAAGAGTAAGAAAGTCTGAATAGGGCGGGAAGGACGGGTGGTGGAAGGGTCAAACAAACGCAGAACTTTGACACAGGAGACCGCTGTTTGTCACGACACAATCATTAAAGGTATAATATGTAGTTTTTCCACATAAAAATGTCTAAAAACAACTAAACCAATATTATATATTTTGTTTAGTTGTGTACTTTGATTATCAGAAATGTTTCCAACAATTTTTTAAACCCAGATAAATATGAAATATTAATAAAAGTTACGGACCGTGTCATTAGGTCGCAATGGTGGCGTAACTCCAGTTACCATAGCCATTAAATGAAGGAGAAGAAGAAGAAGAAGAAGAAGAAGAAGAAGAAGAAGAAGAAGCAGACTGGATGAGACGTCAGAGAATGAATGTTACTGTTGCTAGGCTAAGCTAACTATTATGCATTGACTGTTGCTGCACTTTCTGACACCGAAGCTGTCCCGGTAAACAAGCCGGTAAAACGGAAACGTACGGGTCAACCAAGCGATCCCAGAAGAATTTGGGATAAGAATAGAGCTAAATCAAGGATAAATATTGGTGTGGCCTTTCCGAGATGGAGAGAGCTTTGTGAAAATCTAGGACTACAATTCGACGCTGACCTCACGTGTGTTCTACTAGACATGTAAGCAAACATCTGGCTGATGTTATCGAAATATTAATCATTTCCACCAGTGTATTGCAAGCACTGCTGCCCGCCGGGGCACCAGCGCTCCGGCCAGCGGCCTCCGCTGCGGAGCGGTGTGGAGCGGAGGCTGGCTAACCACAACATCTAACGATAGGTTTCTATAATGCTGAGCTGATGCCGGTAAATTCATGGAGTGAGGAACGTCAGATCTGTATCTGTTATATGACTACAACTCCCATGATCCCACGCTGCTTCGTGACGTATCCAACTCCATCTTCTGTTATTGTTTTGGTTTGAGACCCCTAGCGGCAGAAAATTACATATTGCACGTTTAACTTATTAAATGTAGAACAGTTTGTGTGCCATCCTCCCAAAATGCACCTGTAACAGTTCATATGATATCCTATAAATTGGTGCCCCACGAATGTCAATGTCTCCAGGGGAAAGAAAATCCCACCCCACCTGCCTCCTTACAACTGGGACCATTTCCTTCTTTACTGCTGTCAGCACATTAGCAACGTGATCGCAGCCTTCCAAAATATGTGGGTTATGCACAAATTACTGGCCCATGATTACATGGGATATGTACATGTATATGTGTATTTTGGTGCATTACTTTTCATAGGAAAACATATGAACACTTTATGCGAACAGCCTGTTAGGTTATATAAAAAACCACGGTCGTTTTGTTGCCTTAACCTAAAGTGGTGTGGTGACAAACGTGTTTTCTTTGAACATGAACTTTGAAAAGACACTAGAGAGTCGTAGTTTGAAGCACAGGGCCACTGACCAAGCTGCTGTATTTGATGAGCTGAGAGTGAGAACATGGGCAGGTGAAATATGGTACTGATGCACATCTCATCACCATCTGTAGGAAATTCTGCGGTGAATTATGAATCTAAAGCTGCATATTTCCCCATTTACTTTTTAAGTATCATTTAGTTTTCAGTGCCTGTTGAAGTTTTTTATTAATATCAGTATTTTAGCAAATTATAATTCAATGTGCTGTTAATTCTTGTCATGTATAATTTATGTTATGCGGTGCATTTAAGACCTTGATAAATGCTCATGACAAATAAAACAACACTGATAGGTGTGGGGGTGTTTATGTGCACAACACCGCTGTATGATACAGTCTCTACAATGATAATGAAACAGCTGACTGTGTATGTGCTCTGTTCCTACTACTAGGAGCCAAAGAGCACATAAATCACCATGAAACGCTTTTCCAAACACAATCACACACATTTACAGGCAGAGCAGCAAGGCAACAAACCAAGGCTTTTAATCACAGGAGGCAGGCCCAGAGGAGCGTTCAGGAGGCAGATCGCAGTGGATTGAGCTCCGAGACTGAGACTCAACATTCTCATTCCTACAGTCGAGGAAAACCCATTTCTTATACGCACATGTATAAGTGGGATTGTGGGAAATATAAAGGTATGTTGCAGCTAAAGTGCTTGAAAGCACCGAGCTGAAGCTTATCTGATGTTTGAGAACAACAGAGGGGGAATTATTAGGCTGTTGCCTTAGTGACACACAGCCTACAGTGTAATTATGCAGAGTGTTAGCAGGGGAGGAGATGACTTCAGACTCAGCACGAGCTCTGATTTTCTTTCCAATTGCCTGGTTGATTTTATTCTTGTACAGTAGGAGGCAAAGGCTCGGCCGTGCACAAACGCTGCCAGGTTAGCACGAGAGTCTGTCGTGCTTTGTTACTCATTCTTCTGGAAATAAACCCCAAAGGTATGACTAATTGAGTGGCATGTTTTAGTCAATTACAGATATTCTGTTGTGATGCATTCAGCATGAAGAATAGACAAGCGTCCAAACTTCATTTGAATTAACTGGCGACACTTCAAACAAATTAATGTTTAATTAACTTGAAAGCAATTTGCTTCTGTCATTTGATCTGTTCCTCATAAAAGCAGTGAAAACATTGTTGAGGTGAAATTAAACCTGTAACCTTCTGTACTTCTCCTGCAGTTGTTCCAATATATCATGTGCACATAAATGACATTTTGTAAAAAGAAAATTTCTAGTTGGTTAAATGATTTCCCTTTAAAGGATAAGTGTGTATGATTTAAGGGGACATACTGGCAGAAATGGATAATGATATAATTGTGTAAAAGTATGTTGTCTTTAGTGTATAATCACCTGAAAATAAGAATCATCGTGTTTTTGTTACCTTCGAATGAGCGATTATATCTACATAGGGAGTGGATCCTCGTCTACGGAGATCGCTACGTTGCCCCGTAATGTTTCTACAGTAGCTCAGAACATTGACATTTTTCAGCATTGGCAGAATAAAAACAAAATCGGGGAGTGCAGCAAAATGCTGCCTACCTACTTTTGTTTATACAGAATGCACCTTTTTCGGGGCAATGGGGGCGTGAGCAAGTAACAAAACGTGTAGCTCAGCGTGTGACGTAAACAGTGACGTAGGAGGGAAGCCGCGGCTGGTCAGTCCTTCGGTGATTCTCTCGTAAGTCAGCCCGTTCTTTACCGTCCCCGTCATCTGACAGGTAATGGCCTTTTCGTTTGCGAGGGCAAGTAGGGCGCACAATTCTTTGTCTCCACAGTTGCTCATCTTTACAGTGTCTGTCAGGTTTGTGTTTCCCTCTTGCTACTAGCTGCTCGTTCCTGCTATCAGCTGTGTCCTGTTTATCCACCGCCAGTGGGTCACACGTGCAGCGTCATCAACAGCTCCTCCCACAAGTCATCAACAGCCCCTCCCGTGGCGGAAGGGCACCTCGTTCTTTTTAAACTAAAAGGGTTACGCCAAGACGAGGAGGAAAATTGGGCACCTCGGATCAACTCGCCAATCTGGCTCTGTCTGTCTAAACGCTCGCAGCTTGCCGGCAAAACGGCCCAACATTCGTCGAAAATCTGGCAGTGTAAAAGGGCTACTGATACAAGACAGAACCTCCACACTGAGTCTCCCTCAGCCTGATCTTCAGTACATCGTCCCAGACCACACTATCAGAAGACATCCCTCTTCCAACTTCACCCCCACTTACATCCAATCATCACTCCTCAGAAACGAACACTTTCTGAATTACAATTAAACATTCAAAGGACATATTGTTGTGGCGTGGTCCTTGCTAGTAAAAGTCCCTTCAACTTTAAGTTCATTAAACTCTGCTGTATTAAAAGGCGGTGTGCACACACGCACACACACACAACAGCGGGTTCAACACACCCTCATTTCTGTTTAAATAAAACTCAACACAGCCAGTGTTAATTTTGTCAACTAAAACTTAAACGAAAACTTTTCGGTGACAACCCTTTATTCCGTGACTAATTTGTAACGAGAACGTAAATTTAATAAGTACTGACAACAAAAACGAAAACAAAATCTCCGATCATTATGAACTGACGAGTAAACATGTGACGAAAAAGCTGGCACTGGCCAGCCGGACAATCTGGATTACAACCATCCTCAATGCCTTGATTGTTTTCCTTTTTAACCAATTAATTATCTTAACTCAAATTCAAACTCTCAGTCTATCTTTCTGATTGGATGACCCCCCCCCCCCCCCCCGCAGTAGCGGTGCACTTCCAGTTTTGCCACACAGACGCCTTAGCTCCACAGCGGGAAGACGGGAACAACAACGCCTGGTCAGAGCGCTGAGCCGAACGAAAGTAATTAGCCCTGGTTTCTTGCCGAGACTGCCAAGTCTGCATGAAGTTAATCTGAGCTGGTTTCCTAATATTAAATGTTTAGGCTAACTGATGACAAAGTATTTGTAAACTGATTGAAAGTGTCAGTGTGCTGACGACTGATTCAGTTTATCGACTGGTGGAGTTGCTCAACTTACCTTCCTGTCGTTAGATTCTGTGTTCACCCCCTCGATGTCTCCCTGTAACACACACACACACACATATATATATATATATATATATATATATATATATATATATAATTACACACATAAACCACCACACATTTTGATTTAATTTTACACTTTGTTCATCATGCATGTGGTGAATAATGCCTTTAATTAAACATGGAATTATGATTTGCCATTTGTCAGAATCCTGAAAGTAAACCAGGTCACAACTGGGATTCTTCATCGTAAATTAAAGAGTGCAAGCAACAGACGCTTTGTTGAGTTTCCCATTAGAAACTCACTGAATGTGAAAATTTTCACAGTAAATAAATGGCGATTTATCAGCTGCTCTCGGGCCAGTAGGGGAGAGGTGATGATAAAGTGTGATGGTGATACTCACATCATGCAGGGGATAAGCAGCCGTATATACGCCACTGGCTAAGAGACTGGTGATCCCTGTAAGAAGGCATATAGGCAGGATTATAATCCCACACATACACACACACACACACACACACACTGCGAAACTCAGTAGAAGAGCTCTGGAGGAACATAAACCCAGTGAGTTAAACCCAGACATGACAGATGTTACATTTCCTCTCTGAGGCTCAAAATTTCACAGTGAAGAATTACATGTAGACGTAGTTTATCTTAAAGGGTAATTTCACCTTATTACAACAAGATAGTATATTTGGAGCTCTGGCCATCATTCCTATTGGTTATGATACTGCACTTATCAAAGTAACTGCTGGTAAAACTGAGAGTAAGTGCTCCTGAGATGTTGCTGATAATCCCTCACTGTACAAGCAAACTGCATGCACACAGTACAAACTGTGACTGACATTTACAACAGACAGTTTGGGGGATATTGCACTGTGCTTGTTTTCTCGTCCAAATAAACTGTGGAATATTTAAAATCTGTGAGTTCTTTTTTATCAATGTAGCCATGTTCTCAGATCTACGCCATTAACTTTGTGAGTATAAAGTTGTTGATAGGAATGATGGTAAACTGCCCTACAGCTAGAATTACCGTCCCACGTTTGTAGGCCTCCGTGCACCGGTTAAGTTGCACTTAGAGTTTAAATCCATGATGTGAAAACATGGGTGCTTCACACACATTTTCCCCCGGCAGCACAGAAGAGCTCTACAATCACCACAGTTTCAAGGCTGGCACCCAAGATTAGTGTCACCCATTCATGTCTCCCCTTCTGTTCTTGAGATATGACGCTGAGTAATGGCCACAAAAAGTGTTTTATACAGAACATTATGATGTCACAGTGAAGTTGACCTTTGACCTTTTGGATATAAAATGTCATCACTTATTATTATTTTATCCTGTTAGACATTTGTGCAAAGTTTTGTCATAATTAGGGTATGAATTCTTGAGTTATGGCCAAAAACATATTTTGTGAGGTCACACTGACCTTGACCGTCGACCTTCAAGCACACATTTCTATTCAGCTTGTTCTCCAGTCCCAGTGGACGTTTGTGTTAGATTTAAAGAAATTCCCTTTGGGTGTCCTGAGAGATATCGCATTCACGAGAATGAAACAGAAAAAGTCACAGTGACGTTGACCTATGACCACCAAAAACGAATCAGTTCATAGTTGCGTCAAACTGAGCATTCGTGCAAAATCTGAAAAAAATTCCTTCAAGGCGCTCTTGAGATATTGCATTCATAATAATGGAACGGACGGACAACCTGAAAACATAATGCCTCTGGTCATGGACATTAGCGACCCGGTCTCACTCCCATTTCTTCAAATAATAACGCTTGGCCAGCTGCCCTCGGCATCAGACACGGACACACAGAGGCACCCTTTGGCGGTGGTATGAGACGCACCAGGAGGTCGCATTTTCTGACGCTTCTAGCAGCTACTGTTGTATTAAGAGCGAGTAAGTCAGCATAGTGCAGGCGGGAGGTGAGGTGGCTGGTCAAACACACTCTGGACTTCCACCTGGGAGCTGCTGTTCATGTCCCGTGTGAAACCAACAGTCAAAAGCTATTTTAATGATAACAATAATAATAATAATAGTAAAACCATGATGTTTTTTTCTGAACCTAACCCCGTACTTTTGTTCCACTGGTGTATAATACAGGTTTAAAAATGGACATTTAATTATGAAATGTTGTCTTAATGACAGTGTCCCAGTGGTTGTAAGATGATGAGATGGAACCTGACATAGGACAGACTAATCACATCCTATTTAAAAGATATGTTAAACCTTAATTGATCCCCAGAGGGTAAATTATAGATTGTTCACACACCAGGGGGAGATCTTTTAAAAAACAGATTAACATGAGGCACAATGCAAATCAGAGTACAAGTCAGGCATCATCAGGAACAACGATCACGCAGGCAGTACATTTTGAGTGAATGTGTGTGATTGTTTTTACAGGCTGCTGAAGAACCAGAGGAGCAAATATTTATCCACTTGATGAAGACACACGTGTGTATTCTGTTAGATCAAACCCTAAAGTGTGTGACTTGACTTGATTTTTCTTCATCAGCTTTTGGGCTTTCTTTGCTTTGGAAATAATTTAATTTTTCCTGGATTTATTTTGCATTTCGTGCCTCAAAAACGAACCTGAACGTATTTGTTATATTTTCATCAAATGACTTCGACTGCATAACCCTCAAGAGACTGCCGTAATCAGCCACGGCTCAATAATCTCTCCAATTAGCTGTCACTTTCAGTCAGCACTGTACTGTGTGGATGAGAGATAAGCTGCATACATAATGCAGGTTATACGGTAATGGGTCCCTGGGCACAAGTACGCAAAGGGCCCCACCACTTGTCACGCAGACTTTTGTGTGTCTTTGTAGTTGTTATGCATGTTTTTGTGGTTTTGTGCATCTTTGAGGTTGTTTTTTTTGTCTTTTTGTGGTTATTTTGTCCTTTTTTAGTTATTTTTTGTGTCTCTTTGCAGTTCCTTTGCACCTCTGTGGTCTTTTTTCTGTTTTTCTTTGTTTTTTTAATCTTTCTCTGGTGGGGCTCTGACAATTTGGCCCCCTGAGCCTGTGCCCGCGAGGCCTGTTTACTAATTTATCCATGTTTGACATGATGGCAGCACTAGAAGAACAGTCACAGAGTCACTGTACGAGAAAGGCTTCTTTCTCTCGGGATCATGTATCTGCACAGCAAATGATGTCTGCTTGAGCTAAGAGTCAGGAGGAACATAAATTTTAGCTCAGATGGTCACCAAAATCAAGATTCAATCCATTTCAAGCAAATCTAAGCACTAGGTTTGGAAATACGTTGGTGAAAGAATGGCACACGCTGCACTCTTCTGTGTGGTAATTACACTATACGCTGATGAAAACAGGTCCCACATTAATTGCATATTGATTTATCTCTTGTATTACAGATGCAGGCAGAAGGCTTACCCATGGAGTATTTTGTTTTGGTGCATTTTGTCCTCTTCACTACCTCATAGACCTGGTGACAGAAGAAAACATTCACTCTTAACATCATGTAGATGTGGAGGATGAGCTGAATATTCAATAAGAGCACAGGTGAAACTGTTGGAGGGACAATGAAGCAGGCAAACTGCTGAGTTTTGTGAGTCGGTCCTCAGGGAGGCCGCTGATGAGGTCAGTGTAAAACACAGATTCTTATTGATGAGAGCTGAGGCTCAGCTTGGAGCCAACGATTGAGGAGCTCCATCCAGTGATGAGAATCACATTATCCAGTCATTAGTGGAGCACTGCGAGGTGCTGTGTAGGTGTTAATGTCAATGCAGCAGCACATGTATGACGCATGTTCACAGAATGTATTTGTTTTTCATGACACGGGACACAGGAGTGAGGGGGTCTTATTAAAGGAAAGTGCACATCAGGGAGCGCAGGGTGTCACGTCTTTGTTGTTAGATCTATGGAGAAATACACATCTGTCTATACTAAGGGAGGGGACAACCATAAATGCAACATTTCATACACATGCTGTCACTGTGCCGGGTTAAACCTGGCTGTGGCCTCCTGAGGGAATCACCCTCTCTGCTAAAACCAATACTTACTATTGAGCTCCTGGTCCTGCTGTCAAAGAACTTGTCCCTGTCGGACAGATCAAATCTGGCAACAAAGAACAAAACAGATGTAGTTTTAGTCACAGATCCAGAGAAAGCATGCAGACTGTAGCATATTTACATCACAGTAGATAGTGTTGTAGTGGCGTTACCTGTGAATATCAAAAAAGCCACTAATGAGCTGTAGGCACAGTAACTTAAAGGGAAACTTCACTACTTTTCAACCTGGACCCTATTTTCCCATGTTTTTGTGTATAAGTGAATAATGGGAACAACAAGATTTGATTGGTCAAGCATTGAGTAAGACTGCTGCAGACAGCAGCAGCGATACAGTCTGCAATGTAGTCACACTGGGGCAATTGTGCTCGATCAGTTTACATCTACTAAAAGTGCTTGTTTTGGCCACTTAACAGGCTCAAAATATTATACTAATTGTCTGACAACATTGTCAGAGATAAACCTTTTTGTTTAAGAGTAAAATAAGAGTCCACAGACGCAAAACAGAACACAAAAGCCATCTTGTGTGTCTTTTCCACAGTTTCAAAAATCACCAGCTCTGGTTCGGTTGAAATAAACCCTTAATTCACCCAGTTAGATGTGAAAACACCCTGGCTCTATACACGCTAAAATTACTGTTAATTTTAAATGGAGTCTGGTGGGTTTGGCAATAGTGAATTTGGGGCTGTTTCTGGTTAAACAAACAGGATCTTACTCTCTTACAAAAAGGTCTATCTGTGTAGAGATCTTTTCCATGATGTTGTCAGACACGGCCTGCAGCAGTCTCAGTCAATAGTGGACCAGTTTAGAAACTGTTGTTCCCAGTGGTCACTTAAGCACTATTCGGACGGGATTAGTTTTACATGGGCACGTGGGGTAATGTCACTTTACCACAGGACGTCAGTAATATTAATGGCTGATTCGCACGGGATAAGAAATATCAGTAAAACTACCACAAATGGGAGGGGTAAATCCATTCACGCACTGCCGTCCCCTCCTGCCGTCATGAGCGTATGATAGGACTGTCAAAAGCACCATGAAATTGAGTTCAAATATTGTCGAATTAATTTAGTAGACTTCGAATAATATTAGAATTTATTATTATTATTATTATTTATTTTTACAAAAAATATATACATGTTCATACATGATATATATATATATATATATATATGAACGTGACACTCGGATGAAAACACCCGTTCTGACCTCAGTGAAGGCAGCAGGTGCAACACTCTCCCTATATGTCTCCCCGAACAGGTCACACATCGTGGACAACACAGTGGGTGGTGTTGGCGCAGTGGGCTCCTCCGTCGGCGCCTCTCCCTCCGTCGCTGCGTCCCTCTCTGGCCCGGCTTGTGAACGGGATTCGCCGTGATATACAACATCATTGATAGTATTAATTAATTATTAATGATATTCAAATTATCAAATTTAGGTTTGAACTTATAAAATATATATATATATATATATTCGAATATATTTCTAATTTTTATTTTTTTTGACAGCCCTAACACACATATTTACTGCTGGTCTATTTGCACGGGATTAGTATTACCTTAGCTAATTGTCCGGGACCCTTTTACAGGAGGTAAAAGTCGCGGTAATCTTTACTGACATCGTGCGGTAATGATTACTGACATGGCACATTCAGACGGGACTAAAATCTCTGGTAATTATTACTTTACCCCACGTCCCTATGTAAAACTAATCCCATCCGAATAGGGCTTTTGACATAACAATGTGTGAAAATATGACCCAGGTTAAAAAAATACCAAAGTTACCCTTTAAGTCTGATGCGAGGACAGGGGATGTGATTTCGTTTAAAACATTTACTGAAAAGTTAAAATTACAGAAGGAAATCTATGTGTCAACTAAACTGCATCTGATGTAAATCACAAAATTAAAAGGAGCAGTCATTTACATTACTGTGTTTTATACAATGTCTGGAAATGAATTTTACATATTTAAATTAACATATATTCACACACTGTGGGTCGTACAAGTGGAGAGAAAAAAGAGGAGAGGTGAGACAAATAACATTCACTTCTCTAGAGGTAAATATTCAGACTAATATTGTTCATATGATGCTAAAGTGGCTTTTACTGTCCAACTAGCACAAAATGAACAGAGATTTTACCGCCTAAAGCCCCAACCTGATTTTTTTAACAGGATAACAGTCTGAACATTTCATGTTCCCAAAACAACCTCCATAAATAGGACCAAGAGTACAATAACAATAAAGTCATGTGATGTATGTTCATGCACAAGTAGAGTAAAACGGAGGGTATGTTATTATGTTTCAGTACAATGCAGGGTGCAATATCACAACAAAAAGATAATGAAGAGAGGAGGCACAAGAAAGCTCTATAAATTCTGGTTGGCTTAACCAGCCGGCCTGTCTCCTGCTAATCATGGTCAGGAGTAGTTAACAGCATTCTGCCTCAGTGGGAATATTTACTGCCATTCAGGACTTACTGTAGCATGATGTTCATATAGGTCAAGGTGAATTAAAGGAATACAAATGATGACTTGTATATTTATTATTCTGCCCATGTTTAGGCCTTTGCATACTGACTCAGACGTGTTTTATTGTCCCAAACGTGAAAATTCACAATAAGGAACAAAATGCAAAGGCACATTTGTCCCCTTGCTTCTCTCCACTGGAGTTGTCTTCCTGCCTGTCACCACTCTCTGCTGGTGTCTTGCATCTGGCAGAGCAGCTGAAGGGGCTGAGCTGTCTCCACACTGTAACTGTCTCTCTGTCCACATCCTGTTCCTCGTTATCATCATCCAACTGAATACTAGTATCTGACCTGTTAACAGTAGGCTATGTGAGTTAAGAAAGGATGTCTTGACTGTTATCAAATCCGTTTCTCTCTCTCTTGTTGTGGATGCTGCCAAAAAATCGAACCTGCTTCAAAAACTTCAACGAGTTTCGGAGTCAGTATCTAAACATAAAGGCCTTAAACCCTTTGAAACCTGAATCGACATTAGTTTTCATGTGCTGTGTTCAGATGCTTTTCACAAGCTATTTAAACACCCAAATTGTAAAGAAATCTGCAATCAAATCAATCAATATGAAAACATGTGTTTACACACACTCACACAACTCGTGCATTATAATCCAAGTCTCAGTTATCCAGTCGCACACTCAGTACTTCTCAAAGAGACAGCTCTCTCTGGAGGGAAACTAAACTGAAAGTTATCTGTGCTCTCTTTAAACTGAGTCCACTGACAAAAACAGAAGTGTACCTCCCCTCAGGGAGATGGATAAGGGTTCTGTATATCACTTAATTTAGTACAATACTATTGTACAATCAACTGTGCTGACTCTTCAAGACAGAGATGTGCCCATAAATTTAATATTAAGAACAAAGGATAGAATAGATTGTAAAACCCTTTGAGGCACTTTTGTAATTTGTGCTTTTGTGCCGTAAATGACTTAACTAGTTGCCCAGGGCAGATATTGTAGGAGTCAAACTTCATAAAATGTTGACCTTAAACATTTTGCTAAAATATTCAGTGTGAATCTACTGCCAGATATGCTGATGTCCAATGTCCATTCACTGTATTGTGCCGAAGTAGTGCTTTTATTTTGAAAGGGACTGTATGCAAACTGTACATTTCCTGTAAAAAGCTGCAGTGTATTTTGAAAGCAGAAAATGCATGGAACAGGCTGAACTTGACACGGCGTCCCAGAACGTCAACAACCAACGCATCCAGGGTACTTTGCATGTTATATCTTGACATGGTAAGCCCATGACCAAACGTCAATATGCGACGAGGTCGGAGTGAGAATTTGTTGTTCCCGGCTGGAACAACAACATGGCAGTGTGCATGATATAAACGGCTCATTCTAAGGTAAGGAAAACACAATTTTATCTTCTTTTATCTTTTATACACTAAAAACATTATATTCCATTTTGTCAATAATCCCCCTAAATCCTTCACACTGGACCTTTCCAGTTTTCCAGTTCCCCCTTAAACTCTTTTGCCACTGCAGAGCCTTGCAGGTGTCATAGGGAGAAAAAATGTGTGCATGAATAAACAGAACATGGTGTTAAACAGTACTGCTAACAATTCATGTGATAATATAAAATATTAAAATGACAGAATAAACTCTTGTAAGCACTTCAGTACCAAAACACAGCTGCTCCAGGTGTATTTCCCTGACAAACTTAATGACCCAACAATCTATAACCTCAATTCCTGTTGTTACATTAATCTGACATGAAGTTACTTATTTATGTCCCTGAGAGATATTTCCAACCAGCTTTGCTTCATAATAATGTGGGTAGTATGTGTAAATGAACTGTATTAAAATTCCCTCCAGCTTGTCAGTGCCCAAATTTCCCTGCTCATTTGCCAGCAAACATTTTCGCTGGCTCTGAGGCTGTTGTTCAAACTACAGACTGCACTTCTTCATTTTTGTTTGCTTGCCACCACGAACGGAAAGACAGCATGAAACACAAACACAAGGCCCCCCTGCAGCTAACTCCGAGTGGCTCCCTTTCCTGCAGCACAGAGCAGGTGAATTTTAAACATCCTTCATAGTGAGGATGCTTATCATTTCAAATGCACAACAACCTTTAACAAACCACTTTAGAACACTGGACAGAGTGTACTGTACTGGGTAACTGTTTCAGCTGCTGGAGGCACACCAGGCTCCCCCTCACCTGACACCCAAGCTGTCGGGTGTCGGGGTCCTGGGCTTTATCTCACCTGGTGGTGAAGCTGTGCGTGTTCGCCTTCAGAAACATATTTAACTTACTGTTTAACCGTAACATGAGATCATTTGTTACCAGCTATCTGACATATTGTTTTTAAGAGGAGCAACTCCAGCCCGCCCTCTCTCTGAAGTTGTCAAATACCACCGTTTTGTCAGTGATTCCGCTATGAGACACCCAATGCCAAAAACCACTTTTCAGTGGTATGATACGTCGCCGGGCGGTGTAACTATGTAACACAGCTGGACAAAACCTTTTGCGGTGTTATGATATGCCGCAGGTTGGCTGGACGGCACCTGTCGCAGCAGTATGGTATGCGGATGGGCAGCATCAGTTCATAACGTTGCTGGACGGCACCTGTTGCATTGGTATGATATGCCTCAGGATGGTGTCAGATTGAAACGCTGCCAGTAACGACTAGGGATGCACCGAATATTCGGTAACCGAATATATTCGGCCGAATATTGCAAAAAAAACACACATTCGGTATTCGGTGGAATAAGTTAAAAGCAAGGCCGAATAATAGCGGCGTGTTTTGATAACGCAATCAAACAGCATGCTGTGACCGGCGGAGTAAAATGTCGGCAGTGTGGCAATCCGTCCATCACGGCACTCGCATTTATGACCCTACAGCCTACAGATTTCAACCACCAGCAGAAACGAAAGGCGAATCCCACCGGTTGTGGGTTGAACGGGGGTCACAGACACAGACAGTAATGTATTCCTGTCAAATACTGCGGCCATCGGCTTACCGGCGACGGAGGAGTCGGCTCCAATAATATCCTCTTCTTGGCGTGTGGACTGCCCAAAAGTACCTGAACAGCCGAGCCAGCCGAACACAGGTATGTGACGTGTCAGAGGAGAAACGAGCCGTTCACGGCCCACAAACCTCACCGCACTTTAGGGACTGTTCGTTACTTATGAAGGGACTTGTCAGGGGGAGGAGGGTGGCTGGTTGATTCTTATTTTATTTATTTATTTTATTTTGATCCCCCCATGTTCATCACTGATCGATGCTGTTTTTGAAGTATGAATAAGTCAATAAGTAATTTATTCCATTGAAATATCATTGATGTATTATAGAAATGTGATTTATCTTTTTATAAATGACAAAAGGCACATTTTCGCTGCGGTATCGTACAGTGGGTCCCAATATTGGTACCCTGACAACACTAATCTGGAGGGGGTTCATCTGCAAAAACTAATGAAAAACTAAACAACAATATTCGGTATTTGGTACTCAGTGCTCGGCCAAGCGTTTAATATTATTCGGCTTTGGCTTCGGCCACAAATTTTCATTTCAGTGCATCCCTAGTAACGACGTAATATCATAAAATGGGGAGCTAGAAATTCCCTTTAGGGCAGGAGGGGTGGTGGATGGGTCCAACAAACCCCGGACTTTCACCTGGAAGCTGCTGTTCACTTCCTGTATGAATGTAGAGCCAAACCATGTGCTTGTGCTGACGTCCCGGCATTGGTAGCAGTGCCCTGGAATATCAACAGCAGACGCAGGAGGACACCTAGCATGTGATATGTAGACATGAAAGGCTGAGCCCGGTCTCACTCTAAAGTCGTCAAAATCAAGCGCTTGGGCAGTGATTTGCAACGTCAGAAACCAACGAAAAAAGGCAACCTTTCATTTCAACATGATACGCAGCAGAAGTTGGCAGCTGAAGGTACCTTGCACGTCGTATGTGGACGTGGAAAGTCCATGAGCAAACATCAACATGTGACGAGGTCGGAGTGAGAATGTGATGAAAGGCCACAGACAAAGTGTCGATATGTGACGACTCAGGACGAGAGCGTGTTGGCAACTGACATTATGTCATCCACCAACAGGAACATGTACTGGTCCGGTGCGACACAGTGCATTCTGGTAGTTGTAGGTTGTGAATGTGACGGCCCTTTTTCTCTCTTTTCTCTGGTCATGTAGCACCAATTTCTAAAGTACTTCCATCTGTCTACTGCACAGACAGCACAGTTTTATGAAAAGACCATCTTTCCATCATTGAAGTACTTCTTTAAAACCACCAGTCAGACTCATGTGAACGTAACTCTTCGAAGAAAAGCACTTAGAAATGTGTGCTCTGAAAGCATTTCATCAAATTGACTGAGTGGGCAGCTCCTGTCACTCAGTCAGTACTTGTGTTGCTGGTGGTGCTTTGTTGGCCTTCACTGGAACAGTCCAAATGGTGCTTGTGCCTCTGCTGACAGGCAGCATTGATCTGAAGTTAAATCTGCAATTTGGGGGTTTCATTTAATCATTTATTTAGTCCTGGAGAAACTTGAACATTCTCTGAAAGGACATAATTATATTTAAGACCTGCCTTAAACACTATGTCTGATGAAGCCAGATTGAATTAATGTGGTTTGAAAGCCACTTCCCACTGTAATCTATATCAAGGTTTAATCTCAGGGAACAGGCCTGGAGTGTTCGCAGAACTGATGAAGATTAAGTGACAGAGAAGATGTGGAGGGAGATCTCCTGCTAGCTGTTAGTCAGAGCTGTAAATATAGCTGCCCACTGCCCACTCTCTCCTCCATACATCCCAGCAGGCTGACGCTTATGCTAAGACATTCTTCTTCTCTGATCACCGCCTTTGAAAGTGGTTTTACTTGCTGGGACTGAGCCGGAAGTGTCGATGAAGTCATGACTTCTGTCTGTAGTTAATCCCATAAATCAATCTAAATGCTTTCTTTTGCTATTTTCAATATCCTCCAACACAGTGTTGAGAAAATGTAAATGACTTTTGTGATTCAGGCTCGCTGTGTTTGTTTCCTCGCGGGAGAGAAAGCTGAAGGATGGGAGCTCCAGCAGAATGCAGCGGGAGAGCGTCACGCTTCAGCCTCCTTGCCATGCTGCTGAGGGATTTCTCGGTCCAATTTACACCTCTGTGGTTGTTGCCTCGTCACACTGTCTGTGTGGGTAAAACTGCTTGGCTTTTACTCAGAGGTGAAACAACATGATACATGGAAGAACATTTTGGAAATTAAAAAGTTTAAGAGTTGCTGATTATCTAATTTGCTCTTTGTAAATGACTCAATCACAGAAAAATATCTTGCATCTAATAGAATATTTTTATGACCACGATCTCTTGCTTCAGGACATCTAACTGCACTGTGAGATTATTATGGTAGTTATGGGATATTTTTTTACACTGAATATGCTGAATTCGGTTCAGTTGCTATACAGCACCTTTGCAGTGTTGTCTCTGCTTATTGATCTTTATCACCACTGACATGTCTCTTTCATTAAAGTCCCTGACTGTGAGCACACATTTGCTTGAAGCAACATTTATTTATGAGAATGTTTACATCCACAGAGAGACACTGATTCTCGACCAGCCTTGATAACACTGAATAATTTAGCCATCCATGTGAAGACTTCAGGTGTCTGTTTCGCCACATGATGACTTCTTTCTTTGATCCAAGTTTTAAAGCGAAACATACTTTTACGTTTTTTACGCCATATGGGTGCAGCAGTATTGATGGGGGAAAGGAACAAACCAAAATTTCTATTACTTTTTCAGTGTCTGGTATGTACAAAGTCAGCCTGACAACCCCACTGGCTGTTGTAGGGTACTGCTCACTCGGCTTGGATGGTATCTATTTTTTTTGATACCTTCATACCTGCCTGAAAATTCACTGTGGTATTCGTTATATGACCGTATTTGTGTGTGAATCTCCCACACCCCTTGAGTGTCAAGTTCACTATGTTCCTGAAGCTGCCTTAAGTTGAAAACACACTGGCACCGCCGCATCATGCGATGTGCTTCAAGTGCTGCCCCTAGCACACAGTGGACACTTAATGCTGCAGCTCATCAACAGATGACCATGCAAAGTTATTACTACTTTTACTGAAAGATCTGTACCTCGTCCACCTCTGCATTAGCTTAAAATCATGTGTGGACAGTCCATACTTAAACTTGATTTTTCTGAAGAGCCGATCTCCAGAGCCATGACTTGCCAGGCAACATCTTTTTTGCTATTGTCTCTATACTGACGGGATTGTGGGTTGTTTAGCTTGGGATGGTTCTCAACCTCAACAACAAGTCTCTCCCCAACTATTCTTTGTCACACACAAGCAGGGGTCGCGTTAACCGGATATTCTTGGTCATTGACCGTTTTTTTACAATAATGACCGGAAAATCTGAAGGCCGTCCGTCATTTTGACCGGCTGCAATTACCACCCCTGCCCACTTGGCAGCGGAGTGCACAGTCAGTGGTTTAAGTGGCTGCCTTTTTCACACTGCAGAGAAAAAGTCATTCATCTGCTTCATGTAGCGTTGTTGACATAACACCCTTGACACGCCGGACGCGGAACCGAAGCACGGCGCCCAGCAGTGGAGGCAGTTTTCAGTCAGCGCCCATGTTAACCTATCTGACTGTCCACACAGGCCGCTGAGCAGAGCGGAGCGCCCGCAGAGGCAGCGCTTCAGTTCGGCGTCTGGTCTATTTTTCACGGGAGCCGCGAGCGCTTCTGTCAAGCTGGATCGAGCGGATCGTACCAAACAGGAAGTCGGACACAAAAAAGACGAGAGAATCCGGCCAATTTTCAAAATGTCTTTGAATATCTTTATTATCATTTAAAAACGAAAATTAAAATGACTGGTAAAAATAGATTATGACCGGATTTTTATGACCCTGTCGGTCAAAATGACTGGCAACGAAAAAGTCTAACGCAACGTCTGCACACGAGACACAGCGTTCTTTTTATACATACATCAGTGGTGAGGAGAGGAGTCGAGCTGCCACAGGAGCAGAGAAAAAGAGCTGCTATGGAAGCTGGTATGTACAAGCAGAGAGTGAGTGGAGGAAAAATGCATTTCATTCTGGGGGTGGTGAAGCTGGAAGTAGAACAGTGTCGTGAAGTGCCACGGGGTGGCTCGTTTAGGAGCGGCAATGCACGTTTCGCAGCCGCCAGTGTGGGTTTACTTAAAATAATAGGGGTGTATTTTTTGACATGCAGTGTTTGCTGTTAGTGTGTTTTGGCCTTAATTGTCAAGAAAGGCAATATTCTTACTTATTTCAGAGAGATACAACAGTGCACCTTCTAAATTCAAGTGTCTCTCTCTCTCATCAAACTAAGATTTACATTGGCTTAATTGCCCTGTTAACACTTATTTCAAATTCAACAGAAACAAAATAAAACTCACCAGAAGTCTCTTGGTTAGTCTTGTTAGTCATCTAATTAGTTAGTCCACTCCTCCAACAATCACCAACTCTGGTTTTGTTGAATTAAACCTTTAATTCACATGGTTAAATGTGAAAACATGCATGTTTTTTTCCCTCGGTCTCTCTTTGCCATTGCTGCCTGACTGTTTACAGTCCTGTAACATTATCCCCACTGCTCATAGTCCGCATGTTTGTCAGCTGCACTGCTTGTTCCACCAGTAGAGACTGACTTCTGGTGGTGCTTGATGTGCACTACATACAGTGCATCCTCAATACAGCCTCTCCATATTAGTTTAATAGAAATAATGAGCATCTGTGTTTTATTTAGGATTTCTTATTACCCTGGTATAATGTAATACTGCCATGCCACCCAAGCCTACTGCTCATACTGCCTCCTACAGTGAGTGAACAAGAAGCGATTGAATCAGAATCAAGTCCAGATGACGAGGCAGCTACACTCACTGAAAGAGTCCGAATGAACCATTGTCTTGAAGTGGGATGTCTGCTTCTTGCCCAGGAAGAACGACAAATCGATGCTACCAAATCAGATTTCCGTTACATTGTATTGAGCTTACATAGTCTACCTACATACAAATGGGATGCTGAATTAATGCATTAAAATGAATATTTTATCTTTATTTATTCAAAACTGATAATGTCACACAGTGTCACAGAAAAAAATGCTCAATATTTTGCAAAATTCGAAAGGTATGGTACATGTATCAACTCAAATAAACTGAGTCCGTAAAAACAATCTGTCTGCCCATCACTAGGCAGTGGAACAAGCTGTAAAGAGTAGTTATGGCCTACTGTGTTAGTAAACAGTTGCCTATTTACATATCCATCAAACACAGAGCAACATTAGCATTCATGTCAAACTATGCCTCTGGCCAACTGATGAATTTAATTCCGATATTCACCCTCCTCTCAGCTTTGCTCTCCAACAACTCCTGAGAAAAACTGGCTCTTTAGCAGCAAAATGTTCCACTACGTTCACAGGCTAGCTGAAACGGTGTCTTTGCGCTGTTTGTTGCCGAGCAGATCGTGTTCAGTGAGTTTTTGTACTGCCTGCTGCTGGACGTGGTCAATGAAAGCACAGTAAAACCAAAACAACAAGCTAAATGCAGCTAAAAAACTCCATAGAGTTGAGGGGAGCTGCAGGGAGGAGTGATAATTCTCTGTGGGTTTATCCTCACATTAAATCCTTTCACATCACTCACTGTCATTTGGCCCATTGTTGACATAAGAATACTGATTAGTGCAGCTTTAAAGAAGAAAAGAGAATTGTGACTTGGGCATGTATTTAGCTGTAATGGTACAATAATCAATATGTTGACTGCAGAGTGTGATTGTGTTGGTCCACTGTATGTGATCCATGTTATTTAACTCTGCAGCATTAGTACTGTGTACAGATGTCTAGGGGTGGGCGATATATATCGTTAAAATATATCGTTGAAAGGTTGAAACCCCACACATTCACTGAACAAGAGTTACGTAACTTGCGTGCAGCAGCACGCCACAGTATGCCTAGGTGGTCACATGATCTCTCACTGGCACCTTCCCAGCAGGTCAGCCTGCTGCTAAACAAACATTAGCAAGACAATATAGCAACACCGCCCATGGATGCTCCAGCAGCTTCGGAAGACGTGGGTCAACTGTAGTGATAGGTCCCAGTCTGTCAGGCTAAAGTTCGCAGTACCGGAAGACCGTCTACGGAGCTACCTAGCCTAGCCACAGTTAGCTGAACGAAGCGGCAACATGGCACAGTTTCAAGTCTCCCCGCCGGAAAAGTTCACCTTCAAGGCTGAAGACTGGAGACCCAAGCAGAAGAGGATCGCAGGAATGTGATCTTTGAGAGAGCAAAGTTTAATCAGCGGCTTCAAGAAACGGGCGAGACGGCCGACAGTTTCATTACGGCGCTGCACTGCCTGGCGGAGCACTGCGGTAACGGGGCTCTACGTGATGAGATGGTGAGGGACAGGCTTGTGGTGAGTCTGCGGGACAAATGCCTATCTGAACAGTTGCAAATGGACCCGGAATTGACGCTACAAAAGGCCGTCACCAGAGTCAAACAGAGAGAGCAGGTAATAAGCAGCAAGAAATGTTAAGAACATTTTTCCATTAATATCATCCATGAGAAACAATTAATGAGCTATAACTCAGGCTGTTAAAAACACATATTTAAAAGAATATCGTCTAATTATCGTTATCTTCAAAATCCCCCAAAATATCGAGATATTATTTTTTGTCCATATCGCACACCCCTACAGACGTCACAGCATACATCATGAAACACATCAGTAAATAGAGATGTCCGGAACCGATTTGCAGGACTGAAATCAGAGCTGATCAAAGCATTTTTAATTGATCTGTTCTTGCCAGTTTTCATGTTTAGCAAATATATTTGAAATATCAAATACTGCTACTTGCAAATGTAAAGTGTATCAAACTGTGGGAAAGCTTTGGCTCTGAACCCTACACTTTCAATAAAAGGATGGATTGACAGATAACCAGGTTATGTTAATCCATCCATTTATGGAAAGTATTCCAGGCATCCTTCTCTCCCTATCAGCGCTTTCCAGCTCCTCCTGGGGGACCTTGAGGCGTTCTCGGGCTGGACAAGATACGTAATCCCTCCAGCATGTTCTGGGTCTGCCCTGGGGCCTCCTACCAGGTGGACATGCCTGTGCACCTCTAACGGGAGGTGCACAGGAAGCATCCTGATCAGATGCCCAAACCACCTCAACTGGCCCCTTTCGACACAAAGGAGCAGTGGCTCTACTTGGGACTCCTTACCCTATCTCTAAGGCTGAACCCAGCCACCTCATTGAGGAAACTCATTATCCATGACCTAATTCTTTCCATCATTACCCATAGCTCATAACCATAGGTGAGGGTTGGGACATAGATGGACCAGTAAGTTGAAAGCTTCGCCTTTTGGCTCAGCTCCATCTTCACAACGACGGTCTGGCACAGTGCCTGCATCACTACAGATGCTGCGCCAAACTGCAATCCATCTCACGCTCCATTCTACCCTCACTTGTGAACAAGACCCTGAGATACTTGTGTTAATATGATGACTGCAGTCCATTATAGATAACCAGCCACTTGACAACTCATATCATAAAATGAGCACCTTAATAGAATTAGAGTTAAAACATTAGTTTCCATGTAAACATTCTGTCTACAGATTTCAGAGGGTGAACAGCTCAGATGTGCAAAATGTCTTTGGCAATCAGATTCTACTGCTTGTACTGTACATGACTAAGCAAAGACGCACAAAGCCACACATGTGAGAAACATTACAGTCAGTTTGACTAACTGTCTTCACAACAGCAAGCGGAGAGTTAGAAGAGATTTTACTCACAGATGCTGCTTCTCTCTGGAGAAAGGGTGAGAGAGGGATTTGACGTTTTGTGGCCGGTTGCCGTCTACATTTGGGTGTAGAGGAGCTGTGACTTTGTGGATGAACAGTCGAATCTTTTCCACCACATTACTGCCTTGTTTCACTTCATAAACCTGCAGAGGAAGCAAAAGAAATGCATTTAAATGGAAATTAGAGGACTACATGTTGTTCCTCTGCCACCTATATTTGAACAGGTGGTCTCAATGACATCAGAATTCCTTTTTCAAGCGCTCAGGTTAAAAAGTCCTATAATCCAACAACTGCTGTATTTAGATGTGATCAGAGGTAAGTTGTCCGTTTTTCTGATAGAGCTTATGTCTATAAGGCTCTGCTTACTCACTTTGAGAGCCCTGAAGGGTTCGAATGTGGGCAGTACTGTAGGTAGGATTCTCTTCTGTGCTCTTGAGAATAGCATATTCTGTTTTGTCTGCATTTAAAACAAAGATATGTTTGATAAGAGTGACTTGAAATGCATCAAAAGCAAAGTGTAGGTTTGCTATGGCCAAATTCGGAGAAGAGATATTGGTTATGTATATAATGAACAGAAGAGGACCTAAACTAGACCCCCTGAGGGACACCTAGGCTAAAGGCCTGACAATAGATTGACAATGAGATGAGTTAAAACGATACGATATGATATGATGCAATGCAATACCGACCAACATGCGTGTCTCTCATGATCCTGGGTGTTGGTTGTTTCTTGCTTTTGTTTTGAGAGTCAATCTCCTCACGTGTCATGTCTTGTTTTACTTCCTTACTTTGTCTGTTTCCAGCCTGTTTTCTTACACACTTGCTTTGTATCAGTCTTCTCAGTCCTTCTGTTCCAGAGTCTTCCTAGCACACCTGTCTTGTATTAGTCCTGTTCACTCTGCCCTACTCTGTTATCTACCACACCTGTGTCTCCACTGTTAATCAATCCCTGTGTTTCCCTCCTTTCGCCAGTGCCTACTTACTCCAGCTGTGTCTTGTTCTTATGATTAGTTTTCTGTGTATATACCTGTGTGTTTCCCTTTGTTCTTTGTCAGTTTGTGGTCAGTGTGTCCTGGTGTTGCAATTCTTGTTTCTGCCTGTCGTCCTGGCTCCCCATGTTACAAGCAAACCAGTTCTGTTTTGCCTTTGTTTGTGTGTTCCCAGAATCTGATAAAAAATATCTCTCAAAGTTCCTGTCGCCTGCTTGTAGCCTCTGCACTTGGGTTCACCTGACTGTAAGACGGTGACACATGTCAAAAGCCATGGGAATGTAAATGAGATGAGCTCAGTAGGGACCGAGGGCTGTTGTTGGAGAATGCCACGGCAAGTGAAAATGCCATCTGCTGACAGTTTGTGACAAATGTGACTATCTGACTTTGCTACAGGCTGACTGGATGTGGAAAAAGGCGACATGCCTTTTGCCAAAACCAGCTGCTGGTGACTTGACAAGCCAGTCTGTTCTCATTTCAAAGTTGTTGAAAACTGCAGCTTTGTCCTTGATTTTGGTCACCTTTTGGGTGGTATGATATGCCACCAGGAGGCATCAGTTTGGAATGTAATTGGACATAACCTTTGGCGGCATTATGATATGCCACCGGACAGCTGGACGGCACCCTTTGCAGCAGTATGATAGGTGGACAGGTGGTGTCATTCCATAATGCAGTCAGATGGCACTGTCGTGTTGGTATGATACGCCGCTGGACAGCGTTACGCCGGATTTCCACTGGATGCGTGTCCGTTGCAGAACGGCAGCGCTGGTTATCCGCTGTGTGCTCCGCCGTCCGTCAATACCCACCGGCTGCGTTTGCTGTGCGGTGCGGTGCAGCTCCGCCGGAAGACATCTCGGTGCACTGCCATGATTAATATCTCCTCGTCCATGGTGTTAACGGGGTGAAATGACGTCTGAAAACCTCTGACCTGTTGACTTCAGGCCTGCCTCTGCCCATTATGTAGTTTTTAAGGTGTAGTGCAGGGAAATATGATCCGCCGTGAACACTATGTACTTTATTTTGAAAATTAACCGGATGTTTTATTGTGTTTCTGTGCACGACTTCCTGCCCCGCACGATCTGCTCTGTGCTGAATTGCTGCGTTGTGCTCCGGCGTCCAGCAAAAATAGAAGTCCTGCGTATCTGTTGCGGAGGGCTCCTGAGTGCCGGAGCTGAGACGGAGCCGGAACGCAGCACAGCCGCAGCTGGTGGAAACACACACATTGACTAGAATGGAATCCTATCGGCTCCGCTGCCGTGCCGGAACGCAGACGTAACCAACACGCATCTGGTGGAAATTGGCCTTTAGGTTAAAACGCTGCCTGTAACAACGTAAAAGGAGCTTAAAAGTCCCTACAGGGCAGGTGGGTGGGGTGGTGGATGGGTCCAACAAACCCGGGACTTTCCCCTGGGAGCCAGGTGTTTGCTTCCCGTATGAATAAAGAGCCAAACCATGATATTTTTTTCTAAACCTGACCACATGCTTTTGTTGCCTCAACCTAACCATGTGCTTATGCTGACGTCCCGGCAAATGTAGCGGTGTCCCAGAACGTCAACAGCAGATGCAGGAGGATACCCAGTGCCTCATTTGTAGATGTGAAAGGCCACCGACAAAGTGGCGATATGTGACAACTTGAATGTGTTGGACAAGCTGAATTGAAGGCGACACCACCATCCGGCTTGTGCAGCATATCCTTATAAAACGGTCCATATGTTATCTTACAAAAATGCAAAAATGCACATACAATATATGTCATCTAACAAATTGGTGGCCATCGAATAAGCACCCCTACCAATTACTTTAGGTGCAAGAAAAGAATCCAAACTGGGCCATCGTTACATTACATACTTAATAAAAAGTTACACACTTACTTTACTAAGGTAAAGTTCATAGGTTAGGTTTAGGAAAAGAAAATGGTTGGGTAAATTAGGGTTAGGTTTATTTGCACAAAACAAAAAAAAAAAACAACAGAAATACAGCAACAAGAGAAGAACAAGTTGTGCAGGTGAGATTTAAGAAACCCCTAAGGGCTTCTGAGGGATCTCATCTCACAAAGCATAAGAGGGAAATACAAAAGTAATGTAATCAAGAAAAATAAACAAAAAAGTGAACCAAAGGGTCAATAAGCAAACATAAAGTAAGCAACAGAAATCAAGTTATCACATGATATATATATATATATGTAAAAACCAAATAACAAAGTTCACCTGGGTTCACATGGGACACAATCACTGGTGTCCTGGGGGAAAGATGTGTGTTTGTTGAACCCATCCACCACCCCAACCTGTGTCCTCAGGCCCAGATTACACAGAAAGCACTTTAGCAGCTGGAGGCAGCTTTCTGTAATTGTTTTAATGGGAATGAAGCTTTTTGCTCGCTGTTTTCATGTTGCAACGTGCCTCGTGTCTCAGTGCTCTAGGAGCCTAGCGTTTTTGCCAGAGTGCTCTGAAAAAACTTCAACTCAGAGCAGAAAAGCACGCCACATCATCTCTGCTTTCTTCCCATTGTCCAATCAGATGATTTGAGAGGCGGGCCTTCTGTGGTGGTCACGACAACAAGTTTACAGTTGGTAAACAATGGAGGAGAAACTGGTGGTAGCAGTTGCTGGATAGCCAGAGCTATATGACTTTACAAACTACAGTTACCAGTCTCAGTATCTCAATAGAAAACCGCACATGTGGAAGCATATAAGAGCAGTACTTGAAACGACCATCATGGAGGTGAAGCTCCTGGACCGACTGGTGGTACTCCCCATGATCCACCCTCTTTTTTGGTCTCATGTACCCACACAGATCTTGGACTTTTGCCCCCATACTATTTCCTTCTTTGTTCTCTTCAGCACATTCATCACATGATTGCAGCCTTCACACTTACATGGGTTTAGTGTTGCACGATATACTGGTACCAACGGTAGACCGCGGTACTTAAACACCACGGGACATATGATACCATAATGTTGGAATACCGTAGTACTACGGTACCTCACGGCACCACTACTGTGGGATAAGTTCAAAGTCCAATCGCAAGAGGGTGAGTGTCCATGCGCCGTCCAATAACGGCACGCGCTGGCCACCTGGCACTCAATATGCTGCTGCAGTGGTTTGTTTTCTAGTGACATTTCAGGTATTAGCTGAGCTATTGAGTATCTTTGAGCAGTGAAAGTTATTATTTATTTATTTTTACTTGTAGGATAGATTTGTTTGTATATGCTACAGTGATTTGTTTTCCACAGAGCTCTATGGTGCGAGCATTTTACTCGCATTTGCGACTAAAAATAGTTTTGTGCGAGCAAAAGAAATCATTCAGTGCGAGTACAGATTTCAACCAGCAGCAGAAACGAAAGGCGAATCCTGCCGGTTGTGGGTTGAACGGGGGTCACAGACAGGAATACGGCGGAGCACTATGGCCACCGCAAGATAACACAGTTTACCAGCGACCGAGAAGCCCGGCTCCAGGTGAATAAGTTGGTGTCATGACTGCCCAGTAGTACCTGAACAGCCGAGCTGTAGCGGCACACAGGTATGTGACGTGTCAGAGGAGAAACTAGCCGTTCACATTTCCACAAACCTCACCGGACTGTTCTTAACGTATCAGGGGAGGAGGGTGGCTGGTTGATTTTTGGTTGATTTTTATTTTATTAGGGACTTCGGCCGAAGTTTTTTATTTATTTTATTTTGATCCCCCTATGTTAATCACTTATTGATGCTGTTTTTGAAGTATGAATATGAATAATTTATTCCACTGAAATATCATTGATGTATTATAGAAAAGTGATTTATCTTTTTATAAATGACAAAAGGCACATCTGCCTCATTTTTGCTGTGGTATCGTGATACTACTCAGAACTGTGATACTTTCACTGGTATCATACCGTGGGTCCCAATTTTGGTACCGTGACAACACTACATGGGTTAAATACAAATTCTAGTGCACAGGTATACATATGAACAGCGCACAGTTAACACCACTGCAACTTTTCCCTGCAATGGTTTTGTCTCGTCATGAATCTTTGGTCTGAACTGGGCTTAAAGAGCACTTGACTTGAAACCACTAGAAACTCAAACACTTCAAACTTTTTAACGTATTAATCTAGTCCTAAAAAAGACAGTGTGCTATGACATGGTTTAAATCCTGACTGCTGAGGTTGCCATCAGTTATTTGTCTCCAGAAATGCACACAGTTCCCTAATGACTCCAGGGAAGGGTTCAAACAATGTGGTTGGTATTTTTGGACTGAGTTACCTGATACCTCTGATTTTTGACAGTTAACTACAAACTAGATTACAGTGATGTTTTTGGCCGCACAGTCTTCCCTTGTAAATACAGAAGAAATTGTACATTATGGCAATTAACAAGTGGCTGATGGTTATTCATGCATTTTGCATTCCCATTAGATTTTTATCAAAATCTCATCACAAGGCTCATTTGAGCTGTCACCACAACTTGGCCTCATCGGGAGCTATAATGTTACATGAATGCAAAGCACAGAAGAACAGGAAACATTTATCTTCACACCTGTCAGCAGTCAGCACTGCAGCTCTGAGTTCAATCAGCCTCAGGACACGAAAAAAATACAGTAAATATAAATCTGACAAATGGTACCTTCTTTGTCGGCATCTTGAGCTTCATGAACTCAGCCTCCCGACACAGAACGTTCCAAGGAGCATGGATCTTCAAGAAACCGATTCCTGGGATCTTAGTCTGAAATAAAAACACGGTTTGGATATTTAAACATTGGAACAAATATGGGACAATTCATTCCATAATGTATGAACTACATCTATAAACAGTACATATCTGGTTGACAAATAATAGGAACAAACATCCCAGTAGCTCTTCTGTCAGATTGATATCTCTACTGTCTGGTAGAGAATCCTCAGCATCCATTTCAGCACAAACTCCCATCTTTATTGCTGCATATGGGATTGTTTCTGCAGCTTCTGCGGTTATGTAAAACCACTCATACACTGCCAGACTCATTTCACACCCTCCAGCTCGGCACACTGACCTGTCTGGATACAGAAATACATAACAGCCAATTCAAACTAGCTGACTAACTGTGCATCACAGAGATTTACTGTGTATTTCAGTATAAAATCAAAATGTTTTTTCCTGTCTGCTGATAGTAAGAATTGTTAACTGTTGTGAAACAAAGTGCTGCAGCAGGAATGATACAGCAAAGGTGAATATACTGTTAATAAGTGTATGACCAACAGGGTTTATATGCATATGCATTGTGAAAACAGCCACTACAGGTGTGGGTCAATTATTCATTTATTTAAGCGTTCAATAAATTCATGATTCATTAACTGAACTACTAATGAGAACGTGTGTTATTGATCTGTTATTGCTCCAAATTGATATTGTGGGAAAACTAGCTGTGTGTCTATGTCTAAAACACTTGCCATCCATCCCTCCGTCCATTTTCATACGCTTATCCAGGGCCGGGTCGCGGGGACAGCAGGCCAAGCAAAGCACACCAGACGTCCCTCTCCCCAGCAACGCTTTCCAGCTCCTCCTGGGGGACCCCAAGGCGTCCCCAGGACAGATGAGTTATGTAATCCCTCCAGCATGTTCTGGGTCTGCCCCGGGGCCTCCTACCAGTGAGACATGCCCAAAACACTTCTAACGGGAGGCACCCAGGAGGCATCCTGATCAGATGCCCGAACCACCTCAACTGACCCCTTTGATGGGAAGGAGCAGCGTCTCTACTTCGAGCTCCCTTCAGATGTCTGAGCTCCTCACCCTATCTCTGAGGCTGAGCCCATCCACCCTTTGGAGAAAACTCATTTTGGCCGCTTGTATCCGTGACCTCATTCTTTCGGTCACTACCCAGAGCTCCTGACCAGAGGTGAGGGCTGGGATGTAGATGGACCAGTAAATCGAAAGCTTTGCCTTCTGGCTCAGCTCTCTCTTCACCACGACGGTCTGACGCAGCACCCACATCACTGCAGACACTGCACCAAACCACCAATCCGCCTCGCGCTCCATTCTACTCTCATTCGTGAACAAGACCCTGAGAACCATGAACTCAGATTTGGAGGTGCTGACTCTCATCCTGACCGCTTCACCCTCGGCTGCAAACCACCCCAGTGCATGCTGGAGGTCACGGTGTGATGAAGCCAGTTCAGTAAATAAAGTTTGTAACTGTGGAAATGATAAAATCTGGTAAAATAATACTGTAATGGATAAAACCCCTAAATATAATGTTAGCTTGTTGTTGGAGAAGTTGCATGAACACAGAGCACTCTAAATTCAAATATTCTTCATTATTTGACTATTCTGTTACCTGAGATGTAATTTTGTGTTTATTTTAGTGTTACGTAGAAGAAAAGGACTTTAACTTTACCCAGATGTTGAACTTTCACTGAACAATCTCTGCTATATTTGCTGAATTTGTGCAGAAGGACAACATCAGACCGATAAGATTACATTTTCTTTTTTGAATAGTCATTAGTTTTTCTGGGTTATTACCTGGCATAAAAAAGAGTTTAAAAAAAAAGACACACATCCCAGTGTGCCCAGGAGTGGGTGCTGGATCTAAGACATATCTGGCAGAGTAGAAACAAATAGATCCCCTCACCAAGTAGCTCACATTAGAAGGATTTTATTGCTGCATAATGTTTCGAGCCAGCGGCTCTTCATCAGACTTCATTATTACTTTAATATCGCCCAGCATATTCATAATTTATTATTAAATTACAATATTATACTAGTAAGTATGGTGTTGATTCCCTTGGTAGATGCTTAAGTCCGCACAAACAAAACAAACACAAGCAGCTTGTTAAATGTTCTCAACCATGAAAGTACAAAATGGAAATACAGCTTCCTGCTTTTAGTTTCCTTTGGTATTGAGTGACCATGTTATTTTGTGATACCATGGTCAAGCTGCACTGACATGAGAAAATATTAGACTCTACGAAGGACACTTAGGTCAAGTCCACATGTACATTGATATTTTTGACGGGGAGTTTTTGTGTATAAACATGTAAAAGGTCTTGTTAGCCAGTTCAAAGTCAGCATTATTTTGGACGCGTTCCCCATTGCCAAAAAGTGGCATCAAAATATACCCATGTACCTGTGGATTAGGCCTTAATTATAACCATAATAAGGCCACCACATCCTGTACATTCACCCACTGAGAAAGTCTGTGATAATCATCCAGACAGTCTCGAACCTCCACAGCTGTTAATATTATACTGTGTCTGAAGTTTGCCCACACATTTCAAGTCACTCAGAGTGACATCTTACTTATAACACTGCCAGCTGGTAAAAGCCTTTTTCAGAACATAATAAGAAACAAGATATGTTTTGTCACAGGTTCGCTCATGGAGATTTTAACAGATGATTCACTGTGTGAGGAGTCAATTTATCCCCATTTGTTTTTTCCACGGAAAAATGGTTGAGAAATGACCAAAAGCTCTGGTTCTCCAATGATAAAAACAAATCTCCTTGTGCTCATGGGTCCGCTCACGTAGCAAATACATAAGAACTACCAGGAATATACACTCCCAAACTTCCATGTTAAAATGAGATAAGATTAGAAAAATAAACTCCAAAGTAATTCTCTGGAGTCAGTTCAAAGATGTGGATTAACTAAAAAAAACAATCATCTGAGTGTCAACAGATCTCAGCCAGTTCTTTCTTTTTTTTTTCTTCTTTTTTTAAATAAAATCTGAACATATTTTTATTTTATTATATTATTAAAATGTAAGCATCCACTTAGGAGGTTATTAACTAGATAAACCAAACTGCCTGGATTAATTGACTCTGGAGGCAGCATGAAAACAGAATTTGTCTCATTTAGTACAATTTAAATGAAAATAAAACTGACACATTGGATATGCACTAACATTAAGTGGAAAATTGATTCTTTCTTTTCTTTTCTTTTCTTTTCTTTTCTTTTCTTTTTCTCACAGTAATTTATTGCAAACACTGAATATGAGTGGCTAGAACTTCTGAGCTACTCCATCCATCCATCCATCCATTTTCAACCGCTTATCCAAAGCCGGATTGTGGGGGCAGCAGGCTGAGCAAAGCACCCCAGACGTCCCTCTCCTAAGCAATGCTTTCCAGCTCCTCCTGGGGGACCCCAGACAAGATATATAATTCCTCCAGCATGTTCTGGGTCTGCCCCAGGGCCTCCTACCAGTTGGATGAGCCCGGAAAAAAACCTCTAACAGGAGGCGCTCAGGAGGCATCCTGATCAGATGCCCGAACCACCTCAACTGACCCCTTTCGACGTAAAGGAGCAGTGGCTCTGCTCCGAGCTCCTCACCCTATCTCTAAGGCTGAGCCCAGCCACCCTTTAGAGGAAACTCATTTTGGCCGCTTGTATCTGTGACCTCATTCTTTCGGTCACTACCCAGAGCTCATGACCATAGGTGAGGGTTGGGACGTAGATGAACCAGTAAATCAAAAGCTTTGCCCTCTGGCTCAGCTCCCTCTTCACCGCAACGCTCCGGTGCAAACCACCAATCCATCTCACGCTCCATTCTACCCTCACTCATGAACAAGACCCTGAGACTTTTGAGGTATTCAGTAGATAATATTAATGTCATGATATAAAGAGAGATCTTCGAATATCTGGATTTTCTCATTTACTTTTTTTCAGAATCGGAATCAGGTTTATTGACAAATAGATTTTCACATACATGGAATTTGCTTTGATGTTTTGGTGTAACAAAAATAAGTATCGCAAGAGTCAAGAATCATAAATATGAAATAGAAATTTAGAAAGTTTGTCTTTTCAAAACAGCTCCAGAAGTCTTACTCCTTTTTTGGTAAAAAAAAAAAATATGGCAAAAAAAAGCTGCATTCTGCACACACTGTGACTACTATGGAGCTACATTAGGGTCAAATGTTTTATACTTGAAATAAAATTTGAAACTGAAAATTCATGTGTTGATCTTGAATTTTGAAAAATACAACAATGTATTCAAAATAAAAATAAGTGTATGAAACGTTTTTTCAGGTTAAATATAATTTTGATTCACTTTGGTAATTCTTTTGAATGAATAATTTATTTTCACTTTTCACTTCCATATATATTTTAACATTTGAGGTCTTATTTTTTTCAGTTGCATGTTTTATCTTTTTAGATTCAGATCTAATTTTTTACAGTTTCAACTCTTATTTTTTTATCAGCATTTTAAGTGCTGATATGTCCGATTTCCACATAGCACTGTCAACGCAGCTTAGTGTCCACTTCGCTTGCGATGATGGCGTCCAGTCGGTCGGGTCAATCTGCTGGAGCCCATACATCCAGCACACAGGTGAGAAATGTTAACTAAGTTTTGGGAAATCATAACAAGTATTAAGGGGTCGTTTCTGTGACAACATACATTTTTTTGTGACGTCTTTTAAGTGGCGAATTTGTCAGAGCTGAAAAGTACGATTGTCCACAGCTCCATCGTCACGGCCCTGTTGATGCTTCCTCATCCAGTAAACGTGTCCCCTGGATGAAACCTTTGAGTTTGGGGAAAAGGAAACAATCCTAAAACACCCCCCTACTCACCTGACCTGGCTCCAGGTGATTTTTGTGGCACCAGGTGAGTAGGGAGGTGTTTTAGGATTGTTTCCTTTTCACGATGGAGCTGTGAAAATGTATGTTGTCACAAAAACAACCCCTTAATATTTGTTATGATTTCCCAAAGCTTAGTTAACATTTCTTACCTGTGTGCTGGATGTATGGGCTCCAGCAGATTGACCCGACCGATTGGACGCCATCATCACAAGTAAAACGGACACTACGCTGCGTTCACAGTGCTATGTGGAAATCGGACATATCAGCAAATGGAAGTTTGTCACTGGCATCAATTTTTACACTGCCAGTCACATGAATATGGTGTATGTAAGTGTTGAGTCAGAATTTTTTTAGTTCCTACGTTCACTGAAGGCATTGTCACTCATGATTCCACACCCCTCTCAGTTGATGCCACGCCCCCCACGCCACATTAGGGTCAAAAGTCTGAAACTCAAAAAACAGATTTGAAACTGAAAAAAAAAAGATCTGAAAGTGAAAAAAAGATTTGAAAGTGAAAAAATAAGATTTGAAACTGTAAAAAATAAGATCTGAATCTGAAAAGATAAAACATGCAACTGAAAAAAAATAAGACCTCAAATGTTAAAATATATATGGAAGTGAAAAGTGAAAATAAATTATTCATTCAAAAGAATTACCAAAGTGAATCAAAATTATATTTAACCTGAAAAAACGTTTCATACACTTATTTTTATTTTGAATACATTGTTGTATTTTTCAAAATTCAAGATCAACACATGAATTTTCAGTTTCAAATTTTGTTTTTTCAAGTACAAAACATGTGACCCTAATGTAGCTCCATAGCCTACAAGACCACATTTTTGGTTGCACAGTGGAAATACTGATATAAAAGATCATATTAAGACAGCCAAACATAAGCGGTGGCTATCAGCAGGAAGTAGCACCGCTGCAACCTAACATTTACATTACTTCAGCCAGCAATAGCCATCTGAAATGAGGAGCTCAGGAGGAGATGTTTGCCCACAATCTGGTGAAACATCCAGAGAGCTTTCCATTCATGGACTGTAGCTAATCTTGTGTGTTACAGGGTTTCACTGCCGCTTTCACAGGAAATGTACAGTTTGCATACAGTTTCTTTCAAAATAAAAAGACCACATTTTGACAACAAACACACATGGTTACATTTAGCCAACTCACACACGTGGTTGTGTTTAGGACAAAAGAACAAGGTTTGGCTGTTTAATCTTACGGGAAGCGAGGCCTCCTGGGTGAAAGTCGAAGGTTCCTGGACCCATCCACCACCACTTGGACTTTTCGTCCACTTAACTTATGTTATTGTCCCGCTGCATTTCCACCTGACGCTGCCGGATGCCATCACACAATAACGGCGATTGGCCACGTACCATGCTAATGTGGAAGGACAGCTTTTTTCGTCGGTGTCTGACACCGGAAGTCACTGCCCATACTAACATGCTAAACCAACATGATGAACATGGTATGCTATACCTGCTAAACATCAACATGCTAGCTGTACTACTGTACAGGTTAGCATGCTAATGTGAGAATTTAGCTCAGGTCTAACCATTGTTTTAGTGATTAAATGATTGCTTCTGGTTACACATAGTTAATTCATATCTCCCTAATTCCTTTATTTTCCTTTGATGTATAATTATATGCTGTCCTACACACACAGGCGCACACACACTCACACACAAAGACTCATGTAACACACTGAGCACCTTCTGTTACTGACTGTGCACAGCATCACAGACTGGTCCTCAAGCTGAGCCCATATGTACAACATAATGAACTATTCTCACCTCCTTTTATACAGCTTAACCTCCATTCATTTAAGCTGACACATCTATTGATTCAAACCAGAGGTAAAAACAACAGAATAGTAAATTCAGTGTTTGATCAATACAGGGATGTGTACAGACACCCAGTATTAATCAGGCCAGTGTGCTGAATTATTAAAAATTGTAGTATTGATAAGCTCCTGTGATTTCGGTTCTGCTTTCAGTATTGGAGATATAAGATAATAGATTTCCGATATAGACTTCATTTAAAGTTATAATGCACCTTTTGCCGTATCGGCTCCATTTCTAATTTGCAATAAGATAACACATTTTTGTCTACGATGCATTTTTGCTATTCCCTGAAGAAAGATCTCTTTCTCAGAGCCTGTTGTATCTGCAAGGCTCTCTGCCTTTCTCTTAGTGACAATGACAATTAGTGACAAAGGGAAATAGAAATAAACACTCTGGTTACACTTCACTTAAGTCGATACTGACAATGCTCATTGACACAAGTGCAACAAGCCTATTTTATGTAAGGGTGCAAACTAGAGCTCAACCGATATTGGATTTGGATTGGAACAGGAAAAAAACGATAGCCGATTAATCAATTGCCTGAACAATACACTGAGACACACTCACACAGCAGAAGGGACCTGTACCCACTAATCAGCACCTTTTTGCTCCATTCAACACAACCCTCTCCTCCTCAGCTCCAGTCGGTAATGCACATCTGCACGACTAGTGGAGGCTGCGCAGCCATTAGCCACTATCGTAGGCAAGTTTCACCAATAACGCTGGTTTAGCAGAAACATGAGCAATCTTTAAAAACACCAAGCAAAAATGCATCACATACAGGCAGGGATATGCTTGTAATTCATCTCTTGGTGTCCCATACACCTCAGGGATGTTAGTATGCTAGCAAGGGTCCATGTCATTGGTCCGACAGCCCATTGGTCCGACATCCCATTAGTCCGATGGTCCGCGGTACTGAATGGCTCCCGGCGGGCATATTTCTACCTTGATGGTGCGCCGCGACCGGCTCTGGGTCAGCTGGGAAAGGCTTCAGGCGGAGCAGGCTCACGGCTTATGTGTTTGCCACTTTCTTTTTCATTTTAACCCACACCATGATCTTTTCCTGACCCTAACCAAGTGGTTTTAGTGCCTAAACCTAACCAGACCTTAACCACAGGGCATCATGATGATTTCGGAACGGACTTCGGAACAATGGGTTTAATATGGTCGGACCAATGGGCTGTCGGGACCAATGGGTAGTTCCCTGCTAGCACCCTAGAGCCCACACAGAGTTAACTAAATGTTGTGAGCATGGGTTACTGATTAAATATGACCATTAGCCAGCGGTTTGTTTAGCTGTAAATATTGGTGTGATTTTATTCAATCTCAAATGCTCAAAGCATCACCTGAACTGTCATTTAGAAATTCTCAGACCAAGTTTCAGAGCTCGACAGATTGTTAGCTAATTGGCTATCAATTATATTCCAGCCGTGTATTGCTAGGTTACTACGACAAGTAGTACGACAAGTGTGTGAAGTAAACAAGTCAGCTAATTAACATTTAATTCTGTTTTAGTTTGTTTCATTTTTCTTTAAAAAAAAAAATGAAAACAACCAGTAAACGTACCGTAACAATAAGCAGTATTAGTAAGAGCAGCAGTACCAGTAAAAATCAATACCCATCCCTGTTGATCCTAAATGTACCTGAAGCATGAGCTCATGAATAACAGATGACAACAGCTCTTTTACAGCAGGTCGCCCCTCTTCTGAGGCGCGAGATAATCAGGGAAAGTCATTACACTGATAGTAGCAGGGTGACAGCTGGGTTTAAAAGGTAATAGAGTTGAACTCCAGAGAGATCGAAACAAAAGAGAGAAAGAGATGGAAATGGGCTTCAAATGTATCTCTCACAGACATTCAAATTCTCAGGAGATCCAATCCTGTCACTCTCAGGTTATTCTATGTGGGGCTGTGTTACAGGGGCTCCCTTATTTATTCCCTATTCTACTACGTTTTTACCTCTCCTGGAATATTTGACATCACAATGGGGTCTAATCGTGCAGGTCACAGCTCAAGTTTCATAGGTTATGTTTTTTATTTCATTTAGCCATGTTGTTTCCTGATTTCCTTTTAAACCCCCTGTGTGTTTTCCCTCCCTTTTGATGACCTCACCTGCGTCTGATTGTCTGTCCCGCCCTGATTAGTCTCACCTGTGTCTCGTCATCCTTCCCCTCACCACAGTATTTAGTGTGTGTCTTGTTTCCTCTCAGTGCCAGTTTGTCTTAGCTCCTTGTGTGTCGTTCCAGCCTTTTGTTTCCCAGTGTCCTATTCTTATTTTTTTTGGATTTAGCCTGTTGATTGACTCTCTCGCTGCCTCATCCCTGTTGGATTTGTTTGCCTCCACTGATTGTTCTTCTGTGTATTGAACCCACATTTTATTTTACCCGAACTGTCTCCAGAGTCGTGCGTTTGAGTCCCATCTCACATGGTTCACCAGTTGTTACAAGTGCACATATAAATAAATATTCTTTCCTTCAGAACAAGTTTCTCCTGAAATCCTGTTTGTGAAATGAACTCTTTTTGCAGGGGTTGTGATGCTTAAAAAAATGTACTCACTGATTAACAGACGTCTGTTTCGCCAAGTCAATGGGAAAATTCTTTTGGGGCCACACGGCATCATGTGTTCCACTGTTTGGCTACTTTGAAAACTGGCTTCAAAGCACACCACACTTCCTGTGGGCCTGTTCTGGACACAGTTCTCAACATGGAGGTGGCAGCTAACGGTGCTAACACTATAAACAGTGCTAAACAACAGCAACAGTGCTGACAGAGCTAACATTGCTAACCAGGGGGGAACCAAATGGTGGGCATGACTCTCTGCAACCATACCGTCCTAGTATCAGTGGAGCCACTGTATGAACACAGTGCAAAGCGCCAGCGATGAGCTAGCCAGTGGGATACACACACGCAATAGCATGTACTTGTGACAGGACCGACTGTAACAAAGTACAAGGAAGCTCAGATTACAACACACACAGAGGGAGTGTAACTTCATTCTCTGCTCAGGACGCCATTACTCCACTATATCTTCATATAGCATACAGTGGTTCGCTGCTATTTTAATGCTCTGCATCAGTCTCTACACATGCAGCCTTTGTTTAAAAAGAAAGACTAAGAATTTCAAGTGATAAATTTACCACTGTTATCATTGTACACTTCATCTGCTCAGTGCTAGAACCGAAAGCTTGACAAGTGTAGCAACAGTAGGTAAAAGGTCAGTTGTCACAATACCACATCATAGTCATCTCTTACCCGTTCATCCCTTTCCAGCTCCAGCCCCGTCTCCAGGAGCTTTTCCTCAAACTCATCCCGCTTGAAGCGCTTGTCATCCTCATGATAGTCACTCCGTTGCTCCTGGGCGGCGATCTCCGGGTCCTCCTTTGGCTGCAGTGGGGCACGGCTGCTTCTCGAGCTCAGGCTGCGCCGAAGCCGGTGGATGAAATTGTCTCCTGAAAACTTGGAGGACTGGCGCCGGATGCCGCCAGGCTTCTGGATCTGGTAAGTGAGCACGTAGTCCACCCGCCGCCGGCCATCAGAGAAGAATGGGCCTAACCTCAGAGGCGAGCCGTCATCCGAATAAAGATTTTTCATCGGCTAGAAGCAAGACAAGCACAGAGACAAAATATCACAGATTAGTGTATGTACAGAAACATTTCTCACTCCTTAAGAACAAAGATCATTTTGACCAAACACTACAAGGTCGGCAATCTCTACAGTATTTTGACTGTATGTAGTGAGATGGGTCGGTTGTATTCAGGTTTTGCAGATTGGGATCATCTCTCACATGCAATCATTCTTGGCGATCACGTGGTCGGCAGTCACCTTGAAAGGAATTCACTTTGAGAGCGATCCTCCATCACGCAAGCATAACTTCCTTGAACTCTCACACACACACACACACACACACACACACACCATGAAGCATGAAACACTATTCCAGCTACACTGCCACTCTGATTTTATTCAATACCTTTTCCCCAGCTGTCAGCTTAAATTGAGAAATACATTTTCCAAGTTCTAATTGCGTGTCATTGTGTTATTTTTAAGTATTTTTATATGAAACTCTTTCTTTTCTCTTCTTGTACAGTCTAAAAATATTTTTGATGACTCAACTTAGCCGTTACATAAATTTATCCAATCACAGAAGATTTGGCATGACTCGTTAAATCCCATTCCCATCATTTTAAAATGCACTTGACCGTTAGCTAGTGTGGGCAGCTGGCAGAGAAATGGTAATTGATAAACTGGCTGCATTTAAATAGTGCTTTTCTACATCAAAAGACAAAGCACTTTGCAATTTGCCTCTACTCCAGCCATTCTCATACAGCAGCAGCGACAGAGCAGCCACACAGTGCTGGTTTAAAAGCCTCACCAGCACTGGGACTATGAGTGTCCTTCGGGTGGTGTTGGAGAAGCCCACAGTGTTAGGGGTTAATCCTCTGAGGAGCCCAAATATGCTGTCTAAATATCACTGAAATCCCAATCCAATGCCTGTTACGTTCTTATTTACATGTGTTATGTGCAGAACGGAAAAGTCAGGGGGGCATCAGAGAAATTAGGGTTTATCGTCAGTAAATATCTACACACAACGTGAAGATAAAGTGGCCTGTACTTGTGGAAATATCTGTGAAATAATAAAAACATTTCAAACAAAGATTGAGACTGACAGGCCGAGTAAGAGCAGGGAGATGGATAACACAGTTGGAGGTTGTATAAGCGCTTCAGGCTATTCATTCTCTGCAGTGCACACCTGATGGTTCACTGGGCTAATGCAGTCTTGGGCACCGTACATTTGAACACTTGCAGTGTAACACCATTTACTGTCCCCAGAGGCATTCAGTGGAGAAGGCCAGCAGAGACAACATAGTGCCGTTTGTGCACCACATGATGTTCAACAAGAAGCAAAAAAACAACAAACATGTGCCTCTCCAGCTGAATCATGTTCGCTATTTCATGAAATATTTAATTTACATAGCACGTAGGGTCCACAGAGTGATGCGCATATTGCATGGTCTATTTATGTTGTGCAATTCCCAGCTGCATTAAATGAAAGGTCATGTTGTCCTTGTCCCATTGTGGATTAAAAAGCCCTAAAACATGTTGATAGGCAGTATCTCTGCACAGATGTCACATACATCTTCTGCATTTTGGTTATGCATGTAACACGGAATAAGAAACCATAAACCAGGGAGCTGAAGATTAAACTCTGCAGTACACCGACAGGCCCTAAATAGGCTGTGTGCACACAATCAAAAGACAATTCTGATGATACATCAAACAGGCACGGATTAAGAATGCAGAGGCCTCAGGCCACAACATGTTGGAGCTGCCTGTAATCCTGTAATCCTGTCATCTCACTCTACTGTTACAAGTTATTAGTCAAGCATACTACCTGTTGGGAACACCTGTAGCTTATGCAGGATTTACACGCGTCAACTAAAGCATGTGATCACAACCTGAAGGACAATATTATAATTATATTTATATTAACACCTGTGGATATCTTCTATTATACTGGGATTACACTACATGATTACAGCAATACTTTCTTGGGCCAGCGGCAACAATATCAAAACATGAGTCTACAGAGTGTAGCTCAATACACAAGCACGTACTGCCCCACGTCCACCAATACAGTTCAATGATTTAGATCGTTCCACACACACACAGTATCAATAATATAAGAGGAATGGGCAATCACTATTCTCCTGTTCTTTTATTTATTCATCCTTTATTGAGCCAGGAAGATCCCATTGAGATGCAAGATCTCGTCTTCCTGAGAGTCCTGGTCAAGACTGCAGCACAATCAGTCTCAAAAGTATAAAAAGTAACCCATGTCATATATTAAAACACAAGAGGAAAACTTGTAAGAGAAAAGTAGTATACAGGCCAAACCAATGACGTCCATACACAATCCACCTCGGCCAAAGACTGTATAGAGCAGCAACATGTTTACTTCAACGCAGTTTTCAATAGACTTTTAAAATGTTCAAGGAAGGGAGTGCTTCTAAGGTAATAGCTTTTTGTTCCTTGAGGGGATTTACTCAGCTTTTAAGACTTAAACAGTACATAAACAGACAGGCAGACCTTATTCAAAGAGGCAGATGCTTTAAAAGAAAATGTAACAACAGGGAAGTGTCAGGACAGAGAGAGATTCATGCCACAAACAAATGTTCGTACACACTTCCTTCTGCTGATTTTGGCAGAGAATCGTTCATAATTGAAAGAATATTAAGTGCTTTCCTAGTGCTTTAATTTTATGTGAATGTTGTGCTCTAATTAAGTATTATTTGACACTGAAACAGTAGCTTCATGTCGATGTTATTTTGTCCCTCTGAGGTTATTTGGTTGTTTGTGTTGATCTCATCCTCTTGACTAAAGTTGTTTGTTTGCCTTCCTCACTTCAACTGCTCTTCTCGTGCACTGAGCTGAACTGCCAATCAGTGATGTCACTCCCTAATAGGCCCTGCGGGCTCTGCCACAGATTCAACACTGGAATTGGCCAAAAAAAAAAAAAGGTGACAGGGGCCAACTAGTGCCAACAGTAAGGGACACAATGCGAAAACTGAGGCGACAGACGCTCACTGACGGCCTGACATTGACGAACGGTCAACCCTCGGCTAAGTGCATCAGGGCCCTAAGAAAATAAAGAACTAGAATGTTTTCTGCAAACAGTTTTCTTGGCTATTGTCTGGTCTGAAGTCCGTCCATCCATCCATCCATCCATCCATCCATCCATCCATCCATTTTCAACCGCTTATCCGCAGAACACCTCTAACAGGAAGTGCCCAGGAGGCATCCTGATCAGATGACCGAACCACCTCAAGTGACCCCTTTCGATGCGAAGGCGCATCCGAGCTCCCTCTGGATGTCCAAGCTTCTCACTCTATCTCTAAGGCTGGGCTCAGCCACCCCACCGAGGAAACTCATTTCGGCTACTTGGATCCACAATTTCATTCTTTTGGTCACTACCTAGAGCTCATAGCCGTAGGTGAGAGTTGGGACGTGGATGGACCAGTAAATCCAAAGCTTTGCCTTCAATTCAGTTCGACTGTCCAGCGCAACACCCGCATCACTGCAGGAGCTGCACCAAACCGCAGATTCATCTCCAGTCTTGAATCTAAATCTTCAATTAAAGTCTATCTTTTTTAATCAGCCTTTAGAGTAAAAACATCAATCTGTGTTTCAGCGACAAAAAGATTAGGTCTACAAACTTGAAACCCATACAACACAGTAATATGTGGCGCCAGTTTGGCTTCAGCTTAATTTCTCTTATTATTTTCATATATCAGGACCATGTTTTCTATTTGATTGCTCATGTGTCTGGCCCACTGACTGTGGGGTAATTACATGTAGAACAGGCTCAAAGCACAGAGTGTACTGTACTCCAGCACTGTTACACTGAAAACAGCTCCAGCAGGATTTAGACTACCATTAGGACTCGACCACTACAGCCCAACAAAAGAGCACTGTGGAAGATGACCTCTAATATGGAAACTTGACTACATTTATTATTCTCATTTCTGTTACATGCCTACAACACACTGAAGCACAACCAGCAACATTGAGTTTTTGATTTCCATATTTATGTTCAGATGTGATCTAGTGTAAGCCTAAAAATAACCCGTCTGTTTGACCTTGTCGTGTCTTATCTGCCTGATTACAGCTGAGTGTAGTATCCTGCCACTTGATGAATTGAACTCCAGGCTGTTTGTACTTGTAACCCTGCAAGTGTGCGCGCTGGCTGAGGTTATGGTAACACACTTCTGCAGGCTATCTAACAAAACCACGAGACACACATCGGTCAAACACACGCAGATCCTCAGCTGCTGCCGCTGACCCCCAGCGAGCTGACATGCAGTCCAGAAGGCTCGCTGTTTATCACACTGGGTAAACTCTAACAGATAAATCTTTATTTTGATTACATTACATGGGAATTTACGACACTTTGGGGAAATTATGTCAATGTGGCACCAAAACACTGAAGGACACAAGAGGGAAAAAATAGAACACAGACATAAAAATAAAATATAAACAACTGTGGGCGTATAAACACTTAATCTAAAAATTAAATATGTGCTTCATATAAAGTCTTTCACTTAATTTGTGTCTAAACAAAATAACACAAGACGAAGAGTTTACAGCAGCTGCAGTGTAAAGTAAACCAAATTGAAAGACAGAGACAAGCTGAGGTCTAAAGTTTGTTTGTTTGAGCAGTTACGAGGAAGTAAATGCAGAAATAGATTTGATGTTTTGGAGGGTATGTTTCCCATGTTCACTATCTTAGTTCTGCATGCTATAATTTGTGGACAAAGCACATGCTAATCAGTGCTAAAACAAAGTACAGCTGGTGCAGATGGAATTCAGTTCAGGTTTTTGGTCACAAACCAAAGCACTGGATAAATGAAAAACTTAATTGATGATTGCTTTCATGGAAGATTAAGGACTCATCAGCAATAGTAATTGATCCTGGTGAGAAAATGATTGTCTGTGCCAAATTTCAGGGCAATTCATCCAATAGTTGTTGAGACTTTTCATCCTGAACCACAAATATCAACCGACTGGTGATGCTAGTCGGTCAGGGGATCGCCTCAGTCGGTAGGATACATCATCAGGGGACCTTGAGCATCTGTACCAAAGTTCATAACAATTTGTTGAATATTTTACGAAATATTTCAGTCTGGACCAAAGAGGTTGACCGATCAGAATATAGTTTGGAAATAGTTTTAGTAGATAATTTAAATCTGCACAAAGAAATCCCTGGAGCTGTGTATTTTCTAATCAAACACATGGAGACAGCTGGATCTCTATCTGTGCAAAGCCGCCAGCCCACAGGGGCCTCGAGGGTCCCATGTTCACTACGGGGCAATTAGTTTGTGGTAATTTAATTGATTGAGATTTTTTGGATAGTGTGCACCACTAAAGTGCTTAATTAACTGACAGGATAAACATTGTCTTGTCTTTAGGGAGCTTATGTCAAAATTTAGTTTTACATTCAGTTTAATGGAAAGACCAGAAATAAACCTGTGGTTGGAAATATTTCAGCAGAGGAGCATCTAGGGTTCTAGGTGACATATAATAAAGCCGCCATGTGAAGTCTGCCTGTGCTGTGACGTGCATGTCGGACAAAAAGTAACCAAATAAAAAATCTATCGAGTCTATCAAGAAAACAATCAGCGGTGAAATTTGTTTCAAGACACTTCAGGTAAACGAATAATCCTTCAAAAAAGTTTGATTTGAGAGCACATACCTCCTCCAAAGTGTTTGTTTATGCGCTCCGCCACTGTAAATCACCGCAGGCCTCGATGCTGCTCTGATGGTCCTGCAGCGCACTCACTCACCTCAGCTTATTTGGATCGAGCAACTGGGTGATTTATTCATGCGTAGTAATGATTATGCCTACTGATTAAACGCACGCGTCATTTTCAATTTTTTATTAACAGAAATTAGGCTGATGTTTGTATCAAAATAGGCTATATATCATAAATTACTAGAAAACAAATACAGTCTATGTCAAATCAAGATGTTCAGCAGCAGTGAGCACCCCCATATAGTCAGAATGGTACAGTCTTGTTTCATAACCACATTTTGCGACGATTCAACGGCAAGACTGGCAGTCGAATCAGACTTCTCCGAATCGAATCACCGAATCTTTGTCAGTCACGTATCCTAACTGGCAGACATGCCCCCAGGCGCCCTTTTGGTTGTACCGCGGATGTAAACACAGAACTGGAGTAGCTGTCCGGGGAAGTCGTAGTTAGTAACGTTAGCAGTTAGTAGTGAGTTTTAAAACTGTTACCCAGTCGGTGAGCTGGAGAAGAATAAGAAGGATGAGAGGATACCGTACAGGGACAAACTTATCAAGGTGGCCAGGGACCGGTATTTGGCTAAATTGTCGACAATCAATAACATAGATCTGTACGACCTCACAGCTAAAGACTGGAGCTCCGACGCTACATTACTGCCTCCAACTTCATCGCTGGATATAACAAACTACCTCCTTTACGGTATCAGCGCTTACACATATGAACAGTTCAGAAACTATAAATCTCTCAAAGCTCACGGACGTTTCACGAATGGCTGGGTGCAGCAACTGTTCACATTTCAACCGCAGGACTGCGACAACACACTCGTCACTGCAAAGGTAAGCTAACATGGCTGTAATCAAGTGAAGTTACGGTTGGTGGTTACGGTTAGTTTGCTTGTTTTGTCTGATTTGCTTTACTTATTTTAATTGTGGGCATAAAAGATTCATGTGTATTATATTATTGTGAAAAAATGACCTCATTCACATCACAGGAGCTAGAAAAAAGTGAAAATGATGTAATAATCCTTCCCCCTTTTTCATACAACATAATTACTCAAGCATCAAGCAGTTATTAATCATCTGGTTTAACAGACATCAGCTTGTCTAACCACAGAAATAAACCTGTCAGCCTGTCATCGGCCTGTAAATCAGAAACTGTAATAATGTAGACAACCTTACAAATTAAGCAAAATATAGGAAATGATTGAACAAAATGAGAAAAAATCTCACGTTGTGGTCAACTTTTCTGCCATTTCTTTCATGTGACTTAGTATGACAGCCTTTCACACAACACGAGTGTCCCATTTTATCAAAGATAATGCCACACGCAAAGACGATGTTCACTGTTGAGTTGTTTACAACGAGTGACCCTCCAAAATGGCGATTCGACCCACAATACACTGCGGCTGTCACAAGCGTTACGTCACCTGACAAAGACCGATTCAGGGTCACCCCTAGCACAGACCACGTGGGCTGTAGGCAAAGCAAGCATGCTGACTGCACGTGCTCATGTCTCTTGTTTCAAAATGTTGCTATCAAGCCAGCCGCAGCCGCCTCACCATGGTGGAGTTAGTTATAAATTGGATATTTGGCAGCCATTCACTCCAGACACAACTGCACCTTTTAGTTTCACTTTCACCTGATGTTGGCAGGAGGAGTAAGCTCACCTCCCATTTACTGCCGAGGTCTGAAGCGAACCATCAATTGTACTATGAATAATACCACCTGCACGTCTACATGACCGCAACTATGCAGTGACTGTGCAGTCAATGCAGGAGGTATGTCTGAGCCTTAATGTAAAAGGAGTAGCTTGCTGATGATTAAGCATCTTTAAGCTCATTGTTTTGGTTTTATAGCTTGAAACTTCCAACATGTCCTCATACCTAAATGACAGAATAGGCTGGTTGCCAATGACTCCTGAAACACATAACTGACTGTTAGAGCGTACAAGCGACAGGCACATGCACTCATGTTGTGAAGCAGTCGTAGTTCATTTGGTTAGTTTAGGAAAAGATCATGTTTTGGGTTCAAATAACTACATTTTGTACGTAACTTAAAGGTCCAGTGTGTAGGATTTTGGGGGACACATCGGCAGCAATGGAATATAACATAATAAGTATGTTTTTTTTAGAGTATAATCACCTGGAAATAAGAAAGGTACTCTGTCCGTTACCATCGACATAGGGATGGTAAATGGTAAATGGACTGCACTTGTATAGCACTTTTCTAATCTTCTGACTACTCAAAGCGCTTTTATACAACATGTCACATTCACCCATTCACACACACAGTCACACAGTGGTGGCCGAGGCTACCATACATGTTGCCACCTGCTCAGTAACCATTCATACACTGATGGAGAGGCCATCGGGAGCAATTTGGGGTTCAGTATCTTGCCCAAGGATACTTCAACATGCGGAGCGGAGGAGCCGGGGAACGAACTACCAATACTCCGATAAGTGGATGACCTGCTCTGCCTCTGAACTACAGTCGTGGGTGCTCGTCTACAGAGGTTTGGCCCCAGATGGACAAAAATCAAACACCGACTCTAGATAGGACCTTTTGTGTTTGTACCACTATAGTTAGCACCTCCTCCATTTTAATGTTTAACAGCTTCATTCTGTGTGTTTACCAGCTATAATCACCAGGTCCATTTGTTTTGGAGAGGAAGAGACCTCTGCCGATAATTCAGCTCATGATAAAGACCTCCTGGACCTTTAAGTTACACATGTAATACCCTTAGGTTGCCTTATGTTGGCAGTTCAAGTAAGCTTGCTAGACAATAAAGCGAGTTTGGGCGGGTGGATCACTTAGTGACGAAGTAGCTTTCTGAGTGAGTTATTAATAACTTACAGAAACATTGTGTAATATAGTCCACCTTCCACCTTCTCTTCCCCTCTTCTGCAATCCTTTTTTTAACCAGGAAAATGACACCTGTTCAAGTCCAACTTGTTTAAATCTCTCTGGTTATTGTGTCGAGTCAAAATATTTCCCTATGAGAATATGTGGGCGTAACATCATGTCTGAACAGCAAACAAGTCTTTCTCTGTCCACTCTGAATCCATTAAATATGCACTTCTTCGAGCAGGGCTTTCATAACAGGCCAGGTTGGTACGGCGCTACAACAGGCAGTGTGCAGAACCAACAGGGTGTTAGGGTGTCCACTTTCCCTCTCCCTTGTGTTTCCTGTTTCCCCTAGTGTCTCATGTTTGTTTGTAGTCTGTCTCTGTGTATTTGCTGGATGTGGCCTCCTGGTTCCCTCCTCCTGTCAATCCTCCTGAGGGCTAGCAGCTGCTGAACCTGCACACCTGAACCTCTTCTACAATCAAGCCACTGCAGTATAAAACCCCGGCTCAGACATCCAGACTCTGCCAGATTGGTCAGTCTCTTCTGCAACACAGACATCAAGACCAACTTCTAGTTTTTTGACACTTTGTCATTTTGTGCTTTTGGACATCAGTTCACACTGTGCTGTGTCTCAGGTTCACCACGCCAGCCTCAACCAGTACCCGCCACGTCCACCCTTGTTCTCGTCTTCTGCCTCCGGATTCGGACTGCTCTGCTTCACCATTCCCTGCCCACAACAGCCATCATAATAACCTGCCTTTAACCATTCAGTTTCCTGGTTGTGTTTGCATTAGGGTCTCAACTTGAACTGCCACAACTCAGGGCAGTTTTGATAAGGACATTAGATTCTCCAATGTATGATCCCTAAATACAAATACTGGTCTCACATCGCAGAGGGTAATCTGATCATAGCATTTTCACTGTTCTGTGCATTTGTTTCATTATCAGTCATCAGTAATGACTCAATAAAACAGACTACATGCAGGTGTACCTAATAAAGTGACTAGAGAGTATGCAGTATGTAACAATGACAGATATGGGAGTCTGGAGACAGCACTTCCTGCATGGGAATTTGTGACCACAATAAAAGCAGCTGGTATACAACACTGATGTTTACATGTGATAAAGAGGTGATTACAGGACAATAACATGTTGAAGATCAGACTCAATGAGTCAATAGAAGAGTCATAAACTCCGGCTAAATGAAGGTGAATTGCCTTCATGGTCATAGATCAACAATGAATCAGAACACTAATATTGACACAGCAGGAACAGCTTTCTCTCTTTACAGCCACCGACCCAGTGTACACATCAGTGTGTGTGTTCTGTGTGTGTGATAAGACGTATCATGAGGGGCTGGTATGTGCGTGAATGTGTATACTGCATATAGCCCCCTGCCTCATCCCCACCACACACACACATACACACTCATCCTTTGCCGTCTCTCAACAGGAAGTAGTCATAGCTACAAAAGTCAGAGGTCGTTTCTCAGAGGGCGCATGAGGATGTGGTGGTGTACGCATCATTCACCAATAGGATTTTCTCACTAAGCCACCGGGAAATGAGGTTCTCCTCTCCTCTGGGCTTCCACATGAACACAGCCACCCACACACCCACACACACACACACACATACACATACACATACACACACACACACATATCTGAGCCATAATAAGCTCAAGGCTGAGACAAACCAGCAGTTTTCAAGTCAATAATGTTTTTCACAGCAGCAGTAAGGCTCCATGTAGCAGCTGGAGGAGTCGGGTTTTGGTTTTGGTTTTTAAATTTGGTTTTTACTTATGCTTGCGATATTTTGACCTGTTGACATATTGACGTCATACTGTTACCCACGGCAACAAGCATGGCTGAAAGCGAAATTATTACAGACTCTGCAGTGGTTCAGAAAAGAGGAGCAGCTTCAGTAGTGTGGAATAAACTGCGGCATCCTGAATGTTTTAAGAACAGCCTCGGACTCTTTTAGTGACTAAGGGAGCGATCACACCGAGATGAAACGCCAGAAACGCGACGCCAGTAAAACCATTGTTTTCCTATGATACGGCGCGTCTGACCGGCGTTCAAGCGTCTTTTTAGACAGCATTTTTGTAGATGCTTCTTTTTAAACGCGCGTGTTTAGATGCTGAAAAGTTAAAATATTTTCAACTTTTTGAGCGTCAGACGCCAGTAGCTAGCGCGCATTGAATAAGCGCTCCCAGCGTTTCAAGCGTCTTTGAAGCGTCCGCGTCTCTAGCGTCTCATTTCTGTGTGATCACCCCCTTACCGCTCAGAGGGAACTCATTCAGCGGCTCCTCTGGCAGCAGCACAGCGTCTCTCCCTCTCCTCTCTCACCTTTTGTCATAAACCTTTGGTAATGTAAACCTACATGACGCTCGCAGCTCGACAAAAAACTACCTATATGTAAATGTGTGATAGTTGTGGTGTCATAACAGCCTGTCACACTTTACAGCGTGATGATTAGAGGAGAATAATTTGTCATATGATCAAGAATAAAATATCATGATATTATTGTTATTTTAGGGCCATATCGCCCACCCCTAGTGTCCATGCAGATAAGTTTGTTTTTATAGTGATCACATCTGTTGGGGTGAAACTGTTCACTATAAGTGGATAATCATTAATATCTCTTTATTTCTCATGCAGATTACTATCTAACTGACATTTATGTATTAAGTAATGAAATGGAAAGCTCTGCAATTCACCGAATTTTATTGACTGTTTCAAATTACAGCACAAATCAAATTAGGCTGCTGTACTGTGTATTATCCACGTACACTACAGCACAGTACTCAATCCACATGATCCCTGTGCACATTTTCTGTCTCCATCACTAGCAGCCATATGAAAAGTTTCACTGCTGCATCTCACTGGCTCATTTTTGGCAGTTTGTCATAAACTTCGAGACTGCGTTATTCATGAAGATAAATTGACTTAATTTTTCCTTATTTGATTTGAATGTGCACGCAGCAGCAGCCTCAGCTCACCAGCTGCAAGCAGACAGGTTATCTTGAGGCAAAGTATCATGGAAGTAAAGTTAAAAAAAAAATACAGTTAAAATAGTTTTAAATTGGTTTTTCACATGTTGTCATGTATGAAAAGACCCAAAATGTTTGTTACTTTTTATCTATTTAACCTTTATTTAGCCAGGAAGTCCCATTGAGATTGAAAATCTCATACAAGAGAGACGTGGCCGAGGTACCAGCCAATCAAAACACATTAAAATGCAACAAATACAACATATAATACAGAAATCCACAATCAGACAACAGCTATTCAAACATAAAGGCCTCTCAAGGAAAACAAGCACATGTCTCTGTCACCACATTCTTTAAGACGCCCTTAAATTCACCAATGGATACTGTAAGCGAACTACTTGATCACTGAAAGAAAATTTTGTGTTTGTATGGGAATGATTCCCTCTGACGCTTTTTGATGCACATAAACTGTTTCCAAATTTTGAGATATCTTTACACCATTACACAGTGAATATAATTTGTGGGGTTCACAACATTAAAAAAATGTCATTAAAAGTGGAACACATCTGTCCATAAACCGTGTCCTTGTTACTCCTGACTCTGCAGACATCAGTGTTTTCAAAGTTTTCAATTGAAAGTATTTTCACAGCTTAATACCACAAGAGGTAAGCAAAAAATAGACCTTTTAAAATACTTCATCGCACCAGTGAAAAAGAGAAGCAACTTTCATTTTGCTGCAAAGCAGAAGTCCATTTGGGACCAAAACTTCCTCTGAGCTCGACCACATGTACAATCAATTATGCAAATGAACCTTTAAGCCCTATTTTCATATCCACTGAGACTGGCCGCAGCTGCTTTTCAATTTAGGATTTAAGTAATATTCAGTCCTAGTTACAGATTATTTTTTCCAGCCCATCATCCCAAGATTACCATTTAATTATCTTGTTTTTGGACAAAGAAAACTTTTTTTTTTTTTAATTTTGTTGTTTGTTGTTTTACTCTGTATGCTTCTGATTGCTTGCTATTATTGTTTTTAGCATGTGTTTCTTGTGCTTTGATCTGTGAAATCTGTATTGCACTTTGGGTATGAAATGTGCTATATGTACATTTTCCTTGCATTGATTAATCTGAATTATCTTCTTTACTTACAAATTGTGCATTTCTGTGCTCATTTATGTTTTAAATGATATCAAATTCATATCCAAGACTAAGCCTTCATTACGTCATCATGTCAAGCTCATTGTTTAGTTGTCTGGCTGCACCTTGGCTCAAAGCGCTCATAGAGCCGTTCTCAACCCCTTCAGGCAACCTTTTTCAGGTTAAAAAAAATCTAAAACAGATGCACTGTGAGGTTTAATGAATATTCTCTAGTGTTGTTTCATTTAGATCTTTGTTCTCATGTATGAATGATTTCTGTAGTGCTGGTTGCCGTGACATTGAATATGCAGGTTTATTAAAGAAAGGTGCTGAGCTGGAAGAATATCCTTCAGCTCAAGTGGCACTTAAAGTGTTGTTCTCTTCACAGGCTGTTCACTGCTGCTTAAGCTCAATATCCAAGAGCTATGTTGCATTTTAATCATTTAATATGTAACACTTCCTGTTCCCCTGACACTGGATGATTAGAAAAGCAAATGTGAAAACTATGGAGTTGGCTGTCGTCCAAATCACTGCTGTGTTATCAAACAGAGCAAAAAACTGCACATTTATATAGGCACTGGATCAACAAATTAATTTTATGAGTGCACTAAAGAAACACTAACAAGGGATGAGTCCAAAGACTGTCCACATGAAATTATTGATGGTTGTTTGTTGGCTCTTTCAAACGATTTGTGCACCACATCACTGAGTAAATCCCAGTGGTCACCCTGTGTATGAACAGCATTTCCCTGCAGCAGCAACCTCACATGCCTAACTGAACTGCGCACAACATACCTGAGCAACCTGATCACATTGTGGAGACACTGAAAGTTTACACAGCAATGTTTTTTTCTTTTTGTGCCATAATCCCAGCAAGAAAATCAGCCATGAAGCCACTGAAATACACCCAATGTCGCTGGAAACAGTGATGGATCGCTACAAAACACCAACATCTGGTGCCTAAAAAGCCGCTGAAAACACAGCAACGAGTCACTACAAAACACAGACGACTGGTGCCTAAAAAGCCAATGAAAACAGTGACGAGTTGGTATAAAACACTCATGTAAAAGCTAATCTAAAAGCAGCGGATAACACCACAACAGCTCACCACAAACACCTGTATTTCGTGCCTAAAAATCCACTACAAACACAGCAACAGGTCACTATAAAACACCTGCATTTGTTGCCTAAAGAACCGCTGGAAACAGTGACAGGTAGCTACAAAACACCTGATTTGGTGCCTAAAAGCAACTGATAACACTGCAACAGATCATCACAAAACACCTGTATTTGGTGCCTAAAAATCCACTAGAAACACAGCAACAGGTCACTATAAAACACCCATGTCTGGTGCCTGAGAAGCTCCTAGAAACAGTGACAAGTTGCTACAAAAAACAATGTTTGGTGCCTAAAGATCCGCTTGAAACACAGCAACAGGTCACAATAAAACATCCATGTTTGGTGCTTGAAAAGTCCCTGGAAACAGTGACAAGATGCTACAAAAAAAACATGTTTGGTGCCTAAAAATCTGCTTGAAACACAGCAACAGGTCACGACAAAATATCCATGTTTGGTGCTTAAAAAGTCCCTGGAAACAGTGACAGGTTGCTACAAAATACCCATGTTTGTTGCCTAAAAAGCCACTGGAAACACAGCGACAGCTCACTACAAAACATCCATGTTTGGTGCCTGAAAAGCTCCTAGAAAGAGTGACAAGTTGCTACAAAAAAAACCATATTTGGTGCCTAAAAAATCCGCTTGAAACACCAACAGGTCACAATAAAACATCCATGTTTGGTGCTTGAAAAGTCCCTGGAAACAGTGACAGGTTGCTACAAAATACCCATGTTTGTTGCCTAAAAAGCCACTGGAAACACAGCGACAGCTCACTACAAAATACCCATGTTTGGTGCCTAAAAATCTGCTTGAAACACAGCAACAGGTCACGACAAAATATCCATGTTTGGTGCTTGAAAAGTCCCTGGAAACAGTGACAGGTTGCTACAAAATACCCATGTTTGTTGCCTAAAAAGCCACTGGAAACACAGCGACAGCTCACTACAAAACATCCATGTTTGGTGCCTGAAAAGCCACTGGAAACACGGCGATTGTTACAAAACATCTGCATTTGGTGCCTAGAAAGCCACCGGAAACAGTGATGGGTTGCTCCAAAACACGGATGTTTGGTGTCTAACAAGCAGCTGGAAACACAGCAATGACTCACTAAATTACAGCCGCTTTTGTTGTCTGCTGGTCTCAAAAAGTGATCTGCAGCTTGGCAGGCATCTCGCCAAGGTGAAGCCATTCACTATCCCCTCCACCTCCAGGTGACAAAGTCAGCTCATAAACTGTCACTATCACACTAATATGATACATATGAAACGTGCAAATGTAATGCATTTGTACAATACCAGCATTTTCTCCTGGCTACTGCACTGACCTGAGCTCCAGAGCATCACTTGTTTCCATGGTGACTGTGTGGAGCCTGATCATAAAACACACTCACATAACAGGGGTGACATAGAGTATGTATGTTGGCCCACCTGTGTGCTCTTGACCTTGTATCAGTCCTAACACGATGCTCTTTTTCAGGGTGAACAATGATTTGATGGACTTGAAGATACATTGCTGTCAGTGGGAATTTTCTTCAGGAAATGGTTCGATCTTTATTGTTTGCCGCATTGCTGTGTAAGCAGATACACAAACTGTTGTGTGTAAATGTTGCATTAGCACATTGACTGTGTGTACAGTATGTGGCAACAAGATTTTAATGAATACTTTTCCCTCACAGACACTAGATTTAAATTAAAATGTGCCTTAACAGACTCCATTGGCTCCTAACTACTTCTTATGAGACTATCAGTCCAAACAGGGAAATTAATTTATTTCTCATGATAAAAGCTTCATCACCTTCTGTTCTACACACTGGACCTTCGTACTATCTATAACTTTAATATACTGCATGTATCAACAGATTAGTCTCCAGTCTTATTGTCAAGACGGTGACTCTGGACCTCTGGTTCTAATTCAGCCTTGTGATATTAACGATCTGCAAATGTTGATGAGCCTTCACAGACACAGGAAGAGGGGCACCACTGTACATTAACAGAAGATCTTTCTCTCTTTGGTGGCTGTAAACACAACTCACAGTCTTGTTCTTGACTCTGGTCAGTCTGCTCTCGTGTACTGTTTTTTTACAAAAAGTAATGCCCCAAAAGTTGAACATATCCTATGTGATGATGAGCTAATAATTCATGTAAAACCCCATATTTGGGAAGGCTGAGATCAATGTAGTGATGCGAGCAAAGAAGGAAGCATTCCAGTATAGTTGGAGGTTGGGGTGGTGGATGGGTCACAAAACACAGGACTTTCCCTCGGGAGACGAGGATGCGACACTGTGCGAACTTGGAGTGAACTTTGAGTCATTTTAAGGAACGTTGTCGCCATGTTTTGGATGGCTTTGGCTCAGAAGGTAGAGCGGGTCATCTACTAAGAGAAGATTAGCAGTTTGTGTTTGTTAGTTTGATTGTAGTGTAAAAAGCGCTTTGAGTGATCGGAAGACTAGAAAGGTGCTGTACAAGTGCAAGTCCACATACCATTCCTTTTCCTAAACCTTACCTCAGTAACTTTACGTTAAGTACGTAATGTCATTTTGTAGGATACTATACTTTTCTCAGCCTGCTGCACCTGTGACCCAACTTCAGATAAGCGGTTGGCAATGGATGAATGGATATACAAACCATTGTATGAGGATACGTTGCTCTGCTATATTCCGTGCTTCTATCGACACGTCATCAGAATTGGCCAACATGCTTTTTCTTACTATGCACAACGAGTGAATGTTACATACATTGAAAAGTAGTATATTTCATGTCTGCATCTGCTGGTGGGCCGTCATGATAAGAGTATGCATGTATAATATGATGTTGATTCTACTACAGAAGAGATGTGATGATCAATAAAATTAGGTGCAGAATAAAGAGGATGTAGATCGATATTGGTACTGGTTATCGTCCAGATGAGTTGTTATATTTCAGCATATCGGATATCTTCAAAATAATTCCAATACCATGCATCCCTTATATTAGGGCTTATGAACAGTTGTGTCAACTTTACCACAATAAACAGCAGACCTAAAACATAGGTACCCACAAAGAAACTCTCTGCGCTTGTAGTGACCTGCAAAGTGAATGAAACCTGGCACCTCTCCATGCACACACTGATTGAATGTAATGTCTTACTATGGACTCGTTGCTCCTGGGCTTGGTGTTTTCAAAGTCCACATCCAGGTTGTTCTCATCGCCAGGGACTGGCAGGTAGCTGCTGTTCCGGTTCATTGTGGCGGGCTCCTCCTGCTGTGGGCTGCCTGAGTGCTCACGAGCTAGGGGAGGAGAACCTGGCAGAGGCACAGAGAGATGGATTCGCCATGTGAGTAAGTATCGTAGCTCTGCCCATGATGCATTTCAAGCCATTTCATTTTAATTACTGCCTGATAAGAATCCTGTTTCTTCTAGATTTTTTCATTATTGGGGTAAAACGGGGACAAAGGTATAAAATGTTAGGATTTCACTCTTTGCACAGAGATGCATTTATTTAGAGTAACCATGTTTTAATGTGAGCAACATACGTACGTCCTCTACCATACCAAGCGTCTTTTCAAATTTTGGATGAATGACTCAGACGCAATCAGACCGGGAAATGACATTGCGCATTGCTACTTTTGCTTCTTTCAATTGGGACAAAAGGAACATGGGTGTGGGACAAAAGTAACGGTTAAATAAATCGACCACAAAACAGGTGCTCAATATTCCCAGCATACAAAGCTCATTAATTCTTCAGTTAGTCCCTCAAGCGAATGAACATGTTACCCTCATGATACAAAGCTGGTTAAAATAATCTGCAAAGTATTATTTTAAAAGACATCCCCAGTGAGCTCTGTGGCTTCCACACAAAAAATATTAGCAGTCACTTCAAACAGAGGCTCTGAGTCATATGTTTATTGATGCAGGGAGGATTTATATTGCACACATTTGGATATCATTTGTGTATAATAATCTGCAAAGTTAGAGAGGCAAAGATAGTTTTTTGTCCATGTGCGGCGTGAGAATCTTAAGTTGAGGCTTTGACGTGAATATCAGCAGCACATAAAGGAAAAATGTTACATTCCTGTTATATCATGTAAAGCAGCAGCCTCTCCACATACCCTCCATAAACTGCCAATATAAGTACCATTAAGAACCTTTCAGAATACACTTTGAGATGGAGCACAAGTTTTTGTTCCCATGGAAACAATTTGGTTCTTAAATCTAATCTTGCAGCACATTTTATCCCCGATAGCAGCCCTCACAGACTTGACGTGATGGCAGTAAACACATCACAGTACACTATGGAACGTCTCTGTGCACTGAGGAAGGGTAGACATAAACAGATAAACTGCGGGATGCACTCGCCACTCTCCTCCACTTACAGGAAACAGCTGTCACCATAGACGCTGACAGACGCCGCAGTTATGTTACAAGCTGTCCCCCTATAATGTCCCAAAAATGAACATGTGCCTTTTGTGCATTGATACAGCTGACATGTGATTTGTGTGGTGTCATTATTGTACAATCGCAGCAGAGAGAGGATTTATGAAGTTAGTTCCCTCTTTAGGGAGCACAAATGGCACGGACATTTTCCACCACACCTTCCTCAGTGTAATAAAGCTCTGACCAAATAAAGAACTTATCAGCAATAAGCTGAAACACAAAGTTACTTCTACCTGGGCCACAGTCTAATAATCAAATTTCACAACAGCTCTGATGGATATTGTTAATTAATAAAAGCTCAGGAGGAACCATTATAGTAAGCACAGTTTAATGTGCATCTCCTGGGTCTTTGTAATGAGAGTCAGCATCACTGGATGACTGCTTATTACACAGTGCAAGACACAGCCCTGATTGCATTACCTGATGTTTTCAACGTTTAAAGTGGGAATAGATATCTCATTTATCTGATATTTACCAAGATGGCAGCGTGCATGGGCAGAGCGACCAATTTGGGTCCAATAAAAACAGTGTCAATTGTCACTTCAGATGTAAGTCCTTGTCCCTTAAAGGGATAGTTCAGATTGGGGTCATATGGGTTTCTTTTCCATAGGAAGTATAGTACATACAGTAGATGGCGGTCGGCACTACCCAGTTTGGAGAAACAGGCTGGAGTCCAACATGGAAGCTAAGCAATGTACTGCTGTGAATGGGGGCTGCAACAAAGCGTATTTTAGCCACCTAAAAAAGTCCCATCTAAATAAACCAATATCAATTTAAGTGTATGCTATATCAAGAGTTTTTTTTCTCCTCCACCCTCCCCTCCCCTTTAAATCTCATCAAACTTCAAATTACAGGGAAACCTGACCTCTCAAATGCTGAATGAAGACCATACTACAGTCACAATCTCCAGACGTGGCCACTGTATTTATGAATGCGTGTGAATGTCGCTGTGTGTGGTGTGTGTCTGACGGCACAGAAGGTCACACGACCAGTCATAAGATGACGTTAAGTGATCTTTAAGACCATCCTAATGTTTAAGCTTGTGGTCAGTGCGGAGGCTGGCTTCGCCTGTTCTGACATTTAGGTTGATTTAGAGGTTGTGACCCTTTTCTCCCAGCACAAATAAATATTGTGTGTTTACGTTTGGATGTTCCTCCATAGGACTGAGGCATGTGGGAAAACTGAGTTGAACTGTACACAAATAACTGCTGAAATGGATTTATCATATAAGTTACAGCTGCAGCACAACAACGTTTCTGTGATTTAATATTTGGAAAGCAGGTGTTATATCTGTGTCACACCGGAGGGAGTATTTAATGACAGAAGCAAGAGTGTTGCAGCAAAGTCAAAGTAGCAAAATGGATTTTCCCTTCAACACCACAAAAGCCAAAAGCCAGTTTTATTCAAATATATACACCACAGATGACAAATTTGACTAGAGGGGCTTCACAATCTGCACAGCACACCCTCTGTCCTTGTGATCCAGATAAGGGAAAACTCCCCAAAAACACTCCTAATGGGAAAAAGGGAAGAAACCTCAGAAAGCAACAGAGGAGAGATTAAAGGGATAGCTCTGATTTTTTGAAGTGCGGTTGGTGCTTATCCATAGTCAGTGTATGACATATAGTAGATGGCGGCTGGCGCTACCCCAGTTTGGAGAAGCAGGCTGGAGTCCGACACGGAAGCAAAGCAATGGTAAAAGCAGTGAAAACATTCTAAATATATTGTACACTGAAACTGAAATAGATTTTTTAAGTGGCTTAAATATGTTTGTTACTGACCCTGTCCACAGCAGCACATGAGCTTCTATGGTGGCACCCGTGCCTACTTCTCCAAACTGGGTGTGTGCCAACTGACATGTACTGTATGTTAACCTGGAAATCCAGACTCAAATCTAGAAAGATTTTGAGTCTGGCCCTCACCGATACACCCTTCCTACCCAAGGGGTGGCACTAACTGATTTCAAATGCCGCTACACGCAATTGTATAGCATGATGGCCAATCAGAGCAAAAGACATGGTGACATATTCATTGCACTAAGCCCCATTGGTTTGCCGAACAGTGGGGCTAACTGTTATGCTTTTGCCGTATCCCGTCGGCAAAACATCAAAAAACGTCCTTCCTGGAAACAAAGGCTTCTAGGGCAGTCTTCTGTTCATCTCTCAAGGAAAAAGATAAGCTGGCTTAGTGTTTCTTCCAAAGCTAAAGTGAATAGACACGGTCCTTCGGCAGCTGCCATCTTGGCTGTTTACTTTTCGACTCCTACGGCGCAGTGCTGTCGTCATCATGTTACGCCCGCCCAGAGCCCGCCTCTGTCACATAGACTGATCTGATTGGTCCGATAGGCGATTCAGCAGGCTCTGCAGTGCAAATTAGAATTTGCTAGGGGCGGGGCATCTGGATTTCCAGGTTAACTATATGTAATATACTGTCTATGGATAAGTAACCAATAAAACCACACCTCAAAAAACAAAATCTGAACTATCCCTTCAAAGTAGGGGTCAGCTTTTATCAGTCCAAACACCCCTGTTGTTGTTGTTGATTTTTTGGCTCATTTAATAACTCAAAAGTGAACATGTTAGCTAACAGTCGTACTCTTTTAACTCTGGTTTTGGTCTCAACTCCTGTGGGAAAAATCTTACTCTTTATTTTTTTTAAGATTATTTTTGGGCTTTTTTGCCTTTATTGTATAGGACAGAGTGAAAGGGGGTGAGAGAGAGAGCGGGGGGGTGACATGCAGAAATGGTCGCAAGCCGGAGTCAGACCTGCGACCGCTGCAGCGAGGCATCGCCTCTGTACATGGGGCGCCAGCACTATCCACTACACTACCAACACCCCGTAAAAATCTGACTCTTTAGCTGCTACATGCTCCACTATGTTCACCAGCTAGATGCTAACTTTGAATTATCACTGTTTGGTGCTGGGCAGGTAGTGCACTGCACAATGGCTTTAACACAGATTATCTGAAGCACAGTTGCTGCTGCTGGAAACAACACTGATGAGAGCTGTGAGACTGAACCAAAATACTAAAGCTGTTTGCCCTGAAACCAAAACAATTATATTAAAGACACTAAAAAGCTTCATAGACCTGAGGGTAACTGCAGAGTTGGGCGGCAACTCAGTATTTTGGCTGTCAAATCTGCACACGTCTTTGCACAGCTATGGAATTTCACATGCATGACTCATGGGTCATCCCTTCATGGTGAAAGTGGTGCTGTTACAACCATCCCCGGTCTCCCCTATGGCAATAACGTAAAGTATGAGCTATTAGTTAATGGGCTCAAATACACAAAACCACCACTGTGGTCATTAAAGCTGCACTTGACAACTTCATTTCAGTGGATGTAACTGTTTCAGTGGTAATCTGGTGATGACTTTGTGAATCTCAAGTGTTGCCAGTGAAGTGGTTTGTAGATAATGGGCGAAAACACACAACTCCATCAGTGATGTGTGGTTCTTTAAAGCTGCACTAGACAGCTTCACGTGTTTATGGCTACAAATGTGTCTTTTGAAGAATTTCAAAAGTCATAAGAAGTGACGTCTTTCTTTGATGCTAAAGTCTGCGCACGTTGGTCCCTCATTACAGCAGCATGTTGTGTGGTTTGTCCCCTCTCTGTTGACACCATCAATCAATACGTTTTCATGACACCATAGCTGAGTTTCCAGTATATGCAGCCTTTAATGGCTTCTATAGCCTGCTGCCTTCCAGTGGGTAACTGTGGCTGGGTTTCCTTATAACACAGAAAGCCATTTAGAGCTTCAGAGTGGTGGAAGAAGCAAAAGCCTTCAATTAAACCACAAGAAAACCAACTTCCCTTAAAAGAAAACTTTGTTGTTTTTCAACCTGGACCTTATTTTCCCATTTTCGTGTCTAAATGACTAATGGAGATGACAGTTTTTGAAAGTGGTCCAGTACTGAAAGGGAGCAATGCAGCCGGCTGCAATGTAACCACTTGGGGCAATTATGCACCATTGATGTACAGCCACTAAAAGTGCTTGATTTTGCCACTGACAGGCTCCAAATTGTTGTTATAAGGGTCTGTCTCCACATAGTGCTCATCTTCAGCTGTAAAGTGGTGGCAGGAAACTGAGGAGTGCTTCATAACAAAGCACTCCAAGTGTTTTTGTAATGACATGCTATGTATGGGTTTGTTTCTATGACAACAATATCTTGATATTAACGTTAGCTAGGAAGTTAATGCAATGCCACATTAACAGAGGGTTGACTACACAGTTAACAAGAAGCTTATAACTGTACCATGATAAAGCACAACACTCCTTAGCAACAACCTGCAACATTGTTCGCCGACCGATCTGCTCTCACTGCTCTCTTTGTTGTGATAGTGAGCCAGCTAAAGCTAGCACAGACCCTTCTGTGTGTCAGCTCTCGTAGTTTCCAGCTATACTCCCCCAAGTGTTTGCTTTTTAATGTATCCTGGGTTTTAACAGATCTAGGGAAAACTGCATTCTCCTACTCTGCAACATGAACATGGGACAATCTTCAAAAAGATCTAAGAAGAAGATGAAGAACATCGTAACAGAGACGTGCTTTTTTTTCTTGAGAGGCCACTTTGTTTGAATAGTTGTTGTTTTATTGTGAATTTTTGTATTATATGTTGTATTTGTTGCATTTTGGTTTTAAATTGGCTGCTACCTCGGCCAGGTCTCTCTTGTAAGACATTTTCAATCTCAGTGGGACTTCCTGGTTAAAGAGTTCATTGATTTTTAACTAGAAGAGCTCATTCATTTTCACATCATCAGAATCGGCTCAATGTTCAGTCATGACGTTGAAAATCTTTCAGATAACACTGAGCTACAATTTCTGTACAAACTCTTTCCAACACTCCTCTCTCCAACTCTCACTGATACAATAAAGACACAATAAAAAACAAACCAGATTAAGCAGAAGGTAAAGATAAACTTTTTTTCTCTCTGTAGAGATCCTTTAGATAAATAGGAAAACAATCTGAGCCTGTCAGTGGAAAAAAACAAGCACTTCTAGTAGATGTAAATTGATGGTGCACTATTGCCTCGAGTGGTTGCAGCTTGCAGGGTAGCGTGCTACTGTTAAACTGTTGCAAAGGTTGGGCACACAAAATGCATGTGCCGTTCACACCGTAGGTAAGATGACCTGTTGCACCAAAGTTGTAACAAGCTGGGAAGTCAGACAGCGATGGGGTTTATAGGACATATGGCCTTTTTTAAAGAAGCACTAAGAAAATCTTCCCTTGTTTCTTCATCCTAGAATTGTTGTAGCTACATGAGTCCTTGACCTCCAAGCTCTCAGGGAATATTGGCTCAGACGCGACAGCACCTCAGGTGAGGCGCACTGTAAACATGCAGGCTTGTTTTGCATCTGCAGATTTAAATACCTGAAGTGAACTTGACGTGACATGGCAAGTTTGACTTTGTACAGTACTGTAGTGCAGCCATATTGCACTACTTCAGATAAACCCAAGCATGCGTTCTTTACCAAATGTGTGGTCTGTGTCTATTTTTGTATTTTATATTTCATTTTTATCTCATTGCATTAATAAAGCATTTGTAGGTTAATAGTGCTCTGAGATAGTTGCTTGTTACTGCCACAGGAAATCCTCTAAGTGTTCAGATATCAGGATACATATTTTCTATGTAATGTACAATAATATAAAGCAGATTTGGGGTGTTTTATATGTAGGCACAGGTATTCCATGACAGCACAACCCTGCCCAAGATTTGACAGCATCTGCCAAAAGTCTTGGCAAAAAGCCTAGACAGGCGGCACCCAGTGTGGTTCTTGGATTTGCTATAGCAACAAGAAATGTTTTTACTGTAAATCAACATTCACCACAACGATCAGTCTACCTGACTGTTTCTGACTATGCACACACAGGGCTGTGTTTTTATTATTTATGTCTACTTTATATAATATGCAAAATCAGTGTAAGTTTGGTTAACAGCTTAGCAAAAACAATGCTCCACAGATCAAAGAATAATCATCAGTTTCTACTGTGAAGCCTAATTAGAGCAGAGCATAACCAGAGACATGCAGTGAGGAGATAATATCTCCATGCAAATAACTGGAATAATCATTTGCATGTTGGGTTGAGAACAGGGACTGGGATCACACAATAATGGTTTGAAAGTAAGGAATCTCAATACCCGCAAAGATAATTAACCAACCAGCTGAAGTCACCCTGTCGTGTCCATTGTTACAGAGGTGTGGTTCACTCTGAATAATAAAAATAATCAAACAGTATGTAGTGGCACCTGCTGACAGTAGTGGCTCTCAGGGTGAGGTGAACTGACAACTTCTAGCTTGTATCAATTGACCACAAATATTTACACTATGTGTGCCAAAACACTGACACTCTTTTGTTCATGGGAAAGTGATACTGCCACATGATTCTACTGTAAGAATGAGCATTTCAGCCAGGGCTGGGTGACATGGAGAAAATCAAATATCACAGTATTTTCTAATACCTCAGTATTGATATTTTAGAATTGACCACTGGTGCTCTCACATAATATTTACATAATGATATTTCTGATAAATAATCATCAGTAATGTGGACACAATGATTAAGTGGGTCAGAGGTGGATCTTCCTATAGGCGACATAGGCAGCCGTTGAGGGTGCTGCCGTCTGGGTGGATCAAACATAAAGGTAAAATGATCCAACAATGATTACGCGGTCGGTCAGTAGCAGGGGTACCACCTCTCGCCTTGGCAGCTCACCTTCATGTCTTCGTCAGTGAGTGATCAACACAGTCAGAACATGTTAGAGCACAAGCGTGAGGTTTATAGTTATCATCAGTGAGGCTATGGCAGTGCGGGGGGATGGACACGTTTATTAATTGCCAAAGTTCATGTTTGTGACACACTGATTCAAATGGTTATTTTGTGTTTATAGCTGCACAAACACAAACAATGGATCAACTGGCTAAATGTAAAAGGTGTGGCTTGTAGTGACACACCCACAAACATTTACTACCAAACTCCAAGGGCGTAGGTTTTAGGACCCAAGACATACAGTTTTGGTCCATTGCTCTTAGGGTGCATTCACACCTAACCTGTTTTTGTTTGGTTAAAACGCACACAAGTCTGTCTGCGTTGTTAGTACGGTTCGTTTGGGCTGGTGTGAAAGCTGTCAATCAAACCTTGGTGCAGACCAAACAACTGAACCGAGACCGCTTGAAAAGGTGGGTCTCAGTCTGCTTCCAAACAGAGTCTGGTGCATTTCGTTTGTGGTGTGAAAGAAAACGAACCAACCACAGAATTTGAATAAATCCAATAATAAATCCATCTGCTGATCCTGAAATCCGTTCACGATCTCATAACTGATTTTGACAAAGGTCACATATATCACATAACCTATTTTTGCCGATACATACATGTAACCATGGTAACACATACAGATATCAGTGAGGTTATTTTCCCTGCAAAGAACTGATAAGACTGCCATCATTGTATCCGACTCGTGCACTCTGTCTGTTCATCAAGTCCATTAAAAAGTGTGTGACGGTGACCCCACAGTATTAAGCCCCGAATCACTACTGTGCAAGACGCCTTCTTTTCAGCCTGTCTTTGTGTTCATCACTGTTCATAAGGAATTGAACCAAAAACTAAAATGCAACAGTGTATTATTTTTTCCCTCTGGTGCCGACCAAATGAACCAAACTACAGATGTGAAAGCATCCTAATCCATCATGTTTCCAGCAGCAGGCAGCTGATTTCAGCCAAAACTGACTGTGCACTACCAGCCCAGCACAGACAAAGTTACAAACTACAGCAGGTGATAACAGTGGAGCATTTAGCCTCTTAAGAGTCTTTTGGGTAGAGCAAAACATGGAGTTATACTAACCTTTGTGAAAACAAATCTCAAGTGCACCTTTAAGGTTAAGGGCAAACTGTTTCCATCACTTTAAGTGTTTTGGTTGTGGTCAGGGTTGAACTGAACTGTCCCTTTATGGTATGTAAGGCTGCAGGATATCATGTACCAGCATGCATGTTAAGATCTTGTCTGCAGCAGTAAAACCCATCAGCATCTTGATGTTTAAAGATAATCTCATGGACAGTGGTGAGTACCACTGATGTGAGGGCTCCCCCACACAAACATCTGGTAGTATCAGTGCGCCCATGTGCGTTATCAGCAGCAACAATCCACCTGAACCAACCCTGAACTAACCATGGGGAATTTAAGGACATCTCTGACAAATAGAAAATTGAGCGCAGACACATACACTGCTTTATTTTCTACGTCGCAGCCAGCGCGCGCAAAATATCATCATCATCGTCATATTCCTGCGTTTCCTGCAAAATGTTGGATACAGCGCGCTCTTACCGGGCTCCTCTGCGCTAACATGGTGATCTACGCTCCCGACCAGCTCGTCTCCATCATCTCGTCGCTCCATTGGCTTTAAAAGGCGCTCTGAGTCCAGATCTACAGTGCAGCCGCTCTCTGCTACAGCATCTATCCCTCCGTGTGCTCCGTGGCTTCACAGCCGCCTGCGCTGTTGCATGGAAACGCTGGCCGGAGAGCTACCACTTATTCATTCTTTTTGGAAAACTGAGAGACTAATGTCAAACTGCTTCCCTGCAGAATCTGTCCAAAAGAAGCTACTCCTCCAAAGATATTTCAGGTCTGAATAAATCCTGATTAAATGACATTATCTGTCAGAATGAGACTGTTCAAATCCTAAAACATCTCGTCCGTGTGTGAAGACGGTCTCTGTCTAAATGAAATGATCCACTCACACATAGCAGAGTGATAACGCGCAGAGGAGCTGAGCGAAAATCGTGCCAAAACGGTGGAGAATGATGCTGCATTCAAGTCCCATAGGAAAACAGGGACATGTGATTTCTGCCTTACCTGGCCACAGCTCAGCTCAGTTTTGAGGTGATGAAGTGAGACCGCTCCCCTCAGCTCCCTACTAGTTGTTCCTACAAGAGCTGAGGATTGGTCCTACATTTTTTATAGCAAGCAAGTTTAATTTAATTAACTGTTCTTATAAATTGAATTGAAAAGCACAGGTGTTTTGTAGACTTCTATCAACTTTTATGTTTGCCTGTGGCATTACTTTGTCATCTATTTGCTGCCTAGTTAGAATAAAACTGATAAAATCTTGGTAAATTGTTTTGCATAATCATAAATTAGGCCGTTCTTGTCGGGGTTAGAGAGGAGGGTCGCCCCAGTTTGGGCTTCTCATTCATCACCATTCATTTCAAGTGTAATTTTCTGATAAATAACAGATACTAAGATCTTTGAGAGGTCAAGAGTCAGAAGATACTGGCATTCATAGTGGCTTATGTTTCACAAAAAATAAGCAAGAAAATTATGTCATCATGGGCATGAATTACAAACTACAGCCATAACTTGGGGAACTGGTTCATCCAGATGGTTGGATGAGGATTCTGGAGATACCGTCAGACCAACAGGAAGTGTTTTATGTTGGCAAAGTGTACCGACAAAGTTAATCACCATATTAGGAGGTGAGGGCAGCTGAAGTTAAAGCGTTAAAATCTATAGATTATCAAGAGCAGCTATGACATCCATCCATGCCCTTATTGTTGTTCTATGTGCTTTATTCATCTCAGCTGTTTTACATTCCCATTTTTTCTAATCTATTAAAGTTCAGAAGACCACAACAAGAGATTTGGTGTATAACAAATTTGTAAAATTGTTTTTTTCTGTAGCAGTAAAGCCTGCAAGCAACAGCCTCCACTGATTGAGAATAAAGAATAAACTGCAGTTTAGAAGACAAAGAGATGGATGGATATGGAACAATGCTCATGTAACTGGTGGACTCTAGTGTTGTTGATATGAAGAGGTCCAGATCGTGGATATCTTTGGAGGTGATCTGCGTTCATCCTTACAACTCTGACAGCAAGAGGTAAAACAAAATCCTCTGTCAATAACAACCATATAACTTGAGCTCCTCTCCCATGGAGCACAACAGCAAAAGGTTTGAGGTAAGGTGGGAGACACTCCTTTATAGGTGGGGTGCCCCAAAGGTGAATGTAGGGGTACAGAAACAGAGTATCAGACGTTCCACCTATTGACTACAGAGGCCTGAGTGTGTCAGGTAACAACTGAAACTAATTTTGTGAGATGATATTACTTAATATTACAAAGGTACATTTACAGGATGTACATACAGGATGAAAGTTAAGGCGACAAAAGTCTGAGTGGGGCAGGCGGGAGGTGGCGGTGGATGGGTCCAACAAACACTGACTTTCCCCCAAGAGAGAGGTGTTCATGTCCCGCAAGATTCTAAAACCAAACCCAATTCTTTTTCCTAAACCTAACCAGGTTTATTTGCGGTGTTGTACTGACATAAATTTCCTGTGTATTTTGAAAGAAGACAATGCATGTAACAGGCTTAACTTGACACAGTGTCCCAAAATATCAACAACCAACATACCCAGGGTACCTTGTACATGGGACGTGGAAAGTCCATGACAAAACGAGGTCGGAGTGAGAATGTGTTGTGTTTAATTCACTACAGAAGTGAGCTCAATGTGAGTAAGATTCATAAGAGTGACTATTCTGATCTTTGACTTCACCTCCTCCACAGGTATCACCTGTGGCTGACAGAGTTCTAGTCTTAATTATATGTAACACCCAAAATGTTATTCAGATTAAGGTCCCTGAAATGACATCCTATGGGGGTCTGCGACCTAATGCAATTAAAGGGTCCTTGACACACCCCAAAAAAGGTTGAGAACTACTACAGTGGAGATTCTTTTGCTTACAACACATGAACAACTGCCCTGGCTGACTCTACACCCGTGGTTCCCGACTGGTGGGTCGCGGTCTAAAAGTGGGTACATTCTGAATGGACCGCAAGAGTCTCACAAACATGTCAAGTTTGTAAAAAACACACTTTATTTTTAGGTACAGCGAATTTCCGGCACAGTTTGTCTTTCAAAAGTGCCATTTCCTGCTGTAGTGTGAGTGAAGCATGGACAGCTGCGTGACAGAGACAGCAAACTAACTCAAAGACATGGCCAAACACAAGTATGATGCTGAATATATTAAACTGTGTGAACCTTGAACTAAAGACCAAGGAGAAATCTGGACCCATGGCTGGACCAGTTGGGAATCACTGATCTACACCGTCCCTATTTTTTTAAGCATGATGGAGGTTGCAGACATCTCTACTCACACAGGTGACAAGTGACGGGATCATGTCAAGTGTTGGAATCTGACAAAACTGTGGGGAGCGCACTCTTCCAGGTGCTTCACGTATCCAACATGTAAAAATTGTCCTTTCCTATGGGACATGAATGCAGCATTGTGCTCCAGCATCACTGCGCCAGCTGGTGCCGCCCACTCGCGCTGGAGTCCTCCAGAAGGCGCGAGGTGATCAGAGCGCACGAGCGAATACTGAAGCGGTGTCGCGTAAAAACAACATCATAGCAAAGGGAGAATAAAACACACATATACACCTGCTCAAATATCACTTTACAGATTTTGATTAGCAACACTGAGTGATCAGTGTGGAGCAAATCTCTCAGCTCGGATAAATAAATGAAGCTGCATTAGGGAACAGTTTGCATGGCCGCAAAATGTCCAACATACCTGCAGACATATTTCCCAACACTACAACGACAACAAGGGAGTGTTTTCTTAAGTAGGTGGTTGCTTTTCCTTTTATCTTGACAACTATCTATTCCACTGTGTGTCTGCCGGCTGTCAGACGAGGGACGCGCTCCTCAGCCGGAGCTGAGTGTGAGAGATACGGAGAGCACATTGCTTCCATATTTCAAACCAGCCGGGCGTAAAATAAATGATGAGAACTTTAATCCTGTTGATGGCAGGTGCCACGTAATATCTAGAGCACTTCCCGCGTGTATTCATTGATCAGCCGATGAATAGACATCGTCTGGTGTAATAAAAACACACTTGGAAACCTCCTCGTTCAAACTGCGCCTCAGGACACAGCGCGTCAGTCAGGCTTACCGGGCGCGTAAAGGAGAAACTCCCAAATATTATTTCCCTCTTTTTAAAACACATATCAGTGGAAAACTTGCAGTTGAATTACTGTCAGCTTTAATGGATGTGCAGCTGAAGTAAAGACAAATGAAGATCACTGCTTGAGGGGAAAAACCTGTTCCTTGCCATCTACACGCATCAGAGCAAATGAATGAAAGAAGAGCAAACAGACGCAGGTTTCAGATTAATTCAAGGGAGCGCAATGATTAACATATAAAAATAATATTTACCTTTTTCTCCGGAGTTAAACAGAAGCCGTTTGGGTAGAAGGCAAAAAGGAATAAATGCAGGTATTGGCCAGGTAACACTTCCCACTCACCTGTGTGCAGATGGGGCGGAGGAGGAAGTGCTTCTGGCCTCCTCAGGTAAAGTCTCTCCTCCCACACAGCAGCTCCGGGAGAACGTGAACTCATTGGTGGGTTATGCAACGTGACAATGTAAAGACACGAGAGTGCTGATTGGCCAGGAGCCCAAAGACAACATACAATAAACCCACAACGTGCATCCTGTCAGATCCGGACCTGTTTACCTTTTATTTTAGGAGCTGATCTGACATCTGCAGTGAATTCTTTTCTTTATGTTTTGTTAATACACTCAGACGACATGACTTCAGCCAGTCAGAGAGTCTCCTCAGGTGAGGCAGACATTCCCATGTAGGCATGTGAGGACTTGCTGGAGACTGCTGTGGAATTTTCAGACCCCCCACCTCTCTCTATGAACCCTGAGGGGGGGGAGTGATCATCCAAAATGACACAGAACTCACAAAATAACATATGTCAAACGTCGGAAATAATTTTGTTTTGTCTGAGGCTTGAAACTCAAAACGTGCAGGTAAACAGGGGCATAAATATATAGATAGTGCAGGCAGTGCAGTTGCAATGGGGCCCGTGGGGTGGAGGGGCCTGTTTTTGTAAAACAGTATCAATCTATAACAAAATGATTTATTTTCTTTTGTAGTTTTTGTCATATACAGATAGGTAATGATGATTGCTGGGTGATATGTATGTTGATATTGTCCCATATCAAGTCTCTGTTTAATCATGTAACAAGATGATAAGATTTACAGCAGCTAGTTTAGCTAGCGGCAAAACACACTGTTAGTAAAATACATATCTGCCTAAAAGTCTGTGTGTGTGTGTGTGCTTCATAACTAGTGACTAGGGCCTGTCATAATAGCATGCACTGTGGCCCATTGTAATTACCTTATGCTGTTGCTGGTAAATATACACCGACTGACTTCATTAGGTACACCTTGCTAGTACCAGGTTGGACCCCATTTGCCTCCAGAACTGCCTTAATTCTTCATGGCATACATTCAACATGGTGCTGGAAACATTCCTCAGAGATTTTGGTCCATATTGACATGATAGCATCACACAGTTGCTGCAGATTTGTCGGCTGCACGTCCATGATATGAATCTCCCGTTCCACCACATCCCAAAGGTGCTCTATTGGACTGAGATCTGGTGACTGTGGAGGCCATTGGAGTACAGTGAACTCATTGTCATGTTCAAGAAACCAGTTTGAGATGATTTGAGCTTTGTGACATGGTGCGTTATCCTGCTGGAAGTAGCCATCAGAAGATAGGTACACTGTGGTCATAAAGGGATGGACACGCTCAGCAACAATACTCAGGTAGGCTGTGGTGTTTAAACCATGCTCAGTTGGTACTAAGAAAATCTCCCCCACACCATTACACCACCACCACCAGCCTGAACCGTTGATACAAGGCAGGATGGATCCATGTTGTCATGTTGTTTACACCAAATTCTGACCCTACCATCTGAATGTGGCAGCAGAAATCCAGACTCATCAGACCAGGCAACGTTTTTCCAATCTTCTATTGTCCTGTTTTGGTGAGCCTGTGTGAACTGTAGCCTCAGTTTCCTGTTGTTAGCTGACAGGAGTGGCACCTGGTGTGGTCTTCTGCTGCTGTAGCTCATCTGCTTCAAGGTTGGACGTGTTGTTGGTTCAGAGATGGTCTTCTGCAGACCTTGGTTGTAACCAGTGGTTATTTGAGTTACTGTTGCCTTTCTATCATCTTGAACCAGTCTGGCCATTCTCCTCTAACCTCTGGCATCAACAAGGCATTTTGGCTCACTGGATATTTTCTCAATTTCGGACCATCCTCTGTAAACCCTAGAGATGGTTGTGTGTGAAAAACCCAGTAAATACTCAGACCAGCCCGTCTGGCACCAACAACCATGCCACGTTCAAAGTCACTTAAATTACCTTTCTTCGCCATTCTGATGCTCGGTTTGAACTTCAGCAGGTCGTCTTGACAATGCCTAAATGTATTGAGTTGCTGCCACGTGATTGGCTGATTAGCTATTTGTGTTTATGGGCAGTTGAACAGGTGTACCTAATAAAGTGATCGGTGAGTGTATGTTCATGGGAGCACTGTCTAGTGTGCAGGCTCTTTTCTCCATCTTTCACCTGTTCTTCTGTCCAGCAACTACAGTGTAGTAATTATCGTCTGGATGTGCTCACTCTTGTAAACTTTGCTTGCGAGCATCTGGCGTATGTGGCAGAGCAGAATGTGTCTGAGCAAACCAATCAAACAACAATATGGCAGACCCCGTGAGTGTTTTCCTACCAAATCCTTTCACAGCATTCATATTTGCATATTCAGAGTTTGGCTGTGTCTGCAGAGCTGTCATCTGAGGACAAAATGTGGGACTTTTAGACATCAGTCTGTTCCCTTTATTACCATGCTGGTTTGGAAACAGTAATCTGGAACCCTCAGGCATCAGATTCAGAGTGATTATGATACTGGATCAGCATTCTTATTGGGGAATGATGGACTAAAATGTGTGATTATGATTCATTCAGTCATTATCTGTGACCACTTATCTTGGTACAGGGTCCCCTCAGGACTGGAGCCTGTCCCAGATGATGTGGACGAGAACCAGGATACACCTAAGACAGGTCACCAGACTGTCACAGTACTAAAACATAAGGCCTTTTATACAGCAATCGCACAAAATCCAAAGTCCCTTCTTTATGCCTCGTTAAATTTTTACACAGAACCAAACGATGGCAGCATAGCCTACTCCAGTTTGTGATTTTAGACATAAAACATATGCATCAGCAGCACTTTACAAACAATAACAATGGCATTAACATGGTGATTACAATCATTTACCGTCTCTGCTATATGACAGCTGATCTCACCCTTTGTTCGAAGAGCAAGGAGCTCCCGAATCTCATTGTTTTCCCAATTTTCAGACATTTACAGCTGTTCTTCTTCTTTGAGTTAGCTGCTAACTGCTAGCAGCTACTTTTTAAATCTCCTGTGGTGGGTTGCACGCATAACACTTTGTCAAAATGTCACATCTGTCCTGTTCATGGTCCAGCCCTGCCGGCTGTCCTGTTTATACAGACACCTTTTTGGTGCTGTTACTACCTCCCTTGGTGGCTTAAAGGCGAGACAACTCTGTGGATCAGGGATGACAGGGAGAGGGTCGAGTTTGATGGGATGATAAGATGATGGGGATCGAGGGGAGGGATAAAAGGGGGTAGAGGAGGGGGATGAATGGATGGAGAAAGATGGAGTAGTGATGAGGCTGGAGCATTTATGAACCTGGGGGTCTCGACTCAGGGTGGGGGATACATATCAATGAGCTCAGTGCTGTGGATGTGGACCCGAGGTTATCACGGACCATCTTGTTGTGAGGCATCGCTGCTAGTGGCTGAGCCACTTTGCTGTCCTGCTGGGAAGGAAGAGAGGAGAAGAACAGGTTTTGAGGGGGAGGGTTTGTGAGAACTGGGACAAACAGAGGAGAAAGTGGCTGAATTAGTGAGTTGTAGGTCATTTGAATTAGTGGGAGAGAGGAGCATGTTCTCTTGTTTCTGCACCTGAGTCATATTGACTTCATTATACACAGCGGGGCGAGGCAGCATGATATTCCTGCCTTGAACAGCTAGTGTAAGAGGCTATTAGGTGAGAGATGGGTACACCTAGACAGGTCGCTGTATCAGGGTTGACAACTAGAAAAAGCCAACCAGTCAGACCTGCAGGAGTCCCCAGTTAACCTGACCTGCATGTCTCTGACTGTGGAAGAAACCAGAGAACCCAAGCTGACACTTGGAGAACAGGTGAACTCTACACAGAGGGGCCTGTATGCCTGTATGGTTATTATGGTTCATTTTATTATGTTCAGTTATTTGTGGTCGTGGTAACAACAGCTGTGGTAGTAGCAGCAGTAACAGGGAATTACTGGTATGTGTGACAGCAGTGGCAGCAGTAGTATTAGTACTTGCAGTAGCAGTAACAGTGGTGGCAGCAACAGTAGCAGTAGCTGTGGTAATTGCAACTGAAGCAGAAGCAGCTGTACTACTACCACCACAGCTGCTACTGTTGCTAATACTGTTACTACTGTTTCTATTTCCAGCCCAGTCACCAGAAGAAAATGTTGAAATGTTTCATATGTATCATATCAACATAATGAATGAGCTGTCTTTGTCATCAGTTGGTGGGAAGAGATGACATGTCACCTAGATGAGACACCTGCCTATGCCTAAACCTTATCACACAATAACCACAGTGTTGCTGAAATGTACAGAAACATAAATTTTAAGGTATCCACTGTATAAGATCTAATATGTAATGTACTGGTTTGCAGAAACATGTAATGCCAACATTTGTTCTGACGACTGGTTCGTTATAGTTGACTAGTCCATACCCACTGAGCGCACAGTTGCCCAGAAACAGTTTCACATGGTGTGTGTTTGGGATACAGGTCACAGGAAAATGCAGATTAAATACTCAGCTGAACCCATTAAGAAGAGCAATGTATTCAGACAGAGTTTTTGTGAATTGTGAATTGGTCGCATTTGAGCCATTTTTAAGCATTTTTCTGTTGTTATAGTGCCACCCAGTTGCCAGTTAGAGTTACATTTCTCCAGTCACCTTGAGGCGTCCTGTTCTACATATCTACCAAGTTTAGTAAAAATCGATATGGTGGTAAGGCCTAGATAAGAAATTAGCTCTCTAGCGCCCCCATTTTGTTTGATGGGGTCAATAATGGAGGGGTCCCCTCAGATTATGTGTGGTCATATGCCTACAAAGTTGCGTGGTGATGGGTGAAACCCTTGAGATGTTATACACCTTTATGTGATGAGCCACGCCCTCCGCAATATTCATTGCCTTTTAGAAGCTCAGTTTTAGTAAGTTTTCCAACTTTTGCCAAGAGGGAACTTTAGATATTGGTCCCTAGATTATGTTCACCCAGTTTCATGCAGATCGCTCAAACTTCCTAGGAAGAGTTTTTGAAGTGTTGTTATGCACCCGTCTAGGGGTCGGGATGTGTAACATAAAACTGAGCCGACACAAGGTAATGCACGACAAAAAAAGGTGAGTTTATTCACCATCACACAAATATAAACACAGTTTTATAAATAAGGAAGCTTTTCTTCAGGGTGAGCCCAGGCCAAAACAACAAATAAAACAAACTATCTTTCCCAAAATACTAACTAAACCCTACGTGAAAGAAAAGAAACAAAAATACAATTACTAAACCTAACTTCCTAAACTAAACAAAAACAGGAGAAAACAGTTCAACATAAATGGCAGCTCACCCCTACTGCTTAGTGCTATGTGCAAATATTTACAAGTGACGTGTAATTGACAAAGAAAAAGGCTGTTTAGCGCTGCAACGGGTCGCCGCTCGTAGCGGCAGGACACAAACAACAATTTAACCATTCAGCTCAAGCTCACCGCTCTCCAGTCAGAAAACACAATACTCAGTTTACTAAGGCACAGGCAGGTTTGGCGTCAGGACCAGGAGGAACGCTGCTGTCAAAACGACCCTCCAATTTTGACAGATGGCCGGGGTTTAAAAAGGCCAAGCCCTCGCGACAGCCAATCGGTAGCAGCCACGACCAGCCAGAACTCACCACTCAGGGAAGGAGACAGGAGCGGCACCTGGCACAGATCCTCAGAAAAAGAAGAGGTCTTACTCTCACATAAAAAACTATATACATGCAATAAATGTTAAAATATACGGCCGCAGCCGCAACAAGTGTTTTTCAAAAAATTCAAAATGGGGGAAAATCTATATAACTGGAAGTTATGGGTTCTTCAGGCAAATTTGTTCCTCATGAGGAGAGGCATCTCTGTGCAAAGTTTCATGTCTCTACGACATACGGGGCATCAGATATGCCCATTCAAAGTTTGCAGTTTCAATCGGTTGCTATAGCGCCCCCCTTTGGCCAATTGATGTAATATTGCTTCATTGGCATCCTCCCATGACCCTCTACCACTGTGCCAAATTTCACATGGATTGACCAAGTCAGTGAGGAGAAAAACGTGGAACAGACACACACAGACAAGTTTTCGTCAAGTAAGATAAGATAAGATAAGATATAGTAAGATAGTTGTAGTTCTGGTGGAACAAATCCTAATAGATGGTGATGCCCCCAGAATTTTTTCTTAGTGGTGACTGGATGGGGTGACTGAAAATTTTGGGGTGGCGAACCAAAACTATAACTGAATTTCAGGTGTTCTATTATACTTGTAACGTTCAACACTATTTATGTTAATATGAGAGTTAAAGTTAATGTTACTGATATGCATAGAGTGATATCGGTACAGTTTACATGTTGAGTCCCCCAATCATCCAGGGTGACCCCCCCTGGCCACCCCTTGGCTGGACCACTGTGTATAGAAGCTGATAGTGGTTGAACTGTCCTCACACAGCCAAAAGAATTTCTCTCGTCAGGTCATGAAAGACATCTTCAGTTGGAGTCGAAGTTAGAATCTGGTGTGGAATTTTACATGAACTTACAGTCAAATTAAAAAGAAAACAAGCTGAGGGGTTATGCAGGGGAAGGGTCCCTGTCGGGGGTGAGTGGGTAAGGTTTGCTGCTTGCATCTCTGTGTTCAGAGCAAACTCATGCAGACCTATAGAGTCATCTATACAGTCCTGGCAAATCTATAATTCATATAGAAAGAGTGCATTTCAGAATGCAACCAAACCTGCTCGTGGTTTAAATCAACAGTGAAAAAAGTCTGCTGTTAGTCCGCAGCTTCTCAGGTTTTGTTACCTGCTCTGTGTGTGTTTTCACACACAGTGGCAAATCAAAACCAGGGAGTGCTGTTTGCAAAATATTTCCCAAATAGGTGTCAGTGTGGACAGTGTCCCGGGAGACTGAAATTTAAGCCTCCTCTGTGCTGCAGGTAGAGGCCAGAGCAGGTTATGGTCGGAGGGGAGGGATTTGGGCATTTGCATGGGCTTAGAGCACCTATTATGTTCCCACTAATACCAAGACTTGCATAGCCCTGGGTGTTGTTTTACACACCACACCCGAACCTTGCAGAAGACTCCATGCAGAGCAGGAGTGAGGGCTGAATCACTGGTTTGGCAAAATGGCCACAGCATGTAAAGTTTAATTACACTGTGTAGCTCTATATTTAAAAGAACAAAACATTTGGTTAATGCAGTTTATTTTATTCAGCTCAAATTTACAGAAGACAGCTAACAATAGAAACAAAGTTGTCAAAAATATGCAAGAAAAGTTGAAATATAAACTCTGAAAAGATCATAAATGTGCTTCTATGTGGGGTTTCCAGTAGCTCACTTAGATGAGGTCACAGCTCTGCACAGCTCTTCACTCAACATAAGGACTCTCATGTTTACCTGCGAGTGTATACATCATCCCACACATGCATATTTCCAAGGAAAGTCTTTGGTCCTGTTGTCACTATAGGTATGTAGAGTATATTCCACCCTATGAGTCATAGCTGTTCACATGTTTGCTAACGCGTCTAAGAGTTAGAGTGACAATGAGCCAAGAGTTGTAGCATTCAAAATAGTTCTGGTGAAACAATGTGGGAACGCTTCAAGCTCTGTTGCCACAGAACTGCTCGGCATCACCACAGGGTAGATTTCACTGCAAGATGTGTTTCCTTTTCAGCTGACCAGCAGCTAATTTGTATTGAAGCTAATAGTCACAAGTTAGCCAGTTAGCACATAAACAACACAATCTCATGTTGAAAGAACTAATCATATTTACCATGCGCTGACAAAAAGTTACACAAACTATTACGAACTGTTTCTGTTAAAGAGCTCATTGACTAAAAACATAATCTTTCCTACTATAACAAGTTTGTTTCGATCTCACGATCTCTTGACTCTAGCTTTTGTTTACTTTCCTCACTTCCATTTCTCCTCTCATGCATTGAACTGAGTGGCCATTAGAGTTTAATTTATTCATCAACAGGCTCCATTGTCTCCAACGCTGATTCAACATGCTAAATTGGCCAAAAAAAAGCAGACTAGAGGCCGGCTAGATCCAGAAACTAGGGCAATGGACACCCAACGATGGCCTGAAATTGACAAATGGCTGGCAAATGGCTTGGCGTGTCAGGACCTTAAAGTAAACATGCAAATATAAAACATAAAAATCAAGAATTCTTAATAGACATGGACAGATATATGTCAATAGCACAAGGAGGCTGTGAAACACTTCAAGGACCACACAACTGGAATACATATTAATGACTGCTGCAGATTACGCAGCACCACTTCTGTGGATCCACACTGTATATCCCCAAAACTGTCCTGCTTCTTTCTGAGACTGCTCTCATGAGAAAAACAACAGCACTGGTCATTTGTTCAAAAGCAGGTTGCGACGATGGAGGAGGTCATAATATTGAACCTTTAAGCATAGGCAGCACTGAAGAAGTGGTGTTCTGAGAGGTCATTAAGTACATCCCAACATGTGGACGGAGAATTCCTTTCACTATATTACTGATTGGTTCCATTCTGCCATTATTGAAATTCCCTCTTTTGATTTCTATGGTGGTATCTCGCTTAATCTGTGCTACACTGCCTCCACTATCTACAGTGGTACTGCTCCCTTTCATCCATATACAGCGATTAAATTTATGCTCAGTGCTAGATACAGAGACGGAGATGGAGACGCTGTATCTGTGCCATCATAAAGGACATGTGGAAGTATGAGGTAGTGACATTTACGTTTGACAAACAAATTTATTTTCACACGTAAAGGGAGTATTTATGAGCCTTAAGCTTCAGAAAACATGCACAAATATGGACGAAATTAATGCAGAGGGCTCTGTCCATCTCCGTATCTAAGTTGAGCATGAATGAGCCATGTGAATTATGTCTTAGAGGTTAAGACAGAAGTGAAAGTGTCCAAAAATCCCTTAGAGTCAATGTTGGGGTGAGTGGTTGGTAGTGCGTGCGAAGAGTCTGGAGACCTCAGATTGTTTTCAGTTTTCTCTTGACACTAATTTCAACTTTTTTAATTACTTTCTTCTAACCATGACTGCAGGTTGTCCTGGCACCATAGATGCAAGCCAAGTGTTATCAGCCATTATTGTTTTCATTTGCCACATAGCCTAAAAACATCTGGAACAGGTAACATAGAAGTGACGCGCTTGGTGTAAAACTTTCCCACTAAACTTGCAGCATTAATTGCCAAAACAAACACTTAGGAGGCTGTGTCCTGTACAAACATGCACACACATACTTGAAGATTTGGTCGACTCTCACAGGACGAAGATGTGAGTGTCTCTCACCTCTGTGCGCTTACATCTTCTCACCACAGAACAAAATGTGCTCTGGACCTTTGGTACAAACGTGAAGAGGAATTGTTGGACCGGTAACACAGCGATATTGTGCTGCTGACCTCAACACAGTGTGTGTGCTCTGATCCTGCCAGAGGCTTCTGAATCTCAAATGAACCTTTTTACTGCTTTTATTCAATGTGCTTGTCGGTGAGGTGCATTCATTTTTACTTTTTAATGACCTCAGTGCTTCGGAGATTCCCGGCTGTCACCCACTGGAACAGAAGATCATTGTTTGTGCCTGTTTTTGTATACTGTGAAAAGACACATGGACACGCACACTGCCAGGAATGTTTAAATCTTTAGGGTGATACAGTATGTGCACCTCTGAATCATCATGATTTACCTACAGCACAGAAAGTGGTTTATTTTTCCATGGAGGTTCTACTGTACTTTGTAAAAAATTGGCTTTGGGTTTACTGCTCACTATTGTCTTTGTTCGGCTGGGAAATTTGTTCAGAGAGACCTTGAGTGAAACTGAGGTTGGATGGGCAAGTCAAAGACAAGAGAATTTTGAGGAACTGTTGCCAACCACCAGACAGAAACATCAAAGTTGGACAATTCTGCCAAAGCCAAGATTAGATTCAGTCACAGCACAGGGCTTTTATACACATTGGTTTTTCACAGGAAACGTACAGTTTCTACAGTTTCATCACGTGCATACAGTCTTTGTCAAAATAAAAGTAAAACATAGGTAAAACCCTTCATATTTAGGTTTACTTTAAGGCAACAAAGGTGTGTGGTTAGGTTTAGAATAAAACATTATGGTTTGGCATAAAATTCCAACATGTTCTCATTGGCTACGGTTACATGATGGCTTCTCATTCAGAATGAAATAAATCTGAATAAAATCATTCGGAATTAAAGTCTTTCCAGGTAGTTTACATGGGAAATATTCATTCCGAATGAGGGTTTACACGGGAGATCAGTTTAATCGCCGTTTTTTGGGTCTGCGCTAGTCTGGGGCCGTTTAGTGGCCATTTTGGTAAGGAGCTGTAACTAGAGAGACAGGATCCGGAATTCGATGGATGCACCTTTCCATCAAAATAAAAGCACCAAGCTAATAAAAATGCAGTGAAACTTTTTAATTTAAAGAATATAATTTACAAGAAAAGCCCCAAGCCATTAAGTTAACCTTTTTCTTTTATTGTAAATCGATGGTGCGCCAGAATTTAAAGTTTTACTTTAGTGAATTTGGTGAATTCCGGATCTGCTCTCTAGACCGGAACCAGAATCCAGACAAAATTCAGAGTGAATGGAAACCAGGCTCTTCCCCGTACGTGAAGAGCCTGGTGATGCGAGGCTAGGTCTGCGCAAGGTTTGGGGCAGGGAAGGTTTTTGATTGGATAGGGGGCGGGGCGGATATTATGTGTACCGGAAGAAAACACTGTAGTCCTCGCTCCGGATAACAAGATGCTTGACGCCGCCGTTCTTGCCTTTTTCAGGCTTGTTTTGCTTATATTCTTGAAGCAGCAGTACGACAACAATCTTGTTCTGCTAATACTTCGTTTGTTGAGGAGGAGAAGAGAGGTAGAAGGTCGAAGAAGGGAGATAGAAGACCGTGTTGTGGTGAATGGAAACCGGTGAGTGCAACGAGTCCAACTGCTCTATCTCAGCCTGTTGCTATGCTGTATACGTCATCGTGCCAGAAGGGCAAGGAAACGAGCATGCGCAGAAAAAACGCAATGGCTGGAATCGGGTAGGAGGTGTATACAAGACAGAAAAATTCTTCCATTCGCGTTCTGAAAAGGAATATTCCACCCCTGTGCACCCGATTAGATTTTCTTTCAGGTTGGCTGTTTTCATTCGGGTTGAGGTGTTTACAAGGAGCATTTCTATTTGGGTAGGGCTTCCAACCCAAATGCAAAAGGAATACATGGCTCACGTTCACTCAGCAGATTTGTTCTTTTGAGTTATTTGTTCGCGAACACTACTGTGTATTACCTCGCCACGTGGCTGCACATTCTGCCTTTGTGTGTGCGATCTCTGATCAACCTACAGCCGGTTCCACACAGCTGTTTTGCCTTCCCTTGTGTGTTCACCTGGTAACGGACGCCGTGCTCCTCTTACATCACCTCCGGTCTGCCTCCCTCATGCTCTCCCATTACCATATGTGAAATGTCGTTGGACAATTAAAAAATATCTTGATCCTGATTTTCATTCCAAACAAAATTTAACGTCTACTCGACGTAAGAGTCCAACATCTTTCTGATGTCATATTGACATCCAGTGTCAGCTGGGGTCATTCTGTGTTCAATGCCTGTATGGCTTAGGAAATAAAAGACTTTTTAAATATGTTCTGGCTGGTCTTTGGGACCCTACGTCCAGACAGGGAGCCAGACGGGAGCAGCTCAAACTCTGAGTGTAATGGATGTGACGTATCGGCAGTTATATCCTTGACCTTCCTGTGTACAGCACTGTGAAATACTGAATTGTAAAGTTGTTTCTGTGACTTACCAATCACCTCCCCTGCAATGTTGACAATCTTGGCGAACTTGTTTTTGCTCTTTGCCCTGATAAAATGATAAAATGATAAAATAATTTCAACCAGGCTTCTGTATGCCAAGTATGTGTTGGCTGACACCAGAGCTCCTCAACTTCCCGGTTAACTGGCTCTCTTAAAACTCTCTCTGAGTTTCCATTAAATGTTCAGGTCTGATCAGTAACTGTGCCCAAGTACTTAAAATGTTTGACTCTTCCTACAAGATGGTTATTGAGGATACCACGGAGGATGTAACTGGTTCCATTTGATTTTGTTTGTTTTATAAGTTGTTTTATTTTGGCCACATAAATTTTCAGTTTACAAGCCGTATCATCCGTATAGCTGAACAGCTTGACATTGTGGCTGTGGGCGGTCATTTTCTTTGTGTAAATGGAAAAAAAAACAGCACATCGCTGTGTGGTGCTCGTCTGAATAGACCCTGTTCATCAAAATTCTCTGAGAAAGTAATTTTATTGGGAGTTCATAATGTTCATGTTTTGTATTTATATATGGGTGAAAAAAATTATGAATTCCAGTGCCATAAAAAGCTTCATGCAATAATTGTTTGCACCTGTTCATTTGCAGAATTCCTCAAATGACTGTGATCATCAGTGCAAAGCAGATGTGCAGGACATGCTCTGCATAAACACATGAATACACATTTATGATGATCCTTCTTGAAGGATCAAGGATAACATTTGCACTCAGATTACATCAATATGCACATGTTTTGTGAAACTGAATACATTAAGTGTAACATTTGCACTTGGATTACATCAATATGCACATGTGAAATTGAATATATTAAGTGCGTTTTCTTTGGTGTTTAATCACCTGAAAATATGAAATGTTGTGATTTTGTTACCTTAGAATGAGCCATTTATCTACATTGGAAATGGGACTGGCCTATGGAGATCATCACGTTGCACTGCCATGTTTCTACAGTAGCCCAGAATGGACAAACCAAATGCTGGCTGTGGATAGGGCTATTTGCGTTTTCGGGTCAGCCACCATAGTTAGAAAGCCACTCCGTGACAAGCGGCATGGGAAAAACACAGGTTTTCTAGCATGAAACTGATTTAGATCACCTAGTCCGTTTGTTTCGGAGAGGAAGAGACCTCTGTGGATAATTCAGTTCCCAGTAAAAACCTCCTGAACACTGAAAGAATTCCAGCTGGGAAAGGTTTTAGGTGACTGACAGCTTTAGTTTAAGAATATCACTTAAAGGGATAGTGCACCCAAAAATGAAAATTCAGCCATTATCTACTCACCCATATGCCAAGGGAGGCTCAGGTGAAGTTTTAGAGTCCTCACAACACTTTCGGAGATCCAAGGGGAGAGGAGGTAGCAACACAACTCCACCTAATGGAGGCTGATGGCGCCCTAGATTCAAACATCCAAAAACACATAATTGAAACCACAAAATATCTCCATACTGCTCGTCCGTAGTGATCCAAGTGTCCTGAAGCCCCGACATAAAAAGTTGTTTGGAAAAATGTCATTTGAACTCTGTTTTTAGCCTCACTGTAGAATGTAGCTCTAACTGCGTCTCTGTGCACCGCGCTCACGTGTGCGCGCTTGCACAGAGACGCAGTTAAATGCGCTTGCATTTTTGGGTGCACTATCACTTTAAATGGAGTACTGAAAATAAGAGCCACCTCTCACTGGTGTCATATGGATCTTTGAATGAAACCTAGAAATCGTGGCCTAAATGCATATTAGTGAATGTTTTATGGCAGGGCTGATGAAACTATATTTATTAGGTTATTTAATATGAATTTATAAAATTAAATTCTAATGATTCCCTGCTCCTAATCAATACAAGTGAAAGCCAGTCATTTGAGGGTACATGTGTGTGTGAGGTCTTTAGAAAAGCTTCGAAACAGTAGCCACACACTGAGAGACACAGTGAGGGGGGGTGAGAGAAAGGGGGGACCCCTAACCCTGCTTCTGATGATCTATAACTACCATTTCCTGCTGTGACTCCACAAAGCAAACTGTCTCAAAGCTGCAACGCTGCAACAAAATCTGTCTGGGGTCCTGTGTGTTCATGCCCAAATCCCTGTTTACATGAGACTGGCTTTTCCAGTGATGTTGCAATGCTGTGGGGCGTATAGAATTTCTACAGGCGTGGAGGTGTGGTGTAAGAGCTCAGCCATGTGAGGTAAGAAAAGACCATTCGAGGGCATGCTGATCGCTGCCAGTGTTGTTTTCTTTCTGAAGATGGTCTTTTCCAACATTTGTTTGTTTTCTCAGCTGCATCAACTGAAGATAAGTGGCAGGAGACAAGAGGGGAGAGCAAGACAACTATTAACATTATACTTCCTGTTGCTGTGCTCCCTAAAACCCTCCAACATTTCCTGCTGCTGTCCACTTTCCACAGACATTACCTGTGGTTTTTCTTTGACACTTAACAGTCAAATCTGTGTTTGTATTGTAAGTGTTAAGGAGATCATAAAAAAGTCTAACTTGTTTGCATTTCAATATGAAGGTATACTTCTTCATGTGTTCATATTAAAAATGTGTGAAATGGCTCGTTCATAGTGACAAACCCGCACAGAAGTAACACTCAGCCCTGTAGTTTCCTTCAGTTCTACAAAGCATTTTATCATCTTTCTTTCTTTTCATCTTTTACACATGAAAAATGTGACTTAGGAAAATTATCCTGGCAAAATCGACGTGCAGGATGAAACATACTTTTCAACATTTCAAGCAAGATTGGTGTTTTATTTTTGTTTTGTACAATTTTAGAGTGAAAAAACAAAAGGAGTCCCACACAAACCTTTGGGCACCCCAAGACATTTGAGCTCTCAGACAACTTTAACCATGGTCTCAGACCTTAATCAGCTTGTTAGGGCTCTGGCTTGCTCACAGTCATCGTTAAGAAAGGCCAGGCGATGCAAATTTCAAAGCTTTATAAATTCTCTGACTCTTGAAACCTTGTCCCAACAATCAGCAGCCATGGGCTCCTCTAAACAGCTGCCGAGCACTCTGAAAACTAAAATAACTGACGCCCACAAAGCAGGAGAAGACTATAAGAAGATAGCAAAGTGTTTTCAGGTAGCTGTTTCCTCAGTTTGTAATGTCATTAAGAAATGGCAGTTAACAGGAGCTGTGGAGGTCAAGATGAGGTCTGGAAGACCAAGAAAACTTTCTGAGCAAAGGCAAATGACTGCAAAAGACCTGCAGAAGTTTTGAAAGGACCATCGAAACAAGCCTGATGCTTTTTGGAAACAAGTCCTGTGGACTGATGAAGTTAAAATAGAACTTTGAGGTATGTTTGGAGAAAAAAGGAACACCTGACTAAATGTTAAACACGGGGTGGATGGATCATGCTTTGGGCTTGTGTTGCAGCCAGTTGCACAGGGGACATGTCACAGGTTGAGGGAATAATGGATTCAGTTAGTTCCAGTCAACTCTGGAAGCAAACATCACAGCATCTGTAAAAAAGCTGAAAATGAAGAGAGGACGGCTTCTACAACAGGACAATGATCCTAAACACACCTCAACAAATTCACAGTGGACTATCCCAAAAGGAGCAAGCTGGAGGTTTTGCCATGGCCCTCACAGTCCCCCGACCTAAACATTATTAACGATCTGTGGATAGACCTCAAAAGAGCAGTGCATGAAGACGGCCCAAGAGCTAGAGGCCTTTTGCAGGAAGAATGGGTGAAAATCTCCCAAATAAGAACTGAAAGAGTCTTAGCTGGATACAAAAAGCTGTGATACTTGCCAAAGGGGGCGCTACTGAGCACTGACCATGCAGGGTCCCCAAGCTTTTGTTGTAAGAGATTGAAAAGAAAACAGTAATCTTGCTTAAAATATTGAAGAAATGCACCATCTTTAACTTCATGCCTTTTGGAGATCAGTTCATCTTCTGCTTATTTAACTACTCACAGAAAACAGAATTTTGACCAGGGGTGCGAAAACTTCTGCATGCCACTGTATAATGTGGCATGAATTGGAGACATGAAAGTAAAGTAACCTACATGTAAGAAACATGTTCATCTCACTATTTTCTTTCTTTACATAAGAGCCAAAAAACTATCTTGTATAATAAACAAGAAGAAGAGGAAGAAAAGCTCAGTCCATGTCTGTACTGTACTTCTGTTCCAGCCAAGCAACACACACATTAATACATGGCTCCAGTCTTCCTTATTTTTGACACCGATAACAAACTACAGTGACTCTGCAAAAAGTATATGTTACACGCATTCGCTGTAATTAGAACTGTACAGTTTCCCCTTTGGTTTTCTGTTCATTGTGTACACTCAAGCACAAATACTGAAAGAGGAAAGAAAAACTGGCTCAGGATAGTTCTGTATTTTTCTGATGAATCCCAGTTCCTGTAATCTGATTCAATTATATTGATGCATTAGCCCTTAAGCATGCAATAATAAATGAGGTCTGTCCTACTGATTTAATGTCGTATTTTATAACTTATTTGTGCCCTTATCTTGCATTCATCTTCATCTCTAACTGAACTATCAACATCCAGTGACAGATGACTGCTAACACTAATATTAGTCCTGGTTGCTATATTTAGCATCAGTGTGAGCAGGACCTAGGTCAAGCAGTCCTCCTCACACCAGTGTCCCCAGCAAAAATAACTCCATTAACTGTTTCCCATGCACCATCCTCTCCGCTTCCTGTTGTCCCCCCACGCCTCCAAACACACACTCTCCAGCTCGTTGTCTCTCTCACACACATGTACATATACACACGTACACACACATTTCCTGTCATGACAAGGCTGAAATTAAAACAGGCTGTTAGGTTGGACCCCTCCAGAAGCCGACAGTGAGATTAGGGACATTTTCTCACAGTCTTAATGGACAGACAGTGGCGGACTGGTGTGATGGGATACAACTTGGCTGATATGAGTGTGTGGTTTGTCACATACAATGATAAAAATGACAGGGATCATGACATAATTGCGTAAAAGTCAATTCTTGCAGCAGGCTCAATTTAAAGCTAAACTAAGTCCAGTTGCCAGGTTATAAAGGCTTGTCTTGGGCGGTTTCTCATACTTGTGTCCTTTAAATGACGCCCTGAAGGTAAAGTAAGTGGACGAAAATCAAACAAAGACTTATTTAAGCATGTATATGTGTTTGTGGGTGTGTGAAGGGGGTGCAGCCACTCAGGAGTCAGGGTTCACGGGAGCTCTTGTCAGCAGTGGGAGCATGTCAGGACCTGACAGTGGTTCGCACACTGGTGCAATATGGTGACCTATTAGTTTACAACAGGCTTCATTGGCTGACATTATGTTAGAATGTCTCGGGCAGGCTTGTGGCAATGTAGAAATACAATACAGATAAAATACATAAAATACAATCTGGGAGTAATCTTGGGTTTAAAGCTCTCATCAATATTTTATATCAATAGGTCAAACTGATGCGTGATGTAAAAGGTGTCTCTCATCTATAGACTGTTTAAAATGGTGGATGTAGCTACCATGATGTCACCAGTTGGTTTGTGGACTCTTGTTTTGAATCCTCAAGTTCAGCATTTTGTTTTTTTTTTGGGGGGGGGGGGGGGGGCAGAAGTGACCATATTTGAGCGAGGAGCGAGGGGAGGCTCTGAGTTATTAATTTTAAGTAGGTAAGTAAGTAAAACTTTATTTATATAGCACCCTTCCCAGCACGAATGCACAGAGTGTTTTACATCAATAAACAATACAATAAAATACAAGATAATAAAATAAAATAAGGACTCAGAAATTAACAAGGTAAAAGCGTAGAATAAGACAACAAATAAGAAGAGAACAAGACAGTGGTTGGCTATAAGTGGGCGAAAGCCTGCCTGTACAGGTGAGTCTTCAGCTGCTGTTTAAAAGTGCTCTCAGATGGGGCTGAACACAGGGCCACAGGGAGGGCATTCCAGAGCCTTGGGGCCACTACCCCAAAGGCTCGGCCCCCTTTGGTCTTTAGTGATCGGCTGGAGGAATATGGAAGGATGAGATCAGATATGTAGGAGGGGGCCTGACCGTGGAGGGCTCTGTGGGTAAATAACATGACCTTGAAATGAATTCTGAATTGGACCAGGAGCCAGTGCTGAGCAGCAAGGATGGGGGTGATGTGGCATGATTTCTTGGACCTGGTGAGCAGTCTAGCAGCGGTGTTTTGAACTAGATGAAGTTGGCTGACGGATGATTTGTTGAGGCAGGTGAACAGAGAATTACAGTAATCAAGTCTGGATGAGATTGATTGAAACTTTTATTTCCAGACTCAAGTCCATAAATACGCAAGACAAGTACAATACAGAAAATATAAAAAGTCAGTTTATATATAAACATTTCAGCCAGTGCACCCTCAGACTGGAGGTATAGCGGGCACAGCTCAGAGTGGGATTTACAAGTACCATTATGATACCATTCCCAGATTCCTCCAGCATAAATTTAAACATTAGGTTTCTTAAAATGGCACTGAATGTGCTCATTCCTGCAGTGACAAACATCTGGCTGGAACTCCCCCCTCTGGGTATTTTTAAAAGAATGCGCATAGCATCATTGTACGCAACTTGCAGCCCCTGCATGCTAGATTTTTTGTAGCTTGACCTCAAATGGGCGAAGTAACGTGGTGTGCAATATGCTTTGAACAGGGCCACCTTCACCTGTTGTGAACAGAAGCTGAACTTGCGTGCAATGGTGTTTGCCTGGGCGTATAATTTACAGCATTGTCTATATACATCATCATCATCATTCAATTGATCAGTTATAAAATGTCCAAGGTATTTAATCCTTCTACAAACCTCAAGATTATTGCCAGACAGTTTGAACCCAGGAAAAGTGAACTTATTACCCTGCTTGGTTCTACATATTAAAACAGCACTCTTGCTAGCATTATATTTAATATCATGTTTTACTCCATACTCAGTGCAGATATTAAGGAGTTGCTGTAGTCCAGCACTACCTGGGCTAAGAATGATATTACTTGGCTTCACATGTGACTTCAAGAGCTAACATGGTCGCAGAGCCACGCGTGGTGATTAGAGGATTACAAGTACTGTTAAAACAGATGAAAACATTAAGACAGGCATCAGTTTTCAGTGAGACAGTGGGGTCATCTTTCTGAACCCCTCCCACAGTTTTCAAGTTACAGAGTCCGCCGTTGCCAGGCTGTTTGTGCTCTCAAGTATGTTTTTAGAAATACAGCTGACTTCAACACACGAAAGAGCAGAAAAAGATATCCCACAGGTAAGGTTACAAACATGCACTGCATTTGGCCTGTATTAGTTTACCTGTAGTAACAGTGAATGTACTGTGAGTGAAGGAGTTAACTTGACCATCCAGTAGATGTATGTAAAAAGTAAACACTGTGTGCAGACAGAGGATACAGGAGGTCCAGATACAGGTCATACAAAACTACAGTACATAAACTGTTAACTTTATCCAGTAGTGGTAATCTTTAATTTTTTATGAAGGCAGAAACTTTTCATTAGCTGTGCCATGCATGAAGGAGAACTACAGTTGCTGATGCGAAAACACAAATGGCCCTATCTTGATTTGTCCTTTCTGGGCTACTGTAGAAACAACATGGTGGAGTCTGTGGAAGAGATCCTGCCTCATATGTGGATATAAACAGCTCATTCTGAGGTAACAAAAACATTATTCTTATTTTCAGGTGATCATAAACTAATTAAAGTTATAAATATTATACACTATTTCTGCCAATAGATGCCCCTAAATCCTACACACTGGACTTTTTAAAGTCTCGATCTGTGGCTTGAACGGTTCCTCATTGGGGTTAATATGCTTACTTGCGTCTTTTTGCAAGAGATGAGGAAATCATTGATATCAGTCACATGAGTTTTTGTGCAGAGCTGGAGATGGAAAATGTTTAAACACCTTTTACAGTTGTTGGAAAACAATATAGTTTAAGAAGAAGTTATTCATGCTGAAGTTTTTTTTCTTAAACAACAATTCACCCATATGCCCACTACTTCTGCACACTCCGTCTGCCTATAGTGCGGGTTTGGTTCTTGTATCTGTACAGGCACATGGAGCTAAACCTGGCAACCTCACTTTGACAAATAGGAAGTGGCACTCATCTATTATCAGTGAGGAAATATTTCCACCACCAAACTGTCGCCATTACATTTCTGTTAATAGTGTGTAAGACTTAGAGGAATTTGTGGCGTCACATGGTGAGGATTTCAGATTGCAACCAGCTGAAACTTCTTCCAGTTTCTTAAGCATTCATTATTTGGGAGATTTGTTAACAGGAGCCAAATTATCCCCAGAGGTCTCCTCCTCTCCAAAACAATGGACCAGGTAATCAAAACAACAGGTTCACATTACAAATCAGTGTTTCTTTTTCACTGTTTGGCATGTCGCACATAAGTTGCTAGCCCTGCGCCTGCTAATGTGTGCTCACCTATTTGCTCTGATAACTTAATGTGTGCTCACCTACTTCTGATCTAGATGTTCAGGAGATTTTTACCGGGAGCTGAATCACTGCTGAATCAACTTGGGGATTTAAACCGGTAAAAACACTGAATAAAGCAGTTTCACGTTACAAATCAGTGTTTCTCTGATGTTGTTCGGCCTGTTGGAGACAGCCCGTTACCCCAACACCTGTTCACGTGTGCTCACCATTTTTCTCTGATGCCTTAAGATCCAGACGTTCAGGAGGTTTTCACCGGGAGCCAAATTATCCACAGAAGTCTTTTCATCTCCAAAACAAATGGACACAGTGATTTTGACAACGAGTAATTGTAAAAAGACAGAATAAAACAGTTTTATGTTAAAAAATCTGTTTTTCCGACACTTTGTTGTGGAGAGGCATCTAACTACAGATGCCTTTGCAGAGCAGGTGTTTAGTTTGTCAGTTCTAGGCTACTGTAGAAACATGGCAGTGCAACACGGCAAGCTCCATAAATGAGGACTTGCTCCCTGTGTGATACAAACGGCTCATTTTAAGGTAACAAAATCACAAAAACTCTTATTTTCAGGTGATTATATGCTAAAGAACACACATTATTATATCATAGTCCATTTCTGCCAGTACATCCCCCCCTAAATCCTACACACTGGACCTTTAAGTTAAGCTAGGTTTATACACAGCATGTCCTGACTCCAGCTTTATTATTAATTCAAAATTTAGACTAAAGTAGACAAAGGTAGAAGAACAGCACCCATTAGAATCGCAATGGAATTCATTTCAGTAAAGAAAAGGTACTGAAATGGGGACTTGTTAGTTTTGTTCTTGAACTAAAGTCTGACATTTTATGTTCATGTCACACAGATAGCTACCTGTTACCCCCACCCATTATTTACATTTAAGAGTCATTGTGACTCTGACAGCTTGTTTTGGTATCAGTGTGTCAGTGGAAAACTACCAGCCTGTCATGACCACACACTTCTTTATCAGTCCATTCACTGGGATGTGGCTGTGCAGAAACCTGACAGGCAGGTTTTAGTCGTGTGTTGCAGGTGGCAGTGGCGGTGGAGGTGGGGATGGTGGTGGGTGTGGTGGGAAGAGGGCTCATTACAACACCACATTACACTGCTCCACCTATTACTCACCCTCTGGCTATTCATTCCGTCAAAACAAAGTGTTTGCAGTCTGCAGGGTGCAGAAGTGACAGCAGGACAGAGGTATATATGTGGTTCATTGTCGCCATCATGTGGTGGCTACTAAAACAGATGTTAAATACAAACCCACTGAACCAGACTTGTTTTACTGTCACATTTAAAATATTATAGTAATTGGTGAAGTCAAAGTATCATGGAAAAAGCAGCTTGGTTGAATCAGTGTTACGTATCCCCAAGTTTTTTAAGTGTGCTCTGTACATTTCTAAAGGTTGGTAGATCATTGTCTTCCCGTAAGAGAGAAGTTGCTCTAATTAAATCAGCTAACCAACATTTTATTTTAAATTCTTATGTGATCATAGTATATTTGGTGCTGGGGCAACTCCACAAATGCAGAATCATCATATTCAGTCCTGCAGTCAGTGGTGGAAGATGTACTCTGATCCTCTACTGAAGTAAAAGTAGAATACTACAGTGTAAAAATACTCTGTTACAAGTACAAGTCCTGCATTCAAAATGTTATGTAAGCAACAGAACAAAAGCACTAGTATTGGCATCAAAATATGCTTTAAGTACCCAAAGTAAAAGTACTCATTATGCAGAGTGGCTAATTTCAGAATACTGTGCATTAAATTACTGGATATTAATATATGATGTATTTATGTATAAAAATCTAAAAAAATCTAAAAATTTAATGTTGATGAAGATGGAGCTAATTTCATGTACTTTACATACTGTTATGTAGCTAATACTATGACATAATTTATTAGTTTATCTATATTTTGTATCAAGGCAGTAATTATCATATATATTGGGGGATGGTCAAATATTCTAAAAAACAACAACAACAACAACAACAACAACAACAACCACAACAACAACAACATAATATTGTGGTGCACTGCAGTTCTGCATGTGGTTTGTCCAAGTGGTGTTACTGTAACCCACCAGAACACGGCTCACAGGCATATCCAACTAACATTAATGTCTTAATTACTTTATTTTTGTCAGTTAGTCCATGTGAAGTCTGAGTAAAGTGTCAGTAATTTATTTCATTTCATTTCACTTCATTTATTGTATATCCATATAGTGTATTGTGTAGCTGTGCTTGCTTATAATAAGTAGGAAATAAGTTTTCACATTTCTATGCGTCAGACTCCCTAAGCAGAGTTGTTTTAAATAAAAATTTAAGTAAAATCAGGAAAGGCTCTCTGATAAAAGTTTGTTTTAATAAGGGACTTTAAAGAGATCACTGACCCAGCATACTTGATTTACCCAGGCAGACTGTTTCCATGTCTTGGGGCCCTGACAGCAAACTCTGTCCCCTTTATATTAGTTTTCAGCCAGGACTCTGAAACAGACAAAAGACCTCTGCCTGAGGATGTTAATGTGTGTCCTGGTGCGTACAGTGCTAAGAGGTCAGAGATATAGCTGGGAGAGAGACCATGAAGAGCCTTAAAAGTAATCAGTAAAATCTATTCTAAAACATACTGGGAGCCAGTGTAAAGAGGCTGAAATTGCGTGATGTGATCGCGTCTCTTTGTTTTGGTTAAAAGCCTGGCAGCTGAAATCTGGAGTCGATTGATAGATTTTTGAGTCAGGCAAGAAACAAAGCTGTTGCAATTAACAGTTTTAACAATTAAAATGACGTGGAGTAGAAGTAAAAAGTAGCATCAAATTGATATACTCGAGTAAAATTAGTTTAGCACTAGAGTAAATTTACATTGTTACCTTCAACCACTGCCTACAGTGAAACACTTCAGCTTCAGTGAACCTGAACCCCTCTGCGAACACATCCAGACAATAGCTTCTTCATTTCTATGTCCAGACAGACAGTATTGCAACTCATCAGAAAACTTAAATGAAACTAACATTCTCAACCCCTTAAAAGTCACATGTTGTGTCCAGCATGAGGCTTGTGTTATCTTTGCAGAGAATGAACCATTTAGCTTGGAAGTCTTAAGAATAGGAAACAGGTCTATGAACCCTGTGACTCACACACTAGTGATGCACATCACCAGTATGTTAATTCCACTACAGAAGAGACTCGATGATCACTTAAATTAGGTGGGGAAAAAGTGGATATATTGATATTGGTATTGGTTATCGGCCAAATGAGTTGTTACATATCATTACATCAGATATCGGCAAAAAATCCAATATCGTGCATCCCTAACGGACACTGTTTTCATTCTTTGCAGCGATGAGTGGATTTCTGTCTTCAGGGTCGAGAGTACAAACCCAGCAGTGTGAAAATGAGCCTTAAAGGATACATCTAATTCCTTGCTGCTTCCGTGCTGAGCTCTCCTCACCATTCCTCTCTACGTCTGCACATTCATCAAGCTGAACAGACTGCAGCAGAGCTGAATAGTTTTTTAAAATGGTCTGGATTATCTTTTTTTCTCCAAAACGGTAAGAATGGCATCAATGTCTGATTCTCTAAGGCTGGGGAGAACAGGACTAAGAGCTATCTCACTGAGCTCTCTGCTAAAAACTCTTCAGTTTTTCCTTTTTCTTCATTTGGTATCATTTTTTCATTACATTCTCATCCTCCTGCAGCACCAGCACCAAGGTCTTTAGGCCTTTATCACCTCTTCTGTTACATCACATTTTGCCCCATGGAATGGGTAGGATGAGTAGGATTCTCGTATTCATGACTTTAGAGTGTTAATGTCAAGACAGCTGTGCATTTGCATCAATAGTTTGTAAGTGTTAAAAACACTGTCAGACTAACACTATCTTACTATATAATGATGAAAAGTGTGTGTGTGTGTGTGTGTGTGTGTGTCTGTGTGTGTCTGTGTGTGTGTTCCATGTTCTTCTCCTCACTGACTTGGTCAATCCATGTGAAATTTGGCACAGTGGTAGAGGGTCATGGGAGGATGTGAATGAAGCAATATTACATCAATTGGCCAAAGGGGGGCGCTATAGCAACCGACTAAAATTACAAACTTTGAATGGGCATATCTCATGCCCCGTATGTCGCAGAGACATGAAACTTTGCACAGAGATGCCTCTCCTCATGAGGAACAAATTTGCCTCAAGAACCCATAACTTCCGCTTATATAGATTTTCCGCCATTTTGAATTTTTTGAAAAACAGTTCAAATCGATCTCTTCCTAGGAAGTTTGAGCGATCTGCATGAAACTGGGTGAACATAATCTAGGGACCAATATCTAAAGTTCCCTCTTGGCAAAAGTTGGAAAACTTACTAAAACTGAGCTTCTATAAGGCAATGAATATTGCGGAGGGCGTGGCTCATCACATAAAGGTGTATAACATCTCAAGGGTTTCACCGATCACCACGCAACTTTGTAGGCATATGACCACACATAATCTGAGGGGACCCCTCCATTATTGACCCCATCAAACAAAATGGGGGCGCTAGAGAGCTAATTTCTTATCTAGGCCTAACCACCATATTGATTTTTACTAAACTTGGTAGATATGTAGAACAGGACGCCTCAAGGTGACTGGAGAAATTTAACTCTAAGTGGCAACTGGGTGGCGCTATAACAACAGAAAAATGCTTAAAAATGGCTAAAATGCGACCGATCGCTGTGGCTCCTCCTGTGGCCCAATGTTTGTTTTTTTTCTAATTTTTGGTATGACTAAGTCATGGTATGGTATGCTGTACATAATCACGGAAACTGTCAGTGTGTCATTCTGTCAGTCAGTCATTCTACCAGTGTACCCCACTTTTAAGTCAATACAACATACGAACACTTTAACTATCTGCCTTTCAATGTGCTACCTCAACTACTAATGCACAGTTTTAGCCCATTAACTATCCCACTATTGGCAATGGTACTACTGTACTTTCAATAAAGCAATCGTACTATCAAATTCACAAAAACTCTGTCTGAATACATTGCTCTTCTTCATGGGTTCAGTTGACTATTTAATCTGCAATTTCCTATGACCTGTATCCCAAACACACACCATGTGAAACTGTACGTGGGCAACTGTGCACTCAATGGGTATGGACTAGTATCTATTAAATATGGTTTTAATTGCTTGGAACAACAATCTTTGGCAGACATCATCCATGTTTGTTTGGTGCGTCGGCACTATAGTGTTATTAAGCATCAAATAAAATATGTCCGACAACTCAGAAACTGTTTGGTGACCCTTCATTTGGCTGCTTACTGTCAGGTAAAATATTTTAATAGTGTTAGTATTTGCTGAAGACAGCTGTGCTGGGTCAGTGTTAGTTCAGGTTTATGATCCAGCATCTTTTCTACTGACAAATATACCTGTAAATTATCCATAACAATACTATTACTACTATATTATTTGATTATTATACTTGTTATTGTTTTAATTTTATTTTGTCTCTGGGTATTCTACTCTTTTATTTTTGTATTATTCTAATTGTCTGATTTTTTGTGCCTCAGTGCAGTCTCCAGGGTGGTTAATTGCCAACATCATTTATCTGTTTTATTGTTGGTATTTATCTTTATGGTTGGTGTTCTTTCTTTCTCATTAACTCTATGTATTGTCTGATTTTATCTGTGTAAATCCTGCAATGTTTTAAAACCTGGTTCAACCATGTAAAGCATTTCCAAACTTAATTTTGAAAGTGCTTTATACACAAAAAGTAGGGTCAGTTTAAATTTAACATTTAATCAACACACGGTGTGAATCCATTGCTTTTCATCTTGCATTAGTCCAAAGTTGTAACTGAACCTTCACTTCTTCTAAATCATGAGTGCCAATGAGGAGTGCCATATCACTCATATATTGTCTGGGCTGGTCCCAACAGGCTGCTGATACTGGAAAGAGTGAGATTCATTTTTTGTGCCCGCATACATATGAAAGCATGTTCATGCGTGATGAGGGAATCCTTTCCAAGCTGCAGCTTATCCAACCCCAACCCTTTGTCAGTCACAAAGACACAGAGCAGCCCTAGTTTATCTGTTCTATTCTATTCTGGGAATGGTTGGTGACCAAAAAGGAACAGAGCTGCACTGCACAGACCAGAGAGAGCTGCACTGCAACGCAGCACATCAACTTAACGTTACTGTTATTTGCTGACATCAAACTTGCTGTTCCTCTTATGGTGTTTTTTTTGTCCTCTCTTTTTGTGACCTAAAGGATAGTCCACTTCATCCTCTCATGAAGTTGTACACATTAACACCCATAAGACGAGGGGTAGACAGGGCCCTTGATGGGCCCATGGAGGGACACCCAGCTCTGTCTGCAGGTCATTTCAAGCACTTCTGGGGGCCCTCTGCTGGCCACAGAGGCCCTAAGCAGGCACTTTGGTGAAGTGTTGGGGCAGAGCAGCTGCTGTCAGTGGCTGCACTGTCAGAGCTCGGCCTTTTGAAAAGAGTAATGAGCAATAAATGTATCATGTAAAGTGTCACATCATCAATCAATCAATCAATCAATTTTATTTATAAAGCCCAATATCATCATCTCTCCTCTCTGTAATAGTTTTCCGAAACTGGCAGTGGAAGAAAAGAGCCTGTGTTCATGTCCTTGTAGCCCACTATGGCTTTACTGCAACATATATGGTCTTTGTATGGGTCCTATTTGGGTTGCCAGTCATCCTTAACGTCTAGTATCCTATGTGGAGCCCAAATGTACATGATGGCAATTCCAAAGGTTTGCATTACAAAGACTAAGGCATTTATTTAAATTAGAGAAAAAATATCTAATAAAAGGTTGACTGCAGCATGAAAGCTCCAGCCACAGTCAGAGGAGCTTTCTAAAGCATGTGCACTATGGGCCCAAAACAAAGAAACACTGAAAAAGTTTTTGTTGGTGTATATGCCCCCACTGAGCATCTCTTTTTTGAATAAATAGGTTCAAAACATTCACTTGTTTGGCGTTTCGCTTCACTATATTTGTGTTTTTTCAGTGCTGTGTTTCTTGGATACCTGTTGCTTACAGTCTTGCACCTAGTTGCTGCCCATTTATAAAGCTCTAAACTCACTTGAGTGCTGTAGGGGTTCATGCAACAACACAAAGTCCTATCAGGGGCCAACCTACTGCCCATATTTAGACACCAGTGTCATGTGACTCACCACTGTATCTTTATAGTGGTGACACAGACATAAACAGATGAACAGAAAACAATCAGTGGTACCCCCAGAAATGTTTCATAGGGGTGGACAGATGGGGCCACTGGAGCCGTTCCACACTGTCCCCATGTTTGGTCCCCCCTCTGTTGGGGTACTCTCACTCTGCTCAGGGCTGAGTTGTGACTGGTTTTGAGGCTCATGTAACCACTGTTCATACTGTGGAGAGTTTAACATATATTAGTAAACTATAACTATTAAATGTAAGGAAGTTTTTCTGTCTCTAGCAGCAGCTGGAGTCGGAGAAAAAAAAAAAACTTATTTCACTGGGCCGACTGCAACTTTTAAGGTGGAACGTTCACTTGTAATGTTACTTAATGTATGAGTTGACGACGTGACTCAATCAACACACTTTCAATTTCACTGTGACAACTTTGACTGTTCCAGTAGTTTTTATTGTCTCTCTTGGATGATATACACTTTTAGGAATGAGCGGATCTTCAAGCTTTTAAAAATATGTATTAATTTCGACCGGATTACGTGAACTGTATATATTCTAATCCTCGCTTGAAGAAGTGTTGCAGGGTGTTCCTGTGGGCTACGGCAACACTAAACCCCTGAGCTTGCCTGAGAAGGACTAAATGCACAAACCTGCTATTTTTACATATCCCAGCCTGTTCTGTTTTGTTCTGAAAACATCAGGGTGCAACATTATTCTGTGGACGATAAATGAAGTGCTGTGTCACCAGTGATGAGGAAACACAGTGAGTGCTGGACGGAGCTGTGAGTGACAACAACCCCGCCCACGTTTAACAGTATTGTTTGCGGTGGAAACGCTTGGGTCTAGGTACCATGTCTGAAGGGTTATTGTTGGGTCCAAAGGAACCACACCAGAAGTGTTTGGTGGGAACAGGGCTTTACAACTCATTTTGATTCAGATATCCTGAAGTGAGACTTAAAGGGACCAACGATAAGACCCTTGTACTGTTAATGAACAGTATGGTGTTTTTTGGTGGGCGGGGCTTAGCTGGAGACAAAACAGTTCTCCACAGATGTTGTTCTGTTGGCTTGATTTCGACACTGGAGGAAGATGACACAAGCCTCTCTGAAGAGGTTACGTTAGGAAATATTCATTTATTCATTCTGTTCTGGCACAAACTGGACCGTTCGTAAATTCAAAGCTAATTCAGTCTATGAAGACGGAGCGGCAGAGAGCTGAGCAGAGTGAATGTATGATTAAATTAACCGTCCATTAATTCATGTAGAAATATAACGCTCCATTTCTTCGACCAACAGGGCTCTCATTTTAGCGTATAGAGCATCACACTGATTTTACGAACGCACCATGTCAGGTCATTCACTCTCAGGGATCGTGAATGTTACTTTAAAATGTAAACACTGACCAACAGGACCAGACTGGTCGACCCGTATGCTCTCACTCAGTGGATGGATGATGTCACAGGAAGCTTTGTGGTTGATTACTATGCCAATCTCACAAAGGAGGACGACACTTGAACGGTTTCCTCCAGTTTGTTTTGCTATTGAAGCTAACGTTGGCTAATGCGCTAAAAAAGCATTACGGATAAATCCAATATTCCTCTTAATACCTCCCCAGTTTCTGATGAGGTGGACATGATAACCCTGAATACACATAACGTTATTCATCCCCACAACAGGAAATACTTTCCCCCTAACCTGATATGAAGTGTGGGCTAAACGTGAGCATTTGTGATGATCGCCACTATCCAGTCCTTACATCTTATCGCATGTTAGCTGTGATTGTTTATGACGGGCAGCTGGTTTGCGATAAAATTTAAGTTTTGAGCCATGACTCCTTCTATTCTGGCTCCCAGTAACACAGCAAGATGACATTTTGAGACTCCTGTGTAATAATAATAATAATAATAATAATAATAATAATAATAATAATACATTTTATTTAAAAGCGCCTTTCTCAACACTAAAGGACACTTTACAGAGCATTAAAAACACAATTAGAGTCATAATTAAAATAAATAAAAACAACAGACAAGAGTGACAGAAAGTAAAAATGGATGTGGGCAATTAAAGGGAATATGCAATTTGGAACAGATGGGTTTTGAGTTGTGATTTGAAATGGGGTAGAGAGTCCATGTTTCTGAGGTCCGGGGGGAGAGAGTTCCAGAGTTTGGAAGCAGAGCGACTGAAAGCTCTGCTCCCCATGGTGCTGAGCCGGGCGGAGGGCACAGAGAGGTGGAGGGAGGAGGAAGGAGGACGACCTGAGGAGCCTACAGCCCTGTGGTGGAGAGTCGTGTTTTGTCTTTAATGAAATGACATCATGGTGACTCCGGCAATGAAAGGGTCTGTTGTATCAAGGGGGCCATGACCCCCTCTGGCCATCCCTTGGGTGCACCACTGATAAAGACAGACACATAAAAACCTTCAAATAACTTAATTTAAACATATTAAACACGGTTTCATTCACAAAAACAATGATGACGTCACCCCCATCAGGAATAAACAGTGTAGTCCTGAGTGGAGGTTATCTGAACACCCAGAGGCCCGTGAGACGTTCAGGAATGCAGTATTTTCACATTTCATTGCATCTCCCTGTTACCATATGGGCCAACATGGACATCTGGTATGTCCGCAAAGTTATTACTTCAAACAGATTAGGTAACAGCAGAGACTGTGTGGTTTTAATGTGGACGGTACTCATGGGGATAGTTTGTTTTCTGTGTGATTTCCTCGAAGCTTGATTCCCACCGGGGAAAAACGAGGCGTGCCACCCGGTGGCCGCTGCGCGCTTCCGCGTCACTTCCTTGTTCTTCAGTGGAAGGCGAAAACTTTTCACGGGTCAGACACGTCCGGGGTAGCCACTTTGTTTTCGGTTAAGCCAGCGTTAAATGTTGTAACCAAACATCTAATTCCTCCTTCATTGCTCCGAGCTCGCTCCGAGCCGACACAGAGTTAGAAGTTATGGCTGACAGCCGAGAAGAAGAGGACCGAGAAGGAGACCAGGAGCCTCAGGGCGCCGTGGGTGGGGAAGGTATGTGAAGCCATGTCAGGTGTAACAGACCAGCTGAAGCGACCATTTTTTCACTAAAACCGAACTTTGTTGGATTTCCTCTGAACTTTAGTGTCTAATTTAACTTCCTGGTGACGTCATGTTATCTTATCAAGGACGGAGAGACGTCTGTATCGAAGTTTGCTTCCTCTCGTCACCCTCACCTTCACCCCTGTCCCTCACCCCGACTTGTCGTCCCCTGTGGTGTTTAAGGCCCAAACCTCACCCTAACATCAATCAGATATCTGTGCCACAGCTACCCAAAACCTAATCACCGTGCATACAGGAGGAAACCGCAGTATCTGAGGAGGAACAGGGCTGTATCTGAGGTGTATTGAACCCTGAGCTAGCGTCAGCTGTGTTGTGCAAGACTACCTGACATTTATCACGTTACCTGGTGAGAGAGACAGCTTTACTGCAGTTCCTGTGGTTAACCCCCAAAATGGAGATCAAACACTGAACAATATGACTGTGGTTCTTTTGATGTGTATCTTATGACATAGCAGTCAGGGGTGTAAATATAACCAGTGCAGGCAGTACGGTTGCACTGGGGCCCCGGGGGAGGTGCAGTAGTTGTAGTCGGGGTGTAAATCACCAGTTACATCACAATACAATATTATATTGACTCGTTGGACAACAATACGATATTTGCTGATATTACAAAGTCTGCCATGATATGATTTGATGCGATTAAGGGGCCTGCGATCGATATGAGACGAAATCTGATCATTTAACACAGCCTGTCACAGACGAAGCTGCCATCCATTTATTTTTTGTAGCGATGGCGAGATGAAGCTTCTTGAAGCCTTCCAGCCGAATGGTTCACAAAAAGGTTAATTTCTCAAGGCTTCATGTGCACACAAACCCCCCTGCTGATCAAAGACTGTTGGTGTGTCTCAAATCACATACCTCCCAGGGCTTGACGCTAACTTTTTTCCCAAGGAGCACATGTGCTCCTAAGTTGAAAAAGTAAGGAGCGCACAAAGAACTTTAGGGGCACAATATAAATTGATCAAATAATGTGTTTTCCGTAATAAACGTGATGCAAATAGACATTTACAAGCAAAATTATTTAATGAATTTGTATACAAAATGTACAGAAAAGTAAAATCATCAAGTTTTGAAAAAATATTGCGATTTAATTTTGTCTTTAATGTTATTATCTTATATATATTATCTTTGCAAGATGATTATCTTATAGCCTATAATGTTCAGTGTTTCCTCATCCCTCAGTTGGGACCCATGGTACAATACCAGTGAAAGTATCATGGTTCTGAGGCAGATGTGCCTTTTGTCATTTATAAAAAGATAAATCACTTTTCTATAATACATCACTGATATTTCAATGGAATAAATTACTTATTGACTTATTCATACTTCAAAAACAGCATCGATCAGTGATGAACATAGGGGGGATCAAAATAAAATAAATAAATGAAATTAAAAAAAACACCCACCCTCCTCCCCTGACAGTCTCTTCATAAGTAACGAACAGTCCCTAAAGTTTCTCCTCTGATACGACACATACTGTGTGCCCCCATGGCTCAGCTGTTCAGGTACTTTTGGGCAGTCATGACAACAAGTTATTCACCTGGAGCCGGACTTCTTCGCCGGTAAGCCGTTATAATGCGCCGCCGTATTTGACAGGAATACGTATTCCTGTCCGTGTCTGTGACCCCCGTTCAACCCACAACCGGCGGGATTCGCCGTTATTGTTTATCGCCTCACTGCCGACATTTTACTCCATCCGTCACTGCACGCTGTTTGATTGCGTTATCAAAACACGCCGCTATTATTCGGCCTTGCTTTTCACTTATTCCACCGAATAGCGAATGTGTGTTTTTTTGCAATATTCGGCCGAATATATTCGGTGCATCCCTAAATAGGAGCCTTCCCCCACTCCCCACTCCCCTCACCGCTGCTCTCCTCACTATACTGGCTGCTGCGCTGTGCAAGTGCACAGATGTCTCAGAGTGGTGGTGCACTTGCAAAAATGTTTTGAAGGAGCAGCAGCGACGGCAATAATAACGAATGTAGCGGAAACACTGATGTTATTACTATCCTAAAACATTCTCCAGGTCCAACTCTGCAGGACTTATTTCCATCCTGCCCAGCAGCGGTACCGTGGCGAACGGTCCCTAACTGCGTCTTCTCCACACTTTGACTTATTTCCACGCTGCCGACAGTGGGACTATAGGCCTATTCACTGTGCCGACAGTGGCTTGGAAAACCGGCCATAACGCCAGGGCCTGCCCTGACTGCGAAGCGCAGCGCACCGAAATTCTCCCGCGAGCCAGAGCACTTCCGTTCACATCAGACGCGCATTTCTCCACGCTGCTCCCAGCTGTTGTCTTCGTCACATTTGGGGCTGTTTTTCCATCATGGGTAACTACCCAGCTTGACACATTAGCTCGCGGCTCGCGCAGAAAATAGACCAGACGCCGAAATGATCGCTGCAGGGCCGGCGGCGGAGCTGCGCGGTGCGGCCGGTGTGGATGACACAATCGGTTAACATGGGTGCCGAAAGGAAACTGGCTTCACTTCTCGGCACTTCGAGGCTATTCGCGGCGCTTCCGCGGGTGGTGTGGTTCTTAACCATGTCACATGGGGAAGAGGGAAGAGGGAAGGTGGCTGGAGTTCCTCCAACATTTGCGGTTAGATTATCATATTTTTTTATTGACAAAAATATAGGCTGCTTCGGCTGATTTTTTATGCGCATACGTGCCCCTAAATATTTTTTACAGTTTGCACACACCTATTTTTATTTTTTTTCCATGTAGTATACTATGTGCACTATGTATTCATTGGCGTAGATTGTGCGCAAATTTCAACAGGGTAGTGTTGTCTCAAACCAAACACTGCCGTTGTGCACTCACCGGAAATGACGATCGCAAATTAGCTAGTTAGCAAACTAGCATTAGCGTTATCGTTCGCGGTACCAAATCATTACAGACTGCTAAATTAACCCAACAAACATACTGCTGGCTTATACCCGACAACAGTATAGTGGTGCTTAGTACAAAATGAAGCGGCGTTCACGGTGGCACAGTCCTATTTGCAGTTTGAAAAGTGGTCCCTCCCCTTTCGCTACGTAGCCAAGATGGCGACCATTGAGTGCGAGAAGTGTCCATAGTTCCACACTCAACTTCTTGACCATTTTGAGTGCACCATCTGGGTACTCACAGTGCACTGCATTTTTCCATACTTCTCAGTGTGAATGCTCTTATGCACTCAAAATATTAAGTGTAAGTACGGAAGCATGCGATTCAAGACACAGCATGTGAAACAGCCAGATATATTATAGGTAATTTTATCAATCTGTAACACTCAAGACTGAAAAAAAACTTGTGGGCAACCGCACTCACAAAAGACAAAAAAGTCAAAATGTATAATTTACTAGGGCAACACACAGTCAAACAAACGTTTCGGCCTAAGCCTTCTTCAGTGTATCAAACAGAGACAAAGACACTGAAAGCCTGCTATATACACTGGTAAAGTTCTAGCACCAATCACAATGCAAGGTATAATGAGAGGCAATAGAAACCATCTGTGTTGCAGCTGCAGCCAATGACAGGCTGACACAGAACAATTGTCAAGACTGTTGCACCTGAGTCAGTCCATTAATAGAAACATGCAAATACACTGAAAACATAAGAACATACAAGTTATACAGACTCAGACTAGTTGAATGGGAAAAGGGGAGAGTTAAAGTGACTGAAAAAAGGCTGAAAAAAGCTTTTAAGTCACTGGGCATAACTCAACTAGGGACTAAGAGAACCCCAGCTGAATAGTCAGAACCTAACACACACCAATCTCAGTATTCAAAAATATAAAGTAGGAAAAGTTTAAAAATGATTACAGGGCTCCACTAATCCATCCATAATATTGAGACACTCAAGACTGTCCTTCAACAGTGCAGCCATATGAATGACAAATAGAAGAAATCAGTTCATCTTAATAAATGCATTTCATGTATCGTTCATGTATTCATTCATATAAATGAAATTTCTATTTTTGTTTAGTGAATTATGGGTCTGTAACATGACAATACAATGGAATCTAATATTACGTGTCAATTTTTTTATCAATACATAGTTTTGTCAACTTTTGAATAACTCATAATGATAGGGGAACAATTGTTTTCAAACTGTTGCAGTGTTTAAACAAGGTATGGGGCAGTGAATGTGCTCGTGAACATGAAGAAGGCAGTGCATTTGTTTGTGCAACTTAAGGACTTTATTCCTTTTATTCAGAAACAAAATAAGTTCAACTGTGCTGGAGTCCAGATGATTCCTCCTTTTAGAAACAACTTCTGCTTTGGTGAAAACTATAGTATAGTACATTGCATAACAAACATAAAACACATGTAATAGTGTTACTGAAAGTGTACTTACCTTATTAGGAGAGGTTAGATCAAAATGTTTCCACACTTTCTCTTTCACACAGGCTCCATCAAAATAAGCAGCAGTATATCAAAATTAGGGCTGGGCGGTATGACCTAAAATTCATATCACGGTATAAATCGAATCCCTTCACGGTAACGGTATATATCGCGGTATAAATTTAAGTGTAAAAGTTATAATAGAAGTGTTTCTGAATGGGTTTTGTAGTCCCTTAGCAAAGCTAAATTGATAAAAAAAAAAACAACAACAACAACAAAAGCAAAGATATAATGTATTTTTTAGAGCATTTATTGTGCAGAATGCAGATCTCAAAACTCAAAATTAAAACCCAGTACTCTATGGTGCAAAATGTCCCCTGGGATCTATATCAAAAGGTAATTTCCTTCTTTTAGCAACATCCTAAATGAGTTGTGTTTTTTCCACCTGGACCTTTATGCTCTGCCATTTCTCCTCTAATCATCACGCTGTAACCTGTGACAGGCTGTTATGATACCACAACTATCACACATTCACATATGGAGTTTTTTTGTGGAGCCCCTAGCGTCACATAGGTTTACATTACCAAAGGTTTATGACAAACTTTCTTGCCGAAAACCAACTCCCGTGTGCGCACGGCGAGAGAGGAGAGGGAGAGATGCTGTGCTGCTGCCAGAGGAGACACTGAATGAGTTCCCTCTGAGCGATAAGTCGCTAAAAGAGTCTGAGAAGTCCGGGGCTGTTCATAAAACATTAACTCACTCACTCACAAGTTCTCCAGCAACACATGTTGCACGTGCTACGCTAAATCACGGACATGAACCAGCTCCTCTTGCTCCGCTGTCTCTGTGCTCGCAGCCATTTTCACACTGAGGCAGGTGCGATGAGGTCATCGACGATAGGACGGTAGAGCACAAATCTCTACCGTGGGCCAAATTTATATCATTTCTACCATCTACCGCATATACCGTGCAGCCCTAATCAAAATGCACCTCTATGTCACACACAAACCAACAAATCGCCAACACTAACCCACGAAGTGTGAACGGATCCATATTGGTTTAAATATGTTCATAAATCGCGCCAATACTCGAACCACTTCCTGAACCAGCGAGGCTTCGAACGTCATCAGTGACACAAGCATTGATACGCGTTCACTAAACACTTCCAGGATTTCCCGACACACGCTTCGAAGCACCAGCACGGTACGACCCATCACTACTTTTTTGCTTTTGGCCATAAAAGATAAAAACAACACATAAATAATGTAAATAATTGCAACCACTTAAGTGCAGTAAGGTTTACTTTATACTGACTCCAGCTAACACAGTAAACAGCACATGGGATAAGTTAGCCTTCAGGGCTTTCTGCTTTCGGCTTTCAAAGATATCTCGTCGTTTCAACCCAAACCATCATCTTTTTCCTTAAACTTCAGGTCTATCTGGCTTAAAACCCTGAAGGCAAACTACTCCTTCTTTTTTCAGGTGATCACTGTTAAAACAGAGCAGCTAATGTTGCTGTAGTGAGAAGTTAGCGGAGTGAGACACTCGTGCAGGCGGGTAACGTTACGACGTGTTTATTCTCATAACGACATTGTTTATGTACAACGTGCTCTGTCTGTTGTCCTGTATTTTCTCTGAAATCCAAATTATTTCCACGCTGCTGATATATTCCCAAGTAAAAATACGCTAACCTCATCAATCTGCCCGCTGTTGTTTGATTGTGACACAGACTTTCAAAATAAAAGCGTATCCTAAAGATGACAATATGGATCGATGTTTTCACTTTGCATTGGTTATACTGAAACGTTGATCATTGAATCGATATATCGATCTACATCGATGGATCGTTACACCCCTACTATATAGTGGACTCAAAGTATCCCACAATCCACCGTGAAAAGTAGTGTACAACCAGTGGTTACTAACCAGGCAGTATATCCCATCATGCATTGCGTCAAAGGAATGAACGGACTATATGGGACGGACACCAAGACAGACTAAGGACGGACGAGGGGAGAGAGAGCAACCCGTTACAACCTGCTGTGCATGTTTAACTTATAATGACGTTTAAGTTTGTTTTACCAGCTTTTCTTTGCCGTGTAATAAACTGTCTGTTTAACGTGTAGTTGTCGGTCCCTGAAAAAATTAAAATAAATTGGCAGTTGATTTTCTCAAGTGACTCTTAAAACAAACTTCAACACATTAAAGGTTAAACGGAAAATTACTGACATTAGTAGGACATGCTGCTCTGTCTCCACTTGTCTCTCTGCCACTGTTATGTTAGTAATATGTTAAATGTGAGCAGAGCAGCACATCTCGCAACACAACATAAGCAGCCAAAGTACTTTGTAATGTTATTTATCAACTGTAGAAAAATAGTGTTTTTTCATGTTACAGATGAGCTCACTATATAGTCCTCTACTGAACTCCCTACATAGTCAGTAGGGAATGAGTGAATGATTTCAGACACAGCCAATGTTTTGGGTGGAGAATGGGCCCTTATGAGAGATTGCCACCTTGAAAATATACCTGTGTTCAAAGAAGAACTCTTGTTAAATTAAAAGCAGTGCCATTTGCTTAGGGCTGCCTCCTAATAGTAGACCAAACGTTAGTCAACCAGAAAGGTCACTAGTCGGCTAAATTCCATTGGTCACTTAGTTGCAGGAAAAAAAAACCTGAAACTCTACTAGGAGCTGCACCTTGTCAAAATAAATCAAAACCTATGTGACTGGACCATGTGGGAATTAGGGGTGAGTTCGAGTACAAAAATCTCTTAACGTTTAGAGTGGGTCATTTTTTCGTGTACACGGGTTTCACCACTGGGTGGTGCTATTGCATTATACCAGTAAAGCCCCAACCGAACGGGCCATTTAACCAACGGTTACAGGCCGCCACACCGAAATATCGCCATTCCGACGGTCCGCCATCCCAAATTCTGGTCCCTGAGTCCTGACAGTAAGCTATGGCGAGCCTGTAGAAGCAGTATTTCCCATGCATGTCAGCGTTTTTCCTCGGGGATGCACTCGAGTAATTCATGCTGACATTACCTGTTTTTCAGTGAACTCCTCTGGTAATTGTATTAAAAGGCATGGCATATAGGTCCACAGTAACTTATTATTATTATTGTTATTATTATTGGGTCTTATAAGAGTGGGCTACAATGAGTATCTGGCCATTAAATCATAGCATCCGTGGTGAGAGGACACGGAATTGTGTGCGCTTTTACGCACACGGGTCAAGGCGATCACGGATATTTGATGTGGGAAAGATGTAGCCAGATTTATTAGCTGTTTTTAAGCGGCACCGAGATACGTGGCTCGTCTGTCTGACCGTCCGTAGCACGAGTCATGTGCACCACTTCACCACCAACTTGTGTGTAAAAGCGCAAACAATTCCGTGTCCTCTCACCGCGGATGCTGTGATTTGATGGCCCGGAACTCATTGTAGCCCACTGGCGAACGACCCCCTTAACGACCGCGCCTTTTTAATAGAACGGAGCACGTACGCTACTGACCTGTTGCTAAACCCGGTCTCACACCATTTCTTGTCATTTTCACAGTCTATCACAGTTAGTCAACAATTAGTATCAAAAATTTGTTTTTCGTGTACTAATTTTTCATAACCGTTTATGATCTCAAACACGTGTAAACGTGTACACGGACTCACCCCTAGTGGGAGTTAAATTTGAAAGGACAGACACAAGAAGTGGCCACGCTCAGCAGTCAGACAGGAGTCAGGTCAGGCAGAAATCCAAAGTGTGGGATCATTTTGAAAAGGTGAAGGACGAACCAAAGGTGATATGTAAACTCTGCAGACAAACATTTGCCTATCATTGGTTGACATCATGACATATTAAGTTGCGCATAATTAAGGGCGGGCCCCTTTGACTGACAGGCTGTCTTTCTGATAGAGTCCACAAACCAATGGGTGACATCACAGTAGCTATGTCCATTATTTTTACAGTCTTTATTGAACACAATATTGTCTTGCTCCCAGTTTGGTAGCACTGTAAAGAGCAGCCACATCTAATTGACTGCCACACAGCAGAGCCCCACATAAGGATGATGCCTGCAGCAGGCCCTTCTTGTGATCCACCAGACCCCAATGAGTGACAAAGCCTTGTTTTCATCAGGAGTCCCGTTCTGTTCAGTTTGGTACACATTAAATTGGTTATTTTGCCATTTTCATCTTGAAAAATTGTGGATGATATGTCCATTATTTTTTACAGTCTATGCTCTGTGTAAATAATCAAATGTTCTCCCTGATGTGGAGACACCACAGAGATCTCGCTGGCTTTTTGGTTAAACACGGTAAAAAAAAAAACTCCCTCCTCAGTGACAGAATCTGTTGATAACGTCAGGGTGGTTGATGATGTTAGCTTCCCCAAGGATCACAAACCAAAAGGTTTTTGGACCTTTTTACTCCATACCGCTTTCTTGATGGCAAATAAGTAATCCCAAGCCTCATTTTGTTCTGTCGAAACAACAAGTAAGGTGGTCCTGCAACCTATGGCTGCACTGCCACTTGGACACCAGCAATGCAGTGCGTGTCCTATCTGTCAGGCACCACATGACTACCCCTACATCTGTGCACTATTCTGCTCAAAACATCTCATAAACTTGCCAAAAAAAATACATCGTTAGAGAACATCACCCAAGATGCTGTGTCTTAGAGCTGGTTCAGTGCTGCTGGTCTAACTTACTGTCGTCAGGTTTTCAGATTAGCTCTTGAATATATGTCGATTGAATGTGTGCATTATAAAGAGCCTTAAAGGCCTTTTGTCTGCTCTACCCGGTAATTAAAGTGCAGCCAGTGACAAACAAAGCAATAAAACAGGCAGATATTTGCCTGAGTCAGGACAGTGTGAGTCTGTAGGTCTGCTGGAGCTGAGAGAGCTGCCCGCTTAAGTCTGGACGAGGTTTCAGAATTTATTTGAGGTACAACTGCAACAAAACCTTTTCCTTTCAATACACAAAACAAATGCATGATTCTCAAGTAATGAAAACAGCTTAATTATGGGATTAATAGTCTCGCCACCAGACAGTCAGAGATCTCCGCCTTCTGATAGTCTGGGGACACTCCTTTCTAAAGTCTGTTTAACACACCGGCGAAAATGGCCGGCAACAAAGCAACGCCTCTTGCATTTTTGAAAAGGACACGCCTTCTCGGAAATGTGCGCTCCTCCTTTTCTCGTCCGCAAGGAAACAAACACACAGAGAGCTTGAAAATGGATGCTGAGAGATTAAACTCCGTTTTATCAAACGTGTGCTCATCCGTGAAGAAAATATTTTTTCCAGCGGATATCTTAGTTATAACATGATTGAGCTAACTGGAGTAGTTTCATGTCGTATCCGACAACGGGAGGCTTTTAACAGATGACGTCCTGATGTTAGCTTTGTTGCTAACTTCGTGTTAGCTGTCCCTGTCAGCTGCAGCCACTGATGCTTTCTAGACATCGTGATTTCCCAAAACTGAATAAATACCACACATAGCAACACAAAACTTCTTTGCTAGCTAAATCATGTTGTAACTAAGATATCCGCTGGAAAAGATATTTTTTTCACGGACCGTTTAATGAGTTATTATCTATTACAGACATCGCTAACGGCTAACAGGGCTAACAGCTAACGGTTAGCCCAGCTAAACGTGCACACAGAAATAGTAATGTTTGTTCAATCATTGTGTTTATGGACTTTACAAACATCGGATTAGTCTAAACTGTGATACAGTGATGAGAAAATGTGATATATATACATACATATATATGTATGTGTGTGTATATATATATAACTAAAAGCTCTGCTGGTTTTCCACCCGGAAGTATTTGTAAACAACAAGGCGATTCCCTCTATAGTCCGGCCAGACGGATGAGTCATGGCCTTGTAAAATATTATGTTTGTTTCTTTTAGTTGGCGAGAATGTGTCGCCGCAAACGCGACAAACATCCACTAACTTTGACGGCGTTTTCTGCGAGCGTGACTTGAGCCATTTTGTACCACTACACGTGTTTCTAGTCGGACTATGTTTACGAGCACAAGAGTTCAGCGAGCCACCAAAGGACCGCCCTGCAGATTTATTATTGGTTCTGCAACGTAGGGAGTTTTTTTAAACTCTGAAATTGTATCCGCCCATCTAAACACAAAATCAGGGAGAAAGTAATCAGTCTTTAGTTAAGCAAAGCGTCTAAAGACTGACTTGTGAGTCTATGGGGTTAAAGACTGGACTCATGACGGCACAATGACGGATTTACCGATGATATAATTGGGACGGCGACGTCACACTGAGACATTTGTGGAAAACTTTTTAAAAATAGCCTAAATCAAAAAGAGAAACTTTTGAAAGCAGCTGTTGCAGTTGTGAATTTTCACTCATAATTTGAAAAAAGAGTTGCCAATAAAGGCAACAAAGACAGCTTAAATTGTTGAGAGAACGTTTGGCAGACCAGACCCCAAACCTTTTAATAACACGTTACTATTTCCCCAACCATCGGACATTGTTATGTACTTGTAATCAAAAGACATGTTTCATTTTGCCATTTTTGGGAAAAGTTGGTAAAGTTGTGGTAAAGAGTATTTAAATCACATGGAAATTGCACTGCCAAATGTTACATTAAGTCTGTATTCTTATGGTATTTTAGTTGTAGACATAACTTTCGTTTTATCTGTGTTGAATACCATTCCAGAATTTAATTTCAATGTATAAATGATGTACGTAGTTTTGTTGATACGGATCTGAAAAAATCATATTCAGCGTCAGTAATTTTAATAGCAAACTGTTTGTAAAATTTTGTTAAATTATAGCCTAAACAATATTTTAGCAGACTTATTAAAGTTGTTGCACAAAGTAAAACTTTTGTATACATTTAAACATCAGTTAAATGGTGATTGAAATGATTGCAGAAAATTAACCCATTCTCTCATTGTTTCAGATGTTATTGATGATCCCATCCTGGAGCAAGGAGCAGTGGTCCTCAGAGGGTAAGTCTCATCATAATAACTTTATTATAATTGTATTACATATAGGCCTATATTTTATCTACAAGTGCACATCACACACTGAGTGAGCCGCCTGTTAATGACGCTGTCGGCTAATGGGCATGTAGCTACTTCCATGTTTCAGATGATACGTCATGTTTGTAGTCGACACTTTAAATTTCCTGCCCGACATGTTATTAACTAGCCTGTGGAATAACCGCAGGTACCAGCCCTGGAAATTAGGGGCCGTACACATGCTGCGTCTTAAACTGCCTAGAAAACGCGAGGTCAGGCGGCGGGTGCTACTCTCGTGCCTCTTTTGTGGCAGCTTTCAAGAGCCCTGCGGCAGGTTGCGTCAGAAGTTGCTAAGCAACCTTAACAAGCATCCTATAGCCTATTTACCTGAAATCCCTAGTGCAGAGCTGATCTTCTTCCAGGAGCTCTTTATAAGTGTGTAGGCCTATCGTCTGTGGGACAGATGTAAAGCTCTGGGTAGCCCTGCACTAACATGATCAACTTTTCCGTATTTATCAGACTGAATATTTACAGAAGAAGGGAAAGATATCTGTTGGCTGTGATTGGTTTGTAACCTGACTCCTGTCTGACTGCTGAGTGTGGCCACTTCCTGTATCTGTCCTTTCAAATTCTCACATGGTCCAGTCATACAGGTTTTGGCTTATTTTGGCAAGGCACTTTTTTTTTTTTTTTCCCTGCGACTGAGCGACTAATGAAATCTTATTGACTAATGACCTTTCTGGTCGACTAACATTTGGTTGACTGTTAGGGGACAGCCCTTATTATTTATATTGGTAGTAGTAGTATTTAATAATGATAATAAACTTTATTTATACAGCACTTGCGTTGGGTTGGGTTACAGCAAATGGGTTCCTGGTTTGAACCTGGGGTGGGGCGTTTGAACCCTGGGGTCAAGGAGCCACCTCAGCTTCCTCCCACAGTCCAAAGACATGCAGGTTAACTGGTGACTCTAAATTGTCCATAGGTGTGAGTGTGAATGGTTGTTTGTCTCTATGTGTCAGCCCTGTGATAGTCTGGCGACCTGTCCAGGGTGTACCCTGCCTCTCACCCAATGTTAGCTGGGATAGGCTCCAGCCCCCCCCGTGAGTGCCTACTCACCACTTCTACAGGGTTGGAGCACTGGTTGCAGGAATTTTTTCAAGTTTAGGCTGATCTGGGTTCAGATAATGTGCTTCTCATGCTGCCAGCCTTCACCCAGATATTGGATGCCCCTCCAGTCTCAGACTTTCACTGTAATCAATAAGTATGCTTGTGTCTCAAAGGACACTGAAAGACTGAAAGTTTACATTTTTCCAAGTCCTAAATATTAACATGTCCATCTGTACTTCAAAGATTTATTGGTTTCTGTAGTCACTCCGTTTGTTTACATTGACTGTAGAGAGACCCCTTACTAAAGTGATTTCCATGTTAGTGATGGAGGACCAAATCCACAGTCCTCATTCAGAGTTAAAGGCATTCTGAAGCGAAAATGAGTCCTTAACAGTCTGAATTACGTAAATCAAGTGGGAATCTGTCAAAGTCAGTTTTTTTTTTTTTGCTCTGTCCTAGGTATGTGACTCAACGCATAAACGCAGAGGAGCCTGGTCGACACGTGTCCGCTGAGCATCTGGGAGGAAGGCCAAATGAACAACAGGATCCACAAATCAAAGAAGTGGTGAAACATTTAATCAAGATTGCAGATGACATTAACAGGAATGTTGAACTCCAACGGTAAGCTCCACATCATACAGACACAACTGGTGGACAGTTTAAAAGCTGTTAAATAGTTTTAAACAAGACAAAACATACACACAAAGTCTCAGGGAAACTAAGGGCAATTTAATGTTGTGGAGTGGAGGGGCAAGTTTGCTGGTGTTAGCTGGGAACATGGCGGAGCTTACCAATGTTAATAACATCTAAAGTGTTAGAAATGTAGTTGTTTCAAGGTGCCAATATAGGACCTCTAAATTTAAACAGTAAAAATACTCAATTCTGAGTCTTTCAAGATGTCTTTACTTGAAATCTATCAGTCACTGTCAGGATTAATCTCTCGAGTTCAGTTTTTTTGTATGATTAAAGTATCTTACTTTGAAAATTGACAGTATTGTTGAAATAGTATGGAACACAACCGGGCCCCAAACAGCTACACATTAACTGTGATGTTTATATATGAAAAGTGAATGAATAATCTTTCTATTTCATTGTATTTTGAAATAATGTACAGAAGGTTCCCAAAGTATGCAGTTCAGCAGTATAATGCTTACTTACTGTGTACTTCTACTGCTGCTTCAGAGGAAAACATTTACCTTTTCTTTCACTTTTCACTTTAAGTAAAAATTCAAATGCAGGACTTTTATAGTGTGGTTTTAAATAGTTTTATTGTAGTTCTATAATTGTTATTATCATAGTTTCAGGACAAAACTTTTTGATCACTTCTAACTCTGCCTGATACCAACATTCAGTTAGTGAAATGTGAAAAGTAAAGCAAGATGCCTGGGGACCCAAAATCACTAAATCCACCACTGGAAAACACTCAAGTCCACTGACCGGCTACCTGTTCAGAAGCACAGGTGAGGTACACTTAGTGGGGGCATTCATTCTAAATAGGCATATTAGTCACTTGCTTAGTCGTAACATTCTTCAAATCCCATCTCAAAACCCACCTGTTCAAACTGGCCGATGACACCGACTCCCATGTGCGCATGGCAAGAAAGGAGAGGGAGAGACGCTGTGCTGCTGCCAGAGGAACCGCTGAATGAGTTCCCTCTGAGCGGTAACTCGCTAAAAGAGTCTGAGAGGTCCAGGGCTGTTCATAAAACATTCAGGACGCCACAGTTTATTCCACACTACTGAAGCTGCTCCTCTTTTTGGAACCACTGCGGAGTCCGTAATAATTTCGCTGTTGTTGCCATGGGTAACAGTATGACGTCAATATGTCAATAATTCGAAATATTACGGGTATCATGAGATGAATTTTTCATATCCTATTAAAAATTATACTAGTATTATTGTGAATGAGATGATATGGCACACCTGTACTGCATGCCCTTGGGTCCCCAGCAACAAACCTGCCAAGTGTGAAGTAGACTGGATGACCAGTTCTCGATATGTGCAAAGGACAGTCCCACCTACCTTTCTTCCTTGCCTTATAGTTAGATGGACGTGGAGATAGGTTATAGGACGCAATTTATGAGGTTCGGACCTTTGCTGGGAGGGAATTCAAGTAACTGGACCTCTTCGTATTTTAACTGAATACCTATCTGTTGTACAGTGAAACAGCTGTGCCAGAACACATGTACAATAAACACTACTTGTGATGCAGAACAAATTTCAGAGAAATCTGCCAACAGGTGAAATTGAATGCATTTTTCTATCCAACTCTGTCCATTTCTTCCTGTCAGACTGATCAACCAGGTTCCGAGCAACTGTGCTCAGGACATCTTCATGAAGGTGGCCAGGAGCATCTTTACTGATGGCATCAACTGGGGTCGAGTGGTGGCTCTCTTCCATCTGGCCTACAGACTCATACACAAGGTAACACACGGAAACAGATTCCTCACAGAGCAGCTCTTAGTAACAGGGCTGCATTCTAGATTCTAGATTTTTAAAGTATGGTACCGTTTTTTTATTTAGATGCTATTACCCAGTGGTATGCGGATGGTTACCTATTGGGGTTCAACTGATGGTCTCCACTGCATGTTTTCTAGGGATGCACCGAAATGAAAATTTGTGGCTGACGCCAAAGCCGAATATAATAAGCGCTTGGCTGAATACCGAGTACCGAATACTGAATATTGTTGTTTAGTTTTTCATTAGTTTTTGCAGATGAACCCCCTCCAGATTAGTGTTGTCACGGTACAAAAATTGGATCCCACTGTATGATACCAATGAAAATATCATGGTTCTGAGTAGTATCACGATACCATAGCGAAAATGAGGCCGATGTGCCTTTTGTCATTTATAAAAAGATAAATCACTTTTCTATAATACATCAATGATATTTCAATGGAATAAATTACTTATTGACTTATTCATACTTCAAAAACAGCATCAATAAGTGATTAACATAGGGGGGATCAAAATAAAATGAATAAATGAAATAAGAATCAACCAGCCACCCTCTTCCCCTGACAAGTCCCTTCATAAGTAAAGAATAGTCCCTAAAGTGCGGTGACGTTTGTGGGCCGTGAACGGCTCGTTTCTCCTCTGACACGTCACATACCTGTGTTCGGCTGGCTCGGCTGTTCAGGTACTTTTGGGCAGTCCACACGCCAAGAAGAGGATATTATTGGAGCCGACTCCTCCGTCGCCGGTAAGCCTATGGCCGCCGATTTTGACAGGAATACATTGCTGTCTGTGACCCCCGTTCAACCCACAACCGATGGGATTCGCCTTTCGTTTCTGCTGGTGGTTGAAATCTGGAGGCTGCTCGCACAGCGTGCTGAATGATTTAAGCCTATTTTGCTCGCTCAAAACTATTTTTAGTCGCAAATGCGAGTGCGGTGATGGACAGATCGCCACACTGCCGACATTTTACTCCGCCGGTCGCAGCACGCTGTTTGATTGCGTTATCAAAACACGCCGCTATTATTCAGCCTTGCTTTAAACTTATTCCACTGAATACCGAATGTGTGTTTTTTTGCAATATTCAGCCGAATATATTCGGTTACCGAATATTCGGTGCATCCCTAATGTTTTCATAAGTGGAACTATTATTTTTAGGTCAGAGTAACTACTTTTGTTGGACGATATAATGTCCCAGAAATAATTGCAATAAACGATACTGACAGACCATTATACCTCTGATATCATGGTAATATAATGGCATGACAATGGAAGTGTGTATTTTAAGAGTGATGACCTTTTAATTCTTTTGAATATTCAGATATTAAAATTGAAATATGAAAGAACATTTAATATAATTTTAAAAAGTAATTAACCCCTGTCACATACAAGAAAGTACATATCAAATTATAGTACTTTTATAGGAGTAGCCCTAAATTACTTAGTTTGAGACTAACATAAAATGTGGCTAACAAAATAAAAACCAAGTGATGCCCCTTGGGTCTAATAGACAAGCTTGGCTTCGGCTTCAAGGATGGACGGCCTGGGAGTCAGGTGGTTTTTAATGGATAAACATAATGGAGGATGAAGTTGTTGGAGGGTAAAACTACAAACACTGACTTTTTGGTATGGTGCTAGGATTGGTGTGTGTGTGCGGACTTAGCAAATGAGCTCATGGCACTTGCTGCACGGGCGAAGCCAAATAGCATTCATCTGATTGAAATCGGCAAAGTTTACCTTTGATATTTTTCAAGGTTTAACCAGCACAGCCAGACAGAGCAGCTGTATACTGTCAGAGCTCGGTGTTTTGAAAGCAGGAAGGACCGATAAATGCATCATGTAAAGTGTCATATCATCTCTGCTTTCTGTAGGATCTGCAAAGATTTTCCCTAAACTCTTAAACTGTATTATAACTGGACCAAAACATCAACTGTTCCCATGAATCAGGGAGAACGCAGCACTTAATTCAAGGAAATGGGCTTCAAAGGGCTTGTTACAGAAGATGAGCTGAACAAAGTTGTCACTCACCTGTGCTTTCCTATGCTGTGACAAGAGTGTGTGAATGAAACATTAAGTTGATGTTACTCCTGCAGCAGCTAGCTAGTTAGCTAGCTTACTAATTCCACCATGATATTGAGCCACACAGGTTACAGAAAATGAGGAATACAGTAAGGGGCTGTACACATGCCATGTTTTTTTTGTGCCCTCAAAAAATGCGACGGGCATGCTCAAATGCCAGAGCGATGCCATTGCGGTGCGCACACATTCCCGAGTGCCTGTTTTTGAAGGCATGATGGCTGTGCCCTGAGATAAACAGAGTTCACCTTTGGAACGTAGCAGCGCACATCGCATGTCATGTGACGAGGAACCACACAGTCAGCAGATATCTTTCCCTTCTACTGTAAATATCAGTCTGTGGTAAATATGAAAAAGAGGTTTGTCAATTTAGTGCAGGGCTACTACAGCTTTACATCTGTCCCATGGACAATATTCTAGGCCTAATACAAACTTATAAACAGCGCCTGGAAGAAGATCACCTCTGCACTTTCACCAGGATTTCTGGTAAGTAGGCTATGATTCGATGCTGGTTATCATTGCTTAGCAACCTCAGACGTAACATGCCTCTGCCCCCTTGAAGGTTGGCACAAAGTAAGCACAAGAGCAACACCCAGCGCCGGACTTGGCATTTTCCAGGCAGTTCGATGCGGCGTGTTTACAGCCCCCAGCACAGGACTGTCAGCATCCACGACTTTGTCAGCGCCTATTTATTTCAAAAGAGCAATGGCCAATGGGGAAACACCAACTCTCACATCATCACTCACTCCAACCAGTGGTGTAGCTTCATCACTCACTCACTCACTCACTCACTCACTCACTGGCCTTGCCTCGGTCCAGCCAAAACATACATACCGCCCAAGCCTAGTGCCTAGTGCCTAGAGCCTAGTCAACAAACAGACTGAGGCCTCAGACCAGTGTGCAGTCTGTTCCCTTCAGATACTTTAGATGTACTACATTCACTGTGAGATAGCCTGAGCAGCTTGCCACTTGGAGTCACAACAGTCGTAAACTCTGTGAGAGAAAAAATCTGATTAAATGGATTTAGTCCCTGTGCCTCTTTATTCGTCATCCTCACATTATACACAGAAGTCTGGCTTCAGTAGCTATTACCTTCTGAGTTAAAATTACAGGTCGTCTGGTTTTTGTTTTAAAGGCACTGACCACCAACCATCTAGAGAACATCAGAACAATCATCAGCTGGGTTCTCCAGTTCATCAGAGAGAACATCTACCCCTGGCTCGTACAGCAGGGAGGCTGGGTGAGTGATGCATTGTCCATAAAGATCTATCATTCTTCCAAGATGGTATTATGGTCTAATGTAAGGACTTGTCAGTAGGAGCCAAAGCCCTTAATCTTGCTTTCTTGATCTTTCCAGGCGGGTGTGATCAGTGGTGTATCTCGGTGGAGGACAGCAGCCTTAGTAGCATCAGTAGCATTGGTAGTAGCTATTGTTTACTACAGAAAGACACGCTGAGAGCACTGGACCTTACCACCTCACAACCAGGGCTACAGTCCCGTCTACTGGATAAACGCAACTCATTGATAAAGACTAAAGAGTTTTTGGACATTAATTACAACCACTCCTCAACCACGATCTCTTCAACCAGAGGAGGTCAAGTACTGTACTCAGAGGGGGGAAACCTCTTCTCTTCTCTTCTCTTCTCTTCTCAGGATTCCAAGAACAAAAAAGTGCCTTTACAACCAGAGGTCTACTGGGATCTCCATCATCCTTCACCAGCAACTGTATGGAAGTACAAGAGCTGCTGCAGCACACCTTCTAGCAGCCACATTGGAGCTCTGGGTGGGGTTCGGCGTAAAAATTTCTCTGGGTCTTTGGTCTAAGCAAAATTTGAACTAGACCTGAGAAGACATAAATAAACCTGAAAAATAGTTTGATGACAACAGCCCTTTTTAGATCAGATACAAATTGTCAGTCTTCGGAAGACCTCAAATGAGCCATCTCAACAGAATCCAAACGACTTGTAAAGTGGAAAAACACACTGGTAAAAGAAGTATAATAATTCCCATTTTAAAGTTTTCTTGTTATACTATCCCTCACATGAAACCACATGAATGTCCCGGCTAATGTAAAGATACCATAGGTTTATATTGTGGCCATCAGCTGTAATTATATCAGCTTTGTTTTTAAGAAACCATGTTTTTCCATCGGTTAGTAGATGAACCTCAGTCACTGTGGCTGTGAAAAGAAAGCCAAAAGGCACAAATCAGAGATGTGGTGAATTCAGAGCGCTTCATTGTTGCAGCAGACCTTTTTAACAGCACACTCTTTGGCATGTCATAGCACAAAAAGCACTGGTGCCACATTAACAATGGCTGCACACCATTTGCTCATTCCAGGGCCCTTGCATCATTTAATTATATTGTTAATGAAATGATTTGCACACAAAAAGCTCCATTGCCAACAAAACACAGTGTCTGAGTAGCCTGAATCTGAGAGTGAAATAATTTTAACTGCTTAAGGTATTATCAGATTTTTTTTTTTACAAAACGTAATCTTAAATTCAAGCTCAGTTATTGGGCATTTCTTACTGAAATATTTCTTCAGGGATGTTGTCGACTTGCCTCCTTCAGTTATCATATAATAAGCAGAAAGGACATCGACCTATTTGCTGGGGTAATTTGACTAGTTCAAAAGAAAATGGCGATTGTTGTTAGTAGCCATGCTGACAGCACACATCAGTTGTTAAGGCCACGTGTTCACCACAGCGTTTTTTTCCAAGCTGAAAATGCCAGGCACTCTTCAGGAAATGCCTAGCTGGGATTGTTTGGGAGCGCGGTTGCGTCTGGGTGCTATGATACAAAATATCCGCAGAAGTATACACGTCGGCACAAGGTGGAGAACTTGCTCTGGATGAGGGGAAAGGTGAAGCCCACCAGGACCCACCAGCCTGTGTGGGTTCATGAGAGGACACATTTATTAATATCTATTCAGCATATTAACATATTCCTCCTCCACTGTTGTTGTTGACAGTGACGAGCGCAGCGTTTTACCTTAAGTTACCTAAATTTTTCAACATTCAGCGCTCAGTGCCTCAGCATGCTTCTGGCATTTGTAAGGTAGCATAAGTACGATGCGCCCCCATTGCAAATAATTAAAAAAATTCACTGGGCTCAGAAAAAAAACGCTTTGGTAGACATGGCCCCCAACTCACTATTAAACACCCTTCGTTCAAACTCAAGAGAAACTAAACACAACTCACCCAAACTGATTTTGTTAGCAGTCTTTCCACTGTTTCAACAATCACCAACTCAGGTTTGGTCAAAATTAAATGTTTATTTACCAAGTTAGATACGAAAATATGCAGATCAGCACACTGTTTATCTCCGCTGTCTCTCTCTGCCTCTCAGCTGTCAATTCAGCAGCTGCCGACTGAGCAGCGCCTCTTACTCAGTCTTCAGAGGCAACCAAAGTAAATCATGTTTCAACAAACATGAGCAACAAAATTAAAAAAAAAGGGAAATACAATATTATTTTAAAGGTAACAGATTGCTTATTTGAAAACGTACTCCACTGCTCATTACTGCAAAACCTCACCTCAGTGAGTTCACGACTTGCCGCACGTTGGTTTGGTTTTACGGAAGTTAGCCCGCTACAATGGTTGAATAGGCAACAGTACACATAATAATGGCCGCCACTCCGTCTTTCCAGCTATGTTGATTTGAATGAAAATGTCCGCTCTGTTTTTATTTGCCGTTGACTATCTATAAAAAAATACAGATATTTTCTATCAGGGTTGCTAACTTTTCTACTGATAATTGAATGAGAGAGTTTCATGTCCATCATTCAACCATCTAATGTTGTTTAAGCAGAAAATAAATGGGACTTCCAGAAGCCATGGCACTGGGAATAAGTTCTCCCACCACACAACTCCTACAACTAGTGTGGTGAAGTTCTTTTAGAGGGTGAGATACTTTATTGCTGGTGTTGATTATGTGTTTACATTCAATCTAGTAGCTAATGAACTGTGATCAGCTGACCATCACTGTGCTGTGAACACACCTCAGTTGCACACTGGCTGTTAAAAACACTGATGGAGCATTTACAGCTGAGGTCGTGTAATCCTCTGTACCAGCAGTTAGAAAGCTCATTTTTGCTGCTTCTGTCTCTCTGTAATTGTCTTCCTGTTGTGTGTGAATGTGGTTGGTTGATACATGTGTCAAACATTGGGTTGGGTGGATTTTTATATACCTTCCTGCTTTTATGTATACAGTATATGACGGTATGGCTGTTTACAGTCCTGTAACGTTATTCCACGAATGTATTGAGAGACCTGGATACAACATTGGCAGTAGGACCCGGTTCATCCCTGTGAAAGTTGCTCAGTGGTCCGTGAAGCCAAAAAAGCTGTATAACTGCTATATGAAATTACCCGGCTGATTAGCACCTCTTCCCATCATTGGGCCCTAGGAGCAAGCACACTAGAGACTTCTACCGGCCAAGCTGGCTATTTCCAGTTTAGTGCTTTGCTAACTTCAATGGGGATGAAAAATAATTTATTCTGGAGGCTCTTTTAGACTTTCCAAAGGTTATCGTACCAATCAGATTAAATCCTGATAGTCAAAAGAGTAGTTTCGTGGGGGTTTTCACACTCAAGAAATGTATCTCCTCTATCTTATAGTCTCTTTCCCAATCAAAGTCTATGGGGAAAAGTCATCTTAGGCCCAATGACATCACGTGACGGGATGCTTAATGTTATTCCACTGTTTGGCCACTTCTAAAATTGGCCTCAAAGCCCAGCGCACTTCATTTGGGCTTGCGTTATCCCCACCACTTGCAGTCAGCTGCCTGTTCCACCAAAAGAGACTGACCTCTAGTGGCGCATGCCATGCACTACATACAATACATTCTCAATACAGCATCTCCATATCAGTTTATTTAAGGAGTGTCTGTATTTTTGACGGTATTGGAAATCATACCATTAGGATTTCTGAATACCCTGGTATACTGTAATACTGTGATACTGTCCAAGCGCTGCATGATAGTCATTTGACTGAGGAATTCAGCAGCCTGGAAACTACTGTTAGCCTTGGATGCAGATTTAGGACCCACTGTCAAATCAGTCTGACCACCAAAACAGGAAGATGCTATTTATGGCACCAAGTACAGACGAATAAGAGAGGCAAAGGCAGCAGAACAAATGTTCAAACTTTAACCTGCTAATGGCAAACTGAGCAACAACCTACAGCAGCTGTTGGTCAGAATGTTGTTCTGTCACTAAGTTGCACAAGAGATGGAAGTAGAGACTTTTTTCTATCTTTCTTTTCCATTTGGTGATGTTTAAGGAACAATCATAAAATGCTTAAGTGGACGACAGTTGACTTCTCAGATTGAGATAGTTAACTATCTGCATGTAAAGACATGAAGCTCATTGTAAGAGTTGCTTTTACTTAGAACATGACTGGAGACCCAACTTCACGGTCATCATGATTATCATTTTCCAGCCTGGTTGCTTGTTGCAGTATTTCAACTTTATCGTCACACACTTCTCCAACGGATTTTTATAATGAACAGATGTGGGTAGTTTTTGTAAACCTGTAAAACCTCTGTGACTGTAAGACTAAAAGAACTATGCCTTTTAGTTTGAAACTTGTAATAATCTTCAATTAGAGTCTTAACATATGAGGAGCAGGACCAGTTTCTAAGTACATGAAATCTTTCTTCACAGTTCTGTAGTTAATAGATAAAGAAATAATTATTTAAAGTAGTGCTTTGTGCTTATTGCAGTTTATAAGGGTCAGATGATTTTATGGATGATTTCTAGGGGAACAGTCAGTGGCTTGTAGCAGACCTCGGTGCTGTTACCTAGTGCCACATTTGCTTTTGTCAGGTTTTTTGCTTCCAAATTGATCGTGTACTTTTGAGAGGGATATCACACTATTTATCTGCTGTTCTGTGGTGTTTTTTTTTTTAAATGTAATGATTATTTTATTGTTAGATTAACAATCTCATTGGACTTCATTTCTGTGAATAAATTAAAAACATGTTATAACACTCATCGCCTGCTGTGTGGATGTTACGAGTCAGCTGCCTTTATTGTTGTTGTAACACACTTTTGTGCACTAGGTGGCAGTAACCTACAGTGGAATTGCATTTATACAGCCACATGTTGCAGGCCAGGGGAAGCATACAGGGGTTCATCTCAATGTCCCTCCTCAACTACTCTATCCTCTGTCCTCCATCATTTGACATGGTAATCCATCGGTCTTGTAGGACATCCAAAGTCACTGAATGTGCTCGGAGGAGTCAAGAAGAGAGGAAGCAAGGATACTCAAGTGCAGCCTTCGCGGAAGTCTTTTACAGACAGCTGATTGGTCTCAGTTATGGTCTTAGCAGGGATAGTACAAAGTACTGCATTCACATCATCTAGCGGACTTTCAGAGGGTACTTGGTTATCAGCTACAAGGGTGCTGGGTTACCAGCTTATCCATGAGTTTCAATTCAAGGATCATTTGCAGTGGTTGTAAGGGAATCTGCGTCATTAAGGCTTGTTCTCAGAGTGTGGGTATGATGACATCCCCACTTTGACCTGTCTCCCTGGCTCCCCCTTGCCGTAGCACTGTAGCATGTTTGTTGTACTTCATCAGTCTCTACTTGTGATAGCAGTTGCCGTTTGTGGATGTCAGAACACTGGGCTAGGAGTTGTTTCTTTGTCAGCCTAGATGTCAACCTCTGCATGTAGCCCCTCTCACTGGGGTTGCAGTTGTGTTCAAAAAATAGCAGTGTGTTTAAAAAAGTGAGTAAAACCCAAAATCCTTACAATAGCTTTTATTTCCATACACGCAAATGCATTGGGAACACTGCACATTCAATCCCAAATCAATATATGAAGAAAAATTTGTCAAATTTGTTGTTACTTCACAGAAAGTGAAGAAAAAAGGAATAATAGGTTGTTCAAAAAATAGCAGTGTCAGCATTTTTCTTTACAAACTCAAACATTTACTATATAAACTGAAAAATTCTCGAAGATTTATATTTCCTGTGAATCACTGAGCTAATATTTAGTTGTATGACTGCTGTTTCTGAGAACTGTTTCACATCTGTGTTGCATGGAGTTGACCAACTTCTGGCACCTGTGAACAGGTGTTCCAGCCCAGGACGATTGGACTACATTCCACAATTCCTTTCAATTCATTTCTTGGTTTTGCCCCAGAAACAGCATTTTTGATGTCACCCCACAAGTTTTCTGTAGGATTAAGGTCCAGGGATTGGTCTGGCCACTTCATAACGTCAATCTTGTTGGCGTATTTGGAGTCGTCTTGTTGAAACACCCATTTCAAGGGCATTTCTTCTTCAACAAAAGGCAACTTGACCTCTTCAAGTATTTTGATGTATTAAAACTGATCCATGATCCCTGGTATGCGATACTGAAAATAGGCCCGACACCATAGTATGAGAAACATCCCCATATCATGATGCTTCCGCCACCATGCTTCACTGTCTTCACAGTGTACTGTGGCTTGAATTCAGTGTTTGGGGGTCATTTGACAAACTGTCTGCAGCCCCTAGACCCAAAAAGAACAATATTGCTTTCATCAGTCCACGAAATGTTGTGCCATTTCTCTTTAAGGCCCTGACACAACAAGCCGACAAAAGAACTAGCGGCGATGAAGCCGACGAAGCCGACTGTTCCGTCATCTACGTCTAGGCCAGTCAAAGTGTTCTTTGGCAAATTGTAACCTCTTCATCATGGCGTGTTTGCAACAATGGGACTTTGCCGGGGCTTCTTGCCAATAGCTTGGCTTCACATAGGCGTCTTCTAATTGTTACAGTATTCACAGGTAACTTTAGACCTTCTTTGATCTCCCTGGAGCTGATCATTTGTTGAGTCTTTGCCATTTTGGCTATTCTTCAATCCATTAGAATGGTAGTTTTCTGTTTTCTTCCACGTCTTTCTGGTTTTGGTTGCCATTTCAAAACGTTTGAGATCATTTTAGCTGAGCAGCTTATCATTTTCATCACTTCTTTATATGTTTTCCCCTCTCCAATCAACTTTGTAATCAAAGTACACTGTTCTTCTCAACAATGTCTGGAACGACCCATTTTGCTCAGATTTTAGAAAGAAATTCACTATAACCAGCAGGAACAACATTTGCGGCCTTCATCTTTAAATTAGGGCCACCTGTTTGACACCTGTTTTTTACATAATGAATGACTCGCTAATTGAACTCCATACTGCTATTATTTTGAACACACTCCTTTCAATTAATGATTCAGTTACACAGAATCAGCAGCATGCATGTCATGACTGTAGTTTTCTATTACATGGCACCCACTAGTAAATTATTTGCCATGTAGGAATATAATTTCTACCCAAAACAGTGACTGATCTGGTTAGTGATGTTGGACTGCTATTATTTTGAACACAACTGTACTTGTATAGTAACATTCCAACAGGTCCATATTCTCATGAGGTGATTTGCATGACCATTTATGGTTGAACTAGGGCGTGTAGAGGGCGGAATATGAGGCGGATCTGGGTGCGCCCAACTCCAGGAGGTCTGTGATTTATAAAGAGAACATTGCGTGCAAGTGTGCGTGCACACGGTTTTATAAATCAGATTATTTTTTGGCGTACGCCATTTTCAGCTTTTGGGCGCACGTCAACTCTTAGTATGAATCCTAAGCACTCTTTTATAAATGAGGCCCCTGGTTACCAGTGCAGGTGAGAACACACTGCAAGGTACAAAATACAATATGAAATACACAATCACTACCTTATAAAGTGACCAGGTCACTGGTGCTGATGCCTTCCAAAGAGGAACAAGGAGGTAACACAACAAATGCACATCAAAGAGGAAGCATTTGGAGGCGGCTACAATGTAATGCAAAGACAGAAAGAGATCACAGCAGCTCTTGTTCAAAAGCCACGTTCAGTATCTATGCCAGCTAGAGACATTCCAGTATTTGATGGGAGTCATCTTCTTCTTCTTCTCTTCATTTAATGGCGGATTACAACCAGCGTTTTAAGTGGGAGTCCTCTTGAATACCGAGCCTTCATTTGAGCATTTGCAGGGAAGACGAGACCTTTAGTAATGGTGATTGCTTGTACGTTTTGGAGCAGATCACTCGAGCACATTCAGCAAGTAAAAGGTGTGGTACTGGATATAAATAATTCCGAGGTGTGTCCTTTTATTGCTTGGCACCTTCCCCGCAAAATGTCTGAGCATGTCCTTGTTTTTTCATTCCTGATACATGTGTTATCAGTGTCACTTCCTGTTTCCACTGTGGAAGGTAAAAGTTTCTCACAGAAGAGACACGTTCGGACGAGTGACGTTATTTTCAGCCAAGTTAGCATTATATCTTGGAACCAAATATCTAGCCTAATTTTTCATTCATCACTCTGAGCTGACAAGAAGCTTGAAGTTATGGCTGACAGCCGACAGGAAGTGGACAGAGAAGAAGGAAACCAGGAGCCCCAGGGCACCATGGGTTGGAAAGGTATGTGAACCCGTGTACAGAGCAGCCTTTTTCAATAACTATATTGGAAAGCAAAACGAGCTAACTAAAAAATGTATTTGTCCAACTAAGGGACTGTTCTTCCTTTATCAGAGGAGGGGGTGGAAGCTAAAAATATTTTTATCATGAACCTCCCTGAGTGACTGGCAGAAAATCCATGACCCTCCCTCCACCAAGAAATTAGTTATTCGACTTATAAAACGTACCCTTTTATGTTTGAAAGTTTAAAGTTAAAGATGTAATCCTGGAGTTGAAAAAAAGCCTGACTTTAGATCAGACACAGAATAAAGTGATTTTGATGAAATATCACAATTCTAAGCTCAGATTGGGTGATTGGTTTTATTTGAATTTTTTTGATGGAAGCGTTCGTCAGCATACAGTACAGGCCAAAAGTTTGGACACACCTTCTCATTCAATGCGTTTTCTTTATTTTCATGACTATTTACATTGTAGATTCTCACTGAAGGCATCAAAACTATGAATGAACACATGTGGAGTTATGTACTTAACAAAAAAAGGTGAAATAACTGAAAACATGTTTTATATTCTAGTTTCTTCAAAATAGCCACCCTTTGCTCTGATTACTGCTTTGCACACTCTTGGCATTCTCTCCATGAGCTTCAAGAGGTAGTCACCTGAAATGGTTTCCATTTCACAGGTGTGCCTTATCAGGGTTAATTAGTGGAATTTCTTGCTTTATCAATGGGGTTGGGACCATCAGTTGTGTTGTGCAGAAGTCAGGTTAATACACAGCCGACAGCCCTATTGGACAACTGTTAAAATTCATATTATGGCAAGAACCAATCAGCTAACTAAAGAAAAACGAGTGGCCATCATTACTTTAAGAAATGAAGGTCAGTCAGTCCGGAAAATTGCAAAAACTTTAAATGTGTCCCCAAGTGGAGTCGCAAAAACCATCAAGCGCTACAACGAAACTGGCACACATGAGGACCGACCCAGGAAAGGAAGACCAAGAGTCACCTCTGCTTCTGAGGATAAGTTCATCCGAGTCACCAGCCTCAGAAATCGCAAGTTAACAGCAGCTCAGATCAGAGACCAGATGAATGCCACACAGAGTTCTAGCAGCAGACCCATCTCTAGAACAACTGTTAAGAGGAGACTGCGCGAATCAGGCCTTCATGGTCAAATAGCTGCTAGGACACCACTGCTAAGGAGAGGCAACAAGCAGAAGAGATTTGTTTGGGCCAAGAAACACAAGGAATGGACATTAGACCAGTGGAAATCTGTGCTTTGGTCTGATGAGTCCAAATTTGACATCTTTGGTTCCAACCGTCGTGTCTTTGTGAGACGCAGAAAAGGTGAACGGATGGATTCCACATGCCTGGTTCCCACTGTGAAGCATGGAGGAGGAGGTGTGATGGTGTGGGGGTGTTTTGCTGTTGACACTGTTGGGGATTTATTCCAAATTGAAGGCACACTGAACCAGCATGGCTACCACAGCATCCTGCAGCGACATGCCATCCCATCCGGTTTGCGTTTAGTTGGACGATCATTTATTTTTCAACAGGACAATGACCCCAAACACACCTCCAGGCTGTGTAAGGGCTATTTGACCAAGAAGGAGAGTGATGGAGTGCTGTGGCAGATGACCTGGCCTCCACAGTCACCGGACCTGAACCCAATCCAGATGGTTTGGGGTGAGCTGGACCGCAGAGTGAAGGCAAAGGGGCCAACAAGTGCTAAACACCTCTGGGAACTCCTTCAAGACTGTTGGAAAACCATTTCAGGTGACTACCTCTTGAAGCTCATGGAGAGAATGCCAAGAGTGTGCAAAGCAGTAATCAGAGCAAAGGGTGGCTATTTTGAAGAAACTAGAATATAAAACATGTTTTCAGTTATTTCACCTTTTTTTGTTAAGTACATAACTCCACATGTGTTCATTCATAGTTTTGATGCCTTCAGTGAGAATCTACAATGTAAATAGTCATGAAAATAAAGAAAACACATTGAATGAGAAGGTGTGTCCAAACTTTTGGCCTGTACTGTATGTCCAAGAACCGTCTGAAATTTGAAAATCCAAGAGTATTTCTGTTTTTACAGTTTGTCGCTGTGATAAATGGTGTACTTTTGTCGCCTTCCAAACCTGCTGTATTTGGAAGACTTGTTTTCTTTAAAAATCAATAAATACAAAATACAACCACTTAAGTTTCTTTGCCCCTCCCTTACGCCAAAATAAAAATATGCAAGTCCCTCCTCAGTGCTTAAAAAATTATTTGACATGCCTCCCCCTTTTTGCACAACCCTCTCCCCTTCTCATGAATAATGAACAGTCCCTGAAGCTACTTAGTAGCTCAAACTAACATTACTTTGTAAAAAATATAATACAAATACATAATACAAAGTGTCATGCTAGCAAAAATTGTCACTCAGATTATTTTATTGCAAAATGTGCCCCCTCAAGGATCAATCATCAGACTTGGCCTCCAAATTCCCCAATTCGTTTAAGCATCCATGGGACGTGTCTGTACCCCACACAACCCACAGCACTCAAAGGATGTGCCACCTTCCGCCATTTTGAGTATGGAAGGAATATAACACATTTTTTCTACACATTTAAACAAACAGTGCAGATGATTGAAATGATTGTGGGTATTTATCAGTCTTGTCATTGTTCCAGATGTCATTGCTGACCGCATCCTGGTGCGAGCAGAAGTTATTTTTAGAGGGTAAGTCTCAACAACAACAACAACAACAACAATATGAATAATATTAATAATCTATTATATTTATATATAATATATGTATACTTATATAATTTATATTTATTTTTAATTTATACAGCACTTTTCAAAACAAGGTAACAAAATGCTTCACATGCTACACAGCCCTCTGACATCATCAGTATGCTGCTCCTGTGCTACTTTCAAAATTCCTTTGCGCTTCTTCAGAGCTAAGCTAAGTTTACCAAATTGAAGTTAGTAAAACTGAACAAAAATTGTATAGTTTAATGTTACTGAGGATTTTGTTCAGTTGTACTAACTTCACTTTGGAAAACTTAGCTTAGCTCGACTTTCTGAGGGTCCCCCTGGTATTTTTGTGCCCTTTTTCAAATTGATGCCGCTATGGGTGCAGATCATTTATGTCACCTGCCACCAGCCTTCAGGTAGGTATCTTAAAGGATAGGATACTTTAGGTTCCTATTTTCCAAGTCCAGCAACACTAACATGTCTTTATGTACATCAGAAAAGTCGTAGTTAGTAATTTCGTATTAAATTCCTGCTCAAATATGTGGTGTTTCCTTAGTGAAGCAGTTTTCTCTGTCCTAGGTATGTGATTGAACGTTTTAAAGCGGAGGAGCCTGGTCGACACATTTCCCCTGAGCTTCTGGGAGGAAGGCCAAATGAACAACAGGATCCACAAATCAAAGAAGTGGTGCAACAGTTGATCAAGATGACAAATGACATAGACAAGAACATTGAGCTCCGACGGTAAGCTGTGCATCATACAAACACAAAGACCCCATCGGTCAACAGATCCGTTGTTTATTGATAAGTCACAGTACCTGATGTCAGTCAACAGAAGCTCTTTCATAGTTTTTACGCAGCAGCCATAGGCAGATTGCAGACTGAAAATCCTCAGTCTCTGGTTTGGTCACAGTTTTGACTGCATATTATGTAAAGCAGATGTTTAAATAATACACAAACCTTGTTTGCTTGACTGAGGAGGAATGACCTTTGTTCACACCAACACTCAAATGCAGATCTATCTGTAAATGTGTTTTCATCCACCAGTTTTCCTCCTTTATTAATCAGACCCACCCCAGCCTCTGAACAGAAATATGGGCATTGAGACATTCTTCATGACGACCGACCACATCCATTTCAAAGTCATCTGAGAACTAGGGATGTGCCAATATCAGAATTTCTGAAGTGTAACAATTTCAATGAAACGTAAAATGAAAAGTAAAATGTACCATGTTTACACTGGATTTTATTGCAACTTTGTTGGACTCTCTGAAATAACCAACATTAAAAATACTTCAAAAAAAAATCAAAATCAAAATGCTATAAAGGAAGGAGTGCTGTGCTCTGTTCACATTGCCATCTAAAACAATGACAGTTATGGTAATAATGGAAATGATCGGTGTTTTGGCAAGTTTTACCTTCAATTAATTGAGTACAGTATAATATATCGTAAAACTGCTGTACCAGAACTTATCTACTGTGAACACTACTCATGATGCAAGTGAAATCCAATCTAAACATCAGCACATTTGATTCTGTCCATTTCTTCTTGTCAGACTGATCAACCAGATTCCAAGCAACTGTGCTCAGGACATCTTCATGAAGGTGGCCAGGAGCATCTTTACTGATGGCATCAACTGGGGTCGAGTGGCGGCTCTCTTCAGTCTGGCCTACAGACTCATTCACAAGGTACCACACAGAAACAGATACTTCACGGAGCAGCGCTTATTAACAGGGCTGCATTCTAGATTCTAGATTTTTAAAGTCAGGTACCATTTTTTAAGATGTTGATACCCAGTGGTTGCCCTTTGGGTTCAACTGATGATCTTAACGTCAAACAGTGCAGTTCAGCAGTGAAAAGAGCTTTTTTCTTTTTCATAGAAAAATAACTTATTCCACTGTCACTTAGCGCTGAACTTAATGGCCTGAATATAGTTTTGATTTTTTTCAGGGTTGAGTGCTGCGGAGCTCCCAAAAGATCACGTGGGATTTTTATGCCTCTGGGCCAGCGACAGCAGTGGCAGAGGCATAAAAATCCCGCCATTTGGCACAAGCGTCCACTTGGACTCAAGGTTGAACTGATTCGAATTTTGTGGTCAAAGGTCAAGGTCACTGTGACCTTACGTCAATCTCAATCTCATGAACACAATATCTCAAGTACACCTTGAATTCATTTCTTAAAATTTGGCACGAACGTCCATTTGGACCCAACCATGAACTGATTAGATTTTGGTAGTCAAAGGTCAAGGTCACTGTGACCTTACGTCCATGTCATTCTCGTGAATATGACATCTCAAGAAGGCCTCTGGGGAATTTCCTCAAATGTGGCAGAAACGTCCACTTGGACTCAAGAATGAACTGATTAGAATTTGGTGGTTAAAGGTCAAGGTCATTGTGACCTCACAAAAAATGTTTTTGGCCATAACCTAAGTATGATGAAATACAAATATGTATCTTCTTTGCAGCAACATCCATATTTGAAGCATTGTCAACTGTCCTTGCCGCATATGAGTCTGGACAGACATGGATGTAAACTTTAACTGATAGCTGACCACGAGGCAGTAATTCTAATTTTAGTCTGTCCCCGTCAGATGCTTTAGATGTGTTGCCCAGCCCCACTGCCACTTTAAAGTCTCTTCCCTACTGGACAAATAAATAAATAAAAAAGCAACACTAACACCAACTACCATCTGGCTTTTGTCTTTAGTGGTAAAGGTTACAGTCAGCATTCAGTTCCAGGAGAATTGACTCTGCAGTAGTCACGAGTATTTATTAGATCCAGCTTCAATTGGCAGTGATGGAAACATGACTCCTGGGTGGACGCATCAATGTTCATTCCTTTTCTGGCGCATTTCAATGACAAGCCACCACAAATTCCATCAGTTTCTGTCCAACTAGCACTCCAACATTGTGCCAAATTAGTCGGCACCAACTTTGAAAGAGATCAGTAACAGATATAAAAAATATAAAACACAAGTAACTACCGTAACATTTTCACTGGCCTCCATGCTCCTTTCTATGGTTTACTAACCCTGTTTGCTGGTGAGTCATGATATCAAATGTGACACCCAAAAAAACAGAAATGTATACTCGTCTTCCAGCAGTAAGAAAGGTCTATTGCCTATTTTTAGCAAGTTTTCCTGTGTTTAAAAAACTCAAAAACATATAGATTACATGCTAATTTTGGTGGAAGACGGGTGTAAGATTTAATTCTTACATTTGGGTACGCACAGAAATCTGTCTCTAGTAGTCCAGAGTTTCAGGATATTCTTAAGGTCTTGGGGCTTTTGTTTTAAAGGAACTGATCACCAACCATCCAGAGAACATCAGGCCAATTATAAGATGGTTTCGCCAGTTCATCAGAGAGCATCTCTACTCTTGGCTCGTACAGCAGGGAGGCTGGGTGAGTGATGCATTTTCCACAAGGATCTGCCAGTTGTGTGCTCTATTCGTCTACAATTAAATTATGGTCTAATGTAACAACTTGTCAGTAGGATCCAAGGCTCCTAATCTTGCTGTCTTGATCTTTCCAGGTGGGTGCGATCATTGGTGTTCCTTGGTGGAGGACAGCAGCCATAGTAGCATCATTAGCAATGGTAGTAGCTATTGTTTACTACAGAGAGACGCGCTGAGAGCACCGGACCTTACAACCTCGTAACCAGGGCTGCAGTCCCGTCTCCTGGATAAACGCAGCTCATTGATAAAGACTAACGAGTTTCTGGACATTAATAGTAGTTAACCAGGCCTGTACTGTTTTTTAGACACGTGCATGGCTGCAAGATTACAAGATTTTAAAACCATTATGGTTTTCTCCAACTACAGTGGCATGCAAAATTTGGGCACCCATGGTCAAAATTTTGTTTACCGCAGGGGCGGACTGGCCATCGGGAGGTTCTGGAGAATCACAGAACGGCCAGTACTCCAAGACGGCCGGCGGCCGCCACGCAGTCATCACCGTTTTTTTTAAATGTTTTTTTTTCTCTTTTTCTCCCCGATAATCTACTGTTCCACGTCCAGTCCGCTAGGTGGCAGCCTTTAAATTGGATGCCAGTCGGCCCATAGATATCTATGAGCCAGCCGGCCGCCAGTCAAATTGAAGAAGAAGGAAGCATACCGTATGCGCACCGGTTGTTGTGGGCTGGGCCGAGTCAAAGTCCAGGGCTGTTTTTTAGTCCCAGTCTGCCCCTGGTTTACTGTGAATAGTTAAGTTAGTAGAAGATAAACTGATCTCCAAAAGGCATGAAGTTAAAGATGAAACATGCATTTTAAGCAGGATTGGTGTATTATTTTGGTTTTGTACAATTTTAGAGTGAAAAAATGAAAGGAACACCCTGCAAACATTTGGGCACCCAAGACATTTGAGCTCTCGGACAACTTTTACCAGGGTCTCAGACCTTAATTAACTTGCTAGGGCTCTGGCTTGTTCACAGCCATCGTTAGGAAAGGCCAGGTGATGAACTTTTTCTCTCCCATAAATAAAATAACTGATGCCCATAAAGTATGAGAAGACAATAAGAAGATAGCAAAGTGTTTTCAGGAAGCTGTTTCCTCAGTTCGTAATGTCATTAAGACATGACAGTTAACAGGAACTATGGTGGTCAAGTTGAGGTCTTGAAGACCAAGAAAACTTTCTGAGCGAGCTGCTCCTGGAATGTCTAGAAAGGCAAATCAACACCGCTGTTTGACTGCAAAAGACTTGCAGGAAGATTTATCAGACTCTGGAGTGGTGGTGCACTGCTCTACTGTGCAGCCACACCTGTACAAATGTGACCTTCATGGAAGAGTCATCAGGAGAAAACCTTTCCTGTGTCCTCACCACAAAATTCAGCGTCAGAAGTTTGTAAAGGAACATCTAACCAACCCTGATGCTTTTTGGAAACAAGTCCTCTGGACTGATGAAGTTAAAATAGAACTTTCTGGACAAAAGGAGCAAAGGTATGTTTGGAGGAAAAAGGAACACCTGTCCAACTGTCAAACACGGGGGTGGATGGATCATGCTTTGGGCTTGTGTTGCAGCCAGTGGCACAGGGAACATTTCACAGGTAGAGGGAAGAATGGATTCATTCTGGAAGCAAACATCACAGCATCTGTAAAAAAGCTGAAGATAAAGAGAGGATGCCTCTACAACAGGACAATGATCCTAAACACACCTCCAAATCCACAAAGGACAACCTCAAGAGGAGCCAGCTGGAGGTCTTGCCGTGGCCCTCACAGTCCCCTGGCCTAAACATCACTAAAAATCTTTGAATAGACCTCAAAAGAGCAGTGCATGAAGATGGCCCAAGAATCCCAAAAATCTCACAGAGCTAGAAGCTTTTTTCAGGAAGAATGTGCGAAAATCCTCCAAACAAGAACTGAAAGAGACTTAGCTGGATACAAGAAGTGTTTAGACACTGTGATACTTGCCAAAGGGGGCGCTACTGAGCACTGACCATGCAGGGTGCCCAAACTTTTGCTTCAGGCCCTTTTTGTTTTTTTGTTACTTTGAAACTGGAAAATATCGAATTGAAACGTGATCTTGCTTAAAATATTGAAGGAATGTTTCATCTTTAACTTCATGCCTTCTGGAAATCAGTTCATCTGCTTACTTTTGACCATGGGTGCCCAAACTTTTGCATGCCACTGTACGTATATATAAAGCTGGATAAAGTAACAAAGGCAAGTGCTATACATCATTGTGAAGCAAATTCATGTGTACCACGGTGTCTGGACATATCTGATAGACAAACAGAGTCACAGGCCCTTTCCAGAACAGTCTTCGGTCTTGAGAAGACCTATATTTAGCTATCTCAACAGAATCCAAAAGAGCTGTAAAGTGGAAGAGGTTTAACCACAATTCCATAAAATGTTGGCACGCTGTGTAAAATGTAAGCAAAAAAAAAAGAATGCAATGATCAGCAAACTCTATTCAGTTGAATACAGTACAAACACAAGAAAGTTAATGTCCAGATTCATAAACTTTAAGAAGTTCCAAAAAAGTTTAGACAGGAGCATGTGTACCACTGTATTACATCACCTTTTCTTTTAAAGACACTCAGTAAGGGTTTGTTGAAGTTTTGAAGTGAAATTCATTCCAGTTTTTGCTTGATATATGTCTTCAGTTACTCAACAGTCCAGGGTATTTTGCGCTTCATAATGTGCCACACATTTTCTATGAGAGTCAGGTCTAGACCTAAGGCAAGCGAGTCTGGTATCCAGACTCTTCTACTACCATGCCACGCTGTTGTAACACATGCAGAATGTGTGTCATTAGCTGTGTCTCAATTCAGGAGCTGCAGCCTTTGAAAGACATGGCCTTTGCAGTGGACGTCGGCCACGTCCTTTCAAGACCGTGTCAGCCAAAACGAATGGTCTCCGAAATGGGACGGTTTGGTAGGCAGAGGATTTCCTGGTTCACCAGTTATTCTCACTCCAACCCATTGGTGTTCCTGTTACCTGTGCTTGACGAAAAAAGGAGTAAGCTAGTAAGTTAGTTAGCCCCAAATCATGGACCCAGAGATTGTTATTATATATTTTTTTTAATTTAATACTTGAGGAGATTATTCACCGCCAGAGACATCGCTGTTTGATATATTTCAGGTAAAGTTATTAAATTAAGAATGTTTAAGCTGTGTGCTTGTAGCTATTAGTAATGTTAGCAACAGTTAACGTTTAGCTAGTTAAAGGAATAGTGCACCCAAAAATGAAAATTCAGCTATTATCTACTCACCCATATGCCGAGGGAGGCTCAGGTGAAGTTTTAGAGTCCTGACAACACATCCGGAGATCCTCCAAGGGGAGAGGGGGTAGCAACACAACTCCACCTAATGGAGGCTCGGCGCCCCAGATTCAAATGACGTTTTGCCAAACAACTTTTTATGTCAGAGCTTCAGGACACTTGGATCACTACGGACGAGCAGTATGGAGATATTTTGTGGTTTCAATTATGTGTTTTTAGACGTTTGAATCTGGGGCGCCGTCAGCCTCCATTAGTGGAGTTGTGCTGCTACCCACTCTCCTCTTGGATCTCTGCAAGTGATGTGAGGACTCTAAAACCTCACCTGAGCCTCCCTCAGCATATGGGTGAGTAGATAATGGCTGAATTTTCATTTTTGGTTGTTGTTGGCTGTTAGTTAACTTAACTTAATATATAATCATCACCGGCATACAATGAATCTTGGAATAGGCTGGGCCACAAAGGATTCATCCGTTGCATCCTCCACATTCTGGGAAAGAAGGCTGAATTTCTTGGCAGCATTTGAAGGAGTCTACGAAATGGGACAGCCTTGGTCGCGCCAATGCAACACAATCGGTCTTCCAATGCAGCCCTTGAAGGCAGCAGCCCCTGAATCGAGACACAGCTGCTGTGTTGCCTGTGTAAGTAGAGACGTCCCTGAAAAAGACATCGTCTGGATGGCAGCATGTGTTGCTCCAAAACCTGTTATGTACCTTTCAGTATTCATGGTGCCTTGACAGATGTGTAAGTTAGCTATGATGCCAGTCTGGATGGTCCTTTTCCTCTTTAGCCTGGAAGACACAATGTCCATGATTTCCATGAACAGTCTGAAATATGGACTTGACAGACTGCAGGACACTTCTCCACTTCGTGTCAGTCGGTTTGAGATGAACTTGGGTGCAGAGAAATCAGCTGCATTTCATCATTTAACCATCTGAAGTTTTTGCTTTTGCTCACAATATTACAGGCTTGACTCACCCAACATCACTGTCGAGTTATCTTTTATTTTTAGCGTGGTTGCTCTGTGCATTATTTCATCTTAATGTACTTCTAGAATGGATTTTTTTAATGAACAGATCCTGGTAGATTTTTAAACATGTAAAACCTCAGTGAGTGTTAGCAAAAAACTCTATGTCCTTCCTAAATTTGTAATGATCTTAATTTAGATTCATAAGGTGAACACATGAGGAGAGGACCAGACTGTTTGAGCACAAGAAATCTTTCTTCATAGTTCTGAAGTTAATAGATAAAGAAATAATTATCTTTTAAACTAATGCTTTGTGCTTATTGCAATGTGTAATAACACTGTTTACATGCTGTTTATCTGTAGTTATCTGCTACTGATTATTTCATTGCTCAAAAAGAATCTCACTGGACTCCATTTCTGAATAAATAAAAAAATGTGTTATACCACTCATTGCTTGTTGTGTGAATGTTCTGAGTCATCTTGGTCATGGAAAATCTAGTCCGTTACTATGTCTTACTCAAGCTCTGGGATGTTTATGGTGATATGGAAACCCCATGACAACCTTGTGGAGCATCCTTGACTGTCGGGTCAGCAGTACTGCCACAAGGGGGGAGGAAAGATCCAACCATAAATCCTGCAGCCTGCAGAAGCCTTTCATCATCTTATGTAGAAATACAAACATTATATGACACACTATACTCTTTTTCTTTCTTAATGAGATACTATACTATTACTATTTTATGATATACTATACTATGACTTTTATGACATCCTGTGCCATGCGTTTTTATGACATAATGTAAATTTACTTTGTATGACGTACTATACCATACTATATGCCTTTTATATGACGACCATTACTTTTTCATGACAGACTATACTCTAGACATTTTAAGACATTATATACTATTATTTTTGTATGACATACTACACAATTACTTTCTTATTACATACAATACTATGCCTTTTCATGACATATTACACTGTGCATTTTGTTTATGAAACGCCATACTATGACTTGCTACACTAATACATACATACTATATCATGTATTGTTATGACCTACTATACTATAACTTTTTTTCACATACTATACTCTCACCTTATTACGAAATACTGTGGTATGATTTTTGACGTACAATACTTTTACTTGTTGACATAACATTCTATTACTGTTTCATGATATACTATAGTTTGAGTTTTGACATACTACAGTATTACTATTTTATGACATACTATACTATTTTTTTTATTTTTTATATGACACATTATACCATTACTTTTTTAATGATGTGCTATAGTATGCCTTTTGAAATACCATATGATGCCGTTATTTATGACATACTATATATACTATTACATTTTTATGACATACTAAGGTACTGTACGATCATTTTTTTGATGTACTATACTGTTATGTTTTTATGACAAACTAGTATGTCTTTTGAAGTACGATACTCACTTTTTCCGACATACTATACTATGACCTTTGTTTTACACACTTTTTGACAGACTATTATATAACCTTTTTTTTTTTTTTTACATTTTTCAATACATTATACTATGACTTTTTTTTTACTCTTCTATGACATACTATACATGACCTTTTTTGACACACTTTCTCGACATACTATACTATGACATTTTTCGAAATATTACACAATGACTTTGAACATTTTTTCGACATACTGTACTATGAATTCTCTACACATTTTTGAACATACTATACTTTGACTTTTTTTCATGATTTCTGATGATTTTTTTTACGTGATTGTAGATGACATACTATGACATTTTTCCATGATTTCTGACGACATACTATACTATGACCTTTTTCATGATTTTTGACGACATACTATACTATAGATTTTTTTCATGATTTTTGACGACATACTATGCTATGACTTTTTTTAATGATTTCTGACGACATACTATACTATGACTTTTTTTATGATTTTTGACGACATACTATGCTATGACTTTTTTTAATGATTTCTGACAACATACTATACTATGACTTTTTTTATGATTTCTGACGACATACTATACTATGACCTTTTTTATGATTTTTGACGACATACTATGCTATGACTTTTTTCATGATTTTTGACGACATACTATACTATGACTTTTTTTAATGATTTCTGACGACATACTATACTATGACTTTTTTTTATGATTTTTGACGACATACTATGCTATGACTTTTTTTCATGATTTTTGACGACATACTATACTATGACTTTTTTACGTGATTTGAGATGACATACTATGCTATGACTTTTTCATGATTTTTGAAGACATACTATACTTTGACTTTTTTCATGATTTTTGACGACATACTATGCTATGACTTTTTTTCATGATTTTTGACGACATACTATACTATAACTTTTTTACGTGATTTTAGATGACATACTATACTATGACTTTTTTCATGATTTTTGACGACATACTATACTATGACTTTTCTTTCATGATTTTTGACGACATACTATACTGACTTTTTTAATGATTTCTGACGACATACTATACTATGACTTTTTTCATGATTTTTGACAACATACTATGCTATGACATTTTTTCATGAGTTTTTATGACATACTATACTATGACTTTTTTTCATGAGTTTTTACGACATACTATACTATGACTTTTTCCATGATTTTTGATGACATATTATACTATGACTTTTTTTCATGATTTCTGACGACATACTATACTATGACTTTTTTCATGATTTTTGACGACATACTATACTATGACTTTTTTTCATGATTTCTGACGACATACTATACTATGTCTTTTTTCATGATTATTGAAGACATACTATACTATGACTTTTTTCAGGAGTTTTGACGACATACTATATACTATGACTTTTTTTGATGATTTCTGACGACATACTATACTATGACTTTTTTTTCATGATTTCTGACGACATACTATACTATGACTTTTTTCATCATTTTTGACGACATACTATACTGAGTTTTTTTTCATCATTTCTGACGACATACTATACTATGAGTTTTTTTCATGATTTTGGAGCACATATTATACTATGACTTTTTTAATGATTTCTGACGACATACTATACTATGACTTTTTTTTCATGAATTCTGACGACATACTATACTATGACTTTTTTTCATGAGTTTTTACGATATACTATACTATGACTTTTTTTAATGATTTCTGACGACATACTATACTGATTTTTTCATGAGTTTTTACGACATACTATACTATGACTTTTTTCATGATTTTTGACGACATACAATGCTATGACTTTTTTTCATGAGTTTTTACGACATACTATACTATGACTTTTTTTTCATGATTTCTGACAACATACTATACTATGACTTTTTTTCATGAGTTTTTACGACATACTATACTATGACTTTTTTCATGATTTCTGACGACATACTATACTATGACTTTTTTTCATGATTTTTGACGACATACTATGCTATGACTTTTTTTCATGAGTTTTTACGACATACTATACTATGACTTTTTTCATGATTTTTGACGACATACAATGCTATGACTTTTTTTCATGAGTTTTTACGACATACTATACTATGACTTTTTTTTCATGATTTCTGACAACATACTATACTATGACTTTTTTTCATGAGTTTTTACGACATACTATACTATGACTTTTTTCATGATTTCTGACGACATACTATACTATGACTTTTTTTCATGATTTTTGACGACATACTATACTATGACTTTTTTCATGATTTCTGACGACATACTATACTATGACTTTTTTTCATGAGTTTTTACGACATACTATACTATGACTTTTTTCATGATTTCTGACGACATACTATACTATGATTTTTTTTCATGATTTTTGACGACATACTATACTATGACTTTTTTCATGAGTTTTTACGACATACTATACTATGACTTTTTTTAATGATTTCTGATGACATACTATACTATGACTTTTTTTCATGATTTTTGACGACATACTATGCTATGACTTTTTTCATGAGTTTTTACAACATACTATACTATGACACTTTTTTCATGATTATTGAAGACATACTATAACTTTTTTTCATGATTTCTGACGACATACTATACTATGACTTTTTTCATGTTTTTTGACGACATACTATACTATGACTTTTTCCATGATTATTGAAGACATACTATACTATGACGTTTTTCATCATTTCTGACGACATACTATACTATGACTTTTTTTCATGATTTCTGACGACATACTATAGTATGACTTTTTTCATGATTTTTGAAGACATACTATACTATGACTTTTTTTCATGATTTTTGAGCACATACTATACTATGACATTTTTCAATGATTTTTGACGACATACTATACTTTGACTTTTTTCATGATTTTTGAAGACATACTATACTATGACTTTTTTTCATGATTTTTGAGCACATACTATACTATGACATTTTTCAATGATTTTTGACGACATACTATACTATGACTTTTTTCATGATTTTTGAAGACATACTATACTATGACTTTTTTCATGAGTTTTGAAGACATACTATTTTATGACTTTTTCATGATTTTTAAAGATATACTATACTATGACTTTTTTTCATGATTTTTGAAGACATACTATTTTATGACTTTTTTCATGGTTTTTGACGACATTCTCTTCTGACTTTTTTGCATTCTTTTTGATGACATAGATATATAGAAATATAAAGTAACTAAAAATGGAAACACTCAAAGTTGTTTTGAGATACTTGTACTTTACCTTGGTTGTCATGTGCTAAGTTCCTGTCCACCACTGTGTGTCCCCGTCAGCTTCCACATGAACAAAGTCGCTGTCAGTTATCTTAATCAGCAAAGTATTAACAATGCAAATATTTATTATGATTATTACAATATTGTTACATCATACACACAACTTAAAGCATTCTATCATTTTCTTTGTCCACTTTGTGGGGTCCATACAAGTTGCAAACACACCACCACCTGGGGGCAGTGAGAGAACACAGCCTTGTGAGCATAGAGAGCAACAGCAGTATATAATCTGAGCCATGTTTCAGAAATCGGGTTTTTTGAGGTAATTTAAACTTTGGGTCAGTTACTGTGGTTACTGTGAACTAAACCTGCTCGCTGGCAGGTCTTCTTCAACAAACTCTGAGTGCTTAGCGATTTACTGTCTGTCAGAATCAAAATTGGATATTAGTTTTTTATTCAGAACTATCTGAAGTTACCTCTTTTTTTGCGCTGTCAGTCATTTCTTTGAACGGCACTTTTCCCCCCTTACATCAAATTATCACAGAGCATCAAGGCACCCCTAATTTCTCCCATCAACTCCATTTTTGTAGATCACAACTTTTGCGTGGGCAGTGGCGTACGCCTCTTTCAGGACTCATTTTGTGTGTATACAATGTTAATGAATTCGGAATTCAGCAATTCAGAGTTCAGGTTTGGACCCAGTTTGTTAAACCTGCTTCCTGAACAAGACTCTAAGATACTTGAACTCCTTCACTTGCAGCCAAAACTCTCTCCCAACCCCAACAGCGCAATTCAGGGGATACAATTCATAACAGAAAAAAAAAGGGAAACACATTTAAAACAACTTCAAACTCCATAAACCATGATGCTCTTCTCTCCAACTCATACTCGATGCCCTGAACTCTGCCAAGACTGGGTGTGAAAGTTCAGCAGTATAACGTAAATCATTTCCCTTTATAGAACTCTTGCATTCACACATTCTTTATGTTGAAGCCCGTCTCTCCAGTTTTCCCCACTGCAAATCTCGGCCTTTCATTCCCTGGTCAGGCTGAGCCCCTCCCTTCCTCCATCTGCTGTGAGGCTGCTGCTCGTCTGCAGTTTCCTCTCTCAGATAAACTCCAGGTCTGAAGGTTACACTTCTCTCCCCCACGTGTCCTTCCAGAGAAATCCCCTCACTGGCTCCTGCCAGCCTCTCAGCAGACGTTACTGTAAGGCTTCTCCTTTTAATCACATTTTGTTTGACAGGATTGATTATACAGACAACAGCAGGAGTATCTGATTTATTTAAGTAACACACTATTTTCTCAGGTCTTTGATCTTATTCCACTGCACACGCAGTATATTTTCAAGGTCATAATTTACCTCATTATGAGCAGAAGATACTACATTGTGAAGACAGGACAATTGCCTTGTTTTGGTTTATTTGTTTTTGACTCCACACTCAGTGCAAGTGGTGTTTCTGCTCAGTTCTCCTGAGATCAAACACTGAACAAGAAGTTGTTTGGCCAATAATTTGATATCCTTTCTCAGACAGCCATGGCGGCCCCTCGTGTTGTCTCCTCGGTTCTTCTTTTTTCAAACTAATAATTAAAAGTATGTATTCACGTGCATAAGAACATTCCCAATTCCAGGAGACATACAAGTAAAAATAAGTAGATAAACAAATGCAAGACCTCAAATGAACAAGATATGAATCACTGACATCTAAACTGCTGCTTCCTGCTGATAAACTCATCTAACTGCTTATTAGTTCACTTCTTGGACTTTTAAAGGTAAAATATGCCAATTTGTAACCATCATCTCCCAGCTCTAATCCGCCAACTTTCTGCTGGCTGTTGGGCTGTTACTCGAATTACGTATTGTACTTCCACACTTTTGTGTGCCTGACACCACAGACATTAAGAGTATAGAGCACATCTACAGAGAGAGAGAGAGCCGCCCTTTTGGCTCCAAAACTTGGATCAAACTGTAAAACTAAGCAGTGCCGATCAAATACGAACCAAGATTCTGTTGCTGCGTTGCCTGTTTCTCACCTAAAATTCTCTTAACTGTAATTCAAGTTTGTTTGTTACTAGCTGGCTGACATATTGTCTTCTGTGTCAAAACCATGGATGTATAAAGAGAGCTGGATACAGACCCATTCATTCAAGTTGCTCATGAAGCCTATAAAATTACCCACATGATCAGCACTCTCCGCATTCTGGCAGTTGTAGATTTTCTACCTCCTGAGCAAAAGCAAATGCCACAGCCCCTTTTCTCTGTCTTCTCTGGTCATGTAGCAACAATTTCAAAAGGTATTTGCATCTTTCTACAGCACAGACTGCCCCGTTTATGAAAAGACCACCTTTCCAGCGGTGAAATGCTTCTTTAATGAAGTTTTTTACACAGGAAGTTTGTCGGTTAACATCTGAAAGAAAAACACATCTCAATCTGTTGGTTAAAACAACTACAAACAGCCATGCTAGCTACTCTGAGAAGCTGTATTTAGCTACATTGGTGCTTTGAGCTACATGCTAATGTCAGCATGCAAACATGCTCACGATGACAATGCTATCATGGCGCAATTTATCAGATGAAGTTTACCATGCTCATCTTCTTAGTTTAGCGTGTTAGTATGCTAACATTTGCTGAGGCTGATGGAAAAGTTATTAGTTTTGCAGGTATTTGGTCATCAATCAAAGTATTGGATGAATGTGAATTCTCAGCTGATCATCACCAAAGTCAGGGCGCTGGGATAATGATTCAAGCCGGGAATCTGGCGATCCATCCAATAGCTGTCGAGACATTCCAGTTCAGCCGACGGACTGACACTGCGATCCCTTGAGCCCGTATCCATCTAACCAGGAACAACACATTACCAGGCACTACTGTCTGTCTGTCGCTCTAATGTGAGCATCATATATCAGCTATCAGCAACATTAGTCATCAGTCAAACCCTCTTACACACAGAGCATGGTAGTTTTGGGGGTGAAGTCCACCGAGTGTGGATGCCATCAGGTTCCCGTCATCAAAGGCTCTGTGCTGCAAGCTGAGCCTAGTCAGACACTAAAGGGGACAAACGTTAAGTCCATGGTTTCATTGGTTCCAGTCCATTCCTCTTCCTGTCACTCCGCCACAGTTAGAAAATCTGCTCATTAAATCCCTCTGATGTTCCTCGTCTTCCTCACAGCAACCTTGATCCTGAGGTCAGACGCTCGGACGCTGCAGCCTAGATGGTTAAATCTGTGAAGTCTCGTCTGGCAAATCCTTTCTGAAAAACAGAGAGACACAATATAAATACTGACAAACGATGTGAAAGCTGCCATCCACCACTGGCTGCACGCTCCGTCCACATTCTGTGCAGTGCAGCACGTCAACATAGTTACCTTTCTAACTTTCCAGTTACATTTATTGTAATGTGCTTTTCACCTGCATGTCTGACTCTACCATCACCTACATCTTGTTCAAAACTCTGCTGCTACACTGCTCTGATTATAACATCATTATACTGGTTAACACTCTCTCTTAGAGTCCTCTACAAGGCATTAAATGGTGAAACCCATGCTAAACTTTGAGTCATCACACCAGTACCTTCAAGTTTTCCCACAAACTAAACTTTCCTCAAATGTAAAGGCCCTGCAGCAGCTTACCATATATGTGGTTTGATCATTTAAGGACTTGTGTCGGCCTCTTGTTCTAACACTCGCACATACTTAACAGTTACAAATACTACTTTTGTTTATCCACTTCTTCTTTTGTTAGATCAGTTCTGGTATTGTCACCATATAAAGTCGTTTTAGCCGATGTGTTTGCAATCAGTTGTGTATTTACATATCCAACAGACACGGAGCAACATGAGCATTTATTTGGAACCACTTTTTCAGATACCTGATACATCTAAGTTTAATAGTCACTTTCTTTTAGCTCCATTTTTGGTCTCCACCATCTCCTGACTAAAACATCTGGTTCTTTAGCTGCTTAACGGCGGGTTTAAACTGGATGCAGAGGCCCAGTGAAGCACTCAGATTCTCCGTTAGAGTGCTGCCCGCTTGCTTTTGGCACCGATGTTCTGGACACAGCTTGGCGCCAAGCTCCCTGACCGGCTCACGAATTGCAGTGATACTTGCGGTGTCTGGTCTATTTTTTTTACACGAGCTGCGAGCAAATCTGGCAGGAAAACACACATCTTTCTTTGAAAGACATAAAGCGTATATTAGATATTATATAAATTATATAATTATCAAATCATAAATAATAAAATATTCATTCCATGCTTCCACATATTTGTCAGCTGTGTCTGAACAGTGAGCAAGAGAGACGAGCAGAGCCCCACACACACACACACACACACACACACACACACACGCACACACACACAGCAGAGAGCAGAATCGCTTGCTAACCGACGCGGAAATATGAGCTTCTGTTGTGAACAGCCAGGTGACTGCTGACGAGCAGCGCATGACAAGGAACTCGTGAACCCACTACATTCACCAGCTTGTCTCTGACTGTGTCTGTCTGCTGTTTGATGCTGAGTCAGTAGCGTACGATGGGTTTATCAGAGCTTTTGTGTGAGAAATAGTCAAAATACTGATGACTGTGACTTTAAAGAGAGACCACACCAAGGCTGAAAATCCTTTTTGCACTAGTGACTAAATGCTGAGTGCAGCAGCCTAGGAATGCCACGGTGAGGAGGATTTCCCATCAGTAAATAAACTCTTGAAGATTCTGGTGTTACAGATAACACTGGACATTTTTTAAGGAAAGATATTTGCAGATGATGCTTGGTATCTGTAGAGTGCTGTATTACGTTACTGCTAATGCGAACGTAACACTTCCTACTGCTGCAGCTTCACATTAAAGCATTTAACTGGTACAACATGAGTTGACTTTGATTTGATTTGATTATGAAACAGTCAGGAAATGCACTTTTCCTCAGTGAGAATAGCAGTGTGGCTATCATTTGGTCGTTTTCGACATTTGTTGACTGCAGATCAGTTTGAAATATTGCAGGGAGTGATGAAAGAGGAAGAAGCCACAGTGAGCTGTTAGATGAAGAGCTGCACACCTCCAGCTTCTTAGCTATGTAACCAACTCCTCTTCCCTCATTAAAGCCCCTACAAAGAACTTTCATTTTGAGTTGATTTTGGTAACCCTGTGGACAAAAGCGGTAGTGTTTTGCCAGAATGAAGCCTACATTTCCCATGAGCTCTAGCGCGTATTGTCGTAAAGACGCTTACCTGGCTCGCGCATGTGTTTGTTTCGGGGATGAATGAAACAACAAGACGGGAAAACTTTGCCCCCGCTCCTATCGGGGATCCCAGCTCACCTCTGCCGCGCCCCAGCTCCATCTCTCCGGCGTAAGCGCCACTGCCACCGGGGTAAACGCAGCGGTCGGCTGGTAAGGCTGAAGGCCTGTTTGGCGAGCACTTCCACAGCTTCTTGGACTGAGTATGGAGCGGTGCCTCGCCTCTTTATTTTTCGGCACTTGCTGGACCCGGTTGACGCCTGGCTGGTACCTCTTGTCGGCCCGGATGAGGTGTTCCAGCCCCGTGGCCCCTGCTCTCCTCGTCCCCGCTGGCGCGGGGTGAATCTGCGCAACCTGCAGCCTCTGTGTGTGGTTCCCCGGACAGCTAACGCTGTGGACCCGCCGGCTCCTGCCAGGATTGGGCTGATGCTAGATCGCTAGCGAACAAAACGTTTATCCTGAAGGATTTCCTGACTTCCCGAGGATTGGATTTTCTCTGTGTGACTGAGACGTGGCTGAGTGTTGGTGAGTCCAGTGCTTTCACAGAACTTTTACCCGATGATTGCTGCTATTTTAACTCCCCGCGGGCGTCGGGTCGAGGAGGAGGAATAGTGATTTATAGTCACTATAAATGTAAGCAGCTAGGTAAGATGAAGTGTGCCGTCTGAGTGCCATAAATCGCTACGTCCTGGAAGCGACCTGGGGCAGACCCGGACACAGTTTCCTAAAGGTATGGATATACACTATATAGAAATAGCTTATCTTCACACCGATGGTCTTATTTGCTGTTGTAGGTCACGCACAGACATCAGCAGAAACGAGAGACTTTTGCATATCCAGTTAAAGGTTCCTTGTAGTGGCTTTAACGATATCAGCTTCCCTATTAGCATCGGGGTTTACACAAAAAAATAATGCAGAATAGGCACTTCTGCTTTTCCCTTTGACACCAAATCCTCCGCTATCTTCATGAGGTAAACCTGACTGCTGTGACTCTGCTGCTGCTGCACGGAACACAATTTCAGTTTATAATTGTTGCGTCCAACTAATTGATTGATAAAAAAGCAAAATGTTGGTGGGGTGGTGAGCGAGTAATGTAATTGGAGTGCGCCCAAGTATCGTGTAATACCGGTAACAGCGGCAAGCCTACAACAGCCCACACCTGCCCCATCCAATTATTATGCTCTTCCTCTCAGGGTAGCTCAGGAAATGTTAGGTCGGTGTGTTTTAGACAAGGAAATGTTTGTCCACACTATTTTTTTCCGGAGGGTGGCTCTAGACAAAAACTCCCTGGTAGTTAATCTGGATTTGTCCTCTGGGAACCATGAAACCATGCAACCACTAAAAGCAGCAAATTTCGTGACATTCTGTGCAGCCGTTTTCCAGATATATCGTTTTGGTTGAGTTTGTTTGTACTGTGACTTGTGAAGACAGCCCAGAGAGCTCTGTGTGAACTGCATGAGACTAGGCTGAGGACAGAAACACAACAGGATATCTATCAAATGTAATAACTTCACCATGGCCACCCAGCAGTCAGATAAACACATGGCTTTTGTTTGCTGTGTCAGGCTCCGATCGGTGGGGACTGTTGTGTGTGCGTGTGCGTGTGCGTGGAGGGGAAGGAAGCATACAAGAGAAACATAACAGTGTTCAGAGACTGCCAAGTCCACCTAACCAAACTCTTTTATTCACCCCAGAAGGCACAAAAGAGACAAACCCAAAATATCTGAGCCAGATTCTCTGCATTCCTGCTGCGAGCAGTCACTAAGAAACTAAAGCTCAACAAAACCCAGGCCAGACACCGGCAGAGATAGACACAAGTAGAGTATTCAGGAGATAAAGCAGTGGTCCTCACAAGAGTGGAGAGAGGAGGAGTGTTGTCACTGTGTTAGACAATAAATATAGGGATTTAGGATTGTTAGTTTCCTTCAGTTATATTTGTGGAGTTTAGTTTGTTCTTGTGTTATCTCAATCACAAACCCTGAGCAGCAGCCATTAGAGGGTGTGTTATCTAATAAAATCAGCGAAGCATTCCACAGGAGATTGGTAAAACATCCTTCTATAAAAGGAGCTGCTTCTCTTGTTCGTGCCCAGGCTGCTGTAATCCTATTAGCCACTCACTTTGGATCTTTATCAAATCGTAAGCTGCGGAAAACCAGCTTGTTCCTCACTGTATTTTAACATACTTTCATTTTCACTACTTGCAAGCATTGCCTGTAGTTTTCCTTCTTCATTCGCTGAGCAGCTGATGTTATAAACTGAACTGTTCCTTATCTGGCACAGTTGTTGGAAAAGCAACAATAGACTGCAACAAGGAAGCAATTTTAAAGCTGATCTGAGAAATATTTTTATATTTAGACTGGGATTAAACAGAGATTTTCAGCATTGTTTTGGTTAATGGCCCACAGCTTTGATTCTCACAGCTCTCATCAGTGTTTCTGGCAACAGCAGGTGGAAAAAAGTGAAGTACTTGTTCTTTTCCCGAGCTTTAACCACGTGTCTTTGTGTTAACTGTGATCTCTTTGTACACCGATCAGCCTAAACATTCAAACCAGAGGGGGGTGAAGTGACTAACATTGATCGTTTTGTTACAATGCAATGTTCTGCTGGGAGACCTTTGGTTGACGCCCTCCACCCACCCAAACACCGCTGTTTCCACACCACATAAACTGCTCAGGAATGACCAAAAAGCTCAAGGTGTCGACCTGGCCTCCAAATCTCCCACACCCCAATCTGATTGAGCATCTTGGGAAGTGTTGGTACCCCACCTCACAACTGACAGGTCTCAAATGATCAGAAGCCGGCACCCTGGTGCCAGACACCACAGCACACCCTCCAGAGGTCATGTGTCCATGCCTTGACGTGTCAGAGCCAAATCCGATCCAGGGAGGCCCCACCGTGGATTAGGTGTACCTCTGAGGTACCAGCACGTCTCATGGATGCTCGATCAGATTTGGATCTAGTGAATTTGGAGGCCAGGTTGATGCCTTGAGTTTTTTGTCATGTTCCTGAGCAGTTTCTGCAGTGTGGCATGGCTCATTTTTCTGCTGGGGGGGCAACTGCCAAAATCCTTTGTCAAATGAATCCATGATTTATAAATATAGGTATGTTAATACACGATACTTTAATTATTGTAGACCCTGTTTTATATGCAACTCAGGGTCCCTGCTCTGTCTCTCTTTCAGCTCAGGAGTTCTTGGCCTAAAAAACGTTGAGGACCCCTCTTGTTGCAGATATGCTGAAACTTGATGTTTCATCAATGCTGTGGTTAACGTGTGGTTCGGTTTAGGCACAAATAACACTTGATTATGGTTAGGAAAATATCATTTTGGCTTAAAAAACCCTGTGTGGGGGGTGCAGTCTGCACTGGAAACACAGCAATGACTTGCAAAAAACTACTGGTTTTGTTGTTTGTTGGTCTCAAACAGTGGCCTGTAGCTTGGCAGGCGTCTTGCTGAGGTGACGCCATCCACCATCCCCTCAATCCCCCCATGACAAAATCAGCTCATATACTACATCACATTAGAAACGTTAATATGATACGTATGAGGTGTGCAAATGTAACGCTTTTGGTTTGCAGAAATGTTCAATGACAACATTTTCATCTGGTCACTGGGCTAATATATATGTCATATTAACTTTATATGGTAATAATATGTTAGTGTAACGCAATAGCAATTTGTAGCTTATGTTGAGCAAGTGCTTAAACTTATGAATCAGTTACTGCCTACTTTAACAAAAGGTTGACTGATTTGGCATCAAAATAATTTCACTAGATATTTTCTGGACATTTTAGATCTGCTGTTAATGCAGTGTGGTTTCTCTGAATCCTGCTGAGAGTTATCCTGTCTGTATTTTTAATAGAAATGAAAGTCATGAATCACAAGATTTAAAACTGAATGTTTAAAGTAAAAATTGCATCACTGCTGGTTTCCCAATGTGTGGGATGGCAGATTGAGAGCCACCCCGACGCAGAGAAGAACTTTTGTAACTCTGCAATCTAACTGCTATCAGCTACAGAGTAAATATTTGCATTTGCAGTGCCAAGTATCCTCAGATAAGGCGTGAACAAGAGGCTTTCAGAGCAGAGTGAAGGAGGGAAGAAGAAGATCAATGGGAGGAGAGGAGTGGAGGTCAAATGGAATAAAAAATAAAAAAACAGATGTGTGCAGACGTAGACGGAAAAACCATCTGGTGCGAGACAAAAGTTGGAGCACAATGTCAGACAACACCCACACATTCTGCTCTCCATTTTGACTTCAGGCTCATCATGTCTTCATTCACACACACAGCAATGTCACATATCACATCAACAGTGCAACGCTGTTTATAGATCTGTGACTGAAATGTATTTGTATCACTTTTAAAAGATGATTATGTATGGACAGTTTTACTGCAACAGAGCACAGTGGGTCTGCTGGGGTTAAATAGGGTTGTCAGTCAGTAACAATTTTACACAACAACCATCATATGAGACAATTTTGGATGCTCTAAGATATTCGTATCAAAATCAATACAATAGATTAATACACTTAAAGGGTAGCATTGTTTTTTTAGCCTGCAGTCCTATTTTCCCATGTTTTTGTGTCTAATTGATGAATGGGAACAACAATTTTTGAACCTGATCCAGTGTTAAAAAAGAGGGCTGCAGCTACGGCAAATCACTCAGGGCATGTTTGCACAGTCAATGTTCGTCCACTAAAAGATCTTCTTTTTGCCACTGACAGGCTCAGATTGTTATTTTAAGTGTCTGACAATTTATGGAAAGGATCCACACAGAGATAGACCTCTTTGTTAAAGAGTAAGATCCTTTTTGTTTAGCCAGAGACAGCCCTGAAATCCATTAGCCAAACCCACCAGACACCATTTAAATAAACAGTTATTTTAGCGTGCATAGGGGCAGCAGAGTTTTATTTTTTTCTGTCAACTCTGAATGACGTGTGTTACGATGCTAAAATAACGGTTTATTCTAATGGAGTGTGGTGGGTTTGGTGATTTCAGGGCTGTTTGTGGTTAAAACGTAACTTACACTTTAACAAAAAGTTCTATCTCTGTAGGGATCCTTTCCATAATGTTGTCAGACACTTACAAAAACAATCTGAACTTGTCAGTGGCAAAAACAAGCACTTCTAGTAGACGTCCATTGAGGGTGTATATTGCCCCAAGTGGTTTCATTGCAGTGTGTCAGCACTGAAGGCAGAGCCCTGTTCATCCTATGAATGTTGCTCAATGGCACATGAAGCCAATAAAGTTCAACTTCCCGGGTATAAAACTGAGCAAGCACACTAGAGACTTCCTCCAGTATGCCCTTGCTAATTTGAATGGGGATAAAATGATCACTACTACTTATACTTATACTTCAAGTGCAAAGTTAGTCCACTAAACAAGCTTTTTTTCCACAAAGACCGCCTCATATCGTTAGGATAAATGTCAGAGAACATACAGAAAACGACATGTAAATGTGTTGTCTTACCTTACCGGTGTGCTGCCATGTTTGTTTACCATTTAGCTCTGCTTTCCAAAGTGCGGCCGAAATATCGCGAGAACAAGCAGCGATCTCATACCGTGCCTGAAATCTCGCGAGAACAAGCAGCAACAGCTGGAAGGCAGAACCGAACAGTAGCCTGAAAAGTTCATTCATTTATTTTATGAAAGATTTATAGAATAATGGCTGACTTTTTGCCAGACTTCGACTTTGTGGAGGAGGAATTTGATTTTGCAGAGTTTGATGGCCGCCCTTATTTATTTGAGCCAGAATACACTGACGAAGAGCTTCATGAAATTGAAGAACGGAGGAGGAGAGAGAGAGAGAGGCGCAACAGGTAGAGGACGAGAGAGGAGGAATGGCAGCTGCAAGGCTGCGTAGCTCTGGAGATTGGTGGTGTACCTGTGAATGCTGTGCCCCAGTGCCCACAGAAGAGGAATGCCTCTGTTGCAAGGAATGGGACCGGTTGCAGCCTTATTTTCAAGGTCTGGATGTGACCAAGGACAAGACACCTCCACCGGGCTTTATCTAGAGCTCGCGAGATACATTTCGGCCGCACTTTGGAAAGCAGAGCTAAATGGTAAACAAACATGGCAGCACACCGGTAAGGTAAGACAACACGTTTACATGTCGTTTTCTATATGTTCTCTGACATTTATCCTAACAATATGAGGCGGTCTTTGTGGAAAAAAAGCCTGTTTAGTGGACTAACTTTGCACTTGAAGGTTGCCCGTTCACTTACGTTTTAACAGGTCTGACGCTACTATGCGCCCCGGCTGTATCTAGGCTAACGGCTAACATGCTAACTATTATTTTTATGTCACTAGTCACTTGAAACAAATTTAGGACGACAGGAGACAGGTTGAAATAAATTTCACTTTCACTGCAGGGGCAATGAATAACTGAGTGGTACATATATTCCAACAGCGCTTCTTATGTGTTCAGCTTCAAAAATAGAAAATCAAAAGGCAGCAGCTGATGAATCATGGCCGGCTGACACATAAATGAATGTGTGGGAAACCCTGCTTCTAGACTTTATCCACTGATTTACAGACGTCTCTTTCACAATGATATCTATGTGAAAAAGTCTTTTTGGGAGAAAGAAAAGATAAGCATGCAGTATTAAAGTGTTTACACTCTCAAATACTAGAAAACAGACTGATCCCCTGGGACAGGGTGTGAGCCACACACCCCTGCTGTAACACTACTATGTGCTTCAATTTACGACATGCTGCATATTAATAGCAACTGATATGACAAAACAGTCTTGATAAAATGTTTTCCCATACTGTCCAGCCCAGTGGAAGGGCACCGTGCCACGGACCAGAGAGAAAACAGGAGTAAACAGGACTAACTGGGGGCATATTGGCTGAAGTAAATGTCCTGAGTCTTACAACACTGAGGATCAACTATTTTAATGAAGACTTTTGTGATCTAGTTTCTGAGCCTCTTGAGTTTACCCAGAACCACTCAGGGGGGAGGCTGTCAGCTCACAGGTCAGAAACAGTTAGTGATGTCCTGGTTTCCTCCAACACTCAGGACCGAAGCCAAAGGCCTTTGATTTACTGTAATCCCTCTTTCTTATGATGGATGTGCTTAAAAATGTGGTCGTTCTCTCAAAACATTGTAAAAGAGAAGACCACAGTCAAATCACTGGTGCGAGGATCCAGAAGCACTGAGAGGAATAACATCCACCCGCTGCTGCCGCCCAACAGAAACTCTTCGGCTGTTGCAGTTTAAACAAACTGGAGCATTTGAGCTCTTCCAAGCAAACTCTGCTATGCTTTATTCCTGTGGCTTCTCCTCTGTCAGCAAGAGATAAAACACTTAGTTCCAGTGCACAAAAATCTACGGCATTGTGACGTCCCGTGGACCTGTAGGTGCTCTGTGGCACGGAGCCTTATCTCCAGATACCAGCTGACATCTCAGTTTGTATTGTCAAGTTAAAGCTTGTCAGTCTTCTGCTTACAGCCTTTAATGCTGTTGGTAATAAGGAGCTGTGATTTCAGTTTATCCCTTTCATTTTCTATGTTTTTATTCTTTGTTTGTTTGAGGGCTTTTTTTTTATTAGATAGTACAGCCAAAGATAGACAGGCTGATCCCCACTGCCTAGGACCAGTGCTGGGGGTATAAGAAAGTAAAGCAGTACAGTAATATATTACTTTTAGCAGTAACAAAGTAATATAATGCGTTACCAACAGGATTCAGGTAATATTATTACAATTATAATGTAAAGTAACGCATTACTATCCGTAATAAACTGTTCATTGTTTTCATTTTTCATTTATCCACACCGCTCCACTTCCACCAGTTCAACACCAGTAAAAACATCCCCCGATGGTTGTTGTGTGTGTCAGACAAAGTTAGCACCTAGCTAGCTGGTAAACAAAGTGGAGCATTTAAAGAGCCAGATATTTCTCAAGAGCTGGTGGAGACCAAAAGAGAGGAAAAAGGACAGTGAGAGTAAGACTTGTGCAATAACCTAGTTCTACCAGTTTTTATCAGTTTATTCAATTGTACTGTTTTTTATGTGTATGACAAGTAGCTTTTTTTCTTTTTAATTTGAATGTATGAAAGAATGTAAGGCAGAATCTGCCTCTTCCGAATTCTAGATTCATATCAATTCCGAATATCTGAAACCGTTTCAATGCTCATTTTCCGCAGCATCAACACACAGATACCAGCTTTTTTGCTCTCTCTTTATAGTAACGTCAGCTGCAGTCATTCTGCTGTTCTCAAGAAAAGAAAAGTTGTTGTTATGTTATAACCTTTTTGTATTTATCATGTAATGAAAATGTAAAACTGTATGCCCTCCAACATCAGTTTTTCCCCGGGTATCAAAAGTGGTATTGAATATCAATATCTTTCAAGGTTATTCAATTATCATGACGATACTGCGCTTTTTTTATATCACTAAAAATAAAGTATCTTTGGGTTCTGGACTCACAAAACAAGTAATCTAAGGACATCATTTTGGGATCTGGGAGTTTATGGAAAGCATTTTATAGACTTAACAATGAATTAAAAAAAAATCATGATTCAATAAAGAAAAATAAGACAGTTGCAGCCCCGATAATTTTCTTTGTCTTTTGCCCTGAACCTAGATTTCAAGTACTTGTTGCTGTCATGTGCTTTGTGACATGTTTGCAGTTGTGTACTCAATATTTGGAGAATTTTGTACAAAGTTTTTTGGCATCAGCATCTGTGAGTCTCACCAGTTTGTAGTCTTTGTGCAGTTTGCTGTACTGGAACATGTTGCAGAGGACAGTTGAAGCTGCTCTGGCAGCTTTCAGACTCCCGGAGCTAAAGCAAGACACAGTGACTGATGGTTAGAGACAAAAACAAACAAAAAGAACTAACAAGGAGGAAATACCTCAGCATAAACAGAGGGGAGAAGTTCAGTGATAAACACTCTAAAATGACCTGCAAATTTGCCAGAGGTTATTTTTTTGTGTCAGAGGGGAGAGCAGTAACAGCTCCAGAACACTTGAAGTCATTAACACCAAACAGAGGTCACAGTTTGCAAAGTGAAAGAATGTAGGAGCTAAAAAATATTAACCAATTACAAGCAGCATGATATGAAATGTTTTGTTACATTCAATAAAATATTACTGGCAAGTTAATAACTTCTACTCCCCCTGCATTCTGAAGCAGCAGCTCTGTTTTCTCACTGTGCAACACTGATATCTGAGGATGACAGAAGGCAGTCCTACCTGCTATCATGGGATGTCTTGATGCCCATCAGTTTCTGCAGGCCGTTGAAGTATGAGATGTCACGGGCTGCCAAGGAGCTGCAGGTGACCAGGTGATTGAGGGCTCCACAGATGTTGACCACCACCTCGCTGGATGGCGTTTTCTGATGGCCGTCACTGGGCAGCTTGGACACCAGAACATTCACCATGTTCTTAGCTGCAGGGACAAAGAGAGAGGTTGGCTCTCTTTTAAGACTGTTTGTAAATAATGCAAGAGTGCCCTCTTGGACGCCCCTTCGGTAGATAAAACATCATAAAGTTTCCTCCAGGGTGCCCTTCAAATGGAGAAATTACCATATGCGCTACCCTATATGCTAGAAAACTTTCTGCAGCTGTTACCTTCTTATTTTTTTGCCATTGCCTATCTGACAGTGTGAGTCTGCCACTGCTCTAACCTTTGCAAGATCAGCCTCTGTTGATCTGGTGTTGCAAAGCTCATTCATACAGCAATCTTTCACAAAAGGACAAAATGATCAACATAGTGTTAGATATCCAACACAGCCCTCTGTTCCTTTATAACACTCAGCATTTGGGAAGACCAATTAACTTTTAACTTTGTATTCGACTAGAAAAGAGGAAGCTAACTGACCTTTAACTAAGCCTCGCCCTTTTGTGAGCTGTCGGAGTAAGCATGAAGCCCACACTGGAACTAACTGCTTCCCTTCACTGGTTCCTGTACAGCAGGGTCGGTCTTTGTTTCACTGTTATAATCATTAAAAGGCAAAAGCAGCATGTGTATACATTCAGTAGGCTACATCTTCAGTAGCTAGCTAGCTAACCCTACACTTTTCAGGGATTGATTTTGGTTTTGGAACAGGGAAGAAACGTATATATTTTTCCAACCTCTCCAGGTAACGAGTATCATTAATACACGACGTGCCCCAGGCACAACATTTAGCTCCAAATCTGCAAAACCAGCCTGAAAATGAAGGAAATCTGAAATGACTGCATTAGAGTCAATGGAGCACAGCTGTGTTGTTGTTGGACTCTGGTCTAAGATGGCCGTATGCTACGTTATGATTGGCCAGTCTGCGTCCAAGGACAGGACTTAGTGAAGGGTCAATTATACTGTTAACTTTGTATTTGACTAGGAAAGTGGAAGCTAATTAGCCTTGCTAACTTAGTACTGATTGTCTCCAGGCGGTATTTATCGTTTACGGTTGGTTCAACATTATACATGGAAACACACTGGAGTGTTTTGTTCTTTTACCGCCTCAGCCCAGTGCACCATACTCATATCACGACACAGAGTTACATATAAAGTCACCAAGGAATCTATGGAGTGCTTGTAGGACTAAGCAACATCAGCCTCCTAACTGATAAACTGCCTCTGTAGCTGCTGGAACTTAAGTGTAATTATGAGCTATTGTTAGTGTCACACACACACACACACACACACACACACAGTTTCCATAGTTTGCATCTCACCGATGTGGTCTTTGTTGGTGGCGTGTCTGGCCAGATTCCTCAGCAAGCCAGTCAGAGGCCTCAGCTCCATGTCATTGTTGGTGTCCAACAGATCCAGCAGGGTTGGCAGCATCCGCTCCTGCTCGATCACCACATTACTCATCACTGACGACCACTGATGAGAGGGGCAGAGAAACATGAGCATGCACTGAGTTCTGTTCAATTGTGTGCTATTGTTGGTATAACTGCTGAAGAATCAAACCCCAAAGCAACAAAAAAAAAATCAGTTAATTTTGGGATATACATGCACATTTCATATTCCTATAACTTATGAGATCTTACTCTGGCATCTCCTGCAGTGATATTTTGCAGGGCTCCGATGGCAGCCTCGCGGCTGGTGGAGCTGCAGTCGCTGTTCTGCAGAACAAGCTTGTACAGCCCCACCACATGAGGGTGCCACAGCCACTCAGCACCCTTAGGTTGTCGTGACACCTCCGACAGTATGGACAGAGTCTGGTTGCGCTGTCGTGGAGGAGAAGAAAGACAGAGAAAGAACACTTCCATTTATTGTACAGTAGCTACACAACTGTGAGATTTTTTATTATATTTTACTCACATCAGTTTTCTGATACAATTTATTCTCTTGTTTCAGCTTTTATCCGTCGTAGCTAACTAACCAAGCTAATGTTAGCTCCATTTGTTGGCTGGAACAACTGTCTGACTTATTTAATGTTTCAACTGAGTCAGTCGGGGTCTTAAATATGCACTTGATGGCTACATACATGATATTGTGCTTGAAGGTTTGATGCTAAATCTACATGTCCCTGGCAGAAACTAGTCTCCTCATCCGCCTCCTCATCAGCTGCTGACTCATGTTCAGCTTTGTACTTGTATTGCAGTGTACAACTACTTAGTCCTGGTATTATAAGATCAGGCAAAATATACTTATGTCATTCTAACGTGACATAGCTTACATATTTGGACAAAAGGCTGAGGTTAGATTTGAAGGGACAGTTCACCCCAAAATACATATTTTTGGTCTTAACCTGAAGTGCTATTTATCAGTCTAAACTGTTTTGGTGTGAGCAGTAGAGTGTTGGCATTCTCTCTGATACAATGGAACTAGATGGCACTCAGCTTGTGGTGCTCAAAGAGCTAAAAAATACATTAAATCAAGAGCAATGTCACTTTCCAGAAATCATGACCCAGTTACTCAAGATAATCCACAGACCTTGTTGTGAGCAGTTTCATATGGGAACTATTTTCTCTCTACTGAACTACACCTGCCAACTGTATCACTGCACAGAAGGAAGTGTGCATCTACTCATGGACGAGAGGCTCGTGAAGAGATGTAAACGCCTCAGCTGTGCTTTAACATTAGCCAGGGCAGTGGTGCTGGGTGAGCTAGCCGTGGACGCACACTTCCTTCCTACAGTGTTAAGGTGCAGACACACCAAACCAACGTCAAAGAACTAGTGGCGATGAAATCCAACTGTTGCGTCATCTACGTCGCCTCATGTCGCCCCGTGTCAGTTGCATTTGAACACACTACACGGACTACATCCGACGGCCAAGTGGCACGTACGTTCTGCGCCTGCGTGTGAGGAAATAACGCAAAAAGGGAAAACAGAAGTCCGAGGAATGCATGAGATAAACAAAGTAGCAGAGTGAGAGAGTGGTACATCCTGTCAGCTGAGGGGTTTCCTATCTGTGCAGCCGAGCACCGCAGCACCTCCACAGACTGTTACATCCAGACGGTCCCGGTGTTTCCTCCGCAGGCTCCACTTCACTCAGCTGCCCGATAAACCCGCTGCTTCTTCCCACTTTAACCTGAATAACAAACCGGGGCTCGGTGCTCCAGTTGGATCCAAACGGAGAGCAGGGGCTAACTGGCTGTGCTTCCGGTCATGCTGTGGCTAACACTCTGCTAGCCTCCCAGCTAGCCCCGGTTTGTTATTCAGGTTAAAGTGGGAAGAAGCAGCGGATCTGTCAGGCAGCTGAGTGCAGTGGAGCCTGAGGAGGAAGCACCAGTTTCACTAAAGGCAGATTCACTCGCTACAGGGGCGAGGAAATAAAACCTGAACAGCCAATCGGAGTGATCTCTCTCACCGACAAGCTCCACCGCCAATTCAACACGCTCAATCAGTCGAAAAGCCGCCAACGCCAAAGTGCCGACGGTGTGGGACACACCGCAAAAACTAGGGAGACAGACGCTCACCGACGGCCCGACTTTGGCTGATGGCCGACCATCGGCCTTGTGTGTCAGGGGCTTTACAGTTGGTGGGTGTAGTTTGGTCCAAAGAAAATAGTTCCTACATGAAACTGCTCACAACAAAGTCTGTGGATTATCTTGAGTAACCGGGTCGTGATTTCTGAAAAGAGACATTAATGTTGAGTTTTTCAAATGTCTTTTTTGCCGCTCTGAGCACCACAAACTGAGTGACATCTAGTTATCTCTATGATCGATATTTCTAACACTCACACTCACACCAAAACAATCTAGACTGATAAACAGCACTACAAGTAAGAAGAGTAATATGTACTTTTCATTTTGGAGTGAACTGTTTCATAAACCTTGCTTTTGACTTCGGCCATTAGCAGATAAACACACAAATACACTGTTTAATCCACTGCTTTCACTTTTGCTCTTGTGTTATTGGTTGAAGAAAGGCTTAAAAAGACACCGCCCTTCAAACTCTTTAAATGCAGAGTAGGCTATCACTCTTAGCACAGCCCCATTCACACTGCTTTACTGCATGGGGGAAATACAAAGCTTGACATGGTTACAGTGCCACTTACTGTTGCTAAGCTATGATTACTGCTCAGAGGAGGGGTTTAACACACAGTCAGTGCAGCCATTGGCTTTAAAGATGTTTTGTCATGGACCAAAGACAGATCGAGGGAAAAACTCCAACCAGAACAATAAGGTTTCGTTCTTTGGAGACGCTGAATATTCATACCAAGTTTCACAGCAGTCCAGCCAGGAGTTGTCAAGATATCTATCTAATGACTGAAGTGTTAGCTAGATGAACACACAGACAGACAGACCAGTATCCTCAGGCTTCACTAAGCAGGATAAATATCCTCCCTGTTCACCCTTCATGTAACCTGGATAATGATCTGCTCTGAGCGAGGATATCTCACATGGAAAAAAAAACAGGTTATATATAGTTAAAGAGGTCGTTTTCTCCTCACTCTGGGGTGACTATGAGAACATACATGTAACAGTGGGCCTGAGGTTTACTCTCCATGAGCCTCTACTGCTCCCTATTGAAATGAGTAATGTGATCTGCTGGTTGTGTGTGTTGTATTGGAAGCTGATCCTCCCCGTGGACCTGAGGCCACTTCTAGAGTTTCTATCTGCTGGGCCACTTATTATCTGGCCATTACTGAGATACCTGCTTGATGTCAGCGCCTGACTTTTTGAAGCTCCATAACGGAGATATCTTTAAAATCACTTGTACAAAAATGACTCAGTAACATGACGATGTAATGCTGAATGCATCATGATAGTGGATCTGATAATGATGGCGCACCTGTGAGGTAAGATGCATGAATAATGTGGTCCGAAGTTGATCTGGCTGCATCATTTATACCAGACGGGCAGTTATATGACCTGGATACATGCAACCTGTATACAATGCAGGCAGCTCCCCGGTGGCAAAATCAGATGGTCCCCTGATATGTTAACAATGAGTATGTTACTGAGCCTGCACCTCAGAGCGGGATAAAAAATAGTGCTGAGGTGCCTGTAAGTCTCCAGAAGAGAATAAGAAGTAAATCAGCAGAAAACAGTAGAGCTGCATTTTCTCTGAATGTTTTTAATCTCTACTATTGACAACTAACGTCTTCATTAAAATATACGAGCAGATTTTGTTGCCCAAAGAGTATTCAGATGAAAAACACTGGCAGACAGCTTTTTGCTAAGCAGCAGGAATAGCAGTGACAGAGCACCAAGTGAATGAGAGCATGACAGCTTTATGCCTCACAGAGGGACGTGACGGGTGTGGCTGCCGCAGACAAGCTCGCAGGCTGACACAATATCCAACATGTTTCTGATTATATAAACTTTGGATCTAGAATGTGGATACGCATAAATAAAAATAAACAGATACATAAAGACAGCGGCATCCTCGAAAGGTGGCGGGAGGGCAAGACCATCCAGATGCAGCTGCTGGCCCGCTACCTCCCCTCGCAAAAATAATTGAAAATAATTGGAGGACTCAATCAATGTACTCATTCAAATTAAAGCAGTATATTTGTCTTTTTAAGGAAAAGGACAACCAGCCTACTTGAAGAACTATAAATCGCCTAACATACAGATATGTAACGCATTAAAACAGGATCGTTGTGGAACTCAGAATGTTAACCATACTGGTATTTTAGTATTTGAGCCTGTCTACATGTGGTAATATCATGCGTCTTTGGTGATCTGATCACAAGTGGACAGCTCTCAGACTGTCTGTTCACATCTGACCTCAGAATGCATCTCAGGTGACGACCTGTAACCTGACCTCGCATAGCCGCTCTACACGCAAAGAGACGTGTGAATCATTTCTGTTTGCAAAGACCAAATGTGTTGTTGTTTTTAACTGGCGACAGGTTTGTCATGCTATTCGCACACATCCGCTGTGAGGGTCCAAAGACAAAGAGGGATGTTGTGTGCTGTGAAGCCCTCTGAGGCAAATTGTGATTTATGATATTGGGCTTTATAAATAAAACTGAATGAACATACAGCCTTTACTATTTAAAATGAGTAAAATCTTTTGACAGCCCCTCTGTGCCTTTCTCTCTCTCTCTGTTCATCATGAGACAAGTGCCACTAGAAGACTAGCATCACACTGTTACCATTACGCAATGGTTATTTAATGAAAGACTAATGAAAGTGAATTTGTTGGGACCTTTTAACAGCTGCTGCTGCTGATAGCTCGTGCTAACCTGGCAGACTTTTAAGGGCCTGTGTCCACACAGTGTTCTTTCTCAGCACCTGCAACTTTTTAAAATTGTTTCCAATGAGTAGCAAGCATAGGTAGCCACCTCAAGAAAAAGAGCCATGCCCAGCGTCTTTTTTCAGAGCATTGCCCCTTTTTTGTTCGGCCACTCTGAGCATTTTCAAAAATCCTTTAGCGAGGCTACTGTCACAACAAAGACAGAAGAGCCCGTCTGTGGGAGCAGATCGACCGGCAGATATTGGATGTTGCTGGCGAGTGTTGTGCTTTCATCACCATGCGCGTTGTAGCTTGTTGATAACTGTGTAGTAAACCCTTTGTTAATGTAGCATTGTGTGAGCAACCAAGCTAACGGTGATGTCAAGATATTGCTGTCAAAGAAACAAAACCCACGTGCAGCGCATCAATAAAAAACACAAAGCGCTGGGAGTGTTTTTTTCTGAAGAGCTGGGATGATGGGCTCCATGGCGCCCTGTCACCGCTTTTCTGCTGAGGAAAAACATGATGTAGGCCCTAACTGACCAATCACATCGAGTAGAGTTTCTCCAGAGATAGTGCTTCAGCTCTGCATCTGTGTAACTGTACCAGAAAAAAGTTTTCTTATCTGGTCAGGTAAGGACATCAGGTGACTAGTCGGTGGCCATGGACACATTAGCCATCACACTGCTCCAAGAATATGGCCATAATGTGGTCCAGCAGACCACCTCTGACTGTGGTCTGAGCGATCGGATCACAATGCGTCTTGGTGGTCTTTCACACCTGTATTTAGAGCTGTCCACTTGTGATTGGATCACCTGACATTCATGTTAAAACCAGGTATAAACAAGCTTATTATAGTTAGTATGTCAGTATGCTATTCATAACGTAAGAGTCCTTATAGTATACAGAACATGTTAGTTAACTGTTGTTTCTGACACACTTGCAGACACAGACCAACATTAGCATTAGCTTGGAGTCGTGTTTCCGGTGTGTAATTCTGTAAGTGTGACTTTTACCTCATTGTTTTTCTTGTTATACAGAGTAAAGCAGCCGATGGCGTCACTTTCCTTGGAGGCAGAGGCTCTCGTTTGGCCCTCCAGACGGAGTCGGACTGAGGAAGGAAGCTCCGTGTACAGCTGGTAGGACAGATTCCTCATCACACACAATGAATTCTCCAAACCCTGAACACAAAGACAGACAGAGAGGAGATGAATAAGGGTTTGACAAGAGGAGGGCTGAGGTCGACGACTAAGTAACCTAAGTAGATGCTGACACATGTCAGCTGGTAGAATAAACCTGTAAGCTCTGATCATATGAAATCTGATGTCCTCTAATGTGTAACAGGTCACTGAGGCGTAGACACATCTTCCTGCTGTCACTATAGGTTTGTCAACCTCGAACCAACACAGCATTATGAGGACTTTTTAATATTAACAAAACATGGCAGTAAGCAACACATTGGGGACGTCAGGATCTGGATTTAATCTCCTTGTACTGAGGACATCCCCTGTGGAATATTCATCAGATGCAGGAAGGATTCATGTTGACGTCTAATGGAAGCAGTGTGTTTATCAATCATCTGCCAGCTGGTTAAAGATTTATCAACATGTCTGCAAAGTAATTTTGGTCTCCGCTCCTAACCAAAGTCAACGCTTGGTGAAACGTGCCAAACCACAACGAGCGAAGAAGAATGTAAGCAGAACTGTCTGTAACAAGTCATGCAGGTCCCTGGACCTCGTAATGAGCCACGGAAAGTATGAAGCATTGAGAGATAAAGAATTGAGTAACAAGCTAACATTCCTTAGCTGTACGCATTCCAAGTGGAGCTGCGAGCTGAAGAAACAACCCACATGTAGCACGTTTAAAGAATACTGGTGGTGATATTCTGTTTTTCAGTTACGACAAAAAAGTGAAATGACCCAAACCCAAGTGGGTAAAGTCTGATATATCATCTTTCTCTGTGCCTTTAAACACATCTATTAGCCACACTGTTGCACTGAGTGACATGTTCCTTAATTACCATGAACACACAAACTAGTTTATTCTGACTCAATCCCACCAACACGGTCCTGTTGCTTTCAGTGATCACTATCACAGTGGCTCCCAATTGGTGGGTCGCCGGTCCATTCTGAATGGACATCAAGCAGGATTGCAAATCAGCACCAGCTACCGGTGAACCTTTGACACCAGTTAGCAGGCTAAACTGTTAGCAACATTTCCTCTCCTTCTCTGAAACACTTGAAAAATACAGTGTGACACATTTAGTAGCTACAGCTGTCATTTTTAATGGGTCAGATATATTTATTAAACATTTAGGTTACTATCTGCTTGGGCTCGTCAGGTTGTCAATATTTTAGGACTTGGATCGGGATCTCACAACACAATGGTGGTTTTGGTCTTGGGTTATGGGATTTGTTGACAGTTAGAAAAATGTAGAGAAACACAGGCCTCTACCTTAAACTTGAATACATAAGATGCAGTCAAGTCTTTAATTTTTCTGTCTTTATTTTGGTGGTTAGTGTTCGTAGCTACTGATGTTCAAAGGGCCTGCCAGTGTGATGCGCTGTAGCCATTATGACCACAGTGATTTTCAGATCAGACGTTGTTATTTAGAGTGTATAAAAATGTCACAGGTGGTTACAGTGCAGGTCAGACTCACCTTGTCATCTGCCCTGTCCTCTTGTTGAATGTAGGACACCAAAGAGTCCACCAGGCCTCGCATGTCTCTCATCTTCTGTCTCGTCCTCTCGTTCACTGAACTCAGGTTCCTTCACACACAGATAGAGATATTTAAATCCACGCTAGATTATCAGAACGCACAAAATTTATGAAGCTCTCTTAAGCCCCTTCAGTAGCACCATCACCACTATGGAAAAATCAGGTATTTTTGGAGCTCACATGTTCTTTTATCTCTGTCAGGACATTCCTCGGAGACTCAGACATTGCTTTACAAGGTGCAACCTGAAAGTAACTTCAGTTCCATGCCATGTGAATGAAGACTTAGGTTTATACGATCTCTTATGTGATCAAATTCTAAGTTGAGATAACAGCAGCACTTGAAATTTATGCTACGAGTGCGTGAAAGCAGCATTCTGTAAAGTCAGCATAAAAAGATCATCCATGTAAATGTACCTGTGAGTGATGTGCTTTAATGGATAATGGACTGGTTCATTAAATCACGCTGGTGTTTTGTTTCCAATAGACGCAACAAAGTGCTGCCCTTATTCTTAAAAGGTAACTTGGGCCTTTTTCAACCTGGACCATATTTTTCAACGTTTTTGTGCCTAGGCTACTGATGTGAACCACATTTATTGAAGCTGGTCCAGAGTTGAGAGAGAGGGCTGCAGCTGGCAGCAGCACAAAGCCTGCAATGTAACCAGATGGGGCAACTGTGCACGTCACTGTACGATCATTGAGAGTGCTTATTTTTGCCACTGATGGGCTCAGATTGTTATTGTAAATGTCTGAAGTGTCTCTTTACCCTTCACATGATCTTTGTTAATGTGTCTAAGTCTCGCTCAAAGAGAAGTCTCATCCTGAAATCTCCTGAAATGAGATGTAGCTGAAACCACAAGTGAGAGGGAACAGTGTGCTGTGTTGGAGTATAGAATGCTTAGCTTAGTGTTATCTAACAGACACATACCCTGGCACCAAAAAGCATCCAAAAGAATGACCAGTCCACCACTTCACATTGACTAGTAGGTGTCACGCATCACAGAGATTTGGTTTGGGAGTATGACTGTCAATCTTTAATCCGTGCCAGCAGCAGGTCTCAAGACATGGCAGTGCCAGTTGATTGCTCAGTCGGTTGGTTCATGCCTTTAGTGCAGACTGAAATGTCTCAACAGCTACTGGATGGCTTATCATGAAATATAGCAGATGAATCCTAATGACTTCGGCGCTCTCTCGACTTAAACTCTTGTGCCACTAGCTGGTTGACGTTTCTGGTTCGGAGTAAAATCTCTCCACAACTTTGGATGGACAGCCATGAAATTTGGAACAAATGTTCACGCCCCCTCAGGATGAACTGAAATAACTTCAGTCAGTCAAACCTTTGACCTTTTATCTAGCGTCATCACATAAAAACTTCTGAGTTGTCCGATACCTGCACAACTATTGACTTTCCCATCAGCGTCAGCTGTACTTTGTGAATGATGACAGTGTCTGACCCACAGAACATTAATTATATATGTGAAACATTATCCTTATGTGTGGGATCTTCTGCAGAAGGACTTGAAGTTGCACTCTTGGCTCTCCTCTGCCGTTTCAAAGCACTGTTGCAGGATTTTTGTACACAATCTTCTATATACCAATGTCACAGTGTGTCATAGCTGCCCTTTGTAAGCATGTGCAGCTGCCCTTATTTGTGTTTTTATGGTTGACTTCTAGTATATATTAAGATACTTTCTGGCTTTTCTTTGTAAATATCTTACTGCTTGTTTTAGAGCTATACATTTTTATTCTGTATTTTTGTTCTATGTTGTCTGTCTGTAACTTATGTTGCTGCCTGTCTCGGCCAGGACACACAAGGTTTTTTTTAGTTAAATAAAGGTTAAATAAATAAATAAAATCTGTGTTTAACAGAGGTGCAGGGTAATGTGTTGAGCTGCCTGTTCTGTGGAGTGACCTGAGGCAGCCGCTGGTGTTGTAGAAGATGTCTCTTTCAGATGGGCTCAGTGGGAAGTTGCTGCACAGAGGAACCAGCACCTTCTCTGTCAGCTCTGGTAAAGCTTCTTTAGACAGTTTCTCCTTCAGGTTGTCTCTGGAGGACAGATTCCACAGGACGCCTGCAGCCACGACAAACAGGTTTTTACTCTGCTGTCTGAATAACTGAGTAATTCAACAGTAAAAAATAAATAATAAAGATATGACAGTAACAACACCTGGATTATGTGGCTAAACAACAGGTAAATATCAGTGCTTGGACAAAAGCAGGGGACAAACCAGCCTGAAAGCAAAGACCATGACTACCTGTGATGGTCTTTCGAAGCTCCTCGTCAGGTTTGCTCAGGATGCTGACGAGACGCGTCACTCCACCGGCATCTATGAGCGCCGCCTTGTTGTCAACGTTCTCGTAGATGAGGTTCCGTGTGGCGCCAGTGGCGTAACGCTGCACGTCTAAGTTGTCACTGGAGAAAAGCTGAACGAGAGCTGGAACGCCATGCAGAGCACGGACCTGAGGAAGAGGGAGGAACACCATACATGGTAAATACACACATATGGAGGAGAGGTGCTGGTGATGAACACATGACAGACTAAATGAAAAGAATAATGGACAATTAAATAGATAAAGAAGCATATATAGCAAATAAGAGAAATGCGACCAAACAGAACAAAGTTACACGTTACCTGGTTCTTGGCATCGTTGCTATGGTAACACTGGTGCTGGATGTAGGCAGCTCCAAGAACTTGCAAGGCAGTGTCTGACTCAGAGAGATATCTGACAGCTGTGGCCATGTCCAGACTCTGTATACTACACACACACACACACACACACACAAATAAATAATAAGTAAAATCAATAAATAAAGATAAATGAATGGATAACACGTCTCACTTTTCCAGTGGGTCGTTGCTGTGTATCGATGCTCCGTCCAACACATCCACTCCTTTGCCGACACTCCTCAAACTGCGAAGCGAGGCCGCCCGCTGGAGGGAGGCTTGGTACTGCCCTGTCCCCATGACATGGTTGCCTCTGGACACATGCTGCTGCCACTGTGTCCCCCAGCCGTCCCCTGCCATGGGGACCCCTCTGCTAGTCCCAACCCAGCCCTCCTGGCCGAAGCCAGTGCTCTGCTGCTGGTAGTGCTGCTGTCGGTTGGCGATGCGGCTGATGGTGCGGTGGGAGGGGCCTTTGTAGGTGTACTGATACGGCAGCTCCTCCTCCTGCCAGAAGCGTCTATCCTGGGCCAGCGTCCCACTGAGGCTGCGCCTTAGGGTGCCGGGGGCCGGCACAGGGATCGGGCAGGAAGTGGTCTCTGGAGGAACCAACACAGTGAGAGGAAGTGCCTCCTGGTCTGTTTGGCACAGTGACTTGGAGCGTCTGCTTCTCCTGTGTGTCTGGGAGGACTGGAAGCTGCTGTGGGCTACGCTGGCTCCTCTTTGGCTCACCTTGGAACTGGTTTCCACTGCAGAGCGAGAGGAGAAACCAGAGGAGCGGAGGGGCGCTGTGGGCACCTGCAGGGTGGGCGGTGTGGGGAGAAATAAAAGGTTAGCAGACACAAATACCTTTTCTGAATTTATGATCTGAAAAGGCAAATCTCAATATAACTTCCTCACCAGTGCAAGAAATAATTATAGAGAAGAGCTTACTGTACAGGCAGGGAAACAAAACTATCACTGGTATCTGGTACAGCTTTACACGGTGCTTGGACAGTGCTTAGGACTTGGGAAACTGTACCGGACAGCAAAAAGGTTCCACTGCTCTTTCACCTCTCCTACACTAAAGGCTGGCTACTGTACGCTACAGGAAGCTCCCTGCAGCCTCTGCATTGTTAGACGGGCCAGATAAAAGCAACAGACAAACGTCCTGTTTATATTTTTTTTCCCGTCTTTGCATTGTTCTGAACTCGGTCAGCAGTGGTAGACAATTAGACCTCAGAGGAAACGTGATTCATACACAACACTGGCTCAGTGCTGTCCAGTGTGCTTGACTCACAGGTCTCCAATAAAGAATGAATAGTGATGAATGCTGCTGTACTCTGTTTACAGGAAAAAGTTACATTTTAAATTGCTATAGTTAAAGTTAGTTAAACTTTGGTTTTATTTTTTAAAGTTTTGTCTGAGTTTTGACATCTTGGAACAAACGGAAATTTGTATAAATGGGAGCAAAAGACATGAAATGTGACTCAGACATGTTGTAAACAAGCCATCAGTCTATCCAGATTATCAAAACCACTTTATCTGAAGGTAAAACTAAAAGAGAGAAGTTGCTGATAATCCCTCATTGCACAGGAAACCTTCAGGAAACCGGCACTCACAATGCAGCCCAGTAGGTCAAAGTTGAAACCAGTCTGTCTGTAAACTGTTGGGAGACATTTACAACAGATGGTTCATAATTTTACCTTTTGACTTTATTTTCTGTTCCAACTCATTTTAGCTACCCTGGGTGTGTCTGACTGCTCTTGTTCTTTAAGAATTAGCGATGTAGCTGCTCACATATCTGGGCTGTAGCTAACACCAAGGACACTGAGGTCATGTTAGGGCAACAACATACAGAACAAAACAAAATCTATGCAGGGACTTGGGCTGCGTATCAATATTGATACTGTACGACACTTTACTTTGAGTCATACAGAAATATTTGGCCCCTTTTTTTCATATATGGAACTGCTCAGTGCATTAGGTCTGATTCATGGTAGAGCGCTCGACACTTGATTAGTGTCAGTCAACAGAGATGATTTATTTATGACTGAAAAAAGTGTCACTTGACACTCTACTCTTTGTTTTGTTGTGGGCCCCCCTGTATTTTATCACACAATGTGATTAGTTTTCACCCACATCGACTCCAACCTGCCTTCACCAGGCTGACTGACAGCAGATATTTACAGAACCAAAACAGTTTTCAGGTCAGCACCACAGGTAGAAATCAGCAGTGGTTTTAATTATTGATTCATTGACTTTATCTCCCAGCCAACTGTAGCTACTGAGAGGAATCTGCTGCTCACAGACAGACTGGGAGCCGATCAATCAATGTAGATACGATTCATAAATTTAAAACTTATGCACAGCCGGATATTTGTGATTTAAACAGTTCACTAAATGTAACAAATAAACCCTGGGCATAAAAAACCCTGAGGTGTGTCTTAACATGATTTAAATATACCTAATGAGAAACATCTAAGAAACTTCGTCAAGAATTCAATACTTTAAATTTTTCAACACCCAACGCTACAAACTGAAATTAATTATCGAGAGGTACTGGAAGCACTTCAGCTCATGACCCTGGTATTTCTAAAATTCAGGCTCAGGAGCAGATCTTGGTGAATAACTTGGTGAGTACAACCTTCAAACCAAATTGCATGTGTACTTTATCTTTGTACCACAAGAGTAAACTCCACATAGAAGACCATCAGTCAAACTGATAAGTTTCTGGGAGGGAGACAACAGTGAATCCTCACAGGGCACAGGCTGTTTGAAATGAAAACTAATGTGCCAGAATTTGTATATAACCCATGTCATCGGCTGCAATCACGTGATGAACGCACTGATGGGGGTAAAGAACAAAGTAGTACAAAGAGCAAAAATCCAGGTAAGGAGGTATGTTGGGGTGGTAGCTGGGTCAAACAAATGCAGGACTTTTCCCTGGGATACCGGTGTTTGTGTCCCGTGAGAAAGCAACTGAACTTTGAGTTATTTCAAGGTACATTATCACTTTACATTAACTACATAACTTTTCATTGAATATGTAACATTATGATGCCGAAAGATGTTTCTCTTCTTCTTTATCTAAACCTAACCTACGTAACATTACTTTTCTAATCCTAATTCACATAACTTATGTAACTTTACTTTCCTAAACCTGACCTAGGTAACTTTATTTTTATGAACCTAATCTATGTAACATTACTTTCCTAAACCTAACCTACATAACTTTACGTTAAGTACATAGAGTGACGATGCCCAACCATGATTCTTTACCTGAACCTTACTGGTAGGGACACTAATTCCTTGGGCGCTAATTCATTATATACCAACTATTGTACGTGCCTTTTTGTAAGATTTCAAATGAAGAATTTGCAAAGCCACCTTTTTATGTATGGCCCTATGAAATCCATTTTTAAATTTCTTAAGATTCCATGATATCAACACAAAGAGCAGAGGACAGACGCCTCTAAATGACACCGAAACATAGAAGCATAGTTTTTTTTCTGTTCATTTGGCTTAGCTGCTGTGAAAAAAACGCTTATAATGGTAGGTAAAAGCTCAATTTTTATAAATTATATCCACATTTTTGCACATTCCATAACATCCCACTTTTACAGCTGATTCCATTTTTATTGTCAAATTCCACGATACAGTCATAGGGCCTGCTCAGTTCACACAGTATGAAATACAAGAACAAAGCACCAATCTTTGCAGTAATATCAAAGAACTAACCTACAGGAAACTTTAAATGTTCAAGTTTTAAGTTGTTGTGTTTCCAGTCTCCAGACCTTAGCTACACTAAACCTATCCCAAACCCACAGTATCTTTGCTCTGATCTGTACTGGACAGCTCTTTGAAATGTCTTCTTGCATGTGTTATGGTGTAATGCAGTACTGGCAGGCGATACTCACAGCCATGACGCGGGTGGGTGTGTTTATCATGGATCTGGAGCTGTAACCAAGGGTGTGGGTTAAGCTCTTCACTTCGGGATAGCTGTAGTCTGGACAAAGAGAAGGAAGATAAAATGTTAGTGTTTCTGATCTTTGTGTCACTGAGACAAATATATATAATTTTCATGTGCAGAATGCTACCTCATGTTTTCCTGAGCTGCACTGATGGATAGGGGAGTGCAGTTCAGATGAAAAATGACTCACAGAGAGACACTTTGACGAAACCTTCAGTGGTGCAAAGGTGATTTATTTCTAACCTAAACTCATGACTCTTAAACACAATTGGGGATTTACAGTAACAGTCAGAGAAGCAACATATATACAGTACATAAGCTACTGTTCAAAAGATAGGAATCTCCTGCTACAAAGCTAGTTTGGGTCCAGTCAGATGGCTACTCTAGATTTCTGAACTGTCTTTCATTCTTTAAGATTGTAAAAAGTCTTCTTTACAAATAGATATTATTTTGTATCAAGGGTTTGTTTTGTACACGCAGAACAAAATGCTGTAAAATAGTTCAACAAGACTGACAACTGAAAGAGACAACAACTCATTCTGAGCAACAACTGAACAAGAATAGAAGAAATCAGCAGTCATTGCTAAAAGAAGTTGGGAGCTTAGTATCAAGATGTGTGCAGATTTGAACAGGAACAGGTTCCTTTTTTCAGTGTCAAGTGCCCAATTATGTCTACAACAAACTGGAATTAACAGCAAATGTGTTGCTTTAGCGAAGCCTTTCTTTAAACTCCAAAGGTCAGTCTAGGGTTAGCACTACTGGATTATCAGCTGAACATACTGAGAAATCAGTTTAAACCTCTTCAATCTAACCACTGAGTCGACTGCAGGTCCCTAAACAAACAGACAGACTAAATGTTTACAGCCCTGTTGCAGCATTGTGGTTCAATAATGAATGAGGGTCACTGACGTTTTTCTGGACTGGATTACAAATTCAAAATCCAAGATACTTTATTGATAGTTAATGAGTCAATATATATCAAAAACAGTTGCCAAATTTCTGTAGAACGCCTTAAGGGATCCCCAAAGAGAGAATCTGATCCTCTCGAGCCTGGTGCACTGCAGTATCTCATGAATCCATCTATCAGGAGAACAGGGGGAGGAGTGTGTTCATTTAAGGAGATTGAGTCTCATACTCAGTCAGGTGGTAAAAGAAAGGATTTGTTGTGCAGTCTTGGGCATACTTGGCACAGAGGAGATTCCAAAGAGGGCAGCGAGGGGGTCAAGGTCTACTGTTTTACCCATTACATTACTAATTGTCTCGAATATAGCCAAAACTCTGATGAGGGCATGGCAGGAACATGTGTACATAGTCAGTGGGTGAACTTTTACACCTATTGCAAGAATCAGACCTGTCCAGGTATATTTTGGCCCAATCAGCTGACTATAGGTGTTCCCTCTCCCGGTTAGCCAGTCAAACTTTGCACATCTCCTTCACTCATTCATGTTGCTGCTGCCAAATTTACATCTGTTCTCCCCTCTGCTCCCATCAGCTGTCATTTCAGGTAGAATTGTAGCGCCCTCCTCCACTCCATTTACCTCCAGTCACCTTATCCAGAGCCAGTGTGTGCGTTTGTGTGAAGTGGATCCAGATGAGTCAGTAGAACAAAACAAAAGGTGACATTTTAAGGGAGGGTATTTTTAAGACACAGTGGTTTTCCCACTCACACACTACAGTTAATCTATAAAACATCTGTGCTTGCGTGAAATCAGTGATGGTTTGACCAAACCTGTTTCCAAGCAGCCTCAAAGCTGAAGAGAACAATGCAACCATGCCTGTCTCTATCATGTCGAAACTATCTCTCCACTATGTTAGATACAGGTGTAGATTGGCCATCAGGAAGTTTGGGAATTTCCCTGGTTGGGCTGGTCTTTTTCCCGCCAACACGGCATTATGTACCCTTTGTTAACACCTCCTTTTGAAAACCGGATGTAGTCACACGTGTATCCTTCTGCTAACTTCGCCAAGTCTGTCACTGGCTCTGGACAATGAGTGTCAGTATTTAGGTGCAATACAGCTGTAATGATTTCAGTAGAGTTGTGAATGACGGCTGGCTTGACCACAATTATTTTCAAAATGTGCCCTGTGGCAACTCATTGGCTCCATGTCGGCTTCCGAAGGCAGGGCTCGGCAAACTTTACTATCAAAAGAGAGATTTTTGGCCCAAAGTTAACAAACAAAAATATCTGTCTGGAGCCGCAACACATATTTGAGCCTTATAGCAAAGGTAACACAGTATATTAAGTCTTATTTAGCTTATTAACATTACTAATATGTCTAAATGTGCATTCATTGATATGTTTGACCACAAGTTGACTACTCATCAGTGGGCTATTTATGATCATTTGGTTCTAAAACATGCAGCGTTGGCGGTGAAAGCAAACAAATTTCTCCAAGCACTATTAAATTTTCTATTTTCCTCTGAGACTTTTCCTCTTTTGGATTTGGAATCCATAGCTAGCTTCGCTAGGGGGACTGAAGTAGCCACTGCTAATGAGGTTTGACAAAAAAACAAGTAAAAAGCACCAGGTTATAGACATACGACAAATTTTAGTCGACTGATTGTTAAAAAATTGTGTAGGCTGCACATTTTAACAGTTGAAGAATATAAGAATCAATATGGGCCTACCAACAATGATAAATACAACTTAAAACGTTAAAAAATAACCTTTATTTATTTCCATATAACTTTTTGTCAAAGTCACAGGGAGCCACTGGAGAGGGGCTAGAGAGCTTCAGGTTGTCTACCCCTGCTCTAAGGCATAAGATAATTGATAACATAATACACATAAGGTACCTCTGGCTGCATGTTAACTGCAACATGCAATACATGAGGACAGTGAAGGCGACTGGGAGAACCAGATGAACACCCTTAATGATAAGCGATTAGTTTTGTACTGTAAATTTGACTGAAGGTCAATCTATGATTTGTCTCAGCGTCTGGAGTTGGATCACTCAACTTTTTTAAGCTGCTCTCTTCCAGCCATGTAACAACTAATGATTGCTCTGCGGTTTTATGCAACGGGATCTTTCCAAACAGATATTGACGAGGCATTTCATGTACACAAAAAAAGCGGGTTTAAAACGCCCTCACCCATCTGCTGAACACTGCGGTGAAGCAGCACATGCTTGACCTTAAATCAGAATTCATTAAATGTAATAGTTAGCGATAAGGGGTTGGCAAGTGCAAGCAAACAAATGGAAACAGTAGAATTTTACTGTTGTAAAAGCTCTTTCAGTGCAGTAATTTATGTTTCCTTGACCACGGAAACCTAAGAGATTCTGTGCAACACCCTTAAGTAATTCACTCAGCTAAGGAAAAGCAAAACCTTAATGAATGATTCGCTGATCGACAAACACGTTGTGTCAGTTTGAATCTGGTGCATCAACTTGGGGCTGCTTGACAGCCAATTTCCGGGCTGCTTTTTTTTTTGCCCCTGGTTACATATTCCACATGTATGAGGTAACTCTTTAAGAGACCCTGTGAGATGACAGTGTTGCCCACAAGCCAAATTCATGAAACAACAAGTGACACAAACTATTTACAGTGTACCCTTGTTTACACACCAACCAGGTCAATGCCCTGCAAGACTCTGCAAGACACAAGAATGACCCAAAGGAAACAAATGAAGGCCACATGTTAGCATGCTAATACTCAGTTAATGGCCTAAACACAAATCATTAACAAGACAGTCTCTACGTTAAAGCTCTTTGTTTATGTTGGACCGACCTACAGTAGAACACAGATGGATTCACTTCACTTCACAGATGGGAATAATGTACACAGACATGAAGACATGTGAGTGAAGGGGCTTTATATAGACTAGTGCACACTGTAACTACATGTATGAAGACTCTCAGTCTCAAGAGCATGTTATACTGTAAATCATTACACAAGTGAGCTGCCACAGAGAGAGGAAGGGGCCTGGAGTAAATGGCTTGGAGAAAAACAACACCCAGGACGGAAGGAAGGAGGGAGGAGATGCTGCTGGGAGGGGACCTGGCCCGCATGCCTCAACATCTGCATCACCAGTTCAGGGGTCGAGGAAGGTATGCTCATATACGACCACCACAGTAAGACAAGTAAAACCAACAATGTAGTCCATGTAACCTGGATCTCTTCTTACACTGCAACAGAACCACAGAGATGCCTTTACATATAGGGCCTCTTATCAGCTGTAGTGATCCAGATTTATTTACACAGGCATTTTATCAGACTTTTTATCAGGAATGCTCTGCTGTTTTTAAACCTTATCTCCATCTCATTCAACAGCTTGAGTAATTATTAATACATGGCTTAAAGTCCGTTTCTGTTGCTGAAACAAGAAATCAAGAGCACTCTACAATATCCACGCAGTGACATTTTCATCAACATCTAGAGGTACACAGCTCTCTCCACTGTCACTTGAACAGGTGAGGCCAACACAGCATGCTCTAACAAGGAAGTACTGCTGCTTATCTAAAATCTCAGTCAGGTCGGAGCATGAACAGCCGGGCCCTGTGCTCCCCTGGCCCTCAGGGGTCATCAACGACATCTGTCCAAGGGCCAGAATCTTTCTTAGCAGACACTGTGGGGTCTGGACTTTTTTTTGGACTGGCCTTTTATGTTAGTTTGATATTTTAATGATAAGTTAAAAGTAAATAATAGGAAAGGTTAAATTGTGTTGTATGACAGCCTTGAGTTTGTTCCAAAGTTTTGTACAAAATCCATAAAATATAAAGATAAATAAAGTTTTGCAAAGTCTTCAAAGAGACACTGCTGTTCCATGTTGGATTACAAAGGCTCTGAAAGGGATACGATGGCACCTTAGTCCTCGTCGGAGAGCTACAACAGAGACGAAGAGGCAGCTATTTAATTAGAGTTTTCACAATGTAGCCTTACAGAGATATTCTAAGAATAGCAAAGTGAGTAATTTGATGAAAAAACTATCTATGTTGAGGAACTTTGAGGTTAAATGTCTTTAATTGTTCACTCAAATATTCATGTCACTTTAAATAGGGGAAGAATATTTCCAGAACCTGTGAAACTGTCCACTTGTTCGTCTCATACACTGCTCTCTTCCTCATGTTGGTTACATTTGGTTCATCTTTCAGCCTTCATCACTGCCTAATCTAACCAGTTAATCATCAGTACCAGCAGCTGGAACTATTAAGACCCCCCTGGGCAGCCGACTGTGGTGACTGTCATAAAGTTCGTTATGGAAGGGCAATCAGACGACCAACCTCTCAACTCCAGCTGGGAGTCTTCTCCCAGACTACAGTCATATATTGTCTATTTCTGTTGTCCTCACTGTCAGAGGTGGAGGATGTGATAAAAAGTCTTGTAAATAGATCCCAGCTGAATACATAAAGCTCCAGTATGTAGGATTTAGCATCGATATAACTGTTTTCATTAATTTGTAATCACCTGAAAATAAGAATTTATGTGTTTCTGTGACCTTAAAATTAGCTACATATGGAGCAGATCCTCTTCCAGGGAGTCCACCATGTTGTTTCTACAGTAGCCCAGAATGGACAAACCAGGCACTAGCTCTATAGAGCTATTGACATTTTTGCATTTTCATGTTTCGTTCCTTCACGCTTGGCACACAGGAGAAGTTCAGATGGTTGTAATCTGCAACGTTGTCGCTACACGCCAATAAATCCTACACAGTAGAGTTTTAAACTGACAGTCTAGCTTTGGAATAGCTTCGGAAACCCTCTCGCAGCTCTCCGATGTTGGATTAAAGGAGGCTATGTGTGACGATTTCTGTAACTTTTTAAAACCAATATTCACAACCACTTCACACTGTGATTGTCCAACGCTTTTAGTTCTTGGCACAGCTATTTCTCATCCCTCATGTCATTTGCCTGTGAACAAATGAGTGCAACACTATGAATGCTTCTGAGGGGAGATTTCTAAAAATGCAAACTGTTATCTCCATATTTAAATGATACTGCATTCCCCCCTCCTTATGGTGGTCCTTTTTTTTTACCCTGCCTTCAAATGTGTCCGTTTGGACAAACTATAAACATTTCTAATTTCAGACATGGTCAGACAACATGTCAAACAAACTAGCTGTAATTGAGCATAACATGAGTGTTACTGTGTATGTTTCTGGAGCAGCTATCTATCTTGGCAATGATCCAGGAGAGTGGGAGTGTCTCCTGTGTGTCTGTTTGGACTCCCCTAGCCTTGATCCCACGGCCTAACAAATATACAGACTCCTCCATCAGGGTGTCTGCTGTTGTCTCCATTCTACCCCCTGTTAGCTTTTCACTGGTGGCCTGTGAATCAAATATCCATTTTATATCTCAACTAAAAGACTAAAAGACATATTCAAATGGTTAAAAGTCTAATATCTTACTAACACAGTTGCTGCGTGTGAAGAAAGCACACACTAACATTCCATGAGATTCATCCAGAATCCAGAATATGGGAGTGTTGCTATCTGAAGTTTCCATATGTTTTTAATCAAACCCTCTCTCGAAGTCTTATGACTGTGATTAAGCCCAGATGAGACTGTTTTCTCTTTCGCTTCTGCAAAACAAGAAGCCTCTCAGAGATTTATGTATTCATTGCGTATGGAATGTGTGCAGGACCTCTAATTCACCATGAGCCATTACTGGGTCATGGTCCCCAGCCAAGCCTTTCACAACACCACGATTTCTCGCAAACTCATCTTCTACTAAAGCTCCAGTCCTTGTCCCATGATATCCAAAAATCAATCTGTCCTCCAACGCCTTGGTCTCCAACATTAGTCTAAACTCCACAGAAAGTAACCAGAGTCTTATAACATTAATTACTCTCCACATGTGGGGTGAAACAAACAACATAATGACAATCATTTTCACAGGGGTGGCCAGATGGTGCCCCTGGAAATCTTTGGGTGGCAACCAAAACCAAAAGCTATAACTGAACCTCAGGAAGTCTATTATGCTGTTTTAGTATATAGGCTATTTGAAAACCATGACAATAGGAGAGGACTAATTGCCCTGTTCCTTTAAAATGCAGCTTTAAATTGAATGATGGTAAGGAACAAAGCATTTACTGGGAACAATCCCTCTCAAGTTTAACTCTTAGACTCCTACCATAGACCTGTTTTTCTCTGTTTTTGGGGGGATCTTTAGGGATCATTAGCAGGTCAACAGGAAATGCCACACAGAAGTTGTCTACACTGTGTGAAAGCAGGGACCCTGAAGATTAATTTAAGGTGCAGCTCAACACTTCAGCACTGTGTGTTAAGTGTTTCTAGTCATAAATCTGTAAACATTGTGTTTGAGTAGGGCACCTATTCAAACTTTTAAAATTTGGAGTGTACAGAGCTTGGAACATTATGATGGTAGCATATCATGGCCATTCCCATGCCTAATTATGCCTCATAAGTTGTTGCAGCAAATTTTGGGTTGATGGTATTCGTTACACAGATTTGGTGCTAATGTTTAACCCTTGAGAACTGATTAAAATGGTCAAACATTAGGATACTAATACCCCTTTTCCAGCAAAATTTGGTGCGCAGGTTATTTAAACACGGGTAAACCACTGAAAATAGGCTACGGACTCCTTTCCTATAGCAAGTAGACCAGAGCTGTGCACACAGCTCTGCAGCAGATGTATATGTTGTTCTGTGTGTTGGGTTTTTTCTTTAGTGTGTCATGTTCAACATCACGGACAGGCCAGAAAACAGGTTAGTAAACAGTAGAAAGCAGCATGGAGGCCTGTGAAAACTATATGGTGGTTATTTCTTTTTATTTATCTGTTACTTATTCAGTCTCTCTTTCAAACTCAGACTAATTTGGATCGATGTTTAAGCACTGCTAGGGCAGAGACAGATGGTATTTTGTGGTGGCATGTCATTGCATCTCACTCGTTATGGGGCTATAATTAGCGCGTTCACCCAGATGTTGTGTTTCCATTAAAAATGATCAGAAGCCGATAAATACCTGTGACTACTGAAGAGTCATTTGACCTGGGTGTGAATGCCGACTGTGACCTTTCCCATTATATTAAAAAGCCAGATGTTAGCGGATGTTAGCATTCTTTTTTGTGCAGTGGGAAAGGAGATTAAGACCTTGAGGAGCACCACATAAAATCCACGCTGTGATCTGGTATCAAAAACTTGTGGCATTTGGAGATTTCTGTAAGATTTTTTTTTATTTTTTAGCAATTGGGTAGTCTCGCCACCAGACAATCAGAGATCTCCACCTTCTGATAATCTGGGGACACTCCTTTCTAAAGTGTGTTTAACACACCGGAGAAAGCGGCCGGCAACAAAGCAACGCCTCTTGCATTTTTGAAAAGGACACGCCCTCCCAGAAATGTGCGCTCCCCCTTTTCTCGTCCGCAAGGAAACAAACACACAAGGTGGGTTTCCATCCACCTATTTTTATTCGCATTTTCAACAATTGCGAAAAGAAACTTGAATGGAAACGCCAGAAATTCGAAAAAGGGCCGAAATATCGCAAAAAAGTTTTTACGCTTGGAGGGGGTGGAAAAGTCAGCGTATCGATATTAGGAAAATGCGACTTTTGCCAATGGAAACAGATTTAGCGAATAAACAATGACGTAGGCTACCGAATCCTACTTCTACTTCACACACACACCTGTGTGAACTTAGAGAGAGGTAATTACTCCAGTGTCAGGTGAGTGTAGGCTATTTCACAGCTTACCTGAATGTGGATGTGTTGAATACCGCTGCATCATGTGCACTGCCTGGTGTACCAACACAGACATCACGGCATTATGTACGCTACGCTGACAACGCTGATATGAGTGTGATGAGAGCTCTCGCAATAGCCAAGAAGTTCCCAAGGAATCTCTCCATCTCGCCGTAGTCATGGATGTGCCGGTAATTGTTTACATCAGTTGTAGACATGAGACGCTCTCAATGACGTCATCTCTTCTTCTGCGGATGTTCTTTTGCATTTTATTTTTCATGAGAAGCGCCACCTTCTGCTCGACCTGTTGACTCCCAATACTCGCAAAACAATAATGAATGGAAACGTGCATAAATTTGCATTTTCTTTTGCGCATTTTCACAAAATTCGCTTAAAATTTGCGATACATTTGGATGGAAACCCAGCTACAGAGAGCTTGAAAATGGATGCCAAGATATTTACCTCCGTTTTATCAAACATGTGCTCAGTCCACAATATTGTGGAAATGAAGGACTTAGAGCGACTTTGTTTAAAACTTTTAACGCAGTTGGACTATGTTTACGAGCACAAGAGTTCAGCGAGCCACCAAAGGACCGCCCTGCAGATTTACTATTGGTTCTGCAACGTAGGGAGTTTTTTTAAACTCTGAAGTTGTATCCGCCCATCTAAACACAAAATCAGGGAGAAAGACATCAGTCTTTAGTTAAGCAAAGCGTCTAAAGACTGACTTGTGAGTCTGGCAATTGGATGGCGAGCACGTCTGAAAACTGCTGAAAAACCCCCTTTTAGTTAATACACCTATACAGGCCACACATCCTCTGAATGCACAAGGTCTCTAATTTGTAGCTGTAAAGTTTCATGAGGCCACAATAAGTGAATTTATACAGTGATGTTCATTTCCAAAAAATGGTCTCACTACAATGAAATGGCTGCTATGGAGACTGACATCATCACACATGAATAAAACCGGGCTCACTGAATCCACAGGAGTGTCTGCTTTGGGGGCCAGCAATTATATCGGGATGACTTTGGCCCCCTTGCCACCCCTTGGGGGTGCCACTGCTTGAGGTTAAAAGGTTGTAAAGGTTTGCACTAAAAGAGGGTCATATGATCAAAATAGACAGATATGCAACTGGGAACTTTTGTGGCCACATTGGCTGCTGGCTGCGGCTTTATAATTAGTGTGCAGACATGAGAGTGGTATAAACCTTCTCATCTAACTGTCAGTAAGAAAGTGAATAAGCATATTTCCCAAAATGTCTAATGAATGCTGTAACGTTCTGACCCGAGTGTTGAAAAAACAGCAAAAATTGTAAAAGTTAATCCTGTAGGGTGAGTGAATGTGCAGTAAATCGCAGCAACCTGTAATACCGACAGATAATATGCCAGTGGCACTTTAAATGCACTTTTTGTTTGAGTGATGCCAGTTCAGTCAGAAAAAGCTAAGCGTGTGAAATGTTTTGGGGTTATTTTTGCTGCAGATGCGTCATTTGATCTGTTACAGCCGTTAAAGTGCGCACTGCTGACAAATGATTTTGCAATTAAAGCAATAAAAATGTCGAATTTTCAAAAAGGAAACAATTTTCTCTTTCATATATTACTATTGCCCTTGAATAAAGCTAAAGTTGTTAATAAAAACAAGCAGTATTTATTATCCGATTACTCAATTAATCGCCAGAATAATCAGTAGAATACTCAACAAATTAAAGAATCGATGGCTGCAGCCCTAATCTGTCTAAGAGATTTCAAGATACCAAGATACCACAAGACAAAAGGTAAAGAGGTCACTAAATCCATTATAAATCGTCCCATCAGGTTGCCAATTTGAAGTTGAAGTGTCTTGCTCTGGAAAGACAGAACCAACCAGCCAACCAAGTGTTGTGTAAAAAGCTTGTACCTAACAGTATTCTGTGACTTTTAAGAAGTACCCAGGCCAAGTCAAGTGAACACGAGAAATGTCCACTCCCATCTCCTCTCATCACAGCTCATACATACCATAAGTAAAACAACTGGGACAAGACTGTGTATAGAATTGGCTTACACTGATTGAAAGCTTGACCTTGGTAGTCAGGACAGTTGCATTCCTTGCTCGTGTCATTATGCCCTTTGCTTCTTATCTCACTTAACTTAAAATCAAACAGTTGTGGATAAGGATGTTTTTCTCGGTAGAAACTCTGTATTACCTCAGATGTTCCTCTTGAGATGTTTTTCACTATCACTTGGACGTGGTTAAAAGAAAAACCAAGGTTAAAAGACCTCTCTGAGTTCCTGACAGCAGATCCAGCATGCTTTATTTCAGATCTCAGGACAATACAATTACAAACCTGAAAGGCCAGAAGTGCCACAACTGAGAAAACGGTCTTTTCTGAACCATCAAATGTCATCCAATCTAAGTATAAACAATTTTCTCTGATGTTTAACCCCTGTGGTTTTAGTGCATTGAAAATATCAGACACTCAGAATGACAGCAGGCCTGGCCTCACTGGCTGAAGTAAAGACCCGTCTAAAATAGACTCTGATAACATGCTGTGAAAAGGAGATTGGAAAGGAATGTTCCACACACAACGTGGTTAGTGAGCTCAGGAGGGCGTTGAACCAGACGTCAGCTAACTTGAATTTCTCGTGTTTTTTAACATCACAATTTAAAGACTGGAGTTTCTCAGAATCAAACACTTGAATCCCTCTTTATTCACTCTCATCCATACAAGCACCTCTTGAGACTGCAGTCATTTCTGTCTCAGTCTGCATTATTTTGCTTCACTCGCCCTCTCCATCTGTTTCCCTTCCTTTCATTGTCATCGTGGCTGGACTCAATCCAGACCACGCTGAATTCAGACCACAATGTGTGAACTTTATCCGATTTGCCAAACCTCTTTGGCTCATTCACTTCTATTCAACTTCAAATGTCACACAAAACAAACTCCAAACTTAGGTCACAACGGGCAACTTTGATCTCATGGTGGAATTTTACTTATTTGGGCTAAATGAAGACGAGAGCCACCATAAACTGAAAGATATACTACACAGGATTTTCCCAAAAACAACAATTTGCCTCAGAGGGCTTTACAGCGTACAACATCCCTCTGTCCTTCGACCCTCACAGACGATACGGAAAAAAAAACGTACAACAAACAAGCCTCGTTTCCACCAAGCAGTCCAGTTCAGTTCAGTTTAGTTCGGTACACATTAGAACGTTTATTTTTCCATTTCAATTGTGAAAGGTGTGGATGGACCAATGGTATCAATAGAATCGTTTTCATTCTTGTTCACTCCTCTGTTGGGGTACCAAGCACACTAAAAGGTGGAGCTGGTCAACAGAGAACCATCACTCTTTTTCAGGGTTGTGGCAGGTTTTGAAGGTTATAAGACTGTTAATACCGTGGCGAGTTTTTCATATATTAGTATATAACTATAACTATAAAATGATAGGATGTTTTGCTGCCTCTCGCAGCAGCTGTAGACTGAGTAAAAATAACTTAATTCACCCTGCTATTCAAAGGCTACTGCTGGCAGATACCAGCAACTTTTAAGGTGGAATTTTTTCTTGCATGTTAGCGCATGAATTGAGACATGAATCAATCAACACACCTTTTATGTTAATGTGACATATGCTTAAGTGATGATTAGATCTTTAAACATTTAAAAAATGTATATGCATTTCAACCAGATTATGTTAACTGCATTTATTTTATTTCCTCACCTGGGAAAAAAACATGGCAGAGCGTCGTTCCAGTGCGTAGCATGACACATCCTTAGTTGGTGCCATTATTTATCATTATTCTACAATTTAAGGTCAGTGTCTGGATCAAATTAAAATGTTTTTTTAAATGCCGAGCAGCTCGAGATGCCACTTTGCGGGAAAAGCCTCACACACGCAACGTCATTTTGTACAATTGTGTAATTCTGTAATGTTACATCTGCCCAAAGTTCTTGTTGACCCACCACTTTTTCCAACTAAAACTGTGTATGTCTGCGATGGAAACTTCTCATGAAAAGTGATCTGTGTTGGCTTGGTGATATGCAGTTAGTAATTTTACTAATGAAATAAGATCAGTTTTCACAGCTGCAGCTTTCACACAACATCCTGACTCCCTGTTGGGTCAAACTAAGGTGCTGTCTTATCAGACAGGAGAAGGAGTAGCAGTTGTACGGAGGAGGAATTTTTCTTTCCTCTCCTCTATTTTCCTTTTGAAAAGACTAATGAGCGGTTACAATTCAGCCGGCGATGAGACGGATTTGGATCATCTGAACTTCCGAAGCTGACTGGCCAGTGGCCACTATTATGAAGCTGCACATGTCAAGATAAAGACCATGAGCTGTGTGCTTAATATTCTCTACGGCATCCTGACTGGAACCTGTGATGTCATAATAAAAGTTTCCACAGAGAGGAAAAAACAGGAAACCACCAGGAAGTCACACTCGTAGATCAATTCTCATAGAGCACAATGACAAACCTGTGTACAATATACAAGAATAAAAAACTGTTCTGACCTAATCTACATATGTTTTCATACATTCATCATCTCCTGTCAGAAAACTGTGAAACAATCAAAAGTGATGGCTTTGTAAACAAACTGACACAGTAATCATCCCTGAATAAACTGAGCTGTCTTTCCACCAAAGTGACATTAATCCTCTGAATAGCCTCGGGATGAACTGGACCACAATAACAAGTATGTGCTTGTTTCAACACGAGGATGCTACAGCTCTCTTATTGTGTCCCTGCCGTGATGTGTCAGAGCAAAAGTCAGTCCAACACAGCTCTGAACACAAGTCTGTAGCACTGGAGCAAGTGACCATCAGAGCAAGATTTTATAAAGATAAAAAATAGGGAGGAATTGGAATCTCAAAATTCAACATCATCATGACATTGTACTTCGATACAAGTGCTGTAACCAGGGCTTTGACCAAATACTTTGATATCAATATTGCGATGATATTGTAGGGTTGACTATTGGTGCTTAACAGAAATTTACACAATGATATTTTTGATAAATAATCATCATTAATGTGGATATAATGACTAAGTGGGTAAAGGCAAATAATACAACAGCTAGAACAGTCTGGTTAGTTCAGAAAATCACATCAGTTTACAGCAGCCTTGAAAACCAACATAACTCACTCCCAACATATCAAATACCAACGCTTGGTCAGTGGCCCTAAAAGTCAAACTATGATACTCTAGTTACCCCTCCAACGTTGTTTTTGGAAGTTCCTGTTTTCACAGGAAATGCACAGTTTCCGCTGAGTAAATGTATGCAGTCTCTTTTCAAAATAAACTCACAACATTGGCAAAAATACTTTGTTTTTAGGTTTTATTCGTTCGGTTTAGCCTGCTGCCCCTGCAACCCATGGATAGATGGATGAATGGATTCCTGCTGGAGATGAATGACTAACGGGCAGCTACTTGACAGAGACAGCAAACTAGCTTGACGACATGGCCAAACACAAGTATGACACAGAATGTATTTAACTGTGTGGAGCTCCAACTAATGATTAAGGAAAAATCTGGACCTGTGGCTGGACCAGTTGGAAGCCACTGGTTTAGGCAACAAAAGCACATGGTTAGGTTTGGAAAAAAACATTATGGTTTGGCTTAAAATAACTACATTAGTTAATAACATAATGTTACGTCACTTGACGTACATCACTAGCATAGTATGCTACACATACTTGTAAATTTCTTCAGTAGAGATATTAAATGTTTGATAAACTCTCCATTAAATTAAATCCCCCATACACCTGTAGAGGTGCACCTAAACACCAGTTGCCACTAACCAGAAGAAGAAGAAGGAGCAGCAGTAGCAGTATTTGTAGCAAAGAGCTTATAATGATCGTTATAATGAGCAGTGGGATAGCACAGGTTTTGGATTGTTCACTGGATCATTAAATGTACTACACTTGTATAGCTGCTTTCTAGTCTTCTGACCACTCAAAGTGCTTTTACACTACGTCACATTCACCCATTCACACACTGATGGCTGAGGCTACCATACATGGTGCCACCTGCTACTCAGTTAGCATTCATATACACTTGGGTTCATTATCTTGCCCAAGGATGCTTCCAGACTGGAAGAGCTGGGGATCAAACCGCTGATCTTCTGATTGGTAGAGGACCCGCTCTACCTCTGAGCCACAGCCTCCTGCTGTTTTTGTAATGGTGTCTTGTAACCCATGAGGGTTGGGCACGTGCTTGTGTGCATGACATAGAAATAAATAAATAAAAAAATGGCGTGTGTATTCATTCCAGACAGTTTGGTACATCATATTTAATTTGGTATACAACTCTCCTCATTTCGGTGTGCCCCAAGAACAAAATAATTACTGTTAATTTGAGATTAGTTTGATTCTGTCCAGTTAGGAATGGTCTGTTTCCCGTAATGCAACTGGATAGCCTCATCCCTCCCTGCCTCCTGAATGACCACCTCCCTCACATTTTCTTCCACCTCCAGTTTGTAACGCTGCTTTTAGTCAAACATGTTTCACGCCCAAGAAGAGTTAACCCCCTGATGACATCACCAGGGCTGTCTAATTTTGGAAATCATAGGAGTTGGAGTGTTATGTGCAATAATAATGAAACATTCCTGACTTATTCACCTTTTCTTACTTTCTTTTTTACGGTCTGTATGACAACATTTCAGTGGCCCACCAGATCTTTCACAGTAAGAGTGAGCAACTGCTTAATGCTTCTATTTACTGACAACTAACTGAGTCATAATCCCAAAACCTTCAGCCTCCGCAGCAAAACCCAGAAGCCCCCTCTGTGCTCAGACGGTGTACAATTACATTTGGAAAGTGGAGTAAGATCGCAGCATGTGGGGATATGGTTACCACTCAGATGATTCTTTTCAGAAACAGATAAATGGCAGACATACTGGCCAAAACTGATCTGTGCATATCATGCATCACTACACTTTACAGTTACGGAGCCTTTAAAGGCAGCAAAAGACGCTATCTAGTCTCATAACATGACATCAATACAATATCAATATGTTGCCCAGCCCTACATGAAAATAATATTATGATAACAAATTCCACAACACTGTATAGTAACACCACGATGTACAACACTGTCAACCCATTACTGAGCACACAGACAAAGTCCCTTCAGAATAAAAGCACCACACAGATTATCATATAAGTGTGTACCTGTTATGATCCCACAGACAGTGTTATACACTAATGTGTGCTCAGATTGGAATAAGAAAAAAACACAGAATATTTAACAATCACATCACGTAGACCAGCAGTTCCCAACTGGTCCAGCCACGGCATCCAGATTTCTCCTTAGTCATTAGTTCAAGGTCCACACAGTTTAATATAATCAGTGTCATACGTGCATTTGGCCATGTCGTCTAGCTAGTTTGCTGTCTCTGTCACATAGCTGTCCGTTAGTCACTCACTCTCCAGCGGGAAACAGCACTTCAAATAAAAGCTTGTGCCGGAAATTCGCTGTGCCTCAAAATAAAGTGTGTTTTTGTACAAACTTGACACATTCCACTTTTGGACCGCGAACCACCAGTTGGGAGCCTCTGATGTAGACAACTGTTTGCTAACACTAACTGCAACAACTTAATTAGACGATATATGTTGCTGTTGTGTTTCTGTTTTCCACGGCCCAAGTGGTCAAAACAATTAGGCTAATCAATGCAGCTCAAAGCCTATTGATTCACCAAAATATAGCAGCCATTTACAGCCTACATTTAGGTCAGTGGTGGAAGTATGTAGAAGTAGTAACACCACAACACTGACAATACTCCACTACAGGCAAAAGTCCTGCATTTGAAACTTTACCTAGGTACAAGTATGTATCAGCAAAATATATTCATTTTCCGTAACCGCTTAACCTGTTAGGGGTTGCGGGGGGGCTGGAGCCTATGCCAGCTGACATTAGGGTAGAGGCGGGGTACACCCTGGACAGGTCACCAGACTATCACAGGGCTGACACATAGAGACAGACAACCATTCACACTCACATTCACACCTATGGACAATTTAGAGTCACCAATTAACCTGCATGTCTTTGCACTGTGGGAGGAAGCTGGAGTACCTGGAGGAAACCCACACTGACACAGGGAGAACATGCAAACTCCGCACAGAAAGGCTCCCCCACCCTGGGTTCAAACCAGGAAACCTCTTGCTGTGAAGCAACAATGGTAATCACTGCCCCACCGTGTCGCCCCATATCAGCAAAACTTCCTGACAGTGTTTTCCTGATGTTTTTGGATTAATGTTACTGCTGGAAAATTGTGTATGTTGCATTTTACCACAGTAGATGTTTAAGGTTGTGCTCATTTTAACTCCTGTATATGCTGTTGGGTGGTTTAATCTACAGCAGTGCATCATATTCTATAAGATCATCATGTTTGTAGCGTGGCTGGTATCTCTAAAAAGTCGACTTATCATGGTGTCAGGAAAAACAGCCCAGTTCTTAGCTTCATGATGATGCATTTTACATCTGATCCAAGAGTGATTTTAAAGATTTTATTCAGCTTTGGAGAGTTTACTCCACAAATAAATGAACACTTATCCTTCGGTTTTATCAGAAACAAATCATGTTTTGTTTTCACTGGAGAGGAAGAGTAGGAAAAGTTGTAATCTGATAAGTAACAGACAAATGTAGTGGAGTAAAAAGATGCATTTAAGTGAAATAGTCGATTTTAAAAGTAGTTAGTTATATTCCAGCACTGGTTCTGGTCCATCAGTGTGACTAGAGATAGACTCTACCTCTGCCTTTAATCCCCTCTCAGTTAGTTTGTCCTGGTGACCCTGACCATGCCATTGCATAATGTTGATTTAATGTTGCAGCAGTCGGTTCTTCAACCTGTTGTGTATTGACTGGAAAACAACCTGTACCAGCAGCTGGAGCTCATTCAAGGCCAACTTTTATTCAACGTGATGTGTCTCACCTGTTGATCCGATCATCGAGTCGTCCAGTCTGGTCAGGGAGGAGGACTTCTTCTCAGCCAGTCGCATCCGGACCTGCTCTCGGACCCTCCTGGCTTTGGCTACCGGGTCCGGAGACGGACCGTCCGAGGGCAGCACATAAGCGGTGCAGGAGGAGTTGGGCTGCAGGGCGGACAGAAAACAGCCCTCCGCCACCGCCACACTCATCCTCACAGCGGGGAGAGCAAACTTCAGCCGGGCAGAAGGAGAAAAGTCGGGGAGCAGGAGGTCCTACAGCGGGTGCGGCTCGTCCGGTGACTGGCTCCGTTGTCTGTGTGTCCGCTATGAAATGGAGATCTGTCAGCAGCCCTGCTGTCTGTGGGCGGGACCTGCGAGGCTGGGGGGCCACCAGGATCCACCTAGTGACCGACAGGACAAACATGTCTCCTACAAATTTTGGTTTTATAAAACTACAACTAATGTGCAACAGGAAATGAGGAAGATTATACACATGTGAATGTTGTATAAATGCTTGTGTCCAACTGGCCGTTGTGATTTTAATCTTATTCATTTATTTATTATTTTATTTATTCAACCATATTACATATTTTACCAATATCAAATATCATAGACTTAATCATGAACATTCTGTGTTAACCATGCACTCAAATATATTTATAAGCAGCCACACGTCACCATCCATACTGTTAACCTGTTTGTGTTATTCTATATGCTGTATATATGTTAGTTTGCCACATACCTGTTACCTGTTTGCACCTTACTGTTCACTAGTTTTTATATTTTGAACCTTAATGTTAGTTTTATAGTCAAACGGGATGCATGATATTGGATTTTTTGCCGATATCTGATATGCTGATATATAACAACTTATTTGGCCGATAACTGATACTGATATCGATATATCCACTTTTTTATCTTCCTAAATTTAGTGATCATCAAGTCTGAAATACAATACTTTTTAATGTAGCCGAGGTAATATTCATTCATTATGCAAAATAAGAAACAGCATGTCGGCCGATTCTCATAGTTCATTTCAAGGCCAATATCGGCCAATACAGATGATGTGCTGATATGACTGTGCATCCCTAATAGTTAGTTTTTATTTGCTAGTTATTTCAATCCTTGCAGTCCTCCTCTGACTTTGTTTTGCAACTGCTGCACAATAATTTCCCTCAGCGTAAAAAAAAAAAAAAAGTTCTCTTATCGCCTATCTTATCTCATATTTATGGTTTGTAACATGTGTGTCTACACAGGCCATGGGTGGAAAGTCAGTGTGTGTCCTGTAAGAAAACACCTCATGTAAACTGTGTAAAGTTAGTCGTACTTTATGTTGATGTTCCATTATACTTACACAGTAACATGGAATAGTTGCAGAACCACACAGTTGGACAGCCTACAGGCAGGACTGATGGACTTCAGATGCTTTAGGTGAAAACACTGATTGTTGGGACTTATTATCGTCTGACATGATCACTGACATGTTCATGGTGCTGTGATGTTCGCCTGAGGCTGACAGCTGAGCTGCTTAAGCCCTGTGTGTGTCTGGAGGATGTGTGACTGTAGTGACTCCCAGTGGTATATTAACAAGTACACTATAGGATACACTGCAATAATGCCAGGATTAGTTTATGTTGATTAGGCACACTATGAGATTTGGCAGGTGTTTCAGTGTGCACAGAAATATCTATTAACAGCCTAAAACACATCAGAAAGAGACCGTTTGCTGATTTTTAACCAGCTTTATGTCCTAACAGCGTGGGCAGTATGGGTACATGAACTGTGGTAAACATGACGCCATCTTGGCAGAGGTCTCATCTCCCTGCTCACCTCTAAGCTCAAATATTTTAGTGTTATGTGTGGCTGTAACACCAGAATTTGTGAACAGTTGGTTACCATACTGTTTCCTCTATTGTGAAAAAGAAGCTGACAATACTGAGATTAAACGGTAAAACTAAGATTAAACTGTGTTGATCAAATATGAACCAAGTTTCTGTTTCTGTGTTGCTCATTTGTCACCTAAAATGTCTTTAGAAACATATTTTATCTTACCGTTTCACTGTAATTCCGGATCGTTTCTCGGCTGCCATTTTGTTTCCGGGTAGAAAAACGTCCAATCACGCATAACATCCGGTGCGGTGCAATGCATTCTGGTAAGTGGAGGTTTTTCACCTCTTGAGTGAAAGTAAGCTCCACAGCCGGTTTTCTCTGGTCATGTAGCACCAATTTCAAAACTACTGGAGTCTTTCTGCTGCATAGACAGCTCAGTTTTATCTTAATAGCAGTTTAATACTCATTTAAGAGTCTTTGACATGATAATTAAGATAGATTAAAAGTCAAATATCTGTGCATCAGGTTTGTCTGTAGGGGAAAGCAGGGGACATTTTTATATCATCATGAACTAACCTGACATGACTCACAGGTTACTAGAACAGTAATGAGAATAATTTGATTCCTGAACAGATAAAAGGTGTCTGCTTATGATTTATTTGACAAGTTTTTGGAGTCAAACCCAAACATGAAAGGTGTAATTTTGTAAAATGCACAAGGAGTACATTTTCCCAAAACTCACCCTTGCTGGGACAGTTGGGAGAGTGGATAGGGTCAGTTGGGACACCTTGTGCTGGGCTATAAAATCTATATATCTAAATTGTAAATGTCAACACCTTACATTTACAATGTCACTTTATTTGAGAAAAAGAAAACAGTAAAATTACCATATTTTCATACATCACTAGATATGGATTTTGCCATCTTCCAAGTCTTCATTTCAGTGGCTACTTGCAGCCTATAGATTTATGTTGAGTTTGTTTCACTTTTAAAAAAGAAAAAGAAAGTCAATAACAAACAAATTGAGAGTTTAAACAAAGTTAAATAGTTGAACCCTGCACATTCAAAACCCGGTCTCACTCTGAAGTCGTCAAAATCCAATGCTTGGGCAGTGACTTCTGGCATCAGATACAGACGAAAAATGCTGTCCTTTCACGTCAGCATGATATACTGCTGGTCGCCATTATTGCGTAACCGTACCCAGCAGCGTCAGGGAGAAGTAGGGTGGCTGGATGGGTCCAGCAACCACGGACTTTCACCCTGGAGGCCTTTGTTTACTTCCCGTAAGACTATAAAACCAAACCCTGTTTTTTTCCTAAACCCAACCACATGCTTTTGTTGTTGAAAGAAAAAAAAAAGTCAACTCACTGTGTTTCACTGACGTAGTGCTTTTATTTTGAAAGAGACTGTATGCAAACTGTAATTTCCTGTGAGAAAATAAGTGTATTTTGAAATCAGACAATGCATGTAACAGGCTGAACTTGACACAGCGTCCCAGAGCATCAACAATCAACACACCCAGGGAACCTTGCATGTCATATCCTGACATGAAAAGCCAATGACCAAACGTTGATATGTGACGAGGTCGGAGTGAGAATGTGTTGGCTCAGGGGTCAAATGTAGGCCGTTATAAAGTTCATGTTGTAAACATTTACCTTACTTCACAGAGGGTCTCACAGTGAAAGCCTCTGACTTGCTTCTGTCTACTTTTTGTTAATTTGTCACAAGATATGAATTATGAACAAAAACCTCCCAGGGAGAGCAGACACACTTTGGACTCTTGTGCTGGCTCCCAACAAAAATTCAGACTGCTAACACGAGCATCAGCTGATCAGGCCAGAAGGTCATCTTTCCAACTATATGTTGTTTGTATGTGGCATAACTAAAAACAGTGCAGCAGATGAAAAACAACAAAAGAGCCAAAAAGTTATTTACATGCTTTAGATTTAAAAACTGTGAATGAAATGAGAGGAATAGTCGGGTCTATGATCACGCCAGTGTTTGACGTTGATAGACAATGTAAAACTGATACAGTTATGATAGTTTTAATTCGATAGTACATAAATATTTATCTGCGCATAAATTTGGGACGGGATGGGCAGGTGTTGCATTTCTTTCAATATATTTGTCATTTTTTGTCATGTTACAAAATGGAAAAAGTGGTCGAATCAGCTGATTGTAATCTAAGTGGTGAATATAGCAGAGTGGTCTGATGTGGATTGGGTCGTCACACCTGAAGTCAACTAGCGGTGGGAGCTAATGGGCAGAGTGTTTAAGTAGGGAGAAGAAAGAGTGTAATTTTGCACATAGTTTGTATTGAAGAGTTGCAGCTGACAAGGTAAAAAAAAATGCCTATAAATATACATGTTTTCTATGGGAAATATTTGTATATAGTTTTACTGTATTTCAATTTTACCTTTACATGTTCATATTTGCAACCTATATGTTTACTTTTAAAACTTCTAAAACAGTTCATTGAGCATGTTTGTGGTTTTCATTGTAATAAATAGCATATTTTTTTAATTTGGCTTTGATGATTTTGGTGTGTTTTTGGGCCCAATATGTTAACAAAGTAGGTTAAAGTGAAAAAGTAATTGTCAGATCATATGGTATATGATCTGACAATCTGACAATTACAGGTGAAGTTGTGCTGAAAAAAATGACACCAAACATGGGTAGGGTAAAAAAAATGTATGTGGTATATAAAGGAAAAATCTAAAGTATTCAAAAATGGACAAAATTGTCTCAGAGCCCAAAGTACAGAGGGTGTGTGAATGGCACAGGCACCGTCCCCTTGTCCCAACTGATCCCACTCTCTCCAAATTTAAGGCAATTACTTCAAAAGTTGTAGACATTTGGGCCGACTGAGAGACCAGCATTACCACCCACAGAGCCGAGGAAGTTTCACCATGGAGTCTCTACAATAGCAAGAATTCACCTCCAGGTGAGCGAGAATCTGCTGAGTAATGTTCCATTTCACTCCTCCAGAGTCTTTTTTGAGTCTTCAATGATGTCACACAAACATGACTAATAGTCACGCTCACTGTAACAAAATCTGTCACCAAGTAGGAGGAAACCTTGAAATCATGTCACATGTGTTTATGTTATGTAAGATCTTGACAACTTCATTCTTGTCCAAACCTAACTGATGACTGGATCCATCAGGAGGGACAGGGTGGAGTCGGGGTCAGAGGGTTAACGTGCTGAGCTGAAGTGACATTTCAGAGAAACAACCACAACCTGACGTCATCTCAAAGTCCGCCCAGAGGTCACTGAGGTGAAGCACGATGTGATGCAAGCTCAGGAGAAGCAGAGACGTGTCCTTGTATATATTAATAATATAGTGAAGTTAGGTTCCTCTGGCTCCAACTTTCACCAACATTTCAGATGAGAATAAACGAGAGTTTGATTGCAAAATAAGCAGTTTTCTTGTTGATGGCGTGTTTTTTGTAAGAGCCCAGGAATGTGGAAATAACCTCATCTCCTAAAGCTAACATGAGAATTCTTGGGGGAGGTCTGGGAGCTCAGTCTGAGTCTGACGAGAAGCAATAAGTCAGGAGCAGAGAGGCTCAGGGAGGGACTCCTGCAGCTCGGAACAATCCTGCAGAGACCCTGAGGCTTTCACACAGACCTACAGAGAAACCACTGACTCCGTTTGGGTGTGGATGTAATGAGGAGTGTGTCTCAGTGACATTCTTAGTAACAACACACACATGCTCACTCACAGAGGGGTCACGACCTCTTGCTTTACTAACATAAACACAGGAATGTGTGCTCACTCACATTACTCTGTTCTTGTTTAAAAAGCTGCTCAAAAATGTGAAATAAATTCATTCCAGCTGAATTTTTTTTTCGACATTTTGGGTTAATTACAGGCTGGTCAGGCTGCATTTTAATCATCACTATCCCACTAATTACAGCTTTAATATGTGGCTGTGCTCTTAAAGTGTTTACTTTGTGTGTGTCTAAAAAGGAGTATTTATGAGTAAATAGTTTGTTTGTTTTGTTTTGTTTTTTTCAAATTTCATATTAAGAGTTTTCACTGCAGCTAATTTCCTGGAGTAAACATATTGACTGTCTTTCCTATGGTGTACATCTCCCTGCTGTTTTTTTTTTTTTAAATATAGTCTTTATTTTTTTGTTATTTTTGTTTTAATTACTTTGGGGGTTCGAGGTGGGTATGTGAGTGTTAGGATAAAGTGGTGTTTTGTTTTTCTGTTCTACCACACCAAAAATATGGTGGGGAGGGAGGAAAAAAAACACCCAAACATACATTTGAACTGTGAATTTGATTTCCGTACAATGCTGGTTCTCAAATAAAGACTGCCACTTTATTAGGTACACCTTGCTAGTACTGGGTTTGACCCCTTTTGCCTTCAGAACTGTCTTAATTCTTGGTGGCATAGTTTCAACAAGGTGCTGGAAACATTCCTCAGAGATTTTGGTCCATATTGACATGATGACATCACACAGTTGATCCATGATGTGAATCTCCCGTTCCACCACATCCCAAAGGTGCTCTATTGGACTGAGATCTGGTGACTGTGGAGGCCATTGGAGTACAGTGAACTCATTGTCATGTTCAAGAAACCAGTTTGAGATGATGTGAGCTTTGTGACATGATGCGTTATCCTGCTGGAAGTAGCCATCAGAAGATAGGTACACTGTGGTCATAAAGGGATGGACACGCTCAGCAACAATACTCAGGTAGGCTGTGGTGTTTAAACCATGCTCAGTTGGTACTAAGAAAATCTCCCCCACACCATTACACCACCACCACCAGCCTGAACCGTTGATACAAGGCAGGATGGATCCATGCTGTCATGTTGTTTACACCAAATTCTGACCCTACCATCTGAATGTGGCAGCAGAAATCCAGACTCATCAGACCAGGCAATGTTTTTCCAATCTTCTATTGTCTAGTTTTGGTGAGCCTGTGTGAACTGTAGCCTCAGTTTCCTGTTGTTAGCTGACAGGAGTGGCACCTGGTGTGGTCTTCTGCTGCTGTAGCTCATCTGCTTCAAGGTTGGACGTGTTGTTGCTTCAGAGATGGCCTTCTGCAGACATTGGTTGGAACAAGTGGTTATTTGACTTCCTGTTGCCTTTCTATCATCTTGAACCAGTCTGGCCATTCTCCTCTGACCTCTGGCATCAACAAGGCATTTTGGCTCACTGGATATTTTCTCTTGTTCAGAACATCCTCTGTAAACCCTAGAGATGGTTGTGTGTGAAAATCCCCGTAAATATTCAGACCAGCCTGTCTGGCACCAAGAGAGGTGCCTTTTTGTGTTGGTGTCTGACGCCAAAATCACTGATATAGTAACAGTGTTTGACAAGTTTGGAATTGAGAAGTGTACAGACAGAGTCCCACTGGTCTCCCAGGCCCTTATCAAAGTCTTGCAACAGGCAGGCTGCACATTCAGTGTTCAGCAAGTCCAGGTCCTCCTCCAGTCATGAACCTTTAAAGAGGCAGTCTGGTTTATGTTCCTTCCAGTTGTAAAGAATTAGTCTTAAGTAGATAAACAACCCAACGTCCACAGGCAGTTTACAGCAACTCCAGCATTACTGTCTGGTTTCAGCTGGACAGTCCCAGAGCAGGTGAAGGAATGTAATTCAGTTACCACAATTTGTGCCAGCATAAATGTTACCGTCATTGTCGTTCACGGGGCAAACAGCTCTGAAACATAAATAAAATTCAGCTTTTCGTTTTTGTTCATTATGTTTCTACTTTGGAAGTTTGTGGCTGCCAGTGTAGAAATTAAGTGATTTAATCAAGTACAGTTTTAATGCTGTTAGTGTGTGCATGATATATGAAAAAAAAAGTCACAAAAAAACAATTTTCATTTAAAAATTCTTCATAATTATTCGCGAATCAGAATTTAAATTAAAACTACACTGACAAATAAATTTCAGTGCACTCTAAACCTAGCCCAATCACCACAAAAAAAATCTTGGCAGACATTTGTTTCACGAATATGTAGATAATTTAAAACTTTCAACAATGCTTAGGTTAACATGTGGTTAAGTTTTGGCAAAAAAAACCCACTTTGGGTTAAAATACTTTGCTTTAGAAGCACAATCCTTGCTGGAATAACAGCAACAGGTCGCTAAAAAACACCCGCATCTGGATCCTAAACAGCTAACCTGATAATTAAATTGCAAATTGAACTTTTGCATTTGTATCTTGTCCTGATTGTGGCTCATTTTAATGAAAATTAAATGAAAACGGCCTTTTTCGTGGACATGGTCTTGGCTTAACTAGTTAAAAATCAAAATGAAATGTCAAATTTACATTAATTTTTCTAATCATTATACAATGTGGTTTAGTGGCACTGAAAATTATCTGTCATTTGAGTTTTAATTTTGATTTAGCAAGTAATTAAACATATTTAGATGTGAAAGTATGTTTATAAAGCTTTAGTGTATCATTAGTCGTTTAGTTATTGTACATAATGCACACAGAACCTGAAAATAAAATGTTAAATTGATTTAATATTATATTATATTTCATTATAAAATCAGTCACAAATGGCGAGTCCTTTAAATCTGAAATCTCTTGCTATTGGCTCGTTAGGTTAAAATGAACAGCAACTTGACCTTTGTGAGTGAAAACATTTTCTGAAAGGTATCTTTTAGGGGGATTGCTTTGGTTTTAAAGATTGTTTTCTTGTTCTCACTGCTAATGTGGCAGAGACGGTTCATTAGGATCGAGAGTGGCTGTTGGAATTCAGAGCATCCAGGACTGTCGGCTATTAATCACAAACTGGCAGTAAGACATTATGCGTAGAGATAAAGTAGCATCGTACAGAGTGGGGGAGGGGAACTGTGAAACATGGCTTACACAGGTCCACTCAAAGAAAGCAGAACAAATTACACCAACCAAGAGAGCAGTGAGTGAACCAAACACTAAAGTTACGGGCTGTTAAACCAAAACAATGAGCTCAAAGACATTAAGGCAGTCATGTCCAAAGTCTGGCCCAGGGGCCAACTGTGGCCCACAGATTGATTTTAAATGGCTCTCAGCTTGTCTTTCAGAAAATGTAATTACCTAACACCAGATATTTCCTGATTGGTAGCAGACATGGCCGCAGCAAAGACGCATAGAGTCAAGAGCAAGGTCACTGCTCTCAGGAGAAAGTACTGTTTCACTTAAACATGAAACAGTTGCAGTTGTGTCTTTATTTTCACATGAGCAGCTCCTTTACACAAAGTGATTAAAACCCAAATAATACAGGCATGTCCTAAATTAGAATAACTAAATGGAATATGCCGTTTACGTGACCCACATTAAAATTCCGAATACTGTCATATTCGGAAAAATAGTAGAATATTTAAACGTAAGTAGTAAAGTAAATGTAGTCACTGATTCACAACAAAGACAGTGGATGAGAGGGAGGGAGTTGAGAAGAGAAAGTTCTCTTGGTACGAGTTGTGGGACATGGACATCTCAAACTAGCTTCCTAATAGGAGCCACCTATGATGTCCTGCCATCTCCGGGGAACAATAGAAGTAGAGTACCAATGGTACAGTGAAGACCCTACGTGCCCCCTCTGCCCATCTCCGGCAAACCTGAAACATATTCTGGTTGGCTGCGAGACAAGCCTGACACAAGGTCGTCATACCTGGCGGCAAATCAGGTTGTAGAGTATCAAGCAGCTACCGTGGAGACCAGACGGACATCCACCAGTGCTCTACCTCCTCCATCATTCCATCCCGCGATTACAAGAGGGTTTAACAGTGAAGGTGCAAAGCAAGCCAAGGTCTGTACGGTGAAATCAGACACCAGCCAACTGGGAGGGCACAAGACTGGAAGTTACTGGCAGATCTGAATCAGCGCCTACGCTTCCCGTCTGAGATCATCTCTACTAACGTCAGACTAGACCTTGTGTTTTGGTTCTCCTTATTGGTGTCGTCTACATCACAGAGTTCACTGCACCCTGTGAGGATGCTGTGGAGGAGGCCTGAGCTGGAAGCCAATGCCGAACAGGCGAGACGGTGGCTATGTATTAACAGAAGAGACACTACTTGGGCCCCGAAATACCATGAGCAACAGCAGGGTTCGAGGGAAGGGAGAGTTCAGTCAGCACAGATGTCTCTCCTCGGCCCTGCCTTTCCTATGCCCTTTCCTACTGTTCTATCCTTCTAACCTTAACCCTTTGGCTCCCACTCGGAAACCCCCGGATGACACTATCACTCCCACACATAGTCTCAAGTATGTGCATCAGGGATTGTAACATCGACTCCTAAACTGAAATGATTGTGTTACTTATCTCTCAACTCAGTAGGCACAAAATAACATTCTTTCAGTCAAACACCCATCACATGCCACACATCTGATAAATACTATTATTTGACAGAGACTTGAACCTTGTCCGCTGCATCACTTTGCTTTTGTGTATAAAGTCATCAATTTAAGTGGCAGCAGGATGAAAAGTTCTCAACCTGATTTACTTGTATCAGTCATTTAACCTGGACTTGCCTCGTTAGCGTGTCCACAGGAGGAAGTTTCTTGGGCGTGTAGCTTCAAAGGCATTCCTCGCACCACATGTATTGTAGACGGCCACCTGGATCCTATTGTCCAGGGTTATAAAACGCCACGAGAGTCAAACTGAATGCCTCTGATTTATCCAAACATTCAACTGTGTGAGTTAGGCTCTATTAGGAATGTGTTAATTCACTTAATCCTGAATTATGAAAAAGGTCATGTAGCTCCTGTTTTATGATGTTAGGGGTAGTTAAAGGAATCATTTGACATTTTGGGAATTTGCTCCCTTGCCAATGGTTAGATGAGAAAACGCTGATACTATTTACATGTGTGTGTGCTAAATATGAAGCTCCAGCCAGGTGGCAATTAGCTTAGCTTAGCATAAAGACTGGAAGCAGGGGGAAACAGCTAGCCTGGCTCTGTCCAAATCAACAACAGATTTGGAGAGAGCAAAATCTGAGCAGCACTTAGTCTGCAGGTCAACATTTTAGAGAATCAGATTTGAGCGTGTAATCCCCATTTTGCTCACACTCATTTGAGTCCACTCTCTCAGGTTTCTTTAACGGTTTTGGCACTTTAAAATGCAGCAGGTCACTCTAGACGAGCACAAGGAAAGAAGTCAGCTTTGAATATATTGCTCCCACATGACCATATGGCTGCGATCTACATAATTCATGCCTGTAATCTTTACTGTTCAGTCTGGGGGCAGCAGTAGCTCAGTTCATAGGGACCTGGGTTGGGAACCTGAGGGTCGCTGGTTCAGGTCCCCCTGTCTGGAACCAAATATGGAGTGTGACTGGTAGCTTGAGATGTGCTGGTTTGCCTCCTGGGCACTGCTGAGGTGCCCTGAGCAAGGCAGATCACTGACATCTCTCTGTCTAATGCATGTATATAGGTCCTGTTTGAGCATGTGTGTGTTTTGGGCCTGTGTGTATCTGCAATGTTGATTGAAGCTCTGTCGCAGTCTGCTTCTGTGTCCTTCCCATCAGCCCACAGACTGGATAAAAGAAGTGGACGTAACATTCGGGTCTGAAAAGTTAAGTTAATGCTGAGGTGTCTTAAACTTGCATTCTTTCTAAAGGCCAGCAGGGGGCGACTACACTGAATACACCACTGATTGTATACAATTCTATGTGAAAATGATCTTACTGACTTTATTTATCACCACAGTAAACATGTGCCTAATGAGTTTATTGTCTCGATCACAAGTTTAAAGTCTTCTTCAATACATCACGATGTTCATTTTGTAAATTATGGTCCCGTTTAGAGTAAAATAGACGATACAGCAGGTATGCTTTAGCCCGTAAAGATCCCCTGTCCATTCCTATGGATGTAACTTTTCTAGGATGTCTACATTTCTGATTACACTCCTCTGACTCAACCCAAATGCACAAACTTATTTGAATGAATGTCTATAAGCCAATCACAGTGTTCCACATCATCTAAAGTGGACTGCAGTAGAGCCACGCCCCCTTTTTCCAACAAGCTTGGACAACCATGGGGCGAGGAGGACGAGCAAGACATGTTCCAGTCTATGAATCATATTGTAAAAGTTCAGAATTTATTTTTAAACTGTGTTTAACGTAAGATAAGAGTATATTGCATCGTTATATTACTTATACATGTCAAAATATTGTATGAAAGCTTTATAGCTTTTGCTCTGGATTTGAATAGACTGTGCATCTGAATGTCACTGAAGAATGAAAAGGGAGATACTGTTTCACTCGGGAAACACTGCTCTGATTTGATTTTCTAATGAGGCAATAAGCTTATCATGCATCCTATTGATTATATCAACTAATAAAGAATATTCTTCTCAGGAGGTTTTAAACGCACTGTTTTCTGAAGATATTTCAGAAATTGACGATATTTTGTGTCTTGATGACAAATACAATGGAAAATATACATGCAATACGTTTTCAAGCATCAGTGTATTCACTGATATGAGTTAACTATTCATTAAAAATGAATTAACTCACGTTTTTCTATTGAAAGAAATATCTATTTTAACAGATCGTTTATTGTCATTTTTACTTTTAAGTGGTTTCTGTGTTAAAAAAAATACTTTATTTTTTCTGATGATTTATGAGTACATTTAGAGAAATCCATAATTACAATATATTTTTTGTGTATGAAACATAATTGGTTTATGAATGGGTTAGGGCTACCTTGTGATTGACATTTCGGTAGAACCCTCTGCATTGTGTCCTTAGGTTCTCAGTCAGGTCCACCCTTCACTCCTCCACAGCTCCACCCTCTCCTGCAAACATGGCCACTTCTGGCTCCAAAAACTCAGGATACCAATGGCCAAAATGCCTCACAGCTTCAAAACAGAAATCCTCAAACCTGTTGGTGACGTCACTTTGGCTATGTCAATTATTTTTATAGTCTCTGCTCCAGCCACTTCATTTCCTCAAACATGTTCATGGCCACTGTCTACCAGCCCACCAAATGCCCTCTGAATCTTCCATCTGCTCTGGCCATGTTACTGACTCTGACTCCAGCCACTCCCTCCTGTACACTAATAAATCCTTTCCCTTCAGTCCCAGTCACCTGATCTTCCCAACCACCTACTCACCTGTTCCCACTTTCCTTCATCATCCCTGCAGCTGCCTGACCTGCTTTCTATTTCCCTGATTCCCTTTATGACCACAGTGTACCCATCTTCTGATGGCTACTTCCAGCAGGATAACGCACCATGTCACAAAGCTCAAATCATCTCAAACTGGTTTCTTGAACATGACAATGAGTTCACTGTACTCCAATGGCCTCCACAGTCACCAGATCTCAATCCAATAGAGCATCTTTGGGATGTGGTGGAACGGGAGATTCTCATCATGGATGTGCAGCCGAGAAATCTGCAGTAACTGTGTGATGTCATCATGTCAGTATGGACCAAAATCTCTGAGGAGTGTTTCCAGCACCTTGTTGAATCTATGACACCAAGAATTAAGGCAGTTCTGGAGGCAAAGGGGTCCAACCCAATACTAGCATGGTGTACCTAATAAAGTGGCCGGTGAGTGTAAATACATGCTTAAAAATACTGTAATTCTAGATGAAGCCACAGCCCATAGTAATATTATTATTAGGTTCTTTGATCCCACATGGAGTTTGATCAGATCACAGTGATGCCAACTACCTTGAATCAGACTCATTAGATTTCTGAGGGTAGCATTAAGATCAGAAGTGACAATAATCCTCATTCACGAGTGTTTTACTTACAATTCTGTTAAGACTATTTATAGAAATGGAAAAAAATAAACATCTGGTTCAGAAAACAGCAATAGAAATATAAGTTAACACAAAGCTGACACCACCAGCCACTACTACTGCTGTACTGTTTTGAGCAATTAATTAAGCTCATACAGACACCAAACACCAAGCTTTGTCTCCATCTGGTGGTTAAAAGAGGCAACTGCCTAGCTTTTATTTTGAAGGTAGTGGCTCTAACAGAGTCACCCTTCACTTCCAGGTCAGACTGAGCAGGTGACCATCTGCTCTCAGTTTAGGTTTGTGCTCAGGGACTCAGACTGCCTAAAGTGAGCATGAGTGAGCAGCTTTGATCATTATGAGCATGAGAATCCCTTTTCCCGGCTCAGGTCATCTGTTACACTCATGATTCAGTCCTTCCCGGCACACAAATCTAATTCCACTGTAATCCGTGACACTCTCTGAAGGTGGACTTCCAGACTGAGTGGTGCTCAAACTTCCATATGAATGTCCTGTTGTGTCTGAATGAAGCTGTGAGGAACAGTGACATAAAGACAACTGTGTCTGAATGACAACATGCCTTTTCTAGATACTCGAAGACGCTTTACAGAGATTAAGAACAAAACAAAACAGAATTTAAATCAAATATGAAACAATCCATAAGAAGGGAAACAATGCAGAGAGGGAGGAGAAGAACCCAGTATTGAGGAGGTGTGTTTTTAGGTATTTCTTGAAGGTGGAGAGTGAGGGAGAGTCTCTGATGTATTTAGGAATTTATGGATAAGGCCCTGCCCCCTCAGGTGTGGTGGTTCGTCCTGGTGGTGGTGTAGGAGCTCAGACAGGTAGGGGTGAGCCAGGTTGTGGAGGGCTTTAGGTGATGGTGAGGAGTTTGAAGTGGATAGGCTGGGGGATGGGGAGCCAGTGGAGGTTATGAAGGGTGAGGGTGATGTGGTCACGGTTGCGGGTGAATTCTGGATACACTGCAGTTTCTTGAGAGTTTTGGATGATGAACTGTAGAGGAGAGCATTGTAGTAATCAAGTCTGGAGGTGATGGATGCATGAATGAGTCTCTGCAGCTGAGAAGGAGAGGGATGGACAGAGGTGGACGATGTTTCTGAGATGGAAGAAGGCTGTTTTGGTGATGTGTTTGATAGATTGGTGAAAGGAGACAATGACACCGAGGTTAGGGACGTAGGGGGTGGTGAGCAGGTAGATGAAGCCAGTAATGTTTTGTTTAGCTTGTCTGAAAAAGGCTCTTTGTTTGGATGTGAAGCTTAAAGTGTCTCTAAAATCCACTGAGACCCTCCACAGAGCAGCACCGAGAGAAGACACCCACACCCAACTCGTTTATTAGAGGCAGGACTTCGTTCTGGACAGACTTTAGTTTAAGAAAAATAGGCAAAGTTCCTGGTGAAGATGAAGATGTTTTGCTTGAGTACTCAACTATGCATGTTACAGCCTCAATAAGTTATTCTGAGCGTGATCTTGTGACCTGAATAACCAACACCAGTCTCACTGAGTGTGCACCTGTTTGGACTTCCTCCGGAAAAACTGTCTGGGGGAAATACTACTCTCCAAACTTCACAGGAAGCAGGGAGTGAAAGTGAAAATGAACTCTGATGAAAACAGATACACAGATGGCTCAAATACAGTCTGGGAACACTGAGACTTGCCTGTTGGATCACAAATGGCTTCAAGGCTGGGTGAACATTTTACACTGCATGATCAAGTCTAGCTCTTCTGTTAAAGTCTGCTCCTTTAAAAAAAGGCTGTAAATATCCAATAGAGCTGAATAGGGTATTGTATTGTCAAGAAAAAGCAGCACATTAAAAGGGCATAGCCTCGACTTTTACTAAGGGCATAGGTTTTGTTTTAACATCGGGGGAGGGGACGTGTTTTCTGCATCCAATTTATTGTAAAATGTCTATACATTCTGGGATGCTTTGAAATATTTCTTCCCCTGTAGACAAACTTTTCTCCTTCAGTGTTACTGCTGCTGGGTCAACACACAGGTTGGTGTGATTCACTTCTCAGTCCTCCTTTGTTTGGGGCAGTAACCTCTTTAAATGACCATGTGACATTGATCCATTTATATTCAATTACAAAGCCCAGCGCCTTAGAGGAAGTCTTGGGAGTGATTTGGAAGAATTCTCAGGGCACTTTTGGGAAAGGAAAGGACAGAAATTTCTATGTAAGAGAGGTGTGGTTGACGCTGTTGCTAGGTGTGAAGCATTCTTCTAACAGGTGTGATTGGTTGTCCTTTTGTGAGCAAAATGTGGACACCCAGTGGAAATGAAATGAACTGCTGACTGTGAAAGTGTTGTTATTAGTGTGATCACTCTGCTGATGGAAGGTTGAGGCAGACTCAAGTCATCACTGCTGCACTTTTTCATTTTCCCAGTTGCCAAATATATTATAGCATTATATCTTTATTGCATTGGGTAGGAAATCTATGTGTTTCCCCGATGCACCATCTAATCTGTAGCATTTGATTAACTCACTATCATCCAGCATTTGGAGAGTATTTATCTGACCTCTTTGTTGTTCTGCCATTTCTAATCTAATTAAGGAACTCTTAAGCTTCTTAAAAGTCCTCCTCCCTACTCCTGACCCACCTAAGAGCTCTCTTAAGGGCTAGGTTGCTTTGTGAATAACTTATCTTTACCAGGACCTAGTCTTAACTTTGAGGGGAAATTCTTAGAAAACTGAAAACTTCTAAGAATTTTCTTAGAATTTTGTCACTAGGAGCAACTCTTTGTACTAGGAAGCATTATAATACAGGCCCAGGACTTTCATAGCTCATCCTATTCATAGAGAGAGAATGTTAACATTTCTTGATGGAAGCTATTTTTCTGAACATTTTTACTTGTTTTTTTGGCCATTTCAAACGTGGTGGGGACTTGTCCCCGGCATCCCCAGGGTGAAAGACTCTATGATGGTGACTGAAACTGCAAAATGGACAATACACTACAATGTTTTATTATAACCGAGAGAAGTCATAAACAATGAGCCTTGCAGTATACGAAGCAAGATGAGGTTTGGATTGTAGATATTTAGAGTTTAATGCACCTCTATGACTAGGTTTTCATTATTTTTTTCCTACTCAACATAAAACATTGTCAAATTTTTTTCTGGTACCTGGAGTTTGTACAGAGCTTGTTGCAAGCAGCAGTATTTGTAATAAGATGGTGCCCTGATTACAATAGAGACTGATGTTATTAATTTCTATAATCACACATTTCCGGCAGTGCATTAAGTCAATATAATAAACTTTTTAGAAGTAAATTATTACAGGGAAACTTTTCCTGTTATAATGATATATGATTCCCAAAAAAAACAGACAAGAAAACACCTGATTGTTTATTTGTAAAATACATTTAATCCCTTTATATTTGGGCAAACCAAAGTCTACAGAGTAGAGAGGGGCTGAGATTTATGTGGCAGTGGGTCCCAAATTAAAAAGGCAGCAACATGGGCAGTACTGTCAGAGAAACACCGCTAGTGTCCTCATCACTGGGGAATACTTGACTGATGGAAGCTGTCATGCTTTTTTTTTCAGTGGGGAGAAACTAGCTGATGTGTTGAAGGTTCGACTCCTGTCAGTCGCCACTGCCACAAAATCTTCCACCCTTTCTGTCGAGACTCCTTTTGACAACGTACCAAACACAGATATCACAATACAAGAAGAAAAAAGGCATACATTGTCTTTCTACAGCCTTCATGATTTTCGTTAGTATGTCAGAGCTGTAAATATTACAAGACACTTTTACTGTTTCTCAGTTTAAGTATGAGATGTTAACAAGACAAGGTTTTTAGTTGGTTGACAAAAGCTGTGATAATATGAAGGGTTACACAAGATGATATGATTTAATGTGAGTGTGTGTGTGTGTGTGTGTTTAGGATGCGTGAAACTTAGAGCACTGCGGTGCTGTGCAGTTATGCGTTAGTGTCAGCGGCAGCAGGATCTTGTAGGAACAGACCTCAGGACAAAATACTTCGAAGCCTACGTGGTGGAGTGAGAACCCTGCGGGGCCGAATGAACAGCGTGGTCAGATGCCCGGTGGGAGCGCTCTGATTGGCTGAACTTCAGCGGGGCAGTTAAGACTGATTTGTGGTCAACACTGTAGCTGGTAATGTGACTGCGCTGCCCTGTACTAGTACAAATACTACCACTGCGATCACCCATAGACAGCTACAGACGCATTTACAGAGAGCAGACACAAAATCACGAACACCTGTAAAATCTAATACAGTCTGATACAACAGCCCTGAAATTAATTAGTGAAACAAACGTAATAACATATTAGAATATTAATTAGAAGATACTATAAGCAGCCCAGTTACCAGAATACAATGATGTAAGTTTTTTGCACACCACAGCTATGTTACATTTCATATCAACACTTTCTAAAGTTATGTAGTTCAGATTACACGTGAAACGAGTTTCTCATCAGGAGGGGATGGTGCATGATGTGACGCCTAGGTGAGACACCAGCAACCACTGTTCCAGACCAACGAACAGCAAAAGCAGGTCATTTTTGACAGGAGGTTGGGACATTTCCAGCCATGTTCGCAGTGACAAAAGTGGGTATTTTTTAAGGGGAGGTTGGGACATTTCCAGCCATGATCGCAGCGACAAAAGTGGGTATTTTTTTAACGCAAGGTTGGGACATTTCCAGCTGTGTTTTTTAACTAAAAGCTAGAAGAAAGTAAAAAAACAAAACAAAAAACAAAACAAAAAAAAAGAGGTAGGGACACTTCCACTGAAGATTGCAGCGACAAAAGTGGGTATTTTTTAACGCAAAGTCGGGACTTTTCCAGCCATGATCACAATGACAAAAGTGGGTATTTTTTAACGGGAGGTTGGGATATTTTCAGCCATGAGCTGTGTTCCAGCTGTGTTGTTAGCTACAAGTTTAAAAAAAAAACATGAGGTAGGGACATTTCCACCGATGATTGTAGCGACAAAAGTGGGTATTTTTTAACGGAAGGTCGGGACATTTCCGGCCATGTTCGTAGTTGCAAATTGCGACTATAGCGACAAAAGTGGGTATTTTTTAACAGAAGGTCGGGACTTTCCCAGCTGTTTTTTAAACAACAATTTTTTTTGTTTTTGTTTTAATTGAAAGGTCAATACATTTCCTGCCATGTTTTTTGTGCCTAAACCCTGTTAACCACAGTGTGGTCACAACATAAAATTGAAAGTTACAACAAATCAACTATATATGAGATGTATAAATGTAACATCTGCATTTGCAGAAACTTATAACACCAAGACTTATTCTGGCAACTGGGTTGCCCTAACTTGTGGTTTGAGGGGGATTCCAGAAGTCCCTGCATCCCTCATAAATCTTCTTTAATCGTTACTAGTTTTTCATTAATTAGTCTTTCTGGCAGGAATGGGCCTCCATTCATCTCGCACATAGTTTGATTCAACTGCACTGGTGTTCATGATTTTGTGTCTGCCCCTGTTCTGTATGTGCACGCAAACACACTAGCTTAAACTGTTCGGGGGTGCATACAGGGCCAAACCAACAGCCAAGCAACATAAGCAAGGGGGTAACAAGCTTGGTGCTAACCACTGGGTGGCTCGGGACAGACGAGCTGCTTTCACCCTGTTCTTGCCCTGCACTGGGAGCAATTACATGAATGGGGACAACGAGGAAGGGTTAGTAGGCTGTGAAGCCAGAGGGCGAGTACAATGACACAACCAGGTCAGACGAAACAGGACTAGACTCAACCAGACAAGGCAACCCAGATTCAGAACACCAAACCAAGACTCTTTCTGCCGTTACACTGAATACGGGCTGGACTTTCACCAACCAGGAACAGTTGGCCGATGTGGTAATGGTCAACGTTTGGTGGAAAAAAGCGCAAGACCAAAACATGGACGCAACAGGAGTGTCAGCCAAACATTATGGGTCATATTTCAATTGGACTTTTCTGATTTGGGAGAAATGGTTTGAGTGTTAAGTGAGCTGCCTCCACAAATAAGGGCACAGTTGTATAAAACCTCTAAGTTTTTAGATTCATCTTAATGTTATGGTTTCTCACATAAAAAATGCACCAAAGGAGGTTTCCAGAAATTTTAAACAAATTCCTAAGATGAAATAATGACTTCTCAGTCCAGGAAAAGCTAGTTACGTTTCCGTCCTGGCTACTCTTGTTGTTGTTTGGGAAAATCAGACATTACATGTTCAATACTCACAACGAAAAGCCTTTTTTTAACTACACAATTAAGGCTTTTGACAAAATTTGAGATGTAGGTGGTTACTCCTACGTCTGAATTGACTTCATTATATCTCAGGATAATCTAAAGACAACTACTGAGGGAAACACTTTCCTTAAACGTTTTATGCAACTGAGCACTCAGACAATTTTGGACACATGATGAATGACAAACAGCTAAAGACAGATCAACGAATAATTCCAGAGGGCCAAAATGACAGACATCAGGTCACTTTGACTTTGGTTCCAGCTTCCAAGAATAACTGAGATTCCTTCTTTAGTCAGTTCCTACAGACATCACACAGCAGTGTGGGTGTGAACCAAGACAATGGTCTGTAGGACAGGGACGTGTGTTCGTGTGTGTTCACCTCTATGTGGCATGGTGAAGCCAACACTAGTGACACTAGTGCTTCACTAGTGCCGGTCGTATACACCATCATCTGGTTCAGTCTAGAGCAAGACAAACAAGCAGAGAGTGCAGGAAGAATACAGGAGAAGGATCTACTGTAATACAATTTCCATGCTTAGGCAGTCATAAAGCACTGTTAATATATATATTTATATACAGTTTATACATAAAACAGTGAAAAAAAAAACATCCATAAAACAAAGAATATAAGAGCATGTTCATAGGCAAGGAAGCAGTAAACAACTAATGCGTCACTAAAGGATTAGAGCACCGAAACTGGTGAATGTCATTCATGTGTGACAGTGTGATATAATATCTACATATCAGGTTAGGATAGCACTGGTCAAATATGCATAACAGCATCTGTGACTAACAAAAAAATAGTTGACAGTGTAATTAAAATGCTCAATGGAGGATGGTTTACGTTGTCTTCTCAAAGAGCTGACTAAATCCAGCAAGCAATATATGCAACGTTTCCTGCTTATAAAAGAAAAGGAAAAGAATGAGACGGAGACGGAGAGGTCATCCTTCCTTCATTGGCGAGCAGGCTGGTGGCCCGTCGCTTTAGTACACCGGGCTGTTGCGGATCCCGCAGCACAACACCATGCTGAAGATCATCTCGAAGATCTGGGAGGGCAGACACAAGCAGAGAAGTGCTGATTAGATTCTTATCCTCAGTGAAAATGTGATGTCACAGGAGCAGAGTTGGCAGTTCCAGCAAATATAGTCAGTCTAAGTTTGATTTACCAACAGCCAAATAGAGAGGCGTGCAAAAGTTTGGGCAAATTTTGCTTACTGTGAATAGTTAAGTCAGTAGAAGATGAACTGATCCCCGAAAGGCAAAAAGTTAAAGATGAACATTTCTTCAATATTTTAGGCAAGATTATTTTTTAATTTCAATCTTTTACAGTCTTAAAAAAAAGCAAAAAAGGAAAAGGGCCTGAAGCAAAGAGGACGTTCCATGAAGATCATATTTGTACAGGTGTCACAGTAGAACAGTGCACCACCACTCCAGAGTCTGATAAATCTTCCTGCAGGTCTTTTGCAGTCAAAAGGCGATTTTGATTTGCCTTTATCCTAGGAGCAGCTCTCTCATAAAGTTCTCCTGGCCTTCCAGACCTCATCTTGACCTCCACAGCTCCTGTTAACTGCCATTTCTTAATAATATTACAAACGGAGGAAACAGCTACCTGAAAACACTTTGCTATCTTCTTATAGTCTTCTCCTGCTTTGTGGGCATCGGTTATTTTAGTGTTCAGAGTGCTAGGCAGCTGTTTAGAGGAGCCCATGGCTCCTGATTATTGGAACAAGGTTTCAGGAGTCAGAGTATTTATAAAGCTTTGAAATTTGCATCACCTGGCCTTTCCTAACGACGATTGTGAACAAGCCAGAGTCCTAACAAGCTAATTAAGGTCCGAGATCCTGGTAAAAGTCGTCTGAGAGCTCAAATGTCATGGTGCCCAAACATTTGCATGGTGCTCCTTTTGTTTTTTCGCCCTAAAATCTTACAAAACAAAATTAATACACTGATCTGGCATAAAATGTTGAAAAGCATGTGTCATCTTTGACTTAATGCCTTTTGGAGATCGGCTCATCTTCATATTACTATTCACAGTAAACAAAATTGTGACCAGGGACGCCCAAACCTTTGCACGCCACTGTAAAGCTCAAAGGAATACATAAATTCAATTTCCTTCCAAAAGTCCAGGCTTTAAAACGACAGTAGATAACTAGCTTTTTGTCATATTTGCTGAAACTGCCACTGTATCCTGCTTCCTGATCTTTTACAGTGTCCTTGTCAGCTACTGCATTAACAATGAGTGAATGAGTGTACTGAGTGAAGATTAGAATCTTCACTCAGTACTAAAGTACTAAAACTGGCGAAATGAAGACTGAAATAAACAACGTTCTGATCAAAAGAAGGATCATGGTCACACACTGAACTGAGTATCTACTGTCCCATGTTATGGTGGTCATGTTACGACATCTTCTGTATTCTTTTCGTAAGTACAAGAAAGAAAAACACCACGTCATTGAATGTCCAGCTTCATGTTCTCACCATAATAACTGCAACCACCAGAGCGGCGATACCGATCAGGTAGATCTTCTCTGAGAACAATTCATTGATCCTCGTGTGGCAATCCTGCAAAGAGAAAATAACAACTGATATTTCTGGACAAAGTCGTGTTTATAAGTCTATAGATTTCAATTCAAACATGCAGAGGAGGAAAACATCATTACAACTTGCATTTATTTTAAATTTTATTTTCCAGTAACCTTTAGTCTGTTACGATTACACCCCAGTCCTTTTAATCAATCCACTGATTTCTTTGGAAGTGAAGGCCGCTGCTGCTTCTCCTAAAACTATTGGCTAAATCCACTGGAAAACATCAGTTCCAGAAAACCAAACACAAGACAATCCTGGCAACCTGGAGGCTTGGACTGGACTCAGGTCATTTCAGTAATGTCAATGTGCTGCCAAGAAATCAAGTGAAGGTCCCTCAGAAGCACAAGTCACAAGTACCGGTAACTTCCCCTGCATATTTCTCAGCTGAGATTTAAGCAACTGTCTTGAGGCTCCAACCCTAAATACAGCCTTCAGTGATTCTCTGCATCACAGATGTTGTTTTGATGTTGGGATGCTGTGTAAAACAAAAATAAAAAAAGAATGTAATGATTTGTAGATGCTTCTTGACCTATACTTAATTGAATACAGTCCAAAGACAAGATGTTTTATTTTCAAACTGATAAACTTTATTTAATTGTTACAAGAACTGCGCACTTCTTCTGAATTCGATACCTGCAACATGTTCCAAAACAGTTGGGACAGTGGCATGTTTACCACTGTGTTACATCATCTTTTCTTTAAGCAACACCCAGCAAGTAGTTGAGAACTACGGAAACAAACTGTTGAAGTTTTAAAAGTGAAATTCTTCCTCATTCTTGCTTTATATATGACTTCAGCTGCTCAGCAGTCTGGGGCCTGGGGTATTTTGTTCTTCATAATGTGCAAGTTACCCACGATGCCAGGGGCACTAACACACCCCCATACCATCACAAATTCTGCCTTTTGAACACTGAGCTGGTAACAATCTGGATGGTTCATTTCCTCTTTAGCTCAGAGGACACGACATCGATGATTTCCAAAAACAATTTGAAACGTGGACTCAGCCTCAGAGAAATCAGCTGTGTTTCTAGATGTTGTTTATATCTGGCTGCCACTTTGCATGGTAGAGTCTTAACTTTGTATATGCAGCGATGAGCCATGTTCACTGACAGTGGTTTTCCAAAGTGTTCCAAAGCCCATGTAGTAATATCCTTTATACCACAATGTCTTTGTTTTTAATGCAGTCTGAGGAGTCAAAGGTCAAAGACATTCAGTGTTGCTTTCCAGATTGCATGCTTTCTCTTTTTACTTTTAGTAGGTAGCATCTACCCTTATAAAGTACGTACTGTTGCATGCAGTATGCACACAATCAGGACGTACTACTGTCTCATAACATTACACCCTGAACTTGGACCCTCTTGCTTTTATATCTGTTACCAAGGAGATAAAATGTTACTCTGTGATGACATGGTATTGTATAACCTTCTGAATGATGGTTAATGTAATCCTGGTTGTGTTACTGTCATTACTGGGTCTGACTTACCTACTCAAAACGTGTGTGTTGCTTTCATCCAGCTATGATGTGAAAACAACCATGAAGTGTGGCCAAGCTGCTGAAGCGTGACAGTGCTAATGGAAGTGCTGAGATGGATGAGTGCACTTACATCTGTTTTAGACTTGGGGCAGATGTCAGTCAGGCCTAATGCGTCTGATAACTTTGAGAATACGGAGGTCCCCTTGCCTTTCCCACAGCAGCTCAGCTGAAACACAAAAACAACACAGTGATGATCCTCGTCCTCTGCACACACTCTGTTCAGTATATATGTTGTTAAGGCCCAGAAACACCAAACTGACTTAAGAGGACTAGCGGTGACGAAAGCTGTGCGTCTGTGTCTCCGCCAAAAAGACTAGTAAATACCCCTCCACACCAGGAGATGGTGGTAGTCTGTATTTGTCATTCAAAAAGGGAAAACCACAAGAGCCTCTTGACGCTAGTTAGCCAGTAAGAAGAAAAAACAGGGCAATTTACCGTGCACCAGTGAACAGCAACACAAACTATCATAAAACATTTCTGCTCAAGTGCTCATTTGCAAAAGAAAAACAATCTTACCTTATATAATGAGTTTGTTTCGACCTCTCTCCCTCTTGACTTTATCTCTTTGTTTACTTTCCTCAGTTCTGTCTGTCTTAAGTGCTGAGCTGAACTGCCATCAGAGTGATTTCATTCACCATCAGGCTCTGCTGTCGCCGACGCCGACTCAATATAATGAATCGACAGAAAACAAGCCAGCTAGTGCCAACAAGGGCAAACTGGGCAGGACACACTGCACCGACTAGGATGACAGACGCTCACCAATGGCCCAACATTGACAGTTGGCTTAGTGTCAGGGCCTTTAGAGAGCTCTTCTGACGGACTCATAGTTTTCAACCCTTACTCACGCTTGCCTTTTTATTTATCATACACGTGTCAAACCTATAAACTGTTCAGACTTCACATTGTCAGATGTCCATTTAACAACTTGCATTCTGCATTTTTTTATACAGTGGTCTGTTAAAACTTCATACAAGGTGTCTATTTTTTCTTATGAGAGTTCCGAAGTGGGCAAGCTGGTTTGCGGAATATATTCTCTATTCTCAATTCACATTTCAAATGTTTCTTGTGAGGAACTAATTTAAGTTACATTTGAACCATACAAACAAAACAAATGATCATTTCACAGAGCATGTTCGTACCGTCTCGTGGAAGACCTTGAGCACAGAGGCGGTAGCCTTTGCGCTCTCCTGGTTCAGGGCGGTGTCTGTTGCAAACTTATCGTACACGGAGTCATAGTAGTTGATCATCTCCTTTGACACCTAAAATACAAACAGAGACGTTTCTATGGGCTCAGCCTCAAACATTATGTTGTTACTTGATAACTTCATCAGTCAGTTTTAATATATGCTTTGAAAAAAAGACAGGACAGAGGTGCTCAACATGAAGCATCAAATGACATGAAAGTTAAAGTTAGAGGGCATTCATACCAAAATCGACTCTGCGTTAAAAAACTAAAGTTGTGTTGGTGTGTGCATGTTGTATCAGGAAAGCCGGGATGTGTAATCGATCTATGAGTTTCAAGGAATATCCGCCGCCATAACACACACAGACACTGTGTGGGATGACTCACATTTGAGGGGAAAGTTGAGCCTGGTTCAACTTTTACCTTCCACATAGTCACTGAGACAACTTCCTCTCCTCTTCTCTGTCATTCAAGTAGCCCCAGTTTGAACTTCTCATTTATCACTATTACACTCTAGTCACAGAGCGCAGCATTTGTTTTTTTTACAGTAAATAACCAGTGAAACCCAAACCCTACCTTACTCGCAAAATGACCATTTTTACATTAAATTACTCACTGCATGTTTAGTTTAGTCATTCTCAAACTTACACAACACAAATACAAAGAAAAGGAAATAATATTGATAATAATAACAATAAGTCAAGAAGTTATGCTGCAAAAAAGGTCTAGACCAGTGGTTCCCAACTGGTTCAGCCCCAGGGTCCGGATTTCTCCTTAGTCATTAGATCATTCAGCATCATACTTTTGTTTGGCCATGTCCTCGAGCTAGTTTCCTGTCTCTGTCAAGTAGCTGTCTGTTATTCAGTCACTCTGCAGCAGGAAATGGCACAAAAAAACCCTTTGTGCCGCAAATTCACTGTACTTAAAATAAAGTGTGTCATTAACAAACTTGACATGATTGTAAGTCACAGAACAGACCTGCCACCCACTTTTGGACCGTTACCTATTAGGAACCCCATCACCATATCGGGATAGGTATCGTTATCGGGATATGAGATGACCTATATCAGGATATGAGATTGTGGTCATATCGCCCAGCCCTAGTCAAAAGAGTCTTTGAGGATTCTGGAAATACCGTCTGAACAACAGGAAGTGTCGTTAAATGACTTTCTGGGTTTTTCAAAGATCACTGGTTATTTATTTTTTGAAAAAACAACAACAGATGTTTAGCTCTATAATGACACTACATACAAAAACTGTGTCTTAAAGTATCTGTGCATATAAATGAAGCTAATGATGACTTATTTTACCACATCTTTCTCAACCAGTGATTGGCATGACACGCCTCCACAGCAGTTACTGCACCTTGTTTAAGACATTAAAACATCTTAAAAAAGACACAAACAAAACACCATCTGATGCAAACAAGGTGTTTTAACAACATCACAGTCACTGCGGCTTAGATTAGCAACAAACCTAATTTTGCATAAAATCAAAGAGCTCCAAACATTGGACCTGAAGGAACTTCTAAGTCTAACGGGCAAATTCAGACTCGATACACCAGAATAGCTGAAAACACCTTAAACAAATGAGGGTCCTGATTTTCTGAGGCTTACTTTCAGTGTATTTAAACAAAGCCTGTAGAGGTATTTACTGCACCTTTGGGCTCAGTGCTGCATATTTTAGCTTCTAGTGTGTGTGTTTGTGGTCTTACAGTGTCTCTGTGCATGAAGCCCCAGATTCCAGCTGCAACTTCGCAGGCGAACAGGATGACCAGGCAGGCGAAGAACTGCAGGACAGAAGAGAAACATATTCTGTGTAAGGATTCAGCTAACAAAGGTTTTACTTTTAATGTGAGAGGTTTTATAAGGTTAAAGATGCCCTGTGGAGTTTCCTCAAAAACAAACAAAAGTTTTATTTACAATCAGTGTTACTCAACAAAACACAGAGGTCCTCATTCACAAAACAAATGTGCGACAGAGAACTGGGCGTACAGTCTATGATCAAATCTCACATCAGGTCTCAACTCGTGGACACAAGTTTGAGCTACCCTGAAACCTTTTTTTAAAACTGACAAACCAAAGCAAGTTTACATCCTTTATCATTAACACATTATTAAAAAGACATAAATAAACCCTGCAACAGGTGGCGCTTCTGTGTCTCCTCTGCTATCTGTCATGGCCGAAATGGGCTATGTACATGAGCTGGTACATCTCATGGATGGATGGGCGCCGTATTACGCCTCTGTAAAATAAACTCTCCGGGCGAGGCCTCTAAACAGAGAGTATATGTGACATGAAATATACGCATTGGCAGCACTTTCTAAACAGTAACAATGGCTTAACATGGCAATAATAATCATATACTGTCCCTGTTATATGGCGGCTGATCTCATCCTCAGCAAAGTAAGGAGCTCCTTAATCTCACTGTCTTTGTGCCTGCTTTTCATCTTCTTTAAATTAGCTGCCAACTGCTACAGCTACTTTTTAAATCTCCCGCAGTGGGTCATGTCATACCCGCGCTGCCCATGATGCTGTCCTGCCGGCTGTTTCGTTTATATAGAGGTCAATTAGGTGCTGTTACTACTACCGATGCCGCCTTAAAGGCGAGACAACTCTGTCCCCCATTCCACAATTCAACCTTTTATATACAACGGCGAGGCAGAATAACAGCGCAATATTTCCATCTTGAACATGCAGTGTAAAAGGGGCTTTTTCCCTGCATTTGCTGACACACTGCAGCCTATCTCAGCATGTTACTGCCACCTCTTGATCAGTGGCATAGTGTAAAATCACTGGTACTGTGTCACCTGCATGTACACGTGCAGTATGCATATTCTATTTATGTGTACACACGATAAACAAAACAAAATAAAAACATAGTACAGCTCCGTAGCGCTAATCAAGGTGTGACTCACAGTTCCTAATAGACACTGGGACTCCTGGATGGCGCCATAGCAGCCAAGGAAACCAACCACCATCATCACTGCGCCGACAGCAATCAGGATGTGGACACCTGGACAGACAGGATAGATTGACTGATTAATATTCATGGAAACACACATACATTAACAAGTAGAAATAAGCAGGCTGTCAGGAATGCTGCGGGGACACCCAGCGTACTTAGCTGCATACTCAACATGCTTTCAGAGTCATTCTGCTCCTGAGAGACAAACAACTTAATGTAAACACCCATTAGAAAAATGTAAACCAGTAAAAGTCTTTAAAGCCACTGTGGCTTTGAAGCTGTGGAAGAATCCTCCGCCCCTGTTTTAATACCCGCATGCAACAATGCCTAATGGACAGCAGAAGGCGCAGTCTTGTTTTTATGCCAGTCAAATAAAGTGAGTCATGTTCCAGTTATTCTCAAAGGAAGTTGTTTGGTCTTCACACTTACACAGTTTAACTTTTATCCAGGACATAAATCTGGCGTTGCACTTGTTTTATCTCTCCTCTGACACACTTGAATATGTTTCCTGTGTTAGATGCTCGGAGGTTATTATTGGATGTTATTGAGGGTGGAGAGGGGTGAAAGAGTCAGATGTCTGCCCTCCATCTTACTCACTGTTTTTTAAATTTTATTTTATTTTGGGCTTTAATGACAGGATGGTTTCAATCATGAGGGGGGTTGAGAGAGGGGACGACATGAAGCGAAGGACCATGGGCTGGAAACAAACCCGTGGCTGCTGCAGCAAAGACACTGCCTTTATACATGGGGTGCCCACTCTAACCCCTGAGCTACTGGGCACCTTGACTCAGTGGCGTTTTTAGTCCAACAGCTGAGAAAAGGAAGTGAAAGGCTTATAAAAGTTCCGGTCAAAGGTCTGATGTTGGGTGAGTCAGGCAGGATGAGAGCTGGGTGAAAAGACGACACTGGAGGGGAGGAATGTGGTTTGTGATTTTCAATATAAATACAGCAAAGCACAAATACAGAACATCCCACAATATGTATTCCCGTGAGAAAACCATCTCTTAAATCAGCAGAAAAACCCCACTTCTGTCTCACTCTTCCGTTAAAGACCAATTTGCTGTTGTTGCAAGTTGAAGTCCTATAAATATAAACGATTACCCAAGACTTTCCTGTGTTTGGACTGTAAAATGTGTTTTTTCCGTACAGTAGTTCAGTTTCCACTCACGGCAGTAAACACGAAAAAAATCTGCATGCAGAGATTTCCCTGAGTGAGGTCATTTATTACAGCGACCACATCTGGTTTTCACTGCGCGGGGATGCTGTTGGAAGCGCGGACACGTTTGAGAAGTCAACTGCTAATTGGTGGTGAGTTCATGAGCAGATGAAAGGCTCAGAAAGGTCAGCGCTAGATGATGATTGGTGTTGCTTTCACAAACAAAAAGAGCATAGAGGTGGTGAAAAGGAAAATGAATTTGAGAGCTCCTTGGATTGAAGTCGTGCTATTCAGCAGCTCACACTTTATTATTGTAATACAACAACATAATTGTTAAACACATGAGTAAACTGTGTAAAATACATGAATGAATGAATGAATGAATGAATGAATGATGATTTGAGAAATCAGCTCCAACAAGGATGTGACAACTACATGGCTGCTTGACGGACTATCACAAAGGGTAGTAAAGGGTTAGTTTGAGGGGTGGGTGATATGGCCTTAAAATAGTATCACGATATTTTAGGGTATTTTTGTGATAATGATTGACGATATGACAAATTATTAAGAAAACAGAATTGCTACAAAATAAGTGATGTTTTACAGTTTACCTTCAAATATTCAATAAAAAATAAACAAAAATGATCTCTGATTTCTTTAGTTTGTGAACAACAACAGTAACTCAGAGTGAGATTCAGATTCTGTATACAATATTAACAGTTCAACAAAGCAGCTCCTAAATACAAAAAATGTCCCCTGGGATCTATATGTATATAAATCAACAGGTGGATCCTAAACGACTGAGTTGTTTTTTTTTCCACCTGGACCTTTATGCTCTGCCATTTCTCCTCTAATCATCACGCTGTAACCTGTGACAGGCTGTTATGATACCACAACTATCACACATTCACATATATGGAGTTTTTTGTCGAGTAGGTTTACATTACCAAAGGTTTATGACAAAATCACTTGATGACACCGACTCCTGTGCGCGCATGGCGAGAGAAGAGAGGGACGCTGTGCTGCTGCCAGAGGAGCCGCTGACTGAGTTTCCTCTGAGCAGCAAGTCACTAAAAGAGTCTGAGAAGTCCGGGGCTGTTCATAAAACATTCAGGACGCCACAGTTTATTCCACACTACTGAAGCTGCTCCTCTTTTTGGAACCACAGTGGAATTGGTAATAATTTTGCTTTAAGCCATGCTCGTTGTTGCCATGGGTAACAGTATGACGTCAATATGTCAACAAGTTGAAATATACAAGTATTTTCATTTCATTCATATCATTTTAAAAATTACACCGGTACAAGATGATGTGGCACAGCCCCAGTCGGTTCTGAGTTACATCTTCACTGTTTTGATGTTCGTCAGAAAAAGACACACAGCTCTGTGAGGAGAACAAAGACAGCAGCGAGCCCGCTGACTCCTCCCTTCAGCCAGCAACAACCCCACTGTCATGAAAAGTGACATTATGAAATAAAAAAAGGTCCCAGCTGGAAAAAGGAAATAAAAACAAAGTTTTGTAAGAGAAATGAACTAAAACTGTTCTAAAGTAAAAATACTAAAGTAACATTTCCTAATAACTAGCGGACTTAAAAAAAAAAAATTGCTTATTTGATTTATATGATCTCTTTTAAGGATACGATTATTCATTTCATTATCATTTTTTTCCTTTAATTAATATTGAGCACTTTGGTGCTCCATAAATAACACGATCCCGAGCTCGATTTATCAAACTGAATCATTTTTCATATTGATGTTAGTGGGCAGCAGAGATTTTTGTGCTTATAGTGCTCGCACCAGTCTGGGAGTAAAGCTCTCTGTGTTCAGCCCAGCGTCATTACTCCTGCTTGTCAGCTCAGACATAATTAGATTGTGGACCACTAACTGCTCCCGTACCTCACACACCACATCCCCCACCTCTTCTCTGCCCACAGAGCCACTCACACACACACACACACACACACACACACACACACACACACCAAGGCTAATTTATAAATCGATATCTTGGAGACTGACCAAGTGCTCCCTCCATCTCTTATATTGTGGCTCTCCAGCCTGACACAGAGCTTCCCTCCCTCCCTCCATCCCTCCCTCCTCGGCTCTCTCAGTCGCTCCCTCTCTTGCCACCGCCCATCTGTCCTTTCTATTTAATGCATTTGGCCATTCGAAATTATGCTCTCAATAATTCCATTTACTTAAATGTCTTTTCCTGTCTGTCTTGATTTAATTGTCTCATGGATCCTCTTCCATTATGCTCTGTATCTGCTTCTATTCACCCAGCTGCCTGCGTCTCCCTGCTACAGCTCTGAAGAGGAGCTGATGGATTGCGTGACTCTCAACGTTGCAGCATTACCCCAAGGTGTGGCAGGATCATCTCACATTTCAAGACCACATGATGTGCTATTAAGTAATAATAATTAGTAATAAGGACTACCCCCCAAATTTGTAAAATCTAGTATTGGATATGAATTCTTATAACTACTCAAGGTGTCAGTAAGTTTAACCCAAGTGCTTATTGGATCATCAAACAGTGGGGGGAATTTATATTATAGTAATCATAAAATATATTACATCACTTAATTATTCTATTTAATGTTATTTTAGAATTGTATTTAGACAGAAAAACCTATTTGTTGTTATAATGAGTGCTCTAAATACTAAAGACTGCTCAAAAATGTGTTTTTCTTCTGTTAACCTCCTCTAAAACATCTGACTATGACTATACTGACGTCTATCTGTGCAAAGTTTGTCACTAGAGGTGTTTTCACATTCCTCCATTGAAGAAGGCGATGTCTGTGCACTTCCCTAAACTGTGAAAAGCAAATGTATGCCGGAGCAGCAAGATGAGGTCACGGACTGTATGAAAACAATGGACGTAGCTACCATGACGTCGCCCATTGGTTTGTGGACTCCTGTTCTGAAGCCTTGGTTTAGGCATTTTGGCTGTCGTCATCTTGTATTTTTGAAGCTAAACGTGGTATATTTGGATGAAAGGGTGGATCTGAGGAAGAGAGGTGTATCTGATTCAATCAAAGCGGCCACGCCCTGAAATTTGTAAGCCTTTTTAAAAATGTAAATGGGGGAGTTATATAAAATTTCACCTGCTGTACGTTGTTATGATTGTTGAAATTAGCTGTAGAGTCCAAAACCATTATTTGTGCCAGGTTTGTTAACATGTTTATTTCTGCTGTAGAGTTGGGCATTTTAGCATTGGAGTCTATGGGGATTGACTCGCCTTTTGAACGAGCCTCAAGTGGCAATTTGAGACACTACAGTTTTTGGAACTTCTGCGCAGGCTGTTAAATCTTGATATTTTTAAATCTCCTCAAAACCACTTCATTATTGCTAGCACTGGGAGACAAAATCAAACATACCAATATTTCCGGCCAAATACTCTCTCTGATGCGACAACAATTCATAGGGATTGTTTTTTTTTTGGTTTGTTTTTCAGAAAATATAAACGCAACGAGATATTCAATCAATAATCATCCATAATGTGAATATAACGGCAAAGTCTGGTAAATTGATACATTTACATCACTTTACTGTAATTCAGCCTTTTAAACGACCAAAAAAAAAAAGCACTCATCATGTATGCGATATCACGATACAACGATATCCAGAAACTGAGACGATATATAGTCTCATATCTTGATAATGTCATAATATATTCATCTGTGTTAGCTTCATTTTTTAGCCCCTCAAGGTTGTCTGGATCTGATTGAGTAGATCTCCTTCTGGCCTCCTTTCAGAGTTTTTCTTTTTTAATTTTATGTTGGACACTATGTGAAACAAAATATTAATAATAGAGTATTTTTTACATACTTTAAAACATGTCTGAAGGGAACTTTAAAGATAAGATGTGTCAGATTTAGGAGGATATAGTGGCATCTAGCGGTGAGGACTGAAGATTGTCGTCAGCTCAGACTTCTCCTGGTTAGAATTCCTTCAGTGATCATTGTTCAGGAGGTTTTTACTGGGAGATGAATTATCAGCAGAGGTCTCTTCCTCTCCAAAATAAATGGGCCAGGTGATTTACACTGATAACAACACTCAGTGAAGCAGTTTCATGTTACAAACGAGTGTTTTTCCAACCCTGCTCGCCGCAGACGAGGTTCTAATTACAGTAGTCTCGCTCACCAGACCTTTCTCAAGAAAAGAAAGGTCTGGCTGGGCCGACTCTCACTGTGAGATTGGAGAAAAAAATGCCCCGGCTGGTTGTATTTCTTTCAACCAATCACAATCGTTCTGGGCAGTGCCACAGCAACGGTGCACTTGCAAAAATATTGCCGGGGGGGGAACAGGTTTTGGTGTAAAAGGACGTGTTGAAAGGTTGAAAACTGCTACACAACCGGAGGTCATAGGGCGGGACTTCAGTGGGTGGCTCGTTCCGCCCAATGAGAGGCTGATCTATGCAGCGAACTTCCACCCACTCAGACTATAACTACGGTGGCCGATACGAAAATGTAAATGAACCTATCTAGAGCCAGTGTTTGGTTTGTTCGTTCTAGGCTAATGTAGTAACATGTCAGCGAACATGGCAATCTCCATAAACAAGGACCTGCTCCCTATGTTGACATAAACGGCTCATTCAAAGGTAACAAATCATACATCATCATACACTAAAGAGAATAAATTTAATTCCATTCCTGCCAATATATTTCCCCCTGAATCCTACACACTGGACCTTTAAAGTAACCTATGTTCTTGAAATTCAGCCTATTGTGTTTGTTCATCCGCTCTGTGCTGTAAACATCGTATAGTCCAGGTGGAGTTTCCCTCACTATGATTAAACTTAAATAACAACACACCTCCAAATATTTTATCCAGATGCGTTTAGTCGACTCAGGGAAGTCATCCAACTATTGTTTATTATATAATGAAAGCAGCCTTCCTTTCTGCTGCTTCCTCTTCCCTGTTTTATTTTGGTTGTTTATTATCAAAACGGCAATCCAGCCACATAAGGATGTCAGAAATTCTGACTTTAGATCGGTGCAGTGGAAAAGACCTTTGAGATGGAATGTCATGGAGGACACTGGAAGACTTGTCAAACCGCAGACAGCGTGTCAACACTGAAGACTAAACTGTAAACACCACACCGAATGACTTTGTTTTATTCAGTATGACAAGTGTAACATGTAGAAGTTGTAATCCAGGTTTGGGTTTTTATTTTGCCTCTATATTTGGTACTAAGCATTCTTCTGTAGAATGAATTAGTTAAATCAGTCAACAGCCAAATATCCTTTACCATCAATTTTATTATGGTAGAAACAACCATATAAAACGAATACTAGGTTTTTAGTTTTCCTGTTTTCGTTATTTTTTCTTTTTGCCTTGGATTTTTAATTATATATTTGTTTTACACTATGACGTAATGTTTGCTTGTGTGGACCCCAGGAAGAGTAGTTGCCTCCTTGGTAGTGACTAATGGGGATTCAAATAAACAAATAAATAAGCAAATAAACATCATTCATTTGCTGCCAGACTGAAAGATCTTGAACTTGTTGTCCAGCAGAGGCTGCTTCCAGTCCTCCAAGAGTCTGATAACAGATTCAACGAGCATCAAAAAGTCCTATTTAAAATTAAAAAGGTCCACCTTACAGCACTGTATCAGCTCCCCCTAGCTTTGTAAGACTTATGTTTGAAACTGATTATTAACCTTTTGAATTACATGTTGGTGAAACAGGCTGCAGTTGCCCTTATCTACAGAAACCTTAATCCTCTTGTTGATTTCTTGCCCACAAACTCCACTCTTATTAACTTTGATTTTCAGTCTCAGCAGGCAGCTGTTCACAGATAAACTCACTGTATGGCACCAAAGAGACCTCAAAGACGACCTGACACATGCAGTTACTTATGATATATATCATTATTCCCTCTCTGTTCTCATGCTCAAAAAATTGATGTGACGCAACAGAAAAACAACGGCCACTCCCATCAATGAATGTCCCAATATTTGCCAATAGGCTGACAGCAGACAACAAGGCCAATATCTGCCGATATCGATCTTGGGCCAATAAACTGGTGCATCCCTGTCTTTTGTTATGGAAACTCCAAATAAAAACAGTTCAAATAAAAACTGGTGCATCCCTAATCATAAGAAGACTGTTCTTTCTCCTTTTTTCCACAGATAGTTATAACAGGCTTAACTGTAGTCCTAGAAATGTGAATCTGGGGTTTAAAATTGGAAAGCTATAGTATAGTTTGTGTGATGAACAGCACATGGCAATTAACCTAAACTCTGCATCCTGAATAGATTTAACAGTTGAACAAGGTTTCCGTCACTTCCTGGACAAATCTTTTACATTTCCAACGAAGTTTATCTACATGGGAAGTGGGGATATTCCTCTGACTCAATTCCTGTGAGGTGGAACTGTGAACCACTGGATGCGTGTGAAATCCCTGTCCAGCTATGGGACTTCCCGCCAAACACAATGTGTCATGTTGGTTTCATGTTAACTCTTCTGGGAATCCCCTCATATTTCCCAGTGACAGCAGATGCCTCAGCAAGTCAAGGACCATGTGATTTGCTGCTCAGAAGGAAAGTGAGTCAAGTAGTCTAAGTAATAACTTCCTAAAGCTCTACTTACTCTGCTCATTTAGTGTAGATGAAATATGACTCTGAACATGGCTGCCAGAGATCTGAAACAGTTTCTATTTTGTTTCACCGGGTGACCCACTCCACCTAAACAGTTACAGTTACTTAATATGTGTAGTTACAGCTGTTAGGACTTTATCAGAACTTACAATCACGAGCTCCAGTCTTGTGACTTGCTGAAATTAAGTAATTTAATTACTTTTGTCATGTGACATTTATTTGTGGTAGGCTGTATTTAGCTTGGCCCTCGGAATCTGCCTTCATCTGTTCCCGTAAAGCCTCGTTTCTAAGCTTAACTCGCTGGCAACATCATATTTATACATATACATCATATATAGGGATTTTATACATTTTGATGATTGATTTGTGATCCCTTGAGTATATTTACCTTGTTGTCATTTCAGTGAAAGAAAAAAAAAGGTCTGATAGAAACATGATGTGTCAAGACACGTACATGAAGACAGGTCAACTTAGCTATCTGTCTCTAGCCCCGTTTCCACCAAGCAGTTCGGTTCAGTGCAGTGGTACCAATGGAACCGTTCCGTACCGTCCCCATTTTTGGTCCCCCCTCTGTTGGGGTACCTAGCACACAGATCTGGTACTAAAAGGTGGAGCTGTGAACACTGCAGTCTGATTGGTCAATAGAGGACGGTCACTCTGCTCAGGGCTGAGTTGTGGCTGGTTTTGAGGCTCATGTAACCACTGTTCATACTGTACTGGAGAGTTTGATATATATTAGTAAACTATTATTCTGAATATAATGGATGTTTTGCTGCCTCTTGCTGCAGCTGTAGTCTGAGAAAATAAAGCAAAATTCACTGGGCTGACTGTTGGCAACTTTTAAGGTGGAACGTTAACTTGTAATGTTACTCAATGCATGAGTTGACGACGTGAATCCATCAGCACACCTTAAATTTCACTGTGACAACTCTGACCGTTCTCTCTCTTGGATGACAGACCCTTAATGAGTGGATCTTCAAGTGTTTAAAAAGATATATAAATTTCGATCAGATTATGTGAACGACCTATACTCTAATCCTCACTTGGAGAAAGAAACTGCACCACAGATTATTGTTACACTGGGCTAGTGTGTCACCAGTAATGAGGAAATACAGCAAGTGACAACAACCCCCACTCACATGAAAGAGGACTGATTGTGGTGAAAACGCTTTGTCTTTGTCTTATTTTATTTAATGGTTTGGTTCTGGGTGACAAAAAGAACATGCAGGGCAGATTGTGGGTGTTGAATGATAAATACAACCCCAATATCGCAAAAGTTGGGGCGCTGTGTAAAACGTAAATAACAACATAATGCAGGGCAAATTATTTTCAATCCATAGTCAGCTGAATACAGTTCAAAGTATAACAGTTGTTTTTTGTAAATATACACTCGGGATTTGGTGCCTGGTACATGTTCCAGAAAAGCTGCAGGACACTAATTGTTGGATGTTTTGAAAGTGGAATTTCTATCTTAAGATTTATGAACGGGCCTGGACTGTGTGGAAGAATGGGTCAAAATCCCACCTAAACACTGGAAGGAATACATACAGGAAGCGTCATGAAGCTGGCACCGCAAACAAAGACTTCTACGGGGATTAAATAAAGTTCAGTTATCATGTTCAAAACATTTTTCCTGTGTCATTTCAATTTATTGAAGACATGGATTTAAATGTTATGATTTCTTTACAACTTATGTCTGGTCTGAATTTAAATTAAACAGCTGCATTGAAAATATGTTTTGGGAAAAAAAGACGTGTTGAAAATGATTTGCAAATCATTGCATTCTGTTTTAATCTAAGTTGTGCACAGTGTCCCAGCTTTTGTGGAACAGGGGTTGTACATTAAAATAAAATTAGAATAACAATTCAATTGAATGTTTTAATCCTTTGACTTCTGACTTTGTGCTTTGTGTTTTCAGCACCAGCTGGAACATGGGAGCCATTTCAATCTGGTGTGTTGCTAACAGGAACGTTAGGTGTGGAGATGTGCTCCTACATATTAATAATAAAAGCAAAAAAATATATATATATTATTTTAAACTGCATTTCCTGAATTACCTTTGTTTTAGAGATGTATGAAATGTCACAAAAAGTTCACTTTCAACCTGATGCCTGACCAAATTACTTGAGCAGGGCACGATATTTATAGGATTTGTGGTTTCCGGTCCGGCAGTGGATCTTGTGTCGGCAGGTCGGGTCGGGTGGCGGAACTAATTGGTCATATGCGTGGGTGGTGTGGTGGGTGCGGTGTTGCCCGTTGCTGTTCCGGTTCGGGAGGGGGTCTTGAAAATCAGAGCTCTGCAGGACTCTGGCGTGGACATCAGACACACATACAGTACGGCTAGTAAGGCAGGCCAGAGTTAAATCAAGACATGTGTCTGTCTACTGTCGGGCTGCCACAAAGCGTATCTTCTTCCTCTTTCGATTGCGCAATGATTGAAGCACTTCCTGTGTGCCAACAATCGAGCCTTCATTTTCCCGGGAGACTGTACCCAGAGGCAGACAGAGCTGGTTGAAAATCATCGAAGTATATCTAAAATCCTTTATTCAAGTTTGAAAGTGTGACATGGTGAAGGCTTGGTACATATGTTCAGACCCATGACTGAGTCATAGGTCTGCTCTGTGATAAAAATGGAAGCATCTATACAAAGACTGACATTAATATCTTTGTCATCTCAACCACCATTTTAATGAAAGTTGTTGCCACCAAAGCTTTGATGATTATGTAACACTTCTGCTACTGAGAAAACTGATGTAACTGGAGGACAACATGACTTAACAGGAACTCAGACATGAAGTTTGAGGAACATTTCTTTTTTTTTTTCAGCTGATTGTTCTGCTGTAGTTTGGTTAATTCTGGTTATTTTTAAACTGGAATAGTTTGGAGAACAGAAAAAGTGGAAAAACTGGCGGAGGACAAGAGGAGGCTCGCCATTGGGTGACTGTGTCTGTGAGCGGGACGGGGTGAAAGAAAGGAGAGAAACAGATGCAGGACTCCATATTGAAACGTTCCTGGCAGCAGGGGATAAAAGGGGAGGAAGGGGGGGGTCAGACAGAGATAGAGAGAGGGAAGGACTAAAGGAAAAATAAGGAGAAGTGAGACAGCGCGACTCGAACACTAACCACAACCAGATGGACATGGGGGAGCGACAGTGGAAAGAAACAGAGCGGAGTGAAGGAGAGGAAAACTTTCATAGAGGGAAGAAGAGGGTGGGGTCGGTGAGGAGGAGGAGGAGGAGGGAGGGCCAGTGAGGAATTTTTTCCTTTACCGACGAGGCTTTTTCTCCCCTCCTCGGGAATGAGAGGGAGGCTTTATGTAATGGGTCGGATGCAATCATTGAGGCTGTTCAAGAGAAAGTCCCTCAGTAGCTTCTCTCTGACTGGCGAGCCTATTTTCATTGAACAGCCACAGCTATGCTGCCTCAGACGACGCAGAAAACAATCACCAAACACACCCACCCTTTTTTCTGCAGCAGTATTTTCGATGTACTATCTCACATTTGCTTTGTAGTTATACCAGTTCTGCATCTTCCTACAGTCTTCCCTTTCATCTCACTTCTTCTTCATGAGGCAGATGACTCAGTTTGTTCATGCAGACAGAAGGAACTGACAGGTAATATGGCTGCTGGTTTGCAGATTTGGAAAACTGACAGCGGCTAACTTTCATGTGGGAGGGCAAGACTTTAACAGAGTCATATGATGAGCTGTGTGGCCTCCGTTAGTCCTGGTCACAAGTCGCTGGGGATTTGGGTGAGGCGGGGCCGCCCGACTTCATCGTAACGTTTTTCACACCAGTTTATTATTCTCACGTCCAGGTTACTGGGGGTCAGCTTTGTACGCCCTGTACTGTACTGTGTGTGTGTGTGTGAGGGCATGAAACGATGCTCTGACTGACGGGACACTGTTGAGCGGAGCTGAAACAATAAACACATTAATCTAATCGGCGAGTTGAACAAGAGAAAATTAACAATCAGTCAATTATGAGGCAGAGATACCGAACATTCCCACTTGTCAGATTTACTGCCCTTTTTTATTTTATATCACACAAAACTTTTTGGGGGGGCTTAGAAATGTTTGTCGCACAAACCAGCAGTTTGAGGACATGACCCGGGGCTCTTCTGACAGGCCCCATTCACAATTTTATGTGTTACTGTAGACAACACTGGTGTTTTCACAATACTGGACTTTCTGACTTTAACACAATACCTTGAAAAATATTGATATTAAATACCATTTTCAATACTACAAGGACAATGTGGGCATGCAATTTCAAATGTTTATTATAAGACAAACATAACAAGGCTACACTATGACAACAATGTCTTTTTTTTCATGGTCAGTAGGGTGGGGATCACCAAGGGATCCACGATCACGATACTTAAGTCACAATACAATATTATTGCGATTTTACATATGTTGTGATATGCTGAGTGCTGTGTTACAATTGTGATTTAATACTTTTTTCAACTGTAAATTATGCTCACAAAGGAAAACTGTTGACATCTGATTTATCTAATAAGATAAAAGTTTTCAGTCTGTTTATCTCACCTCATCCATTTTGCAGCAGCTAAATGAATTTAGTAGGACTGAAAATGCAATTGATTATATTATTCTAGTAGGCTACCTAATTTTTGATTTGGATTATAAAAAATAAAAAAATGATACTTAACAAAGACTAAACTTATGTTCATGTTTAATCTTTAAAATATGTTTTACATTACATGTTTTATCTCCATTTTAACTTGACATTCCTTTAAAAAATGACTGATCTGCTTTGTCCTCAAACTTGCAGCACACTTGTGCACTATATGGTTGGAGCTTCGCCCACATCCTCGCTGCCTCGCTGCCCAACTAAACTCCTGTTTACAGGATAATTGAAATGTTCGCTTGCGCTTCAGCTCATAAACTTTGTATTTACCCCCTTTCATTTTCTCACAAGCACTGCACATCATGTGCAACTGTAGACAGAGACGAGGAGGAAGTGGTATGCCTCACTCTTCAGCTCCTTCTATCATCAGCTCGGAAAAAAATATATGCAGCTTGTGCAATCGGGCAGGTCTGTGCAACATGACATTTTGCTTTCCCTGGGTAATTGGGCAATCAAAAATTGTTTGTTGCAGCCCTACTGTTCAGTTCAGACAGATGTTATTTATTTATTTAATCATTAGTTTGTTTGCCAGAGACAATGCAAAAAGTATAATCACAGGTTACAGATGTGTTGTTGCATACAGGATTTCTAGCCAAGGCGAAAATTTGCACCTGGTTACGCTTCTTTGCTTAAAATGTGCAAAAGATCAATATTTATTAAATACAAAGAAAAGACAAAGGAAGGAGGGCAGTGGCGTTCAAAAAGGTAAAAAATGTTAAAAACTGCAGGTGTTCTTTGGTCCTCTGCGAGGAAGCATAATCAGGGAGAAGAAAAGGCAGTCCAAGGCACTCTGGAAATTAAAAAGCTTTATTAAACAGGCTAGTTCATGTAGAACAGATAAAAATTGCCAACATGTTTCGGCCTGAGTTGGCAATTTGCCCTGGCGAAGGCCAACTCAGGCCGAAACATGTTGGCAATTTTTATCTGTTCTACATGAACTAGCCTGTTTAATAAAGCTTTTTAAGTGCCTTGGACTGCCTTTTCTTCTTCTTCCTCATTTATTAAATACAATTTGATTGGTGACCCTAAACTTTAGGGATCAGAACAACTGATCACAACACAAATGGATCATTAAACTCTGTTTTTTTTTTAGGAATGCACGATAATATCCGAACATCATCGGTATCAGCCAAATCAGAATTGGCCAACATGCTTTTCCTTATTTTGCACAATGAATGAATATTACAGACACTGAAAAGCATCATATTTCATGTCTCCATCTGCTTGTGGGCCGTCATGATAAGAGTATGCATGTATAATATAATGTTGATTCCACAACGTAAGAGACTTGATGATCACTAAAATTTGGTGGGAAAAAAGTGGATATATCGGTATTGGTTATCGGTCAAATAAGTTGTTATACATCAGTGTATCGGATATCGGCAAAAAATCCAATATCTTGCTTTCCTAGTTTTTTGTCGTTGGCAGGTCTATCATGGCTGCCCACCTTCCACCACACAGGGTTTAAGCTTCTTTGGCTGTTTGGTTACAGGTAAAAGCTGATAAAAATAATAAGTGTCGACAGAAGTTAACTTCCCGATCTCTGTGAAATGTTGGGCAGTGCAGGACTATTACTACAATTACAACTATTAGGTGAAATGTGCAATGCGACAAGACGAAAACATGATTAAAACTTAATACTTTTCACGTCTTCACCACTTGTCACCGCTGTCATTGTAAAAAATCCAATCACATACAGCTATGGACCATCAACACCAGATTCACAGTAGAGCACAGATATCTAGTTTGAGAATCCGTTTTATCTGGAGAGAGCAGAAGAGTCTGCGTACTGTTGTTTCAGTGAACCACAGTGAGCAGAAATGGTCACATTAGTGGTCACAGTTCTTTGTAACTATCATGTAGGTGATGATGTGTATGTGCTGTTTGTAATTTAATTCCTAATTGTTGCGTTTTTAAAAGTAATTTACAAAAACTTTCTTACTATCCATCAAACTCTTCAGGGATAGGACCTTATAATTATATATCAGGTCTTAAACTTATTAATAATAAATTATCACACTCATCTTAATCAATAGGGCTTCAAAGGGCTCTGAAGGAGATTCAATTATTGTGGCCGTTAAGAGTTTATGTGGAGCAACCATTAAATCTCACTTCACTGTTCACAAGAAATCCATGATACGTCTGTACTGTTCTTCTGACACATCTACATCTAGTCTCATCTTCCACTAACAACATCTCTCCGTTGAGGAGTATAGTGCACAGTAAATCTGCTTCAGCTCTGTTTATTTGGATATGGCATAAACCCACGGTCTCTTATACCCCTTCACCAAAATTAGGACGTGTACACAGGTTTTTTAAACACTGGTAAACCTGCTAAAAATAGGCTTAAGACTCCTTTTTTTATTGCCAGAAGACCAGGGCTGAGTACACGGCTCTGTGTTGGTTTACAAACAGGCCAGAAAACAGGTTAGTAACCAGTAGAAAGCAGCTTGGAGGCCAGTGAGAACTTTACGACGGTTACTTCTTTTTATATCTCTTATTTATTAAGTCTTTTTTCTTTTCAAACTTGGTGCAGACTGTTTTGGATTAATGTCTGAGTGCTGCCTGGCTGAAGACGGGCAGTATTTTGTGGTGGCGCGTCATTGCATCTCGCCAGGACTAAAATCAGCACGTTCACCTGGGTGCTGTTTCCATTCAGGGCCAATAAATACCGGTGACTACTGCGGAGTCATTTGACCCGGGTGTGAACGTCAATTAAAACCTTTCCCATAATATTAAAAAGTCTGATGTTAGCAGGTTTTTCTGTGCAGTGGAAAAGAGGCTTTAGGTTATGGTGATCAAATAAGCCGAGTTATATTAAATGTAATAACGTGAGTCCTAAAATGCGGAAATGATTTAGCATTTTTGCATGTACGGTTTCCTTGTCTCAAAGTCAAATGGTTTTTTGAATGGTTTTTGGTAAGACGTCTTAATAAGGTCAGCGATTACATGAATTTAGAAGCTTTTAGGTGCCTTAAAAAAGGCAGTTGCTGTCAGTAGTACTTTATCATGCCATTGGCAGCTTTACAGGCTCGTTGAGTGTGGCTTTTCATTTCTGGCAATTACATGTACATTTCAAAAAACATAAAAACGGTGTTCACTAGTGAAGATTATCTTGTTCAAAAAAACAGTGAGTATCATCTAGTGTTATTTGCCACAGAGCTTATTTTCTGCAGTAATACAAATCCAATGGAAAAATCCCATTGGCTTTATCATTTATAAGGTAAATAAACAGCACTGTATAGTACACTGTAGTACACTGCAGACAAGGAGCAGTAGAGCTCTCAGAGTGGGCGAGTGACAGCTGACAGTGTGGTTTGAAAAAGCTCTGAAACTTTGGCCTACCATGCTGTACTTTCAGACCACTACACCAAAGTGTGAACTGGTGCTCTGAGTGACAAGGTGAAAGCCCAAGGTTACCCAAAATTCAACGCAATTTAAAGTAGAAGTGGGGCAATGATGCGTAAACATGAGTCACACTGTCACAATATTTGTTTTCTTGCCCCACTTGTCTGGCGTTGCTCAAACATATCAGACTCAAGCTCTATTCAAACATAATGCCAGCTAACTGGAGGGAGAGACAGAACGCAGGGAGACATGTGATGGTAAACGAAACCTCGTGCACTGACGCATATTAGAGCGACCTTACGTCAATGGCTACATAAATTAAATGCACTGGTAAGTTACATTATGTGGAAGGTTATTCATGGAAGGTTACTGTAACAGTGAATTCATTATACACATCAAAGGATTTTACTAATTCGATGATTTTTCCAGGCCTTGAAAACAAGCTTGTGGAATTTTGTGGACTTTTCCAGGTTTTCCATGACTGTGGGAACTGTGTATATGGGCATGTACTGTACTTTGTGCTATTTTGAACATAGCCCTACATGTTTTGTGGTATCAGTAAAATAGAATGACACAGACATGAGTATGTTGTGTGTGATTTTTTACTTTAGGGCTTTCGTTTTACTCCATAAAAATGGCTCTGATGAGAATAATTAAAAGACTAAATGACATAGGAGGGCATTTCCATTTGAATAAATCCACTGAGTAACATTTAACTTGGTCTGGTTGGTGGACAAAGGGCAGTGTCGTTGTGTGGAAATAATGTAAATGAGCAGAATTGCCAAAAAGACCGACATTTTCCGAGTGTGATTCAGTAGTGAACGAGGTTGAGCGCAGCAACAGATGTTTTCTTTTGCCACAAGCCTCTCTATGATGGAAATGTGTCCTCGGGTTTGAGCAAGAGATTTTCCAAAAGACAAAAAAAACTGTGTAGACAGAGACGGAGACAGACAGAGATGGTGCAGATGAGATACGTACTGATGTAGAAAGTGCTGGGGGCATGGCTGCCGTCTAATTCAAGCTCCAGCAGGTTGCTGGTCTGGGGGTCGTGTCTCAACCACAGGGCCACACCCAGGATTACACCTCCTGCAAGCTGCAACATACAACACCACACATTTAGTTCCCACAGTTCAGTACATCGTACTGTAAAATCAGTTAATATGTTTTTCTCATTTTCACATTTATCAAGCGCCATGAAACAGAAATCCTGAGACAGATCCACACTCAGGATGTTACAGTTTTATGTCATATGTCATCACAACACTGTGTCTGGAGGAAAACATGAGCTACCAGTGTTTTAAATTTTCATTTTTTTCTTTAACTACAGATAAAACAGGACTGGCTGCTGCCTGTTATTTCACAGCTTTAACCTGAAACGTCCAGTGTGCAGGATTTAGAGGCATTTATTGGCAGTAATGAAATATAATGTTCATGCCTATGTTTTTATTGGTTTCTAACCACCTCAAAATAAGAATCATTGTGTTTCTGTTACCTTAGAATAAGCCATTTATTATCTACATAGAGAGCTGGTTCCCTTTCTGAGGAGTTTGCCATGTTGCTCTACAGTAGCCCAGAACAGACAAATCAAACGCTACCTCTAGATAGGGCCATTTGCATTTTCACATTTTTGCATCAGCCACCGTAGTTCTCCTGCACACTTGACACACAGGATACGTTTGAATTCTGTGACCGAACCACTAGATGACATAAATCCCACATACTGGACCTTTAATGGGGGTTTAACACTTCCACTGAAGGAAAAGTTGGGACATTTTGGGAAATACACTCCTTCACTTTTTTGCCTAATGTTTGACACGAAGACTGATACCACTGTCATGTCTGTACGCTAACAATGAAGCTACTGGGGCGACCTCTGGCTCGCCTGGTGGAGCGTGCGCCCCACACAGGCTGAGCCTTTTGCGGCTGTCCTGTCACTTAAGGCCGAATCCCCCAAAAAATAATAGCTACCATAAGCAGCTAACTTAACTTAGCCCAAAGAAACAGGGGAACCAGCTAGCCATGCTCTGTATAATGGTAACAAAATCTGCCAACCACCAACATTTCTGAAGTGTGAAACCAGTGTTTGTTCAAAGCTATGTTGGCTAGCTGCTGACTGTACCTTTGTATTTGACAGACAGACATGATAATAAAATCAATCTTTACTTTAATCTCACTCTCTGGAAGAAAGTGAGTAGTTTATTTCCCAAAATGTCAAACTTTCCCATTAACTTTTTGAAAGAATACCAGGTTTTTACAACATAAACACTCAGTGACGTACAGTGCCAAACAGCGGAGGTGGTATTTCAAACATTTAATGAAGAACATTGAAGATTAGGGCTGCAACTAATGACAATATTCATTGTCTATTAATCTGTTGATTATTTTCTCATTTACTTGACTAGTTGTTTGGCCTATAAAATGTCAGAAAATGGTTAAAAAAAAAAGTCAATCAGTGTTTCCCAAAGCCCAAGATGACACCCTCAAACATCTTGTTTTGTCCACAAACCAACAATATTCAGTTTACAGTCATAGAAGAGTAAAGTGCAACACACACCGCTGCCATACACCGTGCGTCAAAACGCCTGCCTCCATTATATTCTATGAACAAACCCACACCGGCGCTGGCCGCCGCGCCACGCCGCTCTGTTTCAGCCGGCGCTGCCAGAAAAGCCTTTTATGTACGTCTTGGCCGCTGTAGTATCAACTCCGGTTGCTAGGAGAGACGATATTTGGCGCCACCTACTGTTTCTGTTGTTGTTTGTGGTTGTTTTTGGACAGTAGCAATTGGTATAGTAATGGATGAGGAAAAATTAATCACTGAGGTGGAAATCCAAGTTGTTGTTGCCTCAAGGTTTTTCCTCTTCTTCCATTACTAGCAGTTGGCAACCGTTGGCAATTAGTGTAGGTACAGCCACCCAGCGGGCTGGGGTGGGAAATACACTTTAGTGTCGACAGTGCCGCTGTGCGCCACTGCCAATGTGTGTTGGGGGGCGGCCACAGCGCCACGCCGGCGGCAGTGTGTGTTGCACTTAATAGAAGCAGAGAATTTTGACTTGTTTTTGTTAAAAAAAAAACAAAAAAAAAAAAAAAACCTCAAACTCATTAATCAACTACCAAATTAGTAAGTAATGAATTTAATAGTCGAGAACTTGGGAAAAAGAACTAAAACCAGATCGAGAATCTCGTCTTTATTTATTTATTTTTACTTACATAGGAGAGACTTTTTACACAAACTTCCATTTCAGTTTTAGCAATATCAAGTTTGTTCAACCACAAATAACGCTTCCTTTTCCTTCCTGTAAAGATCATTTTGAGAGATAATAATTTCTGCAAAACTGTGATAACGTGAAACCAAAGTATTTTCTGAGATCGTTGTAGCACCGCGAAAATCTCATTCTGTTGAACCCTATATTGAAGATAAGAAGCTGTCAAGACCTGTCAGCTCATTAGATGACAGTGATAACTTGTGGCAGACAAGTTAAAAGCAAATGAGTTATTCAGTAGCAATCAACTATATGTATTATATACTTTAAGTCCAATTATTAACAGAGAAAGCCGATAAAACAGCTATTCTTGCTCTTCACAAACCCCATTACAAAGCAAACTGATGTTTCTGAGATACAATGTGTTAAATTAGTTTTGGAGGTGCTGGTAGGGGAAATTTGTAACCTTTGGAAAAAAGCAGGATGTATCATTTTCCCTCTTTCCAGTCTTTGTGCAAAGCTAAGTGAGCTGGCTGATGGCTGAGTAAAGACATGAGAGTTGTATCGATCATCTCGTCTAATTCTCTGCAAGATATCGACTGTGGGTATTTCCCAAACTGTCGAACTATTCCTTTAAGTTATTTAAGTGTTTTACAGTAGTGATACTTTGAGCGTATATTTGCGTAAACCAGGCAAACACTACAGCAGCCAACGTCTGCGAGACCCTTTTGTTCAATTTGTTTTCATACTTCCTCTGCTAACCAATTTCCCTGGGGAAACCCCGCACATACTGCAGTGAGTAACTGTGTTAGTGACATGTATTGTTCTCCAGGGTGGTTTACATTGACATAAGACTTCCTGAGCCCTTTCTGCTTGGCCTAGGACAAAGACATCCCAAATATAACCAGAGTTAACGTATTCCTCAGCGGGCACACAGGAACAAGCAGCACCACACACTTACTGCTGACGGACACAAGAGACACCCTTCTGCTCCACATGGGTTTGGATATTGTATTAATTTCACACTTTCATACATTAAAAACAGAGAATGTGGCTAAAGAGAGTGTCTAAATTAGACCAGCTAAGACTAGTTTCTGTGAATAGCTTTGAACCAAAACAGGCTCAGACGCCCTGCACCCTCCCCATCCTCCTCCTCCTCCTCCTCTCAACCGAGGTCCATTCCAGAACGAAGGCCAGCCGCTGCCTAGCAACCAGATCAACACCATAACTGGCAGGAGTGCAGAAATTCAACACACAGCTATAGCGGCCCCACAGAATGACTCACTAACTTTGAGTGAACTCCCCACATCCTCACTTGTGAGTTACCACCGACATGTGTGAAGGTTTAACTGGGTAAAACAGATTTTTGAAAGGGTTTAATTTGCAGTGTTTATGTCGACGACGAGTAGAGGAAGAGCCCAGACGGAACGTAGCTGAAATCCGAGGCTGGAGAAAAAACAGCTTCAACTTCTGGTGACTGGGGTCAGGACAGCCTACAGCCTAAAGGACACACAACACATCTACCAGTTGGTGCTTTCTTAGAGGACCTAACAAAACTAGTTAATCACAAATCCATCAGATGGCCTTTGAGCTATAAATATGGTACCTGGGAAGTCTGAGTCAGAGGGACTGGAAGCTTTTCAAAGGCATCAACCATAGAGCTCGAACGGTTTCACTTCAACTTTAGAGAATCACTGAAACTGGTTAAATTCAGTTGGAGTAGTTAGAAGGCTCAAGACTGATATGTCAACAGAGTAGCCCAAAAAGCCCTTTTACATTGCCTGTTCAAGGTGGGAATGTCACGCCGTTATTCAGCCAATCGTGGGATGGGGGGACAGAGTCATCTCCCCTTTAAGCCAGCAGCAGAGGTAGTTACAGCGCCCAACTGATGTCTGCACAAAAGACAGCTAGCAGGACAGGACCATAGACGGGACAGGTGTGACATTTTTATGACGTGTGGTGTGGCGCCTACTCCTGGGAGATTTAAAGAGCAGCTAGAAGCAGTTAGCAGCTGACTCAAAGAAAAGAAACAGTGGCCAAAAATGTCCACAAATTGGGAAAACAACAAGGTCCGGGAGCTCCTTAACATCTGAGAAGAGGACGAGATCTGCCACCATATAACAGCAGCTGTAAATGATTATTATTGCCATGTTAGGCCATTGTTGTTGTTTATGGAGCTCTGACAACGCTTATGTTATATGTCACACTAGAGGCTGACGCTGTTGTGTTACATGTCACGCCTCTTTTGTTTTTAAAACACCGGCGTGCTTTCTAAAACCACACACTGAGGTCCCGTTTATATGACAACGACTTCAACTGAAAACGGTAAACTTTAGTTGCGTTTTGGCCGATCGTTAACACGACAGCGGCGTTTTGGGTGCCTGAAAACGCAACGTTTTGAAAACGGGTTCCAGAGTGCAATTTTTTTGAAACGGCAGCGTCTCCGTTGTCATGTAAACTTGCAATATGCAGTTCCTCTGAAAACAGAGACTTTTCGCACATGCGCATTATGGTTCCAGTCACTATACATGCGCGAGAAAGTCGACCGTCACAACAGAAAATGCCGAGCTCTGTTTGTGCTGCTCACCCTTTTGATTTGAAATGAAGTGTAGATCTGTTACTGTAGCAACTCCACCTCGTCGTCCATCCAGACAAAGTTATCTGTGCATGCTTTCGCCATTGTGTCTTCTTTGTTTTGGTTTGTAATCACCGCATTGTAGAGGAAGGCGCTTCAGCGCAGGCGCATGGCGTCATGCCGTGGTGTTGCTTTGCAAATTTACACTGCCACCCATTGGCCTGGCGTGCATACTACAGCGTTTCCAGTAGATTTTGCGGCTCTGTGTGAACAGGGATTGTTTCAATAACGTCGTCATATAAACGCAGAAGTTTTTAAAAACGCAAAGGACAGACTTTCCGTTTTTAGAGAAACCGTTGTCATCTAAACAGGGCCTGAGGTGGCATGATGCTGCCATTGTTTGGTTCTGTGTAAAAATGCAAAGGCATAGTGGATCTCTGAGTAAAAATGGCTGAAAACAGTACAATAAATGCCAGTGTTGGTCGGACAAAACAAGCAATGTCAACATGTGACATGGGCCCTGATTGTGAAAGGCATTCAGCACATTTTGACTTCATAGAGACCAAAAGATCTGATAATCTGAAGATGAAATGATAATTTAAACAACTGCTGGTTGCAGCCCTTTAATCAAGTATCATATGATGAGTAGTAGCTAACTGCATTTTGTAATAAACATATTTCACAGCAGACACTTTGAAATCGTGGCACGAAAACCACCAGTTAAACTTACACCATAAATAATGACTGCACTAAATGCAGGCCCTTCAGTAACAGAGCCCTGGTGCTGTGCATGCTGCTTCACTGGCATATCTTACCAGGACTTTTGTATGAAAATCAAAAGTCAAGAGGGCATTAGGGCCTCATACTGCGAATATTTTCATGGGTATTGCTTTCTGCCTTCAAACAAGGATGTTCCCTTATGTTTGGCATATGATTTGTAGGCCGGGGCATCTCTGCTGCACCACAGTGCTTCTTTTATGATGGTATGTTGTGATACATTTTATCCTTATCAATTTGGATATTGCACTCGGCCATATTGTGATTCTGATAATATTCTGATTATTTTTGCAGCTCTAATTATGACTAGAACTTTTCTTATGTAGGCAAGTCCTACATTAACAGTTTTCAGTAAATGGTAACATTTTTGGCATCGTATGGCAAAGACATTACCAGGCCATCTGTTGCTCATTCAGCCACTACATTTGTTGTCACACATTCCACACCAAGAAAACTGCCCACACACATGGGCCAGCATCATCATGTTTCCCACAGCCTGCTGTCACCATGCAGAACGCACCTACTGGTCACTGACAATGTGGCCATATCAGACTCCATCTGAGAAAAACTGAAGAGAAGTGATCATATTAAGCAAGTTTGAATGTGTTGTAACACAGGAAAAACACCGCGGTAACACCTCCGACCGAGTCCTCACACTTGACTCTTAACACCAAAGGGCGACTCATAAATGAGAATGAAACTCTGAGCTTGCTTCATCTAGTATGAGCTCAGCACAGCACAAGTTTCCCTGCCAGAGTTCCCTCCAGAGTCTATTTCTGCCTGTTGCCCAGAGTACAGGGGGTTGTAGAATGCCGGGCATGCTGGAGGACGGGGAGTGGGGGGTTGGGGTGTTGTCTGCAGTTCCCATAAGCCTCCTATACCACCACACAGAGGTTTCCCTGCCCCCCAACTCTGTAGCCTCTTAACCCTCTAAGTGTCTGGTGTGATTTATGGAAACAGGAGGTCTCCCTTTTAAAGAGCCAGCCTCCGCAGCCGGCTGCTTAATAACCGCACGCTGCAGTCAGAGTGTCTTTTCATATCGGGCACACCTTTCTGCTCCGACAGATCCTTTCACAGAGCTTTTGAGATCAGCCAATAAAACTAAAAGGATTAAAGTGTAAGACAGAAGAGGAGGAGGAATGTTGTAATGCATTAACAATCACATTAACATCTACAGTCTTACCAAACTTCATATCCGTGAGTATTTTGCAGTAGTCAGTCACACACCCTACAACACATTAATCTCCTATTACAACTGATTAAAAGTACACCTTTTTCCCTCAATAGCAGGGGTTTCCAAAATACATATATTTAGAAAGGGACTCCAACAGGGTCCATTTTAAAGTGTCTTTTAAGCACAGTACTGTGTTTTCTAGGGATGTCCTGATAAAGTTTTTATAGCCCCGATCCTGATCCAAGTGCTTCAATATTGGGCATCTGCTGGTATATGGAGTTCGATCCAATACTTCTATTTATGTAACTACCTAACTTGAGTGATCCTCCTTTCTGTGCACCCTGCACGCTGTCCTGGGCACCAAAATACCACACAGACTGGCAATTTCACAGTCAGGATAAAACAGAACAGTCGCAGCATTGCTTACACTGGCCCTTGCACTAGCTCTTGCACTGCCACAAAATCAGGGACCCCTCATCTCTATAAATAGATATCTACATATGTGTGTAGAATCTGTAGGCAACGGGACACGATTTTGGTATCGGAGAGAGGCAGGACGCAGAATGCAATCTTGGAACCCATTGGCTACCATGTGACGACAATCTCACTTTATATGAGCTTTTTTCTTTAAATTTATCTGCATTTATATGTATGTATATGTTTATTAATATTAGCCAAAATAACCAGCGCACAGAAGAGTCTTGGCCCAGGATCCACTGGCTAAATACTGGCCGTTGCCCACAGAGGCATACGATCGTCTGACCAATCGCTGACAGGCTCTGAGATACTCCCACTGGCTGGTGGCGGTGGGGGGACTGGTTAACATCTTTGTGCTATCACAACATGAGAAAGGTCCATGCTCCCTAAGTCTCAAGCCAAGCGGACATTTTAAATTGCTTGTTTTGTCTGACCAAATCTTTCAGTCTACTACCATAAGTCCTTTTTACACAGGGATCGCGCCATAAGAACGCTACGAAGTCTTTACGCCACCTTTGAATTCTTACACCAACCCAATCAGCTGCAGCTTCATGTCGCTCCACTGAGTGATTTAAGACACCTTGCCGACATCGCAGAAGCAAAAGAAACATGACAGCAGTGACGTGTGGCATAAAACATAAGCGTCTGCAATGATAATCATTTACAGTGTGGTTGATCTCATTCTCTGCTCAGAGGATAAGTTCCCAAACATCTCTATTTTCCAATTTGCTGACATTTGCTGCTGTTCTTCTATCTTTGAGTTTGCCGCCAACTGCTGCTAACTGCTTTTTAAATCTCCCGGCAGTATGTCACATGTGTAACACGCTGTCAAAATGTCACACCTGTCACACCCATGGCCCTGTTCTGCCAGCTGTCCCTTTTACACAGACGTCAGTTGGGTGTTGTCACTACCTCCATTGTAAAGGGCTACAAAAACAGATTATTGACTTGATTTTATTTAGTGTTATGTGAAAAGGATATGGAGCTTGATTTAACTTTAACTAAGAAGGTTGCCAACAGCCTGATGAAATCACAGAAAGCAAATTCCACATTGTAAATAAAATGGAGAAAACCAGATTAAGAAAACAGTCGCCCACACATTTGAGCTTCCAAAGAACACAAGCCATCAGCACGACAAAGACTAAATGTGATCGAAGTGAGGACAGGAGAAGTGCGGCTGGTTAAGAGATGAGGGAGATGGGTGTTGCCCCTGCACAGCCGCAGCACCATGTCGGCTTGTTATATATTGTATTGGGCAGTCAACTGAAGACAGTCAATCCCCTGCAGGGGCCGATAGCTGGAGAACTAATCACCTTCTTATCTTGGCTTACACCTTTAAATACGTATGCGGACACACATATTGTACATCTGCAAGAAAACATCACTGCATTCACAGCACACAATTTGCCTAAATATTACCCTACAATGGTAAATTCAAGGGAAATAGGCAGATTGGCCTGGACAAGTCATCTCTGATCACATCTTCTGCACCTTTCTTATTCACAGGTTAGAAAATTATTTTGGCTGCCACCAGATGCATCTGTACTTGTCCCACCTGCTCACCCAAACAGGTAACAGCACCATTGCATGTTCACATTTGGCGGTGTTTAGGGTAAGAGATGCACGAGGGGAGGGGCTATGCATGTTGTGTAAAAGGGTTGCTGCTGTGACTGCTGACTTATTGCCTGTTATCTATGTTAGATAGTTGGCTGTCGCTTAAATATTAACCCTCTGGTCCCTGAACAGTGAGACTAAAGTAAAGTGCAGCGGTGGGAAATTAAGAGCCTATTGCCCACTTTTCAACACCAGCACTTTAGATGACATTCAATATTGTTTGTGGCGATCAGAAGTGGACGGTCATTAGGAGTAACAGCATTTCCTGTTGGAGTTCCTGGGCTGACTGTTGGCCAGGTGTGAGTCCACCAACATCAATATGAAAAAAAAGCCTGTCCCATATTGTTCCAACTAAAGGTTGAAAACTAATCACTGACATTGTGTCATACACTGAGCTGGCCGGGACAAACTTATGTTTCTTTCAGGGGCCTGTTGGACATACAATAACATACAATCAGTAGGTTTAGAGCACATTAGAGAAAATCGATTTATTGTGTTAATCCGACTAAAACCAAACTTTTTAAATAGTCCAAATTAAATTGTACTAAATCAAATTTCTTTAAGTCGGACTAACCCAGATAATGTGATTGGGAGTCAAATAACTCCTGCATGTATACAGTCAATTAGACCCAAACTGCCCGAGGCGCTCTGAGCATGCTCCACAGTTTCCGCTCCGGGCTTTGACCTGGAAATTTGAATACCATTAAATGCCTAACAGAAGAAGAAGCCGGTAACAACAGGGCGAGATCTACATCCAGAACCGTGCATTTTTGGACGGACAAGAAAACACAGTTCATGCTGTGTCAGCTGAAAGAGTTAAATATTTTAAAATACATGTAGGGGAGGAAACCACAGAATGGTGACCTGTTCACAGAAGTGGTGGAACAGCTGGACAACTGTGACGCAATAGGTCAACCAGAAAAATGTGCAATACTAACAAGCTGAAAGGGAACATATCGCGCCCTATCGTAGTGGAGTCAGACATACTTCGGTCTATAAATCGATTCCCCTCCCGTGACTGTATACTGGGGCAGTAGTCCAATTGAATGGCCTAGTTGAGCTACAGTGGGGAGAACAAGTATTTGATCACTGTCGATTTTGCAGGTTTTCCCACTTACAAAGCATGTAGAAGTCTGTAATTTTTATCATAGGTACACTTCAACTGTGAGAGATGGAATCTAAAACAAAAATCTAGAAAATCACATTGTATGATTTTTAAGTACCAGTAATTAATTTGCATTTTATTGCATGACATAAGTATTTGACACATCAGAAAAACAGAACTTAATATTTGGTAAAGAAACCTTTGTATGCAATTACAGAGATCAGATGTTTCCTGTAGTTCTTGACCAGGTTTGCACACACTGCAGCAGGGATTTTGGCCCACTCCTCCATACAGATCTTCTCCAGATCCTTCAGGTTTCGGGGCTGACTTTCAGCTCCCGCCAAAGATTTTCTATTGGGCTCAGGTCTGGAGACTGGCTAGGCCGCTCCAGGACCTTGAGATGCTTCTTACGGAGCCACTCCTTAGTTGCCCTGGCTGTGTGTTTCGGGTTGTTGTCATGCTGGAAGACCCAGCCACGACCCATCTTCAATGCTGTTATTGAGGGAAGGAGGTTGTTGGCCAAGATCTCGCGATATATGGCCCCATCCATCCTCCCCTCAATACGGTGCAGCCGTCCTGTCCCCTTTGCAGAAAAGCATCCCCAAAGAATGATGTTTCCACCTCCATGCTTCACGGTTGGGATGGTGTTCTTGGGGTTGTACTCATCCTTCTTCTTCCTCCAAACATGGCGAGTGGAGTTTATACCTAAAAGCTCTATTTTGGTCTCATCAGACCACATGACCTTCTCCCATTCCTCCTCTGGATCATCCAGATGGTCATTGGCAAACTTCAGACGGGCCTGGACATGCGCTGGCTTGAGCAGGGGGACCTTGCGTGCGCTGCAGGATTTTAATCCATGACGGCGTAGTGTGTTACTAATGGTTTTCTTTGAGACTGTGGTCCCAGCTCTCTTCAGGTCATTGACCAGGTCCTGCCGTGTAGTTCTAGCCTGATCCCACACCTTCCTCATGATCATTGATGCCCCACGAGGTGAGATCTTGCATGGAGCCCCAGACCGAGGGAGACTGACCGTCATCCTGAACTTCTTCCATTTTCTAATAATTGCGCCAACAGTTGTTGCCTTCTCACCAAGCTGCTTGCCTATTGTCCTGTAGCCCATCCCAGCCTTGTGCAGGTCTACAATTTTGTCCCTGATGTCCTTACACAGCTCTCTGGTCTTGGACATTGTGGAGAGGTTGGAGTCTGTTTGATTGAGTGTGTGGACAGGTGTCTTTTATACAGGTAACGAGTTCAAACAGGTGCAGTTAATACAAGTAATGAGTGGAGAACAGAAGGGCTTCTTAAAGAAAAACTAACAGGTCAGTGAGAGCCGGACTTCTTACTGGTTGGTAGGTGATTAAATACTTATGTCATGCAATAAAATGCAAATTAATTATTTAAAAATCATACAATGTGATTTTCTGGATTTTTGTTTTAGATTCCGTCTCTCACAGTTGAAGTGTACCTATGATAAAAATTACAGACCTCTACATGCTTTGTAAGTGGGAAAACCTGCAAAATCGGCAGTGTATCAAATACTTGTTCTCCCCACTGTATAACCACAGCTCGACTTAACTGTTCATATTAATGTACTAAGTGTGGTATAAAAACAGATAAATGGAGCCATTTAGAAAACGCAGTCAACCATGAATCAATAAAAAATAATTGATGCCAAGTGAGGAAACAACTCTGATGCCATTCAATCATAAACATTAAAGCTGACACCATTACTCCATTAACTAGTTAGTCAATCGATAAAATATTGCAAAAACAATTCATTGTTACAGGCCAAGGAAAATGGCAAACCTTTTTTGTTGTATATTATTGTGAATTTAATATCTTTAAATTGCTGGTTGAACAAAACCTGATGTAAGAAGTGACTGTGGGCTCTCAGTGGTTGTGATTTCTCACTATTTGGAGAATTTCACATACGATTAATCATTAAAAGTAAAAAATAAATAAAAGTAATCAGAAATTAAAATAACCATTAGTCGCAACCCTTAAAAAAATAAATGCATACTGTGTTTTAAGACTACTGCTGTCTGACATACAACGGCACAAATGTTATGCATGTCTAACTGGACAACAGCAAAGCAACAAACCACCAGAAAACAGGAGGTTCAAATTGCATTTTCACACGAAACAACTGTTGGATGCAACACTTTAAAGCTCTCACCACAGGCCCAGTCATTATCTGAGGAAGCTCCATCTTAACCAAGGGATCTGTCTGCAACATGTCAGCCTGTGGTGCTTAATGCACTTATACTCACACAAACATTCTCTAATGCATCCAGATTGTCTCGGCAAGAAGTGATCTGCACCCAGAGGATTCATTAGAGGGCCACACTCATACTTTAATTTGAAAGTTAATATAGAAGAGTGCGCATGTAAATGATCAACAAAGACACTGCAGTTGGCTCTTAAAGTCAACCTTTCCTAACCCCAGTTTCACTTTGGTCTGTGTTGTGAACTGTCTGCACTGAAATGACACGTAAATAATTATTATATGGATTGCCATGAAATATTGTTTGGACATTCATGGACCCCAGAGGATGAATCCTACTGACTTCTCCGATCCTCTGACTTTCCAACTAGCATCACCATGACATCCTTGGTGTTAATTTCATTACTGAAATCTATGACTTAAAAGTATTGGTCAACAATCCTTTTTTCCCATGATGAAAACGAGATGTTGACAAGTTAAAAATACTAGATCATGATCATCAAAACTATGACGACATCTAACTTTCATTTTCGTCCGTGCCATGATCTCAGAATTTACATCAAAGTAACCTCCTTGAGTGTCGCTATGTTCATTTACATCATGCAAATCCTGAACTCTGCTCGGTCTAAGTTTTCTAGTGTTCCATCCAATGGAATCCTCCAATAACAAGCATGGTGCAAGTACGTGACCAAATCTGTTCACGACACAGCCGGTTATCTTTGTCGATGCCTGGTTAAAAAGCAAGTATGTCTGTGGCCTTAAGCCTGCTGAAGCATTTTTTCCAAGCTGAAAACACCAGGCGCTCCTCAGGAAACACCCAGCTGAGAGGACTTTGGAGGTGCAGTGTTTTTCAGCTGAGATGCTTTGGTTGCGCCTTGTTGCAATGATACGCAATTTCCGTAAAAATGTCGGTGCAAGGTAGAGAACTTGCTCTAGATGAGGGGAAGGCAATAGGGAGGGAAGACGGACCCGTAAGTCATATGTGGGTTCATGAGAGGAAACATAATATACAGTATATTGACATATTTCTCCTCCATTGCTGTTGTTGCTCAGCACTAGTACATTTAAGATGTGACGGTTTGTGTTTGTGTATTTGTCCCGCCTCCTCCACTGTGATTGACAGGGACAAGGGCAGGAATTTACCCAAAGCTGAACCTTTTTCAACTCTCAGCGCTCAGAATAGAAATGTCAAATGGACAACACGAACGTCCAGTGCCTCGTCATGCTACTCTCATAAATACACAGCTCACCCATTGCAAAGAATTTAAAAAATATGCTGGGCTTACGAAAAAACGCTTTGGCGGACATGGCCTCTAAGACCACTTTTCGGCCTGTAGCAGTAGTCCTGCATGGAAAAAAAGCAGCATGAAGCCCTCTTATTTATTTCAATGTAGCCAGTCATGCAAATTCACACTCCTGGTTAATGATTAACATGAAAAGTGTATTTCTGGTATTTACCATGCAACAAAAAAAATAACGGAGTTGCTTTAAAATCCTGAGTCCAGGTATTATAAACTTTTGTGCAGTGTCTCTCTTTAAATCAATCTTGTACTCTATTGTCAAAACAACAACAACAACACGCCCTCACCAATGCAGACCCCTGTAATCTTTAACACTGGGCTGAGATCGTTTTCTTCTCAGTTTCTTCTCACATCACTTGGATCAACCCATCGAGCTGCTTGACGTTCAGCTCCACAAAGGCCCTGTTGGTATTTTCCTTTACGAGACTTGAAAAATATAGTACTGCTTTTTGATTTCAGGCTGCTGAATGTTTAAGAAAAGGGAGCAAAGTGCCAAAGCAAATGGAGCTGTTAAAGAACTGCAGCAGCTCTTACACAAGGGGAGTAAAAACTAAACACCCACAAATGTTTCCATGATCCATCACCCAACACTAGGCCTTGACTCACCAAATGGAAACCACCATGAGTCCCCCCCTCCACACACACACACACTGGGTGGAGGATGTAATCCAAACAAAGCCATTCTCCAAACCAAGACGACTCAGTCTCCGCTGCCGCCCAACATCTCAGACCTCCAAACTCAAGACTGTGCCAACTTATAATGAGCCCATCTGGTGTGTGAGCTTCTGTCAGTGACCTAAAATGTGATTGAAGAAGGTTGAACGTGTGATTTACGTCACAACAAACTAAAACTGTCGAGTGAAGTTGTCATTTTGGGGCTGAGGAGACGGTGAGCTACATCTGAGGTGTCTCCACTCCGACATGTTGAGCCCTGCTGTTTAAACAAAGACATTCACCACCTCATTAATGTGTGTAACGTTAATATGAATTAACCACACATGCCTTTCTGACGATTCATTAGCTACCATCATCTCGCCATAACCTCCCCTAGTGGTGAGGGAGCAGTCGCCCCGTTGTTCAGGAGGAATAACGGGTAAAAATCTCACATAACCGAGGATGTTGCTGATTTATCCACCGTCGTTCACTGACACCGGACAGGCAGCACAAACAACCCGACGGTGAGCACACCGAGGACGAGGCGCTGCCCACCGGAGTGACCACACAATGTGTGAATAAAAACACACGGCTTCTTACCCAGAAGATGAAGTTGAAGAAGAAAAGCATGTACTTGATACATTTGGTGCAGCCTTCGACTCCCATGGCGGACCGTTAGTCGGTTATATTCGGTACAGAGTGAGCAGGACGGCGGCAGACGCAGGCCAGGTGTCGGTCTCTCGGCGTGTAACGGTCTGAATCTCAACTGGGAATCCTGACTTCAGCTCCGAGACCGAGGCAACACCCAACTCCTCCCTCCCTCCCTCCCTCACTCACGGTCTCAGCACCCCCATAATCCATTTCTAAAAACACAGCGGACTTCCGGCCAATGCCTTCAAAATAAAACACCTATTTAGGAGCGTGCTGAGACATTTTGGGAGGGGTCTGCTCTGCTTCTGGCTCTTCTCTGAACATTGTGGGTCTCCCGCTGTTAAAAGCCTGACTCACAGACAGACAGATTTGTATGGAGGCATTTTCCCGCCAAAAGTACCGAGGAGAGGATCAAGCATTAACTGTAAACGCAACACTAACACTAACACGTGTATATTAAAGGAGCAGTGTGTGTGAGATGTAGGGGGATTTAGTGGCACCTAGTGGTGAGTAGTGCAGACTGCAACTAACACAAATATCTCCTGGGTAATGGCTCATTATTTTTTTATGTAGGGGAGAGTGGGGTGAGATGTGCCATTTTTTACTTGAGGTGACTTTAAAGAGTAACTAAACCCAAAACCATTTTTTTTCAGCTGATAATCATTGTTTCTGGTTGTATAGTAGTGTTACTGACTGATCCTGCTCAAAATCTTGACAGTTTAGCGCAAACTGTTGAAAATCTACATTTTATTTTAAAAATGTGGCATGGAGTGCCCTCTACAGCTTGAAACCTGGTTACTACATTTGAATTTACATTACATTACATTGGAGGTGAATGATTCTTTTTCAAGGCGAATGACGTCACTAACTGTCCACGCTAAACCTGCCCTCCTCCCTTTACTCCTCCTCCCCTTACTATAAAACCATTCTGTCCGCAGTTATCAAACTGATAGCGAGTAGGTTTGATCAGAGCACAGAGAGTAGTAGAGCGGAGAGAATGGCTAGTAATTTGTCGAATTGTATTGTTAGCGTAGTGTATTTTAGTAGGTTTACAGGTAGTAGGGTGTTTATAGTATTTAGGTTAGTTGGTCAAGGAGAGGCACCGAGGCTCGGGAGTATATGTGCGGGGCGGCGTGGGAGGGATGCAGTGGGCTGCTGTGCGGTGAGCCCAGGCTCCCAGAGAGCGAGAAATAGAACCAAGTAGGATAAAATAAGTCAAAGTGTGGAGAGGGGGACCGGCTGAGCTCCGGCCACCTTCCCTTCTGCCCATGTGACACAGTTAGGGGGTGTTTTCCAAGCCACCATCGGCACAATGAAAATAAGTCTAAGTGTGGAGGAGAGGGACCGGGTAAAGAGGCCTGACCTCTGGGGAAGCCCTCTCTCCTCTCCCTGCAGCGAGGGACAATCTTCACTCCGCCCCCTTCCTCAGCCACTCGCCTGTCCCCTCCACCCCCAACCCCTCCCTCAGCTCCGCCTATCTTTTCTGAATTTTTTTAAATCAAGCTGTGGGCGGAGTAATGCCCAGAGAGGGGGGTTTAGTTCCCCTTTAAAGAGAGGGCATGGCAGTAATGCGTCCAACTAAAATATATATTTCAGGATGTAGAGCATCCCTGGGAACAACCACTTTGGATCTTAAATAAACTGTTTAAAAAATATGGCTTTCCAAAAAAAAGTGGTCTCGTGGCACAATTTGCCCCCGATGCAGGGTGAGTTGTGCCTTGGGAGAAAATACGTTGGGGTAAATTGTGCCATTGATTATTGAAGTAAAACAGAACATTTTCATCTCATATATTGTAATGCTATATCAAAGCAAGACAAATTCAATACCACATTACTTATTAAAGCTTTTTTAAATAACATCAAAGGCCAATTTTAGCAGTAGATAACATGTCGAATACATGAAAGATCTAGAAGAGTAGGCCTACATATATTTAAGTTAAACCTGAACAAAATCAACTACAATTCTCAGAACCAGGCTACAACACAACATGCCACTTGTCACTGCTGCAATATTCTTCAGTATTTTCCGACTTCACATTCCCAATTCTAAAATAAATGAAAATTGTGGAACAAATATTTTTATAAATAAAGATAAAATGAATTTATTTAAATAAATCGGATTTTGTTGGGTCAACTTGTGTAACTTGTAAGTATTTATTGTGGTCTTAGAACTGTACTAATACTAGCATTTCTGGCTCTGTAAAAACATGATCAGTTAGCTTAACCAAGCTCAGTTAGGGGCTCATATTCTGATAATCATCCATATCCACTGATGTATACAGTAGTCCCATATACTGGGAGAAAGGGAAGATGATGAGGAGAATTGGGAATCTGTGAAAGGCGAGAGATGAGAACATGAGTGGACATAACATGCCTGAGACCCTGACACTAGAAGTAGCATTTACTAACAGCAAAGCAGTGAAGAGGAGGGTGATGGCTGGCTCCATGTACTATTGGCTGTTTAAGAGAAATAAACAGTAAAGGTAGGCATATGATTCTCTGTGTAGTGTTTTTTGAATGACTTGGTGATGGTGATGAGCCTCTATGAAATCGTGAAATATGCTGGCAATCTCAAGCGCTCTGTGGGCATGATTTGCACGCGTGCAATTAAAAAAAAAAAAAATCACAACTGATTGTGTCCCCCCCAAACTTGTCATCAGATCTGCACAAATCACCCCATCCCCACCATTTTAGAAAACTTGTATCATCCAGCAGTTTAGAGCTAACATCATGCTAACAGCATAGCCTCATATTGTAGCTTACTAAAGCACTAACTCATGTATGAAATGTTTTCAAACTTATCTATAATTGTTCAGACACAACAATCAATAAACCATGATCATAAAAAATTCACTTTTTAGGTACATGCTTCGACATTTTGGGAGGGGTCTGCTCTGCTTCTGGTCCCCATGTAGATATAAACAGCTCAGTCTTAACTAATGAAAGCACAATTCTTATTTTTCAGTGATTATACACTAAAGAAAACATACTATATTATAATCCATTTCCGCCAATATCTCCTAAATCACTGAACCTTAAAGATTTACTATGTAGGATTTGGTGGCATCTAGTGGTGAGATTGTAGATCACAACCAACTATTACTTCTCCAGTGTGCCAGGCGTGCAGGAGATGTACGGTGGACAACGCAAAAATGCGAACAATCCTATCTGGAGCCAGTGTTTGGTTTGTCCGTCCTGGGTTATTGTAGAATCAACATGGCGGACTCTGTGGAAGAGGCCTCACTCCATATGTAGATATAAACAGCTCATTCTAAGGTAACAAAAACACAGCAATTCTCATTTTCAGGTGATTCTAAACCACTGAAATCACAGCTATGAATGTTATACAGTTAGTTGCTAAATATGGTAGCCATAAGTCCGAAGCATTCATGTGTTCTATTGATGCATCCAAGGCCTTTAACAGAAATAATCATGAAACATAATTTATGAAAGTATGAGCTAGAGGTGTTCCAAATTATATACTTTGATATTAGTTTTCTGGTATGCCCATCAGACATCCATCCATCCATCCATCCATTTTCAACCGCTGATCCGAAGCTGGGTCGCGGGGGCAGCAGGTTAAGCAAAGTGTTCCAGAGGCCCCTCTCCCCAGCAACGCTTTCCAGCTCCTCCTGGGGGTTTGCAAGGTGTTCCCAGGCCAGACGAGATGTATAATCCCTCCAGCGTGTTCTGGGTCTCCCACCAGTGGGACGTGCCTATAGCACCTCTAACGGCAGGCACCCAGGAAGCATCCTGATCAGATGCTCGAACCACCTAAATTGACCCCTTTCGATGCAAAGGAACAGCGGCTCTACTCCGAGCTCCTTCCAGATGTCGGCGGTCCTCACCCTATCTCTAAGGCTGAGCCCAGCCACCCTTCTCATTTTGATCAGACAATGCGTTTTAAATGGGGTAATCTTGTATCTGGATCTTTGACGTAAATAATGGCGTTCACCAAGGAGGAATTTGTCTTCTAATTTGTTCAGTGTGTAGGGGGACCTATCAAAACAGCTGAACATGTGCAACACAGGCTGCCTTGACCTGGTGATCCTTAGTCCATACAGCGCTGGGCTGCAGCAACTACTGAAAGTGTGCTCGCAGCAAAGCAAAGACTATGACAACACCTTGGCCATTTTCTCTCTGATGACTTGAACAATGACAGAGATATTTGTTGACTGTTGTAAACTCTATGCTCAGGAAAACACATGGCTTTGTAAATTTAGTATGTCAAAGTAAAATGTTCATTATTCAAAGCTCTTTGCACACCTACAGCCCACATTTGCAGTAGTATATGGAAGCTTACAGTGCCTTATAATGATGCAATGAGATTGCTGCTTAAGATTCCCAGATGGCGCAGTGCCAGTCTGTGTGTCCTCTGGTGTTCCTACATGTGAGTCACAGAACATCGTCATAGAGGCTCTAACCAGCCCTGGGATGAGCTGCTTCATACTCATCCTGGCTCAGTAAACACTGGCAAGATAGCCTACATATGAATGGCTATTTTAGAAATTACATGATGAATCATGGTGGTTTTTGTCTAGTATATCTTGTATGTCCTTTATTTGCTGCGTACCCTCATGTGAGGCTGAAATAAAATTTTAATTGAATTATTTTGAATTGAATATAACATTTCTGCCAAGCCCTCCAAACTGAACGCTTAAAAGACTTAGATGGAAGCCATTCATTGGAATACATGAACAGTACCATCCTGCAGTTATAGAGATAGATGGTAAATACTGTCTTCCATGCAAACAAGACAAAGAGCACTACATGCGTCTCATTAGGGACAAGCTGTGCGTCACGGACCCAGACATACCCTTTGGCTTTATGAGCTGTAAATGCATTTGATAAAACATCCGCCCTCCTTGTACAGTCAATCCATGATAGCACTCTCCACGTCTAACACTGATTCATAGGGAACAGGTACGAACCTGCAAGTTTATTTTATTCAGCTGTTCATATCCTATACTTATGAACCAGTGAGAAAACAGCAGGTAACAAAAGCAGCCAAATGAAAGTGTGTGTTCAGCCACAAGAGACCAGTGGTGAGCAGTTTTTAGAGTGGTCATATAAACCCCATCACAGGTGACATGAACACATGAACGTCACACTAACACTTCAGACCTGAGCACTGCTGACCTCTTGTGGCTAAAATGAGTTATAGCATATACAAATAAAGTTTGGTGCAGCACAGGAGGAATATCTGTCATTATATTAAAATGTGCAGTGTAGGAAAACAACTTGGGACCGACTCTTTTAAAGTCCCTTTCTTCCAATGTAAAGTCGTTTCTTTTTATTGTTCAGTTGAATTTTTAGGTCATTAAGATTTTTAAAGAACATATATAGAAAGAAAGGAAATATTTGGAGGCTGATCACTTTGCATGTCAACATAATTGTTTTTTTTATCTAAATAAATCTTTTCATATTTTGTTAAGAGTGTTAAAATGATAACTTTTAATAAATGGAAGTGAAGAGAAAACCTTAATGCACTACCATTACTGACCTGTTTAAACCACTGTACCATCCAAACTGTTTGCTCTGCTGGTGACCTCACTGTGATGACTCAGGCACAAGAAGGAAAGGTGATCTCATTCTGACTCAGTGACAGAAGCAAATGGCTTTAGGAGGGTCTAATCCTTCCTAACTCTAACCCTCTGACAATGCTCCATCCAGTTACACACTTCCTGCTGCTCAGACTGCAGTGTAACGATAAAACAAGACACAGATTAAACAAAGTCTGTGACATCTTGCAGTTCATTTCAACTGCTCCATGCCAAGGGGGTGGCCAGGGTGTGACTTTGTTTTTTGTTTCTTTCTTTTTTGACTCTCTTCAAGGCTACAAATATTCATCCTTGAGCTTCTGAGTGACTGGCGGAAAATGCACGACCCTCCCACCACTGTAAATAAGCTGTTAGATTTAAAAATGCACCAATTGATGTTTAAAAGTTAAAAGTTAAAGGTTGAAGACAAAATCCTGAAGCTGACAAAGTTTTTAATTTGGATGCACATTTGTACAAACTGTTTGTGTCTAAATTTAAAATGAGACATGTAAAATAAATTGATTTTGATTGAATGTCACTATTTTAGGTCCAGATTTGGTTATGTTATTTTCTGACAGAAGCATGTGTTGCACATGATGCGTTCATGAACCGTCAGAAATTTGAACATCTTACAATAATATCCGTTTTTACAGTTTCTGGCTGCGATAAATGGTGTAATTGTGGCAGTTTTTTTAAGAAACCATGCCTTCCAAATTCACAGGTTTTCTTTAAAAATCAGCAGTGAAAAAAATAGTCATTTAAAGTTGTATGCCCCTCATCTAAGCGTAAATAACAGAAGTCCCACCCCTGAGCATCGAAAATGATTTGGCCTCCCCCCCTCATAATTTACAAACAGTCCCTTATTAACTCATTTCTTTGAAGTCATATCATAATTGCAGATTCAGCAGCAGATTATGGTTTCTGTCAACCACATTAAGCAGACAAGTAAATGAGTTTACAAATTGCCCTGTTAGACAGGACTGAAACGTTAGAATCTTCACAATGCCACACAATTCATCAACATGTAGTGATTCAGTGATGACTATGTTTAGGAGGAGTTCACCCACAAAATTACCATTCCTGTCAGTCATGCCGTGTTACCTTGAATTTCCTCAGATGCCTCTGAAAACTCTTCCTTCAAAGCTAGTCTCCAATAGGTTTGTTTAGAGAGACGTGTGTGTGGGAAGTGAGGAACCTACAGCTGGATAAATAAGATTTGGATTATACTGCAGAAGTTGTACGAGTCCTTAGTTTTGATATAGTTTCTGTTGTTAAACAGTCCCCAGTCGATAAAGCAATGTTTGCCGTTTTCTGTGAAGTCAAAAAAACAAGTGTTTTCATTGCAAATTCAAGGGAACTCTGCACGACTAACCGATAGTGATTTTGTGGTTGAAGTATTCCTTTAAGACCAGGATTTCTTAAAGAACTCTGATACACAATACAACAGTTAAATCAACCAATCAGAGTCCAGACATGACGAGTAATGCTTAAACACCTTTATTGTGCCCAATCTGAACATACTCCACAACTGTAAGAGCAGCAAACTTGGCAGACCACAATGAGGTAGACTTTCAAAACTCTAAAAAGCAGCTGGGCTAAAGGGACAACAAGCTCAGCATGACAAACTGAATGGATAAAGAAAAGACACTTTGTCTTTGGCACACAGCTTATTATGCATTTATGTCCAACTGGAACAGGAAGGCAAAATGGGATAAGAAAGCGTGGAATCATTTACTGGGGTCTACTCAAGCTCTGGATAGATTAAATTTATCATCAGCTAAGTGGAAGTTCTTACATTCAACAGGAAACAAGCAGCTGTTCTAACGTAGGCGTGTCCCCCTGCTGATGTACAAAAGTGATTAAAAACCACTGCCACCTCTCCACACGTGCAAATTAAAAAGTGCAAAAATCAAACTATGTACAATCAAAGGTTCATTCACTCTACTCAACAGGATCCATCAGGTGCTTGAGAATTGATGGATATCCAGTAGTACTGTTACATACATTTAATATAACTGGACCAACAAAGTTAAAGTAGTACTTCCAACATTTTGTGCCCATTCAGTTGAAATTTTGGGAGGGCAAATTAATAAAAAAAGAAAAATAGCCACAGAAAAATGTATGAGAAAAAAGGAAAAATAAAAGGGGGGTTTTCCCATAAACAGCCGCCTGGTAGAATTCTGTTCAAAATTTTCATGTCATGACTTAAAACCGTTTGTGTACAAATTAGTAAAAAACTGCGTAAAAATGTCTGAAATGCGACTGGTTAAATGAAGCCCAACATTCAACTCCCAAAAGTAAGAAACACCAGTTGGCTTGCACAGGAAAAAACAGATGCCAACTGGGGGTAGGGGAGGGAGGGAGGAGGGGAAAAAAATAAAAATTTAAAGGCACTGTATGGCATTTGCCAATGAACGGCAATGAGACTCGCGTGATTGCTCTTCACTATGCAACACATGTAAACAAAAAGAAAAAAAATGGCATTTTCGTCCACTTCTTAACCTTAGGCTGACTCCCGTCTCTCTGTCTGGCCGCAAGTCTGGGAAAATGCATAAGTGTGAAGGGCCCCTTGTCTCTCCCAACAAGGTCACTGTGCATAGTGTCACTGTGAACAACAGCAAAAATGTAGCAAGTGCAAAAGTGAACATTTTCTACAGTGATATCCCCAGTGCCTGGTGGAGTGCCATGGTGCCCTCGTACCGAGGGACATCTGGCACACGTGCTCTTCTTGGCGGGCAGCCTCGCCCGGTCGAGGGGGGCTCTTCCTCTGGCCCTTCAGAGTGTTTGAATCCATCTGCTCTAGCTGGAATCCCTGTTCTTCTGGTTGCGCATGAGGGGCCGGTGGTTGCTCAAGATGTCCATGGAGTGCTGCCAGTGCCAGCAAGAGCGGCAGTAGTACTTGAAGCAGGCCTGTGTGTCGACAGACAGTGATAAAGTGCATTGTGGGTTAATTCATAATGACATTCCTGATGTTGGTAAAGACACTTCAGGATGATCCATTTCAAACTGATTTAACCCTCTGAAACCTGAGTGACATCTCTTTTCTTGGGCTGCTTTCAGACGCCTTTTGCAAGTATTTAAACATTTGAACCCTGAGCACAGTGGTGCCATTTCTTTAACAACATGGGAAAGAGGCAATGAGCAACTTGGTAAGGAATGTCCCACAAATTGCAAAAAAATAGTAGAAAACCATTTTTTTAAACTAGGGAAAAAAGAAAAAAAGTCAGGAAAAAAACTATAATTATTACAAATGTAAAATTAAGGTATAGAATTATTATAATATTGAAGCACTTTTTCCAAGTCATTTCTGTGTTTGTTTTTTAAATCTTTTTATTTTCCCTTCAACTAATTTTCTTGTTTTTAAATTTTCTCTTTTTACTAGTTTCTTGCAATTTTTTCTCTTCTTTTGTTGCTTATTGCATTCTTCCCGTGTTTTTGAAAGAAATCAAGCCAGTTTGCTCGGGTTTCAAATTAATGCACCATAGCTCAAAAATAAAAATGTAAAGGATAATTCTGGTTTGGTCTTGTTTTGTAGCATCAGCCATTGTTGCCACCAGTTGTAACAATTTACTTTGAAACTTCAGTAAATCTGGTCCCTATTTTCTCATGTTTGTGTCCAAGTGACTAAAGGATACAATTTTTTAAATTTGTCCAGTACTGAGAGCGCTGCAAACACAGCGGTGAAAACAGACTGCACGTTATTCCTACAGGCGATAGTGCACCGTCAATTTACAGGCGATAGTGCACCGTCAATTTACATCTATTGAAAGGGCTCGTTTTTGCCACTGACGGGCTCAGACTGTTATTCTAAGTGTCTGACAACAGTCTGTTATTGTGACCTCACTCAAGGAGAAATGTTCTGAAATCTCAGCTCAATATTCATCCATGACATTGAAAATCTTTTAGATAACACTATGCTACACTTTCTGTACTTCAACAAAATCTTCCTGACACTCCAACTCTCACCTCTTGTTAGATTTTAGGACAAGACTTTTCCTTGAGCAAGATTTGGTCACGATAAACACACCAGCAACTAGGGGTGTAACGGTACACAAGTCACGGTTCGTTTTTTTTTTTCGGTACAGTAATGAAAAAAATAGACAACTATTAAATATCTTTTACTTATTGGTAACCTTATTAAAACATACCACCACAGCAGTTAACTCTTTACACAATTTTTGAATGAAACAAATATATATGTGTAAAATCCTGCTTTTTCACATTGTTTGAATTAAAATAGAAATATAAAAGTGAAAAATAAAATCCTGCTGTTTTTTTAACACATTTTTTGAATGAAAAATATAAATTTCTGCTTAAACAGTTTCTCAATTAAAATAAAAAGTATAGTGCAGCTGGTCAGCTTTAAAGCCTGCTCAGATTCAGTTTTACTAGGAACTTACTTAGCTTTCCCACTTTGTTAAAGTGCCGTAAACAAAACATGCTTATATCTAAAGTGCAGCTTAAACAATTTTACTCAACTCCAATGGCGTTGGTTATTTCTTTAGCGCGATGGTCAGGGAAACGCTCTCTTTTTAAATGACGACGATATCGTAGTTTGCGCCAGATTGCGTTAACATGCGTTAGCATGTTAGACGTGTTTCCAAGTACATACCCGACTGCTGTTCTGCAGTGTCAGCACACTGCTTTTGTCTTGTCCACTTGTTTATTTCCATCTTCGTATTTTACTCTGAAACCAAAGTGTTCCCAAACGGAAGACTTAAGGTTTGCGGGTGGGTCTTCAGGTTCGTCAGGCTCACTTGCCATGTTGTCAAAATGCGAGAATGCGCTGCACAAAGTGAAGGCAGAGAATTAAAATAAAACAAAAAAAAAAAAAAAATAATGTCCTGCACCCAATAATTCGGTACAGGGTCGTGCCGAACTGGAAGTCGCGTACCGAACGGTTCAACACAAATACACGTACCGTTACGGCCCTACCAGCAACAGTTAAGGAACAACGTTTGATTTCTCTGTAAAGGACCCCTTTACGTAACTGCCAGGCACTTAAAATAATAATGTGAGCCTGTCAGTGGCAAAGATGAGCACATTTAGTGGACATACAAACAGTGCACAATTACCTGTAACCACTGTGGCTGGAGCACTCTCTCAATACTTGACCAAGTTTTTGCCATTAGCCATTTACACACACAACATCATGGGGAAGTAGGGTCCAGGTTGAAAAATACTTAAGTTTCCCTTTAACAAAGTTAGTTACCAAAATATGGAAACAGTGATGTGGCTACACTGAGGGCTGACAGGTTCACCAGGTTGTAAACATTTCCAAAGACCATAAACAAAATGTAATCCACTCTATTCTGAGGTAAAACCCAAAATGCGCTGTAGTGTCTGATAATTCCTCACTGCACAAGAAAACTACAGAAATGTACAGTGGGTCAAAGTCTGTTAACTGAGAGCTTGGAATTAAATAAATGAACAATTACTGTAAGATCCATTTTTAATTTGTCTGTTTATTTTTAGTGTAATACAATTTCTGTACACTAGGTGTCAGTAACCTACACTGGAAAATAATACCAGGGGAGGCATACAGTGTTTTGACCATGGCATCTGCAGGTAGCATGACAGTACCTATATTTAGTTAGGCTACTCAGCTGTGGGATTGACAGTGCTCTACCTGGATGTAAGAAAAGACTGGCCATAACTGTCACCGAGCGCTGCTACTAGCACGAGAAGATTTTGTTGAAGCACAAACTTTGCACTGACCTGGTCTCTGCAGAAGAAAGGCCCAGGTTGGCGAAGGCAAACTTGACACATGGAGTCTTCCAGGTACGGGTCAATCTGGACCTGAGGGGAAAAGGCAAAGCCACGAAAGTCATTTCACAGCAGTCACAGTGAGAGAGGTGTGAAAGCACAGTTAAAAAAAGCTTCCACTACTGTAACTGAGAACTTCCTGATGAAGCACCAGTGACTTTCAAAGTAATAAAAAATATTGCAGGTTTTAAAGCATTTGTGCTGCATAAGGTTTTCACGGGAATATTTTTATATCTGATTATCACTCCTGTTTTATTATTTCAATTAAAAGAGTCACTCCAAGGCAGTCACTGTCCACACCAGCAGCAGCAGCAGCAAATAATGATCAATCATCAGTGGTTATAGTGATACTATTATCTTTTACTTCAGTAGAAGCTGCATTGCCACAGTGCAGAAATACTGTTACAGGTACAGGTCATGCCTTCAAAATTGTACTTGAGTAAAAGGAGGACATAAGAATTACAATCTCAATATACCCAATGTACCAAAAATACCCATTACACAGAGTGCCCAATTTCGGAATGCTAAATATTGCAAAGTAAACATAAAATTTAATTTTCTGCTGCTCAATCGATCATTCAAGTCTCAGCTAGCGGTGAATTTTCAGTAGTATTTAATGTTTCTATATTTTCCCTTATAATATTACAGAGTATAGTTTACATCCCACGCTGTTGACATTTTACTGTCTTGCAGGTCGCGGTCACTTTCGATACAGTTTCATTTACAATTGAATTAAAACATTTGCCACCACAAATAGATTTTCTATTTTTGGAGCTAAGCTGTTAATTAGGAGCGCTATTGGAATAATATATATATACACGTTTTGTTATTTATAGCACCACATTATCAGAGTGCAGAGCACACTTGGGGCAGAGACGGATCAGCAGAACGTCAGGCACATTGAAAGTAAAACTCAACCGTTCGTTCTGTTGGGTCTAAAGTTTGCCTCCGCAGCAGCTGCTCCTGGCATCCATCGATCTGATCAGCTCTGAGTGGATCTACAGATCAATTATCCACCCTACAAGTCAAATCACAGCTGAGGAAAAAAACTCATCAAGAGCTCCACCTGCACTGTGTTCACGGACCCATAAAAACCTCTGTATCATTCTGTGTCGAGTTAATAAATTCAAAGGGACACTTGGGAATTTAAACGTAAAAAAGGGGGGGATAGTGGAGGTCGCTGTCGTCCCACCCATCATCAGCTTCCACCACACACACACACACACACACACACACACACACATTCAAACTCTGTGGGAAACACTGTTCTTACCTTCTTTGTAAACTTGGGGGTTTTGATCTCCACAAATGCTGCGCACACAGCCTTCAGATAACTGCGCTGATTGTTAAAAGTGACACGTCCAGAGCCTGAACAGGGAAAGGCACAGAATTCAGTTTATATCCGACTGTTTGGCAAAAAATATTCTGCACAGCAACTTATATAAAAACAGACATTTGATAGCTCCCTTCGCTTCGTTTCCTCAGTGCCCAGCACTTATAATTTGCAACTGATGCATGGCTCAAACCCTCATGTCAAAGTGAATACACTGGTCATGGCAACTCCACTGAAATTGACCGAGTTTATCGTCATGAATGTGACTCAGTCTGTGTTTGCTTCTGAAAGCAGGTTTCATTCATGCACCATCATTTTCAAAAAGCTTAATGATTAAAAAGGTAAATCTTGAACACAAAAAGAAGTTCCTAAAGAGACAGGTGACCAACAACAATTTACACTAATTCAAACTCCACATGTATCTCTGCAAACTACATGCACATACAGGAGCACAATTTTACCTTTAGCATGTTTCACTTTAAGAGTGAAAAGCTGGACATTACATCTGACTCAACACATGCGCTCTCACCTATGGGGTACTTGTGCTTGTCCGTGTCGATGCCAGCATACATGACGCCTCCGAACAGGTCGTTCATGATGCTGGCCAGCGCCTCAGCGTTCAGCATGCCATGCAGCGCACCAACAAACACCGTCTTACTGGGGTCCAAGCGCTGAGCGGGGCAGCGCACGTAGTTACTGTCGGAGATCACCCAGGGGATCACCTGCACCTATAAACCAAAAAAAGAGACAAGAGTCAGCAGTCAGATGACTTTTACAAAACTTTGCCTCGGTAAAATAAATCACAACATTGCCAGTTTTAAAGTAAGAAACCATCTGATCTATGGTGACAACTAATTAACCTACTGACATTTTTCCCCACTATTAAATCAAAAAGTTTGGACTGTGGGCTGCAGAACATGATGCACTTAAGTATTCAATTTACAGTGACCAAGCAGAAAAGCAGCAAAGGCTCAAAGGAGATGCTGCGGAGAATGTTTGGCATTTGTTTGATAAACGAAAAACAATTAATGGATTATGAATTATGCCAATTAGTTTTCTGTCGCATCAGTTTGAGCTCTGATGTGATCAGAGAATAATGAACCAAGATTACAAATCTGATCAGCTTTCAGTCCTGACAGCTTTATTCTCAGCTGCCACAGTTCACATTTTGGCCAGTTCCAACACAGTATGTAGTTTTTGCATAACTGTGCCCTGCATGTTTAAGTTTCTACTCACATCCTTGCATCTCATCCTGCGACTGGACATCTTGAAGTAGTACTCTCGGTTGTCCTCTGGGTGGAACGGATCCTGGGAGCAGGCGTGGAGCAACGCCCGCACAGACTTCTCGTTCTCAAACACCAAGTAAACATAACCTAGAAACATCCAGAATACTTTAGCACATATAATAACATGGCCTTCACAGTATTATGGTGAGAATTTAGACTCCAGCATGACGACCCTCACAATGTTCAGGCAGCAACTATACCAAGTACAAAAAAAACATCAAGGGCCTTTTCACATCTGAAAGTCTGAACCAAGGTTCATATTTTTGTTATGCTGTATTAGGGCTGCACACGACTCAGAATTACGTCAGTCAAATCGGATTTGGTCTGTATCATATTAAGTTGTTGTGAGCTGTAAATCCACCACTTCTAGGTAGAAGGCAGGAGATAACATTATAAAGCCTCTCTTCCTCCAGGAAGCTGCCTTTGTCTCACTCCGACTCAACTTGGGTCTGCAGCTGCCTGTAGTGGAGAGCAGCATGAAAGCGAGGAGCGCTCACTCTGCAGCTAAATCTGGGGACAGAAAGTCCCCATAAGTACACTAACTGAATTCCAAAAGAGACTGCTCAACTTGAAGAATCTCAGTTGACTGAAGGGTCTCCGAATGATTATTTGACTCGTCTGACTTTTAGGGGCGGTCCTACATCGTACAGATTTGACCGAATTAGTTTTGGTTTCACATTTCAATTACGCGAGCACACTAAAGAACTACACACGATACACCCATGTCCTGACGTCATCACCTTCATGAGCCGCGTTTCTCTATACTAGACACGGACTAGTTTGTAGACAGGCTGTTCAATCCTCCCACAAAGGAATTGCCCTACTGACTCTTTTTAAAGTCGTTTCAGTCTCTGCCCGTGTGCGACTGACACACAGGAAGAGACTGAAAATTCTTTTGAGATGTAAAAGGTAACAGATTACTAGTTACCCTGTTAAAAAATTAATAAGTGATGTAACTTTAATTACTTGAAGGGAATGTAAATTATTACATTTGATTACTTGTCTTACAAATGTTTTAAACAGGACAATAAAGCTAAAAAGACCTCCCCCATGTCTGTGTGTTTCTTCCAACTTTAGGAGACGAAACAATAAATGTTACATCCACTGTGTAACAGTGCATCATAGAACTCTATATATACACACACAGAATAACTTTGGTTCTCTGTGAGGGGATGAACGCTGGAAGCAATAAAACATGCTGCTGTGAGAAAGCAGAGACGAAGATTACACTCTGCAACAGTCCAGCAGGGAGCAGAGTAGGGAAAAGGGCACGCTTCATGTGCTGACAGGAGGTGGAGCACACGGTCTAATCACCTGATATCCACTGCTGTTCCTGCTGGGAGCAGAGCTGTGCAAATTCAAACAAGACAAACAACCAAAAACAGCGCTCAAAATTTGAGAGCAAACGTCCAGACGGATGGAGTCTGTCTGGATGTAGAGAAAGCTCCTTGTAAACCATCCTACACTTAGGGTCGCACTCAAATTTGTCCCAACGGCTTCACTGACTCATGTTGTCCAGAAATATGCCAAGAGAAAGCTTCCCTGCATGACAAAGAGATGCAAAGCTACAGAATATATTTTATATTCTACATATGAGCTTTTTACTGAAAATATTTCCACCTGGACCTTTATGCTCTCATTTCTCCTCTAATCATCACGCTGTAACCTGTGACAGGCTGTTATGATACCACAACTGTCACACATTCACATGTAGATTTTTTTGAGCTGTGAGCGTCACGTAGGTTTACATTACCAAAGGTTTATGACAAAATCACTTGATGACACCGACTCCCGTGTGCGCACGGCGAGAGAGGAGAGGGAGAGGCGCTGTGCTGCTGCCAGAGGAGCCCCTGAACGAGTTCCCTCTGAGCAGTAACTCACTAAAAGAGTCTGAGAAGTCCGGGGCTGTTCATAAAACATTCAGGACGCCACAGTTTATTCCACACTACTGAAGCTGCTCCTCTTTTTGGAACCACCGCGGTGTCGGTAGTAATTTTGCTTTCAGCCATGTTTGTCATTGCCGTGGGTAACAGTATGACGTCAATATGTCAACAAGTTGAAGTATCGCGAGGATCACAATATGAATTTTCATATATTAAAAATTATATTATTATGAGCGAGATAATATGGCACACGCCTAATGCCATGACATGTAACTAGTTACATCCCAACACTGACTGTACATTCACTACTATTTGACAACTTTACTGCCAATTTCTCTGCCAAAACACCCGTCTGCTCTGAGCAAAGTCACGGTCATGCTTTGTCGTCCACCCACACCCCTCTTCATCACTTGAAGATAGCCAGCAAAAACTTTATGCAAGTGATCTCAAAATCCAAATCATGTAAAATATGTCTTAACACCAAATGAACCACGGTTTAGGTAGATCCACACAGACCACCTCTTTTAGAGAGACCAAGGTTCAGCTGTTTGGTCCGCACAGTGGTCCTGGGGAGGCTTCAGATATAATTTTGGTTCAGATCAAACTGACAGTCCAAAGGTTCATACCAAACGAGGTACATGTGAAAGGGCCCTCAATGTGTCTGCTTTAAAAGGCCTAACAATCATGAGTTTTAAAAAAGTATTCAACAAAATAAATCATTATCACTTAACAGCTTTGTCTTTTTCCTAATCAAACAAACATGTCTTCAACAAATTACTGATGACGAAGCTGCAGCCTGAGACTGATCATTGCTGTCTGAATGATGCAAGAGGTGTGAGAATTGTGTGTAGTAAGAAAAAATGTCTTGAATAATGAGGACATCTGCCGTGAAAGCTGCATTAGGAAAAATGAACAGCAGTCACAAGTAGACCTTCAAACACTGACAGACACTTGACTGAATATTTGCTCCGTCTAACAGCTTAAAAATTACCAGCAGGCTGAATCAATACGTCCAAAAATCACAGAAACCCAACATTATAAGTGTTTAAACGGACTACTGCAGGTTTAATGCAGTGTGAAGCATTTCTCTTGTTCAGTTTCTACGTCTACCACCATGTTTCATGCTACATTTAAGCCCCAGTATCACCATCCAAAGCTGCTCTGGAGACCAACACTCAGACTCACCAGCATGCCATGTGCTCACCACAGTGCCACCCTGAAACCACGAAGAAAAAATAAATAGCCTACCAGCTTGTCGTTACCTTTTGCCACATTACCTTTGGGAGGACAGCGAGGGTGCTTTCCATCCTTACCAGGCCACTCCACGGTCAGAGGGCCGTAGCCACTGAAGGTGTTAATCAGGCCAGCTGACAGAAAAAGGACAAAGACAAAATTAACCAGTGTGACAAGTATTTCAAGAAGTATTGTTTCCAGTAAGTGGCAAATCTCTGTAGTTATAACCAATGTGGTTATGAGACGTTAACAGGGACACAGCTTAAAATGCTAGATATTTTTTAATACAATGACTGCTCGGGTTTTCAAGGGTGAGCATGGGAAAAACAAATGCTACACTTTCTTTAATGGGAACTTTTCAGTGGTTGGAATCGCATATTACCACTCTGGATGCTCATAGTATTGACATACTTCTGCCTACACTCTCAAACCAGTCGATTCAGTTTATCACTCCGCCCAGTGGTACCAGTAACCCATTACTCATCACTGCATTTTCTATGAAAAGGCTGGGTGGCCATCTCCAACACTAAAGCCCAGCTCAGACTAGGGATGTTTCTGGTGACTAATTTCCCTGTCGAAAAGAGGAAAACACCCAGAAAACCGTCAAAATCTAGCACAATTTAAGTATTTACCTTCAGTGATGTCCCAAGGCACGCCACCAAGAAAGACCTTGCAGGAGTACAGAGGATCCTTGTTGTTTCTGGGAGGCAGCTGACCGCTCCAGGTGAACGTGGCCTCATTCACAGCTGACGAGTCCACAAAGACAAAATTCAGATGTCACTTCAATCCACAAAGCCACCACATCTACCACGTATACAACTCAAGACATTTAAAAAAGGGCAGAACCGTGATAAGTCAGATTTACCTGCAGCCTGTCTGTGCAGGCGGGCCTCCCTCTCGATACTGAACGTATCATCCGGCTGCTCCAGCATATCTGCACCAGGCCAGGAGGAGCCGGTACGCCAGCGGCGAGAGATGGCTGAGGCGGGGCTGGCACTGGATGGCGGTGTCAGAGGAGAGCTGGAGTCCTGGGGGTCCAGACGGGAGCCCAGGCGCAGTAGATCCTTCTGCATGTTTGATGCGAGATACGGCAGGGGAGGGGAAATCCGCAGTGTTGACTAGAGAGAAAGACATGTCCAGACAAATGGTACCTCACTTGAGACATGAGCAGACTTCTAAATGTGATTAAAACTCTATACAGTACACATCTTTGTGCCTAATCATACAAGCACATCCAGCACAAACAAAGGCCAGATTTAAAACACTGAGGGAGTAGCACAGCCTGTACTACAATGGCTTACAAGGAGAGCTCAATAAATGTACTGATCATCAGTTCAGAGTCCTGTCACTTTCCAAACTGCTGCTCTGAGTTTTTTTGACATTAGAAATAGTTTTTTCCTCTAATGAAGTGAAGCCTGAGAGCTACCTCATGCAGCCGGTTTCAGCCTGCTGTTGCTCTCACTCCTCATCTAATTGCAACATATGTTAAACACACTTATACAAATATGAAGGTGTACTGACGCTGTATGTTTTTTGCTGCAGGCTTGCTGCTATACTTCACCTAAAAGCTACGCTGACACTTGCCGACACTGATGCAGCCTCCACTGCTGCCATTTTATAAGACCCATTTCCACCCCAGCATCTGCCTGTAGGGTCCAAGTCTACCCTGAGTTTTGTGTTTCCTTAAGAACAGTTCCCCCCAAAATCAAAAATACATGTTTGTCCTCTTACCTGCAGTGCCATTTATCAATCTAGATATGAGCCGTAGAGATGTCTGCCTTCTCTCTAATATAATGGCACTAACATTGAAGACGGCACTTAGTGCTCAAAACGCCAAAAAACCCCCAAAACATTTCAGTCAGGTCCACTTTGGTCAAAACTAATATTATATTTGGCGGTATTGTTCTGTTCTGGGGTCTCTCCATCCTTCCACTCGCCTACGAGGAAAGTCTAAGGCAGGAAGAGCAGCAGCAAAGACTCCTGGGAGAGCGGCAGAGCAGTATCAGTGACAAACAAAAATGACATTGATAAGTCAGACACAGCATGAAAAAGAGGAGCTGGGGTGGAGGCAGGTTGCAAAGCAGCTTGAGAGGAAGCAGTAACAGTAGGCAGGCCAGAGCAGTTTAAATAGGGCGCCCTGAATGAGATCTGCAAATTGGTTGCATAGAAAGGAATCATGTGATCAATCAGCTGCTCCATCAGTTGATTGGGCTGTTTGTTGATGTAGCTTGGATGTGAGCTGAGCTTGACACTGTGTCCTGCCTGAACTAACGCTATGCTCAATTTGAAAATCTCAGCAGCAATGTCTCTTTCCAGAAATCATGAGCCAGTCACTCAACATAATCCACAGACCTTGTTTTGAGCAGTTTCATGTAACCACATTGCCAACCATATCACCATGCAGAAGGAAGCATGTATCTAAAGTTTAAAGTGTAAAGTTCCACTGATTGTCACACACTTGAGCGTGTGAAATTTGTTCTCCGCATTTGACCCGGAGACCCGGTGAGCAGCTGCGGTGCCGCACTCGGGAATCATGTGGTGATCTAACCCCCACAATTCCAACCCCTGATGCTGAGTGCCAAGCAGGGAGGCAATGGGTCCCATTTTTATAGTCTTTGACCCGGTATGATCCCACGACCTCCCAGTTTCAGGGCACTGAGCTGGTACACAAGGATGAGGAGAACATTAATGGCCTCCTCCTTGGCTGAGCTGTAACATTAGCTGGCTCAGTGATGCTAGGTGAGCTAGCAGCAGATGCAAACACAACATGTCATCTGATGAATTTGAGCTAAGAGATGAGCAGGGAGATACCTGAATACACCCTGATATTGTGATCCCACTGCCCACTTATCTTCAGTATGTGGTTGTTAAAGTAAAGCCCATATACATTTGAAACAAACGTTCCCCACCTGACTCATCAAAAGTCCCAGCACATGAATAGGAGTTACAGAATAGGTATCATGAACCTTACCAGCATGTCACAGAGGTGGTCTGAGCCAGAGCTGAATCCGCTGGTCTCCGAGTCTTCAGGACTGCTGGAGCGAGAGTCCAAAAAGGAGCTGGAGTCCAGACGGTTTGCCATGCGCGCCATGCTGGGGAACTTCTCCAGGAAGTCAGCAGTCATGCTCAAAGACTCAGGGGGCAGGTAGCCTGGGGGCTTTCCAAGGATGCTACTGAAGGGGCTGTTCAGCATACCTAGCACTGGAGAGAAAGGACACATACACCATTTACAGTCTTACTGAGAAGACTCGGCCATCTCAGAGTGATCTGTGCAGGTAGACGTAGTGATATCACTCAGACCCAGACACCACACTGGCAGCAACAAAGCCGCCTGGTGTGTTGCTTCACGTCGCCTGTGTCTCTGGCAAAAGTTGCACATGAACACACCACAAAGACTACAAATGACAGCCAACTAGCAAGTACACTCTGCGCCTGCATGAGAGGAAATAACTCCACACCAACAGACGGCAGCAGTTTTGTATGTCATTTAAAAAAGGGAAACCAGAGGACTGTCTTGATGCTAGTTAGCCAGTTAGCAGATATAACTACTATGTGCGATATATTGATATATTTTCAAGCAAGATATAAATTTAGACCACACTGTTCATATCAATATATAGGGTCAAGTTCACACTTTCTGCACAGCTCCGCCCCACTCAGTCACTCAAGTTCTCCATCAACACTAAGACATAGGGCTGCTCCTCTGTTTAATCTGTCTGTTAATTAGTCTACAGTACGACATCGGTTGATATGTCGCACAAGCTACAATGAATGAGTCTGAAATAAATTTACCACAGCACATACGCAATCCAGCGCTGAGCAGCTAGTTTGTGTGTGAGGTGGATCACAGCAAGTTGCTGTTCTTGGTAGTTGTAGTCTATTTTGTGAAACTGAGACAGCGCCTTCATGCAGGCGACAGATGGGTTTAATAAAAATGGAATGACAACACAGACGTTTCATATACAAGACATATATAACACAGACAAACTGTCTCTTGCTCCTTCCCTCCCTCAGCCTCTCTGTTGATGCTCTGTGTATAAATAAGATCGATAGCCCACATAAATGAAAATATTTAAATCATTCTCCAGCACTAGATTCATTTGAAAGGCCAAAAGATGGACTCCATACACAAAAGATGTTTAATTGTGTCAAACTACAATGGATTTGGACCTACTTGATACTTATACTCAGGTTATAGTTTAGTGTCCTGTGCTGCAAACCTTTAAACCTCTGTAGCTCCAGTGCTGTGTGCAAAAAGTTAACAGGCCTGCCATTTTATATAATTTTGCATTTACATGTTGTGCAGCTGTATATTTTAACAGTTGAATAAAATCCCTGTCTTTGCATTTTGATCACAATCTGTTTAATAAAAGTGCTTGTGACATCCTAAATGTGGCTTTGACTTGCAGCTGAAAACATGTAGTTCATTTTGTAGAAAATACTGAGATATACATCTTTTAAATCGCCAGTCAGCCTGTAAATAGGATAGATACAGAGATATAAATTTTTGTCCATATCGGCCAGCCCTACAATCATTTAATTCACCGATGGGCTCTGCCATCACCGATTCAACATGATAAATCAGCAGAAAAGAAGCTGAATATCACCATAGAGGGCCAACTGTCTGGGATACATCACACCAACGAGGGCTAGGGATGCTAACCAACACTGACCGACGGCCGACCATCAGCTTGGTGTGTCAGGGCTTTTAGCTTGTTTGACGTCGTCCGTTTTGAAAGCGTATGAGCAGACTGAAGACGGGATGTGTGTGCTGAATCAACAGCGCCATACTAATTTGTCAGAAGGCTGCGGGCATTGTAAATTCAAGTTTCTTAAATGTGTATCTTTCTTTGCTCCTCCAGTTGCAAAAACAGGCTCCCACAAAGAGCAGAGCAAAGAGAATTGGGCTCGTGTGCTGAATCTTGAGCACCACATTGATTAGAGAGAAGTGAAAGGCAGCAAACGCCAAGTCAAGTTTCCCAAATTTGCATGTAGGAGAGGATACTTGATGTGCAAGCTGGCTGCCAACATCAACCCAAACTGAGTCGATGCTTGAAGCATTTTTAATTTTACTTTCGTTGTTTTGTAACTTGGCTGCAGCTAATCTGAAACCCGGCCTTGTCACAGAAGCTACATGCCTTTCCCTTTAGCTAATTCATTCAACACCTTCCCCAAACAAAGTCCGACGATGCTTAGCAGCCATTCCTTCAGCATTAACCAGCAGCTTCCTTCCTCTTGATAACAAAGTGAGTCAGCTGGAAACACAGATACGTACTGCGTGGCCTGTAACCGTGAACACGAGGCTCTGAGGGGGATTATTCAGCTGTAGGCCGCATTCAAAGCTCTGTCCCACTTTGTTGCGGGCCCAGTTTAGAAAGCTCTAAATGAAGTCATGCCGGGTCGGTTTGGACACGCAGCGATAAAACGATAGCACTACAAATGGGTCAGGACAAGTGGGGCATCATTATTGTGTGTGATACCTCTCTGAAGACAGACACTCATCTCAGAGCTGTCTGACAGCCTGAATGTCAGCATTTACATAATCTATGTTCATGCATGTTAAACAGCTGACTGACTGTTAGTCTGGGTTGTATCCTCACTTAACATATGCACCCGGTGTGAAAATAATACCCTGGCATCATCAGTTTGATCAACAGGTGCTCACATGTTTAGATAATGACTTCTAATCTTGCGTGCTGTAGGTTTGGGGAAAAGAAAAGTAGCTTCACTGGATTGTTTTTGTGCCTGCTCGATTGCTGGAGATGCAGCAAAGCAAAACTGCCACATCATCCTCCCTAGTGAGTGACGCTACAGCCTGTTCCCACACACAGACTGCTGTTAATAACCAACCACAAATTCCAATAAAAAAGAGGGCGACACAAATTGAGGCAGACAACCTGACAGCTGCTACAATATCTGCTGTAATGTTCAAATCAATGGTGTCATGGAGAGAGCGAATGTACTCGAACACACACTTTATATAACAAGACAGAGCTGCAGGTTTTGCTGTTATGATACATTTAGATAAACAGATCTGGTACTTACTGGAGGGTGAGTTGGTCTGAACATGCGAGGGGGATGTGTGTGTGTCCGTCTCCTGGCTGCTCCAGGGTCTGTCCCAGCCGGACAGCCGGAGAGACTGGAGGCCCAGGCCCAGGTCTGTGACACCCGGTGGGCCCCTGGATGACGGCATCTCCTGGGAGCCGGGCATGCCACCACAGTTGGGGAAGAGCATCCTCCTGCTGCCCACCGCAGCCAGCTCCGACTCTTCTCGATCCAAGATCCAGTTCAGAGATGTGGGGAAAGAGAGGAGAGAGGAAGTGTTAGACAGCTAAAAAGAAACTGTTGTCTCAGTCTGTGTTACATAAAAAAAGGGGGCAGGGAGAAAGTCGTCACACAAAACTGTTCCTGTAAAAGAGAATTTGAAAAACAAACTTCTCTGATCGCCTCATCTCCCCCTACCCTGGATGACGGGGGAGCTAACCTGCTGCCTCTGTGCCCGGTGCAACTGCCATGCATCTCCGTCCGCATCACTGACCCACCTAGCAGCATGTGACATGGCTGCTGATGCACTTGCACACCCCTGCTAATGACATCAGCTTTCCCCCACCTCCCTGCTTCCTTGCCTAACAACTGTGTAATGAAAAATTCCTGTCGGAGCTATTGGCTTGTTGATAGGAGTACTCCCCTCTCTGGTAGGCACAGCACGTCTCCGATGGTGGGAAGACGGCCGCCACCGTTGCTACTGCTGCTTACTCTGTCTAGCCTTGTTTCCTGAGTGAGCTGACAGAGGCAGGGGGGGAGGGAGGGAGGGAGGTGAGGGGCAGAGCTACAGCGGCATGGTGGGAGGCAGCATGGGAGATGGGAGCGAATGACTCAGCAGACTTGATTTAAAAAGAACTTCAGATTTGAGGATGCTCAATAAGAGATCAGAAAACTGGATCTAAATCACTGCTTTAACCGTACACACCGACTGATGTATCCTCTGAGGTTTTCCTGCACACAAACACACACTGAAGACACAGTGCATGCAGAGACTCGCTGTTAGCAGAAGCAGCTGACTGATCAGATGTTGAGGACGGAGCGATTTGCACAGCCAGCTCCTCCCTTCCCCTCTCCAGGCCTGGAAAGCATCCAGCAGCCAGCCCTGATTCAGCAACACCAGGCTGGGGTGGTGGGGCAGAGAGGCCACAGCAGAAGTTCAGCTCAGTTTGCGTCAAGATACGAGTCACTTTCGTAAAACTCGCAGGACATTAGTGTTGGACTGCTGCTCATGTCAAGCCCAGTGAAACCTCCATACTATCCAGAACAAGACTGCCGTTAAGCAAATTAACAATTCAAGGAAAAGACGCAGGCACTGTGCTGAGCTTAAATCTTGGCAATCTCACGCTTGGGGTAAAAAAAAAAACAAAAAAACTTCAAAGTGCTGCAATGCTGCAGACCAGCGATGCAGCATGAATCAGCTGCTGGCACCCGAATGATAATGACAAGGTGAAGGAGGTTTAACAGATGGCAACTCTGGCTGAGAAAGTGACAGTGGCTTCTTTGGCGGGAGGCAACTTTTCACCTTGAAAAAACATCTTGAAACTAACTAGTGTTTCTGTAACTTCATTCAGAGTCATTTTATGGTTTTACGGTCTTAATGGGTTGCTACAACAAAAATGCAAACCACAAATCAGCAGCAGGAGGATCCAACACTGGATTCAATAGCTATCACTGAAGACACCGAAGTCATGTCCTCGGCATTTAAAGTTTAGGAAATTGGGAAGAAGTTGCATTCACATAAACAAGTTCATGCATTTTTACAAGGGCGCAGGTTTTGTGTCAACACTGAAGGGGCGACATATGAAATGAGAGGATTAAGGGTCCTCCATCAGAAAACTTTCAGCATCAAACACTTTATTTCCTGCATTCTGGTGAATTTTTGGCACTAATTTGTGCCTTTCTGTTCTTTGCTACCTTGTTTTTTAGACCGAATCACTGGCTACGGTTACATGATGGCTTCTCATTCGGAATGAAATAAATCTGAATGAAATCATTCGGAATTAAAGTCTTTCCAGGTAGTTTACATGGGAAATATTCATTCCGAATGAGGGTTTACATGGGAGATCAGTTCAATTGCCTTTATTCAGGTCTGTGCAAGGTTTGGGGCAGGGAACGTTTCTGATTGGATAGGGGGCGGGGCGGATGTTACGTGTTTACATTTACCGGAAGAAAACACTGTAGTCCTCGCTCCGGATAACAAGATGCTTGACGACGCCGTTCTTAGTGCCTTTTTCGGGCTTGTTTTGCTTATATTCTTGAAGCAGCAGTACGACAACAACCTTGTTCTGCTAATGCTTCATCTGTTGAGGAGGAGAAGGGAGGTAGAAGGTCGAAGAAGGGAGGCAGAAGACCGTGCTGTGGCGAATGGAAACCGGTGAGTGCAACAAGTCCGACTGCTCTATCTCAGCCCGTTGCTATGCAGCCCGTTGCTATGCGCGCTATATACGTCATCACGCCAGAAGGGCAAGGAAACGAGCATGCGCAGAAAGACCGGAATGAACTTAAAGAGGAATGAGCGTATACATGCACACAAAATTCTTTCATTCGGAATGACGAACGGAATAAACCACCCCCTTTAATCGGATTTAATTTTCAATCGGAATGACCGTTTACATGACCACTTTCAATCGGAATGGCCTTTCATTCCGATTAAAAGTGGAATTAAACTGTGCATGTAAACGTACTGAGTATCATGCTAATAATCCAGAAAACTGGCGATTAATTTAAATTGCAGAGATATGCAGACTTGGCAAACTTGTTTACTTCTTTTTTGTGATTTTCAGCCGTAACTGTTAAGTTTAAAGATTAGGAATGCACACAATTAGACATCTAAACGATTAAACGTCCGCCCCCTTGCTAGTCGGCACCGGAAATATTAGTCGGTTAAACCAATCAGTATTTATTTACGTACAAGGTAGTCTCTATATACAGACTCTACATTCAGTGAATGTAGAGTCTGTAGGCAAACCCCGGAGATCTTGCCTCCGGAAGAAGAGCAGAAGAGCCCTGGTTTCCGGTTGTAGGCTGTGTTTAGTCCGCGTGATATTGATCAATCACGCTTGAGCCGGCTGCAGTTGTTGCCAGGTTAAACGGTCTGTGCGGTGAACTAACGAGGCGGAACATAATTGGCGTCACTGCAAACTCTGAATCCATCACCATGGTTCAGCATATTTACTTATATATAAACGGAAGTCGGAAACGGAAATTTGCCTCCTCCGCCCAAATCAAACCGGAATGCCAAAAAAAAAAAAAAAAAAAAAAATCAGGGGTCTGCCCCCAGAGGCTGTATCGCCGAATACAGCCGATGGGTTCCGAGAACGTGTACAAGGCGGCTTAATTGTCATGCAGCCGCCTGCCACTAGTGGGTGCTACAGAGCCGTCAGACAGCAGTCCCCCTCCCCGTGGTAATGCTCCAGTAGACTGTTTTATTGGAGAGATGTCCTCTCACTAAGCCAGCGCGGTTTGGCAGAACGTTGATCTAGAAAATTAATTCAGCAGCAATTAATCTTTTTGAGATGTTTTATTATTTGTTAACTTTAAGTGAGTTGGTGTCAGATAATGTGCAGGTTTACATTCACACTGCACGGAGCTACATGCCTCTCATTTCAGCTGAAATTTGATTATAATTTAGATGTTGTTTTATTAACTTTAATGTGAATTGCTGAATCATTTCTGTCAGATAATCTGCAAGGTTCAATGTGCCCCACATTTCAGAGGCAATTTCTTTATTTCAGATGTTATTTTAGTGGTTAACTTTTGACTGAGTTGCGGTCATGCTCACATTCATACCGCACGGCGCAAAGTGTCTTGCACTTCGGCAGCATTTAAAAATCAGACATGGTTGTTGAAGATTGTGATTAAAGGCTTCAAAGGGCTCTTAATGCACACAACTGGGACAATGTGTCAAATACTTAATAAATTGTGCTAAATTTTGCTTTACGTGTGTTCTCCCTTTTTTAGACTAGTGGACTAGTCTTAATTAAAATTTTCGTTTAGTTGACAGGGAAATTAGTCGCCAGGAACATCCCTATTAAAGATATAATTTAACATGGTGGTCCAACCTATCTGACATTTCTGCTGTGCCTACTTTATGTACTGTGTTGCTTTGCTAGTGTCTGATGAACCACATCTACCAACACTGAAGCTAAGCACTGCTGAGGGGATGGGAGCCACAGCAAAATGTTTTTTAGCCACTTAAAAAGACCTACCCAAAACAATAAAAGAAAAATCAGTGTACGCTACATTTAGAAATTGGGACATTTCATAGAATAAATGGTCATCAATGAAAAGGTCCAGTGTGAACAATTTAGGAAGATATTTTAGCAGAAATTGAATAAAAAATGAGTGTTTTCTCTTTGGTGTACAATCACCTGAAAATAAGAACTGTTGTGTTTTCGTTATCTCAGAATGAGTCGTTTATATCTACACAGGAAGTGGGGCTTAATCCACAAAGTCCGCCAAGTTACACCACCATGTTTCTACAGCAGCCCAGAGTGGACAAACTAAATACTGGCTTGCGATAGGCCCATTCTTGTTTTCGCTTCAGCCACCGTAGTTAGCAAACCCTACACACCACGTTGGAAAAACACTGGTTTTTAAACATGAAACTGCTTTATTTAGTGTTTTACCGGGTTTAAATCACCTGGTCCTTTTGTTTTGGAGAGGAGGAGACCTCTGCGGATAATTCAGCTCCCGGTAAAATCCTCCTGAACAATGAACACTGAAGAAATTCAGTGGAAGGTTAAGACGGTTGTAGTCTGCAATCCTCACTGCTAGATGCCACTAAATCCCCCTAAATCTTACACACTGGACTGGAAATATTTTTGGGTTTTGGACTGTTGGGAGGACAAAACCAGAAACACTGAGGTCAAATGGGGCTTCTGAGAATGACTGTAAAGGACTAACAGTATTTCCCCAACCAAAATTGTATTCCTAGTAGTGTGACCTTCAAACAGTCCTTAAACTCAATTTTACAATTAAAAAGGTCCAGTGAGTAGGATTTAGGGGGATATATTGATAGAAATTAGGGATAGACCGATATGGATTTTTTAGGGCCGATGCCGATTTTTTTCCATCACCCTTAGCCGATGACCGATTATGGATTGCTGATTTTCTTGAGCCGATATTTGGGGCCGATACTGCTTTTGCTCCCTCAATTTACATAAAAAAAAAAATGACACCATGATAACAAATATTACAGGTCTCAAGTTTAAAATAAGAAACATTTATTGAACAGTAAAAAATACTAAAACAAGATGGAAAGTTGAGGTAGAACAGGTAGAATATTATTATTATTATTATTATTATTATTATGCATTCAAATAAAAAAAGAGTTCAGTGCTCTTAAATCTTCCAGTAATGTCTTCATAAAATAAACAAATATTTAAGCTGAAGCATAAATAAAACAACTACTGTACACAGTAGGATTCAACAGCTTTGTTCAACTTAACCACATACTTTCAAATGAAAAAAAGTGCCAGGGAAAAATAAATCTGCGAACCCATGTGCGTATCGGCCGATGCCTATACAGGTAAAAAACTGAAATATCGGCCCGATATATCGGCCGGCCGATGTATCGGTCTATCCTTAATAGAAATGGAATATAATAATAGGTTCTTTAGTGTATAATCACCTGCTACCTTAAAATGAGCCATTTATATCTGCATAGAGAACAGGTTCTCATCCACAGAGATGACCATGTTTCTACAGTAGCCCATGACGCACAAACACTGGCTCTACACAGGGTCAGTCTTGTTTTTGCTTCAGCCACTGTGCCACAAGCCAAACCACATTGGAAAAACACCGATTTTTTTTTTTTTGAGCACACATTTGCAGGTATTGTGCAAGCGGGATGTCTGCGTCAAGCTGTAGAAACATTAATTTGCAACACGAAACGGTTTTACTCAGTGTTTTTACCAGTTGTAATCACCTGGTCTGTTTATTTTGGAGAGGAGGAGACCTCTGGGGATAATTCAGCTCCCAGTAAAAACCTCCTGAACCAAACACTGACTCTAGATAGGACCATTTGTGTTGGTCACCGTAGTGTTTAAGGGTTTATAATCATTGAGTCTCTTCGTTTTGGAGAGGAGAGACCTCTGGAGATGATTAGTCTCACCGTACGAAGCCATTTGAACAATGAAAACTTCAGAAATCCTAACCGGGAGCTCACGCTTGGCACACAGGATTCGCAAACCTCACTGTTAGATGCCACTAAATCCTGCACAGGACCATTTTAAACATGGTTGACAGTTTGTTTAGGTTTTAATGGAAAAGACTGAACAGCTAGTTGATTACCTCTGGACTTTAGAGTATTTCCCAATCACAATTCTTGGCAGTGTGGCCTTAAAACGTCATATACATATAAAATTGAGTCAATTTTACAATTAAATGGTTAAAACATAAGAAAATCCAAATAATTAGATGAAGCTATTAACTTTTTGATGTCTGCTCAAACTTTTCCAACAGGTTCAGTGAAGGGCCTTCATCTCAGTGCGTCTAAAGCCCTGTGTTTATACCCCAGCAGACTAACCAGGCATGAACCTGGTCTTGGTGTGTGCAGCCAAGTCGACCTGCTGCAAAGAGTCAAACACTAAACAGACTTTACCACTCAGCAGGTCTTGCTTTCCCTTGGTGCTGTTAGGCGTGGTGCACACACCGGTGAAATCCAGAGCGTTGCCCAGCATGGTGTTCATCCTGCGGAAGATGTCGGCGTTGCTGCAGGTGGACAGAGCCGGAGACTCGGTGTCCGGGCTGTCCGGCCTGCGGGGGTCGTTTCTCTGCAGGAGGGAGACAACAAGAGAGGAGACACTCATGCTGAAGGTGCAAACATGTGGCCGAGCACAAAACACAACTTTACCGACCGTTGTTAAAACAGCTCCGGTGTGTTACCGGGTCTGACAGTGACGTCGGTGAGTCTCATGTCACACAAAGGATCAAATGTTGAACGTTAAACTAATTTAATTCACCGGTTTAATTAAGTTGTTTTTTTTAACTCACCAGGGAAAACGCCATGATGTGGACTGACAGCCTGTGAGAAATGTCACAATAATAACGGCTGGCTGCGGTAAAAGGTCATACTTATGAAGTCTGCTAACCTGCTAATTAGGCTCAATTTACTGAACGTGTGCTGGACGAATGGAGCGCCGCGAGGAGGCCCACATTGTGGTCACGTGACACACATCAAGGGCCTCACCGCTCATAATAGAGATCACGTGTCAGTGTAGATAGATAGATAGATAGATAGACAGAAAATTAAATTAAAAAATAAATTAAAATTAAATAAAATAAGTGTCTGTCAATTCAATTCAATTCAATTCAATAGAACTTTATTTATCCTGAAAAAGGTACAAACTATCTCCTGTGCTGACTGGGTTCAGACGGGTCCTCTGCCTCCTAAAATCCACCACCAGCTCCTTTGTCTTTGTGACGTTGAGTTGCAGGTGGTTTCTTCCGCACCAGTCCACAAAGCTGTCCAATACACTCCTGGATCCAGCCTGTATTCAGCCTCTTGGCTCCCCCTGGTCCCTTGGTTAGGGTTCATCAGTTATTATGGTGGAAAAAAAAATACAAGTATCCAAATATTTCCTGCTCAATGCATTCTGGGATATGCCCCACAGTATTTTAAATAAATACTAAAATACAAATAAAATATAAAAGTTATAGGTAAAGGTATAAAAGGTAAATTAGCCTTTAGTTTGCACAAGATGAATACAAATGAGACGAGTATGTGTCTGTGTATGCTAAATGATATGGTTGTTGTTTAACAGTGTTCCTGCTTTGGTTAACTGACAGATATTATAATTTTGTATTGTTTTTATTTTCTAGATTTTATTGTTTTTATGGCAGATTTTGTTTTTGTATTTATCTTTTTCGTCTATTTCCTGTTTTCCTTATTGCTATTAATAATTATTGATAGACATTGCTGCTAGTTTCTTATTTTTGTGGACTTTTTCATCATTTTATTGCAATTGTTATTTCATATTATGAAATCCTAAAGCCCGCTGAATGTGATTTGAGGTCATTGCTGTGAAAGAATTTAATGCTCAGTCAATTTTCCCTGAATAAACAATGGTTTGATGAAAATTATTAGAATATTTTACAATTCATTCTCACTTTCACTTCTTTCATTTATTTGAATCAGTGAGCAAAACTAAGTTGTTGCAGTTTGTTTCAGAGGCAGGGGTGTAGCACCAGAGTCTGGGCCCTCTTCATGGGCTGGGGGGCACCTTGGTGGTGAGCTGGCACCTCTCCAGCTGCCAGTCCATGCTCCATGTTTGGTCCAGACGGGGGCTTGGGCCTGTGATCATCCGGTTCCCAACCCAAGCACCTATGAATTGAGCTACTGCCGCCCCTGAAGCCACCTGGCAGTATGTGAAGTGTGTGACATTAGGAAGGGTCAAGCACTGACTTCAGCTTACCATGTTCCATAGGGGATGCAGGGGAAACGTACCCCTCAGTATTTAGATCATGTTCAAGACCAGCCTGTTCTCCAGCTGCTTCATGCCTGCTGGTCAAAGTAGCAGAGGACTTTTATTTTGGAAAAAAATAAATACATTTACACCATAAATTGATGCAGAAAAGGCACAAAGTTATGCATAAAAATAATGCAGGAAATTGCTCCAAATTTTTTGGCGTACGACCCCCAGACACCTGATTTTGTGTCCCTCCACCCCAGTGTTAACAAAACCTGCGCCCTTGCCATGCCCACAACTGATCATAACAAGGTCGTTCCTGTTTTCAGGGCCAGATAAGCGTTTGAAAATGGATGGATGTACTTTACTTAAGTATTTCCATTTATATTACTAGATACAGTAGTTCTACTCTACCAGAGGTAAGTCTCAAACTTGTGATGTCATGGAGTATCAAGTCTGGAGCTGCTCCATGGACAATAATCATGATCACGGAGTGCTTCACATGTAAACAGACATAATGGACATAAAACAAACACGGCAATTCAATATCAAAATCAGTTTAAAACATGGAGAGAAGTTTCAGACTTGTATTAGGAAAGTCAGAGTGAGCTAAAGGCTAAAGTGGACAGTGAGCTAGCTTCACTGATATCTGTAGATGGTGTGTTCCATAACTTTGGGGTGTAACTGACAAAGGCTGCATCCTCGATCTTCTTCCGGCTGTTGTTGGGAACCTCCAGTAAACCAGCAGCAGATGATTGCAGTGTTCTTGGAGGCAAATAGTTGACAAGGGAGTTAGCAATGTAGCTTAGTCAAATTTGCTAACTGGAGCCTGATTTTGTTTTCCTTTTCATAACCAGAGTAAATCTATATAATGAACACTTTTACCTTTGTCCCTTTACGTATATTCTAATACTTTTGAACTCTGACTCAAGTAAGGTTTAAACGCAGGACTTTAACTTGTAACCAGCCTCACTGGTTCCACTTTAAACTGATGATACACAGTGTTGGTGGAAACCCTGGAAAATAGAGATTACAAGCATGTTAGCGTGGTACAAGCAGTCGCCACATGCTTGAAAACCAGCCGCTGTGCTTTAAAAATATGTAACACAGCATGTTTGTGTGTGCTGCATAGAAACAGCCTGTCATTTCTCATGTTGTCTTTGATGCAGCCAGACGGTCCACTAAGGTGCATTTATAATGTTTATTTCATCTTAAGGTGAGACTTGATGTTTTGAAACGCACAGCTGAGGAAAGAGACACTTTAATCTGTACAGTAGGAGACCTTATTTCCAGAAGAATCAGCTTGTTCTCCAGCTGCTTCATGTCTGCTGGTCATGTGGATGATTGGCCAGGAGAGGGCGACAGAGTCCTGCATTAAAAAATCTCCAGGCCTCCTTGATCACGCTCCCTGCTGTGTCATTGGACCAGAAAAGGATGTTTTAATCTTTAAAAATTAATAAAATCAAGCTGGCATAATTTCAAAAAGAAATTGCAAGTAATTCACATATTAAGTAACAAGAAAAAAGGTTTAATGCCACATAAAAACAAAGGAAACAGTGACATAAAATAAGAATAGTTATATACATTGTGACAAACCTGCACATTAAGTGGCAGAAAATGATAAATATACAATATATATGACAGACAAGACAAAGACAAGACAGGAAACAATGTGTGAACGGACAACTGACTCATAACTTATATAAATTTGTAATTTCTATTAATAAAGAGTGTAACTAGTGATGACTAGCAGAAGGATTTGACAGTGGGGATAAAGTTAAAACTAAATACTAAAGGCAGGAAAAATTCACAGGGCTTACAAAGGATTGTCCCCAGTAATGTACATATAAAACATGTCATCAGTGATGATCAGTGATGTTGTTAAAAGAGAGTGTATAAAAACACTCAATGATACATGTCCTGAAAACACAACAATAATACAAGAATTTTAATAGCCGACAAAATATAAATGCTTCAGACTTTATTGCACATCACAGTGTCCTTGTCTTAGAAACATGAGGGCTGACGACATATCTTCAAAGGGACGGAGCACTTCAATTTACAGAAATGACAGACACACAGAGAGAAATCCCAATAATAAACAGCTGCTCTTTTGTTGTGATTTTACCCTGAGCCTTAAATTAACTGCTGATTTACTTGATGGGAATGTCCACATTTTGTTTTAGTGTTGATCCCTGAATCCCACCAAGCCACTGCAGCCTGTAAATAAAGCCGTCAGGATGAATACAAAATGAAACTGTGCTTTATACAGAACATATGAGAGGTCGTATATATATGTTCTCAGCAGGGATATAGTATATGATGATCTGATGCTCGCATACAGTTTGTGTCTGCAGATGAAAACAGCAGAGAAAGGAAATGTTTTGCAGCATCCCCCCGTCTGAACACTCCGTATTGATTTCATGTCAATCCAAATGTTCTGTGTGAAAGTGACGTCAACCGACCTGTTTTCTCTCCATAAAGGGCAAATGGATGATTCTTTAGGGAATTATTTGATTCTTCTGAACAGTCTGTTGGTTTCACTTTTAACCCTCAAGATTTAAATGATCAGTTCTGTTAGTCAGCATCCATCGATGCATTAGAGTGTCTCTTTGAGGGTTGCAGCTGTTGTCACTGTCAGTTACCTGTGGTTGAGCTTTCTGATTTAGTGTAGAAAATGTCCAAAAACAATGAACACGTGAAGACATGATCATTTCTCAGTGCTCAAGGTGATGCGTTTAAATGTGTTGTGTTTGACCAATGATTTAAGCGAAACTTTACCCCGCAACCCTCTCACCTGTGGTGCTATTTATCAGTCTAGATTGTTTTGGTGTAAGTTGTCGAGTGTTGGAGATATCGGCTGTAGAGACGTCTGCCTTCTCTCCAATATAAATAACTACATGTCACTCAGCTTGTGGTGCTCAAGGTGCCAAATAAATACATCTGAAAAACTCAACAATGTCTCTTTCCAGAAATCATGACCCAGTTACTCAAGATAAACCACAGACCTTGTTGTGAGCAATTTCATGTGGGAACTATTTCTCTTTACCGCCACCTATTGTATCACCGTGCAGAAGGAAGCTACTCATAAAAATGAGGCTTGCGCTTGCAACAGTGCAAGATGCAAACATAAACGTCATCCTCCTCGGCTGAGCTGTAACGTTAATTAGCTCAGTGGTGCTAAGTGAGCTAGCAGTAGATGCACCATTCCTTCTGTGCGATGATTCGATTGGCAGGTGTAGTTTGGTTAAAAGAAAATCGTTCCCACATGAAACTGCTCACAACAAGGTCTGTGGATTATTGTGAGTAACCAGGTCATGATTTCTGGAAAGAGACACTGATGTTGAGTTTATCAAATGTATTTTTTGGCACTTTGAGCACCACAAGCTGAGTGCCATCTAGTTCCATTAAACTGGAGAGAAGGCAGACATCTCTACGGACAATATCTCCAACACTCTGCAGCTTGCACCAAAACAATCTTGACTGACAAACAGCACTACAGGTAAGAGGAAAAATGTGTTTTTGATTTTGGGGTGAACTGTCCCTTTAAAACCCAAATATATTCATTTTACAATGATGTATAACAGAAAAGCAGCAAATCCTCACATCCGAGAAACTAGAAACAGCTTTGCTTGGTAATTAATTATCAAAGTTATTGTCAGTTGATGATTCAGAGCTTTAGTGTTTTCGGGTCACATTACTTGCACGAGACTGCTAGAATATTTGGTGTTGACTCGCTTCATGTGGGCATGAAGTTGCCGAATCAATGAGTGAACTTCCGCTGGTACATCCTCAGCGTTATACGTCCCTGGAGGATCTCAATGCTGACTGGGTAACGTGCCGCGAATTGGTCGCTGAAGTTCAGATTTTCAACTCTCGCTAAAAAAGCAGATGACAAGAAATTGGGCCATGTGTGTCATTTGTGTCACCCAGTAGAAATTTGTGTCTTATCACGTCTTTGCATTGGCTTTACATGTGATTCACTCATGCAAATTGTTTTGTTTGTGCCCGCTGTGAACACAACATAAGTCTCTAACTACAGACTGCAACCAGCTGAAACTTCTCCTTTTTTAAATCAGCAGAGGCATGATGAGCAGACTCTGATTTAAACGGGTAAAAACACTGAATAAAGCAGTTTAGGTTAAAAAAAAAAACAAGTTTTTCCGACACTGCTCGTCACAGAGGGGCTGCCAACTACAGTGACCAACGCAAATGGCCCTATCTAGAGCCAGTGTTTGGTTTGGCTGCTCTGGGTTACTGTAGAAACATGGTGGTGAAACACGGTGATCTCCGTAGACGAGGACTTGCTTTGTAGTTAGATATAAATAGCTCAATGAGGGTAATAAAAACACAGCAATTCTTATTTCCAGGTGATTTTACACTTAAAACATTTATATTCCATTTCTGCCTCCAGTCTAAACTCATAGTATGCCATGCCGTCTTTTCTTAAAGAAAAAAGGGGAGCCATCACTCAGTGGAGGCGTATAAATGTGCCAGATGAAGCTGTCATTACATATTGCGTCAAAGACAATAACAAATCCTGTACCATAAATTAACTGTCCACAATATGGACAAACGTTTACAGTCTGCCACCAGCACAGTCACCACTACAATTAGGCAGCTGGTCGTACTGAGAACAGTCACTCAAGAGTCCCTGGAGGAGCCGTCACGGTTGGCTGAACAGAGCGTCTTACCAGCTTATGAGGGCGGAGTGTGGAGGTCAGCGTGATGCAAAGCAACACTAATGCAATGGTGCATTACAAATGAAAAGTTGGCATGAATTATTGATGTCAGCATCTGAGTTGGCGTACAGTGTCGGAGCGTTTGTTAACTTTGATTGGCCGCGGTGATAAATGACAGGTGCCCAGAGAGAAATGCATTCACTTCTTTATTATTCATAAGATGGGAATATTTTTTACATCTTATGCACAGCAGATACAAAGACAAACATGTTTCTAAACCACAAACTAAATTCCTCCATCGCTCTAAATCCTGCTTCCCATTTCAAAATGGCCCCCCAGAAGAAAACAACCCTTTACGTTTGTAGTCCAGTTTCACATTCTGAAAAGATCGTTTTACAGCAATCTCATTTTAGCAGAATGGCACAAGCCACGTTCAGAATACTTCCATTTTTGACAGATACCCATTTCCCCTTTAAACAAATTGCACTTTTTTCTTCTTTAAAACTACATCAACAAGATTATAGGATCAAAGTAACACCAAAAACACAAGAGACGACTAAACATCCAACTTATACAGGTTCATTATTTTAGTTGCACAAAAATGCATAAATATACATTACGCAAAAAAGTACAAAAATATTTGTACTTTCCTTTGCTCAAATAATGACAGACATTGATATGATCATAAGGACTGGGGTTGTCATAGAACGTAGGGATGCATTCACAAGGTCCATGCGAGATAAGCCATTTACACAACAGCCTAGCTTTCACAGAGGTAAGACCAAGGTTCTACAGGAAAACAAAACATGTCGCTGTCTAGGCCGAAAGGTAAAGAGGCAACACAAACACTAAGAAAATTAGGATACACAGAACTCTGCGTTCTAAATTCATGCCAAAAAGACTAACATGCAATGACTCTTAACGCTTCTAAACCTCCCGGGAGCAGCGGTAACTCCACGGGAGGACTAGCTTAACAACGGTTACTTCAATGAGTCAAATTTCCTCAGCAAATATGATCCGTAGAGTCTGAATAGGCTTTGCATGAGGTTGGTTTTTTTGAAGTGCTAAGATGGTACCGCAATAGTTGCCAAGGATAAGCTCAGATTGTCGACAGCAAGATGGTTTCAACTCAGACTCCCCCCCCACAGACAATCGGGAGGAGATATAAATACTGTTTGTTTATAATAATGCACATTTGTCCATTAAATAAACCTGATTAAATTAATGAAGAGCTTGGCAAACCTCACTTCAGCTGGACAAAGGTGTGGTTTCCAGAGGCCTGAAGGAAACAGGGAGAACGAGAGTTAGTCCAAACTAAACAAAAAACACTTTAAGGTCTGTTGTCTTTTGTCAAAAAATGCATGAAAAGATGAAAAATAAGTGTGTTAGTCCAACAACGCTTTGACTCCCTCAAAGTGGGGACTATTTTCAGCTGTGGATTAATACACATTTAGTGTGCTGCTAACTGTTTCGTGGCAGCAGGATGGTCACTAAGCATTTAATTCAAATTGCAATGCCAAGCTTCATCGTAATAAAGGAACACATCACCCAGTGAACACTTGTAAATGATTTAAATAATTTCTGAAAACTCAAGAGCTATATTAGAAAAATAAAATAAACAGCCTAAGGGCCTGTGTCCACATGGCGTTTTCTCAGTGGCAGCTTTTTTCCCCCCAGTCGTTCCCAATGATAAGAGAGCGTATGCAACTGCCTAGAGCAAAAGCGCTGCACTCAGCTGCTACGAAAACTTCTGATCTTTTCAGTGTCGTCACTGCAGCTGTTTTAGCTACTGTCTATCCTGAGCTAAATTAAAATACTGCAACAAAGACAGAAAAGCCCATTTTTGGAGCACATTGGCCGGCGGACACTGAGTGTTGCTGGTGAGCATTTTGCTTTTATCACCACACAAGTTGCAAGATGTGTAGTAAACCCTCTGTTAACGTAGCGTTACATTAGCTACCTAGTTTACATCAAACTCAAGATATTATCATAGAAACTAGGGAAGCCGGTATCCAATATGCCGATATGCAACGACTCATTTGACCGATAATCAATACTTATAGATACATTCACTTTTTTCCTCCACCTAATTTTAGTGATCAAGTCTCTTCTATGGTGGAATTATCATATTACATTATGCATGTGCACTCTTCGCATGACGGCCCACCAGCAGATTCATTGTGCAAAATAAGAAAAAGCATGTTGGCCGATTATGATAGTTTATTTTTAAAACCAATACTGGCCGATACCAATGACGTGATAATATTGTCACGTCATTGGCCGATACCAATGATGTGACGATATTATCATGCATCCCTAAAAGAAACAAATCCCACACAGTGCGTCATTTTTAAAAAAGCACCGGGAAGACTTTCTACATGAAGCGCTGAGATGAAATGCTACACCATGTGAACACGGGCCCTAAGAGGAATGGTCTGGTGATTGTCCTTGTCGATAAATCTCATAAAGAATAAAAACAACAGTGACTACATTTACAAGAACGCTGATATTCCAAATTTGATATGGGTCACGCAAACAGCATTTTACGTTTGGATATTCCGAATTAGGTTTTTTCAAATAAAGCATTTGTGATTGCGATGTGTGATATGCTGATATTATTCAGGTTTTAATGGCAAGGAAAGCTAACAAGTCTGCCACAAGTAGAGAACTCCAAAAAAATCCTATTGTTCTAGTATTCGAAGCTGCATGTAAATATTAGTGGAATATTCATTTATATTAGCCGCGTAAACTGCTTTTGGAATAAAGGGAAAAGACTGTATACTGTGCTGTAGTCAGTGATTTGATCCCAGCTGTATATCCAAGCCCTGATCTATATTCCCCTGTGCTTTAGAGCTTCGTTGTTAATACATCAATGAGCCACATTGTTGGTGACAGGTGACATGTTCTTTTATCACAATGAGCACAGGCACTGTAATTTCCCTTCCGTCCCATGTGCATTAATCCACAGCTGAAAACTGTCCCTAACAAATGCCCAATCAAATCCTGTTTGAGTAGCACTTGATAAAAACTACAGCGCCCAGCTGTTTAAGGAAAACATTTAGCATTAAAAAAAATTACAGTATATATTCATGCCTGTTTTCAAATATTTATTTTTGATAGGAACAATTTTGTGTAGGGTTGAGTGCCACGGACAAGTTGGACTAACACACTGTAAGTTTCAATCTTTTCATGGGATTTGATGACAATTTAAACAAAAAGAAATCTAGAATATCACCAGCCTCATCTTTTAACACCAAAACAGTTTTTGGTTTGTTCATGTTGAAACATTCTGCAGTTTTCAGACAAACACTGTTATTGTGCAGTTTGCATGACATCATCAGGTTAGCAGTTAGAAAAACACTGTGGTACCAAAGGTTACTCACTAAATATCTAACAAAACTGCCGGGACTTCCATCCAGGCTGGGAAGTCTCAGAGGGAGTAGGGTACCAACGCATCTGAAGAAACACAAACATAGTCATGTACAGCAGACCAGAACCAGGCCTCAGCTTCAATCCTCAGCTCTGCAGATTTTATCACACACTTTGGACAAGCAGGTTTGGGAGGACTGTCCCTTTAAGCCATGGGAATGTGGGTCACGTAGCTGCTCACAGAGGACAATGGTTCTCGAGTAATTAACAGGCATGGAAATGTGGAGCGCTGAACCTCTCCATGTGTTAAACATTTCCACGGGGCGAGAGCTGGTACCTTTTCATACCTGTGACTAAAACCTGCGGCAGAATTAGGCCTCACATTTCTACACACAGGGCAGAGGCCACAGCTGCTTAAACGGACAGGTCACCTCAAATCAAAAATACATGTTTTTCCTCTTACCTGTAGTGCTGCTCATCAAATCTAGATTGTTTTGGTGTGAGGTGCAGAGTGTTGGAGAGATCGCCTGCCTTCTCTCCGATATAATAGAACTAGATGGCACTTGGAAAAAACAACAAAGCTGCAAACGCTAATGTCTCTTTCCAGAAGTCATGACCCAGTTAGTCAAGATAATTCACAGAACTGGTTGTGAGCAGGTTCATGTAGGAACTGTTGTTGAGTTTTGGAAATGTATTTTTTTGGAGTGCCATCTAGTTCCATAATGTCAGAAGGTGGTCATCTCTACGGCCAGTATCTCCAACACCCGAGCTGGCTACCATCTAGGGCTGCCCCCTAAGAGTCGACCAAAAGGTCATTAGTTGATTAGATTTCATTGGTCGCTTATTTGCAGAAAACAAACGTGAAACTATCAGGAGCTGCGCCTTGACAAAATAAATTAAAACCTTTATGACTGGACCATGTGGGAATTTACTTTGAAAGGACAGACACAGGAAGTGTCCACGCTCAGCAGTCAGACAGGAGTCAGGTTAATTTCCAGGGCTGGTACCTGCGGTTATTCCACAGGCTAGTTAATAACATGCCGGGCAGGAAATCCAAAGTGTGGGATCATTTTGAGAAGGTGAAGGACGAACCCAAGGTGATACGTAAACTCATCTTCACTGGTCGACTACAAACATGACGTATCATCTGAAACATGGAAGTAGCTACATGCCCATTAGCCCACAGCATCATTAACAGGCGGCTCGCTCAGTGTGTGACGTGCACTTGTAGATAAAATATAGGCCTATATTAAAAGGGAAATTTCGGTTTATTTCAACCTGTCTCTTATCGTCCTAAATTTGTTTCAAGTGACTAGTGACATAAAAATAATAGTTAGCATGTTAGCCGTTAGCCTAGATACAGCCGGGGCGCATAGTAGCATCAGACCTGTTAAAACATAAGTGAACGGGCATACTTCAAGTGCAAAGTTAGTCCACTAAACAAGCTTTTTTTCCACAAAGACCGCCTCATATCGTTAGGATAAATGTCAGAGAACATATAGAAAACGACATGTAAACGTGTTGTCTTACCTTACCGGTGTGCTGCCATGTTTGTTTACCATTTAGCTCTGCTTTCCAAAGCGTGGCCAAAATATTGCGAGAACAAGCAGCGATCTCATACCGTGCCTGAAATCTCGCGAGAACAAGCAGCAACATCTGGAAGGCAGAACCGGACAGTAGCCTGAAAAGTTCATTCATTTATTTTATGAAAGATTTATAGAATAATGGCTGACTTTTTGCCAGACTTCAACTTTGTGGAGGAGGAATTTGATTTTGCAGAGTTTGATGGCCGCCCTTATTTATTTGAGCCAGAATACACTGACGAAGAGCTTCGTGAAATTGAAGAACGGAGGAGGAGAGAGAGAGAGGCACAACAGGTAGAGGACGAGAGAGGAGGAATGGCTGCTGCAAGGCTGCATAGCTCTGGAGATTGGTGGTGTACCTGTGAATGCTGTGCCCCAGTGCCCACAGAAGAGGAATGCCTCTGTTGCAAGGAATGGGACCGGTTGCAGCCTTATTTTCAAGGTCTGGATGTGACTGAGGATGAGACACCTCCACCTGGAGTAGTATCCAGCTGGGCTTTATCTAGAGCTCACGAGATTTCAGGCACGGTATGAGATCGCTGCTTGTTCTCGCGATATTTCGGCCGCGCTTTGGAAAGCAGAGCTAGATGGTAAACAAACATGGCAGCACACTGGCAAGGTAAGACAACACGTTTACATGTCGTTTTCTATATGTTCTGACATTTATCCTAAACAGTTGTTGTTTATTTCACCCTGTTGAAACAGAAATTTCCCTTTAATGAAGGTTCATTAGTACGGTTTTGTATTTCTCTGTAATGTAGCACAGTGTTAACAATGTTACTGATACTATTCTTTCTCACACCAACTCAAACCATTGTGTTGCCCCGCTCAAAATATATCATTTAATAATCAAATTAATATCGTAAACATGCGGGAGACTAGTTGACTAATGGCCGTAAATGATGACTGTTGGTCGACTAGGAAAATTCTTAGTTGAGGGCAGCCCTACTACCAATGTTGATATTTGGTTTGGCCAAAATTCAACGTCAGAACGTCTAACGGCAGCAATATTTTGTAACCCAAATATCATCTGTAACCAGAAGCAACCAAAATCCAGTCTTCCAAACATTTCATGTCAACGTCATCTTGATGTAAAACAACATTTAGTCAAGGTAGAGGGAAAAAAAAAACAATGGCTGACAAAATTTCATAATGTTATCGTCCACACATCGTGAAGTTCTAACAATATTTAAAATATTGCCAACCCACATTTAATGTCTGTCCAACGAAAGAGTCAAAACATCTCTCTGACATCATATTGACGTCCAGTGCCAGCTGGTACTCAACAGCTCACACCAAAACAATCTAGTTTGATAAACAGCACTACAGGTAAGAGGAAAAATATGACTTTGGGGTGAACCGTCTCTTTAATACACTCAGGAGGTTATCATCAGTTGTTTAAGAGACATTTGATGTTACACTGCTGTGTCACACAGTCAAACTAACGAGGTCGAGAGTCAGTGGGGAGAGAACTCGGGGCATTTTAGGGATCTTTCATCGGATTGCAATTAAAAAGGCCTTTCCCTCCTTTGTGTGGCTACGCAGTCAGCTTATGTTCCAACAGGAACGTGGACAGTAAGTTGGCACCTCCAGAGAAGGCCATCAGGTCTGACAATTTCTCCAAGCAAATACCTCACATTCCTGCGCCTCTTACGCCCCACAAAATGGTCTATGTAATAGCTGCCTACTTTGCAGTGTAGCACTCCCCTGTGCTCTTACATTGCAGGAAGAAGTTAGATCACAATGAACTTTAAATGACCCAACAAGAGAAGTATTTTCCATTTCTATTGTTACCAAAAGCCCTGCCCACTGCTTTGTAATTAGCTGCACTACTGCTGTAGCATTTCTGCTGCAATTAGCTTACAAAGTAAACACTCTGTACACTCATTTCTCTAGAAAGAAATAATGTTTTAAACGCATTTCAGACTGAAACACTGACAGTTAAATGTTAAAGCAAGTGAGCATGCAGTGCGTCTACTGTCTATATGCACACCTAGCACTTAGTCTTGGTTCAAAACTCCATCTTAAGGCTCAAATGTTTATTTTTCTAAAATGATTTGTGCTTCTTTAGTCCACGCCGTAGACCAAAACATGAGTATTTTATTAGTGAGCACTTTTAACCTCCAGCACACAGATGGGATAGTGATGCACGAGCTCCATTAAAGGAAAAATTTATACCTCAATGTCTGAGAGTGATCAACAAAAAGGAAGCAGTGAGCCAAAAGCAGCCAGATGACAACCACAAAGAGGGCTTTAAAGGAAGTGCGTGGTATTGTTACACTACAAAGAATGTACACACCACGTCCACTGAAGGCAAAACAGGAGTGAAGTCATTTTCCATTTCGAAATGACAAATCTTTATTACAATATAACTCAGGCTTTTAATTTCATTTGACTCTGTTTCACAACATTAAGACTGGGCACAAGTTGTGCAGCCAACAATTTGCAGAGAAGATATTTGTGGCTCCACAAATTGTGCTGTTATTGTAATACCTCAGAGGACCACTGGGACTGTTTCAGGAATCTTAAAGTCTGCTTTTAAAAGTGCACCATGTTGTCAAACAGCAGCAGTGCATCATTACCACTCTCATTTTATGATCGTACCTCGGTGCAGACATTAATGTGTCTCTACAAAGGTTCCCTGTGTTGTTAGAGCTGAATGTGTGCTACTTAAAAAGAATAGAAGATAAGAGAAACACACACCGGTTGGTCCCTCACCTGGGCGTGGAGGGCTGCAGCAGCGGCAGCGGCCGCGGGGTAAGTGAAGGCTGCGTGAGGGAGGCCTGGGGTCAGCTCCGTGGTATACAGGGGGTAAGGAGTCCAGGCATCCGGAGATGCTGGGATCAGTGCTGCCCCTGTTAGATCATCTGGGGAAGTACAGGGTGGGAGGAAACGTAAAGCTGACTGACCTACCCTTAAACATATAAACATGTAAAGACGCTAAACATTTTAAATGAAGAAGAAAATGTGTCGTCAAAACATGCTGCAAAAAAGAGGTTTGCTAACTGCTTTGTGTGACTTTATGTTTACTACTGATGAATCTTGAATTATCACTAAAGGAAAATAATGTACCCCTATAAAGTGCAGTCAGACCAGATTTCGCTGTACACATCACTATCACACACATTAAAATCGGCCGTGTTTTTGGCTTCACACAGAGTTCAATCTGACTAAACGTTGACACATGACACTGCAAAGTTTGCGAGCAGGTGGAGCTGATCCGAAAATACTAGCCCAGGGTTCCCACGGTCATGAAACTCATGGAGAAGTTATGAAATTAGAGTAACTGTTTTCCAGGTATGGAAGAAAAATGTTTTGGCCATTGTTTAAAATTTGTTCCCAACAATCTTCACATTCCATCAACATCTGTATGTGGGGCCCATATGGGTCGTGCATGGACAGAAATATGGGCCCTATGTGTCCACAGGTTCCACGTTGACCCTGTGCCAATTGCCCATATGGGTGAGTTTACCCAAGTGGCCAAGATAAGATGCCCATTTTAGGCCCATACCCACCTCATACCCAGGTAGCCCCAGCATAACCTATGTGGGGCCAAACTATGTGGGCACTGGACATGGGCCCGTGTGGAATCCATAGACAATCCCATATCGGGACAGTTTTTAACTCCCCACATACAAATGTTGGCTGGGGTTTCAATCATTAAGCAAAATAAGTTCCATGCATTACTAATTTAAAATCCAGGGCTGCACTGTTTGACTGCTGAATTAGTGCAGCAGCTAGTTGGGGGCGAGAATGTCTGACGTGCGAGTCAAGTTAGCAAACAGGAGGAGTGTGTTTAATAATGTACACTGAACAAAAATATAAACGCAACACTTTTGTTTTTGCTCCCATTTTTCATGAGCTGAACTCAAAGATCTAAAACATTTTCTACATACACAAAAGACCATTTCTCACAAATATTGTTCACAAATCTGTCTAAATCTGTGTTAGTGAGCACTTCTCCTTTGCCGAGATAATCCATCCCACCTCACAGGTGTGGCATATCAAGATGTTGATTAGACAGCATGATTATTGCACAGGTGTGCCTTAGGCTGGCCACAATAAAAGGCCACTCTGAAATGTTCAGTTTTATCACACAGCACAATGCCACAGATGTCGCAAGTTTTGAGGGAGCGTGCAATTGGCATGCTGACGGCAAAAGACAAGTGTCTGTCAATCTTGCGTTATAATGAAGCCGATTTGTGTACTTTTGAATCAATCAGAATTTACTTCAGAACCCCCACCACTAACTAGTGTTTTGGAGGTGTAACTGCAGAGCCGACAGACATCACCACACAAGTATAAATGCTCACAACTGCACAGGCTGCTTGTGTAGGCTCTGCGTGGAGCCGACACACCTATAAATCTGCCTTACTTCAAATCACATGTTGTCCGAGGTATCTGGGTTGTTTTAGACCTAAGTCATGGAAATAGGCTAAAATATTATGGAAATGTTTTGAACATGCATTGGTAAAAATGTGTGGGAACCCCGATGGTTATACTCCTATTTTATACCTGCATGGTGAAATCCAAGCAGCAAAGATGCAGCTGCAGTGACAGTACGAACAGAGACTGACCTTAGTGAGTAAAAAAAAATGCTGCAATTTACAATTTTGTGAACCGCTGCTTTCCCACAGTTTGTTTACAACCCTTCCTTGTGGTTTTCTGTCCTCCTCTGCTTGTAACCACAACACGAGTAATTTGCTCCAGTCGAAATCTGGTCTGAATGCAGCCTAACACTGTTGTCAACCATGGTCTGTCCCAAACTACTGAATCCAGCAGGTGTTTCTGCAGAGAGAGCTGCTGACTAAACCCTGTGAGAGAGTGGAATTTCCCAGCTGTACAGAAGCAAAGCGGCTGTCTGAAGAGTCGAGATGACACATGCATGTGGAGGTGAGTTAGTCCTTAATTTGTTAGATACAGTTTGTCTCTAATACCACAATATGCTAAGATAGATTTTTGTTTTTTTAAAGGGCAACAAGGACAATTGATTACTGGTGTTGCCAAGGTGAGAGTGGATGAGAGAGCCTAGAGTGGTGCAGCCGTACAACTTACATGGGTCCCGTGCAATGAAGTGTGCTCCTAGAGCAGGGTGGATATTTGTGGGGTTCGGTGTGGCCATCAGCTTACTCTTTGCCATCTTCGTGTTGGCTTTAGCAAACTCTAAGCGCAGGGTCTGGGGGCTTTCGGGGTCAAAACGGATACCCTGGGGGAGAGACGGAGGAGGGGGGACATAGTATCGTAAGGGAGGTGGGCTGAGTTTGAGGGGCAGAAGCTCAGTAGTCTCACGTGGCCTCCTTTCCTAAAGCTGTGTTTCAATACTCAGGGTGTATCCTTCATGCTTCCCATGAGATAAACACTGTCGTGAGAAGTTAAAAATATACTGTGTTCAAAAAAGGTCACGTCTTCACAAAAATAAAAAGGGCAGACTGAAGGATACACTCCGGAAATATTTCAACATGCTTGCATCTCTTTTTCCTTGTGACGAAATCAAGAGCCAGGAGGAGGAGGAGATGAGGAAAAGGGCCGAGACGTTTGAGTGTACTTCCTTTTTTAAGGTGGCTGAACCCTGCTTGTGTTCTTGTGCCCTAAGCGTTGTGCCCACATGCAGGTGAGTAGTATTTTGGTGTGTGTGTGTGTGTGTCTGTGTGTGTGATTGCTGGTGTGTCTAAGAGGTGATGCTCATAAGGAAGGCTAAGCTATGAGAGAGAAGTGTTAGATACTGCCAGATACGTGGGCTACTGGGTGACAAAATAAAGAGGTTACACTACTGAAGATGTGTCCAAGTAACACTACACATGTGGCTATAGATCAAAGTATTACAGTAAAGCAGTGATATGCAAAATAAGGAAAGCTATACCAGACTAAGAAGGGATGTGTATCAAGGTCAAAGTAAACTACCGTAAGGCTACGGGATTCTGGCCTCTTTCCAAAAATGGCCCTGCCATTGAATTATAAAAGACAAAATGGGTTGACTTTGAGAGATTTTATGGGAAAGAAGAATTTCTTTTTTTACAGCTCCCAATCACTTCTTTTTAGGTTCAAGCAAAGGTTAACACAAATCTAAAAAATACAAAGCAACTTATTTAAAGGAGGGTTTTAAATAAGGGGGGAAATCAAACAGCAAGAAAAGAAAACAATAAAAATAAGGCAATGCTTACATTTAGAGCATTTTTGGCAGCTTCAGCTCCAGAGCGACTGTCAAAGGTTACAAACCCAACAGGCTGGAAGGCAAAAAGGAAGAAACACACTGTGACACCAACAGGGGAGCATCTGACATGCAAGAAGCTGCATATTTTTGTCAAATATCACGTTGATTATAAGTGTGTGTGTGTGTGTGTGTGTGTGTATATATATATATATATATATATATATATATATATATATATATATATATATATATATATATATATATATATATATATATATATATATATATATATATATATATATCATAATAAAAAAAACCTGTGTCAAACAAAACAGCAAGAAAAGAGGACAATGTGTCCTTCTTTAAAGGTCCAGTGTGTAAGATTTAAGGGGATTTTAGTGAAATCCAGCAGTGAGGATTGCAGATCACAGCTAAAACTTCTCCCAGTTTGAATTCTTTCAGTGCTCATTGTTCAGTAGGTTTTTACCAGGTGCCGAATTAACCTTAGAGGTGTCTTCCTTTCCAAAATAAATGAACCAGGTGATTTAACTTGGTAAATCACTGCAGATGGGCCGCTGGTCAGTGGTGAAAAAAGTATTCAGTTCCTTTAAGTACAGTACGACTAGCAAACTGTGAAAATACGCCGTTACAAGTACAACCCTCTGAAACCTGGAGCGACATCACTCGTCTTGTGCTGCTTTCAGACACCTTTCACAAGTATTTAAACCTTTGAAACCTGAGTGCATTGGTGCAATTTCTTTGGAACACGTGGGGGAAAGGCAACGAGCAACTTGGTAAGAAATTTACTACAAACAACAAAAAAAAAAAAAACCCTGAAAATTATTTTTTTTAAACAATGGAAAAAAACCTGAGTAAACTGTATTTATTCATATTATTACTGCTATTTTTTGTTGTTATTTTTTCAGGTTTATTTATTTATTTATTTATTTTTTTTTTTTTTTACTTTTTTCTTGTTTTTAATTTTCTCTTTTTACTAATTTCTTGCTAATTTTTTGGGGTCATTTTATCTTTTGTTGCTGATTGCCTTCTTCCCGTGTTTTTAAAAGAAATCAAGCCAATTTGCTGAGGTTTCAAATAGTTAAGTAAAAGTAAGTAAGAAAAGTCAGGAAAGTGTACTTAAAAGTATTAATAGTGAAAGCAGATAATTCCTAAAAAAATAAAAAATAAAAAAACCTACAAATTCCAATGCAGAAAGTTTATTAAAAAAAGTAAAATATTGAAAATAAATTACAAAATGACTTATCAAAATGGCTGCCAATTAATTTTCTGTCAGTCTGCTAGTTGATTAATGGACAAATCATTTCAGCTGTACTTGTATAAATTGTAGGGGAGGTTTAATAATTTAAAACAAACCATCATAAAATATAAACCTCATGTTTTTTTATCCACAATCTTAATTTGTAAAGTAACTACAGCTGTCAGATAAATGTAGTGAAACAAGTTCATTACCCTCTGAAATGGAGACGAGTGGACGTATAAAGTGGCATGAAAAGAAAAGACTCAGGTAAAGTAAAAGTACCTCAAATTTGTGCTTAAGTAAACGCACTCAGTTACATTCCACCACTGCCATTAGCCCAGCACCTCCTAATGTGTGCTCACCTTTTTTCTCTGATAACTTAAGATCCAGACTTTCAGGAGGTTTTTACCAGGAGCTGAGTTATCAGCAGAGGTCTTCCTCTCCAAAACAAACAGACCAGGTTATTTAAACCGGTAAAACCACTGAATAAAGCAGTTTAATGGTTAATAAATCTATATCTTCCCAGCACTGCTCATTATGCAGGGGCTGCTAACTATGGTGGCAGACACGAAAACACAAATGGCCTAGCCATGCTGGGCTCCTGTGGAAACATGGCAGTGTAACATGGTGATCTCTGTAGATGGTAATGTAATTATAAACTAAAGAAAACACTTTTCATTTCTGCCAATATATCCCCCTAAATCCTACACACTGGACCTTTAATATCATAAAAATCATAATAGTTTGTCCTTTTTATGTCTTCAGCCAAATGTTAAAGTTACAAAATGTCTGCCTGGACATTTGTTTAGTATTTAAGTGGAGCATTAAAGCAGTTTCCTCCACTGATGGAGGGCGTCTCACCTGTTTTGATGTTAACTTAATCAGTGACCCTTCATAACCCTGCGGGGAAGAAAGATAGCCAATTATCCACTCTGGAGTCACATGCAGGAAGTCAGGCGTGAACGCGTCTCGCTATATCAAGAGAAACCTGCCTGTGTGCACCTTCAGTTTGAGCTCAACAGCAGGCCGTCACAGATCCTTCTGTGGCAGTGTTACAGTCATTGTGACAAAATAAAGAGAAACATGCCAACAAATGCAGCTTTCTATGACTGTACAGATAAAAACCCTGATATCCTGAGAGCTAAGAATAAGAAAATGAAGACCAGGTTTAGTTTAAAAAAAAGGAGGCAAGCACATGTTATCAGATGTGTGAGGGTTTGCTCTCTTTCGCAGAAGTCTGAGCCTAGATTAGGCATGACTTCCAAACACAGCCACTGGTTATAAACCAGGTTAAAAACAGCACAGGGGTTGGTAAAAGCAGGAGCAAATTCCTGAGAAATGACGGGGAATCTTGCCTGACCAGAGTATTGATAGATGGGATCTCTCCTGATCCTGATTTACAGCCATGGAAAATTAAACAACTTTCACTGGCTGTCATAAATCCTTAGCAACAATCCGAACCAGATTCAGCTTCAGTAATTCAGAGGAGAAAAACAAGACGTAGAATTGAGTCAATATTAAAGATTTCTCTTTTTTTTAAAAAAAAGATTGAAATTTGGATTAAATTTAAACCTTGAGTGATTCAGACTGAGCCCTGTTTACACACACTGTTTGCCTTCTGCAGAAGCAAAGGGCAAAAAGTAAAACAGTGCCTTGAGAAAACATCTCAGTGGTTTCACAATGTCTCAATGCTACGAGAGGAAATAAAAAAAAATTTCCCTACACGGTGGGCAAGCTGGGTCACGGAGAGGGTTGGTTGGCCAATCGCGAGGGCTACTCATTTACACATTCCACAAGATCATCCATGTGCGAGGGATACCACTTCCAATTTGGTTAGTTAGGACACGGGGTGGGAGGGGTGTTTATGGAGTCCGGTCAAAAAAACAGAGCAACAATGATGTGGCCTCATTTCCATATATGCAAATATCTGGACGTCCATTAACAGGAGAGGATTGTTTGATTCAGCTAAAGAGGAGCTCTGATGAACTGAGTGTGAGCGACAGCCGGTGACATCACTGCGTCATGGAAAGTGGTTTTAAAAGGACAACCTGCATACTGTTACAGTTGCTTCAATAAAATGTTTAAACTCCCAAAGGCCTTCATCTATGCGCAGATAATCCTTTCAGAGACTCTTTCCACGACTTGTTTCCAGCAGCTGGCACACAGCAGCTACCTTTGCTTTATTTTTAAGAAGAGGGGAGAAGTCAAGTCTGTTTAGTCATTTAGAAACCTCAACAACACACAACACCTTCACTCTTTAAAAACATGACACATTGTCGCCTACCTTAAAAGGTCTGAAGAGAAGGTAAAGTTCCCGTGGTTTGATATCGACAGGTAGGCCACTGACAAACAGCGTTCGTACCTGCAAACACAAAGCAAAGCTGCATGTGGTCACCTGGAAATATTCTGCCTTTTTATTTGGTGTCTTCGATCTCCAGACAGCAGCAGCATGTGTGATAAGAACTGAGTTGCACAAAAAGATTTAGAAAGGCTTGGCCGAGGTCCCGACGTCTCTCATTCCTCCTTAATAACTAACACACATACTGTATGGATGGATATTTACAGGGGAGCTCTGCGTGCAGTGTGCTGTGGAACACAAGACAGAATAAACACAAGAAATGTTTTATTTCTGACGAAGACCTCAGCGTGATGAGTGAATGTCACGACACCAAAAACACAACAGTGTGGAGCTGACAAATTAATTCATCTGCAAAGGTCGTGTCAACTGTTGGTCAGTTGTTCCCAAACTGAAGTGTCACTGCAGATTCAATCCTTAAAGCTACAGGTTCACAACTTTTTTGGGCTTGTGACCCTTAAAGGCAAGACACCCAGGGTTAAAACAGAAACAGTGATGTGTTAAACACTCTGTTGTGTAACGCAGGTGCACGACAGGGTTTAATTCAGTTCAGTTCAAAGGGGATTTACAGGTGTGGGAAACATGTTACATTGCCAATACAGTTAGTAAAGATCTGCTAACGTTTGGTTTATTTACATGTCGCAGCTGATTGTGTAACACCTCTGACACACCTAGCAAATCAGAGAAAATGTACCTTAAAGCCTGTTGCACACTGATTTAAGGAAACATGTCGTTCAACTGGACACTGTAGCAGAACAGTGCACAGTGTTATGAGATTAAACACGCGTCAGTTTGTTCATGCGCTGGAAGATTTTGGTCAATTTGCTTCCATAACATGACTTATTTCAGACAAGTGGAAAGAAAATCTCTAAAATACACATTCAGGTTTTTATTTTAGTTCTTATTGCTGTTGTGGAAATGTATTCAACAAGCACATATGTACTTAGATTCTTTTTTGCATATTAAAACATAAAATTTCAAAAAACATCATCATCACAAAAAATAGTCATCTTAATGTAAGTAGTCAGCTGAGGACGTGTCATGGTGATGTCCACAAGTTAAAAGTTTTACCTTAGCATTTTATTTTTTTGCCTTTAAAGTGTATGGACTTTTACAATACATATCTTTTAAGGCTGTTTTCTCAAAATAAGTGGTGTCTCACACTCCGAGCCAAAAATGTCCACTTCAGCGGCACTTGTATACACAAATCTTTCCAGTTTTATGGCTGTTGACAGTATTTTCTGATTTGTGGAGTGATATCCAAAATTCCCTCCGTAAAAACATTTGATAACTAAAATAAGAATTTTGAACCTGCTTTATCCAGTGTTCAGATTTCTGTTCAGGAAATAGATGAAGCTAGAATATAGAATAGAAGCTTGTAATACAAAAAATACTTGTCTTAACTGCAAGTAATCAGCTGGAGAAGCTACATGATATCTGTTAATTAAAAATGTTACCCACTTCATCTCCTTAAAAAAAATAAATAAATAAAGATGTTCTAAAACTATTTTTTCCTCCCCGATACCGATTTCAAAACTTGAACTTGCAGATCAGCTGATACAAAGTACTGATGCAATACCAGTGCATTAAAAAAGAAATGATCAGCTGTATACGACTGACGCTGTACGGATGTGAAATGATTGCCATCATTGTGTGGCAGAACTCAGGTTAAACTCTAAACTGCTGGGACCAGTGTCACATTCAGCTCTGAACACTAACATCACACCATTTACTGGAAATCAGTTCTTCTTTGCTGCTCTAAAAACGGTAGCTGCCAGTGGCTGCAGAGCGCAACTCTGTGTAGCTACTGTTGTAGAGCAGTGAAGAAGAACTGATTTCTGGGAAATGCTTGTGAAGTTTATTAACAAATTACGTGGTATCAGATCGGTGCACGGACTTGCACACTTGCCGAATCCTGATCCAGCATTTTAGGCAGCATCAGAGAAACTCGGATCAACTGTGCTGAAAACTAAACGTCTCTTTGCGACCCCTCGTCAGTTTGCACGTGTTGTGAGTAGATCGACCAAAGTGTGATTAATCCCTCCAAGACTGAAAGAAGCAAAGTATCCAGTGATGAATAAACCCTACAAATACAGCAGGAGGTTTTTTTCCCTGCTTTAATTTTTAACCATCTGGTGACCCCTCAGATTTATCAAGTGACTCCTTGGCTGGGTCCTGACCACGAGTGGATTAAGAGAAAGTGGGCCTCTGGGCACATATGCAAAAGGGCCAACATGTCTCTGACACTGGAGCAAAACAACACTGTCCTGGTTTTGCCTCTGTTGTTGTTGTTTTGTGTCTCTTTGTCGTCGTTATGCATCGTTTTGTGGTTTTGTGTCTCTGAGGTCATTTAGAGTCTCTTCCTGGTGACATGTTAATCTGAGTGACATTTTGCAGGAGGCCAGGGGGGCCCCCTGACACTCTGGGGCCCTGGGCATGTGTCTGGCAGGCCCCTTCATTAATCCATCAATGCTTCTGAGGTTGGGAATCACTGCTTTAAACCCTTGTCAGAACAAAATAGGATTTAATATTTGTCTCATCAAAAGATCAACAGCTTCTTCTTACTGCTGAGGAGCTGTCTCTGACTAGCTGCAGATTAACTTGTGAAATTTCTTATCTTTGGACAACTGTTTTATTGTTTTTACTATTTTAACTTGCACTCACACATCTTAATAAATGTATTTTTGCAGTGTCTTGAATGTTGCACCTTGATCCAAGAGAAAAGGCTCTGTCATTCTGCCTCGCACAGAGATGTACAGTAAAATGACTTATCTGAAACCTGTGATCCTCCAACATGTTACAGTCTAAACGAAGAACATAAGCTGCTCTTCATCCTGCTGGGGTGCCTCGGATCCCTCTTCAAGGACCCCTGGACTTGCCCTGACCGGACACTAAGAGGCGATGCTGTGTACAGTGCGGTGCAGCCGGGGGAATAAACAGTGCAGTGCGAGGCCCATTAGTTCCCAGCCGGTGGGGAGGCCCTCAGTACAATGGGGCTGCCAGACGAACAGCACTGGACAACAGCGCACAGCGTGACACCATTTCCTTCCTCTGACCCGTGGCCCCAACCCTGCCGGCCCTCCGGCATTTTTCAGGTGCCGCACAGCAGCAATTCTCAGCCCTTTACAAGTCAACACATACAGTGAGTGGAGGCCGGCTCAGCTGGACACAAACTCAATGGAGATGTTTTAATTTGAGTGTCGGCTCCTCATTGACTGACGTATACACCTGTAGTGTTTAATAAAACCTGAATTACATCTCATATATTTAGGTCATTTATTTCTACAAACAAACAGCACCACTGACGCCTGACATGATTCTGTATCTTGATGATTTAACACCTCTAAACACACTTTTTTTTAGGGATTTCAAATAAATGTCCGTCCTGTTTGTTTAATCTTTGCTCTTAATTACAAGGCGATAAAAACACAAAAAGGAAATCAGGCTAAGAAAAGTCAAGTGGCCACACGTGGCTTTGTTGGAAGATAATGGGAACAAAGGAGGACCAACAAAAGGCCCAGCACTCCCCTCAGTGTCTCTCCATAAGGAGTCATTAAAGAGGAAATATAGCTGGGGCCACACACAACTGAGGCGAGGCAGCTGGAAAGAGTCGATACGGTTTATTTTGGAGGCCATTTGAAAATAATGGCATTTGTAATATTTTGATTCTAAATATATTTAAACCTACAAATTGCAGCTAAGGATCTTAACTGTTTTATTTTAATTTATTTTAGGCTCCCGTTTCATGATGACCTGCAGTTGGTGTGACGCATCTTATTTTGTTTGGCACCTAAATGCAAAACAATGGCACAGTCACAAAGTCTGGATTCTCAGGAAGGGTGGAGAAAAAATATGGTAAATAAATGGATATTTGGAAGATTAAAAAGCCATATATTGTACCATGGACTTTTACATTGAGTGAGCTGGCCTGTCGTTTTTGTCCTCAATGAGCAGCTGATTTTTTTTTTTTTTTTTTTTTTACAATGAACTAGGCTACACAGTGCTTCAACCCTGTAGAGCACTTCCTATTTTATTCCTCATAAAAGGCCATATATATATTTAATTTATAGCATTTTTTTCTCCAATCCAGATGGGCTCACTGACTTTACTCATTTGCAGTTTTTCTTTTTAATAAATTACATTTTTTTGGATTAAATCTTTTTTTCCCAACTCACATGTGAAGCTAAATTAAAGCCTTCTCCTTTTTTTTTAGCAGTATGGGTCTCAAGAAAATAATGTTAAAAACAAAAACTAGCTTTTTAATAAAATATGTTTAAAAATAAAGGAAAGATGCATTAAAAATAAAAATACATGAAAAATGCATGGTTTAGAGCTTAATTGTTTCAGTGCAGTGATTATTTCACACCTGCTGACAGTTTAATCAGTAAAGAAAACTGACGTCACTGGGAGTTTTAAGGAGAAAGAAATGCGTGTTTAAATTACATTTTGGAGGATATTCCTACTGGAAGTGGTTTCTCCCCTTTAAACTGCCTTACTTCCTTTTAAACCGTTTCAAGGGGGCGAAAAAAGTCACAGTGAGCTGAAGGAATTTCCCCCAACACACACACACACACACACACACACACTCACACACACACACACATGTGCGTGTGTATTTGAGGCCGGAAACATAATTTTATTCGCTTGTCAGTGAACATGAACACACCGGGGTCACAGTCCGGAGCTGCTTGGAAATCAAACTTTGCCCAAACTCACCTCCTCTTCGATGGAGACGTTGTTATTCGGCTCTGCGTCAGCTTTGAGACTCATGTTGGCGCTCGCTTCAGCGGCTGCTGCTGCTGCTGCACACAGGATCAAGTTCTTCCTCGTCGAGTGATATTTCCCCCAAGTGCGTCTGAAGCTGCTGTGAAAGTCCGGGTGGCGTCTGAACTTGAGGAGAGAAGATGTGCCGAGGTGAGGTCGTGCGGACGAGGACGGCGAGGAGGTATCCGAGGATATCTTAGAAGTAGTAGTAGTAGTATTGCGAGAGAGAATCATTCATAAAAGGGAGGGAAAGGAAAGAAAAGAAACACAGACACGCGCTAAAACTAAAGGTGAGAAGGTGGATTAGTGCTCCGTGTGTGAGGGTGAAAGATGTGGGGGGAAAGAAGTGCGCGTAAAAAACTGGAGTCCTCTGCGCTCACATCAATGCCCTCAGCTGTGGGACTGTGCGGAGGAAGAACAAGTAAACTTTTCTCATTGGAGCGCGTCTCTCTCTCCTCCTGTCCGTGAGCGAGGCGAGCCCCCCCCCTCCTCCTCCTCCTCTTCCTCCTCCTCCTCCTCCACTCTCCCATCCACCACCTCCTCCTCCTGCTTTTCAATTAGGTCATCAATTATGTTGGAGTCTGCTGTGAGCCGTAATCAGGCTGCAGATCCGCCTCAGCTGTTGCAGGAAGGCCCGGCCCCTCCGCCGCCGCATCACCGTTTCTATGGGACCCACAGAGCCAATAGTCACTTATCCCAAACCTCTCCTGTTTGCATCAACCTTTAATGAAAAATGTTTTTTATTTTTGTTTGTTTTTGTCGTGTTTTTTTTGTGTGACGTCCAACTCTTTCCCTCGCAAAAAGGGAAACAATAAAAAAAAAGGTACAAAATAGGCCTCTTGGATCTTCTACTGTTTCTGTGACACTGATACCAAGGCCATATGGATTCTTTTAGCATGGGGGGCATATAAAATGGTGGGTTTGGGGTCCTTGTCCGTAAAATTTTGAGCATCAAACAAACAAAATTAAATAACAAATTAATATCAATAGTCATCCTTTACATTTTTATCACTTTGATGTAAAGTAATGAAATGTGTTGCTTAAATAAAATTGCCTTAAACTGCCCTTTAAATAGCCCTTACATTTTTGTTATCAAGTGTGTGGTCATAAATGTTTTACCAAAGAATATAAAGAGTCGAGGGCATAGATTTCTGAGGGGAGAGACACATGAAATTTGGGGTGAAGGGGTCCTCTGGGAGAAAAGTTTTGAGCATCAAACACTCAATTTCCTGCATTCTGGTGAATTTTTATGCACCAGTTTGTGTCTTTTCTGCATCAATGTATGACATCGATGAATTTAACAAATCCATGTGCATTTTACAAATGTACATGTAAATATTGAGAGGGTACCCCGTAATCCACACCTCAAATCAACTCAAACTCAACTCAGATTTATTTATAAAGCACATTTAAAAGCAGCTCATGTCACCAAAGTGCTGTACAGAAGGAATAAAATGCTAACATAATTGTCAGGTACACAGCTCACCCATTTAGAGACACAACAGGTCAGGTATGCATCAGGGATAAGCCACATTGGAGGACTCAAATGCTAATAAATCAAAGTAGGTTTTAAGCCTGGACTTCAACGAGTCAATGGTGGGAGCAGATCTGATTGGGAGGGGGATGCTGTTCCACAGTTTGGGGGCAGACACACCTATGTTTGACAACACATTGAATTTATTTCCATTTATTTTTATCCTTTACGTGTTTTGGGAAAAACACTTATGACCTCTCACTAAATACAAAAAAAAAATAATAAAAATGAATGGCTATCTGATATATGCAACACATGTCATTACAGGTAAATGTGCTTTACGTCAAATGTCAGGGAGAAATCAGGGGACATGTCCCCCTCAGTATTTACAACATGTGCATTTGTCCGTCCCAGTAACAGCATCGAAGCATCAGAGGACTTCTGACAAAATGAATGACATTAATGCCACACACTGAGGCAGGAAAAGCACAAAGTGGTAAAAATAAACCAGAATACAGGAAATTAAATAGAATTAAAAATTAAAGCAGCAGCGGCAAAATTAAAGACATTTACACTGTACATTTATGCAGGAAATAAAGTGTTTGACGCTCAAAATTTCCTGGGGGAGAACCCCAAAATCTGAATTTCAAATTCATTTATTTATTATAAATATTATATTTATTATAAATAAATTATTATTTTTTACTTAGTATTTACCATATATCTTGTATAATATTTATCATATATCTTAAACATATAGATATGAATGTGTATGTGGTCGTGAGAATGATGCAAAGAGCTTATCAGTGAATATGGGAGTGCACACTTGTGCATGTGTGCATGTTCATATGCTGCTGAACTGGATTGCTTCAACAAATGTTCACTGTATAACACATAATGACAATAATCTATCTATCTATCTATCTATCTATCTAGTAAAACAATATGTTGTACAGCAATCTTCATTTAGTACTGGTCAATTTTCTGTTATGCAGTAGCACTTTATCTAATATGCACTAGCACTTTATAAGGGCATTGTGCAATTTAGATTTGTATTTATTTAAATCTGTGCAATACATATTTTATCTATGCAACAGCACTTTATTTACATGCACCAGCACTTTATGGTAAGCACTTTCCTTTTTTGCACACTAGCTCGAATGGTCTCTGTACTCTGTTCTGTGTACTTGTATTGTATATGTCTTGAATGATCCGTGTACTTGTATTGTGTATGTTCTGTTCCTTTTCTTTTTTCTCTTTTTCTATTTTACCTGATGTAATATCAACCTGCCAAGGGACTACAGATGGAAACTAGCCTATGGCTATAAGCTGGCATATTTCCATGTATATGTTCATTAATATGCACTGTCCCTTTTTAAATAAATAAACTGAAATTGAAATTGAAATTTAAGATATTTAAATTTGTTTAGAAGAGCTTCACCTTCACAATGCTCAGGGAAATCTCTCTCTGTCTCTCACATAGGTGTAGATTTTGGGGGACAACACAGGGGACGTGTCCCCACAATAAAAACATGAAAGTAGAGAGGCCTTTTATTTTGACAGAGTTAATGACATTTATATTATAAACTGATGCAGAAAAGACACAAACTGGTGCAAAAAAATTCTGCCGGAGGACCCCTTAACCCCAAATTTCATGTGTCCCTCCCCTCAGTGTTGAAACAAAACCTAGGCCCTTGACTTTTTATATTCTTTAGTGAAACATGTATGACCACACACATAATAACGAAAATGTAAGGGCTATTTAAAGGGCAGTTTAAGGCAATTTTATTTATGCAACACATTTCATTAATGTGTTTTACATCAAAGTCATACAGCAATACAAATTCAAAGGATCACTGTTGATATATTCATTTACATTAGGGCTGAATTATTCTAGTGAGTGTCTATCAGAGGGTTTTGCTTATGTGTTTAGTAGAAGAATATACCATACAGCTATTTGAATTTGTTTTAATAGAGCTTCATCTTGATAATGCTTTAGGAAATCTCTGTCTCTCCCACATAGGGAAATAGACTGTTTCCCCAATAAAAACATGAAAGACTTTTATTTTGACACAGTTAATAACCCCCATAAGAACATTTAAGTAACAGAGTTCTTTTATTTTTACAAAATTAAAGACATTTACACCACAAACTGATGACAGAAAAGACAAAAACTGGTTCATAAAAATTGAAAAATTCATTAAAGAATGCAGAAAATTAAATGCCTGATAACATTTTTCTGGTGGTGTTATTACAAATGTAAATAAATACATCCAATAATAATAATATTAATAATGAATTATGCCTGTGTGTGTGTTTCAATGGCTCGTATCCAGGCTGATGTAAGAGTGGCGTGGGTGGAGACACGGCCTGTGCTGCGTATTGAGGCTCGGCCCTGGACACGAGCCCAGCATGCAGTGCGTTTCCTCATAACAAGGCAGCTCTCAAAGGCCACAGAGTTTCCTGACTTTGTATAGGAACACAATCAGGCCTGCAGGGCGAGGAGGGGGGCGTGGGTGGGGGTCGGCCGAGTGGACGGACGTATTCTCACTACTTCTGCAGTGGTGTGGTCTAAAAATAGTGAAGCTCTGCTGTGCTTCCAGTGTGTTTCTGTACACACCGAACCCATGTGGTAAATATATGTACAAATACACACCTACACAGAGACGGAGACAGAGACAGAGACGGAGACGGAGACAGAGACAGAGACAGAGAGATCTAGTCAGGCCATGAGAGGAGACACAAACACGTTAGTACAAATTAACAGTGAGAAATAATGTGTATTTATCTCAGTATTGGTGACGTCTCATTATATTTCAGTGCAGCAGGAACTTAGTTAATGATGAAGCACTGATTATAAACAGTTGAGCTGAAAGGATAATCTAATAATCGATAATAATTTAGGTCATTTTTCACTGGGTCCTGCTTCTCAAGTGAACATATTTCTCCATCTTAAATCATTGCTAACTGGATATCTTTTTGATTTGGACTCTTAATCGGACAAAACAAGATATTTTCACAACAGTTTAATGAATCGATAAATGTTTGAGATAAAGGGCAAATTAATCAACAATAAAAATTAATATTAGTTGCAGCCCTATGTGAATTCATAGGAAAAAAGCAACCCCATTTTTTATTTTATTTTTTTGATTAAACTTTTTATCGCTTCTTTTTTATTGATTCTAATCAATAGAATACATCAGTGTATAGGTATATCTGGAACTGCTCTGAAATGGTTTGAATCATATCTCAGATTGAGATTTTTCTGTGTCCAATGGTCATTTTGTTTGAGCTTCAGCTCCAATGACGTGTGGGGTGCCACAGGGATCTATTCTTGGTCCTATTTTGTTTTCCACTGTCTCAGCAATATCTTGCTCCCTGTGAGAATGATTAAATGATTTAATGACAAACTCTCCTTGTATGGTGCAAATGATCAATAGATTAAGATTAAAAATGTTTTAGGAGCCACTGTGCTGGTGTTTGGGTGGGTGATGATGATGATGTTTTAACTGTAAATATTTGGGTTCATAGGTGTAGATTTTAGGGGGACACAGGGGACATGTCACTGTCAATATTTAGAACATGTGCCTTTGTCCCCCCAGTAAAAACATCTTAGTAGCAAAGGACATTTATTTGACCCACTTATAGACATTTCAACACATTTTGGTCATGGACTTTCCACGTCCACATACGACATGAAAGGTACCCTGGGTGCGTTGGTTGTTGACGTTCTGGGACACTGTGTCAAGTTCTGCCGGTTACATGCATCAGAGATCTGGCCCGATACACTGCCTTCAGTCAGCAGCTACATTACACTTGAGCTCTGAGAGTATTAAGGAACGACACACTGTATATTACGCTCTGTTTGTCATTGTGGTAAGGCTCGCTGCCTATGAAATATTGACTGCTGAGTGCTGCTGAGTTTCCATTAATTTATTCGGCTCGTACACTTCGTACAGTCTGTACCGTGAGGTTTTAGGGCACAGGAGGCCCACATCTTTACACACCTCGTCCACAGATTCAGGCTTTACCACATCAAACCTCATCCACCCTCCTGACAAGTCAGTAAAAGAAAATGTATGTATTTAGATCATAAAGCTGGATCTCCCTCAGTTTTGCAGGGGTGGCTGATAATTCACGTTTGGTCATAGACTTTCCATGTCCAGATATTTACCGTTTACATACATTCTCTTTCAAAATAAAAGCACTACATCAGTACAACACTGCAAATTGCTGTTGTTGTTTTTTTCTCAATAGCAAAAACACGTGGTTAGGTTTAGGTAAAAAGAACAGGGTTTGGCTTTATAATCTCCCGGGACACCAACACCGCTCTCCAGGGTGAAAGTCACTGTTTGGACCCACCCACCCTACTCGGACTTTTGCTGACTCAACTTTCATCTTTGTCCCACCATGTTACCCCTGCTGCCGCCGTTAAACTATAACGTCAACCGACCACATATCATGAAAAGGACACCTTTTTCGTTGGCTTGACATTTACACTAGAGGGTGATGCACAAACGGCACAAATTGGTGCATACAATTCAGTAGAATAAAGGAAATTAAATGGTTGATGGTTACAATTTGGTTAGGTTTAGGGAAAAGGACAGGGTTTAGCTTTATAATCTTACGGAATGCAAACACCGCCCTACTGGGTGAAGGTTGGTGTTTGTTGGACCCATCCACCACCCCTCCCACCTGACCTTCTTGGACTTTCGCCACCTTAACTCTTGTTCTTGTCCTGCCACGTTTCCCCGACACCGCCAAGCGCCGTTAAACTTTAACAGCGACCAGCCAACATGCCAACTTTAAAGGATGAGGATTTTGGAGTGAGACCACGTTGGTTTTTCTCAATGGAGTGTGGCTTGAAGAGAGTGATGTGAAAGTTTCATTTTCCTGTCAGAAATCACTGTCAGACATTCGGGTAAAGCTGTGAAAATATTCTAAATATAGTGTACACTTAAAGTGATGTTAATGTTTTTGGGTGGGACTTTTTACAAGTACCTCATTCAGTCCAATTCAGAGAGTCTTAACTATTCCTTTAAACTCACTAAGTACAATGATCCGATATGAATTTAGGCATGGGCAGAACTGGGAGCGCTGAGGTTTTATTCTGAGCTAATATTCAGTGTATAATATTTTCCATGTTTGAGATTATATTTTGTACACGTCTGTCTTAATATGACGAGACTTCCTCAAAACAAAGGCAGATTATTTATACCAAAACGAAAAATGTATGTAAAAAAATGTATGTTTCCAACAATTTAAAGCAAACTCTCTAAATTTGGCAGTCTGAAAGATGTTTTTCTAAATGCCTTTGTTTCATGTCATGTCCTTTCTTTCTCTTTCTACTTCTTCCCACAATTCTTTAATGCAGCTGTCCAAAAGTGCCGAACCTCCTAAAAATAATCAGCGGTTGAAAAACATGGACCACTCGCATACAACGGGTTAAACGGCAAAAATAAGTCACTTAAGCTTTTATGCCCAAAGATGTCACCACCATCTCCGCCGCCAAAGATAGCTTTGTGTAGATGTACTGCACAAACTATGTCTTATTTATACGTCTCTTCGGCTGGATTTAAAGGAATGCTTGACGTAGTCTGGAACCAAATCCACAGACCTCTTCTCTCCAAGTGATGGCATATAAGGCCTTACATAATTGAGCGCTGAGACTTTTATCGTTGAAATTATCAAGAGATGTTTACTTTTTTAAACTAAATGGATTGCTTCAGATCCTCTGGGGGGCTTTATTCGACTCAAATGGCTGCTGCTTCTCATTAATTGAAGAAACAGGAGATGACTGTCTTCGCCTTTTACATCACAACAGGTCCCACATGTCTCAAACATTGCTGCTGCCAGTTTGGAAACGCTGCAGATGCACCATAGGTTGTTAGGAAGCGGTCATGTTTGTAAAACAGCATGAGAAATGTTATTTTCAAACAATATTTCAACCCAATTATTAGCATTGGACATGGTTGGACAGCAGTGTGTGTCCGTGGATCCAAACATCTTCAGCTTGTTTCTCTTTAGTACAGAAAAATGCCACTTGTGACCCCTCGACACAGGTTGAGTGTGTCCATGATCAGGGACGTGGGTAGACATTTTGATTGGCTGTTGCTCTAACCCAAACAAAGCCCCCCAGTTTTAGGTATCACCCATCAGCATGTGCTTGAATGGTGTGAAATATTGTATAACCATAGATCCCTTTTAAATTTATAAAATGTTTTAGATTTTTAAGCTTAATGGACAAAAAAAAAGGCACACGTCAGGGAAAGCCACATCAGAGGGACTCAAAGGCTAATGAATAAAAGTAGGTTTTGGCCAGGACATAAAAGAGTCAATGAGGTGGGAGGATCTGATTGGGAGGGGGATGCTGTTCCACAGTTTGAGGGCAGACACAGCAAAGGCACGATCACCCCTGAGTCTGGAGCTTGGGACAGCCAGGAGCCCCAGGTCAGCTGACCTGAGGGACCTCGGCGTAGAATAGGAGGAGGAGGAGGAGGAGGAGGAGGAGGTTAGGAGGTCTGCAATGTAGGATAGGGCCAGAACCTTAAAGTCAAGTCTGAACTTTACAGGGAGCCAGTGGAGAGAGGCCAAAACAGGTGTGATATGGTATCTCCTCCAGGTACCTGTGAGGAGCCTGGCAGCAGCGTTCTGGACCGGCTGAGCGGGACAGAGAGAACTGACTGATAGGGAATTCATATTTCTGCGTTGAATCAATGTCATAGCTACAGTGTCGGCTCTACGTCGCCATTACCTAGGCCGTAACCTGATGTGCACCTCCCCAGAAAGGTAACTACATGTTGCGGCGATGCAGATCTCCTGTCTGTTTCTGTAAGCTGAAACCATTTCCCTCAGTGGAAATGAAGCTTTTATTTACTTTAATTTCACAGATAAGAAACAATAAATTGTGAAGACAATAAAGCCTCCACAAAAATAACATTTTAAGTCCAGTGTGTGATTTATCCTGGCTTCATATGAGCAGAGGAAATCAGTGCTCGTTGCTAGGCTAATTTATACAATGTAAAATGCCATAGGCTTGTGCTAATAATGTTAGCATGTTATATTTGTTTGGAAAACGTGTTTAGTATAAGACAGTTGTTTTGTCAGTGAACCTTGTGAGTTGTAATGGAGTCTAATTATGTACCGTTACCTTTGTTAAATGTTGCTGTTGTCCCTGGTTTTATATGAGAAGAGGAAAAGATTGCTGGCAGCTAGGCTAATTTATACAATGTAAAATGCCATAGGCTTGTGCTAACAACGTTAGCATGTTGTATTTGTGGGGAAAATGTGTCCAGATAAAGTGTTTGTCTGTGAATGCTGCGAGTTATAGTGAAGCTGATTTGTGTACTTGTGTTCGAAACTGTCTCTATTAAGCCATGTTTAATGTGTGTTTAATGTGTGTTTTTAATCAACTAAACAGCACTTCACAGAAACTCCGCCGCTGACTAGTGTTTTGGAGGTATAACTGCAGAGTGACACAGACACACCACCGCACAGGTATAAATGCTCACAACGGCGTAGCCTACGTGCTTAGGATCCGAACACAACTATAAATCCTGCTTAATACTGGTTTACAGAGAGTTTCAGTAGTTGTAGCAGCTTAAAAAAACAACATCATGCTAGTTGCCTTTGACAAGTGCGTATCAGGTAGCCGTGACAGGTGCATCTTCGTCAGTAACGGACGCTGAAATCCTGACAAAACAACGGTATCTGACAACTCGGGAGTGAAAACAGGTTGTCTACATTAGGCATTCTTCTCCCTGCAAATATGGGGCTTTTTTGCCATTTTGGTAACCTGAATAAATTCTTCAGCGAACAAACAAATTATGGAAATGCTGTACTAGTTTACAGAGCAATCACTAACTATTACACAGATTATCATGAACATTTTTTCTGGCCTTACCATCCCATATTTCACAACAGCTATTGGAAGTATTTAGTGTGATCACCAGGCTCTGATGCTCTATGAACTGGAGGTTTTGGGATTAGCAGAATGGCACTTTGTTTACTGTTAAAGATGAAGCTCACTCATTATGCACAGATATAATATAATAATATACTGTGTATTTATCATTGATTGAAATATCTGTTTTTAGTTATCAGCCTACTTCCAACTTTAAAAAAATGCCTCTGAGAAAACAGGACTGCTCTCCATTAAATTAACAATGTAGGACAAAGGTTGCTTGAAGTTTCTATTCACCTGCTGGTCTGAATCAAACTCTGCAAAGTTGCGCCTCCTTCAATGATTGTTTGATTCAAATCATTTTGGAGGGACAAAGAGTTGAAACTATTTAATATTCCAAAATGAAATGAGACTCAAACACAGCTTTTTCCTCACAGCAATAAGGTCTTTGAACGAATTCAGATACACTGGATGATCTTTTTATGAGCATAATTACTACACTAAATGTGCAATATGTTTAGTTTATACCTATTATACTTATTTATTGTTTGTTATTTATTAATGTGTGGGCTGGATAGTTGAATGTGGTTTTTAAAAGTCAGAGCTCCTAATTTTGTTGGGTAATTTAATGATACATCAGCAATTAATTTTGTCACGTTCCTCCCCTGATATTGACCCCATAGCTTCATCTTGTGACACCTTGGAGGTGTCCCAGTCCCCAGATTGGGATCCGCTGATTCTTCTCTAAAATACCATATCTGTTACTCTGCAAAAGCAATGCCCTATTCAGTGGTCTATTCCTTTTAAACCTTCCTGCATTTATACCTCTTTTTACTTTTACTTGATTTTATATATTCAACAAAATATAAACAAGTTCTTCATTTTACTAAACAGCAGAAGCATTTAAAGAAGAAGAGACAGAGAGAGGACATGACATAAAGCAAAGGCATGAAAAAACAGAGACTGGGCTTTAAATTTTAACTTTAGTGATTTAATAAATGTTTGGAAATAAGAGATGATACAAAAATGTACATTTTGTTTTATCATGAATTATGTGACGTTTTAAGGAAATTTTTCCTTTAAGGTTTACAAAATATTAAGACAGACATGTGGCAAATAGGGATGAACAAAATTAACAATATATGTTGAAATATGGCAAATATATACAATTATTAATCAGTCAAACTAATATTTAACCTGTTAAACCCCACTGTCTTGTTGGTAGGTCTGTTCAAACCACATAACTGTATTTTAAATTCTGGTGCAGATGCCAGAGTAATATATAATTATATGCCAATGTCACGGTGTATCGTAGCTGGTCTTTGTAATCATGTGTAGTTGCCCCTTTTTTGCGTTTCTATGGTTCACTTCTAGAATATATCAACATAGTTTGGGCTTTTCTTTGTTGTAATCTTATGGTGTGTTTTATATTGCTTGTTTTAGAGCTGCACATTTTAATTCTGTATTTTTGTTCTATGTTGTCTGTCTGTAACTTATGTTGTCTGCCTGAGACTTTTGATCTCAAGAGGTTTTTCTGGTTAAATAAAAGTTAAATAAATAATTATGTCAGACTACATTCAGGAGGAAATGTTCATAAAACACAAGAAATAAAAACTATTTCCATGTGGCATGAAACAAGATGAGTCTTGGATTTGAATATTTGACTCTGTAAAATGCTTTTAGCTTCAGAAGCTTAAGCATGAAAAGAACAAGATGATTTTAGCAACATTAAAGCTACTCAAGAGGAAATAAAACTGGATGTTAAGGAATTAATAGGATTCTGAGCATTACCGAAAAACAATATGTCTCAGTGAATTACCCTTCATTGTATCCACCAGATAATCCAAACAGTTCAGGAGCATTAAATCAGATTTCCCCCCCTCTCTCTTTCTGCCTACAAACACCTGACAGAAACCGAGACTGTACGGCTCGGAGGCTCTGGATAAGCCCTCATGTTTTATTTGCGAAAAGCGGCCCCATTGTCCCATAAGTCACCTCGCACAGCACTCTTCTGCTTCACGCCACACTGAGCCTGTCCTACTGCGTTAGCATCACCCGCTGCTAAAGCACTTAGCTTGTGTTCTGCGTGTCCTCTGTGGTACAGCCAAACATCCATTTGGAGGTCCTAGGAAACTTTGAAGCTTTTCCACCCACACACTGAGCAAGGGAGGCGCGGGGGCACATTTGTGACGTTTCGTGAATACTTTGTCCAATAAATAGCCCTCCTCACAAATACATTAAAGCTAATCAGACATGTATGTCGCTGCAGCCCAAACAGCATGATGGGAATGAAATATGGCTCCTTCAACTGAAGGGTTTTACTGAGAGAGTCTAAACCAATAATATTTGTAATAGCCTATCAACGAGTGGTCGCACCAGTTATCCATTTGGTTGCCACATTTTATCTGTTGCCTTTTTTTTTCTAACACTTGTCAGACATTGTCACACCTGCTGTGAGAGCCAACAAGGACAGAAGGAGGGCGGAGAAGCCTCCACGTCTGCTGGAAATCAATCAACCCTTCATACACCGCACGGCTGATACGTGCATCAAACAAACACGTCTTTGTTTCACTGGTAGAAAATATATTTCAATGTTTAGGTGGCGTCGTTTGTGTGACAGCAGTAAGTGAGTTTAGTGGAATTTCAGCACAGAGACAGTTGTTCCAGCAGACGACATAAGTGACAATTTAATGCTTTGCTTTCATCTGATGTCACAGCTGCGCTCTGAAGCAGTTTCACAGCTGCCATTTTCCATCAGTTCTTTGTTGTAGATGAAGGTATTAAGAGGGAATTTTCATGGGAGGCGTATTTTTAATAGATGATTGTGAACATAATGGAGAAAGCCGAGGAACAAGCTGTCTCATTAGCAGCAGAGTGACTCGACTCACAGCAAGCATCATTACTCTGATCTATTGTTTCGTCAAGTGTGTCATCGCCAGCTAACCAACAACAGTGGCTTTCTACCTGCTTATCACCTCGCTAAAATTGGGTATTTAAAGCAGCACTTTGGGTCACAAGGGAGCAGAGAAACTCCAAAACAGACAGACAGACAAACACAGGTCCTGTCTACACATATTCAGCTGTTTCTTAAAACGGATCTTTTCCTCTATGTCTTGTTTGGTCCATGTCAGATTCAGCATGTTGAATCAGCAAAATGAAATCAGTCAATAAAATCACTCTGATTGGCAGTTCAGCTCCGTGCATGAGATGAAAGAAAACATAGGGCTAAAGTCAGGAGGGAATGAAATCGAAACAATCTTGCTATATGGGCTGATGTCAAGATGACGGCATTTTATTAGCTGGAGGCAAAACACAACTCTCCACCACAGGGCTGTAGGCTACACAGGAGTCTTAAAATGTTGTCTTGTTGTGTTACTGGGAGCCATAAGGGAAGGAGTCATGGCTCAAAATTTGAATTTGAACACAGACCAGCTGCCTGTCAACAAAAACAGAGACAAATATGTGATAAGATGAAAGGACTGGACGGAGGCGATCATCACAAATGCTCACATGTGCAGCGCACACTTCATATCAAGTTAGGGAAAAAGTATTTCTTGTTGTAGGGATGAATAACGTTATGTGTATTCAGGGTTATCATGTCCACCTCATCAGAAACTGGGGAGGTATTAAGAGGAATATTGGATTTATCCGTAACGCTAACTTTTTAGCACATTAGCTAACGTTAGCTTCGATAGCAAAACAAACAGGAGGAAACTGTTCAAGTTTTGTCCCCCTTTGTAAGATTGGCATAGTAATCAACCACAAAGCTTCCTGTGACATCATCCATCCACTGAGTGAGAGCATACGGGTCCAGTCTGGTCCCGTTGGTCCTCACGGTCCTGAAGCAAAGTTTTACATATATAAAACCACCATGGATCAAAAAATTATAACAGGAAGATTCATAATTGACCTTGTCCGCAGTTCGGGGTGTCCTGTCAACAGTTCTACAGTGGTGGTCTATGGAGAAAGTGCTCTTAGGGCTGCAGGGGATTTTTCTTTACTGCAGTACCGTCAATGGCCACCGGGAAAAATTGGAGGCAAGCCTGAGCAGTGTTCCTGGGGGCCGGGTTGAGGCATTTTACGAAATACGCTTTGTTTTATGTCCATATCTAGAGTTAGGTTAGAAAAGCGATAACCACTCTGATGTCTGTGTGCTGAATATAAGGCTATAGCCAACATGTGCTTCTCACATTTTAGAGGCTGGAACCAACCAATTATTACCTTAAAGTATCCAGAAGTTGTTTCAAAAGAGAGAAAGTCAACATGCTTTGAGAGGTGTTTATATGTTCAAAAAAAAACATTGGTGAGGACCAACGCCAAACTACATTGTATCTCAGTTAAAGGAGTGAGTTTATGGAACAGTTGTGGCGAGGAACTGAGAACATGTAGAACATTAAGCAGGTTTAAACAAAAGTTAAGGTGAAGTGAATAACATTGATCATATTGTTCCAATGCATTGTTCTGCTGGGAAAGCTTTGGTTCTGGCATTCATGTGGATACCACCTGACATGTTCCACCCACTCAAACACTGTTGCAGACCAAGTACCCCCCCTCATGGCAGCAGTACTCCCCAATGGCAGTGGCCCCCCAGCAGGATAATGCACCATGCCACTGCAAACATGGCTCAGGAACGGCCCAAGGAATGTGACAAAGACCTCAAAGTGTCAACCTGGCCTCCAAATTCCCCAGATCCCAATCTGAATGAGCATCTGTGGCACGTGCCATTAACCCACCTCACAACCCACTGGACTAAATGGATCTGCTGCCAACGCACCACAGGACACTCCCAGAGATCCTGTGTCCATGCCTCGACAGGTCAGAGCCAGGTCCGATCCAAGGAGGCCCCACCTTGGATTAAGGGTACATTTGGGGTACCGGCACATCACAAGAATCCTTGAGCAGATTGGGACCTGGGAAATTTAGAAGCCAGGTCGACACCTTGAGCTTTTCCTCACGCTCCACAGGCCATTTCTAAACAGTTTTTGTAGTGTGGCATGCTGCTTTTTTCTGCCATTGGGGAGTACTGTTGGCATGAGGGAGGGTACTTGGTCTGCAACAGTGTTTGAATGGGTGGAACATGTCAGGTGGTATCCACATGACATGCATTGGAATAAAATAATCAAAGTTATTCACTTCACCTGAACAAAATTATCAAAGTTATTCACTTCACCTGTCAGTGGTTTAAATGTAATGGCTGATCGGTGTACAAGGTATTGATCAAATATGAAAATGGATGATCGGACTGTAATACTGACGTAGAAGAACAGGATACAGGAACTTAAGTGAATGTGCTGCAGACAACTGTACGATGAAATAAGATTAAATAAATCAATGTATAGGAATCACTGGGTTATTGTATGAAGCGTGTGCATATGTGATCGCTACTAATTGTTTTGGCTCTGTCTGTTGAAACTACTGGGGCACTTTGTTAGAACTATTAATTGTGGTTGCATTAAACTATTAAAAGAAAAGTCCAATCACAATGTAATGTAATGTAATGTAAACATCACAACATTTAGCCAACACCAACTTGTTCTAATTTTTATTTTTTGATACCAAAGACACCACAATGATCCAATCAGCTTAACTTAATCAGCTGAACTATGAGTCATAACCTCTGAACAGCAGCTGGAGTAAACCATTTTCTCCCTCCATCACCTCCAGGTCCAGATGTGCACCACTGGCCACTTCCATCAGGCCTCACTATGAGAGAAGACAATGAGAAATAGTTCACAGCTTTGCAGCAGAGGCCTTTGGGTGAAGTTTCTCACCGACACTGATGTTGTAAACCATCAAACACACTGACGCAGGCTGTGTTTGTGTTTTACACATCAGCATTAATCACTTGTAAAGAAGAAAAAATAAAAAAGATCTCGGTCATGTCAGAACTTCAAGGCTCGCAAAAAAACGTATTCAGTCTGTCGTTTGCCGTCTGAACATTTGTCGAGCACAGTAACCCCAGTTCATTGCCTCCACCTCTCCTGGATCTCAGGACTGTTATGTTTTTATAATGACAACAAAGTGGATGCCAGCAGCGACTGTGTTTATTGTTTCATACAAAGCAGAAAACAAAACTATGAACTCAAAAATGTTCCGAGAGATTTGCCAGATCTACTACTGTGAGAATGTGTGTTACATATTGTTTGCAACTCCGATACAAAAATAAATCCTTTTTTTTTTCTGGCAGTCTGTCAGCCTCTCTGTTTTTCTCACACACTTTTTATTTTGGATCTTGGAGAAACGAAAGCACAGAGATGATCTTGATCTTACAACTGGCTGAAACACACTTTAAAATCAAAGTGTTTCCTATTATACTAAATCACTCCCACTCCTAACAAGAGGAAACGCTGAAGAAACGACCCACTGGGACCATTTAAATTATCATTTTCTCATGAAGTGAAACTAGCAGATAAAAAGCAAACTCCACAGAGATTTTCCTCAACATGGGAAAAACATGTGAAAGAAAAACTCTCTGAATCACATTCCCGGAGCACAAAGTCATGAGAATTTTTTTTTAAAGTAATTATTCAAAGACATTTTAAGGCTCTATAAGAGCTAAACTCAACCACACAGCTGATGTCTTCATATTTCAGAGGGGCTGCCGTCTGAAACACAAAGAAACTGTGAACTTATTGAAAAATAAACACCATCACAACATCCTCCCTCGGCAATAAGGTCTTCACTTCCTGTTTGTGTATGGAATATGGGACACAGAGGGTTATGCTATTTAAACCAAAGGGCAGCAGATTCCCAGCCAGCAGAAGCTGGTGGGATCCGAAAGTCTGCTGCCAGCTTCTCAGGGGGACGAGAAGTGGGTGGGAAAAGGCAGAAAGCAGGAAAACAAGATAATGATGCAAACGAGGATGGAAAAGAGGATAATTAAACGGGGGGGATGGTATTTGGTCACGTAACTGTGAGGCAGAAGACACAGCATGATATCACATCTGCACAACTTTAGATCATTTAAAGTTGTTCTAAACAAAGTTCAACATTTTTGAAGTTTTGAGTGTCAGTCGAGCTCCAAAAATAAAAAATTAAAACATAGCAGCAGATGATTTAATCACAGCAGGGAAACCCTGACGTCACACTGTAACACAAACAAACAGCAGCTCCTGTGTTCAGTGAGATGAAATTACTGTCTTTGTCGCGGTTGTGATCATTTAGACTTGTGAAGCGGTGTGTCTGTGTCACTCTGCATTTGTTACTGTGAAGTGCTGTTAAGTTTTGTTGAGTCAAAACACACCCAAAACACACATTAAACATGGCTTATAAGCGACAATTTCAAACACAAGTACTCAAATTTGCCTCTAAGACTAGCGGCTAGTGGAGATTTCCTCTACTAAGCAGGGACCACAGCAACATTTACCAAAGGTAACATGACAAAATTCAGCTCCATTATAACTCAAAATGTTCACAAAGTACTTGTCTTTATCTGGACACATTTTCCCCAAAAAAACAACATGCTAACGTTATTAGCACAAGCCTATGGCATTTTACATTGTATAAATTAGCCTAGTGGCTAGCAGACATTTCCTCTACTCATATGAAGCCAGGGACAACAGCAGCAACAAAGGTAACGGTACAAACTTCGGCTCCATTACAGCTCACAAGGTTCTCTGACAAAACAACTGTCTCATACTAAACACGCTTTCCAAGCAAATATAACATGCTAACGTTATTAGCACAAGCCTATTTTACATTGTGTAAATTAGCCTAGCGATGAGTGGAGATTTCCTCTGCTCATATGAAGCCAGGATAAATAACACACAAGACCTAAAATGCCATTTTGTGGCGGCTTTATCATCTTCACAATTCATTTTAATTGGTTTCTTATCTGTTGAATAAAAGTAAATAAAAGCTTTGTTTCCACTGAGGGAAATGTTTTCAGCTTACAAAAATAGACAGGAGGTCTGTGTCACTGTGACGTGTAGTTGCATTTCTGGGGAGCTGCACATCAGGCTCCAGCATAGGTTAGGGTGTAGACTTTGAGAAGACGCAGAAGTATAAATCTTGCTTAAGTCTCACTTTTAGTTCAGTTTTTAATAGTAAGGTTTTAGCAGCTGAGCATACGACTGGATAACTGAGACTTAAATTACACTGCACGAGTTGTGTGAGAGTTTGTAAAGTGATGTTTCGTCATAGCTTTGCTGTTGAATGTGGTCTCAAATCAATCAAGAGGTCAACAGGTTTGCCGTTTTCCGTGATAGCATGCAATAAAAAGTTTTCCTCACAAACTGAAGGTAACACAACATGACAGACTGGTTTACAAATGATCATATTGTGGGTAAAGTATTTCTTTAACACACAAACATCAAACATAAGACTGGTATTGATCATCTCATCTCACTCTCAGAAAGTAATCAGAGCATATTTCACAAAATGATTAAATCTTTGAATACATTACAGGGACTAAAGATGGATGGATAATTAACTTTATTGTCCATCTCAGTGGAAATTTGTCTTTGGCTTGTCTCAGAAATCAAAGGTACAGACAGAAGCACAACACAGCATTAAAAAACATACAATTTAACAATATATAAGATATAATGGTGCAAATAGGCAGATAGAACCAATAGATGCAATAAACAGAGGAGCACATCTTATAAAAATAGTAGTAGTAATAGTAATAGTAGTTCCCTGATAAAGTCATTCTGCGTTCATTGCGTGTATAACATAGGGAATAAAGGACTTCTTATAAATGTTCTGACTGGTTCTAAGGGCCCCAAATCAACGCCCAGATGGAAGCAGCTCAAACTGAGTGTAATGGATGTGAGGCATCGGCAGTTAAATGTTCGGGCTTCCTGTGTACAGCACTGTCAGATATGTTGCGGAGTTGTTTCTCTGACTTTCCAATCACCTTCCCTGCATGTGATTATAGTCAAACACAAGTGTGATTTATTTCATTCAAGTAAGTGCAAAGAGAAAATGGCAAAATTGTTCAATGTCACAACAGCTCCTTTGACACCAACATTTCCAGGAATTTCTTTACCGGGGTAAAAGAATTCATGGTAATCTGTGTGGTTTGCGTTTCCACCGCACCTCAAAGTTCTGGAAAATTTATTCATATCAGGCTGATGATGTATGGGGGAGTGGTAAAAGAAACTGCACTACAACTTTTCACGATTTTGTTTCGGGGTGTTCCTTATATTTAGCTGTGCCAGCTTGTCGACTATTCTTCCATAGACTTGGTTGTTTCGAGTCGCCGACTTGTCCCAGTGAATTTCTTCCTCAGCAAATACGCTCAAAAGAGCCTGGACCTCATCGTTCAACCACTTCTCGTAGCTTCTCTGTTTTGCTCAATGTTCCAAATGATCAAAACACAAAGGAAGTGAAGCTTGTAGAAATGAAATAAAGTTTGCAGCCACACTGGCACGGAAGTGTGGAACGCTGCAAGTGTGTGCTCCACCAATCAGCGAAGAATTCCAGGGAATCTGAAAAGTCCTACCCCCCTACTAGGTACTTTTTTCAGGGGTTGAGGGAACGTTTTTTCCCTGGGTAATTCCGGTTGAAACACACCGATGTTTTTCAAAATCCTGGGTAAATGATAAAAGTCCCTGCGGTGGAAAAGGGGCTAATGTTATCCTGTGATGTAACTCTACAAACCTCAGGTCTGCACTTGTATCCAGATCTGCCCCAAAAACTAAAACCACTTTTTTTCTTGACACATTGTTTAACTCTTACTGGAATCTGTGAACAAGTTTTCGGGATATTCAGGATAAACTGCTAAACAAATGGGAGCTCAGTGGAGATAAGCAAACGGTAAAAATCATGTGAGAGGTCGGCCTCAGTGCTGAACCTGCACGCAGAGGAAAGACATGTTTAACTCAACCACTTTGTTGCTTCCTCAATCCAAAACTCTTGATCTTGTAAATACAGAAGATGCACTCGACAAGACTGAAATCTCAACACAGAGAACGTAAAGAGGAAAAATTTGCATATACTTTTACTTTATACGAGTGCTCAGTGTTACTGTGTTTACATGTAGCTGTAATATCCAAACCCATAATGAGGACAGTGCGTACATAGCAGCCTGTAGATATTCAACCAGTGCAGGGATTTCAAAGACAGGAAGGCCTTCTGATAACAATCAGACCCACCAGAGCCTGTGACGCCCTCCGCCTGCAGGCACTCTGTGCAGCACCCAAACAGAGTGGACCATCTCCAGAAAATTCAAACGGTGTTTGGACACTTTCAGCTCAGCTGTGAGTCGCGGACATGTTCTGGTTTTGGGCAGCGTCACTGGAATGTAAACTCACCACCACCCACTCATAAACACCGAAGACTTCATAATGAAATACAGCAAAAAGCTCAATTTTCACATGTTAAGTTTCCATGATTTGGACTCAGTAACAATCAATGCTGCTGCTGGATTTCATTTCTCTTGGGGGAATTCTTCTTTAAACGAACTGTGGTTACTTTCCACTTATTAGATTAACTGTGTGTGTATTTGTGTTAGTTTTATCAACACAAACGTTGTGTTTGAGGGTGTCACTTTGAGGCAGATGTGTGTTTGTTATGATTAGATGAAGATGATCACAGTGTCGACTGTAGCCACTGGACTGAACCATTTCATCTTTTCTCAGCAAACTTTTCCTCTTTGTTCTTTATCTGTTTGTTTGTTTGTTTGTTTTGTTTGGAGGGGTTTTTTTGGACAGATTTCACAGACATAAAATGTTTAGCATATTTCCAGTGGCACCTCACAGTGATGTAAACCAAACAAACTTTCCAAACTCTCTGTGGACATTAAAAAAGCCTGTTTGATAAAAAATTAAAGTGAGCCTATAAATTTCAGACACCCCTTAAATTTTGATTACAGGTTGTTGTAGGAAAATGCAAATGTGGCCCAGGATCTAGAATACCACTTTGCACCACAAATGCATAATTTTTATGATTTCTTTTTTTTGCTTTTACAGAGATTTTATGCAGACTGACTGTAAGAGGCTTTCAGAGCACCGTGCCGACAGCTCGACATGCTTCTGTCTACCACTGGAGCCAGCTGAGAGCTGCAGCGTGCTATTTTTGTGGTGTGTGAGAGATGAAGCAACAGTGGCGGGGGTATTAAAATTTTAGTGTACCATGGTGGACTTTAACCTGTGATGTGACGGTTTACATTTTTAAATGCATGAAACATGGGAAACAGAGCGTGGCCTTTTAGACCTCAACACGTCTGACAAAAAATATCAACACTGTATTTCAAATGTTGGCGGAAAAAGAAAATCTAATGCCCATTTTAATATTAACTTGTAGCTCGAATATTATTACAAACTTTACAGTCTGCTCATATTGACTAACCTCCTCTCAGACAAAATGGAGCAACAACTATTCTTTAATTTTTTTTAGCAATGCTAGCAGCATAGCTCTGAGGATGATACTGGCTGTCAATCGCTCCACCATTTTGGACCAGACTAAAAAATATCTCAAAAACTATTAAATGGATTACCATTACATTTTCCATAGAAGGTTTTGCCACCTACATAATAAATCCCTGTGACTTTAGTGACGCCATGGCATTGTACGTTTCTGCATACCACGGATATATTACATTTGTACATTCTTACATAGCTGACTGTGTTTCAGCAACATTGTTGTTAACATATGGTTCGGTTTAGGCACAAAAACCACTTGGTTATGGTGAGAAAAAGATCATGTTTTGGCTTAAAAATACCCGGCTGTGGGGACACAATCCCCACTGGAAAAGCAGTGATGTCGCCGTAGAAAACAATCGCTTTTTTAGGTAGTATTCCCATTGGAAAAACAGCGACGGGTCCCTAAAAAACATATCCACGACTGGGGGGTAACAAATGGCAGGAAACACAGTGATGGGTTCCTAAAACAAAATAGCTGCTGAAAACGCAGCAGAAACTCCCTAAAAAACAACCAGATCCATTGTTAGCTGGTTTTACACAGTGGTCTACACCTTGGCAGGCGCCTGGCCTTGTCAATTACAGTTGTCAAATACCAGCGCATTTTCACACCCTTTTATGTGAGATATCGATGGCAAAGGCACCCTTTAGCATCTTGATGAGATGTGCAGGGTTTAACACTAACTCCAAACCACACCTTTATCCGAGAGACCGCGGTACATGTCCTGTTTGAAACCAAACCTGGTTTTATCAGAACTTTAAGTGCGGTCATCACACGTGGCGTCACTCATGTGCTGTATTTATGTCCTGTTACGTAACAAACTTACTTATTTCATCTCAAAACATGATCTTTTTGTCTAAACATAACCAGGTAGTTTTGTCGCCTAAACCAAACTGCGACTGTTTCACAACATTAACCACGTTACAATGTGTTTCAGCTATAAAATGAACTATCAGAGTCAGCCAACATACTTTTTCTTATTTTGCACAATGAATGAATATCACATACACTTAAAGTATTGTATTTCATGTCTCCATCTTCTGGTGGGTCATCACGATAAAAGTATGCATTGCCATGAAATGTGATGCAGACATTCATGTTGCCGTGGATTGACTATAATAATTCTGGTTATCTTTTGATTTCATCATCAGGTAAAAACTCAGTTTGTCCAATAATCTGATTCATGACCAAATACCTGCAAAACTGATGAGCTAATGAGTGCTAATTAGAAAATATTGCCATGCTAACAAGCGAAACCCAACATAATACACACTTACACTATCCTGCTACACATCAGCATGTTAGCATGCTGATGTAAGCATTTGGCTCAGTGTAAAAATATAGAACATATCAAGAGTACTGCAGAGTGCTGGCAAGTACAAACCAAATATTCTCACATCACAAAACTTCATGGTAAAAGATAAACTGGACTTTTGTCAGGGAAGCTGCAGTATTTCATCCAAGAACAACCTCACATGTTCCTAAACGTTGCCTTTTTTACACTCTTATTTAAATCTCTAACATTCACCATGCCTTACAGTGCAGTTCACAGTGCAGTAAGACCTTTGTAAGTGTTGGTAGGTAAATCTCACAGAGCATCAATCACCGGACTCCAATCCAAACACATGTTAAACGCACATTGTTCCCGCTGTCCGTCCACAGACCCGAGGCATGGCTCTCATCTAACAGACAATAACAAGGCAGTTGATAGCAGCAGGACGTAGTTCAGTCCCACTTAGAGACACTAAATCAATCTGTTTCAAATAAACAATGGGCTTTTACACCACTTGCTCATCCTGAAACTTGAGTTTGGAGTGTGACACTTCTAATTTATTACAACCTAGTGAGAAACAGATGAGTAAGGTTACCCAGCTTCGCTCTTCCTCGTAATTCTGCTGCTTATCATTTATCATCTGCTCGAGCTGTGAAACCTAAATATTCCTTCCTGCATTTAGGAGAAGCTATTTTTAGGAATCCAGACTGTTCTTTTTGTATAGTGACATTAGATGCAGATAAAATCTCATTTTGCACAAGTTATTGCACCTTTTGAAATGAAGTTTAATTTAAGGCAGTACAGGAGGAGGTGCACATTAATAATCCTCCAGGACTGTAACATGCTCATGTTTAACCCAAACAATGTGTCATGTGACTGCAGTTGGTTCAGATCGAGGTCGGAAAACGCTCTCACCACAAGCGAACCGTACCGGAGATCGTTTGGAACCAAAACAAGACCACATCTTCAAGAAGGTCACGGAGTGCGATTACTGTGTTCACACCTGCCCAGGGGCAAACAAACCTAAGTTCGACTGAACCAAACCAAACTGTACAGGTGTGAAAGCACCCTTAAAAGTCAGGATATCTCGGCCTCTGCAGCATCGGCTTGTTCCTTTCTTTTTACAATAGGCCCGTTTCCACCACAGGAACTTCGGGGTAATTTTACGGGGCGTGTCTCCACCGCAGGAACCACCCCCGAAGGACATTGTTCCGGAACTTTTACAGGGGCTAAACAAGTCCCTGCCTCGGAGAAGAGCCCCGAAAAAACTCCTGGGTGGGGCTTGGGGTTTACTGGGTGCTGATTGGATATACTCAAGGCGGGATGTGACGTCAACACAAAGCAACACAAGAGCCGGCATTTTTAAAACTCAGCAGCTCTCGTTCATAGCTTCCACCGCCATGTTAACGAAGAGACACACCAGAAACCCAGCAACCACCTCAGCTCCTTCCATGTTGATAATCGTCTTTCTTATGTCTGCTTTCTTCTTCTTTCTTCTGCTTCGTACTTCTTTGTTGTTCTTCTTCTTTGTTTCTTTGCCACGTCGCCCCGGTCAAAATGGTCGTGCAACGATTACGTCACATCCAGAGCCCTGTAACTTTACAGGAACCTTCCTCCTACTCCGCCACACTATGGAGACATGGCGGTTGAGAGGGCCAAGCGAGAGGACGTTCCTGTAAAGTTCCTGTCCCTCAGGAGGCAGGAAGGGGGGCCCTACAGTTTGTTAGTCCAGCCCTTTTTTAAATCATAGATAATAATAAGGTGTTAAATATCTAATGAAGTGAGTGCTGATAGTATTATATATTAATGTACACCACAGTTCAGCACTAACAGTGAACTAACTGCTCAAGAGAATTACTTTTTTATCCTCAGAAAGCTCTTGGCTGTTTTTTGTTACTGGAAAAAAATGTGAATTTATCATCTTTATGAAGTGCAAGATATTTTTAGGCACATCTTCAATCTGTGAGGCACTAGGGAAGTTTATACAGGAGCAGTGGAAACAGATTTACTGAAACTATTTGGTTTGTTTAAAAGTACGATCACACAGAAACATTAAAGAGCATGATTAAGCATCTACAGTTTACTAAAGATTTTTAAAGTCCAGGGTGTAGGACTTAGTAGCATCCAACAGTGGGGATGCAGAACTCAAACTTCTCCTGTGTCTAAGTATGTAGAAGAACTACAGTGGCTGACGAAGAAACGTGAATAGCAGGATCTAACGCCAGAGTTTGATTTCTGGGCTACTGTGAGATATTTCACACCGTATATAAATGTCTCATTCTAAGGTAACGAAAACACAACAATTTGTATTTTCAGGTGATTACACACTAATGAAAACATAGTTATGAGTAATTTTGCATTTCTGCAAATAAATTCCCCTGAATCCTGCACACTGAGCCCTTAACGAGCTCTGTTAGCTGTTTATTTCTGCCAAACATATCTGAACTATCCCTTTAATGTGTGTGGACAGACAGGCTCTTCTTCAGATTGACATGTGAGAGCCTGCACATGCATAATGCCAACACATTTACTCCTTCACAAAACATACTTTGTCTCATTCCAGGTATATCTACACAGGTTGAGGAAGGTTGTACATTAAATATGTTTCACAACAACTGCAAACATTCACACAAACAATGAGGCTGCTGCTAGAATCAATATTTTCTAAAGGCAGAATTTTCTTTGCAAATAGCTTTAAATTGTCACTCATTACAAGTGAAACACATGAACCGTTAAGTAAAAAGGAAAATCCAGGTTGCAATTTAGGGCTGGGAGGCATTCAGCAGAAGTAAAGAGCACAGAAGCAGCGAGCAGAACTAATTTCATCAAATATTAAACTTGGTTAGGAGACTGAGCAGCGCAGGACTCCGGTGGGATTTCCCTGCAGTCCGTCTGCAGGAGGAGAACTGGAGGATCATGGGACATTTCACACAGGAAGTGGACGTGGGTGGTAGCCATTTTGAAAAATGATTGATATGAAGTACTGCGAGAAAAATATCAAATCTGGTCTGTGGCTTTGCAAAATTGGCTGAGAAATCCCACCTCAAAGCTTTTGACCCACAAATGAAACTCTTTTTTTTAATCTGTGATCTGTGATGAATGTTCCAAAGCAAAGATTCACTTTAGCTTTTAGTTTTAGGAGGTTTTTTTATCCTGTGGCCTTCTTCTGTGATATCATTTTTAGCGTTTAGGGATTATAGACATTGAAAAATGACAGGATTCTTTTTCAGGGCTGTTTATAGATAATGAGCTGCTAATGCTAACACATCTCTATGCAAGTCCAGCCCATCTGGCAGAACGAAATGTCAACCTGGTCTCACTCTGAAGTTGATGAAAAATGGTGCTTGAGCAATGACTTGCAGCGTCAGACACTGACGATAAAAACAGTCAGCGTGATACGTGGCCAGTCACTGTTCTAGTTCTGCGGTACCCGACAGGGCAGTAAATGGCACTGATTTAATTTAATGAGAGTTCTTCTTGAACACAGGCATATTTCCAAGGTGGCAGTCACTTACAAGGGCCCATTCTCTACCCAGTACATTAGTGAAGAGCCCATTTACGCCCTTTAGCTGTGTTCCAAAGGAAACCACAATATCAGCATTCAAACACCTTATCCAGGTTTCAGATCACAGTCTGACTTGTGCACAGGTAACATAGAAGTTAGTCAGTAAAACACAGAATGTGGGGAAAACTCATGTAATGATACTCTCAGCCAAGTCACCAGAATAAAGGCATATTGTCAAAGTGGCAATCACTCATAAGGGCCCATTCTCCACCCAACACATTCAGTGCGTTTACATGCAGCTTGAGAAAATCAAATTAGTGGCTTAGTCCAACTGAAACCGGACTTTTAAATGCATGTTAACAGCTTAGTCCGACTGAAATTGGACTATCTGTAGCTCGACTAACACACCTAGATAATTCGAAAATCCAACTATTGCTGCATGTATCCACTTACTCTGTCTGGAGTCGGAGTCGGCATTCTGTGCGCGCACCACTTTTTCTTTCGTGGGCTTTCACCCAAAAGAAGAAGGAGATGACGTAGCAGCAGTGCAGTAACTCCCGGAAAAACAAACAAACACCATGGTGACCGGGAAGCAGAAGACGCACTTCTGGACGGATGAGGAAACTGCATTCATGCTCTGACAGCTAAAGGAGCTAAATATTTTGAAGTGTATGGATGGTAGGAAAATGTGAAATGCTGATTTATTTTAAAAATGTGCTGAACAAGAACCAGAACTAGTTCAACAGGCACTATATTAAAAAGGACACAGTGCTGCCTATCGAGGTGTAGTCAGACGTACTTGGTCAGAAATTCGATTTCCTCTTCTGCATGTATACTCAGACAAGACAAGAAGTCTGACTTGACTGATTAGCCGAGCTATGAGCTTAGCTCATATTTACGCCCCTGGTTTGGAGGAGAACGTATTATAAAGGATGTGGGACACTGAGTATTTAGGCCATTGAAGAACACAGCACATAACTGCAACTGCAACACATCAATCAAATCAACAGAGCTTTAAACAGACAACTAAAAGAAATGATAAAATTAGTTTCAATAAGTCAACACTTTGAATAAAGCTGCAATCTTTGTCACTACAATCACTGGGTCAATATCGTCTGAACACAGCAGAGCTGCACGTGAAAACAGGTCATCAGGTGACTTCCTCCTCTGTCTTGAAATATTAAAAAGGTCCACATCCTGTAATGGCATGAATTCTCAGGCACTTGTAGTTAATCCAACACGTCTAAATATTAAGAGAGGGACTGACACAAAGTGTTGTTTCAGTTTATTTGCTCCTTGATATGTTGGAGGAACATTTTAATACTTCAGATGAATGTAAACCAGGTAAATCATGCACAGATACACACACTCATACAAAGCAAGACGTTAAATGTGATATTTTTCTTCAACCTAGTTTGGTTCTCAATTCAATATTATTTTTCTTGTTTGTTTGTTTGATTTGATTGTTTGTTTTTAAACAAACTTATTGCTTCTTTTTTGTTAATTTCCATCTGATCTTGTCTTGTTAAGCACTTTGGGCTGCATCCTTTCAAAAATCCTTTAATTTAATTTTATTTTATTTTATTTTTTATGTTAATTATATCAGTGCTTTATCATTATCACATCACTGGAATACTATTTGAAGAAGGAATTAAACAAAATATTTAAATGGCCAATAATAAGAATCGAGCTGATGAACATCTGTAAACGTAATCAGTTAAAGATTAATAGCTAATGATGATGAAATACAGTCATCATCATCATCATCATCATCATCATCACAGACACTGCAAAAAAATTGTATTAGGAAAATCTTTGCTCAAACCAAAACTGCTTAAAATAAACAAAGTCTACAAATGTGTTCATACGTGTTTTAATCCTTTTTGGTGACATGAATAAAAAGTAAAAATAAGTGTGATCATGTCTGATATCTTGCTTTCTGAGTGAATCTTCCTGAAGCCAAGATACTGAAATACGTTTTTAGTCTGTAAAAAAAGACACTTTACACTGAGTGCCTTCAGCTTTACTTTGTTTGTAAGACAGAATGCCTAAATGCCTAAAATATACAGACATGATGAAAGTTTTAAGCATTTAAACAAAAAAAAAACAGACTGTAAAGAACATCTAAAGTGAAAGTTATCTAAAGAGTCCATGTGAATCATCCTGAAAATCCACCTCACTCCCAGAAAGTGCAGCCTATTAGTCATCCTCTGCTCTCCTCTGGCTGCAAAGCGACTGCATGAATTTTATTTGGGAAAGTGGAGCTTCTGTACTTCAGGTGGACATTTTAAGGCCGTGGCAGGTGCTGTGCTGGGAGGCGGGGGCAGTAATGGGGGAACTGAGGGAGAGAGAATGTTTTTTGGGGGGGTTACAGTGAGGTGCATTACCCGCGGGCGGCCAATAGGTTGGCACTATCCCATCGCCCTCCATCGCCTCCACTCAGCTCCTCCAGCTGAGGCGTACTTAGCACCATTCATAATGCATGGTCACCACCCCTCCATGCACTGGCCTGTCATGGCTTGTTCCCTTCGACAACTCAGCCCAACTCTACTTTTCCCCCTAAGAGGATGCCAGCGGTTGCATAATTTAGATGCTGCCCGCTGTTTTCAGGGCTCATCTCTTATCAAAAATGGAACAGAACAGTTTCTGGGGGAGTTTTATCTAAAGGGGGCGATGGAAGATGTTCCAATTGAGACAATGGACGTAAAACTTCTCCAACTTTTCCTCTACAACTTTACGATGACGTTAGCATCATGCACGGCTGACTGCCTGCATGTATACAGGACATAAACCTCGACACAGGATGAAGAACAGACACATGTACTGCATATTTCAAACTACATATGTTTGGATTAATTTAAGAAGCCAGACAAGAGAATCTCATTTTAATTCAAGCCTGCGTCGATTAATCCAACGTGTTTTCTGACTGAAGATTCGCTCTTCTCAGCTGTTTTCTACCATTGAAGTAAAATTTAAAGTGACTTTGGCAGATAAAACATTCCCCCAACGATGAGTCTGAATGTCTAAATATGAAATTATGTGTCTGAGCACGTGTGCGTTTATCAGGGAGGATCAAAGTAAAACATATTTAATAAATCAGAGTATTGTTTTCAATGGAGTTAATAGAGGGGAAACAAAAGGCCCATTGAAGGTAACTCATGCAGCCGTTGTGGCCAGCTGCAGTCGGGCAGATCAAGGTGACTGAGGTCACGACGAGAAGAAAGATATTTGAGAGAGATGAAGAACACCTGCTGAAAATATCTGACATCACTCTGATAAAGAAAAGACATGGGCCACAGTGTATCTGCTAATGTGTCTTTAGTTCAGTCAGTGGATGTAGGTGCCAGAGATTAAGGGAATACACCGTGGAAAAAAGTTTAGTCAGGCATCAAAAGACTTTTCTGTGATGGAAAAACCAAAGTACGTCAAAATTGTTGTCTGTGCAGTAAAAGGATGCAAATACTTTAGAAACTAGTGCTACTTGACCAGAGGAAACACAGGAAAAAGAGCTCTGGCATCTGCTTTTGCTCAAAAGGTAGAAAACCTTCAACTACCAGAATGCACTGTGCCACACCGGCCCAATAAACACTCCCGCTGGTGGGTGACCTAATGTGAGCTCATCTGTTTTTGACAGATGAAATAATCGTACAGTGACCTCTGGCGAAACACAGACGAACAATAGCCGTGCTTTAAAGTCGTCATGATACACGGCGGCACCAGGGGGAAACACAGCTGGACAACAACAAGAGTTAAGGCGATGGAAGTCCGAGAAGGGCAGGGAGGTTTGGTCCAACAACCACCAACTTTTACCCGTGTTCACTTCCTGTAAGATTGTAAGGCCAAACCTCGTTCTTTTGTCCTCAACCCAACCATATGCTTTTGTTGCTGAAGGAAAAAAAACATCAATTCACGGTGTTGTACCGACGTTCTGCTTTTATTTTGAAAGAGACTGTATGCAAACTGTATATTTCTTGTGAAAATTGAAGTGTATTTTAAAATCAGACATTGCATGTAACAGGCTGAAGCTGACATGGCGTCCCAGAACGTCCCAGGGTACCTTACATGTCATATATCGATAAAGAAAGTCCATGACCAAATGTTAATATGTGACGAGGTCGGAGTGACAATGTGTTGACTATATAGCAACATATTGACTCTACAGTACCTTCCTACAAAATCAGATGCATTAGTAGTGGTTGAGTAAATGGAGATTATACTTGTTCTGAAACCCAGAAATAATTAATATATTCGAAACACATATGCAATATATACATATAAATTCCTGAGCCATGTTTGCAGTGTGGCATGGTGCATTATCCTGCTGGGGGGCCACTGCCATTGGGGAGTACTGTTGCCATGAGGGGGGGTACTTGGTCTGCAACGGTGTTTGAGTCATGTCAGGTGGTATCAACATGAATGCCAGAACCAAAGCTTTCCCAGCAGAACAATGCATTGGAACAAAATAATCAAAGTTATTCACTTCACCTGTCAGTGGTTTGAATGTTTTGGCTGATTGGTGTATATACTGTACAACATACTGGAAATGTATGTCATTACATATATCCCCAAATAACTTATTAAACGTATAATGTAAATGTCTGTATTAGACTGTTTATGGAAAATATATTGATGTTCCATTTGAAGATAATTGTCAAGTTGTTTTCTGTCTCAGATTGTGTTAAACTGGTGGTGTGGAAGAACACACAGCACACAGAAAAAAGACAATGACAGGCGCAGTTTTACATCACGCTCAGTCTGTTTCCCATTGACACGATCAAGGTGCTGCTGTAGTGCTCTTAAATGATCTTATTCACTCTTAGCGCACAACCTCTGCTGCGGCTCTCACTTAGCATGCTACAGTCTGTATAGCATGTGAACTATGTGTGTGTCACGGTAAGTGCTTTCACATAATCGAACCATCACGGCAGCAGATAACAGGCTGTTGAGCTCCATCTGACAGAAACAACTAATCACTTTCTAAACTAGTCTGGGCTGCACGATGCATCAAGTTTGTCTACATGCACACCAGCAACCTGGGTTACAGTCACATTACAACATCTGTTTATTTTGCTCTCATGTGACACAGATCGGATCTTTTCAGGGTAGTTTGGACACAGAAATACAAATTTTCCCGATCAAATCTGGGCCACTTTCATATGTGGTCCTTAATCTGATACATATCTGATTACTGGCCATGTGATGACTGTGGAAACAGTCAGAAATTCATGTTGGTTTTTCCACGTCATACTGCATAGAAGCAAAACACTCTCCTAAGTGTCAGATTGGTAAGCTGCCCCAGCTGCCATCCAGTAGACTCCGACTGCCAGATGCTTGCCTACATTTTGAGTCCTGCCCTGGACATCCTTAAGTTTTGGAGGGACTGTTCCTCTGTGAAAGCAGCCTTCTGACTCCTCTCCTGCACCCATGCCTCTCTCTCCACAGATCTGCAAACAATAGCTGCTTATAGAGATATAGCTACGGCTTTTGCATTCCTTCTTCTCCTCACCTTTAACCTCAACATAAGGCGAACGGTCATCTGATCTCTGCAGCAAATCTGTCTGGAGATTGCACTGCTATGTAATTCATCTTTTTCCCAACTGCCTGTCTTGCATCTGTGACATTTTCTGTTGTTGTTCCAAAGCGGAGACCCCTTCACGCTGATGTCAGATCTGGGTCACTTCAAACATGAACATGAATAGTCTAGGCAGAACGATCAGATCTGTGGAGAGGGTCTGAATTGAGCACTGAGCCCTGTAATGTGAACTTAGCACTGGTTTTGAGTTTTGGATCTTTTTAAACTCCACATTCAGTCACTGACTGTAAATTCTGGACTGAATGACTTCCCTCAGCAGTTAAAGATGAAACCAGGTTTGGCTTCTGTCTGTCATGGCTGAATTTACCACATGGCTAGATTTGGTCTCTTCATCTAATCAACAATGGTAGACCAACAAACTGCAACTACGGATATGTTACATTTGGAGATCAATTGAAACTTTACGTTTCTTTCCATTTTAACAATGCTGTGGTTTACATGTGGTTATGTTTAGGCACAAAAAGTATTTGGTTATGGTTCAGAAAAGATCATGTTGGGGTTTAAAAAACACAAGCACGGCTGGAGAGGTCGATGATGTCTTGGTAAAAACAACCACTTTTTATGTTTCGGTAAATATATCCACTTTTCGCTGTACTATCCAGGAAGGAAATGTAGTGATGTCTCTGTGAACAACAACCTCTTTCTGTGGCACGAACCCTGCTGCTGTAAAAACAGTGACAGGTTGCTAAAAGTCACTGGAAAAACTGCTGGTTTTGGTGTTTCTTGGTGTCAAACAGTGGTCTGGAGCTTGGCAGGTGTATTGACTAGGTGCCACATTATCCACCATCCCCTCCACCTCCCCATGACAATGTCAGCTCATATATGTCACTTCAGAAACGTTAATGAGATCTTGAGTGAACAAATGTAACATATGAGTGGTTTGTAGAAATGTACAATGTCAACATGGTATTCTGGCGACATTTTGTGCTTTACTGACAAACTTCTATATTAACTGAGTTGTCAGTGCACCTGTGCACGAGTCAGACAGTGATGTACATCCTGGATAAGGTGTTTGAATGATGATATTGAACACTCCAGCTAAGGGGCGTAAAGTGCGATTACACTGGGGCCTGTGAGGTGGGGGGGCCCATAGAGAGAGCAGGCTATCTAACTATGTGTTGGGCAGAGAATGGGCCCTTATGAGTTATTGCCACCTTAGAAATATGCCGATGTTCAAAGAGGAACTCTTATTAAATTCAAAAAGGTGCCATTTGCTATATATGCACTTGAAAAAGGCAAACTCATCTGTGTCATGTTTTGTTTTTGTAAAATAGTCAGTAGCATCTATAACAAGATTATATTCTTATTCTACATAAACTACAAATAAAGTATAAAAGGATTAAATTAAAAGAATAATTTCTTATTTTCTTTGATATTTTTTGTCATATACAGATGTATTGATAATTGCTGGATAATATACTCTATATGTTGATGTTGTCCAGTGTTGAGTCTCTGTTGGATCATGAAACAAGACGATATGTGCACAATAGCGTGCACTGGGGCCTGTTGCCGCTGCTCCAGCTGGCATTAGACTCTTAATATTTGCACTTTTCTCGCATTGTATTCTAACTGCTGCACATTAATGTCCCTCAGGATAAATAATAGAAAGTTTTACCATTTCATATCCTTTCTCTAAAAATTTTGTGCTCATTCAGGTTTCCGAAATCAGAATATGATGTTTATATTTACATGACCTGGATAGTGAGCATTATGTTCTTTAAAATCTGATCTGTGTCGTAGATATCATGTTTTGCACATGGATAAAGAAGCTAAATTCAGGTTTATGATGTATTATGCAGTATGTTCTGTCGAAACCTCACAACACTTACACTCTGAATGTTTAAGGATTGTTCTCTCCGGGTCTAAAGGTTTGTTTCTGTTTTAAAAAATGATCATGTCACAAAGTTCGACAGAGGCTTAAAGAAGCGACTTGGTTTAAAGCCGGTGGATGAATTTTCCATGTCTGTTTTTACGACTCAATGGCCGTCTCCACACAAAGGAGTTCATCCCCATCGCCTTATTAGGAAAGTGGTGACAAGTGGCCATTGTTCAGAGTAGAAACAGACCAGCACGTCTGCAAGTGGCGAAAACAACAAGTGAGAACAGCCCACCTAAACACAGTCCAGTTTCAAATAAATAACCACTGACAATCATAACAAACTGTATCTATGGTGTTTGTTTCAGACACACAAACATATTTTTTAGAAACTACAAATGTACATCTGCTTGACCTCGTGTTTTATATCAAGTTTGTACAATTAAAAGCCTGCGAGGTTTGAAACTGAAGGAAAGTGAAGTCAAAACAGGAAAGCTGGAGTAATTATTTTTTCTTTATAACAGCCATGTAATATTATTTCAAGGCCATGTAAATATTTATCCCAAAAATTCAGACCATGCCAACATACTGTGCCCTACCACAGAACCTGCTATTATGTGCCTCCAGCAACAATGGCCTCATATACCTCTCCATAATAGGTCATATCAGCAGCCCGGCGTGTAATTATTGTTTACTGCCACTCGGCTCCATTTATGGAGAACTGTCTTGATCTGGTGCTGAGCAGCGAGTCTGTAATCTCAAGGATTTGCAGGCTGCTCGTAAAATTACTGTCATGGATGAAAGGATTATTTAACTCCTGATTCCCAGTAAGGTCAGGATTTCACACACCAGTGAGTGGCCCCGGCTTTAAATAGGAGCCTGATGGTGAGCAGTACAGTCAGTGGGAGAAGTTATGTTGGATCACTCGACATGTACTGCAGGGCAGGTGTTGCTGTCGAGGCTACGAAGGCCACGCTCTCTCTGTTCTTTTATTTTTTAGGGATTTAGATGTTTATAATTTAGAATGGAAAATTAGACTTGGCACCACATGTGTAACTTTTGATAACATCAACATTTCAGAATGACCACAGGTCTGTTGAATGAATGAATGAACTTTATTTATATAGCACCTTTCATGCACAAAATGCAAGCTGCTGTGTTAAAAAGATGTGTTTTGAGACGTTGTTTAAAACTGTCAACTGAGCCAGCAAGTCTGATATTTAAAGGCAGGGTGTTCCATAGTTTTGGGGCGTAGCAGCTAAAAGAAGCATCCCCGAAAGTTTTGTACATAAGGAACAGATAAAAGAGCAGTTGTGGAGGATCTCAGGGTTCGTGGAGGAACATAAGGTAAAAGGGAATCTACTATATAGGAGGGGTGATGCCATTAAGAGCCTTAAAAACCAAAAGAAGAATTTTAAAATCAATTCTAAAAGATACTGGGAGCCAGTGTAGGTTACGTAAAACAGAAGTAACATGGTCTCTCTTTTTATAGAGCATAAATAGAGCAGTCAAGACAACTGGAAACAAAAGCATGAACTAGCTTCTCAGCAGCTGGCTGCCTCAGTCGAGGTCGTACCTTAGCTATATTGCATAAATGATAAAATGCAGTTTTTGTTAACAATTTAAAAATGAGCTTTAAAATTGAGACCGAGGTTTCTTACAAGAGGTTGTGTCTGTTTAGTGAGAACCAGGTCCATTTTACTTTTTGGGCCAACTAGGAGGATCTCAGTCTTGTCTTCATAAGTTATGGCTCATCCAATCATAATCCAATCATAAAAACTTGATGTGGATGCTGTGCAGAATACTGGGGTTATTATTATCCTGACAGATTGAAGAAAAAGCATCAAGTAAAGAACACTGGTGTTATCTGTGACTGTGAATCCCAAGTAAGAAACATCACCAAAAATGCTTTTCCCAACATTACCCGTGTGCAACCTCTTTTATCTCATTCATTTTAAAATTTTGCTTTTTGTTCTAAAATCTCTTAATGGACTGGCTCCTGACTGTTTATCTGACGTGTTGGTCAAATACATTCCCTCCAGATCCCTAAGATCCTCCACCTCTGGTCTACTAAACATTCCCCAGATTAAAACTAAAAAGTACAGTGACACTGCGTTCTGTGTCTCTGGCCCTTGTCTTGGAACAGCCTTCCAGAGGGCATCAGACTCTCTGATTCAGTAGACAGCTTCAAATGAATCTTAAATCAATCTTAAATCCTATCTTTTTAGATTTTAGATTCGTATTTTTTATGTTTGTGTGTGTGTGTGTGCATGTGAAGGAATCTTATTTACTCTACCTCATCCTGTCTTTGATGTGTATTTTCTCATTTTATTATGTAAATCACTTTGAGTTGCAATTGCTGTATGAATTGTGTTATACAAATAAAGTTATTATTATTATTATTATTATTGCTCAGTGAACTGCTGATTTAGTGAGTAAGTCTTTCATAGCCACAAACTCAAACACTTGACTCATCTGATTCAGACATTTATGAGGTTGTGTTATCTCAGTATGTTTATTAAAGGTCCACTGTGTATGATATCTTGTGGTGAGGCTGCATAATTGAAAGTGTGGAGTATCTAGAGTCAGTGTTTGATCTGTCTGATTGGGGCTACTGTAGAACAACATGGTGGACTCTGTAGATTGATAAATGATAAATGGACTGCACTTTTATTGCGCCTTGATAGTCTTCCACGTAAAGCCCTGTTCGGATGGGATTAGTTTGACAAAGAGACGTGGGGTAAAGTAATTATTACCAGGGATTTTAGTCCCGTCCGAACGCGCCATGTCTGTAATCATTATGGATAATATCAGTAAAAATTACAGCGACTTTTACCTTCTGTAAAACGGTCCCGAGGAAATACCATGGGTAACATCAATCCAGTACGAACTCGATCTTCTGTAAAAATGTATGTAAATATTTCGTCACGTCCTGTTTACAACTAGTTTTCCGTGTTTTTTCGATGATGGAGGCGCTTGAAGAAGCATTCGGTGTTGTCGGCAGTCGTGATAGTGGACATTCTTCTAATGATTGCATAGTCCTATGTGGGAGACCAATCAAAAAGGTCGAGAAGGAAGCACTTTTAAGAGCCACGAGACTTCTGGTTGTGTTAGGTAGGCCTAATATAAATCCATATTGCTAATCGTTGTGTACACACAATCCTGATCATGGGCAATATTTCATATTGGGCTAATCACTGATTATTATTATCCTTCAGCCGATGCTTACAAGAAGCAAAGTAGCACACACATGCTGAAGGGAGGTGACGCCAGGGCGCAAACTGAGTTACTACTCCCATCTCTGGTAGAATTACGGAGATGTCTTGTCCCTTGCAAAAAGGACATTTATATTACAGACATCCTGTGGTAAACTGACATTAGTCCACATCCCTATGCAAAACTAATCCTGTCTGTATAGTACACTAGTACACTACGTCACATTCACTCATTCACACACGGTACTACCTGCTACTCAGTAACCATTCACAAGCTCTCACACATCGAGGGAACAGCCATTAGGAGCAGATCTGGGGTTCAGCATCTTGCCTATTGATGCTTTGACATACGGACTGGCGGAGCTGGGGATCGAACTGCCAATCTTCCATTTAGTGGACAACCCGCTCTGCCTCTGAGCCACAGCTGCCCTGCTCTGTATGTAGATATAAACGGCTCACTCCAAGGTAACGAAAACATCACAGTTCCTCAGTATTAGGTTACGTTGGCTACACTTACTACATGTAATTCACTTGCACGTGCCCAGTGTGAACACATCATGAGGGTTAAGATGCCAACCATGAACCACAAGGTCCCCAGCTCCTTTGGTGTGGAGTGGTATGGAGCATGAAGAGAGTAGACGTGTCCCCTTACTGCTCTGAGAGAATGTGACTTGAATATAGTCTTTTATACTGCAGTTTTGCATACTAATAATCTAGGACAATTTATAATGAACTTTAAAACCCTCTGGCTGAACCAGTGTGATTCTTAATTGACCACGATGTCCAATTCACGTCCAAAACAAGAGGCCATGAGAGGAGGCTGCAAAGCATTGCAACATCCTGAGCAGACTACACCGGTATCAGGGGATGCTAATGCTACTAGTGCCCTTGATGCTACGCTGCTATGATCCATGATGGCCTCCCTCAAGAGTGACATATTTGGGAAATTGACACCTGTGACAAGAATTCAAGACCTCAAATGAAGCACTCCAGCGTACATCCGATGCTCACGAGGTGGCGGTGGGTGAACTTGAGCACGCAGCTACCGATCACAGTTCCCGGATGAACGAGTTGGAAGCCCTGGTTAACACGTTAAGTTCGCAGGTGAAACGTTCGGATGACAAATGTGAGGACCTGGAGGCCAGATCCAGACGGAATAATATTCGTGTGCTGGGTGTGCCAGAGGGAGTGGAGGGACCCTGTGCCACCAATTTTATCGCAAATTTATTTTTCTATCTTATTTCATCCACATTTTAAAACATGTCAACTAATACTAATTTGCAACCCGAAATAAGCAACAACATTCTGCAGCAATAACAACATTTACAAATGTGTGCAGTAATAGGCTCAATAAAGACGATGTGCAAAACCATGCATGGCCAGCAGACAGATATCAAAGGAGAAACTAATGACTAGAGTAGATTTAGTCCAAGATAAAACAGACACATAGGCCCAGTATCAATAAAACACAAGCACAGTAAATAAACACACTATGAAACAAGATGATTTAACGAGGGAGCCCAGCGCTTGAACATTTCCTGGCTGGCGTTCAACGTGCCCGTAAAACATTCGTCTGTACTCTTGGATGTGCTGCCAGTGATACGTGGCTAAGACTCTCAAGATCAGTTACAGGTTCAAGATCGAGGGCTCTGAAATGGCAGCAAGTCTCATGTCATGTTTAGCCCCGTATGCTAACTGGTGTTTGTCCCCTGTGGGACCGAGGGAGAGATGGGGAGCTGATTGCAGGGACACTCCCCCTCGTTCCTGTCTGCTTCTGCCCCTCATACTCCCCCCTGTTTCTCTCTTTTCGCCCTTCCTTCCTCTTCTATCTCCTCCTCCTGTGCTCCTCCTCCAGGGCTCGCAGGATAACACACCGCCTGCCTCTTGTTTGGATAAGTTAATGCTGAGATGTCAGCCTCGATTCTGATGTATACCACCTGCCTTGGCCTGCGACTGACCTCGTACTCCAGCTCCCACTGCAGAGACATTCCAGTGCTTTTCTGGGGCTGTGTTTACATTGCAACAGATTGCCCTGCTCTCCCTATCTGCTCATCACGGTGGACAGTGGTGGGTCTCTGCTTCAGAGTCATCCCAATACAGCCTGTGTTGTTGTGAACAGAGCTGGCAACAGACATCCTCAAGAGAAAGTGGTGTGTTCAAGAGTTTCACTATGAGGTTTTGGACATGGAAATTAAATTCTTACACTATCCTAATTCTCAGCGGACTGGACGTTTCTTTTAGGCTCGGCCTCAGGAGGGGAGGCCTGCGAGCGGCTCCAGTCATTTAGATGCCAAGAACCTCCCACTCAACACTGTGGGAAGCTCATGTGAACACCATGACCTCACTGTGTCTGCCCTTTAAATGAATTAGAGCTGTTGATTTACAATTTTAAGTCCATGTAAGATCTGAACCAAAAGATTGACGTCAAATGAAAAGAAGTTTTCGTTTCAGGGGGCTGCCAAGTCTGTATCTTGGATGTGACTCAAATATTTCTGTCCTTAATGGGGCAACATCAATTACAGAGTCCGCTAATAGGAACTTGACAAGGAGAGCGCTTTCTGTGATATCTTTTTTGTGTTACATAGCAGTTGTATTGTAACCCAACGACTGCATAAATAACAGACGCAGCCACCGTGACATCACCCATTGGACTTTGGACCTTGGCTTTTGGAGCCACAAGTAACCATATTTGGATGAGAGGGTGGAGCTGTGAAGGAGCGAAGGATGGATCTGACTGAGAACCCGAGGACACTATTGTCAGACAGGCTGTCACTCAAAGCAACCACCCCCTTAATTATGCGTTAAGCCCAGTTCGAACCAAAATTTTCGCAACAAGATGAGTTGAAACATGCAACTTCTTGCAATGTGCCATTCTGCAACGCTTCACTTCTATGCAACTAGATGAGACTGTGTATCATCTCTATGCAACAACTCTCTGTATCCACATTCTGATTTGCAGCTTTTCAGACTTATTTTGTGGCTGAATATAATTTGTCGCTTCTTAAAATATGAATGAGGATAGTGATAGTGAGATACTGGCTACAGCTGCATTTATAGTAGTGATGAAACGGTGAAAAACAGCAACAAAAAAAATCATCAGATGGACTGTATTCATAATAATTACGCCAAAATATAAATTAATTAATTATGAATAAGTAAGCAGCGCTACTTTATCAGTGTGTGTGTGGAGGTATAAGCACATACAACGAGCAACAGCAGCAACCCACCATCCAACACCGGCACACGTGAGGACAGAAACAGAGGGCTTGACAGGGCACCTGCTGAAGCAAGCAAACACTCCATCTGCGGTCATTTTAACTCGACCAGTGGACTTCACTACAAGCTGATTAGCTGTAGAAACAGGTGACGTCCTTCACATTCTAAAACCAGCCGCTGGTGATTTGACCAGCGGAGTTACAGGTGACGCCATCAATCGGCTTGAGTCGAGGTCAGACCGGCCAGTTCACACTGCTGCAACTTTTCTCTGCAACGTTCTAAAACGGTTTTGTCTCGTCGCAAATCTGGGCTTTACTTTAAGCCTTAATAAAATATAAACCATACGTTATGTAAAAAAATTTACTCCATGCTGCTGTCACAAAGGGAGAAATTAGCTAATTTTTGTACCAGACTATAAACATGTTTATTTCTGCTGTAAGTTTGGGCATTTTAACATGGGGTTCTATGAGGACTGACTTGCTTCTGGAGCCAGCCTCAAGTGGCCATTAGAGGAACTGCAGTTTTTGGCACTTCAATGTTAGCTTCATTTTTCAGCCCTGGAGGTTTCTGATGTCTTATTTAGAACTGAACAGTGGACCCCAAGATGGCACCTAGTCAGTCCAGTCGTTCACCTGGCCCATAGGCTGTTCCAAAAGAATTTGTCAAACTTCCGTAGGTCTTCCAGGGTTATGCGGCCTACTGAATACAGTACAGGCCAAAAGTTTGGACACACCTTCTCATTCAATGCGTTTTCTTTATTTTCATGACTATTTACATTGTAGATTCTCACTGAAGGCATCAAAACTATGAATGAACACATGTGGAGTTATGTACTTAACAAAAAAAGGTGAAATAACTGAAAACATGTTTTATATTCTAGTTTCTTCAAAATAGCCACCCTTTGCTCTGATTACTGCTTTGCACACTCTTGGCATTCTCTCCATGAGCTTCAAGAGGTAGTCACCTGAAATGGTTTCCACTTCACAGGTGTGCCTTATCAGGGTTAATTAGTGGAATTTCTTGCTTTATCAATGGGGTTGGGACCATCAGTTGTGTTGTGCAGAAGTCAGGTTAATACACAGCCGACAGCCCTATTGGACAACTGTTAAAATTCATATTATGGCAAGAACCAATCAGCTAACTAAAGAAAAACGAGTGGCCATCATTACTTTAAGAAATGAAGGTCAGTCAGTCCGGAAAATTGCAAAAACTTTAAATGTGTCCCCAAGTGGAGTCGCAAAAACCATCAAGCGCTACAACGAAACTGGCACACATGAGGACCGACCCAGGAAAGGAAGACCAAGAGTCACCTCTGCTTCTGAGGATAAGTTCATCCGAGTCACCAGCCTCAGAAATGGCAAGTTAACAGCAGCTCAGATCAGAGACCAGATGAATGCCACACAGAGTTCTAGCAGCAGACCCATCTCTAGAACAACTGTTAAGAGGAGACTGCGCCAATCAGGCCTTCATGGTCAAATAGCTGCTAGGAAACCACTGCTAAGGAGAGGCAACAAGCAGAAGAGATTTCTTTGGGCCAAGAAACACAAGGAATGGACATTAGACCAGTGGAAATCTGTGCTTTGGTCTGATGAGTCCAAATTTGAGATCTTTGGTTCCAACCGCCGTGTCTTTGTGAGACGCAGAAAAGGTGAACGGATGGATTCCACATGCCTGGTTCCCACTGTGAAGCATGGAGGAGGAGGTGTGATGGTGTGGGGGTGTTTTGCTGGTGACACTGTTGGGGATTTATTCAAAATTGAAGGCACACTGAACCAGCATGGCTACCACAGCATCCTGCAGCGACATGCCATCCCATCCAGTTTGCGTTTAGTTGGACGATCATTTATTTTTCAACAGGACAATGACCCCAAACACACCTCCAGGCTGTGTAAGGGCTATTTGACCAAGAAGGAGAGTGATGGAGTGCTGCGGCAGATGACCTGGCCTCCACAGTCACCGGACCTGAACCCAATCCAGATGGTTTGGGGTGAGCTGGACCGCAGAGTGAAGGCAAAGGGGCCAACAAGTGCTAAACACCTCTGGGAACTCCTTCAAGACTGTTGGAAAACCATTTCAGGTGACTACCTCTTGAAGCTCATGGAGAGAATGCCAAGAGTGTGCAAAGCAGTAATCAGAGCAAAGGGTGGCTATTTTGAAGAAACTAGAATATAAAACATGTTTTCAGTTATTTCACCTTTTTTTGTTAAGTACATAACTCCACATGTGTTCATTCATAGTTTTGATGCCTTCAGTGAGAATCTACAATGTAAATAGTCATGAAAATAAAGAAAACGCATTGAATGAGAAGGTGTGTCCAAACTTTTGGCCTGTACTGTATATACAGTAGTGTTAAAGCCATCATGCCTCTGGCCCAGATGGGCGAAGTGCAGCCTTGCAAAAAGGGGTAATTAAATACATGAGAAGTTAATACAATCACAATTTAATGATCAGTTCATATGCTAGCGACTGGATGATAGGCTTGGCGAACTCTAGTCAACAGTGCCAAAGGATGAGACTGGCGCACACAGATCCAACACATTCTCACTCTGACCTCGTCACACGTCGATGTTTGGTCATGAGCTTTCCACATCGAGCTATGACATGCAAGGTACCCTGGGTGCGTTGGTTGTTGACGTTCTGGGACACAGTGTCTACTTCTGCCTGCTACATGCATTGTCAGTTTTCACAATGATGCTCTATGGGAAGAAGGTTTTGCAGTAATTCATATTTTATCAGCGCTGCCTAGCTTCACAGTTTGACCGCAGTTCACTAGCAGTGATTGACACGATTGACAGCTGCGTTAGAGACTCCTCAGCTCTGATTGACTGTTTTGTGTGTGCCACGGGGAGGAGGGACATTTTTTTCTCCATAGACTGTCTCATATAATTCTGTTTGTACTGTTTGTGCAAACGGTATTTTTTAAGTTAAAGTTACGATATCACTTCTGATAAAAACATGGACAACACTTAGTGGTGACTGTCACTATAATCATATTGTTCGAAGCCTTGCTGTTTATACTGAGCACAGAATGTGTGAAAACGTGGGCGGAAATTCCCATTGAGGAGATTGAGGTCATGTCCACAGCATTGTTTTTTGGAATGTGTGGACTTTAACAAACAGAGAAGGACTTGACGTTCTCTCTCCTCACTATAACACAGAAATTAAACATATCGGGTTATGTCAGCAAAAAAAACCTATAACTTCAATAAACAAAGTGATTTATTATTTCTCCAACAGAATTACTTGCCTGGTGATGTAGTAAAGGCTTTGTTATTTGATGATGTATATTCTTTGCACTCTTTCCTTTTTTTGTACTGCAAAGGAACAGAACAGTCAACTAAATGAACTAAATAAAAGGCAGAAATTTTCATTAGTTGGTGGGGGCTATGTTGGGGCAGAGGAAGGCAACTTGCGGCTCAGGAGCCACATGTGGCTCTTTAGCCTTTCTCCCTGTGGCTTTGACAAAAAATTAATGTAAATAAATAACACCTTAATTTTCATTTATCATTGTTGTAGCCCTAAAGTGATTCTTACACTTTCAAGTCGTATAAATGTGTCGCCCATACACTGAATTTAAAAAATGTTTGCACATCTCGTCAACTATGTGAGTCATACGTCAACGGCCTGGTACGATGGCCAGTCTTGAGTCTCCTAAGTGAAGCTAGGTATTGTTTCCAAATAAAGAAAATGTCTCAGAGGAAAATAGAGAAAATAGAGAATTGAGTGGACAGACGTGTTTGCTTTCATCAAAGCAAAGTTTAAGCACCAAATGATGCCACTCTGTTGTCAAACATATCGATGAATGCTCATTTAGACCTATTAGGAATGTTCATGTAGATTAAACAGGCTGTGTCGTCACCACTATAAGGCACAAATATGTATTGCAGCTCTAGTCAGATTTCTTAAAACATTTTTTGCCCAAAAATGGCTCTTTTGACAGTAAAGGTTGCCGACCCCTGTGGCAGGGCCATTTGTATTCATTATTTACTGCCCTGGCTTTATATAGCTGCAGCTGTGGCGTATTAAGCAATAAACATTCTTTGCTGCAGTTACATCTTTATTTGGGTAAAATGACTGCTGCTGGAATTATGTACATTTCCCCTCAAGGTCGTTCCTATTAATTGGACAAACTTGGTCAGGTGGGTTCTGAAATAACTGACATGAAACCTAAAGCAACACAAAATCATAAAGTCATGGAGATTACAGAAGCAGGTCTTTACAAAAACACAGTATAAAAAGAAGCTGTCTGTCTTTGTCTTCGCCTTAGGTCTGCATGTCAGTGAGTCTGCACTGACCATGATTATTGCTCAGTATTTTATTATTCATTAGGTGGAACTGTAACCACTGGCCTTTAATAAAAGTATGGTTTCTATTTTTCACACTTCACAGTGCTAACTGTGCAGCATGTGCTGATTAAACACCGTTATTATGGATCAATGCTGTTACAAGAACACTTGAAATCACAGATTACAGAACAGATCAGCCTCAGGAAATGTCACTAGTGAACACTCACGCCATCAAGTGGTAAGAAGAAGAAATAACACTCAAGAGAGGGATCAGTTTCCCATCTCTTATTTCCTAACTGGGCCTTTTGATTAACATTTTTTCCAGAAACGTTCTTCTCTGGAAGAGATTTTATATTGTGATTCATACCAAGACTAAACACATAACCTGCTGTAGCTCTAATGTTTCCCATTTTTGTGACGAGATATGGCTTGAGTGTTTAAATACGCATTTAATTTTCAGGTGTAAAACAGCTCTTGACATAATAGAACTGTAAGCTGATATTATTGTTTTGTTCAAAGACAATGCTTAATTTTTATACTTATCAGGTCCTACTCATCCCATGTAGCTAGGAGAAATTAAAAATGCATTCTAAACAAAAGCTTGGGTCCCAGGAGGATATAAAGAGACATAATGCATAAAAATAGGATTGTTGTGGAACTCAAAATGTGTAAGTCTATGCACATCAGATCATTAGTACCATTAAGTGTAAAACAAACCAAAGTATATCAGTATGTTATCACTTAACTCTTATATTGGCATAGATTTTAGAAATTAGAAATTCAGTCATGACTCTTGTTTTGGTGTGCTGCCCCAAGATTTTCAGTCTCCCCATCCGGCCACCCCTATGAAACATTTTTGGGGGCACCACTGGACTTCTGCTATTGTATGAAGATTTTGATGTTTGAAGGTAAGATTTTGAATTGAATAATATAATTACTTTATAAATACTAGGGATGCACTGATTTAATCAGCCAAACATCAGCACTGGCTGATAGTTGCCTTGTTGACTGCCATTAGCCTATCGGCAAAAAAGATGATATCCACCAATGACAGTGGCTGTTGTTCATCTGTTGTGACACATCAATTTTGTGTTGGCAGTCGGACTCTGACAGCAGTACTAGCATACACAGCTGCTGATTGGGACAAGCCACTAGCTAGACCCGACTAAGGTATGATGTAAGAGGGCAATGGGTGCCAACTGCGTGTTTGTTTTCATACTTGCTTCAGTGAGCATCTGCTAAGTTCTGCTTCTCACATCTTGGATGAGAAGAGAAATAGACTGAGCTGCAACGAGGAAGAGATGCTTAACTTCTTAAGGAAAAACATGCATCTTACTGAGAAGTAGGCTATGAGGTACCAGTGATTTCTTTATATCATTAATATTAACAGGAGGTGCACTGTATGATAAACAAACAAAAAACATCAGTATCTGCATCATCCAAATTATCTTAAACATTGGTATCGGCCCAGAATTTTGCAATCAGTGCATCCCGAATAAACACAGAGTAAAATTACAAAAACAAAACAGACTCTTTTATATTTACTCATCACACTACAGTAAAGGTGCATCCAAAGAACCGATAGCACCATCATGTGGCAAAAAAAAGGATCTCAATGTTGCACTTAAAGACCAACTGAGGCTGTGTCGGCTTTTCAGTAATATAAAACTTGAAGGATCAGACAGGAAAATTCCATTTTGGAGTGTGTAGATTATGGTACTGTTGCAGTGATGATAAGCTGTTTTTTAATGCATTTTACTTTTAGAAATGTGAACAATCCTTTTAAAAAATGTGAAATAAAACCACGTCTCTTCGTTTTGTGACAAAGATACAGACAACACATTCATCTGTTTACAAAACTTTTAATGTAAAAGACAAAACAATACAGGAAGTGGTGACAAGAGGAAAACTATATATATTATTTCTCTCATTTGTCCTTCTCCTTCTGCTCCTTCTCCTTTTTGTCCTTCTCAGCCTTGGCCTCCTCGGCCTCGTGTCGCTTGATGAGTTCCTCGACTTCTTTCAGTTTCAGCACCTTGATTTTTGTTTTCCCGTTTTCCCGTGTCAGGGTGGCGATTTCCACTGAAACAGTCGACACGATACAGCATTGTGTTATTGTTTACATCAAGCAGCTGTACCTAAAAGATCTTCAGGGCCAAATAGAAATGCTAAGAGTTGAGAGGCCTGACTGATTTAACTTGCATAATCTAAGTCAGTTAACTACTGTTGTATTCCATTTAAGTGGAACAAGTCAAGCCCCGTTTCCACCAAGCGGTACGGTACAGTTTAGTTCAGTTCGCTTTTTTTCTGTTTACACTGTGGAAAGTTGTGGATGGTACCAATGGAACCATTCCATACCGTCCCCATGTTTGGTCCCCCCTCTGTTGGGGTACCTAGCACACAGATCTGGTACTAAAAGGTGGAGCTGTGAACACTGCAGTCTGATTGGTCAATAGAGGACGTTCACTCTGCTCAGGGCTGAGTTGTGGCTGATTTTGAGGCTCATGTAACCACTGTTTATGTTACATATATTTATTTTGGCTGGAAAATCTAAGTTCTAAGGTACCATGTCTGAAAGTGTTTGGTGGAAACGGGGCTTAAAGGTCCTACGATGCTGCAATTAAGAGTCAGTGATACCTTAATTTTACATGAAACAAACAAGAATATTTGAGCAAAATGACAAGAAAGAACTTTCAAATCTCACCTTTCTCTGCTGAGAGTTTGCTGACATCCATCGTTTTGTTGAGGACTTTGACAGCCAAAGCCAGAGCAGAGGACAGAGTCATCTCGCCCTCCTTGTAGTCCTGCTTCAACATGGACACTGCAGCCTGAGGCAAAGGAGTCAACACTTTAAACACCATACAAGGGGAAGAACATTGTGAAATTCACCATGATATATGGATGTATGTAGATGTATTGCTTCAACCTCTAAATGATCACTGTAAACTGCACAAGTATCTGAGACATTTATATCACTACTGACATTTAGAAGACACATTTATTAGGCTTCAGTTTTGCACCTTCTTCAGAGTAAAGTTTTACAACAAGGCCCTCTGCTACCAGATGAGAAACATCCAGCCACAAAGCATCAGACAAACAAAGGTACACCTCAGATAAATATGTCAGTGCCTGGTGTATCTGTTGAGATCATGTCACTGGTGTTTATTGCCTGTGTCATTTCAGACTTACAGCACTGTTATTGCCGATACAGGTTGCCTTCCAGCCTCCATAGTTGCCACTGGGGTCACTCTGGTACAACTGGAAGCCGTAGTGTTTGTCCCAGCCCATGTACAACAGAGAAACACCAAACGGCCTCTTGCCTGTCAAGACAAACCACACAGCTGTTACAGAATGCCAAAATCCATCTGTGGTTTTACACATAGAGAGAATACTCTGTCCATGTTGTTGTAGCTTGTGAGCCAATGTGATATTTGAAGTGCTGTATGAGTGTTTTGGGCAGACATCTCTAAACATGCACACTGTAAATATTAAGACGGACTATATGTTGATGTGTACTTCTGTGTATCTCACCTCCAAACTGTGTGTATGCTTGCTTAATGTCACACAGGGCCGTCACCAACTGCTCGCAGGGTATGGGCTCCTGGTACTGCAATAAATACCTGGAGAGAAATTAAACAGGTCAGCTGTCAGTGGTGAATCGGACATCTTTATATTTAAAACAATAGATTTGTCTGTGAAGTGGTTGGCAGGTTTTCCTCAGGTACTCACCTCTGTGCAATTAGCCGCAGCTCATTTGTTAGTACATTAGCATCTGATGTGATCCCAGCAACACTGCAGGCCAAGTCACTGAAAAACATCATCACACACACACACACACACACACACACACACACAAGACCACAGTACTGTGTTAGCCTGAAAACAGGGATGACCAAGGTGTTTATGGTAAGAACGGGCCGTGTGTTGGGTGTTGAGGAGTCCGTCTGTAGTTCCAATCACTCACTCATTGAGCTTGTAGATTTTCTCAGAGAAGAAAACCTCATCGAGCAGTTTGTGGATGTTGCGTCTCTCTGCTGCTAACAGCACTCCGTCACTTGCGAGAATCCCCAGACATGTTCCAGCGTGACCGATTGCTTCCATCGCATACTCCACCTGATACAGGCGTCCTATAAAATACAGTCACACACTTCATACTGATAACACATAAAACCCTTTAAGACTTTTATATCTGACACACGCTTGTCAGTAAAAGTGTAACTCTTTAACAGTAACTCAAAGTCCACTTTAACCCTTGAGTTTTCTCAGCTGTCCTTCACTAATGAGTGCCATGAGATGCAGACGAAAGCTTGTAAAGAGACATTGAGTTAAGATTATTTTGTCAAACAACTCCTACCACGATCAAGGAAAAACATTTAGCTCAAACTAGACAAAGTATGTTAAACACAACAGTCTCGACTTGACGGACCAGTGTGTAGGATTTAGGGGGATATATCGGCAAAAATAAAATATAATAACTATGTTTTCTTAAGTGTAGAATCACCTGAAAATAACGGTCACAGCGACGTCACCTAGAATAAGCCCTTTATATCTACACAGGGAGCTGTTGCACCGCCATGTTTCTACAGTAGCCGAGCACGGACAAACAAAACACTGGCTTTAAATAGAGCCATGTGCATTTTTGCATCTGCCACTGAAATTAGCAGACCCTCCACAACTAGCCAAACAGCATCAGAAAACCTGAATTGCAATGTGGAAGTGCTTTATTTGGTGTTTTTAACCAGTTAAAATAAGCGGATCCCTTTGTTCTGGAAAGGAAGTAACCTCTGCAGGTGACTCAGCTAGCAATAAAAAAACTTTTGAACGTGTGGCTCTTGTGTTATCCGAGCTGAATATCTGCGACGAGCCATTGGAGAAACACAGTTTTGTGACGTGACACTGCTTTAATCAGTAGGGTGGTTAATATGGCTCCTGGTTCCTGAACAATGAACACTAGAGGGATCCTAACCGGGCATTCATACTTGGCACATGGGAGAAGTTTCAGTTGGTTGCAACCTGCAATCCTCACCACTACATGCCTCTAAATCCTACACACTTTAATGTCTTTAACTTCACAGACCCTCTGGTGGGTCACAAACCCATTACGTCATAGAAAAGCACCCAAAGAGCTGTTAATGAGTCAACATTTCATATCGTTGACAATAAAGTTGCAAAATATTCATCATAGAAATTCCACATGTATAGGAAAATTGCATAATACAATGCCAAGACATTTAAGGTTGTCGAAATATTGTAATAGTGTAAGCATAATAACAATCCCAATACTTACCTTCAGGTGAAAATATGGTTGTTCGAGAATCATATCTACGAGACTGAACAGAGAAAAACATATATTAGCTGACTGAAACAATCTGTGGGACATTAATAACATGCATGGGATCTATTTGAGACAAGTGACGTACAACAGCTGAAAGTCACTCACCATTTTTCACTGTCACTGTCACTGACACTGTCCTGCAAAATAAAACAGAGCTTATAAGATAATGGGGCAACCAGCAGACACCAAACAGCGAGAAGGAAAACCTATCAACTTGTCTTGAAGTCAGAGTTTTAATTTCTTCAATAAGAAAGTAAATATCTACTTCCGTACAATTTGACAAACATTTACTGTTGAGAAAGTCTCTGATAATTTATTTGCACACGCGTTAAGGCACATCAACAGTTTACAATCCACTTTTCTGTGTCTCCGTAGCTGACAGCTAAGTTAGCTCGGTAGCTAACTGCTGCTAAACAGAATGAATCTGCAATATCCGAGCATGCTAGTCCGTTAGCATGCTAGCTAGCCAGCTAGTTCATAATAAAGGAAGTCCTCTGACCGGACACAGTCAAACTGAGCTTATACTCTGAAAATGTGGTGAAACTAAACAATACTGTATTAAACAGTAACATATCGATACATTACCTGATGTAAAAAAGTTTAAGTTTGCGTAGTTTTCCACAGACTGAGAGGTCCACTACTTTCAGTTTGATGTTTCCTCGCTCACACCGGGGTCCTGAGGGAGTTAAGGCGCAGCTCAGCAGCGCCACCAACCGGCGGGAAGACCGGTCAATTCTTCTTCTTCTGCAGTTTTTTATGGCGGTTGGTATCCACAAATTGAATAACCGCCACCTACTGGAGTTACCCTGAAGTCTCCACTTAGAATATAAAATACTACAACTACTACTGGCTGACTTGTCCCCCTTAGTTTCCTGCTTTACCTACTTCCCCATGTTTATTTCTTAAAATAAATAAATGTATAAACAAATAAATAAAATCTTAAAGTCAGTTCTAAAAGCAACAGGTAACCAGTATAGGAAAAGCCAGGATTGGTGTGATGTGGTCATGTTTTCTAGTCCGAGTCAGGATTCTGGCAGCAGATTTTTGGATGAGCTGGAGGTGCGAGAGGGATTTTCATTTTATTTTTTATTTTATTTTATTTATTTACTTATTTATTTATTTTACTGATGCCAGAGAGCAAGGTACTGCAATAATCTAACTGACTGCTTATGAATGCATGAATAACAGTTTCCAGATGTGTGTTAGAAAGGAAAGATCTGATCCTGGAAATATTTCTGAGATAGTGGAAGTCAGATTGAGCTACTGAGTTTACTTTGTTGTTGACTGATATTTTTTTGTTTGGGTAATAATAATAATAATAATAATAATAATAATAATTTATAACATTATTTTTAATTAAACAAAAAATGACAACAAAAACAAAAACAAAAAAAAAAAACATTTTACATTTCAAAATTATGTTACGGAATTATAATTTTTAAGCACTCTTCCAATGTCATTTCCTTATTTGTTTGTAAAAAAAAAAAAAAAAAAAAGATATAGAAAATTATTATTTTAAAAAACTAGGGGGGGGGGGGGGGGGGGGAGAAAAAAGCTAGGGAAAAACTATATTTGTAATATTACATTTTAAAATTATGTTACAGAATTATTATAATTTCTAAGCATTATTTCCAGGTCATTTCTTGTTTGTTTGATTTTTTTTTTTAAACTAATTTTCTTCTTTTTAATTTTACGTTTTTGTTAATTTCTTGCTAATTTTTTGGGTCATTTCTGATTTCATTGCTCATTGCCTCCTTCCCATGTTTTATTATTTATTATTTTCTGTCTGGTAGACGTTGCTACTACGTATTTCTTCTTATTGATTTCTTTCATCATTTTATCGCGATTGCTTTTATATATTTGTATCCTTTCAGCCCATTGAATGTGAACTCAGGGCATTGCTTTGAAAGAGCTTTATGCTGAGTCAGTTTCCCCTGAATAAACAAGGGTTTGATTGATGTCTGTCTAAACTGAGGCTTTGATCAAAAATGGCACTGAGTTTTCTGCAATGTGGAGTTTGAACGTTCGCACTATTTTGTCCTGTGATCATTATCTGTGTCTTATCCGCATTCAGCTGCAGAAAATTGTGACATCCATTTGTGTGTAGTTGAATAATAAAGCACAATAATCACCTCCAAAATGTGGAGGACAAGAAATAGCTTAAAATGCCAGCTCCCAAATAAAGTAAAGTACCTGCAAAGTGTGCCTCAGTGCAATACTTAATGAAATGTACTGAGTTACAGCACTTATCTAATAGATTAAGTCAATCTACGCTGTTTTCCTCCAGGCGTGGTGGTCGGAAGTAGCACTAGTAGTAGAGGAAGTAGAAGAAGAAGGAGAAAACGACGAAGAAGTAGAAGAAGAAACTCTGCTGTGTCATTGGTTGTTTCAGCAGCATGCCGTTTGAATGAGAACAGGAAGTTAGCTGACTAGCAAGGCGGTAGCTAACTATTACGTCGTTTTAATATCTACAAGAAACTGAATGAAGGTGACAGAATAAAATACGTTTAATCGGCGGATGACGTGAAGTTTAAAGTCTGAGCGACACTGACATGACTCTAAAATAAACATCTGTCCGATGAGGTAAGTACTTGCTAATCATACCGATGCTAACGCTGTGTAACTCAGGGCTAGCTCACTGTTAGCTAACACAAGCTTAAACCGCGCTAACATATCCAGCAGGTGACGACACTAATTAAACACTCGGTGTTAGGTCACTGTTTGGCTTCCTTTGATGGGTGTGATGAGTGTCATTAGCTAACACATAGGTAATTTTCAGGTAGTTTCACACCAGCACGGATACACGGCGTCCTCTGACCAGTGTAGCCACTGGGGTCAAGAGCAAACCGGTGTAGCTAATGGTGTTTACATACTGGGTGACTAAGAAGAGCGACATTTTGAAGGAAATGTTCATAACAGCGACATGCCTCAGTGTTTCTGTCAAAGCTGAAGGGATCATTAGAAAAACGTAGCTAGCTTTAGCTTGTTGTCTTACTGCATGACCTTTGAACTCTCTCTGTAGGTAAGCGGAAGTGAATGTTACTGCTCAAGGAGAAGTACTAACAAATGTAAGATCAGGGATGGAAAGAAGTGACACGTGCTGCCCTTATTGTAAAGGGGTTGGAGTCATGTAATTATTTAGGAGGTAATAATTACAAATTAACCCACAGTGATGTTGTTATTAGTAATCAGTGGTTGCAACTAGCAGGAGTTTCCCTCAAGTTCAAGACTTTCAGGCAATTTCAGGCCCTGTTGCGATGAGGAGAGCAAAGGGATTGGTTAATACACAATAGAGCAGGGGTGTCAAACACAACTGGCCCGCTAAAGGGTCCAATCCGGCCCACTGGATGGCTTTGCACACCTGATACTGATGCACCTGTGAAGGCTAAGAGGTGCCAGGTTTCAGCAGCAATTTAAACAGTGAGTTGATACCTGCCTGAGAGGTTTTTCCACCCTGACCAGAAGAATACAGCTCTCTGAAAGAACAATGGGCACTTACTATGGTCTGATTTAAGATACTGAACTTTGTGAAAAACATTGTCAACCAGCGGATTCAGTACAGAAGAATCTGTATCAGACTTTTATCTGAAAACAATATGGGTGGAACCCTAATGGTAATGCAGGGGGTGACTTAACCTGCTCCATTAATACCCTCTACTTTAGTGGGAGTGGGAAATTATGATAAAAATGCACATGTAATTAAAGTGACTAGCAGACTGACGAAGTGTGGAAAAACTGAGACATTGCTGACGTTGCACATAATTTTCTCTTAGGACATCGCGGGCTGGTCATTATTTGTTTTGCAAATGGATTAACGTTTTTTGAATGTAATTCTTTACACTAAAAAGGGGGGAATTTGAAGAGATTCTTATTGATAAGTTACTACATAATGTTTTTAATGGTCTGGCCCACTTGTACATGGCCCATGATCTAAAATAAGTTTGATACCCCTACAATAGAGGGTTATGGTGATGTATAAAGTGAGTCGATATGAATTTGTCATCTGTCAGAGCATTTGCGTAACCCTTTATACTATGGTAATCATCTTTTTTTTTTACCTCAGGTTATAAATATATATTCTTAATAATTCTTATTCATAATCCCATATCTTCACATATGTGTACACATCTGTAACCTTTATATTTATGCTGTGTAAGATGCCTGTGCAACTTCCTACTGTGCAATATTTTACCACTGACCTTCTCTTACCTTACCTTATATCTCCGGCAATATTGGATTTGTTATGTGATTTTTGCATTCATGTACACTAATGTTGTAAGAAATACTGAAGTATCGATACTTATTTTTTATCTTTAAAATGGCTTCAATACTCATTTCTGCAGTATTGATACACCTGTACCAGCTGCGCTTTCTAGCTCTCTTATTAATATTATAATATGGTTTACTACAGTCATCCTCTGCTACTAACCAAGAAAAGATATCGTTCTCCTGTTCTCCATGAAAATGGTGTGGAACATAGATACTTTTCAAGGAACTGTGTTAAAGGCAGAATGTCCTGTATGTAATTTGTTAGATCAGCCAAAAGCAAATTTTAAATTTCAGCTGCAGATGTTGAGTCTGTACTTTAAACAGCAAGTTGTATATGTTTTCTGTAGTATTCTTTAACACAAATAATTAAATGTTTTTTTTGGGTAGTATTTAGGATGCAATAGGGCACAAGAATACTCTTGTAATCTCTCTGCCTCGGACAAAAATAAATAAAAAATAAATAAAACAATAAAATCAAAATTTAACACTCAATTGCATTTCATGTTTTCATTAGTCAATAAATGTTGCTCAGTTTTCATTGAGATGTCAGACTACTGTTTGTACATATGTCAAACTACCCTTTAGATCAACACTGAACTTTCACACTTAATAAATAATAAATAAATAATGTTGTTCATGTCGTCAGACAGGAATCAGTCTGATGAAGGGGCATCTACAGCTGGCAGGATGCAGCAGAAAAGGAACATCCAGATCATCGAGTGGGAGGACCTCGACAAAAAGAAATTTTACTCTTTCGGGGTGTTCATGACGATGAGCATCCGGGCCACCGTTTACCCGGCCACACTCATCCGCACTCTACTCCAGGTGCAGAGGGGCAAATCACTCTACAGCGGCACCTTTGACGCCTTCTTCAAGATTCTCCGGACGGAGGGCATCCGCGGCCTTTATCGAGGCTTTATGGTCAACACCTTCACGCTCATCTCAGGCCAGGCTTACATCACCACCTACGAGCTGGTGAGGAAGTATGTCTCCAAGTATTCTGACGACAATACGGTCAAGTCGCTGGTGGCGGGCGGATCAGCCTCCCTGGTTGCTCAGAGCATCACTGTCCCTATAGATGTCGTCTCTCAGCAGCTGATGATGCAGGGCCAAGGGGAGCACCTCACTCGCTTTCGACTGAGTTCTAATACAGAGGCTGGAAAGTCTAAAAAATTCTTCGGCCAAACCAGAAACATTATGGCTCAGATTTTTGCCGCTGATGGTTTCCGGGGCTTCTACAGAGGATATGTGGCTTCTCTGCTCACTTATATCCCCAACAGTGCTGTGTGGTGGCCTTTCTACCATTTTTATGCTGGTAAGTGACTGAATGTTTTCTAAACCGTAAAACACAAGAAAGAACTGAACTAACTGCACTTTCTGTAAAGACCCTGAGCTTGTTTTTCCATGTCTTAGGTGTGTCTGTGTTCCCAGTTCATTTATACATCTGCAGTGAGACTGAATTCCACCACTCCTAGCCATTTGGTTAATAAGTATCTGTGTGTGTAATGTTCTACAGAGCAACTCTCTAAAATGGCTCCCAGTGACTGCCCTCATCTGATCCTACAAGCCATGGCCGGACCTCTGGCCGCTGCTACTGCCTCAACTGTCACCAACCCAATGGATGTGGTCAGAGCCAGAGTGCAGGTAACCATCATTCACTGTACAGCTATCAGTAGAATAAAAACAAAATAAATCTTATTAGATAAAATAGATGTTGACAAAGTTTTCCTTTGGGGACATAATTTACAGTTGAAAAAAGGTAATATACCGTAATATATTTTATCACAACATTTGGCATATTGCAACATGTTTCAAAACGCAATAATATTGTACCGTGACATAAGTATCATAATAATATCGTGTATCGTTGATCCTGGTAATTAATAGGAATGTCTTAGAAAAGCTATTCCATGAAGGTTTAACAATTTCCACATCATTCATCTGCAGTGTTTCATCAAAGTCTAAATTAAATTAATTGACCAAATTCAGCTTCCAGTGTAGGTCTGACTTTTGCAGATTCAGTTCAAGATAAGACCAAGTTAGTGATGGGTCACATGGCCACAAAGATAGAAAACATTTTTCCAAGTTTGGGTATGATTCACTACTTTTTTCTGCATTTTTTTAGGCCCACATGTGCAAAATGTATGTTTGACTGAGGCAGCCTCAGTCTGCCGAACTTTTTAAAAAATAACCAATATAGTGTATGTTATAAAAACTTAATTTTCACCCAATGTGTTACGTACGTTACGTGTTGCGTAAAAACAAAAATCAGGCATCAGTGAAATCATTCTATGGTCCCGTTTATATGACAATGATTTCAACTGAAAACGATAAACTTTAGTTGCGTTTTGGCCGATCGTTTACACGACAGCGGCGTTTTGGGTGCCTGAAAACGCAACGTTTTGAAAACGGGTTCCAGAGTGCTTTTTTTTTGGAAACAGCACTATCTCCATTGTCATGTAAACTTGCAATATGCAGTTCCTCTGAAAACGGAGACTTTTCGCACATGAGCATTACGCTTCCAGTCACAAGGCATGCGCAAGAAAGTCGACCATCACAACAACAACAATGGTGGACTCCTGAACTCTGCTTGTGCTGCTCACGCTATTGAATTTAGCAATGCTTCCCCATCATAGTGTAGATTTACTGTAGCAACTCCACCTTGTCGTCCATCCAGACAAACGTTAGTGCGGTTGCCATTTTGTTTATACATCACTGCTCTGTAGAAAGAAGTGTAAGCGTCACACCGCCAACTTCTGGCCTGGCATCCATTTTTGCGGATCCATGTGCACGGCGATTGTTATCAAAATGTTGTCGTCTAAAGGCAGAACTTTTTTCAAAATGAAAATGAGAAATGGTTCTGTTTTCAGTGGATCGTATTCGTGTAAACATGGCCTATGTATACCCCCCAGCCCCAGGCCAATTTTAGGGCTTTCCCATTAGCACTTTTGGCTGCACTGAGTCACACCACGCCCCGCTGATTTGCATTTCCTTTGTCAGTTTTTAACATGCTGAGCTGCGCTGAGCGACGCCTTAGGTGGACCTTCTCCGAAGTAGGGTCAAAAGTCCCAAGAGCCGTGGGGGTGACACAGCTCATGCTGTGACTCCTCGTACAGAGCTTTCAACCATGGTACCAGTTTGCCACAAGCTAACGAAAAGCGATTGTTTGATCTGTGATGTAATAGGCCAACCGGAAAAAGGTCCAATACTAACAAGCTGAAAGGGGGCATATCACCACCTATTGTAGCGGAGTCGGACATACTTAAGTCAATTAATCAATTCCCCTCCCGTACTTGTACTATACCGTACCGTATACTAGGACAAGGACGGTAGTCCGATTAAATGGCCTAGTCGAGCTGTAACCGTAGCTCAGCTTAACTGTGCTTGTGCTTGTAAATGTACCAAGTTAGACACACATTCAAGTAGGTAGCTCTGTTGTAATTGAGATGCCTGGCTTGGTTTGACTTGGCACGTCAGCCCAACTAGTCAAGCCAAACTAGCACTTTAGGGTGGAAAAACAGTTCTGGTTTGTGGTTCCGAATAATAACCCAAAATGTACTGTATGTGTGTTGTGTTTAGGTTGAAGGGAGGACTTCAGTCATTGAGACGTTCAGGCAGCTGATCAAAGAGGAGGGCTGCTGGGGACTGACCAAAGGACTGTCGGCACGCATCATCTCCTCCACACCCACTGCCATCGTCATGGTGGTCGGCTACGAGACGCTTAAAAAGCTGAGTCTGCGACCGGAGCTGGTGGACTCGAGACACTGGTAGAAGATACCTGGACAGACAGTGTATGGACCGCGTGCCATTTTAGCCCTAAATCACACTTCCTGCGAAGACACTTGAACAAAAAGGTTTGTTTTAAATAACAACCTGGGGAACAAGATGGAATCAGGCCACTTTAAAACGCACATGATCTGTATCTAAGATACCGAACGTGTTCATCGGTAGCAGATTAAATATCTGGCCATCAACATTCACTCCAGACCCAGGTTCACAGTTTATATCGCTGCTTACCGGGTTGATGCTTTTTAGTGCAATTAGAGTAGTGAATAAAATGTTTTAACACTGGAAGATGCAGACAAATTGATGCAAACTGGTACAATTTATTTTACACACTCTACAATCATCTTTCTGCATCTTTGCAGAGGAGAAAAGTGGAAGTGATTGCTGATAGACTGCCCGATGGTTACTGTGATTGTGCTCTCACTAAGCCGAGCACTGTTTGGCCCACATAAAAAAAAAACAGGTTTTGATCAGGGTTCAGAGAAAGGCCATATAACTCATGATGATGCATCACGTCAGCAGTAAACAAATCTTTCCTGTGTTGGTTTCCTGTAATTCGCCGCACTGGCTTGTAGGTCTAGTTCCTTTCCCTTGGCCTTTTTTAAATTGCTGCCTTTGTAGTGTGATCAAATGATCTGCTTTTATTTTACTGAATGTGTGCGAGAAGAGCAGTAGAATCTGTGTTTCATGGCAGCCTCTGTTTTGTACGTGTATTTAATTTCCAGTTGTCTTGTATGTACAAACTGAGTCGAAATCAGTGTTTTAAAGGTCCAGTGTGTCGGATTTCCAGGGATGTATTGGCAGAAATGGAATACAGTACAACAAGTATGTTGGTGTATAAGCCCTGAAAATATGACTTGTGTTTTAATTACCTAAGAATGAGCCGTTTATATCTACATAGGGAGCAGGTCCTCATGCACGGAGATCACCATCTTGCACCACCATGTTCCTACAGTAGCCCAGAATGGACATACCCAGCATTTGCATTTTCACATTGGCCACCGTAGTTAGCTGCCACTGCAGGACAAGTAGAACAGCATCAGAAAAACGTTTTTTTTTTTAACATGAAACTGCCGCATTCTGTGTTGTTTACTCATTTAAATCACCTGGTCTGTTTGTTTTGGGGATGAAGAGACCTCTACAGATAATTCAGCTCCTGATAAAAACAGCCTGAATGTCTGGATCTTAAGTTATCTGAAAAAAAAAAAGCAGAGCAACACATTAGCGTGTTCTGGGCTAGTGACCTGTTTGTAACACACCAAACAGCATCGGAAAAGCGGTGATTTATAACTTCAAACTGCTTTACGGATTCAGTGTTTTACGGATTAAATCACTGGGTCTGTTTGTTTTGAGTAGGAAGAGACCTCTACCGATAATTTGGCTCCCGGTTAAAACCTTGTGAGAATCTTGATCTTAGGTTATCAGAAAAAAAGTGAACACGTTCGCGGGTGCTGGGCTAGCAGCCCGCCTGTGGTGCACAGCATTGGAAGAACGCTGGTTTTAAACATGAATGTGTGTTTTAACTGGTTTAAATCACCCAGTCTGTTTGTTTTGGAGAGGAAGAGACCTCTGTGGATAACTGGGTCCTGGTGAAAACCTCCTGTACATCCGGATCTTAAGTTATCAGAGAAAAAGCTGAGCACACATTAGCAGGTTCTGGGCTAGCAGCCCATTTGTGACGTGCCAAATGGCATCGGAAAAAAACACTTGATTTGTAACGTGAAACTGCTTTATTTTACTTTATAGTGTTTTACTGGTTTAAATTTGTTTGTTTTGGAGAGGAAGAGACTTCTGTGGATAATTCGGCTCATGAAAACCTCTTGAACAATGAACACTGAAGGAATGCTAAGCGGGAGTTCAGGCCTGTCTGTCTCATGGGAGAAGTTTCGGCTGGTTGCAGTGTGCAGTCCTTGCCACCAGATGCCACTAAATCCTCCACACTGCTCCTTTAAATCAAATGCAAAACACTACAATAGTTTATCAACCTTTTTTGTAACATCGTAGTATGGTGTCTCTCCAGAAAATATTGCAGTGATCCAGCTGGTTAATAAATGATTTGCTGTGCTGTCATGTTCCGTGAAGCTGGGAATAATTAAGGTACTTCCATCAAAACCTGTGGGTTTGACAGGAAGTAGGAATAATGGTGGTCCCCTCTTGTGACAGTAAATGTTTGAGTGCAATAATGTTTTATCCTTTGCAGCACAAAATGTAATTGTATATTTTTATTGTAAATTGTGTACATAACATGTCTTAAAGGAGTGCATTAATACCTAATTTATTTTCTTCAAATCTTTTGGAGGGATTATGACCACAGAAGAGTCCCAGCTTCTAAATTAAGTTTGTTCTTCATTTGTTGAATATTCAATTTGTTGCTTTTCTAACTTTTTTTTTCTCCAAATGGCTTTTTTAGGAAAGGTGAAAATAAAGTTTAGAACAAACATTAGACACACGTGACATTAGATGTTGTCACTGTGGGTATCATCATAAAGAAAGGTGATGGTAATGGGCTGTTTCAGTACGGATTGAAGGCAAATTCAAAAATCTGATTTGTTTAAATGAAGCCATAATGTCCTGTAATGTACCTGAAGTTATATATAAATCTGCTCAGGCCAAGATGTGTTATAAACCTTTAGGGGCCTGCTGATGGAGGACTGTGTAGACTCACTTCTGTTGGCCTGGTGGGATAAAATAAAATCAAGGCAAACTGCTGTGATAAGATTCACTGCAGGCTGGAATTAAATTTTTAACTTTCTTTGCACAACTTTAAATAACTGGGTGTGTGATCATGTTGTCAGAGATTAGTTTCCTGTTGTTGATACATTTCACATCATGTGTCGTCTCAGTGTTACTTGGTTCATCTGTTCATCTATGCCACCAATACTGTATTCTCCTTTGTTAGCTTTGAAATGTTAAAAAATTAAAATAATGTGAAGCCATATTTGTGGTCATCTCAGAATGTCAGCTCACTTTAACCTGAGTTTTGATGTGTGGAGAAACAGAAGTTTTTATTAAAAGTCCAGTGTGTAGGATTTAGGAAGATCTATTGGAGGAAATGAAATATAATATTCATAACTATGTTTTTAACAGTTTAACATCACTTGAAAATTAGAGTCATTGTGTTCTCGTTACCTTAAAATGACATGTTCGTATTTACATACAGAGCAGGTCCTCTCCATTGGAGTCCACCATGTTGTTTCCACCACATCCCAGACTGGACAAATCAAACACTGGCCTGAGCGTTTTCGCATCAGCCACTGTAGTTCTCCGAGATCAATGTTCGGCCACCTTCACTATCAAAACAGCCATTTTTGACCAAAATAAAATAAAAATCTAAAACCAACAAGACATATTTGAACCTTATATCAAAGGTAAAACAGCCTGTCTCAATTAGCCTATCAACATTCCTAATAGGTCTAAACGAGCAGTCATACATATGTTTTAGCACATGGTCTTGCAGGGGCCTTGTCATGAGTCTTTGGTACTTGCAAACAAATCTGCACATGCACTATTAAATTCTTGATTTTCCTCCGAGATGTTTCCTTTTTGAGAATCTCAAGGTATTCTCGCTAGTCACTCATGACAAGCCACTGCTACTGAGGTTTCGCAAAATTTAGAGGACAAGGCGCCAAGGAGGAGACATGATGCACATTTTGGTTGACAAAATGTTAAAATCTGGTATATAGGCTACACATTTTTACAACTGAAGAGTTCAAAGAATCACTTTGGGCCTACAAAGATGATGAATGAAAAAAAATAAAATGTTGACAAATAAACATTCATTTTTTGTGTGTTGCATTTTAACTGGATGTTGTGCTCGGTCATTTGTGGTGTGAGACAGCTGTGCTCATCTGCTTGTGCTTATTGTTGTGACAATGTTTATGCTGCCATTTTGGCCGACTTGCTCTTGAAAAGAGATTTTAAATCTCAATGAGACTTTTACCTGGTTAAATAGAAGAAGCAGAAGAAGAAGAAACTGAAGAAGAACAAACTAAGAAGAAGAAGAAGAAGAAAAAGCTGAAGAAGAAACTGAAGAAGACAAAGCTGAAGAGGAAGAAGCTGAAGAAGACAAAGCTGAAGAAGAAGAAACTAAAGAAAAAGAAGCTGAAGAAGAAGAAAAAGCTGAAGAAGAAACTGAAGAAGAAAAGGCTGAAGAAGACAAAGCTGAAGAAGAAACTAAAGAAAAAGAAGCTGAAGAAGAAAAAGCTGAAGGAGAAACTGAAGAAGACAAAGCTGAAGAAGAAGAAACTGAAGACAAAGCTGAAGAAGAAGAATCTGAAGAAGAAGCTGAAGAAATATAGCACCTTTTGCATAAATAAAATTTACAATATACATAAAGTACATTTATTTCGGTGGAATCGGGGCATAAATAATACATTTTTAAAAAACACTAAAAAAACCCCAAAACTCTTGCGTCCTCCTCAATGCAGAATCTTTGAGGTACAAACACAACATAGGAACATAATTTAAGTTGAACAGTGTTTATGCAGGAAGAGGATTTGTGTATATTAAATGTCACATTAAGAAAAAGAAAACACACCAATATTGTGTGTTGGTATTGTCCCCGGGGAGTTCACTGTGCAGTTAAGGTGGTCTGGGAGCAGAAAATGAGAGAAGTTAATGTGTTTCCTTGATGTTCTCATATCTGTGGGGCGTCCATACGTCTTACTGAAGGTGACACGCTGACACCAAAGGTCATATCTCATTATGTGAGTCAGGTAATGAGATGAAAGGATCTATGGAGGCAAAGTGGTTTAAATCCAGTGTCTGAGCCTGATTTGACTGCGAGGAATGCCCCGTGACATTCAGTACGATTCTTCAGCTGAATAAAAGTGAAATAAAGATTTGACCTGCTGTGCAATTTCTTTGTCCTGGTGCTTGTTGTATATTAGAAAAATATTTTTTGTGATAAAACTGATTTCTATGTTAAAAAAAAAAAAAATTATATAAAAATTATTTATAGTTATTTTTCATAAACAGCAGAAAAATGCCCTCACATTCCCACATCTTCCCCTTCATGCTCGTCACGAATCCTCAAACTTACTTTCCCTTTTGGACATGAAACCACCCGAACAGATCTCCTGACGAATGAAAGAAACAAGGAGGCCTGGTGAAGCTGACACTTCATGCTGGGATGACGGAGTGCTCCCTGCTCTGCTCCATACATTAATTATCAGGCGGTGTCTGGAAGGCACTTTGTCATAAAGATTGATGAGGGGCTGTCGGAGAGGAAACAAATCTGACTCTGCCGGGGTTAGAGGAAGGGCCTCTCACTCTCATGGGATGTGACGGTGGTAGATGTGCAAGTGTGTGTGTGTGTGTGTGATGAAAGCTGTGATAGTCAAAGCATGAGAATTGTACTGGAGTGGTGGTGTTGTGTAATCTTATTCGCAGCTTCAGCCACATTTTTGAGACTTAAAAAGCAGCAAAGCATATTTGAGAAGGGAGCATTCATTATCTGTGTCGACATCTTCGATAAGAGGAGATTAATTGTGCATCAATGCAAATATTTAATTTTTTAAAAGATTCACGTTTTTACAAGTCTGCCTTTAAACAACACTCACAAGCCCGTAAACAGTTTTTGGTCGCTGTAAATGTTTCTCCTCTTTTTACTGGTCATGAAATGAGGCTTCAGCAGTCTGAGTTACGCAAATATGTATGTTTTCTTTAGTGTATAATCACCTTAAAATAAAACTTGTCATGTTTTCGTTACCTTAGAATGAGTCGTTCATATCTACATAGGGAGTGGGTCCTCGTCTACGGAGATCACCGTATTGCACCACCATGTTTCTACAGTAGCCCAGAATGGACAAACCAAACACTGGCTCTAGATAGGGACATTTGTCACTCATTTGACCTCATCACATAAACATTTGGTCATGGACTTTCCGCGTCCAGATACAACGTGGAAGGTACCCTGTGTGTTGGATGTTGGTGTTCTGGGACACTGTGTCATGTTCAGCCTGTTACATGCATTGTCTGCTTTCAAAATACTCTTCTGTTTTCACAGGAAATGTAGTTTGCATACAGTTTCTTTCAAAATAAAAGCACTACATCAGTACAACACCGCAAATTGACTTTTTTTCTCCCTTCAATGCAGGTGTTTAGATTTACATGGATAGGTTTAGGAAAAAAGAACAGGGTTTGGCTTTAGAATCTTACAGAACGTGAACACCGCTCTCCCGGATGAAGGTTAATGTTTGTTGGACCCATCCACCACCCCTCTCATCGCCCCACTCAGACTTTCGCCGCCTTAACTTTCGTCCTTGTCCCGCCACGTTTCCCCCTAATGCCACCAGGCACGATAAACTATAACGGCAACCGGACGCAGATCATGCCGACGTTTAAGGACGCTTTTTTTTATCACTGTCTGGCGATGCAAGTCACTGCCCAATCGATGGATTTCGACGACTTCAAAGTAAGACCAGGTTGCTCTGTGACAAGCCGAACAGCGCCAAAAAACCCCCAGATTTTTACATGAAACTGCTTTATTCAGTGGTTTTTCTGGTTTGAACCACTGCGTGTGTTTGTTTTACAGATGAAGAAACCTCTGTGGATAATTCAGCTCCTGCTCCAAACCTCCTGAACAATGAACACTATTGAAATCCTAACTAGGAGAAGTTTCAGCTGGTTGCAATCTGCACTCTTCACTGCTAGATGCCACTAAATCCCCCAAAATTTTACACACACAACCTTTATTTTCAGCTGGACTTAAGAAATTAGGTATGTAAAGTGACTAAAACGGTTCCACTGAACAAAAGGACATATGAGAATCATTTTACGATAAATGTAAAAAAAAAAGTGAACCTATCGTTTGAGAATTAAAGGAGCTATATGTAAGAAATCTAAAGCAAATAGTCGTAAAATCCTCCTAATATGTCACAGAGACTAAGGAATAATGTTCATATAACATACTGATCTCACCGACAACAACACGGCAGCTGATGCTGCTTGCCGTGCTGCTGTAGCTCAGTAGCTCATTAGCAGTGTCCCAGCATGAGCAGCTGGCTTCTCCCCAGCTGTATCCCGGCAGCAGCGTTAGCAGCAGAGAAGCCGGACTTGCTCGAACGGTCCGCTGGAAAACCGAAGATCAAGGACGCGGTGATGTGGCCCTGCCATGGCAGCCGCCCATGGGCAAACAAATCAGTCTCCAGCATGCCGCTGTCCAGCAACCTCGAATCTGTAGGGGAGCGGGGGGCAGACACGACTTGCGGCAGTATTTTGAATTTGAGTGCAGTAACCGTTTTGGCCACATTCTTACATACAGTGCCTTTAAAGGACTAAAAAACGTTTTTCAACTTATTTCAGGATTGTTTAGTGCTTTCCACCAAAAGCGGATTAACCCAAATTACATTAATTAATTAATCAATAATTAAATACACAAGCAAACAAAAGAAAAGAAAACAATAGTGGTATCTATTTAGACAAGCAGATAATTTCAGAGTACTTTGCTCCCTGACAAACATTTATCATTTGTCTTCTCCTCCTCTACCTCCCATGACGAAGGTGAATGGAATTTTGTTTACGGCGCTCACACCATACAAAAGTGACTAAAACCATCTGCAGCACCGTGTCCCCATAAAAACTGTGTAAAGTTTTTACTGGAGCTACTTTCTTTCAAATAAAAAGAGACAAGGTCTGTAGATTTAACTCCGACACTACGACTGGAAAAAATAAGTAGCTGTTGAATTTTTAATGGAGCACCAGACTGATATCTGAAAACCCGGGCAAATAATATGATGTGCACGAAGAGATACAACTGAAGGTAAGTGAGAAGATGTGTTTTTGGGGTGGAGTGACCCTTTAAAACGAGGTCCTGAACCCTCCATATATTCAGTTATGGGTGCAAAGGAGACATCTGTGATGGAAAGACTGATGCTTATATATATATATATATATATATATATATATATATGTAAAGAAATATTTCTATAAATGCACCATTAAGTTCCACTAAACCTCAGATCAGATGAGCTGAACCATAATTAAGCACTGTCATTAAGATGAATCTCCAATAAGAACAACGTGTGTGTCTGTGTGTGAGTGTGTGTGTGTGTGTGTCATTAATGTGTGGGAGAGGAGGCTGAGGTAGAAGGGGCTTGGTCTGCTGTGTGGGTTCATTGCACACAGGGAGGAGGGAAGGAGGGAGAGAGGGAGGGAGCACAGGAGGGAGAAAAATAGCCAGAAGAAAAGGGAGTGGAGGAGACAGACGACAGGAGACGAAAGGCTGACACACATTCACAACCCCACAAGAAAAATGCCCAATTTTGCAGGCACCTGGAAAATGAAAACCAGCGAGAATTTTGATGAGCTGCTCAAAGCCCTGGGTGAGAATAATTCACTTTTTTTCCTGTGAAGCTTTGAATGTGATATAACAAGAGGGTTTTTTGGAATTAATCCACTGAGTGAACATGAAAGGGGTCTTTTATCTGCACTGGAATATAGATAGACTGCAATCAAGGTTTATTTTGAAATGCATGCAGAGTTGACTGATGTTGACATTTTAAAAAACTGCACAAGAAAAAGAAAACTGCAAATAAAATTTACAAAATGTGTCAAACTTGAGGTACATATTGGAGAAAATAAATGTACATTGAAAGCATTTTATATGATGGCAACAGACGAATAAATCTGATTAAATTCACACAAAATATCTCCAATTAAAGGTGATCTTTTGTGCCATTGTTCCACCAGTCAACAGCTCAGGTTTTAGCTGCAGTTTTAATTGTTCTCCATATGGATGTCTGGTTGCATGAGACAAATTTAATACCCCTTGTTCCAAAGTGGACCTGGTTTTAATTACAGTACGAGACAACAAACTTGTGAGCAGTCGCTGCATGTGAGTGATGGACGGGAAACAGACTGAGGTGCTCTCTGCTCTGATTGTTTGCACTGTAACTGTGTGACAGAGAGGGTTAATAGCTCTTCCGCTCATTCGGAGGACAGAATCTATCATGATCTACAGGAGAGCTAAACAAAGCAGCATTCCTGCCCCTCATCACCTTGTCACTGCACCCTCCATATTCGCAACATCTGCTGATAACAATCTAAGTCGCAGCTGCTGGAGGATCTTTTCTTATATATGAAAACCAATACTGTAAAATCTTCTGACAGCTAAGAAGTGATTTGTTTTCACAGTGGATAACTATACCTGTACGCATTCCTCTGGTAAATACGCCAACTTTGATGTCTGAAACAGAATTTTTTTTTCTTAACACCTTTTTGGCGCCAGAGGCAGACAGGAAATATGAGGTGACACAATTCAAAGTCAGATGATAAAATATGGGGAAAGTAGTTTTTATGCTTGGTGGCAATAGGTGGGAAAAAGTAGTTTTGTTCTTGGGCTACATGTCGGTAATCCATAGCTTAAAGCTAAAGATCAAATTAACCCAGTACCAAGTAGTATCGAAACATCTCCAGTCAAACGATACCTACATTTGATCCTTTTAGCACCGCGGGTCTGAATTCAATACGTCCCAACTGTCCGCTGGATCAACAAACTTTCTGTTGCTGCCATCTCCGGAGCAGTTCCAGCAGCTGCTGCTAACATTGGACACTGAGAAGTTACGTGGTCCTAACAAACTCAAACTGAAACCAAAACGGCTCCACTCTATCGTTAAAGCTGGTAGCTGTATGATGCTAACCTTTAGCACTGTCACTGTGTGTCAAGTAGGTTCAACTGCAGCTGGAGCAGCTACATGACCCGCCTTCTAGCTAAACTCACCCATCTTAACCTACACGTCAGTCCACGAACAGCCCCTCTTGGCCCAGAGACCGAAGGGGAACTGCCCATTGGTTTGACAGCCCATTGGTTCGACCATATTAAACTCATTGTTCTGAAGTCCGTTCCGAAATCATCATGATGCCCTGTGGTTAAGGTCTGGTTAGGTTTAGGCACAAAAAACACTTGGTTAGGGTCAGGAAAAGATCATGGTGTGGGTTAAAATGAAAAAGAAAGTGACAAACACATAAGCCGTGAGCCTGCTCCACCTCAAGCCGGTCACGGCGCACCATACGCCCGCCGCAAGCCGTTCAGCACCGCAGACAGTCGGACTAATGGGATGTCGAACCAATGGGCTGTTGAACCAATGACATGGACCCGACAGAAGTGCTGACAAAACTGCTAAGTTAGCAATTAGCTAGCTATAAAGTATTACTTTAAAAGAGAGGCGGTCAATGTTGGAGTAATGGTAAAGGGAAGGCTACATTTTGCTACTTATGCTAATGTTAACTTAGTGATTAGCTAGCTATGAAGTATTACGTTAATGTTAGGGTAAGGGTAATGGAAAGGCTACATCTCATTACTTATGCTAATGCTAGGTTAACAATTAGCTATCAGTAGCTATTGAGTATTATGTTAAAAGAGAGGTGGTTAGTGTTAGGGTAAGGGTAATGAGAAGGGTTACATCTCATTACTTACAAAGTAAATCACGTCTTCATGTGTTATGAAATCTAAAGTGAAGTATTGCTACATTTGGTTTCATATATTTACTACAGTGTATGTGCGTACGTGTGTGGCCAATGGATTCTGTCCCATGGATCTGGTGTGGCGCTCACACTCCCGCAGCAGCGGCTAAAACACATTCAATCTATGGTGTGGTGAAGTCAAGTGTTGGGTTTGGCCGTTCAGTGTGCAGAGACACCACCAACACGTTTATAAGTATGGCCATACTACACATGACTCCAGTATGGGAACTAAGTACTCTATTGGTATCAGTATCCCTTTACAATACCCAGTCCTATTTTGTACATCAGGTTATTATACTTCAGACTCATCAGCCCTACTTTATCTTCATACTGCAGACTCACAGAAAGCTCTGTGCGTGTTTTCAGGTGTGAACGCCATGCTGAGGAGGGTAGCAGTGACGGCTGCATCCAAGCCCCATGTTGAGATAAGGCAGACCGACGAGCAATTCTACATCAAGACCTCTACCACAGTCCGCACCACGGAGATCAACTTCCACATTGGAGAGGAGTTTAATGAGGAGACGGTGGACGGCAGAAAGTGTAAGGTAATCTGATTAAATTAATTAAAAAAGAGCCACTGCCGCAAATCTTTGTATGTAAAGTATTAATTAAAAATCTATACAATATTTTTGAGGATCAATACAGTAAACATAATATCACGATACTCAGGTGTATCGACGTCCTAGCGAGAGATGAATTGAAAAAAGGAATGGTCAAAATCACAGAAGTAGAAGATGAGATATATACCAACTTTTAGTCCTTAATTTGGTTTAAACTCCAAAAACACTAGAGCCTACATTTCCCAAAATGCAACTCAACACCGATGACCATCTCTACCTGGCAAATGCAGAGAGGGTCATTGGGGTTTTTGTCTAAGACTTTGGAAACCCCCATTTTTATGTTGCATATACATTAAAACTTTAAATTATACAACACTGTGGTAAATGTGTGGTTATGTTTAGGCACCAAACCACTTGGTTATGGTTAGAAAGAGTCATGTTTTGGCTTAAAATACCCACTTTGGGGGCACAATCCCAACTGGAAACGCAGCAATGTCTCTGTTAAAAAACAACACTTTTTTAAAGGAAACTAATTGCAAGGAAGTCTGTTAAAAGGCACTATTTTAAAAAAAAATCTGTAGTTCTTCTAAAAAAATGCAAGCCTCCCTTGAAGTCTGACAAAGAGATAAACACAGTGTCCCCATCAATCGCTCGTCTATCACTGTGCTTTACTGCCGATGTCCTGTTAGCCAGGTGAAACTGAGGGGATAAACAAAGGAAACCTCATTAGCATGATGCTTTTCTACAGAGTTTGGCCACTTGGGAAACAGAAAACAAGATTTACTGCAAACAGACTCTGCTGAGTGGGAACGGCCCGAAGACCTTCTGGACCCGAGAACTCAACGGGGACGAACTCATACTGGTGAGTAGTTGTTTTTTTTTTTAAATTTACTGTAAGTAGTAATATAGTGAGAAAATAAAAGAGAATTAATCAAATGTACAAAGCCTTTATGGGTCCACATGTGCCTCCTCAGGATCATCTCTTTTGTTTGTCTTTCTATAAAAAAGTAAGTAGTTCTCTTTGTGTTTTCTTCAATAAAATTTTGGCTCCCAAATGTCTTAAACCACATGAGACATTTCCTGCTTCTACCTTTCTTTCTGCCAATAAGAGACAATGGATTATTTAAAGGGACAGTCCGCAATTTGCGTCAGAAACACTGTTGAATAGAACACTTTTGAAAAGTGCGCTCATTTGCTTTTTTTGGCAAGAGATTGAGGAGGGGGTTGATACCTCTCTCATACCTCCATCCATTTTCATCTGCTTATCTGGGGCCGGGTCACTGGTGCAGCAGGCTGAGCACAGTACTACAGACATCCCTCTCCCCAGGAATGATTTCCAGCTCCTCCTGGGGGATCCTGAGGCATTCTCAGGCCAGACGAGATATATAATCTGTCAAGCATGTTCAGGGTCTACCTCAGGGCCTCCTACCAATTGGACATGTACTGAAAACAAGAGGCACCCAGGAGGCATCCTAATCAGATGCCCGAACCACCTCAACTGGCCCCTTCTGACACAAAGAAGCAGCAGCTCTCCTCCGGATGTCTGAGCTCCTCACCCTATCTCTAAGGCTGGGCCCAGCCACCCTTCAGAGGAACCTCATTTTGGCTGCTTGTATCCGCGATCTCATTCTTTCTGTCATTACCCAAAGCTCATGACCATAAGCGAGGGTTGGGACGTAGATGGACTGGTAAATTGAAACCTTCTGATTCAGCTCCCTCCTTACCTAAAAAGGTCTAGCGCTGCACCCACATCACTGCTGATGCCGCACCAAACCACCAATCACGCTCCATTTTACCCTCACTCGTGAACAATACCCCGAGATACAAACATATTCTCACTTCGATCTCGTCACATATTGATATTATGGTCATGGACTTTCCACGTCCACATACAACGCGCAAGGTACCCTGGGTGTGTTGGTTGTTGATGTTACAACAATGCAAATTGACTTTTTTTTTTTTTCTTCAACAACAAGGTTTAGGAAAAAAGAACAGGGTTTGGCTTTATAATCTTGCGAGGTGCGAACACCACTTTCTTGGGTGAAAGTCTGTGTTTGTTTGACCCATCCACCACCACTCCCACTCGTCCCAGTCTGACTTTTGCCGCCTTAATTTTCATCTTTGTCCCACCACATTTCCCCCTGGCACCGTTAAACTATAATGGCAACCGGCCGTTCGTTGGTTTCTGATGCTGCAAGTCACTGCACAAGCGCTTGATTTCGACGACTTCAGACGGAGACTATGCTCGAGATACCTGAACTCCTTTGCTTGGGGCAGTAACTCACTCTCTCTCTCAGCACTCACTTGTAGGTGGTTAGCTTAGCTTAGCATAAAGACTATGTCCAAGGGTAACAAAATCCACCCTACCAGCAACATTAAGTTTTTAAGTAAATGTGAATATTTTCTGTTTTTCCTAATCCTTCATGATAGTAGACTGAATATCTGTGGCTTTTGGATTGTTGAGCAGATTAGATGAGACATTTGAAGACGTCAGCTTGGACGTCAGGGCTGTTTTCAACCATTTGCTGACATATTGTAGACCAAAAGCTGATTAATTAAATCGAGAAATGTTTTGTAGATCAGTGAATTATAAAGATAGCCCTTCATTGTTGCTCTTTTTTTGTATAAGCAAGCAAGATATATATAGCTTCATATTTTCTGCAAAGACACAATAGTGGTATTGATCGTCTAACTCTCTGCCAGGAATCAAATAAAGCTTATTTCCCAATGATGGAGGACATATCGAAAGAATCATGGCAGACGAACAAACTAGAACTGGACAGATGGTCAAGAGAGGCTGTAACTAGATGGTGACAGCAGATGTGAAAATGTTAAATGATCTGGTCAATATTTTCCAAAAATGCTACGTAGTTCCTCAGAAATGTTCCGAGCTCCCATGGCCATTTAGAAACTCCATTTATTTCTTGTATTTCCTTCGTTTGCCAAATGAGGGTGTGGATAAACATGCCTGCATCTGAGAGAGAGCATATTATCATGATGCATTGTTTTTTAGTTTCATTATTTGTTCCTGTCAAGAAATAAAAAGACATTGACAGCAAATCATATTAATAGAGAGGTTTTCCAGACACAGCAAAAGTGCCTTTTGTTTTTTTGGAAGAAAAAACGCACAAAAGGTTGAAAGCATGCAAGTTATTTGTTGCATTCGGGGGCTCCTCAGGGAAACTTAATGTATTCCTTTGAAATCTAGATTAACATTTCACTGCCATGCTTTTGTTGTTAGACAACATTTCGTGGTCTTGCATTCATCAGAAACACGTCTGCCTCCAGTTCCTGGAAATGCACGATCACTGAGACAGAGCCGTTTTTTTTCTGTCAACATCTGGGCCTGTTTGGATTTATAGGCCAGATGGACAACAAAGCAGAGTCCAGTTTGGCTGTGATGCGGATATCTTTACTGACTGTGACTCACCTCTGCAGAGAGGCAATCAGGAAAACATTTGAGAGGGGCTGTAATTTGGACTCAAACAGGGAACAAAATCTGTTTTTATTCAAGATAAGGGTGTGGACGTCTGTCTGTCCACGTTGGAGTGATAGGCTGTAATCTGATCGGCATGTGGGGTTGAATCATTGGAATTTTTATTTTCAAAGAAAGTTCATAAGTTTTAATGTGATACCAGTGAGGAGGGAGAGGCCTGATGTGTCATTCAAACAAAAACTCCCCCTCATATTAAACCTCAATTTAACGCACCATTTAGATTTCAAGATTTGAATGATGTTGAAGCAGAAATATTTGGCTCTGAGGTGAAATGGACTGTGAAATATTTTAATAGTAATCTGGAGGCTGACATCACTAGAAGTTCACATCCCCCAGTTATCAAGTCCAGTTTAAAGTTTCTATGAAATTCTGTTAACAAAAGTTTTGATTTAAATCAAGCAGCAGCAACCAACTAAAAAAATGAAACCAAAAACTGCAGTTCCTCTAATGGCCACTTGAGGCTGTCTCCAAAAGTCAACCTCCATAGACCCCCGTGTTTAAATGCCCAACTTTACAGAAGAAATAAAACAGTTTGGGTCTCTATAGCTAATTTCTCAATTTATGACAAATGTACAAGTGTGATTTATTATTATTTTTTATATATCTCACCTGTTTGAATTATATCAAGGCTTAAGGTTCTGCATTATTATGGGCATGGCCTCTTTGAATGACAGGTTGGTACCGTCCATTGACAAGTCACTTCCATGGTTACCAGGCTAACGTTGGTTAGATAATGTCGGCCCTCTGGGAACGCTACTCAGCCTTGCAGCATATTTTTCCCAGTGGCCACTCATGGTATTGCAGCAAAAAAATCCCTCGAGGCCCAAAAAACATTTTCTCCATAAGTCACCATTATAAAGGAGAAATCTGTAATGTTGTGTTCATGCCAGGCGCAAATAAACCAATTTGTGTGAGGTAATTACATGTTAAGTCAACATTAAGACGTGATTAAACGTAAATATCTGCCGGGCAGCATGATGGATGTAACGCAGTGTGACGTGACGCAAATGACACAAAATCTGTAAACTCAGCGGCACGAATGAAGCAAGTAGCGTGATTTTGAATCATGCTTTTTCACAAGAGTTGAAAAATCTGAACTTCAGCGACCAATTCGCGCCATGATAACCAATCAGCATTGACATCCTCCAGGGACATACGATGCCAAGGACGTACTGACAGAAGTTTATTCATCGATTCAGCAATTTCACGTGGGCATGAAGCAGGTCAACACGAACGACACAAAAATTCACATCGCTTTTGGTGTGAACACGACATAAAACTGTTGACAGGACACCTTGAACTGCAAACAGAGTCAATAATGAATCTGTCTATTCTGCATTTTTGATCCATGAAGTTTTCATATTTGCAGAACTTTTCTAGAGTGGAGAAAAGTGATTAAAAAACACTGTGACAAGATTAAGACTATGAGCCAAGTGGAAACTCATGGGTGGTGCCAGTGAGAGAAATGCTACTGCAAATATTCTGTGGGCTGTATACTGCAGGAGTAAAGCTGGAGTATGGTTTGGTGTATGTGCCAGGTGAGCAAGTCCATTGGAATGAATAGGCACCATCTTGGGGTCCAGTATCTAGTTGATATTAAAATCTATGGGAAATGTAAGCATGGCGTAACCTCAGATTCACTGAGTAAAGGCGTCACCCAGTTGTTACTATTTCAGTGCATTTTCAAGTCAAGTCAAGAAAGTTGGAACATTTTGGTCCCCTAAAAATGTAATTTGGCATCACAGTGGTGACAGTGCAGGCAGACAGAGGGTCCTGTGAGGTGGAGAACCCATAAAGAGTGTGGGCTGTCTAATGTGTTGGGAAGAGAATGGGCCTTTATAAGTGATTGCCATCTTAGAAATATGCCTGTGTTCAAAATAGACCCCTCATTAAATTCAAAAAGACATGACATGGTTGTTTGGTTCTATGTAAAAATGCAAAGGTGGCATAAAGAAGGGACTCTGTAGCGGCCCTGTTGCCGGATCTGTGTAAAAGGGGCTTTAGAAATGCCCCAGTGTCGTGCACCTGACCTGTGTGAGGCTGCTTAGATTTAATGTTGCCTCTTGCAAACATGAGTGAGGACAGCAAATGTTGAACAGCTGAAAACCAGCAATTCATTTATCATAAATACTTACAATTATTATCTGTTTATTAAGTGGCCGCTGGACTCCTGTCATTTTGCAGAAGTGGCCCCTGAACAAAACAAGTTGAGTGTCTAACTAAACTAAACTAAAAATGAAGAGATACCCTCTTCTACTAACTCGAGGTCCCTCTTCTCTCTGTTCAGAGGACTGTGATCGATCCGTCAGTGTAAACAGAATGAAATGCACATAAACTTCAATAAAAGCGCCGGCCAGCAGATGAGGAGATTGGGCTCTTGGGGAGAGATGGATGGATGGATGTGGAGCTTAATGAAGACAACATGTGGTGACTCAGTGCACTCACTGTGATCTAAGAGGGCTGGACGTTAAAGACCATTTGGAGAGTCCACAATAAAAAGGCGAAGAGGCCTGAGAATAAAAAACTACTCTTTTACTTGTCCATGTGAGGAGCCTCATATACTCACTCTACATTTTAAGCCAGTGGATATTGACTTTTTAAAGATAAATGCACTCCTACATGGGCTACTTTATGATGGGACTGGAGCCAGATGAGACTGTGTGGCTGTGATGATGGTGTTGGCGGTCCAGGCCTGTGTGTGTGTGTGTCCTCCTGCAGGCTTTAATTGGTCTCATTGATCATGCTGTTGAGAAATGCCAATGGACCCTGGTGTTACCTCCAGTTAATGTCTCCCTCGGCATCGCGCCACGTGCCAGATGGAGTCGCCTCAGCTTCATTTTTCACCGCACTGCCCCGCTTCCCCCGTCCCGCCGCGCTGCATGGCCTGAGATAATGATGATGTGTGGAACTGCAGTTGGCCATAACGCTACGCCCCTGGGACTCCCATAAATCTTTGGGCTCGGACACATCCACCCCCTAACCCCGGGCATCCAATATTTCCTCCCCATTCTCATCTCAGTTTTTGTCACGTCTGTCTCTTAAGCGGGCAGCTGTGTCAAATTAAGATCATGATATTAGCGGTTTAGGCAGTTAGTGGTAGAAATGTAACAAAGCAGCGAGAATATGACGAAGAAATTTAGCTGCTACTAAACATGAAAACATGACATGTTTATACTTGAGTGGAGTTTATTATTCCAGTGCTACAGTTGATTTAAAATAACATTTAGATGCACAATTAAATGATATGATGCAGAAATGTACTACTGACCTACACAGTAGTATACCAAGTATCTAAAATTGGCTCCACATTAACAAACTACAACATTAAGGGTGTTTTCATATAAAGTCCTTTTTAAACCAACCGAACTCAGTCCTCTTCAGCTCCGTTTCCACCAAACACTTTCAGTATGGTACCTTATGGAACCAAAGTAACCCTTCAGACATGGTACCTAGACCCTTGATCCATTTATCGTTTCCACCACAAACAGTACCCTTAAATGTGGGCGGGGTTGTTGTCACTCACTGCTCCGTCCAGCACTCACTGCATTTCCTCAGTACTGGTGATTCAGATGGAAGTCTGCACCTCGTTTATTGTCCACAGAACTAAACCGTACTACACGGTGGAAACGGGGATTTAAGGGTGTTTTTCCACACTTGGTCCTTTTTAGCCCTCAAAGCGGACTCAGAGCAGTGACTCAGCATTTCATGCGCAAATGTGAACACTCCAAGAGAACTCAGACCCCTCTGAAGCGAACTGAAGCGATCAGAGCTGAAGTTTACCAGGAAGAGAACTGAGGCCTCTTTCAAATGAACTGACAGTGAACACAATAAGAACTGGGTCCCTTTTCTGTTGGTCCACTTTAAGGGTGTTCTCACATATAGTCCCTTTTAAACAAACCAAACTCAGTCCTCTTAAAGTGCACCAAAAAGTGGACCAACAGAAAAGGGACTCAGCTCTTTTTGTGTTCACATTGTCAGTTCATTTAAAAGAGGACTCAGTTCTCTTCCTGGTCAACTTCAGCTCTGATGGGGCCTCAGTCCTCTTTCTGTTCACACTAGAGCCTATGTATAATATATACTGATACAGTTTTGTTTTTACTTTGGCATGGCCCTGCAGTGTGGTTATGAAGCCCTCGCTTTCAGATTAACTTAAAATTGGAGGAAAACCTTAGTGTTTCTGTGCTGTACACTGTTGCCATTTGTTGTGTTTTATATTCCACATCTGGAGACGTGCAGCATCTTCTGTGGACCAAACTGCTCATCGTCCTGCGTCCTTGCAAGCGTTACAGGCTGACGTAGTTTCATCTGTTTTTAAAGTGTCCCAGTGCACATTTAATATTGTAAAATTACTTTTTATACAACAGTAAAGACTTTTACTCGGGTAATATTCTTATAGGTGACCTTAACTTGGGTACTTATCTGTAGTCAGTTTATTACATACAGACGATGCCAGTCCGCATGCCACCAGTTTGGAGAAGCAGCCGGAGTACGACCACGGAAGCTAAGCAGTGTCCTGCTGTGGACGCGGGCAGCAGCAAAATGCATTTTACAGTTTAAGTGTACTCTATAATCAGAAAATGTTCACCGCTTAACCTTTACATCACTGTTTGGCTTCAGGTACCCATCTGTGCTTTCATCAAAGCCCCTGGCCTTCATTAACAAAAATAGTAATTTTGGCTCGCTGGCTGAAGATAGGGGATGTGGGCCTACCTGTTGTCTTGCTGACAGCCGTCACTCGGTCAGCTTGCTCTCCATGGTCCGGCATTGCTTAGCATCAGTACTCCATTAACAGTTTTTTTGTAGACATTCAACATGTGGACAATAATTCAATAACTCCACCACATGTCCCTCTTGCAGCACTTAGAGACATCTCTCCTCAACTGCTGTCACACACCTGCTCCGATTTGTCTCTTAATCACTCTGGCACACTCCCTTTCAAACTAACACAGGCTCTACACCTGGGTAAGCCCAACCCACCTAACCTGACAGTCAATGGGGAGACCACGTGCCATGTAGGATCACTAATAGTTGCTGGTCTACCACTGCCTCCATCAGTTAGTTTGTGTTACTGTGTGACTGAACTACGACTTTTAAACATCAAAGTCACCCAATGACACAAACAGTTAGAGATTTAAGCGATGGTAAATCACTGTTTCTCTCGGTGGAGTCTGACTTTAAAGAGAGCGATATAATAGCTTCAGCTCCCCGATGGAAATCGCTGTCAGACAGTAAGGTAAAGGAGTGTAATATTTTAAATATTGTGTACACTTAAACAAATTTCCTCCACAGCAGTACATTGTGTAGCTCCTGTGTCACACTCCAGCCTGCTTCTCCAAACTGGGAGACTTTAAATAAGTACCTCATCCAACTGCACCTCAAAAAATCGGAACTAAACCTTTAACTACAAAATACTTCTGTTGAGTTCAGGGGCCGTATTTACAAATAATCTCAGAACACTCTCAGAGAGCTCCTAAGTTAGCCTAAAAACATTTGGTCAGGAGTCCTAGCTTAGGAGTGATTTAGGAAATTTCTCAGAGCAGCTCAGAAACTTTTACCTTAGTGAGGAGGTGTGGTCGACCCTGTTGCTAGGTGTGATGTATTCTTTTAACAGATGTGATTGGTTGTCACAGACACACCCTTTTGTGAGCCTGCAGGGAGTGGACACCCAGTGGATCATTGTTAGTGTGATCACTCTGCTGATGGAAGGTTGAGACAGATCCAAGTCATCACCGCTGCACTGCTGCATTTTTCCAGGTTTATAAATATCCTTGTGCTGTGATCATTGTATTTCTTGCATTATATCAGTATTGCGTTGGGTGGAAACTGTGCGTATCCCTCATCAGATCAACCACAAACTATTATTAAATTATTCTTGCACAATCTAATTGTATAGCATTTCATTTATTCTGTCATTCAGTGTTTGGAGAATATTACTCTGACCTCTTTGTGTTTCCACCATTTTCTCCTCTGCTTAAGAAACTTTTCAGCCATATTAAAGTCCTCCTTCCTCTCCTGGGGCCAATTTTCACAAACATTCTGAGAATCCTTTCAGAGAGCATCTAACTTAGCCCAAAAACTTTAAGTAAGGAGTTCTAGCTTAGGAGTGATTTAGGAAAGCTCTCAGATCAACTCTGAGCAAAGAAGGGACAGAAACTTTTACCTTAGTGAGGAGGTGTAGTTGATCTTGTTGCTAGGTGTGATGCTTTCTTTTAACAGATGTGATTGGTTGTCACAGACACGCCCTTCTGTGAGCCTGCAGGGTGTGGACACCCAGTGGAAATGAGATGAACTGCTGACTGTACAAGTGTTGTCATTGTTAGTGTGATCACTCTGCTGATGGAAGGTTGAGACAGACTCAAGTCATCACTGCTACACTGTTGGATTTTTCCAGTTTTACTAATATCTTAGTATTGTGATTATTTTATTTCTGTCATTAGAGCATGAAGAAATGTGTGTTTTCCTAATGAGATCAACCACACGTATTATTCCTGCATGATCTAATCTGTAACATTTCATTTACTCACTGTTATTCATGGTCTGGAAAATATTTCTTCTTCCTCTTTGTGTTCCCACCATTTTCTCCTCTCTTTAAGAAACTCTTAAAAGTCCTCCTCTCTATTCCTAACAGTTTTTCACAGAGCTCTTTTAAGGGCTAGAAGGCTCTGTGAATAACTTCTTTACAAGGACATAGTCTTAATTTTAAGGGGAAATTCTAGGAAAATGTCATAATTCTAAGAATTTTCAGTTTCATCACGGACGCAACTCTTTGTATGAGGAAGCTTTGTGAATACAGCCCTGGGACTTCTTTCAACAGTTCTTCATGTCAAACCTATGAGTCACATGACTGATTTCACTGTAAGTAAGGAAACCGGGAACAATGTCAGACGTCACCCTGGTGAAGGACAACATTGTGCACTGGAGAAGAGACAATAGACGGGTTGTGATTTTAATGGATTTACACTGGTCTGAACCTCGCTCTGTGTATGTTCTCAAAGATAGAAAATGAGTGTCACGATCAATTCAAGAAAAACTCAATTGAAGCATTTTTTTCCTTCTCCCACTCAATCTCGTTTCAGACCTTTGGAGCCGATGACGTGGTGTGCACAAGGATCTACGTACGAGCATAGCAGAAGTCCACAAGTTCCCATTTCCTGTCAGTCAACTGTCAGTGTGAGGAAAAATAATCTGTTTTGACATTCAATGCTTTGCATCTTCATAAAAATCACAATTTCATGTGGATGTTACTGCTTTCCCCTTTTTGTATATAATTTTTCTACCATTGGCAATTAAACGATCAAATTATGTGCTTTTGTTGAAGTGTTGACTTCATGCTTCAGATCCTGGGACAGTAATACAGACAAAGAAACAGCAGATGTAGACTTAAAGGAATACTTCACCCACAAAATGACCATTTGTATGTCAAGTTACTCACTTACTTACGTTTAATTCCTGAAGAGAATTCGCTTTTGTTGCATGCCTCTGTGGTGTACGGAGAATCCAACAACACAAACATTCTTAATGAAATGAAGTCACTGGGGACCAAGTCCTACAGCAGCAAAATTATATCAAAAGATCTGTTTACAAACTCTCACACAACTTGTGCAGTTTAATCAGTCTCATTTATCCAGTCATATGTTCAGTACTTTCCAAACACATGCGTTTTCACTAAAACAGTGTGATTTAAAACACTTCTGCCCTGTTACAGACTGTTCACACTGTAACTAACTGCACTCCCTGACGAAGAAATATTATCACATTTTAGGAAAAATCAAAGAGTGATTCCAGAGAGAAGCAGACAGAGGGGTCTACAGTCTGTATTTGAAGGATATATCCAGGATGTCAAACTGACTCTGCAGCAACAACAGGTTAAAAAGACAAAGATAGTTAGAAGCTAAAGCCGAACTATAGGCTACAGATCACAGTGTAAAAGTGAACCACCACATCACTGCTGATCGCCACACAAGACAATGAATATAAAGGGAAACTTTGCTGATATTGAACCAGCTGTGTGGCATCACAGTGTGTGCAGATGAACAGCACCTGGACCCTTTCGTCTTTTGTCAAACAACGTTCATCTGCGCACACTGTGATGACACACAGCTGGTTCAGTATCAGCAAAGCCTTCACTGGTTCCTGTACAGCAGGGTCGCTCTTTGTTTCACTGTTATAATCATTAAAAAGCAAAAGCAGCATGTGTATACATTCAGTAGGCTACATCTTCAGTAGCTAGCTAGTCCGCACCCAGACTAGGAGGGCGACTAGAAAAGCGTGTGCATTCAAAAGAGTTCAAATACGTGTGCTTGCCCAGGTGCACTACTTGTATGTCATCATGTTTTAGTGTTGTGTGTTTGGGAAACTGCACGAGTTGTGTGTGTGTGAACAGATGTTATGATATAGTTTTGCTGTTGTTAACAGTGTTGCCAAGTTTCTCACCCGATTTGTCAACTTTTCTGTCTCTTTGCAACTTTATTTCTAAAAAGCGACTTGCCACAAATTTAGCAAGTCAAAAAAAGCCTTAATCAAATATATTATATTGAAATTCATTCCCATTCATGGTACTCAGAGTAACTACAGTCCACAGTTCCTCACTTTGGGTCACTGTGTGAGTGAAGTATTCTTCTAAGTGGCCTGTATGACACAAACAGGATGGCAGCAAATAAAAGAAGTGGTCAGCTGAGTTTCTGTCTATTTAAAGGATAGTTTAATGCCAAACACCATACTAACACTCATGTACAACATCATAAAAGTCAAGAGAAGAGACACATTAAAACAAGGTACAAACAATGTCTTTATGTACAATCGTCTCCCCGGGACTTGCTGTGGTTTTCCATATTAAACACAGTAGTAAATATAAAAATAAAAACCCACGTTAATAAACTGTTCCAAGATTGTCTGTAGCTGGTTATGTTACTGACCTCTGCCTTAAATGGAGGATGAAATTTAGTCAGGTAGATTCCTTAATTAATTTTTTCTTTTGCTTCCATGTTATGATCCATGTGAAAAATTATATCTGGTTTCCGAAAGTTAATGTGAAGAAAAGCCTGTTGCTAATTGTCGATTTCCACTGTGTAACATTTTACAGCATTTAGTGTGATGGATATCTTCCCATCTCCCTCTAACATTACCTACAATATCTACAGGGCCGATTCCAGTTTTATTAAACAAACTGCAGACGGGAAAAGGCGATAAAAATCCTTAGTTTACATCCCTCTCTTAAAGGGAATACAACATTCACATTTGTATTTCGGCGAGAAATACAAACTGATAGCTTTGATAAACTGCATCTAAAGGAATTATTATTGCTTGCTTGTTCTCTTAATCCTTACACTGTACACAAGTCACATGTCTGACATTCACGTATAGACCTACTATACATCAGTCAGTGTTTGTCACCAACACTGGGCATAAAAAATAAACACAGCTCATGTACAGTTTTTATAGATGACACGCTGAACCTGTCGTACAGATTCTAACCATTTGGTTAAGTTTAAATACAAGAAAAAGTTGATGGTACTGTTTAAGACTTCAGTACTTTGAAATTAAACAAAAACGGACATATACTGTACTTTGAAAAAGGAGAAGTTGCTGCTCAGCTACATTCAATCATCTTATAACCACGAGGGACACTGATGTCAAAGACTTTAAGGTAGAAATGCGCAGAAAGGGGTCAAAACATGTATAAAATGGGTCTTTTTTCTACTAAACAGACTTTAGGGACGACACGTTCAGCAGACCACCAACGAAAAAGGTCTCTAATTAAACATCCTTTGGTAAAAAACTGTTAAACTCTTGCATTTTCTCTGCCACCTCTAGCTAAAGATTGATACTATGTGTGTGTTAATGTACGCTACACATCAATAATAAAAAAAAAAATATCTAGATATAAACAACATATTTACACAAAGCGTTTGGGCGGTCATAAATTACTGTACTCGATACACACCGCTGGCATTGTACTGATGCCAGGCATCTATCCAGCAGTCGCCAGAGATGTTGAATATATATATATGTATATATACTGTATATGGTGCCTAACTGCACCTTTACCACCAAAACATTCACAGGCTATACAAGTTTACAGCTGGAAGCCAGATTAAACTCCGAGTCTGACAGCACACATTGTAACAGAAGTAACAGGAACATGCTGCTGTTGAAAAGAAAAGCTGAGGTTTGTTTTTACTTCCTGTAAAATGACGTGGATCTGTAAAAACTCTTACTTCACTGTTTGGATTTAGTCATGAAATGCTGAACCATTTGTTTGTTTGTTCACACTGGGATTTGCTCCAAAGAGAAGATGCAGTCAGGAGTGTTTTCTCTGTGTAACTGGGGTTGCATTGGGTTCTTATGCATAGTCAGTATTACCTATAGTAGATGTCTTGTCAGCACGCTCCCGGTTTAGAGACGCAGGCATGCCAATATGGGACGTGCTGTTGACAGGGGATCAGGAACAAAACGTGCTCTCCATTTATGCTCATCAAAGCCGCCAGACTCTGCTGAGAAAAACAGTAATTTTGGCTCGCTGAACACGGGAGCAGGTGGCATGGTGGGGCAGTGGTTAGCATTGTCGCCTCACAGGTTCGAACCAGGGGTGGGGGAGCCCTTCTGTGCAGAGTTTGCATGTTCTCCCTGTGTCAGCGTGGGTTTTCTCTGGGTACTCCCCATTCCTCCCACAGTCCAAAGACATGCAGGTTAACTGGTGACTCTAAATTGTCCGTAGGTGTGAGTATGAATGGTTGTCTGTCTCTATGTGTCAGCCCTGTGATAGTCTGGTGACCTGTCCAGGGTGTACCCTGCCTCCCACCCTATGTAAGCTGGAAAAGAGGCATGACAGGCATCACGTGTAACACAAATGCGTCGGCTTCTAGTGTGATGTATAACATGTGCGTTGGTAGTGCTTTTGGCAGCTGTTCTTCGTCTTTGAGTTAGCTGCTAACTGCTGCTAGCTGCTTTTTAACTCTCCTGGTCGCACACATAACGTCGTCAAAACTTCACACCCGTGCTGCAGGCTGTCCCTTTTACACAAACATCATTTTGGCGATGTGACTACCTCTGCTAACGGCGTAAAGGCGAGACAACTCTGTCCCTCCATTTCGCAATCATACCTTTTATACAGAACGGGGCAGAATAATGGGGCAATATTCACACCTTGAACAGGCAGCATAAAAGGGGCTGATGTTAAATCACTGTTTTTCTCGTCTGGGTCTGACTGTCAAGACTGTGATATAACGGCTTCAGTTAACTATAGAAAACTGGGTCTGGTTGTTTGGTAAAGCAGCGAAAATATTCTAGATATACTGTACACTTTAACTGATTCTGATTTTTTTCAGTGGTAAAATATGTTTTGTTGCCGCTCCCTTCACAGCACTCAACATTTCTCCCAACTGAGAGCGTGCCAGCTAAAATCTACTGCAGGTAATAAACTGACTGTGGATAAGAACCCCCCAAAACAACCCCGACTTTAAAAGATCTGAACTATCCCTTTAATAGTGGGAGTTCTGCAACAGGTGGGTTGTTTTCAATATACTGACAGCAACACCTGCAAATCCTCTTTTTCACATATATTACAAAACTCGCAGAGTAAGCTTGAAAAGTTTGGACAAAGTTCCTGAATCACTTCTGACACGTTTGCAAAACTTTTGGCAACGGAATCCAGTAAGAGCAGGTTGTAAAAATCTGCATGAAGCTACTGTGTAAATGAAGTAACTGCCGGTCTGCTGCGTGAAGACAGTCACTGCCGCAGTTTATCTTTCAGTAAACAGAGACTACAGTATTCTGTACTTCACCCGGTACTTGTTAATGTTGATATAATGGAGGACCTCAGGGTTGCAAGTGGTGGTGCAGGGCAACAGGCCTTCTCGTCTTTCTCCCATCAGCCACTTGTGGTTGTCGGCAGCCATGTCGCTGGTCACGTGCTCCTTGGCCCAGGTGTCCAGCCAGGCGTGAAAGCGTCTGTGCAGCCGCGTGTTGACCCGCTCTTGAGACTGGAAAGAGACATCGACAAAGCTCAGCCACTGGGAAATCAGAGATATGTCTACAGAGAGTCGCCTCATTTATTCAGGTAGTGTAACGTCAAGACAAAATGAGTGATCCACTGGACTGTAGAAAACTGATTCTAAAGACAGGCAGAAAATCTCTGGGGACCAGGGAATGTCACTTTTCTGAGGGCACCAAAAGTGATGTGTCTTTTGAATATGATGCGTCCTTCTTGCGGTGACATCTAGTGGCTACTGAGCTGAACTCAGATCCATCTACATTCACTGGGGGGCACTGTTACACCACAGGATAAATGCTGGAGGCTCCTGTTAGCTATATTAGCTTTAAATGTTAAGCTTGGTATTTTTCAACTTGGACCCTTATTCACATGTTTTTGTGTCTAAATGATGAATGGGAACAACAGTTTTTGAAACTGGTCTAGTATTGAGTCAGAGGGCTGGAGACGACAGCTGTGAAACAGGCTCCACATGAATGCCATGACTAAATGTTTCCCAGCAGAACATTTCACTGTAACAAAATGATCAATGTTTCTCACTTCACCCGTCATGGTTTTAATGTTTTGGCTGATCAATGTGTAACGTAATATATAATATGACAACTTATGGAAAGGCTCCCTACAGAGAGTGAGATCCTTTTTGTTTGCCCAGAAACAGGCGCAAAATCGCCATCTCCAAACCCACTACACTTTACTTAAATAAACATTAAATTAGGCAAGTTTAGAGCCAGTTTATTTTCACATCTAACTGGGTGAATAGAATAGAAAGACCTTGTTGTCACTGTATTGTGTAGGATACAATGACATCAGGAGTGCCACTCACAGTATTCTATAAGATAAAAGGCTGTCTGAGTCACTGTGTTTGTTTAAGCGTCTCCTTCTATTGGAAAGCAACTACAAACTACATTTTCCTGTGCTTACCTGATGAGCCCGTGTGAGTGCCGTGTGCCTGTACATATAGTCCTCTGACTTGCAGACGTACACCATCTTGTAGGAGTTGAGCTTGAACATGCATTCCATCTTTAGCTCACTGTTGCCGACCTGCAACTTGTCCGAGGGGACCTTGTTCATTCTCTCCTGCTGCAGCTGCTCCCATCCTCTCTGGCACTTCCTGATCCGCCTCAAATTCCTGAAAGCAGATAAACACGCGTGAGTAACCCGGACTGATGATAGAGAAATTCTGATTACTCCACACATACATCAAAAGGGTGCATCACGTTTACAGGGAAAGTTCGCACAAATTTCTGTAAAAGAAAAAAAAAAATCTGTACAAATGTTTTATTAACACGTTATGTATGGCACAATTTTGTACTTGACAGTATGCACTGTGCGATTTTAAAGCCCAGGAGATGTGGTTAGGCACAATACACATGACATTAAGCAAATTTGAAAACAGCATAGTCAAATTTGAGAGGACTGTCCCTTTAAACACTTAATCTTAAACCCATGCATTTCAACTCACCCGAGTGACCGAATTAGATAGGGAGTCAAATCATTCGAGGGGAATGTGGATCTATAAGAGCAGCAGAGGCAGCAGTCGTGATATTTCTGTACAGTGCACTTCCGTTGCACAGCCACATAGTTCAAATGTAAAATCTGCTTGGCAAACAAATATCTGAATCGGAAATTTATCCTGATTTTGTGCAGGTAATTAAAAAAAAAAGAAGCAATTATTCACCCCACCTGAATGAAAGTTTTAAATGTGTACTTACCACTGAGGGTACAGGTGAGCGGGGACTGAAACCGTGAAGCATATTTTTGCATTCAGGGCTCCACTTAAAAGACATGACAGTGAGGCCAATTTCAAGTCAAAAAAACCGTTAGAGACAAACACTAGAAAATCGCTGCCTGATAGGAAACCAATCCAAAATGTGAGCTCAGAACTTTGATGTGCACATACTTTCACCAACAATGTACAGAGTGTTATGATCATGAGATGAAGACCCAACACAACTGGAAAAGAAACTGCTGGAATTTATTTATTTTTTTGTTACTGCCACTGAAGAGTTTTGTGAAGAAGGAAGTCGTTTGACCTCTTGTGCTGCTGATCTCTCATAGATTTGATGAGAAAAAAAGGGACAGGATGTGGGTGAGCCCACTGATAAATCATAGTCAGGTACCAGATTTATGCAATGGGTTAAATTAGATAAAACTAAGAGCAGTATTTTTCTCTGTATGTGTGTGTGTGGCATGTGTATGTGTGTGTGTGTGTGTGTGTGTGTGTGTGTGTGTGTGTGTGTGTGTGTGTATGTGTTTTAAAAAGCCTTTTGAAATGTTCATGGTAATGGACAGCCATCTCAAAGGAACAAATCAAATCAAAAAGCATCAAAAAGCAATGACAGACAGGCTCAATGTGCAACACTCATCTGGAGCTTTTTTAGACACAACCACGCCTCCATGCACGGCTCTGAGGTGCCGGGAAAGAAATACACCAACATGAACAGACAATTTAGACAATCATTTTATTTACAAACCCTACTCCTCTGTACAAGTGTTGCAGATAATGTGCTTGACTAGAGTTTTTAAAAACTTATGAGCACTAACTTCTGTCAAAGCGGTGGAAAGAAACCTCACCCGCAACAAAAAGTTGCAAAGGGAGTGCACTGTTTCCACCGAAAGTTATTACAAACATAACACTGAGTATAACAGACTTAAACAAATGGACATTTGGGCATTTACAGTTGCAAACAGTAGTCAAATACAGGTACTTTGATCTGAATACAATCACAAACAAAGGGCATGATAAGGTAGAAAAGGAAACCACTGTCCTCTCTTAACAGAGTCTCTCAGGCCCAACACAACAGCTTCAGTCTCTCAAACTCAGCTCAACGACATCGTAGAAAAAAATCAAATTAAAACGAAAAATGTGGAACCCATTTGTTTTGCTTTCAGTTTGTGCATTCATTGACTTTTGCTTTTATGTTACACAATGAAAATTGTCATTTAAATTCCATACAACGTGAATAATAATCAAACCAAATGATTACTCGTAGCAGTCTGCTGAGGTGGAAATTCAAACCCATGATCAAGCCAAAATCATTTTAAAAAACCTTACTATTAATAAATAAAATTCCCATTAAAAAGGAACTGAATCGATGAATAAATAAATTCCATATTTTTTAAAAAAGATGGCCATGTAAAGTGCAATCTTCCACGTGAGGCAGAGGTCAGAAACTGAACAAAAGTCACGTTCACAGCCAATGAGATTCTTTACAAACAGGAGGGTGTTCAGGCACTGCAAGCACTTCACTGTTACTGTGGAGTTACTCTTTTTAACAAACCTTTATAAACCTTGTTTGTCCGTCACTAAAAAGGTAGAGTTCTTACACCAAATATTTTTTTGTGATTACAAAGAGCTTCCTACGTCAGGCTTGTGCAGAAGTGCCACTGTTTTCTATCTCTGAAAATGAGTTGTATTTGGCAGCTGGTTTGGCTTGTCAACAGTGGAGTGGCTGCTCAGCTGACTAGAGCCTCAGGACAGAAAGTATGCAGACAAGAGGGACACATGGCTGGGGCCTCACCTGGGGAGGAACACCGGCTTCTGGGACAGATGCTCGCGCAGCTCTGGGGACGCAGAATCTGAGTTCAGGTATCTGCCCACGTAGTCTGACCATCTCTGTGGAGGACAGAGCAGAAAAAAATAAACATGCGTTGCATATTCAGTAACATACAGTAGGGGTGACGACATGACAAGTTTGTTATGCTCTGCCATTTCTCCTCTAATCGTCACGCTGTAACCTGTGACAGGCTGTTATGATACCACAACTATCACACATTCACATACATGGAGTTTTTTTTTTGAGCCGCGAGTTACGTAGGTTTACACTACCAAAGATTTATGACAAAATCACTGGACGAAAACGAATCCTGCGTGTGCATGGCAAGAGAGAAGAGGGAGAGACGCTGTGCTGCTGCCAGAGGAGCCACTGAATGAGTTCCCTCTGAGCTGTAAGTCACTAAAAGAGTCTGATAAGTCCGGGGCTGTTCATAAAACATTCAGGACGCCACAGTTTATTCCACACTACTGAAGCTGCTCCTCTTTTTGGAACCATCGTGGAGTCGGTAGTAATTTTTCTTTCAGCCATGGTTGTTGTTGCTGTGGGTAACAGTATGACGTCAAGTGTCAACAAGTGGAAATACTGCGAGTATCACGATATGAATTTTTTATATCATAATAAAAATGAAACCAGTAGGATCAACACTGATCCCCAAATTGTTCCCAACTGCTGTACCATGTGTGAATGTGTATGAGTGTGTACCACCACCAATTGATGTCAATTTGGAGGACAAAGATATTACACGTAATGCAAAACAACTCTTGCCTCAGAAAACAGTCATAGCAGTCATATTATTAGCAAGAACGTTGTACTGAGTAACACAGGATGTACCTAATAAACTGACAACTTTGTGTATCATTGTAATGAGTCTTACCTCTGCCTCTGCCGGCTCGTCAGAGTTCACCTCTTCTGTGTCGAGCAGCTCCATGGCCAGACTGACTGATCCTCGGCTCTTTATAAACATCAACTAAACAAGGAAGGAAGTGACGTATTAACAAAGTGTTCTGAGTTGTTCAGACTGATGTACGATATCATTGTTACTCTGTGGGCGTGTGGTACCTTGAAGCAGTTCTCATCGGACATTAGCTGCTCTGCTTTGCGCTGGTAGGCCCCCTCTGCTGTGGCCCTGGATGTCTGCGTGGACAGCGAGCCCCCCGTGGCTTTATTGGCACTTTCGCTTAGGTACATGTCCGTTACGCGCGCACATACATCATCGGTGACGAGGTGCTGGAGCTGTGGGAAGCAACAAGTTCAGTATGCAACATCTGTGTCAACAAGTGACGATCATCTATCGCAGAGTCTAAAGATATTTTATTTTTGTACATGTTGGAGCTGGCCTGCATGCTAAACAATAACTCAACAGACATGTTTCCTTATGGTCTCGCTGTGCCTCTCTTGTTCTGTTTATCTCAATTCTTTTTCTTAGCGTGCAAATGTGCATTTGTTTTAGCTCACTGTGCACTGCGTGACATGACAATTATAATCAATAAATCAAATCAAATGATATAATCTTGAGCTGACCTGCCGGACGATGCTCTGGATGAGTTTGTCCATGGTGAAGGCAATGTAGGCATGGATAGTGAACATTTCCCTCAGGGAGTCCTCGTACTGAGCCGGCTCCATGTTCCCATCCAAAAGATTACGCACCATTTCCAGAAACACTGAGTAATAGTCCTCGACATCAACATCCACTGCAGGCAGAAACAAAGTACATGTGTTGAGTTACATGGTGAGATATTATAAAGTACGCTATACCATGGTTGTACAGAGGAATCAAAGTCAATGTTACGGAGGATTTTAGTGAGCAGATGAATCTGTGAGCTCATGTTTTATTTCCTCTGGTAGATGATTCTGGTCACCTACAGTTCAGATTTCCAAAGCCCTGTTTACACCGAGCAGTACAGTACAGTACAGTTCAGTTCAGTTCTGCGCATGTTTTTTCCATCTCCACTGTGAAAAGTTGTGGATGGTACCAATGGAACCGTTCTGTACCGTCCCCATGTTTGGTCCCCCCTCTGTTGGGGTACCTAGCACACAGATCTGGTACTAAAAGGTGGAGCTGTGAACACTGCAGTCTGATTGGTCAATAGAGGACGGTCACTCTGCTCAGGGCTGAGTTGTGGCTGGTTTTGTAACCACTGTTCATACCGTGGCACGTCTTACATACATAAGTAAACTATAGTTGTAAATTGAAAGTACGTTTTGCTGCCTCTTGCAGCAGCTGTAGTTGGAGAAAATAACTTAATTCACTGGACCGACTGCCGGCAACTTTTAAGGTGGAACATTTATTTGTAATGTTACTGAATGCATGAGTTGACGACATGAATCCATCTACACACCTTAAATTTCAACATGACTATTTTGTTCTGAAAATGTCTGCATGCAGCCTTGTGCTGTGGACGATAAACAAGGTGCAGACTTCCATCTGTGTCACTGATAATGAGGAAATACAGTGAGTGCTGGACAGAGCAGTGAGTGACAACAACCCCGCCCACATTTAACAGTATTGTTTGCGGTGGAAACGCTAGGGTCTAGGTACGATGTCTGAAGGTACCATACTGAAAGTGTTTGGTGGAAACAGTGCTTATAGTGAGCATAAACCAAGCTAAGTAAAGAAGAGCACTGTTGAGGCAAAACTCATGTAAAAAATACATATAGATTCTGAATGTGTGAAACGGTTTATGAGCGTGTGACATTCCCAGAGGAGTAATTCTTAATATTTACTACCATCCAGTCCTAAGCACAGTCCTAACCAAGAGAGGAACAGTCGTCACTCTCATGTTATAGACATATTATGTTGTTATCTTTTAATTAAAAATTGTTAACCTGTATGCCCTCAGTGTAAATTTGACCCTGCGGTATCAAAAATTGGTCTTGAATATCAATATTTTTTAAAGCTACTGTATAGAAGTTAGGAATTGTATAGTATGGTGACAAGTTAAAGTACTATTTTCGAAATTTGATGACAAAAACATGAACACTCGTTCACACACGTAGCGTTGCTACACCATAACAGCTGCACACTGTAGTCTTGTTTAAATCTGTTGATGCTCAGAGCTGTGCCACACGTTGCTCTAACTGCAGCAATTAATAAAGCTTCTTAAATTAAAAATGAACTCAGAGGTTCCAGACTAACTCACAATGAGGACTGGACAGATTTTATGGTAAAACTTAAACATTAACAAAACTGAAACCACTTGTTTTCACACTTACTTGGCTCCTTCATCTTCAACTGGATCGCTGGATTTTCATTTTTCTCCCTCTTGAGCCCCAACACTTCTCTCTCCCACTCTCGCTCACGGGCATCCTCCTCAATCTGTTTCTCAGCCTGCCCGTAGATCCGCAGTAAACGAGAGCAGAGGATGTGGTGAAGACGGAGGAAGATGTACCAGTAGTTGTTCACGTAGAGCATGTTATAGGCATCGTCCGTGCCCCGCAGCTTCTGTGCTGCAGTGTTGCTGAAGAGGAGCTTGGACTTCGATGGGCTGCTGCCTGGCAGGCCATTGTGCTTCTTGGGGCCGTCTGGATCCATCTCCATGGCTTCTTCCTCCTCTTCTTCCTCCTCCTCCACATCAGAGAGCTCACCTCGCCGTGCAAACAGCAGGTCAGGGATGAAGTGGTGGATGATCTGTTTGATCTTGTACTTGTCTTCTTTCTGGATGCCCACCTGTCTTTTGACATGGTGGATGATGAGGGCGGCAGCATCCTCCAGGATTTGGCTGTCTTCATAGGTCACGGTCATGTGAGGGCCGCTCGGGGGCAGTGTGGCAGTTTCATCTGATGCTCGCTCCTGGCGCTGCAGGACACAGACAGGAGTTGATTTGACTACATTTTGACAATATCACTACGAGAGCAAAACATTTACACGAGCTAGTGTCCAATTTAAAGCTTCAACACATAAACTCAATTGTGTTGTAAAAACTATTACTGTATCAAAATCAGCACCAACAACCAACGATCACAATGAGCAGTTACATTTTCCTTCATAAATAATTAAATTATTGTCGAGAGAAAACTTACGTCATCATATAGCATCTCAATTTCATTGAGTAAGGTCTTTGAACGCAACACTTTGGTGTCATTCTGCTTGAAGTTGATGCCTTGATGGTCCAGTGACTTCAGGTAATACTTTTCATTCTGCTCCCGCCAGATCTTATTGAAGCCTCTCTGTGCTTCTCTCCACTCCTCCTCCTTCATTTTTAATCTGAAACCGCAACATAAAAAAACGTGATGCACAACCTTAAGTGTTCAAATCTTATCAAAGCTCTGATGAGAAACTAAAATCAGACTATTAACCTTTTCAGCACTATGGGGACAGACACAGCTGGGTTTTTCTTGAGCCCGTCGATGATGTCGTGGGCCTTGTCTCCATATATCCTCTGGATAGCTTTGCGGTGAATGACCTCTGAGGAGCCGCCCATCGTGTTGTCCAGCTTGAAACGCAGTTGCTCCTCAGCTGACATGCGAGACAGCCTCCGCTGCACCGTCTCCAGGGCTCGTATCGTGGCGAGGTTGGCTTCCAACACGACGTCCAGCTAAAGCAGGGGAGATTATTGACAAATAAGTTTATCCATGTCTGATTGTGTCTGCCGGTGTCGGCAGCTAGGTTTTCATTTGAAGGCTTTTCTCTGGTCTTTGGAGGGAAATAATATATTCTTCACACCACACAAGAACCTTCAATATTTACTCTGAAGTGTGAGTGGACTTTGTGTTCCTCACCTCAAAGCGCTCATCCTCACATCTATAAATGTGCTCCTCATATTGAGTCTTCTTGGAGCTTACAAATGTAGAATCCTCAGACCATGATGGAAACGACACCCACGTGTCATTGAGAACCTGCAGGAGGACAGGAAGTTTAATTTAAATGTCATTTTTGCAAAGCGGTCACGTGCTGCGGGCACAAACATCATAAACCACAAACAGCAGGACAATTCGACTTTCTCATTTTACTGGTATATGTTGTCCAGGAAATGTTGATAACAAAAGCTCAAAAGCATTTCCTGTGAGAGAGGATAAACAGGTCATCATGACAAAGATAACATTTTATAAGCACGTGTCCTTCAGTGACTCACCTCTCTGCACAGCGGCGTCCTTCCTGTGCACTTGGGCTGCTGGTAGCTCTTCGGCAGTGCTCTATAGCTGGACCCCAGCCTCTTGCAGGAAGCGTAGTCAATCTCCATGGCGATGCCCTCTGTTGCACGCTCCTTGGGTAAACTCTCTGCGTGGCTCGACTCCCCGTGACTTGACTCTCGGTACCCCAGGAAGTTTTTAAACCATGTAAAAAGCTCTGGGAATTTTCTGTTGATCGAGGCGCAATGAACGGGAAACAAACAATTAGAGATACGGCCAGGTGGTTGTTTTATCTTATCTTCAGTTTTATCAAAACTATATTTCATTAAAATCCAAATCTGTCCGGTTCAACAAGGTCATGTTATATCAGGAAAAAAAAACCCATTGCTTTACTACAATACTCATTAAATACTTACACTAACCCACACTGAGGAGTAGCAAAATCATTGGCACAGTTGTACTTCATGTCTCCATAGTACAATTTAACTCACCCCAGAAACGGTATGACTAACTGGACCAGCTCCGCACGAGAGATTACTTCCTGGTTGAAAATATGAAGACACCGCAGGAAGTTGTCATACGCCTCAGAGCTCCGCAGAGCCTTCCTCACCTGTTAAAGTGTTTTCAGAAGTCACAAACATTAATGAACAAACTCTCCCTTGAGATGATTTCATCGTATCATTAACATCTGGTTATCATCAGGACTTAAAATTAACACACACTGGTGCTGAACATATCGACACTGACCTTCTCAAAGAACATAGTTTCAGTGCTGGTGCTGTGTTTGCCGACTTCAGTCACGCCATGGTCCTTTCCCAATATTTTGGGCTTCTTCTGCGAGGGTTTAAGGACGTGACAAAATCACGATTGGTGCAGCAAAATTTTATATTTAGAAAAACTGGTAAATGTTGGTGGTGCTGGTACATTTAAATACAACCAGTTTATCTGGTAAATGCAGTTAAAACCAAAATAAACTATTAAAGCAGCACTACAATAGCTTCTATTTTTATGTAGGTGCTGCTGAACTGTATTTGTGAGGTGTTAATAATATTTAACCTTATTAATATAAACTGAGCCAAATCACCTTTGCAGCATATTGGCATTTCTGACATCTATAGTAAAGAAGTAAGAAACGAACAGCTGTATAAATTTGAACAGAACGTAGAGGTGTGTGTACCTTGACAGGTGGTGTTGCTCCCACTCCAGCAGGCCTCCTGATTGGCAGGCCGTTCTGGCTCAGTCTCTGCTTGTTGTTCAGTAAGGGTCTCTTCACTGTGCCGCCGTGGTCATTGCGCACTGACTCTGCCCTGTCTGGTGTGGTCTTTCCAAGCAGCTGAGAAGAGCATTACACATTATAACCTCACCAAAGACGAGTCACAAAAAAATTGCAGGAAGCATTAAAATAATTTTTGGTTAAATATAATCAACTATTGTAGAAGCTAAATACAAGACGGAGAGTCTTTCCTGACAGGATAAGACGCAGTGAGGGCACTAAAACAGATAGTTCGGATCCTTTAAAGTGGGGTTGTATGAAGTACGTAGCCATAGCCGATGTATTACAAACAGTTACATGATTTTTTTAGGTGGCTAAAACATTTTGCTGCTGCCCCTCTCTACAGCAGTACATTGCTTAGCTTTAGTGATGGCACTCCTACCTGCTTCCCAAAACCAGGGCGAGCTGACAGGAATCTACTGTAGCTAATATACTGACTTTGGATAAGTACCCCATACAACCTCACTTCAAAAAATTCAAACTATCCCTTTAATAAATGTAGAAAACTTTAGTGTTTAGGCAGTGGTTTCAGTTCATTCAGCTTACCACTGACACCAAAAACAGCACAACCCCTAATTTAAAATACTTATTAGTAATAATAATTATAAGAAATATTAAAGAAAGACTACACCAGTGTATATGGGTATTTAGTAGTGTTGTTGATGGATTCAGGTCTACATGTTGTGTTATAAATTTGCATAGTGACTGCCCTCTACTGGCTGAAATCTTGCTATTGTAACTGTATTTTGCTATTGGCTGATCTGATGGCAGATAACATACAGTGGTGGAAAAAAGTTTTCAGACACCCCATGCATTTGTGAAATATTGCATTAAGAATCACTCTTAGGTCTTCAAGTGGAATTTCTTTTAGTACAGTCACAGCCAAAATACTAAATAAATCCTAAAAAAGCCATTAAAAACTTAAAATTGATTGGTTCCATAAAAATACATAAGAAATTTTGAGTATTGGGTCATTTTGGTACCAGTGATGAAGGTCGTTCTTTTTATTAAAAGACACAATTTTTGTTGCCAAGCTTCGTGTCTACATAAAGCCAGCACATTTGAAAGTTCTTCAGACACGAAAATGGCTAAAACAAGGAACCTAACACAGGAAACATGCCTGAAGATAAAGATTCTCAGCCAGGAAGGGTACAGCTGCCGCCAGATAGCCAGGAAGTGCAGATGCAGTCCTTCAGCAGTTGGATACACTCTGCAGAAATACAGACGAACCAACAGCTTGGAAGACAAACCAAGATCTGGGTGTCCAAGGGTTTCTTCAGCAAGAAATGACCGCATCCTGATCCGCATGTGCAGGCAAAACCGCCGAATGACATCACAGGAGCTTCAGCAGCAGTGGTCAAACCAAACTGGTGTCCAGTGTTCCACCCGCACTGTACGTGGCTGACTTTTAGATCATGGCTTAAGGTCCTACAAGGCTATCAAGAAGCCCCTCATCAATGAGAGACAGAGGTTAGCCCGGCGTCGTTGAGCCCAGGCACACAAGAACTGGACAGCCAGGAATTGGAAGAAGATTTTGTGGTCAGATGAGTCCAGTTTCCAGCTTTATCTTCCTCCTACTAATGTGAGGGTACGCAGAAGGCCAGGCGAAGCATTATCTCCAGCATGTACAGTACCTACTGTCAAGCATGGTGGAGGCAGTATCATGGTTTGGGGATGCATGAGTGCTGCTGGTGTTGGTCATCTCACTGTCTGTGATGGCACATTGAACTCTACCAAGTATTGTACCATTCTCGAAACCCACATGCTCCCTTCTGTGCGTGCACTGTTCCGTCGAGGTAAAAACTGGATGTTTCAACAAGATAATGCCCCTTGCCACACATCCAAGGCCAGTAGAACTTGGCTGCAGGAGCACAGTATCCAGGTCTTAGAGTGGCCAGCTCAATCCCCGGACATGAGCCCCATTGAAAATCTGTGGTGGATTATCAAAAGATCTGTTTCAAAGCTTAAACCAAAGAATTTAGAAGAATTAAAAGCAGTAATTCAAGAAGAATGGGACAAGATTACCCCTCAACAGTGTGAAAGGCTCGTGGGGAACATGCCAGCCAGGATTAGAGCTCTACTACGTGCCAATGGCAGGACTACTAAATATTAATTTGATGATGTGATGGTTTATTTATTTTTTGTTCAGTTTTGAACACATTCTCTGTTATTTGTTGACTTTGATACCGACAATGTTGAGAACTGACATATTGAAACTGTCAAGAATTTAGTTTTGTTAGTTTTTCTTGTAAACAATAAACAAAAAAATATAATTTGTATTTGTTTGTATCTGTCTAATGCAGCCACACCTTTTGAAACACAAAAAAGATTTTTCCACAAATATTTCATGATAATATTTGAGATTGTGTAAAATTTTAAGGGTGTCCGAAAACCTTTTTCCATCACTGTATGTGGTGTCAGCTTTTGTCACGAACCAGCCACTGCTAAAAAACATAAAATGTGTTCCTGTGTTGTTTCAGTGATATTTACTTATATTTACATCAACACTATTAGACTGCAAATTTTTAACACAACACAGTCAGGAACAATCACAACACAAACCATTTTAGTTTGTTCACAGAGACTCACCATTGAGCTGTTTGCATCTGGAAGGAACTGTCCGAACTCTGAGAGCAGGTCCTCCTGGTTCTTGAAGAGTCTTGCCACCTGAGTGTAGACCTCCTGCTCAGTCAGCGCTGGAGTGTAGTTTCCTCCTGCTTCTTTAGCATTTCGTTGCTCCTTCTGGAAAATGTATCAATAAAAAAGATCACGAGATTGACACTCGGTATATGCCATTTTCTTCTGGGTACCGGCAGCCCTGTTTATGATAAACTGCCTGAATCATTTTGTGTATTTTCCTACCTGGTATGTGTGAAGGATTTCCAGGAAGGCTTTGTAGATGTCAGGCTGACCCTGGAAGCGGTTCTTGATCTTGTTGACATAATTTATAGCGTGGTTGAACTCCACTGGCTGGTTGTTCTGGAGAGGTGGCCCACCGGACGGCGTGCTGCTCACAGGAGTGTGGGACTGAACCGAAGGTGAGCGCGGTGAGGCGTAGGATGGGATGGATGGGTTGGGCTGGCTGGTGGGTGTGTGGGCTGGAGACTGAATTGGCTGAAGGGATTGACAGAAAAGAGTACAAGCATGTCATTACACTCGTTCAGCAAAGATTCAGTTTGGTGTGCAAAAAAAAAACACGTTAGCAATATCTCTAAAACAAATCTAATAATTAAAGACAACCAGTGGGGTTTGCTCTATAACCACATAACATATGGACCAGTATAGAAGCACGTATGCTACCTTGCTGGTTTTACTTGGAGCAGGTTGGGTGGAGGTGGGCGGGGTGTTGGTGGTGGTGGTGGTGGTGGTGGTGGTAGTGGTGTGCGGCCCAGCCTGTGGCAGACTCTGGTGCTGGTTGTGGCTCGCAGCTTGGCTGGGCGCTCCAGTAACAGGGATGTTCTGAACAGAAATACCATGAGGGGTGATGTAGTGGATCTGACCCGGCGTGGTCACGTTGACTAGATCATTAGTTTGAACTTCAATCTTATATCCGGGTGGCAGGAAAGTGTTAAAACCCATGATGAGGTCCGGATGGCCTTTGAAGAGCTGGGACACGCGGTTGATGACTCCAGGCGTGTCTATGCTGTAGTGACAGAATGAAAGATAGGAATTTAGCGACTGATTCACCTTCACCTGGGTCCACAGATATATCCCAGCAAGCATTTTTTGGTTTAAAAAGCGTCTAATAGCTGTCTACATGAAGACCTGATGTCTAGGCTAAATCACGGCTGAATTTGGGCTGTCAGTGAAAATTTGGTAGATGTCTAACCATAGCCAAAGTGTAGACGTCATCAGTTATACAGCTATGTAGAGACCATGTCCAAAAAATGGAGATAAACATATTTTAATTTCTGTTGACTCTCCATACGTGATTGAATATCATACCGCACGCCATCTGCAATGGCGAAAATTACATTTAATCAATTTCAAAATTAAATTGGCTAGATTTGGGTTACATGTAGTTAGACTAAATCTGAGCTAAATATAGCCAATACGTTTAAATCACGACTATTGCTTGCTGGGATTGTTCTGTGTGCTATATGTTCAATCTTGACAAAGAGCAATATTACTTATGGATTTTCTCCAAATGTTGCCAATAAACCTAGAACTTACCTCTGTGACTTGAACTCTTTCATGATATCAAGGAAATCATTATAAACTTGTGGCTGATTTCCAAACTGCAGCTTCACTTGATCCAGATAGGACAAGGCATCTTCAACCTACAAAGTAAAGAGCAAAAAAAGTGTAACCAACTCGGGGCGCTGGCAGGACACCGGCTGACGCAACAGTTCATTTTTGAGGTAGTAGGACACTGTACGCAGGAGTGAGATGGCATATCACTCATATCCTAACATGACATTTCCTGTTGCCAGTAGGTGGCGCTGTACTCATTACTAAATATTGGCATATGGATGTGTTCAGGGCAGGACTGTCATCAATCGTGTGAAATTTGGGGAAGATTGGACCGTGTATGCTGGAGTTACAAACCACTTCCTGTTTCATGGTGACACATGCAAGCTTTACACCTTGGCATTACCACATGGACTGACGAAAACTCAAGCTTGTAATAACTTTTCTTCTTCAAGGTCCTCTCGGAGGGACAGACCAACATTTTAAGTCAATCGCATAAAATCTCTAGGACTGGTTCGTTAAAGAACGAGCCCTGGAAATGGGCAACAATACAGGCAGAGTAAATTCAAAATGGCCGACTTCCTGTTGGGTTTAGAGAATGGGTACAAGAGGCTTTTTTGTATGTCTAAGAGTGTTACATGTGCCTACCAAGTATTGTACACGTCGGTCAAACCTGCTTTGGGGGTTGTGTTGTCAAAATATTGTAGGGGGTGCTACTGAGCCATTTTTTTTGCATGCGTGTGTGTGTGTGTGTGTGTGTCTGTGTGTACCTTCAGTCGCTGAAACTGCTGTCCTTGGGTTGAAGTCATGGGTGCAGGTGGGTGAACGTGACCTTGGACCACTGCAGGGCCCTGGGACTGAACTGCCAGGCTGTGTGCGTGGGGACCAACATGAGGTGCAGCGTTGTTATGTCCATGTCCGTGTCCATGTCCACTTGTGCTCTGAGGCATTGTAGGCACCTGTGTTTTTGGGAAGAAATTACTGGATGTCAGCATCGATAAAGCTTGTTTTCTGTGGGGTTACAAAAAGTCCTTTATGTATTATTAAAATGACACTGAATAAAAGGTACATCTTAAAACTGCATCTACTCTTTAATAATATTCGGTTCATCTGTAAAAATCTGGGATTCATCAGTGTTTTCCTGAATTTACCTGAATTTGTTAGTACTCTAAACTTGCCTCAGACCACGCACACGTACAAATGATGTAGGCGTAGCGTATTATAATTATTGAAAAATGCTTTAATAAACAACAATATTTAAAACTGTTGATTTACTGATGCATTGACAAAATGTCGCCTATTAAATAGCTATAAAATTAAAGCTCCATTATCCTCCTAAATGACTGTAATAATTACAATACTAAACTAAAACATAAACTACAACATGACAAAGGTATTAAAATAATCAGCAAGAGGCAAACAAATGTTCTTCTACACCTATTATCAGTGCTACAGTTCTGCAGTAATTTATTTATTACTTGTCTTTGATGTACTACAAATGCACCTATATTCTGAGCACTGCGGTGGCTCCCTGAGATTTTACACACAACTAGATTAAAATCAAACATTTTCTATGGTGATGATGTCATCTGTAATGACAGACGCACAAAGTAAGAACATTTCTGTGTGACTATTTGTGAATGAGGCCCAAACTTTGGGCAAAATAAGCTGCAGAACTCTAAAGTCTTGTCTTTCATCCTCTAAAGGTTTTGTTCTAATGTGGCTTCTGACTGTAAATAGCAGCCACTCCTGCTCCTGTTAGGCTGTTGTCCGAGTTGAATACACTGATGCCATCATACCTGGTAGCCTTGGGGGAGAGAATACTGGATGCCAGTTGATGGCTGCATGTTGTCTGCAGCTGCCTCTATCACAGTAGGGGCCGGGGCGAGGGCCCGGTGCTGGAAGCTGTCTGCAATGCCTTGAACTGGGGGGCGACGTGCTTGCTGTTGCTGGGGCGCAAATATTGGTTCCTGGTCCTCCACACGCCTCTTCATTGTACACGCATACTCAACGGAGCTGAAGTGGACACAGACAGATGGAAAGTAAACAGGCTGTTTGGTTTTAATCAGTCTCTGAACAAACCTATCAAGGATTCTCTAAGAATGTGCATCTTATTTCTTTAGCAAGAACTAGCCGAAGACAGTAACACTTTTACAAATCAAATTTAATACAAAAGAGGTCAGCTTTTATGTCAGTCCTAGTAAAGTAAATTATTCCTGCTTAATTCCCACTGATGTCCAGTATCACAGTTACACCTACACATACTTCCCTGATGTTTGAGAATTGCCGATCGTTCTTGTTAATTTGTCTGCACTCTCTCTGATTATTCAGTGTCAATCTAACTAGAATGCTGATTAAAAGCCTAGACGACAATAAATGCACGGCAAGTTACTCTTAAAATTAGCTCATTAAAGAGGGTGTGATGGTGACTGCACTGTGCTTAAACTGAACCTTTTTTAAAACTTCACACCACTGTCTCCTCAGCTGTGACGCAGTATATTGTTTGTTGAAGGTGTACCGACTGCATCGCAAACAGTGTAAATGGTCCGTATACACTTACATAACAAACTACACATTGTGATGTAAATGTAGAAAGTGTATAACAAAAGATTTTTGGGCTGATTGTCTCAGAGAGGAGTTGATTTAACTCTACAGTCACTGTGGAAGCACTGAAAAGTGATTCACTATAATGTAATCCCATAAACTCTGCCCAAAGTATCACACAGGTGCTTAATGGCAGAAAACATGGACATTTGTTGAATGTTACCAACTAACTTAAGAGTCAGTCTTTAACCAGAGGCTCTAAAAACGATACAGAAGTATAGATTGTAAAAGTTCTGAGTTAAAATATGACAAAAATGTGACAGGTCTTGTCTGTGTAAATACCGGTAGTTAGGCTGAACAGCCTCGGGCTACAACAGTGGCATTTGGATATTTTCAAAAAAATGCAAATTACAAGCAAGAAAAAAAAAGTAAAAACCAAAGCGAAATTCATGCCCATGAGCATCGCGTGTCCATAAATAGACGTGCCATCATTGTTCAGCAGAATGGCTGTTACAGCTGGTTAGGGACCGTCTGTCAAGTAATAGGCACGGCTGCTACGGGGCTTCTTCCTCCTACCATTAGGCTACAATGACGTAACCAGCTATCTGTAACTTAACAGATGAGTAATAACCACAGTGTTTAATTCCCATATTGTGTCTCCCGACTGTGTTGTATTATATAATTTGGTACAACTGAAGGCTCTGTATCAAGACAAATGTTTTTATTACCACTTTTCACACTACAAAGTAAGGATGAGGAACTCACAGCTGTGACTGGAGATGTATAATTGGAAAGAACATGGTGCCTGAGTACATTTACTGATGCTATAAAATCTCACTTTGAGTTTAAAACATTTTTTATGCACTGGCTGGTGTGCACACCATCTTTTAGAGAGTGCTTTTAAACATTCCTGTTTCTTCTGCAACTCCATTTGATGATATTAAAGGATCTTTCAATAGGTGGAACAAAACTGAATATAATTTAAGTAATACAGATAAAGTATGACTTTTGGTCCCATAGCGTGAGGCTCAGGGAATGCTTTATTCCATAGGTCTTAAGAATTTTGAACTCTAGCTCTTGAGGACATCGCCACAAGTGTCCCTTAACCTTTATACACTTTTACTTCCTGTTTTACATCTCTGTATATACAGTATATATTTCTTACTTCCCTTTATGCATATATATTTTCATTTTTCTCCATTTACATTAGTTTATTCACTATTCAATAACTGTCGACTACAAACATATATCATTTTATATGTTACATTTCACCCCTATGTTTTAATTTCCCACTACTGCATGTTCTAGATTTTTCTTTACTGACATGATTTTCTTTTAATACATATTTAGTGAGCATTGCTGGCGGGAGCCCAAGAGATTATATTCTCATTGCTAGTGACTGCTTCTCTGTAAGAGTTATGCATATGACAATAATTTGAAGCTTGCTGTGAATAACATTAAAATGCATAATAATGTACAGAGACTGTACAGAAATGTACTATGTTTTTAGATTTATCATTTTTAACAATTTGTAAACAAAAGAAAATATGGAGTGGAAACTATTGACTGATACATAAATACAACACATACATACATACTGCAGAAACATTACAAAAAATAACACCCAGTACTAGAGCCTCCATGTTGCCCATCTGGTACATTATAGTTGGATGTTTACACTTATTTTATCAAGATGTGGATTTTCCATCTTCCATGCCACTTAAAGATAACTTAATATAATGTATGCATTGTGAACTAAGGGACATGTCAGGTTTATGAGTTTATGCACAGACACTGATCTACACAGCTGTCTACAATATTTTCATATCCACCACAGTAAACACAGTGCGACAGTGCTCTGGAAAAGACACATCTTTGTTCAGTAAGGTATAAAAAGCAGGGGCAGTCCGTTAATTTTATTATTATTACTTTATTTTTTACCATGCAATAATTGGTGCCATAATTCAACTGCCACAATATTCTGGGCAATCATTCATCTGTGTAATATTCTTAACACCTCTTGAATGTTCTCGTCTTTATTCTATTGACGTATATAATGTAGTAACCACTATAGCATGGTACATGATTTATATTTCTGAATGTAACACTAGTTCATATAGTGTAATGTAGCACAACTTTTTTTCTTAATATCTTAAGTACTGGTGTTAACGTTGTAGCATAATGCACATTTATTTCCATTTTATTGTATCATATTACTTAAATGTACATACTTCCTTTTCATTATAATTCTCTATTCTTTAAACTGGAGCAACTGTAACGAATCACTACTTCCACTTGGACTCAAAGTATTTCTGATTCTGTTTCCTACCCATTCATTCATTAATTTTCCGTAACAGCTTATCCTGTTAGCAGTTGCGGGGGGGCTGGAGCCTATCCCAGCTGACATTGGGCAAGAGGCGGGGTACACCCTAGACAGGTCACCAGACTATCACAGGGCTGACACATAGAGACAGACAACCATTCACATCTACAGCTAATTTAGAGACACCAATTAACCTGCATGTCTTTGGACTGTGGGAGGAAGCCGGAGTAAACCCAGGGAAAACCCATGCTGACACGGGGAGAACATGCAAACTCAGTGAGCTGAGTTTGCATACAAAGTGTCAGCACATGTTCCTGGTGGTTCAAATTCTGGGTTCGAACCCGTTAACCCTCTTTCTGTGGGGCGACAGTGCTAAACACTGCAGTGCCGCCAACCCATGAAGGCTCAAATAACCTAATTCCATGATACTTTTTTTGGTTCGAAATATGACTTTTCTATTTTCAGTTTTACCTTTTGTATTTACCAGGATATCTCTCAACTTTATAGTATAGATTTAAAAATTATTTAAAGCGTGTGTAATCAGAATCAGAAGTACCTTACTGATCCCCAAGGGGGAATTATGCTTCATTACAGTTTCTCCATTGTAAAGAATAGAGAAGATGGCAGAAGTAAGAATAAGAGTACAAAAGAAAGTGTGTGAATATAGAGCAATAAATAAAATTAAGTGGAAATGTACATTAAAATTGAAATAAAATGTGTCAGCAAAGAAACTCGTGGCTACACGCTGGAAACATTCACATTCACTTTCTTTCCGTGCATGGATTCTGACATATTTGGACATTGTGCATTTGGAGCTGTCGACTGCTCAAGTCCACAGAGCACAAGAGGCAGTAATAGTGGCTTGACAGTCACTTTCAACTAACCTACGAAGCCTCTTGGCGTGATACTGTAGAGGAGATAGGGTCCTGGGTCCAGGGAGGGGAGGGTGAGGCGTTTCCGGGGCGTTAACATTCATCTTAATTTTATTTTGTTTGTAATTTCTGTCATTATTTCACCTGATTATTTACTTATTTTTCCTTTAATTGTATTCATATTTATTTTTCTTGAGTGGAAATTGCTGCATATATTATTCACATCTGTACTCACACTGTTCGTCCATGCTATAATCCTGTTTCTTTTTTTTAAAAACTTTTTATTTATGCTGTGCAATTCATACCTTCATCTTTTCACAAATAAGCATTTCGCATTTCTCTTTAACTTTGTATGAATTTAAGTAAAGAAAAAAACAACAACAGTACAATAAATCAAATACCCAGTACTAAAAAAAAAACAAAAAACAAAAAAAAAAAACAACAACTAAATATACAATAAGTGTGCAAGCGACAAAGATATAACCATTTTATGTTTTTCGTACAATTTCTCTTTTTTTTCCTTTTTCCTGTTTCTTCTCTTCCTTTTTTCCTTTTCTTTCCCTCTCTTCCTTCCCCTCCTTCCCTTACTTTAGTTACAGGGCTCAAAAGTAATATTTTACACCGATAGCATTACTGCCATAAAATTTTAAATTAGTAGCATAGCACTTCGTTTAGTTGTGCAAGAAAGAAAAACAGAGAAAAAAATAATAAATAAATAAATATAATCCTGTTTTTCAATAAACAAAAATTTGATCACAACAAAAAAATAAAATTTGCATTATGCTACAATGTTTAACACTACATAATAAAATAAAATATTAAAGTAAATTTTCAAAATATACATGAGTGTGTGTGAGGCGTTCATTTAAAAATAAAACCATTATAAATATCTAATTTTAAGATTGCATAAAGATGTTTGGCCCCTGTCTGTGTTGCTCTCAGCACACTCTACACGTGTGCACAGAGAAGAGTAATTTATTGACGCTCCCTAAGCTAACGTCATTGCAGTCGGTCAGCGGAGAGCAGACATTGTGCCTCGCTGCCCTGCACCACCAGTTTCGGAAAACACGGTGGCTGAGCGAACGGTCTTGAGTCGCCGAGATCGAGTCTGTCGCACATCCAGCTTCAAATTTTCTTTACCGAAACGCGAAGCAAACACGACAGACAGTAAAAGATGGCGAAATTAGTCGACTAGCGCTACAAAAAAGCTAACATTTACAGTTTAAAGGCATGTAGGCGCTGTCTCTCTCTCTCTCTCTCTGTCTCGCTCGCTCGCTGTAGCCCTGCCTCATCCCCTCCCCCTCTCTGCCAAACACCGAGCTTAACGCCATCCGTTTTCGGTGAGCTGACCGCTTTCGCTTGTCTGATGGCTGACGTTGGCTTTCTTCCTAGCTCGAAGTTATGTGGCGAGCGAGCTAGCCTTAACGACCTGCAGATTAAAGGCTGGTTTGGGCAGGAAGACACAGCGAGTGTCGGTGGTCTGTCACTCGGGTCATCGCTGACCGTCCTCAGTAAATGGGACTTACTAAAAAAATCCAGATGAGCTGAACGTGTTGGCTGCCGTGCTGTTAGGTAGAAGACACCGACAAGAAAACAGCCAAGCTTCAGACACAGTCGGCTGCTGTAGTTTACAACACACGGGCTGCCGTTACACCAGGGTAGTTAAATAAAGTCACATTGTGATTAATTCTGCTAAGGCTAGCTCGTTAGGTCAGGAAGAGCGCTAGCTAGCTAGCTAGCAAGCTAGCACTAGCTTCCACACAACATTAACGTCGCATTAAGTTGAGCGAGAAGTTGGACAGAAGACTTAGCTGTCACACAAACCGCCTCCCCACCACAAACGTTTGTCTGATCAAAATCCCCGACATATGCAGTGAAACTAGACACAGCGAGAACAAACTAACAACAAAAATGCATGTTGTCAGGTCTGCTCAGCTTTAGCATGTCAGCTAATTCATGGTCGCCGCTATTAGCATGCTAGCCTTACTTAGACTAACTTATCGGCGTTGCAAGCTAACGTAGCCGCTACTGAAAGCCCCACATGTTGTTTTGTTGGAAGAGGAAAACACAGTAAAATATTTAGTCATCGCATAAAAGTAGCCAGTGTTAGATCGCTATCTGGTATGTTCGGCAAGGTTAAGTAGAAGCTAACTAAATGGCACGTTAGCACAACAACCAACCCCCATCAGTACAGGGTACCCTCGGCTAACAAGCTAGCACTAGTTTAACTTACCTCGTAGGACTGCCACCAGCAACAATTTGACGCACCAGTGTACCGGGACCCGACCAGTAAGCCGCTACTCGTGCATTCACCTGGCCGTGACGAAAAGTGAAGTTCCGAGAAGTGGTCGCGGATGGAAATGTCAAAAAATGAAATTGCCCGGAGAGGCTACGTCGCTAACAACAGTGTATGTATGAAGCGGTGTTCCTTGAACATAGAGGCGTGTCTAACATGAAGGCGGGTAGTCTCCTCCCAGTCTAAACTGGGATTGGTCCACTCTCCAGAATGAAAACAAATACAGTAAGGGCAGTGAGCCAGTGTCTTTGGTTAAAGGCGTCTGGTTTAGTTTATGGTCATGCCAAGTGCAGGCTGAGCTGCACCACAGCCTCCATGTTGCTCCTCTCATACATACTGCTAACATACACAGGTATAGATTAGCCGTCCTCCATGACACTTACAGATGAAACAGTACATGCATCATGAACTGGAGGACATGTCATACCTCAAAGCCTGTGACGTGTGAGTTTTTACACAGACACTGATCTACAGAGTGGTCTGCTACAGTGGTTCCAAACTGCTGGGTTTTTGTCCAAAAGTGGGTCGCAGGTCCATTCCGAATGGACCGCAAGTGACTCACAAACATGTCCAGCTTGTAAAAAACACACTTTATTTTGAAGCACAGTGAATATCTGGCACATTGCTTTTATTTCAAAGCACCATTTCCTGCTGTAGAGTGAGTGACGAACATACAGCTACTTGACAGAGACAGCAAACTAGCTCGACCACATGTCCAAATGCAAATATGACGCTGAATATATTAAACTGTGTGGACCCTGAACTAATGACTACGGAGAAATCTGGTCCAGTTGGGAACCACTGGTCTACTACATAGTTCCCAACCTTTTTCCTTAAGGGACCCCTTTTTATTTTTTAAAAAACTGCCCCCTGAGTAAGTGACATAACTAACTAACCCAAATAGTGAAAGCAACAACTGCAGGAAGTTTGTGTAAAACGAGAGATTTGGAGTTTGAGCAGATTATTTCCTGTCAATATTGCACATATTGCACAACAGATGAGTTCTCCTGATGTTTTAAGGACTTTTTAGTGTCTGAATTATGTACCTTTTTATTTTTTTATCAGTCACACATACCTAAAGGCTTCTTTTTTTTTTAGCTCTCTGCTAACTGCCTCTAATGGAAGATGAGGCTGTTAAACAGTGAGTGAAAGCTCATCAGTAGTGGTAAAAAAAGTTTACATCTTGAATAATAATCTGAACTTTAAAACCAACAATTTGATTTAGTTATTCTCACAGACATAAATAAAAAACTGAGATATAGGCCTACCGTATATATTTGTATACAGTTTTATTACACCCTTTATAATCCTCGTGACCCATCGTGACCCTTTAGCGACCTGCAGTTAGGTTGGAAACCAGAGGCCCACCATATTTACATCTTCACAGCAGTGAACACATAGTGGGAGACATTTTGTCATCTACCAAGGTATAGGATCAGGAGAGAGAGGTCACACTCGGTAAAAAGTACTTAATAAAATTATGTCAAGGTTGTTTTCTGAGACTATAAAATATATTCAAATCATTGTAAACCTGTGAGAGTTTCAACACTGACTTCAGGATCAGTCAACTGAAACTCTGACACCTTGATTTAACCCTAAACTCAATGATATTTTAATTTGAACTCATTGATTTTGGTGTGTTAATATTTGTTTATCATGCTGTTATCAGAGGTTTTATTTTAAATAAAACATCATTATTATATTATTTCAAATATAAAATGTTTTAAGTCACCTTTAAGCCAATATACTTTTTAAAATTGTTGGTTATATTTGTTATCATATGTGAACACTCTGTAGTGCTCTATAATAGACATTATTATCAGTGATAGTTGCAGTATAACATATATAAATAACATATTAATATTGTTATATTGCATAATATCAATGACTAATACATTATAAAGACATAAACTAATATTATAATGTATTAAAAAGATGCTTACGTACTCTTTCTTCTCGCCAATAACATTACACAGGATCCCACAGCCACTGAAAACCTTGAATCTAGAATTTTGCCATCACATTTTACAGGCCTGGAAAGGTCCTGGCATTGGTAAAGATAATTTAAAGTTTTGGAAAAATCATGGAATTTTTTGTGTGTAATGAAATTGTTATAGTAATCTTCCGGGAATATAGGCTAATTTATTTTCTGTAGCTGTCGACGCAGCTCAGATATGTGTCAGTGTTTCGTTAACCATCACAGCTTCTTCATTTTCTTCCCATGTTCCGTCTCTCCCTTCATGTGTGCCCGCTGCCTGAAATTATGTTTGAAAGAGTTTGAATCTGATATGTTTAAAAAAACATTGCACAAGTAGGACAAAGCCTGGACAGCTTTGTAACAAAACAGATCAATAAAACATAAAACTCAGTTCACATTTACGTTTAATAATATATTATATGTTATGACAACATGATAGAAAAATAGATGTTTTCATTTTTTACATTTAAGGTAAAGAGGGTTGTACAACACAATCATAAGCAAATTCTTACAGTCTCAGACAGGCTTTTTTTTGGCGGGGGGGGGGGGTCTAAAAGTAAAGCCAATAAATTTTATTTATACAGCCTTATATCACAAATTTGCCTCAGGGGGTTTTATCAATCAATCTGTACAGCACATGACACTGTCTGTTCTTTTTGACAGGCTTAAAATCGAGGAAAAATTCCCCCCAAAAAACCTTTAACAGGGAAAAAATGGGAGAAACCATGAGCAGAACAACGGAGGAGGACAGTTGTGCAACAGATGTCGTGTATACAGAGCAGAACAATAAAATAAAATACATTTTAAACAATCCATATGACAAAATGGTACATATAATGTGACATAATCGTAAAGGGTCAAAGTGTGTCATCAAATATTTGAGCTAAATAAACACCTTAATTTTATTCACAGTATTTGTGAAGAGAAAAGGGTGTGTGAGGCTGTTTGTTAATAAGTGCTTACTAGTTTTGAAAAACCAACAGTACATAGCCGGGTTAGCTAAACTAACTGGATTTCAATATTTTTTAATTTTCCTCCAAATTGTGTCCAATATCTTCAATGTGCCAAATGTTCTGTAATAAATCCAGCATGTAGCTAATAAAGTACACAGATAGTGCAGAGTAACAAAGTCTGCTGCTCCTATCAAGGTTTTTTACATGTACATGCTGTATACAGCAGATAGCTGAAAAGACAGGAAGAAGGACACGCAACAAAGTCACAGACTTAAACTAGGGAAGATTACAGTACACGGTCAGTGTCTCAGACAGTTCGGCCTCCAGGTGGTCTCAAAGGGCAAATAAAAAATAAGGAGGACATTTTATAGTGTGACCCCTCCGTCTGTGTCACACCCTTGAGCATCCTACCACTACTGGTGAGATGACATACAGTAATAAGGATAATTTATTGTGAGCAGTGCAATAAATCCTATGTTTTTTTTTTATTTTGACAGTCATGTAGTGTGCTCTAAAAAAGCCTAAAATACACATCGGAATCATGAGTGGGTTTCATTCTTCAAATGTCCAAAACAGGCAACAGTGTTCCTTCATGTTCGGACAGATCATCGTCCAGCAGCTTGTTCAGTACAGGAAGATGTTTTGAAGAAATATGCTGAAAGTTGTCAGAATCACTCCGGCTGCCATGGCTGAGGCCTGTTCTGGAGCTGCAGGAGACGACAGGAGAGGAGAGGAGAGGAGAGGAGAGGAGAGGTCACGCATTTACAGTCACACTGTGTTTGCATTTTAATTGCCAAATAGTGGCTGATATTTTTCAGTTTTTAAGACCCTAAAAAGGAAAAACTTGAATCAACACTTACATTTTGAAAGAAAAAAACGACATAGCTTAGATGAATACTTATTAGGAATTACAGAAATAAGAGAAGAGGGCCCCAAAATGAACACAATTTTAAATGTGTTCATTTTGGGGCCCTCTGGTGGCGACGGGGCTAAAAGCAATTGTTCCACAGGCATTTTCCAGCAGCATGCATCTAAATCAGGTCTGTTTGTTCAAAGAAAAAGAAAGGACTGGAGCGCACTGATCAGTTAGCTGCCGTTAAAGCTGTAGTTGATTACTTTTATAAAACTTTTTGTCATATACCCTGACACCCTCCACACAGTAGTACACGTAACACGAGGCCTGTGCAAAAACATCATGTTCCTCTGCTTCTCTCTCGTAGTTCTTCTAATGACACTTGCAAGAAACCACAGCCTGTGAATGAAAACCGCCAATCAGAGCTGAGGAGGCTCTAACGGTGTCAAACATACTGCCCGGGGGCCTGAACCGGCCCGCCAAAGGGTCCAAACCGGCCCACCGGATGACCTTGCACACCTAATAATGATGCACCTGTGAAGGCTGAGAGGTGCCAGGTTTCAGGAGCAAGTTAAACACTGAGAAGCTTTTTTCTTATGTAAAACGCTGCTTCAGAGGCTTTTACACCTCGACCAGAACCGGAATGCTTTTCTTTGACTTTAGTTTGGCGTGGTGGTGTTGGGATTACTACACAGGAGTGGAAATGTATGGAAAAATGCACATGTAATGACTGAACGTGGAAAAACTGAGAAATATTATTGACATTGCATTTGTCATCCATTTTGTAAATGGATTAGCATTTTTAAAATGTAGTTCTTTACAAAAAAAGGGAAAAATTTGGAGGTGTTTTTTTATGAGATATTATCAGAATTAGAAGTACTTTATTGATCCCCGAGGGGAAATAATGAATTTCTGCGGGGATGTCTGTTGTTCTGGTCGCTATGTCGGCCGACTTTGGTGCAATCGACTGAAGGCCACGGGCAGGCTGCATGACGGCGGTGTGTGTGTGTGAGGGTAAGCATCAATTCCACAGTGAAAAGGAACTCTTTCTAGTTGCATGTTTAGAGGGCACAGCTTAATAATTTGCTGGATAAAAAAAATTAACAAGTGCAAAGAAAGCTAAGTTTGTAAAAGTAAGAAAAATAAGAAGCTATCAGGAGCAACTGCAACAGGCTGCATGCACAGTCGGCACATGCGCACTTGATGCAATAGTTTTACTGGTCTTGCGATCAAATCGGACTGTGTTTGGCCCCTGAAATAAAATGAGTTTGAGTTGCCCTGGCCTACATTATAATATAGTGGTTACGTGGAGAGATAATAGCAAAGAACTGACTGATTTTTCCAAATATATACATTTAATGACAACTGTTTTAGGAGCAGCATGGTTTATTCTAGACGTAACATGTCAAACCTTTCAGCAGGAACACGTCTAAAAGCTCGTAGGCTAAATCTAAAGCTGTTGAGGTGAAAGTGCGTAGGGCTTATCCCACACCATGTATCTCTTCGGCCTATCAAAGGGCCCTAGGTACGGACAGACACCACCAGACACCTGCAGCAGCACACATGTTGTGTCCATGCTGAAATGTCCCTGTGCCTGGTTTATGTTGGACAAATTAAAAGAACTTGCATATGTGAGCACAAAACTTGGTCTGTATTATCGCTCAGCAGGATTCACAGGCTAACTAATTAAAAAAACAAATACATGGAGGCTTGTTTAGGAGATAACGTCTTACCGCCTGAGGTGGTGTTGCTGATCGGGGCAGCTGTGGTTATAGTGGTGGCAGCAGCAGCAGCAGTTGTGGTTGCTGCAGCAGTAGTTGTAGCTTTGGCGACGGCTGTTGTGGTTGGTGCAGGAGAGGTTACCACGAGGCTGACGGGTCCCGACCTAATGGTGTAGGCGCTGGTGAACAGACTGCCAACCAGAGCTCTGTGATTAAAGGAGCGGGCACACAGATCAGGGCACTTCTCAGAGGGCATGGTGGAGATGCACAGATTCACCGTGCACTCAATGTACATCTGCAGAACACAAAATAAACAGATGCAAGTTAGTGTTGTGGAGAAAAACATGTCATAACTTTACAACTTAACTTCAAGTATTTATAAGACATGAATCACTGGTTGACAACACTGTAACAGTGCAGTTTAAGGGAAACAGACATTGAAGAAGTGCAAATAAAGGCAATGTTCAACCCTTAACAAACCAGGAGAGGGTTTAGATGGTTGTAATCTGCAATCCTCACCGCTATGTACCACTAAATCCCCCTAAATCTGACACACTTCACCTTTTAAAACAACACACAGAATAGGAGAGCTGCAAAAGTGTATGTGTGTGTTGCATGAGAGCACCAACCGTTGATCCTTTGGTCTCTATGCTGGACAAATCAAGGCGGTAAACCTTGGAATTGGATTTTGTTGTAATGACCTCTAATGTTTTGTTGGAAGACATACACCTGGAAGAAAAAGAGAGAGAGAACATTGGAAATTATATGAGATGTGAGATGAGATGATAGAGTCAATGTTGTTTTATTTCAAACAGTGTCCTCTTCATCATGGTAACCTCAAACCATAGAGTGCTGCAGGAATGATGTTTATTTGTTTGCCAGCTCAGATGTTAACATTGCCTTGGTTCCCCTTGACAAAAAGCCAGTAAGATTTTTCCATTGGATTTTGGATTATTGCAGAAAATAATCTCTGTGGCGAACAAAGGTTTATGATACTTTGTTCAGCAAGATGATCTTCACAAATTAACACCACTTTAAGCATAAATATAATCGCTGGGAATAAAAAGCTGACATTAGGCTATAAACAAACCTCCTCCTGCACCACTCTATCACAGGTAACAAGTCGATTGTCACTGACCCTTGTTCAAGAATGGGGAAGGTTTCTGCAAAGTCCTCCGTCGCAGACTCAATACAGTTGCTCACTATCATCTCGGCCCGTTCGATGCTGCAGTTGGACATCACATGGAGGTCCAGCTGGGTGATCCTGGACCCAACGGCCCCATGGGTGTTAGTGGTGCTGTTATCAGTGGAGCTGGTGGAGGTGCTGTTGCTCTCTGATGGTGATTGTGCCTCTCGACGCACTCGTCCTGGCGCCATCCTGAGGGTGCGAAACCTAGGGGTGCGAGTGAAGTCGGCCAGGGGCCCCTCTCCTGGAGCGTGAATTTCTATCCACACGTCAACCACACCGAAGACCTCCTCCTCTTTGGGCATGCCGATCTGGTAGTGCGGTGTGCCGACCTGGGCTTCAGGGATCCGGCAGGCCAGAGGGAGGACGAGTGTGGGCCGGCGGCTCACCAGAGTGTACGCACGCACAGTTTTCAAGGTGTTGGTGAAAACCATCTCGTTACCAGAGTGCTGGAAAAAAGGAGAAGATGAGGAAGACTATAGGAATTCACATTCAGCTGAATAATCTGTCAGTGTGAAGTATTTTTTGAATTTAAAGAACAACTTAACAGCAGACTGAAAAGCAGTGTTTTACTGCCACATCACGGTTTAAAGTTTCCTGTGTGTTTCACCTCAGGTGTGGTCAGAAGTGTGTGGTCTTGCACCCTGTAAGCACACCCAACTATGCTCTGCAGTACTATGACTGTAGTGTTGGCGATACCGTCATTAGAGATGTCTGCCTTACTTCCAATATAATGGGACTAGATGGCACTCGGCTTGTGGTGCTCAAAGTGCCAAAAAAATACATTAGATTTTTCTGCTTTTTACAATCATTATTCATGACAAGAAGACAATGCAATAAACAAGTTAAGTTACTCAGAGAAATGACATTTAGTTCATTTGTGAGAGATCTATCAAAACTCAAGTACTGTACTTAGAGATATACTGTGCAGAAATTGTCTGTTACTGCCAGCGATATGAAAGTCAACCCCAGATTCCCTCTCATTTTGGCACTTTGCCTCACTATGTTTGCATTCTTTCAGCGCTGTGTCTTTGATTTTTGTCGCTTCCTTTTGGATGCGTGCTGCCTACAGTCTGGCACCTGGTCCCGACCTCACCTGCCAGCTGTGCCCAGAAACATCCCGAACACAACAAGATCAGAAGAAAACTAAGAAAATACAGGCAGAAGGCAGAGTCTCTGCAATGTCATGTAGGAACTACTTTCTTTCTACACTCACCAACTGTATCACCATGCAGAAGGATGCGTGCATCTACTGCTAGCTCACCTAGCACCTCTGAGCTAGCTAATGTTGCAGCTCAGCCAAGGAGGACACTATTAATGTTTACATTTCACACTGTCACAATCATGAGCCTCTTGTCCATGAGCAGATGCCCGCTTTCTTCTGCACGGTGACAGGGTTGGCGGGTGTAGCTCAGTAGAAAGAAAATAGTTCCTACATGAAACTGCTCACAACAAGGTCTGTGGATTTTCTTGAGTAACCAGGTCATGATTTCTGGAGAGAGACATTGCTGAAGAGTTTCAGCTTTGAGCACCACAAGCTGAGTGCCATCTAGTTCCCTTATATTGGAGAAGGCAGACGTCTCAGGCTCAGTGGGTAGAGCAGCCATCCCATATACAAAGGCAATGTTCGTGTTGCAGCAGCCACGGGTTCAATTCCAGCCTGTGGCCCTTTGCTGCATGTCATCCCCTCTCTCTCCCTTTCACACTTAAACTGTCCTATCTAATTAAGGCAAAAAAAGCCAAAACAGAAAAATCTAATCTAGAGAAGACAGACGTCTCTACAGCTGATATCTCCAACACTAGACAACTCACATTAAAACAATCCAGCTTGATAAACAGCACTACAGGTAAGAGGAAAATATGCATTTTTGATTTGGGGGTGAACTGTCCCTTTAAACCACTTGATGTCCACAAAGACAAGAATTTTAGTGAGTAGTAAGTTACTCTTTAAGTGCAGCTGTGGTCTCTTTCTTTGTCATAAATAGATGGAGAAAAAGGAGATGTAAACTACACAGCATGAAACTAATAATGTTGCATTAAATCATTTACATTTTGGGACAAAAATAGCCAGCAATTAAAATATTCTGCAGATTATTTGATGATGAAAATAAATTAGCTGCAGGGAGCCCTACATCTGATGTACCATGTAGAAATTGTAGTACTTTTTATATATAGTTCCTCAGGGTTGTGTGGCACCAAACATCATTTTATCTGACACCCAGTAAACTGGAGTACGGGGAAATCTCCCACTGTCTATGCAGCACAATGTATAAAAAATAAAGCTAGATTTTTACTTTTAAAAATGTCTTATTTACATGTACAGAGGGGTTAAACATATATTAAGTCTAAGACAGAAAATAAGACAGGCAGAAAGGTGGAGCATTTACCACAATCTTGGTGCCGCAGCCAGTCAGGGAGATGCGTGCAGTCAGGTGTGTGCTGTTGTAGGTGACGGGACAGGTGGGGCTGTTGAGCTGCAGCTCGGTCAGGTCGATGTCACTCAGGGAGGTGATAGGGAGCAACAGAGTCATCGCTGTCTTCTCACACGTCAGCTCTGCAGGCCCACAGCAGCAGAGTTTTGATTATTGAAATATTCTTATTCACAGGCACAATTAGTGAACTCAGAATATGAACAACAGCCTCAACACTTCTGTAACAAAGTGTTTTCTTTACCTGTTCCGGCAGGCAGCGCCGCCATCTCCCCTGAAAAGAGTAAGAAAGACATATTTTAATAGTCAGTATTTTCTGAGAAACCCGGCTGTGAGTTTAGAAGTGGTGTATTGTTATCAACAGTGAAGCATAAATGGTATTCTTATGACATTTTTGGTCTTACTTTGGTACAGCCACACGCATCTGGGCTCTGACTGCAAACTGGAAAGACAAGAAGTGTATATCAGGCCATGTCATGAACTAAATATGCTCTGTTCAAGATGTGGACATTTGACTGGCAGTGTAAGTGGGAGTGTGTGTGAGTAATTTACAGTAATGCACGTATGCTGTACTTAGTATGCATGTTTTGGATGGCTGACAGAACAGGTATGGAAAGGAATTGTTGAAGGGTGAGGGGGAGGGGTATGACACGAAACAAAGGTCGCTTGCTAAACTTAAAATGAGGACGCTGCAGTTATGTATCGGACGCCCCGTAGTTACATGATTTCACATGAACATGATGCACATCTGTGTTTGTGTGCACAGGATTGGTTAACAACTGAATGTGAAAGTAACTGAGTAAAGTATTTTCATAACTCTGAAGTCTGTCATTTTATCTCACTTTAAGTGTGTAGACGTGATTAACATTTTCCAAATCATCCTGACGGCTTAAAGGGCAAGTCCATTATTTATATTTTCTGAGGTTTTCATATCACTCTGTAGCTTCCTAGAAGTTTTCCTTATGTTTACATGTTCGAAAATTCAAATTTTGGTTAAAGTACGTATGTTTTAGCGTCAAAATGCTATCGCTTTTTACCACATGACCTGATGTAGGTTTCTGCACCATGTCGTCATGACATAGAAACCAACACACTGCTGTGAACGCCACGTTAGTTCAGTTCTGAAAGTCACACAATGATCGAGTTGGTGGCAGACCAGCAACTCCTGTGAGCTGTGAGGTAAAATTACTGTTTCTGTCAATGGAGTCTGGTGGCTTTGAAGAGGGCCGTGTAATGTCTCCTGTTCCCTGTCAGAAGGGGCAGCCTGACAGCAAGGTAAAGCGGTAAAATAATGTAAATATGGTGTACCTGTAAACTGATATCAAAACTTATGGGTGGTCCTTTTTTTGGAGGCTAAAATGTGTTTTTCTGCCGCCCCTGTCCACAGCCACCAGACTCCTTTGACAGAAACAGTAATTTTACCTCATAGTACACGAGGAGTTGCTGGTCTGCTTCTTGTGTTATTATGTGACTTTTTAATGATCTGAAGCTGATCTCTGAGACTGCTCTGTAAATAGTTTTCTAATAAATAATAAATACAGCAACTTCTGATCAACTCATATCAATTTCAGGCCTCAAATATCAAGTCCTGGTTACGCCACAACCATTTCTGTTAGAAGTCCCAACCACTTCTGGATCATCAGCTTCCCCTCACCAAACCTCTGTGACATCCACTCAGGCTGTCTCCTCATATGGGCCACAAACATAAGGTCAGACCCCTCACGCCTCGTAGTTGTATGAGTAATATAGATGTGTAATCAGAAATGTTTCAGGTGTGTTAAACATCAGTTATATAAGAATACTAATACACTTTACACCACTCCAGTACTAATTTATATTAACTGCATTATAGTATATACTACACTTCTTTCCATAGAAACTTATTAGTACCATTAGTGCCACTCAGCTCACAGAACAGCCTACCTCCTGGTATTCGCAGCGAAGCAGATGGGCAAAAGGCGGGCCAGTTTGTTTTCGGAGCGGACCCAGGACACGGTCATGGTTGCCAGGGGGCCGATTGTTTTGAAACCAACCCTGAGGAGTCCCGGGGGACCGATCGTGCCAAACTCTAAAATGCTGGAAACACAGAGAGAAAGCTTCGTAAGTGCATTTGTAACAGTTAAACCACTTGTAAACCTACACAGGTGATTTTAATTATTGTGTCTGATGAGACCTCAGCTGCATCTGACATCACTCATTCACTACTTGTTATACAACAGACACTCAGCAGTTTATTCTGTAAAGAGCGCTGAGTCACATGAGAGTAATTCTCTAAAATGTGGCACGATGCATTGTCGACATGCCGTGACGTCTACACTACTTTTATCATTCTTCTCAGGGATTTTTTAAGGGCACTATACAGAGCTGACATCTTTGGACACTCAAATGAAGTGAGTCTGAGTCTTCTCAGGACTGTGTGGGCACTCACAGATGCACTTGATGGACACTTGAGGTCCAATCAGTCAGAATAACTCAGAGCACCTACAGTGTGTGGGAGGACGTTCTGAGTGCTGATTTGACTTGTTTCCATGCAGTCAGGTCACAGGTGCAAAAATAAGAAAGTCTGTGTTATGCCATGATCACATCAAGGCGCTCAGACTGTCATCCCTGAGTTATATGTCAGCTATGACGTCTCCCACTTGTCAAATAGAACAACAGCAGTGTCAGCAGACTGGTGACAGTTTGGCTGCAAAGCCTCGATCACTGGCAGTTAGACGTGTCCTAGTGAAATACTGGCCACAAGTTCATGAGCTCATTGTAAAATAAATGCAAGTGGAGGTTTTTGAAATGGTCTAAACACTCACATTCACACCTACGGACAATTTAGAGTCACCAATTAACCTGCATGTCTTTGGACTGTGGGAGGAAGCTGGAGCACCTGGAGAAAACCAGGGGGAGAACATGCAAACTCAGGGGCTCCCCCACCCCAGGGTTCAAACCAGCAACCCTCTTGCTTACCACACTATTTTTCATTTTACATCAATGTTTATTGCACCATTTTTCAATTCACACGCATTTTCACAACCTCCATTTTCATCAGTTAGTTTTTGTTATTTCAACGCCTCAGTTTGTTCAAACATAGCATCAGATAGTATCTATCACATGTAAACATTAAGTATTTAAATCAGTTTCAGATTTATGTTCATAAAATAAATAGTAAATATCTACGAGGCCCTCAAGGACGCACCTCTCCTGCTGTGATTCAAACTCGACGTCGAACTGCGCCTGCTGGTACGGCAGGACAAACAGCGTGGAGTCCACTCTGGGGGTTTCGTCTGTTGCCACAGGTTCACTGCTGCAACTGGAGGTGGACTCCTCCACTGGAAGGAGGAAGAGGGACATTTCTGTGACTTCAAATATAGCAGAAGGACTAACACAGGACACAACTTAACCTCTGAATCTTCTTTAACCTTTAACCTTTTTACTGTTGTTACACTTAATGACACCCATGCAGGATTAATGCTGCTGTTATCTGACTGACAGACTCACCCGTGAGAGACAGGTGCACAGGGACAGAGCTGAGGGGCTTGTTAGCTGCAGTGTGGCTTGTTCTGGGCGTAGGGATCATGTCCTCCGCCATCAGGTGGATGAAATACCGTCCTGCTGCTGCTTTTCCCGTGAATGTAAACGAACATTGGTCCTGGTGAAAGAATTCAGTCAAACAGAATTTTAATATGTCAAGTTTTCACTAAGCTGATTATGTAAAAGATCATTTGAGTATTTCTACCATCACTGCAGTTACTGATGATTATTTAAATGACTGTGTTGTGTTACTGTGTGCTGCTGAAGTTAGACTCACCTCTTCCAGCTCTATAAAAGAGTGCTGAGTGCAGTTGACACACTCTCCCTCCTCGGGGCGAGCAAAGCGACATCTCACCTTGTCACCGTCCAGATCTTTCACCGACAGATGGAAGTGGTGAGGGCAGTTTACACGGGCCCTGATCGTGGAGACAAAGAGATAAGCAGCCCGGCAGATCACAAATACAGAAGCAACAAAAGACGAAAGTGAAAGTGGATATGGTCTAATCTCCACGGCTGAAAAACAAGGTGTATTGTATTACAGTAAGGAAGGAACTGGGAACTTCCTGGAGTCTATGCTGGCTGCCTGGCACATAAAGTGTCCAAACCATAGACATATATACATATATATACGTATATATGTCTATGGTCCAAACAACCACCTGATGGTTTTAATGTAAAAGACTTTTATATTAGCATCTATGCTCTGCCTACTTAAGCACTTTTTTTGTAGATCACACAAGTTTTGTGGTTTCCATGTGCCATTTAAATCAAGTCATTCAAACTATTTACAGAACAGGCGACTTGAGGATAATGTCTATTTTTTTTAGTGTGTGTGTGTCTGTGTGTACAATACCTTAGTGGAGGAAAGAGCCCTACAAAAGCAGGATGGTTAAGTCTCCCGCTGTTTCCCCGAATCTGTGGTCCTGCTTTCATCGATACATAAATTTCTGTTTCGGACCTAAAAATCAAAGAAAAGAAGTGTGTATTAGAGTAACTGAAACGACTCAAGGCAGCCTGATTCAAATCACAACGTTAAATACTCCATGAAATAAAATGAAAAACATCCTGGATCATTGACACAAAAATTGTAGGTGACAGTGTACGTAGGTCTCTTACCCTAATTTTATAGTGGCGCTGTAATTACTGGGGACAGTTTTCTGCCACTGGCGGACACACCAGCCCGAGCTGGGTTTGGTGCCAGTGAAAGGTAACGAGGTAGTGTGGACCAGACAGTCCTCCCCTGCAGCACACAGTCCAGTCAAAGCTGGACAAGGAGTGGGAGTGATGGCACTGAAATGAGCTCGTACCTGCAGGAGGCGAAGAGACACAATGACAAACTGTCTTTAATGTGCAGTGACAAAACTCATGACTCTGGAACCTGTAGGGTGAGCTCAGTGTGTCCTAATTATGAAGTAGTTCATGAGGTGTTAGGAGTCTGACTTTGGCTGTACTTTGATTCTGACAATCAAAACTGAATTTTAAAAAGCCTATATTATTGTTTGTGGCCAAATTTTTTATTATAAAGTTGTAGAAAATATATATTTTTGTTCAAATTTTGTACAACAAATAAACAACATGTAGGGAAAGGAAAGAAAATTAACAAAAACAAAAAACCTTCAGGGTAAATAATAAGAATAAAAATAAAAGCTTTAAAGTCTAAATAACTGATTTTTTTGCCTATTTATAATTTTTCTAGATTTAAATTATCAGCCAAAGACAAATCATTTTATGTATATAATTTTTTTTACTAAAATAATAATCAAGTTAATTACGTAATTTTCTTCTGCAGAAAAGTTGGGATTGTTAAAAATAAAGTAATATACCAATATTTGTAGGTATATTTTTGAATGGTTCTCCTGTAAATCAAACCAATGATAATATTAATAATAATGTATATACTTCAAAAATGGCTGCCCTGCCTCTGTTGATTCTGTTTTTGTTGCATAACAGGAACCTACTGAAAACCAGTTTTAACTGTACACACGTTATTTTTAATTCCTGCCCTGTAAAAATAACATGAATGAAAAATAAAATGAAAATAAAAGCACTTAAAGTGACGGTTAATGACGCAGTAAAAATGCAACAATGTGAGACAAACACTATGAAGCAAAACACGTTATCCTTAATATATGCATTAAACCAAGATTAATCACTCATTAAAACTGTCACATACTAAAAAACAGAAACAGATTAGTGCACTCAGTCGTGCAGATCTCCATCAGGCATCTGTCCGAGCTGATCACAGCCACTAGACAATTCTTGAAATTCCAGCAGACTCACCACAATGTGTTTCAGAGGCGTCCCAGAGGCTAATAACAACAAATGCCTTGTCTATTTTTGACAGAGCCATGTTGCACAAAGCAAATCGAGTTTTCCTGCTAACAGGCTGCGTGTGAAATAAAGACACAACATAAAACACAGCTGGAAGTCTTAAATCCATGTATTCAGAACTGAACCTTTATCTGTACTAACTTGTCTGTAGGCTACAGCACAACAACAACAAACACAATGAGACCAAACTTTTCTATGGATGAACATTTTTGAGCCATGATGAAGAGCAAAATGTTTCCTGCAACAGACGGTAAGCCTTGTTGCTTTTAGCTGGGCTGATTTCCGGAAAACTTGTGGGCCCTACCCACCAGTTAAGAGGAGTGAGGAGTCAGCGGGTAATGGTGGTATGAAACAGGAAATAAAACAAGTTTTTCAATGACTGCGAATCACTGAAACAACAGGAGATCCTAAAGCATACTGTCGTAAATGTGCACGCAAAATATTAGGCTGATTGGTCCAGTAGTTTGCGTAACTAACTGCCAACACACTCTCACTCCAACTTCGTCACATATTAACGTTTGGTCATGGACTTTACACGTCCAGATATGATGTGCAAGGTACCCTGGGTGTGTTGGTTGTTGATGTTCTGGGACGCTGTGTCAACTTCTGCCTGTTACATGCATTGTCTGTTTTCAAAATGCACTTCTGTTTTCACAGGAAATGACACATTTACAGTCTCTTTCAAAGTAAACGCTGTACAACATTGTGAATTGCCGTTTTTTTCTTCAAAATCAAAAGCATGTGGTTACACTTATAAGAATTTAAGGTTTGTAGAGAAATAAAATTTCCAAAATTTCCTAGTTTGGATGGCTCCAAAATTTCAAACCACAGCTTTCTGGATGCAAATAAGATAATGTTGAAGTTACGAAACTTTAAATCATTTAAAACTTTTTAACAGAATGGTTTGTTTGTCACCTCAAATGGCACAAAAGGCTCAATAAAGGACTATTTGCTAGTGCTTTGGGATTGTTATTTACTTGTCAGAAGAGGGGGTGGCTGGGGTGTGACTTTGTTTTTGTGTGTGTGTGTGTTTTGACCCTTTTTTGACCCTCCCCGAGGCTACAAATATTTTTCCTTGAGTCTCTCTGAGTGACTCGACCTCCCCAACCATAAATTAGTTGAAAGTTGTAGATGAGTCGTGCTGGTTAGTTCCTGCAAATGTTTTTTTTGGCCAACAAACAAACAATATTTTAACTTCAGACTTTTTTTTTATGGTGGAAGCTTTCTTTGCAGATGATGTGTGGCTATGTCTATGTCTGGCTACGATCAACTCAAATCAAATCAAATCAAGTTTATTTATATAGCACATTTAAAAACAACCACAGTTGACCAAACTGGTTAAAACAAAACAAATTAAAAGAATGACACACAAACATATAGAAATAGGAAATGTACACAATTATAAAACAGAATAACACTGCTAAAAACAATAACATACGTAAAAAAGATGATAGAATACTAAAATATTAAAAGCACTACAAATAACCAAAGGCCACTGAAAACATGTACGTTTCAAGATTTGTCTTAAAAGTGTCAATGGAGGGGGAGCATTTGATTTAGAGGGGAAGGCTATTCCAAAGCTTCAGACATTGTTCTGAGGATCTAAAAGGTCAGGAGGTAGCGTAGGGGTGGAGAAGTTCAGCAATATACTGAGGTGCCAGCCCATGTATGGCTTTAAAAACAAATTAAAGAACGTTAAATCAATCCTATGTTTGACAGGCAGCCAGTGCAGGACGCTTGCACTGGTGTCTCTTTTTCTGGCACCAGTGAGGAGTCTCGCCTGCAGCTGGCGCAGAACGTTGCAGTGAGACTCCTCAAAAAGACGACTGGCTGACACCCAGGTACAGAGAGTTGTCAGGCCTTGAGGAGATTAATGTGGTGGTTACGGTCGTCATGTCATTGTGAGAGATGATGAATTTGGTTTGGAGGACATGTTTTCTTTAAAAATTGGCAGAAACATAAATACGAAATACAACCATTTAAACTTGTATGCACCTTCTCTTAGCCTCTTCGGTGCTCAAAAAAATATTTGACATGCCTCCTCCTTTTTGCACCACACCCTCCTGTCTCATAAATGACGAACAGTCCCTAAAGAGTGGGCTTGTAGACACCATGACCAAACCCACCGTATTCCCTCCATCACTGTCCAGGGGCAAAACGTGGACCGTCAGTCCCAGAGAAGAGGCTTCGCAGGCCGGGCCCAACAGGACCAGCAGAGTGAGGTCCTGCAGCAGGATGCTCAGTTTGAATCTCTCCAACATGTCAGCTCCTCGGGTGGATACGAACTCTGAACCTTTGGGATACACAGAGACAGCGAGGTTAAGCAGTGTCAGGCTCATTATAGGATGTTCGCATTGCTATTTTCAGCGTACATTAAGCTGAACATCAATGAGCAGGCATCATGTTGATAACCAAACAAAGTCTAATTGTGCAGTTCACATACCCAGCATAATGCACCCTGACAGTTTCTGAAACAAGGCTGTTTGACGTTTGTGAGAGGGACTGTGGGGCTGTGGTGTGATTTATTGTCTTAAAAACCTGTGAGAGAGACGACAGAGGGGTGATGACTGATGTGAATGTAACTTCTCTGCAATTCATGGTATGGTACAGTGTGTGCAGTCTGTGGCATGCGATGTATGTGCGCTGGCACATAAAAAGAGCCAAGCATCCAAACTCAACTACAGTAATAAAGTGAGCATTTCATCAAAGCCACAAATCAATGAACACTCAGACGTAACGAGGTCAGATGTATAACATGTTCACTTTTTTATCAGTATTTTAGTCTGAACAGTAGCATCAAAGTTGAAACCAGTTACTTCAACATGATCTAACAGCTTGAGATGAACATATTTACAGGGTTCCCACACATTTTCATTTCAAGGATCGATAATATATATATTTTTCTTGCTAAATGTTTCTGTCATTTTTCAAACATGTCAAAGACAGAATTTCAGCTCAGTGGCGTACATGAACAGAGAGACACATATTAGAACAACGTTACGAAGCCAGACACAGAAAATAAACCTGACGTTATGTTACATCCTGTGGAAGGTTATCCACCGAAGATTACTTTGTTAATGTCATTACACACAACACAATTCCAGGATTTTTCCAGGCCTGGAATATGTGATTATGAAATTCTATGACTTTTTCAGGTTTTTCATGACCGTGGGAACTCTGTATTTAAAGAAGCATTCAAAGTTGACCTTTAATTACAAGCTAATGTTGGAGACAGAGGAAGGTGGAGACAGTTGCATTGCACATACGTGGACCAGCGTGTTGAATACGAATGGTTGTGAGGTGGACATTTATAATTGGACAATACAGGGAACATGTGACTATTACACGACTGCCGTGCCAGCCTGAACTACCATGAGGCTCACTACCATATCTCATGATGACGACACAACAGAGCACAATCACATTAAAGGGTCCATTTTCAAAAGTTATGTTATGCTCAGTCTAAAAATATTATTGAACAGGAGTGCAAAAACTTAAGTTTGTGATGTCGTAGGACAGGCTCACCAAAGGGCGAGCCAAAATCTCACTTGCATTTCTATCTGTGCACAACAGCTTCTATAATGTGTGTTATCACTTTTATCACGACAGACAATAAAAATAAGACAGGTAGCTTTCGTGATACTGTCTACTGACAGTTTTTTATCTTGTCTTTTAATGGTAGGTCGTCTTCACTGCTGCTTTGTTGTAATCTGCTGTGTACAATAAAGCAAATAATTTTCCCCCTCAAGGCTTTCTCCCTTTAAATGTTATCATCCCTCAACACTGGCTGCTAGTCACGGCTTTTGATGTGATACACACTTATAATTCCCTCATGCAAACAGCAACAAGTTCCCAGTGAAGTTTTTTTAAATTAAATTAAATTAAATTACATGTTTTGCAGAAGAATCGCTGTTGTAAGGTATACAGTCTGGAGCAGCTGGGAAAGATGTTCTGGGTATATGGGTGCATTTCCTGCTTCAGAACTGAGAACACTAAAATAGAATAAAGCTAATTTGAGTATAAAAAAGAAAAACATTGTGTGGCTCCCTTTCATTGTCTATGGAGCAGCTTTAGACTTTATACTGGATAACGTCACAAGTTTGAGTCTTACTTGTCTGGTTTTCAATTTTAAAACTGATTAAACTTCAATTCTTAATGTAGGTGGTGTAAGAAAAGTAGTGCATGACAACACTTATAATGGTAACGATACGATACGATGCGATATGATATGATACAATATGATACGATACGATACGGTACAATACGATACGATACGATATGTTACAATATGATACGATACGATACACTGTAACATCCCTGTAGGGACATTAGTCTATGACTCAGGAGCTGCACAAGTGTTGCTGCCTTACAATAATAGTCCAGATGAAAGGAAGCATACAACATAAAAACATATACAACACATAACAGTATTGCACTTAACACCAGCACACAACAGAGCAACATAAGTACAACACAACACAACCCCTGCAACATTATTTAAAATCTTAACTGAGGTTGTAACAAATAAATAACCATCACCAACGCCATGCCACACCGCAAAACTGCTCAGGAATGGTCCATGGAACGTAACAAAGAGCTCAAGGCCTCGACCTGGCCTCCAAAGTCCCCAGTTCCCGTTTTGACTGAGCATTCTGTGGGATTGTGGCAATATCCCAGACGTACGGCCCATCCATGGAGGGGCCTCTACAGATTGGACATAGCTCTGACACATCAAGGTATGGACACAGAGAGTCTAGGGATGCCCCGTGGTGGCTATAATAAAGTTGCAACTGACAAACTGATGAACTTTACAAGCTTCTAAAGCAGTGGTGTCAAACGTACAGCCCGTGGAGCAGAACCGGCCCGCCAAAGGATCCAATCTGGCCTGCTCGATGACGAGACTAAGAGGTGTCAGGTCAGGTTTCAGGAGCAAGTTAAACAATGCATTGCCTACTTCATGTAAAATTCTGCTTCAGAGGCTTTTCCACCCTGACCAGGATGCAGCTCTCTGATATATAACCATGAACACTTACTGTAACCGTGTTTAAAGACACTGAACACTGTGCACAATGCCGTCAATCAGCAGCTTCACTTCAAAGAATCTGTACCAGGAAATGTACCGTAAATGCACATGTAATGACAGCGAGGAGTCGACTGACTGAAAGTGGAAAAAAACTGACACATACTGTTGAACATCTCAGGCTGTTTGTCTGTTTTGTAAAAGGATGAACGTCTACAGAATGCACTTGTAATTCTTTACACATAAAAAGAGGAAAATATTGGAGCTGATGGTTCTTGTGTGATGGTTTTACTGGTCCGGCTCATCTGAGATCAAACTGGTCTGTATGTATTGTAATATTGTATCATTCATTTTAAAATAAAGTTGTTGTGTTATCGTATTTGTAATTTGTAAAGTAATGTAACATTGACTTTCTGTCCATCAATGTGTTCAATATGATATTAATAAAAGATCTAATTAAGATGAAAATTCACAAGCATAAACACAGATGTTTGAGGTTCAATCCTAAATTTGAAATAAAACGTCGGCCCTTGTTCTCACTCTCGTTGTGTTCAGTAAACATCAGTGGAGGAATCAGTAAAACACATTTCTAGATTTGTTTGTTTGTTTTCGTAAATGTCAACACGTCAGTCGATGACGCCAATTCTGTTCCGTCAATGGCTTCATCAGCTCTCAATCGACCATCTCCAGGATGCTTCGCACAGAAACTACCCAGCAATGATTGGTCATCTCTGGTTTCATAAACACGTATTTCAAGAAACATTAAATATTCACGTAGAATTAAATGCTGGATGTAAATGGAGATAAACTGCTCAGCAGCAGGAAGTGAGGAGGTGTTATCAAGGGAGGGTGGGTATCAGTTTACATAACGAGATGATGCTCGGACTGCCCCCTGTTAAAGGAGGGAAGTCGTGGACATTTATGACAGGACAGCTCAGTGAACATGTGACTGTGAAATCACTTCCGCGCCAGGCTGAGCTATCAAATCTAATTAATCTAAAAATTTTTCATTTGTGACACTTTGAGTAACTCCAGCGAATCGAATCGACGAAAGTCAGACACGCACGAAGGGACAAAATAGATTAAGACTAAATAATGCATGCAACTAGTGAACAGTTTGATTTATGGATTCATTTTTTTATCATAACACCTACAAGACGATGATGTGAAATGATTAGATGTAAAAATTATTAAAATGTAAAAGAATTAAAGGATTATAATTTAAAATTTAAAATTTTGTATGATGTTTCCTCTGTAATGTTGTTGATACTGTTGTTTTGTTTTTGATATTGTCTGTAGTGTTTAGAATGTGTTTTATTGTCTTTTTAACTTCCTGCCCAGGGACCACAGATGCAAATTAGCTATTTAGCTAACTCTGGTATAGAACCTGTTCTGTACATGGTCCCTGTCAACTAAACTAATAAACTAAACTAAACTAAATATAATGTATTTAATTATTAATTAATTTATTTCCTCTCTCTGGTATTGTTGATATTCTGGATTATTCCTTTGGTTGATATAGGAGAGGCAAAAACAGGCCTGTTCCTTTTTGGATTATTGACTGTGAGTGAATCTGTGTGAAATAATCTTCGTTTCTTTGTTTCCACATGTAAGTAACTGAAATAAAAATTATTCATTCATTCATTCATGATGATTGCTCATGTCTCCGTTATTAAGAGAGCCATTTCGAGGGCATTTTTAAGCTGTTTTTTAATATTTCTGCATATTATTTGTCGATCTTACAAGTAAAACCAAGATTTTTGTGGCACACAGAAGCGGCTGAGGTTTAACCCCCCCCAAATTCAAACACAATCTCAACTCTCCATCTGTTATTCGTCTTTTTTTGGCTTGATTGTTGGCTGTGAGTTTTAAAAGTCTCCATTTCACTCAGCTGCCGTCGACTCTGCTCTCTTCACTGATTTTCATCAGGATGTTCCTGACAGAGACTAGCTATTACGGCGTGTGCGTCAGGGGTTCCTTTTGTTGCTTTGTCTTCTATTGACAGCAGATGTTTGCTGATGTAAGACATACAACAGGAAGTGATGTCTCAATCTTTAGGAGCTAAACCTGTATCATCTTTTAAAAATCACTTCTTACAAACACATTTTAACTGATTTGCTTTGATATTGTTTCAGTCTATGTTACGAATATTGTCCATGTTATTGCTTAAACTTGTCGTTAATGTTTAGAGTCTGGGAATAAATATTGACCAATAATATTAATGTTAAATTACACTTGCCTCAATTACCTAAAGGACCAATGGGGTCGATGCTGCGGGGTTCTGAACCATCACAAGATGGCGTAAAGTGAAGTATAAGTTCATTTAGACATCCCTATAGATTTAAACTCTGGGGCCAGAAACTTTTCCATTCACCCATCCACTATCCGTGTCCAGAGGATCAAGCCCAGTTCAAGTTCTGTAGTGGAGTTCAAACATTTCTACTGTTTCTTTGCTTATTAACACCATTTTAAATTATCTTTGCACCTCTTGTCTGCACTTGTGCTATTGTAAATCATTCAGAATTAATTTGACCTTGTATATCTTTCTCTCTTTACTGCAAATCTGTAACCTTTATCATGCTTCATGACCCTGGTGTATAAAATGTGCTCCACAAATAAAACTGCCTTGCCTTACATTAAACAGAGCTGATGCACCAGGAGCCTATTAAATATATTTGCCCAAGTCCCTTCACAAGATTGATCTGGTGCTGATTTATGCGATTTTATGTGATGATAAATTATTTTTGACACCATGTAACTCTAACACCAGTTATTACAGTACAATTAAAAAGATAAATCAGTCCAGTGTTTTGAGAAGAACTGGTTTAGATGTTTTTGTTACGGCAGCAATGAGCAGTCAGACAGTAGATCACCAAAACAGGTTCAGAACTGGAACAGACACATTTCAGAAACATGGCTGACTGTCAGGTATGTTTGAGCTCTCAACAAAACATCCAAGGAGAGAACTTATTCACCGTCAGCTGTAAAAACACAGACTTAACTTTATAAAGCAGTGCAACAATTATCTGTATACTGGATTAAATCAGCGCCACATGTTCACAGATTTTCTTCATTCAATTTTGCCCTCTAAAAAACATGTCCAGTTAGTCTTGCTTCATCATGTTTGGTGGATCAGGACATGAAACATTTTACTTTCAGTTCTGTGTATAATTAAAAGGAAGTCTGTGCAAAACCTTCAAATTATGTAACAGACCGATTCTGCCAGCTTTGGCGCTGAAAGTGCAAAATTCGGTCAACTTAAATCTTCACGACCTCCACGGAATAAACACGCAAAAACATTGCAAACACACCAGGAAGCACGTCTAATACAGAAGTTACATAAATCCTTAATTACCTTAAGCCACCTGTCGCTCTTTTAAAAAGCTCCCACCTAATAGCGAGGGGTCTGTCCAGCAACAAGCGAGTCCTAAAGTGAAGCAAGGAGTACAAATGAGTTCTTAGTAAGTGTGTTCTCCCTATATTGGTCTAAGGGAGCTGAGGTGGAGCTAAGTGAAATTTGGGCAGAGACAGAATGGAGTTTGACTGGCTCGACCAGAGGCGGTAAAAAGGCGGCTTGACAAAAGCTGCACGTCAAAAGAAAGCGATTGTGTGACTGATAAGAATAATCCCAGTTTACCTCTGACGTAGCTCCATTCAAAAGGCCTTCAAGTGTTTCTTTTGTGTCTGACACCTGCTGTAACTCACTCATCTGTTAACAGAGACACAGACAGCATAAAAGAACCAGAACACATCTGTAATGACTGAGATTTTTTTATTTATTCAAAGAGCAAAAAATTCTGAGGAATGATGAGACAATGGTTTTTATCAAGTTCTGCCCTGTCCGAATGTCGATAGAAAAATTGTGGTCCTGTCCTGCCAACAAGTGCTCGTGGTCCGTTCTAGTAGTCACATATTACTCAGTGAGACTAAGTCTCATTAAGACATTTTTATCTGCCAAGTTGATCGCTTTCTGGTCAAATTTCTAGCAAATATTAGACTTTGTTACTGCAGCTCCACACACGCATTAGCATCAGTCACCATTTATGTTTGGTCAGAAAACACACAGCGTTAATCCCAGCGTAAGAGAGGACGGGTGTCCATTCAGGAGGAACGTCTCTGTAGTTTGGTCAGATGAGGAGAGGGAAGGCCTTCTGGTGCTTTGGACCTTCACTCAGGTAGTTGGAGTCAAAGAAGGCAGCCTGCTAACACCTTATACTTCCCGTCAGTGCAGCCGGAGACGCCAAGTCTGTCCATTACTGGCCGTTTTTCGCATTGAGCATTTTCTCCTGTGATTAGAAAATGACAAAAAACAAGAGTCAGCTGACACAGCTTATCAAACACATGGCATAAATGAAATCATCTCTGTACTATATACTCTATTATATATTGTATGAGTGCGAACACTGAGCCTGATGATTATTATTATTATTATTATTATTATTATTATTATTATTATTATTATTATTATTATTATTATTATTAATAATGATAATGATAATGATGATGGTAATAATAATAATAATAATAATAATAATAATAATAAGAATAAGAATAATAATAATAATAATATATAAGAAGAATAATAAGACGAAAAATAAGAATAAGACGAAAAATAAGAATAAGATGAAGAAGACGACGAATAATAAGAATAAGATGAAGACGAATAAGAAGACAAAGAATAAGAATAAGATGAAGAATAAGACGAAAAATAAGAATAAGTGCATACCATACACAAAAACAATCATCTATGTACAAAAATACAATATAATAAATACAATTTATAAAAATGTCTTTAAAAAAAACCCGACAAAAAATACCAGACACGTCATTTTACAAATTCATAAAAATGGACAGAATTAAAAAAACTGCACCCACAAACAAGCTGGAGTGTCAGAGGCCCCACAGTCTGGATGATGATAGTCTAGACATTTGGCTGGCACTGCACCATCGTCGAAGTTTTAGAAGCAGTCTCATGCCATCGTTATAGGCCACATTAAGTCTTTGCATGGTGCTCTTCCCATAAGAGCGCCACAAGTGGGCAGTATACAGCGGAGTGCAAAATGCTCTACAAAGAGCCGTCTTCACATCAACTGAACATGTTGACTTTGCGAGCAAGCACATTAGCTTGTGCATGCAACTTGCAACACTGCCTGTGTATATATCTCTGTCAACCGATAAATCACTGACAATATAATGACAAAGATATTTAATCTCATGACACATTTTAAGAGCAAGACCAGATAATGATGATCAGACCTGGAATTGACATGTTTCAGTGATCGGATCGCAAGAGGACAGCTGAGACACATCGCAGATCACACCTGTGTCCGTCATGCGTCTGCAGCTGACCACTTGTGTTCAGATTGTGTTTCTGCCTACGTCATTTATACTCAGTGTTGGTGGGGTTACTTTTAAACTGTATTCTGGTAAAGATAACTGAATACATGCCCTAAATGTAATCTGTAATGCCCTCCATTAGATTACTTACACTAAACAACATACGGGAAACATGTGACTCAAGAATTTTACACCGTGTTCCAACGGCAAACGAGTGGCGCTTTCTGTCCACACAAAATCTATGCATTTCTGTTACATCATGTGAAGAAACCACACAGACTATCAGCTGCACGCTCGACTCAAGGTGTAACCACTTTTTTAAACATGTTTTATAATGTGAAATGTACTGGAAATGACACACAACATAGCCAGTGCCAAGTAGGTTGTTATTAGCGACGGTCATTTACCACAAACTCTCAGCTTCCTTGCCAACTCCCTCCAGTCGGCTGACACCTCACTGAGGTTTATGCATAGATAACTCCTCATTTCAACTTCACAAATAATCCATTACTTGTCTCTGTGTGGAGCTTTCAAATCAAGCAACAAGAATAAATAGGAACAGGGTGTCTGACAAATGTTCAGCTCAAATCGGCAGCGCTTTGTTGCTCATGGCCAGTTTGAACCTTTTAATGGAAAGCTACGCAAAATCAAACTGACACTGCTTGCTTTGCATTTGTGAAGACACTGTGTTGACACAAATAAAAACAAGAAACATAATGTAGTCCCTTCAGGTAATCATTTTATTATCAATTATTTTTAAAGGAAGTAACTGCATGTTGCAAAATGTCCCCAATTTTCACTGTGACTGTAAAATATGAGTGACTGTATTCAGGTACTTCGTATTTTAAATATGTAACTTCATTACTTGTATTCTGTTACTCCCTGACCCTGCTCATACAGAAGGTCAAAGGGTCCAGCGCACAGTTGTCGCTAGCATGCACACTAGTCACTTTGTGTCAGTGCAGCTGGAGAGATTGCTGCCATCAGAATTCAACACGTCTCCTTCCGTAGGGCAAAATGATTATAGGTGACGCAAGGCTTTGTACACCTTGTACACAATGGGCATGTCACAGAAGATTGGTGTGCTGTCACCAAAATAACCACCAAACCTTACACTGATGACGTAGTCCTTGCTTTGACCCATCAGTAAGCATCAGAAGATATGTGGTTACATACACCCCCGACCACCTCAGCAAGTGGTTTGAGTGTCTTGGTGATAGTTAACGCTTGTATTTCTCTATCCACTTGTAATCACATAAACCTAGATGCATGTTAATACCAGGTGTAAACAGGCTCGTAGACAAACATTTGCCAAACAAACAATTAAAAACATACTTTGATCATGGTCTCCAGCTTGATGGCGTCAGCAGCGAACTTGCGGATGCCGTCCGACAGTTTCTCCACGGCCATGCGGTCTTCGTTGTGCTGCCAGCGGAAGTCCTTCTCATCCAGGTGGATCTTCTCCAGGTCACAGGCCTTGGCTGCAAAAACAAACCATCAAGGTCAAGGTGGAAACAAGTGCAGGGCTCTTAGTTTTCAGGTCTTACATATGGTTGTAAAACAAAAGATGTTTAAGATGGTTTACAGTGAAGGGGGCTTCTTGGGATGTTAAGAAAATGCCTTTGTTAATAGTAGAAAGTAGAAAAAAACCAAACAGTTAAACTAATGATTTGCAAGTATATTTTTTACTACTTGTATTCATGATCTTTTAACCTGCTTTTTCTTCACTAAAACCTCCATTAAAAGGCCACAAAATAACAATTTGTCTATCAATAACTTAACCTGTTACCTTGAATTCATGAAGAAAATTTTGTTTCTCTCTCATGCCTCCACAGTGAACGGAGAATCCAAAAAATTCTTAATGAATTGAAGGAAATGGGGATCACGTTTAACAACAGCAAACTTATACCAAAACATCTGTTTACAAACGCTCACACAACTTTTGAAGAAGAATCCCAGCCTCATTTATTCAGTCGTACACTTAATAATCCAAATGCGTTTTTGCTAAAACATTACGATTTAAAACACAACAGTACAAACATTCTCATGCATGAATAACATGTCTGGGCGCACACGTGTGTTTCAATTCGAGCAGAGCTGAATGTTTCAGTGGGAAGTACTGAGTACGACTGGATAAATGACTTGGATTGAACTGCACAAGTTTTGTGAGACTTTGTGAAAAGATGTTTTGATATAGCTGTGCTGTTGTTAAACGTTGTCCACAATGACTTCAGTTCATTAAGAATGCTTGCTTTTTTTTTTTGATTCTCCACTCACCGTGGAAACGTGCAAGAAATACAAAGTTTTCTTCACAAATTTAACGTAACACGCAGTGAATAACTGATAGACAAATTATCCTTTTGCAGGTGAAGTAGTCCTTGAAACGGACAACATCAACAGATTATTTTAGAGAAGATATAAAAACCCCAAAGCAACGTGCCTTATAATGCTTGCTCTTTCCTCAAGAACAAAATTACTGTAGTAACTATCTATACTGCAGGGATGGAGATGTTGAAACATGATAACATCTATGTTAGAAGTTTAATTTGTTGCCTCTGTGGGTCTATATGGTTTTAACATCAAGCTGACGACGTGTCATCTGATGCATTTTGAATTCCATCTCAACTCTCTGTGCCCTCCGAAGTCGGGCGATGACAGGGAGCATCGGAGCTCTTGACAACCCCTCCCTTCAAAAACAACACGTTTATCTCTTTGACGCAAGTATAAAGTATCCTGAGACATTTTAATTGCAGTTGTCAGTCCAACACTGTCTGCATTTACACAAGCTCAAGAACATATAAGCTACAGGTATGGTTTCCTCATGTCATGAAAATATGTATTCATCAGGGGTGTAACCGAAACCGTCACTGTGATAAGGCCATCCACAGTCACTGTCGTGGCTACCCCCCCTGCCCCCCCCCCGGGCCAAAGTAATAACTAATGTTCTGGAATGTTTATTGCCGCACACATCAATCACTCACTCATTTATATGTTGCATGGAATCATAAAAAGGCACCACTCCGGTGAAATGAGATCCCGTCAGCACCTGTAACCTGAGCACTGGAATTTACTCTGTCTGCTGCTGCTGTTTTATAACTGTCCATGTTTGATGGTTCTGGTAATCCATCGTTTTTGGCTGTGCAATGACTTCCTTGTAGTTTTGGGGACAGTTGCCTTGGTTGTTTTACAAATTAAATCCACCACAGACTCAGTGAGGTCATTGCCGTCATCGGTGATGTTGACGGAGGTTTCCTGGAATGTGCTCCAGACTGTGAATGAACTTCTTGTGTCAATGGGGGCATGTGACGTAGTTTATTTATACAATTTCCCAGACATTCACTTATAGTTACAACATCTGCCGCCACGTATTGATATTCTATTATCTGAGCTGGACTGTTCATTAGGAGCGCTATCGGAATACAGACATCGTTCGATTACTCACTGCACCACACTCGGAGGGCAGAGCGTACTCTGGACACAGACGGAGCAGCAGAACACCAGTGTCTAAAAGTTTGCATTCATCTCTGCAGCAGCTGCTCCTCTCATCCATCAATTATCCTCCATCAGTTTTGCAGCTACCTTAAGACGGGTGTAAAAATATATCTGTGGTGTGTGTTTCTGGAGAGGAGCAGCATCACAGCACACCCGGAAATGACACTAAAACGCTGTTAAGACTCTGATTGTAAAATCCAAAATGAGACTGCAATCATCTTGGTTTGGTGTTTTAAATAATACTCAAATGTCTTCTTGTTATGCTTCTAGTTCACTGTATGTTTGTACACAATGAAAATAAAACTGGCAAAGTTAATGCTGATAGCAGTATTTTGCAGGAATGCAGCCTCTGGCTCACACAACAGTACCTTTCTCCACTTTGAGCATCTCTGTGATGGCGCTGTGGTCCTGGCTGAGCTCTCCTAGCAGCCCTGGGGAGATGGTGAGCAGGTCACAGCCTGCCAGGGCTTTCACCTGCCCTGTGTTTCTGAAGGAGGCGCCCATCACCACAGTGCTGTAGCCATACTTCTTGTAGTAGTTGTAAATCTTGGTCACACTCACTACACCTGAGGAAGGAGGGGAGAACAAACTTAAAGCCAAATGCATTAAATGCTCAACATGACAACATCTGTGATGTCAGACCAGACTGGCCGTCCCATTTAAGTTAAAACACAGCCTTATCAAAGTTCAAGGAAAAGGATGTTTGTTAAGGAGATAGTATTTTAATTCATGTGGTTCCTCCTTTTTTTGGTGGTTGTGGTGGAAAATTCAGGTGAAATGTTGAATTCTGAAACTTAACTTCTTTATTCACAGTTTTAAATAAGCTGATCCATTTGTTTCGGAGCAGAAGAGACCTATGCAGAATGTTCGGCTCCTGGTAAAAACCCCCTAAACAATGAACACTGAAGGAATTCTAACCAGGAGAAGTTTCAGTTGGTTGCAATCTGCAATCTTCTCTGCTAGATGACACTAAATCCTGCTCACTGTTCCTTTAATAGCATTTAATCTCCACAGATCAATTTTCTATTCATATACAGAGCAAGCCTATAGATTATACATTACTAAGCAGGGGTGTGGTGCCGGTTGTTTAAGTACAGCAAAAGCAGACCTGTGTTGCATGCCAAGACGTGGCTCATTTTAAAGGTTATGCAACAATTGTTCCTACGATGGAAAGTTTATATACATTATGATTACTTTTAATTTATATATATATATATATATATATATATATATATATATATATATATATATATATATATATATATATATATATATATATATATATATATATATATATATGTATGGAGAGAGAGAGAGAGAGAGAGAGAGATTTGTTTCTTGTGTTATAAATGCCCTATAATGCACTTTGACCTGTGTCTGTAAAAAGTGCTGTAGAAATTAATTTGACTTAATCAGCCTACATTAGTCAACTATAAAATGAATAGGAAGTTGAATGAGTTCAAAGTTAGTGAGCTACAGACTGAGAAAAATGTATCTTATTCACTGTGCTGCACAAAAGCTGCTGCCAACTTCTAAGGCGAAATATTTTTTTTGCACATTCTGAATCAATAGGCACATCTTAAATGTCGATATGACAACTAGGACTACTGCATTTGTTTTCATTGGCTCTCCTGCACGACATACCTTTAAGTGATGACTGAATCTTTAAGCACTTAAAAAAATATATATAAGAAGTTCAACTGGATCATGGGAACAGCTCAATCATTTCTTCACTTGAAAACAGTAGTACTATCATTCTGGTGCGTCCACAGCACTGCACCGGTTCACAGGGGCATGGAGGGAAAAGAATAGACACTGCTCGTGCAAACAAACTTCGAACACTAGACTGTGAGGTCATGTATGACCCACAGGAATGCATGTATGTGCTGTGTGTAAAAGGAAGGATATGCAAAGAGATAGATTTCAATGGCCTTGTGTGGATTTGCCTCACGTTACCGTAGATCACATCATATTATAGGTATTCTCCATGTAAAGGCTACTAAATGAGGCTCTGAAACCATTCTAGTAGCTTTACAATCCCCTCATTAAATGTGCAGGAACACCTTTCTCTGCTCAATGAAATGTCTTTTTCACTACACAGGTAATAGATAATGTTTTATCTGAAGAGGTTTTATGGATTCTGTGCAAGTGCAGGACCAAAGTGGTCAGTGGCATTTTCGCTGTGCCACAGAGAAGTCGTATCCTCTCCTTTAGTCATTCTGGTGACTCGCCAAGCGCTGCTGTGGCAGGAAGGGTGCACAATAAGGTGGAATGCAATGGGCAGTCCAGTGGTGCACTGCAAACTGGTGTCAAGAGCAGTTATGTGAGCTGCCGGCCTGCTTACACTAGATTAACAGCAGTCTGGGCACGGCGCCATCACGTTCAGACAGTGCCAATTATATTATATTATATATGAAGTACTTCCCGTTCAACTGATTAACCTCCTCCACTCCCCCCCATTTTTAAACCATTTTTACCAGAGGGTGTCTACAGGTATTAGACGGTTCAATTTAATGTTCTTATGACTCTTTTTGACCAACTTTAGGTCAGAATTTTGGACAAATTACTTATTTAAGCATTGAAGGTAAGTGGTGTATATGTGGTCTTGTGCAGGGGTAAGTGTTAAGAAGGAATATGGTTATTAGAGTGAGTTCACTCACATCACTCCAGTCCTGGCATCCTTACACTGGCTCCCTGTTAATTTCAGGATCCAGCACAAGATTTTGACCATCACTTACAGAGCCCTCCATGGTCGAGCACCTGCATACTTGACGGATCTGGTGTCCTTTCACTGTCCTGCCAGGTCACTACGGTCCGCTGAAGGCCATCTACTTACTGTCCCTCACACAAGACTAAAGACGAAAGGTGATAGAGCCTTTAAGGCTGTTGCACCAAAATGGTGGAATGCACTACCTCATGAGCTGAGAGCGGCCTCTTCCGTGGAGATTTTTAAAAGGCAGTTAAAAACACATCTGTTTAGGCATGCGTTCCATTAATTGTCCATTGTATCATCTCTGTATTTCGCTGCACTTTACTTTTTTTGTGTGTGTGTGTGTGTATTTTGCATTGTTTCTGCTATTGTATTTTTTTGTATTTTAACCTGTGAAGCACTTTGTGAGTCCTCTTTGTGAGAAGTGCTATATAAATAAAATTTACTTATTTACTTAAGTCCATCTACATTTTGCCAACAGGTAAGTGCAAGAATGAAGTAAAATGACAGTATTATAGTTTCCTTTAAAGATTTGTAACATTAGAAATGTGGACTTTTACACAGAAAGTCTTCACTCGTTTTCACAAAAAGAAATGAACAATGGATAAATTAAATTAGATAAAATGCCTGTAGTAGGTAAGATCTCACAAATTCAAATTTTAGACTTTTAAGTCCTTATTGTTGTAACACTGAATTTAAGATATTTTGAGACTTTTTAAAGACCTGTAGACACCCTGTACCACTTGAAAATTGAACACCACCAAGACCCTGAGGAACACCACAGAAAAATCTATGTTGTGATTTGGTATTAATAACTTTTGACATTTGGAGTTCACTGTAAGAATTGCATTTTTTGGTGACTGGATGGCGAGCCCGTCTGTTCTGGAAACCCTCTGATTTTCAATATACTTATGAGAGCTGTACATCCTTCAAATGCCCGAGGTCTCCAGTATGTGGTTATAAAGTTTCACAAGGCTGTGATCATCCCAGAGGTCACAATAGGTCAGTTTAGACTGCAATGTCGGTTAAAAAACATGATCCCACTACAATAAAATGGCTAATATGAGGACGAATATAATCATAGATGAATAAAATGGGGCTCATTGAATCCGCAACAGTCTCAGCTTTTCAGTCATACCCAATTAATACAATTCTAAGACTGTTTTGGGACCCCAGTATGCAGCAATATTCAAATACCACAAGTGAAAATAACACATTTATACTGTGTGCAAAAAAACTGAAAGGTTTTGGCCCAACACGCCAAAAGTCGCCCAACTTTGGAGTGTTACTTAACCCCCTCCCGACAAGCTAGCATGTCATGGTTGGATTCCTGAGGTCTTCTAGTTTTATATAAAACCAGAATCTTCACTCTAGTTTAAAAAAATATCACCCCGCTCAGCCTCTGAAAGACAGCAATGTTGGCCGAGGACGCCAGCTTTCTTACGCAGTGGAAGAGGTTAATAATGTAATTGGCAGGTATGTGTTCCATCTGCATCATCTTCGTCTGAATGATGCATACTGTCACATGACAGTTATGTCACATCAACGGCTTAAATTCCAGAAATGAGCTGCTGTTAAACAACAGCAGCGACTCCCCCACTCTTATGCATGTGTCATTTCTAAGTTATGGATCAGGTTTTTTTACACAGGTGCACATGGATCACCACACAGGTACATAAAACTATCATTCTATCGCTTAACTTTCAGAACCGCCTGTTTCCGACAATCCTCTCCTGGTATCTATAGGCACGGGGTTACAAGGGGACGAACAAAACATGTGCGTCACATTTTTCACAAAACAAAGGGAGCACCTATAGCAATGCTGTTTCATCAACAATACAGATGCACCTGTGAATGTGATGACGTTTATGAACAGAATCATGACTGTTCCAAATTTAGTGGTTAGGTCAATTTTAAAGTGGTGTAAGAATCAGTTTAAGAAAATGGATCCTCATATATTTGGCCAACTGCGAACAGATCAACAAAGTTTGTTTTGTCCAGAAAAGTACATTCAACCTAAACAGACATCATCTGCTATATTTGGGCTACACCTGCAATGCTGCATTTCCCCATTGAGAGTATTTATTTCCTCTTAAGAAAGGCTGCTCCAAGCTCTCTGCTCTGATATCAAACTCTCAGTTTATAAGACACAGAGGAAGAGGACTGCTGTCACCATGCCCAAAAACATCCACAAATACCCACCAGACAAACTGGCAAAAGGCTGAACTGTTTGAAAACCTGAACGGCTGCAGGAAGGAACTTCAACACTTGACAAAAACAACTAATTGAAAATCTAAGAACTGTTTTAGCCATTTTTTAAGCAACTAGAATTCATTGAGGCTGTATGTCTCAACCAACCAGTCAAGTTGCACATACAGTTTACATTCATGTCTGTGGAAACACGGATGTTTCACACACACACACCTGTCCCTCGGCAACACACGATCTATACAATCAGCACAGTTTCAAGGTGGACACCCAAGATTGGTGTCACCCATTCAGTATCTGATCAAATGTCTCCCTTTCTGTTCCTGAGATATGGCACTGAATAATGGCAAGTGGAGTGTTTTTGCAGAACATTATGATTTTACAGTGAAGTTAACCTAATATAAAATGTCATCATGTCATCATCTGATCACATTTGGCTTTAGACTTAAATCTACTGTAGTTTACAAATATTAAAAATCTATGTGGGGGAACTTAAAAAGTTGCTTTCCCTGGCCTTTAAAATGAATCTAGTGCTGGAAAATGATTCTAATAGTTTCATTTATTTGGGCTATTAATCTTATTTATACACAGACTATCAACAGAGTGGCCGAGGGAGGGAAGGAGTGAAACACACTTTGTCCACGTTTACGTCTTGTATAAAAACACATCTGTTGCTTTCATCCAGGCTGTCTCCATGCCACACGATAGACAACTACCAAGAATGGCGACGCGCTGTGATCCACCTCACACACAAACTAGCAAACATGTGCTCACCTGACACAATCAAGCAGCTGTCTCCCACACATGCAGCCACATGTGGTACTGCGGTGATTTCATTCATCTCACACACCGATTTAGCGTAGCACATGCAACATACAGGTGTCACACTGTAAACTAATTAACAGACAGGTTAAACAGAGGAGCAGATCCGTGTCTCTCTGGAGAACTTGTGAGTGAGTGAGTGGAGCAGAGCTGTGCACAGAGTGTGAGAGAGGAGAGATGCACACTGGTATGTGTTATGTAATGTAACATGACCCTATATCAATATAAACTGTGTTGTCTAAATATTGATAGTCGTTATATCGCCCAGCCCTACCTAAAGGGGTTCTTGAGATTCTGCTTTCACAAGAATGAAACGGATGCAACATCACACTGACCACTGACCTATGACCACCAAGATTTAAAAAGTTGATCGTGGAGTCCACTGGGACATTTTCTAAGACAATGCGTTTACAAGAATGGGACAGATGGACAACCCAAAACATAATGCCTCTAGGCATGACTATCGCTGGTGTGGAGGCATAAAAAAGCCAAACATTTGCTGGTTTCATGCTTCCTAAATATGATTGTTGGTGCTTTTCTTTGTCATATGTGATGATAATCTGAACAGTTTTGGATTTTTGGAATGTTGGTCACACAATCTGGGGATGTCACCTTGTGCTCTGGGAAATACACAGGGTGTGTTTCACTCAACACACAATCAACAAAAAGATTAATCTAGAACACGACGGGCAGATTACAGATAATGTAAATAATCCTTAGTGGCAGACCGATCTGATCCTGATAATGTGACAAAAGATGAAAAATCACATTCTATAAGAACTTCAGAACAAACGGCATTCAACAGCTGTCATCACTAGTTTCGTCTGTCATCCTACATCCGAAGGCTTGATGCCTCAACTGACACAAAAATGTTCATAAAAACACTGGCAGGTTTAGTTAGAGACTGGTCTCTCCAGTGTGGTGGCATGTTATTCCAGATCACAATCGTTAATCTGTTAAACTTTGAATTCCTCTAAAGGTACCAGAAACGAGGGCAGCGATGTCAACTGTACAACCTCGTCCAACTGCCTCCTCTAGACACATCAGTGTAGTTGTATAAGACCACATGATAAGACACTGGATGCGTTTCCATCCACCTCTTTTTTGGCACATTTTCAATATGAACATAAAAAAACCTGAATGGAAACGGCAAAAAAATAAAATAAAATAAGTCTCAAAATATCCCAAACATTTTTTTACGCTTGAGGGAAGTGGAAAAGTTGTTGTTTCTATTAAGTGTACATTACTGCGTCCAATGGAGACAGAGAGGTCTCTCCGGTGTGGTGGCATGTTATTCCAGATCACAATCGTTAATCTGTTAAATTTACTTTGAATTCCTATAAGGTACCAGAAATGACGGCAGCGATGTCAACTGCACAACCTCGTCTAACTGCCTCCTCTGGAATCATAACATCACGCTGGATTACATGTGCTCTGCAGTAATTTTATCTCACACACTGATTTAGCGTAGCACGTGCAAAATACAGATGTCACACTGTAGACGAATTGACAGACAGATTAAACAGAGGAGCAGCTCTGTACCTCTCTGAGTGTTGCTGGAGAAACTGTGAGTGAGTGAGTGAGTGGAGTGGAGCTGTGCTGAGAGGACCCTATATCAATATAAACAGTGTTGTCTAAATGTATATCTTCCTTGATAATATATCGTACACAGTCGTTATATCGCCCAGCCCTCCTCAAAACTCTCTATTTCCATTGTCCAGGGTGTTCAGCTATTATACATTGTTTTCCTTCATTGGAGGTTTGACTGGTGCTCTTTTAATTACATCATCTCGTGATCAATTCCCAATATTTGCATCACAGTCGTGGATGAAAAAGCAAATAAATTGCATTTTCTTTTGCCAACTTTTGAAAATTTGGTTAAACTGGAACTGTTACAAACTGGAAACAGACTATTCTCTCTAACCACTGATGCATGGACACTTGCCACATGTTTATGTGACAGTCGCAGCTCACTGTCTTTCAGGCCTAAGTTACTAAATTTTCAAATTAGAGAGCTTGGGGCTGATACAAAATTATCGCTAATTATGTTTTTGTGTTTCATGAAAACTGTGAATGTATTCAGTGCACCAATTAAAACTTCAGTTTACCTCCCACCCTGGAGGTGCCAAACATCAACAGTTAAAACAAGAAAACCTCCTCATTCTGTGAGATGGTAGTGTTAAAAGTTTTTTTGGAAGTTTAAGGTGCCCTGTGGAGTTCTCTCTAAAAACAATTGTTCTGTGTACAATGGACGGCCTCCATTACCTGGGTCTTCATGTGGCTCGTAGCTTTTGCGGTCTGTGTTCTCCTTGTACCAGTCGAGGATGCGTCCAACGAAGGGTGATATAAGTGTGACTTTTGCCTCTGCACAGGCTACAGCCTGGGCAAAAGAGAACAGCAGGGTCATGTTGCAGTGAACGCCGTGCTTCTCCTCCAGCTCCCTGCACAAAACAAACAACAAATATATTTCATAAAAAAGTCACATGCAATAATGTGTCCACGCAATACTTAAAGTACACATTATTAAGGGAGAATATATCAGCCTGAAACATCAACTCTATTTTTTTATAACTATATATTTTTTACTATCAAAAAGAATGAGATCACTGATTCCTCGTCAGTGAGGCACGGCGGGGGGTCTGACGGGCGGGGCACTCTGTCTGCCAGCATCATGAATGTCTGGTATCTGGTCATAAAGCTGTCTCCCTGCAACAACGTGTCTTGAATGTTCTGAGTGGTATGGGAATGAGTTCATTTCTGAAACCAACTGGGACACTCAAGAAAACGTGATGTACCCACGAGGCTTCCTTGTATGAACTGCTGAGTGAAGCTGATAAGCCAACACCCCAAATTCTACCTGCGTGGCACTCAGCCAACTGCAATTATTTTCACAGAGCAAAACAAACGTGACTGGGTAAAGGCTGCAACCTGACTTATTTTGACAGTTAGTTTCCATTTATTTTTGGTCTCTAAAATGTCACAGTGCACCACAGGAACCTACATTACATAGTCTTGTCACTATTCCAAGAATCATCTGACAGTTTAGTGCAGTTCCTGGAGGCTGGCTTCATATTTAAGTCTAGGCAATGGTGCATCATTATTGTTGAGTATTGTTTGGGTTTATTCATGCCTGCATCATGGATGATAAAAAGCAGGCAAGCAAATAATTGGAATTAAAAATATCAGCTTTAAAACTATCAGAATCAGTCAACATACATGATAACAGTATGCATGCATGATATGATGTTAATTCCACTACAGAAGAGACTTGATCACTGAATACTAGGGCTGTCCCGAATACCATTTTTTAACATTCGGACCTAATTATATTGCGGAGTTTTGCACAGCAGCGACCAGATCTTTGCTCTCAAACCACAAAAAAATGTGATGGCACAAACAGTCTCCTTCAGTACATTATTCTATGCTTTCTTTTGACTTTCACATTGGCTTGTCATCCTGTTTAATTTGTCTTCTGATTAAATCGGAACCGTCGAAACAAGTTGTAGGAAGCCTCTGCAAGTAATTGGTTGCTGGCAGACACTCTGTACTGCAATAAAATGGTTAATCAGCAGTGCTGTGCACTGTAGAGCCGATGCGCTGCTGGTTCTGCCGGCCTGAAGAATATAATGTCTATAGCCTTACTGTTGTGTACAGCCTTATAGACTGAGCTGAGTAGTGATGAGCAGGTCGACCCGTAACCCGCGGGACCCGCAAATGGACCTGCGGGTCGGGCAGCAGTGATCGTCTGTTAAATCGGTCTGTAAATGATATTTTGACATTATTGGCTATTACTGTCATGGCACCCGAAGGTACTGATGCGTTGAGCAGGTGACAGTCCGGGGTCGTTTGCAAAACACACTTGTGTCACGCACTCCAAAAGAAACTTGTTGAAACTTTAAACAATAATTTATTGTACAAAACGGGGGAAACAAACGTTGACAAAAACGGTTCCATAATTCATATTAAATTCAAAAGATAACGAAAAAACAGCGACAAGTTAGAGTGAATTGTGATAAAGTGGTAAAACTTGGCACTGATCCACAGCCTCAGACTGATGCGCTCAAGCGTGCCGTGCGCACAAGCTACGTTGGTAGGATACTATATTTTCACATTTTTAACAATGCAATTTAAAAGTTTTGATTTTTATTGATAACCCACATTTACCAACAACAAAAAGACTACATTTAGCACCAAAAAAATGTTAAAAAAAACAAGCAAAAAAACCCCCCACGAATATCGAATACCAAAATTTCTTAACGAATACCTACCCATAGAAACGAATATTCGAATATCCGAATATTTGGGTACAGCCCTATTGAATACGTTGTAATATATCATCATATTAGATATCAGCAAAAAATCCAGTATTGTGCATCCCTATTCAAATGTTATCCATGACTCAGTTTTTCTTCTGGTTGTCCTTTTAAGTTGCTAGCACTGTACTTCCACGTATTCAGACACCAATATTCTCAGCTCCGCTATCGTCTTGTTTTTGCTTCCACGATACCTGCTATTTAATCATTGCCAGGCGGCAACCAGCAGAAGATCAAGCCGATGAATTCTGTGCAGTGGAGCAAAATCTGTGCATGTTCACGTGGGGCGGCAACCGCTTCATATCCCTGCTGCTGTGTTTGAAAGCGCTTCTCCTCTGCTGCTTTGCCCTCACTGAAATGACTGGAGGTGGCGAGTTACTGCATGGCAGAGTGAAAGGCCCATTACAGTCTGGATAATAACAATAATGGGGATTTATTTATTTAGTGGATTATAACATATCGGATATGGAATTAATCTGGAGATCCTTGTGATTGTGTTGAGTCAGCGTCACTGACAATATATGAGTGTAAATAAAACATGTTTTTTTTTTTTTAAATTCTGCGTCATGGCAACCACAAGAGGTCTATGGGCATACAAACATAAATGTGCGCAAAAAATATTAGGCTGATTGATCCAGTAGTTTGTGAGATTCGCTGCAGACAGACAGATACACACATGGACAAACACGCCACCGAACACATGATCCCCTCTAAGCTTATGCCTGGCAGAGATAATTAACGGTAAGTGAGCATAGAGCATATATAACATTACATGCGCACCTGCCGGCCTGAATCCCCTCCCATGTCGATGACAGCTTGATGAGGACACGCTCCTTGCTGATGCCTGCTTCTTCGTAGAGAGCAATGAGCCTCAGGGCCTTAGCCACCATTTCATCTTTATCAAAAGACAGTCTGTGAGATGTAGAGAAAACAACACAGCCATTACACATTGAAACACAGAGAGACAGTCTAGCTGGGGACACAATTATTTTGTTTTGTCTAAGACTAATTTCAAATAATGTATTGAGTGGTGGTGGCTCAGCAGGTAGAGCTGGTCGTCCAGTAATTGCAAAGGGCTGGTTTTGATCCCCGGCTCCTCCTTTCCACATGTCCATGAGCATGAGACTGATGTGGCTGCTGACTAGTTAAGGAAATTCCAACCTTAATTTAATGTTGTAAGGGTGGGTTTATTGTGTGACAGTATCCCAGTGAACAGCAAAACATTGTAGAAGGAATTTACTGTAAGCCTCCAGAGAGAGTCACACCAATTTTTCAGACAAGAGTGATGACATAACCAACAATGTGGTCTCTCTCTCAGTCCACGTGTTATTTTGAAGTGTTCAAGACAGTGCACATTTTGTAACACGCCTGTCATAATTGTTATGTTGTGACATGTTATTTGCACCTACCTGGCGTCCACCTCAGTCGAAACTCTGCCTGGGACCTTCTTGAGGATCTCTAGCCCGAAACTCACAAACAGCTTGTCCATAGTGTTTGCTACCTGCTCCTCTTCAGTTCTGGGTGGAGAGGGAAACATTTAGAGAGCTGGTTAAGGAGAGACACCCCCTTTTTCATGCACTGGTCAATTTAAAGTTTTTGGACTATTTTCGCTTCTCTAACATGTCTTCTTTCAGACAAGAGGAGAAAAAATGTCCAAAATATACATTTTTAATACAAAAAATGAGAAGTATCAACCAAGGGAGTTTCAATGTGCTTTAAAAGTTTACCCTGTTCACCTGTAGTGTCTTAAATTTTTATCTAAAGATGTGGGGGATTTTACAATACATACTTTTACAGGCCATTTCCTTCAAGTAAGATTTTGTCCTCACACTGTGATCCAGTAGCACCTCAGCAGCACTTGCACACACAAAACTTTCTTGTTTTATTTATTATTTCCTTTCTATATTTAAGGTTTTGACCCAGGGTTTGTTGAGATATCCTTCATAGCACTGACTGCTGTAAAACTTCAATTAATTGCCTGGGATATTATTTGCTTAAATCACTGACACCAACAGGCCTATATTTGGGACAGGATTTTAATTTCTTTCACACAAAACTGTTGCTCAAAGACGGGAAATACGATTGAATAGTTTATTTAAACCAGTATGAATATTACTTGTTTAAAAATTAGGCTTCAGATAATATATTAATGATGAATCATTCATCTGATCTAGCTCCAACAGGCAGTGCATCAAATAGAGAGAGAGTTACGGCACCCGAGGATTACGGTACCCAGCATACCAACACAACATCACTCTATCCTGTTAAAACAATCCTCACAACTTGGATTAATTTTTATGAAACACCTCTTTGATTCTTTTGATCAGTGGACTGATAAACTGATAACTTACAGGTAATCGAGGAATGGACGCATACTTTGAGGTAGGCAACAACCCGGTTATACATACATCCAAAGAACATCTATAAAAAAAGAAATTCTTGGCAACCAGACCAGGCATCTGATTGAGACGTTGTTTATTTGTCAAAATGTGAAGCCACACCGGTCTAGTAAAAGGGCTTGGGCGTTTAACAGGGACTGGGCTTTTAATTGAAGTTTATGGTAATTTCACATTCCAGTCCTGAAACCATGGTGACTTTTGTTTTGTTTTTTAATGAATGTTGACAGTATTTTCCAATTTATGGAGTGATAAAAAGAGAGATCCACAATTTTCTCTTTAAAAACCTTTGACTCCAAAGTGTCAAAAAAGAAGAAACACAAGTGTTGAAACTGGGTTTATCCAATGTTCAGATGTCTGTTGTGGAAATGTAAGCAAATCAGCACATATCTAAATACACAATGCATAATTTGTATATTTGCATGTAAAATTTTCATAAAATTTGTAATACAATAAATAACTGACTGAATGTAATTAATCATCTGGGGCAGTTTGATGGTGATATCTATGTTAGAAATTTCACCCAATTCACTGGAGCTATCTCCCCTTAACCAAACGCAAAACACATTTTATGAAAATAGTCAGTGTAGTTGTTATATTGTTCTTAAAGCTGCTTTTGCACATTCAAAAAGGTTGTTTGACTGAAGCAAAATCTGACAGATTAAGTATGCTACCAGTGAGCTGCAAAGTCACAAATCCAATCACCATCTCCTCAAAGTGTGGAGAACATCTCCAAACACTAAATACAATTTTGAAATGTTTAGCCACAGTCCCATCACATAAGTCTAAGAATTACATTCATTAAAAATGCATCAACTAACACATTACCGTTAACTGCCTGCTGTAAATTAAGGAAGTTTGTCATCACCTTACACAGGGGAATCATGTTCTGAGCAACATCTGCAAAACCACATAAAATGTTCCCTTTCTTTAGCAAATGACACTTTAAAGCTGTTTATATTCAGGTTTGACCTTCGGTGTAATCCAACAGCTATTTTACTGTTCCTAATGATTAATTTACCTTATGTCTAAACGGAAGTAAGACAAGTCCAAAGACAAGTCAAAATTGAGCACAATTTAATCCTTAAGGACAAACATTGTCTGAAAAAATGTTACAAATATTATAAGAACTATCTGAAATAGTCAATCATATTTTTCACCAAAACTTTGTGTTCTAAAAATCACTGAAATTTGTGCACTCTCCAGTATGAGAACAACAAAGCATGAAAACAACTCACTAAATAAAAGTTCATGCACATCCCTCTGTATTACAACTAAAGAAATGGTTTCATTTCAGGGTGTTTGGTTGAGCTCTCACTTGTGTGGAACATCTTACCCGCCTTTGGCGATGCCGTATTTAATGGCCTGGTCCAACAGGTGCTGGTAGGCTGGCATCTTGGCAGCAGCCAGGATAAGGGACGGGTTAGTGGTGGCATCTTGAGGCTTGTACTCGTCAATGGCTGCAGGACGGGAAGACAGGGCAGAGTTATTTGAAAGTCACATACGCACACACCCAAAACCTGAATTCTCACAGAAATCAGTCTTGTAAATATCAAATATGAGACATCCACAAGTCTGGTATAGAAATTAGGTAGAAGTCTTAATTACCTATTTTAAAATTAATAATTTTTTTTCTTGGTTCTGGATGTTTTCTGAACCAGTGAAGCACCATTAAATGATTAACTGAATCTCTTATTGCTCTGCAGGTGTTGGCAAAGCTAAGGTTAATTAACACTGTCCCACTCTCAAGTTTATTACCAAAGTTAAAACATTGCAAATATGTCCATAACTCTCTCATTTTCTTCCTCTCTCTCTCTCTCTCTCTCTCTCTTTATATTTATTTATTTACAAATTTCAAATCATGAGTTAAATGGCTGCTCTATAAAAAAATAAGAGAATATAAAGAGAAAGGGCAAAGTACAAAGATGGCATTCAAAATTTTGGATTTGTAACAACTAATTGTTTCCCTTGATTGTTACACGTCTGATTTTTATTTTTGCATTTATTATTTATTTAAGCACTTTTGTAAAAAAATAATTAAAATCATTTTAATTTATTTAATTTTAGCATTTATGAATACATCACTGGCTGCAAGTCCATCTAAACCTTTCCCAGAGGTGTCTGTACTGGCAACTGACAAACTTTAACCAGCTGACCACCAGTTTTTCCTTGATCTCATTCGTTCAAAATGTGTCTATATGCAAGTTAAAACGGTCTCAAAGTAAAGGAAGAACTATCAAGTTGAATCTACAACATACTGATGCTGTCAGGTCTAATGGCGCCATCTACTGTGTAAAAATGTTGCTGTACCATCTCCTGAAAAGAAAGAATTCAGAGTCTGAGGAAGCAGATGTATATTAGTTTTTCCTGCTGACATAAAGAACACAGTTTAACACTGCCTTTAGGAGGACAAAAGCTTAAGTAGGGTAATGATTAATGATTTACTGCTCTTTTGCTTATTACCAAAAGTTGATTATATGCTGTTGGGAATTCTTGGACTCCCGTAATTAGCAAAAAAACTGCTGATGCTGCAGCACCTCTGAATTTAATGTTAGACATAGTGATTACCCACCAACTAGTGCAAATCTCCTGAATAAGTAGCTGATGGAATATTTAATGCTAAAAACTCTCCCTAACGATTATGATAAATCAACTTGAGCATTGAATAATCTTGTGTCACAACAAGGCCTGAGTTAATGTATTCTGTGACCCACAGAGCTGTACATTAAAACATCCTGTTGCAGTTTACAGCACTGAACTGCAGTTTTTAATTTGATATGCATGAGCAGCCTTTTCATGAAGCACAGTGGTTTTATGTCAGCTCTCGATTGTTGCTGCCGAGTCCGCTCGGCGCTGCCAGCTCTTCAGCCTTAGAACAAAGCTTGTGTCTGTTCTGGGGCCAGTTATCTCTCAACCCCCCTTCAAAACAAAGAAACTGGATCCTTCTACAGGTCAGTGGGTTTGGACTCAATACTCGTGATCAACAGTTCAAGAAGACTGTACACAGTTCAAGAGCTGACTGCAGCAGCATTCCCAAGAGATGGGGTTGGATCTGTATAATACCTGGGGTTTAATTCATCAACTGGGTAAATATACAGCCTTTGGTAAATGAAGGAAACCTTAAACACAAATACAAGATTGTAAATAACAGAACATCATTACAGACTTTTTTGTACAAGTTGACACCTAAGAACTTTTACAATTTTTAGTTGAGAATTCTGATGTCACTTTTTTAAAAGTCATTTGTAAGTTGAACATGAATATGCATCTTATAGTTGCTCTCATTGTTTCCTCTCAGCTGTTTCAAAGCACTTTTGCAGGATTTTTGTACTGAATCTTCTATATGCCAATGTCACAGTGTGTCAAGGTTGGTCTCTGTAATCATGTGTAGTCCTCCTCCCCCCCCACACACATTTTTATGGTTCATTTCTGGTACATGTTAATATACTCTTTGGCTTTTCTTTGTCGTAATCTTATTTTGTGTTTTATATTATTTGTTTTAGAGGGGTACATTTTTATTCTGTATTTTTGTTTTATGTTGTCTGTCTGTAACTTATGTTGCTGCCTGTCTTGGCCAGGACACTCTTGAAAAAGAGATTTTTAATCTCTGGTTAAATAAAGGTTAAATAAATAAATAAATAAATAAATGCACATTTTAGCAAAATTATTGCATTTTTTTTAATTATGGTACAAGTGCAGCTTTATCTTAAGAAAAAGCAGTTGTGTGATCTGGTGTTTAGTTGGAGCATCAGGGTTATAATGTCCGGAGAGATTGTGTAAAGGCATGTTGAGAAACATCTTATCAGCCACAAAATAAGACAAACAAGGAACTTCTCTTCTCACTGATGAATGTGCTCTGACTGGTCTAGTGTGTTGGATTTAGGGGAATATATTGGCAGAAATGGAATATAATATTTATAACTTTCTTTTCATTTTTGTTAACTTAGAATGAGCCGTTTATATCTACATACATGGAGTCAACCTCCATCCGGTAAAAGGAAATCTTTTACCGGATTTCACAATGTTGTTTCTACAGTAGCCCAGAATGGACAAACCAAACACTGCCTCTACATGGGGCCACTCATGTTTTTGCAATGGCCACTACGAGTCTGGCACACAGCAGAATTTTGAAATGGTTGCAATCAGGGCTGGAAAACTGCACCAGACACCAGCCAAAAGAAAAATGGTAATCTATTGAGTGGCTGTGGGACTTTTAAATTAATCTCCAACCCTGCTTGCAATCTCCAACCTCACCACTAGATGTCACTAAATCCTACAAAGGAGATGTGTGCACAAAACCCCCCAGCTTTGTACGCAAATAATTTTGTGGTGCATGGAAATATAAGCAACTAAATCACCTCATGCAACCAAGCTTTACATTCAAAATAACTTTAGATGGAAAAAAATCCATAATGTAGCCTGTTCAATATCACAGTCAGATTACTACTTTAATCTAAATGTCACATTAGTATGCACACAAGTCTCTCATCTGCCCAAAGCAATGGTAAACTATTCTTCATCTCACAAGGAACCTTCTCTAAATGCACATCTTCTTTAAACCCATCAGTAACTGTGCAGGATAATTAGTTACCAAGAAGCCTTGGGCAAAATTTCACAAGAACCCCCTCCAGTTACTTTAAAGCTTTTCTAAAGAACCTTTTTTCCCCACTTACGTAAGTGAAGCAAGGGTGTGGTGTTACACCATGTTTGACCAACTTCTTGCATTTCTTATGAGAAACAGAAACGAGGCTGCTTGATGTTAACATGTCTAAACATCTAGGCTGTCTAGTGAAACCTTGGAAATCTTACAACATTCACCCAAAGCTTAAATGTTTAAAAAAAAAAAAAAGAGGAACCAATGGCTGCATAAATCTTGAATAACCACTCTTCTTATCACGATCACAAACTATTTTTTTTCCTCTAAGAGAGATTTCTGACAGAGGTATTTACTAGGGCTAGATGTAGTGATTACATTGTTAGATCAGCATTGTGTGAAGGACACTGCTGATGCGGAGGGCATTGTTAGGTGAAAAAGTATCTGGCACTTGCAAGCAAACTGTGTCATCACCCTGTTTAGTTTGTAGTATTGTATTAGAATAATAACTAACAGTTATTATCACTGTTGATGAATCAGTTGATTGATACGTTGATTGTTGTCTGAAAAATGTCCAGTTTCTCTGATGTCTTCAAATTGTTTAATGTGCATTAGACTCCAATAATTTCACTGCTTATTTTTTGTACTTTATTAGTAGCTTGTTGCCTGTAAAGAAGTTTGAGTTGCACCAACCTGAATGTAAACTTTGAAGATTAATGTATGTACAAATATGGCTTTATGTCTGAGAAGCTGTTTCTTTGTGATTTGTGTTTATCTGAGTGATTTGGTTGTATATGCATGTATAAAAAAACCTAATAAACAAATTGCTCGGAAAAAAGAAAAAAAAGGTATGAAAAGGTGCTATACGCATCAAGCTGAATTGATTAAGTTTTCAAACAGTCCAAAACCATAACACATGAGAAAAATAGTACACAATCGCTTTTGAGGAGCTGGAATCAAAGGATGTTTTTTTTTTGTTTTTTTTTTGTGCGTGATGAGTGACTTAAGACAATGACTGTTAATGTACTAACTGATTAATCAGTTATGTGTAAGAGTATTTGGTACTTGCAAGCAAACAAGTCACCCTGCTTAGTTTGTAGTATTATTATCAATGTCCATTAATCACTCAATTGTGTTTTTGATTGTTTTTAGCATATAAAAATGTCAGAAAAATGACATTTTTTCAGAGTCCAAGCTGTAATCTTCAAATTGTTTGATGTACATTAGACTTCAGTAATTTTACTGCTCATTTTTTGTACTTTATGAACTTGTTAACTGTAATGAAGTTTGAGTTGCGCTAACTGGCTTTATGTCTGAGGAGCAGTTTCTTTGCTATGTCTGTTCATCTGTATCTCAGTGTGTGCTTTGGTTGTATATCCATGTATGAAAACAGTTCCTAATAAACCTTGTATAAAAAGGTACTGTACAAATTAAGTTGAACTGACAAGTTTCACAAAGTCCACAACCACAGCAACATACTTGCTTTTAAAGGAGCTAGAATCAAGTGATGTTTGGTATTTTTGCTTGATGACTGACTCAAGACAATGACCACTTATTAAAAATGTTTTTCTGTTGATGGACTGATTGATTAATCACATTATAATTACACTACTGCACAGCTGTTTCTGTTCTTGAGCCCATTTCCTGTATGCATGCATCAACTCAGAATCATTTGACTAAGTTACAGTGAGCAAATTGTCCAATTTTACATAAGTCACGCTGTATCAAATTTAAAAACGTTCATGCAAACATCCAGCACACTGCTCTGCTGCGTAATAAAAGCATCACGATCAGTTTTCCAGAGTCATGCCCTGGCTGCACAAACCAGTTCTGTCATGTCATCATGAGTCTGCAAGCTCTGGACGAGGAACTATCTGGTTTGCATCACAGTGTAATTGTATTACTGCACACAGTTCCTCATTCTGACCCATTGAGAAACATGACCCTTTCCAGGGACAAACAAAGAAGCAAAAATCACTTTTTACACCTTATTGCGTGTTAACTCAGGGTGCACAGCAGGATAAAACTTAGTCTAGCGACCATATCATCTGTATTTTAACAACACACACATGCTTGTTTGGTGCAAGTTGTAGGTAGCTGCACTGTGTGGCATTTGTGACGTTGTTAAGAAGCTAATTTAAACAAAATACTCACATTTTAACTGAATAAGCAAAAGACGTCATCTAAGTTAGCTTGTTTGCTAATGCGGCTAACGTAAAGTAGCTACTGTCACTAATTTAGGTAACGGTAATAACAAGTAATCGGATTATCAGGTTGTCAACTTTAACGCTAGTAGTTAGCACGTAAACTATCAGAAAACCCTCCATGAGTTGGTTAGCCTCGCAGTTAGCTAGCTAACATTAGCATGCCGGTGTAAATGAAATGAGATCGATGCTAACAGTTGCAGCTCACAGTTGACACCGCGGTCATTCGCATTATCCTTCCTGGTCAGTTAGTTAGCATGCTAACCAGGCTAACATTAGCACGGGGTTGAAGGCGAGCGGTGTTTACCGTTAAAGTCTCCGGTGTCCGCCACCACCACGGTGTACTTCTTCAGCTGGTTCAGCGCTGACTCCATTTTCATCCGTTTGTCTGGCGACACACTGGTCATGATGAGCACAGACTGGGACCCTTTTATACACAGAAAGCACGTGAGGGCAGGCGGAATGTCAGAGAGACGGGAGCGCGCGACGCAAGAGGGAAGCAGTGAGCGGGAGCGCGCTCCAAACAGGTGAGACTTTCAGGAAGCTCGTGCAGGAAAATGAGCACATTACTGCAAATGAAAACAATGAAAGGAAACAGTCAGAAGTATGACGTGTTGCTTATAATGATCCAGTAGAGAAAGAAGTACTGAAATCTTTAACTTTAGTAAAATAAATAAATAAATAAATAAATAAATAAAGCAATACCACCGTGTGGAAATACTCCTTTAGGGACTGTTCTTTACTTGTCAAAGGGTAGGGGTGGGCCGGATTATTATTATTATAATTATTATTATTATTATTTACCTTCCCCACAGCTACAAATATTTTTCTTTGAGTCTCCCTGAGTGAGTAGTGTAAAAATGCACAACCCTCCCTCCACCATAAAGAAGAAGTTATTAGATATTTAAAACCTTGGGGAGCGAGGGGGAAGAAGCTAACATGGGGTAAACTGCTAACGTGCTGTGTCTCAAATCGCATACTTCTGTACTTACACTTAATATATTGAGTGCATAAGTGCGTTCACACTGAGAAGTATGGAAAAATGCAGTGCACTGTGAGTTCCCGGATGGTGCACTCAAAACGGTCAAGAACTTGAGTGTGGAACTATGGACACTTCGCGCCCTCAATGGTCGCCATTTTGACTACGTAGCGAAAGGGGAGGGACCACTTTTCAAACTGGAAATAGCGGCTGAGGACTGAGAGACAGTGAACATTGTAGCATTGTACAAATTCATGTGTTTTTTGCACTAAGCACCACTATACTGTTGTCGGGTATAAGCCAGCAGTATGTTTATTGGGTCAATTTAGCAGTCTGTAATGATTTGGTACCGCGAATGATAGTGCGAATGCTAATGCTAGTGCTGCCATAAGGTCTGCGGTTAACACAAGCTTAAGAGACTTTCATGTTTTATTCTACGACATAAAATTAGTCAACCCACTGTCTCTCAGGTTAACTCGTATCGCAGCGGTGCCTGGATAGCGTGACGTGTGTGGTTGTGCAGCTGCCGTGGTCCTGCCAGATGCCTCCTGCTGCTGCTGCTGCTGCTGCTGCCATCATTAGTCATTAGTCATACTTCTACTGTTATTATACACATATGATTATTATCACACATGTATACTGCCAGATACTAATATATACTTTCAACATATTGTACCACAGTAGCCAGAACTATAACTATAATATTATTACTTTCATTAATGTTGTTGTAAGCTACTGTCATTACCGTCTGTCCTGCATCTCTCTCTCTCTCTCTCTCTCTGTCTCTCTCTCTGTCTCGTTGTGTCATATGGATTACTGTTTTACTGTTAATTTATTATGCTGATCTGTTCTGTACGACATCTATTGCACGTCTGTTCGTCCTGGAAGAGGGATCCCTCCTCAGTTGCTCTTCCTGAGGTTTCTACCGTTTTTTTTTCCTCGTTAAAGGGTTTTTTTTGGGGGAGTTTTTCCTTATCCGCTGTGAGGGTCCAAAGGACAGAGGGATGTTGTATGCTGTAAAGCCCTGTGAGGCAAATTGTGATTTGTGATATTGGGCTTTATAAATAAAATTGATTGATTGATTGAGTCAATATCCGACTTGTGAACTTCGAAGCTTTGATGTGTCTTAAAAAGGTGATTGCTAACAAACAGCTAAATGAGACTTCAGAACGTCATCATGCAGAGCCGAGCCAAACACAGCTTTACAGTCTTGTTATGGTGGTAACATTAGGTCATACAACCATGTAGTGTAGTTCGTTTATAGCCCAACTTCAGCTTTTTATTTCTGGTGTTTGCACTGAAGCTATCACAGGGCTGACACATAGAGACAGACAACCATTCACACTCACATTGACACTTACGGTCAATTTAGGGTCACCGATTAACCCTTTGAACCCTGAGCAAATTGGCTTAATTTCTTTAGAAAAACAAGGGAAGAAGGCAATGACCAACAAAAAGACCCCAAATATGTGCAAGAAATTAGTAAAAAGAGAGAATTAAAAACAAATAAAAAAAAACGTTTTTCAAAAAACACACAAACAAGGAAATAGTGCTAAAAATTATAATAATTTTGTAATATAATTTTAAATTATAATAATAAAACATTTCCCTAGTTTTTTTATTTTTTCTCATTTTTTTAAAAATAATTTTCTAAATTTATTTATTTTGCTGTTTGTAGAACATTTCTTACCAAGCTGCTCATTGATTTGACCCCCCAACAATTTGCAAGAAATAAGTAAAAAGAGAAAATTAAAAACAAGAAAATCATTTATAAAAAAGGTTTTGTTTTAAAAACAAACAAGGAAATAGTCTTGAAAAATTATAAAAATTCTGTAACCTAAAATGTAATAATAATACTTTTTCCCTAGCATTTTTTCTTTTTTTCCCCTAATTTAAAAAAAAAAAAAAATCTAAATCTATTAATTCTGTTTTTGCAACTTGTGCATGTCTTCTGCATGTCTTTGGACTGTGGGAGGAAGCCGAAGTACCCGGAGAAAGCCATTGGGAGAACATGCAAACTCCTCAGAGAAGGGCTCCCCTGCCCAGGGGTTCAAACCAGGAACCCTCTTGCTGTGAGGCAACAGTGCTAACCACTGCAACACCATGCTGCCCAATAATCCAAAATCCTATGCAAACAATGTCAAAGATGTAGACTACAAAATATTAAAAATAAATTTATAAATAAATGTATTGTAGGAATAAAGTTCCCATCTTTAACCTTGTATCTGCTATGCACTAACATTTGAAGTACTCTTTGGATTACAGAGGGATACTACATGCAGAGTTTAATATGTGTTATATATTTAATTACACAAAGAGAATCACAGAGTCTGCTCAGTATTTTAACCGCGTGCCACCGTGTGATGTGATTTTGATTGCTTGATTACCTCAATAACTGTTCCGAGGCACCTGTTCCTGATAAATCTTCTTCTTGCCCTGCAGTAACAGCTACTTGAACATGACTCTTATTTGCAATAATGTGGGGACAATTTAATTTAAGAAACCATTACATTTGCTGCAATTGCCTTGCTCACCTTTCGATGTATGTGCCTGTATTAAAAACGATACTTCAACCCTCAGGCTTCAGCAGTATAATCATACCTTCGCTTAACTCTATTACCAACCTTGTAGGTCTGTTTTACTGACGTATAGTATTTAATATAATCTCACAGCTGTTATTAGTACTATATACAAGGCATTGATTATTACCTGGATCATTTCAAAGAGCTTTACATATTTCCGTGTGTGAAAACCTTCCTTTAGCAAACAATTTCCACCCTGAAGGCAAAAATAAACAAAGGCCTACATCAGTGCGGTTAGGATGCTTTAACTATGTAATTTCTTCTCTGTTTCTTTGTTTGCACTTCTTCTATTTTGCCAGAATGTCAGGTTTGTTAAGTTTGTGGAGGTTGTAGACCTGTGGTTTACATCTTTGACATTGTTTGCAGCACTTAGGACGACTTAATAAGCAGTACATTGGAAATTAAACTTGATTAAACTAGTTTTTCTTGTCTTTTAGCACTTTGCAGGATACTGCATACTTTCTTTCACACACTGTGACACTCATGAACATTTAAATCAGCCATGTGAGGTAAAAAATATACAGAATCATCTTACTGTACATCGATGGCGGAAAATAACTAAGTACATTTACTCAAGTGATGTACTTGAGTACAATTTTATGTTAGTTTATACCTCTATTTAATTATATTTTAGATGGAAATATTGCACATTTACCCTGCCACACAGATTCACATTATTAATACAAAATATAAATCAGCTAGTAAATTGTGATGTGCTGTTATACACTGCTCAAAAAATTAAGGAAACACTTAATGGTCACAGCATAACACAAGTCAGTTAAACTTCAGGGATATCAATCTGTCCATTTAGGAAGCACAAGTGATTGTGAATCAGTTTCAGCTGCTTTGGTGCAAATCAAAGTGACAACAGGTGCAATGGAGAGACAAAAGCAAGACAACCCCCAAAAAGGGAATGGTTTTACATGTGGTGGCTACACACAGTTGCTCTCTCCTTATCCTTCCTGACTGATTCTTCTCTAGTTTTGTTCTGCTAGTGTCCTTGTCACTACTGGTAGCAAGAGGCGGTACCTGCAGCCCAATCAGGTTGCACAGGTTGTCCAGCTCCTCCAGGATGGCACATCCATATGTGCAGTCACAAGAAGTTTTGCTGGGCCTACCAGCACAGTCCCAAGAGCATGGAGGAAATACCAGGAGACCGGCCGTTACACAAGGAGAGCTGGACAGGGCCGTAAAAGGGCAACCGCAGCAGCAGGACCGGTATCTGCTCCTCTGTGTGAGGAGGAACAGGAGGAGCACTGCCAGAGCCCTACAAAATGACCTCCAGCAGGCTACTGGTGTGCATGTTTCTGACCAAACTGTTAGAAACAGACTCCATGAGGGCCCCACATCCTCCAGTGGGACCTGTGCTCACATCCCAGCACTGTGCTGCTCGACTGGCATTCGCCAGAGAATGGCAGAATTGGCAGGTCCGCCGCTGGCACCCTGTTCTCTTCACAGATGAGAGCAGGTTCACACTGAGCACATGTGACAGGCGTGAAAGAGTCTGGAGACGCCGAGGTGAATGTTATGCTGCCTGTAACATCATTCAGCATGAGCAGGTTGGTGGTGGGTCTCCCCTGACCGTTGTTATGTCATTTTGTTCTCAACAAATTATACAATGTAAATCAGTGAAGATTTTCAACTTGTTCCTTTATTTTTTAAGCTACACCACAGTATAAAAAGTAATTTAAAATAGCTTTGCCTCTACTAGCTGCAACATTAAAGTGATACATGCATAAATGGGCCATTCTGCATGATGACAACTTAAAGTATATAGTGATGCTAATACTTTTGTTCTTTTGCTTAAGTAATAGGTCTGTGTTGGTGGTATCATCTTATGGATAGGAAAACCAGATAATGACTCATATTTTACCGAGGATTATTCACACATGCTCACCCCCTGAGGTCAATGTAAGAACACAAAATAACAGCATCTCAGGCTGTAAGTTAACAATCGGAGTGCTTCCTCCACCACTGTTTAATATATGCACACCGTGACAGCCTCAGGGCCTCTGGCAGGGTGTGTGTGTGTTGTGTTTCAGTGTTGCAGGTTCCTGGTCAGGCAGAGCTGGAGGCAGCTGGCTATTGTCTACAGGTTACATAAGACCTGCTTAGTTAGTTGCCTGTTGTTTTCTCTGCCAGTCACAGCCATTGAATTTCTCTTTTTTTTGTTACCTCTGTTGAATAAAAGCTCCTAACCTTTGCATGTGTTTCCCCTGTTTAGTATAGCCTTTGAGCTGGACCATGGTAAAATCTATCCAGTCTTGTAAATAGAGTAACTACCTTTTTAATAGCCTTCAATTTAAAAAAAAAAATCCAACCAATATTTATAATGGCAAGATCATATAGCCCTGGTTTTCAAATACACCATATAAACATTTGACAAAAGCAAAATGTTTTTTGACACTATAAGCACCCGGCCATGTCAGACATCTTGTGTGCTAGTAAGCAAGAGAGGAAACTATCATTCTGTCTTTGTTTAAACAGTAAAAACAGTTCATATTTTTAGCCACACTGGAGGCATGACTTTAGGGATAATTTGTCAGTCGTCAGTTGGTTCACTACTTTGGCTCAGACTGAAATATCTCAACAACCGCTGGATTGATTGCTGTGAAAGTTTAGTTCAGACATTCATGTTCTCCAGGAAATGAATCCTGGTGATCTCCTGACTTTTCTTCTAGTGCCACTGGCATGTCAAAGTTTTACAAGAGGGATTATCACAAAATATATTCATGGTTCCCTAAAGATGTATCCAGGTCACAGGTTCCCTGACTTTCCTCCAGCACTGTAATGTTCACATTTGTGGTTTTGAGTGAAATGTCTCAACAAGTTTTGGATGAAATGTCATTAAATTTAGTGCAAACACCTGTGTTCCCCCTCAGTCTGAATTTTATTGCTGTCATCCCTTAACTTTTCAGCTGGCGCCATCATCAGGTCAAAATTACAATCTATCGAACTGTGTTTGGTTTTTTTTGTAAACGTCTGTATGCTAACACACTAATATAAGATGGTGAACATGGCAAACATTACAGCTGCTTAATATAAACATGTTAGCATTGTCATTGTTATTATGTTAGCATGCTAATGTTAGCATTCCGTTCAAACCAGTGCCCAGTCTACAGCAGTGGTCACCAACCTTTTTCCTTAAAGTTCCTCTTTTCTATCTTTAAGTAAACCAGTGGTTTTCAAACGTTTTGACATGCCTGTATTTATATCTGTGCACAATCGCTTCTATAACGCGTGTTATCATTCTTATCATGACATAAGACAATAAAAATAAGAAAAAATAAGACAGGTAGCTTTCGTGATACTGTCTACTGACATTTTTTCTTTTCTTTTCTTTCGATGGTAGGTCATCTTCGGTGATGCTTGGTTGTAATTTGTTCCATACAATAAAGCAATCGGTTGTCCCACACACAACTTTCTCCTTTTAAATGTTATCATCCCTCACACTGGCTGCTAATTAGAGTTGTACCGATGCCGATACCAGTATCGGAAATGCCTCCGATACTGCCTAAAATGTGGTGTCGGGTATTGGCGAGTACAGCCTATGACCAATCCGATACCACGTAATGCCTCATATCATTACACATACGCACGCTACAGGCAAACAAAACGATAACAGAGCAGAGTTTAAAAAGCATTCTACTGTAGCCTTTAAAATGTCTTTTTTACCAAATTGTGTGGCTGCACTTTAACCTGTGTCTTGATCTGTGTCAACACTGGATAATAATAATAATAAAAAAAAAGTTTTATGGCATTCATTCTACTATTATGTATTTATTTATTTCTTAATATTTTCCATAGTGTTTTAGGAGTTGAGAACAACTCAAATCAACAATTCATATCCCATCCACTTTTATTTTACGCGCTGGTTTCAGATCGGTACTCAGTATCGGCAGATACCTAAGGTTCAGGGATCAGAATCGGTATCGGGAAGGAGAAAGTGGTATCGGTACATCTCTACTGCTAATCAGGGCTTTAGATGTGTCACACATTCACAATTCCCATGCATAAATAGCAACAAATAGGTTCCCCGTGAAAGTTTTTTAAATTAAATCAAATTAAATTACATTTTTCAGCTAGAGTTTTCCTCTTTAGTAGGAAATGGATGTGCACAACATACTGATACAGTCAATTAAAAATTCATTCATAACTTTATGTACAGGCACAGTTGAATATTGTTATAATAATGTGGTGTTATCACAAAATCCCATTGCACACCTGATGTGGCATCATGGCACACCAGTTGAGAACCACTGGAGTAAACTGATGACCCTTGACTAAGTGACTGATTTAATGGATATTTAATACTATTAATAACAGCACAGTACAACTGATAAACTGTACAATTAACCCAAATAGTGAAAAGAACAACTGCATAAAGTTTGTATAAAGTGAGTGATACATTTTGGGGAGATTATTTCCTGTGATTGCTGCATCAGAGATGAGTTTTCCTAATATTTGTGGGAACTTTCACTACAATTCTCTGTATGTATTATGCTTTAAAAAAAAATAAAAAATAAAAAAATCATTTTTAACAATGTCACTCTAACTCTATTAGCTTTTGGTTGTTTTAACTGCATACTCCTCTAAAGCATGTCGAGGCTATGAAGCAGAAACAGCAACCTAATTTATTTTTCTTCACAGAAATGAATTAAATTGAAAGAAATGCTGCATTATAGGCCAAATGTGTATATATATACATATACATTCCAGTTTTCTTCCACCCCTTACATTCAAGGAGGCCTCACAACACCATGTGAAGCTCTGGTGACCTCTAGTGGGGTTCAGGACCTCCAGGTTGGGAATCAGTCCACAGCACACAGCCCCACAGAGCTGCTACCGTGGCATGTACATCTAAGTTTTGTTCTTCTTTACAGGAAACAACAGCATCTGCACTCTGCAGTGAAACATGGTGGTGTGACCTTTTTGCACTGCGTCCTCAAAAACAACTGTATAACAAACAGTGTGAAAAGGTAAAGACAACAACTATTTGAGAGTACACACACAAATGTGTTAAAAACATTGACAGTCGTCCAATAAAAGATGTTCATAAACCAGCGCCAAGAGGAGATGGCTGTCTTCCAGTCCAAACTCAGGAATGTGTCCAAACACTGTTATGTTAAAAATGTATCATAAGCCACAGGCCACATCACAGGTCCTGGTTTATTTCATATAACTCACATTAACATTGACTCCTACCAGCAAAGGCAGATTCTAAAAACCTCTTTAATACAGTGAGCTGTGAAAATAACCTGTCACCAGTATGTGATGAAAATATTACTTTTAATGAAAAAGAATTTGCTTATAAACCAGTGAAACTGTCTGCAGAGGGTTATTTGTGTTTATTATAAGCAGCTATTTGTATTCATCAGATGCTGTTTTTCAATCGCCTACTGAATCAGAGCAAATTAGCCTATAAATTACTTTTGGAAATTGTCAGTGGGCCAACAGCTTTACAAAGGATGATTATATTATGTCAGGTGCTGCAGCGTCACTCACCACTAGATGTCGGCCTTTTGCTGTTTTGGCCAGCGGTGACAGTCACATGTGCATCCACGCTGAGTGAGAAAGAGAGGGAGCGAGAGGGAGTCTGTGGAGAGGAACAACTTGGGAAGTTTTGTCATACACTGAGGGAAGACGAGGGGCAGCCGGGAGAGAGTGTAGAGAGTGAGATAAGTGAGTGGTAAGTCATTTTCACTTTTCTCTTACACTATTCAAATGAGCTGTATCACTTAACTCTTCCTCCTGACCTCTCCTCTTCTCTGTTTCCTCCACTCTTCAGCTCTTTCATTCTGTATTCCAGCTCCAACACAGATGTCAGTGACCTTGTTTTAGAGATTTAACTTTGATAAATGGGGAGCTTTTGCCGACTGAGTTTGTCTAATTAGAAGGGATAAACTATATCCTGGTTCCATTTATCTTGCGTGAATTGGTTAATGAGTGTTGTTTACTTAAGGGTGGGATTACATTAATCATACTCGAGCTCGCTCATTATATCATTTGCTCACAAAAGCCACTCTTTTACATTGGCCAGTGTGTTTATTCCACTTGTAAGCCGTTGTCCGTAGATCAGTTGTTTTGTCAGTGTGTTTTGATTGTGGAAATGTGGTGATGTGTGAGAGTGAGGCGCTCTGATTGGCTGAGGAATGTTCCCCCTCGGATCTTGATGAAAGACAGAAATAAACTTGTGGAGAAGAACAACATTTCAGAATACCAACCATTCCTCAAGCTATTCCCTCCCTTCATTTTTTTTCTTCTTCTCTCTGGAGGGGTTACAGGAACTTAAGGCCTCACTGACTTCTCAAAGCTGTGGCTGGCTGGCAAAGTGCAGAGGAATTCACTGCCATACAATGTGCCCTTATGTTAGGTTAGCAGAGGTCTTAAATTCTGCCAGATGAAGCTGCTCCATATTCCATGTGGCAGGGGCACATTAAAAATTAATCTGGACTTTAATGAAGGCAGAGAGGCTCTATTAAAGGGGAAATCTGCCCTGCAAACAGTTAAAACAGGAGCTGGTCTTTGTTTTCCTGAACCCTGTGTTGTTGTTTTGTGGCATATTTTTTTCTTATTGTTACATCAGCGGGATTTAAAAAGCAGGAAAACATCTCAGCTGTCCAAAAATATCAACGCCAACTGACAGGTTTCGCATCAGTCCCTCAGAATCAAAGAGAAAGTTTTTATTTTTATTAAAGCCTCTACAGTTTGTGCTGATTCTCAACAGACATACATGGAGAAATGTTTTGTCGTAGAGTGAGAGATGCCGTTTTATGTACACTGACAGAAACCACAATAGACCAGAATGCAATGCAGCTACAAGACATTTGAATAAGAAACACCACTCTGACTTGTTCTCAGCTAGAAATACTCTGTATGGAGCTTCTGCAAATATCAAAAGTTAACACCCTTCCTTCAGGAGTTGCCAGCCATATTCCAGACACCCCACCTCTCCAGCAATTCAAAGTATTTTCTACAGTTTCCACTTTATTAGGTACACCTGTCTAAGACTAAAACAGTCTAATGCAACAGTCCTGCAATAAATCCTTCATGACATTAATGTTCAGTGTTTGTTGAAACTGCTTTAAAGAGGTGTTGGTTCAACTTTATGGTCATTTGGAGGATGTGCTGCTGCTGCTGCTGCTGCTGGACTGTATTTATTTATATATATGGAGGTGTTTCTACTACAGTAACATATAGAACAATATAATGTTTATTATAAGATAAAAATACAATTCAACAGCAGCACAAACTCCAACCTCAAAACTGACCATAAAATTGACTCTACACCTCTAAAACACTGAACGTAATAACCATAAAGGTAGAATTTATTGATGTGTTGGTATATTAGACTGTGTTAGTTTTAGCTGGATGGCACAGTAGTGCAGTTGCTGGCACTGTTGCCACACAGGAAGAGGATTTAAGGTTTGAACCGGCTGGCCGGGTTGGGCCCCTGTTTGTGGAGTCTCCCGGCTTCCTCCCCTGGTGTCCTCCCATGGTTCAAAGACACGGTGACTTTAAATTGCCCGTAGGTGTAAATGTGAGAGTGAATTGTCTGAATCAATAGTCTGGTGAACTGAGCAGGGTTTACTTTGCCTCTCACCCAATATCAGCAGGGATCGGCGCCAGCCCCCTGCGATCCTTAGGGCCCAGACACATCAAACTGTCATGAAAGAGTAGTGATAAAGGCCGACTGTCGCGTTGCCTCACATCATCTGAGTCTTGGCCAAAAAGTTACGCTGAACACGCTGCAAAGACTACAGACAATGTTCTGTACCTACGTGAGAGGAAATAATTCTCTGTGGGCAGCCGGCAGTACTATGTATTCCTAATAACAAACCCCCCCAAAAAACTCCTGCATGAAAACAGAAGACCAACAGGAAGGATTCAAGACGCTAGTTAGCCAGTTAGCACATTAACAACACAACCTGATGTTGAAAGAACAAATTATGTTTACTGTGTGCTAGCGAACAATATCACAAACAATTATGAACTGTTTCTGCTCATTGGCTAATATAACAAATTTGCTTTGATCTCATGTCGTCCGTTTGTTTACTTTCCTCACTTTTATTTGTCTTCCCGTGCACTGAGCTGACCTGCCAATCATTGTGATTTCTCTCACTGATGGGCTCAGCTGTCTCTGTTGTCGATTCAACATGCTGAATCAACCGAAAAAGAGACGCCAAGGGTCAACTAGTGACAGCAGTGCGGGACACACTGCATCTGCTTTTATTATAACTTAGTTTAATATTCTAATAAAGACTCAAAAGCAAAATGGCACTCGTCTGATTATCAGATTTGGGTAATGAAACAATAACTTGATAGTTAATGTGTTATCTAAGTAAAATCTTATGAAGTATAACATGAAACATTTGCTGGTCATAGCCTCTTAAATATGAGGGCTTGCTGTTTCTCATTTCTTCTCCTGATTAATTGAACAGGGTGCAGAGACTTGTAATTAGGGACGCACCACACTGACTTTCATTTTACTTTAATTTTATCTGCCGATAATGAATACCAATCTAAAGTCAGTGTTCTTTTTTCCCCAAATTATGAATCTGAACAACAGCCACCTCGCTGCTTGGGAACTCATTAACAAATAAGACAATATTATGCCTCTGGGGTTGCTGTGAGCATTACAGATTAAGTTGAGTCACTGTAATTTAGAGCAAAATCAGTGATTTTTATCATGACACTGATGAAAAAACTTGCTCTCACTGAAAAAACGCCATATAGGTCGACTGTGCAAGCAGGCCATTCTGACCCATACTAATGTTTATTTTAAAGTGTGTTAAGATTTAATGTGTTAAGTTTTAAAGTATTTGAAAGTTTAGTATAAAAGCAACAAAGTCCACGTAGTGTGTTAAGATAGAGGAAGTTCTGTATGTTGGGAGGAAGGGGTGGTGGCTGGGTCAAACAAGCACAGGACCTTCACCCAGGACACCAGTGTTCGTGCTGCGAGTCAACGTTGAGTTCTTTTAATACCAATCTAGTGACGTCTGTCAGGTAACATACATAATGTAACATTAAGGGCTGCCCATGAGAGTCAAAGATTCAAATCATTGGTCGGAGACCCCTCAGTCAACTAAAATTCCTCAAGTCGAGCAGTCGGTGGTTAGTCAGTGTGTCAAGTGTTCTGGTCCTCAGATTTAGCTGCAGAGTGAGCGCTCCTTGCTTTCACTCACTGGTAAAAAAAAAGTTCTTATCTAAAACCAAACCATATAAACATTAAGTTTTATTTAGGTTATTTAGGTTTGAGAGAGTGTTGCAAAAAATAATACCTGTCTGACACCTGATCTGTAGTGAGGGTGTGTGTGTGCGTGAGGATCTGGGTAAATCCTGATCCAGAGGATTGGATTTGAGCATCCCTACTTGTAATGACCATTTCCCATTGATATTTTCAAAATCAGTTAATTGATAATCAATATCAAATGTTAGATTCATCAGTACTGGGAGAAACTGTCGCCTGCAGCCTGTGAGATGTGGTAAACAAATGTACAGTGACGGGAAAACAGCTGAGTAACTCCTGAACAGCTCAGATTGATGAATCAAGCAGCGCTATTGAAAGGTACATTTATTCTTTATAAATAAACTCATGCTCTATATGTAACCTAATGACGACCGCTCATGAAATCTCCCACACTCTCCAGCTCATGGTGACAGTCATACTGCTTTGACACATTCCAGGATGTGCAGACAGAGACAGTCAAGACAAGGAGGCAGCTTCCTTTTCCCGTGTCCTCCCACATGTCATCAGCTCCAGCATGGCTGAACTGATGACTCTGGCAGCTGCCCGCTGTTTACACTTAGCCTGCAATCACTGGCCGAGACCAAAGCTACTGCAGATACACAGCTTTCAATCTGTGTTCTGTGCTCTGTGCATATGGCATCTAGCTATTTTGATGGAAGCAGGGAAAATATGTTTTGGAGAAGAGGTGTTGAGTGTTTTCTTTAATCGTCACAGCTGGTGTTGTTTGTCCAACTACAGCTCTGTGGCCGACTTGTGGGCTCATCTAGGTGTGGCAACACTCCGGATAATTGCCCTGAACACTGGCTCTACTGAAGGTAGATGTAACAAGGCTGCATTGTAGCGTGTGTGTGTGTATGTGTGTGTGTGTGTGCGCACTGCTCTGCTCTAAATTCACTCACCCAATTTTCCCCCAGTCCTGTGTTCCTTCAGTACATTTTTTTTTGTTGCCAGATTTCAGCCGGTCCTCTCTCCCTTTGTTCCCTCTCTATATTTCATGCCTGCAGTTTTTCAGCCTCATGTTCTCGTAGCACACTCTTCTTTTCTTCAGTCCTGCCAGAAGAAAAAAGGGGCAGAGAAGAATATAGTTATGTTGGATATAGCTAACATATGCCAGCAAGGTACTTTAGTTTGTAATTCTCATCTCTTACTCATGCCCTGGTAGAAGAAACTGCATGAGCATAGAGATGAAAAATATCTTAAGGGAAATCAGGACTAAGGTAACATAAGATGATACAGGATGGATGCCCAGGGTTAGATTTTATACAGTATGGGTGGACAGTGAGAGGTAATGCAAAGGAAAGTAATCTTGTGATATATCTTGGAGGGATGCAACAGTGCAGACCATCAATTACAGGTACACCACCACAGCAGATATGAGATACTACAAAGTATGATAAGGCCAATATGAATTAATTATTGGGCCAACAGGCACAATATTAGATAAGATACTGGGAGATTAAACTTTAATGGTTCTGCTGGGTCAAATGAGGCAGCGAGAAACAGTAATAGGATTCAACAATGAAAACACCAACATTACATCAGTTTTTGTCAGGACAGCCAATGAATCAAAGGAGAGTAATTGTACCCACATCATGCAGGTGCAAGACTATCAGAAAACAGCATGAATAAAAGAATAAAAAGCCTGCACACTTACTCCATGTCACATAAGTTTAATCAAGATGTTTCGATGGATCCTGGCAAACTATTTCCACGCACCAAAAAGTGAAAGTTACATGTAGTAAATATTTCCACATTCCCTAAAACATGGACCTTAGTACCCTCAATGCCCCGGCCCCGCTGTTAACAAAATAACAACAGCATCATCCGAGAGCAGAGTAGTTTATTATTCTGCGCTTATTGGCTTTCTTGCGGCGAGTTAGATGAGGCGATTGATACCAATTCACATTGGCCCCATCAAAAATGAAAGTAAAGGAACCCCTCACCCCCCCAGTCGACTAATTATATATCAGTCACTCACTCATGTTACTTTTGGATTTGTGCACGCCTCCAATGAACGAAGAATCCAAAAACAGAGAAACTTCTTGGTGAATTGAAGTCGTAGAGGTCTGCGATTAAATGACCACTGTGTAGGATTTAGGGTGTTTTCACACTTGGTCCTTTTCAGCCCTCTAAACAGACTCAGAGTGGTGACTCAGCATTTTTTGCACATATGTGAACACTCCAAGAGAGTGTCGAGTTCAGTTCGGTTCAAGTCCACGGTGTGGTTCGCTCAACCTGTGCCTTGTGAACACAAAGTGCTCCAGGTTCACTTTAATCTTTGCCGTTGTATTCAGCCCTCTAAATCACATGCTGTTGCACTGGGACGCTTGAATAAAACAGACGAAACCACGTCAATCTGTAACGCTTGTAAAGACGCAGGACGAGGAGTAGTTTGGTCCACGGAAGATACTGCACGTCTCTAGATGTGGAATGTAGAATACATCAAACAGATACAATCTACAGGACAGAAACACTAAGGCTCTCCTCTAATTTTAAGTTCATAAACTGCACTGCAAAGTAAAAACAAAACTATGTCAATATACATTATATATAGCCTATGGTCGCCATGTTGTTTCTACAGTAGCCCACAGTGGACAAACCAAACTTTAGCCCCTTTTACACAGCCAGATTTGATCCGAGGTGCCCAATTTTCGGCCTCGTAGGCAGGGCGTAAAATTAACACCCGCCAAGCGCCAATGACGGATAAAAAATGAGTTTGGCGTGTAAAACAAGAACACACACCTGCCAGTGGACGATGGAAATTTTGAATTGCATGTGGGTTTTTTATGTGCTTCGACCATTTCTGCCAGCTGTGTCCATGGACGGTTTTTGCTATGGGCAATGTGGGCGACCACCCAGGGTGCAATCTATGTGAGGGTGCACGAGCGCCCTCGAAAAAAACAACAACAACAACAAAAAAAAACTCGCCAGTTTTCTAAACTACCGCTCATTTCCACGTCAAGTTAGTGGAGTGGGCGCTGGGGTGCCCCTATTATCACGTTTCAACCAGCAGCAGAAAGGAAATGCGAATCCTGGAGGTTGTGGGTTGAACGAGGGTCACAGACAGGAACATGGCGGAGGCTCTGCGGCGCAAGATAACGGCGGATAAAGTCCGACTCCAGGTCCAGTAATTTCCTCTTTCGTTGGTGTCATGACTGCCCAGTAGTACCTGGACAACCGAGCCGTGGCGGCACACAGGTATGTGACGTGTCAGAGGAGAAACGAGCCGTTAACATTTCCACAAACCTCACCGCACTTTAGGGACTGTTCTTTACTTATGGAGGGACTATCAGGGGAGGAGGGTGGCTGGTTGATTTTTATTTTATTTTGATCCCCCCTATGTTAATCACTTACTGATGCTGTTTTTGAAGTATGAATAAGTCAATAAGTAATTTATTCCATTGAAATATCAGTGATGTATTATAGAAAAATGATTTATCTTTTCATAAATGACAAAAGGCACATCTGCCTCATTTTTGCCGTGGTATCGTGATACTACTACTGCAGCCTTTGCCACAAGCACGCCAAAGAAACACAGAGGACAGGGTTGGATTTTCCTAAAGTTGGATTTTCATACTAAAAACCTAAGGTAATTATTTTTCGTCAAATAAGGCACAATTTTTTTATTTGGCTGGTGAAAAATATGTTTGGCCGGTAAATTTTTGGAGGTCACTAGCCAATGGCAGATGAGGTAAAATGTTAATTTTACGCCCTGCTCGTAGGGTAGACATATTGGAGGAACAACCCCTTTAGTTTAAAAAGACCGAGGCGGCCTTCCGCAACGGGAGGGGCGGTTGAAGACTTGTGGGAGGAGCTGCTGATGACGCTGCACGTGCGACCCACTGGTGGTGGATAAACAGGACACAGCAGGAATTAGCGTCAAGCTAGTAACGAGGGAAACGCAAACCTGTGACAGACACTGTAAACATGAGCAACTGGGGAGACAAGGAATTGCGCGTCCTCCTTGTCCTCACAAACGAAGAGGCCATTAACCGTCAGATGACGGGGACGGTGAAGAACGGGCCGACTTACAAGAGCATCACTGAAGGACTGACCAGCCGCGGCTTCCCTCCCACGTCACTGTTTACGTCACACGCTGAGCTACACGTTTTGTTACTTGCTCACGCCCCCCATTGCCCCGAAAAAGGTGCATTCTGTATAAACAAAAGTAGGTAGGCAGCATTTTGCTGCACTCCCCGATTTTCTTTTTATACTGCCAATGCTGAAAAAGACTGATTGGGCTTTCCTGCAAATTTGCACAATTCCTGTTTTAAAAGGGCTAGTGACTCCTCCCCACTTGGCACATGGGAGAAGTTCCAGTCTGTAACCTCATTGTTAGATGCCAGTAAATCCTTCACACTGGACCCTTAACAACAGCAACACTAGGCTAAAATATGCAATTACAAACTCGAACACATCTTGTGCAGTAAAATCTCATTAATGAATGTCATATCTAGTTTGTTTCATCGATACAAAAGCTGAAGTGTGAAAACAAAGACTAGTAGTTTCATGGGGAGTCATGTGTGTAATGAAGTGCTGCGTCAACTTGAATAGATTTAACTGTTGTTCATTCTCAAGATAATGAACATATTCCCATCTACCTGTATACATTTTAAATCTATACGTGTAAAAATATTGTATAGGTGTATTTGTGAAATGTACTTTTTCCATAGGGGTCATGTAGCGGACGTTTCTGTTTAAGGCTGAGCTTCCACAGCGACAATGGGAGATAAAGACAGAGTGTGTCTGACAGCCAAAGTCACAGCGACAATAATTTGCACTTAACTGCACATACTTGATGTCACACATGGTGGTTGTTTTATTTTTCCGCCTGTCCTCTCAGGATGTGAGGCACCAGCATGGCCTCTTACGTTTTGAAGGGTCTATTTTGTCCCCTCTGTTCCTCCTTGTCGAGAGCTCTGCTGAGATGTTAGTGCCGAGCGAAAACCACAAGCCATAACCACACTCTTTCACTGCTGCTGACTCCCAGTCTCACGCCCAGTTTAACACAGAGGGAAGAAAAAACATACAAGGCACAGTTTTTTTCTTTCTCCTCCGCACTACATTTCTTGATGTTTCCTCGCCTCCTCACACCCTATATCTCACTCTGCCCACCATAATATACTCCTCCTGGCTGACATACTTGGCTTTATGTTCTATTTAATTTTTTGTCTGGACGCCTTAGTTTTCTTTGGAGGTGATAAAAATAGCAGCAAGCATTTACATTCTGTATATAGCTGCGCCTTTTTAGCCTCCTTGGTGGTGCAACTAATCTTACATGACATGTAATTTTGCGTGGCATGGGGAATTCTTTAAACATGCAGGCCTACCACAAAGTCCAAATATTTCCTGTATGTTTCTGTTAGTATGGTCAGAGTGATCCCTCACGATGATTTGTCTCTACATGCTCTGTTTCTTGATCTGATTTTGTTTTCCACTAAGTTCTGTCTGAGACGTTTCAAAGTAAGAGCTCAGATCTCATTTGCATTCGTTTCTGGCAGCCACTCTGAGCCGGCCTTTGCTGATCTTAATAGTTTTAGTCTAACTTTATAGAGGCTGGCTCCCTGGACGCGGATCATGCTATTGCCTCAGAGTGAAAATCAATTTTCATGACTTTAAAATGAAGAGCATCTGTCTGCTAGATTTGAAGTACAATGCCTTCAGAAACTTTCCAAACCCCATGACGTCCTCAAGTGTGCCACCCTGAATTCAAAGTAAACTGTGATTTGTTGTTGACAATCAGCACAGAATACGTTATAATGAAATATGTAGCAGTTTTAATTCTTTTGTTTTTCCACCATTTTTTTAAATTATCCCATTTAAACAGAGACAGTTTGTGGCTAAAATGATAGCTCCAGCTCCTCTTAGATGTGTCTTTGTTTGCTCATCGCATCTGGATTTTTTTTCCTTCAACTGTTCAAAAAGTGTGCGGTGTTTCTCCAGCTCAATGGGGAGTCTCTGTGAACAGCTATCTTCAAGTAACTGCAGAGACTTTGAATGGGATTCATTCAAGCCTGTTTTCCTTTTACTCAGCCACTCCAGCACTTACACATTCTAGTACTGAAGTGTCTCTATTTTGTATTTGGACTGGTTCTGCTGCACTTTTTTAAATGAAAAGCTGTCCCACACAATTAGTTGTAGCTTCTTATTCCAAGTTTGCTGCCAAGTATCTGTTTTCTCTTCATGTGATGTCGTTTCAGTATGAATAGATCCCTGATTGGACTAATGTCACGTAAATAAGAAATATCTGCCAACTCTGACAGATGAAGTAAACATAAAATGTCTGCTGAAAAGTAAATTGGCACTCCAGTCTATCATGGATTGTGGTAAACATTAACATTTACTGATGTTCAATCTTAGTTTGGGTTGACTGCACGTTACTGGAGTTCTGAGTGATTTGGATAAACTCTTGTCAATCTGGCAAACATGATCCGAAATACTATCTCTTTGTTGCAACTGTATTCTCATAATTACCCTGTGGTGACAATCTAATCACTGTCTGGTTTATGTTTGGATACAGTGCTGCTTTGAGTTAAAGATCTTGTAAGTCTGAAGAAAGAGTTTGACTGTTGCATCTCATTCCCAGGTTGTCAAACACTGATCGAACCACCAGCACAAAGCCCTGGAATTGGATGACCTGTAAATGAGACTCAGCAATCAACTGTCTTTCTCCGTAGTCACATACAGCATTTTAAAAGTAAACGCTACTCTCACATTTTCGGTGTTCAGTATAGACTTCTCATTGGTTTTTGTTTTTCAGTACAGTATAGTAGACGTGTATATGTTTATTTTTGATAATCTGTATGGAGCACAACCACCTCAAGGCCACAATACATCAGCTACACTGCCTGTTTCTCCTCTGTTTTTTTTTTTTGTTTGTTTGTTTGTTTTTTCCTCCTTCTTCTCCACATGCACTGTCGCTATATAACTCAGGACTTAAGCACCTGCCCCTCAATCCCCCCTGCTTGTTCCTTACTTTCCCCTTAACACACTGGTGTATCACGGCCCTCTCTGGCTCATATTAGGAAGTTTTTCCAATAAAGGCTGATAGGCTAGTCTCCAGGGAGGGTGGGTGACGGTCACAACCACGCACAAGTATGGGTATAAAATACTTGACTGCAAGATTAACAGTGCATCAATCTTCATAAGAAGCTTACACTCTTTCGTGGCGCTAAGCTACGAAGACCAATGCAGACAGGTAGAAAAAAATAAAAAAATAAAAGTAAACGCTACATTTATGTACCGTGCTGAATTCTCCAGGAGGTGATCAGGGCGGATGGAGGACATACAGAGTGTAGAGCTGTGACATTAGAATGCCAGGTTCACCTCCAGACCTCTCTCTGTGGTTCGTATTAGGCAACAACAGCATTTTGGTTAAGGTGAGGGAAAGATTGTGATTCTGGTTTAATGTTAAAAAAAAAAAGAAAAAAAAAAGGTAAGACTACAAAAACAATGCTGTTGTCACTCAACGTATCCTCATACAATCCTATTAATTAGCTCCCCATGAATGACATTCACACATTCACATTCAACATAAAGTTATGGAGGTTAGGTTTAGGCAAGTTAAGTTATGATACATTAGGTTTAGAGAAAGAAACCTTGGGGAAAGATGTTCCTGAAAATGAGTCAAGGTTCACCAGTTTTGAACACCGGCCTCCTGGGAAAAGTCCTGTGTTTTATGACCCATCCGTCACTCCAACCTGCCTCACTACGGGCATCACTTCCTTTTTATTCCCCTCAGCGCACTGGTCACATGACTACAGTTTTCCCAAATATGTGGGTTATGCACAAATTACTGGTTCATGATCACGTGAGTTATGTACAAATTTTGTTGCATTACTTTTTGTATTTCTCAGAGTTATCGGCCTGTTCTCACTCTCAACTCGTCAAATTTTGCTGCTTTGTCAGTGGATATCAGCGTCAGATACAGACTCACAGAGGCTCTGCACCAGGCAGTGGCAGTTGTTGGCGCAGCAGGCAACAACCAAACTCGTCAAATATTGCTGCTTTGTCAGTAGATGCCAGCGTCAGACATGGATGCACAGAGGCACTGTTTGACTTTGCGGTGGTATGATATGCACCGGGCAGCAGCAGTTTGCAACGCTGTTGGCAACTACCATAGTATAAAGAGGGAGTAAGATTGTATAAGGACGGCAGGACGGGTGGTGGATGGGTCAAACAAACTCTGGACTTTCCCCCAGGAGCCCACTGTTTGTTTCCTGTGAAATCAAAAGTCCATCTTCTTCTTCCATCTTCTAACCGCTGCATCCTCTTGAGGGTCGCGGGGGGCTGGAGCCTATCCCAGCTGACATTGGGCGAGAGGCAGGGTACACCCTGGACAGGTCGGCAGACTACCGCAGGCTGACACATAGAGACAGACAACCATTCATGCTCACATTCACACCTATGGACAATTTAGAGTTATCAATTAACCTGCATGTCTTTGGACTGTGGGAGGAAGCCGGAGTGCCCGGAGAGAACCCATGCTGACATGGGGAGAACATGCAAACTCCGCACAGAAGGGCTCCCACATCCGGGATCGAAACGGAAACCCTCTTGCTGTGAGGCGACAGTGCTAACCACCACACCACCGTGCCGCCCGAAATCAAAAGTCAGCCGGGTTATTTTAATAACTTGTATAAAGCTTGTGTTTGTAGCATGCAGCTCTTGTGACGTATGTCACATGATGCATGTTACATCACATTAGTGACAACCACACTTATTTTAAGCCAAGCTATGATACTTTCCTCTAAACCTAAGTACATATTTTTTCCTTCTAAACCAGGGGTCGGCAACCTTTACTACCAAAAGAGCTATTTTTAGCCCAAACAAAAAAACAAAAAGAATCTATCTGGAGCCACAAAACAAATTAGAACCTCATAATGAAGGTAACACAGCCTATTAGTTCTAAGTTAGCATTCATTAATATGTTTTACCACAAAGTGGCGACTCCACAGTGGGCTATTTAGAGTTAATTGGTGCTTTCATTTTGCAGCGTTGTCGATAAAAGCAAACATCTCTGTCCAATATCTGATTTTCTATTATCCTCCGAGACTTTTTTGCATTTCAAATCCACAGCTAGTTAAGCTAGGGAAACTGAAGACAAACCACAGCTATTGAGGTTCATCAAAATTCAGAGGAAAAGGCACCAGCTGAAGATGTATAATGCATTTTTAGTTGATGAAAAGTTAAAACACTTTTTTACAATTGGAGAACATGAGAATTCCTTTAGGACTACAACAATGATAAATGAAAATTAAAATGTTACAGAAAAAACATTTTTCATTTCCATATGATTTTTTTTGTCAGAGCCACAGGGAGCCACTGAAGAGCTGTATGTGGCTCTTGATCCTCAGAGTGTCTACCTCTGGTCCAAACATAAGGAAATAAACCTGATCTAAGTTTATTTCAAAAAAGACTGTTTGCATTTAATGAGCAGAAACTGTACATTTCTTGTGAAAGCGGAAGTGTATTTTGAAAAGACACAGTGCATGTAACAAGTGTGAATTGACATGCCATCCCTGAGTGTCCAAAACTGACACAGGAGGTAGCTAGTGCATCATATTTTGATGTGTACGTCCACTGACAAAGCGGTGGTATTTGACGTGTTGGGATGAGAACATGTTGCACCCACATACAGCACCTTTAATAGGCAATATATGTCATCCTCCAAGTGCCCCAAAGTCATTCAACTCAATTCAATTTGATTCCTTTTACTGTCATTGTAAATGAATACAACAACTAATTTAAAAGTAATAAATAAATAGTGAAGGTTAAAGGTTAAATTATTGTTCATCTATACTCTAAACAGACACACACTAGCACGCACACACACACACACACACAAGCAGTGCCAACATATGCCGTGAACATGAACTAAGTTAATATAAGCATGCGTGGCACTCAGTAACAAGTAAACTAACAGGATACTTATTAAAGAGAATTGCAGAGAAGAGATCCACAGACACCACTGCAGATTTAAACAGATTTTTTTTTAATTGCTATGACTTTTTCACAGCTTTTTACCTACATCTGATAAAACCTGAATAATTCTTTACTTTACTTCACTTCACAAAGAGACCATATGTCCTGTGGGAAAAAGTAAGTATCTTGTGGCTTTTTTGTTTCAGGTTTTTCCGCATTACTTTGAGCTTTCAGTCACTGTATGTAGTGTGACAGACAGAGAGAGGAGTAATGAATGTATTGTTTATCACACACACACACACACAGAGTGATGATATTACATGTGATGCTCCACAGTCATTGTATTATGCAGCTAAAAAGTTCAGATTGTTGTTTATTATAATGGTAATTACAACAATTTCGCCTCATGTTTTCAGACTCTTTCATCTGCTATTTTGAAGGGCTGCTGTCATGTGGCACTTTTTCCCAGCTCTTACTTCGTGGCTACTTTCCAGCCTACATTTGAGAAATAAAATGTTTGTTGTCCTTTTGTCAACTTTTTCTGCTGCATCAAAGGAACTCTGTTCTTCTGTTCTGAGCTTGATCTGTCTCCTGACCTATGCAGGCCCATTTTTTCTCAGTCGTTTGTTTGGAAGACTTGCACTAGGAAGAAATGATATCGCTGCAGTTTTCTGCCTCCTAATGATGCCACCTGCTGTGCTCTTTAAAACTTTTGTGTCTAATGTCCTGTTCTCTCTGGCTGTTCCTGACAGCCATCGGATTGTGCACGTCGTGTCTCATTTTTAAGCATGTCCAGCCATTTAAAGTGAACACGAGTCGACGTCAAGTTGCAGTGAATCTAAAAGATTTTTGGATGCGCCCCAGTGTGATTTAAAGTTTTTGAACAATTATTGCCTCAAAACATTTCAGCTTTTCATTTCTAATTAATTTGTAAACAACTGTGAACCAAAAAGGAACACACTTGAACATTTATGGGTTAGTGTTTGTAGATCACAAACAAAAACGTCCCAATTCAATCTATTTCAGATGAAGATAGGGGATTTGTATCTTCCAGAAGTGGTTGGTGAAGAAAACAAGCATTGTGAGCTCAACTTCTACCTTCATAGATGTTTGATTTTGTCCTGATGAGTAAAAAAAGAGTAAAAACCCCTGAGAAAAACGAGTCTGGCATCTTTTAAGCTCTTTTTAATCACAGCTGAGTAATACCAGTCTTTTTTCTGTTCAGTATTACTAATTATTGGATTTTCTTAATTTGCCTTCTTTTCCTTTTTAAAAGTAGGGTTACATTGAGAACACTGACTCTTATAGCATATCTTGTTTTCATGCCTTTTTGGAATGATTCATCTAATTATATCCCCAATCAGCTCACAGTGGCTAATGTCACACGTCATTAGGCCCTGTTAGCAGTAATTCTTCCAGCGCTGTAATCAGCCCTCATATAGAGGCCTTTGTTGTCTTGATTACTGTGCCCTTTGTAAGGTCTGCTCCATCCTGGCCAAACTACACACACATACACTCACATGATATTGACATGGATGGGTTATTACTGGGCACAGGTCCAAGTGTTCAGAGGGCTCCTGGGTCAGAGCATGAAGTGACTGTTAGCATTTCTTGTTGTCAGTCAAATGACTACAAAGAGACACAAAAAAACCACAAAGATACACTGAATGATCATAAAGAGACACTGGAAGCTCACATACATGCTTTGTTTATCATCACATACACATGAATGGGTCACTGTTTAGGTCCACTGGGCTCAGGCTCAAGTGTTCAGAGGGCTCCTGGGTCAGAGCATTTGTTTAAAGTGACTGTTAACATTTCTTTTTGATAATCAAATGGCTACAAAGAGACGCAAACCATCACAAAAAGACACAAACTACAACAAAGGGGCAGAATACGGCCACAAAATCCCCCTCATAAAATGACAGAGCCGCAAAAAAACCCACAAAGAGACACAAAGACATGGAAAATGTCCACAAAGAGTAACAAAATGAAAACAAAGAGGTGCCAAACAACCACGAAAAGGATGCAAAACAACTACAAAGACATGAATAATGTCCACAAATAAAAACAAAATGACAACAGAGGCAGCAACAACCACAAAAAGGTGCCAAATAACCACAAATAGACGCCAAGAGGTGGAAAATGACCACAGAGACAAAAAAGCATACACATAAAAGCACAATGACAATAAGAAGCACCACACAACTAAAAATAGATGCAAAACAACCACAAGAAGGTGGAAGACAACACCTAAACAATCACAAAGGTGCATGGAATGACCACAAAGAGACACATAGAGATGGAAAATGACCATAAATAGGAACAAAATGGCACCAAACAACCACAGAAAGATGCAAAACAAGTCATAAAGAGGTGGAAAATGACCACAAAGAGACAAAAAAGGGCCACAAATTAAAGCAAGGTGACAATAAAGAGGTGCCACACAACTAAAGAGAGTTGCAAAACAACCACAAGGAGGTGGAAAACAACCTCCAAACAACCACAAAGGTGCATCGAATGACCAGAAAGGGGCCATAAACAAATGGAAAATGACATAAAACAGCCACAAATAGAAACAAAATGACAACAAAGAGGTGCCAACAACCACGAAGAGACACAAAACAACCACACAGATGCACAGAATGACCACAAAGTGACAGAAACAATTACAAAGCGATAGAAAACAACACCTAAACAATCACAAAGAGACACAAATTAACAACAAAAACACACAAATGACAACGAAGAGACAGAAAACAGACAGAAAATCCCACAATATGACCACAAAGAGCTGGAAAATAACTAAAATGAGACACACAAAAAAACCATCCAGACAAAAAGCAACCACAAAGAGATGGAAAACAGCTACAAATAAAAGCAAAATGACAATAAAGAGGTGCCATACAACTTTAAAGATATGCAAAACAACCACAAAGATGTACAGAGGGACCACAAACCAGAGATGGGACCAAGTCACACGTGCAAGTCTCAAGTAAGTCTCAAGTCATTTTTTTCTTGGGCAAGTCAAGTCAAGTCAAGTCACAGGTTATGTCAAGTCAAGTCAAGTCAAGTCCTGTAATAGGTCAAGTCAAGTCCAAGTCAAGTCACCTTATTACTGTAATTTTACCTGCAGAATCTGATCTTAATAAAGTGGAAAGACAAGATATAAGTAACTGTCAGTAAACATTTAAGCTCATTTAACCCTGTGTTGCTCATTCATAAAATGTACAGCCGGTCTTGTGATGAACCAGTCGGAATGTTCGCTCACGTTTTCTGGGGTTAATGTTAGCAAATAAATTAAAAAACAAATTACACCAAACCAACCCACCCCCCCCACCCCACCCCCGTATCGTATCAAGCTAACGTTAGCTAACTACCGACTAACCAGATAATATTAGCTAATTGACAAGCACTTACTGGGCAGAATGGCTCTTCAAATGACGAACAAAGTTTGAAGTTGTCGCCTGGCTGATGTTTATGCCGCATGTCTTGCACTGTGCTGTTCGTCTTTTGCCGTCATAATGGGATTTCCGAAAGCCGAAGACAATGACTCTCGGTACGCCTCCCGCTGACATGTTGATGCCTATGTGATATAAGAGGGCCTATTTCTCCAATAAACATGTAAGGTACGTAGAGAGGGCATGACTGATTGACAGGGTAGTGATCCAATCATGATAACGCCATTCTCAGCCTGCGCTCCTACCGGGTAATCAACATTATTTTTTAAATTAATTTATTAATTTTATATTCTAACCGAAAACATGATGTGAATAACACTCAAGTCATTCAAGTCATCGTGTCTCAAGTCAAGTCAAGTCCTGAGTCTTTAACTTCCAAGTCCGAGTCAAGTCTCAAGTCTTTTATTTTTTGTCAAGTCAAGTCACAAGTCATCAAAACAGCGACTCGAGTCGACTCGAGTCCAAGTCACAATGACTCAAGTCCCCATCTCTGCCACAAACAGACACAAATTGACCATAAGGAGATGCAAACAACTACCAAATAACCACAAAGAGACACACGGGGGTTTGCATGTTGTACCCAGGGGCCCATTCTGTCCATGCATATCGATATGATTTGTGTTGTCTTAGTGCAGCAAAGGAAATCCACACACACACACACACACACACACACACACACACGCAGGAGGGAAGTGATGCAGGACAAAACGCCAAATTCGGCTCTAATTTGTTGTGTTCCTATCTGGGTCTGTGATATAATTAACATTCACAGTCTGCCACTCCATAGTCCACAGTGACTTGTTCTCATTGAGAAGTTCACAAGGTACTTCTTTACTGCCACAGCCTGCGGATTAGTTGCCATGGAGACAAAGCTGTCGGAAGTCAGGAGGAATACGTTACCCGATACTTGTGTTTGCTTCCTCCGGTGGAGGATACGTTACGGAAAAGTTTGAAGAGTGTTGCTGACAGAGGCTCGGTAGCTCTCTGGGACTCAGTGTGTTTGGAAAAACATCTCCTCTTCGGAAAAACATCTCCTCTTCGGAAAAACATCTCCTCTTCCTGCCCATCCAGCTCCTCGTGCTCCCTGGCTTATTCATGAAGTTGATTCTTTATGTTCTGGTAGAGATTTTCCACTTTTTACACCTAATTTAATGGAGAGATTAAAAGCAAACTGTGCAACGGTTAAAACAGAGAGAAAGGATCAGAGCCCTGCATTAATAACCTGATAATTCCCTCATGAATTATTCACTAAGAGGAGCCACAGTATGTTTGCTTTATCTGTCCAGGCCGCGTTAACCTTGAATTGTTTGCACATTACTAACTCTAACTAGATGATACAACTATAGTCCTCAGTTTTTATTCATTAGTACTTAAAAAGACACTTGAGCTGCAAAGCATGTCTTAGATTCAAGACAAAAGCTGCTACAGCACATCCTGTTGTGTATCACCTGCAAACACAGCCTGAGTGCTTTTTATTTTGCCATAACAGGGAGGTTTATTAATAAGGACAGGTGTTTTATAGTCTAATGAGTCATTTTGACTCCTGTGATTCGCTGACAGAATCTTGCATAATCAGATCTATCCCCAGACTTAGTTTTATCCAGGGGTTTGGTTTTGTTTCAACACTGGGGGGCACATATTAAACAGAAATGTTAAGCAAACCTTCACTTATTTTCTGCACTCTGATGGATTTTTATGCACCAATTTGTGCCTTTTCTTCATCGATTTATGGTGGAAATATTATAAGCAACATAGGTGTGTGTGAAGGAATAAAACAGTCCAACACCTCCTGGATTTTCCTCATAAGTCTGAACACAGATAAGTCGATCTCGTCTCTCCTCTACTTCTACCCAGTGTTAATTTCGTTGACGAAAACTATGACGAAAACTTTTCGTTAACAACCTCTTTTCCATGACGAAAATGAGATGATGATGAGCTAAAAATAAATCTTAATAATAAAATCTAGGGCTGCCCCCTAATAGTCAACCAGAGAGGTCATTAATTGGCAAGATTTCATTGGTCGCTTAGTCGAAAAAACAAACAAACGAAATGTAAATGTAAAACTCTGTTAGGAGCTGTGCCTTGTCAAAATGACTGGACCATATGGACCATTAGAATGAACCATATTTGCTTTGGGGGGGGGGTGTGACCAAAATGTTCTATTCCGGTATATTAAGCTATAAATGTACCAAATTTGGCACTTTTATCACAAAAATGAACAATTTTTTAGCTATGCCACCCAATTTATTAGTTTGTTAGCAGTTATACAAAAACTGCCTGACCGATTTTCACAAAATTCGGTGGAGGGATGTAACACATGCCAACTTAGAATACATTAAATTATGGTGTTGATCCGACTCAGGGGGCATGTCCACGGGCTGCCCACACGTGGCCGCCCATTCACTTCCATTCATTTTTTGGATGAGGATTATGTGAAAACTGTCTAACCGATTTTCACAGAACTTGGAGGCATGTAGCATGGTCCAACTTAGAAGCCATTACATGTTGGAGTGGATCCAATTAACAGGACAGGTCCAGGGGCAGGTAGGATTCAATTGCCTACTCTGGCCACCAGGGGGCCAGTTTCTGATGCCCCAATATCCAGATTTGTTCTAAATATATTTGTCAACACATCTGCCAAATTCGGTGCTTTTATCACAAAAATGAATGATTTTATAGCTATGCCACCCCACTATGGGAGCTGTGCCTTGTCAAAATGACTGGACCATGTGGGAATTTAATTTGAAAGGACAGACACAGGAAGTGGCCACGCTCAGCAGTCAGACAGGAGTCAGGTTACAAACCAATCACAGCCAACAGATATCTTTCCCTTCTTCTGTAAATATTTAGTCTGATAAATACGGAAAAGTTGGTCATGTTAGTGCAGGGCTACCCAGAGCTTTACATCTGTCCCACAGACGATAGGCCTACACACTTATAAACAGCTCCTGGAAGAAGATCAGCTCTGCATGGTGCTTGTTAAGGTTGCTTAGCAACTTCAGACGCAACCTGCAAAAAAATGCTTTGGGTTGTTTATATTTTTCTTAAATAATGCCTTGTCATCTTTGGTAGCCCTGAGCCCAGGATAAAGTGACGGTGCACTTGGTAAATAGTGCTGGTAGACAGTGGAAGAGAAGAACTCTGTCTGAAGCAGGCAGCCAATAGCAGGCTTGTTCACACAGTCTCCATCCTGTGAGTCAGACAAGCATTGACACAGTAAAGCCTCTTTACTCCCTGTTGATAATGGTGATACTGGAGTAACTGGAGTGTCAGCTCGCAGTTTTGAAGTTGGCCACCGGGAGCTAAATGAGCCATTTAGTGTGTCTGTGGTGAAAGGACAGAGCTGGATGACTTCCCTGTGTACAGGATTAAAAATCCACACTCCCTGAAGAAACAAGTCTGAACAAGATGTCTCAAAATATATATATGGGATTTTTTTTTTTTAGTCTTTAAATGTTGTAGGTGTTTCTTTATGTGGGAGAAAATAAACCAGCCAGACTGTGTTTAGTTTTCAATTTTGCCCTTAAAGGAGAAGGTTGGAGGGAATCTATATTTTCTTCGTCAGTGAATCCTGTAAAAAGACCAAAGCCAACATGAACTGATCCAAATACAAACCAAAGCTGGACATAGCTTATTCCTCTGTGCCATAGACCTGTTTTTTCCAACCTGGAGGTTGGACCCAGACTCTGGACTGTTGTCTTTGTGGGTTATTTGATTTTATTTAGGTTTTACATTTTAATGTTCTTATGCACTTTGGTGATGTCTTTTTTGTGCAGCACTTTGATCAGCTTAAGCTTTGTTTTAAAGGTCCACTGTGTGGGATTTAAGGGGACATAATATAATAAGTATGTTTTCTCACCTGAAAATAAGATTACCTAAGTGTGCTTGTTTGGTTCGATTAATACAAACCAAGGTCTGTTTTCGCTGTCAATCGAACCCTGGTATGGACCAAACAACCAAGCCAAGACTGCTCTGACTGTTGGACCTCAGTCCGCTTCCAAACAGACTCCACAGGATTTTATGATAACAGATATGTGATTTTAACAACAGCTACACCGGTAATAAATCCATCTGCTGATCATGAAATCTGTCCATTATCTCATAATTGATCCTGATAAAGGGCTATGTATATCCCATGACCTATTATGCTCATGCATAACCATGGTAACATATATGCACGTCAGTAAGGCTATTTTCCCTGCAAAGAGCTGTTAAGACTGCCATCACTGTATCCAACTCCATGTACTTTGTCTGTTCATTAAGTCCATTAAAAAGTGTGACAGTGACCCCACAGTATTAAGTCCTGAATCCAGGGCAGGAATTTCACGAGGGCCACGAGGACCATGGCTCTCGTGCCCTCCTCATTTGGCCCTGTGCCCTTGAAAAAAATATCTGCCCTAAGGCCACAGTGGCCTTGATGCCCCGCCTGCACTGCCCCAGGTGATTTTGCGGTTTTCTCCTCTGCCTCTTTCCTGTCAACACGGCTTTGACACCTGCGTCTATTGAGAAAAAAAATGCGATGACATCCTGGACTCTTATTGAGCAACATCAAATGAGACGATGCGTACATCACCAGAGGGGGGTTTGATTCCAGCCTGGCATGAATGGGCTGTAACGACAGTTTGACACCAATCTAAACAACCCAGCAACCCAAGCGAGTTTAATCAACACCGTAATAACAGTAAGCTCCGCCATTATCAGCGTTACTTTTTAAAGTTTCTGTTTCATGTATCATCATTGTGCAGCGGTGGGGCCGCAGTGCAGATGAAGGGAATATAACTTCAAGATGACTCTAGTTAACGACAGCTACACTTGTTACTGTGAGTAAGTGCGATAAAACCTCTGCCAGCCAAGCCAGTACTTTATCAATACATGTGATCAGCATGTAGAAAGCCTATTTCAATCCGCTCTGTCCACAGTCTCTCATTCTCTGCTATTATGATTTATGATCATGGTCGACACAAGCACATCGCGCTCGTGAGGCTAAAAGCAAAGTGTTAAAGACAAACTAAATGAAAACTGTCTGTATGTAGGCCAACACTTTATCTGAACATGTACTTGAGGCAGCCGACCTGCAGACAGTGAGTGTCCTCAGTAGAAGAGGGACAGAGAGCAGGATGAATGACTGATACTGATGTTTGTCTTCATGCTGAGATAACGTGGCTTTCTTCACTCAGTATTGTGATGTCAGGAGGAATATTTATATTCCAGTGAGATATTATTGGGTTTTAAATAGTAACTTTGTTGTTGCAAACATGAGTGTTGCTGCCATGGACTGTATAAACTATATCCTGTGTAACTGACCTATAAGGAAAGCATCAGGTGGTGAGGTGTGTGCATGTGTGTGTGTGGAGGAGAGGAGAGAGGGAGATGCTGGTAGAGAGATAGTGTGTGTTGTTAGATACTGTTAATGTCACTTATTATGCTTCTGTGCATTGATAGCTCTTTTTAATCTGTTTCTGCATCAGGTTGAGGAGGGCCATGCCTGTGTATATATAAATATATATATGTGTATGCAAAATAAAAAAAGTGGATCGGTTGCTCGCTGCTAAAAATGTCTCCCGTCGACATGATCTGGTTTTGAAATGCGGCCCAGTTGAAACAGTAATTCAATAGCCCTGGTGTAGTTTGTTTGTTTGTAGCTGTCTAACAACACATCAAAAATAGGCTAATTGTAAGCCAGTCTCGTTCAGTGAATCAGTTGTACATGTACACTCAAAAAATATTTAGGCCTAATATTTAAGATTGTTTGCTTATAAATACATGAATCTGGTTGTTCTATATTTAGAACACATTGGGTTTATTAGTGCTATTAAATAAATCACATTATTGCTTATTATACTCATTATTATTACATTTCACAGATAGTTATACATCGTTAGTCGTTAAATTCATTATGAACGTGGACTTAAAATCATTGTTTTATTTTATGGCCTTGCTGCCCTGGCTTTTGGACTTTGTGCCCTCAAAAAATTGACAACACGGAAGCCCCTCTTGCCCCTAAAATGACGAAATTCCAGGCCTGCCTGAATCACTACTGTGCAAGATGCCTTCTTTTCAGCCTGTCTCTGCTAGTCATTATCTATAAAATGTGATTGATTTGCAGTCTAATAACAGCCTACTAATAATGCTTACAATCAGTTATTTCTCTATGAGCCAAACTGAAGAACATAAAGTATTAAAGTGCTGCTGCATAAACTTCAGTCAGTCACCAGAGTTTGATTTCCCCATGTGGGTCCTGATGATGCAGGATGACAAACACTAAAACTTTCCAATCAACAAGTTACCCTACAGTCAGTAGAACTTCATGTTTACTCCTCTTGCTTTGTTTGCAAAAAGTCACTCAGTGCGTTTACATGCAGCTTGAGAAAATCGAATTATTGGCTTAGTCCAACTGAAATTGGACTATCCGTAGCTGGATAGATAATTTGATTGAAAATAAACTATAGCTGCATGTATCCACTTAGTCTGACTGGAGTCGGACTCGGTGTCCTGCACATGCACCACTTTTTCTTTCGCGGACTTTCACCCTGAAGAAGAAGGAGATGACATAGCAGCAGTGCAGTAACTCCCAGAAAAACGAACAAACATGGCGATGAGAAGCAGAAGACGCACTTCTGGATGGACGAGGAAACTATATCCACCTCTTCATTTGTTGTTAGCTTCCTCCTCGGGTCAACCGGAACCAGTTCAATACGCACTATATTAAAAAGGACACATTGCCAACTATCGAGGTGGAGTCAGACGTACTTGGTTAGAAATTGGATTTTCTCTTCTGCATGTATATGCAGACAAGACGAGAAGTCCGACTTAGCTCGACTACTGCGTGCATGTAAAAATATTAAGTGTGTACAGGAACCAAAACTAAAATGCAACAATTTATAATTTTTTTCCCTCTGGTGCTGATCAAATGAACCCAAATACAGGTGTGAAAGCACGCTCAGAATGGGCCACATAGGGCTATTTGCATGAGCCACTTTAGTTAGCAGCCCCTCTGAAACAAGAAGCGCTGGAAAAACACAGATTTTTTAACATAAAATTGGAGAGGAAGAGACCTCTGCAGATAATTATGCTCACAGTAAAAACCTCCTGAACATCTGGACCTTAAGTTATCAGAGAATAAAGGCGCGAGCACATTGTCAAGCACTGGGCTAGCAGTCAATATGCAATGTGCCGAACAGCAACAGATTTGTAACATGAAACTGCTTCTCAGTGTTATTACCAGTTTAAATCAACTGGTCCATTTGTTTTGGAGAGGAAGAGACCTCTGCGGATAATTCAGCGCTCTGTAAAAACTTCCTGAAAAATAAACACTGCAGGGATCCTGACCGAGAGTTAAAACTTGGCACATGTGAGTAATCTGCAATTGTCACTGCTAGATGTCACTAAATCCCACACACTGCTCCTTTAAATGTGCTCCAAATAAACTATACATACTTACTAATAAAAGACAAAATAAATTCAAGGGGTTATGAAATGAGGAGAAAGAAGAAAAATAATTCTGCTACACAAAGTTATGTTTGTTTTGTCAGACTGTCCTGTGATATTTCTTTTGGTTTTGTTAATTGCTGCATAATTTGACTTATTCAGGTACAAATGAACAAAAAAAAAATCAGTCTTTGTCATTATGGCTTGGCTAATGAGGCTTGAGGCTGAGCGCCACAGACGGGGTAGGGAAGTGCAGAAGTGTTGAGAGACGGACTAACACCCTGTTGGTTTAGGTCTTTTCATGGGATTTAATGACAATGAGAAAAATATGGAATGAGAGAGAAAATGTAGCTGCATTGAAAATACAGTATCTACAGTGTGATGACTCAAGATTCATGATTATTTTATTTGTCTCTGGGGATTTTTGTCTCAGTCACAGAGGTTGCCACATGCAGCAGCACTGCTGTCCAGGTAGGCGACCTGCAAAGCAGCGCCACCGGGGACGCAAAGTGACAAATGAAAGAAACTCCCAACATGATATATGTAAATTGTCATGTGTCGGGCCACTACGTGACTCCAGAACATCTTCTGAAGTGTCTGCTTTTGTTCTGATTTTCCACTAATTTACTCAGGATTGTCTTTAATCTGTGGTGTTGGTACGTATCCCAGGAGGTCGGGTCAGGAAAGAAAGCAGTCGTCACAAAGCAAGCCTGTTTTTTTTTATTATATTACATCAGTCTCAGGTTTGTTTGTTGTTAAAATTCATTGTAGCACATCATGCACTCATGATGCCACCCCTCCTCCACAGCACTCACATCCACAATAACAACACATTTCTCACCACATGACAAATAAAACAGCTGTGTTGATAATAAGCTCCAGAGACGTCTCGTGCACTTAAAAGAAAGTCTAAAATTATCCACCGTAGCAGCTATTACAGTAGCTTCTGAATTATCAAAGCCAAACATGTGCGGATGTTTTTCAATATGAGATAGATATGACTATCATTATTTCATAATGGCATTGTAGTTGAAAGGACATGGACGCAGGGCAGCACACATCCAATCAACTGCCTGGTACTTTGTAGCAACATCTTTGAAAGAAAATGATCGTGTTCAGTGAAACATGTAATTGCATTCAGAAAAAATTTGCACACATTTGATGATCAAACCCTTTTCTCTCAGCGAGCAAATGTGAGCTGACCCGTGCTGCATCAGGGCAGATCAGCTGCTCCTCCAAGGGTGGTGTGTAAGTGAGAGAAAAGTGAGACATACATTTAATAGCTTCTCATCACTGTCCCTATTATAGAGACTACACTGTACATGGTATAGCAAGCAAGTAATAACAGAGTACAGTTAAAACTCATTAATGATCTCAGACTTAGAAAAGTCACTGTAAGATCAGAAATGAGTTTGAGCATAATGCACCGCTGGTTCCCTCATCTTTAAGCCAATGTTTTTTTGAATGGGTGTTTGGTTTGATAAGGACCAAGGTCTGTGCTTAACACAAGTTTAAGAGACTTTCACATTTTATTCCATGACATTAAATACATCAGTAAATGCCCCACTCATTCACTTTAAAGCTTTTATGTGTCTTAAAAAAGACGGCTGCTAACAAGACGCTAAATAAGATAGAACGTCATCACACCAAACACGTCTTTACAGCCTCGTTGTGGTGCTGAAGTTAAAGGAGCTATATGTAAGAAATCTAAAGCAAATAGTCATAAAATTCTCCTAATATGTCACAGAGACTAAGGAATAATGTTCATATAACATACTGATCTCACCGACAACAATAGTACAGCCAAAATATTTGCATTTAAAAAAAATTTTTGCGGTCCGCAAATCATGTTTATGTTTTGAATTTGTGTTTTGGCCTGTTGCACCACCCACTGCCGTCTACCAGTCATGCAGTCAGTAGAGTCTCAGCATCAGTTACAGTTACAACTGAGCTACAGCAGTACGGCAAGCAGCATTAGCAGTGTCCCGGTACACAGCATTAGCAGTCTCCTCAGCTGTATTGCGGCAGCAGCGTTAGCAGCAGAGAAGCCGGACTTGCTCGAACGGTCCCCTGGAAAACCGAAGATCAAGAACGCGGCGACGCGGCCCTGCCACAGCAGCCACCCATGGGCAAACAAATCAGTACAACCTCGAATCTGTAGGGGAGGGGGGGCGGACACGACTCGCGGCAGTATTTTGAATTTGAGTGCAGTAACCGTTTTGGCCACATTCTTACATACAGCGCCTTTAAGACCTGTGACCATAAGATTTTTACTTCTGGTGAATGCATTCATAGTTTGCTGAACAAAATGTGTAAGGATCATGAACCTTTGTTTTGCAACAGAACTTATTTTCTGCAAGAATCCAAAAATCAAATGGAAAAAAAATTCCATTTGATTTTTGACGAGGGAACCAGGGTGATCATCATCCCTGCAGCACTTGGGCTGTTCTCACAAACTGTTCATATGTTTTCCTATGAAAAGTAATGCACCCAAATTCATACATATCTTACTATATAATGATACATTTTTCCTCCATTTTGAATTTTCTGAAAAACACTTCAAATGGATCTCTTCCTAGGAAGTTTGAGCGATCTGCATGAAACTGGGTGAACATAATCTAGGGACCAATATCTAAAGTTCCCTCTTGGCAAAAGTTGGAAAACTTACTAAAACTGAGCTTCTATAAGGCAATGAATATTGCGGAGGGCGTGGCTCATCACATAAAGGTGTATAACATCTCAAGGGTTTCACCCATCACCACGCAACTTTGTAGGCATATGACCACACATAATCTGAGGGGACCCCTCCATTATTGACCCCCTCAAACAAAATGGGGGCGCTAGAGAGCTAATTTCTTATCTAGGCCTAACCGCCATATGGATTTTTACTAAACTTGGTAGATATGTAGAACAGGATGCCTCAAGGTGACTGGAGAAATTTAACTCTAATTGGCAACTGGGTGGCGCTATAACAACAGAAAAATGCTTAAAAATGGCTAAAATGACAAGATCTATGGTTGAGCCTTAAGTGGGATTAAGTACAACAATTTACTAACTGAATTATATTCCCAACAACATAATTTCTATGTATTTACATGATAAATAAATTTACTTTGCCATCTGACACTCCCACCCCCCTGCAGGTACTGTGTAATGGTACGGTCCATCTGACATGGGTCAGGTGTGTGGCATGTAAAACCCACAAGTGCCGCTGCAGTATTAGCTAAGTCAGAATGCCACACCAATAATCAGCAGCTACCAAAGGAAAGCCAGAGTACTGAGACAAGAAGAAAATGAAAAGAGCAGAGAGGCAATAACCAAATGTCTGGCAAAAAAAAAAAAAAAAGAAAAAGAAATGAAGAAGCAGCAGGTATGACAGGCGGAGCTGAAGGTGAGAAGTGAGGCAGACTAATTTCTGGTAAGAAAACCTGCTGCAGTGGATTTAAAGCTAAATTTTAAAGCTTTGTTGTCAGACAGGGTGACAAATTACGCTCCAGAGTTACACTAAATTTTGTGGAGGGAAAAAGGGACATTACCATTTTTTAAAATAGTGTAGGCCTGTTTAATTATCTCTGCATACTGTGGTCCCTGAACAGTGTAGATTCCAGATTGAATGAATAAATAAAGAAAGAATATATATATGCTCACTCATGATTTCATCTTATGTTTTAATACCGTGCAGTAATTTCTTCAGTCAGTGTTTGAATGTTTGATTTTACTTTTCTCTTATCATTCATTGGAGGGCTTTCTTTCCACCCAGGACACACGTGACTACCGCTGCTTCTCAACATAAGAAAATAAATTCTTTACACAGAGCTGATACAAAATACATCTGGAAATATGATTAATTAGATTATATTCGCAGGAAAATGTTGCCCCACTCCATATTTCCTAACAGCTGGCCTTCACGGGTGTTGCATGTTTGGAAGCGTCTGAACCTCGAATGAACTTTGAGTCATTTTAAGATACGTCCGCATCACTTCTCTTTTCCTAAACCTTACCTCCGTAACTTTACGTTAATTATGTAACTGTACATTAAGCATGTGACATCATTTGTTGGGTGCTAATTCGATATCATACAAACTGTTGCGCGTGCATTTTTCGTAAGATATCATACAAACCGTTTAGTAAGAATATGCAGCAGCACTCCACTGAATAAGCAAACAAACAAACAAAAATCATTTTGTCTCGTTTACTTTGCAAAATGCTGTATTTTATTTTTCTTTTGGTTTCCTTCACTTCACTATGAACTTTAGGTGTTGTCATACGGCTGGTTGTGCAGCATCAGCATCACCATGGAAACACAATTACATATTTACCAGAGGATTACACAATTATGAGTTATTATTAATACTATTGTTTATGCCCTAAAAGATACAGAGGATAGGTAGTTATTTAATAATCCAGAGGGAAATTAAGGCACCCAGTAGCTTTTTACACAACACATGCAAGGATGGAAAAAAAAATAGGTAAAAAGAATAAAAACAAACCAAAGTGAAATGACAGACTAGTCCCAGGACCACAGAGAGCTGTTACTGCAGTAGATATGATGGTGGTGCAAATTTGTGGTTGACAGTGCAGGTATTGGAGTGTAAGGTGATTATATTAATGTGTAAGAGCAGTGCAGGAGTAATGAATACTTTGCTATGGGTAAAACACTGTCATGTCACAGTTACTGTGAGCACATGGGCGTTGTTTATCTGAACAGGTTTTCAGCTTGGCAGTTTTGGACCTTTATTCCAGCGCCACTATAAAACATGACGACAAAAGGGATACATTAAAAAATACTTTACTGCAGCTCTCCTGGTCGTGTTAAATCCAATTCAGCTTCGTCAGTTTTATAACAGAAGTTGCAGAAGGTAATCGTATCCTACACCACAGAGCAGAGTGTTGCTTCAAAGTCATTTGACACTTAATGCTCGCACAGAAACATGCATGCATGATACATGTTATGACTTAAACATTAACAGACATTAGCAGCTTCGCTCCTCGCAGCCTGTCAGGTTAGATAAGGCCTCACTGGATGCCTTTGGGACTGGGACTGCAGCAAGTTGTACTGTATCTATGTTTTAAATACTATTGACAGCCTCAGGAGAACACGGTGGACCGAGGTCCTTGAGGAGAGATGGAGCTCACACACAGACACGCACACACACCAACACAAAGACACACTTGTACATCAATAGATGTGGCTTGATCCAAGTTGTTTCATGTCTGCTCCGGGGACTTTATCGCCAGTTATCTCTCTGGTGCTCTCTGTCTCCTGGATCAAGCAGGCTTGCCTACACACAGCCACCTGTCTGAACACTCCTCTGATGAGATTACTCACACTGGGATTTCAGCTGTGTTGTTTTGTGCATGTGTTTTGATGTGATACTCTCAATGCTGCAAATGAGGGAGGACAGATGTCTCTGTGTGTTTCTGTGTGGATGTGGGTCTGACTGAAAAAAAATGAAATGCTGGAATTATTTGAAATGCAATGCCTGTTTATTACTATATACTCGGGGAATTCAATGAAATTACACAACAGTGACTGGAGCAAATGCAAATTATTAGATTGAATGCATTATGCACACATTCAGCTGAATGAATGTGTTCAATCTGCACATAAAGAAACTCACTGCATCTCATCACACTTCAACAATTTGTTTAAGATTTCAAACATTCTCAGACATAAAACATAAGAGCACGTCTGCTATTCAGAGATACTGATTAGTGAAATACTTTCTGAATACGCTGTGATTGGATGCACATGCACTCAAGAGTCCATATTTTCACTTTGCAGTACTTGTAGTATAATGAGCAGTGCTGATGTGACAATGAAAGCAGACCGACACATTATGCGCTCACGGACAACCCCCCACCCTGACCCCCGCAAAAAATGATCTCGTAGACTTACTGTATCTATTATGAACGAGAACAAGAGCAATAGATTAAATCAACCTTTCACTTTGGATATATAATATCATCACTTCGTCATTTTATCCCATTAGACATTTTTGTGAAATGTCATGATTGGCATATATATTCCTGATTCTAATCATTTAATTTTGTTTCCAAGTGGACAGTTTTGAAGAAACTCCCTCAAGGTGTTCTTGTGATATCGCATTCATGTGAATGTCAGTGACCTTGCAGCACATTCTCACTCTGACCTCGTCACACATTGACGTGTTTGGTCGTGGCCTTTTCATGCCCACATACGATGTGAAACGTACCCTGGGTGTGTTGGTTGTTGATGTTCTGGGACACCGTGTCAAGTTCCACCTGTTACATGCATTGTCTTCTTTCAAGACACACTTCTGTTTTCACAGGAAATTTAATGTTTACATACAGTCTCTTTATAAAATAAACACGTCGGTGCAACGCCAGGAATTGACCTTTTTTTTCCTTCAACAACAAAAACACGTGGTTAGGTTTTGGAAAAAAGAACAAGGTTTGGCTTTATAATCTTACAGGACGTGAACACCACTCTCTCGGGTGAAAGTCGGTGTTTGTTGGACCCACCCACCCCACTTGGATGTTGGCCGCCTTAACTTTCGTCCTTGTCCTGCTGCGTTTCCCCCTGATGTTGCCGGGCGCCATTAAACTATAACGGCAACTGGTTGCATATCATGCCGACATTAAAGAATGCCTTTTTTTTTGTTGGTTTCTGACGCCCAGAGTCACTGCCCAAGCGCCGGATTTTGACGACTTTGGAGTGAGACTGGGCTCGACCTTGACTTTTGATCTTCAACCACCAAATTCTAATAATGTGATACTTGAGTCCAAGTGGACGTTTGCATCAAATCTGAAGAAGTTCCCTCAAGGCGCTCTTGAGATATTGCATTCATGAGAATGAGATAGACGCACTGTCACAGTGACCTTGATCTTTGACCATTAAATTCTTACCAGTTTGTCCCTCAAGGCATTTTTGAGATATCGTGTTGACAAAAATGAGACTGAGGCAAGGTCACAGTGACCTATGACTTCTGACTATTGCTAAGCCCAAATGAAATTTGTGCCAAATTTGAAGACATTCCTTTAAGGCCTTCTTCACATATTGCATTTATGAGAATGAGACAGACGCAATGTCACAGTGACCCTGAACTTTGACCACCAAATTCTAATGACTTCATTGTTGAGTCCAAGTGGATGTTGGTGCCAAACTGAAGGGAAATTCCCTCAAGGCCTTCTTGACATATAATGTTAACAAAAATGAGACAAATGCAAGGTCACAGTCACCTTGATCTTTGCTCACCAAATTCTAATCAGTTCATTTTTAAATCAAAGTGGACAGTTGTGCCAAATTTGAAGATATTTCAAGTGATATCTCAAGGCCTTCTTGAGATATTGCCTTCATGAGAATGAAACAGATGCAAGGTCACAGTGACTTTCACCTTTGACCATCAAATTCCAATCAGTTTAATGCTGGGTCCAAGTGGATGTTTGAGCCACATTTGAAGAAATTTCCCTCAAGGTGTTCTTGAGATATCGTGTTTAAAAAATGAGACCAATGCGAGGTCACAGTGACCTATGACCTTTGACCATCAAAATCAAATCAGTTCATCCTTGAGTTGAAGTGGACGTTTGTGCCAAATTGTAAGAAAATTCCCTTAAGGTGTTCTTGAGATATCACATTCACGAGAATGAGACAGATTAGGTCACAGTGACCTTCACTTTTGACCATTAAAATCTCATCAGTTCATTGTTGAGTCCGTGTGGATGTTTGTGCCAAATGTAAAGAAATTCCCTTAAAGTGTTCTTGAGATACTGCATTCATGAGATTAGGACAGACAACCTCCAGTCTCAGCTGTCACCAGCGCGGAGGCATAAAAACAAACAATAAAAGAAAGCAGCATGTGCGACTTTGCGAATTTCATCTTCTTGTTTCTTTGTTTTAAACTGCAACTCAGATGGCTTTTGCGTTTTCATTTTCTCTTACTCTAATGCTCTCCACGTGCAATCCTCTCCTCCATTTCTCATATGTTATGTCCCTGTGTTTGTTTGTTTTTGTGTGGGTGGGGCCATTGTGGGCGACTGCCTATGTCGCCTACAGGAAGATCTGCCACTGAATCAAAGGCTCAATTGGCAGTTACATTGCAGACATTTCATGCTTTTCAACCTTGGAAGCATGAAACTGATTTTCACAAATCAGATTTAAAGCACTGATTTGATATTCGACTCAGATTTTAAGACATGTGTCTTAGTCTGGCGGCGCAAATCAGATTTCAGCCTGTGTTTTGTGTGTGGGCATGTACGGCGATGAAATGAGACAATCTAATTTGTTTTTCACTCAGAACCATTGGATACACCATGGAAGGAAACACTCATGAAGTAAACCTCAAAAACATTGCAGCTGTGTCAATTTTATCTGCAGATGAGAATTTGTTAGATAATTTCAGTAAAATGGGTTAAAATAAAAGAACAAACAGTACAATGTGAATAGATGTTTGTTTTTTACAGTATGATGTGATGATGTAGGAGTCATGTACGGTATAAAGAGGATTTCATATCTTTTCATGTATCTCTACCTCAGTGTATGAGACTGTCAACCACCTATCATCATGTTAACAAAGTGGGGGTGGTTGTACATGCATGTGTGCCTCAGTATGTTTTTACATATGCAAGATGTGTGTTGGTGTCTGTGAAATGGATGTATTTACAGCAGCCCCTCCACTGCCGCTTTCCTCCCGGGGGGATTTTTTCTTCCCTTCATGTCCATAAATACATGTCCACACAGAGAGCATATTTGTCTCTTCTTGGGCAGCGTTTGACTGGCAAGCAGGGTAATAACCTTCCAGCTCGGAGGGATTAGCAGCAGAATGCCAACGGCAGCTGTGACACATATGCATACATCATGCTTGCAGGTGCACGGAGGTTTTCACGCTGGCTGTTCAGAGGTGTGGAGAGGAGATCAGAATCGGTCATGAAGCCGCTGACACCCCATGTGGCAGAAATGTTTGATGAATTGATGCAGATATTGATGAAGATGAATAGATGGGGATATTTATAGCGGTAAATTACCCCTCTGTGCCAGGTTGGAAATATTTTGTCAGACATGTTGGCAGTGTTTGTTACAGGCTGACTAATGCTGCATCTGGAAGTCACTTCCTTGTCACACTGTGCAGTGATAGAAAATGTAACATGATAGAGAAGGAGATATCAGCTGATGGCTTTTGTGTGATCGGCGGCCACGGGTTATTATATCACATGAATTGGACTAATGAATAAGCCACAAGGTGTAAATAATGGAGGCTAGTCATGCACAGTTTCATCTTGTTAACAGCCTGGATATGTTAATCAGCCTGCTGCCATAACTTCAACACACAGTGACATAGTGATTTATGAACCATTAACCTGGTATGCCATTTGCCACAACATGTGTTTAAGTGAAATGTCACAGCTTGTACTTTCATGTATTCATACCCTGCAACCTAACACTGCTGCTTAACTGGCTTTAAATATTTTGGATGTAAATTCAGATTTGTTTGTTGTCCTACAGTAAATGCACGATAATGTTAACGGAACTGTTCAACCTTTTGGCATGTGCACTTATTCGCTTTCTCACTGACATGAAAAGATTGACACCACTTAAATATCTGTACTGTAAACATGAAGCTACAGCCAGCATCCTGCTTGCCTAGCTTAGCAGTAGCGACTTGGGGAACAGCTAACTTGGCTCTGTTAAAAGGTGAGAAAAAGAAAATTCTGCCAACCAGCACCTCCAAAGTTCACTAATTAACACATTGTTTCTTGTTAAAACTGCAAAAGAAGTGAAAATGACAGTGAAAAATAGATTGCTGTTCTCACTGATGGTTTTCATTGTGAACGTCATGACTGCCAAGATTCCATTTATTTATTTATTTTTCACAAAAACCTGTCAGATACACACAATTATTTAACAAAGCACGCGGCTGGAGGTTGTTTTATTTTACCAAAATACAAAACCACATCAGTACAATATATGGTAATATGTAACGTTATACATCAGCACGCTGTCCACATGGAAGGCAACTGGAGGCAATGGCTTCCAACAAATGCCATGATTTGCACTGTCAATGGCCCCAAACTAGGGCTGTACCTGACTCAGAATTATGTCAGACCAATCAGATTTGGCTGTTAATTCTGCATACTCGACTGTTCGTTTTTTTCCATATAAAGTTTTGAACAGGCTCAGTGGGACACACAGTGACAGCCTACACTGTAACTTAGTAAACAATGGTCCATGGTAAATGGACTGCACTTGGATGGCGCCTTTCTAGTCTTCCGACCACTCAAAGCACTTTTTACACTACATGCCACATTCACACACTGGTGGCCGAGGCTACCCTACAAGATGCCACCTGCTACTCAATAACCAATCACACGCACTCACACACCAATGGAACAGCCATCAGGAGCAATTTAGTGTTCAGTATTTTGCCTACTGCAGACTGGAGGAGCCAGGGATCAAACTGCCGATCTTCCAATTAGTGGGCAACCCGTTATACCTCTGAGCCACAGCCGCCCTGGCTGGAGCCAGAAGCTAACAACGGTCTCTTCCTGTCCAAAACAAACGGACCTGGAGATTTAAACTGGTAAAAACAATGAATAAAACATCAAAAGTGCTGTATCATAGGCAACTGGACTTGCTTGAATTTCTTGACGTTCTTGACGATTCGCCTCTTATGCAAGAAGCTTCTTCAATTCTAAAGGACTGGTGCTGAGTCGAGGGCTTTCATCTTGGCCAGAGAAGACAAATGGTTTGAAAAAGACGTGAAAGAAACCATCTATGTCAAACTGAAAAGACCATCGTTAAATGAGGAGTTGGACTTAGACAACATTTATCACCCACCTACAATGTAGTCTTGGGATCCCCCCAGACAACTTCACACCCGTTCTCACCTGGACCCATCTAACCCTAACGACACACATGAAGACTGGGTGGGTCAACGACTGACCTCAACGACTTCATAAGGGTTCACATCCACACAGGGTTTAAAGCTAAAGCCTGCGACTCTGCACCAGTCCTTCAGAACTGAAGAAGCTTCTTGGATGAAAGGAGAAACGTCTTCAAAAAACTCAAGCAAGTCCAGTTGCATACAATAAAGCACTAAAGATTACCACGACCTGGATGACTGAGAATCTTTAACAACACTGAATAAAGCAGTTTTACGTTATGAATCAGTGCTGCTCTGACACTGTTTGGCATGTTGGAAACGGGCCAGTAGCCCAGCACCTGCTAATACATGCTCACCTATTCTCCCCAATAACTTAAGATACAGACATTCAGGAGGTTTTTAGCGGGAGCCAAACTGTGCTGACCCATGTTCAGTCGCTACCATCTAGTGGACATTTTTGGTAGTGTTGATTTTTGTAAGTTGCGTTTTCCTGAAGTGTCACTATCCATCCTCCATATTGTTTTCAGTAGAACAAAGAGCAGCCTACAGTGTTAATGTAAACTAGTGTTCTCCTTACGTTTAAGCCTTGGAGTAGATGAATGTACTCTGCACATGCTGGTCATTTGCTGCACGTCAGGTTATTAACTAACTGAAAGAAGCATGTCTGTAGAGGTCTATGTGAAGCTAGTAACTGTACGCTTCATATTTTGATGCTTACCTGCAATGTTAGCTGTGAAGAGGGGAGTAAAATTCATCCACATTAAAAGGCAGTTTGCTTTGTTTTATTACAGTGAGTTAATGAGCATTTTGTAGCTGTAAACATTTACATTGTCGCTGTGTTTCATTTATGTGTCTGTGGTGTGTGTGTGCAGGGAATCAATATATTTGTTTGTACTGTATTTTTCAGTTTTACAGAAAAAAACATCAGTAAAGCCACACCACAAGAACACAAGTTTATTGGAGTCTCTGTTCACTATCTGTCTAGCCTTACTCAGATACGCAATTGTGAGGACAGAGTACAAATTATCCAAGAGATCTCTTCCTCTCTGAAGCAGGTGATTTTAACAGGTGGAAACACTGAATAAAGCAGTTTTATGTTAAAAAAAAAAATCTGTGTTTCCAACATTGCATGAAGGGGCTTCTAACTACAGTGGCCGACATGAAAATGCAAATGGCACTTCCTAGAGCCAGTGTTCGGTTTGTCTGTTCTGGGCAACTGTAGAAACATGCCAATGCAACTTGTCAGTCTCCATAAAGGAAGACCTGCTCCCTTTGTCGATAAACAGCTCATTTTAAGGTAACGAAAACACGACAAGTCTTATTTTCAGGTAATTATACACTAAAGAAAACCTACTTACAATATTATGTTGCATTTCTGCCAATATATCCTCCTAAATTCTACACACCAGACCTGTAACGGAGATATATGACATCAGTATTGATCCTCTCACATAATTCTTGTTAGACATTTCAAAATGTCAGACTATTAATTTTGAAGGTAATTCATAACAATCAAATGACAAAATGTCAACACAGCAGTTACACCAGGTGCATAGAAGATAAAACAACAGAAATAAGAGGATGTGTAGGTACAAATTCAAATGTTTATCTGCTCAGAGGGAACACTGTGTGCAGAGGCGTGTATAGGGGCAAAAAGTATTACAAGCACTTATTGAGAAAAGCTTTTAAAACTGAAGTAATTAAATCCCCGGTGTACACACAGAGCTGCTTATATGAGGTCTGTGTCCATCATGTCCTTTTTGTCTTGCCTACTGCTGTTTCTCTGTTTGGATGCAGTTGGCATTTCACACATTCTGTCGTGACTTTCCAGACTGCTCTCCTTGCCATATTAAAATTTTGCAGTTTATTTTGACGATCGCAGCAGCACTTTGGTCACAGATGATTTGGCCTCTTCGGAGCCCCTTTGTAAATCAACTTGCTGAATACCAAACCTCCTTTATAGCTCATAAATGCTGCCACTTAGCGCTAATCCTGACTTACCTATTGAGCTAAATTTTAAATAATGATTAAGTCACTTCAGAATTAAAGTCAGTGCCCTGATTACAGTGTTTGTCTGCCTCCTGTAGTCTTATTATAGTGTTTGACAGTCACAAATAATGCACAACGCTGCTTTGCCCCTGAAAAGCAAGGGACAGCTCTGCAGGCAGCAACTTAAATGTATGAATATTTTAAGAGTCTTTGTTCTTAATATTTCACCACAACCATTGTTTGAGTCTGTTTGTAGCGTAATCACAAGATGACAGGCCGTCTTTAAATATACATGGGAACTATGGTCATGTAAGGTATTTTATTAAGGCTAGATCTATCTTTTGCTTCTGGTGTTGTCTCATTGGAGAACATGAGGAGACACACACCTGCTGATAACAACTTTAAGCCCAATTAGTCTTCTTTTTGTGGAGGCAGCCTGTGCTGTAAAAATGTTATAAATAATTAAAGTTCAATTTCCTCAGTTCACCTTCTCTGATGATGGGTAATTTACCTTTCGGCTGTCTGAACCAGCGCCAAAACAAATAGTAAAAGATGCATGTTTATCCTCTCTTAGCCACACTGGCTGTCTGGTTGCTTCCACTGCTCATTAACAGTGACACAAAGTTCAGATGACTAATGCTAATTGGGCTTAAAGTTGCTTAAATCAGCAGGTATGAGTCTCCTCATCTTCTCAAATGAGACAACACAAGTTTCTGTTTGGCAAGTGACCCCTGTTAGGATGAAGCTAGAATTAGTGGATAATTCATTCCTCAATTAATCAATACTGACATCTGACGTATGACACTCTCCCCAAGAAAATGTGTTCATTCTGGAAATAAACATATTCAAAAAGAGGTCACAAGTTCACTATTAAATGTCCTGAGTGGGAAGATCTGAGTAAATCTGTTTAGATTGAAGTTGGGTCAAGCTGTGCTTTAAATCGAGCCTTTAAAACAAAATGTTTACCGGGCATTTCAGTTTTTGGCAAATGTTAATCAAAGAGGAGCGAGTAGTGCATTAATGAGAACTCCTTTCAAGCACATATGCAAGCGGAGAGGACAAATAATGTATTGGAAATAGAATAAAAAAAACAGTGGTCTTGTTAATCATAATAACAGAAAATATCATCCACTGACTACGTTGACATGCACAATAAAATTCCACTTTTCCACTGAATTTGCTACAGGTTATGTAAACAGCATATTTTAGTACTGATATTCTTAATTAGACCTTTTTCCGAATGTATTGTATTGTTATCGAAGCACATCATGTGTTTCAACATCCAATGGGCTGGTAGTAAAATCGAGTCAAAATGGCCACAGTCGGTGTGTTCGCTCCCTCCCCGCGGAGCCCTGTTCCCATCCTCACGGTGTGTGTACTGTATCTGTATGTGTTTATGCCCCCTCACACACACACATTACAATTGACGGACTTAAGTTTATGTTAAATATGTGATCTAATTCACTGGGCACTATTTCATTCAATATCATATGAACCTCTTTGCGTGCATTTTTGTAAACTAATTATTGCCAACTCTTTTCAAATGAAAGTAGCTCCCAGTAGCTAGAAAAGTTGCTAAAAATCGGCAGATGACGTCATGCACTCATTTGCATACTGATCATCATGCATGCATTCGGTGTAATATGGGAGAGATCAAAAGCCACGTCCTCCGCTGCCACAGGCCCAGCCCTTGTCAGAGCAATGGTGCTGTGCAAAAGGAGAGAGGGGGAGAGATCCATGATGGTTCAAATAAGGGCGCATTCACACCAGAATAGTCCGGGGGACTCGGTTTCGATTGGGCGGGGAATGCTGAAAAATTTCACACCTTCATTTGGTTCGGTTCACTTTCACACTGCACTTTTTAATGCAGACCAAACCGCCTGGTTAACGTCTTGCAGTTACAACAGCTGCTTGTTTGGGGGCGGTATTGCCCGAAATGACCACTGACCAGTGAGAAAAAAAGCATGAGGAAGACGAAAACCCGGCTCATTGATTGGCCAGGACTGAAAATGGAAATCCATCCCCTTCAGCCAGTGTGGTTGCCACAAAAACAATGGGGCAACTGTGATATATAGTCCTCTGACCATATATAAATAAGTGCCTGCACCTCCTCGCTACTCCACGTCTGCCCACGAGACTTTTTTGACCTCTGCTTCTCCTGGTCCGGGCTGTTGTCTGTTTTTTTTTTCTACCCAAAATGCACTGCGCTCTAAGTTACTTCCTCTCTTTGGTTCACTTCCTGTCTTTGGTTTGCATTTCCCACTATAAGCGAACCACACCAGGGTTCCCTTGCAAGTGAACCGAGACCCCCAGTTTTCAAGCAGACCAGGGTTTGTTCGTTTCGTCCGCACCAGAGTTTGAATGAGCGTTCACACCGCTCCAAACAAACTGAACTATCAGTGGAAGCGGACCAGGGTTCCTTTAAAGCGGACCAAATAGCGCCAGTGTGAATGAGTTGCTAAATTTGTCGCTAGTTGCTTTTAGAAATAATGTTGCTAAAAGGGTCTGAAAAGTCGCTTGAAAAGCTCGAAAACACTGCGTTAACTATCACACAAACTGTCGTATGAGAATATGTTGACCTGAGAGGGTGAAGTTTGCTCTGTTGTCATGGAGATGGCTCCATTGACATGTGAGTGATTTTATCCACAACACTTTAAAGTAACATCAAATAAGCTGAAAGATGCTATAAAGCTCCTCTTAATTCTCTGTAGATTCATCACTAGAAGCCACTCCTTTCACATTACACAGTCATTTGATTAATTGTTGACATAATCATTTTGATAAGAGCTGCTTAAAGCTCCGTAAAAAGCTACAGGATCTTAAATATCTAAGGTCAAGAAAAGGCTAAATATTCTTGCTTAAACAAGATGAATCAATCCTTTAAACAGTGAGTGACGTAACAGTGTGTTTGTTAGCTGTTCAGGGTCACTTCTACTTTAAGCCACAAAGCTGCACAGCCTCAAGACAGCAGCAGTAATAATTCTTTTCCTCGATACACAGATTTACAAAACACTTGTGTTGATGGTCTCTTTTCTCTTTTACACAATGAGTGCAGGTAGGCGTAGAGCCATTCTCCTCTGCCGCCCACATTACAAACTCTTTGCATGTGCAGTTTATCAGTTTGGCTCTAAGCTTGGCGTACAGCGTAATTACTTTTCACTGTGTCGTGTTACACAACTGCAGACATCAATTGGCTCATCCACAAACACATGCCTGATGAACAATAGGTTGGCTCACATGCTTTTCATGCTTCCTTAATTGTTTTGTGTCGCCTCATGTAAAATCCCCTTGTTGAATTGATATATTAATTAAATCTTTCAGTTAACAGCTTTAATTAATGCTAAATCATATTGTACGAAGGCATTAAGTCACCACATTCAACTAACAGTGACCCAGGTGTGAGTCGTACCTTTTTAACTCTGTGACTTTGTGGATTTATGTTATTCATTTTTAATGGGTGAATTAATTTTTTTAGTTCATGTTTTATTTACAGTGTTAGCCAGTTGGAAACAATGGCAGGATGTTTTTGTAAGCATCACAGCTCTTCACACATTGTTACCCTGCGATCAATATTTGTGCAGTCTGACCTAAACAGTGGTGAGACTCCTGGGAGGGAAATGTCAGTCTGAGCATCAGCTCATTGGGTCAAAGCCAAATATTTTGTCAACTATTGGATAAACTGACATAAAATTTGACACAGACATTCATGGTCCTCAATGGTGGAAGAAGTATTTACTAAAAATATTCCACTAAAATGACTCATTATTTTGACTGGCTCTTGTTAGTGTTAGAACCTTATCTGATTAGGTCATTGTTTCTGATGCAATAACATTTAAGTTACTTTAAAGTTCTGTATGTAACTTTCAGGTAATCCTTGTTTTTTGTCATGACACCTCTCTCTAAGGGAGCATTCACTCCAGGGTGGTCTGGGGGACTCGGTTCGATTGGGCAGAGAATGCCGAAAAATTTCACACCTTCATTTGGTTCGGTGCACTTTCACAGTGCACTTTCTAAAACGGACCAAACCACCAGGACAACGTCACGCAGTTACAACAGCTGCTCGTTTGGAGGCAGTATTGCCCGAAACAACCACTGACCAGGAAGAAAAAAAGCATGAGGAAGAAGAAAACCATTAAAAAGCATTGATTGGCCAGGACCGAAAACAGAAATCCATCTGCACTGCGTTCTATGTCACTTCCTCTTTGTGGTTCATTTCCTCTCTTTGGTTTGCTGGATAGTCCGTTTGTATTTCCCACTGGAAGCGAACTGTGCCAGGGTTCCCTTGCAAGTGAACCGAGACCCCCAGTGTTCAAGCGGACCAGGGTTCGCACGTTTGGTCCGCACCAGAGTTCGAATGAGCCAGCAGCAGTCAACATCCTCTGTAGCTGTGAGCAGGCACCAGGCCCCCGGGAAGTGCTCTGGGCTTTGAAGCCAATTTTCATAGTGGCCAAAAACAGTGGAATCACAACTGGTCCATCACGTTATGCCATGCAGCCTGAATAGACAGACCTTTTCCCACTGACTTACATGCAAAAGAGATGTCTGTAAATCAGTGGAGAAATTTTTTGGAGTGTCACAACTCTTTCCACAGTCAGATTTGATCCATTCAGTCTGATAACATTTCGAAAGTCTAGCAGAGCCGCACAATTAATTAAGCACTAAAGCTAAAGTTGGCCATTCAGCCGGCGGAGGTCACCCGCTTCAAGTCTCTCATGTGCCTGTTCTATGGGCTGCACAGCGGGGAAGTGATGTCAAACACCCCCGGATCATCAAGACCATTTTATATGTGGCAGTTGGCATCATGCGCCACTTAGCAACTCTCATACGAATGATCAGGGCCCCGCGTTCAACGCTGTATCCAGTTCTTTTCATAAATCCATGGCGGGCACCTACATTGGCTACAACAGTAACTTACAAGAAACTAATTGTGATTGTTGATAGAATACCAGAAAATAAATTACAATCAAATTCAACATCAATCAAGATCAATATTTCACATGTCAGTGTTTCCTCTGGGGAGGGGAGGGAACTGAAGTTATGGTATTTTTGCACTGATCTCAGCTCGTGGACCTTTTTGTGGCTATCTATCCCAGTCACATTGGTGTGTGCCATCCTTCCTTGTTTGTCTGTTGTACTGACGCACCCAAGACAAACTTTTTGTTGCCCAAAGAAGGCGCAGTGCCACAGCAGCCCGAGGATATTGCAAATATAAATACATCAAACTAACATTAAAAAGCTGCTACTTACCTGTAATCTGACAGTGACTCTTTTCAGATATCACAAGAGGAAATCTTGATCTAAACGATACTATATCATTACATAAAGTTAAATCTGTCTGTATGTCACACAAATACATGCCAAAAAGCATGCTCTGCCTGTGCAGCCAGTCCATTGCTATGCCAACAGGACTCAGCACTGCCTATCTGTGACACTGAATAAACCCAACAATTTAGATTTCTGCCTGGCTGTTGTCAAGAATGTGAGGCCACATTTTGCTTCAGGTAAATTTAGACACAGTCGAGGTCATGCTCCAGTTCATTCAGTGCATTCACTTTTCTGTTCTGTTGTCAGTATGCATCTAAATTATAACTATATCTAGAGGTTTTATAACAACATGCGAGAAAAGCGTTACATGAACCTTTTGTTATATCATCCTATTGTGTTTTGAAGATACTGAGAAATTTAAAACTGTTATTCCAAAGCAATTCTTTTTGATGTAATATCTACGGTTATATCATTTTACCACTTCCACAGCAATGCTTTTTCGTAATTTATTCATGATTTGATCTTGTGTTTTCCTATTTCATTTACTCTGCAACGTTAGTTTCTGTTTTATCCAAACACTTAGTCTGTATCTTGATGTGTCTATTTTGGTTTTACTGTCCATAAATCTCAATTTTGTCAGTGAAGCGAATCTTAAATCCCTTGCGAGTCGGCCCAGTTGGGTAAAATCTGTATTTCCCATCAGAGCTGTTGTTATTTATCGTCATGGCTCTGATTCCTCGATGATCTTTGGTGTCATGCAGTTGTGAAAATGTGCTTTCAGTTGGCTCATGCGCCTCACACACAGCTGTGTTTGTGGAAAGTGAAATCTTGACGCCACCTGAGCCTGGCAGATCCTCAGCTTCTGTTTATTGACCCCTGGACACGATGTGATATTGTGGTGTGCTCATGGCCAGAAACTGCTGTGCAGAGTTACAGTAAAGCGACTTTTTAAGATGGTTTGCAGAGTATCAAAGTGCCATTTATTCTGCATGTGGGCTGATAGGATGAAGCTGTTTAATGCCTGAAGACAGTTTTCAAAAAAAGATTCAAAGGCCCAAACCCAGCACACTCCTCGCCCCTACCACTCAGCCCTTACCTCTCTGTTTGTGCATTAATGTCTAGGAGTAGGGTGTCCCAGTTCCTGGATAGAGGGGTGGGGTGAAGTGTTAGGGCTACATAGCCATCTAAACTAAGGTTTTTCAGAGGCACACTCCAAACCAAGTGAGTGTTATGAGAACTCATCTGCAAGATGGCTGCGCAGCAACAAAAGAAACCCGCACATGTATTTTACTCGTTAACAGATTTTAAAAACAACAGTAATCATTGTAATTTGTTTGTTCAATGTTGTTTCAATGTATTATGCTCCTTTTCTTTATTGAAAAGAAAAAATGTCGCAGCATGCTGCTGTCTGCCTAGCTAACTAGCTACCTATCTATTGTTACACCATTATGGCTGATTTGCACCACAGTCCAACATTGTGACATATTCTCCCTGTGATGGCATATAACACCTGAAATTAAACTCAACTCCAGCATCAAAGTTGTTGCACTTGTTACCGCTCCTCGAACACACACACTGTAAAAGTAGTGGCTGAATCTAACGTATCGTCACCAATTGGTTTGTGGACTCCCATTCTGGGAGTTTGTCATTTGGGCCATCACCATCTTGGTTTTCTGGAGCCATACGTGACCATATTTTGGATGAGAGGCTGGCACTGTGGAGGAGCGAGGGGTGGATCTGACTTAAAAGCTGAGGGCACTATCAGCAGACAGCCTGTCACTCAAAGCGGCCCCCCCTTTACTACGTGTAATGTTAGGCCTTAATGTAAACGGATGAGTTATATAAAAATTCACCCGCTGTACAGTTGTCATAAATGTTGAAATTAGCTACAGAGACCAAAACTGGTTATTGTACCAGGCTATAAACATATTTATTTCTGCTCTTCAGTTGGACATTTTAACATATGGGTCTATGGGGATTGACCAGAGAGTGTATAAATAATGGACGTAGCTGACGTGATGTCACCAATTGGTTTGTAATCTGCTGTTCTGAAGTCTCAAGTTCGGCATTTTAGTCATTACCTTCTTGTTTTTTTGGAGTCAGCAGTGACCAGACTTGACTCTGTTTTGTAGCCAGCCTCAAGTGGCCATTAGAGAACTGCAATTTTTGACACTTCCAAGTTGGCGTCATTTTTCAGCCCTTGATGTTGCCACTTGCTTTAATATTTGCCTGTTCTGGCAGGGTAGGAGCACAGGTTGCTAACATTAGCCTACGGAGCAACGCTACTTGCCTAGTAATGAAGCAGGGTTTATTTTTCATTTGATAACTCATTTGATCGATTGACAGTGTGAAACCTGAGTTGTGAGTGAAGTGCACACGTCCATGCTTTTTTTTCTCCATCAGATAAATAGATCGCTGTCCATCCATCCATGATCTGTAACCACTTATCCTATTCAGGGTCACAGGGGGCTGGAGCCGATCCCAGCTGACATTGGTGAAAATCAGGGGATCCTACACCCTGAACAGGTTGCAAGATTATCACAGAGCTGGCACACAAGCCCTTTTTACAAAGAGATCACACTACAGGGCCGCTACAAAGTCCCTTATTTATGCTGCCTTTGCATTTTTACATAGACCTAAACAACAGCTTCATCACATCACTACAGTGTGTGATTTTAGATGCTATGCCGGCATGTGGAAGGAAAAGAGGCATGACAGGCGTGACAGTGTCAGCCTCTAGTATGACATATAACATAGGTATTGGCAGCATTTATAAACAATAACAATGGCATTCAAATGGGAATAACAGTCATTTACTGGCTCTGTTACATGGTTGTTGATCTCGTCCTCTGCTTGGAGGGTAAGGAACTCCAGGACCTCATTGTTTTCCCAATTTTCAGACATTTTCAGCTGCTGTTCTTCTTTGAGTTAGCTGCTAACTGCTGTTAGCTGCTTTTTATATCTCTCGTGGGTGGGTTGCATACATAATGCAATGTCAAAATGTCACACCTGTCTCATCCATTGTCCCATCCTGTAAGCTGTCCCGTTTCGGCGCTGGCACTACCTCTTATGCTGGCTTAAAGGCAAGTAAAGACTATGTCCCCCATTCTGCGATTGTACCTTTTATACGGAGCAGCGAGGCGGCATAATGGCAGGAAATTCCCGCTTCGAGGACACCACGTAAAAGGGGCTACAGAGACAGACAACAATTCATGCTCACATTCACACCTACAGGCAATTTAAAGTCACCAGTCAACCTACCCGGTATGCCTTTGGACTGTAGGGGGAAGGGTATATGTATTGTGATAATACCATTATTGCCAGTCACGCCTGCTTGCTAAAATCATTGCTGATGATGACGATATTGGTGTTGTATCAGGGTCATGATGGTTTGTCCTGTTTCACAGGAGGAGATTTCAACCACTACCTCTCATAACTCTGTTCTGAGGGTTAAAGGAGCACTTGAAAATGAGGTGTAGGGGTTAAAATAAAAAATGGGATTGGCCCAAACTGCAACACCAACAATGTCATAAACTGCACTTTTCATTTCTAGAGTAATTTAGGTAATTAGATTCATATTGCCAGGATGGTAACATGTAGAGACGTCATAAACTAAGGACCACTAACATTGGGTGCGGTTACATGATGACTTCTCATTCAGAATTAAATAAATCTGAATGAAATCATTTGGAATTCAAGTTTTTCCAGGTAGTTTACATGGGAAATATTCATTCCAAATGAGGGTTTACACGGGAGATCAGTTTAATCGCCTCTATTTGGGTCCACGCAAAGTTTGGGGCAGGGAAGGTTTCTGATTGGATAGGGGGCAGGGCGGATGTTACATGTTTACGTTTATCGGAAGAAAACACTGTAGTCCTCGCTCCGGATAACAAGATGCTTGACGATGTCGTTCTTTGTGCCTTTTTCGGGCTTGTTTTGCTTATATTCTTGAAGCAGCAGTACGACAACAACCTTGTTCTGCTAATGCTTCGTCTGTTGAGGAGGAGAAGGGAGGTAGAAGGTCGAAGAAGGGAGATAGAAGAACGTGCTTTGGCGAATGGAGACCAGTGAGTGCAACGTGTCCGACTGCTCTATCTCAGCCCGTTGCTATGCGCGCTATATACGTCATTGCACCAGGAGGGCAAGGAAACGAGCATGCGCAGAAAGACCGGAATGAACTTAAAGAGCAATGAGTGTATACAAGTGCGAGAAATTCTTTCATTCGGAATTAGAAATGGAATATTCCAGCCCCTTACATCGGATTGAATTTTCAATCGCATTGGCCAATTTCATTCCAAATTAGGTGTTTACAAGATCACTTTTAATAGGAATGAACTTTCATTCCGAATGAAAAGGGAATTAAACTGTCCATGTAAACCCACTCATTGACTGATTCATATTTAATAATATGCAGCAATTATAATGTTGGTACATTAATATTTCAAATTACATTTTTTGTCTCAAACACTTATCTTGGGAAATAATATAATCGCCATAATAGCAGAAATTCAGTTTCAATTAATAAGTGATATAGAAATAAACACACAAAATATTAGAAGCAAAGCTGCTCTCGCCTCTGCATCACTGTGAACACTGCCATCATGACTGCACACAAAGGACGCTTCACTGAATCGTGGCGCTGTTACATTGATTTATAGCCTTCTAATAGTGTCCAAGGAGAAAACAGGTTGCCTTGAAACAGGCATATAATGTCTGAAATTTTAACTTGCCCAAAAAAACATCAAGCGTGAAGTGAAATGATTGCAGTTGCATAAGCTAAAGTTCCACCAAGCAAACAGCTCTAAATAATTTGCCAGTCTTGTGGAAAGCCATTCTCATTTCATATGCTCATATTGCTGCTCTGTGCCCACTGCAGTTATCCTTGTAGTCTGTTTTGTCATTTACTGGAGATATTCATAGGAGACTCGTATTGCAGCTTTAAACAAGGGAAAGCAAGCCAGACTCACACCCCTTTATGACTGCATGGAGACCAGAGTGCAGCACAGCACACTTCGTGCATCTCGCTGAGCATGTCAGTCCGGTTACATCCTTTTTTCACATGACAGCGGTTCATAAAGCACCACTGTATATATAAACCCTCCGTCTAACAGAGATGAATTTCATCATGTTGTGTATCATGTTTCCTTGCTGCAGCCAAACCTCCTTTTTTCTCCCTCTGTGTGTTTGTACACGCTGAGGACATCAAAGCCGCCGCCACCCGCGGGGTGCCACTGCACGTTTACTTAGTGCGCTGGTTTGTGTGTGTGTATGTGTGTGTTTATGTGTGTGAATCCAGGCTAGAGATGTGCTGTGTGTGGTGGTTGATGTGTTAGGTCAGGGAATTACATGAATGACTAACAGTAACTGCTTGTCATGTCATGTGTTTTGCTTCGTGGCGTCACAGTATGCTAATGACAATGAGTTTCCTGCTGCATGATTCATCCCAGTCGGTATATTTCATGAATGTGACAGCAGATTGTGCCAATAACTGGCATAAGTAACTTCTAAGTGGGATAAATCTCATGCTGTATGAATATGACATACAGCCTACGTGTTGTGTTTCAGCAATATGGATCATGTTTCAGCACACTCAGCAGCAGAGACAAATATCTATGTCTACATTTGTATAGAGATCAGGATTTAAGCTGTCTCTACACCTTGCTGGATTGTGTATTGGCTGCGATACAGGACTATAGGTGCATCCACGTATTTTTATTCTGCATATAAAAACAGCTGGGTGGAAATGCAGGAATTCAAAAACAAAATGCAATATTAAAGAAAGCTGGCAAAGCTGGTGTATTGATAGAAGTAGAATGCTACAAAGTGCATTAAAAAAACAGACTCTGCAACTAAATCATGAAGTATATGAAGCTTCTGCTCCACTGAAGAGGCAGACAAAAACATCTGATCTGTGTGAAGCGATAATGAGACTGTAAACTCTCTCTAATCACTACTTGAAGCAAACATAAATACCACATTTACATGATGTTTTGACCGTCGCTCTTTTAATACCGTCCTCTTGTTGCACCCTCTTCGTCTGTAATGGTTAGAACAGCACCTGACATGACAATTAGCGCCAGCAACTTGTCTCTTATCTTGTCAATTTATCTTGGTGAACCAACTCCGCATAACAGTGTTGGGCAGAAACACATACAACCCAATCACCAGAATAGAGGTTGGCATTGTACATTTCGGCAAACCAAGGATTTGTTACATTTGTATATTTATGATATGGATGTATGATGATACACCGATCAGCCAAAACATTAAATCCATTGGTGGGTGAAGTGAATAACATTGATCATCTTGTTACAGTGAAATGTTCTGCTGGTAAACCTTGAGTCCTGGCATTCATGTGGATGCAACTTGATGGGCTCCACCCACCCAAACACCACTGCAGACAAAATAAACCCCTTCATAGCAACGGCACTTGTCGATGGCAGTGGCCCCCCAGTAGGACAGTGCACCATGCCACACCACAAAAAATGCTCAGGCATGCATGACCCAAGGAACTGGACAAAGAGCTCAAGGTGTCAACCTGGCCTCCAAATACCCCAGATCCCAACCTGATCGAACATTCGAGGGAAGTGCTGGTGCCCCAGAGGTACCCCAGATTTACGGTGGTTTCTCCTTGGACTGGACTTGGCTCTGACCTGTTAAGGCATGGACACAGGACCTCTGGGGGGTAACCTTTGGTGTCTGGCACCAGAGCATTAGCTTCAGATCTTTTGAGTCCTGTGGGTTGTAAGGTGGGGAACCAGCATGTCCCACAGATGTTTGATCAGATTGGGATCTGCTGAATTTGTAGACCAGGTTGATGCCTTGAGCTCTTTGTCACATTCCTCGCACCAATCCTGAGCAGTTTTGTGGTGTGGCATGGCGCATTGTCCTGTTGAGGGGCCACAGCTAGCCTGGTTCCAGACCATAGACCCCGCCCACTCAACTGAGTAGGCTTGCATTACTGGTCTGGCATACTTCAATGAATTTGCGATTTATCTCGTCCAAATGATGGATGGACCAATGAACGCCGGGGGTCTAGCGATTAGCCAATCAGCGCCACGCTGATGTCAAGCTGTACGCCGGTGGGTAACTGGTGAGGATAGCAACAATGGCGACCGCTACAGATCCTACAGACCACATTAACGATGCTATTGAGGTATTTCGCCACTACTCGCGTTAATGGAGGACCAAATTAAGGATTTATCAGCGATGCAGCTGGGCATGCACGACGACGGAGACATTTTAAACGGGCAATGCTCACTTGTTTTCGGCACCCCCGAGGCATGGATACTAATGACGTCAGATTCTGGGTGAGTCGTTGATCTCTACTGATTGGTTAGGGAAAAAATCAAATTCCCTCCCCCTTGTAAATCGCCTTCAATGGAAGCCATGTCAGACTGAAGGTTCTGGGAGCTTCAGTCTGACACTCAGGCTAGGCCACAGCTACTGGGGAGTTCCGTTGCCATAATGGGGGGTGCCTGGTCTGCACTGGTGTTCAAGTGGGCGGAGCATGTCAGGTGGCATCCACACAAATGTCAGAACCCAAGATTTCCCAAGATGTTCAATGTTCACTGCATTTGTCAGTGGTTTTAATGTTTTGGCTGATTGATGTATGTGGCACAAAAAACACTTGGTTATGGTTAGCAAATGATCATGTTTTGGCTTATAATACCTGCTTTGGTAGCTACAAACACGACTGGATATGTCCCAAACTGTCCTTAAAAAAATCTTGCTTTTATTGCTTCAAACTGCTGGACATGTCCCGAACTCTTGTTAAAAGGTACCCGCATTTGTCGCTAGTAACAGAGCTGGACATGTCCCAAACTCTTGTTAAAAAATACCTGCTTTTGTTGCCACAAACTCTCTGGACATATTCCACACTCTCATTAAAAAGTACCCGTGACTCTTGCTAGAAACACGGTTAGACAGTTACAGTTAGTTTTTTGTTGCTACAGACACAGCTGGACATGTCCTAACTCTTGTTAAAACATATCCACTATTACTGCTACAGACACAGCTGGGCATGTCCCTGTTAAAACACCTGCTTTTGTTGGTCTCCAACCGTTGCTGCTGTCTGCTGCTTGGCAACGGTCCTGCAGCCATTTAGGCACAAAACCACTTGGTTAGTGTTAGGAAAAGATCATGTTTGGGCTTAAAATACCTGGTTTGGTTGCTAGAAACATCGCTGAAAATGTCCAGAACTCTCATTAACAATTTGTTGGTCTCATACAGTGATCAGCTGTTATGTTTCAGTGTCATGTTGTCCACCATCCACCGTCCATCTGAACAGGTCATACATACTGTATGAAATATACAAATGTAACACAGCCATGGTTTTCAGCAATGCACAATGCCAACGTCTTAAAGCCTTTGCACACAGAGTCTATTTTCTCTGCGTAACGTTTTTTTTTTACTTGACATCTGATAAAAAAACATTACACAGAGACACATTTCCTCCCCTGCTCCTCTCCACTGGAGTTACCTTCTTGGCCGCTGCCACTCTTTCCTCACGTCTGACATTTGGCAACGCAGCTGAAGGGGCCAAGCTGTCCTCCCTCTCTGTCTCAACACTTTCTCTCTCTCTCTCTCTCTCTCTCTCTCTGTCTGTGTGCTGTCCACATCCTCCTCCTCATCATCATTATCCACCTGAATATTCCTATCTGAACTGTTGAAAGTCAGCTATCTGAGTTATGGAATGATCCTCTGTCTTGTCACGGATATGTGTCCCGCCGCCACATTTTCGTCACTGATTCTTAGTCAAAAAACTCTCTAAAGCCTTTTGACGGAAGCTAAAAACACAGAAACCTGTTCCAAAAACTTTGATGAGTGACAAAATTTCGGACGAAAATTTCGGACTGGTGTGCAAAGGCCTTTACTCTGGTGACACGCAATAATTAGCTTTTCCTTTTGCTGATATCTTAATTGATTTGCTTAAAATTTGTGCTGCATATGAATGTAAACCTATTTAGTGAGCACTCTTTTAGCTAGTAACATCATGGTGTTGACTCAGACACTAAACAAAATGATAAAAAAAATATTGGCCCTTTTGCTTGTTGACCTGCATGTAACCCGAACCATTTTTGCGTTTGCTGTAAATACTATTAAAGTTCAGAATCTTACTTATCATTTTGACATTGCCTCATGTCCAGTAACCTTTTTGGAGGAAAGCACTATTAGCCCAGCAGTAGTGTATGCTCTTTTCAACAATGTCAGTCGGTCAGAAAGTCACATCCACTCTCTTAGACCACCACCTCCGCTGCCTGACAAAAATACATGCAGGAGAGGAAACAGAAATCCATTAAATACTCGATGCAGCCATGAACTCAGTCAGTACCTCTGCAGCTCTGAAACGTCCCTGTGGACTCATAAAGCCACTGACCCAGATGGCCACCAGGTTGCAGGGGGGCATGCAGTTATTTTGTGTCAGCAGCAGTGTGGCTTCCCACAACGTTCGCGCTGTGACACACTTTAGGTGAGTTGTTTGTAGTGTGAAAAATCAGTGCCAAGTGTGGCAACATGGATGCTGTGTGACCCAAGTCCAGGTCCAGAGGGGGTGAGGGAGAGGGGAAACATGACTGAAGCCAAGCGTGCAGAGAGCAGCCTGGGTTGTGCGCAAGAACAACCTCTGCATATAGAATGAGTTCCAGGCAGGAGGCAGAGAGGAGAGGAGGAGGAAGCACTAGCGCAAGTGCAGCAAGCTTCTCAGCACTGGTATGTTCACAACACACTAGGTTTTGTGTGCATTTGTGTGAGCATATACATTGTGTGTGTGTGTGTGTATGTGTGTGTGTGAGTGTTATCTGGTTGATGGTAGGGCATGATTGGCGTGTGCACGAGGGATGATGGGGCTGCGAGACACTGATTGGTTCTGCTCCCTCGTAGGGTGTGGCCAGAATATGAATGACTGCTCCTGCCTTTCGCGCTGCCAGGTTTTGGGGACAGTTACCAAGGAGGGATGGGGTGTTTGAGATTGCGCGTGCTGAGGGGAGAGCATCGGAGCTTGTGAGGGAAGGGAGGAAAGAAAAGGGGAGGGGGGTGAACAGAGAGAGAAAGAGAACAGGAGCTTGTGAAGAGAAAGAGGGAGGGAGCTTCAGGCAGCGAGACTGGACTACCGCTCAAACACTGCAGTCTTTCTTTTTGCCTCTCTGTGGAAACTGTCTTTCTCTTCTCCCTGCCTGTCTCTCCTTCTTGCTTATTCTTTTCTCGCTGCTTTGCAATGACCCCAGTGGACACCTTGATCTCCTTGCCCACCTAGAGAAGAGGAGAGAAATGCTGTAGCGGAGGAAGGAGAGACGAGAAGAGGGGACACCGCACACTTTGCTTCACTGATGAGAGTCTGGAAATTAATTAACCGCCGTCAGCACAGAGGGGGGAGCGCAGAGAGGGGCTCAGTGTGAGGTGCAGGGAGAGAATAAGCGGGAGTTGAAGAGGGCGAATTGCTAGATGTGTGAAGAGCAGGCTGTGGAAGAGAGGCAGGGTAACCCCTAGACACTTTTCAGAGACAAAAAGGACAAGTTAGGGCAGATGCAAAAAGAGCGAGGGGGGAACTGGGCAAGGCAGGAATTCAACAGGGATACTAATCCAAGAAGCCAAAGAATGGTCCTTTCACATCCGTTATTCATCCTCTCACGCTTCTTTTCATAACATCATCCTTCCCTCTCATCTCCTTATCTGTTTTCTTTTTGCATGTCAGCAAAAGCACATCGACAACCACATGCCGAACACTCAGCCACGACTTAGACCCAAGCGTAGCATTTCATTCTCAGCTGATGTGATACTGAGTAAAAGAAGTTGATTGGCCGACTCAGGGGTGCCATTACCTCCCGGCCGAGAGCACCTGCTCAGGAATTTCTCATGAGACCAGGTAGGACGTTTCTGGATCATTTCGCCAGCCCAGAACAGCCGGAGAGGTCGAGCCGAAGCCCTCCGGTCGTTTACCTGATTGAAGCGTTAGGAGATGAAACCGCAGACCGGCTTATCTCTCAGAGCATGACACCTGTGTTTGAGCGATTACAGAGAGGGAAACAGGGATGTGCAGATGTGTGTGTGTGTGCTGGGATTATGTCCTAAATACACAGAATTACACAGGTGTTGCGGCAGGATTATGCAGAGTCTCCTGCTGAATATAGTAGCACTGTAGGATTAAAGAGACGAACTCAAGTCAAGTGGATGGCAGCACATTATCTTCTACAGATTAAGTCAGATCAAGTGTGATCACACCTGTGGTAAAATTAAATCAGCTGCTCCAGGGTTTGACAGGGGTTGTAACTATTTTGAGGTAAACTGAGGACAGGTTGAAAAATCACCAAAATCCATCTCTCAGCGCCCAGTGGAATAACTCCTGGTCCCTCGTTGTGGACTTTGCTCAGACCTCAAGTACACAAAGTGACTATCAAAGACTCTTAAAGGCTCATTCAGCTTCCATAATGAGACGCTCGAGCACAGACGAGACTCCGTACCGGCGCAGTCCGTCTCTGGACAGCAAACCTGACACGCCGCCGTTCACTTCTGGGTTTCACCGATTCAGCGGGGAGTTTGAGTACAAGCGGCCACCGTTTGCATTCGGCTTTCACACGACAAAAGGGCCGCAGACGTCCAAGGGGCGCTACGCCCAGGGGAAGAAGTATGTGGTGTTTTACCTGGACCTCTCCTTCATATTCCTCCTAGAACTGCGGCGCTGCAGGATGGCCGAGGGTTGCATGATGGCCCTGCGATACGGAATGGTCTTCTTCAACCTCCTTTTCTGGGTGAGTCCCTTTTTATCTTCTTCTACCTCTGAGTGAGTGTGAGCTTTGGGGGATGTTTGTTTACAAGACAGTGCTTCTTCTGCTTTCTTGACTTTTGCATTTTTTAGTTTCTCTGTTACTCATATTTTTTCTTATCTTGTTGAGAGGGAGTTCTCTTGTGTGTGTCTGTGCAACCAGAGTGATGTGAGAGGAGTAAGGAGGGGGGGAGTGTGAGAAAGAGACAGATCATGCATTTAGATCATGTGTACAAAGCCCACTGTGTGGGTGAGTCGAGCTTTTTCTGTTCCCTATACAGTACTTTAAGTGTGGGTGTACTCTGCATTGTTTGCTGTGTTAAGCTTTGGCATATTTGGAGCTTGCATTATGTGTACACTAGTTAATCACAGTGTTACCACTGTGCTGTAATTCTTCACCTACCTCTGCTTCACCCTCCTCCCTGCACAACAGCGCATTCTCAGCCCATCAAAGCATCTGCTGTCAATCTGCTCTCTCTGGCTGATCGTATCTGTTTGCCGTGGGGACGTTTTGAGCCTTGGTGTCTGTCTGCCTCTGTCAATCCTACTCCGATAGCCCCACAACAGATCACTTTCATTCGCACTGTGAAGCCTGTCATGTTCCACAGCTGAGCTTCACATTGAATGATCTCGATCTCTGCTTCAGCTATGTTTCATTTTGACTCCCCTTTAATGCAATCCATTGCACAACTTGTCACAGAGTTTTGAAGGGATGCTGGCCCTTGTGGTTACCTTGCTGGGATTACTTTGATTTGTCATACTTCTGTTCTTATTGGTTACGGAATAAGATGAGGCCTTGAACGCTGAAATGCAATCTAGCTGCCAAGATGCAATCTCCCTCGGGGAATGAGTGACCTCTTCACCTCTTCATCTTCTCTCAGCTATAAAGTGCTGTCAAAGAGGGGGCGCAGTGTTCGTTATTAGCACACTCTCACGTGTGTGCGTGTCCTTGCGCGGGATTATTAATGACCACATGACCACGCCGAGCTTCTCTTCCTGAGGAGCCAATCGTGTTATAATGCTCCAGGTAAGAACGGAGAAGCTCTTCCAATATAAAACCCGTCTTTGAAAATAACACGTCTGAGTCATAGTGGCAGCTGATGGCGAATGTCAGACCTCAGTGACGGCACCATTTCAGCAGCAATTTACAAGCTGTTAGACGTCCAGTGGTTCGTCCAGACCCAGTTTTTGCACATCTCATTCAAAATTTAGACGGTTGACTTCATGGATTTTGAATGTGACCTCAATATTCTGTTGACAGTCGGGTGGAGGGGAGCTCGAGCCCGACAATCAACACAGATTATGCGAACAATTTCAACTTAACTTCTAGAGAGATGCAGCAAATGAGAATTTACATCCTGCGTGAAAAAGAGGAGCGCAGTACAGTAGGGGCTCTCATCAACGACTCTTGCTTATAGATTATTTATATGAGTGAGATTTCCACCTCCAAAGACTCAGCTGTTAATAAGCTCTCACATAGTGTCTGAGGGAGAGATCTTATCAAAAATAACACAACCATAATCAGTACATAAAAGTAGAAGTGCCATAAAATTCTTCAAAAAATCTATACTTGTGATAAAGCAACCCCTGCGCTATGCAGCATGATATACAGGATTTATTATTGGACTAATTATGGAAAGGTAACTCAGGAAGTGAGAGTTCATCCCAACACTCTTGTAGTTTGACTTTTGCAAATTTTGTCAACTTCACATACATCAGGTGAGCCAGATGTGACTCTGGCGCATTTAACCCTATGGGCCCTAGGTGTTTTTGGGGTATTTTTTCTGCCTTTACTTTATTATAAAGGCTACATACACATGCTATATCTTGTTTTTTTTCATGACAATCTGGGATAACCAGATTTGCCATCATTTCATGTCCTTCCATGTGCCTGTATTTTATATTAATTTTTATATCAATGAAAAAAAAACAAATCCATGTTACTAAATTCTTACATTTTTACATATATCTCACCATAGCAAGTTGGAAAATGACATATTCTGCTATACATGAAGAGGGGAGACTCTCTGGAATCTGGGAATATATGAACTGTGATGGTGGGACATTCTGTCACTTCACAGCTGTCCAAAACATGTGGTTTGTGCCAGGCGGACATGATTGCCAATATTTTTTCATTATTGCAAGAAATTCCATTGACTCATTCACAAGTCAAAAATGTGTTTTATCTGAAAGAAACATGCAATATTTACATCTAAGATCATAGAAAAATAGTCAACCAAGTGCAATGATGTCCTCCAAGATAATATTTGCCACTTTGTTTGCAGTAAACAAAGTTTGTTGTTGTTTTTCAGTTTTAGTTATATATTGGGGGGACATTTTGGGCATTGGGGGGGGACACATGTCCCCCTCAATGTATATGGTGACTACGGCCTTGTCATGTATGCATAATTAGGCTACAGTTGTCTGGGTGCGCAAAGGTGAAGTGGCTGGTCTTGTCATACAAAGTTTGATGGAGTGTCAGCTGGACAATATGGAGATATTTGCATCTTGAAAGCTGGACTACAAATGTGGATAGACAGGGAGAAACACACACAAGCCTAAGACGTGGTAAGATACGATATTCCTCACTATATGAAGTGACTGATAACAAGATCTGTATAATGGATTGTAAAGAAATTCGTCAGGTTTTTATTTTGTAGACAATCAATCTGGATTTATGGCATGATGAGATGACAGCACAATGATGTGTGTGGTATCACTGGAAAGCTCTGCTCCTGTGCTTTCATGTGATATGCATTAGGGCTGGGCGGTATGACAAAATTTTCATATCACAGTTTTAAGAAAAAATCATATCAGTTTCACGATATTTCATGGTATTTTGCTCAGGTTTGGCCAACTTGACATGCTGCTGTGTTGTGCTATGGCCTATTCAAGTGCCGGAATTTGTTATTTACCTGACAACGCCTGAACGCAACACACGCTCTGCTCCATTAATTTGGGCTCCACTGACTGCGTACAGAAGCGACACGTAGAGAAGCCAGTGGGGTTGTTTACCGTTTGCCAAGCCGAGAGGCTGCATGTAGGCTGCATGAAATGTTAAAGCATTTTCCACCTAAGTTATTACATATATTTGAGTTATCTACAAGTTTACTGTACTGTTTGTCATCTACTCGCTTTCAAATGTCCGCCGCGGACATTTACACAATGTCACGGATAAACATGGGTAAATGCATGAAAAAAAATCATCGCATATCACCTCTGATAATGGTTTATTCATTTAAAAACACATTGTGCTCATTTAGCACACTATTTCATGTAGTTTTTATCTGCTGGAGGGTCGCGTAGGGGAGCGTAGTGCGACAAAAATGGAAGAGCCGCGTAAAATAGAGAGTTGTCGCGTGACAGACGGGGGTTGTCACGCTGCTCCCGTTGCCGGTGAAGCCGCTGATTAACGGGGGGGACGAGCTGCTACGGGACTCGCGCTGCAGACGTGTCGCGCCGCTGACGTGCCCGGTGGAGCCCGGCCGTAACTGTCACGGACTCGGGATGGGTCGTCTGCGGTCAGGAAAATGCGGCCCGAGCCGTGCTCTAGTGTGCTTACCTGTGTGTGTGTGCTTTGTCTGTGTGTGTGTGCATCGGGGTGAAACTCTGCCGTGTGCGATACAGAGGACAGAGAATTGTAAACGGCGGTGCGCCGCTGCTAGTTGCATATACGGGAAACACTGCTCTTTTTGGTATGAGTTCTTCTGGGTCATCGTGTACAGTTGCTCTGCTTTCAGGACTCTCTCCAGCAGCCATTCTCGCCTCTAAACTTTTCAATGCGCTCACTCTCACCCGCTCAAGCGTGCCCGTGGTGTGCAGCGGTGAAATGGGTCCCTGCTGAAACACTTTCCCGCCGTGCACGTTCCGGACGTTGTTTGGGCTATTGACCGGTATTGCGGTATATGAAAAATTCATATCATAACGAAAATAAATACCGGTTTTCGGTACAAACCGGTATACCGCCCAGCTCTAATATGCGTGGCATTTCTGTGCGACCCTGCATTCGTGAGTAATCCATCCAACAGTAATGTGTGTGCAGAGCTGTATGAAAGCTCTGTTATACATCATTTTAGTGTAACTTTATCGTTTTTCTTCGCTGTGAAAACATTGGACTACCGACAAGTGCTTGGTCTTGTCGGAAAGCTACAATTCCGCTGTTTCAGGTGATATGCGTGGTGCACAGTCGCGGAGAAAAACTATAGAGAAGAACAAGTGTGAATTTGGACACACTATGCATTGTTTGGGCCCATAGGGTTAAAGGTCCAGTGTGAAGGATTAAGGGGGGGTATATTGGCAGAAATGACATACTTAATAAATTAAGCATGTTTTCTTTAGTGTCTAATCACCTGAATATAAAAATTGTTGTGCTTTCAGTGCTGGAGCACACTCTAGCACAAACTGGACTGTTAGTAAATTCAGAGCGCTGTTGGGTCTACTGTTGAGTTATTCAGAAACCCACACTCTCAGAGCAGCAGAGCATACTCTGGACACTGTCTGGTGAGACAGAGCACCAGAATGCCATGTGGAGTGAATGTGTGATTAACTCATGTAGAAATAGAACGCTCCGTTTCTTCAAATGACAGGGCTCTCATTTTGGTGTAGAGCATCAGATTGGATTTACGAACGCATCTTCAGAGTGAGCCGTTTATATCTACATAGGGAGCTGGTCCTCGTCCATTGAGATCACCATGTTGCAGTGCCATCTTTCTACAATACAAACTAAACACTCGCTCGAAATAGACCCTTCTATTGTTAGTAAACAGATGACGTTTTTTGGTGGGTGTGGCTTAGCCAGAGGCACAACAATTCTCCACAGACATTAGCTAGCAGTAGCACTCTGGTACAAACTGGAGCGTTCATAAATTTGGAGCGTTGTCTGAATGTATCGTTATCCAAAGCGCCGCACTCTAGCACTTTAGGCACTCAGTCTGTGGAGACGGAGCAGCAAAGCGCCAAGCAGAGTGAATGTGTGATTAACTTAACTGCGTTAATTCAAGAAATATAACGCTCTGTTTCTTCGACCAACAGGGCTCTCATTTTAGCGTAGAGTGTCAGACTGAATTTACGAACGCACCATATCAGGTCACTCACTCTCTGGGACCACCAATGTTACTTGAAAACGTAAACACAGACCAACGTGACCAGACTGGCCGACCCGTATGCTCTCACTCAGTGGATGATGTCACAGGAAGCTTTGTGGTTGATTACTATGCCAATCTTACAAAGGAGGACGACACTTAAATGATTTCTTCTAGTGTGTTTGGCTATCGAAGTTAACGTTAGCTAATGGGCTAAAAAGAGAACATTTTAAAAGGGTCTACAGGACCATTGGTGTTTTTGAGTTTTCAGGTCGGCCACCATAGTTAGCAGCCCCTTTGCGACAAGCATTAATGTAGTACTGCTTTAATCAGTGTTTTTACCGGTTTAACTCACCAGGTCAGTTTGTTTTAGAGAAAAAGAGACTTCTGGTAAAATCCTCTTGAATGTCTAAATCAGAAATTTGGTAAGCACATTTTGAGTTATCACAGAAAAAGGTGAGCACACATTGGCAGGTGCTGGGCTGGCGGCCAGTATGCGATGAGCTGAACAGCATTGGAAAAACACTGATTTGTAATGTGTAATTGTTTTATTCAGTGTTTTTACTGGTCTTAATCACCCGTTTGTTTGTGTTGGAGAGGAAGAGACCTCTGCAGATAATTCAGCTCCCGGTATAAACCTCCTGAATAATGAAAACTAAAGAAATTCTAATCAGGGAAGGTTTCAGCTGGTTGCAATCTGCAGTCCTCACCACTAGATGCCACTAAATCTCACACACTGCTCCTCTAAATGTTTTTTAAAACTGACTCTAAACTGGAGAAGAGTTCAGTTAAGATACTGTTCATATCTTTGTGTACAGGTATACTTCATCCTGGCTGAATAAACTGCCTGAGACTCAGTTAGTGGCCTTGAATATAACAAATAGGTCTGTTGGGGAAATCATTCATTAATATATCATCATTGCTGATTTCCCCAAACCTGAAAGTACAGTGGGGTCGGCGAAGCTTCCTCCATTGAAACAGCGATTTCATCAGAGTAATTTACCACCATCAAAGTGAAAGTGTGTGCTCCGGTGCATGTACCATGCACGAAAATAATAATTTTCCATTTTGAAAACATATCACAGGATAACAAGGAATATCAGAGGAGTAATTCTCTGCTTATTTCCTAACGGACAGCGATCATTCTTCTTTGTGAAATATTGATTCTACATTAAAGTTGCTGAGCTACACAGTTGTCATTATTTAGCCCATTTCCCCTGCGATGATATCGGTGAGCAGGCGGAAAACAACAAGCAACAAGGACAAAAAGAGGACACGCTGCCAGGAAAACATATTTTATAAGGAATGAAGATCATCAAGTGTTCACTAGAGGACCCCAACGACAATAAGCCTTCAGACTTTATTGTGTTTACACCCTTGGTGATTTGTAATGTGCAGTATTTAATGACTGCAGTGCAGTGTTATATGTGTTTTTAATCGTGAAATAAAATCAATCAATCAGGACCGTCTTACAACATGTGACAGGTACTTGTAGGAAGGGTGTTCACAAAGGTCTGCATCAGCTGGAAGTGTAAGTCTAGTCTAAATGATTGGGTTCGGTTATTTGTTTAGTAATTAGCTGATTAATTAATTAATTAGTCAAAGAGAAAATGAAGCATTTTGACAACTGCGTAGTTTTAAAACAAGTTTTCAAGCAAAAGCACCAAACTGCTGGTTCCAGACCCTCAACTGTGAGAATTTTTTCACTGTTTTATATCACTGTAAATTTAATATTTTCAATTTTGGGACTGCTGGTTGAACAAATGAGGTTATTTAAAAAGATTTTCGTTGTTCAATGGAAAAATTTATTTAATATTATCTATAACACAACTCAAGATGTATCTATATATATCATACAACTACAGATATTATATACATTTTTATCTATTTGGGGTCTAGAATAAACTTGCAATGATTAAGAGGAATCAATCTTGCACCTAATGTGGTACTGTCCCATAGTCGCCTCATTTTGGGATAACATTTAAAGGGGGATGCTGATCTACAATGACAAATATATAATCAACTTACAAACAGTAATTTGGAGAACTTAAGTAGCAGCAAATCAGAGATCAGTAACATTGTTATATTGTTTGGTAAAGCTTTTATAAGCTGTTATATGCTGTTATTTGTTTTTGCCCACTCACCCATCTCTGTACATACTCCTATTTAATGCTCATTTCTGTGTGTGTGTTTGCTTGTGAGTTTGTGTGTGTCAACATGTGTTTGCTTGTTTGATGTATTACATCATTTGTGGAGATGTGTGTGGGTGTGTGTATTTATTGTACAAAACCCAAAACCAGTGAAGTTGGCACGTTGTGTAAACCGTAAATAAAAACAGAATACAATGATTTGCAAATCCTTTTCAACCTATATTCAATTGAATACACTGCAAAGACAAGTTACTTAATGTTCGAACAGGTAAACTTTGTAATTTTTTGCAAATATTAGCTCATTTGGAATTTGATGCCTGCAACATGTTTCAAAAAAGCTGGCACAAGTGGCAAAAAAGACTGAGAAAGTTGAGGAATGCTCATCAAACACTTATTTGGAACATCCCACAGGTGAACGGGCTAATTGGGAACAGGTGGGTGCCATGATTGGGTATAAAAGCAGCTTCCCTGAAATGCTCAGTCATTCACAAACAAGGATGGGGCGAGGGTCACCACTTAGTGAACAAATGCGTGAGCTGATTGTCGAACAGTTTAAGAACAACATTCCTCAACGAGCTATTGCAAGAAATTTAGGGATTTCATCATCTACGGTCCGTAATATCGTCAAAAGGTTCAGAGAATCTGGAGAAATCACTGCACGTAAGCGACAAGGCCGAAAACCAACATTGAATGCCCGTGACCTTCGATCCCTCAGGCGGTACTGCATCAAAAACCGACATCAGTGTGTAAAGGACATCACCACATGGGCTCAGGAACACTTCAGAAAACCACTGTCAGTAACTACAGTTCGTCGCTGTATCTGCAAGTGCAAGTTAAAACTCTACAATGCAAAGCGAAAGCCATTCATCAACAGCACCCAGAAACGCCGCCGGCTTCGCTGGGCCCGAGCTCATCTAAGATGGACTGATGCAAAGTGGAAAAGTGTTCTGTGGTCTGATGAGTCCACATTTCAAATTGTTTTTGGAAACTGTGGACGTCGTGTCCTCCGGACCAAAGAGGAAAAGAACCATCCGGACTGTTATAGACGCAAAGTTCAAAAGCCAGCATCTGTGATGGTATGGGGGTGTATTAGTGCCCAAGGCATGGGCAACTTACACATATGTGAAGGCACCATTAATGCTGAAAGGTACATACAGGTTTTGGAGCAACATATGTTGCCATCCAAGCAACGTCTTTTTCATGGACGCCCCTGCTTATTTCAGCAAGACAATGCCAAGCCACATTCTGCACGTGTTACAACAGCATGGCTCCATAGTAAAAGAGTGCGGGTACTAGACTGGCCTGCCTGTAGTCCAGACCTGTCTCCCATTGAAAATGTGTGGCGCATTATAAAGCGTAAAATACGACAACGGAGACCCCGGACTGTTGAACAACTTAAGCTGTACATCAAGCAAGAATGGGAAAGAGTTCCACCTGAAAAGCTTCAAAAATTGGTCTCCTCAGTTCCCAAACGTTCACTGAGTGTCGTTAAAAGGAAAGGCGATGTAACACAGTGGTAAAAAGGCCCCTGTGCCAACTTTTTTGCAATGTGTTGCTGCCTTTAAATTCTAAGTTAATGATTATTTGCAAAAAAAAAATAAAGTTTCTCAGTTTGAACATTAAACATCTTGTCTTTGCAGTGTATTCAATTGAATATAAGTTGAAAAGGATTTGCAAATCATTGTATTCTATTTTTATCTACGATTTACATAACGTGCCAACTTCACTGGTTTTGGGTTTTGTATGTGTATATGTCATGGGACTTGTTTGGGGGAATCAGTTAACATGCTAATCAGGGGCAACGTTTAGTGTCTGAGTGAAAAGCATGTAGCTTTCCCCCAACTCCAATACAAACCTGTTTATGTCAATGTTAGACGCTCAGAGCAATGGACATAGATTACATAACATTGGATATGCCGTTTGTGGCACTGAAAGGTGTATTTTAGCAACATCTGCGATTTTTTCCAAGCCATAACCAAGTAGTTTTTCTGCCAAAAGCTAAACACTGAACCCTTCCGCGTCAAGATATAATGCAGAAGGTTGCCCCCAGTGTCATTTTAGTAACGCCAAGGGCTTCTGCCCAAAACACGAGGAGTAGGGATGAAATCACGTTGGCTGGATGGGTCAAACCGCTTGTCAGTCATGTGATATATGAGTACACATCAGTGTGTACAGTCTGTCAGTAATTGCTTTGTTCTGTCAGCAGGCAGTGTGCAGTACAGACATATTGAGTATGTAGTCAGCAGTACATTAGTGTGCGATTCTGAACACAGTGTTAAATTCAAGATGGCCCATAACTTCTTCCATGCATTTGGACTGGAGTCCTGCTCAGCACCATTGTGCTTACTGCCACCCCAAGTGACCACATGCAGTATTGCATGTAGCTAACATGTCTGAGTACAGTGCAAAATGTCTTGAAATGTCACTCAAGCTGCTTTCACACCTCCACACAGTGACTGCCCTGAGAACCACCTGCCTGCAAGAGTGTTCCCCCAAAAAGCAAAGCATTTTTAAAAGTTGCTGCTGCCGCTATGGTCCACAGCTGCGATGACGGGCAGGTGCTTTGGTGAAGACTGACAGAAGTGCAAGCTAGCTTGTAGCTCTGTACTATAGCAAGAAAAAGGAAATCACTGAAATGACCTAATATTTCTTCACGTTTGGACAATTCACCAGTGATCTGAAGTTTGGTGGAAAGGTTATTCCAGGCCCACTTTTGCTTCTGGTTGTCCTTACAACTCTGTGTATTTAGACACCAACATTATCAGTACCTCCATCTTGTCTCCTTTCTGCTTCTGTGATGCCTCCTATTTGATCCGCCAAAGCCAGGTGACACCCACCAGAAGTCAAACACGCTGAACTCTGTGCGACAAACCAAGATCTGTGCGTGTTCACGTTGGCGATAACCGCCTCATAGCCTTATGGCCATGCTGGACATCGCTTCCTCTCTGCCGCCTTCCCCTCAGTGAAAAACTGGAGGCGGCAAGTTACTGCATGGCGGTGTGAAAGCAAAAATTCACACTCCTCCTGGGTTTGCATCATAAAAACGCATTTGATGCTCTGACAGACATTTATGAGCTTTAAATACCAGAATCCCTTGTATCGCCATGCAGGACTTTTGACACAAGACCAAAAAGTTCTCCGTCATGCAAGAAGCTAAGTGTCTTTCTAGAGGCAGCAAGAAAAGAAAAAAGCCCAGAAGAAATGGGCCGTTATACTATGTGCAGTGACAGCCTTGGCCGAAATGAAGAAGAAAACTGTGCCACTGAGAAAAAGTCAGACAGGAAAGTGTGGAGTAAAGACAGCACAGTACAGACCTGACTGTTTAACTGACACAAGATAATAATATATACACCATAGCAACAAGAGCTTAGCACTGAAGACATAAATAAGTGAAGCTAAGATACCAACAACATCAGGAGAGCAGCTTCAACGACAAACGTAATCAGGAGCACAATCAGTCTGTCAGTCTGAATTTGTCATGTTGCAGGAATGACAGGCAGATTAGAGAGTGACAAACTGCACACACTCACAGAGACCTGTCATGTTTTAATATCCACGAAAATTTAAATAAACCTTGACACAGTCGGCACTTTGAACTCAACACCATATTATTGACGATGCTGCGGTGTGACACGTGACGAGCACTTCAGCCTGCAAACATACAGAGCAGCTTGTTTTGAATGCAAGTGACTGAGTGTCTGTGGGCTTTGAATAGTTTGCATCTTAGCTGAGGTCAGCTTGAATTCACTGCATCTAACAATGGATCGCAGTAACAACCCAGGGACACGGCAAATAAGAAAATATCAAAACATCAATAGAAACTTCTCAAAGCGTTCCTGCAGCCTGATCCATTTCTCTGCTGTCCATCTGTATTCTCACCATGTTACAAACAGCTGCATTTTCACCAAAAAAAAAATGGATAGATTCACAGCTTTCATTGGTGTCTCGCCTCTTTGTCGCACCATAACTGGGTTTGCTTAAATTGGATCGCAAACAATGTCATAATATTTGATGGAGTTATCTCAAACTGGATGAAATGAAAAAGATAAGTCAGAGGCCTTGTGGAGTGTGAGCTGTCTCCCAGCGGAGCGTTTTCAGGTCGAGTGAGTATTTGGGTGTTTAGGATTGAAGGCAGACCTCCCTGCTCTGTTTTCCTCCCATTCTGGCATCACGTCGCTCCCTCGTGGTGGGCAGCAAACTGCCAATCACCCATGCTGGGCTGCCCAGAGCGCAGCAGGAGGTGGAGGAGAACCAAACTGTGGTAGAAAAGGTGCTTTTTGTTCTTGTGGCTGCTAAAATAAGACAAGAGGAAGACTCACATCCGACCACCTCTGCTATGATTCCTTAATTAAACAGGTGATATTTTTCTTTCCTTCCATCAGTGTTGTTAATGGTGGATCTTTGAAACACTTAAAAACTGGATTTATCTTAACTGGAAGCCGCACCAGTTTTGACACTGCCTTGTGTTAGTTTGTCAGCAGCTGTTCCAGTTACCACCTTTCTCTGTAGATGGGGAGGTGTCGAATCTGCTACCAGTCAAACCAGTGGGTACAAATTAATTAAATGGGACCTATTACACTGTAAAATTTGACAAGTTGATCTTGTCAAAAAAATCTAGGTAACTGACTGCCTTAAAAAAGACAAGTATCTTTAATATAATTATTAAAGATATGTTTACTTTATATCTTATTTAATTCTACTCTGGCTATGGTATGAATTCATAATAGCCCTGTTTCCACCAGGCAGTACAGTATGGTCTAGTTCGGTACACTTTTTTTCCCGTTTCCACTGTGAAAAGTTGTAGATGGTACCACTGGAGCCATTCCACACTGTCCCCATTTTTGGTCCCCCCTCTGTTGGGGTACCTAGCACACAGATCTGGTACTAAAAGGTGGAGCTGTGAACACTGCAGTCTGATTGGTCAGTAGAGGACGGTCACTCTGCTCAGGGCTGAGTTGTGGCTGAGTTTTATGCGTAAACTGTAACTATAAAATGAAAGGATGTTTTGCTGCCTCTCACAGCAGCTGGAGTCGAAGTAAAATAAGTTAATTCACTGGGCCGACTGCCGGCAATTTTTTAGGTGGAACATTAACTTGTAATGTCACTCAATGCATGAGTTGATGATGTAGATCCATCAACACACCTTAAATGTCACTGTGACAACTTTAGAATGAAAATACAGACAGTACTTACCGACCCTCATGCCGACAAGAAGTCAGGTGTAGTTTTTAATCCACAAAACTCGTTCGGGGTTAGGGTTAGCTAGCCAGAATAACAGCTACACTTGAAATGCATGGAACCCACATTTTGAAAATGTAAAAAAAAAAAAAACCTCCGCTAACGCATTTCAAAAACGTCAGAACGGCTCGTCTGTCGTAATCCAAATGCCGTGAAGCCGCGGCATGCAAAATTGACTTGATGTCAAAGATGTCATTTACTCCACTTTAATAGCATCATTTCTCACCGTGGTCAGTTAGGCTGCCCCGCAGGCTGCTGTGTTTACCTGGCAACTTGCGCGAGACTTGAGAACTAGCACCACCACTAGCCATCAGCTAGTCTCGCGCGAGTTACCATGTAAACACAGCACTCCTAGTTGTTATCCTCCGATACCCCGAACGAGTTTTGTGGATTAAAAACTACACTGGACTTCTTGTTGGCATGCGGGTCGGTAAGTACTGTCTGTATTTTCATTCTAAAGTGGCCATTTCCTAATGCTGAGGACAGCTATGAGCTGAAACACGTCCGTTCAACTGCTGTTGTTCAGTCCACTATATTAAAAAGTATTATACTTATTAGTGAGTGCTGTCAGGTTTTTCTGCTTTGCTGTAATTTTTTGGACCGGCACCCAATTACACTTTGAGACTTTTGAGTGAACACGGCGAGTTTGCTGAAGACTTATCCCCATACACAACAGTACTAGCCAGCAGGCAGTGACCTCCCCAAGATGGCAGAGACGATGACGCACAGTAGCCACAGGAATGAGTCATCTATGATTACATATATCTGTGGTTACATTCTCCCTGATTTCGGATCGGATTCTTGCTGTAACCTGTCCAGTTGTGTTTTGGAGCTTTTATTGATGATTTTTCACAGCATTTTAGAGTCAGGTGCTAAAAAAGAGTGTTTCAGACAGAGGGTGAATACAGGCGTCCCAGCTCAGACAGTCTGAGGGAAATTAAGTGTTTTTTGACCAATAAACATGCTCTGGTAGAAACATTAAATACAAAGACTTCCAATATGAGCACAAAGGTTCTCTGTAAACAAATTAGTGAAATAACCAGGAACACAATTAAACTCTGTACAAACAAAAGGGATGAGTTTTTTTTGTCATTAAAAATGGGAAAAAAAGGAAACTGAACCAAAAAATTATAATAATATTGTGTAAAGTAGTTGCTCAGTCATTAAGAAGGGTCTTTTGTTCTTTTCGGTTTGTGTCATGTTTGCTGGAGCAGAAGGTCTTTTGTGAATTTTACAAAAAAGTTTCCATCTGTGACGTGGCTTTGCAGCTTCTTGTTGGCCACTTGTTTTGTTTCCACTGACTGAATGATTCCATCAATTCATCTTTTACTTACTGTTATATAAAAAGCATTAAATAACAGACTATTAAAAACCCCTGCTGAGTGGAAGCAGGTGCTTCACTGCACAATGAAATACAATTTAGCAAATATCTTGAAACGTCTAAATTACTTTTATATTCCAAAAATAATGCATCAGCATAAAATCTACTGTATATTTCTTTAGAGTGAAGAGGTGAACAAAGTGGTCTTGGTTGATTGGATTTCTGCTCTCAGTCAGGCTCATGACACAACAGCCAGAGGCGTCAGTGTCATTCTCTGGGACAAACTGTCCGCTCACGCCGGTGTCACCGACTAATTTGCTCTCAAGGCAACAGCAAGAGGTCAAGAGGTCAAACTGTGACGAGTGAGTGAGAACGATCGTTATGATTGAGGTCAGAGCTGCTGGTCTGCGGCGACTGAACAAACCAGGGTGATGGGAATAAGCGGCAGACAACGCTGGAGCGAGCTTAATGCTGTTTTCCTGCAGGATGAGTTGAAATTAAAGCTTTAAAACAACTTTCATAAACTTGAGCTTTAATCCGTCTCTCAAAACAAACATTTTGATGTCATGCCCTTGTATTTAAATGTTTTATTCCTGTTTATTATTCACAAATGTCCTTGGCAGTACTTGCCGTGATCTTATTTATGATGATATTATTGTCTGAAACACTTCTGAGATAAGGGCTCATTGTTTTTTTCCTTCTCTTTTTAACCAAATTAGCCTCGAAAGTAAACAGTTTTTTTTGTTTGCTCAAGGAGCAGATTGGTTTAAACCTAGTTTCACTCTGATTTTATGTCCCCAAGCATACAATTTATGTCCGCTGCTGCAGACACTTATCACCCCTGCTTACATTAAACAGGGTTCTCTTGCAGTGTTGACAGCTCAGACAATGCTTCTGGTGATAAAAAAAAAAAAGAGGAGAAAATACAAATCAAGTGCTAATTATGCATCTGAGTTCCTCAAAGTAAGTTAAAAAAGGAACAGATAAACTGCAGTGTGTTTGTGCTGCAAAGTGTGTTTTTTAAAATCTGTTTTCCTCACCATTGTTTTGATGGCTAAAATTCCAAAGCCCCATTTGCCTCAACAATGTCCCATTGGAACAAAAGCCCATTTCTCCTATAGCCTGCCATCTCACACGCAAACGATTGTTGCCCCAAAGTCACATTTCTCTGAAAATACACTCTCCCTGAAGTTAGTTCCAGTTTCCCAGTGGCAACTGAGCCACAGAACTTAGATGTTATTACTGACCATTGGCGGAGTTTCTCAGGGGCGTTTGAGCCACCAATCCCAGGTGTATTCGACGACCCTTTGCAGCGTTTTCCAGCACCTTTTGAGCTACCAATCCTGAGTGGTGTTTCTACCCTTTGTAGTATTTCCCAGCAGTGTTTGAGTCACCAATCCCAGGTGTTTTTACTGACCCTTTGCAGCGTTTCCCAGCACCGTTTGGGCCACTAATGCCAGGGGTTTTAGAGACCCATTGTACCATTTGCAAGCAGTGTTTGCGCCACTAATCTCAGGTGTTTTTACAAACTATTTGTGGCCTTTTACCAGGGTGTTCCAGGTGTTTTTATTGACTCTTTGGGGCGTTTCCTTGCAGGAATTGCAACACTGATCCTGGGTGTTCTTACTGACCCTTCACACTGACCCTGCCCTGCTATTCCAGTGACTTTAGTGCCAGTAAACATGGGTGTTTTAAGCCCAAGCACAATCTTTTCTGAACCATAAGTAAGCAGTTTTTGTGCCTTAACCTAGTCACACATTCACTACAGCGTTGTTGACGAATTTAACGTATCCATGTTTTACAGAAAAGCACAATGCAAACATTTTTCTAACGACAGAAGTCTAACTGCAGGGAATTTGTATTTACAGAGAAACAGGACTTGGGCACAGTGGGTTTTTGTTTTTGGGATAACTGGCTGTGGGACAATTGAGTTATCAGTCCAGTGGGGCTATTTTTGGAATAAGGGGATTCAGAATTTAGGAAGTCGGAACAATGGACAGTCTGCACTTTTTTCACCTGGAATTTTGTATTTTTATGTGATTTGGCACATTTTTAAATCATCGAAAAAGCCTTTCTCCCCCATCTTCTATTACATGGTTGCGTGATACAATGTCTTTTTTGGAGTTGGAGAAGAGCAGTTTCATTGTTGGAAAAACTCATGAAACTGAATGGTTTTGTGACTGTACCTAAAATGCTAAGAAAATATGTAAAAAAGAAAAAAAAAGAAAAAAAGAAATAACCCTACAATATGGACAGGCTGCAATATTGTATATTAGTAGTTGTACATGCAGTGGTGTTATTAGAGTCAATATATACGTTTTACTTTTTAGTCTTTGTGTCTCTCTGCAAACAAAAATGTAGAACAAAGCCATTACTGTCTTAATTCTGATTTCATGCTTTTATGTCATTAAAAGGTGCATCAACTTGCAGATTGTCATGGAAACAAGTCTTTTTCAACGCACTGCATGAAAGGAAATCACAAGGTCTGCGTTTGTTTGTCCATGAATGTGTGTGTGTGTGTGTGTGTGAGTGTTTGAGTGTGTGCTGCTCACATCCGTCACACATGTCACACACTTTGGGTGCTAATAGGCTCAAAGTGGAATCCAATGGCTCTTCACTCACTTGGGGCTACAGTCAGTTACTCTTGCATTAGTTTCCATTACTGTAAGTGTGAGAAATAAGCTCAGCACTCTGACCTCGTACTCTTTGAACATCTGTGTGGGTGAGCACAGTCTGAGTATCACACCAGACAAAGCGTCAAATAAATAAATATATAAATGAAAGAAAATGGAGAGACTGGTTTCTGCGCTCCGGGACAAATGCTGATTATCCCCCCTAAATGTAGCAGCAGTGACTCCACCATAAAATTGTAACAGTGGGCAACTCAAAAATATGTGATGATGCACAACACTAATCGTCTTCAGCGGAAACCACCACAGAGCTGCAAAGGCACCCCACAGCTACAAAATACCAAACTAAGACTCTCATTTACAGCCACTTTTTAATTAATCTTGTTAGCACAAATGTGGCTTTTCCACATTGCAAGAGGGGCGAGGGGGGTGGGGGGGGTGAAACCGATGCAGCAGCGGGTGAGGCTGGGACAGAAAGAGATAGGAGGAGAGCTGGCAGAAGGAAGAGATTGAAGACGTGTCCTCTGAAGTTGTGTTTACTTGTCATCGTAATGTAGGTCAGAGCCCAACGGAGGATCCATAGATTGCCTGAGTTGTGAATGGGTTGCATCTGTCTCCACCGATTTAGCCCGATCAATAGAAATCGTCTTTCCACTGATTTGAGATCTGTCTGCCCCGCCCCCGCCCAGCCCCTGCCTTCACACAGTCCATCGATTCACAGCAGAACCGGGGGGACGTGCACAGCATGAGTGGTCCGGATAATGGGCCTGCAGTTTGCTGAGTTTGGCATGTTTGTGTACAGAGCTCACAGGCAACATCGCCACACCCACATTAGATTGTGTGGAAACACACTCTTTCACACCCTGACACTGTCAAGATGACTAAGTTTGCGGATGACAGTACTCTGGTGGGACATATTTCCTGTAATGATGAGATAATTTACAGGAAAGAGGTCTCCTCTCTGGTCAGCTGGACATAAAAACTTTTGATGGACTTCACTAAAACCCAGGGAGAGCTACTACTCCTGGTCATCGACCACCAGGTGGTGCAGAGAGTGGATCATATCATGTTCCCTTAAATGGGACAGCCTGGTCTGTAGAAGAAAATGTTCGTATTGTATGTTTCTGCAAACCATGCATATGTTACACTGTACACTGCATACATATCATATCAAGCTTTCTAAAGGAGCACACTTCATGAGCTGACTTTGTTATGGGGAGGTGGAGAGGATGGAGGATGACGTGACCCCGAGGTGAGATGCCTGTCAAGCTGCAGACCAGTGTTCAACACAAATAAACAACACAACCAGTTATGTTTCGGCAAGTCATCGCTGTGTCTCCAGCGATTTTTTTAGCCCCTGCACGTGAGTGTTTTTTAGCAACCTGTCACTTTCCACTGGGGATAGTGCCATGAAAAGTGGTTGTTTTTTTAATAAGACATCTCTGTGTTTCCTGCCGGGACAGAGCTACAAAAAGTGGTTGTTTTTTACTGAGACCTCGCTGTGTTTCCAGGCAGGATTGTGCCCCCAAAACCAGGCATTTTAAACTGAAACACAATCTTTTTCTGACTATAACTAAGTGTTTTGTTTTTGTTTTATTTCCTAAACCTAGCCACACGTCTCCTAGGACAGATGCCTGTCAAGCTGCAGACCACTGTTCGAGACCAATAAACAACAAAACGGGTTAAGTTTTAAAGAGTCATTGCTGCATTTCCAGCAATTTTTTTTTTAGCCCCTGCACGTGTTTTTTTAGCGACCTGTCACTGTTTGTCCACTGACGACAAAGCCATGAAAAGCAGTTGTTTTTTACCCAAATGTTGCTGTTTCCAGGCCCCCAAAACTGGGGATTTTAGGCCAAAACATGATCTTCTCCTGACCATAACCAGGTGTTTTGTTTGGTTTTTTTCCTAACCTAACCACACGTCTTCTAGGTGACATGCCTGTCAAGCTGCAGACCACTGTTCGTGACCAATAAACAACAAAACTGGCTCTACTTCAGCAAGTCCAGCAACTTTTTTAGCCTCTGCATGTGGGTGTTTTTTAGCGACCTGTCACTGTTTGTCCACTGGGGATAGTGCCACAAAAAGCCTTTTTCACAAGACATCTCTGTGTTTCCTGTTGGGACAGAGCCATAAAAAGTGGTTGTTTTTGTTACCGAAACATCGCTGTGTTTCCAGGTGGGACTGTGCCCCCAAAACCGAGGATTTTAAACCAAAACATGATCTTTTCCTGACCATAACCAGGTGTTTTTTTTTCTTTCCATACCTAACCACACGTCTTCTAAGAGAGATGCCTGTCACGCTGCGGACCACTGTTCGAGACCAATAAACAACACAACTGGTTGTGTTTCAGCAAGTCATCGTTGTGTTTCCAGTGATTTTTTTAGCCCCTGCACAAGGGTGTATTTTAGCGGGTTTGTCCACTGTGGATAGTGCCCTGACAACTGGTTGTTTTTCAACAAAACTTGTCTACATTTCCTGCCGAGATAAAGCCATTAAACACATTTTTTTGGGACATCTCTCTGTTACTTGCAGGAGTAAAGCCACGAAAAGCACTTGTTCTTTTTACCAAGAGACATCTCTGTGTTTCTAGGTGGGATTATGCCCCCAAAACTGGGGATTTTACGCCGAAACATGATCTTTTCCTAACCATGACCAAGTATTTTTTTCCCTCAACCTAACCACACATGAAGCACAGCATTGTTGACACATATCTGCCACATCATAACGTACAAATGTAACATATACGTGCTTTTCAAAAACGTACAATGCCAACGTTTTTTTCTGTTTGATTTGATTGAGATGAACAGGAAGACAACTTCATGATCATCCCGCAGAAAACTCACCACCTTTAAGACAGCTTGGACAGTATGAGATCGCTGCTTGTTCTTGCGATATTTTGGCCACGCTTTGGAAAGCAGAGCTAGATGGTAAACAAACATGGCAGCACACTGGTAAGGTAAGACAACACGTTTACATTTTCTATATGTTCTCTGACATTTATCCTAACGATATGAGGCGGTCTTTGTGGAAAAAAAGCTTGTTTAGTGGACTAACTTTGCACTTGAAGGTTGCCCGTTCACTTACATTTTAACAGGTCTGACGCTACTATGTGCCCCGGCTGTATCTAGGCTAACGGCTAACATGCTAACTATTATTTTTATGTCACTAGTCACTTGAAACAAATTTAGGACGATAGGAGATAGGTTGAAATAAACTGAAATTTCCCTTTAAGCTCCACAGAGCAGTAACAGAAAGTGTGCACACCTCTCAATAACTGAATTTTGGCAATTCTACGGCCTACAAGCAAAAACTGACAGACAGAATTGCGTGCACAGCAAAATAAATTGGCTTTTAACCCCCCCCAGTACATACGCATTCATTGGAAAGGCTTAAAAGTTTTAAAAGACTTTTCACATCCTGCAAAGCCTCTATTGAGTCTTCGCCCTTTGGGTAAAAGATGATGCAGTTTTAAGAACATCTCACTCTTACCCTGAAGCAATCTGACTCTTAAATGCTTCACTGATGTATAAACACGCACATGCACTTTAACCTGTCACTTTTGGGGCATGAGTCATAGGGTTGCACTATTGTATTATTGTGTGTATTAACTGTCACTGTATTGTAATTGTGGCAGTGAGTTTACAGTGTATGGACACTGCTTGCTGTGTGTACTATGTGATTGTGCGTATTGTTGTTGACGTGTGCACCGACACAAATCCCTAATCAGCTGATGTGGCAATAAAATGTTGAATCTTAACTGCATCCTCATATAAGGACATTACATTTTGAGTTTGCTGCTTAACTTAGACCTGCTGTCCTCGTACATCGACACTTTCATGTGGCATCTAGTGGTAGCAAAAGCACAATACACTAATTAATGTAAAAACAAGATGGCAGCTTGCAACCAATTCCAACACAAAAGTGGATAAGGTCCAAAACCTGATCAAATTTTGCAGTTGAAATTTGTTTATTTATGCTCAATAACATTTGTAATTTGATATGGTATGAAAATTTGAGCAATAGAAACAAGCTAAGATGTTATTAATTGGGACGTACTTGTTTGAGGACATCAAGACTTTACTATTGTATTATAGTATCTCACACAGGCCAATTAGGTGTGACAGACTGTTCTTCCAGACCAAAAGGACATTCCTGGCTTGTAATATAGAGCAATAACTCCCAAGGGGAAATTCAATTTTTTCACTCCGGTGTCACATACATACACACACAGGCCCGAAATACACACAACCCAGGTCCCTATGGACTGAGCTACTGTACTGCCGCCAATCGCAAGGCTTTCAGATATGTTGCATTATTTACAATTCAGTCAGGAATACTTTAGTCAAAGAAAGCTTTATTTCCATTTGCAGTATTATATTTGCAGTATGGCTCTGTACTGGGGCCTCTCTGCCTTTCCTCTCTTCCAGCCTCTTCCATGCGTCTATGTGGAAAGCCTGAGGCAGTGGTCCAATTGTTAATTTTTAACACGGGGGATGCAATGTGGCTTTGATTTCAAGTTTGATTATTGGCATCTTTTAATTAGTCATCATTTAGCGAACGTTATCTATATGCAACAGCATTACTCAACTTACACAGTTTGTTTGGTTTGCTGAACATAGTTAAGACACAACAGCACTGCCCAGCAGCACACTTCTGTCTGTGTGCGACTGATTCTGATCACAACATGACAGCATGTGTATGCTGCCTGGCGCCGCCTACTCATGGTGCGTTTAAAGACAGCTTGGAAAAACACCTTACCACATGTTAAAAACGAATTGAACGGTGGTAACAACTGTAAAAAGTGCAGGGGACGGAGGGCACAGATACGGAAAGTGCGGGGGGACATGTCCCCTGTCCATGCCTGCACACACAGATTCTAGATTTAAAGAGGGGGATGCTTTTTGGTCAATTTTCTAACAAAGGGGATGGCATCCCCCCTCAATTCGACCAGCAGAATAGACCCCCCGGTACCAGAACAGAGCAGCATCAATGACAAACAGAAATGACATTGATAAGTCAGACACAGCTTGAAAAGGAGGAGCTGGGGTGGAGGCGGGTCACAAAGCAGCTTGCAGAGGAAGCAGCAACAGTAGGCAGGCCAGAGCAGTTTAAATAGGGCGCCCCGAATGAGATTCGTTGAATAGGTTGAATAGAAAGGAATCATGTGATCTATCAGCTGACTCCCTTCATCAATCAGCTGCTCTATCAGTTGATTTGGCTGTTTGAGATCAGCTGATGTAGCTGGGATGTGAGCTGAGCTTGACATCGTGTCCTGCCTGAACTAACGCTATGCTCAATTTTTTGTATTGCAGAGCCATCCTTAGGCATTGACACAAACAGTTTTGAACAGTTTAAGATTAAAACAGTAACTCCTAACCACTGTTCAAAGACAATGCTTAGTTTTTTTTTAATCAGGTCCCACTAATCCCATATACCTAGGAGAAATTTAAAGTGCATACAAAACAACAGCTCAGGTCTCAGGAAGTTTAATCTTGAATGGAAAAGGAGCAGCTAGGGATGTCATCTAAACATCAGCATCATGTTTAGAGATGATGACATATATTTGGTGTCTTAACACCATCAGCTGTTTTTCAGGTCTGGCACGTCTGTCATATTAGTGCAGTAGGTGCTGGGATATGTAGCAAGCACTGAATGAATTTGAATCTTCACAATTTAATACATCCTAAATACACTGATGTTTATCCTCTGCCAGATTTAGTTGAATGTTTCCTTTAATAAAGCTCTCCAAGGTTTTTATTGGCTGAGATAGAGGCTTAGGTGGTGCCTTAGTGAGGCTGCTCTGACTTTATCACTGCTGCCAGTTTAATACTCAAACCCCTTTGATTCCAGCTTTCAGCTTTTATAGACACCAGATTTTGGCACTGCCATAACACTGACCTACTTGAAGCATTCTTTAGCTTTTTAAAATCCAATTTCCTTCATGTTTTCATGGTTATGAAAAGCAACTGCCACATAAATGTGTCAGTTTGAAGTCATGGCTTAATTTGTTCTCACCAGTGATATTTATAAGTGATCTGTGAGCAGTTTTATTTTCTAATGTTTTGACAGGGTTGGCACAATTTTCTACTGTTAGTGCTAACATGTTTTTAGACTGTTTCAGTCACAATAACACTGTGACAATTACACGTTTGTCCTTTAACCACTGTGGGTTATTTTATAAATTAAATAAAAGCAGAAAAACAGAGTTCATGGGATTTCAGATGAAATTGCTCTTGTTTTCATCTTTAAATGCAGCCAGGCTATACTAGGCTGTGCGGGTTTTCATCCTATGATGTTGTTTAAAAAATTCATGCTTAGGCATCCAGGAAAGCCCCTTGATAGCAGAAAGTATGTCAGTAACTGTCTCCCATTCAGTTAATAAACCCGACACAAAGCTGATCTCGGGCCTGTTTTGGCTGCCGTGCCTTGTGTTGTTTTTCTCCTGCATGTTTCCCAGCATGCTCCTACATTACCTTGCTGTGTTTGCTGACTGATTTTCAAGAGTTGAACAATGTTGCATGTACCGTGATGCCACTGACGACATGACTTGCCCTTTGTGGGCTGCCAACCTCACGTCACAGTCCATTTCTAGATGCCTTCATAAAAAGCTTATTTTTAAATGTATTTCCATCAACACTGTCCTGATGCACTTCCCTATCCTTCTGTCATTATCGCTTGTTTAAACTGGCACACAAACTAATGTCTCTGCCTCAGACACTTGAATACATGCCAACATAAAAGTACAAACTATTGATGTGTTCTTTGTTCTGTGTTGTGAGCATTAAGTTTGAGGTTAGGACCATGTGGCCTGACCCACACACATTCTCACTCTGACCACGTCACACATCAACATTTGGTCGTGCACTTTCTACATCCACATATGTCGTGCAAGGTACCCTGGGTGTGTTGGCTGTTGATGTTCTGGGACACCGTGTTAACTTCAGCCTGGCACATGCATTGTCTGTTTTTGAATTTCATTTCCGTTTTTTACAGGAAATGTAGTTTGCATACAGTCTCCTTCAACTTAAACGCACTACGTCGGTACAACACTGTAAAAAACTGTAAATTGACATTTTGCCAAGACTCGCATATGGTTGAGTTTAAAAAAAGAACAGCGTTTGGCTTTATAATCTTATGGGAAGTGAGCACTGGTCAGTGGTTGTTGGACCCATCCACCATTTTCAGCCCAGTCACCAGAAGAGGATGTTGGCATTGTATATTTCTGCAAACCACAAATATGTTACACTTGCCCATTTCATATGTATCATATCAACGTTTTTAAGATGACTTAATATATGACCTGCCAAGCTGCTGACCACTGTTCCAGACCAACAAACAATACCAGTTGTTTTTTAGCCAATCATTGCTGCGTTTCCAGCAGCTTTATAGGCACCAAACTTGAGTGTTTTTGGGAATCCATTGTTGTTTTTCCTGCGGCTTCTAAGCCCCCAGACATGTGTTTTTTAGGGACCTGTTGCTGCGTTTCTTGGTGCTATATAGCCAAAAACATGGGTGTGCTTTAGGGACCCCTGACTCTTTTTCCAGAGCCTTTCCACGCCCAAATCTCAATCTTTTTAGTGACCTTGGGCTCTTTTTCCAGTGGCTCTTCAGCCCCCAAAAGTGGATGTTTTTAGGGACTTGTCACTGTGTTTTCTCCAGTTTTTAGCCCTTAAACGTGGCTATTTTTTTAGCACCATGTTGCCGTTTTTCAGTTAGGGGTAGTGCCATAAAAAAGCAGTTATTTTTTACTGAGACACTGCCACGTTTCCGACTGGGATAGCCGCAAATATGGCCAGGGTCCACTGGCTTTCCACTCCCAAACCTGGATCCTTTTTAGTCACCTTGGGCTCTTTTACCAGTGGCTCTTCAGCCGGCAAAAGTGGGTGCTTTTTAGGGAGCTGTCGCTGTGTTTCCTGCAGTTATTTATCCCTTAAACGTGGGTGTTTTTTTAGCACCCTGTTGCAGATTTTTCCACCTGGGTTAGTGCCATGAAAAGAGGTTGTTTTTTACTCAGACATTTCCAGCTCGGATAGTAGCACGAGCAGGAATTTTAAGCCAAAACATGATGTTTTCCTCATCATAATCAAGTGGTTTTTGTGCCTAAACCTAACCAAATGCTAACCGCAGTGTTGTTGAGATGTTAAGTTTTAATGTATCTGGGACATAATATGTAGCAAATGTAACATATATTTTTTCTGGCGACTGGGTTATTATTTTCATGGGATGCAGTCTCAGTCTGGTGTTAAACACAGTGACAGGAACAATGGCCTGTCTACTGTGCGTTGGCATTTTTGTGTCCAGTATATACTTTTTTTTGTCTAAATATTCCCCGTATGAATTAAAATATATTGGAAGCATATTTTTGCACGTAGGTGGGTGCTTTTATGGGTGTGCCTGTACATGTGTACAATACCCTCCCACCCCTGAAAAAAATAGGGCTCCCCCGAAAGCCATGATGTAATTCAAACACTGCATAATGTGGTTCATAACAGTAAACATGTTTGTGTTTATTCACTGAATCACCCATCTGAGAGGGGACTCATTGTCAGCTACAATTTACTCGCGAGGAAGAGCTCTCACTTCCTCACTTCCCCAGATTAGCCCGGGGACTGAGTGGAAGTACTTAGTGAAGGATGTACTCACTATTTTGTCTGTATTGTGACAGCGAATTCTTTCCTCTACTGCATCAGTCTGGCATGACTACAGTGAGGCTGCTCTGTGTGCACTGACGGCCTCATCTCCTCTTGGTAACAGAGGACCTTTCTTAAAACAGATATAAACTCATGTAGTACTGTATTTCTTCAGAGAAAAGCCGATGCACAAGAAAATACTTGCCTTCTGTGCCTCAAAAGGTCTCTGTAAGCCTGTTCAGATAAATAATTATTTTATTTAGTAATCACAGTTGACAGATAGTCCTTTATGATATTCTAAAATATTCATAAAGGGCACCTGAGGGTTGAATGTGTCAAAGCGATGTGCAGCACAGTGTAAAAACAGCATGGAGCTGCACTGTTGTGATAGGTTCCTCTCCTACTGTAAAAGGTGGATCATTTCTTTTTTAGGTCACCATGAGAGGATTAGGATGTCACATGGCAGGCGTGGTGAATGAGCGTCAGCCTATACATTGATTTGAATAATCATCCATTTAAGTGAGATTTACCCAGAGTCAAGCGGCTGCCCATCAGTATAATCCCACCACTTTGTTTTACTCAGCTGACCATGTAGCGGGGTTTCATGGCAGAACCAGGCTGGAAATTGATACTGTGCACATGATGTTGTGTTAGACAAGGACATATCTAAGCTGCGCATATGGAGAGGTTTTCTGTGTTAGTATACAGCAGTGGGCTGTTAAGAGACCTCTGTCGGTCTGTCTCATTACAGATGGAGACCAGATGGAGGCAGTGAGCTCTCACACCCCACCAACTCAGCTGACATAGGGAGGAAAAAACCCGCTCGATACACCTAATTGACAGCATGGTGTCATGAAAGGAGCTTTAGTTTAGGGTGCAGCGGAGTCCCAAGTGGAATGTATAAACAGCCAAGTGACACTGATCAGAGCCGAGCGCATCCTGCTGCGACTGCAGAGGAGATGCTAAAGGGACCGAGCAGGAACAAACTTCTTGTTCTGTGATGCAAATAAAAACAAAGTCTGTGTTAATTATCGATGGCTCTCAGGGCATGCTGGGAAAAGGCAAAAGATACCTTGGGATCTCCTCTTGTTTTGAAGAACAGTCAAAAGCGCTCGCGTGTGATTATTTCGAAGGCTTCTCAATGAGATATTTTCAGGAAGAGGATGGAGGGGGCGGGCACAGATCTTAAGTAACAAGTCGTTTATGCTTAAGAACAAGCAGCCGTGTATAAGTAATGTCAATGTGAGAAGAGACAGAATTTGTTTCTGATATGCGGTTGTGATGTTCCCACGCACTTGGTAGTCTCTCTTTCTCTCTTTCTATTGATATTCTCCCTCCTCTCTACGGTCTCCATTACCTCTGTGGAGAAGCTGAGCTGTGCTCTACTGCCATGAAATATTTCTTGTTGTATGGCTTATTCAGTGTAAGATTGGGAAGGGCAAGTAAAACTTTTATATAGTATATTTCACGCATGAGGAAAACACAATGTGCTTCACATAAAAACATTTAAAATGCATAAGAATTGGCAGAGATAGGTTCAAGAGGAATAAAAGAAGAAAAGGGCACAGGAAGGCTTAGAAAGAAAAAAATGATTTTTCCTTTCAATTTCTCCGTAAGACGCTTCAAAACCCACACTGTTTGGCAGCGCTACATACAGTGTATATTCTGTATTCACCTGATCCGCTGCTTCATTCAAGTTGTATCAAACGCAACGTACATTAAACGAAATATTGAACTGCAGGATGGCATTTTTTACAGCTGCATGATTCCATCAAACAGAAAAATTGTAAATGTCTTGGGCATATTTTTAGATTTGCCTGTAAAATCAACCTTGTGCTTGGCACATCTGAAAGTAAGGTTCTTAGCTTGACTGTGCAAAATGACTTCATTGACTAACTGACTTTATTATCCCAGAGGGGAACTGGTTTGTAGGACGGGCACAAAATGTAACTCACTATAAAAACATACATAGTAAAATGATAAATGGACAACAGTCTGCACATGGTAGACACCCACAAGAAACGGTGCACTAATACTACACATGACTGTCCTGCAGTGCTTATAAAAGTATATAATTAAAAGTATAAAAATCAGATTTCAAGGCGATTGAATCGAACGCAACTGGACTTAGTTTTGTCTTAGAAGACATTTCACCTCTTATTCAAGAAGCTTCATATAATTCAGTATAAGAAACTGATGTTGATAGGTAATGCAGTACAGTACACAGCAATACACAATACATTTCAACATATAATGACTGACAATAATAGCGGCTCAGTGATTCAGTGCCACACTGCCATAAAGTTGGGGAACTCACAAGAGATAAAGTAGCCCAGAATGGACAAAGCCAACACTGACTCTAGATGGGGCTATTCACATTTTTACATTGGCCACGGTATTTATGTTACATGCTTGACACACCGGAAAAGTTTCACTTCGTTGTGATCTGCAACCAACAGACCGCGACAGATTTGATTTGTTTGCCGTGCAATATCTGTTGGTAGTAAAGTATGCTTAACATTTTGGGTTATGTTTGGTTTGTTAACACAATCAAATCACCTGCTAATTGTTTGAGAAAGATTGTGGTCTCTGGTACCCACTGAAAACGCTGAAAGATCAGCCCGAGGTTGCTGCTTAAAAAAAACGTGTTTACTTCATTAACATTTACTCAAAGCTACGATCTTAACCTAACCTTGACTAAAGTGGTTTTGTTGCCTAAACTGAACCACACTCAAGACTTAAGATGCAAACTCCAGTCTCTGGTGCCAAAGTCCTGCACTTTCCTAAAACCTCTTTGTGTGGTACAAAAATGTACATTAGCACTCCCTTCATTGGAAAGTGATTACATCTCACTCAATTTGTATCTGGCAATACATATTAATTGTGCAAATATGTAATTTATAGGAGATAGGGCTGAAGCAGCAGAGCCCAAAATATCCTGACCTTAAGTCACTAATGTGTTCAATGCTGATACCTTACTGGTTACTGCCCCTACTGGTTAGGTTTGGTTTAGGAAAAGAATAATGTTTGAGCATCATAATGTGACGACATGAGGAGATGAGGTGACGTTACGTAAGTTAAAATAACTCAACATTGATTTCTGGTTTCACACTGGACACAAACACCTGTCTCCTGGATCAAAGTTTTGTGTTTTTGTCTCTCGTTACACTACATGATGTGACTTTCTTTGTCACTACTGTCATATGATGTAAGTCAGTCTCCAGCACATAGGTCACATGATTACAGCCTCCTGGCTCACAATTATGTTGGATATATCAACATGCTCGTATCCCAACTTGTTAAATACCACCACTTTGTCAGTGGACCTACACGTCTAAATATGACGCGCTAGGGACCATCCTGTGTCTGATTTGGACGTTCAAGGACGGCGTGTCAATTTACACTTGTTACATGCATGTGTTTTCTTAAAATACTCTTCTGTTTTCACAGGAAATGTACAGTTTCCACTTATTAAATGTCTACAGTCTTTTTTAAAATAGGCTTACAACAAAGGTAAAACACTTTGGTTTTAGGCTGATTTCCTTCGGTTTAGGCAACAAAATCATGTGGTAAGGTTTTGAAAAAAACATCATGGTTTGGCTTTCAATAACTTAACAGCGGGCTGAACAGCCGGCTTCTAGGTGAAAGTCCTGAGTTTGTTTGACTCATCTACCACTATTCTCACCCACCCAACACGGACTTACTTGGTCTTTAAATTATTATTGTTGCCGATAGCGTTACAAACTGCCACCATCTGGTTCAAAGCAGATGGTGCCTTTGCGGTTCCATGTCTGACTCCAACATCCACTGACAAAGCAGCAGTATTGGACGACTTGAGTTGTAAACTACTGCCGCTAAAACTGACACACCTGGTGCATATCATACTGCTGCAAAACGTGTGCATTGATGTCTGACGCCGACATCGCTGACAAAGTGGCGGTATTTGACGAGTAGGGACTGAGAACTGGCCGGCTGAATATTAGGGGTGTAACGATCCATCGATCTGGATCTGGACCTCCGAGCTTATCAATTCGTTTTATTAATGCGGGCATGTTTTTCTGACAGCTAAACTTTGCAAAACAACAATATCAAACTCTACGCTGCTGGAAACTTGCAACAACAAGGTCCAAAGCGTGGCCTCACAGTGCTGCTTGTAATGTCTGTAAATGATAATTTCATGCAAATGTGGAAACACCAGCAATATGTATGCTGAAATATCTTTTTGTGCAACATGGGCTTAGATTCACGAAATGCCATGTATCTGACACTCTATGCATGAGTGCAGCTGCTTCCTAACCGAGCAGCACGTCCGTTAGCGAGGGTAAATATCCTCTGTTATAATAACATTAGCGCCACACAGGCAGGCTTAGCACGTTTTTCTTTGACTGTGAAAACACTTAAATGGTGGAGCTTTTACACATCTGAGTCACATGCAGCTTCTTTTTCTACTGTTTCTACCCTGTGTTCAGACTCAGAGATAATAAACCAGTTGTGCTGATGCTGAAAACCTGTGAAGGCCTACTTCTTTTCCTCACAGAAAACTAATCAGATATCAATATGTGCATGGATAGATTAGCGACCCAATAAACAGAATTGATAATGGGACTGGTATCAGTAAAGTCTTATCAATTCCCATCCCCAGTTATATTTCAGTTACAGCATTACTTTTTGTAGGTATAAGTACAAACAGTGAATGAGAGCAGCCTGAACCAATAGCACCATTTCTTTAAATTGTCTCCAACTGATAGAGCCGACATCTTTCTGCCACAGGCTTTCTGTCACATATTTCTGGCTTCCAAGCCCAAAATAACCTCTGATCAAATTGCGAGGGTTGTTTTCGCAGGCTTAACAAAACACCTCCAGGAGCCACAAAAGGTGTTATACATGAATTGTACTCCCAGTGTCAAGTATCCTGACCTGGATGAGTAAAATCCACATTTAAATACACATTGCCAGCAAAGGAACGATCAATAGTTCCACACAAACCCCTGACTGCACTTAAAGACACCAAACAAATGCTATTTTACGACCTGAAAATCACCTTTATAGTAGAAAATAGAGCAGGACAACAAAGTGTCATCTGTACATAGAGGTGGTGTGATTTCTAGCAATGAGTCAGCGTTGTCGGTAAACTGAGTAAACCAACTCCTTCCTCACACAGAGTAAGTTTGGCACTGACACAGCACTCGCCCACGCATCATCTGAAATCCTTTATCAAATCAGAAACATGCTTCTTCTAACTACACTCTCTCTCTCGCACTCACACACACACACAACCTTCCCACTACTTACTTAATGAAGTCTATGGCAATCTGTGATCTGGTACGTCACAGCTAATCACACATGTACAGCCATAAGTTTCTCCTGCAACGACAGCTTTATGAAGCAAGTTTCACCTCCGCCAAGAGCATGCATCACTTTAATTAGATTATGCCAACAATGTTCACTTTGTAATTACGCCCAACACCTGCCTGCCACCGTCACACTCCTTCAAAATCACAGTCAGATTGCAGGGAAAAGGTGATACATTTCCATTTTCATGCATTCATCATTTTTTCGGTCTTGGTCAAAGTCGGCTGCGTGGTGTAGCGACCTGACAAGGCTAGCTGTTGAGTGTGAAGTGATTCAATTTGGATAAATGATAGTCTTTCAAAACGAAACTCTTTCACTGAAGACATTTTAGACCTTGAGGTGTTCCGAATTGCTTTTCATAGTGCTTAATGTGTGATTTTTTTCAATGAAGCGGCTGAGACTTGTTTCAATGCTTTCATTCATGTTCCTTTTTTTAATGCTACAAATTCTGGCTTACCTTTAAAACATGACGGTGATTGTTGTTATGTTTTCTACTTTTCTTTGCAAGTCACAGCGAGGGGTTTGTGTAGCTGGCCAAGAGTGAGACTTCAGGTGCTCATGTTGTTGGTTCTCATCCCATCTTTATGTCACCAGCCTGTCAAACAATTCAAAGGATCAGTGTGTGGGATTAGTGGCATGTAGAGGAGAGGAATACAGATTACAACCATCTGAAACTTCTCCCATGTGAACTCCCAGTTAGGATTCCTTAAGTGTTCATTGTTTAGGAGATTTTTACTGGGAGCTGAATTATCCACAGAGGTCTATTCTGCTTCCACTCAGTAGAAATGTTGAACGCCCTAACATAAATAAGGCTTAAAGGAGACAGTGAGGAATAGGTTCAGCAACAACAACAAAACAATTAAATGGGTTTCTGAAATAGGGGCGGGTGTGGGGTTGTTTTTTCCACCTGGACCTTTATGCTCTGCCATTTCTCCTCTAATCATCACAGTGTAACCTGTGACAGGCTGTTACCAGAACTATCACACCTTTACATACATGTTTGTGGAGTCCAAGCCCCCAGGAAGTGCACTGGGCCTTGAAGCCAATTTTCATTGTTGCCAGGGTCCGTCATGTGATGCCCTGTGGCCCAAAAAGACCTTTTCCCATAGACTATTGGGAAATAGATGTCTGTAAATCAGTGGATACCCTTTATTAAGCATCACAACTCCCCCTGAAATGTCTCATTTTCGTACCAGGATTTGATCCACTCTGTCCGGTAGCATTTGCAAAGTCTAGAAGAGCCACAAGATTACATCATTTTGACGTCAGCCGCTTGGCCAGTGGAAGTTAACCACTTGGCTACGCTCAGCCGTACTCAGCGGCCAGAAGTGCGCCTGTTCAATGGGTCCCACAATGCAGAAGATCTAGGTACATTCATATTATGAAAATTTAGCACTTTGACTTCATGCGTCACTGAGCAACTTTAACAAGCATGAATGGGGTTCCGTCTTCAATGCTGTATCCGGGTCTCTTAACCCATTTAGACCTAATCTCGCCTGGAAAAAAGGCTTTATAAAGCCTGTATAAAACCCCTAATCCTGAGAATATTCTGAAAAATGTAAAAGAACTGACCTCGCCTACTAAAACCTTATTTTCTCAGGCTCTGGAGCAGATAGAAACATGAAATAAAAAGCATTTGAGAGCTTACAAGTGTAGCGTTTATTTGTACTTACTTGTTTTACAGTAATCTTCAACTTAGATTTTCAGAAACTCAATAAACAGCAAAAATATCAATAACAGACAACCATAAGACAGAGAGGAGAGTGTGTGTGATTCAGATAATATTATGTATTATGTATGTTGATACCGAAAGGAAACAGGAAACTGGCTTCGCCTCTCGGCTCAGCTGTTAGGGAGCTGAACCGCTTGTCAACCGGCGTGGAGAAATGCGCGTCTGATGTGAACGGAGGTGCTCTGGCTTGCGCGATTGCGCAATTTCGGTGTGCTGCGCTTCGCAGCACTTCAGCGGGCGGTGTGGCCCTGGTGTAACCCTAACCCTGTCGCTTGACTCCATGATTGACAGTTGTCAAAAGACCGATCTGTTTTCCCGGCAGAAAATATAAACGGGGAGCAGTCAGGTGCAAGCATGCTACACGTGTAATTCAACCAATAACGAGGACTTTGCATTACTTTGTTGTTGACCTATTCTGACCAATCACGAAGCTTTTTTTCTGTCACGTGACCTCACTGACAAATAGATAGACATCCCTTGCACTCACCCACTAGGGGGTTTCAGGCAATCGTGGCGCATATCATCAGTCACATGCCTCGAAAAAGACGATAACGTGGAAATACACACACATGTGTATTCCGTCCTTAATCCCTTTCATTCATGGGTATCCCGTCCTTAAAGGGATATACACATAGATGTGTATTCCGGTCTAAACGGGATGCATGGATGCATGGAATGGCCCTATCTAGAGCCAGTGTTTGGTTTGTCCATTCTGGGCTACTGTAGAAACCAACTCCAAAGTTGTCGAAATCCAGTGCTTGGGCAGTGACTTGAAAAAAGCCGTCCTTTAACATTGGCAAGATATGCTGTTATAGGTTAACGGGGCCTGGCAGTGTCAGGGGGAAATGCGGCGGGATAAGAACGAAAATAAGGCAGTGAAAGCTAAAGTGGGGCAGGCGGTAGGGCTGCTGGATGGGTCCAACAAAGACTGTGTTTGCGTCCTGTGAGATTATAAAGCACTTTTCGTAAACCAAACCATGTGTTTTTGAAGGAAAAAAAAACAATTCACGGTGTTGTAGCGGCGTAGTGCGTTTATTTTGAAAGAGACTGAATGTAAACGTTAAATTTCCTGTGAAAACGGACGTGTATCTTGAAAGAAGACAATGCATGTAACAAGAACTTGACACGGGGTCCCAGAACGTCAACAACCAACACACCTAGGGTACCTTGCACGTTGTATCTGGACATTGAAAGTCCATGACCAAATGTTGATATGTGTCGAGTTCGGAGTGAGAATGTGTTGTAGAAACATGACGGGGTAACATGGTGGACTCCCTGGACAAGAATTCACTCCCTCTGTAGATTTAAACGGTTCATTTTAAGGTAACGAAAACACAATTCTTATTTTCAGGTGAATATAAACTTAAGAAAACATACTTCTCATATTATGTTCCATTTCGGCCAATATATCCTCTTTAATCCTACACACTGGAGCTTTCAAAAATGCACTTGATAAGGCTCAAAATTTTAGATCTAACTCGCAGAAGGCAACTCCACTGACTCTATCCACGCCTCCTCTCCTTGCCCTTTCAGACCTCCATTCACACACAAACACACATACTGTATATTTGCATTCTCTGGCATGACTCCTCGGTACAACATGCACATGCACAAACATTATTCACTCTCTCACATTAACAACAGTGAGAAGATGCAAAAATGAGTCGCTGCTCTTTCAGCAGGCTATAAAAATAGAGGCTTTTATTAACACTGATAAAAATTCCATCTTCTTATCGACAGGGGAAACGGAGAAGGGCGGGAGAGTTTTGCTGCAGCGCTGCTTAGAATAAGGATGCTGCTGGGCAGAGGGAGAGCGAGAGACACCCAGAGAGAAAGAAAGGGAGACGAGTTGGGTGCGGAGGAGGGGTGTAGGGGGGGTGTATCTGTATTAAAGTGAAGCCAAACAGAAGCAAAATGAATCTGGACAATGAGAGGACCAGATGGTGGTGCGAGGAAAAAGAACCGGGCACTGAGAGATGGAGAGAAGTGGAAGTACGCTAACTACCACCGAGAGTTAGAGAGGGAGAAAAAAACAGATGGAGAGAATGGATGGAGGCAAGGGGGGGGCTGTAGGGGTAGGGAGGGTGGGATTGTCTTAACTGCCCTTGTTCGTGTAATTGAGGTTCGGTTGTAGCAGTATGGGAAAAAAACGACTGCAGTGTGGTGCAGCAGCAGAGAGTCCGCACAGCATGGATGTACAAACCAAAGGATGCCTGTGCACCTTGGGACCTGTGCTGAATGCAGGTGGAGTGGTGCAGAGCCAGAAGAGCTGATGGAGGAGGGGTGTTGGGGGGAGTGGTCGGTGAGCATGAGTGAGGGATGAGTGAGGGAGCAGGGGAGAGATGTGGAGGTTGCAGGAACAGGTGGGGAAACAGCAGGTGGTGAAGGGGTAAGGAAAAAAATGTCCTGTTAACAGCCCGGGCAGGCTGCGCCATAAAGCACCTTGATGATGCTTTAATGACCCAAACGTGCTTCTTCATGGAAAATGAGCTAAAAATACATGGAATTAAAAACCTAAATAATTTATTAAGCTTGATATTTCAGTGGATTCCCTCATGAATTCTGTATTTATCTTTCCATGAGTGCTTGACCACGAGGGATTGTGCGAAAAATATCCCCAGCCTTAATAATGTTTTCTTTGGACTCTCACCCCAATATCTCAAAATATAGTTCTGAGTTGGTACAACTCATTTCACCATTAAAGGGAAACCCTACAAATTTTGCACATCAAAGTCTGTCTATGTATTTATGCTGGGGAGTACTACTGCTTATGTGAAAAAAGTTGTTAAAAGCCTTTAGTGGCTCCAGAGGGAGCTGCATGAAATCTGATAAACTGCTTCAAGTGATGTCACTTGAGTCAGCGTTGGTTGGTGCTGAAAACTACAAGTCTGAAAATGGAAAAAGAAAACTGAGGAGCTAACATAAGCAAAACACACCCAATACAAATCTCTCATAGAACTGTCTGCAGTAAGTTGCATTGTTTTGTGTTGGTAATGTAGGTTTTGACAAAGAGGAAGAATGCATGGAGTTAGGGTAGGCAGTTTTATTTTGGGATCATTGGGCAAAATTCCCATTATAACCTTCTGGCATACTGTAATTTAAATGGTCAGAGAAAACAAGACTTCTGCACTTAAAGACTTTGGCCAATCACAGGTCATTTCAGAGAGCGAGCAATCCTATTGGCTGTTCTACAAATGCAGATGGGCGCATGTCCCTTTAATGAAAAGCCTGATTCAATGGCGCAGAATCCTGCAGAGAAAACTGCTCTTCCGCCTTTGGCAACAACTGCCTACACTGCAAAGCAACCCAAAAAAGGGAGATGGACTGAGCAAAAAGAGAGGGCGACAATAACCAAAACAAAACATGTCAATACTGGCGAAACATTTCAGAGATGGAGAGAATATTTTGCTAATAGTTTAGCTTTTTGCTGCGGCTTCAACTTCACGTTTAAGTAGCTAACATTAGCCAGAGCCTCAAATCACAGTGTGTCCTCCACCTCACTCCCCACCGCTACAGACCCCCAGCTCCAGGAGACCAGACAGCCCAGACTCCCTGCCAGATCAGCAAACTTTCTGTTACTGCCGTTACACAGTTTAGACCAGCCATTAGCCACCAGCCCGCTGTGACACACGGCACTGGGGGGTTTGCACTGGACCAATTCAGGCCGCTACAGCTGCCGACAAAAGGTTCAGAGCTGCTGCCCGCTCTCCTCCTGGGGCTGCAGTCACAGTGGTGGGAAGAGAGGCGGAGAGACTGGCTGTCTCGCTAATTCTTGTCTCATTCGTGATCTGATAGACAAAGGGAGAGGGAGCAAGCACGGAGGGTCTTAGAGAATGTGCTGCGGACAACACTACTATGAAATAAAAATAAATAAATCACTATATGGGAAACACTGCGTTACTGTATAAAGCGTGTGCACGTGCCTGTGGTCGTCTAGTGGAAGGGGCTTAGGACAGGGAGGCGTGAGATCTTTTTTTTAACCATAGCATAAATAGCTATTTCCAAATTTATGGGAAAATTATACATCTTTCAGCTACTCTCTATTTTAGAATAAATATACACTAAATAAAAGGCTAAACCTGAGTTTTAACACAGCTCATCTTTCTATACAGGTGGTAGAGATAACATGTAATGGTAACACTTAAATAATAATACAGTTACGTAGTAATACAGCTTGAAGGTTACAGTGTAAGTTTGTTGTGTGAATCAGGTAGGTAATATTATACATTCTTCAGTATTTAATCTGTCTGAGTTTTTAGAGACTTTACTTTGTTGTACCTCTACAGATTTGTTAGCATATTGTAACTGTGAAATATACCATAATTATTTTCTAAGTTCTGCAGAATAACCTTGTTGTTAACACCATTTCTCCCAAACTCCCAGTCCTGTACCCCGCAGGTATCCAGTATAAGTATTGTGTTTTTCTTCTTTGCTCTAAAATGCCTAATTGTTATTCCCTTGATCTCCATAGTCCTGTTTTCTTCCACTACACCTTTATATAAGTAGTATTTAATTAGTATCTTGCTCATATAACCAAATTAGGCTTTAAATTGCAGGATGCGTTCTATCACTAATACCTTTATTTTATGTTTATAATTGACATACTGGTCCCATTAGCTCACTGATGGGACCAGTATGTCAATTATAAACATAAAATAAAGGTATTAGTGATAGAACGCATCACTAATACCTTTATTTTATGTTTATAATTGACATACTGGTTCCATTAGCTCACTGATGGTAAAAAATAAGCCCCAGAACAGTGGCAGGATTGAAGTACTTTTTTGTTAATCTCACAATGAAACGCTCAAATATGTGTTTATCCCTTGAAGAAAAAAAAGGAGGAAAAATGCATTACCTCCCCTTTTCTGACCTCCTTTCTACCTAATAATTTACTGAAGTCCGTAATAGGCTAGACTACATTGTAAGCTGCTCAATATTGTTGTCACATTTATCATGTTTGTGCCATCTGTCTCTCCACACCATGATGGAAACAAGCCAGAGGATTCGGCTCGACCTTGCTGCACCTGACACATACTGATGACTTAGTATTCAAGTGTCCTCCCAAGGTATCTGAGTTATCGTCAACCTCATCGTTCCCACGCACTCATGTCTGGCCTGGCAAAAAGGCAGTGGGACTCTGCCTTAGACACAATAATACGCTGAGGCGAGATAGAGAAATTGGCTCTCTAAGGAGGCGAACACTCGTCCAATCAATCTCTCCACAAAGCAGAGTTCTGCCTGAATATTTCCAAGAGGCACCCCTGCCCTGTCCTCCTTTGTAGCTGCCACAATGAAATCCTCGGTGGAGCCTTGTACTGATCAAAGGCCATTCCCTCCATCTTTTAACAAAAAATGAAGGACATCCATTGTTATTAAACCCTCTGTTGCCTTTTATTGAGACAAGTCCGAGTCTTTAGGGCAGGCGTGGCGTGGGCACACAATGGGATGTGAAGTGATACCGCGGGGCGCAGCAGCCTTTAAGACAGCTTTGTTAAGTGTTGACAAGATAAACATGGAGCCCAAATCCAAATGTCCTCATGAAATATGAATCTTTCCAAAAGGATACAGGCCATGTTTATCTAAAAGGCTGTGTGCTGCCAGGGCTAAAACATGAGAATCCACCAGTGGCCTTATTTTCCCAATTTCCCAGTTATAGAAATAACACGAGCAGAGGCTGTGATGACAAAGCGAAATGTTCTTTGCAGCTGGTTGTGCAGTTTCATCCAATACTGCCATCTGTGTTCCCAATGGTTTGGTTCTATCTGTACATTTCCTGCAGATACTTTGAAGCAACAGACCACAGGATGTCTTATGACTCAGGCAGCAAAAGAGTGTGATGAGGGACTGAAACCTCGACCTTCACTTTGTTTGCTTTAGTGTTAAATCATGATGAAATTTAATGTAATGTTTTCATTTTCATTTTGAAAGTAATCATGTTGAACCAACAGCCCCAAAACCCAAAGATATTTAACTTTAAACTTCTGTTTGGGGTTCTGGAGACTCTGCGTCCATTCAACAGCTCATAAAAACATCTTTAAAAGGTATAGTTCATCCAAACTCAGTATAAATTGTATGAGGGGCTGATTAAAAATTGTGAGGGGGCTTTTTTTTCCATATAATAAAACTCACTGATTGAAGCATGCAAAAGCCTCAGAAAGGCCTAATTATATCAACAAAAGGCTATTGTTTCAAAATCAAAGAATACATGTATTAATCACTTACTTAAGAATGTAGCACCAGCAGAGCGCTAAGTATTTTTTTGAGCTTATGAACAATTCTTGAAATCAGCAGGGGGGAGGCACGAACACACAGCTGTTTGCAGCTTGCAGCTCTCACTCTCTGTATCTCTCTCTCCATTGATGTAATCCACTCTGTTTCGGTACTATGGACAGCGGGGCCTGAGCTGTTACATGTACCTCAGCCAATAACCTACTTGTGTTGTTTCTTCTATTCTTTCATAGATACATAAAGATTAAACAGAGGGTGCAAAATGCAGCTAAGGGGGCTAAGCCTCCTTAAGACCCCTTGTGGCGCCGGGCCCAGTACTCCCTAAGCTATCTAGAAAGTTAAAGGAATACTTTGCCAGTTTTCAACCAGTTTTGTATCCTAACAGAGTGAGTAGTTTTTATGAATGACCTTTGGTATATTCTCTACATTTTACCAGTGCCCAGATCTCCCAGCTCAACTCCGCTGGATGATGCCAAACGTGCTGGCTCTATGGCTGTTGCTTGAGCTATAGATTGAACTTCTGCATTTTTATATGTCCAACACCAGGGACACGAAGAGTATAGAAGTAGATAGAGAGGGTTGAACTGCTCCTTTCTCTCTTTCTATCTCTAAAATTCAGACCAAACTTAGATCACCCTGTAAAAACAGGCAGTGCTGATCAAATATAACCCAAGACTCTGTTACTGCATTGCCTATTTCTCGCCTCCATTGTTTTCAGAAACATATTTTAGCTTAATGACTGTAGTACAAGATTGTTTGTAACCAGTCAGCCAACACATTTTCAAAATGGACAAACTTGTATTACGTCATCCAGCAAATCTTAGTGCCCTGATTAGCTGTAACATGAGAATTTGTGAACAGGAAGTGGGTGCCATACTGTTTGCTGTATTGTAAAAATGGAGGCTAAAAATACTCAGATCAAACAATAAAATAAGCAGGTGCTGCTCAAATATGAACCAAGGTGCCGTTACTGGTTTTGAAGTCTCATAGACCTACATTCAAGATCAAGATTAACTTTCCAGAAAAACAACATTGGGAAAGAGACATTTGTATATCAAAGAATACATTTTATGAGCATCACAACCCTTGCAAAATTATTCGATTCACTTCCAGGATTTGGTCCATTTGGTCCGATATTATTTTGAAAGTCTACAAGAGCAGCACAATTCAATCATTTTAAGGCGCTCCATTGGTGGATGTCTCTGCTCTATGTGCCCTATGAAGTGGAGGATCGGAGTAATTTCATACCATGGAAATCAAGCTTTTTTGGCTCCATGCGGCACTGAGCAACTTTCATATGAATAAAAAGTGTATTCTGTTTTCTTCTACATCCCATGGCCAAACTGGCCATGGGATGCCTGCATTATGTCTCCCACCAGCAGGAGCGTTTATTGGTCAGTGCAGCGCAGAGCGTTCTGTTAGTTGTCAGTTTTCTACCTCTGGAGCAAAAGCAAATGCCACAGGACTTCTCCTCTGTTTTCTTTGGTCATGTAGGACCTAATTCAAAAGTATTTGTATTTTTCTACAGCATAGACTGCTGAATTTTATGAGCCCGACCAGCAGCAGTGACATACTTGGCGAAGCGCATACAAAAAGAAAGCATATCAGTGTGAACATTGATGGAGGATGAATGCATGCGTACAACAAATTCCTTCACAGTAATTTCCCTTCCGTTGAGCTCACAAATGGGGACATGACACTTTTTTTTAAAAAAAAATTATCAATATTTCTGTCTTCCACTGACGTCTGTTTGGTCTGATCTGCTTTCATTTTATGGGCAACCTGCTCTCCTTAATGTAATTCAATATTGAATTATTTCTGGGACTGCAGAGAGCTTAGGGAGGTGAGTACTATCTATAATTTATATTGTATTTTGGGTGAGCTATTCATTAACATTGTTTTTCCAGCTTGATTCTTAACTTTTACTAATTTTATAAAAATTGTTTACAAACATGATGCTGAACTGATGATATGACAAAAACCAATGTCACATTATTTCCATCTCAGAGACCATGGCAGTAAAACATAATTAAATACAATGGATTTTCATACGCTCTATATTTGTGATTTACTTTTTACGCATCACTACACTCCTTAAATCCCAAATGAGTTTAAATGGATTTCTGTTAATGGAGTTTCATAACAATTTGTTCATAAGAGCCCTAACGGGAAGTTAAACCTCTCTGGGGTCTCACTGACCTCCAACAGAATTAACATCAGTGTAGGATAAAGTACTGTAAATCTTTGGTTATGAATGGCTTATGACAAACAGAACTAACATTTCTCTTCATGCCTTCCATACTTTCTATACCCCAAACACCAAGAAGAAAAGACATACAACAAACTAAGATATTATTTTTATGTATTAATCTAGTTTGTCTACCTTTGACACAGAAAAGTGAAGAGTGAAACTAGTGGTGGAGGAAGTACTCAGATCCTTTACTTAGGCTAAGGAAAAGTAATAATACCACAGTGTAATAGTACTCCGTTAAAGGCAAAACTTCTGCATTCAAAATTCTACTTCAGTAAAAGTATTAGCAGCAAAATGTACTTTAAGTATCAAAACTAAAAGTGCTTACTATGCAAATGGTCCATTTCAAAGTGTTCAATTTAATCTGGGCAATTTACAACTCTATTATTTTTCACAAGTACAGCAACTCCAGCCCATAGATGGATTACTGAATGGGCCTACTGGGAACAGACCCAGGGACCCAAAGCATCAAGGGGGGGGGGGGGGGGGGGGCAGACAGACACAAAATGACTACAAGGAGACAACATGAAACTACAAGGAGACACAATATAACTACAAAGAGACACAAAATGAGTACAAGAAGATGCAAACTGACAAGGAAACAAAATTACTACAAAGAGACACAAAATAAATATAAAGGGACAGAAAATGATCACAAAGAGACAAAATGACTACAAGAAGATGCAAAATGACTACAAAGAGAGAGTGAAAATGACTACAAAGAGACACAAAATGACTACAAGGAAAATCAAAATGACCACAAAGAGACACAAAATGACCACAAAGAGACACAAAATGACTACCAGAAGATGCAAAATGACTACAAAAAGACACAAAATGATCAAAGAGGACACAAAATTGCCACAAAGAGACACAGAACCACAAAATAATGCAGAAATACTACAAAGATTTAGAAAAAAAAAAGAAGCAAAACCACTGCAGAGTCTGTGTGTCTTGTGCCTATGTAGGTGAGGTGGTGGGGCCTTTTGCATATCTGTGCCCAGGGGGCCCATTCTCTTATAATCCGCCCATGTTACAGCCTAAGCAGATCTTATCATCTACTGAACCCACCTGTGAGGGTATGAGAGGCCTTTAATCTATAACGTTACACTACCACAGCAGTTAAATAAATGTAGAGGAGTAAAGAGTACAATATTATCCCCTAAATGTAGAGGATCAGAAGTATAAAGTGGCATTAAATGGAAATACTTGTGTTAAGTAGGTACAATACTTGAGTAGGGGCAATCCAGTAAAAGTAAAAAACTGTATGTTGCTTCATATCATTAATATTCTCCAAATGATACACTGTGCTAAAGGTTAAAAACAAACCAGTGCATTAGCTAGTATACCATCTGTCACGTTGATTAGGCTCCCATGTGGCTAACTGATAAATACAGCAGCCGGAGATCACCAGCTTTAATTATAGATCTGTTTTCTCACCCCCATATGCCTGGGAACCCAATTAATGCATGTAGTGCACACTCGTCACACTGACACCCTGATACATGTTGGTGCATGTGAATTCTCAGCAATCTCTTGCTGACCAGTAATTATGAGACGCTGTCCACATAACAAGATTTCTAATTTGAGTCAAGTCAAAGCCACTGCTACTTTATGTGAGTAAATCTCGCCTGTTACAGTCTTGCATGGAGGTAATGTCTGGTTTAATTGTACATGCCAAAGATTAATAACAGATTGTTTTATGTTGAGTTGGAGGTAGATTTCTTTTTATATACTGAATCTGCCTTGAAAATATGTAAGCTGTAGGTTTGTGAACAATATGCTTTCAAGGCCACTAATAGACTGACTTTTGTCAATCATGACAACTGATTATAAACCGGAGAGTTATTTTAACCTAACCCATGATCTTTCCCTGAACTTAACCAAACCTTAAAGGGAAATTTCGGTTTATTTCAACCTGTCTCCTATCGTCCTAAATTTGTTTCAAGTGACTAGTGACATAAAAATAATAGTTAGCATGTTAGCCGTTAGCCTAGATACAGCCGGGGCGCATAGTAGCGTCAGACCTGTTAAAACGTAAGTGAACGGGCAACCTTCAAGTGCAAAGTTAGTCCACTAAACAAGCTTTTTTTCCACAAAGACCGCCTCATATCGTTAGGATAAATGTCAGAGAACATATAGAAAACGACATGTAAATGTGTTGTCTTACCTTACCGGTGTGCTGCCATGTTTGTTTATCATTTAGCTCTGCTTTCCAAAGCACGGCCAAAATATCGCGAGAACAAGCAGCGATCTCATACCGTGCCTGAAATCTCGCGAGCTGGAGCAGCAACAGCTGGAAGGCAGAACCGGACAGTAGCCTGAAAAGTTCATTCATTTATTTTATGAAAGATTTATAGAATAATGGCTGACTTTTTGCCAGACTTCGACTTTGTGGAGGAGGAATTTGATTTTGCAGAGTTTGATGGCCGCCCTTATTTATTTGAGCCAGAATACACTGACGAAGAGCTTCGTGAAATTGAAGAACGGAGGAGGAGAGAGAGAGAGGCACAACAGGTAGAGGACGAGAGAGGAGGAATGGCTGCTGCAAGGCTGCGTAGCTCTGGAGATTGGTGGTGTACCTGTGAATGCTGTGCCCCAGTGCCCACAGAAGAGGAATGCCTCTGTTGCAAGGAATGGGACCGGTTGCAGCCTTATTTTCAAGGTCTGGATGTGACCGAGGACGAGACACCTCCACCTGGAGTAACGTTAGTATCCAGCTGGGCTTTATCTAGAGCTCGCGGCTGCGCTTTGGAAAGCAGAGCTAAATGGTAAACAATCATGGCACCACACCGGTAAGGTAAGACAACACGTTTACATGTCGTTTTCTATATGTTCTCTGACATTTATCCTAACGATATGAGGCGGTCTTTGTGGAAAAAAAAGCTTGTTTAGTGGACTAACTTTGCACCTGAAGGTTGCCCGTTCACTTACGTTTTAACAGGTCTGACGCTACTATGCGCCCTGGCTGTATCTAGGCTAACGGCTAACATGCTAACTATTATTTTTATGTCACTAGTCACTTGAAACAAATTTAGGACGATAGGAGACAGGTTGAAATGAACCGAAATTTCCCTTTAAAGGTCTAGTGTATAGGACTAGTGGGATCTAGTGGTGAAGTTGCAGATTGCAACCAACTGAAACTCCTTCCATGTGCCAAGCCTGTGGAGGAAGAACTGTAACCAACTCTAAAACATCAATATCCATCCATATGTAGATCCAGTGTTTGGTTTGTCCATTCTGGGCTACTGTAGAAACAACATGGCCAACTCCATAGAGGAGGACCAGCTCTGTATGTAGATCTAAACAGGTCATTCTATGGCAACGAAAACACAGTGATTCTTAGTTTTTTAGGGGATTATGCACAAATAAAAATGTAGTTATGAATTCCATTTCTGCCGATAGATGCTTCTAAATCCTACACACTGGACCTTTAAAGAAATAGTTAGCAATTTTGGGAGATAAGCTTATTTGCTCTCTTGCCAAGAGCTGGATGAGAGGATCAGTTCCGCTCTCGTATCTGTCTACTGAATATAAAGGTATAGCACGTAGATGGTTAGCTTAACTTATGATAAAGAGTAAAAATGACAGGAAACAGTAGCCTGGCTCTCTGTAAACAGAAAAAAACCCTTCCTATCAAGCACCGCTAAAGCTTTCTAATGCTATGTTCACACTATGAGCGACACAGTAACAGGCTATGAGTCAGTTTCAATGGTAGTCGGTGACATGAAGCTTCAAACTGACAGCTGACACAAACTACAGTTGAGCTGGCCTTGACTTCTTCTAGTAAATAACCCTTCAAATGTCAAATAGTCATTTTAACACTGTAGTTATAGCAAACAAGACAACCAGTGAGCTTCAGAGGTGCAGATAGGTGGATTCTGTAGCTGTTTCTACATGTTCACAGACGGTATGCTTCATTAAGCTAACTAGCTCTTGGCTGAAGCTTAATATTTAATGCACACACGTGAGTGGTATCAATATTCAATCTCTCATCTAAGTCTTAACCATAGCAGTGTCAAATCAGAAAAGCAATGGTTATATTTTTTAATTTAAAGGTCCAGTGTGTAGGAGTTGGGGCAGCAATTGGCAGAAATTGTATATAATATTAGTAACTGTTTGCATTCGATTATAAAAATAAGAACTGATGTGTTTTCGTTCCCTTACTATGAGCAGTTTTTTTTACATATGCATGGAGCTGTCACACGGGAGAAGTTTCAGTTCTGCATCCTCATCGCTTCATGCCACTAAATCCTACACACTAGGAGTCTCATTCATGAAAAGTGAGTAAATCTGTGTGTAGATTTGCACATAAAAGCCTACTCTACTAAAAACCTACTCCGGATTCAGGAACGCCGCGGGAAACTCAGATTTGATCGTAAACACCTGTGTATGATCATGAATGCCAATCCATCGTGAAGTGACAGCGGGCTCCCGGTAATCAGCAATTAGCATAAATCCATGAATAGCCAATGACCACCATATAAGGAGGTGTAGGTGCATCCAGTCGACCTGTCAGTCATGGCGCAAAGAAAGAAAGAAGAAGAATTTTTCCGAAGCGGAGATGGAAATAATTCTGGGTGAAGTGGACTTAAGAAAAAACATTTTATTTTCTTCAGTTAGTAGTGGTGTGACAGGGACAGACAAAGTGAAGGCCTGGAGGGAGGTAACAGATGCTGTTAATGTTGTCTCCATGGTACAAAGAACCATGTCAGAGGTGAAGCGTAAATGGTTTGATATGAAACTGGAGGCAAAGAAACGCATAAGCACACACAAAAAAATTACAGTGGTCACCAAACAAACAGAAGATTCATTTGTGGGGTTTTGAATGAAGTGGGAACGGGAAACCAGAGATGTTTTGTGCGTAATGGATAAACTCTAAATCAGTGATGGCTGTCGGAATGTAGAGCTATTTAACATTTATTTTAGCAAATGATACGGATAACATATAGCCTACAGCAGTTTGTATGCATCGTCTTCAAATTATTTGAATCTTAATAGCCTAAAGCTCCGTTTTATAACGTAAATTAAACATTTTTCAAATCAGATTTATTCATTCAAATGATTAAAAAAGCCACACACACAAAAAAAAAAACGTGTTGTCTCAAATAATTCTTTCAGCTGGCGCGTGCTCCTTCGTGGCTCCACTACCTGCTGCTCCTGCTGCCCATGATGAACCCAGGCACCAAGGCCAAAGAGGCTGTGATCCGGCTGTCCTTACGGATATTTTTATTATCATCATTCAACATGTAGAAAGAACGTATAATCTATTGAGTCGATTTACATAGATAATTCACAATCATGAATCTAATCTGGATCTTAAACCTGCTAAGTGCCAACTAATTTAACTAAATGTGTTATATTTTTAATATTTTGTCATGTTTAGATTACGTGTTTCAAAGGCATCTGTGTATTGTGTACATAACAGAGCGCAATATGAGTTAATATTGTAATTTCCAATAGTGACAAGCAATATTTATGTGCTTTACTAAATTTACACAGGCACTACAAGGGGTCAGGAGCAGGAGTAGATTTTGTTAGTAGCTACGAAAAGATCGGAGCTACTAATGACTAATTAATGAATGCGGACATGCACGTAAATTTCCGTCTGCGAACAGTTTACACACAAATTCCTTCTGCTCACGTTTCATGAACGAGACCCAATATCTTTAACAGCAGGGACTGTAGTATAAAATGTAAATTAGCTATGACTACATTTGGCAAGTAAATGAAAAAAAATGTTTAAAAGAAATCTGAATAAAGAAAGAGTGTTTTCCATTCATGGCAGCTGCTGTCCAGAAGTTGAAGATCTGCAAAATGCTTTTTATTGAAAATCACTGATTCTTTCATTTCTTTTCATTTCTCTCAGTTTCGTTCTCTGACATCTTCATTGTCATGAAGATTTTATTCCACCTGTGGTTCCCATATCTCTCTGCTATTCTCACAAAAGGAAAAGTACAGGAGGTTCCAAAGTGAGGTGTTGTACAGTAGTACTGTAGCCCCCCCCCCCCCCCCCCCCCCCCTCTCCCTGCAGAGGTCTCAATAGTGCTATAAAGCAGTGAAAATCTCACTTTGTGCACTTTGTGTCATGATCGCATCAAAAAAGTGAAATTGGCTGACACTTGAGACATCACCCACAACGTGTAGAGAAATCAGGGTGGATTTGCAGCTGTGAAACTCACTTGAGACTAAAGAGGTTTAATCTGGTTAATTACTGAAGCAGACAGAGTGATTGGGCAGTCAGGAGGGGGCTCTTTAATTAGGAAACAAGGCCACCATTTCTTTAGAGGTTGATTGGCCCCTTGACATTCATGTAGCTGCACTGATGACACTGAGGATAGTTCAGCTAAATATGTGTTATTGCACTTTAGTCTGGGTTTTTAATTTATCAGGGCTGAAATGATTACTTTACTGGCATGTTGTCTGTTATTGGCTCCACACGTCTGAGGATTTTTGAGGAAAACTTCTGCTCCTGAGTCAAATTAGACTCTGATTATTGCGCTGGAGTCTTCAGCCGAGAGGCAATTACACCAAACTTAATATTTCTAAAAACCAGTTTTAGTTTTAATGCCTGAGATCAATGCATTCAACAAACATAATCTGCACCTGGACCTCGGAGACTGATCGGTTTTATAATGCAACAGCATTAAAGCTGTACGCTGTGTCAGTGCTCCCTCCTGCCTGATCAGGAACTGGGCTGTGTTTGATCACTCCTCCTGTGCACCAGTTTTACTTCCCCAGCGCATTCAAAGCTGTTTGATTCTGCGAAGTACAACACAACCCCCGTTTTTTTTTTTTTTTTTTGTAGCCCTGCGTTTTTTGGCCCGCCCCATTCTATTTGATGCACAGGCCTTTTGAAATATTCACTGCTAACCCCTTCCATCTTATTACCTGCGTATCCAACTGGATATACAGTGTCAGAGGGCCCCCTGCTATGCAGCTGAAGTGTGGGTGTGTGTGTGAGCAGAAAAAGCTCAGAAACCCTCTTTTATTTGATTAATCCTCTTCTTAACACAACCCTCTATGTCCGCTCTTCGGGGCAGCATTGGGCGCTTTGAGCCTGCTCGTGACTAAGCCCCTCTCACCCCGGGTGGATTTGCCATATCAAGGAGACCGGTGGACATGGTGGTGATTTGAACTGGTCAATGTTGGCGGAAGATGAGGGAGGTGAGGATGAGATGAAAGGGGAGGCGGATAGCAAGAGTGCAGATAGGGTAAAAGAAGGATGACAAGGTAAGGATGCAAAGGGAAGCGGAGAAAATGCGGGAGACGGGGCCACTGAGAGAGAGTGATGTGAGAGTTGGTGGGGAAAAGTGAGAGCTAATGATGGGAAGAGAGGAGAAGATGGAGGAGGAGGAGGCTGAGGTGTAGCAGAACAAGGGGGGGAGGCTTTAGGGAATGAGGTGTTAATGATGGGAGTGTAGGAGGGGGAGTGAGGAGAGGTGAGGGTGTGAAAGAAGGGAAAGAGCAGCACAATTAAGAAACAAGGAATTAAAATGTCAAGGAAGTCGTCTGGGAGAACGAGAGAGACAGAGTGAAGGAGTGTTAAGGGGTTTATAGATGGCCTCACTCAGCTGAAGCGTGAACACATACACTCACACACAAACACACACACACACACACACACACACACACACACACACACACAGAGGTTGGGGCAGCGAGGCTGAGTGACACAAAGGACAACAAACACACTCATGAGCACCTCCAGGACTGAGAGAAGAGGGCTGCTGATAGCCGGCTGGTCAGACTCAGGAGTGAAACTAAACATAAAAGATTCATTATTTTTTTGATTAAATGATTATTTGTTTAATCTACAAAATGTCAGGAAATAATTAAAAATGCCCAAAACAATTTCCAAGAGCTCAAGGTGACGGCTAAACTCAAAGATAATTCACAGAGAGGCTTTTTCTTAAAAAAGACTTCAAGGCTGTTGACAACCATAATTTGTTTTTAAAGAAGACTTTTTTTTGGCATTTTTGCCTTTTTTTTAATAGGAAAGGTGAACTGGAGTGAGAGCGAGGGGATGATGTGCAGCAAAGGGCTAGAGTTGGAATTAAAGCCGAGGCTGCTGCGGCAAGGACGCAGCCTTTGTACATGGGGCACCCGCTTTCCCAGGTGAGCTAGTGGGTGCTCCGTGACCACCAAAAATTGCAACCTCGCCAGTTCAAGTCCAGCATGAGACCTTTGCTGCAAGTCATTTCTCATCTCATTTCCTGTCATCTCTCAACTGTGAACTTTGTAATTAAGCCAAGTATCTTCATACAACAGTTAATATGATATCTCAGAAAAATGCGCATGCAATGGTTCCTATGATATCCTACAAATTGGCGCCCTACAAATGATGTTACATAACATAAAGTTACATACTGAAAGATGAGTTATGGAGGTTTGGTTTAGGCAAGTAAAGTTGTGGTTATTTTTGGGAAAAGAAAAACGGTGACGACGAACCTTAAAATGATTCTTTCAGGTTCTTTCAAAGTTCACACAGTTCCTAAGGTCCCGATCACACAGTAAGCATTCTGTAGGTTGCAAAACGCGAAATGCTCCGCACTGCCTTGTTTTTAAAAACTGAATGCCACGAGTAAAAAAAACGCTTGCTGCGTCTTTTGATTGTTGCCAGGCGACCACCCCATCAACTCCTCACACTAACATTCCCATGTAATCAATCTAATGTTGTTGTTTTTTTCCTAAAATGTTGAAGCAGAGGGTACGTGCTGCAGCTCTGGCTGAGGGTGAGAAGCTGTTAGTAAATAGTTTGTTGGGCACAGGGAAATGGAGTGTGGGTACATGAGACCCTAAAAAGGAGGGTGGATCATGGGGAGTACCACCAGTTGGTCCAGGATCTTCGCCTCCATGATGGCTGTTTCCAGGTATATTTTAGCATAAGTCAGGGGCAGTTCAACAACCTGCTGTCTATCATCTGGCCGTATGGCTCTGGGTATCCAGCAACCACTACCACCAGTTTCACCTCCATTGTTTACCAACTGTAAACTTGTTGTTGTGACCACCACAGAAGGCCCGCCTCACAAGTAGTTGTCAACAGCCAGTAACAAATGTGAGCACACATGAAATGTTGCTTAAAATCTTTCACTGCACAGGAAATGTATGTGCATACTAGGCACGTAACGATATGTCCAATTTTGCGGTGTCGCGATAAAATAAATTCTCGATACCGTCGTGGGAATGCCACGGTAGTTATATAGCCGCGTTCTCCTACAGAGCCGGTAATATGACTGTGCAACTACATTCCCCATAATCCTTTGCATGCAACTGCGCGCGCAGGTGAGAGCAGACTCGTGCAGCTCAGCCTCTCAGCCTCTGACTCTGACCCGTGCGTGACTGGAGGAACAGCGAATAAAAGTAAGGAGATTGACTCTGTGGATTCATTCGTTCATCATAGCGAGAAGCCACGCATATCACGTGAAACAGCGGAATCGTGGCTTTCCGACAAGACCAAGCACTTGTCGGTAGTCTAATGTTTTCACAGCGAAAAACAATGATAAAATGACACTAAAATTATGTATAACAGAGCTTTCATACAGCTTTGCACACACATTACTCTTGGATGGATTACTCGTGAATGCAGGCTCGCACAGAAACGCTAAGCATATCACATGAAAGCGCAGGAGCAGAGCTTTCCTCTCCTCATCTCCTGTTCTGAGAAAGTGTTAGGGTCTCCTTGATGTCAAGATTGTCAACCTGGCGTGAACAAACTGAGAGAATGTATGTTTTTGAGTTTTTCTCTGACTTCCAGGGAAATGGCTGGGCTTTATCTATTTTGGTTTTCTTTTACACACATCTCTACCCATCTCTCTCTCTCTCTCTCTCTCTCTCTCTCTGTGTCTCTCTGTGTATCTGTGAGTGAGAGATTGTGTGTTATTGAGTTTACATTATTTCTAATTTGTTAATTTTGTTGTTGCAGGGTCTGATTGTTCTAAGTTCTGTATATTTGATGAATATTAAGATCCTCATAATTTGATGTCATTCAGATGACTTTCAAGTAATAGTACTACACTACTTTTGTTCAGAGTAGGTTAAAAAATACTGAATGTTTCCATTTCATATTCTGTCACTATAGTTTTAATTGACATGACTTTGTTATGGCACTTTAATGTCTGCCTGCAGTAATAGGGGGGGAAATGAAAGCACATGTTCAACTGTGTGTTGATTTGTTTATGATACGCTTCCAAGTTAAAAATAATAGTGTACATGCACTATTTTTGAATAAAATAGCTATTTTTAACAATAAATTTTCTCTTTTTTTCCCCTTGTATAAATATCGTGATATATATCGTGTCGTGGAGTCTTTATCGTGATAATATCGTATCGTGAGTTTCTGGTATCGTTACATCCCTAGTGCATACACCTACAACAACCAACCAGGGAGTCTGTTACAAAACTATGATTGATGTTTAATACAGACTGTTTAGGTAACATTTTAACAGTTAGCCTTCATTTCCTCTGTATAAATTGGGCTAACCTGGCAGTTTGCAGCTCGCGTTTCTTGCCCTCTCGCTACTGCAGCCACTTTCCCACAATAAAGCAATTTAAGCATGTGAGTGCGATATTTTTATTTCCAAGAGAAATGCTGGCCAAAACTATGGAAATACAGCCCAAGTTGTCACAAAGTAAAACTACCCCTTTTCCAGTTAACTGGAGATTGTTCAATCAGTTTTCTGTCAATCAACTTTAATGGCATTTTCATATTTTTGTTATTTACTACAATATTTGTGCATGACAACCCTTTATGTACAAGTCCAGTCAGTGTTGATGGTAAATGTAGTCACTTGAAGTAATAAATTCCTCAGTGCGTGCTATATTGACTCATATGTATGAATGCAGTGCCTACGTGTACCACGATGCATTGCACGCGAGCCAAAATAAAGTGTTAGGTGACAAAAATATTCACTCACTGATCATCTGCCCTCTTAGCCCTGTTGGTCTTGGTTGTCTTTTCCAGTTTACTTTTAGGATTCTGATAAAGGTCTCCAGCACACTTTGTTCAAGTGATGAGTAAAACTTTTAATACATAGTAATGCATGCACAGGCTCTCTTGAGGTTTGTGTTGGTGACAGCATCCAACAAAAACTGCCCACGCTGAAATATGTTGCAACAGAATGATATAGCTTCTGTTGGTGTTGGAGGACTATTTGAGCAAAGGCACAGGAAGTCGGAGTTTGCTTTTGACAGCTCCGGTTCTTTAGAGTCCCTGGTGGCTCTTTCCTCTAGCACGGCTCATGCCAACCCATTTTCATTCAGAACTCATCAAATAAGATTTGTCAGTGATTTTGGCGTCAGATACTTATGCACAAAGGCACCTTTTGTGGCAATATGATATGCCGCTGGCAACAATTTAATGTAAAGAGTTGGAAAGTCCCTACAGGGCGGGCGGGAGAGGAGGTGGCTGTGTCCAACAAATCTGGACATTCACCTGGGAGCCTGCTGTTTGCTTCCTGTCAGTTTTAAGCCAAACCATGATGTTGTTTTCAAAACCTCACCACATGCTTTTGTCACACAAGGAGATACACACAAAACAAGGTGTTTAACCGCCATTGTAAGTGTATTTTGAAAAAGACTGTATGCATCTATGGAGCAAAAACTGAACATTTCCTACAAAAATGAAAGTGTATCTTGAAAAGACGTAAACTGACACGCCATCCTGCAACATCAACAACAGATGCACAAGGTTACTAAATGCATAATATTTAGACGCAACTTTCCACTTGGGTTGCAAACATCTCGCTAAAGGCTTTAAAATACTTATCCAGAAGGTGGAGAGGTTTGAAAATGACCAAAACATATGCATTAAGTCTGTTGGCTGGCCTCTACATCGAGGGCGTAACAGCGCAACACTTGGATAGATCTTTGCCAGCCTAGCATTAGTAAGATGAGCTCTGTGTACCACTTTCAGTTGTATTAAGCTATGTTTAGAGGATGTGGATGATGCATGTTTCAAGTCTAAGATGTCGTCCCATTGGTCATCTGTAAGAGCTATTCCTAGATCAGAGTGCCAGGCCATTTTTATATTTTAAAGAGAGTGCGGATTAATATCGTTAATGAGCTCGTACATCAGGGATATCGAATCCTCTACGAGACAACAAGGAAGTTTTTGAGCAGCATTTAGAGCACAATCCCTTGATAACCAGAGGTGAAGACTAGAATCTCAGCGGAAAGAGCCTGGAGTTCTTCTTGCCTCCAGCACATCACTGTAACGTCAAATGACGGCGCTCGATGCAGGAAGAGGTGTGGTGCAGTGGTAAGCATCGTCACCTCACAGCGAGAGGGTTCCTGGTTCGAACCCTGGGGTGGGGGAGCCCTTCTGTTCAGTTTGCATGTTCTCCTTGTGTCAGCGTAGGTTTTCTCCGGGTACTCCAGCTTCCTCCCACAGTCCAAAGACATGCAGGTTAATTGGTGACTCTAAATTGTCCGTAGGTGTGAATGTGAGTGTGAATGGTTGTCTGTCTCTATGTGTCAGCCCTGTGATAGTCTGGTGACCTGTCCAGGGTGTACCGCACCTCTCGCCCAGTGTCAGCTGGGATAGGCTGACAAACTATTTTAATGATAAACTATTTTTACCATCAACACTGATTCGACATCCCCATAAAAGGTGGCAAATGTTCCCTTTAAGGTTAGGGAAAGATCCAGATTGGATAAAATAAACCCCACACATTAACTGCTGGTCCGTGACAGGACACAGACTCTGGTCTCCTGCACGAAGGTCAGACACACCACACACCCATCCACCACCCCGACCTCCACACTCTCACTCCCTGGATGTAAATCACGACCTGCAGAAGCATGTAATATGAACACAGCTCCTCGGGTGCCGGCTATGAGTTTCAACACTTGGACGTGGAGCATTCGTTACTGTGAATGCAGCCTCACGAGGACCGCCCACTGTTTAACAACTCTCTGATTGAACGAGCCCACTGGTTCTTCTGTCACCTCTCTTTGCTTTGTTGACCCACTCTGATTATTTCCATCTCCCTGCACTCCTCCTCCCCAGCCCCCATCCTCCTCCCCATCTTACGTCTCATGCCTCCTTGTTGGTAACGCTGCCTGCCACTGCATTTTGTCATGCCGCTCTCATGGGACTGTTTGTTACTCTTTCTACCGGCTGGCCCTTTCTTTCCTTCTCTGCTCTCCTTCCTCCCCACCTCTCTCTGTCTATTAATAATTTATGCCACTCTTGCTCTGCAGGGCAGTCCTCATTGGTCTCCATTTCTCTCTCCTCCAGTTCTGATTTGTTATGCCACTGCCATTCCCTCGTACACGTCTCATTGGTCACTGTCCGCTGAGCTTTCCATTACCCTCTCTCTTGCCTTCCTCCCACTTCATCCCCCCACCCCTCCCCATGTCGTTTGATCTCATACTTTGGCTGTCAGAGATTTGTTTCTCCCTACAGCATGCTACTGAGGTGTTTTTCATCTGCGACGCCTTTATCAGCAGAGAACACAAAGGGTGCGCAGCACTGGGAGGCTGCGTGTGGGGCCAGCGGTCCATATCTCCGTTCAGGGGGAATTATTTAGGCAGTGTTGCACACACAGCGCAGGTATTGCCATTTCAATCGGTCATTAGTATCACCTGAATGCACCAAAAGGCATATTAGCAGGCTGACTGGGAATATGGGGCCGTTATTGGAAAACAGAGAAGGCATATGCTTTGTGAAATACTGCACTCCTGTTTCCCGTTAAATGTGATAGTGTGTGTGTGTGTGTGTGTGTGTGTGTGTGTGTACGTAAAAGAAAACTAGGACCAATTTATGGAAATACCAAATCATGACAAAGGAACTTTGAAGTCACTGAATCACAGTGATACAGGCAGCTACGCTGGAAAATCAGTTTCCACTGAACGTTAACTAGCAGGAAGTGTCAACTTTAAAAAGATGCATAACAATTGCCTCTTTATTATGTGAACTCTAATGGGACTAATTACCAAAAAAACTGTAAAAACATTTCATGTCTTCGTGTTATGTGCTTACAGCTATCCGACAGCATAGACGGTATCCTGATCTCTTTGATACGTGATAATTGAGCCTGTCTGCACCAGAGAAAATGACAGCATCATTCGTTTCTTCAAACACTTCAAATGTCTTATGTTCACGTTTTACTGACAAACGAGCCCCTGCAGTGGTGAGAGTGATGACTGCCTTCAGTAGCAGAGGCAGAAACAGTGTGACATTGTTTTGTTGTCGCCAAAAAAAAAAAAAAAAATCAGTCTGGTCAGAAGGAAAAAAAAAACAACAGCAAGATCATTTGTGAATCTTGTGAAACAGGTGGTGTTGGGAGTGACTACTTGAAAGACAAGTTGGTAAACTACTGTGGGTGAAGAGCTGATGCTGCGTTCACAGTATAACTGCTGAATGGGAGAAACAGGAAAAACTCCCGATATTCTGACATAGGAGCAATCGGGCATTATTCCAAGATGGTTACCCCCATGGTACATAGCCCACTGTTGCAGCTCACTATTTTCATTGTCTAATTTTTAACTTTGTGAATCACAAGCATTTTATGCAGGCTTGTTTAATGCTCTTGTATAGTTTTTAATTTTTAATTTCATTCTTATATCTTAGAATATAATGACAAAAACTCTGTGTCCGTGTGTGTGTGTGTCTGTGTGTGTGTTCCACGTTTTTCTCCTCACTGACTTGGTCAATCCATGTGAAATTTGGCACAGTGGTAGAGGGTCATGGGAGGATGTGAATGATGAAGCAATATTACATCAATTGGCCAAAGGGGGGCGCTATAGCAACCGATTGAAACTGCAAACTTTGAATGGGTATATCTCATGCCCTGTATGTCATAGAGACATGAAACTTTGCACAGAGATGCCTCTCCTCATGAGGAACAAATTTGCCTCAAGAACCCATAACTTCCGGTGATATAGATTTTCCGCCATTTTGAATTTTTTGAAAAACACTTCAAATGGATCTCTTCCTAGGAAGTTTGAGCGATCTGCATGAAACTGGGTGAACATAATCTAGGGACCAATATCTAAAGTTCCCTCTTGGCAAAAGTTGGAAAACTTACTAAAACTGAGCTTCTATAAGGCAATGAATATTGCGGAGGGCGTGGCTCATCACATAAAGGTGTATAACATCTCAAGGGTTTCACCCATCACCACGCAACTTTGTAGGCATATGACCACATATAATCTGAGGGGACCCCTCCATTATTGACCCCATCAAACAAAATGGGGGCGCTAGAGAGCTAATTTCTTATCTAGGCCTAACTGCCATATTGATTTTTACTAAAGTTGGTAGATATGTAGAACAGGACGCCTCAAGGTGACTGGAGAAATTTAACTCTAATTGGCAACTGGGTGGCGCTATAACAACAGAAAAATGCTTAAAAATGGCTAAAATGCGACCGATCGCTGTGGCTCCCCCTGTGGCCCAATGTTTTGTTTTTTTTCAAATTTTTGGTATGACTAAGTCATGGTATGGTATGCTGTACTCAATGGGTGTGGACTAGTATATCTTATTATTTATTTCTTTAACTTTGTGCTACTGCAACAAACGAATCTACCTGCTAAAGATGAATACATTTTTAATTTACCTTCCAACCATGTAGCCACACCAGATAAATACTGAAAACTAGCTTCTGCATTACAAATACGTAGCGATCTGTTAATCAGTCCCTCCAGGATGTTGCAATGTTGTGATTGCAGCCAATCCCCATTGCGTTCTGCACAACAAATTTGTCGAATCCCCGCAACTTTACAGCAAACGTGAATATTTAAAATGGGTAAAATCGCATTTAATTGTAAAGCTGCACACAGCTTATTGATCCACTCAGCACCTTCTTGCACCACATCTCTCTCTCTGTTTATCATCAGACTACTGCTGCAGGAGTGTGAACTCTGCACCTGGGACGCAGTCACGCAGACAGTGACCGGGCTAACGGCTAGTATCACATGGCTAACATTACCCACCCATTATTAAAGGGTTTAACGAGAGAGTCGAGCTGTCCCTGCCCCCCAACCACCACCATCACAAGTAGATTCTAATTCTGTGGGAAACACGAATGCTCATAAAAACAGGCTTCGAATGCAAGACAGCATCGCAAGTATTTTTGCACATTTCCACTTGCCCCTTAAATTTATTTACACAAGAAAGCCGAGACACATTATAACATTCAGTGTGATTTTTTTTATAAAAGCTGCCATGAAATCAGGCACTTCAGGCCATAACAATCACCACAACAGCCTCCGAAATCCTGGAGGGACCGGAATGCGCTGAATTGATTTTATTGAATTCCATTTAGATGTAACTGGCAGTAATGGTGGCTTTGATGAAGCCATGTTGCTGCTGCATTTGTTGACACGTGGGAGTATCATACCAATATCTCTCCTGACACAGAATTTCAACTTGGACATTTTTACGTTTTTAAGCCTTGGCTGCTCTAAATTATGATCTGAATTCCATGCAGCGGAACTGGTTACATGCTAGCAATCCTTACAAGTGCTAGGTTAGCTTGTTTGCTAACTGGACATAAAGTCATTAGTGATATTGTATCCATGACTCTTGTCTCAACTGAACTGAACTGCAAATCATGCCAAGTCAATGGAGCAGGTAATAGACAGAGGAGAGTTATAGAGAAGTGGGTGGTGCAACCAGCTAGTACAATAACTGCATCCATTTTGGACTCACTGTGTCTCTGTTCCTTTGAAGGTCAGCACCAGTGTTGCCAAATGAGAAATGTTAAATTACTGTACCAAAGGCTTAATGTTATTGTATTTTTTTCTGCTGCTGCATCACGTGCTGCATTCACCTACATGCCATAAGTCCGACTTTGCAGATTTGTGGTCACCAGTAGGACACAAAAAAATGTCTTAATTACTATGTTAAATATTTCATCAAATGAGGCTTATCTGAGAAAAAGAAACTTGCATGTCAGAAGATATTGTCATGTCAGTGTTGCACTAGGTTAAGTCCAATTTGTTGTGTCTCTCCTCTGTGCTGTGGATGTGAGTTTTTAATTTGCCACAGCGCTGGAAGGCAGCAGACGTAGCGTGTACAGGTTGCTCTGTACTAAGTGTCACAGAATGATCAAATTATCTTACTTCATGGGAATATGGACACTGTTGATAGTACATTGCACAGAAGCAAAATATCTTACATTTGGCAACATTGGTCAGCACTGTCAAGTCTCCGTGCAACTGGGTGATAATTTGCATATAAATGTTCATCAAAGTTGAGCTGTACACTAAACTTCTGCACACATTTACTTTGCCTCTGCAAACACATCCACCCACTGCAGTGACTACACTCAAATTAACTGATTGCTGTGGTAAATAGTGGTTTGATTGGGCACAACAGGAGGTCAGCTTGGATGATGTAAACTCATGTAAGGTCATACAGGTTGTACCAGCGTCCTAGACTTTCATTTAGGTATGAAGACTTGATGTTCTGAACAAGAAAGCACACAGTATGTCGTGACCTCAGCGAGCCACATCGAGTTACAGAGCTGCCATTCAGAAATCACTTGTATCCAAGGCTGAAGGACAAAGCTGGACCACAGCACAGTGGCAACAGTTAACTCTGTGGTCTGATGAGCTTCTCTTACATCCACACAGATTCATGGTTTGTAGAAAACAGCTTTAACTCCGTCTGTCAATGTCTGCTGCCACTGTTAAATGCAGGGGTGGATCTGTGCTGGAGTGAGCGTCCATCTCGTGGGAGTCATTAGGTCTGCTGATTGCTCTGCACAGTCGTATAAAGGCCGAGGTATATGAGGCCATTTTATAGCACCAGGTGCACCTTAAAGTGCAAACACTGCTCCCCCTGATGTTCTTAGATTCCAGAGGCATTAACTCCCACCAATTTAACAGTTTACAATTAAATCCGAGGCTTTGTGGACATTTAGTGCCTTTCGTGGCTCGCTCAGTCAAAATCTAAACATCAGTGATTTTTTTTTTTTGCTTTTTTGTTTCTTCATTGTTCCTGTCAGGAGTTTTGTTGCATTTGTGACATACGTTTGTCGGATATGAGAGAAGACGGACACGGAGGATGTGTTTTCATAACAGCCTCTTCCTTAAATATCCTCTCTAAATACTTAATGACATCTTAATGACGTCCATTTTCTTTATCCGTCAACATGAAGAAGGGTTCAGTGTGTCATTGCAGCAGTCCGAGGTTGATTAACCAGCTGAGCCCAGATATTAAATTTGAATTGAAGTGAAGCCACAAAAATGCTCATATTGAGGGAAATTAATGCATTTACAGAATTTAGCACGACACACTTAGCATGTTGTTTCCTGGGATCTCAATACAATTTAAACTAACGCCCAATCCCAATTCCTATCTTAACCCTCAATCTTAATTCTCAAGCTCAACCCTCAATCTCACTAGCCCTCAAAACCAAGTGTTAAGGGCTATCTTGTGACTTTAAAATGGGACACCCCTCAAAAGCAAATATGTCTTAAGACTGTTGGGGGCATCAATATGTCATCAGTAGTTGTTGATAAAAAGATGTGATGAGTTTTTTTTTTCCAACACTTTACTTCAATTCTTGTACAAAACAAGCAGTGACAGACATGAACAGAACAAATATGCCAGGGTTAAGAGAAAAGAAAAAGAAATAAAATAAACAAATAAATAAATAAAAAAGTTCAGCAGCTCAATTAAATTGTTTACATATTTTCAAAATTTACTCTTATGAATATCTAATTTCGCTAAGATAATAGATAGATTAATGATATAGAATTGTTTTTGTTTTGAAATGCTGACATAAAATCCAAACAGCACATCTTTGTACAGTAGTGAAAATAGAACATAAATGTTGCAACGAATATACTCGACAAAATCTTTCCAAAAAGTGACAGTACAGGGGCAGCTCCAAAACAAATGTACAGTTACCAAACTTGACAATGTCGTCTGCAGCTGTGCTGATTTCATACTGAAACAGAATGCTTGATCACTAGGGGAACAGTTGCCATTGTGACTGAAAATTATGTTATGAATATGAACAGTTCACAAGTTACAAATTACTCACTCCCATAGTTTTTTTGGAGCCTGCTTGCTTTTTGTAAACTTGTCTTCACTGGTGGCCCTGAAATGAATCAGGGCTTGTGTTTTGTCTGGTGGCCCTGAAATGGAACAGAGATAACAACATTACTTTCTATTATTTTTTATTTTTTTGACTTTATTAATCCCCGAGGGGAAATTCAATTTTTCACTCTGTTGTCAATTACACACAGGTCCGAACACACACATGCACAAACTGGACCTATACATGCACTAAGTGGAGAGATGTCAGAGTGGGCTGCCCATGACAGGCGCTCTGAGCGGTTGGGGGGTTCGGTGCCTTGCTCAGGGGCACCTCGGCAGTGCCCAGGAGGTGAACTGGCACCTCTCCAACTACCAGTCCACGCTCCATATTTTTGGTCCGGACGGGGACCCTCCGGTTCCCAACCCAAGTCCCTATGGACCGAGCTACTGCCGCCCCCAAAGTATTAGTTTAGTTTCATGTAGTATTGCAAGTATTATCACAATGAATACTGTAGTCAACATCCAGCAGAACTGGTGAGGCTGTTTACACAGTCACACAAGTGTTATCTGGTGACTTTCATCCACGTTAATGTTTCACTCTTTGGGTTATAAGTTGATATTTAACCAAATAACCTGTACCACAACAACCGACGTAACTTATTCAGCGGAAAGTCACCAGATAATATGATCACTAACGTTAACCTGCAGCTGTAACGTTACCAGCTGCAGACTCTACGGCTACAGGAGATGACACCGTCCGGTCATCTTACAAATATGTCAATGCAAACATTTGACGTATATTAAAACAACTTAACAACTACATTATCACTAAGAAAAATTACTTTTTGTAACTGAATGACAGCATACTCGGTTATCAGAGAACCGGGGTTACGTGCGGCAGGGCAGGCAAGCCATCGCCCGCGACCAAAAATGTGTGTTACGCTACAAAGAGGTCTATAGTCCATAAAATGACGTTAAACTAAGATAATGCAATGGTTATCATAATTTTAAAACAACTATTAACGAGGAAAATACTCACATTGATAACTCTGCTTCCTTACGCTTGTCGCCGCCATCTTGCATTGACTGAATCGTCTGTACTCGGCTGGGTTCGGCGGATGATACGCAAAGGATTCTGGGATAGCACTTATTGCCAAGGGTGGTCCTGGAAAATCTTAAAAGTGAGGGCCATACAGCCCTTATTCTTGACCCTCAACTCAACACTGAGAATCAGGACAGCACTAGCACTTCGCGGGAGAGCGGATTTTTGAGACTGAGGGTTAAGATTGAGGGTTAAGATAGGAATTGGGATTGGGCCTATAGCTCCCTGGGTCTGAACAATGTGCATAATGAAGGATCTGCTGAGGAGGTTAACCCTGTGGTGCCTAAGGCCATTTTTGCAATTTAACTCTGCATGAAAATGTGCTATTCATTAAAGGTGGCCATTGTGCACCACCCGTGCATCTATTGAACACAGATATGAGGCTCTTTACACCCTCAGGGTTTAAATGCTGTAACGTGATATATAATACGTTACGGACTGAGTGTATCGACGTGTTTGAGTGGTTTAGATACTGCACTTGATGATGGTTTTCCCAATGACTGTGCAATACGTCTTTCCCTTCTATTTCTTCTGCGTTTTAATCTTATTGATGTCTCTATTGCCTGATTGCTCTGGCATCGATTTATGTTGACGTCTTCATTAAGCTGTATATTTCTTGGGCTATTTTTTTTGTGTATTTGGACCTCGGAACTATAAATGTGTTGAACTGCGTTTCCCATGTGTCCTTGCAGAAAAATAGCACCGCTGTGCTCTGCTTGGTCCCATTAAAGGGTGTTGGATTTGTTTTTGCCAAACAGCATGAAGGTCTGCACACGGAAAACGAAGCTCTCTTATCAATTGTCTGCATCTGACTCAAGTGTGTAGAGCCTGATTTTCATCTTCCTTTTTTGCATCCAAAATATATTTTTGATTAAACTAAAAACCTGGCTTACATCACTACCACTTATTTTTTGTCACATAATTTAAAAAAAAAAAAAAATAGAGTTAAAGTGACCGTTCTTCTTTGGTAACAAATCTCTGCTTTTCATAGTCACCAGATTTTTAATAGTTTCCTCTGCTTGTTACTTCATTGCACCTACAAAGACATCTTTTAAGTGATAAACATACTAATAGAGGTGACAAAAGGCCCAAAAAAGAGTGTTAGCCCTGGTGATGACTGCTTCCTGTGAGGGTTACATTTATCACGAAGGTAAAGGAGGTGTTTTCTCCTTGTTAGATAGTCACAAGTCTTTATGTTTGTGCGTCAGGTACCTTTGTTATTATCATTATCCTATACATCCTGCGGGAGCTTTATGTACTCGTGTGCATATGGCAAAGTGACTCGAGCACACAGAACCTGTTCTCAAATGAGGGCGCATTAAGATCAGACAACACTTGAGGGGACCAGGGACTGAGGGTAATTTACCTCAATATGATTCCCCTGTAATGAATTCAAAAATGGCTGCTCAGAAATTGAGGAAATTTCACAAATGAGAGGCTTGATGATTTCTACGGCTCTGAAACCGAGTCACCAATTTAGGGCATGAGAAAGCAATCTCTGTAGGTCAAACGACACGACTCCTCTCCATTATTCTGAAGAAAGACTCAGTTATTAACTCATAAAATAACTATGCATAACATTAAATAAGACAACAGTAATGTGTCTCTGCATCGCTGATGGGTTTAACTTAAAGGTTGCTGCTTCAGATGTGCACATGTATGACGCATGATTTACGGGGCAGTTTTAGCACCTGGCGTTAGGGAAATAAGCCGAAGCATATTAGCTGTGTGTGAGCTGGTTCCTCCACTCCGACTTTGCCCTGGGACTTGATGAGTGCTGTCACCACGTCTGACAAACCGGGCGCCGCTGCAACAAATCAGTCTCCTCCCAATCCCAGTCGATATAATGAGACCAGACCTGCAGGCAGCTGGAGGTCTGTGTGTGAGAGTATCAGTGTTTATGTATGTGTGTGTGCTCCTGGCTGCACAGAGCGATGGGGGAGGAGAGAATACTCAAGAGATTAGAGATTTATTGATTACCCTTTGCAGTGTCTCACCCTCCCTTTTCCCTCCCTCTTCCTCTCACCATCTTCCCTGGGTCTTCCATTCTCTGCCAGTTTATTTATAGAGGGTCGTAGAGGGCAGTGTTTTTGGCTCTGCAATGTGTTACAGACTTCTAGTGACCCAGCTTCTCTAAAACTATCATTCCGGAGGCTTATCGAGTGCACAGACATCAGCATCAGTGTAATGGAAGGAGAACATGAAGCCAATAAGCTCTTGTATCAAGCAGGCTCCCCTTCTCTTCCTCCTCCTCCTCTTTTAGTCTTTATAAATGCGCCATGGTGTCTCGTGCAGCTGCACTTTGAGCAACCTCATGTAGGATATAAATGCAGGATGCACGCTGCCTTTGCCAGTTTGATGGGCATTAAAAAACAGCAAAATGCAGACATGCAGATGATTGTGCTGCACTTGTACTTGCGCTGTCTCACAATGACTGTGTTTAGAATATGAATGAATGGAGAGGCGGGGGGGTGGCGGGGGCGGACAGGGGATGCAGGGGCAGTTATTGGTTGAGACTTGGCAGTTGGTGTTTAGATTCACTGGAGGCTGCAGGCTTTTTGCACCAGGATGTGTTGGCTCTGGCTGTCTCCCATAGGAACAGACCTATCAGTATGATATGGACTGTTGAATTCCGTTTTCAACATCAGTACAAGCAGAAAATACGAGACTGTCTTTGCAAGGAAAAAAACATCATCAGTTCTTTCAGCAAATGCCCCAAAAATGACATATGTTCACACTAAAGTTGGCAAAGTCCTGCACTAACTGTACTTATCTAGATTCTTGTCTGTTGGCAGCACAAGGCGAAGTTGGGTGACGGTGTTATAGAGTCTGTGTTGAGTCGTAACTAGGGATGCACTGATTTTGAAATTCTGGGCCAAGAGCCAATACTAGGGCTGCCTTCTAATAGTGGACCAAACGTTAGTCGGCCAGAAAGGTCATTCATCTGCAAGATTTCATTGGTCGCTTTGTCGCAGAAACAACAAACAAAAAAAGAACAAACGTGAAACTCTATAAGGAGCTGCACCTTGTCAAAATAAATCAAAACCTATATGACTGGACCATGTGGGAATTTAACTTGAAAGGACAGACACAGGAAGTGTCCACGCTCAGCAGTCAGACAGGAGTCAGGTTACAAACCAATCACAGCCGACAGATATCTTTCCCTTCTTCTGTAAATATTCAGTCTGATGAAAATGGGAAAGTTGGTCATGTTAGTGCAGGGCTACCCAGAGCTTTAAATCTGTCCCACAGACGATAGGCCTACACACTTATAAACAGCTCCTGGAAGAAGATCAGCTCTGCACTCAGGATTTCAGGTAAATAGGCTATATGGTGTTTATTAAAGTTGCTTAGCAACCTCAGACACAACCTGCCACCGTGCCCTTAAAAGCTGGCACAAAAAAGGCACAAGAGTAATGCCCAGCACCCGACCTCATGTTTTCCAGGTGCTTAAAGATGCAGCATGTTTACAGCCCCTAATTTCCAGGGCTGGTACCTGCGGTTATTCCACAGGCTAGTTAATAACATGTCGGGCAGGAAATCCAAAGTGTGGGATCGTTTTGAGAAGGTGAAGGACAAACCCAAGGTGATATGTAAACTCATCTTCATTGGTCAACTACAAATATGACGTATCATCTGAAACATTGAAGTAGCTACATACTTGTATATGTATTAATACAAGGAAACATAACTACTTGTAGGTATTTTTATTTCAACATAAACGTCTTTGAAAACATTTACATACCTACACATTAAAACACATAAAACAATTATCTATAACATTACGTTATAAACGACCGCGGGCCTCTCGCTCGCCCCCCCTTTCTGACCCGTCACGCCAGGGCCACACTGCCTGCGGAAGCGCCGCGAATAGCCTCGAAGCGCCGAGAAGCGAAGCCAGGTTCCTTTCGGCGCCCATGTTAACCGATTGTGTCATCCAAACCGGCCGCGCCGCGCAGCTCCGCCACCGGCCCTGCAGCGATCATTTCGGCGTCTGGTCTATTTTCTGCTCGAGCCGCGAGCGAATGTGTTAAGCCGAGCAGTTACCCATGATGGAAAAACAACAGCTGGGAGCAGAATCGCTTGACGACCGGCGTGGAGAAATGCGCGTCTGATGTGAACGGCTCACGTGAGAATTTCGGTGCGCTGCGCCTCGCAGGCAGTGTGGCCCTGGTGTCAGGCCACACCACCAGCGGAAGCGCTGCGAATAGCCTCGAAGCGCCGAGAAGTGAAGCCAGGTTCCTTTCGGCGCCCATGTTAACCGATTGTGTCATCCACACCAGCTGCGCCGCGCCGCGCTGCGCAGCTCCGTGGCCGCTCCCACCTCCCACTCGCAAAGAGGACAGCTGCGGTGGTGTTTTTTTTTCCCCCCTCCACAATCGAATATCAATTTTCACATTCGAAGGTCCATTTTTTTTTCAAATTCGAATTTAAATTCGAATATTCGTTGACAGCCCTATTACTGATACTATTCTTTCGTGCACCTTCAACTCAAACCATTGTGTTGCCCCGCCCAAAATATATCATTTAATAATTACAATTTAATAATTACATTAATATCGTAAACATGCTGGCGACTAGTCGACTGATGGCCCTAAATGATGGGCCATTAGTCAACTAGGCAGCTCATGCTGACTTTTTTTGTTTGTTGTTATTCATACAAGATTAGTTTTAGTCCTGTTGATAGTGGCATGAAATCAGAAAACACTTCCATTTGTTGTTTTGGAGGGCAGCCACATTCAACATTTTGTGTCATTTAATGTGGAGAATCTGTTGGAAAGTCTGTATATAGCCAACTTTCATAAAGCCAGGTGAGGATGTCCAATACAGCAGCAGAGGCCTCATTAATTAAACTCTCTGGAGCATCTAAACTCAATGTTTACACACATACAAATGAGGAAATGTACATACTCCAAAAAATATTCTGATTAGTAAAACCTTGCGTACTCCTGCCAGTGCTCAGTTTCCTTTTAAAAATCCCAAATCAACTTGGAATTGTCTGCACGTGGATCGGCCCCATATCCTGCCCTCTACACATTCAACCACAAATGATCAATGCAAAGCACCTAAAGAACGTCGCTGCCTAGACACGAGCCTGCTGATCAATGATTCTTTTCAGTAAATCATGCCAACAACTGAGAGGAGGACAAAGAAAAGGATTTTTTTTTTTGTTACAGAAATCGAAGTGCTTGTGAGTGAGGTGGAGGTTAGAAAGCGCATATTGTTGGGTGGCCACAGCAGCTGGTGTGATAGTGAAAGAAAACAAAAGATACTGCAGCAAGTGGAAACATGTTGCTGCTGCTGTTAATGCGGTGAATTCACAACAACAGGATAGTATGTGAAATTTGACAAAAGTGGTCTGAGCTAGAAGTGGAGACGAAAGGAATAAAAATAATTGCATCCCACTGTCTCTGCTAATTTACACAACCCACATGTGCAGGTGGTGAAGATGTGACGGGGAAGGTGACTGGAGAAAGCAGAGTGTGTTTGGCAGCCTCTGCGCCATCTCACAGTCGTGTTTACTGCACTAATTTCAACACATCAAAACTACTTGGAAACTGAAATCCTACTTGGTGACATATACACGATATTAGAGGATATTATGGAAAACTATTGACGCTCTGTTCTGTAACTCTTTAATGAGATTCAATGTTTAATCTTTAATGTGTACAACTTTATTAGTTAACGTGGCTGAGGTGAAAAAGACTGAGTATATTCATCTTAATATCGGAGGACAGGCAAGTCAGACTTTCTTGAATCCTGCCAACATTTCAACAGCTGACCATGAGTCTGAGTGTCACACAGTCTGGCCCTGTCCTTTGCATTCCGGGAGGCGAGTGTGATGGTGAGACAGCATGGCTGAAATATTGAGCAGAATTTGATTTTGGCTTTATCTTTAACAACTGAAAGACACTTCTTAGGGATGGAGATCACCAGAGGACCCGCGATACATTATTATCCCAATACTCAGGGCAATAAAATATATATGTAAATATATATATAATTTATTACCTTTTCCCCAACTGCAAATTATTTCCCCAAAGGAAAACTTTGTCAACATCAGTTTTACCTCATTAGATAAAGTTTTCAGTCTGTTCATCTGACTTTGATCATTTTGATTGCAGCACATGTGACACAGAGCAGACAGGCTGACTAAAACTGTCATAACACCTGTCAGAAATGCTGCATACACCTGACAGACTGAACTGTGGGCAGATTTAACACCTCACAAATGCATCACTTGCAGGTATTCCACTTACTGAATGGCAACACCCATGTTAGAAGCTTTGTCTGTTACATTCTTGTGCTGTGTTTTGCAGGAGGTCTGCAGTGTTTGCTTTGGTGTGACATTCATGGCTGTGTCTGTGAAAGAACATCAGGACAGAGTCACATACCTGGGTTCACGTGTTTCTAACATGCAACAAAAGCCTTCGTTTTCAACATGCTGTATAGACACAGATCTTTGCGCATGAAGTAGGCAATGGACTGTGTTATTTTTTTTCGCTCTCTCAGAGTTGGATGGTAGTTTTGTCGAGCTAAGTGTTTCCAGTGTTGGTTGATTTTTCGCCATAGCAGGCTTGGCATTAGCTTGGCCATCAGCAGCTAACGCTATCTCTGGATGGTGGAGTGTGAAGTGAGGCCTCATGTTCATAGTATTCCCAGAGTATTTTAGTCTCATATGACACTGCTTGCAAATCGCATGTATCATATCCAAGTCCTCCTCTCCTTCTGTGTTAAGAAATCCAAAATAAGTCCAGACGTTTGATTTAAATGCCAACAGCACATCTCTCACATTTGATTTCTTTCTCCGGTGCCACCATCTTTGTTTGATGAACTTCCTGCCAAATCTATGTATCGATACAATATCGCCATGCAAAATATCACTATGCTGTATCGTTTTTTTCCCCCACCCATAGTGCTTACAGCTGGAGTATGATTATATGCTTATGGAATAGTTATTGCTCACGAGCACAAATTACACTCCTGGAGTGGATGTTTATGATAAAGCAGATCTAATAGTAACGTGTGATATGAAGTGAAATTAAATGTATTTGGGGCATTCTTACACATATAGTGATTCCTCTCACATTTAACTTCTACAATCCGGCTTCAAATGACCACCTCACCATCTACTTAGCCAATTTCCTGTCTCCAAAATGTGCATACACATGAGTCAAAACTTCTGTAAATATAAATATACTCACATTTCCCGATGATGTATTTTTAAAAAAACAAATCCCAATTTATGCTTCAAAAGCGGCATACACACATATCAAGCCCTGTCTTGAGCGTACACAGTGGTTACAGATGAGGCCCCTGGAGTCAGTTGTCCGACTAGTACTACTTTCTTAAAGAGTCCCCTTCTTACCACAGAGCACAGAGAAAGTGATGCAATAAGGAACTAATCCAGGGCAGTGAACGGAGATCATGAGTTTTACCAAGCATTGGGACCTGTCGAGGGAGACACCAAGCCTCCAGCCAAACGCCCTGCAGGTTTAGCCCATTCTCCATCTTGGCAAGAAACACCAGATTGAGACAGTACCTCCAGCCCAAATGAGTATTTTAATGTGTTCCAGACTTCCAGAGAGTGGGAGTGGGAAAATGACGGCGGGAGGCTTTACAACACAGCGGAGGCTTCATGGCAATATTTCTCAGCTTTCGCTTGTGTGTGAGCAGCAACAGTATGATTTTATCACAGATCATCAAAAGACCTGAGGGGAAGTATATTTCTTTTATCACGCTGCACCCTCCTAATAGATTGGAAGATATTAAGTATCTGAGTACAGATGTCTTTTTGCAATAGAGCAGAGTACAGGTAGATTGTTTAGTGGAGATGCTGTGCACCCCAGCAGAGAGGCCAAGGTTAAAAATCCATGTACTTAGAAACTAGAAAATGGCGCTCTGGATATATTTCAGATGCAGATATGTTCCTCACTATCCATGAAAAACGTGTTTGTATGGACTGTGGATGGGCAACATACATCTGCAGTGTTACATTTACCGAGCTTCCATCCTGTGCGTGTTGGGTAATGGATATCCTAATGTAGTTTGAGAGCTGAGATTTCATTTGGATGGTAAACAGAATGTAATACACACATGCACACACACACATAGCACCTTGGGAATAAACTACCCTCAGCACAGTTTGACCTGCTACGTTAAATACCTTTTGATTTACATACTGGCAGAAATTGAAGCGGCAGTAGACCAGCTGGAATTTTATTTAACTTCCAGGAGGCTCCTACTTCAGTCAATCACTTTGGTTTATTAAGAAAAATAGTTAAAACACAAGTTAAATTCATAAGACACAGTGGAGATATGAAATGGGACACCCTGATAAGCTATCTGGAGCTTAAGAATAGGAACCCAGTATAGGTATTTTACACGTATTCAAAATGTGTACTAGAGCGTTACATGGATTTTTTTTTTCAAAACTACATTAAAATTACAAATTACATTTTTTTTTAAAAAAAGTACATGTATTAAAAATAAACCTACAAAACTCCCAAGACTAACCAAAGACTCAAAGAACTAAAGTCTAACTATTAAATGGTCCCAAAATATTTAATCCATCAGTCCAAACATTGGTTAAATAGATAAGATACAGTAAATCAAGACATATGGCAAGTGGGAATAACAGCACAATTTAGGTGGAGAGTAGAGTAACTACTTTATAACCCTCCAGCCAGTTAGAGTGTTCAAGCTTCAACATAACTGCTGCCTACAGCTTCTTTTGAAAACAGACACAGATAATAATTTTTTATGGTGTTATCAATCGTATTCCAGACCTGTGGACCTCTGCAAACCACACTAAAGCTTGTACATTTAGTTTATGAGTTTTTACCCTTTACAAGATGTTTTTCTAGCCTTATGTGTACGTGAAAGAAAGTAAATCTGAAGGAGGTCACAAAGTCTGTCTTCTGTTGAGCATATATACAACATCACACAAATATTATAAAGTATATTACATTCAGTAAACTTCAGAAGACTGCAGCTTTGGAAAAGAGGGTCAGTGGAAGCATTTTGGGCCATATTATGATTATATATTAAAATATATTATATTTTTTTTAGCCCTTATGTTTATTCATGATACTACTAATTTGGAACAGCAAATACATTTAATGAGCCAGTTACATTTTTTATTAACATACTGAGGAAATGCTTTTAATTAACATACCTGACAAGTCCTAAAAACATATTTCAGTTGTTTCCCGCAAAACAGGGAATCTTGAAATACAGTATCAATTTTAATTACCTCTTTATTAATATGTAACCAAAATCACAATCTTTCCCTGAACTAAATCAAAGTATTTTTGTCGCCTAAATGTAAGACAGTAGTCTGGACGTACCCCTGCCATTCTCCTTGCTATACGCAGAACATCGGTTCACTGAACATAATTCCAGCAGCGATTACATTTCTGCAACAACGTAATTAAGAAAGCAGGTTAGTAATATACAAATGTTATTTTTAGGAGACAGGGTTGGTAACTGTACAAGATAACTGGGAAAGGTTTTAAACCCTAAAACATTTCAGTTATTTATGAGGCTCAAATAAAGATTTGTGTAAGGTTAAAAGTGCTTCAAGTGGGAAAGGTCAGTATATTTGGACTTTATTTTCATCAGTTCATCAATATAACCCTTTAAGTTCAAAAGTTTATCAATATGTACCCCAGGAATTTGTCAGACTTCACCCTCTGAATAACCCAATCTTTTTTATTCTTCGATTTCTATTGGAACAAAAAATAATGAAGTCTGTCTTGCTTATATTTGAGGATAATTTATTGCATTCAATTTATGTATCCACCTTAATCAGTTCCTCATTTCGATTATTTTGCAGATCATTTAGATTTTTGTGAGAGAAGAATACATTTGTATCCCTTTGTGTAATTTGTGTAGAATGCTGTTGGAATTCACAATATCATTATTATACAGTATGAAGAGGAGTGGCCCTAAAATGGATCCCTGGGGGACACCATATTTGATGTTTTTTTTTTTTTGTTTGTTTGTTTGGTTGTTATTTTTTTTTTTTTTTTTAGATTTGAGACAATTGAAATTTACATGTTGCTCCCTCTTATACATGGGTCCATGTCATTGGTCTGACAGCCCAATGGTATGACATCCCATTAGTCCGACGTCCCTTTGTTCCGATATGTGATTATACTAGGCTATACTGTATTTGTGTACCATAGAGGATCAGCAAACGCAACTAAAGTAGGATACAAGTGTCATAGAGAGGAGAGAATGAAACACCATAACCTCCTGTTATTAACTCTGGGGTCGGGGTTGTGTGGGGAGCTCTCTGCAGTGCTAAACGGCTCCCAGCGGGTGTATTTCTGCCTTGATGGTGCGCCGCGACTGGCTCTGGGTCAGCTGGGAAAGGCTTGAGGTGAAGCAGGCTCACGGCTTATGTTTTTGCCACTTTCTTTTTCATCTTAACCCACACCATGATCTTTTCCTAATCCTAACCAAGTTGATTTTGTGCCTAAACCTAACCAGACCTTAACCACAGGGCATCATGATGATTTCAGAACAACAGGACTTCAGAACAATGGGTTTAATATGGTCGGAACAATGGGCTGTCGGACCAATGGGCTGTCGGAATAACGGGCTGTCGGACCAATGGGCAGACCCCCTCATACATATAGCTCTTGAACTAAATGAGAGCTGTGCCTCTGCCTCTTGATAATGCTCAAGTTTAGAAGAATTTCAAAGTCAATAGTATCAAAGGAGCAGCTGTGGCTCGGGAGGCAGACTGGGTCATCTAAGAATCAGAAGAGCTGCAGTTTGATCCCTGGCTCCTACAGTCTACATAGTCGACTAGGCCACCTGTGTATGAATGTGGCATGTAGTGTAAAAGCACTTTGAGTGTCTGGAACACTAGAAAGGTGCTATACAAACGCAAGTCCCTAGTGTCATTGATTTTTTCAGTGCTTCTTTTTTTCTAAAGCCAAACTGTGATGGGACAAGAATATTTTATTTATCTAAGTAATCGCTAAATCTATTATACATAGTTCTCGTCAGCACTTTGGAGGTCAGTAGTTGTGTGCGTCATTTTCACCACCAGACTTAAGGACTGGTACAATTCTGGCAATCTTTGTCATTTTAAGCACAACCCCACAAAGTAAAGATATACTGAAAGAGTAAACAAAAGGCTCCACAATTTCATTAACAGTTGCTCTTAGAATTTTGCTACAGATTTAAATTGTACCAGCTGTATGTCAGCTGTTCATGTTCATAATGAACTGAGAGACTTTATTCTGTCAGTTGGCATCAAAAAGAACAAATTCAAATGATCGCCTTGAAGATATTGTCTAAAAGTAGCACCCTTCGATTGGCTTATTACGTTTGAGAGATTTTCACTTATGGAGATAAAATGACTACTGAAACTATTAACAAGAACAGTAATGTCTAAATCAACGCTGGCATGGTGTTGGATTTTGGTGTCAGGAAGCACAGTGGTTTTGTGACCCCGGCTGATGACTTCATTGAGCACCTTCAAGGCTTGCTTTAGAACACCCTGTGAAGCTCAGTGTCTTTGCTTACTTATTCATATTACATGACTGAGCTTATTTCTGTATTTTATATAAGATTCTTTAACTGCATCACCTAGATTGTCGATGTAGCTCTTATAAAGTTTGTTCTTTTTATTGATGAATTTTAAAATACCAGAGTAAGCCACAATTTCAGATCTGCAGCACAATGTTTAATGATCTTTTCGGGTTTGGTGCAATCAATGTAGTCAGTTTTTGCATCAATTAAATGCAGTGTCTGGATCTTTACAGTTATACACTGAACCCCAGGTTTTGGCTTGCAGATTGTTGCAAGGTATTTTCACTCAGAACTTTAACTTTTGAGTTCAGCAAAATCAGTGGAGACTATAAGAGGAAAATGGTCTGGAATGTCCAAAAGTATTACACCTGAGTCAATACAAGCATTGCATATATTTGTAATGATTAATAATTGACCTGCTGGGTTACATTACTCTGGTAAAACTAAAAATCTTTAACTCTTTACAATTATTATTGTTATAGGTAAAATAATAAAACAATTGTATTATTCTTATTCATGCAATATAAAAGCTAATTCATTTTAATCTTGAATTTTGAGTCTAGAGGTTGATAAGTTGCTCGCAAATGTTAACAGGGTGTCCTAAATCTACATATAGACACACTCCAGCACCTGGTCTGCTAAGTCTCTTTTTGTTCCAAAACTTCTACCCATCAAGGTTCAGATTATTCACATATGAGGCATCATTGGGCCAGGTTTCACTGCAGCCAGTTACATAAAAAATTTGGCCAATTTCGGCTGGTCAGGTGTGAAACGTTTACAATTTAGCTTCCCATCAATGTTAAAGCAATGCTGTTCAAGTACTTCGTAATTTCCATTTAGACTCATATCATCCATGCCCATACAATGTGTGATGTGATACGAAGAGTGTCAAGAGAGCGATGAAAAAGTTTTTTAAGACTGTACTAAGAAACCCGATCCTAACATCTAAAAGCTAAGAAAACAAAGACAAAAGATTAATAATTAATATTTCAATTCAATGTGCAATGAAAACAAATGGGCAAAACAACTACATCAAATCCAAGCCATCAAGAAGTACATGTAACAGAAATGTAATCAAGTCATCCAAACTTAGTGCAACTACTTCAAACTTGTTAAGTATGACATCGTCTGCATACAAAGATATGTGATGTTTATAACTACCAAAAGTTACACCAGAGATGCCTTTATGAGTTGTAACGGCCACAGCTAATGGCTCGATAGGCAATACAAATAGCAAAGGCAATAAAGGAAACCCCTGTCTGGTTGATTGTTGGAGGATAAATGGTTTGGAAACATTATCATTGGTCAATATTTGAGCAGTTGGGCCTGTGTACGACAGCCATATCCAAATCAGAAAACGTAAACCAACTCCAAATCGCCGAAGCACATTAAAAAGATATCCCTACTATATCCTATCAAAGGCTTCGCACATCTAAGGATAACACAGCTGTATCTAATTGTATTTTTCATGCACTATATTCAAGACACTCCTAATATTTACCTCCGCCAAGGAGGTTATGTTTTCACCGGCATTTGTCTGTTTGTCTGCAAAATAACTCAAAAAGTTCTGAACGGATTTTGATGAAATTTTAAGGAAAGGATGATAATGGGACAAGGAACAGATGATAATTTTGGTGGTGATCGGTTGAAGCGAAGTGGATAAAATAATAAAATGGCGGGAAATCCAAGCTGCTTGGCGGAGGTCTGCGCTCTCCGAGTGCTCTAGTGTGAAATCTGTGTCTATTTTTGACAAAGCCATTCTGCTCATTACAAACAAGGTGTGGAAAGTGTCATTCTAGTCTTCTGGCCAAGGCCTTGCAGAGTATTTTAATGTCACACCCCATCAAACTAATTGGCCTGAAAGAAGAGCACTCATTTGGGGGTTTGTTTGGCTTAAGAATTAAGGTTATTACTGCAAGTCTCAAGGATGGTGGAGGTATTCCCTTCGTGTAGGATTCCTCATACATGGCCTGAAGTGGGACTAGAAGTTTTTAGTCATCCAAGCTTACTGGTTTACAGCCAACATGCTACTGGTTTGAGTCTGTAAGCAGGAAAATGCATCCATCTTGAGTGCAAGTGGCCACAAGCTCATCTGTGTGTTTTTTTCAGCAAGTTATAAAGCAGTTTCAGTGCCATGGCTGTATAGATTCTCCAGAGTGTGCATCTTTGGTGTAGAGCCTTTGAGACTTTGCTTTGAAATCCTTGTCCCAGATGTTGTATTGCACAAACTTGACAAAAACCTCCCCTGGCTTTCTTACTGTTGGGTTTTGGTCCAAGGCCATTGCATCTCTTGATTTCAGACAGCTGCACCTTTATGTTGAGATTATTTTTAAAACGTTTTTAGGTGTCCTCCAAATCATCATACTTCTTTTGTAGTACATCAACTTTTCCAATTGTGTTTTTGATTTCATACTTCTGGGATTTCTTTACTGATTCTGAAATGGAGTTCGTCAAAGCCTTCTTGGCAGGTTCAATGAGAGAATCCACTGACATCTTGCTGATTTTCAGGATGAAGTCAAAGTCCTGAAATAGCATATCAATCTGCCTGCTTATTATGTCTATAATAGCAGCTCTGGGCAGATTAAGTCTTTGTTAAGATTCCTCCGTCATATCCGTGCCATTGCTTTTCTTGATCACATGTGGCATGTGAAATTGTTCAGTGGTTGGCGGTGGAAATCACAGTTTCTCCCCACTAAACTAATGCTTTCATTGCCAAAAGCAGCAAAGTAAGACAAAGATAAAGTAACAAACTGATGCAAGCATGAATGAATGATCACAAAATATAGCATTTTATTTGTTGGTCGATTGCAGCTCAGTGTCAGTGAACCCATTTCGCATGGTGTGCATGCTCCTGAGGTGCAGTAATAGTCCTTGTTAATTCTGATGTTATTTAAGTTTTTATCTTTGTCACACTGTTTCTAGGTTAAGACTGGAGCAACTGCCTAAAATGGAAGTGTAAAATGTGCTAAATGGAAAGAAAAGAGTGGGAGCTGGGAAGGAGGTGTGAAGGATTAGAGTGACTTTAAATCAGATTGCCATGACTCAAGATCACAAGATCATTCTGCTGCACAGTTCTGCTCACTGTTCCTTCCTGCTCTTTTTATCCAACATCCCTTAACTTTCTTTTTCTGCTGACCGGGCCAGACTGTCCGATTTTAAAGACTCCTTCCTCCTCCGTGTGGAGAACAAGTCATTTCCAGGCTGAGCAGAGGCTGTCAGGCTTTTATGGTGAAAAGTAGGTCAGCGTGCAGATGCCAAGTGTGCCCTTTTCTCCAGGTATGGAGTGGCTAATACAAGCAGTGAGAGCTAACACTGAGGTAACTCTCTGTGAGCTCGCCAGGCTTCATGAGATGCTGGAGTCTAAGTCAGGGGGATGCTGAGATGCCAGAGGCAAGCTTTAGTATTTACAAACACTCTAATACCACACTGGTGTGTGTATATACATATTTGTGTGTGTATGCGATGGAAGGAAGCAGATTCAGATGAGAATAGCTGCAAAATTATACAGTATCCAGTGGTGGAAAGGTAACATTTACTCAGGTATTGTATTTAGACTCAATTTGGAGGCTAGGCTTTTAAAAGTCAAACGAATGGTTCTCAACCTTTTTGTTTTGTGACCTTTTAAAAAAAGAAAATCAGTGTGTAGTTGGGGCTCCTTGTCATGTTCAGATGTCCATGAGTTGTTAGCAGTGGAAACAAAGAAACATTTCACCTCCAAACTTCTTAAAGGTCCAGTGTTTATTATTAAGGGGGATATACTGACAGAAATGGAATTTAATATAAGTATGTTTTCTTCAGTGTATAATCACCCAAAAATAATAATCACTGTGTTTTCGTGACCTTAGAATGAGTCGTTTATATCTACATAGAGAGCAGGTCCTCGTCTACGGAAATCGTCATGTTGCACTGCCATGTTTCTACTGTAGGCCAGAATGGACAAACCACACACTGGCTCCAGATAGGATCATTCAAGGTTTCATGTCAGCCACTGTAGTTAGAAGCTCCTCCGCAAACAAGCAGCCTCGGAAAAACGCAGATTTTTTAATATGAAACTGCTTTATTCTGAGTTTTTACCAGTTTAAATCACTGGGTCTGTTTGCTTTGGAGAGAAAAAGACCTCTTGGGATAACTCCACTCCCACTAAAAACCTCCTGAACATCTGGACCTTCAGTTATCGGGAAAAATAAGTTGAGCACGCATTAGCAGGTGTTTGGTTAGCGGTCTCCAATGTGCCAAACAGTTTCAGAGAAACACTGATTTGTAACATGAAACTGCTTCATTCAGCATTGGGAACCAGAGGGTCTCCAGTTCGTCCCCATCTGAACCAATTTAATCCATGTATAGGTCCTGTTTGTGCATGTGTGTGTATTTGGAGCCTCTGTGTCTATGACAACAGAGTGAAAAAAACTCAATTTCCCTTCAGGGATTAATAAAAAGTATATCTTTTATCTTCTGAACAAACACAATGGGGAAGGAATATCGTAATATACTGCATACATATATGTATATATATGTTTGATCTCATGAACCCACGTAGACAGGTGGGTCCGTTCTTTCTCCTCCTACGTGCTTCTGCCTTCCCTTCATCCAAGACATGCAAGCTCCCTACAGTTACATCATTAACTTACCATAGATCGTTGGTGTAGTTTGTCCACTGTGGATGGAGATAAAAGGTTGGTGGACTGGGCGGCAACAATGACAGGTATGAAGCGAGCACACGCAGTCGGATTACTGACTGATTACTGCTGAAAACAAAGGAAGTAGAAGAAGAGGAGGGAGAAGAAGAAGGAGAAGACGATATACTTTATTAAGGGGAAATTCACAAACAGGACCTATACATGCATTAAATGGAGACGTCCCTATTAATTGAGCTACTGCCATCCAGTAGGCTCTCCTTTCTTTCACGGCATATTTGTGGTTTTTGTGCGTTTATTGAGTGACAGCTTTGCGTACTTCTGACCGGTCTGACCGAATGATGAATAAATGCTTCAGCTGGTGGCTGCATTCTTTAGCTCTGCATCCCAAATGATAATAGGTGAATAGCTGACACAGTAATACTGAGTATTTTACAATGGTTTTGAACCAGCCACTCATAATCAAGGACATTTATAGAAGTAGTTTTATGGGGAAAAGTACATTTATTTTTTATGATTTAAATGCATTGTACTGGATTGTGAATGCAGGACTTTTACTTATAATGGATAGTTTTACAAGAGTGCAGTTATACTGACTATGACTTTCATCAAGAGAAGCATATGAGGATGTTAATACAGATGAATTAGTCGGCTCCACTTGGCACAGCTGCCCCCAGAAAAGCTTCAGGTGTTTCTTCTTTTACTCTGTTTCTACACAGTTGATGGTTCATTCACACGCACTCACTCAGTTACCTGCAAGAAATCAGCTCATAAAGCCCCAGCAGACGCAAGAAGTCTTTTAAAGCCCAAAAGGTTTTCCTCTCTATGAGTCAAATGGGACTAATGAGTTTCTACTGGCTGCCATGACGAGCTGCACAATCACACACTGACTGATATTAATCATAATGGCAGGTTGTCAAGGTGGCTCTGCGGTTAACCTTTATGGGTCACAGCAGGACGGACTTGCGTTTCGATTTCCCGCCTTCTCCTTTGTTTGAAGGAAATAAATCAGCTTTTGTTGAGTGAGGTTATTGTTCAGGTGTCAAATGAAGTGACAGCTTTCAGAGTCTGCAGACCGTAGCCCTGTTTCAATTAAAGGGATAGTTCGACATTTTGGCAAATTCGCCTATTGCCGTAATCCCTATAGTCATATGAGTAGGTACATTACCTTTAATTGTCAGTGCGTGCTGTTCTGAGATCGGTGGGGCAGAGCTGCCTGCTGAAATGGAGGTGAACGGTACAGGTCCCTCTCTCCCTCAAAACTAATCAAATACACCATCAAATGACTCCAAAACGCTCTTGTGGACAACTTGTAGCTTACACATTCACCACGCTATGAAATAATAATGTAATATTACGAGACAGAGTTGTTTTGAAGCCAAATGCAGAGCCGGAACTACATTCCAGACATACAGTACTTGCTGGGCGGAGTGATTTCAAACAACGTATGTTTAGTGTAGTTACTCCCGTCATCAAAACAACAAGTTTGTTGAGAAGAAGCCAGAATATACAGAGGAAGAGTTACAGGTTTTGGAAGAAGAGAGAGCAAGAAGAGAGGTTGAGGCTGCCGAGCATCCAGGGGCTGAGGGGAGACCCAGAGCCGGGGGTGTAAATGTGGCACTTACTGGCCACTTTATTAGGTACACCTGTGCAATATAAATATAGAGTACACCTCAAAATAATCACCGGAACACGGGGAAAACATGCTAACTCCACACTCATAAATCACCACAACTCCTGAAGGAACAACAACATAAAATGTTCCCTAGCAGTCTGTTTATTCCCAACAATGAGAAGTAATGCCAGTCACTTCACTATATGCTCTGGGCAAGCACTTATCCATAACATAACGACAACAACATCTGCATTTTAGCCTTATTTACCATGCTTGGGTTGTAGGCTAATGTTACTCAACATGGAGGTAACGTTACAGCAGAGAGATTGCTGAGCAAAATACACAACGATCACTTACCATGTCTGCTCGTTTTGTGATGCTGACAGATGGTATGGCAGTGTCTCTCAAAAAAGGAGTTTGAACCATTCCTGAACTTCTGCGCTCCATCCTTTCAGCGTAGTCCTCTGGTAAAAAATGGCAGGAGCACACAAACATTTTCTGGACCGTTTCCACAGGCGTGTTGGGGTCGATGTCCAGCACAAATAGCCATTGTTTCATCCTGTCCATATTACTGGTTGGAACTACGTGAAACTTCACTTTGCTCCATGTCTTCAGCTTGTTACTGCAACCTTTTACAATACATGTGTAAACCATGATTTACAAAAACACTCTGTAAACTTTCCTCAAACCTTCTGGTGCGTCCAGCTGACGATACCGCAAATGGCTACAAGCAATACCTACAGCACTGTCTCAGCTGCGCACTGTGTCACTCCGTCCAGTGGTTTACTCAAGAAAGTAGTTCTGAGTATTTGCTTGTCGTAATGTTACTTAATTATACATTATTATTTCATAGAGTGGGGAATGCGCAAGCCATGTGTTGTCCACTGGAGCTTTTTGGAGTCATTTGATGGTGTATTTGATTAGTTTTGAGGGAGAGAGGGACCTGTACCGTTCATCTCCATTTCAGCGGGCAGCTCTGTCCCACCGATCTCAGAACAGCATGCACTGACAATTAAAGGTAATGTACCTACACATATGACTATAGGGATTACGGCAATAGGTGAATTTGCCAAAATGTTGAACTATCCCTTTAACCAGATCCCTCTGACTTTCGCTCAGTACTTGTTGATACGTTCGCTATATCTCATTAGGTTTTTACTCAAAGCATCGGCGCCTCAGCCCTCAAAAATGTTGCATTAATTTTTCCACTTTATTCTCACTTTCTTTAATTTCCTTTGGGTCAACACAAAAATTAATTTTAATTAATTGCCTTTTTTAGGGACATTTTTGAGACAACTACCAACATGAGAACTGAGATTTGATGCTGCTGAATATGTCATTGTTTTTTATTTTGAAAAAAGGGCCAAAGTTCCCACAAAGTTCTCAATCATAAAATAAAATGCAAAGAAAAAGCAAAATTTTGGTTTAAATCAAGAACTATCTGATCAAACAATATTAAATATGGTTACAAATCTGAACACATATTTGATGTTAGCTTTAAGTACTTGGTTTGCACCAAAAAGTATTCAAGTCCCTGAAATCTTGACTTCTGGTATTTCTCCATAACGTTAAATGTTCATTACTTCCAAAAGCAGCAATCAATGTTAAAATCTGGATTTCAAAACATCCTTATATTTGTTCCTCAGTAAGACGTTAATAGTCAAAAAACCAGCTACTCTTCTATCAGGACTGTTCAGTTGTGGATCACCAAAAAATAACATTCAGGTCCAAATGTTGCTTAAAGGGATAGCGCACCCAAAAATGAAAATTCAGCCATTATCTACTCACCCATATGCCGAGGGAGTCTCAGGTGAAGTTTTAGAGTCCTCACATCACTTGCGGAGAACCAAGGGGAGAGGAGGTAGCAGCACAACTCCACCTAATGGAGGCTTATGGCGCCCCAGATTCAAACATCTAAAAACACATAACTGAAACCACAAAATATCTCCATACTGCTCGTCGAGGAAACCAGGGCGATACTAAAATCTGTGTCGGCCTACAAACAAAAACGTCACACCTGCAGCACTCTCTTGCTGGAATTCACAGCAAGTGTGTGGATGTGTGACATTTTTATCATGTGGGTCACGGAAAACCAGAAGAAAACAAACATCCGAGGGGGAAGAAGAAGGGTCATTTGCACGAAAAATGTCTAACTGTAGAAATAATCAGGAACTTCTGTCGGTGAGAGCTGAAGCTGAAATCGTCAAACAAATTCAAGGAGTGGCAAGAGACTCTGTTGTTCATGACCAAAATATGAACTGACTACATGACTGCTGTGAAATCAGTGTCATGTCATGCCAACCTGATCTCACTCTAAAGACAAAAAAAACAGCGTTTGGGCAGTGACTTCTGGTGTCAGACACGTCGTCATGATACACAGCTGGTCGTCGTTATTGTTTAACGGCGCCAGGCGGCATTAGGGGGAAACGCGGCAGGACAAGAACAAAAGTTGAGGTGGTGGAAGTCCAAGTAGGGCGAGTTGGAGGGGTGGTGGATGGGTCCAACAAACACCGACTTTCACCCGGGAGGCTGGTGTTCACTTCCTGCATGATTAGAAAGCCAAACGCTGTTCTTTTTTCCTAAATCCAACCAAGTGTATGTGTTGCTGAAGGAAAGAAATGTCAATTTGCAGTGTTGTACTGACATAGTGTATGCAAACTGTACATTTCCTGTGAAAACAGAAATGTATTTTGAAATCAGGCAATGCATTTCATTGGCAGAAGTTGACACGGCATCCCAGACCGTCAACAACCCCAGGGTACCTTGCACGTTGTATCTAGATATGAAAAGTCCATGACCAAACGGCGACATGTGTCAAGGTCGGAGTGTGTTGGTCCTTCCTCCTGCACGCTCTACCCAATGCTACCTCACCTAAACCACCAAACCAGATGCAGTATTTCCTGTCAGATGAAAATTCTTCTGACACTGACAACCTCCTCTTATGTGCTACATGTAGGGGTGTAACGGTACACAAAAATCTCGGTTTGGTACGTACCTCAGTACACAAGTCACGGTTCAGTTTTTTTCAGTACAGTAATGAAAAAAATAGACAACTATTAAATATCTTTTACTTATTGGTAACCTTATTAAAACATACCACCACAGCAGTTAACTCTTTTTACACAATTTTTGAATGAAACAAATATATATAAAATCCTGCTTTTTCACATTGTTTGAATGAAAATAGAAATATAAAAGTGAAAAATAAAATCCTGCTGTTTTTTTAACACATTTTTTGAATGAAAAATATAAATATAAATTTCTGCTTAAACAGTTTTACTCAATTAAAATAAAAAGTATAGTGCAGCTGGTCAGCTTTAAAGCCTGCTCAGATTCAGTTTTACTAGGAACTTACTGAGCTTTCCCACTTTGTTAAAGTGCAGTAAACAAAACATGCTTCAATATCTAAAGTGCAGCTTAAACAATTTTACTCAACTCCAGTGGCGTTGGTTATTTCTATAGCGCGATGATCAGGGAAACGCTCTCTTTTTAAACGACGACAATATCGTAGTTTGCACCAGATTGCTTTTTCTAGCCGTGCCGGTTAACAGTCAAACTCGGGTGGTGTCACTTTATATGTGTTAGCATGTTACACGTGTTTCCAAGTACATACCCGACTGCTGTTCTGCAGTGTCGGCACACTGCTTTTGTCTTGTCAACTTGTTTATTTCCATCTTCGTATTTTACTCTGAAACCAAAGTGTTCCCAAACGGAGGACTTAAGGTTTGGGGGTGGGTCTTCAGGTTCGTCAGGCTCACTTGCCATGTTGTCAAAATGCGAGAATGCGCTGCACAAAGTGAAAGCGGAGATTTACGGGACTCGGTCCGTCACTCAATTATGTCCGTCGGGGAACTAGATATTTTAAATGGTTCTGCTCGCAAAAACGGAATTAAAATAAAACAAAATAAAATAAAATAATATCCTGCGCCCAATAATTCGGTACAGGGTCGTGCCAAACCAAAAGTCGCATACTGAACGGTTCGACACAAATACATGTACCGTTACAGCCCTAGCTACATGTGTGAAAGGGAAACTTCCTCCAACGTCCAGACCTGGTTCTTCGAACATTACCTGCAGTTCATATGAGAAAATGGCTTTAGATTAAGATGTGTTATATAGAATTGTAAGAATCAGATTGAGAGAACAGGTATTCAGGGCTTTTATGGTTCAAACAACTGTCAAACAAAAGCACAATCACTAAAAATTGAGTTAGATTGGAGTAACAAAAGCTGAGAAGACGTATGAAGTGAGGCAGGGAGGGTTGTTTACCCTTTGAAAGACGGAGACTTCAAAAAGGAAAATAAAGATCACACAGTTGTTTGACAGTTATGAAAGAGCTGTTGGCAAATATTCACCCTAGATACTTGTTTAATAAATTATTAAAGAGCAGAAAAACTGGCAATACTAATGCCTTTTATTTTGCTAATAGAAAAAGAACTGGCTTTTGTTCTTTTGCTGCACTTTGTAGGACTTTTGGCCCCGTCAGCTCCATTGTTATCTTTGCTGAAATTCCATTACACACACGACGGGGAACTAGCCTGCTAACGCTTAAAAAATGCACATCATAAATGCAGCAGGGACTAGAAAACATCATTTCACAGTGTCCCCCTGAAAAATGAATCATGAAGAAATTGATTTTTACAGACTTCACTGTGACTCTAACAGATTATGAATTCTTTTATGTAACGACTTCATTGTTTTGGAGTTTTTCTACATGCTTGTTATTCATGACATTTATTTGTCATTCAATAATTAATTCATTGCAACACACAGAACTCTTTATCTGATATTACACTAGACTTTCTGTTTTAAACCCACTTTACAGGGACTTTATTGTATCAGTATAATATTACTGCAAGGCTGTTTGATTGTGTAACACTATATCCTCCTGGCTTTTATTACATTTTATCGCACCAACTCTACAAATAAAAGAGGAGATTTGTTTGTTGGGTGAGGCGTTCAGGGGTGGAAATGGATTAGTCAAACTTGCATACTGTCAGGGGAATCTTCAGCACACACCCACATCAGGTAAACCCACAGTGACAGCACACCACCTAGGAGTCCTGGCATTAACAGGACAGTGCCAGCGCCAGTTACCACCCTTGAAAGACAAGTATGATGTGACTTCAAAACGGGCGCTCCTGGAAATGTGTGTATTTATGTCATGGTGGATTAATCATAGATGTGACCTGCCAACACACTCTCTCACATAATGCCATATAGTTCAGTGTTACTGGCAACAGGAATTCTAACCCCAGTGCAGACAAACAGCATGAGACAGCATGACGTGGTAACTACAAGAACAACAAGCTGGAAATCAGTGCATTGCTGCACAGCTGTGGTTAAAGTGTGTTCTGCTGCACCCATAAACAACACCCAGCAGTGTTATTACGGTGCAATGATGACACCTTGGAGTACACTTCTACATCACTGCAGCAAGATGAGAAGTTAACTGCAGGTGGTCAGCAGAAGCAACAAAAAATAGGGAAGTGAACTTCCTTTCAAAAAACTCCTTCTGCTCGAACCCTCCCTCTGAGAATATTTAAAATATTCAACAGAGGCCATGTATTGTGTGATGCAGTGAACGCTGACTTATCACCGCTTACTGTAGCATGGATAGTGAGGTAGAGCTGGTAATCAGAGCTAACCAGCCATGAAAAGCATGTGTCAGACTCTTAGTTTTCTCTGCTGGAAAGATAGGGAATCTGGTGGAGCTCTGATGGTCTCTATGCAATCTAATCCAAATTTATTTATAAAGCACATTTAAAAACTAGAAATCTGCACTCAGTAGAGTGCAGATGTCTTCCAGGCAGCCACCACAGCTGATTGCAGCCACTCTAGATAATTCCTGTAATTCCAGCAGTGTATTTCAGACGTGTCCCAGGAGCTAATAAGATAGACAGATAGATTTTTCCTGCAACAGGCACTGAATGTAAACTACAGATACCATGTATTTGTGAGGATCAATGTATTTTAATAACTACAGGACGGCCCAAAATCTTTGATCCATGTTGTTCATTACAGGACTTTTCACAGTATTTAATTTGTAGGTTAAAGCACAGCAAAGTAGGAAATAACAACCACAATTAAAACAGACAAAAACACTAAACTTTGTGGCCTGCTTACTTAGAAAAAGCACAAATATCAGGATTCAATAACCAAATCAAAAAAATCTGCAAGTCTACAAAATCGACAGGCAAAACGCTTTGCCTCTGAAACGCTCCCAGTGTGGCAAGACAGCGTGTGGCAAACAGAGGTGCAACAGACGTAAAGGCTTGTTTCTTTTAGCCGAGACGATTTCCAAAAAAACTTGTGGCCCCTACCAGCCAGTTAAGAGGAGTCAGAAGTCAACGATGGTATTAAGCAGCCAATAAAACTGTAGTTGAGCATAGGGCTGCACCCTAATAGTCGACTGAACGTTAGTCGACCAGGAGGTCATTAGTTGGCAAGATTTCATTGGTTGCTTAGTCGCAGAAAAAAAAAGGAAAAAACAAATAAACATGAGTTTGGAGGCTACAACTGCAAAGATGCAAACTCCGTAATCCTTGAACTTAGATCTTGGGACAACAGGAAGCAGCTGGTCAGCGGACCTGACTGACCTTGATGGGACGTGTAGTTGTAAAAGTTCAGAGAAATTGGTTGGAGCTAGTCCATTTAATGATTTGTAGGTAAACAATAAAATCTAAAATCAATTTTAAAACATATAGAGAGCCAGTGAAGGGAGGCCAGTGTGGGGAAATGTGCTGTCTTGCATGTTCCTGTTAAAAGACGGGCTGCAGCATTCTCAACCAACTGCAAGCGTAAGTGAGAGGCCTGGCGTGTATAACAGTAGTCCTCACGTCAAGATAAAAGCATCTACAACCCTTTAGAAATCACTTAATGATAAGAACCAGAAGCACATTCATGGCCCTTTGAGAGTTACTGCGTGGATACTGTTGTCGTAGCTGGGCTTGCGACCCTACTCAAGCCGAAATGTGTGTCCTTTGGGGAATGTCAATTCATAGACGTAAATGGATAGGCAAATGGATGCACGTGTACAGCGCTTTTCTAGTCTTCCAACCACTTGGAAGACTTGGAAGGCGCTTCCAAGCGCTTTTACACTAAATGTCACATTCATCCATTAACACACACCTTCACACACTGGTGGCCAAGGCTACCATACAAGGTGCCACCTGCTACTCAGTAACCATTCACTTGCACTCACACACCAATGAACAGCCATCAGGAGCAACTGGGGTTTAGTACAGTGCTCTACCTCTGAGCAACAGCCGCCCCGTAACCATGCCACTTATGGTGTACTATGCAGGAATTGTCATTTACTATTTATAGAGTATTGCCAGTTCAAGTAAAAATGCAAGCCAACCCTAGATTCACTGCATTTGGCTTTTCTCCTCACTATATTTACACTTTTTCAGCATTGTATCTGCAATTTTCAAAGCTTCCTCTTGAAATGTGTGCGGTCTTGCACCTGACCGCTACTTTTTTATATAAAGTCCCAACTTCACCTGTGCACTGTGCCCCAAGGAACGTCACAAACACAGCAAAATAATTAGAAAATAAGAAAATGCAGGCAGGGGGCAGGGCAGATAAATACATCATGACATTCCTCCTGTGGGCTCTTAAGTGATGAGTGAGAGGGATTACTTTTTATGAGTCTATACATTGTTTTTTTAGGAATATTCTGCATAGTGTACATTTAAGATGTGAATGCAGCACAGCTGCTGGCGAGCCCATGTGCTGCGTTTACTGCCACAGCAGAGAGATAAATCTCGTTCATGGACGACTTTGGTTTTTCCACTGGCCCTTGTAAAACTTTTTAATGCTAACGTTTCCAGCAGCTCTGTGTAAGTGGCTCAAATCAGCCCTCAACTATAGAAATTGCATCCAATTCAGAAAATAATAATCATGGCACCTTTGAATTGCTCTTCCTTACTTTAAAGCAGGACTGTCAAACATACGGTCTGCGGGCCAGAACCACTCACCAAAGGGTCCAATCCGGCCCACGAGGTGCCAGGTTTTAGGAGCAAGTTAAGTAGATAGTTCATATAAATGCTAGTTCAGAAGCTTTTCCACCCAGACCAGATCACAGTTCTCTTAAAAAACCAATGAACACTTAGTGTGGTCAGGGGCGGTCTGGCGTTGAAATTCAGCCCGGGAGCTTGATTTGGAGAGGCCTTTTTTCTGATCGCACAACGGACGCAAGTGGAACCGTAATTTTAACACGAATACTTTATTTACAGTATAAAAACAATCTAATGATATTAAACACAACACACACAGATTAGTCAGTCAGTAGAGCGTATTGAATATAATATAATTCTATGCAAAGACCTATTGCCAACCCAGTCCTGCACACTGCACCTGTACCTGTACCTGGCACTGTTTTCCTGCTCCACTTTCCTCCTTCTCCTCCTCCTTCTCCTGTCCCTCCTCATCTGTCTCTCCCTCCTCCTCACTCTTATGACTGGCATTATCCTGTCCCTCTGCATCAACTCCACGACTGACACTGGCCTTGTCAGCTAATAATAACAATAACAGCAACAATGATAAACGTTATAGCAAAGAATTCACAGTGTTAGAACACAAATACAATATAAAAATCAACAAAACAAAAGCGCCACACACACACACAAACACACACACACACACACACACACACACTGTAAATGAATTGCTCACTTTAATGTATTTTTCTTGAGCTGGTAAAAATGGTTATATATTAATGTAGAAACAGAACAGGAAAACAGGATGTATAGCCTATATATTCCAGTATTATCTTTTTAACTTTGAACACAGACTCTCTCCTGAAATAGGTTATGTTTTCTTTTGCAGTAAAGAAATTTGTGCATTTTTCTGGTCAGCCAGTATGGATTGTATTTTTAATTGATAAAGCAGATTAATGATTTATGCATGTATGGTGTAACATTGCTGATAGGCTACCTTCAATGTTCTGTGTGCCCTGAACACATCCAAAAACACAAACTAGAGTTCTCAATGGGCCTGAAAATTACAACCCGACCCGACCCAACCCGGCCTGCGGGTTTTTAAGCCCAGACCCGAGGCAGCCGACACACCAGCATTAGCCTAATTGTCTGCCTGAAAAAAAGGAAGCCCGAGGCCCGACCCGGCCCGAGTCATTTGCATATTTTTTCGGCCCGAACCCGCGGGTCCGGTCGAGTTTGTCGGGCCGGCCCGACCCGTCTGGGATGATAGGGCCATGTAGGCAGTGCTACCGCTCATATCCCCCCTTAATATGCAAAATATTAGATTGACTCAGTCTGACGTTCGACTCTGTGCCACTGCCACCTGCGGCTGCGAGGGCAGGCTGCGCTCAACCGCGGCTGCATTTTATGGGGTAAAAAAAAAAGTTCCAACCACCGGCCAGTTCACCCTGGAACAGACCGGCAGTTCGGGAATACTCCCGAACCTCCCTATGGGCAGCCCGCCCCTGACTGTGGTCCTTTTTAAAGACACTGAACACAGTGCAAAATGTTGCCAATCAGTCGCTTTAGTACAAAAGAACCTGTATCAGACTATCTTAAAACAATGTAGCTAAGGCACTTCCAAAACTTCTGATTCATAAATAGTTTGTAAGGCAGGTGATAACTTAACCTGCTTCCTCTACAGCCTCCACTTCAGTTTGGTGATGTGATGCCAGCAGTACTGCACAGGGGTGGAAATGTATGGAAAAATATAATGACAGTGAGTAGTTGCAGCTCAGTTGCCAGAGGGGATGTTGGATGGCGTGTCACCTTGGCGAGATGCCTGCCAAGCTGCAGACCACTGTTCAAAACCAACAAATACTTTTAGCCGGTCATCACTACTTCCCAGTGGATTTTTAGTCACCAAATGTGGGTGCTGTTTGTGAGCTGTCACTGTGTTTCAGAGCCATGAAAAGCATTTGTTTTTTTAACTTGGACATCACTGCATTTCCAGCCAGGATTGTGCCACCATAAACGAGTATTTTAAGCCAAACATGATCTTTTCCTAACCATAACCAAGTGGTTTGTGCCTTAACATAACCACAGCATTATCATCTTATCTGCTACATATTACAGTCCCTCTTCACAGCAGCTTTTTTTTAAAATAACTGCACTGCATGTTGTGATGTTTAAAGGTGTTTTTGCAATGAAACTGCACAGATTCAGGGTTTATTATTATAAGCATTCAGTGTTTCCCACAGAATTAGAATCCTTTTGTGATGGTAAGAGGAGTGGGGGCATCAACAGCTGAGCCCTGATAACCAGATGTTGCTGCCGTTAGAAACAGGGCTGAAGGACAAACCAGTTTTAAATAGTCAAATGTGAAGTAAAGTTGTAGTGGTTGGACAAAATTGCAAGGTCGCACGAAATTCCAACATGTTCTCACTCCTAACTTGTCACATGCAGCTTGTTCAGTGGACTTCTGACATCTACATATTGTGCGCTAGGTATCCTGGATGTGTCTGTTGTTGATATCCTGGGACGCCATGTCAGTTTACGCCTCTTACATAGTTACATGCATTGTATCTTATCAAAATACACAGTTTCTGCTCATTAGATGCAAACAGTCTTTTTCAAAATATACTTACATCTCTAAAACACCTTGTATTTCTGTTTATTTCCTTGTGCAACAAACATACGTGGTTAGGATTAGGAAAAAAAAAACGTCCTGGTTTCATTTGACTCAACACTCATACAGGAAGTGAACAGCGGGCTCCTGGGTGAAAGTCCGGTGTTGTTGGACCCATTCACTACCCCTCCCACCTGCCCTACGGGAACTTTCCAGCACCTTAAGTTGCGTTGTTTTCCAGCAACATTTCAAACCGTATTTGACGTCTTTGAAATGAGAACAGGTTGAGAATCACAGGGACCGGCTGAATTTGCATTAACTGTTGTGATCGAGGGGCTGGGCAAAATGAAGTTATTATATCTTTATCGAGATATGTGACTTTATATCGTCTTTTTGGATATCGTTGTATCAGGGTATGGCATAAATAGGGTTTTTCCCTCATTTTAAAGGCGGCATTTAAGTACAGTGATGTAAATTTATCAACTTACCAGACTTCTCGATTTATTTTAATACTTGCCATGACGCAATAAGCCATTACATTCACATTCACATTGATGATTATTGATCAGATATGTCACTGTGTTTATATTTTCTGGAAAGAAAAAAAAAGGTCACCAACAGCTCGTCCCTACAATTTTGTCGCATAAGACAGGGTATTTGGTCAGAAATATTGTCATGTTACATTTTGTCTCCCAGTCCTAACATTAATCAAACCCTTTTGGAAGATTTAAAAATACCAAGATATATATTGTGTATCGAGACATTGCCGAAAAATATCGGGTATAATTTTCAGGGACATATCGTCCAGCCTTACTGTGATCCCAACATTGCAACATCCTGGAGAGACTGATGATAATATACAAATGTAAAGTATCTTTTGTTAGTAGAAACGCACAATATTTATTCTGGCATTCGGATCTATAGTAGACTGACTCAATCAATGTGGAAAAACTGAGACATATTGTTGAAAATTAATTAATTTTTTCAAAGACATCTCAGACTGTTTTCATCTGTTTAAATGGATGAATGTTAACAGAATGTACTTGTCCTTCTCTACACTTAAAGAAAGGGAAATATTCGGAGGTGCTAGGTTATTGGTTTTACTGGTCTGGCACACTTGAGATCAAATTGAGCTGTGAGTACACTAAAAAAAAGTTGACAAGAAAAGATGACCAGGTAACTGAAAGATGGTCAAATTACCAGCAGAGGTGGGACGGTGGCGACTAGTGGACAGGTGAAGAACAGCTTTGAGTGTGAAGAGTGGGAGGAAGACTTTACCTCCTACAGGAGATGTGACAGTATATTTTCTGTGGGCTCTAATCTGTGCTGCCATGAATTGCAGAATTCTGGCAAAGCAATTTCATGTCAAAGAAGATCAAATGAGAGATTCGTGGGATGAGATTTCTGTGTCCCTTGAATGGCTTGACAAATCTCTTTATATAAGAGGGAGCGAATACATTGTTTATACCATAAAAAATGTGACTTATTTACATACTTAGATATTTACATACTTACAGTGCAGTGCAAGAGTGACTGGTTGCGGGAATGTCTGTGGTTAAATTGTGTTGCATTGTGCTTTATTTGATAAGAGGTTGAGTGGATAAATTCAATCACACATTCTCTCATCTTCTCATGGAGCAAACATTCACAGATTTATTGTAGGTTGTGCTTCAAGGCTTTTGCATTTCAAAATGTTTGTAAAGTGACGAGATTATGGATGAATTGTAACAGGTTTATGTAAATCTTAATAAAGCCTCACCAAAGAGTTTTTCTTTTAATGTAAACTTTAGTTTGAGTGCCCTTGGTTTACAAAGCAACTTCAACTTCTGCTTTGATGTTTGTCAAATTGTTCAGAGAGTGAGACTGGTTAATACATTCTGTGTAAATTCATTTCATATTCAGAAGATTTAACAGCCTTTTATGCCTTTCACTTCAATGATGGGAGCATAATAGTGTATCTCCTGCGACAGTCCAGATCAATGAGACGTGAATGCATTTCACCACTCCATTATTGACTCTTTGATTTTCGGCTCAGTCATGTGAGACCGTGTTTCTCACATGCTGTAGCATTCCTGCGGAGAAGTGTTTTTTTCTCCTCTCTTCTCACCACTCGTGAAAATTACTTTCTCAAAATGAACAGATGTAGAGAAAAACGGCGTAGCTGTAAATTAATTCAAATGAAAAATGGATAGAGGGGTAGTTTTGCATTAGTTAAAATAAATTAATTTGTCTTTGCAAATGGGCTGCTGGTGTGAAACTTGATTGGTGTTAATAAGCTCCCACTGATTTAGGAAGCACGCTATGCTCTCTGACAAAATATGCAATGTTTTCAATTACCAATTTTATTTTGGGAACTAACATATGTTCAGCCACATTGGCTTAAAGATGTTAGTTTGTCATAATTTAATTAGTATTCCTAATTAGCACTATATTCTGCTGGTGACATCTATCTAATGTGCTTCTAGCTGCATGAATTTGAGTCCGTGTTGAAGTGTCTCTCTGTACTTTAGCTGTGAAAGAACCAGAGAAGATGATGCTGGAGGGGAGTTTGGTGTTTCCGCTCGCCTTAGCAACAACAGGCAGGATGTTAAGCATCTCTGAATCCCCAAGCACACAGCCTCAGGTTTCCTGTTTATACACTGGCTTACTATCAAAAACACTAATTTAGCAAAAACATGCATGAGTTTGGATGAAAATTTTCTGAGCACTCTCAGAGGAACAGCGTGTAAGAATTAGGGAAATTTAATGGCATCTAGTGGTGAGGATTGCTGATGTCAACCAGTTGAAACTTCTCCCAGTTAGAATTCTTTCAGTGTCAATTTTTCAGGAGGATTTTACTGGGAGCCAAACTATCTACTGAGGTCTCTTCCTCTCCAAAACAAATGGACCAGGTGATTAAAACTGTTAAAAACACATTACAGCCCTGTGCCAGCTATGTGAACTCACCTTGTTCCTTTGATAACTTAATGAGTGCTCACCTTATTCCAGTCCAGATGTTCTGCTAAAACATACCAGAGGTCTGCTCCTCTCCAAAACAGACTCTGTGTTTCAAACCAGTAAACACACTAAATAAAGCAGTTTTACATTTTTTTTAAAAATCGGTGTTTTTCTGATGCTGCTCATCAAGTATGGACTTGTAACTACAGTGGCTGAAGCAAAAATGCAAAACCTCAAATGGCCCTATCTAGAGCAGTGTTTGGTTTCTTTGATCTGGGCTGCTGTAAAAACATGACAGTGCAACATGGCAATCTCCATAGATGAGGACCCACTCCCTATGTAGCTATAAACGGCTCCTTCTAAGGTAACAAAAACTCAACAATTCTCATTCTCAGGTGATAATACACTATAGAAAACATACTTAATATATTATGTTCCATTTCTGCCAATATATCTACTTAAATCCTACACAACAGTTCTTTACAGCTGAAAGTTTGTCATCAGATAGTGCTCCATGTCACATGCAATAAAGGACTACAAAGACAAATAACAGTGTTAACTATAATTACTGCCTCACAATTGTGTGCTTCCACCAACCAGTCAAGTTGCAGTTTACATCCATGTCTGCACAGGCTCATATAGCTATGACAATAGACAATGCTTCAAATATCAGTGTTGCTGCAAAGCCACTATAGATTCTAAAAAATGGATGCTTCACACACATCACACTGCAGCTCACAAGATCTGTACAATCAGATTACAATCAGCTTCAAGGTGGAAACCCAGGACTAGTGTCACAAATTCAATATCTGACTAAATGTCTCCCCTTCTGTTCCTGAGATATGACGCTGAGTAATGGGAAGAAAAGGGTTTTTGCAGAACATTATGATGTCACAGTGAAGTTGGCCTTTGACCTTGTGGATATAAAATGTCATCATTTTATCATTTTATCTTATTAGACATTTATGTTGAATTTTGTCAGAATAAGAGCATGAATTCTTGGGTTATGACCAGAAATGCATTTTGTGAGGTCACAGTGACCTTGACCTTTGATCACCAAAATCTGATCTGTTCATTGTTGAGACCAGGTGGACATTTGTGCCAAATTTGAAGAGATTTTCTCAAATTGTTCTCAAGATATCAGGTTCACGAGAATGGGATGTTCATGAGATCACAATGACCTTGACCTTTGATCACCGAAATCTTAACATTTAATCTTTGAGTCCAAGTGGACATTTGTGCCAAATTTGGAGAAATTCCCTCATCGCATCCACAAGAACGGAACAAACTGTGTTCAGGCATGGCACACACACACACACACACACGTCTCCACAAAAACAAGAATAGTCTCTAATAATAATCATTTGCCAAGTTGCATTTCAACAACATACAATATGTAGCTCCTTGTCGTCATGCACACTGTTGTTAGGTAAATACAATGTCAATTTTACATGTCAGTCTCATCACTACATCATTTCTATTCTATTATTTGACATAGTCAGCGTATAAAGTCTTGAGTTATGGCCAAAACATGTTTTGTGAGGTCACAGTGACCTTTCACCACCACATTTTCAATCAGTTCATCCTTGAGTCCAGGTGGATGTTTGTGCCAAATTTGAAGAAATTCCCTCCAGGCACTCTTGAGATATCACATCCATGAGAATGGGACAGACGGACAACCCAAATACGCAATGCCTCCAGCCACAACTGTTGCCAGCACAGGAGCATACAAACACAGCAGTGTATAAAATGAAAAGGAGCAATATTAACATGGCAATACATGACCACATTAAACTTTAATAAGATCCAGTGGAGCTTTGTGCAATACTTTAAATGTTGAAAAGGTGCCCCAGATAACTTAAAGTGCTGAAGCTGTTAGATTTTAATGTGCAGGGGAGGTATAGTATCCAATACAAAATGTTATATCTAAAAAAAAAAAAAACAGCTTCTTCTTTTCGCTGCTGCATTTCAGGGCGCTGAAATGGCTCTCACAGAGCAACATTTTAAACTCCTCTATGGGGGTGACCACCACAATCAAGAATGGCATTTGCCTTGCTGAGCAAATGCCTTTCAAATATTTCAGCCAGCTGAGCCCAATTCTAATGATCACGCCTTCAAAAATCTCTCCAGTCTGGCTCTATTGAACATAGGCAGTGCTGCAAAATTTAGGACACCAGACTGAAACTTATTAAAAAAAAAAAAAAAAAAAAAAAAAAGCTTTCAAGTTTTCCACAAAGATCAAAGATTGATCACTGCACTATGTGTGTGGAGACTGGTGACAGTTGTCAAGAATAATCCTCCTTGATTTTGAGACATATAATAAGACCATAACCAACCTCTGCCTCCAACAGCAGTTGAGGAATGACTGAATGATCATCATGGTTAAACTGTTTTTCCTGCTGACTACGGCAGTCGTTTGTATATAAAACAGCTGGTGGATAAAAAGAGCGTCTTTAAGTATGAACCGTTTACTCTCAAACACTACAACCTGTTAGTAAGAAAATCTGTTATCCAGTCAGTTAAGTTCATATTTCACTTGAGATGAATTCAGCTTTTTAGCAAACAAATGTGGCTGGATTATGTGTAAGGCTTATAAAAAGAAAAAAGAAAAAATCAGTAAGTAGAGCCATACACGGGTCCTTAGACCATCCACATCACTGGGCAGAGCATGTGAGCGGGGCGGGGAGCGAGGAGCAGGGAGCGGGAGGATTTTGTGTTGAGCAAGGAGTGGCTATTTTTTTTAAAAGGTGGAGTGGAGCCTTATCTCTCGCTCCAATTTCGCTCCGGTCGCTCATGCCCCACCCAGAATGCATCTTTGCACCTGCGCACACCCACACTATTTTCTTTCAAAACTATGGAGCTTACTGTGTACTTCAGAAAAGAAACTGAGAAGAGAAGCAGCGGTACCTTGGAGAACGGCCCATAACTGCGGGGAGAGGCGAGAGGGCTTCGGAGGTCGGCCGCTTAACCTGGTCCGTCTCCTCTACACTTTGACTTATTTCCACCCTGCCAGCGGTACCGTGTAGAATGGTCCCTAACTGCGGGGAGAGGGCTTCCCCAGAGAATCTACCAAGCTCATGTTTTATTGGTGCCGTAGCATTGTTCCGACCTCTCATTAGTCCGACGTCCCGTTGTTCCGATATGTGATTATTACTGTATTTGTGTACCATAGAGGATCAGCAAACGCAAGTGTCATAGAGAGAAGAGAATGAAACACCATAACCTCCTGTTATTAACTCTGGGGGCGGGGTTGTGTGGGGAGCCCTCTGCGGTGCTGAACGGCTCCCGGCGGGCGTATTTCTGCCTTGATGGTGCGCTGCGACTGGCTCTGGGTCAGCTGGGAAAGGCTTGAGGCGAAGCAGGCTCACGGCTTATGTGTTTGCCACTTTCTTTTTCATTTTAACCCACACCATGATCTTTTCCTGACCCTAACCAAGTGGTTTTTGTGCCTAAACCTAACCAGACCTTAACCACAGGGCATCATGATGATTTTGGAACAACGGGACTTCGGAACAATGAGTTTAATATGGTCGGAACAATGGGATGTCAGACCAATGGGCTGTCGGAAAAATGGGCAGACCCCGTTTTATTTGTGAATAGAAGATTACAGGCTAGGGTAGTATGACGCAGTTTTTTGAGCGGAGTGGTGAGCGAGTGGAGCGGGATAAAATTTATGATGGAGCGGAGCGGAGCGAAGAATGCGCAGAACCAAGCGGAGCGGATGAGTGGTGCAAAATGACAGGTCTGCGAGCAAGGAGCAGAAATTTTCACCTGCTCCACTCCGCTCACATGCTCTGTCACTGGGGAACATACAGTATGTATCCCAGAACCTACTTGCTATAAGAATAATTTGCAACAGATTTCCAACCTCCACAATGTGTCAATGCATTTCTATATTTAATTTTCAGTACCACACATGTGAAGGCCCACTAGCTCATCCTACTGCAGCAGACATCACTGAAATAAAGAGTTACACAAAATAATCCACACACTTTGTGTTTTACTGGACTTTAAAACTGGGCTGCCCCTGACCAAGAATTTTCCTAGTCTATCAATAGTCGTCATTTAGGGCCATTAGCCAACTAGCTCCCTTGAACGTTTACGATATTAATTTAATTATTAAATGATATATTTTGGGCGGGGCAACACAATGGTTTGAGTTGAAGGTGTGAGAAAGAATAGTATCAGTAACATTGTTAACACTGTGCTACATTACAGAGAAATACAAAACCGTACTAATGAACCTTCATTAATATAGGCCTATATTTTATCTACAAGTGCACGTCACACACTGAGCGAGCCGCCTGTTAATGACGCTGTGGGCTAATGGGCATGTAGCTACTTCCATGTTTCAGATGATACGTCATGTTTGTAGTTGACCAATGAAGATGAGTTTACATATCACCTTGGGTTCGTCCTTCACCTTCTCAAAATGATCCCACACTTTTTTTTTTTTCCTGCCCGACATGTTATTAACTAGCCTGTGGAATAACCGCAGGTACCAGCCCTGGAAATTAACCTGACTGCTGTCTGACTGCTGAGTGTGGCCACTTCCTGTGTCTGTCCTGGTCGACTAACGTTTGGTCGACTACTGGGGGGCAGCCCTAAAAAACACTGTATTTCATGATGCTTTTGAGATTTTTTAAAATGCACTTGTTTATTAATGTGAGAAGCACAAATGAGATCCCATTCACATCCAGTGTATGTAGTTGACAATACATGTCTCAGTGGCAGAAATCTAAAACCTAAGAAAATAAATTCAAAATTATCTGTATTGCTTCAGTACCACTAGCAATTAGGAACCTTTTTTTGTGATATGGCTGAGATGACTCTTGGATGATATCAGCTGATCAGGATTAAATAGCCTACTAACTGTTTACGATAGGCTTCCAAACTCAAACCAAGTAATCTGCCATGGCCAACAGTGCCATGGTCAGGATTTTGGAGACACTGAACTTGAACTGAACTGAACTTGTGTCCACAACTCAGTCATCTGGACGTTAATGGCATGTCACCTAGGCAAGATGCTTGCAAAATTGCAGACCACTGTTTGAAACCAACAATCACAATCACTGTTTCTCCTGCAGCTTTTTAGCCCCCAAACATGAGTGTTTTGTTATGACCTGTCACTGTTTCTCTCCTGAGGATAGAGCCACTAAAAGTGGTTGTTTTTACTAAGAAATTGCTTTATTTCCAGCAGGGATTGTGCCACAAAAACGGGGATTTTAAAACCAAAACATGAACCATAAGCAGGTGGTTTCTGTGGCTTAGCCTAACCAAACGTTAACCACAGCATTGTTGAGATGTAGAAAAACAAATTTTAAACATACCAGCTACATAATAACAACATAAAAACATATTTTTGATTTGCAAAAACGTACAATGCCAACTTTTCTTCTGGCAATTGTGTTGGTTCCAAGTTGTTCAGTAAAGTTGTTCAGTAAACAGCTCAATTATGTTTCTCTGGAACATGAAGGTCTAAATTCTGCTTCAAAAGTCCTTTAAACACTTCCAGGAAAAATAAATGGTTGGTAAATGTAGAACTCTTTGTTCATTTTTAGTTTTAAGCATGTTAAGGCCAAAAATAAAGTGGTATTAACGAAAGAAATATCCACCATGTGCAGGCTGCTAAAACCCCCAGCCCCAGCACATGATCTCACTGTCCTTTATGATAACTTTGATCTCTCCCAAACCATAACCAAGCAGTTTTCTAAACTCTGTTTCACTTATATAATTGTGGCACATCAGAAAATCCTTTTTTGAGTCAGTTTGAAACATTCAGCGTTTGTCGGTGCCTTTCAAATGACCTCTCTTGTTGATTTGTTAATGAAACTTGGTTGTTTTTGGCAGGAATTATACACAGCTTTGCTTTTTACACTGATATGTTCTGATGGTGGGGATTTTTATGTAAAACAAAAAATATTACAAAGTTGTTTGTTTCAGTCACGATTGGCAGCCACATGGCAGAGTTTTATATTGGCAGCCATGACTTGTTCTCAAAAGTTGCTCAGTACTGACACCCAGGACGTGTGTGGGCTGACTGTGGGTATAAATAAAAATGTCACATGTAAACATTAACCGAATGAAACATGTCATCCTCAGATATTATTCAGAAATGCCTTGGGCAAATACAGTCTGACAGAAATTATTAACTCTCCAAGTTTTATTAAAATCAAACTTATGAGTAGCTTTAATGGCCTTTTAAAATGTTGAAGTTTAATTTTGTGCCTCATCAGGCAAACAGTTTCCTTAAGTTACTTTTTTTTAAAATATCAATTCAAATGAGTCAGTGCAAAGTGACAGGGTTGTTCCTAGTGCCGAACCCACTGCAGCTCTACACAGACTTTTAGCCAACTTTAAATCATTATTTTGGTTCTCAATCTGCATGTAAAGTGTGGCTGAGCCCCTGAGGCTCACAGCAGCCCTCCCATATAACAGGCTGCTATTTCTAGGAAAGCAGCTGAGACAAGCCAAGTGTACACTACCTGCCCAGCACCGAGAGGCAGAGGGCCAAAGCAAACATGTGGCTTGTGGAAAAAGTCAAACATCTAGCACTGATATTTCTCCCAGAAGCTGGTGTAGACCAAGCCAGAGCTAAAACAAGAAGCCCCAAGAGAAATGGCAGCATCAGTTGTTTGAGCAAATGCCCCCAGAAAACAACATTTTCAAGTACAAAGCTTTTTAGGAATTGTATGTTGAAATTAAAGCAGAGTTGATGCTGATGCTGCCACAGTCTGCAGAGGGTGGCTGGATGGATCAACCAAAGGATTTCGACACAGGAGAGCACCGAGTGTGGTGCATTACTTTTCATAACTATATGTACAAACAGTGTATGTGAACAGCCTAGTGTTTTGTCTGCCTGGAAATGTTGCAGTGCTGCTCTCTTTACAACAATCCACAGTGCGAGCATTTGGCTGTGAGTGCAAATTCATAGTGTGTGAATGGGAAAAATCATTCAGGTGCTAAACTCCTCCTATCTCTTTCTCATTAGTAAAGAGCAGTGCACATAACATTCAAGTGGCAGCTTCCCACAAGTGTGCAACAGTGATACGTCTTCTCTCTAGCTGATCGCGCCACGTCAATTTCAGGAGTGGCATTCAACTTCTGTTCATATCATATGAATAATTGAAGCTTATCATCTTAGCACGTTTAAACCAGGAACTGCAATATTCAAATTAAGTAGCTAATGAAGAATAAGGTGCCAAATTCATTAGGCTACAGCTGTTATTCCAATGAGTCAGATACATATTTAATCATCACTGCATAAATTCTGCTGCTTTTTAAATATGAGTATCAGCAGCAACTTGATTAATAATTTCGGCTTATTATCCCAAACGGTGGTGATCAGTTTCAGAATTTAACCCCAGTCAAAGTGCAGAAGTTCCAGGTTTTTCCACCATTTTCATGATTCAAATGTGTCACAAAGGTAACACAAATGTAAGGGATGAGATATATTAAAAACAAACTCACCAGGCTATGTCCATAAAAGCAGATTTAAGGACCAGGATTCACTCTTTTAGGACAAACTGAATACGTGATTCACACATCAAAGTGCCACAAAAGAAATAAAACATGAAGCGTGGGAATTCAAACTAACATTTCTCGCTGTGTTGCTGCACATGAAAACTTCCTTTCTTCTACTAATCCTCGGCCCCGAGAGCATCCCATTTTATTCATGTATGAGTAAGAATTCAGATTATGACCTTAATCATACCAACATAATTATATTAATATGCATTCCTGACCCATGCTCGGGATACAGCACCCATAATTGCAGTGAGATCAGAGCGGTGATAGCAATGCACTGTGAATGTAGTCATTAAAACATCCACCTGTATTATACATCGTGAGCCCAGGAGTCAAGTACATCTACTGCACATGTATATTTTATCAGGGAAATCATTCAGAGAGACTTCCTTTCATCACCGTATCAAAATGATATCAGTGTGGGTATTTCTGCTCCACTGGGCCAACTTTTGTGATGTTTCAGATACAATAAAGGCAATTTAGTTGATAGGTATTTATTGAAGAGATCTGTACGTTCTCTTGCTGGGCCTTAATCAGCAGCCAGAGTCAGAGGCTCTGCTTCAAATACATAAACCTGCTGTGAGAAGAGGAGGCAGTCCAGATGGCTGCATCAGTTTAAACACTGCAAATCTGTGCAACTGTAAAGGTTTAAGCTGTTGTTTACTGGAGGGGGGGACGGGTGCTCATCAAGACCAGTTGTGATCAGAGTGAAAGTAAAACTCCTTTCAAAAACCTGCTACAACTAAGGCTCTTTTAGAACCTTCAAAACGAGCTGCAAAAACAAGACCACATTTTGGAAACTGTGATGATTAAATGTTGCAAGTAGTCAGTCTTACACTATGATACACAGTGTGAAATACACAGTTGCTGATTTTAGTTGTTCAAAAGTTCAGAGGGATTTCTTGCTTAAGCTCACTATAAATGGCAAATCGTTTCCCTTCGGACTGTTGGTCACAAGAAGTATGGGATTTGAAGATGTCACCTCTGGCTCTGGGAGGTAATGCTGGGTATTTTCACACAATTTTTCTGAGTTTAGAGACCAAGGTAAGGTAAGGTAAAACTTCAATGTCCCCGAGGGGCATTTTGAGATATAGACAGTAGTCATGAGAACAACAAAACAGACAGTACAATACATAACACACAGAATCCAGTATCACACACTGTCAGGGGTAAATCATGGACATTAGTGGTCACTGCCAGTTAAGATAAGCAATAGCAGACGGGACAAAGGAGGATCCGTAACACTAAGTGCTGCATTTAGAGAGGCAAAACCTCGGCCCTGATGGAAGCATCTGAATCTCAACATGGAGGGAATGTTGAGAGTCAATAGACCGAGCTTTAGAGGTGACCCTCTCTTCATAGGTGCTTTAGTTTGTTCAAAGCAACACCAGTGATCTTACAGCACAACTTGACCACTTTTTCCAACACAGTACCAAACCGACAGACAATATTAAAAGAAAGAATAGAATTATTTCATGAGTGTCCTATTTACATCGAAACTCCTCAGCTTCCTTAAAAAGAATAGGCGTTGGTTTGCCTTCTTACAGATGCTGTCAGTGTTCAAATCAAAATTCAACTTGTCATCTAAGACAGTGCCCAAATACTTGTACTGCTGCACAGCTGCCACTGGCTCCCCATTGATCACACAAAGAGCATGAAGGCACGGCCTTCTCCAAAAATCAATAAACATCTCGTCGGTCTTAGACACATTAATGTGGAGGAAAGACAGGTCACACCGATTAACAAATTCTTCCAGTACTGGGCCATGATCATAATCTGATCCATGAAGAAGACTTACAATAACAGACAAGGACAAATTTAGATGCGTGATTATTCTGACATTGATTTGTGTCTAAACAAAATAAGAGGAAAAAGAACATATCCAAAATGTTTGCCACCACCATTCCCAGCATTTCCTTTTCATCCTTCACCCTTCTCACCGCAGCCAATCTTCATTACAGAATACAATCTGGAGCGTAATAAGGGTCCATTGTGAGCGACAGTGACCCAAAGACCCTTCATTTGCAAGCTGCTGAAATCTACCAGCCGTGTTAGATAGTGAACAGAAACCTTCCTCTGTGAATGGAGCCCCACATGAGTGTTTTTTATTTTAGCCTTGCCCTACTTTGAGCTCAAGAGCTCATTAAATAAGATCTTGTGTTAAGGCTGGAAATAGAAAGAAAAGTTGCGTGTGTGTGTGTGTGTGTGTGTGTGTGTGTGTGTGTGGAGGGGGGGGGGGGGGGGATACAATAACTGTGTATTTAGCCATGTAAATCTTATTGCCTTTGGGAGTTCTGGCAAGTGGCCCTTGAAAGTGTGCACAATGGATGTGTTCCTATAGATGCATCTGAAGATCCTTGCATAAATGTATTAATGTTTTTCTCCCTTACTGCTATTCTGTGCGTTTGAAGGCAAACATGCTGTGATTCATCAGTAAAATATTCAAAAGAAACGGGATACACTCCTGTTCTGGACTCAAAAAGTGCAGATTTCCTCCCTAAGAAGCTGAATTCTTCAAACATGGCCTCGACTGTAACTGGTCTAATAAATTAAACCTCTTTCATGGAGGTGATAATTAGTCTGAAATCACGATTCTGTGTGTTTAATGAGAAAGTCAAGCATTCTTTCTTTGAAATGTTCAAAGAATTACAGGCTTTGTGGATCAAACCTGTTTTTATTAATGAAATGAGACAAAGTGGGCCAACCCTGACTACGTACACACGCATTCCAATATTCCAATATTATACGATTTTGATACGGGTCATGTCAACGCCATATTCCATTAAGATAGTCCCAATTAGGTCTTTTTCTGAATGAAGCATTTTCCCATTAAGACATGTGGGATATGCCACTTTTAGGAGCATTCTTTGGACATGTATATAGCACATTCAGATATGCGCCTCTATTGGGAATTTTTCTGCAGTTTGCAATGCACAGCCTCTTGGCTGTTTACAGTCAGGTCTGTGCGTTGTCATGGATACACTGTATACAAATCATTTGCAAGGCTGGCGTAGAGATATATGCCCAAATGAAAAGACCACATTTCTGATCAGAAGGAAAAATACACCTACTTTCAAACATCATGAAAGACGTGGATATCAGCTGGTTTTAGTATATGTGCAAATATCGCACCTCAGACTTCTTCAAGTTTCTGGTTGAGGAATGGTAGAGGGAGGCTGTGTCTGCACCAAGCCAAGCGGCAACTTCTGGAACTAGAAAATGAAGCCATTCCTTGAATGACCACTTGAAGCTGGCTCCAGAAGCAATTAAATGGTAAAGGAACTTGCACCCGTATAGCGCTGTTCTAGTCCTCCCACCAGTCAAAGTGCTTTTACAGTACTTGTCACAGCCATCAGGAGCCATCTGGGGTTCAGTATCTTGCCCAAGGCCACTTTGACATGCAGGCTGAAGGAGCCATGGATCGAGCTGCAGATTTTCCAATTTGTGGACAACCTGCTCAACACATTTTCACTTAGACCTCGCTACATATCGACATTCAGTCATGGACGTTCCACACTGACATATGACCTGAAAGGTACTATGGGTGTGATGGGCAGTGTTAAGTTCAGCCTGTTACATGCACTGTCTGTTTTCAAATACATTTCCATTTTTCACAGTACAGTTTGCATACACTCTCTTTCAAAATAAATGCACTATGTCGGTACAACACCGTGAATTGACATTGTTTCCTTGAAGATCACATGTGGTTATATTTAGCCAACACACACACGTGGTTGGGTTTAGGAAAGAAGAACAGGATTTGGCTTTACAGTCTTACGGGAAGTGAACATCGGCATCCCAGGTGAAGGTCGGTGGTTGTTGGATCCACCCACCACCCCTCGCACCTGCCTTACTTTGATTTCCGCTGCCTTTACTTTCATTGTTGTCATGCCGCGTTTGACACCACAGGGCGCTTTTACATAAAAACGGCGACAGGCCACATATCATCAGTCACTGAGCAAGCACAGGTTTTCAACGATTTTGGAGCGAGACCAGGTTGACCCGCTCTACCTCCTGAGCCACAGCTGACCTTTAAATTCCCATGCTAAAATGCCCAACTTTACAGCAGACATAAACAACCTGGTACAAAAATGAGTTCGGTCTCTGTAGCTCATAAGGTTATGTATAATTAAGAACATGGCCTCTTCGACTGACTGGCTGTCTGCAGATTGTATTCTTAGGTCCTCAGTCAGATCCATCACTCATGCCTCCGGCTCCAAAATAAAAAAACAAAATGGTGAAAGCCAATATGCCAAACTCTAGGCTTCGAAACAGGGGTCCACAAACCAGTGGGTGACACAATGGTAGCTTCATCCATTATTTTAAACAGTTCGTTGTTGGCATAGTCAAACGAGTCTGCTAAAGGTGGAAAACTTTGAAAGAATCCTCTTGTGAGGCAAAATGGCACAAGTTGTTAACATGGCTCCAACTGTTCCACTTTTCTATATTTAGATGTGATAAATGGCATGTTAGAGCATGTAACTGCATGTTAGAGCATGTAAAGTATGCCTGACTGCTTGTAAACAGGAATATTATACAATATTCATTTTATTAGCCATGTAAACAGCTTCATAGGAATATTGCCTTTTTGAAATAAAAGCAAAAAAACAGAATATTTTGTGCATGTAAACATATTCACTGTCTCCAAGACATTATGTTAATATACAAACAAGAAAGGTGCACGAAACATTCAAGTTGTACACTGAGTACAAGGCCTGAGATCAGGAGACGCTGGTTGCAGTGACTGCTGGAGCAGCTGCTCACTTCTCTGACAACATGCTGCAGTATGGCCTACGACTGAATATTTTATCACTCAGTTCAAATTGCTGTTTTTTTTCTGGGTTGACTTGTTACATAACAATATGAATCCTCTTAACTGTGTGTATTTTCTGTGATACACACTTGTTAGCCTAGTTGCCTACATATGCAAAATTTTAAAGGAAATGTAATAGTCATCAGATTACGTTAACTATTAACATAATAAGGAAATGTTAATGAAGGCATGTTCCTTTAGAAGTTAATACATTTGTTTTCCACCCAAATATCCAATCTTGCAATGAAATATTCACTTGTAGTGACGACTGCATTGTTAACTTTTAATTGGTTATATAAGGACACTTGGCCACAGTGAGGGAGGATCATGGTTTTGGTTTAATACAAATAAATGTGCACCAACATTTAACCAAAACCACAATCTTTCTCAAACCTAATCCAAAGTGCTTTTGTTGCCTAGACCTAACCAGCTGATTAGTACTATTTAATGATATTTTAGTAGTATATTGATATATAAATGTAATTTCTAGGACACAGGATTGAGTGGGCCTGCAGTCTAAAGCCCCTTTCCACACATAGATTGAGTGATAGAGCTGCTATAAAGTCCTTCCATTATGCCACCTTTGTGTTTTCATACAGAACCAAACAACGGTGGCATAATGCCACCCCATTGTGTGTGATTCTAGACAGCATGCTGGCAACCCAGAAACATAAATGGCAAGACGGGTGTAACATGTAACACCTTCCATAAACAGCATCAGCCTCTAGTGTGACATATGTGCGTCAGCAGCACTTTGTATACAATAACAATGGCATTAACATGGCAATAACAACAGTTTTCCGTTCCTGTTATATGGTGGTTGATCTCGTCCTCTGCTCAGAGGGTAACGAATTCTTTACCCAATTTGCAGACATTTTCAGCTGCTGTTCTTCTTCTTTGAGCTAGCTGCTAACTGCACTAGCTGCTTTTTAATCTTCCCACAGTTGGTCACACACATATCATGATGTCAAAACTCATCCCTTCCATGGTCCCGTGCTGCCAGCTGTCCCTTTTACACAGTTGATTTGGCTCTGTTAGTACCTCCACTGCTGTCTTAAAGGCGAGACATCTCTGTCCCTCCAATCCACAATTCTATCTTTCATACAGAATATCAAGGCGGAATAAGGGCGCAAAATTCCACCCTTGATCAGCTGGTGTAAAAGGGGTTTAAGATGACTGTAACCACTGTGATTCCAGTTCAATTCCACTACAGTCAACTGTTATAAGACAGCTATAACTGAACCGTAATTATTTACCCAAACATGACCCAAATGAATGCCCAAAATGTAACTAGGTAGGTTTGGTGGCAATTTTGTTACTGATTCAAATACTAATTTGTAGTTATGTTGTAAACAATCAATCCACTTTTTGGAGCCAGAAGTGACAATCAGTGTGTTTACATGTAAATAAACAACTTGCTAATTAACAGGTTATTGGAGTATCCTGTTTGGTTTGGTTCACTCTGGTGTGTTTGTGGTGTGAAAGCACAACAGACTTACTACTGGACGTGTAATTTAACATGAATTTATAAACTCAAGTATTTTTACTTATTGTGTGAACTCTAAAGAATGCAAATGCTCAAAAAGATCTGTTTGAGCAACCTATATAACCCTATATAATTATGTAGAATTATTTGGTGAACATGCTAATGTGTCAGCACATGAGAGCAGGGATTTTCCCTGATACATCAGAAAGATAAAAGAGAAGTTCCTCATTAAAAAGGGAGAGAGAAAGAAGCGACCACACAGTAACTATCCTTCCGATAACATTACAGTACAAGATGCCCCTTTTTCATCCTGTTTTCTACTCTCTTGTCATTATTTATCATATATTAGGCTCAGCTGCAACCAGGACTAATACTGATCGTAACAATTACGTCTTTGTGACACCAGAGAGGTCAAACAAAAACAAAAAAGGTGCAATAATGTGCAACATGACTCATGACATGAGTCACCTGTAGTGCTGATAACGCATGATGACAGCCAGCAAAACCTGTCCAGAGTTACCTCTCAGTCCGTATGACTAAGTGAATATGAAATGCATTAAAAGAAAAAAAAAAAAAAGAAAAAATGATCATTTATTGAGTGTAAAAATGCATTTATTATGTTTTCAGGTGAACTGAACTACAGGTTTAAAAGTGACGTTAAAAAGTTTGACATTTTGGGAAATATACTAATTCACTTTCTTGCTGGCAGTGAAATGATTGAAGATTGACGTCACCATCTCACGCCTGAATATGTAGCCAGCAGCAAGTTAGCTTAGCTTAGCACTAAGGGTGTAACAGTACACAAAAATCACAGTTCGGTACGTACCTCGATACACAAGTCACGGTTCGTTTTTTTTCAGTACAGTAATGAAAAAAATAGACAACTATTAAATATCTTTTACTTATTGGTAACCTTATTAAAACATACCACCACAGCAGTTAACTCTGTTTACACAATTTTTGAATGAAACAAATATATATATATAAAATCCTGCTTTTTCACATTGTTTGAATGAAAATAGAAATATAAAAGTGAAAAATAAAATCCTGCTGTTTTAACACATTTTTTGAATGAAAAATATAAATATACATTTCTGCTTAAACAATTTTACTCAATTAAAATAAAAAGTATAGTGCAGCTGGTCAGCTTTAAAGCCTGCTCAGATTCAGTTTTACTTGTCATAAACGTGGCACAGAAGGGACACAAAGGCTCAATTCTTCCCCGGTTTGACAAAAGCAAGGTTTATTACAAAAGACAGGCAGGGTTCGGTACACAGAGAATCAAACAAGACAGGCTAAGGTATCCAAATCGTGAGGCAAAAGCTAGATCAATGACAAAACTGTGATTACCAGCAAGACGAGACAAGAAAGAATGCTGGGACGAAGACTGTGACGTACGACGAACTGGCAACAAGACAGGGGAAGACATGAGGATTAAATACATGAGGTGATAGGGGGTGATGAGACACAGCTGGGGAGGAACAATCAGGAAACAGGTGTGACAGCGCCAGACAGGAAGTAAAACCTACGGAGACAAGGAGAGACAGGTGAATCTTCAAAATAAAACAGGAAGTACAGGACAAGACACAAAACATGAACACAAAATGGGTGACTTAACTAACTGAAAACAGGATCATGACATTACTAGGAACTTACTTAGCTTTCCCACTTTGTTAAAGTGCAGTAAACAAAACATGCTTATATCTAAAGTGCAGCTTAAACAATTTTACTCAACTCCAATGGCGTTGGTTATTTCTTTAGTGCGATGGTCAGGGAAACGCTCTTTCTTTTTAAATGACGACGATATCGTAGTTTGCACCAGATTGCTTTTTCTAGTCGAGCCGGTTAACGTTCAAACTCGGGTGGTGTCACTTTAGATGTGTTAGCATGTTAGACGTGTTTCCAAGTACATACCCGACCGCTGTTCTGCAATGTCAGCACACTGCTTTTGTCTTGTCAACTTGTTTATTTCCATCTTCGTATTTTACCCTGAAACCAAAGTGTTCCCAAACGGAGGACTTAAGGTTTGAGGGTGGGTCTTCAGGTTCGTCAGGCTCACTTGCCATGTTGTCAAAATGCGAGAATGCGCTGCACAAAGTGAAGGCGGAGATTTACAGTCGGACTTGGTCCATCACTCAGTTATGTCTGTCGGGGAACTAGATATTTTAAATGGTTCGGCTCGCAAAAACAGAGTTAAAATAAAACAAAATGAAATAAAATAATATCCTGCGCCCAGTAATTCAGTACAGGGTCGTGCCGAACCCAAAAGTCACGTACCGAACAGTTCGACACAAATACATGTACCGTTACAGCCCTACTTAGCACTAAGACAGTCCTTTGGGGTAGAAAACCTGTGCAGTATGTGTATAAAATAAAGCAGCACTGAGGGGATGCTGCCTCTTGATTCATTTTTAACTAGCCTACCTTAAAAAAGGGCAACCTAAAAACATACACAAAAGTGTAAGTATACTCTATATTTTGGAATATTTGCACCACTTTACTTTGCTGTTATAAAGCCTTTTGGATAGGCAACCGAAGCCACCAAAGTCCATTGACAAAAAAATTAGTTTACCTTGCAAAACACAGGAGTTGCCAGTTTCCTGCTGCCTCCATCAGTGAATGTGTGAAGGGTAAAGAAGTGAAACTATTCCAAATATAGTGTAATTTAAACTTTTTTTTTTTTTTTTTTTTTTTTTTTTAGGTAGCTAAAATACATTTGATTCAGCCCCTGTCCACACCAATGCATTGTTTAGCCTCAGTGCAAGGAAAGTTACAGTTACAGCTGCAAATAGAACAAATATAAACAGAAATAAGCAAGTTTGCCAATTTCACATATCTGCACATTTCAAATCAATTGCCAGTTGTCCACCTGGAAGTAATTGCTGTTGTTAGCTGTTGTTGTTTTTCACTGTTTTTTGTGTGGCTTAAGCTAACAACTTTGGAGTTATTTAACCTGCTAAATTTGGAGGTGCTAGTTTGCAGATTTTGCATAAAGCCAGGCTAGCCATTTCCCTCTGCTTCCAGTCCTCGTGCTAAGCTAAGCTAAGCTAAGCTAACTGGCTGCTGGCTAAAGCCTTACATTTACAGGAAGGATGAGACAGTGGTATAAGTCTTTTCACCACCTTTGCAAAAAAGCAAATAAGCATGTTTTCCCAGATGTAGAACTATTCTTCTTAACTTTTTGTTGTTTGGGGACTTGGACTGCTTTGTTCTGCTTCCTCTGTTGATCCAATTGTTTCTGCTGTTCTGAGTCTTTGACAAGAGTCTTTTTGGTTTTCTCTCTTCAATCTTTGCACATCCTCACCGCCATGAAAAAAACAAAAAACAAACCAAAAGCCACAAGTCTGCAGATATTTTTATGCAGCACAATGTCTGACTGTGTTCCTGTTTAGGATGAGTTTGATTGTGTTGTCTGACAGCTTTATGCCTCTTTGTGTTTCCTCTGCAGTTGGGAGGATGTGGCATACTTGGGGTGGGAGTCTGGCTCTCAGTGACCCAGGGAAACTTTGCCACCCTATCATCATCCCTTCCCTCCCTGTCGGCAGCCAACCTGCTCATCGCAGTGGGGACCATCATCATGGTGATTGGCTGTTTGGGCTGTGTGGGAGCTGTCAAAGAGAGCCGTCCTCTGCTGCTGACAGTAAGTTATTTGCCAGGATGGTTTTGAGGCTATTGCTGACTTTAAACACAAGGCTGTGTTGATGTGATGATGCCACGTTCTTCTATAACATTTTGTTGTTTGCATGACAAATAACATCACTAACTTTTCATAAAGTAATAAGCTTTGACATTTTCGTACAGCACAAATTTCTTTCTTTCTATTACCGATTGATATGACACGCTGGGGATTCAACCTGTATTTACTGTTTTTACTGTGAACAGCTGCTGTCAGCTTCACAGTGGAAAACATCTTTCTAGTCTTTCATTTTATATGTGAGGTTTGTTTGTGACAGAAGAAAACAACAGACAGCAAAAGGCACACTTAAAGATGGAGTCAGCGACTTTTGTGTACAGATTGTTGATATTTCCCACTGTTTCAACCACCCAAAATTTCTGAAGCCCTGATAAAAGTCCCATTGAACTGAAAGCCTGTTATCCCAAAGACAAACGTTCTTTGATCCAAATCTGGTTTCTCTGAAAATACACACTCCCTGCAGTGAGAACCCAGTTGCCAGAAAAATGCTTGCACTGTCTGTAAACCACAGACATGTTACATTTGTACATTACTTTGTAGCATAGACGCTGCAACTTTATGTTTGTGGACAATGCTGTGGTTAATGTGTGATTAGTGTTAGGCACAAAAAACACTTGGTAATGGTTGGAAAAAGATCATGTTTTGGCTTAAAACAGCCATGTTTTGTAGCACAAAAACTGCTGGAAAAGCAGGGATGGGTCAGTCATAAACACCAGAGTTTGGTGGCTCAAATGCTGCTGGGAAACGGTGCAAAGGGTCGGTTAAAACCCCGGGGATCCGTCGCTCAAATGTTGCCAGGGAAAATCTAATTGCAGGGAGTTTGTATTTTCAGATAAGTGGGACTTAAGAGCAATGGCAGTTTGTTCCAGGATAACAAGTTGTTGGAGGAATAGGGATTAAGAATTTTGGGCCGTCTGAACTATACCATGGCTCCACAACTGGAAAAGCAAGGATAGGTTCAGTGGTTACAATGTTGCTGGGAAATGCAGGGAAGGGTCAGTAAAAACACCTGGGATCCATAGCTCAAACATCGCTGGGGAACTGAAAAAAAATTGCAGAGAGTGTGTATTTTCGGACAAGCAGGACTTAGGAGCAACAGACATTTGTTTTTGGGATAACAGGTTGTCAGGGATATGAACTGTCAGATCATCAGACTAAACAGAGTTCAGAGTTCAGGGGCTTCAGAATTTTGTGCCGTCTGAACAATGGCATGGCACCACAACTGGAAAAGCAGGGATCAGTGGTTCAACATGTCTCTGGGATACAAGGCAAAGTGTCTGTAAAACACCCCAGTTCAGTGGCTCAGGTGCTGCTGAGGAACACTCTGAAGGGTCACCTTGGTTCGGTGGCTCAAACGCCAGTGGGAAATGGCGCAAATCGCAGAGTTAAGTGGCTCAAATGATGCTGGGAAATGCTGCGAAGGGTCAGTAAAAACCCCAGGGATCCGTAGCTCAAACGTCACCAGGCAACTGAAACTACTTGCAAGTAGTGTGTATTTTCAGATAAGTGGGACTTCAGAACAATGGGCATTTGTTTTTGGGATAACAGGTTGTCAGAGAAATTGACTGTCAGTCAGACTAATCAGGCTTCAGAATTTTGAGCCGTTTGAACAGTGGCATGGCCCCAAAACTGGAAAAGGAGGGACGGGTTGGTGAAAAACACCAGGGATCGGTGGCTCAAACATCGCTGGAAAACAAAGCAAAGGGTCAATAAAAACAGCTGAGTTCAGTGGCTCAAACACCACTTGGAAACGGCACAAAGGGTCAATAAAAACACCAGGGATCTGTCGCTTAAATGTTGCTGGGGAACTGAAACAAATTGTAGGGGGCGTGTATTTTCGGATAAGTGGCACTTCAGACGATAGGCATTTGTTTTTGGTATTAAGGGTTTTCAGAGAAATGGGTTTTCTGTCCATCAGACTAATAGGGCTTCAGAATTCTGGGCCGTGGTATGACACCACAAATACACCCCTCCCATCATTTACTGCTCCTCTCAACTCCATCACCTTTAGCTTTATACATCCATGGCCTTTTCCCAGTCCTGTGCTCAAGCACAAACACTCAATTGGCTGGATTAGGCTCGGCCTGAGACACTTTGTTTGTTTCCTATTTACAGAGCCAGGCCTGTGTATGAACACCGGATGTTTTTCTCAGCACCCACACAGAACAGACAGCTCGCGGACCATCAGGAGATACTGGCTGAATTTAGACAAAAAGTGTTCTGGATTAGAAAAGCTGACTGCAGCTTTGATAGGAGTCTGAATAATCACCATGGCTTTATATACGAATGAAAGATTCTACAGTACTGACAGAAACTTAAAACCACTGGGACGTTCAGCCGTCTGACTACTATCTAACAGCTGGCAGTTTACACTCAACAGCTACAGAGCTAGCTGCCAACTGTCCGTCTGAAAGCGACATGATGTGAAGCCAAGCCGTTTATCTAGAGGAGGTCCGCCCACCAGAAAAAAGACACTCTGTCCTTTCAAACATCAACATGATGAGAGAAACCACCTTTGACCAGGCTTAAACAGTACAGACATTTTCACAACAGCCAAGAGTTTCCTTTGTGGTTAATTGACAAACCCACAGCATTAACATTAATTAGCTGCAGCTGTTTCAATTTGCCATCGAAATTGATGGTCATGACTAAAATGTTCCCCTCCTGCTTGTTGAGACACTGTTAAATATGTAAATGATGGCGTAAAGGCTGCACCAGCGCACGCTACAAATGATCAAAAATGACTAACAACCCGAGAGGCTACCTGGCCACAACAACTGACAAACTGTGGAAATTGCACCTTTATTCAAAGCCCTGTCCACGTTACCTGTGTTGCCTGTGTGCAGACAGCTCACAGTAACAGCATCAGTAATGCATGTCTGTGATATAACACACACAAACGATTCATAATTCATGTAAGCTACATAACCTGCATGACATGAACAGCTTGTACATGTTCATGCAATGACAGCAGCTATTCTGCGGACAAAGGTAGTGAAGTGGCATTGACAATATCTAGCTGTTTCTCACTGACCTTGTTGCCCCAGTGGATATTTTGTGAAATTGTTTCCACTGACAAAACCTCCAGAGCTCCATCATCTCCATCAGTGCCAGCCGAGCTGTCTGACAAAAGCCAGAAAGCTGATATTACAAGCAATGGACTGATTTATATAGTGTGTTATATATTATCCCATATTCATTACTTATTATTTAAGTACTAAGTATTTACTTTTATTGCCATACAATATAATATCCTATGTTACATTATTACATTTTACTTTGTACTATATCTCCTATTTAATTATACGATATGATAAACTGTTTGTTCTGTTAGATATCCATATTAATACAGACAAACACTCATAACTTTATCATGTTATATATTATTATTGTAATATTTATGCTGTTGACATACTGTATACTAGACTTGCTGACTCTGCTGCTATTAACCACACCACTGTCACTTTTTCCTTGTAATTTTATCTTGCTCATGTAAAGTTCCATTTTAGTTTATATTAGGGGTGGGGATATACATATATATATACACACACACACACACACACATACAGTACAGGCCAAAAGTTTGGACACACCTTCTCATTCAATGCGTTTTCTTTATTTTCATGACTATTTACATTGTAGATTCTCACTGAAGGCATCAAAACTATGAATGAACACATGTGGAGTTATGTACTTAACAAAAAAAGGTGAAATAACTGAAAACATGTTTTATATTCTAGTTTCTTCAAAATAGCCACCCTTTGCTCTGATTACTGCTTTGCACACTCTTGGCATTCTCTCCATGAGCTTCAAGAGGTAGTCACCTGAAATGGTTTTCCAACAGTCTTGAAGGAGTTCCCAGAGGTGTTTAGCACTTGTTGGCCCCTTTGCCTTCACTCTGCGGTCCAGCTCACCCCAAACCATCTGGATTGGGTTCAGGTCCGGTGACTGTGGAGGCCAGGTCATCTGCCGCAGCACTCCATCACTCTCCTTCTTGGTCAAATAGCCCTTACACAGCCTGGAGGTGTGTTTGGGGTCATTGTCCTGTTGAAAAATAAATGATCGTCCAACTAAACGCAAACTGGATGGGATGGCATGTCGCTGCAGGATGCTGTGGTAGCCATGCTGGTTCAGTGTGCCTTCAATTTTGAATAAATCCCCAACAGTGTCACCAGCAAAACACCCCCACACCATCACACCTCCTCCTCCATGCTTCACAGTGGGAACCAGGCATGTGGAATCCATCCGTTCACCTTTTCTGCGTCTCACAAAGACACGGCGGTTGGAACCAAAGATCTCAAATTTGGACTCATCAGACCAAAGCACAGATTTCCACTGGTCTAATGTCCATTCCTTGTGTTTCTTGGCCCAAACAAATCTCTTCTGCTTGTTGCCTCTCCTTAGCAGTAGTTTCCTAGCAGCTATTTGACCATGAAGGCCTGATTGGCGCAGTCTCCTCTTAACAGTTGTTCTAGAGATGGGTCTGCTGCTAGAACTCTGTGTGGCATTCATCTGGTCTCTGATCTGAGCTGCTGTTAACTTGCGATTTCTGAGGCTGGTGACTCGGATGAACTTATCCTCAGAAGCAGAGGTGACTCTTGGTCTTCCTTTCCTGGGTCGGTCCTCATGTGTGCCAGTTTCGTTGTAGCGCTTGATGGTTTTTGCGACTCCACTTGGGGACACATTTGAAGTTTTCGCAATTTTCCGGACTGACTGACCTTCATTTCTTAAAGTAATGATGGCCACTCGTTTTTCTTTAGTTAGCTGATTGGTTCTTGCCATAATATGAATTTTAACAGTTGTCCAATAGGGCTGTCAGCTGTGTATTAACCTGACTTCTGCACAACACAACTGATGGTCCCAACCCCATTGATAAAGCAAGAAATTCCACTAATTAACCCTGATAAGGCACACCTGTGAAGTGGAAACCATTTCAGGTGACTACCTCTTGAAGCTCATGGAGAGAATGCCAAGAGTGTGCAAAGCAGTAATCAGAGCAAAGGGTGGCTATTTTGAAGAAACTAGAATATAAAACATGTTTTCAGTTATTTCACCTTTTTTTGTTAAGTACATAACTCCACATGTGTTCATTCATAGTTTTGATGCCTTCAGTGAGAATCTACAATGTAAATAGTCATGAAAATAAAGAAAACGCATTGAATGAGAAGGTGTGTCCAAACTTTTGGCCTGTACTGTATATATATATATATATATATATATATATATATATACAAATTATACTTTTGGTAGTCTACTAGAATAATAAAACAATTGCTTTTTCAGTTCATGAGTTCCACTTTGCTGCAATAAAAATGACTTAATTTAGATAAACAGACTGACAACTTTTTCTAATAAGATGAAACATTCATTCAACCGCTTATCCTGTTAGGGGTCACAGGTCGGCTGGACCCTATCCCAGCTGACATGGGGCGAGAGGCAGTACACCCTGGACGGGTCACCAGACTATCACAGGGCTGACACATAAGAGACAGACAACCATTCACACTCACATTCACACCTACGGACAATTTAGAGTCACCAGTTAACCTGCATGTCTTTGGACTGTGGGAGGAAGCTGGAGTACCCTGAGAGAGCCCATGGAAGGGCTACCTCACGGCAACAATGCTAACCACTGCACCACCCACCGCCCTGGATAAAACAGGTGTTGACAAAGTTTTCCTTCGGGGACAAAATTTCCAGTTAAAGTTAGGTAATATGAGCTCTCGCAGTATATTTTATCACACTGCTCATGTCACGTTTAAAATCACAGTAACACTGTATCATGACTTGAAATATCTTGATAATCAGTCCCTCAAGAAAATCGTGATCTTGCGAGTGCAATAATTAACGTAAATTCAACAAAACTCGACAATATTTGCGGGAGCTTGCAATTTTTCAAAGGTCCCATGATTTTTCCACGTTTTTCCACATTTTCCAGCGGACCGGAAGTCGACGTGCACGTGACGTCATTTGAAACGTCATCAGACGCATCATCAAATGCACTAATGGCATTGCAGTATGGAGAAACGTTCTGTAGTCCATGTTTTGAAACTAATTAAATAAAACTAACAAAGAGAACTATAAAAAACATTTGCAGCTATTTTTGTAATATTCAGTATGATTATTATAGCAGGTGATTACATGACTTATTTTTTGGAGGTAGTAATAAAAAAAATGACTTTTTTTCTCCTTTTGTCATTTGCCGCAATTTTTCGCAAAAAATCACTTAATTTTTTATCACAATTTTTGACAAAATTGGCCGCAAATTCAAGGGTTTTTGGCCTCAAATTAAAGTGTTTTTTGCCACGAGATCCTGGAGGGACTGGATAATATCATATCACGGGATCCCTGATGATTCCCAACCCCAGTTTACATACTTCTTATTGTTATTATTTTTAACTTTTTCTTCTGTTCTTTGTTTTTATTGCCTACCTCATGCTGCTGCAACAACAGAATGTCCCCTCAGGGAGTCATTAAAGGGTTGTATCGTATCCTATCGTTTCATATCGCATTGTATCATATCACTACCTTTCCCGGTTATGTTACTTGACTGACACTGCTCACATCCCACAAGTTGAGTTTTGTGCCTGTGGCCACATCTGGCTGTTTTAATACATATTAAAATATGCAAACCTCCTGACATTTCCCACATCTTATAGTCCAGAGACGCACTGTTTCCCTAATCTGAAGACACTTAGTGAAACGGCCAAAACACAGCCATGACAACAGAATAGAAATACAGGGGCTATTATGTAGCAAAGAAAAACGATTTCATCTTTCTGTGAAAAAGGAAAATTGTATTTCTAATAGGGAACTCTTGGCTTCTCTGGGCTTTGGAGAGGAAACTACTGCAGTTTATGGGGCCTAGCCTTGTTGTCAGGGACACTGGCCACTTACATGGTTGCTCTTTCTTTATTCAGTTAAATGTCTGGATGCTTGGAGATGTCTGTAGTAGCTCCACAGATCTCTGTAGAAAAGCCCCTGCTTGTTTGTTTGGGGGTTAAACAGCTGTTGTCTGTCATGTTAACGTACTGACAACATAGTTGTAATTACAGCAGAGAGCAATGTCTGCAATACATCCCAACTATGACTTTAAACCAATATGTGTCAAAAAAATGTTAATCTGCTGTAATGAAAAAAAATCTCCCTCATATTTCACTTTGTTTGAGTCAATATAAAATGAGAAAAGGCCCATTATTCAGCTGCTGTACAGTTAGCCATGGTAATGATTTATGTTTTTTCTTATATAACCACATTTAAAGTCATCTACTCTCCTCCATTTCGTTGTGTCCTGGTTATTTTAAAGGCTGTATCAGCTGTAGAAGTTCTCAAAAACTAGACATTTCTAAGTAGACCTGTGCCATGATGAATGTTGATAGGGTATGATTTTATAACAGGAGTGGCTGACACTTGACTGACACAAAATTCGCTATGGGAAAAGTCATATACTTACTAATATGTAAATCAGGGGACAGGAAGTGTTCATTATCCAACATTTTAAGCTCCAATCTACACAAATTCTGCTCCAGTTTCAAAGCAGGCACTCGTGATAAAGTCAGATCCTTAGAAGATTGATAAGTATTTTGATAAACAAACATGCTTCTGTAATCAAGCAGCAACTCTGTGCAGCATTTATCAGAAAGAATAATTCTGTGTGGGGAAAAAAAATAGAATTCATCATTAGAAAAATGGCACAGCAGGAGTGAGCAATTATGGGCTCTGTGGGAATGAGTCTAAGTGTCGATCATTAGCATGATCCATGACATTTTCCCCACAGTGACCAGGCCGATTCCTGTGCTGTGTCATAATAATGAGACCAGGCGAATTATAAGTCTGCTTTAATGAGTGACAGCGCAGCCCGTTCTTCATTGAGATTAGAAAAGACTTCTCCCTTCAAATTTCAGGGCTAATTAGCATGTTGATCGCTGATGAGGGACACAGAGTATTGCAACATCGCTGTGAGATATTTGAGGAATTACTGTTGCGCTCTGTGCTTGCAAAAGTATTATTGCTTTTTGTGTATCTTGTAATTTGCTGCAATAAACATCAGACTTAGTGGTTTGCTGTTTTTCAAAATACGCTTTTGCAATTCTGTGATCTGGAAGACTTCAAAGACATTTGGAGCTTTTATATGGATGTAAAACTGCAGACAAACACAGCCCGTCCGTTCCTTGTGTGAGCTCCAGCCTTGATGTGGTATTGCAGGAGAATTTGGACAAAGTTACTCAAGAGAAAATTTGGTTGCAATATTGAAGTGGAAACTGATCACTCAAAAAAAGGAGCCTTTAAAAAGGCCCTGAAGACCTTTTTCTCCATCAGCTCCATACTGTGAGTGATCAAAACACTATTTCCTGCCAAAGTAACAACAACAGTATTGTTGTAACAGGATGTAAGGAAGTATTTCAGGTGCCCACAGAAGTGAAAGTTTAATTTATTTTCTGCATTAATAATGTTAGGAGTCTGTTGGAGGCTCGTATAGACATTAAACTCTCCCGCTGTAATCATCAGCACAGCAGATGAGCAACTGCATTAAAAAATATCTGGTGCTTTGATTAAAATGTCAAAAAGTTATACGCCTGCCAACGTACGGAGGAAAGTCGATATGATTCCCAAGCTACACTTTGGCCCAGTAACATTCAAAATTTGGTTGTTTTTGCTGCCAACAGCGAGCACAAGCAAAATATAACAAATACTCAGCCATTCACTCTCAGATTCTTTGTAAACTTTGGGTGAACTCTGCAACTGTGGTGCAATATTTTGGTCCCACGTACAACAAATAAGCAATTTTTAATTTGCAACAACTCTGACTTCTCCACAGCACCAGAAACTTACTGGAGTTCTGTCATTACAGCGAGGTTGCCAGGCAACCAGCGCAGGAAGTCACTGTGCCAGGCCGAGAAATATATTTGTTTTACACTTTTTTAAAAAAGTTTCATACAGATCAGAGATTTCTATCTGCAGCCGCATGGAGGAGAGTGAAGAATTAGTTTGGGGTGGCGGTGTCAATGATGGCTGGAAGGTTGGGAGTAGGGAGACCAATGATTTTATGCACAGTTAAGACCAAAGATTGGTGACAAGATGAGGTGAAACAGAAAGCTACTTAAACCTGCCAGCTCACACCAGTGTAACTAGATGAGACGGTGTATCATCTCTCGTCAACAACTCTCTGTACTTCTGTTCTGATTTGCAGCTTTTCAGGTTTATTTTGTGGCTGAATAGAATTTGTAGCTTCTTAAAATATGAATGAGGATAGTGATAGTGAGATACTGGCTGCAGGTGCATTTGTAGTAGTGATGAAACGGCGAAAAACAAAAACAAAACGCGCATCAAATGGACTGTATTCATAATAAATTCGCCACAATAACATAAAGAATGCCAATTAATCAGTCAATGAGAATGCGTGTGGGGGGTGCATAAGCATATACAGCGAGCAGCAGCAGCGACCCACTTTACCCACAGAGGGCTCAGCAGGGACAGAGCGCTTGCTGTGGCAAGCAAACACGCCGTCTGTGGTCATTTTGAGTTGACCAGCGGACTTTACTAAAAGACGACTGGCTGCTGAAACAGGTGAGGAGCTTTACATTCTAAGAGACATCAACTCCAGATGCAGTTTACATTCTGGGGGGGTGGGATCAACGCCTCCGCCCGCTCGACACTAACGCACATGTTGCAGAGCAGTGAACAAACCAAACAACACAATGTCAGGAGAAATTGAAAAGATATGCCGTCTATGTAAAGTCAACTTGCTAATTAAGGAGCCATTACATGTTCAAGAGTTTTCTAAAGCTGCTCAAACGCCAAAGAGAGGCTATAAGTGAATGTTTCAGACACACAGGGCAGGCTCTACAAGGAAGAATGAGGACGTCCTCTTCTCTCCTTGCCACGGCGACGCACGCGGCGATGACATCGTTCATCGACGATTTCACTAGATGGCGATAGGACGATAGGATATGGACAAGATCGCCCAACTCTAGTACAATATTTCCCTCTGAATTGCAGTGGAGTAGAAGTAGATAGTAGTGTTGTCACGATACCAAAATCTTTGTTTCAGTTCCAATACCAATAGGAATTTCGATACTTTTTGATACTCTTCGGTACTTTTCCTAAGGAAAAGTCCTTTTGGATACAAACCTTTGGAACAATAAATAGTAGGGGTATAACGGTACCAAAAAAATCATGGTTCGGTCAGCACCTCAGTACGGACGTCACGGTTTGGTAACTCAAATGTTCCACCAAGTTTGTGTTGTCTCGCGTTGTCTCCCTTTGCGAGGCAGACTTTCTCTTGTCTTTTTTCACGTGCGCCAGCTGCGAATGTTGATACAGATGTTGTCATACACACCACTTGTGCAATCTGTGCTCCAAAAAATAAAAAAAATTAACTAAATTAATGAATTGAATCAATTTCAAAGTACTGGTATTTTCCGAATGCAGTATAGTACCGTTTGGAATACTCTAGTACCGCGGTACTATTTTAGTTCTGGTATACCATGCAACACTAGCAGATAGTGGCATGAGATTATAGGAGTCAAGTAACGTAAAAGAACCTCAGGCTGAACTTCAGTAAAGTACTTGAGTAAATGTACTTAGTTACATATCAGCACTGCTCAGCAGAGACATGCACAGTAACTAAAATTACAGTAATTGGGATCAATAGACCAAGTATAGTAGCTCACAAATTTAATAATCCAATCATTATAATAACTCTAAAACATATAATAATCTAAATAAGATTAATGATAATTAAGTCCAAAGACATGCAGGTTATTTGGTGACTCTAAATTGTCCGTAGGTGTGAATGTGAGTGTGAATGGTTGTCTGTCTCTATGTGTCAGCCCTGTGATAGTCTGGTGACCTGTCCAGGGTGAACCCCGCCTCTCACCTAATGTCAGCTGGGATAGGCTCCAGCCCCCCCGCGACACCTAACAGGATAAGTGGTTACAGAACATTATGAATGAAATATAAAACTTGTGTTTCCTCACAAATGACATTTTGTGAACTTTAAAGACAAGATGTTTTTCTCCTTATCTTGGTGAGAGTGCTCTCAACCACTCAAAACATTTTCTCTGCCCTGAGAGAAGAGCAAAAATAAGAAATCAATAGGCACTAACAAAACAAGTACAAATTGTAAATACAAGAGAAAAATTTGTTCGCGTGTCGCTTCTTGCATGAGGCCCAATGTGTGTGATTTTGAGGAGTCTGTTCCCGTTGGTGACAGTGAGCAGGTTGAAGTAGCATGTGGAAAAATAGAAAGGGATGGGTTTTATGATGCTCCTGTACAGAAGGAGCAGAAGGTGGGGTGGGACTGTGAGTGCCCGGAGTTTCCGGATGGTGGAGAGCGTCTGTTGCCAGCATTTGTGGATATTGGCAGTGTGATGATCAAAGCTGAGTTTATTGTCAAGGGTGATTTCAAAGTACTTGAAGCTCTCTACCACCTCAACTGGCTCACAGCTGATGGCAATGTGGCAGTGGGGGGGGGGTGCTGGTTTATTGCAGGGTTCAGTGAGGTGTTCCTCAGACTTGATGACATTCAGGAGTAGGTGTGCACCACTGAGTGAAGTGGGAGATGGAGTGCTGATGGGCCATGGCTGAGTTACTGTCTTTAAGAGGTGCAAGTATGGATGTGCTATCTGAATATCTGAGATACTGTTGAATTTGGGGGGGGGGGGGGACAGTCAGTGTATACAGGTAGGGGCTAACAGCACAGCCTTGGAGGGCTCTGGTGTTGGTGATTATGGTGGTGCCCACCCTGACAGCTTTGAGTCTGAAGGGAGGATGTTGAGATGGTAGAGTTTAACTAAAACCAATAATAGGACCCTGGCATAGTGGTTAGGGGTTTCCAACTGCTGAAGGGGGGTATACAGAAGACACAGCCTCCTCTGACCCTTGTTGGGCTTTATATGCAAACTGGTCGGAGGATGCTGTCAACGGGGACGGATGATGGAAGGGATGGATGATGGAATACAACAACAGTTTCTCAAAGTATTTCATTACTATGCAGGGGAATGCTACTGGTCTGCAGTGATTTGGCTCAGAGAGGTGAGGTTTCTTGGGGACTGGATGTTTTCCTGAGAACAGGTAGTGATGCAGTCTGGAGGGATTCAGTCAAAATGGAGTTAAAAAAAAGTCGCACAAGTTTTAAGCATCTGTCCCGGGGTGCCATACAGACCCGAGGACTTGCCAGGCTTGCACCTTACCAGCTGCCACCAGTCGTGCTCCTCCTGTTAATAAGATATCCTAACAACCCATTTATATGTGGCTTTTTCCTGATCTGCTTATCAGGTCATTTGAAATAAAGCACAAAAAATGTTTCAGATTTATTAGTTTAATAAATTATTAGTTTAATAAATAAGTAATTCCAGTGTGCTTATAAACAGTGTGTTAGTTTGAGTTTGTCCCTAGAGTTTAGCCCAAATACATGAAGACATATGTGTGTGTGAGTCCAGTATGGCAACAGCAGCAGCAGCCAGTTGTTTACAGTTGAGGTCTACTCTTGTAATAGTTGCAAAATCCACAGCTTGTTTGCAGCAGTGTTTTTCAGATAGTCCCAGAAGCATGTGACCAAAGATGAGCCAAAGATGTAGACCAAGAAGTACTGACTTCATTCTGAGACTTCTCTAACTGATGAACTGAGCTCTTCATCTGACACTGTAACATATCAGTCTTTTTTTTGTTCTGTGTTCTTCTCATCTTCTTCCAACCATCCATCAAAACTCAGTCTGCCATATAAATCCAAATGAACAACGAAACAGTCCATTTTGTCGCAGTTTTGTAGTTGTCTGTTTTTTGCTCCAATTCCAGCAGTTACAATGTTGCCATGGAAATGGCGGAGTACAGAGTAATACATTCAGGGGCCATAGACATGTTGTGTTTTTTGTGCTCTAAAATTCATCGTTTTCAATGTAAGCCGCACTCAAATGCCAAAGCAACGCTGTCATGGCACGCACGCATTCTCAAGCACCTATTTTCAAGGTGCCACCGCTGCGCCCTGAGATAAACTGAGTTGACTGAGTGCAGCAGTGCGCAACATATGTCACATACCTTTCCCTTTCTGAGTAAATATCAGTTTGTGTTAAATATGGAGAATAAATTGATCAATCAAATCTCAAGTTTGTTTGCCCCCTAAGTGCGGTTCGTTTGGGCAAGCGTGAACACCGCAATCACACTCAGGTGCGCACCAAAACAACTGGACCGAGACCTTCTTGAAGAGGTGGTTACACAACCAAGTCTGGTTACAATGAACTCTGGTGCAGTTAGTTTGTGGTGAGAAGGTGTTCCGACCTGGATGTGAAGCAACTGCAGTCACATGACACATTGTTTGGGTTAAACATGAGCTTGTTACAGTCCTGGAGGATTATTAATGTGCACCTCCTCCTGTACTGCCTTAATATGCACATTCAGCACATCCAATGCATCAAAACATTGTTTTCTAGTTGGAGCCGCGCCTCGTTTTCAAACTGTATGGTTTGACTAAAATGAACAATGACAGCAATATAGTCCACGATGAGCAGCGCTAAAATCAACCTGCGTAGTTGTCCCTCCATTGTGACATTAGAAAGTGTCACATTTATCTTGCAAGTGTACTCTTCTTCAACGTTTGCTTTACTTCCTGGATTTTTCCCACATGGAAATTCTGACCAATCAAGAGCAGCTTTCTCACACAAGGCATTTGATCTGGTCCGCTTGTAAATGCTGCCGTGAGAACACGAACCAACTCTAGGTAATTAAACAACTTTGTTACAGAATTAGTCCCTGATTCAGACCAAAGCAAGACAACTCTAGGTCTGAAAGCACACTTACAAAACAATGCCTGGAAGAAGATCAGGACTGCACTCAGGATTTATAGTAAGTAGGCTATGATTCGGTGCTGGTTATGGTCGCTTCTCAACCTCAGATGGATCCTGCCTCCATGCCCTTGAAAGTTGGTACAGAGTAGCGCCCAACACCAGACCTTGCGTTTTCCAGGTAGTTAAAGACACAGCATGTGTACAGCTCCTTCGTGATGAGCAACGTGTGCTGTCATACTGATTTGAGCACCTTCTAAATGTCTTGTTAACCAATCAGATTGCCTGGTGGGAACTACTTGTTGTGTAAGTCCTGTGCAATTTGGCATCTTAGCGATTTGGGGTCTTAGTTGGGCTTTTTGTTTTCAGTGCCTTTTCTGCCTCTCTCCCAGTAGAGAATGATGGAGACTGCGTTGGCAATCATAAATGAAAGCTCTGACAGCATTTTGTGGGAGGCTCATCTCGCTACACAGCATGCAGAACCATTTGTGGGTGAGGTGGGGGGGGGGTGTCAGATATAAATCACACAAGGTCCCCTGGTAATATTAGTCCTGTGTAAATAAGGCTTTAGTCACATATACAATATATATATTTTTTAAATACAGTATTTCAAGTGCTTTAAAGAAAGCAGACTTTATATCATCTGAGTGCAGTGCACCAGTCATGACATTAAAACAGATTTTGGAACAAAATCCAATACCCTGTCCCTTTGGGTTGAAAATGAGAGCTATTTCAGGACACAGGATTTCTCCAGAAATTCAATTTGCACCAGGGTTATGGGTGATTAAAGTCATGTTTCACACCAGTGAGTCTGGACAGTCAATAATAGTGCAAGTCAAAGGCTACAGACAAAGAGTGGTGGATCTGTGACCTAATCTGCCCACAAATTAGTCAGAGAGGTGAGATCACCCCGGTGGAAATGGAGGCAGGTTGTTTAAACCGTGCACCTCTTACATGGGTCTGAGATATAGAGTCTGTAAAAATGATTAGACCCACCACACGTAAAGAACACTGCTATCGCCTCAAAGGCTTCCCTGCAAATACGCTCAAGGCGGGAAAGATCCCGAAAGGTATTGATTTCAGAGGGGCTGATGGACTGAGTGTCTAACACAACCGCTTCACCAGTCAACACACAAAGAGTCTCTGTTGCCTTCACACTGCGTGGAAATCACAGCATGGATGAGCACAGAGGAATCAATCCTTGTGCCTGGACTTTGATTATAGTTCTCATCCCAAGGCCCTGCTAAGACATCAATCTCTGCTAAACAGGGATATCACCACTGCTGGCCGAACAAGTCATAATATAAATAACAGTTACATTCAAGAGGGGGATGTTTGGAGTGTATAAATTTTCATAATGCACGCAATGTGCACTTAGTCTTCAGTGGCCAATAAAAGCTACTGTTCTTCAGATACATTAAAGTCCACTTAATGTATAGTAAATATCACAACATAAATCCCAACTCTCCGCACTAATTGCAACACTGTTTTCTGTTCTGCTGCAATAAAAACAAGCCGCCAGCATGGACATGCTTCAAGAAAAGCTTAACCCAGAGGAAGCTCTATTCTGGTCCTTGTGACTCGGTGTCCTGCAGGTTTTCGTTCCCCCCTGAAGGCGACAGTTAGATACAGACCAGCTGTGGTTCATTAACTCTCACGGTACAAAAACTGTAATGGAACAAAAACCTGCAGGATGCCGGCCCACCACGACAGGAATTGAGAGGCCTTAAAGGACCACTTTACTGAGCTTTATCTCTCTTGTGATAGACTTACATGATGATACACACCATTACATGTGTCAGTGTTATCTGTATCCAATAGGCTTGAACAGTGAGAGCTGTAGCAAGCTTTTCCTTGGTTTCACATTCTTAGCGTTATCTGGCGATGAGAAATAAAAGGTCTGGAGGCAAAAAAAATTAATCTTTCTCGCTATTGCTCTGCTTGTGACTACATGATCAGAGTGAGGATTTCAGGGATGAAAGCAGCCTCCTTACGAGATACAGAGAGTATCGTATGATGGTTCATATATAGGGATGTCATAATATACGCTGCACAGGAGTGGAAAGTACATTTAATTGAGTGCTGTACTAGTCTGGACCTATTTCACTACATTTCAGAGAGAAATATTATACTTCTTACTTCACTGTATTTATTTGAATGCCAACGATTACGTTTCATGTTAAGCTTTTACATTAAAAAGCACACGATAACCTTATAAAATACTGATTATTGTTAAAGATGAAACCAGTGGCTCCCAGCCTTTACAGCTTGTGACCTTTTGTATAAAAGCAATGTCTGATTGGGGCCCCTTGTGACATTTCAGATGTTTATGGGTAGTTATCAGTTTTCAAGACTGATTTCTCTTTTATACTTTTCAGATTGTTTCATTTAAATAAGTGTTTAAGACCTGAAAAGGCAAAATCATCCCATGTATCATGATTCAGCCCTGTCTCCTTGAAATACCTTTAATGTGAAACAGAAAATACATTTTCTATTAACATAATGAGCAAATATTGCTGATTAATATGGCAAGACGCAAAAATGTTGATACAGAACAAATCAACAAATGTTCACTAACAATGTGATTCAGTTGTTTCCGCCAAAATAGACAATCTTGAAATACAGCACAGATTTTTCTAAATACTTCTTTTAATCAACATGTAACTGAAATCATGATCTTTCCCTAACCTTAACCACAATGCTTTTGTTACCTAACCTAAGACCAAGGTCTGAACATGAACCACAGACTGTATAACATTATGGATGTAGCTAACCCTAATGTCACCCACTTTCCGCTGTAAAGTTTGGCATTTTAACATGGAGGTCTATAGGGATTGACTCACTTTTGGAGCCAGCCTCAAGTGGCCATCAGTGAAAATGCAGTTCTGGTTGCATACATCAACTTACATGAGCGCAATGTGCAGAAACACGCACCCGTTTCCCTTAATTTCTTGCACCAGCCCGTCTACTGTCTGCGACACATCAACCTTTTTTTTTTTTTTCTCGCTGATCACCATACGCCAGAAATCCGTCATGGTGCCGGATTCCCATCACCCCTGCAGTTTAGCCCTCCTCTCACTTAAATGGAGATTGAATGATCATCCAATCTAGATTATCAAATTATCATTGGACAAAAGGAATCATATTCTGACAGTGAAACACGTCATTTTGAAGGGGGATGTGACACTTAAAAATGAATCGACTGATTTACAGACGTCTTTCTGGGCCCAATGGCATCATGTGACAGACCACTAAGTTGCAGTTATAAGGTTTAATCACTCTGTCAAATTGGCTTCAGAGTCCTGCACACTTCCTTGGGCCTTGATAGTTCAAGACCCCAAAGCTAGCTCAGATCTGCTGGCAGGCATGAGCTTGGAGTTAAGCAGGGAGATATGGGTGCTTGCAATATGGAGGAAAATTTACCATATTTCATTTACACATACCACACTGTTATGATACAAGGCTGGTTGAAAATGGGCAAAGTGTCCCTTGAAAGTAAAGGATCTGAGTTCTCCTCCCACCACTGACAGTATGTAGCAATACGTTTGAGAAACAGCAGAATCTGTGAACATAAGAATGTTGTTTGACAACAGTTTAGAAAGCTATAAAGCTTTTTGCTCCATAGAAAACCTGTTTATAGCCCTATTTTGTTTCCTTTTACTCTGATCTACTATAAATCTTTCCTACATGCTGCTGGAAGCCACTGCTGCAAACAGAATAACGTATTTCAGTTTGAATGATGACAACTCAGGAAAAACATATCGAGCCTGCTTTAGTCCTTTTGTAATGGGATCCAAGTCTTTGTTTATAATAAATTATATCACAGTGAGACACCGAGTGCACAGCAGCACAAAACAATCCCAGCTTCTTTAGATTTCGGCTGAGATATGCTGTTACCGTGTTTATTTACACAAACCTTACTGAAAGCACAAGCTGCCATGATTAAAACAGATGTAAATGTATTTTCACTGCCTGCTGCGTCTCTGTCACAAACAAGAGTTTCTTTATAGTCTCGTTAGGCAACAGCCTTTTAAAGTAATTTGGGGAAAATTATGCCGTTTTTTTATTTTACATCTCAATTAAACCTGTTAGAGAAGTATTTTTTCAACTAGCTGTTTAGTTTTTTTTTTTTATAAACTATGATTAACACGATCGGACATTAACATTCATCCTTTTCAAAGAATTATGTTTCATCAAGTAAGCAAGCAGACTGATTGTTCTGCACTTGATTTAATTGGCAAACTGTTATTGCTCTTATTATTACCGGCCGTTCTACACAGTTCACAAATGGGTTTTCATCATTTAAAGTTAATTTCTGCAACCCATTAGATAACAGTAACCCAGTCAAATACAGCAGTTTGAAATTTTCCTCAAGCTAATTCAATAGCCTTCTTGGTGTATTTTATAAAAAAGCAAAATGCAGTCTTCTGCCATCAAATGATCCCATTGAGTCCGCCTGTTGCCTGTGGTCCAAAGACGAGGAGCTAAATTTCTTATTAAGAGCAGATTAATGGGGAAATATTCAGAGAGCCACAGGGGATGGGTCTGTTTGTTTTCCGAGTGGTGGTATCACTTTCTCATCCTTAACAATGTCCCTTTGCTCTCTGGTGTGATTTCATGGTCTCGAACAAACACCCCGAAAAACGCAGTCGAGCAAACAGCCTTTGAGAGATGGGGAGAAAAATGGGACGAATGAGAGAAAACAAAGATTATGGAACTTCTTTTTTTCCTGTAGCTTAAATGTTAATTTCTTCGCCCATGTTAAGGTTAAAGTGTAAACATTTAGGACCCCCTTCGAAGATATCTCCGTAAGTAGCAGGGCAATGTATGAAAGCTCAAAGTAATTTTTTAAGTCAAATGACTATGAGTAATGTCTGTGGCTGCAGCAGGCAGCTGTTCTCAGCTAAAAGATAAAGACCCTGTGCACTACCTGCCCAGCACAAACAACAAACAGACAAAGTTAGCGACCACCTGGTGAAGAAATGCAAACATCCTGCAGCTAAAGACGCAGATATTTTTCTTGGTGGAGAACAAGAGCGAAGAGGAGTTATTACTGAGCTTAACTTACTTTTATTCTGTGAGACTAGAAACATGGCTCCAAATAAATGTCTACATTGCAGCTGACATCAGATTTTTTCCCAGGTTTGATATTGACAGTGAAAAATATGAGGTTATCTGTTCCTAACAACCACTACTGTCAGCCCCATCTCTGGTGACTGGAAATGACATTGATACTTTAACAAGTATTGATCGATTGGACCAAAATGAGCCCCTTTACAGAAATCAGATAGCCTGTGTGTCAGACTGAAAAATGAGCTTAAAATGCAAAGTCTATTCAGTTTGATTATTAGGGACCATAACCACTGAAGCATTTTTTTCCTGAGGCCAGTGTTTTCTTTTAATTCTATACTACAAATGCAGCCCTGTCTCCTTGAAATCACATTCATTCATTCATTATCTGTAACCGCTTATCCTGTTAGGGGTCACTGGGGGGCTGGAGCCTATCCCAGCTGACATTGGGCGAGAGGCAGGGTACTCTCTGGACAGGTCACCTGACTATCACAGAGCTGACACATAGAGACAGACAACCATTCACACTCACATTCACACCTACGGACAATTTAGAGTCACCAGTTAACCTGCATGTCTTTGGACTGTGGGAGGAAGCTGGAGTACCTGGAGGAAACCTACGCTGACACGGGAAGAACATGCAAACTCCGCAAACAAGGGCCCCCCAGCCGGGGTCTGATCCCTCCACCTGGGTTTGAACCAGGAACGGAAACGCACCTGTCCCAAAAATGTTGATACTGAAAATATCAGCAAAATGTTCACCAACAACGTACCTCAGTTGTTTTTCCACCAAAATAGGCAGTTTAGCAATACAGTATCCACTCTTCCCGGGATCCCGGGATCTTGTTCACAAGTGAAGGTAGGATGGAGCGGGAGACTGACAGGCTGATTGGGGCGCCGTCAGCAGTGATGCAGGCGCTTAACCGGTCCGTTGTGGTGAAGAGGGAGCTTAGCCAGAAAGCGAAGCTCTCGATTTACCAGTCATCTATGTTCCAACCCTCACCTATGGTCACAAGCTCTGGGTAGTGACCGAAGAACGAGATCGTGAGTACAAGCGGCCGAAATGAGTTTCCTCCGCAGGGTGGCTGGGATCAGCCTTAGAGATAGGGTGAGGAGCTCGGACATCCGGGAGGGACTCGGAGTAGAGCCGCTGCTCCTCCACATCGAGAGGAGCCAGTTGAGGTGGTTCGGGCATCTAGTAAGGATGCCTTCCGGACGCCTCCCTTGGGAGGTGTTTCAGGCATGTCCAACCGGGAGGAGACCTCGGGGCCGCCCCAGGACACGCTGGAGGGATTACATCGCCCGGCTGGCCTGGGAACGCCTCGGGGTTCCTGCGGAAGAGCTGACGGAAGTGGCTGGGGGAGAGGACTGTCTGGGCTTCTTTGCTGAGGCTGCTGCCCCCACGACCCAGACCCGGATAAGCGGAGGACGACGAGTACGAGTACAAGCATCCACTCTTAGTGATTACAGCATTTTTTTTTTTTTTTTTTACTTTTTTGATTAAAATTTAACCAAAATCACAATCTTTTCCCAAACTTAACTAAAGTGATGCCAAATGCTGCATTCACACTACAAGGGACTTACTGTAGCTATGTCGTCACAGGCTTCTGTGTGTCTGCTACTGGCCACAAAACACCTCGACTGAACGCCGCCTAGTTTGTTTATGGTCATAATAATATCTGTGCTTTTGATCAATGTCTGAGCACTACTCTAACATCACATTTCGCCGCCCCACTGCATCCTTGTGTGCACCGTAATGCACAGAAAGCTAGCATAGCATCAGATAACGAACATAACACAGTACCATAGCTAAAAACAAAACATATGATTGGTTGACACTTGACAGAGCTGCAAAAAGTTGAGGCCAGCAGCGACAAGTGTCGGGTGTCAGCTTCATGTCAGCGGCTTCCAATAAAAATGAGCCTGTTGCTGTGTCGCTTGTATTGTGAAGGCATGTAATGTAACCCAAATCACGATCTTTCCCTAACTTTAACCAAGATGCTTTTGTTGCCTAAAGCTAAGAGAGTAGTCCAGATGTGAAACCGAAGTTCTGGTGCCAGAGTCCTGCACTTTGTACACCCGACATCCTCCCCATCCACCTCCTTTCAAAGCCTACATGGTACATGACTGTTGTGTTTTGCTACTTGAAAGAAATATTGTCTCCGAACATCATCCAGGCAGCAATTATGTTGTCACAACAAGGTTATTAAGAAAGCAGTTTCGTAGCATACAAATGCCATTTTTAGAAGACAGGGATGACAAATGCCAGCGGAGTCAGCGCGGTGCATCTATTCTGTGCTGAGCGCTGCATTTTTGGAACTTATTCCAAGAGTGCCAAGAGTTGAAAAATATTCAACTTTGGGTGAAACATTGCAAATATGGGAGAAGTTTTTCTTACTTTCACCCAGAAAGCCTGACAGAAATCTATTTATTTTAACCCAATCACATATATATATATATATATATATATATATACAGTACAGGCCAAAAGTTTGGACACACCTTCTCATTCAATGTGTTTTCTTTATTTTCATGACTATTTACATTGTAGATTCTCACTGAAGGCATCAAAACTATGAATGAACACATGTGGAGTTATGTACTTAACAAAAAAAGGTGAAATAACTGAAAACATGTTTTATATTCTAGTTTCTTCAAAATAGCCACCCTTTGCTCTGATTACTGCTTTGCACACTCTTGGCATTCTCTCCATGAGCTTCAAGAGGTAGTCACCTGAAATGGTTTCCACTTCACAGGTGTGCCTTATCAGGGTTAATTAGTGGAATTTCTTGCTTTATCAATGGGGTTGGGACCATCAGTTGTGTTGTGCAGAAGTCAGGTTAATACACAGCCGACAGCCCTATTGGACAACTGTTAAAATTCATATTATGGCAAGAACCAATCAGCTAACTAAAGAAAAACGAGTGGCCATCATTACTTTAAGAAATGAAGGTCAGTCAGTCCGGAAAATTGCAAAAACTTTAAATGTGTCCCCAAGTGGAGTCGCAAAAACCATCAAGCGCTACAACGAAACTGGCACACATGAGGACCGACCCAGGAAAGGAAGACCAAGAGTCACCTCTGCTTCTGAGGATAAGTTCATCCGAGTCACCAGCCTCAGAAATGGCAAGTTAACAGCAGCTCAGATCAGAGACCAGATGAATGCCACACAGAGTTCTAGCAGCAGACCCATCTCTAGAACAACTGTTAAGAGGAGACTGCGCCAATCAGGCCTTCATGGTCAAATAGCTGCTAGGAAACTACTGCTAAGGAGAGGCAACAAGCAGAAGAGATTTGTTTGGGCCAAGAAACACAAGGAATGGACATTAGACCAGTGGAAATCTGTGCTTTGGTCTGATGAGTCCAAATTTGAGATCTTTGGTTCCAACCGCCGTGTCTTTGTGAGACGCAGAAAAGGTGAACGGATGGATTCCACATGCCTGGTTCCCACTGTGAAGCATGGAGGAGGAGGTGTGATGGTGTGGGGGTGTTTTGCTGGTGACACTGTTGGGGATTTATTCAAAATTGAAGGCACACTGAACCAGCATGGCTACCACAGCATCCTGCAGCGACATGCCATCCCATCCGGTTTGCGTTTAGTTGGACGATCATTTATTTTTCAACAGGACAATGACCCCAAACACATCTCCAGGCTGTGTAAGGGCTATTTGACCAAGAAGGAGAGTGATGGAGTGCTGCGGCAGATGACCTGGCCTCCACAGTCACCGGACCTGAACCCAATCGAGATGGTTTGGGGTGAGCTGGACCGCAGAGTGAAGGCAAAGGGGCCAACAAGTGCTAAACACCTCTGGGAACTCCTTCAAGACTGTTGGAAAACCATTTCAGGTGACTACCTCTTGAAGCTCATGGAGAGAATGCCAAGAATGTGCAAAGCAGTAATCAGAGCAAAGGGTGGCTATTTTGAAGAAACTAGAATATAAAACATGTTTTCAGTTATTTCACCTTTTTTTGTTAAGTACATAACTCCACATGTGTTCATTCATAGTTTTGATGCCTTCAGTGAGAATCTACAATGTAAACAGTCATGAAAATAAAGAAAACGCATTGAATGAGAAGGTGTGTCCAAACTTTTGGCCTGTACTGTATATATATTCACTGTACTTAAAAATCAGGTGTGTTTTTTGAACTTGACACATTTGCGAGTCACTTACAGTCCATTTAGAATGAACCTGCGACCCACCAGTTGGGAACTACTGCTCTAGATCAACCTCTCCTAACTGCAGACGTTCGTCACTGTCACTTTTAATTCAGCCGTCAAATCATGGTGGAGGAGGAGCAGAAAAAGATACCACAAAGACCAACTCACATTTTACATGGACAGGTGATGAGCAACAACAGCAATGGAGGAGAAATATGTTAATATCTCTCAATTTAGCTAAATAGAAAGATTTATTTCCTCTCGTAAACCCTCATTTCTTTCCCTATGTGCTTCAGCCTTCCCTTCATCCAGAGCAAGTTCTCTACCTTGCGCTGGAATTTTCACTTCCGCTGATATTCCACATCATAGCAACCAGTGCAACCAAAGCATCTCAGCTGAAAAACCACTGCGCCTCAAAAGCGCTCTCAAGCACTCCAAGTTGGGAGGAGCGCCTGGTGTTTTCAGCTGGGAAAAAAAAGCGCTTCGGTGGACACAAGGCCTGAGGCTGTACTGCTGCATGTGTAATAATGAGCATTTGTTGGCTTTTTTTTTTTTTTTTTTTTTTTTAACAGATGTCAGTCTTGTGCGTCTGTCACATAGATTCATGGTCAGCTAGTTTTGGACTTCCTGTGCGTTCTAGTAGTCAGGAATCGATTAATGCAACTCGAAGTCAGACAAACATAACCCAGCAGGAAGGTTTAAGTGCCTGTGGCCTCACACATGTACTCTAGAGTTCTTGACCAGACACTGAATCTAAATTTCTTGCAGCGCAGTTGCACATTTGAACTTCCACTCTCATAGCACTGAAGAGGGAAAAGATCAATAGCAGGTCAAGAAATATCACAAAAAGACAAAATAGCTCAGATTCAAACTTGACTTTTGCAAAAAAACAAAAGTAAATCTGCCCCTGTCGGTCTGTCATACTGCATTTTTTAAATTTTTAAAAAAAACTCTTTTTGGTTGCAGAACTGTGTTGCATAATAAAAAAAGGCAAATATTATGACTGTCTGGGGTTGAACCTTCAAAATGTCAAATACTTGAAGTTATGAAAAACCGTAGTGCTTCTACACTTGACTGAATTGTATTTTGACATTATCCACCGGCTTGTTAAAGGATTTCATCAGCCCGAGAAAGGTGGAATTTCAAATCCACAGTGCAGCATATTTTCTTCAGTTTAAATAAACCCCTAAAAATCCCCTCAAATTGAAGTTACCAGGAATTTCACACAACACAGAGCATAACATTCAGACAATGTAGCCTGACAGAACAATAGAAATTGATTTCAGACGGTTATTCGAGCGCACCTCTTGAAAAAGAGCACAAGTGAGTCAAACACACCGTGGGCTATATCCTCTTACCTAGTCGACTCTCACCTTCCAGTGTTTCCATGTTTAGTGATTCATTCATGCAGGTGCTGCCAAAGGAGACCTCGTGGGGCAACTGACAGCCCTGCTCGATGCCATTTCTTGTGAACCAGCAACACTCACATCCACTGTCAAGCTGGAACACACAAAGGATGTGTAACCATGATGTCTTTGAAAACATCTCTGCTTTTAAAATCTGTTTTTGAAACCTCTGAGACTGTTTCATGGTTTCTGTGCCTCACTCTAAAAAAAAGGAACAAGAGTACAAGACTACAGCCATGTTTGCAGCTCTGTAAGGCTTCATGTACTCATGATGCTGTGAGCTAAATTCTAACGTTGGGAATCAAAACTGAAATCAGAACACACAAGCACGATACTCATATATGAGTGCAATTAAATCCCCCTCCCGCCTTTCTCAAGTTGTCAGCTCCTAAATCAGCTTAGAAAAAAGATGCTTCTTATAACTCCAGAACTTGCCTTGCCAAAATTCCTCCAAGTGGATAGTGGTGACATCTCGCCGACTGCAGCCAACCTCCCTCAATCACCCTTCTCACCCTGAAACAAGTACATGTGGTTTGGAGTCCAGTTTATCTCCTGCATCGCGGTTTGTACTTTAGACATCTCCTTTATTTTACTGTCTCATGTTCACTTTCAGTCAGCTTTGTGATAGTCTGGCCACCTGTAGAGGGTGTACCCCACCTCTCACCCAACATCAGCTGGGATAGGGTCCACCAATCCCACAAACCTGTACTAGGATAAGCAGTTATATGAATGAATGAATGTTCACCTTCAGCTGTAGGGGTCTTGTTAAGTTACTGCTGATGAGAACCCAACATTTCCTTGTTTTGCTGCTTCACAATGAAAGCTTTTACATAACAAAATAACGTGGGACTTTTGTTGTGAAGACTCTGTAGGTATTAAAATGTGTTTATCACCGAGTGAGCAAAACTTTGTAAGTGTCTTTTCTTTAATTAATACTACTACTGATACCGCAGGGAGGAGGAGTAAAAGCATGAACAGCCACAGTGAGATGATGATGATAAAGAGCTGCTGACGACAGGCTCTAACTGCACCTCTGCAAACCTCCAACAGGTAAACTTCTTTTACCTGCCCTGCTGTGTGATGGAAAAGCACTTGCAGCAAAATAATGAGGGACTTATGTGACGGATCAGCCTGTGGCTTTTAAACGTCATCACTCAAGACAAGACGTCATCACTTAGCCCATAAACACACCTTCAAGCGGGTAGCCATACTGTAATGGAGACACAAATCCCTGCCACGCACGAGTGTGAAAAATGGTATTTATGCATGATGGCATAATTGTCAGGACTGAGGACAGAGACCATGTCACTCTCCAGGGTGTGTGTGTGTTTAGAGAGAGACAGAGAAAGGAGGAGAGAAGGTGAGCTATTTCACACATCTATAAGATACTAAAAACATACACAAAACGCTGCTTTATCACTTTATTTTCCACCCACCCAAACAGCCAGTGATATTTTCTAGCATGACTAATCACAAGTTATTAGCTGGCATGGTTCCTATTAATGTGAACTGCAGTGCCAATAGTCAGCCGTTGGTCAATGTCTGGCCATTGGCGGGCGTCTGTCACCCTAGTTGGTGTAGTGTGTCCTGCACCCTTGGCCCTCCTTGGTCCCTGTCGGCTGGTATGGAGAGTTATTACCTCTAACGCAGGCGCAGAACGTGCATGCTGGTTGAATGCGTAGTCTTTGCGGTGTGTTAATGTGCAACTTCTTGGCCGAGACACGACAATGTTAGACGAAACAGCAGGGGGCCTTCACAGTGCTCTGAATTCGGTTCGGTGTGTCTGGGCCTTTAGTGTAGTGTTTATCTTAAAAGTCCATAATGCTTTTTGTAAAATAATCAGAATAATTATTACAGATATTTTAATTATAAAATACTGTTGGTATTTGAATCCTTAGAAAACTGTGTGAAAAAATGTGTGTAATATGTGAGTGAGGGGGCCAAAGCACACACAGCAAGCACCAGCAGCGACCCACTGTCCAACACCGGCACACCGTGGGGACGGAAACGGAGAGCTTGGCGGGGACGGAGCACCTGCTGCAGCAAGCGAGCACGCCATCTGTTGTCATTTTGACTTGACTAGTGGACTTCATCATAAGTCGACTGACTTTAGGAAGAGGTGATGTGCTTCACCTTCCAAAACACGCCACCAGTGATTTGACCAGTTGAGTTGCAGGTGACAGCATCGCGTTCTAAAACGGTTTTGTCTCGTGGTGAATCAGTGGTCTGAACTGGGCTTTCGTGTGCATTGATTCAGTTCTATTTTCTTACCTAAAAACAAATCCCAAATAAGAAAACATTAATGAATGTCAGAATCTTCTTAAAAATTACTTAAGTGGTTTTTAAGAAGAAATTTCTTCTGAAGAGTGGTTGGTGAATGAGGCCCAGTGAGAGCATAAGACACAAGTTGAGGAAAGAGACAAGCAACGCTGTGGCGCTTTCCAAGGTGTGTGTGTGTGTGTGTGTGTGTGTGTGTGTTTGAGAGCAAGAGAAAGAAAGTGACATAGAGCGGGGAAGAGATGGTTTCTATAAGTAATTAACCTAATAACTTACTCGGAACGCTGCTTTGTCACTTCCTGACTTTCCTAGTTTCCAATAAGCACCCCCCTGAAAATATCTCAGAATGAAGTTGCTGAGATATTTAAGTCCCAACTAAAGCAGCCAACCGACCGAACTTCCCTAGACCCCAGCGGCGCAGCGTCGATGTGTGTCGATTCATCCGCCTGCAGACACATCAGTTGATAATCTAGTGCCATTTCATCAGGATCCTTGTGTGACCCTCTGGAACATTATACCATTGTTTCTGAGATCATTTCAACCCTCCCTGGTTCAGACAGTCACTCCCATGCGTGGGAGACATGTCCCTGGCAGAGTGGTTGATGATTGAGCTCGTAACTGTTTTAAGCACTCACATGGGCCCACAGGAAGAAGATGCATCACCCATCAAGCAGCTCATTCAGCAGAGGAGGGCTGGGTGGAGACGGGTGAGGAATAAAATGAGGCTCCTTTAACAAATTCAGAAGTGGATAGAGGAAAACTGTATATCACTTCTCCCAGTCTGCCCTACTTACTATGATTGTCCCATCTCCTCCTCTGCCTCTCTGCTCTCTTGACCTGTCAGTTAGAAATATTGAGGCTGAACGATCTACAGCTCTTCGATCGTCCTTACCTCTCCAACTCCTTCTCCTTGTCATTCTATGGCCATTTTATTCCTTCTTTTATTACTTTTTTCCTTTCGTTCCCTCTCACGCTGTGGTGTCGGCTGCCTCTCCCCTTCTTTTCAATTTATACTTCATTCATTCTTCACAGACAGATGCTTATTATCTCCCTTGTTGTCATTTCCTCTTCTCTGATAAATGGTGTGTTAAATAACTTCTCTTTCTTCCCTTTGTGTCTCCACAGTTCTTCATCCTCCTTCTGCTCATCTTCTTCCTAGAGATTCTGTCCATCATGCTTTTCTTCATCTACCAAGACGAGGTAAGACACCTAAATTGCTCCCAGCATGTTATATCCTGTGATTTTCTCCACCTGATCAAGATAATAAGTGGCTTGTGGCAAAGCCCTCCATATGTCATGCAGATTGCTGAGGCTTTAGAAAAAAAGCCGGCATGTAAAATGATGCATCTCAGCAGCGAGGATGTTTTGAAGCTCATACAAGCAGTGTTGTTTTTGTGGATCAGAAAAAAGCATGTCAGCTGACAATGTGCATAAACTACGGTTTAATAAACTGCCTGAAGTTTTTTTTTTTTTTTTCTGAGATGATTCATGCATACACATCTTTGGGGAGATATCTCCAGGCTATGGTTGGAGAAAACACACCGTCCACAATTTCCGTTCCTTGTTAATAAATCTCAATTTATCTCAGCTCATCCATTTTGGATGATTTCCCCTGTAAATAAACAAGTCAGGCAAGAGACAAGAAGCGGATGAGCTATCCCTCTCCTCATATGAATTCATAATCCCTTCACATTTTTAGCTGAGGTTTTAATAATGCATTAAAAGGGAATGTTAAATTCCGTCCATCTTAATCTTAATTAACGGTTTGGGGGCTGGATTTTGGATTTGTGAATTTAACAAAAGGTACAACATATTATTGTTACATGGCACTGCAAATATTAATCCCCAAAGACTCGGCTGTAACCAGTGACAACGTGTCTTCTATTCTGTCCACAAACATCTATCAACAACACAAGAGCAAACATCATCTTAATAATGGGTATTAGTTGGACACTGAAGGGAATTACATTCCCAGAACGAGTCTCTATTGATGCTACGAATGACTCAAAAGTTTTAAAACACAGTCCAAGTGCCTTCTAAAAAAAACTGTGCCAAGGCCCTTGAAGATTATGTTATCTTGTAATACAGAGCTGCTGCTGCTGCTGCCACAGTCAGAGGACGACTCTGACTTTTCACATAAACAATTAAAAATACAATCAAATCTCAACAAAAGAGAGTCTGATGTTATTGAAATAGAATCAAAACACCAAAACATGTACTGTTGTGTTTTAATCTGTTTACAAGTTAAATTTGATTGCAGACAACACAGCAAACAGTGACAACAACAACAGCAGTGAAAACAAATGATTTCACAGTTGAGTCTTTATCAATTATCATTTAAATTACCATTTTAAATTTGGCATGGCACTTAAGACTGCAACTAATATTTGTTTTCACTGTAGATTAAGCTGCTGATATATTTTCCTTAATGATTAATGGTTTTAAATAATAAAAAATAAGTTTGCAAAAAAGGAAAAGAAAGAATTTTACCAGAGCATAAGGTGACATAACATCTTTAAATTATTTGACCACCATCGCAAAATTCAAAGATATTCATTAAATCAAGCTTATTTGAGTAAATTGAGCAAATCGTCATGTTATGGTCCAGCCTGAGAATATATGAGCATTTCTGCACTAACAATGACTTAAAAGTTCAGTGTGGGGATAATAACGATTAATCAATGACCAATTAATCATTAAGAATTTTATCAAACATGAAATTTAATCAATTCACATAAAGATCTGATTCTGAAATATAAATTACTGTCGTCTCCTATTACATTCTGGAGAATCAGTAGAATGGCGTATTTTGAAAGTATGTTTCAATGACAAGAAAAAGCAAAAAAAAAAGGGCACAATATAACTATTTCATGACAAGGCGGCCATGTTTGGGTCTGGAAGAAGAGCGCGGCAGTGACACTGGAAAATTAAGCTTCCAGATTGAAGCATTATTCAGTTATATTCAATGTGATTCATTTATCTAGGCCTCTACATCTGTATATGTTTCGTGGGCTTGCAATGCTGTCGATGAATATGCAAAATGTTGCTGTGAGCTTTGATTGAGGAAAAATGCATTTTGGTATCGTTTAGTATACGCAAAGTTTTTTATGTTGTTGTTTTTTCTAACCACTTTTGAGCGATTAATTGGTAGGACTTAGGGTGGTATATTGGCAGAAATGGAATATAATACAATGAGTGTGTTTCTTTTAGTGAATAATCACCTGAAAATCGTGATTTGTTACCTTAGAATGAGCCGTTTCAATCTACATACAGTTTGCCATGTTGCACCACCATGTTTCTCCAGTAGCCCAGAACAGACAAACCAAACACTGGCTCCAGATAGCGCCACTCATGAATACATGTCGGCCACTGTAGTTAGCAGCCCCAAAGTGAAGAGCAGCATCAGAGAAACACAGATTTGTAAACATGAAACTGCTATATTCAGTGTTTTTACCAGTTAAAATAGCCAGGTCTGTTTGTTTGGCACCCAGTAAAAACCTCCTGAACGTCTGGATCTTAATTTATCAGAATAGAAAGGTGCACACATCACACATCAGCAGGTGCTTGCTGAGCTGGCGGCCAGTCTCCGACAAGCCATACTGCATCAGAAGCCCCTTTTACACTGCCAGATTTTCCGTGAATCTTGGGCCGTTTTGCTGGCCAGCTGCGAGTGTTTATACACACAGAGGCGGAAAGGCGAGTTGATCCGAGGTGCCCAATTTTCTGGCATTTTGCCGCACTCCCCGATTTTGTTTTCATACTGCCAATGCTGAAAGAAGACTGATTGGGCTTTCCTGCAAATTTGCACAATTCCTATCTAAAAAGAGCTAGAGAAACACTGAACTGTAACATGGAGCTGCTTCATTCTGTGTTGTCAGCAGTCCAAATCACCTGGTCCATTTGTCTAAGAGAGGAAGAGACCTCTAGGGATAATCAGGCCCCTTCCAAACTGAGAACACTAAAGGAATTCTCACAGGGAAGTTTCAGCTTGTTGTAATCTGCAATCCTCACAGCTGAATGCCACTAAATTCCCCTAAATCTCACACACTGTTCTGTAAAATAACCAACCATAAAAACATGTTGCAGATTAATTTACCTTTGATCGACTAATTAATTCAATCAACCAGTTGTTTCAGCACTAACAGAATGTTTTTACTAAGCGAGGACTTGATAATTTAACTGACTTGATTTCAGACATTTCTTCATCCCGATGCAGGACCCGAGTATCCTGTAATCAGATGAAATAATAAAATGAACTAAAAATATGCAGGTGCTGTAATTCAATTCAGAGAACATTATACTGGATGGCCTCTAGAGGCACCTAATATGATAGTGGATTTGAAACGTAGAAAAGCCCATCATAAATCATTGGCAATTTCTAACCACTTGCAATACATTATTCATGTGTTGGGGCAGAGAGTGTATCCCTGAAGACTTGAGCCAAGGCCAACCCTGACTCTAATGCTTTTGTACATTTTGGTAAATAACATCCTACTTTGATATTTCCCCACTTTCTGTCTGAATCCTACTCATGACCAGAGACCTTGGACCTGCACATTCCATGTAATGGCTTTTTTCTCTTTGTTATTCTAATTTCGGCATGATTATATAATTGCCTAATGTGTTGTATTTCCATCTCAGTTTGTCTTTGGCGGTGTAACCTGATGAGTATTTCTGGACTGGCACGTTCTTCTGGGCTTTCAGCCAATCAGTGCTGCTCTGCTAATGAATGTTGTCTTTTTGTCACGCCTCACCTCTCTCTTAGTATCTGTGCTCCCTGATGTTCAGTACACCCCATTATTCAGCCTCTGAATTATTCAGTTTCATCCACCCAGGAGGCGATTAGCGACAGAATGCAGTAAAAAGTTAGTGATGGTGTAGATGTTCTGCAGAGCTGGTGCAGCAAGGGAAATCGCTCACAGTAAAAAATGGGTGGCCATTATCAGTACTACCATTGATAGTTTTTAAAACAGCAGGGACTTTGTTTAACAAACCCAGTACAGTACGACAGCACAAAGGATACTTCACAACAGGGGTCACTTTATTCTGTTGCACAGAAAGGAATTTTTTGAACTTGTGCAGATTAACCAAACATGAAAAATCACTGTGGTATTATGTTTCTATTAAGGTAATGTACATGGCATCTCACTACAAATGGTATTATTGACCCAAGTATTAGGAATTATTCTGAGGGTACAGTTGATTATCTTTATTGAATAAAACCTTTTTCTCCACTCTATTTAAACTTGCACTAGCAATTGTAACTCCAAAAAGTAGTAATATTAATGTTTTTTGACCTACCACTATCCCTATAGTTAAGATTTGGTTATGTGTAGCCGGGAACTGCCCATTAGTTTGACAGCCCATTGTTCTGACCATATTAAAGTCATTGTTCCGAAGTCCGTTCCGAAATCATCATGATGCCCTGTGGTTAAGGTCTGGTTAGGTTTAGGCACAAAAACCACTTGGTTAGGGTCAGGAAAGGATCATGGTGTGGGTTAAAATGAAAAAGAAAGTGACAAACATAAGCCGTGAGCCTGCTCCGCCTCAAGCCGGTCGTGGCGCACCATACGCCCGCCGCGAGCCGTTCAGCACCGCGGACAGTCGGACTAATGGGATGTTGAACCAATGGGCTGTCGAACCAATGACATGGACCCGTGTAGCCACTAAGTGTAGCTGTCTGATAGGTTAGCAAACCCTAAGTCAGATATTTTAACAACCTGTTCTCACAGAAAGGCAAGGCAAGGCAAGTTTATTTGTAGAGCACAATTCGTACACAAAGTAATTCAAAGTGCTTTACAGTGCAAGAAAATGCATTAAAATCACAATTCAAAATAAAAACATAAATAATCATTATAAAATGAACTTTAAAAGAGAAGGGTGCAGATAAGATCCTTTCAGTCATATGCACAGTGAAATAGAGCTGTTTTGAGCCTAGATTTGAACATTGTCAGAGTAGAGGCCTGTCTCACATCTTCAGAAAGACTGTTCCAGATTTTAGCTGCATAAAACTGGAATCCTGATTCCCCATGTTTAGTCCTGACTCTGGGCACCAGCACGAGGCCGGTCCCTGAGGTCCTCAGCGTCCGAGATGGTTCATATGGCACTAACATGTCAGAAATGTACTTTGGTGCTAGGCCGTGGAGAGACTTGTACACAAGCAGAGCTGCTTTAAAGTCTATTCTCTGAGCCACAGGAAGCCAGTGTAGAGACCTGAGCACAGGACTAATGTGCTCGTACTTCCTGGTTCTGGTCAGGACCCGAGCAGCAGCATTCTGGATGTACTGCAGCTGTCTTATGGCCCGTTTGGAGAGGCCAGTGAGCAGGCCGTTACAGTAGTCTAACCTACTAGAGACAAATGCATGGATAAGTCTCTCCAAGTCAGGTTTAGACACTATACCTTTGATTTTGGCAATGTTTTTTAGATGGTAAAAAGCTGCTGATATTATTGATTTGATGTGGCTGTTAAAGTTCAAGTCTGAGTCCATTATTACCCCGAGATTTCTAACCTGATTTGTAGGTTTTAGAGAGAGAGACTGGAGGTGACTGCTGACACTTTCTCTTTGTTCCTGTGGACCAAATACGATGACTTCAGTCTTGTCTGAATTTAGCTGGAGAAAGCTGTTTTGCATCCACACACTGACCTGTTGGATGCAGTGACAGAGTGAATCCACTGGTCCATATTCACCTGCTGTCAGTGAGACATAGATCTGAGTGTCGTCTGCATAACTGTGGTAGGACACATTATTACTTTGTATTAACTGGCCTAAAGGCAGCATGTAGAGACTGAACAGAAGGGGTCCCAGGATTGACCCTTGGGGCACCCCACAGGTCAAGGCCATGTGGTCTGAGACACAGTTACCAATTTCAACAAAGTACGTCCTGTCTTCTAGATAGGACTTCAGCCAATTTAGGGCAGTGCCAGAGATGCCCACCCAGTCCTCTAGTCTCTGTGAAAGGATCTCATGATCGACCGTGTCAAAAGCAGCACTCAGATCTAGCAGGACTAAAACTGAGACTTTGCCTGCGTCAGTGTTCAGGCGGATGTCATTTGTCACCTTAATAAGAGCGGTCTCAGTGCTGTGATGGGGTCTAAAACCTGACTGGAAAACATCAAAGGAGTTGTTCATTAGGAGAAAGTCAGTAAGCTGTTGGTAAACAACTTTCTCAAGGACTTTGCCTAAAAACGGCAGATTTGAAATGGGCCGGTAGTTGTTCAGTACTGTGGCATCAAGACTGCTCTTCTTTAGGAGAGGCTTTATGACTGCAGTTTTCAAGGCCTTTGGGAATGTTCCAGATTGTAGTGACATGTTAACTATGTGAGCGAGTGGTGGTAACAAACTGCTCAGCACAGACTGTAGAAATCTAGTGGGTAACACATCGAGGCAGCATGTAGATGAACTCAGACTGGTGATGATCTCTTGGACAGTTTTGTCAGTTACAGGTGCAAAATGAGTCAGCTCTAAGTGTCTAGGTGGCTGCAGGGTTGTTATTGGTGTTGTGGAATTGATGGCATTTTTAATGGTCTGAACCTTGTCGCAAAAGAATACTGCAAACTCATTACACTTAGATGTGGAGATCAGTTCCAACGGCATTTGAGCTGGAGGGTTTGTTAATCTGTTCACTGTTGCAAATAAGACACGTGAGTTGTTGCTGCAGTTTCTAATAATTTCAGAAAAGTACCTCTCCCTTGTTCTACGTAAGATCCGGTTGAACACGTACAACTTTTCTTTATAAATTTCATAATGAACATTAATGAACAAGCTTTGACTTGCGCCATTTCCTTTTCTGTGCCCTGACCGAGTCGTCATTCCTCCATTGCGCCTTCTGCTTATTTTTAACCATTTTAACCTTCACAGGGGCAAAGGTGTCCAGAACATTCAAAACACTCGAAGTAACAGAGTTCAACAAATCATCAACATTAGAACATGAGGCATTTTCAAAGTTTATCATTTCCATGAACAGAGCACCTGTGCTATTATTTATTTGTCTCCTCCGAACAACTGCAGGACCAGCCGGTGGTTTGGGAGAAACAGACAGGTCAAAGAAGACACAGAAATGATCAGACAGAGCAACATCAACCACATTGATGTTTGAAATATTAACCCCCTTTGTAATGAGCAGGTCCAGAGTGTGCTGCGCTCTGCTGTGGGTGGGCTCACACACATGCTGAGTCAGGCCAAGGGTTTCAAGGACAGCACTGAGCTCTTTAGCATTTCTGTCACAGACATTATCCACATGTACATTAAAATCACCTGTAACGACCAAACCATCAAAGTCTGTGCATACAATTGAAAGCATCCTGGTAAAATCATCAATAAAACTTTGACGGTGCTGGGGAGGCTTGTATATAACTACATAGAGTATGGACGGAGATTGTTTTAGCTCCATTTTAAAGGATACATACTCAAATGATGAAAACACCCCAAATGACAACCTGTGCATAACCACATGATCTCTAAATATTGCACAGACACCTCCACCCTTTTTGTTTTCTCGTGTTTCAGATTCAAATTTGTAGTTGGGTGGAGCTGATTCCGTTAGAACAGCATTACCTGTGTTTTTGTCAAGCCATGTTTCAGTTAAAAACATAAAATCAAGATTATACGAAGAGATCAAATTATTAATTAAAAATGATTTGTTAGACAAGGATCTGACATTAAGCACAGCAAGTTTCAGATTAGTTTCAGTAGGATTGGACATTATCTTTTTACAAGGCATATGGATTAAATTTCTCTGATTGGACAGTCTAACTGTCCTTCTGTAATCTGGTCTATGTGGTGTGGCTGTAGATATAGCACTAGGGGAGAATATTGTCTCACAGGGCCCCAGCTTGATATTACCTTTATCATGGCTGTAAGTCCTGGGACAGCAGAGGCCCTGTGCATCCTAGCTCTTAGGGATACCAGCTCTGGGGGCAGGCAGGGGAGGACGAGTAGGGGGAAGTTCGGGTGATGGACCAGATGAAAACCAAGGGGGAGGAACTGGGGGAGCTTTAGTTTGTGAAGCAGGAGAGTTGAAGCTCCTGTGTGACTTGAGGGGCACAGTTTTATACGGGGAAGAGTTCAGCATAGTTGGTGATAGAAGTCTTGCTATATTAGGGGTGAGGGGAACCATCTTAATCCCTGATTTGATCAGGCTTTCAAGATGGTTGGGAAGGCCCATGGGGGAAGGTGGGGATGAAAAGGAGAGGGACAAGTCTCTAGAGGGGGTAGATGTGGCAGGGGGGGCCCAGGGCTGGTCTGTGGGTAGAGGAGGTGATGGGGGTGCTGCCAGGTCTGAAACTTCTGCTGGGGCCGTCACAGACGAGTCCAAGGCCTGTGATGAGGGCCCGGGGGGAGGTGAAACCGATGGCGGGCCTGAAACCTTCGCTGGGGCTGTCACAGACGAGTCCAAGGCCTGTGATGAGGGCCCGGGGGGAGGTGGAACCAATGGCGGGCCTGAATCCTTCACTGGGGGCAGTGGAGGCTGTTGTGGTGCTGGAGCTGAATCCTTCGCTGGAGGCGGTGGAGGCTGTTGTGGTGCAGCTGGTGCTGAAACACTGGCTCGGTCTCTGGCTTCTGCGACAGAGATGCTTCTCTCGTTCCTCTTTTCTCTCACTGGTCGCTCAGGACCCTGTCCCGGCCCATTAGAAATATGTAATGGACTGCACATGTATAGCGCTTTTCTAGTCTTCTGACCACTCAATGTGCTGTTACACTACATGTCACATTCACCCATTCACACACATTCACACACTGGTGGCCGAGGTACTCAAGATACCATTTAAAGCACTCACACTCCGATGGGGTTCAGTATCTTGGCCAAGGATACTTGGATATGCGGACTGGTAATTGAACTGTCGATCTTCCAATTAGTGGACAACCTACTCTACTTTCTGAGCCACAGCCGCTCCAGTGTGAAATCCCCACAATGCCATTGGAAAGTCAATTAGGATGCTTTGTCGTGGTGACACACAAAGTCTGTGGTTCAACAATGTCACGCAATTGGAGGTGGTCAATGTTACGAACCCATAGGTAGTATAGCATGAGAAAGACCACGTAGGGAGCAGGCCAGGGTGGTGCATAGGTCAAACAAACACTTGACTTTCACCCAGAGGTTCTGGGTGCCCTGTTTGTGTACTCTTTGAAACTAAAAGTCACTGTTGACTTATTTTAACTTTGTGTTCCTATGTCCTTTACATAGTTACGTCACATTACGTGATGTAACTACATCTTCTTAGGAAGTACTTAGATACCACACGCGACAAACTTACTTATTTAAACTGAAGACACAATCTTTTTCTAAACCTTACCAAGTAGTTTTGAGACCTAGACCCAACTATGCCGATGGTTAAAAAAATTAAAAAACAATCTTGCTCAGTATCAGATTAAACCTGTATTCAAACAAAACTTAGGTAGCTGGCACACATGAAGGGAGAGACAGAACGCGGGGAGATAATGAAGAAACATACGTCTTGGTTAACAAAAGTTTGTTGCACATCAATGCATGTTACAGCTATGTTATGTCATCAGCTCCAGAAAATAAATTTGCTGTTATCTTCTGTTATCCACGTTAGATTACTGTAACTATTTCATTACACACAACAAAATTCCATGACATTTACTAATTCCATGACTCTTCCAGGCCTGGAAAATGTGATTGTGAAATTCCATGACTTTTCCAGGATTTCAATGATCGTGGGAACCCTGCAGCCTGTATGCAAAAAATGAAGTTATTTTAAGAGGAACCATAATCTCTCTCTAAACCTGATCAAGTAGGTTTGGTGTCCTTCACCCAACCTTGCTGTCACCACCACGTAAATTAAAACATTATGTGGCACCACCACATGATGCTGTGTTAAAGGTCCAGTGTGTAGGATTTAGCGGTATCTAGGGGTGAGGTTGCAGAACTGAAATTTCTCCCGTGTGCCTCCCGTGTGTAGGAGAATTACGGTGGCCTACACAAAAGTTGCGAAAACCTGAATAGTCCTATCTTGGGCCAGTGTTTGATTTGTCCGTTCTGGGCTACTGTAGAAACAGCTTTGCAGACTCCATGAAAAGAATCATAGAGCTCCATTATGTAAATATAAAAGGCTAATTCTAAGGTAATGGAAATACAACAATTCTTATTTTCAGGTGATCATAAACCAGGGCTAAGGTATACCATGATGTAAAAGTTGGTGGTAATCATACCATGTACAAAAAACGGCAAAACAAATCTCCCCATTATTTTAGTTATTTTCAAAGGGGAGACTTTCTACACATACTAACATTAACAAAATAGTATCAAGTTTTAATTACAGTAATAAGATGTTTGTACACCCAAAAATGACCCTTCCATTTTCATTTCTTTAAGGGTTATTCTGACTGATGATATATATTCTGTGATACCATGATACCATGAAACTGCAATATTCTGAGATGGTTATTGTACAGTGAAAATTTCTTTCCACGGAAAGATAGAGTGAGATAGAGTTGTATTTAAATCACCTTTTCTTTTATCCCTTCCGATGCCTTTTTGTGTGCTGTAAGAAAATATAAGTAATGGCGACATTTTCAGCTGGTTGAATCAACAGTCTTTGTTGTCATTATTCTTTGGAGAACTCTCAACATCCCCAGCAAACAAAGGGATTTAAGGATAGGTGAATACTACCACTTTTACTCTTGTTTTGAGCATCCATACTAGCATTGATAAGATCAATATGAAAACAAAAACAAAGAAAGAACCAATCTCTCCTCTACACTGTACCTCATTAAAGAATACAGGCATTGCCTCTGCTGTTATGCTAGATCACATTTTGGGCACAAAACCACCTCTTACTGGATTCATTCTTTGTTGCTCCGCTGTTGTTGTCTGCAACATTCACCTCGTTAGTTCAGGGAAGAAACACACACAAAAGTGGAATGGTGGCTGAGGTGCATTATTTGAAGCTATTCCTCATGCATTTGACAAAGAAACTAACTGAGAATAGTTAAAAAGAAAACGTTCATGTTTGACAATCTTTTGATAGTAATGAAAATGTATTCTTTGTATCTTATTAATGATGCATTCACCTCATAAATCATGTTACCTTGCTCCCTCCAGCATGAGAGTACATTAGCCGCTTTTAATAATTCAGCATTTCAGTATTATCATCTATGATTCTGGCCCTGGTATTTTTTCTCTGCTAAAAAACAGATTTTGTGGTACTGACCACCCCACAACAACTTCTGTCTGACACCAGTAATGCCATTCAATACCAAAATGTTATTATGAGTTTAATCGCACTTTGAAGCAAACTCAGAACAACCAAAAACCCTTAAAACATGAGTTAAACAATGTTAATGTGTTGTCTTAGTTCTGATATTTAAGTAGTCGATACGTACTTTAAACAGGGTGTTGAGGCAACACATTCTCACTCCAACCTCGTCACATATTGACACTTGGTCATGGACTTTCCACGTACACATATGACATGCAAGGTACCCTGGGTGCGTTGGTTGTAGACCTTCTGGGATGCCATGTCCACTTCAGCCTGTTACATGCATTGTCTTTTTTCAAAATGCACTTCCACAGGAAATGTAAAGTTTGCATACAGTCTCTTAAAATAAACGCACTACGGCAGTGCAACACCACAAATTGACTTTTTTTCCTTCAGTAACAAACGCACGTGGTTACACTTTGCCACCCACACCTGAATGAAAGGACAGCTTTTTTCATTGGTGTCTGATGCTGGAAGTCACTGACCAAGTGCAGATTTCAATGACTTCATAGTGAGACCTGTTTAGTTAAGGAAAACCAAAGTGCAGTTTGAGAGTTTGCAAAATACTTAACGTATAATCTAGAGTTTTATCAAAATAAACACATTAAATGATTTATTACTTGTGGAAATTTATTTTGAATATGGCATACATGGGATGGCATGAGTTTCCAAATCCAAGTTTTGATTTCAAAGTCAAAATTTGATTACATTTTTAATTTAAACATTTTTTTACAACATCGAAGCCTTGGTGATTGTTAGATTACCAAGTTTTGATATGTAAAGATCAACAGATTATTGGTTTAATGCTCTGACAACTAAATTCTTTTTTAAGAAAGGCTATCAAGTGTGATACCACACTAAGACCATATGGTCAAATTAATTTAAAATGAAATAACAATAGCTTATTTCACTTGTCAAATGACAACAAACTGTTAAAATGTGACTTATCATATTTATTTACAGGTTTATACTTGTAAATTGAGTTTCTACCAGAACAACAACTAACATTAACAGCCTCGGATTCGGCAACCAGGATTACATGTGTCCTTGACATTAGCATGTAGCTACATGTAGCAGCGTATGTACTATAAACACTTCCAGTAGGGTGAATCATGCAGAGAGCAGTGAATCCAGCAAAAGTCAACGGAATTGTTTAAATAACATGGTGTGCTAGTATCTGTATCATACAATGCTAATGATGTATGTCATGTAACATCATATTATTTTAGTAACACGCATACTTATTATGAACCAAACCATGTTTTTCCTAAACCTCATTCTCGGAACCCATCAGCTGTATTCGGCGTCTGACTTCCGGCAGACGGCGATACAGCCTCTGGGGGCAGACCCCCGATTTTTTGGCATTCCAGTTTGATTTGGGCGGAGGAGGTGAATTTCCGTTTCCGACTTCCGTTTATATATAAGTAAATATGCTGAACCATTGCGATGGATTCAGAGTTTGCAGTGACGCCAATTATGTTCCACCTTGTTAGTTCACCGCACGGACCGTTTAACCCGGCAACAACTGCAGCTGGCTCAAACGTGGTTGGTCAAAATCACACGGACTACAAACAGCCTACAACCGGAAACCAGGGCTCTTACGCTCTTCTTCCGGACGCAAGATCTCCGGGTTTTGCCTACAGTATATAGAGACTACCTAAACCTAAACATGTTCTTTTGTTGCCCAACCCTAAGAAAGTAAAGCCAAAAACAAAGTTTTTCTACCTACGTTGTAAGTTAATCTAAAAAATGGACTGTATGCATTTAACAAGGAGAAACTGTACATTTCCTGTGAATACGTACGTTTATTTTGAAAAGAGATGATGCATGTGACGAGCATAAACTGACACACTGTCCCTGAACATCCAAATCTGACACAGGAGGGTACCTAGCGCATTATATTTTGACATGACGGGCCATCAAACGAGCTTCGGTATTTGACGCGTTGGGATTGGGAATGTGTTGCCCAACAGAAAAAAAGAGACACTAGATGGCAGTATGGTACTTTACAACAACAGGTTGAGTTTCCTCACCTGCGAAAAGCCACCAGATCATTGCTTCACTTTCACGTCACTAGAATAGCCCACAATCTGTAGTTTTTCTGTCAGCGTCAGGTTTGTTGTTTGCATAGCTCACGGGTAGGGCAAAATGTTGCCACATCAGTGACTTCAGAGAAGCAGGAGGATTTGCCAGTTCGGATGTTTCTCCATTATCTCTGTCTTGAAAAGTGTAGCTGCATGCCACTGGTGAGATACGCTGTTTTGTCTTTGAAGTGCTTTTTTCCCCTTCAGACATGCGCGAGTAGGCGGAGGTGGGAAAAAAAAATACTGGGCGAATTGCCAATCTTGCTTTTGAAATTGATGATCAAAATCAAAAGTTCATTTTTTTCGATTTACAATAGAAATTGTGAAGACCCCTGTGGCATACATAAATTTACTATGTGAAAAAGAACATGTAATGCTTCTTTTCTATCACACAAATATTTTTGAACCCATATTTTAAGAGATTCTTGTCAGTGTTACTATTATTTTTATCTTTGAGAGTGTCCCACAGTTTAGAGCTCTAGTTTATCTCTTATTATCGGGACCTGCTGCTTTTTCTCTCCGCCGTCACCATGGTAACACCCTGGAAGCAGTCCCGCAGTCGGAGCACAAGCCAGTGTCATTCCTCCAGTGTGCAAAAGCCTTCCAGATGCCATAACTTAAACAGAGTGCGGCAATAGGTGCATGTTGATGAACTCCGTCCCAGGCTTCAGGGATGGTCATGCTCAATGGTCCAGTTTATTACACCTGCTTTAGACCTGATAAAAAGCTCTGTGACGCAGCTGGAAGCTACTTCAAAAAGCTCACAGATCTTCCACACACCCGAAACGGTCACCGTTTGTTTCACTTTGTTGGTTCCTAAGGATGATGAAAAGGTCCTGCGAGGTTAACTTCAGTGGAGCCGTTGTGTTTCAAAGTGTCAGGGTGAATAAAAATGAGTCTGACTCAGCGGCGTGATATTGAAAATTGATGTATGGGTGTTTTAAACCACATCCGTGAGGGTGAACAATCTTGTCCGCTCTGCTTTATTATCACCTCGAGGGAAAATCACACCACCAGACGCACATAAACAGAGCAATAACAACACGACACCACCAGCAATCTTTTGATATTAGATAATCATCGCCGATCCTCATCTTTCAACAACCATCATTTGTATTAATGTGCTTTCTATTTGTGGCCGTAGTAGTAGTAGAAGTAAGAGTAGTAGTCAGGGTCATGATCATCTATTCAGAGAGATCATTTTTAATGTATGCCTCCTGCAACCCAACCGTCCAGGAGGATTTTTCCTCAGGAGAAATTTTTAGAAACCCAACAGCTAAACTGGCATTTTTTGAAGCATTTTAAAATAAAAATCTTAGATTATGCAAGTAATATTACATGAAAGGTTAGGCATTTATGATCACAGACCTAAAATGATAAATGTTTAATGTACTTCTTCAAGCTGTCACCACAACACTGTGTCTGCCCTTTCTTTGCCTTCCGTCTCTCCCTGAACCATCAGGTGCAAAAATATGAGATTGTCAGTGACTATGTGTCTATCAGGTGGCCCAAAATAGTAATGATAGGCTTTGCTCCATTATATTCTATCAAAGTTTCCAAAAATCACCCTATTCTGCACGTCACCTGTGCCTGCTCTGTCTGCACCTTCATTTATACAGAACTGTAGTTTGAAAACAAGCTCTACATGCAGAAAATCAATCCCAAGATAATGTTGCAACACATTCATAAAGAATTAATGCCAGTTAGTATTCATTTGGTGGTTTGAAGGTCAAAACAAATCAAAACCTGACTAAACTGGTTATGAAGTGAGAGTCTACTAGACATCTAGATTACACATTAACATTGTTTCAACAGCATCCTAATGAGGATGTTTCATTTATTAAATATATTCCTTTAATAACACTGATTCTAGGTCAGAGATAAGACTGCATTAATATGTGAAAAACTGTTACGTTGGTGTCTAATCAAGTTCACTTCTCAACCACATTCTCAGTGATTGAGTAAGTGAGATACGTTTTTATTACACAAGATTAAATTATGTGTGAGGGCAGCCTGTTCTCATTCCCATGTTATTATTATTTGTCAGTGATTTTGCCATCAGACACAAACGCAAAAAGACAATTTTTGTGTATGATAACGCCGCCAGATGGCCTCAGTTTGAAATGCTGACAGTGACAACGCAATATAAGGAGCTGGAAAGTCCCTATCGGGTGGGCGGGAAGGGAGATGGATTGGTCAAACAAACCCTGGACTTTCACCAGAGAGCCTGTTCACTTCCCAGTCATGTTACTAGGGATTTAACAATCCATAGATCTGGATCGATAAATATTAATGCAATAACCAACAAAGCAGTGTCAACTATGCAAAATGAAAACATCGATCTATATCGTCACCCGTCTGTGTCACCATCAAGCAGCAGCAGGCAGATGGCAAACAGCTGAGAGAAAGACAATGAGGATAAAGTTATTTACTCGTGAATAAAACAGCAGTATAGAAATATTTTATCTTTTAGAGAAAATACAGGTCAACAGACAAAACACCTGCTGTACATAAACAATGCCATTAGGAGATAAAACACAACGTAACGTTACTTGCCTGGCAGGGTGTCTCACTACACTAACTAACTTCTGGCAGCAACATTATTTGCTCTGTTTCAACTCTGTTCAGCTGAAAAAACCTGCATGCAGGCTGAAATTCAACCAAGCTGTTCTGTCGGAAGATGCAGAGACTTAAACTTAAACGGTATGTAAGGAAAAAAGTATAAAAAACACATCATCAATTGAGCTCATTGTGGATGACTAGTAAAAATATTGAGCTTCATTTTATACTTTTGTTAAATTATGTTATTAATCCATGTTTTATAGCTGTTGGGAGAAGTTTGCCTTCAGGTTTTTGAGCCAAATAGACCTGAAGTTTTAGGAAAAAGATGATGGTTTTCTGTAAGAAAGCCCTGAAAGCTAACTTTACTTAATTCCATGTGCGTTAGTGGAGTCAGTTTAAAGTAAACTTTACTGCACTTAAGAGGTTACAGTTATTTACATTATTTATGTGTTGTTTTTAGCATTTATGACTAAAAGCAAAAAAAGAACAAGGAGGCAGCTTTTCTGTAATCGACTGTTTTAAATGGGCAGATGATTTCATCTCATATCGATCACAGGCCCCTGAATCACATCGCATCGAAAAAGTATCGTATTATCTTTGTAATATCGCCGAACATCATATCGTTGTCCAAAGAATCGCTGATGATGAAACCAGTAATTTACACCCCCGCGTGTTACCATAAGAGTTTCCAGTGTTGATGCTACAGGAAAGATCATGATCAGGAAACAGGATGGAAACACCAGACTTCACAAACTTTAACGTAACAATGCCCCTATTTCTGCCCCCTCTACACATCCTGCATCATTAAACTTAAGCCTTGTAGCCAGCTGGCTCATTACTTTATTTTCTTTCTGTGCAGAGCGGTGAACACAAAAGTTATCATCAGTGTCATTTTACCTGACTGTTGATTTAAACTGACATGTGTTTACTCAGAAAGAATATAATTTTACTTTTAATGTGTATTTCCATCACAAGTTTGGTCTTAAATTTCATTTTAAGTGGCATTAAAAAAGTATTGTTTATAGCTGTAGACACCCCATTTTAAGTAAAGGACTTGAAAACTCTTCAACCATACTACTACACCAGAGTGTAGTAGTGTTGTGTATTTGTGGTCATAATAGTACCTATGGTAGTAGACTGTTAGATTCAATTACTCATCAAACTGCCTGTGGGGATGTTAGAGGGCCTCGGAGCGAACACTGGAATGAAACCAGCCAATCGAAAGTGCTTACACTCAATGGGCACAATGCAAGTGATAGAAATTATTGGTCCTTCTTCTCTGGCTCCCTGATAAGTCACCCCTGAGGTGCATATAAAGCTGTTATGCAACGATATTGATAGGACTTGGAGTCTGTCAGCTATATAAATGATTCAAACCCAGATCAATAACTGAAAGGCTGTGTGTTTGTGTGCGCTGATTTAGGAGGCTTATTACACCAGAATCCTTTACATAGCAACAGATGTATAAACAGTGTCCTCTGTGTACTGCATAATTGTAATAGTCTCACACATCCACTGTTGAATGAAACTAAATATCAATATTTGCTAATGGGTGCTCAGACATAGATGCACAGGCAGTTAACACCATGCTGTGTGAGCAGCAGAGAAGACATCAATCACACAGATTTATGTTGATTTAAGATTTAAATCCAGTGCTCATTTGACACCAACAGTGACACCCGGCAGACTTCTGCATCCACTGGGACCTCAGAGTTCAAACACTGATTGCAGCACAGGCCCTGTAGCAAAAAAGGTTTCATTTTGACATTGATGGGTTCGAATTGAAAGAAAAAGTCTGCCCTCAGCTCCTCTTAAACTGCTTTGTGTCATCAGTCTGTGATGTTCACTGCAGTTCTTTTCTGCTTTTTGTCATTCACCTTTTGGTTGTGCTGACTTCACCTCGACTTGCTTCATCTACTTCCTCTAAAGTCGTCAGAGAACAGGTGCGAAAGGTGGATTTAACACTTAGCTTGAGGAGCGAAGAGAAAATGACTGAGAGTTTATAGCCAAGAGCTGTCACCTTTATAACCTATTCAAGCACTTTGAGTGTCTCTCTCTTACGAAATATATCTCATTTCTCTTTTAGTTGTTAAGGTTTGCTTAACATGAAGCCAAAACATGGTCTAATGTGAATTTATTCTTACAGTGTACACCTTGATGATATGTAAAGCTGGGTAGCAAGTGTAAAACTTTTTTAAGTTATCAAATTAAATCAACTTCATTTATATATCACTTCAGTAGGGCTGCCTCCTAATAGTTGACCAAACATTAGTCGACCAGAAAGGTCATCAGTTGGCAAGATTTTTCGGTCACTAAGTCGCAGGAAAAAAAAACCAAACAAACCCTCTATGACTGGACCTAAACCTATGTGATGATACAAAATACTAAATGTATGTGAATGTGTGATAGTTCTGTATCATAACAGCCTGTCACAGGTTACAGCGTGATGATTAGAGGAATATTGTTACGGCAAAAATACCCTGAAAAATCGTGATATTATTTTAACACCATATCGCCCACTCTTAGGTGGGAGGAAGAGAAAAGCAACAAACTGTCAACTGGCCCTGTCCTCATAACACTTAGTCCTGGATTATTAGAAAAGGCAGAAATCTTTGGTCAGACGATCTCAGTTCTCTGACAAAGCTGGGGTTCTGTAATATAAGAGGGGGCGCAACCATTTAACGTCTTGAAAACAAACATCAGGACTGTAAAATCAATTCTATAGCCAGAGGGCAGCGAGTGTGGGGAGGCAAGAATACGATTAATGTGCTCCTTCTTTTCTGACCTTGTCAAAATTCTTGCTGCAGCTTTCTGAACTAGTTGGACACGAGATAAACAAGACTGGGCAATTCCAAAATATAACAAGATGCAATAATTAATGCAAGAGGATATGAAGGCGTTGATGACTTTCTCCAGGTCAGAAGTACAGACAGTAGATCTGAGTTTGGAGATGATGCAGAGCTGCAAGGGCTTAACTTTACTACCTGATCTGTTTGTCAAACTTCAATCCTCAGATTTTTTTTCTTGCATATGATTTAACAGAGGGGGCTAACAGGACAAGATGAGGAGAAATAATGGTCAAACGCTGTTTTCCAAATAAAATAACTTCAGTTTTATTCTCCTTGAGCTAGAGGCAGTTTACAGCCATCCAGGATTTGCCAGTTATTACAGTCATTTAGTTTTTGTAGTTATCGGGATCAAGGGAGAGCCAGATCTGTGTATCATCCTCATAATGGTAGAAAGAAATATTGTGTTTTTAATAAAGTGTCTTGTAACAGAAGCTAAATTTTACCTAAATGTGCCAAAAGAACAATGAAACTGTGAAGTGCTGAAAATCTGCATCAAGTGCTTTGTCACATTTATGACCTTGTTACTTATTGTTTGAAGAGACGTCTGGTGATGAATCATAATTCTGCACACAACTATAAACAGGATTTTTTTCAGGCAAAGTGGCTTGAAAGTACAGTGAACTCATTGTCATGTTCAAGAAACCAGTTTGAGATGATTTGAGCTTTGTGACATGGTGCGTTATCCTGCTGGAAGTAGCCATCAGAAGATGGGTACACTGTGGTCATAAAGGGATGGACACGGTCAGCAACAATACTCAGGTAGGCTGTGGTGTTTAAACCATGCTCAGTTGGTACTAAGAAAATATCCCCCACACCATTACACCACCAGCAGCAGCCTGAACCATTGATACAAGGCAGGATTGATCCATTCCTCCAAATTCTGACCCTACCATCTGAATGTGGCAGCAGAAATCCAGACTCATCAGACCAGGCAACGTTTTTCCAATCTTCAGTTTTGGTGAGCCTGTGTGAATTTTAGCCTCAGTTTCCTGTTGTTAGCTGACAGGAGTGGCACCTGGTGTGGTCTTCTGCTGCTGTAGCCCATCTGCTTCAAGGTTGGACGTGTTGTTGCTTCAGAGATGGTCTTCTGCAGACCTTGGTTGGAACCAGTGGTTATTTGACTTCCTGTTGCCTTTCTATCATCTTGAACCAGTCTGGCCATTCTCCTCTGACCTCTGGCATCAACAAGGCATTTTGGCTCACTGGATATTTTCTCTTTTTGGGACCATCCTCTGTAAACCCTAGAGATGGTTGTGTGTGAAAATCCCAGTAGATCAGCAGTTTCTGAAATACTCAGTCTGGCACCAACAACCATGCCACAGTCAAAGTCACTTAAATCACCTTTCTTCCCCATTCTGATGCTCGGTTTGAACTTCAGCAGGTCGTCTTGACCATGTCTACATGCCTAAATGCATGGAGTTGCTTTGCGTTACTGTGCAGTTGAACAGGTCCACCTAATAAAGTGGCCAGTGAGTGTACAGAAATAAGATTTGTTTGTTGTTATAAAAACAAGTTTATATTCTGGTTCCACGTCAGTACTCAGGTTTTCTTATTGGAAAAAATATTTCTGATCTTTTCCCACCTTAGGGATGCACCCTGGCATGTCTTGCTCACTTCCCTGACATGAAACAGCATTCATACTTAATGTGGTTTCAAATCTGCTTTCAAACTTTCTGATCTTTCTTTCTCAGTCTCCTCTGACACAAAAATGAGAAAAAAAAAAGCCAACAAGTGAACATAACAAAGCTGGTCATTTCATTCACAGTGTACCTACAGTCTGGCTCATCCTGCCAGGATCATTTGTGTTCTCACCTCCACACGGTCTAAGTTACTATCAGGTCAGTGCAGGATGAGGTATTTCCTCTGCAGCTCAGCAGTTGATGGTTGAACGAGGCGCCTGTCAGGGTGCAGCTGTGAGGGTGATTTCTATCTGCTTGTGTGCTTTGGGACGAGTCAAGGTGAGGTAATGCTGCTGTAAAAATTGAGTCATGAAGAGCTACGGTCTGGTGGCATCCCCAGAAGACCTCATACACTAACCCAAAGGGTACTGGAGATGTTAAAATGAATCATGGCTACTACTACATCTACAACAACAGATGGACTGTATTTTGTTATCATGGCACCAGTTGTATAAATTTTTGCAATTAAAAATCAATTTTTTTTTGACCCCCTATAAAGTCTATGTGAGCAGTGTTTAAACATTTTATCAGAAGTCTAGACACAATTTAATACACTATAATATAAGCTGAGATAAGGACATTTTTAAGTGTCAGTGTATTTGTCAACAGCTATAACTCCTTCTGTGAAGCATCTGTAACTGTGTATAAACAGATTTGTCTTAGTATTTTAAATTAATATGAAATACGAAATGTCAAGTATTGAATAAATCTTTGACAACATTTTTATATCTACAAATAAAGGTCTAATTTCTCATTTCTGCAACTGAGGAAACTCAATCCAATAAAGGCAATGAGATATTAAGAGGTGACTGAAAGCTGTGGGAGAAATAGAGTAAGTTGGCCTTGAATTGCAATTCTTTTTTTAACAGCTTTTATCCTGTGGTTAAGAGTGAAGGATTGAGCTCAACGTTTTCACTTGTCACATTTATAGATACTGTTATGGTTTATGCATGTGTGCTGTAGACTGCTTAAATTTGGTATTATTGGGCAAAAATCCCCGAATGAACTTTGAGCACATAGTAATTCAAGTGGTCTGAGAGGAAACTAGATTTCTGTACCTCCCTGTGTCTCTGTTTTTAGGCTTTAGAAAATCGGGAGACTATTGCTGATCACGGGACATTTCAAAGTGTGGCTGTTCTACAAAGCCACAGATGCACGTGCACGTCCCTTTACATGGTAAAAGCCTGATTCAATGGTGAAGAATCCTGCAGAGAAAGCTTCAATTCCAGCATTGGCAACAACTGCTTACACTGCAAAGCAACCCAAAAAAGGAAGACAGACTTACCAAAAAGAAAGTCTAAAGAGAGTCTGACAATAAACAAAATAAAACACATATCAGCAAAGTGTCTCAAAGATGGAGGAAAAATGTTGCTAACAGTTTTGCTCTCTGCTAACCAGAGCTAAATGCTCACAGCTGCAGCTTCAAGTTCACGTTTATGTAGCTAACGTTACTGACAGCCTTGAATCACATTGGGCCTTTCCCAAACCACCGCCTACAGCCTCTCCCTACCCACTCCGTTTACGTGTTCATGTGGAGGATCTATCACACTGAGTGCCATCCCAAACCAACTAGTGAGGAGTGTAAGTGAGTTATGAAACCCTCCGACAGCGAGCCTGCACCATTTATTCTGCTGTGCACCATTCATTCTGCTGTGAAGGTGACTACAGACGGAGTTACACTCCAGAACAGAGAGGAGTAGGTAGAGTCCAATTTTGGAAAGGCCCATTGTGTGAGGACACACAATGTGCCTCACTCCCCACCTCGCTGATAGGAGAGCAGGCAGCAGCTCTGGAGACAGACCCTCAGTCAGCAGCTGCAACAACCTAAGGGGGTGATCACACAGATATGAGACGCTAGAGACACGGACGCTTCAAAGACGCTTGAAACGCTGGAAGCACTTATTCAATGCGCGCTAGCGACTGGCGTCTGACGCTCAAAAAAGTTGAAAATATTTTAACTTTTCAGCGTCTACGCGCGTCTAAAAAGAAGCGTCTACAAAAACGCGCATCTAAAAAAACACCGGAAAGCCGGTCAGACACGCCGTATCATAGGAAAACAATGATTTTACTGGCGTCGCGTTTCTAGCGTTTCATCTCGGTGTGATCGCTCCCTAAATCCTGCCAGTGCAAACCCCAGCACAGGGACCGGAGAGCCCTGACTTGCCTCCAGATCAGCAAACTTTCTGTTGATGCCATTACACATGTTAGACTCAGTCATGTCGCTGGCCACGAATCTGCTGTGACACCCAGCGCTGGCCTAATTCGAGCTGCTACAGCTGCCGACCAGTGGTCCATTTTCTAAGCTGCTGCCCATTTTTCTCCCGGGTGCAGCAGTCCTCAGTAGCGGGGATTGAGGGGGGGGTCGTGGGGTGGCTAGCTAGCTAATTCTGGTCTCATTTGTGGTCAGATAAAAAAAGAGAGAAAGAGTGGAACAAGGAGGGGCTGAGTGAATGCGCTCTACAGTGAAGTAAGATTAAATAAATCAATGTATGGGTTACACCGGGTTACTGTATGAAGCACATGCCTGTCTGTGGTCGTCTAGTGGGAGGGGCTCAGGACAGAGAGGGGAGAGCTGCAGGAGTAGGATGATTTTTGCCTACCCTAGCTTTAATAAACGTGTTGCCATGTTAGCACCATTTCACCACTTTTGTCAAGGCTGAAATAGCTCAACAATGATTGGATTACAGACATTCAAGGTGCCCAGAGGATGTATCCTAGTTTTGGTAACTTTTTTGGTGAGCATGTTAGCATGCTGATGTTCACATTTAGTGCAAAGCCTCACAGAGCTGCTAGCGTGACTGTAGACTCTTATTAGGCTTGTTTTATAAGTCTATGAGGATTTGTTCTCTTCTGCTCTTCTACTGTGTTATAATTAATTCATTAACTTGTCATACACCAGTTATGGGTGGTTCATTTGATATAAGTTTTAATTTTTCAAAACATTTAAAAATGTCCTTAGTGTATATCTGCTTACAGCTACAATATAATGCTTTAAGCAATTCATAAACTCTTAATATATTACTTATGATTGCTAAATAGTGTGGTTAAAGTTAAGTGTTAGGGCCACTTTGTTTTAGGTGATTTTTTTATGCATATCTGAACAAAGACCTGCCCTCACACTATCTGTGTCTGCTGCGTGAATCACCCTGTGACATCCTGTTGGATGTGTTTGAAACTAAAATCCAGTTTTCCCAGTGAAAATATGTCTCGTGGTAAATTCAGTTGACATGCATCATTTCTCCGGAGAACCGGGGTCTGTTTCTGCTGTCACTCTCACTCTCACATCACTGTATTCTCCTCTTGGCCCTGTTCCACTGCTGTTAGACTAAACTGGAAAATTGTGAAATGATATGATAAGGAGGAAGAAATGGAAAAGGTATCCTCTTGTGAACAGACTACTTCAGATGCAGGTAAAGTGCAGCCGCTCATGCAGTAAAGCAAACTACAAGCATCATATATCTAAAACTGCGGTCGTACGACACGTGAGATGCACCGCAATCCCATTTCAAGCCCGATGGCTCCACTCTTTCCATATCATTACTGTTCCAGCATTAGCCGTCAAAACACTTTAGCTTGTCAAGATATCAAAATGCAGCACCCCTGTCTGAATACATTTTAAGCCTGAGAAATTTTCATTTCATGTAGACTGGAGAAATGCAATTAGATAAACACCCCTGGCTAATCACATTGCTAAAATACACCCACGTCAGGGCAATGTTAATATGAGAGATAAATTGAGATGATCGGCAAACAGACAAGACATTTGTTTGTGTCTTGGAATATATGTGACAAGGGAGTGTGCGGTTTGAGTGCTGCAGATAATGTTGAGGAATTGCAAAGATGGTGATTATGAATAATTAGCTCCGCCAATGAGGTCATGTTTTCAGTTCAGTTTGTGTGTTTGTTTGTTTGTTTGTTTGTCAGCAGGATTATGGAAAAACTACTGGCCTGTTTTTCGTGAAACTTGGTGGAAGGGTTTAGTATGGGTCAAGGAAGAACCCATTACATTTTGAAGCAGATCCGAACCACAGGGTGGGGACACAAGCAGACTCTATTAAGAGAGATGCTGTGCACATTTCTGCACGAGGAGCAGTGCTCAAAAGTTTAAAGTTAAATCTGTTTCCTCTGTCAAAGGGAGATTACACTGCCAATGGTGAAATCCATGCTACGCCAAGAACATACCTATGAGAGGGTGACCTCTAGCTCACCTGGTGTAGTGAGCGCCTCATGCTAGCTGAGTCACTTGCAGCAGCCTGGGTTTGATTCCAGCTCATGGCTCTGATCATACTGTATCAATTATCCACCTAGCAAGTCAAAACTCCAATGCTGATGAGGAAAAACAAAACTTATAACGAGTTCTATCTGTGCTGCATTCACAGACCAGCATGAATGTCAGAATTTAGAGAGGGAATACTGAATGATAACCCCCCAAGGCAAAAAAAAAGCTTGCCTCTCCCACGGTCATTCACCCATTCACACACTGGTGGCTGAGGGTACCATGCATGGTGCCACTTGCTACTCAGTAACCATTCACATGCACTTAAACACTGATGGAACAGCCATTGGGAGCAATTTTGGGTTCAGTATCTTGGCCAAGGATGCTTCGACATGCGGACTGGAGGAGCTGGGAATTGAACCATCGATCTTCCAATTAATGGACAACCTGCTTTACCTTCTGAGCCACAGCCGCCCCAAAATTTTGTGCTGGCAGCATGGACAGGATGCCATTGGAAAGTCAATTAGGATGCTTTGTTGTGGTGACACACAAAGTCCGTGGTTCAACAACATCAGGCAATTGGAGGCGGTCAATGTTACGAATCCATAGGTAGTATAGCATGAGAAAGACGAAGTAGGGAGCAGGCCAGGGTGGTGGATAGGTCAAACAAACACCAGACTTTCACCCAGGAGTTCTGGGTGCCCTGTTTGTGTTCCCTTTGAAACTAAAAGCCACTGTTGATTTCTTTTAACCTTGCGTACGTATGTCCTTTACATAGTTACATCACAGTGCGTGATGTACCTACATCTTCTTGGGACGTACTTACATACCGTACACAAGAAATGTACTAATTTAATCTTATCTTAACAGCCATCGGGAGCAATTTGGGGTTCAGTATCTTGTCCAAAGATACTACGACATGCAGAGTGGAGGAGCCAGGGATCGAACTGCCAATCTTCCAATTAGTGGATGACCCACCCTACCTTCTGAGCTGCCACACAGATTCTAATACTTTGGGAAACACTGAGATAACAACCTGCAAAATATAATGATTTAGTGGCCTAGATTAGTTTTGATGTTTAAAAAGTAGGTCATGTGTCAATAAAATCGGGGTTTGACCACATAACATATGTGTGGTTCCAGAAGTGGGAAGACACCATGAAGCAATGAAGTGGAGTCAAAAAGTAAAAAACATAAAAAACTCTACTTAAGTCATGATTAGCTCTGATAAAGACCTGATATTTTATGATGGATAATTTAGCGTTAACTACTTTGTTTGATGTTTGATTCTGATGTCTTTTTAGATTAATACAATCTGGGGGAGTACTGCTGAAAATGAACAAGTATATGCAGTACACTACTGGGCTGATTAGGGGAAATGGGATGCAGGTGAGTAAGTGGATGGATAAGGTCATTTTGGGGCATTTGCTTCCTGGGGGGAATCATATCATTACCATCTGGGTAATTACGGTATAATAATGATGATTAACTACCACCAAGACGAAGTATTGGAAATGTGGGTGATAGCTCCATTAGGACAGTGTAGTTTTGGGGTATGACTGTAAAACAAAGCAGGCTTGTTCACTTTTTGTATTTCATATGTACAAAGCATATACTGTAAGCTGTGTTGCAGGCTGTAGTGTGAGGTGTCATCCACAAATTATATGTTTTCCAGTTTAAATGTCACCTCTCAGTAGAAGCCTTGTGAACCTGATAAGCTTTTGTCCAGCTGGAGTTGGACAGCCATGTTATTCCCTTCGATCCACCTGCTTTGGAGTATTCGGTCTCTTTCAAGATGTCAGTTACATCACAACTTTATGGTGTTGTATTATTTAATTGATATCTATACAAGTGGCTTCTGGGTTTCAGATTGGAAGCGATTTTACATGAACAACAAAGTGCAGTCATTTAACTAAAGGGGGTCATATATTGCATATGTGTCTTCTCATTCTCTTTCTGCTGCATGAATCTGATCAAACAGGACCAGTTTAGGGGCTAAACTGGTTAGAAATCCCAAGAGCGCTCCCTCAGAAGGTTAAAACCCTCTCACAGCACTGTCAAACATTTGCCTGAAGTGAACATTTGCCTTGCTGCAGGATCTTTCAAGGCTTCACTGCTTCTTTAGGACAATACGCAATTTACAATGCTACTTTGGATTAAAAACAGTTCACCATTTTGAGTTGAAAATAAAGAAAAAAGGAAATTATTAAATCTGGTTACATGTGCCTTAATTAAAAATACTTCTAAATCCCTTTTTGCCAGATGTAAATTAGTTTAGGCAAATTTGTGCAGCTTATTCTCTCCCATTCAGTTCCAGAAGTCACACAACAATTTTCTCTTTCAAGACTTTTAAACTTTTAATTATGTTTGAAAAATAAATCCATTGCTGTGAATGAGAAGCTGACAATTATGTACACACTACAAAAGGAACTCTGTTCAGTCTCCCATTAGCACATTACTTTTGGAATTAAGCTTAAAAATGAGATAAGATACTGTTTTGAGAGTCACAATGTGTCTCAGGCTGACTTTCCACATAACTTTTTATTTTGTTAACATTTTTGAGCGCTTGTGAATTTTAATTAGTTGTTTCCAATAAGGACAAAGCATATGTAGCCACATGTGGACACCAACGGTAAAGGTGCTGCACCTAACTTCTTTTTTCAGAGCTCTGCATCATTTGTGCGAACGCTCCGAGCACTTCTAGTTAACAATCTCTAAGCGTTTCAGAAAGGCGCTGGTTGTCGTCACTGTAGCTCCTTTACTGTCTATCCTGAACTTTATATGTCAGACAGAAACAATCACATACGGAAAAGCCCATTTGTTGGAGCAGATCAGTCGGACGCTTAGTGTTGCTGGTGAGTGTTGTGCTTTTATCAGCATAGCGTACATGTTGTAAGCTTGTTGTTATTAGCACGTCATTAAAAAAAGCGCTCTGCAGCTCCCTGCCACCACTTTTCTGCTGAAGAAAAAAACTATGTGTACACAGGTCATAACTTAGGTTTAACTTTCAGGGGCGTAGTACTACTGAATAAAACAGGGTTATGTCATCATCAATCTCCAGTCTTAAGTCTGATGATGATTCAGCTTCTGGGGGCAATGGCCAATATTTAAGGGATTCCAGAGTAGCCAGCGGATATCTGGATACCAGATATCTGGGCCATGACTTCCTCCTCTGTGCGCCGTCATGTTTACAGTCCAATTAGCAGCTTGAGATGTGAGAAGAGAGTTGGAGTTTATGTGCACTAATCTCTATAAACAGATATGAATGTAGATAAATAAAAAATAGCTAATAAAAAGATGAATTATCATCAGATGATAGCCAATGGGTTCCAATATTGCCTTCTGCCTCTGTTGCTCTCCACTAGGGATGCACAGATTTGCTGGCCATCGGCCGATATTCACCTTTTGACCGCCATCTGCAAATGAGATTACATTAAACAATGTCAGTGGCTGATGTTTTTCCGTTGTGTCACATCAATTTTGCCCAGGCTAAAAAGCAGGGCTCAAGACTAATGGCGTCCTGTCTTCCTGGGGACAATAGAAAAAATGTTTTGAATGAACAGAGTTCTTCCCCAGGACACCTTCAGGATGAAGGGACGCAATAAACATGTCAGGGGACGCACCTTATTTCTTCCCAGATGATGTGACATTCATTAGGAACAACCAGCCCGTTTTAAAATCAGCAGGAAGAGAGCTAGTTAGCTGTGAGCTGTTAGCAACCGGTGTCTGGAGCTTTATTATGATGCGTTCAAACCCTCTTTGGTAAAAATGAGCATCGGGTGAAGGTAAATTATAACATCTTCATGATGTGTTCAAATGAAATCTTGTAAAATGTAGTTTTTGGCAACTAACTTGATTAAGTGTTGAAATGAAAGACAATGTGTTGAAATTGTTATTTTGAACATTGTGCCAGTATTGGCCCACTCTCCACATGGACTGGTTACCTGCATAAACTAAAGTCCCTTAAAACGTGGTTGGTCAATACGGACTGCAAACCAAGATACCAAGATCTTGCCCTGTTGCCTACAGATTCTGCATTATATTACTATGTCCTCATTATTGTTTCTGGGTATTTGGAGGGTTTTTTATGTAACAAATGTGATTTAATTTGATTAAAATGCAGAGATTTGTTTTTCTCTACCACATTTATATTCCAGGAGAAGACAGAAACAGTACATTGTGTGGGGGGATAAAATCTGCTCACCAGTTACATTGATATACAGATGATTAGAGAAAAATATATATTTTACAGACTTTTAGGTAGCTTGTTAAACATTTCTAGTCAGGGGAAACAGGACTTGTGGCCTCAGTAGTTCTTAAATCCTGGCTGTGGTTTACCTCTGTTTCTCTTCAAGCATTAATACTATATTATGGATACTGCAGCTCTTTTTATTTTGTCATTATGTTGGGTTTTGCCTTTTGTCAATCACAATGCAGTGATACGCCAAAGAAAGGCCACTGATAACTGTAGTTTATGAATCCTAAGTTTGGTTTTATCCATTTACATCTTCATAACTCTTCTTATTTAATTTAAACAAAATTTACTTCAGGAAACAACTGAATGAATAAAAAGCCTGTGAGTGAGTTCAGGCAGTCAGCTCCCGTAAGCCACTACACTCAGATGGCATATGCCCCTCACCGCAACATATATCCAACGCACTGTGCACCACTCGCTCTTTCACTGCCATGCCTGCTGCCTCACCGCCCACCTGAGAGCTACATGCTGTCCTCTACTGCTACTGTTCATACAGCATTTCAAAACCCCTGCCTCCACCCTAACATCCACCTGTAGGCTCTGCGTCTACATTCCCCTGCGAGGGAAGTTATCTTTTTATCATAACTCCCCGCTCCCTGCCTGATGCTTCCTTGTGACGCCCAGTATCAGCATTGTGCATATTTTACAGAGTAATCCATTCCATGTAAGTTGGCTGACTAAACTACAGTGCAGGAAAAGCAGAAGAGAAAAAAAAGGGGATAAAACCTTAAACAGTTTACGACAGACTGAAGGCATCAGACGCCAGCCTTGGGAAGATGCACCTGTTGTTATCACTAGCTGCAGGTTAAAAAGTATTTCAGTTACGCATCAAGCTTCATACTTCACTTTCTGTTCATGGAATCACAAGGATCTCTGCTGTACTTCTGGTTTCAATGAACGGGTAAAAGCACAATGAAAGCTTCTGTTGAACCTCAGAGATAATTATAGCTGCTGCGCAGCAATGGTCGGGGCCGGGCAATTTTAGGCAAAATTAGGCAATTCTGAGCAACACACACTAAAACAAAGCATATCACAACATAGAAGTTACATCATATAATTATGGCATGCCCTTCAAATTGTGGATGAGTGGCTGAAGTGATCAGACTCATAATATACAAAGGAAAGAAAAAACTCAAGAACAAGAAAGTAAGAATAACATTAACTGCTAGCAATTATGAACAAACTGGCCTGATCTAGCTTAAAGCTAAACATTATCCATGGTGACAAAGATGAAAACATTTTTGAAAATGTAAGTAGTTACTGGATAGACTCTGCATATTGACTGATAGCTAAGCCAAATAAACAGTTCCAAAGCTGTGGCACATATGGTTGATTTGTTATGAATTTTCAAAGTTTTGAAATTTAGAGGCTTGCTGTAGCGCCACCATCAGGACTATTGTCTTGTGTTTCCAGTTGAGGACATCTGGCATGGGACTGGACCTTTATGAAAAGTTTGGGTAGAGCTGAGACTTGAACTCAACACCAAGAACCATCTATCTCACTGAGCTAATTGGCAAACAGAAATCTCACATGTAGCTTCACAAATTGACTAAGCCAGTCACCTGTGTGCAAGACAGGAGCTGTTAGTGTGTAAAGGCAGATTTCAAACGGCTGTCAAAATTCAGTTATTAAGACAAAAATCTGAAAATACACATATTGCATCTAGACAGCATGGAGATGTTGGTAATTTGTTTTTAACAATGATTGATTGGCTCCATAAGTTAAAAACTGATGTTTAAAAATGCCATTTTTGCATTGACTCCAATTGTTCGCATGAGATATTTGAGATAAAATTCTGATATTTTCCAAACATCATCTACCATGACTCCAAAATTTTGTCATTTTTTTAATGAACATTGAAAATGTATTTAGCAAGTATATGTTTACAGTACCGTCTACAGTCAAACATTTTGATGCACTGTAGGCTCAATTTTCGATAAATCAAAAATCTGTGTGGATCGTTTTTGTAGGACAGTCTGAAGATGCTCTGTATTAAGTTTGGTGTCAATTGAGCAAAAATTGTGTGAGGAGACAGGTTTAATAAGTTTTACAGTTTTTGAAAAAAACAGAGTGATGGACTTCATAATTTGCAATAGGTTTAAATGTACAAAAGTTTCTTCAGTATTGGGGCTACATTTTGGTCAAAGTTGTAAATCTGTAGCACATATGGTTGATTTGTTGTGAATTCTCAAAATTTTGAACTTTAGAGGCTTGCTGTAGCGCCACCATCAGGACTATTGGCCTGTTTTTGCAGCTGAGGCAATCTGGCATGGGACTGGACCTTTGTGCGAAGTTTGGTGATTTTTCACGCATGGGAAGTATGATTTCCTCAGAAAAAGAAGAATAATAACATGCAGCAAAACAACAGGTTTTTTTAGGCTGCCAGGACCCTAATGAGCTTTGAACTTGTGTTATTGTCCAACATCTTGTCTAAAACCCTTTAACTTGCTGCCACGTTGATTACTGCTGCTCAAGTATCATCCCTTATAGCTGCCACTCTGCTAGTTCACTGCTTTCCCCCCCCGTTAGTTGCATTGATTGTCTGCTCACATGGTTTGCCAGGAGTTAATCAGGAACTGATTAGAAGCAGACAATGTAAATTATAATTGATTTGCCTGAGCTTGGATTGTAATTGATTTGCCCCAGCAAAGGACTGAGATTAGTAACTTATAGGCAAATGCCACACAATGTAAATTATTCACGTACGGTGCATTACTGCTGCACCCCGGGACAGAATCACAAGTCAGAGACAGAAGCCTTGAATTTGCGGTTCAGTTGCCCCATTCGTTATCTGAAGAGCACTGCCAGATCCCACTTCACAAATTTAAGGGTTAGCTCTTGAGTTTCTAGCTTCAGAGAAGAGTCGTCTAAGTTCACAGTTATTGGCTGATCCGTCCTGAGGCACAGGAATAACATATGTGGATTCTTCAGAAGGGTGGCATTCCCCTATAACTTCTTTCCGAAATGCAGTGCAACACTTCGGAAGGTTTAAGCTCAAGCCGGGGGGAAATAAAGTGCATGCAAGTCAGTCTGCCGTCAAAATGCCCTTGAAAAACCTTGACTTTGGTCCAAATTGGGTCGGAGTCCAGGGAATGTAATCTGGGCTCCCTCGGAGGAAGGATAAAATGAAAGTATTTGCAGGAAACCAGCCCTCGCCAATAAGCATGGGCACCCAGTAGGTGAAGAAGTCAGAAGCCCATTGGGACATTTAGGTACATTCAGGAAATACAGAGACGAGTGGGTGACTAAATTACACGTATTTGAAACGACTGGGACATGACGTTTTTAAATCAAACATTTAATACAACCTTGATTTGGGATGATGCTGTGGTACAAAGCCGCCGGCGTCGCAGTGATGAAAACTTAAAGGTACCAGTTTTTTTTTTTTAGAGTCAGTAACGTCATCGTAGGAGATGAAGTGGGGCATGTTTTATGCAGTTTGGCGTCTGAAAGAGAAATAATGTGTCTACGGGAACATCCGCAGGGAATATGATCACAGATCTTCCCTCTTTCCTCTTCTTTATCTACTTTACTGTAACTCTGATTCTGTCTTCCTTCTACATTTATGACACAGGTAATGGATATCCACTGTTTGGAGGGAGCGAGTAAATTGAGTCATTTTTCCTCTCATTACTTCCTCTCTCCTCTGAAATCTCTTTCTTGTGTTTCTTGCAAACATAATGTCCTTTCTCCTGAGCTGTCACAGATGGAAAGCTCCCTTTCTCTCCTTGCTAGTATCTAGAGTCCAGGAGTCGTATAACGTCTTCATCTGCCCCACAGTGTGTTTGCTTCTCCTCATTCTCCCCTCCGTTGCCTTCTGGCTCATCCTCCCCCTCTTCTCCCCTGTTTACGTTTTTCTAGCTTCCACTCTCTTCCCCACCTCTCATCTCATTTTTAAATCCACATTTTTCTGCCTCTCCTCTCCCCTCTATATACATCTCTTATCTCTCCTTGTATCACCGCCGTATAAATAATTGATGGCCCATCTTTGACTCGCCTGGTGTAGTTAAAGGGCGACTGAAGTCCTGAGGACAACATCAATACTGAGCTGAAAGTACAGCCGTGGCTTAGGCACAGTCTGCTTGCTGCACTTTCACAGGAGTCACTCTTTACTAATGACCTACTTAGATTTGAATAAAAAAGTCTTTTTTATTTCCATTTTTTTTTCATTTGCACAGCTGCAGGAGACTTTATGCACTCCACTCAAATGGGACATTAGGGCTCCCTGTTCTACATTCTTACATCAGATAGCTCGTATGTTGCCTTGTGCCAGAGTTGTGATGTCATGCAGTGACTGCACCAGTCTATGTAGAAAACAGATCAATGGTTCTTTATTGTTGCAAGAAATTACAAACTGTGTCATTCGGCATTCAGAATTCTCTTTCATCTCCTTCTCTTTGATCCAAATTAGGATATTTTTTTATGTTTACAGATCCGAATATAACATCTTTTTTTGACTGAGCTGTGCGATTGGATGAGAGTAATCAGAGTAGATGTACAATAGGAGTAATAATAACTGTAACAAACATGTACTTGGCTGAAAATGGCTGTGCACAATATCAAAACTCCACTAATCAATAATTTTCATAACAATTACTGAAATTACTTATTGACATATGAAAGAGGGCCACACTAACTGACAAACTCATATAGAATTATCACTGAACTCTGCACTACTATGCAGTGTTTAGCCTCTTTTAAAGCTTAGCTTAAGCTTTCAGCCCAGTAGCCAGATGAAAATGTTGGTTTTGTATGTTTCTGAAAACCACAGATATGTTACATTTATATGTTTTATATATATATTAACAACTTTTCTAAAGTAATGTAGTAAATAAGCTGACTTTGTCTTCGGGAGGTGGAGGGGATGGTGGATGGCTTGTTACTTAGGCAAGATATCTGCCAAGCTGCCGACCCCTGCAGACCATAGTTCAAGAGCAACAAACAAGAAAAACACTTTTTTGTTTTTAGTGAGTCATCGCTGTGTTTCCTGTGGCTTTGCAACCACCAAATGTGGATGTTGTTTAGCAATCTGTCGCTGAAGTTTGTACAAGGGATATTGCCATGTGAAGCAGTTGTCTTTTTTACTGACATCGCTGCATTTCCTGCCGAAACAGTGCCATAGAAAGCGGTACTTTTTACCAAGACACTGCTGCATTTCCAGGCAGCATCGTACCACCAAAAGCAAAAACAGGATATTTTCCTAACCAACACACTAACAGCACTGTTAAAATGTACTAATGAAACATTTTCCTGGTTTGCAGAAACTTACAATACCATCATTTATTCAGGCAATTGGGTTGTTTATGGCTCAGTATGAAAAAGCACAGAGAGATGAACATGTAGCTGCTAAAAGCCCTGACCAAACAGAAGCTAGATGGAGAGGGAATATGAGAGTTAGAGCCATTAGATAGCTGAAAACATAAGTCCAAATAAATGCTAACGGCACTTTGTGTCTCCTGAATGTATGGTCATTTTTTACTAGCATTTTAATCATAACAATTCCATAAGGCAATAACATGTTAGGGTTGTGAGTTTGTGAGCTTGCTACAAAGGTCTCTGCCCCCTAGTGGCCAAAAGAAAAAAAATGTTTTCATGACAATAGAAATTTAAAGGGCCAGTGTGTAAAATGGGTTGAAAACCATTGAAAACAGTGACATCAGTGGTCAAATTCTAGATTGCAGGGCTCACTCGCTCCTCCTCCCGTCGGGTAAATGACGGTGGCCTCGTAAGGAAAAAAAGCCTTGCGCAGACACGAGTTTTTCAGGAGTAGGTCTATCTAGCGACGAGGTGAATATTTATTTAGAAATCTAAACCATGTTACGATATTGTAATGAATCACTCACGAGCAGGAGACCAGAGGAGCGTTCGGGAAAAAGCCCAGTTTATTTGAGCACTCCAAAAACTCCGCTAACACTCCAGGGGGTAAAAGACTCCGTCCCAAACTCTGACTCTTCTAGCGTAACACACACACTTCATACACACATTCTCGTTTACAATACCTAGCGGGGACCCCCTCCCCTCTCTGCTCCACCAATCTCCAGCCCGCACACTGACTGACAGCGTAGCCGGTAAACAGAGCTCAGCTGTTTATTTAGCCTAGCAATATCTCCGGACTTTGAACGCGATTTTGAAGAGTTTCTTGTAGCAGACACAGACCCAGAGCCATACCTGTTTGAGCCGGAGCATACAGATGAGGAACATGGATGCTGAGCGAGCGAGAAGAGAGGCTGAATCCTCCGCTCCCATTTGGCTGCACAGAATGGGATTCGGTGCTACTGCTACCATCGTTGGGGAGATATATCACCAGGAGGAAAAGCGCCGCAGAGAGTGCATCACAAGGAGTGAAGTTGCATCTTCTTTTCCTCGCAGATGACGGTTCGGGTTCATTCTCTTCTGTTGCGTGGTAAGTGTGGTCCATTCGCAAACTTTATAACTAAAAAAACTTTTCACTACTCTCTATCGATGAACTACTAACACTCTCTGTTTCCTCCTCCTTCTTCCTTCCTTCCGCTGTCTTCGTTGGTTTATTTATACACGCGAAACGCGTTCTCTGGCTGGCTAGATTGTCCGCTCGGGCTGCCGTACATACATGGCGGCGCAAGATGGCGACCTCTCTAAAGCAAGGCCCTTGCTATATATATATATATATATATATATATATATATATATATATATATATATATATATACAGTACAGGCCAAAAGTTTGGACACACCTTCTCATTCAACGCGTTTTCTTTATTTTCATGACCATTTACATTGTAGATTCTCACTGAAGGCATCAAAACTATGAATGAACACATGTGGAGTTATGTACTTAACAAAAAAAGGTGAAATAACTGAAAACATGTTTTATATTCTAGTTTCTTCAAAATAGCCACCCTTTGCTCTGATTACTGCTTTGCACACTCTTGGCATTCTCTCCATGAGCTTCAAGAGGTAGTCACCTGAAATGGTTTCCACTTCACAGGTGTGCCTTATCAGGGTTAATTAGTGGAATTTCTTGCTTTATCAATGGGGTTGGGACCATCAGTTGTGTTGTGCAGAAGTCAGGTTAATACACAGCCGACAGCCCTATTGGACAACTGTTAAAATTCATATTATGGCAAGAACCAATCAGCTAACTAAAGAAAAACGAGTGGCCATCATTACTTTAAGAAATGAAGGTCAGTCAGTCCGGAAAATTGCAAAAACTTTAAATGTGTCCCCAAGTGGAGTCGCAAAAACCATCAAGCGCTACAACGAAACTGGCACACATGAGGACCGACCCAGGAAAGGAAGACCAAGAGTCACCTCTGCTTCTGAGGATAAGTTCATCCGAGTCACCAGCCCCAGAAATCGCAAGTTAACAGCAGCTCAGATCAGAGACCAGATGAATGCCACACAGAGTTCTAGCAGCAGACCCATCTCTAGAACAACTGTTAAGAGGAGACTGCGCCAATCAGGCCTTCATGGTCAAATAGCTGCTAGGAAACCACTGCTAAGGAGAGGCAACAAGCAGAAGAGATTTGTTTTGGGCCAAGAAACACAAGGAATGGACATTAGACCAGTGGAAATCTGTGCTTTGGTCTGATGAGTCCAAATTTGAGATCTTTGGTTCCAACCGCCGTGTCTTTGTGAGACGCAGAAAAGGTGAACGGATGGATTCCACATGCCTGGTTCCCACTGTGAAGCATGGAGGAGGAGGTGTGATGGTGTGGGGGTGTTTTGCTGGTGACACTGTTGGGGATTTATTCAAAATTGAAGGCACACTGAACCAGCATGGCTACCACAGCATCCTGCAGCGACATGCCATCCCATCCGGTTTGCGTTTAGTTGGACGATCATTTATTTTTCAACAGGACAATGACCCCAAACACACCTCCAGGCTGTGTAAGGGCTATTTGACCAAGAAGGAGAGTGATGGAGTGCTGCGGCAGATGACCTGGCCTCCACAGTCACCGGACCTGAACCCAATCCAGATGGTTTGGGGTGAGCTGGACCGCAGAGTGAAGGCAAAGGGGCCAACAAGTGCTAAACACCTCTGGGAACTCCTTCAAGACTGTTGGAAAACCATTTCAGGTGACTACCTCTTGAAGCTCATGGAGAGAATGCCAAGAGTGTGCAAAGCAGTAATCAGAGCAAAGGGTGGCTATTTTGAAGAAACTAGAATATAAAACATGTTTTCAGTTATTTCACCTTTTTTTGTTAAGTACATAACTCCACATATGTTCATTCATAGTTCTGATGCCTTCAGTGACAATCTACAATGTAAATAGTCATGAAAATAAAGAAAACACATTGAATGAGAAGGTGTGTCCAAACTTTTGGCCTGTACTGTATATATATATATATATATATATATAAAAAGCATAATTATAAGGCTACGAAAACCAAACAAATTTTATTTTATAGCGATTATACACTTGTATAAACATATTAATGGATAGAATATTCAGATTCAGATTCAGATTTGACAATAAACCATGCCAAATATTACACACAGGCCCTTTAACAGTAGAGCAGATACAAAGACAAAAACCTCCTTGTAGTGTCACACAAATAAATTAATTTGTGATGGCTCACAATGATTAAAACACCTGCCACTATAAATAGATTTTAATTAGCACTATTGTACTACATAAACCCGTTTGGTTATTTATTTACAGCACCAGAGTGTACTCAAGGCAGAGAAGGAGCAGCAGAACGTCAAGATCTTTGAGAGTGAAACTTGACCATTCATTCTGGAGTGTATTAAAGTCTGCATTCACTCGCAGCAGCTGCTCCTTTCAATCATCGATCTGATCAACTCTGATAGATCGACAGATCAAATTCCACTTAAGCATGACACAAAATCATGCTGAGGAAAAAATAACTCATGGAGAGCTCCACCTGCGATGCAGCAGCGTCAGCTACCACCACACATACACTCTAAATTTGCTGGGATCACTGGTAAATCTAGTAGCTTTTGTAAATATACTTCCAATTCTGAACAGAGGTAAATTGGGTCTGTGGGGGTAAACTGTGAAACAACCAAAAAACTTTACTTTTGCTCTTTCAGAAGCATAAGAGGCAAAAAGATGTGAAGGCACTGGATGTTAGCTTAATCAATGGCAATGAATGCAAAATGCATAAAACCCCTTGGACACACCAGCTTTTAATGCAAGTTACAACAGTTTTGGATCAAAGGAAATCATCATATGAAAAGAAATCCTAATATTTTTGTAGGCAAATAAAATGTTTCTTTGATTGTTAGTTGTTTTCCATGGCAACAGCTACAGACCAACTACTATGAGGGTTTAAAAGTTCATGATAATGTGTGTTTTCTAAATGGCACTGTATGAAATTGAAAAGTAGGCTGAAACAGCAGGGGACATTTGTTTATCGAGTACACTGTCCATCTCAAACTGTCAAAATGCTTCTCTGTTTTTGCTTACTTTTGCGGAGAGGATTGTTTTTGGGGTTCTTTGGGGAAAAAACAACCATGGCAAGGATACAAGTCTCATGTTCGCATTCGGGATTTGATATACAGTCACCACACCCACACAAAATTGAGTCTGGCAGTTTTATTGAGCAAAATTTCACAGTGTTGTTGTTTTGAGTGAAAATATGAAACTGTCAACATGGTTTGTTGTATTAAACATGCTCTGTTGTTAAATTGCATTTAAAAAAACAAAACCCAAAAGGAAACAGATTGTTTTCAGATGTGACAAGGGAGAGACAGACTGGTATCACATCTTCATGTGTTTCTGTCATAACCTGTTCGTGTTAAGTCGACCTTTTTCCTGATTCCCTCAATGTGTCTATTCACAGTGACTTTGTATTTGTCTGTTTAGGCTGTTTTGTTTTTTTGTTGGCTATGAGACCCTTTCTGTTTTATGCACGGGTAGAGGAAAACTCAGATCTTTAAAAAATATAAAGTAAAAGTGCAATACCACAGTGTAAAAACACTAACATGTAAAAAGTCTTGCATTTATAATCTTGCTTAAATTAAAGTACAAAAGTATTAGGCTAAAATTATACTTTAAGTGCCAAAAGTAAAAGTAATCAATATGCAGAACGGCACATTTCAGAATAATATTTATTATTCAACTAATTTGAAATGAGTGATGCATTATTACGTAAGCATCAATGACTTTTAAGCTGGTAACAGTGGAGCTAATTCCACCACTACTTGACATGCTGCTGGGCTGCTTAATCCATAATAACATGACAGAATTTATTAGATGATTTATATTTTGCATTAACAATCTGAATCTGCAAAAAAAAATTAGTGGAGCGAAAAGTAAAATACTGGCTTCCAAGGTGTAGTGGAGTCGAAACATAAAGTAGCATAACATGGAAACACTCAAAGTTCAAGTACCTTGAAATTATACTTGTGGACAGGATTTGAGTAAATGTATTTAGCACCACTGGTTTTCCATTTAACAGTCTGGCATGGTGTAATTATAGTGAGTGGAATATAAACTGAACATATGGTTCATCTTTCTCCAGGGCATATGGCCCATTTTACCCCACAGCCACTAGTTTAATAAAACTACTTCACAAAACTACTCCTGCAGGCATGTTAATGACCTTTAATAAATAATATGGCCTTAAATACATCTACGTACCTGCAAGTAGACACAACCGTTTACCGTGATGGGGAATGGGGCTGTATAGCGCCTTTCTAGTCTTCCAACCACTTAAAGCACTTTTGCACTGCAGAGCCACATTCACACATTGGCCTGTGGAGACTACCATACAATCTGCCACCTGCTCAGCTGAACCTAAACATCCATCCATCCATACTGAGGTCGTGGGGTCAGCCGCTGAGCAAAGTATTCCAGACGTCCCTCTCCCCAGCAATGCTTTCCAGATCCTCCTGGGGGATCCCGAGGCCTCCCAGGCCAGATGAGATATACCGTATAATCCTTCCAGCATGTTCTGGGTCTGCCCCAGGGCCTCCTACCAGTTGGACGTGCCCTGAACACCTCTAACTGGAGGCACCCAGGAAGCTTCCTGATCAGATGCCTGAACCACCTCAACTAACCCCTTTCGATGCAAAGGAGCAGCGGCTCTACTCCAAGCTCCCTCCACATGTCCGAGCTCCTTACACTATCTCTAAGGCTGAGCCCAGACACCCCACGGAGGAAACTCATTTCGGCCGCTTGTATCCATGAACTCATTCTTTCAGTCACTACCATAAGTGAGGGTTGGGACATAGATGGACCAGTAAATTGAAAGCTTTGTGTTGTGGCTCAGCTCTCTCTTCACCACAACAGTCTGACACAGCGCCCACTGGTCCACTGTTATACAACCAGAGTGGAATCCACATTGCTCCTCCTTAATCCGAGGTTCGTCAACCTGTCAGAGCCTCCTTTTCTCAACGTTCATACGCAATTAAGTGCTCCAGGTATGACGTTTGACTGTAGGCCGATGCAGAAGCTAACATCGCCCTGGTGGCCTCATCATAAGGCCTGTGGGTTTTTTCAACATTCCAACAAAAATTTATGATACTTACACGTTTTGTTCAGCAAGATAATCATCACAATTGAACACCATTTTGTGATTTCTGAGGCCTGAATGCAATCACCAGAAGTAGAAAGCTAACTTCAGGCTATAAACTAACTACACCACAGTTGCATTACTTAATGTCACCACTTTAACGAGGCTGTAAATCTGTCTTTGGGGCAGTGGGGCATGATGACATCCTATTGTCTCATTTGGCCACTTGTTAGCAAGACAAGACACATAAAAGCTTCAGAATTCACAAGTGGGGTATTTACTGACGTACTTTATGTTGTAGAACAAAATGTGAACGTCTCTTAAGCTGGTGTTAACCACAGACCTTATTTCAGGCATCTAACCAGAAACTCATTGACTTCAAGACAAGGGAACCACTAGTGCTAAAATGTTAACTCATTCCTGGAGCACTCTCTCACACACACAATTTGGGGCTCTATCTCACCCAAGGACACTTTAACATGCAGACTGGAGCAGTCAGGGATCAAACCGCCTATCATCTGCTAGTTGGACGACCTGCTCTACCTCCTGAGCCACAGCCTGAAGGGTTATAGTGTGGTAAATTATCACATTTCTAGCCGTGGCTCTATTATTGTTTTGTTTCATGTGATCTCCTCCATTACAGCAAAAGGATCCTTCTCTCTCTACATCACGTGAAGCCAGCTTCGCTGATAAATCATGAAAAATCTGTGAAAATGTTCTTTTTATGGTAACCCTTCGAAATGAACTCTATTATTAAAGCTCCTCTGTGTGGATGCTAAATAACTAATTGTTATGAACCTTGCTGAGTTTTCTTGTGTTTATCCTCGAGCCCCAACAAAAAGCTGAATTCATTTCATTCCTCTTAAAACACTTGCAGAGGCAACTTTCTAAGTACTTATGAAGTTCTGCATTGTTTGTAATGTTAAAAACTTGTACCTCAGGTCAGCCTCCACTTAGACCGAATAACAGACAAGCTTGATGAGCCTCAGTGAGGACCCTGTCCTTACTTTAATACTTGAATAAGTTTATGAAAACACAAATCAGATATTAGAGAACAATGGCACCGGCAGGACTCTGTTTTATAGCACACACAGGAATCACTCGCCTGCTTCTAGGTTCAGTATGTTCCCACACATATGCAGTCTACTCAGCGAGCAAGCAAGAGAGAAGCAGAGATTTTTTTTTTATTCTTGTAGGATATTACTAATACAAAAACACCATGAAACTCTGATCAGCCCACCCCACACACTTCAAATATCAGCCAACAGGCCGGGTTGACACAGTCATCATTGCAGCTCTCCTACAGTAGTTCGTATTTACAGAAGAGTCGTGCATTAGGCCAAATACACCACAAACAGCCAGCTTTGGATGGATTACTGAACTGGACTACCGCACAGACCCAGGGACCCAAAGTGTCAAGTGTCACCTGCAAAATGTCACTCAAATTAACACGTGTTGACCAGGAAGAGACTCAAAGTGACCACAAAAAGACCTAGGGGTGTAACAGTCGACAAAAGTCTCAGTTCAGTTCAGTACGCCACAGTGGTGTCACGGAAGCGTCCTTTTATCAGTATAGCAAAAATGTAGAAATGCCAGAGAAATTTCCTTGACTTTTTAAAAGCAGCTCCTTATAAAATACAAAATGTATTAATAAATAGCCTGACTATGCAGCCCCTCAGCGGCTTTAAGTTTAGGCTTAGCTGCTGTATTAAATGTCAAAAAACTACAAAGAAAAGGTGCAGCATCCAGCTCCTGCAAGAAGACACTGACGCCTGCTGAAAAGTTTGTTATCTACACCCTTCTGCCTACAGATCAAGACGTCCACAAGGGTGGCAGCGGCAGCACAGAGCAGTCTTTCACCTGATCAACAGCAGTCGGTTATGTCAGGCGAGAGTGTCAATGAGTAAACAGCCTGTCTATGCAGCCCCGCAGTGGCTTTAACTTTAGGCTTAGCAGCTATAGACCTGGATAAGTGTAGTGTACCTCCAAGCGTGTCTCACTGGAGTAGAGGGTTTTGGTTTGGGGGTGGAAGGTGCAGACAGCATGTTGCCTGTTACATTATGTGGGCTGCTTTTTTGACCATGCACAGTCTGAGAGAACTATATGAAACACAATTTAGGCTGTATACTAATACTGTAATACGACAGTTCAATGTATCGTTCAGTTTGTAATGCATACTGAACCAAAAGCGTTGTACTGAACGGCACAACCGCTTTCATAATATTTTTGTGTGGCAAAATCGTATCGTCACACAGCGCCAACTACTGTTTGTTTTTTTATTATATAAATTATTAATGACAAATAGAACTTATACTTTCAGTTTGCTAGATACATTTTGCTGCAAAAAAAATGGTTGAGGCGAGATGAACAGACTGAAAACTTTATCTTGTTAGATAAAACACGTCGACAAAGTTTTCCTTTGAGGACATAATTTACAGTTGAAAAACGGTAATAAATCGCAATATGTCTCAATATATTTTATCGCAATGCTCATATTGTATCACGATGTAAGTATCATGATAATATTGTATTGTGGATCCTCTGCAGATTCCCACCCCTAGTTATTACACCCCCAAAAAGACTAAAAAGAAATGCAAAAAAACTGCAGAGACATATAATACTTATAGTAACGGCCAAACTAACCACAAAGAAACACAAACAACCATAAAATAAACTAACTTATCTGAAAGAGACACAAAATGACCTCAAAACAAAAGATGCATACTGATTACAAAGAGAGGTGGTGGGGCCCTTTGCATACTTGTGCCCAGGGGCCCACTGTCTTATAATCTGCCCATGCAGCCAGCCACACACAGAAACACGAGCACATATTCTCACACAATATACACATTTACTTTGAGAAGCAGTTCATTTTATTTCAGTTCTCCAGATATATAAAACCTCTTAAAGCACACCAGGTCAACTCTAAGCTCCTTAGATCGTGCACACACATGTAAATGTTCAACTTTTGTCAATAAGGAGGAAACATTCTCCAAAGTTCAATCCCTCAATTCATGAGAGGAAACCATGAGCAGCCAAGTGAAGCTAATTAGTTCAGAACAAGAAACACAAAATGTGATTTCCTACCTTTGGACGTCCCAGTATGTGTCCTTTCCTCCATCATGTATGTTCCTTTAGTCCACTAATGTCATCCGGTCAGGAGAGTCAAAAGGTTTCCATTAAAATTAATCCAAGTTGTGAATGTTGTCACGTGACGTCCACTGCTCACTGTGTGCTCACTGCTAACACTTGTTGTTACTGGCGACAAAATAGAAGTGTCCTTTCTCTGTTCAGTTTTCACTCCTTTAATTAGCTCCGTCGCAAACAGGCAGGTGAGTCCGGAGCTCACCTTCAGACTCGCGGACATTGGGGTGCGCGTGCTCGGGAAGTCTGTGAGCGCGGAGGGTCTGTCCTCATCCACACTGTATCCAATCCACAAGGGGCCTTAACAGGACTCTATGCAGACTTCCAGAGAGTCGCCATACCCGACTAAACCAGCTACTGTAGCCTGTTAACACGCTACGATCCGTGGGCGTCAGTTGGCCACTGACAGAAGCGGGTGCGTCGCTGTCCTTTCCGCTGCGGCCGCGAGTTCGAAGCCAGCCTGCGGCCCTCGCTGCAAAATAAAGGGACGTTCAACAAGCTAACCGTGAACTTCAATCATAGTAAACCTTAGAACCGGTATATTGCTGCAACCCTATGCCATAGTGAAGAGTTTTTGCAAAGGAAGGGGCCTGCAGACCCCTGTACCAAATGGTTTAGTCCAGTGACTGAAGCAAATAAAAGCCCAGGCTATTCATGGAAGTTTCACCCACCATTATATTACCAGCAAGCCGCTTTTTACAGTATTGGAAAAGTAACTACTTTCATGTAGTTAAACTACAAAATAAATGTAGTTGCAATTAGTACAGTTACTGAGGAAAAAAATGGAATAAAAATTACAGTTAGCCTACTACAAAAAATTTGGTGATTACAAGGTTACATCTGAATTTATTCCCAGCCAACATTTGTATGTGGGGCCCATAGTATGGGTAGCAAATGATCTGAAAAATAAGCCCTACATGGGATTGTCCACAGGTTCCATATTGACCCCATGCCAGCTGCCCACATGGGTAGGTTTACCCAAGTGATCCCCAGGTGAGGTGCCCATTTTAGGACTATCACAGTTGCTGAACAGGTAGCCCCAGCATAACCAATGTGGAGCCCACTTGGGTAAACCCACCCATGTGGGCAATTAGCATGGGGTCGATATGGAACACATGGACAATCTCATATAGGGCTTATTTTTCCAGTCCATTTAGTACCCACATGGGCCCTACATACAAATGTTTGCTAGGTTCCTTATGGTAGAAAAAAGTGTATTTGTGGAATATAAGATTCATGATTTGTTCTAAGACAAAAAATAAGCCAGTAAATACCCCATCTCTTAAATTTTGAAGCCTTTATGTATCTTTAAATAGGTGGCTGCTAACAAGAGGCTTGCTTTACAGCCTCAAAGCTGAAGTCATGCAACTGTGGTGTAGTTTGTTTATAGCCTAACGGTAGCTTTTTACCTCTGGCGACAGCATTTACACTTCAGAAATCATAAAAGTGGTCCAGAACTAAATTGTCAAGAAAAAAATGTATGTATGGTGCCTACAGGATCACGGCTGCTGGCACCCTGTTAGAGAAGATCCTGGTGCAGCACTTGGAATATGTCGGACACAGGTATGTCAAAAACATAAAGTAACGCTTTGATAAATATGTCCCACATAACAGAGTCACGTATTATCATGGAGGAGGCAAAACAGTGTTGTGTAACCCTTGTTACAGACTGTTTACCGCTGAGGTAGAGAACATCATCAAGGTCCTCATCGTATCTTAACCTTCAGACTCCCAGAGCCTCTCACATAAAGCATGCCAGTTGTGAAGTACTCTTAAGATACCAAACTATGAGATACCATACAGTTTTCCACCACTGTTTGCATTCGTGCCGACTGTCTTGCAGCCTTCTTCAGTCTTCTTCTCTCTTACCTTTGCTGGCACACTGCTGAATGTTTTTGGCGCATCACCTCCTCCAGCTGTTAAGTGGAACGCCATGAAATCTTTGGCAGGAATGCGTTTTGCATCACAATGCTCGTGCATAATGCTCAAACTAAACAGGGATCCACTTGTTAAACAATTGCCCCACAGCCCTACAGGGTATCTTAAAACAAGATGCTTAGTCTATTTCTTAACTCAACTTTATTCAGAAACTCATTTTGGTGAATGGTTTAAGACAGAATCTGGTGTTTCCAGTATATCTGTCATGTTTCCAGATTAAAAATGGGAAGCAAATAAGAATAAAAGCCCAGCAAGGGGTGTGTTAATCCAGTTGTGTAGGACAGGTGTTGACATATGAGTGAATTAATCATTCATCATTGTAGTGCCTACATAAAATAACTTTTGTCTCATGGAAGTGTCAGATTACATTTGGCAATATTTGTGGGAAGGCTTTGTCACTAAACAACTCACCCCACTCATCTCTTTGAAATATTTATTGTACTGTCAGTGATGACCATTAAATGTATTCAGTAACCCACGTTGTTTGGCAGACTGAAGGCCGTCCTCTTTGAGTGTTTGAAGACAATAGACTTCACAAGGTGTTCAGTGTCCGCAGCACCTCACAGGGTAAAAGGCTGCAGTGTAGCTGAAAGCAAGGTCAGCGGAGATCAATGCAATTGATGTCTGATGGGATTGACCATCTAGATGTGTAAACAAGGCTGAGCGGCTCCTGTGTGTGTTTGCTGTTTGCTTATAGCGTCCTCGCTCTCTGATTGTATTGTGGATTTTAAATTAATGTATGTGTTTTAGATTCGGTAACTGCGAAGCTTCGGTGTGTTTAAGCATGTTTATCTCTGTGACTGCGCTCACGCCTACAGTTTGTTTTCTAGGATTCAAAGCTGACTGGAAAAGCTGATTTTGTTAAATGTTTTTATCTTGTTTGTTTAGGTTCACACCGCTGAACTAAAGCTTCTAAATTAAACCCACATGGATCTGCATGTTGCTTGTTTATTGAACAGCGGCGCAGGCACCTGTCGTCCTGCGGCGTGTTGGTTCACTTGCAGCAAGTCCAATTTAGGCCGTTTGAGTTCAGCAGAGTGAACTGGTTTCTACTGTGACCAGTTTATTAGTCTTATGTGAGACTGCTTGAGGAAATATGAGCTGAGTACCAGCATCATTAATCTCTGTCCATTTAGTTGTGCTTTGCAGTGGTGGAATGTAAACTGTAAATATATTTATTCAAGTACTGTACTTAAGTACCTCTTTTGAGGTACTTGTACTCTGTTTGAGTATTCAAATATAGTGCTACTTTATACTTCTACTCCAGAGGCAAATGTTGTACTCTTTACTCCACTATATTGATTTGATAACTTAATTTACTAGTTACTACAGATTCAGATTATTAACAGATAATGTAATCAACAAATAAATCATGATTTATTATAGGTTAAGCTACTCATTGCTGCATAACCTCCTGAGACCTGAGCTTTTGGTTTGAATGCATTTTTTCTCCGAGCTATTTGGGATCAGTAGGATCTGACAAGTATAAAAAACTAAAGTCCCAGTGAACTAAAACGATACGATAATTCAGTCCCAATGTCTTCAAATGAGTACTTCCTAATTAACAGTGTCTTAGCCTGTTACCAAATTTGTTGCCATATCAAACTACAAATATTATTAATCATAAGTTTCAACCATTAAATAAGATCAGGTTTTGTCCACTTTTGTGTCGGGATCAGCTGCAGACTCACTTGGCAGAGATGGCTGCCATCTTGTTTGTACACGAATTGGTGTATTGTGCTCTTACTACCACTAGATGGCACAAAAAGCGTCCACAAATGAGGACAACAGGTCTGAGTTAAGCAGAATGAAGTATAAGGTGCAGGAAACCAAAAATGTGATTTCACATGAGGACACAGGGTCTCGGGAGGATATGCTAATGAAAATGAGCTCCACCTTTACCAGCTGCAACATTTAATGGATAGTTTGGACTTGCTGAAATAAATAGTAAATGGACTTGCACTTGTATGGCGCCTTTCTAGTCTTCTGTCCACTTAGAGTGATTTTTCTAACACTTTTTATCACATACACCCATTCACACACTGGTGGCCAAGGCTACTGTACAAGGTGCCACCTGCTACTCAGCTCTCACACATTCACACACTGATGGAACAGCCATCTGGAGCAATATGGGGTTCAGTGTCTTGCTCAAGGACACTTTGAGATGGGGACTGGAGGAGCTGGGGATGGAACTGCTGATTTTCCAATTGGTGGACGACCCGCTCTACTTCCTGAGCCATGGCCACCCCAAATGGGTTTGTATGAGGTACAGTACAGGCCAAAAGTTTGGACACACCTTCTCATTCAATGCGTTTTCTTTATTTTCATGATTATTTACATCGTAGATTCTCACTGAAGGCATCAAAACTATGAATGAACACATGTGGAGTTATGTACTTAACAAAAAAAGGTGAAATAACTGAAAACATGTTTTATATTCTAGTTTCTTCAAAATAGCCACCCTTTGCTCTGATTACTGCTTTGCACACTCTTGGCATTCTCTCCATGAGCTTCAAGAGGTAGTCACCTGAAATGGTTTCCACTTCACAGGTGTGCCGTATCAGGGTTAATTAGTGGAATTTCTTGCTTTATCAATGGGGTTGGGACCATCAGTTGTGTTGTGCAGAAGTCAGGTTAATACACAGCCGACAGCCCTATTGGACAACTGTTAAAATTCATATTATGGCAAGAACCAATCAGCTAACTAAAGAAAAACGAGTGGCCATCATTACTTTAAGAAATGAAGGTCAGTCAGTCCGGAAAATTGCAAAAACTTTAAATGTGTCCCCAAGTGGAGTCACAAAAACCATCAAGCGCTACAACGAAACTGGCACACATGAGGACCGACCCAGGAAAGGAAGACCAAGAGTCACCTCTGCTTCTGAGGATAAGTTCATCCGAGTCACCAGCCTCAGAAATGGCAAGTTAACAGCAGCTCAGATCAGAGACCAGATGAATGCCACACAGAGTTCTAGCAGCAGACCCATCTCTAGAACAACTGTTAAGAGGAGACTGCGCCAATCAGGCCTTCATGGTCAAATAGCTGCTAGGAAACCACTGCTAAGGAGAGGCAACAAGCAGAAGAGATTTGTTTGGGCCAAGAAACACAAGGAATGGACATTAGACCAGTGGAAATCTGTGCTTTGGTCTGATGAGTCCAAATTTGAGATCTTTGGTTCCAACCGCCGTGTCTTTGTGAGACGCAGAAAAGGTGAACGGATGGATTCCACATGCCTGGTTCCCACTGTGAAGCACGGAGGAGGAGGTGTGATGGTGTGGGGGTGTTTTGCTGGTGACACTGTTGGGGATTTATTCCAAATTGAAGGCACACTGAACCAGCATGGCTACCACAGCATCCTGCAGCGACATGCCATCCCATCCGGTTTGCATTTAGTTGGACGATCATTTATTTTTCAACAGGACAATGACCCCAAACACACCTCCAGGCTGTGTAAGGGCTATTTGACCAAGAAGGAGAGTGATGGAGTGCTGCGGCAGATGACCTGGCCTCCACAGTCACCGGACCTGAACCCAATCGAGATGGTTTGGGGTGAGCTGGACCGCAGAGTGAAGGCAAAGGGGCCAACAAGTGCTAAACACCTCTGGGAGCTCCTTCAAGACTGTTGGAAAACCATTTCAGGTGACTACCTCTTGAAGCTCATTGAGAGAATGCCAAGAGTGTGCAAAGCAGTAATCAGAGCAAAGGGTGGCTATTTTGAAGAAACTAGAATATAAAACATGTTTTCAGTTATTTCACCTTTTTTTGTTAAGTACATAACTCCACATGTGTTCATTCATAGTTTTGATGCCTTCAGTGAGAATCTACAATGTAAATAGTCATGAAAATAAAGAAAACGCATTGAATGAGAAGGTGTGTCCAAACTTTTGGCCTGTACTGTACTTCTCTATGGTCAGTGTATCACCTACAGTAGATGACAGTTGGTATGCTTCCAGTTTGGAGAGGCAGGCTGGAGTCTGAAACTGATCAGTGTTCTGCTGTAGACGGCAGTTAGCAATCCACTTAATAAAAGGCTGATGGTGAGATGGATGGAAGAGGACGGCCTAAGAGTGTGGGTGGGGGTCAAGAGTTCAGAGAGGTACAGGGGAGCTAGGTTGTGGATGGCCTTAAAGGTGAGGAGTAAGATCTTAAAGTCAACGTGATGTTTAACAGGGAGCCAGTGAAGCTGCTGAAGGACAGGAGTGATGTGACTGATGGAGAAGGTTCTGGTGGTGATGCGAACGGCAGAGTTCTGGACCAGTTGAAGTTCATGTTTACATGTAAAATGTTGTTATTAGGGTCTTTTGGTGCTCAAGTTGTCCACCATGTGACCTTGAAAATGAGTAGTCCACTGTGCAAACTTACTGTCCAACCTGTAACCAGATAAGCTAGTGTTCTAATATGTAACCCACCTACATCTATCTCCCACAATACACCATTAGATATTCTGTATATTTTTTGCTGTAAGCTATACAGGAAAGTTTTACTGTTTTTAATGATGCTGCACATCCCCTCTAGCCTGAATGTAATATAATCCCTTCTGAACAATGCAATACAGCACATTTGGAAAACAAAAAGATACATGTTATATTCCCATACTGAAAGATTTCGATAAGTCTCATTGACCTTTGCACGGATACGGCTGTACTGTATTTGTAATGTGTGGTTTTATTGAGTTTGTTTGTGCTTTGTACTTATTATCTTTATTTATGAGACAAAGACAGATGGGGAAATGGGAAACAAAGATCTATTTTATTCGTTTCAATTCTATTCTAAGCAGGTCTGCCATATTAACACAGTGCTTCCTGCCTTTCTGTTCTTTCTGTCTGCAGTCACATAAATGTAATAATGGCATAAAATTGATGTTACTTAGTATTAGTTAGTTCACTTCGAACAGATTGCATTGCAGTTTACTTAGAAGATATTCTACAGAGTGTGGCTTCTTGACTTTTGTTCTCACTTGATGAAAATGGAAATAAGTTGCTTCAAACATCTGATGCTTAAAAGGGCCGCATACTCTATCACACCTCACTCAAACTCACACAGGTAGAGATGAGATTTGTTAATGGGACACTTTGCCAATTTTCCAATTTTCCAATTTTTGCCAACCTGCTTTATACCATAATAATTTGTGGAGTAGACCTATGTGTGAATGAGCTAAGGTAAAATCTCCTCTTTCTTGCCAGCGCCCAGATCTCTCTGGTCACACTTGCTGGGTGACAGATTTTCGCTGGCTCCTGGGCTGTTGCTCAAACTACAGATTGTATTTCTGCATTTGGTGTGCCCAACACCACTGACACAAAGAGCATGGAAGTGGATCGAGAGAAAGAAGTGTCTCTCAAACTCCGACCAAACTGATACTGTCAATTTGTTGCCTGTTTCTTGCTTCAAACATTTTCAGCAACATATTTTAGAGTACTGTTTAACTCCAAAACTAAATTGTTTGTTACCAGCCGGCTGTCATATTGTGTCCTGCGTCAAAACGGGCAAACTGGCATGATGTCACCCACCAGCAGGAGCGTTATTGGTCTGGTGTGGCACAGTCCATTCTGGTAGTGTGGAGGTTTTCTACCCTCTAAGCAAAAGCAGGTGCTGCAGCCATATAGCACCAATTTCAAAAGCACTTACATATTTCTACTGCATAGACATCCTAGTTTTATGAAAAGACCATCCTTCCAGCAGTGAAATACTACTCTTTTTTCTGATGCAACCGTTTCTGTTATCCTGTCTTCTCAGATTGATCACTACGCCCAGAGGGATCTGAAGAAGGGTCTCCAACTCTTTGGCACAGAGGGCAACGTGGGTCTGACCAACGCCTGGATGATAGTACAAACTGATGTAAGTTGTTTGATCACTGCAGGGGGGTGGGAGGTGCTGATGTGAAACACAAGTTGGAAGATAGTTAAGACAGAAAGCCCTCTAGTTTTAAAGGGGACCTATTATGGGTTATATAGTGTTGAAATGAAGGATGTTCATATTAAATTTTGTCAAAGTGTCATATAATTATTTAAACATATGTAGAGGTAATCCCTCTGAGCAAAAATCTCTTCAGACTGTTCTGCTTTTCCAATTGTTTTTCTACTCTAGCTACAGTATGACATCATAGTGTGCCGTCTCTGACTTCTTTATATGGTCATCTGCTTCAAGCACGCCACTGCCTTAACACTATGTACAGTGCTACATGTAGCTTCATTCTAGCGTCAGGAAAACATGTAATCTTGGTGTCAGTGTTGTAATTTTCTCCCCAATGTCAAATCATATTTCTGCTGGAACATGTCCTGTTGTGTTTCAAAGCTGGTAGAAAGTGCTGCTATTCTCCGTTACAGTCATTCCCCAGCTGCAACTATGCTCCTAACGTACATGTAACTACATGCTAACATCAGGAAAACATAATGTGGTTGCTAATGTTGTAATTTTCTCCCCGATTTCGCATCAGATTCCTGTTGGAACATGTCTTGTTTTGTTTAGAAGGTTTTACTGGTGATTTTTCATAGTAAAAGGGGCCGCTATACTCTGTTAGAGTCATTCTCTGACTGCAAGTGCACTGCTGATGTACATGTAGCTACATGCTAACCTCAGGGAAACATGTAATCTACGTTGCCGATGTTGTTCATTTCAACCCCATTTTGGATTATTTGCTTGCCGGATCATGCCTGGTTGTATTTAGTACTTTTTCTTGTTGATTCTTCACAGTAGATAGTGCAGCTATTTGCCGTTACAGTCATCCACTGGCTGCAATGACGGAGCAGAGACACCAAGATATGGAAGACCGATGCTGTGTCTCAAATCGCGTACTTCAGTACTTACACTTAATATTTTGAGTACATAAGTGCGTTCACACTGAGAAGTATGGAAAAATGCAGTGCACTGTGAGTACCCGCATGGTGCATTCAAAACGGTCAAGAAGTTGAGTGTGGAACTATGGACACTTCTCGCCCTCAGTGGTCACCATCTTGGCTACGTAGCAGAAGGGGAGGGACCACTTTTCAAACTGGAAATGGCGGTTGAGGACTGTGCGACCGTGAATGTCGCTGCATTGTACAAATATATGTGTTTTTTGCACTAAGCACCACCATACTGTTGTTGGGTATAAGCCAGCAGTATGTTTGTTGGGTTAATTTAGCAGTCTGTAATGATTTGGTACCGTAAACGATAACACGAATGCTAATGCTAGTTTGCTAACTAGCTAACGGCTCTGGTCGTCATTTCCGGTGAGTGCACAGCAGCCATGTTTGGTTTAAGATAACACTGTTGAAATTCGCGCACTGCGTCAATAAGTACGTAGTGCACATAGTATACTACATGGAAGTGTACTGATGGAAGTATGTGATTTGAGACACAGCACAAAAAACACTGACCATTTAGAGCAGATTGGGCACTTTTGGGAGGGTCTTAAAAGACAGATGCTAAACCAGGCCCACAGGAAGTGAACCAGGCTTTGAAGCCAATTTTAGGTAGGGACCAAACAGTGGTATTGTAACTTTCAGGATCCGCCATGCGATGCCACTGGGCCAAAAAATTCTATTCACTTGCACTGGAAAAGAGGATTGAAAATGAAAATGAAGAATCTATGGATCAAGCGCCACAACCCCCCACAGAATGACTTGTTTCACTGTCAGGATTTAATCTATTTGTTCTGATAACAAGACCCGTACGATTGAATCATCTTAAGGCCATTGAAATTAGCAGAGCACCAAACCAGGAGTAGCCAGCTTGGCCAGGGGAAGTCTCTGGTGCGCTTACTTTACAGGCCCAATAATGTGGAAGCAGCACTGATCATTCGGGTAATTTAATACTGTGTAAATAGAGCTTTTTTGGCTTTATGCGTCACTGAGCAACTTTCATAGGAATGAACGGAGTCCTGCCCTCAATTCTGTATCCAGATCTTTTCATACATCAATGCACTAAACACAGCATCTTAGACAGAAGGTGAATACAGGTGTTCCATCACAGGCATTTTGAGGAAATTAAAATGTTTTTTGACCACTAAAGCATGTAAACCTGTTGTAGTGGAAACCTTAAATACAAGTATGAACCTGAAAATGAGTATAATGGGTCCCCTTTAAGACATTTTCCCCTCTTAGTCACAGTTTGTTGAGGTAATGATGCTTTAAAAAACATTCTGTTGTGAAGATTGCAGCCCATTCAAAATTAACTTCAGTGCCATTTAGCAAGTTAAGTCATGCAAAATACCTTGTCACGAGCTGAGATACATGACGATCTGACTGCATTATTCATCGTGGCAGCGCTTACTGTTGCTATTGGCAAGGTTTCACCATTCGCACCACTGTGATCACATTAGATGAAAAGGGAGTAGTCAAACGTTGAAGGGGCCATTCGATTTTACATTTCTCCATTTTGTGTAAAATTTGAATAAAACAGTGCAATCCATCCCGCAGTTAATGGGATCTGGACATTTACAAGCAGGCTGGTAAAAAATACTGGCAATCTAAAATAAAAAAAATGGCATCAGTAAAAATGTGGAGAATATCTCAACTGACAGTAGCAAACACTCAGAGCTTTGCTAGTTTAAATGCTGTGGTAAAATGCTGTCAGAGAGATTAATGCAAACATCGTAGACTCTCTGAGGTAATCTTTGTTTCCAGCTCTCACTTTGATGTGCTTTTTCCCCCTTTGTATTATTTATTTATATTTTCTTAAATTCCACCGCAAAGAAAACACAATGTGAGGAACAGAGATTTGGAATTATGGATTGCAGAGGATGGGTGCCGCTGCTGGTGAATGCCTTTGGGAGACATCAAGTGATAGATCGGAGACTTCGGGGCTCTTTGGACCTTTTTCACATCACAGATCAGTGTTATGGCTTGTAGTTTTGTTCCATTAGCAAATGTGCGGTAAGCACTGAGTGTTGGGCTCTTGCCTGTGTGCTCGCATGTGCCTAGGGTCTGCAAGGCATTTTGTGTAACTGTGTGTGTGTGTGTGTGTGTGTGTGTGTGCGTGCGTGCGTGCGTACTGGGACTGCAAAGGCACAAATGATGACAGAGAAATGTATTGCTATGCAAATAATATATGCAAATGTGTGCGTGTTTCTGCATGTGTGGGTGTTAATATGAAGAGGTTGTTTTTTTACTGTGTTCAGAGTGATAACATGAGGTGAGTCTGCCTGAATGAGCCACCCGTTGACAATGCATGTGTGCAAGCGTGAATGTGTGCCTTTTTTCTTGTCAAGTAAGGGCAGCTGTGTGTACAGGGCTCCATAAAGTCTGGCTGAGATGAAGTCCATTAAAAGGCAGCTCTCATTCTGTCACTGTTCTCCCTCCTGAGCCTCCTTCATACATGCTGAGTCACTGAATAGATAATACAGCAGATGTCCCTGGAGCAAAGTTCACCCTGAATATTATTAATGGGCGCCTATAGAATAGAAGAGAATCTACATACAAGAGAAGAAGTAGTAAAAACACTCACAAAGGCGCCAAACGCGGGCACAATAAATCAGGCGGGGTCATACTCCACGCCGGCTGTAAACTTTTCAAGGTGAAAACATTTGAATATTCCGATGCTGTGCAGTTTTTACCCTTTGATTCGCTCTCGACCTGCTTTCATGTAATTTGAATTCAGCTTTACCTCATGATAGATTGCAAAGTTGATCTTCTGTCTAAGCGGGCGAGCGAGTTTTAAATTAACACAAAATCCCTGATTCTGTGCACGAAGCGGTGTGGGGAGCGGCTCGGGCAGCATTATTCCTGTGTGGAAATAAAGTCCAGCGAGTGAACAAAACATCAGGGGCACTTTATCTTTCCATGAAGTATACTGATGAATTGGATTGTGGTGGAAGCCATGATCCCTTATCAAAAATACCAATATAATACCAATCACAGAGGGGGAAGATGTAGATAAAAAGAAGCAGGCGAGTTAGAAAATGATTTTAGGGCTTTGAGACAAATGAGATGTGGATTGTACAAAAGCGTCTGAAGCTCAGTATCAGGAAGATTAAGGGTTTTCTACGCACAGCACATATGAATTATTTTGCCCAGTGAATCTTATTCTTGGCAGGTAAATAATTTTCGTTTCCATCAGCGGAAGTCATTTATTTGATATCAAGCATTAGGATTTCAGTGTCGTGATAATGAAAGGCCAAACTCAGCTTGACTTGTTGTCTTTATCTGGTGCAGTTTCGCTGCTGCGGAGTTACCAACCACACAGACTGGTTTGAAGTTTACAATGCCACCCGTGTGCCGGACTCCTGCTGCCTGGAGTACAGCGACAACTGCGGCCTGGACAACCCAGGAACGTGGTGGACAGCGGTAAGTTCTGGCATGAAAACTAAAGTATACCTCCAAACCGGTGCTACTAATAACTTTCTAATCTTTTACAGCTTTGTATTTATACAGGATTATAAACTCACTGTTTGCTAAACCCTTTTCCCAGGGATTGTCGAATTATACCTTAGCAACCGTAACTAGGCACAGCAGGCCTGTAAAACGGTGTGCATGGGGCTGTAAGAGAGAAACTGGTATTCAGAGAGTTTGATAATCAACTTAGCGTAACGTTTAAGTTGATTATCTGCAGTGGGGAGGGTCTACCTGATCTGTACAGGGGGAACCAAGGCCCAATTTCATCTCAGGTATGGACTTTAAAACAAGAAAAACAAAAGATACATCTGAAGTGAGGTCATCACAGTACTGGTCACATTTAATTTAAATGCAAATTTGCAATGTCGAAAGGTAATTCCTCATTTAATCCCAAATCATTCTGGGACCATAATTAATATGACTTAACATGTCTGCCTTTCTTCCTGTTCTGAGAAGATTTAGAAACTCAAGTATCCAGTTATCTGTTGAAAAACAATGGCTCACAAATCATCCAATTCAGCAAAGACACAGAGACAAAAAAAACAGGCCGCTGTTTTTCTGTCTTTTCTTTGGACCTCAGCTGTGCAGCCCGAGACCCCAGCAAGCAAACAGCAGGACATAGTGAGACATTTATATTCATAATTACTGATATTGAATTAATCACCTCTCTCCAGAAGGACTTGACTGCTGCTGCTACTAATGTTCATCTGATGTATAATCAGTGTTTTTAATGTTTAGCAGCTGTACTGTGCAGAGAGTTGCTGTTGTCTTTCAGGTTGTGATTTAAGGTTAAGAAATCACCTGTATAACAAATAAAAGACATGATCTACATTATGAAATGAAATAAATAAAAAAAACTGAGTTTTAGAGGTCTAATGGCTGTGGTTTATCTCTTCAAAAGGATACTTTGCCACTGTTCAACCAGTTTTGTATCCTAAGAAAGTGGCTAGCGCCTAGATCCCCCTGCTCATCTCTCAGCTCAAATCCAGAAGATATTCTAGATTGTATTTACTTGTTTTTAATTGCCGACCACCACAGAAACAAAGAATATGGAAATAGATCAAGACTGAGACACGTCCCTTTCGTATTTTCCCTCTTTCAAACTAAAGTGCAGTTCAAACCAATGATTCGCGACAAGGCAAAACTGTTTTAGGATGTTGCAGAGAAAAGTTACAGCAGTGTGAACTGGCATGTCTCAGTTCTACCAAAGCCAGCTCATGGTCTTACCTGCGCTCAGGTTGTCAAGTCACCAGTGCCTTGTAGCAAAGTTAGGTGACCAAGTCAATCACAAACTGTCAGCAGACGGCATGTTTGCCAACTCTCTGACAACAGCTCTCTCTTCCCGCTGAGTCTGTCTAACAAACAGTCCTGCAACAGCTGACACGTATGTCAGTCTCCGTCCTCACAGTGTGTCGGTGTGGGCTGGCTATTGTGACGTATTTAGGAAAACAGTCCATCTGAAGCCGAGATTGTCCATGTTTTTGCTGCTTCATCACTACTACAAATGTGACTGTGAGGAGTATCTCACTATCACAGTCCTTATTCATATTTTAGGAAGCTACAAATTATATTCAGCTCTAAAAATAAGCTTGAAAAGCTGGAAGTTAGAATGGAAGTACATAGAGATAATACACCGTTTCATCTCATTGCATTGGTGTCTTCAAAATATTTCAGAATGGCGAATTGCAAGTTGTTGCAAGTTTCAGCTCATCTCATCCAGCCCATTCTCATTCCAACCTTGTCAAATATTACTGCTTTGTCAGTAATTTCGGCATCAGACATCAAAAAGGCACCAGATGCCAGAGGGGTATTCCAGAAAGCGGGTTTAGTGAAAACTCTGAGTATGTTAACCCTGAGATGAGGGAAACTCTGGGTTTTCAGTTCCAGAAAGAGAGGTAAATCAAACTCTGAGTCAATCACCATGGCAACTGAGTCTGTGAACCTAACCTGCTCGCTGGCAGGTTTTCTTCAATAAACCCTGAGTTTTTCTCTGTCTCCTCCCTCTTACACGCTGTTTCATTTCCTCATTCATTCAGTCCGTGTCAAAGCTTGTATCGAAGCGCATTCATTAGCGGAGATTTAACGTCCGTCACAGTCTAAATCCTGCTGGATATTAGTTTGTTAGTCAGGACTGTCTGAAGTTATTGAATTTATGCACATCAATCATTTCTTTGGACATCGGTTTTTGTCTTTACATTCAAATATTACACAGTGAGAATTCACCCTCAGCTCAGAATCAAACCTCTGTCCTTTTTATATTTATTATTTTTTATAACACTGTGCACAAGGATCAGACTGTCAGTCTGTTGGAGCAGCTCCCAAATGTTTATTGCACATAATGTGTAGGTCTAATTATTTAAATTTTAAAAATCGGTATGAAGCTTTAGACACGTAGTATCAATGAATAATGACCTCTATCACTGATGTCATTGGTCGCACTGATGGAATATAATTCCTATAGCCTAATATTGGGGATTATATGTTCATATTTCTGAGTGAGCAATGGTGCAGCATTTCAGTGTCTTTAAATTTACTACATTTGTAGCTGAAATAAAGTCACTGAATGCTGTTGAGTCAAGATAGAAATAGATGTGCAACATTTTAAAATCTATGTATTTTAACCTCAACGTCTTTTCAAGTGCAAATCACCAAACATATTATTACTGGGACAGACTGTGAGTTTACAGTCATGTCTTTATGTCTTTGATCTATAGCCTAGCCTATATGTTTTAAATCTTCCTATTTTTCAGTTGCTGTCTCCTGTGTTTTTCCCCATCAGATTAAATCTGAACAAATATATTAATATAATGTAGGCTAATGTATCTACAGTCTGATACACAGCCACTTTATCTTCATTAAGGAAATGTAAGTCTGATAAATGATGAATAAATGGACAACACTGAATAAAACTTTTTTATTAACTTTATGGTTAACTTATTTACACTTTCCTCGCTCTGACTCAGGCTCTTCTTTTAAAGATAAACATGCACCGTCTGCTACACATGCATTAATATCTCTACATCCACTGGATTAAAATGGAGGCGCTGTCTTTTATTTACCTGTTGCCATGGTGAATCATGGAGTCAGAGCTCCATTGATGATGGCTTTTTATTGTCGGCTTAACTCAGAGTGAACATACTCAGAGTTGACTGAACTAACTCAGATCAGCTGTTCTGGAACCGGTAACTCAGAGTTTCCCATCTCAGGGTAAATCAACTCAGAGTTCAGGGTTAGACTCAGAGTTTGTTGAACCTCCTACCTGGAATACCCCTCATGTGGCATCAGGTTGTAACAACAGCCAGTAACAACATTATATTGAGAAGAAAGGAAAATCCCTATTAGGCTGACAGAACTGACAAAACTGAGGCTTTACTGAAGTTGCCAGGCAGGGCACTGACAGGCTGACAGTCAATACAGGGGGAGCGCCATTGGGTGTGGACGGTGTACTGGTGGGAAAAGTTGGCAGGTGCTGACCGGAGAATGATCAGAGGGGTGTATGCAGGAGGAGCAGCAGGAGGGTGGGGTTAAAAGCAGAAGGAAGCCAGTAGAGTCCATGACATTCCTCATCTGGGAGCCCACTGTTTGCTTTCTGTGTGGATGTAGAGCCAAACCATGATGTTTTTTTTCTAAAACAAACCATGTGCTTTTGTTGCACAAGGAAATAAACATAAAAATGAGGTGTTTTACCTACCTTGTCCATGTATTTTGAAACAGACCACATGCATGTAATGAGCAGAAACTGTACATTTCTTGTGAAAACAGAAGTGTACTTTGGAAAGTAACACAAGTGTAAGTTGACATGCTGTCCGTGAACATCAAAAACAGACGCAGGAGGTACCTAGCTCATCATATTTAGAGGTGAAAGTCCACTGACAAGGCAAGGATGTTTGATGAGTTGGGGTGAGAATGCATTGTCTTGTCACAAATCGTTGGTCTTGAACTGGGCTTAAGACCGAACTCAGATCAACCAATAAAACTAAGCAGTGTTGATCAAATATGAACCAAAATTCTGTTGCCTATTTCTCACCTAAAATGTTTTCAGAAACTTATTTTAGCTAATTGTTTAAGTGTAATTTGGGATTGTTTGTTTCCAGCCAGCCACCATATCGTGTCCTGTGGAAAAATGGACATGCTTGCATTACATCACCCACCAGCAAGGGCGTTTATTGGTCCGGTGCAGCGCAGTGCATTCTGGTAGTTGTCGGTTTTCTACCTCTTGAGCCAAAGCGAATGCCACACAATTTCAAAAGTCGTTACATCTTCCTACCACAAAGACAGCCTAGTTTTATGAAAAGACCATCTTTCCTAATGGTACAATACTCCTTCACAGTCTCTTAACAACTCTTAAACTGTTCATAGTCAACACAGGCTTTGTATCTTGACCAGGTTAAAACAAATAATTGATGCCTCTTTGCCACTTGCAAACCAGCTGAAAAAAAAAGAAGTTGGCACTTGAATTGAAATTAATTAGTGTCATGTGGAAAATCTGCCAAGAGGGGTTGCATGTGTCTGAGTGTGAGCATGACTATTAATGTGCAGAGAATTGCATCAGTCAAAACAGAGAAATACAAGCTACATCATTTTTGCAAGTTAGTCTTAATGAGTATGTAACACGTGTAGTGATGTTGCTACAGCAGAAAAGTATGCAAATAGATCAATCTGCACATGTAACATGATCTAGCAAGACTGCAAGGAGAGTTAATTAAGTGAGTTGTGATAATATGTAGGGACAGCTGGTATTAATTACACATTCATTCAGATCTTGAATTACTCCGCCTACTTGTGACCTATTCGTCACCCTGACAAACTCTGCCGCACTGGAATCTTTTACTACAGTATTAGTTTGGCACTGAAGCAAATTGTGTCTCACATGAAAGCAACCACCTGTTCTCTCGATACCCATCTTATAAACATGTCATTAACACAATTAGTCCCAGCAGTCGTTCAGTCATTAAATGAAGCCGGGGCTAGAAAACTGACAACTGGCCTTTTTCTGTCAAGTACAATGGTCCAAAAAAGGCAAATCTTAGTCATCAACAACCACAGATTCATATTTAAAATTCTCTTTCTCCCCAAATTCCCCAAGACACCAGGTTATAACTGAACTGCTGTCTTTCCTGCTACAAGACACTATCTCTGAAAATTCCAGTCTGGTTTCAGAGGCCTCGCTCTATCGGACAGAATCAGCCCTCTTGACTAATGATCTCCTTTTGGCAGCTGATGCATCAAATTGTGACCTTCCTGTAGCTTTTACATCATCCTTGGAGTCAGTAGAACAGACTATCCTTATGCAGAAACACAGTGAAGGTGTCTCTGACTCAGCCTTTGACTGTTTTCTATCGGATTTAACCAGAAGTTCTGTGTTGAAAATTCATTCTCATCCTTCTACTGTTTCCCGTGGGATCCCTCAGGGTTCGATTTTTGGTCCTTTGTATTTCATTATTTATGGTCCCACTGGCCCACATGTCTTGAAAAAATCCGATTTTGGATGCAAATTTAGTTTAGCTTATGTTATTTGGGATATAGAGTCAGTTCGATGGTGGGTTATAGTCACTTGGGAAAAGATTTTAGCCACATGCTCCAGATATAAACCTATAAGAGGACAAAAATTACAAAAGCATATATTGCCGTATATTCCCTGGTAGGACCTTCATCTGACAGCCAGTAATAACAAAAAAGAAGCGCTTTAACCTGCATTAGTTATTATTATTTTTTGCCACTTGGTGGCAATACAACAAGCTGTAAACACAACATTAATATTGTATTATGATATGATTAATAATAATTGATATAGAGGTGTTACTAGGGAGTTGCTTATTTACACATCCAGCAGATATGGAGTAACATAAGCGCTCATTTAAAGTCATGCTTCAGACCACCTGGCAAATATTTGTCCAATATTTGCTCACTTTAGCTCTGTTTTTGGCCTCCACCAACACTCCTGAGGGAAATATCTGCCTCTTTACCTGTTAAATGCTCTGCTATGTTTACCAGCTAGTAACTAACTTGTGCATGTGGTGTATAGTAGGTTTATCATTGATTATTCTCTATAAACAGATATCTGCATATGTTTGCAGATCGTATCATCATCAGACAGATCAGCGAATGGGCTCTGAGACTGATTGTTATACGCAGCTGCCTGTTGCAGGTGGAAACGAGGCAGATGAGAGCAATGCTAGAGCTGAGAGGAAGACACTGATGATGATTCTGTGTGGAACTGACAATATGTGTTTTTACAGCAGAGGAACTTTTTAATAGTTTAGGGTCTAGGCTTTATTGAGCATATATGTGATGGCTGACCGTGTGTATGTAAACAGGTAAAAAGCCTTTGAAGGTATGAAGTTTTCGAGGGAGCTCCCAAGTGGGCAGTTCGTTTCAAGGAGGGGTCACATGGTAGAAAAAGAAGGTTGATGTGTAAATCTGTGTGAATGTATTTGTAATCTGTGCCTTCAGATTCACAATCTGTGTTTTTACAGTTTTGTAATCTGTGCCCTCATAATCAGGTTTTCTAATCTGATTTTATGTAGGAATGCAAATTTGATGTTGCCCATGAGGTAGTGACCCAGTTTGTAAAATTCAACAAAGATATTATCAGAGTTACTTTATCATTCTTTCAGTTGATGTTTTATTTATGGCTGTTACTTACCATAGAAAAGGGTTCAAATGAAAATGTAACATTAAAAAAAGGAAAATCCAAGGCACTCTTCTTTAAATGTATAGAAAGCCTTTATTCAAAAAATGACTTTTTCATTTAGAAAAAGTTAAAACATGATGAAAGTGGGTTACAGCCCATGCGTTTCAGCACAAAAGCCTTCCTCAGGGTGTAACCCTCAGCACACTAATGCTCCTTACATAGGATGATTGGAATTACCTGAGTAGGTAGGAGGACAATGGAAATGAGAAATAACAGATCAATGAATTACTTTTGCAGAGAGAGACTTTTTATATTTACCAAATGAAAGCCACTATCTATCCAGGTCTAAATGAAGACATTGATTTCAGTCCTTTTTTGTAACTTTTTTTTCTATCATTACAGATACAGTGTTTTTTCTTTTTTCTTTAACTTTTAAATGAAATAGCCATTTTTTGAATAAAGGCTTTCTATACATTTAAAGAAGAGTGCCTTGGATTTTCCTTTTTTTGACGTCTATATTCCCACCAAAGAGCACCTTCGTCACATGATTAGATGACCCTTCTGAGCACTCTGGACTTTCTTTTTGACTGAAAATGTAACATTATTCTAAGACATTTTAAAAACACCTCTCTAACATGTTACAGTGCATAGTTTAGGCAAGAAAATGGGAAAGGTTCCATTCCCAGAGATCCAGTGACATCTGTGTTCATCTAACAGAGATGTGTTCAAATTAAAGATAAGATGTTCCATCCATCCATCCATCCATTTTCATCTGCTTATCTGGCAGCTCAACTCCGAGCTCCCTCCAGATGTCTGCGCTCCTCACACTATCTCTAAGGCTGAGTCCAGCCACCTTTTTGAGGAAACTAATTTCAGCCGTTTGAATCCGCAATCTCATTCTTTTGGTCATTACCCAGAGCTCATGACCATAGGTGAGGGCTGGGATGTAGCATCACTGCAGATGCTGCGCCAAGCCACCAATCTATCTTACACCCCGTTGTTCCCTCACTTTCGAACAAGACCCCAAGATCCTTGAACTCCTTTGCTTGGGGAAGTAACTCACTCTCAACCCAAGATAAGAAGTTTATCTTTCTAATGATCACAAAATATGCATATTTGTCATTTGTAGAGATCCCAAACCAACAGCCTGGTGTTTTTTATGGACAAAAATCCACAGCCCAGTCAGAGGTACCTGATTTCGAATCTAAGGGTACGATTCACAAACCCAATTGCAAAGATTTTACACGTTAATTTTTTTTCTACAGTGTGACCCCAGAGGGGCTCTGTAGGTTGATGCTTGTTTTCTGTCACAAAGTTTAACTTTACAAGAGTGTTTCCATTTGCTCTGGGGCTCCTTGATGCTTTTAGAGTGCGTGCTGCACTGCAGTTTTTTTTGAAGAACAGAACATCTCAGAAACCGACTAGTAAACAAACGCACCAGGAGATAAACTAAACAATATTTTACACTGAGTCACCTTTAAAATCTTGTAGCTACAAAAGCAAGAAACAGCATTTTTGCTGGTTTAAATTCTGATTTGACTTATTCAGTTCACAAAAAAAAGACAAAATGAAAAACCCAAAAGCAGCAGACCTACACAACAGCTGTTGTTCAGCTCTGCCAACTGCAAAAGTGGATCATTGCACTATTATTATTCAGCATGAAAGATGAAAAATAGAGTGTCACAATAAGATGTGCTGGCAGGAAAATTAGAGTTAAAAATAAGTTTTGAAGTCAACACATTGTCATCATTATAACACTGGGGCAACTTAATACACAGAGTAATCTGCTCCTGTCATCCAGCAGTGCTCCAGTAGTCTCTGTACGTCATAATGAGGGAAGATGATGAACAGTAATGACGATGATTTCAGCGTCGCTTCAGATGTTACCGAGTCGATGCAACAAAATGGTAAATAGGCCCATTTAAGAAATCATATTGAGTGTGCCAGATGTCGCCTGTAGAAACAGCCACGCTTTGTAAAGATCCGCATTAAATGTGTCATACGTCTCTTTAAAAACTTCATACTTGTTGGATGACTTCAATGTTGTATTTAAGAATAGATTACAAATAACCAAACATATTTTTTAGCATACAATTTGAAGTTCAGAGTTCACCACAAGATCCATTTCCTAGCTCTTCTGGGACTTTCAGTCAAATCAAAGGTGTCCATTCGTTATGGACCTGTAGATGTCAGATGTTTCTTCTGAGCTCTTTAACACATAATTTTACAAGGCAAATTTCACCTGCTGATGAAGATTAAATATAATTGAAAGCTTCAGAACTGCTGCTAAATGAGCCTTGTTGTGGAGTTGTCTTATCATACAGTTGAATATTGTGATGATAAAACTATTTTCTTTTTATTCGGAGTCCACTGGCCCCAGAAATGTTTCCCGGGGGTTGCCAGATAAGGACAATGAAAATCTTGACGTGGCAAACCAAATCCAAAAGTCATAACTCAATTTAGGTGCCCCTTTGAAAATGTTCATGCCAGCTTTTCCCTCTCCAAAATTTAGCCTAAATTTGGAGTATTAAATACCCCCCTTCTCAACAAGCTAGTATGACATGGTTGATACCAATGGATGCCTGAGGTTGTCTGGTTTTATAAGATACCACTTAAAATATAAATACATCACAGCCTCTTAAAGACAGTAATGTCATCCTACAACTATTTTTCATTTCTTTCACAAGGAGGGGCTATTTTGATGGCCCCCCTGGATCCCCTTTGGGGGCGCCACTGTATGATTCAGAGAACCTATTTTAAAGTTGTAGCTTCTAAAGATGTTTTCACATCTGCCTTGTTTAGTTTGGTTGAACTGAACCCTGGAGTGCTTATCCACCAAACAACCAGACCAAAATGGTCTCAGTCCAAGTACAAACGAACCATGGTGCAGTTCCATACAGTTCGTCTGTGGTGAGAACATAATACGACCTCGATCCAAACCAACTAGAGGAAGCATTGAGTCCTTTCTCGGATCAAACCAGCTCCCTGTGTTGTGCCTGTGTGTGCACTTTGGCTACAAAAGAGCCTATGTTTGCCCCCTGTATTTACATCAGTGCTACACAGGTGCAGACTGTGTTGAAGACCATGGGCATACCTGATGGTTGTGCCTGATGGAAATTCTGACCAATTAGACAGCAGTTTTCTTCTGTTTTTAAATGCTGTCATGTAAACACAAACCAAAAGGCAACGTGGAACATTGTAACCAGAGCAGTGCAGTGCAGACCAGAGCAAACGAACCATCGGTGTAAAAACTATTTCTAGTAAATCTTTAGTAAACCTACAACTTCCTAAGGCCAGATTAAACATGATGCCATCATGGTCACAGGTGTAGACTTGGGAGCAGACAGCCCTTCACCTTTAAATACAAAACCCTCAACTCCAAATGTTTGCAACTCGATTCAATTTGTCCACTCAGAGATGGAAAGGCCAAGCTGTGGCCCAACTGCAGCTGTTTTCATTTTAGGAGTGAACAATATAACCTTTTCAAATGTTTTTCTATTACTTTTCCTGAAACTAGGTCCTGCACGACAGACTGAAAGATTTTTCAAAATTATGCATATTTACCTCCTTCAGGTGACAGCTCACTGGCCTTCACGTAGACCTCCAAATTCCAGCAGCTCTTCCAGTGTGAAAGACAAATTAATCTAGATGGTTTTGTGTTTTGATTAATGTTTGCCCTGCAGATAAAGGATTCAGTTAGTGTAGTTCACAATGAAGCAATATTTCTGTGGCGCACAGAAACACCAAGTTTGATGCTAAAGGTTTAACCCTCGCTTCTCAGTTTTAAAACAAATCTTACTCCAGAGAGTGTGCAGAGACACCAATGGGTTTGTATTTTGAAAAGTGTAGAGGCAGATATATTGTAAGAGTGAATCTTTTTCCAGATGCAAATCTTATAAAGACCTCACATAACTTTTTCAGTGAATAGAGCTGGAATAAAGTCTGATTCTTCTCTGGCAGCTGAGAGTTCGTGAACTAAAGAACTGAGTAAAAAAAAATATTTTCGACAGATAAAAAAAAGAAATATCCTTCACACTCACTGATAGCAAGCGGACACAAATACAAAGGGGCACACTGAAAAATATAGGCTTAACACACACAATTGAAAGCCTGTCAGTGTTTCAAGGTTGCCTCTGTACGTCAATAACGTGGGCTGTGGATGGAAATACTGAGACTGTAATTACCTGAGAAATGTCAGCATTGCTTGTTGAAATAGCTAAACAACGCATGTTTACATTAACCTAAAAAGGACATCACATGGTAACAAAGAAGTGAAATGACTTCGTTATATGCAGTTGTGAAACCTCTCAGTAAAAGAGGCATTTATGTAGTATAATAACTGACATTGTGGAGGGTACAGGGGATGACGTGTCGGTTAGGTGAGATGCCTGCCGAGCTGCAGACCACTGACAGCAAAACTGGATGCTTTTTTTAGTCATCACTGTGTCTTCCAGCAGTTTTTTAGTCACCAAACATAGTTGGTTTTTACCGACCTGCCACCGCGTGCAACGAAAAGTGGTTGTTTTCTATCAAGACATAGCTGCGTGTCCAGAGTCTTTTCAGCTTCCAAAACTGGGTACTTTAAGCCATAACATGTTATTTTCCAATCCACAACGAAGTGTACCCACTACACAAATGTAATGTATCTGTGGTTTGTAGAAATGCAGAGCACCAGCACTTATTCTGGCCATCACTGGGTTGTAAAGGATAGGCTCACGTGTTTTCAAGGGGAACTGCCCATTGGTCCAACCTCCCATTGGTCCGACATCCCATTGGTCCGACATCCCATTGTTCCGACCATATTAAACCCATTGCTCCAAAGTCCCGTTGTTCCGAAATCATCATGATGCCCTGTGGTTAAGGTCTGGTTAGGTTTAGGCACAAAAACCACTTGGTTAGGGTCAGGAAAAGATCATGGTGTGGGTTAAAATGAAAAAGAAAGTGACAAACACATAAGCTGTAAGCCTGCTCCACCTCAAGCCTTTCCCAGCGGACCCAGAGCCGGTCGTGGTGCACCATCAAGGCAGAAATACGCCCGCTGGGAGCCGTTCAGCACCGCGGAGAGCTCCCCACACAACCCTGACCCCAGAGTTAATAACAGGAGGTTATGGTGTTTCATTCTCTTCTCTCTATGACACTTGTATCTCGACCAGTAGCCTACTTCTGTTGCGTTTGCTGATCCTCTATGGTACACTAATACAGTATAGCCTAGTATAATCATATATCGGAACAACGGGACGTCGGACTAATGGGATGTCGGACCGATGGGCTGTCGGACAAATGACATGGACCCGTTTTCAAGAGATCTCTTTCTTTTCATGTCTGGCGAATGCTGGCAACAAAGGGAGGAAGACTCATATGCAGACAAGAACAGCTCAGGGATTGACTGATTAAATGAAGGTACATTATCTTACAGGCAGGTACAGGCTCCAGATTTTAGGGTTACGGGTTTGTGTTCAGGGTACAGGTTCAGATGGCTGCAAAGCAAGGCGTGAATTAACGCTGACAAACTGGGAAGGAGTAGATGGAGATAGTCGGGTATAAATAATGTGAGTATGTGAGTAAAAGTATGTGGTTAAGTTTAGGAAAAGAAATATGGTCAGGCTTAAAATAACAGCCCTTGACATACATCACTAGCGTATACTGTATGCTAGACTTTGTAGCATACGATGCTACATTGTCATTAAATAACAGGACATGAACGGTGGTCTCCTGGGTAAAAGTCCAGGGTTTGTTTGACTCATCCACTTCACCTCCCACCTACTTTATGGAGACGTTCTTGCTCTTTATACTATCGCAGTTGCTCAGAGAAGCGTCAGAAAATGACGATGCCCAATGCACCTCATACCAATGCTAAGGATGTCTCAGTGGATAAGTATCTGGGGCCAGTTGCACAAAGCATACTCCTTGAGTATGACACTTAAAGCTTACATGAAATACCTCATCAGTAACTGACTGGAAAGATCCTGCTGCATAAACCCACATCACAATCATTAATTGCAGAGGAGGTGGAAGAGCGCAGCTTTGGAGAGTTGATAAATCGACTTCTAGTAGAATTTAATGTACAAAATCAGTTGTTCATCATTGTGTCCTTCAGGTTCTCACAGTCGTGGAACACTCTTCTCAGGATGCCTTCATTTTTCTCAACCCGGTCTCACTCCGAAGTTGTCAAAATCCAGCGCTTGAGCAGTGACTTGTAGCATCAGACAGTGATGAAAAAGCCTTCCTTTAACATCAGCATGATACGCGGCCGGTCGCTGTTACAGTTTAATGGCGCTCTGCTGCATCGGGGGGAAATGCAGCAGTAGAAGAATGTTAGTTAAGGCAGTTAAAGTCCAACTATCACAATCAGCAACCACCGACTTTCACCTGGGAGAGCGGTATACGTATAATAACTTCTTTTTTAAGTTACTCTTTAGCCATGACCTTGATTTTCTTCTAACCTGAACAAAGTCTTTATTTGAACTCAAGCAAACCTCAATATTATAAAACACCCATTAGAGAGGTTTTGAAAGGCAATGACAATTTTGTTTTCCAGTGTGGAAGTTCATTTTTGACCTTTTGTAACAGTCACTGTCACAAAATAATCTAAGCCCAATTATACACCTACTGAGCTTTTCTGAGCTCTCAGGCGATCCTCCTACACAGAGCAGAACATCTTATCAGTGAGGAGGAGGACAGAGAGATAAAGCAGGTCCAGCGGGGCTGTCCACATCAAGAGGGGGTGATGGGAAACCCCCCTTTCACATAAGACGAGTACAAACACTGCTGAGCCAGCACGGACCACCAACAGCATCCCAGTGTGACTGTAGCCAGAGTTTTCAAGTCAAAAAGACTCAATATAAACCTTTCCAGCACCTGAAGTCCCTGTGCTGGGACTGACTGAGCAGGTTCAGGTTTACTCATCTGTTTTTTCCCCCAGTTTTTATGGGAGTCTGCAGTCACGTCAAACAATAAAAATCTGAATTTATATATATTTTCAGGTGCAGCTCTGTGGTCCAGGAGGGTTGCAGTTGGGCAGCAGTTTCATAAATAACACTGAAGCTGAACTAAATGTTGGCCGACCGCACAACTTTTCATATTGATCCAGCAGAGCTAAGGAAAATATATATTTTTTTGCTTACCCAGTGTTTTGGGGTAGCAGTTGAATGTAGAGTAGATTGTGTTTGGTTTCCACAGCTCTGACTCAGCTTCTTGATGTAAGGAGATTTAAAAAATAGCACAATCTGGAAGGCATGTCTGCAGAAATGAATAATTAAATTAGAGCAGCGCCGTAGACGGTTATGATAGCACCTTTTTCTTTTACTACAGTGGGTCAGACAGTCTCTGCTCCAGTGTAGCATAATAAAACAAGTTTGGCACACATATCTTTAAAATGTCCTATAGAGGCAAAGTGTTGAAATACCACTCCCATCACTTTTAATGTCACCTTTTAACCATTCTTAGAAAGCCATTTTCTTTGCTTTGTGGCTCCAACTCCTTTTCATTACATGCACACATCCCTGACCCAGAAGGGCATGGCTCTATTTCCTCTATCAATAGTAATTATCTTTATTTTCTTTCAGCCTTTTGAGCACAATACGGCTCAGGGACATTTTCCCAAAGTTTGAAAAGAGATTTTGAAATGTACTGTAGGTGCTGAAAATGACAAGAAATGACAAGAAATGGGGGAGCAGCGGCAGGTTGTTGTTTTTTTGTTTTTTTTGTCAAGATGCCTTCAAAATGCATTCACACAATGCCAGACATGAAAAATTCACCCCATTCTCATGTCTAAATGATAGCTGCAGTGTACACGCTGCTCCCGCATTCACATTACTCCTGTTTGTACAGCTGAGGAGAGACAAGGACAGCGGGGACTCGCTTAAATTCTGGAAAGTTTTCCCAAAGAATATTAGGTCAGAGGAGGAGAGGGGAGATAAGGATGCTGCCACAGGGGATCTTTTAGCCAAAGAACATTTTCTATCACAGTTACAGGAGGAGAGGGCTTGCTGCAAACCATGCTCTTGTATATTGCACTGAACATCTAAATGGTGACTTTACATTTGTGTGCTAATTTTTGCTCATTCTGTGTGTGTGTGTCTCCACAGCCGTGCTACGAGCGTGTAAAGGACTGGCTTAATGAGAACCTGGTGGCACTTTGGATCTTTGCTCTATGCACAGCACTTACTCAGGTAATTACAGCTTTTAAGTTGTGTGGGTTTTTTTTTCAGCAGTCATTAACTCGCTCCTCGATATCTGCCGCCTCAGACGGAGGCTCTTACTTTGTGATAAATAAACCTAATACCTCCAGTGTCCTCTGCATTAAGAGCTGAACGCAGGATTTCTCCGGACAGCAGGAGCCTATATAAGCCTCTTGTGTTGCCACTGTAGACCACATAGGAGGGTTTGACTTTCCGTAAAATTCTTTTTATGTCCTTCCCAGCCAAGTGCTACGTGATGCGCTTACACAAGCTGAGAGCAGAAACACGCTGTTCTTGAAAACATCAGTCACACGAGGCGGCTGTGATGCTGCAGGCTCATTTTTAATCACTGTTTAGATTCTCAGTGTCTGTTTCGAACATGCAGCAAGATGAGAACCAGAGGGAAGATGCAATCACTGCCAAACTTATATCAAATATCTGTGACGATTGCTGAGTCACAGCATTGTACAATTCAAACAATTTAACTTTAAGCTCAGGAAATTAGAAGTTAGGATATATCTTTCCATTACCTGACTTAACTAACCTTAACACTGGCCGTCTGGATAACCGTTACTACAAAGCTTGTTATCAAGTAGTTCAGTCAACTCTGGGCTTTCCTATCCAGCCATGAGCACCTTCATGTGAATGAAGCAGGGGTGTTAATTATGAGCAACATCATCAGAACCATGAATGAAGGAGGCTGCTCCATATGATATGATATGAGATGAAACGGGACCTCAAGTGTATGCCGTTGCGAGAGAAATGCAGAAATATTGAAAATACTATCCTAAAATTCACTGTCGGCTGAGACTTAAATTAAGGCCTTCTTTACACGGATGCCGATACAAATAAAAACGGATTTTTATTTATCCCGTATGTGGTATCTGAAGTTCTACTGTGACGCTTTGGGTCAGATGACCAGTTAGGGGCCCAGGGTCAAGAAGGCATATGGCCAGGGTCAAGGATTAGTGAAGTCCGACTAGGGTGTCTCTCTGTCATCTGTTTATCTTTGTCTCACATTTCACAAAAACAACCAACCTATATAAACAGGGTAGTTGGGGCTGTTATTCAGAGCAGTTCATATTGGCTTCGAACCCTCTCTCAGGCAATCCTAGGTGCTTGATTTGATGCTGTACTTCTTGTAATAAACCTTTCTGTATACAAGCAAGACGGTGTCAGCGAAATCTCCTTCATCACCTTCACATCATCGCTATTTCATAAACAACACGTATAAAAAAAGATTCCAGGTTTACACGATCAGTTGTGAAAACGATATCCCTGTTTACATGAAAATGCAAAAACTGCAGCTTTCTGCTGCAATTAGCATGTCAGGCCAGTAGGTGGCAATACACCACATATCAACCACAGAAGAACGTTCTGCGCACGCACAGTGATTTGTTTTCCTCTTGGCGCTAGTGATAAAAACAAGATGCTATGCACTTACTAATATTGGGCACAGCAGACGTCTTTGTTCGCCGATGTAGCGGTGATGTTGATGCAGCAGTGCTAAGGTCATTTGTAAGCTCGTAAGTAGTCCCAAAAGTGCTAACACAACGTAAACAACCGCCATTGTTGTTGTGGTTCCCAGGCGCCTAATGGGCATTCGGGAACTGGGTTGCAACGTCATCGTTTTCCAAAATCTCCGTCTATCCTGTTTACACGTCTCCATAGACACGGATATTTTTAAAAACTTTCACTTTGGAAGCCGTTTTTGAAAATCTCAGTTTTCGTCGAGAAAAATGCCGGTTACGCATAAATGAGAGGTGCAAACGCAAAGATAAATACCCGTTTTCAGAAATATACGGAACCATATAAACAGGCACTAAGTGTATCCCTATGTGTCCTGCTCTGGAGCAGGACACATAGGGATACACTTAGTGCCACAGTGATTTATCCCGGTAAAAAGATATAGGGATATGACATTACAATAAGCAAAAGTACCAGTACTATGATAGTAATATAGTGCAGACCGTCTATATTACAGAGTTCAAGGGGGTTAAAATAATCACAGGCATTCCTCCTGGAGACAGAGTCTGAACTGATATGAGAAGTAGTTTTATTTCAGGACACCATATTGACCAAAATTCCAAACACCCTCCTACAAATGAGGAAGACACTGCAGTATGAAAATTAGGAGACATGCTCTCATGTATCCTGGTCTGCACTTAAAATTAAGTTCTGGGAAGAAGTGTTTGAAGCCTTCAAGGAAGTGTTTCATCACCATTCCCCACAAGAATCAACTGTAGCCTTACTGGGAGTCACACTGGAGGACCTAAAAGAAATCTCTTAAATGTGTTACAAACCTTATTAACAGCAGCCGTGAAGTGTAACAATAAACTGGTTAAAACATGACACTGTGGGTAATTTTTTCAACAACAGTTGGATCTGTGTGAAAGTCATGTCAAGAACATCATTGAATTTATTGATAAACACAAACACACATTAGACTACGGGTACATTTTGAAACCCTGTTTTCAACTCCTCTGTTTAATGGTTGAACCTCATAAACTACATTACTCTGCTTTTGACTGGGACAGACAAGAGGATGCATAGATTTGTACACTGGGGAAACTAAACAACCACTCTACAAGCACATGGCCCAGCACAGGAGAGCCAGCTTGTCAGGTCAAGACTCAGCTGTCCACTTACCTCTAGAGGAAAAAGGGACACTCCATTGAAGACAGTAATGTGCCCATCTTGGCTCGAGAAGACAGATGGTTTGACAGAGGCGTGAAAGAAGCCATCCATGTCAAACTGGAACGACCATCGATAAACGGAGGAGTTGGCCTACGACACCACTTATCACCCACCTACAATGCGGTCTTGAGATCTCTCTCCACCTGTTCTCACCTGGACCCATCTAACCCTAATGACACACATGATGGCTGGGTGGGTCAATGACTCAAATGTGACTTCGACGACTCTAAAGGTTCACACCCACATGGAGTTTAAAGCTTGCAACTCCACACCAGTCCGTTAGAACTGAAGAAGCCTCTTGGATGAGAGGCGAAACATCTTAAAGAAACTCGAGCTAATCTAGTTGCCTACGATATAGCACTTATGATTAACATGACCTGGTGAAAGAAAGTTAGAGGCAACTAAAGCTTGTCTGCTGAACTTCACAGCACACAACCCCAGACACTCAACGGCTGGCTTACACCAAAAGCACTGTTTACCCCGTACACACTGACATTTTAACCTGGATTTTTAAGATTTCACACACTGGAGGCCATTTTTGTAAAGCTCAATATTTGTCTGGAATCAGAGAGAAAAAGATGTGTTCACATTTTCAACCAGCTGCATGTGGATGTAAAGCTCAGATACATGCTGTATAGTACTGTGCAAAGTTGGTGCGCTGCCAAATGTATTATATTATTGCTGTTTTAATAACTAAAGTGTTAGTTAGTCTATTAGTTAGTCTATTTTCAAGTGACATTACCCACTGATTATCCAACAAACCTGTAATAGGGGCCATCTGAAGCCCTGGTTACATGTCAGAGTGCACCTTAACAAAACACAACAGTGAAAACAAATGGCTCCGAATGTAAGTTGAAAAAAAAAATTCTAATATATTTTGTTGTACACAAATGTTGACTAACCTGATGTCATATAGATAAACATGTCAAACAAGATTGTGTCAAACGATGACACTCTAGTTACCCCTTGATCGTCAGTTTTGGATTCTTGGGGATGGCGTTTCAATTTCTGCTTGTAACACACAGTGTCTTTCAAAAAAAGTTCTGTGTTTTTATGTTTAGGCAACAAAAGTAATTGGTTAGGGTTTAAAAAGAAGATCATGGTTCGGGTTACGAAAGCATCTTATTTCTTGCTCCATATACCATGTCAGTTGCTCTGAGCATCTAACAATGATACGGCTGATTGCGTCTTATTGTCAAGGGTGCCTCTGTGCGTCAGTATCTGATGCAGAGGGCCACTGATGAGGCATTGGTATTAAGCGCAAACCTATAGGGCTGAAAAATGTAGTCAATGCGCAAGTGCCAAAACCTCGTTCATTGAATGGCCAGTTGACCCCAGTGTTAAAATGCCCAACTACAGCCTGGTACAAAAAAACGGTTTTGGTCGTTATTACTAATTTCCCCGTTCATGACAACTGTACGGGGGGTTAGTTTTTATACAACTCACGAGTTTAAATATTTTTAAAGCCTAAAGTTACACATAATTAAGGGCAGCTCTGAGTGACAGCCTGTCTGCTGAGTCAGATCCAACCTGGTCTCACTCCCAAGTCGTTAAAATTCAGCGCTTGGGAAGTGACTTGCAGCCTCAGACAGTGACAAAAAAAAAAGCTGTCCTATTATTCGGTATAATACGCCACCAATCACCGTTATAGTTTAACAGAGCCCAGCAGCATCAGGGGGAAACGCAGCGGGACAAGAACAAAAACAGGCAACAGGCAAAACTTGACAGAAAATCAGCAACCAACGCACTCAGGGTACCTTGCACGTTGTATCTGGACGTGGAAAGTCCATGACCAAACATCGATATGTGAGGAGGTCGGAGTGAGAATGTGTTGTCAGATCCCCTCCCACACTCCTCCACAGCACCAGCCTCTTGCCCAAATATGGTCACCTCTGGCTCCAAAAAACACAAGATGGCAACGGCCAAAATGCCAAACTTGAGGCTTCAAAACAGGAGTCCACAAAGCGATCGATGACATTACAGTAGCTATTCGGAGTCAGAACACCCTGACTGAAAAGCTTTCTGGTCGTTGGAAAAACAAAAATCAGTGCTCATCAGATAAGTGTTTGTTGGAGATGCTGGAACTGTAAGATACAATCTGTAATAAAGGAAAAGCATCCACACACTCCAGTCTGTGCAACATTTAATAAATGAATATTGCAGAGACTGGAGAGTGTGAATGTTCCTCCTTTTGTTATCCAAGAAATAAACGTAATGAGATTTGGATATAACAGTACGACAGAATAAATCTTTTTGGCTTTTATTGTGAAACAGGTGTACGTTCTGATGATACAGAGAACAAGCCAAACAGACAGAAGAGTTCCTTTTCATCTCACTGTGACTTTACACATCTGAGCCCATCAGATTTTAATGGCTGATTTGTTTCCTGTGTCTGTGCAGATCCTGGGCCTGGTCTTCTCCATGACGATGTTCTGTCAGGCAGTGAAAGTAGAGACCTTCTACGCCTAGCGATCGACCTCTCTGCCCTTCAGCACACTTGGATTGTTTCTCATCAGAGAGAGACAGATATAGACACCCCCCCCCCCCCTTCCTCTTCCTCCTCCTCCTCCGACAGACTCTTCTTTCCTTGTCCTCTCTGTGACATTCCCTCTCGGATGTCACCAGTTCACAGTTTCTCTGCTAACTATCAACAAGCACAGTGTCGATGTAATACCTGAGTTGGTTCCTATGGTTTGCTCTGTGTCAAAAGCTAATTTCTGTGATACATTTTATGAAGCAGTATTATGAACATGTATAAAAAAAGTGTAACCCTTTTTTTTTTAATATGTGTTTTGTTCTAAATTATTTTATGGTTTGTATGTGTTTTCAAAATGGGAGCTACAGTTGGGAAAGTGCTTCAAGTGCATGTCTCCTGCGATGGTGTGTATTAAATGTTTTGGCTTGACTAAACAAGACGCGTCATCTTGTCATTCCTCAGCAGGAAACGCTGAAGGGTTTGCATGTAATCTTGGTGTATTTACGCCCAGAATCCTGGAGGACAAACGGGAGAAACTGAGGAAACTCACCAGGAATGGGCATGTTAAATGGGTTATATATTTCCTCTGCTGAGACATGCTGGAATCATTAAAATATTTCGTAGCATCTAGTCAATCGGGTATTAATTACACATATCGTATTAAAGGAACTGCTTTGCGACTTCATGCCCTCTGGAACATGTGGCTTTTTTTACTGGCTGGATTTACATGAGACATAAGAATTACACCAAAAGATTCTGTCAGAGGAATTTAAAATGAACACCAAGCAGGATCCTCCAGACTGCCCTAGGGCGATTTTCCTCCCAGCACCAATCACAGCTCCAATGACAAAGATTCATCTGCCGTCTTTGAAGCCCCCTCCGGCTCTTTTGTGGCTCCTTAAGTTCCTTTTTTTTTTTCTTCCTACCTTGGGCCGTCAAGTATAATCCAAGCCATAAGGACACCAGAGACGCATTTTGATTAAATAGCCCCACAGGGGTGAAAATACTTTAAGAGGTGTCTTTAGTTGCAATTTGAAGTCCAAGCACTGTAGGTGCTGGAACCTTTTTTGCATTTGTTAGGATTTCTACTTCCCTTTGCTTCTTATTTTTCTGCCTTCAAACAATCTGGACCTGAGAGATTAAAAGTCCCAGAGCAATCAAATATGTGGAAACGTGTCAAATCTCACCCTGAAGTCAGCCAAAGAAACTACGCAGATCAGCCAGTGGGTGGAGCTTCGATATGTTTGTTCCTGGCACAAGTGGTTTTTTTTGCCATTTTTTTTAATCATGAAAAATTAAAACATGTCATCTAATATTCTCCCCACATGTGCTGTGTGTAGCATACTGTGTCTTGTGGTAAAAAGTGAAGAGTGTGTTGCTCCAGCAGAGACTCAGAAACACAACAAGCTTGAACCCAGAAGGACACAAAGATGTTTTGTTTATATGATTATTAAAGTTCTCATTCTCTGAAGTCCAAAGACAGGCAAGGGTCGCAGACAGGTAATTAGTCAAAACAGGCAAACATAACCAGACGGGAGGGCGGGCAAATAATCATCAATCCATGTATCAAGCAGAGGGGTCAGACAGGCAGAAACAAAGGCCGGAAAACTAGGGCAGGATGAGTAGAGATGGGCTGCTATAAATACTGCAAGGTGATCAGGAAATAGGAAGCAGGGGAAGGTCATGTGATGGAAAACTACAAGAAAAAGGGGGTTACTGCTGGGCAGGATGGAGCCGCTGGATCTGAAATGACACAAGTGTGTATAGGAGACAGTAAACCGAGTGAGTGTTGGAGCTGGATGGAGGTGTGACAAAGATGAAGGATGTTCTCGATGAGTGTATCTTTGCAATATAATGTAACAGGAGCACATGAGAGGCACAACCTGGGGCTACCTTTCAAGCAGTGATGAATGTGCAGACCTGCCCAGCCTGCACAGGACATCAATATGATGTCAGACAGAGTTTGGACTCTTAAGTTGGAGAAACCTTAAATTTGGTTGGAATGAAAATCAGTAGACGGTATTTTAACTGTCTAATGACTTCAGAATTTCACATTATGTGGACGTTAACATTATGATGTTTTGCAGACGTTGGGTTTCATTCCCCATACTTTACAGCTAAAAGTCATTTTGCTATGGCAAGGAGACGTCGGCATTTCAATCAGTCAATCAATCTTTCAGCAGTCCGCTTGCTTTGGTCCAAATCAGGGACTGATTCTGTTACAAAGTTGTATAATTGCCTAGAGTTGGTTCGTGTTCTCACGGCAGCATTTACAAGCGGACCAGATCAAATGCCTTGTGTGAGAAAGCTGTTCTTGATTGGTCAGAATTTCCATGTGGGAAAAATCCAGGAAGTGAACAAAACATTGAAGAAGAGTACACTTGCAAGATAAATGTGACACTTTCTAATGTCACAATGGAGGGACAACTACGCAGGTTGATTTTAGCGCTGCTCATCGTGGACTATATTGCTGTCATTGTTCATTTTAGTCAAACCATACAGTTTGAAAACGAGGCGCGGCTCCAACTAGAAAACAATGTTTTGATGCATTGGATGTGCTGAATGTGCATATTAAGGCAGTACAGGAGGAGGTGCACATTAATAATCCTCCAGGACTGTAACATGCTCATGTTTAACCCAAACAATGTGTCATGTGACTGCAGTTGGTTCAGATCCAGGTCGGAACACATTCTCACCACAAACGAACCGCACCAGAGTTCGTTTGTAACCAGACCAAGACCACAGGTCTCTGTCCAGTTGTTTTGGTGCGCACCTGAGTTTGATTGCTTCGTTCACACCTGCCCAAATGAACCACACTTAGGGGGCAAACAAACTTGAGTTTGATTGAACAGAGCCAAACAGGGCAGGTGTCTAAGCACCCTAAGATATAACAGAAGTCTGACAGACCCAGACAATGACAGGGAGAGATAGTGAGTGAGCATGTGTCCAAGGAGTGAATGGCAGGGTGAGAAAGAAAACTTACAGCCTGTGCATGAAAGTATTGTCTTCCTGACTGAACTTTCGCTAGAGCTTCATCAGACATTGTTCTGACATGGAATTTTGGTCACCAGATGTCACAACCTCAATTCTACCCACTATCAATATTTGTTGATGTTGGTGGCCAGTTGGGTGGCGTCTCATTTATAACCGTTGCATTTGCCCAAACAGGTGCCTGAAAGAGGTGTTCACTGCTGTCCATGCAAAAGTTTTGATCTTTTAAGACAAACTTGATGGGAGAATGTGCACACCTGCACAGAGACTCTGACCTAAACAATCAAACATTTTGGAGACAGGGGAAATTAGAGACGCAGATGGTGAGGTGGTGAACTGAAGCCAGATTGTCGAAATGAAATGTGAGAGGCATCATTATACCTATAATGATGCCTCTCATTCATTTCATTTCACTTCAAATCTCACATTACTTACAGGTGCACTTCATCATAAACATCAGATCCAACAGTTTTATTTGTGCTTGTCCCAGTGAACCAAGACTCTTCCATAAGCATCTTTGAATTAGAAACGATATAAGCCAACTCAAATGTCAAATCAAATCCCACTCAATATTTCATCTGCGCCGTCTCACCATCACATACCCTACTCCCTCAGCATTATGCTACTGACACTCTCGGTCAGCTGTGGAAGGCACAAATCAAACAGTATTAAATAACTGCAGAACCGAGTGCCAGTGGTTTTCAATTATATTCCTATTACTGTGCATATAATATCACCAAGTGTGACTTTACTTTTCAGGTAGTTTTAACATGTAAAACACAATTGTACACACACAGAACACACTGGAGACACTGCAGGAACTGCAACACGCACTCCAGTCATTCACCTCCATATTCACCACCTGTGTAAATTGCCAGTGACCACTCTCACATAATCATTACACTCTTATTTTGAGTCCTAATCATAATGCAGGACTAGATCACCTTGCAAAAGCTTAAATACTGTAAATAGATAAACTGTGTTCAGATATCTAACATATATAAATGATATCTCACAGTGGGGGATACCACCGACGGTCATGATCATTTTTGCAAGATGTGAAGCAGTCAGTCTGACGCTGTTAATACTGCAGGGACACCCGGCACTCACTATAAAGACCCACTGATCAGCAGACTTATTTCTATGCATCAGCATGTATGAGGTGCTTTGCATTGATCATTTATGGTTGAAGGTAGATGACAGGATATGAGGCTAATCCATGAGATGGAAATTCAAAGTAGGTTTGGGATTTATAAAAGCAAATTGCGCACTAGCAGGCGTACACATGGTCAAAATGTTTTCAGTTCACATCATTTCCAGCTTTTGTCCATACATACAAATTTAGCATGAACTCTACACACTGCTTTAAAAATGAGACCCGTGTTTTTGTAGTCAATCGAATGTAAGATCATGTAAGTTACCACTAAAAGTAGGAAAGGGCTGTCAGTGCAGGTCAGGCTGTGTGTTAAGCATATATACATGACTATGGTTGAATGAGGGGACACAATATGCCTATTAGAGCCTGTTATCAGGGGCAACTTTGGCTCAGAGGTAGAGCGGGTCGTCCACTAATAGGAAGATTGGTGGTTTGATGCCTGGCTCCTCCAGTTGGCATGTCAAAGTATCCTTGGCCAAGACACTGACCCCCAAATTCCATTTGAGTGTGAGTGGATGTGAATGGTTACTGAGTAGCAGGTGGCACCTTGTATGAAAGCCTTGTCCACCAGTGTGTGAATGGGTGCATGTGATATGTTCTGTAAAAGTGGTCAAAAGACTAGGAAAGCGTTATGCAAGTGCAGTCCACTTAACCAGTGTAGACAGGCTATATGAAAACAAACCTTGGATACGGTGTCCAATGCAACACCCTCCCTAACTACCTCTCCCCTCCCAAACAAAGAAGAGTTGAACCTCACTCAGTTGTCCCTTCCTTCAAGATAAAACGGCTGACTTATTGATCTGTTATTGTGCCTAACTTTAGTGGATCACAACATATCAGGTATGAAATTAATCTGCAGATGTTTATGTTCAAAACAAGACTAAACTTCTCTATGGATGTAGGTTTTTGAGCCGCAACAAAGGCCAAAATGTTGCCCGTGACAGACTAGGTAAGGCTTGTTTTTAGCCTAGCTGATGTCGGGTGTTGTATCAAAGTCTGTTCCCCATTGTATAGTGCTTCCCTCTTGTTAATGCATAGAAGCCTCCTCAGTGGTTAGAGTTAGACATAAGATTTGGTTCAAGTTTAGGTAGCAGGAAACACTTAGACAGGGAAACAGTCTTGGACAGAACACCAGAAATGCCTCTATGCTTCTGCTATGTGACTTTGTTGATCAGTTGCAGCTCTTACAGTTAATAGGACTGAGGAGTCAGCTGTCACTGATGGTATGAACTAGGTTTTTTAACAATTCTGATCACTGCAAAAAAGAGACATCCTTGAGCACGCAATCATAAATGTGCATAAAAAGTATTCGGCCAATTGGTCCAGTAGTATGTGGGATTAGCTGCGGACAGACGGATACACAAGGAGACACATGGCAAAGATAAAGGAAGCTAATGAAGACAGAAGAATCACAGTGTCTACACATATCTTGCTGGATCTTATCCCACTAAGCACTGGGAGACACTGTCGCATGGCTGACAGGAAGCTCAGTGTAAGTTCAATCAGGAAGACTTTCTTTATGCTACATCCATTCACAATTCTGTCTCTATCCCACTCTCATCGCTTCCACCAATCAAACTTTGCCACGATCTCCTTCAGCCATTCATGTTGCTGCTGTCAAACTTTAAATCTGTTCTCCTCTTTGCTCCTGTCAGCTGTCATTTTAGGCGGAGGTGTCGCACCCTCCTCCACCTCATTCACCTCCAGTCACCTTATCCAGAGCCCAGAAGGAGCTCATCAAAAGCCCATTCCTCTCCACATCCAGATCCTCAGCTCCCTCTTCATCTCATCTTATCACCACCACCAGCGTCTAGACTCCATAGGGGGTATCTCTTATCTATCTACTATGTCTTCACCACCCTCCTGGAATATATGACATCACGATGGGATCTAATCTCCAAAGACTTTTCACATGTCTCATCTTAGGTGCACATAAATAAATATTCTTTTTTCTCAGAGCGAGTCTCTCCTGATTAAAATACAGACAGCCATAACAGTCACACTCACATTCACTATTTTTTTTTATGTATTTATGAATAACTCTTCACAAGATTTTGCTCACAGCACACTCAACAACTGCCTCAATTTTTCTAGGACATGTTAAACTTAACACACAAATGACTGTCAAAGAGGTGAAAAACAGTGTAAATGAGTGCACGATGGGGCTCCCAGTTATGTCAGATCACAAATGGTTGTATTCTGTGAGTAGACGATAAACTTTTCATATGGTATCAGTTTGGCTGATGGGCCTGGAACCTTTGACCTGCAACAGTAATTGCCACAAGCTTATATTTTTGTTTTTCTCCTTAACAGATGCTCACAGTCGATCCCCGATGATGAGATGTAGTTTAAAAAATGCCAGGACAGATGGAGACCATTTTCTCAGCCCCCACTGCAATTGCACCAAACCAAATACTGCTGGCTTTTCACACTATGATTTTAGGCGTTTATATATGGGTCTCAACGCTGGTGTTTTCATGCAGCGTTTCTATTAAGACATAAGTCAAGTTAATGTGTGCAGCCCTTGAATATAGTTAGAGTCTCAAAGGCTTCACTGTGCCGGCATTATGAAACAATAAATTAAAACGATAAATGAAAATGACAATCCACAATCTCAGGCCTTCAGTGAAAGTAAGAAAACCCCCCACTAAAATCTCATTACACAAAATACACCAGCAGTTCAGTCTTCTCTTCAACTAAAGCAGCGAAAACCACCATGCACAAGCTTTTCACAGTACAGTAGCATATACTGTAAGAATATGTTCCAGCATCTAATGGTTCAGAAACTGTGATTCTAGTGCAGCAGCTATGACATAGGAAAAAAGCTATTCCGGGGGTGAAAATGAGCCTTGAATACCAGTGGTTGATGTGACCTTAAAAACATAGTGGAAATAATTTACAGAGCAAATGATGAAGTTGAAAAGTACACGTTGGCCTAGAATAAGGTTTTATGAGAGAAAAGAAGCTCTAAAAATAAAAAGGGACACAAAATGCCCACAAAGAGACACAAAAGGACTTCAAGGAGGGACAAAACAAGCACAAAGGTGCAGAACGACTACAGAGAGACACAAAACAACCAGAAAAGACACCAAAAAGAACACAAGTAGACACCAAATGACCTCAAGGACATACAAAAGGACTTCAAGGAGAGACCAAACAACCACAAAGGTGCAGAAAGACTTCAAAGAGACACAAAACAACCAAAGTAGACACCAAAAAGAACACAGGAAGATGCCAAATGACCTCAAAAGAAACACAAAAGGACTTCATGGACACACAAAACAACCACAAAAAGGTGCGGAACAACTACAATGAGACACAAAATGCCTACAAAGAGACACAAAACGACCAAAAGAGACACCAAAAAGAACACAGAGAGAAGCAAATCATCTCATAGAGACACAAAATGACTTCAAGGAGACACAAAATGACCAAAAGAGACACCAAAAAGAACACAGAGAGATGCAAATCATCTCATAGAGACACAAAATGCCTACCAAGAGACACAAAACGACCAAAAGAGACACCAAAAAGAACACAGAGAGATGCAAATCATCTCATAGAGACACAAAATGACTTCAAGGAGACACAAAACAACCACAAAGGCACAGAACAACTACAGAAAGACACAAAACAACCAAAAAAGACACCAAAAAGAACACAGGGAGACGCCAAATGACCTCAAAGAGACACAAAAGGACTTCAAGAAGACACAAAACAACCACAAAGAGGTGCAGAACGATTACAATGAGACACAAAATGCCTACTAAGAGACACAAAATGACTAAAAGAGACACCAAAAAGAACACAGGAAGATGACAAATGACCTCAAGGAGACACAAAACAACGTCAAAGAGGTGCGGAACGACTACTGTGAGGCACAAAATGCCTACCAAGAGGCACAAAATGACCACAAGAGACACCAAAAAGAACACAGAGAGATGCCAAATCATCTCATGGAGACACAAACGGACATCAAGGAGACACAAAACAACCACAAAGGCACAGAACCACTACAGAGAGACACAAAACAACTAAAAAAGACACCAAAAAGAACACAGGGAGACGCCAAATGACCTCAAAAACATCCAAAAGGACTTCAAGGAGAGACCAATTAACTACAAAGAGACACATGATAAAAAACAAACAACAACAACAACAACAAAGAAATGCAAATCTACCTCTAAAGCCCTATTTGCACAGGACTGGGACTGCCCCCCGAAATTGAGGTTTGCATCATCAGATAGAGACTCCCCAGGTGACTGAGATTCTTCAACTCAAGCTGTTGTTTTTTATTTGTTGGTTGGATGGTTGGTTTTCTTGTCAGTCAGTGTGCAGGGTATTTCTGGGGACGTTTTGGTTTCCAGAAGCACACTGCACACTGACTGACTGGAAGCGATACATTTACAGCTCACAGCAACTTAACACGATACCGCCACTCACAAATTAAAGTCACAGATGACCACCACAGTTATTACAAATCATATGAGGCCTGCAGGTAATACCAGTCAAACAGGTGCAAATAGGGCTCAAGAGAAGCCGAACGACCACAAAGAGACACAAGATGAGTGTTCTGTGACATTTTATGGTTTAGGATTATATCGCACAGCGTTCAGTCTGATTGTCTTGCCTTTTTTGTGATTAATTTTAGTTTAGTTCAGTTTTTTTGATGCACATACTGAGACTATGACTGAGAGTGATAGTGCTGTCTCTGGGTTTGTGAGTGAGAGCAAAAGGGTTAAGGTTAGATGAATAGAAAAGTAAGGAGGAGCAAAGTGAAGGCAGAGCCCAGGAGAGATGTCTGTGCAGACTCAACTCTTCCCTGCTGGACCGGGCCGTATGCTTTACCTCCCCCTACCCTAGAGAGGGGAGATTGTCAGCGGCACAGCCATGATGAGAATCTCCCGTTCCACTACATCCCAAAGGCGCTCTATTGGATTGAGATCTGGTGACTGTGGAGGCCATTGGAGCCATTGCAGAAGATGGGTACACTGTGGTCATAAAGGGATGGACACGGTCAGCAACAATACTCAGGTAGGCTGTGGTGTTTAAACCATGCTCAGTTGGTACTAAGAAAATCTCCCCCACACCATTACACCACCAGCAGCAGCCTGAACCGTTGATACAAGGCAGGATGGATCCATGCTGTCATGTTGTTTACACCAAATTCTGACCCTACCATCTGAATGTGGCAGCAGAAATCCAGACTCATCAGACCAGGCAACGTTTTTCCAATCTTCTATTGTCCTGTTTTGGTGAGCCTGTGTGAACTGTAGCCTCAGTTTCCTGTTGTTAGCTGACAGGAGTGGCACCTGGTGTGGTCTTCTGCTGCTGTAGCTCATCTGCTTCAAGGTTGGACGTGTTGTTGCTTCAGAGATGGTCTTCTGCAGACCTTGGTTGTAACCAGTGGTTATTTGAGTTACTGTTGCCTTTCTATCATCTTGAACCAGTCTGGCCATTCTCCTCTGACCTCTGGCATCAACAAGGCATTTTGGCTCACTGGATATTTTCTCTTTTTGGGACCATCCTCTGTAAACCCTAGAGATGGTTGTGTGTGAAAATCCCAGTAGATCAGCAGTTTCTGATATACTCAGACCAGCCCGTCTGGCACCAACAACCATGCCACATTCAAAGTCACTTAAGTCACATTTCTTCCCCATTCTGATGCTCGGCCTTAATGCAGTTGCGTTAACAAGTAGTCTAACAGGTGCACCTAATAAAGTGTCCAGTGAGTGTATATATAAGCACAAGCAAAGTAAGAGCCCAGCAAGCATTTTTTGGTTTAAAAAACGTCTAATAGCCGTCTACATGAAGACCTGACGTCTAGGCTAAATCACGGCTGAATTTGGGCTGTCAGTGAAAATTTGGTAGACATCTAACCATAGCCAAAGTGTAGACGTCATCAATTATACGGCTATGTAGAGACCATGTCCAAAAAATGGAGATAAACATATTTAATTTACTGTTGACTCTCCATATGTGATTGAATATTATACCGCACGCCATCTGCAATGGCGAAAATTACATTTAATCAATTTCAAAATTAAATCGGCTAGATTTGGGTTACATGTAGCTAGACTAAATCGGAGCTAAATATAGCCAATACATTTAAATCACAACTATTGCTTGCTGGGAGGCTGTGATATAAGCAGAGCCAAATGAGCAAAAGCATGAGTGTGTATGAGTGTGTGTATACATGGAAGGGAGCTTGTCTTTAAGGGCCATTTTTGTGGTCAAGAAATCTTTCCCATTTCAAATAACACATTTCTATCCAGCCCAGGAGAGAGAAGGATACCAGTTCATATGCTGCCACCTTAGCAAGCAGGTTATGTCAGTCTGTAACTGATGGTGCATGAGCTGTCTTCCATCGTTGACTGAGCAGTCTCCGACCTAGCATAATAGTGGTCTGGACCCATTCAGTGTAGACAGAGGTAATTGTGTCTCTTAGGGTGGAAGGGTCTCCCAACAGAAATAAACTGAAGCTAAAGGGGACTTCCTGGTCAATAATTCCCTGGATGCAATCATGAACTGATGTCCAAAGATCACGTACTTTGGGGCAATCCCATAAGACATGAGTTAACGTAGCTTCATCAGGGCACTTCAAGGGTCACCTTTAAGCTTAATATTCACAGGGAGTCCAATACATTCTGTTAATAATATTTTAAATAGTGGGGATAGGAGCCTTTATGTCTGCATCCAGGGGCCCATTATCTCATAAGCTTATCAGCATGTAAAAGGCTGCAGACCTCTCGCAGGTGTGCGCACTAATTCAAAGACAAGCATAAGAAGACTCTTTGACTCCATTAGTCTGGAAATGTGGCTGCTTACAAAACAACAGACCCTCTCCACACCCCGACATCTCTTCATGTCCCTCTGTTGCCTCTTGAATTCACCTCATCGCTTCAGCAGATCTGTGTTTCTTTTCCCCCCTAACCTAATGCATTATTCATTCTCATGTTCACGGGCTTTCTCCCATCCTGTGCTTGATCAATAAAACATACCTGTGTGCTTGCTCCCTCACCTCACCATCCTCTCGTCTTGTTCCTGATGCCAAACCGTGAGTCCACACTGAGCTGATAAAACAACATGGATGGATGGCCTTTTCAAACTGAGAGAAAATGACTACATTTCAGGCCATCTCTTGTCTGTGTGAGTTGTGTCTCTAACTTGGGTAGTGAAAGGAAGTCACTGTAGTTATGACTGTCTTAGAGTCTTTTCCCTCAAACCCAGAAAAGGTGTCTTTGCCAAACAATGCTTGCAAGAGATAGTTGTTGTTTGTTTGTGTTTGTTTGTCCAATCAAAAAAGGAAGCACAGCCCAGAATATTGTATCACCACAGAATAATTTCAAGGGTACCAGGCTTGGTCAGTATCCTGCAAAATACAGGTGAGCACATTAAGCTGTTAGAACACATTTCTGTACCACTTATAGTGGAATCCACGTGGTTGAAGATTCCACTTGAATGTCTGCAATCACTATATGGACTTTGCTGAGGACGAAAGGGTCACCAATCACTGGTAGTGCCTCTTATGTTTGAACTTTACGATGACCTGGACTGATGAAAACTCTTCAAAATACTGTGAAAAAACCGTCACCAGGAAGGCTGGCATATAAAATTCCTCATCACCTTGATGCATAGGCAGAGACTTCAGACTGGGAAAAAAGCTTCACTACACCACAAAAGTATTTGGCCATCCAAAAGGTACACTTGTTTGTGATTGCTTAACATTAAAGGAGCAGTGTGAAGGATTTAGTGGCCTCTAGCAGTGAGGATTGCAGATTGAAACCAGCTGAAACTTCTCCCATGTGCCAAGTGTGAACTGCCAGTTAGAATTTCTTTACTGAAATCTGTTTATTGTTCAGGAGGTTTTTACAAGGAGTTGAATTATCTGCAGACGTCTCTAGTTCTACAAAACAAATGCACCAGTTGATTCAAACCAGTAAAATTGATTGCTCTATCTAGAGCCAATAGTGGGGTTTCCATCCACCGATTTTTATTCGCATTTTCAAAAATTGCGAAAAAAAACTTGGATGGAAACGCCAGAAATTCTAAAAAAGGCAGAAAATTCGCAAAAAGGTTTTTACGCTTGGAGGGGGTGGATTTGTCAGCGTATCGATAAAAGGAAAATGCAAATTTTTGCTATGGAAACAGGTTTTGCGAATAAACAATGACGTACCGGCACAGATCCTCAAATGTGGCCCTTGACATACGGAAATGTTTCAGCCAGAGTTTTTGATTAGCCGTTGTTCTTGCAAGGTTTATTCCTTTTTTTCTCTACCCCCTTATGCTTGCCTGGTTATTTAAACAATAACTGTTTATTTTATTGTGTTTTTATGTACAAAGCACTTTGTTACACTGGTTTTGATAAGTGCTATACTAACAAACTTCATCATATTATTATTGTTGTTGTTTTTTCTAACAATCTGTTTATTGATATTTTTCAAATAGAGCAGATAGAAAACACAGTAATATGGGTCAATCCTAAAAAGATATTAAAATAAGAACAAAACAAAAACAAAACAGGACGAAGACAAGACAAATACTACAAACCAAATTAGTACCCAGAACGAGACAAAGAACAAAACAACATAGGAATAAAATTAGAATATAAAAATATGTAGCTGTGCATGCATGATGATAAAAATGACATAAAATACTAAAACATAATGTAACGATTGTTGGTTGGACAACTGCCTGTCACATTACAGTTTAATAGGAGTATCAGGAGTATCTGGAAAGTCCAGCTCTTGTATATACTCGATAAAAGGATCCCACATCATGCACAGTTTCCTCAGAGAGCCCCTTATTATGCACCTGATTCTTTCCAGTTTGACAAAATTAAGGACTTTCCTTATCCATAGAGTGTGTGAAGGATATATTTGGGACTTCCATTGAGTAACACCAAGCTTCTGGCATGTGGGGTCACAAAGTGCTGTAAAGGCTGCTAAGTTACATCAGACATTGCAATCATAGTATTAGGTTCAACAGATTTATCAGTAACCCTTGATAGTGATCTACAGATTTCCCCCCAGTACCAGTACCAGAACATGTGTACATGGCTCACTGGTGCTTGGCTACACAAGTCTGCTTCACTTCTTCTTCTTTATAGATCTTAGAGAGCCTAACCTTCATGAAATGGGCACAGTGTACTATTTTGCACTGGATCAGTCCATGTTTTGCACAGATAGATGATTATGTACTTTATCAAGGACACCCTCCCAGTAGCCATGTTTCCATCAGCCTGTTTAGATGCGCATCTAGAAGTACCGCATCGGAAAATTATGATGGAAACGCCAAAATTCAAATTAAAATCCCCTGATTCGCACAAACTAAAATACGCTCACTTTAGCCAGGTTTTGGTTGATTAAAAAAAATGTTGATTCACAAAACGGAGGATAGAAACAGTTATGTTTGAATTAAGTCTGACGTAGCGCACCAGTCTCCATGGTGATATCCACACTCCGGGTCGGGAAGGCGGTAATGCATTTACAAGCTGGTTGCCAACCGCCAGAAAACGTAGAAGAAGAAGAATGCGAGACTTGTTTTGTTTCCGGCTCTTGTGCGAGTTCGTAGTTTTCACCAAAGTCCGTACATTTAATGGAAACACACAGGATTCGTATTTTTTTTAATGCGCATTTCCCAATGATTGAATCACTTTTGGATGAAAACATAGCTACTGTTCCTCAGGCATCTCCTCTCCCAGATCCACTTCCCAAGGGAATTAATTTGAGCATATATAGATGACATCATTCCTTTCAGGGCAGATACTGGCTTAAGGAATGTGTCCAAAGGTGAATCAACTGGCAATTTAGGAAACTGAGGAAATGTTCTACTAACAAAACTATGAATCTGGTGATAACTAAAGAAGTGTTGTTGTAGGTATTAATTGTCCAGATAACTGTTGGACAGGAGCATAGATATTTAAGATATATAGATATTTATTTAGATAGTTATTAAAATATAGGTCTTATAAACAGCTCATTCTCAGGCAACAAAAACACAACCTTTCCTTTTTTTAGGTGATTATATACTATATTCCATTTCTGCCAGTATATCCCCCTAAACCCTCCACACTGGACCTTTAAATTGCTTCTAAATCAGCTTCCACTGTTCTTGGAAAGCTTCCCACAAGATTTTGGCTGCAGGGATTTGCTTGGTTTGGCCCAGTGTTGGCCCACTTTCACCAGCTGACATGTAGTCAGCATTCCAGTTCATCCACTTCACTTGTGGGGGCACAGAAAGGGAAGGTAATTGTAAGAAAATCATGATGTAATGTCATCGTTATCTTCATTGGAAAGATGGCAACTTATGACAATGATAGTGTCACATTAAAAAGTTATTGAGCTATTCAGTACGACACATTCTACTGCAAATGTAGAAAGGCAGACATTTGGGCTCATCGTAGCAGCAAAAGCACAGGTGGAATTTATAACAGCTCGTTTCAGGGTCCTGGTTTCGTGCATACTGGCTCACTGGGACACTTAAAGGAACTGAGGCCTCGTTAACGAAATTTGTTCCACCTGTGCTTTTTCTGAAGAGGTAAAACTCCAGTAACACCTGTAGTATGCACCGTGCACCTCGTAAGTGGGTGAAGCTGTACTGGAAATCCCTGCTCTACATTGTGACAAATAGAAATGTGTGCTGTGGAGGTCTATGGAGAATGCTGCATGGCTGTGTGCTTGATTGCATGCACCTGTTGACTGAGGCGGCTGAACCTACTTATCACAAGCAGTGTCCACTCGTGCATTGATCATATCTTGAATCTCGTTACTCAAAAGAAAAGCAGATTTAGGCCTAGTCCACACGAGCACGGGTATTTTTAAAACCAAACTTTTTTGGCCTCCAGTTTTAAAAACATCTGCGTCCATACGAGCGGTGTAATAAAAATACCTCCGTCCACATGACACCACAAATTCCACTATCAAGCAATGTAATACACATGCCAAAGCAGCACAAGCATCCTAAACTAGACTAAATAACTCTGGTTATCCTGTCCACACATGACTGCTGACACCGGACTTTTCCAAAAAGTTCACCCTGGACTCTGGTTACAGGGACCCAAAACTGTGGTTACGTGTGGATGAAAGGCCAAACTGTGAGCAAAGAGTCACGGTTTTATAAATACCCGGGTTGGTGTGGACAGCCCCTAAGGGCTCATTTATGCTCAACGTTAAATACAGATCCGGATACGGACGGAGCCTCCTGTCCGTGCTCTGCGTTCATTTCGTCCGTATTTCTGCATGTTTCCATAAAGCTTACGGATACGGGCCAAACGGAGCAGTACCACCGGGAACCGTGGGGGCAGTGTTGCTGTCACTACCCGATACGTTGCTCTAGTGAGACACGAAGAAGAAATAGCAATTCAATTTCTCTCATCGGCAGTACTAGAGAAAAGAATTCTCCGTCCTCCAGTCGTGATGTATTTAACAGCCTCACCGACCACCACCTCCTACAACGCTGCCTCTGTTTTTATCTTTTATGCAAGAGGTACATTATCAATATCTCCTCCACAGTCGCCATGTTTGTTTTTGAGTTTGTTGTTGTCATAAACTTTTGACGCTGGGCTGCCCCCTGGTGGATATATTGGTTAACATCCATGCCAACGTAAAGGGCGCATGGAAGTATGTGGGCAGTGACGGTAACATCGTTTGAAACGGACGTATACATTTTTGTATGTAAAGGGAGCATAAATGAGCCCTTAGACTCGGAAAAGAAACCCAGTTTTTAAAATGGCTTGGAAATGAGGCACCCAAATATCTTAACAATAATCAGTGTAAAGAAGCTTCCACATCTACACAGTGAATCTCAACAGAAAGTTTTACAGTGAACAAAAAAAGTTTGCTTGTCTGGTTTGACTTTGCAGCGACCGTGTCAAATTGAAAGGTCACACTTGGCTGCCTCTCCTGCATGTGGCCATCCGTCAAATCCTGGCTGCCCTTGTTTAAATCCCCACCAATCAACTGACACAACAAATTACAGCACAATTTGTAAGCAGCAGAAAATCACTTCTACCTGAATACATTTCTACATTTTTCAGGATGAGAAGTAGAAAAACACAAATGACAAACTGACTATTTAATACTCCTGCGATTGCTTTTCCACAATGTCACACGTTATGTAACCTTTGATTTACGATCCGAAACCATTAATTCTCTTTTCATGCTTAAGTGTGGTGCCAACATTACCGTCTGACTGCAGCCTGGCATGAAATGAATACACACTGCTCCTTTGGCAAAACCTTGAGGTGTCAGTGGAGCTTCTCTTAATTGATTTTCCAGCGTGCCAAATTATTTTATCAGGTTTATTAATGATGTATACGGTTATATTTCTCCCCCTTCTCTCGTGTAGTTATTTTTCGTGCTCTTAAACATTGAAATATTAAAATTTAAAAAATGGCTTGAGGTTTAAGGTTAATTTTTTTGTCAACAAGTGAGGACAAATGTGTTTCTGTGTTTCTGCCTGCTTTAATTTCATGTCTGTTTGGTTCATAGACTGTGTGCAAAGATGGACGACATGTCTCTACTTCCTTCCACTGCACAGAAATTAAGCAAACATGTCACGGATACCAGCACTGCCATCCTGTGCTAGTGATGTCATTTAAAGTCACAGTCTGCACAGCAGCAATAGGTCGTTGACATTTTGATGTTTTGACATGTCACAGTAGGAAAAGCATGATGTAAATAATTGAAATTAGGGAAGGCTTCATTCCATTTAGCTGCTTTGATTTCAGGGTCCTGGTATTGTGTGCATGCCGGCTCACTGTCACTCTTCTAGGACTTTTGAACAGAACAGAGCCATTGTTAGTGTTACTGGTAACATGTGCTTTTCCTACAATGACAGGCCAAAAAATCTGCTGTGAAAAAGCTCTTTCAGGAGGTGGGGCTGCGCTGTCGAGTTTCTGACCATTTACCCGTCAGACCAAGGGTATGGTTGCAAACAAGTGAATGCAGGTGAGTGACCATTGTCTGCTGAGGCGATAGTGGTGCTAAATGTGGGCAGTGCTGGATGTGACCACGCCCCCAGAAGATGTGCCAGGCTTCGAGGCCAATTTTGGTAGCTCCTGAAAAGTGAAATTACAGTGAAATTACAGCTTCCAGGTTCGTCACATGAGGACATTGGGCATAAAAAGACTTTCCCATTGACTTACATTGTGAAAGAGATGTCTGTAAATCAGTGGATACAAGTTTTTGAGTGGTATAACCCTCATGAAATGACTTGTTTCACCATCTGGATTTGATCCATTCAGTCTGATAACATTTTGAAAGTCTAGAAGATCCACACAGATAATCATTTTACTATCATTCAAGTTAGCTGCTCAGCTGCTGGAGGTCGCAGTAGTGCGCTTGCTCTATGGGCTCAATGATGCAGAAGCAGCGCAGATCATTCTTACCTAGCTATTAACTTAATTTTATGAGCTAAATAGCTTTTTGTTTATTAGGTTCTTTTTATACCTTTTATCCTATCTTACTGTTTTAGTCCCTCAGTTTTTAGCTCCATTGTTTCCTCATGGGGGCCTACCACACTGAGAGTTGTTCCTGGTCTCTCGATGGGGGTGCCGTTGGGAGACCACTCTGACCTGGGTGGCTGAAGGGCACTGCACCTCGGTGTGGAGCCTCATGTCTGCCCGGGTCGGGGTGGTCTCTGTGGCGGCGCTCCCTGTGGCCGTGGACCGTGGGCCCTCACAGTGTGGACTGCCCCCAGAGGTGGCTTTTTCCTTGCCTCGGGTCTCGGTGCTTGGCCATGTCTCTTTAGTGATAGCTAGTGTGTGTGTATGTCTGTGTGTCTGTGTCTGTGTGTCTGTGTGTCTATGTGTGTGCGTATGTGTATGTTTACGTATCTCTATGTGGGGTGGGAGGGTTGGGTTTTCTCTTTTCTTTTTGTTTTCTGTTTTGGATCTTTGTTGTTTTTAACCTCTGTGAGGCACTTTGTGTTACTGTCGTATGAAAAGTGCCATATAAATAAAGTTGATTTGGTTTGATAAATTTAATCCGCAACAGCTGAATGTTTTGGCTCCATGCGCTACTGAGCAACTTTCATAGGAATGAATGGGATCCTGCCTCCAACTCTGTATCCCGTTCTCTTTATACATCTGTGGGTGTGACTAATGTTAGCTAGCTTCCTAAAAAACACTGAGAAATATAATGTTAGCAATGGAAAATGTACCAGACATTTTCCATTTTCTTTCGTTCCATATCTGTCTCCTGACTCACGGCCAGCCTTTCAGCATTTCTTACATGGAGCAGTTATGCATTTTTATGGCCAATATCACAACATTTTGACGAGTTAGCACATGGCAACAATCAGTGTCGCCTCCACACATGCTTGGCTGTTGGTTAAGGCTTTGCTTGCTGATCAAAGTTCACCAAAGTTGGACTCCACGCGATGTGAGATGCATCTTTGTTTTGCCACCAGAAGTTAATGTTATATTTGCCCCTTCACTCTCACTGAATGAAAGTGAACGGGGGGAGCCCAGTAGCTCGCCTACTAGAGTGGGTACTCCATGTACTTAGGCCGTGTCCTTACCAAAGCGGCTCAGGTCAATGCCAACCTGTGGCCTTTTGCTGCCTGTCATCTCCTCTCTCTCCCCCTCTCTTAAAGGGAAATTTCAGTTTATTTCAACCTGTCTCCTATCGTCCTAAATTTGTTTCAAGTGACTAGTGACATAAAAATAATAGTTAGCATGTTAGCCGTTAGCCTAGATACAGCCATAGCGTCAGACCTGTTAAAACGTAAGTGAACGGGCAACCTTCAAGTGCAAAGTTAGTCCACTAAACAAGCTTTTTTTCCACAAAGACCGCCTCATATCGTTAGGATAAATGTCAGAGAACATATAGAAAATGACATGTAAACTTGTTGTCTTACCTTACCGGTGTGCTGCCATGTTTGTTTACCATTTAGCTCTGCTTTCCAAAGTGCAGCCGAAATATCGCGAAAACAAGCAGCGATCTCATAGCGTGCCTGAACAAGCAGCAACAGCTTGGAAGGCAGAACCGGACAGTAGCCTGAATGGAGGAGGAGAGAGAGAGAGAGGCGCAACAGGTAATGTTAGAGGACGAGAGAGGAGGAATGGCTGCGGCAAGGCTGCGTAGCTCTGGAGATTGGTGGTGTACCTGTGAATGCTGTGCCCCAGTGCCCACAGAAAAGGAATGCCTCTGTTACAAGGAATGGCACCGCTTGCAGCCTTATTTTCAAGGTCTGAATGTGACCGAGGACGAGACACCTCCACCTGGAGTAACGTTAGTATCCAGCTGGGCTTTATCTAGAGCTGGCGAGATATATTTCGGCTGCACTTTGGAAAGCAGAGCTAAATGGTAAACAAACATGGCAGCACACCGGTAAGGTAAGACAACACGTTTACATGTCGTTTTCTATATGTTCTCTGACATTTATCCTAACGATATGAGGTGGTCTAACTTTGCACTTGAAGGTTGCCCGTTCACTTACGTTTTAACAGGTCTGACGCTATGGCTGTATCTAGGCTAACGGCTAACATGCTAACTATTATTTCTATGTCACTAGTCACTTGAAACAAATTTAGGACGATAGGAGACGGGTTGAAATAAACCGAAATTTCCCTTTAATCTGTCCTATCAAATACAGGCAAAAAGCCAAAGCCAAAACAATCATTAACAAAAGACAGCAACGAAACAGACACCAATGAAAAAAGGCGTCCTTTCACATCAGCATGATACGCAGCCGGCGGTGGCCCACTGTCAGGCGGAAATGCGGCGGGACAACAGCATGAGTTAAGGTGGCAGAAGTCCATGTAGGGCAGGTGGGAGGGATGGTGGATGGGTCCAACAACCACCATCTTTCACCTGGGAGGACAGTATTCATTCCTGTATGATTGTGAAGTCAAACCCTGTTCTTTTTTTCTTAACCCAACCACCTACTTGTGTTGCCTAAACCCAACCACGTGTGTGTGTTGGCAAAGCGTTTTCAGGAACTCTGACTTCAGGAGGTGTTCCAGTTGGAATTTCCGATCAGGACCTCTGTAATATGTCTCTCTGTTTGGACCAACCATGCTTGATGAAAGATTTTTTTTAACTTTAAATATCTGTATGGGGCTTGGAAATGCCAAAATTATCCTCTTTAAAAAATGAGAAAATATCATAAAATCCTTCAAGTCAATGGGCCTGATCCAGAAGGTTGTATTTGCTAAAATATTAGACACTGATAAATAATTTTACACAAATTATACCATCCATTTTTTATCACCTGAAGTAGTTGCCAGCCTTCCCTGTTGAATCACTGCAAGCTTAAATATTTATCCACAGAAGAACATGAGACTAAAGCTTGGTCGTCAGCTGAGGCAACAAGTCCTTAAAACTGGAGACGTCCCAGCCACCCAGTGTCGTGCCAGACAAAGAGGATTCCCTCAGTGATACATCACAAACAAACCAAAGATGTTTTCTCTTGTCACGGGCGGTTAAAACATTTTTTAAACTACTTTGTGGCTTGAAATGTCATTGTTGTCACTGCTGCTGGCCTGTAGATGTTATATGTACAGCACTGGTAGACTCAGCTAATGACAGCATCACTTTGTTGAATGATTTAAGTGCTGGAGACTCCAGCAGGATGCTGAATGACCTCCAGGTCCATGCCATGTGTTGAGTGCAACCTCAGGGCTGGTATTAATGTTTAAAGATGTTCTTGAGTTGAGGGTCTGTAGACTGTATGACAGGCTCACATATGCATGCACAATTCATGTCCAGATTTTATATTTTTTATATGAGGGGGCCATGGCTGTTGTTCCAGCACTGTGGTCAAAATTTCAGCCATACAAGTGTCGTGAGATCAAGAGTAAATTTCTCGCAGATATTCAAGTTCCCCAAATCCAGCTGATGGTGATCCCCTGACTTCTGCTCTGGCGCTACAGCGAGGTTGAGATTTGTGTTGTTTTTTTTTTTACTGAAATGTCTTGACAGCGTTTCCATGGCATGTGGTACAGAGTTAAATGTCCTCCCTCAGATGAATTATGAGAACTTTTGAGGGTTTTCTATGCAGGATTGTCAGTTACTGTCTTAAAACACCCTCGCCAGGGAATGCAAAAGTAAAAGCAAACCCGAATTTCACTCTCGTGTGGCATCTCACCTCAGTATGTTCACGTTTTTTCGTGTACTGTGTCTCCTGGTTGCCTGCTGCTTATGGCCTGGTTATTTCCTTTTTTATAGAGCCCCGACCTCACCTGAGCGCTGTGGGGGGTACACACCCAAACATGCCTCGAGCACAGAAAATAAGAAGAAAGTAAGAAAACCCAGGCAGAGAAAAATACACCGCCACACACTGAGAGTGGGTCATAAGTGATGATTGAGAGGGATTATTTCTGTATGAGTCCAGAGATTGTTTTAAGGAAAATCCTGCACCATCAAAATTTTCATTTAACAACATTTTCAACTGTACTTTGTGTTTTGCAAACATTTGCATGCGAATAAGCTAAACCTCAAACAAGGGGTCTTCCTTCCTCAAGCTCAGGTCCTTTACCAGAGACCTGGGAGTTTGAGGGTTCTGCGCAGTATCTTAGCTGCTCCTAGGATTGCACCCTTCTGGACAGAGACCTCAGATGTGGTAGGAATCTGCTGGAGCCACTCTCCCAGTTTGTGGGTCACAGCCCAGAGTGCTCCAATTGCCACTGGCACCACTGCTGCCTTTACTCCCCACATCTTTTCTAGCTCCTCTTTCAGCCCTTGTTTTTTTTTTTTCAGCTTCTCGTGTTCTTTCTTCCTGATGCCTTCATCTGTTGTTTGTTGATCAACACGATGTCCGGTCGGTTAGCCATCACCAGTTTGTCAGTCTGGATCTGGAGGTCCAACGGGATCTAAGCTCGGTCTTTCTCAACCACCTAAGGAGGTGTCATCCATTCTGACCTTGTGACATCCAGCCCATACTCAGTGCAGATGTTCCTGTACACTATGCCAGCCACTTGATTATGCCGTTCTATGTACGCTCTTCCTGCCTGCATCTTACACCCTGCAATTATGTGCTGAACTGTCTCAGGAGCATTTCTGCACAGCCTGCACCTTGACACATTGATTTTGTACTAAGTGCCTGTTCCTGTGCTGCCATGATTAGTTCTTCTGTGCTGTCTTTCAAATATATATGAAATATATTAGGTCAGGAAAGGATGCAAATGCAGAGTAGTAGGTGACAAGAGGCGAGCTTTAGTGAAGCTGATTAAAAACATCCAACAAGCAGGTAACTGAAAGAAGACCCAAACCAAACTGAAAACCAACCAGGATAATTCAATGCAGTCAGGGAAAAAATCCAAAATTGAACACAAGAGAAGAAGCAGAAAACGAGGCAGGAAACAATACGATGAATACAGACGAACTGACAAGGAACAAAGGAAAACACACAGGTAGATATACTCAAAAAACAATCAAAAGAATGAGACACAGCTGGAGTAGGAGGACGCGGGCAAAAGGAGGGAAATGAGAATTGGCTTGCAACAACGGTGTGATGGGAAACACTAGGGTGGAGCAATCAAGACGAATACAGAACGGGTGTGAAGGGAAGACTGGGAACGGGGAAGGACTAACGAAACTGATGGAAGACAAGTGTGATAGAAAACAGGCGGGAAAACACACAAAGACAGGAAGTAAAACCAGACATGACGCATGAGGAGAGAATCTAGAAATTAAAACAGGAAACACAATAAACATGAATGAATAACATCAAACAAGGAACAGCACAAACAGAAAACCCCAAAACAAAGTCCACAAGATAACAGAATATAACCCAAAACCCAGGATCATGACATATATACATAACATTAATGTCTAGAGCAGGAATGGAGACTAACCCCTGGGTGCTCATTTCGGACCCTATTCTTTCGTTAGAATTTTTCAATAGTATAATAATAAGTATAAGTATAGTAATTTAATGTGAGTACTCGAAAAATGGAAGTCACCCAAAATGCCCATACCCACTTTCAAGCTTTTAAAATCTAGGCTCTGTTCCTCAGTATCTCTCTCTTATCTTCCTGCAGGCACCCCTCTGGTTATGTGGCAGCTTTAGTTCCTCCTTGGTTCTCTTTCCTTTATTTTATGCATTTTAGAACATTCAGACACCGTTCTCACCTTCCAGACACGGCCCCACACTACTGACAGTCCTGATGAACACATCTCATCCTTTGTCACTGCCCTGAGTTGAAACTAATAGACTCCATTTACACACAAACACTAAACATTAAAAGGTGCACTTAAAATGAGTAGTGAGAAAAGTTAGTTCCACTTATTTTTCTTCAGGCACCATTCCAATATAATTAAAAATTGAAATGAAGAAGAATTTAGAATCAGTTGACATGAAAATATAGAAGAGTTATGTTTAAAGGTTCTGTACTGTATATGACATTCAGAGCATCAGTACAGGAGCAAACCACCAACCATTTGTTATGTAAAGATATAGTGGAGAGATAACGTCCTGAGCAGAGAATAAAGTCATGCAACCTTTGTGTGTGTGTTGCACTCTGAGCTTCTCTGTTCTTTGTTGTAGTGGATGAATGACACTGTTCCAAGGGCCTGAAATTCTGATTACTCATTAGTCCCACAAATGTCCCATTGGACTGAAAGCCCATTTTTTCGACAGCCCATTACCCCAAAACAAACCCCATTGCTCCAAAGTCCTGTTTCTCTGAAAATACACACACTCTGCAATTAGTTTCAGTTTCTCCAAAGTGTTTGAGCCACCAATCCCAGGTGTTTTTACCTACCCTTCGCAGCGTTTACCAGTAGCATTTGAGCCACTGAACCTGTCTGTTTTTTACTGACCCGTCCCTGCTTTTCCACTGACTTTTGGGGGCACAAAAGTCACTGGAGTGTTTATATTCAGATAAATGGGACTTTGAGCAATGGGCGTTTGTGAGATAACAGGTTGTCAGAACAATGGACAGTCCTCAAAGGTCTGACCATGCATTCATATTAGTGCATGTGTGTGTCCCACAGGCTAGCTCCCTGTTACCACTTTGCGCTGTGCTCATGTGGCAGTTAACGCTGATATCAGGATGTCGTTGTTGCAGAAGTGTAGCACCCACCCTCTAGTTTCTGCCTGGTTAACAGGGTTAGCTTTGTCAGCACTGTTGCCTTTGTTTAGCACTGTTTATATAATTAGCACCATTAGCTGCTAGCTGCAGGCTCAGCCACCTCTGTCCAGACAACTGATACTCTCTGAATTTTGCATAAAGCCCCTTTAAAGTCTAAGTCTAACCACCCAGCCAAATTTTTGCCACACTGCAGCGACAGACTCTCGTTAGCAGCTAAGTGTTACCTCTCTCACTGACAGCTTACCAGCTCCAAACCATAGTTGGGAACACACTAGCTCATTAACATTAATTTTAGCTTGGCTCGTTATTAGCTGGTAACTAGTTTCTAGTAGATCGGACCACTCTGCAGAAGAAAGGATGGCGAGGCGTTCAGGTATTATTTAGACACTTAATTCTGCTGACTATCTTCACTTTTTGCCACCTACCATCTTCACCATGACACACCTAGAGAGCTGCTTTCCTCCATATATCCCATGAAGCACATATCATACCCTCACAGGTTACCCACGCGGCCACCGCCCTTAAAGGGGAAAAGCGGTGAGCTGGCAACTTAAGCCTGCAGCGCACACACAGTCTATAGTTGCACAGCACACACCCTCCAAACCAGACAGCGAGAGTTGCTGCATGGCTCACGTTAAGCAGCTAACAGCAGCTAATGAGCAGTAGCTAACTGCCGGGCCGGGAAGCTGATTATGCCAGAAACACTGACAGATACATTAGTGATGGCTGTTTAGCGTACGATTGCGGCATTTAACAGAGATGTTCATTTGTGTATTTATTAAACTGAAAGAACTCAGAGAGCTTGAGGGATGTAGCGAACTCGCCGCTCATACACAGGGGGCAAATGAAACGACACTGACACCATGCACTGTAACATTAGTAGTAACGTAATACTGACATAGTATTCTCGAAGTAGTGGGGTTATGTTGAGGATGGCTACAGTGCATTGTCGAGCAGGCTTTAAGGCAAGCCCAAAAAATCCTGAACACAGAAATGGTAAAAAAAAAAAACTGTCTTAACTGCATAATTCAGAACTACACAGCTCCCAGTCTTCATATTTTCGACAAGTGTCTTTTAACATTTATAATGTGTTTAAAAAAGAATCACTGATTTTGTTTTACTCTGACCTCAGTTGTTTACTTGCTGTCAGGAGAAAGAGAAAAAGACACAGTAATATCTGTCCATTTCCAGCACTGACTGTTTTTCTTGTGCTTTGAATAGGATGCCTTGTGTTATTTTAAAGGCTAAGCCCACCCTGAGGTGAAATCCCAAAACCGCCCCTGGCTCAGACACAAAAGATGCTCCATCCTGAGCTAAGTTTTTTGTCTCTTTGTTGTTCACAAGCACACTTTTATCTACACGTTATAATTAAACAACATCAGAAAATGTCTAGGTTCTCCCTCTGCAACATAATTATGTGTTTGGACAACCAGATTAGCATCTCAACATGGCTATCAGAAAAAAGGCTGTGTTATCAGACACTCGCCTCCAGTGTGCTTTAAAAAGAAATAAATAAAAAAATTAAGATTCACCGCCGAATGTAGGGCACCTCGATTTGAATATTTCATGCAGTTTGCCCGAGCATCAAAACCAATCCCATTTTACGTCCAAGCTAATGTGATTAGAGGCGCTACATTATTAACACAATTGGGTGAAATGATTCCAGAGAGCGATCTCCAGAACAGTTTTCCATCATATTTTATCATCACAGTGAAGTTTGATTTCATGGAAGCAAAGTCTGGTCATCTCTGTGTCTATTTTTAAAGCGAGATCGCTGCTCTTCCTGTCACTGGTACACACTCAGTTTCCTTTTTAGTTCGACCATCACGTGTTTTATGCATTTGAGTTGACCCTGAAATCTCCACATCACTGTCAGCACTCACATACATCTTCTGCCGCCTGTGTTATTATGGACAATTGTGGGATTGGGAAGGCAATAGAGACGGTCTTTAAGAAAAGCAACACTGCAATCTTCTAGTAATCCAATTCCACAATAGGTCTGTGGGGTGCTAAAGTGTAAATACATTGCTGCAGATATGTTTTCATCTGCTGGATAAGAAATGATCTCAATATTTTATAAAATCCCTCAAAGTCAGAATGGGAAGGAACACATTTCATAACAAGACATAAAATCCTGCAAACAAAACACCACCATAAACAAACCAGAGAGAATGTATCTCATCCTGCTAAGACTAAAAAACACTTTAAAGCAAAACATACTGAAAAACAAAGAGAAAACAAACAGCCAGGACCAGATTTACTCTGGCTGGATCAGAGACTTGCAGGAGGGTACAGCAATCGGGGCAAGGCTCCCCCTCAGCTGCTGCAGGACAGGAATGGCAGTAACAAATTATGTGCCAGAAAGTGGGGGCCCCCTGCCAGGGCTGAATGCATTAACCATGCTGTTAAGACTCCATAAAATAGTCCACTCTTGTCCTCGGGGGAAATATGCAGTCCATCCGGGTACAATGTGGAGTCTCACTCGCTTGAATCGGAGACAAAGAGCTCAGGTTTCCTTTGGAGGAGACGAGTGAATCCAATAAAACACTCAAACACACTTTCGGTAAGTGCTCCTCCTCTGAATGGGGAATCAGCAGCAGATGAATGGTGGACGGGATATTAAAATTATATGGGTATTAAATTTTGGGAGTCTAAAAATGGTCTTGGTATAGTGCAGTTGTTCCAAACCTGGGTGTCAGGACCTCCCAGGAGGTCATACAATTAAAGGGACAGTTCATCCCAAAGTCAAACATACATATTGTCCCTCTCACCTGTAGTTCTGTTTATCAGTCTGAATTGTTGTGGTGTGAGGTGCCGAGTGTCGGCACATATAAGCCAATAATGTAACTAGATGGCAGTCGGCTAGTGGTGCTCAAAGTGCCAAAAAAACAACAACAAAAAACAACAAGTGAACACCTGCCAACCATGTCACCATGCAGAAGGAAGTGCGCATCTACTGCTAACTCACCTGGCACCACTGAGCTAATTACCATTACACTTCAGCTGGAAAGGATGCCATTAATGTTTACATTTTGGGGGCGGCTGTGACTCAGCGGTATAGCAGGTCGTCCACTAACTGGAAGATCAGTGATTCAATCCCCGACTCCTCTAATCCGCATGCCGAAGTATCCTTGGACAAGATACTGAACCCTGAATTCCTCCTGATGACTGTTCCATCGCTGTATGAGAGTGTGCGAATGGTTACTGTGTAGCAGGTGGCACCATGTATGGTAGCCTCGGCCACCAGCATGTGAATGAATGGGTGAATGTGACATGCAATGTAAAAAGCGCGTTACCTACCTACCTCAAAGAGACACAAAACCACAAAAAGATGCATAACGATGACAAAGAGACGTAAAAAACCAACAAAAACACAGGCAACACCACCACAAAGTCTGTCTTCGTTTAATGTAGCACAATGACAATCAAGGCTTTCTATCTCTATTTCTAAAATCTGTGTGTCCCGCTCCTATGTAGGAGAGATGTAGGACCTTTTGCATATGTGTGCTCAGGGGGCCCTAATGTGTCCATGAGTAGATGCACGCTTCCTCCTGCACTGTGATATGTTGCTAAATTCCAGAGAGCGATCTCCAGAACTGCTAAAAGTCTGTGGATTATATTGAATAACCTGGTCATTATTTTTGGAAAGAGACATTGCTGTTGAGTTTTTTAAATGTGTTGTTTGTGGTGTTGAGCACCACAAGCTGAGTGCCAGTTCCATTAGTTCCATTATATTGGAGAGAAGGCAGACATCTCTACAGGTGACATCTCCAACACTCCGCAGCTCACACCAACACAATCTAGAGTAATAAAAAGCACTACAGGTAAGAGGAAGAATATGTATGTTCGATCTTGGGGTAAACTGTCCCTTTAATAACAAGAGAAGAAATAATATTTTGTTTATTTTTTCAGACTTCGACCACTTTAGTTCTCTAAAAGCTATTTAAAGCTTATTAAGATCAGTTTGCTCATCATGGTTGGTCCTACTGAGCAGTTTTATCATGTCTCCTGAGGTCCTGTGTAAAAGAAAATAATCAAGTTAATAATAACACTCTAGGAGAATTAATTATGAGCATTAAAAACTCTCTGTCTTTGGTGAGTCCCACAACTTTACAGAAGTTTAAATTGCTGGATTATCATTTAACTGGAAATAATGTGAAAAGGACATGATTGTTTGGTTGACCTTGTTTCAGGTCATAGATTCAGACGATGATATTGTGTATTTGTCTTACTGGCAACAAAATCCACAAAAATACAGAAAGAAAAGTCTGAGGCTTCAGTATGCAGAGGGTTTGGTGTGCTGTGCAGATTGAAAATTCGTGATTTATATAGATAAAACCGAACAATCAGTTTTTAATTATCTTCAAAATGAACAAATGGATTTTGAGCTGGGTGCCACAGACATGGTGGGAAAGTCAGACAGTACTGTGAGACAAACTAACACATTGTTGGTTTGAACTTTTTGTTGACACTTAAGCAACATATAGAATTATATCACTGTTGTTATCCTTCAATCTCCGGGAAAGACTGGAAATCACTGAGGTGTGTAGAGCCGGTCTGCCTTGAGCAGAGAGTTCATTTACCTGGAAGCACTTCAAGAATTCTTCAAGAATGAAAACAAAAAATATTTAGGGAACCTGACTCTTAGGGCCCTATTTAGATGGTCTAAAACGCGAAGCGCCATGCGTGTGGCGCATGGGCGTGTCCCAGTCACTTGCTAGTTAGACAGCGCGTTTTCAGACTGTGCGCCATGGCGGAGAGCCTAAAAGGGTTGGACTTACTCTGTGAATTAGTCATGGGTGTGTTTTGGGTGTATCATTCAATAAGCCAATCAGAGTGTCACCTCTCATTCCCTTTAAAAGAGGCGCGATTGGATTGCATGGCAGAGAGCTAGTTAGATGGCGGACCTACCAACTGGAAAGAGTGAGCGTTTTACAGCTGAGGAGACGGATCTCCTCGTGCGGGAGGTGAAGGCCTGTCAGAACCAGATCTACGGGGACAGCAGACAGGCACCCAAGCTCCCTGAGGTAAAGCAGGCGTGGGATCACTAATACAAGAAAGGTCTTACTAAATATCTGTGGAATATTATTCAAACCTGTTTTCATCATATAACAGAGCACAGCTGTCAGGACTGCCGTGAAGCTCCCCAAGGTGCTGATCCTGCAGCTAGGACCTGTTCAGCGATTTCTCCCCCACCCACGTTTGTTAATTGTTTTCACATGTTTCCTAGAGCTGTGTTCTGCCTCTTATTTGCATGTGTGTCCTCTCTACACTCAGATAATGATATAATAATATAATGTAATATAATGTAACCTAGTATAACATGTTAAAATAAATGCAATGTGTGGGCTTTGGTTTTCAAGGGTTAGGGTTAGTATCTGTTTCAGACAGTGAAGCCTGGCAACCCAGTCTCACTCTGAAGTCGTCGAAACACCTGAAGCTTGGGCAGTGATTGTCCTTTCACATCGGTGTGATTCGCAGCCAATCACCTGGCAGCATCAGGGGGAAACGGGGCAGGACAACAAATGAAGCTCAGTGTAAGTTCAATCAGGAAGACTTTCTTTTCTCTCTCTATCCCACTCCCACCGCTCCCTCCAATCAGCTGACTATCGGCAATCCCTCTCCCAGTAAGCCAGTTAAACTTTGCCACGATCTCCTTCAGCCGTTCATATTGCTGCTGCCAAACTTTAAATCTGTTCTCCTCTCTGCTCCTGTCAGCTGTCATATTAGGCGGAATCATCGCGCCCTCCTCCACCCCATTCACCTCCTGTCACCTCATCCAGAGCCAAGGACAAGCTCATCGAAAGCCCACTCCTCTTCACATCCAGATCCTCAGCTCCCTCTTCATCTCATCTCATCACCACCACCAGTGTCTAGACTCCATAGGGGGGTTCCCTACTCTACGATGTCTTGACCATCCTCCCAGAATCAATGACATGTCGTATCTAGACGTGGAAAGTCCATGTCCAAACGTCAATATGTGACAAGGTCAGAGTGAGAATGTGTTGGGCCTGGAGCCAGACACTTGTATTAATGAGTTGTTTCTTTAAAATCACTTTTCTAACAATGCAAAAATACAGAATAAAACTTCAGACAGCGACCAGACAGGAGTTACATTAGACTAAATCCATCACAGATACTAAGATAAAGACAAATGCAGACAAAGATAGAAAAGAGAGAAACTGACTGGCTGCTGAATCTTTGGGGGACAGAGTGTTTCAAACCTTCAGGGCCCCGACATCAAAGACTCAAAGTCACATTTGGTGCCAGGGATGGCCAGGAGGGTCCTCTGGCTCCGGCTCGCTGAGATTAAAACATGTGAGAGATGTAGCTGGGAGCCAGACCAGACTGAGGCGAGAAAAAAGAAAATACTTCTCAGTGGAAACAGTCGGCCAAAAGAGAGCTGACTCTCTGACACCTGTTTAAACCAAGCGGACAACCGCATGTCAAACAAACTGAAGGGAAATTATTTGCTTCAGCCTCCTAGCTGCTCCGGTGAAGCTGCTCAGTTTAATCAGCGATGGTTGTGCTGGACATTTCCCAGAGGTGGTTCTACATGGCTGACCTTCCTCTTCCTCTTTGAAGTAAAATCCGCCCTTAGAGCCTGTTTCATGGGAAGATATGACCCATCTGTGATGTGCGGTGCCTTGCAGGAGTTATTTTAGGATGTGTTTTAATTTGTCTTTCTGGTGTATCCAGCTTGAATCAAACCCTCCTTGTTATAATAAATGTCTACTTAATGATTTCCTATATTTCAAGAATAACCAGAGAAGGGCCTGAACTCGTACCACACTGTGAGTTCGACAAAGTTTGTGTAGGTGGAAGCAGCTAATAAGTCACACAGCTTGTTCCACACACAGGTTTCTGTTGGGTGTTGTGAAATCGGGTGTACAGTACGTGATGTATTATCTGAATAATTATAACTTAAGTTCACAACTAAGGTCCTCTGCAAGGAAACTCTTCCTGTTGTCTTTGCTCCGACACAACACAACCACTGGGAACACAAACAATATTTGCACAAGCGTCTGAGTGTTTGACTTTGAGCAATGTTTTTAGAAAGTCTGGCAGACTTCGACGAGATCTGAAGGGACAGAAAAAAATGATTTCACCACTTCAAGCTTGAAGGGCAGATTCATTTTAAAGAGTCTTTAATCTAAGAAATTAAAACTTAAATATCAGTGTGTCCTTATTGTTCGTCCTCTGAGTGTGAAGGTGATGCAGTGCTGTTTGGCAGAACATAAACCTCACAGCACAGAAAGCACAGGGGTAAATAATACCTCTAATTATTGCTGTAACCCATTTAATTGTCAGTTCCAGGACCCTGGTGTTATGGATGATGGCTCACTTGCGTGGCTTCCTGGGACACGCAGCTCAGCCATCATTAATATCATTAGTTCCACCTGTGCTTTCCCTGCTCTGACAAGTCTTAAAGTGACTCACAGGGAGATAAGGTCTGGCTGTGTAAAACCCTCCTATGTGGGGATGCTTAGTTTTTTGGCGTGATTCAAACTGTGATGTTGCTGCTTTTGTTGAAATTTTTTAAAATTGCAGAAAGAAATGAAGGAAACGCTTAATGGTCACAGTCTAATACTGAGTCAGTTATACTTCAGGGATATCAATGCTGATTCTTCTCTAGTTTTGTGTTCTGCTAGTGTCCTTGTCACTACTGGTAGCATGAGGTGGTACCTGCAGTCCAATCAGGCTGCACAGGTGGTCCAGCTCCTCCAGGATGGCACATCCATACGTGCAGTCACAAGAAGGCTTGCTGTGTCTCCCAGCACAGACTCAAGAGCATGGAGGAGATACCAGGAGACTGTCACATACTGTATTGATGTTTTGGTCTTTCCACGCCCAAACACAATGTGCAAGGTACCCTGGGTGCGTTGGTTGCTGACATTCTGGGACACCTTGTCAGGTTCTTTTCTTTCAAAATACACTTCCGTTTTCACAGGAAATTTAACGGTGATATACAGTCTCTTTCAAAATAAACACACAACGTCAGTACAACACTGCGAATTGACATTTTTTTCCTTCAGCAACAAAAACACGTGGTTAGGTTTAGGCAACAAAAACACGTGGTTAGGTTTAGGCAACAAAAGCACCTGATTGGGTTTAGGCAACAAAAGCACATGGTTAGATTTAGGCAACAAAAGCACCTGATTGGGTTTAGGCAACAAAAGCACATGGTAGGTTTAGGCAACAAAAACACGTGGTTAGGTTTAGGCAACAAAAACACGTGGTTAGGTTTAGGCAACAAAAGCACCTGGTTGGGTTTAGGCAACAAAAGCACATGGTAGGTTTAGGCAACAAAAGCACATGGTTAGATTTAGGCAACAAAAGCACCTGGTTAGGTTTAGGCAACAAAAGCACATGGTTAGATTTAGGCAACAAAAGCACCTGGTTAGGTTTAGGCAACAAAAGCACATGGTAGGTTTAGGCAACAAAAGCACCTGGTTAGGTTTAGGCAACAAAAGCACATGGTTAGATTTAGGCAACAAAAGCACCTGGTTAGGTTTAGGCAACAAAAGCACATGGTAGGTTTAGGCAACAAAAGCACATGGTTAGATTTAGGCAACAAAAGCACCTGGTTAGGTTTAGGCAACAAAAGCACATGGTAGGTTTAGGCAACAAAAGCACCTGGTTAGGTTTAGGCAACAAAAGCACATGGTAGGTTTAGGCAACAAAAGCACCTGGTTGGGTTTAGGCAACAAAAGCACCTGGTTAGGTTTAGGCAACAAAAGCACATGGTAGGTTTAGGCAACAAAAGCACATGGTTAGATTTAGGCAACAAAAGCACCTGGTTAGGTTTAGGCAACAAAAGCACATGGTAGGTTTAGGCAACAAAAGCACCTGGTTGGGTTTAGGCAACAAAAGCACCTGGTTAGGTTTAGGCAACAAAAACACCTGGTTAGGTTTTGGCAACAAAAGCACCTGGTTAGGTTTAGGCAACAAAAGCACCTGGTTAGGTTTAGGCAACAAAAACACCTGGTTAGGTTTAGGCAACAAAAGCACCTGGTTAGGTTTAGGCAACAAAAACACCTGGTTAGGTTTATGCAACAAAAGCACCTGGTTGGGTTTAGGCAACAAAAGCATGTGGTTGGGTTTAGGTAACAAAAGCACATGGTTAGAATCTTACGGGACGCAAACACCGCTCTTTCGGGTGAAAGTCAGTGTTTGTTGGACTCATCCACCACCTCTCTTGCCCACCTCATTCTGCCTTTTGTCACCTTAACTTTCCTCCATGTCCCGCCGCATTTCCCCCTGACGTCGCTGGGCACCATTAAATTATAATGGTAACAGAACATGTATCCTGCCGATATTAAAGGACATCTGGTTTCTGATGCTGCAAGTCACTACCCAAGCACCGGATTTCGACGATTTCGGAGTGAGACCAGGCTTTCGAGGCAGAGGTAGACCAGTAGCTCCTGTGTTCACTGTTTTTCTCAGTGGAGTCCGGCTTCGAAGAGAGCGATATAACAGTTTAAGTACCCCATCAGAAATGAGTCTGATGGTAAAGTAAAGCAGTGAACATATTATAAATATTGTGTACACTTAAACTGATATAGATTTTTTAAGGTGGCTAAAATACATTTTGTTGCTGAACCCGGCGACAGCAGTACATTTATTAGCTTCCGTGTTGGACTCCAGCCTGCTTCTCCAAAGTGTGGGCTTGCCGACTGATATCTAATACACTGACTATAGGTATATACTTCATACAGCCCCACTTCAAAAGATTCGAACTATCTACTACTTATCTAGCTCCACCAGTCTCACTTATTCTTAGTAGTTACATCAGAAAACCTTTCACAACATTCTCTGATCTAGTGCACCTTTAAAGCGTCCTTGAATCCTTAACCTAAATTTGATCAAACTACCCCAACACAGCGCTAATGAAGCAGATTTGCTGAGTTTTTGGGTTTAAGACTCAAAACACTAAAAATAATACATGGGGGTGTTTATTTCCTGACCTTTAACTTCGATTTCTGCTTTTTGAGTCATGAATATTTAATGTTAGAGTAATATTTTACATTTGAAGCCAAGGTTTTAGTAGCTTAATATCTGTAAGAGCACCAGAGTAGGAACCAGCAGCAGTATATGGGGTTTAAATATAAATTCTGGGTTAACCCTGGCCTGTTGTTTTTTTTGTGAAATGAAGCGTGGCCTCATGTGCCCACATTAAGGCACAAATATTCAGGTGCCTGACAAAAAACTACTTGACTGCAGGGCAGATATTGTAGATCAAAACACTGCCTTGAAAAGAGAAAATAGAAAATGAACTATTTATTTGAAGCCGAACTGTGTGCCGACGTCCTTTGTGCCCTGCAAAGAAAGTGTGAAATGGCCTTATGATTGTTGATTTGAGCAAAATAATAGATCAAGACTCCAGGAATCTAAAACCTATTTTAAATCTGAATCAAATCTCTCATTGCCTGCGAACATGAGTGTTCGTCTTTCTGTGTTGAGGATAAATGCGTGTCCTTGTTGGAGCATCACTGCAGAGTGTGAATAAACACAACAGATTTACTGCATTTAGTTCACATAAATCCTTAAAATGAGAAAATCACAGCAGCATGTTTTCCCTTTGACTTTCAATAACAGAATATGTCCAAATCAAAAAATGAATAGAGGATGACTTTAGTGTTTAATTCATTCATACATTCATTTATTCTGTCAGTCAAAGTCACATTATCTTATTTTAGGTATGAGAAAATTTTCTGAGTGGTAGAGAGCACTCTCACCAAGATAAGAAAAAATATCTAATTTTCACAGTCCACAAATTCATGTCCAACCAAAGAAACATAACTTTAAATCTAAGAAACATGAAAAAAAACACATGAATATCATATCATCAAAATTACACTCACCAGCCACTTTATTAGGTACACCTTGCTAGTACTGGGTTGCCTTCAGAACTGTCTTAATTCTTGGTGTCACAGATTCAACAAGGTGCTGGAAACATTCCTCAGAGATTTTGGTCCATACTGACATGATAGCATTACACAGTTGCTGCAGATTTGTCGGCTGCACGTCCATGATATGAATCTCCAGTTCCACCACATCCCAAATGTGCTCTATTGGACTGAGATCTGGTGACTGTGGAGGCCATTGGAATACAGTGAACTCATTGTCATGTTCAAGAAACCAGTTTGAGATGATTTGAGCTTTGTGACATGGTGCGTTATCCTGCTGGAAGTAGCCATCAGAAGATGGGTACACTGTGGTCATAAAGGGATGGACACGGTCAGCAACAATACTCAGGTAGGCTGTGGTGTTTAAACCATGCTCAGTTGGTACTAAGAAAATCTCCCCCACACCATTACACCACCAGCAGCAGCCTGAACCGTTGATACAAGGCAGGATGGATCCATGCTGTCATGTTGTTTACACCAAATTCTGACCCTACCATCTGAATGTTGCAGCAGAAATCCAGACTCATCAGACCAGGCAACGTTTTTCCAATCTTCTATTGTCCAGTTTTGGTGAGCCTGTGTGAATTGTAGCCTCAGTTTCCTGTTGTTAGCTGACAGGGGTGGCACCTGGTGTGGTCTTCTGCTGCTGTAGCCCATCTGCTTCAAGGTTGGACGTGTTGTTGCTTCAGAGATGGTCTTCTGCAGACCTTGGTTGTAACCAGTGGTTATTTGAGTTACTGTTGCCTTTCTATCATCTTGAACCAGCCTGGCCATTCTCCTCTGACCTCTGGTATCAACAAGGCATTTTGGCTCACTGGATATTTTCTCAATTTGGGACCATCCTCTGTAAACCCTAGAGATGGTTGTGTGTGAAAAACCCAGTAAATACTCAGACCAGCCCGTCTGGCACCAACAACCATGCCACATTCAAAGTCACTTAAATCATCTTTCTTCCTCATTCTGATGGTCGGTTTGAACTTCAGCAGGTCGTCTTGACCATGTCTACATGCCTAAATGAATTGAGTTGCTGCCACATGATGATGGCTGATTAGCTATTTGCGTGGACGAGCAGTTGAACAGGTGTACCTAATAAAGCAGCTGTTGAGTGTAGATTATGATTAGAGTAATTATAATGATTGGATTATTAAATCTGACACAGCAATTGTTTTGTCATTGCTGGGTTTTTTATTTCCCTGTAACACCAGTAAAAACACTGGAAAATCAAATTTACTTTGTCTGAGTTTTGTCTTCCTCTTGGAGGCATCTCTCTAATTCTCTGGCTCATGTGTCAGAGTCTTTGCACACAACACAACACCCACCCTTATGTAGTGTTTAGAAGGTGTTACCTATGCTAATCTTATGATCAAGTGGGATTCCACACTGAGCACACCTGGGTAAGAGCAGATCTGGATGGTTAAGAACATTTGGTGCACCTGGAGGTGATTCACCTATATTTTCTCTTAACAGAAAGTTAAAAGAAATGAGAAATTTAAGAGAAGCTGTTTATTCCTTTTACCTTTTCTCAGTGTAATATTTGCAGAACAGAATGACGGCGCCTGTTCCATATATGCCTGTTTAATATATTTAAATTGAGAGAATGGGTGTAAATAAAAGGATGGACTGAGGGTGCAAACAATCTAGTGTGACTAGGGGAAACAGGTAAAGAAACACCAGAGCAGCACAAAGGCCTGTGTGCCTCAGGATGGTGACAGGAGGACAAAAATAGCTCCGGAGAACTGGCAGAGGACGTCCACTGCCAGTCTCTGACCAGTTTGTTTCAAAAACCTCAGTTAAAAAATGCAACCATGCAGAGACTTCTCACTGAGGCTGGTTTGCACTGTCACACTGCCAGCATTTCAGTCTGTAAGACCTGTGATATCTTCAACTGAAAGAGCTGGCATCTTCCATTTCCACAGTGTTAACTGCAGATGAAAATAAATATGCACACAACAGAAATAATGAGGTGCTTGAGGAAACAACGCAAAGTAAAACCTAACGCTTTTTGCAGGTCTGGCCGAGAGAGGAGAGGGAGACGTGTTTAATATCCACACAAACTGATCTACTGATGCCTAATATTTATAATGGCTGTGTGGGCTGCAAGTAGCAAGGCTGCATTAACTGTAAACCAGACCCAAGATCATGTTTAATTTGATAAACGAGGTCAACGACAGCAACTGCCGACGGCCTCTTATTCAGGAGCATTAACAACTCTATACAAATCAGGGTTCCCACACCTTCTTCAGCATCCAAATCAAGGGCTTTTTTTAAAGACTTTCCAGGCCTCATTCTCTCAAATTCAAGGGCTCAACACTGCACTGAGACACAGATCAAGGTTAATTACTCTTACAACACTGAGAATTTTCATGAGAGCGAGCAGGCTTTACAGAAGCTCAGACAGACAACTAAAAAGACGTGAACACTTCTCAGTTGTGCTGTGTAGGCGGTGGCAGGTGGCGAGTGAAACAGTGATGCAATTGCAGGAGACACATGCAGACAGTGGAACACGGCCTACTTACTAATGTGACAGTGACAGGAAGAAAAGAACGATAAAGAAGCAACATGTTGGATTTAGTGGCATCTAGCTGTGAAGATCACAGTCAGATTACAAGCATCTGAAACTTGTCTCATGTGCCAAGCCTGAACTCCCAGTTAGAATTTCTTAAGTATTCATTGTTCAAGAGGTTTTTACTGGGAGCCAAATTATCCACACACGTCTTCTCATCTCCAAAACAAACTGGCCAGATGATTAAAACTGGTAAAAATGCTGAATAAAGTAGTTTCACGTTAAAACAATCAGTGTTTCTCTGACAGTGTTCGGCTTGTCACAGACAGGCTGCTAGCCCAGCACCTGGTAATGTGTGTACCCTCACCTAAGTTTTTACTGGGAGCCAAATTATTCAGAGGTCTTTTTCTCTCCAAACAAACAAACCAGGTGAAAAACATGTCAATCAAATCACCAGCACTGCCTTCTTCCCTTCTTCCACCTAAAAAACGCAGCTCGTCTCCACCCATCACTCTCCCCCTCTGCCGCTGAAACTCTCATCCATGCCTTCATCACATCCAGAATTGACTACTGTAACAGAATCTTTATGGTAGTCCTGAATAAACTCCAGTACATCCAGACCTGCACTTCTGCTCACCCACTCCCACTCCCGAGACCACATCACCCGTCTTCCAGAACCTCCACTGACTCCCTGTCCAACAAGGCGTCCGATTGAAAGTCCTTCTCCTCACTTACAAAGCCCTCCATAACCAGCCCCCCTCCTACCTCACCGCCACACACCTCCCCATAGCCTCTGCTCTTCTAATGCCAACCTCCTGACTTCACCACTCAGGACCAAGCACTGGACCTGGGGTGACAGAACCTTCTGCATAGCCGCACCTCCCTCTGGGACTCTCCCTCAAAACACATTCGAGACTGCACTGACCTCTCCCTGTTCATAACCCTCATCAAAATAACCTTTTAATGTGTGAATGATGCTGTGTGTATTTTACTGTATTCTATTTTCTGATCATTTTTAACTAATCTAAAGTGTCTTTGAGCACTAATAAAAAACGCTCTATTCGAATTCTGCTGGGGTCGACGTCAGCAATGCGGTTGCAAGAAGCTCCCCCGAATCAAGGGCGCATCTCAAGCCTGTTGTACACGGGAAGCTCCAGACATAAAAGCAGATTCATTCAACATTAAAAATCTGCCATTTTCTAATGCTGTTTGTCTCGTCATGGAGGGGCTGCTAACTATGATAGCTAACATGAAAACACAAATGGCCCTATGTAGAGCCACTGTTTGATTTTTTCCATCTGGACTACCATAGAAACATTGTGGTGCAACACGGAGGACTCGCTGGATGGGAACCCGCTCCCAATGTACACTGAATGACAAAACATTAAAACCACTGACAGGTGAAGTGAATAACATTGATCATATTGTTCCAGTGCATTGTTCTGCTGGGAAAGCTTTGGTTCTGGCATTCATGTGGATGCCACCTGACATGTTCCACCCACTCAAACACTGTTGCAGACCAAGTACCCCCCCTCATGGCAATAGTACTCCCCAATGGCAGTGGCCCCCCAGCAGGATAACGCACCATGCCACACTGCAAACATGGCTCAGGAATGGCTCAAGGAATGTGACAAAGACCTCAAAGTGTCAACCTGGCCTCCAAATTCCCCAGATCCCAATCTGAATGAGCATCTGTGGCACGTGCCATTAACCCACCTCACAACCCACTGCACTAAATGGATCTGCCGCCAACGCACTGGTGCCAGACACCGCAGGACACTCCCAGAGATCCTGTGTCCATGCCTCGACAGGTCAGACCAAGAGCCTAATCCTTGGATTAGGGGTACATCTGGGGTACCGGCACATCACAAGAATCCTTGAGCAGATTGGGACCTGGGAAATTTAGAAGCCGAGTCGACAACTTGAGCGTTTTGTCACGCTCCACAGGTCATTTCTAAACAGTTTTTGCAGTGTGGCATGGTGCATTATCCTGCTGGGGGGCCACTGCCATTGGGGAGTACTGTTGCCATGAGGGGGGGTACTTGGTCTGCATCGTTGTTTGAGTGGGTGGAACATGTCAGGTGGTATCCACATGAATGCCAGAACCAAAAGTTTCCCAGCAGAACAATGCATTGGAACAAAATAATCAAAGTTATGCACTTCACCCGTCAGTGGTTTTAATGTTTTGGCTGATCGGTGTATATGGCTCATTCTGAGGTATTTTCAGATGATTATACACTAAAGAAAACATACTTACTATATTTAATTTCTGCCAATATATCCTGCTAAATCCTACACACTGGACCTTTAAGTGAAAATGCATCAACTTCAATATCTATTCTTGTACAAACAAACAAAAAGCCTCAAAATAACACTTTCAAGGACCGATGGGAACCCTGATAAATGTGGAAAATGATTAAAATCTGCAGTCTACATACAAACAGTTGAGTCTGAATAAAGAGACTTTACATTTAGCTCTTTCTAAGGAAAGAGCTAGAAATGACTGCTTTGCCCATGGTCAACATACCTCAAATACCAGGAGCAGTTTACATCAAACTTGGGCTGCAAGTAATTATTTTCACTATCAAAAGATGTCACTGTACATTAAAAATGCCAATCACAGTTTCCAAAGATGATTGCTTGCTTTAAATACCCAAAGATATTTAGCTGAAGCAAATATTCACATTGCAATGCTGATTTAATAGGCGGATGGGAATGTCTCACATCTTGCAGGTATTTTATCATAAATAAAAGTATAGTGACAAAACAAACACATGATGGTGCCAGATGAAAGATCAGAGGATAATCACAATTCATCCTCTGGGGACCCTGAATGTCTGCACCAAATTTTACAGCAATAAAATCCAATAATTGTGGAGACATCTAATTAAAAACCACAAATGTCAACCTCGCAGTGGTGCTGGAGGAAAAGTCAAGGGATCACCACAGTCATTAGTCTCTGTCCTCGAGGGACTGGGGATAGGAATCGTTTCGAATGGTTGTGCATTGCAAAGCAGTGACATGAAGTCTACACTGCTGTACCTTTGCAAAAAGAAGGAGTGAACCCCTAGATTAATGACTTCAGCAAAAGCTAATTGGAGTCAGCAGTTAGCAAACCCTGAGTCCAATCAATGAAACGACTCTGGAGGAGTGGGTCGGAGCGACTTTGACTCATAAAAACCATTCAAACATTTTCAGTTTGCTATTTACAGGAAGCCTCTGCTGATGTGAACGACGCCTCGTAAAAGGAGATCTCAGAAGACCTACGATCAAGAGGCGTTAATTTGCATAAAGCTGGATAGGGTTACAAATTTGCATGTTCATCAGTCCACATTTAGACAAACTGTCTGTAAATGGAGACGATTTGGCACTGTGGCTAGTCTCCCTGGACGTGGGCGCCCAGCCAAGATGACTCCAAAGGCACAAGGCAGACTCCTCAGTGAGGTAAAGAACCCTTGAATAACAGCTTAAGACTTGAAGGAATCATTAGAACTGGCTAACATCTCTGTTTATGAGTCAACCTAACACAGAACACTGAACAGGCAGGGTGTCCATGACGGGACACCATGAAGAAAGCCACTGCTCTCCAAAAATAAAAAGTTGCTCATGCCTTAAGTTTGCCAAAAAGCACCCTCACACTTCACAACACTACTGGGAAATGTTTTGTGGACTATTAAAACCAAGATCGAATTGTTTGTGAAGAACATGGAGCACTATGTATGGCTTAAAAAAGCTCTGAAGTACAGTGGAGGGAGCATCATGATTTTGGGGCTGCTTTGCTGGCTCAGGGCCCGGACAGCTTGTTGTCATTGAGGGGGAAATTAATTCCAAGTTTATCAAGACAGGATAATGTCAGGGTGGCTGTCCGCCAGCTGAAGCTCAAGCTGAAGTTGGATGATGCAGCAGGACAATGACCCTTGACACTGAAGTAAAGCTGCTGCAGAACGGCTGAAAAAAAGAAAAAACACCTTTTGGAGAGCCCGGACATTAACCCAATAGATAGGATATGAAATGACCTGAAGCCATTCACACCAGGCATCTTAAAGATATGGCAGAGCTGAAGCAGCTGTGTGAAGAGGAATGGTCCTCAAGAACTTTGTGCAGGTCTGATCTGCAGCTATCGGAAGTGCTACCTTGAGGTTACTGCTGCCAAAGGAGGTTCAACCACTGTGGGAGGAAGCTGGAGTACCTGGAGAAAACCCACGCTGACACGGGGAGAACATACAGACTCTGCACAGGAGAGCTTCCCCACCCCAGGTTCAAACCAGGAACCCTCTTGCTGTGAGGCAACAATGCTTAACACTGTACCACCGTGCTGCCTGATAAATATCAATAATAAAGACATGAAAAATTAAAATTGTATGTGTGTTATTAGCTCATGCACATTATGTTTGTCTATACGTCTGACTTAAAGATCAGATTACATTTTAAGACCAATAAATGCAGAAAAAGCAACTGATTCCAAAGGATTCACGTACTTTTTCTTGCCACTGCATATAAACCTATATCATAAGTGTGTTATAATAACATTAGCACCAGGCAGGCAGGAACAGCATTTTTTTTATTTGGCTAAGAAAATCTAAATAACAGCAAGTGCTGTACAATTATTTTCTCATTTAACCCCTTTTAAATGATGACAAAACAGTTGTGCTGATACTACAAACCTTTGAGGGCCTACTCTTTTTCCTCACAGAAAACTGGAATCAGTAATCAATAAGGGAATGGACCGATATGCAGAGTGGTGATAATGGCACTGAGTCCATCCTGAACAGGGACCCTGAATATCTGTGGCATCGAAATTTCATGGCAATCCATTAGTAGTCGTTGAGATATTCAGTCTGGACCACAGTCGTGGACCGACCAACTGACTAGTTTCAAACAACAACATATGACGTGACAGTGGAGGAAGACACGATATTGCACCTTTAAACGCAGGCAGTGGTGTACATGGCATTGCACCTGTGCGAGCATTATATGCATCCCGACATGTGGAAGGAGAATACCTTTCAATACTTTCACTTTATAAGCACACAATATTATATATTACCAATCTGTTCTGCTCTGCCATTATATGAATGTCTTTGTCACACATGCACAAATATGGACAAAATGAAACCACAGTGGGCATAAATGAGCCCTAAGGCAACAGCATGGCTAAAAATAGCATTTAATTATTGAAAATAATTGCTGATTATTTGTAAAAACAGAGGAGGAACCTGATTTTAAGAGTATTAAATGTCAGAATAGAGACAAACTGAGACAGAGGAGTTAACAGTACTAAAGCAAAGTTTATTAGAATAAACAAAGAAAACATCACAAAGACAAAATAGCTATAAATCTATCATCTTCCTCATTTTATTTTTCATACAGCGTGGTAACTCCAGACTTCAGTATTAAACTTGAAAAGTGTGAATCAGTCAGATTTAAACTGAACAGTGTCAAGGATCTGCTAACTGCTTTCGCCTGCCTGTTAACGGTCACAAATATCCCAGAGAACGTTTTTGGTGAGGAAAATCTCTGGTTTTTCCTATTTATAGTCACACATTATTCCACACGGACGCAATCACACATGCGCGCACACACACTCAAACACACTCTGACCAATGTCTTTACTTTGGTCTTTTTGTTGTCCAAACAGGATGCTACGCACTTCGCCCAGAGACTCTTGTCTAACTGACAACTGCCTCAACGGTTGACATATCATTGAAGTCTGAAGGACGAACATGCACGCATTGTTTATTTATAACTATTTACAATTCTGCAAAGCCCAAACCATTCCCTTGCTCGCCGTTTTGCTCATCGCTCCTTATAAGGACCCTCCAATAACTCAGCGGGGGTCCGGATGGCGGCTGGGGTTAGTGGATCCTCGTCAGCTCTTCCACAATCTTAATGACCTCGTCCACTGTGGCTTCACGCTTCATGCCGCTGCCGTCATCGATCTGGAATTGAAGGACAACTAAACAGTGAGCCTCCACGGCACAGACGAACCCCACCACTCACTTGCGTCACACATGAGATGAAGATAAACAGGTACATGTACAGAGAGAGAGAGGCACGTTCCTCAGTTTTCAATTTCAAAATCCTTTTTTTTTGGCATTTTTGCTTCAGTTGTTTTGAGATAAGATGAATTCATGAGCTCCTGGGAATCTCTTATGTTGCATGGACTGACCACTGTTTGCTTAATTTATTTTATCAGTGTACTTTTGTATCAGTTTTCTTCTGACTATGTTTACATGCACATTAATATTATTAATATTCCACTACTATTATGAATTTGACACAGGTCATGTAAACAGCATATTCTGTTTGGATATTCCGAGTTAGTTTTCTGAATGTAGCATTTTCCAGTAAAAACATTTTGGATACGCTTGTATTATTTTGACATGTGTACAGTGCATCATGAATATGCGTCTCATTTGGGGTTTTCAGCACAGTCTGCGAAACACGGCCTCCTGACTGTTGACAGTCGGCTCTGTACACTGTCATGGATACGTTGTGCACAAACCCTCTAGCCAACAGGTTGAAAGACTGCTGTAGAGATGCATGCCCAAAAGAAAAGCCGACATTTCTGGTAAGAAGATGAAGAAACGCACCTAATTTCAAACATTATGAAAGACTTGGATATCAACAGGTTTTGGGATATGTGCCAATGGCGCAACGCCAACCTTTCAAAGTAGGTAGCTGACGGAATGGAAGAACAAGTCGAACAAGTTGCCACAGCAGGAAAACTTTGAGAAAATCCTGTTTTGATGCAGAGAAGCAAAATGGCACGAGCAACAGCCGTTCCATGTTTTTATATTTTGAAATGATAAACAACATGTTAGGGCAGGAGTTCCCAACTGGTTCAGCCAGGGTGTCCAGATTTCTACTTAGTAATCAGTTCAAGGTCCACATAGTTTAACATATTCAGCGTCATACTTTCATTTGGCCATGTCGTCAAGCTAGTTTGCTGTCTCTGTTAAGTAGCTGTTCATTATTCACTTGCTCTACAGCAGGAAATGGCACTTAAAAATAGAAGCTCTGTGCCCGATATTTGCTGTAATTCAAAATAAAGTGTGTTTTTTACAAAGCTGATACATTAGCAAGTCACTTGTGGTCCATTCAAAGTGGACCCACCAGCTAGGAACCACTGTGTTAGGTCCCATTAATCGCAGTATGCACGGCTGCATTTAAACAGGAGAATTAATGGAATGATAATTTTCATTAGCAATGTAAACAGCACTGTGGGAATATTCAGTCAGTGTGATGCTGAACTCAAAAGAGAGAGAAAAACCGGACTATCATCTGGTTGTTATTGGCTTTTCTCAGGGAAGCTGCAAAGATTAAAGAATTAACTTACCAGTCTGTTGACAGAATTAATTATAATTAGCAGTTACTTTGATAATCCATTAACAGTTAAAGCCATTTCTTATGCAAATAAAAAATAACAAAGGTATTAGTCAGACGACAGGATTTTGAAAACAATCAGAAAAATATTACGATACCAGCACCAATACCAGAAAGCTCAAAGTGACCAGATGTCACAGGCGTGTAGTACAGCCATGCTTTCAAATGCTTTGATGGCATCTTGGCACGCTTAACTGCCAATTCCATCAAATACACGCACTTGACTTCACCACATCATCGACTGTACGAACTGTAGCTGCTGTGGTGGTCGGCTGATCACATGTTGCACAAAATCGAAGACCACTTGTGTTGATTGGCTGCAAGCAACCTGACAAATAGTCAATTTTTTCTTCATCTAGGTACAAAAAGGATCAAATGCAGGTATTGTTTGTCCAAAGAAGTTTTGATCAACTTGGTACTGGGCTATTTCGGTTGACACCTTAAAGGTATCGAATTTCCAGATCAAGTCTACAATTATTCATCTTAAAAGGTGCCTATTTTCAGCCGTACAAGGGTGCAAGTGAGCAACTGATGCTGCAACACATTTTATTCCAAAGCTAATCTTCCATCTGAAGTAGAACTTTGGCTTTCAACAGAAATTTCCTGGCAAAAAAAACCTTATCTAAATACTACGGACTATCTTTATCATCTGGTCTTGAAGAGGCAAACAGGGAATATTCTTTGTTTATGAGCTAAAAGTGTGATTTGTTTTTAACACCATGAGAGTAAAGAGAGACACAAAGCAGAATATGTTTATTTGTTTATCTGCCAAATGTAATCTTGCCACCTGTTCCTGCCATGAAAATTATTCCCAGTTTGCTCTCACACAGCACAGGAGCAACTAATAAAACTGTCTTCGAGGGTCTCTCAAAGTTCAACACAGCTTCAAGCCAAATACACAAATGACAACAGTTTCAGTTTGCTTCCTCACCAGATAAGCTTGTTATTAGAGCAGAGGTTCAGGCTCTAAAGACAAGATTATGCCTCCATGTTTTTAAACTTGTGCTCGTACTTGGGTCTATTAACAGGTCACCACAAGCTGTGCTGGCAATGAGAGAGCTGTTGAGTAAGCTTAGTGCTTAATGCCCCTCAAATTAATTCACTGCGCTCACAATATTGGAAAAAGTCCCGTTTTTTTTTTTTATTTAAATGTGGGATAAAAAAAAAAGCACAGAAAAAGAGAGGCTCACATTTCGACTGCTTCAAAATACAGTGTATAAGCAGTGGCAGTGGATGAACAAGAGCTCGTACCTGTAGAGTACTGACGACCTCCTGCATCTTGGCTCGACCGAGATCCAGGAAGCTCTCGATCAGATCCCCGTCGATGAATCCTGTGGCCTGCTCGGTCTTTCGCTCCGTGTGGAAGGACCTCCAGGTGATGCGGAGTCAAGGTAAATCAATAAGAAGATGCTGCTTTGCCTGTGGGTCGCACTTTAGGTACAATATCACATATTTTACCTGAGGCACAGTCAACAAATACTTAGCGGTGATGTGTAGAAATCTAATAAAAACAGCACTGCTCAGACAATCAGACAGCTGGTGTTGTCAGTCAATCAAGATCGAGCTGTGGTACGGCTGATCCTATAGAGAGCTGGTTTTTACACTGCAGCTTCAATAGATCTGATCTGAAACATACATTTCTTTAAGGTATTCTAATAGGAGATGTACAATACAAAACCTCCAGTTTATCTGGGTTGTAGGTACAATCACCCTTAAATCTCCAAAGTCTCAATTCTTTAGGTTACACAACAATCCTTAAAATGACAGAAATTATCTGCAACAAAACACTTTGGAAGGAGTTTCTTTGATTTGATGACAACTGCCATCATACTACTCTGTATTACAACAGTTATTTTCATTATTTTCATTTATCATTATCATTTTATTCTGACAATTATTTTCTTGATGAATTGATTAATCGTAAGTCAAAAATATTTCAGAAAAGGGACAAAAACGCCCCTCACACTGACCCATGTACTCAAAAGTACTGCTTTGCTCGACCAGTGGTCTAAAACCCTGCGTATATTTAGTTGATTAATGTAAAAGACTAAAGAAACCTACAAAAATTTCACTCTGGAGAAGCTGGAACTTGTGGCATTTTTGCTTAAAGGGGTGGTAAGCTAAAGCCCATCAAACCAAAGATTTGCAATGAGACAAGATGACACATGTGACTACCTGCAATGCACAGTTCTGCAATGTTCTAAAACCCTGCTGGTTCACACCAATGCAACTAGACAAGACGGTGTATCATCTCTATGCAACAACTCTCTGTACTTCCGTTCTGATTTGCAGCTTTTCAGGCTTATTTTGTGGCTGAATATAATTTGTAGCTTCTTAAGATATGAATGAGGATAGTGATAGTGAGATACTGGCTACAGCTGCATCTGTAGTAGTGATGAAACAGCGAAAAACAAACAATACAAAACCAGCATCAGATGGGCTGTATTCATAATAAATACGCCACAGTAATATAAATAACCATCACCAATTAATCAGTCAATTAGAATGTGTGTGTGTGAGGGGGCATATGTCTATAATTCATCTATACATTTATGGGGCACACCATGAGGACGGAACCAGAGTGCTCAGCGGGGACAGAGCACCTGCTGCAGCAAGCTAACATGCCATCTGCAGTCATTTTGACTTGACCAGCTGACTTCACTACAAATTGATTGGCTATACAAACAGGTGACGTGCTTGATGTTCTAAAACCAGCAATTTGACCTGAGTTGCAGGTGACACCATCAGCCGGCTTGAGTCGAGCTCAGACAGCCAGTTCACACCTCCGCAACTTCTGTCTGTTCTTAATGTTTTCGTCTTGTTGCGAATCTTTGGTCTGAACTGAGCTTTAGTGGGGAGGGCAGCTAAGGCCAACTAGGTTTGCAGTCAATAAAACCAATAGCTGAATTAAAGCGATGTGAAAACGGAAAACACAGAGGCTCTGTGCACTGAACCAGCATGAACCATGGCAGCAACACTCTTAATTATTTTTCATACTGTGAAAGCAGTGCATTACCATTTCACTCCTTTCCACAATAAAAACAACTTAAAAACACTCAGAGAGTTTTGGTAAGAATCACTCAACGAAATAGCTTACACCATCACAAGTATGTATTTTCAGAACTAACCAGGTAGTCCTATGGCTTTGCTCACTCATCTCAGAGGCCTCTCCTTTTTTGATCTGTCTCTGTGCTGAACTGACGTTGAGTGGTAGAGCTGTTAATGCACACAGACAGCCACAATGTTTGTCCTCCATCCCGGTAACATCAAGAGAATCCCAACTAGGTCTCTACTCTTCTGTGAAGCACTGTCACACAAATTTCTTGCCTAGGTTGAAAAATTTCAGCGCAGATTTCATGTCTATGTGTCACTTGTGTTTCCCAGCACAATTTGTGTCTATTTGCGTCTTTGCATGTCATCTCGATGTGTGAAATGCTCGCATCGTATTCGGTGTGAACATACCAAAACAATGTGGGTAGTATGGAATGTATGTAAATGAACTTTGTTAAACTTGCCCACATCTTACCAGCGTCAAGATCTCCCTACTCTGGGGCTGTTGCTTGAACTTCAGAATGTACTTCCTTTTTGTATAACTGCCGCTAACACAATCACAGTGTAACCTGCCCCGCTCTCTTTCTCCAGCAAACTCAGATCAAACTGTAAATCTAGGCAGTGCTGATCAAATATCAACCAAGGTTATGTTACTGTGTTGCTTGGCTGTAATAGGAGAGTTTGTGAACAGGAAGTGGGTGCTATACTGTTTCCTGTATTTTGAAAACAGAGGCTGGAAAAACTTGAAACATTTTGTAACTAACAGCGTAAACGTTATACGAGGTCAATAAGGCAGCCATCATATTTTTATCGATTTTACCAATGAGAGCGTTTACGTCTGGTGCGGCGCAGGGCATTGCGTAAGTTGTGCAAAAGCAAATGCCACAGTCCTTTTTCTCTGTTTCCTCAGGTCATGTAGCACCAATTTCAAAAGTATTTCTTCTAAATAGACAACCCAGTTTACAGAAAAGATAAACTTTCCAGCAGTGAAATACTTATTTAAAAAATACCTAATTTCTGCTCTATGCACAAACCATATCATCATGCATAAAACTACTAATGTTTAATGCATGCCATCTCTACTCAAAACCTTTGGAAGTCAGTTTAAACAAGCATCAGCCCTCCACTCTCCTGGTTTACTGCTTCCAGCTACGCCTGTCAGTGCAGGTTGTAACAGATGGCGAGTCTGACTATAAATATAAGAAGGATATAAGCTGTGCTCGATCTTGCCCACACTCTTGATGACCTTGTTGAGGCGGTTCTGCAGGTCCAGGAGGAGGCTGTACCAACCTTCAGACAGGGACGTCACCAGACCTAACACACACACACAAAAACACATTGGTGAGCAACACAACTCTTTTTAAAGGTGGAAAATACAAAACAGATTTACACCTCACTGCAGCAGATGGTAAAGAAGGAGGACAGAGGACATTTTAAGGCTAGATTACAGGACTCAAGAAAGCTTTATAATAAATAAATAAAAAGATAATTAGTTTGACTGCGCTCCTCCTTATTCAAGTTTCATGCTTGTATTCTGCGACGATGTTGGGAGTAACGTAGTATGATTTCAATACTTCAATAATTCACGACCGCTCCAAAATGTTTTATTTTGAGACTGATTTCTCTGTAAATCTGAAGCGTCGCAGAGCTTTGAGGGAGTAACTTGCTTTCTTCTGTGATAAATATTCAAGTACTGTGACAGTGAGTGCATTATTGTGATGCTCGGGGGAAATAATCTGCACTGACATTGACAGTGTGCAGAAAATAGGCAAACTTGAGAACAAAGGGTGATTTGTAATGTAGAGCTTGATTCTTTGCACACGAGGCCATCAGAGTGTTGGAGTGTTGTTTTTGATTCATGGATTTAATTGTTTTGTTGATGAAATGTCAGAAAAAATGTGAGAAGGGCCTTCACGGTATTTGGGTCTTTTTCCTTCCTTTCCATATTTTAACATCTTTAATAACTTGTTTAGTCCAAGAAGTCACCAACCAAGAGATGTTGACTCAAAGCAGCCAATCATCCCGTTTTAAAAGCTGGTTTGGTATTTTTGCTTCAAATAAAACGCTTGACAATTAACTGATGCTCAAACTTGTGATCAATCTTCTGATGAAAATATGAGACCATTACAAACGAGATGTAATCAACCACTCGCTGAGTCCATTCATCTCCATCTCACTGTGTCATCAGTCAAAGCTATCGACAGTATGTAAAGATGAAAATAATGTGATAGTTTCATCAGGATGGATTCAAGACAGATTTCTTTAAGGTTTTACAGTTAAATATGAATCCAACTGAACATCTACAGAGTCCTGAAGACAACCAGCAGCCAACAGAGTTTTGAGTTTGGATAAAATAATCTGACATTACATGAGATTTCCTCACACACTCATCTCCTTCACCTCTAATGTCCATCACACAACAGGTGCATTTACACTTGTAATCAGATTTATAGCCCAATCAAAATAAAATACCCCATGTTAACACCGTTATTGGAAGAGACTGGCCTGATTCCAGTCTAACTGGAAGGAATATTTAATCTGCTTGAGAGGGGCAGTGTAAACCTTTGATGATCTGTTCAAAAGGGAAACATTAACCATGTTAAATCGCAGGCTCTGTGTGGCTATAGGTACAGCATTGAACTGTACTGTAACCACACACTACTGGACATCCTGACATTCGCCTCCCCAGAAATCTAACTACACACTGCAGTGACGCAGACCTCCTGTAAGCTGAGCCCATTTCCCTCAGTGGAAACAAAGCTTTTATTTACTTTAATTTACCAGATAAGAAACAATAAATTGTGAAGACAATAAAGCCTCCACAAAATGGCATTTTAAGTCTTGTGTGTGATTTATCCTGACTTCATATGAGCAGAGGAAATCTCTGCTTGTTGCTAGGCTAATTTATACAATGTAAAATGCCATAGGCTTGTGCTACAAACATTAGCATGTTGTATTTGTTTGGAAAACGTGTTTAGTATAAGACAGTTGTTTTGTAGGTGAACCTTGTGAGTTGGAATGGAGCCAAATTATGTAACGTTACCTTTGTTAAATATTGCTGTTGTCCCTGGCTTTATATGAGTAGTGGAAATCTTTGATAGCCTCTAGGCTGATTTATACAATGTAAAATGCCATAGGCCTGTGCTAATAACATTAGCAAGTTGTATTTGTGGAAAAAGTGTGTGCAGCAAAAGACAAGTGTTTGTCTGTGAACACTGTGAGTTACAGTGAAGCTAATTTGTGTGTTTGTGTTTGAAACCATCGTCACCACCATTAAGCCATGTTTAATGTGTGTCTTGAATCAACTAAAATTTATAGCACTTCTTCAAATCAAATTAAAAGCTCTGTGCTGGATATTCACTGCCCTTAAAAATAAAGTGTGTTTTTTTTACTAACTTGACACATTTGTCATCTGCGGCCCATTCAAAATGGACCTACCAGTTAGGAACCACTGGTTTATAGAACTACTGATTGTCTGTGTGTGATGTGTTTAGGGAACATCTGTACTTTGTAGCTATAGAAAATAACCTGGGTTACACTTACTTACTACTAAGTTGTATGAAAAGGCAGAAGCACCTCTCCTTCTGTACTATATTTACTGAATGGATTTAATTTTCTCAATAAAGTTGACAAAAAAACAACAACCTGTTTTTATATTTCTGGCAGATTAGACGCCTCACAGCAGGCAGAACCACTTTGCCCAAGCCAAAAAAAAAGTTAAATAAATGCTTTGGGACATGTAAACGCACACTATCAGATCTCATTATGTAGACTCCATGTGGACAGTTGAGTTGGAATCTCCGATCAGAATGATTTCAGAAGCACTGAAGAAATATTGTTGAAGTAACTGCAACAAATGTCCAGATTTTCAAGAACAGACCAAAACAAGTTTTTCAGAAGTTTGTCCACTTGTTGTTTGGCAGAATAATCGTGTGACCTGCAGCTCCTTCCCAGAAACATCTTTCATATCACACCATCTCCAGGAGAGATAAGACACTCTGAAGCCCAGTTTGCTTTGCTGCAGACAGATTTTACTCGGATGTACAATGGTGGTTCTCATTTCCTGTTAAACTTTCCTCAGAGTCTTTTTAGAGAACTGCAGAAGGTGTTGAGATGAAATAATGTGTTGTTGGTTCTGTGAGAGTGCGGGGTGTAAATTACCGCTGTGTCCAAATGATGTGCGCTGCCTATTTTTCAACTCTGCCGTCATTACAGCCAGACTCAAAGTTACTAGTTTAGATCTGAGTAATGAGGTGTGCAACCATGATTTCTTCTCCCTTTCTCTTTTTCTTTCTGAAATGAAAACATTAACTCTGAATAAATGGTTTCGACAAAAGTTTGTGTACACCCTAATTGGACTGAGGTCTCCTTACTGCAGTCTGCTGATTACTGGAAATACTGGAAATAAGACACGTCTCCTCGCTGCTGCCACAAACTGACAGCCAGCCGTGAACTCTTGATCTACTAAAACGTAATGCTCATGCTGATTTTTCTTTTGCTGCGTTTGCTGACTGAAAATCACATTTTTCATGAGATTTTACAACTTAATATGACAAATTATTAAAATTGGTGATTGGGAACTGTTCAGTGTGTTTACTGATGTCACTGTGGAATACATTTTACCAAAAAGAAAACAAAACTGCTCAGAGATGTCCGTGGATGATCCTGAGGAACAGGGACACTGTGTGTAAAAAGACAAGCTGCTGTTGAGCTTTTAAAATGTAATTTTTCAGCGCTGTGAGATCCTCAAACTAGATTCTTTTCATCTCCATTGAATCAAGGTGAAGGCAGAAGTCTCAGCAGTGGATATCACAAAATCTCAGCAAATAAATCCACAGCTGTCTGTAAGGCTCAATACTACCAGAGGTAAAGTGGGAAAATATACTGTTTCTGTGATGTGAGTGACGTAAACCTTTAGGAGGAAATTCAAGGGTAGAATTCCACATTTAAAAGGAATGGTTTGACATTTTTTGGGGGGAAAAATTTGTTACCGGTACCCAACTGTACCCTTTTCTGTACTTTAGTCTTTTAGTGGGCTTATAATAAAAATAAAAATTTTCAACAAGCTGCATTCATTAAACGATTCTGCTCCTCTGCTCCTTTCTAATCACACACAGAGCATCTCTTTCTGCTTGCTTGTGTGTGTATGTGTGTACCTACTCGCATCTTTTGCTCTGTGTCAATGCAACTGCCAAATATGTGAAATGAGTATGTAATTTAAAAAACTCAATCACAAACAACAGTGTTACTAGAAACAGAAAATAAACCAGATAGGCCAAAACTATCAGTGCTGCAGCGATAGTTTTGGCGTGCTAGGAAGCCGGCGGAGTTCCTTGGCTGGCCTCCTGGCTTCAAGGCACTTTGCGGGGCCTCTGCCTCTTTGCCCAAACCAGCAGCACTGCAGAGCTCCACTGTCTCTGCTGCAAAGCACCCCAAAGCCAGCCATGGAGCTCTGCAAGTGGCTTCCTGGCTTCAGGGTGCTTTGGTTGGGACGTTTGAAAGTACAGAGTTTAGTATCCAGCCCTGGCAGCATGTAAACTCTTTGGCTTCATGTGTCACAAAGCAACTTTCATAGGAATGAAACACTGTATCCTATTCTCTTTATACATCCATGCTGGAAACTGTGGCAAACAGTGAGTCTGGCTCTGACAGAATCCACCGACCAACACCACCAAAGCTCACGAATTAACAAGTTAAATCTTGTTTGTTTAAGCGTTACAAATTGAGGTTTTATGGAAGGTTATGTGCTGGACCGTTTCTTGGCAGTGACCAGTTACCAGGCAACCAGAGGGGACTTCAGGAAGTGACTGCATCCAGCCAAGAAATATTCCAAAAGGAACCAAAGCCATAAAAGCCCAAAATCTCATTTGTACACTTTGTGCAGATTAAACAAACAAGATACAACATGATAATCAGTGAGCTTTAGGGGAGCTAGGAGGAGGATTTTGTAACTCTTGGGCAGAGCCAGCCTAACTGTCCAACAAAGCAAAAAATCGTATTCCCAAAATATTGAAATATTCCTTTGAGAGGTTAATATGAACACCTGAGGTCAAATTAAACCCTTTAAAGACTCAAAAAGGCATGATAAAAATGTCTTTTGTGGTTCATGAGAAATAGATGTTTAATACAGCAGGGGTGTTACCTGCAGCAATATTCTTGTGTGTGTGTGTGTGTGTGTGTAAATGCTTCTGCAAGTGTGAAATTGTCCGTGTGCCTACCAATCATGCCGTTAACGGTGCCGAAGAGCACGGAGCCCTGGGTGGGCGTGGAGCTCTCGCCCAGGTTCTGCAGCACCAGCGAGCCGTGGCAGAAGACATTTACAAACTCCCCGAGGTGGAAGACCCCCACCTCCTGCAGGTGCTGCCGCTCCTCGTCTGTGGTGGCCGCACTGACGGCGGGAAGAACAATGGGAGAGAAATACAAAGAGGGTAGAGGGAGGCATTACAAACATTGGAGGAAGGAACGTGGGAGGTAGAAGGGTCACAAAAGGAGCAAATAGAAAGAGGAGCGATCAAATGAAAGCGTAAAAACAAGGAGAAAAAGATGTCAAAGGCAGAGTGAGAGTTTTGGGGGCAAGAGTGATCGATTAAGCAAAAGAAAAAAACAACAGAGAGGGGCAGAGTCATCAGAGGCGTTGGAAAAGGTCAGAGGATGATAGAGCAGTAATGGATAAAAGGGTGAGGAAAAGCGCAGAGAGCAACGTGAAGAGAGATGCGATACAAAAATAAAGGTCAAAAGCATTGAGTGGTCTGACCTGATGTATTAGGTGGATAATAAGCGGTGGCATTAATGTAACACACTCACTTTCAGACCACATCTTTCTTCCTTTTGCATGAAATCAACACTTGTCTAATAGAAAATGACTAAAGTGGGAAATGAAGCTGAGCAGCTAAAAGCTCAGTGGCGAGATGACTCTTAATTTCAAAAACAAATGGGATGACAATGCTGTTAAACCACATTTGTATCAGTGATGTTGCTCTGAGAGGCATCACGGGACTCAGTGCAGAAAGAGCAGCCTCCTAATGACATAGTGTAGAATTCAGAGGATTAATATCGGAGATGATTTAGAAATTTTTTGTCATTTTGGCCACAGAGGAGCAGCTCAGGGCACTGTAATGATTACTGGAAAGGTTGAAATTCATGTGCAGAAAATCTCACTACATGTCAGTATTAATATACAATCAGATTTGATGTTTTTCTCACCTGTCCTTCTGACAGACAAACAGATTGAATGCGTTCTCCGCTCCCAGGAAATTGTCATCGTCCAGGATTTCCACTGCACTCATCCAGTTAGGATTGAAGTCACGTGCAATCTGACACAAAAAAGAAAGAAACATGAGATGTGTCTGATAAAACTGTAAACAACACAGCGGTGTTTGGCTGAAACCTGTGTGGTTCTTGCCTTCAAGTAAACACTGTATTATCTATGAGCAAGAAGTGCTGACTCCACACGAGTGCTGAAACCCAAACACAGTCACTTTGTTTCAGTACAAGGGCGATAGACTTTTTAAATACCCTTGAAGACACTTGCATACCAAACAATGAAGATAATCCAGAAATGCCTGCAACATCTGTTCTACCTTTGCTGGCCTGCTTTTTCTGAGCACCATGATCAGAACTTGTGACAACTGCTCAACCAAAGAAAGTTTTGTAAGGAAAAAACAAACACCAATTTGTTCAGTTACACTATTTGAAAAGAGAGTGCAGAGTGTTAATGTTCGCAGCTTATTGCCTCACATCACTTTAATTAGGTAGTGACATATGTGCCAGACAGTAATTGGATCATTTGACATGTTTGCTTATTTGCTTTATTGCTCAGAGTTACTTCAGAAGGTCGATACTGCTCAAAGGAACAGGAGAGACTGAAGAGCAGAGAGGAAAGTTGAGGGAGCAAACTTCTTAACAAACAGTTGTCTAGAATTTTGGGAAGTTAGGTTCTTGGCCACGTCTCTTGTAGCTTTGTTTTTGGTCTCTGCCAACTCCTGAGGGAAATATCTGACTCTCTAGCTGGTGAACAAAGTGAAGCGTTGAACAGCTAGTGTCTAACTGTGTCTGTTTGCAGTTTGGGGCAGAACAGGGGGCATACAGGGTTGGGTACTATTCACATTTGAGCCGGTACTGGTACCTGGCATTCAGAACAGGTACCCAATGATAACTTTTTCAGTACTTTGCCTTTTTGTCTGCTCCTCTGCTCTTTTCTAATCACACACAGAGCTTATCTTCTGCCTCTGTCTGTCTTTCTGCTTACGTCTGTGTATGTGTGTGCACATGTGTGTCTGTGTATGCTTGTCTAGCAGTGATACTAGGCTATTACTAAAAAAATATAGAAAAGAAAAATGCTGCGCTGCTAGTTTTTGTTCTTGGTAGTTGTAGTTTACTTTGAGACATGGAGACAGCGCTTGGATGCAGGCAACAGATCTGAGCAACACAGACATTTCATATACAAGACGTATATAACAAGGACAAAATGTTTCTCACTCCTTCCCTCCCTTGGCCTCTCTGTTGATGTTCTCTGCATAAATAAATATTTTAATCATTTTCCAGCACCTACTTTCATTTGAAAGGCCAACAGATGGAAAACGACTTTTTAACTCCCCCCCACAAAGATTTGTAATTATTTCAAACTACAATGGATTTGGACCTACTACATACTTTTATACTCATGTTATAGTTTAGTGTCCTGTGCTGCAAATCTTTAAACCTCTGTAGCTCCAGTGCTGTGTGCAAAAACGTTAACGTACAGCCCTGCTATTTATTTTATATCATTTCACATTTACATGTTGTGTAGCTGTATATTTTCAAACAGGGAATAAAATCTCTGTCTTTGCATTTTATTTTGATCACAGTCTGTTTTATAAAAGTGCTTGTGACATCTCAAACATTGCCCATTTTGTAGAAAATACCAAGATGTATATTGTGTATCACCACTCAGCCTGTAAATACTGAGATTTGAATTTCTGTCCGTATCATCCAGCCTTAGTTGTAGGTGAACAAATGTACATGGTGTGATAAGTGTCAACTTTTATATCACGGTATACCTTGAAACAGGTATATCTACAAATTTCTACATTCAATCTAAATTTTTGAAGCTTTCTGCGGTGCATTCTGTCTCTGAATGAAGTCCTTTTCCAAGTCTCTCACGCTTATTACACTGAGCACTGCACCACAGCATGCCTACACACCAGTGTGCATGACTCGTCCTCAAATCTCTTCATCTTTCTGCCCAAATCAATTTGAACATTTTGCTCATCAAAAGGAGGTATGTCAGCTGCAAGGCTTGGCAGAGAGAGAAGACTCATTTATACACCAAAGACAAGTTGAAATGTGCAACTGTGAATAAACAGACACCAACCAAATATCTGTCTGATGTGTGATGGTATCAGAGTATTTACCACTTAGTTTCTAAAACCAGCAGCCTTGGCTGAAAGAGAAAATCTTGGTTTGTGATTTGCTACAGAGCAACAGCGTACAGTCTGCAGCTTGTTTGCCCTTTAGAGTTCTTGTGTTATTTTTCCTCACCTCTTCAAAGTTGCCCTCCATGGGTTTGTACGCCAGGAGCAGGACAGACCTCATTAGGTCTCCCACCAGGATGAAATCTCCTTTGGTCTTCAGGTAGAGAGCCATGATGTTGTTGTAATGGTTACACTCTGTCCTCAGCTCCTTCTCAGCCGTCCACTCGTACAGACGGACCTGAAACAAACAGTCAAGGTGAGTAACTGTCAAAAGGTGGAGGATCATCAATTAGTTATGTAATAAAGGAATATAATGTGCCTCAGTGAGTGCTGATTAACAGCAACTTCCTCTAATTCACAAGGCCTTGTTTCAAGTGTTCTGGAAAACTGATTAACTCTAAGTTGATGACAAAAGTATTCATCAGATACGTGTTAAAATAGGGCTGGCCTCTAATAGTCGACCAACTTCACTTGACCAGAAAGGTCATTAGTCGGCATGATTTCATTGGTCGCTCTGTCGCAGAAAAAAAAACAAACAAACATGAAACTATCAGGAGCTGCGCCTTGTCAAAATAAATCAAAACCTATATGATTGGACCATGTTGGAATTAAATTTGAAAGGACAGACACAGGAAGTGGCCACGCTCAGCAGTCAGACAGGAGTCAGGTTACAAACTAATCACAGCCAACAGATATCTTTCCCTTCTTCTGTAAATATTCAGTCTGATAAACATGGAAAAGTTGGTCATGTTAGTGCAGGGCTACCCAGAGCTTTACATCTGTCCCACAGATGATAGGCCTACACACTTATATTATTATATTATAGGCTATACGGTGCTTGATATGGTTGCACAACCTCAGACGCAACCTACCTCTGCGCTCTTGAGAGCTGGCACAAAAAAGGCACAAGAGTAACGACCAGCGCCCGACCTTGCTTTTTCCAGGTGGTTAAAGACGCATCATGTGTACGGCCCCTAATCTCCAGGGCTGGTACCTGCGGTTATTCCATAGGCTAGTTAATAACATGTCGGGCAGGAAATCCAAAGTGTGGGATCATTTTGAGAAGGTGAAGGACGAACCCAAGGTGATATGTAAACTCATCTTCATTGGTCGACTACAAACATGACGTATCATCTGAAACATGGAAGTAGCTACATGCCCATTAGCCACTTAGCACAATCATTACCGCTTTGCAGGCAACTAGTCGACTAACGGCCCTAAATGGTGACTGTTGGTCGACGAGAAAAATTCCCAGTCTGGGGCAGCCTTGATATATACATAAATACTTTTTCCCCTCCTTTTTTCTGCACTGTTTTTTATGTATTTCTTTGTTTTTATGGGATTGTTTGCCACTGTTTGGTTAGTTTGTCATTTATCTTTTGCTCTATTTTTCTGAGATATTTTAGTTTAGTTTTTTACTTTGTCTTTCTCCTTAAGTTAAGTTGTATAATTATGTGGCTTCCCGTCCTCTCCTGACACATTTCTCATTTTCACGATCTGGATTTTTAATGTGTGCGAGTGAGTTAACAGCTGCCACATAACACGATCAGTTAACAGCTAATTTTACTCACTGTTTCACACAATATGCACCTTCTGACATTTTTGTAACACTGGTTTTGAAGTGACTGGGGGATGGAGGAGTGTCTCTGGATCTAATTGAAGTTCACTTGATGCCAGCCTGATGTCCAAAACACATCCAAGAGGGTACTGTGACATCAGAGATTTGGTACAAATGTAAGTCGTCCACTCAATCTTAGAAGGAGAAGCTCAGTTTGCAGTTTTAGGAGAAAATCAATTGTGCAATGTTTTTACTGTGGCATTTTATCCAATGAAATGTGGCTTTCATATTTTCTTCACGTGGCTCTCACAGTTTTATTTGATTTTCTCACCACTTTTTCCACCATTTTTATTTCACTTTATTGTCTTCCTGTTTACTTTTGTGTCCATTGTTTTGTTCTAATATTCTGTTCAACTTTGTTTCTTCATTTTAATCCTTTCATGTGCAATACTTTAGGCTGGATCTTGGTATGAATGATGCTGCACATGATGATTTTTTAATACTTTAAGAGGAAAATTCTCCTAATTTCACTGACTTATTTAGTTATTTCTTAAGTTTATTTTTTATTGTATTGGTTGCCCAGCAGGAAACCTCATCCTCATTATCTAAAAGGAAAGGAAAAACCCTGCATGCTTATTGATTTTTGCTCAGATCCTCACTTCTTTTTGTAGTCATAAATAATGCCAATGTGTTTTTTTAACGTATCATTAATAGTCTTTTTTACCAAAAGAAAAAAAAAGCTCTATGAGAAATGCTCTCTTTCAGCTAAATCAGGTGAAGGAGCTTGTCAGTGTTTGATTAACAGCAGCTGGAAGGCTGCCAGTGTCGACGTTACAACGTAGGGAATGCGAGGTAAAGTAAAGAAGCTTTCACTGTAGTCTTCATGTTATGGGCAGACAGCGTGTTGTTAGTGGTAGTGACGCGTAAGGACCACCAGACCAGAGTGACATTTGCAGGTACGTTTACGTGCTGCTTAATGTGCTCGTTCAACGCGCTATAGTGAAGAACAAGACAAGTGTTCATGTCTGTAAGTAAGATAAGGACACGTAGGTCAGATTAGGAGAGCTAATGTGGGTTGTTATTCAGAGTCTGTGGCTCTTGTGTTGTGTAGCTGCTGTCTGCTTCAGTGTCAGTGTGACCTGTCTGCTCTGGTGACTGGCTGAATCAAAATAAGTTCTCCATCGATGTAGTCAGTTGCTGGAACAGTGCTCCACTAAATTAATGCAAAACTAGGGGGCGTCATCATGAAACTGAAAATATGATATTAATTACATATTGAAGTGTCCTTAGGGAAGATACTGAGCACGACACTGCTCCTGATGGCTGTGCCAATGGTGTGTGAGGGCATGTGAATGTTTATCTGATGAGCAGGTGGCACTTTGTACGGTTGCTTCTGGCCATCAGTGCATCAATGTGTGTAAATGGGTGAATGGTGCTTGTGTTTTGTAAAGCACTTTGAGTGGTTGCAAAGACTAGAAATGCACCATGTGAATACAGTCCATTTACAGTTTACCACAGACAGAAAAATGTAATTAATTTCAGTTGGCTTTAAAGGTGAGAGTATAAATGTTGGTGTTTGATCCTGTCTGGACTTAAAAGCTAATCAGCACTTGCTGGTAATAAGGCCACACCTTTTGATCACTGATAAATTTAAACAACTGAGAGAACTGTAATACTTTTAAGTCAACATATGCAAATACCCCTGATTTCAATTTGTATTTTCCAAATTGTTTATCTTGTATCGACCACAAAACGTACATACACCAAGAAAGTTAGTGTGCCCTGCAGAGAAATAGCTCCTAATAAGAAACAAACAACCCAGATATAACGTGTTAATTAGCTTTAACACCTGGATATACCAAACCGAAATCAAAGAACCAGTGGTGATGAATGCCGACTGTTGCATCACCTGTGTCTCGGCCAAAAAGTTGCACCTGAACACACCACAAACACTACAGCCATTGGCCAACCAGTGCAGCTGACGACTGACAAGGGCTGACTAGTGCCAGCTGTGCACAACGCACCACAAAAACTAGGGCGACAGATGCTCACTGTCGACCAGATATTAAGCAACGACCCAACTGTCAGCTTGGTGTGTCAGGGTCCTTAGAGCTGTTAGTAGGCAAATTTTGTTTTACCTAGCGAGTCAGGCTAGCTATCCCTCTGCTTCAAGTTCTAATGCGAAGCTAAGCTAACCATCTGTTGGCTGTAGCTGCATATTTACCATACAGACATGAGAGTGGCACCAATATTCTTGTCTCCTTGGCAAGACAGCAAATAAGATTATTACTTTAATGGTTTTCACATTTACATGCACTTTATATACCAAATATATAAAATAATGTGACATTAAATTGATGTATCACCTTGCTTCATTTTTATTACCCTCCCCTCAAAATTTTATAACCTTTATATTAAGGGGTACTTAAGAAAATATGAAGTTTCTGCAAGTGACAATGACGAAGAGTTCACCATTTTCAGCCAAGAAAATGTCAGAGAAAAGAGAACAATGGACCAGTGTGCTGTGATAACTTGATGAAATTATTAAAAAGGTAATTTAAGAGGGCATTTCACAAGCAACTAATGTCAGATCTTGTCACTATGTTGTATTATATTCTACGGAGGCTGCTGTCAAAGGGGAAAGTGATGAATTAGTCCTTAATGACTGTTTTAACCTTGGTGTGTAACAGTGGGTTTAGAGGAAATCATTTGTTCTCTTATTCAGACAAGCTGAAACAAAATAAAAGAAAGTTTGTGACAAGTATTTGAAATTTAATTACTTTCTGTGATTAAACTCTGTTGTAGCTGCATCAAGAAATGCAAGGTTCTGTCACTAATAGCTATTTTAAAATGTAAGTAATTTTGAGAGAAACAATTTCTGTAAAGTCCAATTTGATGAAGAAAATATTAAGAAAAGGAAGTGGTAGGAAGTGAGCTATTGTACTGTGTGATGAGCTCCAGAAATCTGCAACCCATCACTATTTAATTCTCGATATCTTAAGATAAATCTTCCTTTTCAAGTGTTTAATCCTTTTAATCTATCTATAGCTCAGTGTGGATGAGCGTGGTATTACAGGACAGTACGGGGGAAGCTGTTTTCTTTCACACTGTATGTCAAGCGATTTCACAGAGCAATGCATATGGGATAAATCTATTTAGATATTGCACTTTGAAATGACTGAGGAGGCACTTCTCTTCCCGAACAGATCACATGCTTCTTAAACAAATCAAAGAAAGGAAAGTCTAAACACACAAGTCATCCAGAGGCTGACCCGCTGGTGAGAAAAACATAAAGCCTCACAAAAAGTGAAGTTTTCAGATGAACACGGTAAAGGACTGTGACTGTTTTATAATCTAGAAAATGATAAAATATACTATCTCTTTGAATTAAACCTCAGCCAGACTGTGTCAAAGGCATCTGATTGTGACTTTTATGGCTCTGTATTAAACATCAACACTTTAATCTAGACATGCCATCAAAAGGTTCTAAGTCTCTGTCTTGTTAAGTTTTTTATGATAAGATACTTTTATACTAACGTCTTAAAAATTTTCTTTCATTTAGATCTTGTATGCTTTTTTGTTTCTTTTTTCAAAACATATAGGACTGGGTAATATGGCTTAAAAAATATATTGCTATACCACGATAATCACAACATACATTGCGATATTTTGAAATCTCTTCCAAAGTAATGTAGACTACTTGAATACAAAATTATTCAATGAACTACAATAAAGTTAAATAAAGAAGCCACTGTCATAATAAAGCTAAATAAAGTATTGTTGTAATAAGGTTTATTAAATGCCGTTATAACACAGTTAAATAAAGTACTCTTATAATAAAGTTGAATAAAATATTGTTAGAATCAAATAAATCAAAGCAGAACTACTTGTGCTTTTTGAAGCTCCCAGCTCATCTCTGCTCAGAAGTGTGGATGTTTTTTCTGTGAGCTTTAAGTGTCTGTTCAGCAGTTGTTGTTAGCAGTTCGCACAAAGTTAAACTGTTGCCACTGTGCCTGTAAACGTGAGGATTTATTCACTGTGAGCTGAAAACAAACTCACACCTCTCCAATTCATATACTGACAGTATTCGCAAGTTTCCCTGGTGCTCCATGGTCACAAAATGTGACTAAACAGGAGCTCTCTGGAGCCCTGCAGATGAGAAACGTACAGTACAGGCCAAAAGTTTGGACACACCTTCTCATTCAATGCGTTTTCTTTATTTTCATGACTATTTACATTGTAGATTCTCACTGAAGGCATCAAAACTATGAATGAACACATGTGGAGTTATGTACTTAACAAAAAAAGGTGAAATAACTGAAAACATGTTTTATATTCTAGTTTCTTCAAAATAGCCACCCTTTGCTCTGATTACTGCTTTGCACACTCTTGGCATTCTCTCCATGAGCTTCAAGAGGTAGTCACCTGAAATGGTTTTCCAACAGTCTTGAAGGAGTTCCCAGAGGTGTTTAGCACTTGTTGGCCCCTTTGCCTTCACTCTGCGGTCCAGCTCACCCCAAACCATCTGGATTGGGTTCAGGTCCGGTGACTGTGGAGGCCAGGTCATCTGCCGCAGCACTCCATCACTCTCCTTCTTGGTCAAATAGCCCTTACACAGCCTGGAGGTGTGTTTGGGGTCATTGTCCTGTTGAAAAATAAATGATCGTCCAACTAAACGCAAACCGGATGGGATGGCATGTCGCTGCAGGATGCTGTGGTAGCCATGCTGGTTCAGTGTGCCTTCAATTTTGAATAAATCCCCAACAGTGTCACCAGCAAAACACCCCCACACCATCACACCTCCTCCTCCATGCTTCACAGTGGGAACCAGGCATGTGGAATCCATCCGTTCACCTTTTCTGCGTCTCACAAAGACACGGCGGTTGGAACCAAAGATCTCAAATTTGGACTCATCAGACCAAAGCACAGATTTCCACTGGTCTAATGTCCATTCCTTGTGTTTCTTGGCCCAAACAAATCTCTTCTGCTTGTTGCCTCTCCTTAGCAGTGGTTTCCTAGCAGCTATTTGACCATGAAGGCCTGATTGGCGCAGTCTCCTCTTAACAGTTGTTCTAGAGATGGGTCTGCTGCTAGAACTCTGTGTGGCATTCATCTGGTCTCTGATCTGAGCTGCTGTTAACTTGTGATTTCTGAGGCTGGTGACTCGGATGACTATGGTGACTATTTTGAAGAAACTAGAATATAAAACATGTTTTCAGTTATTTCACCTTTTTTTGTTAAGTACATAACTCCACATGTGTTCATTCATAGTTTTGATGCCTTCAGTGAGAATCTACAATGTAAATAGTCATGAAAATAAAGAAAACGCATTGAATGAGAAGGTGTGTCCAAACTTTTGGCCTGTACTGTACTTCACCTGCTATTGCTCAGCAGAAAGTGATCTGGATGGGCAGAGGAGCATGTGTGACCAATCATGTTGGTAAGTCTTTCTTGTTGTGTGTATGTGTCTGTGAGAGGGAGAGAACTCCTGGAATCATATGTTGGCAGCAAAAAAAAAAAAAAGACATTACCATTTATACTCAATGTTCGCGATACAGTCATTCCTCAACTCTTCAGTTAACGTTTGTAAAGTTGTAAGTTGAAGCCAACTCCAGATTCACTTCTGTTTTGGAATGACCTTTGTCCGCTTGGCGTTTTGCCTCATTATAATTCTGTTTTTCAGCGCTGTGTCCACAAATTTCTTTTTGCTTCCTCTTGGATGTGTGCTGCTTACAGTCTGGCATTGGTTGCTGCCTTTTTAAAAAAGTCCTGTCCTCACCTGAGCACTGTGCCCAGGAACATTCAGAGCACAGCAAATCTAGGGGGTCATAAGTGATGATTGCAAGGGATTATTTTGCATGAGTCTATCAGTCACCGTTTTTTAGAAAAATACTGCATTTGAGTACTCTCAGGTTTTTCTAACAGAGGAGCACTCGATAAGGATTACTAATTTTCATCGCCAGCAGACGAGGTCTGGCTTTGCAGTAGGCGATAAGACATCTGTTTACTGGTGTGTCACGTATGAAGTCACAGATGGGCCGTAAAATGGGTTAGTGAAGAGTAAAGCAGCATCAAGGCCAGGGAAAATGTTACAGTGGTTACTTCTTTTTTATATCTCTTACTAATTCAGTCTCTCCTTCAAACTGTGCCGACTAAATCTGGATTGATATTTGAGCTCTGCTGGGGCGGAGACAGACAGCATTTTGTGGCGGCCAGTCATTGCATCTCGCTAGTAAAGGGGCTTAAATTGTTGTGTTCACCTGGGCGTTGTATTTCCATCGCTGCTGTTCAGAGTTGATCAGAGTTGGGGCCGATAAATATCTGAGACTACTACAGAGTCATCTGACCCTAGTGTGAATGCTGATTGTAAACTTTCCTATTAATACAAAAGCCAAAGTAGGTTTTTACATGTAGCATTGACATATTCTCACATTATCTGAGGGAATATGCAGTTTGTCCTCCTGTTGGGGTAAAAAGTGACTTGAGTTATAGCCTCCGAATAAAGAAACTGTACTTTAGCAACTGAAAAGTCTGGCCAGTTATTTCTATCAACCTCCAGTGAAAACAGAGTTATATTACAACAGACAGTTTTCTTGACATATGGGCAGAAAACAGAAGCAGAATCGAGAAGTGGTGATTTTAATCCCTGGACCAGGTGGTGAATTATGATGTGGGAAGTGAATAAGCAACTACTATTAGGGTGGACTTGAAAGGGGCACTTGGTCAGCACTATGCCTGCTGATTACATTACTTGCCCACCGCCCACACGACCGTTTTGCTTTCTTTTTCCCCTCAGTACTAACTCGGAATATGGATGCTATAAGCTGAAAGTGTCCGCTCTGTACAGCAGCAGCAGCAGCAGAGCAGCAGCAATCAGATTTCACTTGAAGTCACCAGAGCTGACTGAAAAGACGAGTGCAGAGGATTTGATGTCAAAGCAAAAAGGAAAAGCGCCCATTCTGCAATATGTCTGATTTAAACTCGATGCTAATGGGAAACTTGATAACGTTATAATAAGGGGAGAGGAGGTGGTTATATCGCTAAGAAGTTGGAGGAGTGCAGTCTGTTGCCTGCAGCTCTTCATCTAGCAGCTCCTGACTGTTCCATTACTCCCTGCTATATTTAAAACCAATCTGCTGTCAACAAATGCCCAAAATGACCGCTGTCTTGTTGTGTACTGACATATTGATGAATAATAGTGAAAACGCTAATACCACAAACAAACATAGCATTTCCTGTGACAGCTACATAATCAAAGTCAACTTGTGTTTCGCCAGTTTAATGCTTGTAATGTGAAGCTGCAGCAGTGGGAAACGTCCGGTTTGCATTACCAGTAACTTAAAGGAATACTTCACCCACAAAATGACCATTTGTATATGAATTGGCCTTTTGCTAAGCCCTGCCATGTCTTTGGAAAAATGAAAGAGTGATTCCAGAGAGAAGCCACCACATCATTGCTGATCGCCACACAAGACAATGAATATAAAGGGAAACTTTGCTGATATTGAACCAGCTGTGTGGCATCACAGTGTGTGCAGATGAACGTTGTTTGGCGTCAGACTTTTTAACAGTTAGTGAATAAAAAATATATAATCAGAGACATGAATTTAATTCAAAGTGTACCTTGAAGCAAAGTTAATGTTCGAGCTACTTTTTTCCTCAACTCTCCAAAGGTATTGAACATGAACACTGAGTGCAGCTCTGCAACGAAAAAGTCAAGTGCTCTGTATGTCTTGCTGAAAAGTCCAACACCTTGAAGCACAACTTACTGTGCTATTGATGCTGGCCAGCAGTTTGCCATTGAACTCCACCATAGAATAGACAGCTCCTTTCACCTCCTTCTCAGCCACGGTTTGCAGCTTACCTGCAAGAGAGAGCACAATGTCTGTCAGTCAGACTGAAGTTAACATTAAAAGTGTTACACGCTCAATGCCAACCTGAATTAGCACCTACAAGATCTTGGTGAGGCGGAGGATAAACCGCTCGACAACTATGAGAGAGATATGTGGAGAAAAAGTGAATAAAAGCGGACGAGGCTCTCACAATGAGGACGATGGTAGAATGAGAAGGAGGATAAATGAAAGGCGAGCAATGCACCTTGAGAGGGACAGAGTATGAAAGAAAATGAGGGGGAATCAGTAGTGGTGAGAGGAGAAAAGTCTGATAAGAAGAGATAAGAAAATGATTAAGTGAGGAGGGAAACAAGAGCACGGTATAGGACAAAGTGTCCGTGGGTGGAAAACAGGACAGAGGGCGGGGAGGAGAAAATTAAACTGTGTGAAGGATAAAGAGAACAAAATGGATGAGAAGACAAACAGGATAAGGTTGACGAACAAGACAAGAAAAGTGGCTTTGTGTTTGTTTTCTGGAAACAGAGAAAGCGATAGAAGAGCTACTGACCGTCGGTGTAGTGGAAGACAATGATGCGTCCCTGCTTGGGCTCAGCCTCCTCTGGGTACACCATGGCGGTGCCGACGATGAAGTACACTGACGGGTCTTTTCCCAGACGACATGACACCATGCTGAGGGCATACTCACTGGGGAGGAACTGATGGGCATGGAGGACTGATAGAGATACAGAACACGGAACTGAGTGTGAGAGCAGAATAATACATCAACAACAACAATACGTTTCTCTGTTTGAGGATTTTACATTCATCTATTCTTTTTTTCACAACTGTCCTTCGATATTCAGTTTGAACCGAAGCTACTACTTTATTCCAACTTACGTTCTGAAGACACACGAGTGGTCAGATACACAGACAGGTTTTTAAAGAAGGCAAGTTTATCCTAGTCTCTATATACAGACTCTACATTCAGTGAATGTGGAGTCCGGAAGAAGAGCGGAAGAGCCCTGGTTTCCAGTTGTAGGCTGTTTGTAGTCCGCGTGATATTGACCAATCACATTTGAGCCGGCTGCAGTTGTTTCCAGGTTAAACGGTCCGTGCGGTGAACTAACAAGGCAGAACATAATTGGCGTCACTGCAAACTCTGAATCCATCGCAATGGTTCAGCATATTTACTTATATATAAACGGAAGTTGGAAACGGAAATTCGCCTCCTCCGCCCAAATCAAACCGGAATGCCAAAAAATCGGGGTCTGCCTCCAGAGGCTGTATTGCCGTCTGCCGGAAGTCAGACGCCGAATACAGTCGATGGGTTCCGAGAATGGGTTTATCCATACTGTCTAAATCCCTTTATTTGCCAGTAAAAACCAAGGTGAACCCACGTCCGTCACAATCACTCATCGCACAGGAAAACTGTGTGAATACACAACTCTAGCAAGTACGGGATGTGAGAGTTGAACCAACTCTGTCTGTGACCAGTTTCCTCTTTCAAATAAGTTATGGTTAACACGGGGGGTTTGTTTACAACTTGTACTAGGTCACATCTTAATTTGTTTTTATTTTAAAATGGTGTGTAAAAACAAAAATGACCTCGTACAGTCTTCGTACACACAAGCCTTTTAAATACAAAGATCTCTAAAAAAATCTCCGTCCATACTAACATGCCTGAAAACACCTATCACATGACCATTCAAATACACTGGGCAGCCGTGCCGATGTAAATGGAAAGACTGTCTAGTCTGCCGTTGGCTGCACGATTACATAAAATACTACGGAAATGGTTAAAGGTAAGACCAGAGATTTCTTTGCCTGGACCGACAAAGAGGTGGAACTGTTACTGAAAGCTACATGTGAGTATAAGGCAGCAGAAAACAGACTGGGAAGAGCTGCAAAGCAAATACGGCGACATATCAGAGTGGTGCCAGAGGCATTATGCATCGACAGAAGAAGCCATAGTGATGAGAAAGGAGTCATTTTACCCAAATTAGGAGAAAATCCCAAAAGGTATGTAGCCCTAGCTGCAGTGTTTTATCTTGACACATCGTAATTGACAAGACCCTATTGGGAAGTGAACGTGGGTCTCTGCATCATTGTTTTCAAACGTCTCTGTTTCCGCCCATCCAGACAAGAATCTAACCCCAGACTTCTCAAACTGAAACAGGTTCAGCATCGTTTTCAAAGGTCTCTGATTTAAGGGTTTCCAAAATGCTGGAGTATTGTAGACACTCAGCATAAACAAGGGTTGGAAATAAGCACTGGCCACCAGCCAAATGTTTGTAAAATATCCAAGTAGCTGCTAGATTTGCTGAGTGGCTGGTCGATTCTGAAGTCCACCAACCACAGTGGCAGGTGGACAAGCCTTAGTGTCTGACTACTGTTTGAGTTTCTATTTTTTGGAGCTGGACTGTTCATTAAGAGCGCTGTGGTTATTCTGAGCACAGAGTTACTACTGGCACAGATGGAGCAGCAGAATGCCAGGCACAGTGAAAGTGAAACTGAACCGTTCATTAATCCATACAGAAAGAGAATGGCATTCTTAAAACAACATCGCTCTCATTGTAATGTTGTCTACAGTTTTTCCAGCCTACTTTAAATGAAAAAGGCTGTGTTCCCATGGAAACTGTGCACCCCGCGGTCCAGTGCTGGGTCTAAAAGTTCGCTTTCACTTGCCTCTGAAGCAGCTGCTTCTCTAATCCATCGAGCTAATCTGATCAGCTCTTATCGCTCTCAACACAAACTGATCAACTGATAAATTATCTACGACTGAAACTCAAGAAACTCCTGCTGAGGAAAAATAAAACTTATGAAGAGTATCGATTTTGCTGCATTCATGGGCCTTCCTCCAAATTCAGACAAGGTACACAGGGACACACAAAAGTTTTGCTAACAAGCCCGTCGTCAGCTACCACCACACATCGATTCCAAGAGATTAAGATCAAGATTAATTATCAAACTGGAATTATCCATGTGCTTTATTCATGGTGCAGAGACACAGGTGTTTTCTGGTACTGTATTTTACCTAAATAGATCCGTACAGTCATTATTTATTGATCTATCTCCCTAACTCCTGTGAGTTTGATTGCTTCTGTCACGGAAGGACATCTTTCATTTTTATCACTGGTATTGCTCATTCTTTTTTTATCCCTGGTACCTGGGGATTAACCTTGCCAGCAAGTGCAGAGCTACTTGGAAAAAAAACATGTTATCCGGGGAAAGGTATAGCAATGGATTACATGTTTAATAACATCAAGACATGCAGATAATTATGGATCCATTAGGATGAAAATTACACAGCTAATGTTGATTATGCAGCAGCTAAAGAACACAAGGCGTCTAAGTGGTGTGTGAGTGAGACAGCAGCACTCATTATAGACAAACCTTATTAGAAATAATAAGTGCTGATTTCAGTGGTGTAATAGGCGCTGAATAACTGATTACACTATGCATATGAACTCCACATTTCCTCACAAATAAGCACCAGTGCAGTTATATACATAAATGTGCATCTATAGTGCCTTTACCCGACACCATGCTGCATAAGAACATCTCCACGTCTGACTGATGAAGACCTCACAACAATCAAAATGAGCATTTCTCCGATTGCACACTGATAAATTGAAGTCAGCTGTGGACACAACGTGCTGAACCAGCCCCTCATTTACATATAACATACCCTAATGTATGCGGGTGTGGTAACTCTTGGATGTTTTAAAAGGGGAGGCTTGGCGCAGCAAAATTTGCATTGCAAAACAGAATGGAGCGAAAACCACGTTCAGTGGGCTTCAGCACGAAAATGATCTGCATGACGCCCATCATGTTTCATCGTTAATTTATACCATGAAGAGACAGATACTGAGTTATAGTAAAAAGCATCATGGAGCACCTTCCTACACACTATAAGAGAGTAACAGGTGAATATTCAAGTGGGAAATAAGAGTAAATTAAGGATGACAACAATGCTGAAACAGATAAATCCAAAATTAACTGGTAAAATGAGTGTGAGCCCATTTTAAGATGAGATACAAGCATCAAAAACTGAGTGTTGGGACCAGGCTGTGGAGTTCTCTCACCTGGTTATTCCCCAAGCTGAGCACAATGTTTTACCATCTGAAGCTCCATATGAAAGCACCAGCTTTGTGAGATCAAATGGAAATGCACATCCGGCTGTCTCACCTTCAAAGGTGTGCTGATCCACGACTAGCAGGCTGTGAACCTCCACCTCTTCGCCGAAGGAGGTCTCGTGGGGAGAAGTGCTGCTGGGGAAGAGCTTGCTGGAGCTCACGCTGCTGGAGAGGGCCTGGAAGGATGTAGATTTATTAAGGGCAGGACACGCAGAGAGGTAGACATAAGATAAACCTAATAAAAACTGTGAAGCGATTCAAATCTCTATTTTAATGTGTGAGCTCGACAGCACTTGTAGGCACCATCTGCAGCACCAGATGTGCAGCGTTTAGAATCAGGTAAACATCTTTCTTGTCATCATGTGTGAGAGGCTCTGGCTCTGCTCTTGTTTCCACAAAGTTGTGCACTGCAGCAATAAATACAAACACAAATAAAGTGCACACGTGTCCCCTTGGGGAAGCTTTAGAGCCAAGCCGAGTGGACATCACACATGCTGTCACTGTAAATCTGGCTGGGCTGGAAGGACTTTTTGATTAGTGCTCTGAGTACAAATCTCTCTAAAATGTTGATCCTACTTTTCTTTCTTGGCAGCTGAAACATCACTGTCAGTATTCATTGACAACACATCAAACAAAAGATTGTTATGTTTAATGTAGGTTGAACTTTTTTTGAACTCTTGCAGCAGCTAAATTTAGAGTGCACTCAACCTCTTTCCTCCACCCCTCCCTGCCACAGACCCATTTTGGTCTTTTTTAGAGGGGACAGCGGATATTTATGGAAGATAGCAAGTTAACAGTATATGCTACATAGAAATGGTATACATCACCTGAAAGCTTGGAACCTAAGGAACATTACATATATGATGGCCATTTCCATGCTCAATTACGTCGCATAAGTTGTTAGGGCAATTATTTGGTTGATACCATTCGTTGCACAGATTTGGTGCTAAATTTAAGCATTGTTGACTACTTGAGAATTTATTAAAATGCTCAAAGATCCCTCCAAAATACCACATTAAGACACCAAGACCTGACGAACACCATCAGAAAACCCATGCAGAAATATTTAAATAGGCAAAAAAAAACACACATTTGTATTGCATGATAAAAACAATGGCCATGCCTGTTTTTTTTTTGCCAAAATTTAGCCCAACTTCAGAGTGTTATTTAGCCCCCTTGCAGACTTGCTAGCATGACCTTGTTGGATTCCTTAGGTCTTCTAGTTTTATATGATACTAAGGCTGGGTGATGTGAACAAAATCAAATATCAAAATACTTTTGACTAAATACCTCAATATTGATATTGTAGGGCTGACTCTGATGCTTTTACATATTATTTACACACCTTTTCAAGCTGGTGCATAGCTGCATATTCCGTCTGATTTAACGGTGACACACATATTGAGACTTGCACTGATGAGGATTTTAAAATGATGATTTTATACCTAATACCTAATTATAATTTCTGTCAAGTCATTTTATCAACTTGTATTGTATATTACAGAACTGTTCGATTTTATGATCTATGGACACATTACTGCTTGTTTTTTTTTTTTTTCTAACTTTGTCATGTAAGGTGTCCTTGACTGCTTTGAAAGTTGTCTATAAATAAAATGCATTATCATTATTATTATTATTATAAGATATGCAAAATCTCAGAAGATACCCAATCTTGTGTCACGATATCGATACTATAACAATATACTGCCCAGCCCTATATGATACCTATCTACACTCTGGGCCACTGCAGCCTCTTAAAGACAGCTGGCCGAGGAGAGTAGAGAGGGTTAGAAAAAAGAGGCTTACTGTCTTTATTTTGACTCCCTACACGTACCTACCTACAAAACCAAGAAAATATATTGTAGAATTTATCATAATAACATTTTTATAACAAATAACCTTTGGGACAATTATAAAGTAGAAACAGAAAAACAACCTGCAGATAACAGCTTCAGTTTTGGTGTTACAATTCTTCGACTTTAAAAGTAAATGACCAATCACAACACATCATCATTAAGATTTAAATCCTGGTTTAGAAAATCTAGCTCCAGTAGACCTGTTAAGTGACTAACAGGACAAGACATTTGTTGTCCTGACAAGCTCCCAGTCCCACGATATAAATAATGTTCTTAGTCAGCACGCCTAGTTAGATAAGAGTGCAAAACAAACAAGCCCTTGGGTGTTTATTAGCCGAACATAACATGGAGCTACAGTACCTGAGTGCTCGCACTGGGGCGCACGGCAGATGTGGTGCCGCTCACATCCTGAATCTCCACCCTGCTGGATAGAACCCCGAAACACTGGGAAACCTCCTGGTAACAGATCCGCCTGGTGGGGCGTTAACAGAGGGGGAGAGAGCGGAGGGGAGTGAGAAAAATCAAAGGGAAGACGCTGGCTGGTAAACATGAAAAGAGCACACAGGGGTAAGCTGAACAAAAGAAGGTGCCCTGAGAGACGGCTTTCTGTTTTCTGACTGGATAATTCAGCAGTCAACCTTTTAATAACTTATTTAACAACCATGAGTCACTGCTGTCTTAAACGTTTGAGCACAAAAACAGGGAACTGAAACGTTTTCAGCACACGTGGAAAAAAACTACAGGAGACTGTCTCTTGAATCAGAGCAAACAGGCAAAGTCACAGAACACACAGCGTATTTGTAAAGATGACGGGTCTGAAATGTTCGTTGGGGGTTCAGTACTAACTCAATATTTGACAGTGGGACTCACCTGGGAGACTCGTAGAGAGGAACAGTACGAATGTGGAGTTTCTGAATTTCGTCGATGGTACCGATGGTCAGGGTGCTGTTGTTGGCCAGAGCCAGACTATAAAAAGACAAACACAGCAACACGCAGCATTAGTGTTGAGGAAAGAAAAAAAAAGTAATACACCCACTTCCCACAAATCAAAACAAAGTTTGACTGGATACATTTCTGTAGTCAACAGAGAACACGTCTGAGCCCACTGTGTCTGCTCCAGGATCAAAACAAAAGAAACTCTTCAAAGCACAGAGGAAGAAACATAAAACAACAACAGTTTCCAACGACGATGCAGACCCATAAAAATACACCAGTTGTGCGAGTTCTGCTGCTGACCTGTCGGGGTATCCCTCGGAGTTGAGTGGGCACATGTAATTGACCTCCTTGAGGTTGACGTTGGAGAAGACCAGCTTGTGGTTGGAGGAGTAGATGACAGTGGGTCGGTCGGAGCAGGCGAAGACGTTGGAAGTGGACAGGGATCTGAAGGTCCTCAGCACAGTGGGCTGGGTGCCGAGGGTGACCTTCTTACGCTCACTCAGGGCACCTGGGGGAAGGACGGGGACACAACTGTAAGTCCAGTTTAAAAGGTGGGTCATCATCGTTTGGAGTCACTCGCTGAGCGTCTTTAGACAATAAAGTTTGTCCTTGTGTGCAGAATATTCATTACCCTTTCTGTGCTCGTAAAACCTTTCAGTGAGCCCTGCATGGAAGCACCTGCCTTCTTTGTGTTTCTCTACGCCTTTATTCAGATTTTCCCTTCAAGAAAAATGTGAAAATAGTTTTTTCGGGGAGCCGTCAATTCTGTTCTTTTGTCAAACTAGTGAAGTGAAAAGAAAACACCAAAAACACATATGTAGGTGTTTAATTCAGCTCAGATCCATGTTCTGGAAATTTATGTAAAAAATGCGTATTTATTTAAATAATGTTTAATTTGCATATCCGAACATAAAATTGAAGAAAACTTGTAATCTAACAATAATTGTCTTATTATAAATCAACTTGGGAAGTGTCACTTACTTGGAATTTATTATTTATTTACCTGATGTCTGTTGTTTTTTGTCTATAAATGTGTGGAATACATTTCTTTAAAGGTCCAATGTGTCGGACTTTGAAGCATCTATTGGCAGAAATTGTACATACTATTCATAATTACGTTTTCTTAAGTTTATAATCACCTGAAAATAAAACTTGACAAACAACTTGATGGTTGGCAACAGGCACAAAATAAACACCTTTATTGTACTGTGTTGTTTAGGATCCCATGTTTCCCAGAATTATCTGTCACTGTCTCTCACTTTTTTCTTACTTCACTTGCCCCAAACTGACTTCCTCCACAGTGTCAATCTGCCTGCTGTGCTCAGATTATGTAAAATAATCATTAATTAGGGATCCTACATACTCAAAGAGCATTATAATCTCATAAAAACAATGGCATGAAAAGTGATTTATATTATGAATTTAAAAAAACAGTAATTTATTTTTCACTACAAACACCTGACGGGCCTAATTGAACCTTATGGCTGGCTAGCTTTGGCCAGTGAGCCTAACTTTGGGCAACTCTGCCTAAGATTGAGCACTTTATATCTTTATGAGGATCGGGTTCTCTTCCACAGAGTCCACTATGATGTTCTACTCTAGCCTAGAATGGACAAATTGAACGCTCACCCTAGATAGGGCCTTCTGCGTCCATGGGGTAAAGAGCTGGCAACACTGGCCCTATGTAACATTGTTGCTAGAGGCTGAATTGTGAAGCCACTGAACATAACTGTCTATCCTTACAAGCAGCCTGATTATGAGACGTTTAGACCAGCGGTTCCCAACTGGTCGAGCCACGGAGCCAGATTTATCCTTAGTCATTAGTTCAAGATCCACACAGTTTAATACATTTAGCATCATAGTTGCGTTTGGCCATGTCGTCAAGCTAGTTTGCTGTCTCTGTTAAGTAGCTGTCCGTTATTCACTCACTCTACAGCAGGAAACGGCACTTAAAAATAAAAGCTCTGTGCTGGATATTCACTGTACCTCAAACTAAAGTGTATTTTTTATAAACTTGTCACATTCGTCATTTGCAGTCCATTCAGAATGGACCTGTGACCCACCATTTGGGAACCACTGTGCTAGACGATGATAGGCCATTTTCTCAAAATCAGTTTTTTCTGTGAGCCAGAAGTCTCCACTTCAGCAGCACTCACGCACCAAACTTTCCAGTTTTATTCCTATTTGTATTCTTCAGTTTTTACTGAGGGGTTTGATCATATATCATTCATAGCGTGATTTATTCAACATTTTATTCCTAAAACATGGAGAAAACTTTTTTTTTTTTAACAGCTACTGACTTTGTTTTCATTATTCATGGAGTGATAGAAACAGATTTTTAAAAATTCCCTCTGTAAAAACCTTTGACCCTAAAATGTCCACAAAATGAAACAAGAATTTTGAACCTGGATTTAACATGTTTAGATATCTGTTCTGGAAATATAGGCAACATGGTGCATATTTAACTGGATGATGCCTCATTTGCATATTTAAACATAACAGTTTGAAAAACCTGTAATACAAAAAATAATGGTCTTAATGTAAGTAATCAACAGAGGGAAGGTACATGGTGATATCTCTTAGTCAAAACTTTTGTCCTACTTACCTACAACTAAGTCTTTATAGCAGTATGTGTAGTTTGCATAGGCTTTAGCTCTAGATAACCTTGTATGTGTCTCTTCAGATCATAGTCATAATGTGTGTGGTGATCAGATCAGATCAAAATCAATGAATACATTGGTATGCATGCTAATATGCTGGGTATTCAATTCAGAGCAAGATGTTTACAAGGAACATTAAATAACCTGATTACACTGATATCCCAGCGTACATGTTAATAACATCCAGGTTTATTATTACTGCAGGGTTTTCTTTGACTGCCTGGACACTGGAAATGATTTGTCAATTGATCGATTAGTCAGTCAACATGTAATTACTCTGCATATTTTTTGATAATTGACTGAATTCAAATATACTATCAACAGAAAGAAGACATTAACAGAGACTGCTGAAACATATAGCCTCATGAGGCTGAATAAACAAGATGTTTTCCCATCTGTGCATCTATTTAAAGGTCAAAAGAGAGATCTGACAGTCAGCTTTAGTTCAAACAGACAGCCATTCAATGATGCAGTAATTGCAAGGCTCTTCACAGAGAGCACTGGTACTCAGCCTGTAAATACAGTCGAATGATGCTTTCTGTGTCTCTTAATGCACTATTTTTAATTTCTGAAATGATATCACCTGGATTTTTTGACCAGATGTCATTTCAGTGATGTTACCCAGCCTTGAGTTTGGAGACTACACATTTTTAACAGCATGCCTTCATCCCAAAGTGGGGGGTGTAGAGTCTGAAACCATTACCAGGCAAGGAGCGTCTCATGATAGGCACTACTGTGCTATAATAGAGAAAGTGAAGGATCAAGTGTTTTGGAGCTTGACCCATACTTGGGAATAAAAGTGTATCAGCCTCTGCTGCTTCCATTTTTACCAGAAATACGAGACTAAAAGAAAAGAAAGGAAGTGAACACTGGATTTACGTTCTGCAGGTGGCAACAAACACGACTCCAGATGAATGATGATGTTGCTCTGTAACAGCTGGATATGTAAATATAAGCAACTGTTTGCCAACGAGTTTGCTGCAAAGTTTCTCCACTACTACATCCAAATATAGTGCTGGGATTTATGCAACTCACCATGAAATAATATTCTAAAAATATTTTCAGACAGCCGCCGGTGGCCCTGCCTGGAGGACTTTATCAGTCTGGGAAGTTTAAGAAGCTCTTATGTTAACAGATGTAGGGATGTTTGGTGTGAGAGACCTACCAGTCTGCAGGTCCAGACCAAAGTAGAAGAGCGCACCATCTCCCAGTGCACACAACAGGTAGTAGCTGCCTTCAAAGGTGGTCATTAGGATTGAGCGAGGGATGATCTCTGAGGACACACACACAGTCAGATGATTTATCCTTCCTGCACACTGGAGTCACAGGCTCATGGATGAACACCAAAGTGATGAATGTCTGCTAAAATGTCTTTGTCAGAAAAATCAATATGGGTTACCGGCCAGACTGGCTGGTAACTTTTAGGGGGGGAAAAATACCATTTGAATGCTGCAGGGTAAATATAAAGTCTTCTGTCTTTTCCGTTTACCAAACATAAGTTTCTCTGACTGAGAGCCAATTACATCAAATCCGTATTGGCTCTGATTAAACGCTTGTTGGCTGACTCACCAAGCAGCAACATTAAAAAAGTCTGCCAAATGTGGCTACTTGAGAGGTTGCATGTTTCCATAGTTACGTACATCAATTATTTTAAGTAAGGGAGCCAAAATATTAAAACAAACATAGGGCTGTGTTCAATTCAGAAAAACAAATCTTTGTAAACATAGTTCATGTTAGCAAAACAAACACAGCGACTGTGTAGTTTTAAAACTCTGCTTCCAAAGACAGAGCTAAAAATATGAACAATTAAAACAGCACATTAGGTTTTAATTTGAAGGTTTACTGTTTATAATGACTTAAGACTGCAGACAGACTGTCCTTGTTAGAGGAGTCAGCAAGAGAACACAGTTTGCAGAGTTTGTGCATCGAGCAGCTGTCAATCAAGCGCACTTGAAAAATAAATTGTGACACTGTGGTAAAGAGTGTGGAAATATTCTTCATGGGTGAAGCAGTCTAATTGGAAAGTAAGAGTCCTGTCTGTGTCAGTTCACCATGTTATGAAACTTTGTCTCCAGTGACTGCTGACTTTTTGATAAGTTTAACCAAAAAAGTAGTCAAGTCCTCTCTTGCATATTTAAACACTCTAAGTTTAAATTCTCCTCAAGCGTCTAAATGCTGCACTAAATGCATTTGGGCTGGGAGCACAGTTAATGCTCAAGTACGTACTAAAAAATGAAGTACTTAATGGGATATACCATTTTCATCTATTAATGAAACTGAAGATACTCTATTTAAGCTACTACTACACTATAAAAGACTCATTCCTTGGACTTCTTTATTGGACTTATTAAGGGAATAGCTCCACATTCTGTCCCCTTAAAAAGGTAACAAAATCTGCCTATCATCACCTCTAAATCTCACAAATTAACACTTTACATCTCATTTAACGTACACAAAAAAACTCCTAAATGTCTCAGGGGTATAACATGCTAATTTGTGAGCTTTAGAGGTGTTGGTAGGTGGACTTTGTCACCTTTTAACAGAGCCATGCAAATTGTTTCCCTCTATTTTCAGGCTTTATGCAAAGTTAAGCTACCCAGCTGCTGGCTCCAGCTTCAGGGTTCCTGCAGCTTAATGCGAGTGGGATTTAAGACTTTGCAAGACTTTTTAAACACCCCCCTGGGATGAAATTTAGGACATTTTTTCAAAAATCTAAACTGAAGAAGAAAAAAACATGAACTGACATCAATGACTTAAATCGAGTTTTGGTTCTACAGGAACCCTGAGCATTTTGTGCACAAACGCAAACATTACACCCCCAAAATAAAATGGTTATGGTTCTTAAATCTTGTTTTATCTAAAGTCATGATCTTCATATTTTTTAATTATCAGTGCCAGACCAATGTCTCCCCTTCTGCTCCTGAGATATGATGATGAATAATGACAAGAAATGTATTTTTGCTGAACATTATGATGTCACAGTCAGGTTGACCTTTGGGCTTATGGATATAAAATGTCATCACTTCATCATTTTATCCTATTAGGCATTTGTGTGAACTCAATTGTCATACTGGCATATGAATTCCTGAGTTACGCCCAAAACCATGTTTTCTGAGGTCACGGTAGTCTCGCTCACCAGACCTTTCTAAACAAAAGAAAGGTCTGGCTGGGCCGACTCTCACTGTGAGATTGGAGGAAAAAAGCCCCGGCTGCTTGTATTTCTTTCAACCAATCACAATCGTTCTGGGCGGTGCCACAGCAATGGTGCGCTTGCAAAAATATTGCCGGGGGGAAACAGGTTTTGGTGTAACACGCCCACAGAAATATCGCCTACAGGATGCAAACCATGGCAGAAAAATGGCTACATCCCCGCAAGATCAAACACCACAAAAGTTAGTAAAGGACGTGTTGAAAACGGTTGAAAACTGCTACACAACCGGAGGTGGTAGGGCGGGACTTCAGCAGGTGGCTTGTTCCACCCATGAGAGGCTGATCTATACAGCGAACTTCCGCCCACTCAGACTAGGTCATGGTGACCTTGACCTTTGACAGTTCAATTAAACTTTGACTAAAAGTGGCTGTTTGCGGCACATTTGAAAAAATTCCCCAAAGGTGTTCTTGAGATACTGCGTTCTCGAGAATGTGATGGACAAGGTCACAGTGACCTTGACCTTTGACCACCAAATTATAATCAATTCATCGTGACGTTCCAAGTAAACATTGGTGCCAAAATTGGAAAAATTCACTCAAGGCATTCTTCAAGTATTGTGTTCACGACAATGACACAGACAAGGTCACAGTGACCTTGACCTTGGACCAAAACGATCACCAAAATCTAATCAGTTCATTGTTCAGTCAAAGTGGACGTTTGTTCTAAATTCCCTCAAGGGGTTCTGGAGATTTCGCGTTCACAAGAATGGGACGTACATACTAACATCCTGAAAACAATGCCTCCGGCCACGGCAATTTATTGAGGCAAAAACATGGTAAAAATGTAATTTTGTTTCTGGCCTTTTGGTTTTGTTTGAAAATTTTACTGTTGGTTTATCATTATTACCAAATAAGCAGCTGTCGGTGCAGCAATACTGAGACTCAAATTACTCACACAGATTGAGCTGTGATGATTTGTGCTTCTCAAACATATAGTTCGTCAAGGTTGAGTGTGGATTCAACAGTACGCCCAAATAAGGTAACAAAACACTCACCTGGCCTGTATTCAGTCTGTGGCTTGTGAAGGCATAATAAGCACTGAACAACAAAAAACATTTCACCCTCCTCCATTTTTTTCTTTTCATTTTCCCCTTTCTATGTGAAGATTTTTCTCTTGCTCTCTGATAGAGCATGAGTTAAGTTAGCAACCACTGCTTTTGTGTATCTGTGAAACCCACTGAGACATTGTATGTGCTACTGAGCTACAGAGGAAAAAAAAGCCTCACTTGACTTGAGCTTATCAGCATCTACCCGTCTCTCTCCACATACAGTAACAGCTTTCCTTTTCTCCCATCAGCTGCACCCTATCTCTTTTCTCTCACCTCCGCCCAGCATTTCCTTGTGCAGGGCTGTGAAGCAGGGCAGTTTGAGCACGCGGGCTGAGATGTCGGTCCAGAGTCCTACGGCGCAGAGCGGTGACTCACCGCCACCCTCCCCCAGAGGCGTGATGTCCAGGCAGGCCACCTCGTGCTCCATCTCCGTTGTACTGAGGAGGGTGTAGAGAACGTGTGAAAAACAGAAGCAAGCTGCCCCGCACATTGTGTGAATGTGGACGACAAAGTTTGACAAGAGTATAAGTTTAAGATAAAAATGTGTTTCTCATGTGAAATGCAAATGGTCATCTGGTGAGCTGAGCTGTGAGATCACACTAAAGCTGCCACACAACAATAATTTCCTATAAAGCTGTGGTGGGATGTCAAGCAATGTGTGGCCAGGCAACAAGATTTTTGTCTCAAAGGTCAGTTGGCCACGAGTGGATTTTTGCTCATTACACAGGAACATCAGGTTTTTGCTCTTCCTTGTTCAGACTCTGTTGTCAGCAGGAAGATCGAGTTTTATGAACAATTCTGTGAAATAGTGATCAGATCTCTTTCAAGGTTCTGTATACGACACTCACAGTAATGATATAGCATCAAAGCTACAGCGTCCTGAGCTGAGAATGAAGTCACACTACCTCTGCGTGTGTTATAATCTGACCTTATATGTTCTTGTTGTGGTGGCTGGTTGGCTGTGCATGCATGTTGTTGGTGGTACATGTGAGTCCCTGTCTGTGAATCCCACTGGCGAGCTGAACGGCTCTACTCTGTACTGCACTCATATGTTAACCATTGATCATGACGTCCCAACTCAAAGTGCGGGGATGGGGATCATCGTGGAAGCGTAATGTCCACCCTCCAAACTCCCCACTGTTAGCACTGTTCATACTGTTAGCTTCATTAGCTGCTAGCTGCTGGCTCAGCCATGAATCATAGGTACGCTCTGAATGTCTGATACAGCTCCTTTAATATTCTGGCTATCTGTCATAACTCATCAAGGTGATGATGTGACAAGAAGTACAAAAGCAGCAAAAACATTTTGTCGAGTGATAATTCATAATGACTCTACTCCAGTGCACCCAATGCCTTGATATTTAAAATCTAATTTGTGGGTGCTTGTCTGGGAGACCCCAAAGGACACACCTTTACAATATCAAAAAGGATACTCATTATACTGAATATAAATGTCTAATAACCACTTAATATGCATTTTCTTCGAGTTGGATGCTATCCTTTAATATCTCTTGTTGTATAAGTCCATTGTGAGCAATGCTGCAAATCATAGACCAAGAATCATTTATAGTATTACTGGATTTTTTTGACATTAATGTGATGAACTATTTTTATATATCAGGTATTTAAACAATAGTCATCAATCCACTTTAAGAGGTATTCTCTCCGACCTCCTTAGAAAATCAATAACAATTTTCATAAATTGGTGAACTACAGTATGTTATTAAGCTGTCAGTGTTCATTTTTAAATCTATAAAACATATTTTGTATATATTTATGAGCATAATTTTTTACTTGTTTAAAAGTAAAAACAAAAATTAACATGAAAAAATATATATTATTTCGCAATTTAATAATTTATGCATGAGGAGATAAAGCTATGATGAAAATGAGCATAAACTTAATTTAAAAAAGGCCCAAAATTCTGTGTTGTAGTAAAACTTGGCTCCTCAATCATGCAAATATAATATAGGGATAATCACTGTGGAGTGTGTTGAGTTCTTACTTTTTAATTGCATTGCAGAGGAGCATTTCCTCCATGTAAACATCTTTTATCCAGCTATGACTATCTAGTATTTGCAGAATTTCAGGACTCACAAAGCAAACCAGCAGCATATTGATGTAAGCCAAACATTATTTCACAGCCCTGGTGAGACACTTCACTCTGTCTCTTTCATTGTTTCATCAGTTACGAAAACTCTCAAGGCCGCAAACAAACACTTTGTGCTTCAAGCGGGCCTGGTGGCCATTTTTACAAGCTGTGTGTCTTTCTCTGCGAAAAAAAAAATACATTTTTGTGTATCTTTCACTTTTTTAAAACAACTACTGTAAAAAAAAAAAAGTGGCTCAAAGCAGTTATATTGCAATAGTGGCACGAAGACAGCCACGAGGGTAAACCACAGCAGCAGTGTGAAAGAAATATAATAAAATCTAAGACTCTACAGTTCTGCTGCAGCATTTGCTTAAAAAATGAGATGCAAATCCCTCATCTCAAACTTTCCCACAGATCAGGAGAGAGGAAATAAAAGTGAAGGTAGTGCAGGATAATAATAATAACACAACTGTGAGTCAGAGACAAAGTTCTTGAACTCTTGGGAATATAAATCACTGTTTGATTAATTAAACTTTCATACAACAGCTGTGTTGGTATTGTGTATCCAACATACATACATACATATATATATATATATATATATATATATATATATATATATACATATACATATATATATATATATATATATATATATATATATATATATACATATATATACATATATATATATATATATATATATATATATATATATGCATATATATATATATATACATATATATATATATATATATATATATACATATATATATATATATATATATACATATATATATATATATATATATATATATATATATATGTGTGTGTGTAAGATTCTTCCCTGCTGTTGTATCATATTAACTATTCAATTAACCTGCAATTCTATTACTCAGATGACTCAGACTAATTTGTTAACAAAAGTAAGTTGGATTGATGAAGAGTCTCTGCAGTCGACTTTATTACCTGAAAAATTAAGTGACTTGGCTATGTGATGAGCTAAAGGGCATCTCTTTTAAGATCACTGCCACGGGATAACTGAAGGGTGTTTTTTTGTTTTTTTTTATCACTCTTAAGCTTTTCTGAACTTGCAAGCTGACCCAGTTTGGAGGCGCCTCACCATCAAACCCACAGACAGATGTGGCAGGGTTTATGTGAATTGTTTGACATTTTGGGGAATAGGCTTATTCACTTTCCTGCCAGGAGTTAGATAAGAAGATTGATAGCCCTCTCATGAATGTAAGGTAAATATGTAAGGTGTATACGGTGACCGGCTGCTGGCCTCAATCTTCTTATCTAACTTTTGCCAAGAAGGTGAAAAAGTGTGTTAAAACGGTTCCTTTAAAGCACGTTTGATCCCTTTTTGTAATGTCGTACCGGGTTAATATAGGTTTATATATAATGTGGTGTATTTATCACAAACAAGAAGCTCTGGGCATGATTCAAAATGCTTATAGCATGACCATGATCAGCTGCATATGTAGTAGAGGAGATTATTGGCAGGTAAATCCAGAGTTCATCAGTAAGTACACTGTAAAATCTAACAAGTTGATGTTACTTAAAAAAAGGAGAAATCTAGAAAACTGATTGCCTTGAAGAGGTAAGTAATTATGACTATTTATTTCAGTTATGTTTACTTTATATCTAATTGTTAAGTTCACTGAAAATGTAGTTGTACTTACTTATCTTTGTGAAGTTGTTGCAGTTGTCTAAAAGTGTAAACCAAGTTAGTCTGACTTAAGTTGATGATGACAAAGAGGATTTTGTTTTGTAACATGTTTTAGAATCTATAAGTGTGAATGACTAGTTTGCAACCAGCAGAATACAGATATATGGCACAATGCAGAACCTACAGTGTTGTTTTGTTAATTACAGTATGCAGCATATATGCTTAATATGCATAATTAAATAAAGTTGCTCTTTCAAAGTGTTAGCACCTTCAGTAAACAAAGTCAGTCTGACTTAATTGAACAGTTGTGTTTACTCAGTGGAATCTAGGAAACTGAATGCCATAGATGAAGTAAGCAAAACCAAGAATGATTAATTTGCAGACTTATTTTTAATTTGAACAAAATTACATTCTTTGTGGAGAGAGCTAAAATTATACTTTCATAACAAATCCACCTTCAAGCCTTAAAAATATGAGCTTTAAAAATGAACTCTAGAAATATTCAGACTCAATCTTTCCCTCTGACTTTACTTGAGATTTCAACAGGGCTCAATTAATCACAAATACTAATATTGTAATATTCTATGCCACGAAAATTCAACTGTTCAATTAAGTCAGACTTATTTTGTTTATTGAAGGTGCTAACAACTTAATTTCATTATGCATATTAAGCATATATGCTATCCTAACTCCACAACACGCAAAATCCTCTTTGTCATGATCAAGTCAGACTCACTTGGTTTACCCAAGCTGCAAACTCCAATGCAGAAAATGAAGCCAATGCGGAAGTGCATTCATGGCCACTCCAACACAGGGTAAAACCCCACAGGCCGCCACGTTAAAATGCAACTTTACAGCATAAATAAACATGTTTACAGCCCGGAACAAAAACGGTTTTGGTCTCTGTATCTAATTTCAACATTCATGACAACTCTACAGGGGGTGAGTTTTTATATAACTTACCCATTCACATTTTATTAAAGCACACAGTTAAGCATAATTAAGGGTGGGCAGCTTTGGGTGACTGGGTGTCTCCTAGTACATTTACAAGACATTAGCAAAAACTGATTCATTGTGTTAGTCAGACTAAAACCGGCCTTTTAAAATACAGTCAGACTTAATCGATGCCCCTCCTGGGCTTGTATACTGGGACAAGGACAGTAGTCCAATTAAATGGCCTGGTTGAGCTTTAACTGTAACTCGATTTATCTGTGCATGTAAACGTATTGAGTGTCCTCGGCTTCTCCATCAGGTCAACCCCTTCCTCCTCCTCCTCCTGGCTCCAAAAAATGCTCCAAAAATGCTCCAAAATGCCACACTCGAGGCTTCACAATGGGAGTCCACAAACCAGTGGGTGACACTACTCATTATTTATACAGTCTGTGGGTTTACCTAAGTTGCTAACACTTTCAACTTTCATTTTAAAGTTGCAATGACTTCACAGACTTAAATGACCTTTTTCAAGGCAATCAGTTTCCTAGATTCTTTTAAAGTAAGATGATCTTAGCAGATTTTACAGTGTGCCGCCTGAAAATATCAGTGAACAGACAATGGGTCTATCATTTGATCCCTTGTGTCTGTATCCATGTCCTACCTGATCTGTTTGAGCTCTCCAGCCAGGATCTGCAGGTAGTAGAGGGCTCGTCCCACGGCGAGCACCACCTGAGTGTGGTTGCAGGCAGCCACGCTGATGTTCCTGCCCTGTGGCTCTTTCCATTCGCTCACTAATGCCTTGCTCTCCTGAAGCACCAGGCGCACAGATCCCGACGTGATCTGCAGGCACACACACAGTTTTTCCCTTTTAAAAAATCTTATTTTGCACAGTATTTCCTAGGAGTGACAGGGAGGATGATGTAGAGACTGGGAGCTAAAATGTGGAGTCATTTCAAAGCAAATCCCACTGTTTCTATGTGGTTCTGTGCCAGGATTGTTGTTGCTCTTTTTTGAATGACTGAAAGGAAATTATGATTAACTGCAAAGAGAACATATGGTGCTTGTACCAGATTCTTGAGTCCTGATATATTGTTTCAAAACAACAAGGACACTTGCAGCAATCCAGGAGCTTATAAAGCTACAATGACAGTTTGCTAACTAGAAACCCTTGAAGAATTGTAATGTATTAAGGGAAAATACAGCAGTTTGATGGCAACACAACTGTTAAGAAATATGGCTTGATACAGAGTAAAGGTCGAATGTCCAGCATTCGTTTGATGCCAAAAAAACCGTTTATGAAACATTAGAACAAGATGTTTGGTTTTCTAGACCTATTACTTTGACAGTACTTGTATTGCATGTACCAAAGAGGCTTGTGAATGCCAGGTAAGAGCCCCTCAGGTTAAGGAGAAATACAAATGTAATATTGAAATTTGAATAATGTCATGGAGAGAGCCACTGAAGGAGGTAGGACAAAGGAAAAAAAGGAGAGCTGACGACGCCTCAGTAACAGACGGCAGCAGGTTCAAACTAGTCAAACTATAAATGGAGCTGTTGCACTGTTAGGGAGCGCACAAAATATGGCGGTGTAATGAGATATGAAAACACAGCCTGTACTCAAGATTCAAGAATCCTACAGTCCTTGAGAGCACTTATGAGGATCACATTGTTCCGCCTCTGCAGTTTGTTTACCTTTGCAGTGTAGTGCAAATCACAGCACATTTGACGAGACCAAAACAGTTTAAATTTAAGTTTTATGTCACAACACATTGTAGGAAAACAGCAAGTTTCCAGAGAAGTGGGAATTTATTTTGTCAGACAAGACAAAGAGTCCACAGCCACACTTGCAGCTCTGCAAGGCTGCACTTAGGCACAGTGGTGCTTTGAGCTGAATACAAACATCAGTGTGCTAACATGCTCACAATGAAACTGCTGCCATGCTGTTCAGCAGGTATAGGGTTTACCATGTAGGTCGACAGTTTCAAACGTTACCATGCAGTTCGTTAATCATAATAACATGTTCACATATGCAAATCAGCACTACACACAAGGTAGAGCTGGGGCTGATGGGAAACACATTATTTTTGCAGGTAACTGGTAACCAAACAATTGGACAAATTAAGATGTTGACTTGCATGTTCTCTCCATATGAGCGCAGGTTTTCTTGACGCTCTCCAGCCTCCTCCCACAGTCCAAAGACATGCAGGTTAATTGGTGACTCTAAATTGTCCGTAGGTGTGAATGTGAGTGTGAATGGTTGTCTGTCTCTATGTGTCAGCCCTGTGATAGTCTGGTGACCTGTCCAGGATGTCAGCTGGAATAGGCTCCATGCTTACAGGAACCCTGAACAGAACAAACAGTTATGGGTACTAAATGAATGAAGATTTTGACCTGATGATGCCACTAGAGAACAAGTCGGGACCTCACCAAAGAAATTGCTGTTTACCCAGTGGCGATTGTGAATGTCTGTACAAAATTCCATGGCAATTCCCCAAGAGACATTTCACTTAAAAAAAATGAAATATCAACATTATAGTGGAGCAAGAGGAGAAGTCAGGGGATTACCAAAGTCATTAGGATTCATCCTCTGTGCATGCTCTTCTTTTGTTAATAGCACCATTGGAGTCCCACAGGGATCAATTTTAGGACCAATTTTATTTAGTTTATATATTAATGACCTGCCCCTGATTTGCCCAGACGTCCATACCCAAATGTATGCGGACGATACAGTCATCTATACACATGCAAAAAATAGAGAACAGGCTGCATCAAAACTCACTGCAGTGCTACACAAAGTCTCAGACTGGCTAACTAGCAGCTGTCTGACTCTCAATGTAAGTAAAACTGTTGGCATGTATTTCTCCAACAAGAGAAATGCACAGCAACAACCTGATATCTTTGACAAAGGAGAGGTGATTAAAACTGTTGACAACTTTAAATACCTGGGCATAACCATTGATTCTAACCTAACTTTTAAAAAGCATATTAGAAAGATATCCAAAAATGTCAGAACTAGTTTAATTAATTTTAGACATATTAGACATCAATTACCCATACATGCTGCTAAATTATTTATGCATTCAGTGATCCTTTCACACCTATCCTAGGCAGGTGTGACTACGCTGAAACCTTTGTAATCTCTTTACAAACAGGCTGTGAAAGTTTTTGATAAAAAAACAAGAAATCACCAGCGCTGTACCATTATAAAAAACATAACCTGTTAACCTTTGACAGTTTTCTTTGGTTTTCTGACATGTGCTTGATGTACAAATTGATTCATGACCTTGCACCACCACCACCACTCAAGCAATGTGTGTCATTCTGCAGGGACAATGTAGGGGTATCCAGGGCCTCAATGAGAGGCGATTGTTTCACCAAATTTAGGAAGACCACTTTTGGGCAATCAGCATTCTCATTCCAAGCAACTGGAAAATGGAACTCAATCCCATTCCATATTAGAGACTGTGCAAGTCTTAACAGTTTTAAAAAGTCTCTGAAGACATGGCTAAAACAGAATCAATCATGCGATCATTGATCTTTGTATATAGAACACCAAATGTATTATGTATTTTGTATAATGTTTACTCTGTAATGTTGTTGCTGTTGTTTTGTTTTTGATATTGTCTGTAATGTTTAGAACGTGTTTTATTGTCCTTTTAACTTCCTGCCCAGGGACCTCAGATGCAATTTAGCTATTCAGCTAACTCTGGTATAGAACCTGTTCTGTACATGGTCCCTGTCAACTAAACCAATAAACTAAACTAAACTAAACTAAACTATGGACTAGGAATGTCCCATCAGGAGTTGTTGATGCTGCAGTTGCTGCATTAAGCAAATTGTGACCAAAGAACAAATTCACCAAAACAAACTACTGTATGTTAAGGCCAACTGTCCAAAGGTCTTTCAGCTCTGGCTTGGTCTCCCAACTCCCCATGACAAGAATACCTGGGGCCTTCTAGATGTCTAGCATCATTTACGGGGCACTTCTTTTGATTTTTGCAATTCGTGCTGGGCAGGTAATACAGAGTCAACTTTCAGAGCTTGTTTGCTGGAAACTGCTGCCTACAGTTTTTTTTAACCATTATTATTATTATTGAAGGGTTTATTAGAAGAGCATAGCTTAAGCAAACACTGTGCAGGATGCAGGGCCAAAATAATGAGGTAAAACAAGGCTAAAGTCCCTTCAGAATTTTGCAGGTTTTTGGAAATGTGGCTGTCTAAATTGTCTGATTTCGCGGCAGCTTTTGTAAAGTAATTGCAGAGCATGTTGCAACGTTTTTATGCGTTTTTTACAATGAAATTGTGGAAGCAAATGAAAACTACAAAAACAGTTTTTTTTGTATAATTCATTAAATATCAAAGGCAACTTGTTCTAGTGAGAAGAAAACTGCACTGTTCTGAGTGTGATGTATACTACACTAACATTACCATTAACCTTATATATTTAGCCTAGCTCACCTTGATTGTTTCAGCACAACAGACCTGGATGCAACAGCCTGCGTCGTAATGATTTGTCTTGACTGTTTCAGCAATTCGACAGGTGTGTTTTGCAGTAGAATGGTATTCGTCAAATGATGACTTCTGTTTGCGTTCCACCACATTACACACTCTGTAAAACAGTTTACACCCACTACTGCAGAACATCAGGGAACTGCCTTGCTCAGTCTTTAGCAGAACATTTTGTTGGTAAATGTGAGATGTTCATGTCACAAATGTCTGCATCCTCACAGCCAGAAACAAGGAAGTGAGATTGGTGACATTATGCAGAGGTATGCTATGACAGGGGAAACTTATGGGAAACTGCTCTGCTTAGTCAAATTTGAGGAGAGGTTGCGGTGAGTGGATCAAATTGCAATGTTGTGCAGAAGTGAGATTGGTTGGCAGAGATTGGTTGAATTATCCTGAACTGTTGTGAAGAGGGATTTCTAAGTCATGATACAATATAACTGTGATTTTAAACGTTTTACAATGTGCTGAGTACTGCAGTAACACATATTGGGATATAATGTGACTTGCTGCCTTTTTTCAACTGGAAATCATGTTCCCCAAAAATTATTTTGTCAACATTTGTTTTATCAAATAGGATAAAGTTTTCAGTCTGTTCATCTGACTTCTGAATCTTTTTTACTGCAGCAAAAATGTACTTATTGCAATTGATTTTAATATTCTAGCCAATGGTTTAATTTGTATTTGCAATATTAATCATTTCTATCATAAAAAAATCAATAATTTGTGTCCATGTATTGATACAATACTGCCACACAAAATATCGCAATGCTCAGCTGTATCAATTTTTCACAACCCCTAAGAGTCAGGCATTCATTTGTGTTGGGTTTAACACTGTGTGCAATCCTTTCATGTTACAGAGTCACTTGCTTTATATTGCTATGTGGTTACTTGGTATGTGATAACAGCATGGAGAAATAATTGTTTAAAAAAAAAAGGGGGAAAGATGTTGCTGAAAATTGGCACAATCTGTGCTGCCTTCAAGTGTCCAACACTGTCCACCACAATGTGTTTTCTGATAAGACCACTGAAGGCCAAAGTAATAAAACTTTAAAGCTAGTGGCCTCAATCCAAGTTTAAGTGCAACTAGCAACTTTTACCATTTGAAGTGAGTTCGTCTTTGCCACAAAGAATGTTTTGTGTCACACTAACGCAAATGTGAAAATGTGCAGTGTAAGTATAGCAACTGTGAGAGGCGAGAGCGTTAGTGAAAATGTTCCTGCCTTAAAACACAAGCAGTGTTGTCATAACAACCTAAAGATTTATGGTTGAGGGTCTAAGAGCTGGCAGAATTCCCAGCAGGTTTCATCCTCATTTCAAGAAGGCAGGCTAAAACTTGAATTTAAATGAAGTGCAATATTCATCTCAGCCATGTGTAAAATACATGAAGTCCTTTTGCGCCGCTCATATTCACAACTCCCCTTTCAATCATGTATGACTCAGCGCCGGCAGAGTATATCTTATTAAATGGGGAAAGGCCGCAGTTGAATAAGTTATTTCTATAATTAATTTAGAATTTGTGAAATTAGATGGTTTTCCTGCACTGAACAAGGATGTACAAATACTCTAAGTTGGCTAATTCTAGACATCAAATGAGTGTCAGTGTTAATCTAACTGAAGCATGCTCTGGTGAAGCATTCTGACAGCAAATGAACTTATGACAGAAGTGTGTGTGTGTGTGTGTACGCACTTGAATGAGTTGCTGGTGCGCCACGTTGCCACAGTAAAACGTCTGCTGGTTGTCCACAAAGCCAGGAAGTTCAGTCTCCTCCACTTCCTCACCACTCAGCATCAACACTCTGGGGGGAAAACACACTCTAAAGATGAGATAAAGGCATTCGGAATTGACTTTACACTTATCTGGCATGCTGCACGGCAAGCACTCACCGTGTTTGACCCACGAAAGACAGCACCAGCATGTCATCTGTCTCTCTGCCTGCCTCGGAGCGGAGCGGCCACAAACCTTGAAGGGGATTCGAGAGAGGGTGTTGGAAAGAAAAGTCACTCTCTGCACCATTCTGCAGAGCAGGAGAAATACAATATCCAACCAGTTTCTGAGCCGATCTTTAACTATTCCAGCTGTCAAATGCCAACATGTTGGAAGATGTACAGGTCACAGACACCTCTCAGAGAGCCATCGATTGGCTTAGTGAATAATTGTCTCTCATCAAGAGGCCAGGGGCAGCAGGCAGCTGCCGAGGCTTTCAGGGCAGAGATGGTCAATAAACAGCTGAAGCCTAACAAGTGCAAGCAGCCCTCACCTGACCTGTGTGTCTCATTTAAGCATCAGAGAACAGTCTTAAGAGAGGAACCTCATTTTCTAGAATTAAGAGGTGTCTGCCACTGTTACACCTGACGGGATTCCCCAACTTGACACTTTGCTCCCGCAGACACTGCAGCGCTCATTGGTTCGCTAAATGAAAACAAATGCTTCCAAAACTAACCTTGGCAATCTTCCTGTTCTTTTGAAAGTACAGAGCCAAGACCTATGACATCTGCGCCATCTGCTCGCGCTCGCATGCGGAGCTTGGACGTACAGCAGCTGGCGTCTTGGCCAGGTGAGGCAAACAGATGTGAGGGTTGAAATGACTCTAGTGTCAAGTCAGTAAAGGAATAAGGTCCAGATAATGTCAAGGCTTGAGAGGGAGGTGTTGGAAGCGACACAAACACATACAGAACACACAAACCTTTGATTCCCGGCAGGTCAATGCTGGCATGCTCATGAATCCCAATGCCGTTGCGAATAATCCGAAGAGAGCCCTCCTTGAATGCACCTGAGCATGTCACCAGCTGAAAGCAGCACAAAGAGACAAAGACGTGGATTGAGATATGAAGGGTGTGATTTTTATTTCTACCTGTCAATGACAATAATGCTGTCTTAATATATAACTCCAGTTTTATACGACCTGGGTCTTACTTAGTTGTCTGGGCATGGTTCTCAACATGAAGGTGGCTAAAGCCTAGTTTACATTACACGATTTTCACCGTGATTTTGAGACCCACATTGGGTCGGAAGAAATGTGAGGAGGGCAAGCGGCAGGGTTGCCACTTGCCACGTCCGCTTATTAGCCGCGACTTTGGGCTTGTTTCTAAAGTGGAGTTGCTTATTTGGGCTTGCTCTCTAAACGTCTCCTTCCTCTATATACAGTCAGGTCCATAATTATTTGGACAATGATACAGTTGTCATCATTTTGGCTCTGTACACCACCACAATGGGTTTTAAATGAAACAATGAATACCTGCTTAAAGTGCAGACTCTCAGCTTTCATTTAAGGCTTTTTTCAAAAATGTAGTATGAACCGTGTAGGAATTACAACCATTTCTTCACACAGTCCCCCAACTTTAAGGGCTCATAAGTATTTGGACAAACTAACATAATCATCAATTAAACAGTCAGTTTTAATACTTGGTTGCAAATCCTTTACAGTCAATGACTGCCTGAAGTGTTGGACACATAAGCATCACCAGATGCTGGGTTTCTTCCCTGATGATGCTCTGCCAGCCCTTTACTGTATCTGTCTGCACTTCCTGCTTGTGTTTTGGGTGTTTTGCCCTCAGTTTTGGCTTCAGCAAGAGAAACGCATGCTCAGTTGGATTCAGGTCAGATGATATGACTTGGCCATTGCAGAACATTCCACTTCTTTGCCTTAAAAATGTCTTTGGTTGCTTTTGCAGTATGCTTCAGGTCAATGTCCAACTGCACTGTGAAGCATCGTCCAATGAGTTTTGAAGCATTTGGTTGAATCTGAGCAGATAATGGTGCCCCAAACACTTCAGCTTTCATCCTGCTGCTCTTGTCAGCAAGACAAGACTTTACTAGAATAAATACAGAGGGTTTATCACAAGATGCAAACCATTGGTTAGCCTTAAAAATGGAAGGCCAGATTAGAGTTTGTCAAAAACCATCAAAAAAGCCTGTACAGTTGTGGAACAGCATACTATGGACAGATAAAACAAAGATCAACTACCAGAATGATGGGAAGACAAGAGAAGGAAGAAGGGAAGGAACTGCTCATGATCCAAAGCACACACCTCATCAGTGAAGCATGGTGGAGGTACTGTTATGTCATGGCCATGTATGGCTGCCAGTGGAACTGGTTCTCTTGTATTTATTGATGATGTGACTGCTGACAAGAGCAGCAGGATGAAAGCTGAAGTGTTTGGGGCACCATTACCTGCTCAGATTCAACCAAATGCTTCAAAACTCATTGGACGATGCTTCACAGTGCAGTTGGACATTGACCTGAAGCATACTGCAAAAGCAACCAAAGACATTTTTAAGGCAAAGAAGTGGAATGTTCTGCAATGGCCAAGTCATATCATCTGACCTGAATCCAATTGAGCATGCGTTTCTCTTGCTGAAGCCAAAACTGAGGGCAAAACACCCAAAACACAAGCAGGAAGTGCAGACGGCTGCAGTAAAGGGCTGGCAGAGCATCATCAGGGAAGAAACCCAGCATCTGGTGATGCTTATGTGTCCAACACTTCAGGCAGTCATTGACTGTAAAGGATTTGCAACCAAGTATTAAAACTGACTGTTTAATTGATGATTATGTTAGTTTGTCCAAATACTTATGAGCCCTTAAAGTCGGGGGACTGTGTGAAGAAATGGTTGTCATTCCTACACGGTTCATACTACATTTTTGAAAAAAGCCTTAAATGAAAGCTGAGAGTCTGCACTTTAAGCAGGTATTCATTGTTTCATTAAAAACCCATTGTGGTGGTGTACAGAGCCAAAATGACGACAACTGTATCATTGTCCAAATAATTATGGACCTGACTGTATATCCGTGTAATAAGTTATTTAAATGCATGATTGTATGTTGGACTGCAGTCCCTTCTTTTGGGCTTGTTTCCATAGCCCTAGCTGCTTGTTTCTCTCCCAAGATCTGGCGACACTGACAAGCCGGCCAGCATGCAACAACAACAATGGCGGCGTCCACAGGATCACAGGGAGTGCGTTGCGTTTGGACCCAGGATAATAAAGAATATCCATGTCTTTACAATGTGTCGTCTCCAAGTTTGGTGACGTCACCGCGTTATCTGGGGCTCTGTCGGCAAGGGCTCTGTGGAGAAATCTTGTGGTGTGCACATACAGGTCGTAACGCAGTTGGCGAGACTCCCACTAACAGAAACACATGTCGCCAGGTATGAACACTCAAAAGATTATGATAGTCTCTGCGACGCAAAATCAGGGTGAAAATCGTGTAATGTGAACTAGGCTTAAAGCGCAAACAGTGCTAACTCCATTTAAAAGCTCTAAACAATGGAAATGGTGCAAGGAGGTGATGATGAGCTAACCAGTGGGTTCATCTTTGGCCTGCAATTATTATTTCAGGTGCACTCGCTTTCTGTTTTACCTTCAAATTAAAGGGTTTAAACCATGATCTGGGTGAATATTAAATTCTGACTGACTGCAGGGTGTTCATTAATTCCTGATATAGGACACTGACTAAGTAGTTCCAGTGAAGCTGTCTGTTCATTGTTATAATTTAATGCGTTGGCCACATAATATCAGCCTGTATCTAAAATTGAATAACCATAGCAATAGGGATGCAGTCAAAGCCTCCGTTTACAACTTATTTCCAACAGTGAGTGCAGCTGTCAGTGCCTCATCCTCTGAACACAACAGAATGGCCCAACTATAACACACAAGCTGCAGGAAGTTTGCTGGCTCTCTGAACTTCCTGATACATGTATCACATCACTGAGTGTCTCACATCTTGTTCGTTATTTCACTCACTATAGCAAACAGAAACATAACACATGGCATATCATTTGTTCATAAAAATGTTGATATTGATTTGGAGACAATGACATGACCAGATGGCTGACTGGTCTTGCTGTAAAACACATGACTGTTAAACACATGACTTTAACAGACCAAAAATAGATAACATCAAAAGAGTTGCCATTTAATTTTCTTTTGAATGACTGCTTCAGCTTTTTGTTATTGTCATTTGCAGCAGTAATAGTAGTTGCAGACATCGCAGGTCGAAGCTCAGTTCTCAGTGGTCAAAGTTCTGGTGGTAAATATCATCCAAAGTACACGTTACGAGAGAAGTGGAGGCTGTGGCTCTATTAGCACTTTGAAAACCAGCTAAACAAGTCTGTTAAAAGCTGCTCAGCTCTGAACTCACAGACCTTGCATTCTATCCTCGGGTCTTCATGACTCTCTTTTATTTGACATGCATACACTTATGATGTGCTGTTACGTGTAGCTTTGCACTGTGTGTCTTCTGTGCTCTTTTTAGTATAACTTTGTTTTATGTTTTTACCCTGTACTGTGTTATTTTGCTGCTGAGGGACTACAGGTGAGAATTAGCTTCAAGCGATCATCTGCTGTGTTGGCTCAAATGGTGACATCTGTGTTTTAAACTGTGCATGGTTCTTCTTAAATAGAATAAATAGAAGTGAGTGTCAAAGCACTGAGGGGTATAGTAATGAAGGATTTGAGAGTCTGTATCAGTTTATAGAAAAGCCTCTCTGAGATTGCCAGTTCAAACATGGTAACAGCGCTGAGTTCCAACACCCTGAAGGTAAATATTTCTGGTGCCTGTACAGTCAGACTGGAGAGCATCCGAATGTTACTTATTCATCCAGTCACGGTACACTAACAGGATTAATACCAGAGCCCATATAATCTCAGCTCCTACCACCTGCCACCAACAGCTTCATCCTAATGGAAATACCCGCTGTGAACCTGGCAACCCACCTAACCCCTCCGAGTGTGTTCTCAAATGCCCTCACACTCTCACGGGACTGTCTAAATTCTCATAATCTGCACATAATATATTATGTTTGTGTATTTGTTTGTCATTTTATTTCATCCTTCATAAACCCCAATCTGGTTTGCGGTCGCACATCTGTGAATACAATCATTTTTCGTGCTTTCTCTGAGAGGGGCCCCGTTATTATTTTTGCCCCGCAGCTTGTGCACCACTCCTGTCTTTACTGTCTTGGAGCGTGTCAGCACCAATTAACCAGGTCAAATGTGCTGTGGATTTACTGCAAATGGCAAATTAAAACAATTATTTTATTTAGTTCTGGGCCTCAGCAGACTAAAATGACCTCGAGTGTGTGGATGAATGCAGTCAGTGGCTGTCTGATTGTGTGCTGGTATGTACCCAGAGAGTGGCTCTGTGCTCTGGTGGACCGCTGCCTTTGGAACAACATCAAGTACCCTGAGGCCTGGTGTCAAACCCTGCCACAAATCCTTCTGTACTGTATCTCTCGCTGCTTCACCGTTTCATCTCTCTAAGCCTCACTGATTTGATACCAAGAAGGACAAATGTTCAAATCAAGAAATGTGTTTTTTTTCCAACTATTATATTAGGAATATGTCAAATAATGTGCCAGACATTCATCATCTGGTTTCATTTAGCATAAAAAGAATTTATATTTTAATAGGAACAAGAAGGAAATTAATTCAAATTAAAGCTGCAAGCAGTGATGAACAGGCCTTCGCACCTTCTCACCTAAGGGGGGGCCAGTGGGACACCAGTTATCACGGCTGTGCATTCCTATGACCGTTGGACACTGTGAGCATTGCACTGAAAATGACATATTAAAAATTGTGTTCTACTTCCTGTGCCTTCTTTGTGCCTTCTTTCCCGTCTTCCGCATATATCAGTCCGTGGTATATATGTAGGAGAAGTAGATGATTTTTGTGTTGGGCTACCCAGAGCTTTACATCTGTCCCATGGACAATATTTTAGGCCAAATACACTGCAATGCCTCGAGGAAGATCAGCTCTGCTCTCAGGACTTTTGGTAAGTAGGCTATGATAAGGTGCTGGTTATGGTCACTTAGCCACCTCAGATGCACCTGCTTCCGTGCTCTTGACGGTTGGTACAAAGTAGACACAAGAATACCATCTAGCACATGACTTTGTGTTTTCCAGGCGGTTAAAGATGTGCCATGTGTACAGACCCTAAAGTGAACTTCCTGTTGTCAATCGCTGGCGTTATGAGTACGAGTCACTACGGGGTTGTTAGGGTTGGGTACCGTTGATAATTGAACCGATACGGTACCAGTACCGGTACTGGTATCTGGAATTCGGTACCGGTACCAAAAGGTATCTTATTTCGGTACCTTTTAACCCTATGGGCCCTAGGCGTTTTTGGGGTATTTTTACTGCCTTTACTTTTAAGCTCATATCACAGTCATTATAAAGGCTACATACACATATGCTATATCTTGTTTTTTTCAGGACAATCTGGGCTAACCAGATTTGCCATCATTTTATGTTCTTCTATGTGCCTGTATTTTATATTAATTTTTATATCAATGAAAAAAACAAATCTGTGTGCCTAAATTGTTACATTTTTACATGTATCTCAGCATAGCAAGTTGGAAAAAGACATATTCTACCATATATGAAGAGGGCAGACTCTCTGGAATCTGGCAATATAAGAACCATGATGCTGGGACATTCTGTCACTTCACAGTTGTCCAAAACATGTGGTTTGTGCCAGGCGGACATGATTGCCAGTATTTTTTCATTATTGCAAGAAATTCCATTGACTCATTCACAAGTCAAAAATGTGTTTTATCTGAAAGAAACATGCAATATTTACATCTAAGATCATAGAAAAATAGTCGACCAAGTGCAATGATGTCCTCCAAGATAATATTTGTTTTTCAGTTTCAGTTATATATTGGGGGGACATTTTGGGCATTGGTGGGGGGGCACGTGTCCCCCTCAATGTATATGGTGACTACGGCCCTGTCAGCATGCATAATTAGGCTACAGTTGTCTGGGTGCGCAAAGGTGAAGTGGCTGGTCTTGTCATACAAAGTTTGATGGAGTGTCAACTGGACAATATGGAGATATTTGCATCTTGAAAGCTGGACTACAAATGTGGATAGACAGGGAGAAACACACACAAGTCTAAGACGTGGTAAGATACGATATTCCTCACTATATGAAGTGACTGATAACAAGATCTGTATAATGGATTGTAAAGAAATCCGTCAAGTTTTTATTTTGTAGACAATTGATCTGTATTTAGAGCGTGATGGGATGACAGCACAATGATGTGTGTGGTCCTGCGCTTTCATGTGATATGTGTGGCATTTCTGTGCGAGCCTGCGTTCGCGAGTAATCCATCCAAGAGTAATGTGTGTGCAAAGCTGTATGAAAGCTCTGTTATACATCAATTTATTGTAATTTTTCACTGTGAAAACATTGGATTTCCAGACAAGTGCTTGGTCTTGTTGGAAAGCTACAATTCTGCTGTTTCCGCTGATATGCGTGGCTTCTCGCTAGGACGCGCGGTCACGGAGAAAATCCACAGAGAAGAACGGGTGTGAATTTGGACGCACTATGCGTCGTTCGGGCCCAAAGTCTAAACTTCTCAGTTTCAACATTTTATTGAGAACATTTAGGAACAGTGCTGCACGTTAACTTTTGTCTGCACATTGTTTTTGTCGCCATTGTTGCTGAGTCTGAGGTGCGAGTCATGCGCTCTCGCTCCGCCTCCACCTCAGGTACCGAAATTTGGCACCGTTTCATTTTAAGTGAATCGGTACTCGGTAGTACCGACGTGAATCGGTACCAAGTACAAAAAGTACCGAGTTTCGGTACCCAACCCTCGGGGTTGTACATGTCTCGAGGCCTGGCCTGTGTAAAAACAAGTTACAACAGCTTCATGTGTCATGTCAAAACAGGGTAATTTGCTGCATCACCATGGTAATGCTGTTAAAAAAAAAAAAAAAAAAGTATAATCAAGGTCTTGAGGCTTTTCTGCCCAAATTTGAGGTGAATCCGGTCAACTTGCTGGGAGCAGTACATCCAAGTTTAAAACATGTGATTGCCTGTTTTGCCAGTAGGTGGCATTATGTACGGTAGAGTTGCAAACTAATTCCTGTTCCATGGTGAAACATGGAAATTCGACGCCTCTCCAAGGCCATGCTGCTATAGGATAACACAAAAGCTTCGCCATTTAGCATTGCCAAGGTGTTTTGACTGTGCAGCCTGAATCTGAAGTCAATCCAGTAAAAATCTCTGGGAGGAGTCTGTTAAAGTACAACGTCTGGTAGTGGCAAAAAATGCCCTGAAAATGAGAGGTTAATTCAAAATGGCTGACTTCCTGTTGGGTTTAGGGTATGACTCCAAGAGACTTTTTTTGTAAGTCTTTGAATGTTACTTGTGCCTCTCCAATTTCAAACCTCTAGGTCAAACATTCTGCGGCGGGCTGCTTTATTTTAAATTTTCTAGGGGGCGCTGTCAAGCCATTTTGTCAAACTCACGCAAAAAAAAACAAACAAAAACCCCATAAAATATCCATATTTTTCATCTGTTCTGATGCACATGTAAATTTTTTGAGCATCTTAAGCTCCTCAAAAATGCAATTACATTTGTGAAATAATTAAAAAAAGAGCAATTTCAATAGGGTCCTCACACTGACCGGTGCTCGGGCCCTCATTACTGGGTAGAAAGATGAAATATTGTCTTGTTCTTGCCTTTTAAACCTGGAGCTGCAGCATGGGTTGAATTATATTATACTCCGAATACAAACTGGTAAACAACTGTTGAAGGTAAACAACCTTAAGTACACAGAAGTGCAAAAGATGATGGATGGTTCGGATACACGCAGTCAGGGAGTGACTGAAACAAGGTCTTCACTGTCAGATTTAAAAGGTGTAAATATTATTAGAGGAAATAACATGCACAGCAATCAGCCTTCTTTTGCGACGGAACCAAAAAGCCAATTTGAGTTTGTGTACCAGAGATGCATTTTAACATCAGGTGCAACTGCAGTGCAGCTAAATCATATCTAGATGCAAATGGGATACCGGGCGCACGGTAATGCCAGGTGTACAGGGAGCACTGTCAACAAAAAAAAAATAGACTAGACAAAAGAAGAACACCCAGACTGCCTATAAAAAGGCTCAGGAAGCTGTTTTTTTTGATGTCAGCAAGAATCTCCTGAATACTTTCACCCTGGTATTCTGGCCAGTGGCAGGTTTGTGCTGTAGAACGTTGCATGCTTAATTCTGCTGACAAAAACACTGTTAACACGACTCAAGAAGGCGGCTGCATTGGCGGTGTGAGCCCAGGCTCCCTGAAGGCTGTGACAAAGAGGATGATAAAGAGGAAAACACAGCTGAAGACTCACCAAAAGCTATAAAGTGCACCCAGTGACTGTTAAGAGAGTATTTGGTAATCACCATGTCATGTCTGCATCCTCTGGCAAATGCCCCAAGAAACCTTTTATTCTATCTGACTGATTTGCTTTCAATATGTAACATGCGTTAGGGCTTTCCCACTTCGCTGGTTGCAACAATAAAACATATTTTTCACTTCACACAGAAACATAAGGATTCAGGTCCTGGGTCTTACCTGGCCCTGGCCTTGCCTCTCCAGGTCTACCACACACATGTCCACAATGGGCCCCAGATTGGTGAATGTCTCCATCACCGCCACATACGAGCCCTGGTCATTGCTGTCCACGTTGAGCTGCGGAGAGACAAACAAGCCTTTTTACAAATCAAGAGAAAGGATGAGAGTACACGGTAAACAGAGGTGATACAGGTGTCATTTTGTACAGATTCCTGTTTTTTTTTTAGGGTTTTATGTCAATCTGTAGCTTTCCAGTCGTGTTCCTAATGTATTCAAACCCAAAAATTCAGCTTTAAGTATGTATGTTTTAGTATCATAATGCTGTTTTCCAAAGCCCTTCAAAAACTTTATTCCACTTGACCTTATGTAGATTTCTGCGTGATGATGTTGCTCAATAAACCCACGTACTGCTGTGGATGTCATGTTAGCTTGGTTCTGAAAGTCACATAACAACAAAAGTCAGCGGGAGACCAGCAATTCTTGTGTGATGTTAGGTAAAATTACTGCTTCTGTCAATGGAGTTTGGTGGCTTTGAAGAGGGCAAATAATAGCTTCACTTCCCCGTCGGAAAGGGTTGTCTGACAGCAACGTAAAGCGGTAACAATAATCTAAATATAGCAAACACTTAAACTGATATTAATTTAGTTAGATGGTCTGTTTTTAGGAGGCTAAAATAGTTCTTGCTGCCACCAGAGTCCTTTGACAGAAACAGTCATTTTACCTTGCAGAACACAAGGAGTTGCTGGTCTACCGCTGCCTCTGATCGATTATTTAGTTTGTGTTATTGTGTGACTTTTGGAACCAAACTAACGTGGCGTCCACTGCAGTATATTGCTTAGTTTATGTGGCTGCCAACTACAACTGCCAACTACTGTAGGTATTACACAGACTATGGATCTATAAATGTGTCTATACAGGGCAAATGCAGTATTTCATTATATTGAATCTTAACGTGTCTTCACCCGTTTAAATAAAGGTTTAATAATAATGAAACTGCACCATTTTCCACCTCCAAGTAATTACTCTACATGTTTACACTGTCAGTGAACTGTGTGTGTGTGGGGGTTGGGACAGAAGGGAGGGCATCAGCACTGTAGTCTACATTCCCGCTCCCGCGATTAAGTGAGCATTTTTATTTGAAAAAACTGAATTTGTTTTTTAAAAGAACGCAGATAAACATCCCTTTAAAGACTACAAAGATGAAAAGTCTTATATTAAGATATTAAAATGCAAATGTAAAAAGGTACTTGAAAAAATGTCAAAACAAGACCGTCCAAAGGAGGGACAAAATACAGCCATACTCCATCCTGTTTCACAATGTTATTCATTACCCGCAGCAAACAATTTTACTGATGCAACAAGTTTATGGAACATTTCAAGGTTATAAAATTCTGGGGCTGTACTTGAGAGTTTGAAGTCTTATTCATAACGTTCACATTCAATTTCTAAACCAACATTTGAATGGTGCACAGCTTCTTTTTGCATGTCTATTCATTCTGTTTAAACCCAGTATTTCTGCACGGTTGAGGATAAAGATTAAGTTACACTAATATTATTGGTATCATACGACTTGTTAAATTAGACTCAAGTGGTGGCTGCGCAGGACTGTGTGATCCAAACAATTCAAACAACTCCAGAGTGTCGCAAAGTAAAAAAAAAAAAAAAAAGAGTAAAACATTTATTGAAAGAAGATAGATGGAATAATTTCCTAAGTACTCAATATTTCTTATCTTATGAAATATTCTGCTTGAATCCAAAAGTTTTGGCGTTTAGCTTTTCAAAAACAACATTTGCTCTCCCGCATCAGTCAACTGTATTAATGGGGCTGTCTGGCACCATTATTTACTTGTATTGATTAAAGATGTTGATTAATAAAAATGTCTCACTCACTTAATCTAATGAATCAATTTTATTCAAATTAGGAATTTTGTTTGATGATTTTTTTTTGGGGGGGGGGGGGGGGGGGGTGATGAAGTCATAAATTATAACAACAAACATTTCAAACTTCATACAAGAAGCTTAATAGAAGCTTTGAATGTAAAAGACATTCAGTACAGCCCTTAATTAATGATTGCAGAAGGTGTTAAACTGTCTCTTGCTGCTTACCTTCACTAACTGGGAGTCACCCAGTCTGGAGCCCACAAAGACCACACCATTATCCAAGTAGGTCAAACACTCGGCGATTGATGTCTGTCATCGGAGAAACACACAAAAATATCTCAGCCTCTGAGGCCATTTCCACAGTGAGGCTGCAACTACTGATTATTGCATTTTTAAGCTACGCTAGCAGCATGGCTCAAGGGATGTCACAGTCCATCAGTCAGTCGGAAGAGAAAAATGGAAATCGCAATTTCCCAGAGCCCGAGGTGATGTCTTAAAATTGCTTGTTTTGTCCGACCAGCAGTCAAAAACTTAAATATATTCAGTTTACCAGCATGTGAGAGAAAGAAAAGCAGCAGGTCCTCACACTGGAGAGGCTGGCACCAGGAATATTTTGCATTTTAGCTTGAAAAATGACTGAGGCGATTAATCAATCATCAAAATAGATGCTAATAATTTCCTGACTATTGATTTATTCAATGTTTCAGCTTCAGTCAACACTAATGCAGACACATTTTAAAAATACACACTTTTAACTTTCTACTTGGACCTTCAATCCCATCAATTCAGCATTTGCAAAGTTTTGTGTACCACAGTTTTGTACTTATGCGCAGTGCTTAAATGAAATGATTCATCAATCAACAATAATTCAATAAATTACCAATTTCATCAGAGATTAGTTAAGATGATCAATTCTTCTGCTTTTGTTTTTCTGTTGGACAAACAAAACCAGATACATGAGACGTCACTTTAGGCTCTGGTAAATTCAGATGGGAAGTTATTATTGCTGTCTTTAACACACTAAACCATTAATCATAAAATAAAATAAAAATCGGCAAATTACTTCATCAAGAGCAAAATGACTATCTGCAGCCCAACTTGAGCGATCGTCTGACAGCGACAATAGAAATGTCACTGAGGACATCTCTGTTCAGATATAATGAAATACAAATTAAGTCATAAAAACGATGACAGATAAAAGGTATTAATGCACCATTTTGTTGTTGCCAAATGGAAGAGATGGAAGCTCAAAACCATTCCTCTTGTTTTGAAATATCACTATTAGGTGTTTTACATATTTTTTTTTAGAGAACTAAAAACAGACAGAGCTCTGTTTGACACATAAATGATGTTTTTAAATTCACCCTCATCAGTGTGAACACAGTCTAATGACATACAATAAAGATGAGTTTCTCTGTCTGATATTTTAATGACGCCTGCTGCCGCCTGTTGACTGAGCAGACTGGTCCCAAGAATAAAGTTAAGAATGATTTGAGAAGCAATCTGTCTCCAGTTCAGCACTCCGACTCTCCTTGATTGTTTCTAGCTCCAGCATCTCTCAACCACACACCTTTCCAAACTCCTTGGCGAGCCATTAGAGGAAGGTGTCACAAGCCAAATGCTGTGCGCTTTTAACATGAGATTTAGCTCCGAAAGCAGTATTGACATACAGTCGTTGTCTAAATCAACTTAAAAGGGATAAGTGACGCTGTGGCAAGCCAGCAACAAAGAGGTGGGATCATTTTTTCCTCATCTTCTGTACAAGTGTAGACTGATCCATTAGCTCCTGTCAGGGCTATAAACCATTAAAGAGTCAATCGTAACAAAGAGGGTATTAAAAGGAAAAGGCAGCGGGAGAAGCAGTGGCCGAGCCAGGTAGACAGAAACAGACGGGAGAAGTGCCAGAGGAAAGGCAGGTGGATAAACACAGGGGAGAGAGATTGAGATAGAGGCATAGGGAACAAGATAGATAGTGGACCTCTCCAAGCAGCTCTACGTGCAGGTCTTTGAGCGCCACTGTGCCGTCCATGAGCTCCTCCTTCTCCAGCAGCAGCATGAACAAACGTCCCTCCATGTCCCCCAGCAGGTAGCGAGAGCCGTTGGGGTCCACCCGGTTGTGACAGACAATGGTGCTTTGCTGCAAACGAGAGTGGAACACAAACAAATCGTTAAAACAACACTCACAATGAAGAAGCTGCAGGAGCTCCAAGAATTACATCAGTGCAAAAGAAGTCTTCATCCTCGCCTCATGCATTATCTATATATATAAGCATGTCCAAGCACAGCCGCAGAGACCTGTCTTCACAATGTTTGTTTTGTTCTTTCTCGTTATGAAAACACACTCCTAAGAGTTTCCCTAAAGTACATCTTAAATCGGACTCCGAGAGCTACACACTGTTCAGGTTGTGCCTGACAAGAAAAGCAAAGATTAAACAAGTCTGAGATCCACAAACATTTTCTGCTCCATGTTTGAGAGACTACAGTTTGAAAGGGGCAGCTGTGGCTCAGGAGGTAGAGTGGGTCGTCCAGTAGTCACAACATTTCAGTTTGACTCCCGGCTTCTCCAGTCCGCATGTAAAAGTATCCTTGGGCAAGATACTGAACCCCAAGGTGAGTGAGCACGTATGTTCACTGACGGAGCAGGTGGCACCTTGTTGGGTAGCTTCGGCCGCCAGTGTATGAATGTTTGTGTGAATGTGGCATAGAGAGCCAAAATTTCACTGGTACTGTTTTTTAAACCTGGGTAAGCCCGCTAAAATAAACCATAGACTCCTTTCCCATTGCCAGTAGACCAGAGTTGTATATATGGCTCTGCTGCAGATGAGAATGCCTTTCTGTGTGTGGGCTTTTTGTTTTTTTTGTGTGTCACATTCCACATCACGGACAGGCTGGAAAACAGGTTTTTTTAACAGTAGAAAGCAACGTGGAGGCCTGTGAAAATGTGACAGTGGCTATTTCTTTTCTTTAAACTGAACTTATTCAGAGTGTCTTTTAAACGCGGTGCAGAATAATTTGGATCGATGTTTGAGCGCTGTTTTGTTGGAGCGCGTCAGTTAGGGGGCTAACATTAGCACGTTCACCCAGGTGTTGCATTTCCATTAATGTCAATCAGAGCCGGAGCCGATAAATTCCCCTGACTGCTGCAGAGTAATTTTACCCAGGTGTGAGTTGTGAGTGCAACTGAAATATGAGTTAGAGTTTGATTTGGAATTTTGAGGCCAATACATGTTTTGAAAAAGAGAGACGACTGGTTGCTCTGTAGATACAAACGTAGATCAATATCTTGTGTCAGGTGATTGTGGCGAACAGGAACAACAGGATCAACAGGAAGTGATCCAGGCACTCCAAAAAATATAGAAAAACAAGGAAGGAAATATTAAAAAGCCCTTATTGTAGTGGCTAAATTATTAAAAGAGCCAACATGTTTTGACCACTGCAGGTCTTTGTCTGGGCTTTCACAGCATACAACCCAGGTATGACCCCCACCTAAATAGTGACAGCAACCAATCAGGGGCCATCTCATGACCCATATAATGACATGACAGGTTAAACAAATAGACAATAATAAAAAAATAACAAGTTAATATAAAGCACAGAGTGACATATCTTAACCCATAGGCTGTGGGAAAAATGCAAAGCTTGTAGAGAATAATGACAAATCACAAAAAACGTGATGTCTAGATCCTCATTGAGAGAATATATCACATGTTTTGAACCTGAAATATGTGATGAGCAAACATTTTATAGTTGAAAAATAACTTGTCAGTGCTCTCTGGAGGACAAAACATGCAACACTGTTTCTTAGTTAGCTGAAACATAACTTCAGTATTTCTCTACTGGAGTATCTTGTGACTTACCAGCTGATATGTGCTGATACCGATACACTCGTGATAAGCTAACATTGGCTGATGATATCAACCTGGCTATTTATAGGATTTCAGACATTTGTGGTCTGACCAATGCAAGATGGAACATTTAAATCTGCAGACACAAACAGAGTTAAAGTAGGGTAGTTAGATAAACTCGACTGATGCAAACTGTAACAGGACGAGACGTCTTTCCATGTGAACAAAACTCCCCTGGGATATTTTCAGAGTCACTCTCAGATTTTGGCTGCCTCACACAACATGAGTCTAGCCAGACTTGGCTTCCCCAAAATATGTTTGGGAGAAAAAAAAAACATCTTAGGAGCTTTGAACCGGAGTTATTGTAGAGCCAAAGTCTCCTGTCTCACTATAAGCTGGTTAGAACAGTAGCCACGATTGGAATTGGCATTAAAATCACAGAGTGTGACTGAGCTTCTTCCACTTTTCCTTCAATAGAGGCTATTGTTATTGTCGATGTCTACAGTACAAGCTGAGCCAATTTCTCACTTGATCGAACCTTTACAAAACTTATTTTCACAATCCTCCAGCCTGTGGTATTGTTTACACCTTCTGTCAAACCGTGGATCCACTTTTATTGTCACAAACCTCGAGCATCCCTCTCCACTGAATGGCAGGTAATTAGTTTGTTGGATTCTACGAGCGAAACCAGTCGACTATCCTACTGTAGACCAGTATTATATGAGTTCAGACACATTCTGCAGACTTCCACACAGGCAGAATCTCTGGTGTCTCACACTTGTTTTTCACGTCTGCGCTCATGAATGACAATTTATTAATTAGCTGCCAAAAATGTTGTTACACATCAAAGGATAAGCTTCTTCAGTGTTTCCTTGAGACTGATGAAAGGTTTGTGGGTGTGATGTTACATTAAATACAAAATTGAGATTTTCTAAAAAACCTTCAACTTCATTTAGAGTGGGGTTTCATTGGTCACATAGCAACAACAGATGCCCACTACCTCTTCTTTCCAACATCTGCTGAGCAATGCTACTGTGAAAACAGAGTAGTAACAGAGATACGACAGCTTGCAAAGCAACTGTGAGCTGGTGAGCGTGCAGGCTGTTTGGAGCTTTTAAAGAGTGAACCAATCAGCAGGACACAGATATGAGCCAGGAGACAACAATGGGACAACAGCAGGCTTGGCAGGATTTTAAGCTACACTTGTGTTGCATTTTGTCTCTCTGTAAGGACGACTTTGATGTGCAGCTAAACAACACTCGGCGAAAAACTAAGGCCCCAGTCAGACTGAGCGAGTTCTGCAGGTTGCAAAACGTAAGGCACACTGCACTGCCTTCTCTTGTTTAACCCTGCCCCAATTAAACAGAACGCGTTTGCAGCTTCCTGTGTCTTTTTTTTTAAATTGTTGCTAAGCAACCACTGCATCAACTGTCCTTAGTTCAACCTGCTATTTTGCTGTGAAGTAAACTCACTGTCTGTAAATCTGTACCTTCAAACTTGCATAAATAGACAGGTGGAGGGCACTTGCTGTGGCTCTGAATGAGGGTGAGAGGTTGCTCCCAAACAGTATTTTGTTCACAGTGTGGGAACATGACCCTCAGAAAGACATGAAATCACACAGAGTACCACCAGCTGGTCCAGGAGCCTCACCTGGACAATGGTCAGCTCCAGGCTTATTGTAAGATGAGTCAGGGAAAGTTTGACAACCTGCTGTGAGTCTTCAGGCCTACTTATGGTTGGTAAAATGCTATGAAGTAGTTGAGGAAATTACCTGTTTAGATACGTCAAGGGCCAACACTGAAAGTTAGCTAATGTTAGCTCTACACAAGCTTCTGCAAAATGCACAAAACAAGCATCAGCAACATGAAAGCAGCAAGCAAAACACTTCACTCTCATTAAAAACTATTACAAAAATGCCACCCAGGCGGCTAAAACATGCTCTGATTGATCATGTCGCCACAAGGTAGAGTAGGTAGAGTATTTGCTTTGGATGAGAGGCAGGGCTAAAGTATGCCGGGAGAGAGGACAAACCCGTCAGTCTGTGTGGGCGCCTTGTCGCACTGCTGGTGTTTTTTAACTCAGCAAAACTATTCGGTGCTCCCACTTTAAAGCATTAAAAAAAAAATTATGGTCTCACGGACCCTCAGGCTACGTTTAAACTGCAAGCCTTAGTGCTCAATTTCGATTTTTGGAAATTCTCATTGTCTTTTTTTTTTTTCTTTTTGTTAATGTGACCAACATTAGGTTCCACTGTGAACTGACCAGCATGCACAAAAAACATTAACAATAACGTCACACACAGCACGCTGTTATATGGAAGTAAACACGGAGGCCACTCAAAAGTCAGAGTTTACATTTTCATTTATAAATTGATGTGCAGAGGAAGCCAGTGAATTCAGGAGTAGATAATAACGAGGATGAGGAGAGAGACAATTCATTTATATGGCTTTTTGTGGAACAATGAACACTACTTCTGTACAGAGGTGTGTGTGTGTGTGTGTGTGTGGATGCAAAGTCGGAGCCAACAGTGGTGGGATTTTGATTCATGAGGTCTAACACCTCACTGTCATAAGGGCAGAAGTGCAATCCTGCCGCTGCCCTCAACATCCAAAAGAAGATGATGTTATTTGTAAACTTTCCTTATCCATATTGCTGGAACAGTAAAGAGACTAACCGAGATGGCTTTGCAGAGTTTAATTTTGTTTCTGTTCAGGGACTGGACGGGGCACACGACAGTATTTGGGCAGACAAGCGCCAGTTAGACATTTTTAGCATATTGCCCAATCTTATTATCAACAAAGCCAATAACTCTGGCAAAGACATCTTTTTTTTCATCATGAACACAAACCAAAGTTGTGTAACTATGATTTAGAAGCAACTTCATCTGAACAACTTAAAATGTCCCTTCCAAAATTTATGAGACCATGGTACCAAAAAGCAGCGAGATAACATTCTCTAATTATAGAAGCGGGATGCTGTTGAGGAGCTCCTTTGGGCCTTGGGCTTTGTTAAATGTGAGCAGAGCAGTACAGACTGCAACTTAATCTTGATAAGATAAAACTAAAAGCAGTGGTGTACTGGGAGCTAAAGTCATCATCACAGCAGTTATAAAGTTGCCTTTAAATGCCCCTTCAACATCAATCACAACGTTCATAACAAATAAACTCTAACGCCTGGACCTCGGGGTCTCCTAAACGTAGAAAAATATTATTAATATCTGCATGTAATACAGATTCTGATGACTACTACCACCATTTTATTTCATTTCATTATATTAAAGAGCTGTGCACCTGGGACATTTCCTGCAAAACCTCTTTTTAACTTGACGAGACTTAGCTGGAGCTTCTCCCATCCTCTGGATACTAACTGAACTTTGCTTTATATTAAAAACGATAACAGTTTGATCCTAATGACTATTAGGAAATCGGGCAATACAGGTAAGAATACAAACTTGTGTCGGTGCATTACATGAACTCTGCGAATGACTTTGTTCCTGCAAATTTTACCTTCTTGCTAGGATGTAGAGCCAGGGAAACACTTGCTTTTACAGCACACGCTAATCAGAAAAAATACTATTAACCACTCCTTCAACGAGAACACAACTTGGTAAAACAGCTTTGTCTTCATATGCACCCTACGCCTGGAATGAACTCCAAAACACCTTAAATCTGGAGTCACTTCCACCTTTCAACATATTTAAAAACCTTTTAAAATCAACCATTACTGAACAGTGCCACTGCTTCTAACTTGGTGCCTTTCAATTGTATGTCTGTTTTACCTTGTTATGTGTTACTGAGTGTAATGTGTTCTCATTGACTTTGTGTTCTAGTGGTTTTAGTGTGTGTCCATTGTCTTGTCTTTTGTGTACTTGTAACTTTTGCCACCAGTCTTGGTCAGGACTCCCTGGAAGAAGAGTTACTGCAACTCAATGGGACCCTTCCTGGTTAAATAAAATAAATAAAATAAAAATAAAAACCATGTGTTTGCGTGTGCATGATGGCTGCATCTCAGATCTTGGGCCCGTTTGGAGCGTTGGTTGTACACGTCCTCAGAAAATAACACAACATGTCCACGAACAGTAGGGGCAGCGTGAGGAACACACTTTCCATTGTCATGACGTGCTTGTTTTAGGGGCCTTACGTAACCTCTATGACGGCACCGCTGTTGCTTTTTGCCATGATCTCAGAATTAACAATATAGTAACCTCTTCAGGTGTCGCTGTTTATTGTTTGTATCATGCGTGTGCCTTCTATTAGAATCCTCCAACACGTGTACTCCATAGTCAAGTATGTGAACAACTCCATTCACGATTCAGTCGGTTGTCTATGCAAACGTGGTAAAAAAAAACAAGTATGTCAATACTTTTACATAACGGAAATGTTTATGGCTTATAAAAACCCTTTAATGATCAATGCCTTTAAACATGCTTTGTTTTAAATGAAGCTCATGTCCTTGTCTCTCTGCAGCCTTCCTTACAGAGTTAATAGCTTCAAATGAAAAAGGACTTTAAGATCTGTCATTTGTTTCACCTCCCAATTACCAAAGTCATCGTTCACATACTGTAAAAACAACATTATTCCCGGTGTGCGACCAAAGACAATGTAAATCTACTCCACAGAAATATAGTGCGACCCAATGACTGCTGAATGGTTATTAATGAGCAGAGGGATTTAGAAAGAACAGCAAAACATTCTCCTTCGTAATGAGCCAGGTGACAAACACACATATCAATACACATTATTTGATGTCTTTACCTTGATAGTCGGTGGTGCAATGGCCAAGTATTTGTCTCCATTGTGGTAGGTGATGGACTCTTGTCCTATGATTATAGCTCCACCAAATGGCTCTGGCACTATAATACAAGCACAAAGGCAGAGATGGAGAGTCAGTGTGCATTTGTAACATGTTGTGAAGAAGGGCTGAAACTAATGATATTTTCAGTATCAATTAATAAACTAAATTATTCAGGCCTAATTATGTATGTTGAATAGTTCAAAAGGGGTTTAGAGAGGAAAATCAAAGTATTTAATATGTATTACAGAAGTTTTTTTTACTGTGGATGATTGCTGTGCTGGTGCTTCAAATGTTTTTAATAACTTTTAGACTTTGTCTGAAAAGCTGCTGACCTGTTGAAGATGAAAAGTGTGAGCTCATGTTGACACACTGATGTCACTACTATCTAATAACTCAAACGTAAACTAAACCATCCATTAAAACAGCTTCTTTTTGTTTGATTAATGTGTAAGACTCAATGTTATCTTTATTCTGAACTTTTAAAAACTGGTAGGAAACAATTCTATTAGTAAAATCCAGGTAAAGATCAGATGAGGTGCGCTTTTAAGTTTTCTGTCATAATGTACTTGTACTCCTATTGTTACTCTATCAGGCACTGTTTTTTGCTTTTGCTCCTTGAAAACACTTCTATCTTGTATATTAATATATTCTTCCAGATATTTAATTCTCTATTGTTCTAAAACTGGACCCAGTGAGTGACCCTGACCCGGAGAACCCACTGGTTGTCTGGTTGTGAATCGTTAAAATTGTGGTTACTGTAATTTGAAGCATTCTCTGGTACAGGAATTTCCTTTGGGATAAATAAAGTTCTTCTGAATTGAACTGAACTGAATAAAACACGCAGTATGAGCTCTGATTACCTGGGATGACCATCGATGCCTCAGCCTCCACGTTCTCCTGTTTCCAGGGTCCCTTGTTGAACTCCTTCTCCCTCAGAGAAACCTCGTAGGTCTTCACATGGCGCCCCTGGGGGTCCTACGACACAACAGGATACATTTTTTTAATGTCTAAAATGAGCACAATCTTACATTAAAAGAATACCTCACCTGCAAAATGACCATCTGTATATCAATTGCTAACCGTCTGTTACTTGACTTCATGAAGAGGACGTATTTCTCGCATGCCTCCACGGTATACGGAGAATTCAGAGAAGGCAGATATTCTCCATCCAACAACGGCAAAACTGCATCTACACATCTGCTTACAAACTCTCACACAAGAGTCCAGTGCAGCCGTGTGCTCAGTGCTTCTCAGACACATGCATTCTACTAAAACACTACAATATAAAACACTTCTGTCTACAGTATCGCGCCATGAGCACGTCTGAGCACTGGTATGCATAAAAGCTCCACTTGAGCAGAGCTCAAACACAGGTGTGTGCATTTCTTTCCTCAAATGTTTTATGAGGAAGGAAATACACTCAAGATATTTGTTAGACCTCGAGGTTACACATGATACGTTTCGGTGAATACAACTGAATGTTAACATAACTTTTGGTTGTTTACAGGAAAACTCCTGCAGGAGCACCTCCATCATCAAACTGCTTGAAAAAGTCAGACAACAAATGCAAAAGTCCCACTTGTATTAATTCACCAACATGGCCATACCTATGCCCTTAAACACACACATACACTCCCACATCAAAGTAATACTCCTCCTCTAGTACCTGGTAGATGAAGCAGACGGTTGGGGCCTGGCAGCCGTACAGGAAGTGAACATCGATGACCTGGAGCTCCTCCAGTCTGATGTTGAAGGCCTTGAGCTCACGGTTATCCCGGTCCAGTGGGATCACCTTGAACAACCCATCATACAGCCGCAGGCCAATCATACGGCATTCTGGGTCTACAATTCCGATAATACCTGTCTCTGATGGACGCCCAATACGATCCTGCAAAACAGCGTTTGGTTGAGGAGAGTTTAAGGTCAGCAGCATGCTTCAGACAAAAATCCCGTTGGCGTTTTCTCAGACTGCTGCTGAATCTTTTTCAGCTTTCATACTTGAAAATGAGACCTAAGAATTCCACAACATTACAGATATAGACACTAAGAAAATAACAACTCCAAAATTCTAGATAAAACATTCCTCTTGATTTTAAAGGTCCAGTGTGTCGGATTTAGGGTAGACATGAAATACAGTATTCGGGACTATGTTTACATTAGTTGATAATCATATGAAAATAAGAATCGTTACGTTTTTGTTGCCTTCTGATGAGGCGGCCCTCTTCCACGGAGTCGGCCATGTTGCCTCTCAGTAGCCCGTAACTGACAAATCAAAAACTGGAGCTGCATCCAAATGTCCACCCTGAGCCCAGTCGAACATATTTTAACGAGTTCACTGTCATCATGTAAAGTCTGTGAGGGCAGAGACTGCAAGCTGCTGATAGACGGCCCTCGAGACTGTTTTACTTATTGTCATCATTACAATAATTGTTACATTCTGTCTGCTCGTCTGTCCCTGTAGATAACAAGATATAAATCCAATGTATAGTGGTGTTTTGTGAGTCAACAAAATAAATTTCAGTATAACATACTGCAGACATTCAAATACAGAGATGATTGTAAATAAGGACTGGGCTCTGACTAAATAAATCGGGTAGGCCTATTAGTTACATCCGCAGATCTTCTTAGCCTATATTTCTACATATTTCTTTATCATGATGTTGCTGTTGAATATTATTTCTGGCCTACATGACTCAAGAATTGTTTAACATCCATATTGCAATGAATTGTGGACAAATAAGTCAGTGAAGTCTGCTGAAGTTGGCACCCCAAGTGGACTCTCTAGAAGTCTGCAGAGTCAGCTTGCGGCCCTTTGTAGACTGGATGAATTGAAGATTTGGACGGGCCTAACCACTCCCAGAGTTCCCAGGAGAGCGCCCGCAAAGTCCATGAGTGTGCAAGTGCAGTGAAGTCAGGAGATTTGGATTCAGCCTGGCTCTACACGCTTGGCACAACTTTTAATTGTGCATCGTCACCCCTAGATGCCACTAAGTCCTACACACTGGACCTTTAAATTACACCATATTCTTCTAACATATGCCGTAAGTGCACACTGAGACTCTGCACAGCATTTGGATGAATTCATACAGTAGTTTAAGTTTGATTAATGATGGTTTTGCACATAAATCAAGAGTGAACTGAGGTATTAAATCAAGGTTAATGAGAGAAGGTCAAAACACATTTGAACTCAAACTGTTGGTCATATAAACCATAAAAAAATGTACAAATTGCCTGAAATTCATGTTTCTTGAATAATGAAGTGAATTTTAATAATCATATTTGTATGTCTCACTCACCTGGACATTGCCGTGGGCACGGGTGATGATGTCAATGCTCTCCCCATTCTGTTTGTATTCTAGGATGCAGGCGTTGTACTTGGATGTGAGGATGAACAGAAGGTCTTTGCTCTCACCCTGAACAAACGGGGGGAAAAGACACCAAAGTCATCAAAGACCCAGAGGCACTGCTTTTCATCTAATTCCACCAGCCTAATCTGGGACAGACTTGTAACAGCTCAGTAACGGCAACTATTTTAGTCAAGTCAAGTCATGCGGAACTTTTCTGTAGAGCCCATTTAAAAACAACCACATTTGACCAAAGTGCTGAACAGGCACAAAATACCAATAGAGAACAAAGGAACAGAAGAACAATACACATAATAGAGAGCAAATTGCAGCACAACAGAGGATTAAGTCAATTACAGTGTCTGGCTCAAATCAATTGTACACCAAAAGGAAGAGATGGGTCTTCAGCTGCGACTTAAAGGTTTCTGTAGTCTGGGCAGTTTTTATTTCAATAGGTAAGCTCTTCTATAGTTCAGAGGCAGGCACTATTTTTGTGTCTGGGAACATCTAGGAGCGACTAATCGTTTCACCTCTTACTGGAATATCAAGACACAAAAGTTTTGCTAGATAAGGTGGCGCCAGATTTAACATATTAAACAAGCACTAAAAAATTAAAATCAATCCGAAAAACGGACAGAAAGCCCGTGGAGGGAGGCTAATGCTGGTATTATGTGATCCCATTATCGTTTTCCAGTTAGAAGACAAGCGGCTGCATAATGTACCAACTGCAGATGAAGTCTTAACTGGAAAAGACTAGTTTTGAAAACTGAACTTATTCTTCTCGAGTTATTGTCTATTTTCATAACCAAGATTCATAATAACCACTAATATTCAGGACATGTCTGATCTTGTTCCCTTTTCAAACTTCCTTTTATTACGCTAACTGCTTTCATCTGACAGCCCCAAACAACAGAGGAATATTTTAGGAGAGCCAATCTAATCAAAATGATGACTGAGGAACAAAATAGACCAGATATACAGTCAGGTCCATAATTATTTGGACAATGATACAGCTGTCATCATTTTGGCTCTGTACACCACCACAATGGGTTTTAAATGAAACAATGAATACCTGCTTAAAGTGCAGACTCTCAGCTTTCATTTAAGGCTTTTTTCAAAAATGTAGTATGAACCGTGTAGGAATGACAACCATTTCTTCACACAGTCCCCCAACTTTAAGGGCTCATAAGTATTTGGACAAACTAACATAATCATCAATTAAACAGTCAGTTTTAATACTTGGTTGCAAATCCTTTACAGTCAATGACTGCCTGAAGTGTTGGACACATAAGCATCATCAGATGCTGGGTTTCTTCCCTGGTGATGCTCTGCCAGCCCTTTACTGCAGCCGTCTGCACTTCCTGCTTGTGTTTTGGGTGTTTTGCCCTCAGTTTTGGCTTCAGCAAGAGAAACGCATGCTCAGTTGGATTCAGGTCAGATGATATGACTTGGCCATTGCAGAACATTCCACTTCTTTGCCTTAAAAATGTCTTTGGTTGCTTTTGCAGTATGCTTCAGGTCAATGTCCAACTGCACTGTGAAGCATCGTCCAATGAGTTTTGAAGCATTTGGTTGAATCTGAGCAGATAATGGTGCCCCAAACACTTCAGCTTTCATCCTGCTGCTCTTGTCAGCAGTCACATCATCAATAAATACAAGAGAACCAGTTCCACTGGCAGCCATACATGGCCATGACATAACAGTACCTCCACCATGCTTCACTGATGAGGTGGTGTGCTTTGGATCATGAGCAGTTCCTTCCCTTCTTCCTTCTCTTGTCTTCCCATCATTCTGGTAGTTGATCTTTGTTTTATCTGTCCATAGTATGCTGTTCCACAACTGTACAGGCTTTTTAGATGGTTTTTGACAAACTCTAATCTGGCCTTCCATTTTTAAGGCTAACCAATGGTTTGCATCTTGTGATAAACCCTCTGTATTTATTCTAGTGAAGTCTTGTCTTGCTTACAAGAGCAGCAGTAAACTTTTTGCTTTGTTTTATGGAAGGAAATCGATGTGCATTCTCTCTCAAATGACAATACTCATTACAAAGTGGGTCAAGAAACTAGTGCACGATGCAACCATGCATACACATCTTCAGTGAGACCGACCAAGGCCCTGATCAAACAGAAAGCGTTTTGCAAGTTGGATATTGCAAGGCACATTGCACTGTCTTTTTTTTTTTTTTTTTGTAATTGAATGCCAGTAGTAAAAAACCATGCCATCACCTCCTTACCCTAAAGTTCCCGTACAATCAATCAGTAATCAGTATCTAGTTCCTAAAATGTTGAGGCAGAGGGTACTTGCTGTAGCTCTGGTTGAGGGTGAGAGGCTGTCAGCAGATAAACAAAGATCTATGTGGGTACATGAGACCCTAAAAAAGATGGTGGATCATGGGGAGTACCACCAGTTGGTCCAGGAGCTTCTCCTGCATGATGGATGTTTCCAGGCATATTTAAGGATGATTTAGGGGCAGTTTGACAACCTGCTGTCTATCATCGGGCTGTATAGCTCTGGGTATCCAGCAACCGCTACCACCAGTTTTTCCTCCATTGTTTACCAACTGTAAACTTCTTGTGTCCACCACAGAAGGCCCGCCTCTCAAATCATCCGATTGGAGAATGGGTAAAAAGCAGAGCTGAGGTGGGGTGCTTTCTGCTCTGAGTTGAAGTTTTTTCAACTCGAGGAGTTCACAGTGCTCAGACAAAAACACCAGGTGCCTAGAGCACAGAAATGCCCTCTAGGCGTCTCCAGCTGCTAAAACACTTTCTGTGTCATCGGGGCCTAACTGACCTTTTTTTTTTCCCCAACAGCCCACCAACTAGTTAATTTTAAAAAATTTTTACACATTGCTACCACCCGCACACATCCTCCACACTTACCTTTGGCCTGAAGAGCTCCATGACAGCAATCTTTCCATACATGCCCACCTCCTTGACGGGCCGCAGCCCCTCTGCTGTGACCACATAGATCTCCAACCGTGTGTTTTTAGCTATGAGCAGATTGAGGTCTTCCGCAGAGGTGAAGTGACCTGTAGACATGTCAGCATTTATATTGTGTTATTTACGCTGTGGTTTAGGTGAGAGGAAGAGAGGAAATGACGACTGACAAAGGTGCACACATAGCAAAGAGCAATGTTGACAACATCAAAAATCCCAATGTTCTTGAGCAAATATTTGTATTTATAGTGTGGTGATATTTGGAGAATAACTCTTATCCATGCCTCTAAAAGATATTTAGATGATGTCTTTGTCACAGAAACCTTTTGCATATTCTGTTGCACTCTGCTCAGAAATGTATCTTAGTCATGTGGATCGCTGATAAAGCTCCCACTCTAAGTCAGTGGCTGCGCACAGTATCAAATATTATCCTGTTTGAAGCTTTCCTCACAGCCTTCAAGGACAAACCCTTTTATACTGCTGGATCTGGGAGCCCTTTGTTAAATATCTGGGTACCACTAAATAGATACAGGTTCCCTGGACTCCCATTTTTAATCTCTTTATGTTTTTATTATTATAAAACAATTTTTAGCGTGGCTTGTTTCTTTTGTTTTACTGGGCTGTCCGTACTCGGTGTTTATTTGTTATGTCTGCATTTAGCTGTGTCTTTTTTTCCTGTTTTGTAAAACAAGTTTAACAAAATATCTTCAGGAAAAAAAAAAAAAAAATACTCAGACTAGAACTGCGACCAATAAGACGTCTCTTTGTAGGCAAGGCAAGGCAAGGCAATTTTATTTGTATAGCACCATTCATACACAAGGCAATTCAATGTGCTTTACAAGAGAAATACGTTAAGATAAAACATTAAAGGAACAATAGATCATTAAAAACAAAAGCTAAAAGCAAGAAAAACAGTGAAGAAAATGCATTTAAAAAGCAAACATAAAGCAAAAGCAACAGCAGACAAATATAAAAACAATAGCTACAGATTATTCTAACAATAAGTTACATATCTAGTTCACTGGTAAGCTGCAGTAAATAGTAATGTTTTAATCCCTGATTTAAATGAGTTGACAGTTTCAGCCGACCTCAGATATTCTGGAAGTTTGTTCCACAGGCGGGGAGCATAGAAACTAAAGGCTGCTTCACCTTGTTTGGTTTTGATCCTGGGAACACTGAGTAAACCTGTTCCAGATGATCTGAGGGGTGTGGATGCTTCATAACGTACAAGTATATCAGAGATGTATTTAGGCCCGAGACCATTTAGTGCTTTATAGACAAGTAACAAGATTTTAAAGTCTATCCTTTGACACACAGGAAGCCAGTGCAGTGACTTAAGCACTGGTGTAATGTGCTCCACTCTCTTGGTGCTGGTGAGGACTCTGGCAGCAGCGTTCTGGATGAGCTGCAGTTGTCTGATTGATTTTTTACTCAGGCCTGTGAAGACAATAGTCAGCAATAGTCCAATAGTCCAGCCTGCTGAAAATGAACGCATGGACAAGTTTTTCTGTATCTTGTTTAGACAGAAATTCTTTTATTCTTGCTATGTTTTTAAGGTGGTAGTAGGCTGATTTAGTAATTGTCTTAATGTGACTATTGAAATTTAGGTCTGAGTCCAGAACTACACCAAGATTTCTGGCTTGATTTGTAGGTTTTAGTGTCATGTTGCAAGGTGAGCACTGACTATTGATCTTTGTTCTTTGGGGCCAAAAACAGCTATCTCAGTTTTTTCTGTGTTTAGTTGTAGAAAATTCTGGCACATCCACGTATTGATTTCGTCAATGCACTTATTTAGTAGATATAGGGGACTGTAGTCATCTGGTGACACTGTTATGTAAAGTTGTGTGTCATCTGCATAAGTATGGTAGGATATGTTATGATATTCCATAATCTGAGCAAGAGGGAGCATGGACCCTTGAAGAACTCCACATGTAATCTTTGTTCGCACAGATTCATAATTGCCAAGTGACACAAAGAAATCCCTGTCTTGTAAATAAGATTTAAACCAATTTAGCACAGTACCAGAAAGTCCCACAAACTTTTCTAGTCTGTCGAGCAGTATGTTATGGTCAACTGTGTCGAATGCAGCACTGAGGTCCAGTAATACCGAAATCTTTGATGCATCACTGCTCAGATGAATGTCATTTAAAACTTTTACAAGTGCAGTCTCAGTGCTGTGATGTGCTCGAAATCCAAACTGAAAGGCATCAAAGGAATTGTTTTGCTCCAAGAAGGTGTTAAGTTGCTGAAAAACAACCTTTTCAACGATCTTTCCTAAAAATGGTAGGTTTGATATGGGCCTGTAGTTATTTATTACTGAGGCATCCAGATTAGGCTTTTTTAAGAGAGGTTTAATGACTGCAGTCTTCGGGGCCATTGGAAAAAGGCCTGACTGAAGAGAACAGTTGGCTATCTGTAGAATATCTGATGCTATGGAGTTAAAAACATCTTTAAAAAAGCTTGTAGGCAGAGTATCAAGGCAGCAGGTAGTGGACCTAAGGTTTCTAACTATGTCTGTCAAAGTAGCATAATTTAATGGGTGAAAAAGTGCCAAATTAACTGGAGTAGCCTTATGAGGCACAGGTGAAATAGCCACTGTGTTGGAGTTACAGACTGTCTGTTTTATCTTTGAAATCTTGTCTGTGAAAAAAGAAGCAAAGTCATTGCATGCCTTGGTGGATAGCAGTTCAGGAGGGACTGACGCTGATGGGTTTGTCGGTCTGTCAACAACAGTAAATAAAGTCCGTGCATTGTTGTTATTTTTGTTGATAATCTCAGAGAAAAAGGACTGCTTTGATTGTACTTTGATTAAGGTTGCAATGATACGAGATTTTCACAGTACGAAAACCGTCTCTGAAAATATCGCAGTTTCACAGTATTACAGAATTTATATTATTATCAGACAGAATGACCCTGAAAGGAATGAAAACAGACTGCTTACTGTTGGTAGAACAAACAATGTATTACTATAATTAAAATGTATTAACCTAGATATATCACAATCTAGAACCAGTAGTCTGTTTAACAGCTTCCTCCCACAGGCTGTTAGGATGCTAAACAGTTAATTCAATGCACCATATACATATTGCACAGCACTGCACATGGTCACTTTAAATGCCAATTGTCACCTTCCTGAAAGTAGTCATTGCTGGTGTGTCATACTGGACTTTTAGTTTGTGATTTATTGTTGGATAGTTAGGGATTTATTATATTTTATTGATGTCTATTTTATGGTATTAGTATTTATTAATTTAGTATTAGAACAACCCACTGCAAACACTTTCGTTTTACCTGCATTACTGTTGTATACCTGATTTGATTTGATATACCTTGACACTGCTATATTGCTGCAGTGCAGTCTTAGTTTTGATGACTAATGGGCATGTCCTATTTCTTCAGCAGCGTTTCTTGACACTCCAGTTGATCAGTAATTTAAGAAATCATTTGAACACTGAATCTTGAAATGATTTGCAGGTTGTATATCTGTATATTGCCCATATCTGACCCCTTAACATTTAAATCCACATCCCTATAATGACATTATGTGTTGAACTATGAGGGAGGCTTACAGAGATATGGTGTCATGAGAGCATGCAACTTGTTAGAATCATATTATTAATATTAAAGGGAATATTATTAAAAGGGAAAAGGAAGTTAGGACAGTCGTTAGTTTGATGTTACATAGGAGTTAAATGCGTTTAACAGTAATGGGGCAGTGACGTGCTCAGCTTCACGTCGCGTGATTCATGGCAGACGTGATAAGATTCAATAACGCCAACTATATGTTGTTATCAGCAACAGTATCTTCACGTATCTTGTATTTTATAACCTATGTACGTGATATTAAACGACAGCACCAGCCTTCCTGTCATGTTTTCAAGGGGGGCAAATTATCTGTCACATGTAACGCACATCTCCCCGCATGTTTCACGCACTTTGAAGCAGCTGTGCGGTTATTTGACATGTTTGTAACCAAGAGAAAACGCATTTAGATCTGTGGTAACCAAACAAGACACGACCGCAGCTAATGTGTGAAAAAGAAGAAGAGCCAACGACAGCTTCACCGGATCGTATGTGCCTTTGAACATACGTGACATAACCAGATACGAAGACGTGTGTGTCATGACTTGTAACGTTACACACACAAGTGTGCCAAGACGAGCTGGTAAACATTTGACTTAGCAAAACAAGAGCTAGCGGCTGGTACAGGCCCGTCTGGAGCACTTTACTTGCAGCGCGGGAGCTCAGCTAGCACGCAGGTGGCAAATCTCCAACCGCTGCACAACTAAAAGAGAAAAACAACAAACAGCGGGTGTTTACCTGTGATGCAGGCGTTGACTGCCGTCGGCTTCTGGGCTGTCACCACGTAGTTGTACGACATTTTTGACAACAACAAAAGACAAACAACAACGTAGTGTTTTAATCTCACACAAGTGACAAAATCATTGATAATAAAATTTCCGGAAGTAGTTAGCTGAGCCGTTTAGGATCGCGAGGTAACGGCAGCGGAGAAGTGGTGACTCTGAGTGAGAGCGCCCCCTCGTGTCGCGGAGGCCTTATAGTCTCAATAGTTACAGTGGTGGAGAGGAAAATTACTGCACTTAACCCTTTGAATCCTGGAGCGACGTCTCTTTGCTTGTGCTGCTTTCAGTCACCTTTCACAAGTATTTAAACCTTTGATACCTGAGCAAATTGGTTTGATTTCTGTACAAAATTCTGCAAATTACAAGGAATGACTAAAAAGTGACAAGAAAATTACCTGAAAATTAACTTAAAGACTGAGACGGAAAGAGAGAATTATTAGACAATTATATATATAAAAAAAAAGCAAGGGAAAAATGCCCACAAAATTATATTTAGAATTATCATAATTATGTATTTATAATTATTATAATTATACATTTAAAATTAGGTAATGGAATATATATACATTTATATACACTGTATGTTTGTTATTATTATTTTTTATTATTTTATTTAATTTATTATTAAATATTAATATTATTATTTCTTATTATTTTTTTATTTTGGCTCCTTTTAAAAATGATTCCCTGTTTTCATTGTTTTAATTTTCTTTTATGTGATCATTCACCTTTTTGGTAACTTCTCATTTATACAGTATCATGCTGATATTTCGGTCATTTCTCATTAAGTTGCTCATTGCCTCCGTTCCATGTTTTTGAAAGAAACTGTGGTACTTCTTATCTTTTAGTGTTTCTGTTTCTTGCAACTTTATCCTTCTCCTCCACTACTACTCAGAGAGAAATACTGTACTCCACTAAATTCAGCAGTGAAGTACTCACACAGTTTACTTAGGTAAAAGTAGCAAAACTGCAAAATGCACTTTAGTTCTTGTTGCACAGAATAGTAAATATAATAGAGTTATATCAAAAGTCATATTATGAATAAACGACTCTATATACTGTTTAATATATAGCACAGTGTCATATTCATATACATTTTTCATGTATTTTGTTTATAACATTTCAGTCTGTATTAATTTTTATTCTGTTTTATTTAATCCTATTTTATTTTTATTTTATTTGCACAGACATGCATAAAATCCAAATAGTAAAAAAAAAAAAGAAAGAAAGAAAGATATGTGTCAGGAGAGGTCAAGAAGCCACAGGCTTATACAAACATACCTCCCCTCAATTTAAGGAGAAAAACAGACTAAAAAGGGAGACAAATAACTAAACTAACATTATACAGAAAAATTCAACAAAAGATAAATGACAGCAGGAAGCACTCTGAGCAGTCAGTGAAAAATAACCCAATAAAAACCAAGACACACAGAGTGCAGAGAAAATAATTATATATATTATATACAAGTCAAGAAATAATCAGCCAGCAAGAATTAAATGTAATGATAATTTCCTTTTAAAATATTCAAAGGATAAAGAGCTATTGACAACATGTACACTGGTGTTCCAAATCTGTACACTACAATATCTGAGGTGGAGCTGATTGACCTGTCTGGGATTATATGAATATATATGGGAATTAAATTTGAAGAAATTGCTAACGATGATGGTAGAGAGCAAGGTAAGGACATATATTTATGTATATAGTAAACACACATATCATCACTCTACTGAGAGTAGTGGTATAGAAGAATAAGTAGCATAAAGCATAAATAAAATTTTGAATGGAGGACTTTGGCTCGTAACAGAGTAGCCTATTCATGCACTGATGTATTGATACCTTTACCTAAGAATAATATCTGTGTCACCTCAGTTGAAATAACCAAATGTGCTCTAATTTTGGGATGAAGGTTTGCCTGTATATGCACTGCAGGACCCATGACTCATAGTAAGAAACTGACTGAGGAAAAAAGGGCGTCAGAGCTTTGAGAAACACTGGTCCCTATTTAGGAATGACACAACAGGCTACTGTGAACTGCTGCACCTCCAGCAAGGTCTGCTTTGAGAGCAGTGACCTCTGCTGCTCCACCAACTCTACTACAGAGCCAGACAGCTAGATTTCCCCCTTCTTTATTGAGAACTTGATAAGTACAAAGAAACAAGCCACACTCTCATGTCTTATCAGCAAATAACTTCTGTCTCAGGTTGAACAAGAACAAAATTAGAAACAAATGGTAGAAAGAAAACATAATAAAATACAAAACTAAATTGTAAATAAAAAATAAAACAGTGCTAAAGAGAAACATCACCTATATTAAGAATTCCAATATGTTATTTTCATGGCCTGGGAAATTTTGATTGATATTTCTTAACATGAGCCACTCAGCGCTGAACATGACATGTATAGATTTTGAAAATGGGCATTTTTCCTCTCTTACAATATCTATTAATAGCTCGGTATCTAATTTCCCTTAATACAATGACAGTAGCAAAAACAAACAAAAACAAAAAATAATGTAACAAGAATGTAACAATAGAAGCAAAAATAATGTATAATGTTATTTTTGTTGTTGTTGTTGTTGTTTTACTCTATTCAGGGGAGTCTGGTGTGTTTTTATTGTTTATTTATTTATTTTTTTTTATCTTTTTTTCGTTTATGAAAAACCCTTTGTAAATTACGTCAGAGTTGAAGTCATCTATCGCTGCTGTGTGTGTCAAACCGCTGGTATTTCAAATTGTAAGTGAACGCACCACCATGTGCAGTGTCGTTGCCGTGGAAACGGGACTGTATCCAACGTATATAGAAACAAGGCTCGTGATAGTTAGCAAACATTAACGTTAATCTAACTTTACATAATGGAGACGCCTGAAAACGCCGCAGAAACAGATTATAAAATTATAAATATAACCGTCACCCGCGCTAATAACCTGGTAAGCTCCTTCAACGTTACTTAAAGTGTAATGAAAGTGACGAACTTCACCGTATGCTTATGAGCTAACGTTAACTAACTTAGCTTAAGCTTAACTTAAACTACGTAGTAAGCTAACCAACGGCTAACTTAGCTTAGCATAACTGACTAACGTTCAAACTACTGTCTGAAGCAACGGTCAGGAGGGCGAGTACAGACTGTGTTGGTTAGTCAACCACACAGTTTCAGTTGCCTTTATCTCCTGGTTCAGTTTTGAGCAGAAGAGCTTGACTTATTTTTTTCTTTTAACTAATTATTTATTGATTAAAAGACAATTAGCACAGTCCAATTAAGACCAACATACCAATAGTCAGACAATACAACTTAACGTTACACTGTCCATAAATGACAGATAAAAGGGAAATATTAAAAAAGGAAGGAAAAGGAATAAGAAATAAATAAATGAAGAAATAGTAATAATGTTTCCAGTTTCTTCAGGGATAACTCTTAGTGAAGCAAACAATGACTCTTGGGGCATCTGTAATGGAGATCAATGTAAATTTCATCCCAGAATGGCTTCAGTTTGTTACATAGATACAATTAGATTAATGGCGGGGTTTCAGGTGTTTCATTTCCCCTTGTTTACAACTTAGCATTCATCTTATTAAAACAGTCATCATCAGCTTGGGGAAAAGCATTCGCAAACTTAGTAAATGTGAAGTGATGCATTCAAGATTTTACTCTGTAACATGTAAAGCACCAGTCTCAAATTTGCAAAATGTTAGGGTAAACTTACGTGTGTTCACCCAGATCACCTTCCTCCATATTTTTCTTCAAAGCAGTTTTTTTTTTCATTTAGTGGCAAACACCATGCAATTTTCAACTTTATGTCACTCTGGGATCAAACCAGACAACTGATCAAAGAGCCTCCTCTGCTCAGCTACAGGTCCTGTGAGTGTTTGGCACACTCATGGGAAATGCTTTTGACATTATTTCAAGCACATGTTACATAAACTGGATTGGTTTTACTAACTTCAATATGATTGAAACTTTATTGTGTAGTTTAATATAAACTGGACTGGAATTTAAATGTCTTGGGCAAACAGAACAACGTTAGAAGACTAGCTAGGGTAAGAATCTGTGTGGATGACAGTATCCACCTGATGCTACATATTCTGTTTCCTCTTCTTTTCAGCAAGGAAATAAGGCAGATGGCTTCCAGAGCTTTCTACAGGTTGAATTGGATGGAAATGTGCTGGGAGAGTCGGACAAGAAGCAGGTCAATCCAGTGGAGCAGTGTGTTGACTATGACTTTACCTGCAGCTTCCACTGCCCCAATAACAATCAGGCTTTCAGTGACATAGCCCATAAACCCGTCATATGTAAGTTGAGTTTGTTGATATCTGACACTGATGTCGGTCTGTTTCTTCTTTCAACTTTCGTCAATTCTTGTTGCTGCTGTTACTCTCTGCATGTTGACCAGCAGCATCTCTTTGATGCCCACACTTTGCTGGTTATGTCCACATGATACCGCAACTGAAAATGTCACACATTCTAAAAAAACAAAACACCTTCATCATGGGCATAGGCTTTAACACATGCTGATGCTTTAGAAATTATAATGCTGATATATGTTATTTTAAAACCTGTTCCAGCCAGCAGTTTGTGCGCTCATATTTTGAGCAGTCCTACTAGTTTTATTAACCTGACAGTTGTGCCCTAAATTCAAACCTCGTAAACTTAAATGAGTGCTTACATTAAGTGTAGTCACTCAATATTTACCACCAGTAGATGCAACTCCAGCTACAGTAAAATCCCAATATGTGGTCTTATTGTGAGTTCATTGTCACATTAGCTAACTATTTTAATTTATTGTTGCTGTTACGTTTCACTTAATTGTGGGGAAAAACCCTTCAACCTTTAAAATCACCAGATTTTTTTCTGCAATTTTGTTGTCAACCGATGGCGACATTGACGACAGAATAATTGGTAGGTTTGTCAACCATGCAGGACCTATTCTATGCAGATATGCTGCCTTGACACAGCAGTCCCCTAAACCAATCCCAAAATAGTTGAGCATATCAACAAGTAAACTGCAGCTTAGACTGAAACAGTTACCACTAATTATTGCAATAACACTGGTAGTAATCTTCTCACTGGTAAACAAACGCAGAGTAAGGCCTGGCCTCTATTACGGCTCTCAGTTTTCACAGCATAGTTTCTTGGTTTTGTTGTTTTGATCAGTAACAGTGAGAGAGTTCCTGCCTGAGAAGACGAGGACATCGGTGCCAGCGAAGACACCGGTGCTGGGCCAGGCTGTGATTGACCTGCTGCCTCTGCTGCAAGGTACAGCTGTACCTGTCAGAAGTGATGTGTTGTTACTGTAATAAAACAAACCGGTGTATGTCTGTGTCTATATGTACCGAATGCCAGTTTCTTCATGTGGAGGTCTGATCAAAGTGCCTTCAAAGAGTTTTTCTTACAGGACAACTTGTTGACTGTTGGAGTGATTCTCTCTTCTGTTTCAGGTCAGTGCAGCTTCTCGTCCTCAGTTCCACTGAATGCAGCGACCAGCTCTTCAGCCAAAGAGTCCCCCCCAGACCTCTGCAGCCAGGTCAGATGGTTACTGACCACTTATTATTAGGGGCAGGGTCATGGCTACATTAGATAACAGAAACGTTTATTCCAGATTAATATTTTTTTTGTTTTTGCAAAGTTCTGCCTTAAAAATTTGTATACTTATTATGTGTATCTTGCCTGAAAGGTATTTTAACTATACCTGTAATCAAGCCTGGATTAGCAAGCAGACTAAAGGCCAAAACACACCGGCAGCAAACACAGCGCATCAAAAAATAAGACTCCATTATTTTCAATGAACAACCCTACACCGGCGGCGGCTAGACACGTGTTGGTGCTCCTGGAAGCACCATCCTGCAGCACTTCACGCCACTGTTTCCAGCCTCATTGCCCCTGGAATTAAATGCATTTTTCCCCCACTCGCTCTCTGCTTGTACATACCAGCTCCCACAGCGGCTCGAACTCTGTAGCTGTTGCTGTGTCTCGTGTGTGGCAAAGAATGGATGAGGAGAGACCCATTGTTGAGGTTGAGAAATATTCTGAGCTAAACGACCCACAATCCCATCGTTATAAAGACATTGGCCAAGAACATGTTGCCTTGCTTGTCATAGCTCTGGAGATTGGCTCCTCAGGTGAAAAATCAAGTTTAATTAGGGGCTGTCCACACATGACTTTAAGCTAATGCAGAGGTGGAGGATGTACAGATCTTCCAATAAAAGTAGTAATAACTTTGTTTTTTCATCTGTTGATGTGCTGCAGCGCGATGTGTCCAGTGTGTATTGGGGTGGCACCTGACGTGCTTCACATGAGGCACCAGTGTGTTTTCAGCTTAACTGGGCAACTGCCCTGGTGGCTTCGATCCTCCAAAGGCCCCAAAAACCCCAAACTCTCATTGTGTCAGTTGTTTGTTTTTTTTGTTTTTTTGGTAATTTGATTAATTGTATATTTGTTAATAAGTTTGGAGCACTGACTACAACAGAAACACAATATCAACTGAGGCAGACTCTGCAGTATTAGCTTATTTGTAGCCTTGTCATGCAGAGAGGCTGGTCTGATACAAAGGTGAAAATATGGGTTATGACAATATTTAGAGTGATACAATAGAGATTTGTCAATCTGTGGACATTTTGGTATAATTCATCCAGAATTTGAAGGCAGGAGTTGAGGCCAGACAGGAGCAGTTGGCAGCCCAAGGCATTTTCAAGTGGAAGAGGAAGGTAATCCCACAGCCAGTTTTTAGGCCAAATAAGAAAATTCCCAACCAGTGTTTGGCAACCAGCACTTTGAACCTCAGGAAGGAAAACTGAGACACATCACAGCCATTAACTCACTAATACTATGATGTAAAAGTTTATAAATAAAACATGAATGTGCTTCACGATTTTACCCCTTTAGAGGTCGACACTGGATGTGTGTGTCAGTATGTCGGAGCCAATACTGTCTGAGGCTGAACTTTCAGCCTCCAATCTGCTGAAGGTAACCATGGAGACAGCCTACTCCATCCCTGAGTCATGGGTTCTGCAATCTGGCCCTGCCACTACTCCCTGCTCATACACTGCTGCCCTGGAGGTCCCCCTTAGTGCAGAGGTGAGTGTTACTCTGTGCTTTTTATGTAGCTTATTTAAGATACATAATTTATGTACATATAAATGGGTCATTTGGAAACACAACCATTTATTTTTTCACGTGATTGTAGACTAGTGAAAACATACCTACTGTATTATATTCCATTTCTGCCAGTATATCCCCCTAAATCCTACACACTGGACCTTTAAATCAAAATGAAACATGGAAAAAAAACATGCTACCCTGTTCAGACTAACATCAAATCTGGATTTAACCAGGGTGAAGGATTTTAACAGTGTGGCTGTATGATTCCTCTGACCCCTAGAAAGATCAGGTGCTGGTGTTCTGTGAGGGGCACCTGAAGGCGGGGGGGCAGAGGGAGAAAAAGGGCCGACAGAGGAAGAGGCCCCATCAGGCCCTGCTGGTCACAGGGAACCACTTCCTACCTGATACTTCTTTTCAGGCAGAGCCCATCGAACAGGAGGATGGCCAGCTGACTGGCTTAGAGGTAACTGCAACTGTGGCCTGCACTTGCTGCGAAATGCCTGGGTGCACTGATAGATGTCATATAAATGCCTTTCATTTGATAGACATGACCAGATTTAAAGGGGAACACCATATAACTTAAGATTTCCAGTATATTCTATCCACGGCAGAGGAAAGTTCAATCAATAATCGTGAACATGTTCTCCTCTCTCTCAAAGACAGAAACCAGAGTCCAAAACCAAATTCTAGAGTATAAAGTAGGGGTGATGACAATTAATCGATTAATCGTTTGTTTAGAATTTGATCAAACAAATAAAATTTGATTGATCAATTGATAGGCTATAAAGTGCTGTCAGAGTATATGTAAAATGTTGTTGTGAGCTCTGATTAAGTAAAAAATGTAGAAGCAAAGTTTTCACGTTTCTTTAAAAATCAAAATGAAGCAATTAATCAGTCGTTAATTTTACCAATAATTGATAAAGGAAAGTGCTTACAACTCCTATAAACCCCTTGCATAAAGTCTGAAGCTGCTTCATAGGCAGTGAATGGGAGCCTGATATTGTGGACCGAATGAATGTTTTTAGCGCTCTAGTTTTTGGATTTGGTAGAGAATGGTTCATGTTTACTTAAATTATTGGTCAGTCTTTGATCATAAAAATAGCGTATGAATTTTGAAATTGTTATTACAGGACCGGAAGTTTCGTACTGAAGCAGAGATCACAAAGCATAGGGTGAGCTGGGACACAGAGATGCGCTGCTTCCTGGATGCAGGAGGAACTACCAGGTCAGCTACGTGCACAGCTCACTCCTCCTCCTGTCTGACCATCATGCTACCTGTAGGCCAAAAGGGACAGTCTTATGTTTCTTGTCACGATGTCTGTATTTTTTTTTTTACAAAATAAATTTCAGGATTATAACAGTGTATTTGAAAACTTGGTTCCCTCATTCAATAAATTTCAGGCCAAAAGATCAGGAAATCATTGAGAAATAATTCAGGGCCATGCAAAGTAAACAAGTTAACAGGTTTAATGCTTTGAATAAATGTCAAATCCCTATGAAGAAAACTGCTTGGGAAATATTGTAGCAAAACCAAAAAAGAGAAAATAATATATTAGGTCAACATCAGAATGTATATGATGTGAACTAAGGCATTGGATGGGTAAATACCAAGTAGAGATTGCAGAAAGAGAGATACAGATACAGATGCAGAAAAAGATGTGAAAATATGTCTATCAGTGTTGACTGCAATTTCAGGCTGCGGCAGAAGATCACTGAGAGCAGACTGTGGCCAGTGGAGATAATGAGGTCGTCGGCTGTGCTCACTAAGGCAGCAGAAACCAAGCTGGTGAGCCGACTTCGTTATCAAAGAATAGGATCAGAAATATGCCCCGTGACCACCAAACACTTTCAGTATGGTACCTTTGGAACCAAAAGTAGCCCTTCAGACATGGTACCTAGACCCTAGCGTTTCCACCGCAAACAGTACCCTTAAATGTGAGCAGGGTTGTTGTCACTCACTGCTCCGTCCAACACTTACTGTATTTCCTTATTACAAGTGACACAGATGGAAATCTGCACCCTGTCTTTTGTTCACAGAACGAGGCTGCACGTCGACATTTTCAGAACAAAACAGAACAGGCTGCAGTGAGAGTCTCTCTCCATGGGATATTTAAAAATAGCGGCTTTGTGCATTTAGTCCTTCTCAGGCAAGCTCAGGGGTTTAGTGTTGACGTAGCCCACAGGAACGCTGCTCTGCAACGTTTTTTTTTTTTCTCTGAGTAAGGATTAGAATATATGCGGAATATATGGATGACGATCCACTCATTACTTTAAGTGTCTGTCATATAGAAACTTAAGCAATCGTCAAAGTTGTCACAGTGAAATTTAAGGTGTGCTGATGGATTCAAGTCATCAACTCATGCATTGAGTAACATTACAAGTTAACGGTCCACCTAAAAAATCATCGACAGCCCAGTGAATTAAGTTATTTTTTACTACAGCTGGTGTGAGAGGCAGCGAAACATCCTTTCATTTTATAGTTACAGTTTACTAATAAAACTCTCCACGGTATGAACAGTGGTTACATGAGCCTCAAAACCAGCCACAACTCTGAGCAGAGTGACCGTACTCTATTGACCAATCAGACTGCAGTGTTCACAGCTCCACCTTTTAGTACTAGATCTGTGTGCTAGGTACCCCAACAGAGGGGGGACCAAAAGTGGGGATGATATGGAACAGTTCCATTGGTACCATCCACAACTTTTCACAGTGCCGTACCGTACTGCCTGCTGGAAACGGGGGCTATATTATAATGTATTGACCCTTCGGCATTAGCCCTCTAGTCTGAACCAAATGTAAGAAATGAAGGACAACATGCACAATCATTTCAGGCAAAACTGCATTTTAGTTTAATCAAAGCTGATGTTGATGTGTGATGTGCTAATAGGGTCTCTAGTGGATAGTTTAAATGAAACATTTTGAGGGTCTATACCATGATTCCTGTTTTAAAAGCTTAAGCAAAGTTCAGTGACAGATAAGCAAATTCATCCAGTCAAACTGTGTGTGTGTGTGTGTGTGTAGCCCGCTGACAAGAACCCAGAGATCCCCTTCCATGGCGTGGCGTTTGTGGACATGGGTCGGCTGCTGTATCCTGGAGTCAGCCGCATCCGAGGAGCATACAGCATTCAGCCCTTCTCTGAGGCTGAGTTACTAAACAAGGTCACACAGATACACACATATAACTTATTTGCTTTAATTTTTGTTGATGTATTCATCATATAATGTCTAGTAGAAATGATCTGTTCAAATAGAATTCCATTAACACTTTCTAGCTTTCTTAACCAGAGCCAGTGTGGACAGAGAGAGACACTTGCTGTTAGGACACGGTATTAGGCCAACATATGACCGGAAAGATTTAAATATGTCTTGACTTAAACAGATTTTCCTGGTCAAAAGCCAGATAACGGGAAGCCTGAGCACAGCAGCTCTGGTGATGAAGCTGCTTGTTGTGTGAGAGTGACAGAGAGAGGGGAAGAGAAGGTGGAAGTTAAATTATTGCACAAGGTTTCTATACGTTATAATAATTCACTCAGAATGCTGCTTTGTCACTTTATGACCCGCCTGAAGCCTGTGATATTTTTTAACAAGCTTACCCAAACCGCCCGACCCACGCATCACTACTGCACAATCCTGCTGTGTCATGCGTTATACATGAATTAAATAAAGACTTGACTCAATATAATCTACTGAATAATATAATAACACTGTTCCCATTGGGTGTGCACTGTAAAGCCTCTATTAAAGTGAGATTGTCTCTGATCATGTACTTAAAGGCCAAGCGGAGTGTCAGTGTGTTAAAGGAGCAGGCCAAGACTGCAGCCAAACAGGTCAAAGTTCGTGCTGGCTCAGCTACAGGCTCTCACAAGGGGAAGGCAGGGAAGAACATGGATGGAAGGGGAACGAAGGAATCCAAGGAGGCAGCCAAAAAGGTCAGCAAGGTTGTGATGGTCAGCTGAGATTCATTTTTACATCAAAGTTTAATTAAGATCACTTCCAAGGGCTTGGAAAATCATATAAGACAAAAACAAGTCCTTGAAAGGCTTTGAAACCTTTCTAACAAGCAAAACCAGCAATTGATTCTATACTTCTAAAGTCTCTACATTTTGTATTTGTTGTGAATATGGGGATTGGAGTCAATTGTACGCTGTTTTTATTATGACAGCAACCTGGCAGTCAGAGCAGGCTGTCTGTAGCCGACAGCGTGGCCGATGCCCTGGCTGAAACTGAGCCGCACCTCAGTACGGAGCAAAATGTAAGCTTCCACTACACAGCAACACAACTCTGCAATCACAAACACAGTAGGCCTCATTTACTGGAAGCTATGGTTGTAGTTACAGTTTAATACAGACACAGTGAGCGCAGCAGCAACATTTTAACTGTCCCACTATCGAAGCTAGTTGGTAAAGGAGATCGTGGTTTTACGGTGGCTGCTCCAGAACTCAGGAATAGCCTCACACTTGTAATCAAATGTTCTCGCTCCACTGACACTTAAGACATAGGCCTACATGTTTTCAATGGCCTTTGGTTGCTCTTAGTGGTTTTAATATTTTAGTATTTTGTAACTTTCTATGTACGTAATCAAGATTTCCAGTTTTATTTGGTTGATGTTACTTTCTAATTTCGACTGCCATTTATTGTTGTTATTGTTATTTCAATTTTAACTTCAATTTTGGTCGACTGCGGTTGTTTTTAAACATGCTGCATTGATAAAATTTATTTTATTTGATTTGATAAGCTTGAACTGCTACTATACATCCTACTGTAAACCTATATCCAGTTTACATGCCTGTTGTTTGTAAAGCCTTCAGCATATTAACCCCTCATTCCTGTTAATGGCAGACATATGTGGAGGCCAGAACCTATATTATCATTGAGATAGCCTTGGAGAAACCGCTGGTACCCAAAACATCTCCAGAGGAGCTGGCCAGAAGGTAACGTGCAGACCCAGACAGAATCTCCATAATTTTTTTAAACAGTTTTCAGTGGTGATCCAGAACGAAAACCTGCAGAATTTAGTGGAATGTTTTTTTGCTTGTAATGTGAAAGATAATATTCATTTAAGATATGCTAATTGTCTTTTTTATTTGTGGAAAATCTGTGGATGTTCATTCTGCTGTTCTCTGCTACTTGTCAGGAAATGAAAAGTAGTAGTTGTCATGTTACAGCCTTGTTATAGTTTAATTTGTCTGCCCTCATTTTCAAAAATTGCTCTTTTTCCGGTTATTGTGTCGACGTTAGAAATACCAGGGTAGTGACAGCACAACTGTGGGTGCTGATTCTGTGTGGGCCTGTTATGTGGTATATGTGGTATATTCTGTGAGCACTAAGTTGTACCTGGGTGTATTGATTTCACTGTCTCTCTAGATTGGGGACATTTGGTCATTGCCCCTTGGTTTTCTGACTGACTGTGGAGCACAAATGAGTGTGAATGTACTGAGATGTGTCTCTATTTCCTGCAGGGTGAAGGCACTGATCCTTCCCAGGTGTCCACATCCAGCAGGTCCTAGCAGAGCAGAAAGTGTAAAACAGATATATATATATACATAAACGGACCCACAGATACACACACACAACACACATCAGTGGATTGTTGCTCACTTGCTGAATTCTCTCCTTCAGGCGGTGCTGGAATACCACAGGCAGATAGGCAACACAGTGGCCCTAATTTCAGACCAATATAAGGAATTGTTTGGAGCAGGAGCCAAGGCGTCTGAAGACTGCAGCCGGGAACAGATGAAGACTGAGCTAATGGGAGCACTTAATGTCTCTGGGAAATACTTCACCTTCAAGGAACAGATAAAGGTCAGAACAACTGCACAAATCCCTGGTGGATGGATAAAACTTGCAGGAACCCTGAAGGAGTTTTTTGGAGTAGATCTGCAGCAAGTGACAACCTCCGGGGGCCGAAAAATAAGGCCAATATGGAATTTCCAAAAACTGAGTCTATAGCCCCTTTTACACTGTCTCTTCTACCTCATGGTTCTGTATGAAGAGGGACAGAGGAAGTAACAACACCAAAATGACGTCTTTGTAAAAGGGACAGTCGGCAGGATGGGTCTATGGACGGGGAAGGTGTGTTGTTTTGACGACGTGTTATGCGTGTGACCCACCTCCAGGAAATTTTTAAAGTAGCTACTAGCAGTTAGCAGCTAACTCAAAGACAGAAAACAGTGGCTCCAAGATGGCAATGGTCAAAATGTCAAACTTCAGGCTTCATAACAGGAGTCCACAAACCGATGGGTGACATCACAGTAGCTAAATCCATTGTTTTATACACTCTATGATCTGTAACCTGTTAGGTGTTTTTTGTACTGGTGGTGGCTTTTCTGTTGTTATTTGACCGCATAAATATGTGTGTTCCTGGTGTGTAGCATGCAGTGGCAGGGATCGTACGTGACAAGATGCAGCGGACAGAGCCATTCACTGACCCTCAGGAGCATAGGGCATTTATCAGCAAGCTCTATGTCTACCTGGTGGACGAGATGCGCTTAGCTCTCAACAAGGTAACACACACACATACTTAGCATGTGTGATATATTCTGTATTTATGTTAATTTTTATCATCACCAGGTTTATTCAGATGACGTTGACGATGACTCCGCAGACGAGATCCAGTTGAGTTCTTCTCAGCTCCGAAATTTTGCCAGAGAGGCTCAGCTTACTGGGGATTATCAGCAGGCTGTTCAGTACTACCAAGAGGTGCGTCACCATGCTTCTGCTCTTCACCCAAAATAAATGAGGAAAAGAACAGAGCAGGGTTGATTTCTGTTTATCCACTCTTTTCAGACCTATAAATCAAGATGCATGCCTAAAACTGATTTAGTCATCAGTTATTGATTTGTCGACATAAAGACATCTTGTACTTCTTCTTCATCTGTACCTCTGTTGTTCTGTTATTCTCAGAGCATATCAGTGTTTATTGTATCAGGTGGCTACAAATCATGTTACAGCAGTGCTTAATGATCTTTATGCAGACAATGACACCGGCTGGTTAAATTTTTCATTGTGAATTTGTTTTCGTGCAGCTGGTGGTGAGGCACCCCAATGAGCCCTCCCACAAGTTTGAGTGGGGAAGCCTCTACATGCGAACTGGAGACTACACGAAGGCTCATGAGTGTTTCCGTGATGCTGTGTCTGTCCAGCAGGCACACCTACCCAGGTTAGAAATGCTTAAAATATCTGTAGAATATTAAACTAAGAGCAAATTATTGGTTTTCAAGAGAGGAGAAACAGAGGCCTGTACTACGAAGCCAGTTCAACTTACCCAGGATATCGGCTCATTACCTGGTTTGACTAACCTGTCACGTTGGCCATCTGGATAACCAATACTACAAAGCTGGTTATCATCCAGCTCAGTCAACTCTGAGTTTTCCTATCTAGCCATGAGCGCAGGGGTATTAATTATGAGTGACATCATCAGAACCATGAATGAAGTAGGCTGCTTCATATCATATGAGATGAAACGGTACCAAAAGTGTCTGCGACTGCGAGACAGCAACATGTCAGTGGCGTGGGATGGAAACGATTGCCCTGTCTCACAAAGCCTAATCATACCTTCAGTCTCTTATCTTGTCGTTGACATGTAAACATTACCTATGTCTCCCATTCCTCTTGACATTGCTCCTCTTGAGCTCTTATCCTATGAGTTAACAATTCTGTATCAAATATTTCGTTCACAATTTTCAGCCATTCATCTTGTGTTGGTGGTTCTGCTTTGTACCATCTTCTCGACACAGTTCCTCCTGTTACATTGCAAAGTACAATACCATGCATGATCTAGGTTTGTCATAGCCCAGAATTTTGATAATGACCATATGAACATTAACCCGAAATGAAATTTCAGTCAATTAATTTGACGTCAGCAACAAAAACACATGAACCGGGAAGTTAACCTTGAGTGTCTGTATCCACTTGTTTAGCCTGATGATGTGTGGGGTCTTGGCGGCAATGTTTGAGCAACATAAGGAGGCCCAGACCTTCCTGGAGAGAGCCATCAGCTTAGACCCGGCCAGTGTGGTGGCCTGGACACTGCTGGGTGAGATAAGTTTGTATTTCTATTCACTGCTGCCAACACAACACATAAGACTGCTAATACTGACACTCTTTTGTCAATAACAGCCAGTCAGTGATGTCTATCCCTCAACAGATAGGAGATATGTTGAAACTTTACTTTTCTATACATTTCAACAAAGCTGTGGTTAATGTGTGGATAGGTTTAGGCATAAAAACACTTAGTTATGGTTAGGAAAAGATTGAGTTAAGGCTTAAAATACCTGGTTTGGGGGCCCAATCCTAGAAGACAAATGTGATGTCTCATTAAAAAAAACCCCACTCTTCATGGCACTTTCTCCGTTGGCAAATCGGGTCACAATAACAACCGGTTTTGTTGTTTGTTGGTGTTGAAGAGTGGACTACAGCTTTGCAGGTGTGTGGCCTAGGTGTCACACCATACACCGTTCCCTCATCCTCCTCCCGATTACGCTGTCAACTCATATACTACATCACTTTAGAAGGATTGATATGATAGGTATGAAACATGCAAATGTAACGTGTTCATGGATTTCAGAAAACATACATACAATGCCAGCATTGTCTTCTGGCGACTTTTACAAGCTGGTAACTTTAAATTTATAAGTCAGGTTTCAGTACAGAGTTTTTTTTTTTTTTAAATGCTGTTTCAGAGGCTTTTTGTGAAGATAAAAGAGGAAAATCGAAAGAAAATACCTCAGAATAAAAATACACAATAATGGTAAATATCAAAGAAACAAAGAAATCAGCACATGTTTAAACACTAAGAAACTTTGTTTGAAAAATATTCATACCACCTGACCCAAAATAACCCAAAGCAGTAAACAGAAGAGATGCATGCTTGGAATTGTATAGTTTCATTTCATGTCTCTGAGTCTGCTGTCCAGGTTTGCTCCATGAGAGCCAGAGCGAATCCATCCTGGCTGAGAGGGCTTTCCTGGAGGCCAGAAGGCAGCTGAGGGCAAAGGAAGCAAAGAAGCAAACACAGGGGGAGGAGGAGAAGATGAAGAGGGAGAATGGCAAGGAGGAGAAAAATAAGCAGGAGAAAGAGCAGCAAGAAAAGGAAGTGATGGCCACGGCAACACGTCAGTCTCCCACTGTTAAACAAGGTGAGCTGAAGTAAACTGTGTCTTCATCTGACTGCAGTGATGTGTTAGTTTTCTCTTAATGCCATCCATGGAGAGAAAAGCTGAATTGCTAGAGCTGACTCTGGTGTTATGTCTGTGCCTGTGGTGACTGAGAAAGGGTATTTTGGGGTTTGGCTTGTACCTGAAGTGTTTCTGGTTCCAGTTCTCCTACGTTCTAATGAATCTGTAATATTGAAACTCTGCTCATATCTTTAATACATCAGGTAAATGATGAAGCACACTGAGATCTGTTAACAGTCACATCCAAAACATTTTTCAAACTGATAGTAATTTTTATTTGTCCATTTCTACAAGGACAAAAAACCTAAAATCCAGATAAAAATATGCATATACAACATAGTCTGTAGGTAATACCTGCTTATACACTGTTTAGATGCACTCTGGCAACAATCACCAAAAAATAAGACTTGTCTCATCTCCCCTGTCTATCATACACTCTCACTGCACTTCAATCTGAAGACCTGTGGCTTTGAGTATGTTTTCCCAGAGCAGCCAGTGCTGCCTAACTATGTTAACCCCATTGTCTTTCAGACCCAGAGTATGGAGCCCAGGACTCAGAGATGCAAAGAGAGCCCCCAGTGCCTAGTGTTCACTCCAGATCAGCTACATGTAAACTCTCCTCCACCATTTTCACAGAGACGGTTCAGTTCCTGCTGCAGAACGTTGCACTGCAGGTAAAAACACAGAGTGTCTGGTGGTTTGGCCATCTGAGCAGCCAGCTGGACTCACACAGGTCACATATGAATCAAACTAACCTACATTGTATAGTACAAATGCAGTGCTATTTTGTGACCCTGGCTTTTGTATGTTATGAGGCAAATGTTTTTTATGTCCATTATTGATGCGCCAACGTCTGTGAACTGACAGTTGGCTGTGGAAAAGTCGTGTATTGTAGAAGTCTTTTCTTAGGAAGTCAAAACACACTAACTTTAATTGTCAGCTGTGAAAGTTTCAACAAAGATTATCAGCGGTCTCTGTCTTGTTGTCAGATGGCGGAGCATGCTCTGTCCCTGGAGCTGCTGTGTTCAGATGGTGGTCGCAGTGTCTCCTATCTTCTTCATCTGGCCCAGTTGCAGCTGCTTAGAGCTGACTACTGCAGTGCTGCCGCCAGCCTGAGGGAGGCGCTGTTTCACAGTAACCAGGTACTCACACTGACCACTGGCTGTAGCACTGAGTAAGGACTGAGTGGAGAATATGACATACAGTATGGTTCACTGCTTCTGTACTGCTCTGCTAGTCTGAGCTGTCCACAGTCTGTGATTTATAACATTTAAACTGCAGAAAATATTTATGTTTAGTTTTGGATTTATGAACATCTTTCACCTCAGTTTCTCACTTGCATCTCTTCTGAACTCTGACCTGAGAAGTGTTGTCCACCTTGTGAGCAGGATGCAGATGCCTGGGCTCTGAATGGTCACTGTCACTACCTGCGGGGGGCGCTCAGTGATGCCCAAGAGAGCTACGAGTGGAGCCTGATCCTTCTGCAGCAACCATCAGACTCTCACCTTGTCCGCCTCCGCTTGGGATCCATCTACCTCCAGCAGGGGAAGGTCGGATATTGAGACAAGCTTCACTGCTGTCTGATCAGTCGGACAGTTTATCGATGTGTGCTGTATCTGCTGATGAATCAACCTGGTGCATTTCCAGGAAGAACTAGGAACTAAAATATTGTAATAAAGTATTCCAGTCTTAGGATGTTTTTTAAAATAATAAAGTCATGAGGAACAATGGGATTATGGGTCAAGTTTCTACATAGTAACCAGACAGAAATCAGTTATTACTGAATTTACACTAAAGCACATCTCAAACATCTTGTATGAAGCAACGAACCACAGTGTAACTAATCTCTTACTTTTGTGTTTTTAACTTTCAGTTTAAGGAAGCCAAGGTTACCTATCTGCAGGCCTGTGAGCAGTCTCCGTCCTGCCTGACCTGGCTAGGCCTGGGTGCCGCCTGTTACCGGGTAAAATCCACCTCCCCCTCCAGAAAAATGATAGAAACCTGAACATATATTTAAATCTGATTTAATTCTGATTTTGATCTTATTCTTATGATATGCCTTGTGACATTCAGGAGTTAAAAGCAGTTAACATTGGGGTTATTCATCACCCCAAAGCTGCTGGGCTCTGTGATTTCAGATAGCATCTTAAACACTAAATACAAAACCAAAGCTGACTGTGAAAAGGGAAGTGATTAACTTATGGATGGAAAAGAACTGTGATCTCTGAGGTCGGAGGTGAAGGTCACGTTACTGTGGAATTGTAAATAAAGTTTATAAAAATGGTTTGGACAGCTGTGGAGTTGTTTTGAAGTGAGCCTGCTTGTGGTTGTGTGTGTCTGTGTAGCTGGAGGAGCTGCGTGTAGCTGAGGAGGCTTTGACTGAGGCCAATCATTTGAACAACCAGAACGCAGAGGTGTGGGCTTACCTGTCTCTGATCTGCCTCAGGGTGAGTGATGATAACTCTTTGAAAACACACTAGACGTGTCCCAGTTTGAGCTTTGCTTCCCCTGAAGTCCATACTTCAGGACAGAATATAACACAATAGGTCAACACTTCGTCCTGGTATCCCACGGTCCTTTGCTTATTGATCGCATGACCTTGTCATATTGTTCAGTGAGATTAGATTGCATTAGAGGAGGAAAACCAAGTCTAGCTGAACACACAGGTCCAACGAAGGACACACCTTTGTGACCTATGTGCCCTCAGGAATGCAGCCTCAGAACTGGGACACATTTCAGCAGAGATTCACTTTTTCAATGTTTGCAAACTCATTTTTCAAGACAGGCTGCAGGGACCTGAACTAACCATGAAATGAACCTTTTGTTTTCAGAATGGCAGACGAGAGGAGGCAGAGCAGTTTTATAAATATGCAACACATGTAAGTTAGTTCAGTGTTTTTATCAATCATTTAAAGTAGGGCTGGGATCAGTTATAGTTATATAGTTTTCATTTCACATAAAGAAACTCTAATATAAAACACTTTTGTCTCTTCCTGGTGTCCAGTTCAAGCTGCAGAAAGAGTCACTCCTCAAAGAGTTCAGTGACCTGAAGGATCAGCTGCGTTTCAGCCATCTGGAGTCCTGCTTTGGAACAAGCTCATGAATCAGATGACCAAGTACATGTCATACAAACACACACATACAGCAGTGTCTAAAGGGGCCGTACACATGCTGCATCTTTAAACGTGAAGTCAGGCACAGGGCACTACTCTTTTGCCTTTTCTGTGCCAGCTGTCAAGAGCACGACGGCAGGTTGCGCCTGACGTTGCTAAGCAACATTAACAAGCACGGTATCATAGCCTGCTTACCTGAAATCCTGAGTGCAGAGCTGATCTTCTTCCAGGACTGTTTGTGTGTAGGCCTGTTGTCTGTGGGGCAGCCATGCACTAAAATGATCAACTTCTCCTCCATATTTACCACAGACTGAAATTAACGGAAGAAGGCAAAGATATCCGTCAACTGTAATTGGACGGCGTCACTCTGCCTGCCACGTGTCTACATTAACAACAGTAAATCTGAAGGTGCAAAAATCGTGGCATGTGTAAGGCCCTTAAATGACCACCATTTCAAATTTTTTATTGTTTATCGTATTTTATTGTATTTTAAGCATTTAACACTTTTGAAAATGAAACACAGCCAGCTTAGATCCACATGATGGGTCAGATGTTACAGACAGTGGAGTTCAGTAACTGTTCAAGTTCCATGATAAAGCTAAACCCTGTTCAATATCAACATAACAAACAAGAATTCAAAGCAACACAAAAGGTGTCAAATGTGTATAAAACAACTGCAATAGCATTAACAAAAAAGAAAAAGAAATAGGGCATGTGGTGACTGGTATTTTGAATCATTATTTCACTTTTCACGTCATTTTAAAATCTGAACAGCAAAACTAGCCTGATGAGACGTCGTTGTTCTAAAACGACTTACCAGATTTTGGCACAGTCCCTCCTGCATTGGAAGGAAATCTTCTGTGGATTAAATTTATTGGCTACGATTCCTCTCAGACAGATTTGGTAGTTCTTGTGTTGCAAGAAATGCATTTTAGATTTGAAAGTATGTCTTATTTTGCATTTGAAAATGAATGTTTCTCAAATGTAATTGTTATTGTTATACATCTCAGAAACCTTTCAAATAAGTTGCATTAAATTATTTATCCATTGTATGGATTTTTATACGCATATGTCATTGTAACATAAGTGGACAATTTCTTTCTTGTGCAATCTACACGTGTTCTGGCCTCAGTGGCTTCATGCTCTGTTGCAGTGGGATCACTGTCTGACCCGAGCAAAGAGTTCTCGCAGCCACGGTGAATCCTCATAGAGGCGAGGGTCGCCTAGATACTCTGAGGTCCTCTTGTACAAGTAGTAGTACAACACAGAGGCTGTGAACAGAAAAATTTGTGAGGAGGTTTTATCATAAAAAAAGCACCACAACATACAGAACATGCACTTGTTTCACCGCATCATGGTCCTGTAGCCAAAAAAATGACTAAGGGGTTTGAAAGATCTGTTGATAAGTACTGATGGCTCAAGGTGCTGCTGACATATCTGCCTTCAAATATATTTTCTGTCCTGAGCTCATTTTTATCATAAAAAAATTCCACCCATCCCACAAATTCTTTGAACTAATGGAGGGCAGTGCTTTCAGTAAACAGGCAGCTGCACAACACATCTGAAACACTCAATGATAAACCAGTTTGTAGTTTGGGGTTTGTACTTTCTGTTGAATCTCTAATAAGATGGTTTAATTGTTCTGTATTGTTGTTTATTATTCTGAGTGTCTGACAACATTATAGGACTCTACTCTAGAGACATGAAACATTTTTCCTCATCTTTCACTGATCTGGTCTGTTTGTTATTGTGTGTAAGTCTCTTTCTGAAATCTTTCCCACACTAGAAACATCAGCTAAATACTCAGCCATGACATAAAAATCTCTAAAATAACCCTAAACTGCACTTTCTGTTCTTGAGCACAACAACAAACTCTTTACACTTCTCTCTCTGACTCTCACTAATGTTTCCATAATGTTTGTGTCTGGTTTTGAGGCTCATGTAACCACTGTTCATACTGTGGAGAGTTTTATTCTCAGTTTGGATGATTAATCAGCCGCTTCAGGTGGGTGGCTCCTGTGTTATGACTTTACACAATAATTACAAGTACTTGAGAAATAATTTGTGATTGTACAGCGACAAAGAAATTGGAAATCCCCGCCAGCATTAACAACTCAGCCCAGCAGAGTTTACAGTGTCTTAAGGAAGGTTCAGAATGAAAGAGAATTTGTGAACAGGTGATGCAACACTGAATCACACACTGAGTAAGCGTCTGGGTGGGTCTTAAGTAGCAGACAAAACAGAGAGACAAATATGGCTCCAGTCCGTTCTCATACTTAATATGGGATCACCTGCAGAGAAGAACAATAACAAGACAATAAATCCTTTTATCCACTTATGAGCTTATATGTGTATGAAAATCACACCCACATGGCGCTGTGAGATCACTGCCTGGAGCCAGAGAAGAGCAAAGACTAACACACTCAGACAAAAAAAAACAATGAGAACTATGAGCTTTCTGTCGCTTCAGAGAATAAAAACTTAAACTGAAATGTCATTTTGTTCTGTTTGAACCATCAATCAAATTAGAGATGTGCACAGTGGTTCAGAGGTCTGAAACCAGGTGACATAAAAAAAGCTCTGATGTATTCCGATAATTTATTTCTCACTTGCACTCTTCATTCCCAAATATAAAAGATAATTTGTAGACATAGTACTGCCTTGATTGCTTCTCTTGTTTCATTCAAACTTTAAATGAAACAGGAGAAGCAATCAAGGCTTGTAGATTTTAAATTTTAAGTTTAAAGGAATGCTTAACTCACAAATGACCATTCATAAATCAGTTAGCGAGGCCGTGTTACCTTGAATTCCTCTTCAGAAAATGGCGAACATACTGATTTATTTATTGACTGGGGACCGTGTTTAACAACAGCAAAACTACATCAAAATATTCATTTACAAACTTGTGCAGAATATCCGAATCTCATTCATCCATTCATATGCTCATAAAGTTTTCTGTACCAACTCAAGGTATTATGGCATGGCCAACTCCCTTTTCTGACAGAAGACAGATTTTGATAAACACAACAGATGCTCTAGGCATTAAAATAAATAGATTCGTATGGCATGATAAAGAAGGTAATAATATGTCGTCTTACCAGCTCTTTGGAAGACAAACAGCACCTGAAGGCCGTCTGTCCAAATAAATCTGTTGGTATTTAGCCAACGCAGATTCTGCAAAGATTACAGAGAAATAATTAATAATCATTTTGATGTCACAGCTTTAAGATAAGACCTTATTAGACTCATAAGATATAACAAGACTTTATCAATCCCACACAGAGGAAATTAACACGTTATTCACGTTACAGCAGCTTAATGTTCCCCTTCAAAAAAGTTACATCCAAATTAAAAGGTCACAGGGGGGTGATTTTTTTGCATGGGGTGTCATTCTGGGTGAAATTTCAAAATCCCAACTTTCAGCATGAAAATCCATTATTTGACCCTGTAATGTATTTTATCCCATCCATGAACCTTCAAGTGGACAAAAATGTCCACCTGTCATTTAGCCATTTGTTATTGTTGCTGGGATAAAAATGCATTACAGGGTCAAATAACGGATTTTCATGCTGAAAGTTAGGATTTTGAAATTTCACCCAGAATGACACCCCCATGCAAAAAATCACCCCCCTGTGACCTTTTGTTGGACACTTTCTAGAAAATGGACATTTTTGTCCACTTGAAGGGTCATGGATAGGATAAAATGCATTACAGGGTCAAATAATGGATTTTCATGCTGAAAGTTGAGATTTTGAAATTTCACCCAGAATGACACCCCATGCAAAAAATCACCCCACTGTGACCTTTTAATTTGTCTGTGAGCGAGTTTTGAATTTTGGAAATGGACAAAAATGTCCAGGGGTAACACAAGGGTTAAGAGTTAGAAGAAAGACAAAAAGTCATTAATTTACATTAAGTTAAGTTAAGTTAAGTTAAGTTAAGTTACACTATATACCCCTTTCACATATAAAGGACTGTACACCCAGATTCATAGTTGCACAGGATGATCATAATAATCAGAAAAGTATAGAAGTACATAAACATTATTGCACAGTAAGTGGTGAAATATTGCATAGTAGGAAATTGTAAAGGAATGTTAAACTTTATGACGTAGAATACCGTGATAGATATAAGAACAATTACACAGTACAAGTATGTGTAATGTGTTTATAATATAAATGATAAAATATGCATATATTACATATTTCATAAGAAATATACAATGTACAAAAGACTGTATGTTCAAATTTAACTCACTCAAATTAGACTAATATTTCTGTATGTGTGTGTGAGTATGTATATATATATATATATATATATGTATATTTACAGAGTTTGACAAAGCAAAACATACCTGTCATGACTCGATAAGGATACAAAGATGAGATTATTTTGTTAAATAGGGTATATATATATATATATATATATGTATATATATATATATATATATATACAGTACAGGCCAAAAGTTTGGACACACCTTCTCATTCAATGCGTTTTCTTTATTTTCATGACTATTTACATTGTAGATTCTCACTGAAGGCATCAAAACTATGAATGAACACATGTGGAGTAGCTCATGGAGAGAATGCCAAGAGTGTGCAAAGCAGTAATCAGAGCAAAGGGTGGCTATTTTGAAGAAACTAGAATATAAAACATGTTTTCAGTTATTTCACCTTTTTTTGTTAAGTACATAACTCCACATGTGTTCATTCATAGTTTTGATGCCTTCAGTGAGAATCTACAATGTAAATAGTCATGAAAATAAAGAAAACGCATTGAATGAGAAGGTGTGTCCAAACTTTTGGCCTGTACTGTATATATATATGAATTTTTAATCTGTAATTATTTTTGTAATTATTTATATCTTGCTGTAAGACAAATTAATTGTAAAATAAATAAATAATTTGATATATTAGAATAGTTACATGTTTGAAATAAACTGCTAAAATGACTACTACTGCCCCCTCATCTATCTTTAAACAATATAATTTTAGCATTTTCATAAATGTAGCAGAAACAAATTGACAATTGAAATGATAAAAAAAATATCCTTAGGACTTAGATTCTTATTTATCTCTGACCATGTGCGCACGTAGAGAACGTACCATGAGCCAGGAATGGAGTATGATACTGAAGGTCAGATAGAGAGCAGAGAGCATTAGCAGAGCTCTAAATCGCTCCAGCAATATGGCCACCAGGCCGATCTGGAACACGTAGGTGTTAAATAGCATCAACAGAATGATGATCAGGTTGAACAGGATGGCAATGTCCTGGATTCTTTTGAAGAAAAGCACACAGGGAAGGAAAAGACAAGAGAGAGGGAAATGTGTGACCAGCAGAAACAAAAGGGACAGAAACAGAAAGATTTACCAGCTTACTGTCTTTACACAGAGCCCTTTCATTTCATTCCAGCATCCCAATGACTCAGTGTAAACAACTGAAGTGTACTATTTTTAGCTTTTCCCCCTCAAGTCAGAGATAATGTCTTGGCTGCTGTAACCGTGAGGAAACTCTAACTTACATGAAAAGTACCAGCTGTACAGCCGGTTCAGTCCTCAGCAGCTCGCTGAAGGAGTTTACGAACAGGTCGAAGGAGAGCAGGCTGAGCTGAATCAGTAACACCAGAGAGTAATTGCTGGTTTGGAGCGTCTCCGGCCCGAAGGCTGGGCGCCCGGGCGGACCGTGGTGGTTCCACGATGGATCCAAGGCTGCACTGCGCTCGCACACACACTACATAGAAACATTAATCCACACACAGCAACAGTCCTGACTGTTTGGGGGTCTCAGTGAGGCATACAAGTGACTCCACTCTGACGCCTGCTTGATGCATTAGGGCTCCATTTTCTTTTGTCAAAATTAGACTGTTCACTTGAGAAAAACAGAAGTCCCTTCAAAATAGGAAACAGCGTCAGGCTTTGGGATGAGCTGCATGGAAATCACTGATGTCAACATGTTGATTTTTATAGCTCCATGAACAGATGTGGTAGCACAGTACAGTCCACAATCCATCCAAGTAACTCCAGCAGAGACTGTGTGGAAAGAGACAGAGGAAACACATTAGTATTCTGCTGGAACACAGCATGCTGAAAAAGTGTATTTACTGCACAGCACAGCTCTCAGTCTGCTGCAGATTTACGAGCACTGAAACCAGAGACTTGATTTGAAAGAGAGACAAAAATCAGATAATGTGAGCTCCCTTCCAAATGTAACCAGAGACGTTCACATAGAATGAACTGATTTAACTGACTGATGCTGATACTTCTCTGAGGTGGTGCATTCACGCTCTCTCTGGTACAATAAGCTTAATGTCTAGTCGTGTGATGCAACATTATTTTCAAATATTGTTGTGTGTGCATGTTTGAGATCAGAGAGAACAAGTGAGAGGTTATTCCGTATGTGCGTGACGCAACCCGATTTCAGAATCAGTTTTAGAGCTCCTGTAGTCTGAGCCTAGGACTTGAAAGGGTTGGTTCTCATACACACTCATTCATTCATTTTCCATAACTGCTTATCCTGTTGGGGGTCACGGGGAGCTGGAGCCTATTCCAGCTGACATTGGGCAAGAGGCAGAGTACACCCTGGACAGGTCGCCAGACTATCACAGGGCTGACACATAGAGACAGACAACCATTCACACTCACATTCACACCTACAGACAATGGGAAGAAGCTGGAGCACTTGGAGAAAACCCACACTGACACTAGGAGAACATGTAAACTCCGCACACAGAAGGCCTCCCCCACCCAGGGTTCAAACCCTCTACCTTGGATTTGAGCCAGGAACCCTTTTGTGAGTTGACATCATCTGCATCACTGTGCCTTTTTGACCTTGTGAACACAGGCTGCTAAAAAGCATCAATAGAGGTCATCTTCAAAAGCATTAAGAGGAACAGGATGACCGAATAAACCATCACCTGGCGGGTCACACACCTGGTCCATTTGTTTTGGAGAGGAGGAAGCGTTTAATTTGGCTCGTGGTAAAAACCTTGTGAATCACTGGGGCCAGTTGCACAAAACCCCTTGAGTTAAGATTTTCCTTAAAGTCCTAGCTAAGGTTTCCTCCAATTAAAATTGGTTGCACAAAACACCCTTAAGTCTTCTCCTTAAGGTTTCTTTAAAATGTTCACTTAAGTTTTTATGTTTTTCTCTTTTCGTCTTTGGTCTTTGGTCTTATACTCAAGGAATCCCTTGATTGTTGCACAAAAGACGTTTGCAACCAAAGCAAAGTAAAAAAAATGAAGGTCCGTCTGACTCTGACTCTTAACTGCAACATGATGGAGTTTGTGGTGATAAAAGAAAAAACTTACAAACCCTGAGAGGAGTGTTCTGAGACCAGGAGAACCCAGTGGATATGCTTTTTATTTTACACCATAAGTTTGACTGAATTCATTTTTCATTCATTTCTTACAGTCAGTTTCTGTTTTCTGGTATTTTGGAATCAAATGTACTTTGCAGTTTGTGCTTTATGTGATTGTATTCCTGCAGGAGTATAATCTTTTCCTCCTCTGACCAGTATGGTTTTCTTGTCTTCTTTTCTTCTGCCATTTTTTTTCACCATGTAACTATACACCAACTTTGTGAGAGATAACAGGCGTCACAAGAATGAGTCCAAGCAAACAAACAATCTCCATGGAAACTTTTACCGCTGTAAAATCTCTTTCAGCCCAGTTAATGAATTAACATTTTTCCTTAACTAAGGGAATCTTTTAAGGGATTCTGTGCAACTTTGCAAGTCCTTTAGCTTAGGAATAATTAAGCCTTAAGTGTCATACTTGAGGTGTTTTGTGCAACCGGTCCCTGAATCTTTGAAAGGGAGGGACATCCCTGCTTCTAGCAGCAACTCATACAGCAGTGACTGAAGTATGAGTAACCTGGGCTGCTCTGAGGCCATGAGTTTAACATTTACTGGCATGTTGATGACTGGATACATTCCATTAAGGAGAGGTCGTACCTGCCAAATGATTAGGACTGGCCTGCTTGGTCATTTTAGTTTAAATTTTTTTATTGAGTAGAAATAAAAAGATATATCCTCTTATCTCTAGTGGTATCGATCCATGCAGATAGTTTTTTTGCTCACATTTTGAGATATCCATCTCAGATTTGAGTCTCTCCTTCACTTTCTTAGTTTTTGTTGGAACAACCTCCTACTAAAAGAAATAGTCCCTCTGGAGATGGTGTTTTCTGTGAGTAAGCCAGACTGGGGCACTGATTCTGGAGAGAGAAGTGTTGTTGAAATGTTATTTTGTCAACAAGCCTACATCTCTGCGTGAACCCAGGGGTCATGTCCCTCTCACTATTTAGAATATGAAAGTAGCAGATGACTTATTTTGATTAAATTTAAGACATTTCCACCTTAATTTGATCAGAAAATGCACAATGTTTTGACTGAAGATGCACAATAATATCAGCACGTCATCAGTATCAGCTGATACTGGCTTTAAAATCAACTACCGGAATCGGCCAAAAATGCTTTTTTAAAGTTGCACAATGAATGAATATTACATACATTAAAACACATTGTATTTCATGTCTCCATCTGCTGATGGGCCATCATGATAAGAGTATGCATCCATAATGTGATGTTAATTCCAGTACAGAAGAAACTTGATCACTAAAATTATTGGGGGAAAAAGTGGATATATCGGTATTGGTTATCAGCCAAATAAGTTGTTATATGTCAGCGTATCGGATATTGGCATAAAATCCAATATCATGCCCTACTTACAACTTATTTAAATATCATTGGTAGATATCTCCCAGGACAATGAAGGCTGCTTGTATTTATTGCTTTGTTGTTGATAAATGTGTCCATTATATCATGAAGGAGGGGTCATGTAAATGATAAGACACAAAAATACAAATATTAATCAGTTCAATTATTCCTCATTTTAATTCACAAAGAGTTGTATGATCTAGGAATATTATCATATGTTAGATTAATTTGCAAATGTTTCTTGTTCACAAGTTAGTATTAATCTTGTTATTACATTAATCAGTAGGGGAAAAGCATTCACAAACTTTACTGAGTAAATGTTGATAGTGGTATCGGTTATTGTTTAAATGCGTTGTTACAAGTCGGCACATTGGATATCGGCAAAAAATCCAATATCGTGCATCCCTAGTTTTGACGCTGAAAATTTCCTGGAGGAGGACCCCAAAACCTCGCCATTTCATAAGGGTCCACCCCCCCATTTTGAAAAGGAAACCTACGCCCTTGATTTTGTCAGAACTGAGAGCACCAAAAATGAAACTCACTGTATTGGCCTGTATATGTCTCAACACCTGGACGAATAAAACCAAAACTATCTGCATGGAAAATATCTTTTAATAATTTCGGTGAACCAAACCTTTCAGCACAACAAAATTTAACCAGAAATCAATGATACTTGGGGTAGTTTTTTTGCAAATATCTTGACATAGCTACTCACATTTTAACCTTTAAAACAAGCCCCAACACTTATTTAATTGAAATGCAGCTAACTCTACATCAAGACATTTAAAACATTAAACATCACTTTAGAAAAGCAGCTTCTCTCTCAAAGGAGCATTAAAACTATTTCTTCACTAGTTTGTTGTGGATTACAGAAACACATCCCCTCCTTTCACTACTGTTGCCACCACTAGTGAAGCAGGTACTGTAACTCTGTGCCTTGGCTCCTCTGGCATCCTGTGAGCCAGGATCACTCTCCAACATGGCTCCTTCATACTGACACCATGCAGGTGGATCCTCTTACAAACCCCGTGCTTATACCGTGACACGGCTGTGGCAGGTGTGAGGAAGATTAGGGCTACTTCTAGACAGTGGAGCATCAACCTGAGGACTACTTATTCGTGAAAGCCGTCCCACTGAAATTGTGGGTTAGCAGAACGACTACAGTAGCTCTTTGGCGAAACATCTTTGTACGTGAACAAAGAAAAGATTACACCAGGCAGAAGTGTTGCAGGAGAAACAAGGCCTTCCAAAGACATAAATGTCTCTTCTCTTTTCTTATAAAATATAATCAACAATTTATCAGTTTGTTAGATATTTCCTTCTCCTTCGACAAGAATAGTGGCACAATTTAAAAAGCCTTTGTTGTTGTTCATGTGCTTCCATCTTGTAGTTCTTAGTACTGTTTAATCTTCTTAGGAAACTCCATAACAGCTTGTTGCTTTACACAGAAGCAACACATCCTCCCTTTTACTATTTCAGAATATAAACTACCACCATAAAACCAAAAAACAAAAGTGTGTGTACCTGTAAATGAAGGTTGATGTCAGAGGCTGGAGTCGTATCTTTCCAAATGATGCATGTGGTCACAAACAACTCAAGTGTGCAGCACAGAGTGACAGCTTGTCTTTCCTAGTCACAGGGTTTATCCCCCACCACACACACACACACGCACACACACACACACACACACACACACCTCTCTAATAGACAGGCACGGGATTTCCGCCATGACATTGTGGTTAGATTGTTTACATGCACCTTAATGACAGCATACTGCAGCTTTTGACTAATGTAGGATTTAAGAGATAGCGTTGAAAGATTGAGAAGATGTCATCAATACTCAATAGATTAAAAAGTTTCTGGGACCTTTTTTGGACCTTAATAAAGATCAATAGGATTGCCTGTTTCGATGCCACGCATAGCAACAGCTTTCCTGTAACATTGTCTTTTTATTTTACTGTGACAGAATTTCTCACCTGACATGAGTTTTCATTAACCAGAAAAAAGTTAAATGACAAAAAATAATGTTGTAAAATCCATTTCTTTTTGTACTTTGTTCGGTAAAGTTGTTTTTTTCTCACTATGGACTGACTTTTATTACAACAGGTTAAGGTTGTGTGCGTATGAGCAGCTGATGAGGTGTTATAAATGGATGCTGTGTGAGCTTTCTCTGGCTTTTTCAGTCACATTTCCATGGGTAATGCTTCTAGGAAGGGTATCTGGAGTCAAGCCAGAATAAACCACTGTCATCTAGTGGTGAGTGTGCATCACTACACACACAAACACAGACAAAGCTGCACTGTTTTTCATGGTGAAGGACTGTAATAATGGACAGAGTGGGCAACTGCCCCACAGTCATAAACCATAAGGAGCCAGCAGTGTCAGTTGTTTTTAATAATTAGATTAAATCTAATGTAGTTTAGGTAGGCCTGTAAATTTAATTGTCATGACAGCCTATAGGGGTACATAATGTGTGTCACCATGTCACCAGATTAATTCAGATTATTTAACTTCAACTATTACCTTTATTTATGATTTATTTATTTATGACTTAATTTACTGATGTACTTTATTACTTCTGTTTTACTCCAAGTATTTGAATTGCTGAAATAAAAAATCAGATTTGAGATTTAGACAGCAGTTCAGAGGTCTGGAACGGGGAAGAATCTAACTTATATAATTTCTAGTTTTAGTTTTATTCTTCATTAGGCATGGTCACTACCTGGAGCTCGCATAAACGGAGCCTTGGTCCACGCTTTTGTTACCTCAAGGCTGGATTACCGTAACTCTCTATTATCAGGTAGCTCTAGTAAGTCCTTAAAAACTCTCCAGCTAATTCAGAATGCAGCAGCACGTGTACTAACTGGAACTAAGAAACGAGATCATATTTCTCCTGTTTTAGCTTCTCTGCACTGGCTCCCTGTAAAATCCAGAATAGAATTTAAAATCCTACTGTTAACTTATAAAGCTCTAAATGGTCAAGCTCCGTCATATCTTAGAGAGCTCATAGTGCCATATTATCCCACCAGAACACTGCGCTCTGAGAACGCAGGGTTACTCGTGGTCCCTAAAGTCTCCAAAAGCAGATCAGGAGCCAGAGCCTTCAGCTATCAGGCTCCTCTCCTGTGGAATCATCTTCCTGTTACGGTCTGGGAGGCAGACACCATCTCCACATTTAAGACTAGACTTAAGACTTTCCTCTTTGATAAAGCTTATAGTTAGGGCTGGCTCAGGCTTGCCCTGTACCAGCCCCTAGTTAGGCTGACTTAGGCCTAGTCTGCCAGAGGACCCCCCTATAATACACCGGGCACCTTCTCTCCTTCTCTCTCTCTCTCTCTCTCTCTCTCTCGTGTCCTATTACTGCATCTTGCTAACTCGGCCATTCTGGATGTCACTAACTCGGCTTCTTCTCCGGAGCCTTTGTGCTCTACTACTTAACTCGTATTGCAGCGGTGCCTGGATAGCATGACGTGTGTGGTTGTGCTGCTGCCGTGGTCCTGCCAGATGCCTCCTGCTGCTGCTGTTATCATTAGTCATATTTCTACTGTTATTATACACATATGATTATTGTCACACATGTATACTATCAGATATTAATATATTATTATTAATTATAATATTATTACTTTCAATAATGTTGTTGTAAGCTACTGTCATTACTGTCTGTCCTGTCTCTCTCTCTCTGTCTCTCTCTCTGTCTCATTGTGTCATACGGTTTACTGTTAATTTATTATGTTGATCTGTTCTGTACGACATCTATTGCACGTCTGTCCGTCCTGGAGGAGGGATCCCTCCTCAGTTGCTCTTCCTGAGGTTTCTACTGTTTTTTTTTCCCTGTTAAAGGGTTTTTTGGGGATCTTTTCCTTATCCGCTGTGAGGGTCCAAAGGACAGAGGGATGTTGTATGCTGTAAAGCCCTGTGAGGCAAATTGTGATTTGTGATATTGGGCTTTATAAATAAAATTGATTGATTGAATTGAAGTAAGGTAAAGGAAGTCATTGGGTCGGTGCAGGGAGCAGTGAGAGCTGGCATTAGGGGAGTGTCTCTGGGACGCCAGAGATCACTGTCTAGCCTCCTGGAGGTGTCGTGGGACCAACTAGACGAAACACTGGTGAAAGGAGGTTCCCACCTGATGACCCCAAAGACATGTTAGTTATCACTGCTCACTGGTCTGTATAGTTAAGCCTTGCCATAATAGCTTATCATAGGGCTTAGGAGGTTATTCACTGAGTGCTGATCCTTTTCTAGAGCACAAACTTCTTGTGTTTATTTGAACTGAACTGGTGAATGTTGCAGCTGTAGTTTTTTTAATGGATGATTTCTTTACTAGAGCAATAACTAGCTGCAGTCCACTGCAGACTATGGTTTAAGACCAACAAACAACAAAACCGGTTTTGAAACCTAACCACACATTAACTTGTTGGTTGCTTTAGTGAACTGGGGCAGCAGGGTGAAGGCAACTGATGCTAACAGACTCAATAAGCTCATCGGGAAAGCTGGTTGTGTCCTGGGAGTGGAACTGGAGTCTTCAGTGAAGGTGTCAGAGAGGAGGTTGCTGAGAAAACTACTCAGTATTCTGGATAACGCCTCTCTTGCTGCTCTGGAGTCCTATCAGAGCACATTCAGCCATAGACAGAGACCACTGAGGAGCACTACAGAACGCTTGCTGTTGACTCTTGTTTGGTGTTGTTTGGTGGATTGGATGAGTGAAGTCTGAAGAAACAAGACATATTGGCAATTTAACAATTTCTTCATTTAACAAACAGGTGCCTCAGTAGCATGTGGATGAACCATACACAGCCACAACAGCCTGGCACCTCCTCCTCATGCTGGTCACCAGCGTGGTCACACACTGCTGTAGGATGTCATCCCATTCTTCAAACACCATTTGTCGCAAGTCAGCCAACGTGGTTGGATTAGTCACTCTGGCATGAGCAGCACGCCCAAGCTGATCCCACAAGTGTTCAATGGGGTTGAGGTCAGGACTGCTGGCAGGCCATTCCATCCTCTCCACTCCCAAATTCTGGAGATAGTCTCTGATGAACCCCGCTCTGTGGGGGCGAGCGTAGTCATCTTGGAGGATTGAGTTTGGTCCCAGACTGTGGAGATATGGGATTGCCACTGGTTGTAGAATTTGGGGCACCTGATTGTCAGCACCTGGTGGTACCAGAAGCTCAAAACAAGAGTCAATAGCAACAGCAAAAAAAAAGCTGTTTGGCACTGGCAGGGGAGATTTGGCAAATTTTTCATGGGTGCAACCCACATACCCAGCTCTGCTGCTCATCCCACAAATGTATGTTCCTTACAATGTGGCACCATTTAAAAGGGAAATAAACAGGCCTTCCAGTGTTATAATAAGGCTTATTGCCAAGAAGCATTGTTACATCAAAAATAATCTGCCAAACACAAATTTCTACCTCTTCCAGCACTGTCTCAGCCTTTTGAAAACGTTTGAGCTATAATTTAATAGATATTAGTTGACTTTCTTGGGACCGTATTAAACATCTGTAGATGCTGTAATATGCTGGTAATAATATTATGAACTGCTAGATTGGAAGATTTTAAAAAATGCATATAAATCCCTCAAAACTTACTTACTTTTCCTCTTCTCTCCGTCTGTATCTGCCTGCATCACAAAGCATCGCCCCGGGACAGAAAAAAAGCAGCCACAGTAAGGTGGCCCGGGGTGGAGTCAGCGCCAGCTCCTGCCTCAATCACTGCCTCAGCTCAGCACTTTGATTCCTGTGGCCTCCAGATCCACTCTGCTGACGGACAGGCCTCTATCAGAGGAAACTGGAATGAAAACAGACTCCTTGTAGGAATATTTCAAACGCATTTGATCGCTTTACATCGGCAGAGAATCAAAGAAAACGGCAGGTAAGTGGAAACAGGAAGTGCTCGGTGATGTTAGCTCCACACTGCGGTGTCGCATTGAGACGAGGCAGCGTTGTCGTCTTTTTCCCAAACAACCGAAACGTTTAGGAGCTTTCTATAAATGCTCAGGTATCAGACAGGTTTTTATCACGCTGCTGCTGTCTTTAAAAGTAGCCAGCCTTCATAAAATAGGTGTTTGTATGTCCGCACAGCAGCTCAGACGTCAGTGAAAGACCTAACAGTTAACTTTAGCGTTAGCTTACACCGGCGAAGAGATGCGCTGCAGCGTCAGTTTAAAATCACATACAAACTATGTTTTTATGTAGCTGTGTGGTAATTTAGATTAATACACAATAGAGGCTACCCTTCGTTTTTAGTATGAGGTTTATAGATAGTTATTGTGAGCTCAAACGTTTCAGAAAAACCACAAGAAGACGTTACTTTCCAGTGGTTTTTCAGTTGAGCCGTTGAAATGTTGAGCTAACTTCTAGGCAGTGCTAGCTAGGTAACATTCAGGTAACACTAGTACACCAAGGCTGCTAATAATAAGCTAATTTTAGTTATGTTCAGTGTAACTTTTACATGGCAGCTACCCAAACAACTGGTTACTATGCTACTGGTGTTTTCCAGGTTACTGCAGGTTAAATCCAGGAGGAAAGGTGTGATTAATATGGCTTTTAAATGACTCATTTTTACCATAACTTCACCTCTGTTTCTCAGGGCAGATGAAAGGTTGTGTTCAGACTGGCAGCATAAATCTGACACTCACTTTGAAACCAGATCATTTGTTTTTCCTGTCTTGACCACAGACTGTGGACTGACAAAAGAAGCCCGCGCCAACTTAAAAAAAAAAATAATGATAATAAAAGATTAAACTTTAAATGGAAACCTATTTAAAACTATGACTTGTGTTTATGACTTTTATTTAGGCCTTAGTCTGTTACCTAAACTGACCAGGAGGGCATCTGTGTGATTATCACCTCAACTTCAGGGATATATTAAAAAAGGGTTTTGTAAATTTTAATAGAGGTGGGTGTACTGCTAGGTAGACGGGAAGGTAACTGAGGAGGTAATGTGTATACTCTCCTATATATTCCAATGGCTTTTTGGCTGATAGGTGCTGATACCTGCGTATTTTGTCTATTTGTTTAACCCATTTTTAATCAAACAACTGTTTTCCGTGCTGCTGTGTTTTTCCAGTTAACTGTTGGTTAAATGTAGGAGATACAGTGTGATTAATATGGCTTTAAAAGTGACTCATTTTAACTAGAACCTTTCAGGACAGATGAACGGTTGTGTTCAGACTGGTAGCACAAATCTGACACACTCACATTTTAATCAGATCATTTGTTTCTCCAAGTCTGGACCACAGACTGTGAACTGACAGAATTAAGTTTTTACAGCAGAGATAGCCCACCTCAACTTAAAAAATGCTAATAATAAAATATTAAGTTTTAAAGGGAAATATATTTCAAACATTAGACCTAGACTTTGGTTTGTGACTTTTATTTAGGCCTTTGATTATTATTGATTTGATCAGGAGGGGATCTGTTTGTTCACCACCTTAGCTCAAATGATGTATTAGGGATATATAAGGGTTTTCTAAGTTTTAATACCTCAGAACAGTGGTGAGGTTGGTGTACTACTGGGTAGATAACTAAGGAGGAAATGAGTATACTATTCTAATGGCTTTTTGGCTGATAGGTGTGTATACTATAAATAGAAGAGGTGGGTATACCTGTGTATTTTTTATTTACTTAACCCATTTTTAACCAAACAACTGGTTACTATGCTACTGGTGTTTTCCAGGTAACTGCAGGTTAAATCCAGGAGGAAAGGTGTGATTAATATGGCTTTTAAATGACTCATTTTTACCATAACTTCACCTCTGTTTCTCAGGGCAGATGAAAGGTTGTGTTCAGACTGGTGGCACAAATCTGACACTCACATTGAAACCAGATCATTTGTTTTTCCAAGTCTGGACCACAGACTGTGTGGACTGACAGAGGAAGCCCACCTCTTTAAACCCAGACAGAGAGACCAGTTCACAAAGCTTCAACTCTTTTTTTTGAAGGTTAATCTGTATACCCTCCACTGCACCACTGGCTCAGATCTAAAGAAGATCCTTGTTGACTCTGATTAAAATGTTGTAGTGCAGGATGCTACTTACATTTTGTTTACCGCACTGGATTTCCAACACAGTCGTTCTCCAAGACTTCAGTGCAGAAGTGACATTATGGCAAATCAGATGATCCAGTTGCAGATGTTGTACATAGTGCAATTTAAATGAAATATTGAGCGTCTTGTCTCTGTATGGCTGCTCAAATTAAACGCAAACATAAGTGTGTGGACACACATTGTATTACATCTCAAGTCAAAATATAGGATTTGCCTGTAGTCTGAAGATATTGAAATTATTTAAAGTAGGGAAGCAACTAAAATTGTTTCCATTAAAAATTACTCTTTGGATTATTGTCTCAAATTAATTGCTTTGTCTATAATATGAAAGAAGGCAGTGAATAATGTCCACAGTTTTCCAGAGTCCAAGATAACATCCTCAGATGTCTCCATTTCTGCAACCAGTGATCCCATACCCCAAAATATTCAGTTTACAATTAAAGAGAAACAAGAAAACCAGCAATTAATTATGCAGAAGCTAGAACCAGACTCAAAATGATTAATTGGTTATCAAAATAGTTGCCAATTAATTATGAGCATCCTGGAAATGCTTCAAGCATCAGTACACTGCTTCTGGTGATGTCTCATTTTAAAGGTCCAGTGTGTAGGATTTAGGGGGATATAATCACAGAAATGGAATAAAATATAATAAGTCTGTTTTCTTTATTGGATTATCACCTTCAAAATAAGAATCATTATGTGTTTACTTAAAATGAATGGTTTATATCTACATAAGGAGCATCACCATGTTTCATCGGACAAATGAGACATTGGCTTGAGACAGGGCCGTTCGCATTTTTGCGTTGGCCAACATTATTAGCAGCCCATCTACGATAAGATGAACAGCATAGGAAAAACACAGATTTTTATTGTGAAACTGCTGTGTTCTGTGTTCTTATAGTTTAAAATCACAGGGTCTGTTTGTTTTGGGGAGAAAGAGACCTCTGCGGATAATTTGGCTCCCTGTAAAAATCTACTGAACAATGAACACTGAAGGAAACTGAACAGGGAGTTCATGCTTGGCACATCAGAGAAACTTCAGCTGGTTGTAATATGTAATCCTCACCGCTAATGCCACTAAATCCAGCATCACACTGCTCCTTTAAACTCAAGGTGTATTGCCAATATTACGTAAAACAATGACAATGTGTAGACTCAGGTGATTTGAATAAACATTCTAGCCCTCTTCCAAGTTATTTCACCGCTGTAGTCTCCTAGACGAGACAGTCATTTTCTTATGAAATGCAGTTTGTGGTGAGTGTGTCAGACAGGTGACATACATCAGCTTTATTTACCAGGCAACAGTAAACTTTAATGTGCCCTTGAGTAAAGATAACACGTCCTGAAACAAACAAAAGCTAATAAGATGCATAATTTTGAAACTCAGCCGTTCTCCAAAGCTAGACCCTCCACACAGAAGGGACATTTCTTTTGTACTGTAAAAGACTTTAAACAGTAAACTCTCTGTATTGACTCAGTTGTTTCTGAACCAGCTCTAAACTGAAATTAAGGAGTTGTCAGTTCAGCCTTGTTTGAATTTAATTAACAAGATCACGTTAAGTGGTCCCACGATAACAGATGGTCACCAGACAGAGCCCAGACACACTCGCTCATTCATGCAGTGCACTCGTGCATTGACAGTGGTGGATGTGGGTGTGGGGGGAGCGGGAGGGGAAGGCAAGCTTGATAAGAGGCAGTCAGAGGAGGGCGAGTCTGGGCTTGACTGGCAAGTAAGCCAAGAAAATTGTGGGGTTAAAAAAAAAAAGGATGTGAGACTTGGGGAACAAAGATTACATGAAGGCAGCAAGTGGTAAGTCTTGTTCTGTGATTGGAATCTATAAATCTTGCAAACATCACAATCCACAGTCGTGTTTAGCATTAAAACATTGTCAGATTTTAAAACGGTATCAATTACAGCGGTTTAAATACAGAGATCGTTTGGATAAGTTTCAATCTGATTTAACTGTGACATTTTTAACCTTTCAACGCAAGTACAAGTAATCATTTTTACTAAATTTATTGATTGATGAAACACACCCTGCTGAAAATATTAATTTGCCGTTACAAGAAGACGCTTTTGCTTCTCGAAGCATTGGATGTTGGGAGCAGGCACCAGGGAAGCGGGTGGTTATAATTTCCAGCCTTTGGCCGACTCTCGTCTCCCACTCAGTGCTTAGTCATGGATCTCTCTGCATACATATGTAATAACTCAGCTCACTGATTCTGCCTACACTGCTGATCTAATGCTTACTCCCCCATGCTCTGCATTAGCCTTGTAACATCTCATTTGTTAAAAGCACCTCGCCATAAAAAGGAAGGTTGGCTTTTATTTCAAGATCTAATTCTGTATCCTCTGTGCCAACTACTAGCCTGCATTGTACTTTAATTATTTGTTTTAGAGTTGTGGGGGGGTATAATTGAGCTATCATTCAATTCAGAGTTGCATCAATTAGTGAATGAACTGATTAAATTTGCAACCATTTTCTTAATTGATTAGAAGTTTTGGTTATTTTTAAGCAAAAATGCCAAATGTTCTCTGGTTTCAGCTTCTCACATATGAGGGGTTTGTTGCTTCTCTTTGTCATATGATAATAAATTGAATATATTTGGGTTTTGGAGTGTCGGTCGGACAAATAAAGCAAAATGAGGCCATCACCATGGACTCTGAGAAGTTATCACTACCACTTTTCACTGTTTTATGCCTCCACAACAACAATGGCCATGTCCGGAGGCATTGTTTATCTATTTTTCCCATTCTTGTGAATGCGATGTGTCAAGAATGCCTTATGGGAGTTTCTTAAAGTTTGGCACAAATGTCCACTTGGACTCAAGGACAAACTGATGAGATTTTGGTGGTCAAAAGTCACTATGACCTCAGCCAGCATATTTTGAACATAACTCAAGAATTCATATGCTACTTATGACAACATTTTACACAAATGTCTAATGAAATAAAATGATCAAGTGATGGAAGTCAAAGGTCAGCTTTACTGTGACATCATGTTTTGTAAGGACACGTTTTGGATTCACCTTGAAACTGTGGTGATTGTATAGATCTTGTGTACTGCTGGGTTGAAGATGTGCGTGAAACGTCCATGTTTTCTCTGCAGCAACATTTATATTTCAAGCATTGTCCACTGTTTTTGCTGCATATAGGTCTGGACAATAGTGGATGTAAACTGTACCTGTAACTTGACTGGTTGTTGAAGGCATACAACTGTGAGGTGGTAATTCTAGTTTTGTAAACATTTCATAATAAAATAATCATTAGTTGCAGCCCTAGTTCAGTTTGATATCTTGACTTTATGACCTTCAAGAAACTAGTTACTTTGAAACATAACCAGTTATCTGGCAATTAAACGTCAATACTTTTTAATACCGACCAAAACGTGTCAATTGCACTGGGTATCAAAAACCAATGAGGGCTGTAAGCTGGCATCAAATGCTCTCTGTGATTAGCACTTCATTTTTTTCATCAATTTTTGTTAAGCTAATTTTACAAATTTTATGAAGTGTTGTATGTAGGCAATATTTTTGTGCAGCTTCTCGTGTTTAGATAGTTATTTTTACTTCCTGTGTTGAATTAAAAAAAGAAAACATTCTCAAAGTAAGGTTTCAAAGAAAGTTTTCAATCTTCATATTGGGACTGGCCTTAAACAAATTACAACCATACCTAATGCTAACACAAATGAATACAAGACACAGATCCAGCCAGCAAGAGAGTCATGTTTGTCACAGTCATTTTTACCAACACATTTCTCTGTGAGAAAGCTGAAGATTTAAGTTTTTGATCACAGATTGTATCGGCTGTGTTGACTGAAAATGGCTCATACTGTAATTGTCATAACTGACTTAAAATCTGCTGTCTTTTGCAGCATGGGGGTCTACGAGGAGAAAAAGGAAACATGTGGGACCATCTGCCTGAAATACCTCCTGTTTACTTTCAACTTTCTCTTTTGGGTAAGTTTCCATTCTGGCGCAGTTGAGCCGGCACAAGGGATTTAATTACACATGTGCTTGTGTTGGTCTGAAGTGGCTCTCAAGCACCTGCATGCTTTCCAAAACACAGGCGTGTCTTAAGACATTTATGATCAGGATGTGTAACTCATCATACAGTCTCTTTTGTCTGTTGATTTGGACATCATTTTTATTGGTTGTAATAAAATTATACTCACCAACAGTAAAATAATTTACCAGTGAGTGTGAGTATGCATGACGGCTTAGAGACCTGGTATAACTTTGACCTTTTGTACTTGCTGCTGTAGTTTTACTCTCATACAGATTTCCTGTGGCATTTCAGAAGCACTCGCTCCGAGTTTTACTTCCAAATAAAGTGGTTTAGATGTTCAGCAAAGTTTTTTACAAAAACTTTGTTTTATCCGTGTTTACACCCATTCATTTATCTCAGGGGTTGAATAGTGAAGCCAATGTGGACGTGCCTTAAACCTGCATTCTTTCTATTGGCCAGCAGGGGCAACTCCCCTGGTTGCAAGAAGAAGTCAGATCGTATAAATATAGAAAATGACCCTACTTCGCTCTTGATTTATTATCTCAGTAAACATTTTCCTCATGAGGTCATGGGCTCAGTTTCTAGTTTCAAATCTTCTTCAATACAGTATGATGTTCAGTTTGTAAATTGATAAAGCAGGGGATGCTTCAGGGTTGGACTAAGCGATATGGCTCTAAAATAATATCACGATATTTCAGGGTATTTTTGCGATAATAATATTCTTGACGATATGACAAATTAGTAAAAAATAATAATAATAATTTAAGAACATAGAATTGCAACAAAATAAGTTATATAGTTATAGTAGGCAGTTTGCCTTCACATATTCAGTTTTTGTTGAGCTGTGAGCGTCACGTAGGTTTACATTACCAACGGTTTATGACAAAATCACTTGACGACACAGACTCTCACGAGAGAGGAGAGGGAGAGACGCTGTGCTGCTGCCAGAGGAGCCGCTGAATGAGTTCCCTCTGAGCAGTAAGTTACTAAAAGAGTCTGAGAAGTCCGGGGCTGTTCATAAAATATTCAGGATGCCACAGTTTATTCCACACTACTGAAGCTGCTCCTTTTTTTGGAACCACTGCGGAGTCAGTAATAATTTTGCTTTCAGCCATGCTTGTTGTTGCCATGGGCGTCAATATGTCAACAGGTCGAAATATGGCAAGTATATATTAAAAATTATACCAGTGTTATCATGAACGAGATGATATGGCAACACCCCTACTTAGGGTCTGGTTACCGTGTTATTGACAAGCTGCTTCCACAATGGCGTCCTCAGGTTCTCAGTCAGATGCCCCACCCTCTTTTTGAAATATGCTCACTTCTGGTCCCAAAATAACAAGATGGCAGCGGCCTAAATGCCAAACTCAAAGCCTCAAAACTGTAGTCTGCACGGTGGCTATGTCCACGTCTTTTATATAGTCTGTGTTTACAACCTTTCTGTAATCTGTTGACTGGGTGTCAAATTATTATAGTGATTTTGTTGTGATTCCACATCTCAGCAGTTGCTTTGGGTGTTTTATTATACCGGACAACTGAATGATGGTCAAAACTATCAAAGTAAAACACAAATGATAAACCAGATTTTCCCTTTTAACTGTGTGGTATCTGCCATCGAGGTGGGTCAGATTGGTTTTGAGTCTAAAATTAGCCCCCCTCATTTGATTGGCATGAAATTATTAATTTTTCAGGCACTTTTCCTCTCAACTTTCCATTTGTATGATTTCACAAAGACATACCTAACCAATAATATTTCATGAATGTAGATCATAGATGAAGTTTATGGATTGTCTGAGATGTTGACTGTGTTGAAAATATTATCTAGAAAAACATTTTTTACCTCGTTTCCATACCTGTTTGTCTGTGTTGATGTGAGGTGTCTGCAGTACTCTACAGTGTTGGCAGTGATTCTGATGTGTCAATTGCTTAAATCCATAAAAACAAATCCGTCTAACTGGTGTTAAAAGAAAGAAGCCAGGGGGATCAACACAGAGGTCTTGATCATTTATCAGAGCCTAAACAAGCCAAACTGTGATATTGATTCAAGTAGTGCGCTGGGCTATTTATGCCTAAATGGTCTGGTTATTGTTGTTCTTATCTAGTATTCTTATCTGCACTATGGTCCTGCAACTGATTTAATATAATTTTAACTGGTTTACTGGTGTTTTTATTTGACCTCTGTATTTGTTTGTTTTATATGCACTCACTTGCACTTTGAGATAGGCCAGTGCAATACCTGTAGTTCCCTTGTTTGTAACCTTACAAACAAGGCAAATGGTTGCACTACTCTTGCAACAGTAGTCTGCAACTGTAACACACTCAGCGCACTATGTTGGCAAATTGTCTGTGTTGATTGTGTGTATGTATGTGAATATTGCAGCTGTTTGCACTATACTGCCCAAGACAAATTTCCCTTGCGGGACAGTAAAGTTTATCTTATCTTAGAAACTATTCAGACAACACATCCAAACCAAATCCTGATAAAGATAAGGAGATAATATTTCTAGTTATAAAATGAAGTGTTTTTCTTTTACAACAGTAATACACATGCTTGCAATAATGTCCTTGTGATGACATGAGAAGTGTTCTTTTTACGTGGCGTAAATAGGAAGAATTAGCAGATGAAATTCTTTCTGAACCTTTCTACAAAGCCTTCCTTTTTCAGGCTGCAGATGAATGCCTGCTGCTATTTCAGTTCATGGAATCAAAGCCAAGTTGCATACTTTTACAGAGGACACAGAAGATGCATTCAAAGCCTTATTCCCCCAAAACTTTCAAATATCAAGAACGTGGTGTTCCGGGAGAAAAGCACTACAAATCAGCGCTTCTGTAATTTGGATGTGCTTTGTGAAAGAAAAAAAACAGAGTCAAACATCAGCGCAGCACCTAAGGAAGAGTTTCTCACGCATTCTCACTCGCAGTTCTGCCCATATGTGATAATCATCTGTCTGCCAAAGAATCGGATCCCTCTCAAATTGGCAGACAAACAACACTGAGCCAGTGTTACAAGCCTATGGATATTTCAGGATATTGTAGTTATTTCCTTGTGATTATTAAATTTTAAAAAATCCTTGAGTGAAGCTACATGAATCACAGTTATTGAAAGTAGAGAGAATTTCTGAACTCCAGATGCCGAAATGAACACACCTCAGCACTATATTAAAAATGTTTTGTTGAATGGCAGCTGTCCATTTACCTCAGGAGTACCATATGTCCCTTTTTCTATTGATGTTCTGTTGGTGTGATTGAATTTTGAATCAAGACACCAAATTGAGTAAAAAAAGAATCAGTGCTGAGGCATTACAGGTGTTACAGCAGGATGAGATGGATTTTTGTTTGTCTGCCTTTTGTGTCTGCAGCTTATGTCGGCAGCGACAAGGATGTTTTTCTTTGTGTTAGCTGGCTCGACAATCCCTAAAAACCTTGGTCAGACATAACAAGTGGCACAAAGGTGGTCATCAACTCCCTGCGTTAATCCAGGTTTTCTTCTTCAGGCTTGATGCACGTTCCAATAAAGCGAGTCAAGTAACACATTCACCATCATTTGACCCTTAAAGTGATCGATGCCTGTGCTGCATCCTTTTACCTTAAAGAATATTTTAAAATTCTTACAGTAAAAAGCAACACTGTTGCTTCAAGTAAGGCCAGACAGTAGCACTCACGAAATTAGTAATTGTGTGAATTCACAAGTTGCACCCTGTTAATTTTACCACTCCCTTTATTTCTAACATGACACTCTAACATTATAGCCTGCACCTCTTAAACTTTAAACTTGATGCAACAGATGTGTTTGCACAATGAAGTTTTTGACCACATCAAAGTAAAATGAATGTTATTGATTGAATATTATCTGTGGGAAATACATCAGTTTTCTAATTGGTGTAATATACTAGCAGTGTAAAAGTCCAAGCTCAAAACCTACTTTTATGGTGTCTCTTAATGTGTGAGTTGTGTACCTGACAGTTATGTTGCCTCTCGTGTGTGTTTTTAGCGTTTTATTCCCTTTGTACAGCACTTTGGTCAGCGTGAGTTGTTCTTAATTGTGCTTCATAAAAAAAGTTTTGTTCAGTTGAGTAAAATGGATTTCAGCAAATCAGGACAAAGCATAAAAACATAATGTAAAGAATCTATATTGCTCATATATCAACTATTGACTATATAGTGACACTGTTTCCAAAGGAGTTGATTAAAAAGGCCATTGTTAGCTGATTTTAAGTTGAAACTCGGAACAAAAACTGGTCCCAACGCGGTTAGCCATGCAGCATAGCTAAGTGAAAAGAGAGCCACCTTTGTGACACAGAAAACTCTGGCTTAACAATCAACATACCTCACTAACCCACTGATCTTGCTTTGCGTACGCCCCTCTGGTGATGCATTTAAAAGCACAGTCAAGGATTTGTTAGGCCATGTTGACTTTGGGTTCATGAACTTATCAACACTAATAAGTAAAACGCTATTGTAAAAATGTAGTTTGGGTTCTTTCAGTGTTTTCATTTGAAGTAGGTCATTAGATATTCCTCTGTTTGAGGTTTTAGGTTGAAATAATATACTGTGTTGGGATTAATGAAACATTTTCAGACCACAGTCTACATCTCTGACGTTTCACCAACAGCTACGTTCAAGATAAGGTTGACTTGAAGATGGAAAATAAACATGACTGGCAATCGGACCTCAAAGCCCTATCTGCGTAAACAAACCTTGTAATCTGGAAGGCCAAGGAGATAGCTTTATGTTAACATTGCACAGCACAAAGCATTCATACTGGCAGCAATGGTTTTGATAATGGATATCATTGTGGCGCCAATTACAATGCATCAAAAGTTTAGAATAAAATGCAAAAAAAATGAAATGCAAATGTGTATTTGTGCATGAAGGCACAGATGTCATGCATTCACTGTATTTTTTCTAATTCATTTCAGTAGCTCTTGTGAATGGGCATATATGCCGAGACAACATCACACATACACCTCAGGGTCCATTAGATCTATTTGTGTCTCAGTTTTTACCTGTTGAAGCCACTAGAGGTCGCCAAAGTTTGTACTTCTGTTGTGCAGCTTTCAATTAGACTTGGACAAGATTCACTAATTCCTGTGGTTTATTGAGTTTTAACAGCAGGTGAAGCTACAGCAAGTATCATGTTCAACACATGGAGTGATTACTGCAAAGACAAAAACCCAATTCTGCTTCTTATGTTTGTGGTTTACTGGGATGGGATCTTTTCTGTGGGTAGCAAGATGATTTTTGAAAAGTTGTGAGATGCTTTGCTCTATGTATGCTTGTGAAAATATATTGTTTATATTGTTTTATGTGGGTAAAATAATGAATATTCTCTTGAAAGCATCCTGAAAGGAAACATATATTTTGATCTCACTAGCAACTGGTTACATGAGGCCTTATGTAGCTTTTGATTCAAGTGGTCATGAGCAAAAACATTGAGAATCCCTGACTCGTATTATTAGGTAGTGTTCTGAACTGCACTTATAAACTGCACCTGTAAGGACTGAAAGAAAAATACTGAAATAAATAGCATATAAAGCATTGGTACAGAAGGTACTGCAGCTAATTCCTGCCAATTAAAAAAAGCACTATGGTTACTTTTTAAAATAGTAATGGTAAGTAAAGAGTGTTGATTAAAGCATCTTGTTTAGCCCTGTTGTGTGTGTTTACCAGCCACACTGTCTCTGGGTGTGGTACAGTCTGAAGCCATCGTCTTCCCTTCTTGTAAATTAAATCTAAATTAGGCCGGCTGTTAGATTGAAGGCTTTGGCACAGTGACAGATCTCTGTTGCAGTGCTGCTCCATCTGCTGACTCGGCACAGTGATATCTTACTGATTTAATTTTCCCCATGTTTTCATCAACCATTATCTTTGATAACGCTGAAGATGTCAGACTGTGACAGTCGTTATTTTCTGGATGGAAGCACTGGTTTTTATGCTGGTTTAGTCCATCCTGTGGGTTTAAGGATTCTGTTGATTTTCATAGTTCCTCAGACTTTAAACTCAGAACCTTTTTAAAAATGCCTATTCCTCAACCAAAAATTAGAAAAAGAGTACTGTTCAGGGCCGCAGTTAACAATCATGTAATTTATAGAAATGAATCTGCCAGTTATTGAGTATGAAATGTAAAAGAAACATTTAAAAATTTGTGAGAAAAAAAATGCTTTTGAGGTGAAATGCTCAGTATATTCACGCTTATTATCAGATCCTTATTATCCTGTCACCTGCCACAGCCTGGCATCATTCAGCTGTGCGTGGTGCTCTCCACAGCTGACCACGAGTGTCAGCAGCACACAGTCCAGCCTCGACCCCTTCCTCTGCACTCCGGTGGTGGGGAATGTGATAATGAGCCAGCTCTAATGAAATACTGAGTGGAATTTGATTTGAGATTTAAGGTGACAAATCTTTCACAATTAAAAGGTGCTTATGGAAAAGTTATGGCACACTGGCACAAACAAAATATCACTGCTGTGTTTAATTATTTATGAAGTGGATCTATAGAAACGTGTGAGATAAATTTAAACGTGTGAGAGGTTATTATACATATAATGATTCCTCTCACATCTAATCTTCGCAATCTGGCTTCAGTTCACCACCTCACCGTCTGTCTTGCCTGTTTCCCCTGTCTCCAGTATATCCCCCTAAATTCTACACAAGACCTTTAAAATTACTGTAATATTTGACAAAGAAAAGCATCTCATATTAGAAGCTAAAACCAGAGAATATTTGGCATTTTTGCTTGAAAAATAACTGAAACAATTAAGTAATTATCATGACAGTTGATTACATTTCTGTCAACTGACTAATTGCTGCAGCTAAATTTCATGTTTTCATCAAACGTGTCACAGGAGTAGTGACAGCCCTGGATTACTGACCTGAGCAGCTCCATTCAGCTCATTCACTAATATCTGCCAGCACAGACTGATTCAAGATTAGATTATCTTGTGTGGCAGCGATGGCTCGTTTGTATCAGGTCACAATCAACTCCTGGCAGGCATTTACTTCTTCTTCATCACGTTGAAGCCGACTCGGGTGATAAATAAGTCAAACCTCTTTGTCACTCTCAGGTTTTGTCTCCTCGGTGTTGTACTTTGTGCCGTTTTGTGGGCCAGAGTCTCAGTCCTTTTGTACCAGTCACCGCCTGAGATCAGACTCTAACCATGTAATCTTCTCCCAGTTGGCAGGGGGCGTTGTGATGGCAGTGGGCGTTTGGACCTTGGTGGAGAAGAGCGACTACATCAGCCTTCTCTCCTCCAAGACCTACGCTGCCTCCGCCTACATACTGGTCCTGGCTGGAGCCATCGTCATGGTAACAGGCGTGCTGGGCTGCTGTGCCACCTTCAGGGAGCAGAGGAAGCTACTGCGAGTGGTAAGAGATCACGTCAGGCAAGAGATATAATAGAAGCTGCACACTTTGGCAAAATGTTAAAGTGTGTGAAACAGAAATCACTTGTTCTCTGCAACCTGAACACAAACAGTGGGATAATAAGAGTGTGTTACATATGCATATTTGGTTTTCTGATTTTTAAAAAAAAAAAATTTCCTGCGACCACCACCCCTCTTTGGAGGACAACTTTATTTTCATGACCAATTGTATTTTCAAATATAGTTGGAAATGAACCAAAAAATAATGTTGGAAGATAAAAATAAAAGATGTAACAACATACTCACTATTCATGAAAATGAACAGCAGTCTTTAGATTTTGATTGGTGTGAGTTAACTTAATTGCCATTAATTACAATTATACGAACTTGCCTTGGTGAACGGACAGTCTGGGCAACATTCAAGACAGCACACTAAATACTAAAACCATTATACAAAAAAATACATTTTAAAATCCACAAAATACCAAATTAAGCTGGAGATAAAGAGCCCTTAAAGATATACTAGGCAGGATTTACCGGTTTAAAACAGTATATGGTTATAGTTATACAGAGGGGATCTTAGGCTGCTTTCGCACCTTGAGTTGTCTCCTTTGGTCCAAATCAGGGACTTATTTTGTTCCAAAGTTGTATAACTAGAGTTGGTTCGTGTTCGCACGGCAGCAAGTGGACCAGATCAAATACTTTGTGTGAGAAAGCTGCTCTTGATTGGTCAGAATTTCCATGTGGGAAAAATCCAGGAAGTAAACAAAACGTTGAAGAAGAGTACACTTGCAAGATAAATGTGACACTTTCTAATGTCACAATGGAGGGACAACTACGCAGGTTGATTTTAGCGCTGCTCATCGTGGACTATATTGCTGTCATTGTTCATTTTAGTCAAACCATACAGTTTGAAAACGAGGCGCGGCTCCAACTAGAAAACAATGTTTTGATGCATTGGATGTGCTGAATGTGCATATTAAGGCAGTACAGGAGGAGGTGCACATTAATAATCCTCCAGGACTGTAACATGCTCATGTTGAACCCAAACAATGTGTCATGTGACTGCAGTTGGTTCAGATCCAGGTCGGACCAGTTCTCACCACAAACAAACTGCACCAGAGTTCATTTGTAACTGGACTGAGACCACCTCTCCAAGAAGGTCTTGTTTCGGTTGTTTTGGTGCACACCCGAATGCCATTGCTGTGTTCACACCTGCCCGAACGAACTGCACTCAGGGGGCAAACAAACTTGAGTTCGATTGAACCAAACAGGTCAGGTGTGAAAGCACCCTTAATTTCATTATGAGTGGCATTAAAATAGTCTTAGAAGCCCTAAATCTAACTTGCCTTCGGCTGTAGGGAACCTGAAAAGATAGCGGCCAGGGCTAGACTGTAAGCACCAACCATCCAAAAGACACAGCGCCAAAAGAATGTAAATTTAGAAAGGCAAAACGCCAAACAAGAGTGAATCTGGGGTTGGCTTTTACTTTCAGTTTCACTGGCAAGCGTGTTTATGAACAGTAGCCAACAATCCTGTGTAGTTTACCTTAAAAATGCCAAAGTTGTACCATTTAAGAGTTGAACAGCCTTGGGGAATGTGCTCTCTTTAAATTCTGTCCCTGCTGGCCCCCCATAGACCACCCCATGTCCAGGTACAACACAAAGGAAAACACGGGTTCTGTATCACACAGGCTTTTTATTTGCTGCCTGTTATTGTGTTCGACATGAAGCAGTAACTCGCACACTGGCAGTCTTTCTGTCCTGTCTTCAGCCAGATGGCTAGCTCGCACATTGTTGGAAGACAAAGCAATTTTCTCATGTGGTGATAATACGCAGATGTGAAGCCTCAAAAGACTTACAAATTAACATCCATTGTGAAGTAAATGAGGGAATTTCTAGATAAAGACTCAACTCAGTGCACTCAGACACAAAACAGGTTTGAATATTCCTTAGTAGGATGAACATCAATTTATTTGGGCACTGACATCTTTCTTTGCACGTGAATAGATTTTGCTTTTCCACCCTAGAATAAGCCAAAAGGTAAATATAGGACACTGTATAACACTTCCAGAAGTAATAGGTCGTTAGAAGGACACCGTGGTGCCACACACACCACGGCCAAGGTGTCAACCTCGGTTGGGTTCAGTTCAGACAAAACAAAAACTTTCAAACATTCAGTTGGAGCCTGTGCCCATATTTGATTTGGCACACTCTGTACACAGCACAGTGTTTTGCCAACAGAGACCTGCATGGCACTAAATATGCACCCAGAAACACTGTACTATTCGCACACCGCTCAGACTCCATCCACACATTTCAGTATGGTACATTTATGCACATACTCATGCGTCATCTTTGGCATTATCCACTCTTCACCGGTGATGAGTCCACAAGAATTCGGCAGAGCCAGTTATTTTCAGCTTGAGACGAGGCAGATGCCAAAATATAGCCAGTTCCCACCAGGTGTATTTATTTGTAGCATTCATGAAGTAGCAAGAACTCTCTAGATGACAAGGATGGCAACCAAAAAAAAGTTATGACACATACTTTTTAAGTTTTCACACAAACAAACGAGAAAGGTGTTGATATTTGTGTTTTTGGTTAGTTACGTTCAAATTATGCAACAACTGTCTCATCTGTCAGTGCTCGTTTTAGTATTTGTAACAACAAAAAATAAACTTGTAATTGTGTACTCCATTTAAGTTTGGTACACCTACACTGGTATCTGTATATATATCTTTTAAACATTAAAACATAGACAGAAAATGAATAAATAATCAGTCAAGGACAAATACAATTGCTGTTTTATTCTTAGAGGCACTGTTCACCCTAAAATCAAAATTACATATAGGTATTTTTCCTCCTACCTGAAGTGCTGTTTATCAGTCTGGATTGTTTTGGTGTGAGTTACTGAATATTGGAGATGTCAGCTGTAGAGATGTCTGCCTTCTCTCCAATATAATGGAACTAGATGCCACTCAGCTTGTGGTGCTCAAAGTGCCAAAAATGCTTTTGAAAAACTCAACAGCAATGTCTCTTTCCAGAAATCATGACCCAGTTACTCAAGACAGTCCACAGACTGTTGTGAGCAGTTTCATGTGGGAACTCTTCTTTCCCTCAACCATGTCACTGCGCAGAAGGAAGTGTGCATCTACTCATGGACAAGAGGCTTGTGCTCGTGACATTGCAAGAAGTTAACATTAATGGTGTCCTCCTTGGCTGAGCTGTAAGGTTAGCTAGCCCAGTGGGGCTAGGTGCGCCAGCAATAGGTGCACATTCCCCTGTGCAGTGTTATGTTTGATGGGTGTAGTCTGGTAGATAGCAAATAGTGCCTACATAAATTTTTGCGATGCTGGTCAGCTAGGAATGAACTAGCAGCCAGTACAGTACAGTCCTCTCTCGGCTGGCTAACATTTAGCCGTGTTACTTACTGATCCATTAGAAAGAAAGCTAGCAGGACACCGGTGTTGAAGCCTCTTTGGTCACGGAGCTCCCTCCATCTCTTGAACGCCTGACTGAGGTTTACTCTTGTTTTTCCTCTTCTTTTATCACTCTGCTTTTTGTGCATCCTCGCCTCCTCAGACAGAGGAGCTCGTTTTCTTGTGGCAGGCCGTTTTTCACTTATCTCCAAACTTTGTCCGTCTGCCATTGTGCTCCTGACTCAACTATTTCATGCCCCGGCCAGTTCCTCATAAGGACCAGCTCAAGTCCCTGATTGGCTGACCGACCAGTTTGGCAATACATGACGCATTTCCTGCCGTAAAGCAGATTTTTTTCCGTGAAAATTCGTCCCCGGTGGCAGAAGCTTATTGCAAAGATTGCAAAGCCATTAAGTAACCTATGTAAACGCTGATAGTCTGATTTTACTGTGTATACTACCCTGTGCAACCCACATTATTTTCATAATGATATATATAGTCAAAAATGCTGTCTGTTGCTACTTTAAAGGTGTATGAGATTTAGGGGGATTTAGTGACCTCTTGTGGTGAGGATCATAGATTGCAACCAGCAACTTCTCCTGGTTAGAATTTATTTTGTGTTTGTTCAGGAGGTTTTTACCAGGAGTGGAATTATCCACAGAGGTCTCTTCCTGTCCATAACAAACAGATTCCGGTGATTTAAACTGGTAAAAACGCTGAATCAAGTAATTTCTATTACTAATAGGTGACGTTGTTTTGCCTATTGGAGACGGGCCATTAGTCCAGCACCTTCTAATATGTGCTCACCTTTTGTCATTGATAAAGTAAGATCCAGACGTTCAAGACGTTTTTACCAGGACCTGAATTATCTGCAGAGAAGTCCTCCTCTCCAAGACAAATGAACCTGGTGATTTAAACTGGTAAAAATACTGAATAAAATAGTGTCAGAGTTTTCAAAATCAGCGTCGCATCACTATGGTGGCCAACGCAAAAATGCAAAGCTGGGCTGCTGTAGAAACATGGTGGTGCAACATGGCAATCTGGGATGACGACCTGTTCCCTATGTAGATATAAACGGCGCATTCTAAAGTAGCGAAAACATGATGATTCTTATTTTCAGGTGATTATTCACTCAATAAAACATGCTAATTATATCATATTCCATTTCTGCCAATATATCCCCCTAAATCTTACACACTGGACCTTTAAAACCAGATATTTTGCTTCCTAGTTGAGTGGAAGTCTTCAAAGACAGTAGTTGAAAGGGTATGCTGATGATACTGTAATATGACACACATAAACAAGCCAAGATTGCTTTAAATTTTATGATTTTTAAGGAAGTTTCTGTTGCTTTTGTCCACATTGAATATTGAAGAAACCAGGGCAGCTAGTCTGGGGATTTTTTTACATTTTATTTATTTATTTTTTGAGGCTTTAAAACATAATTGAAACGTCTGTAGATAGAGCGGTAGACAATAAATTTAGTCCCCACTCTGTCCAGATTATTTGATTTATAACTCGGTACTTGTGTGTAAATTGAGGTGTGTTCGCCACCTCTTGTCCTGTGTGTTGTGTAGTTTTGAAACGCTCTGTGCATCCGGAAGAGTTGAGATTAGGTCGATGAATCACAGTGAAGGAATGAACTTGTCGGCAAGGAGAGATGCTATCGAGATTGTAAAAGAGGGCAAACATAAGGGCAGATTGGTGGTTGGGGGAGAGAGGTAGAGTAATTGTTCTCCTGTATGTGGAGAGTGCCCGGTACCTGCTGAGAGTACATGAGAGCAGCAGTGATTGGCTACACTGTGCTGTAACCTAAAGGTCACAAGTTCTGCAGCAGTAAGGCTTAAATAAACCAGCTGCAGCTGCCTTTAGATTAAAGGGGAGGCCATATCAGACTGTCTGTGAGGCTGTTAGTGATGTTTGTACGGTACAAAGTATGAGAGAGGTCACCGAGATGAAGAGAAAAAGAAGAAAACTCTCCCATGGGAAGAGGGGTGTGGTGTGTGTCTGCAAACACAAAGCTTCATTGTTTTGTAGGAGAAAAGCGACAGAACAGTGTAATGACTCAGGGAGAGGAGGGAGAAACTTTCCCTCCAAATGACAGAGCCAAATGGAAAGCAGTCCGAACAGACGCTGGATCCACCTGTGGAGAAACTGACTTCATGCAGTTTGACCGGACATAATACAAGTCTGAGTGTGTCACTCTGCCTTTCTCTTTAGTTCTCCCTCATTCTCTCATGTCTCTTTCTGTCTGTCTCACTTGATCTGTTCCTGTTTTCCTTCTTCTCTTTTCGTCTCTTCCATCTTATCAGCAATGATTTATCTAAAGTTACAAATTGTATTTATTCTAATTATAACTTGTGGTATTTATTTAGAGAGCTTTCACATCAGGGACTCTGGCCTGGATCTGAGTACACTTGACCCCAAAGTCCAGTTTGTGTGATTCTTTTGAACACTGTGTACCATATCCATGCCCGAGCCCGCTTGAAAGTACAAGTACACCGGTACAGTTTGCATCAGGTGTGAACACCAGCTGTACCAAAGCAGAGACGTGGACTGTTATTCAATGTGACCACAAGGAGTTTTTAACCCGCTATGAAACAGTCTCAGTTTAATACTGATGTCTCTGTAGCAGATGGCAGGGCAGGCCGTTGCCGACACACCCAGATCTGGCTTTATCGGACCTGTAACGTACTAGTTTTGACTTTCTGAAGATGACCTTTAATTATAGCACCCTCTCACACTGATAAGAGTTATAATTCTTGAGCAGAAACTTCCAATAATTGGGGTAAAATGTCATGTGTCTATGATGTACCATCTTTTTGAATCATTTTTGAAGAAAACCGATAAACCAGCACAAACACAATAGACTTCAGCTCTTCTGGCTTAAACCCCTAAAAATGTGACGTCATCTGCTTATTTTTTTAATCAATCAAGCAGTTGAAAAGGACAGATGCTCCATGGGAGCACTTATTCCACTCTCTGTCTCACTGTCTGTCTTTCACCGCCTCTATTTTCTCTCCATTTCGTTTTGTATTTGCTTTTTCTTATCTAACTATATTTGGTGTTTCGCTGTTTCAATTGAATTTTATTTATACGAGGCAACAAGCTGGCAGAGCTGCAAGCAGAAGCAAAGGTTAAAGAGGGCGCTGCTTCAGAGTTCATTTTCTGTCAGGCTGCTCAGCTCGCAGCCCGCCTGTCCTGCAACCTGATGAGTCTTTCATGACTTAGTTATGATCATCGCTCATTTCTCAGGACAATTCTGTAGGCTCCAACAAGAGGAAGAAGAGAGAGATGAAAGGATCTGCATACAGTGTTGTGTGACAGAGGATATTAAACGCCCATTTAAATGGATTTCTTTATGGTGTGTGTGTGTGTGTGTGTGTGTGTGTGTAAATAACTGTGTGACGAAAATCTGTTAAAGGCGGTACAGGTTATATGGTCTATAGTGCAAAGTGGTCATGCTTAGTTTGAAATCCGTGCACACCTTCTCTGTGTGTGTTTTCTGAATGCATGGTGCATCTTGAAGAGTTGAGATCACAGCCATGAATCACGGTGAAGGAATGAACTTGTCATGAGGGAGGGGGGGGAATCACAAGAGATTGCCAAAGATGGAGAACATAATGGAGTTCTCTGTGCGTGTGTGTATGTGTGTGTTTGTGTGTGAGTGTACAGGCGCTATGCTGGTTTTATGTTGCGCATCAAAAGAAGCAAATTCACAGACCGATATTTAGTCGCATTTGCATTTTTAAGTCGTTAGAACGTCTTCATCCAAAATCTTTTATTCATGAATTTTCAAATTGTCCATAAAACTACAGCTGAAATCTCTGGTTTATATTCTATAATAAATCTAACTGATTATCCCTTTTTTATAAATATATATATATATATATATATATATCATCCAACTACATTTGCTGGCTTTATAGTTTATTGTTTCGACATACAGTACAGGCCAAAAGTTTGGACACACCTTCTCATTCAATGCGTTTTCTTTATTTTCATGACTATTTACATTGTAGATTCTCACTGAAGGCATCAAAACTATGAATGAACACATGTGGAGTTATGTACTTAACAAAAAAAGGTGAAATAACTGAAAACATGTTTTATATTCTAGTTTCTTCAAAATAGCCACCCTTTGCTCTGATTACTGCTTTGCACACTCTTGGCATTCTCTCCATGAGCTTCAAGAGGTAGTCACCTGAAATGGTTTTCCAACAGTCTTGAAGGAGTTCCCAGAGGTGTTTAGCACTTGTTGGCCCCTTTGCCTTCACTCTGCGGTCCAGCTCACCCCAAACCATCTGGATTGGGTTCAGGTCCGGTGACTGTGGAGGCCAGGTCATCTGCCGCAGCACTCCATCACTCTCCTTCTTGGTCAAATAGCCCTTACACAGCCTGGAGGTGTGTTTGGGGTCATTGTCTTGTTGAAAAATAAATGATCGTCCAACTAAACGCAAACCGGATGGGATGGCATGTCGCTGCAGGATGCTGTGGTAGCCATGCTGGTTCAGTGTGCCTTCAATTTTGAATAAATCCCCAACAGTGTCACCAGCAAAACACCCCCACACCATCACACCTCCTCCTCCATGCTTCACAGTGGGAACCAGGCATGTGGAATCCATCCGTTCACCTTTTCTGCGTCTCACAAAGACACGGCGGTTGGAACCAAAGATCTCAAATTTGGACTCATCAGACCAAAGCACAGATTTCCACTGGTCTAATGTCCATTCCTTGTGTTTCTTGGCCCAAACAAATCTCTTCTGCTTGTTGCCTCTCCTTAGCAGTGGTTTCCTAGCAGCTATTTGACCATGAAGGCCTGATTGGCGCAGTCTCCTCTTAACAGTTGTTCTAGAGATGGGTCTGCTGCTAGAACTCTGTGTGGCATTCATCTGGTCTCTGATCTGAGCTGCTGTTAACTTGCCATTTCTGAGGCTGGTGACTCGGATGAACTTATCCTCAGAAGCAGAGGTGACTCTTGGTCTTCCTTTCCTGGGTCGGTCCTCATGTGTGCCAGTTTGGTTGTAGCGCTTGATGGTTTTTGCGACTCCACTTGGGGACACATTTAAAGTTTTTGCAATTTTCCGGACTGACTGACCTTCATTTCCTAAAGTAATGATGGCCACTCATTTTTCTTTAGTTAGCTGATTGGTTCTTGCCATAATATGAATTTTAACAGTTGTCCAAAAGGGCTGTCGGCTGTGTATTAACCTGACTTCTGCACAACACAACTGATGGTCCCAACCCCATTGATAAAGCAAGAAATTCCACTAATTAACCCTGATAAGGCACACCTGTGAAGTGGAAACCATTTCAGGTGACTACCTCTTGAAGCTCATTGAGAGAATGCCAAGAGTGTGCAAAGCAGTAATCAGAGCAAAGGGTGGCTACATGTTTTCAGTTGTTTCACCTTTTTTTGTTAAGTACATAACTCCACATGTGTTCATTCATAGTTTTGATGCCTTCAGTGAGAATCTACAATGTAAATAGTCATGAAAATAAAGAAAACGCATTGAATGAGAAGGTGTGTCCAAACTTTTGGCCTGTACTGTATTTGCAGTGCCACATCGTCATGTGGAATTATTAAATCTCACATCATACCTAGGTATATTTCACTACCAGTAGGCTGATATGAACAGCTGTATACGTTATGTTCCAGGGAGAATTAACAGTCGATTTAATGAGATACTGTATGTATTTAGCATTAATACAACGCATTTGTCTTTAGCTTTTGTCAAGAGGATTTGATGTTGAGCGAGAACAATTAATCGATTAGTAGATGGACAGAAAATGAATCTGTAACTTTTTCGTTTTTGCTTCCAACTTCTCAAATGTGAAGACTTTGTGCTTTTCTTTGTTTTATATTATTGTGAATTAAAAAAAAAAAACAAATTTCCGATAAAAATTTGGAGAAGTAACCTTTGACATTTGTGTGGCATTTTTGACAGTTTCCTGATATTTAAAGGTCCAGTGTTAACACTGATTTAGGGGGATTTAGTGGCATCTATTGGTGAGGATTGCACACTGCAACCAGCTGAAACTTGTCCCGTACATGATGCCTTCAGTGTTCTTTGTTCAGGAGGTTTTTTACCAGGAGCTGAATTATCTGCAAAGGTCTTTTTCTCTCCAAAACAAACGGACCCAATGTAAAAACACGTAGCAGTTAAACGTTGAAGCAAAGGCGTTTTTTTCCCGACATTGCTCATTGTAGAGGGGCTGCTAGTCTGAGTGGGCGGAAGTTTGCTGCAGAGATCAGCCTCTCATTGGGCGGAATGAGCCACCCGCTGAAGTCCCGCCCTACCACCTCGGGTTGTGTAGCAGTTTTCAACCGTTTTCAACACGTCCTTTACTAACTTTTGCAGTGTTTGATCTTGCGGGGATGTAGCAATTTTTCTGCCATGGTTCGCGTCCTGTAGGTGATATTTTTGTGGGCGTGTTACACCAAAACCTGTTTCCCCCCGGCAATATTTTTGCAAGCGCACCGTTGCTGTGGCACCGCCCAGAACGATTGTGATTGGTTGAAAGAAGTACAAGCAGCTGGGGTGTTTTTTTCTCCAATCTCACAGTGAGAGTCGGCCCAGCCAGACCTTTCTTTTCTTGAGAAAGGTCTGGCGAGTGAGACTAAGGGGCTGCTAACTACGGTGGTGGAAGCAAAAACAGGAATGGCCCGATCTAGAGCCAGTGTTCGGTTTGTCGGTTCTGGGCTACGGTAGAAACATGGTGGTGCAATGTGGCAATCTTCATGTAAGAGGACCTGCTCCCTATGTAGATATAAACGGCTCATTCTAAAGTAACAAAAACACTGCAGTTCTTATTTTCAGCTGATTATACACTTAAGAAAATACTTAAATTCTCTCTGCCTATATATCCCCCTAAATTCTACACACTGAACCTAAATGGACTGAATAAATAATTTAGACAATAATAAGTAGAATAATTAAAATAAAAGTAAAACTCCTCGTTTGAAGTAAAGAGCACCTCTGTTAATGGCAGGAGAAATAAATCCACTAAGAAACATAGTAAGCTTCAGGAAAACTAGCAGAGCCACTACAAAGACAGCAAAGGCACCGCTTTAGTAAACCATCATCTCTGTGACAGGGACGTGTTGGAGTCGTGATTCAGCCCAGCAGGTGACCGTTGATCACATGTTTACCAAGCTGTAATGAAGATTAGCGTGTTGCAGTGGCTTAGGGAAAGAAAAGGTTCTGTTTTTACACTTTGTGTGAAGAAAAATCAGGCTTTACCACTGCTCAGACACCATGCTGAAGTTAGTTTAATAAACGCCAGCTGCTGGACACAGGTTTATAGAGTTTGCATCTTGCTGACGCAGTTTAAAGTTCTGATTGATTAGCTGCGTGTGGCCAGAGAGTTCACCATATAGGCGAAAGGACTCGGGATGACTCCATTCAAAACCCAGCACATGTCCAACAGCTATCAGTCTGATTAAAGTCACCTTCAGCGTGACTCTGAACTCCCCCTCGCTCTGTAATTGTAAAGGCAGCAGTACACTTCTAATGAAGTCTGAAATAGAAACACAGTCAAACACGGAGCTGCATACAAATGTGTGTGTGTATCCACGCTGCAGTTAAATGTTGCTCATTTATGTATGCTGGAGGAGAGAAGGGGCTGCTGTGAAAGAGGGACACAAATGGCCAAAGAAACTGATCAGATACTTTCTAATAGCCTCAGCAAAATGAGTCTGAGTTTACCACGAGATGCTAGACATTTTGTAGTGTAGCCAGGAAGTCTGAAGCCCATGTAGAGCTTTAAAAAAGGCTCTGTACATATGAACCTGCTGAGAGTCGTTTTGGCAGTAATTACACTGTGCCCTTAACGTCGCCCGGGAGAAGAATGGCAGCTCAGACGTAAAATGAGTCTGTGAAAGAGAGAGTGTGTGCCTGAGATCATAAGGAGTCCTCTGGAGTCACTGTAGTCAGTAATTCAGGCGCCTCTGTCTCTACAGCCAACAACAGGTTCTCTCTGTCACACCCTGTACACATCACTGTCCAAATGGGATCGGCCTGAGAAACACGCTGCTGTCTGTGTGTGTGTTTAAAAAATAAAGCACAGGCAAAGACAAAGTATGGTAGAGTCCGAACACGACAATAACAGTTGCCAGGTTGCCATTTAGAGCTGCATGATATTAAATATTACATTTATACAATTATTTTGACAGATATTGGGATTGCGATATGCGTGGATTTGGTCAATTTTGTGTTTATTTTCACTGTAAAAATATGAAAACAAATTCTGCTGGAGTCTGCACCAAACAAGCATGTTCCCTTACGCCTAGAATATGATTTGTAGGCTGGGGGATCTCTGTAGCACCACAGTGCTCCATTTATAATATTTTGTGACACATTTTACTTTTATGAAAAAAACTGCAGCTCCTGCGATTTGGATATTGCACTTGGCCATGTTGCAGTTTCCATAATATTCTGAATAATTGTGCAGCCCCATCGCCATTGGCATCCATTTTGAGAAATCAGCAACCAACTGCTAGCCTTTGGTTGGTAACCACTTTTTAAAATATAAAAAATAAGGACAACAAACAGCAAAACTTGCACTCCAAAATAAATAAATTATCAATATTTGTTTTGTTACTGATATTTAAATATTGCTGTTATAGTCATAACTGTAACCATCCCACGCTGCACTTCCATTAGTGCGCTTACTCGGGAAAATAGCAGAGCACATTAAGTTGTTTCACTGTGCGGTGAAAAATGATCGACCAGCCCATCACTGTTACAAACTAAAGTGCAAATTGATTAATTTGACAAAGAACCGGATGAACCTGAATGAAAAGGGACATTTTAAAAGCCTTGAGAAGCATATGTCTTGGCATCTTTAAGCTGTACGCAGGCTTATACTGCAAAACATGTACAGCGGGGTGCTCAAAGTCTCCATGACTGAGTGCCAATTTAGGGAGCCAACATATGATTAAGGGCCACACAGGAAAAGTGCAGGTGCGAGCTGGCCACCGAAATCTCTGCCTTTAGCCAACAGTACTAACATTGATGACACCACATCATTCTCGCGACACTTGTGAGGAACCACTAGTTGCCATATAACTGATAGCTTTCTACAAGTTGCCCCCGGACGCAGACTGGCCAATCATAACGTAGCATCAGGCCGGCTCAGACCAACACAGCTGTGCTCCATTGACTCTAATGCAGTCGTTTCAGATTTCCTTCATTTTCAGGCTGGTTTTGTGGATTTGGAGCTAAATGTTGTGTCTGGGGCACGTCGTGTATTAATGATACTCGTTACCTGGAGAGGTTGGAAAAAGATATGCGTTTCCTCCCTGTTCCAAAACCAAAATCAAACCCTGAAAAGTGTAGGGTTAGCTAGCTAGCTACTGAAGATACAGCCTACTGAATGTATACACATGCTACTTTTGCCTTTTAATGATTATAACAGTGAAACAAAGAGCGACCCTGCTGTACAGGAACCAGTGAAGGGAAGCAGGGAAACTTTGCTGATATTCAACCAGCTGTGTGTCATCACACTGTGCACAGATGTACGTTGTTTGACTTACCATGGAGATCCCTGCCTATCCGGGAACACCGTTCATCTGCACACACTGCGATGCCACACAACTGGGTCAATATCAGCGAAGTTTCCCTTTATATTCATTGTCTTGTGTGGCGATCAGCAGTGATGTGGTGGTTCACTTTTACACTGTGATCTGTAGCCTATAGTTCAGCTTTAGCTTCTAACTATCTTTGTCTTTTTAACCTGTTGTTGCTGCTGAGTCAGTTTGACATCCTGGATATATCCTTCAAACACAGACTGTAGACCCCTCTGTCTGCTTCTCTCTGGAATCACTGATTCATTTTTCAAAAAATATGACAATATTTCTTCAGGGAGTGCAGTTAGTTACAGTGTAGGCTCCATGCTTACTCTGACAGCTTGTCGGACCATCACAAAGGGGCGGGGCTTAGCGAGAGGTCAATTGGGCTGCAATTTGAGCAACAATGATGTACAACAACCTAGACATAAAGGATCTGATATAAATTGCGGTCGGATCAAATCCTCACACACCTTGTTTAGTGTCATAAGTTCAACCGTTTAACGTGACTTTCCTATGTATTTGCTATCTATCTTTGTTGCTATGCTTCTTAAACCATCAACACAACATCAAAATGCATCTTAGAGTCTGTTCAGCATTCAGGCTCAGAGCCACACAGAGGTCTAATCAGCCCCAGCTATCAAATCAAAGACCAAGTCCACTTTACCGGCCTGATTTTCTCTCTCTGATAGCAGCAGGCCAGAGGAATTTGGGTCAAGGTTTTCGGGCTGATAGTATCTCCTCTTGTCTTTAATTCTGCAGAAACATGGCACGAAAAGCAAACCTTCCCTCTAACTCCCATGGGCCTGGTCATGAATCAGATACTGGAGATAAACAGCAGAGCTCACGCAAAGGCGCAGAGTGTGAGATGTTAACAATAACTTTTGCAGTTTTGGGTTTTAATAAACCAACTTTGAGCAGAAGAGCTGAACATAGATGGAAAGCCATTAGAAAACACTTGAGTTTGCCTAACGTTAAGTGTCATCATCTGTTGTGAGGCCTCTTTTTATGGGCTGGCACACTTGTACATGTTATATGTACTATTATTAACCGGTAAATTAGTTACACCTGTACAGTGTAATTCAATCCAGAACATCAGCACTCCAATAAATCCTACTTTTATGAGCTTCTCTAGGCCGTACATGGTGCTGCAGTTGATTGCATCATATTTACATGTATAAAGGTCATAGACAATCAGAGATCAGTTCCATACTTTACTAGAAATCAACATAATGTCAAATCACCATGTGAAAACTTTTAGATAGTGTGAAAGGGGTCGTTTGTAGTGATGTACCGACAGACTTACCACCTGAATCTGCAGGGTCTTCAGCTCATTGTTTAACTGTGCAGTCCACAACTTTACTGTTTTGGTTCACTCTCACCTCTCCCATAGCGTTTTTATTTTGCCGCAGCAGACAGAAAACAAGCTTGAGAAACCCACTTTACACTACCTGCTAGGCTCCAAACAGCAGACAGACACGGTTAGAGACTAGCTGGTGGATATAGTGGAGCATTTAGTGGCTAAAGAGAAAGATATTTCCCTCAGGAGATGGTAGAGATTTGAATCAGCTACAGGAGAGTGAATATTGGACTTGCATTCATCCCGTGGACACAAACAAAACTCCAAATGAATTATAATGTTGCTGCTCTGTGTAAATAAGCAACTGTATGCTAACAAGTTGCCCATATTCACTTAAAAAGGTGATGATATGTCTATGTTGCATTCACAGCTTATTTTTAAAGAAATCAGGTACAGGTTTAAGTCTTTTAATACCCAGTGTTTCTCATACATTGATTCATTCGTGGTGGCCCTTTGTCTACTTTGACTCTGATACAGTCGCCTGTCTTTGTCTGCAGGCACCACTCTATAGCCTCACTTAATGTCCCACCCACATAAACGCAGTTTGAACTTTTAATGTTGGGGGTTAAAGAAAATCTAGAGGAACTGTCATGTGTACAACTGAGGCTTTGTTTACATGAATATTAATCGGGATACCAGCTCTAAGGTGCATTTTCATATCCCGACTAATGTGTCCAATGAGTGATGGCATATTGCGACAATTACCAGTGAACCTGAACTTGCACAAACTGCAAAACTTAACAGTAAACCAGATACGGATCCCAGTTTCTCCAGAGTCGACGAGCGTTGCCGGCTCAGAGCACTGTTGGAGTATACTGGTCTGATATTCAGAGCACCACACTCTCAGAGCGGCAGAGCTGTGAATCTGTGATGAACTGAACCATTTGTTAATTCATATAGAAACAGAACATTATATTCCTTCAACCAGCAGCACTCTTATTTAAGCCTAAAGAGTCAGATTTGATTTAGGAATGGAACTATGGCCACCAGCTAAGGGCAGCAGGAGCTGTCTGTTCCAATGCAGGGATTTAAGTTAGTAAATTAAAGACCTCAAAAAAGTTATCTTGTTATCTTGGTTTATTATTCTATCAAGGTTGATATTCTTACTTATTATTCATTCATTACCTAAATGTATAAAAAGTATAGATAAAATAAAGACATTTAAAATCCCTCGTGCATTTTTGGCTTCGTCCACTGGGTGGTTCCAGTGAGCTCCCACAACTAATCCAAACTGTGTCCTGTGGTTACACGTCACGAGTAACAGCCTATCAACACTGAGCTGATAACGTGCCGTTTGTTTAGTCGTTACTGGAAGTAACTTAAGTTGTATGAGAACAAGAACTGCACAGAGAGAAAGAGGAATTGAGAAGGTGTGTGGACACAGCGAGATATGACCAGATGATAATACTTTCTAAAAATCCAAAAACCTGCTGATGCATATTCAGCCCATGCTGGACCCGTTCATGTGAGTCAGCTGTCACCCTTTTTGTCTCTGTGAGAATTGCACTGTAACCTTGGCCTTCATGATCAAGTAAAGTTTTTGTACCGCATCAAAACTTAACCCACATCAGATTTTTAAGCCGCTTTGTCACATCCACTAACTGTGTCTTCTTCTCCTCTGCTCTCCAGTACTTCGTCCTGCTGCTGTGTATCTTCCTGTTGGAGATCCTGGCCGGCGTCCTGGCTTATATCTACTACCAGCAGGTAATCCCCCCCCTAAGGCAAATGACAAAAGAGTTCTTTGAAATGTATCTCACAATGCACCCTGGGATTTGTAATGTATGTTCGAATGCATGTTTGGAATGACGGCAGTGTAGTTGACAGATGTAGGAAGACGAGACACAGTAAAGGTTTGTCATATTATAATGCAGTCGTAACTGAAATGTGTTGGTGGATTACAAAAGGGAATCTCATGAGTTTTTTTTGTTTGTTTGTTTGGATAAATTATCCAGTCTGTTGTTACTGAAGTAAATAATAAAACTATCACAAGTCAACCACAATACAAAAATGTATCATCTGATATTAAAACCTAATATCTGTGTGTGTGTGTGTGTGTGTGTAGCAGCTCTGATGTACTAGACTAAAACAATCAATATGCTTGACACATGTTTTGTGCCTCCTTAATCAGAGCACGTAGTCAGAGGAGTTGTAATAAAACACAGACGACTGTTTTCAGTTCCCACGTGGCAGCTGCTACGCTGTAATATCAACCACAACAGAACCAGCACGATAAATCAGATTGCGGGCGAGAAATATGAGACAGCCCATTAAAAATACAAATATCAGACTGACCATATTACTCATGATACATTTAGTCCAAATGGAATGAAAAATGCCTCCAGTGGTACACATAACAAGGCTGAATGCACTGTGTCAGAGTCATTTAGAAGCATTTTGTTGTGCTTTTGGATTGAGCCACACTCAGACAGAGCTGTTCCTTTTAAAAACAAAGAAATGAAGCACTCTGCTGACAAAGGTCAGAGACTAAAGAGAGTGAAAATACCGCTAACGACTACAAAATGCACTCAGTTAGGCTCACAAGTGATTGTTTTATCTTATGCAGTCCTGTTGATGTAAAAACTAAACTAAAATTGACATTATATTTATGACTGACTGCATGGCAAGCAAATGAGAGGCTTTTTTTTTTTAACTTGCGTTGTATTAACACAACATTGCTCTCCACCGGCGTCGCTCCCACCCCGACAAATCTCAAAGCCTGGTGGCTTGTAGCTCAGCAACAGGACATTTTTTCAGTCTGGAGGTGCACTGCTTTCATTATAGCGGCCTCATTCATAATACACAACTCGTCTGAACATGAGCAGTCGCTGAGCTCCACGGCTCTCTCCTAAAGCTTTAACTCCCGTACTCGCTTCAAAAGATTGTTGCATTAATTAAGTGTTGCTAAAATCTCTAAAGCCTCTCTTTTTGCCTCCCTCTGTTCTTCATCCATTTTTATAATTTCTCTTTATTCTCTCTGATAATTAGTTCAGAGCTTTTTATTTCAAGATGACTAAAACCTCATGAAACCAGCATGTAACTCACAGGAAAACACACTTATCACATAGAGCAAGCTGCAGATTCTCCACACGTCAACTTATGCTGGGTTCACACCACACAATATCAGCCCGATTCTAGCCCTACGCAGTGTCGTACGGTGTTGGCTCAGATCGTGAACGACAATGAGTGCCATACACGATAATCCATCGTTTCATCTCATGTAGTATGTCATAGTACATGCAGTATCTGGGACACGTCACGATGTCCTGACAGAAAGTCTAGGATGTTTGATTTTCTTTTTGTCGTTCATGACTTCCCCCGTCATAGCCGTCACTCTGACCAATAGAAACACAGAGCGATCTGCTGCCGTAGACAACTGTGCGGCAACAACACCCCAGAGTTTTAGATATTTCCTCTACGGACGTTACCACACAGAGTAAAAATGGAAAAATGAGGGCGTCAAACAGCAGAGGCACTTTATCAACCCGCTGAGTACTGCCATTAGCATCAAGCTAGCAAAGAATGTTATTACTTCATAATGGAGATGGACAAAAAGTATTAAAATTAATAATAATAATTAATAAATAATGGCGGGGCTTTTACTCACCACAACTGCAGCGGGTATCAGCTTAATTTTAAAACAGACTGAATTATAAACAGGCCGTTATTTATTATTCCCTCTCTATTTTTCTATTTTTACTTTTTATCCGCTCCTGTTTGCCTTAAAGTTAAATGCATCGCGCTATCATTTCAAACTCAACACTTCCTGTATTTGTTTTAAACGAAAAGCCCCTCGTCATTTTGGTTGAGAGAATCCCTTCATTTTATAAAAATGTTTTTATTGTGAAAAATTGGCAGGAACTTATTGTGGAGGATTCAGTGACTTGCATAGTTTGCATTTGGTACTTCAGATGTAGCTCCGCCCATCTGGTGGCGCTTTTTATGTTACTTCAAAAACATTTCGGCTGGCACATGATCAGACACAGGGTCCGAAATAATAGTAATGATAATAAAAACAGGACAGGAACAACCCAATGACATCACACACATCGTGAAAGACAACCAGGGATGATTGACTGCGAACCAAAGTGTAGTCTGTCATGTCTGTCAGCCAAGTCACGGCACGATATTATGACTCCACAATCACCTGATCTGACATAAGGACTGTCGAAACAGACAAAAATGTCACGTAGTGTGGGCTGCACACATGTCCAAAGAATGCTATTAATACCTGACTAATATGAGCATATCCCACATTGCATCATTAGGAAATGTTTCATTTGGGAAAAGGCGTAATGCAGAATATCCAAACTTGATGTGCTGTTGACTGAATGCTGCCATTTTCAGAACAATAGTGGAATATTAGTGTGCTTGAAACGTCGTCAGTGTTGCCTCCTTCAGGCAAAGAAAGTAATAGCTGCTCAACTTTTCTCCGCCGCTGATGGTAATGAGTGCTCCATCTGCCATTCTTTCTGTTTTATAGCTGCTGTTTTCATTATGTGAGGTTTTACATTTCATAGTTATGCTGTCTGATCTGTCTTTGTATGGCCTGAAATGAACATAAATCTTTGTCGGGTGCTTGATTAGCAGACTGGTGAAGCCAAATGAGTCCAGAAATAGTCACTTGTCCAAAGAAAACTATTCTGCAAGTTAACAAGAATGTGATCAATTTTAATTTCAGATGTTTAGCAATCAATTCACCAATCAACATTCACTTTTTTCTTTTCCTTTGTATCCCAAACGTAAAGTTTGTTTCTGGACAAAGTTTGGTTGAAAAGTTCTTCCCCGAGGCGCCCAGTAGGTCAGTGGGTAGAGCTGGCGCCCCATGTACAAAGGCACTGTCCATGTTGCAGCGGTCTTGGGCTCGATTGCAGCCCATGACCCTTTGCTGCATTGTGTCCCCTCTCTCTCCCCCTTTCACGCTTGAAACTGTCCCGTCATTAAAGGCAAAAAGCCCCAAAAATAATCTTTAAAAAAAGTCATTCTCTTTTCAGAGTAATTAACAGTACAGTTTGAGTGAACTGAAGACACTAAAGAGTAGTGTGATCTGTACATTTTGCAAAATATGGTGTCAGTTTTTCTGAGGCTCCGTTAAAATACCTGCATTTTCGACAGCTGGTGTTTCCCACCCCTCAAAACTTCTCTTCTAACCAGTCATCATGTATAAGTTTACATTAAGAAAGATAAAATATCATTTTGATGCACTGATTAAGCATCCCACTTGTAGGTAGGCTATGTGGGCTCAATTCGATGTCACAGAAATATCACTGACCAACAATTTGTCGTTCTTTGTGGTGTCAAAATATTCTGAACACAGCTTGTTTGCCTGATGAAGTTCTAGTTACCAAAACAAGCAGCATTAAAATCAATATTTTAAGCAAGTTAGACAGTGTGCAGGAGTTTTTCTTCCAGTCGTGCTCTGTTCATCTCTCTGTTATGCACCTGTTGGGAAGTAGATGTGCCAAGTATTCCTTTGTTCTGGTCAAAATATTCTGAAAAACAAGTTTCAGATCATATTTCTCACCTGATTCGTTTCCGTTGCTCTTTGTTTTATTGTTGCTCAGCAATAAAACACACCATGTTGTTTCCACCTTACAATTTAAAGATCCTTAACACACCAAAGTCAATCAATCAATCAATTTTATTTATAAAGCCCAATATCACAAATCACAATTCAGAAGAACGATCATCTGAGGAGTCAGTGAAAGCAGCATTGGCCTTGGCTGGCAGAGGTCATGACTTGAGATTTAATCAGTCCTTGCTCGTTCAGTCAGTGTTGTTGCTGTGCTACGTTAATAACAGTGAGTGGGCAAGTGGGAGTCAGGGATTCATGAGCACTCAGACGTTTGACAGTCTGACCCGCTGCATACCAGACACTAAAAAGAGTCATTCAGAAAGATTTATTTGTTTATTTTTGCCCTTCACTACCCAGCAGAAGTATGCTCATCAACAAATTCTTACATTTTACGAGTTTAAATTTTTTAAGATGTCAAAAACCAGCCCTGAACAAGATAAATATTGCAGCTGTAGCAGTCACATGTTGTCAGAACAGCACATGCTATAACGGTCCCTACCTGCAGATGGCACACATTTACCTGTCAACATCTGCAGGTCTAAACCGCTGCTGTTGTTACTTTTCTGTAGAGTAGCTGGTCCAGGTTGGACTGGAGCTGCAGGGTTCAGACCTGCAGCCCTGGTTTCATAGCCGTCGCCTCAGTAGATGCTTGAACTCATGTTTGCTTTTATTAGTATCTGCTTAATGCCACATAATGCTGTTTACTCACACACCGGCTGTTTCTACTTATTGAGCCATTTTAAACCTCGGATTGCTGTTTTCACCTCGCTGCCGCAGTGTTTCCAAAACTGTCAACAGGTAAAATGAAAAGCTAACCCCCTCCCTCCCTCCTGCTTCCTCATCCTCTCCTTTCCTCTTTGTCTTCACCTCCCGTCTCTCATCTCTCTCCGCCCCTCCCTTCCTCTCTTCATCATTCATTCCCTTGATATCTCCTTCACGCTTTGATTTACAGTGGTTTCCCAGCTGGCTTGTTGCCATAGAAACTGAGCCCCCCAGACCTCGCACTCCTCCAGCGAGCGTTTTCTGCCACTGGTCTAGAGAACAAAAAAAAAATCACAGACTTCCTCTGCCATCGCCCCGGCTCCGTCCTCATCTGCTCCTCTGTTGTTAGGTCCTGCTGTCCACGTCGTGTATCGTCAGGAGGGCCTTTAAATTCTGTGTGCCGTAAATCTCATCAGGAGCAGAGTCAGCAATTACAACTCCTTTTAACACTTGGCCATGCTCTGTGCTGGCCTGAGGTATTTGTGTTGCTTTTTAGTGAATGTATGTGTCTGTGTGTCTCAACAGCTGAATGAGGAGCTGAAGCAGAACCTGAGAGACACCATGACACAGAAGTACCAACAGAGCACTCACGAGCACATCACCAGGGCTGTGGACAAGCTGCAGCAGGAGGTGAGTGTCTGCATACCAGGATGGATAGATGGATGGATACAACCACCTATTTCACAAGGAAGAGGTTAATGTCATCTTATTTTGAATGTGCAGTCACACCCACAGTTTTTCTTTGACCCAAAATACTGGACAGTAGTTGTTGAACCAGAGCTTCTAAGTAAAAGTCACATGGACTCACACGTGGCCTGTTGATTGGACAGTGTTTTGGTAACCTATCATCCCATCAGATTAGAGATTTTGGTGATGAGGGCGAGTCAAAACAAATCCGATTCCAGTCGCTCTGACTTCAGCTAAGCATGATGGGCTTGTCTGCACCCGGTGCTGTAATTTACCATCTCTTTTGCTTATACCCGTTGACAGCACATGAAGGAACGGATAAATCTGAGCAGCAGTCGAGACTCCAGTTAGTTCATTTTTTATGCTCAGTGTTTTAAATATGAGACGCCCCGGGCTGTCAGACACCAACATTTATTCTTTGTTCTTTCTTCTAAACTTTTCAAAAATTAGTTTGGACTTGTTACATTTTTGGGAAATACGTTTAGGTCCAGTCCCATTTCATATTTTTACCCCTTACCCCTCTTTTTCGAGTGCCCCTTTGCCTCTTGGAACAGAGATACAAGGGGTAGTGGTTGAAAACTTCAAGACCCTGATGCGTCATCGTTGTGCTGCTGTATACGTAAACAGATGTGTTATTGCGAGTATGCCGACATCTGCAGTTTTTATTTCTTTTGCGGTTGTCAAGACGCTTGTGATTGTTCCTAACTTAAGTTTGAGCGGTAACAAGTGCAGCAACTTCACTGCTGGACTTAAGTTAAATTTCAAGTGTCATTTACCATCTAAAGGGCTAATGTGACATGGAAATATGCCAAAATGCGTGACTATCATGCCCACATCAGCAATAACAATGTAACATTAGTTAGCTAGCTAGTTAGCCACCAAGATAACAGCATATTAGCGATTTCTAAAAGAAAAGGACCAATACATTAAGATTCAAGTAAGATAACACGATGGTTATTTAATTTTTAAATCTGTTTGAAGAAGAAAATAAGTTTGTGAGTTTCTGTTGTTGCTCATGCAGCCATCTTGCCATTCATATTTACTGTACAAATATCAGAGGTGTATTGATCTCCTGATGTAACCATCGGTAAGAAAACAAATAAGCACAAAATGTCAAACTGTGTCTCCAGCAAATTGCATTTTGAGTCTTTTCTTTAGTGAAGTGTGGTATTCAAATGCTTTATCCGCTGGGATAAAACAACTTCTGATGCTTCACATTTCTTTTTATACTTCTTTGCTGCCATCAAAACTCCCCATCTAAAGATAGAAAATGTGTCTTCCTCTGTCTCCCGTCAGTTCAAGTGCTGTGGCAGCAACAGTTCATCCGACTGGGCTGAGAGCGTCTGGATTCGCTCCAGAGACGCAAACAGCAGGATGGTGCCTGACAGCTGCTGTAAGACTCCCACTGAGCTCTGCGGCCGCAGGGACCACCCATCCAACATCTACAAGGTGGAGGTGAGAGGATGAAGGGTGCCGAGGGGGGGCGTCGACGGGGTGGACTTCTCAGTGCCGGCGGCTAGATCGGTATTTCTGTCATGTCTCAGTATGTCAGCGTTGAGATTGTGTGGTGTCAGAGTAGCAGAGAGAGAAGAGCCCTCATATCCGAGCTGTATACATAACATTTGTTTGCAGTGAGACTCCAGCAGCCCTCCCACATCAACTGATGCAACATGAAGACACTCTTTGTTTTTCATTTAGGGTGGCTGCATCACCAAACTGGAGAAATTCATCCTGGACCACCTGAAGATCATCGGAGCGGTGGGCATTGGGATTGCTTGTGTACAGGTGGGCAAAGAACTTTTTCAAGAAGTCGCTTGCACATAAACAGAGATTTATATCCTAAACTATGTTTTCCTTCCCCACCATCCAATCCCCAGGTCATAGGCATGGTGTTTACATGCTGCCTATATCGAAGTCTAAAGGCAGAGCCGTACTAAGAGCAGCAGCAGCAGAAGAAGAAGAAGAAAAGTGTGTGGGTGAAGGAGGTAACTTCATCACCGCATGCCATACTCAAATAGCCCATAGGTTCTTTTCTTTGCCTTGCACATAGGGGAAGGAAAATTTGGCGAGGGATCAAAATCGCACATCTGAGGATCTCATTTTGGTAAACAAAGGGTGGAAAAACACTACAAGGTTTCTTGAAGTAATTAGGCACTCAAATTGCAGTCTCAGCTATATCTTCAAGATCACAGCGCTGTGAGAAAAAAGCCTCAGAGAGCAACTGATGGGAATTTTAACACAGATTGTGTAAATTAGTGTGGGACAGCCTCCCTGGGACTCAAAACATTGTAGTTTTCTTCCACTCCGATTCCCTCGATGTACATTTGTTTGCGGACCAGGTGCTTTGCCGGAGAGTGCCGTAAAGACCATCGGAGTAAAACTGGCACTTCGCAGGAAGTGTTAATCCCGGCCGCCGCAGCAGCAGCAGCAGCTTCCCCTTCCCCAGCAGCGTGGTTTAACAAGCCTACCTCTGGGGCCCTCTTCAACTGCAGCAGCATTTTGTTTCCACCTTAACTAGCCAGTCATGCATTTTAATTATTTGTTCGATAGAGGCCTTTTAAACTTTTGAACTGTTAGTCTTTATATTTTGTAAATGATTGTTTTCTGTAACACTTGAGGTGCTTTCTTATGAGCTATTATTTTTGCCTTCCCAGCAACACGTCAGCGTTTGATCATGATTTTAATCAACTCTGCCACCCTGACGACCTCCTGAGAAGCACACAGTATCTGCTGAGTGAGGGGTCACGAGTTAGTGCCTTCCTCAACAGCGTAACTGGTGCCATTTGACACGGCAACGACAGCGTTTTAACCCTGAGGTGTAAAGGCTGATGTTAATGAAGTGATTATGTAAATGTTACAAGCAGTGCCATTAATATCGCTCATAGGAAAGTGCCTCATGTTTGCTTCTTTTTTTATACAAGGGATTTATCCACTGATGCCAAAGTTGTCGACCGTAACTTTGTGTGAGGACCTACTGTATCTCTTCCAGCCTTATTCACGTATATACTGATGTCTGCTTAGATTGTTTTCATAAATGAAGATTTTGTTTTTACTTTTCTATAAACCATGAATATATTATTGTATTTAACAAGACACATCGGTAGGAAATGATAGTCACTCACTGTTGGCGATGATCTTTTCCCGTGTGCCTCAAAGAGGACACTGAATTAATCTGCTGTATTTCTGTCTTTGTGATAATCCAGGAGTTATTCTAGTTTGAATAAACGTTGATCGACACTACATTTTGCTTCTGCTGTGTTTGCTTCCTCAGGAAAAGTCAGGCGGCAGTTTGCAACATGAGCGGTGTAAAAAGAACATTTTTCTTTATTCAGTGTGAGAGATTATGATTTGTAAAAACGCTAACTGACAAATATACCAAATATTGTAATAGTTGTTAAAGGAGCAGTGTGTGAGATTCATGGGGGGATTTAGTGGCCTCTAGTGGTGCGGACTGCACATTGTGAAGAGATGAAACTTCTCCCGCAGACTTCTCCAGAATTCCTTTAGTGGATATTAATCCTGAGCTGAATTATCCGCAGAGGTCTTTTCTCTCCAGAACAAACAGACATGGGGTCTCATTTATAAACGCTGCGAACACACAAAACGAGGCCTGAAAGAGGCGTACACCACTTCCCAAGCAAAAGTTGTGATCTATAAAAACAGATTTGACGGGAGAAACTTTGACCCGGGCTTATGAACATTTTGGAGACGGGAAATTGGCGACACAGATGGTGAGGTAGAAGCTTGAGAGTAGAAATTGGCAAATACTCTTTGCCACACGCCATTTTTGGCTTTTGTTCATACGCACATTTTTAGTACAGATCCTACGCATTGTTTTATAAATGAGACCTCTGGTTATTAAAACCGGTAAAAACACTGAATAAAGCAGCAAAATGTCAGTGCCAGAGCCAGTGTTTGGATTGTCTGTTCTTAGTGAGTGTAGAAACATGGCAATGCAAAATGGCAGACTCCGTGGACAAGGACCTGCTCGTTATGTAGAAAAACGGCTCATTCTAAGGTAACAAAAACACAGCAGTTCATATTTTTAGGTGATTATACACTAAAGAAAACATTTATTGTATCATCCTAATCCTTCACTAAGTCCCACCCTCTGACACAGACGGGTCAATCATAACGTAGCATCAGGCCGGCTCAGACCAACACAGCTGTGCTCCATTGACTCTAATGCAGTTGTTTCAGATTTCCTTCATTTTCAGGCTGGTTTTGTGGATTTGGAGCTAAATGTTGTGTCTGGGGCACGTCATGTATTAATGATACTCGTTACCTGGAGAGGTTGGAAAAAGATATGCGTTTCTTCCCTGTTCCAAAACCAAAATCAAACCCTGAAAAGTGTAGGGTTAGCTAGCTAGCTACTGAAGATATAGCCTACTGAATGTATACACGTGCTGCTTTTGCTTTTTAATGATTATAACAGTGAAACAAAGAGCGACCCTGCTGTACAGGAACCAGTGAAGGGAAGCAGGGAAACTTTGCTGATTTTCAATCAGCTGTGTGTCATCACAATGTGTGCAGATGTACGTTGTTTGACTTCCCCAGAGATCCCAGCCCATCCAGAAACGGAGGTCCAGATGCTGGCAGCAACACAGGGGCGAATCCAAACACGGTTCATCTGCACACACTGCGATGCCACACAGCTGGTTCAATATCAGCAAAGTTTCCCTTTATATTCATTGTCTTGTGTGGCGATCAGCAGTGATGTGGTGGTTCCCTTTTACACTGTGATCTGTAGCCTATAGTTCGGCTTTAGCTTCTAACTATTTTTGTCTTTTTAACCTGTTGTTGCTGCTGAGTCAGTTTGGCATCCTGGATATATCCTTCAAACACAGACTGTATAGCAAAAGGTCAGTTGTCTTCCATTTCTGCTAGTGTATCCCCCTAAATCCGACAGACTGGACCTTTAAACAGCAGCACCGCTGAGCGACGTCCTTCACCTCACAGTTATCAGTTCATGTCATCCCAAAAACTGCCAAAAAAAACCATTGTGTAAAGACAGAACCATGTGCCTGTAACCAGTGGCCCTTACACAATTGGCACCAGCTTACAGGTGCATTAGTGTATTAACCCACAGTCAATTCCCTAATGTTACTGTACTGTAGTGATTTGGGATGTGAGCCATATTACTGACAGCTGCTGCTGTAGTGTATTACCTATACCATGACAGCTATATGGTGTGTAATGGGAGTTATTCTGCTGCTGGGTGCGAGACCAGCTCATTTGACCCCGTGTACATTTGAGAGTGACTGTGCATGGGTGTCATTACTGCGAGTGGCAGCAGTTACTGCGTGCAAACACAGGGAGGCAGCACCCGCCAGGCTTTCACCACCATGACACCGCACTGATGAAAACAGCTGGTGAGAGTGTGTGCAAAACACCCAGAGGCGATTGAGGATTACCCCCTCCCTAAACACACTCGTGTCTAATTCAGAATGGCAGAAAAGCTTTAATATGGTGTCCCAAAGTGTTCAGGAAGAGGGGAAATGGAAATGTGGCTTTTTAAATGTGCACACAATAAGAAATATCACCTGGACGTTGAACTTTACCTGCTTATTTGTTTGTGTAAAACACACAATTCATCCATCCAGAAATATGCGTCTCAGTGTGCTAGAAATGAGCTGGGAAAAAAAAAATCAAATGGCAACTGGTCAGCTCACAGCCACAGACTACTAATTGGTTTCCGTTGGGACCGCTAACAATGCAAATGAAGCCATTTCTCTGTGAGGTAAAAACATGCGCCCTCTGTGTAACACGTGGTGAAATGAAACAACAGAAATCCGTGTGTATTGTCACAGCACCCCTTGAAGGTGCTCTCACAGCACACCTCGTGAAAGCTGAGTCATCCCTGGCAAAATGAGCGGGTGAGTTGTGTTTTTTTATTTCCTCATAGGGAGGGGGGGGGGGGGGGGTTGAGCAGTTTCCACTGGAGTGAAAGTATTTCAGCACATGGCAGTTTTTAACAGGGCTCTTCTCCAACGAGCAGACATCTGTGGAATGCGAGTCCTGCTCTTGACACAGCCTCTGCCTTTGCTTGTTGCTTGAGTCTGACTTTAAATAGACGACAGAAATTATGACAAGCCTTTGAACAACCAGTGTGTCCCAACCGATTGTGCCCCACTGATGAAAACCATAATAAATCTCCCTCCTCCTCCTCGCCAGCCGTGCAGGCCTCCCCTGCCTGCTCTGCCTGCTTGCTGTGACAGCCCGCATTCAGGCTAACACAAGGGGTATGTTAATAATGCCAGTGCATGACATTTCCAAAATATCTCCTCCAATACTCAGTTGTCCATTCAGTGCACATGTCACCCGCCCGCTGCACCTCGACCTGTTGGCCCATCCAGCAGACAGATATGTTATTTTCAGTCCGGGGGGGCTTGTACGCCCATCTCCGTCCACCTTTTTTCCTGGGGGGTGATTCTGTGCAGACAGGGAGCTGTGCTACAGTTTGCAGCTGGTGACAGTAGGAAGAACATGCAAGCGTTTGTTCCCAGGGTCACCCAAAGGCAGGGGAACCCAAGGGTACAGGAACCTGTGTGTGGGAGTCTAATTTTAGGTACATTAACATAATTTTCTACCTTAACTTTATTGGCTGGGGACACCTCGGCTGCTGAGGAATTTGTTGTTTCTGATTTGGTTTCACAGCAGTTACATAAATCACGAGCTAAAACGGTTTCTGTCGGCGCGGGGGTCGGGTAAAGGGTAAGGTTAGGTAAGTATAGTTAAGTTTAGTGTTTCCTAAAAGGAAATAAGCGTTAACACTGCAGAGGTTCCCAACCTGTGGGTCAGGACCACCCAAAGAGGTCGTGAGATAAATCTGAGGGGTCGTGATGATTAATAGTAGAGAGAAAACAATATTGTCTGCTGCTCAATATAGTGTTTCATTTTTCAGCCTTTCCTCTTTTTTATGTGGTTTACTGGATAATTCTTCCTCCTCATGCCCCTAAAAAATAAATCAATCTTAAATTAAATGACCCTTTAGCTCTCTGGCTCTCAACCTGGGGGTCCCGACCCCCATTACGGTTCGGACATACTTCCTTCGTTGAACATTCATGGACAGCTGCGGTCACACAAACATGCACGTGGTTCTATTCATAGTACAACTGTGGGTCCATGTCAGCCCTTAGCAGTAAAGGTGAGGGCCAGGAGGTGAGCGTACGGTCCTCCTAAAGCCGACATCGGGTGAAAGTGAAGCTAAGAGGACGCTGCCGGATCTGGAGTGAACGGCTGATTTTATGGGGTGTAAGAAAACATTTTATAAAAATATACAGGAGGCCTGTATCTCCGTATGTCATTTATTTTTGTAAAGAAAAGCAAATGAAATTGTTATTGTTATAAATTCAGATAATAATTCAAGATATAAACCTAAAAAAACTCACAGAATAAAGGCACAGTGAAAAGCTGAACACAAGTTGTAACCACAGAGCCTTAACTCTGTGATAAACAGCCTCGCTCTGCATTAGCAAAGTACACAGTTAAAACAACTGTAGAGAACAATGGACAAGCGACATGGAGAAAACATTGAATGTGTCAAAAGAGAAGCCCATACAGTACATTTGACTGTTAAACATTTTAAAAATACAGACAGAATTGTATTTAAGTTCCTTAAAGTCTTAGGAAAACTAATCTCTTAAGAAATATTCACAGAAAATGTGGGTGAATTGCTGGACGAACCTACTGAACACAGACACAAAACAAACACAAGGACACACAAAGTGGCCACAAAGAGACACAAAACCTCAAAAAAGAAATGCATAACAACTACAAAGAGATGTTAAACCACCACAGAGTCTTTGTGTTTGGCTCCTGTGTGGGAGAGGTGGTGGGACCCTTTGCATATCTGTGCCCAGGGGCCTGTTGTCTCATAATTTGCCCATGACAGGAAACAATCTGCTCTAAATTCATGGATGAATTACTGGACGGGTTTACTGAGCACAGGCCCAGGGGCCCACCTGGACTTGAAAAAAATGAAAATGACCACAAAGGGATGCAAAGGAACTGCAAAGAGACACAAACTAACTACAAATACGAGCACAGCAATCACAAAGAGACACTGAATGACAACAAAGAGACACAGACAACTAGAAACAGACACACAACAACCATAAGGACACACAAAACCACAAAAAAGTTGCAAAACGACCACAAAGAGACACAAAACCACTACGAAGAGGCACAACACAACCACACAGAGTCGCTAAATGACTACAAAAAGAAACAAAATGACCTAAGGGAGCATTCACACCAGGATAGCCTGGGGGATTCGGTTCGATTGGGCAGGGAATGCCGAAAAATTTCCAAACTTCATTTGGTTCGGTGCACTTTCACACTGCACTTTTTAAAGCGGACCAAACCACCTGGACAACGTCACGCAGTTACAAAAGCTGCTCATTATGGGGCAGTATTGCACGAAACGACTACTGAGCAGGAAGTCCATCCTCTTCAGCCGGTTTGGTCTCCACAAAAACACCAAAATGCACTGCACTCTACATCACTTCCTCTCTTTAGTTCACTTCCTCTCTTTGGTTCGCTGGATAGTCCGTTTGCATTTCCCACTGTAAGCGAACCACACCAAGGTTCACTTGCAAGTGAACCGAGACTCCCAGTTTTCAAGCGGACCAGGGTTTGCTCATTTGGTCCACACCAGAGTTTGATTGAGTGTTCACACCACTCCAAACGAACCGAACTATCCGTGGAAGCGGACCAGGGTTCGTTTAAAGCGGACCAAATAGCGCCAGTGTGAATGTGTCCTAAGAGACACAAATGACCACAAAGACATACAAAACAATGCGTAATGACCATAAAAAGACACAAAACCACAACAAAGTGAAACAAAACGACCACAAAGTGACACAAAAGACAGGAAACAATCTGCTCTAAATTCATCCACATCGCTCGTTTTATAACTTCCTGCAGTTATTGTTCTCACTGTTTAGGTTAATTGCACAGTTTATCAGTTGTTCTGGTAAAATACGTCACTTAGGCAGAGGGTTGTCAGTTTACCTAAAGATAGAAAAGCAGTCTCTCAAGGCAAAAAGCTGGGAACCCCTTCAGTAGCTAACTGGCCACACTGGGTAAAGATATGCAACCTTTGACAAGGGGGTGCAAATAGACATTACATTGTTTGAAGAGGTCACATGCCACAAAGGTTAGGAACTACTGAACAACTGTGTGTCAACATCTGTGTGAGTACACTCCATACACAGAGACGGTGATGTCAGACACGCACTACAGGTGATTCAGCAGGCAGGATATTTTACGAGGGCTCAACCTTCACAGCTCTCAGCCAGCTCAGCCTGCGACTGTTCCTGCAGGAGGTCCAAACATAATCTGCTCTCATGTTTCGCTGTATGTATGCTCTGCATCCTGAACGTCTCCGCTGCAGGCAAAGATATCTCAGGTCATTTTCATTCAAGGCCTTGACTGTTTACATTGTGTGTGTGTGTGAGGAGGGGGTTGGGGGGGGTAAGAGATGTGATCATGAGTCTGTAGATGGCAGCAGCACTCTGGGTCAATCTGTCTCAATAAAATGGGGAAAAAAAGAGTCTATTGTCTTGGCGGTCAATGGCTGCCAACTGAAATTGAAATTAATTGGAATAATCCAGCATGAAGAAAAAACCCCCACTGTAACCGTGAAACAAATCCACTCGCTACAGAGAAGAGTTGTTTCGCTGTCCGCTCCTGTAAAACCTGTGCACATATACGGGCCAAATGTGTGCACCGTCACGCTCCTGGTACATATTTTTAAGAAGCAGTGGTTTGGATATTTAGTTTATTGAAACCCACAACATGCAGAAATGGATTAATACGATATGAATAATACAGAGTAACAGCTCCGACTTCACCCACATGATGATCATGACTCTGGGTCAGGGATAAGCCTCATTATGCAGCAGAGGAAGCCACAGAAAATGTCACTTCTAGTCTGCTCACTTGGTCGAACCGTAAATTGACTTGCTGAACATGACTGATTATATTTGGCTATTTTTACACACTTATCAACAGTGTTATTAAGCGCTGACTTCACAGTTTTTTGGGGTGTGTGTGTGTGTGTGTGTGAGGAGGGTGCTGCTGATTATGTAAGTCATTTACATTTCCTCCAATTTGAGAGTGACTGGCTCAGCGAACTGAGGGACTTTGAGCCTCGGTAGCTTTCAAGCTCCCCTCAGCCTAATACTGAGGAGCTGTGTGAAATAAAACCTCTCACTGAGCTGCCTCTCGGCTTTTAAGAGATGTCACCGGTGCATCTGTTGAAAGAAAAAAAAAAAAAAAAGAGGAGCGACTACAAGGACGCACATCAGGGTAAAGCTCCTGTGTGCTGACAAGAGGCTCACATGTGGCTCTTATCCCTTTGCATACAGATACAGTACCATACTCCACATATGTCACTTCGCCTGTCACTCACTTGCTCGCTCGGGCTCACTTCAGCCCTTTCGGTCGCTCCCTGAAGCGTAGCGCCTCAACATCTGGCCCTCCATCCTCTCCCTCTGCCCTCTTCTGGGTCACATCCCATTCAGGCAGAGGAGATTCTGAGTCCTGGGGTGTTTAGACCTTCTCCAAGGTGGTTTGACCAGCTGGCTTTTGATCTTCCTCCAAGGGGATGGAGTGTATCTGGGGGTTTTTTCGGGATGGGGGGTTGTTACTTTTGGGATGGCAGCAGGAGGCCATGCCCTTGGATGTGGCACTACAGCTGGGTTGAAAAAAACTCTTTACATATTCCTATGTTCTGCCACTTTGTGTGACATAACCTTGTGAACACAATAACCCAAGAAACACTAGAAATATTTCACTTTATTATACAGTACAGTCAATAGTCATGCAGCAAAGTTTGCATTTATTATGCTTAGAAAGGCAACGCAATTGCCAGAATAAATGCTGGCATTGTATGTTTTTGCAAACCAGAGATATGCATGTTGTTATGTAGCTGATACATTGAAATGTTATGGCAAATCAGGGGGCATAATAAAAAGTAAAAGACAGATGCTTTTAGAGCAACCATCTCTGCAGGAAAAACAGCCATGTCTCTGTAAAAGCAATAGCCTTTTGGGCCACTATCTTGGCAGAAAACACAGCAATGTCTCGGTATAAAACAGTTGCTTTTCAGGCCACTATCCCAGCAGGAACATTGGGGATGCCTCAGTAAAAAGCAACTGCTTTTCGTGCCACTATCCCCACAGGAAAAGCTGTGATGTCTCTGTAATAGCAACCACTTTTCATGACACTAGCCCAGCAGAAAACACAGCAATATCTTGGTATAAAACAGCTGCTTTTCAGGCCACTATCCCTGCAGGAAAAGCAGCGATGTCTCTGTAAAAAACAACTGCTTTGGGGTGTCGGTGGATGAGTGGTAGAGCAGGCGCCCCATGTACAAGGCTGTTGCCACAGCGGCCCAGGTTCGAATCCAGCCTGTGGCCCTTTGCTGCATGTCTCTCCCTCTCTCTCCCCATTTCACACTTCACTGTCCTGTCAATTAAAGGCAAAAACTGCCCATAAAAATATCTTTAAAAAAAACAACTGCTTTTCAGGCCGCTATCTCTGCAGATAAAGCAGTAATGTCTCTGTAAATTACAACCACTTTTCATGCCACTATCCCTGCAGGAAAAGCAGCAATGTCTCTGTAAGAAACAACCACTTTTCATGCCACTATCCTCACAGGGAAAGCAGCGATATCTCTGTAAGAAACAACCACTTTTCATGCCACTATCCCTGCAGGAAAAGCAGTGATAACTGTAAGAAATAACAGCTTTTTGGACCACTATCCCCGCAGGAAAAGCAGCAATGCCTCCAAAAACACAACTGCTTTCAGGCCCCTGTCCCCGCAGGAAAAGCAGCGATGTCTCTGTAAAAAACACTACCCTTTTGGGCCTAAACAGCTGCTGGAGCACAGCAAGGACTTGCTAAATCACAAACAGTTTTGTTGTTTGTTGGTCTCAATTAGTAGTCTGCAGCTTGGCCATCACCATGACAAAGTTAGCCTATATATTACGTGTCTTTACAAACATTAATACGATATGTACGATATGTAAAATATGTACGATATGTGTGATATGTAATATATCTGTGGTTTGCATAAACGTACAATGACAGCATCTGGGCTGGTGAAGCATGTGCACAGACACATTTTGCTAAATAACATTACAGTAGATGCCATCCAGTCAAATCTAAGAAACACATTTCTACATGGGAAAGGTCATAAATTAAAAGGGCAGCATGGCCTCATTTGATTAACAGCTGAAACGTAGCTCCTTTTGAACTTCTTTCACTGAAATAACGTTAAATTAACCATCAGATGAAGCTTCAGAGAAACACAGTACATTCACATTAGAAAGGAGCAAAGGGCCATGAATTAAATGAATATGGTTTTCATTTCTCTATATGAAACCTTGACAGAAGGGAGCATTATCTTCAGTCTGAACTTCTTTTCACTGAGATAATGTTAATTTGACCATCGCATCAGATTAAGCTGTCACTTCTTTGCAGAAAAAAAGGCCATGAATTAAAATTTCCCTCTGAAACCCAGACAGGAGGGAGAACATGTTCATTTTGAACTTCTCTCACTAAGTGAAACTGTCGTTACCTCACAGTAGGTCTAAGAAACAAATTTCTGCATTGCAAGGGTGTGACAGATAATAAACTGAAAGGACAGCATGGTATTAATCAGTAGTAGAAGAAGCACTCAGATCATTTACTTAAGTAAAACGTGTAATACTGTAAAATACTGCATTACATTAAAAGTCCTGTAAAAGTACAGAAATACTGGCAGCAAAATGTATTGAAAGTGTGAAGCATGAACCCCTGTCAGTGCTACATTATGATATACCCAGATCATAATGCCTTAGGCATAGGTGATATAAATAAACGCTAAGGGTGCCGTCATCCATAGGGGGCGCCCCCCTCCCCAGCTGGTTACACTTTACCTGCACTCTGGGGGAGATGGGCGATTTATCAGACCTCACGTGAACCTCAGTTGAGGTGGTTCGGGCATCTGATCAGGATGCCTTCGAGGCACCTCCTGTTAGAGGTAATCCAGGCATGTCCAACTGGTAGGAGGCCCCGGGGCAGACCCAGAACACACTGGAGGGATCACGTATCTCATCTGGCCTGGGAACACCTCGGGGTCCCCCAGGAGGAGCTGGAAAGCGTTGCTGGGGAGAGGGACGTCTGGAATACTTTGCTCAGCCTGCTGCATCCGCAACCTGGCTTCGGATAAGTGGTTGAAAATGGACATCCTCTTAGAAACCACTTGTGTTTCTTCAGTTTTTATAGACTAAAGGGTTTTAACAGTTCTTTTAAAAGTTGTTGTTTTCATTTCTTGTCTGATTTAATTGTTGACACATAAATCACCTTGTAACTCTGTTTGGAAATGAATAAAGATTATTATTAGTATCATTAATCTTACCAGTGACTGACTAAGGGAAGTGCTTAATCTGCTGATTATTTTCTTGATTAGTTGTTTGGTCTACCAAGTGCCAGAAGATGGTGAAAAATGTCTCAAATGTCTTGGCCTCAAACCAAAGACATTTAGCTTACTGTTGTAGAAGCTTAGTCTATTACTGAAGCTACTGTGATGTTTAACCTGGCCTGACATGGCTGACGCACATGCCTCGGTTGACGCCACAGCTTCTTCAGTTGTGTTGAGTTCAGACAATAAACTGTAGGCAACAATCATTGTATTTATTCATACCAGCATGCGTTAGGTTGAATAAATGTCCATTTCTTCATTTTTCATCCAAAACTGAACACTGAACTTTAAGCATTTTGAACACTCCTCTGTGCCACAGCCGGCAAAAACCATTTACCCTTCCAAGGTCAAACACCTGACAGCAACAATGACCTTCCTACCTTAGTTTACCAAGCTCAAATACCAATACAGCACCACCCAGTGTGGCTCTTAAAACTGTCATAGAGGAGTAAAGAAACCAGGAAATATTCAAACCAATGCGATTTTAAAATTAGCTGGTGATCACTGTCGCTGTAGCTTCAATAAAGTGATAATCATGAATTTCCAAATGGTGATGATTTGTAGAAGAAGTCATGGATTAAATGTTCCTTTTAAAAGTCAAATTTGTTTCTTCCTCTTCAACTAAAACAACTCTTTTAAACCCTCTGAATTGTCTCAAAATAAGCATCATCATAAATCTTAAAACTGTTTCTTCTAAGTTTGTGAAAAGTTAATTTTTTGGAGATTTGTCTTTTTCACAGGACAGTGATGATGATGAATATTACTGCACTCTATATGTATTTCCAATTACAGGCTGTTTGAATCTATTAGCTTCAGTAATAATGACAGGGCATTAGTGAGTGTGTGTGTGTGTGTATTATAGTTATAAATGTTTTAAATGCTGCAGGTGCACTTGATTTATCTAATTGAAAGGATCTCGACAGTGTTGAGGGTCAATGACTCCACCAGGAACATTAAATGTGCATTAAAAGATTCTCTAAAGTGCATAATAAAATGCTTATCGACATGCTCGGATTAGACCACGGGGCGAGATGGGGATGTAGATATATTTTTCAGTATCTTTAACTTTCAATCAGAAAATGTGCTCATGCAGGTTAAATCATAATTAAAGACGGACCGCGGGGCCAGAAAAATAAAGTGCCTGCAACACATGCCTTTGTGTTATTACTGAAGGTCTGAGCTCTGGATGCACCTGCGCTCTGCAGGTGCTTGAAGGGGAGGAGATACACTGGCTGCATAATGACACTGAGCCATGATTTTAAGGTAAAGTCCTTTAAAGTTTGCAATACAGATACAAGTACTGAATGAATACATTTATGTAAAAGTCTTCTGGGCTGATGTTGAATATGTTTTTGAAATGTTGTGTTGAAGATAAATTTACAGAAAAGAGATTTTTTTATTATGTAAAAATGATCTGGACAGAGATCATGTCTTTATTTTGCATCTTCTCTTTTTATGTGAGAGTTTTTCATCCATTAATGCAAATGGTCTGACAGGAAGCCAAATATCCACCACTTCAAACGTGACCTTTAAGTGTATTTGTTCCCCTTTGTCCTTTGTTATTCTTGTTATAAATTGTATTCCTCCATCTTTTTGTATCTTTCTCAAGATGATTGAATGAAGGAAGTTAAAAGTCTGCAATATGGTCGCTGCAGAGCCCACTGGCCTTTTAAAACTGGGCACGCATGCTGTACTACAGGGGGAAACAAGTGTACCCAACAACTAGAAGCGGTACTGGACTAGAAGACAAGAAAGTAGGCTGAGCCGGGCCTACACAGATTTGATCACCAGTGATCACTGAAAAATTCATGCAGATTAGATTTGTGTCTGACTTTATCCTGACATGCTCTGACCTCATGCAGGCGGCTACAGTTTTTAGAGCCAGGCGCTGCAGTTGCTCTCCACCGACTGCAAGGCTCAGCAGTTGGGAGAAATTTTCCTTTAGGGCTTTCTACCAGAAAGGGATCTCTTGGTTAAGCCTAGGAAAAATGTAGTGGTTTGGGTTAAAATGATTCTGATGATTTCTCACTAAAAGGGCCTTCTTGGAGAAAGCCTACAGGGAAACTGTTCAACTTCAGAAATGTGAACATTATAGTGTAAGAGGTGTCGCACACCTTTGGTTAAAAAGTTATTTAAATAACAGATATCAGTTTGTAAAAATCAAAAATACTGAAACATATCTTAGAAGAGTAACCCGTGGTGTTCCACAAGGTTTGGTATTGGGACCTCAGTTATTTATACTCTATTTAAATTATATTATGAAGGTATCCAATATGTTGAAATCTGTAACATTTACTGATGATACAAATGTATTTTGTTCAGGAGATGACATGAAAGAGTTGAAAATCAAGTTGAAAAAATGGTTTGCCGTTAATAAGTTATCACTAATTGAAAATAAAACAAAATTTATGGTGTTTGGTGGCATTAGGGCTAATTGTGAAATAAAACTGAACTTAAATGGTGTTGAAATTGAAAGAGTATATGAAACAAAATTTGTGGGAAGTGATTATAGATCATAAACTATGTTGGAAGCCACACATAGAACATATTAAATGAAAACTATCTAAATCTATTGCTGTTCATTATGAGACAAGGGAGTTGTTAAATAAAAAATGTTTGCATATATTGTATTGGTCACTTGTAATGCCATATATGTCCAATTGTGCTAAAATCTGGGGAAATTCATACAAAACAAATATAGATTCTATAATCAAACCTCTGTCTGTATTTAAAAAAATGTTTCGATTAAGAGAAGGTAATTATAATTTAAGAGGGTTGCTTATTTATGAAACATGTAAAGTAAGAACTAATGTAAAATACAGATGTGTTTCAGTTTTGGGAGCTCTCTTTTGAGTTTTAAAAAAGCCTTAAAATGCAAAATGATTATGGATTATAATGTAAAATGATCAAATTGTAAAAGAGTTGAGGATTATAATTGAGAGTATAATGTATTGAATTATTCATTTATTTATTTTCCTTTCTTTGGTCATGTTGATATGACTGTGAGAAAATTAATGTCAAATAGTCTTTGTTTTCCAGATGTATGTAACCGAAATAAAAACGATTCATTCATTCATCCATTCACTTCACCGTGGGTTATATCACCGCCCCCCGCTGCTGCCGCCGGCTCTCCCCGGGATTCATTTCCAACGAACCCATCATGGCGGAAGAACTGCGGTCTGTCTGATGAGGAAGTCAATAAACACAGTTAGCACCGTTAGCACAGTTAGCAGTGGACTTCACACGACAGTTTTCACAACTTGGATTAATATTTGTAAAAAATTATTTTCAGTCTTTTATTCGGCGGACGCGTACGGACTAAAGGAATATAAATAGTCGAGGAATGGACACATATTCGGACTTAAGGACCGTCTCAAAGGTAGGAAGTTAGCAGTTTGTTCTCCTGTTTAGGTGTGGGAAAATCTGAATAAATTAGCATTCGGTGGTCATGGTGTCCATAAAATTAACTTACCAAATAAATTGCGGAGTATCTAATCAAGCCAAGAAGATGTAATGTGTCCATATTAACAACAGCTTAAACATTTAACTTTACATATTATTGCGCGATGCTAAGCTAATTAGAGCTAGCTTAAACTGGTGGGTTATGCCATCAACATGAATTAGCTGTAATTAGCATAATATGGTGAGGTGTGTCAAGTCTGTCTGACCCAACCTGTGGCACATATTCATTCCTCTGTTACATCTCAACAGGAGTCATCTCAAAAGCCAGAAAACAAGAAAGCAACAAGTGGAAATTAAGTAGATGTTTGAGTGATAAGTGATAAAATGTGACACATATGTGTTAACATAGTAGTTTTGCTGTAAATATACAGTTTTAGCTACCAAGAGAAAGAGGCAGAGCTGAGACGTTATAGTCAAATACAGTGGAAATTAATCATGCCGACATGTGCAATAAGATAAACAATTATGTCCAAGCTTTCAAATGAAATACTTTATTTTATCGATAGTGTGTAAGTATTATTGCAAACTGTAGATCAAGCGAGACAGGTTGAAGTTTCTTGTGATGTAACTCATTATATGACAGTCAGTGCAGGATACATTACTTCAAAATCTTTAAATTTAAAACACAGCTGTGATTATTGAGTGCAACAGCCATTTCACTGATGATGTGAACAGGTGGTTTTCAAACTTTTTGTGCCTAAGGCATGCGAAAGGGCTGTATTTACACTGATCAGCTAAAACATTAAAACCACTGACAGGTGAAGTGAATAACACTGATCGTCTTGTTACAGTGAAATGTTTTGCTGGGAAACCTTGAGTCCTGTTATTCATGTGAATGCTACTTGACGTGCTCCACCCACCTGAACACCGTTGCAAAACAAACCCCCTCATGGCAAAGGCACTTATCGATAGCAGTAGCCCCCCAGCAGGACAGTGCACCACGCCATATCACAAAAACTGCTCAGGAATGACCCAAGGAACAGGACAAAGAGCTCAAGGCCTTAACTTGGCCTTCAAATACCCCGGAGCCCAATCTGACTGAACATTTGAGGGACGTCCTGGTACCTCAGAGGTACCCCAGATCCATGGTGGGTCCTCTTTGGGGGGTACATGGTCTGCACTGGTTTTTAAGCACCAATAACATATCCATTTCACTTGGATTTGCATCGGCACACCAATTGAGAACCACTGGTGTAAACTATAACACAAAAATGACAATAACCAGCATAAACCACCATGTTCTGAACATACACATTATAATCACTGATAGAAAGCGACATTTTGGAACATAAAACAGCAAACTTAACTGCAAACTACTAACTTCTCAGTCCAGCATAAGGCATGGTGGTAAATGTGGGCATCGCTACATTATACAGTCTAAACTATTGCAGCTGTTTTAATCAAGTGAAAATCATGTATTTCCAAATAGTGATGATTTGTAGAAAAGGTCCAGTGCTCCACTCTTTAAAACCCATTTCGATTATTCTGTCCATGCAGTCCTCAGAATGACAGTATGTCACAACCCAAACCAGTGAACAATATCTAATTCAGGTAAATGCAGAGATAAGTGCACCAAGATGATATTAAATATCTGTACATGACTGCTTTATTCAAATATAGCAGATACCATTGAGACGTTTTCTCTGTGACTTCTCTGACAGAGCAGCAGTGATACAAAGGTCCCTCCAGGGCATCTGAATATTGGCACAGTAATAAAGTCAATGTTCTGGGACATTTTCCCTGCTTAGAACTGGAGCTTCTGTTTTTCTGGAGGTAGTTGCAGTCGGATTATGAAATGTTGGTCTTTATCTTGTTGGGAGTGACTCTCAGGCATAAGACTGTCTATGTGCACACACACAAACACACTGAGTATGATTATCTAAATCCTGCTTATTCACAGATCAATATAGGCTACACACACTCACTGTGATTACATGTACAGTGTGAACTCTGTGCTGATGTGATGAAACAGATTAAAGTAATTAAAGTATTAGAACTGACCCAACATGGCTCTCAGTCCCTCTTTAAGTGAAAGGTGTAAAAAATATTCCATTGCATGCACGTACATTTCCAGCATTCAAAGTCTTACTTAAAGTGGTTGTAATTGAGCCCCTTTTCACTGCCTGTTCAAGGCGGGGATTTCACTCCCTTTTTCTGCCTAGCGTTTTGTATTAAAGGTACGATCATGGAAGTGGGGGGACGGAGTTGTCATGCCGGCAGCGGAGGTAGTAACATCTCTGAATAGACGTCTGTGTAAAAGACACAGCCTGTAGGACGGGTGTGATATTTTGATAACGTGTTGCATGCGCTGACGGTGGATTTTAAAAGCAGCTACCAGCACTTAGCAGCTAAACAGGGATTTATACTTGTGCGTCAGCTCCATGCAGAGCCTATACCGTAGCCTATGCACATGGCCTACGCTGTTGTGGTCATTTATACATGTGCTGTGGTCTGCCTGTGTCAATCTATGTCAATTACACCTCCAAACCACTAGTCGGCGGTGTAGTTTCTGTGAATCAGCTTCACAATAACTCATTTTCCCCACAAATTCAACATGCTAATGTTTTGAGCACAACCTCATGGCATTTTACATTGTATAAATTAGCTTAGGAGCTAGCAGACATTTCCTCTATTCATATGAAGCCAGGGACAACAGCAACATTTAACAAAGGTAACGTTACAAAATTTGGCTCCATTACGACTCACAAGATTCACTGACAAAACAACTGTCTTATACTAAACACATTTTACAAGCAAATACAACATGCTAATATTACTAGTACAAGCCTATGGCATTTTACGTTGTATAAATTAGCCTAGTGACTTGCAGAGATTTCCTCTGCTCATATGAAGACAGGATTAATCACACACGTCTTAAAATGCAATTTTTGGGGACTATATTATCTACACAATTTATTGTTTCTTATCTTTGAGATTAAAGTAAATAAAAGATTCGTTTCCACTGAGGGAAATGGTTTTCAGCTTACAAAAATAAGCTGTATTGCAGCAACATATAGTTACATTTCTGGGGAGGTGTACATCAGGCTAGAAAGTGTTGCCAGTGGGTATGTTATATGTCACACTGAGGCCAACGCTCTTGTGTTACATGTCACGCCTGTCATGCCTCTTTTGCTTCCACGATCCTGCATGTTATCTAAAGTCACACACTGGAGGCGGTTGATTCTGCCCACCATTGTTTGTTTCTGAGTGAAAATGCAAAGGCAGTATGAAGAAGGGACTTCGTAGTGTGTTTTGCTCATACTGATGAACCTACAGTGAGTTATCTCTTGAATCTGTAGCTTCCCTTGGCTTTACAAAGCTTTACAGTGACCTTCAACTAATTGTTCATCCGTCCAGCCATAGCTTTACCATTTAGGTTCACTCTTACCGCTCTCAGAGTGTCGTTTTTGGCCTAAGCAGTTCAGTGAACACAGTTTAAATACCCCCTGTACACTCTCTGCTCAGCACCAACAGCAGACAGACCCAGCTAGAGATTAGCTGGTGAACATAGTGGAGCATTTGGCAGCTAAAGAGCCAGATATTTCCCTCAGGAGTTGGTCTGAGACGGAGTGAAAAGAGAGTGAATATTGGACTTACATTTATAAGGTGGACACAACTCAGAACTCCAAATGAATGACAGTGTTCCCTCATAACTGCTGGGTGTTAAATAAGCAACTGTTTGCTGTGCTTGAGCAACCGTTCGCCATGTCAGCGTACAAGGTGATACTATCTAGTGTGTAAATGTTGTGCTCACTACTCGTTTCTCCTGCCCACAAGTGGCTAAAAAAATCTGATATTGCCGGTTTGAGGCAGCAGCTCAGTCTGTGGAGATTCGTCGGTTTAAGTCCCCGTACGGACAAAGAACAGAGTGAGGACTGGCAGCTGGAGAGGTGCCAGTTTGCCTCCTGGGTGATGCCGACATGGCCACAAGCAAGGCACCCAACCCCCAACTGCTTAGGCGCATGGACATGGACACGCTCCTCGCTCTGACATCTCTCCATTAATGCATGTATATAGGTCCTATTTGTGCTCGTGGGTATTTTTGGCCTGTGTGTTTCTGATGTGATTTTCCCTTGGGGATCAATAAAGCTCCTTTCCCGCTGGACAAAAAAAACACTAACACCCACTAACATCTGGCTTTTGAATTTAGTGGAAGAGGTTATAATCTGCATTCATTCCCGGGACAAATGATTCTGCAGTAGCCACGGGTTTTTATTGGCTGCAGCTCCGATCGGCTGCCATCAGCAGTGATGGAAACATGACTCCCAGATTGATGTGATCATGTTAACCCTTTCTCAGAGTGATTCAATGACATGCCGCTAAAATTCCATCTGTCTCCATCCAAGCAGCATTCGAACATCATTCCAAATTAGTCTGCATTGAGTGTGAAAGAGAGACCAAATAAGAAACAGATAAAAAAGATAAACCATCGGAACATTTTCACTGGCCTCCATACTACTTTCTACAGTTTACTAACCACTTCTTAAGTGACACTCCAGAAACGCACAGGCTGTGTTCACTGCTCTGGTATACCGGCACTGGGAAACGAGTCCATTGCCTATTTTTAGTCATGGTCACGTTTAAAAACCCCACATGTATGTGCTGATTTTGGTGGTAAAAGAATATGAAGTATGTCCTCTTTTTCTTCTTTAAGTATTGTCAGCTAAATGTACTTAAAGTATCAAAAGTAAAGGTACCTGTCTGGCTGACAAATGGCCGCTGTCAGTGATATATTATTATGTACACTACTTTATTAGACCATAGGCTAATACTAATGCATGAATATGTATGTAGAATCTTGTAACTGGTCTTGTTTTATTACTATTAGGTAGTTCCTTGGCTCCCAACTGAGGTATAGGGCCCCCTCAAAGGGTCTGATCAGAGGACTCTCCTGGGTCATGGTATTATTAATGGGGTATAAGGAAAAAAAAAAAACTTCTGCCACACAAATCCTATTTATGACTAATTTATAACATTTTTTTTTTTTTAGTAGAAAAGAAAGAAACAGTAAGTTTACCTCACAGCGCACAGGAGTTCCTGATCTACCGCTGCCTCGATCGGTCAGTTTGTTTGTGTTATTGTGTGACTTTCGGAACCGAACTAACGCGCCACTACTAAGAGGGTGTTATGTAGCAGCGTCATCTTTCAGAAACCTATGTTAGGTCACGTGGGAAAAGTTTAAGTATTTAGGACTATAGCATTTTCACGCTGAGTACTTTGACCAGAAGTTGAATACGGACATTCCACCAGATCCACAAACTTCCTGTAGCTGTAAACAGGTTAGACACAACGCTGAAAGATCATCTCCAGAGTGTTAGCACGAGCTAATTAGCAGCTGCGGCTTACAACACAGAGCTTTTAAAAGGTTCAACTCTGTTATTAATAACTGCTAGCCATGTGATGCTACAGTTTGCAAATTTTATTTGTTACCTGACCACCCAGTCTGGGTTATTGTATTCATCTGTAGTGTAGGGTTATATGGGGGCAGGGGCATTGAGGGTCGACCTAATGCTGGCAGGTATGGAAGAGTCAGAACTGTTTTTGTTGTGTTAGCAACAGTGATGTCAGTTTGATTTGGTTCGGCCACGGCTATGGAATATTAAATCAGCCATATTTTCTCACCACATCTCAGCCTTTCTTACCTTTAGGTGAACATGAACTACAGGTTATTCACTTTTTTTTTAAAAATACTATAGTGTGACATTATCAGGTATCCATATCGGTGCATCCCTAATTATTAGTGCAGAAATGTAACAGTCTTGTAAACCATCAGTATCTTGCCTCACCTCTTTGTCCTTCCCTGAGACTTTCCTCCTCCCTCAGATTCAGTCAGGGTGGAATATGACAGTGCATCATATTTCTGCAGATTTGGCTTTTTCTTTTTTTGCTGTTGTTTTTTTTTTTCTTGTTTTTTCCTTCCCTGCACGGGAAGCCAGGAGCTGTTGATAGACTGTGCCTCCAATCTCTGTGTGCATGTCATTGATGGAAAAAGAGATGGAGGAGGAGATGGGGGTTTGTGTGTGTTGGAGGCGGGGGTTGTGAATCGCTGGGGCGTAAAAAGTCCACTACTATTTGTCACCATCGACTGTGTGCCTGGCTGTCAGCGGTGCCCGCCCGCATGCCGCAGCAAAGGCCTCTGGGAACCCTGCGTCTCACTGCATGCATCTGCCAGGCAGGAACCTGAACGCCTGTTGATCCCTCTGCATGAAAGTGTGTGTGTTTGTGACGGAGAGGGTACAAAAGAGGAAGCTTCGCCCTAACTACTGTCTACCTGTGTCAGCCCAGTAGACTCTCGATGGACTTGCAGTGATTTGCAAGGCGAGGATCATGTAACCAACAGTGGCAGCAAATCTGTGAGACCGCTATTAGGTGTGCGAGCCAGCCAGTACAGTATTATCTAATTGACCACAGTGACTCTGGGTTTGATGATGTTGCTTTATGAGTTTTTTAATTAAAATAAGAATGGTCACATTTCAGTTGGAACTGGAGCCTAGCCCGCTGTCATTGGGCAAGAGGCGGGGTACACGCTGGACAGGTGGCCAGAGTATCACAGGTCATTCACGCTCACATTCACACCTACAGGCAATTTCAGATCACCAGTTAACCTAACCTGCATGTTTTTGGATGTGGGAGAATGCCGGAGAACCTGGAGAAAACCCATGCTCACATGGGGAGAACATGTAGACTCCACAGTCTGCTTCCAATAAATTGAAACGTGACTTGAGAAGATCCTTAAATCTGGGGCAGACAGTTTAATTTTAGCTTCACTGGGGAAAAATCCCACAACTAACCTCGAGCATATTGTAATTTAAGTGGACTGAGAGAACAACTTAACTTCTGCACCTCCTCTTGGCTCTGTTTTCAGGCTTTAGAAAATCTAGTCTGTGGTGAGAGACTTGGGCCAATCACAGGTCATTTCAGAGAAAGGGTGTTCCTGTTGGCTGTTCTGGAAATGCAGATGCACGTCCCGTTGATGAAAACCTGATTCAATGGCAGAGAATCCTGCAGAGAAAGTGGCTCTTCTAGCATTGGCAACAACTCCCTACACTGCAAAGCAACCCAGAAAAAGCAAAATGGACATATCTAAAAGAGAGTCTGATGATAAATGAAACAACACGTGTCAGTATCAGTCAGATGCAAATAGTTTAGCCCTCTGCTAACTGGAGCTAAAGGCTCATGGCTGCAGCTTCAAGTTCACATTTATTCAGCTAACATTAACCAGAGTCTCCATTAACAGTGTGTCCTCTGCCTCACTCCTCACCTCCACAGACCACCTTGTCAGGAGGAGAGCGGGCAGCAGCTCTGGAGATGAACCGCAAGCCAGCGGCCACAGAAACCTGAATCCAGCCACGAAAACACCAGCTCTGGGGGACTGGACACACACAACTTCCTGTTGGATCATCAAACTTTCTGTTGCTGCTGTCATACAGGTTAGACTTGAAGCTGCCGCTGGCCACCACTTTGTTGTTACACATGGTGTTGCGGGGCTTGCACTGGTCAAATTGACCTCGGGAAGCAGTCCAGAGTGGTGGGGAGTGAGGCAGAGGGACCATGGGGTGGTTAGCCAGCTAATTCTTGTCTCATTTGTGGTCCAGTAAACAAGGAGAGTGAGAAAGCAGGGCAAGATGGAGCTGAGTGAATGAGCTGCAGGCATCGCTAGAATTAAATATGATTTAATCAGTCAGTGCATGGGAAACACTGGGTTATTGTGTGAAACATGTGCACATGCCCCTGGTCAACCTGATGGGAGGGGCTTAGGACAGAAAGGAAGGAGCTGCACAAGGAGATTGTATTTTCATGTCCTGACGTTTTCTTGTGGTACTTGCAAGGATATGCATAATGGACATATAGTCCTATGTTGGTCCTTACTTTGCTCCTCTCATATTCATCGAAAAAAATAAAGAATGGCAGCATGTTGTAGTTTTTCCCCTTTGCTGTAGAGGAGAGTGTCACACATTTCCACGGACAGATGTGTTACAGGTTTCCTCATTCTTCACTTTCTTTCTTCTGCACAAGTAAACATGCTACTGTAGGAACAAGGCTCCTGAACACCAGCCTGCTGATGAGTCTATGGCTCTCTCTGTTGGTCACATGACCCTTGTCTTGCAGGTCGTAGCAGTCGGAAATATGAATCCAAAAGAAAGAACAGTGTGTGTTTGTGTTTTTACAACAGGGGATTTGTGGATTTACTTCATGTAAAACATCAGGCAGAAATAGAGACATGCAGCAACATCTCCTTTACACACACACACACACTCTTAGGCGAGTGCTTCCTGTCCACATGATTCATCTCTCTTGACACACAGGTCATCAGCTCAACATGGTAATGAATGAATGAATTCCCCAGCATGCCGAAGTAAACGGCGATCACAAGATGGGCCCAGGATGTCTCAGTCAAGCTGTCTCTTGCATTAAGGTTATATAACTGAGGGAGTGGAAAAGGACATGTATGTGTGTGTGTATTTGTGTCCTGTGTGTGTGTGTGTGTGTGTGTGTGTGTGTGTGTGTGTTTGGTTCGAGTGTGTTTGTGTATGTGTGTGTGGGGGTGCAAGCTCAGTTCGTTTTATTCACAATTGCATTCTGACTTTGCTCTTTTGAGGATTATGGAGGTGGCAGATAGCTTCAAAGAGTATCGTTTCCAAAGGTCATTATGACTTATTCTCGCGCTCAGGTTTTTGATTTCGGAGAAAATAAAAGAGGTTTTTTTAGACTCACTAAATCTTTATCGAACCTACAGATTCTATTGTGGCTCTAATATGGCTCAACTGAAGGCTTTATTTTTTATTTGTCAGCCACCTAAAACTGCCCGACAACAAACCACAACTGAAGTGGAGAGATTAGGGAAAGCTGAGTAGCCACTTCCTGAGGTCAGCTGACCCTTTGCCTTGCCTTTAGGGCTGAACCTCACCCCCTAATTAATTTAATTATGACTTAATATTGATAATTTGTTGGACAAATCAGAACATGTTTTTCTTTATATAAAATGTAATCAATAGTGAAAATTTTCTGTCTTTTCAAACCTTTAAATGACCCAGTCAAAAAGTATGAATGTAGCCACCGTGACGTCACCAATTGGTTTGTGGACTCCACTTCTAAAGCCTCAAGTTCGGCATTTTAACCTTCGCCATCTTGTTTTCTTTTTGGAGCCAGACCCACCGGAAACCAGTCATGCTGAGTGATGTCACAGGCAGCATAACGTTCACCATGGTGTCTCCAGACTCTTGTGCGCCTGTCACACATGCTCAGTGTGAACGAGCTCTCATCTGTAAAGCCAGTGATGGCGGACCTGCAAAGTCAATCAAGCTGCACGGTGCTGGGCTGCGAGCACAGGTCCCACTAGAGGACGTCAGGCCCTCATGCCACCCTCATGGAGTCTGTTTCTAACAGTTTGGTCAGAAACATGCACACCAGTAGCCTGCTGGAGGTCATTTTGTAGGGCTCTGGCAGTGCTCCTCCTGTTCCTCCTCACACAAAGCAGCAGATACCGGTCCTGCTGCTGGGTTGACGCCCTTTTACGGCCCTGTCCAGCTCTCCTCTTGTAACCACCAGTCTCCTTGTATCTCCACCATGCTCTTGAGACTGTACTGGGAGACACAGCAAACCTTCTTGTGACTGCACGTATGGATGAGCCATCCTGGAGGAGTTGGACTACCTGTGCAAGCTGATTGGGCTGCAGGTGCCGCCTCATGCTACCAGTAGTGACAAGGACACTAAGGACACATTCACACTGGCGCTATTTGGTCCGCTTTAAACAAACCCTGGTCCGCTTCCAGGGGTAGTTCGGTTCGTTTGGAGTGGTGTGAACGCTCATTCGAACTCTGGTGTGGACCAAATGAGCAAACCCTGGTCCGCTTGAAAACTGGGGGTCTCGGTTCCCTTGCAATTGAACCCTGGTGCGGTTTGCTTACAGTGAAAAATGCAAACAGACTATCCAGCGAAACAAAGAGAAGAAGTAAACCAAAGAGAGGAAGTGAGGTAGAGCACAGTGCATTTTGGGTAGAAAAAAAAAAAAACAAAGCCAACAGTGCAAACTGGGAGAAGCAGAGGTAAAAAGAGAACACCAAAGTATAAACAGAAACCCCAAGACTGCATAAATTTGGTGTTGCTCCATTGTTTTTGTGGTGCCCAATCCAGCTGAAGGGGATGGATTTCCATTTTCAGTCCTGGCCAATCAATGAGCCAGGTTTTCGTCTTTCTCATGCTTTTTTTCTTACTGGTCAGTGGTCATTTCGGGCAATACCGCCCCCAAACAAGCAGCTGTTGTAACTGTGTGACATTGTCCAGGTGGTTTGGTCCGCTTTAATAAGTGCAGTGTAAAAGTGACCCGAACCAAATGGAGGTGTGAAATTTATCGGTATTCCCCGCCCAATCATAACAAGTCTCCCGGTCTATCCTGGTGTGAATGTGCCCTAACAGAAGACAAAACTAGTGAAGAGTTAGTCAGGAAGGATAAGGAGAGAGCAACTGTCTGTAACCACCACATGTAAAACCATTCCCTTTTTGGGGGTTGTCTTGCTTTTGCCTCTCCATTGCACCTGTTGTCACTTTGATTTGCACCAAAGCAGCTGAAGTGTTCCCTTAATTTTCTTGAGCAGTGTATTAAGATAAAGGCAACAGGAGCAAGAGGGACATAATATTACAAAAGGGGTGTATTTGCGTTGGTGTTGAGTTCAAATATCAACAATCTTTATCTAGAATTGCTGGGTTCATTTTCTGTTGATATATTTTATGTTTTCAATCATTGTTTTTACCTTTTCAACTGTCATACATACACTGTTTTTCCCATCTTTAATGTTTTTGTAGTTAGTTTTTCGCCTCTTTACCAGAGTAATAAAACATCTACTGTACGATGTTTGCCGAAATTTGACCGACATATCGGGGCAATTGTTTAAAGGGAAATTTCGGTTTATTTTAACCTGTCTCCTATCGTCCTAAATTTGTTTCAAGTGACTAGTGACATAAAAATAATAGTTAGCATGTTAGCCGTTAGCCTAGATACAGCCGGGGCACATAGTAGCATCAGACCTGTTAAAACGTAAGTGAACGGGCAACCTTCACGTGCAAAGTTAGTCCACTAAACAAGCTTTTTTTCCAAAAAGACCGCCTCATATCGTTAGGATAAATGTCAGAGAACATATAGAAAACAACATGTAAACGTGTTGTCTTACCTTACCGGTGTGCTGCCATGTTTGTTTACCATTTAGCTCTGCTTTGGAAAGCAGAGCTAAACATCCAGACCTTGAAAATAAGGCTGCAACCGGTCCCATTCCTTGCAACAGAGGCATTCCTCTTCTGTGGGCACTGGGGCACAGCATTCACAGGTACACCACCAATCTCCAGAGCTATACAGCCTTGCAGCAGCCATTCCTCCTCTCTCGTCCTCTAACGTTACCTGTTGCGCCTCTCTCTCTCTCCTCCTCCGTTCTTCAATTTCACGAAGCTCTTCGTCAGTGTATTCTGGCTCAAATAAATAAGGGCGACCATCAAACTCTGCAAAATCAAATTCCTCCTCCACAAAGTCGAAGTCTGGCAAAAAGTCAGCCATTATTCTATAAATCTTTCATAAAATAAATGAATGAACTTTTCAGGCTACTGTCCGGTTCTGTGTTCCAGGTGTTGCTGCTTGTTCAGGCACGCTATGAGATCGCTGCTTGTTCTCGCGATATTTCGGCCGCGATTTGGAAAGCAGAGCTAGATGGTAAACAAACATGGCAGCACACCGGTAAGGTAAGACAACACAACACGTTTACATGTCGTTTTCTATATGTTCTCTGACATTTATCCTAACGATATGAGGCGGTCTTTGTGGAAAAAAAGCTTGTTTAGTGGACTAACTTTGCACTTGAAGGTTGTCCGTTCACTTACGTTTTAACAGGTCTGATGCTACTATGCGCCCCGGCTGTATCTAGGCTAACGGCTAACATGCTAACTATTATTTTTATGTCACTAGTCACTTGAAACAAATTTAGGACGATAGGAGACAGGTTGAAATAAACCGAAATTTCCCTTTAAATTTTGGTCCAGCTGGGAGTTACGCCCTTTTTGCAACTTCATTGAATATCCGCTGGGTATTTTGCAAGGCCAAAAAAATCATTTTAACTTAAAATGTAACTGAAAGGACTAATATCTTTGTGTGTAACAGCAAACAGGAGAGTTGTTCAGCACCAGCGAAGTCCTTGCCACTTTGTAGGTCAGCTCGGGGTTCCCCAATGTGTCAGACTGTGTTCACATCCCATTAACTCGCTGTTCAAGTGCCTCAAACCTACAACAACAGCTCCTGTACCCTGTTTGTCCTGACTTTAATGGAGTTATAGTCTTTCTTGGTCATGATAGGAAGCTCTTGTGCCATGTGACTGCGTGTGCAGCTAGGGAAGGTCCTTGCTTGCATGTGCACATGTGTCATTTGTTTGCTTCCCCTGTCGCTTTACTAGCTTGGGGGGTTGAAGCTGCCAGCTCTGACTGCATGCAGTGCCTCTGAGAGAGAAGTGTGTGTGAGTGGGAGTAATGTTGAAGGGAAAAAACCCATAACAGGGGTTTGTGCCTGTGTGTGTGTATGTGTATGAGAGAGGGAAGAGATAGAAAGAGTGAATGAGTGTTTATATTTGGATCTAGTGGTCGAGTAGTGTTTGGAAGGTCTGTGGAAACATGATCACAGTTTCCCCAAACTCAATTTTATTTCATTCCTGGACTCCAAAACTGCATTCTGGCTTCTTCCAGACAAAAGCAACTGTATTAAGCCCAATTCTTGTGTTTCAGACACACTGTTTGCACAATCTGAAAGCTTTCAGAAGGTCACACATGATGGGCCTGTGTCAGGGTCCGAAAAGAACACCCACCAAGTGCCAATTGCGGGTAGTTTTTCTGTTTGGGGAGTAAATCTTAGAAGGCTTTTCACCACACTGTGGATGTTTGTACCAAAATAGTCACGTAAAAAGTATGCAGAGAGTCTCTACCGTGTTTTGGTGTCATTTACAGACACATTGCCTCTGTCTTTTTCTGTCCGTCTGTGCCCAAGATGAGTTTGACAATCATACAGCCACAGGGACTTCGTGGTGCATTCATGTGCACCTTGTAAACATCTGTAATCTGTACTGGAATGGCCATATAGGTTGTTTCAAATGGGACAGTTTCTATTTTTTTTCCTTTGCTGAAATCTGTCGTTACATTCATGTTATTTCACTACAGCATTTTTAATAAGATGCTAAAAACATTCATTGACAGATTGAAAAAAAAATCTATTTCAGAATCAAATCAAGTTGTTATCAGCAACTAAATCACATTCCGATATCCATCTATCCATCCATCCATCCATTGCCGATTATCCAGAATCAGGTTCATGGTGGCATCAGGCTAAGCAAGACAGTCCAGACGTTCTCTCCCCAGCAACTTTTTCCAGCTCCTCCTGAGCGATCCCGTGGCATTCCCAGGCCAGATAAGATATATAATCTCTTCAGTGTGTTTCGGGTTTCCTTCCACTATCAGTCAGACAAGCTCAGAAAACCTCCCAAAGGAAGGCGCCCAGGAGGCGTCCTGATCAGATGCCCCAACCACTTGAACTGGCTCCTATTGACATGAAGGTGCAGCTGCTCTACTCTGAGCTCCCTCCGGATGTCTGAGCTCCTCACCTTATCTCTGAAGGTGAGCACAACCACCCTACAAAGGAAACTCATTCAGGCTGCTTGTACCTGAGATTGCGTTCTTTCAGTCGCTACTTAAAGCTCATGACCAAAGGTGAAGGTTGGAGCATTGATTGACAAGTAAATCAAAAGCTTTTCCCTCCAGCTCATATGAAGGTAGATTTTGACCTCCATCTCTTACATTGTAGGGCACTACTACGTCCCAACGCGTATGTATAGAAGGCGCAGTTATGGCTGCCAGTAACTCTCTCATGTGGGAATGATCGGGTAATAGAGCTGGGCGATAATAGACCCTTTTTACAGAGGACATTTTGATCCCTTGCAGGGAAGCACAGGTGCTACAAATAACAACTACAATGGCTTTGTTGTGTTTCAGTAAGCTGTTACAGTGTGACAGTGAGCCAGCATGCACAATACCAGGACCCTGAAACTGAAGCAGCTAATTATTAATATAATAATTCACATAGATGTAGATTTTGAGGTGCACACAGGGGACATGTCCCCCTCCCGCAATAAAAACATGAAACTAGCAGCAGAGGACTTTAATTTAAACAAAATATAAGACATCTAAACCATAAACTGGTGCGGAAAAGGCACAAATTGGTGCATATAAATTCACAAGAATGCAGAAAGTTACTATGACGTGACTATTGATAGTATAATTGTACTGCTGTATAATTTGATTTTACTTATTCAAAGCAAGGTGTAATTGAAATTAACATGTTTAATATGTTTTGGTTTTGCATGTGTTATTCATTATAGAACAACACATTACACTGCATTGAACTAGGAGGCGGTGTAAGTACTTGAGTACTTGTTTGGATGTCGGTATTTGCTCAACGTATAGAGCACTCACTGCCCCTCCCACATGTGAGCATTAATTTTACGTTTTACTATTTAAAATGGGTAAAATCTTATCATTAAACTCTTATCATTACCTAAAGTTTAATGGGTTTAATGACAGAGTCAAACTGGTTCGTTGTTGTTGTGGCTTTGTTAGAACTGTTAAACAGCTCTGTGTGGGACATTAGGTGCTGTTGTTAGCTCGTGCTACCGGGCAGATGGTGAACTGATTTGGGGGAGAGTGGCTCGGAAGATGGTCCTTCACTGCTGTGTTTAACCTGTGTGATGTTAACATTAACGGCAGTGACAGAAAGTTTGTTGTTAACTCTAAATTTGTGGTTTAATAGGTTAATTGAACCTTGGTTGTTCAATAAATGAGTCTCAAATCACACTTGTTTAGATTACATTAGAGTAGACAGGATGTAGTAGGGCTGACACCTTATAATTGGTTGAATGATTGGTTGGTCGATGCGCTCTTGTTCGACCGCATTCCCATTGGTCGAACAATTGCTGTTGATACTTTCATTGGGCAGTCAGTCCAACAAAGTGTTTTTTCCCAGCTGTAAATGTCAGGCGCTCCTCTGAAAACACCCAGCTGAGAGCAGCACAGTGCTTTTTAGGTGCCGTGTTTATTCAGCTGACATGCTTTGGATGCGCCTGGTTACTATGATAGGGAATATCATTGAAGTAAAATGGTGGCACAAGGTAGAAAACTTCTCTGGTCTTTGCTCTGGGTGAAGGGAAGGAAAAGAGGACGTGGCCATCGGTATTAATTTCTCCTCCATTAATCCTCTGCTCCGTTGTTGTTGTTGTTGCTTAGCACTCCTAAATGATATGTCTTTGTGGTATTTGCCCTGCCCCTCCTCCACTGTGATTGGATAGCTGAAGTGACAGTGACGAGTGCAGCATTAAGCCATTAGGCCACAAATTAATTAATTCCCTCCCCGCTATGTCTACCATCATCTTCTCTACCCTCATGTGTAGCAGCTCTAAATAAAACCTCGGCTTCTCCAACATATCGCCTGACCTCCTCCTATAAATTCCTTTTTTCCGCCTTTATATATATTCATGTGCAATTTGTTGTCGGCTCCTCTGAGTGCAGCCTCCTCCCCCATGTTGAGCAAGAAAATTACTTTCTAGGAGTGCACATTGCACCGAATCGTTCAGTCAACAGTAAAGTGGACTCACACGAAGACGTGCAGTGTATGTATGTACACTGCGCCTCGGGGAAACTTGCAACAGCATGTTTGTTATACATACACATCGACATCCATGGACGGCTCATTATTATAATTCATTGGTCCTGAAATGAGAATGTGCAGCTCAGATCCTGAGGCTGAGGCTTAGCTTGCCTTTCTCAGTTTAATGCAAATCATAGTTTAAGTTTAACAGTGTGAGCTGAGGACCAGTCGGCCTACTGCGAGAATATATTTTTCTCTCACTGATCAACTAGAAGTCCACTTTGTAAATCTTGTTCATGGGATTCATGTGTTCAATTTCAAACTGGAAAGGCCAGTTGATTTGAGAGTTTAAGAAAAGGCCAACCAGACATCAAATTAAAAGGAAAAATCTTAACACAAGTGATATTTCCTTTCATGATTCTGTACAGGGTGTGGGGAGAGGAAAAGGGAAAGTCCTGGACATTTTTCTCTTGAAATTAAAGAAGCTGCCAGCTGACTACACTCTGACATTTAGGAGTGAATCAAATTTCATGTTTTATTACTACTGCAGCCTTCAGACTCGCTCAGGAGAGCCGCAATCGGCTAAAAACATACACATTTGCATACACGCATTCATAAACAGACAAACCTATTATCCAGCAGCCACACAAACAATCACATGCACTTTACCTCAACAGTTAAGCAGGAGCCTCCCTGAAAGAGCGGTAGGCTATTAAATGACTGTAATTTGGAACAAGTGGATGGGAGCAGCCAACTAATGATATCTATTTAATTTTCTCTAAGCCTGGGTGCTCAGATGTAGGTCACAGGGTGATTCATCGCAGAATCATCCTTGCAAAAACAAAAAAAAGGAACGACATTATGGAGACGTTAAGTGTGTGGGAGCTGCATAAGCCAGTGAAATGCCTCCCTCCATCTCTGTCTCTCTCCCGGTATCTCCCTCTGTCTCTCTCGGTCATTTTCATTCTGTTTGCAGCTCAACGCCCTCACCATTTGTCCACACGACTCTGTGCAGTCATCCTATCTGCCTTGACAAGGAGGGTCTTGCCAGACGCTCATTTGGAAATGGGTTAGGGCTGCATCAGTGACTCAATTGAGATGCATCTGAGGATGTTAGTCTTGCTCTGGGCCGCTGCAGTTGTGGGTGACGCGGCTACAGCTTCGATCAGAAATGAGACGGTTTTCTATTCGTTCAGACGTGCTCATTAATGTCAACCTGACGTGACAGCAAGGACAATTTGCAGTACTGTTTTTCTACACACTTTGTTCCCTGTTGTGCTGTGCTGTCAAACAAGTATTTGTATTCAAAGTAGTTGTGACAGCTGAACTTTTCCCAACAGTAACATTCATTGAATGTTTTATGCACATAGGTGGTGTGTTGTGGCTTCGACGAATGTTGAGTCTTTAGCTCAATGTCGTAAAGATAAGGTGATGTTCGCAGGCACTTTGTACTCTAGAACCTCTTTTGTATCCTTTGTTACATGATACAGTACGTACGTACACAGCCACAGTCCTAGACGAGTGGACCGATTCTCTCCCAGGGCAGTTTTATCTGGTTGAGTGCCAAGCAGTGATGTAACCAGGCGCTGACCTCACCAACTAACTCTCAGTGGCAGGGAGGGAAGCCTACATGTAAAGCCTCCGGGCTGGATGGGACTTGACATCATTGTATGAACCTGTCAAAGCCGAACTCATTTCAACAACATTTTCAAGATACAGTCGGCTCTTAGCAGAGGTGTGTCCTCGTGTCACATGACTTTGACTCAAGTCAGACTTGAATCACAAATTTGATGTCCTTAGACTCGACTTTACAAATTAAAAATACGTTCAACTTGATTTGGACTTAACACCAGTGACTCGTGACTTTACTTATTTTGACTTGAAAATACTTGATACTTTTCCCCAAACCCAAAGATTAAGATGTTTGTTGGGAAGAAGGAACGAATGCACTTGAATGAAGTTAAAAGCCTTTATTCACAAAACATGGCTGCTTACATTAAAACCCCGACCAGTTCCGACCCCAAGGTCTTCATCAGGGTGCAAAAGGGTGGACAGGAGTTAAGCAAACATTTTATAAGCTTAGCAGGGGCTGTCACACAGTCCTTTTCTTGAGCCTCATATGACAAAGACAGTCCTCAAGCATACTTCTACCTCATTCTCCATTAAAAACTGTGCCATCAATCCTTTCCTTCCCTTCTCCTCATTTCGTGAATCAGCTAACAGTAACATTATTCACTCCCACAAGTCAACACAAAATACCTCAGGTGATCCATTTTGGTTAACCAATCTGACGGCATCCAATCAAGTCGTAGGCAAGAACCATAAAGAACTGAGAACCAGTCGGAAAATGTATTTCAAAGAAAATTTTGTTTGTGTTCAAAAACTACGGGTGGTCATCAAAAAAAATTGCAGTATACAAAACATGCAGATAGAAAATGACAGACAGAACAAACTTGATAAATACAAATTGTAAAGCAGTCATGAGCTTTGTGAATTTGAATACTGTCACTCTGTTGTTAAAGTGGCATCTCATTTGGCAAAGAGCACATCATGTCTTGTTTGGGACCCGAAACTCAAAGTGTGGACTTGGGAATCAATTTCGGACTTGGCTGTCTTGACTTGGGACCTGACTTGAGACTTAGTTGTGACTTGCAAAACGATGACTTAGGGTGCGTTCTGAATCAGATACTTACTACTGTCTCATAACAATACAGCCTGAACTTTGACCCTCTTGCTTTTATATCCGTTACCTTGGAGATAAAATGAACGCCAATTACCGAGTTCACCAGGGACAGAGATCAACCTGGAGAGATCTGCTGTTGTTACTTTGCAATGTGTGTAGTTTAACTTAAGTTAGAACTGCACAGAGTGTAGAACAGATTATATTTACCACAGTGAAATTACATCTGCAGTTCTCTGTCAGTTATTTTTATAGATATGACCTGTTGTTTGTAATATTTATGATTATTTTGTTCACTTAAACAATTAATATTCCACTTATTACTGTTCTGGTCATCAGTTACTTGAATACGCTGTCATCTGTCATTGTGACTTATGACTGCTGTCGATGTGACGTATCGTCCGCTACGCAGAGGATTGTGGGTCAGAATAGCCAGCAAAGCATGTTGGCTTGCATACTGCAAAATCCGACCGCATGTAGTAGCATTTTTAGCATACTGCATTTAACTATACTGCATTTTACTGTATTGGGACATACTAAATCTTTTTCTGGCATACTATGTAGTACGGAAGTATGGGCACTGGAACGCACACCTCGTCTCACTTTGGTTCTTAGCATATAAGTGTCAACCAAACATATAGTAACATATTAAGAGTGTGCAGAGAGAGGAAAATAATACATATATAATTTTGATGATTAATAAATCATCTTAAATGTTATTATTTATTAAATAAAAAGTGAAACATTAGCTGGTTGTAAAGATTTGCAGCCTCTCTCTGTTTCACATCAGTGTTAATTAAATCCCTGTGGAATTTATAACTGTTGTTCAGACACAATAGCTTGAGGTGGTTTTTGGGGAACTTGAAATGAGAATTTCATTATTTATATATTTGATATTAGTTGCAGACTCGGTAAACTGTGAACATTTATTTTCTGTTGGCTTGTTTTAGTCGAGCGGGTGGGGCGTTTAGAAGGATGGACTGTTACTGGCTCATTATTTAGATTTCTGTTGACTGTCCTTTGCTGTCTTTATCATTCATTGTTTTATTTTGTTGTATGTGACATTAGTTAACATGTACATGTATATATAAATATGTTGTATTTGCATGTATTGAAAGTATAATATCTGTATCTGTACCCTCAATACTACTGTACACAGGTTAGACCCGTCGCTGCTGCTGTCCATCAGCCCGCTGTGACACACAGCTCTGGGAGCTTTGCCCTCGCCAAATTTGAGCCACTACGGCCGCTGACCAAAGGACAGCCTCCAGAGCTGCTGCCTGCTCTCCTGAGGGCGAAGCAGTCCACAGAGGCGAGGAGCGAGGCGGAGGGCTAGGGGTTAGGCTATTAAGCTAATTCTTGTCTAATTTGTGATCTGATGAACAGTGAGAGAGCGGACCGAAGAGGGGCTGAGTGAATGTTAGGGTTAGTACAGTTAATACGATTAAATCAGTGTATGGGAGAAACTGGGTTACTGTATGAGGCGTGTGCATATGCTTGTGTTAGTCAGGTGGGAGGGGACAAAGAGGGAGGAGCTGCAGGAGGAGGGTGCACGTTAGAATTCCCTAAACAGGAACCCTCTGCTGTCTCCGTGGCTCCGATCTGCTTAGAGCCTTTCATGCTTCCTACTTACAGTATGATCTATTGTGTGTCTTGTCTCTGTGAAGTTTTTAATAAGGCAGAAACACTGCCTTGGAAAGAGATCCCAATGGGCGCTACAGTAAAGCATGGTGGTCCCCGTGGAAATATTCTGGAAAATCAGCTTGAAGAACTAATTTCTGGTTACTTTACTTTTTACAGCGGCATGTCATACTGTTTACAAAAAGAAAACAGGGCAGGAGAGTTAAAGCTTTTTGAAACAGCAGGCTTATGCCAACAAGAAAACCTTAAAAAAACGCTGAGCAAACAGCTGCTAAATCTCATTCTTCCATCAGTGAGATTCACATTCAGTTGATTACATAAAAAGATATAAAGTGTTTTGCAGTGACAGTGTTTAGTGACACTTTCACAGAATGTGGTTTTGCAATTGTTTACTCATAACAAGATGAACTTTTTAAGCCCTCCTCCCCATTGTTCTGAGATCTTGTCATGTTTTTGAAATTGCTGAGCAGCATGCCTGCTACTCCATAAGATTAATATGCAATCCAATGAAAGTTGACAGGTATCAAATGAAATGCAGCATGATGATATATGAATTAAACACAGTGTGAAATTGAACAGCTTCAAACTGAAATTACTGTAGTTGTTTATCAAGACGGATTTAAAGAACCACAACAGTGTCCTTGCATGTCTCGGCCTATTTAAATCACATAATTTTTATTTACATTACTGTTGAGTATTTTCCACAGCACACCCCTGTGTTTCACTTTATTTTTATGATGCATTTTTTTTTAAACCTTCCAGGTTTCCTCTGGTTTCCATTTATGTTTGTACAGTATGAAGAACAAGTTTTAAAGTACTGAAGCTTGCTTGAGGCAATCCATCACAGTGAGCATCATGTCTGCTTTTCGTGTTGTCAAAGTTATGTTCTTGTTGTGTGATGAATCAGTGCAGACATTTAGAATCAATATGAACTTGCAACTGTGTCATCATCTAATGATAGAGGAACTTTGACAACAATAAAAGTAGATTTAAGGTGGTGGGATGCTAGAAAAGAAGTAGTACATATGACGTGTCAGGAGAAGACAGAAGTCACGATTCAAGCAGAAATCAACTGATGTAACATGTCAATGGATTCATCTTTGTGACAGCTGAGCAAACTCCACTGATGCAGACTCCATAGCAAAACCCTCCTTGAACGCTTTGGAAAAACATTGCATCTGTGTTAACTGTGCAGTTTTCTGTTAGTATCCGTAGTTTGTTTTTTTTTAATCAAATATTCTTTTTCTCTTTCTGTAAAACATTCCTGAACTCAGTCTACATACATTTATCAAATCAAATGTGATATGGGGCTACAAGTTAAACCCATCCATCAACGTCACTTGACCGTGAGATTGAGGGTTGTTGACGCAGCTAGGACAATGATACCATGGATTAAAAGTGTGTGTTTGGGTATGCGTCGGCAAAAACTTTTGTTTTAAAAACTGTGTGGGCTGTGGTGCCCCCAGAATTTTTTTCTAGAGATGGCCAGATTGGGCCACTGAAAGTTCAAAAGCCATAACTGAACTGCAGGAATCTGACTACACTGTTGAACTGTATACAATAGGCTGGTTGAAACTATGTCAATATACAGTATTGAGTCAAGGAATCACATACTGATATACTTTGGTTTCTTATTTTATAGTTTATTATCTAATGTGCATAGACTAGTACTACAGTTAACATTTTGAGTACCACAGAAATCCTGTTATTATGCCTCGGCACTGGCGATAGCTGTGGCTAGAGGCATTATGTTTTCAGATTGTCCATCCGTCCCATTCATTTGAACACCTTATTTCAAGAATGCCTTGAGGGAATTTCTTCAAATTTGGCACAAACTTCACCAACTAAGGCTAGTAAGCCCATAACTTAGTGCCTCTTCCCTACATGTTGCATTAGACATGAGAAATGTACCTGGACTTCCCTGGGTGAGTATGACCATTCCTGTCTGGGGGTTGTGTGTGGTTGACTCACCGACAGGCCACCACTCTCGATCCTCGCAACCAGCTCACTTGGACGGGGCGACTCTGCTGGACACCCCTCAGGTGCTTTCTGTTCTCTTCTGCGTGGTTGTTTAGAGTAAATGCGTATTTACATGGATAATTTGTGGTGGCATGTCAGACACTTCCTCATTCTGTTTTAGGTTTCAGAATGTCTTGCCTCCGGTATCTTCCTCGGGGCGTGCCCGTTCAGCTCAAAGGCCTCTTCAGCTCTCTCTAAAGGTGCGGCTAATAGCAGCTAATGAGTCAATACCTCCAACCCCCAAGTGTGACATCAGTGCTGACCCTACCTCCTACCACCTATGACACCCACATCTACAAGGCATTCATTAAACTACCAATAAAGCTATCATAACAGTGGTCAAAGGTCAAGGTCACTGTGACCTCATCTTCTCATTCTTGTAAGCTCGGTATCTGAAGAACACATTGAGGGACTTTCTTCAAATTTGGGACAAATGTTTACTTGGACCCAAGAATTTGGTCGAAGGTCAAATGACGGGTGTGATGTCATTTACAAGAATTCATACACTAATTATGATGAAATAAAATTTACACAAATGTCTAATAGATAGATATTTGGTCAGATACTGAATTGGTGACACTAATCTTAGGTGTCCATCTTAAGACAGTGCTGATTGTATAGATCCTCTGTGCTGCTGGGGGGAAGATGTGTTTGAAGCATCCATGTTTTCACAGACATGGAAGTAAGGTTTGTGAAGGCATACAAACGCAAGGCGGTAATTATTCAGAAATCTTCAGGTGAGAGTTTGAGCAACCCCTTTGAAAATGACCTTTCTAATTGTTCCTTTGCTAAAATTGAGCCTAGATATGGAGTGTTATGTAACCATGTTCCCAACAAGCTATGCCAACATGGTTGGTACCAATGGATGCCCTCGGTTGTGTAGTTTGATAACACAATACCACAACCTTTGTGCCCACTCTTAAAATGAGCATACCCACTCAGGTTGGCCTCTACCAACATCCGTCACAGCTCCACATTGCTCTTCAGTGGCTACTTTTGCTTACTTTTGAGACATCCAACTCCTTTTATAAGCACTGTTTACTCCATGGACATCAAAGTTCACTTGGAAATACTTCACATTACAAAAGAGAAAGATGCTGTAACTATTGTTTCACAGTGACTTTGAGGCAACACAGACAAGAAGTCCAACAAGAGCTGTGGATGACTGGTTACAGCTACTGAGCATCATGTCATCGGAGCAATCTCCATGCCAGCTAATTGAACTCCATCTGCTGATTGATACTGTGCAAGGGTGTTGTGGTTGAGTTCATTGTGACATTTGGGGTGTGTATGTGTGTGTCCTCTGACAGAATCATGCAGCAATTTGTGCCTTTTCTGCATCAGTATATGGCGTAAATGTCTTTAATTTAGTCAAAATAAAAGTATTTAGTGCTCTAAATAATGAAGGGGATATGTCACCTGCACCACCACCCCCCTCCCGAAATCTACACCTGTAATACTGTGTGATGCAGTTGGAATCTCTAGAAAATTCTACACTTGTTTCTAAAAATGGGTGGCAATACACCTCAGGTAATCTGTAGCAAATGGAGTGAGACTTGAAGAAGAATCGTGTGGTCCATTGATTTCTATTTTACAGGATCAATATTGTCCAAAGAGAAGGTACAAAATGACTGTCTAATAGTGTTAAATAGAATCACACTGCATGTATTTCAGTGTGGCTATTTAGTGACTGAAACTGAACTCATTTTGCCTTCAGGAATTACAAATGAATCCGTTCAAGGTTCTAATTATGTTGAGCAATTTCGAGATTCACTTTATTGATCGCTTGGCATGCTTCTTTGAAATATCGTTGATATGCAGACTGAAAGCAATTAGACCATTATATGAAAATGGAAGGCATAAATACAGAAGATTAAACCTGAGTTGCTTGACGTTCTCCATCACGAGGAGCAGGTTTACATTTCTTTCTATTTCTCTCTGCATCAGGGAGTCAACAACAACAGCACAGAGTGTGTTGTGCTTCAGATCACTTTTCACATTGTTGTGCAACATGAGTCAGTTTAAGACAATCTGTGGGTTTTGAGATGCTGTCAGAGAACACAGCTCACAGATTGATGAAACTTCTCACGGCTGGACATCTGCCTCCTGTCACTTCAGCGTTCCCCCCCTCCCTGTCTAATTTTGTGGGGTTGGAACATCATGTCATACACAATATTACAGCTACATTACAGCCCGATGGACTGTTTTTATCTTGCTGTGATCAAATTAATCTGGATGGGTCTGAAACAATGAATGATGATATAACAATCTGGGCGCCGGCCACTTGTCGTTCCAAAAATCAATTGGTATTTGGCCAGAACAAACGCCTGCACAGAAAATCCAATGTGGTGTGACGGGACACTTCTGAGTTAACAGGCTACTGAGGCAGCACTGCAGAGAGGGTTGTGTTAGTCAATTGTATTTTTAAACCAATAACAGTTAATGTTCTGGGAATGTAATTTACATGTGTTGCATGTGTGCACTATGTTTATGGTGGCATTATGTGGTGATGCAGTTTCTAGTTAACCCTGAGTAAAACACTTAAAACACATCTTTTTACTTACGTATAACCTACAGAATTACTTTTTTCCCCCTCTATTGCTGTGGTAATTATCATTGATATATACAAATATCTTTTTGTTTGATTCACTAATGGACAGAAAAACAAACTGTAAGTGCAACTATTGACATATTACCATGAGGATGGGTGAAGAGAGCGGCTCGGTATATCGATTTTGTACAATATATCAATATAGATTTAGACAACACCGTTTATATCGATATAGGGTCAAGTTGCATTACATAACGCACACCAGTGTTTATCTCTCCTCACTCACACACTCAGCATAGCTCCGCCTCACACACTCACTCACAGTTTCACACACTGAGAGAGACACAGACCTCTGTTTAATCTGTCTGTTCATTAGTCTACGGTGACATCGGTCTGTATGTTGCACTAAATCAGTCTGTGAGATGAATGAAGTTACAGCAGTAGCACACGTACAATATTGTGGGCCTTTTTCCTCTGTAACTTTTAGCCACGTCCAGTCAAGCACTGATTTGTGTTTCTGTTATCAGTTTAGACGGCTGGTGCCATGCCGAGCTGCGCACCTATACCTTCTCCAGAGTAGGTCCAAAAGCCAGGCCGCCCGCACTTGAGTGGATAGACGTGGCGTCTTGCCGACCGTAGCCAACACCCGACCATCCCCATTTCTCCACATCAAACAAGTGTGTGTGATGTGAGACTCTTCTTACCTCTGTCTGCAGGAGACCAGAGAGGATGGTGTGAAAAAATTTACCCAACACAAATTTTCTTACTTTTTGTGCTTAGTGTATATATGTGCTGTATAAATGTGCAAAGAATGCTCCTAAAACCTGAATAATACTGGCATATTCCATGTCTTAATCAGAAAAGGCTTCACTTGGAAAAAGGTCTAATGCCAGAAGTGGGTGATAGTGTGCTTGTAAACAAAGTCACAGCATCACGTTCTGTTTAACATAATTATCTTATCAACATCACAATCCAAATTATAGTGTTAACTAATCTTATGGAGTCCAGAGTAAATTTGTGGTGAGCAGGCATATGGAAATTGGCGATATGGGATCATTACTCGTGCTGATTAACAGGGTTCAGTGAACGGACATGCCGCTCCACCAGAAACATCTCTAAATACTCATTAGGGTCTACAGAGATTATTTTTCAAATAACTTAGTTCTGATAGTAGTATAACTTAGTTAAAATGATCTCAATTGGACCCAAACGTTTTCATTCTAGGTTTCCATCCTGACACTCATCTTGCATCCAAGAAAGATATTGTTGTCTTAAATTTCTGTCTACTGCTTGCAAAAAGAGTTATATCAACCACTTGGAAAAAGACAAGCAAACCAAAGACCATTAATTGGCCTATGGCTAAGCCCCGCCCTCAAACACAATGAGCCAATCACAGTGCGTATAGCCATTCCCATACACTCGGACATTCTCTGCCTGGACGTCCATTGAAATGCATTACAGAAAGTCAGTTTTGTTCGGTTTTATGAGCTTTTTCTGAGATTTGAAGTTTAAAAATGGTCAAACGGTGTGCATGGGGTACATGCAACTCCGACACAAGGTATCCTGAGAGGCTGGGCGACCAGGTGTATTTTTTACCCTTTCCTAAACCACATCTCAACCGAGAAAAGTGTCTCCTTTGGATAAAGTTGTGTGGTAACATTAGACCACAACATCAACTCAACGTGAATAAGATTAACAATGATGTCTACATCTGTTCTAAGGTAAGTCAACATTGCGTTTGAGGCAACATATTGTCACTTTGCTGGAAAGAAATAAAAAGTTATCTTTAACATCTCTAGCTAACATTAGCTAAAGTTAGCCTAACGTTAGCTCCTAGCTGCGTTGTTCATCATGTCACCTTGTTTGCTGGGAGTTCATTAGCCTATTTTGTTCTAGTTTTGTACTTTGGTGATCGTACATCATTGTTAGCTGTTGTCCAAAGGGCTCTAGTTAAGCTAACGTTAACTTCTGGAGCTTAGCTTCATTAACTTATCTGTAATGGCAGAGATAACAAAGGTTGGCAAACGTTATGCTGAATGATTCAGTGTAAATACTGTAACACCAAACTAATGGAGAGACACTCTTGGCAAAGATGGTAAAAAGGCTGTTATCCTTTTCTCATATTTTGAGCCTAAACCTTAACTTCAGTGGCACTTTAACTTGTTGTCTTTGATGGTGACGGCAAACAGATGCGGTTTATCACGCTTACACTGGGACCTGTAAATTTTGGCTTGTAATTTAAGTTTTTCATCGACCTTCTCAACAATAAAATGATGAATATATCCCTCAATGACATCTGATTGTTATGTCCCCAAAAATCATCAATTGCCTCCTGTGAAATGCCGTGTACTGTGACACCTGCCATAGCACCAGTCACTGAATAGATATTTTGTCCGAGTGAGTGAAGGGGGGCGTGGCTTAGCCATAGGTCAATTGGATTAAAGAGTTATCCATAACTTTACCTTGGAAAAAGACGACATACATCATTAAAGGGACACAGGCACACTTTAAAATCATTTGGGGTCCTTTTCTACAAAATAATGAGAATGTTTTTGCAAAAAAATAAATAGATTAATTCATTCATTCATTAATATTGCTTGAAAGAAAAAAACTGTCTCAATTTTGGGGTAGGAAAACCCAATCATCGATCATCTTCAACTGTCCATGTACAATTTGAGTGCCTGTTGGCACTGATATAAATATCTCCTACTGAGTGGATGGTAAATCTGAGCTTTCAGTCATGATATTGTTTTTGTTTTTGTTTGTTTTACAGAGATAAGATGCTGCCTGAAGGTCACACCAGTGTCTGTAAGTAGAAAACATTCACTGATAGAGTATGAACATTTACTAATATGGTACTTGAAGGTGTAAATTACAAATCACTTTGCTAATCAGTGTAAAGACTGTCAAGGTTAATAATCACTTCAGGACTTAAAACTGCAAGTGAATGCATTGCTGTTCGAGTGCACTTTATCCCTTTAGACATACAAATACAAAGCAGTAGGCAGACCCTGGCCTCAATCTATCACTAACTGTGGGTGTGTTGCATTGAACACGTAGTATACATACTCTCCTCTGGACAGACAGTTGTTTTCTGGCATAGCTTCTGTGCTACACATGAGGGAGTGCTTCTTTTTTATCACCTAGGATATATTAAGAGAGTTTGTCTCCAGAGTAAAGAATATCTTTGTATGAAACTGTTTTAATTCAACAGTAACGCGAGAGCAAGCTGGCAAGACAGATCAACACTGTGGTCCTGTATCTGAGCTGGAAGCAACAAACAACCCTGTGCTTCTGTTTCTGTGGGCATTTAAACAAGCGTGATTGGCTCTCACCTGGTTGTCACCCACATTTTGTCAGAGGACATTTGCATAAAGTAGAGCGTTTCTCCACTTCCCCCTGTAGTGTCGCTGGGGGCCTTTTAAATCTTTACAGCTCAGCAGGCTGCAGTGTGAGGGCCCGTTCACAGTGAATAGCAGCCTATTGCAGTCCCAGCAAGTCTGTATGACTAAGTGAGAGCATCACTTTTCAGCACTGATTCAGACTGACTCCAGTTTGGTTGTACGCTCAGTAGTTTGTTGGTGGCTGTTACATTTAGTTGAGTACCAAACTTTCCATTACAACCCTGTTTATGAAGTGAAAAGCTCTGCAAATTACAAATTACATTTATCACGTCGTGACTGTGTCTGTGGTTTTCACGGATAACTTTGGATTTTCAACCTGGACCCTGTTTCCCCGTGTAAATTGGTCAAGATGTAATGAATGTGTAAACAGTCAAATAAAAACCATCGCTGCCTTTTTTCTCTTTCTCCTCATCCCCTCTTCATCTGTATGTTCCGTCACAAATAAATACGGCGGTGATCTAATTCAAAGGCCTGTGCCACTTTGTCAAACTCAGGTAAATAATCATTCATGACATTAAACATCTTTTAGGTAACACTAAACTATCTTTACCTTCAAGTACTACACACGTTTCCACTGTTGTTTTCCTGCAACAAGTGACATCTCGTGATATCTTGTGATATTTCAGATCAAGACTTCAGCTTAATGAGGCAATTCAGACACTTATATTAACAATCTGAGCCGCACTGTGGCAAAATTAACCTTTCTTAAATTGACATTTTGCTCCTAGTTCAGATTAGGTATACTCCCAGCACAAGAGGAACTTTTAGTGACGTCAGTGTACGTTGATTGGTCAAACACATGAGCCAATGCAGCACTGGCAACTGGCATTTTTAACTACCTATTGGCTATGTAAACAACACAAAACACTGACAAATGGACCAACAGGGAAGTCCAGGCTTTACTGAGCATGTGCGGTGGTGGACATACAACACAACTTTGACTCATCACTGCGAAATATAAGAATCTTTGATAGCCTGTGTTTGTCACGTCAGCATTTCTATGCAAACAGAAAATTGCCTTTGAAGGTATAAAGTTCAGCAGGGAGCTCTGCAGTTTGCAGTTCCTGTCAGGGAGTCCCCAAACTGTTTGGTCATAAAATACCTACTATATAGAAATTTTAAAATACACAGAACAAATACACTGCTCAAAAAACATCACAGTATAACACCAAGTCAGTTAAACTTCAGGGATATCAATCTGTCCATTTAGGAAGCACAAGTGATTGTGAATCAGTTTCAGCTGGCGCAAATGAAGGTGCAATGGGGAGGCAAAAACAATCCTGACTGACTGAGTCATCTCTAGTTTTGTGTAGAGACGTGAGGCATATCCTTGGAGGGTCACACAGACCTCCATGTCATAGCCAACAGTACCCTGACTGCTCTTAGGTACCAGGTTGAAATCCTCAGAGCGACTGTCAGACCTTACATTGGTGCAGAGGGGCTTGGGTTCCTCCTGGTGCAGAGGGCCCTGGGTTCCTCTGGTGCAGAGGGGCTTGGGTTCCTCCTGGTGCAGCGGGCCCTGGGTTCCTCCTGGTGGAAGCGGGCCCCGGGTTCCTCCTGGTGCAGAGGGGCTTGGGTTCCTCCTGGTGCAGAGGGCCCTGGGTTCCTCCTGGTGCAGAGGGCCCTGGGTTCCTCCTGGTCAGGACATTGCCTGGCCTCATGGGGCCAGAGTGTGTAGGCAGTTCCTGGATGATGAAAGCATTGATGCCATTGACTGGCCCTCTCGCTACCCTGACCTAAATCCAACTGAGCACCTATGGGACGTTATTTTTTGGTGCATCTGATGCCGCAAAGTACCATCACAGACTGTCCAGGAGTTTACTGATGCCCTGATCCAGGTCTGGGAGGAGATCCCCCCGGACACCATCCGCCGCCTCATCAGGAGCATGCACAGACATTGTTAGGAGTGCATACAGGCACGCGGGGGCCGTACATACCACTGAGTCACATTATGAGTTGCCGCAATTAAATTCACGCAAGTTGGATCAGCCTGTGATTTCAGTTTTTTACTTTGATTTTTCAGAGTGATTTTAAATCCAGCCCTCACTGGGTTGATGATTTTGGTTTCCACTGACTGTTGTTACGTCATTTTGTTCTCAACAAATTATACAGTGTACCTCAGTAAAGATTTTCAACTTGAACAATTCATTCATCAAGATTTGATGTGTGATTTAGGTGTTCCCTTCGTTTTTTTTTAGCAGTGTATATAGAACTAAGACGTGAAGTGTGTAATATGTTAAGTTTTCATGTGTTGTTTAGGGCCTATGGCCCTTTTTTACTAATAAAATCATACTACTCCGTTTTGACATCCTTCTTAAACTTTGACACAAAGTGTTTTGTGATAGTCAAAAAAATCATTTGTATTGCTTTGGTTTTTTTTTTAACTCAAAAACAAGTTGTGTGAGCTCAGGTCAATCAGGCCTACAGGCCATAAAGAACAAAGACAAGTCAAGCTCAGATTCAGACTCAGATAGGCGTAAAATACAGCTCCCTCTGGTGCTGTTTGACTGTGGTGTGTTTATGGGCTGCAACATCCAAAACTCCAGGCAAAAACTTATAAATGCAAAATTATCAATTCGACAATATCTGTGTTTGCTTAGTGTTGAACAGGCAGCTACATAAATAAATGTGTGTATGATATCCTTAGGCCCTAACAGTAACCAGATCATGTCTGCAGATGTGATGTCATGTTAGTTTTACCCCGGGCTACCTGTCTCCTCAGCTGATAAGCACTGACTTCTGAGTTCTACTTGTGTTTACAATTGTGACTCTGGATCAGCGTTTTATTTGTGTACAGTGACTCACTGTGTTTGAGGGGAAAATTTGAGCACTTCACCAAAGCATCTCAGGCATTCTGATTGTTTTGACAGTTCTGAAAGTATTTATACATCATAAAACAAAATGTTTGAATGAATGTGTGTTATTTAAGGACAAGCACAATTTTTACAGTTGCTTTTTCTGCATCACAGCAATGTATACAGTGGGTGTTTTACTTCTTTTTTTTCTTTTCGAACTTGTCTATGGCAGAAATGTAGTACAAAATGATAAGTACATTTTATTAAGTGTATAATCATCTGATAGATGTTATGATACCAAAACTGTCGCACATTCACATATATGTAGATTTTTTTTAAGCTGCGAGCGTCACGTAGGTTTACATTACCAAAGGTTTATGCCAAAATCACTTGACGAGTGACGACACCAACTCCTGTGTGCGCACGGCGAAAGAGGAGAGGGAGCCGGGGCTGTTCATAAAACATTCAGGACGCCAAAGTTTATTCCACACTACTGAAGCTGCTCCTCGTTTTGGAACCACCGTGGAGTCAGTAATAATTTTGCTTTCAGCCATGTATTGTATCACGATATGTGTTTTTCATATCATATTAAAAAAATATACTCGTATTACCATTCACGAGATATGACGCCCCTAGTACGGCCAAAAGTAAAAAGAAAATGGCGTACATCAAAAAATATTCGACACTGTCTACAAACAGGCTTCCACCTCACTATCTGTGTCACCAGTTTCCCATCTCCAACATGTTCATAAGCATGGGTCAAAGTAACATAACTTTTGCGGGGGAAGTGGTGTACGCCTCTTTCAGGCCTTGTTTTGTGTGTATGCAATGTTTATGAATGAGACCCCAGGCCTCCAGGAAGTGCACTGGACTTTGAAAACAATTTTCGTAGTAGCCAAATAGTGGAATTACAACTTCCTGGTCCGTCGGGTGATCCACTGCAGCCCAAAAAGACTTTATCCCATTGATTTACATTGTCAAAGAGGCAGCTGTAAATCCATGGATACATTTTTTTGAGTGCCACAACCCCTGCAAAATGACTTGTTTCACCATTAGGGTTTTAATCCATTTAGTTTGATAACATTAGGAAAGTCTGGAAGAGCAGCACGAGTGAATTATTTTGTCCCCATTCAAGCCAGCAGAGTGCTTGATTTTATCAAACTTCATCAAACCCTAATCTTATCTAATCTAATGTTGGATGTAGGGTAAAGAAATTTTTCATTAATTTGGGGCGTACAACACATTAATGTAAAACCTGCAGGTAGTTACAGTCTTATAAATACAGTTTGTTTGCTTTTATTTTTTATATTTATTTTTGTAGAAGCATATGCCAGCTCAGTGCATTGGTCCACTGTGTTCACTGTGCAGACACAGTTTTTGTCCTCAAAGCTGTGATGCATGTCTGTAAAAATAAACTTGGGGCGGAAGAAGCTCCAGTGCTGAGGCTGCCAAATAAACTGGATGAATGAAAGAAGAAGTGTTGCTCAGTCAGGTGTTGGACTGAGCCGCCTGTGTTGGAGTTGTCGGAGTGACATCATCAAGTGCATGAGTCAGAAGGCCCAGACTGTGAACGCTGGCTCTGAGACTCCGACAGCCATTCAGCCAGACAGCTGGAGGTGGCTGCATGACGGTGTTGTGGGGAATTGTCCATCCTCACTGCGCGACACTTGGGCGGACTCTGACAGATAAATGACCGGACGTGATTAACAGCTTGTCATGCTGATTCTGGGGCATGTGGGGCACCGCCGGCGCCTGCAGGACGACTCGCTGCACAGCAGGAGATTTTGCTGACACCTACAGCACTTGGATGTGACACGAGTTGGCTCCAGAGAATAATTTCACATGAGCATTTTGAATATGACAGAATCATACGGAAACCAATTGTTTTCATACTTGACCACAGCAGGCTCTGCAGGGCGAGCATCTGTGCAACTTCTGACCTACATAGCAACTTCAAATCCAGACATGAACTCATCATCTTTAACCTGTTTTTCCTGCAGTAGATCCTCACTCTGTGTTGTTTTGGATCAATACGTTCATCAGAACATTTATACTTATTGTTTAGGACTTCATTTGTCCAGATTTCATCAAACATTTAGCTTTACTACAGGCTTTAACATCATCATCTCTCATTCAATGCAGCTAATGGACCGTGTGTGTATTAGCTGTCAGCTCTCTGGCTGGTTGTTCCATTTTTCTTACCTTGCAGTGTGAGTGTTAAAAACTATTGGCTGCCTTTCTGAACATGCAACCACATAAAACAAAAGCATATACTCAGGTGCCAGGCTGAGCAGACTTCAGAGCGCTGTCATATTTCATTGTTTATATAAGCTATTTAGAGCATTTTGATAGCATTTGGGATGGTTTGTGAGCGTGAGGAAAAGGAGCAGCAGTGCATTCACGTGTTTACAGATGTGGCTAAATGACATCAGACCATCAGCTGCCAGTTTGCACAATCAGAACCATCTTTTTTATCCCCCTCCAACTAGAACTCACCAATATGTGTGTGGAAATGATTTGACAGGTTTTCATCTGCCATACCTAAATGTATCATATGTAAATATGTACAGTTTAATATTAACAGTTTAATATTTTGACATCTTGCCCATACAAATATGTGTGTTCATGTATGTATAATACATGTATTGCAGTATGTCACATATTTGATTATTTATATACATAACATAGATGTATTTTATATGTGTAATATACAAATTACATGTACATGTCATTTGTAAGAACATGGTGCACACATTAACTACTCTTACTAAAGACTCATCCCAACCAGCACAAATGCCAGTGTTCTTATGTGAATAGCAAATACAAAATATTTTTTAATCAATGTAACTTATCATATAGATGTTTTTAAGATATATAGATATATAGCATATATTTATATTTAAGACATGTATGGTATGTACATAGCCATCCCAAAGCCCATGAACATGTTATGTAAATATAAAAGAGGCATATATGGAAAAAAAAAAGAGAATAAAATAAAAAATAGAAAAACATATAAGCATATATATGTATTTTTAGGATACACTTGAATATATGAATTAAATATATATCGTGAACATATATAATTGCAATATGTAATACAATATAAAAATGTATCATACATATTTTTTCTATATATGTAGTGTCCATCCCAAACCCCATAAATATATGTAGACATTATATATCTAAATGTAAAAAGTAGACATGTATGTATATATATATATATATATATATATATATATATATATATATATATATGTACATATATATATGTATATAAATTAAATTAAATTAAATATTCTAATACCATATGTGTAATATCAATATTTTGTTAATATATGTTGATATGTAATATATGTTTATATTGTAGACATATATGTTACGCACATATTCATCTTAAAGCACATAAATATATGTAAATTTTAAACTAAAAAAACATTAGCATACAGAATTTTTGGATATATGTTGTGTTAATAAACTTATACATATATATAAATTAAATACATATTTAACATATATGATAACAACATATACTTAGATAATTTTGATATAAGTACCTATTTGATCTATGCTTATGGACATATATAATGTGCACATATATATTCTAAATATATGTTGATATTAATATGTTAATAAAAAAAGTGTATAAAAAATGCACTTTTGAAATATATGCTTATATTGTATAAATGTTACTTACATATATCCATCCCAAAGCCGATCAGTATACCTTAATATTATATTTATCAATATAAAAGACAGACATGTATGTCAAAACCTAATAAGAAAAAATACAATATGTTAGCATCTTTAACATATATGGTAGTAGCATATAATACCATATAAAAATTCATTATATAGATAGTTTTAATATTTGTTCATATGCAAATTTTAATAAGGGTATTATAAACTTGTATCATTATACATTGAGAGGATATATAAGTGATAAGAATATATCACCTTATAAGGAATATATATGGCAACATCACTTTTGATATGGGGGCATATTTATCATAAATTGCTTTTACATATATTACTCTTCATCATTGTGTTATAAGCTTTGGATAAACTCAAGTTTTAATAGAGTGTGCCAGGGCTGACATCAAAACCCGGAAGTTTAGCATCGCACTGGTTCCCGGAAGAGAAAGTGAATGTGATTTTTGCATTGTGTTTTGGATTATGTCAGAAAATAAGCTCTGTGGCTAACACAAGTTTATGATAGTTACAGGTTTTGTTCAGCGAGATAATCTTCACATATGAACACCTTTCATACCACATTTGAAGCTTAAATGCGATCGCCAGAAGTAAAAAGCTAACGTTAGGCTTTAACGGACTACATGACTACTCCACGGTCGCGTGACTCTTGACGTCACCGCCACTAAGCTTTCAACTGATTTCGGCCGCTTTCTTTTAAAAACATTGTATAATGGGGAAATCGGACTGTTTAAGCTAAATAAGAAGCTGTAATGGCGGACTGCCAGCACTCTCGCCTGTTCGGGGTTGATGACGTTTAATGTCCCTGACAGGGTTTGTAGTCGTATTGAGCAACTTGCTAGCAACCATCTTTTTTACGACACGTAAAAGCTTCAAAATTCACAAGTAGGGTATTTACTGACATGTTTTATGTCGTAGAACAAAACCTGAAACTCGCTTAAGCTTTTGTTAACCACAGACCTTATTTGAGGCATTTTACCAAAATCCCATTCAAGAAACGTATTGACTTTTAGACGAGAGAACTGGAAGTGCTACAAGCGCTAACAGAGTTCCGGGTTTACTGACACACTCTATTGGTGTATTACGGTAAATATCTAAATCCACCAGTCTATTAGACCAGAAATGTTGTTTATTTCAAAGTGTGATTTTTGAACATGGTCAACTGTCGGATCTTTTTTTGTGTCTGTTGTTAAATTCAAAACACAGTATTTTATTTATTAATTTATTTATCAGTTCCCTGTGTTAAACAGTGGTAAAAGTGAGACACCCAGTCTGCATCATACAGAACGGATTGTAAATTTGTCCTCAGTCATCTTTGGGACTTTCTACCAGCAGGGTCTGTGGCAATTGTTATTTTAAGAGCTTTGGTTTTTCCATGTCACGCACAGAGAGAGGTCCTAGAGCCAAAAGACGGTGGGGGGAAAAAAAACAAACAAACGCTACACATGGAGGCAACCACCCGCAGGTGATCCCAAGATCATCCCACTGTCACTATACACTAGTTTGCCCTCTCTGTTTTTTCTGTTTGTTGAAAACAACAAACGGATGCTGTTATAGTTGTAGTTGGGGGAAGAAAGAACAGGACTTAGTCACGCTGCAGAAAAAGTACCTAAGGGGAATCCACTTCATCCAACAGGCAGCTCAGCTTCAGTGTATTAAGAGATGAGGAGGATGAGTAAGTTTGATGGGCTTTCACAGTAAATTCTCTCAGTTCTCTCCCTTCAAAAGATATCCTAAAACCTGTTTGGGGGGAAAATATTTTTATTGCATTCTGTTTTGAGATCTGACTCTTTGGTAAGCCTCTACGGCTTTGTGGGAGAAACCTGGTACTTCAGTGTGTTTAAAGGAGCTAAACTTAAGGTTCTGATCCAGAGGTAAGAAAACGTTGTTTCTTGAAAAACAATCTGATAATGTTGTTTGTTTAATGGGTATGTGTTTAGCGGCCATTTCTCAAAAGCCCCACACCATCGCAGACGAAATGAAAATCTTGGGGTGACACACCAAAACCAAAGGCCGTAACTGAATTTCATGAGTTCTATTATGCCTGTGAAGTATAAAGACGAGCTGAAAACGATGTCATTATAACAGTTAAGGAATACTGATATACTTTGGTTACTAATTTCACTGTTAATATTACTAATTTTCTGATGTGCTTTAACTAATACCGGTACGGTTAACATTTTGAGTTCCGCGACAATCCTGTTTTAATGTGTTAGGTTTCTATAAATGTCAAGTGATTCATTTATCTTCAAACAGCCTGAATGTCCTTTTCCTGAAAAAGACAAATATATAGTTTAAATTTGAAGATGTATATTCACTTGTAATGTAAATGGTAAGTGGATTACACTTGTGTAGCACCTTTCTAGTCTTCTGACAACTCAAAGCACTTTTGCACTAAATGTCACATTCACCCATTCACACACTGGTGGCCAAAGCTACCATACATTTTTAATTTTATATACTTTATTAAAGGGAAATTTTGGTTTATTTCAGCCCGTCTCCTATCGTCCTAAATTTGGTTCAAGTGACTAGTGACATACAGATAATAGATAGCATGTTAGCCGGGGCACATAGTAGCATCAGACCTGTTAAAACATAAGTGAACGGGCATCCCTTCAAGTGCAAAGTTAGTCCACTAAACAAGCTTTTTTTCCACAAAGACCACCTCATATCGTTAGGATAAATGTCAGAGAACATATAGAAAACGACATGTAAACGTGTTGTCTTACCTTACCGGTGTGCTGCCATGTTTGTGTGCAGCCGAAATATCGCGAGAACAAGCAGCGATCTCGTAGCGTGCCTGAACAAGCAACAACAGCTGGAAGGCAGAACCGGATGGTCGCCTGAACGGAAGAGGAGGAGAGAGAGAGAGAGGCGCAACAGGTAACGTTAGAGGACGAGAGAGGAGGAATGGCTGCTGCAAGGCTGCGTAGCTCTGGAGATTGGTGGTGTACCTGTGAATGCTGTGCCCCAGTGCCCACAGAAGAGGAATGCCTCTGTTGCAAGGAATGGGACCGGTTGCAGCCTTATTTTCAAGGTCTGGATGTGACCGAGGACGGGACACCTCCACCTGGAGTAACGTTAGTATCCAGCTGGGCTTTATCTAGAGCTGGCGAGATATATTTCGGCTGCGCTTTGGAAAGCAGAGCTAGAGGGATAAACAAACATGGCAGCACACCGGTAAGGTAAGACAACACGTTTACATGTCATTTTCTATATGTTCTCTGACATATATATGTTCTATATGTTCTCTTATCCTAACGATATGAGGTGGTCTTTGTGGAAAAAAGCTTGTTTAGTGGACTAACTTTGCACTTGAAGGGATGCCCGTTCACTTACGTTTTAACAGGTCTGACGCTACTATGCGCCCCGGCTGTATCTAGGCTAACGGCTAACATGCTAACTATTATCTGTATGTCACTAGTCACTTGAACCAAATTTAGGATGATAGGAGACAGGTTGAAATAAACTGAAATTTCCCTTTAATCCTCCTGAGGGGAAATTCAATTTTTTCACTCCGTTGTCATTAACACACAGGTTCGAAATACACACACATGCACAAACAGGACCTATACATGCACAAACTGGAGAGATGTCAGAGTGAGGGGGCTGCCTTGGTCAGGCGTCCTGAGCAGTTGGGGGGTTCAGTGCCTTGCTCAAAGGCACCCCGGCAGTGCCCAGGAGGTGAACAGCCACCAGTCCACACTCCGCATTTGGTCCGGACGGGAACTTGAACCGGTGACCCTCCAGTTCACAATCCAAGTCCCTATGGACTGAGCTACTGCCGCCCCCTGGTGCACCCTGCCACACCCTTACATGGTGCCACCTGCTACTCAGTAACCATTAACACACACTCATACCCGATGGAACATCCATGGAGCCATCTGGGGGTTCAGTATCTTGCCCAAGGATACTTCGACAACCCAAGCCTTCCTCAGTTTAGAGGAGACTTGTAGTTACCCATAGAAACATTTTCATTCAGATATCTTGAGGTGAGAGTTCAAGGGACCAAAAATGGCCATGCCAGTTGTTCCCTCGCCAAAGTTTAGACTATCCAACTATCTATGCGGTGTTACCTGTCCCCCTTCCTGTAAGCTACCACTACTTTCTTCTAAATCTAATCCTACCTAAAAAAATGAGCCCACCACAGTCTCTTAAAGACAATGGTAGCCTTGAATTATTTTCACCGATGCCATGGCTCAACAGAAGAGGCAATTCCACATTTTTGTAATAACACCAGACCCCACGACTCCCCTTGGAAATGTAGATAACAGGAATAATGGAAAATATCTCCAATGTTAAGATATTGGTCATTATTTCAGATATTTTCTAACCAGTTGTTATTAGTATTATCTTTTTTAATCTCATGTTTAATATAAAGTCTTAATGTGCAAATTAATGAGATGAATGTTGTGGAGCAAAAGCACGAGGTCTCCTAAAATGGGAATACCAAAGTAAAGTACCATCACCTCTAAACTAAAGTATTTGAGTGTTCCTCTTTTCCCACCTTGCTCATACTAAAATGTTTCCACTTCACACGCATCGCTTCATTTGAACTCAAATCACCAACTGAGATGTTGTTTTTACCATGTTGGTAATTTGAATAAAACATCACCAAATGGTGGACATTAGCAAACTTGTTTTGCTCTGACGATTCTTGTCAGGCGTCCCAGTGCTGGACAGCGAGCCAGCCGGCATCATATTGAGCAGAGGAGGCAGGTCCATTCATCACTGGCTGGTGCAGTCCGCTCAGCAAATGATACATTGGCAGCTGACAGATGTGGGTCAGTTTTATTGGCCAGAATGATAATCGTCGTCTGTGCCACCATGAATCTGATGTTGGAGGACTGAAGAAGGTTGCTGAGGTTCCCCCAAAACAAAGTCACAGTTTATATATAGTAACTGAGGAGTTGTTTCTCAGCTCATATCTCTTGGTAATAGGCCTTTTTTCAGACGTTGTGACATGTAGCAGTAAAGGCACAAGGGTGGCTAATAACATTTACAATGGCTCTGTCCTGGGCTCATTTTATAATACGACAAGTCAAAATGTCTGCTGTGAAACAGGCCCATTAGGAAACAATTGTTAAATGGCTCATATCACACTGGTGTAGTTTTTTTAATTACATATATTTATTAAAATCAAGCATAACTAAAGGCAAGCCATTTGGTGGGCCACTCACAGTAGGTGTTGTGCACTGAGGGCAGCATGACTCTGGTGGAAAATAGGGAGTGGAAGTGAAGTTGAATAAATCAGTTTCACACACAGCAGTGCTTTCAAGTTAGGCAGCCTAGCAAGATTTGTGTTTGCAACGTGAAATATTTTTTACTGGTAAGAAACTAGAAATAGCCCAACTTGGAAAGAGTTTGGTTGGAAGTTGAAAAAAAGATTTTTCAGAAAGCAGTAGTACAATCAGGAGAGACGGGTGATTGAAGTAAAGATAAATGTGTAATGCAGATTATAGGTGTACAGATTAACAGTTGATACGCAGTGATCATTTGACAGAAAGACTTTGCTTCTTGGACTCCAGAGGGAGATTTGGCATCTGGCCCAAGAAACAGCAAGATAAGTCTCCCATGGAGTCCAGACACTGGTGATGGTGGTGGCTGATGACTCTGCTGAGACTTGTAGGCTGATGAGGCTGATGACGCTGATCAATCTGTGAAGGCTAAGCGGTGATGGGGAGCTGAAGGGTGCGCACAACTGCAACAATAATGCACTAAAGGCAGAAATTGGGTCATATTTAAAAAGACAGCGAAGAAACTGGTGGTAGCAATTGATGGATACCCAGAGCTATACAACTTTACAAACCATAGTTACCACACTCTGAATGGAAATCAACAGGCGTGGAAGTATAGGCGAAGCTCCTGGAGCAACTGGTGGTACTCCCCATGATCCACCCTTTTTTTTAGGGTCTCATGTACACACACAGATCTCTGTTTATCTGTGCCCAACAAACTGTTGGCCTGCTGACAGCATCTCACCCTCAACCAGAGCTACAGCAAGTACCCTCTGCCTCAACATTTTAGTAGTCTCTATATACAGACTCTACATTCAGTGAATGTAGAGTCTGTAGGCAAACCCCGGAGATCCTCCGGAAGAAGAGCAGAAGAGCCTGGTTTCCGGTTGTAGGCTGTTTCTAGTCCGCGTGATATTGACCAATCACGTTTGAACCAGCTGCAGTTGTTGCCAGGTTAAATGGTCCGTGCGTTGAACTAACGAGGCGGAACATAATTGGCGTCACTGCAAACTCTGAATCCATCGCAATGGTTCAACATATTTACTTATATATAAACGGAAGTCAGAAACGGAAATTCGCGTCCTCCGCCCAAATCAAACTGGAATGCCAAAAAATCGGGGGTCTGCCTCCAGATGCTGTATCGCTATCTGCCGGAAGTCAGACGCCGAATACAGCCGATGGGTTCTGAGAATGCCATTTTAGTAACTAGATAGTAATTACTGTGGGGAAAAAACAATAAAAACAAACAGAAATAGATTGATTACATAGGAGGATTAGGGTAAGGAGATGACTTTTTACTAGTGGCATTCAATAAAAAAAAAGGAAATGTGGTGTGCCTTTGGTTTTTTCTGTGTGATCGCGGCCTGAGCCTAATATCAGGTTGACAACTTCAAGTTGCCAAGTTTGCTTCCTTCTTATTCCTGTGATAACGTTAAAGGGTAGATAGGTTGGTTGCTCTCATATTTTCAAGATGACATGAATTATTGTTAGCTAGAAAAGATCAAGGGTCATTTTGTCCTGCTCATAACAGTTAACTTCATGAATATGTCCTTCCATCACATACTGTAGTCCTTGCTCTTGGCATCTTGAAGCTTTACTGCCTGACTTCCAGAAACTATCCAACACACTGCGGAAGCAGAACTGACATCTGTTTCTTTTTGTCAAGCTTGTCTGACTTAGCAGCAGTCACTAAGTGGGCAGGATTTAGGATCGGTCAATTGACTTATTTCAATGAAATAATGTTCAGATCAAATTAAATTTTGTTGCTTATCTAACCGATGCTTCTTCCTTTTTATTTTCTTGCTATTAAGAGTGACACACTGGTTTCATGTTGTGTGGTGAGCTTCAGTGATTTGGATAACAACAACAATGATGTCAGATGTAAAAGAAATTGAGCAGCAGCACTGTTAGATTGGGTTTTAGTTCTGGGCTGGCTAACTGCTCTGTTGGTTTTAGTTAGCTCTTGTAAATTTACTTAAGATTTTCTTTAGTTTCATGCATTTGAGATCCACTCCAACTGTGATCCACTAATGAAACAGGGCTGTAGATTGCTCCAATTTTAGAGGCACAATGCAAGATTTCTCTGAAACTCAGGGGAGGTTGATGTTGACCTCTGTAATGTTGAAGTCACTGTTGTATTTCTCATGTTCTGCTGAATGAAATGACATCAACTTAGCGTGGGAAAGCCAGGCTGCTGTGAACCCATTCAAACACAAACTCAAAGCCTATTAGTGACGTCGCAGTTTCCCCATTGACAAGTTTAGGCTTTTGTTCACTGCAACTAATTCATCTTTTGTGTGCAGACTAAAGACATGCAAAGTACACAACATACACAATACGAGCCCACAGATTATCCCTCATTTCCACAGGATGACAACTGTCTCTTTACAAAAAATACTCTGCAAAACAAAGCAGCAAATACCCCCCAAATGCCCTTGCTGAGGGATTTGGTGGAAAAATGTGCAGTTTTTCTTGTCTTACTGTGTTCAGCTTGAGGCAAGTTATACTGTATTAGCCTTGTTTTAAGTAAGAACAAATGAAGAGGGGAACAATAAAAAGAAACAGGTTGTTCCATGTGATAATCAACCAGCTCCTTTTACAAAGCTGATCAACCATCAGAGATACAATGCCCCCTTTTCATCTTCAGCCTCAGTACACACAGGTATGTTAAATGTAGTGCAACTCAATCTGGGCTTTTTACTGAGCAGCTTTATGGAAGAATTGCTCATTCTGCTTGTGGAGGAGGTCAATGGATGGACATTGCCTTAAAACGCTACATTTAAGTTTGTATTTGCTTTGACAGAGGCAACAAACTTGATGAACTGCGTATTTCTATGGTTGAGGTGTTTAGATATATGCCACTAAATATCACCGTATTTGTGACCAAATACCCCCATATGAATATTGTGACGATATCAAAGGGTTGACCATTGATGCTTTCACTGAATGCTTAAACAATGAGACTCTTAATAAATTACCATCAGTAATATGGATGTAATGACTGAGGCCCTGTGGCCACCAAAGCATATTTCCCTAGCTGAAAACACCAGGCACTCCTCAGGGAACACCCAGCTGGTAGTGCTTGAGTGCTTTGGAAGCCATGATACCAAATATCAGCACAGGTAAAAATGTTGGTGTAGGTAGGATACTTACTGTGGATGAAGGAAAGGCTGAAGCACAATGGGAGAGAGGACAGACCTGCTAGTCCATGTGGGTTCATGAGAGAAAACATATAATATATATACATTATATTTCCATATTTCTCCTCCATTGTTGTTGTTCAGCACATTCACATATATGATGTGACGGTTAGTCTTCATGGTATTTGTCGCTGAAGTGACAGTGAAGAGAGCAGCATTTTACCCAAAGTTGAACATATTTTTAACTCTCAGTGCAGAGAAAAAATGCCAAATGGGCAGTGCTCAGCACAGAATGAACGCTCAGTGCCTGGTCACGCTGTTGGCGTTTATAGCGTAGTGTAACTATGCTCTGCTCCCATCGCAAAGAAGTATAAAAATACACTGACCTCAAGAAAATAATGTTTAAGTGTGTAAAGGCAAATAATAGAACAGCTAAAACAGTGTGGTAAGTTCAGAAAATTATATAATTTTACTGTAAAGCCCAATTTATACCAATGATTTGTGGCTAGATGAAACCGTTTTAGAACGTTGCAGAGAAAAGTTGCAGCGGTGTGAACTTGCCAGTGTGAACTCAACTCAGCTGGTTGATGGTGTCACCTGCAACTCAACTGGTCAAATCACCTGTGGCTGATTTTAGAACATAAAGCTTGTCACCTGTCTCAACAGCCAGTCAGCTTGTAGTGAAGTCCGCTGGTCAAGTCAAAAGTACCGCAAACATTGGGTTTGCTTGTCCCAACATGTGCTCCATCCAGCCGAGCCCTCTGTTTCCATCCTGACTGTGTACTGGTGTCGTACTTGGAGTTCCTGCTCCTGCTTGCTGTATGTGCTTCTGCAGGTACAGAGAGTTGTTGCATAGAGATGATACACCATCTCATCAAGTTGCATTGGTGTGAACTGGCAGGTTTTTAGAATGTTGCTGAACGACGCATTGCAAGTAGTTGCCTGTTTCAACTGGTCTCGTTGCGAATCTTTGGTCTGAACCGGGCTTAATGCTCCTTTAAAACACAGAAAAGACAAAACTTAAGATATGACTATATCCAAAATTGAAGACGACGTCTAGTCACATTGATATAGCAGATACACTGCCCAGCCCTACAACCAAGGATTATAATGTTGTTTATAATACAGAAGGTAAATAATTAATTCACAGGATTTAATTTCCTCCAGTGCAATATTGTGAATCTCTGCAATTCCTCTAAATAAGCTTGATGTAGCAGTTTTCAAAGAATCACTTGTGCTCAGGTGCATGATGTAGTCTTGTGGGACTTAAAGTCCTTGAGTTGTATGTGACCCAGTACTATAAGACAGAAAAATATTATACGCTTATAATAAAGTAGCTGAATGTTAAAATGCATACAGTACAAAACACCAAACCATTTTTAGACACATAATTTCCCCATGATTTTTAACACCTGAGATGTTTCTGCGGCGTTCTCTCACATCTTTGCACTTAGTACTCGGCGATGCTGGGAGAAACAGTGGGCGCTCATGTCCTCTAAAATCAAGATTTTACAGCCGTTGCTTTTCTCTTTGCTGCTCAGGTCCACTGTGTGTGGGAGCAAGGGATGCTAACTGAATGTCCACTGTGGGATTTCCAATCTGGCCCTACCTCAACATGCAGGAGCTGTTTTCTTTTTCCTCATAATTGTTCTGTGTTTTCTCCTTGATGAAGCAACTATACCAGTTGAACAGGATGTTCCAGAGCAAAAGTCAGACTGTGTATTTGTACGATGATTGCTACCAAGCCACTGTGATATCTCTATTATCTGTTAATGAACCAAATGTCACTTAGACTCCAAAATCAAATTTGGCAGATCCAGTTGGCTGCCCACAGTTGTTAACGCTGTGCCATAAAATACTATGAAGACAGTCATTAAGCTTTTTTCTTTCCTTTTTTTAAGGCAATGGCTTCAACTTCCTGGGGCCAGGTTCACAAAGATATTTTACAATGGTCTGTGGTTATAGACCGTTGTTCATTTGTTAACTTGTTGTCACATTTATAAGTTTCTCAAAAGTAAAGACTGACTTTTTTTAATCATAAAAGGTTAACCACCACACCCCCAGGCTAACTTAGAACTAAGAGCCACATTTCAATGGTAACAATCAGTGACAACTGCTGAGCAGTGGCACCAAATGACAAAGGGTTTTAGAGACCGCAGTAACTCATTGGAAACATACTGCAGATTTTGGTTTTATTTGCCCAAGGAAACTACCCTGAACCTGACTGATGAGTTAATAAAAGTACTGAGTCAAGATACATTGAGAAGCTACAGCGTCTCAGCTCTGTTACAGGCCTACACTGTGCAGAAGTTTTCAGTATCTCGGGGTGTCGGTAGCGTAGTTGATAGTGCCGGCGCCCCATGTACAGAGGCATTGCCTTGCTGCAGCGACCGCGGGTTCAAATCCGGCTCGCGGCCCTTTGCTGCATGTCAGTCCCCACTCTCTCTCTGTCTCCCCATTTCACCCTCTGCCCTGTCAATAAAGCCAAAAAGCCAATAAAAATAATCTTAAAAAAAAAAAGAAGTTTCCGGTATCTGGGGCATCGGTGGCTTAGTGGTAGAGCAGGCGTCCCATGTACAAGGCTGTTGGCGCAGCGGCCCGGGTTTGACTCCAGCCTGCAGCCCTTTGCTGCATGCCACTCCCTCTCTCTCTCCCCCTTTCACGCTTGTCTGTCCTATCAAATAAAGGCTAAAAGTTTGGCGCACACACACACTACAGATGTGTTTTTACGTGTGCAATGCCACGAAACTGACCGTCTTATGGGCATTCACATTCACATTCACATTCACATTCACGGTGTAGGGTTAATGTTCCTCCGTCAGGGATCGGAGAATCATAGTAAGAGGGGGGGTGGTGGGTTTACACACACTGTAGATACGCATGGCGTGGCTAGTGGGGCCCGGCCCTCCTGGGCTGAGGGTTGGAGCCAGGGAGCCCATTTACATCATGGTGGTGTGGCTGGGTTCCCGGTGTCTGGGGGGTCCCGTGGCCCTGTGGCGGGTGGGCTGGGTGGCGCCCTGGGGGCTCTGTGGGTTCCTGCCGGGGTTCTGCCTCCTGACCGGCTGTGGTTTATGGGCCCTCTGCCAGAGGGTCCCGATGGGAGATTGACTGCTCGTGGCGGGCCGCTCTCTCCTGTGTGTTGGTGGGGGCCCTCCTGGGGGGTTCGGGCGGGTGGCCCTTCGCGGTCCACTGGTTCCCGATGCGCCGGGGACATATGCCTTGCAGCATCGCCTCCTTGCCTCCCGCGTCTGCCCGGGCCTGGGTGGGCTCTCACTACCGTCCGGTCCGGCATCTGCTGGTGGCCGGCGCCTGGTGCGGGCCTGTCCGGTGCGGTGCTGGTTCTCTCCCCGGGGGCGGTGCCGGGCCCCCGCGCCTAGCTCCTTGGGTCGGGGGCGGTCCCTGGGTGCGTCCGTGGGTGGGGGCGGGCGGGTGGTCGGGTGCGGGTGGTGGTTGGGGGGGGGTGGGGGCGGTGGTTGGGGGGGGTGGGGGCGGTCCGCGTCGGGCGGTGGGTGGGCGGGCCCTCCTGCCCTGCCTGTCTGGGGTGTGTCTCTGGCTCTCTGGGGGTGCCGGCCATTGCCGCCCTGGGTCCTTGGGCCTGCGTGGTGTCCTGCGGCCTCTGCGGCTCCCTAGTCTTGGGGTCTGGGCGCTCCTGCGGTCTTGGGGTGCCATACCGCCCCCCTTCCCCCGCAGGGCTGGCCCTGGACCCTGGTGATGGTTTTCATAAACACATTGGGAGGGTTCAAATACACGCATACATGTTCGATACTTCAGCTCCATGACGCATCGCAAAGAACCGATGGGATCACTCCAAAGGGGCCCACTTGCTTCTCAAACCTACCACACCGCGCTGGCAACTCTTCTCTGCAATCGGGCTTTCCCCCTCCACCAAGACTCTCACATTTTTGGTGTTCAGTATAGACTTCTCTTTTGTTTTTGTTTTTCAGTACAGTATAGTAGACATGTATATGTTTATTTTTGATAATCTGCATGGAGCACAACCACCTCAAGGCCACAATACATCAGCTACACTGCCTGTTTCTCCCCTGTTTTTTTTTTCGTTTGTTTGTTTATTTGTTTGTTTGTTTTTCCTCCTTCTTCTCCGCATGTACTGTCACTATATAACTCAGGACTTAAGCACCTGCCCCCTCCCCCTTGCTTGTTCCTTACTTTCCCCTTAACACACTGGTGTATCACGGCCCTCTCTGACTCATATTAGGAAGTTTTTCCAATAAAGGCTGATAGGCTAGTCTCCAGGGAGGGTGGGTGACGGTCACAACCACGCATTATGGGTATAAAAATACTTGACTGCAAGATTAACAGTGCATCAATCTTCACAAGAAGCTTACACCCTTTAGTGGCGCTAAGCTATGAAGACCAATGCAGACAAGTAGGAAAAATAGAAAAAAGAAGAAAGAAAAAAAAAAGAAAGAAGCTGACTGTCTTAAGGGCTCCTAGTTTTGTGGCACTGTTGACTGTACCGGACATCTGCTCATCTGCTAAACTATCACTTGCCGTCTGCTTGCTGCAAACTACGATGATGCTAATGTGTAGCCACGGGTTAGGAGTTTTTAATGTCTTTATTGCCTCCCACATTGTCAGTGGCAGCACATTACAGCTTAACAATTTCCGTTCTTACCTTTCACAATAAAAGCTTTTACATATAGGCTACACTGCATCACTGCTCACCAGACAGAACTTATTCACATGCTGAGGCTGTGGTGATGAATGGTTCAATATATTGAAAAGATTTTGCTTCAAATTTTGCTCTGGCCTCTGGACTCAGCGTCTGAAAAGGGAAGAGGTGTGGGACAGACCAGCGGCTTGTGACAGTTGAAGAGACAGGGTCCTTACAGCCTGGTCCTCGTGACAGAATTAGTGGGAAGTTTCAGTAATCAAAGATACAAGTTTTTTGAGGCTGAGTTTGACTAACGTCAGGCTACTTAACGCACTGTCGAGCATTGAGGCTGATTAGCCAACACTTAGTCTTCAAATTCACATCGATGTAAGTTAAAACTTAGACTCTCGGGCTGCCTATTGAAAGACTGAGATTCAAATTATCAGTTGGACACCCCTCAACTGACTGAGGTTGCTTCAAGTTGAGCAGTTGGGGTTGCACTGTACTTTTGCTGTCGAGTGAATGCTCTTGACTTTCACGCTACTCTTTGGTACAGACAGCTGCAGACACAATGTATGGAGGAGGAGAGACTTTGCTTTAACAGCAAAAAATATTGTTGCACAGTTATGATGCCGCTGTCACACTGTACCTCCTGCTGAACCCCGCTCAAAGTTTAAAACTCTGTATGAAAAAAAAAAAATTGTTTTAAACAGCCAAATCTGATTTGACGGACATAATTCTGAGTAGGGAACAGCCTCTAATAGACACTTTGGTTTTTATTATCAGTGTCTTTTGTTTAAATGTTTTATTCCATGTTCACACTACGAGCAACAGAGTTACAAAACACCCAAGCGTGGCCAGATAAATTGTCGCTGATTTGCTGTTGAAGTGTGCTGCAGGTCTGTCAGTCAGTTGGGTTGATGTTGGTAATGCTAACGGGCTTAAGATTGTGTTTAATAATCTTCTGCAGTACACAGTGCATAAAATAAGCACAGCAGACACGTCGGATTGGTCAGACAACTGGTATTTAAGTATATATCTTTAAACACTACAGTTAGAGCTGAAAATGACAGATATAAACAAGTTTGCAGATTTCAGGAATCTATGCAATTGAAATCAGTTGCCAGTTGTCCACAAAGAAGTGATTGTTTTTGTTAGCGTGCAACACGGTGATTTGGCTTGTTGGTTAGACCAGTGGTCGGCAAAGAGCCATTTTTGGTCAAAAATAATTTAAATTGTCTGGAACTGCAAAACATATAAAGGGAACACAGCCTTTTAAGTCGAACGTAGCCTATCATCATTCCCAATACATCTAGTAGCATTCATTATTTGTTTTAGCACAAGGTGGCTATTCCTCAGTGGGCTGTTTATGATAATTTGATACTTTAACTTTGCCGTGTTGCCAATGAAAGCAAACAAATTTGTCCAAGTGCTATTAAATTCTCTATTTTCCCCTGAGACTTTTCCCTTTTTGGATTTTGAATCAACAGTGCTAGGATGACTCAAGACTACTGCAGCCATTGCTTGTGATCTTTTTAGAGGACAAGGCGCCAGGCCACAGACATATGATGCACATTTTGGTTGACGAAATGTTAAAACATGTTTTTTAATCGGTGTATGGGCTACACATCTTCACAGTTGAACAATGAAGGCATCACTTCAGGCCTACAACAATAAATGAAAGTGTCATTTCCATATAATTTTCTGTCCAAAGCCACAGAGAGTCACTGGAGAGGGGCCAAAGAGCCGCATGTGGTCTGGAGCTGCAGGTTGCCTACCCCTGGGTTAGATTTAAGCCATAGTCAAAGTCTGTCTTTGTGAATCTGGTTCCTGGAGCTCCTGTTGGAAGACAGGCAGGAAATGCAGCTTTGTAAGGCCTGTTGCCCTCAGTGTCCTGTGTTCATCGTTGCTGGTTTCCCCCCAAAAATACCCACTGGAACAGATAACTACAGATTACACTCACCAAATTTGTAGATGACATGAAAATCCCACTTAGGAGCAGACAACAGTGAAAGGCACAGGAAGAAAAAGCTGTCAGCTAATGAGTTCTATTATCACTGAGTGAAAACAGTAACAGTAGCACCTGTGCTGTTACTGCTGCCATGTTTATGCTGGCTATGCTGATGACAGTATGACAACAGAGTGAAAATTAGTTTGATGCTTTGTTACGTAACAGTTTTGTGTCAAAATCTCTTGCACATTTCTATACAAGTGTAAAGAAAGAGAGTACAATTACATGCTTACTTGTACCTCCGTGGCACACAGGGGGTTTAGTATTGTAGTGTCCAATTCATAAGGCAAACCTATAGGGAACAGTCCTCATTGTTTGTGCTTTAAAGCTTTATGATGATGTCTCGTGAAGAAGCTGAGGCTCTGCTCCTCTCAGAGTCCACTTTTAAAAGGAGGATGTACTTGATTACAACCCTGGTTTTTCATTTGTGTCCACGGAAATGGCTCAAATGCAAAAATTTACAAAATATTTCTGTGGTCATTTTGTGGGCGGGTGTGGCTGCATCTCAGCACAACCAAGGAAAAAAGCATGCCACTTGAAGTAATGGGCACTTTTTAAACTCTGCACCATTCAGCAAAATCCATAGAGAGAGCCATAGAAGGTAGGGTGGTTTAGGTTGTGCAGTGAGTCCACTTATATTCTCTGTGCATGCGTTATTTTCACCCCTAAATACTTGACATGTACTGTAAAACAGGCACGAGTGAATGAAAGCCTTTTCATAGTCTAAAATGCATTACAGTACATCATACAAATGTGTTTAAATGCATTATGTCGTACTGATTGTTTTAGGACTACTGTAAGTGCATTTTACCCCCTCTGTTTAAATCAATTCACGATTTAATGCTTTATGTCACACACATTTATTTAGATATACTATACAGTACATCATACACACAGTCTTCAGAGTGTACTGTACAATTCCCAGATGAAGCATTGGAATTTTAATTGTGAACAGTCACACTCCAGGTGAGAAGACAACAAAGGAAGAGCTGAAGCTTTGAACACGTACAGTACCTTGTAACCAGAACCAGTCCAGAACTCATTAGATGGTCCATGCATAAAGCAGCAGAGACATTAATTCTTCTGCAGAGCCAGTCTAGGGACCTGGACCAGCACAGCATCACTACATCCTGCCAGTCTGTCTCCTCTGATGATCAATAGCGGTGAACAGAAGGCAGCTGGAAGCTCGCTTCTCAAAACTTCTGTAGTGTGCCAACTCATTTTGGTTGGCACTCCTCGATTAGTCTTTAATCTTACTGGCCTTTGCTAAATCCTATTCATCATTGATAAAATAAACTGTCAGCTGAGAAATCGTAAGCCTGCACAATAAAATCAGGACACTTTGGATACCTCTGCAGGTTATTTATGTTTAAGTGCAAAAAGAAATCACTGAGTTAAAACAGTTGGGGTAGTGTGAATGGTGGTGTGTGCTGTAGGGCACATTAGTTTTGGTTGGTGTTTTTTTAAAAGGCTTCATTTATTGTTGTTTATTTTGAGTGTCAGTGTTGAGATTGTCTGCAAGAAGACAACAATTCAACATTACATGCACAACGTTATGTTTTTATGCCTCACTGCTGGTGATAGCTGTGGCCAGAGGCATTATGTTTTCAGGTTGTCAGTCTGTCCGTCCATCTGTCCCATCTGTCCCATTCTTGTGAACATGATATCTCAAGAATGTCTTGAGGGAATTTCTTCCAATTTGGCACAAACGGCCACTTAGATTAAATGATGAACCTATTACATTTTGGTGGTAATAGGACAAAGGTCAAGCTCACTGCAACCTTGTCTGTCACATTCTTGTGAACACAATATCTCAGTAACATCATGAGGAATTTGGGACAAACATTCATTTGGAATCAACAATGAACTGATTAGATTTTAGTGGTCAAAGGTCAAGGTCACTGTGATCTTGCATCCATCTTATTTTTGTGAATGCAAAATCTCAATAAGGCCAGAAGGGATTTTTCTCAAATTTGGTACAAATGGCCACTCAGACTCAAAAATGAACTGATTAGATTTTGGTGGTCAAAGGTCAAGGTCACTGTGACCTCATAAAACATGTTTTTGGCCATAACTCAAGAAGAAAAAGGTCAGGCACTTAAAGTTAAGTTACATACTTATGGTAGAGATATGTAGGTTAAGAAACTTGGTAACGACGTACCTTAAAACATCTCAGTGTTCACTTGGTCTTACACAGGATACAAACACCAATCTCATTGGTTTGTGTGTTTGTTTGGCCCATTCACCATCAGAAAAAGATAATGTTTTGGCTTAAAAAAAACCTTCATTTGGTGGCACAAAAATTGCTAAAAATGAAGGGACGGGTCTGTGAAAAACATCCAGGGTCGGTGGCTCAAACGCCGCCGTGAACGCCGTCAAGGATTGGTAGAAACAACTGGGATAGCTCACTTCTTTCGGTCTTTCATTTTGTTCAGTCATTTGTTCACAGATTCTAATTCTGTGGGAAACACTGGACATTTTTCAGACTAGTAGGGCTACAGAGTTTTAGGCCGTAAGATCAATGGCATGGCACTGCTTTTTGTGGTTCTCAACAAAATCGTCTAAGTGCATGAGAACCGCCTGTTTGCATAACCAGCAGCTTTGTGTCTCTCCTCCCCATTTTCTGAATTGTCTGAGACTGACTCTGAATCACAACAGTTATCGGTTAGCATGCTCATGTTGCTTAGACTCAACAGACTCAGCTAAAAACACAACATAGCCTAAGTGGAGCTTGATGTTGCTTTGAGCAAAAGTTGAGCTAAAAATGACAATCATAGCTGAGTTAGATGTCCTAAATTTGCAACCACACAGGCAATAAAAAGTTCATTTTGGTAACAGACTTCCACTGGTGCCTAACCATATTTTTTATTCCCCTACTTGCAGTGAGAGCATAGCAGAGCAATCGCCCCATTTTTCAACCATCCAACCATATTATTGTCTGATGTGTAATGAGCATTAAAGAGCTCATGAGGCTGTTAGTGTGGCTATAGACCTTTCATCCTGCTTCTATGTAATGGACAGTTATAATGAGCATTTCAGGTGCACTCACTTTCAGTTCCAGATATGTGGTTTAGCTAATGACTTACGTAATCGCTTGTGTCTGCTGTTAAATTGTTGAGTAAAATGTTACCGTAATAGATAGGAAGGACGGCGGAAACTACAAATATAAGACCCAACTTATAACCATTAACAAAGATAGCTTTCTTGTTCCATCTCTTGACCTTTTCAACATTTACCTAAGATTGTAGGAGCTTCAGTGACCGAACTTTACCCATATTTTAGCAGCATTTCACACTGATATTGTTGTCAGTGTGTTATATATTCAGTACAAAGATATACTGACGACAAACATAATCTGTTTAATCAGTTTCTCCCCAAAATTCACTTGTGTACAAACATAAAGCACAGGACATAAAGCTGCAGTGCCTCTCCTGGTCACCTCTCTGTTCCCAGCTTCACAATCATCGTGTCTTTTATGTTACTGATGCTTTTGCCCTTGTGCACGGATTCATAAAAGATAAGATGAGATGAAACTTTATTGATCCCTGTGGGGAAATTCTGTCACTGCAGCAGCAGAGAAATGGGGTTCAGCGGGAAGAAAAGAGGAAACAGAACATAAGAACACAACTAGAATATAAAAAAAAACAACTAAAAAATAAAATATTAAAAAAACAAAGAAATTTATAAAGAGTATAAACATTTGTGGGGTTTTGCAATTTTAACAGTAGATTGTTAAAGTGGGAAATGCGGGAGAGAGATAGATTTGCCAACATTAATGGATTAATTTGCACTTGTTACAGCTGTCTTGACTGCTTACATAAATATTGATTTGTTGATTTGGAGTAAAAGTTGTATATAAAAGCAATTTATCTGTAATGTTTGTTCCCATTGTTAAATCAAGTCCAATTTTTCCTCCATATAAAGAGCTTTTAATAGAGTTTGTCAGCCTCGTAGAAAAAAAGGGCACAAATGTGAAAGGAAGTAAAGAATAATAAAATAAAGGCTATATGTGCACACTGCAAGAAGAGCTGAGCATTGCCAAACAACCAGTGAATGCCTCGTTTTGTTTATGTGCATGATTTCAAGCTTCCAGCCAGCGGGGACTTGGTGTGTATTGGTGTTTGGTTTTGTCTAGACGGGGAGGGTCATGTTCGCTGCAGGCGTACAGCTCACTGCATCACCCCCCTCCCTGCTCTCTCTGCCTGTCTCACTGTTTCTGTCTCCCTCTGTCTTTGTCTCACTGCCTCTCTCAGTGTCTCTGTATCACCACATTCTGTCTGAACAAGGGGAGGATGACTGGGAGTATGTCATCCTCTCTCTGTCTCTGTTATCTCTGCAGGGGGGTGTCAGTATGAACAGGGGGGAGTTCTGTCCCTCACAGCTCCTGAGCTGGCAGAGTTTGACACTGTTGGAAAGAAAGCTCTGTATTACACCTATACTGAAGTGTCACACATGTGCTTTATGAGAAGTTTGAAGGAGACAAAGTGGTTTTTTGGTAGAGTTTGTTCTGCAGGAGGCTGCTGGTGGAAGCTGGTGCTGGTGTACGAACAGGTGACCTGCAGAGAAATGTGCATCTGGCTATCTGGCACAGCTGGATCCTCATCCTGTAAAGGCCTGTCTTTTTTGAAAACAAAGTTCTGTTTTTCCACATGTTTGTGTAGTGTTACTGTCCGTTGACACCAACAGCGACCAGAGCTTCCAAAATGGCGGAAGTCATTCATTTTCAATGAGAGCCCGGTGACTTGGGCGACTTGGGCGACTTGGGCGACCTGGTCGTCAGCCGCACTTCTTGGGCAACCAAAGCATCCGGAGCGGTCCGGAGGGGAGTTAAAACTCGTTCAACTTTATGGTAATGAGCTCTGACGCGGTTCTGCAGCAACCACTTGGAATGCTGACGTGCTTCGATGAAGATGGTCCTAGAGAACAAGCCATGTAACTTTGGTTCCTACAGCATACTTGTTCCGACAGTGGATATCGAGAAGTTTATTAATTGTGTTCGTGCCCATTCAGTCCTTTATAATGTGTCGCTGTTCGGTTACAGAGACCAAAATAAAAAGAATGAGGCTTGGGACCGCATCGTAGAGGTAGTTGGTTGGTCTGGTGAGTTTTAAAGTGTGTAATGTTACTAACAGAGGAGAGAATTGCAGGCTAATGTTGTGACGTAGCATACAAGTCTTCCTTGCTCGGTTTGAATGGGATGACATACGTTTTCTGTTTTCATTGAACAAACATAGCTTTCTGTAGGCCAACTATGAGCTTTTTAACTGGACAACAGCAAGCAGCAACTACGCTGCTTTCAAGCCAGCAGTCTGCCAGAAGAGCCAGAATAGAAGGAGTCATGGCTCAAAACTTAAACTTTATCACATACCAGCCGCCACTGCCCATCAACAAAGACAAAGACAACTATAGTTGAATGTGATAAGACCAAAGGACTGGATGGAGACAATCATGAAAAAATGCTCACATGTGCAGTGCACACTTCAAGGGTTATCATGTCCACCTCATCAGAAACTGGGGAGGTATTGATTTTGACTGATATCTCCGTAACGCTAACTTTTTGGTGCATTAGCTAACGTTAGCTTCGATAGCAAATTGTGTCGTCCTCCTTTGTAAGATTGGCAGAGTAATCAGCCACAAAGCTTCCTGTGACATCATCCATCCACTGAGTGAGAGCATACGGGTCGACCAGTCTGGTCCTGTTGGTCAGTGTTTACGTATTCAAGTAACACTCACGGTCCCGGATATATCTGCTTTGATCTGATATCATCCTGGTCAGTTATCAGTCAGCTCTAACTAGTAGGGTTGGGTCGGTATGATAAAAAAAAAACGGTCTGGTTTTTGTAAAAAAAAAAACACATCAAGTCGGTAATACCGGATTTTCGCCACTTGGGGGCGCAGTTGACTCATTTAAAATATAAAACGACCTTAGGACAGCAGAGTGACAGTAACAAGTTGTTTCTTTTATTCCTTACAAATAAATTTTGCAGCTTACTCAATCAGTGCAAACAAGGGTTGCCTCCTTCGTCTGGCTCAAAGCCAAAGTGTTGCCATAGTGGCGCATTCTTTGATTTCTTTGAGACTAAATTGTCCGCCATTATCGACTCCCCGTCACTATTAAACAAACTCCAAGCTATAGAAGCCTCGGCACATGCGCACTCACACCCCCTAGCTCAGTCCCCGCCCCACCCCCCTCTCTCTCCTGCTCGCTGTGCACTTGGCGAAGAGGCAGACACAGGTGCTCACAGACTCGGTGGAGCGGACTCCGTGTAAAAATGTCCGTGAAAAATCCCAGCGATGTGAAAAATTTGTGTGAAACTGGTGCGTGGAGCGGAGTCTGTGCGGTCGTGCTTTGCACGCACAGGACTTGCAGACGTCCACTTTTACCTGGCGGACCTCCGCAGTGTCCGCTCCACCTATGTTCTGCCCAAGTATGCGGTCCGGTCGGTCTCAAAAAAAAAAAAAAAAAAAACGGTCCAAGACAGAGTACCGAACCGAAGTGGTATTACCGAGAACCAACCCAACCCTACTAACTAGTAGGGATGTTGACACTTGATTCATCATTGAAGTTGTTCACGTTCTCACCAAAGTACAGTACAAAGGAAACACCCTCAGTGCTGATTAAATTGCTGTCTGCTAAACTGAAGGAGGAATCATACCAGGGGACACAAAGGTCAGATGACCCAAAATCAGTGTTTGTATCAGGGTGGCTTTATGTTGAACTGACTAACAGTTTGGATGTTTTAGGGACAGGTTGTGCATTGAACAAGTACTGTGTTCTGTTTCTCCCTCCGCCTGTTTCTCTCCCCCTAAAACCTCTCAGCATTCATACATTTCACTGTCAGCCTTTCATCTACACTCTGCAGCACCTTCTGCATTAGTAATTCGGTACACAGTAGATCATTTATAAACATTAAAATTTCAGTACCTCTAACTTTTTGCCCAAGATGGTCTTGGCAAATATTTGGATGTATGTGCACAGGAAAAAATGCTGTACATAGGTTTGGAAAAAGCATGAATTTTTTTTACAGGAGAGTGTTTAACAGCATATTAAGTAGTTTTCTAACAGGAATCAGATCTCAAGACTGTTGAGACAATGTTGCATGAAAAGAGACAGAGTTAGCAGTTGTGCATTTTTAAAAGTGATCTGTAAGATCTTGGCTGAACTACGAACATTCACCTCAGTAATTCATTCAAAAATAGTATTTATAATGCCTCATGAATTTAACAACATCTCATAAAGCACTGAAATCGTAATCCAATTTAAAACTGTTTCCCCAAGATGGATGACAACATAAGTCGTTTCAGCAAGAAGACGCTAGTAAATGTTTAGTGACAAAGCCCTCTAGTGGCCGTGATGGTTGAAAAGGAGGGTGACGTTATTATAGAGTGACAAAATCTGCTTAGAGGTCAGGATGAATGGGTTAAACAAAACATCAGACTTTAACACAGGAGTTAGCTGTCCTCTCTTTCTGTACCTTTAACCACGTTTGATTGTAACCATGACGATTAATGTCCCCAATTAATGAAATTATTTTAACTTAAACCATGATGTTTTCCTAACCTTTACAGTCATGTTTGTGCCTGATCCAAAGTCTAGTAGTGTCACAAAATAATGCTATCAGAAAACGCTGTGATGTGTTGTTCTATAGAGCGAGAAAAAATTGGGTTCTTTGTCATTTACTTTGAAGGACTTGTTGTAAATGATCATTTCTAGCTGACTGGCAGTTCTCTTTAAAAACAGTATAGAAATACAGACTGTTCTAATGCACTGTTTGTATGTTTTCCTGCGAAAAGTAATGCACCAGAGTTCAAACATATCCTGTGTAGGTCAGATGTCGGGGTGGTGGATGGGTCAAAAAAACACAGGACTTTCCTCAGGAGACTGGTGTTCGGAACTGGGTGAACTTCGAGTCATTTTAAAGTACATTGTCATCGTGTTTCTTTTCCCTCAACCTAAACACAGTAACTTGACTTGCCTAAACCTAAAGATGCCCACCCATATTTCGTTTATTAAACCTAGCCACCGTAACTTTATTTGCCTGAACTTTTCATTAAGTACAGAACATCATTCGTGGGGTGCTAACTCTTAGGATATCAAACGGACCGTTATAAGTGAGACACAAACATAGTTTACATAAACTACAGTTTAATTAGAGTACATTAAACTGCAGGAAACCATGGCAACAGTAACTGTTACAATTTATGCCCTGTCCAAATACCCGCACTTGCACCCTGAGGTCTTCCCTGAAGTGCACTTGCCAAAAGTGCAGTTAGGGGCGTAAGTGCGCAAGGGATCGATGCTGTTTGAAAAGGAGAATTGGGACAGTTGCGTACACGTCACTTCCGTTTGGGTCCAGCTGGTCCGTCTCCTAGGAGACGAAACATGGCGTTAGAGGAAATAACGTTGTTCGCAGCACTGCTGCTGCAAATGATAAATAGATACAATCAGCGAATGATGAGGAGGATTAGGAGCCGCAGGAGAAGGCGGCATCTACATCAGATCCAAGTAGCCTATTGATGCTGATGCCCAACCAACAGGTAAATTAAATTAAATTTTACTCTTGAATTTACCTGTTAATAATGTGTATATTAGCTGTAACATCTTTTTTTACTCTACCGTTTGGGTAGCCTAGATTACCGTTATTACTATTAAAACGTTTTTTGCTTGGATAAATTGTGGTAAATTGTGATATAAAATAAACTATAAAGACATATGGTAATAAAATAATAATAATTAAAGACACAATCAAAACTGTAAAGTGATGTGGACTGTCATACAAACCTCCAGTCAACTGTAAACTGTATATTATTTCATTATTAACGCCCTGTCATGTATTATTAAGTCCACACAGCGTGTTGTTTGACGTTATGTTCCTCTAACGGTTGTTGTCAGTTGGAGTTAACGGCGCGTGGACACGTCAGTTACCGTTTGAAGATGGTGAGTTGTACCGGCCAGCTGTACAGTGTTACGGCGTCACGATACTACGGAGGATTCTGGGTAAAATCCTTCAGCGAAGTGAGGTCTGATGTGCACTTTCGGAAGGGGTGTATTAAGGGCGCAGGTTTGCACCCCTTGATAACAATAGAAGACAATTTGGACACGCTACGCACTTGCGCCGCCTAGGGGGAGGGCGCAGTTAAGGGGCACAAGGGCGCAAGTGCGGGTATTTGGACAGGGCCTTATTTGCTAACAGTTAAGCTAACGCTTCCTTGTGAAAAGAATCCAACCATTGGTTTAGCTGACTAAAAACTTTAAAGGGGACCCATAATGCTTTTCCTTATTTTCTGTCATTTATGTAACGTAACTATTACAAATGTTTATATTAAACATGGCCAAAGTCTTAAATAATGAGGTAAATGTATGTAAGAGTAATCTCTGTTAGCAAAAAGCTCAGGCTTCACACTGTTCTGAGCGCTATTTCTAATGTTGTTTTTTCAACTTTAGGACAAGTAGATGTCAGTTCATCATGGATTTCTTGATATGCTCATCTGCTCTATAGGCACACTACTGCAAGTGTTTACATTATGTACACTCCTACATGTAGCTACATGCTAACGTTAGGGAAGCATGTAATCTTGGTTGCTGATATTGATAATTTCTCCCTGATTTTGGCTCATATTCCTGCCGAAAAATGTCCTGTTGTTGTCCTGTTTAGAAGCTTTTATTGATGATTTTTCATGGTTGAAAGTGCCTGGCTGGCCTGGCTGCAAGTACACTGCTACATGTGGCTACATGCTAACATTAGGGAAGCATGTAATCTTGGTAGCTGATTTTGGCTCATATTTCTGCTGGGAAATGTCTTGTGAAAATTTTGGTTGACAGGGTTTTCCCTGCCTAGCTAAGACAAAGGCGGGCCGCCTGGGTGATTTTGGCTGCCGCCTTGGTTAAAGCGTGTGTCTGTGTGCATGGGGGGCGTTTGGATGTAGCATCTTTTGTGCTCACAAACCCAACCCAAAGCGATGCCGTAGTGGCGCGCATTCGGTGCGACCGCTTGTTTTTTCGTCTAGCGCACAACTCCACGGACCTGCTCCTCCCTATGGTGTTGTGTCAGATCCCAGTTCTGCATCGGGCTGTATCTCTCCTACTGTTTCCCACGGAACTCTGCCCCATTTGAAAGACGAAGGAAGCGCGTATGTGGAAAGACGTCGCCTCCGAGATGTAGAATGTGTATCATAGAAGAGAAACACACATTTCAGGACCGCTGACTTGTATCATCAGAACAGACATGTCCTGGGATTTTCAGCCTCCTTTCATATTTAATAAAGGGGGGACAATATCTGACAGTGATATTCTCAGCTGTCAGGATGTGCCTGCTGTAAAAGGTAAATATAATCATAGAAGGCTGACAGCAGCGTAAAGCTCAAGCATGTGGGGCCCTCCTTTCATATTTAATAGAGGGGGGGACCGTATCTAAAAGTACAGCTGTCAAGATGCCCCCCACCACAGGCCTGTGCCACCTTGGTCTTGAAAAAAAACAGGGAAAACCCTGGATTAGAGGAATAAAAGGTCTTCCAGCACAGACAATATGAGAAAATTTAAGGGTTTTTTGACCATTGACATGTAAGCATGCTCTAGTTGAGTATGAGCACAACATGTTGTGAATGTGATACAAAACATAACAGACAAATAGGCAAATTTGGAGGATGCAATGATGGCGGTGTGCCAGAGTTTTCTCTGTTGTATATTCCCATTTCTTAGTTTTCTTTAAATAATGTCACTAATATTCCTCAACACAGAAACAAAGGGGTTTTCCTGGACTATAGGTTTATGTTGTGGGCATCAGTTATAATTATTTTAATCTTTTCTCTGTGAAATCATCTTTTTCTCCATGAGTTTGTCATGGCAGATGGGTCTAAATACTATGATGCCCTTGAACTTCAGCCAGTGTTGCTGTGGAGAAGAGGCCTGTCAGAAGCGAGAATCAGAAATGGAGCAAATTCAAAACTCTTTGTTGTTGCTTTTTGGGGGGAAAAAAACACAGAGCCATAGTTACCAAATTCATCCAAAAGTGACCCAGAATCTGAAAGTGAACTGATTTTAAACTACTGAATGTTTAATCAGGTTTCCACAAAGCAAAATCTTTAGTTTCCATTATAACAACAGAATTTAATGCTTAGTGATTGTGTTCAGAAGCAGTGTTCGCTCCTCTCCTTCTTTTATTGTACCTTTTGACTTTTAATCAAAGAACCAGATACTTTTTAATGCAGTTGCTCATCTTTTGTAGCTTCATACTATGCAAGCCCTCAAAGTACTACTCTATAATCTCAGTGGAGGAAATGCCACTTGTCACCTCCATCTGGTCTGTTATTATTGTATACGAAGACATCTTGCTGTGTATTGTTGCACACTTAACCCACCTAATCTCTTGAGCATGAAGCTGTCTTCTAGTCCCTGTATTTTTAGAGTATGTCATATTGTTTTTAAAAGATGACGAGGCGTGAGAACGGCCTCGTCTTCAGACTTGTACCCAGTTATTAAATAAATCCATGAAAATTGTGTATCAGATAAACCACTTGACTTTGAACCATGTAAACATCAGAATCGATAAACGCTGATTTAGGTGATTTCTCCTGGTAATTGGCACCGTGGTTTGCATGTAAATATGCTCAGTGTTGAAAAAAAGCCCTCCTCAAACCCATACCACATCAAGTGTGTCAGGAAAAAGGCCTGTTGACATTTTATATTTGTAAGAGCAATGTGATAACAGAAGAAGAGTTGGACTGGATCGCTGTAAGTGCAGATGGAACATTGACCACCCATCTACAGTGTAAAGCGGAGGGCAAGTGTTCATTTAAATTCTCTCCGTTGTCTACATGCAGCAAGTAAACAGTGCAAAAGGCCACCTCGTGTCGTTTGGAAACAGCATCTGTGGAAGCCAGAGGTCAGGAGTCTTATGTACCCAAACGTGTGGTGAAAAATAGCTAGGGGAGGCGATTTTAACATCACATATCATTAGACCTTAATTAGTAAAGTGGGCTTTAGGGACCGCGCTTCCCATCTGTCTCGGTTTGACATACCTCGTCCTTCACGTCTCAGCCAGCAGAAGAAAGTTGGAGTGGCTGCCTGTCACTGAATTACCGCATGGAATCAAGTTTATCTGGCTCATTGGGGCCGGTGAGTGTATTAATAATGCAATTTGTGTTAACTGCATAACATCTGTCCCGGGTTGCTGTACGGTTGGCTCCAGGTGCACCTGCTGTCTTTCATCATTTATTCCTCGAGTTTAGTTGCCCAGAGGGAAACAAAAGCACAGTTCTTTTTAAAAAAGAAGTGAATAGGTTTTTTATTTGAAGTAAATACTTTATTTGAATAATCTGTGACTTGTTTGTGAGGCTGGACCATGAGTCAGCTTTGTGGTTTTAAGTGTTTGTGTGGTTTTTGTTTATATTCTATTATCTTGTGGACTTTGTTTTGGGGTTTTCTGCTTGTGTCCTTCCTTGTTTCATGTTATTCATTCATGTTTATTGTGTTTCCTGTTTTATTTTGTAGATTATCTGTGCCATGTCTGGATTTACTTCCTGTCTTCAGGTAACCATCACACACACCATCACACCTGTCTTCCTTCAGTCTCGTTAGTCCCTTCACTGTTCCCACAGTCTTCCCTTCACACCAGTTCTGTATTAGTCTTGTTTGCTCCACCCTAGTGTTTCCCACCACGCCCTTGTTGTTAGTCAATCCCCATTTCCCTCCTTTTGCCTGTACCAATATCTACCTGTGTGTTTCCTTTGTTCCTTGTCAGTTCGTCTGTGTTCATGGTGGCATTCCTTGCTCCATTTCCTGTCTGGTCTCTTGCGTTCTGTTTTGGATTTCATAAGTTTCATAAGTGTTGCTTTTCCTGGTTTTAATAACTTTGTTACAGTAAAGTGATGTCATTTTCTGGACTTAGTGTTGGACTGTTGTAGCCGATCTGTTATTAGCCTTTACCCACTTAGTCATTATATCCACATTACTGATTTTTTTAAATAAAAAAAATCTCATTGTGTAGAAGTATTATGTGAAAGCATTATAATATACAATATAGTCTCTTTGTCTCTGTTCAAAAGACACGGTGCATGTAATGAGTGTAAATTGACACACCGTCCCTGAACATTGAAAAGTGATGCAAGAGCGGTATGGTCGCAGGACACTGACCAAACATTGGTATTCAACAAGTTGGGAGTGAGAATGTGTTAGCGTTTCAGCACCCCAAGTGAACTGCCATCTAGTTTCTTTATATTCGAGAAAAGGTAGACATCTCTACACCTCATTTCTCCAACATTCACCCGAACAGTCTAGATTGATAAATAGCACTACAAGTAAGAGGGGAAAATAGGTATTTTTGATTTGGGGGTGAATGGCCCTTTAAATTAATCAAACAATGCCTTAATCGTGTGTATATAGACAAAATGAAATATGATTCAGAAAGTTCAATCAGCACAAACTCATTTGTGTTAATCACTTTGGCTACGTTTTTAGAAGCTGTCTGATTATATCTTTATAAGAATGTATTTACAAACAGGATTTATCTGTGTCGCTGTATAGCTCCACTGTATTTTAAATCATTTTCCTGCCAAAGTGTCCTCCACAGCTTGAAGAACGAGCTCTTCTCGCTCCACTTTGCTGCTGTGCTGCTCTGCTGCTGTTGCATCATCAGAAGTAGCGGTGGAGAAACAGTCCTTTCCACCTAGTACTCGGTGGGCCTACCACCATCACAGTGTCTGCTCATGTTGAACAAAATGGACAGAGGAGTATCTAAAGGCTTATCACTGGCATTGTATTACCCAGAATTCTTTTTGCCTGTGTTATGCTCATCTCTCTTGCTCCTGATCCACATTTGGCATGGCTGGATGGTCATTTTGCCAGGGGAGAATTGGAAGAGATTGTGTGCAGGCCTTCAGTATGTTCTCCCTTCAAGTCCTCTGGATGTGTCTGTGGAGCAGGGAAGCAGCTAAGCAACAGTCCAGCGAGAGATAATTGCTTCCCGGTGATGAGATGAATTGACATTCGCTTTGCCGCCATGCTGTTTATTTCCCCATCTGCCCTCTCCGCTGAACACAGAAGCCAAGTCAGGAGTGTGTGTGTGTGTGACTGAAATGCATCACTTCTTTTTTGAATTAATACAATAGATGGATCTGTGACTAGGCTATTCAAATAGATACAGAATTGTCCATCCAAAGTGAAGGAGAGTGGTTTCTCCTTGGTTAACGCACTCTTTGATGGTATCTCTTACCATCATGCTTCGGTGCGTCTGAGCGTTCCTTGCCTCCAGACGCAGTGAAGAGAAAAGAACACATCCTGCACAACTGACAGGGTTTATTCTTTTTACTGTCAGAGCTATTTGTAAAACAACTCATTTTTGGTGACAATTCTTTGAATGTTAACAATGTGCACTTCATTTTACACTTCCTTTTTTTTTTTTTTTTTTTTTTTTGAAATCTCCACCAGAAGCTTTTACTCTATATAGTGAAAGCTGAATGCAGGCAACACCAAAATAGACTGACAGCTTCTCTGAGGTTTACAGATGTGGAGGCTGCAGGTTGGGGAGGAATAGGACGATGAGGAGGAGAAAGGGGGAGAAACTTCTGACAAACATTTCTCTAACATTACCTTCACAGTGTGGCATTCGTCAGCTCAATGACTCCTCGTGCCTGCTTCTTGTCAAGCGCTGCCGTCACTGCTGCTGCATGTTTGCGGCTTTACCGCAAAAATTCATTAGCAGGGTGGGAAGCTGAAATGAAAGAAACGTCTTTTCCTGCCTCATCAGTAAGATTCAAACTGAGCGTGAGTTACGTAAGCGCTGCTAAATTTATCAATGCTCATTTTATGCAAAGCCTGAGCTCCCAGGCGCAGACTGTGTGATGTTCAGAATGGGGGAAGGCTTTTGTTTCCCTGCGAGCCATTTGATTTCTATTTTTGTGCCTGGAAAAACAAGATTTTAAAAAGGTCATGCTAATTTTAGCTCTGTTTTCTTGAAGGAAAGGGAGATGTGTGGCTTTACGCTCAAACGCGCACAGACAATCAAAGCAGACTTCTGACAGTTTACAGCTGCGGTTGCGCAGGGGATTACAGTCAGGAGTGAATGGCAGGCACATGCTATGTCTGCATGCTGCTTTCTTCAGTCACTCTCTTCTTAAGCGCGCGCGTGTGTGTGAATGAGGCAGAGAAGAAGAGTGTGTTTTTCTGGTGTGTACCAGGTGTCTCTCAGTGTCTCCACATTCGCAGTGAAGTCTGAAAGTTGTCAGATCCAAAAGTGGAGAGTCCCAGATCTCACACAGGATCTTTGTAGACAAACAAGGCGGCTTTCCTGCTTTTTGATACGCTGTCTCTTCCTCCTCCGTGAAACACACAAACACACACATTTGTCTCACTACATTTCTGGCGACCTCCACTGACAGCATTCACTCTTTAAACCGTAACCTAAACCCTGCCTGTTCCTAATTCCATGCTTTAATCCCCATCCTAACCTAAAGTTAATCCTAATTCTGTCAGTTGGCAGGTTATTTTCCATTTCAAGCCTTAAACTTCAGGACTTTATATGCGTCACTTGTGTGAGGTTTGTTTAATTTTTTTTCATCCATACATCAATCATTTCTATCCACTTATCCAGTTCAGGGTCGTGGGGAGCTCGCACAGGGCAAGAGGTGGAGTAAACTCTGGAGATGGCCTATCTATCAAAAACATATAGAAAGACGATCAGTCACACTCACATTCGCATCACCGAGCAGTTTAGATGTCTGTGTCTGTGGGCTGTTGGAGGACATCCACACAAACAAAGGAAAACAAGCAAATTCCCCATTTTCATTGCTGTAATTTAATGCTAGCAACCGAGCCATTGTGTCACTCTTAATTTAAGTTTTGGACTTTTCTATTTAATTTGAAAATAATGAGTATCAGAGAAGTAAAACAAACCTGGTCATCATTTACTACCCATGTGGAAATCTTAACATAAATATAATATAATAATTGTGGTATTCTCGTGACTGTTGACAGGTGAACTGGCTGATAAAGGGAAACACAAATAACATTTATTATCTTAAATTAGTCATGGAATTCTATTAATATTTGTCATTATTTATTACAAGCTGTGTATTGATTTAACCTTGTGAGTGCGTGTGTGTGTCATCATGGGAAAATGTGGTCCCTGTGACACTAGTTGTAGCGGAAACTACCACAGTAGCTATTGTGAATATTTTGCCAGGTGTTTATACTGTCTGTCTGTCCGTCTGTAGACAGATTTTGTCGACACGATAATGTCGCACTCGTGCAAGATAGGGCCCAGTTCAGACCGAAGATTCGTGACAAGACAAGTTGAAACGTGCAACTACTTGCAACGGGCCAATCTGCAATGTTCTTAAAACCTGCCAGTTCACACCAATGCAACTAGATGAGACGGTGTATCATCTCTATGCAACAACTCTCTGTACTTAAGTTCTGATTTCCAGTTTTTCAGGTTTATTTTGTGGCTGAATATAATTTGTTGCTTCTTATATTATGAATGAAGATAGTGATATTGAGATACCGACTACAGTTTCATTTGTAGTAGTGATGAAATGGTGAAAAACATGAGCATCAGATGGACTGCATTCATAATAAATACACCACAATAATATAAGTAAGTAGCGTGAATTAGTTAGTCAGTGAGAATGTATGTGAGGGGGCATAAGCACATACAGTGAGCAGCAGCAGCGACCCACCGTCTGACACCTGGCACACCGTGAGGATGGAAACAGAGAGCTCGGCTGGGATGGAGCACCTGCCACAGCAAGCGAACACCCCATCTGCCGTCATTCTGACTTGACCAGCAGACTTAACAAAAAGTTGATTGGCTGTAGACACAGGTGACGTGCTTTATGTTCTAAAACCAGCCACCGGCGATTTGTCCAGCTGAGTTGCAGGTGACACCATCGGCAAGCTTGAGTCTAGCTCAAATCAGCCAGTTCACATCTCTGCAACTTTTCTCTGCAACGTTCTTAAACGGTTTCATCATGAATCATTGGTCTGAACTGGGCTTTAAAGTTAAATGATGTAATTTTCTGAATGCTGTTATATTATTTGTGGTTTCGTCTCATCACGAGTCATTGGTCTGGACTATAGATTGGTCTGGACTATAGAGTCACAAAACTTTACAGGTGTGTAGTTGAGGTCAAAACGAAGGCTGAGTTCAAAGATGGCTGTGGTCTGAGAAAGGGATCAGGAAGTAAGGAGCAGCCCCCAGCCACCACCCACCCCACTTCCCCACCCCAACTTTACACCCTTGGCCAACAGTTGCTTTTACTCGCAGATCACTACATCCTGGCTAGAGTCTAGTGTAGGTTTGTTTTTCTTGTTTTGAGTATGTATCCATGTTTGTAGTTCTTCTACAAAATAAAAATAACTTAATTCAACATGGATAAAACCAAGCACTAATAATCCCTAATAAAATCGCTTTTAGAGTCCATTTAACTTATGCAATTTGATGTAGATGCTGGCTTGGGAAATGTTTCTCAAGTAATTGGACATCAATAAAGGACAGATGTTTTTTTTTTACTTGTGGCAGTAAGTATTTATATTTTAAACTTGGTGATGACACACGCAGCAAAGCTCATCTTTTATCCAGGACTATAAAAAAAGACATTTGACATTTACAGAAAATGTATGAGTAATATGGCAAAATACCCAATAGGTTGTCCTTTTAAATATCACTCCAACTTTCAGACCATTGCTAGGTAGCCTCTTTATTAAAATGAATAAAAAATAAGTCATGCAGTCAAGATTACTTAAAGGGACGGTATGCAAAAACCTGTCAGTTGTACAGACATGGCTCTTAACATAGTGATGGCCGAGCTGGCGGCTAGCAGCTAACAGTGCTAACTCCATGAACAACGCTAAAAACAAGCAACACTGCTAACAGAGCTACCAGTGCTTCTGCAATGTCATCCAGGTTTACCACAACAAATCACAGAGAAGTGAAATTTTAACACACACAGAGGTTGCGTGAGTTTATTCTCTGCTCAGGACGCCTTTACTCCACTATTCTTTACACAGCAAATAGTAGTTTGCTGCTGTATTAATGCTCTGCATGTCATATACAGAACCTTTTAATAAGGATATGCCTTCACACTTAATAACTGCCTCTCAGTCTGTTATGGAGTTTCCCCACCCATTGATATATTCTGATTATAAAACAACCCCAAAGTGGCAATTTTAAAAGATAATATAATGTAAATGCCACCGATACTTCTTTATACTTCTCTTGTCCTTACAGCACGGGTTATGAGACCCTGCAAAAAGCAGGAATAAGCAGGATAAAGGTTCAGATCCTGCTGATTTTAGTCCTCCAGGTATCTACCAGCCCTGCAGAGACACAGTGTTAATTCTGCAGAACTGCCCACTGTTTAAATGGGCTGAGAAAATATTTCTGTAATCCAAATACATAATTGCAGTAACCATGACAAGTTAAGCATTCACAAGTCACTGAAAATATTTGGGTACCACCCAACAGTGTCTATAATGTTATTTATGTGGTTCTATTCCTCAGACTGTCAGAATATGACGTTGTTGGGTATCACCCTTACAGTAAATGTTTCTGTTGTTGACATGTTTCTTCTCACACCTTTACGCATGGTTGCACTGAAATCCCACACACCATAAAAAGAAACGTCTTCCTCACGCTCCCCACAACAATTCAGTGACTCATCTCCCATTTATGAAGCCTACATCCACCTTGATAGTACTACAGCCGAGTCTTACATATGAAACTCTCCCTGCTCCTCTTCAGCTCTGCTGATCTGTATATCTCATATGATTCGAAGCATCACGAATCATTAAACATTTGCAACACAATCAGTGTTCCCACGTTCAAAATGGAGGAGGGGAGCTGTGCTGCGAGGAGCCGCTGGATCCTGATCAAGCCTCTATGCTAGGGATATGTTTTTGCTACAGACCACACTGCCTGTTACCATGACAACAAACAGAAATTTCCCTTCATACACTTCACCCAAGTGCTTCTCAACACTAAAACCATCCTCCCCTCGCCTCCCTCCCCACTCCCTCGAAGTTACTACCCGCATCTCTGCTCCCAGCATCCTCGGGAGTTTGGGGAATACACTTCAATTGATCTCCTGCAGACGAGCGGAGCGAGACCGATCACATGACTAATTCAGATGTCAGTGAGATCACTGCCTCATTTCTTCTCTCTTTTCAGGCGGCATTAATTTGAGGGCGCGCTGCTGTGGTGGTGACTGAATCGCACAATCTGCAACAGAATGAATTGAGCCACTATTCACAAACGTGTCGTAGCGTTAAGGTGCTCAGTGGTGACCCAGCTGTGCAACCACTTCGGGCTATCATGCATCACGTTCTGGGGAAGCTGTGCGGGGAAACGGAGGTATGAGTGATGTGGAAAAGGATACACTCGGTCACCTGTTTGGTCTCTTCCACCACACGAGCAGAGAAAACACTTTTTTTTTGGGTCTCCACACAGAAATAGACTCTCCTCCACCTTACCTTGGAGACAGCGGCAGTGATGGGTTTTTAGGATTCACTTACACACTGTGGGAGGCCCCGACACCGGGATGCCAGACCTGATGAGTGCAGATGCCACACCAGACCTGGGCCTGTTTTGAACACTTCGACCCTTGACCCTGCTTCCATTCTCACACCTTGAAGTGTCAGAGATGGATGAAGATCTGTCAGAGGCTCTATTCTGGGTGGAGCGCAGCGCTGTGCATCTCAGATTTGACATTTTGACAACGGCTGGCACTTTTACCTTGGAAGGTTCTTTCACAGAAAAAAAAAAGAAGTAGAAAACATAAACATTGAAGCACCATGAATATGTGGATGACACAGTTCTTAATAAACACACCAAAGAAACGTCTGACAGCATCCACTTCCTCACTGTTTGTAAGAGAGCTGCAAGAAGTACATTTGGATTGGATTCACACTTAGGACAGTCTTATCAGATTAATAACACCTTATCCTGACAACCCAAACTGTGATTCCTTCTCACTTTGTGTGCTGAAAGATTTGAAAACTAACAAGCTGCTTAAGCCTCTCGACTTCAAAGCAGCTGTTGGGCTGTGAGATAAATCCAGTGGAAATCACTGATGGTTCGATGCAGCTCGGCTGGTTTGAGATTCTACTGCTGTTTCTTGTCCGTTTCTGCAGCTCACTTTTCCTGAGAGTTGAGGTTATACTGCAGTTCGACAGGATGTTTGCGTTTAGTTATGTTTTTGTATTGATCTGTCTCAGCTGTTCTCAACCTTTTTGTGTCAAGGACCCCTACACATCACGTCACAGACCCCCATTTGTGAGATTTTGCTTCAGGGACCTCCATCTGAATATATGTTGGTTGTTAGATATGATTAAGACCAGGATCCTACAGTTGTCAACTACAGTTGAGGAGGTAATGGGAGGAAGAGAACCTATGATCAGACTAGTCACACTAATGTGACTTATGATGTGTTCACTCTGAATAAAACAGTTTGCGTGAGTGAATTACATGTAATGTGAACTCAATGTAAATTTGTGATGAATTCTTGCTGGGCGGTGCGATGGACGTGCTGTGAATGACATGAAATATGCAAATTAAATGGCATGAATGAAGCGAGTAGTGCAATTTCGCGTCATACACTTATTTGCAAGTTGAAAAATCGGAACTTCAGTGACCAGTTTGTGCCACGATAGCCAAACAGCGATCCTCGTGGGACATATGATGCCGAGGATGTACTGGCATAAGTTCTGTCATCAGTTCAGTGATTTCATGGCGTATGATGCGAGTCAACACAAAATATTCTAGCGTTCAAACTCGTGTAAGTAACACGACATGAAAATTCGCATCGTGTTTGGTGTGAACACGACATTAGGCTCTGCTTTCACCTTGTATTAACATCGTTGTCTTGGGTGATTAGATCACAAGTAGACAACTCTAAGTAAAGGTGTGGATTCACGCAATGTGTTCCCAATGCTTTTTGGGATCAGATCACTAGATTCGGAGGTGGTCTTGGCTGCATGGCTGCAACCTCTCAGCAGTGTGTTTGCTAATGTGTCCTGGGTCACATTGAAGGACCAACTATTCAGCTGACACTGTTAGATAAGCAAACTGTTGGTGCTGTTATATGTGAGACCAGCAGGGTTTCTGTGGATCCTTAAAAAGTCTTAAAAGGCACTGATTTCATTATCAGTGCCTCATTATCATAGAATTTTTAGGCATCGTTTTCTGACGTATTGTAAAATCTCAAAATAAAGGGTAATTTAAAATAACAAAACAGTATAAAGTCAGGTGACATGTTATAATGAATATCTGAGCAAAATCCTCCCTAACCGTAAGTTATAGATGTTGGTTAATGTTTTTTCCTTTAATGGTTTTTGTGAAATTATTCTTCAGTTTAATTCCAGGCCATTAAAAACACCTTTAAAACTTTAATATCTAACTTGTCTTCAGCTGTAGGAACCCTGGCCAGGCTGCCAGTAAAAATATTAATTATTATAACTTCATATAGCACAATTCATGCACAAAATGCAACAAAAAAATATGATAAAATAAATAATAAAATAACAATAATAACAAATAAACAAAAAATAAAAGATAAAGTAAAATTAAGTTAAAACTACAGACTCGTTTAAGATAAATTTCAAGCAAGTGCACTGGGCTTTGAAGCCAATTTACATAGTGGCCAAATTCCGTGGCACCATTGGGCCCAGAAAGACTTTGTCTGTCCTCTATCTATCTATCTATCTATCTATCTCTACCTCTCAATTTAGATGCCTCTGTCTCCATAAATCATCTCAGACGTAGATAAATACTACGACAGTACTGTAAAATGCTGTATCTATCCTTGACAACACATCTATCCAATGTCGTTGACTGTCAAATTTAATAAATTGAGAGTGAAAGGAGAATGCCAGGGGAGTAAGTCCAAGGTCAGCGCCACTGGATCTAAGTGCAGAAGCTGGTAAATGTTCCCCTGGGGAGGTCACTGGCCTGAGTCATGCTGTATTTGTCTGGCAGAAGGCCTACTGACATTTGCTGGATGTAAAAGAACAGTTTGTCTATGGCAGCAGGCTCAATTGTGGCTGACAACTTTTCCATCCGCAGCCCTGCGACAGGAGCGTTGTTTGTAAAGGAACAGGCAGGTAGCTTTTGGGATTTGGGCGATTGGGTTTCAGGGGCCAGGAGCATACAGTACGAGCGGCGTTGGGTTTCCTTGCAGAGGGGAAACGGTGAATGCCAAATTCACTGGCATGAATGTATGAGAGCAGCCTCAGACCATGTGGTGAGATATTGTTCCCTGTCAGGTGTTGTCTTACACCTCTGAGTGATGGGGTCTTTTCCTGGAAGACAGCAGCAGACACTGACGGAAGCAACAGAAGCTGTGACGTGAAGTGAAGTGTGAAGCCGAGACGGAGCCGTGGCAGCACTCTGACATGTTTTCTTCTGTCTGTCTGTAGTTTATAATTATACCAAGAATATTATGCTTTTCCGCTCAGCCCCAAATACACTGAAACAAGCCCAATGATGACTCAACATAAAAAAAAAAAAAAAAACTGAGGTCATGATTCTCTCCTGTCACTTTACTCTGAATAAGCATCTGTCAACATAATCAGTCGAGATGTTTGTAACAGACCTGATTTATGATAGGTGCAGCAACACTCCCACATAGAAAATAAAATTACAATGCAGGTTTTAGGAAGAAATTGCTGAGATAATGTTAAACTTAATAAAACACAGGTAATGACAAAATGACACAACTGTTACAGATTTTTCAGAAAAATGAATGATTGTTTTTTAAGTTGAATAAACATAATTCCACTCAAGCACACCAATATTCCACTATTATTCCAAATTTGACAATATTCTGAATTTGAAATGGTCACGTAAACAACATTAATATTCTAATTATTATTCCCGAATAAAGTACTCTCTGATTAAGACGTGCAGAAAAAGTCAGTATTATTTGTGTTTTAGCAGCATTCTTTGGACATGTATACAGCACTATTGAAATATAAAAATAATAGTAATAATAACTAACATTTATTTGATGTAGCACCCTTTACAGAAATGAAATTCACGAAGTGCTTCACAAAATACAAACAATAAAACATGCAGTCAGTAAAAACAAAGGCAATATAACAAATAAAACAAGGCAACAAAAAGAAAGTAAAACAGAGCAAATACAGGCAACTGGTGCTCAAACAGAAACATAACAACGAACAAGCATTAGACAATTTAGGGTGGGACAAAGGCCATTTCGAAGACCTAAGGGACCTACTGACAATAAATGGATGGAGATCACTCATGTGTTCAGGTGCCTGACCATGGAGGGCTCTATACGTGAGAACAAGTATCTTAAAGTGAATCCTGAACCTGATGGGAAGCCAGTGTAAAGAAAGTAAAATGGGAGTGACCTGTTGGACCTGAATATGCGTCTGATTTGGGGTTTTTACCACAGTTTGCACACGGCCTCGTCCCTGTTTATGGTCAGCTCTGTTCGTTGTCTGCATGGCCCAGGGTAGAGATGCATGCCCAAAATAAAAGCCCTCATTTCTTGTCAGAGGGAGAAACACGCCTACTTTTAAACATTATATGAAAGACTTGGATATCAGCAGGTTTTTGGATATATGCAAGTATCTTAACACCGACCTTTTCAAGAAGGTGGTTGAAGAGATGAAAGAGGAAGGCTGTGTTTGGACAACGTGTCCGCCACCGGAAGGAATCTTTGAAAAAATCCCGACATACGCGAAAGCTGTTTCACTTTCAGGGTCGCATGCATGGCTGCATGTAAATGAGATATTAGTGGAACATTAATTTACATTAGCCATACACACAGCTGTTGTCTTAATCGGAAAAGGGGCAAAAGCAGGATTATTTTGTGTCACTGAAACTGGTATTTTCACCATACTGTGTTTTACAACAGTGGTTCCCAACTGGGTCCAGATTTCTCCGTAGTCATTAGTTCAAGGTCCACAGTTTAATACATTCAGCATCATACTTGCGTTTGGCCATGTCGTCTAGCTAGTTCGCTGTGTTTGTCCAGTGTCCGTTAGTCACTCACTCTACAGCAGGAAACAGCACTTAAAAAAGGTCTAAAAGGTCTTTGCCGAAAATTCATTGTACTTTTACACAAAAATACTTGACAAACTTAACACAATTGAGAGTCACTTGCGGTCCATTCAGAATGAACCTGTGACCCACTTTTGGACCCCAACCCACCAGTTGGGCACCACTGTTTTACAATGCTTTTAATTAAGTGCAATATTAAGTGTCAGCTTCCTGACTGAGGGTAGAGCAGGAGCTTTTTGGATTTGTGGCGAATATAGTCTTGAATCTGAGACAGCCATCTATATGCACTTATACTATGGAGCACAATATACCAGTTGTGCACACAACATCACTCATCATGTAACCACATTTGTTCTTAGTAAATAATTCAAAATAATACATGTTTTCAGCATTGTTGAATGAATGTAAATCACAATAGCAGCAGTAACAATGCAAGAACACACATAACATGAGATTAATGTTCAGTAGTCTGCCCTTGTGCATGCTGGGAGCCTTGTTTTTATGACAGTTTCAGGATGCTACAGTATAAACTCATGCAAACCACATTCAATTTAATTTAATCCAGATTAGAAAGAAAACTTTGGTCAAACACTGAAATTTAAAATCTTAAAATACAAGAAGAAATCATTTTAGTTTGTTGGATTTACAAAATATGCATTTGAAGAACAGCAGCAAAAAGAAAAAGTGCCAAAAAAAGAAACAAACAAACCCCAAAAGTCCAAGAAGTAACAAATGTTGTGCAACCACCTCAGCCTGGCTTATTTGTACACATTCATAGTTTATGCAAGTACAACCACGAGAGCAAAAGGCCAATGACATGTTCTGCATCGCTGCTTTTTCAGGTTCGCTCACGATGACGAAGCAGTCATTTGAATGAGTCGGTCTGGGTGTGTGGCGAACATTTAGAGCTTGTTAGTGTTTGTTGTTGCTGCTTTGTGCATGCGTGTGTGCGCACGTGTGCCTGTGATTGTGTAGGATGGACCTTGTGTACCTTGTTTTGTGGAGACAGCTGTAAAGGGTGAGCTGCTATATATATCTTCAACGCTGGTCTAATTTGCTTCACCATGACCTGATCCCAGAGTCATACATCGACCTTTCAGGGTCGCTGTCATGCACAAATAACTCCTAACAAACTCCTTTAGTCTCTCAAAGGTTTGTGGAGCATTAAAGATAATAAATAATGTTTACTATTTCTTGCTTTTGCCCGGTCTGTGGAGGTTTTGTTGAAGGTGAACGGGCTGCAGCCTTGCAGCACGTTGTGTGTTTTGCAGCGAGGAGGCAAAGCACAACCCGGCTGCTGTGTGTCCATCACCAGCTTGATGGATGAACTGGTGTTTGTCCAAGAGTCAAGTAATTGCACCACATCGGACCCATTTAAAATATTTAAACAGTGTCGAACATGAACGGCTCGGGCATCGGGTTTCAAAAGCAACCACCGTAAAAGGCCACTGTGGATGAAAACGTTCTGTCACTGTGATACTTGGCCCCCGCTGACAGAGCTGATTCTGTCTGAGGGACACAAGCGATGTACATAAACATGTCCCAGCAGTTCAGCCAGCAGCAAACAAAATGGTGAACCACAAGCACATGACGAATAAGCACACAAGTGAGATGCCGTTGTAGTAATGGCCTTCAGATTGGATTTATGTATAACAGCAAAAGCATCAGCAGCTCACCCCTGACAAAAAAGCACACCTTAAAACACTTTTTCTGTTTCTGAATTTTTATTGAATATATTATATTTTTCTTTAATCAACATTGCACATATTCCATTTTCAATCACATCTCATATTGCTGTCTACAAAATGTTATGAATGTAGAAAATCCAGAAGTTGGAAGGTTTACCAAAAAATAAAACAAAGAAGAAAACAAAAAACAAAAAAAAGGAGAATTAAGGTCAGAAGTGACAAAGTCCAAAGATACAGAGAGAGAGAGTGAAGGAGAAGGAGAAGGAGAAGGAGAGGAGCACCCTCGGGAAAAGAATACAAACATACCTTGGGTTCGGATGCATTTTTCTCAAAACAAAGCATCATGCAGAATAAAAGCAAGGCTGGCCAAAAACTCACATGGATATTTCTCAACACCTGAACTGTAGAAATATTTTACATGTTCATTAATAGTTACCATCAGTTTTCCTTTGCTGATCGTTAATGATTCCCCTCTTTTAGATATGAGCGACGAGGCAGTGGCAAATGAACAGTTTAAATATCACACAAACGTGAAGCAATAACATTAAAACAAATGCACCCCGGCCGCCGCCATCATTGTCCCCAAAAAAACAATTATGTGGTCGCTGCTATCCACACTGCATCTGTACAGCACAGCAGCAGTGCAGCGACATCTCTGCTGGCTGCGTGTTGATCGTTTACCTCTCTGCAGGTGAGATGATGGTGAGAATCATAATGACTAGTGTTGATGTACTGGATAATAACCGCCGTATAAATGTGACCGTGGCCTTGGCTGACCAAACTGCACCAGCTTGCATAGACACCTGATTTTTATGGGTTTGAGTCCCATCCTTGTTTCGTCAAATTCATATCTGAATATATTCATTTGCATGTGTTTTTGTGTACTTCCTTCTTTTACTCGACACACAGTGACCCTCCTTCATCGGGCTCTCGAGGAGTAAAGTTCAGAAAATACAGCAAAATGACCCAAAGACAGTTTGATGAATTGATATTGATTCAAACAAAAAAAGACATACACATAGTATGACAGTCAAAATTACACACGCTTAATGATTCTTGGCCTATATATTTGGAGGCTTGTTTGTGCCATGCCTCATGTATAGTCTGATGAACGTAACATGACAAAAGAGCCGCTGAGGTTACCAAGTGTCACCATAGTAACTGGTCTATACAGGCTAAAGCACACAATGTTTACTCATCCCTTTATGTTCTCTGATTTCCAGAAAGAGCATCTTAAAACTGATATGAGGATGTTAGATCACACTTTAGACGCAAGAATTACAGCAACTCAGAAAGCTGAACACACTGCAGTTAAAGGAACACTGAACCCCCCCACATGACCATTTGTATATCAGTTACTCAGCCTGTGTTACTTTTAATTCAGGTAGAGAACTTTGTGTTTCTTGCATGCCTCCACGTTGAACGAAGAATCCAAAAACAGGAAATTCAGCATGAATTGAAGTCATAGGGGTCCGAGTTTAACAACAGCAAAACTATATCAAAACATTAGTTTACAAACTCTCAGACGCCTCGTGCAAAATAATCCAAGTCTCATTTATCTAGTCATATGGATCTATCCATTAGTCACTCACTCTACAGCAGGAAACAGCACTTCAAAATAAAAGCTCTGTGCCGGAAATTCACTGTACTTCAAAATAAAGTGTGTTTATTACAAAACTTGACACATTCGCAAGTCCAGGACCCACCTGTTGGGTAACACTGGTTTACAATGCTTCATACCACATGGAAAAACAATTTACAACTACGGTAATTCTGTATTCTTTACTTTACTCCCATGATGCTTTGCGTCAGGATAACCTGCCTGCTTCCAGCTGCCTACCTGAGGCTGAAGCTGTGTGCACATCGAAATCATGACAGGAAAAAGAAAGTCATTTTGGCGCCTACTAGCTCACGTGGTAGAGCGCGTGTCCCATGTACAAAGCCTGCGTCCTTGCTGCAGTAGCAACAGGTTCAATTCCACCCAACGGCCCTTTGCCGCAGGCCATCCCCACCTCTTTCTCACCCATTCATGCTATATCTGTCCGATTAAATAAAGGCAAAAAAGCCCCAAAAACATAGTCTCCCCGAAGCTTGTGGCTGCTAGTCATTGCTGCTAGTAATGGAGACAGAGAGCAGATGTGCACATGGAAAGAACCTGTGGTTGAAGCTGCGCTCATCACTGAAAATAAATAATACCTGGTCACATAATAACCCTGTAATGAAACAGCTGTACCTGCTATTTTGAAACAGTCAATAAATTGAATAAATTCAGTCTATATAATTAATTTATATCCATGTAATAAATAGAGAAATGTCAAGTAGATGGTAACTGCATCAGAAATGAGAAAAAGAAAAATGGGTTGTAATAATCGTCCGCTTATAGTGTCCAGCTGAGACGGACGTCATCACTGTAAGCATTTTCCACTCTACTAACTTTTTAGTGAAACTTCATGTGTTTTGGGAGTACTGAGCATACAACTGGATAAATGAGACTTGGATTATATTAGCTGGATATTAACTACATGAGCTGTGTGAGAGTTTTTTAACAGATGTTTCCATATAGGGTGCTTTCAGACCTAAAGTTGTCTCCTTTGGTCTGAATCAGGGACTCATTTTGTTCCAAAGTTGCATAATTGCAGTTGGTTCGGATCAAGGTCGGAACACATTCTCACCACAAACGAACTGCACCACAATTTGTTTGAAACCAGACTGAGACCACCTCTTCAAGAACGTCTCGGTCCAGTTGTTTTGGCGTGCATCTGAGTGCGATTGCTGTATTTACCCCTGCCCAAACGAGCCGCATTTAGGGGGCAAACAAACTTGAGCTCGGTTGAACCGAACAAAACCGGGCAGGTCTGAAAGCACCCATAGTTTTGCTGCTGTTAAACACAGACCCCTCTGACTTCAATTTATCACAAATTTTGTCAGTGTTCTTTCTTCACTGTGGAGGAATGCGAGAAAAACAATATTTTTGCCATATATAAGTCTCAGCCTGTTACTCAGATTAGACAAGCAGTCTTAATACGTCTCCATGGACTGCTGTAATCAGGAGTGTATTCACATTCCCCTCAAAGACACCCAGAGAGGACGGCAGCAGCCAGGAGACGCAGTCCTGATGCAGGCAGAGGTTGTTTTGCTCAAGGAACCTCTGGCAGCACTGAACTCAGTGGCTGTTGTGACTCTATGAGGACAGGTGCTCTCACCACAAAGGATGTGTGTGTCTGTAACTGTTTGTGTATTCAGACCTGCACTACACTGTGTCAACTTTGTAGTCGTCATTAAATAGGTGAAAATGCTAATTCCCTCCTAGCGATTAGCACTTCAGCAAATAATTCCCCTTCATGATTTAGCATAACACAGTCTGCCTCCTCACTGCTCTGCTACACTGTGAGCCAGGAGTGAAAGGTGTTTCTTCATAACAAAGTTAAAGCTGGATTGTGTTTACGATAATGAAGGCTATTATCATTTAATCAATATTATAATCTCTGAAAGAACATCTTTTAATTAATACCACAATGACAGCTTTAAGTAGTGACCGCTGAGTGTGTCTCTGATAAAGTGCTGTGTGGTAACCCTGTTATTAACCCAGTAATTTGAGCCGACACTAGCTGTGTGGACCGAGGCCTTTCACTAAAGCACGTATGAATTCTGCAAATCATTGTATTTGTCTCCTATCTGAGACAATTTCTTGAATACAGATGTGACCGGGCAAACACTGTAATCATCGTATTTGCACCAAAGAGCACTAATACTGTTCTGCTGGAGGCAGATGGTGCAAAACAACCCCAAAATCCAGTCAGTCACATAATATCCAGCGAGAGAACTAAACAAATACAAACTGCATCACCGTTCAACAGTTTTGCAGTGCTCCTCATAAGCCACCTTGTTTATAAGAAGATTAAGACATAAAACGGGTTCCTGGTGTTATCTAACACTGTGCATGTTACAGTAAACACTCTAGTTCTCATCCTCAGGCTAATGCATTACTTTTCTTTATGTATGTGTCCGTGGTACGTGATATCAAACTGAGCCGTACGGAGACGTCTACAGTGCTGCCTGTGTGCAGTGTGAAGATACTGGGCTCAGTCAGGTTGTCTTTTTAAAGATGTCCTCCAGCTCTCAGAGACAATAAACACACTTAAAAGTGAGATTTTTAAAACCAAATTCAACAAATAAACTCAGACGTCTTAATGGTAGTTTCGGTATCATCATTTATCCATTCTGATCTCTTGAGGCGAAAGCAGTCAGTGTTGCCAGATTGGGTGTTGCTCCATCCAGTTTGGCTACTTTTTATTTGGGCAGATGAATAGCTTTGGGCAATGTGCGATGATTTGGGGTACTTTTTGTACCATTTGTTTGGTTTCCTCCAATAAAAAAGGCTATTTTCCAGTGAACGTGGAGCAGTTTCCTCTGAGTAATATGATTGATTGAGACTGAGACGCCCCATGTTCAGTAGGCAATGACTAATAACAGATGATCAATAAAAACAAATGACATTTCAGTTTATTACAACCAGGTTGAAACTTTTTTATTATTCAAAGGGCAACCTGGACCCTATTTCCCAATGTTTTCTTTTTTAAGTGACTAATGGGAACAACAATTTTTCAAATTGGTCCAGTATTGAGTGAGAGGGCTACAGCTGTGAAACAGATTGCAATGTAATCACCTGGGGCAATTATATACCGTCACTTTACATCCATTAAAAGTGCTTGTTTTGCCACTGACAGGCTCAGATTGTTATTATAAGTGTCTTGCAGCATTATGGAAAGGATCCCTACAGAGAGTGACCTTTTTGCTGCCTTCGTCTTCAACAAGAAAAACAGCCCCAAGATTGCTACTGTAAACTCACAAAACTACATTGAAATAATTGGTATTTTATCACTGTAACACACACTTCATTCAAAGTCAGCAGAAACGAAATAAAACTCACAAAAGCTGTCTTCGTTTGTCCCTCCACTATTCCAATAATCACCAACTCTGGCTTATTTCATCCACTTAGATGTGATGATATGCTGCCTCTATGCATGCTAAAATTAGCGTTTTTTTTAACGGAGTTTGGTGGGTTTGGTGATTTCAGGGCTGTTTCTGGTTAAACAAAAAAGACCTTGCTCTGTAACAAAAAGGTTTATCTCTGTAGGGATCTTCTCCATAATGTTGTCAGACACTTGAAATAATAATCTGAGCCTGTCAGTGGCAAAAAAGCACTTTTAAGCCCTGTTTCCACCAAACACTTTCAGTATGGTACCTTTGGACCCAAAAGTAACCCTTCGGACATGGTTCCTAGACCCTAGCATTTCCACCACAAACAGTACCCTTAAACGTGGGCGGGGTTGTTGTCACTCACTGCTCCGTCCAGCACTCACTATATTTCCTCATTACTGGAGACTAGGGCTGTCAACGAATATTCTAAATTCAAATTTAAATTCGAAATTACCGTCTGTCTTGCATCTCTCTCTGTCTCCCCTTCTGTCTCATTGGGTTAGGGTTAGAATTTAAATTCGAATTTGAAAAAAAAATGGACCACCACACCGCACCACCGCAGCTGTCCTCTTTGCGAGTGGGCGTTGGCATCAGACGCGCATTTCTCCACGCTGGTCGACAAGTGGTTCTGCTCCCAGCTGTTGTCTCCGTCACTCGGCTTGACACATTCCCTTGCGGCTCGTGCAGAAAATAGACCAGACGCCGAAACTATTGCTGAAGGGCGCGAGCCAGTCATGGTCCGGCGCTTCGAGGCTCTTCGCAGTGCTTCCGCGGGCAGTGTGGCCCCGGGTCAGAGGGGGCGGGGGCGAGCGAGAGGTCCGCGGTCGTTTATAACATAATGTTATAGATAATTGTTTTATGTGTTTTAATGTGTAGGTATGTAAATGTTTTCAAAGATGTTTATGTTGAAATAAAAATACCTACAAGTAGTTATGTTTCCTTGTATTAATACATATACAAGTATGTTTCCTTGTATTAGTTTGCCCTCTTGTGGACATAATGCGAATTTTTTTTTTTTTTTTTTTTCTCCGAGTGGTTGGAACCTATGAGTTATTTTTAGAAGGAATATTCGAACGTCATTTTTGAGCAATTTTGACAGCCCTACTGGTGACACAGATGGAAGTCTGTGCCTTGTTTATCGTCCACAGAACGAGGCTGCACACCGACATTTTTAGAACAAAACAGAACAGGCTGCAGTGAGAGTCTCTCTCCATGGGATATTTAAAAATAGCAGGTTTGTACATTTAGTCCTTCTCAGGCAAGCTCAGGGGTTTAGTGTTGCTGGAGCCCAACAGGAACGACGCTCTGTGACAATTTTTTTTCCCAAGTAAGGATTAGAATATCTGCAGTTCACATAACCCGGTCAAAATAAATATATAAATTCCTGAAGATCCACTCATTACTAAAAATGTATGTTATATAAAAACGAAAGTAATGGTCAGCGTCGTCTCATTGAAATTTAGGGTGTGCTCATGGATTCATGTCGTCAACTCATGCATTGCTTAATATTACAAGTTAACGTTCCACCTAAAAAATCATCGACAGTCGGCCCAGTGAATTAAGTTATTTTTTCTCAGACTCCAGCTGCTGCAAGAGGCAGCAAAACATACTTTCATTTTATAGTTAAAGTAATAAAACTCTCCATGGTATGAGCAGTGGTTACATGAGTTTCAAACTCTAACTCAACTCTCAAACTCAAACTTTGCTACTGACCGATGAATGGACTGCAGTGTTCACAGCTCCACCTTTTAGTACCAGATCTGTGTGCTAGGTACCCCAACAGAGGGGGGACCAAAAGTGGGGACAGTATGGAACAGTTTCATTGGTACCATCCACAACTTTTCACAGTGGAAACGGAAAAAAAAAGCGTACTGAACTGAACTGTACTGCTCAGTGGAAACGGGGCTTTAGTGGACAAAAAGTGACACAGCATATTGCCCTGAGTGGTTACATTGCAGCTGCAGCACTCGCTCAATACTGGACCAATTTCAAAAACTGTTACTACCATTAGTCATTTAGACACATAAACATTGGATCCAGTAAGAAAAATACCAAAGGAACCCTCTATTATCTGGATATAGTTCTGTCATGAAAGACTGTTCTTATGAGTTCAGATTTTAACATTCAGTTGCTACTTTTTCATAATTTGAACCTCGTTTTCCGTGGTTTGAGGTTTGCCTAATTGTACAAATAGTACAGAACTCCCTGAGGCTCCTTCACAGAACCCATGTTAAACCTGAATATTAAAAATGTGATCACATTTATGAAGATTGGGCCAAAGTGAGGCAACACTGAAAGCAGAGCAAGATTTAGTATTTTACTAAACCACACTGGGCTGATGTTCTGCATGGTTTAGAGCTGTGATTTCTTGTTGGTTTTATTTTGGGGGGAAAGAATCTTTTATTATTGATTCGAGGAGGCATTCATCTTAAAGTTAATCTTTCTAGTCGCTCTGTGGAAAGCACAGAGGATTTGAGCCTGTGAGTCGTTTAGGCCTCAGAAATATACGTGAGTCTCACCAAGAAGGCTGTTTCTCACAACTTAAACACCGAGATAACCCTTCTCAACATGAAATCAATCCCCAGTAAGAATTTTGTTTTAAATGAGTTCAGTTTTTCAGTCTTTTTAACATCATAACTGAAAATGAGTTAAGCTGTGTTGGGTGAATCTCCTTCTCTCCCTCCTCCGGCTATGACAGTGACTTATGCTCGTGTTCAGAAACATTTTAAACGCAGCCCCGGTGAGTTTTCCAGCTCGGAGCTGATCATAATTAAAACGCTCTCCTCTCACCTTGTTTTGTTTGTTACCTAACGTCCCCACACAACTGTTAACCTCCCTAACAGCTCATTGTTTGTGCTGAATCACAGCGGCATCACAGAAGTTATTACTGCAGGTGTATTTAGCGGCACTGAATCAAAGAAAAATCTGATTTGTTGTTTAGTCTTATATTAGATATTTTCTCCACTAATCCTTTCCCACTCATGATATGACCCCTTGATAAATATCCGTGTGGATAACTGTGGATTATGACCTTTTATTCAGTGCATGAGTCTCATTCAGCTCACACACAAGGATTAATGATTTTTCTTCCTGTAATATTCAATCGGCTTCAGAATCTGCCTATCGACCTTCATTAGCTTCTTGCTCCGTATATTACAGTGCACTGCCCGTCTCTGGCTTACTCCTGATCTCCTGATGAAAACAGATTTAAGTGAACTCGAACTTGACATAATTGCAGCCGCTAACCAAATGAATTAATTTAATTCATAGATTGAGGGAATGGGTTAGAGACTGTCCAGTTAAACAGATTTCTTTCAGCCTCCTTTGGTGCTTGTTTGTTCTGCTTGATTGGATGTGTTGCCCTCAAGGATCAATCAGGCTGATCCTGTTCCTGTTCTCTCTGGTGACCGGTGGGCATACATTACTCTTTGGCTCAGCGCCTTTTTGTGCTGCTATGTGATAACACCGAGCTGTAGCTGAACATATCACTACATAGATGAACTTGTCTCTTACACATTTATCAGTATTGTTGCAGTGCAGCTTCTGGCCACTGCTGCCTGTTGGTGTGATAGTTTGTGCATTTGGGCTTCGTCTCAGATCTTTATGTGAGCCAACATTCAGCCTGAAATAGTCAAAACTCTTTGGCCTCTGCAGGCCCGAGCCCCTCTGGTACAGGAACAGCTTGTGCTTGAGGCACGTAATCTGACAAGATTAGTGTAATAAAATCATTTCTGAAAAAATATCTCTACAGGCAGGTTAGATTTTCATTTAATTTAGAAGGAATAGCTCCACATTTTGGGAGATATGCTGGGGTTTTTTTGAACAGTTGGCTGAGAAGATCCACACCACTCTAATGTCTGTGCAGTAAATATGCAGCTACAGCCATTCTTATCTTAGCTTAGCATTAAGACTGAAAATGGGCCCAAAGTAGGGCTGCACCTTAATCACAATGTCAGTTTGCGCGATAAAGATATTGCAAAAGACTGCGATACTGCACCTAGTTGAAAGAGTATCTATAGAAACCTACACTTAAAAATGTAACTATCATTCAACTTCATTGGTGCCTTTTGTATTCAGTTCAATACTCACTTTGTTTCATGAAAGAATGTTGTAAATAGTTCTATTTGCACTCAGGTGAAAATAGTCACATCGCAGCTATTCGGCTATTTACACCCATCCCTATGACGGGTTATTCTGGATCATACTGCATGCTGTGATTAGCTAGTACTCGTCATGAAGACGCATCAAGGTAGGAAGCGGTCAGGATAAGGGCAAAGAGGCCATGGTTAGAGCTAGTACTAGCCAGTCTTAGATATTTTCTCAAGATTGAAGTGGTAAATTTACAAGATAAAACAAATGTAGTGCCAGAAAGACAGATGATTTAATTTACATAGTGACACAGTCCATGGAAGGAGTAAGACGTAGTTGCAGTTATGGCTGCCCCCGATAGTCGACCAAAGGTAAGTCGACCAGAAAAGTCATTAGTTGGCAAGATTTCATTGGTTGCTTAGTCGCAAAAAAAACAAACGAACCAACAAACGTGAAACTCTATTAGGAGCTGTGCCTTGTCAAAATAAATCTAAACCTATATGACTGGACCATGTGGTAATTTAATTTGAAAGTCAGGTTAATTTCCAGGGCTGGTACCTGCGGTTATTCTACAGGCTAGTTAATAACATGTCGGGCAGGAAATCCAAAGTGTGGGATCATTTTGAGAAGGTGAAGGACGAACCCAAGGTGATATGTAAACTCATCTTCATTGGTCGCCTACAAACGTGACGTATCATCTGAAACATGGAAGTAGCTACATGCCCATTAGCCCACAGCGTCATTAACAGGCGGCTCGCTCAGTGTGTGACGTGCACTTGGAGATAAAATATAGGCCTATATTAATGAAGGTTCATTAGTACGGTTTTGTATTTCTCTGTAATGTAGCACAGTGTTAACAATGTTACTGATACTATTCTTTCTCACACCTTCAACTCAAACCATTGTGTTGCCCCGCTCAAAATATATCATTTTATAATTAAATTAATATTGTAACCATGTGGGCGACTAGTCGACTAATGGCCCTAAGTGACGACTTTTGGTCGACTATGGAAAATTCTTAGTCGGGGCAGCCTTAGTGGCACTGGGGTCATGCACAAGACTTTCACACGGGAGACTGGGGTTTGTGTCCTGTATGAGTCTACGCTGGCTTATTACTTTTAGATGTAGTGACGTATTATTCCGGGATGTATAAAGCTGCTAAATGCACACTGTGACATAAACTTTAGCAGAATAGCTGAACAGACCTGTTTGTGTACTTGTACGCTATATTCTAACTTTATTAAACCAACCACAAACATACACTTGGGTGTAAATAGCATTGTTGGCTACAGACACTGGGGTGCTTGCCTCTGCTGCTATATTTATCTGGTTGTAAATGACCCTATTGAAATAGCACTACTGGCAAAGACACCTTGGTGCAAATAGCATCTGCCTTTTTTAATTCAACAAGCATTGTAGTGAAAGTAGCAACGGGGCAGAACTGAGCTCATATGAATATCTGTTAATTTATCCCAAGAACTGTTGTTGTCGCCATATTCAACAACGTCATCAGATATTTTCCTCATATCGTGCAGCCTTTGCTTGCTGGCAACTTTAAAGCTCAACAATTCACATCTCGATTGTTTAATTCCTACAAAAGCCAAAGTGTGAAGACAGTTCTTGAGGTCTTGTTGTCACCCTGAGCCTGCCAGGTACCCAACAGGTACCGCACTACATGATCCAAATGCTGGAGGTCGTAATCCAGAATTATCAAATGGATAAATTTAAAATTCTGATATGTCTTTATGCTAAGCTAACTGGTTGCTGGCTGTAGCTTCATGTTTATACTACTCATCGAAGTCTTGGCAACCTTAAAGATTCATTTCATGCCTGCTGGTTTGTAGTAGAAAGTGTTAATGACAGAGCTGTACTGTTTGTATTTAATCTCATAGTGGTGATTCGGTTCATCTGCCAAATCAACAAAACAAAAACAAAACAAACAAAAACATACATTGCTGTAAAATTTGTTTTGCCGTTATTACTTTTCTATTCCCTGACTAATGGGACTGATACTTCATCTTTACATTAACTTGATTTTTAAAGAGTTGTTCTCCCACTGACATTTTCTTCTTCATTTCAATCCGACTTTTATTTTCATGTAACTTTTTAAGAGGCAAAAACTTTGCACATTTAAAAATCCTGAAGCTCTGCTGGAGTATTCTGGTATTCCGTAAACCTTTGATATGCAGAGATGAAAACCTCAAAAGAATAAAAAACATCCTCCCCGTAAGGATTCCCTAAAGAAACTATTGACATCTATTTAAAACTATTGTGGCTATTCTGTGGTTACAAGTTTTCTTGTGACACTACGGAAACATCTGGAACATTCAGTGAACAGCTGGTCTGAGGGATACTATTATTGAGGTAATTACAGATACGAAATTTTGGGAAAGGAGCAAGAACGTGAACTTTGGATTTTCTTTAGGAGTAGAGGAAAAAGACACTAGGACCAAGAGCTTTAATTCAAGTGCCCATATAGTTAACACAGTATGTCAAAGGATGATTTCTGAAGGGAAATATAGGAAAATAAAACACTATTTTTATTAGGATGTGTCATCTATCTCACAACTACTGCCAAAAACTTAAGTAAAACCTGGCAACGTGTAATCATTTCATTCATGGGCAACATCGCAGGTCTTAGAGAGGTAACTGTGTCCAACGCTTCTCTGACAAAGCTCCACAAACAACATCAGCAACCTCGTGTTTTAGTCTGCCAAATGAATGAGAAGGTGAATTAAAAAAAATAAAATAAAGAAGAAAATAAATGGCCAAAAACAACAAAGAATGTTGGAGCAGCATTTGCAACAATATGAGGAACATGATTGTATCAGCGAGGACAAACCAAACACAGATGAGCATGGTCGATGGTCATAACAGTCAAAGAAAGTAAAAAGTCTCAAATTACTCTATCTGCAACACATCTTAGGACACACAAGTATAAATGTCTGCTATTTACATTTTTTTATCCTATTCAGTGTGCATCTATATCACGACATTTTCCAGAAGTCCACAACATACAATAAATTCAGGGTTTCACCTTTGGTTATGTAATTATCAAGGCTAGGTTTAAAAAAATATATAACACACGTCCATGTTACTTTTGCATACAGTTAAAGTGAAAACATATCAACAAAGCAGCTGGTCAGCTCTAAATTTGCATCTGAGAAAAAAACCTAAGGTATTTCGTCTTTACGGTGAAAGCCCCTGCGAGTTTCACCCGCTGTTTTTCTGTGATAGAAAGTGAGTGTGGCAGATATTTATGATGGTGTTTATATGCCTGACATCTTTGCTTTAGTGTAAGTGGATCGTAATGTGAGAGGATGTTCTTGTGATGTGTTTCAGTGTGTCGCATTGAGCCAGTCAATATATGTCTTCTCTCTCGACCCTCTATACACTTTCTGAATGAGGAGTTTCATGTGTTATGACACGATGTGAATTAAGAGTTTGTCGCCAGCGTTTGAGTGAGCAACTCAGGCCAGCCTTGTTTGGTTGACAATATGAAACAAGATAAAAATAGATTAAGTCGTAGTGCTGACTGCACATAAGCAGAGAGCAAACTCACCATTTAGTAACCAATGACACCTACGAAGCCGACCCAACTAAAACATTATGTCGACATTACAACCAAACATTATCTCTATCATATTAAAATATTCACATCTGTTCCTTACAAGACACTTTTTTTCACATGTAAAGAAAACATCTTTAAACTTTGAACTATAAGTCTCTTAGTTTCATTACTTCATACATCTGTATATGTGTAGTAATTAAGGCAATCATTTTGGGCCACGACTTACTCATTTGCCAACTCCAGTCTCAACCCTCGAGGGTTTGTTTACTGATGTCACACAGCAGCTCTCATCCCCACTTGTTCAAGTGCCGAGTCCCGAGTCCAGTTGTTGCTTTTTCAGTCTCTGCTCGTGCTCGAGATGACCAGTCCCAATGTTTTGCTTGTTCTCTGCAATTTCCAGAGATGTGGGGGATACTCCCTCTCCCTGTAGCTGGCAGCGCTGCAACACAGACAGAAACAGGAAACGGATGTAGGTCTATCATCATTCTTGAGAAAATGGCACCCTGAAGAAGGAACAATTTGACCCAAACGCCTAACTGATCCTGCGCATATTTTCCTTTCCCACCCAGGTTGGGCAAGATGCATCACACTTAAGATAATCATCAGGGTCATTAGGCAGCGACTCCCTCTCAAGCACTCAGAGAGGGGGGTTAGGTCTGCAGCCCAGTCGTCAGTCATCAGGAGAAAATGTTGGCATTGTACATTTCATCAAACTGAGAACATGTTACATTTGTATGTTTCATATGTATCATATCAACATTTAAGTGATGTAGTGTATTAGCTTACTTTGTCATTGGGAGGTGCAGGGATGCACCTGCCAAGCTGCAGACCACTGTTCAAGACCAACAAATAGAAAAAAAACAGTTGTTTTTTAATGAGTCATATTTTTTAGCCACCAAGTGTGGATATTTTTAGTAACCCATGGCTCTGTTTCTACCGGAATTACAACACATTCTCACTCTGACCTCGTCAAAATTGACATTTGGTCACGGACTTTCCATGTTCAGATATGATGTGAAAGGTACCCTGGGTGCGTTGGTTGTTGACGTTCTGGGACGCCATGTCAAGTTCTGCCTGTTACATGCATTGTCTTCTTTCAAGATACACTTCTGTTTTCACAGGAAATTTAATGTTTACATTCAGTCTCTTTCAATTTAAACACACTACGTCAGTACAACACCGCAAATTGAGTTGTTTTTTTCCTCAACAACTAACGTGGTTGGGTTTAGGAAAAAAGAACAGGGTTGGGCTTTATACTCTTACAGGACACGAAGACTGCTCTCTAAGGTGAAAGTCCGTTTGTTGGACCCGCCCACCACAGTCAGACTTTCGCCACTTTACATTTCGACCTTGTCCCACTGCGTTTCCCCCTGATGCCAGAGTTTGTTTGACCTCCCATCTCCTCCCCTCCCATCCGCTCTCTGCAAACTTTCTCACTTTTTATACTAAAGCAGTTGGAGACTTTGGAGTGAGACATGGCTCTGAATTAATGCCACAAAAAGCTGTGTTTTTTACTGAGACACTGCTGCGTTGCCACCTCAATCGGGTATTTTAAGCCAAAACATGATAATTTCCTAACCATAACCAAGTGGTTGAGTGCCTAAACCTAACAATATAAACCACTGCCTTACACTGCCTCTTCAAGACGGGAATTTCACGCCGTTGTACCACCTCACTGTTCTGTATAATAGGTACAAATGCAGACTGGGTGGACAGAGTTGTCTCACTGAGCTGGAAAAGAAGTCTTGTACAAACAGGACAGCTGGTAGGACGGGATCATGGGTGGCACGGCCGTGACGTTTTGACGATGTGTTATCTCGACGACGACCCACCACGGGTGATTTAAAAAGTAAATGTTAGCGGTAAGCAGCTGACTCAAAGAAGAACACCGGCTGTAAATGTCCGCAAAATGAAAAAACAATGAGATTGGGGAGCTTCTTACTCTCCGAGCAGAGGACGAGATCAGCTGCTGTATAACAGAGAAGGTAAATGATTATTATTGCCATGTTACGCCATTGTTATTGTTATTGTTTGGTTCTGTGTAAAAATGCAAAGGCTGCATGAAGAAGGGACTTTGTAGCAGCCCTGTAGCCCAGTAAAGGGCTACAGTATCTGCCACATAATACCATACAAATATAACATATCCCTGGTTTGCAGAAATGTATAATACCAACATTTATTCTGGCAACTGGGTAGAGGTCTGAGTTTTGTTGTCACAGAATATTACTTACTTGCAGGTGTAGTTACATACAAAAGTAATTCATCAACATTTACCCCTTTACATACAGTTTTCTCTGCTGTTCCGCCTTTAAGTAGCTCCAAGGTCGTCAAAATCATATCCATCTAACAGCTTGTTCAAGTTCTGTGTTGATGATATATGATGTTTTACACTGAGTGAAATATTCAAGCCAAAGGCTCCATATTTCTTTATGGCTACACCAATCTTTCAGATGTAAATATTCCAGATGTCGAAGCACTTGCATAATATCACTGAACCTGCTCTTTATGTTTGTTTGGGCACTTACAAGTTTTGATGACTTTTAGTTCTTGTTCCAGTGGAAGTCTGGAGCACTTATTGTAAGTCAAATTGGAACAAAATGACTGTGTAAGGAATGTAAAGTAATGTCTTGTACATCATTTTACACACATCTTTGGAGTCTTTGAGAAACGTTGGGATCTCCACTAGAATTCAAATGAGGCAGTGTTGGTTTGAACAAAGTTTTGTTGTAGAGCACAAGTTTGTAGTGAATAGTCTACTAGTGGGCAGCTGGGGTTGATGGCACTTCACCTCAGCACAACTTTATGTCTGCAGGGGCAAGGGCAATCGTATGCGTCAGGTTGCCTTTTAGGTCAACAGATAATACACAGAAGAAGAAAATAAACCCCACTGTTATCACAAACTTAAAACAATCAAATGCTACAATCTTAAGAATGTGTGTAGAATGGGTAATATATATATAAATAAGTAATATTAGAAATTATTATCTCCAAAAAATCCTTAACTGTTGTCATGCACTGTTTGTACATGCCCACAAAAAGTAATGCCCCAGATTTTGCATATAACCCACATAATCATGAGCCAGTAATCTATATATAATCCACACAATCTAGAAGGCTGCTATCAGGTGACCAATGTGCTGTCAGGAGTAAAGAAAGTAGTAGTATAAAGACCAAAAGTCTGCGTCAGGAGGCAAGTTGGAGTCGTGGATGGGTCAAACAAACGGAGGACTTTTCCCAGGAGACTGGTGTTTGTGTCCCATGTAAAATCAAGTGAACTAAAAGTTTTTTAAGGTATGTCGCCACCATGTTTTTTTTCCCTAAACCTAACCTACGTAACTTTACTTTCCCAAACTTAATCTTTGTAATTTTACCGTAAGTATGTAATGTTAAGTACGCAAGTTTACATTGATTATGTAATGTGACGACGCTCAACCATGTTTCTTGTCTTAAACCTAAACTATGTAGCTTTACTTGCCTAAACCTAGCCTCCAAAAATTTATGTTAAGTACGTAACTTGACGTTAAGTGCATAATGTGACAACACACAAATATGTTTTTTTTCCTAAACCTAACCTACGTTACGCTCCCTTTTTACACCTTACCTTTGTAATTTAAGTATGTAATGTTAAGTACGCAAATTTACATTAAATATGTAATGTGACAACACTCAATCCTGTTTCTTTGTTAAACCTAACCTTCGCAACTTAACTTGCCTGAACCTAGCCTACATAACTTAACGGTAAGTACCTACCTTGATGTTAAGTGCATAATGTGTTTTTTTTCCCCCCTAAACCTAACCTACATAACTTTACGTTAAGTATTTAACGTGACAAAGCCCAACCATGTTTTTTTTTTTTTTTTTTATCTAAACCTAACCTACGTAGCTTTAATTTCTTAAACCTAACCTTTAAGTTGCAAAAGGATTCCCGCACACTGTCTAACTTGCAATAAATAATTTATTTACAACGTTTCGGCAGTAGACCTCTGCAACTTTTTGGTCTTCTCTCTCCAACGCACTTGTCTTTTTTAATAGATGTGTGAAGTGTTTCCTTTCTTTTAAACCTAACCTTTGAAATTTCACGTTACCTATGTAATGTTAAGTATGTAAGTTTACATTAAATAGTTTCTTTTCTTAAACCTAAACTACATAACTTGCCTAAACCTAGCCTACCTAACGTAACGTTAAGTACGAAACTTGACATTAACACCCAACTGAGTTTTTTTCCCCCTAACATAACCTATGTAACTTTACATTAAGTATTTAACGTCACCACACCGAACCATGTTTTTTCCCCCCTTAACCTAACCTACTTAACTTTACGTTAAGTATTCGATGTGGCTACGCTCAACAGTATTTTTCCCCTAAACCTAACCTACATAACTTTACGTTAAGTCTCTAACATGACTGCGCTCAACCGTGATTTTTCCCCTAAACCTAACCTATGTAACTTTACATTAAGTATTTAACGTGACGACGCTTAATCGTGTTATTTTTTCCTAAAACTAAGCTTTTTTTACATGAAGTATGTATAATATTACATATGTAAGGTAACGTTAAGTATATTATGTGACAATGCCCAAACATAATATACTTAATGTTACCTTACGTTAAGTATATTATGTTTGGACATTGTCACATAATATACTTAACGTTACCTTACATATGTAATATAACGTTAAGTATATTATGTGACAATGCCCAAACATGTTTCCTAACCTTGCCTAAAATTTACTTGCCTCAACTTAGCCTACATAACTTTACACTAAGTACGCAAATTTACACTAAGTGCATAGTGTGACAACACCATTCGTAGGGCACTTCTTCATTATATATAATACGAACTGTTGTATGCACAATGATTGAAGCTATACAAAATCATAAAAATTACCTATGAAGCACGATGGATGACAGGTGGGATAAAAGACTTAACTTTAGGTTTAACTGTTTATTACTTCCACCATGACAACAAAGTTCCCCTTACCTTATCGTAGTAGTTATTTTTACCCAAACCACAGTGTTTCCCTTAATTTAACCAAGTTGTTTTTGTTCCTTAACTTAACCAAAGCTTTGACCTTTGACCATTTTAACAGTGATTCCTAAGTGGTTTTCCAAATGGTGTCATCAGATCAGACAGTGTGTCTATGTGTCGTTCTAGAGGATAGTCACAGGCGATGTATTTTATAGTTAAGTCCTGAGAGTAGCAACAAGAATTCGCTTGTAAAATGTGGTCTTGCAGGATTCAATATGCTCAGCCATGTTTATGTTTATGGAGCAAATCAACATCAAAGATTTGCATAAACTGTACAAGAGGCAGATCATAAAAGTAACTTTAGATTTTAAATTTAATGATGGTTGCAATCACTGCTACAAAGGTGAGTTACATTTGGGTAAGTACAAATTAGCAGCATATGTCGGCTGTAAAAGCAGAGCTCCAAGCATGCAGGCCAAACCATCTGTGCCCAAAAAGTGAAAAGAATGATTTAATTTGTCAGTAGGTAAAGCCTGGGGAGTCATGAACGACTTTGCCAAACACAGGCACACTGCAGGTGTACTGGTCCAAATGAGAAAAAAAGAAGGCAAACTGCAGTGACAAAGAGAAACTGGTCAAGTTAGGAACAAACCAACACGACACAAACTGCTGCTAAGTGGCATTCAGCCCAATATTACCCTCCTCTGAAGCTGTGTTTGTAATTCCGATTTAGCCCAAATTAAAATTCCTTCCTTCTGTTTATGTTATTCTGGCTCCCCCCTGTAGGGCGGAACACGTCACAGAATAACTGTTCTGTGTCATCGCTATTTGTGCTTATTAAGATGCAGACTATTAGAGACAAGCGTCCTCTTTTAACAGAGCAGCTGTTGTATAATTCTCCACCTCAATAATTTGAGGATTTCCACAAAGTCTCCCAGGAGTTGGAGACATTCTGTATGCAATCATAGCTGCGGCAGGCACAAGGCAATTACAACAAACATACTGAGTGTTTTTATCTAATTCCCTTATTAAGACTTTAGAGCTAAACCTGTGGTTGTTTACATTGTAACACCCTGTAGAATACTCTGTACCTGTAATGATAAGAGGACAAATATAGAATCCAATATTCAAGTCATTATTAACACTGAATATACAGTGTGTAGAGTGCAGTGTAGCCACGAGGGGAAATTATTTGAGATCAGAGGATATCCTTCATAGTATTCAGTGTCTGTGACCCCACATTTATTTAATTCTGAGGCCGATATGTCACTCTGAGAAACAAAATAAAGCTGTTTACAGCAGAGCATAGTGGTGTTCACTAAAGTCCTTTTTCTCAGGTGTTTGTGTTGACATAAAAGCAGCTCCTGTGTGTGTGTACACTTTAAAGTGGGCAACCTACAGCTGCAGGGAAACAGGGCCATACCTGGCGATATACAACAACACCAAAGTACACACTGAATAAATTGTTCTTTGAAACGTGCTGTCTGCCGTCTCGTGAGGACAGCTGACCCATGCTGTGATCTCTGCCGAGGTTCAAAGTTGATATTGCTGTGCGGTAAATTGTAAAGACATAAAAACACACCTTCATGTGATTTTACGAGCAGATATTACAGCAGCAGATGAAGCTTCATTTCTTTCTAACGAGAGGCTGTAATATTAGAGTGAGTCATTTGTTGTGCGAGGAACTTTGTTGCGATGAGTTTACTGAGGATGAATGATGGAAAAAGAGCGAGGCCTGACAGCCCCACGAGTTTTAGAAATGGTTAGCGGAATTACGAGACAGTTTTAATAGTTTATAACCACAGAATTAATTGTCCTGTGTGTGATAATTAGGGACGGGCATTTTAAGTAATTTTCGTATTCGAGAACTTACAATACACTATCATTAAGTACTGGAGGACTTGCAAAACAAACCCCAAAATCTAACGAAAGAATAGAGTCCAAAATGAACAACAAAGTGAAAATGCAGGTGGGGGTTAGGGGTCACTCTGAAGACCCTGACATGCCAAGCCATTGGTCGGCCGTCCGTCAATGTTGGGCCGTGGGTCAGCGTCTGCAGCACTAGTTTTTGCAGTATATCCTGCACTGCTGGCACTAGTCAGCCCTTGTCACCTTTTTACATTTTTGGCCATTTAGCGTGTTGAATTAGTGAATTTTTATCAAACATAACCAAAATCTTTCCCGAACCTTGAAGTGTTTCAGCTGTCTAACGTTGACTATACTTTAAAGGTTCATATACTATATAAAGGTTGAAACTGCCACTACAGTGCCATTACAGTATTTCTCCCGGCTGCAATGATGGTGCAGAAATGCTGAAAGTGCAGATGCTGAAGTTCTGGAAACACTGACCAATCAGAGCAGGTTTTCGGGATGGGGGCTTAAAGAGACAGATGCTAAAACTGTGTTTGAGACAGAAGATGAATACAGGTATATTCAAGAAGACGGTATGAGAAAAATAAGATGTTTTTTAAACTTTAAAGTAGGGCTGCCCACGGACAGTCAACCAAACGTTAGTCGACCAGAAAGGTCAATAGTCAGCAAGATTTCATTGGTCGCTTAGTCGCAGAAAAAACAAACCAAACCTATATGACTGGACCATGTGGGAATTTACTTTGAAAGGACAGACACAGGAAGTGTCCACGCTCAGCAGTCAGACAGGAGTCAGGTTAATTTCCAGGGCTGGTACCTGCGGTTATTCCACAGGCTAGTTAATAACATGTCGGGCAGGAAATCCAAAGTGTGGGATCATTTTGAGAAGGTGAAGGACGAACCCAAGGTGATATGTAAACTCATCTTCATTGGTCAACTACAAATATGACGTATCATCTGAAACATGGAAGTAGCTACATGCCCATTAGCCCACAGCATCATTAACAGGCGGCTCGCTCAGTGTGTGACGTGCACTTGTAGATAAAATATAGGCCTATATTAATGAAGGCTCATTAGTACAGTTTTGCATTTCTCTGTAATGTAGCACAGTGTTAACAATGTTACTGATACTATTCTTTCTCACACCTTCAACTCAAACCACTGCGTTGCCCCGCCCAAAATATATCATTTAATAATTAAATTAATATCATAAACATGCGGGTGACTAGTCAACTAATGGCCCTAAATGACGACTATTGGGCGACTAGGAAAATTCTTAGACGGAGGCAGCCCTACACTAAAGCATGTAAACATGCTCTAGTAGAAACCCCTAAATATGAACCTGAAAATGGCATAGCATGGGACCTTTACAGGATAGGTCCAGTTTATTTCAGCATGGCATATTTCCCATGACTATTGTGGCTCTGTGGTTCGAGCTAACTTTGCACTCACTACTTTTGTTGTAGAGATTGCAGTGGGAACGAGGACTCATGCAGGACCATGTATATAGGGGCGAGCTGCAGGGGCCTCCTACAGCTTTCCAAATAAACATTGTTTACATGCATCACTTCAAACACTTGTCTCTAATCTAACCCTGAACGTAAACACAGAGAGGAGAAGCCTGAAACTATGGCAGTTACGGCCAACTGCATAGAGATGTACAGTAGTAGAATTTTATTTCTGAGTCACAAAGGCTCACAGTGGAGCCAATGCACACATTGAACAGCTCACAGCAGTGTGTTGTGTTGCCCTGCTCATCAAACAAACTGAATGGTTGATAAAGCTTCCTGTCAAGAGACTGATTGAAAACGGACCTCTATGTACCCAAAATACAGGCTCTCGTTTGACTGTTTGTAGCCACACTAAATGCCACTTTTTTGACATTCACTTTGACGTTTCTGCATTCATAGATGTGGGAGAAATAGAAACAATTCCCTAAAGATTCTCTATGTTGGACATCCCAACCCTCATGCTTATTCTGCCTAACTCAGTCCTGGTAAATAGTAGGAACTGATGGAGACCACCAGTGAGGTAAGATATTCAGATAATTCAGAGAAAGAGCACCTCATTTTTTCGGCTTCTAAGATGAAAACAGGAGGATCCACGGAATTATCACTTGTGCCATATCTGTCTATTTGTAAGTCATGTAGCGGCCCTGCCAGCTGCATGCACACCTGGATGCTTTCACTTCTGTGGCCCAGCAGGAGGCAGACTGCTTTCAGTGCCACATGCAGATCTCCATTCATCTCACGCCCTGTCACTTTGGGGCCCTGCCTCCTCAAGGCAAAGCCAAGAGTGCCAGGTTGAACCTGTTCAGATCTACAAAACCATCTGCCGCCCAGAAAACTATCACTATTCACTATTTAAAAGCCCAGGAGCTGTTTTTTTCTTTTTCCCTTCTGTCGGATTGGATTTAAAATCATAATGAAATTATTACGGTGTTTGCAGAAAGCGTCCAGTTGAGACTGGCAGAGACAGAACCTGCAGGTGTATATGATATTATGTGTGGAAAGATTTTTACAGCCCCAAAGCTTCAAATGAAAACAGCAGGGGGTTGATAGAGTTAATAAATCCAAATGACTCAACAGTTATTTCACCTGCTTTCTGAAACTCACTTTATTGTTACTGGAACAAACACTTTGCTTCTGTAGATTTCAGTTAGGTCAGCTTGTAACTAACTAACCACTAGATATTGCCTCCTCCATGCAGCGTGAGTTTAGCCTCGTCCAGACTTTTGACTCCCATCTTAGATTTGTTCAACGATTCATGTAGATCTGTTTTTGTGCCCCTTAACAGCTGTTTTCAGAAAACAACTGACCAATCAGAGCTGAGTAGGGTGTGATTAAAAAAAAAAATATATCAGCCCTCTTAAAGGTGTACTATGCAGGATTTTCCTAACAACAACAACAACAACAACAACAACAACAACAGCATATAGACTCATACAGAAGTAATCCCTCTCTCAATCATCACTTATGACTCACTAAAGTGTATGCCGGTGTATTTATGTGCAGAGACCTGGCTGGCTGAGCTGATAGTGGTCAACACAAGATTACCAGATTATTCATAGCTTCTTTACAGGACACATACAACAGTTAATAATAAGATCACAAGCATGACTGCAGAGATCCACCAGGCTGAAGGAGTAGACACATTATAGTGTGTCTGTAGGAACAAACTGTGTCTGTGTACTGCCTTTTCATCACCTTTCCGACATTCGATGGTGACAATGAAGATATCCCTGCCGCCGATGGTACATGTGTGATAAATCAATGGCAATATAGCTGCTATAAATAGCCCCGGCCGAGCATAATGTCAGTGGATAAGGACAGCTGCTCTTGGAGGACCTCTGTGATGCACACAATAGATGGAATTGTGCTACTTTTTGTGCCATCTCACTGTTAGGCCTAAAGACCGCAGGCAGAGCGTGTCCACAGTATATCTACAGTATCAGTGGTTGAATGCGAGTGGAAATCAGGCTCCTGCGTCTGTGCCTCATTTCACAGTGATTTAGATTCGTTCACCAGAACCACGCCTATGCACAGCTCTTAGTCATGAACCTGCAGAGTTTCATCCCTCCGGCCCCTCCAGAGACGCATGAAGCTAAAAAGTTTTCCACACGGACAGAGCAGTAATGTCTGTACCTCAGACTGGAACAACCTCCTCAGGAGGGCGAATAGGTGAGGACATTGGCTGTAAATACTATTACAGTTGAATCAAGCTGGGAAATGAGACATAACAGCTTCTCATTACTTGTTACTGTTGCCTGCACATCAACCCTGCAGCCTCCTGCAACCTCTGAGGTGGTAAATCTTTGCTGCGAGGCTGTTAAAGGACAAATCTGTTTTTATACATCACGGGTCTCACTGGCCATGTTGATCTAACATCTCTCAGCAGTATGTGTGATGTTAATGTGTTGTTGTCAAGGAAAAAATTTTCCATGTTGACAGAATTGTTCTACAGCAGAAATTATATATATTTTTAATTAAAATATTTCTGGTTTTATATATAATGGGGTGTTTTGCATATATAACAGTGTTTGGGCCATGCTTCCTGTGGCAACATGGAGGCAGTGAGTGCTGTCAGCCAATATTCATATCAGTTATAGCATTTTAATAGCACATCTGAACATACAGAGACACCACCGCCATCATAGACACCAAGAATGGCGTCTTACACCCTGAAAATTAGGTCGTAAATTCTCTTTAAATGACAGGAGGGGAAATGCTTTTCCTTGAAGACATACTGGTGCAATGAGGCATGGTCTTTGTCAATGGCCCCTGACTATAAGCTCATGATTTCAGCAGTGTGTCAGTTGTGCTTTGCTTTCAATTTCACGTCCGCCTTGTTATTCGCTTTGGCACCAAACAACTCCAAACCTCTGTTTCTGCTACAGGTAGAAAACTGTCAAATCACCCTTCACCCTCTTTAACTAAAACTGCCTGATTATGACAGTTTGCACTTAAGCTCTTCCTCTCAGGAGAATATCCTCTCTGACACTGAAGTGTTTTTGTTAATACTCTCATCTAAATCTTCCTCTGATCTGTGTGTCACAAGAACTTTAAACTACCATCATCAAAGCACCAGTGAGAGCCTCATAGGCAAATCACCTGTTAGAGTTTTTTTCTTTTTTTCAAAAGGAGCCTTAATGCTGTCCAAGAAACAGAGTATGTCTCTTAGATGTTTTTATAACAGACAGCTAAGGATATGAGATGTTCTTTGTTATCATGGAAATGTTTGTGTGGTTCACAACTGCTGTATTTCGGTAGTCATAGTCAATTAATCTTGGAGATAAAGCATGTGCTTTTTCTCGCCAAAAAGGTCTCATATACAACCAGTAAAGGGTCAACTAATGTAGGCCGGACCGATCTTGGGGGTAGGTGAAATAGCAGAGTCCGTGACTGGCTGTTTACAAATGAGCTGTGATCTGATTGGACCAAACCCCCAACAGGCTTGTTTGAGCTGGAGATACTGTGTGTAATGCAGTTACCTCGGAAGTCAGAGGTCAGAACTGGGAATGACGCCACACCCGAGTTGACCACCACAACAGCACATTACACTGCATTTTATCCACACAAACACTGTAGCAACATGCACACAGATAGAAGTTGGACAGGACTGACTGTTTTAGTGAGACACAAATAAGACAGAAGTGCTTATAAACAGCATATTACTACATCTTTCACTAATTTTGATGTGTGTAGCAGCCATCTTGGATTTTGAGGCCAGGATTGGTTAGGTTGCTCCAACTCCCAAGTCAGAAATTTGACTTCAGGGTTGTTCCAGGTGTAATTTCTGACTTGGAACTCAAGATTCTGACTTCCCGGTACAAATGTAACGCACCAAAACAACACAACTACTTTCTTGCAGGGACAGCTGGACTCTTTCCTTCATTCAATACCTTACACTCTCTTTCACTTGCCATAACATAGAAGATGATCATACAAACAAATTTATATTCAACAACCATCAAAGTTATGTCCATCTTCAGTCGTAAGAGGGCCATCTCGACTCACAACGATGACTCGTCAACAACTACCCACAGCGCCCCTATCTGCACATCTGCTGTAGATGCATTGCCAATGCTTTATTACTGCACAGTGCTGAAACCACACATGAACGATTAGGGCACGGTCAAACATGAACGATTAGGGCACGGTCAAACATGAACGATTAGGGCACGGTCAAACATGAACGATTAGGGCACGGTCAAACATGAGCGATGCAGGCAAGTGACCATTGCTTGCCGAGGTGATACTGTAGATGTTTATGGACAGTGTCAGGTGTGATGCACACGGAAAGCAAGCTTGCTATTAGATACTGCAAAATATGGTTTTTATTGGCTCCAACCTCCCATCCAAATGTGGTCACTTCTAGCTTCAAAAAATCAAGAAACGGGGCTAAACATGGTTTGGCCCCCAGTTATATCACTGAGCTTTAGATGTCCTACAGTCCAAGTTGTAACCTGAAATCCTTAAGCCTACCCCTCATTAGTTGTCTCCAGGTTAAGGCTGGTGCCCGAAGGCGACTGTTTTTTTGCCATCAGTGCTGTTATAGGCTCTGAAGTTCTCTGCCTTAAGAATTTAGGATTGCAAGTGCGTTTTCTGTTTTTGAATCATTGCTCGAAACAAATTTTTATAGGGAAACTTATTTTAACTTATGCCCGATTTATAACTTTACTGTTTCTTCTGTTTGTCTGTCTGTGCACTATTTTCCTTAGATCCTATCATCAGCTATCTTTGTTTTGTTGTCCTGCAAAGCACTTTGTAACCTTGTTTAGATAAATGCTATACAAATAAAGCTATTATTATAACAATGCACAGTGTTGACGAATGGTTTTGATAGTCGACTAGTCAGCCATTCTGTGAATCCTCTTGTGGCTTGTTGGAGAACAAGAGGTCAGATGATGAACAGTCATGACCCCCAAACAGCCCACAGGCAACAAAAATATACATATGTTTACAGGCCACTAAAATCACCATATGCTGATTTTTTCAGTACAACAAAACCCTACTGAATTTGAACCTTGACAAATGCAACATGTTGCATGTCTGCCACATAAGGAAAGGAATTCAATTTCAAGTGTTGTAGGTGTTTCATTAATTATCACTGATGTAAAAATAAAAAAATCAAGCAGAAAAAAGCTGAAAAGTTGCCTCTAATTTAGGGGGAGTTATGTTCCAAACCTGGACAGAAAAATGAAATGAAATAAATAAAATAATCCTGCAGGGACTGACTTTAGGAGAGTGCACATGCACATGTAGCACGATGCCTGGCTTCCTGCTTGCTGACACTAATCCAAAGGCAGCGGGGATTTTCTGCCTCTTGCTGCTTCTTGCCTCACACCCCTGCAGGGCTCTCAGATCCACACTGGCTTTCCCAGCCACACACACGCACACAAACATACACTGATGAACACACGATAGACTATAAATATTCAGGCTAGGATCGGCAGTACGTGCAGCACAATATACGCCGGGGACATAACACACACTGTGCTCATTTCAACCCTGCCACCGAGCTCTCTGTCAGCACTTTTCTGTGGGAAAAAACTCGCACATCTGCTCATCTGATGCTGTTCATTTAGCCAGACTTGCCCGTGAATGCGCTCTGCGGAGCCCAAACTCGAGCGGTCCCATCACTGTTTTCTTGTCGGCTCGCGCAGCACTCATTAGACGTGTTAGCTGCTGCATGACAAGCCAAGCTTCAGGTGTTGTGTGTTTGTTTATGTTTGTGTCTGAGGGTGAGAGGTGCTGTTTGGAAAGCACATGTGCAACACAGCGAGTCACATTACACCATGACAGACTGTCACGGTGAATTAAAGGCAGGACACAAATGGAGGCAGTGGTCAGGAAGCATCATTAATGCTGCGATGCTCTGGTCCACTATAAATGAGACATGTAGAAGATAGTTCTGCCAAAATCAGAGGTATAATAAACAGCAAAACATTTTACCTTCCAAGTTGTTCTCAGCTAGTCCCTTAAGGAGAAGTTATCTATTCTCTAAATGCCCTGGTGAGTTACATAACCAATGTACAGTGTATGTAGCATGATACGAGACATAGAAGCAGCCGAAAACTGGGCCAATTACTTCCATGCCAGCAGCCAAATAATCTATAAGTTTAGATGTTTTCTTTTCAGTGACACTGATAAAAAGAGACAGCAGCTCTTATCTAATCTTTTAGCCCCGCAACTTACTGACAGAACGAAGGGTTTCGAGTCCAAAATGTCAAAGTTAGGACTGTTTGCAGTCTCGGAAACACATCTTGACTGCTGAGATTAATAGGCTGGAAACAGAGGAAAAAGAAAATGCAAATGAAGTTGAAATACAATGCTGGTTGAACATTTTGTGTCTGTGTAACTGTATGTGTCAATCCCGATCAATAGTGTTCTGTATTTGCATTTTAATTGAGGGTATTTAATGAATCTCTATCAATGTAGAGTAGTGTATTTTTAGCCTTGTGGTGCGTCTCTGGGGGATGGTAATATCGGTCGGTCCACCTCTTGAGTCCAGGCTGAAATATCTCAACAAGTATAAGATGGATTGCCATGAAGTTTTGTACAGATACTCACTGTCCCCGGAGGATCAATTATAATCTCTCTGATGATCCATAAATGTTCATCTAGTGCCATCATCAGGTTAACTTTTTTATTTGTCCTTTATTTTAGTTTATGATCAACTATCTGCAAAACTAATGACATTTCCATCAGCCTTAGCTTTTGTTTAGTTCTAATTTGTAAATGCTAGCATGCTAACATGTTAAACTAAGATAGTTTACATTGAAAACATTACACCCACTATGGTTAACATCAGCCTGTTAGCACTGTCACGTTAGCATATTAGCATTTAGCTCAAAGCAACGCTGTGCTTCATCTCGCATTTCCAAACCTATCGTCACACTTGGTTTTAATGCTGCACCAGTGCTGGGGAGAGGTCAGTTAGAGTTAGAGAGTTAAGGGTTGTAGAGTTAGACCTTGTTGTCTTGGGAGGCGCTAAGCCCAGAGTGCAGTGCCCGTGCCTTTGCAAAATAAGGTCTGAGATTGCAGAAGGGAAGGAGAATTCCGTCTGAAATAGCTGGCCAATGGCAGTCTGGCATGGCTGTAGACACTGTACCATACAAGTCGAGCATGGTTCATGTGTATTAGATTCAGTTCCCATCAGATGTGAAAACAAACTGTATCAAAACACAGAAGTAGACTGCTTTTCAACACGAGAAGCAGTTGGCGAGTAGAGTTGCAAAGGCATTCCTCAACGCTGCTGGTCTCCTGCGAAATCTGGGTATGCTTGCAGTGCTTTCTGATAACAGCTTCTGAACTGCACGGTTATGGGTGATAGATTAGAAAGGCAAGTGAGAGGGTTGTTCTTGACATTGTCTCCAAAATATAAACCACATTAAGCCCAGTTCAGACCAAAGAGTCACGATGAGATGAAACAGTTTTAGAACATGCAGAGACAAGTTGCAGCAGTGTGACCTGGCCGGTCTGAGCTCGACTCAAGCTGGTTGATGGTGTCACCTGCAACTACGCTGGTCAAATTGCCAGCGGCTGATTTTAGAACTTAGAGGTCGTCACCTGTTTCAACAGCCAATCAGCTTGTAGTGAAGTCCGCTGGTCGAGTCAAAATGACTGCAGATGACGTGGTAGCTTGCTGTAGCAGGTTCTCCGTCCCTGCTGCTTGTTTTGTTTCACCATTTTATCACTACTACAAACACAACTGTAGCCAGTATCTCACTATCACTATCCTCATTCATATTTTAAGAAGCTACAAATTATATTCAACCACAAAATAAGCCTGAAAAGCTGAAAATCAGAACAGAAGAGTTGTTGCATAGAGATGATACACCATCTCATCTAGTTGCATTGGTGTGAACTGGCATAACTTTCGGCATAATGTGAAGGTTGACCCCATTGAATGGGCTCGGGATTTTGTGATTGCCATTCTTGTCTACTGTGCCAACAACAAAACATCACGTAGATGATGACGCAAGTGTACTCCAGTATAGAACAGAATTACTTATGTGAAAATTGAGCGGCAGGGGAGGGGAGGCAATCGTACTCGAGCATGGTACGAATCAGTCGTACCTAATATGAAACCCTTAGTCTCTAATAGTTAAATGCGACATATCAGTGGTTCCAAGCCTTTTTTGTTGGATGTGCCCAGTCTTGTGAGATAAACCTGAGAATTTGAACTGAACGTTTACACTGTTGATTATATCAAATTGAATAGTGTCACAATAATGTTTAAAAAAAAAAAACTAGAACAGTTATGTTTACGCCAGTTAGGTTTTACTGTTCTCATACTACCAGATCAAGTGGCAGAAGCTGAACATTTGAACCATTTATCTGCTATTTTTAGCGAAGTTTTGGACCTCCCTGCTCACATGTTAACTGGTTTTACATGCTAATAACAACACATAGTTTCAGGGGTAACAGCTGACTCAATATGTATATGTTTTTGTCAAACTAGAACTTTTATTTATTCATTTTTTTTGGAATCGATTGAGTCACTCTACAGTCACGAAACTATAGATAAGAACCCCTAGTAGGGAATCACTGCTACTTCATGTACTTTTTTCCCCTGCTGCTTTCTTGAGGTTTGCAGTTTGTGTATCATCAGGCTTCCGTAATTTTAATCCATCACTCTTTATCTGTTATTTATTTCTTGTAAAGATTTTAACTGTGGTCGTGGTACATTAAGCACAATTTCATAATTTCTGTGAACAAAAGCACAGAGCCGTTTACCCAAAATGAAAACTGTCATTATCTGCTCATCCCCGTCAGTCACGTCGTACCACCTCCAAACCAGCCTCCTCTATCTCGTGCCCCCGCAGGCATTTCTCACATGTGCACTTCAGCAGTGACTTAATGAAACGCCTACAATCACTTACCAACAGCAGATGTAGATGCCTGCCAGTTGTGCTGCCAAGCATAAAAATTACCATGTTGTTTCCCTTGATAATAGCAGTTTGGAAAATATCCTAGAACTCATTTTGCGCAACTGACCCATTGTAATTGTGTTCGGGATATTTTATTATACATGTAAGCCTAAAAAAAAAAAAAATGGTGGGGCATGAGATGGGTGCTAATTTACTGCAACAACTTCAAAACTTCTGTGGAGTCAAAACTTGCTGAAATGTTTTTAACCATCAAGCTCACTTTTTATGGTGGCAGTAATTTGATGCCCAGTGCCATGTTTGAGGTGACGAGCTACCAACAAGATTGAAAGACAGACAGACAGACAGGATTTGACAGATACATAACATGTTTCTCATGTTTATGTCAGAAACCACAAAACCACACACAAATATTTTACTGGTGACACGTGGGACATGGCATATAAAACAACACTGAACACATGTCACATGAATCCACATGTGGGGACACAATTTTCTGACATTTAACAGTGATGACATTTCATTTTCCCTAACCGCGTACCCTGTTGGGGGTCGCGGGGGGCTGGAGCCTATCCCAGCTGACATTGGGTGAGAGGCAGGGTACTCCCTGGACAGGTCACCGGACTATCACAGGGCTGACACATAGAGACAGACAACCATTCACACTCACATTCACACCTATGGACAATTTAGAGTCACCAATTAACCTGCATGTCTTTGGACTGTGGGAGGAAGCTGGAGCACCTGGAGGAAACCTATGCTGACACAAGGAGAACATGCAAACTCTGCACAGAAAGGCCCCCAGGGTTCAAACCAGGGTGGGGGGTTCAGTGATGCAGAATATTGCCTGCTAGTTTCCTGCTTTGAAGCATTTCATTCATTTTTTTCTTGGGTAGAGTTTCCATGGTTACTTTCCGCTAATGGGGATAGTAAGTAACTTGCAAATAACTTACACTGATACTCTGGTAACTTTGGACAGCTATTATTGACTGTATGAAAATAATGGACGTAGCTACTGTAACGCACGTTAGTTTGTGGACTCCAGTTTGAAGCCTCGAGTTTGGCATTTCTAAATTTAAGCCTTAATAAAATGTAAACATGATAGTTATATAAAGTCCAAAACTGTTTTTTGTACCAGGCTGTAAATGTGTTTATTTCTGCTGTAAATTTGGGCATTTTAACATGGGGGTCTATGGGGATTGATTAGCTTTTGGAGCCAGCCTCAAGTGGCCATTAGAGGAACTGCAGTTTTTGGCTTTGGCTCCTTTTTTTTTTTTTTTTTTTTTTGGCCCAGAGGCTGCTGATTGATAGCTACGAGGGAAAACAGAACGCTATCTTGTTGCTGTTTGGGTTCCGCTGTAGTTGATGCACTTCCTTTATGCCTTAAATGGAGCCTTTATTTTCACAGATCATACTCAGTGGCAAACAGAATTGCACCGTGAAAGAGAGACTTATAAGGAACCAATCTACAGATAATACACTGTGCAATCAGCATTTACTTCATGATGACAAGTTAAAGGACTAGTGTGTAGGATTAAGGGGGATCTATTTGCAGAAATGGAATATAATATTGTATACTTTTTCATTACTGTGTAATAACTAAACTAAATCCTACACAGTCGACTTTTACAGCAAAAAAAAAATGTGTCTATTTCTACTTTAAGATAAAAAAGGTTCCCAAAAATTTTGCTTTTTGACCCCATAAAACAAAGTTTAATTGTTATCCTATCATTACATTATCTCTTTACTTTGCATAATTAAATTAAGAGGGCTGAAGAGGTAAAACTAACTATACATAACAAAACAGAACAATCTAAAAAGACAAACTAATTTAGTTTTGTGTAGCAGAAACGTGCCCTCCCCTTGTTGTGAACTGTATTAAATGAGGAGTTGAAGGATTTAGTTGGATTAATTAGACTTATAACTTCTCCCAGGTTCATAAAGTCAATTCTTTATTCCTAATTTAGAATTTGATCAGCTCTGAATTTGTTTGCTCCCCATCTTGCTAAATGAAACTGTGCTGAATATAAAATGAATAAAAACGTTGAACTAAGACTTTGCAGCATTTTGTCAGAAGTTTGGCCAAAACACCAGTAACAAGCAATTAGTTTGAGAAGTGCTGCTGAACAGCGTGTTTATCAACAGCCTGTCTGATCAGTTTGATTTATCAAGCATGGCTAACAGCCTGAAACCTACTGCAGGGGAGAGACAAATCTGCTTTATTACGACAGCGTTGCTTTGTTTTCTGTAAAAAAAAAAACTGGGTGAATTAAACATAAATATTGAATATGTATTTTTATATTAAACAATTTTACTGACAGCATACATAACAACAATAAAAGATGTGACAGTGATGCTCATACATCTTTTCAACAGTCATGGGCTGGCTTGGCTTGGTTTGGGCCATCAGCCCAGCACAGCAGGGATTTGCATTTCCATTACGACAAGTGAAGGTGTGTCTTTAACTGATGACGGCTTGTCTTGAGTGTTGATGTTAAGAAGCAGAGTGCTGATCCACGGCTAAAGTCCCCTGTTATTTTTGCTGCGTGTGTTTTTCCACAGCAGGGCAGGTACAAGAAGTTTACCTGTTGGAGGTGAGCTGTTTGCAGAGCTGCAGTAAGAGCCTGTTGTCTGCAGCTCTTCATCATCATCATCTCACTGTGGCTGTTTCTATTTTTACTCTTTACTTTACTCAGTAAAATAAAGCAGATATCTAAGGTAAAAGCAGGACGCAGGAGAGAAACTAAACTCCAAACCACAAAGATTCAGTTAGAAGCTACAGACGTACTGAGAGCTGAACACACAGAGACTTAAAAACGCCTTTCTCCCTGGTCTCCTGCAGACTACTCTGGAGAACGTCAGTCTCTGGCATCTAAACTGATAATAGAAAAGCAAATCAACGCATCATGGTTTGACTCGGCGTGGCCAAAAGTGACCATGCAGAAGGCCCATATGTATTTAGTCAAACAGGTTGCAACATTTCTAAGAGCTCTAACAGCTGATGTTTTGTTAAATATTTTTCTGCTTTGTATTTACTTTCATCAAGCCTCAATAAACAGTGAGACTTATTAGGTGATTTTGGTGCGATGGTGCAGGACAAAGAAAGGCGTGTAACAGCACAACCATATCACCAGAACAAATTCTCAACAAAGCTGTGGTTAACATGTGGTTAGTTCAAGTTAAAAAAAAATCACTTGGTAATGGTAAGGAAAAGATCAGTCTTGTCTTATAACACCCAATTTCAGTGGGTCAAACACTGCTGGGAAATGCTGCAATGTGCTGCTAAGAACACTCAGGTTCAGTAATAAAATATCCAGGTTTGGCGCCACAAAAGCCGCTGAGAAACAATGCTATATGTCACTAAAAAAAACATCCAGATTCAGGAAGAAAATACCCAGGTTTGGTGCCACAAATGCTATTGGGAAAAGCTGCAATGTGTCAGTAAAAAATATCAGGTTTGGTGCCACAAATGCTCCTGGGAAATGCTGTGACGTGCTGCTAAAAACACCCAGGTTCATTAAAAAAACATCCAGGTTTGGTGCCACAAACACTGCTGAGAAACACTGTGATATGCTGCTAAAAATCACTGAGATCTGGTAAGAAAATAACCAGGTTTGGTGCCACAAATGCTCCTGGGAAATGCTGTGATGTGCTGCTAGAGACACCCAGGTTCATTAAAAAAACATCCAGGTTTGGTGCCACAAACACTGCTGAGAAACACTGTGATATGCTGCTAAAAATCACTGAGATTTGGTAAGAAAATAACCAGGTTTGGTGCCACAAATGCTCCTGGGAAAAGCTGTAATGTGTTGGTAAAAAATGTCAGTCTTGGTGCCACAAATACCGCTGGGATATGCTGCAATGTGCTGCTAAAAACACCCAGGTTTAGTGCCATTAACACTGGTGTAAACGTTGCAAATGGTCCCTACAAAAACAGCCGGTGCAGCTTTGCAGCTATCTTGCCTAGATGTCACACCTTCCACCGTCCCCTCCACCACCAGATTACAAAGTCAGCTCATATATATATGTATAATCAGAATTACATCAGAAATCTGTGGTTTACAGAAATATATAATGCAGAAATGTAAAATGTACTTCTGGCGATTAGGCCGAACAGCACTAGAGGAGAAGCAGAGCTCAGTGGAGAAAGCATGTACCACGCAGCTTTTCAACTCAAGATTTGGTTTTAATACGACACTTCTCAGCTTTCCATGACCTTTTAATGCACCCTGCAAAAATAGTTCCCCTCCCCCGCCATTCTTCCCAAATTAAATGTTGCAAAATTCACAATTTTTGTTGACCTGGGGAGACAGACGATCATGTGCCTCCTCTCATACACGTGGAGCTGCCAGCCGCCTGCCTGCGAGAACTGCCAAAGAAGCAACACAGACACAATCCCCAACCATCATCCTACCTGTGAATGCTGCCAAATGTGTTGGAGTGATTAAAGTAGTGAATACATCCATGTAAAGCAAACTGTGGGAGTAGAAACCATGTTCTCCCACCTCTGACCACTTTCACAGTGATTGAGAAAAAATCATCTGCATGCACAGCCTTATAAATCTGAAGCTTAGTGTGTGTGTGTGTGTGTGTGTGTGTGTGTGTGTGTGTACTTCTGTCTGCATGAAGAGTTTTATGTGAACTTTTATGCTTCAGGTCTTAGTTTTCTGCAGCGGTGGACAAATGTTTAACCAGTACAGCTGAGTGTCAGAAAAAGTCATACTTGGATAACTCTAGCTGCACCATTGAGTGCCAGTGCTGAGCTTTGCCTAAACACGATTTGATGGTTTTGCCCTTGTTTTGCAACCAGACTCCCAGTCGTCTTGGCATGAGCAGAGGTGTGTGGCTTTATGAGACCAGACATCACATTACTGCCCACTCAACATCTGCTCTTGCACAGACATTTTTGAGAGGCATGCAGCAGCTCAACTAAACAGACAAACAAACTGCTGGAGAAGAACCCTTCGGCCAAAAAGGGCAGCGGGACCTGAGCCACTATAGACACTTAGCTCTGGACATTACACTTCACTACACATTTGACTGACTTCCAGGTAATTACCAGCCATTAGCAAAAACAAACGTTGATTTGACAGCTGCTTTTTTTACAGACATAAACTGCTGTAATGGTCCACTAAGTGGTTCAGAAAGTGCATTTTACCAACAATTGTAGTTGTCAAATATGTTGGAAAGCACCGGGGTTAAAAAGGCCCGCACAAGCCCAAACAACAAACTGTACGATAAGGGATGGGCACTGATGAGATTTTATTAATATAAAGGCCATTATTGATTCTGTTCATCAGTCTGATTCTTTGTCAGTTGCATTACTGGTTCCTGATTTTTCACATTGATGTTTTCTTGCACAGATTTTCTGTGTGCAAAAAATCTCGGCCTACACAGGCTGAAATGAGAGAATATTTGTACAGCATTCATTCTTAGTTTTGTTAGTCAAAGAAATAATCTGCTAACCCTGCCTGCATGGCACTAATGTCACTACAACATAGGATATTTAACGGACGTGCTGCTCGGTTGGGATGTTGTGGTACTTGTGTGTCTACACTCGTAAAGTAGGGCTGTCAAAGTTAACACGTTAATAACGAGTTTACATACTTTTTTTTTGATGTACGATTAACACATGTATGTTCTGTAATTATGGCCCTCTGTCCACCCCTGAGTGATGCAGCAGTAACATTTTGGATGGCAAGCAGAATTGGATAAAGAAAAGGTTCTTTTGAATGGCAGGTTCAGCGTCAAAGCTCTGCCACATGGGTTTTCTCGACAAGACCGAAGTTATTTGCATTTACTGTCGATGTGAACTGAGTTACCACTGGAGTACTTCAAGCTGCTTAAAAAAGGGGATCTTTAGTTAATCCTTCAAATCTTGAAAAATATCCCTTTAAGGTAAATTTAGAACAGATAAGAGTTAACTACTGACAATCATGTGATAAATTATGATTAAATATTCTAATGGAGTAACAGCCCTAGTAGAAAGATGTTTCAGAATATTGCTGGTGTTTCTGTCCTTATATGACATTATCATTTTATAGACACTACAAGCAGCACTGTTGGCATTGTTCTTCGAGAAATAAAGCCCCACTTCAGAATGTTTCTTTCTTCCCAGCATGACTCCTTGTTGCAGGTTTTCAGCAGGGTATCCTAGGGATGTGTGATTTTCCACAAAAGTCACATTGCAATTATTTTGATGGACGTTACCATTGGGATATATGTCAAGATTTTAATAGGAATGGTAATTTTTGCGTTTCATTTTCACTGAAAAAAATAAATAAAATGATGATGTTGATTTTTGCTGTGGTCCGTACCAAACAAGAATGCTCACTTATGTCTGGAATATGATTTGTAGCATCACAACGCTTCATTTATGATGGTATGTTGTACACATTTTAACTGTATCAAAAAACTGAAGCTCCTGCAATTTGGATATTGCACTTGGCCCTATCTGATAATACTCCGATTAATTGTGCAGCTCTTGCATAGCTGCATGAGTCTGACGTCATCATTTTGCAACATGCAACTGTCCAAAAAAAACCCCAAAAAAACGACATGCCAGCTTCAATAAAAGAAATTGATAAGCTTGGAGTCATACAATTCTAGTGGATTGGACTGTTTGGAAACGGTTCTCAACTGGAACAGGTTCTGGATACCCATCTCTACATATGAGCCAAACTAAACTCTGAAGCTGCATCAGTGTGAAAAACCACAACACAACAGGCTGACTCTTAAGGGATAAACCAGGAGATGTAACAACCAACTTTAATGTGGTTACTTTGGCATTGCAGCCTGACAGCATCCTCAGACCACAGTTTGTATGACATCCTACAACTTAGCACCCCACATATGTCATTACTTCCTTACTGTAAAGTTACATAATTAACATAAATTTACAGAGGTAAGTTTCAGGCAAGTAAAGTTAGGTTTAGAAAAAGAAACATGGTGACGATGTACCTTAAAATGACTAAGGCACAGAAAGTGTTTTAGAAACATGTTGTAATTGTTTTTGAGAGATGAGAATGAAGCTTTTTGCTCGCTGTTTTTGCAATGTGCCCCCCGTTTCTGCGCTCAAAGTGGCTGCTGTTTTTGCTGGAGCACTCCAAACTCCTCGAGTTGAAAAAACTCCAACTCAAACTAGAAAAACGCCCCACGTCATCTCTTTTCCCATTGTCCAATCGGATGATTTGAGAGGCGGGCCTTCTGTGGTGGTCACAACAACAAGTTTACAGTTGGTAAACAATGGAGGAGAAACTGGCGGTAGCAGTTGCTGGATACCCAGAGCTATACGGGCCGACGATAGACAGCAGGTTATCAAACTGCCCCCAAGTTATCCTGAAATATGCCTGAAAATGGCCATCATGGAAGAGAAGCTCCTGGACCAACTGGTGGTACTCCCTGTGATCTAGCCTCTATTTTAGGGTCTCATTTACCCACAGGCTGGAATTGAACCTGCGGCCGCTGTGTCAAGGACACTGCCTTCATATAGGGGATGCCCACACTTCCCACTAATCCACCAGGCACCCAAGAGAGTCCTGTGTTTTGTGACCTATTCACTACCCCAACCTGGCTCCTAAATGGCCCACTTGGGACCACTTCCTTCTTCACTCCTGTCAGCACCTTGGTCATGTGATGGCAGCCATCCAAATATGTGGGTTATGCACACGTTACTGGCTCATACGTGGGATATGTACAAATTCTGATGCATTAATTTAGTCGGATGCCTTCCTCAGAAATCTTTATTTCCTGTCTTTCACAGGAAAATCTTAATGAACAATGAAACCCTGAAGTCTTCACTTAACAGGAATACTAAGTAAAATAATAGTAAGTCTCTCTGCTTCTTCATTTGCTCCAAATGGAAAATGTTAAAAAATTGCAACCTGGAAATATAATTTAGGGACACAGTCTGACATCTTGAGAGGAAACATGGCAACCCAACTCTTTCTCTCGCAAAAATCAAATCCCTTACACAAGTCTTTCCCACAACTGCTGGCTCCTCCCCAGATGGCCAGCTTCTTAATGTCTCCTCTCCAACTGGCTACTTTTGTGCCTGTAATTTATTTATTTTCTGAATGGTCACGCATCAGACGGATCTATCCATCCCTAGCAGTGGGCTGACGCAGAGAAGGGGGGACATTTCCTCTTTCTTAACCCTCCCAGTTTGAAAACATATGTGCAAACACAACCCCAGTGTATAGCAGTATGTGCAGAGCTGACATATTTCAGTTATTATGAATCTGTAAAACTGCCTGACATGAACATGAGTGCAGTGACTCACGTGTTGGCCCTGTTCACCTGTTTGGGTTGACTCAGCTCACCTCAACTCTGCACTTGGCAATTTGTGAGGATAAATAATGAAGCAATAATCCACAGCAGGCCACAGTGCAGTGATATTAAATCTGTGGTGGAGTAACATGCACACAGTCAGTTGTTTAGCTGTTGAATATTGTGTTGCAGTTGCATTTTGAGGGTAAAATTAGAATGAGTCACATCAGTAACCTGGTGAAAGAGATGTTATTCATCTGAAAGTGATTGTAGCTGGTATTTCTAACCTTTTTGGGCTCCTGACCCTTTAACTAAAGCAGTGTCTGATTGTGATCCGTACAGAACCAGAATCAGTTTATTGGCAGGGTCAGATTTCTTTTATTTGTACACGGGTTGCATCGGTTTTCACAGTACAAAAATCTCATAAAAAATGAGTTTCATAGTATAATAATTAATTAATAACTAGTCCATACCCATTGGTAGCTTTGTCACCTTCTACCTATGCCAATGCTCAATGCCTATGTGCAGTTTCACATAGATTGACCACGTCAGTGAGTAGAAAAACGTGGGACACACAGAATGACAGTTTCCGTGATTATGTACAGCATACCATACCATGACTTAGTCATACCAAAAATTAGAAAAAAAACCCCACACACTGGTCCACAGGGGGAGCCACAGCGATTGGTCGCATTTTAGCCATTATAAGCATTTTTCTGTTGTTATAGCGCCACCCAGTTGCCAATTAGAGTTAAATTTCTCCAGTCACCTTGAGGCGTCCTGTTCTACATATCTACCAAGTTTAGGAAAAATCAATATGGCGGTTAGGCCTAGATAAGAAATTAGCTCTCTAGCGCCCCCATTTTGTTTGATGGGGTCAATAATGGAGGGGTCCCCTCAGATTATGTGTGGTCATATGCCTACAAAGTTGCGTGGTGATCGGTGAAACCCTTGAGATGTTATACACCTTTATGTGATGAGCCATGCCCTCCGCAATATTCATTGCCTTATAGAAGCTCAGTTTTAGTAAGTTTTCCAACTTTTGCCAAGAGGGAACTTTAGATATTGGTCCCTAGATTATGTTCACCCAGTTTCATGCAGATCGCTCAAACTTCCTAGGAAGAGATCCATTTGAAGTGTTTTTCAAAAAATTAAAAATGGCGGAAAATCTATATAACTGAAAGTTATGGGTTCTTGAGGCAAATTTGTTCCTCATGAGGAGAGGCATCTCTGTGCAAAGTTTCATGTCTCTACGACATACGGGGCATGAAATATGCCCATTCAAATTTTGCAATTTCAATCGGTTGCTATAGCGCCCCCCTCTGGCCAATTGATGTAATATTGCTTCATTCGCATCCTCCCATGACCCTCTACCACTGTGCCAAATTTCACATGGATTGACCAAGTCAGTGAGGAGAAAAATGTGGAATAGACACACACATAGACAGAGTTTTCTTCATTATATAGTAAGATTACACTATTAATATCATTATTATTAGTAGTATTATTATTATTATTATTATTATCAGTTACAATGACCCTTAAAGGAATTAAAATAGAAGAGTTTTTTAAAATGATAAAACAAACTTAAATCTATTTTTAATGGAAGTTAGAACTGTACAAACAATTAATGTAAAAAGACAAGGTGCAACAAGCTAAGGCTTAGGCTTACACTTTTTTTGTGTGTGTGTTTTTCTGAAAATACACACACATGCACAAACAGGACCTATACATGCAGTAAATGGAGAGATGTCAGAGTGAGGTGGCTGCCTTGGTCAGGCGCCCTGAGCAGTTGGGGGTTCAGTCCTTTGCTTGAGGGCACCTTGGCAGTGCCCAGGAGGCAGACTGGCACCTCTCCAGCCACCAGTCCACAGCGCATGCTTGTTCGTTTGGGGACTTAAGCCGGTGACCCTCTGGTTCCCAACCCAGGTCCCTATGGACTAAGCTACTGCCGCCCCCATTCATCATTGTTATCTTTATTATATCGTTATTTATTATTTTTGTCTTGAGTGTATTTGTGTTATGTAACTTGGAAAATGACCAAAGTAAATGCAATTAATTAAAACTAAACTGTGTATGAAAAGTCTGACAGGCAGTGGAGGAGAAAAAGACATGCACAAATATAATATAAATATACATGATATGATAACCATCAATTTTCATACCACAGTACATGGTTTCACCAGATACTGCTGCAGCCCTAATGTGTGCACATACTTGGCCAAAAAAAATGTGATTCTGAAGTAGGTTTCCACGTACAGGGAATGTGCCTTGATTGCATTGTGCCTCTTGCTGCACAACTATAACATCACAGTGACATAGTGAGAGAACATAGAAATAAAAAGCAAGTACTGCAAAAGTCAAGGATCATAAATAATAATAAAAAAATTCCGACCGTCCGACTGACATCATCATCTGAAACAAGTAGCTACATGCCCATTAGCCGACAGCATCATTAACAGGCGGCTCGCTCAGTGTGTGACGTGCACTTGTAGATCAAATATAGGCCTATATTAATGAAGGTTCATTAGTACGGTTTTGTATTTCTCTGTAATGTAGCACAGTGTTAACAATGTTACTGATACTATTCTTTCTCACACCTTCAACTCAAACCATTGTGTTGCCCCGCCCAAAATATATCATTTAATAATTAAATTAATATCGTAAACATGCGGGCGACTAGTCGACTAATGGTCCTAAATGATGACTGTTGGTCGACTAGGAACATTCTTTACTTTTTAACAGTGATTCAGTGCAGTTGTGTCATGTCAATTAGGTGACAAGCTGCCATTTTGATTTCCGCCTCTTTTTTGGTTTTGCTTAAAAGTTCAGATAAGGACAGTCCACTGTGTCAGCTGGGAACAGGTCCTTCATTGTGTGAGCAGAGGACAGTCAATTACCCAGTTTTTTTTCATCACACTCTTTCAATGTCAAACCTCTGTCTCTTTCTAGTCGTGCCTCCTCGGCATAATCCTTTCATGGTTTAGAATAAAGTATTTTCTGACTTTTGGTACACAGAGCACATACTGTATGTTTGCACTTAAGGCATTGTGCTGCTTTCATGAAAGTAAGGGAGATGCAGCTCCTCGCAAACACCTCAGTCTCTTTGAACACTTTCCTTGTAGATCTCCTTCTGCTCTCATTTCAGAAAGCCTTTTTGATTTGAATGTGCAGGTTTATTTTCTCCACAGCCCCTCCTGCTTCTTTTACTACTTCCACCTCTTTCTCTACTGTACACTTTATAATTGCTACCAACGCTTCAAGGGACTCTGACTGCCTGAGACATTACCTGCACCAGTAAGCCAGACTACTATAATCCAATTGTATGGATCCAATCAGTTTTGTAATAACAATACTCAACAGCTCTGTTCATGATTAGAAAAGCTCTCTTTTCTATTAATTTTGATGCTGCTGGGCCCTTTTTTAAACTTATATTCATTTAGCCATTCAGTGTATTTACATTCTGTATTTAGGTCTCTTTAAATAGGAGTTATTCTTTGCGTCATCCCCTCACAGGATTCTGATAGCCTTCACACGCTTCAGGGATTTACAGGAAACTATGCATGCATGTAATTAGTGTTTCTAATTTGATCTCATTGATATTAGCCCCACTGTTTACTGTAGGCGTATCAATACTGTTACTGCTAATGCAAATCCAACTGGTGAAACACACGGTGGTTTTATTCTGAAGCTATCACAGGAAACGAGGGATGCGAGGATCCTGCTTTTTCAGTCCCAATACTAACACCAATACCTGGGCTAGATACTGAGTACCGATCCAATACCAGTGTTTAATCAAAAAGCTGTATGCTCACAGTATGCACGTGACCGAGATAAAAGGCAATATCAGGCTTGACTTATAGGAAAACTATGCCCATTTTCAAAATTCACGTTATTCCTATAGTCTGAGACAGGTGTCGGCAACCTGTACTATCAGAAGAACCATTTTTTTGACCAAAATAATACTAAAATAAAAATTGTCTGGAGCCACAAAACATATTTGAACCTTAGAATGAAGGTAACACAGCCTATCAAGTCTAAATAAGCCAGTCAACATCACTAATAGGTCTAAATGAGCATTCATTCAATGAACACTTGCAAAACAAAATTTAACTAATAAATACATGAGTATAAACTTACTGAAGTGTTACTTGTTATTAAGATAATGAATTGTGCACCAGCAACTTGGTAAAAAAAAAAAAAAAATCTTTGAAATTAACAGGATTTACGATTCAAGTGTAAACTTTTTAAATTCAGCAACAAATCTGTCAAACTTTAAACCAAAGTGCGCACATGAATGTGTAATCAGATGTAAACACAGAGTTTAACTGAATATGTCAGCCCCTTTGTCAACGATGCGCAAGCAAGCTATTTGAGTCAGTATCGGAAGATGCATCTATAAAACAAAACAACAGTATTTTGTTGGGCATTTTTCATCAATAAATAAGTAGTAATAAATAGTAGTCCAAGTAGGGCAGGCGGGAAGGGTGGTGGATGGGTCCAACAAACACAGACCTTCACCTTGGAGAGCGGTGTTCGTGTCCCCTGAGAAAATAAAGCCAGTCCCTGGTCTTTTTTCCTAAACCTAACCACGTACTTTTGTTGCCTAAACCTAACCACGTGCGTTTGTCGCCTAAATCCAACCACGTGCGTTTGTTGCCTAAACCCAACTACGTGCTTTTGCTGCCTAAACCTTACCATGTGCGTTTGTTGCCTAAACGCAACCAGATGCTTTTGTTGCCTAAACCCAACTACGTGCTTTTGCTGCCTAACCCTTACCATGTGCGTTTGTTGCCTAAACCTAACCATATGCGTTTGTTGCCTACACCTAACCACGTGCGTTTGTTGCCTAAACCTAACCACGTGTGTTTGTTGCCTAAACCTAACCATGTGCGTTTGTTGCCTAAACCTAACCACGTGCTTTTGTTGCCTAAACCCAACTACGTGCGTTTGTTACCTAAACTTAACCACGTGCGTTTGTTGCCTAAACCTAACTACGTGCGTTTGTTGCCTAAACCCAACCAGGTGCTTTTGTTGCCTAAACCTAACCACGTGCGTTTGTTACCTAAACCTAACCATGTGCGTTTGTTGCCTAAACCCAACTACGTGCTTTTGCTGCCTAACCCTTACCATGTGCGTTTGTTGCCTAAACCTAACCACGTGCGTTTGTTGCCTAAACCCAACCAGGTGCTTTTGTTGCCTAAACCTAACTACGTGCGTTTGTTGCCTAAACCCAACCAGGTGCTTTTGTTGCCTAAACCTAACCACGTGCGTTTGTTACCTAAACCTAACCACGTGCGTTTGTTGCCTAAACCCAACCAGGTGCTTTTGTTGCCTAAACCTAACCACGTGCTTTTGCTGCCTAAACCTAACCATATGCGTTTGTTGCCTAAACCTAACCATGTGCGTTTGTTGCCTACACCTAACCACGTGCGTTTGTTGCCTAAACCTAACCACGTGTGTTTGTTGCCTAAACCTAACCATATGCGTTTGTTGCCTACACCTAACCACGTGCGTTTGTTGCCTAAACCTAACCACGTGTGTTTGTTGCCTAAACCTAACCATGTGCGTTTGTTGCCTAAACCTAACCACGTGCTTTTGTTGCCTAAACCCAACTACGTGCGTTTGTTACCTAAACTTAACCACGTGCGTTTGTTGCCTAAACCTAACTACGTGCGTTTGTTGCCTAAACCCAACCAGGTGCTTTTGTTGCCTAAACCTAACCACGTGCGTTTGTTACCTAAACCTAACCACGTGCGTTTGTTGCCTAAACCCAACTACGTGCTTTTGCTGCCTAACCCTTACCATGTGCGTTTGTTGCCTAAACCTAACCACGTGCGTTTGTTGCCTAAACCCAACCAGGTGCTTTTGTTGCCTAAACCTAACTACGTGCGTTTGTTGCCTAAACCCAACCAGGTGCTTTTGTTGCCTAAACCTAACCACGTGCGTTTGTTACCTAAACCTAACCACGTGCGTTTGTTGCCTAAACCCAACCAGGTGCTTTTGTTGCCTAAACCCAACTACGTGCTTTTGCTGCCTAAACCTAACCATATGCGTTTGTTGCCTAAACCTAACCATGTGCGTTTGTTGCCTAGACCTAACCACGTGCGTTTGTTGCCTAGACCTAACCACGTGTGTTTGTTGCCTAAACCTAACCACGTGCGTTTGTTACCTAAACCTAACCACGTGCGTTTGTTGCCTAAACCTAACCATGCGCGTTTGTTGCCTAAACCTAACCACGTGCATTTACTTTTGAAGTAAAAAAAAACAAACCCATCAATTCGCAGTGTTGTATTGATGGAGCACCTTTAATTTTAAAGAGACCGTATGTAAACATGGAACAGGCAGAACTTGACACGGTGTTCCAGAACGTCCACAAACAAAGCACCCATGTTACATTGCACGTCATATCTGGACATAGACGGTCCATGACCAAACGTCCATATGTGACGAGGTCAGAGTGAGAATGTGTTGGGCATGATGGAAAAAAAGACAGTTAGCCTATTGACTGACTTCGTGATTAAAGGAAGATTTTGTTTGGTTGTACTGTCGACAGACACCCCAGCTACTCTTCTGTTGTGTTTCTGACAAACTAACAGCTCAACAAGTGTTTGCTGTTAACACTGCTAAACACAGGAGTTGCTAAATCAACCAGGACTGGTATTTTAGGGGTTAAAACTTTAAAATAGGGTAAAAAGTAAGGTTGCAAATATTTGCAAAAAAACCCAGCATCAACTCTGTATATGCATTCACAGCATATACAGAGCCTCTGATCAGACTTTTGGTTATCTATATACTGTAATGCAGCATTTGCTGGATCTTTACCCTGAACAGCAGAAATTGCAGTGAAAGCAGAAAAGGGAAGAATTGCTTGACATCTGGTCAAGGCAGCTGATTCAAACATTTGGACTTCATTAACAAAAGAGAAAAGGTGAAAGAGGTGGGAGGGAGACGAGCTGTGTGAACAGCTGATGAGGGTGACTGAAAAAGGTCTTTTTCTCTCTGTGCTCAAATATTGCTTGATTGGACACTTGAGGTTAATTGCAGTGGTATAAAGGTAAGCGTGATTACTTGATTGATTACGGGCCAGCTTCCCAGACTGTCATTAAGCCTCACTCTGGGCTCAAATGTGAATCCGTCAGTGGAGAGTTTCTGTTAGACTCATCTCTGTACTGCAGTGTTTTCAGATGGAGGGAGACCTATAGGGACTTAGTCAGTGTGTCTTGTATGTTTTCATGCCTGTCTACCTTTTATTTCCTGTCTTGTTTTTATGATTATGAAATTCAGAGTTATCTCATGGTTGGACCCATTGTTTTCTACATAAGCTCGCAAGACAGGTTACACCACTGTCCTATTTTCCAGTGTCAGTGCATGTCAACTCTCCAGAATAGCTGCGATTTTACCACATTGGCTCCTGGATGACCACCATTACATGTCTGCTTCTTCTGACTGGAACAGGGCTTTCACACCAAAAGTGCAAGTTTGACTCATGCAGAATAATTACATGACTTCCAATGAACTGAGTGGCTGTGTGGTCTCTCACACCTGTGCAAGTCATAGCAGTGCATGTGACGCTGACTTTTTTTTTTTTTTTTTTTTTTTTTTTTTTACATTGAATTTTGACCTCAGCAGCTTGTTTCCAAAAAGAATCTGACATTGATAAGAGGCAGAAGTTACCATGGCAATTTTACTGCAAAGGCAAGAGATGAAAAAGTTGATCTTATTGGTTGGATTCAGACCCTACTGAGCCTTATATACCGTAAAACTAAAATTAAAAGCCTAGTCCCAATTAAATGCCCAGTCCCTTTTACTAGCCCGATGTGGCTACACATTTTGACAAATAAACGCCTGTCTCAATTAGACGCCTGGTCTGGTTGTCAAGCAGTTCGTTTTTTATAGAAGTTTTATAGAAGTTAAAGGCCTGTCCTAAATATAGGCCTGTTGATTTCAGTGATTTAAGCATATATTAGCTGGGGCTATTAATTGAAGTTTTATATCAGAGAGGACGGGGATACCTGCTAAAAAAGTTAGTATTGTGATTCTGTACACTCTGATTAATAACAGTCTGTAAACCACAGATACGTTACATTTGCACGTAATTATGAAGCAGATATGTTTAAACAACGCTGTGGTTAATGTGTGGTTAGGTTTAGGCACAAAACCAACTTGCTTATGGTTAGGGTAGGACCATGTTTGGCTTAAAATATCTGGGTTTTGGGGGCACAATCCAGACAGGAAATGCAGTGATGTCCTGGTAAAAAATAACTCTTTTTGTGGCAGTATGCCGCTGGGAAAAGAACCATAGGTTGTTGAAAAAGCGCCCAAGTTTGGTGCCAAAATAGCTGCTGGATCACAGTAGTGAGTCCCTACCAAACAACCAGTTTTTTGTTTATATGTCCCGAATAGTGGTCTGCAGCTTGGCAGACAGCTTCTCGCCTAGGTGACATGCCATCCACCTGTAAAGGTTTAGTGTGTAGGATTTAGTGGCATCTAGTAGTAAGGTTACAGATTGCAACCAACTGAAACTTCTCCCATGTGCCAAGCTTAAAAAACAGGGCGGACTCCACAGAGGACCCCCTACATATGTAGATGTAAATGGCTTATTCCAAGGTTATGAAAACACAACAATTCGTAGTTTCAGGTGCTTTTACATAAATGAAAACACAGCTGTGAACATTAGATTCCATCTCTGCCAATATATCCTCCTAAATCCTACACACTGGAGGTTTAGGTGAAATGTTTTTATTCGCACACCTTGACTAAGACCTTACATCAGCTGGTTTCTCCCTGGCTTCATACATTTGATCTGTAACTCGATAACTTTTCAGATAAACACCTCCGATTACACAAACACACCTGGCATTGACTCTGAGCTCTTGTTATCTGCCTTCTGTGGACATGTAATCAAACCTCACTGTAGAATTGAAGTGGATAGCAGGTTGGATAACATTATACTTTACAAACGATCTAAAGCTGTCCTCAGCTCGTCACTTGACACTGTAACTAAACCAACATATATTTGTATCAACAGCAGACAAAAAGCCGTTGTCTTGTATTGTTGTAATCTTGCAGAGGGACAATACTGACACGGTGCTAATTACAAGCTGCACAGAGCAACAAATGACTCAGATGTGCTACAATATCAATGTCTAAAAATATACTGCAGCCATTTACAATGAGATTAAAATCATCCTGATCTTCATCTATCAAGGGCAGAGACATTTTATATTAGTTTACATCTTCTTTAGTAGATCAACATTGGGGAAGTCAGTTTCACTTAATTTTGCTTTAGATTGCTCAACACCCATCAGCCAGTACCAGTTTGTTTTTAAGGAGCAAAAGCGTGAAATGACATGAAATACAAGGGGTCTTTCCTGACGGCCTGGCGCTCCACTGACTCAGTGAGCTTGAGCACTATATTTCAAAGCACTATCCAGTTAGAGGTGGTATAATCCTCATGTTTTTTGATGTAAATGCCTTTTATTTTATTTTATTTTCTGTTGGCTTTGCTGACAGACAGCCGGAGAGCCGCGTTAGCATGCGAAAATATAGTGTCCACTGCCCACCCTCCAGTCTTTACTGGGCAGCTAACTTAGCCAATCTGCACTGCACTAGGCCTGGCTATTAGCTAGATGACAACACCACTTATTTGCAGTTACCACTGGTAACATTATCTCAGTGGTCGGACAGCGTTGCTGCAGAAACATAGTGGTCACCCTCCAGTCTCACCCAGGTAGCCCCAGTAAGTGGCTTCATTTTGAGGCGCAAAACACATTTAGTATGTTTAACTATGTTAGCACCACTAACCATGCTGACACTGCTGTCGGTGCTAACGGAGCTAACAGTAGTTAGCAATGCTAAAGGAGGTTTGGGGCTCAGAGGAAAGCCACTTACTCACTGGGGCGACCTGATGGGACACTGGAGGGTGGGCACAATGTTTCCACAGTAATGCTGCTAGGTTTGAACCCCAGTGAACTCAAGTTAGTAGGTATAAAGCACACACACACAAACAGAGTTTTAGGCTTATATATATTTTACCAACAGTGTGTCTTACTGCTGCTTATATGTTATATCTGCTTTAGATATGGCCAGCTTGTCAGACTTGAGAGATTTGGCACCTAACTAGCTGCTGTAAATCGTAACGTCTCGTTACATGATTAAACGGAGACTTGATATTGGACGAAATCAACATACATATTACCCAGCTATCATCATTACATATCTGTATATGACAAAGACTGCAAAAGACAGTTTATAATTTGTTATAGATCGATAATGTTTTACAAAACAGAAAACCATGATGGAGATGGGTTTGCCTTCTTGAGGGCATAATAGAAAATCACACCGTTTTTGATTTAACATAAGTTTTTCTTTCTTCTGTATTTCCAGGTGGCAGTCACCCCCCCCACCCCCCACCCCCACCCCCACCCCATGGGCCCCACTGCAAACGCACTGCCTGCTCTGTCTATATTAACACCCCTGGTCGGAACGGCGTTACGAGTTGTAATCACCGAATGAGCGGTGCCTCCAGCATGCTCCCACAAGATCTGGTTAGTGCTCAGTACAGTTAAATGAAGTGTGGCAAAATTAACCTGTAGACCGACATTCTTGCAGTTAACCGATTAACAGTTAAACACTAACATTCCCTATCAATACATACACTTAACAACAAAAGAAAAACAGTGAAGGTTAGGAAAAGATGGACCTATTTCCTAGTACTCACCCAGCACAAAGTCCTTGTTTATGAAACTAAATGTATGACCACAAAGAGCACACAGACCTGGATGTATGAATGGAGGAGCGAAGAAATGAAACTGTCAAATTCTGCAAAGATATGCACAACACAAACCAAACAGTACACATAAAATGACCTGAGCCTCAGAGTAATAAAGGCTAAAGAGTACAGCACATGACTGTTACCATACAGTAAAGACTCACTATAGAGGCGCACATAAAAATCTACATTTAATCCTGAAGTAGCTGCTGTTGTTTCCCTTCATGTGGCATCCACAGCTGAGTAGCTGCAGAAACAGTGCAGGCCGAGGAGACAGGGCAAGCACTGCATTTAAATAGACATGGTGTAATATTCACAGTATAATGCATAATTCAGCCCCGCACTGTGGATTAAACCCTGCTCCCCAGCTGTTACACAGAGCCACTTAAAAACAGCATGTCGCACGACAGCCAGGACCCTGAACTGTTACTGATATCATGAGGTTCCTTGTTGCTGTTTAGCAGTTGAATTTCTCTGCAGAATGTGCACCAGATTGAGCCACATAAGAAAGTCATTCATATATCCGTGCTTTTTTAAGGCCCTCCTGTTTGCCAGTTTCTCTGTTTGGAAAAACTCTGCTCTCCAAAACACACATTTTCCAAACTGAGGGTGAGACATGGAAAAAAAGTACAGAATTACAGAAAGTGCAAATGTTCACACACAGATGTTTTTTTTTTATAACACTCACACTCACCAAACACATGGCCACACAAGGACACACACACACACACACACACACACACACTTGAGGATAGTGTTTTCCATCGACAAATAGCCCCTATCAGAGATTCCAGTCTTTGTTGCCATGACAATGATTACATTTACCCAAACACAGGTTTCTTTCTTATGACTTATGGTGCCCTCCACCCCATCCTTAGGGAGAGTGTTTTCAACATAATGCATGGGAATGCAACCCTGGAACAACATCACATGGAGCCAATTGATCAAGTCTGACACACGGGGAGAGGCTGGTGTGCACAGGGAGAGCACTTTGACAACAATAAACACCAAAAAAGAAGAGAAACAAAAAAGTACAAACCTCTGCCAACGCTGAACAAACTCTCCAACTGGCAGTCTCATCTGAAGACATCATATCTGTCACTTACATCTTCACATCCCCTGAACCTGCATTCATTTTAGTTTGATATTTGATCACCTCTAAAATCTAATTAATTCCTTGTTTAACAAAAGGAAAGCCTCTATGTTGGATTGATTTAAAGGAAATCATTTTTTTGGTTGAGAAATAAACTGACAGAGGCAGCAGACAGATAACAAAACACCTGATGCTGAGTCAGAGGGCTCCTGCAAAAAACTGCTTAACGTGATGTGAGGTCATCTGACAGTAAAGACGAGATGTAAAATCCTTCTTCATAGTGTTATACACCACTGTCAGTGTTTCGGTGTGTGATAGACCTTCCATCTCATGGAGCTATTAGTAAAACTGATACACAAAGCAAGCAGATTATTAAGAGATCTATGCATTCCTGAAATCGTGTCCTTTAAGATGACATTTGTAACTTCAAAGTTAACGGGAAAGAATTGTAGACAAGTTTGTAAAAATCTAGGGATGCATAATATTGGATTTTTTGCCGATATGCCGTTATGTAACAACTTGGTCGACTGATAACCAATATCGATATATCCACTCTTTTCCCTACCTAATTTTAGTAATCAGTAATCATCAAGTCTCTTCTGTAATGGAATTAACATCAAATTATACATGCACGCTCTCATCATGATGGCCCACCAGCAGAATGGAGACATGAAATACAATTCTTTTTTATTCATTCATTGTGCATATCAAAAAAAGCTTGTTGGCCGATTCTGAAAGTTCATTTTAAAGCCGATATTGGCCGATACAGATGCCATGCCGATATTAGCGTGCATCTGTATTAAAATCTGACGCTAAAACTTGTAAAACTTAAACTGAATGCCACTATTTTTTTTTTTAAATGCTTGTTGCCCCTTTTTATTGTTGTCAAGCCCCTCCGTACCCTGACCCTCCTTTGAAATCTATCTGCAGTTTATGTTATTTTATTTATTTCACAGTAAAAAGTAGCTAAAATGTTGAAGCAGAGGGTACTTGCTGTAGCTCTGGTTGAGGGTGAGAGGCTGTCAGCAAATAGTTTGTTGAGCACTGGGAAACGGAGATCATCCGGAGACTCATCCAAATCAAGTCTGCCATCCCTGTTGACCTTGACCAACATCAGTTTGCATACCGAACTAATAGGTCGACAGAGGATGCATTCAACACAGTCATCCCCCAAAAACTGGTCCTGAAACTGAGCAACCTGGGCTTAGGCAGTTCACTATGCGCATGGATATTGGACTTCCTCAGGAACAGACCTCAGCACGTCAGGATGGGAGATCGCACTTCCTCCGCACTCATCCTGAACACTGGAACACCACAGGGGTGTGTCCTCAGCCCCCTCCTCTTCTCCCTCTTCACCCATGACTGTTCCCCCATCCACCCTACAAACAACATCGTCAAGTTCGCTGGCGACACCACCATTGTAGGACTGATTAGGAACAACGACGGGTCAGCCTACAGGGAGGAGGCCGAACGCCTGACAGACTGGTGCCTCCATAACAACCTGGACCTCAACACAGCCAAAACCAAGGAAATTATTGTGGATTTCAGAAAATCCAAAAAGACTGAGCCCCCCACCCTCTCCATCAAAGGAGAGGAAGTGGAGAGGGTGGGGGGCTTTAAAGTCCTTGGTCTCCACATTTCGGCCAACCTCACCTGGTCCATCCACACCTCCTATCAGGTGAGGAAGGCCAACCAGCGACTTTACGCCCACTGCTGGTTAACTTGTTCATCCTGACCTACTGCTGCACAGTGTGGTTCACAAGCTGCACCGCAGAGGACAGGAAGGACCTATAGCAGGTGGTGAGGACCGCAGAGAAGATCATCGGGACCACACTGCCCCCCCCCCCCAGAGACACTTACACTGGCCGACTTCTCAGGAAGGCCAGAAACATCAGCACAGACCCCACTCACCCTGGACATTCCCTGTTCTCCCCCCTCCCCAGCTTGCACAAAACCTTTTGATTTCCACAACCTCCTGCATCTTAATGTCTGTACATAATACTGTTTAATTCTGTATATATGTTATTTATATTGTTCATATTGTTTCTTTTGTATATGTTCTGCTTATATTGTTATAATGTTATGTTATTTTCCCATACTATTACAATGTTATTTTTATTTTTACTTTCTATTTTTGGACTACTGCCAAATAGGAGCTGCTAAACAGATTTTCACAGTGATATTGTCTGACAATCTTAACGGTGACAATAAAGTATTCTTGTTCTTATTCTTATCTGGAGGGTCTGGAGGGTGAATCACCAGTTGGTCCAGGAGCTTCGCCTCCATGATGGCCTTTTCCAGGCATATTTTAGGATGACTCAGGGGCAGTTTGACAACCTGCTGTCTGTCGTCAGGCTTTATACCTCTGGGTATCCCGCAACTACTACCACCAGTTTCTCCTCCATTGTTTACCAACTGTAAACCTGTTGTCGTGACCACCACAGAAGGCCCGCCTCTCAAGTCATCCGATTGGACTATGGGAAAAAAGAGATGACGTGGGACGCTTTTTCACTCTGACTTAATGTCTCTTCAACTCAAGGAGGTCAGAGCGCTCTGACAAAAATGCCAGAAATGTGAGGCAGAAAACAACGCAAAAACAGCGAGCAAAAAGCTTAATTCTCATAATAAACAATTACAGAAAGCCGCCTCCAGCTGCTAAAACGCTTTCTGTGTGATCAGGGCCTTCGTCAGTTTTCCATGATTAGCATGTAGCTTCTCTGGAGGACAACAGGAGCTGAGGTAAAATAGTCTGCAGTGGAAAAGCTTTTATCAGTGGTTCATATCAGCACAGCCACAGAGCCTGCTCCCTGACTGTATTCTGAATAGATATCTACATTTCCCAACAGAATGTAGAGAACGTCCGGTTGCAGTATCTGTGCCAGTTTACATGTACCAGGATATGCTGCTATTAGTGACTCATGGTACCATGTAGCAGGTGCATCACTCACTGTAAGACTTAAGACAACATGATGTGTAAAGTCTGGTTTGTATTCATAGTAATTTTTCAGTCTCTGAACATAAAGTCTCAGTGTAAGGCACTGGAATTAAAATGACTCCTCAGTCAACAGATTTTTGTTTTGTTGTTATTTTACTATACCTCCCTTTTTTAATATTACAGTGCATAATGTATTTTGTTCGCATTTGTACACGATTGCACCATTTTAGCTGCAGCAGCCACCACCAGAATTAACAAGCAGAACCAAGGTGGGGTCTTTTTTGAAACAAATCCCGTCCCTGGCACAGCAGGAAATGCTGTACCTATTTTTAACCACAAACATGCAGTTTTTCAGCTGGGACACATGGGAGGGCTCCAATTAGCTCACAGGAAACCCACAGAGGCAAACACTGAGATAACTAATAATATGTCTTTCCCCGCATGCTGACACACTGCACCAGAAGGAAGGAAAGAAAAAACAACTCATCATGTCTCGAAAGATCTCGGTTCGGGAGGATTCCTGATTATAAAATGGTGAAGTAATGAAAACTGACATTTTAGTAACAGTTTGACAGGAAAGAAACAGCTTCTTCTTGTTGTGCGTTCACACTCTTCTGCAGCTGATATGAATTTATTCATTTTGAATAATTTCGGATAAACTGCTACTCAAATCTGTTGAGATACAAAACGCCTGATGAATCAATGCATCAAGTATTTCACTCACATTGTCTTTCATTGATTGTTTAACTCACCCATCATTAGTTGACGCTGTTTTTCTCATTCATTCGTCCACCTCTTCTTTCTTTCACACTCTGTCATCCATTCATTTATTCCCTTTCCTTTCATTCACAAACTCATCTACTGACTGACCTGCTGATTCATTCACTCATCCCTTTATTCTTATCCAATAATTCTTTCTTTAAATTATCAGTCATTCTTTAGCTACTTTATTCATTCATTCATTCAGTCATTCATTATTACCTTATTCTCTCCATACACTGTCTCTCACTTACTAAATTAATCAGTTACTTCATTCATTCATTCATTCATTCAATCAGTCATTCTTAAGTTCATTTGCTTTATTCATTCATGCATTTAGTCATTCATTCACTGATGGGCTGGTTGACTAATTATTGCTGATTGATTGATTTACAGACATAATTTACTCACTCACTCATAATTTATTTTTTATTTTATGCACATCCATCCATCCATCCATCCACTCAATCAGTTTTGCAGCTGTTGATTACTGACAAATGTATTTACTTCATTCACTCATTCATTACCTTCCTCCCTCCATACACTCACACCTCCTTCCTTCCTTCCTTCCTTCCTTCATTCAATCAGTTATGCAGGTGTTGATTATTGACTACTTTATTCACCTCATTCACTTATTCATTAGTGTTATCTTCCCTCCACACATCGGCTCAAACTTTGTTTGTTCGTTCGTTCATTCATTCATTCATTCATTCATTCAATCAGTTATGCAGTTGGTGGTTACTAATTTAATCACTTCATTCACTGATTAATTATTCCCTTCTTCCCTCCATACACTCTCACACTTCCTTCCTTCCTTCCTTCCTCCCTTCCTTCATTCCTTCATTCATTCATTCATTCATTCATTCATTCATTCATCAGCTCCTTTATTCATTCATTCATTCATTCATTCAGTTATGCTTTTGTTGATTATTGACCACCTTATTTACCTCATTCACTCATTCATTCAATCAGTTATGCAGTTGTTGGTTACTAATTTAATCACTTCATTCACTGATTAATTATTACCTTCTTCCCTCCATACACTCTCACACTTCCTTCCTTCCTTCCTTCCTTCCTTCATTCAGTTATGCTTTTGTTGATTACTGACCACCTTATTTACCTCATTCACTCATTAATTATTACCTTCTTCCCTCCACACACTGTCTCATACTTTATTAATTAATCACTTAATTCATTCATTCATTTATTCATTCTTAAATTTATTTAATTTATTAGTTTATGCATTTGGTCATTAATTCACTGATTGGCCACTTACCTAATTATTGCTAATTTATTTATAAACATAATTCACTCACTCATTCACTCAGCAACTGATAAGTTGGACCAGATTGATGATCTCACCATTCTTTAACTCTTCTGAAGTGTGAGGAGAGTTTTAGTGTGTGTGAATTCTGATAATCCAGAGTTTACTCACAGTGGTTAAAATAAAACATCTGAGCTCTCTGAGTGTTTGAACGTTTCACAAAGGTTTCGTCTGAATAAATAAACGCTGCGTCACGAGCTGCTAGTTAGCTCAAATGTCTTCAGCTAAATCAATAATAGCCTCAGTATTGGAATCTGCAACTTCGTAACCTCACCCTCAAAAATCAATCCTGCCCGAGCTTGATACTCAATACAGATTCACTGATTGTTGCATTCAAGTTCAGATGAATTAAATGTGGTGCAAAATGTCACTATCATAAACACTGCCAGGTAAAACAGCTAAGATTATTAATTAGCGAATATGGTCTGAAAGAAGAGATTAAAGATGATTTTATCTGCACTGATGACAGATTTACCTAATTGTCTTCGTCACAGTTAAACAGGCTGTAAGAAGACGGTTCACACCTTGTGCAGTTAAAGACTATAAAATGTAATGTAATCTAAAGTATAGATGCTGTCCTGAGATGTCATAAAAACATGGGCCTGTGGAGACATCTGAATTACATTAAAATGACAGGAATGGTATAAAATCTAATTCACTGTAACTTGTCCTGTGTTGTCTAACATTTAGGCCAAACAACACTCTGCAGTCTATTTTCATTCAGTCGTCTGAAGCCTCATTTTGAGACATTCTCTGTGCAGCAGATATGATTTGCAGAAGATCTCTGGCCCACACAAAGAGATACTGTGGCTGCAGGAAAAATCAACAAATCAACCATTTGTTAACAGTGAAAAATTAAATGGAATTTTCCATCAGTGCTGTGGTAGCAATTTAAATCTGCCAACTGCAGAGTCTAATGAAGAGGCAGAAAACCATGACTGTATAAAACCAGAAGTTGGCTGTAGGGAGAAAGGATTTACTGTTAGTGGCCTGAGAAGTAAAACAAAAATCCTAAAAGAGGACGTTGTGGTTTCTCTGCGAAATCCAACAGACGTCAGTGAAAGGCTTCCAAAATAGCTGCGTGGACCTGGCCCAAGGAAAATGAAACTGCAAAGTCCCTTGAACATAAAGACTTTTTTTACCCTGGGAGGTACGAGCGAAGCCAAAACTGGTAACAGTTGTCCACCGGGAGAATTATTTCCATATCCTGTTTTTAATAACATGTCAAAGCATTCGCAAAATTAACCACCTCTTCAGAAAAGCAGGCCTGGCAGTGTTGTATTGGCACCCTGCCTCGTCATTAACTGATGTCAGATCCATGAGAGGATAAACAAATGAACAGGATGAAAGTTCAGACAGTTTATGATTCAGGCCACTGAAAATAGCTGTTAACCCATTTTACATTCACACTATCTGTGTCCAACTACTTCCAGCACTTTTGGGTCATAGGTTGGGATGTCAGTGGTTAACCACTGAGAATATTTTTGACTGGTTACACATGTCAGTCCGGAGGTAAATTTTGTCACTCTTCAGTTTGCTGCACTGAGCACCACCCAGATCTGGTGGCAGACAGACAGCTGGCAAACCGTGTAAACGTGCCAAAATATACAACCCACTTCTCAGCCTCCAGTCTACACTGGTTAGGACACATTTATGCTCCTTTTACATATTAAAATAGATACATCCGTTTCAAATGTTGTAAACGCCACTGCCCTCAAACTTCCATTTGTACTTTATGATGCACACATACAGCCAGTAGGTGGCACTAAAGTGCAGAGTCAAAAGTTTAACACAACAACACACAAGGCAACAGTAGAGGAGGTCGTAATATTGTACCTTTAAATAGACGGAGTGTTACAGATGGCGGTGGTCTTTGCCGCCATTATATATCATATCCTAATGTGGACTGAGAATTCTTTTCACTATATTATAGATTCCATTCATTCATTCATTCATTGTCCATAGCTAGGGTGACCAGATGTCCCGAAAAATTCGGGACTGTCCCGAAATCTAAGCAGTTGTCCCGAATCCCGAATCCTGCCCTAATTGTCGCGAAAATTACACTAGAACAGAGTCTGGAGTAGTTACTGCCTGATAAAACATTAAAAACTGACCGAAGTGGTTGAGTCGTCCTGCAGCTCCCGTCAGCTGCAGCAGTTCCTACATGAATTATGGGTGTTGTAGTTTTTAAATTGTGTACAGCAGTGGCGATGAAGTAGATGAAGAGAGCGCAAGTTGCAGCCGCAAGGACAGGGAAAGCGCAGACAGCCACGAGAAGGAGTAATTTGCAAGTTGCAGTGCAGCCTCTTCTTCTAACTGTTCAAAACTGTTCTACAAACTGATACGCCTGTAACGAATGTACCATACATCTTTTATTTTGTTAGCTTTTATTTTTTATTGAGTTTAAAGGACAAGTGGACTTACATTGGTCAATGACATGTCATGATAGTCAAGCAGTATCTGTAAGCTTTAGAAAACGTGCAAGGTAAAATTAACCCACAGTATGGACAGGAGGCCCCGTGCATCTTCGTTTCTAACACTGAGTATAAATGAGCCCATAGCTAGTCATGACCGCTTTGCAATGTGCACCAGCTGAGTCAGGTTGGAGCTAGCTAGCAGCGCCGCTCATTTGATAATTACTGTTAGCAACGCCCTCCTGTCCCAACAAAACATTGGAAACATTGTGCCCAATGCCACTCTACCCCCAGGTCACCTTGGTGAGAAAGGGGCCTAATTTTGAGGCACAAACATCTTTATCTTTAACTATCACTGTTAGCTCTGTTAGCACTGTAAGTATTGTCAGCACAGCTAGTGGTGCTAACAGAGTTAACATTGCTAAAGGGTTTTGTGACTCAAAATGAAGCCACTTACCCACCTGGGCTACCTTCGGGATGAGACCGGGGGGTGGCCACCATGTTTCCATAGCAAGGTCATCCCACCATCAGGAAGGCATTATCAGGAGTAATCGTGAATGAGCAGCATGCTAGCTAGCTCCCGCCCCACCCAGCTAAGAATTTGCATTTCCAAGGGTAGCAAAGGAATGAACTGCCTTACACCGCCACTGATGAGCTTCCCCTGACATTCTTGCCCTAATCTCACTCCTCTTGCCTAATCTAACCAATCCAACCATCGAAGAGAACGAGTACTAGCCAGTCATAATGGGAGTAGGGTGGGTCATTCCTTTGCTACCCTAGGAAACACAAAGTCACAACCCGGTTGGTGCACAGTGCAGAGCGACCAAGATTAACATTAGTTCAACAGTGGAGACTAGAGCAAAGCTAACAGTAAAATAAAAAGGCAAAACATGTACAGCACAAAACATTAAAATTTCACCACCTCCTCATGGATAGCACTTTGAAATTTGGAGCTAAAGCTCACTGAGTCAATGGAGCTCAAGACCAAAAGGAAAGGCCTCTTGTATTTTACTTTGGGTGTTTTTTTTTTCTTAAAAATGAACAGGTTAATTTACAGTTAATGGGTGTCAAGCCATCGAAAGCAAAATTAACCAAAACTGACGTCCTTAGTTTGAAGGGCTGAAATGAAAAGACCACAACTATTCACCTGTGGCAGAGCATGATGCTAGACCCACACACATCCATTTACAAAATGCCTGGTCCACACGGGCTTATGCGGTGCCCACTAAATCTAATTTAGAGGTAATTACTTTATTTATACCAGGACAGAAAATAAAAATTAACCACAGCTTTCACCTCAAAAGAAGCCATCGAGAGCAGACTAATTGGAGAGGATCAGCAGAGAGACGAGGAGCAGAAAGCCATGATAACAAATTATCTGTATGAGAGGTGAAGGAGCATAAATAAATTTAAGACCGACCTACTGCAGTGAATGAAATCAAAAGGAAAACAGAAACTGTGGAAGCCAGTGGGAGGGTGTGTGTTGTGTGTAAGAGTGTGCGTATGATCAAAGAGGGAAGCGTGAGGGAGGGGGAGGCCAGGATGTGCCACTGAGGGAAACAGCCGAGCGGTTTGGTTAATCATGCAGGTCTCCAGTTTACATTCAACAGATATTTGCAGAAGACAGACAGAGAGATTATTTGAGCAAACGTGGCAGCTAAAGTGAAAATTTGCATGAAATTGTAAAGACCAGTGACTCAGTTCAACCACCATCTCACTGTTTTACTGTCCAGATGCTTCATCTTAATACCGCTAAAAAGTAAAATTTTCTTATCAAACAGCATGTCTTTAATGGTGTGTCCACTCTAGAAATACATCCTCGTCTCCCACAAGTTACATTTATGTACATCTATTTGGTAACAAACCAGTTAATACTAACGGGAAAAAAATCCCACAGGATGATGATGAGGTGAAATATGAGAGGCGGGAGAATGGCGTTGCTGCATAAATGTTGCAACCACCCTCCGGTCTCCTACCAGGTAGCCCTGGTGAGTAAAGCCCCGTTTCCACCAAACACTTTCGGTATGGTACCTTTGGAACCAACAGTAACCCTTCAGACTCTAGTGTTTCCACCACAAACAGTACCCTTAAATGTGGGCGGGGTTGTTGTCACTCGCTGCTCCATCCAACACTCACTGTATTTCCTCATTACCGGTGATATAACTGAAAGTCTGCACCTTGTTTATCGTCCACAGAACGAGGCTGCACGCTGACATTTTCAGAACAAAACAGAACAGGCTGCAGTGAGAGTCTCTCTCCATGGGATATTTAAAAATAGCGGCTTTGTGCATTTAGTCCTTCTCAGGCAAGCTCAGGGGTTTAGTGTTGCTAGAGCCCACAGGAACGACGCTCCGCTGCGCTCTTTCTTCTCCGAGTGAGGATTAGAATATATGCAGCTCACATAACTCGGTCGAAACTAATATATATAAACACTTGAATGCTCATTACTAAAAGTGTCATACAAAAACTAAAGTGATGGTCCAAGTTGTCACAGCAAAATTTAAGGTGTGTTGATTGATTGACTTTGTGAACTCATGCAATGAGTAAAATTACAAGTTAACGTTCCACCTTAAAAGTTACCAGCAGTCGGCAAAACAGCACCCTCAAAACCAGCCACAACTCAGCCCTGAGCAGAGTGACCGTCCTCTACTGACCAATCACTGCAGTGTTCACAGCTCCACCTTTTAGTACCAGAACTGTGTGCTAGGTACCCCAACAGAGGGGGGACCAAAATTGTGGCGGTACGCAATGGTTCCATTGGTACCATCCACAACTTTTTACAGTGGAAACCGAAAAATTTGTACCGAACTAAACTGTAACGTACTGCTCGGTTGAAACGGGGCTTAAGTGGCTTCATTTTGAGCTGCAAAACCCTTTTAGCATTGTTAACTAAGTCAACAGCACTAGCCATGCTGCTATGCTAACAGAACAAAAAATGCTAAAGGGGTTTGTGGCTCAATTTATGCAACAGTACCTATTGGGTCAGGGCAACATTACTAGCGGTAATCACCAAATGAGTCAAAGATGTTCTATAGCTATTTATCAAGGGTCTCTGGCAGCGCTGCTGGCTAGCATTAGCTCCCACCAGAGCAGGTTGGTGTGCAGTGCAGTAAACTGAAGAGTAGCTAAATCAACCAAAATTTTTGTCTGCGGTTTACCAATTAACGGTTAACCTTTGACATCCCGAGCTGTAACCAATGATTATTTTCAATAAAGGCTAACCTGCTAGTTATTTTCTTGATTAATTGGCTCATCATTTAGTCAATAAAACATCAGATAACAGCGAACATTATTCATCATAGGAACCTAGAGCACGAGGCAATTGTCTGGCCAACAGTCCGAAAATCCAAAATATTAAATTCGCTATAATGTAAGACCAAGAAAGCAGTTAAATTTTAGATTTGAAAACTCATTAGGGAGGTTAGGGAAAGATTTTGGTCTTGAATTATTACAGAAACAGTGACTTGAAACATGAGACAAATGGGGTTTAACTTTTAACTGAAACCACAATCTTCCTGACTTTAACCAAAGTGCTCGAGTCAAAGTGATTTGAAAATTTAGTGCTTCCTGTGCTACAAAAAAGGTGTGACTGAACATCATCTAGGCAGCAGTTATGTTTCCTGTCACGTTATTTGAAAAACAAATTAGTAGTATACAAACACAATTTCTCCTTCACAGTGTTAAAAACAGGAATGGAGATACAAATTATGGATAAACTGTGTAAGAATTGTTTGGTAGATATTTGAGTTGCAATGATTCCCCCGTTGGCCAGCTGCTGCTGCTGCTTTGAATTAATTTCTGTAAAATGCTCTTCCCTCCCCTCAGTTCTCTATTTCTGTTTACAGTGTCAAAGCTCTGCAGAGAGAGGCGACAGGGACAATGTGCAACACCCACTGTGATGTTCCTTTTATGAAGCTCCTTTAACCTTAACTAACCAGCAAACAATTACCTCATTATGGTGTTAAGCAAATAAGAGGTCTAAGATATCTAATGCAACATGATGAAATCAGGGAGAAACAGCAAAGGCACTGAAAGAGTCCCCACATACACATTACCTCAAAACCAACACAAATATAGTCACCATGCTGCGCTTCATGTTAAAATACACTTTTCAGGCAGATCAATAACTGCAGAGTAAATCACCTGCATAAGCCATCAAGCCATTCATTATCTATACTCAAACCAAGGACCTTCTTGCTGTGAGATGATAGTGCTAAACACTGAGCCTCTGTGCCATCCCACATGATAACTATAATGTACTGACGCACAAAGAAGAAGATGTACTGTAGACCGAAAGAAAGTGAGGAGTTCCTCCAGTCGCTGACAGAAATGAGTTCTGACACTGAAGGTGAACATCAGCGCTCACTGAGTGGGTGCTTGGCTGGCTTCCTTAGAATAATAATTAACAGAATAACAGAAGCTAAGGCAGTGAAAATAAAACCAGTAATCTTGGTAATACTTAAAACTACTTTAATTTATCCAGCCAGAAAAAAATATGAAGTTACATTTTTTACACTGTGAGATGTTTTCAGTCATAAGAGATTGTTTTTCTGCACCAGTCAGGGTTTGACATTAAGCCTGGCAGTGTGCCGTCGTTCTCAAGGATAGCCAAGGAATAAGCCGCCCTTAATCGCTCTGTGATTGGCCAGTACTCGTTGTCTTCGTTGGTTTGATCGGTTAGGTGTAGGTAAGAGAAGTGAAATTGGTTAGGGTAAGAATGTCAGGGTAACCGAATCAGAGGCAGAGTAAAGCAGAGTAAGGCAGGTCATTCTTTTGCTATCCTAGGAGACACATATTTGCATCCTTGGGACAATTGAAAAGTGTTTGGGATGAAAAGAGATCTTCCCAGGATGCCTCTGGGACAAATGTGTTTTTATATGTATGTATAACTACTGCTTAGCAAATGATAAACTGAACTGAACGACTACAATGCAGTGCTTCTTCGTGCTGTTATACTAGGAAGAGAGGTTAGCTGTTAGCCGTTAGCAGCCGGTGGACAGCAGAGTTCTGCGGTGTGACTGGCTATGAGAGCTAACAGCTAAAATAGATACCCAAGCTGACAGAGCTAGTGGCTAACGGCGCAAAACACAGCAGGACTTTGAGTTTCTGTTCAGAGGAACATGAAGCGTTTAACAGTGAACTGCAGTTAATTGTGACAACACAACAAGTGTACAATAAATAAATGTGCTGAAGTACTTCAGCTGAGTACAGTGTGGGCGTGAAGGTACTTTGAGTTTGGAGTCACAGACACTTCACATTAGTTTTTACATTCTGTCAAACTTCTCTCAGGGATGAAAGTAAGTAACTAGATCAATTTACTCTACTGTGTACTCAAGTACACTGCCAAAGTACTTGTACTTTGATAACAAAAGTGCTTTATATAAACTGATACAAACCAATAATTATCTGCAGTTAACACAGATATAATCAGGATTATATTATTGTAACTTTTCAATATAGAGATAGTAAAATAAATATAATTATTTATTTCATGAAACATTTTAATGGTATTTTCATTTTGCCAACATAACCTATAGATGATGATAACAAAGTAAAGAAAGAAAGGACTGTGATCTGAGAGACTGTAAGAGAATGTATGTTTTCATTCTGTTAATATCTTTTCATTAATTGAAGTGTCAAAGTTAGTGCAGGCTGTGTTAAGTTGCCTTCTCTGTCGGCTATTGTTTTGATATAAGTAGATTTAGGCCATCAAAAATGTGCTTTGGCCACCAGATTGTAGGGGCTTGGTGACGACTGGGGCCAGTACTTAAAGATATTAGCGTCTATCTGTGGCCAATGTGACGAGACAAACACTAATCATGGACGTAAATAAATGTGATGAATGAATGGAGCACACATGAACGTACTGATGTGTATCTGTCTGCAAGCAGCCAAACTCTTACCGTTGTTTATTCTCTTTTCACAAACAACATAATTTCCCAACTGTGTTAGAATAAAACAGGCACAGGGTGAATGTTATTGTTTGTGGCAATTTGCACTCATCAGTCTCACCTCCAGCCTCCTCCTCTCACTGTAACTCTCATCCCAGTGTCCTTACATGCGTATGAATAAGCACTACGGCATTATGGTACACAGTAGCCCTTGTGCACAATTACAAATCAAACCATTTACATGGATCGAGCTGAAGTGTGTGTGGGGGATCACGGTCTTTGCAGACCATGAAACTGACTCATCTTCATGTAAGCAAGTCAAGCCCCGGCATGCTGATTGGTTGCGTACAGCATTCGCATGTGCACACACACACAGAAACAAGTGCACACACACACAATGCACATACCCGCACACATGAACACACAGTGAGATACACCCCAGGCTCTTTAGAGCGAGCATTAGTCACTCCACATAAAAGCATCTAGTCACTCCAAAGCAGGAGAGCAGAGAGAACGAGTGGGAGACGAGGTCTGTAGAGGTCTGGTCATGGCAGCCATTTTCCAGCACATACAATCGCTGCTCGGGCAGGACAAAAGCCGAGAACGCTTTAATGTTGGAGAGTCAGGCTCAAGTTTACATAACAGTGATCGATACAGGAGGAGACGCCCCCCTGATCCAGGCTCATCTAGGATTTGCGTTTTCCATGTCCACGCCGGCCTAGACTGACCATGGGGTGAAACTTGAGGTCGCCTGACTGTAATAGATGTTGACTGCACACGTGGCACTTACATAACTGGATATTAAATATCAGCATTTAACATTAACGGTTGTCTGACTGTCCAGAACAAGAGGAAAAAATACTCCTGCTGTACATGGCACTGAATAATGCTGTGATTTGATCTGAATCTTGAAGTTGTCTCTAGTTAAAAAGCACCACAAGTGAGTACCGTGCGTCTGTAATGTCTGTTAGATAATGGTGATTTACTGCTCACTGACAGTGCTATCAAACTGTGTAAGATGTAATCACTGAAACATTTTGTCAAGCTGCTCTTATCTGACAGACCAAGAAGAAATGCAATAAAACCAAACAGGTTTTGGAGAAAAAAGATAGAAGCAGTGGAGGGACTGTTACTAATGTTCTCGACTGTGCAGCATGATATAATGGGTGATGAAGAATCAATGTTCTGTTCAGTGCATTGAGATTTCCGTCTTCCTGCAGACACACAGCTTCTGGAAGAAAAGTTAGTAAATTGTAATAAACTGAGAACAAAGATTTCCAGTTAACGTACAGTTTATGTGACACCCATAGGTGAGATAGCTGCGGACCACTGTTGAGACCAAAAAAGTGAGTATTTTTAAAGTCACTTAGAGTGCTTTCAGACCTAGAGTTCACTTACTTTGGTCTGAATCAGGGACTAATTTTGTTCCAAAGTTGTATAATTGTCTAGAGTTGGTTTGTGTTCTGTTAAGCTGCTGTGAGTGAAGCCGACCCCACAGTGAGCCATCTGCACTTCGAAGAACATTTTTCTGGAAAGATCCTCAGTTGAAAATGTGTCTGCCAGCTCGTTTGATTGGTGTGAAAGGTGGTGGAAAATAGTTTGTCTCATGTCCATCGTCTTGCATGAATCGCCCAGTCAAAGAGAGATGATGAGCACTGAATGATTAATTTGCTGACATACAGTAAGCAGCACATGTCAGCATCCCAACAACTCAACTGCTGTACCTTCGAGGGGAATTAACTTAAAGCTGCTCTAGTGGAGCTGTGAAGGACTCCTAAACAAGTTGACAGATAGATCACAGACCTGACATATTACTGAGCCTGACATTATCAGGCTGGTATAGCTGATGTGTTAGCAATCAGTTGCCTATTTACACATCCAGGAGACAAGGAGCAACATGAGCTTCCCATCTGAGTTGTGTATCTGTCCACCTGATGAATTCAGGTCTGATGTTGACTATAGCTGCATGATATGAGGAAGTACACAACAGTGTCTCAGAATATTGTGATAATGCAGCTCGTTCTCATTCCTAGGGTTGTTAAATCTCGATGCTTTGACATGGCAACAAAGGCACCCTATAAGACCCTGACACTCTAAGCCGATGGTCTGCCATACATAACAAACGTAATGTTTTTTACCCAGAACATGATCTTTTATCTTAATTAAGTTAGCCTAAGTTTTGTTCCCTATCAGATGCCAGGGGGCATGACTTAGGCCCAATCCCATTTCTACCCCTTAAATCTTCCACTTGGTATTGAATGCCATTGTTTGTGAGATATCCCTTGATGAGGGAAGTGAGAAATATTAGGGTAGAGATCTTTCCCTATGAAATGAGACACCACTTCATGCAAATCGGCATGGCCGACGTGCAGGCATACGTCACGCCTAGTAGCGACACAAGATACCGGTAGTCATTCAGGTTTGAAAACGGCTCCAGCGCTTGTGTTGCCTGTGCTATGTTTATTCTTCTCCATCTGATGAATCAACGGAGAAGAAATGCTGAAAACAGGAGGCGCCTACGACGTCTTCTAGTTCTGATTGATTTTGTTCGGGTAAGTCGATTTGTTTAAATATTCTGACTAGGGATGGGTCACGATTTTCGAATTTCTAATAGTCGTTTTATTTTTGAAAAATCGTTTTTTTAATGCGACTATTACTATTCGCCGTCTTATTTCCCCCCCTTTATTTGACATGCAGTTCAGCTCCTAACCGCACGAGGGCAGTCTAGGATTGCTACAGCGGTGTGAGATGGGCTACCAGCTAGTTTGATGCTCTTCTACAAACAGGAGAAACATGCAGAGACTACTACTCCGTGAGGAATGTCTGCAGTCATTCGGGCTTTCATAGTCGAGCGCACTTCCGCGTTGTAGTTTCCTGAAAAAATGTCCGTGAAAAATCCCCGCGATGTGGAAAATACATGCCGAGCAGTCACCGGTGTGTGTGCACAGGGCTTGCGGACGTCCACTTTGAGTCTGCGCGGACCTCCGCGGAGTCCGTTCCGCCCGAGTATGTTCGGGCCCTTAAAGATGAATGGATCTCTGTGTGCGTGGCTCCAGGGGCGGGGGGTAATTATTCAAAAAATTGTCGAATAGTTGCCACGATTTTCGAATAGTGTTTTTGCTTGTGTTGCCCATCCCTAATTCTGACGCTGTGTTCAACCGAGTTGCTGATGAGTTTACGCTAGTCCAACCATCTGTTGTTTGTATAGCCTACATTCCATCGTACAGTAACAAATTGTTTTCCAGAACTTGCTGAATTTGCTGACTTCGCAAGGTGTTCTGGGAGATTTCATCTTTCACTTCGTTGAAAGTGTGGGTTGGGGCTCCCTTAGAATCTACGGCAGGTTCTAAGTGTTGGAAACCACTTCCACTACCTCAGTTCAGTTTTGGGACACCACTAGCCTAAACGCGAACGCGCACAACCAAGTGCAAGTGGGTATTTCTAGGGGAAGTGTGGTATTTGATGACCTGGGAATACTTGCAGTAAAAAAACATGAAAGTGTACTCAGTTCTGTCTTTTGCTGCTTTCAGTTTACTGATAAAATACAAGTTGCATGTTGTATTAAAAAATGAAAGGAAATTATTTCTAACATTCTTTTATTGATGAAACTGACTTGTACACAAAAGGTGCCAATAAAAAAAAGAATAATAGTCACATTTTAAAGTGCCATTTTCTACCTTGAACTAACTCAAAAAAATCCCTGAGTGCAGTATCGTAGTCTTTTGCAGTGTGTTTATGGCCCAGGTTGATATCACAATGACGCTAACAAAACCATATATTGTGCAGCGTTAATTTTACTATCCTTAGCTCTGTTTTAGTTTCCACTAACTCCAGAGAAATAACTGAGCCTTTGATTTGAACTTTCTCTGCCTGCTGTTTGTTGCAGGACAGGTTGTGTACAGTGGGTTTATAAAGTCGAGTCAGTTTTATTTATATGGCGCCAATTCACAACAGAAGTTAATGCAAGACGCGTATAGAGCAGGTCAAGATCACACACTATAATTTACAGAGACCCAACATTCCCCCCATGAGTGAGCAAGGCGATGGAAGCAAGAAAAAAATTTCCCTTTAACGGGAAGAAACCTTGAGCAGCACCGGGCTCTGGGTGGGCGGCCATCTGCCTCGCCTCTATTAGAGCTTGTTTGCTGTAAATGGGATTGATGAGAGCAGTAAGATGGAACCATATAGTCAATTTTCAGTCTGTGCATCCAAAAAAAAATCAGCTGAAAGAGGCTGTAAAGCTCTGTAGAGATGCAGAGTTGGTTTTAATTCTCTCCCATTTGAATCAATACAAATAGCTTTTATTAGTAAAGCTTTACTTTTGGTAGTATTCCTTATCATTACATGGAAAAATCTAAAAGTGGACGGACCAGTAGGCTCCTCCACAATGCTGCTTTGAAACATTTCAGTCTGGTGTTCAGGAAAAACTATATAACATGAAGTTAGTTACAATGTAGGATGTTGTCTAAGTTCAGGCTGCATGAGACGTACGTACGCTGTAGCCTAATATAGCAGGCCTACATTATTAATGTAATTTGACTCATCATTAGTCAGGGCCTCTCTAAAGCCTGTTATTTGGGTTACATTATTCAGCAGCGTACGCTCAAAGACCTGATGTGTTGATTGAAAAACGCTCTGCAGTTGTTACAAACCTACAAGTTCTCTCCTGTTTTAAAATGTGACAGAGAGACTGAAGCATACATGTATTTTGCACAACAATTAGCAGCAGCACAAGTGTTACATCACATCCAGCCTGATGTAATATCATGCAGACAATGACAGCACATTAATGTGACGCACCGCCGGACCCCGCCATCCCAATGTCATAGGCTTTGGTTCGTCCTACACGAGTCCTTGGTGCACAGGAAAAGGAGCATTTGTCTGTTGTCTAATCTAATCATGAGCATCCCGAGGTATTTTTAGACAAATTGTTTAACTGCACATGGTCGGCATTTAACTGCAGGACTGATCCAACGACAGATTATGAAAACAAACTGTAAAATCAGATAAATCAATAATGGGTTGAGCCTTTTGACAAAGACGTCGTCCTGACTGTTAAGGTTTTAAAAAAAATCAAGAATATATTCAAACAACCTTCACAAAAAGAATGTCCTAAATAATTGTAAGCCATTTTTCACAAAGTAATTTCAGCTTTGACTCCAATGGCCCTCAGGTAACATGACGTAAAAAGAAACAAGATATTACCACATCTTTTAGCATACAGACAGTATCATGCCTTAACCCACGACTTCCGCTCCAAAAAGTGCTTTTCAGTGCTACAACCATGGATGTATAAAGAGAACTGGATGCACTGTTGGAGGTGGGGGCCCGTTCACTCCTATGAAACTTGTGCAATTCCACAAAATTTCAACTTCTCACTTATAAAATTACCGTAATCTTCTGCATAAATGGGCCCACAGAGCAAGTGCACCTGAGATTTTGACGGCCCAGCCACCAGCTTCCAGTTTAGCCCGGTTTAGCTAACTTGAATGGGATAAAATTATCTATTCGTGCAGCTCTTCTAGACTTTCGAAATGTTATTGGACTGTTGGATCATATCCCGATAGAAATGAGTCCTTTCACAGGGGTTGTGGCACAAAAATGTATTCAATGTAAGGCTGCCCCCAACTAAGAATTTTCCTTGTTGACCAATAGTCGTCAATTCGGCTCATTAGTCAACTAGCCTCCCGCATGTTTACATTGTATATTTAATTATTAAATGATATATTTTGGTGGTTTGAGTTGAAGGTGTGAGAAAGAATAGTATCAGTAACATTGTTAACACTGTGCTACATTACAGAGAAATGCAAAACCGTACTAATGAACCTTCATTAATATAGGCCTATATTTTATCTACAAGTGCACGTCACACACTGAGCGAGCCGCCTGTTAATGACGCTGTGGGCTAATGGGCATGTAGCTACTTCCATGTTTCAGATGATACGTCATGTTTGTAGTCGACCAATGAAGATGAGTTTACATATCACCTTAGGTTCGTCCTTCACCTTCTCAAAATGATCCCACACTTTGGATTTCCTGCCCAACATGTTATTAACTAGCCTATGGAATAACCGCAGGTACCAGCCCTGGAAATTAACCTGACTCCTGTCTGACTGCTGAGCGTGGCCACTTCCTGTGTCTGTCCTTTCAAATTAAAGTCCCACATGGTCCAGCCATATAGATTTTGATTTAAGGCGCAGCTCCCATGTTTGTTTGTTCGTTTATTTTTCCTTTGACTAAGCGACCAATGAAATCTTGGCGACTAATGACCTTTCTGGTCGACTAATGTTTGGTCTGCTGTTGGGGGAAAGCCCTGATTCACTGATTTACAGACATCAGAGCATGTGGACAACTTAAAGGGAAACTATTTTTCAACCTGGATCCTATTTTATCATGTTTTTGTGCCTAAGTGACTCATGGGAAAAACAATTTATGATATTGGTCCATTATTGAGAGAAAGTGCTGTAATCCCTGTGGGCAATTGTGCACCCTCAATACACTTCAATTATACGTTCTTGTTTTTGTCACTGACATGCTCATATTGTCATTATAACTGTAGAGACTTTTAACAAAAGGTCTAAACAAGCCACTGAGGAGCACACCAATGTCCAGTGTGCTTTATCTCTCTGGATGTGGCGATCCATTTATTCTCAGTACAGTGCTTCCCATTCCACACACCTGATTCTCATTACCTGGAGCTCACCTATATCCGCTTCACACATGAATGCTCCACCCTGTGTTCAGTTCAATAACTGCATGTGTATATTTACATTTACTTTGTTTAGTTAAGGACAGAATAAATGAATAAAACTATATTTTTGCTCCAACAATAAGTGTCTGACAACATTACGGAAAACACCCTACAGAGAAATTAAATGTTTCTTGAATAAAGAGAAGTCCTGTTCTGAAATGTCGTGAGAGATGACTTGTTGGAGGAAAAACAATGGTGGAAATGTTAGTTAAAGTTGGAGAGAGGAGTGCTGGGATGAATTTGTTGTGCTGGAGTGCAGAAAGTGTAAAACTGTCAGTACCGTAGCTGCATTTTTAGTAGATTTTAACAATGTAGAAAAGTCTGAGATTTCAGAACAAGATTTCTCCTTGAGCGGGACTTACACACAATAACAAACAGACTGCATCAGCGAAAGGTAAGGAAAACATTTTATTTGTTTTCCTTAATGTTGTCTTTAAATAACAATCTGAGTCTGTCAGTGACAAAAACAAGCACTTTTAGTGGACGTGAATTGAAGGTGCACAGATGCCCACAGCGATTACAATGCAGCCTGTTTCCCTGCTGCTGCTGCAGAGGTCTCTCTTAATACTGGACCAGTTTTTAAAAATGTCTCCATGAGTCACTTAGACACAAAAATATGGGAATTAAAGTCCAGGTTGAAAAATACCAGTGTTTCCTTCTGATTATGTCTCAGCATCGGGCAAACTTTCCTAACATTAATGCTGACTAATGCCATCCTTAAAGATTATCTGCTTTCCTCTGCACTCTGTTTCACCTGCAGTGACCAGTATCAGAGTCAGGGAAGCTGCACTGTTAATTTTATTGCTCTGTCATTTTCCGTAATCCTTTTTTCAAAGCATCATTCTTTAAGACTGGGTTTAATTTGAATAAACACCTCCTCAGCATGAGACTGCAATCCGAAAGCTCAGGGACTTCAAACGTACACAAATCAGCTTCATGTATATATTCCCGAGCAGCTGCAGATCAGCGATAGGCTTTCTAAATGGTATTCATGAAGCTTGTATCTGCAAAAGCCAAATAAAAAAAAGAAATGTGTGCTAATTTGTGCAAGCTGATGCAGACACTGACACTCTACAGGCACAACGTAACCTGGAGGAAACCCACACTCAGAGCATGCAAACTCAGCCCATATGTCTCATATACCTGACGCTCAGAGAGCTAAATGTTTACATTTTACAGCAGATGACTCCTGAAGCGTGAGTTCACACTAAGATGATTTTGCCGACACATACTGATGTGTGTGTGTGTGTGTGCTTTTTGATTCCCACAGCGCGATCAGCATCTGCGGCCTCCCCTCAAAAGTTTACAGGACCAGCAGGGAGCCGGTCCTCTACTCACCAGCTCATCTTCACAGGGAGCGGCAGAGAAAACTTTTTTATGGTTGAGCAGCTGCTTCATTTAATCAAATCTCAAGCTTGTTCATAAAAAGCTGCCGCACTGTGGGGTTTTAGGTAGCACTCTGGAAAATGAGGGGGAAAAAAGCCTAAACTTGATATGACAAATCTTTGAAATGCTTACCTTTCCCAATGCCATAACAAATCTGTAATCCTCTGTTGCCCCAGATTGTCTGTGTGTGACAGCAAACTTAATCAACATTTTGACCACACATACCTCCGTGTACACTGCAGGTAAACAGACGGAGCGGTATACCTCGTTATATTGTAAATATTGATCTGTGTTTTATTCTATATTTGCCACATTTTTGGAACCTATAGAACCAAATCAGCACTTTTCTTTTAAACATGCAACAACTGCTGTTTTTCTAATAACTGTAAGGTAATAGCGTCAGCATACAAAGCAGCTGATATTTCTGTGGGTGGAGAAACCTAACACGGAGGCATATGTGTAATTAGCAATACAATCTACACGTCTAAGAATGAAGTAACATAATAAAGCCTGGGACGCTGTCAGACAGAGGGGATACAGTGGAGGGTACAAAGAATCAGGTTGCTTTCCTTCAATAGAGAGACATTATGTAACTGCTACATGGAAACCGCAAGATGGTTTAAACTTACACCGGGGCTGTAATCCCAAGTGTGCTTTATTAACGGCTTTCATTAGACTTGGCTGTGAATGTCTTGTTTACGTGGAAAATGTGAGGTGACAAACAGTCTTTGTCAACCACATGATGGCCCGGAGCAATTAAAGGGAAACTTTGCTATTTTCAACCCAGACCCTTTCCCCGTGTTTTTGTGTCTAGGTGACTAACTGAGGCAACGATTTTCGAAATTGGTCCAGTATTGAGCGAGAGCAAGCTGCAACATAATTTTCTGGGCAACAGCGTGCTGTTAAATAATGTTTTGCCACTGACAGGCTCAGGTTGTTATTCTAAGTGTTTGACATAGAAATAAACCAGCTTTCTTTGGTATTTTTCTACCTGGACCCTATTTTACTATGTTTTTGACCTGAGTGACTCATGGGAGCAATGATTTTTCAGCACTGCAGCTAGCAGCAGCGAAACAGGCTGCAATGTAACCACTTGGGTCAAATTACAGGCTTAAGCTGGATTTATAGTTGTGCGGCAGACCCTACGCCGTAGCCTACGAACGTCACCTACGCTGTTGTGAGCTTTTATACTTGTGCAGTGGTGTGTCTGCATCACTCTGCCGTTACACCTCCAAAACACTAGTCGGCGGTGGGGTTTCTGTGAAGTGCTGTAAAGTGTAATTGATTCAAAACACGCATTAAACACACATTAAACATGGCTTAATAGAGACAATGTCAAACACAAGTACACAAATCGGCTTCACCATAACTCGCAGCATTCACAGACAAACACTTGTCTTTATCTGGACACATTTTCCCCACAAATACAAAATGCTAATGTTTTTAGCACAAGCCTATGGCATTTTACATTGTATAAATTAGCCTAGCCGCTATCAGACTTTTCCTCTACTCAACTGAAGCCAGGGACAACAGCGACATTTAACAAAGGTAACATAACAAAATTCAGCTCCATTACAACTCACAAGGTTCACTGACAAAACAACTGTCTTATAATAAACATGTTTTCCAAACAAATACAACATGCTAACATTATTAGCACAAGCCTGTGGCATTTTACATTGTATAAATTAGCCTAGCCGCTATCGGACTTTTCCTCTACTCATATGAAGCCAGGGACAACAGCAACATTTAACAAAGGTAACGTAACAAAATTCAGCTCCATTACAACTCACAAGGTTCACTGACAAAACAACTGTCTTATAATAAACATGTTTTCCAAACAAATACAACATGCTAACATTATTAGCACAAGCCTGTGGCATTTTACATTGTATAAATTAGCCTAGCCGCTATCAGACTTTTCCTCTACTCATATGAAGCCAGGGACAACAGCAACATTTAACAAAGGTAACGTTTCAAAATTTGTCTCCATTACAGCTCACAAGGTTCACCGACAAAACAACTGTCTTATAATAAAGGTGTTTTCCATACAAATACAACATGCTAACATTATTAGCACAAGCGTGTTACATTGTATAAATTAGTCTAGCCGCTATCAGACTTTTCCTCTGCTCATATGAAGCCAGGATAAATCACACACAAGACTTAAAATGCTATTTTTGTGATGGCTTAATTGTCTTCGCAATTTACTGTTTCTTATCTGTGAATTGAACGTAAATAGAAGCCTCATTTCCACCGAGGGAAATGATTTCAACTTACAAAAATAGACAGGAGGTCTGCATTGCTGCAACTTGTTGTTACATTTCTGGGGAGGCACATGTCAGGCTACGGCATAGGCTCTACGTCAACGCAAAAACATCATACTATTTACTAACAGTTAAAGGGTCTAGGTTAGTTAGCTGGACATGCTAACAATTGCAGCCTTATTTAGAGTATATAAACACACTATTTAATGCATTCCTAACAGTTTTCCCTGATGTGTTTTTTGGTTTTAGAGAGGCCATAGACTCAGTTATGTAAAGTCTTTAAAACCAAAGCTTGACAGGCCTGCAGTGCCCACTTACTACGCAGTGATTGGATAATCTTTGGTCAGGGGAGGGTCATGCTGGTCATTCTTTCTCACCTGGTTAAAAGCTTATCTTCTTCTTACTCCTCACTGCCTCAGGCTCTTTCTCTCAGCTGCCTTTCACCTTAGGTTTGGACTGGAGCTCCGCAATAATCAGAGTCAAACTTCCTTCTTGAGTTGAAATTGATAAATTAATCCCGTCCTCTTTGAACCATTGGCTAATAATTTTACAAAAAGGTGGCTCGAGCCGCCTGTTTTAAAAAGGGACGACAATTATTGTAAATAGCCTACTAACAGGGTGAGAGCAGCTGGGATCATGAATTGTGTGTGCTGGTCAGCACAACTAGCTGACAGCCTTTTATCAGGCCTGATTAATGTATTGGCAGGACAGAGGAATGGAGAGACGTTCCAGCCTCATGAAATTCCAGTCTGGATTTTTTTTTTTTTTTTTTGTTTTTTGTTTTGGTTTTGTTTTCTTTTCATGTTGCTCTGTAACTTCCAAGGAGGAGATTTTATCAGAGAGGCATGACTGCTCATCTAGATTATTTACAATAATTACTTAAAAATGGTACATGAGTCTTTTCTCAACAAACAAGCATTAATATGTTTTTCCAGTCTATGTAATTTTGCTTGATTAATGATTTTTCCACAAAATCATTACAGTTATTAAACAAAAAAAAACCTGCTTGATGAGTCAAATTACTGTGAGAGCAAGAAGAACTTCGCTGCTCAAATTCTTAACATTTAACCTTTTTTTGTAAGCAGCAATGTGCTGACACAATGTTTAAATCTCCTACACACCATTTGTAATTTAACTTATTTTGGCTGATTAGATCTGACTGTGAGTGGACAAGAACACATTGTCTGCCTTCTATCTCTCCTGTTAGAGAGGTACACTTTACACCTTGATGATACTGTTAAGTACTGAGGGAATGCACATGATATGACTGTACACAGACGGCACACAACAGCCAGCACTGATATAGCGTCATTGTGCATTCACTTGGAAAAAAACATATAAAACGCAGCAAAGATGGTAAAGTTGTAGTTTGTTCGGCCACTTAAGCCCCGTTTCCGCCGAGCAGTACAGTCTAGTTCAGTTCGCTTTTTTTCCGTTTCCACTGTGAAAAGTTGTGGATGGTACCAGTGGACCTGTTCTATACCGTCCCCATGTTTGGTCCCCCCTCTGTTGGGGTACCTAGCACACAGATCTGGTACTAAAAGGTGGAGCTGTGAACACTGCAGTCTGATTGGTCAGTAGAGGACGGTCACTCTGCTCAGGGCTGAGTTGTGGCTGGTTTTGAGGCTCATGTAACCACTGTTCATACTGTGGAGAGTTTTATTAGTAAACTGTAACTATAAAGTGAAAGGATGTTTCGCTGCCTCTCACAGCAGCTGGAGTCTGAGAAATATATAAAAAACTTAACTTATTAACTTGTAATGTTACTCGATGCATGATTTAATGACGTGAATCCATCAACACACCTTAAATGTCACTGTGACAACTTTGACCACTACTTCAGTTTTTATATGACACAAACTTTTAGTAATGAGTGAAACTTAAAGCATTTATATTAATTAATTTCAGCCAGGACTGCAAATATTCTAATCCTTACTTGGAGAAAAAAAAAACCGTCGCAGAGCATCGTTCCTGTGGGCTATGGCAACACTAAACCCCCGAGCTTGCCTGAGAAGGACTAAATGCACAAAGCCGCTATTTTTAAATATCCCATGGAGAGAGACTCTCACTGCAGCCTGTTCTGTTTGGTTCTGAAAATGTCAGCGTGCAGCCTCGTTCTGTGAACAAAAGACAGGATGCAGATTTCCATCTGTGTCACCAGTAATGAGGAAATACAGTGAGTGCTGGATGGAGCAGCGAGTGACAACAACCCCGCCCACATTTAACTGTTTGTGGTGGAAACGCTAGGGTCTAGGTACCATGTCTGAAGGGTTACTGTTGGTTTACTGCATTCGCGATCTTTGCTGGTTAGTGCCCTTGCACAGCTTGACAAGCTGTTGTGGTCCCCCATACTTCCTTTGCCAAAATGCACACGCTCCTTGTCTACATCATCACTGTTTACGAACTATAGAAGTGTCTGTTGGCCAGATAAATGAAGGTGCGCACACGAGCGTGCACACCAGCACACAACCATGGGAGTGACACATTATACATCCCTGTCAATAGTTTCACATTATTCCAGTGATCGACAGGTCATTGTGGTTATGTGGCTTCACTTTGCAGTCACTCCTCATTTTTGATTTTTAAAACTGATCTCAGACAATTTCTTGCGACAGAGAACAGTATTATGCAAATGAGTTATAACACAGTGTGTGTAAGCAGTGCAAATATATGTTATTGTAATCTTTGTTTTTATTTACCTTTTCCTTTTTATAATCTTTAGTATTTCTTTTTGGGAACTTGTATTTTGTTTTCTTGTTTCTTCCTTCATCTGTTTGTTTTGTAATTGTTCTTTTCTGCCTTTGGATATTTTTAAAAATATTTGTTTGTTTGGAAATTGGTGGCAAGCATATGCAGCTGTCTTTAATTTCAGTGTTAGGTGGGTTCCTTTTACAAGCCCTCAGGGTTTTTCATCCCACCTTTGCATTTTCTGAAGTTTCTTTTGTTTTAATTTATTATATGCACAAATAATAAACTAAAGTACCAATGCAGAAACAAAGGCAGAAAAGAAGAGCTCGCAAACTTGGAAACAATGCAGGTTTCAAATGTTAAGAAAAAGAAGCACAAGAAAATTAATCTAATAGTGATAACTGTAAAACTATTTTAGTTAGCGTACAGTACACTGCATTTAAGAGTTCAGAATTCACACTGAGGCATCTGCCCACGATGCACTATTATTACAGTAATAACCTGCCATTAAATTTAACCGTCAGTTCTCACCTCTGTAAATAGAGTAACACTTTCACCACATCCACACATCTACGACCAGTGTCATGAACATTATAAAAACTTATGTGTGGTTTAAATGGCTGTGCTGTCTCGTTGTCAACAAGTTGCTTTCAGTTTTGAGCGTGTTAAGAAAAAGAGGACATCTCAAAACCTTAAATTTCAGACAGGATGAGGGGAACAGTGAAGTAAAATGATTTATCTCATGGCTTATACATTCAGTCGCAAGTTTAATAAATAAACTCAGATAAAGCAAATGCAATAATTTCTAAAACATCGTGGGGCACAGAGAAGCAGTCAGAGCTACAAGCTACAGTGAGGCTAAAAACAGAGTTCATATGACGTTTTCCAAAACAGCTTTTTATGTCGGGGCTTCAGGACACTTGGATCACTACGGATGAGCATGTTGCAGATATTTTGTGGATTCAATTTTGTGTTCTTGGACGTTAGTCTGGGGCGGCGTCTGCCATTAGGTGTGCTAGCCGCTCCCCCCGCCGATCTCCGCAAGGGATGTGAGGACTGTAAAACTTCACCAGAGCCTTCCTCGGCATATGGGTGAGTAGATAATGGCTGAATTTTCATTTTTGGGTGCACTATCCCTTTAATGTGTTTGTTTGTGTTTATTCTAGCTCTGTGAAAAGCTGGCAGTCCATCCAGTGTGTTCCCTGCCTCTATGCCTCTATGGACTGATTCCAGCCGCCTGTGACCCTGAACAGGTATAAGCAGATGTAGAAGATGGATGGATGTCTTGGCTGCAGGTAGAAGTCATTTTCTGAACAGCTCAATGAGCCATTTGTCAGCAGGGTCAGCTGTGACTTTGACCTCTGGTTGTCAGCACAAATTTTGCTTCTGTTATGCAGAGCAGGTTGTTTCAATATAGAGGAGCCGACTGTCACATAAAATGTGGGGTGCGGGCTGTGAGGTGCCTAATCCAATAAAACATTTGTAAATGTAGATGCCAGTGTGATCACTGCACTGGAAACCCTGAATACTGGTCTGTTCTGTTTAATCTACACAGCCTGAGAGGATCTGATAAAGTCGGAGACATTTTAGCTCTGGCACTGTTCTGCCTATTAGTCGTCAAACCTTTTTGCCAGCTTCATGACCGTTACAGCAATGTGACAGAGTGTTGATTATTGTTTTTTATACTTTAGTAATTGATGTTTTCATCTTCATTTACTGATATCATGATGTATCACGAGCTATCACAGTGGACACTGCAGAGAGGCTGCACTCTATGGTTGACACAGCCACGTCTTTATGAGTCCGTGCCTGCAACAGCCGTGGCTGCAGGCATTATGATTTCGGGTTGTCTGTCCATTTTGTGAGTGCAGTATCTCAAGAAGACCTTGAGGGAATTTCTTCAAATTAGGCACAAACGTCCACTTGGACTCAAGGATGAACTGATTAGAATTTGGTGGTCAAAGGTCAAAGGTCAAGGTCGCTCTACATCACAAATCATGTTTTTAGCCAGAAGTTACTAATTCATACGCTAATTGTGACAAAGTTTCACACAAATGTCTGATAGCATATCCTCCTGAGACCCAAACTATTGTTTTGTATACATTTTTAATTTCTCCTCCAGGACCTGATAAGTATAAAAATCTAAACATTGTCAGCGATAATAAAGTCAAAATATCCTCAAACTAGTACTTCCTAGCTTGTTACTGTTGCTAAAATTGGTCTAATTTGTTGCCGTATCAAGCTACAAACACTATGAATCATAAATAAACACGTTTCAATAATAAAATGTGATCAGGTTTTGGACCTTGTCCACTTTTGTCTCAGGATCAGCTGCAGACCGACTTAGCAGAGATGGCTGCCATCTTGTTTTTATATGTATTAGTGTATTGTGGTCTCACTACCACTAGATGGCACGTGTCCACAAACAAAAACAATAGGTCTTAGTTAAGTAGAATGAAGCATAAGGTCAAGTAAACCCAAAATGTGGTCTCAGGAGGATATAATAATTAAGTGATGACATTTTATATCCAAAAGGTCAAAGGTCAACTTCACTGTGACATCATTAGAGTGTTTTCTGGCCATTATTCAACGTCATAACTCTAAATAACAGAAAGGGATACTGAACTGGTGACACTAATTTTGGGTCTCCACCTTGAAACTGTGCTGATTGTATAGATCTTGTGTGCTGCCGTGTTGAAGACGTGTGCAGCATTCACGTTTGTGTGGCTTCTTTGCAGCAAAATCCATGTTTGAAGCATTGTTTACTCATACAAGTCTGGACAGATATGGATGTAAACTGCAGCTCGTTTGCAGAGGCATACAACCATGAGGCAGTAATTCTTCACAATAGTTTAAGGTAAATTTGTTCCTGTTGTACTGGTAGAACTCGACATTCTTCAGAAACACATTCCCCCAAATACATTTTTCCCAGGATCTAATAAACCAGCTGCCATTTCTCACCTAGAATACGACCCTCTGCCAGGTCTGCTGTATCTCAGTTAGTTCATGTTATTAACTGAAATATTAAAGATACTCTTAATGCCCCTCATGTCTATACCCTGCACTGCCATTTGATCCCAACTCTCTCAAAGAAGAGGCAATATATTTCAACAGACTTCCTGGTTAAATAATAAATAAACAAATAAAAGTAATAATCGGTTTGACAGTGGCTCTGTCTTTAAGACACAGCCTTTAGGGTCCTTACATGTTTAGTTTTTAATTGTACTTTAAACTTGAATATTCATTCATTCATTCATCTTCTAACCGCTTCATCCTCTTGAGGGTCGCGGGGGGGCTGGAGCCTATCCCAGCTGACATTGGGCGAGAGGCAGGGTACACCCTGGACAGCTCGCCAGACTATTGCAGGGCTGACACATAGAGACAGACAACCATTCACGCTCACATTCACACCTACGGACAATTTAGAGTCACCAATTAACCTAGTCCCCAGTCTGCATGTCTTTGGACTGTGGGAGGAAGCCGGAGCGCCCGGAGAGAACCCACGCTGACACGGGGAGAACATGCAAACTCCGCACAGAAGGGCTCCCACGCCCGGGATCGAACCGGCAACCCTCTTGCTGTGAGGCGAGAGTGCTAACCACCACACCATGCCGCCCCTAAACTTGAATATTATCAAACAAATTTCTTATTAATTTAAGAACATCAAAGTAGAAAACCCGGGCAGATTCCCACTTTGCCTGACTGGTAATCCAGCTTTGGATCTGCTCAGTCGCCAGAAGAAAATGCTGGAGTTGTATATTTCTGCAAAACACAAATACATATGTTTCATACATATTAGCGTTTCTAAAGTGATGTAGCACGTGAGCCAACTTTGTCATCCAGAGGTAGAGGGATGGTGGATGTTTTGTCACCTGGGCCAGATGCAGACCACTTTTGAAGACCAACAAATCCAGGTGTTTTTTAGCAGCCTGTCACTGTGTTTCCAGCTGTGAATGTGCGATCAAAAGCAGGTATTTTAAGCCAAATTATAATCTTTTCCTGACCATAATCAAATATTCTCTGTGCCTAAATCTAACCACATGTTAACCTGTCTGCATTTTGCAGTTACATATAACGCCAACATTTATTCTGCTGATTGGATTGACCTCTGATCCCTCAGCCCAGTTCAGACCTACGATTCACAATGAGACGAGTTGAAACTTGCAACTACCCTGCCAAATCACACCAATGCAACAAGACAAGACGGTGTACCATCTCCACAGCAGTGACTCTCTGTACTTCCGTTATAATTTCTTTGCGGTATATTTTTGTAGCTGGATATATTTTGTAGCTTCTTAAAATATGAATGGGGATAGTGATAGTTAGATACTGGCTGCACTTGCATTTGTAGTTGTGATGAAACAATGAACACAAAGAAAACGAGAGATTACACTAGATTAGATTTCATTCTACAAGAAAACTTCAATCACTGTTGTTCACTGTTTGTACTGTGTGGTAGAATGGAGCACTGTAAATTTATCAATGAGATGTCCGTCCACAACAACTGCACTGTTTCTTTCATTATCAGTAAATCTGTCAGTTCAAGTTAAATTAATAACCGTCTAAACTAAAATCTCCAAACGGTTCATTTTGGCTGAGCAACAGGACAAAGCACCCAGAAGTCTTCATGTTACGATGGTATAAAGCAGCAAATTGTCACACTGCAGAAGCTACAACAGCAAACGTTTGGTGTCTTTGTGACTCAGACTCTTCACTTCCTTTGCAAAACTGGCGATAAACTTTCTGTTGATCAACTCGACTCATTTGTTCTGTTATTACATAACCTGTTCTGACATTATGTCCCACGCGCTCACTTTCTTTCCACCTCTCCTCTGTGTCCTTTGACAGTCATGGAATACCTTTTGAGAAATAACCATAAATAACTCTCACTTTGTCACATGGCCCGACCATATGGTCTAAATCTGCACTACAAAGGCTCGCCGTGCACGTGACAATGGGACTCTACGAAGAGTCAGAACCATTCAGCTCAATCCTGTGGCTCAGGATGATACAGGCGGTTTTCACAGTCAGCTCAGCAGCTACAGGCCTAAGAATATGCCTGACCCACACACTTTGCTTGAAAAATGTTTTGGATTGCGCCTCTTGCCATAAGCCACATTATGTAAGTGCTAAGTGTGAGGTATCAAGAGGAGCTGGCACCATACCAGGATGGTGTGTGTGTGGCGTGTATATGTGTGTGTGTGGTTGTGGGTGCAGGTGTTGAAAATATCTTGTATGAATAGTTCCTCTGAGGATATAAACACACAGTGCAATAAATTAGCTGATGCAGTGATTATGTGATGAGGAATGTTGAGGAGCTCTGATAGAGGCAGTGACAGAGGGCAGGAATGTAAGTGTCTGTTGATTGTGACAAAACTGGAATATTTCTAAGCACAGTATTTTGTTTCTTGATGTTTTTATTAATACTCACAACACTGCGAAGTACTGCAAAGTTACATTTTGGCTTTTTAATTTTTTCTGGGAGCAACAATATTCGTAACTTTTTTCCAAACATATGAGTTTTTACAGAAAACTCTCATGACCCCAAAAGTTCAGAAACTTTCTGTGGATTATAAACAAATGCTGACAAATCAACCTGGTCTCACTCCCAACTTGTCAACTACCAATGTTTGGTCAGTGGCCCTTGGAATCAGATACGAACATGCCCTTTAGCGGCGGTATGAGACACACTGGGCACAGCATTTTTTGGTGCCCCGAGCAACTGCTGTAGTATCAAGAGCAGGAGAGTTTGCACAGTGGACTGGAGGGGAGGTGGATGGGTCAGACAAGGTCCAACACATTCTCACTCCAATCTCGTCACATATTGACATTTTGGTCGTGGACTTTCAATGTCCACATACAACGTGCAAGGTGCCCTGGGTGCGTTGGTTGTTGACGTTGTGGGACATTGTGTCAACTTCTCTTCTTTCAAGATAAACTTTTGTTTTCACAGGAAATTTAACCTTAACATACAGTTTCTGTCAAAATAAAATAAATCAGTACAACACCGCGAATTAACGATTTTTTTTTTTCCTTCAACAACAAACACGTGATTGGGTTTAGGAAAAAAAGAACAGGGTTTGACTTTAGAATCTCACGGGATGCGAACACCGTTTTCCCAGGTGAAAGTCTGTGTTTGTTGGACCCATCCACCAGACTCCCCACCCGCCCCATTCGGATTTTCGCCGCCTTAACTTTTGTCCTTGTCCCGCCGCGTTTTCCCCTGATGCCAGTTAAACTGTAATGGTAAACGGCTGCGTATCATGTCGATGTTCAAGGACACCTTTTTTCATTGGTTTCTGACGCCTTAAGCCACTGCCCAAACGCCAGATTTTGATGACTTCGGAGTGAGACCGCGCTCCAAGGTCAGACAAACTCCTGATTTTCACCCTGGAAGCCGCTGTTTGTTTCCTGAGTAAAATATAGAAGTAACGCACACCATGAATTATAACGAGGGCGCTGATCACTGTCAGTAGACTTGACTATAGAAAACAAGTGTTTCACTCTCCGGCTCCACATGTATTTCTTTTATTTTGATGTTTCAGCCTTTGGGCCTTTTTCAAAATCATGATCAACACTTGATCTTGAAGAGGCTGAAATGCATATGGAGCCAGAGTGTGCCATACTTATTTTTGGCATTCATGTTTCCTGTGTAAAAACAAGTCAGTCATCTTATTTTAATGACAATGTAGTGTGCTAGCATGTGTAGCATGCTATGCTAGTGTTGCATGTGACGATAACAAACTTATTTGAGCCAAACCATGATGTTGTTTTCTGAACTTGATCACATACTTTTGCTGACTCAACTTGAGGAAGTAAACCAGTATTCAGTATTCAGTATTATAATTGTACAAAATTAGTTTCAGTTGTTATTACCTGACACACTTAGGCCTCCATAGTCAATATGTGGCACGTTTGATACTCAGTTTCTGTACCCCTACATTCACCTTTGAAGGCACCCCACCTATAAAGTGGTGTGTCCCACCTTGCCTCCCCCCTTCTGCTGTTGTGCTCCATGTGAGAGGTAAGAGATATTGGTCTTGTAGTAATTTCTGTGTTTTAGTGCTGTTAAGCTGTTTTTAAGTTCATTCTTCAGCCTAAGCTTATTGTATTACACTTATTCTTGTGTCACTTAACTTGTGCAGGGGCTCGAGTTATATGGTCATAATTGACGAAGATTTTGTTTTACCGCTTGCTGTCAGAGTTGTCAGGAATAAATGGAGATCGCCTCTAAAGATATCCACGGTCTGGGCCTGTTTGCGCTAACGTAGTGTGTTTATTTTGAAAGAGAATGTATGTAAACATTAAATTTCCTGTGAAAACTGAAATGTGTCTTGAAGGGAGACAATGCATGTAACAGGCAGAACTTGACACGGCGTCCCAGAACATCAACAACCAACGCACCCAGGGTACCTTGCGCTTTGCATGTGGACGTGGATAGTCCATGACCACATGTCAATATGTGACGAGGTCGGAGTGAGAATGTGTTGGTTTATTCAATAAAAAACTCAATTACTTATCTTGAAACAACATCTCTTTCCTCACTAAAAAATCCAGAATCAATAAAGACGCAAACATATTACATTTCAGAAGTTTAACTGCTGGACACAATTAGTCTCTTACTCCCCTTTAAAGTCCACTCTCAGGCCTCCATTTTCCACAGATCACACTTGTGTAAGTTTCATATTTCAAATGACTTGTCCTGTTGCTGCTCAGATTTACTGTGTGGTGAGACACAGAGAAACTTGAATATGGAAACAGCCTTTAGTGTAAAATTCTGCAGGGTGAGGCTAAAACATCCAGTTGAAGTTGCAAAATTGACCGAGATGGGGTCTTTAAAATTTGTATGGACGTTTAATATCTGAAGAATGACATGTAAAGATTCAGGCAACAAAAAAATAACTTTGAAATCATAAAAATGATGGTGCTAGGAGGATAACTGCAGTGAAACAATACACTCTGGCTCCATATCATGTCACACCTGCTGTGGAAGGTGGTGATATTATCAATAAGACAACTGGAGAGCAGAAACAAAACAAGGAAACTGTTGATATGAGTGCAATGAAGACAGTCCAGAAAACAGAAGTAAACTCTGCAGCACTTTCAGAGATATATAAAATTGACTACTGCATCTTTTCAGACACTAATAAGGAGCCACATTATCCATCATGGTAAACCTCCCTTTGTCCTCAGCAGGCTGACCTGATGTCACATTAAATAAATAATTACAGTTATTATGAATGAGAAGGTGTTTGTAATGTTGTCGGATAGTATCCCTGAGTGTAGCACAAAGGTTGTGCAGGAGAAACATTACCGACCACATGGTGACTGGAATGTGCGCCATATTCGGCCAGCGTCCAGTATTTTACGCACGCGTCGTCATGCGTCATTTCTTTGGTCTCGGGGTCAACCAAGTGTTGAAAATGAATATTAAAATGAGGCATGATTAAATGTGCTGTGTGTCGCGAGGGTTGCATTTGTTGTGTTTGTCATCCCTCGGATATTTCTCCACATTTGTCAGGATCATTATTGGCTCCTCTCCCGTGACACCGGGAGTTGTTTTCATCACGACTGGATACAAATCACTGTCACACACAGGCTACATACCTTGGAAGACATCCACATCCCGGAGATCCTCTGAGCTCGGAGATAATCATAGTCCTCTTGAGAAAAAAAAGAAATTTTGTGCACGAAGTCCAGCGGACAGGAGAGGAAGTTGCTCGCAAGCTCCCCTCCGAGGAGTTTTCCACAACAGAGTCGTTTTTGCTATAGCTTTCCATCTGCGTCCGTGTAAAGGGATATTGTCATTTTGAGGTGGTTTAAATGAAACTGGGGAGACTGTTGTCGCCAAGGCTCCAAGCCTGTCCATACAAAACCTGGCGGGGCAAGTCATTTCTCCAGCCATTTTTTTTTAACTCAGATGTTTCCTGTGCTTAGCTCTCATAGTGGGTCAACAACACAAGGCTTTTGTGTGGAAAAGCATATTTGTGTAGATGTCATAGAAATAATTCTAGCCCTGGTTTATTTGATGACTGCTAAATGCTGTGTCTTATCAATGAGCTCTTTGTTCATATTAAGTGTTGGAACAGTAACAAAAGTCTTTTATCTGTCTCAGGCTTTTCCTTTATTGGACTCCAATTTTTATTTTTTTTACTGGCAGCGCATGAAAGAGGTTATTAATATCATTAGGTTGCTCTCTTTGAGGAAGTTCCTCAAACATTCTTCAGCTAAGTGGCCAGAGGATGACTTAATTATTGCCATTTGCATGGCCTACAGTTTCTGTCTCTGAAATAAAAATCAGCCGAACCCAGCGCAAATTCTACATTAGTGCAAACAAATTTTTTTTTTAACTTTATTGCATAACAGCAAAACCATCGTCCCCACCCCCTCTCTGTTATTGACAGATGAAACTCATAAAGTGCGAATGCATAGCCTGTCATGTAGACTTTAAATTTGATGTCAGATTTGGAAGCCCGCACAGGTTAGACGAATTCATTAATAAACTCATTGATGATATTTTTACTTCTCTAAAAGTTGTGGGAGATACTAGTCTGAGATGGAGCAAATGAAACATTTCAACCTGCCAATTGGTGGCCTGTGAGTGTGTGTGTTTGTGCGTGTGTGTGGGGCTCTGTGGCGTGCGTAAAACTTGTGTCATGGGGACCACCTGCTCTTAGGCATACAGTGTCTTTATAGGGTGTATTCTTCTTTAGGGAAAAAAGAAAAAAGGGAAACTCTACTTGTAATCACACGTCAGTCTGAATGGATTTGGAGTTAGTACTGTTTTTCCTGCCTATGTCTGTGCCGTTTCCTTTACTGGGGCTCTTGTCCAGCCCGCAAAGCGACTCCGTCACCCCCTCCTCCATCTCCATATACTCCGCTTTGTCACCCAGAGAGGAGCCCGACGGCGAGCCTTTGAATTTCCTTAAAAAGTCTGGGAAATACGGGCACCCCGGGGGCATGCTCTCCACCACCGGCGTCTGGTCCTCGTTGTCGGTCTCCCTGTGGTAAAAGTAGTTGAAGTTGGACACTATGACCGGCACCGGGAGCGCGATGGTTAACACGCCCGCGATGGCGCACAGGGAGCCCACTATCTTCCCCCCCACGGTGATGGGCTTCATGTCACCGTAGCCCACCGTCGTCATGGTCACCACGGCCCACCAAAACGCGTCGGGGATGCTCGTGAACTGCGACGTGGGCTCGTCCGCCTCGGCGAAGTACACCGCGCTGGAGAACAGGATGACACCGATGACCAGGAAGAATATGAGGAGGGCCAGCTCCCTCATGCTGGCGCGCAGGGTATGACCCAGGATCTGCAGCCCCTTGGAGTGCCTGGACAGCTTGAAGATGCGAAACACCCTGACAAGGCGGATTATTCTCAGGATGGCAAAGCTCATCGCCTGCTGCCCGTTGCCTTGGTGCTGCGCCAGGTCCGTGCCGAGAGTTATGAAATAAGGCAAAATGGATACAATGTCTATTGAGTTCATAATGTTTTTAAAGAAAGCCGGTTTGCTCGGACTCGCAAAGAAGCGGACTATAATCTCAAAGGAGAACCAGATGATGCAAACCGTCTCCACGATGAAAAACGGGTCGTTGAAAGGAGTAAATCCGTGGTCAGGTTGAGTGGAGTTGTGTCGTGGCTGTAGATACTCTTTTTCATCCCTGAACTCTGGCAGCGTCTCCAGGCAGAAAATGACAATAGAAATTACTATAACAAGGACGGACACGACCGCGATGCCCCGGGCAGGGCTCGAGCTCTCCGGATACTCAAAAAGCAGCCAAATTTGGCGCTTGAACTCGTCCTCCGGGAGAGGCTTCTCCTCCTCTTTGACAAAACCCTCATCTTCCCGAAACTTGAGGATCGCCTCTTCCCCGAGTTCATAAAACTTCACCTCCTCGGAGAAGATGTCAAACGGGACGTTGACGGGTCTTTTCAACCGCCCCCCTGACTGGTAATAGTAAAGAATGGCGTCAAAGCTCGGTCGGTTCCGATCGAAGAAGTATTCGTTCCTCAGCGGGTCGAAGTACCTGATTCGCTTGTCGGGGTCTCCCAGGAGAGTGTCCGGGAACTGAGTGAGAGTCTTGAGCTGAGTTTCAAACTTGAGTCCCGACACGTTGATGACAACTCTCTCACAGCAGCCGCACTCGCTGTAAACATTTTCGTATCCGGACTGAGGGCGCCTGTCAGTGAGCGACACGGTCTCCTCCTCATCATCCATGTTACACAGAAAACTCGACCTCTTGCTTCCCCGGTCCCCCTCCTCCTCCTCCTCCTCTTCCTCCGCTCCCTCGGCCTCTTCCTCCTCTATCATGATGTCCTCCTCGGATCCGAGCAGCGCCAGCTCCGAGTGGCGCAGGTCCCCGCCGAGAGTCGTCCGGTTGCGTCTCCACCGTCCGACGCCGCGCTGCTTTTTCCGCTCTCTGACAACTCTCTGCTGCTGCTGCTGCTGCTGCTGCTCGGGCTCCTGCTGGTGCTGTGGCGGCTGCGAGGAGGAGGTGGAGGAGGAGGAGGGGCGCGAGGCGGTACCGCCGCTGCTGATGTTGGCGTTCGCTGAGGAGGCGGCGCGAGACTGATGCTGGCGGTTGTTAAGGAGATGAGCGCTCGAGGAGAAGGTGGAGGTGGAGCCCCCCACGCCGCCGCCGCAGCCGCCGCCACCACTGCCGCTGCCGCTGCCACCACCGCCGCTACCGCTGCCGCCTCCTCCTCCTCCTCCCTCCGCACCGGACCCACCTTCGGCAGCGGCCGCGGCAGCCGCCGCTCTCGAATGGGCAGCCTGGCGCTCCCTCTCGCGCTCCCTCTCCCGTGCGCGAGCTTGGGCATATCCGTACGGCAGGTGACTATTGCACCCGCCGTCCGCACCCACCATGGCAAACTCCATTTTAAGTCAATGAGAGGTTCGGTCCGTGAGCGCTACAGTAACCGCCTCAGGGCGACGTGGATGCAGGCCAGAGGATAAAAGTTGCAGCTCGGCGCGCGCACACAGAGAAAATGAGGCATCAACCAATCAGTTGTGAATATGAGAATGTCAGAGCAACAAACGCACCTCAATTAAGTCCATGCTGAGAGCAGTCCATGTGGCTACTTACATGATAGGAGATATTGATCAGCCTGTCTTCCCGCTCAGGCACAGGCCTCCAAATATTTTATGACATCATTACCATAACCAAAAAATGTGAGGGCCGGTGGCATAGCCTGTTACGCAGGCGCTCTGTGTCAAACTTGCAGCGCCCTTTATTTGTTCAGCATTATAAATCACCAAGTCAACAAGCTACAACTGAAACAGTCTCTCCTCGGTGTCTCCGGTGCCCATCAGGTGGTTAAATCCTCCACGACCGCGGCTTCTTGCGCCCAAATGCGTCTTTTGATCCCCCGTGGTCACTCCTGGTTGCCATTTTATGTGATGAGAGGAAAAAAACTGGATCTTTTGCTGTTATATTTCGGAGCTCCGGTGAATGTGAAGGACTTCACCCCGCTGACGCTCTCTGGAGCTGCGAGGAAAACACAAGAGAAGAGACAACAGCAGTTGGTTTAGGCAGAAAAAAATATTCATATTGATGTCCGTTGTTTTGGCGACTGCATAGTCCAGGATAATACGCATCTTTTGCGATATAAGGGCGGTAAAACTTCACAGGCATATTATTATTATTGTTGTTGTTATTATCAGGCCTACTATTATTATTATTATGTAGTGAAGGTGGAGGTAGACTCACGGAAACGAATGCAGGAAGACATTTATGTTCACAACAGACATTACGCATGAAATTTCCTGCCCATTAAAACAGCCTCGCTTCATTCTGACATTCATACTTACATGTGAAAAGGGGCCAAACGAGATCGCCTCAGCCCCCCTACAAATAAATCTGCTGGAGGATGAGGGGGAGGTAGGCTAGGTGAGGATGCAGCTCTTCGCTTCTGCCCAAATTTCGGTATTGATTTAGGGGGGTAATATCACAAATCCCTCGTCGTATCCAACCAGCGAGCATATCATCCACTATATACATCCGTGCTCTGACGCACTCCGAGGAGGACACTTTTTGGCTGCGTCTCGACGTCTTGTCTCAATTCAACAGGATCTATCGCCACTTCAGCCCCCGTTTCTGCTGCATCGCTCCTGCTATACTGGCAGCAATTATCACTGAAGAGAAAAAAGAAAAAGAGAAGCAGGTGTGCGAGCGGCGAGTTGGCATCAATGACAGCTCCGCACGGTCACGGCGAGAAGACGCGATGGTGGGTAAAAGTTTACCTTCACGCAGGCGAGGGGAAATGGCCCCATGGTTGAGTCTGAGCATCACACATCTGTCTGTCTGCCGCTGTAGCCCTACCTATACTCCGGTATCCCTCCCATTGTGTGTGTGTGTGTGTGTGTGTGTGTGTGTGTGTGTGCGCGTGTGTGTGTGTGATGATGGAGAGCCTCGGTGAGAAAGTCGTTCATGTACCGCAGCGCGTGCAGGCGGTGCTCGGTCCTCCCCCAGTGGATGCAGCCGGTCACTGCGCACTGTGCTGCAGTCTCACACCCGAGCCTCCTCTGCCCTTCATCACGACTGCTGGGTGGCAACCGGTGTCCTTACCCCCGAAAAAGTAACGCATTATTCTCCATGCATTCCTCAAGTAACGTAGATACATATGACTCGCTGAGGCTGGAGCTTTAAACGCAGCTGCACTTGCAGTTTTCAGTTGAATCCGCCCTCCAGCCCACCCTCCTGTTTTTGTCCTGCTTTATCTTTAGAAATGATTTTGGAAGGAGATGCATGCACATTTTAGTAATGCACAGAGGTTTCATTATTCATTATTCATCAGTCATCATTAAAACTGTTTGCGATTAATTCATTTTTTGTTTTATTCTGACAACATGCACATCTCCGCTACAAACAAACAGTTGCTGTTTTTTTCTAGAACTCTTTCTTCTACAGTTGTACTGAGAAGTGGTGGAAGTGAAATGTTACAGCGTACCCCATGGGTGGGGTTAAGTGTAACAGGCAGAGAGTGAGTGATAACACTTCCTGGAAAAGTCTGTTTAACACATTTAATTCAATACAATTCTATCTATACACCAAAGGTCTCCATCCACCTGTTAGTCTACCATCCATATTCAATGGTTGGACTGATAGATGTACATAGATTTAGTAACCTAGATCCACATGTCAAAATATGAGTATTGAATGTATGAATATTGACGAGACTGTAAAACTGTGTCAATAAGAGACCTACAAATTAGATTTCAAAGCATATCTTATCTAATTAAGGACATTAGTTCAAACTTAAAATAATTTCGAAAGGCAAAAATAGAGAAACTGTGCTATAGGCAGTGTTGGACTTGTTACTCTGAAAATGTAATATATTACTCATTAGTCTTTACCCTTTTCAAAAGTAATTATATTACTTTACTTATTACTCCCTGCCAACAGTGATTCGTTACACTACTCGTTATATTACTTTTCCGTTACCCCATGAATTCTGTAATTGTGCTTCTCCCCAAAATTCAGGTGTGTGCCTCTGTGTGAATGTCAGGGTAATTGCCAGTAAGTGTAGCTAAGGATAGATAGCTTCTATTTACCTGGGGGTCTTCAGTTGCCTGTGACCAGTGTTTTCCCAAAGTTCTGCCTGAAAGATGGAGAGTTACTGATAAAGCAACATTTCATCCACATATCCAGCCACAAGCTTCACTACTTCTTTATAGCTGCAGCTGTACACACGTAAAATCCAGTTTTGGTTGTCTAGCCAGTGCAGGGCTACAGCTGACCTCTGCGAGCAAGGAGGGCTCACCTTTGGTGGGGTGTATATCCTGGAGCTTCACGTTGTTGTGTTGTCGGTTGTAGTAGCCGAGGTGTTTCAGACCGGAGGTTTGAGGACGTGTTTTTCACACGAGTTTTAGTCTTGTCATCTTTCCTCCCGACAAAATTACAGTAATGGGAGTATTTCCAACTGCTAAGGTTAACGTTTCCAACTAATTTGCTGCTGTAGACGTGCATGCACAGCGTGACTATTACTAAAATGAGTCCGCTGATGTGACTGTTGTATTTCAAGTCCGTGGCAATGTCATAACAAAAGTAACGTTGTAACGAGTTGTTTGGTTTTAGAGTAACTGTAATATTATCACTGAAATTTCATTAGTAATTAGTTACATTGCTCATTACTGGAAAAAGTAATTTTATTACTGTAGCGTGTTACAGCCCAACACTGGCTTTAGAAGGCTGGTGTTACAACTAACCCCGCTGTGTGGAAATTTTATCTAGCCTAGCTAAGGAGTTGGTTACAAATTTCAAAATGGTGCTCTGTTTTAGGCAACAAGACCGTTGTTAAGCTGATATACGGGTGGATTTGGTGACTAGACAGCTCAGTGATCAAAAAAACAAGTATGACATGGAAATTTACTTAAATTGGCCAAAAACACTCTTTGTTACTGAACTCAGCTGAAACACCTCCAATCTCTGTGGAACTTTGTGGGTCACTGTTTGGTGGTATTGTGGTCAACTGGCCGGAAGCACGAAAGGATCGACCCTGTGTAACCGCATAAAAAAGTCTGTGTCACAATTTACCCCGCGTAGGGAGCCCGGTCTCACTCCGAAGTCGTCGAAATCCATCACTTGGGCAGTGACTTGCAGCATCAGAAACCATCAAAAAAAGGCGTCCTTTGACGTCGGCATGATTTGAGCCGATTGCCATTATAGTTTAACGGCAACCAGCGGTGTCAGGGGGAAACGCAGCAGGACAAGGACGAAAGTTAAGGCAGCAAAAGTCCAAGACCAAATGTCAATATGTGACAAGGTCATAGGGAGAATGTGTTGCGTAAGGTTGAGCTCTGTTTTACAAACATTCAGAAATCTCAATCTGCAGTTTCCCCTGTGAGTAAGCAGGACAACTAAACATCATCAGTGCCCACTGTTTCTGCCACCCCTTTCATTTCTGGCTAAGTAAACAGAGCACTCAAAGTGAATGCCGCCCGTTTTAGAGGTGAATTAATTTATTTGTTCATTATCTTTTTTACTCTGTCCCAGAACAGATCAGTCAATAGGAACCAGACAGAAAACCACCAAATTCGTCTCCATGCTGCAGATGTAAAATCAGCAGCTGCTCAGACAAGTAAAGAGTGCTACATCCCAGTGCAATACAACTAAACTGTCTACCATAGAGGGAATTTGCTGTCGACTAATCCTCAGCAGTATAAAACATGCAAAAAAAACATCACGCACAAGACCAACAAGTGTTATTGATATGCAAACTACATCTCTGGAAAATCCTGCATAAAAATGCCCCTCAGTGGTGTCGCAGAGGAACAGTGATGCTATAAACCAAAAGGAAGCACCATATGTTGCTTCACTTCACTGATGCTTCACTTTAAAAAGCACAATTTCTGATCCTGAGAGCCCACCCCCACCCACCCCTCCTCCTCCTCCTCCTCCTCCTCCAGCACCACCACCACCACTACCAAATGTCAGAACAGAGAAATAAGATCTGTTAACAGAGTTTAGCAGTTAATCATGATTTCTAATCTGTTTCTTTATATAATTAATCTTAATGTAAACACAGACATAAGAGTGGTTTATATTTTCAGTCGTCAGACTCAAAATGCAGATTAATAATCACCAATACAAATGTATAAATGACTTAAGTACACATTAAATTATGTGGAAAATTATTTCTGTTTGAAAACAGAAGTCAAAGAAGTGTTGTTTTATGAGTGACTGCAACATTTTCGTGTCACAACTGAATACTCTGAGGTTCCATTCAGGTATACACACAAAAACTTTGGGCTCCGTACAACAGTTCAATCAGGAGACACAGAAGAATGAAGTAAAGATAATATTTAATACAGAATATGAGTGTAGAGATTAACAGATGATTTGTGCTGATTAAGATTTTACAGAAGTCTTTGGTGCTTGGACACCAGAGGAGGGATAGTTTGTGATCAAGGGACATCTGAGCAGCAGCAGGATAAATCCCCCCGTGAAGTCCCGGCATTGGTGGTGATGGTGGCTGATGACTCTGAGACGTATGAGGCTGATGAATTCGATAAGGCTAGGTGGTGTTGGGGAGGTGGAGGGCATGCACGACAGCAGCAAGGCAGAACTACAGCAGAGAAAGAACTATATTTAAAATGAGGAGCAGTAAGATGATCGACTGACAGAGAAGGTGTGTCGCTGTGCTGTTGGTTGATTTGGAATCAGCTGATGACTCAATTTACCTACCCAGACAATGACACCTAGAGATAGTGAGTGAGCATGTGTGCAAGGAGTGAATGGCAGGGACTGAGCATGAAAAGTGTTGTCTTCCTGACTGAACTTTCGCTAGCACTTCATTAGGTGGCTCATATTCAATGTTACCATGTTTTCCTCTCATCCGCATTCCAACAACAAACAAATGTCATTTCTAATAGACAGAGTTGTGTGACAGACATCTATCCACACAACACACTCGCCAGAAAACATCCTGGCATTTTATGTCTGCAAACCACTGATACTTTACATTTGGACCTTATTTTGTAGTCGATACGCTTCAACTTTACATTTCAACAACGCTGTGTTAGGTTTAAGCACAAAAACCACTTGATTATGGTTTGGAAAACATTATATTTTGGTTTTAAGTACCCTGTTTTGGGGGGCACACACCCCTGGAATGCAGTGATGTCTCTGTAAAAAAAGACTTGCTTTCTGTGCCACTCTCTCTGCAGGAAAAGCAGTAATGTCTCAGCAGAAAACAACCGCTGTGTGTGCCTAAAAAGCCGCTAGAAACACTGCAGTGTTCTGCAGCTTGGCAGACTTCTCGCCCAGGTGTCACGCCATCCACCATCCCCTTCACCTCCTGATGACAAAGTCATATAATACATCGATTTAGAAAGGTTGATATGATACATATGAAACCTGGAAATGTCACATATTTGTTGTTTGCAGAAGTGTACAGTGCCAACATTTCCTCCTGGCGCCTGGACTGATCCTCAGGTCAGACACATAGATTCACATTGATCCTGTTTGTTCCACTTTGTCTCTGTTGTATCATATTTGAGGAAGTTGCAGAGGTTTGCAGGTTTCAGCCAAACCCTGTTTAAAAACAAGAGAGGGGGAATAAAAGTATAAAACATTCATAAATCTGTACTTGAGGATAACAGCAAGCCTTTAAGTGACACTTGAGCAGCCCTCTGCCATCATCAGGTTCCTGGTAAAAACCTCAACAGCAGAAGCAACAATGTGTTTGTGCCCTGACAAAAATGTGATGAGCATAGAGTACAATACTTTCAGAAACTTATCTTTCCAGTTTGAATCATATAATTTAAAACCACAATATACAATTAATGTATTGTATAATTAGAGGCCTGTGATGTTAAACAGCACAACACTTTACTCTCTGAGGTTTTTATCTTTATCACTAGAGAGCAGCCTAGTCGACAGAAGGAAATGCCTGTATAGAGCATTTCTGCAAACCACAGATATGTTACATTTGTACATTTCATATGTATCATATCAACATTTCTAAAGATGAGACACCTGCAATGCTGCAGAGCACTGCAGGCCACTGTTCGAGACCAACAAACAACAAAACTGGTTGTTTTTTAGTGAGTCATCGCTGTGTTTCCAGCTGCTTTTCAGCCACCAGATGTAGGTGTTAGCAACATGTTGCCATGTTTTCACCAAGGATAGTTCAGTCAGGAGTAGTATTGCACGGTATACCGGTACTAAAATAGTACCGCGGTACTAGAGTATTCCAAACGGTACTATACTGCATTTGGAAAATACCGGTACTTTGAAATTGATTCAATTCATTAATTTAGTTAATTTATTTTGCTCAGTTATGCACACAAACGTCTTTCTTGTTCCTATTGGAGCACAGATTGCACAAGTGGTGTGCATGACAATACCTGTATCAACATTCGCAGCTGGCGCATGTGAAAAAAGACGAGAAAGTCTGCCTCGCAAAGGGAGACAACACGAGACAACGCAAACTTGGTGGGACATTTGAGTTACCAAACCGTGACGTCCGAACCCTGATTTTTTTGGTACCGTTACACACCTACTGTTTATTCTTCTAAAGGTTTGTATCCAAAAGGACTTTTCCTTAGGAAAAGTACCGAAGAGTATCGATAAGTATCGAAATTCATATTGGTATTGGTACCGAAACAAAGATTTTGGTATCGTGACACTAGTCAGGAGAGACTCATTTTTATAGCACAACATGAAATGAATGAATGAAAAATGTGAAAAGTCTTTGGTGATTAGACCCCATATGATTTAAGGAGGGTGACAGATCCATAAGCCCTTTTTAGACAGGAAATGTGCAGATTTGCAGGAAAGCCCAATCAGTCTTTTTCAGCATTGGCAGTATAAAAACAAAATCGGGGAGTGCAGCAAAATGCCGCCTACCTGCTTTTGTTTATACAGAATGCGCCTTTTTTGGAGCAATGGGGGGCGTGAGCAAGTAACAAAAGGTGTAGCTCAGCGTGTGACGTAAACAGTGACGTGGGAGGGAAGCCGCGGCTGGTCAGTCCTTCAGCAATTCTCTCATAAGTCGGCCCGTTCTTCACCGTCCCCGTCATCTGACGGTTAATGGCCTCTTCATTTGTGAGGACAAGGAGGGCGCACAATTCCTTGTCTCCCCAGTTGCTCATCTTTACAGTGTCTGTCAGGTTTGTGTTTCCCTCTTGCTACTAGCTGCTCGCTAATTCCTGCTATCAGCTGTGTCCTGTTTATCCACCGCCAGTGGGTCGCATGTGCGGTGTCATCAACAGCCCCTCCCGTTGGGGAAGGCCGCCTCGTTCTGTTTAAACTAAAAGGGTTCCGCCAGTATGTCTACCCTACGAGGCGGAAAATTGGGCACCTCAGATCAACTCGCCAATCTGGCTCTGTGTGTCTAAACACTCGCAGCTTGCCGGCAAAACAGCCCAACATTCACGGAAAATCTGGCAGTGTAAAAGGGGCTACAGTCGAATAGGGAACCCCAAGGGGTCTAGACGCTGGTGGTGGTAGAGGTGGTGAAGATGAGATGAGAAGAAGATTAGAAGATGGACAAGTGCTGATGATGTGGATGAGTCGAGGAATGAGCCTTTGTTGAGCTCGTCCTGGACTCTGGATACGATGGCTGGAGGTGAACGGGATGGAGGAGAGTGTCTGTCTAAAATGTCAGCTGACAGCAGCAGAGGAGAGAGCAGATTTAAAATTTTGCAGTAGCATCCTGATTGGCTGATAGAGATTGTAGCGAAGTTTGATTGGATAACTAGAAGAGTGAACACCCATAGTCAGCTGATTAGAGGAAGCAGTGGGAGCTGGAGGGAGAGAATTGTGAATGGACGAGCACAGAGAAAGTCTTCCTGATTGATCTTACGCTGCGCTTCGTTGCTGAGAAGAGCGGTTGTTTTTTACCAAGACGTTGCTGCATTTCCTGCCAGAGCAGTGTCACAGAAAGCAACCGTCTTTTTTTACTGTGACATCGCTGCATTTCCTGCTGGGATACTGCCACCAAAAGCAGATATTTTACAGTTTTTCTCCATTAGTTTGGCTCATTTCTTGAAAAAGAAATTACATTCTCAAAACTGTAAGATCATTTGGCAAAACAGTCTTACAGTTCAGCACAACACCATAGCTCACTTGCAAAAGCTCATATCTCTCCCAAAACGGTTCACTCATGCTTCAAAACTAAATTCCTTTCCCATATAAATAGTCAGTGCCACCAAAATGCAAAGATCCTTTCTCAATTGCTTTGGCTCATTTCTTGAAACAGACCGGACGTTCTCAACACTCTTGGTGCTTTTGCCAAAATAACCTGGATGGTTCGGCACAACACCATGGTTCACCTGCAAAAGCTCATATGTCTCCCAAAACAGTTCACTCATGCTTCAAAACTAAATTCCTTTCTCATATAAATAGTTAGTGCCCCCAAAATGCATCGTCCCTTTGGCATTGTGTAAGCGCTGCAAGTCAGAATGTTTAGATGTTTTGTCACTATGGCAGAGGACCATTGAAATATCCCTCATGTCCACCTCTCAGTCTTAGCCCAGTCCTTCATTGACAATGGTTACTGTGCTAGTTTTTTTGTCTAGCTAACAGAATACAATTGTGTATAAAACTGAAAAAAAAAAATAAAAAAAAAAATAGGATTTTACCGTAAGAGTAGCCTCCAAGGTTTGACATCACACATTGCACTCATACTGCCAAGGAAATTGTAACCATTTGTATTCACACACATAAAGTAACTTAAACTTAGTAAAAAGAAAATGTATACAGCATAATATACTGTAATATAAACACATAAACAAAAAACAAGGAAAATTATATGTAGCCTACAGTGCTGTAAATAAAGCTGGAGTTTCACAACTAACACTTCTTCACTGGTCGCTGTCCTCACCCTCCCTCTCCTGGCCACCGTCCTCACCCTCCTGGCCATCCACACATTGCTGTCTGTCTGGCCACAGATTCTTGTCCACATCACAGTGTATATTCTCCCTTGCGATGCAATGAGGGAAGAAACGGCGTGCATGTCGCAACCATCCCCTACACTAATCTCCTGTAATATCTTCACACGCAGCGTCCATTGCATGGAGCAGGGACCTCTGATTTTGAGCCTGATGCTCATACACTCTCCACCTCCAAGCGGAGAAATACTCCTCAATAGGATTGAGGAAAGGAGAGTAAGGTGGTAGGAACACCATGACCATCCTTGGATGAGTAGTGAACCAGGCCCTGATGAGCGGGCCACGGTGGAAATTCACATTGTCCCACACAATGACATAGTTTGGTAGGTGAGGCCCTACGAGACCTCTCTCATTTTCAGGGATCAAATCAGAATAAAGGCGGTCCAAGAAGATGAGGAGCTTCTGTGTATTGTATGGGCCAAGACTGGGGATGTGAGTGGCCACACCATTCTCAGAAATGGCAGCACACATAGTTATATTGCCCCCACTCTGGCCTGGGACATCCACTGTGGCCCCTCCTTCGTTAGTCAAGTTCTAGTTTCACCTGACTGTCAGTTAATCAATTTATCAAATGTTCCAAGAGATTCATATATGGTATTCACGGTATTATGTTCTTGACTAATTTTGACAATTGAACAGACTGTTGTGCATGTGATAACTTATACAATGAAATGATGCTGACATGTTTTGGAGAGAACAACCATTAGACTGAGAATCAACAGTCAGTTTAGATCAACAAGATCTATTCACTTGGAAATTGTGCTAACTGTAGGCTACCTGTACTTAATCATTTGCAAAGATGTACTGAGACATTGAGACATGTACTAAGACATTTGAAATGAATGAGAAATTCAATTCTGTTGTGAACAACTGCCAAGTGGTTTGGAGGTTTGTCCATGTTATTTTGAGAATGTAATTTCTGTTTCAAGAAATGAGCCAAACCAATGGAGAAAAACTGTAAGTCAAAACATGATCTTTTCTCAACCATATCCAGGTGTTTTTTTGTGCCTTAACCACATGTTAACCACCAATAAGTTTGAATGTATTCGCTAAACAACAGCGTGCAAATAAAACGTACAATAACCAACATTTATTCTGGGTTACAGAGAGAGACATGAACTAACCAGAGTAGCTGAGAGTCTGAAGACTGTTACACAACAAGCAGTCTAATAAATTACTGTTCACAGGTATTAATTAGTCAGTGTATTACCACTGAAAAAAGCAATTAAGAGTGCATTATTTTTTGTGAGTAATGAGCACTGAAAAGTACAGACAAGTATATTGAATATAATGGTCATTTGTCATTAATGTGGCCACATTAGCTCTTGTTTATATGCAGGTATGTGCAACAGTATCATGGAAAAAATGGTGCTTAACAACAGTGAGATTGTTTTACTGAACACAATAAGTAACATGATGATTAGTGACCAAGCAATTACAGCATGTGTAGAAGTATAGGCAGTGTTTTACCATGAAAACAAATATATATATATATATATATATATATATATATATAGTATTATTCTGCATTATTACCATTGTGTAGTGTCAAAGGCAGGCGTTTCTGCTGCTAGTGTTTCCCTGAGAAGTCCAAAGTGCATGTAGCCTTTAGAAACACTTTAAAAACTTTAAAATCAAGACATTGCAGCACCTGACGAGGTAACTGTTGAGTCACTGATATTGATCAACCACCCTATTGCCACCACAGATTTATTTGGATCATTTTGTGCTATGGGACAGTAAAGGTCTTATTCATTGTACCTTTGAAACCTCCCAGATTTAATTTGGTTGTGCAGATAATTGGTTTTTCTGCAGGTACCACCGCAGGCCTGGTGCCGGCGTACACAGCAATCAGTAGCTATAGCCCATTCAGTCCAGTCCATTTGATTCAAACTATCCGTTTGACTCAGAAACTCTAATTAGGACAAGAGCGGACTGTTATTCCAGAGCACAAAACTGATGCAACGGTCCTCTAAGGAATCCTCATCATTCCCTCAGGTGTTTCTGAAATCTCTAGCTGTAATATTCCTGTAGGGATATTTTTGGTCGCCTGGGCAGTCTCCTTTTAAAATATATTACACAATCACTGTGCTTCTGTTTCATGAATCTGAAACAAAATGTAAAATCCAATGCGAGGGCTCATGCTTGTGAAATAATCAGTACTGCTGACAGTGTAAATATCACTCACTGATTCTTTAAAGAGCTCGTCTTCATAGTCGTCTCTCCGTATTTTGTACTCACCTAAGGCATTAGACGAGCTCCTTTCTAGTCTGCAACCATGTAGGCAACCTCCCACCCAACACACACACATCTTGCACACTCACCTCTTGCACTTCATTGAGCATCCACCTCAGTCAGCACCAGGGGGAGTTGTGAGGTCACTAATGATAAGAGGTGATAGCGAGAGGATAGAGGGTGCCTTATTACACACAAGTTTAGATGCACTTTGAAGTGAAGCCAGAGCTGCAACACAGCTACATCTGTTGACTAAACCCCTCCTGGATCTTATTAAAACACACACAGTGAGCAAATCCAGCATGCTAAATTCATTCAGCATTTGAATTTGAAAGACGTAGTCGAGTGACATGTCATAGTAATGCTCTCCCTGCAAGCCGGAACATGCATTTATTTCTAATTCACCCTTTCGTTCATCACTGCATTGACGATTTTAACCCAGCGTGATGGCAAACTCTGTGTGTATAAATTAATCATTGATATTGTAACAGCTAGTTTCCTTTGTCTGATTTTTTTTTTTTATAAGAACCTCATTTAAAACACGCTGATGAAGTCATTAAAGTTGGAGACCTCTGACCTTTTAACCTTGACAGTGAGATGGAAAGTCATGTTTTGCTTCTGTGGACAGCAGCAAAGTTTCATTTAGTCAGCGTCATTTGTCTGTTTGACAATGAATTGCACAATAGTGCATGACAATGTGGCAAAAATCAGTATCTTTGATTTGAACACAATTCATATATTGGAGTTACCTTTCTGACTGTCACCACTCCCTCCCTGTCTTTCATTTGGCACCACAGCTGCATGAAGGGGTGGAGCCGTCCTCCCTCTCTGTCCTCCACATTCTGTGTGTGGTCCACATCCTCCTCCTCTTCATCATCATCCACCTGAATATTACTATTCTGACCTGTTGGACGTGAGCTATCTGAGTTATGAAATGCTCCTGTGAGCCCTGTTCCTCTGTCTTGTTGTGGCTGTGTCCCGTCGCCACATTTTCTTCACTGATTCTTGGTCTAACGTCTCTGAAGGCTCTCATGGATGCGAAAAACACAGAAAATCAAACCAGTTCCGAAAATTTTAAATGCCAGATGGCAAAAGTGATTGACGCAACTATTTTTTCAGCTGCCTCACACCCGTGTGTAAACTTCTGCTTGATCATTCGTTTGACCCTGAAGCGTTATACACTCCAGCCCACTTGATGGCGATAATGCTCCTTTATGTGGGTGTGGCCAACCGGCAGGAAACCATTGCAATGTAATGGGACACAGAAAAGAAGCAGAAGAAGAAGGTTGGTGTTGTGTTTAAAGACATCGTACTGCGAAGGTTGTTTATAAGCGAGTAATCCATTGTGCAGTTATTTAAACTTATTACAAAAATTTTTCATCCGTTCTCCTCCAGGAGCGTACACAGCACTGTCAAGCTGGCACTTTCACTGAGCTAAAAGACTACAGTGACTATAACCTTGTCGTAAACAACCCCCTTTCCGTTTCCGTTGGCGGATTACTACCAACGGACAATGAGGCTTCCTATAGAAAATCAATGGGGTAGACAAAATGTCAAATAAATCATCACAGAAACCACAGTTTGCTATGATTTTTATGTCAGAACATCAACGAACACCACTGACCACTCGGTGAGTTTCATGGTTTTGAAAACGAACATTTAGGGTGGATTTAGGGACAGGCTCACACATGGCCATAGGCAGCAGTGTTAGGCCAGGCAGGGGAAAGTCAAATTCTCCGAAAATGAGCGATCGTCACTATTTTGGTCTTAGCCACTCTATTTCATCATAAACAACCCAGAAATGGGGCTCAAAGTGCAAAATACCAGACTTCCCCTTTAAGTGTCAGTCCACTTGGGAGCAGCCGCTGAGTCAAGTGCGACACCTAGTGGTAAAATTCAGTATATCAATCTGGTGTTCGACTTCATATTAAACCGGTTTAAACATTTTTACACCAGCCACACCCTAGCCTCAAATGATGTCACTTGAGTTGGCGTCAGTTTGGGCTGAAGACTACAAATTTGAAAATGAAAAAAATCTGGAAGTGTGGCACTAGAAAGAAGTCTTTCCAGACCTCTGTATCCCGCTTCTCATCTCTGCAGCTCGAGGCTTCATTAGCAGCTACACTTGAATCCAGCTGCATTGTGGGTAATGTAGACTCTTGCTTTTGTCAAGAAAGTAGACTACAGTAGAATAAAAAAGACAATATCTGTGGTTCTGCTGCATCGCTAATGATCCTTTTTGCTTTTTAAACTGTCCATCATGAGTCTGACACTGTTGCAGGAGTGCAAAGCTGAATCAGTGGAGCACTTTGAAGTTTCAGTCAGTGCTGCAGTGTTTTATACATCAAACAAAATATTTCATATGTGTAAAACAGAACCTCAGAGTAACTTATTCTGAGCATATTAATACCATTTTGTAACAAGATATCACAATATGATCAAATCACCTTGATGCACAAATTAAAGGTGATAAAATACAACGCTAAATGCATTACGTGAAAAGGATTTTACATCCTATCATCACACAAATATTACACTTGTTGCAGTCTAAATATTAAAATGTGTATGTTTTTAAAGCAGAAATAATTGTGGAGCACAGAGAACAACTCTTAGACTCTAATGTAGGAAGATGTAATAGTTACATGAATAAATAAAATGTTGGCTTTGCAGATTTTTTATATGCAAAAACTTTGCCAGGATTTTTTTTAGTGACTTGTCTATAATGTCTCATGTGGGTGGGGTTGTGTTGGAGCAATCAGTGTTTTTTTAAAATCCTGGCTGCAGTCCTGAACCACCCAGTTTAACAGACCACAGCTAGTATGTTCTGAATCATGTGGTCACAAGATATTTAACAAAGGATCACAGACATGCTAATAAAAGACATAAAGCAATGAATATGGAATGAGATTAGATATAAACAGGGAGAGCAGAGAACAGAGGACTGAAGGTGGAGAATCATCAGCAGTCGATACACATAAACACACCTACCACCTACATCCACACAGAAACATCCAGCAGCACAGTCACCAAACAAAAGTCTTGTCCTTGGCAGCGCTGTGGAGGCGTTTGTTTGGACCTGATGGAAGGAGGGTGAAAACGTGAGCGTGGGGTGATGCGGTGTGTTCAGGGCCTCGCTGGTGCTTTTTTTGCATGCGACACACAATGATTTCTTTTAAAGGAGTCTGTTCCTGCCAGCGACTACAGACTGGGTACAGTAGCAGATGGAGGAGGCGAGGCTCTGCAGAAAGGGGAGCAAGGTGTGACTGAGTGGGTTTGTGGATGTTGTCAGTCCTGTTATGGTTGTGTTTACGGTGTGTTGATAAAAAACTCTGTTCCAGAGCTCAAACCAATGAACCGTGACACAAATCTGTGATGTCAGCAAGATGTACGACTCAGAGCTGTTTTATGTGTGGCTTCATATAAGGCTTGTTTGAGCTGTTACACCCAAATGAGCTTTTTTTTTATAGTAGTGCTTAGAGTTATGAACCAGAAAATCATCCTGGGCACTGAAACCTTCACCTCGTCCATCACTTCAAAATTGACTCCCAGTAGACGTTAATGTGACAATACAGGGCAGGCCTTCTCCTCTTCAGCTGCGCAAAAGAGACATTAGATGCTCACTGGGACCTCTTTAGCAAGACCATAACTATAATATATATTGGAGGGGACACATCTGCCCCAATATTCAAAAATATCCCCCTTAATATATTATTTTAAAAATGCTATGCTACAACAGGCAACCACACAATTATAATCATAAATAAACTTAACAAAGTGCCATTATTATTACTGCTGATTCTAAAGGTGTGTTGACACAGACTCTGATGAGAATTTTGGTGTTGCATTACTCGTGCATTTACAGCTGCTGGAGTGTCTTTGTAACCGTCACATATTCGCCCACGACAGCTGTGCTAACGAACCAGGAGAAGCAGCTAAAGGCTGGCTTCGTTTGCAGTAAAGTACAACCAAGAGCTGAAATAAAGTGACGTAAACAAGGTAAATACTGAGGCTCCATGCTCTGAATCAGGGTGAACCAAGACGGTAACACTCTTATTTTACATGTTGTCATGGCAGCACAACACCACTTCACTCCATTCATCATTTTCAGCTGGATCGTGGGGGCAGCAGGACAAGCAAAGTATTCCAGATGTCCCTCTCCCCAGCAACACTTTCCAGCTCCTTCTGGGGGACCCCGACGTGTTCCCAGGCCAGATGAGATATGCAATCCCTCCAGCGTGTTCTGGGTCTGCCCCGGGGCCTCCTACCAGTGGGACGTGCCTGAAACACCTCAAACAGGAGGCGCCCAGGAGGATCCTGATCAGATGCCCGAACCACCTCAACTGACCCCTTTCCGATGCGAAGGAGCAGCGGCTCTACTCCGAGCTCCCCCCAGATGTCCAAGCTCCAGCCACCCCATGGACGAAACCCGTTTTGGCCGCTTGTATCTGTGACCACATTCTTTCTGTCATTACCCAGAGCTCATGACCATAGGTGAAGGATGGTACATAGATGGACCAGTAAATTGAAAGCTTTGCCTTCCAGCTCAGCTCCCTCTTCACCACAACAGTGATCCATCCCATGCTCCATTCTACCCTCACTCGTGAACAAGACCCTGGAATACTTGAACTCCCTCACTTGGGGCAGTAACTCACTCCCAAACTTTAGGGGGCAATCCACCATTTTCCGGCAGAGAACCAGGGCCTCAGATTTGGAGGTGCTGACTCTCACCCCCAAATTCCACCAGATGCGTGTTGGTTGCGTCTGCGCTCCGGAACAGCAGCGGAGCCGCTAGGATTCAATTCTAGTCAACGTGTGCTTCCATCGGCTGCAGCTGTGCTGCGTTCCGGCTCCGTCACAGCTGCAGCGCTCTGGAGCCCTCCGCAACGGATACGCAGGACTTCTATTTTTGCTGGACGCCGGAGCACAATGCAGCAATTCAGCACAGAGCAGATCGTGTGGGGCAGGAAGCAGAAACAAAATGAAATATCCGGTTAATTTTCAAAATAAAATACACATATTTCCCTGCACTACACTTTGAAAACGTCATAATGGGCGGAGGCAGGCCTGAAGTCAAAAGGTCAGAGGTTTAAAGACGTCATTTCACCCCGTTGACACCATGGACGAGGAGATGCTAATCATGGAGGTGCACCAAGATGTCTTCCTACTACTGCTCTGGTTTTGTGGTTCTGTTTATAGAAACTACATCTTGTTATATCACGGGATTATGTGTGAATTCACGAGATTTCGTTGGTCCTTGTTGACTCCCGCTGTCCGGTGGAGCTGCACCATTCCACACAGCAAACGCAGCCGATGGGGGTTGACGGACGGCGGAGCACGCAGCGAATAACCAGCACAGCCATTCCGCAACGGACACGCATCCAGTGGAATTCCAGCGTCATTCCGACCGTTTCATGCTCAGCTGCAAACCGCCACCACATCACTCCTTCTGTAGTTAACTTTCCACAATATTTGTCCTCCATATCTGATTCTCACCAAAGTCAGGGGAATCTGACGAGATCAACTAGATCTCAATGCTGAAAGTTTTTCATGACAGAGTGTCACACACATTTCTCGCTGAAACAGAAAAATTTCAACTGCTGCAAATACATACAAATAGCAAAAAGTTTACATCTTTGTGTAGCCTCATTTACGTTGCCTGCTGCAAATTGGCATCTGTTTGTGTCTGTTTGCATCTTTGCATTGACTCTCACCATGCAAAACACTTGCATTGCATTCAGTGTAAATACACCATAGCATTATAGTGCAGTCCTGCGGTTGGTTTGTCCAAGTGGTGTTGCCGTACCCTGTACCTAGAAGCTGTTACTTGACTACTGTGAGTAGGCAGAATCCATGTCAAACACTGTGCTGTCTCTCCGGAAAGCTTTATCAATCCCCAAGGGGAAACCCATTTGTCACCAGAAGCAACTCAACTGGTACAGTACACAACAAATACAAGTGCAAAATACAACAAATGAATAATATCATAAAAAGCCATTTGAGACATACTCAGCAGCTGAGATCACATCTGAAAGTGTTCATTAAAAAATCTGACAGCTGCTGGAACAAACGACCTTCTGAGTTGTTCAGAGGAACACTGAGGCATCCTGAGTCGCTCGCTGATTGAGCCTCTGAGTCACTTAAGAAACACTGTGTAGTGGATGGCCTTCATGATACACAACTGTTTTCAGTTTGGCCCTGTATTTGATTACTATCAGATTTATTAGTAAATGAAAAACTAGAATCTAATATGAGTGTTAGGTATGCTACATCACTGTCAGCTGTGAGAGTTTTTGTTAAGTGTTATAAAAAGTCAAATGTTATGCAAGGGGGGTAGGTTTCATCTCAACACTGCAGGTCACACTTATGAAATGGGGCTATTGGAGGTCCTCCACCAGAAAATTTTGACCATCAAACACTTTTTTATGCACCAACTTTCTTTTCTGCATCAATTTATGATCTAAATCAGGGGCGGATTATCAGACAATGGGCCCGTGGGCACAGATTTGTTGCTGTGTCTCGTGTGTGACAAAGATTGGATGATGAGAGACTCACTGTTGAGGTCGAGAAATATTCTGAGCTAAACGACCCACAATCCCGTCATTAATAAAGACAATGGCCAAAAAGATGTTGCCTGGTGAGTCATAGCTCTGGAGATCAGCTCTTCAGGTGAGAAATCAAGTTTAATTAAGGGCTGTCCACACATGATTTTAGGCTAATGCAGAGGTGGAGGACGCACAGATCTTTCAGTAAAAGAAGTAATAACTTTGTGTGGTCGTCTGTTAATGAGCTGCAGTGCGATGCATACGGTGTGTGCTAGGGCCGGCACTTGACATGTGTCACATGACACACCATGTTGCCGGTGTGTTTTAAGCTTTAGGCCGCTGTGGCTGTGCTCAGTTGGCCCTGTTCAGTAGTCCTTCCATAAAGTAAATGTCTTTATTTTTGTCAAAATAAAAGTCCCCCCTTTGAATTCGACAAGTATGATTTTATGAATGGTTATCTTCTCATAATATTATGATAAATTCTGGTACAAACGTTAGCATGTATAAGCATATAATCCATGCATTACGAACCACACTAGCAAACAGTGAACATTCTGAATATATTCTATACAGTAACGTTAAAGTCAGTGCATTATTTTGCATTGGAACTGTAACGATGGGGGTGTGGGACCCCAGACTCCCTGTCAGATTTGGTCCCCCCGTGATGACTCCATGGCTACAGCCTGGATCTTTAGTATTGTTTTCTTCAAACTTGCTGAATCACAAATGAGCTATTTTTAGGACCATAATACTGACATTAACTTAAAAGTCCTACCTGCCCTTTCCATATTCCAGGTTCACTGTAAGTAAGGTGTTTATGTAATTAGCATATCAATGGTTCCAGCTCCATACTTAATAAATCACTCTTCAGTGCAGATGCACTCATTTTAAAAGAAATTACCAGCTGCTATACAGACTAGTCAGAAAATGACTAATGATGTGTTCTACTTTGAATACAAGATTAATCAACTATGACTGGTGTTCATTAAAGGACAGAATGCAAGCAAACAATGATGTATTTCAGCTAAAGGAAGCAGTGCCTTAGAGGACGAGGGTGACACTCTCTAATAGTCCTTGCAGCCTTGTGAGGCAGGTATATGGCAGTTCGGCAGGATGCTGGAGTACCAGAGTCCCTGGTGGCTGCAAGGGCAGACGGAGCAGCAGTCGGATGAACCGTGGCTGCTGCCCAAGTACTTATATTCTACTGTCACTGCAGACCATCCAGCCTGTGGTGCAGTGCTAACTTTTTAGTGAATGCAGCAGACTATAGAATTTCTCCAAAACAGACAGCAGCAGGCTCGGAGGCTGATTCAGCTGTTTGAAACAAAAAAACAAAGTACATTTACTCCAGGGCTGCACTCAACGACAATGTTGAGGTACTTGTGCTTTACTGTAGAAGTTCCATTGTATGTTACTTTGTACTTACAGCATGTTACTCTGCAGATTCAGAGCTTACACTCTCAGAAATAAGGGTTCCATAAGGGTTCCTACTGTAGGGACGACCAAGAAGAATTTTCTTCTTGTGAACCCTTTTTTGAAGAAAGGGATCTTTGTAGTTGTGAACCATGAGTGTTGTGAGTTATGCTCGATTACATCAATAGCGACCCTTTAGAAACCTCATGAAGTCCAAGGCTGCTGGATGTGGTTCCCTTAAGGTGTGGACACACCAAACTGACATCAAAGAACTAGCGGCGACGGAAGCCAACTGTTGCGTTGTCTCCTTCGCCTCAAGTCGCCCTGTGTCAGTTGCATTTGAACACACTACACGGACTACATCCAACGGCTAAGTAGCATGTGCATTCTGCGCCTGCATGAGAGAGAGCAGAGTGAGAGAGTGGTACGTCCTGTCAGCCGAGGGGTTTCCTATCTGTGCAGCCGAGCACTGCAGCACCTCCACAGACTGTTACATCCAGACGGTCCCAGTGTTTCCTCCGCAGGCTCCACTTCACTCAGCTGCCCGACAAACCTGCTGCTTCTTCCCACTTTAACCTGAATAACAAACCAGGGCTCGGTGCTCCGGTTGGATCCAAACGGAGAGCCGGGGCTAGCTCAGGGACTAGCGGAGGTTAACTATGCTTCCCTCTGGTCATGCTGCGGCTAACGCTCCGCTAGCCGCTCCCAGCTAGCTCCAGTTTGTTATTCAGGTTAAAGTGGGAAGAAGCAGCGGATCTGTCGGGCAGCTGAGTGAAGTGGAGCCTGAGGAGGAAGCACCAGTTAACCCCGGTTTCACTACGGGCAGATTCACTCGCTACAGGGGCGAGGAAATAAAACCTGAACAGCCAATCAGAGTGATCTCTCTCACCGACAAGCTCCGCCGCTGATTCAACTTGCTCAATCGGCTGAAAAGCCGCCGACAGTGCAGGACACACCGCAAAAACTAAGCTGACAGGCGCTCACCGACGGCCCGACTTTGGTCAACAGCTGACCGTCGGCTTGGTGTGGGGCCTTTAGCCCCAAGCTAACCTTTCATGCATTAATTTTCTGTAACCGCTTATCCCGTTGGGGGTTGCGGGGACATTGGAGCCTATCCCAGCTGACATTGGGCGAGAGGCGGAATACACAGGTCACCAGACTAAAACAGCTGACACATAGAGACAGACAACCATTCACGCTCATATTCACACCTACGGGCAATTTAGAGTCACCAATTAACCTGCATGTCTTTGGACTGTGAGAGGAAGCTGGAGCACCTGGAGAAAACCCACGCTGACACAGGGAGAACATGCAGACTCTGCACAGAGGGCTTCAAGTGAAGCCTTTATGGAGGGTTCTACCAAGAACCCCAAAAGCTTTCTCCTACAGGGACAAACCGAAGAACCCTATGAGTTTACAAACAAATAATTTGATCAGCTTAAAAAAAGTTTATGGAGTAAACTAACCAACAGTTTGGAAAATTAGCTGCACCTTGACCAACATTAAAAAGCATCAGTGATACAAAGATCCAGTAATATACAGTTTATACTCTGAAAGGTGGAGTACTTTTTTGTAATTGATTTAAATACTCCTTCCACCACTGAATCCAAGTGAAAACTAAAATTGCACATCATTAATAACGACAATGTTTTGGGGAAACTTTGGAGTTGTAGATTTATGATTCATGCAGACAGATTATTCATACAGATCCAGAGTGCATATGAGGTTCCCTGCAGTTGTAGACGTTGATGTATCAGTTTTTGGATCATGCACAGTAAAATACTTAAAGCTACTGTGGGATACTTTTTTGACTTTTGCCGAATGATGGAATAAATAAAACAAAACACTGACAGTGTGTCTTGATGGGCCGAAAGCAACACAGACTTTACCAATATTCACTGGGATGGTGTCTTTCATAAAAAAAAAGAATGATTTGTGGCTTTACGTGGTTAAAAAATAAAATAATTTAATTCTTTTCACCCTCAAAACTAATTCAAATGTGTCGACCAACAGTCTCACACATCATGAACTGATAGAGTTAATATCATGGATGACTTGTAGGATAACTATGACTTCTTAAAAAGGAAAACTGAGTTACATATTGTGTGTGTGTGTGTGTGTGTGTGCGCTCATCTACTCTGCAGTTAATACCCTGGAAAAATGACAGACAAAGCAGAGAAGATGGAGCGTGACCAATGAATTACTGATGCTTGTGTCAGTGTTTTCCATCTCACTGTGGGGGCAGTTTTATTTTTATGTTTCTGCGGTCCATCTAATCCTTTCACTCGTGTAATCTAAACAAGATGTCTGGAGATACCGACCTGCTCCTCCTCATGTGTTGAAGGAAAGGCCTTGAGCTGCGGGCCTTCCCCCGAACTGTTGAGGGAGAGATTTGCTCGTAAGTCCAAACAGGTGGGGGAAACCTGCACCGAGCTGAAGGTTGAATAGATTAAAAGGATTTATGAGAAGCACTATTTAAGTAACGAAGAGGACGCCTGCAGGTTGACAGCTGCTACAGATGTTCACAGAGCAATAGAAGAAACAAGACGTGTAACTGAGGGTCCAAGCAACAACGGAGCTCTACAGGTACGTTTCCTGTTCAACATTCATGTAGTTCACATGCAAACTGATGATTCTGCTGTAAAGTTTAATAATATAATTAGACGTATGCAACTGATTTGAACTTTTATCAGGCTTAGTTTTTCTGTTAAAACAATTTTTTGAGCACCACAAACAAAATTACATTCACCTCAGTTGTATTGGGGTGGAAAACTCAGCGACGGATGTGCCTGAGTTTTGACAAATAAAAGCAAATTTATCTCAGTGGTTAGAGAGATGTCATCCAGGTGAATTAACCCTTTAAGTTCTGATAGAAGTTTTACAGGTGAATAAAAATCTGAAGAACAGAATTTCTGTTGATCGAGCCACTCTGCCAATGTATGTGTAGCACTGTCATATATACATATGTAAAATGACCCAAATATGTATGTACTGTTACCTTTAGATTTATACAACAAAAATGAAAGAAATACGCAAAACCAAATATATGTACATTATTTGCCCAGAAGTCCCAAACAAAAATTCAAACACACACTATTTGTTGATCATCTTATTTTTAATTTTTTGAAATAAAATATATTTAAAGGTACTGTATAATTTATTAGTGTAGATTTAAAAAGCCTAGCTGCTCTGCTCTGTTAGACATTACCTAGACAATATTTCATTCTCTCCATGTAACTGCAGAGGTGTTAGAAGTAGATGCAACTTTAAGGAGACACAAAACCTAAATATCTCCCGTAGGTCTTTAACCACCTTTCACCTACGAGCTCCTGAATGACTGAGTCACCATTATGCCTGTAAAAGTCACAAAGCTTTAATCCATATTAACTTATTGGCTCCTCTGACGTGGTTTAAAGTATCTGACGTGAGACCTGCGGACGATGCAGCTGGTTGTCATGGCAGCAGTGCTGGCACTGGTGGGGGCGGGGCCGGGCTGCCACTCCGACTGTCATCTGACCAGCATCAGCATCCCTGTGGAGAGCTGCGGCCACACCGAGTACATCTACACCACCATATGTGAAGGACAGTGTTACCACAAGGTGATGGGTGATTCTGAACACACAAACAGCACCTGTGCATTCTCTCTGCCTGTATGCTTGTTAAACTCACCTCCGTTACAGAGTATATACCTGTCACAATATGATTGCTGTTATAGTGTTTGGAAAGGTATTGATTACTCTCTATGTTGGGACTTTTTATAAAGTCAAAACAAGTAAAAACCTTTTCAAATCTGAAATGTGCACTAATGTAAAAAGGACCTGTTGCATGTTTCCTGTAAAGCTGCTTCTTGAAACAGCTTCCAGGTTTATGAACATTACTGACATGAACTATCCTGATTTATATATGGTCAAATATTTGTTCAAGCGCAGATTATAGCAGTTTACAGTCATGTCTTCTTTTAGAGATTTTATGATCACTTTGTCTCCATTTGAACCATGCATTGTCTCTTTGTTATCATGGATGATCATCTGTAAGCACTCAAACACACACACACTGTGTGTACTACCGTACCATACTACACAAACTACCATACGATATAGTATTCCAGAAAAAGATTTAGTATGTCCCAATACATAGTATGTCAAATGCAGTATGCCAGAAATACCAGGATGTTCTACTACATGAGGTCTGATTGAGTTTTTTTACGATACACATCGACTGAGCCACCAACAGATGACAGCTGATCGACAGCTGCCAGAAGTCACAATGATGGATAACGGCGCATTCAAGTAACTGATGACCAGTCGAATAGTAATAATTGGAATACTGATTGTTTAAGTGAACAAACTAATCATAAAGATTACCAACAACAACAGGACATAACTATAAAAATAACTGACTGAGAAATGCAGATGTAATTTCACTGTGGTAAATACAATCTGTTAGAATCTACAATCAGTTATAACTTTAAAGTTAAACTACATACATTGCAAACTAACAAAGAGCAAGTGACATTTGTTTTATCTCCAAGGTAACAGATATAAATGCAAGAGGGTCAAAGTTCATGCTGTGATGTTATGAGACAGTAGTGTGTCCTGATTGTGTGCATACTGCATGCAACAGTACATACTTTTTAAGGGCAGCTGCAGCACCTACTAGAAATAAAAAGTATCCGATTTGGAACACACCCACACACAATTTCACATTCAAAGGGCCATGTTGTCACTTAATCTTTGGTTTTATATTTTCTGTACTGTTATGTGTGCAGGCAGAAGTCAGCAGAACTTCAAATGCTCTGAAGTAAAGTTCCTTTTGTTCTGATTTGTCATGTTATCACGAGTCACCTACTCATTTGTTGAATCATTCACTGTCGTCTGTTGGTGTTGGTTGAAAGGATCCGGTCTACATTGGCCCTGATGACTGGGCTGAACAGAAAGTCTGCAACGGGGACTGGACCTATGAGGTGAAACACTTCCAAGGATGTCCAGTGGGCGTCACCTACCCTGTGGCCAGAAACTGCAAGTGCACGGCGTGTAACGCAGGAAACACGTACTGCGGGCGCTTTCCTGGAGACATATCCAGCTGTCTGTCCTTTTAAAGAAACCTGTCCGTCCTACATTGACTTATCTTTGTGTCACATGACTTGATATTAAAATAAACAGGTATCACTGAAGTTTTGCCTGTTTTTTCATTATATTTTAAATTTTTCCTTTGATATCTCAGCTGTCTTTAATCAAAATCATCAGTCACACATTTCAACCTGCTCTGTTCTGTCGTCGTTAACGCCTCCGACAATTTGTCAACACTGATGAAATGTCACAAGTCAGCGCAGGAGAAATTGTCTGTAGATGTAGCAGCCAGATAGCAGAGTGACTTTAAAGTCATAAAGGCCGATGGAGAGATTAAATGTCCCACCAACAGTTTCCCTCTTTGTCCCCAACAAAGTGACTGACCCCTAAAATTCAATAATCCTGCCATCCAAGTTTTCATGCTGAGAAGGGGAGGTCATCCTATAAGGAAAAGAGCAGGCCTCACCTCTTTCCTGACAGGTGGAAATGAAAATATAGAGGTTGCAGTATATCCGAAAGCTCCAGTAAAGCACCTGCTGATCAGTGGCTCTCTTCTGTAGGCAACACTAAATTTAGAAACAGCTCAGCAGGCAAAATCTTGCGTATTTGTTTCTGCACTTGAGCCATTATTGCAATGGGTCCTAATGTACGATGATGCTGCCACTTCTTATTTTCCTCTGCACTGTTGTTAAAGGAAGAGTGCAACATTTTGGGAATGTGCTTTTCACCTTATAGCCGAATGTTAGATGAGAGGAGCTGTTCCACTGTGTGTCCACTAAAGATAAACCTAGGAGAGCGTTAGCTTAGCTTAGCATAAAGGCTGGACAAAGGGAAATAGCTGCAGTTTAGCCATTTGGGTGGATGGATGGATGGATGGATGGTAGGTAGGTAGATAGGTAGATGGACAGATAGAAAGATAGGTAGGTAAGTCGATAGATAGATAGGCAAGTAGGTAGGTCGATAGAGAGGTCGATGGATGGATGGATGGATGATAGATAGATAGATAGATAGATGGACAGATAGATAGATAGATAGATAGATGGACAGATAGAAAGACAGGTAGGTAAGTAGGTCAATAGAGAGGTCGATAGGTAGGTAGGTGGATGGATGGATGGCTAGATAGGAAGGTAGGTAGGTTGGTCAGTAGATGGATAGAAGGTAGATAGGTAGATGGACAGATAGAAAGATAGGTAAGTCGATAGATAGGTAAATAGGTAGGTAGGTAGGTCGATAGAGAGGTGGATAGATAGATAGATAGGTAGGTAGATAGATAGATAGATAGATAGACAGATAGATAGATAGGTCAATCAATAGATAGGCAGATGGACAGATAGAAAGATAGGTGGGTAGGTAAGTAGGTTGATAGAGAGGTCGATAGGTAGGTAGGTAGGTAAGTCGATAGGTAGGCAGGTAGGCAGGTAGGTAAGTAGATAGGTAAGTCGACAGACAGACAACACACCACTAAAAACGTACAATTTATCAATATATATGATGCCTTCTGGAGCTCTTTTGTTTTCTCATACAGCCCAGAATAATTTAGAATTTTTCAAATACCTTCGACTTTGTGTCATTCAGATAATAATGTATGCTGATGTTGTTTCTCCTGCTATGCTATTCCCCACAGATATCTCATTGAGTAAATGTTCCTTTGGAAGCCTAATATTCAGTTCAGAGTATTGAAGCCCATATTTACTTGGCATTGTCGGGGATCTTTGATTTGCATTTAGCGCAGTCCAGATTATTACGGGATAGATTTGAATGTAGCAGATGTGTTAAATAAACATTCATTCTGTGAGCTCTGCTCCACCATGATATAACAAAAATAAGTTTAAAGATTAGTGTTTACACCATCCGGACCCTAAAAATAGTAACATCAGACCATTTTTGCCCCTTTCTAGGTGGCAGGAGTGAAAATGAGTCATCCTCAACTCATTTGTTGTGTTATGGTTTCAGAGTCATGAGGACAGATGGAGAACAATTAGACACAGGATAGAGGCTGTTCTCAACTATCATGTTTTTTCCCAAATTATGTTAAATATTCTTAAACAGTCTTATATCTTAAATGACTTTAAAAACACTGCATATAGCTGCTGGAAATTGGGAAAACTTTTCCACAGGTGAGCATGCCCCTGGACCTCCTTATGTTTGGGCAAAGAACCAAATGTTACCAATATCTGGCGCCACCCCTGATATTAAACAAGATGTCATGTGTTAATTCATGAGCTTTAGAGGTGGATAAGAGGTGGTGATAAGTGGATTTTTTATCACCTTTGGACAGAGGCAGGATAGCTGAACCCCTTTTGCTAGTCCTTATGCAAAGACAAGCTCTCAGAACAGTAGGTCCGCAGATAACCAAATTTCTTTTAAAGGTCCAGTGGCAGAAATGGAATATAATAAGTGTGTTTTCTTTAGTGCATAATCACCCAATAAGTAATCCTGTTTTCGTTACCTTAGAATGAGCCATTTGTATCTACTAAGGAAGAGGGTCCTCGTCTACCTAGATCGCCATGCTATACCGCCATGTTGCTACACAAGTTCAGAACAGACAAACCAAACACTGGCTCTAGATAGGGCTTTTCGTATTTTCGCATCCATCTCTGTAGTTAGCAGCCCCTCTGTGATGAGAGCATCGGAAAAACCCTGACTTTTTAATTTGAAACTGCTTTATTCAGTGTTTTTACCACTTTAAATCACCGTGCTTGTTTCTTTTTGAGAGGAAGAGTCGTCTGCAGATAATCGGGCTCCGTATTGTTGCTCATTAGCTTTTTTTAATCATACTGTATGATTGGTGCAGTGATACATGTTAATGTCTAAGTTGTCTTAATCAACAGGACCTTTTGGCTTGAAGAAGACTTTATATAAAGACTCAACAAGAATATAAAATATTCTTTCACTTGGAACAAAAGTCAAACAACAGCAGTGAAATCAGTGCACGCTTTTCTTCTGCAGAACTGCATGTTTTTATCTCAAACTGAGGACATCTGCCTTAAAATTCAGAAAACCAGAATCCTGAAAGGCCGAGCTGATGAACATCTTTACAGAGAAATGAGAGGAATATTATATCAGCTCTCTGTCTGGGCGTACACTGCAGCCTGTCACTGTTTCTATGATACAGCTTGGGAAAGGCTTGTTTCTAGCCAAAAGCAGGTGCAGCTCCTGAGTCTGCAGATTGTTAGCATCTTATTAATCCAGAGACATGGAAAAACCTGAGGCCCCTGCTAATGACAGAGCGCTCGCTCATTAACATGAGAAGCTGTTAATTACAGTGTTGTAACTTGGCAACGTACCAGCTTTGTTCTAACGTGATCTACTTTAGTATTGACAGCGTCTAATTCAGGCTAAGTGTATAATGTGCTGTCAGCATTAGTGTGATGAAGGAATTTCATTGATAAAATTATGATGTTATGATTTATTGTAGTATTTTGTGTCTGCTCTGAGAGCAGTGATGACCAGTGGTCTTAGTGGGGGAGCAGGACTATTTGTTTCTATGTAAAATCTTTTTTTCTTGCTTTCTTTAAAGTATGAAAGCCAGAGTCTGGACAATGAAATATTTATTTTTATTGCTTGTAAAATGAGATATAAAAGCTAAAATATGGTGAAAAAATGAGGAGAATAATGTCACCAAACAGACAAATATGGGCTTGTTGTGACAGTTTAGTAACTTTTAAGGACTGCAAAATTGTTGTACCGCCGTGTATATTTTCCTTATTTTTAAATTTTTTTTTGTTTTCGTGCCAGTGATAGCCGTGGCTTGAGGCGTAATGCTTTCAGGTTGTCTGTATATCCTGGGTTCCTGGTTTGAAGCCTGGGGTGAGTGAACCCTTCTGTGCGGAGTTTGCATGTTTTCCTCGTGTCAGTGTAGGTTTTCTCCCGGTAATCCAGCTTCCTCACACAGTCCAAAGACATGCAGGTTAATTGGTGACTCTAAATTGTCCGTAGGTGTGAATGTGAGTGTGACTGGTTGTTTGTCTCTATGTGTCAGCCCTGTGATAGTCTGGTGACCTGTCCAGGGTGTAGAGTTCTTCTCTCCGCTTCTTCTCTCCCCTGTGATCCATAGCAGGATAAGCAGTTACGTAAAATGAATGTATCTGAATCTGTCCACCCATCTGTCCCAGTCTTGTGGATGTGATATCTTGAGAATGCTTCTTGAAAATTTCTCAAAAAATTGGCACAAACGTCCACTTGGACTCAAAGATGAACCAATTTGATTGGTCAAAGGTCAAGGTCACTGTGACTTCTCTAAACTTGTTTTGGCCATAACTCAAGAATTCATGTGCCAGTTACAACAAAATTTCACACAAATGTCTAACAGGATATAATGATGATGTGATTTTATATCCACAAGATCAACTTCACTGTGGCATCATTTTGTTTTGCAGGAACACTTTTCTGGCCATTAACTAACGAACCAACTGTGTGGAATCACAGTATGTGCAGATGAACAGTGTTTGGCTTTGCCCCCGTACCACCAGCAGTCAGACCTCTGCCAACGGACTGTTGGGGATCTCCAGGAGAAGTCAAATACTGTTCTTACACAGCTGGTTACACCGCTTCCCTTCACTGGTTCCTGTACAGCAGGGTCGGTCTTTTTTTCACTTTTCTAATCATTAAACAGCAAAAGCAGCACGTGTATACATTCAGTAGGCTGTATCTTCAGTAGCTAGCTAGCTAACCCTACACTTTTCAGGGTTTGATTTTGGTTATGGAACAGGGAAGAAACGTATATCTTTTTCCAACCTCTCCAGGTAACGAGTATCATTAATACACGACGTGCCCCAGGCACAACATTTAGCTCCAAATCCACAACACCAGCCTGAAAATGAAGGAAATCTGAAACGACTGCATTAGAGTCAATGGAGCACAGCTGTGTTGTTGTCGGACCCTGGTCTGAGCGGCTCGATGCTACGTTATAATTGGTTAGTCTTTGTCTGGGGCAGGACTTAGCGAAGGATCAGTTAGAATTTCTCATAAACTGATACTCCAGAAATGTAATATTACACTTCCATAAAGTTGGAGGGCCCACAACAGGCAGATTAAACAAAGTCAACACAGTCAAAATCCAAGCTGCAGGGAGATATTCTGACTTTTAGTCCCAAATATGGGTCAGACTCCGAAAGCAGTAGATTCTACATTTCCAATAGTGCAACTCTATATTTTTTTTCCAAACTTTAGAGATCCAAAGAGGACATTCTCCAGTGTTTTCACAGGGTGAGTAGTACTCCTAATAACGAGTAAACTGTACTTAAAATGGGTCGAGGGACCCTTCATACTGTCTCAGAAAGAGGATGTAGATAACAACAGCTGTATCAGAAATCAGTGTTTAACATTTTTGCTGTGTAGTCAAATCTAGAGTGATTTTAAATGAAACTGTAAAACACTTGTATTTAAAAAGCATCAATATTTCAGCCAGCCAGTAGAGTAAGGGTCAAAGCCAAAGTGCCCTCCTAACAAGAGAGACAGTCAATGAAATGATTAATGATAGGACCTAGTGGAACACAATGATCAATGACAGAAGAAAGAGCTTGGAGATGATATAAGATGTGGGAAAATTACAAAGTATTTTTGTACTTGTATGACAGCAGCATACTGAAGCAGCATCAGGAAGAAAATATATGAGAGGGAGCTGAATTATTTCTCAGACAGACAAGTCTACAGATTATTGTTTGGGGGTAAAGGGGTTGAGTGTAGACGCCGGAGTGACCCTGCAGCCGAAGTTGTTCTAATCTGCGTCTTGTATCGGAGTACAAGCTGCCATGTAGAGATGGACTGTGGCCTGAGGATGCTGCTTTTCTGAGCCTGTACTGTATCACTACATCAACATTTATTCCAATACAAACACCCCGAGGTTCACGGCCAGCAGAGGAGAGCAGGGAAGATGACAGAGCTCAACGTCAACTTTTTGAGGCATTTGTCCTTCAGACAAGTAAATTTATCCCTCACTTGTTACAGGCACAGACAATGATGATGATTTAGCAGTGATGTTGTCAAGACCACCTAAACTGAGACAAGTCATGACCAGGACCAGAGTGTATCAAGGCCGAGACAAGACCAAGACTTTACTCCTGAAATTGATCTGAAACATCCACATCCTCATAAAAACACCCGCAGAAAACAAGTAAATATTCCTCATTATTCACCTCTTTTATTGCCATACTGCAGGGGTGTTCAAACTTTTCTGAATGGGGGCCAGATAATGTGAAAATACCTGGGGGCCAGCTTCTTTCTCACATCTTATGGGCTCTTTAAAAGAATAACATACAAATAAAACCAAGGCAATTATTTTGTCTTTCAATGCAGAAGTATTTTACTGTCCACCGCCCCTCGTTGTTGACTCTACACCTCTCTGCTGTGACCATGTCTGTAGGAATTGTTTGTTGCTACCCAGCCATCATTTGTATATGGGGCCTAAATGGGATTTGGCGTCTATGGGTTCGATATTGGCCCCAAGCCAATTGCCTGCATGGGTGGATTTACCCAGGTGGGCTCAAGAAGAGATGTCCATTTTGGTCACATACCAAAAAATGGTGGGGCGCACCTGAGTAAATCCAGCTGTGTGAGCAATTGACCTATGGCTAAGCCACGCCCCCCTCCACTCACTCAGACAAACTATCAACATTCAGTGACTGGTGCTATGGCAGGTGTCACAGTGCACGGCATTTCACAGGAGGCAATTGATGATTTTTGGGGACATAATGATCAGATGTCATTGAGAAGTAACCAAAAGGGCCTGAACTACGCATTGGAGGGATATATTCATCATTTTATTGTTGAGAAGGTCGATGAAAAACTTAAATTACAAGCCAAAATTTACAGGTCACAGTGTAAGCGTGATAATCCGGATCTCGTTGCCGTCGCCATCAAAGACAACAAGTTAGTTTAGTTAGTTAGTTTAGTTTGGTGCTACAGTATTTGCACTGAATCATTCAGTATAACGTTTGCCAACCTTTGTTATCTCTGCGATTACAAATAAGTTAATGAAGCTAAGCTCCAGAAGTTAACGTTAGCTTAACTAGAGCCCTTTGGACAACAGCTAACAATGATGTACGATCACCAAAGTACAAAACTAGAACAAAATAGGCTAATGAACTCCCAGCAAACAAGGTGACATGATGAACAACGCAGCTAGGAGCTAATGTTAGGCTAACTTTAGCTAATGTTAGCTAGAGATGTTAAAGATAACTTTATATTTCTTTCCATTAAAGTGACAATATGTTGCCTCAAACGCAATGTTGACTTACCTTAGAACAGATGTAGACATCATTGTTAATCTTATTCACGTTGAGTTGATGTTGTGGTCTAACGTTACCACACAACTTTATCCAAAGGAGACACTTTTCTCGGTTGAGATGTGGTTTAAAGTGTAAAAAATACACCTCGTCACCCAGCCTCTCAGGATACCTTGTGTCGGAGTTGCATGTACCCCATGCACACCGTTTGACCATTTTTAAACTTCAAATCTCTGAAAAAGCTCATAAAACCAAACAAAACTGACTTTCTGTAATGCATTTCAATGGACGTCCAGGCAGAGAATGTCCGAGTGTATGGGAATGGCTATACGCACTGTGATTGGCTCATCGCGTTTGAGGGCGGGACTTAGCCATAGGTCAGTTAACATGGGACCAATATGGAACCCGTGGACATTCCCAAATAGGGCACATATTTCAGCCCATTTACTACCCACATGGGCCCCACATACAAATGTTGGCTGGGTAGGTATCCATTCGTCTGCTTGTTTACTGTTTGTGTATGAAAACACATTAGTTCCTGTGTGTCTGTAAACAGCTGTCACTGTGAGGGGGAACAGAAAAAATGCAAAGTGAACTTCCTTGATTAACCAACATTGTGTGGTAGACCGCATGTTGTATAGACAGACCACAGGCTGTTTAAAACGAGCCCAGGAGCCTTGATTGGCCCCTTTGACTGTGATATGCCTGCCATACTGTATATATGTGTGTGTTTGTATAAGTGTATCATGAGAAATGTCTGGAAACATGGATCCAAAAAGTCTGGGACCTCAATCAGATGGAACAAATTACATAGTTATTAAGACCACAAAAATGTGTGTTTGCTAAACGATGGAGTCCGATGGCTTTATGAATACTATGAGGTTTATTATCCAGTGGGACTCTGCTAAACTTGTACTTTTACATTCCCTACATGCACATATCACATACATTCACTATATGTCCAAGTCTGTAAAACAAATGTTGCACCTATAGGTTATCTGTGTGATTATAATGTGATGTAGACAATAATTATTACTATTTTTCATTATTTTTATTTCATTTTTTATTTCAAAGTTATTATTTTTATTATTACTCTAAAGGAAAAAGGATATTTATACAAAATCATCAAATTTCCATGGGTAAACAAATACAAACTCTGAAAGGGGCTGTAATCAACCTAACTGTCTTTATTCAATGCCTCTTTTTTGCACAGTGATGTCCCAGCAGTTGTGGTGCTGATGGTCATAAAATAAAATTCAGAGTCCTCTTTGTCCAAGACTGAGACAAGGCCGAGTAAAAATAGTCACGAGACAAAGACTGAGCGAGTACTACAACACTAGTTTAAAGTAAGTGATGACAAACTGTTTCCTGACAGTGAGTGTCACCATTTCTGAGCAGACATTTTATGCAAAGCCTTCCAAAAAGTTGGCAATCCAAATAGAACAAGAGAAAGCATAAAAACATTTAACGAACGTGTCACATTAAGTGCCAGACAAACCTTCTGCACAGGGTGCTTAATGAAAAATATCTGAAAACTTTGATGAAGAATGAGTTTGTTTCAACGGGGGAAGCCAAAGAGAGGCAAAAACAAACATTCAAAGCATCTAAAAAAAACGTGAACGCAACTCTTACCTTAACTGCTTTTACTGTGTAGCAGTCAGGAATCTACTGTACTTACATGGGCTTTGTTACTCAAAGTAAAGTTTGAAGATGCAGAAATGCAATGCTTTGGAGTGATATTTTAATATTAAAAACTTACAAATTTTAATTTAAGTAGTTGCCAGTACTTGTTGCAGTATTTTGTGTTAGCTCTGTTTGTTTTCTGGAATATTGGTAATTTAATCCACCCATATTGTTGGGTTGTTAAGCAGGATTTATACTTCTGCATTGAATCGACGCCATACCCACGTCGTAGGCTCTGCATCGACGTAGATCCTACATCGTAGCCTGACGTGCACCTCCCCAGAAATGTAACTGCACATCCCGGTGACGCAGACCTCCTGTCTATTTTTGTAAGCTGAAACCATTTCCGTCAGTGGAAACAAAGCTTGTATTTACTTCAATTTCACAGATAAGAAACAATAAATTGTGAAGACAATAAAGCCTCCACAAAAATAGCATTTTAAGTCTTGTGTGTGATTTATCCTGGCTTCATATGAGCAGAGGAAATCTCTGCTAGTTGCTAGGCTAATTTATACAATGTAAAATGCCATAGGCTTGTGCTAATAATGTTAGCATGTTATATTTGTTTGGAAAACATGTTTAGTATGAGACAGTTGTTTTGTCAGTGAATCTTGTGAGTCGTAATGGAGCTGAATTTTGTACCGTTACCTTTGATGAAAGTTGCCGTTGACCCTGGCTTCATATGAGTTGAGGAAATGTTTGATAGCCGTTAAGCTAATTTATACAATGTAAAATACCATAGGCTCATGCTCTATTTGGGGGGGAAATGTGTCCAGCAATAGACAAGTACTTTCTGTGAATTCTGCGAGTTATAGTGAAGCTGATTTGTACTTGTGTTTGAAACTGATGCTATTAAGCCATGTTTAATGTGTGTTTAAGGTGTGTTTTGTATCAACTAACCTTGACAGCACACACACCGCCGACTAGTGGTTTGGAGGTGTAACTGCAGAGTGACACAGACACACCACTGCACAAGTATAAACGCTCATAACGGCGTAGGCCACATGCGAAGGCTACAGCATAGGCTCTGCAGAGTTGACACATAAGTATAAATCCCACTTTACAGTGACACTTATCGTGCCTGATCACACGCTTCCCGCTCAAAGCTCCCTCTTTGAAAAAAACAAAACAGTGGCAACTGTGTCTAGTTATAGTGATTCTAGTTATATTGGAGGGCAAATCACAGCCTTATCACCTTAACTTTAAAAGTTGTGCGTTATGTGCAAAGAATCACCACCCCTCAGCCTGAGGCCGGGATACGGAGGAATGTACTCTGTGGAGCAGAGTCATTGTGTCAGAGATGCTATAAGAGAACAAAGTACTTGATTTATAATCCAGGTACACTCCGATCCTGAAGGACTGAGGCCCTGACACTGTTGAGCTTCTTTTGTGGTGTCGGAAAGAGTAACCATTTGGGGAGCAGCCTAAAATCCAAGACTTGTTATTCTGTCCTAACTCAGAGTCACATGGCGATGGTCTGCTGATGTCTTTGTATGACAACCACAGACCAAAACCAACCACTGAAACTGACCTCATCGCTCTGACAAACCCTCCCCCGCAGAATAATATCTGTCACTGCCGCCGGTATTCTTGTCAAATGGAGAAATGTGTGAAGGCTGAGTTCACGTTCAAACCGTCCGGGGTTAGAGGACAGCGATCTGATGGAAGAACAAAGCAGGGGGAAAAATCCAACCCTCTAATGTGCAGTTCATTATTAATGCACTGGTATATTGTTGAACTGCATAGAATTAATATTTAACTCACTTCCAGTATTAAAACTCCTCTCTGGTCTTTGGCACAAGTGGCAGCACAACATCTATAACAGACAATGACCACTAAACCTGAATAAAACCACTGCATATCTCTGGATTTTTATATTTCTATCAGGTCCCTGTCCCTTAGTTGAGACTTACAGTCAGTCACAGCTTTGATTTGAACATTGAGGACAAACAACAGAGCCAGATGGCTGGTCTGGACATTCACAGGAGGTGGAGAAGGAAAGTCTGGAAAGAATTCAATAAGTCAGACCAGGAAAAAAAATAAAATAAAAAGCAAAGAAATAGTTCAGAAGTTTGGAGTCGCCTGCCACAAAAGCTCAATTGAGTACAGTCAGATGTCGGAGAGGACTACTCTTATTTTAGGGCTGTACTGAAAATCATTTTTTATATTTAAAGCTTCTGCTGAGGTTTTCAAATGAACCTTCGAATGACTGTCATCATAGTTTATGACATTATCACCCTAAAAAAAATATCCTTGAACAAAATTAATTTGAATAAAGTGATTCTCTGGATTAAAAGAGTTCATTTTTACTTTATTAAATCAACTTTCTTTCATGAATAAATGTAAATTATAGTGCTGCTAGACCACACTGTTATTACATGTGAGTGCCTCTCTTTAGAAAACAAGCGGGAGAGCAAACCGTCTTTGACCGCAGTAAAAGTTTTTGAAAGGCTATATGCCAACAAATATTGATGGACTGAAATGGAATATTTTGTCAGATAAAAACATGTTGTAAATTTCGGAAATTATCTTTCTTTTTTCAATAAATTTCGACGTTAGCGCTCTGGAGTTCGTGGAAATGTTTGGATCACACCAGTTGGAAACAATCCTACGCAGCCGCCACTGGAAACTATTTCTAATAACGTTAGTGTAGCCTTATTGTCATATACAACTACTGGATGTCAAAAAAAGGAACAAGATTAGCCTCTCTCCCTCGGCTACAGGTAGCTTCTATCAGGTTTCTATCCATTCGTAAAGAAATGCACTTCCTGGAGACATCATCCGGATACTGACGGATCTACGGATACCAGTCACATATGTAAGTGGAAATGAGATGTTATGAATGAAGCTTCAGACTATTTGGTACAGCCCTACTTATTTGTTTTTTAATGGCAATTAATTAATTTCTTTTAGGTCGTAGAAAGTTGTCCTTAAAAATAGATGATGTTTGGGGCGTCGGCGGCGTAGTAGATAGAGTAGGCGCCCCATATACAAGGCTGTTGCTACAGCGGCTTGGGTTTGACTCTAGGCTGTAGCCCTTTGCTGCACGTCACTCCCTCTCTCTCTCTCTCTCTCTCTCTCTCCCCCTTTCACGCTTGACTGTCCTATCAATTAAAGGCAAAAATGCCCCAAAAACTATCTAAATAGATGATATTTTGTATGAAGGATTTATTTTGTACATTGAGAATAAAACACTATACAGGGGTAAGCCAGGTCGGGAACCTGCAGCTCCACTCCAGTGGCCCCTCTCCAATGGCTTCCAGTGGCTTTGGCCAAAAATGAGGCTACATGCTGAATGAATCATGTTTATTTTTAATGTTCTTAATTTTAATTTTCATGTGTCATTGCAGTAGGCATAAAGTTATTTATACATTATCCAGTTGTAAATATGTGTAACCTTTAGGCCTACAATAAATTTAAAAAATATATTTAAAAACATTTCGTCAACTAAAATGTGAGTCATAGAGAGAGTCATTAACATAACTAATAGGTCTAAATGAGCGTTCATTAATGTTTTACTACTCGGTGGCTACTCTGCAGAATATCTGGAACTTTAACTTTGCAGAGTTGGCAGTGAAAGCAAATGAAGCTGTCCACACACTATTAAATTTTCTCCTCTCCACCAAGACTTTTACTTTTTTGGATGTGGAATCATAGCTAGGAAGACTTAGGACCAACCACCGCTCTTGTGGTTTGACAAAAATAGAGGGAAAAGGCGCCACGTTGTCGACATTTGAAGCAGATTTTAGTTGATGAAATATTTAAACTTTATTTTTTAAATGTGGTTCACTGGTGCATATTTTGTTTAGGTCTACAACAACGATAAATGAACATGTTGAAAAAATACATGTTATTAATTTCCACGCGTTTTTTATTTTTTTTATTTTTTGTCAAAGTCACAGGGAGCCGCTGGAGAGAGGCTAAAACTAAAGCTGCATATGGGTCCAAAGAAAAAGAGCTTCCCAAAATATTTAGAGCCCAGGCACGCCACTGTGGGTCAATAATGAGCGAGGGTCACTTACACTTCCCTGGACTGGAAAACAAACTCAAAATCCAAGTTCCAGCAGTATTCTCCTCTGTCATGCATCACTGTGGGACATCCACTGATTGGAAGTTTAAATTGTGTCATTTTTCTTCTTTTGGGGCCAAAAATGTTTCAAAAGTAACTAATACATTTAGTGTTTGAATTATAGTGTTTTTATCAAAGAAGTAGAGAAAATCATCAATATAACAGTTTATTCCAAACAAGCAGTGTGTGTGTGTGTATTACTCTGGTATCACCATCAGTAGTGACACGTGTTGCAGTGTCATATTTGGCCAACAGATGTCACTTTTGAACAGTGTTTTCAGCTGCGTTTTGTCCTCAAGGAAAATTCACTGAGCTGAGTGCTTTGGCTGCACAACACTGATTATTCAGTCAGGTGGAACTGGCGTAAAAGCAGACAGAATTACTGAAAACAGAGGGATAAAATTGCTCCGCATCACACTGAAGGAAGAGGATATGTGGTCGTCTGTATAAGAAAGCTGTTTCTGTCGAGTGTGTCTCTCCACCTCAGCTAGGTGATCTCTTCCACCAGCTGCAGGCGACTCAGTCTGCTCGCGGCCTTTGATCAGCTGCTCTGCTGAAGTCAGTTTTCTCTTTATGGAGGAGATCAGCTCACCGACCTTATCAGAGCTGTCCGCTGCAGCCTGCAGGCTGGCTACACCTCTGTTCATACAAAGGAAAGCAAAGGTTTATTTAAATACAGTCTGGGAGTTTTTCCTTATCCGCTGTGAGGGTCCAAAGGACAGAGAGATGTCGTATGCTGTAAAGCCCTGTGAGGCAAATTGTGATTTGTGATATTGGGCTTTATAAATAAAATTGATTGAAGTTCAGATTTTTTTTGACACAATGTGTTTCGTATTTATGTATTTCTAGCTTTGCATTGCAGTTCATCTACTGAGAACATATTTCTCTATATGTGGACCGTCGATACTCAGTTTCTGCACCCCTATGTTCATCTTTGGGAGTACCCCACCTATAAAGGGGTGTCTCCCGCCTTACCTCAAAACTTTTGCTGTTGTACTTCATGGGAGAGGTTAGCGACATTGGTCTCATAGTAATTTCTGTGTTTTAGCGCTGTTAAGCTCTTTATAGGTTCATTCTTAAACCTAACATGTTCCTGTGTCACCTAATTTGTGCAGGGGCTCAAGTTACATGGTCGTATTTGACGGAGGATTTTGTTTTTTCCTCTTGCTGTCAGGTATGTTTTCTGTGTAACTGAATGTAACATAGTGGTCTCAGTCTGGGCCTCTTCATATCAACACAACACAGACACAAACACTAGAGTCCACCGGTTACATGGACAAACAACCCACGTTCAGTAACTACAACTTTCCCATAATCTTTGAAATTCTAATAGATGAATGTGTTAGAAGGGGGAAGAGCCTGGCTGAGGAAATCCAGCGCTCGGGCAGTGGCTTACAGCGTCAGAAACCAATGAAAAAAGGCATCCTTTAACATCGGCATGATACATGGTTGCTTGCCATTATAGTTTAATGGTGCTCAGCAGCGTCAAGGACACACACATTGGGACAAGGATGAAAGTTAAGGCAGTAAAAGTCTGATAGTGGCGGTCGGGAGGTGTGGTAGATGGGTCCAACAAACACTGACTTTCACCCGAGAGAGTGGTGTTCGCATTCTGTTTGATTCTAAAGCCAAACCCTGTTAAATAAATAAGGATGGTTATATTATTAACTGTGGTGGTCAGTAGTAGACTTTTCTGTTTTTCTTTTGCTGTGTTTTTAGAATATTGAAGAACAGGTGGCTATCTTTGGAAATCAGAAAGCCTGACCAAACTCAGTCTGATCATTGGATTTTTTTTTTAAATTATTGTAGCACAACAAAAGTGTGACAGTCTCAGGAAGCGATATTGTTCCTTTCTGGCCAAAAACAGTCATTAGAAGAGCAGAAACCTTCACCAGAGCTGAATTCTTCCCCAGAGACATCATTTCCACCACTTACAGCTTTGGTGAAATTGAATTAATCGATCCCGAACCCTTGAGCTACAGCTGGAAATCGTTGTTAGTTTCACAGTTATGGCGAAGAAGAGATTATAATGGCAGAACTCCCAAATCTAAACGATATAAACCCTCTAATTAATTGTTGTTTGCCCGAGAGCTGACCAGTAATTTTCAAGGAAAACTGACGTTATGTTTAAGAGAAAAAGCAGGTTATTACCCAGAACACATTGTCTTCTTGCCCGAGGTTTGAATTAGTTTGTGGATTTCGGCCCATTGTTAAATAGACTGAAACAGAATAATAACTGGTTTTAGGCCAGAGGAAATAATTATTTGTATTACTGATTAATGTGTCGATTTATTTGTTCATTTGACCTTTTTTTCATTTTTAATCTAAATGTCTTTTGTTTTTTTCTAGCCTAAAGTGAAGTCTTCAGATTAAGAGACAGGATTGGACCAATGTCAAAAACCCAAGATATTAAATATGCACTGATATAAAACAGAGAAAAACAATTGGAAAGGTGAAATCAGTCAAAATTAAATTAGCTCTTGGTATGGCAGCACTGATCAGCTGGTCCACCTCCTTGGTCCACACTGATGTATCTCAGCTACTATTGTATTGACTGACAAGAAACTACTACATCCACACAACCTCAGGGTTAATGGTAATGACTTCACTGAACTTTTTATGTATATGTTTATGAAACAGTGCCGGACCTAGCATATTTGGGGCCATAGGCAAGCGTTCCCTTGTTCCCAGTGGTCACTCAAGGTATTGTCTCCTGCAGTCCATAAAGCATTTTCTCCATAAACCATCATTTATAAAAGAAACGTCTGTAAAACTGTTGACAGGTCACCTTGAACTGCAGACAAAGTCAATTATGACTCTGTCTATTATGAGTTTTTCATTCATGTTGGTAAAACGTTTCTCAAGTAGAGTAGAGTAAATCGATTTAAAAATCCTCAGTGTCATCCCAATATAAGTCTGTGAGCTGAGTGGGAACTCCAAGTCAACCAGAAAGCTAGAAACTTTTTTGCATGAATATCAATGGCCCAGTGAATATGCACAGTAGTGTTTCTTCCACTGGCTCTGCCCGCGAGTTCCCACTTGGCTTGTAGACTTTACATTGGGATGACATTGAGGATTTTTAAATCTTCTTTCTGTGCTCAGGGAAGGTTTTGCAAATATAAAACCTTCTTGAGTTAAAAAATTCTGTAATCGAAGTTATTGATGTAATCGAAAAGGTAATCAACACTATAATAGAAATTATGTCATTATGTAAAATCTAATCAACACCTATGTAATGGAAACTTTTAGGCCTCTGTGCCACCAAGCAGAGAGAGTGTGAAGTGATCTTTCATTTTATGTCTTGTCAGAATGTCACAAGCTGAAGTGCTTTATATGACTTTTACTCTTTGTCAGTGTGTAACAAGCTGTGAGTACTTTAACGTGATGTCCAAGGACAAGACTCCAAGGACATGGCCCAAACTGCTTTGTCACCCCTCTGACGACGCTAGTTAAAGATCCCTGACCTCAGCAGTTGTCAGTGAGTGTGAGTATCTGACATCTCCAGTGTTCAGGGCTCACTCTTTGCACTCAGTTCATTCGTGACTGTTTGTCTTGAGTCCATCTGCAGGTACTGAATTAAACTTACAGAGAGACAAGTTTCTGACTTGATGTGATTTGTCTAATAGAAACTGCCGCCACAATTCATAATAGCAAGAGTCATAATCGACCATGTGTGCAGTTCGAGGTTTCCTGTCAACAGTTTTACAGGTCTCTTTTACAATGGCGGCCGATGGGAAAAATGCTTTATTGGCCGCAGGGTATTTCGTAAATTGCCCCATCTACTGGTTGTCCTGTTATTATGGGCTTTGCATGGGATGATGGCTAAATTAACTGTCCCATTAAGATGGTCAAATGAAGACATTAAATATGAGCTATTGTTGCTAACCTCCACGTAAAGCTGGCTGAATGTTTGGCCCCGGTAAAACAGTGGTCAGCCCCCCCCCCCTTCAGTTTGATGAATTGGGCGGCGTGCTCCTTGCCCCCTAAAATAAAAAGTAAAGTCAGAGTAACATTAAGTTTTGCCTCACACCGACAAACAAAAGCAGCTTAAGTACTGTTAGCAAAATGACCAAGTTCTGGTGGGGTCATCCCTATGTTTCCCAGGTTCTATGTTTCCTGGGTTCTATGTTCCCCGCTTACGACCCAAAAAGGTTCTATGTTCCCCGCTCAACCAAAAAGGGTTCTATGTTTCCCGCTTGGTTGAGCGGGGAACATAGAACCCGGGAAACATAGAACCTTTTTTGTGCAAGCGGGGAACATAGAACCTTTTTTGCAGGGTTAAGTGGGGAACATAGAACCCAGGAAACATAGATACGCTCCCGTTCTGGTCAGCTGTGTAATCAGTCGCAACATTTATAACAGGTACTGTCTGAGCGGGGTTAACAGCCAGGTCTGAATTTATTCACCACGGTCCATTTATGTCCGTAATATGACATATAGTTAATGTATTAAATGATTTTAAGTTTGAAAGTGAAGGCTTTACAGTGAACGGTTGTAACTCTGGTTGATTGCGGTGGCTTCAAGTAGCGAACATTTGCAAGCTAGCTAGCTAGCAATGTCAGTTAGCATCACTAACTGTTATTTGAAAGAAAAAGGGTTAGGTTAGGTTTGAAGGCCTCTTGGATTTTATAACATTTGTTTAAGTGAGTTAAACCCCAGTACCTCTGCCGCCACTGCTGCCAGTGGTGTGTCAGACGCCATGATGAGGCACGCAATGGATCTTGGGATAGGCTGGGTCACCAAGGATTCATCCATTGCATCCTCCAAATTCTGGGAAAGAAGGCTGCGTTTCTCGACTGCATTGGAAGGAGCCTTTGAAATGTAGACTCACAAGTCAGTCTTTAGACGCTTTGCTTAACTAAAGACTGATGACTTTCTCCCTGATTTTGTGTTTAGATGGGCGGATACAATTTCAGAGTTTAAAAAAACTCCCTACGTTGCAGAACCAATAGTAAATCCACAGGGCGGTCCTTTGTTGGCTCGCTGAACTCTTGTGCTCGTAAACATAGGCCGACTAGAAACATGTGTAGCGGTACAAAATGGCTCAAGTCGCTGTAAGTCCTTCATTTCCACAATCTTGTGGACTGAGCACACGTTTGATAAAACGGAGTTAAATCTCTCGGCATCCATTTTCAAGCTCTCTGTGTGTTTGTGTCCTTGCAGACGAGAAAAGGGGGAGTGCACATTTCCGGGAGGGCGTGTCCTTTTCAAAAATGCAAGAGGCATTGCTTTGTTCCCGCCGTTTTCACCAGTGTGTTAAACACACTTTAGAAAAGAGTGTCCCCAGACAGAAGCCAGAGATCTCTGATTGTCTGGTGGCGAGACTATTTGAAATGTGACAGCCCTGGTCAAGCCGAAGTAATGCAGGCGGCCTCCAAATGCAGCCTTTGAAGGCTGCAGCCCCTGAATTGAGACACAGCTAATTGTTAGCATGTTAGCATGGTAAAGTTAGCATTTAGTTCAAAGCATAGCTATGTCTAAGTAAGTAGCCTTACAGGGGCACTACAGACGTTTATAAACTCTCAGTTTTAATGTTTGACAAATTGCTGAAATTATTAATTATTAATATTAGTTTTATTAATTATTAATCGACCAGTTTTGAATTTATTAAAACAAGCTGAAAACTCATCAGATTCATGGTAGAATATATACTTAACTAGACACAAATATGAGTGAAGGATGGCCCAGCTCCATTACTTCCATCTTCTCTGTCAGCATCCAGACAGACCTTTGACTCACTCACCCTCATGTTCATAGATTTTATTTCAGCCTCTAACTCACTCAGACTCCTCTGTCACATCTCCAGTTCTGTGTGAACACTGCAGGCTGCATATCTGCTGACAGATTTCAGTCCATTCGGGTCACTGGTGTCCCTTAATAGAGGCTTGTTTTTATCCAGCAGCTCCCCGGAGGTTCGTGCTCCCTCCGCACTAATGACTGCCGCAGCCAATATTTAGATAGACATTTTATCAAGTTTATAGACGAGTCTGTCACTCTGCTGGAGGGAGGCAATGGACGCGGTCATGTAGTGGATGGCTTTGTGTCAGGATATGATGAATTCTTCCTTGAGCTGAGTTTTATGAAAACAAGGACAAAATATTTTTAGAGGGTTACTGTACAGCACGGTCCAGAGCACACTGTTATCACTATTATCTTTTATTAACGGCTGTTAAAAGCACACAGGGCTCTGAATGGGCACATAAATATGTACTTTACTGCATTTGTTTGTTTTTGCCTTTTGCCCAGTGTTTTCTGGTTTGGAAGCTAGAATTTACAGTATTAATGTCTGAGGAGCAGTGTGTGGGATTTAGTGGCATCTAGTGGTGAGAATTGCAGATTGCAACCAGCTGAAACTTCTGCCATGTCCCAAGTGAACTCCAGGGGCCGTATTCACAAACATTCTTAGAGTACTCTCAGAGAGTTCCTAACTTAGCCAAAAAACTTTTAGTAAGGAGTCCTAGCTTAGAGTGATTAAGGAAAGTTCTTAGAGCAACTCTGAGCAAGGAAGGGACAGAAACTTTTATCTTACTGAGAGGATGTAGTTGACCCTGTTGCTCGGTGTGATGCTTTCTTTTAACAGGTGTGATTGGTTGTCACAGACACGCCCTTTTATAAGCCTGCAAGGAGTGGACACCAAGTGGAAATGAAATGAACTGCATCATAATATGAGACTAATAAAATGTTTTCACTGTTAGAGTGATCACTTTGCTGATGGGGGGTTGAGGCAGACTCAAGTTATCACTGCTGCACTGCTGCATTTTCCAGTTTTCCAAATATCTCTCGTACTCGTACTCGTCGTCCTCCGTTTATCCAGGTCCGGGTCGTGGGGGCAGCAGCCTCAGCAAAGAAGCCCAGACAGTCCTCTCCCCACCGTCAGCTCTTCCGCAGGAACCCCGAGGCATTCCCAGGCCAGCTGGGTGATGTAATCCCTCCAGCGTGTCCTGGGGCGGCCCCGAGGTCTCCTCCCGGTTGGACATGCCCGAAACACCTCCCAAGGGAGGCGTCCGGAAGGCATCCTTACTAGATGCCCGAACCACCTCAACTGGCTCCTCTTGATGTGGAGGAGCAGCGGCTCTACTCCGAGTCCCTCCCGGATGTCCAAGCTGAGCCCAGCCACCCTGCGGAGGAAACTCATTTCGGCCGCTCATGATCTCGTTCTTCGGTCACTACCCAGAGCTTGTGACCATAGGTGAGGGTTGGAACGTAGATCGACCGGTAAATCGAGAGCTTCGCTTTCTGGCTCAGCTCCCTCTTCACTACAACAGACCGGTTAAGCGCCTGCATCACTGCTGACGCCGCCCCAATCTGCCTGTCAGTCTCCCGCTCCATCCTACCTTCACTTGTGAACAAGATCCCGAGATACTTAAACTCCTCCACCTGAGGAAGGACCTCCCCCCGACCTGGAGTGGGCAGTCCACCCTTTTCCGGATATCCCTTTTCCAAATATCTCTGTTGTGATTATTTTATGTCTGGCGTTATAGTGTTATTGCGTTGGGTGGGAAATGCATGTGTGTCATCCAGTGTCTGGAGAATATTTCTCATTCGTCATTGTGTTTCTGCCATTTTCCTTTCTGATTAAGAAACTCTTAAAAGTCCTCTACAGTTTTTCACCTTGTGAGCTCCTTTAAGCGTAACTTTTCCTCTTAACACTAGGAAGTTTTATGAATATGGCCCCAGATGTTCTGGAGGTTTATACTGGAAATTATCAGGGGAGATCTTTTCCTCTCCAAAACAAACAGACCCACTAAATTAAACCAGTAGAAACACTGAATAAAGCAGTTTCATGTTGGCGCTGCTAACTAGAGTTGCCGACACAAAAATGCGAATGGCCCTGTCTACAGTCAGTGTTTGGTTTGCCTGTTCTGGGCAACTGTCGAGACATGGCGGTGCAACATGATGGACTCTGTAAACAAGGACCAGCTTCCTATGTAGATATAAACAACTTATCTTAAGGTGACAAAAACAGGACGATCAGTATTTTCAGGTGATTATACACTAAAGAAAAATACTTATTATATTCCATTTCTGCCAATATACCTCCCTAAATCCTACACCTGGACATTTAAGTCAGTAAGACTACTGGGGCACACAAGACTGAAATGTTTAAGAGCCAGAGCTGCGGCCCTCGACTGAAACTACCAGTAATTTATTCATTCCCATTGCAGCTGGGCTGCTTTGTGTTAGCAAATGAAATAATGTAGGCTATTAACAGGACTAAGAATTTACAGCCACGCTAGCAGCTCTCTAAGGCTGAATGTGATTAGTCAGGTATTTATGTTACTGATACATAGTGGACAAATTAGAAGTAGGACCTGAGGATGGGAATACAGAGAGTTATGGGATTGCCAGAGTTATTACAGTTCATCCTGAGGGGACGTGACTGTAAAGGTCAACCTTCAGGTGTCACCAGAGGAAAAGTCAGGGGATCACAACAGTCATTAGGATACATCTTCTGGGAACGTTGTATATCTGTACAAATGTGTGTAGCACTTTATGTTGTAGATGTTGAAACATTTCACTTGATAAATGAAAACTTGGAACTGCTGAGCGTGTTAGATGAAGAGTCAGGGGAATGCCAAAGCCATTAGGATTCACAACAGATAACTTTTCATGGCAATCCATCCATTTTACTACAAACAAAAATCTCACCCTCATGGTGGTACTTAAAGGGTAACTTTGGTATTTTTTCAAACTGGACTCTATTCTCTCATATTTTCGTGTGACTAATTGGAACAGTTTTTGAAATCAGTCCAGTTCTGAGCCACAGCACTGCAGCCTCACATGTAACCATGTTCGTACTGTCAATTTACATCCAATAAAAGTGTTTCTGCCACTGCCAGGCTCAGATTGTTATATTAAGTGTCTGACAACATTATGGAAGGCACCTCTTCAGACATACCTTTTTGTTTAAGAGTAAAATCCTTTTTGTTTCACCAGAAACAGACCCAAAATGGCCATTGGCAATTCCACCAGTCTCCATTTAAATGAACCAGACTTTTAGTGTGTATAGAGCCAGAATATTTTCACATCTAACTGGGTGAATTAAGTGTTTATTTCAACCAAACCAGAACTGGTGGTTACTTAAACAGTGAAAAGATTAACCAAGAAAACTTTTGTGAGTTTTATTTTGTTTCTGCTCTTAATTAAGTGTGCTATACAAGGATAAAATTATTATTTATTTTAATGGAGTCTGGCCGGATTGATCATTGCGATTTCAGGGTTATGTCTGGTTAAACAAAAAGGTTCTTGCTCAATGTCAATCTCTGTAGGGATCCTTACCATTAGTTGTCAGACACCTAAAATAATAATCTGAGCCTGTCAGTGGCAAAAACAAACACTTTTAGTGGACGTATGTTGAAGGTGCATAATTGCCCCAAATAGTTATATTGCAGGCTGTTTCACCACTGTCTTCTGCAGCGGTCTGTCTCAATACTGGACCTGTTTCAAAACTTGTTGTTCCCATTAGTCACTTAGACGGAAAAACATGAGAGAACAGAGTCCAGGTTAACAAATGCCAAACTTACCCTGTAAGGAAAAGTCACAGGATTACCAAACTCAGTTGGATTCATCCATTGGACACATTCCCATCCCTTGAACCATGTTGCTACTGTGGCTAAAAACATGAAATGGAGGATTCAGTTCCAAAACATCATGTTTATTGTGGGGAACCATCCATCCTATTCATTTGCTTATCTGAAGCCAGGTCACAGGAGCAACAGGCCAAGCAAAGCACCCCACATGCCCCTCTCCCCAGCAATGCTTTCCACCTCCTCCTGGGGCACCCCAAGGCGTTCCAAGGCCAGATGACATATGTAATCCCTACAGTGTGTTCTGGGCCTGCCCCATGGCCTCCTACCAGTGGGATGTGCTTGTAACACCTCAAACAGAAGGCACCTAGTGGAAATCCTGATCAGATGCCCGAACCACCTCAACTGACCCCTTTCGACACTAAGAAGCAGAGGCTCTACTCCGAGCTCCTTACCCTATCTCTAAGGCTGATCCCAGCCACCCTTCTGAAGAAACTAATTTCAGCCGCTTGTATCTGTGATCTCATTTTTTCGGTCACTACCCAGAGCTCATGACCATAGGTGAGGGTTGGGACGTAGATGGACCAGTAAATCGAAAGGTTCGCCTTCTGGCTCAGCTCCCTCTTCACCACGAGTCACAGCGCTCGCATCACTGCAGAAACCACACCAAACCGCCAATCCATCTCACGTTCCATTCTACCCTCACTCGTGAACAAAACCCTGAGATACTTGAACTCCCTTGCTTGAGGCAGTAACTCTCTCCCAACCCAGAGGGGGCAATCCACCAGCAGAGAACCATCGTCTCAGACTTGGAGGTGCTGACTCTCATCCCGACTGCCTCACACTTGGCTGCAAACCGCCCCAGTGCATGCTGAAGCTCATGGTGTGATGAAGCCAACAGAAACATCATCTGCAAAATGCAGAAAATGCCCCCTCCAAGAAACGCCACCTTAACATAGTGAAGGGGGTTTGCATGTCCCAGTGATCCTGGTAGCTGTGTTGTCCGGGGCTAATAGCCGCTGGTAGGGTCTCCCAAGGTAAAGTGGTTCCAGGGGAGGGGCCAACCGAAGAGTGGTCCAGACCTGGGGGGGGACTTTACATTGAGCGTCTGGTGGCGTGGCCTTGCACCATGGGGCCTGGTTGGGCTCAGCCTGAATGAATAACATGGAGCTGCCTCCCTGTGGGCCCACCACCTGCAGGGACAGGTGCACTGTGTGCCGGGCGACAGGCAGGGGCGGGCACCTGGGCGTGCTGACCCCTGGTGTCGCAGACTGGCTCTGGGGATGTGGTAACTTGTCACATGAAAATCCAGTGATATTTAAAACTCAAATGACTCACACAAAAGTGGGAAATGAATTCCTTCCTGAGCAAACTGTTCTGATGTTAACTCTTAACTTCAATATCTCAGTAACTAATGTGCTTAATATTCCTCCCAGCAGTCAGTATGAGAGAGTAGGCGTCTTGTAGAGGCTGATATCTGGTTTTGGAGTGTCTCCTGTACTTGGAGCTGATGCAATGAGAATTTTTCCTCTGAGAAAATATTTGAACTTGAACTTAAATTGGAGTTTGGAACAAAACCTCAGCCGCTTTGATGAACGACTTGTTTGCATCCACTGGCTCTCTGCTCCCATCGACTAGCTTTTATAAATATTAATAAGCTTCATTTATATGTAGCCCTTAAAATTGAGCTATAAAAAGCATTATGAAGAAGAAAAAAACAACAGCACACCCACAGTTACGAAAACAACATGATGTTATATTGAGATGACTGCACACATTTCTCCCCACAGACAATGAGGACTAACATTTAATTTACATGCCCTAAGAAAACTATCCACCACTATAATTCCTCACAGTTCAGATTTGGCAAGACGATACTGGACTATACATTCAGCACTTGCTGTAAACAGGCGGATATGGAGACAAAGCAACACCGAGCTGCATGACACTTGACCTAGAGCCGAGCTCAAGGACAGCAGGATGTGTATAAATGAGACATTACTGTCTGAGCAGATTCTGCAACTCTTTCTTTAGGCAGCGTGATGAACTGCTGTGTCATACTGCTTGCCGACTGCCTTTGGTCAGTGTGTCAGGGGATGTGAAAGGAGATAGGTCCTCTCATTCTGTGATGAACAGGCAAAAAATGACCTAATGGCAATAAAAATTAATTACATTTTTAAAGGATGACTCCACAGAGACATTTATTAACGTCTTAACTTGTTAAAAGGCCTCCGTATAACGTCACAGCCATGGTGCTTTTTATAATAAACATAATGGAATGAAGGGTATGCTGTCATATAGAAAGGATTACCGTCCTCTGCACCAGTGCCTGACTGAACATTGAACAGATATAGAGGGACTGAAGGTTTAAGTCTGGTAAATGTAGTCAACTGAAGTATTAAAATACCTAGTGTGTGCTACACTCACCAGCCATTTTATTAAGTGCATCTGTTCAACTGCCAGGTAATGCAAATAGCTAATCAGCCAATCACGTGGCAGCAACTCAATGCATTTAGGCATGTAGACATGGTCAAGACGACCTGCTGAAGCTCAAACTGAGCATCAGAATGAGGAAGAAAGGTGGTTTAAGTGACTTTGAATGTGTCATGGTTGTTGGTTGATAGTATTTCAGAAACTGAGGATCTACTGGGATTTTAACGCACAGCCATCTCTAGGGTTTACAGAGGATGGTCCCAAAAAGAGAAAATATCCAGTGAGCCAAAACGCCTTGTTGATGCCAGAGGTCAGAGGAGAATGGCCAGAATGGTTCAAGGTGATAGAAAGTCAAATAACCAGTGGTTACAACCAAGGTCTGCAGAAGACCATCTCTGAAGCAACAACACCTTGTCCAACCTTGAAGCAGATGGGCTACAGCAGCAGAAGACCACACCAGGTGCCACTCCTGTCAGCTAACAACAGGAAACTGAGGCTACAATGCGGAATGCGGAATTTCGTCTGAACAGCTGGACATGAAGACATCACGTTAAGTTCTCCCAACCTGTGCAGATGTTACAGTGCAGACACTGAATATTAGCAAAATGACTTTATTAACACAAAATGGCACATGAACATTTGACCGGAGAAGACACAAATTCATTTCTAAGAGCAACAAAATGCACATCAAACATTCAGCAGAATACTTACATAGTTCTGCATAGTTTCCTACCACAGGCAGTAACTTTGCAAAACCTGATAAATATCAGTTTAACAGTTTGGAAGATTCCTTTAAAAAAAGTATCAGAGTCTTGAACAGTACATCAGCCTGATCGCAGCTGTAATCAGGGAGAGAGCAAGTTCTGATTTCCAGAGGCTCCCCTGAAGAGTCGCTGCTAATTAAATGGCAAACTTGTTCCGGATGATCTCTCCGCCCTCCACCTCCACCTGCTCGTACAGCCACTTCCTGTCACAGCGGCACTCGACTCCACACTTGCGTGAGCCACAGTCGGGGCAGGGGTAGAAGCAGCCCATACAATCCACATCCAGACAGTCGCACATGTCTTTGCTGTTGGAGAGCAGTCGGCCTTTGTTGTCGTACACTCTGCTCTTGGCTGCGACGCTCTGTCTGTAGGCACCAGATAAAACACTGACGTTACTGATGGAGTCTGCTTGATGCATTTTTCCCCTCAGTGGTTTTATTTAATTACTGTTTCAGTTTTATTTATATCTGACGGCATAAAATGATCATAGTGGAATATAAATTTACATCTTGCATGATTCGAGGCAGTCGGCACCCACTAGGCTCTGACAATGACAATTAATATTATGAAACATTCAGTGAGGGGTGAAAACCTGGGGACACGTTTGTCTTTCATGTCATTATGAAACAAGAGTCAAATCTACATTCAGATTTGATTCATCTCATTATCCAGTCCCTCCAGGATTTCACGAGCTGCTTTTGGGATTGTTGCAGCCTGAAATACCTGATGTCACTGCGATGCATGTTGCAATGTTTATAGGCTTTTTTAAACGATATTTCGGGGACAAATATAAACTGCAAAAATAGTTGTGATGCTGTCTAAGATTCGGAGCATTTAGCCCCATTTCCACCGAGCAGGACAGTGGCAACAGCTGATCACCGTCAATTACACCAACACCAAAATGGCTCTCAACTGAAACAAGGTTTTTCTTAACCTGTAGTACAAACTGTGACAATATCAGTGTGTGTGTCATAATTTACAGGGTAGAAAGAGAGAATGGAGAAGTCAAGTGAGAAATGGTCACAAAAAAAAAAAAAAAGTTTGTAGCGGTCTCATTATTGGTTGGTCCCTGCTAGGCGTGTGCCAGTATAATACCAGTATAATTTTTAATATTGTGAGACTCATGATATTTTGACATGCTGACATATTGACGTCATACTGTTACCCATGGCAACAACAAGCATGGCTGAAAGCAAAATCATTACAGACTCTGCGGTGGTTCCAAAAAAGGAGCAGCTTCAGTAGTGTGGAATAAACTGTGGCGTCCTGAATGTTTTATGAACAGCCCCGGACTTCTCAGACTCTTTTAGTGACTTACCGCTCAGAGGGAACTCATTCAGGGGCTCCTCTGGCAGCAGCACAGCGTCTCTCCCTCTCCTCTCTCACCGGTGCACGCACGGGAGTCAGTGTCATCAAGTGATTTTGTCATAAACCTACGTGACGCTCGCGGCTTGACAATAAACTACATATATGTGAATGTGTGATAGTTGTGGTATCATAACAGCCTGTCACAGGTTACAACGTGATGATTAAAGGTATTCATTTTTTACTTAGACACTTTATGATGGTTTTTCTTTTACTTTGTCGCCTGTCTATGCTTCTATTATTGAACTGAGTGGAGCTAAAGTGAGAATGAATTAACACCCACACACTGTCTCACCTGTCAGACAGTTGTTTTGCTCCACGGCCTCCTCGTCCCCCCTGTGACAAAATAAACAAGAACATTTCAAGCTTATATAAATTATCCACACAATAGTTAATTAAAAGAAGAAAACAGACATCTGACAGCTGCTCTTCAGTCGGCACAGAGACAGCTTTGTTTCAAATGATCCAATTTACCCAGTGGATGCTGGTGAATGTTTTAATGTAGCTGACTCCAGTGACGCTTCTGATAATATTAATATCAATATCTTACTATTTGACTTTTAATATATTGGGGCTCCACTGGATGCAACTTTTAGAACCTTTAATAATCAAAGCAGTCGTAGTAGTAGTGTTTTTATTCAGTCTCTGCATCCTTACGTAAACTCCCATTATATCAATAATGATATTTTACGGATACATTTAACTGACATCAGTGTCTAACAAAACAATTTTGACTGTTTCTCAGTCAAAAGGAACAAAGTAAAGACTTTGAGTAACAGCTGCTGCTGAAATAGCAATAAATTCCTCTCCTACTCATCAGGGAGGGGCCTCTAACTACGGCGGCTGACATGAAACGTGGAAAAACATGGAAATGCAAATGGCTCTATCTAGAGCCAGCGTTTAGTGTGTCTGTCGTGAGCTTTTGTAGTGACATGGCGGTACAACATGTCCAACTCTGTAGATGAGGATGTGCTCCCTATGCAGATATACATGGCTCATTCTAAGGTAACGAAAACACAATTATAAAAATATTCAGGGGATTATACACAATATAAAACACACTCTTTATATTATATTCCATTTCTGCCAATATATCATCCTAAATCCTACACACTGGACCTTTAAGGTATCCTTTAAAAAAAGAATGTAAAGCAAAAGCAACTAGTATATTACTTTAAAGGGTAAGCGTGACATTATGTACCAACCATGCAGGCAACAGTCAAAGAAAACTCACCCTTATTCCTCCTCTTTTGTCTCTGCGTAGACTGGCCTCTCTCGCTCTGTCTCTGTCTGCTTGTATTCCCATTTGATTCACAACATTTGTCTCCTTTGGTACCACTCCTCTTTTACGAAGTTCAATCTGTGGAATATGGAACACAGAACAGATGACTTGTTTAGACTGACAACAAACCGTCAGAGAAGAACAGTCCATATAGTGTCATGACCCCACACCTTTGATGTATCTTGCCCCTGGGTGAATATAGTGGGCACCGCATCCTCCCTCAGAAACTGTTTGCCGTTGTAGTCCCTGAAGCAGTCGGTCCTGAAATGCTCCGAGCAGAGGCAGGTGTTGGCGGTTGGGATGAAGTTTTTCATCCCAAGACTGTGAACCCATTTGCTGGCAAGTTGAGGTTTGCTGAGTGGAAACCTGATACACAGAAGAGGGAGATGGTTTCTAATCAGGATGCAGTCAACCATCACAGCTGTTAAGATAATGACTGACAGCCTGATGGCAAAGTGTCAGTCAAAGGAGATGATAACAAGTATAGCTTAGACACTGTGTATGTTTTTGCAATAAGACACAGTCGTGGGGAAGGAACTCATGCTTTATCAGATATATAAAGCATATTTATTAGTCGTCTGAAAGGTCCAGTGTGTAGAATTTAGGGGGATATATTGGCAGAAACTGAATCTAATATAATAAGTTTGTTTTTATTAGTGTATAATCACTTGAAAAAAATTGTTTTGTTTTCATTACCTCTGAAAGAGCTGTTTACATCTACATAGGTAGCAGATCCTTGTGTACTGAGATCGCCACGTTGCATCACCATGTTTCTACAGTAGCTCAGACTGGACAAACTAAACACTGGCTCTAGATAGGGCCATTTGCATTTTTTCTGTCAGCTATCATAGTTTGCAGCCCCTCCATAACTAGAGCACCACAAACTCTGATTTATTTGTTATTTATTTTTACCTAAAACTGCTTTATTCAGTGTGTTTACCGGTTTAAATCACCAAGTCCGTTTGTTTTGGAGAGGAAGAGACCTCTGTGAACAATTCAGCTCCTGGTAAAAACCTTCTGAACGCCTGGATCTTAAGTTATCCGAGGAAAAAAGTGAGCACACATTAACAGGTGCTGGGCTAGCAGCCCAATAGCGTCTAAGAAACACTAACTTGTAACATAAAACAGCTTTACTCAGTGTTTCTACTTGTTTAAATCACAGGGTCCTTTTGTTTTGGAAAGGAAGAGACCTCTGTGGATAATTCAGTACTGGTAAAAACCTCCTGAACATCTGGATCGATTAAAGGCGAGCACACATTAAGTTGCAGACATGCCAAACAGCATCAGAGAAGTGCTGATTTGTTACATGAAACTGCTTTATTTAATGTTTTTAACAGTTTAAATCACCTTGTCCATTTGCTTTGGGGAGGAAGCGACCTCTGCAGAACATTCAACTCCTGGTAAAAACTTCCTGAACAACGGACACTGAAGGAAATCTAAGTGGGAGAAGTTTCAGCTGGTTGCAATCTGCGAACTTTATTGCTCGATGCCACTAAATTACCCTAAATCTTACACACTGCTCCTTTAACTACTGGCCAAGATGCTTTCCACATCTGTAAATCGCATAGTCTTTTTTGTGTTGGAAAGGTGCAGGTGGACACATGCAGTTGTCTGTAGCATGCGGTCACATTTTCTCAAGCATCGTAAGTTATCAGCAACATATGTGTTACTGAGTTTTTAGCTCTGTAACACCATGTTAATAACATAACGCTGACTTAGACATTTCATGTGTACCAGCAAAACTGATACAGTTCTACTGGCTGCCTGTGGAGATAGTTTAAGACAGTTATTCGTGATGAAATACAGCAGTGACAAGAGCTGCAACAGGCAACCTTTAGTGTGTGTATTGTGCTATTTTTACACCAACTTTGTATTTCCTTCAATAAATCTAACTTGCTCATTGATGATACACCGCTATGTATTTACGTAAAAAGGCAGATCTTTGTAGTTTATTGCAAATAGCTTAGTATGCTAGCTAGCTACAGTTTCAAGCTTGGGCATGGTTCAGTAAAAACACACTATTGTTATAGCAGTGTCTGTCAAAAGTAGTGTTCCTTGTTCTAGTCTATAACCAGAAATGATGCCACAGCATGTAGGGTGATGTGATGTATGTTAATGGATGAGAATATGAGGTTATTATAGCTAAGGACTAGCATTAACTTTCTGGTGCCGCATGTTATTAAATCGACACAAATTTTGTTTTAGCGTTACCATAAATCCCACAGTTGCCTAAAGGCAATATCGTTAATTAAAGTGATTTAAAAGCAAAGTTATTCATGTCTGTTTCGATGTTGTATCTTATCAAGCCAACGTTGGAGCTAACGGGGAAAAAAGAAGTGTTACTAGAAACTTCGGCGGCTCCGCTGAACCGGTGCAAACTTACCTGTAAAATCTGATTTCCGACCCTTTGACGAACTTATTGTTGCACCCTATTGCCGCGCAGATAACTGGCATGGTGTCGTTTTTGTAGAAACTGTGTGATAATACCGAAAATGTGCTGAAAAAGTGCAGAAAAAAGGGAATAACACTGCTAATCTGTGATTGTTTTCTTTCGGCTTATTCTTGTACTTCCTGTTTAACTTCCGGTTTTGCCTTGGGAGAGCCCGCCCTCTAGCGGCGGCTCAGGTCATCATTTGGAATGTACTGCAGATATAATCTGTTCCTCACACAAAAATAGGTGCATCTTTGATCAGTTGAAAGCCTTATAGGGATAAACCAGAACTATAAAACAATAAAAAATATTCTATAGATTCCACACTGATATACTGGTTTAAATTCAGTGTTGTGGATTTTATTTGCTATGGAGTAGTTTTGGGGCTGTCTTGGCAGTACCCTCACAACCTCTGAACCCTGCTCTTCCCACCACTGTTTCTTATCCTCTGAACATCATGACTCAACTCACCTTTATTTATATAGCACCTCTCATCCAAACATTCAGCCCAACGTGCTTCACATGGCAAAATTAGAATGACACAGACACAAAACAATAAAACATTAAAAAAGTAAACCAACCAAAACAGAACAAACTAACCAAAAGATGGTTAAAACGCCATAGAATAAAAAGAGCGTAAATAAATGAATAAATAAAATAGAATAAAGATGAACAGGAGAGATGAAAGAAAGTAAAAACCAATGGTTAAAAATTAAAAATCAAGACTGTAATGTTACTTCACATTAAAAAGCTAGGTCTTTAATTTACGTTTTAAAAATACCAAGCGAGCTCGACATTCTAATATCCAGAGGTAATGAATTCCACAGTTTAGGGGTGTAAAAACAGAAAGCGTTCTCGCCTTTTATGGGACACATGAGGAACATTTAAAGGTAAAGCAGTGGAGGACCTCAGTTATCTGGCTGGAACATAAATGATAGAAAATCTCTGATGTATGGAGGGGCGGGGTCATTTAAAGATTTATAAAAAAGTAAAGAATTTTAAAATCAGTTCTAAAAGATCCAGATAGCCAGTGTAGTGACTTCAGCAGCGGGGTAATGTGATCCATTTCCCTTATTTTAGTCAACACTCTAGCTGCAGCATTCTGGACTGGCCGTAGTTTTCTTATTGATTTTTTGGGTAGTCCGGTGAAAGGGAATTGCAGTAATCTAAATGGCTGGTAATAAAAGCATGTGTGAGTGTTTCAGCATCTTTCTGGGTAAAAAAGGTCTGACCTTAGCAATGTTCCAAAGATGATAAAAGGAAGTTTTGATGACCCTGTAAGGCCACCAAACACCAAGTGCAGTTTTTCGCTTGCCGCTTGTGGTCCAATCAGAAGAATCTCCGTTTTTTCCTTCATTCAGCTTTAAAAAGTTTTTACCCCTCCATACATTAATGTTAGTGAGAAAGACAGTGAGACCATCCAGTGTATCAGGGGCATTTGGTGTGACAGAGATGTATAATTGTGTGTCATCAGCATAAGAGTTGTAATTAATGTGGTGATGGCTAATAATGTTTCCAAGTGGAAGAATATATAGTGAAAACAAAAAAAGTGGTCCAAGAATGCTTCCTCGAGGAATACCACATATAATGCTATGAGTCTCTGAGACTCTGAGCACCCAGGCTGACAAAAAACTGTCTCAGGCTTGCCTTGTACCAGCCCCTAGTTAGGCTGACATAGCCTAACTAGGGGCTGGCTCAGGCTTGCCTTGTACCAGCCCCTAGTTAGGCTGACACAGGCCTAGTCTGCCAAGGGACCTTCTATATTACACTGAGCACCTTCTCTCCTTCTCTCTCCTTAGTTTCTAAAAAGTTGGTTCTTCTTCACTTGCTAATATTCATGTCCTATTACTGCATGTCACTAACTCGGCTTCTTCTCCGGAGCCTTTTTGCTCCACTGTCTTGCAGGTTAACTCATATCGCAGCTGCGCATGGATGGTGTGTCGTGGTTGTGCTGCTGCCGTGGTCCTGCCAGATGCCTCCTAGTGCTGCTGTTATCATTAGTCATATTTCTACTGTTATTATAGACATTATATGATTATTATTGTCACATACATATATTATCATATATTAATATATACTTACAATATATTGTACCACAATTACCGTAATTATTATTATATTATTACTTAAATTAATGTTATTGTAGCTATTGTCATTTCTGTCTGCCCTGCATCTCTGTCTGTCTCTGTCTCTCTTTATGTATCATTTTGTCATACGGATTGCTGAAAATTTATTATGTTGATCTGTTCTGCACGACATCTATTGCACGTCTGTCGCCTAGAGGAGGGATCCCTCCTCAGCTGCTCTTCCTGAGGTTTCTACCATTTTTTCCCCCTGTTCAAGGTTTTTTTGGGGGGGAGTTTTTCCCAGTCCGCTTTAAGGGTCCAAGCTCTCTGAGGCAAATTGTGATTTGTGATATTGGGCTTTATAAATAAAATTGAATTGAAAATTGAATTGAATTTTTACAGTGGATGATTGTTCCACGGCTAACAAACTGCTGTTTAAAAATGGTCATGTAGGTCAAGTAGCACTGAATTGTCTGGAATTACTCACATTAAAATACAAGTACACCTGAGTGTCTTGAATACATACATTCATTCATCTGCCTGTCAGACTAAACACTGGGCTGTAAAGTCCATATGCCCCTCTGAGCCTGATGAAATCTGTTTCCTGCTGCGCCAGCCTCGCGCTACCCGGGGCCGCTGAATCACATGATATAACTACGCTGGCTAGCGAGCTAACATGCTAGCTCCGGTTGTCAAAGCCGCTGTCAGCTGCAGCCACAAACGGACGGAGTAGCATACGCCAACCGACAAGTGATCGCAAACTCGTCAAGTTCCTGGCAAGTCAACCAATTTCTCCTTTTGTCGTGTCTGTGGTAGCCGCGGTGCTAAGTTAGCTAAGCTAAGTTAGCTAAGTTAAACTTGTCAAAAGGGAGTTGCTCTCGAGTGCGAGAGTGGGTGTTAGGCTAACGTATAAGATAATGGCCTTGTTTGGATTGACTATGAAGCTAATCTCACCTAAACATCCGGTCGTACATTGTTTTATCGGCGATGTTTGAAAGCTAGCGAGTCAACCGTTGTTACATTTAAATAATGTTACCGTTAGCTAATATTTACACGCTAAACTTGTAGCTAGCTGCGTTTGTTTGTCTTCTGTTAACTGACATGAAGACTGGTTGACTAACTAACTTGGCTAGCTAATGTTAGTAGCAAGTCTGAGGTCAGACTACAAGTGAATACCAGCAGTGTCAACACGAAACTTGTTAAATGGGTTTGAAGTTGCGACATGCTCTTTCAAGTTGTTTATATACCATGATTGCGACATTAACGGTCACTAACTAACATTAGCTAACTAACTACCGAAGCTAATAGCAAATTAAGCTAATTCAGCTTGACTAAGGCTGCCAGGCTGTGCCAGTTTGATCTGGCATCGTTTTCTTTGCCAGATGTACCTGGTTGCGTCGTGCCTGTGCCTCAATAGGGTTTTAAGTGAAAGCCTCAGGTATCGCTGGTTCCACTTTCACAGATGGTTTTACTTATTGTCTCACAAGTCCTCTGTGTGTGCGTGTACACACTTGATATCCGCTGCACCTGTTGACAGTTCTGTATGACTTACATCTTTATCATTTTATAAGGTTTGGTGACCTCCCATAATTCCCAGCACAGTCCCACCCAGTTTTACCCTGAACAGAGGTCTCTATAGTCAGAAGAAGTGAAAACATCTGGGTGGGTCTGAATGTACTTCTTCTTCCAATGTTGTGCTTGTGGGAACTTGATTGATTTTGGAGCTGGTGACTCTTGAAAGCACTGACTCTTTGCTTTCACACCAAGTTGTTGCTGAGTAAGGTTGTCCAGTTTTGCTTCACCGGAGAGGTTTACATCCGTCGGTACCCTGAGACTTCAAGAAAGGGACATTTCCCACTCAACCTTGCTGACTGTTTGTACACAGATGTTTGGTTTCGTGACTGGCAGACATTTCTGAGTACAACTTTCTCACAACCCACCAACGTTGTCGCTGACGATGACAAGAACTGGGATGTTGCTGCATTTATTTATTTTTTTAGGCTTTGTGATTGTTCTCAGCACAGTGTTGCTAATAGGACTGTAGCGATTCATCGTGTAGTCTATGTCAGACAGTTGTGGAAAATGGTTAATATGATATCCAACACCTGTGTTAACATATTGAAATTGCTTATTTTCTCTAACCAGGGGTCCAAAACCCAAAAGTCCTCACTTAACAATCATAGCAGACTGAGAACATCAGCAGATATGCTCATTTGAGGATCTGGAACCAGTATTTTTTAGCATTTGTGCTTTAAAAAGGATTAAATGAGTAATTAATTATTTAAATTCTTGTAGATTAATTTGCTGTTGTTTGAACGATGGATGAATCGAGTAGCTGTTTCAGCACCAGTTGCTAAATAATCTCAAATTAGTTCACATATATTATATTCACACTAGAGCTGGGTGATATGGTCAAAAATCAAAGTATGACAGTATTTTTGGCCAAACACTTTTATCAATATTGTTGGATATTGCAAGGATATTGATGGACCATTGGTGTTTTCACAAAATACTTACACAATGAAATTTCAGCATGGGTAAACGCATATAATAGAACAGCCAGAACAGTCTGTTAAGTTAAGAAAAGTACATAGTTTTACTGTAATGCAGCCTTTAAAAAAAAACAGAAATAGACAACACTAAAGATGTTATGATATCCAAAATCTTAAGGCCCAAATACCAAGCTGACATCAAAGAATTAGTGGTGACGAAAGCTGACTGTTGCCACAAAGTTGTCCTCCAACACACTGCAAATACTATGGCAAGTGGCTATCTTGCAGGTATGTTCTGCGCCTGCGTGAGAGGAAATATATCTCCATTCTAGCCAGCAGCGGTAGTTTGTATTCGTCATTGAAAAAGTAAAACTAGAAGACCGACAGGATGGACTAAGTTGCTAGTTAGCCAGTTAGCTCATTAACAGCACATCCCTGTGTTGAAAGTAGCGATGCACCGAATATTCGGTAACCAAATATATTCGGCTGAATATTACAAAAAAACACACATTCGGTATTCGGTGGAATAAGTGAAAAGCAAGGCAGAATAATAGCGGCGTGTTTTGAAAATGCAATCAAACAGCGTGCGGTGACGGACGGATTAAAATGTCGGCAGTGTGGCGATATTTTAGTCCGTCAACGCACTCGCATTTGCGACTAAAAATAGTTTTGTGCGGGCAAAATAAATCATTTAGCACGCTGTGTGAGTACAGATTTCAACCAGCAGCAGAAACGAAACGGCGAGTCCCGCCAGTTGTGGGTTGAACGGGGGTCACAGACACGGGCAGGAATACATATTCCTGTCAAATACGGCGGCGCATTATAACGGTTTACCGGCGACGGAGAAGTCCGGCTCCAGGTGAATAACTTGTTGTCATGACTGCCCAAAAGTACCTGAACAGCTGAGCCGTGGCAGCACACAGTATGTGGCGTGTCAGAGGAGAAACGAGCCGTTCACTTGCACTTTAGGGACTGTTCTTTACTTATGAAGGGACTTGTCAGGGGAAGAGGGTGGCTGGTTGAGTCTTATTTTATTATTTTATTTTGATCCCCCCTATGTTAATCACTTATTGATGCTTTTTTTGAAGTATGAATAAGTCAATAAGTAATTTATTCCATTGAAATATCATTGATGTATTATAGAAAAGTGATTTATCTTTTTATAAATGACAAAAGGCACATCTGCCTCATTTTTGCTGTGGTATCGTGATACTACTCAGAACCGTGATACTTTAACTGGTATCATACCGTGGGTCCCAATTTTGGTACCGTGACAATACTAATCTGGAGGGGGTTCATCTGCAAAAACTAATGAAAAACTAAAAAACGGTATTCGGTACTCGGTATTCGGCCAAGCATTTAATATTATTAGGCTTCGGCCACAAATTTTCATTTTGGTGCATCCCTAGTTGAAAGAACAGATATTTACTGTTTATGAGTGAATAACACAAAGAAATATGAGCAGTTTTTCTGATAAAAAGCTCAATGGCTAACAAAAATAATGTTGCCACTGTAAAAAAAGAAAAAAAATCAATCTCACTCCTTCATGACTTGAGTCATTTGTTAGCTTTCCTCACCTCCATTTCTGTTTTTGTGCACTGAGCTGAACTGCTAATCTCATGGATGGGCTCTGCAAGCTCCATCTTCGATTCAACTTGTCAGCCAAAAAACAGCCGACAAGGGCCGACTAGTGCCAACTTGCAGGGCAGGCTGCAAAAACTAGGGTGACAGTCGTCCACTGATGGACTGACATTGACCATCAGCCGATCGTTGGCTTGGTGTGTCTGGCCCTAAGATAATATCTGGTCTTGTATCTCACTATAGCAGTATGATTGCCTAACTCTAATATACGCTGATTTTGGGTGTTAGCAAGTTTGTCTCAGCATTACAAAACTAGTTGAATTATAGCCCAGTGTATCGTGGGTCAAATTGAGATCTGACTAGTTGACATGTAAGAGAAGAATTGCCCCTGTCTTTTAATTTAGATGCTAATGTGTACTATTGACTTGTGAGTTATAATCAACTATAGTAGGTTGTTATGACCAAACTAGATCCATTACATGTGTTGTGGCTTTATTGTCACACACTCTGCAAGTAGATTATATACTGAGCAGAGCATTTCAGCGGTGACTGCTGGGATAATAACATGAGGTTAAAATAGTGTGGTAGAGAAAAAGTGTTAAATATAAAAAAAGCATTTGGTGTTATTCAGTGCTTTATTGATTTTGCTGGCACGTTGATTTCTTTTCCAGTAGTCTACGAAAACATGCTCATGGACAAAGGTGACTGGCTGATGATAAGATGCAGGGGACATTGGACTTGTGCAGAGAGATCAGCGCGGGGATGACATGAGGTTACAGGCACAGTCAAAATGCTTTACAACCAGAGAATGTGAATTCACCCAATAAAACCTGATCCCTTTGATTACGAGACCAGTTGTCTCTTAGACTTATGATCCACCATGGTGACACAACATATTGATTTTTGGTTTCTCAGTATGTGAATATGAGACCTGTTCTTAAAGTTATTCATGATGCATCCAAGCTAGATGTACAGTTGAATTGCTTTTGCCAAATTTTATGTTGTTGTTCGCTGTGTGACATTTTTGTGGGGAAGGCTTTAAGTGGTAACTGCCATTACAGAGCGGGATCTGAGGCAGTGAACCACAGTACTCTTTATATTTAGATTAAAAACTGGAGAAAAGTCAGGGTCATCCTTAGGTGTCTGTGTGTTACGAGGTTGTTTGAGGAAAACGGGCTGCTTATACTAAAAGAGGAAAAAGACTGGCGCACCACAGCCCTGTGGGGATTTTAAAGCAATGCAAATGACCAATAGTAACCTCTTGTGTTCCCTCTTTCACCCTCCCTCCCTCTCTCTCTCTGTTTTCCCCTCTGTCTCCCATTGGGCATTGTAGAAAGGGACTCTCCTTCTTTCCTACTCACTGTCTTCAAGATACCGCATCATTAAACTTCTGCCCAATAAGTCACTGGGGTTTTGGCATCCTCAAGGCTCATCAGCCAAGCCAGTCCTCCATCAGCGCAGGGATATCGACAAGACTGTGGTTGTGGACTCACATGGGCAGGATGCATAGACGATAAAGATATCAACTTCAGAGGTAAGGTCAAGTCCAACGCTGTGCCTGTCACAGAGTCACTGTTGCAAAATAATTTGAGCTAAATGAGGCTTTGTCTCAAAATGTCCTCCTCTTTGTAATTTCGGCATTAACTGACGTTACCAGGAGCAAATTGCTTTGTACTAGTCATGTTGTTTTTAGTGGAAAAATTAAGGATATCATTGAGAAATCCCAGTGGAATTTCATTCTTTATATGCAGCAAATTGGAGCCAGTGCTGCTAAATGCTGACATGGATATTTTAAAGGCAAACATAGTATTACTCATAGTCATATTGTGTTAGTTAGCCAACATTAAGAGTAATGTGCAGATTGCAGTTACGTCAGCGGGCAAGTAGGGTCATAAAAATTGACACTTGGAGTAATAGCATATAGTTTGCAGGCAGGAGTGTTGCGATGCACTGGTATAGACATTAACCATGGTATTTAAAAATGAAAAATTGATATGTTAATACACATATGATGACATCGTGTTAATAATCCAGCACCTTTTTTTTTGTTTGTTTGTTGTTGTTTTTTTTTTTAAGATTTTTTGGGGGGCTTTTTAGTCTTTTTTTTAATGTATAGGACAGACAAGCGTGAAGGGGAGAGAGAGAGACAGGGCGTGACATGCAGCAAAGGGCCACAGGCCGGAGTCGAACCCGGGCCGCTGCGGCAACAGCCTTGTACATGGGGCGCCTGCTCTACCACTAAGCCACCAGTGCCCCATAATCTAGCACCTTTTAAATAATTTCCATTCTCACTTTCTCTCTCTCCACCATCGCCATCGAGTTGCCTTTTTACTATCCATTAAGTTTACTGCTCCTCTTGTACGATTTTGTACAGTTACAGACTCTCATCATCTCTCTCTACACTTGTTTTTTGAGTGTAATGTGCCAAAAAAAGACACAAAATGTACAGTGTACAAAATTTAAAAAAAATCTGATTGATGGCATTATCGTTATTTGTTTTTGTTTGTTTTGCTTTCCAAATTTCCTATAGATATCATGATAATATCGTTTTCGCAAACTCCTTTAGCCACAATAATCGTGTTGTGAAAATCGGATATAGTGGCCGCCCTGGTTGCGAGTGGTGAAATGAAATATTACCTGTTGCAACTTTCACATAACCAAAAGAAGAACAACTTTAGCTTTACGGAAATGTTCATTTATTTAAAACCAGCTTACTTCAGAGTACTTTAATTAAGATAGATGCGGTGTGCATTTATGCGTGAGGAACATTAGCGTAGCTTCACTGATTCTATTTCAAAAGCTAAAAGTTTGGGTCTGTGTCCTCTGTCAAGTTTATAACTGCCCGTGTTGTCAAAAAAACAATTTAACAATACAGATCAATATTGAATATTATCAGTGGTTCATTTTCTGCAGTACGTGTGCACATTCTCGCTCTCTCTTATTGGTTATGTTCACTACAGTCATTCTGCAGCTCTTCTCTTCAAACCACGTTATAGCCCTGTTATATTTATCTTTTAATGAAAATTTTAACTTGTGCTAGGATTGCTAATGAATCAGATTTTCGCAGTACAATAACCGTCTCAGAAAATACTGGGTTTCATGGTATCACAGTATGACAGAATTTATATTATTATCAGTCAGAATGACCTTTAAAGGAATGAAAATGAAAGGGTTATTTTTGGTTGAACAAATATAAAAAGTCTCCCCTTAATAAATAAATAAAATAAAGGGGAGATTCTCCATCCAGTTGCATTTTTTCCCCCAATATGGTAGATAATTAAATGCACATCATATGATAACTGTCAACTTTTACATCACAGTATTCCTTGAAACTGATGTATCGCTGCAGTCCCAACTTGCACAGCCTCAATGTCACTTTTCCCCGTGGTGTCGAAAAGCGCATTGAATATTGATCATTTTCAAGGTATTGTGTCCAAGTTAGAAATTCCAGTATCGTGACAACAGTCATAACCACAGTTTAAAGTTTTGCTGTTTAAACGTCTCACGATATTTGTTGCAGTGACATTATTGAACGCATGGAAATGTTTACAGTCATTGTCAGTCATACATATATGTATATTAAAAAAAAACCAAGGCATCTTTCTGTGTGACACCTTTTATCTTCTGCTGCAACAATAACCCCTTTACTGGTTTACTATGGTATTTAGAAGCTTATCAGTGAGGCTTTGAAAGGTACCGCTGTCACAGCTTTTCAGTGTGTTCAGTTTTTACCATGGGTTTTCCCTTTTTACATTCGGGTGAACATAACTTGACTAGAGTTACACAATGAGAAATTCATTCTTAATCACAGTTCTTCTTTCATCTTCCTGATTTAGTGCTGAACTCCTTTTTGATTCTTGTTGTGACTGTCATGTTTTATCTCACTGATTACTTTTTGTTCTAATACCATTAATATATTGCAGTAAGTTTTAAAAATCAGTACCAGACTGGCACAAGTTTTATATTTTCAAAGTTGATAGAGCGGTTGACATATTTAAGTTGACCATAATTGTAATAATAATAGTTATGCTGGGTAACTATATCCCATATTTTATTGACATCAGAAACGGTTGCATAATACAGAGTTTGTTTTTGGTTCCCTCTGACTCTGTGCGTCATCACAACACACATGCACGGGTCCCATAGAATGAATGGGACGTCTAGCATGCAGCTCAGTAGGTGATATTAACAGTGACAGAATAACATTACTTTTTTAAGATTGTGCATTTGTAATGCATTTAAATCAAATCCGGCATCCCTGAACCTATTTACAGTCTGTCAGCTGTCAGATTACAACCGTTTTTGTCAGTAGATGCACAAAACAAGGTTTGTCTGGAAACAGCTCATCATTCTTGACAATGTTTTTGACAGTTTGGAAAGTTTTGGAGAAGGATTACCTTCTGTTTGTCTGTTCATATATCAAGTAATGTTTTCAAATCTTAGGAACATTAGCTGATAGTTTGTAAGCATACAGTACAAAAGGCATTGGTTGCAGGGGGCAGCAGAACCTTTGTGACACAGTTTAAACATGATTTGAACACTGTAAGCTTTACATAGGAAATAACAGTTGGTGCAGTGCTTGTGCATGTTGTTATATAGTGAAAGCTTGCATTGCTGGTGGCCTTGTCCCAATACCACAATGCTCTGAGTCACCACTGTTGCTATGTTTATAGGCAAACAGTGCTTCTAACATATTTAGTGTTCACTTAGCAGTAGAGGAAATAAAGAAAAATTATAGCTGCTGCGCAGCGATGGGTCGGGTCCGGGCATTTTTACGCAATTCTGAGCAACAAGCAGAAGAATTGGAAGACATTTAGAAATTTAGCAACAGAATCTGCCTTTTACATCAGCTGAGGCTTGAACTCACAACCTCTGAGACTAAGAATCAGTTTCTATCTCACTGAGCTAATTAGTCAGTGACAATTCATGTGTAGCTTCACAAATTGACTAAGCCAGACATACAGGTTTAGCAGCCGTCCATGCATGGAAAAGCAGATTTTAAACCACTGTAAAAAAATTCAGTTATCGAAACAAAAATCTGAAAATACACATATTGCATCTAGACAGCATGGAGATGTTGGTAATTTTAACAATGATTGATTAGCTTCATAAGTGAAAAACTGATGTTTAACTAGTTGAGCTACATGCAAAGTGAAGAAGTATTGACACTGGATCTTTGTGCAAAGTTTGGTTTATTTTCAAGCATGAGAAGGCAGATTTTCTAGCAGAAAAAAAGACTTGAAGATGTTGCACAGTGATCAGTCAATTTTAAGCAATAAGCTGGAGCACAAGAAGATGATTACATTACAATGTGGATTCTGCACCAGTTGAGGCTCGAATCCGCAACCTCTGGAACCTAAGATGGTCATCTACTGCTCTGAGCTAATTGGCAAGTAGCAACTTAACAGTGGCTTCACAAATTGACTAAGCCATTCACTGATTTGTAGTAAAGCAGCCATCCGTGCATGGAAAGGCATATTTGAAACCACTGTAAAAAAATCAGTTATTAAGACAAAAATCTGAAAATACACATATTGCATCTAGACAGCATGGAGATGTTGGTAATTTGTTTGTAACAATGATTGATTTGCTCCATAAGTGAAAAACTGATGTTTAAAAATGCCATTTTTACATTGACTCCAATTGTTCACATTAGAGCAAAATTCAAAATGCTGTCAAAAATTCAGTTTTTGAGATAAAATTCTGAAATTTGCCAGACATCATCTACCATGACTCTAGAATTTTGTCAATTTTTTTCACGAACATTGAAGATTTATTTAGCAAGAATTTGCATGTATATTTTTACAGTACTGTTTACAGTCAAACATTTTGATGCACTGTAGGCTCAATTTTTGATAAAACAAAAATCTGAGAAACGTAGTTTTTGTAGGACAGTCTGAAGATGCTCTGTAGCAAGTTTGGTGTCAATTGAGCAAAAATTGTGGGAAGAGGTAGGTTTAATAAGTTTTACAGTTTTTGAAAAAAAAAACAGAGTGAACTTCATAATTTTTAATAGGTTTAAATGTACAAAAGTTTCTTCAGTATTGGGGCTACAGTTTGAAGAAAGTTGTGAAGTTGTAGCACGTATGGTTGATTTGTTATGAATTTCCAAAGTTTTGAACTGTAGTCCCTTGCTATAGCGCCACCATCAGGATTATTGGCTTGAGTTTACAGCTGAGGATATCTGGCATGAGACTGGACCTTTGTGCAAAGTTTGGTGAGTTTTCACCCATGGGAAGTATGATTTCCTCGGAAGAAGACGAAGAAGAATACCTAGGATTACAATAGTGTCCTGGCAGCTGCCTGGACCCTAAAAAAAGTCAAACTAAAATGATCAGAGTATGAAAACCAAAATAAAGAATCTGCTTATATTAATTAGGGTTTGGCAATATAATGTTTTATATCATGAGAAAACTCTATGCTGTTTATACTGATGTGTAGTATGTGGTTGTATTAGACGTTTGTGGCTTCTCTCTCTCTCTCTCTCTCTATATATATATATATATATATATATATATATATATATATATATATATATATATATATATATACATATATACATATATATGCCCAGCAAGCATACTTCGGGCACACACGGAAATTGACATTTAAAAACTCTGACATAAGCGATATCACTTCTGACCAGAGTGTTTAAACAGCTGGACTGTCCAAGAACATGTGGAAAAAATGCCACAATTATGCCAGCGTAAAGCTTAATGTTTGTCTTCCATCTTGGATAATCTAACAAAAGTAATACATGCTGTGCACATAATCTTATATGGTATAATCCTAAATCCCACACATTTAGAAGATCTCAAAGTAGGGGTGTGCCACATCATCTCGTTCACGATAATGCCAGTATATTTTATAATATGATATGAAAAATTCATGTCGTGATACTCGCAATATTTTGATGTGTTGACTTATTGACGTCGTACTGTTACCCACGGCAACCATAACCATGGCTGAAAGCGAAATTATTACCGACTCTGCAGTGGTTCCAAAAAGAGGAGCGGCTTCAGTAGTGTGGAATAAACTGTGGCGTCCTGAATGTTTTATGAACAGCCCTGGACTTCTCAGACTCTTTTAGTGACTTACTGCTCAGAGGGAACTCATTCAGCGGCTCCTCTGGCAGCAGCACAGCATCTCTCCCTCTCCTCTCTCGCCGTTCGCACACAGGAGTCGGTGTTGTTTGTCATAAATCTTTGGTAATGTAAACCTACATGACGCTCGCAGCTCGACAAAATACTACATATATGTGAATGTGTGATAGTTCTGGTGTCTGTCAGCCTGTCACAGGTTACATTACATGATTAGAGAAGAAATGGCAGAGCATAAAAGTCCAGGTGGAAAAAAAACAACTCAGTCATTTAGTTTTACTAAAAGAAGGAAATCACCTGTTGATTTGTATATATAGATCCCAGGGGACATTTTTGTATTTGGGAGCTGTTTAAATGTGCAATTTGCAATTTAAATTTTATTTTGTTGAACTATTAATATTGTATACAGAATCTGTATCTCCCTCTGAGTTACTGTTGTTCACAAACTCAGTTTTTACTGAATATTTGAAGACAAACTGCAAATTATATCACTTATTTTTTTGCGGTTCTATTTTCTTTAATTATTGAATATATATTTTTTCTAGTTTGTCATATCGTCAAGAATTTCGCTATCGCAAAAATACTCTGAAATATCGTGATATTATTTTAGGGCCATATCGCCCACCCCTGTCTCAAAGCTGATAGAAAGATATGCATTAGGGGCAGCTATAGACATTAGGTTAAGACCACACCCTGTTGCCAGGGTTGCCTTTAGACTGTTTCATTGCTATTCTGTTACCAGGGCAACAGTTTTATGTTGTCAAGTTTGTAACAGTCTAATATAATATTTCTGCATCAGTGTGATAAAGTGCCTCTGTGTTTTACAGTAACAGACATTCTCATCTTGTTATTTTATCTACCCTGTTTATATCAACCAGGATAGATTGAATAAACACCCTGAATTTTAACATAATACAGTTCAACAGCAGCATCAACTGCAGCCTCTGAAATGACCGTGAAGTTGAATCAGCTCCGCTCTAAGACAGTTTCCACAAAAAAAAAAAAACAAAAAACAAAAAACTGAACATTTTAACCTTCATGACGGGAGGATTTATTGCAGGACTGTTGTGTTAAACTGTATTAGTTTTAGTTAGATGGACCCAAGAAGCTGGCAGCTGATATAATAGAGTCATTAATTTGTCATGACTTTGGTGTTTAATTACAGTGCTGCATTAAATTATACATAATAATCAACTTAGATGCCCTTTTTTTGAGTTTTTTTTAAATGTGTCAAAACAAATTGCGGAAAGCCTGTATTTTTAAAGTGAGGTTTCCTCCTCACAGGCTGGTTAAAAATAGATAAAATCATGCATGTGTGTCTGCTGAATCAGCTTCCTTAAATGCGCCCGTATGTGGCGCATGACAAACTTTCATTTCTGCTTTTACAGCCAGTTGGCTTTCCTGTATACACATTTTTATAGACAGGATCTTGGTTGATTCTAAGACTCGTCGTATTTTAGACCTTTCTAAGAACGGCGTTACGCTGTGTTGGATCATAATGATTTCCTTGCTATTGATGCAATTCGACCACATCCCTGTTTTGAATGTGCACACACCCTACATACGTAGAGTGTCAGCAGAATTCCTTCCCTTTTTATCTCACTCTATCACACTGCTTCCATCTAAATATTTTTTTGTGGTTATACTTGTAAAATTGCCATTATAACGGATTGTTTTCTTTATTGCACAGGTACACGTTGATTTCGTAATGACAAGCTGCTGTGCAGAAGATGTCCACGCTGTCTGTGACTGATATCCCAGATGTTGGTCATGGTAAGAGGAACCGCTTCTTCTATATTAGTCCTCTGTGTGATCAAACTGGACAGGGTTCACTTCTCTCAGCAAAGCTTGTTTTACAATACCACAAACTTTGTATAATTCTGTTGTGTGCTCTAGAAGTGGCCGTCCAGCCTGGTATTTATATTCTATCATCTATTATGTTGCCCAACTCAAAAGAACATCTTGATTTGAAATAGAATGAAGTTCATGTGTGGGAGTGTGATGAATCCTTTTTCTGAAATGCATCCACGGCACGACTGCTTTGATTTTTTACAGCCTAAGAAAAGAGCAGTTTGAGCATTCAGTGTTGTAAGTAGAGCCGGGCAGTATATCAATATTATATCTGCATCATGATTTGAGTCTAGATATCATCCTACAAAGTTCCCTCTGTCGTGGAAAACCTGGAAAAGTCATGGAATTAGTAAAATCCTCGAAAGTTTTGGACAAGTCATAGAATTTTGTTGTGTGTAATGAAGTTAATTGTCACAGTAATCTTCTGTTGATAACTTTTGATGAGTGTAACATAGTAGCGCCTTTATTTTCTGGAGCTGTTGACATAACGTAGCTTGAATATAGGTAGATGTGACGTTCTGTTTACCATCATGTAGCTTGTATTTCTTCTTTTTCTCCCGCAGTCTGTCGCTCTCTCCTTGAGCCAGCCAGCTGGAATCATGTTTGAATAGAGTTTGAAAGGACAGTGCACTGACTGTGCTTGTAGGTTAGTAGGAAGTATTGGAAGTGAATATGAACATAGCCAGCTATTAGAGGTTGGAAAAGGTTGCTGTTCAATATTCAAAAAATAATTAAACATAATAAACATTGAGATTAAAGTATACTATACACATCTGTTTGGGTTATTGACCGAATCACTGTGATGTCGCACAACACAAGCAGTCACTTCTGGGTAAACGATTGATTTGATTTCTGTTGTCATTTTCAGCTGTAACTAACATTTAAAGTTGTGTAGTCAAACACTGTGATTCGACCTATCTGATGTTTTTAATAAACCGAATCTGCAGGCACAAGAGTTAAACAATGTACTGCTGTGGACAGGGCTGCCGCAGAATGTATTTTACCCACCTCAAAAAAAAATCATTATCAGCGTAAGTGTATGATATATTGAGATATTTTCACCATCTTTCCTTACACACTAACCAGTTGACGCCACGGTCGACCAGCAACTCAGTGTTCTGCTAAGTAAGATACAGAACACTTTATTCCCTTTGATTTTTTTGTGAATTGTTTTTATTAGGTTTTGCAGCTTTTACAGAACATAATAGATCACAGTTGTCATATAATGATACAGACATGCAAGCACAAAACTAGAAAGGTGTATGCACAGACTCGAAGCTAAGCAGAAATAATTATAACGGTTTCTGTTCCTCGTCACAAAAGTCCCTCTAAAGGCAAGATAAAGCAGTGAAATGTTATAAATATAGTGTACATTTAAATTATTTATTCATGTTTTAATTTTTTGGTGGGCCTTCTTTTTAGGTGGCTAAAAACAAATCATTCGAGACAGTGTTTGCTAGGCGCTGTTTGATTTTATGTTCATGACACAAGGATTTTCTACTCCGAAGTTATTGTAATTTATTGTTGTGTATGTTCATGGGGATTTTATTATTTTGGGTCCTTGAAAAGTCATGGAAAAGCTTGAAATTTTGTAAATTAAAACGTGTCGGAGCCCTGGTCTTAAATTTTGGATTTCGTATTAACATGAGCATTGTCTTTTTCTGGTTTTAAAGGCTCCATTACAGTAAAGTGACGCAATTTTCTGACCTTAACAGACTGTTCTAGCTGTTCTGTTCTTTGCCTTTACTCACTTAGTCCTTATATCCACATTACTAATGATTATTTATGAAAAATCTCATTGTGTGAATAATTTTTGAAAGCACCAATAGCCAACCCTGCAATATCACCCAACATTTATTTTTGGACACCTGTCACAATTGAGGTAAAGACAAGCTGATAAAGCCTTGAACAGTGATATAATGTGGTTTGAATGTGTTTGTGTCTCCTCTGTCAGATGAGAGTAAGGTGTTTGACGGGGCCTCTGAGCTGCAGCTGGACTGCATGGTTGAGGAGAGCAGTGGAAGCACCACAATGAAGCACGATGGCCTGCTGTCGCTGGCTGACCTCTCCCAGCCAGATGACTTCCCCGTCCCCCCCCATAATGGCCCTTCACTAACTGACATGAGCAGCCCTCTGCCGGTAGAGCCGAGCGACATTAAGTTGGATCCATCTGCAGGTGACACATCTGCCAGCATAGGTGAGAGAAAAGTTCTCATACAACTGACATTAAATTTGAATCCTTGTGGTATTGAAGGCGTTAAATTTTTAAGAAGAAAAATTGAGGTAAATAAAGCAGGCAGTGACTTAATAGTGCACATCCCCTTTAGAGAGAGTGTCTAGTTGCGTATCTGGAAAATGGTGTGCAGTTCCTGTAAGTAGTCATTTAGGGAAAACCTGAAAATCAGTGGTGCATCACCATTCTGAAAATGAAGATGTGAGAGCAGGCATGGCTAAATTTGAGTCCCATTTTTACATAATTTCTGTCAGGATGCGGTGAAATGGGGAGCTTAACATTTTATGGTAGTATATTCTACCATGGAATATGGTACATAGAGGCGGCTGTGGCTCAGAGGTAGAGCAGGTCATCCACTAATCGCTCCCCGAGTCCACATGTCGAAGCATCCTTGGGCAAGAGACTGAACCCCAAATTGCTCCATCAGTGTGTGAGAGCGTGTGAATGGTTACTGAGCAGCAGGTGGCACCTTGTGTGGTAGCCTCGGCCACCGGTTTTGTGAATGAGTGTGTGTGAGTAGGTGAATGTGACTCTTTGAGTGATCAGAAGACAAAAAAGGCGCTATACAAGTACAGTCCATTTACCATTTACCATTCTCTAGAATCTAAAAAAGTAGGGTGTGTTTCTTCAAGTGTGTCTGTGTGCTTACCTGACTGGTGTGATGGCTTCCACAGACGAGACTAACCAGTATTTTGGTGTTGTCCATTTGTCCACCTCATTTCTTGTGAATGTGATATCTCAGGAACACGCGGAAAGGGAATCCCTTTGAATTTGCTACAACGAATGAATGAATGAATTAATCCTTTATTTACATTTTCCAGTGACATCACACTGACACAAAACAAAATAAATAACAAATATAAAGTTAACAAGTCAACACAAAACACTGGCATAACAAAATAAAGAACTAATAAAATTGGAAAATATATAAATTAAACAGTCAAGTGTTCAGAATAAAGAGTGTGGCAGGACAGACGGGAGAGAGAACAAGAGCGAGAGAAAAACACGCCGTCCACAAAACTACAAACGTGATGCAAACGTCCAGTTGGACTCAAGTGGGAATTGATTAGATGTGGGTTATCAAAGCTCACTGTAACCTCACAAAACAAGTGTATCTTCAGAACTCAAGAATTCATACACTAATTAGACAAAATTCTGCACATGAAGTGATGACATTTTATATCCAGCAGCTCAAAGGTCAACATCACTGTGACATGATAATGTAACTCAGGAACAGAAGGAGATATTGAATTGGTGACTCTAATCTTGTGCTGATTGTTCAGATCGTCTGTGCTGTCGGGGGGGAGATGTGTGTGAAGTATCCACGTTTAGAATTGATCTTCCTCGCAGCAACATCCATATTTAGAGCAAAGTTTACTGTCATGGCTACAACTTTGTGGTCTCCTCTGTTCTGTCTACCACAAGCTCACTGGTTCTGCTAATATTAAGCTTCAGGTGATTGTCGTGTCACCATGTGACGACGCTCTCTATCAGCTCTCTGTGCTCCTTGGTAAAAATAGTCTCTGAGTGAAGACAGCATGGAAGTTATTCACTGGAATCACACATTTTAACATAGCAGTAACTTCTGTTTCGCATTTGAAAAAAAAACCTGCCTAATCCTTTTTTATTAAGTTATTTCAAAATCTTCACACACATTATGAGTCTGGATGTCAATTGCAGCTTTGTCTGGTTGGTGGAGGCATGTAACTGGAAGTCAGTGATTTTAGTCATGAAAGTCATGTATATCAATACGGGGGTGAGCAAAGGGGGTTTTTTTAGAAACTGAAGTGCAGTCGTGCTTTACTAACAGCACAGTCAGTGATAGCCTGTACAGTTGAATTAACTTGAATAAATTTTCAACACAGTGAATGTATTGGGTTGAATTGGATCAGATGCACAAGACTATTTGATAAGCAGGTAACTCAGTGTTTTAATCATCTTCCAAACTTTGTCTTAGTTGCTAAAAGTTTAAAGAAATTAGAATTTAAGCCATAATTCTCCTTTTTTCCTTTAGAAATTTAGTATTTTTTTGTTAAACCAAGAACTGAACAACTAGGCATATGAAAGAGGTCAACGACATAACTATACTCAATATAATAACTAAACAAGGTGTTAACTAGGGCCCGACAGATATGGATTTTTTGGGGCCAATGCCGATTCCGATATTATGGAATAAAAGAATCCAATAACCGATATATCGGCAGATTAAATTTTTACGTTTTTCAATTTAAAAACCCCCGAAATACCTGCTTTTGATGGCTTAAATATAGTTCAAACACCCATTACAAAGATATAAATTGAAGGAAGAACATTTTACTATTTTCAAATAATTGTATTATTCAGACATTGTGTGGAAGAAGCAGCATTATGAACAATTTGAACACAAAATAAATCAAAAATATGATGTGCAAAAAGGCAGTAAACCTCTGGGAAATAAAATAATTATGCAAAGTCTATATGAATTAAGACATTCACATGTATGTTCACAGTACCAGAGTTCTTCTTATTGCCAATTTAACAGAAGTAGGTTGTAGTGCAAAAAGTAACACAAGGACATAATTTCTAAGTAAAACACCATATATATGATGAAAATATAAGTGTTAACATCGGCGTCGGCAATCGGCCAATAAAATAAAATGCACTAGCAGATATGTGTCCATTGAAGATGGACTGTATTCGGATAAAGAAGAACCTTATTTTAAGTCGTATTTTGATGTTGTGATATCAGTATTGATCAAAATAATTGTGATAATCATAATCATAATTGTGTGAGCTACTCAGTAAACAAGTTGCTACTTAGAGAATTTCCGTGCCTATAATTCTTGAAAGTGCTTAACATGGCTAATCACCTCTTTTTTCTATGTGTGTGTGTAGATGGCCAGCCAGTGAAGAGAAAGAAGGGGCCCGCGCCAAAGATGCTTGGCAATGAGGTGTGCAGCGTATGTGGTGACAAGGCCTCTGGTTTCCATTACAACGTGTTGAGCTGTGAGGGCTGCAAGGGCTTCTTTCGGCGCAGCGTCATTAAAAGTGCCCAGTACAACTGCAAAAACAACGGCCGCTGTGAAATGGACATGTACATGCGGCGCAAGTGCCAGCAGTGCCGCCTGCGCAAGTGTCGGGAGGCGGGCATGCTGGAGCAGTGTGAGTGTCTGAATGCCAGATGAATCAGATAGAGAAAATTTAGATTCTGCTTTAATTTTGGAACGTGGGTTTGCAGCCAGAGTGAAAATCATAAGAATAAAGTGGAACATCCTGTTAACTCGAGTGTATCCTCTCTGACCTGTAGGTGTGCTCTCTGAGGAGCAAATCAGACTGAAGAAGATGAAGAAGCAGCAGGAGGAGGAAACAGCCCGCACGTCCACAGTGGTCACCCCCACCCCTCCGCAGGAAACAGCCGCGCTCGATCCACAGCAGCAGGAGATGATTGAGAAGCTGGTGGCCATGCAGAAGCAATGCAACAAAAGGTCTTTCCTTGACCGACCGAAAGTGACAGTAAGTGGACGTCTCAGAGGATCAATTTTGACCAGTTAATTGTCTTTCATGCTATACTAACCATATAGAAGGCGGTGATTTTATTACACCCACTTAATGCTAAATTCAGCAGGCCCACTTCAGAATCAAAATGAGCTTTGTTGGCCAGGTATGTGTGCACATACAAGGAATTCTCTGACTCTTGTTGCTTTTAATGTAAAAACTAAAATAGGCATAAACAGGAGCAGCAGAGCTGGACAAATAAAACATAAACAAACTAGACACATGGCCAGAGAAATTAAACATAGATACTTTCATGCTGTTGTGGGGGTTGCGGTAGTAACGATTAACTTGAGACAGTAAAATTAGCTTCACTTGGAGAATAAGTAACAAGAGCTGCATTTAGGGTAGGTGTTCAGTGTGGGAGGCCAGTATTCTGCCAGGACATGGCAGCTCGAGGATTAAAATATAGCTGCTATAGAAACAAAAAGCTGTTATTGTGTGACTGCTGGTGTGTGTAGGTAGACTGAGAGTCACGGACATCTGGAGTCAATGTCTGTTAAAAGCATACTTGATGTGAGCATCTCTGCTGTCCAGGTTTAACCTCTAATACTCTGTGTCGGCTGCTTTGTGAGCATTACAGGGGAATGATAACTCCATGCTTACCAATTCATACATTTGGGTGTGTATGTTAATGTTTTTGTTTGTGCATCCAACAGCCGTGGCCACAGAGTCAGGACCTGCAGAACCGAGAAGTGCGTCAGCAGCGGTTCGCCCACTTCACTGAGCTAGCAATCATGTCAGTCCAGGAGATTGTGGATTTTGCTAAGCAGCTTCCTGGTTTCCTGGAGCTCACGAGGGAAGACCAGATCGCTCTACTGAAGACATCAACCATTGAGGTTTGTCATTATTTGTCATGAGAGATTTTTCTTGCAGGTGCAGCTTAAGGCAAGGTAAAGGTAATTTATATCTCAAAGTGTCATGCAACAGAAGGTGCACAGCCTGCAAAGGCTTTCAAGACACGACAGACATAACAAAAATGAGCAGCATCACAATGAGAGTGAAAGAACAAATGTAATACACCTGCATGCATTTCAAACAAAATTAAAGAGTGTCAAAGCAGATTTGAACACAGGCCTGCTCCTTTGACATTAAAGCTATGAAACATGAGACACAGTCTGTAGCACATCAAACATAAAGTGCCCTCCTACGCTGTTAGTAGGCGTGTAACACAAACTGAGTGAGGTGAAACACTTTGTAAACAGGTACTGAAGTCTACATTCATCAGACATAGAAAACAAATCAGGTATTCTGCAGACATTTGAGGAAAAGCCTGTTTCTAAGACTGTGATATGATGGACAGTAGAACAAAAAGTGAACACAGGTGACACAATCTGTTGTCCCTTGAATTTGAATTAAGATAGACCTCTGTTACTTTTGAAATGTTTGTTTTGCTCTGAATGCAAGCATTTTAAAATGAACATTGTAACTGTGTACTTGGGATGTGCCATATCGTCTTGTTCACGATGATACCGGTAGAATTTTTAATATCATATATATACTATATACTCACAGTATTATTTTTTCCTTGATGACATTGTTGTCATACAAAAAACTTATAGATCTCATAGATTCTTTGGGACATTTTTTGTATTTGGGAGCTGTTTGAATGTGTTATTTGTGGTAGATTGTATTTAGTTGAACTATTATATTGTAACAGAATCTGAATCTCACTCTGAGTTACTGTTGTTGTTCACAAACTAAAGAAATGAGAGATCATTTATGTTTAGTTTTTACTGAATATTTGAAGACACTGTAAAACTGTATCACTCATTTTTTGCAATTCTGTGTTCTTAAATTAATAATACAATATTTACATTTGTTTACTAATTTGCGATATTGTCAATATTGATTGATATTATTTTAGGGCCATATCGCCCACCCCTACTGTATACATCACTGAATTAAAATCAACACTTTCTTTGATATGATACGGGTAAACTAAATGCAAGGAACAGCTGACTCATTTCAAAATGTTGTTGTAAGGTCTTAAATGGTATATTTTTGTCATAGAATACAGAAAATATGTTACTAGCACTGATAGACCTTCTAGTCCTCAGCAATGCTGTTTTAAAGACTTGGTTGCTTCCTATACAATTCTGACTACTTCTTTGAATATCTCTGCAGATCAGTTTGTCTTGGTTTGGCTTTATTTTAATATTCCTCTCACAAAGATGTGTTTTGTCTTTCTCAGATTATGCTGCTTGAGACATCACGGCGGTACAACCCTGCTATCGACAGCATTACATTTCTTAAGGATTTCAGCTACAATAAGGAAGATTTTGCCAAAGCAGGTGCACTTGCTCATTTCTACCTATCAGATGTTTATGTAATATATGAATATCACATAAAATGATTACCTGTATTCCTGTTGAGTTTTTTTTTTTACTTTATACAAATTGTCTATGCTTCAACTATTGCAACAAGTAGACAGTAACCATCAGATATTAAATACAGCATATGATACTCGTAAATATGGGGTATAGTTTTGGCGATAGGGTATGTTTAATATGTTAAGTTATGTAAAAAACTTAACATGCTGCTCTTGCTTCACATTTCCTTCCTTTTGAGTGACTTTGTTTCCTTGTTTCTCTCAACTCTCACCTCCCCAGGGCTTCAGTTTGAGTTCATTAACCCCATCTTTGAGTTTTCTAAAGGAATGAACGACCTGCACCTGGATGAGGCAGAATATGCGCTGCTTATTGCCATCAACATCTTTTCTGCAGGTCAGAATGTATAAACACCACAACCTACGGTGAATCCTCAAAGTCAGAATGTATTTAGAGCTAATGTTACTCCTGTTAGTCCTTTAATAAACAAATGGGCTGGTTGCAGTTTCATTTTCCAATCATGAATCATATTTTACCGCATAGTGATAATCTGTAATGAAAGACATTAACAGGTGTCTGTTTTGTGTGGTAACCTCTGTTTCAGATCGCCCGAATGTGCAGGATCACGATCTGGTGGAGAGGCTGCAGCAGCCCTATGTGGACGCACTGCGCTCTTACATCATGATAAAGAGACCAAATGTAAGTGCTGGTGGTTTACATAACCTCTCCTCTTGTGACCGACGGTATGTCAGCATAACCTGGCTGGCGTCATCACAACAAGCACACTGGGTCAGGGCTGAGGTTACTTTTTTTGTTCAGACTGGAGGGGGGGTTAAAGAGCAGTTGTTTGCAGGATGAGAAAGGCCATTAGGAGAAACTGTTTTTACTGTAATACAGCTACTGAATGTGAGAATGTGAGTGACCTAAATCCTTTGTCACTGTTTGACATCAACTGAAAATAGAGCTACAGTTCGACATTATAAGTCAGTGATGCAGAGACATTGCAAAAGTCACTGTAGGGCACAAAGTCTCCTCTACTCTCCTTGCTGTAAGCTGAGAGTAGACACAAATTTCAACTTGGACTCAAGAATGAATTGACTAGAATTTGGTGGGCAAAGGTCAGGGTCACTGTGACCTCCTCTGTCTCATTCCTGTGAACGTGATATCTCAAGAACACCTCCAGGGATTATTTTCAAATTTGACACAAATGTTCACTCAGACTCAGTGATGAACTGATTAGGGTTTGGTGGTCAAAGGTCACTGTAACCTTGCGTCCATTTCATTCTCATGAACGAAATATCTCAAGAAGGCCTTGAGGATGTTTCCCCAAATTTGGCACAAATATCCACTAGGACTCAAGAATGAACTGAGAAGTTGGTGGTCAAAGGTCAAGGTCAGTATGACCTCCTTTGTCTCATTCTTGTGAACGTAATATCTGAAGAACACCTTGAGGGATTTTTTTTTTTTTTTTCAAATTTGGCACAAACATCCACTTGGGCTCAATGATGAACTGAATATTTTTTGGTGGTCAAACGTCAAGGTAATTGTGACCTTTCATCCATCTCATTCTCATCATTATTATTTCCCAAGAAGGTCTTGAGAGAGTTTCCTCAAATTTAGCACAAACGTCCACTTCGAAACAAGAATGAGTGGGTAGGATTTTAAAGGTTAAACGCTGAGGTTACTGTGACCTTCCGTCCGTCTCATTCTCATCATTGAGATTTTTAAAGAAGGCCTTGAGAGAGTTTCCTCAGATTTGGCACAAACGTCCACTTGGAATCAAAGATGAACTGATTAGATTTTGAAGGTCAAACGTTGAGGTCACTGTGACCTCATCTGTCTCTTTCTTGTGAAAACAATATCTCAAGAACACCTTAAGGGAATTTCTTCAAATCTGGCACAAACAGCCACTTGGGCTCAACAATGTATTGAATATATTTTGGTGGTCAGTTGTCAAGGTTATTGTGACCTTGCGTCCCTCACAAATCATTTCTGGCCATAACTGAAGAATTTGTACGCAAATTATGACAAAATTTCATGCAAATATCTAACAGGATAAAATGAGGAAGTGATGACATTTTATATCCAAAAAGTCAAAAGGTCAACGTCACTGTGACGTCATAATGTTCTGCAAAAACACTTTTCTATCCATTACTCAACGTCGTAACTCGGGAACAGAAGGGGAGATATTTGGTCAGATACTGAATTGGCTGATTGTATAGGTCTTCTGTGCTGCCAGGTTAAAGGCTCATTTATAGTTCCTTTACAAACGAAAATAGACGCGTCTGTTTCAAACGTTGTAAACACCACTGCCCTCATACTGCCATGTGTCCTTTATGTTGGCATAGATACAGCCAACAGATGGCACTAGCGGGCGGAGTCAAACATTTCACACAACAACAAACAAGGCAACAGTGGAGGGGGTCGTAATACTGTATCTTTAAATGGAGGCATCATTGTAGATGGCAGTGGTCTGTGCAGCCATATAACAATACATCCTGACACATGGACGGAGAATTTTTTTCACTACATTACCACTTTGTTCCGTTCCACCATTATTTAAATTTCTTTGTCATCTCCTGTGTCATATTTCGCTTGAATTATGCTACACTACCTTCGCGATCTCTGGTAGTACTTCTCCCTTTTGTCCATATCTGCTAGCTTTCAGGAAATGTGTACAAATATGGACAAAGTGAACGCAGAGTGCGAACAGGAGGCTCCATCTGTCTTCGTCTCCATATCTGACGTCGAGCATAAACGAGCCCTAAGATGTGTGTGAAGGCTGTAATTCTAGTTTAATTTTTGTTTTAATGGTTTCCTCAGGATCATTTGATGTTTCCCCGTATGCTGATGAAGTTGGTGAGCCTCCGCACACTAAGCAGCGTCCACTCGGAGCAGGTTTTCGCCCTTCGCCTCCAGGACAAGAAGCTGCCCCCGCTGCTCTCTGAAATTTGGGACGTGAACGAGTGACTGCAGACCCCGATGTCACACTCTTTTTGAAGCTTGAGACAGACATGGCATCCAGCAGGAACACTGACTCATTTCTGGCCATCTGGTCAGGGATTAGTGAGATTTTCGTCTCGTGTAGGAGGAGAGCATCGTCGCCCTTTGCTCTCAGACAGACTGCTAAACGGTTCTGCGTTCGAACGGAGAAACATGAACACCTAGTTGTCTTTGAGCCTTTTGTTGTTCTTAATTTTGTGTAGATGCTGACATGGTTGTGGCGATATTAAAAAACCAGCATCAGGCTCTGTAGCCAGTTTTCTTTGATTTAATATTTGTTGAAAGTTATGTCAATTTCTAGTGCAGTTCTATAGTCATCCTCTAACAATTATAATCTGAGCAGGTCTTAGCTGTGGCTGCCTCAAACGTCAGGATTACAGCTGCACATTCAGTTGAAATAGTGATTATTTTCGCAGTTGTGCAATAGGTGGAAACGGATACAGAGTTAAGCATGAGCAGATGCATATCTGCTGTTCACTTTATTGATGTTAGGGTTAAATGGTAGGCCATCTGGTTGGTATTGTGCGTTGTGATATGGCAACAAATACTTGGTGTTCCTTTTGGAGAAAATGCAGAAATCAAAAGGTCGGTGTAGTCGCTCAGGTAAAGTAATGTGAAGTAGACCTCTAGAAACTGGAGGCTTCTTTAATTTCCATTAGATTAGTTTTCTTCCAAGTGCATAAGGGACCCTTTTGGTCATTTCTAGATGCCCATTAACTTTCATGTAAAATTTTATATTTATTTTCACAAGACAAATGTATAGCGTGCACACATGAAAAGTATCCACAAGATTGTACAATCACATACTAACGCACATGAAAGTAGAACTGCAGACTGCCCTCGTTAACAGGAAATGGTGATGTGACTAAATCTTTTTTTTTTTTTTTTTTTTTTTTTTTTTTTTTTACACAGAGCACTGGTACCTTGAGATAGGTGGTACTAATGTCCACAAATTCCATGTAAAGATTAAATGTTGGTTAAAAAAGGAAGTCAAGCAACCATCTGTGTGACCCTCCTTCCAAATAAATGAAAATCCATCCTGACAGAGTCGTATTCATAAATCGTAAAATGGAAAAAAAAAAATTGCCTCTATTAACACCTTATTCATCGTTACGTGTATGTGACATGTACTTCTATTCATTTCATTACAAAGCGGTTCAGTTGTTTTCATATTCTGATTTGTTGTTTCATCACTAGCATTTAAAAGTGTGACAAATGTATAAGCAACATATAGTTTGAACAGGATATAGAGAATTTGACAGCCTTTTATTTTTGATATCGTGTGAATGACACTGAGGAAAAAATGTACAGCTGAATTTCAGATTGATCTTAACCACAGTCTGAGTATCATTCCTGTACGGGTACTCGACACCAACAGCTTTAACTGGTCAGATTTTGTAAAGAGTAGTAAGAGAAGAAAACCAAAACCTCTATTAACAGGAATCAGAGAACAACAGATAATGAGTAGAGACATTAAAGTTATAAAACCCTTTATAATGACAGAGATTCAGATGTTGATACTCATGCTGTGTTTTCTCCTGTGCAGTGTAAACTTGAAATATGTAACAGATGATAAAGAAATGTCAACGCAGATTTATAATTGTGTAGTTTATTTTCTCTTCATGTGTCGAGGGCTGAAAACTGTTTGACATAATGCCACTGCAGCCAGTGTTTGGAGTGACAGTAGCCTCCTCAGCTGTCTGTGTATCCATGTTCAGGTACCACCACTAGCTCTCATACCTTTAGATGTCCAAAGCAGATTTCTCTGTCCAAACAGTTTCAACCAGGCATTATAATGTTTTGTAATGCTTGTTTTTTTTTCAATTTCTTTTGGCTTCTAATTAATGAAAACTGCATTCAACTGCTGAGCTGTTGTAGCTGTTATGGAACATTGATTGTAATACGCAGTAACAGGCACAAGTAACGTCCTCAGTTATAGTAACAGGCAGGCTTAGTGCTAATTTTGATTTCAGGGTTAGACTTGGTTTGTTTTATTCTCTCTTTACTTCATTCACAAACATGTCTGTAATGCATTATGTTCTGTTGAAATTAGAAACCTGTCGTGGATCTCCCAGATGCTCACCAGACATTTTTGCTTGCGCGTCTTTCACACCCAGTCTTAAAGGTCCAGTGTGTAGGATTTAGTGGCATCTAGCGTTGAGCTTGCAGAACTCAAACTGCTCCGGTGTCTAACATGAAACTATGAATTCTGCTATCTTGAGCTACTGTTTGGTTTGTCTGTTCTGGGCTACTGTAGAACAACATGGCAGACTCCGTGCGAGAGAGGACCTACTCTGTATGTAGATATAGGGCCCGTACACATGCCACGTCTTAAACTGCCTGGAAAACGGGCTGTTTTTGTGCCAGCTTTTAGGAGTGCGGCAGGTTTGATCTGAGGTTGTAACAAGCACCGTATTGAAACCTATTTACCTGAAATCCTGAGTGCAGAGCTGATCTTCCAGGCGCTGTTAATAAGTGTGTGGACCTATCGTCTGTGGGACAGATGTAAAATTGTGGCAGCCCTGCACCAAAATGATCAACTTTTCCATATTTATCACAGACTGACATTTACAGGAGAAGGGAAAGATATTTGTTGGCTGTGAGTGGTTGTTCCAGAAGTTGAACAGTGTTGCTCTGTGTTTGAGCACGCCTGCCATGCGTCTACGATGAAAACAGTCAATTCAAGGGCCAGAAAAAATGGCATATGTACGTCCCCATAACCGGTTCGTTTTTTAAGTAACGAAAACACAACCATTATTAATTTCAGGTAATTTTACACTAATCAAACATAGTTATGAATATCACATTTATTTCAGCCAATATTCATTTATCCATAACCGCTTATCCTGTTAGGGGTTGTGGGACGGCTGGAGCCTATCCCAGCTGACACTGGGCAAGAGGCGGGGTATACCCTGGACAGGTCACCAGACTATCACAGGGCTGACACATAGAGACAGACAACCATTCACACTCACATTCACATTCACAACACCAATTTAGAGTCACCAATTAACCTGTATGTCTTTGGACTGTGGGAGGAAGCTGGAGTACAGGAACCCTCTTGCTGCCTATTTCAGCCAATAGATGCCTCTAAATCCTTCAAACTGGACCTTTAACACGTCAAAGGTATACTACAGTACTTGCTAATGCATCTTTACTAATGATAAAAGTATAAATTGCTGAGTTCAGTTCATGTTTGATCTATACAGTTGATTTTTTGTTTTGTTTTTTGGAGCCATAAATGACAGTTCACTGCATCTCTGGCCTCGCTGGGCGAACACTGTTCGACTGTGGTAGACAATGATCAAAACACACTGAGCTCCACCTGTTGGTTGCATGACTGAACACAAACAAGTGGATGTTTTCCCTCCACATTCTTTATCAACAGCTGTCTGTTCTTGCGCCTGCAGAATCATCACAGCAACAACAGTAAATAGTCTTTTCCTTCCTCGCCCGCGACAGTTGCTCTGAAAGAAGCCCCACAGTTCAGTAATTAATTTTCTGTTCCTGGAAGCGAGTGACAACATGAAGAGTTTCATTCCTGTTCTTAACTACATTATGTTGCATTGCTAATTTGAAAAGTTGCCTGAATTAAATGTCAAGCTTGATATCAGTAAAGTTAATTAACGCTCTAACATAAGGAAGAGTTTCCTGAGGCGCACGTTTCCATTCAGCAGCAACACACAAAGACAGAATTCAAAATGGTGTCCTGGCATTTTCTGACCACGTATTGTATCAAGCCTTTTGCCTTCCCTCTCGAAATTTGATTTACTTTGTATTGATGCTCTAAAATGTTTTTCTTAATGATTTTCTTACTTCCTTCTAACCCTTTGGAAATGTGTTTAATGGTTTTCTTTTTGACAGGTGGATCAATATTAAAAGAAGCAGATTAATGTGAGAGAGTGCAGCATTTCCAAACCAGTAATTTGTTTCTTTTGAGCCCCTTTGTATTGAAATGTGAGGTTTGCTTTTGGTTTTTGGTTTGCTGCTTGCAGGGTATCTGGAGCCAAACATTAACCATTATGTTTGAAAGTAGCCTCTGTAATATCGGGGTTAATTTACACCATGGCCTGATCGAATTCAAGCTCCGCTGACAGACGAGATTTAATGAAATTATTTTGTCATGGTGTGCTGAACAAATGGGCAAAAACCATCAGATGTTGGCACTTAAAGAGGCAGTTCACCTCAAAATGCACATATTTTCCCTCTTAGCTATATGGCTATTTATCACTCTAGATTGTTTTGGCATGAGTTGCAGTGTTGGAGATATCGGCCGTAGAGATGTCTGCCTTCTCTCCAGTGTAATGAAACTAGGTGGCACGTGGCTTGTCGTGCTTAAAGGGACAAGAAAAATACATTTGAGAAACAGCGTTGAAAGCGTGCATGTACTTAATGGCATCCTTCTTGGCTGAGCTGTGACGTTAGCTAGCAGTAGATGCACGCTTCCTTCTGTCTAGTATAGCTCAGTAGAAAGAAAATAGTTCCTGCATGGAACTGCTCACAACAAAGTCTGTTGATTATCTTGAGTAACCGGGTCATGATTTCTGGAAAGAGGCATTGCTGTCGAGTTTTTCAAATGTATTTTGTGGCACTTTGAGCACCACAAGCTGAGTGCCATCTAGTTCCATTATATTGGAGAGAAGGCAGACATCTCTACGGCTGATATCTCCGACACGCAGCAACTCACACCAAAACAATCTAGACTGATAAATAGCGCTACATGTAAGAGGAAAAATACATGTTTTTGATTTTGGGGTGGACTGCCCCTTTAAATCTTTGTTTCTTAGTGTACATGTTATGTTAATGTCGTAGGTATCGAGGTTAATTGTACTGTATATACTGTAATTGTCATCTGATCTCACTTAATTCCTGTTTTCAAAGGGTGACACTGTAAACATTGTGGATGTATAGAAATGCAAACCTATTTTAATACTTGTAACTCCTGAAGAACTTCTGTTTTGTATGTACAGTATAAATTAAAGCTATGCTGTAGTGCTGAGACGTTTGGAGTCACGGTCACTGGTTTGATGCTCAGGTTTTAGATGTGTTGTTGCTCAGGGGCTAAAATCAAACTTTATTTTTATGGCACTTTTCATACAAACAAAATGTTTGAAAGATGGGAACAGAAACTGAGGAAACGCTTTAAGTGGGGAAAGACCAGAGGCAGGATAAAAACTCAAAATAGAAAACCATTTTATATCAGTAAATTAATAAACTAAAATAAATATGTAAGAAACAAAATAGAAGAATGTGCCAGCTATAATAATAAAAATAAAAAAAGACAGACATGGACCAAGTTTATGAAATGATGCCTCACTGTGAACTTTGGTTCAGTCAAGACCTCTGTGTAGTGATGCTCAACTTGTGGCTTGTCTGCCAAATCTGACCTGCAACAGGGTGCAGGGTGGCTCGTCGACCATTTTCTAATTCTCAGTTAAATTAAAATGATTCACAGAGATTTTGTTTTGTACCTTGATTGTAAATAAGGAGCCAAAGTGTGTTAAACCCCCCAAAAATAGAGCTTGTTTATTTGAAAAAGCCCCCCTGTGTAGACCTGACCTGTTTGTGGCTGCTGCAACTGGATTTGCCTCTTTTCTCTATTTTATCTGATCATTATTGCTTTTTTAGAAAAAGAGAGACGTCTGGTTGCTCTGTATGTACGAACATAGATCAATATCTTGAGTCGGGTACTTGTGGAGAACGTGGAACAACAGGATCGACAATCTAGGCACTCTGAAAAAATAGAAAAACGAGGAAGGAAATATTAAAAAGCCTTTACTGTAGTAGCTAAATCATTAAAAGAGCCAACATGTTTCGACCACTGCAGGTTTTCGTAAGGGCTTTAGCTCTTTTAATGATTTAGGCTCTTTAATATTTCCTTCCTTGTTTTCTATATTTTTACAGAGTGCTTGAATCGCCTCGCTGTTGTTATTGTTGTTATTGTTTATTAACCGGCCCCCAGCCTCCTGTCGTTTTGCAAAAGTGGCCCCAAGGCTAAACTACTTGAGTATCCCTGCCTTAGTGATTGTCTACATATAGCTACTCAGATTTATCTGGTCTTTAAATAGGACCACATCCGGTCTTGGTTCATTTGCAGGAGAGTGAAACATTTCTATCAGTGACTCATATCAGTGACGCATGAACAAAGAGCTGAATACCTTCAGAAAGAGGGCTTGATGTCAGATCTGTGATGTGCACCGATCAGCCAAAACATTCAAACCACTGACAGGTGAAGTGAATAACTTTGATTATTTTGTTCCAATGCATTGTTCTGCTGGGAAACCTTTGGTTCTGGCATTCATGTGGATACCACCTGACATGTTCCACCCACTGAAACACCGTCGCAGACCAAGTACCTCCCCTCATGGCAACAGTACTCCCCAATGGCAGTGGCCCCCCAGCAGAAAAAAGCAGCATGCCACACTACAAAAACTGTTTAGAAATGGCCTGTGGAGCGTGATGAAAAGCTCAAGGTGTCGACCTGGCTTTCGAAATTTTCACAAGGATTCTTGTGACGTGCCGGTACCCTAGATGTACCCCTAATCCAAGGTGGGGCCTCCTTGGATCGGACGTGGCTCTGACCTGTCGAGGCATGGACACAGGATCTCTGGGAGTGTCCTGCGGTGCGTTGGTGGCAGATCCATTTAGTGCAGTGGGTTGTGAGGTGGGTTAATGGCACGTGCCACAGATGCTCATTCAGATTGGGATCTGGGGAATTTGGATGCCAGGTTGACACTTGGAGGTCTTTGTCACATTCCTTGAGCCATTCCTGAGCCATGTTTGCAGTGGCATGGTGCATTATCCTGCTGGGGGGCCACTGCCATTGGGGAGTACTGTTGCCATGAGGGGGGGTACTTGGTCTGCAACGGTGTTTGAGTGGGTGGAACATGTCAGGTGGTATCCACATGAATGCCAGAACCAAGGCTTTCCCAGCAGATAATGCATTGGAACAAAATAATCAAAGCTACTGACTTCACCTGTCAGTGGTTTGAATGTTTTGGCTGATCAGTGTAAGCTGCTTATTAAGGCTGTCAAATCTGTCAATATTGCTCAAGTGGTTTTTATACTCCATGTAACATGCATGCGATTTTAATCGCCAATGAGTTTGAGTTGTCTCTTGAAGATATCTGCAGAGTCCACAGAGGATTTCCAAAATAGCACTTGGTTCTCATTGGATTCAGTGAGTGCTGGGGGAGGGCATCAAATTTAAATGATATGCTAAAACATAGAGTTATGTGATAGGAATAGATAATATAACAAAAGAACAAGCCCTGGGCATAACTGAATGAAGTGGCTGTATGGGGCGTCTCACAGGGCCCCTGTTTTATAAGAGCTATGCTGATGATACACCGTTGAGCAATAAACTCCCTCACTGCCTGCTTGTCTGCAATAAATGTATGGATGAATAATAACTTTCTCAAACTAAATGAGGTTAAGACAGAAGTAATAAGTTGGTCCCAAATACAAAAGAAAGAAGAAATGAATAAGTTGTTAGATTGGCAATATGTCTTGTTTCTTAAGACTTCAATCATCCAATCCACCAAACAAGAGTCAACAGCCAAAAAAGCTGTTTGGCATTGGCAGAGAAGATTTGGCAAATTTTTTATGGCCACAATCCACATACTCAGCTCTGCTGCTGGGGATTGAACCGCTGATCTTTCGACTGGTGGACGACCCGCTCTACCTCTGAGCCGCAGCCACAAATGTGGCACCAATTAAAAGGGAAATAAACAGGCTTTCCAACCGTATAAGATTTATTGCCAAGAAGCATTGTTACAACAATGAAATAATCTACCAAACACAAATGTCCTTACTTTTTGTGCTTAGTTCTAATTAAATGCTTGATACACTATGAAGATGAAGATATACTTTATTAATTCCAGAGGGGAAATTCAATGTCTTTTACACTCTGTTGTCATACACACACAGGCCAGAAATACACACACATGCACAAATAGGACCTATACATGCATTAACTGGAGAGATGTCAGAGTGAGTGGGCTGCCCATGGACAGGCGTCCCGATCAGTTGGGGTCTCAGTGCCCCTTGGCAGGGCCCAAGAGGTCGAACTGGCACCTCTCTAGCTACCAACCCACATTCCATACTTGGCCCGTATGGGCACTTGAACCGGCAACCCTCCACTTCCTAAGTCAAATCCCTATAGGCAAAGGAACTGTCGCCCCCATGAACCCTCTTGTGAGTCTGAAGTTTATAATAGATTAAAAAATAGTAACATATATAGTATGAGCAGTATGAAAAGGTCTCCAGTCTTAAAACTAATACTAATAGCATTTTTATACAGAAGAATAAATTTTAAAAAACAACATCCACATGAGCTTTTAGAAAACTGCAAAATAAAAGTATTGCTTTTCCAGCAAAAAATAAATAAATAAATACATTTTTGTTGGGTCCAAAATGAATGTCCATGAATGTCAGTTCAACTTGTGCTGGTGAGCACAAGCTAACACAGCGGAAGCGGCTAACATCTGACACTGAACCACTAAATGCTCCCAACAAACTCTCACTGTATTCTGAGCATACCATAATGTTAGATTATTTTTAGTGATTCTTTAAACAACACTGCACAAAATAACCTCAATCTATAGCTAATGTATAGCTACATGTTGTAGAATTGATTCATTACTCTACCACAAACGTTTCAGCACTTGACATAATGGAGTCAGTCTTTGCCACTCAATCATGAAATATCCAGGTTGTGCAAGGAACTGGCAACCATTTGTGTTTTGAGAACTGGATACAGCATTGGAGGTGGGGCCCTGTTCATTCCTATTAAGTTGCTCAGTTGGGTATGAAACCAAAAAGCTCAGTGTCCACAGTATGAAATTACCTGGATCTCTTGCACTGTGGGGCCCATAGAGCAAGTGCAATAGAGACTTACGGTTACTAAAAACTGCCAAGTGCAGCTGAGTGGCTGACTTCTGGTTTAGTGGCTCCTCCAGACTTTTGAAATGTTATTGGACCATCCATCCATCCATTTTCATCCACTTACCCAGGACTGGGTCGTGGGGGCAGCAGGCCAAGCAAAGCACCCCAGACGTCCCTCTCCCCAGCAACACTTTCCAGCTCCTCCTGGGGGACCCCAAGGTGCTCCCAGGCCAGATGAGATATGTAATCCCTCCAGCGTGTTCTGGGTCTGCCCCTGGACCTCCTACTAGTGGGACGTGCCCAGAACACCTCTAACAGGAGGCGCCCAGGGGGATCCTGATCAGATGCCCGAACCACCTCAACTGGCCCCTTTTGAGGCGAAGGAGCAGCGGCTCTACTCCGAGCTCCCTCCGGATGTCTGAGCTCCTTAATCTATCTCTAAGGTTGAGCCCAAGTATGGGAACATGTTATTGGACCAAATAGATTAAATCCCGACAGTAAAATGAGTAATTTTGTGGTGGTTGTGATGCTCAAAATGATGATTTACAGATGTCTCTTTCCCAATATTCGGTAAAAGTTTTTTTATTATTATTTTAAAATGTAATCTTAAGATTATTTATTTAACCAGAAAAAAACCTCTTGAGAGTAAAAATCTCTTTTTCAAGAGTGTCCTGGCCAAGACAGGCAGCAACTTGGAACAAAAATACAGAATAAAAAACAGCTCTAAAACAAGCAATGAAACAGAATATAAAATTACTACAAAAAAAAAGCCAAAATGTATGTTAATTAGGGATGTCCCAATCTGATTTTTTTGCATCCGATCCCATACCGAGTCCTTTATTTTGAAACCGAGTCCGATACTGAGTCCAATCCGATACTTTGCAAAGCATTAAGAAAGAAAAAATAAAGAATGCATCCAAGTTGTCCCGTAAGATTTGTGTTTTTTATTAAAATAGTATCCAAAAAGCTTATCGGTGATTCAGCGGCACAAAATGTAAACAAAGTTAATATCTTCTTCTTGTCTTCAATAAACAAAATAGGCCTATATCTTTTTTAGCAGTTTGACACATGAAACAAATATTTTTCTTGTACTCAGTCAAACCCCACAAAGAAACCATAAAACCCATAAAACAGGTCCCTCAACACCAAAATTTAATTTTTACCTAGTTTCTGTAGAAAAGAATTATACTCAGTTTTCAAAAATACAAATACAACAGTAATCAGTTTCAAGAAAGTCTGTATTTTTTCCACCAAAGAAAAGAAATGTTCTGCTCCGTTCAGTCAGTTCAATCCAGTTCAAACAAAAAAACTCCACTCCGGGATTTCCAAATAACACACAGTTCACAGTTCACAGTTCACAGTTCAATTCCATTCAATCCACACAGTTTGCTAAACAAAAGAAAACTCCACCCCAGGTTTTCCCGCAACCAAGGAGGTAAAGAAAATCCACTGTTGGCTCTGACTCAGTTCAGTTTCAAAACAATAAATCAACGTTCCAAATAAGGAATAATGAAATGGAAAGTAACCTCCGGCTTTTGCCATCTCACGGGACCGTGTGTGAATGCCGTAATGCTCCAGCGTTGTTTCAGGCGTGGAGGCTCCGTAGGATCCCGTGATATCCATGGCGGAATCTCTGAGTTGAGGCTGGTGGCCAGATGGAAGATATTCCACGGGGAAGTGCACCTATTTCGCGGACTTTGAGCGGTGTAAAATGCCGTGGTAGGCCGAATACGCAGAGGACTTCTGGCTCATTTCTCACTCGCCGGCGACTCTCGCCATACTGCCAGGAGCGGCATAATGTAGGGGCTGGTCTACCTGGGCTCAGCTGATCGAGCCATCCCACTGGCCGATAGCACCGGTGGGTGTGTCTGGAGGTGAGCAAGCCATCAGCTGACTGTCTTATAAAAAAAATATATCTAGAAAATATACAGGATCGCCACACTTTATACATTGGAAAGCAGAGGCAACAGTGAACAACATAGATGAAAAACCTGGCCATTGTTGTTGTTTTGATTCCTCCGATCTTTTATTACCGATTCTGATTTTGTAAAAATAACGTGATCGGCGCCGATACCTTATGTTAATATATATTAGAAATGAACCATAAAGCCCAATGCTGCTCCTGGGGGCTTGGCTTCCAGCAACAGTGGTATGGTGACTTTAATGCAACGGAAGAGGGAAAGGGGGAGTGCAATATTTAATGTTATCAATAGCACCTTTAATAATAATAATAATAATAATTATAATAATAATAATAAAATATTTAATAAAAAATTTAATTGCCACTGTAGTTAATGGATGCACAGTTTGGGGGTGGTGGGGTGGCCCATCAGATCACACTCAGGGCCCCAGAAAGTCTTTGCTCGGCCCTGTCAGGCGTTAAAACACTGTAAAATACTGCAGACTGTCCACACAGATTATTGAGTGAACTACAGTTACCACAGACACACTAACGTTTCGGTCCCTGTGGAGAGCATTAAGCGGTTTTCGCCAGGCTTGTTTGTCGCTTCCGTTAGGTCTCAGTATGCGGAACTCCCTGCAGACTGATGATGATGAAGAGGATGTTGTGAAGGCAGGTTGTAACTGACTGAGCCACCCGTTCATCGAGCCGAGAGGCGGACACACACTTCGCATCATTTATTTACGCTGCGAACCAGTCACACGGAGTAGCTGCCGCCCATTTCAGCCGCTGTTTCCAGTCCTGTACCGTGAACCCAAGAAAAGAGGGCTGAATCGGGACAAACCGCGCTGCCTCTCCCCCTCTGTGACCGCGGAGGGCACCCACCACCCAGGCCGTCATCAGCAGCTGGTTTCGCAGCGAGCGTTAGCCGCTAACCGGCTAATGCCACCAGGTAAGGATGCTCTTACCCCACGTCTTTCCCCTTTAAACCCACCAACCTCACTTGTCTCTGTGTTATCTGAACTGTTTTCTGATGTCGCCACCGTTGTTTCACGTTTAAACGTTGTTTAAATCAAGAGATAAATCGGTGAAGCTACTGTTAGCGGCTAACGTCAGGTAGCTAGCCTGCTAGCTAATCCATCCATGACGTAGAAAAGCATAAAGCTAGCAGAGTTGAGGTGAGAGGATGCATCTTTAGGGGTGAACATATAGGACGAGCTGCGGCCTGACAGCTGTCACACATACACAAACAGGACAAGCTACACGGACAGCTCTCCTGGAGCTACCAGGAGGCGTTGGCATCGCCTTGTCACGTTTTTTTTACAGTGGATATAATCCTTCTCTGGTCGTGTGTCGTTACTCTAATCTCCACAGTTAGCTTGTTAGGTCAGGAAGGTAGTAAAATACATCTGATATCTAACGTCAGCACCAACTGACACCCCCTGTAATAAAGGTGTGTTATGTAAAGCCATCACGCTCACAGCATCGTTTTGCTATTGCATTAATGAGAACAAGTCTAATAATGATTGTACAGCACCTTTCATACAAGAAGTGCTTTACAATAAGGAAATTACATGCACCGACTGAGTCCTTTGCATGAAAACAGATATAAAATGAGCATAAAAACAGGGACAGCATGCAATAATTAATGTAGAATAAGACAAACCTCACCTGATAATGTTAATAATGAAATAAGGAATGCATAATATAAGATGGAAAATAAAATCCACATAATAATGATAAAATTGGATGCATAGATGCAACAAATCAAGTAAAATAAATAACAGTAACAAAAAAATAATAATTATTATTACAATAAAAGAAATGCAGCTTCCAACACAAACACCACTGATGACATAAGGCGGTTGATTTTATTGTAAATTGATTTAAGTATCATGACATTGGCGTACAGAGATAGTTATCAATATCAGCGAGGCAAACAAATAGCACGGAGTGGATAAACTGACTGAGTCCTCCATATTAAAACAGATATAAAATAACATAAGAACAGGGATTGAATGCAGTAATTAATGTAAAATAACGTAAACCCCACCTGATAATAACAATAAAAAATAAAATAGAATTCATGGAATGCATTGTATAAGATGGGGGGGAAAAAATCACCATAATAATAATAAAGATAAAATAAAAATAGAATGCATAGATGCATAAAATCAAGTGAAATGAATACTAATTATGATAATTAAAGAAGTGCATCTTGCAACACAAACACTGACTGACGAGATAAGGCGGTTGATTTTATTTTAAACTGATTTAATGACCATGACATTGGAGTACAGAGATAGTTATCAATATCAGCGAGGCAATTAAATGGCACAGAGCGGGGGCGTCAGTGGCTTAGTGGTTAAAGCAGGCGCCACATGTACAAGGCTGTTGCCCCCTCTCTCTCTTCCTCTTTCACACTTACCTGTCCTGTCCAATAAAGGCAAAAATGCCCCAAAAAATATCTTAAGAAAAAAAAAAAAATAGCACAGAGCGAATAAACAGGGCGTCTACCATTCAGCTTTACAACAGTAAGGCCTTAAAAGTCATTAAACAGTCTTAAATTTGACTTTGTGAGGTCTGAACTGCTACAATCATTTAATTTATTTTCATGGAAACGAGTGAAGCCTTTCTGTGTAAAGCTCCACATTTCTAATGTTACAGGTCTTTAAAGAGAACCCTGTAAAACTGTCATTTTACGTCATACATTTACCTGTTGGCAAAATGTAGATTGACTTCACTCACTCTAATAACCATATTCCTACATAACACTTACCTCAACATACTACTTACCTGCTTAAATAATTAACACATGATTTGTCCAAAACTCTGTCCTAAATTTGGTGAAAAGGTGTCTTGAACAGATCTTAAGAAAACATTAAATTGAACTGTCTGATAACTAATATTCTAGCACAAAATATTTTAATATATTGTATATATTTTGATTTATATATATAGTACAATGTTTTTCCTCTATTTTTTTTAATCACACCACAAAACTATGAGAAAAGTCAGTTCTGATACATGACATATGATGTATTTGTTATTTAAGACTATTAAATTATTATCAGCGTCATTGATCCTGGAGTAAAATTTTACTGGATGTCAATATCTGTAGAGACAGCCCAATAAATCAATGACAACACATCATTTGCAGCACACTGGAGTCTCCTCGCTGAGGGGCAGGATCTCCTGTGTGTCTTTCAAAATACAGATGGAGTTGTGGGATATTTTAAAACAGAGGTGTCAGTGTATTTATTCTGAAATACAAACAAGGTATGCGTGTCATCCTAGTTATGTAATGCACATTGAGTGAGCTCCCTTCCTGTTAGCTGAGAAAACGTATAAGCTTGCCACGCTCGAGCTTCGTGTGACAGCTCACATGATGACACATGACCCAACTACCACTGTGACAACACATGAAGTGAACCTATAGGATTGATTTTGTGGTTTTTGGTGCCGAAAATGGGGTTCACAATTTTTAAAAAATCAGGGTACTTTGTCAGTGTGAGCCTGGAGATGCTCAGGCTCATTTTGTGCTTAACAGCTTTATTGACGCAGTACCAAAAAGTTCTCGTAGCTGTTCAGCCGTGAAACAGTGTACAGTTTTTTCAGTAAGAAAAGATGTAATCTAGAGGTGAGAAAGTGATGATCAATACTTTTTTAATCCACACCTCATCCCTCTGAAGGAAAACTAATTCAACAGAGCCTTCTCCATCATCACCACCACTTACTGCTGTTCACTGTGACTGGCAAGAAATGCTGTCCATGTTGGAGGCCTGTGAATCATATCCATCTCCTCCAGTCTCTGTGCTTACATAAGCAGCAAGTGCCGCCCTGCAGACCACTCTGACCAGATTCATCTGTTGTGTTAACCTGCATCATCATCTCACCTTTGAAGATTACACCGTGTTGTGGTGATTCTTTTATCTCTCTTTTTTTTATTTACTGAGAGATAAAAACAAGGTTCACTACCAAGCTTGTTCATTAAACACAATCAGCAAAGTGGTGTAGTCCTTCCAACCCTCATCTAAAAATAATGCTGTGGTCCTGTATCTTTGTGCTGGATGAGTCTGCGTCCTGCTCTGCTTCCAGCTCTGCTGCTTCATAAAATAGCCATTTTGGCTTTGCACCAGGAAGCATTCATGTTGCCAGACCTGCATGTCGATTCATTGTCCTGATGGTTTTGCAAGATAAAGAGGGTTAGATCTGTATTCTGCATCAGCCTAGCCCTCACTGTTAGAATATATTATGTGGTTACAATCAATTCCTCTCTGTATTTAGCCGTTGGTGTGAGAAAGGTTCGAGCCGTTATCGTGCCGTCTTTGTAGAAACAGCTAGAAAAGCACGAAGAACTAGTTAAAAAGATGCAGTGTTTCAAGACAAGGTTCAGCACCAGTCTCTCAGAGCAGAGCAGATACACTTGCTCATGTAAAGTGACACTTTACTTTGGTCTTTGTGTTTACTGACATGCAGACGTAAGTAGCAGCGTGTCAGGCTCGCAGTGTATTTGAATAATTTCCCCAAATGTGATGAGTGCTGACATAAAGCTGACTCAACAAGGCATGTTTCAACCCATAATGCAGTGCTGTCTGAACTGAGCCTTGTTATGGCGCTGCACACATCATATTCTGCTGCACTGGAGAGTGTTAGTCAGCTTACTCATTCCCTGTGTTAACCCTGTCAAGTACGGACCAGCCTATTTTCCTCCCAAACATGATAATATATTCTGTAACTGAAGAGGCTAAATGTGTTTTAACACTAATGTGTCAGTGACATTAACATAAGGATTCTCTATTTTGGATCTATTTGATAATTAAGTCAAAGTTTGACCATTTGATGGTGTCACGCTCCGTTAAGATGAGTCCAGTTTTGTATTATGCCCCTCTGTGAATGGCTCCTCTACTTACAAGTGGGACTATTAGAGATAATTAGACCCATAATGCATCTGAAGCACTCTGTGATAAAGTCACCCTCGATGTCTGCTGGACGCAGCTGTGGCTGTGCCGTGGCTGCTGGGGTTAATGACAGCCTCTGTCAGGATGTGGGACTGTGGAGTCGCACTTATGACTTAACATGCAGTCCATTTGTCTGCCCTGTTTTCTCTGTGTGCCTGCTCTGTTTGGCTCTCATCTCTAAAGTGTGGAGTTTACTTGTGAAACGTCAATATTTACTAACAATTATGGTGAAACGACACATTGATCTGGATCGATGTGTCGATTCAGTGATCAACAATCCAGTATCATCGATGCAAAGTGAAAAACATCAGTACATATTGTCATCTTTGAGATACACGTTCATTTTGAAATTCCGAAAGACGATAGATAGACTCATATCTTGATAACGACACAATATCTTTATATTGCTCAGCCCTAGTCCAGTTGCATTTTTTAATACACGGTATTATAACCGTTAGTTGTCACATCATGGTATACCTTGAAACCGGTATACCACTGCAACGCTAATAGTGAAAGATAAGCCCCTTTTACACTGTCAGATTTTCGGCCGTTTTCCCGGCAAGCTGCGAGCGTTTAGACACAGAGCTGGATTGACGAGTTGATCTGAGGTGCCCAATTTTCCGCCTTGTAGGGTAGACATATTGGTGGAACCCTTTTAGTTTAAAAAGACAGAGGTGGCCTTCCACAACGGGAGGAGCTGTAGATGACTTGTGGGAGGACCTGTTGATGACGCTGCACGTGTGACCCACTGGTGGTGGATAAACAGGACACAGCTGATAGCAGGAATTAGCGAACAGCTAGTGGTAAGAGGGAAACACAAACCTGACACACACTGTAAAGATGAGCAACTGAGGTGACAAAGAATTACATGCCCTCCTTGCCCTCGCAAACGAAGAGGCCATTAACCGTCAGATGACGGGGACGGTGAAGGATGGGCCAACTTATGAGAGAGTCGGCGAAGGACTGACCAGCCGTGGCTTCCCTCCCACGTCACTGTTTACGTCACATGCTGAGCTACACGTTTTGTTACTTGCTCACGCCCCCCATTGCCCCGAAAAAAGGCGCATTCTGTATAAACAAAAGTAGGTAGGCAGCATTTTGCTGCACTCCCTGATTTTGTTTTTTATACTGCCAATGCTGAAAGAAGACTGATTGGGCTTTCCTGCAAATTTGCACAATTCCTATTTAAAAAGGGCTAGAGATGAAACTTAAGAGGTTGCATCAGAGGTTTCCAAGGTTTTCATGTTCGTATATCCAAACCACTTTTGCAACAATATAGAAAATGCCATCTCTTTTTAGATGCAGATACAGTTTTAAACATATATTCAACCATGTGGTTCTTAATGTTTTTCTGTTTTAAGGGGCAACTGATCTCTCATTATTTGAAGTTTACAGCTGAAGCTATTGACAGAAACTTTGGCAAGTCCATAACAAATGAAAGTTAGCAATAAAACATAAAATCTTGAGGCTTCTTTAACATACACTGTCTCTGAAATGTATCCATCAGACATTGACAGTGGTGTGGAAATGTGAGGCTGCTGCTCAACAATGACGCAACCATGTCTGACAGATTCAGCATACAGCTCCTATAACAAGCACTGAAACAGGAAACTGTGTTGTGTGCACAAGGTCGTGAAATCCAGTGTACTTGTATGTCAAGATAATTCTGAATCTTTAAATTTTTATTTTTATGGCCTTTTTTTATTGAAATCAACATACATATACGCAGGTAGAATTAAGTTTAAAGCCACTGCAGACTTATGATCATATAAAATATGGACAATCAGTATTATTTTTATCTTTTACTGGTTGTTTGCATGTGATGGGAACACTCCTTTTAAACCTGGCACGTTGTCTACTTGAAAACACGGTGGAGTCTTTTCCCCCCTAGGTTACTCTTTCAGTAGGAATGCACAAATGGCACAGTATGAACCACTGGCTAAATTATACATCCATTAGCTTATCAGTGCAGGACTAACAGCCTTTACAAGACAGTGAAATACTGCTCTGTGCATGGTGCTCTGTTTGTGTTTCAGGGTGGAGTTTCTGAACGTAGCGTTTGTTGGTGTTAGAATAAATGCTGTTTGCAGTGATATGACGCTCAGTAGAATTACTGTGAATCCTGTCACTGTAGGTTTTCCTTTTCATCAGACATGTATTTCAGTTTCTAATTTAGGCTCGTCCTGTCACATGTGTTTTAACACCTTGGGATTTCTTTTTCTGTATGTATAATGTATGAAGTAAAATAATCTAACGTGTGTGTGTTTGTTTCACAGCAGTGTAAAGCAACAGGAGTAAGGTTTTGGTGCTCGTCTGCTCCGAATGAAAGAGCAAGGACTTCTTTGTAGAGCCGCCATTTTGTAAAAACGTTTAACAATCATGCTGGGAGAAATCTGTTGTAGGAGAGACTGAGATATCAAGTTCTCCTCTGACTGTAGTCCTAATAAGCCAGATTTCACTGCAGACACAATATGTTCTTTGTGATGAAAATGCCCATTGTTATGCTCTTTGCCTGCTGTTTACATGGCTGTGCAGCAGATGTGAAACACAGAACAGGCGTAGATGTAAATGAAGCAGGATGAGTTTGATCCTGGCTTCCTGTGTGGGGGAGTGGCAGGTTCCTTATGCATATCAGTATTATATCACATTATAGCAGCAAATAGTGTGATGTGACATATATGTGGGAATGTGAAAATAAATGTTTCTGCAAGTAGGTTTAGGCAAATGTGTTAAAGAAGCTGTACACAGCATTCAGAGCATTAATATACCAGCAATGTATGTAAAGATAAAGTGGGGTAATGGTGTCCTGAGCAGAGAATGAAGGCACGCTCCCACTGTGTATGCTATAATCCGAGCTTCTCTGGCTTTTGCTTTGGTAGCCGGACAGGCCGTTCATGCATGTTTGTTCCCTTTATGTGTATCCCTCATATGGCAGTTACTGCTAACGGCGTGATAACGGCGTCCCGACTCACCGTGGCGGAACGGCATCCCTACCGTCTCCTCGTTTGTTTGTTTTTTATATGGAGTGGCTTATGCATCCTCATCACATGTGCGGTACACTCAGAGCGCTGCTCCTTTGACATGATTAAACACCAGTGTTGTTGGCGTAGCTTTGTTTGACTTGGAGCACGGACAACTTGCTCGCAATGTCCTGTCACCAAAGCAGCGGATATATTATTTTTTATGTTGTCAGGGAATAGCCGTACAGCTGTGCTTCATGTTTCCACGTAGGATATTATTTTCCATCCTGCTGTGAAGATTACAGTTTCTTGTGGCGTCCTGACTGTGAGAAGATGCTAGACTAGAGCTGGAAGTGGCTCCGTGGTGGCCGGCCATCTGTAGAGGTGCTGGTTAAGTTTGCTGCAGTTACCTGTCAGTCAGTCACAGAGCCGTGAAGGGTGCTTATTCCACCAAGCCCCCTAAACTGCTTACTATTACCAGCGAGCCTCTACGGAAAAGTCTTTATCCTCCGACAAAAACAAGCAGCTGAAATAATTGTCATGAGAAATTGACACTATAACACTTTAATAGGAATGTTCTGTGCATTTCTGAGTCCACTGTTTGGATGGATGCTTTTAATACCTTTCTATGATGTGGGGTAAAATGTAGACAACATCGTAGTACACTGGAGATGCTGATATAAGCTTGTCATGTCTGACATCTTTTGCGCTCCACCAACTTTGTCTTATTGTCAGCCTTGCACCCTGTCTGGTAGAGATGATCATTCTAAGTGCGTCAACATGACATGATTGCTTATGTCTTTGTTTTCTTGCAAACTAAAATGTAGATGTGACATTGTCAGTGACATTTCCAGCAGGCGTACAATGCTGTTTCATAGCAAGAAAACACTTTACAATATCAACTCAATCTCTGCCGTGTTTAATGGCTTTTTATCCCAGATTCAGATTTTTCACAGTTGATGATCCGTCAAACCAAAAGATAATGAGCTTCAGTTTAGTCTCTTCACTGGCAGTAGCCTCAGTCAACCAGAATGCAATGCAATTATGTTTTTCATCTTTGCTGATGCATCGTTGGCAGTTGGTGAAACAAAGCCACTTCCTTGACCGGTTATTGGTCATATGTTTGAACAACCAGAGACAGCACAACACAACGTTGTTCTCTGTCAGCTCTCATGTTTTCTCAATTGAAAAATCTCTAAAATCTGAAAGAGCTTAGTAGATTTCATGCCTCTCTAAACTTGCCTGTATGAATCACCTACTGTTATGTGGGGTTGAAAGACTTGTGTAATGATGTTAATACTAGGGCTGCTCCCTGAAAGTTGAAGATTTCATTTATCACTTAGGGACCTCGACTAATGTTGTTACAAAGTTGTATAATTGCCAAGTGTTGGTTCATGTTGTCACGGCAGCATTTTCAAGTGGACCAGATCAAATGCCTTGTATGAGAAAGCTGCTCTTGTTTGGTCAGAATTTCCATGTGGGTAAAATCCAGGAAGTGAACAAAACGTAGAAGAAGAAGAAGAGTACACTTGCAAGATAAATGTGACACTTTCTAATGTCACAATGGAGGGACAACTACGCAGGTTGATTTTAGCGCTGCTCATCATGGACTATATTGCTGTCATTGTTCATTTTAGTCAAACCATACAGTTTGAAAACGAGGCGCGGCTCCAACTAGAAAACAATGTTTTGATGCATTGGATGTGCTGAATGTGCATATTAAGGCAGTACAGGAGGAGGTGCACATTAATAATCCTCCAGGACTGTAACATGCTGATGTTTAACCCAAACAATGTGTCATGTGACTGCAGTTGGTTCAGATCCACGTCGGAACACGTTCTCACCACAAACCAACAACCGTGGACCAACAGACTGAGACCACCTCTTCAAGAAGGTCTCGGTCTGGTTGTTTTGGTGTGCATCTGACTGCAATTGCAGTGTTCACATCTGCCCAAACGAACCACACTTAGGGGGCAAACAAACTTGAGTTCGATTGAACCGAACCAAACAGGGCAGGTGTGAAAGCACCCTGAGATTCCTTTAAGTCAAGCCGAGCTACAGAGTAAGCACTCTTTGCTTTCATGCTTCTCTTCGGTATGGACAGCTGCAACCCCACACCCAGGGTGAGACTGAGTGAGATGGAGGCAGCTGCTCAGAGGAGGAGAGGCTTTGCCTGGTCAGGCTCTGAGATAACGCTGTCGTCTGCCTTCTGGCATTTGTTTTATATCTACAGTAGTGTTGGCAAAAAATGCTGCACATATCTGATCTGTCATTAGTGTAGTTAGCCTCCATTAGTTCTGAGGACTTGTGAACGTCACTGTCACCCTGATTATTTTGCCGAACCTTATCTAAACTCTCAAACTCTAGGCTATATGGGGGAAAAAAAGGACGAATAGTTGGATATGCATATTAATTCTGAGTTGGGTACAGCCCTAGTTAGCACTTACAAACAGAGATAAGACAGGTACAGGGAAATTGGAGGCTGCTTCATACGTAGAATGGTATTGCATACAAGTTATTTCTAGTTCTTGACATTTAAAAAAAGTCAGAGTATAAATCATGCTGCCATGTTTAGCCCACATTTGCAACTCTGAAAGATCATGAGGTTTGTTGTATGCAGTGGTAATGGACCAGATGTCTTCAATATTCATCCACATTGTTTCTCTCTGGTTTACACCCCAGTGTTTATTTAATTGTGGTCATAGAAACACCTAAAACAGAATTTATTTTCCCCTGTCTTTTTCTTGTGTTACAGGTTTGACTCCATCGTTTTCTGACCCGTCACAATGATAAACGAGGAGCTGTGTTTCAACTTTACACCTGAACTTTCCCAGATGTGATGGAAAGGCAGCACTGACTCAAGAGGGAACATAAATCCTGGATGCCGTGACACACAGGACGTGGTCAATCCAAGATGGAGAAAAAGAAAATGTGCCCTCGCCTTCTCGACTACTTGGTGGTGGTCGGAGCAAGGTAAGAACCTAACCTGACCTAAGAAGTAGTCTTGGTTTTGAGTAATATCTGAGCTGAGTAACGTAGCTATGGTGTTATTGCTTCTGAGCTCATGATGGCCCTGTCAGACCACCTATTGTACGATTTCAAAAATTGCACAGTTTCCTTCATTTCAGTGACACCTTGTGCTGCTGCTATAGGTGATGTTGCTGGAGAGGTTCAGCAGAAATCTGCAGGGTAGTCTTTGCAAATCAGGTCACAGTCCTACTTTACCTACAGCACAAAGCAGCGTCCTCACAAAATGACTGTAGGCGTGAGCACACAAAGCACAACCGATAGCTTGAGCCTTTGCATTGTGCTAATTAGCTGTTCACCTCACAAGTATTGATACAAAGGAGAAGTCAATTTTCCATGATTAATTTCCTTGAGTTGTTCAGATCCAGGCTCAAAGTATGTGTAAACCACTTGATGTCTTGGCATATGATAAGCAGACAAACTGGACTTCTGGTGGTTAAATCATCTTCCTCTTTTACTCTACAGACACTCATTAACACCTCGCCCTGAATGCCTCTTGCATTGTTGTGTAGCACTGTTGTTGTTGGTCTACATGCACGCTAATGCTGTGAGTGGAACATTTTAGAAAACCTCGTTCTATACATTCATTAGTTTCACTTTATTAACACTTCCAGGTCATTGCTTTGGAGTTGATGCCGCAGTTATTCCCATATGATGCAGCATGCATAATGAAGGATAGTAGCACATTGTGTCAGCACAGAGGCTGCAGGGGAAAAGGATGATTCACATGAGCACAGTGAAATCAGAGAACTGTCCAGTCGGCCACTGTTATTAAGAGTCACTCACTGAATATCTCTACTATCACTACTGGATTATGTTGGGATGTAAAGGTTCTGAGTAGCAGCAAACCACTTTTTGCTATGCAGAGATATAGTGGAGTAGTAGCATCCTGAGCAGAGAATGACTCCCTCTGTGTGTTCTGTAATCCGAGCTGCTCTGTGGTTTGTTGTGGTACCTGGTCTGGCTGCATGTGCATGTTAGTTCCTTTGACTGTATTCCACCTGCTAGCTCATTGCCGCCACTCTGCACTGCGCTCATACGGCAGTTAAGCTGATAAAGCTGTCCAGACCACGATGTCATTGTGGAAGCATTACACCCACCCTTTGATTCCCTCGCAGGTTAACATTGTTAGCGTTGTTGGAGGTGCTCATGCTGTTAGCACCATTAGCTGCTAGCCACTGGTTCAGCCACCTCCATGATGAGAACCCTGTGCAGACAATCTGAATCAGGCTCTGAATCATAGATCTGCTCTGACAGTCATATACAGCAGCTTTAAGTGTAACGCCTAAAGGAAATTCCACAGTTGTCGTAGGATGGGAGTTTTTTTGTTTACTTCCCTGACCAGATTTTTCAAACCAGTTCTTGGATTTTAAAAGCTAACTAGTCACTAATTGCCTCTGTAACCACTAGATGACATCAGGGCTTTGTTAGCCATTGTGTTGTGTTATGTAGTGATCAAATGCCTCACTTATAAAATGCTTCCCTCATCACCTAAACACACAGTTGGTAACTTGGCACTACAACAGCTTTAAAAACAACCCACATGTTTGTCCATCTCCCCTACAGGCAACCAAGTAGTGACAGTGTGGCCCAGACACCTCAGCTCCTCCGCCGCTACCCGCTGGAGGACCACCACGACTTCCCGCTCCCACCAGACGTTGTGTTCTTCTGCCAACCTGAAGGCTGCCTAAGCATACGTCAGCGTCGGGTTAGCCTTCGTGACGACTCCTCATTTGTTTTCACACTGACAGACAAGGACTCAGGAATCACCCGCTACGGAATCTGCGTCAACTTCTACCGCTCTTTTCAACGAGGGCATCACCGAAGTCGTGGGGACAAGAGCGGCCACACAGAGACAGCAACACAGGCGGCGGAGACCGCTAGTGATGGGTCTGACGGTGGTGGCGGAGGTCCTGCCTCCACGTTAGCTCCACCTAACAATGCTGAATCAGCACCGCCACCCGCCTCCGGAGAAGAGAGCGGACAACCAGGGGCCGAGCTAAATGCCAGCAAGTCCCCACAGCACAGACGGAGCGCTGCTAAGGTTGCAGCCAGGAATCGCAACAGCACGCTGACCTCGCTGTGCATACTCAGCCACTACCCCTTCTTCTCCACCTTTAGGGAATGTTTATATATTCTCAAGAGGCTGGTGGACTGCTGCAGTCAGAGGCTAACTCAGCGAGCTGGGCTCCCTCGCGCAACCCAGAGGTGAGGCTTAAGATTGCATCATCAGCTGTATGTGTAGCTCGTCTTTGTTGCTGACTTACGATGGTGGTGCTCACTAAAACATCCATGTACTATTTTAGATGCCCCGGCTCATGGCTATTTTAGTTTAAAGGTTCAAAGTTCTTTGGTCCAAAACAAACTTTGTACACTAAAAATACCACAATCTGGTTGATTGCTATGAAAATTCTGAACACATTCATGCTTGCCAAATAATCACGCTAATTGCTTTTGACACTCCATGACCTTTTTTGTTGTGCCACCCTTCAGCCAAATGTCCACTATGATCACAACTTCACATAGTTGGGCAGTTTGCCATGAGTACGTTCATATTACCAAGGGCATAAAACCTTTGAGTGTAATGAAACCATGTCATTTATTTCACACCATCAGTATTTAGTCCAGGACCTAGTCAGTACGATGTATATGTTTTGCGGATTATTACTAAGTTTATGGGCTCTAGGAGGCTGTGGTCAGTAAGTCTTGTTCAGAGTCATAAATCTATACATGAACACCTATAAATTATTTAAAAAGAATGCAACATACTGCCCATTAACACAAGAAAATTAGGTGGATACAGCTCATTCTTCATCATCTGTCAGCTGTTACATAACATCGTTGCATTCGTACTGACCTGACATTGCATGCAAACATCAAGCTCATTTTTTCGCTTCAGTTTAAAATTTTCAAGGCTTGAAAAGTTTACAAACAAATACGACAGATTTGTTGCTTTTACAGTGCTCCCGCTGATGTTTTCTGCAGTGCCCACTGCTTTCTTTCTCCCCCATCTGCTTCTCTCATCGTCCACCTGTTATGTGTATGTTTGTGTTGCAGTATTAATACAAGAGCTTTTGTCTGCGGCTCCATGCAGTTTTGCAGGCCATCTGCAGCTTGTGTCATGTTTTCACAGTGCGCTTGATGCTATCACACTCCACCTCGATGATAAATAATGGCAACCAAAATATTCACAGTGCATTTAAAAAGGTTTTCTATTACAGCAAATATTATTTGATCCTGTGCAGAAGGTTCAGCTGAGGTGCGTGGAGAGTTTTTAAGGATAATAGATGCAAAGTAGTTTCTTTTAGTTTTGTTCAGTTAGGTATCTTTTATTTTTTTTGATACTTGAGCTGCTTTTTGTCATGGACCCACTCTGTAAAAAAGATGAAGGTAAAACCCTTAACCAGAAAATAAAAACAAAAAGTGTGTAGGAAGCTGTAAGCTGCTTGGTATACCCACTGTATACATTAACGTCATGAAGAAATGGCATTAAGCACAGTATTTTAAATATAAGACTTGAAGCAAAGTGTTGATCATGTTATATGTTGTTATTTTCCGAATCAACCACCAGGTTTGATTGATTCATATTTTATTTAAAGCCAACACAGCTGCATTTGTTGTTGTTCTGTTGCCATGGGTGACACGATATATTGCAATTTTGGAGTGGCAAAGTGTTAATTAGGCTGTCACTTCACGCTGGCTGAGGCCCAGCAGGACTGTTGGTCACCCAAGGTGCATATGTTTTCCCCACAGTTATTTATTTATAGCTGTAGAATCAGTGCAGCTTTCACCCTCATCATTACAGGATGGTGTTAGAACGTCTAATACACAGTTAAATGCGTAACTTCAGGTTTTTTGGTCTCGTAAAATGCTACAGCAGATCCACAAATCATCAATATAGACCTGTGGTCCCTCTGACAGCCACGAAAAGGCCATTCAAGCCAAAGGCTGAACAGACCTGAGAATCTATTTTTCCCCGACATGGTTGGTTGAAAAGTGGCGTGGCAGTGACAGAGAAGGAGGAGAGACATTGCATAATGGCTGCGAGCGCTTTGTGCCATGGCGGCTCTGACAGATTGAGGTCTCTGGCTGCCTTTGGGTAGCAGCTGCAGTTGGTGGGAGGGCTCCAAAGGACTAATGATTTATCTCCCTCCTTGCCACACACACTGAGTATACACTCTTGAGAGGGTTTATTGACACCGTGTGTGTAGAGTGGAGGGTTTTCACATCAAAACTTCGATAATTGCTTAAGAGCCTCTCCTGTGTTTTCGATCTGTAATTTCATTGGGTGTTTACTGAGACCTTGTGGTTGCTGTTTGCCGCAATAATAAGTATAAAATTAAGTAAGCATAATAAAGCCAAATGATGTTATTCATCTTGTGTTATATGTTTAAAGCCACTTCAGCTGCTGCCAAAATGATTAGTCTTTAAAGCCTTGTTTCCACCAAGCAGTCTGGTTCAGTTCATTCAGTTAGTCACACATTATAACAGTTGTTTTTGTGTGTCTTGTGTTTTGAATGGTATCAATAGCACCGCTCGATTCTGTTCTGTTTTTCGTCACCCCTCAGTTGAGGTACCAAGCACACTGATACGATGCCTAAAAGTGGAGCTAGAAACACTGCAATCCAGTGATAGGTTGAGAGAATTGGCACTCCTGCTCGACAAGGACCCGCCTTTTTCAAGTATTTCGTTGAATATCGCAGAGACGTTGTTTTGTTCTAGAAATGTTGTTCCTCTGCGTCGTCGGAGAGGAGAAAATGCAGCAACAGCTGAAGGGAGCAGAGGCGTGGCTATTACCATCTGGTAACAACCCTGCCCACATTTAAGAGTTCTGTCCGTAGTGGAAACGCTAAACAGATCTAGGGTTTAGGTACATGTCCGTACAGCATATGTATGGGTTCTAAGGATACTATACCAAAAGTGTTTGTCGGAAAAGCACTCAAGTTTATTAAACAAAAATGCCAGATACTCCCCGATTCCAGCTTCTTATATTTGATGATCTGTTGCTTCTCTCTGTTTTATATATCTTTAATTTTGGAGCTGTGGTTGGACAGATAATACATTTGTATAGGGTGGGCAATATTGAGAAAATCAAATGTCATGATATTTTGACTCAATACCTCGATATTGATATTGCAACAATATTATAAGGCTGAATTTCACAAAATATTTACACAATGAGACTTTTGTAATGTGGATATACTGACTAAGGCCTCAATCACACAAAGCGTTTTGCAGGTTACAAAACACGAGATGTGCCGCACTGCCTTTTTTTTTTTTTTTTTTTAGAAAAATTGAATGCCACTACAAAAAAACCCCACTTGCTGCGCCTTTTTACTGTTGCCAGGCAACCACATACTCACCTCCTTATTTTAACTGTCCCGTGTAATCAATCTATCGCTTATTTATTTGCATTTTATAGATCAAGAGTTGAAAAATAATCTACAATGACACAATAGAATAATTTAAAAGAATCACTCTGAATGTACACTCTATTGTTGTCCTTCCCAGGGACACCATGTGGCGGGTGTTTACTGGGGCGCTGTCGGTAGAAGAGAAAGGCAGCCAGCTGCTGGCTGATCTGCGTGAGATTGAATCCTGGGTGTACCGGTTGCTTCGTTCACCGGTACCAGTGGCAGGTCAGAGGCGTGTGGATGTGGAAGTCCTGCCCCATGAACTCAAGCGGTCACTCACCTTTGCCCTGCCTGACAACTCCCGCTTCACCATGGTCGACTTCCCCCTGCACCTGCCCTTGGAGCTGCTGGGCGTGGACGCCTGTCTTCAGGTCCTCAGCTGTGTCCTGCTAGAGCACAAGGTAAGGACAGACGCAGCAGTGAGTTCAGGATGCAAACTGTTTGTTGTCAATCATCGCTTGGGCCTGTCTCCTTTGTATGAACTGTATGTATATATGGTATATATATATGAGACCAGGAGGAGATGTGTGTGGTCGTCTTCATCTGCAACCAAATCACCAGTGGGATTTTATTACAGAGTGGGAGAGAGGACAAGCCGAGCTATATTTAGTATGTTGTGATTGGTCAGTGGTTTCCTCTGGAGTGCAGTTGTGTGTCCTTGCCTTGATAAAAAACTTTTTTAAAGACCTCCCGAGAAATACCCCGAGTGACCTTCATCAGACATTTTCTGTTAGATGTAGGCTCACTGAAGCCATTTCACTGCAGAGTGGGCAAAGCATGATGGGTAAAAAGAATGACTGTAATAAAGGTCTCTTCATTTCTGTCTTCAGAAGCATTAGTAGGGATGTAATAGAAACCTTGTTTGGCTGGTGCTGGTGTTATGTTGCTTTCGGTTTACTGTGACACTGATACATGGGTTCATTTGTAACGATCTTCACGGCTTCAGTCCCTGCTGTGACCATGATGCTGGACAGTTCCTCTGCTTTTCAGTGTTTCTCAAATATACAGTTCATCAGGGCCACCGAGAGATGTTTCCCCACCCAAGCTCAAAACACAGATTGATCGTAAAGTCTCCCTGAATGGGGTCAACCACTGAAAATAAATCCTCTACCTGTCGGAAATACTGCTATCCTTTATATATCCATTTTGGGTTATTTGAAGATGAATTCAATACATCATTAAATTCAGTCAGGCTGAACGAAGTGCTGCCTGAAAGCTTTCTGAGTGACTTCCTCTCAAGCACTTTGTGCTGCCAAATGAATTTTTCATAAAAGCTCAGTTTTTTAATATTGCTGTTACGAATCCAAGGCAAAATTGGGGTGTTCAAAGCTTTGCATTACAGACAAATAGAGGAAATATGGATCGATGAGACAAATAAGTGCATGGCAGAGCACCAGAGGAAACCCTAAACTAGGTGACTGTGTGTCTGTCTCTTTAGATATGACAATATGAGCATAACAGGGCAATAAACACCCATCACAAGTTTGTATTGAAATCTATGGAGAAAACAAAGTTTGTAATGTTTGCACCTTTTCATGTGTCTTTTTTTCCTTTAGGTTATTCTTCAATCTAGAGATTACAATGCTTTGTCTATGAGCGTCATGGCCTTCGTGGCTATGATCTACCCTCTGGAGTACATGTTCCCTGTCATCCCCTTACTGCCAACGTGCATGGCCTCTGCTGAACAGGTAAAAACCAATCATGTGTTCAAGACATACATTCACCGGCCACTTTATTAGGTACACCTTGCTCGTACTGGGTTGGACCCCTTTTGCCTTCAGAACTGCTTAATTCTTGGTGTCATAGATCCAACAAGGTGCTGGAAACATTCCTCAGAGATTTAGGTCCATATTGACATGATGACATCACACAGTTGCTGCAGATTTGTCACCTGCACATCCATGATGAGAGTCTTCCGTTCCACCACATCCCAAATGTGCTCTATTGGATTGAGATCTGGTGACTGTGGAGGCCATTGGAGTACAGTGAACTCATTGTCATGTTCAAGAAACCAGTTTGAGATGATTTGAGCTTTGTGACATGATGCGTTATCCTGCTGGAAGTAGCCATCAGAAGATGGGTACACTGTGGTCATAAAGGGATGGACACGGTCAGCAACAATACTCAGGTAGGCTGTGGTGTTTAAACCATGCTCAGTTGGTACTAAGAAAATCTCCCCCACACCATTACACCACCACCACCAGCCTGAACCGTTGATACAAGGCAGGATGGATCCATGTTGTCATGTTGTTTACACCAAATTCTGACCCTACCATCTGAATGTGGCAGCAGAAATACAGACTCATCAGACCAGGCAACGTTTTTCCAATCTTCTATTGTCCAGTTTTGGTGAGCCTGTGTGAACTGTAGCCTCAGTTTCCTGTTGTTAGCTGACAGGAGTGGCACCTGGTGTGGTCTTCTGCTGCTGTAGCCCATCTGCTTCAAGGTTGGATGTGTTGTTGCTTCAGAGATGGTCTTCTGCAGACCTTGGTTGTAACCAGTGGTTATTTGAGTTACTGTTGCTCTGACCTCTGGCATCAACAAGGCATTTTGGCTCACTGGATATTTTCTCTTTTTGGGACCATCCTCTGTAAACCCTAGAGATGGTTGTTTGAACTTCAGCAGGTCGTCTTCACCATGCCTAAATGCACTGAATTGCTACCATGTGATTGGCTGATTAGCTACTTGCGTTAATGAGCAGTTAAACAGGTGTACCTAATAAAGTGACCAGTGACTGTAGTTCAAGTAAGTCGATGATTCCATGCCATTTTTAATTGCACATTGCTGTTGTGGTGACATTTAATCATGATTAACTGGTATGTTTTCTCCTCCCTGCAGCTCCTTCTTGCCCCCACTCCCTACATTATAGGTGTACCAGCCAGCTTCTTCCTCTACAAAGCTGATTTCAAAATGCCAGATGATGTGTGGCTTGTGGATCTTGACAGCAGCAAGGTCAGTACATCAGTGTGGTGTTCTGCTCCTCCTTCTAATTTTGTTTTTATGTCTCCACACTGGCGGCAGCTGTGGCCGGAGGCATTATATTTTGTGGTTGTCTGTCTGTCTGTCTGTCTGTTCTCGTAAACACAATATCTAAACTTTGCTTGAGGGATTTTTTTATTTTATTTTCTGCACAAATGTTCATTTGGACGGATGAAATGATCAAAGGTCAGAGATCAAGGTCGATGTGATCTCACGTCTGTCCCAAAATATTTTCTGGCCATTAATCAACACTTTAATTCTGAAATTCGGAAAAGAAGGGACGACATTTCATTAGATACTGAATTGGTGACATTAATCTTGGGTACCCACGTTGTTGATTGTATGGTATATCTTCTGTGCTGGAAAATGTGTGTGAAGCATCTGTGATATAGAATTTGTAGCTTCTTCGCTGCACCATTGATAAATTGATAAATTGATTGATAAATTAGAGCCAGGACAAACATGATGTGAACTGCTACTTGACCAGTTGGCAGGGGAATACAACTGCAAGGTGGTAATTCTAGTTTGATGATGTTTGGATGAAGCTGACAGAGATCTACTAGTTCAAACCTTTATTCTTTATCTTAATATAGATTTTGTTTTTTTTGTCTACAGGTTATAGCACCCACCCATGCAGAGATTCTACCACCTCTTCCAGAGCCTGAAGCAGGCGAGCTTAAGAAACATCTTAAACAGGTACTGCCTGTGATTTGATCGATTCGTCTTTAATTTTATCAGTGTGATGTTTTCTAGTTCTGCTGCTCTGTGGCAGCCAGAGCTCAGCCCAAAACCAGTGCGTCTACCTTTCACATACGGAGCCACGTGAATCCAGGTGCTGCTCTGGAGCTGACCTGTGATGTTGCTCCCAGGACTGTGCTCTTATTTCCATGTAAAACTTCTCTTTCAGCAGTGAGAAGAGTAGGGGCTTCCTTCTTCAACACAGTTGTATGTATTGTCGATGAGTGTGAGAGCATTTGAAATGGGTTTTGTAGTGCACTAACACAAAAAATGTTCTTTTTTTCCTGTTTTCTTTGCATGCTCTAGCTCTTGGAGGTAAAATCTGATCCTAGGACCCTGCTACCTAAGCAAAACCTTTAGTAATGCTGGTAGTAACTAACTTGCCCCTGTAACCTGATAATCTAACCTAACATCAGAACCTGGTTCTGATTCATGGGAACAGCTCACATTTTCATACCTCCACGCGTTTAGCAACACCAGTCACACAAAGGCCCTTCTTACGGATATGATCACGATGTTCGATTATTAGCAAATAAATGTTGGCCATGGCTACACTTTTATTCGTCATTGGCTGTATAATCAGGGAGATGGTAGACAGCAAACAGGATATAATTTAAGTGGATGAGAGCAGGACGGTAACATTGGGTGAAGCCAGCAGAGTTGAAATATTTTAATTTTTTGCCGTACGACAGAATTGACAACCAGATGTTAAATAGCTGCTTCACAAAAGAGGAAAACGGAGGCAATCTGTACGTTACTAGAAACATTACATTAAATAATAAACACAATCGTTTTTTATGTTTTATTTCATTCTTTATTAACAATACAACATCACCATTCCACACACAACATATCGTCATGCGTGTTTTGTTTTACCGTCCTGCCATCCTGTTAGACTGTTTGTTTTTTCCATGCCGATCAGAAACAAATGTTTCTTCTCCACAGTAAGGCTCACAAATGGCAACAATGAATGTAATGGTTTTCCAAGCTTTTCTATGAACGACCCACACATACTAAACTTGCCTAACCTTCACCTTTTAATCATAAATGAATATGACACAGGGGTATCACTAGTCCATCACTTTCAATAATAATAATATAGTTTAATACGAAGGATTTTTTCAGGACGCCAAGCTCAAAGCTTCAAAGTCAATCTATCAGGGTTCCTGCAGATCCTTAATAAGTCTTGGCATTGACTTAATTCATCTAAAAGTAAGTCAGCAGTTGGATTTAAAATGTCTTAAATACATTTTTCAAAAGTCCTAAAAATGCTAAGATATGGGAAGTAGGATTTTAGAAATCGTTTCCCTAACGTTGCAGTCTAGAGTCTCAAAATATTTCGAACTAATATTGTTTTTTTAGATAATTTGCCAAATGCCTCTTGCAGAGGGAGATCAGGATAGTGGAACCAACAACTCTATGTTTTTTGTTTCTGGCCAGGATGCTCAGAGCAGAGGATTCACGATCTGCTAGCTAGCTGTTACTGTTCCCTCGATGACATTGGGAATTGCAAATTCAGTGAAAGTTGACTATACTAGCCCCGCAGCTAGCCTCACTTCCTTAGCCGCATTTGTTGGTTTGACGCCTTCAGCTGTTTCCTCGTTTTTTTCACAAGCACTGTTGGTTTTGGATTTGGACACAGTTTTGCAGTATTGTGACAAAAGTTGTGAATGATAAAGATGAAACTTGAAGGGGAGAATCTTAAAGTTGCGAGAGGCCAAAGTGGAATCTGGTGAAAACACGGCTACTCCAAAGCTCGCTAGCCATGCCCCCCTCTGAAAGTTGCCTGTTAATCAGGATTTCGCAGCATGGCTGAAACCAGTAGAAGGCAATGCATACAAAGCTCTGTTTATTTTATGCAAAAAGTTTTTCAAAGTAAGCACGATGGGAATCAAGGCAGTGAAATCCCACGGCACTACGAGAAACACAAAATCGTTAAGAAAACTCACCAACAAACGGTATTTCCAAGTTCTATTCTACTCTCATGTCGCCACGAAATCAAGTCTTACTTGCCTTAAGCTGTAGGAACCCTGATAAAATACTCTGAAGCTGTATTAAATATAGCTTTTTATTTATAGTATCAGTGAATACACCCACCAAAGAACTTTCCAAATATATTCTGTTCCCTTGCGTACATGTATTTTTTTCTTTTTTAATATGCCTTGAATCAGAGCCGGTTCATAAGCAGTGTGTGTGATTAGCAGCTCTCTCCCGTGTGTGCGGATGTGTGACTGAGAGACTGGTGTGTAGGAGTGTGCAAAGCCTCAGTTTAGCAGTTGTATATTTGGAAACAAGCGCACAATATTGATATCTGTGAATGGAGGAAATGCCACTGAAGATGGTTTGAACTGATTACTCTGAAAACTGTGATGCCAAAGCAGAATGCTGCTGATGTGAGAGTCACTGAAAATACTTGCACTGGATAAATAAATCGGTCCAAATGAGCGACTGATTTATTTACTGTTACAAAAATGGTGGTATTTCAGCTCACCTGACTTTTTTTTTTTTATCTGAGCAGTTACACGTTACAGTTAAAACTTTATTTCGCCACAGATGCTTTATTGTGCAAGTATTTTATCTGTGTTTCTGAAAAGATCTGCTGTTTTGTATCTGTCATCACCACTCCATTGTAACCGCTGGTTTGTCCCGGTTGGTCACCATGGATGGTCTTCATGTGTCGTATAGTAGCTGGATTCTGTAGGTGAAGTCTGGTCACATTTTTGCTTGTCTGTGTTTCTCACTGTCTTTCATGGTAAGCATTACAAACCATCTCTTCTTTCCATATATTATTTTCTCTCACTGTCTTACTTTCACAATATTTCACTCTCTTTACTCTCTTACTCTCCTGGCTGTCCATGACTTTCTCCATACAAACACAAATTTATCTTTTCTTATCTCCTTTCTTCAGTAAATTGCAAATGGAAATGATGAAACAGCAAGACGTCTCTTTCACTGCACAAACAAATCAAAATAACACCAGCATTTTTTTTTTAAATCTATTTGACTTATATTTGGGTGGCACCAAAATATACTTATTCTCTGTCAGCGAAAGCAGACAAATGGGGAAGTGCTGTTGAAAGGAGACAAAGAAAAGAAAGTGAAAGGGCCATGGTTGTGACCCTTCCGTCATGTGCTGTTCCAGTGTCAGTCACGAAGTTGTCATCCCAGGCCTTCATGTGATTCTCCTCGCATCTCTCTTATCCCCTTCCTAGTGTCTGGTTAGGTTGACCGTGATCACCCAAAAGCAGATCTTCTCCTCTGAAAATAAGGTTACTCATTTCTCCTCCTGTGGAATGTGTAATGCCCCTGCACGGAAATCTTCTCTCTCACATTATTTTGCTTGTCACTACTACTTGTCTCCTACTCTTCCAAGACTTGACTAAAAATGCATAACAGTGTCACAGAATGTCGCGGACCAGTTTTTTGATACACTGCTTAGCTCTGGCTTGAGCATGACTGAATGTGCGTGCATCTATCTTGGCATCAGTGAGTGTTCTCGTAACCAAAACAAGATATGATGAAGCTAATCACTTTGACAAAGTTAACATTCATCCAGACCCGGCAACTAAATGTTCCATTATGCTAAGCTAAACATTGACTCTTGAGTCTGCAGCAGTTCCCTCAAAGCAAACCATGCATAGTGACTTACTTCCCTTGTGCCCCTCCTCTCCAAAGTGACACACCCACCACAGGCATCAACATTCACAAAACTGATCTTTTAGCTGCTATTTAAGTGTGAAAGTGGGGGAAACCTGGTGTAGGACCCTGTAGTTTATCATCCCTTACCTCACTTTAGCACACTGCTGGGTAGCAGAGATGCTTGGTAGCATAAACCAGATTTCCCATGTCTAAAGGGGACCTAATGTGCTTTTTTATAGGTTCATACTTGCAGTTTGGCTTCCCACTAGAACGTTTTGTCATGTTTTAATGTTCAAAAAACATGTTATTTTCCTTCCGTTATTTTACCATATGGGCTGGAACACCTGTATCTACCCTTTGTCTGAGACACTTTGTTTTAGTGGCTGTCTCTTTAAGCCCCCTCCTGAAAAAGCCCATTCTGCTCTGATTGGTCAGTGTTTCTGGGTCTTCCACATCTCTTTATTTCTGCACTGTTACTGCAGCTGAGGAATAACTGTAACATAGAATAGCCGCACTTTCTACCTTGAAAAAAATCACCAATAAAATCTCCAAAATACGACGAAACCTGACCCAGCTGAATTATTATCCTGTATCTGGGAGAAATCAGCAGCACATGCAGCCATGATTATAGGTTTCCCTTCGGTTAGCATGTAGCTATGTGTAGTAATGTACTTGCAACCAGGTGATGACTGTGGGTAGCAGCAATTTCTCCAATTAAAATTCAACAATAAAAGTTTGTAAAGACAACCAGACATGTTCCAGCAGGAAAACGATGCGATATCATGGAGAAATTAACATCATCGACAACCAAGATAACATGTTTCTCTGCCATTAGCATGTAGCTACATGTAGCAATGTACTTTCAGCCAAGTAATGACTGTGTAGCAGCATTTTCTCCATTTCAAAATTAACAACAAAAGCTTCTAAAGACAACCAGACATGTTCTATTCAGAATATAGAAATCAGGGGCAAATTAATATTGGTAACCAAGAGTACATGTTTCCCTAATGTTAGCATGTAGCTTCATGTAGCAGTGCACTTGCAGCCTGATAATAACTGTATATAATGGCATTTTCTACTCGTAAAAATAACCATTAAAAGTTTCTACGCCCGGCGCAACCAAATGTGTTCCAGCAGGAATATGAACAGAAATCAGTGGCAAATTAACAGCGGCACCAAAGATTACATGTTTCTCTAATGTTAGCATGTAGCTTAATGTAGCAGTGCACTTTCAGCCAGGTAATAACTGTGTATAATGGCACTTTCTGCTCGTAAAAATAACCATTAAAAGTTTGTAAACGCAACCAAACGTGTTCCAGCAGCAATGTGAACAGAAATCAGGGACATATTAACATCTGCATCTGCTTACAGTTATTACTTTCACATACGTTTACCTCATTATTTGAAAGTTGGACCACATTCAGTGTGAGCATCCATCATTATATAATTATGTTTATATAACAGAAAATAAGGAAAAGCACAATAGGTCCCCTTTCAGTCCCCATTCTAGCAGTCACTCACTTTTGTCCTAATTGTTTACCCTCAATAGAACAGGCAAATATTTCAAGATGTCCCAATAATTATAACAATTGACACATTAACTAAATGTTGATGCCAATCGTGGGAGTGGTCCATCACAGCGCTGTGTTTTTGTCTTCAGATCCACTGTTATGTTTATAATTTGTGTCACTATCATCTGTTCTAGGCCTTGGCCAGTATGAGTTTGAACACCCAGCCCATCCTGAACCTGGAGAAGTTCCAGGAAGGTCAGGAGATGCCCCTGCTGCCACCTGGACGAGATAAAGCTTCACCGTCCTCCACAGAGTTCAACCCTCTGATTTATGGCAATGATGTTGACTCTGTGGATGTAGCCACCAGGCAAGCCATGAATATCTCTCTCCTTTATCTATTTGTTGTGTTTCTGTCTGTCAGTTTAAGGGGCTAGGAAAAAGGGGAGAAACAGAGGCTGGTTGTTCTCTTCCTTAATATTTAAACTCATTTCAACATACATAGAATATTAGGCTCAACTATTACATACAATAAATGTTCCATAGATGGGCAAAAATCACAATTAAGACCAGGTTTTAAGTGGCGTTCCTTGTCTGCAGCTCTCCTCCTCACTAGTGGACAGATTATCGGCTGAAATTCTGTAAACGACAATTTAATTTTTAAACTCTTTGTTCTAGTAGTAGATGGCCATGGATGTATCGTGCAGTCATAATAATATTGTACATATTTCATTTTTAGATCAAAAGGAATATTAAAGGGTGGGTCAATCTGCGTTCTTTTCAATGTTTTTCAAATGAAATGCCCACCCTAAGGTTAAGGAATTGTTGCCATCCCCGCCCTCAACCCCCACACTTGTAGTTTGCTAACAGTGTACACATGGAGAGTGAGAAAATTGTTAGCTTGGAAGATTTGAGTTTGGAGGTGAAAGATGTTGGTATTTTGTTATAATTAAACCTTTATTTAAACCGATGAAGACACATTGAGCTTCCATATAATAAAACATTTCATTTGTACTGTATAAATACATTTATAGCTCCATAGTCAGTATGTTAACTACAATTAATTGTGGTCAGCACGCTCCCAGTTTGGAGAAGCAGACAGGAGCACTGGGGCACATAAGCTAAGCAAGCCACATCAGTTCAGTTCCGAAACTCCCACAATAACACAAACAAACTAACTGATCAGATGCAGCATTAGACAAACAACTCCTGTGTTCTGCGAAGTAAAACTACTGTTTCTGTGAAAGGAGTCTGGTGGCTGTGGAGAGGGGGCAGCAGCAAAATGAATTTTAGCCTCCTATAGAAAGGTCCACCTAAAAAATAACTAACCTTCTTCACCTTTTCACAGGGTCGCCATGGTACGGTTCTTCAACTCCCCAAATGTTCTCCAGGGGTTCCAGATGCACACTCGCACCTTGCGCCTCTTCCCTCGGCCTGTTGTGGCTTTTCAGTCGTCTTCTTTTCTTGCATCTCGGCCACGACGCTCTTGCTTTGCAGATAAACTTTCTCATACCCAGGCTGTGGAGTTCTATGGAGAATGGGCTCTGAATCCCACCAACCTTGCCTTCCAGAGGATACATAACAGTAAGGCTCTTTTATGATGATACTCTTGTTCAATATGCATTACAGAGAACTCATTAAAGCAAGCGTTTTGAACATTATACACTTCTGTTTTAGATGTGTTTGACCCCTCCTTAATTGGAGACAAGCCCAAGTGGTACGCTCACCAGCTGCAGCCGGTGAACTACCGAGTGTACGATGGAAGCTCTCAGCTGGTTGAAGCTATGGCTGGTCCTTTGGAGGATGAAGGCAACGAGTCTGACCCGACAGACAGGTAAGAAAGAGCAAGATCCTTTTCAGCATAACAGTTCAATCTGTTTAGTCAAGTTTATTTTATTATTTGCTGGATGTACTGTCAATTAGGCAACTTCATTCATTTTATATGTTGCAGCGGTAGTGACAGTGAGGCATACGATGACTCCAGCTCATCCTATTCGTCACTGGGAGACCTTGTGAGTGAGATGATCCAAGGTGACATCCAGGGAGACACTTCAAGTAAGTTGTTGTTTCATTACAGGATTGACCATATGCGTGATATCCACCTTCCTTTTAATATTTGACCTCAATGTTTTAGGCATGGACCCGCTTACCCATGCTGCTCTGGGAGACGCTAGTGAGGTTGAGTTTCAGGACTTCCATGACTTCAGGGAAGGTCAGGGCTCGGAGGGTCCATCAAGTGGGGACGGACCTGCTGAACCCTCTGACGGACAACCTCTTCGCTCAAGCTCCAGCACAACTGCAAGCTCAAGTCCCAGCACAATCATCCAGGGAGTCAACCAAGTGTGTGATTTGCCCATTTAGTGTTACCCTTAAATTCACTTTGGAGGCTGTATTTTTCTGATGTATACTGTTGTTTGGGTCGGGCTGGTTTGAAAATGTTCAAATAGTTTGATTTTAAGCCAAACACTGGACCGGACCAGTATACTAGGTGTTGCACTTGACTCAGCAGGCGCTCCCAAGTCAAACATAATGACACCATGTCCCAGTAGCAAATGAGTGCCCGATTGTTGCGTTGCGTCGCGTAACAGTAGAGCTCTCTGTCTACTAGGGCTGCCCCCTAATGGTTGACCAAATGTTAGTCAACCAGAAAGGTCATTACTCTTCAAGATTTCATTGGTCACTTAGTTGCAGAAAAAACAAACAAATGTGAAACTCTATTAGGAGCTGAGCCTTGTCAAAATAAATCAAAACCTATATGACTGGACCATGTGGGACTTTAATTTGACAAGACACAGGAAGTGTCCACGCTCAGCAGTCAGACAGGAGTCAGGTTAATTTCCAGGGCTGGTACCTGTGGTTATTCCACAGGCTAGTTAATATCATGTCGGGCAGGAAATCCAAAGTGTGGGATCATTTTGAGAAGGTGAAGGACGAACCCAAGGTGATATGTAAACTCATCTTCATTGGTCGACTACAAACATGACGTATCATCTGAAACATGGAAGTAGCTACATGCCCATTAGCCCACAGCGTCATTAACAGGCGGCTCGCTCAGTGTGTGACGTGCACTTGTAGATAAAATATAGGCCTATATTAATGAAGGTTCATTAGTACGGTTTTGTATTTCTCTGTAATGTAGCACAGTGTTAACAATGTTACTGATACTATTCTTTCTCACACCTTCAACTCAAACCATTGTGTTGCCCCGCCCACAATATACAGTTTAATAATTACATAAACATCGTAAACATGCGGGCAGCTAGTCGACTAATGGCCCTAAATGACAACTATTGGTTGATTAAGAAATTTCTTAGTCGAGGGCAGCCCTACAGGACACACTGAATATGTTAAATGTGCACCTCTGTTATGTCATGTAAACACACCGTAAATATCAGCTATATGCTTGAGATCATAGGGGAGACTTCACCCTCTAAAAGATGGGTTAGTAGCCTTCTTGCTATTGTCCTATGTTTGTACTTTTTAAACAGAAAACACACATTTTACATTATATTTATGTTCACTGGAAATTACAATATATCATTTGTCATTTCAACTTCAATAATCATTTATTCTTTGTCCATTGCATAGCATTCAAGGTGATCAACAGAAATAAATTGAAACAGGAAAAAAACAAAAGCTCAGCCTGAAACACCACACCACGTCTCACACGTCAAGTTAGGAAACCTCTTTGTTGGCTTCAAATCCAAAATGTTGCCATGTTAGCATTGTGATAGTTTTCTTGAGAGACTAACTCTGCCGTGTCTCATCTCATCACTCCAAAAAACACATGAACTTTCAATTGAACAAACACAACGTGCACCACTCTTTCCCCTCCCACCTCTGCTGTAGTTTGATCTTCACCATGCTGCCGTGCTTAACTTGGCAGTAAATTGTGCATGGTCTGTTAGACACTAGTGCCTCCATTAGTCCGTTTACAAACCAGCATCAAAATATGTTAACCACATTGTCATATTGCTTTTTACAAATGCTTTACAGTGCATTGGCTTTAGTGCTGTGACACCGTTAGCACAGGTTGCTGCTGTTGGCTTTTTTTACTTTGCCAGAATGTATTATAGTGCTAGAGCCGGTTCAGCCGGTTTGCATAAAACCAAACCAGTTTAAGCTCATACACCTGACCAGACTGGAAAAACCAGAGATCTATCCACCTCTAACTTTTTTCTGGAAATTAAATGTCTCATACTGTGATGACTAACTTGGATATGGACATGAGCTGCAGATTTTTCAGGAGGAAATAGAGTTATGCAGAATTGATCTAATCTGTATTGAAATGAGGGAAAGGAGGACAATATTTAATCATCTATAACTCTCATGAATCTGCTCATTTTTCCAGGAGCCGGGGGAAGTACCTGAAATTGAAGCGTCAGCAGGTGCAGCTTTACAGAACCCCGTCTCTGGACTGGGCAGTCAGCCATTTCTCAGACCTCCAGCTGATGCTGGCCTGGCGGACCCAGCCAACAAAAAGCAAGAGTATGACAACCCGTACTTTGAGCCTCAGTATGGCTTCCCCTCAGAGGATGACCCTGATGCAGAGGAGCAAGTGGAGTCATACACCCCTCGATTCAACCAGAACCTCAATGGCAACAAGTGTGTTAAACTTGTTCATCACTTGAATGAGTGCATTACCATCATTCAAATGGGCTCTCTGACCAACCATGCAATGTTCTCTGTCAAAACCCAGCATGTCAGATTACTCTCTCCATTCATGGTGGTCTTGAATCTGTGGTGGTGTGTTGTATGGTGTGAATGCTTCAGAGTTTCCCATGTAGTGTGCATATGTCTCTGTGTCTGTGGCGCACAGTAACTTCTTGTGCTCTTTTATTTAGGGTGCAGCGTCCTTTACGTCCCTCTAGCCTGAGGCTTCCGGGAGAGTCTGACGGGGAGGGAGACTCCCGCAACAGCTCGCCAAACTCCACCATTTCCAACAGCAGCAATGATGGATTTGGAGGACTCATGTCTTTTGCCAGTAAGCATATTCAAATGTCTTTTTCATGCTTGTAAAACATGGGAAGTGGGTTGATTTAAGTGGATGATGATGAATTGGAGCACCAAAAAAAAAAGCTTTTTTAAACCCAGTTTTTCGCACCCATTTGGAAGGACTTAAAGCTTGATCACGCCTCCTCACAAATTAAAAAATGCATCCAAATCTAGAGCATACAGTGGGTTTAGTTGCCTTCATGAGAGTGAACACAGTGTTGCCTTGTCATAGAATTTCCTCTGTGCTTCTGACAACAGTATCACTGCTCTTACAGTGTCGCATATGGCTGCAACAGGCACCTTTTTTTTACCAAGAAGCTCAAAAACACAACCAGTGTACACTTCCTGCCCAGCTCTAAATGGGAGCATTTAGGAGCTAAAGAGGCAGATGTTCGAGTGAGTAGAAATCGAAGCAGCTCAAAGGAGAATGAATGTTGCACTTAAAGGGATACTTTGCTGATTTTTAGCCAGCTTTGTACCAAAACAATGTGGGTAGTATGTGTAATAAATTATGCCTTGCTTCCAGCGCCTAGATCTCCTTGTGTATCCCCCAGGATTTTCAGTGGTTCTCGTGCTGTTGCTCGTACTGGAACTTGTAGTTATGCACCATGGACACAATATAATATACAATATAAAAGCGGATCGCAAAAGCACAACAAACTCACAACAAACTGTAAAACTAGGCAGTGTTAATTGAATATAAACCATAATTCCGTTACTGCATTGCCTATTTCTCACCTAGAATATTTTCTGAAACATGTTTTAGTCTAGCTAGTTTTTGGTTTTCTACTTCTTGAGCAAAAGCAGCCCTTACTCAGTTTTCTCAGTTCATATAGTACCAATTTCGAAGGTATTTTTGTCTCTCTACAGCACAGACATGTTTTATGAAAGGATCTTATTCCAGCAGTGAAATACTTATTTTAGTTCACCCAGGTAACCAGGACCACAACTCCAAATTAATGCTTATGTTGTTCTATATGTGTAAAAAGACAACTGTATGCTGACAAGTTCAAATCAGTTTAAAGGTGGTATGTTAGTGTTCAAAGTTTGAACACTGCTCCTTTTGGACATTTTAATCGCATCACCACATGTGACGTTTAGGGCACCGGCCCTTCAAACATGAAAAAGATAAGGAGACACACCTCTGTATGTACAAGCAATAATGATCACCCAGCAGATCACATGATAACACATGTAGCTATACAGAAACACGCTGCAAAACCAGAACAAAATTACACCACAGGAATACATTTACAAATAAATACATTTACAAAAAATATACATTTATAAAAGGCCAGCAGTGCCAAGAGATCACATTCAATATCACATGACTGAAACATCAGGTTAAAAGAACGTCATAATGACACACAAATTCAAGATGAAATAGTGAAAGAAGATGTTTTGTAATTCATATATTGTTTGAAAAATAGAGGTGCGCCTAATGCTATAGAAAATAGTGATACTCGATGAGAAATACCACAGTGATGTAAAAAAAACAGTGGTATATCTATCTGCGGACCTGCTTTTGTATTTTAGTATTTATCTCTCTGTCCAGCACCCATTATTTATCATCAATGGATGTGCATGCCTAAAAAATATCTTTAAAAAAAAAAAAAAAAATCATTTACATCAGGTTTAAGAGGTGGGTTACACAGTAGGTTTTGTTTTACATGATGTCTTCTGTTAGGACGACTTATTTTGAGTCCGTTTTTATTGTAGATATCAACATTTACATATTTACAAGTGGTTAATTTAACAGTTTATTTTGCCTACAGCTGGGTCAGTCACCTCTTGTTAACAAATGCTGTTTACTCACTGTTGTGATGAGAGTAAATATCTGCGCTTCTCCAAAATTGTTAAGGGTGAATCATGTTAATTATCATACCTTTTGGTTTTGAATGATTATTTAAATATTATTCCTGTTTTCACCCCCACTACAGGCAATCTCTACAAGAACCACGGCACCAGTTTCAGCCTGTCTAACCTTGCCCTTCCCAACAAGGCAGCGAGGGAGAAAACGCCTTTCCCCAGTCTAAAAGGTAGGACAACATGGCTGACGTGACCAGTTACATGTGTTCAAGTGTTTCTGTCTTCTTATTGTCTGACCCAGTTGTTCAGAAGATTTCAGGGGTAATAAGAAACTTGATTATAAAATGTTTTGTTTAGGAGTCACCACTACAATAAGGAGAGTAGACAAAGATAAAGAATAATAGATAGAAAAGATTTAGTGCCATTATCCTTTTTTTGTTTTTCTGATCCACTCATTTATTTATCTTTTCATCACTGACTTCATATTTGCAGTCATTTACTCTACATATTTATTAAGAGATTTTCTTTCATGCTTTTTTATCATGTTTATTTAGATTACACTCAAATACTATGATTTGAATCCTCCCATTTTATATACTATAAAATTGTAAGAATTAAAAAGTCCTAACTAGTTGGAGATTTAAAAAAAAAAACAACAACACATACACACTTGTCTAAACAGAAAGTATTTTTATTCAGTATTTTTTTTACCTTTTGTATTATTTAATTCATTTACTGTTTGTTCTTCTACCTTTGTTGTTTTTTGTTTTCTAAATTATTTTTTGGGGGTAAAAGAATATTTCAATTTTGATATTGAGGAGGAAATGGAGCAAGCAGGTTTGTAAATCTGTTTTTATAGCCTGACGTATTCCCGCTGGATTGCAAAATGGGTATGGCACTATTTTATAGGAGAATATTGAGGATGTGTCAGACAAAGTTTTTTTCTCTCTTGACAGGAAAATCCACTCAAAAACAGACTCGTTGTCGCCATGTTTGTAGAGATGAACAACTCTTTCTCATGTGCAGTTTGTCCCATGAATCTTTTCTTTAACCCCTTCTAATACCACTACTACCACCATTAGGTAGTGGTGTAGAAAGCATGTTAAGCATGTTTGGAGTAGTTATTACAGATTTTGGTACTAATATGCGCTCAAATAGTGTTTGCTAGTAGATAAATCTGACAAGGCAGGTCTCCCTCTGTAAGCAAGTGGAGAAAGAGCAAGCGATCAAACCAACTGCAGGATATTTGGTTTTAAGAAGGACTCATGTTGATATCAGTTAAACTGCAGTTACACAAGCATGGAAACCTAAACAGAACAAAAGAATTAGGGCTGGGTGCTGAACTGGTGCTAGTACCACCGAGTACCAATTCACGTTAAATCCATCTGTGCCAAATTTGGGTGCCTGAGAGTGCGTTTGGGTGAGTATGCCCAGTTTAGACAAGAGACAGAAATGACATACAAAACCTGGTAGTCAGCCATGAAGCTCCGTGACCAGCAAAGGATCTCCACAAAGCCACTCAGACTACGCAGTAGTCGAGCTAAGCTCATAGCTCAGCTAATCAATCAAGTCGTAATTCTCGTCATCGAATTTCTGACCAAGTATGTCTGACTCCACCTTGATAGCCGGCACTGTGTCCTTTTTAATACAGTGCGTATTGAACTGGTTCTGGTTCTTGTTCAGAAACTTTTTTAAATAAATCCGCATTTCGTGTTTTCCTACCATCCATAAACTTCAAAATGTTTAGCTCCTTTAGCTGTTGGGGCATGAATGTAGTTTCCTCGTCCGTCCAGAAGTGCGTCTTCTGCTTCTCGGTCAACATGATGTTTGTTTGTTTGTTTTTCCGGGAGTTACTGCACTGCTGCTGCCACGTCATCTCCTTCTTCTCGGTGAAAGCCTGCGAAAGAAAAAGTGGTTCATGTGCAGAACGCTGAGTCCGACTCCAGTCGGATTAAGCGGATACATGCAGCAATAGTTGGATTTTCAGTCAGATCATCTAGATGTGTTAGCCGAGCTACAGATAGTCCAATTTCAGTCGGATTAAACTGTTTACATGCATTTAAAAGTCTGGTCTCAGTCGGACTAAGCCAATAATTCGATTTTCTCAAGCTGCATGTAAATGTACAGATTGGGTTCAACTTCAGACAAGAGACACACACACCTCCAAGGCTGGGAAATCAGTCGCTCCACTGGCTACTCCGTCGGCCACTCTGTTAGCTTCCCAGCATCCAAAACTATCGCTTCAGTGCAGATCTGCCGCAATAGTTTCGACGTCTGGTCCATTTTCTTTTCCATATGATTTTAAAAATAACCTAGTAGTACTGCTAGACAGGCAGACACACACGCACATGCACACACACACACACACACACACATAAGCAGACAAACAGACGGAGACAGAAGATTACCTCTATGTGTGATATAAAAAAGAGGAGAGCAGCAGAATTGCTTTTTAGCCTGTTACGTCATCCCTGCAGCTGGTTCAGAAATTATGTTTTTGTTATAACAGTGAGAGTCCCAATAAAAGGTACTGTTGGATACTGATGCCGAACTCCAGGTCCTGGTGCTGGAGTCAGCTCACATATGAACAGTACCCAACCCTAAAATGAATCCTACTGCAGTCTCAGCTGATGTTTAAATTCTGCTATTTATTAAAATCTTAACCGCTGCAGGGACTAAAACTGCACTTGGGAACAGAGTTATTAAACCAGCTAATTTATGATATTTTTGAAGTTTTAAGAGGCGAATATGAACTCTGCTCAGGCTGGATTTTCACTGAGAGAAAAAACGGATGAAGCATGGTAATCTAACTCAATAGCTCCACTCCATGTGGAATAGCTGCCATAGAAAATGTTCTGTTCCTTTGATTATGATGTGTTTTGTCTTTGTCGTTCAGATGACCCCGACAGCCCGGGTATGTTATGTCTGGTGTGATAGCTTGCTTTAGCACCCTGGCTAGGCATTTCTTTATCCTTGAAGTGACCTATACCTATCTTACACCCTGTTTTTCAGCATAGGACTAAGATAGAAGAGACACCTTTAATGTCCTTCGTGTATCTCCATGCCTTCCCCTTCGTTCCTTTGCCATTCTGCTCTGTGTGACTGGTGGGAGTCTTTTTGATGCGCTATGACGCACATATTGAAAGAATTCTTCTGCGACTGTTACTGACGTGGCATCTGCACATCCTTACCACAAGAAGGATGCTCAGTCCTTTTAAACTTGATTTACCTAATTAATGTTTCAGTGTAGTTCCATTTATGTCCTTGAATGATGTTCACAGAGAGACTGGTCGTCAGTGAATGGAATTTTTTTCCCACCTGCCTCCCGACTCATACGAGTTTTGTCCTTGCTTGCTTGTGTGGTGGCTCCTATTGTTGAGTGTTTCCTTCCCTTTTTTAAAGGTCACTCACTGGTTTAACAAAAACAGTGACGAAACTATGACGATCTCAGGTTTTCTAATGTAGTGTTTTACTGTACGTCATGATTATTTTTGGTGTTTTTTTTTTTTGTTTTGTTTTTTTGCTCAAAGTAAGATTCCTGCCTTAAAGGAATAGTTTGGATGTTTTGAAGTGGGGCTGTATGAGGTACTTAACCATCGCCAGTGTATTACCTGAAGTGAATGGCAGTCGACATGCTCCCAGTTTGGAGAAGCAGACGTGAGTATGCTATGACAAGCTAAACAACATAGTGCTGTCGACAGAGGTTGGCAACAAAATGTATTCTAGCCAATTTAAAAAAGGCCCACCTAAAAAAAAACAATATCAGCCTAAGTGGATGCTATTTTCAGAATGTCCTACCTTCAGACAGCTCTTTTCCTTTGGCACTACAGTTTCTCAACCGTAGAACGTCTGTATTCTGACGCACAAATGCAACTGTGCCTTGCACTGTATTATGCCGAAGGTCAGTTTTTTCTAGTCAGAAATTGCTGTTGCGCGATCCAACTGAAATGAAACTTCACCTTTCTAAAGATTTCTAAAATGCTGCGTGCTTGTGCTTTTCCATGCTGTTTTAACAAATAATTTAAAGCAGCTGTGGCTAGTTGAAGTGAGTGTTAGGGGTGAGCAATATTTCTGACAAAATCACTTGGCCACACTGACTTACGTGTGCAGGCGGCGAGAGAGGAGAGGGAGAGACACTGTGCTGCTGCCAGAGGAGCCGCTGAATGAGTTCCCTCTGAGCGGTAAGTCACTAAAAGAGTCTGAGAAGTCCGGGGCTGTTCATAAAACATTCAGGACGCCACAGTTTATTCCACACTACTGAAGCTGCTCCTCTTTTTGGAACCACCGTGGAGTCTGTAATAATATCTCTTGCTTGTTGTTGCCGTGGGTAACAGTATAATGTCAATATGTCAACGAGTCAAAATATCGCAAATATAACGATATTAATTTTTCATATGAATTATACAGGTTATCGTGAACGAAATTATATGGCACACCCCTACTGTATACAGACGTCAACACCCCACCTGCAAGACTAAGACTAAGCACTAAGCTTGTGCTCTTGGCATTTCGTTGTCATAATCACTTTTTGTAATTTTAGTTTCGTTGTCTCCTTCATAAATCTGCGAAAGTCTGACTTTCTGACACAGGCAGCTAACCTGCATGGCACAGTTGTGCTTATGTGTGGGAATATGGAATTTCTAAGGTTGAGAAATGTTCACATAGACTAATAGTATATTTTTAGATAGGCCTTTTATTAAGTGACTAATTTTTGCTGAGCATTGCTAAGTTTCCGTGGTGGTACTTCTGTCTGCTTCTCCAAACTGAGTACATGCTGATTGCCATCTACTGCAGTTGACTATGGATAAGTGCCTCATTCAACCCCAGTTCAACAATCTGAACTATCCCTTTAAATCATACACAAATTCAGAAGAAACAACTCCATCCCTTGCTTTAGATTTACATTGTCATTGTTTTACTGGACTGTTCATTATTCACATGGTTCAGGCCACTGATGTGTACACAACAAAGTATGAGCTACACACAGCTCCTACTTGGTACTGTAAATGTTGAATGTGTTGCCAGACACATGGCATTAGTCATCTTATCAAACACTTTCAGGGTTGATACCATCATCAGTACATATTGTCTTTTTCTCTTTTTGTCTGCCTTTTTCTCTTTTATTTTCTTTGTTTTGGCGCCATGTTGAGTGTGCATGTCTGTTGTGTTATGGGTTGATGTTCAGACTGGTTGTGTCTGGGCCGGTGTCCCTCTCTCTGTCCACCTTTTCGCGGCACTAATTCTGGGTTTTGTGTGCAGTATTTGGGCTAAATTCTCTAATGGAGATAATTACAGAGGCCGGCCCGGGGAGCGGAGAAGGTGGGTTCTGCCCTTTTTATCGAGTGAGCTGCATGCTTCTCCAAGCCAGTCAACTACATCTCCCAGCATCCCCCACTGTCTATCCTCATTTCAGTCACCGTATGTGTCATCAAAGATCCAGTGGAGCATTGAGTGTGTTGTCTTACCACACTGCCATTCATAGTGACTGTTCCCCTTCCTCAGACTAACTGTTATTTCACTCCACAGTATGTTTCACTTTATTTATTGAACTGGCCTTATCACAAGCAAGTTTCAAAGGACTTATGGAGAAAAAAAACATACCATAATCTAACATCAGTAATCACAGGAAAAAGTGATACAATACATTATGCAATATATAACCACAGGGAAGCACACAGAGCAAAAGACACAAAACAGGATGTTGGAAATACAGAGCAGAACAGACTAAGCTTATCTACCAGCATCCATTGTTTCTAATTGTTTTCTTGTCCCTTATGTTTCCAGAGAGTACAAATGGGGTTGGGCCCAATCATTCAGTAATTGTGCTGTACACAATGAGCAGTGACTAGAGTAAAATTGTGCAAATTTTAAACCCAGCTGGTGAAAATTTCTTTTTATCATCTGTGGACTAAATATAGCCTTGTACCCAGCAAGATACCGGTTGTCTAGATGTTTGTCTTGCACCATGAAAACTACATCCTGGCAGATAAGTGAAGATTCTGCAGTGTGCCAACATTACAGTTTTTTATTGAGGCATCATAGATAAGGCACCATGTTGCAGAGCATTTTGTGTGTTTCCTAGTTGTTGTCAGGTTGGGGTTTCTGAGGCTATCACTGTTTGTCTTAACAATCGTAAGTGGTTTTGGGTAGTTGTTGGTATAACTACAACAGCACTGAAACAGAATTTGTTAATCAGAAGCAAGTATGATAAAAGATAAATATAGATTGAGCAGTGTTCTTCAAGTAAATTATGCATTTTCAGTTTTCAGTATTATTTCTCTTTTGTAAAACATTAAAAAGAAATATCCCCTCATTTAAAAAGTGGCAACCCAAGTTGGCATTGTACGTTTCTGCAAACCTTGGATACTTAACATTTATTTTGTGTAGCAGATGTGTTAAAACTTAACATTTAACGTGGTTAGTTTTAGGCACAAAAACAACTTGATTGTGGTAAGGAAAAGGTTACGTTTTGTCCGGTCTGGGGGGCACAGCCCCGGCAATAATAGCAGTGATGTCTCGGTAAAAAACGCTGACTTTCGTTTGCCACTATCCTAGCAGGAAAAGCAGCAATAGTTCAGAAATAAACAACCGGTTTTCGTGCCTAAGAAGTTGCTGGAAACAAAGCAAGAGGTTGCTACAAAACATTTAGGTTTGGAGCCTAAAAAGCTGAAGGAAACAAAGTGACAGGTGCTACAAAACTTTCAGGTTTGGAGCCTAAAAAGCTGCTGGAACCAAAGTGACAGGTTGCTACAAAACATTTAGGTTTGGAGCCTAAAAAGCTGCTGGAAACAAAGCGACAGGTTGCTACAAAACATTTAGGTTTGGAGCCTAAAAAGCTGCTGGAAACAAAGCGAGAGGTTGCTACAAAACATTTAGGTTTGGAGCCTAAAAAGCTGCTGGAAACAAAGCGATAGGTTGCTACAAAACATTTAGGTTTGGAGCCTAAAAAGCTGCTGGAAACAAAGCGAGAGGTTGCTACAAAACATTTAGGTTTGGAGCCTAAAAAGCTGCTGGAAACAAAGCGATAGGTTGCTACAAAACATTTAGGTTTGGAGCCTAAAAAGCTGCTGGAAACAAAGTGACAGGTTGCTACAAAACATTCAGGTTTGGAGCCTAAAAAGCTGCTGAAAATAAAGCGATAGGTTGCTACAAAACATTTAGGTTTGGAGCCTAAAAAGCTGCTGGAAACAAAGCGAGAGGTTGCTACAAAACATTTAGGTTTGGAGCCTAAAAAGCTGCTGGAAACAAAGCGATAGGTTGCTACAAAACATTTAGGTTTGGAGCCTAAAAAGCTGCTGGAAACAAAGTGACAGGTTGCTACAAAACATTCAGGTTTGGAGCCTAAAAAGCTGCTGAAAATAAAGCGATAGGTTGCTACAAAACATTCAGGTTTGGAGCCTAAAAAGCTGCTGGAAACAAAGCGAGAGGTTGCTACAAAACATTTAGGTTTGGAGCCTAAAAAGCTACTGAAATCAAAGTGACAGGTAGCTACAAAAAACTTTAGGTTTGGAGCCTAAAAAGCTGCTGAAACGCAGCACAACAAAAACCAACCGATTCTGTTGAGTGTTGGTCTCGAACAGTGGTCTGCAGCTTGGCAGCCATCTTGTGTAGATGTTATGCCATCCACTGTCCAAAATCAGGTTATGTATTAGGTCACTTTAAAAAAGTTGGTATGATACGTATGAAAGGTGCAAATGCAGCATATATGCGGTTTGTAGAAATGCATAATGCCAAAATTTTCCGCTGGTGACTGGTCTGAAAGTGTAGTCGTATTCAGGTAGTTTTTTTTTACTTCCTATTGTTAGATAGATAGATAACTTTATTAATCCATAGAGGGGGAACTCGTCAGAAGGCTCACAGCAGACAGCAATGACAGACAAAATGCAACAATAACAGCAATGGTAACACCAACACACGGACACATATGCCAAGAGGACATAAGTGGAGCTCAGGAGCCTGTTTGGTTACTCAACTTAAAACCAGGCTATTAATGCAGTCAATCAATAAATAAAAAGCAGACTATTAGTGATGCTCTGAAACACAGGACCATTAACACAGGCACTAAATATGAAATATCTCTTTTCAAAAGTTTTACAACCGTGAGCTGAATCGTCCGATGTAGCATCTCGGCATCCTAAACTAGTCACTGTGTAACTATGCATATCAGAAACCCATCTGACCAAACAAACACGCACACATCACCAGAAGTAGTCATTCAGTCCTCGTCTGTGATGGCAGCACACCAGTTTTTCTTCTACATCGGGCCATCTGCAGCCCTGCCTGTGTCTTATAATGATTTATGACAATCCCATCATAAAATCTGAAATCAATTCATAAAGTAGGTCAGTCTAGAAAGAAAGAAAAAAGTACCTGTAACAAGGTTTGTCTCCCTAAAGGCTTTTCGGGTTATTCTTTGTTAGTTTGTGCAGGTTTCCAATTAGGTTTGTGTTTCAGTGTAAATGTTGTCCTATCCATCAAGATGACCAAACAGTTTTCACTTGTGTCTGCTCCACAGAATAAGGGCAGGGGTGATGATACTCATTTACAGAAATGTGTAGGTGTTGGTTCAGAAGAGACCTTTAGAATGGATGGACCATCCAAATGGATATTTGGTGATGCAGGCAAGGGAAATGTCATACATGTGCTTGGAATGGGGTCAAAAATCCTGAATGGCACATATGTTGCAATGTTCAAATCCCCCCAGATAATTAATGGCAAGTGATAGTTCTTCCATATGTTATCATCAGTCACCTTTATGACAATGACTGTGAATGATGGTCGGATGGATTTATTTATAATTTTCAACCTGGCCAGATCAAATCAGGCCTAAAATCAGCTAACACTGATAAGAGAGTGATACTTTGTATGCTGGTGATCTAAAGGCCTTTGCATTAGAGTTGTCAGTGGGTCGAAAAAATACAGCTTGAACCTAACTGACCTGTGTGAGTTGAAGCCTGAACCCAACCCAACGGTCTAACTTGTTGGGCTTTCCGGGACCCGTCAGGCTTGGGTTAAGATTGAGAACCCTAATTTACATTAGGGTACATCTAACATTTACATTCAAACTATTGACATCGGCAGCGATGCGAACTTGCGACATTTGCAACACTTGTTCAATAAAAGGTTTGAATAGATTCTCTCTGAGTGAATTTGAGTTTCCTTTTGGGATGGGAATTATTCCAATTTGATAGATACCAATGCCATTACTGTTTATGTGTATCGCTCTAATGTCTTTGTCGATTCTCTTATTAGTTCCTGATTAATTTCCTGTGGGTAAGAGCAGTAGGCCTAGAACCTTTCTTCGCTCATTTTCTAAGTCAAAGAAAAAAAATGAGCTAACTCTGTCTGCGTGGTGCTAATGTTAATACAGAGGATCTTTACCCTCGGTAATGTACGTGCTGCTCGGTTTGAAAGCAGTCGCACTCTTGTATAGAGTGTGACATAAATGGCTTTCCTTGATTTTAAGCCCATGATGTTTTAGTGTATTGCTGGTGTTTCCGCCTTTACTAGAAATGATCATTTTACAGACATTACAAACGGCACTGTTGTCATCTTTCTTTATGAAATGAAGCCACACTTTGGCTCATTTCTTCCTCTCCGCCATGACTCCTTCTTGTTGCAAGTTTCCAGCAACGTAGATCAAGTTTGACTTTATTGTTTGGCAATGGACAACTGTCAGAGAGATATGTCAGCATCAATAAAAGGAATTGATAAGCTTGGCAGTATATGATTTTGATGCAATTTGTTACGGCCTCACAACTGGAACCAGTTCTTGGTCCCAGTCCCTAGTTCCCTCTGGTTATGCAGTGTATATGTCCAGGGCTTTTATTATGAAAGTTATGAATTGACGGAGTGGATTAGGTATGCACTACCTTTGTCAAGACTGAAAGGAATAATAAAGATTGCGGTCTTTGTTGGAACTACAGAGCTTTTGTGTTGTTTGTTGATGCTACTCCACATATTGTCCTTGAGTTCATGGTCTTTATAATTTTTGTGTCCCCTGTCGTATTATACAGGGCGCCAAGAAACACAAACAACCAACAGGTCTGCCATTATTGTGACAGTGCAGCGTGGTGTTTGTTCTGCACGGCTTGATTGGTTGATGCATTTTGTGTGGTGCAAAAGCTCAGAAAAATTAACGTTGTTGAAAAATAACAATAAATGATAAAAAATAAATGATGTTGCTTTCTCGCTGCGTAATATTCGCATTTTGTGTGTGAAAGTACTTATGACAAAAACAACAGTTTAAAAAACATTGACTTGCAAATTATTTGCACAGAAAAAACACCCCTAGTGTGTAAAGGCTTTTACTTTGTTTGCAAGCTGACCTGTTTGTCCGTTTGCATGTGAGTGGCCTAGACCTGGGATTCAGATTGGCTTCACTACGATCTCTCCCTTGTTACTCTGTTGGACAAATCATTTGACCCCTAAGGTCAAGGATCATTTAAAAGAGCTGCAGCCTCAAAGTATCCTCCATTAATAAACCTCTGGGCTCTTCCATCCTCCGTAAAGAGCCACGGTTAAAAGCTGCAGGCTGCTCCCGTAAATATTGATGAAAGGCTTCAGCCAGAGACTCCAGTGCTGCAACTGTTTATTCCCAACAAACTTTTTCATTTGTCCTGAGATATATCAGGTCAGATTCATGGTGGACAAAATCCATAACCTTCTTCCTGCAGTAATGTTTATCATTCTCATAAAGAGCCTTCAGGTTTCAAGTGCTGCTTCTGTTGCAATACCTTTATGATTTACTCTCAAACTGTTTTGCTTTATTGGTTTTCAGACAAAGACATTCTGCAAAAATTCTGCTTGTGCAATCAGAGTATTTGGTATTGGGAGTAAAATCTCATTTCTTGTCTCCATGACACTGCAGCAACAATAATACACAATAGATCCCTGCTGTCACATAAAACTGACAGTGCACCAGGCTGTAATGACAGATGTCAGATCAGAAAAGCTTTATGTCCTCTGCTTGTAGGAGGGTGCTCCTCCCTCATCCTTTCATGCCTCAGAAACAAAGTCTACAAGTCACAAAATGGAGAAATTGTGAGTTCATCTTACAGTCAGATGTGTCTTTGTATTTGTGGTGTGAAGGTCAGGACGTACTCCCTACACGCACCTATCACAGTGTAGGGTAGGAGAGCTGCAGATTTCTGTGCTCAGACAACCTGTAATTTTCAGCCACCTGACAAAGTTTGGTAGGATTTAAACAGCTCTTAAACATGCTGCATTTGTGTATGATCTTTGGTTGCAGAAAGAATATTGTGGTGATAGAACGCATCTTTTGTGTATTGTTTTACATGTTTCTTTCAACTTTGACTGAACCTAAACCCCATTAGGCCTGACCATATGAGTTTCAGGCTTGTGAGACTCTTAACAGGTATCTGAATATGTATATAGAATCTACAGGCAACTGGACGCAACAAGATTTTGCCGTTGAAATAGTTCTGCTTTCCACTTTGGGGCCATACACATGCTGAGCCTGGAAACTAAGGCCTGGAAAATGCGAGGTCAGGTGCTGGGTGCTACTTTTGTGCCTTTTTTGAGCCAGCTTTTAAGAGCGTGGCGGCAGGTTGCGTCTGAAGTTGCTAAGCAACCTTAACAAGCACTTACCTGAAATCCTGAGTGCAGAGCTGATCTTCTACCAGGAGCTATCATCCGTGGGACAGATGTAAAGCTCTGGCAGCTCTGCACCAAAATGATCAACTTTCCCGTATTTATCACAGACTGATATCGACAGAATCAGGGAAAGATATCTGTTGGCTGTGACTGGTTGTTTCTCATCATATGACATGCGCTACACACTGCTGCGTTCCAAACGTTGAATTCTGTCTCTCTCAGGGCGCAGCCGTCGCTCTGGTGCTTGAGTGCACCTGCCGCACATCTACATTGAAATCGATGAATTTGAGGGCGCAGAAAACGTGGCATGTGTTCAGCCCCTTTGTCGTTCAGGCAGTATTGATCAATCACATCAGAGTGGCTGGAAGGCAGTCTATATGAAGAGGCGGAAAGCAGGGGCCCAAGTGCAGTGTCGGAACCCATCAGCCGCCATCTGATGACATTTTAGCTTCATATAATCTTTTTTTTTTTTTAATTAATCTGCATTCATATACAGATATCTACTCAAAGAGATTAGCCAAAATGACAGGCACACAAAAGAGGAAGTCTTGGGCCCCATATTGGCTGGCTACACCAGAACTCCAAATATTGGCCGTTGCCCCCAAAGGCTTATTGTTGTCAGAACGACAGCCCATGGATCCTGAGATTGAGTTTGATCAGGTTAGGATTTATTTTATCATTGAACCAATAAGCTGTATCAACAGGTGCAAAGGGTCTTGGGCAGTCACTATACCGATGTTTGACATGCAGGGGAGCTCACAATGTTTAATTAATTACTTTAATGATCGAGGACTACAATGGGAATAATGAAAATAAGCCCGAAGACTTTTCTGTTTATTTTAATCCTCGATAATTTGAAAGATCTTATATGGAGCCTGTCATCGTAATCAACCTGTTTTAGATCTTGTCAGATAAATCTGTCTATGTAATGAGCTGTCGGATGAGTGGTTGGATTCCCGGCATGTCTAAGATTTAGGTTGGCTGTCTTGCAGTTTGAGCAGTTACATGGTCTGATTTACCGCATGGCTGCTGAGCCTTTACTAACTGTAGTGAGCTTGTTTTGATATCACTGATGCAGTGTTTTATGTAGTGTGTGATATATATCTGTGATCTGAAACTGAACTTCACTGCACAACAGTCACCATATTGTCTCAGGGTTCCCACACATCCTTGAAAACCTGGAAAACAGTTAAACAATTCTCCAGTCATGAGTCAAAAGTCATGAAAAATTAAAGTAAAATGTCCTGAAAAATGATTACAACATTCTCTATTTTCCTTTAGCTAAGAGTGAACGTGACAAAGACACACACACTATTTTGTCACGTCCCCTTTCATAACTCAGAAAACAGTTGTAGTGAGGCATTATTATATTAGTGACAAGTGTTTCTGTGTGTGTGTGTGTGTGTGTGTGTGTGCATGAATGGATGCATGCACATATTAAATTGCGGCTAATGCGAATTTTACCTTATTTTCTGGTCATAGTGGACTTGCACAAAGTAGCTGTTCTTCTGTCTTTTTGTCAACATTTATTGGAGTTGTCAATGTGCCACACTGACCCGAGGGGCTTCGCTTTTTACGCTGGGGTCAGTCAGTTGATCCGTATAATGGAGGAGGAGTTACCACAGGTCTGGAAAGTACTTGGAAGTGCTTTGATTTAGCCGACTGGAATCTCTGAGTATGAAACTTTGTTGGCTGTTTAACTCTCAACGTTTTGCAGTGTATTTAGATGTTAATGTCATGTTAAAAAACAAACAATTTTTAAGAAATTGTGACATTATGTTTTTGTATACGGTGGAAACTGCTTATAGTAATCACTTCTGTTCTGGTCAAACTGATCAAGAAAAGTGGATGATTATTATAACCATTTGTTTTCTTTATTTGCAGAGTACCCTCTTTCTTTTCATAAATATAAAGTAATGAATTGGACAGCTTTGCTATTTACTGAATTTTATTGACTATTTTAAAATACACCACAGCTGATTTAAATGCTTTTCAGATTACTGTAGAAAATAAGTTAGACTACTGTACTGTGTATAATCAAAATACACAATAATACAGTACTGTATAAAATATAGCTTACTATAGTAGTAACTTGCCAAGGGCCTGCTCAGCAAGGTATTCTTGGCAGATTGTCATAAGCTTTAAACAGACTGCACTTTTTAGATGTTTTTAGACTGGTGTGTATATATATGTATATATATATATATATATATATATATATATATATATATATATATATGAGCGTTTATGTGACTTATTAATCCTTAAAGGGTAACTTCGGTAGTTTTCAACCTGGACCATATTTTCTCATATTTTTGTGCCCAAGTGACTAATTGCAACAACAGTCTTTTACATTGGTCCAGTATAGACCTTTTAAGGCAGATGTCACAATGACCTCGTTTTATTAGCTTGAGGCAGAACAGGCTATCATCAAAAATGCTCACATGTGCAACGCACACTTCATATCAGGTTAGGGGAAAAGTATTTCCTGTTGTAGGGATGAATAACGTTATGTGTATTAAGGGTTATGTCCACCTCATCAGAAACTGGGGAGGTATTAGGAGGAATATTGGATTTCTCTGTAATGCTAACTTTTAAGCGCAACGTTAGCTTTGATTGCAAAACAGACTGGAGGAAACCGTTCAAGTGCCGTCCTCATTTGTAAGATTGGCATAATTGTCAACCACAAAGCTTCCTGTGACATCATCCATCCACTGAGTGAGAGCATACGGGTCGGCCAGTCTGTTCCCGTTGGTCTGTGTGTACTTGCTGTTCCGTCTTCAAAGACAGAGTGACTAGAGTGCGCTCTGACATTCTGAGAATGCAGAGCTCTGGATAACCGAACGGTACATTCAGACAGCGCTGTAAATTTACAAATGGTCTAGTTTGTGCCAGATTGCACTCCAACATTCTGAATGAGTATTTCTGAATGCACCACTCGCATCATCTTCCTCCATTGTCTAAAACAAGCCAACAGAACTCGCTAGCTAGCGCTAGGTATGTCTCTGTTAGGATCTTTTCCTTAATGTTGTTAGACACTTAAGAATAATCTGAGTCTGTCCGTGACAAAAACAAGCTCTTTTAGTGGACATACATTTAGGGTGCGCAATTGCCCCAACTGATTACATTGCAGCCTGTTGCCACAACAAAATTGTTGTTCCAATTTGTCACTCAGACACAAACATGTGGGAAAACAGAGTCCAGGTTGAAAAAATACCAAAGTTACCCTTTAATGTTGAAGTAATTTGTCACTGAAAGAGCTTAAAAGTCTTTGAAATCTATCAACTAAAGAGTTGCGACCCTGGTCAAAGAAGTTGCAGGTTCTAGCCCCGCAGAAACGCTGATTAAAACATGCAGCGTGAGAAAACACAAGTACACAGTCGACAAAAACACACATTGTCTGCCCAGCTTTAAATATGAGGGAAAAAATTCACATCAGGGGAGTTTAACTTATCCTGGAACATCTTTGAGATTATTAATAGCAGTGTGAGAAATCCACAGCGTCTCTAAGGCATAAAAAACACACACTTCTGCACCAACATATGACACTCATTAACGAGCAGCTTCATTAAATGTTGCAGTGGTTCAGACTCAAGTCTCATATGTATTCGTTTGAGTCAATTGAGTGAGAAAATAAATGGACTTGCCTAAATGTTTTGAGCCTCTGTAATGATTTTATTGTAATATAAAGCTAAAATGATTGACCCAACCCCGATAAGTGGTTCACTCGCAGGTGCTGGGCATCCCAGAGCACCGCAGCAGCCTTAGTTAAATAACTCACCTAGTGACGATGTAGTGTAGCTCATTTTCCTCTCCATCCACTCACCTCTTTATTTTCTTTCATGCATGATATCACTGATGTAGTTGCTGTACTCACTATCCTCTGTCTGACCTCACATCAATATGCTGCTAATGTGTGATGCCACCACCAAGAGCACCATTTGGACTCCTGTGTGTGTGGTGTGTGTGTGTGTGCGTGTGTGTGTCATGTCCCTTGTTTGATTTGCCCTTCACCTCCCTTGTTGTAATAATAGACTCTAGCAGCCCCAGTAATGTGTCTGTTCAGCAGTAGATAACCTTCAGTAGATTCCAGGTGTCACAGAGTGATGCAAACGGCTCTTTTCCATTTGATGTAGTAGCTTTAAAATAAAAGAGACTAGTTCTAAAGATGTTTCCTGACCTGGTTTACAGTTCCTGGTGCGTTTGTGTGTGTCCAGTCCACTTCTACTGAGTGCTCTTCTGTGTAGTGACCCAGTAGTTTGCAGTGTTTGTTTTGTTATTTTGGTGATGTTGCTCTGTGGCGTTCAGACACCTCACTGTTTTGGTTCTTGTTCCAGGTGCACGTGCACCTCGAGCACTTGTGGACCAGAAGTCTTCCGTAATCAAGCACAGTCCAACAGTGAAGAGAGAGTCACCCTCTCCTCAGGGTCGAGTCAACAACACCAGGTAACGAATCCTTACAAAGACCAGAGTGCATTGTCAGAACATGTATTTATTGTTTTAATGCTGTATCTGTTTAACGTGACTGACACTGTGTTCGTTCTGATTCAGTGAGAACCAGCAGTTCTTGAAGGAGGTGGTGCAGAGTGTTCTGGATGGTCAGGGAGTTGGCTGGCTCAACATGAAGAAAGTGCGCCGCCTTTTGGAGAACGAGCAGCTTCGTGTATTCGTGTTGAGTAAGCTGAACAGAGCTGTCCAGTCGGAGGAAGATGCCAGACAGGAGATCATACGTGATGTGGTGAGATGCTTTTCTTTTCCCTCCACGCTGTGAACTGATGTTCTAGGAAATACACATCATTAACAACAAGCCCAGGAATAAAAGACATGAATAAAACATTTGGACGACTGCTGTAATTACTTTTTTATTTATTTTTAGTCTTTATTGGCAGTGGCTCATTTGAAAATGATTTTTTAGTGTTTTTTATAAGGCAAATTTGATTTAATTTAATCAAGGTTTCAATCGACAGAATTGTTAAAATGTCATATTTTGCGTAATATTTAGTGGAATGAGAAAAAATCTCAGGAGTCCGGCTGTAGTCTTGCAAATCGTGACCCTGCGAGATCCCCAGTTTTTGTAAAGTCTTATTGTGTGTGACTAAAAACTCACATTGTCTTTTGACGTAAGAGGGTCTCCGAATCTTTTCAAAGTCTTCTACTGTATAGTAGGCATTACTTGATACCCTAAACATTAACAACACTAAGTTGGTCACAGTTAAGTGACCAACTTAGTGTTGGGGGACTTCGACTTAAAACTAAATTCAAGAAAATGTCAAGTCAGCTTTCTTCATATGGCCCTACTTAACAAATTGTTCCTGTTGTCCTGTTTCTGTGTTTCCAGGAGGTGAGCAGAAAGGTGTACAAAGGCATGCTGGACATTTTGAAGTGCACCGTCTCCAGTCTGGAGCACTCGTACACTAACGCAGGCCTCGGGGGAATGGCCAGCGTCTTCAGCTTATTGGAAATAGCGCGCACACATTATCAAACCAAAGGTATGTCCAGTACACAGGTCAGCACAGGAATGCACACATATCATGCTGGATTGTGTGATTAATACAGAGTACATCATTAAAAGTGTGTCAGACGTTTTGTGCTTAACAGCAGCAGCAGGCCTGTGCTACTAACACCTGTCCATGTCTCTGCACTGTGTTGATCTTAAGCTTTAGGCTGCATGCTAAACATTAACTGTAACTGTAAAGTCTGATCTAATGTTTTCCTTCTTTGTCTAATACTGTTAATCCTCTCCCAGCTTAAACCTCGGCATATTTTCTTTTTCTGTCATGTTGATGCACTCTGTCTTTGCCCCTTCATTTTGGTAACTTGGTAGACCCAGAAAAACGCAAGCGAAGCCCCACAGACAGTGCCGGCAGCCCGGGGAGTAAAGAGAGTCCTTCTGGTCGTATGGAGACGACCAGGCCTCAGGGCCTTCTGAACGTTCCCCACCTGCAGCTGCCGCACCACCCAACGGGCAAAGGAGCCCGCCATTTTGACACCCGGAGTCTGAACGAGGAGAACTTTATTGCCTCGATTGGTGTGTACACCACTCCGGCCCCGGTTGCATGTGCACTGTGAGATCTCCTCCCCCTCCCCCCGTCCCCTACAAGCTCATCAACCTTAATAACAGTCCCCCTCCCCCTCCTCCTCCAACCGTTTCAAAGAGAGACTCCTTCACTTGTCCCTGACAGAATCTTGCAGGTGATATTCCACACACTTTGACCTGAAAAGTGACTCTTGTAATCTTATAACCTTAGGTCTGGTTTTGATTTTTAAAATGAGAAAATATTTAAATCTAAATTCAGAATTTGGCCCTGGTTAAAATACTTTTACAAAGTGTCTGGAATATTTCCCTGTGTGCCAGCCTGGACTGCGTGTGTTTGTCTCCCCTCCCTTGAACATTTGTGCCCCTGTTTGCCTCCCCTCTGGACTTCTGTTTGTCAGCCTCTTAGCACCTTGAATGCATGTCTTTCTTTTGGTCTTCCGAAACCTAAATCTGCAGTAGCGGACAAGGGAAACCAGAGGTATGCGCATCGATAGTCAAAATCGGTGCTCGTCTGTGCCTTTACTGCAGGTTTTTCTGCGAGGCGTGCTGTAGAAAATGGCAGTTCCCTTTGCTCTCAGCATGGAGGGTGGAAGCAACACTCCCCAGTAAACAGTCCCAGTACAGAGACAAATTTTCTATTGGTCGCACAAAGAAGCAACTAACTTAGAAATCCTTAATAATCTCTTTAATTTTCTGAGAATGATTCTGGGTCTGTATACGGGGGACGCCTTCAGTCGACCACCCTGACACCTATCCTGCCCGCACCCCTTCTCTTCCTGTTAGAAGTTGCACCTTCAATTCTACAGTATGCTGTGAGACTTGCATCCCGGCTTCTGCAACTGCTCCATTTCACCTGCTGGCTAGTCGGCCTCTCAACCCCATCCCACGCTCTTCTCCGAATCACACATCTCTCTCTGTCTCTCACCTTTGCTCTGGAGAGCCAGACAAATGCAGTCGATGAAACGTGCGGCCTGTGGTCAGAGCCCAAGTTCATTCTGACGTCACTGTGTGGCTCTCCAGGACTTTGGGCTGGGAGCTCCGGGTGTGTTGTAATGTTACCTTAGTAGCTGTTTCACACTGTGGCTCCAACTTGACAACAAAATACTTCTTTTTTTTGCATTTGTCCCGACTGAAGCGCAGCTACATGCAAACATTACAAAACACCCCCATTGAACAATGACAGATTCTCAATGCTTATTTTGTTTTTGTTTTGATTTTAATGCTCATCCACCATACATGCCTTTTCAACCAGCTCTCTGACTCTCTCTCTGTCTTTCTCTCCTTGCTTGCAATGCATCTTGGGTAGAATTGTGGAGCAAGCACCAGGATAAGCAAAAAGCTATGGAAAAACCACAGAGTAAGAGACTTTTCACACACCAAAAAAAAAGAAAAAAGATTGGGGTGCTCAGCTGTTGACCTTTTTCCACCCCCTTCTCTCCACCTTCTCTAACTCACCAGTGTCTCTGCACATGAATATATAAAAAGGAAGTGCTCCTAATGAGGATGTCAGAATGGATAACGAAAAATAATATTTAGGCACAGGAGTCTCGACGTGAGATTATAAGATCATGATTGGATTGATGTCCCGCATATGAGATGTCGGTCAGGGTAACTTCAGCTGAGAATTAAACTTTCTAAGATACTCTGATATAGGGCTGCTTAATTATGGCATTTATTAAACTTTAAAAAAACTAGTGTAGGATGTAGGTGGATTCTTAACTATGTTTTAAAAAAAAGTGCTTTTGTTATTTTATGTTGTTTTGCACCAAACACGCAGCAATTTTTTGCCTTGAGTGTTTTTTGGAGTATTTTGCAAGTGCAGATTTTTTTCCCCTTTCTGACAAGGGATGGCATCGAATGGCTGAACTGGTTCGTAGTAAAGTACAACTAAGTCAGAGCTACTTAAAGGCTCAAGTGAACCAATATGTTTTAGTTTTCTTTTAAAAGTATTAAGTGAGCTAGCTTCCCTGATATCTGTAGGTAGTGTGTTCCATAGCTTTGGAGCATAATTGACAAAGGCTGCATCCCCGATCTTCTGGCTGTTGCTGGGAACCTCCAATAAACCAGCAGCAGATGATTGCAGTGTTCTTGGAGGCAAACAGTTAACAAGGGAGTTAGCAATGTAGCTCGGTCCCGAGCGAGTAGGAGGAGCTTAAAATCAATTCTAAATGTAACAGGAAGTCAGTGCAGTATTTTCGTGGTGCCGGAGCAGTGCATTCCTGCTTCACTTCTTTCACTCTTTACTTTCCGCAATCAAAGACCAACTTAAATTACTTAGCATTTTGCTGAGAAGCAACTCAACATATGCAAGTCACAAAAACATATTTTCAGGACTTTGTAGTCTTATAGATTCGCCCACTAATCTCCGACCCCTCTTTTGATTGTGTCTGCACAGTACTAACACTGAGTCATAGAGCTCTGGGTGCCCACAGATGGTGACAATAATTTGTCCTCCATTTATGATTCTTGGTAACATTAAGACAATCTCAACCAGATCTCACTGCTGATAGGCTTTCGCGACACAGTTGAAAGTTGATTTTTCTTTTTTCCCTGATGGTCTGAATAAGTTGCTAAATTTGTTGCTAGTTGCTCACTTAGAAATTAAGTGAAGAGGGTCTGAAAGCTCAAGTTGGCAACACTGAGCACAGCGCTGTAAAAGTACGTGGTGCACTGGACTTACAACACAAGACAAATGGCCAAATGGAGTGAGGTGCAGTCCTAACTATAATCGATTAATCGCCCAGCCCTACTCTGATGTTCTAGCTTTGTGCCTCCTGCACATCGGATCTTTTATGTGATGTAGAGTCGGTATCCTCCAGAGGAAAATACACTGTATTTGCTATATGACAACAAGGGTCACAGAATGTCTCACAGATAGGTGCTGTGAGAAATTACAGCCTTGTTGTAGTTCCAAAAAATATTTCATGTTGTGTTTAATCATGGCTTCAGATGGCAGCGAATCTAAGTATGTTTTATCCCTTGCACCTGACAGTTTGTCCAGCAGGTATTTCTACAATATGTGCTAGACTACGATAATTCAGTATGTGTAACGACCTGGAACCGAATAGACGTAGCTCCAGAGGTGGTATATAGACTACTGAACTGTAGAAGCCAGAACTTATGGGAATGTAGTACTGAATTTTTTATTACACTTTTTTTTTTGTCTGACTGCCTACTGTTTGGGCAGATACATTATTCAATTGTATACAACATTTAAAGTATAATTATTAATGTTTACTGATGTGAATATATTTCTTAGGGTCTTTGGCATACAAAAAATATGGGATTTTATGTTACAGTCGCTGGTTATTTCGTTTTCCAGTGTTTTTTTTCCTTCATGCTTCAAGATGAGCAGAACTGAATACCTGCTGCCGTGTCCTGCACTTATAACTGTATTTTTTTCCAGTTTCAAGTGACTAAATTGTGTGTTTGCAGCCAATATTCTTCCACAGTCGTTGGCACATTTTAACTTTATTTAATAGTTTGCAAAAGTTAAGTGTCACACACACAAAAAAAAAAAAAACAATTGAAAAATAAACAAGTGTCAGGATCTTTTTGTCACCATGTCTGCGTCTACTGAGGTTATGAAGAACAAGAATCACACTTGAAACAGAAAATGTCTCCTTAACCGTCCATCAGTTTGTCTGCATGCCTAACTGCCTGTGTCTGTTCGATGTTTTCTGTTGTAACTTGGGCCACATTTGCAGCATTGACTGAGAAGTAATGTCACGCTCTTGCAGTTTTGTTTTCATTTGTAACTTTTCCCCCCATTTTTTATGGCACTCTCTGCTTGCCCCTTTGTAACTTCTCTGTGTTGTCTTCAAAACCTTCATCTGTTACTACTCAGCTAAGCACCAGTGTGGTATATAGGAATTTAAGAAACATTTTAATGAATTTAAAGTTTTATTACCTCAGATTAGATGTGTTATAGTCACCTTGTTCTGTTAGCTAGAGGCAGCCGAAGGCTCTGAATCTCCAAATCATTTCACAAACATGAGTAAGGTAGTGTTATCCTGTTTGCTTTGCTGTGTCACAAGTGAAATGCAGTGTTTACACAGAGGCTTTGGCTCTTAAGATGGATGTAGCGTCAGTGTTGCTGTGCTGTGGTGGCTTTGAGTGAGGCGACTCTCGGTAAGGCAAGAAGATAGTGAGGTCCTGTTCATGAAAACGTGCTCATAGTCACGGTCTGTCCTGCAGGGTCTGACGGAGTGAAGCAGCAGCGCCCCCAAGTGACGGATGCAGAGGAGAAGAAATCACAGATGAGTGCTGACAGTGGCCTCAGCGTCACATCTGGATCGCAGGTTTGTTGTCGTGTAGTCAAGCAGAGCATTAGATAAATTTCAAAACTTTGGATGTGATTTACCAGTTGTTTGTCTTTGTGATCATGCGGAACAAACAAACATGTTACTGTCAAACACCCTGAAGGCTGAAGGCTGCACACAACAGACAGGCCTGAGAGTGATCTTCAGTGTCAGTGTTTGGTTTATATGGCTACACTTTTAAAAAGACAGTTCATCCTAAAATCAAATATGCATGTTTATCCTCTTACCTGTCCTATTTATCAGTCTAAATTGTTTAGGTCTAAGTTGCAGAGTGTTGGAGATAACGGCCGCAGAGATGTCTGCCTTCTCTCCAATATAATAGCTAGATGTCTCAACAGTGTCTCCTTCCAGAAATCATGACCTGGTTAATTAATCCACACAAGCCTCTTGTCCATGAGTAGATCCACGCTTCCTTCTGCGTAGTGCTTCAACACCACTAGCTGATTACCATCTAGTTGAATTATATTCGACAGAAGGAATACCTCTCAACATAATATGAAAAGAGATGAAATATGTACCTTTGATTCTGAGGTGAACTGTCCCTTTAACATGCCTCTCGGCCTTTACCATGAGTTCTTGTGCAGTCTTTGAACTGCTAATGTGTGCAGCTCTCTGTCCACCACTGAAGTGTACCAATGAATTCTCTATTTTTCCCTGTGGGTTTTCAGAAGAGCGACACAGAGTCAGTAACGAGCTCGGAGCCACCGATCCTGACAAGAAGCACCAGCCAGGACTCAGAGGCCAGCACAGTGGTAGGGCACGGCCAACTCAGATAATATGCTCTTTGTTCCTACCTGTTCAGCTACACAGTACCTCACAGTGTGAACTGTAGATTCTAGGATGACAGTTTTGGTCCCAAGTTTTTTTTTTCCACTCCCTTTTGAAAACTGTAAATCAGCTTTAACCCCTTGAACTTCACCGCCCAACCAGTGCTAGTCGCTACAGATTCATGGTGTGCAGCCAAACATTGTTCAGAGCTGTAGAACACCAAATTTGTCAGGCTGAGTTTTGAGGAATTGTTAAGCTGGGCATACATTGTTCGATTTCAAGAATTCACTCATTCGGGGGGGCTGGAGCCTATCCCAGCTGACACTGGGTGAGAGGCAGGGTTCACCCTGGACAGGTCACCAGACTATCACAGGGCTGACACATAGAGACAGACAACCATTCACACTCACATTCACACCTACGGACATCGCCGTGCGCCCCGATTTAAAAAATGTTGTTGTCAATCCAAGTTTTGATTCCCCCTCTGCCACACTCTCTCACTTCTTCTTTCTCACACACACACACACACACACACACACTCACACAGAAGTCAGCAAGTTAGCAGCACCAACAGTTGCGTATACACTGTATGCGTGAGAAAAAAGGCACTGACGTTGGGTAATATACTCATGACGCTGCTTCAACTGTGAGAGCCTGATGATGGCTGATCAAAGTTTCTGATGTCAGAAATTCTTTTTTTAAATTTTTTTTAGATTATTTTATTGGGCTTTTTTTGCATTTAATGACACAATAGTTTGAATTGTTAAAGGAGGGGAGAGAGAGGGGGGACGACATGCAGCAAAGGAGCAGCAAGGACACTGCCTTTGTTCATGCGTCGCCTGCCCTACCTACTGAGCTACTGGGCACCCCACTGATGTCAGAAGTTCATCTGAAAGTTCTGTTGCCGGTTGGGAGCGGTTGATTGGACCATGATCAGTCCTCAGTCCCCACTGTACACTGTACAGTAAAGGATACCCAATAAAGCTGATATTTGGTCCGACTCTAAAGTCTTGCGGCTCAAAAATCGGGTCAAAAACGGGCTTGAATCATTCAGTGTATGTCCAGCTTGAGAAAACAAAGAATCTTACACAATCACATATTGATGATGTTTTGCTTCTCACTCTCTCATCTGGTAAAGTTCATACAGACAAAATGTGTAAAAATAGATGCACAAGACATGAGGTATCAGTGCATTCAATCATGCAGCCTTGTGTCAGAATATGTCACATAGTGTAAAACTTATATAACCTCAGCACTGGATCAAGCTGATAGAAAGAAAGTGCATTGTATATTTTTTTACTTAGATTGATTCCAAATCATCTGTGCATTATGAATTGTTCTTACACTTGGCGTTTTATTCCTTAGATAAGCAACAGCTCTGGAGAAACTCTGGGAGCTGACAGCGACCTGAGCAGCACAGCAGGCGACGGCCTTGGAGGAAGAACTGCTGCTCATTTAGCTCAGTCCAGAGGGACTCTTTCTGACAGCGAGATTGAAACCAATCCAGCCACCAGCACAGTGTTTGTAAGTGTAACACTCGCTATAAGTAGATTATACCGTTCTTACTTTAGATAATAGACAATTTAATCACCAGCACACTCTGTTTGAATTTTAAGAAGCTGCACAGAAGGAGCCATGAGTTGATGGGATTTTTAAGGTTCCCATGAACATTAGAAAAACTGGAAGATCACAGACTGGTTTTAACAACTTAAAAACACCTGAAAATGAGAGGAAAAAGTTTAATGTCCTGGAAAATTGTTTCTGTATTTTTTCTTTTGCCAAGAATGAAGCAATCATGTAACCGCCAGCAATTGGAAGTTTGTGGTGTGTTAAAACTTAAATTGTGGTTAATTGGTCAACACACTTTGAAACATTTGTTTGCATTTCAAAACACACACACAAAAGTCTTTCTATGTAGACAACTGTGTGGCACTGCTCCCCAGACACCGTAGGATAACAGTATGTGACCTGGATAATCTGCACTGGATTTCAGGATTTTCCTAAACTGAGGGACTGAGGGTACTGCACAGAATCCCTTAGAAGGTTTTCTTAGTCATGTGAGAATGTTAAGGCATTTACTGCATTGAAAGGTTTTACAGTGGTAAAATACTAAAGTTACAAGTAACCATTTGTGTGCTTGCGCTCAAGCTTGTGATACCTTAAGACTTTTGTGCAATCATTGAACTAGCTTTAAGGGATTCCTTAAGTATAAGACCAAGATAAGAAGAAAACCTTAAATGCTTAAGTGGACATTTAAAGGGAACTTGAGGGGAAAGATGTGTTTTGTGCAACTAATTTTGTTTTAAGAAAGCATTAACATGGGCTTTAAGGAAAATCTTAAGGTGTTTTGTGCAGCTAGCTACTGTAGTCAGCATGTCTACAGTACACATGATGCTTGATTAAAACATATGAGACTGTATTTGTGGTTATTGTACTCACTGTTGGTTCTCAAATTCAACCTTGTCCTGTCTCCACAGGGAAAGACTCACACTCTGAAACCAACTGCAAAAGATCATGCACATGCTACAGCAAAGAGCCAGCCTGCTCAGCCCATGGAGGACATCAGTATGAGGATTTACCTCTGTGAAGGCCTGCTGGGTATGTTCTGCTCTCCAGTTTGGATACTTCCTCTCACAGGTCAAACACAAGTCAAACAGCTGACATTTATTCTGATGTTGTAAGACAGCACTTCCTCCTAATGTTCTTCAAAACACACTGCTAATTATTCCCTTAAGTTTCTGTCACTGTTATTTGTTGTGCATGTCTTCACTAACGTTATTTGTGTTGTCCGTCAAAGATCCTCTGAAACAAACAACCTTTAATTCTGAAATGTATTTCCTGTTATGTAAAGAAAGTGTTGCTAGTCGAGGTTTTGTTTCCATCACCTTTCACTTACTTGTGCAAGCTCTTGCATCGGTTTCTATATTAATGTAACCACAGTGAACTTTCACAAACTGATGTACGAGTTATTTTTGAGAGAAAAAAGCAGAAGTCACCATGTGATTATGTAGAAGTAGTGTGATATTAAATGTCTTTTATGGAACAGTTCACTCGTCTGTTAAAGGGTGAGAGGTTATAGCCTGATGTTTGTGACTTTATGCTACATAATGTCCAATTTTACATATTTGCTGCCATCTGAGAAAGACAGAGGTTTAGATTATTATAGATATGTAATTAACACGTATAACTAACATCTACTGTATGTAATACACTGACTATGGATAAGTACCTCATACAGCCCCACTTCAGAAGATCCAAACACATTTGACTCAGGTTAATGTGCAGTCTTTAAATATTGACATTTAGTGATGACTAAGCAAATCATAAACAGCCTCATCACCACTAATCACAGTAACAAGTTTACTTTACTCTTCTACTTAAGTGAGTAACTGGTTGTGGTATGTCTTCTTGTGTTCCTTGGATGTGGTTCTCCGCTCGCTCTGCTGGTGTTTTTGTCATTAAACCTGCTCACCTCTTCACCTAACCCCCTCCTGCTCTCGCTGCTTCTCTTCCCTCCTGCTGCTCCTCCTGGGAAATTCTTCCAGGGCGCGATAAGAGCTCCGTTTGGGATCAACTAGAGGATGCTGCCATGGAAACCTTTTCTCTAAGTAGGGCTAATCTCTTGCCTGTGCCCTTTTTCCTGTGTGGGTGTGTGTTTGTGTGTCTGTGTTTGGGGGTTATCCGTTGTTCTGTGTTTAATCTCTGGTGTGATGTGATGGGAGTTTTTCCCTGTCTGTTGGTGAGCTGCACATCTGTGTTTTTATTAGCCTGAGATAGAAGTGGAAAATATTAGCAGTCCTACACGTTTCTTTTCCTCACAGAGATCAAAGATGCTTTTGCTCTAACTTTTAACATTTATTTCTGCTCACCTACGTCTTCACTCGGTTTTCTGACTAACTTTCATGTTGACTTAAGAGCTTAACATTTCAAGGGTTTGCATATTGGATGAGTGCATGTCGCCTTCAAGTGCTGTCAGACATGTAATTATGAATTGAGCGCACTCAAACGAGCCACCAGCTGCTAAATAAGATTGGGAAATGTCAAGATTTCCAGTGAGTTACTGAGATGTGATCAGGGTGGGAAAAATGAAACCGGCTCAGCTACTGATACTATAAGTAGATTTTTTTTCTCCTCTACTGCAGCGTCTGGAAATATTAATGTTATCTCTTTTAACCTTAATGTTGTCAGACATTTTTATTTCATGTTTTCAATAATAATGTGGTTATTTGCAACTTTTTTCTCAATTAAAACGGAATACACAAAAAATAAAGAATAGAAAAATTTAATTTTCATTGTTAACATTACAGGAAGGCATCACACACTTCTGTGCAGTGCTGCAGCATTGGATTGTAGTGAAATTTTGAGCCAATACTGGTGTTTAAAATAACAATTTGACCAAGTTGTTTTTGTTGTTATTTATTCCCCCTTTTGTGCCAGGGAAACAAAGAAAGCTACACGATAAAAAACAATTGAACTATTAAGTTATTAAGCACTTTATTTCACTACATTTGAATTAGCACAAATTCTTTCATACAAATATATAAAACAACTGTTAAAATAATCTTGTGTCACATGAAAAACATGCTGTGAAAACATCAACAAATTTCTCCTTTAAACAGCTGCATTTATTCAAGTTATTTGCCAAAAAACTACGTTTTACAAGACTACACTGAACACACTGTGATAGCGTTATACCAAATAGAGGTCGAACGCATCATATTGCAAGTCAATGCAACCTCCATTAGCTGTTAGTCCTGGCTGCTAACAGCTAATGTTAACTAGCTCTCATCCTGTCAATGAGGAATCATTGTTGACAGTGTAGCATTGTCAGGGAAGAAATGGGGTGTGTCTCCTGACACATCGATAATAAGCATCCTTATATCCAGAACGCATCCTGGAGAAGGTCTCTGTCCATCACAAACTTGTTTTCGTTTGTCCCTGGGATGATGGGACTGCGTTAGTCTCGAGCCCTGCTTTTTAGCCTTCATAAAATTGATGTGACCCATCGGTGAAAGTCATCTTATTTGCAGATAGGCCGATGGCAGTCAACAAGATGAATATCGTCTGATACTGATGTTCAGCTGATAATTCAGTGCATCCCTAGATTCAAAAGTAAAGGTTTTATTCGACCTGATAGTTGTGAGCCTTGTCACAAACCTCTCTGCCGTACATTAAGTGTTATTATGTGTAACTGTAATTGGTCTAAGTGACTCTCACTGTTGTTTTAATGCATGACTAAGGACTGTGTGCCGCTGAAATAAAGAGCTTAGGGAAAATGTTACACTACCATTACTTCATGACCTAATGCAACCATGTAGGGACTTTCAAACAAGCTTTAGAAAACATGAAAAAACACAAACACATAATAGTTGTATATCTAAGATGTATTGCTGATTCTTACCATAACATTTTATCTCATTAGAATAATTTACACAAGTAATTTTGATCATAATGTGTGCACGTGTGTGTGTGTGTGTGTGTGTGTCAGAGTGTCAGAGAGACTGAGGCCTTCAGCTTTTATTGATGTTATAGAAATATATTTAAAGGGGAGCTACGCCCATTTTCAGATTTCATGCATGTTATTCCTACGGTCTAAGACAGTTAAATAATATTAGTAAACATGAACAACTCTCTAGAGTGCTAAAACTCAACTCTGTGATGTCATGGGGTATTAAGTCTGTTTTAAGACGACTGTTAGGGACCAAGCAGTGAGGCAACAAGGACGCAGAGTTGTTGACAAAACTATGGGTGTTTATTTTGAGTTTATTTTACACGAGGGAGCATATACAGTGGCTTGGTCACACTTAATAATACACAAGGGGTAACCAAAATGGACAGCAGCTAAAACTGAATACAAAGCAAAACTAACTAAACCTAATTCCCCCTTCGGACATGGCAGCACATGGTTTGAGCCAATGAGTTGGCTCCAGGATTTAAGGCTGAATCCAAATCTCCAGACTTCACCGCACTTGAAGGCGCGTTCCCAGGAAGTTAGGGAGTCCTTAGGGCTCCAAAGCTTCAGTTCCTTCCTCAGACTTCCAGAGAGTTTGCTTGGGGGACAGACTTCAGCGGACCTCACTGATTTAATAACTCACAGTTCATTGCAAACCTTATGAATGTGTAAAATAGGTATTGATAGTGAGGTCTATTAAAATGCTACTTGAATTGTGTCGGCCAGAAATAATATTCTCCCACATCATGATACAGGGATATGTGTAAGTCTAAGCTGTAGAGGGACTGAAAATGCATTTTATTATTGCGGCCTATCAGGCTGTGCAGTATAATAGGCTGAAGGATTGTCAGATAAACAACAAAAAAAGGTTTCTAATGTCAGTAATGTCCAATTTATTGAGTTATAGTCCTTATTTACAAACATGTCTGTTTTTGAATGCGTGTAGACTTTATATAGAGATGTCAAAAAAAGGCTATACATGGGATTTATATCTTGTTATCTGCAGGAACAGATGAGTAGGCACTGTTAATCAACTTAAATGACATTGATATGACAGCAGCAATAGCTGAACGTTTCTCGAGGGCTGTCTATCAGCTGCTTGCACTCTCTGCCCTCGCAGACTTTGCGTGATGATAATAAGTCTGCGAGGGCTCTGTGGACATTTGGATTCAGCCTTAGAGTCCTCAGCCCTCAGCCACACATTTTGCTCCACCAGGAAGGGACCTCCCTAAACAACCATGGTAACTCAAAGACAAAGAAACAGATATCAAACAATTGGCCTGTGTCACCCTATAATGCTATAATGTGTACACTTAAACAATGTACGGTTAAAAACAAATAACAAACAAATGAGTTTATATGATACATATTTCAGAACTGAGAAAGCTACAAGAGAATGAAGCTCATTTGAGTTTGAAGATAAAACATACTGTGGGTCCATAAACTCAGTCTCCCATTCATTGTCTGTGGACCAGCTCCAGACTTTATACCCTATGACATCACAAGTTTGACACTCACTTCTCTGGTTTCTGGCTTTGAGAGAGAGCAGCTCATGTTCACAGATACTGATTAAACGTTCCTTGGCCGTGGATATAACGTGTTGTTGTTCTCTTTTAAAGCTGCTGGTATGAGAAACTGTGTAGCTGCATGTGGTGTGTCTTGTGTTTGAATGCATCAGTAGCAATGACACACTTTCGGAGCTACATGCGTTCAGTCTTCATGTGTCCAGGTAAGGAGCGCTCCACTTTGTGGGACCAGCTGCAGTTCTGGGAGGACGCCTACTTGGATGCTGTGATGCTGGAGCGTGAAGGCATGGGCATGGATCAGGGACCTCAGGAGATGATCGAAAGGTTCAACATGGCTGACGTTTCTCATACTGTCTCCATACTTTTTTACTTTGTAGCTCTAATGTATGAAACCTGGACTATTAATACTTTGTTGTCTGTCTTTTATTCATCAACACAGATACTTGTCTCTGGGAGAGCACGACCGCAAGCGCCTAGAGGACGATGAAGACAGACTTCTGGCCACCCTGCTGCACAATATGATTGCATACATGCTCATGTTGAAGGTTCGGAGGCCTGTTTGTTGATCTGTGCCATGTTTGGCTTTTTGTCTGCCTCCAGATGTTTCAACTTTTTAATACTTTTGTTTTAGTTGAACAAAAATGACATCAAGAAGAAAGTGAGGCGTTTGATGGGGAAGTCCCACATCGGCCTCACGTACAGCCAAGAGATCAATGAGATACTGGACAAACTGGCCAACATGGTGAGGAGCTGTCCTTTTTTAATTCAGCTAATTCGACTGCTATTTGTTCTTTATAATTATTTGTACTGAACACTATTTTTAGAATGGCCGTGAGCTGCCCATTAGGCCCAGTGGAAGCCGTCACATCAAGAAGCAAACGTTTGTTGTACATGCTGGCACTGATACCACAGGAGACATCTTTTTCATGGAGGTACGCAAAGTCTGTAATATGAAATATCAAGGTATCTCAAATGATGCTGCTTTTAGAGAGCATGCTTTACTGATATTATAAACACTGTTTCAGGTCTGTGATGACTGTATAGTCCTGCGCAGCAACATCGGCACAGTGTACGAGCGCTGGTGGTACGAGAAGCTCATCAATATGACTTACTGCCCCAAGACCAAGGTGCTGTGTCTGTGGAGACGCAACGGCCAGGAGACGCAGCTCAACAAGTTCTATACCAAAAAGGTCAGACACTGCGTCTCCCTCTGCGTCCTGCTATTTTACATTCACCGCTGGAAAACATCAGAAATTCACATAACTTTCCTCTATGCGTTCCAGTGTCGTGAACTCTACTACTGTGTTAAAGACAGTATGGAACGAGCTGCAGCGAGACAGCAAAGCATCAAACCAGGTACGGAGTCAGATAGTCTCTCCTTCTGTTCTTCTTTCTTTTGCTCTCAGTTCAATTCTATTCAATTCAACCAGCTTTATTTGCATGACATTTCACTTGTGTTGACAAAGAACAATTACAATTTAAGACGCTGGATTCAGAATCAATAATACAAAAATCACAGACATAAAACAAGGAAAAATTAATTAAGTGAAGGAGTAAATAAAAGGCAGAGTGTGATCTGTGAGGAGATGAACTGTATGCTGTGTTGGTCGTCTCTCAGGCTGTGACATGCACTGACATGTCGTGCAGCATCTGTGGCGCTGACGCTGTTTTCTCCAAGTAGATTTGCAAGTTGCATTTTAGTCTGGTCAGAGAGTGAATCCAAATCTTGGCGTTTTTACTCTAATTTTTGTGAAGAACTTTGGTCTGATGTCTTCATACGTGCGACATTGTATCAGGAGATGTTGCTCTGTCTCCACCTGTGTCTGAGGTCTGCCTGTGTCTCCAGGCTGGGATCACTGAGTCTGTACATAGTCAGTGTCGTTCGCAGTTTCTGATTGACACAGCAGTCAGATAGTTTGCCATTGTGTCCTGTCTGTTTAGGGCCAAATAGCATTAATATTTGTTTTGGGTTTTTGTGGAAGATGTCCAATAGTTGATGCAGTTTTCTTCTGCTTTAGCTATAAATTGGTTGGGCTGGATTATGTGAGGGCTGTCCTGATGTGCTGTTAGAGGAGGTGAGCCTCGGGACTCAGGACCGGCTGGCTGAGAGGACTCCTCTCTTTCTTTCTCTGTTTTTCTTCCACTTTTAAATTTTAGATTTAATGATGAAACAAGTCACCTTTTCTGTAAACAAGTTTACAGTTGGCAAACAATGGAGGAGAAACTGGTGGTAGCAGTTGCTGGATACCCAGAGCTATAGGGCCCAACGACAGACAGCAGGTTGTCAAACTGCCCCTGAGTCACCCTAAAATATGCCTACAAACAGCTATCATGGAGGAGAAGCTCCTGGACCAGCTGTTTTTTAGGACCCTCTTTTTTAGGGTCTCATGTACCCACACAGATCTCCGTTTCCCTGTGCACAGAGCTATAGACAGTACCCTCTGCTTCAACATTTTAGGAACTAGATACTAATCACTGTGAAATAAATAAACAATTAAAAAAAGGTAGACTGATCACATGGGAAGGGTAGATTAAAGAGATGATGGGTAGGTTGACTGGCAACAATAAAAAGATGCAGTAAGTGTTTTTTCATTAGAAAAACAAGGCAGTATGGTGCGCCTTGTGTTTTGCAACCTGCAAAACACTGTGTGATCACGGCCTAATGAAAGAATAAATATGAATACTATATTTATTTCTGTCCATAGATCCCCCAACTCCTACACACAGCACCTATAAATGGTCAATATTTCAGTGATGTAACATTTTTACACTTTTATTTTTTGATGTACTGCCAATTTTAAAAAAGCAGTTTGAGTGATTTCTTTACAGGATGTAACGCATACCAACTAAAACAAAGTAGTTTGGGAAGAATACAGGCACCATCACCCCCCCTGGTGTTGCAGTGGCTGCAGTGTTGTGATTTCCTTTTAAAAAATTCTGTTAAAGTTATGTTTTATTTTTTTTATTATTTTTAAGACATGAAAATAAAAATCTACATTCCTCCCCTACACCCCTGCAGTATGTTATGTTTTGTTTTAATTATTTTCCAGCTGTTGAGATTTGAGGGTTTGGGGGAATTCATTTTCTGCACTCGCTCTAAACTCAGGCGTTGTTCCCCTCAGGTCCCGAGCTGGGCGGAGAGTTTCCTGTCCAGGACATGAAAACTGGTGAAGGTGGACTGCTGCAGGTCACACTGGAAGGAATCAACCTCAAATTCATGCACAGCCAGGTAAGAGGCCCGTACCACAGCGGAGAAACTGCTTCTCATCTCACACGAGGGCATGAAAACAAAAAACTCACTCATGATGGTTCAGAGTTCATCCCGTCCTTCTGTCCACCTCTCTGCTCATCACTCCTGTTTGCCTCATTTCCTTTCATCTCGTGACGTCTTCCTCTATTGTCATTACAAAAATAAATCCTCCTCAAAATGACTAACATGTTGAATTGGCCCTGACCTGATGTTTCCTTTAGAGGAAGAATTCTTGTTTGTGCTTTTGCTTTTTTGGATTTGCTTTTTTCAGTTTGTGTTTGTTTGTGCGTGTGTGTTCGTGTGCATGCGTTTCCCAAGAACAATATTAACACATCCTTCCACACAAGTTTTCTTTTCGACATCCGTGGTGCTCAAACCTCATTGTTCATTTACTGTGTGGGAGGAGACGAAGTGTTAATGTGTGTGTGTTGTGCATCAGTGGTAACTTCAGACGGATGACCTTGAGCAAAGACTTTTCATTAATAATTGGCTATTTAATAGCAACTTCCACATTTAAGTTTGGACCCTCGAACATCGTCATGTGTTGTCTTCACACCTGCACAGGCAGTCGTAGTCGGGGTTCGCATGTTTCCTCAGGTTCTGTGATTGAACAGTGTGCTGTAGTTGAATAGTCTGAGACGTGACCATGCTGACAGATCAGGGAGCCGCTGCAGATTAAAGACACTTCACACACGTTGAGCTTCTGCGTTAGCAAGAAGTGAAAGAAAATCTTACATCTTTGAACTGAAGTGTCAACAACAGAAGTCATTTTAACGGTCAGTTCACCCAAATTACAAGACAAACAAAAGACGTTTTCTGCTTCACTTGTTGTGGTATCTATCCATGCCGACAGTTTTGGTTGAACTTGTACAGGTTCTGTTATTTGTCTCAAAGTTTTTCACCTCCAACCCAGTACTGTGGAGGTGAATGGTTGCTCATTTGTGGCGCTCACAAAATCTAATTTCAAGTATTCAGCAGCAACAATGTCCTGATTACTATTGATAATCCACAGACCTCACTGCAGAGAGTTTTATAGGAGCTACTACGGCTGGGCTAGGGTAAAACTGTTTGGTATTAAGCCAAACACCAGACCAGACTGGTGTCTGGTGTCATCAGAGCTCTCTGTCAACATTGAATCCTGTAATATTCACTTCTGTTACATCATGTAAGCAAACACGTTCAATCTGGAGACGTAGCTACCTAAAAGATGGGTGGGTAGCTTACTTGCTATTTGCCTATGTTTGTATCGTTACTTGTAATAGAAAACACACATTTCATATTGAGACATTTACAGGAAATTAGATAGAATGAAGCCAACTGCAAGTAGTTTAGGTTTTTTTAGCAATGGTCATTTATCAGAAACTTTCAGCTGGCTGGTGATCTCCCTCCAGCCAGCTGCCACCTTATTAAGGTTTTTGGATAAGCTAAGGACTCATATGGTTAGGTTCTTGTTTCAACTTAAGGAATCAGGTGTTCCTCATCAAGTGCAGCTCTTTCAAAGCCAGCAACAGATTTGAATAGAAACAGGGCTCCTGAAAAAATTCAGCACAAAACGGTGCACCACATTGCTCACAACCAATTATGACGCCTCTTTCCTAGGGTTCAGATTAGGGATGTTCCTGTCGACTAATTTCCTTGTCGACTAAACGAAACTTTTAATTAAGACTAGTCGACTAAAAACACTCAGAAAACAATCAAACTTTGGCACAATTTATTAAGTATTTGAAACCTTGTCCTAAAAAATATTGTGTGCATTAACAGCCCTGTGAAGCCTTTAATCACAATCTTTAACAGCAATGCCGTGCGGTATGGACGTGAACATGACGGCAACTCAGTCAAAAATTAACCACTAGAAAAACAGTTCAATGGTGTTCATTATGTCTTTAGTTTATGATAATGACTTTAGTGTTCTTTTCTCTCAGATATGTTAGGATATTACATACCTTGACATGTTTCTTCCTCAGAGGAAGGCGGAAGTTTCCGCCGAAACATGTCAAGGTATGTAATATCCTAACATATCTGAGAGAAAAGAACACTAAAGTCATTATCACTAAAAGAACATCTCAGATAAATAAATTGCCTCTGTAATGTGGGGCACATTGAACCTTGCAGGTTATCTGACAGATATGATAGCAATTCACTTTAAAGTTAATAAAATAACATCTAAATTATAATCAAATTTCAGCTGAAATGAGAGGCATGTAGCTCCGTGCAGTGTGAATGTAAACCTGCACATTATCTGACAACACCTCACTTAAAGTTAACAAATAATAAAACATCTCAAAAAGATTAAGAGCTGCTGAATTAATTTTCTAGATCAAAGTGCTGCCAAACTGCGCTGGTTTTGTCAGACGACATCTCTCTTATTTCCCACCATGCTGTTTTAAAACTCCAGGCCAGGGACTGCTGTCTGGCGGCTCTGTAGCACCCACTAGTGGCAGGCAGCTGCATGACCGTTAAGAAGCCTTGTACATGAATAAAACACTAATAGGTTTAACCGACTAATATTTCTGGTGCCGACTAGTGGGGTGGCGGACATTTAATCGTTTAGACGCACACATCCCAACTCTTAAGCTTGTGTTAACCACAGACTAAAACCCATTGACTTTCAGATGAGGGAATCGGGAGTCCAAACATGCCAACTCATTTCCATTCCTGCAGCAGTGGATTATGAACCAAAACTTTCTGCTTGGCCAGATAAAATGCAGTTCTATTATTTGGGTGAACTGACCATTTAACTTGGACGTAGCTACACTGAGTCACTGTTATGGTCGCTGCCTGCTTTCCCTCGCTGCTTCTACCTCAGGCTCTTTTGGCTCAAGTTGAATTTTTTCGCTTCATATTGCAGGGGGTTAGAGTGCCGCACTCGGAGAAGACTTTTCATTATCATACAAGCTCAGTACAATTAACCTCAGACATCGGTTTCTCAAAGACGCTCCACATTTCTAGAATAAACGATTTTCATTAGAGACTTTTCTGCAGTTAGACTGTGAGTCCTCGTGGATAGTTTCATGGTTTCTGAGTGAAATACTTTTACTGAACCATCAGCAGGAGCTTTATTCAGCTCTAAATTGATAGCGGTTGAGCTCTGGGTGGTGTCCCAGGCAGCTCTGCAGTGAGATGGTGTCGGAGGTGACATCCTACATGGTAGCAGGATTTACTGTCCATCAGTGGCTGCCCTCATTTATCTGTGCTGCTGTGTGAGCAAGTGGTGTTGGTGCCAGCCCTTGTTGCTGGAGGAGGAGGCATGGAGGGCTCTGGGGGACTGAGATGTTTAAAGAAAGTCCAGGAAAACAAAGGTGAATCCAGCTCTCAATACCCTAGTCAAACCTCTAGTCCTCTTTATTTTTCTTCTTCCATTTCCTAGTTTTTGGGGGGGTTGATTCCTCTTGTGATGTTTTTTTTTATTTATTTTTTTTATCATATTGGCTTTTGGTAACTTCTTAGCTAGATTCTTGATTTGAATCCGCACGAGGCTCCTGTGGATAGCGCCCTCTCGGAGTGTCGTCGAGTGTTTGTGCTCTTCTGTCCGATAATAATCCAAACCATTTCTCTCCCATGCTCTCTCCCCCTGCAAGGAGCGGAAGGTACACAACCTCTGCTGTGTTTGCTTATTAGCAGTTACATCTTATTGGGTTCCTTCTTTTCTTTTCCTCTATCTTTTTCTTTTTACTGTCGTAGCTGTATGGCAAATCTAATTTTGTGTCCTTGTCCACATTTTTATATGGAACTTCCATGTATGCATCATATGGGCCATATTGCATCTCTGAGCATTAAACAGAAATGTGTTTCTTTCTTTAACTACCTCTGCTGTTCACATCCAAATACAAGTTTAAATTCTCCAGTTCTGATCCACTTCATTGATGAAACAAGTCTTGTTGAATAAGTTTTGAGCTTTGAGCAGACTAAATGCATTTCTCCTCATTTAACCGTCGCCCATGTATGCGTTTGATCATGGAAACTTCTCATAGTGTGCTTTTCTTTTCTTTCATTAGCTGTTAAAAGCTTGCACTCCATGTGTAGTTGTTTTATTTTGACCTTTCATACTGAATAAAACAAGTTTAACATGGTTAATTTTTTAAATATGAAGTGTTTACTTTTCATCCAGTGTTGTTGAGTTAATAATGTTGTCTTGTTTTGTTTGTTTTTTGTTTGTTTTTAGGTTTTCATAGAGCTGAGTCACATTAAAAAGTGCAATACAGTGAAGGGAGTCTTTGTCCTGGAGGAATTTGGTAATTACACCATCTATTGATTCTAGGCCTGTACTCGGCACGGCAGTAACTCAGCTTCATGGCAAATGCATTGACGAGAGCTAATAAGGGTCTCACTAAATTGGATACTCGCTCACCTCGGGGAGCACCGAGACTTTGATGTCTGCAGGTGATTAAGTGAGCGATGAATTCTGGAGAGGATGTGGGTTTCTAGCGGTCACATGGCAGCGATGAAAGTTTAGAGCAGAGCCACATTTTACTGAGCTGATGGAGAGGGACGGAGAGAAATAATAAGTGTGTGCAGTGTGAAACAGAAGTGTGAGGACAGAAAGTCTCGCTGCCTTTTTTTCCATATTTTACAACGAACAGGAACAAGTAGAAATTAAAACTAAAATGTTTCATCACAGAGACGTAGAGGCAAAACTTAATGCATAATGAGTAAAAGTAATTTACAGCCACTTGTTTCATTGTGTAGTTAAAATTACAAACCAAGATTCGATCCGTTTAACAAAGTTTCTTTTACCATAACACAAGCAAATATAAGGTTTAATATATAAACATCAAGGACCCTATTTAAACAATCCATAGGGCCTGGTCTAAAGTGGATGCCACAAGTGCATTTTGGACGTGTCAAACTCCACTTATACAAGTTAAATGGTGCATAATCTGGGTGCAAAGTGGTCGGATTTAGTCCCTTAATTAATCATAGATGTGTTTTGGGCGTGACGAGTTCAGCAAAGTGGAGAAGCGAACACTTTTGAGAGTGATGTAGTAAGAGCTTAAATGTCACTTAAAGTTGGGAGGGAAATAAATACAGCATAGTATTGCAATACTTTTGTGTGGCAATATCGTATCGTCACAGTGCCAAATATCATTGTTTTTTTTTTATTATATAAATTATTATCATGACAAATACAAATTAAACTTTAGGCAGCCTACTAGAATAATATCATAAATTGCTTTTCAGTCCACTACATACATTTTGCTACAAAAAGAAAATGGCTGAAGTTTTATCTAATAAGATGAAGTTTTCAAAGTTTTCCTCAGGGAACGTCATTTACAGTTGAAAAAAGTTAACATATCGCAATATATTTTATCGTGATAATATTGTATCGTGGATCCTCTTGTGATTCCCACCCCTAATCTCTGCAGCAAATATCGTGGGACATTTAAGCAAGAGCTAAACTTTTAGCTTCAGGTATATCAATGTGAGTAAATGCGCACAGCGTTTCTCTTAAGGCTCCTTTATACTTCCTTACTGTACATAAATAGATGCGCCTGTTTCAAACATTGTAAACGTAGCAGCCCTCGTACTTCCGTGTGTCCTTTATGTAGGCATCGATACAGCCAACAGATGGCACTAGAGGGCGGAGTCAAAAGTTTCACAACAACAAATGTGCCATGAAATATATTGCAACACGACAGACAGAGAATTCTTTCCACTATGTTAGAGATTCATTCCATTCCATTTTTTAAATGTCTTCGTCCTCTCTTATGGTCTTATCTCACTTCAACTATGCTACACTGCCCCCTGTGGTCTATGATGGTACTGCTATGTTTTATCTGTGCACTAATACGGATGAACTGAACACACAGTACAGACAGAGGGATCCGTCCATGTCCGTATACATATGTAATGTTGAGCATAAATGAGCCTTTAATGGGGAGTCAGAAAGCAGCTGCGTCTCTGCTCTGCTCTCTGCTACATTCACATTATATAGATTGTAGTGAATATTTTCCTTATTAATCCTGTGGTATTTTACTGACCAGCAACTCATCCCCGCGTCTCATCCATTCTGCGCTGTTGACTTCTGCTGCCTCAAAATACCAGTCCGCCAACAGTGCACCTGACCACACCTCAGTTTAAGATCTACACACCCATGGGTGCACAGATGGATGCAAGTACATTTGCTGCTTACACAGTGTGAGTGCTGGACGTGAATATGACAACTGCATTGATCTAATGCTAGCAATGACAGTTGCGCTGTGCGCTCTTTAAGCTAGGTGTAAGATCGAGCCCTAACGGTTAAGTTTGCTGATATTCTATAATTTTTTTCATATTGTTGACAAATCCAATGAAAAAAAGTAAAAATAAATCAGTGCCATAGAGCTTTTAGAAACGCATCAATGAACATAGAAACTGTAGTTTATTTTGACTCAGTCCCACAGTCACTGTCCTGCAAGCACTAAATGTGTATTAATCCACCACTGAAAATAGTCCCTGATAAACACATTATTTATTTCTGTTTGAGTATTTGATTAACCTTTTGGAACCTGAGCAAATTGGCTCGGTTTCCTTCAAAAACATGGGAAAACGGCAATGAACAACAGATGGATAAATGACCTAAAAAATCTGCAAGAATTTAGTAAAAAGTTAAAATTAATTAACAACAAAAAAATAAGGAAAAAAAGAACGAAAGTTAAAACCAACAAACAACAAGGAGATGACCTGGAGAAAGAGTTTAAAAAAACATAATAATTCCGTAACATTATTTTAGAAATATAATAATGATAATTATAAACATAGGTTTTTCCCTTAAGATAATTTTCAAAATCTACTAATTTTTTCCAATTTGTGGAACATTTCTCATCAAGTTACTTTTTGCTTTTTTCTCCATGTTTTTGAAAGGATTGCGGCAATTTGCTCAACGTTTAAAGGTATGAAAACTTGCGAAGGGCATCTGAAAAGTGACGTCGCTTCAGGTTTCAAAGGTTTAAAACCACAATGCCCAACAAGTACCAGACGCAACAACAACACTCGCACAATTTTAAATATTTCACCAAGTTGTACAATGATTTTAAGTTAGCTGGAAAATAAAGACCAGTTATTGAACTTAAGAGAAGAATAAGAAGTAGTTTTAGCTCTTAAAATCCTCCTTAAACACCAGATTTATCTACACGTTGACAGAAAAAAAAACCCTTGATCTGTAAGTTATACGTTTCATAGGTGCAGAGAAGAGAGCACTAAAGATTTGTTGTCGAGGCTGCCTCTGCTGAGCAGGAGTTAAAGGGTCAGTGCACTGTTTACATGTCTACGACGGTCAGAGGCTGAGGTTGAGTGCCAGGCTGGGTTACTGTCGTGTCTCTGTGCTGCTTTTGTAATGTTGCCCTCATCTTTGCCACTATGAAAACCTTCATTCTCCAGCAGGTAAAGTGTTGTCACCTTTCTCCTTTCTTATTCAAACTAAACTCAGAGTATTTCCTCACTCGATCCTTTTCACTGGTTATTTTCTTTTTTCTGTACCATGAGTTTTCCTCTGCTTCCGTCATCACTTGCTTTTCATTTCGGAGATCACCCCAGACTCCATCTCTCATTCTCTGGTAGTCTGCCTCTGAATCTCAGCAAGTCGGGGGTCTGTAGAGGGATTTAACATTTCCCAGCCCCCCCCCCCCGCCCCCCCCCCTTCATCTGTCCAAATCTCTGCCTCCTCATCTCTTGTATGGGTTCACAGTTACTAATGAAAAGTCAATCTGTCCTGCGGGCAGTGACATGGTCCCGGGTCAAAGGATTTTGGCCTCTCGTAGCTGCTTCTCTGTGATGTCTTTTAACTCTCGGTTCACTGGGGTGGAAAGAGTTGGGGAGGGAAGGTTGTCCTTCTTTTTCCTGCTTTGTTTTATTTCACATTTGAAACTTTACAACCTTTGCAGTCTCTTGTTATAAAAGACATTTGTGTTTTTTTTGTCCATTTTGTGGGCCATGAACGTCCCACCAACAGTCACATTTATCACTTTACAGTCCCATATAAACAGTTTATTACACCAGACTCGGTCCTTTGATAGACTGAAAATCAGTTGAAAAAATAAAGTCTGATCATTTAATTAATCCGAGTTTTTAAACATTTCAACATAAACAGGATTTAACAGCAGCAGACTCCTGCCCTTGTCACCCTCTCTGTCTGAAGTTGAGTGTACTCCTGACTGTTGTGGCAGACTCTTCTTGGCCCACATCCCATTTTACACCTTGTTAAAAGTCCACCCCTGTTGCCTCCCCCTCCCCAAAAGCTCTCAAGCATGAACTCATTAATGTTCCTGCTGCCTTTGAATTCTTTGTTTTGTCTCTTGCATCGGCATAGTTCCTGAAACTAAAGAAGTGGTGATCCACAAGTACAAGACCCCCATGGTGAGTGCTCACGTCTTCTTTTGTCTTCTACCAGTGCATGTCGAGCGCCAGTCACAAGGTGTCCCTCTGATTCAGTCCCCCTGAGACATCTAACATGAGTACAAGTCTGAAAACTGAAGCTCTAACCTCAGTGGAAGCACTTTAACACGTCCTTTATAATGTGTGAACTTAATCACTGAGAGTGAAGCAGTTTAATTCCCTCTGGTCATTAAAGGATTACAGCACCTCCTGAGAGTTTGGCCCTGTAGTCAGCAGTCACCTTACTCATATAACGAGCTGATGGCACCAAAGTTATGTCTCCACTTCATCTTACAGTGAAGCTCCTTTCCTACTCACTCCCGCTGACATCAGGATTTTGTATTTAATGGAGAGGTTACGATCGGTGTTCGCTCCCGGGTCAAACGACTCTGCAGTTGTCATGGGTATTCATCAACTCCAGCTCTGATAGGCAGGGATGGAACATGACACCCAGGTGGATGCGCTAATTTTTTGCCAATCTCTGGCACGATGTAACGACGTGCTGCCATAAAATCTGTCTGTTTCTGTCCAAGCAGCTCAAACATGGATCCAAACTGGCACTGAGTTTAAAAGAGAAATGAATCAGTAACAGATATAAAAAAAGGAGGAACCACTTTCACTCCATGCTGCTTTCTACTGTTTACTAAAACAGTTTTCTGACACATTTATTGCCAATAGCCCGCATGTTTTCCCGTGTTTAAAAAAACCCTGCATAATAATTATGTTGGGGCATGTTCAGACTGAAAGTAGCACTGATTTACAAACACAAAATGCAAGGGTCTGCACTGGTGTGGATGTGTTAATTAGAAGATGATAAATAGTTATGAAAAAAAAACAACTAAAGTAATATATTCATGAGTTTGAAGGCTCATCATTTGCCAAACAACTGCACAGTGGTTTATGATTCTCTATACAGGATTTTACAATTCTGGAAAGTAATGAAAAGTTTACAAAGTGCACGTTTTAACCAAAGTTTCAGAAAATTATCAATCCACTACTGAATATTAGGAGTTTGGTAATAGTAAGAAACAGTAGGTGGCTCGAAATCATCTGATTAAAAGAGCGACAGTCAGACTTCAAAACATGTAACAGAAACATGTAGGGGTGTCACGATTCTCCAAATTCACAAGCTATTTTGACTTTTGATTTAAAGGTCATGATTCACTAATGTTAGACTATCAAGTCCTGATTCGTTAAAGATCAAGAGATCATTGGTTTTATGCCGTGACAGCTGTCATTTACATTTTCAAATTCTTCTTTAAAAAATAGAAAAGTGTGATACCACATTAAAGGGAAATTTCGGTTTATTTCAACCTGTCTCCTATCGTCCTGAATTTGTTTCAAGTGACTAGTGACATAAAAATAATAGTTAGCATGTTAGCCGTTAGCCTAGATACAGCCGGGGCGCATAGTAGCGTCAGACCTGTTAAAACATAAGTGAACAGGCAACCTTCAAGTGCAAAGTTAGTCCACTAAACAAGCTTTTTTTCCACAAAGACCGCCTCATATCGTTAGGATAAATGTCAGAGAACATATAGAAAACAACATGTAAACGTGTTGTCTTACTTTACCGGTGTGCTGCCATGTTTGTTTACCATCTAGCTCTGCTTTCCAAAGCGCGGCCAAAATATATCTCGCCGGCTCTAGATAAAGCCCAGCTGGATACTACTCCAGGTGGAGGTGTCTCGTCCTCGGTCACATCCAGACCTTGAAAATAAGGCTGCAACCGGTCCCATTCCTTGCAACAGAGGCATTCCTCTTCTGTGGGCACTGGGGCACAGCATTCACAGGTACACCACCAATCTCCAGAGCTACGCAGCCTTGCAGCAGCCATTCCTCCTCTCTCGTCCTCTACCTGTTGCGCCTCTCTCTCTCTCCTCCTCTGTTCTTCAATTTCACGAAGCTCTTCGTCAGTGTATTCTGGCTCAAATAAATAAGGGCGGCCATCAAACTCTGCAAAATCAAATTCCTCCTCCACAAAGTCGAAGTCTGGCAAAAAGTCAGCCATTATTCTATAAATCTTTCATAAAATAAATGAATGAACTTTTCAGGCTACTGTCCGGTTCTGCCTTCCAGCTGTTGCTGCTTGTTCTCGCGAGATTTCAGGCACGGTATGAGATCGCTGCTTGTTTTCACGATATTTCGGCCGCGCTTTGGAAAGCAGAGCTAAATGGTAAACAAACAGGGCACCACACCGGTAAGGTAAGACAACACATTTACATGTCGTTTTCTATATGTTCTCTGACATTTATCCTAACGATATGAGGCGGTCTTTGTGGGAAAAAAGCTTGTTTAGTGGACTAACTTTGCACTTGAAGGTTGCCCGTTCACTTACGTTTTAACAGGTCTGACGCTATGCGCCCCAGCTGTATCTAGGCTAACGGCTAACATGCTAACTATTATTTTTATGTCACTAGTCACTTGAAACAAATTTAGGACGCTAGGAAACAGGTTGAAATAAACTGAAATTTCCCTTTAAGGCCATATGGTCAAATTTAAATAATTAATTTAAAATGTAATAACAAGAATTAATTGTCAATTGGAAACAGAAGCAAAGAGCCACTAGTTGACTGAAGATTTTTGCCATGTGTTAAGGTTTTTTATTTATTTTTTGTCTCCACTTAAGCCACCTTTAAGCCAAGTTGGAAATATGCATAAAAACAGGGGGTGGAAATGCACCTACAGTGATTTAAGGTCCCAGTGGTCTTGTGATCAACTGCAGCACTACACCATGTATTTGATTTTTCGACGTTGTGTGACGTCATCCATCAAAGCAGTGCGATGGAAAATCAAAAAGTGGAGCCAGGTTTGAATTTTCCCTGGGCGACCCTGCAGATTCTTGTTAGTCTTGGTGCCAGACCCCAGTACTCTAGTTCCCCACTGTGCTGAGCAGCGCAGTCTGAACGCGTTCTCCACTTTAACTTAGAGCTCCCAGTTCTAAATAAGAATATTTAGCATCTGTCAGAATCCGTTATGTTATAATTTGGTGTTGTTGTTGAGTAAGGTGACGACTGAGAATCGTTAGCACTAAGTGGGGTTAATAGATTACATTTCAATAAATTAAAATGCACTGGTCAGTCAGCGTTTCATCTTTAGGGTTCAGGTCATTTAGGTCAGGGTTTTGCTCTCTGAGAACACTGCATGGAGAGCACACACGTTTAACAAGCCCTGTGGAGTTGTCTAGTAAACAATGTGTTTACAGTACATGTGTTACATGTGTTTACATATCAGCAGAAGAATTAGCTAACATTCTTTTTCTTACTTTGTACAATGACTGAATATTACATACATTAAAAAGTATTGTATTTCATGTCTCAGTCTGCTGGTGGGCCGTCATGATAAGAGTATGCATGTATAATATGACGTTAATTCCACTGCAGAAGAGACTTGATCACTAAAATTAGGTGGATATGACTCGTTATATATCAGCATATCGGATATCTGCAAAAATTGCAATGTGGTGCATCCCTACTGTGTGTCTTTGAGGTAGCCCTTTACTGACGCCAGCTATCCACCAGATGAACATCTTGATGCTAGTGCGCAAGATACACACAGGGATACACTCCTAAAAACATCACTCCATAGTATTATATAACTCGTGTGTGACAGTAAATATTTCTCTGGAGTTGTTTTTATCTGTACACAGCTGTGACCTCACACCTGGACCATCATCTTCCTCATGGTTGTTCTTTCCTCCCACAGGCACATCAGATCTGTTACTCGGTCCTCTGCCTTTTCTCCTACGTGGCGGCAGTGAAGGGGAAGGAGGCGGAAGGAAAACCCAAGATTCTGTCACCGCGACCCCTTCCTAGCTAGTCTACGCCCTGCGCCCTCTCCCCCTCTCTGCGCCCCCCTCCCCCACATCCTCGGTGTGCCTCTCTACTTGAAACGGCATCTCAGCTCTAAAACCACAGACTTCTGACAATCCCTAACTTTACTCTAAGCACACACTTCCCGCTCCCTCCTCTTGTATATACAAGCCTCAACCCTTTTTAGACCCTGTTGTGTAGACGTGTTTAGTCTGTGATGTCGTGTAAATACTTGCAACCCCTCATCGCTGTCGTCCTGATGATTCCAACTAGCTAAATGTTTGCCTGCTCCTTAAGTCGGGAGACTCTCCTCAAGCTCCTCTCCTCAGTGTGAAAGTCTTCTCTTGTTCCTGCTGCCAACCACCCAACTGTTTTTACCGATAGGAGATGTGAGGGATCACCCCGAGGCACAGAGTGCATGCAGGTCCCGTGCACAGCCTTGACATTCACTACAGCCCCCCCCCCCCCCCCCCGCCGCTCCCTGCCCGTCTCCATTCGACTGTGAGTTATTCTGTGATCTGTGGTTACTGTAAAGTTCCAGTCTGTCCAAGTTTAAACTGGTGAAATATCCAGAGACCCTCTTGTAGTGCAGGACGTCCCATACTGAAAACGCTACTGTATACTGCACCAGAGCACTGCATGTGAACGCTTCTTACAAGTGTTTGAACCCTAAAATAATGTGAGTGTTCTCAGATGTGTTCTCTTGCCCTAGATCGGCCCGCCGGGCTGAATTACTGTTCTAGTTCTACTGTAAAATCTCTCGTCTGTGGTCTGCTGTTATCAATTGCATGTTACTATGAGGATGACAAATAAATATTATATATATTTCTATATATAGTATTTATTTAATATATACATATATTGACTGTACATTTCTCTGGAAAAAAAAAAAGTTACAAATTGTTGATTTGCTAGATGTGCAATACTTAATGAGTAGTTAGCCATTGCCAGAGCCATGTTTCCTTGAGTTAACTGGCTTCACAGGGTGAAGAATGTAAGAACGTGTTTTTGTTTTTCTATAGTTCATATTGATCGAGGTGAATATGATGACGTCAGTCTGACTGTTTAAAGTTTGTCTTTTTAAGGTAAATCAACTCCAAATCACTTATGGAAAAGAAAACAGCTGCTGTGTTGCTCTCCATGGGTGAAGTGTTTGGAGTGTTTTGCACACAGGCCACGCCCCCAGTCTGTGATGTCACAACAGGTGTCTTTAAACAACAGGTGGTGGAGATGCTGCGCCTAACGTCAGAGATGCTGCAGTATCTTCTCCATTTAAATTCAGCCTCTAAAAGTCGTGTGAAATGGCGTCGTTTGTGTGATGAAGTGGAAACTAAACCGACCTGGCTCAGCTGGTGTTACACCATATTGTGTGTGACTGCAGGGGGCGCTGTTGCACGGACGTTGTCGTATTTCTTTCGTTAAAACAGGTCAGTATTTTTATTTCCATATTAGACCACCTGATAAAAGAACTGCAGCGGTGTCGTGTCATGTCCAATCAGATGAATTGAAACCCAGGCCTTCTGTGGCGGCGATGACAAGAAATGATAGCGTATAGTATGAAGCTAACGTTCACGCATCTAAACAGATTTTAGCCTCAGCTATTTCCTGAAGTTTTACCAACCATAATGAGGCCCAGTGATTGACCGCAAATTGTCAAACTGTCCCCGACTCATCCTAAAGTGAGGCTTGATCCTCCAGGCGAACTCCCGGACAAACTGGTGGTGACGTTTCTCCCTGTGATTCTCCTCTTTCTGTGCCCACACTTGGGTCTCCATTTCCCTGTGTCCAGGCCCCAGGTGCCCTCTAGGTTCAAATCTGCACGTTTACTTCACATCAAACCATACAAAGAAAAAAACGCAGCAATGTTAAAACCACGTTCGGTCTAATCGAGGCATTCGACTCTTAATGACATCACTACAAGGCCACCAGCGGATGTAACATCGGGATTGACGAGGTTTCCTCCTCATTGTGCCGACACTACTTGAACGCAGCGTGAGCGATATGTTCAGTCTGTCCTTCAGTCTTTACAACAGGTCAGCAGTTTCTTCAGTTTCCGGGTGCAGGGTCACATTTTCTGATGGCCTTTGTTAGAAATAGTGACCTATTGTGTGCCGTGCCTCTGTTGACCTGCACCTGGAAATTTAGAAATACTCACATCTCATTGGCCTTTACCCCTCGCCGGTTATAAAGACTGAAGGATACCAGAGGAAAACTCTCGAAGGTTAAGTCACAAATTTGAACATGTGACCCTGCTGTGTCTGAAGTTTAAAAAATATTTTAACATTACCAGAGCTGCATCTAACAGTCTTTCTTTATTATCTAGGAATCTGCTGATTATTTCCGCGATTAATTAAATAATATTTTGTCTATTAAATGTCAAGAAAAAGTGAAAAATTCTTTCATAATTACCAAGAACCCAGAGACATTTTCAGGTTTACTTGCAGCACCCAGATCAGTAGTCACAGGTATTTATCAGCTCCAGCTCTGATCGGCTACGAACAGCACTGATGGAAATACAACACCCAGGTGGACACACCAATTTAAGCCCCTTGTGAGATGCAATGATGGGCCTCATACAAATACCGTCCATCTCCGCCCACCAGTGCTCGAATATCAATCCAGATTACGTCAGCACGGAGTTTGAAGGAGAGACTGATTTAGTAAGAGAGATACAAAACTACTGACCTGTTTTATGGCCCGTCTGTGACATCACAGGTGACACACCACTAAACAGATGTCTACTCACCTACTGCAAGAACTCTGTACACAGCTCTTGTTTACTGGCAGTAGAAAACTTCACACTCTATCACAGTGGTTCCCAACTGGTTCAGATGTCTCCTTAGTCATTAGTTCAAGGTCTACACAGTTTAATATACTCAGCGTCACACTTGTGTTTGGCCACGTCGTCGAGGTTGTTTGCTGTCTGTTAGTCACTCACTCTACAGCAGGAAACTGCACTTCAAAATAATGTGTGTTTTACAAAGTTGACACACTTGCGAGTCACTCGTGGTCCACTCATAACGCGTCCACAACCCACTTTTGGACTGCGACTCACCAGTTGGGAACCAGTTTTATCATTAATGACAAAGTCTCACAATTTAGAAACTCAAAGCAACAAATGTGACATTTCTGCTTGAGGAATGACTACATCATTTATTTAAATATCACAATAGTTTGCAATTAAATTTCTTTCAGTCAGTTTACCAACTAATTGTGTGGCTCTAATTAATAATTAATTAATTGGTGTGACAATATCCAGGCAACATTTCCTCCTGCTGTCACCCTAAAAGTAGAAAAATGCAAAAACAATGCAGTTAACTTTAATAGAAAACAAAGAGAACCAGTGCATTCTGGGTAAATAAAAGGGACTTAAACTGTCACGTCTTGGTCACAGAATCTGGTGTAACAGCAGAACTGAAGGAAACAGCACTTCAAAATAAAAGCTCTGTGCCAGAAATTAACTACCTGAAAATTAAGTGTGTTTTTTACAAACTTGACACGTTTGCGAGTCACTTGTGGTCAATTCAGAGTGGATCTGCGACCCTTTTTTGGACCACGACCCACCAGTTTGGAACCACTGCTGATCATACGTGACAAAAAAAGCAACAGTCTCACATTGAAAAAAAATTGAACCAGCAAATGTGACCATTTTTGCTTGAGAAATGACTCATAATAATTTGCGATTAATTTTATTTCGATCGACTAATCGTGCAGCTCTAATACCAAACACCACTTGTAGAAAGTGTGACGACATCCATGCACCAGTGCCTCCTGCTGTCACCTAAACGTAGAGGAATCCAAAAATTATGCCGTTAACTAGAGAACAAAGAGAACCAGTGCATTTTGGGTATATAAAGGGGACTTGGTCACAGACTCTGGTGTGACAGCAGGTCATGTTTTGGAGCAGCCAAGGATTTAAACACCTGTTTTCTCATCACAGACTGGGCTGTGACAAACGTACAAAACCCTCCGAACGCAGCAGCAGCAGCAGCAGCAGCAGTTTTCCGCCCTGTGATTGGTCGTTGAGCTGTGTTGAAGCCTAACAGCTGTGGTCACCTGCTCCCAGAGGAGATCCAGTCTTACATTGTGTCTGTTCTGTGATCGTAAAGAACAGTTGGTCCGGTCGCCGGCCCCGTAAATTTCACAGTGAGCGTGCGTGTGTGTGGGTTTGTGTGTGCTTGTGCGTCCGTGTGGTGAACAGTTTCTCCAGATGAGCAATATATCGGTACAGCTATATCACTGGAAGATGTTTCTTTTTGATTCTGACATGCTTGTAATTTTTTAGTGATTTAACTGTGTGGAGGGAAACAATGAGCAGGATGTTCAGACGGTGCACAACTCCATCTGAAGCATCTCTGAATGGGTCTGGGGACGGGACACAGCTCTTTATGCTTGAGTTAAAAAGGACATTTTTTTAAACTGGAGTATTGCAACTCATCTCTGTCATTGTGCGAGCCGGCTGCTGTAACCAGAGGGAATAAATGAAATGAGATGCCAGGTGTAAGTATTCCAGTATTTGAAAAAGTATTTATAGAATATGTACAGCTTTGGCAATATAATAAAGTTATCGCAAATAAAGCTCAGCGAAGTTCATCGTCCTTTTATGGAGAAAAAAAACACCTAACAACCATTCAAAGATTTAAGACTGGAGGAACTTTATTATTAAATATGCAAAATGCAAAACCGATCAGAGCTAAGTTTAATCAGGCTCATCACCGTGAGCACCTCTGAGCCTGATTGTTTCTGCATCAGGAAGTACATTCATAATGTCTGTTTTTAGGTTACATACCAATTAAATAAGGTGGGAGAGAAGAAGAAAATGCAAATTGTTTTTCAGTAACAGCAGATTGGAGCAAATCAATCACAAACTGGCCGTGTGGAAAAATGAGCACATTGTGCTGCTTGATGACATCATAGAAACAGTTCATGGGGATTTAAAGGATCAGTTTACTGCAATTACAAAGACTTACTCATCACTTAACCCTGTATCCATGGAGATAGTTTGGGATTTTGGAAGCTTTTTTTTTTGATTTAATGTGTGCTGCTTGACAACTTCCTGTTACTCTGGATAATCCATAGAACCCGCCAATAGTTTTACCAGGAACTTTTTTTGTTTGGTAAAAAGTAGTGAGATCTGTGGATCATCCAGATAATCTGAGCGTCATTTCTGAAAAGACGAGTCGCTGTTTAGTTTTTGGAGTGTGATTTTTCAATTCTTTGTGCACCATCGATAATATTCAGGTGTATGCAGGAGTTCCAAAAATGTTTTGTCACTGTCCGCTGAAAATGACGTTAGGATACTTTTTTTAAATGACTGCATTTCAGACAGAACTGCCAACTTGTTACACTCCGTTTCCATCTTCAGTCTCACATTACGTCCACTTAAACGTCCACTTTCAGGCCTTTTATACCAATGTATCCGCCTGAATCTTACATCATTTTAACCCTTTGAAACCTGGAGGGACATCAACTTTTTTTTTTTTTTTTTTTTTTTTTTTCTTGTGCTGCTTTCAGACAGCTTTTGTGAATATTTAAACCTTAAAAGGCTGAGCTAATTTGTGCAATTCCTTTTAAAAAATATGGGAAAAATGCAACAAACAACTTGATAAGAGATATTCCATAAATTGCAAAAAAAAAAATAGTAGATTTAGAAGATTATTTTAAAAAGCTAGGGGAAAACTATATTTATTTTTTTCAAATTTTCTTGGTTTTAATTTTCTCTTTTTACTAATTTCTTGCCATTTTGGGGGGGTCATTCCCACTTTTGTAGCTCATTGCCTTCATGCCTCTCATGTCCCTCAAATTGCAGAAAAGGAAAAAAAAAAGATTTAAAAAAATAATTAAAAAAAATAGGGGGGAAAAAAGAAAAAAAAGCTAGAGAAAAACTAATAAATAATTATTATTATTATTATTATTATAATTACACTTTAAAATTATAGGACATGATTATTTTAATTAACTTTCCACGTCATTTCCTTGTTTTCTTGTTTGTTGTGAACTTTTTTCTTTTTTTTTTTTTTTTAAACAAATGTTTTTAATTTTCTCTTTTTCCTACTTTCTTGCTATTTTATTGGGTCATTTCTTCTTTGGTTGCTTGTTGCCTTCTTACAATGTTTTTGAATGAAATCAAGCCAGTGTGCTCAGGTTTCAAAGAGTTAAGTCCAAACTGATGCGTCTCGTCTCACTGCTTGATGGCATTAGTCCCCTGCGCAGTCCATTGGATCGTCATGGTACCAAACTAATGACTCAGGTCAGTGTAGCAGGCGGGTGCAAACATTTGGACCCAGGCAGCATGACTCAGCACTGAGACGCACCAGCTGTGGGTAAGTTTAAATGAAGCCTAGTTTGAGGGGTCATTTCTGACATTAATCGTCTGTAGGTAATTCGCCTACCTTTGTGTTTTAGACAGATATTTTCAGAAATCGACCACAGGAAGTGAAAATGTCTTTTTCTGCCACAGTGAGTGTGTTTACATGCACATTAATTTTCCACTATAAGTCCGAATATGATAATATTCCAAAATTGATACAGGTCATGTAAACAGCATTATAAATTCAGATATTCCAAATTCAGACATGGGATATGCCAGTTTTAGGTGCCTTCTTTGGGCATGTTCACGGCACACTTGGGGATTTACAGCAGTTTACGGCCTCTTGCCTGTTTACAGTAGGCTCTGTGTGTTGTCATGGATACATTATACACTAAATAACCAACGGTTTGCAAGTGTGTCTGTGTTCTACTTTTTAATATTTTGACGCAACAAATGTCATGATAGGGCTCGTTAATCAGTGTGTGCACGGCTAACAAGAACGTTAGTGGAATATTCATTGTTATTCCCCATGTTAACAGCATAGATGAATACTTTCACTTTGAGAATCAGGGCAAAAAACTGAATATTTAGTGCATGGAAACATCCTCAGTGTGTGTAGACCTAATACCAAGAGTAGCTCCGATAAACCTTAGGTCGCTGTGGTGCACCCAAACATCAACACAACTTAGTCTTTTCCCTCAGTGTGGACTGTAGCTGGTTCAATGGGCTCCTTTAGTTGATCTGGTTTTCAGTGGGCAGCGACTGAATCCCAAACTTTGTGTTAAGCAGAGAAGCAGACGTGTCTTTGTAATTCAGTTCAACTGACCCTTTAAATTAACAGATACTTCGAACAACATACATACTGCGAACAGAATTCTACAGAATGAAGGAAGAGTCAAGGACACCACACTGTGTGTAGGCAGGAGGCACAGGGTTGAACAGCAGAGGTAGCACAGTACTGTAGTAGGAGATAAGAAGAAGAAACTTTGACGTGAGGGCTCTGTGTGAAATCACTCCCATGTTCACTGCTCTCTATATACACACACTCAGCACTTTACTATACACTGCAGTGAGCTCTAATGCCATCAGATATCATCATCAAACCAAATGTCAGACGTGATTATAGCTGTTAGACAGTCAACAGGGAGTCATCTCAAGCAGCCAGATCGAGAACTGAGAATAATGAACCAGCTTTAAAAACTCATACATTACATAATATAAACACAATGTGGCATTTTCAGAAAATGTATAAAACCCATTTCATTAAATTTAAGCTTATAAAATTTGTCACTATGACTGAATACAAACCACCTTTTTAATTTAAAAGCAAGGTGTCGTAAATAATAATAATCATTGCATTGAAGTGTTGCTTTAAGTTACATGTTTGAGAAGTTTCTGTCATCATTTAAAGTTTGCAGATATTGGAAAGTAAATTATTGTTGCTTAATTCATGATTTCATGCCTGACTCCTTCAGAGCCAGAGACTGAGCTCTCGACCTGTTGTCAGACACGTCAGTATCTTTGCACTCCGCCCTCAGCGCTTTAAGAGCAACATCTAGCTGAGCTCACAGTCTCAAGCCACCCAGCACTGTTTTCATTCCAGCTTTTTAAATTTGGCTGTGGAGCTTAAATGTTCCCGTGGACCGAGCTACGCAGTATCCGGAGGCGAGACATGACTTCATCCCAGTCCAGGTAGGCTCCCTCAAGGTGTCGCAACCTGTCAGGGCTGCTGATGTACGGCCTCCGTCCGTGCAGCAGGCGCCAGTTATCAAAGGTCACGATGTCGCCTGAAACAAGACAACACCCATAGATCAGGTACAAAGTTATGATGCTCGATTATGACATTTTTTCACAACATAATATACTATGACGTTTTTCATGATTTTTTCACGACATACTATACTATGAAGTTTTTCAGGATTTTTTCACGACATACTATACTATGACGTTTTTCATGATTTTTTCACCTCATGCTATACTATGACGTTTTTCATGATTTTTTCATGTCATACTATACTATGACGTTTTTCATGATTTTTTCACCTCATACTATACTGATGTTTTTCATGATTTTTTCATGTCATACTATACTATGACGTTTTTCGTGATTTTTTTTACGACATACTATGACATTTTTCATGATTTTTTCACCTCATACTATACTGACGTTTTTCATGATTTTTTCATGTCATACTATACTATGACGTTTTTCGTGATTTTTTTTACGACATACTATGACGTTTTTCATGATTTTTTCACGACATACTATACTATGACGTTTTTCATGATTTTTTCACGTCATACTATACTATGACGTTTTTCGTGTTTTTTTTTTTTACGACATACTATGACGTTTTTCATGATTTTTTTACGACATACTATACTATGACGTTTTTCATGATTTTTTCACCTCATACTATACTATGACGTTTTTCATGATTTTTTCACAACATACTATACTATGAAGTTTTTCATGATTTTTTCACCTCATGCTATACTATGACGTTTTTCATGATTTTTTCATGTCATACTATACTATGACGTTTTTCATGATTTTTTCACCTCATGCTATACTATGACGTTTTTCGTGATTTTTTCATGTCATACTATACTATGACGTTTTTCATGATTTTTTCATGTCATACTATACTATGACGTTTTTCGTGATTTTTTTTACGACATACTATGATGTTTTTCATGATTTTTTCACCTCATACTATACTGACGTTTTTCATGATTTTTTCATGTCATACTATACTATGACGTTTTTCGTGATTTTTTTTACGACATACTATGACGTTTTTCATGATTTTTTCACGACATACTATACTATGACGTTTTTCATGATTTTTTCACGTCATACTATACTATGACGTTTTTCGTGATTTTTTTTTTACGACATACTATGACGTTTTTCATGATTTTTTTACGACATACTATACTATGACGTTTTTCATTTTTTCACAACATACTATACTATGACGTTTTTCATGATTTTTTCACAACATACTATACTATGAAGTTTTTCATGATTTTTTCACCTCATGCTATACTATGACGTTTTTCATGATTTTTTCACCTCATGCTATACTATGACGTTTTTCGTGATTTTTTCATGTCATACTATACTATGACGTTTTTCATGATTTTTTCATGTCATACTATACTATGACGTTTTTCGTGATTTTTTTTACGACATACTATGATGTTTTTCATGATTTTTTCACCTCATACTATACTGACGTTTTTCATGATTTTTTCATGTCATACTATACTATGACGTTTTTCGTGATTTTTTTTACGACATACTATGACGTTTTTCATGATTTTTTCACGACATACTATACTATGACGTTTTTCATGATTTTTTCACGTCATACTATACTATGACGTTTTTCGTGATTTTTTTTTTACGACATACTATGACGTTTTTCATGATTTTTTTACGACATACTATACTATGACGTTTTTCATTTTTTCACAACATACTATACTATGAAGTTTTTCATGATTTTTTCACGACATACTATACTATGACGTTTTTCATGATTTTTTCACATCACTATACTATGACGTTTTTCGTGATTTTTTTTACGACATACTATGACGTTTTTCATGATTATTTTACGACATACTATACTATGACGTTTTTCATGATTTTTTTACGACATACTATACTATGACGTTTTTCATGATTTTCTCACATCATACTATACTATGACGTTTTTCGTGATTTTTTTTACAACATACTATACTATGACGTTTTTCGTGATTTTTTTTACAACATACTATGACGTTTTTCATGATTTTTTCACGACATACTATACTATGACGTTTTTCATGATTTTTTTACGTCATACTATGAAGTTTTTCAGGATTTTTTCACGACATACTATACTGACGTTTTTCATGATTTTTTCATGTCATACTATACTATGACGTTTTTCAGGATTTTTTCACGACATACTATACTGACGTTTTTCATGATTTTTTCACGACATACTATACTATGACGTTTTTCATGATTTTTTCACGACATACTATACTATGACGTTTTTCATGATTTTTTCACCTCATACTATACTGACGTTTTTCATGATTTTTTCACGACATACTATACTGTAACGTTTTTCATGATTTTTTCACGACATACTATACTGACGTTTTTCATGATTTTTTCACGACATACTATACTATGACGTTTTTCATGATTTTTTCACGACATACTATACTATGACGTTTTTCATGATTTTTTCACCTCATACTATACTGACGTTTTTCATGATTTTTTCACAACATACTATACTGTAACGTTTTTCATGATTTTTTCACGACATACTATACTGTAACGTTTTTCATGATTTTTTCACCTCATACTATACCATGACGTTTTTCGTGATTTTTTTTACAACATACTATACTATGACGTTTTTCATGATTTTTTCACGACATACTATACTATGACGTTTTTCTTTTTTACGTTTTTTTATGATACTTTCATGACAAACTATTCTGTGACTTTTTTTTATTATATTTTTGTGACAAACTATACCATTATGTGTTTTATGATATTGTTGTGACATACTACACAATGAAGTTATTCATGATATTTTTAGGTCCTTTTATCCTCCTTTGATGTTAAGGACCTTGTCCTTGTATACACAGTCCCACATGGGCTGGGACAGAGCTACATTGCTAACTTCTTTGTTAACGGTTTGCCTCCAAGAACACTGTGATCATGTGCTGCTGGTTTATTGGAGGTTCCCAGCGACAGCCAGAAGAATATCATGGATGCAGCCTTTATCAATTACACCCCATCCTATGGAACGCACCATCTTTAAATATCAGTGAAGCAAGCTCACTACATATTTTTAAAAGAAAGCTAAAAATGTATGTGTTCACTTTAGCCTTTAACTAGCTCTGACTTTCCTGATACAGGTCCGAAACTCTTTTGATGCTTTTACTTTCTATTTATGCTTCATGCTGCTGCAACTCTTTAAAAATCTTACTTGATTTTATGATTAGATAGTTTTGGAACTCTGTGGTTTTATCAATTAGTTTATCCATGTTTTAGATGTTTTAAAATGTCCCTTTATACTGAATTGCCTTGTCTGTTTGGGAACTGCTCATTGGTTCGACAGCCCATTGGTCTGACATCCCATTGTTCCAACCATATTAAACTCATTGTTCCGAAGTCCGTTCCGAAATCATCATGATGCCCTGTGGTTAAGGTCTGGTTAGGTTTAGGCACAAAAACCTCTTGGTTAGGGTCAGGAAAAGATCATGGTGTGGGTTAAAATGAAAAAGAAAGTGACAAACACATAAGCCGTGAGCCTGCTCCACCTCAAGCCAGTCGCGGCGCACCATACGCCTGCCACGAGCCGTTCAGCATCGCGGACAGTCGGACTAATGGGATGTCGAACCAATGACATGGACCCGACTGTTTTATGTCCATAATGTCTATTGTCATGTGAAATGTAAAACACTTTGTGCTGCATTTCTTGTATGTAAGATGCGATATTAATAAAATTTCTCAATATTATGTTTTCTTTATTTTTTGTCATACTATACCATAACGTTTTTTTTTTGATACTTTAATGTCATACTATACTATGATATTTTTCATGATTTTTTCACGACATACTATACTATGAAGTTTTTCATGATTTTTTCACGACATACTATACTATGAAGTTTTTCAAGACATACTATACTATGAAGTTTTTCATGATTTTTTCACGACATACTACACTATGAAGTTTTTCACGACATACTATACTATGACGTTTTTCATGATTTTTTCACGTCATACTATACTATGACGTTTTTCATGATTTTTTCACGTCATACTCTACTATGACGTTTTTTGTGATTTTTTTTACGACACACTATATACTATGACGTTTGTCATGATTTTTTAACGTCATACTATACTATGACTTTTTTCATGATTTTTTTACAACATACTATACTATGAAGTTTTTCACGATTTTTTCACGACATACTATACTATGACGTTTTTTGTGATTTTTTTTACCACACTATATACTATGATGTTTGTCATGATTTTTTAACTTCATACTATACTATGACGTTTTTCATGATTTTTTCATGTCATACTATACTATGACTTTTTTCATGATTTTTTTACAACATACTATACTATGAAGTTTTTCACGACATACTATACTGACATTTTTCATGATTTTTTTATGACATACTATACTATGAAGTTTTTCACGACATACTATACTATGACGTTTTTCATGATTTTTTAACGTCATACTATACTATGACGTTTTTCATGATTTTTTCACGTCATACTATACTATGAGTTTTTTCGTGATTTTTTTACGTCATACTATACTATGATGTTTTGCAGGATTTTTTCACGACATACTATACTATGACGTTTTTCGTGATTTTTTCATGTCATACTATACTATGACTTTTTTCATGATTTTTTTACAACATACTATACTATGAAGTTTTTCACGACATACTATACTATGACGTTTTTCATGATTTTTTAACGTCATACTATACTATGACGTTTTTCATGATTTTTTCACGTCATACTATACTATGAGTTTTTCATGATTTTTTCACGTCATACTATACTATGATGTTTTGCAGGATTTTTTCACGACATACTATACTATGACGTTTTTCGTGATTTTTTTTTACGACATACTATACTATGACGTTTTTCATGATTTTTTTCACATCATAGTATACTATGATGTTTTTCATGATTTTTTTTTACAACATACTATACTTTAACGTTTTTTGTGATTTTTTAACGACATGCTATACTATGACGTTTTTCCTGATTTTTTCATGTCATACTATACTATGACGTTTTTCTTGATTTTTTCACGACATACTATACTATGAAGTTTTTCATGATTTTTTCACCTCATACTATACTATGACGTTTTTCATGATTTTTTCACCTCATACTATACCATGACGTTTTTCATGATTTTTTCACCTCATACTATACTGACGTTTTTCATGATTTTTTCACGACATACTATACTATGACGTTTTTCAGGATTTTTTCACGACATACTATACTATGACATTTTTCGTGATTTTTTCACATCATACTATACTATGATGTTTTTCATGATTTTTTTTTACAACATACTATACTATGACGTTTTTCATGATTTTTTCCTGTCATACTATACTATGACTTTTTTCGTGATTTTTTTACGACATACTATACTAAGAAGTTTTTCTGGATTTTTTCACGACATACTATACTATGATGTTTTTCGTGATTTTTTTTATGACATACTATACTATGACGTTTTTTGTGATTTTTTAACGACATACTATACTATGACGTTTTTCCTGATTTTTTCATGTCATACTATACTATGACGTTTTTCATGATTTTTTTACGACATACTATACTATGACGTTTTTCATGATTTTTTCATGTCATACTATACTATGACGTTTTTTGTGATTTTTTCACAACAAACTATACTATGACGTTTTTCATGATTTCTTCACGACATACTATACTGTGACGTTTTTCATGATTTTTTTTTACGACATACTATACTATGACGTTTTTCATGATTTCTTCACAACAAATTATACTATGACGTTTTTCATGATTTTTTCACGACATACTATAGTATGACGTTTTTCATGATTTTTTCATGACATAGTATATTACAGTGTTTTTCTTGATTTTTTTCTACATCATACTATACTATGATGTGCTGCATGTCTTTTATGTGCTATGTGTAAGTGCTATATAAATAAAGTTTATTATTATCATTAATATTATATTTCTGTCAACACACTATAATATGACTTTTTTTAATAATATTTTCATGTCACAGTATTCTATGACATTTGTTATGGTATTTTTACATCATACCATGCTTTGACATTTTAGATTTTTTGAAGCATATTATACCACGACATTCTTATTTTTATGAAATACTATACAATGACTTTTCTTAATTACATTTTGAGGGTATACTATCCTGTGACATCTTTCATGAATTTTTTATGACATACTATGTAATGATGTTTTTCCCAAAACAATGTAACACTACTCTGTGTGATAAATAGTTTTTTTCTTTTAAAAATGTCATAGTACAGCATGCCATTTGAATATCCTAAAATATTTATTGGTACAGCATGCAATGCAAATTTCATAAAAAATGTCACAGTATAGCACGTATAAAAAATTTTGTTAAAAACATGGACAGTACAGCTGAGATGGCCCCTGAAGTGCTGAATTAGTTGTGGTTTACCAGTGACAGTCACAGTGTCCAACAGTGAAATTTTTTGAAAAGTTCTTTGGTGTAAGGCTGGCACTAGTTAGGGAACAACGACAAACTTGTTTGAAGTATCTCAAGGACGCATCATCAGGATGGATGCTTTTCAACATGGAGGCTCGAGCCCTGAATGCTGCTGTCGATACGCCGTCTCCCTACTAATGGCACCATCCTGCTACACTTTGTTGTCCTTAATGTCTTGTACAATATTGTCACATCAAGTCTGTCGCTTGATGCTGCAGACTGTGTGCTGAGCAGTGATTATTTAGAGTGGGTCACACCACACTTTGAGGTAATTTGATTCGGGTCACAGTGACATAGACGACTCAGATGTCACTGTGACCTTGATAATGACAAAGATGTTGCTGTTCATCACTGTTATCAGTTCATGTTCTGTCTACTACAGAGTTTTGGTATTCTTAACTGTGATTTGAGGGCTTTACAGATATGTTTTTGTCATATTTGTTATGCCCTATTGGGGAAGTTTTGAGAGGCGCACACTGACCTGGGTTCATGATGTAAGTGACCACGTTCTCTGGTCGGTTCATGATGTCCACATAGGCCCTCAGTGCTCTGTAGAAGGGCTGCACCTGATGCAGGGGGACGTCCAGCACCGAATCTCTGGTGGCGTTGTTGTAGTTTATCCTCAGAACTCGACCCTCGGGATTAACGCTGCTCAGAGAGGAGGAAGGACAAAGACTAAATAACATGACTCATCAGTTTTGAGCTGAAAAAAGTTGTTGATTTATGAGATGCTTAACAAAAAATGAAATGGCAACAACTGTGATAACTGATAAATCACTGAAGGCAAATATCAAGCAAACATGTGAAACTCACTTGTAAGGCTGCAACTAAGGATTACTTTTATAAAATATTTATTATCATTGTTATTATTATTATTATTATTATTATTATTATCATCATTATCAGTAGTAGTAGAAGTACTGTGGTATAATCTTCATTTGGTACATTAAGTGTCAGAAAATATTGAGAAAGAAACTGAGGTAATTTGTTTAATGTCCAAAATAAAAGATACACAGTTTAATATCACAGAGGTGTACTTAAATATTCACTTTCGAGTAGCGATGTGCACGACTAACTGTTTGAACATTGCTACCCTCATTTGTTGGTACCAGAAATACTAGTGGGTTAAACTTATTATTAAAATTATTATTATTTTAAGTGATTGCGTTCACTCAATGAAAATGTCGTTATTTCCTAAAGATTTATTTTCCTAAAAAATTTTGTATTCAATAAATCTTTTTTGGTAACTTTTGTTTGGTGAGTCGTCATGTTTTGTTAGATAACATGCAATGTTATGATGATGTGCTGCACATTTCCATGGCATTTAAAAGATGATTTGGTTAATGAGAAATGTGATTAACAACATCAGATTACTCTTATAATAAACAAAATCTTTTCTAGACAATTTTTAACCTCATAAATCATTAATTTTAAGTGTTTTTTTAATTTTAGACAAGACGATGAAGTTTAACATCCCTACATTTAAGAAGCTCAAACAATAGTTTTATGCATTTCTTTTTAAAATATCTACTCATACTATGAATTAACAAAACTGTTGCAGATCATTTTTCTGTTGCCTGATTAAACTACTGAAAATATTAATTTGATTCCTGCCTTTTGCCCATAAAATATTTGAAAGGCATAATTTATTACAAGGGCATGATTAGTTGAAAAGATTATATTTGATCACATCAATGCTCAAGGCAAACTAGGTGGCCAAAAGTATATGGACATGAACATTACACCCAAATGTGGATGCTGAACATCTAATTCCAACATAGTGATTATGATTCTGCAGATATAACACTCTTCATGGTTTGGACATAATACTTCTGAACAGCAGATGGCAGTGTCCCATTTCAAATCACAAACACAAACTCCACTGCATATTTCTCTTAAAATGCAAGTCAATACAATTTTAGCGAGGTCTGATCTTTGCTTCACTCAGAGATGGTACGTGTGTGTATGTGTGTGAGAATTAAAACAACAACAGGTTATCTGACAGCTCATCTCCACTTACTCGATGATGCACTTCTTGGACTGCAGCATGAAGTCACAGTAGTCCGTCCCCGTGTCGGTGAAGTCCACATGGAGCGAGGTGAGCACCCTGAAGGCCTCTGGGTCTTCTCTCTGCAGCAGCTCGGCCATGTGGAAGCCGTCCACCACCTCGCTCTCCCCTCCCTCCTCGGCCTGGTTGATGCAGTGCAGAAACTGCACCTACAGCACACACATGCCGCACAAATGCCCGTTTTACAACTCTTGCAGCACGAAAGCCAAATGCCAGCAGTTGAAACAAACTTATAAAAGCAGCACATAAATGCATAAGTGATACCATATCTGTTGAGTGCAGCTTGATCCTCATAAATAGACTGTATAAGTCAGATTTTACTCACTCCAGGTGCAAAGTGCAATGCAGGGTAGTCTGTATGGAGACTGAGCCTTCCTGAAGTGTAGGCCACATTGTTTGCCATGTATTTATCCTGGACCTGCCATGTGTGCCTGGAGACGGAGATAACATTCATTAATAAACTCCATGTTAATTATTTAACTATGGATTTGGAAGATAAGCAGCGACAATTAGGCTGTGTGGAGAAAAAGATGAGATGACATGAACTTTGCAGGGATCCCTGAGGGGGGAACTGGGCAGCAGCGCAGGAATGCTTAGTCTGTAGTCTCTGAAGTAGATACTTCATTTAGATGCAGAAGGAGTCGAGCACTAATGAGGTAAAGTTATCTTCCATGTTCTGTTTGCATGCCTCGTTTGGATGCCCGACTCGTAAAACGGTCTAGTTTCTCTGATGGCAGGACTTCAGCTTTAGTCTGCAGTGTCTTTACTTCCAGCAGTATGAGCTCATCCGCTGGCAGTGGAAAAGCTTTACGCTCCAAACCTCTGTTCTGACTGAGTGCACCAGGTAATTCCTCTGGCTTAAAAAAGCTGGAATGCTCTTAGGTTGTTTTCTCCGTCTCTGTCCTCAAGTAATCAGCAGTGCAGTAAGTCAAAATGATGAACTCTGGTGTGATGAAAGGGCCAACACACTCTCTGTAAGCTTCTCCATGGAAACAAAATGAACCAAAGCTACAGATAATTGACTAGTGGACACATTTTCCTAAACATTAATGTTGTAAAGTGAGAATCTGAGAACTTCTTTCATCAGAATATCTAGCTGATTTTTTCCCCGATTCCCTGGAAAAAGGATGTAAATAAAAGCTCTTTTGTACTTAATTTTTACTAATAACACTCTCTGGGCTCTGCTCCAGCTAAAACATGATCAGTGGAAAATTCAGCAGTTCAAGATTTAGTGGGGAGTCAGATTATTAAACAGTGGCTTGGCTGAGGACAAGAGAAAAACGGATGAACGTCAGAGAGTCTTACCCATAGAATGTCAGCCTGAGATAGCCAATCCTCTCAGCAAGTCTCGCCACTTGGCCTTGCTCTGCCGGAGCCCCCTTCAGGTATACGATGCCAACCCGACGCAGGGCCAAGAGCCAGGCCAGCGCCGCCTTATCGTCATGGAGGACTTCCTGGTAGTCAGCCGTGGGAATGTGCAGTTTGGAGTCCCAGTAATAACGCTCTGAAACGAAAAAAGAGGACACGGAAGGAATGTCATCTAAGCGGAGATTTACATGCATACAGTGGTTTCTGTTCGGGTTTTGTTTGTCTGACAAGAAATAAGCCGTGTGTCTGCAATGCATCAACATGAAGCTTTTCCACCCAACAGTCTGTCTTTGTCCTGTCCTGTCGCTGCTCTGTTTAACAAACAAACGCTGCACAACCAGAACAGAGCTGCTCAGTATCATAGCAACTTTATCAGATGTTACATTCCTTTTTTTCTTCTCCACATTGTCTGTTATAAAACTTGTGTTAACCTCTTGCTGAATGAGTGCATGTCCTTTTTTTATTAATGCACATTCACTCCACCACATAAATAAATCTTTACAACTGTTTCATCTAACAGAGGATATTGGCAGGTATTTGCACAGGCATGAATGATACCCACTAGCAAAATTCACACAAGTCTGAATTCAAAGATAAGTCCCTCTTCAGACTGATGTTTTGAAGTTATACAAATACCAATATTCAGTTTTCCACACAATAAGAGAGAGAAAACTCTGTAAAGGGGCTGGAGGCAGATCTACTCTTTCTACTCCATTGAGAAATTTGCAGTAAATTGTGCTTTGCGCTTTCTCCAGCGCTGCTCACATTAGGTTGTCTGGTGAAAAAGCAGTGCGTGTCAAGATGGCTAGCTTTGGTGTGAAAAGAAACATAGTGCCCAAAGAATGAGTCCTAAAACCCATTTATGAGTTAGACTTCCCTCGTCTCAAAGTCAATGGGTTTTTGGTTAGATGCCCACAATAAGGTCTGTGGTTGACAAAACATCAGTAAATACCCCACTCATGAATTCTGAAGCTGTTGTTAAATGAGACAACAGAACGTCAGTAAGCCGAACATGGCTTTACAGCCTCGATGTGGTGGCCATGTTAAGTCATGCAACTGTTTGTTTACAGCCTAATGTTAGCTTTTTACCTCTGGTGACTGCATTTAGGCTTCAAAATCATAAAAGTGGTGTTAACTTGTGAGGATTATCTTGCTGAACAAAACGTGTGAGACATTAAAGAAGAGAATTTACAATCTGACCACCTTGTAAACATCTCACACGTTTTTTTTGTTCTTGGTTTTTTTTTTTGTGTGTTGGTTGTTTTGTTCTGTATATTGGTATGTACGATCAATTTACTAGTCTTTGCTAGACTGTGGAAACAGAAGACTTAAACTTTGCTATTTTAATGTACATGTATATATTTCGACCTTGGAAGGGAGGGAAGGGAGGGTTCAGGGTGGGACACGTCAACTGTTACTCTGCACCTTTTCCTTTGAATGGAATAATTAAAATAAAGTCTAAAAAAAACCCATGGAAGTATCAAAGAGGTTTATTTGCCACAGAACTTTCTGGAATAACCCGAGCTGCAATATAAAATAACAAAACAAAACCTTTTGGCGAGGGAGCCAGGGCAGCGCTAACTTCTGCATTATTCATTCATTCATTTTTTCCGTAACCATTTATCCTCCTGAGGGTTGTGTGGGGGCTGGAGCCTATCCCAGCTGACACCACCATCACCAATTAACCTGCATGTCTTTGGACTGTGGGAGGAAGCTGGAGTACCTGGAGGAAACCCACACTGACACGGGGAGAACATGCAAACTCCGCACAGAAGGGCTCCTCCACCCTGGGTTCAAACCAGGAACCCTCTTGCTGCTAGGCGACAGTGCTAACCACTACATCACCATGCCGCAAACTTCTTCTGCATCAGCCTACAAGAAAACTTTATCCCGCAATTCTCTGTTGAAGAGATTCAGCCGTACATGTTTAAGCCTCAGTTAGACCCAAACTCAGTTGAGGAATCTGTCGTGCACCAACATCGGGGACTAGCAGATGTACCAAAACGAGAAGTATAGTTAGCATCTTTTGTTTCAAAATGTTGTTTGTTAGCTTGTTAGCTTCTAGGCTATGGGGCAGTGGCTGAGATAGCATTAGTGCTTAGGAAATGCTGTCATAACTTTCACTATGCTAATTCAAACTCTGCCCTCTGTACTGAGGAGTCTGCTTCGCGCTGACGGTTTCATGTTTCTTTGTCGGTGTTGAGTCTGTTCCACCGTCGATATGTGTTTCCGGTATTAGACAGAGAAGGATTTCATGCATCGCCCCCTTCAGTACAGGAATATGGAAACACTGATGCAAGTCAGTGTAGTCAAGGTCAGACAACCTTTTCCTTAAGGGATGTCTTTGCTATCATTTAGCAGGCTAACAATCCTTAACTATGTGACATATTTTGTGGATGATTCATATTATATTCAATGCATATTAATAACAGTACAGAATGCACTGTACAATTAACAACTTGTGTAATATGAGCGTGAGCAGAGATGACTTTTCATGATTCTCTTAACTTTTTTTTATCATCATACATACATATTAGGCTTCTTCTTTAAGTGTTTTCTTCTCCCTGATGCTATGCCAGCCAACTGATGTTTTAGAGAACATAAAGATAATAAAAAGACACATTTTTGAGTAAAGTGGGGAACCATTATGTTTTCACTTAAGACACCTGCATCGACATCATCCCACTGTTCGATTCAACTGGAAAAAACTGGACCAGAACCATCCAGGTGTGCAGCAGGGATGAGCTCTAGAGCATTACTTTATACTTTCCATTGACACACATCTCTACTTTTAGGACACATTTTTTTCCGAGATGGCGGAGAGGAAGTTGAATAATGTCCGGTAAGTGCTCTGTGGTGTGCTACGGGCAAAGAGGCTCAAGTCAAATAGTATGAGCACATATTTTCTATTTCAATGAGTAGCTGCAATTTTTCAGGCTTAAAATGACACTGAATTTTGAAGATGCTAGCAGCAGTATGCCAGATTTTATTTTGCTTTGTGACAAAAAGGAACAACTTTGTGACAAAAAAACAATTAATTCCCAACTTCATCTTTGGTCTCCCGTGTCTTTCATTTGAAAATGTTGCAGCTTGCCACTGTATGCGATAGTGTACGCACCTTAAGATGAATAGCTCTCTGAGAGAAATCAGCCCGTCTCTGTTAGACAGACAGAAGTGGAAAAAATCCTCCCACTGCTCTCCACCCAGCTGGCTCAACTCCTTTTTCCATGCAGCCTCTCTCCAGTGACTTCCACAGAAACAGCTGCTAAGTACATTTGCGGGAGGAGGAGGAGAGTTTAGCTGAGGAGATTGTGTACCTGTCTGATGTTTGTGTCTCTTTTCGGTGCCCACCAAACTTCAAAATAACTTTCCAAATGGCTGAATCACAAATACGTTACAAGGCTAACGCCAGCAGGGGACGGACACCCAGCAAGGCGAGCATGCTGAACTTCATGCATAATTTATCATCCTCAAGTGTCTGAAACGTTAAAAGACAATGTGACTGTTCGCTCTGAAGGACGTAAAGATTTACAGTTGCAACAGACCGTTGAGGAATTTCACTGCCTTGTTTTTTTTAAGAGAGGGAGGCACAAAGCACACTCAAATGCATCATCAGTCAGCAACACAGTGACCATCATGACTCGCAGACCTCCCTCCAGGCTGTTGTCACAAATGATCAGCCTCCAGCTGCATAGCTCAAAAGGGTCAGGAACCCCCTGCTTGTTAAAACTTGTTAAGAGGGCAAAGGGGAAGACAGGCAGAGAGTCAGAAACTGGGGCAAAGGTCAAGCCTGAATGTTACAATTGCTCCTGTGAAACTGGACCTGGATGTCTCGTATAGGCACAGCGGTGTTTCAGCTCCACGGTTTAGGGTGTCGCCCGTGACAGAGAGGCTACAGCGCTGGTCGCAGAGCGCATATACATCAGCTGTGCAGTGCTGGCTGCAGTTCAGCTCAAATCTCATTGTGAACACGCTCACTGCTGTCGAGTGAGCTCACACTGAGCCGGTCGGGTCGACCAAAAGAATTTGCATGAGTATCTGCCTTCTAATCATGTAATCAGCTCCTCATATGTGCTTGTTTTTTTAACCGGGGGACTAATTACAAACCTTAGATGTGATGGATCACATCTAGTCTCTTGTCAGCTCACACTGGCAGCAAATTAATGAACAAATAAGAGCCTCATCACCCGACCTGCTGTACATACAAATCAGGTCAGATTTAGAGCCAATAAAACAAAATTCATTTATTTAAGAAATTCACCAATTTCAAATACTTTAGAGATCCCCTGTGCTTCTACTCCACTATGTCTCTGAAGAATACTCTTCTCCTCTGCGAGCACGCAACAGCTACATATAATCTAGAGCTGCCCCTCAACAGTCAATCAAACATTAGTCGACCAGAGAGGTCATTACTCGGCAAGATTTTATTGGTCACTTAGTCGCAGAAAAAACAAAACAAAACGTGAAACTCTATTAGGAGCTGCGCCTTGTCAAATTAAATCAAAACCTTTATGGCTGGACCATGTGGGAATTTAATGTGAAAGGACAGACACAGGAAGTGTCCACGCTCAGCAGTCAGACAGGAGTCAGGTTAATTTCCAGGGCTGGTACCTGCGGTTATTCCACAGGCTAGTTAATAACATGCCGGGCAGGAAATCCAAAGTGTGGGATCATTTTGAGAAGGTGAAGGACGAACCCAAGGTGATATGTAAACTCATCTTCATTGGTCGACTACAAACATGACGTATCATGTGAAACATGGAAGTAGCTACATGCCCATTAGCCCACAGCGTCATTAACAGGCGGCTCGCTCAGTGTGTGACGTGCACTTGGAGATAAAATATAGGCCTATATTAATGAAGGTTCATTAGTACGGTTTGTATTTCTCTGTAATGTAGCACAGTGTTAACAATGTTACTGATACTACTCTTTCTCACACCTTCAACTCAAACCACTGCGTTGCCCTGCCAAAAATATATCATTTAATAATTAAATTAATATCGTAAACATGCGGGTGACTAGTCGACTTATGGCCCTATTGGTCGGTAGGGAAATTCTTCGTCAGTAGCAGCCCTAATATCATCCATTTACTAAATACAATGTATTGTATCTTTGGTATTTGGCTTGTAAGACTTTGGTCTTGCTGGTTGTTAAGAGGATCTGATTGTGCCTGTATTTGTCTGTTGTGTTCTGCTTTGTGCTATGTTTCCTTTATTCATGCTGTATCATCTTACATGCGATTTTATGTTGTTTAGTCTGCATTTTGCACGTCTTAGAATGTAGCATATATGTTAGTGAGCACTCCTTGCTTTCTAGCTGCTGTCCAGTACAGGCAGCTGCAGACTCAGAGCCAAGGTGAGTCTGAGTGAGACAGAGGGAGCTCCCCGGAGAAAGAGAGGCTTTGTCGGATCAGGCTCAGAGACAAGGTTATCATCTACCTTCTGCTTTGAAGTGCTCAATTTACAGCTAACAGCAACTTAACTAGTCTCTGGATTTTGGTTGATATTTACGGTCAGTTGCTGTTGCTGCAGCAATGTTGTTGCACATTTCCTATGTTTCCGACATTTTTTTGATTATGTGATATCTGAAAGTCTCTCAAAACTCTCAAACTCTCCAAAAAAGGAACGAGTAATTGAATCGGGTACAGCCCTATTACATGTTAATGCATTTGTAGTAGTGATGCAGTAATGTATTTGAATAAACACTCTAAAAGGGGCTACTCTGATAGGAATTTTTCCTTTTGACATTTTACTGATAATATTTCCGTATACTTCTGTACTCTCACATTGTTTTCAGCCACAGTAGGCAGCTGTTTTTTTTTTACTGAACAAGCTCTAAAAGAAAACACTGTAGAATATCTGCTCAGCACGAAACAGCACACAGGCAAAGTTAGTGACTAGCTGGTGAACATAGTGGAGCATTCAGCAGCTCTAGCATCACATATTTCCCACGGGAAATAAAACAAAAACATATTTAAAGACAGCGATTATTACTGGATGATTATTATTATTATTAAATTATGAGACATTAATATTCAACAATTGGCCAGACACAAGACTCTTAATGAGTGATAATGTTGCTCCTTAACTGCTGGATGTGTAAATTAGCTGCTGTTTGTGAAGTTCACAAACAGTGTGTCAGTGTTGTGTTTACAGCTTGTTTCCACTGCTTGTTATTGCAGGTTTAAGTTAATTTGCTCATTTGTGTAAACCCACTGCGGTTTCCAGAGGACAGACTATGCCGGTTGTGTGCTTGAAGGGAAGACTCTGACAGTCTGACAAGATAGTATATGTGCATAATCCCCTCTCCTGTTTCCCCCTCGGTCGTGGTCTGCTACAGTGGCTTTTCCAGATGAGGAAACCTGAAGCCGCGGCTCCTGTGGCTGTCAGGCAGCTCATGGCAGTTTGGCTCTCCCCTCACTGTGCTCTGTTTAAGCTCGGAGGGCTGCGTCGCTCTCCTCTGCAGCTGGGAGCGCCTTCAAAGCTCTGTTTGAATCACTGCAGTTATCCAGAGAGCTTTTGTTTTGACTTGGTTAAGTTTTATCACAGAGCTCAGATCAGCTCACTTCAATGGGCCGTCTGTGGAATGCACAGCGGAGGGCTCAGAGCCAGATGGCCAGAACAACACTTGCTTTTTTTATTTTTTTTATAAAGTATCGGCTTTATAAATTAGATTCAAGCTGTTGTTAATACTAAAAGCATATTTTAGAGATTGTACTGAAATAAAAAATAGCTCTGATTTGAGCCCCAAATATCCTGTTCTTGATACCTGATTTTTGAGATGTTTCAGTGTAAAAAAAAAAAGAGAAACCAACTATATGTACTCAAGTACTGTACTTGTGTAGAGATTTAAGGTATGTTTTCCTCACCTGAGTGTGTCTATAAGATATCATTTTATACTTCCTCTAAACTTGAGTTAGAAATACACTCTTAAATTCACTTCATTTATTCGACAGCTGCAGTTACTATTTACTTTACAAATTAAGATTTTACATACAAAAAAGGGCTGGGCCGTATGACAACTTTATATGATATGTCAATATATTTTCAAGCAAGATATACATTTAGACAACACTGTTTATATCGATATAGGGTCAAGTTGTGTTACGTAACACATAGCAGTGTTCTCCATCAACACTCAGAGACCCAGAGCTGCTCCTCTGTTTAATCTGTCTGTTAATTAGTCTACAGTGTGACATTGGTCTATGTGTTGCACGAGCTTTTATTGTGAAAGGTAAGAACTGAAGACGTGAAGTTCATGCACTGCTGCTGACACCGTGGGAGCCAGTAAAGAGTTTGCTGTCTTAGTTAAAACTTCTTTGCCTCTGTCATAAGTATGGGTGCAACGCTAGCTAGCAGCAGACCTGTGACGATGATAGCATAGCGGACCTGCTGATGTCCCGTCTGGTGAACAGTGCTGCAAAACTAGAAGGGCTCGAGATAGTGAGTTCCGCTGTATTGATTAGGTGTTTGTGTGTGACACAGACAGCACATGAGCAGTCTAGGAGCAGCAAAGCAGTTTGCCTCTAAATGACACTAGAGCGCATTAGAGATTCTCAGCATGGTTTTCTTACTACATGGCTGTTTTGGTACAAACATTTACCCACCTGTGTGGCGCATAGCCTTCTGAGATTTACTCACCAAACTGGGGCTGCAGCCGTACATGTTTTAAGGTGTACTGTGATATAAAATTTGACAGTTATCATATCGTGTACATTTGCTTGTTTATGATATTGGGAAAAAGGCAACTGGACAGAGGAGCTCACCTTTATTTTACAGATTTTTAAAGGGGAAAATATACACATACTTGCATAAAGAAAATGCTAATAATGATAGTGTAATACCGTGAAACCATGACATTATCTGAGACAGCTATCGTACCTTGAAGATGTCATACCGTTGCAACCCTACTCCAAACAGAAAATCTACCTGCATTTTGCGCTTGGTGGGTGTTAATTTTAGCCCCTGTGTGTAGCAGTGTATTTTTCTGCAGAGACTCTGCCTGTAATTTTTTATTTTTCCAATTATTTTGCTGTGTTAGGGACGTTTCTTGGCATTTCTGCACGGTGAAATGGTTGGCAGGTGTAGTTAGGCACAAAAAAAATTGTTCCTTCTTGAAACTGCTCCCAACAAGGTCTGTGGATTATCTTGAGTAATCAGTTCATGATTTCTGAAAAGAGAAAATGCTGTTGAGTTTGAGGAATTTTTGGTGCTTTGAGCACCACAACCTGAGTGCCATCTCTTTCCATTATATTGGAAAGAAGGCTGATGTCTCTACAGCTGATATCTCCAATGCTCAACAATTCAAACAATCTAGACTGATAAGCAGCACTACAATAAGAGGAAAAATATCTTCTTCTTTCGGCTGTTCGTCTTAGGGGTCGCCACAGCGAATCATCTGCCTCCATCTAACCCTATCCTCTGGATCCTCTTCTCTCACTAGGGCTGTGACAATAACCGCATCACCGCAATACCGCGGTCACATGATACCTACCGCGGTGAAGAGGTCATCACCGCACAAAAATAAATAAATAAATAAATAAATAAAAAATAAAAAGCTGATTAATCATGGCGGCAGATCTGGTTCCCAACCCAAATGTTAAAAGAATACTCCGACGATTTGGGAGTTATGCCCTTTCGCTATCATTTTCATATTGAGACAACATGATGGCTATCGTTTTTGTGTCTGTACTTCCAGTGGCTGTGTCTCAGCAGTTAGCATTGGGGTCAGTACATCCGGCGCTGTGATCCGCGGAGGGATACACCGGTGAGCAGGCACAGACGTAGCCTGTAAACAAAACTCAGCTGTTTATTTAGCCTAGCGATATCTCTGGACTATAGTAGCTGCAATGGACGACTTTGAACGCGATTTTGAGGAGTTCCTTGTAGCGGACACAGATCCAGAGCCATACCTGTTTGAGCTGGAGCATACAGATGAGGAACTCCCAGGTGTTGGATGCTGAGCGGGCGAGAAGAGAGGCTGAATCCTCCGGAGCGGCGGAGCAGCAACGGGCCGAGGGGAGACGGGAGGTCAGGGGAGGACTGGTGGTGTAGCTGCAGGGCTAGCTAACATATTCCTACAGAGGTGGAATCATTTTGCTGCACAGAATGGGATTCGGTGCTACCATCGTTGGGGAGATATATCATCAGGAGGAAAACCACCGCAGAGAGTGCATCACAAGGAGTACGACATCTATTGCACGTCTGTCCGTCCTGGAAGAGGGATCCCTCCTCAGTTGCTCTTCCTGAGGTTTCTACCGTTTTTGGGTTTTTTTTGGGGAGTTTTTCCTTATCTGCTGCGAGGGTCATAAGGACAGAGGGATGTCGTATGCTATAAAGCCCTGTGAGGCAAATTGTGATTTGTGATATTGGGCTTTATAAATAAAATTGAATTGAAATTGAAAACTTTGCAGCAATCGCAAAGTTAAACTGGAAAAAAACGCCCAGGCCTGCAGGAGCTGATGGACAGCCTTCAGTCGAGTGAGTAATATCGTCCGTGTCGTGTCTTTGTTCGCTTTTACCGAGTGACCTAGTGTACCTGTCCCAGAGCCAGCTGCAGCTGTTGCTCACCGTTGTATCCCTCCGCGCTGGACGTAAACACACTATAGTTCATGTATCAAACCTCTTCTAAAACGACTAAAACAGACTCTCGTTTTTTGAATTACTGTTTAAACATGTTTATTTTAAATGCACGTGCTGAAATGCCAGCTTCAGGGTTTCTGATGTATCACTGTCACACCGCGGTGATACGTCTGTACCTCTGTCACCGCTGTGAGAAAAAATACATACCGTCACAGCCCTATCTCTCACACCAACTGACTTCATGTCCTCTTCCACTACATAAATCTCCTCTTTTGTCTTCCTCTAGGCCTCTTGCCTGGCAGTTCCAACCTCAGCATCCTTCAGGGTGAACAGTCCCTTTAACAGCCAAAACCTGCACTGGCCACAGATATTTATTTCTAGACGTTCAGTTTCTTCTGGAAGGCTAGACAATATATTTAAGTGACTAAAGAAGGTGAACGTGCTTTAAATATAAAGAAGGAAATGTTGGTGTAGTAATAACAGGCCTTCATAAAATGTTTTAACTGTGAAGTTACAAAATAATCCTATTCTTACCACACCTATGAGTCCAGACGTTTGAAAAATAATCAACAGAGCTGCAAGAACCTCACTCCACCCTCCACTAATTCGACAAACACACCTTTATCTATGAAACATACCTGGATGACAGAGCAGCCAGCCTCTGCGCTCCCAGTTTGGAGGAGACAGAGTGAGCAGTGTTTCCTCACTGGAGAGCTGCAGGCCCTCCACACACACTAATCCAAACACAACTCTTTCTCCATCAGCAAGATTAGCTTGCCCAAAAATCTACTGAGCCTTGCAGTAGTTTGTCAAATAATGTCCCTTTTGCCAACTTGTGCTCAATGCTCTCAGTATTATTCAAAGCACCAAGCAGGAGGTCTGGCTTGCCAGGGAAATGAAAAATCCAATCATTATAATCACCGAGCTTTCCATGCAGTCTGATGTAAAAGGTGTTGAAATTTCAAGAGATGACAAAGAGAAAGGGTTTAACCCAAATATAGTTGATCCGTGAAGGAATTACAGGAATACACTGTGAAAAATAAACTGTGTATGGGTGAAGAATGGTGAAATTCGTTGATAGGAGGCCTAATTTCCCCTGAAAGTGACATCTGATATGTGGGAGCTTTGGCTGACCATTATTTTTGACAAATCTGAGCTGTTAAATTCATCAACGGTTCATTAAAGCACACAACACAATGATAAAAGCCACTTTCGACAAATTAAAACACTCAAATGGTTTAGATGCCTCAAATTCCTCGCAAGCTGATAACACACCAAATGCTCACGTGTATGTAAGCATGTGTTCACAGAGACGGTTCGGCTGAAGCTGTAAATGGCGTGTGAAGTTACTGTCAGGTTCAGAAAAAAAAGTTTTTCCATGGATGGACCTCCGCTGCTATGTTTCCAGGAGCCTTTTCTGTCAACTGACGAGTGATGACATAGAAGGCTAAATTCAGACCAGATGGCAAAGGGGGAACACCAGCCAGACAAGGAATTGACAAATCAGCTGCTACTTGGCTGAGTTATAGAATCGGTCAGCAGACTTAATACAGAAAAGTCCAAAGTCAGCTGAGACTGTTTAGGAGAGCCAATCAGTCAGGAGGTTTACTATAACTGTCCAATGGAATACTTACTGATGTATTACTGTAGGTACTCAAAACAAGCACACAGCAAATTACAAAGAGAACTGGGCACCTGTATCTGTGCAGGTATGTGCAGATCAACTAAACCAATGTTATATTATGTTGAGTTGTGTACTAACATTATCCCAACCTTTTCAAAAATGTTCAAACCCAAAGAAATCTGTCATTTGGTTACCGTTGCCGGTCAGTGGCACCAGTGGCCCTTTGCGTTGTCTGTCAGATAGATTGACTTTTTAGATCTTGGTTGTTTTTAACTGAAGTGATGAAGGGTTTAAGTCATCAGACGTCTGGATCTTCAGATTAACGAGAAACAAGCTGAGCAACAGTTAGCGGCATCTCCACACCAGCCCCTGCTGTGCCAAACAGCATAGAACAAACACTGATTTTTAATCTGAAACTGCTTTATTCAATATTTTTACCAGTTTAAATTACTGGATCCGTTTGTTTTTGGACAAAAGGTGACCTCTGCAGACATTTCGGCTCTCAGTAAGACCTTCTAAACATCTGGATCAGAGTAAAGGTAAGCACATATTAGCAGGAGCTGGGCTAGCAGAACCTTTGCATCAAGCCAAACAGCGTTAGAGAAACACAGATTTTTAACGTGAAACTGCTTTATTCTGTACTTTTATTGGTTTTAATCACCAGGTCCGTTTGTCTTGAAGTGGAGGACACCTCTGTGGATAATTCGGCTCCCGGTAAAAACCTCCTGAATGTCTGAGTGTTAAGTTATCAGGGACAAAACGTGAACAAACATTAGCAAGAGCTGGGCTAGCACCCTCTGCAACAAGCTGAACAGTGTCAGAGCAACACTGATTTTAAATGTGAAACTGCTTTATTCAATGTTTAAACAATTTTAATCTATTTGTTGTGGAGAGGAAGAGACCTCTGCAGGTAAAATACTCCTGATCAATGAATGCTGAGGGAATCTTACGAAGACAAACTGACTGCAATGACGGCATTGCTCCGTCTTTTGTTGTTGTTTTGATTGAGAGTCCTGACGGCAGAAAATTACATATTGTACTTTAAATATAGCCTGGAAATCCAGACCCAAATCTAGAAAGATTTAGGGTCTGGCCATGAGTAATGAAAATGGCCCAACTCGAGGGGCGGCACCAAGCATGCATTTGAAAATATCACCGCACGCAACTGGATAACACTACGACCAATCAGAACAATATATGGGGTGACGTATACGCTTAGCTACCAGCGGAGCTAACTAGTAGATTAGACTCTTGCCGTATCTGGTTGGCAAAACAGCAAAAACGTCCTTCTTGCGAAGGAAAGATTGAGCGCCGTCTTCTGTTCCTCTTTTAGAGAAAAAGCCAAGTCTAACTCGTTCATTGTAGCAGCCAAAGCCGTTTCAAACAACTGGTGTTCATCCGTAGCCATCTTGCAATGTTTACTGACTGATTCCGGACTTTGTCGTCACAGCGCTGTCGTCATCTGTTTAGCTCGCCTCTGGCCCGCCTATATCGGATACACCGATGTGATTGGTGCAGCTCGGCTACAAGGGCATGGGTAATGAGCATCATTACTGATTGCCAGAGTGACTCGCTGAGCAAATTCAAATTGTGCTCTCTCGAGAACTCTGGATTTCCAGGGTACGTTTAATGTGTAAAAAGTTAAAAATAAGGATGTAAATTAAAAGTGGATAAGAATAATGGATTAAAAATATTTAAAAACATTGTTAAACCAAGTAAAATACAGGCTAAAAAAGTTCAAAGTGTTGTGTTTACATTTAAAGACACCACTATTTCCATCCTCCCTTACAGTAGGTCCTTGGGCAGGTTGTCCTACATAGCTGGATATTCTCCAAAACATATGTGGCCTCCAAAAGAGGATGTGCAAGCTGTTCTGTTTTCACAACATTCGGTGTCTGCATATGCGGATGTGTCTACAGGTGCAAACTGTGGTTTCTCATCTGCACATGGACATACCACAAAGAATAAAGCAAAGATCCTCATGAACATGGGCAGATTATATTTATTTTAGTCAATGTACACATGACAGACTGTGATAACAAATGTGGATGTGGAAATTATAATTTTAGCTTTATGTTTTGGGGTATAAAACAAAACATTCTCATCTTGCACTTTAAACCAATTAAAAGGCTTGTTTAAAAGTGATGTTCTCTAAAGATATGTTAGGAAATCTTTACAAAAACAAGCAACAAGAGTGAGGCCTTTAAAACAGGTGCAATGTTTGCTCTTCTTCTGGTCCGAGTCAGCACCCAAGCAGTTCTGGATCAACTTTAACTGATTTATTAAATTTTTGCTAGACAAGATAGAAGCATTACAAGTCTGTAACAGACCATCTGTCTGTGCTGGAATCAATTGTATTGCCTACTAATATAAATAGTGCCAGTAAACTAAAACATACACACTATTTTCCACCTTGAATTGAGGGCATGTACGGCCTTTGTCAGACAGCTTCACAGATATTTTAACAGAGATTGATTAAGACCAGATAGCTGACGTAAAGCCAGGGATTTCTCCACAATCTGCAGCTTAAGGTTAGAAATTTTTCACTTTGTTTTGGCTGTGACTTGTAACTTGGGACGTATTTTGGCAGGTCAGAGGAAGATATAACACAGACAGCTGTTAGAGTGAGAGAAATCTCATCGCACCTTTACTGTCATTGTTTTCACTCATGAGCAATTTTCCTGTAATAAATTTCACAAAATGGACAGCACACTCTCCTCAGAGATCCCTGGCCTTGTACATACTTATTATAAAATGCATCTGTTTGTGTGTATTCGTTTATTGTGAGCTTTTATTTAGACGCATCTGTATATGAGGGACAATAAAAGTGGCCATTTATAGCTGTTCTTTATGACTGAGGGAACTGATTGACAATTGGCGCAGTACACTAAGGCCACACAGAAAGCACTTTGCTGGTTGATGGTGAGAGGCTGTCAGAAAATAGTTTGTTGGGCACAGATAAACAGAGATCTGTGTGGGTACATGAGACCCTAAAAAAGAGGGTGGATCACAGGGAGTACCACCAGTTGGTCCAGGAGCTTCTCCTCCATGATGGCTGTTTCCAGGTATATTTTAGGATGATTTAGGGGCAGTTTGACAACCTGCTGTCTATCGTCAGGCCGTATAGCTCTGGGTATCCAGCAACTGCTACCACCAGTTTCTCCTCCATTGTTTACCAACTGTAAACTTGCTGTTGTGATCACCACAGAAGGGCCGCTTCTCAAATCAAAAAAGATGACGAAAAAGAGATGACGTGGGGAACTTTTCCGCTTGGTTTTTCAACTCAAGGAGTTCAGAGAGCTCCGGCAAAAACACCAGGTGCCTAGAGCGCAGAACGTGAAATGTGTCGCAACACAAAAAAGCTTCATTCTCATTAAAACCATTACAAAAAGGGTTAGAAAACACTTTCTGTGTGATCAGGACCTTAGTCAAACTTTTCATCTCTTTTACTCCTTTTCTACCAAATTATCTCTGGCTCTGTTTAGGATTTTTGAGACCTTGGTGCTATCTAGCGAACCAGCCTTTCCTCACTTGGAGAAAAAGGTGGAAGAGTGTAATTCCGGTGCACTCCAGCTGCACACCTACGCCACTGACTAAACTGCACTGTAAGGTGCCACAGACTGTCAGACTCCTGTGTCCAAGATCTGTTTGTCCAACTACAGGCTGTACTTAGACATTTTCATATTGCCTGCCACCCTTGCTGCCACTGCGGACACAAAGAGTGTAGAAGCCAATCAAGAGAAAGATCCACCTCTCTCTCTTGGGCGCTCAAACTCGAACCAAAATCCAATCAAATGGTAAAACTACACAGTGCTGATCAAACATAAATCGTATATAGTATGTTACTGCACTGCCTATTTCATGCATAAAATGCCTTCACAAACATAATTTAGTGCCTTGTTCAGCTGTTATAACGAGTTTGTTAACTTGAGGTGGGTACCAAGTTGTTTCCTGCACAAAACAGAGGCTGAAAAAACTGGGATCAAACTGTTAAACTAAGCAGTACTGATCAAATATAAACCAAGATTCTGTTACTGTCTTGCCTATTTCTCACCTAAAATATTTTTAGAAACATGTTTTAACTTACCATTAACTGTAATATAAGATCGTTTGACACAATGACAGCTCCCATTGTGTCACCGACCAGTGGGAGCGTTAATTGGTCTGGTGCAGTGCATTCGGGTAGCTGTAGGTTTTCTACCTCCTGAGCAAAACCAAAAGCCACAGTCCTTTTTTCTCTGTCTTCTCTGGTCATGTAGCAACAACTTCAAAAGTATTTCTGTCTTTCTACTGCATAGACAGCCAAGTTTTATGAAAAGACCATCTTTCCAGCAGTGAAATACTACTTTAAGAAAATAAATCCCAATTTTAAGTAGTTAAAACAGGATAAAAAGGATACAATTACCTTTAAGATCAAAACATCAGTCTAATCAAAGACGTTTAGCTCAAATTGAGCTTTTGTTTTGCTACTAAAATATAAAATTAGTAATCTAATGGAGAAACGAAAAGAACAAAAACAGTCTGCAAATGATTATATTAAACAGGCAAAAACCACTAAGTACTTTTGTTTCTCAACACCACATGGCAAACTACCACTCAACCATAGTTTCTTGATGTGTAAAACTTGATTTGTAAACATCAAACTTAGACCTGCAGAGCAGATAGAAATGTTAAAGGGGGCCTGGCCAAAGAATGCCAGGCCATGGTAGTTACTTCTTACAACTTGATGCGGATACCCTGAGTGATGACAGCAAATGACTTAACTTGTCAGAAATGACGTGCCATTCTGCCTTGTTGAGAGCGAGCAATTCAAACAGTTAACTGAATGAGAGAAAGGTTGTAAAGGCAATAAAACAGACGCCTTTTTTCACAAACTACCAGTGTGAGCTGGTGGATAAGTGTGTGAGAAAAGGCTGTGAGCAATGTGTTTGGGCTTATTTTTACTTTTCTAAACATCCATTTAACCTGTTTCACATCCATCTTTTAAATACCAGTGACATGAAATTAGCCATGATTCCCATCCTGACTAAATAAACATGACAAGCGCAAAATGGGAGGCCTGAGAGGATGACATGGTTCAAATATTAAAAGCATCTGGCAGGCATTTGAGTAAATCACTGACAGATTTATCGTTGAAAGGAAGCGTCACTGCAGATAAGGTTGTGATTGACACAAGCTTTTTGGTGCTCCAGAGAGCAATTCAACATCATCACCACTCTCTTCCATGTGATATGAAAGGTTCAAAGTGCACATGCCAGCAAGAAAATGGCAGGTATAAATCCAATGGCCCTGAACCCATCTCTGAATGAGATATACAGTAATGCTTGTGTTGACGATTACAGAGAGGAAGGTGACTGATAAAAACAAATAAATCAAACAGCATGCTTGTCACATAGTAGCTGACTAATGAAATACTTGACAAAGGATGCCAATTACTGTGTGGCTCATACAGAGGGTTGTCCCAGGACATAAAATGATGACAGATGAACCAAAATTATTGAACAAATTTCAATTCTGACCTGATGATGGCACAGATGAAAATTTAGGGGATCACCATTTCTCACAGAGAGTTGTCGTGACATTTCACTCATTGAAATACAAATGCCAGCGTGCTGGTGGCGGTGGAAAAGTCATGAGATCATCAAAGTCATTAGGGAAACTCATTCCGTCTGTACTGTCGGTACAAACGTTTGCCAATCTGTGTTGCAGATGTTGAGGCATTTCAAAACATGATTTCTTGAGAAAAAGGTTTTCATGTACAAGGAATTTGCTCTGGTGTGTTGATGCATAACATAAACATAGTAAAAGAAATGAAAAAGCTGAAGAAGCAAATTGTCCAAGGAATGAGCACAGGTTCACAGTATGAATTATAAAAGGAACACACAGTGAGATGAAGTCCTACAGATCTGTGTTAATGTAATGCTAGTCTAGAGTAGTCAGACCTATCACCACAGCACTGTGTCAGCGCTGGAGAAAGGTCTGAAGGCTCACATTGTCATTCTACTATCGGGGGAAGAAAGCTCTGGCTTGTTTGTATTTCTTCTAAGTTCTTCTACAGTTATCTTGGGTTGTGCTAATCACAGGTTGTAGTAACAGTGCTCTTGCAAAATAATATCATGGAGGATATTGTTTTGGTGGAACATTTGCACGTGGGGAGGCGAGCACTCATATCAAAACAGCCGAATCTCAGAGAAAGAGGTAACACTTTACTTGAAAGTATCTACATAAGAGTGACATGACACGGCCATGAACCGGTCATGAACATTATTTACATGTCATAAACGTTTATGACTGCTGTCATTAAGTGTCATTTGGTTTTTGTAATGACAAGTTGACATTGTTTGAGTTGTCTTTATTATGACAAGTTGACATTAATCAAAGTGATATTACCAGAAGTTGTCTTTGTCATGACAAGTTGACATTAAATTTGTTTGGGATGTCCTCATAATGACAACTTGACATTAACATAAAGACATCTTCTGGTAATGTCATCCTGGTTAATGTCAAGTTGTCATTATTAGGAAATCCCAAACAAATTTAATGTCAACTTGTCATGACAAAGACAACTTTTGGTAATATCGCTTTAATTAATGTCAAGTTGTCATAATCAAGACAACCCAAACAATGTCAAACTTGTCATTACAAAAAACGAATGACACTTAATGACAGCAGTCGTAAACGTTTATGACATGTACATTATGTTTATGACCAGTTCATGACAGTGTCATGTCACCGTTATGTAGATACCTTCAAGTAAAGCGCTGCCGCAAAAGATATTGCCACAAAAACCAGTAACAGACATATGCTGACTGCGGGATTCAACTTTTACTGATAAAATAGACAAAAATAACTTGATAAAGGTGTCCTAGAGGTGAAGCCTGACTAGTATACTTTACAAGAGTCCATGTCAGTGGGGGTCCACGGCCTTGTCCATGAGGTCAGCTGCAGTTTAGAACAGTGGTTCCCAACTGGTCCAGCCATGGGGTCCAGATTTGTCCTATGTCATTAGTTCAAGGTCCACACAGTTAAATATATTCAGTGTCATACTTGCATTTGGCCATGTTGTTGAGCTAGTTAGCTGTCTCTGTCAGGTAGCTGTCCGTTCTTTTTCTCATTCTACAGCAGGATACTACACATCAAAATAAAGCTCTCTGCCAGAAATTCACCGTACTGCAACATAAAGTGAGTTTTTTACAAATTTGACACGTTCGCGAGTCACTTGTGGTCCCTTCACAATGCACTCCGTGACCCACCAGTTGGGAACCACTGGTTTAGAAGAGCTGTTCTTGTTGCATGTGGAGGTTTTGGTCCTGTTGGGCCACAGCGTCCTACCAGACGGAAATATTTTAAAGAATTTATATCCGGTGTGGCAGGAGTTGACTACCACAATCACAATCACTGTGTATATGACAAGTGAAGGGATCACTTAAGTTATTACAATTCATCCTGAGGGGAATGTAAATGTTTGAATCAAATTTCATGGCAATCCATCCAGTAGTATCCAGCAGTCGTTGGATATATCCATATGACAGAACATGCCAGGCCTGGAGCCACGTCATTACCTTGGCTAAAAATCAACAAAAACAGTCCACAGGACTGGGTTGCCTCTCGTGGGATATGTCTTTTAAAAAGACAAGATTCCTGAATGATGGCAGCCCTCCCCCAAAAAACAACTTTTATCTTTTGCAAATATATATGTAAAAAGGCACCAAAGCTATCAGCCAACAACATAGATGATTTAAAAAAAGCTGACCATAAAAGACAGTCAAAAACTAAAAATTACTGTCATAACAATTGCGACTGTATATTGGGATATTAGAGACTTAGTAAGAAAATGTCTCCTCAGCGTTGAACACCGGGCACTTTGAGGTTAAATTCCTGGTTACACATACCTACAGGCTCAGGGATTTGTTCGTTCCCAAGGAAGGAAATACTGACAACAGTGAGCTTGTGTTTGGTAAGAACATGCAGATCTGCTCTTGACCCTCACTCTAAATCAGTTTTCCATATGGCAGAGGCAGAGGGGGGTCTGAATGAGACTCGCATTTATACAGACGTCAGCTTTTCAGAACATCCGCTGCTTTACACTGCAGACATACTGTGCCTCCGCGCAGTTTTATCAGGAGTAGATGTGCACGGACAATAAACTAGAGATGCTGACAAATCACATGTGCATCCAATATGCTACACTGAAAATAAAAGCCTAACTGAAGAAATAACTGCACAATTATGGTGCATGGGAATCAACTGGATCCTACAGCTGACCTGAATTTGCCTGTTCCACCAAAAACTATTCTATAATTTGAGAAGCACAACTTCAACGTGCCTTGGTTGATTAATGTATTTGAGGCTGACAAACAGATTAAAAAATTGCCTTTATAATGTAATAAGTGCCCCTGAATAGTACTAGTTCCATGTCTGACTCCAATAATAGCTGCTGTTGAACTACATCCTGCGGTTTGAGTTGCACAACTCCATAGAAACGGTAAAAGCAGAAGACAAAAACATTACTTCAGACATAAAAGCGGGAGGTATAGTACAGGCTGAATAATATTCCCAGAGCTCCAATTTTCATATTGACCTCACAGTGTCCCATGTGTGCTTAACTTCCACTGTTGAGAACACTTTAACAGGCATACTTAGGCCTGTAAAATCTAGGTGCACTGCATGAAAAAGGAAACAGTAACTCAAACTGTGGACAACGCTTCAGTGAAATAACGTCACAGAGAAGTACAGAGTGAGAATATGAGCAAAAATCCTCGGAGGTCAACGTTTTTCATCATACATCTTTTGAGAATGTAGACCTTTTCCGGTATTTTTTAGTGCAAGGAATTTCAGGCTGGCGCTCAGAAGGAAATAATTAAACCCAGAGAGTGAGTGTGTGTGTGTGTGTGTGTGTGTGTGTGTGTGTGTGTGTGTGTGCACGTCATCTTGTATTGTATTTTGGTGTATGAGATTAGCAGCGTCTTCCAGGCGCGCTCCTGGCTCTGAGTGGAGAAAAAAAAACTACTCTACATAATGACTATCTGTCTGTAAATTGTTACGAGGGGGATCTGTTTACACTTCAGCATGGATGGAGGAGTTCTGCAACGCACACACACACACGCATAACCTTAATCAGTCTGGAACAGAGCAGGAGCCACTCAGCCCTGTGGGTCCTTCAGGACCACGTGTGTGTACACAAACCGGCTACAGTCCATCCCCCGCTCCACTGAAATGCTGCTACCTTGTTTCACAGCTGAACTTTCTCCTCTACTGTCTGGCAGACTGTAAAACGTACTGGGCCATTGTAAATGTACTATAAAATGACTTCTCTTTCCAGTCCTTAGAAAAACCTCCTTCCTTAACAACCCTGTTATGTTACGGAGAAAAAAAAAAAAAACATGTGGAAAGAAGAGTTTAAATCAGAGGCATCTATTTCTCCCTAGGAAAGGTTAGTTGGGAAAGTACACTCCTTTTTAATTATAACAGCTACGCACACATCTGAGAGCTGCTGCTTAATTACATAATGCATGTTAACAAGCGTTTTATTCACAACCACTCAAGTCCTGCTGTTGCCTCGTGCCAGGTTTCTGCCTACTGCAATTCAATTCAAAATATATTTCTCTTTTAAGTTGCCCCTTTTGACAATTAAGCTTTAAACACACCTAATTCACACAATCTTGATGTTGTTAAGTACGAGCAAGGCTCCCTGTTATCAGCAAAATCCATGTGACTACGGCAGTATTTGTAAAACGAATAAATATTAGAAAAGGAGAAGTGATGTTGGAAACAATGCCAAAATAACTCCTAAGTGCATGAATAAAAAAACCAAACACATTTTACACTAATGTCAGGGTGAAAGTCTTTGACATATTTATAATCCAACACTAGAGATAAAATAAGTATTTCACTGCTGCAGAGATGGTCTTTTCATTAAACTGAGCTGCAGTGGAAAGATGCAAATACTTTTGAAATTGGTGCTACATGACCAGAGATAACAGAGAAAAAGGGCTGTGACATTTGCTTTTGCTAAAGAGGCAGAACATCTACAACTACCAGAATACAGTGCACTGCATCGAACCAATAAATGCTCCCAGTGGTGGGTGACGTAGTGCGAGCTTCTCTGTTGTGACACAGGAAACAAATATGGCAGACGGCTGTTAATCTTGAATTATAGTTTAACAGTAAGCTAAATTACGTTTCTGAAAATATTTTAGGAACACAGTAACAGAACCCATCCATCCATTTTCCTGCGCTTATCCAGGGCTGGGTCACGGGGGCAGCAGACCGAGCAAAGCATCCCAGACGTCCCTCTCCCTAGCAACGCTTTCCAGCTCCTCCTGGGGGACCCCGATGTGTTCCCTGGCCAGACGGGATACATAATCCCTCCAGCGTGTCCTGGGTCTGCCCCGGGGCCTCCCACCAGAGGGATGTGCCCAGAACACCTCGAACTGGAGGCACTCAGGAGGATCCTGATCAGATGCCCGAACCACCTCAACTGACCCCTTTCGACGCGAAGGAGCAGCGGCTCTACTCACTCACAAGTTCCTCACCCTATCTCTAAGGCTGGGCCCAGCCACCAAACGGAGGAAACTCATTTCGGCCACTTGTATCCGTGATCTCATTCTTTCAGTAATTACCCAGAGCTCATGACCATAGATTAGGGGTTGGGACGTAGATGGACCAGTAAATTGAAAGCTTCGCCTTATGGCTCAGCTCCCTCTTCACCACGATGGTCCGGTGCAGCACCCGCATCACTACAGAATCCGCACCAAACCACCGATCCATCTCATGCTCCATTCTACCCTCACTCGTGAACAAGACCAAGAGATACTTGCCTGAGGCAGTAACCCTTTCCAAACCCGAAAGGGGGCAATCCACCAGTTTCCAGCAGAGGACAATGGCCTCAGACTTGGAGGTACTGACTCTCATTACAGAACTCTCAGTAACAACTTGATTTGTATTCTATCAACACTGCTTACTTTTACAGTTTACATCTCAGGTTTTTCAGCCTCCACTTTTACAATCCATGAAACAGTGTGGCACCCACTTCCTGTCCATTAAACCTCATATTACAGCCAAACAGTGCCCTAAAATATGTTTCTTGAAGACATTTTAGGTAAGAAAAAGGCAATGCAGTGGCAGAATCCTGGTTTATATTCATATCAGCACTGCCTGGTTATACAGATGTATCTGAGTTTGAGAGTGATAAAAAGAGAGACACGGCTGTCTCTCGAGCTGCTGCTATACTCTGTGTCTGTGGTGGCGGGCAGACAAAAATGTGGTAGTTGAAGCAACAGCCCAAGAGCCAGCAAAACTTGTCATCCAGAGGATTTGAGCTGGGAGATCTGGGCGTTGATTAGATGGAGGGAAGTTTACCACAGTTGATTTACACATACTACAACTAATTATAATAAGGGTTTATATGTGAGAATATATAGAAATAGGACATTGAGTCGGTAGTGGACCATATAAGATGTCATTTTGGAAGGACTTCACCTACAGTTTAGTTTTTCTTTACCTTTGGTATGTTGAAACGGCCACTACACAAGTGATTTTGGGGGACTGAGAGCTGAGATATGAAGATACACTTCAGGATTTTGATGTGATGTGACAAAGGTGTGTATCCAGTTGAAACGTGATGTTCATAATTCTGCATTTGGTCACAGTATGGACAGCGTCATCCGCGACAAGCTTCATCAGGCCTGCTTGTCTGCTATTCATGTACAAGCATGTATCACTCGCTGCTTTGCCGAGTAGACAAATTACTGTTCTCAGATACCGCTTTGAAAACGCAGTTACTCATGACAGTGTTTGTTCAACCTGTTAGTTCTTTGACAGCTACGTTGTGATTTATGGCCTCCTATAAACATCATCTCTTTGATCAATTAGAAAGCAATCATTAGTTTCAGACCGGTGCAGTCCGATCAGTAAAGGCTTTTTTTTGTCAGCTGTTTAAAGCATTACCTGTAATTGTTTTTTGATCTTATCAATACAACACTACTGACATCATGTGTGCATACACTTGGTACACATTCTAGTTTTCAAGTACATCACTGAACTGAAGGTTCTACGTAAAAGCCCCTGATACACTTTAACAAACACTCAGCAGCCACTTTAATAGGTACACCTAGCTAAACTGAACTGTGCTGTGTTATATGGAGGGGTGTTTATTATTTCGGCTCCCTTCATTGATATAAATTAGGTAGACAAAATACTGGAAACACCTGTCATTATGACACAATATAATGTGCAGGGTTCCCACATTTTAATGGATAAAATTTCAAAACTTTTCCATGACTTTTCAAGGATACATAGTATTTTTTCTTGCTCTATTTGCCCAACATTTTTCACATATATCAGATTCAAACTTTATTCAAACATAATTTCAGCTGGAGAGACACAACGCTTCGAGAACATGAAGAAAAGCATGTGATAGTAAGCAAAACATCACACATCAACGTATATTGGAGCTACGTCATCAGCTACAGAAAATAAATTTGCTTTTATGTTACAGGAAGGTGGAAGGTAAGATTTTAATTATGCACAACAAAATTCTCAGACTTTTCCAAAAAAGTCATAGATAGTTATAGGGAACCCTGAATATCACAGCACCACTAACTACATCCTTCATAATGACCATAAACATGAATCAAAATCTATTTAATAAAGATTCATTCAAAACTAAACATATTCTTCATGAAGGATAAACTGCAGAAGTCTTTTGCTAGACTGCATCAGTTTTACTGTTGCTTGTGCACCTAATAAACTGGAAAATAAGTGCATTTCTTTAGGACAAATCTCTGTAGAGCACTTTATCTGTTACATGAAATAAAAACAAATCTGGATGGATGGTATCAAGGTTAGACTCACCGTTGAGGAAAAGCTCTTCTTGAATGGCTTGTCTGGCAGCAGGAGAGAAGCAGCGTTTCTTGAGCCAATCTGCGTCAAACACACTGGTGTGCTGGTCGGGCCAAACAACGGACACCTGTGGAGAGACAAAAAGCTCATTGATCCCAATTGACCAAAATATTTCAGCTCTTTTTTGTCTCCTTCTTTCTTTCAATTAGACACCCTTCTTTACTGACTGGTAATGATGTGTTCAAAGTATTTACTGGGGATTCTGTTTGTCTGCCCCTTAAAAGGTGCTCTTGGTTTGTAAAACTGAGAAAGAAACATTGCTTATTCATTTTAAGGGAGATTCTCTACGTTCACCATCTGGTTCTCCAATACTTGTGGTGTCTTTTGGCCAATGCCATCATCTAATGTTTTATACAGCCAGAGGCAAGCATGAAACTAAAATTGTTCTGGTACTTAAATACATGTTTACTATAATAAATTATCCAGTAAATCTTGGTACAAGAAACAGGAGATAGAAGAAAAAAACGTAATGCATTCAATTTTTATCAACAGAAGCAAATGTTTAGATGCACTGTCCCAGCAGTTTGTTTATAGCTGTGTCCCACTTCAGGTGCCAAACAATCTGAAGGACACAGTTCAGAAAAGGTGGTTCATCTGGAAGACTAAAAGGTCAGACTGATTTCGGGCTTCTGCTAAAGTTAGATGGCCTGATCGTTCATCACCAGGCAGTTGTTCTCTTACAGTAAAAGCTGTAAATGCTGCTCCTTCACTAGAAGAAGTCCAATGATACCTAGGTACAGTACGAGTTATGTTGTTCAACTTTAACACACAGTAATAAACAAAAACTACCCACTAACATAAAAAGTTGTTGAGGAAACATGGCATCAGTAATAAGGATAGTACCATGAAAGTATCACATATTCCAATTCTCCCATATGAGAGGCTGGGACACTCAAAGGTTTGGTGTTTCTGCTTGAAAAATGACTTCAACAACTTCTCAATGATCAAAATAGCAGCAAGTTAATTTGTTTATGTAGTTTGGATAATTGGTTATGACAATATTCTATACACCAGTTTCATATAACGTATCCACTGACTGAGTTAATGCAACCAACATGTCCATTACTACCTTCCAGTGGAACTGTAAAACTATGTGGAGGCAAAAATACTTAAAGTAAGCAAGTGTTAAACCAGGACGTAGGCCATGTAAAATTTATTGGACATTTATACGGCCAGTCTGGGTAATTTAAACATTTATATTTTTCTCTTAAAGGTGCAGTTTGTAGGTTTTAGGGGATACATTAGCAGAAAGGAAATATAATATTCATGTCTATGTTTTCACTCACCTGAAACTAAGAAACATGTTTTCGTTAACTTAAAACCACTGACAGGTGAGGGGAACAGCATTGATCATCTCGTTACAGTGCAATGTTCTGCTGGGAAACCTTACTGGCATTCATATGGGTGCCACCTGACACACCTCACTATTACACCACTGCAGACCAAGTTAGGGGTGGGAATCTCTAGGCACCTCATGATTCGATTCAATTCCGATTCTGAGGGCAACGATTTCGATTCTAAAATGAGCCAATAAGAAAATTTACACTAGATATTGAAAAACATTTTTGTAATGAAGCTGGGAATACATATCCAGTGCATACAAACTGTAGGCATATTACTTACTGTAGTTGAGATGACTACACTCTACCAGTCTCCTCTGGTCCATCCTCCTCATCCACAAACCTCAATGGGACTCTCCTGTCCCTCGTTAACCTCCTCGACATTTCTCCTCCAGTATTTACAAAACTATAACTGACTATAACTATCTATGAACCATAAAAACACGAACTACTGCAAAAAAAGATGAACGATGGCAAAACTACAAACAATGGTGAAAACACGACGAAAACACGGCATAAAAAAACTCAAAAGCTCTCAAAAAAACACAAATACTATTATTTACAACACTAAATATTATTTACAAAGAAAACGCCACCCAAACTCCACTAAAACTCACCAAAACTCTGTTAAAACACCACTAAATCACTCCCAACTTGCACTCGTCAGCTGTCACGCTCCTCCTGCTGTGCCCACTTCCCTCCACGCCTTCACAGGTAATGTCGTCACTACTGTAAGCTCCGCTTCTCAGCTTTCAGAATCCGTTGGAATTACGTCGACAGCGTGAATGGTCAAGGAGTTACAGTAATTTGATTATAAATGTAAAAATAACATTAAAATCGACTGGTATGGTGTGGTACATTGTCATGCTGAGGGACCACTGCCATTGGGCGGTGCCGTTGCCATGAGGGGGCGCACCTGGTCTGCACTGGTGTTTGGGTGGGTGGTGAGTGTCAAGAGGCATCCACATAAATGTCAGGTCCCAAGGTTCCCAGCAGAACAATGCATTGTAACAAGATGATCAGTGTTACTCACTTCACCAGCCAGTAGTTTTATTGCTTTGGCTGATTGGCGTATATCTACATACAGTGTGGATCCTCCTCCACAGAGTCCGCCATGTTGTTTCTACAGTGCCCCAGAAGAAACACTGTCTCAAGGTAGGGCCATTCGTGTTTTTGCATTTTCACATTTGTGATGCACGTTTGGCACACGGGAGAAGTTTAAGTTGGTTGCAACTTCACTGCTAGATGTCTCTTAATCCCACACACTAGACCTTTAACATAGAATCGTAAACTGAGTGTGTGGATCCTGAAAAACACAAGTCAGATAATGGCAGCAACCTACCTTGTTATCATTGGTGACCTCCACAACATCAACCCCTGTGTAGATATCAAGATTGGACATCAACAGTTTCCGGGCCTGAGCCGATTCCAAAGTACACAGTGGACACTGGCAGTTATCTCTCAGCCAAGTGAATGGGTACAGGCTGTGGCCTCCATCCTCCCACTCCACCTCCATCATCCTCTCTTCATCCAGAGCCCGGACGTGCCTCACTGAGTGCCTGGCCAAAGGGACGGAGGCAGACCCCAGTGTGTGCTGCCCACGAAGCTGCACTGAAGTCAGACAAGAGGGTAGTGGACCTGCAGCCCGCCCTGGTCCACGACAGGCCCTCAGAGCCTGGCAGGCCATGGCAGACGTGCTCCTCTGAAGAGCAGGCAGGGCCAGACGTGCAAATTTACTCATCCACATTTCTGAATGGTTCCCTTCAAGCACGATGTCTCCAAATATAAAAGGGCCACCAACTCTGTAGTTAAAGAGAAAGGGTAATAAAGTAATAAAATGATACAATGATTTACTAATATAAAATGATATACTACTGAAGTATGCCATAAAATCAAACTTTATTACATCTTAAGCCAATGCTAGGAAGGTAAAATAATGCACTAAAATAGTTGAAAAAAAAAAACTTAAATTTTAAGTAATATCTATGAAACACACCATTTAAGAAGAACAATCATGGTCCTAGAGTTGTTTTTGAACAATGCCAGATGATCAGGTCAAAATGTGAACTTTTTCAAGGAGCTCTGGGAGTTGTGACTGGTCACTGTGCCAACCAGTATTTTCTAAGCCCGGTCTGCTGACTTTGTGTTGGTGCGATCTGGGCAAAGCTGCGGTGCAAAACAGCAGCATTATTTTCAAAAGACGCTGTCGCCCATAATCCTGCACCTGTGCACGGTTCTGTTGAGCCGTGCCAAACACATTAGTCGCCTCAAAATGATGTAAACTAAAACTAGGGCTGCAACTGACAATTATTTTCATAACTGTAATTATCTTGTTTAACTGAATGATTGTTTGGTCTTAAAAGAAATCATGATGTTATTGTTTTTTGTCTGTCCAACAGTCCAAAACCCAGATATTCAATTTACTACTACGTTAAATGTCCAGTGTAGGGTTTAGAGTGATATATTAGCAGAAATGACATACAGTGTAATAAAATCCTTAGTCTTTTACAACCCAAACACTGGCTTCAGAGAGGGCCATTTGTGTTTTTGCATCGGCCATTGTAGTAAGCAGCTCCTCTGTGATAAGCCAAATAGAGTCCAAATTACCGGGTCTGTTTCTTTTTGAGACGAGGAGATCTCTGTGTATAATACAGCTCCCAGTAAAAACCTCCAAAATATTAGCATCTTAAGTTATCAGGGGGGGAAAGGGGAGCACACATTAGCAGGTGCTGGGCTAGCCGTGTCAGAAAAACATTGATTTGTAGCATGAAACTGCTTTAATCAAGTGTTTTTACCGGTTTTCATGACCTGTTCTTTTAGTTTTGGGAGGTAAGAGACCTTTGCTAAATCACGCTCCTTTAACACAAACTGGACAGTCACAGCATAGGATCTGCCAGCTCCAACAAGGCACATACAGCCAGCAGCAGCAGCAGCTACCCACCGTCCGCCACCAGCACAACGTGAGGACGCAAACAGAAGGCTCAGCAGGGATGGGGCACTTGCTGCAGCAAGCAAACACGCCACGTACTGTCATTTTGACAGTAAAGGCCACTAAAGGGCGACTGTCCGCTGTGCTTCACATTCTAAAACCAACTGCCAGCGATTTGACCAGCTGAGTTGCAGGTGACACCATCGGCCGGCTCAGACCAGCCAGTTCACACCACTGCAACCTTTCTCTGAAATGTTCTAAGAAGGTTTCGTCTCGCCGCGAATCTTAGGTCTGAACTGGGCTTTACAGTGTGGGCTCCATGCTAGATCTGACAGCTTGACGGACTATCACATAGGGACAAGGCTTAGCAAAGGGTCAATTTGGCTCCCTGTAAAAACCACCTGAACAATGAACGCCTAACGCCTAGTTCACATTACATGATTTTCACTGCAATTTTGACGTCGCAGAGGATCTTGAGAGCCACCTTGGGTCGGAGGTGAGTCAGCTGATAGTCTGCCACAACGAGTCCTCATGTGTGAACAAGCCTACGAGCAAGTCGCCCCCTCGTCTGTGACTGGGACTGGATATCTGGCATGCTAGAAAACTGGAGAAGGCTGACACGACTGACAAAGAGCATCAGCCAATGAGAGGCGGGATATGTCCCACGTCAGCACGCAGAAGGACGGAAGAAATGTGAGGAGGACAAGCCGCAGGGTTGCCAGGTCTGCTTACTAGCCGCGACTTTGGGCTTGTTTCTAAAGTGGAGTTGCTTATTTGGGCTTGCTCTCTAAACGTCACCTTCCTCTATATATATCCGTCTAAGAAGTTATTTAAACGCATGATAGTCGCTTCTTTTGGGCTTGTTTCCATAGCACTGGTTGCTTGTTTCTCTCCCAAGATCTGGCAACACTGACAAGCCGGCTGGCAAGCAAGAACAACAATGGTGGCGTCCACAGGATCACCGGGAGCGCGTTGTGTTGGACCCAGGATAATAAAGAATATCCATGCCTTTACGATGTGTCGTCTCCAAGTTTAGTGACGTCATTGCATTATCTGGGGCTATGACGGCGAGGGCTCGGTGGAGAAATCTTGTGGTGTGCACACACATGTCGTAACACAGTTGGCGAGACTCCCGCTGACAGAAACACGTTGCCAGGTATGAACACTCAAAAGATTATGATAGTCTCTGCGACGCAAAATCAGGGTGAAAATCGTGTAATGTGAACTAGGCGTAAGGAACACTAATCAGGAGAAATTTCAGCTGGTTGCAATCTGCAATCCTCACCACTAGATGCCACTAAATCCCCCTTAATCTTACACACTGGTCCTTTAATCAATCACCAAGACAGCTGACAGTTAATCAAGTAGCCAATTAACAAGAAATAATCATTATATATCTCTCTAATTCCACAAATAGCTGATTTATGTTGTTAATTTGATTCAGTCAGTGTGACCTTCTGTTTGCACTGCTCCAAGGACAAAGCTTTTGCGTAGCTTTCAATATTCAATGCATGCTCTTCCTCATTATGTAAGTGTGGGTGTGTGTTGGCATTTGTCTCATGGTAAACAAGGCAGCTCTCAACAAACGTCTCACTTAAGAAACTGCTTTATTTCGGTTTCCTTTGACTTTAACTATGAACTCGGGTATTGCAGCTGTGACATCACTTCCAGCGGTTGGGTTTGAGTTAGCACAAAATGTACATTCATTCAAACAAGCTGGAGGAGTGTGAAGCAAAACTACCACTCGTGTAGTTCACTATCACTGAGACTGACAACACGTTTAAGTGGTAGTCTTTCATTTTAACATGTCACAAGGTGTCTGGTCTGCCTGGGAACCGAAATAAGTCTTTTGCTTTGAAGCAGCTGTAACGTTACTGGTTGTTAGCTAACTGTTAGCTAGTTAACGTAAACACAAACACCCGGCTCTTGCTATTTACATCCTGCTCTCTGCTCCAAAGCTAACAGAGAAGCTAACCTTTCACAGCTGGGCTCTTTAACGCTTTGCTTTAAAGTTTATGTATTAAAGTGCCGTCAAAAGAAGAGTGAAAAGTGTTTGCCAGTAACAGATGTTACCTCTGATATCGTGACAACGGGTTCCTCTTCCCCACGAGCGTCGCCTCCGTCAACACAAACGCCAGCTGTCAGTGTGTGTGAGAGGGAAAGTAGGTGAAAGGTTGACCGGGACACCGGGAGGCTGGGCGGGATGACATAATCACAGAGAGGGCATGACGCTGCTCTACTTTCAGTCCCATCTGATAATCAGAGTCCTGAAACAGCTCTTTGTGTTTTAAGAAACAAGTCTGACTTTACAAACTTACGATCAGGAAGAGCAGGTTCTTCTTTGTTAACTGACACATCTGGGGGGCTGCTGGGGGGATGGGCTTAGGTTTAATGGGATCTGTAAGGCCTCTAACAGAATATTGGTAATTTATGGTTGCACCAACAAGGATTAATTGAATCAAACATAAGCTCTAATCAGAGTTAAGTTAAACTAGTTGCACCATTAAATATTAATCTCAGTTTATGAGGGAAAAATAGGAAGTACTATGGACTTTTACACTGAGTGAGCCAGCCAGTGGTTGTTTTTTAACTTTATGTGACTGTTTGCCCTATCCATGATGGGCATCTGATTTGCCTTAAAGGGATAGTGCACCCAAAAATGAAAATTCAGCCATTATCTACTCACCCATATGCTGAGGGAGGCTCAGGTGAAGTTTGAGAGTCCTCACATCCCTTGTGGAGATCCAAGGGGAGAGGAGGTAGCAGCACAACTCCACCTAATGGAGGCTGACAGCGCCCCAGATTAAAATGTCCAAAAACACATAATTGAAACCACAAAATATCTCCATACTGCTCATCCGTAGTGATCCAAGTGTCCTGAAGCTCTGACATAAAAAGTTGTTTGGAAAAACATCATTTAAACTCTGTTTTTAGCCTCATTGTAGCCTGTAGCTCTAACTGCCTCTCTGTACACTGAGCTCACGTGTGCGCGCTTGCGTGAGACCGTGAGACATGGGCACCGCCTTCATGTGTGTTCATGTGCTTTCGCTGGTCTCGCGGGGAAGCGCGCACACGTGAGCTCGGGGCACAGAGAGGCAGTTAGAGCTACAGTCTACAATGAGGACACTTGGATCACTACGGACGAGCAGTATGGAGATATTTTGTGGTTTCAATTATGTGTTTTTTGGACATTTTAATCTGGGGCGCCGCCAGCCTCCATCAGGTGGAGTTGTGTTGCTACCTCCTCTCCCCTGGGATCTCCGCAAGGGATGTGAGGTGGATTTTTGGGTGCACTATCCCTTTAAGGCATGTGGTAGTTAATTGTAAAAATAAATCAGGTGCCCATCATGGATAGGGCAAACAGTCACATAAAGTTAAAAAACAACCACTGGCTGGCTCGCTCAGTGTAAAAGTCCATGGTACTGTTCAGGCAGGCAGTCCATAAGTGCATCCAAGGCACTCTGACTGTAGTTAAAAATACTTTATTGATTCACGCACAAACTAACACATCTCGACAAGAGTCTTCATCAGGGTATAATTTTTACTAGAACTGATGAAACTGATGCAGAGTGCAAACACCGTCAATGCCCTAGCTATCTCCAGCATGTTTTCAACTGTTATTTTTAAAGCAGAAGTTCAACATTTTGGGACGTCAGTGTAATTTTGATTTTATTCCCTGATGAGGACTCTTTAGTCAAAACATGTTGTGCAAAAACGTAATCCTATGTTACGTCTTAGCATATATATATCGGTGAAGATTCTCGGTCATCCAGGTTGTGGTAATCGTAAGTGCTATAGAACTATTAACCGTACCGCTTCTGTCGCATCTTATATTCAGTTTATCTCAGACTGGAAAAATGTCAATAACTTTCTCTTCCCATTGGTATGGGTAAGGTATCAAATATTTTCAAACCAAAAGACTCCAGTCCAAGTGAGGTCACGTGTCATTGGTGTTGAAGTCCAAGTCAAATTGCAAGTCATTTTCAATTTTGTCAAGTTGAATCTAAAGTCATCAAATTTTTGTCTTGAGTTGAGTCCAAGTCTTGTGACATGAGTCCGCACTTCTGCCCTTTTGCATGCTAAAATTTGCTTATTAGCACTGAGCACAAGGAACAACTGATTTAACAATAAAACCCAGAATAAGCAAAGTTAAAACCTTGACCTGAGAAGTCCTCACCAAAGTCATTAGAATTTATCCTCTAGGCCTTAAATTGTCTTAAAGGGGAGACCGGGGCAATTGGAACAATTTTCTGTTTTAATGTAATTTCTCAAAAATCTGTATAGCTATTTGGATAGAATTTTTTTTATGTAGATAAATTATATTTGTGTTAACAGTCATTAATTGTTTTTCCAAGCAATGTCAGTGTCATAATATTAATAGAAACAACAGAAGACAGATGTTACATCTGCCCCCTCGCTCAGGGTGATTGTGACAAATAATACCTTCATATTAATACCAATAAAAAACAATAACTCCAAATGATGTCATGTCATGTGTGTCAAGAAGGATGCCTTGTCTTTTACGGCAAACCAAATCTACCTACGGGTAAGGTAACGATACCTTACTAAAGAGAACCTGTAGAGTTTCATAGTTACGGTATGCCTCTTTTATGATTGGTGCAAGTTGAGACGTTAAAAATGCCCCATGAATAAACTATGTAAAAATAAAACCCAAACCAGGTTCTGAGTTTCAATACTAGGCTACTACAAATCCAAAAATAACATATGAAAAAATATGTTGATTTTCAGCCAATGTGGCAACATTTAATCAGTGTGTTCAGACAACTTATGATTCATAGACACTAAAGATTTTGCAAGAATGAGAAATTGCCTCTTAGTGGGAACTGAACCAGGATCACCTGACTGAGAGGCAAAAGATTTTTTTCGTAATGCATAATAAGTTTCACGGTTGTGTCACATTTCTGATTGGTGCAATTTGAGATGTCACAGTTGCCCCCAGTCTCCCCTACTAAATTTAGTATTCACCATATGGATGGTTGTGGTGGGACAGAGTCCTATACATAGCACTACAGCACTGTGCGCATACAGATGCACATAAATGCAAAGATCTTCAGCTGCAGCTGAAACAAACAGTCAATTAAAAACAGCATAAAGATCTTATAACATTCTGATGATCAATCAATTGTTTCTTAGCTGCTTTTATCTGTTGTATCTGACAGTAAATGCAGTATCTTTAGGTTTTGGACTGATAATTAGAGAAAACAGAATTTAAGGACATCACCTCTGACTCAGCATATTTCTTTTACTATTTTCTGATATTGCTTTATTAATTAAAAAACATCATCGACACATTAATCAATAATGTGAGTAATGTAAGTAAGTTTTTTCTGTTCTCAGTCATACCTGTTTCAGTTTAACACTTTCTGCGTCCCTTGCAGGTTCAAGGAAGATGATCAGTAGATGTGCAGGACAGTCTTCAGTCGGAGCTACACATGCTAACATCACACATCGTCACCTGATTTATAGCATGGCAGGCTCAAGTTCAAAGGGTAAGTGATCATTACAGCTCAGCCACCTTTGTGACTGACATCAGTGCACACGTGTTCATTAACAACAACAACAACACTAACAGTGACAGTTGTAACATGTAATGGACTTTGGGATACTGGGTCACATTGACAACTGCATATTTTTTATTTAAAAGATAACTGATGAATGAAGTCAAACCTTGTACTAATAAAAAATATGAAATGTTCTGCAGGAATGTTGTATTTCACATTATTTTTGTGGCACACCAAAACGTATTAGGCGGTGAAATGACATAGATGTGATGCTAAACATTTGTGGCAATACACTGACTTTTTTTTATATAAAATTTTCAAAAAAGGCAGAATTTTGTAAGACATTTACTCTTACACTCAGATCTATCCAGGAAACTGACTGCACCTGGGAGGAAGGTACACAATGTTCTGTTCAGTGTCCGCTTGTAAATCATACTTGCATGATAGATTTATGGAGATTATTTATAAAAATAAACCAAAGGTCAGCCTGTGTGACGAAGAAGTGAAGAGAATTGTTACCACAAAGTAAAATATAACATAAAATATAATGTAGAATGATGTATTTGATAGTTCAGGATGATAGTTTAAGCAGAAGTCTCATCATAACTACTGTTCATGATGTATGTTACACAAATGGGTTTTCCTCTACATGATGCCAATAATCCGTTTATCTAAATGAGAAAACCAGGGGCTTTTCCCTCTCATGGAAACATACAATGTATGCTAAAGGTTTTCTGTATTTTATGTGTCCCTTCTGTTGCGTCATCATGTGTGTAATCAGCGGGCTCAAAGTATCAATTGACTGTGTGTAACCACAAGTGAAACTGCCACATTGTACTCTGTAATGTTACATAATTTACACCGGCTGGCACTTGGTTGTGGATACTCGTGACATTTTTACTCCCTTGACTCAAAGCCACAGACTCTTTACCCAACCTTATTCACGACCTTTAAAAAAATGCTCAAGTATCACATAAAAAAAGTTGTTTTCAGCAGACTGGTGATGAAAACCGGAAAAAAACAAGTTGTTTGTAGGGACACTTAAAATACCATCAACACAACTTCCTTGCATCTCTGTCCCTCATAAATACCAACAACCATCTTCTGCCTTCAAAGCACCCACAGGAGGGCTGTGTATAATTCAAAGCAGACCTCAAAGCCTTGTAAAGCAAACATGGAGGGGAACTTTGTAATTATGAAGCACGTGGCAATACAGTATGCAGTCCCAGTGGTTATAGTGCTACTGCCACATTGTAGGGTACGCTATGTATACAAAAAATAAAGGAAACCTCTGTAGGGATCTCCAGCAACATAAAGAATGGTTTACTCTCACTTTTATATTAACTGGAAGAGACCAATATTAGTGTAAAGGATTAATGTTTTAACTCAAGTCCAAGTCATAACATATTTACAAAGGAATATCTCGTAAAAATGATCATTTCTGCCATAAACTAAAACGAACTCTTCACAGCCTCTGTGCACCAGTCAAGTTGCACTTACAGTTTACATCCATGTCTGTGAAAACATGTATGCTTCACACACATCTTCACCCATCAGTAGAGTTTCAAAGTGGGAGCCCAAGTTTAGCGTCACCTGTTCAGTATCTGACCAATGTCTCCCCGTCTCTTTCTGAGCTATGATGTTCAGTAATTGCCAGGAAGATTTTTTTTGCAGAACATTATGATGTCACAGTGGAGTTGACCTTTGACCTTTTGGATATAAAATATAAAATGTCATCACTTCATTATTGTTTCCTAACAGACATTTGTGTGAAATGTTTTCATAATTAATCTATGAATTCCAAGCATGTGGCCAAAACATGTTTTGTGAGGTCACACTGACCTTGACTTTTGACCACCAAAATCTGGTCAGTTCATCCTTGAGTCCGTTTGTGCCACATTTGAAGAAGTTCCCTCAAGGCCTTTTTGAGAAGTCATATTCATGATAATGAGACTGACGCAAGGTCACAGTAACTTTGGGGTTTGACCACCAAAATACATTCAGTTGATTGTGGATGCTTGCATCAAATTTGAAGAAATTCCCTCAAGGTGTCCTTGACATATTGTATTCACGAGAATGAGATGGATGCAAGGTCACATTGACCTTGACCTTTAAAACCCAACTAAGTTTATCCTTGATTCCAAGTGGCCATTTGTGGCAAATTTGAAAAAATTCCCTCGAGGTGTTCTTGAGACATCGCCTTCACAAGAAAGTGACAGAGAAGGTCCCAGTGACCTTGATGTTTGACCTTTAAATCTAATCAGTTCATCCTTAATTCCAAGTGGACATTTGTGCCAAATTAGAGAAAACTCTCTCAAGGCCTTGAGAAATCACAATGATGAGAATGAGACGGGTGCAAGGTCACAGTAATCTTGATATTTGACTGCCAAAATATCTTCAGTTCATCGTTGAGCCAAAGTGGATGTTTGTGCTGAATTTGAAGAAATTCCCTTACGGTGTTCTTGAGATATTGTATTCACAAGAAAGAGACAGACGGGGTTACAGTGACCTTGACCTTTGACTGCCAAAATGTAATCAGTTCATCCTTGAGTCAAAGTGGACGTTTGTGCTAAATTTGAAGAAATTCCCTCAAGGTGTTCTTGAGATATCATATTCACAAGAAAGAGACAGACAAGGTCACAGTGACTTCGACGTTAGACCTTTGAAATCAATCAGTTCATCCTTGATTCCAAGTGACCAACAAAATCAAAATCAGTACAGGTAGACATTTGAGCCAAATTTGAAGGAATTCCCTCAAAGCATTTTTGAGATATCGCATTCAGGAGAATGAGACGGACTACAACAGCACTTTACTTCAAACACAAACTTTTTATTTACGAAGACACAACACAATCCGTTAAGAATATCGTCACACAGATTAGTGTTTGACACTGAAGTCCACAAGTGCTGCCTGCAGTCTTTTCCGTCAATGTATTACATCTCACCACATATCTTAATAAAAAGGTAAACAAGAATAGATATATGCAGCTCTATTTCCAAAACTTTATATAAACAATGAATACATATTAGGGTGTTTTGTAATAAAGATATTGGCACTCACAGTATTTACTTACTTCTAATAATAATACACTGTACATTTTCCATGATTATACTGCCTGTGCACAACAGCACAGTCAAGGCCTTGCATTTTAAACTGTGTCACAACCTTTAGCACCAGGAAAGTAAAGAATTGTGCAAAGTCTGCTAGCCTGTAAAGCAAAAAATACAACATACGTGTCCATATGTAAACATTCTTTGATATTCTTAGAAACATTCATCAGGAGTGTCAGAGGAGAGCAACAATAATGGCTGCTCGTTTGGAGCTTTCAACCAGGCTACAACATGAGGTCCACCCCTGCTTTACTGCCGTATGAAGAGTTATCCAAAAATCACTTATCCAGCTTTTGGGTCAAAATAAAAGACATGATGGACACATAGGCTGTCCAACGTGTCCAAACGTTTCCTTAATCCTCACGAGTCACTCCAAAGCTCACTTCTTACTGTTTTTTCTGGCCACAGAGGACTGAATGAGTTTTTGGAAAACCCTTCATCTGACTACAGTACTAGAGTTTTGAAAACTGATAGTTCCTGTTCTCTTTTTTTGATTGGCTGACTCATGTTTGAAGCCGTTGTTTAACACACGCGTACACTTACACACACTTATACACACACTCGCACAAAGGTAAATTCGATGCACTTATCACAAATGACCTTACACCTAGAAAAGAGGCATATTGACTGACGGACAGATAACGTTCAACTAACACTAGGGCCATATTTTAGACTTTTTATTGGACAATATGTAATTTGTATTCAGCCAGTTTTGAATAAAGTGACTCACCTACTATTGTGTGTTTTTATGGCGTGTAATGACCATTATAATGGCCTCTAGGAGTGGGCAATATGACAATTTACAGTCAGATGATATATATTTGTCTCAAGGTTTTGCCATGCTGTTTAAACCTCTACAGCTCTTTAATATCCCTGTGTGCATTGCAAATCACCGAGCGGGACCACTTTATGGCAATATTGGATTTTTATATGATCTTTTGCATCAATATGATGAAGCACTTAGACTTCTTAGGTATTTAGTTTGCTGGGTCAGCCAGACACACACATTCCTCTCTGGTTATTTTATCCGTTAACGATTTCTCAATTGGCTTTTTTACAGAAAATGTATCACAATAATGTCATATTAAATTGCGTATACTGTTAAAGAGGATTTTATACATATTGCCCACTCCTTATTTGCCCAAAACACATTGTCTTACTTAACACTAGCAGTTCCAAGCAACTGAGATAGGTTTGGTTTTTCATCCCCAACTGAGATTTATGCCATGAATGTAATGGATGTTAATGGAACACTGTTTGTTTCTCTCATAAGTTGTGAAAACTGGAAACAGAATTTGCAAATAGCCAAATTACTGTACCAAAACACAGCTGACACACAGGGCTTTTGGGGCCCCTGGGGGTCTGGGACACTTGGGGTAGTTCCCTCTTTTTGCCAGCTTGGGAGACAGATGTCACGAAACATAATTCAACCAAACTATCTGTGTGGCTACAAACCTCGGAAAAGGTGGTTCCCAAACTTTTATGTTTCCGACCCTTTCTCATTACAGGTCGCACATGCCAGTTGTTCCCAAGCTTTTCTTAAGATGCACCCTTGCAAGTCAAGTACCCCATCATCAGCATCAACCATCGGATTCCACGTGTTAGTTTGAATTTATCACTAACTGGGTATTATTTAACACTTGTGACAATATTTTTTCCTACATTTTTTTCATATATTATTACACTACTGTCATACAATTAAGCTGTCAATGTTTAGTTTGGTTTGGTCAAGTTTGCATTTGTTCTACCAGTGGCAGAAGCTGAACTAAAGCTTTTTCAACCATTAAGCTGTTACTTTTAGCTCATATTTCAGCAGCATATTCATTATTTTTACCTAACTCGTTCAGTCATTTAGCTAACTGTTTGAACTGCATGTACATTAGGCTACTTTTAGCTAATTTTTGAATATTTATCCCCTACTTTTAGGTAACATTTCAGATTTCTCTGCTCCCTTGCGAACTACTTTTTGCGAACTCATTTGCTACACAGTGTTCAAGGAACTACTAACTCGACACATCAGTTATTTTCTAATCAAACTGTTATTTAAACATTGTCAATATTTCCACGTACCCCCTGGTAACTACATAAGTACCTCCTAAGATACAAGTACCCCTGGTTGGGAATCACTGGCTTGTGCTATCCTTACTAACCACTAAGATAGTTTAATCTGAATAATTATCAGCAACAAAAATGGTCTGTGGAGTATTTTACAAGAAGAAAAGCAAAGCAAAATTCCTATCCCATTATCCATCTGGTGACCTCAGAAATATTTTGACCTGTTGGAGTGATCTGCATGGCTACATACCTCTCGAGCAGCAGTCCCCAAACATTTTTTGTGTCTGACCCTTTACTGCAGCAGTGCGTACTGCTCGTCATAGGTCACTTGTGACTATGAGTTGTGGCCAGTGAACGACTATGAAAGATTTTCCTGACTATTTGCTCTGATTGTTGGTGAAGATTCTCAGTAATCCAGGTCTTCAGAACTGAAGAAGAGCTTGGATGAGAGGTAAAACGTCTTCAAGAATCTCAAGCAAGTCCAGTTGCCTACGATATAGCACTTAAGATTTGTTCAGATGGTTTAATGTTAATAATTATCAGCAACAAAGAAGAATCCGTTGAGTATTTGCCAAGAGAAAAGGAGAGATGGTAGAAAAGTCACAAAAATTTAGTTTTTCATCTTTCCTGTCCCATTAACCTCCAGTGCTGGGGGTAACTAGTTGCATGTAACAGAGTTACGTTATTAAATTACAATATGAATTTACTGAGTTACATATACTGAGAAAAATTGAATTAAATTACAGTAACTTATTAAAAAAGTTGATTACAGAGGAATTATATCCGAATATATTCTTCTTGGTTCTGGACATTTCTCAGCTTTCTTGCCCAGTTAAAAACGTTTGTTAGAAAGGTTATCGAATCAAAGGTAATAAATTATATAACTTTGAAGAAGTAAGTAAAATAGGTCCATTACATACTACATTTTCAACAGGGTAACTAGTAATCTGTAACTCCTTACATTTAAGAAGTAACCTCCCCAACACAGTTAACCTTGTGTATTTTGACCCATTGGAGTGAACTCACCACTGCTCTCTAATTTAATGAGAAAATGTGTTTGTTCTTTTCTGTCCCATTAACTTCCAGTAACTAGTGACATATAACGGAGTTACCCAATTGTGTTAAAACATAAAATGAAATTGTAATAAGTTACAGATACTGAGAAAATGGGATGAAAATACAATTGCTTTGCATCGTTTTGCTGCGTAGTAATGTCTTCTGGACATTTTTCAGCTTTATTGCCCAGTTTAAAACACTTGTGAAGTAATCTAAAAAAAAAAGTAATGACTTAATTATTACATTTTTAACAGGGTTACTCTGTAACTCATTACATTTCAAAGGTAACCTTCCCAACACAATTAACCTCCTGTTTTTTGACCCATTGGAGTGAACTCAGGTTGGGAAAGCTCTAGAGTTAAGCGAGAAAATGTGTTTTGTTCTTTCCTGTCCCATTGACCTCCAGTGTTGGGGAGTAACTAGTTACATATAACGGAATTATGTAATTCAATTTAAATATAAATGTAATTGTGATAAGTTACAGATACTGAGAAAAAAATAATTAAATTAGACTCACTGATCAAAATGTTGGTGATAACAAAGGCGTTCCATCTAAAAGCGTGCATGTTATGACATTTATTCTGTTGCTTTGCATCATTTCACTGCACAGAAATATCATCTGAACATTTGTCAGCTTTACTGCCCAGTTTAAAACACTTGGTAGAAAACTAATCAAAACTAATCCAAGATAATAAATTATAATACTTTAAAGAAGTGATTAAAATAGGTACATTACATACCACATTTTAAAGGGTAACTAGTAATCTGTAACTCATTACATTTCAAAAGTAACCTCCTTTATTTTGACCCACTGGAGTGAACTCAGGTTGGGAACCACTGCTCAAGAGTTAAACCAGAAATGAGCCTGTTTCTGGACATTTTTCAGATTTATTGCCCGGGGATGATTTGTTAGAAAAGTATTCTAAAACTAATCAAAGGTAATATGTTATATTACTTTGATGAAATAAATTACATACTGCATTTTTAACAGGGTAACTAGTAATCTGTAACTCATTACATTTCAAAAGTCCCAACACAGTTGACCTCCTGTATTTGGATCCATTAAAGTGAACTCAGGTTGGGAATCACTGCTCTAGAGTTAAAGGAGAGAATGTGTGTGTGTGTGTGTGTGTGTGTGTGTGTGTGTGTGTGTGTTTTATGTGAACTGACCCTTTAAAGTTAAGTTTTTATCCCTGATATGTTTGCTCATTGTCTCACCCCAGCCTTGTGGCCACACACTCCACCATAGAAAAATAAAAATAGTACTGTAATGAGACGCGCAGGGACTACTTTCTCTCAGAACTTCATGTATTCGTTCTTCAGCCTGCTCAGTCTCGTGCCGTGGCTGCGGATGATCAGAGACAGGAGCTCGTGCTTGTCCTTCAGTCCCAGAGAAATGTCCAGCGTGTCCTTCAGGACGTCCCGTGTGTGCACGACCATGTTGAGAAAGTCGTCGCTGAGCCGGTGCTCCTCTTTCAGCTCGCTCTCCTGGCTCTGCTTGAATTTCACCTCCAGCTCCAGCAGAGACTTCTCCGAGTTTGTAAACGCCTCGCTGATCTGCCCCGTCTCCCTCCGCAAGTACTTCCCGTAGCTGTCCTCTCCGTCCAGGTCGTACGAGATGCTTTTCCCGATCCCCTCCAGCACCCTGGCCGAGTCCTCGATCTGCCTCTTGATGATGGTGAAATCATCCCGTATGACGGCGTCCTGGTCCTCGTCGAGACCGCACTTTCGGTCGTCGGTCATTTTGAAAAGCATCTGGCACTTCTCCGGGTCGTCGTTGTCCTCGTAGTCTCCGTCCGGCACGAAGTAGTGATGAAAGGTGCCGTTAGACATCTCCGGTTGCAACGGTCCGCGGAAGAAGGCTCCGCACATCGGCAGTGATAACATCCCGGCACACAGGAGCAAGTGAAGGAAAGCCATGGTGTCCACTTGCCCCAGCACACAAATATATGTATATAAAATAATAAAAATAAACTTTTAACGTGATTTCAGCGACAGAGTCACCTTGGTGGACTATTTAACTCCAACCCGGCGTAGAAACACAAACATTTCAATCAGGTTTAAACGTCCAAACTGCGCAGTTAAGATGAGGCTCCGATGCTTTCACGTCCTCCTCAGTCTCCTCTTTGTCCAAACAGATAAAAAGTGGCGTGAAAATGTTCAAACAAGCCTCGATTTGCTTCCTCTAATCGAGCCTGTCAACATCCATCATTAAAAGCAATGTATGAAAGTTTGTTTCAGCGTGGAAACAGTTGTAGTCCTGACTTCGCTCGGTGCCTCAAACGCAACATCTGGATGTCTCAAGTGCCGCGCTCCGGCTTTTTGGCTAATAATACCTCAGCGCTACTCTCAAATTACAGCCGCTCCGTCACTTTAAAAGGCTGCATTCAGCCTGCAGCAGCACCACCAGGCTGTTAAAGCCTCACTGAAACCAGTGTTAGGGTAACTCACACAACCGTGACGAGCTGGCGTTGATGGCTTGAGAAAAGTTATTGAGAAATACACAAGTGACCACATGTATAAAACTTGAAACGCACTCCAACACAGCAGTCCTGTAATTACAGTCCACTGCTTTTATAAAACGTATAATTTTTGAATACCTGACGACATGTGGCAGAAATTTGGATTTAACTGTATGTTGTAATTTCTGAGACTTATGTTGCTTTGTTGCATTTGATCGGATTGCTGTTTTTATTGTGAGTGTGTATGCATGATTTTGCCCCCCAAAAATAGCTTGGGCAAAACATTAGAGACAGCTTTTAATGTCCTGCCTTTTTCATTATTCTGTTGTACACAAAAACACAGAAAAAGACAAATTATTAGAAACAATCCTTGATATAATGCAACATACTCAAAAAGACTGATGCCTCTGTGATGCGTTGGATTATTTTTTTATCTTTTAAATGCAATGTGTACATATACTGCTTCTAATATGTTAGGCACATGTAGTCTGCATTGCACCTTGAATTTTATTTCTATTTATCGCATCTACTTGTTATGTATAGGACTACAGATTGAATATAGTGCTAAATCTGATGCAACCATGTTTTCATTTCTTGTAAATGATTGTCATTGCACACTGCCCTCCTATACATCAAATAAACTAAATGACAAGTAACAACAAAGAAAGAGTATTTATTACAGGACTAATCCTGTATTGGATTACATTACAATGTGCAGGGTTTTTCTTTCCCTGTCCCTAATAGTGCTTTAGTATTTTTTTTTACATCCTTATACGACATTTTTGAGGTAGTTGTTGTACTTTTCACTCAGATATAGGCAGAATTTGAATTACCGTAAAAATTATCTATTATTTACTTAAATCACTGAAATCAACAGGCCTATATATTTAGGATTGGCCTCTAATTCCTAAATTAAAACTGTTGCTCAGCAAAGATCGGAAATACAATCAACTTGTTTATTTAAACCAATATGAATATTAGTTGTATATCAATAATGAATCATTTATTTAACTCCAACAGACAGCGTCAGAGAGTTATTGAGGATTTAGGCACCCGGCATACCGACACAACACCACTTTATCCCGTTAAAACAATCCTCACAACTTGGATTAATTTCTATGAAAAAGTCTTTTGATTCTTTTTTATCTGAGGACCCCTACAGAGTAAAGGAATATGAATGACATACAGGGTTATCGAGGAACAGACAAATAATTTGAGGTTGCCAACAACCTGCTTTCATAAAAAGATAAACTGTCTGGCAACCAGACCAAGCGTCTGATTGAGACAGGTGCTTATTTATCAAAATGTGTACTCACACCTGGCGAGTAAAAGGGACCATGGTTCAATTGGGATTTATATTTAGCAGGACAGACAAAAAATGAGATGTGATGTGTAACAACAAGAGCTTGTATTCGTGTATTTGAAATACAAATCATACATTATGTAATATGGCATTTTATTCTCAAGTAAGACACATATTTATTCCCAGTTTTAAACTATAGAAAAAACAACAATTAGTCCCCAAAAGCCAACAACACTATGCTGAACGTCTTGCCGTACAACTGAAGAAGTGTAGACATCGTTACTAATGAAAGGATCCAGCGAGTGTCACATGGACGATGAGGTCATGGCCCTTTCACGTCGCATTTCCATGGCGATCAACTGAGAATCCTCCCTAGAAATACCAAAAGTGAGTCAAGCTGAACCACACAATGGAAATGAGGCATTTGACTGACAGAAACCACCCAGCATGCACCCCTGAATTCACAGCCACCCACCTCCAAGATATCCTGATTGATGTAGGAAATTAGCAGAGCTCATTTTTTTCATTGTAGGGAAGTTAAAGTCAGACTCATACTGGGGCTACTAAATGCCTAAAATGAGACTGTTACACTTTACTTTAAGTACATTTTGTTCATAACAGTCTTGTTTCTGAGTGTTGTCATAATATGTTATTGTACTTTATATTCACATATTTCTGAAAACCTTTAAACTGTTATTAACTTTGTGGATAAGCTGCTCAAAAGAAGCTGTCTCACCAGCTCCTCACTCCATTCTTTAAAGCTGATCCTCTCTTTTGTCTTCCAGTGTCTCAGTCCCGTCCTGTTCCCTGTGATAAGAGCATACTTTCGAGGACAGGTTAGTCTGCGTTGGTAAAATGCCCGGTACACATAATGCTGGACCTTCAATGAGGTCTGTTTCCAGTATATTCTTAATATATTTGACAATAGCTGACCAGAAGTCAGGCACCATTTTACATTCATAAAGCATGTGGACCAATGTGCCCGTGTCTTTGTTGCCTCTCCAACAGCTCTCATCCTCCCTAAGCCCATGTTATTGTGATTTTTATCCAAGCAAAGAATCTGAATACATCTTCCTCCACTGCCTATAATACAGCCAAGAACAAAAGGAGGCTACATCAGTTATTTACTGTTAGAAATATCTACTATTTGGGGCAACAGGTAGAGTGTGCGCCCCATATAGGCTGAGTCCTTTTCAGCATCCTGGGTTTGATGGGTTTGTGTCATTACCATTTTCTCTCCCCCTTTCCTGTACTCTCCAGCTTCACCTTATACCAACTCTTCCTAAGTACAGTGGTTAGCATTGTCGCCTTACCCGCAAGAGGGTTCCTGGTTCGAACCCAGGGTAGAAGATTTGAACCTTGTGCAGAGTTTGCATGTTCACCCTGTGTCAGCGTGGGTTTTCTTTGGTTACTCCGGCTTCCTCTCACAGTCCAAAGACATGCAGGTTAATTGGTGACTCTAAATTGTCCGTAGGTGTGAATGTGAGCGTGAATGGTTGTCTGTCACTATGTGTCAGCCCTGTCATAGTCTGGCGTCCTGTTCAGGGTGTACCGTGCTTCTTGCCCAGTGTCAGCTCGGTTCCAGCCCCACTGCGACCCCTAACAGGATAAGTGGTTAACAAAAATGAATGAATGAATTTATTCCTACCAACAGATGAAACTTAAACAAGAATACAGTTTTGGTCACAGACTATATTAATTAACATTATTGAGGGAAAACTCTGAATGAAACAATGAATGAATGTTCATCAAAAAGCTTTAAAATGGATTGTGGGGTCCCCCAAGGTTCAATTTTAGGCCCGACACTTTTCAATCTTTACATGCTGCCACTTGAAAACGTCATCAGGAGGCACAGCACCAGTTTCTATAGTTATGCTGATGATACTCTGCTGTACATCACTGTGTCTCCTGATGACTCAGGGCCAGTTGGTGCCCTTTTAAATTGTATTTTGGACATCAAGTCCTGGATTGCAGAAAACTTTCTTCAACTCAACCAGGACAAAACCGAGGTCTTATTGGTCCTGAAGGTCAGAGAGAGAAACTCAATGCAAAACTAGAAGAGCTGGCACTAAAACCCTGTCAACAAGTGAAAAACGTTGTTGTTATCTTTGATTTGAATCTTAGTTTTGAACCACATATTAGAAGTATAACCAAAACTGGATTTTATCATCTTAAGAACGTTGCCAGAGTGTGATTGTTTCTCTCTTAAGCTAACAGATACACTGATGCATGCTTTTATTACCAACAGAGCTGATTACAGTAATGCTCTACTTTCTGGTCTTCCTCAGAAAAAACATTGCTCAGTTACAGTTATTACAAAACTCAGCTTCACATGTGCTGATGAAGACCAGAAAGAGAGCACACATTACATCAGTTTTAAAATCTCTGCAGTGGCTTTCTTTGTGCTCCAGAATTGATTTTAAGATCCTTTTATTGGTTTATAAAGTTCTTAATGGCCTTAGTCCTACCTATTTATCAGATTTACTTTTGGTTTGTATGAAAAGTGCTATATAAATAAAGTTTGATATTGATTTGATTGATTGATAATGGACCAGTAGTTGTAGCATATGTTCATATACATAATACAGCGTTAATATTTCTGTCATAATGACTAATAAAGAGTCAGTATGCTACTAACATGCATGCTAATAAGCAACTACTAAATGGTGAATATGTGAACCTCAACACAAGTTGTTAGCAAAATGTTAAGGTGGCCTTATTCATTTTATTTAACAATATAACAAAGTGTAAAAGTTGTTATCTTACAGCAGAAATAATGTAACAAAGCATGTGTCTGGCTTGTGTTGTTGGCAGCTCACAGACTACAAGCTGAGTCAGGAAGCATGTTCACTGAGCTTCCTTTAACATAGTGGTGACCACCTGTTCTGAAGTCGCCTCCTGGCGTCAAATTACAGTTTAGTTGAAAGAAAATAGAAATACATGTGATGGTCACCTGTTGTGTAATGACAGTCAAAGAGCTTTGTTACAGCCTGGACCTGTAATTTGTCTCGACTACGCTGTTTTTAACTGCACTTACTCTGGAATCAAAAAGTTGTGAAATGTTTCGTCGTCCTGAAACAGCGTGCCAGTAGTGCAGAAGACACATTAAAAATGCTGATCCAAGAAATGCCATTCATATGACATGATAGTGCTTTTTCCAGTACTCCTAAGCTGCTATATTCATAAAAGCAATGCCCCAAGGGAGGAATAAATATGATCTTATATCACAAGAACCAACATGTTAAGAGCGATCTAATTTGCTAAACCCACAATTCCACTCAATGTGAGCATAATCTTTCCAGTGGAAACAGCAGACGTTACACCATCACCTACCTCTGAGAAGTCCCGCTCATATTTTTCCACTGCATGAGTGATCACTCAGGGTTGTGACCTGCATAAATTAAAGCTTCAGCAGAGCAGAACGAGTTTTAAGTGGTAAATTTATTTTTAAATATAGGTTTATATCTCCAGTTTATTTATAAATTATCCTATTATATTCAGGGGCATAATTTATAGGCGAGACACAGGGGACATGTTCCTTGCACTTTTGCAGAGGGCAGCATTCGACTAGCGTTATATTAAAAAGAAAAAACTGGTGAAACTGTGTGCACTTGGGTGTGTAATTCTGAAGGTATGGAGGTTGGAATAGTGTTTGTATCATATACCCTTTTCCCACCAAAACTGTGTATGTGCAAAAAACCCGCTAAAAATAGACGACAGACTCTTCTCACATTGCCAGAAGACGAGCCATGCACACAGCTCTGCAGCAGTGGGTACGCCTTATGGTGTGTTTTTTTTTCCTTTCTGGTATATTACATTCCACATCATAGACAGGCTGGAGAACAGGTTAGTAAACCATAGAAATCAGCATGGTGGCCAGTGAAAGGATTATGGTGGTTGCTTCTTTTTTATATCTTTTATGCAGGATTTATATTTCTGTGTCGAATCAACGCCATACCCTACACCATTGCCTGATGTGCACCTCCTCTGAAATGTAACTACACGTCACTGTGACGCAGACTTCCTGTCTATTTTTGTAAGCTGAAACCATTTTCCTCAGTGGAGCCGAAGCTTTTATTTACTCTAATTTCACAGATACGATTTGAAGAAAAGAAGAAATTGTGCAGACAATAAGGCCTCAACAAAATAGCATTTTAAGTCTTGTGTGTGATTCATCCTGGCTTCGTATGAGTAGAGGAAATCTCCACTCGTCGCAAGGCTAATTTATACAATGTAAAATGCCATAGGCTTGTGCCAATAATGTTAGTATATTTGTTTGGAAAACATGTTTAGTATATGTTGGTGAACCTTCTGAGTTGTAATGGAGCCGAATTTTGTAACGTTATCTTTGTTAAATGTTGCTGTTGTCCCTGGTTTCATATGAGCAGAGGAAAAGTCCGCTAGCCACTAGGCTAATTTATACAATGTAAAATGCCATAGGCTTGTGCTAAAAACATTAGCATGTTGTAATTGTGGGGAAAATGTTTAATGTGTGTTTTGAATCAACTACACTTTACAGCACTTCATAGAAACCCCACCGCTGACTAGTGTTTTGGAGGTCTAACAGTCTCTCTTTCAAACTTGGTGCTGACCAAATTTGGGACAGTGTTTGAGCTCTGCTTGGGTGGAGACAGACGGTATCCTGTGGCATCTCATAATTGTCTTGCACCGTCAAAGGGGCTAAAATTAGTGCGTTCACCCATGTGTTGTATTTTCATAACTGCCAATCAGAGCTGGAGTTGATAAATACCTGTGACTACTGCAGAGTCATTTGACCCTGAAGTGACTATTGATTGTAACCTTTCCCATTAACTAAAAAAGCCAGATGTTAGTGGGTGTTAGTGTTTTTTTGTGCAGCTGGAAAGGGGTTACACAAGTTGTAGCAGTTATCCTATCCTAGCTGACATGGGACGAGAGGCACGGTACACCCTGGACAGGTTGCCAGACAAACAATCATTCACACTCACATTCACACCTATGGACAATTTAGAGTCACCTAACCAGAGCGACCCACGCTGACACGGGGAGAACATGTAAACTCTGCATGGCTCCCCCAGCCTGGCAGCACAGTGGTACAGTGGTTAGCATCGTCGCCTCACAGCAAGAGGGCTCCTGTTTTGAACCCTGGATTGGGGTTGGTGTGGGGGTGGCTTTGTTGCACCACCTTTATTGTTTGTTTGCAAAGTTTCCTAATGTTATGGGCTGAAGTGTGCCAGCATACCATGATGTATTACCTTAAGTTAAAGTAACTTACTTTAAAAAGGCATCAATGTGAAATCTCTGCCTGTATGACAGTTTTGTATTTAAAAGCCTCAAGGCTCTCGTTTTATAATAAATCCATCTGATTTTTATATTGCTTTGGTGCAGGGCAGGTAGAGGGCTTAGAGCCAAAGGGGCGTAAGCGCTATGTGAGGCGAATATAAGTATTATATATCACATTAAAAATCTCTGACATCTTTTCAGTGCCAAAAGGACACAACTGAAATGATGAACCATAGGTTGTTATTAAAAGAAAACTAAAAGGCGTAACAGTAGAAGTGCGGTTTTGGGATTTAGGTGAGCTCACGCCCTTTTTGCACTTAACAAAGTATTGTGGGTAGAACATGCCACGATGCTTTGTTCAGTGCCAAAAGGGCGTATGCTCTACACAGCAGAGGTGGTTTTAATGACGTTGGTGGAAGATTACCTATATAAAATAGATTATCTGGATCTTGACTTAGAGCCAGAAGGTAAATTAGAAAGGAAAGAGAGATACTAAGAACTGGGAAAAAAGAAGTTGGACTTAAGTTATGTCCATACATTTGATGTCAGTGTGCCTGTAAAAAAGTCTAAAGGAGAAGAACTGTCCCACTTGTCAGCAAAAATGCAATCACATCTTCCCCAGGTCAGACAGTTTGAAAATATTTGACCATTTTGATCAGTCGGAGATTCTCTGAGGCAAAAAGACTTCATCATTTACCTTGCATTTTTTGTGACTTGAAGTTTATTGAATTTCCCAACAACACCAAACCACCTCAAAAGGAAAACAAACAAAACAGGGGAGCAGAGGAAGACTTGCGAAGGGCACCAAATGTGCTCGGGCCAATACTGCATTTCTGAGATCCATTCTTGAAATGATGGACCGTCTACAGCGTTCCACTTTTTCATTATCATCTGTTTACCAATTGAAAACAGAAAAGACGAGGCAGAGAACTGATGAATGTGGTTTACTGACGTACACACATTTTTTCACAAGTCTGTTGGGAAGTCTATCTCACTCTTTTGACATTCTTTAAATATCCAATAAATATTTTTCAACTAAAGCTGTAGCAATATTGTTTTAACAGTGATGCTCAATCTAATAACACAGAAAGATCAAACACAGTAATCAGTACATGGCAACAGCAGCAGCTGATTGAAATTTGTTTTGGCTCTCTTGCAAAATCTGATCTGAAAATCTGAATGCATTCACGGCCCTTTGGCTCCAAGCCCTCGAATCAGGGCACTATTTTCACTTCATTTTTTGCTCTCGTTTGCAGTACAAAATATTTTGTTAACGACTACTCAATTCATAAATCAAAATTATGGAAGTCATAGTTGTGTTTTGTTCTACCTCAGGTCGGGGTATCTGACAAACTAAAGCCCCTTTGAGGATTTGTGCCTGCACTAACTATGTCTCCACCACCACCTTTAAAACCAAACGACGCCCCTGTTTATAACACAAAAACAGAAAGCGAGTGACTATGTTACATAAGTCTTACATAAACCAGGGTCTGTGATGTGCATCAGTCTGATTTATGATGGGGGAGAGAGGCCTCATCACTCATCGCCTCTGCATCGAACCTCGATAATAACAATAATTGAAAGAAAATAATTGGACGTTGTCTGTCGCTGAGTCCTCGTCTCAGTGTCACTGTTGCTCCAAAGTTTCTGAACATTTTACAATTACAGATTTTATCCTCCGCCCGACAGTAATAAGATGTATGAGCATGTGTGCAACTCCACTTTTATTAGGAACCCGCAGCGCCAACTCCACTAAACAAAGGGAGCATACTGTCAGAGAGCAGAGTGGCAGCCTGGAGAAGCATAACAATGTGTGCCCTGTGACATTATTCTGCAGAAGGAATTTTAATGCAGCGTCAAGACAATTAAAAAAAAGGAAAATGAAGTCATGCTATGGGTTCAGGGTGTGTCTCTTGGTTTTGATTTGAAGTCTTTTGTGGCATGTTTACATTGACATTAAATCATTTTGAAGAGGAGAACTCCACCTACTCATGCAGGACAGTGTCGTAAATAAAAAGCCAAGTGTGGAGCTGCTGGTGACCTCCCTCTTTTTGCATTCAAGCCAAACGGCAAAGCACAGTCCAGATATTTTATTTCTCTCACCAGTTCTCTGCTGCTGAGGTGATTTCGATCCTCTCAGTGTGAATGTTGCATGAAATTTGAATTTAACAATACATACCAACATTTAACAACCTAGTTTGTGATAAAGTGCCTCCAACTTTGAGCTAAATTGACCAGGCTGGGGTTAAGTCCCAGTTTGGCAAACCTCTGCCTCCCAAACTGAGCTTGACTCAAAGTGATTCAACAACCTGGCTCTATTGGCTCAACCTGGCTCAGTGATTGCAGAAAGGGGTTTATTTTACATTTTGGGGACCAACTGAGACTGACTTGTGCACCGAACTGTGTAATGTTATTGGAAACCTTGTTAATGTATTTAAGAGAGCTTGATCATTAAAAGCATCCACTCATTGCCACAGCTCTGGTAAGGTGTTGTGTGTCAGAAAGCAGAGCATGAAGGCAGAGGAGGTGAAATGAAAGTGGGATTTGCTCTGTCTGTGTTCAGAACAGAAGTCAGCTGTCAGCAAAGGCAAACAAGTCCAAATTGGAGCAGACAGGCAGACAAAACAGGCAGAGATCAAAACATCCAAACAAGCAGAACAGGAGCAGATGGCTGAAACACAATAACATGAAGCTTCTGAGAAGAATCTGGCAAAGGGCTAGTGTTTGTGGGCAGGTATATATACACTAAGTACTTGATTACAGGGGTAGAGGAACAGGTGTGCTGGCAGGTGATGATCAGGTGACTGGGGAATGGTGGAAACAGACTGAGGACTACTGCTGGTCAGGCAGGGAATGACACGGTCTGAAATGAGAGGACTGGTTCGAGCTGACTGGCGTGAATAATGGCAGGAAAGCAACAGAAATGATATGATGGACATTGGCTCAGTGTGATGCAATCTGATACAATCGTCTGACAATAAATGCGTCTTTCTGCTGACACTCAAACTCAGCTGTTAGGGAAATTTTTGAGACTTTAGTTTGTGATAAAATTCACAGCAGCACCACAAACAGCCAGTTCTCATTCCCAGAGCATCAAATACAGATGCTTTGTCACATCCCTCTGCATGTCATATAAACACCTTCTGCATCTGAAAGAGATGCTTTCAGCTAACCCAATATAAACCTATCCATGGAAATGCTTGACGCTGAGAGCAACTGATGTAGTATAGAAAGTGAGACAGTCAGAGTAGGTTTCAAAATCAGACTTTCATCCCAATTGTCAAATACAGCCACTTTGTTAGTGGTCCTAAACTGCAAAATATGACACACTAGGTACCCTCTTGCATCTGTTTGTCATGTTCTGGGACAGCGTGTTAATGTATGTTTGCATGCGTTGTGTCTTTTTAAGATACATTTTCATTTTCACAGGAAATGAACAGTTTCTAGTTGTTGCATGCATACAGTCTTTTCAAAATAAACCTACAACATACCTACACCTCGTTTTAAAGTTTATTTCTTTAGGTTAAAGCTGCCCTGTGGAGTTTTTACATATAAACCAATGTCCGTTACATTACAGCCACTACCAAACGAGTTATTAGGATGATCATTGAACGCATCTCCACCACTCCAACAGTGTCTGGTTTGCTTAGAAGCGCTATTGCCTCTCAGGAGCGACATTCCCGTGCTGTCGTACAGGAAATGACGCATTTGACGTAGAGTTCAAAGAGCGCATGCACAGTTGGAAATGTTGGAGACGACGAGGCTAGCAGAGGAGCTACTGAAAGATGTCTGAAAACCCAAAGAAACAGCCCAGGAAAGCTTCCGAAGCCTCTGGAGCTGGTCCCGCTGGTCCTCCCCAACCTCCGTGATGTTCAGAAGAAGGAAAAAAGGCAAAACGAGTGAGTGACAAACGCAGAAATCAAACCAGAGTAAAGCCCGTTTCACACAGAACGCACAAAGCGCAGACCTCTTCCGACGAACCAATTAAGCAGTAGTGCCCGTAGCTGTATGTGCTACCGCAGCGCAAGAGCGCACCACTCTGCCGCCGAGCTGTCTGCATATTTGTTCATAGCAAATAAAACAACGAAAATTATTGGGTGGTAAATAGGTGTGTCATTTAGCTTTAGCTCTGACCTCTGGATAAATAAAGCAAAAAGCTAACATTAGCATTTTGAAGAGTGATGGAGGAGACTGAGGCTGGGGTTATACGTCTGTGGACATCCACTAAACTAACAGTTTAGTGCAACCAACATGATTTGCTTTGACCTTGAAAAACATAATTAAGTTGAACCAACTTAATATTTATCCAAAAGTTGATGTTTAGTGGTCAGTCTGTTTTTTTAAGGTATTTTAACTCATTTATTTGAATTCTAGCCTACTCAAAAATGTCAAAAAATGGAATAAAAAATTTAATATTGAAAAACATCTTTATTTTAAGCATTATCCACTAACCCCATGAATAAGTGTAGGGTTTAGAAAAGAACGCCATGGCTTGGCTCAAAATAAGTAGGGTTGTTACTAACGTCATGTGACATGCGTCACTAGTGTAACATGCTACACATTAGCACCCTAGGTTGGTATTAAATAACGCCACTGCCTTTTGGTTTCACACAGGAAACAAACACTTGGCTCCTGGGTGAAAGTTTTGTGTTTGTTGGACCTGTCCACTTCCCTTTGCACCCACCCTATAGGGACTTTCTCGCTTTTTATACTACCGAATTTGTAGTGTTACAAGCTGCTGCAGGCTGGTATGTTTCATAACTCCATGAAAGGTGCCTTTGTGCGTGGGTATCTTACGCTGACGTCCACAGTGCTAAAATCAACCTGCGTAGTTTTCCCTCCATTGTGACATTAGAAAGTGTCACATTTATTTTGCAAGTGTACTCTTCTTCAAAGTTTGAAGAAATTCTGACCAATCAAGAGCAGCTTTCTCACACAAGGCATTTGATCTGGTCTGCTTGTAAATGCTGCCGTGAGAACACGAACCAACTCTAGGCAATTATGCAACTTTGTGAAAAAATTATAGTCTCTGATTTGGATCAAAAGCACACACAAGGGTCTGTCTCCAAGCTGCTGCCTGCGCTCCTCCCAGGGAAGTCATCCACAGTGGTGGGGGGCATGGTGTCAGGACCGTGGATGTTTGGTGTGAGAGAGAGTGCAACAAGGAGAGGCTGAGTGAATGAGACTCTCTGCAACTCTATGATGAAATAAGATAAATAAATCAATGTATGGAAAACGATGGGTTACTGATTGAAGCATGTGCATATGTCTGTGTTTGTCAGGTGGGAGGGGCTTAGGACAGAAGGGGAAGACCTGCAGAAGGAGGATGTATTTTCAAATTCTATTGTTTTTCCCCCCCCCCGACTCTTTCCAGATTTGTGCCCACTCCTGCTTTAAATGGAGTCCAGATCTGGAGTAGTTTGTATCTTGTGAAATGTCTGTTAAAAATTCTGCCACATTCTCTTATTTTCACCCAATTAAACATAATTAAAAATCTCCCATGAAAATGTTTTTGGCTGCACTTCTTACAACTCTGCTCTCTTTGAGCCCTTATGTCACAGTTGGCTTCAAATTACATCCAGATACCATGACACTCTCCCAAAACCCTCTGGCATTCAGCTGCAAGCCGAAGACACTATGACGCAGCATACCCAGTGACTACAGGCTGGTGGCAGTGACATCATTCATCATGTGGACTTTTAAGAGTGTGTTTGTGCAGCGACTCAGACTGTAAAATGTAACACAAAGAGAAATTCCAATATTCATTCTTATCCTTTTTCATTATCAGTTGTTTCTCCTAGTCAGCGAATCTGTTGTATTCCCGGACAGATTGTGGGCCAGGGAGGATTTAGATAGTACAGCGGGGAGACAGCCAGTGCTGAAGATGCATTGCCTTGTCTGCGGAGCCTCAAACTTTGTATCTGTAAAGCCAAATGTCCTTTGTATCTGTAAAGTCGACTCTCCTATCATTTTTTGCGTATGAAAGTGTCTCTCTGCTCTGGCGAGGTGGAGCTAATGCAGAAGTGTGAAGTTCTTTTTTCTCACAGCTGTAATAAATGTTGCCCATGCTGTTTGTTTTGTGTTAGTCTTTTATGTGAGCGTAACCATCAGAATTTCTGGATCCGTCCCAGCCTTAACACCACGCTTATACAACTGTAGTATGCAGAACAAATCATATACATGAAAAGATGTGTTGGATCATTGTTTTTCCCAAGGTTGATCACTTCCTACTCCACTATCTGCAGTTGTAAGGTTCAGTAGGAGCCTGCGACACATACTGGAAGGTTCAGAAGGTCGTCATCAGCCCATTCAATGGCTGTTTTTTGTTGGTTTCACTTTTACTTTCCTTAGGTTTAGGAGCCAAAACAATGTGGTTAGATTAATAAAAACAATCATGGTTGGATGTAATTATTGGTTTCAGACATGACTCAAATCCTGGTGGTGACAGTCCTCCCTCCCTTTCTGGCAGAAAGTTTAATTTTATGGCCTGATGATGGCTTTCTCAACCTCATAGGTTTGGCAGAGCCCTATTATCCCACATCTATGACACTTATCACCACTGATAATGGCCATTTGATATTCTGATAACAGCTGAAAAGGCAGCAGTTTTATCAGTGTTGACAAACATTATCGGCTGCTGAGCATTTTTAGCCATCTTCCTTCTCAGTGTAGTAGAAATACACTTTGATGAGGTCCGTGCACTGCAACAAAAGTGGTGCTTTACTGTGCTAGCTCTGTGGCTTGTGAGATGACATGTCTAGCAGTCAGTCTACCACTTCCAATTTCCACTTCCAGACTGAAATATCTCAGCTACTGAATGGATTGCATCTTCATTTATTTCCAGCCCAGTTGCCAGGAGAAAATGTTGACATTGCACATTGCTGCAAACAGCAGATACGTTGCATTTGTATGTCTCATATGCATCATATCAATGTTTCTGCAGTGATGTAGTATATGAGCTGATTTCGTCACTGAGGAGGGGATGGTTGATCATGACACCCAGGCCCTGCCAAACTACAGACCACCGAGAGCAAAACTGTTTTTTAGCTTTGTTTCTAGCAGCTTTTTAGCCAACAAACGTGGGTGTTTTATAGCCTCCCATACCTGGGTTTCTACTGGGAACAGTGCCACAGTGAGTGATTGCTTTTACCAAGACTTCACTCCGTTTTGTGCCAGGAAGGTGCCACGAAAAGCAGAAATTTTAAGCCAAAACATGATCTTCTTTTAAAAATGACAAAGCATTTTTTGTGCCTAAAGGCCCCAGACACACCAAACTAACTTAAGAGAACCCATGAACACACCGCAAAGACTACAGCCAATGGCCAACTAGCCCATACATTCTGCGCCTGCTTGAGACGGCATAACTCTTCACCACCAGTAGACTGCAGTAGTCTGTAATCACAACCTGGTCTCACTCCAAAGTCATCGAAATCCGGTGCTTGGGCAGTGACTTCCTGCATCAGACACTGGATGTGGCATCGGGGGGAAACATAGCATGAGAAGACGAAAGTTAAGGTGGCGAGAGTCTGAGGAGGGTGGGTAGGAGGGGTGTAGAATAGATCCAACAAGAGCTGACTTTAACCTGGGAGAGCTGTGTTCGCGTCCTGTAAGATTGTAAAGCCAAATCCTGTTCTTTTTTTCCTAAACCCAACCACATGCATTAGAAAAAAAAAAAAAGTTAATTCATGGTGTCATACCGACATCGTGCGTTTATTTTGAAAGAGACTGTATGTAAACGGTACATTTCCTGCACCGACTCGGCAACAGACACTAACCAAAGGCACATCATTGTCCGACAACCGACCGTCGGCTTGATGCGTCAGGGCCTTGAATATAACCACACAGTAATCACAGTGTAATCGAAATGTAAATTTTCAATGTAGCTGCTACATAACAATGTACAAACAGAACGTATGTGTGTTTTTAGGACCCTACGATACCAACATTTGTGCTGGTGATTGTGTTGGTATTTCAGATTTCTCTTTGTTTTTATTGTCATATTTGTATACTGAAAATTTTTTGTATGTTGTTTGAATTTTGGGAATAAGAAGAAAGACAGTGTCTCCATAGCATGGGTTTGCACATGCAACATACTTTTGTCATGCATTTCCAGTTTTTAGTTATTTCAGTCCTAACATCGTTTAAATGGTAAGTGCTGTTTGGGTTAGGTTTACTTCCACCAAATTTATTCCGTCCACATTTCTTCCTTTCCTTTCCATGTGTCTATCTTTGCCCATGCTCCAGCAACCCAGGCTCACAGTCCCCGCCCCCCCCCCCCCACCTCGCTAATGAAGTTATTTCCTTTCAGCCTGAGATAATAGCCCATGAACAAATTCAGTGTCCGTGTCATTACAAAAGACATTTCGGAGTAGCTGGTAATTCAGATTTACTCAAGAAAATTGTGTAATAAATGTAATGTGTTCTTTTTTTTTTTTTTTTTGCTGTTGTTCGACCACGTATGAGCCTCATGTGAACATCTGTCCTGATGTGCTAATGTGGATCGAATTTAGATCACCTTCACGGTGAAGCCGTTCCCATACTGGGGATGTTTGTGCAAGATTAACTTTGACTGTAGGATTCTTTCAGCAAGGCTGTTTTTCAAAACATTAATTACTGTCCGTGAGAGATGAGCAGGATTAAAAAAGATGTTTATTGGTTTGTCGTTGTGTTTTGGCGTTCATTAATTTGAACACAGCGTCATTAGCTCACATTAGTGACTGGTAATTGGATAATTGTGAGGAAAGTTCTCCTTGCTTGATATGATGTTCAATTTAATTATATTTTTCTTCTTGCATGTTTCTTATAGGTTTTCTTATCGAATCAGTCAGAGGAGCCTCTGCATCTGTTTTTTTTCTCACTGTACCCTCTTTGCTTGGGTTGTGTGGCTCTCTTTAAAATTTCGTAGACTTTTTCACCGGCATTCTCTCACTTACAGAGCTATTCTCCTGATTCCAGCATATTTATGTGTGTACATTAAGCAAAAAAATGAAAATGGCTCTGCTTTCCATTCACAGAACATATTTATATTGTCTGTACCGAGGGTTCGTACAGAGTTTGGCAAGCAAGCATTTATTGAAGCAGCTCCTTATATGTGGAATCTTCTGCAGGAGGATTTAAAGTTTCACTCATTGTCCTCCCGGTCATTTCAAAGCAGGATTTTTGTACGCAGTCATCTGTGTGTCAGTGTCAGGATATTTTCTGCTGGTTTTTGTAATCGTGTAGTTGCCCCTTTTTTTAGTAGTTACTAGTTAATAACATGTCGGGCAGGAAATCCAAAGTGTGGGATCATTTTGAGAAGGTGAAGGACGAACCCAAGGTGATATGTAAACTCATCTTCATTGGTCGACTACAAACATGACGTATCATCTGAAACATGGAAGTAGCTACATGCCCATTAGCCCACAGCGTCATTAACAGGCGGCTCGCTCAGTGTGTGACGTGCACTTGTAGATAAAATATAGGCCTATATTAATGAAGGTTCATTAGTACGGTTTTGTATTTCTCTGTAATGTAGCACAGTGTTAACAATGTTACTGATACTATTCTTTCTCACACCTTCAACTCAAACCACCAAAATATATCATTTAATAATTAAATTAATATCGGAAACATGCGGGCGACTGGTCAACTAATGGCCCTAAATGACAACCATGGGTCGAGTAGGAAAACTGGGGGCAGCCCTAATATTACATACTTTTTGGCTAGTAATCATATTTTGTGTTTTATATTGCTTGTTTTAGAGCTGTATATATTTATTCTGTATTTTTGTTCTTTGTTGTTTGTCTGTAACTTCTGTTGCTGCCTGTCTCGGCCAGGACACTCTTGAAAAAAAAAAGGTTTTTAATCTCAAGAATGTTTTTCTGGTTAAACAAAATAAAAAAACATTTTTGACAACTTACTTTAGACATCTACCACCAACTATCCAGTTTAAAGATTAAGGAGAAAAACACTGGAGAAAAATAGTAATGCTCAAAATACCGAGACATAAATTTATTTGGACATTTTATTTCAATCTGTCTCAGACTCCCCTGATTTTTTCACGTCCTGAAGTCTGGATCTGGACTGAAATGTTTAACCATTTGTCCAAAACTTTCCTCAAGGTGTATCCTCTGAGGCGTTTTATGAATCATGAGATGAAAAGAGTGTTTTCACAGTCAGTTTTCCTGATGTCAGATATATGGATTTTTATTTGAAATCTTAAGTCTGAGTGCCTGGAAGTTTCCAAGTTCTGTTTTGAATCATTGTCTTCTTCCCTACGGCCACTGGCAGGCTCCAGCTGTTGCTTTTCAGGCGAGCGCATATCCTTTGACTCACTGTGTAAAATAAAGACAGTTCTGACTAATAGACACCAAAGCACGGACTTGCGCTGGCACTGTGTCCGCGCACATGTGTGGTTGATTGATCTTTGAGAAACAGGGAAGATTTCCCCACGGTGAACCACATGTGAACTTGTCTTCACGCCAGCAGAGAGCTGGATTCAAGACAGTGGGTGTTGAGTCCTTATTTTTGTGGAGAGCAATAATAAATTAAACGCATTAAAATTTCAACATTTTCAGGAAAAAAAAGGTTTCTGTTTGTGGCACTTTCTTTCCAAGTGCCATGTAACATTCATTGGCAAATCCTCAGAAGCCAAATATGATTCACTCCACATAAAACTGCAGTGACACACACAGTTGCTGGACTTCATAATACGCTCTTCACAGGCAATGACTTCAGTCACACAGCTGCACATTTTGTTCTTTATTAGATCCATCTAAACAGACAAATACAGCCTAACTAGTTTAACTTTAAAGCAAGAGATTGACATTAAAACCTTTGCTTGTTCACTTTCTGGATTGAAGATTCAATTTTCAATTTAATTCAATTTTATTTATAAAGCCCAGCATCTCAAATCACAATTTGCCTCAGATGGCTTTACAGCATACAACAGCAATCTGTCCTTGGACCCTCACAGCGGAGAAGGAGAACTCCCCGAAAACCCTTTCACAGGGGGCAAAAAGTGGAGGAAACCTAAGTGAGAACAACTGATCCCTCTTCCCGGACGGACAGACGTGCAATTGATGCCGTGTGTACAGAACAGATCAACATAAGACAATGCAAAAAGCATGTTTTGGTATAGATTAACAACAAGATATAAAGTGTTAGTTAGTGAGAGGAGGTACTCGTAGGTGGATTTTATTCCCGTTGACTCAGTCAGGCAGTCAGTCAGTTTTCAGTCTTTGTGCGAAGCTAAGTTAACTGGCAGCTAGCTGTAGCCTTAATTTTAATGGGCAGGTAGGACTGAGGTATCAATCTTCTCATCAAACTCCTCCAGAAAGCAAATAAACATATTTCCAAAAACAAGGAATTATTTATCTAACGGCCTCCACAGGCAAATTAGGTATTACTGAATGTAAAAATTACAGCGTTGAAATCCAGCGCTTGGGCAGTGATTTGCGGCGTCAGACACTGACGAAAAAAGTGGTCGGCATGGTAAGAGGCAGGTTGCAGTTATAGTTTAACGGCACTCGATGGCATCAGGAGGAAATGCAGGACAAGAATGAAAGTTAAGGCGGCTAAAGTCCAAGTAGAGAGGGCAGGAGGGGTGGTGGATGGGTTAAGAAAACACAGACTTCCACCTGGGAGAGTGGTGTTTGTGTCCCGTAAGATTCTGAAGTAAAACCTGTTCTTTTTCCCAAATCTAACCATGTGCGTTTGTTGTTGTAGGTAAAAACACATCAATTTGCATTGATGCACTGATGTCGTGTGTTTATTTTGAAAGAGACTGTATGTAAACGTTAAATTTCCTGTGAAAACGTAAAGTGTATTTTGAAAGAAGACAATGCATGTAACAGGAAGAACTTGACACAACATCCCAGAACATCAACAACAAACACATCCAGGGTACCCTGCACGTCATATGTGGACATTAAAGGCCCATGACCAAACGTCAATTCACTAACAAAGACCACACCAATAAGGTAAAGATTTTGAATGATTTATTGCGTATGATGGATTATGGGTTTGGAGGAAAAGATGGATGAAAGGTTAGGGATGACGGGGTAAAGATCAAGGGATATAGAGTGAGGGCTGAAGGGTTGAGGGACGGGGAACTGCCCATTGGTTCGACAGCCCATTGGTTCGACATCCCATTGTTCTGACCATATTAAAGTCATTGTTCCGAAGTCCGTTCCGAAATCATCATGATGCCCTGTGGTTAAGGTCTGGTTAGGTTTAGGCACAAAAACCACTTGGTTAGGGTCAGGAAAAGATCATAGCGTGGGTTAAAATGAAAAAGAAAGTGACAAACACATAAGCCGTGAGCCTGCTCCGCCTCAAGCCGGTCGCGGCGCACCATACTCCCGCCGCGAGCCGTTCAGCACCGCAGACAGTCGGACTAATGGGATGTCGAACCAATGGGCTGTCGAACCAATGACATGGACCCGAGGGACGAAGGGATGGAAGACTAAGGATTGATGGATGAAGGCTGGGTAGCAGGCAAGCACGATGGTCGATGTGTTGGATCGAAGGCAGGAACGCAGGAGTGAGGCTGGATGGGGGAGTTGCCTCTTCATGAGCTCGGCTTCAGATAGAGCCCCCACTGGTTCCTGCATGCAGAAATGAGCAGAGAAAAAGATATAAGAGTCAAAAAGGGATCGGGCAAGTGGGATGTGAGAAATGTGTTGAAGAGAAAGAGAAGGCATCAGGTGTGCTTAAATACTATTGGGCGGAAATGGGATTTGTTCACGGCGTGGTCTTTGTTCCCAAACCTAGTTATAAAACTACATTATGTGACAAGGTCGGAGTGAGAATGTGTTGGCCTTAGAAACAGAATTTCTTTCTAAATGTTGAGACAGGAGCTGCTTTAAAATGACATGCTTACGATAAATTACGCTGCTAACCATGAAATCTTAATCTCAGTTATCAACCCTTTTTAGGATATAATTTTTTTTAACTTTTTATGTTGTGTGACTCATATCCCAAGTCCAGAAACAAAACCAATTTAAAGCCAATTACCAGGCGTAACACATAATTCAAACCTTATCTCCAGTTACATTACTTATAATTATTACAAAAATAATTAATTTCATTTGCATTTTCATTACATCCCCGTCCACACTTCAGCAGAGCTGCAGTTTTATCTGCGGGTGACACTGCCTTGTTTCTCTTGTGATGTATGTAACAAAGAAAATACCTCACACCAAAATTAGCCAGGGAGCAAACTGAGAGGAAGCCGGATGCTTGTTGATAGCTGCGGTAGTGCTCAGCACACTGCTCTATAAATTCAACACGACAACTGCGTTTTACGAAGATAAATCTACTCAATTATTAGAGCTATGGAAGAAATAGGCACCACTTAGGAACAAAAACCCCACAAACCTGTTCATTAAGAGATCTGGAAGCTTGGCTGCAGTGGGAGTACGGTCCTGCGTCACTCGTCTTCCTCTGAGTGATCGGAGACATATGGTTCTCCGTCCAGCAGTGATTTCAACAGTTTAACTACACAATTACTGCTATAAAAGACACAACAATGACTGTAGGGAGCTTTATTGAGACTTTTTATAAAGGAACTTTTGAAGTTAAATTGGTAGCAGCTTCGAGATAAATCCCCAGTAGCTATGGATGTTTTAATTTAAAAAGACTTCATTTGCAGCACATTATCCTTTGTTTATCGAATAATTCTTGTTATTGTAAAGGGAAACCACTGAAGAATATGTGCAGTGGAAGTCTTATTGGAAATATAACTCAGATATAGGAACACAAATAGTCAAAATTTGTTTCCAAGAATTAACAAAAGGGTGTGTGCAGAATATTAACTCCAAAGGGAATAACTATATTAACAATTAATGACAGAAAACAACCTTTCCTCAAAGCATAAAGAAGACCTGAGATGTGACCTCGTTCCATCTCAGACCCCCCGGCCTTTAACGTCAGGAGAACAATCATTAAATGATAATGCTTTTCGTATGCAGTCAGGGGTGGCGTCATTCGGTACATGTCTCATTCAGCAGATAATGACTTCAGGGACTCTGCGGTATTTGAACTCGGGAAGCATAAATAATGCACTACTTCATTCATAGCACAGGAAATTTGGAAAAATAAACATACAGAGCAGCCAGTTAATTCTGCTCAACGCAATTTTATGATGCAGTTCTGATGAAAACCGTTAACCAGTGAGTCTCAGGAGCCAAATTTGCTGATTGCGGTTTTATGCACACCAGCAGGGGCTGGCAAGGAGTCGAACTTTGCAAAAGTCACCAAGGGCAGTTGGATTGAAGTCAGTGTAGAAGTGTGCATGTCTGAATTGACACATGTTATAAGCTTTTGCAGCCACCTGGAGGCGCCGTGTGATTAGATTGCCTTTTTGTTAATAACTAACCGTGTTAGTCTCCTGCAGATATGGACGTGTTCACCATGTCTACCAAAAGCCTTTTGAGGTTCAGGATATTTAGAGCCTTAACATAGACCTGATAGTTCATGTCACTAAATTGAGTTGTAGACAGATAAAGACGATAATTGAGAGCTTTCACCTGGCTTCAGTGGCGTAATGTAGTTGTAATGTAGAGGGCCCTGCACTGCCTATATTTACGCCCCTGCCTGGCTTCTTCTGTCTGGTTCCCTTCAAAGTGAAAGAGGTTGCACACTAAAGCCCCTCAGAAGAGATGATTTTGCTCAAATTATTTGTGTAAAATAGAAGGAAAGACATATTTGCCGTATTAAATACACTTGTATCATCTATGCATTCATTCCACAGACAAATCAAACTTTGACTTTAAAGGTCCAGTGTGTAGTATTTAGTGGGATATATTGGCAGAAATGAAATATAATACAATAAGTTTATTTTCTTTAGTGTATTATCAACTGAAAAAAACAATTGTCATGTTTTTCATTACTTTAGAATATGCTGTTTATATCTATATGGGTAGCGGGGCCATGTTATACCTCCATGTTTCTACAGTAGCCCAGAACAGACAAACCACACACTGGCTCTAAATATTGCATCAGCCAACCCCTCTGAAACTAGCAGTGTTGGAAAAATACCTAGTTGTAATGTGACACTGCTTTATTCTTTGTTTTTACCAGTTTTAATCACCTGGTCCATTTGTTCTGGAGAGGAGGAGACTTCTGCCAATAATTCAGCACCAGTTAAAAACCTTGTGAACAATGAACGCTGACTGAATTTCAGCTGGTTGCAATCCGCGATCCTCACCACTAGATGCCACTAAATCCCCCTGAATCTCACACACTGAACCATTAATATAGTAGATTGACAAAGTTGAAACTCTTTCGCATTGTAGGGACCTGACACGCCAAGCCGACAGTCAGCAGTCAGTAAGAGTTGGGCTGTCAGTGAGCATGTGATGTGTCCAGCACCGTTGGCCCCTGTCAGCCCCCATCGGCTTTTTTTCAGCTGAGTAGGCATGTTGAATAGGGGTTGGCAACAGTGGAGCTCGTCGGTGAATGATATCACTCTGATTGGCAGTTCAACTCAGTGCACGAGAAGTGAGGAAAGTAAACAAACGGCTTAAGTCAAGAGGGAGTGAGACCAGACAAGCTTGTTACATAAAATAGGATTATTTTTTTTAGCCACTGAGAAAGGTTTCATGATGGTTTATGTTATTGCTCGCTGGCGCACGGTAAATATGCTCTGTTCTTCTAACACTGGATTATGTTTTTAAAGTTCTAACTGGCCAGCTAACGTAAAGACGGTTTTCCAGTTTCCCTTTATGAGTGACAATTACAGACTACCTACATCTGCTGGTGTGGGGAGTTATATCCACTCCTGCAGGTGCAGAACGTTCATGCTGATTGGCCGTTGGCTGTAGTCTTTGCAGTGTGTTCATGTGCAACTTTTTGGCCGGGACATAGTCGACTTTCGTTGCCACCAGTTCTCTGAAGTTTTTTTGGTGTGTCTGGGCCCTTTAAGATTCTAAACAAGACAGCTAAAAGATGTTTTATAAATGTTTTAAATTCCTGATCTGATAGTACACAATACAGTACTGTGTATACTCTCCCAGTTCTTTCATTGCTGATGTGCAAGACAATTATGAAGTACAGCAGCCTGTCCAAGGGCATATCCTCAAACAGCCCCACTGTGTTTCAAATATCAGCCAGTTAATGATCTGAGAAGACAAATCACGTAGGACTGCATCTTCATGAAGGATTGGAGGTGTGTTCAGGGTAATAATTTCACTCTGCACTAGCTGCTGTAGTAGGTTACAGTGCAGTTTATGATCATGGTTTTGCCAAAGAAACTTTCTGTGTTTGACCTGGTCAGTCTTGTTAATCTTTGCAGTGATTCCTCCCTGTCACAGTGTGATGCCCTCTGCCCTGAGAGGTCAGGAAGTTAATGGAAAATCGAATCTTTGAACCAACTCAATTCTTTCAGGTGCTGCAAAGGCTGCATTACCAACCACAGAGAGTGGGCAACAGCCTCAGGGATCCAGACCCTGTGTCAATTGGTTTGCAGTAATATCATGAATTACAAATGTGTTTGGGAATATACACCATCAAGCTACAATATCCTCCTGAAGGGCCTTAAGGTGGTTCCTGCATTATCACCCAATGCTTTGTCAAAGGCACACTTTTAATTCTCCTTTGATTTGCACTTTAAGGAGCTGTGTATGTGAGTTAGTGGCATCTAGCACTGAGGATTGCAGATGGCAACCAGCTGAAACTTCTCCAAGTTAGGATTCCTTCAGTGCTCATTGTTCATGAAGTTTTTTAACAGGAGCGGATTTACCTGCAGAGGTCCCTTTCTCTCCAAAACAAACGGACCAGGTGATTAAAACCAGTAAAAACACTAAACAGACGTCCATCTCCCCAGCAACGCTTCCCAGCTCCTCCTGGGAGACCCCAAAGTGTTCCCAGGCCAGACGAGATACATAATCCTGGGTCTGGGTCTGCTCTGGGGCCTCCTACCTGTGGGACGTGCTTGGACCACCTCCAGCTGGAGGCGCCCAGGAGAATCCTGATCAGATGCCCAAACCACCTCAACTGACCCCTTTCAACGCGAACTCCAAGCTCCCTCTAGATGGTTGTGCTCCTCACCCTATCTCTAAGGCTGAGCCCAGCCACCCCACGAAGGAAACTAATTTCGGGCCCCTTGTATCCCTGATCTCATTCTTTTGGTCATTACCCAGAGCTCATGACCATAGGTGAGGGTTGGGACGTAGATGGACCAGTAAATCAAAAGCTTCGCCTTCTGGCTCAGCTTCCACACAGAAAGAAACTTAATTATTATAATATATTCTATTTCTGCCAATATATACCCCTAAATCATTGGTTCCCAACTTGTTCAGCCACAGGTTACAAATTTCTCCGTAATCGTTAGTTCAAGGTCCAAAGAGTTTAATACATTTGACGTCATACTTGTGTTTGGCCATGTTGTTGAGCTAGTTTGCTGTTTCTGTCAAGAAGCTGTCTATTAGTCGCTCACTGTACACCAGGAAACAGCACTTCAAAATAAGAGCTCTGTGCCAAAAATTCACTTTACTTAATGGTAGGATCCGGAGGATTTTCAAACAAAACAAAATATAGACATATACAAATGAAATCCTGCTTAATCATCACCTATGGGCTTCTACTCATGTGTGGTGGTGACTGTTTACAGAACTCCTGCCCTTTAACTGTATTTTGATGTTTTTGTGAGCTCGGACTGCTTCTGGGTGGAGATTTCCCCAGCCAATGAGAGAGCGCAGGTGCCATGCCCGAGCATGTCCGAGCGTGCACCAGCGCGAGCCTTGTCTGAACCTCTTCTGTGAAGCCTTCTTCCGTACCTCCGGGCTCCGTACACCCGGGAGAGTTGAGTCTGATAGGAGGGGCCGAATTTGAATGTGTGTTTACGAACAGCAACTGGAAAATCCTCCAGACCCTACCTTTAAAAACAAAATGTAAAATAAAATGTGTCTCAATCAGAAGTCGTCAAAATCTGGCGCTTGGGCAGTGAGTTGTGGCATCTTGCTGGCATGATACACAGCCGGTTGCCGTTGTAGTTTAATTGTGCCCGGTGGCGTCAGGGGGAAATGGACGAAAGGACGAAAGTTAAGGTGGTCAAAGTCTGAGTGGGGTGGGCGGCGGGGGGAAGGGGTGGTAGATTGGTCCAACACTGACTTTCACCTGAGAGAGTGGAGTTTGTGATTAGATTCTAAAGCCAAACCCTGTTCTTTTTTCCTAAAAATCCTACACATTGCCCTTTGCATTGAACCACTTTACAACAATTTACAAAACACAGCACATCATTTGGAGAGAGATATCTAGGCCAAAATATGACTAAGCGGCTGTGTGTGTTCTGCTGTGTGAGCTGCACGTGGCCATTTGAAGGCTATTCACTGTAAAAACCCCAGGGGATTCCCCGTCGACATCGCTCTCCAAGTGCGCAATGACCTGAGAAAAAGAAACAGAATAAGAGAAGCAAAAACTATGAGAAATACCCAGCTTAATAGATGAAGATACCAAGTTATCCACCATGCCCTGCGCTGCGCTGACTGGGACTTAGCAGTAGCAAAGACCACAGTGTTTGTTCCAAATTGGCAGGAAACTGGGTAACAAGGACACAAGTATTGTGTCATCTGTTAAACAATGGCCAATCTTGGACAATTGTTTCAAGAAGTTTGGCATACACGCAGCACAGATGACACACAAATTCATTGAAAGAAGCTCCATGTGCTTACAGTATGACAAATATGAGACAGCAGTGATTCAGAGTAAATTCCACCACATTGTCGGACAGAACTGGATCCACACACTCATTAGGATAAAACATAGGCTGAATAAGTGTTTGTGGACAACACTCAACTATCTTTGCAAACAGTTAGATCAAAGCGGTGGGCAGATGGTGATTTTCGCCACACATCAGGTGAAAATGAAGAGATGAGTCAGAATCTACAACACACACACACACACACACACACACACACACACACAGTGCCACAGAGGAGAATGGTGTAAGAATTGGTTTAACTGAGAGATATGATTCATTTCACCACAGTGAATCAGTCTGGCACTGTGTTGGAGAGTTGATACGAACCATAGAATCACTTGGACACAAACAGAAATGACTCACACACCACACTGCATGGAGGGCAGTGTGTAAATCACAGTCTGCGATAAGGACAGGCGTGAAAATCCCCAAAACTACAGTATGTCCACATCAGCAGACTGAATCTAAACCAGACTGCTTTTATGGAGGCTTGGCAAATCAGGTTCATAGATGATTGAAAACTAATTCACATCAAAGCAGAGGTGTGTCTCAGTTTGGCCTCAGAATTCAAAATGTGTGACCGCTGTAGCTGCAGCATGAGACATGGCGTGTATCGACGTCCTCCGTCGTCGCTGATTCTGCCTGATGTGACAGAGGGGTTCAGCAATGCGACTCGATGCTGTGGCCTCCGGTGCAGAAGGATACATCTGCATTCTTCATCTAGCCTGCAGCTCTGTGTTTTTGTTTTATTTATTAGCATACTGTGAACACTCATGCTGTCACCACAGCAACCACAGCAGATAGGTTAATGATGCCTGAATCCAGAAAATGGGGAAAATCATTTACAAACACCAGCAAGCTCGAAAGATTAGATCTGATCTTTGTAAAATCAGATTTGCCTGCCGTGTGAACATGTAGTGTTTCATCCACAGAGGTGCTGAGAGAGAGAGTGTGGGCACGCTACATGGGGAGAAATCTTTGGAAAAATCTGCTTTAAAAAACAGTGGCCTCATTCACAAAATAATTCTTCTTATTATTTCTTTAGAACAGGTTTGTTCAAACAACACAACTCTCATGTCTGTGTGTAAACTATGGAGCTGAATCCAGGACATTTGTATGTTTCATATGATGTGAATATGTTAAAACTTATGCTTCAATTCTCATTCGCCTTTGTTGCTACAAACAACTGAACATGACCTGAACTCTGGTTTAAAAATACCCTCTTTTGCCACTAACACAGCTGGGTATGTCCTGCGTTAAAAACACCTGCTGTCAACAAATCCACTTTTATGTCTGCCTGGACATGTCCCTGACTTTTAAACAATATGAGGTCGTGGTTCAGTCGCTTTTAATGCTGGTGAGGAAAGCCATCATGGTGAAATGGGTCAGGGACAACCCTCCCTCTGTTTCTAAATCTTTGGTGTCTGAGTTTCTGTCTCATCTTTTTCTGCAGGAGTGTAAGGAACCGTTGGAATCACTTGGGCTTGAATATGATGTGGACTTACAAGGATAAAAATTGGATAAATGTCTGAATTGGGGACAGTGGATATGAATTAGATTGATGTACAGTATACAGCACTTACTTAACCTCACCTTTTTGTGCCTGTTATTATGTACATGCAATGCAAATGCAATGTTATGTAAAGCCCTGTTTCCGCCAAACACTTGCGGTATGGAACCTTTGGAACCAAAGTAACCCTTCAGACATGGTACCTAGACCCTAGCGTAGTACTCTTAAATATGGGCCATAAAAGTTGCCGGCAGTAGGCCCAGTGAATTCTTTTTCTCAGACTCCAGCTGCTGTGAGAGGCAGCAAAACATCCTTTATTTTATAGTTGCAGTTTATGAATAAAACTCTCCACAGTATGAACAGTGGTTACATGAGCCTCAAAACCAGCCACAACTCAGCCCTGAGCAGAGTGACCATCCTCTATTGACCAATCAGACTGCAGTGTTCACAGCTCCACCTTTTAGTACTAGATCTGTGTGCTAGGTACCCCAACAGAGGGGGGACCAAACATGGGGACGGTACAGAACGATTAAATTGGTACCATCCACAAATTTTCACAGTGGAAATGGGAAAAAAAACGTACTGAACTGATCTGGTCCGTACTGCTCGGTGGAAATAACGCTTAACATCACAGTTTGTAAGATTGATTCTTAGGAAAATTTGAATTAAAAGAGTTAAAATAACACCTGCTTTTATTGCTGCAAACACAGCTGACATGTCCCAGACTGTTGTAAAAACAACACACTCATCTCACCTAGCTGTCACCTTCTCCACCATGCCTTCATTCTCTTGGTGAGAAACCTGTAACCTATTCATGGTTTGCATAACTATAAAATGCCAACATTTCATTCTTGTGACTGGGCTAACCAAGTGACACTTCTGAGGAAGGCGGAAGTTTCTGCCGAAACATGTCAAGGTATGTAACATCCTGACATGTCTGAGATAAAAGAACAACTAAAGTCATTATCAGAAACTAAAGACACCATTGAACTACTGTTTACAGCAGCTCAGTGATGAAGGCTGAACCTCGTATAGCCAGGAAACAGTCCGGGATCAGCATGTATATGTCTTACATGCTCTAAAAGTCACTGATTAACTTGTGCTCATTTTAAATTTACACACAAAAGGAAGTGTTCACAAGAAATACAGCAGGTGCAGCCTCTCCTATTCCTACATTTAATTTAATTTTCAATATTGTACCACCAACAATATTGTTTTGCCAGTAGAATTGGGTGCAAGGTGCATAGGCCCTTGAGCAATAATTAATTCACATTTGAACATTTGTCACCTTTCTCCAAAACAATTAATTTTAACAGACTGTATTAAAATGAAAAAGAAATCATGAACTATTTCTGCACACAGACGAGATGTTCTGAAGCCAAACAGTTGCACCATTTAATTTGCTACAGCTATTTGGTTTTACCATTTCTCTTCCAGCAGTGAAGCTTCTGTTCCACCTCTCTGCAAAACTCTGAACACGGACCTTTGTTATACAGACAATTCATTTCCAGCACAAAAGTCCAATAACAATGCTCCAAATCAATAAGACTCTTCCCCAGAGCACACTCCTCCAAATTCCCCATCATTACCGAAGGCTCCATCAGGGAGAGCCGTTCACCTGGCGAGTGTACACAGTGTGAGTGGAATAAAATTCAGCTTCTCAGTGCTCAGTGCTTCTCCACCTCCTGGACCATGCATGTTTCCTTTACCTCAGAGAGGTTATTTTTCATGTTCAGCTGATGCTTGAATCTGCTCTGCTCTGACAGGCATTGTACCCGACTGTGTCTTTCTCACTTCAGGTGGTGATCTCACGAAGCAGTGGTACCATTTGGTTTTTATGGAGTGTGTATGGCCATGCTGTGGGGTCAGGAGGCCAATGGGCTGTGAGCCTGGCCTCTGGGGCTGGCCATTGTTGTCATCCCCTACACAGTTTTTGCATTTAATTTACTGTAAAGACGTAGTTGTGTTAGTCTTGACCTTGTTAACAGTAGTTCTAAAAACAGTGTCACCAAAAGGTCCATTTATTAGATGTTCTGGAGCTTTCAAACACAAAGAACAGCTACATGCAGTGAGATAGTTTTGTCAAATACACTCAGGTCATAACCTTTCAATTTCAACTTTGACGCTAAATGAAGAAAAGAAAGAAAAGGAAAGGTATAACTTTGACGAAGTGGCGAGGAGTGAGTGGAAACGGGCAGATTAAATATCTGCAGGGCTGATGAGGACAGTAGGAGCAGGTGTGTAGATGGGTGTGGCAGTCAGGCGATGGCACATATCTGAGGGCATCTGGAGGATGGACTGATAATGACAATAGAGGTGATAGGAGGGAAGGGATAGTTGAACATCTCTACCTTCCATGACCACTGGGCATAAAGGTTACGTGATATGACTGAATGCTCCAGATCAGTTTTAAAATGGACCTGGTGTTGAGGTTTTTTAGACGGTGTTGTCATAAATAATACAGCTTGCCTGAGACCCTGCTTTGTGTTTCAGCTCAGGGACTCTGAGCAACATTAACACCCTCACCATGATGAGAATATAGTTGTGACTATCACTTTCATCTTGTAGTTTGTCAGTGTTAGCAGCGTTAAGTGGCTCTGGCCTTGTCTTCAACAAAGCTTGGTAATGCTTCCTGCATTTAATGTCCGCGCACAGCTGTGAACTTGTCACGTTCCATTCCTGCTACAATCCACAACAAAAGAATTTTGAAAATTCAGGCATTTTAAAAAATTATCCATTTTAATGACCTAAAACTCCATTTGTGTGCAGACGAGAGGCCAAAACAAAGAGGAAAATATATGTTCTCAAAAATATGTATATACGTGTAGACAGGCCTTCAATCTTTATTTCTTTACTTCCTTTAATAACCTTTAATAATAAGGCATGCAGTCTATTGAACTAAATTGACCTATGGTTAAGTCCCGCCCTCAAACGCGATGAGCCAATCACAGTGCGTATAGCCATTCCCATACACTCGGACATTCTCTGCCTGGACGTCCATTGAAATGCATTACAGAAAGTCAGTTTCGTTCGGTTTTATGAGATTTTTTGGAGATTTGAAGTTTAAAAATGGTCAAACGGTGTGCATGGGGTACATGCAACTCCGACACAAGGTATCCTGAGAGGCTGGGCGACGAGGTGTATTTTTTACACTTTAAACCACATCTCAACAGAGAAAAGTGTCTCCTTTGGATAAAGTTGTGTGGTAACATTAGACCACAACATCAACTCAACGTGAATAAGATTAACAATGATGTCTACATCTGTTCTAAGGTAAGTCAACATCGTGTTTGAGGCAACATATTGTCACTTTGCTGGAAAGAAATATAAAGTTATCTTTAACATCTCTAGCTAACATTAGCTAAAGTTAGCCTAACGTTAGCTCCTAGCTGCGTTGTTCATCATGTCACCTTGTTTGCTGGGAGTTCATTAGCCTATTTTGTTCTAGTTTTGTACTTTGGTGATCGTACATCATTGTTAGCTGTTGTCCAAAGGGCTCTAGTTAAGCTAACGTTAACTTCTGGAGCTTAGCTTCATTAACTTATCTGTAATGACAGAGATAACAAAGGTTGGCAAACGTTATGCTGAATGATTCAGTGTAAATACTGTAGCACCAAACTAACGGAGAGACACTCTTGGCAAAGATGGTAAAAAGGCCGTTATCCTTTTCTCATATTCTGAGCCAAAAACCTTAACTTAATGTCCGCGCACAGCTGTGAACTTGTCACGTTCCATTCCTGCTACGATCCACATCGGTCTGGTATTCCACGCATGTGCATTTCCTGATCCACACTCCATTGCAGTTGGTGGTGGTAACGCACATGGATGTACAAAGTGGATACAGCGGTGAAGGCAGGAGCTTGTTCATTCCCATGAAAAGCTGGATTGGCAGCTGGAGTATGAAATTACACAGATCTTTTGCAGGATTTGGCCCATAGAGCAAGCTCCTTTGCCAGCAGAGTGGCTAACCTCCACTTTAGCTCCCCGCTAACTTGAATGGAGATTAAATGTAATCATTTGGCTCTTCTAGACTTTTGAAATGTTACCGGGGTGAGTAGATCAAATCCTGATGGAGAAACGAATCATTTTGCAGGGGTTGTGATGCTCAAAAAATATATCCACCGATTTACAGATGTCTTTTTTCCAAGCTAAGTCTATGGGGAAAGTCTTTTTGGGCTCAATGGCATCATGTGATGGACCTGGACACTGTAATTCCACATTTAGACACTATGTCAAACTGGCTTCAAAGTCTGATGTATTTCCTGAGGGGGAATTTGCAAATCCTAGGATAGTGAGATCCCTATGATTGACTAGCACTCGTTGCCTTTGTTAGTTGGTTTGGTTAGTTAAGGCAAGAGGAGTGGTATTGGTTAGGGTTAAGGTAAGAATGTCAGGGTAAGCCAATCAGAGGCGGATTCGATTCTGGGGGCTTGGTAATGCATCGCAACATTGTCTGCCAACCACCATAAAAATCAAGATGAAGCATGCACATTGGGAATGAAAATGGCGACCCAAAGACAGAGAGAAAAGCTCCTGTGTTTATTGTTTCAACACCATTAGGTTGTCTTTATATTCCTTTAAAGATGAATATTACAAATGTAGGTAATGGTGGATCTCCTAGCACAACCTTTATTCAAAACAAGTGTCCATTTAGATGACTGTGTCAGTAGCTGGAGTGTGAAACAAGGGATCATAAGTATGGAGCAGGGTTAGAACTAAGTGCCCTCTTCAGAGTGGCTCAGTTCTAGGTAAAGGTAAATGTGGTTAATGTCAGAAAATAAACATTTTAGGGTTGGGGAGTTCTTGAATAATTGTTCCAAAACAATTTTAGGCCCTGTCTACACATATACAGATATTTTTAAGGACAGATATTTCATCCAAAACCATAATTTCTAGCAGACCAACTAACACTGGGCAGAACAGACATCTCTGTTTGTCCTGGAAGTGGTGCAGCAAACCTGGTCTCACTCCAACGTCGTCGAAATCCAGTGCTTGGTCAGTGACTTTCGGCATCAGCCACAGACAAAAAAACCCATCCTTTTGGCATGATATGCTGGGTTCTACAACCACCAGCTTTCACCTGAGAGACAGGTGTTCTCTTCTCGTAAAACTGAACAGTCAAACCCTGTTTTTTCTTAAACCCAACCACATGCTTTTGCTGGCTCAATGTAACCATGTGCCTTTGTTGTTGAAGGAGAGAAAAACACACCAATTCGCTGTGGTCTACCAAAGTAGTGTACTACTAGTGTGCTAAGAGACTGTATGCAAACTGTACATTTCCTGTGAAAACAGCAGTGTCCCAGAACGTCCCCCAACGCACCCAGGGTACCTTGCATGTTGTATCTCGTAGAAAATCCATGACCAAACGCTCATATGTGACAAGGTCGGAGTGAGAATGTGTTGGTGCAGCAGGATCACATTTAAGTGTAAAGTCATTGGGCCAAGCAGTGTTGACATACACATAAACAAACCGGTCTAAACCATGTCTAAATTAGGGAGAAGATGATGTTTGCCAAATGCTCAGTTTTACATGAATTTTGAAAATTCAGGCATTTTAAAAAATTATCCATTTTAATGACCTAAAACTCCATTTGTGTGCAGACGAGAGGCCAAAGAGGAAAATACATGTTCTCAAAAATATGTATATACGTGTAGACAGGCCTTCAATCTTTATTTCTTTACTTCCTTTAATAACCTTTAATAATAAGGCATGCAGTCTATTGAACTAAATTGACCTATGGTTAAGTCCCGCCCTCAAACGCGATGAGCCAATCAAAGTGCGTATAGCCATTCCCATATACAGTTTAAAAATGGTCAAACGGTGTGCATGGGGTACAACTCCAACACAAGGTATCCTGAGAGGCTGGGTGACAAGGTGTATTTTTTACACTTTAAACCACATCTCAACCGAGAAAAGTGTCTCCTTTGGATAAAGTTGTGTGGTAACATTAGACCACAACATCAACTCAACGTGAATAAGATTAACAATGATGTCTACATCTGTTCTAAGGTAAGTCAACATTGTGTTTGAGGCAACATATTGTCACTTTGCTGGAAAGAAATATAAAATTATCTTTAACATCTCTAGCTAACATTAGCTAAAGTTAGCCTAACGTTAGCTCCTAGCTGCGTTGTTCATCATGTCACCTTGTTTGCTGGGAGTTCATTAGCCTATTTTGTTCTAGTTTTGTACTTTGGTGATCGTACATCATTGTTAGCTGTTGTCCAAAGGGCTCTAGTTAAGCTAACGTTAACTTCTGGAGCTTAGCTTCATTAACTTATCTGTAATCGCAGAGATAACAAAGGTTGGCAAACGTTATGCTGAATGATTCAGTGTAAATACTGTAGCACCAAACTAACGGAGAGACACTCTTGGCAAAGATGGTAAAAAGGCCGTTATCCTTTTCTCATATTCTGAGCCAAAAACCTTAACTTCAGTGGCACTTTAACTTTTTGTCTTTGATGGTGACGGCAACGAGATGCGGTTTATCACGCTTACACTGGGACCTGTAAATTTTGGCTAGTAATTTAAGCTTTTCATCGACCTTCTCAACAATAAAATGATGAATATATCCCTCCAATGCGTAGTTTAGGCCCTTTTGGTTACTTCTCAATGACATCTGATCGTTATGTCCCCAGAAAACATCAATTGCCTCCTGTGAAGTGCCATGTACTGTGACACCTGCCATAGTGCCAGTCACTGAATGTTGATAGCTTGTCCGAGTGAGTGGAGGGGGGCGTGGCTTAGCCATAGGTCAATTAGATCATTAAGACAATAATAACTGTTGATCCTCCACTTTATATTGGGCATTCACATATTTAGCTGAAATAGAGTATTAAATATTGGCAAAGAAAACATGACCCTGAGTACTGTCAAAGGAATCATTGTGCAGCCAGTAATAGTGGAAGGAGGGCAGGAGTCAGGTTAGTGCTGAAAGTACTGGGGGAAGCCAGGGCTGCCCTTTAATGAAGCTTATACTTTTATTGCGGCGGCGCAGGGGTCCACAGCATGCAATTACACAAGAGGACACATTAGCCTCGGGAAAAGGTCACAGATGGTTTGTGTGAAGAGCTTAAACCTAACTGTAAAGCTTCTCACTGGTTCACTTCTACCTGAGAGAGCTTGTGTTGCTAATTGAGATGACTCCCTGAATTGCCACCAAAAAGTCATTTAAGATGTGATTAGGAGGAAGAAAAGAAAAGATTTATGGACTTCACACTTTTCCCCATTGATTAATTGTTGCACTCTTTAGAGCTTAAGGAGATGATGAAGAAATTGCTCTGACCTCAGATCAAAATCTTTAAGCGAAATACTTATACACCAGGTGTGAGTGGAATAATTGAAGAGCCACTAATAAAACACAGCAGCTACTCAAACCCTTTGATCAGAGCTGTTTACGCTGCGTGTGTACACACTTTATATGCTGCCATTCAAACACAGCACAATGGAGTTGTTGAGTGCCTCTTGAAACTCTGCCACATGGTCACTTATTTTAGCTCAGTGTGCGCGCATGCTTTCCACATGCTGTAAGCAATTTGTGTGGTAGTTGGCAGGACAGCCGAACCAGTGCGGTAATCTTTGGATCGTGCTGCTACATGAATGGTGGCTGAGGCTCTGTGAGTATCCTGACTGACTGCCCAGGGGCCAGGCCGCAGGAATGAGCCCATCCCCACCACTGTCTGCCTGTGAACGACACCGTTAATGCCCACATTGTACTTGACGCAGACAGAAATTTCTGCTGAAAGAATCCTCTTTCTTATTATTCTGGTTTCATTTTTTTTTTACACAATTTTTTCAGCAACCAATTTGCAGCTCAGGGAGAATGTGCACATGGCCCTGAAGGGTCTCTAGGTGGCATTATTTCTGATGTGCCGTCACCATTTTAGATTCCCATGGGCTTTACTGTGCAATATTTTTGAGCCAGTTGCCCATCCACTAAGCACAGACCCCCTTATTTACAGTTCCCACCACTGTCAAGCTTTCTCTTCTCACTCATCATGCAACTGTCAATTTTTTTTTTTTTTATCATTATATGATTCTGCAAACCAGAGGTACGTTACATTTGTACATTATTTTTCAGCGGACTTTTTTCAACAGCATGAAGGTATCATACAGTTGAATATGGAAAGGAAAGATCATGTTTTGGCTTTAAAACCCCACGTTTGGTGGGACAAAAACTGGTCGGGGAAACCACCCAGGTTTTGGTGGCTCAAGTGCTGGTGGAAATGCTGCGAAGGGTTGCCAAAACGGTTTGCAGCATGGTTGATCTCAAGCAGTGGTCTGCAGCTTGGCAGCCGTCTCTTTCAAAGAAGGGTTTTAAATATGCACTCGATGACTACATGGATCATGCTTAAGGGCCGTCCACATCAAGAATGGTATCAAGTGGATGGCCACACTACAGCTATAGGAATAATGGATCTATTTCAGAGCGATTTATTAAACATTTAGAAACATTGACAGCCAACCAAAATTCATCAGAATTTACTGGGTGTCAAACCTGGAGTGCACCGTGTGTTCTTGGTGTAAATGTTGAAGCCATGCATAAGTACAGCCTGAAGCATCCATCAGTGTGGATGCTTCAGGCTGTACTTATGCACTGTTCATATGTACACCTACAAAAAGTAATGCATCCCAATTTGTCTATCACCCTCGAATCATCACCCAGTAATTTATATATAACCTACTTAATTGAGAAGGTGTGGCCAATCGCCAATCACAGAAGGAAGTAGCATAAAGACTGAAAATCCACATACAGATAAGTTGGGGTGGAGGATGGGTCAAACAACACAGGACTTTACCCCAGGAGACTAGTGTTTGGGCCCGTGTGAAACCAAGTGAACTTTGAGTTATTTTAAGGCCCTGACACACCAAGCCGACGGTTGGCCGTCGGTCAAAGTCAGGCCATCGGTGAGCGTCTGTCACCCTAGTTTTTGCGGTGTGTCCCGCACCGTCGGCACTTCGGCGTCCGTGGCTTTTCGGCGAATTGAGCAAGTTGAATCGGCAGCGGAGCTTGTCAGTGAGAGAGATCACTCTGATTGGCTGTTCAGGTTTTATTTCCTCGCCCCTGTAGCGAGTGAATCTGCCTGTAGTGAAACCAGGGCTAACCGGTGCTTCCTCCTCAGGCTCCACTTCACTCAGCTGCCCGACAAACCCGCTGGTTCTTCACACTTTAACCTGAACAGCCTGACCGCTATGCTGACAGCATGACCGGAGGGAAGCACAGCCAGTTAGCCTCCGCTAGCTTCCCAGCTAGCCCCGGCTCTCCGTTAGGATCCAACCGGGGCACCAAGCCCTGGTTTGTTATTCAGGTTAAAGTGGGAAGAAGCAGCGGGTTTGTCAGGCAGCTGAGTGAAGTGGAGCCTGCGGAGGAAACACCAGGACCGTCTGGATGTAATAGTCCATGGAGGTGCTGCGGTGCTCGGCTGCACAGATAGGAAACCCCTCGGCTGACAGGATGTACCACTCTCTCACTCCGCTCCTTTGTTTATCTCATGCATTCCTCGGACTTACGGTTTCCCTTTTTGCGTTTTTTCCTCTCACACAGGCGTAGAATGTACGTGCTACTTGGCCGTCGGATGTAGTCTTTGTAGTGTGCTCAAATGCAACTGACACAGGGCAACGACGTGAGGCGACGTAGACGACGCAACAGTTGGCCCTTGTTGACGCTAGTTCTTTGATGTCGGTTTGGTGTGTCAGCACCTTAAAAGGTACATCGTCACCATGTTTCTTTTCTTTAACCAAACCTAGTTGAATGTACTCCAATGGCCTCCACAGTCACCACATCTCAGTCCAATAGAGCACCTTTGGGATGTGGTGGAACAAATTCTCATCATGGATGTGCAGCCGACAAATGTGCAGCAGCTGTGTGATGCCATCATGTCAATATGGGCCAAAATCTCTGAGGAATGGCAAAAGGGGTCCAACCTGGTACTAGCAAGGTGTACCTAATAAAGAGGCCGGTGAGTGTAGTTTCAGTTCTTGGTGTGGATGGCCCTTTACACACTGAGGCTAAAGCAGGTTCCAGGCAGAAATTCAGCATCCTTACCTTTTAATGATACCATAGTATAAAGATAAAGAGTTATTCTTGCATTGTAGTGAAAGGCTACTTACTTCTATAAGTATAACAAGGACAAATGTAAAATCATTTTGTTCGTACATAAACGTGTTTGGCTGCTTATCTTACATCCTTGGACAAATAGATACTGTAAACAGAGGTTAGATTTTTGTTTTTGTTTTTCTTAAAAGTATGTGTTACTTTAAATGCTAAAGGAGAAAGAGCTTTTAGTTTGAGGACTAACTGCTGTATTTGGCTAACGTAATGCTTTTTCTGTTAACGTTGGCTGAAGTTGATGGGTGTTAACTAAACTAAAATACTGGCAGGGAAATACTACACAGTGTCACCTTACCAACTAATCTAGATAGTTAATGATGTGTTCATTGGCCTTGGAAGTGATGATTGGTTACAGACTAGTTAGCTAGACATGCTAACAATGGCAGCTCATGTGTGAGCAGATAAACACTTTTCAATCCCTTACACTCTTTCTCTTTATTGTTTTTGGTTTCAGACAAGCTTAAAAACACACACACCACCATCACCATCCAAACTCCTTAAATGTCAAGTATTTACTACCGCTCCATGTGCACCACTTCAACACGTGGAGAAATCCAAGCTTCACAGCTGTGGCTAGTCATGGTTGCTAAGCTGTGATTGGACTGTTCAGGGTAAGAGTTTAGTTAATGGTCAAAGAACCACTGACTGCTTTTCCATCCTATAGTTACATAAGATCTGTGTGTAAAAGCTGAACTTGATTTCACTCCATCTGGACATTTTCCCATTAAATGTTAAACACGGACTTTCACATCTGTGTTTTAGCTCTGGAGGTTTCTCAGAGGACACTTCAAAACGTGCCCACACCTTAATAAACTCGTTTTTATTGAACAGTCAGTCAGTAATTTTATTTTAAGCCTCGTACTTCATTCATCATGTTTTATGTACTTCACATGTTAAAGTTTTTTATGTCATGGTTTGCTTTATGGATATTGTGGTTCTCTGGTTTTGGTGCTGTAATTTGTTTTTGTTATTTTTTATTTCTGTTTTATTCAGCGAGGTAATATCCCCAGTAAAAAAGTACCTTTTCAACCTTGGCTGTAAACACTCCCTTTACTCATTTTAGTGACACACTGCACAGCTAAATGATATGAGCTATTATTTCCAAGGTAATCATAAAACGGAGCATATGAGGTACATATTATGGTTTTGGTGTAATGAAACAAAGCTTTTCCAATTCTGTTCTCCCGCAATGAAGAGGTGCTGAATACGCAACTCTTTCCATTTGTCACTAAAACACTGAATGACTCCAGATTCTCAAAGGAAATTGAGCCTTTGAGACATTTCCTGGACATATTAGGTTGTAGCCGGGCATCTCAAACGGACATTTATGGACATGATGATCTAATCAGTGGGCAAATGTTCTTGAAGTGAACACTGAGGTATTGTGTAGGAAGATCAAGGACTGTGTCGAGGTTAGCCGGTGGCCTTTTTGTTCCACATTGCTGTAAATCTCGAAAAATTGGCAATAAGTTTAAACCTGTCGGATTTCTAATTCCTATTAAAAGCTAATGTGGGCTCAAACTTCATAAACATCTCTAACAGGGGAAATGTTGCTGGAGGCAATTGACAGATTTTCCCAGATACCCGAAGCGGTGAGTTTCACAGGGAACACACAGAACCACAGAGTGCCTTTACAGTGTTATCATAGTGTTATTGGGTTATTTAAATAAACATATTAAAGTACCAACTGTATTTAAACACCAGCTAAAGTAGCCTGAGAGTGTTTTTTGTACAAAGATTCTTACTTTATCCAATTTTCTTTGAGGTCTGTGAATTATGGGTATTCTTTGGATGAAGTTGTGCAGTATATTAATTGAAACATTTTCAATTTATACTGTATATGTTGGCTTTACATGTATATTTGGCCTCTACCTGCGATCACTAGATATTACTTCCTGCATTATGTGTGGGATTTTATTTCACAACACAATGATGTATTCGTAGATCATTTGTGATCACATGATTTAATTTCACACCTGTGATCTGCTCTCTTAGCTGACAAGCAAACCTGATGAGGCATATGTGAAAAGCCACTTGTAGAAAATGCTGAAACAAATATAATTACCTGCTGCGACAGCTGGGATGGTTTTGTTTTCACCTTGTGCGTCTGTGTGTGAGTCATAATGACAATGACAATGAAAATATGGGCGGGATAACATCACAATTATGCATTCAGTCATGCAGTCGTGAAACTTTACGGGAGATGTAGTTAAGATTGAAGATGGGTGTAACACACACACACACACACACACACACACACACACACCAACACATTTCACCCCTTGTTCACATTTGTTTTGAAGGAACAGTGTAAGATTTAATGGGGTCAGACAGAGGATCAAAGTCTGATAATTATGAGATATGGATAAATATTTGTGGGCCTATGATATGAAACACAATGAACACAATGGAGTTCGACATCACTACGATGAGCTCAAATTAAAACACTGGAGCTGGAGGACCCACCTGCCGGTTCCTGGTGTACAGCACTGGAGAGAGAGTTATGTATAAGAAGGACTGTGTGCCAGCGTTGCTCTGCAGTTGTAGAGGATGTGAATGCAACACATCCAACATACTCTAACTTCACCCAGATCATCAGGACGAGGAAAAAACAAACTAGAGTCCAGCTCCTTATCCCTGCTGCTTTCAGGCAGCCTTAGGACGCAAAAGCATAATCATATAAGTTGTAGGTATATGAATGGAAACACACTGGACATGATAACATACACCCTCACCGACAAGCTTCTATAAGGTAGCGCATGATGTCATGACAACACACAACAACCTTCAGGAGACATTTTTTCTGTTTTACTGCCTATAAGTAATACTGTAACATGCTATCCCCATCACAGAGTCGAGTTGTCCACAGAGATCTCTTCCTCTCCATATAAATGGACTCGGGAATTTCAACTTGTAAAATCACTGAATAAAGCAATTTTATGCTGCTTTTCAATGCTTGTAACAAACGGGCTGTGAACTAACGCTGCCAGTGTGACAACCCTGAAAATGCGAATGACCCTATTAAGGGGGTGATCACACAGAAATGAGACGTTAGAGACGCGGACGCTTCAAAGACGCTTGAAATGCTGGAAGCGCTTATTCAATGCGCCCTAGCTACTGGCATCTGATGCTCAAAAAAGTTGGAAATATTTTAACTTTTCAGCGTCTATGCGCGTCTAAAAAGACACTGGAAAAACGGCTGTCTAAAAAGACACTTGAATGCCGGTCAGACGCGCCGTATCATAGGAAAACAATGGTTTTACTGGTGTCGCGTTTCTAGCGTTTCATTTCGGTGTGATCGCTCCCTTATACGTGTTTGGTTTGTCTGCTCCAGGCTACTGTAGAAACATGGTGGTGCAACATATTGATCTCTGTGGAAAAGGACGTGCTCCATATGTGGATATAAACAGCTCATTCTAAGGTAGCAAAAACAACAATTCTTATTTTCAGGTGATTAAACACTGAATCAGAATCAGAAATATTTTATTGATCCCCGAGGGGAAATTTGCGTTTACAGGTGCTCCTTGTGGAAAGAAAGATAAGTGAAAATATAAGAAATTTAACAAGCGTGTTTACAAATATATAGTCAAAATAAACAGGATTATTAACAAAAAAAAAGAAGTTTTGTTTGAAGAAGACATGATAATTTTATTATATTCCATTTCTGCCAATATATCCTCCTAAATCCAACACACTGGACCTTTAATTAAGTTGTGGATGGCTGTATAGTGGTGGGTGTGATCCAGTTGCAGACAGACTCCAATTCACTTTTACGTTTGTCCAGAGCTGAGTTTTTTGGTGTGTGGTAAGCCCCTTAGTCATTTCAGTCTGAAACTTGCTTTGGATCACTGAGAGTCGCCCTGACAGTGATTGCATTTGGCACAGAGCCTCCTGTCCATATTTGCATGTGCACCAATCCCAGCAATTCTGAATGTGCTGTAATAGAAAATTGCATCAACTTTTTCCTTATTGCAAACCAAACAAATGTGACAGGGTTTGTGTTCTTGCATCCAGACTTCTCAAGAAGTGGTGTCAGGTACGTGTAGCCAAGATAATCAGTCCCATCTCATGAGGAAAAAATGTCTGCACGCTGACAAAAATGTAGAAGAGGGTCTTCAGATGCGTAAAGAATCGATAAATTACATGTGTATGAGGTGACAAAAGTAAAAAAGGTGACAAAGAAATTCTATGTTTCAGTCATGGGACTGTCTTCAGCACCATTTACAGACCATATATAATTGTTGGTGGCTGTTTTCTGCAGACCAAATGGCAGTGCAGTCAGGAAATGAAATCTGATTTTCTTATTTACCAGAGTATTCGCAGGAAAGAGAAACTGGTTATTCTGCTTGACTTGAAGGTTTTCTTGCAGAGAGAAATCCAGACAGTGACATCGGCCAAGACTGTGAAAAATCTCACGGATTACATCAAGGACCTCATTCAAGTGAAGCATTTCCAGCACAGATTGGACACACCGAGCGTCCAAGAAATGTCAAAGGAACAATGGTATTAAATCCAACAAATTCCTTTGTGCATCTTGCAAGATACTTTCTCTGATTCTTGTGTGTGTGATGTGTTATTTCTGTGGCTGGCTGACTGTTGGTGTGTGTGTCTGGATTTTAGGGCGACAGGCGTTTCAGCTCATGGCTGGTGATGTCATCTGGTGATGTCACCTCTGTGGAAGGCCTCAGTTTTTCTGTGGAAAGACGGGGCCTCAAACACTAATTACCCTCCTTTTTTGACCTTGTATATGCAATTTGATTAATACTATTCACAGCACTGCACAGCGAGGTTAATATACTATTTGTCAATTCAGAATACTAAGAAACTAAAAAAGTTTCTGTGCATCTTTCATGACAAGCACATTTCAGTCAGGAACACTTCAGTCAAAGAAAACTGTATTTCCACTTGCAGTATTATATTTGGCGGTATGCTCTGTTCTGGGGCCTCTGCCTTTCCTAAACCTACTCAAAAATCCTCTTTCATGCGTCTACATGGAAAGCTGAAGGCAAGCGTGCACACCTTTCTGCCCTTCCACGCACCTGCATGGAAAGCTTTAAAGGGCCAGTGTGTAAAATGGGTTGAAAACCGTTGAAAACAGTGACATCAGTGGTCAAATTCTAGATTGCAGGGCTCACTCGCTCACCCCTCCCGTTGGGTAAATGACGGTGGCCTCGTAGGGACAAAAAGCCTTGTGCAGACACGAGTTTTTCAGGAGTAGGTCTATCTAGCGACGAGGTGAATGTTTATTTAGAAATCTAAACCATGTTACGATATTGTAATGAATCACTCACGAGCAGGAGACCAGAGTAGCGTTCGGGAAAAAGGCCAGTTTATTTGAGCACTCCAAAAACTCCGGTAACACTCCAGGGGGTAAAAGACTCCGTCCCAAACTCTGACTCTTCTAGCGTAACACACACACTTCATACACACATACTTACTTACAATACCCAGCGGGGCAGCCTCCCCTCTCTGCTCCACCAATCTTCAGCCCACACACTGACTGACAGCGTAGCCTATAAACAGAGCTCAGCTGTTTATTTAGCCTAGCAATATCTCCGGACTATAGTAGCTGGAATGGACGACTCTGAACGCGATTTTGAAGAGTTTCTTGTAGTGGACACAGATCCAGAGCCATACCTGTTTGAGCCGGAGCATACAGATGAGGAACTCCATGTGTTGGATGCTGAGCAGGCGAGAAGAGAGGCTGAATCCTCCGCTCCCATTTTGCTGCACAGAATGGGATTTGGTGCTGCCATCGTTGGAGAGATATATCACCAGGAGGAAAAGTGCCGCAGAGAGTGCATCACAAGGAGTGAAGTTGCGTCTTCTTTTCCTCGCAGATGACGGTTCGGGTTCATTCTCTCCTGTTGCGTGGTAAGTGTGGTCCATTCGCAAACTTTATTACTAAAAATACTTTTCACTACTCTCTATCGACGAACTACTAACACTCTCTGCTGTATCCTCCTCCTCCTTCCTTCCTTCCGCTGTCTTCTTCGTTGGTTTATTTATACTTATTCTCTGGCTGGCTGGATTGTCCGCTCGGGCTGCCGTACATACATGGCAGTGCAAGATGGCAACCTCTCTTAAGCAAGGCCCTTGCTATATATATATATATATATATATATATATATATATATATATATATATATATATAAATAAATATATATAAACATAATTATAAGGCTACGAAAACCAAACAAATTTTATTTTATAGCGATTATACACTGGTTCAGATTCAGATTTGACAATAAACCATGCCAAATATTACACATTGGCCCTTTAAGGCAGAGAGAGCACACCTCTTTGCCCTTACACATGCAAACAAAGAAAGCCCGAGGCCCTGATCACACAGACCTAGTGTGTTTATTTTGAAAGAGACTGTATGCAAACTGTACATTTCTTGTGAAAACAGAAGTGTATTTTGAAAACTGACAATGCATGTAACAGGCAGAACTTGACATGGTGTCCAAGAACATCAACAACCAACGCAACCAGGATACCTTGCACATCGAATCTCGACGTGGAAAGTCCATGACCAAAGGTGAATATGTGATGAGGTTGGAGTGAGAATGTGTTGGTGCAGCAGGATTAAGTCTGAGAGAGGTCTGGCGTTGCTACCATTTTAGTCGAAGTAAACTTTACTTCCATTTGCAGTATTATAGAGTGCACACCTCTCTGCCCTTCCACACGCCTACATGGTAAGCCTTAAGGCAGAGAGAGCATACCACTCCACCCTTCCACATGCAAACAAGGTAAGCCTAAGGCAGGGAGAGCAGCAGCAAAGACCTCCCAGGAACAGAACAGAGCAGCATTAATGACAAACAGAAATGACATTGATAAGTCAGACACAGCTTGAAAAGGAGGAGCTGGGGTGGAGGCAGATTGCAAAGCAGCTTACAGAGGAAGCAGCAACAGTAGGCAGGCCAGAGCAGTTTAAATAGGGCACCCTGAATGAGATTCGCCAATTGGCTGCATAGAAAGGAATCATATGATCTATCAGCTGACTCCCTTCATCAGTCAGCTGCTCCATCAGTTGACTGGGCTGTTTGAGATTAGCTGATGTAGCCGGGATGTGAGCCGAGCTTGACATCGTGTCCTGCATGAACTAATGCTATGCTCAATTTATGTGGAGACAAAATTATAATAATAAAGCAGTTACCTGCAAAAGCTGAAAAACAGTATTTATTCACTCAGCAGTTTTAGCATTAAAATGACTCTGCCAGAGATTCTGATTAATTACCTCCCCGTATTTTAAATATTTCCCAGAGAGCAGCCAGAATCTGTCAAGAGTTGAAGGATTTACGCAGTTTCACCTCATAGCACAGTCATGCTGCAAACATCCTGTTCCACCTTGTATCAGAAGTGTTTTATAGGTTCAGGATTTTGGCACTTTCGCAGGTCACTGGAGTAAACTTAACACACTGTAATGTTCCTGGAGTCATTTGGAGAATTGTAACACATCAAGAGGCATGGAGCAATGAAACTGCAGCACAAAGAGACATTGTTAACATGCACTCACATGATGTTTTGGCAGAATCTGCTCTTCATCTTTCTTCACAGCGGGATCACCGACCTCCATCATACAGTATTTATAACATTGTTACGCTGTCTTTTCCTTTGAGTTGTTCCAAACACTAACAAAAAGAATCCATGAAGAGGTCTCAACAAATGGAGGGCTTTGCATTTCTTTACAATAACGCTTAGATTACCAGAGGGCTTCTGACAGTATCACAGTGGGATTGCTTTAACCACAGGATTTATTTCATCTTCCTGTTTTCACTGCGTAACACATTCACCTGTGTTCATATATATCTCACTGTGTGTGTGCACGGCAGAACAGAAGTGCTGAGCATTATAAGGGTTATATGGGTCATTTTGAAAGCACCGACAAACAACCAATTATCATAAAGGACCTTACTGTTATGAAGACGAGATGATCATTATGTATCCATCAGAGTACTGCAGGGCGCCTTATTCAAGGTAGTAAACCTGACACTAGTGGCTTGGGAGCTGGTTCAAGTGCAGAGTGTGGACCGGCAGCTGGAGATGTACCAGTTTGCCTCACAACACTGCTGAGGTGCCCTTGAGCAAGATACCTCAGCAGTGCTATGAGGCAGCTGCTTCACTCTGACATCTCTCCATACTTAATGCATGTGTTTAGGTCCTGGTTGTGCATGTGTGTGGTGTGTATTTGGGCCTGTGTGTGTGGGAATGTGCATTAACAGAGTAAAAAATGTAAATTCCGTCAGTGGGATTAATGCAGTATACCTTCATATGAATATACAGTATATACTGTGGGCTGTATGTCATCACAAACTGTTCTACATGTTCCACATTGGCAGTATTTTGTCATTCACGTCCTCACAACTGTTCTGCCACCAGCAGTTAGCTGCAGTTAAATGTTCTGCTGCTGCCACTGCTACACAAAATAAAATATTGACGGGCATCTAAAAGGTTCTGTACGTGACATTTAGTTCATTATACAGCAATTCAATTCAATTCAATTCAATTTTATTTATAAAGCCCAATATCACAAATGACAATTTGCCTCACAGGGCTTTACAGTATACGACATCCCTCTGTCCTTTGGACCCTCGCAGCGGATAAGGAAAAACTCCCCAAAAAACCCTTTAACAGGGAAAAAAACAATAGAAACCTCAGGAAGAGCAACTGAGGAGGAATCCCTCTTCCAGGATGGACAGACGTGCAATAGATGTCGTACAGAACAGATCAGCATAATAAATTAACAGTAAACCGTATGACACAATGAGAGAGAGAGAGAGAGAGAGAGAGAGAGAGAGAGAGAGAGAGAGAGAGAGAGAGAGAGAGAGAGATATGCAGGTAATGACAGTAGCTTACAACAACATTATTGAAAGTAATAATATTATAGTTGTAGTTCTGGCTACTGTGGTACAATATGTTGAAAGTATGTATTAATATCTGGCAGTATACATGTGTGACAATAGTCATATATGTATAATAACAGTAGAAGTATGACTAATGACTAATGATGGCAGCAGCAGCAGGAGGCATCTGGCAGGACCACGGCAGCAGCACAACCACACACGTCACGCTGTCCAGGCACCGCTGCGATATGAGTTAATCTGAGAGACAGTGGAGCACAAAGGCTCCGGAGAAGAAGCCGAGTTAGTGACATCCAGAATGGCTGAGTTAGCAAGATGCAGTAATAGGACACGAGAGAGAGAGAGAGAGAGAGAGAGAGAGAGAGAGAGAGAGAGAGAGAGAGAGAGAGAGAGAGAGAGAGAGAGAGAGAAGGAGAGAAGGTGCCCGGTGTATTATAGGGGGGTCCTCTGGCAGACTAGGCCTAAGTCAGCCTAACTAGGGGCTGGTACAGGGCAAGCCTGAGCCAGCCCTAACTATAAGCTTTATCAAAGAGGAAAGTCTTAAGTCTAGTCTTAAATGTGGAGATGGTGTCAGCCTCCCGGACCGTAACAGGAAGATGATTCCACAGGAGAGGAGCCTGATAGCTGAAGGCTCTAGCTCCTGATCTACTTTTGGAGACTTTAGGGACCACGAGTAACCCTGCGTTCTCAGAGCGCAGTGTTCTGGTGGGATAATATGGCACTATGAGCTCTCTAAGATATGACGGAGCTTGACCATTTAGAGCTTTATAAGTTAACAGTAGGATTTTAAATTCAATTCTGGATTTTACAGGGAGCCAGTGCAGAGAAGCTAAAACAGGAGAAATATGATCTGTTTCTTAGTTCCTGTTAGTACACGTGCTGCTGCATTCTGAATTAGCTGGAGAGTTTTTAAGGACTTACTAGAGCTACCTGATAATAGAGAGTTACAGTAATCCAGCCTTGAGGTAACAAAAGCGTGGACCAATTTTTCTGCATCTTTTCGGGTCAGGATAGGCCTAATTTTCGCAATATTACGCAGATGAAAAAATGCAGTCCGTGAGGTTTGTTTTAAATGAGAATTAAAAGACAAATCTTGATCAAATATTACTCCAAGGTTTCTTACGGTAGTGCTAGAGGCCAGAGCAATGCCATCTAGAGAAACTATGTCATCAGATAAAGAGTCTCTGAGTTGTTTGGGGCCAAGAACAATAACTTCAGTTTTGTCTGAATTTAACATCAGGAAATTGGTGCTCATCCAAGTTTTTATGTCTTTAAGGCAGTTATGGAGTTTAGTTAATTGATTACTTTCTTCTGGCTTCATCGATAAATACAACTGAGTATCATCCGCATAACAATGGAAATTTATAGAGTGATTTCTAATGATGTTACATAAAGGAAGCATATATAGAGTAAATAGGATTGGTCCGAGCACAGAACCTTGCGGAACACCAAAACAAACTTTGGTATGTAAGGATGATTCATTATGAACGTCAACAAACTGAAAATGATCAGATAAATAAGATTTAAACCAGCTTAGTGCAGAACCTTTTAGGCCAATTAAGTGATCCAGTCTCTGTAGCAGAATTTGATGGTCAATTGTGTCAAACGCCGCACTAAGATCTAATAAAACAAGTACAGAGACAAGTCCTTTGTCTGAAGCAATCAGAAGGTCATTTGTAATTTTAACTAGAGCTGTCTCAGTGCTATGACGCACTCTAAATCCTGACTGAAATTCCTGAAATAAATTATTATCATGGAGAAAATCACACAGCTGGTCTGCGACTACTTTCTCAAGGATCTTTGACATAAAGGGAAGATTAGATATTGGTCTATAGTTGGCTAACACCTCTGGATCCAGGGTGGGCTGTTTTAGTAGAGGTTTAATTACAGCTACCTTAAAAGACTGTGGTACATAGCCTGTTAATAAGGATAGATTGATCATATCTAATATATGAGTGTTAATTAAAGGAAAGACTTCCTTAAGTAGCCTAGTTGGGATGGGGTCTAAGAGACACGTTGATGATTTAGATGAAGAAATCACTGCGGTCAATTCTTGAAGAGAAATTGGGGAGAAGCAATCTAAATATATTTTAGGTTTTACAGCTGTGTTTGAGGTTAGATAGGTACTATCTGAGGACAGGAGGTCATGAATTTTGCCTCTAATAGTTAGAATTTTGTCATTAAAAAAGCTCATAAAATCATTACTGCTAAGGGCTAAAGGAATACAAGGCTCAATAGAGCTTTGACTCTCAGTCAGCCTGGCTACAGTGCTGAAAAGAAACCTGGGGTTGTTCTTATTGTCTTCTATTAATGCTGAGTAATAGTTTGCTCTGGCATTGCGGAGGCCCCTCTTATAAGTTTTGAGACTGTCTGTCCAGATTAAACGAGATTCTTCCAGTTTGGTTAATCACCAATTCCTTTAAAATTTTCGCGATATTTGTTTTAACTTACGGGTTTGAGAGTTATACCAAGGAGCAAACTTTCTTTGCTTTTTTATCTTCTTTTTAAGAGGAGCTACAGAGTCAAGTGTTGTTTGCAGCGAGCCTACGGCACTATTGACAAAATGATCAAAGTCGGTACAGGAAACCTCTGTTACTGAGGGACTTGTATTGAATTTAACGACGGAGTAATGTTTTCCTTTAATTTTGCGACAGCACTATCTGATAAACATCTAGTATAGTAACTGTTGCTGAGTGGCGTGTAATCGAGTAAAAAGAAATCAAAAGTAATCAGATAATGATCCGATAGCGAGGGATTCTGTGGAAAGACTTTTAGGTTATCAATTTCAATTCCATACGTCAGAACTAGATCAAGGGTATGGTTAAAACAATGAGTGGGTTCATGTACACCCTGACTGAAACCAATGGAGTCTAATAATGAGATAAACGCGGTAGCCAGGGAGTCATTATCAACGTCGACATGAATGTTAAAATCGCCTACAATAATAACTTTATCTGATTTAAGAACTAAACTGGATAAAAACTCTGAGAATTCACATACAAATTCAGAATACGGGCCAGGAGCACGGTACACTATAACAAATAGAAGTGGCTGCGAGGTTTTCCAGGTCAGATGTAAAAGACTAAGAACAAGGCTTTCAAATGAATTATAATCTAGTTTAGGTTTAGGGCTGATTAACAGACTAGAGTTAAATATTCATCTTGACACAGCCAGGTTTCAGTGAAACTGAGTAAATCAATATGATTATCTGATAGTAATTCAACAGCACACCACTATTTGCTATGTGAAGATATAGTGGAGTAATGACGTACTGAGCAAAGAATGAAGTTGCACTCCCTCTGTGTGTGTTGTAATCTGAGGTTCTCTGTGGTTTGTTGTGGTAAGCCCGTGTGGCCACGTGTGCATGTTAGTGCATGTGTGTATCCCACTGGCCTGCCCATCAGCCCCACTTTCCACCACAGTTATATGGCGGTTAGAGCTGATATTGGGGCACCATCACCGCGGAAGCATAGCACCCACCCTTGGTTTCCCCCCCGTTAATAATTTTATGCTGTGTTCACACTTTAAGTGAAAACAGCAGCTTTACCGGCTCATATACTGTAAAAATAATGGATGCAGCTGCCGTGACGTCACCTGTTGGTTTGACTTCTATTTAAAAGCCTTTTGACCAACTCTATCTTGATTTTTTGGAGCCAGGAGTGACTGTATTTGGTGAGAGGCTGGAGCTGTGGAGGAGCGGGGGATGGATCTGACTGAGAAGCAGAGGACACTATCAGCAGACAGGCTGTCACTCAAAGTGACCTGATGTGTAACTTTAAGCCTCAATAAAATGTAAACAGTTAAAGGGAAATTTCAGTTTATTTCAACCTGTCTCCTATCATCCTAAATTTGTTTCAAGTGACTAGTGACATAAAAATAATAGTTAGCATGTTAGCCGTTAGCCTAGATACAGCCGAGGCACATACTAGCGTCAGACCTGTTAAAACGTAAGTGAACGGGCAACCTTCAAGTGCAAAGTTAGTCCACTAAACAAGCTTTTTTCCCACAAAGACCGCCTCATATTGTTAGGATAAATGTCAGAGAACATATAGAAAACGACATGTAAACGTGTTGTCTTACCTTACCGGTGTGCTGCCATGTTTGTTTACCATCTAGCTCTGTTTTCTGTTTTGGCTTACTGCTACAAATTTCATTGGTTGTATTTTCTATTTATTTGCTGCATTTTTTTTTTTTAAAGAAAGCATGCTTTGATTGAAAGTTGTGTTTTCTTTAAAACATCTGCCAAAATCTCACCCAAATTACACAATTTATCATAATCAGAAACTATAAAAACAGAAGATACAACTGGATTTTGAATGTTCAGAAGTACTTTGTACATCGTGTGCAACAAACACTTCCGTCAGAAAAAAAAACAAAAAACAAATCTGAGCTTTAAATAGTGATATTTCATCAAAATCACTTTATTCTACATCTCATATAAAATTTGGTCAACCTCCCCATTCGCAAACGAACCAACATGCACGACAAGAGTGAAAAACAGAGGCTTTTTTTTTTCCAGCTCAAGGATTTTGTCTTCAACTTTCAACTTAGAAATATCGAAGGGTAGGGTTTTGAATTTCTAATAACTAATTTATTGTGGAGGGAGGGTCATGCATTTTCTGCCAGTCAGAAAAGGCTCAAGAGAGAGGCTCAAGAAAAAATATTTGTATATCATTATATAGAATATTTTGTGTGCTTTATCTTAGTAAACTGGACATGCTTGAGTTCCTTGATGATGTTTCACCTCTCATCCAAGAGGCTTCTCCAGTTCCAACAGACTGGTGCGGAGTCACAGGCTTTAAACTCGGTGTGGGTGTGAACTAGTTTTTGAACGTTTTTTAAATCCGTCATCCGTAAAAAATTGTCACACACAGAAACCTTGCACACTGATCCCGATGGGATTTATTGTTCTATTAGTTGTGAAAATTCGCAATACGTGACAAAAAAAAAAAAGACACACTTCCACCTTTGCCTCCGCCTCTGTCCTCCCCATTCTGTGTGCGGTCCACATCCTCCTCCTCTTCATCATCATCCACCTGAGTATCTGACCTGTTGAACATGAGCTATATCCTCTCTCTTGTTGCAGCTGTGTCCTGCTGCCACATTTTCTTCACTGTTTCTAGGTTAAATGTCACTAAAGACTCCGATAGATGCGAAAAACACAGAAAATCGAACCTGTCTTGGAAATTTTAATGACGGACGAAAGTTTTGTACTCAGCATGCAGAGACCTTTACAGAGTCATTGAGATCCCATGTGAGTCGTTGACCCACTCAGCCATCTGTGTGTCGTTAGGATTAGATGGGTCCACCTGCGACATCTAACCTGCGGCTCTGCACCAGTCTGTTAGACTTTAAGAAGCCTCTTGGATGAGAGTTGAAACGTCCTCCAGACACTCAAGCAAGTCCAGTTGCCCATGATATAGCACTTCGGATTACCATGACCTTGATGACTGAGAATCTTCACCACCAGCAACAACAAAAACAAAAAAGTAACATCACACCCCAGCAACCCTCTCTGATAAATAAAGAACAGTCCCTAATGTATTACTATTAATTTACTGTTGATGTCATGCTGCTCTCTGTAGTTTTACTCTTGCGCTGTACATATGTTTACAATATTAATTGCCGTGTTGTCCTCACTGTGGGGATTTGGTCTCCCACTGGTGATACATTGCTTCTTCCCGGCAGAGTTAGTCCATACCATTTACTTGTTACTGTGCCAATTTCATTTTTAGGATACAACCACTGGTCACAGCAGGCTGCTCTGGAAAGCCCTCGCGGCCTCAATCTGCAACGCTGAGTCCAATCCTGTTTTTAAATCTGGATTTAAGGCTCATCTTTTACCCAAATGTTTTATTACTGTAGATTTTTCCTTCATGTAAAGTGACCTTGGGTGCTTAAAATCGAACTTATTATAAATACACTGGGCCAACTCTGAATTTGCTTTCCTGATTTGTATCCAGTCTGCACTCTGACTGAATTCATTGTGTTTTATCGAACACTGTTTCCACAGTGTCACAGTCGCTCCCAATAAAAGTGTGTTTATCTCGCTGCATTGCTGTGCAGCTACACGCACGGCGAGGGCAGAGGAACAAATTTGTCAAAGGAATATTTGTAAATGCAAAATGTGTTTGTTGTATCGCCCGCTTCAGTACCACAGTCACTTTGCAAAAATCCGCTATATTTTATTTATAGACAAACTCCTCTGTGGTGGCCTACTGTATATTTCAGCCCTGCTACCTTTGCAGCTCCACACTGTGTATTATAACTCTGTTTTCCTGTGTTTCCAGGACTTTGTAGTGTTGCAGTTCTTTGTATATACTGCTCCTCTACATTATAATTCTACTGCTACACCTGTGTGTCCTGGAAGCATCGTCCTCTCTCTGTTGCTCTTCCTAAAGGTTTGTCCTATTTGTTTTTCCCAACAATGTTTGTCTGTCAGGTTTTTGGTCCACAGCCATGACATTGTGTGACTGAAAAGGTCAGGTCTATCATTACCAAGCATCTACAGTGCATGATCACAGGTGGAGGTGTTGGTTGATGCTGACATCTAGTGGTAGGAAATGCACCGGCACCATCTGATCACTGGTGGAGGGGAAAACAATAACAGAAAAATAAATAAAAAAAAAAAAAATATACCTACAAAATAAACACACCGGGTGGAGAATAGGGTAATGAATGTTACACCGTGATACGCTGTGTTGTCCTACTCCCCTTGAACTGGTCAATCAGTCTCCTGTCATCAAAGATCCAGCCACCTTTTATTTGTTCATCCCTCGAGGTGCAGACACATCTCGCTGCATTATTCATGGGTCATTTGTTATTGTGACAGTTCATCAAGAAAATACATCATAATTTATTTGGCGGTCTTGTGCCTCGAATGGCTTATTTAACTAAACATTTTAAAATGGGATTACACATTTCATCACAACATAAAACGGAATAAATGTGCCATCCTGAGACATTATTTAAATCTTCTTTCTTGTGAGGTTGCTGTAAGAAAACTTTGTTGGCCTTTTGCTCGCATTACTTTTGATTAAATTTATACAAAATGTAGCAGAAACACACTCAAGTCATTAATATTGTGCAGTAATGATAATATCTTCTGCACGTATAAAAGTAAAATCTTGCTTTTGGAAATCAAAACCTTCGTGACATTCAAGTTTTAAGGCTAAGAGAAAACCAAGCAGGTTTACATGGATTTAAATGTGTAATTAAATTAAAATATAGATGTTGCAAAGATTGTTTTGTAAATGTATGATTGCATGATTGGATTTCTGCCAATATGTCCCTCTGAATCGTGCACACCGGACCTTTGAGTAGAAACTGAAAAGGCTCAGGCAGACCCAACAGCTTATATATGTCTGTCCTATCTTCCTACCAATTAAAGCTAAAATCATTCACACTTGTAACTCACAAAAATAGCCTTGTAAACCATTTGAAAACCAAAAATGAATCACACATTTTAAATGTATATTGGCATTGTCCCAGCTGACATTGGACGAGAGGCGGTACACCCTGGACAGGTCACCAGACTATCACAGGGCTGACACATAGAGACAAACAACCATTCACACTCACATTTCACACCTACGGACAATTTAGAGTCACCAGTTAACCTGCATGTCTTTGGACTGTGGGAGGAAGCTGGAGCACCTGGAGGAAACCCATGCTGACACGGGGAGAACATGCAAACTCCCACCCCGGGTTCGAAGGTTTGAAGGTTCAGGAACCCTTTTGCTGTGAGGCGCCAATGCTAACCACTGCCACCTAATAAAATAATAATAGATACCAAACAATAAAAAAGCAAGTGGTCAGAATTTTAGGAATTATATATTTTTTTTGTAATATGTCCACCCCCTTAAAAAATGGATGTGCATTACACTTATAGAAAAACTATAAAAATATTTTTTTCACAACTTAAAAGGTTTTAAAGAACAAAGTCTAGTTTTGTCTGTCCCTTCCTTCCTTCCATCCTCCTTTCCTTCCCTATTTTGTAGTGAGAAACTAAGATGCTTAGGGAAAATGTATTGAAATAAAAGTATTTTATTTAGGAAATGTGGTGGAGTAAAAGTGGAAGTTGACAGAAATACAAAAACTCAAAAAAAGTAAGTGAAAAAATACTTAAGTACTGTAACCAGGGGAGTAAATATAGACAGTACAGGTGCACTGGGGCCTGTGAGGTGCGGGGACCATAGAGAGAGCGGGCCCTCCTGCAGTGTGCTGGATGGAGAATGGGCCCTTATGAGTGATTGCCACCTTGAAAATATGCCCGTGTTCAAAGGAAAGCTTTCATTAAATTAAAAACACTGACATTTGGTTTATGTGCCCTTGAAAATGTTTTTTTTTTCTGTAAAACAGTCAATAGCATCTGTGACAAAATTATATGCTTATTCTATAACTGTAAACCAACTATAAATCAGCTATTCTTTATCTATAAATCAACTATTAATATTTCAAATTAAATGAATAATTTCTGATTTTCTTTGGTATTTTTTGTTATATACAGATGTGCAATAATGATTGCTGGGTGTTACAACCCGGCTCTTAGGCTGCAACAAAAAACGGGAGGGAAGACGAGGTTCAAACTAATCAATGCGTTTATTAACATAAACTTAAGAAATACGTGAGAATCAGTGTCAGTAATCAGTAGTGTAGGCGTGTGTGGATGCGTGTGTGTGTGTAAGCGTGCCAAAACAAAAGCAACAGAAAAGGCACGGCCGCACCGCGGTGCCCTCATGTACGGCGTGGATCGAGTCAGAGCCCCCGAGAGCCAGCTGGTATCAGAATATAACCGCTTCACCGGCCCCAGGTGCAGCGCATCAGCTGATGACAGTCCCTCCTGAAAGACAAAGCAGACCAACCAGCAACCAGCAAGCCCACACACCTCCAGAGTAAAGGGAGGGGCCGTCACACCCCCCCCCATCAAAAGAGGGGTTCCAGTAAGAACACCTCAACTGCTAGCCTACTGAACACTATACATAAAGACACTAAATACATACAATAATTACCATGGCCACCTTCCTTTACTATATTCTACTTTTATGCTAGACCAAGAATCACACTGACCGTCATTCGTCTCCTGCGAGCCAACCAGCCTCATCCTGAACCCCTGCAACTCCGGCGCCTGAAGAAGCATTTAAGAGGAACAGTAGGAGTATAGAAGACCAGAGGGTTACACCAACGAGTCAACATAATCAAAATAATCAACAGGAATGGACACGTGAAAGGGCATCAGCCACAACATTATCTGAGCCCTTAATATGGCGGATGTCCAAACAATATGACTGTAAATAGAGCATCCATCGCATCAGTCGGCGATTTGGACAATGGACGGAATGCAAAAAAGTTAAAGGGTTGTGGTCAGTGTACACGACCAGAGGAACACTTGAGCCTACATACACATCAAAATGCTGCAATGCCCAAATCAGTGCAAGGGTCTCTTTTTCAATCACTGAGTAGTTCAACTGAAAAGAATTGAACTTCTTGGAGTAAAAACTCACGGGCCGATCTACCCCAGTAGAGTCCGCCTGCAGCAACACCGCACCTGCCCCCATGTCACTCGCATCCACATGCATCTTAAAGGGATGATCCAACCGAGGAGCTGCAAGGACAGGAGATGAGCACAGCATAGATTTTGCATTCTCGAAAGCTTTCTGACACAAAGATGACCAAACAAAACAAGTGTTCCCTTTCAACAGGTCAGTCAGAGGGGCTACCACAGTAGAGAAGTTCCTACAAAAACTGCGGTAGTACCCTACCAAGCCCAGAAACCGCTGTAGTTCCTTCTTTGTGATGGGAACTGGGTAGGTAGCCACTGCACTCACCTTGGCCTGGACAGCGCACACCTTCCCCTGCCCCACAACCTTACCAAGATAGACAACTGTAGCCTGCGCAAACTCACACTTTGCTAGGTTCACAGTTAACTTGGCATCACTCAAACGCACGAAAAGGCTTTCAATACGGGCCAGATGTTCCTGCCATGTATCACTGAAGATGACCACGTCATCTAAATACACAGCACAACCCTCCAAACCAGACACAACCATATTCATGAGCCGCTGGAACGTTGCCGGCGCATTGCGCAAACCAAAACTCATCACTGAATATGAAAATAAACCAGAAGGTGTGATAAAGGCTGAGATCTCTTTTGCTCGGTCTGTGAGTGGGATCTGCCAGTATCCCTTCAGTAGATCAAATTTACTCACAAAACGCGCCGCACCAACCTGGTCTATACAGTCTTCTATTCGAGGGAGTGGGTATGCATCAGGTTTTGTGACTGCGTTCACCTTACGGTAATCCGTACAAAACCTTGGGCTTTTATCAGCCTTTTCGACCAGCAAGCAGGGCGACGCCCAGCTTGAGGATGACGGCTCAGCGATACCATTCTCAAGCATGTACTGGATTTCAGCGTTCATGACCTTGAGCTTTTCTTTTGAACCTCTATAAAAGCGCTGCCGAATGGCAGGTGCATCTCCCACGTCTATGTCATGTTTCACTAGGTGTGTACGACTTGGCGTGTCACCAAACAGACCTGGATAGCGCTGGATTAAACTAGACAACTGCACCCTCTGCTCCTCAGACAAATGAGCCAACAACAAACTCAAATTCTTCAATGACTCACTGTTCTTTAATCTACCCCGCAGCAGTCCGTCATCGGGTGCTGCAACCCCATCGTCCTCCCCTGCTGTCAGCGGACCCCCCGCTGCTGCGACAGCTGACAGAGGCTTGGGCTCCCGAACATAGTAGGGTTTTAAAAGATTAATGTGACAGAGCTGGGTTGGTTTTCTACGGTTTGGTGTAGATAGAATATAGTTTTGCTCGGTCACCTGACGCAGGACAGTGAACGGACCGGAAAATTTGGCCTGAAATGGTGAATGGACCAAAGGCAGCAATGCCAGGACCTGATCACCAGGACTAAATACTCGCTGCTCAGCTCTACAGTCGTACAACCGCTTCATCTTCTTCTGAGCGGAGAGCAGCTTTTCTTTAGCCATCTCTCCTGCTAAGTACAACCGGTGCCGGAACCCATTCACATAGTCAATTAATTTTGGTGGGGGATCTGATGATGGTGGTGCCACAGCGTCATACAGCAATGCTAGCGGCCCCCGCACTGAATGGCCAAAGACGAGTTCATTGGGGCTAAACCCGGTGCTATCCTGAATTACCTCTCGGGCTGCTAACAGGAGCCACGGTAACCCTTCCTCCCAGTCCTGGTTCAACTCAACACAATAACTACGCAACACAGATTTAAGGGTTTGATGGAACCTCTCTAATGCTCCCTGACTCTGTGCATGGTACGCAGATGACATACTATGTCGGATTTTTAACTGCTTCAATACTTGGGCAAAAAGATGGGATGAAAAATTTGAGCCCTGGTCACTCTGGACAACTTTTGGTATTCCAAAAATGGACATGAACTGAGTAAGTGATTTCACCACCGCCTTTGCTGTGATGGACCGCAGAGGATACGCAGCTGGATAACGTGTACTCTGGCACATCACTGTTAGCAAGTAGTTACTACCTGATTTAGACCTAGGGAGAGGACCAACACAATCAATGATTAAATGTTCAAACGGCTGTGCAGTTGCCGGTATGGGACAAAGTGGAACTGGGTTAATGACCTGATTTGGTTTACCTGTCATTTGACAAGTGTGGCAAGATTTTACAAAGCGCGAGACATCCCTCTTCAACCGAGGCCAAAAAAAATACTGCAGAATGTGATTATACGTTTTGCGAACACCGAGATGACCCAACTGGTCATGTGATGCTTTAAGGACCTCGTTGCGAAACTTCTCGGGAACTACAATCTGAACCACTGGCTGTCCAAACAACCTCTCCCCATGTGGCGACCATTTCCTCACCAGAAGGCCCTCCTGCAGCAGGTAACCACTAGCAGCGCTTCTGCCATCCTCAGTGGTAAGAACAGCCTCAAACAGCTGTCCCAGGGACGGATCCGCTCTCTGCTCTGCCCCGAGAACACTGTGAGAAACGGACAACAATGAGACTGGAATGTTAACAACAACCTCTTCACTTTTCTCTGGCTCCTCCTGCTCTACGCGGCTCATAGCTCGCGTCACAGCACAAGCTGTAAATACTTCAGGTAAATCCTGGGCAGTTTCATCCAAATTACCAGTTACCACAGGTACAGACGACACGATCGGGGGTGGTGGACCTGCCCAGACACGGCTACCAGCCAGGCCATTTCCCAGGATGATGTCCACACCTTCTATTGGTAGCTCAGGGCGGACCCCCATGGAAACCTCTCCCTGCACCAAACCACAGTCAATATAGAGAGAATGCAATGGAACAGGCTCAACATTCAATCCCATTCCCCGCATCAACACAAAATCTCCAGTATCGGAAGCCACAGAAAATGGTAACACAGAGCTCAGAATATATGAGTCATAAGCAGCAGTGTCCCTCAAAATTTTCACCAGTACACTGGTGTTACCTCCATCCAGCGACACACGGCCCTCCGACATGAATACTGAAAAATCAGGCTCCCTCTTCCTCCTGGGCTGTTGAGGATGAGAGACAAAAGAGACAGGCTCCACAGACACAGCACAAACCCCAGAATTACCCTGTCCCCCGCTATTTTCCCATCGAGCATTAGCTTTGGGACATTCAGCCTTCCAGTGTCCCTTTCCCTTACAAAAGTTACACACGTTTGAAAACACAGGCTGAGCCTGTCCCTGTGTTGTGAGTTCAGACCTACCATGGCGTGAATGACGTTTCTCCTCCCACTTTGCTGGGGCATGATACGTACCAGCACTCTCAGAGATCCGGAAGTCCCTCCTATGGGTCAACACATATTCGTCAGCCAATGAGGCGGCTTCAGCTGCAGTCTTCACTTTGTGCTCACTAATATAAACTGCAATGTGACTGGGGATAGAATTTTTAAATTGCTCCAAAACAACCATATTACACAAGGCATCAAAAGTGTCAACCCCTGCAGCAGTACGCCACCGACCAAAAAAGGTAACCAGGTCCCTGGCGAACTCAACATGGCTCTGCTTGCCAGACTTCTCCCAGGATCTGAATTTCTGGCGGTAGGCCTCAGGAACTAATTCATAGATTTTTAATACGGCCCCTTTAACTGACGCATAAACCCTGCTTTCTGCCACTGACAGAGCTGAATAAGCTTCCTGAGCCTTACCTGTTAACACACATTGCAATAGTAGAGTCTGATCAGGGTCAGCCCAACCCCTAGCCTCAGCTACACGCTCGAACAAAGAGAAAAATGTATCGGGGTCCCGCTCATTAAACTGAGGGACTAATCGTAGATTGGCGGCAACATCAAATGCCAACCCGGAACTACCAGTGGCATTAGAGGCACGAGCGGCCCCTTCAGCCTGTAACGTCAACCGGCGTTCCTCCAACTCCAGCCTCTTTAGCTCCAGCTGCTGCTGCATATTCAACCTGCGTTCCTCTAACTGCAGCTGCATATGCAATAATTCTCTTCTCTGCTCAAAAGTCAAAACAGTATCACCAAAGCCAGACACTTCCACACTATTCAGCCCCTGACCATCAGCCTGTGCTTTAGGTCCAAAAACACCTCTGTCGGACAAATTAACTTTAATAATATTCTTCATGTCTTCTTTCTTCCTCTTATCACCCACATCCAGGTCAAAATGCTCTGCAACACGTACCAATTGCTCACGCGAAAAACAATCTAGCACCAGCTCGGACGGCGCGGCCAAAAACTCCTCCACACTCGCCATTACTCCCCTTCACGCAATCCACTGCCTACCTGGCCATAAAAAAAACACAAGGCTTGCAAGCCGACACAGCCACACAGCCTGAGCGTCACCGCAGTACCGTCCCTCTAACTGCCTAACGAAACTAGCTAAGCTCCCCCCTAGTCTTCAGGTGCTAGTTACGGCGGGTATTTATGCACCATTTACCGTAAGCTCGGCGAGGCAACCAGCAATCGGCGACCCCCCCTGCAGCCTCGGCCGTGCTCCCGAGCATATAGCTCCAGCCACGTTCACACCACACTACAACCCCCCCATTACGAACACCAAAGGGAGTCCGCACTTAAGCCTAACAGGGACAGAAACAACGGCAACTTACGATGGCCGCGGCTGGCTGCCGGACTCGCTGCCTCAACTAAACAAATAAACAAAAACAAAACAGGCATACACTTAACCTCGCGCCCCAAGCAGCGACTAGGCAAAATGTGAACAACACTTACCCTCGTCTACTCCCGAGCAATCAGCTGAGCGTCCATTCACACAAGCCAAACCAGCAACAGCTGTGCACTGACGTCACGCTACCCACAACACGGACTTCATTCACAAAAAAAAAACAAAAAAAAAAAAAAACGGTAGTCAGCCCACAGGACTCACCTGCGGTACGAAAACTAACAATGGACGAGCCCCCACTTGTTACAACCCGGCTCTTAGGCTGCAACAAAAAACGGGAGGGAAGACGAGGTTCAAACTAATCAATGCGTTTATTAACATAAACTTAAGAAATACGTGAGAATCAGTGTCAGTAATCAGTAGTGTAGGCGTGTGTGGATGCGTGTGTGTGTGTAAGCGTGCCAAAACAAAAGCAACAGAAAAGGCACGGCCGCACCGCGGTGCCCTCATGTACGGCGTGGATCGAGTCAGAGCCCCCGAGAGCCAGCTGGTATCAGAATATAACCGCTTCACCGGCCCCAGGTGCAGCGCATCAGCTGATGACAGTCCCTCCTGAAAGACAAAGCAGACCAACCAGCAACCAGCAAGCCCACACACCTCCAGAGTAAAGGGAGGGGCCGTCACATGGGTAATAAGTATGTCGATGTTATCCAGTGTCAAGTCTCTGATCATGTGATGAGACAATATGTGCTTGATAGCGTGCACTAGGGCCTGTCATAATAGCGCCCACTGGGGCCCATCTTAACTACCTTACGCCACTGACTGTAATGCAGTATTATTACTTCATTACATTACATCACTATTCACCGGTAGCAAGTGAAGAGAGGCCAGTACAGGGGAAATATTACTATATGCTATGCTACTTTTTTTAAGATTTAGTTCCGTCACACTTGTTTTAACTTTTTTTTTTTTAACAAATACAAATTCAAAAGCAGTCATGATTTTTGTAGATGTAATATATTATAACTCTATTGTTAAAATAGCCTTACATTTGGTGAAGAGCACATTGTTCAGGACTTGAGACTTGACTTGAACACTTGGGTGCAAAGACTGGGACTTGCATTACAGTGATTTGGTCCCACCTCTGATTTTTAATATACCATCTCATTACATGTCATAGTTTTGGAATTTAGAAACAGTGAATATTACCAATGAGTAGATAAAATAAGATAAATATAGATGATGTTGTGTCTGAACTGAAACCTGCAGGCTGGGTCCTCAAAGCGAAACATACTTTTCATTTGTCGCATGTAAATCATCAGAAAGCTGCTTGTTCCTGTGATACGTTGCTGTTTCCTGATATTTCAGCCTTTCTTATGTCACATCAAACCCATAAAAGTGACAGGAAACACTTTCAGCTCTTCCCTTCACACAGTCAACGGATGGCTTTGGATGGTGACAACTCAATAACTTTGAAAGTATCTTTTAACTGTCCTGGATCTCTTCTTGATAATTTCTCTTTTTGAATTATGCTTCAAAAAGTGTTTGCTGCCGTCAGTCAGGAAAAAATGGCTGTTTGGGAAGATTCTCCAGATATGTGGACCGGAGCCTTTAAAAATGCTGGTCGGCACAATAGTTCAAAGCCATTATGTTTGCTGTTGCCTGTTTGTCCCGGAGGAAAATAAAGGATAAACAAACGTCACAGGATAATACAGATGTTTTTTTAGCCACTGTCACTCAGATCTGGAGATGACGCAAATATAAACTGAAGGCGTGTCTTGTTTGTCAGACAGTATTAGCAGACAAACATGTCGCAGTATTCACTCATCGCTCTGGTATTTGTTGTTTCCATAATACATGTAGATGCTCTCCTGCATTCCTTTGATCACATCAGCCGTATTAGTCATCCAGAGCAGGAGCTGCAAGAAAGAACCTAAGACGTGATGTGACGTGTTTATTTGTCCAAACTTCCCTATGACACACACACAGCCACAAACGTGAAGGAATCACAGTTTACGTGTCCAAATAAACTCAAAGAGTAAACACAAACTTCTGTGGTAACTCAGCTGTCATCACACTGATGTCAGCATGTTTTATATCAACAATGTCTCAGTGTGAAAGAGGCTGTGACAAACCCACATACAATTATCACCAAACTCTGTGGCTCTATCAGCATGGGTGGAGCCCAAACCTAGGGTGTTGTAGGGGCGGGGGTCGGCAGCCTTTACTATTAAAATAACTATTATCGGCCAAAAACAAAGAAAGAAAAATCTGTCTGGAGTCGCAAAACATATTTATACAAAAGTAACAGCTGATTAAGTCTAAGGGCTCTAGTTTCGCAGACCGGGCGAGGCAGAGGTGCAGCACACCTGCGCTTCGCCAACTGGGTGTGGCCAGGCGGATTTTGTAAGTTTGGCACACCGTGCGTGCTGGCGCAGCTACTCCTCTTTCCCACCTCCGTCCCTCCTACCGACGCAAGTCGGAAAGAGGGAGGAGAGAAGGCGTGGAGTGGGTTTTACACACATCACACCAATCAAATGAGCCCCTCTCCTCGCCCTTAAATGCGCCGTGCGAAGGCGTAATGAGAGTTTACTCAATTCGCCATGGCAGAAGAGAGCAGCAGCGTCAGACGGCCAAACTTCTCCCAGGAGGAAACTGATGTTTTGGTCCGGGAGGTCCAAGCTCGCAGTGTCCGAATAAATGGAACTGCGAGCAGACCTCCACGGGCTGATGATGCAAAGGTAGCCTGGGAGGAGGTCACCACAATTGTAAATCAATGTTGCGTTTCTCTCGTGGGCGCGCGCTCTCTTTCTGTCTCGCAGTCTCACTCTGTTTCTTTTCTTTTGACTTTTCTAAGATGACAAATGCTGAATATATACTCCCTATCTGATGCTGTGGCTGTTTGTGGTTGGCTGAGAAGGATGTGAACTCATTAGTTTGCAGCTGTGCTAATCAAATCAGGTTGGGTTTCCATTACGTGTGCCAAACGGTGCCAATCACCTTTGATCTGAATCAGATGTGACGGGACAGTCATACAGAGATACATTTATGTGCTGATTGCAGATAGTTGCATTGAATAGTGGTTTTTGGGTATTTATTGCATTGTTAATGTGCCTGATATTCTGGAAACCTGCCTGTGAGGTTTTGGTGACGTGTGCGCACTGTCCGCCGGTCAGCCAAACTTCGGCTTACATCGGCTGCGCTCCGCCTGCGCTGACAGTAGACCTGGTTTCAGCTGGCGAGCTTTTAGCGCACCTTCGGCGAAGTCTTTTGGCACGAAACTGTCACTGCGCCAAGCTGGATCTGTCGACACCTTCCCCTGCTGCGCCGCCACACCCATCTCAGCGCACCTCGGTCTGCCAAACTACCAAACTGAGTGCGTCTCGGGTTGCTCTGCTCGAAACTAGCTCTGCGCGGGGTTCGCCACCCTGCACTGCGCCGGGACTCTAGAGCCCTAAGGGTGTTTTCTCACATGGTCCTTCTCAGCCCTCTAAGCAGACTCTGAGAGGTGACTCGGCATTTTTTGGGCATGTGTGAACGCTCCAGGAGAACTCAGACCCCTCTGAGTTTGGTTTGCTTCAAGTCCGCGGTGCAGTTCGCTTAACCTGTGCCTTGGGAACACAAAGCGCTCCAGGTTTTCAGCCCTCAGCCCTCTAGATCACATGCTGTTGCACCGGGCCGCTTGAAAAACAGACGAAATCATGTCAGCCTGTTTTGCAAGTACACAGGACAAGGAGTAGTTTGGTCTACAGAATGTGGAACATAGAATACATCAAACAGTAACAGTCTACAGCACAGAAACACTAAGGTTTTCCTCCAGTTTTAAGTTCATCTGAAGGCGAGGGGCTTCATAACCGCACATATATAATATATATTATATTTAAGTTGTAGTGTGAACAGAAAGAGGACTGAGGCCCCGTCAGAGCTGAAGTTGACCAGGAAGACAACTGAGTACTCTTTCTGTTGGTCCACTTTTTGGTGCACTTTAAGAGTTCCCTTTGTTTAAAAAGGACTATATGTGGAAAACCCCTAAATTAGCTCATCAACATTAAAAATAGGTCTAAATGAGCATTTATTAATATGATTTACTCCAAGAAGGCGACTCTACAGTGGGATGTCTTTGATTATTTAGTATCTTAACTTTGCAGCGTTAGTGGTGAAAGCAAATTAATATGTCCAAACACTATTAAATTCACTATTTACCTACAAGAATTTTCCTTTTTTGGATTTGGAATCCAGAGCTAACCTTGCTTGAGAAACTTCAGGCTAGTTCAGCAAAATGTAGAGGAAAAGGCAGCAGGTTGTAAACGTGTGACGCACATTTTAGTTGATGAAACATTATAACATTTTTTAATTCGATGTTAAAGGGATAGTGCACCCAAAAATGAAAATTCAGCCGTTATCTACTCACCCATATGCTGAGGGAGGCTCAGGTGAAGTTTTAGAGTCCTCACATCACTTGCGGAGATCCCAGGGGAGAGTGGGTAGCAACACAACTCCACTAATGGAGGCTTACGGCGCCCCAGATTCAAACTTCCAAAAACTCATAATTGAAACCACAAAATATCTCCATACTGCTCATCCGTAGTGATCCAAGTGTCCTGAAGCCCCGACATAAAAAGTTGTTTGGGAAAACGAAAGTCATTTGAACTCTGTTTTTAGCCTCATTGCCTGTAGCTCCAACTGCCTCTCTGTGGACCGCGCTCGCGTGTGTGCGCTTGCGCGAGACCGTAAGACATGGGCACAGCGTTCATGTGTGTTCACGTGCTTTCGCTGGTCTCGCATGCAAGCGTGCACACGTGAACGCAGTGCAAATGACGTTTTTCCAAATAACTTTTTATGTCGGGGCTTCAGGACACTTGGATCACTACGGACGAGCAGTATGGAGATATTTTGTGGTTTCAATTATGTGTTTTTGGACGTTTGAATCTGGGACGCCGTCAGCCTCCATTAGGTGGAGTTGTGTTGCTACCCCCTCTCCCCTTGGATCTCCGCAAGTGTTGTGAGGACTCTAAAACTTCACCTGAGCCTCCCTCGGCATATGGGTGAGTAGATAATGGCTGAATTTTTATTTTTGGGTGCACTATCCCTTTAAAAGCTACATATCTTTACAACTGAAGAATGCAGTAATCACTTTAGGCCCACAACAATGACAAATGAAAATCTTAATATTAAAAAATTAACCATTATACATTTACAGATAATTTCCTGATGAAGCCACAGAGAGCCACTGGAGAGGGGCTTAAGAGCGGCTACGGAGCCACAGGTTGCATGCATCACTGGGGAAGATTTCTCTCCTATTTATGGCGGATATATGCACTATTTTTCAAGCCAATTGGGAAACAAGAATGCCTAAAAATTGTGCTTAAATCACGATAGCTGCTAAGGATAAAAGTCATCTTGTAGAGCCTACATCCTACTTTGAATCTATTACTCTAACTGTCTTCATTATTCTGAAATTGAAACACAACAAATGCTGAGGATGACTAGTGTAGGAATTTGGTGAAATCAGGATTGGGGGGTCACATTTTATCAACATGGTAAAAACCTTTTATGCTCTGCTACCACTGGAATACCTTAAAATTTCAATTAAACACCTCGTCCATTCTTAAAATAGTTTTTTGTTACATTATGCCGGTGTAGAATTCATAGACCCAATGTTGACAAATCTGTTACCTTTGAATCCATGCCACAATAATCTGGGCTGCTCTCACTGCAAATCAAACATCCCCAACAATGGCAGGTAAATGTGGTCTTGAATACTCTGAATTAAATGTCAGGCCAACAGAAGAACATTTACTCAGTTGGATTGGATTTCTTCAGGACCCCTACACATGACACATTTTCTGTACCCTCAGATCCATTGTTGTCAGTGTAGACGTGCACGCTCAAAAGCAAGAGTGACAGGCCCAACAGCTGCAGCCTGAGATAAACAAAGTTCAATTTCTTTAACACAGCAGCGCACACTGCATGTGACGAGGGACGACCAATCACAGCTGGCAGATATCTTCCCTTTCTTCCATAAGTATCAATTGAGGTTGATTATCTAAGTGCAGGGCTATCCAAGAGAAAATATCTTACACACTTAAAAAACAACATCTGGAAGACAATCAGCGCCAAACACAGGATATCAGGTAAGCAGGCTATGATACAGTGCTGCTTATGGCGTCCATCCAGCGCCCAGCCTTGTGTTTCCAGGTGCTTAAAGACGCAGCATGTGTACGAGCCCTTAGGGAATACGATCAGAGCTTTTGAGAAAACATTCAGGTTTGAGCTCCGGTGGCCCTCCACGGTTCATGAAGCTTTTTTAACTGCTGAGGCTCCTTGTTGTTTAACAGCACATTTATTACAGTTTGATCCCCTAATTAACCATGTTCTCAGCAGCAGCCGCAGCAGGCACATGTTCTCAGCACATAAACTCTGATAAACTGACTACCTGCTCAACACCAAACGGCAGACAGAGTTAGTTACTAGGTGGTGAAGAAAATCGACCATCAGACTGAAGACTCAGATGACAGATTTTTTGTCTTTCTCAGGAGTTGGTGGAGACCAAACTAGAGATAAAAGTAGATATGAGTGTATACCAGGTTAACAGATATACCAGTCATAACATGTTGCTAATGTTACATATATATCAAATGAAAGAAAACTAATTAAAACAACTTAACCCTTCGTAGTTAAATAAACAGGTAAACCAGTCTGTCCCCATGCAGGTTCAGCACTGTCTCGGCTCTTTATATTGTGCGCCATCACCTCTGTGGTCGGGCTCACACAGACACACACCTGTCACATGTCATCTCCAAACATTTACACTCATAGAGAGAAAACATTCTGACAACAACAGAATATAACCACATAAATTAAGTAAATAAATAAATAAATATCATAAATAACACATAAGACTGAGGCGCGCACATCAAACATTGCTGCTGTATATCAGAGTGAATTATTAGTGTTTATACAGAGTTGTCCTTGTAGAGAATAACCTTGGTGTACTTAAGTTTTTAAAGCCCTATTTCTTCTTATTATTATTAATTTATAGTATTATCGGATCAATTGACTTCATATATTGTATATTTATATATGTGATGGGGGTAAAAACTGTGCAAGGTTTGTCAGCTGCTCTGTGCAGCTTTTAATTTTGCTGTTGTCATGATATGAACTCCATTTCTCAAAGCTTTAATAAACTCACTAAGTGCTTCCTGGCCTTCATTAAATGGCAGTTACACAGTTAGCTACTAGCAGTGGTGAAATGAAACAGTACATTTACTCCAGTACTGTACTTAAGTGCAATTTCTAGCTACGAGTACTGTAATTGAGCATTTCTATTTAATGCTACTTTATACTCCATTACATATCTCAGAGGCAAATATTGTACTTTTTACTCCACTACATTCATTTTAAAGCTTTGCAGATTCAGATTATCAATACAAATTATAAATCACCCTATACATTATGATACATTTTTATAGATTAACTACCCAGCAGTATATGTAAGGGATAATGTATAGTGAGCTGGTGACTATTTCTGACGGGAGTTATTTTTCAACAGTCACCAGCTCACTATACATTATCCCGCTTAGAACATGGCTTACTACTAAAACATTCAGTGACGTGACACAAAATAATGATTAAAGCATGTTTTATTGATTCAAAATTTGCAAAAAGAAATGTGTCTGTACTCTGTATCCATGGCAATGGCAGCCTAATGATAATTAATATTGAATTCACCTTTCGCTAAGGCCCGCCCCCCTTAGTTACTGTTGCTAAGTCCGACAAACTTTCGGTTTCGGAGCTAGACTGATATGGGGCTCCCACTATCGCTAACTGCACTCCCTGAAGAAATACTCTCAAATTTCTACAATATGCATCTGAAGGATATATTCAGGATGTCAGACTGACACAGCAACAAAATCAAGGTAACACAGTGTGTGCAGATGAACAGTGTTTAGCTTCACCCCCGTGCCGCTCCCAGCACCCAGACTGGCAGCTGTCGGGGGGGCTGCGGAAGAAGTCAAACAACATTCATCTGCACACAATGCGTTGACACAGAGCTGGTTGAACATAAGCAAAGTTTCCCTGCTTCCCTTCACTGGTTCCTGTACAGCAGGGCCGGTCTTTGTTTCACTGTTATAATCATTAAAAAACAAAAGCAGCATGTGTATACATTCAGTAGGTACGTTTCCGTTTCCACTCTGATCCTATTTGGCCTGTGTGGACTAACGTTAACTGATTTTGATGCACCTCAAGAAATAAACACCGCAGAATTTTGTTGATTGAACAATCAGAATCAAGTATTTAAGAGTGTCATGTTCTAAAAACTAATAAAAATGAACTCCACCTTTACCAGTAGCAACATTAGAGTGACCACATTAATGCATCAATAACTATAATCCAGTAGTATAATATATATTATTCTGCAATGGGCCATGTTCTCCATAATGAGTGATTTTACTTTTGTTATTTTAAGTATATTTTGATGCTTTTGTACTTTTGTTTAAGTAAAGATTTGAATGCAGGACTTTTACTTGTAACAGTAATTCTGCGCTGTAGTATTGTTGCTTTTACTCAAGTAAAAGATCTCAGTACTACTTCAATCACTGTTAGTTGCTGAGAACGGACGGTGGAGACCAAATTGGAGCTAAATGGGCATTAACTGGACTTATATTCATCCATCCATCCATCCATTTTCAACCACTTATCTGAAGCCAGGTTGAGGCGTTGACAGGCCAGATGAGATATATAATCCCTCCGGCGTGTTCTGGGTCTGCCCGGGGCCTCCTACCAGTGGGACGTGCCCGGAACACCTCAACGGGAGGTGCCCAGGAGGATCCTGATCAGATGCCCGAACCACCTAAACTGACCCCTTTAAACACGAAAGGAGCAGCGGCTCTACTCCGAACTCCCTCCAAATATCTGAGCTCCTCACCCTATCTCTAAGGCTGAGCCCAGCCACCCTACAGAGGAAACCCATTTCGGCCGCTTGTATCTGTGACTACCCAGAGCTCATGACCATAGGTGAGGGTTGGGACGTAGATGGACCAGTAAATCGAAAGCTTTGCCTTCCAGCTCAGCTCCTTCTTCACCACGACAGTCAGGCGCAGCGCCCGCAGCACTGCAGAAGCCCTCACTCGTGAACAAGACTCTGAGATACTTGAACTCCCTCGCTTGAGGCAGTAACTCTCTCCCAACCCGGAGGTGGAATCCACCAGTTTCTGGTACCTCCGGTTTCAACCAGTATCTTTGTAGAACTCCTTAAAGTTCTACAAAGATACTTATCATTTTGTTGAGAGAGCAGCTCTGGTCTTCGGCCAAGTAATAATTGCTCGGGCCCCAAAATTAGTGAGCACTGAAAAATACTGTCTATCTATCTCACTTCCATTATTTCTGTCCACTATAGCTGCAAAACTGGACAGGATTAGAATATGTGGGTATGGTTGGCTTCTACCTCCCCACATTCTTGCCAACAGCGTTGTGTTTTTGCCCTAGCGTATTTTATTTGGATAGCAGGTGTTAAAAAGAAAAGCATTTGAATCTTCCAAGAATATTCTCTTCAAATTAATGAACTTGTAGTCTTACATGTATTAATGCTTATGTCCTTCCATATGTCTGGAGATATAACTACCTCTCATTCCTTCTCCCAGCTGGTGACTGATTTATTTTCCTGACTTCTAGGTTCTTCTTCTGGGCAACAGGCAACTGTTTGCTAACATCTTAGACATGGAGTATTTATAGGTGATGTTGCTGTGAAGCTCTTCCTCTCCCTCCTGGTGAACAAACAAACATTAATGCTGCTTTAACAAACGGACACAAATGAACTGATTTGTTTCTATGAGCATTTCTGTTGTATTATTAGCGTGAATAATTAGAGTTCATACAAACTTGTCCTTTGGCTCCATGCAGAGAATAACCTTTCATTTGGCCACACTCCAGTCAAGCTGTTTACATGCACCTTCGACACCCTGTAACCGAGTCTTTCAGCATCCATTAATAAACCAGATTATTCTCGTGCCATCTGAGGTGCGCACCTGGCCACAGACACAACTCTTCTATTCAGCAGAAAAAATGGCTGAAAACATGCAGCCACCAGCGCTGTAATTTGGAGAAATGATTATCTTGTCCAGAATGGCTTTCAGCTGATAACTAATGTACTTCTGATGCCATAAAAGATATTCTGCACACATTAAGGAAAATGAATTTGAAAGGAGGAAGATGTTTCTGTGTCACAGTGACCAAGTTTGTAAAATTTCTCACAACTGAATGATAAATACGAAACTCCTTTTCTTTCTTTTCCGGCACATTGTAATCTTCTGCCTCACCACTTTCCACCGACACTATTGAAACACAAATGTCTTTTGTAGAGATCTTGAGAATCAGGGAGAGGCTGTACACTGCTGTTGCTCTGATGTTAAAGACACTCATGAGGGGAAAAAGATCCAGGAAGCTCCAAAATAGGCTCATAAAACCTTTATTGACTGTTCACAAAGAAAAGTTGATAAGATGCAGCTAATGCATTTTGAGGTTGCGTCTCTGTAAAGGCTGAGAGGCTGATGTGTGTTCAGAGTATAGCGAAGTGGAATGAAAGCATTTCGCACCACTGTGGAGAGCATTTCTTAAAACCCTTAAGACCTCACTGACCAGTGAACAAACACAGTGAACTCCTGCTGTGAGACCAGTTTCAGCGGATTTCATCAGGATGATTCACTCGGTGTCAACGCAGCTTTTCAGGGATACTCAAAAACAAAATTAAAATGCATGAACAAACAGTAACAGATGTAGAATCTGTTGGTGAAGTGTACTAATCCAGATTTCAGTTTACTCTGGAAAGCCTGTAGACAGCTCTGTTCTCCTGTACACCTGTCTGACTGGTTAGATAGTGACACTGTAAGACTGCAGGCTGTTCTCCAAAGCACCATTTTTGGCTGCAACCAAACACTGTTCAAACCTGTGGAGCTTTATCGTCGAGATCCCTGTCGAATTTTCTCAAGATACCAAATATGTCAGATTAAAATGGGGAAAATGTGCATAAAATGATGTTCATCCAAAACACTTATAATGTTTCTATTTATGAAATATTTGATATAAAAACAATGTAGAATCCTGTGCTTGAGTTATTTCACTCTGTGTAAAATAATAATGTACTACCTGAATCAGAACATACATGGCAGTATCAGTCAGTGTGAAATATGATGACGCCTCTCAAAACACATTTTAAAGGGACAGTTCACCCCCAAAAAATTAAAAATACATATTTTTTGGTTTTACCTGTAGTGCTATATATCAGCCTAGCCTGTTTTTGTGTAAGCTGCAGAGTGTTGGAGATGTCGGCTGTAGAGATGTCTGCCTTCTTTTCAATATAATGGAACCCGGTTTGTGGTGCTTAAAACACAAACTGGTTACTGGGCTTTAGATAATTGACCCTTCACTAAGCTCCGCCCCTCAGCGATGGTCCAACAAGCTGTCAGAATAAGCATGGAGCCCACACTGTCACAAACTGCACTCCCTGAAGAAATATTATCATGATTTAGGAAAAATGAAAGAGTGATTCCAGAGAGAAGCAGACAGAGGGGTCTACAGTCTGTGTTTGAAGGATATGTCCAGTATGTCAAACTGACTCAGCAGCAACAACAGGTTAAAAAGACAAAGATAGTTAGAAGCTAAAGCCGAACTATAGGCTACAGATCACAGTGTAAAAGTGAACCACCACATCACTGCTGATCGCCACACAAGACAATGAATATAAAGGGAAACTTTGCTGATATTGAACCAGTTGTGTGGCATCGCAGTGTGTGCAGATGAACCGTGTTTGGCTTCACCCCTGTGCTGCTGCCAGCACTCGCACCTCCCTCGCAGACGGGTTGTCAGGGATCTCCATGAGAAGTCAAACAACGTTCATCTGTGCACAGTGTGATGACACACAGCTGGTTGAATATCAGCAAAGTTTCCCTGCTTCCCTTCACTGGTTCCTGTACAGCAGGGTCGGTCTTTGTTTCACTGTTATAATCATTAAAAAGCAAAAGCAGCACGTGTATACATTCAGTAGGCTATATCTTCAGTAGCTAGCTAGCTAACCCTACACTTTTCAGGGTTTGATTTTGGTTTTGGAACAGGGAAGAAACGTATATCTTTTTCCAACCTCTCCAGGTAACGAGTATCATTAATACATGACGTGCCCCAGGCACAACATTTAGCTCCAAATCCACAAAACCAGCCTGAAAATGAAGGAAATCTGAAACGACTGCATTAGAGTCAATGGAGCACAGCTGTGTTGTTGACAGACCCTGGTCTGAGCCGGCCCGATGCTACGTTATGACTGGCCAGTCTGCGTCTGGGGACGGGACTTAACAAAAGATCAATTCTCTGAGTCAGAGGAATGATGTCAAAGCAAGACATTAAAAGGTTCACCTACACTTTTATTTCCAGTAGATTAGATCACTGCAGTGGTCTGTTTGTAGCCCTTTTTAACTGTTTAGCAACTTCAGCTTATTCAGAATGCTGCTCTTAGGGTCCCGACAAAAACTGGGAAATAAGACTGCATTACTTCAGTTCTAAAATCTTTACACTGGTTACCTGTCACTCAGAGAACTGATTTCAAAATCCTGCTGCTTGTGTATAAATCACTGTGTGGCTCGGAGCCTAAATATATCTCTGACATGCTTTTGACACATGAACCTTCTAACACCCTGAGGACATCTTGGTATTAATTGGTGTTTCACCTTGAAAGCTGCAGACCACTATTCATGACCAACAAATAACAAATCTGTTGTGTTTTAGTGTGTTGTTTCCATTGGCTTTTTAGGATCCAAACGTGGGTGTTTTGTAGCAACCTGATGGTGGAGAGTGCCACAAAAAGGAACGAGACATCGCTGCTTTCTCTGCTGGGATTATGCCCCCAAACAGGGTGTTCTATGCTGAAATATGAAATCCTAACCATGACCAAGTGGTTTTTGTACCTAAACCCAACCAAACAATATCCGTAGCATTCTTAAAACATCAAGTTTCAGCGTATCAGCTACATGATGCAAGTGTAACGTATCTGTGGTGTGGAGAACTATATAATGCCAACATTTTTCTGGCAACTGGGTCTGAGCATCACAAGCCGAGTGCCATCTAGTTCCATTATATTAGGGTGCTTTCACACCTGCCCTCTTTGGTTTGGTTCAATCGAACTCAAGATCATTTGCCCCCTAAGTGCAGTTTGTTTGGGCAGGTGTGAACACAGAAATCGCACTCAGGTGTGCACCAAAACAACCAGACCAAGACCTTCTTGAAGAGGTGGTCTCAGTCCGGTTACAAATGAACTCTGGTGCGGTTCGTTTGTAGTGAGAACTGGTCCGACCTGGATCTGAACCAACTGCAGTCACATGACACATTGTTTGGGTTCAACATGAGCTTGTTACAGTCCTGGAGGATTATTAATGTGCACCTCCTCCTGTACTGCCTTAATATGCACATTCAGCACATCCAATGCATCAAAACATTGTTTTCTAGTTGGAGCCGCGCCTCGTTTTCAAACTGTATGGTTTGACTAAAATGAACAATGACAGCAATATAGTCCACGATGAGCAGCGCTAAAATCAACCTGCGTAGTTGTCCCTCCATTGTGACATTAGAAAGTGTCACATTTATCTTACAAGTGTACTCTTCTTCAACGTTTGCTTTACTTCCTGGATTTTATCTGGTCCACTTGTAAATGCTGCCGTGAGAACACGAACCAACTCTAGGCAATTATACAACTTTGTAACAAAATCAATCCCTGATTTGGACCGAAGTGAGACAACTCTAGGTCTGAAGCAACCTTACAGAGAAGGCAGAAATCTGCAACCTCCGGCAACTCACACCAAAACAGCCAAGATTAATAAATAGCACTACAGGTAAGACGAAAAATATGTATTTTTGATTTTGGGGTGGAACTGTCCCTTTAAGTGGAAATTAACCCATATAGTAAGGTTTTTTTAAGGCAGGATAAAATGAGAGGCAGTGGTATAAAAATAGGAGTGTGCTGTGTGCATCAAAGGGTTAAAGCTAAAAGATATCAAGGCAGAGCCATTCAGCTTTCCCTCCTGCCTTCTGGGTCTCACTGATTTCTGCCAGACACAAACCTGAGGAAGATAACTCAACTCTGACAGGGAAGTATCCTCCCCAGACCTGCCAAAATACATCCTCAGACACACAAAACACGTGCACGCACAAACGCACACACAAATCACATGCTCTTTGTGGGTTTTAAGAGGGCATCATTAAGGCTTTTTGTGAGCTCGCAGTAACGTAACAGTTGCTAATCAAGCACAGCGCTCAAAGCACGCTCAAAGCGCAGGAATACATAAAGCCACAACCTGGCTGTGTCTGAAAAACAGCTTTACAACATTTATTTTCATGGCTAACCTGAAGCCATGTTCTTTAGTTACTACTGCGAGGACTCTCTTCTTGTTTTTAAATCTAAATTGACACACTGTTGCTGTAGTGAGCGCCTCCTGAAAGCCGTCTGAATCAGTATGCAGAGGATGTGCCAGGCAGCTGTTATTCAAATGTCACAAGCATGTTATGAAATAGAGAACACCTTGAGTGTGATTGCATGTTGTTACCTCAGATGAATGTGTCTTCTAGAGGCAATTTACTGCTAAATTTCATTCTCACTGACTCAAAAACCATTAAAACCTCCGGAGGAAACCACGCAGGATTTGACTTGGTAGAAATTATACACTTTTTATGATCAACTGAGGAAATAAGCGAGAGCCAGTGCAGTTTGAGTTTTTCATTATGCCTCTCCAAAGATTTGCAAAGTGTTTCTGTTCAGACTGAGCAACAGAATCTTTAGCATACAGGGAAAACACTCATCACATCTAATGTTTATCCGCAGCATCTGAGAGCTTCATTTTATAGAACTTAATCAAAAAAAAAACATTTAGAATCTGCACATGAAACTTTTAACTCTAAATCATCATTGTGAAACTGGAAACTGAATTAAAACAGCTGTAAAATGCTTGTAAAAGTGTGTTGCATGAAAATATCTGAACTAATCTGAAACAAGACATCGACAAACATCCACAGTGTGACACATTTTTCTGTCTGTCTGTGTCTAATCACAGTGAATTAACCTTAAATACAATAATAGCTCAGAGGATGCTTCATGTGCTGTGCACACCCATTATGGTATTTTGGCTGTTCCATGTTCCCTCTTGCAGCCATTTCCTAAAATTGACTGTCTCTGGTGAAGCCGCAGCAGCCTCACATCTGTGAAAGGCTCATCCATGTCACACATTAACACTTATTTTGTCATATAGCAGCAGAAGATAATTCAGTGAGCATATTTTAATATCACTAAATTATTAATAACAATGGGTAATAATGTCTTGTAATTCTCAAACTGAACATGTAACTGTTATTGAGTAAAAACCTCATATTTTGGGAGTTCCAGTGCTTTTATTTAAAGGTCCAGTGTGCAGGATTTAGGGGTTTATATTTATGGACAACCAAGAAAGGACAGGAGAGGAGATACTGCACACCAATACAACAAAAAAATGTTCACAGGCTGAGATCAATGCAAAAAAAAGTCTTAGAACATCTTTTAACATCTGTGCACAAAAGAGGGGTGTTTAAAGTGCAAAAAATAATGAAAAGTGAAAAAAAAAACAGCAGCAAGCAATTCAGTCCTTGACATCAGTCATCAGTGCTACTGAAGTGTGTTTCACAGAACAGATATAGACACAGACAGATTCCTACCAGGTGTGATGAATCAGTCAGCTGGTGCCACTAATTAGATGAGATCAACTCTGAGGAGCAGAGGCCTGACGACCAAATCACAATCACCTGTCCAGTGAGTACAAACTCCAATGTATGATAGCAGAATATATACAAATGTACAGAAAGCACAACTATACACAAAATAAAAAATAATATAAAAATGAAATAAAATAATAGAAAATAAAAAATAAAAAATAAAATAAAATAAAATTAAATAAAATAAAATTAAATTAAATTAAATTAAATTAAATTAAATTAAATTAAATTAATCTAATCTATCTAATTAATTATTTTAATTTTAATTAAAATAAAATAAAAAGAGAAAATACAAAATATGACAACGCATATACAACAGGGCCGTGCTGGTACATGCAGACGTCCAATGAGTATAAACACTAATGTATGATAGCAGAATATATACAAATGTACAGAAAGCACAACTATACACAAAATAAATAAATAAATAATTGAAAAAAAAAACAATAAAATAAAATAATATATAAAAAACAATAAAATAAAATAAAATATATAAAAATAAAATAAAATAAAATTAAATTAAATTAAATTTAAATTTAACACTGCAGGAATTTAGTTTGGAGATCTGTCTGTGGTGAGGGTTAACTGTATCAATGCTGCAGAAACTGAGTGCAGTAGCCGGATGTTTTTTGGATCCACTCTATGAATAGAGCTTCTATATTCGTTGATTCTGGTTCTGAGTGGCCGGCTGGTTTTGCCTGTATATCACAGACCACAGGGACATGGAAGACGGTAAATAACATTAGTGGAATGACAAGTAATACATTTGTTAATCTGTATCATTTTTTGGTGATATGACCACCAAAAGTATTGGCTTTCTTGTTATTTTGGCAGGAAGTGCAATGGCGGCAAGGAAAGAAGCCCATCGTGCTTGTGCAGACTGAGAGGTGTCTGCATGTAACAGCATGTCACGGAGACTGCGGCCTCTGGAATGGACAAACAGGGGCGTTTTTATCCACATCATCAACAGATAGAATATGCCAGTGTCTGGCTCTGACCTCCTTTCTTCGTTTACTGATAGGGCCATAGGTGATGCAACATATAAGGTTTTCTACTTGGGTTTTTCTGGTGGGCGGCCCGGTGTATGAAAAACAGGAGCGAGCTTTGGATGAAGCAGAATTAAGCCAGCTCTCTGGGTAGCCCCTTGATACAAATTGATCATAGAGGTTTTTAAGCCTCCAATTTGAAATCAGCAGGATAAGTGCAAATTTATTTAGTACATAAAAACTGGCTGTAGGGCAGAATTTTCTTTTTTTTTTTTTTGTGATGTGTGAAAACTAGATGCATGAAGAAGACTGTTCTTATCTGTGGGCTTCACGTGTACTGATGAGGAGAGTGTCCTGCCAACTGACGTGATTTGAGTATTTAAAAGATGAATCGCAGAAGTGCTGAATTCCATGTTGAGTTTGATTGTGAGCCACTATACTGCACATAATCTGTTGTAGCTTCACTACATGCACTCTGTTTAAGTCTACTGTCAGTGTATGAGCTGTGCACACAGCATTTTACTATTCAACATCAAATATAATGTATTCAAAAACATGTATGCACGGATGAACAAGTGAATTCTGTATTCCGTCAGGAGTGCATGAGCGAGCAGCAAATCCTCTCTCCACCCTCATTTTTCACTCTACACATCTTTTTTTTTTTTATTTTTTTTTTTTGTTAATGAGCTTGGCTCCTAACTGAATATATTTACCTATATGTATCTACAGTATGTGGCAGTCAAAGATAAGAGCTGCTTAAATCCTCCAGATTGAGAAAAGGAGCTTCAGTGCTTCTTTTCCTTTATCTGAGAAAACACACCATTCTTTAAGAAAAGGCGGTGGGTGCTGTTCAGTCTGCGATGATTCACTGCTTTTTCTTTCAATTCAAGTGTTTTGTGAAAATCAAAATACTGAACCAACAACAAAAAAAGTATCTGCATGCTGATATTGTTCAGAATTAATTAATGGGTTAAGACGGAGTATAGATAAATCTAATTTCTTTTTGTTTTGCTTCATTGTAAAGACTTATTATGGAGGAGTGACAGCGTTTGACAGAATCGGTTAAATGAATAAAACCAAACATGCAAATGAAAAGACCTTTTGTATCCTTTGTTTCCGTTGTTTTACTTTAACATTTCCTTTAACTGTAAATGAATTTCATTAACCTATTGAGCTCATGTGTTTCAGCAGCTAGAGAGTATACCAAGTTTTGTCTTGTAACTTTCTGTCTACACTGGAAATAGGCTTACTACTGTGTAGGAGGTTAATTATTACAAATTGTATTGTTGGTAAAATATGTTATTTATGAGTTGAGGAGAGAAGTGTGTTTTAACTCGTGACAAACAAAGCAAAACTTAACACTTAACTTACTAACTTAACAGAGCTTGTAAAATGTTCTGCCACAGGAAAAGCTAATGTAAGCTAGTTAATGACAAATGTAAATTTGCCTCAAAAATAGTCTTTTTAATTCTATATTAGTGGTGGTTGTGGTTTCCAACACATTCTCACTCCGACCTCGCCACATATCGACGTTTGGTCATGGACTTCTCATGTCCACAAATGACACCATGTCAAGTTCTGCCTGTTACATACCTTGTCTTCTTTAAAAATACACTTCTGTTTTCACAGGAAATTTAACATTTACACACAGTCTCTTTCAAAAGGACTCTCCCGGATGAAAGTCGGTGTCTGTTGGATCCATCCACCACCAATCCCACCCACCCTACCCAGACTTTCGCTACCTAAACCTTCGTTCTGGTCCTGCCGCATTTCTGCCTGACCCCGCCAGCCACCGTTAAACTATAACAGCAACCGGCAGCATATCATGCCGATGTTAAAGGATGGCTTTTTTTGTTGGTGTTTGACTCTGGAAGTCACTGCTGAAGCGCAGGATCAACAACCATGATTAAACATTTTCCTGACATTAGCAGGTAGCTACATGTAGCAGTGTACTTGTAGCCAGGAAATGACTGCGTATTGCAACACTTTCTCCCAATAAAAATCACCATCAAAAGCTTTTAAACATAACTGGAAATGTTGCACCAGGAATAGCTATATTCCCAAATCAGGGAAATATTACCAACACTGGCAACCATGAGTATATGTTTCCTTGATGTTAGCATGTAGCTACATGCAGCTGTGTACTCGCAGCCGGGCAAATGATTGCATATAGCCTCACTTTCTCCAGTTCAAAATTACCAATAAAAGCTTCTAAACACGACCCGACATGCTCCAACAGAAATATGATCTGAAATGTGGGAAGAATAAACAAAGGCGACCGCGATTACATGGTTCCCTGATGTCAGCAAGTAGCTCATGCAGCAGTGTACTGGCAGACGGGGATTGACTGTGTATAGCCGCACTTTCTCTAGTTTAAAATAACCAATAAAAGCTTTTGAACATAAACTGATGCAACCAATGGGAAAAATGTCAATTTATTCAGATCATCCACGCACAAAAAGAAGGGTGCTCAAAGTGCAAAAAATCATAAGTGCCTAAAAACAGCAGTAAGTGTTTCAGCCCTTGACATCAGTCATCAGTGCTACTGACGTGAGTGCTTCACAGAACAGATATAGACACAGACAGATTCCTACCAGGTGTGATGAATCAGTCAGCTGGTGCCACTAATTAGATGAGATCAACTCTGAGGAGCAGAGGCCTGACGACCAAATCACAATCACCTGTCCAATGAGTATTGTACATATCACAACATCCTCAAACACCAATGTCTGATAGCAGAACATATATAAATGTAGATGTGATATGTGTGTGTGTGTGTGTGTGTGTGTGTGTGTGTGTGTGTGTGTATACACAAAATATGACAAAGCATATCCAAGAGGGTCATGCTGGTACATGCAGGTGTCAATAAAAAGCAGGAAGTGTTTCATTCAGGCCTAAAGACTGTTCAGGTTTGAGAAGAAAGATCCATCTTCATCTTTTAGTTTCCAGATCTGTATGTGTGTCACATGTGTGTGCTATTTTCAATATCGAAAATAGCTAATGTGTACCCATCTTCTGATGGCTACTTCCAGCAGGATAACGCACCATGTCACAAAGCTCACATCATCTCAAACTGGTTTCTTGAACATGACAATGAGTTCACTGTACTCCAATGGCCTCCACAGTCACCAGATCTCAGTCCAATAGAGCACATTTGGGATGTAGTGGAACGGGAGATTCTCATCATGGATGTGCAGCCGACATATCTGCAGCAACTGTGTGATGTCATCATGTGGACCAAAATCTCTGAGGAATGTTTCCAGCACCTTGTTGAATCTATGCCATGAAGAATAAAGGTTCTGAAGAGTTCTGAAGGCAAAAAGGGGTCCAACCGGGTACTTGCAAGGTGTACCTAATAAAGTGGCCATTGTATATATACACATAAAGTGTGTCCGAGCAATGTTCTACATCAATAAGGCCCAGTCTAGTGATTCAGATATTCTCTTAGCACTCTGGTGGTTTACGTTTAGGTCTTTTTATTTTCCCTCATGATATTTTCTACTGAGGTCAAGTAAAAGTGGTCTTCAAAAGAAAATGGATGTATTATTGTCTGTGTGCTTTGTTTCCCCGCCATCACTGTTATCTTATGATACCTTGTTATGACTTCAGCTGTACAGATTCAGTTCCTCTGCGATTGCACCCTGTTATTGCCAAAAACAAAACAAAGAAAGAAAGTAGCTTTCACACTTTTATCTGAGCCGGCATAAAACTTGAATCAGTATTCATAAATGTGCTATGTAGCTGTTATGTAGCACTTCATGACATATTTACCAGGTTCCAAAGTGCCCACCTTTTTACTTTTTCATGGCTTCTGTACACTTTTGTTTTGCACTAGAGTCGGAGGTCTGTTTATCCTCTGTTCAAGATTTAGACATTTCTATTATTCACGTCCCTGATGAGGCTACATGATCCCATTAGCTTCAAACACTGGCGGGCCACATGAGATGCCAGCGACAAGCTGTCTGAGAGCGACTGTGTGTGCTCGGGACAGTGAGCCTCTGTTAAACCTCGTTTATGGCGGCGTATCAACAGCTGACCTGAAAACAATGATACATTCAGCGCACTGTTTTGAGTAAATGTCATTTGGTTATGATAACAAGGCACATGTCTGTCTGCTCTGGACATGAGGGTGTGTGTTTCTGATCAGTGGGTAATATAATGTCGAACAGGTCTAAAGTCAGGCGGAGCTGCAACTGAGCTCATGTTACCGTTTTGTTTAAATTCATATTCTTAGTTAATGTTTGGTGAATGCATTTATATTGAGCTTTTATCCAATGTGCTTTACACTTTTACCTCTTATTCACACACACACACACACACACACAAACACACGCACAATCAGCATTTCAGGATTCCCCCAAAAGCTCTTCAACAAGTGGACGGAGGGAGCAACATCAGGAACTGAACCACCAACCCTGCGATTAGAGGACGACCTGCTCTTCCTTTTTAAAACCACAGCTACAATTTTTTGGGTTCAGTAAGTACACTGGGGTGAGGGGGGTATTATATTCCACGAAAACTTACACATGGTGATTTTTCGATGGCTGATTGCAAGGTAAGGCAACTTTATTTATAGAGCACATTTCAGCAGCAAGGCAATTCAAACACATTATAAAAGGACATTTAAATACAATTAAAAAAGAGCGCTAGAGAATAGAAAGTAAAAACAAGCTAAAATATACTAAGACAGGTATAACATGCAAGAATAAAAGTTACAGTGCAGTGTAATAAATGAACAAATATCTAATAAAAGGCAGAGAGTCAAAGCAAACAGTCTTCAGCCTTGATTCCAAAGAACTTAGAGATGCAGCAGATCTGCAGTTTTCTGAGAGTTTTTTCCAGATACATGGTTTATAAAAAACAAATTATTGCAGTGTTCTTTCGACTCAGTAGCTGAGTTTTACAATGGTTAGGTCAATGACATAATTACAAGATTTACAAAATTTAGGTTATTTCATCCCAGACTTTGACTCCTGACAGTGTGCTGATGGTTTTCAATCATGCTGGGAGATAAAATTAGACAGAAAGTTTAGATGAACCGTCAACTTTTAAATGAAATCTAAAAGAAAAAAAACCCAACCTAATTGGATTTGAATTTGAACTGGAAAAAAAATTGTCCACACACTATTAATTTCTCTATATTTTTCTGAGACTTTTCCCTTTTTGGATTAGGAATCCACAGCTAGCCCAGCTAGGGAGACTCAAGACTCCTGTAGCCATCGCTAGTGATGTTTGTAGAGGAAAATGCACCAGGCCACAGACGTATGACGCACGTTTTAGGTGACACAATGTTAATACATTTTCTTAAATTGGTGTAAAGGCCTCACATTCTTACAAGTGAAGACTGTAACAATCCCTTTAAGCCTACAACAATAAATGAAAATTAAAACATTAAAAAAATAACGGTTATTCATTTCCATATAATTTTGTCGTAAAGCCACAGGGAATCACTGGAGAGGGGCTAATGTGGGATTTATACTCCTACGCCATACCCTAGGCTGTAGCCTGACATGACCCTCCCCAGAAATGTAACTACATGTCATGGCGATGCAGATCTCTTGTCTGTTTCTGTAAGCTGAAACCATTTCCCTCAGTGGAAACAAAGTTTGTGTTTACTTTTATTTCACATATAAGAAACAATAAATTGTGAAGACAATAAAGCCTCCACAAAAATAACATTTTTAGTCTTGTGTGTGATTTATCCTGGCTTCATATGAGCAGAGGAAATCTCCTGTATTCACCATGCTAGTTTATACAATGTAAAATGCCATAGGCTTGGGCTAATAACGTTAGCATGTTGTATTTGTTTGGAAAACGTGTTTAGTATAAGACAGTTTTGTCAGTGAACCTTGTGAGTTGTTATGAAGCCAAACTTTCTAACGTTACCTTTGTTAAATGTTGCTGTTGTCCCTGACTTCATATGAGTAGAGGAAAAGTCCGCTAGCAGGTAGGCTAATTTATACAATGTAAAATGCCATAGGCTTGTGCTAAAAACATTAACATGTTGTATTTGTGGAGAAAACTGTGTCCAGATAAAGACAAGTGTTTGTCTGTGAATGCTGTTTGTTACAATTAAGCTGATTTGTGTACTTGTGTTTGAAATTGTTGCTCTTAAGCCATGTTTAATGTGTGTTTTTGATGTGTTTTGATCAACTCAACTTTACAACACAACCCTGCGGTCGAGTAGTGTTTTGGAGGTGTAACTGTAGAGTGATGTATAAATGCTCACAATGGCATAGGTCATGTGCGTAGTCTACGGCGTAGGCTCTGCATAGAGCTGAAGCACACGTATAAATTGCACTTAGAGCCGCAGGTTGCCGACCCCTGCTTTAGGTTGTCTAATTTCACCCAATACTGCTACTTTCACTGGTTTAAAAAAAATGAGCATGCCACAGCGTCCTAAAGACATTAATGTTGGCCTTCAAATATTTTTTGTTGGGGGGTCCAGCACTTTTATCTGGGGGGGCCAGACCCCCCCCCCCCCCAGAGCCCCTTGGATGTCCCACATTGTTAATATTATTAGTGACACCTGTCAAAAAGGCCGACTCACACTGACTATAGGTAAGTCAAGGTGTTTCCTTATCCACCTGAAGGAATTTAAACTTTCAGATTCATGAACAAAACAAGTACAACCACTCCTTGTTCTCAACTCACCAAAGCAACACTGGCTCTGAGTGCCACTTCATCCACCTCACATGTCCGCTCGGATGAATCCAGACGTTGCATGACTCAGTTAACTCAGGAATGAGACCAAAAAAAAAAACACCCAAACCAATCCCGGCTCATTTGACGCACAGTACCTGGGAGTTCACAAAGTCACACGTCACTCTGTAGCCTGATATAGACCGAGAGACAAAGGCGTGGATGAAACCTGAGCTTGCCAGCCTCCTTTCTGTTGCCATGACGACAGCAGCCGTTTCCAGTGAGGCAAAAAAAAAAGGGCTCAGAGGACCTGTGGCCAGAGGCTCCACCCACTGGGGGAATTCACAGATCTAACCTGGCAACCTGGCAACTTGGCAACCCAAAATGAATATAATCAACTTATTTAGATGAGAACATGAAATGAGCTGGTTACAAATTAATCCCTCAACCCCCTCTTCCCCTTCTCTTGTCCACTAATTCATTTCCATCCCGTCCTGTGTGGCCTTTTCACAGCGTGCAACTGGATGCTGTTCAGGGCGTGTTGCTGTTGCTGGCAGGTGTAGAAGCAGGTTGAGCAGGTTGTTCCCTGAATGCAGCTCTGTTGGGCCCTCCTCCCTCCTTCCCTGCTTGTCTCTCCGGGTCGACTGCTGATTTACTCTCACACGTTGGCAGCTCACTGAAGAGATTTAGTTGCCTGTGCACCTGTTCTCATCTGATATAGCCTAAGAATAAGGTAAGGATTTACTGGGGAAGGATTTCATTTTGTCCTCTTAAATTTTCTCAGGAAATGTGTGATGGATGGATGTTTTGTATAGATATGTTTAATAAGATTTGAGTCGCTGTGATATTTTTAAGTAAAAAAAAACCCCAACATAAATAACCTCTTTTATTTTTGGAGGATTTTTCAGTGAAAAGACTTCTTTTACAATAATTTCCGTATATATGTTTTTACACTGTGTATGTGACATGAATATGTTTATAATTTGGTGATACCTGGCAAATTTTTCTTACTGCTTCCTCTTTTAACAAAGCGAAAATAGAGTATCAGAAACAAAAATGCTTTTATTTTTATTGTCAGAGTAAAATGAGTTTGTCGCCGGGTGGTAAAACATCACAACATCTAGTGACACACATACACACACAGGACCTTACATAACCTGAACAGGGGAACACTCACAATGCAGTTACACAAGTGTCACTAAGTTTTACAAAGGTACTAGTATGAGCCCTGGGGTGCGGTGACGTGTGAGCCTGGGATAGACGGTGGGAGAAGTAGATCATTTACTTGAGTGGAAATAAGGTAACCCCTATTATGAAAGCCCTGCGTTTAACAAATAATTCTTCATACATTCATGGGTATTTTTTAAACTTATGATGATGATGTTTTATCTGTGAAAGGAGTAGTGAATAGAGAAGTGTAAAATGGAGGTACAAGCTAAGGGCAGGTTACACCACAAAATTTGGTTCCCAGTACAAAGTAATACAGGGCACAAACTGCTGATATCGATACCAATACTGACACTTTTTATTATTAGGAGCGGCCTGTTCATGTAGGAGAGAGCTGTGTCATGATTGATGAAGTGAGTAATCACTCTGCTAACAGCTAATGATGACCAGTCACAATTTGAAACCAGTGCTATTCAAATATTAGTTTCACTTCAGTGTACCTGGATATTTTTCGCATGAGCTTCTCTGACGAGACTGCTGAGACATTTCCCTCCACCTCCTCTCTTCACACTTTCAGCTCCAAGTTCTTGTTCTCGTAGTTTTCCTTCTGTCATTCAGCCATTACTGCAATTATGTGTTGGATTACACTGATTAGGGTGCGTGCTGCATTGACACGTACGTTGTATAAGTGCAGAGAAGCAAAGAGTACATGCACCACATGTGTTCACAACAACATGACGCGTTTGCCCTTGAAATACAAATGGGAACAACGTAGTCGAAATAAACTGATCTCTTTTTTGGTATAAATCCTTTTGACGCTTAAATTGATCTTCAAAACTAAAATGTACTATCTGTAGTGTTGATAATTTGGTATCAATCCGTCTGCCACTATTACAAGCAGTGTTGGAGACTTTGATAGCATAAGTTTGCTACTAATGACTCCATACTGGAAGAAGTTTAACTACAGTGAAGCTGTAAAGAAAGAAATCTAGTTTGGTTCACTTAAACTACTCAGAGCAATGGTTCCCAACAGGTGGGTCATGGTCCAAAAGTGGGTCACGGGCCTACTCTTAATGGACCAACATGTCAGGTTTGTAAAGGACAGACTTTATTGTGCTGATCCCAGTTGTAAAAGGAGTGAATAATGACAAACTAGCTCAATGACATGGCCAAACACAAGTGTGGACTTTGAACTAATGACAGGAGAAATCTGGACCCTTGGCCGGACCAGTTGGGAACCACTGACTTAGAGAAAGTATTTCAAACTGCTCTGAAAGAAATGATCAAATTGGCAATATACATGTGATATGAAATTATAACAAAACATAATACAAAAGAGTCACATGCCAGCAAAAAATGCAACTTAACTGCCACACTAATTATAGAAACCTGCCTTCAGAAGCTTGAGTCCAGGTTGGGGTATTGCACCACGCAGGATTACTCACTTAGTCAGGTAACTTCTAAAACAAGCTGCAACAGTTTCTCTAAACATTTGTTAACTAGTCCACACCCATTGAGTACAGCATACCATACCATGACTTAGTCATACCAAAAATTAGAAAGAAAACAAACATTGGTCCACAGGGGGAGCCACAGCGATTGGTCGCATTTTAGCCATTTTTAAGCATTTTTCTGTTGTTGTAGCGCCACCCAGTTGCCAATTAGAGTTAAATTTCTCCAGTCACCTTGAGGCGTCCTGTTCTACATATCTACCAAGTTTAGGAAAAATCCATATGGCGGTTAGGCCTAGATAAGAAATTAGCTCTCTAGCGCCCCCATTTTGTTTGATGGGGTCAATAATGGAGGGGTCCCCTCAGATTATGTGTGGTCATATGCCTACAAAGTTGCGTGGTGATGGGTGAAACCCTTGAGATGTTATACACCTTTATGTGATGAGCCATGCCCTCCGCAATATTCATTGCCTTATAGAAGCTCAGTTTTAGTAAGTTTTCCAACTTTTGCCAAGAGGGAACTTTAGATATTGGTCCCTAGATTATGTTCACCCAGTTTCATGCAGATCGCTCAAACTTCCTAGGAAGAGATCCATTTGAAGTGTTTTTCAAAAAATTCAAAATGGCGGAAAATCTATATAACCGGAAGTTATGGGTTCTTGAGGCAAATTTGTTCCTCATGAGGAGAGGCATCTCTGTGCAAAGTTTCATGTCTCTACGACATACGGGGCATGAGATATGCCCATTCAAAGTTTGCAATTTCAGTCGGTTGCTATAGCGCCCCCCTTTGGCCAGTTGATGTCATATTGCTTCATTCGCATCCTCCCATGACCCTCTACCACTGTGCCACATTTCACATGGATTGACCAAGTCAGTGAGGAGAAAAACGTGGAACAGACACACACAGACACACTGACAGTTTTCATCATTATATAGTAAGATACATAGCAACAGTCAGGGGCTTGATTACAGGTGAGAAGCATGAAAAAATATGAATGGGCCCAATATTATTTGTCGTTTTGATAGGCAAAGGCAAAACAGTAATTCAATCAGATTCAGATTCATTATGTAGTGATTCAGTAAACTACCAGCAAGATGGGAAGTAGTTAAGCTACTAGTTTACTTACATGTAGTCCACTACTCTGCAACACTGAGTACAAGTACCACAAAGTTTTATGGTATTTGAATTTATGTATTTAGATATTTTCATTTTGTCTACACAGATATTGGGGTTGTACGCTGCAGTAAATGAATAACATAACAAGATGATCATGACACAGGTGAACTTTAAACATGTTTGTAACATCAGTGTCAGGTGATTAGTGTCTGCGTGCAGGTTGAAGGATATCAATGAGTGTTTACAGGGTGTGTATTTGTCCATGTGTGTGTGTTTATATGGGACTGGCTCTCTGTAAAGTCACAGCTGACAGAGCCGTCGAGGTGAAAGCTGCTGCAGACTCTGACAGACCAGCAGAGTGGGAACTCTTTTAACAGTTGGCTTCTCTGAGTGCGAAGGGTCAGAGGTAAACATCGACCCGCCGCGGCGCAGAGACTCTTTGGTGGGACGCTGAAGGCCAAATAGCCTCTCTGCAGGGCGCGCAGATTACTGCTGTAATTCCGTTGAACGGGTGGAGAGTTGTTCCGTGCAGCTGTGCCCAATGTGATGACGGATGTGAGGTTATTTTTGTCACGGACAGGAAGTGACACGTTGAGCAAAACAGGAATCACTGGTTTGAAACTGAATGGTACAAACAAACAGATAATAGTGGTAACATTTGTCTCTGGCAGATACATATCATTACAAGTTAAATATTTTTAAGATAAAAGCTCAAAGTCATCGTTTAGCATCTGATCTTGAATCTTATCCCTGCTAATTATAGTCACATTTACACAGTGCTAAACACAACAAACCAGTGGCTCTGCTGAGCCGCATGTTATACTGGTTCTACATTAACGTCTCATTTACCTTTGATTCTCAGTCGTCTGCTGTGTAATTACACTTATTATCCTCCACAGAGTGTGTGTTAGGATTCAAACTTCAACATACTCTGCTGGTTAAAAACAAATCTTTTTTACTTATTCATTTAACATTATTTTTGGGGAGTTTCTTAACGTATAGTCAAGACAGAGAATGTGAGGAGAGAGGCAGATGAACTTGATCCAATGTATGACTGAAAAAAGTAGCTGGGAAATTAATGTCGTAACTCCACAAAGACGGGTTACTGTAGTAGTATTAGTGACACTTAGACTTAAAATGTCTTGTAATTCACAGAGTTTCCTTTTTATGATCCTCCAGCTGCTCAATTAGCAATTTTGTTTTTTTTGTAAAGATGATTTTTTGGCCTTTTTATGCCTTTAACGATGGGACAGTGTGGTGTGGGGGGCTGAGGGTTGGAGGCTGCCCACGGCCGCTGCAGCAAGGACTGAGCCTTTGTACATGGGGTGCCTGCTCCATCCACTAGGCCACCGACGCCCCCTCAATTAGCAAATTTAATTGGCCAAAACACAGCACCAGAATTAGTCTAGTTTAGTTTATTTGCACATACATGTATGGAAAACACAGGAAAAAGAAATTAAAAGTTAAAACATTTTGCAGGAGAGGTTAGAAGACAAACATGGCTTCCTACTTCCCCTATTAAATAACAACAATTATACATAAAAAGAAAAAGATAAAAATGAAGATTGTATAATTGAATTTAAAACTCTATTTCGTTTGGTGACAACCCGTCAGGTGAGTTAAAACAGTGACCTTTGTCTTGAGAGCTATGAAGATGCTAAATAGCAATTTTCAGCCAGGGGCACCAACTTTTAATCTCAAGCTGCAAATGAACCGGTCAGTTTATTCCAGTTAATTATTTTCACCGCTGCAGTGTTATAAGCTCTAAATTGTAATTGCGTTTCTTGGTGGATTGAGCCATTTTCTTTAATCATGTGCTCTTAGAGTCTGCTGTAGAGTTGTGAGCAAACTTGAGCCTTTGATTGATCCTGCGTTCACGTAACAGCTGCTCCATCAACAACCCACAGGTTTTCCATTTGTTTCCCGCAGAGCTGAAAACACAGAATTGTGGCTGATTTGTGGACGATAAACAAGCTTGTTGAGAAACTGGCCACAGAGGAACATTCTTGGTTCGCTGGTCACTGACAGACAACTTGAGTGCATGTCTTTGAACCCAGTTGCCATGATAAATGTTGGCTTTGTTTGTTTCTGCAAACCACAGGATGTTACATTTGTATGTTTTATATGTAGCAGATATTTTATAACTCTGTTTCTTGACGTTTCATTTTTGAATTTTGTGTCGTGATGATGCTGTGGTTAAGCTGTGGTTAGGTTTAAGCACAAAAACCATTTGGTTAGGGTTAGGATAAAACCATGTTTTGTTTAGTTGGACATGTCCAGAACTGTCCCTAAAAAAACACTTGCTTTTGTTGCCACAAACGCAGCTTGAAAGTCTTATTTAAAAACACCCACTTCTGTCGCTACAGACACGGCTGGAAATATCCCAAACTGTCATTAAGAAGCACCTGCTTTTGTTGCTACAAACATGACTGAACATGTCACAAAATGTTGTCAAAAAATACCCGGTTTTATCCCTACAAATACAGCTGTAAATGCCCTGAACTGTCGTTAAAAACACCTGCATTTGTAACTACAAACACAGCTGAACTTGTCAAACTGTTGTTATAAATTTCCTTCTTTTTTCACTGCAAACACAGCTGGCCATGTCCTAAACAGTTGTTAAAAATTACCTGCTTTTGTCACTACAAACATGGCTGGATATGGCCTGAGGTGCTGTTACAAAACACCTGAAATTATCACTACAAAAGCGGCTGAATATGTCCTAAACTACTGTTAAAAAACACCCGCATTTACAACTACAACACAGCAGAACATGTCCCAAACTATTGTTAAAAAATCACCTGCATTTGTTGCTACAAACACAGCTGAACTGGTCCCGGACTGTTGTTTAAATACACTCACATTTGTCACTACAAACACAACTGCATGCCTTGATTTGTTGTTTAAAATACCTTCTTTTGTTGCTACAAACACAGTTGAACATGTCCTGAACTGTTATTAGAAAATACCTGCTTTTGTTGCTACAAACACGGCTGGAAATGGTCTGAAGTGTTGTTACAAAACACCTGCATTTGTAGCTACAAAAGCAGCTGAATATATCCTGAACTGCTGTTAAAGCACCCCCACTAACTACAAAAACAGCTGGACATCTCCTAAACTGTCGTTGAAATACACCCACATTAGTCACTACAAACACAGCTGGACATGTCCGAAACAAGTGTTACAAAACACCTGCATTAGTCGCTACAAAAGCTGCTGAATATGTCCTGAACTGTTGTTAAAATACACCCACATTTGATGCTACAAACACAGCTAAACATGCCCCACATTGTTGTTAAAAATACCTTCTTTTGTCACTACAAACCTAGCTGGCCATGTCCTAAACAGTTGTTAAAAATTACCTGCATTTGTCACTATAAACATGGCTGGATATGGCCTGAGGTGTTGTTACAAAACACCCGAAATTGTCGCTACAAAAGCAGCTGAATATGTCTTGAACTACTGTTAAAAAACACCCGCATTTGTAACTACAAACACAGCTGAATTTGTCCAGAACTGTTGTTAAAAAACACCTGCATTTGTCGCTACAAACAGAGCTGAACATGCCCTAAACAGTTGTTATAAAAATTACCTGCTTTTGTTGCTACAAACACAATTGAACATGGCCGGAACTGCTGTTACAAAACACCTGCATTTGTCGCTACAAACACAGCTGGCCATGTCCTAAACAGTTGTTAAAAATTACCTGCTTTTGTTGCTACAAACACAATTGAACATGTCCTCAACTGTTATTAAAAAATACTTGCTTTTGTCACTACAAACATGGCTGGATATGGCCTGAGGTGTTGTTACAAAACACCTGAAATTGTCGCTACAAAAGCGGCTGAATATGTCCTGAACTACTGTTAAAAAACACCCGCATTTGTCGCTACAAACACAGCTGAACTGGTCCCGGACTGTTGTTTAAATACACCCACATTTGTTGCTACAAACACAGTTGAACATGTCCTGAACTGTTATTAGAAAATACCTTTTGCCGCTACAAACACGGCTGGAAATGGCCTTAAGTGTTGTTACAAAACACCTGCATTTGTAGCAACAAAAGCAGCTGAATATACCCTGAACTGCTGTTAAAAAACACCCGCTAACTACAAAAACAGCTGGACATCTCCTAAACTGTCATTAAAATACACCCACATTTGTCGCTGCCGACACAGCTGAACATGTTTTTAACTGTTGTTAAAAAAGACTTGCTTTTATTACTACAAACACAGCTGAACATATCCTGAACAGTTGTTAAAAAAACACCTGCTTTTGTTTGTCTTTAAGTCATTTGCTGCTTGGTAGCCATCCTGTCATGTTGTCCATCATTCCCTCATTCTCCTGATGTGAGACCCATCTGATAAAATCTAATCTTAACTACGTCATATGTATGAAACGTACAGTTGCAAACTGTGGTTTGTAGAAACGTGCAAAGCCAACAGTTCTTCTTCTGCTGACTGGACTGATTTTGTCATATTTATTTAATGATGGAAATTAATTTTTAGAAATGTGCAGTTGGTGAGAAGTTCAGAAATGACTACCTGTATTTAAAAGACGATGGATATAATTTTTTGAATGCATAATGAGATAACCAATCCATTGGGGTCGATAAATCAAAAGAAAATTAGTTTTTAAAAATGTATTTTCGGGTAGGTGTGCCCTGACTGACTGGTTGAAACATGTTCTGACAGGTAAAACCAGGAATGTGAAATCCCCAGATTTGCATGTTCAAACCTCTGCTGCAGGTCACAATATAACACACTGTGCACGCAGCCTGTTGCACTGCCTATAACAAGAATCAGCTCAGAACAAAGCAACCGATCAACAAAGTGACTCGCAGCGAGAGTGCCCTGCAGGGAATAACCGGAGCTGCAGTCATTTGTGTATCGGAGTGAAGCCGAGGGGAGAACACATAGCTCACAGGGCACCTGTGTAAATTCACCCTGTCGTGAAGATCTCACAGGAGGTTGTGTTGGGACCGTGTTGAGCTCGCTGTGTAACAATGCAGGGATGGTTGCATTGAAATTCAACAAGGTCCAGATGTGGCAGCGAGGGGACGTCATGTTCGTGATGTTGTGGCCCATGTTCACAGCTTCATCAGTGGAGCAGTTCCCTGAGAGACGGGAGGTGTGAAAGGATTAGTTGTTGAAGGATTTTCATTATGATTTGTGTCAGTGCAGCTGACCTGTGCTGTTCAAGAAGGTGATTTTGTGCCTCTGGAAAATGGGAACAACCGGAGATGTCTTGTTGCACACTGAGTCTTTGTGTGTGGTCAGGGAGAGTTTGAAGGCTGCAATAAACACAAGTTTAACACCCGTGGCTGCTTTCTGACGACGTTCATCCTGCACAGGTGGTAAACAGACCCCTCAGTCACTGGGAGGAAGGACGAAGCAGAAAAACTTTTCTTTTGCCTCTCAGTTTTCATTTGAAGTGAAGATGCATTCATGTCCTGCACATAATCTTTTAATAATCTGTTGTAAATTGACTCCAAATTATAAGTGAAGGTAATGATTGCACTTCATATAATCATATTGTGAAACTGTTAGCCTGGGGATAGGTTTGGAGGGATGCCACATATACGCTCTGAGTGAAAGCATCTTTGCATGATTATAAGAGTTGCTTACCATCCACAAAACATATTCACATTTATTGTTTATTATTGGCAAATAAAGGTTCTTCTTATCTGTGTTTTTAGGAGCTAAGTTCTGAGTAGATTGTTGCTCTTTGCTGATAATCTATTTTGACATATCACAGAAACACGTTCTCATCTCAACTCAAATATTGCAGCTTTGTGAGTGAACCAAAAAGTGAACCAACAGAAAAGAGGACTCAGTTCTTGTTTCACATTGTCAAAACAGCCTTTTACATGTTTCGTCTTTGTGTGTCAATCTAAAGTCACTCTAATACACATATATACATATTGTGTATCCTACAATTCCTAAGTAATTGTGCAACATTTTCCGAACAATTTCAGACATTCTTGATTCAAGTATTGAGCCTAAACCACAAACTTTTATTTCTAATATTCAAGAGACATTTAACAAACTCACATCAGCTCAAAGAGGACTTATCGGCTGTTTCCTTATGTCAGATATGAAATGCTTGCTGATGCTGTGGAGGGTAAAATTATCCCTAAAGTGAGTATGTGGCTCGATGCTGTCAGAGCTCTGGAGGTGGAGAGGATCAGATATATTAGGAATGAGCAGGTGAATTTATTTGACGCCATCTGGCAACATTTTATTCAATATCTGGAGAAGATAACGGTGTAATGCCATTTGCAGATTCTTGTTTCCAGTTTAATGTAGGATCCTTACATTTTGTTTTGGGTGTCTAGGTTGGGTACTTTATTTTATTTTTCTCCTTTTTTTTGATTGTGCTTTTTTTTCTTATTTTTATATATTCTAAAAGAGACTGGTGTCTGTATGTGTGTGTCTGTATATTTACAAATAATTTCTTCATTTGTATATATTTACGTATGATCTGTGCAAACTGACACCACTCTCAATAAAATGCTTTCACTAAATTTACAATGTAAAAATGAATTATTTTTCTGCAGTATTTCTGCTTTAAATTGAAGAGCGGTACAGTTTGAGTTAGTTAAAACAAATAAACAATCATATTCCTTGTCCAACATTATCTAATTTAATTAGTGAGCACTGGTAATAAAAGGAAAAAAGGAATACCTCACTCACAAAATGACCATTTAGATATTAATTATCTATGACATGTTACACTGCATTTGTAAAGAAAACTCTGCCTCTGGTGAACGAAGAATCCTAAAACTGCAAACACTGTTGATAAACTAAAGAAAACAATCCTGGAGGCAGAACAACAAGGTTTTCTCTGCAAATTCAAGGTAACATGGCATTACTAATTGATATTTAAAGGTCATTTTGTGGCTGAGTTATTCCTTTAAAGTTCTGTCACAATGTTCAATCTGAACCTGCTTAACTTTTGGCACTTTGAACACCATTAAATAACGTTTTATGTTCTGTCTTGTGTTTCAGAGAGAAACCAAAGGGGAAATGGGACTGTATTTAAAAATCACAGCAGGCCTCCTTCTGCTTGTCCAAGCCTTTCACCTGGCAGCACTCCAAGAGTCAACCGACTCTCCGGGAAAGACAATTGATAAGGGCTGGCTCCGTGAACTAGTCAAAAACGAAGCTGTAAGTCAAAACACTGCATTTCCTAAAGACGAGGGAGATTATTACCAGGAAGCTGATGCGAATGCTGAATTCAGCAGTGGGACAGCATCTGGCTCCATGGCAGTAAATACTGAAGAAGAGCAGAATGTGGCTGGCACAACACCCAACAATCTGACTGCTGTCACTACTGAAGTTCCTACAACCAGCAACGCCACCATGTCACCAAATGCAACAACTGCAGATGCCATAAACTCAAGCCAGGTCAACATGACAGGAGCCGAGGAGGAATTTCACAACTGGACAATGACTCCTCAAAACTCCACTACTCACCTGAGTGCACAAAACTCCACCAGCTTTCCAGATAACTCCAACGGCACTGACTTACAGACGACAACCCTGGCTCCAGAGAGCAACGCTACGCAAGCATCCACAACAAAACCAGATGAAGATAAAGGGTTGATTAATGCCACAGAATCTACCAGCACAACAACTGTAACAACCACAGTGAAGCCAGAGATAAAGGAGACATCCACCACGTCTTCATCTACAACGGTGTCCCCATTTGAGACCACAGAAACGGACCCTGGGACTACAACTGCCGCTGCTCCGATCACACCTGAGAAGGCCAACGAGACAGACAAAGATGCAGCCTCAGGGAGCAGCTCAGAAAGAGGTACTGCTGCAGTTTCAGGTGTCACAGTATCTGGTGCAAATTTCTGTGTCCAGAATAACTGCTCTCTGTAGCAGCGTGACATCACTTTACAGACAGATACCTGATAAAAAATAGCATTTCTGTGAAATTCAAAGCTCTCTTGGCTGATTTGTGTTCACATTTGAGCAATTTAATAAGAAAAAATGGCACAAATTTTATGCAGATTACCTTTAAAGAAACTCTACACTCATTGCGCAAGAGCACATATAACTGTTTTTTGTTTTACATGTCGCTTTTTTAACGCCCTTTCCCTGACCCACATTTGCCTGCATCTATTTTCCCACTGGCAGAGGACAAACGCCCCTTCTTTCAAAGGAAAAGGTTGGATTGGGTTTCAGGTGCTATCGATGTGGCCTCTATGAGTGAAGGGGTCTATTACAACCACCTTTTAAGCAGGACAATGAACCCCTGTTTTAGTGGCAGACAAACCTGAAAGAGGCGGTCGGGGACTGAGGTCAGAGATACTTGTGCTGCCTCTGTGCGGGGGCGTGAGACAAGTCTTTGGTGTTGAGCACGAGATCAAGGAGATAGGGCTGGAAAAGGCTGCTTGACGAATACGCCGGTGCAAATTAAATCTATCTATCTATCTATCTATCTATCTATCTATCTATCTATCTATCTATCTATCTATCTATCTATCTATCTATTCGTAAAGCAACTTTTCCTGCAGAACATATGTGGCCCAGCTCGCAACCAACACCATGGCAAGTGGAAGCAAAAAAGACTTTAGAGAGTTGGCACGAGCTTGGGACTAAAATAAAACTCTCATCGCATGGACAGATGTGACAGCAGGACATAACACTAACAGATGACGGCAATAAACAGTGGGAAAACAGTTGTGAAACTGGCGGCAACACAGAAAAAAAACAACTGCTCTATAGTTACCATGACAGTCACAGCGTGTGCACAAAACCTGTACTAAAGCACAGACGGCTGAGTGCAGATAAACATAGAGGCTAGAAATATGAGCAGAGGAAACTTTGCTGTCACTGGTTTCAATAAATACCCACTCACTCCGGCTGCCTGGCCGAAGCAACATATAGTTCTTACGGTGACATCAGCTTCTTTATGGATCGCAATCATGCTTCATCAAAAAACAACAAGACTGAAGGTCTACAGAGATGCTTGCAGCTCCGTGAGGCACAGTGCTGAGCTGAGAGCAAACATCAGCAAGCTAATATACTCACAGTGTCAGTGTTAGGCAGGTAGAATATATACCATCATAGTTTACTGTAATGTCTTACATTTGCTAATTAGTAATAAACACACAACGTTCATCAGCGTTTATCGTCACATCTCATAAGTACTCATCATATTTTGCTGCTCGGGGTTGGTTGGCACACTTTACTCTCTGCTGTCTGGCATAACTCATGTTACAGTATGCAAACCAGCAGCACATGAAGGGTTGAAGTCTCAGTTATAGAGCCTTTTAGACATCACTTCATAAGCTGGTTGCAAAACAAGACTCTCCACCACAGGGCTGTAGGCTACATAGGAGTCTTAAAATGTCATCTTGTTGTGTTATTGGGAGCCAGAATAGAACGAGTCATGGCTCAAAACTTTAATTGTATCACATACCAGCCGCCACTGCCCGTCAACAAAAACCAAGACACGTATGGTTAAATGCGATAAGACGAAAGGACTGGACGGAGGCCATCATCAAAAATGCTCACATGTGCAGCGCACACTTCATATCAAGTTAGGGGAAAAGTACTTCCTGTTGTAGGGATGAATAACGTTATGTGTATTAAGGGTTATCATGTCCACCTCATCAGAAACTGGGGAGGTATTAAGAGGAGTATTGGATTTCTCTGTGATGCTAACTTTTTAGCACATTAGCTAACGTTAGCTTCGATAGCAAAACAAAACAGGGAAAACCGTTCAAGTGTCGTCCTTCTTTGTAAGATTGGCTTCCTGTGACATCATCCATCCACTGAGTGAGAGCATACGGGTCGGCCAGTCTACGCCCGTTGGTCAGTGTGTTTATTTATTCAAGTAACACTTGCGGAGACCTTTAAAGGACCAGAAAATGTCTGTAGCTATGTTTCCATCCAAAAGTGATTCGAATCATTGGGAAATGCGCATTAAAAAAAATATGAATCTGTGTGTTTCCATTAAATGGACAGACTTTGGTGAAAACTACGAACTCGTGCGAGTTTTCTGCAGAACCGGAAACAAAACAATGTTTTGTGGAGGTTGGCAACCAGCTTGTAAATGCATTACTGCCTTCCCGACCCGGAGTGTGGATATCACCATGGAGAGAGGTGCGCTACGTCAGACTTAATTGGAACATAACTATTTCCATACCCCGTTTTGCGAATCAACATTTTTCCAAATCAACCAAAACCCGGCTAAAGCGAGCATATTTTAGTTTGTGCAAATCAGGGGATTTTAATCCAAATGTTGGCGTTTCCATCATAATTTTCCGATGCGATACTTCTAGATTCGCATCTAAACAGGCTGATGGAAACATGGCTTGTGTGACCCACCAACCAACCCTGGTCTCGCCTATCTTGATGCATAAGGGGTGGGCCATTAGGTTTAGACAACAAAACTACTTGATTAGGGTTTAAAGATTGTAGCTGACATTAGTCACGTCAGTTGACTCACATGATCTACAACTGATGTGACACAATAACTCAACATTGACTTGTAGTTTCATGCAGGACACAAACACCAGTCTCCTGGGTCAAAGTCCTGTGCTAAATGGACCTACCTCCACTCCCACCTGCCCTAAAGTGACTTTTCTGGCTCTTCATACTACATCTGTTGCTCTAATATTAATGGAGAGGTGTTTACATTGGAGTTTGTTGAAAGCCCAGTGCATCTCATACAGACACTAAAAGGTGCACTGGGTGCCTGTGGCTCAGAGGTTGAGTGGGTTGTCCACTAATCGGAACATCGGTGTTTTGATCTTTGGCTCCAAATTGTTCCTGATGGCTGCTCCATCAGTGTGAGAGTGGCTGTAAATGGTAACTGTGTTGCAGGGGGCACCGTGTATGGTAGCCTCGGCCACCGGTGTGTGAATGGGTGAATACGACATGTAGTGTAAAAGCGCTTTGAGTGGTCGGAAGACTAGAAAAGACTATATAAGTGCAGAGCAGCGCATTGTGCAGCCATATCTGATGCTAAGAGCAGCTGACCAAGCTGCATTTGTTTGACACCCTGGGAGTGAGACCAGACTGTAACACAACACACAGCTGAGGTTGATGGGAACGTCATTAGTTCTGAAGGTGTTTGGACATAAATCAAATTACAGTATTGCTCCAATTAAAATAGTGCTAGATGAAAAATCAGGGAATCACCAAAATTACTACGATTAATGCTGAGATAGCTTTAACAGTGCGTACCCACATTCATGGCGAAGACCACAGAAATCAAGCTCATGGTGTCACCAGAAAAAAAGTCAGAGAATCACCAAAGCCAGTAGGATTTATTCTCGAAGAAACACAGATAGTAGTTTCATAACAACCTATTAATAGTTAATAAACTATATCAGACCCACTGACCAACTGTGTGACTAAAAACACTAACAGCCAAGAAGGGATTTCTTTGCTTTCATTTCACTTTTGCTGCTAAACATCAATCAAATGCCTATTAAATAAAAATAAAATAAAGTTAACATAACTTTCAGTACATTACAGTTCCTGGAAATGTTATGCCTACAATTAATACTTTCACTCACCCTATTTTGTCTACTCTGAAATGAAGTAAAAACATGCAGCTACAGGAAGGAAGAATTGAAATACACTTCATTGGTCTTTTGCTTCAACTTGCCCCAGGTTAGGGGTAAATTGATCCTAGCAAGTGGGTAAATTGAGCCATTTGTAGATAAACGGAGCCGCTGAATTATTTATGTGTGAGTCCTGATAAAATACAAATGCAGTATTTCTATGTCAAAGCATATTGAAAACAATTATGTCACCTTCAGAGACTGTTTTTTTTCCCACGCTGCTGTCGCCTTAAGAGACAAACAGTGAAACAGAAGGTTAGAAAAAGTTAGTTACTTCAGCAACACTTTGTGATGCAGAAAAGGTCAGTGTTGTTAATATAAGCGTCTGTGTCACAGTTTGTTTTTTTACACTGGTACGACTGTCAAAATATGAGAGCAGAGATGCTAACGTGTGAAGGTCATGATCAGCGCTGTGCTCTACTTTCATGGGAAGACGTGATATATTTAAGTTATCCGTGGAGTAATTGTTTAAAGTGATACAATATAATTGGAACTAAAATAATGTTCAGTCACATTTCACCTTATTGAGATGACGAGCACAGCGTCCTGTCTCTAAATATTCAAATGTATTCAAGAAATTATTATGATTTCAGTGTGTTAATTGCATTAATTATCATATCGTAAATTAGACAAATCTGTACAGCTGACTAATTGCGATGTGTATCTATGCGAGCGTACTGCCACTGGAAACACAATTTCAAAAACACATTTCAGCTATAATTGTCTGACAATTAACCCTCACAGACAGCAATTGATAGAAATAATTTTGTTGTTGACATGTTATTTACGACTCTCTCCCACTCCCTCGACCCCTCCACTGAAGGTTTGGCGACAGACACACAAAAGACAAAAAGAAACGGAGCGTGGGGCGCTGTGCTGGGAACAGGAGTGGCTGTGGCCTTTGTGGCACTGGTGGCCTACGTCATCCTGAAGAAGAAACACAGGAAGGGGTTCTCTCACAGGAAACTGGAGGAGGAGTATCCTTCAGACCCAGGTATGTGATTACTCGCCCCCTGATACAGTAAACACCAAACATCGTTGGCATTTTCAGGAAAAATTTCACCGGAGGACATAAATAATTAAACTGTTATCTGTGATTGCTTGCTCGGGATTTAATTAAGGCTGCAAACTTAATCCGACAACATTTCTAATATTAAGATAAGCCTCTGGTAGTTTGGCGGCAGATAACAAACTCTGAACACAGTGTTGAAATATGTTTACACCAGTTCAACATTTTGGAGAAAAAGTGACACATTACATCTTGAAAGGCAGCAAATTTCAACACGTTCTCATCCCAACTTGTCAAATACCGCCGCTTTGTCAGTGGACTTACGTTTTAAAATATGATGTGCTAAGTACTGGACATTAATGGACAACCTATGGCCCTGACCACAGAAAGTGTTTCAGCAAGTACCCTCTGCCTCAACATTTTCATAGTTAGATACTAATTGCTATGAAATAAAAAACAAAAGTGGTAGATTGATTACAAAAGACACAGCAAGCATTTTTTTTTTTTTTACTAGTGGCATTCAATTTGAATATAGGCATTGCGGTGCACCTTGTGTTTTGCAACCTCCAAAACACTTGATGTGTGATCGGGGGCCTCACACTTGCTACATGCATGTCTTTTCAAAATACACTTCTACTTTTAAAGGAAATGCACAGTTCCTGCTTGTTGCATGCATAAAGTCCTTTCAGAATAAACTTACAATGTAGGTAAAACCTTACCTTACCTTTTTATTTGCACACATAGTAAAAACAACATAGAATCCAGATAAATAATAGAAAAAAAATAAGGATGTGACAGGAGAGGTCAAGAAGCTATAAGCTTATACAACGGACCTCCCCTCAACTTAAGATAGAAAACTATATGAACAAGAAAAACAAAATAAAGAATATATATATATATATATATATATATATATATATATATATATATATATATATAAAAAACAAAAAAACAAAATGAAACTAAACTAATATAATTAAACTAATCAAACATAATAATAAATAGCAAAAACACACCAAGTAAATATAACACAAAAAACTGGGGGTCTACCCATTGGTCCGACATCCCATTGTTCCGACCATATTAAACCCATTACTCCAAAGTCCCGTTGTTCCGAAATCATCATGATGCCCTGTGGTTAAGGTCTGGTTAGGTTTAGGCACAAAAACCACTTGGTTAGGGTCAGGAAAAGATCATGGTGTGGGTTAAAATGAAAAAGAAAGTGACAAACACATAAGCCGTGAGCCTGCTCCACCTCAAGCCTTTCCCAGCTGACCCAGAGCCAGTCGCGGCGCACCATCAAGGCAGAAATACGCCCGCCGGGAGCCGTTCAGCACTGTGGAGAGCCCCCACACAACCCCGCCCCCAGAGTTAATAACAGGAGGTTATGGTGTTTCACTCTCTCCTCTCTATGACACTTGTATCTCGACCAGTAGCCTACTTGTGTTGCATTTGCTGATCCTCTATGGTACACAAATACAGTATAGCCTAGTATAATCACATATCGGAACAACGGGACGTCAGACTAATGAGAGGTCGGAACAATGGGCTGTTGGACCAATGACATGGACCCAAAAAACTAACCTACGCGGAAAAAAAACAACCACAAATACAAGCAACACAACAAGAAAAAAAAACCAAAACAGTTTGCTTTTGTTGATTTCTTTAGGTTTAGGCAACAAGAGCATGTGGTTAGGTTTGAAAAAAAAGTCATGGTTTAGCTTAAAATTCACAAAGGAACTGAACAGCAGGCTCGTCAGTGAGAGTTTGTTTGACCCATCAACCTCCCCTCCCGCCCTATACGAACTTTCTTGCTCTTTATTTCACGGTAGTTGCTGCCAGACGTTACAAACTGTTGCCGATTGGTGCATATGATACTGCAGGGAAGGGTGCCTCTCTGTGTCTGTCTTACGCAGATGTCCACTGACAAAGCGGCGTTTTTTGATGACTTGGGTGTTTGCCCGCTGCCTCTAAAACCGATGCACCAAGTGCATGTCATACCAGCGCAAAAGGTGCCTCTGTGCGTCAGTGTGTGGCGCTGAGATCACTGATAAAGTGATAGCATTTTGGTGCGCGTTGGGAGTGAGAACGGGCTGCAAATTTTTGTAGTTACACTTTTAAATTAAACAAATGAGATATAACGTATTAAAGGAGCAGTGTGTTGGATTTAGTAGTGTCTAATGGTGAGGACTGCAGATTGTAACCACCTGAAACTTCTCCTGTATGCCAAGCATGAACTCCTGGTCAGGATTCCTTTAGTGTTCATTCTTTAGAGGAACTGTTTGCCAAGTCTCTCCAAAACAAACAGACCAGGTGGTTAAACACTGAATAAAGTTTAATGTTACAAATCAGTGTTTCTCCTACAGCGTTTGGCTCATCGCAGACAGGACACTAGCCCAGCACCTGTTAATATTAGCTTACATTTTTTCTCTGATAACTTAAGATCCAGATCTAGATCCAGATCCTCTCTAAAACAAACAGACCTGGGTATTTAAACAGCATAAAACTAACTACTAACCACAACAGCAGATGCAAATACACAAAAATGTGAAATTGTGAAGATGTGAAAATGCAAATGGCACTATCTGAAACCAGTATTTAGTTTGTCTGTTCTGGGTTGCTGTAGAAAGATGGCAGAGCAACATGGTGGTTTCCATAGACGAGGACATTCTCCCTTTGTAGATACAAACGGCTCATTTTAAGGTAACAAAAACACAATGATTCTTATAATGACTTTAGTTGTTCTTTTATCTCAGACATGTGTTAGGATGTGACATACCTTGACATGTTTTGGTGGAAACTTCAGCCTTCCTCAGAAGTGTCACTTGGTGGTGGTTGTGACGCGATCTGTCAGTCAGCTGATATTAGGGAGGCGTGACCATCCTGTCAGTTTGACAGGACGATCACACCACCTGCTGTCCGTCCGCCGCCTCTCCAGGACGCTGCTCCAGGTGTTTGGAGAGCACGTATGCCCCCTCGTCCCTGTTCATCGTCCCTGGGCCCCGCTTCCTTATTTTGATAGCCTCCCTGATCCAGCGCCGGTATTTGTTGTCCTCGGTGTAACACATAGACAGACACACATGTCTGAGATAGAAGAACAAGTGAAGTCATTATCAGAAACTGAAGACATAATGAACATCACTGAACTACAATGATTCTTATTTACACTAAAGAAAGCATACTCATTTCATTCCATATCTGCCAATATATCCCCTAAATCCTACACACTGGACATTTATTTAGAGGAACCTTGAGTCTTTATGCTGAGCTAAGCTATCAGACTGCTGTAGTTACATATTTAACGTGAAAAGTTGAGAGTGGTTTTGATCTTCTCACTTAAGTCTTAACAAGAAAGAGAACTGGAGTATTTCCCAAAATGTGAAACTATTCCTTTTAGTCCTGTGACACACACACACACACACACACACACACACACACACACACACACACACAGGGTAAGGTAAGCTCACCATGCAAAATAGGATCATGTACTATGACAGTTTGCAATTTGTCTCATTCTTGCCATGAACTCAGAGGAAGACGGCACACTTCCCGCCACACGCCCTCATATTTAATCTCTCTGTTCAGGTCCAACTGAAATTAACCTGCACGTTTTTTTTTTCTTTTGCTTCTGATTACAGGCATCAGATTACAGGCTAGATAGCAAAGTGTAGAACATAGAGCATATTACAAACCTACCTGCATATTTAAGATGAATCTAATGACATCTTTAGTGTCAGGTCCTCAGGTCCATCTGATCTCAGCTGTGTTTTAACCAACCTGTACTATGTCAACAATACAACCAACAGTACACACAAGATAAGTCCGTTTAATTTGTATAACCTAAGTTACAAATTTGCCTTGAGCTTTAAAATCTGTATAACTTAAGTCACAAATCTGATGACTTTAGACTAGACTTGAGAAAATTAAATAAAAGACTTGCAACTCTACTCCATACTTAATGGACCACAGCTAACCTGCAAACATGTCAAGTCTGTAAAAAACACACTTTATTTTGAAGTTCAGTGAAAATCTTGCACAGACCTTTTATTTTGAAGTTCTGTTTCCTTCTGTAAAGTGAGTGAATAATGGACAGCTACCTAAAAGTGACAGTAGACTAGCTCAACGACATGGCCAAACGCAACTATGATGCTGAATATATTAAACTGTGTGGACCTTGAACTAAAGACTGACGGGAATCACTGACTTAGACAATAACAGCAACAACTTGTAACTTCACTTGGACTTGAGCCTTTTGATTTGAAAATACTGAATACCTTCCTCCAAGCCCAAAGATTAATAAGTATGTTATTTAAGAGTTGTGCCACAAATGAATTAATTCATTCTTTGTGAAGAAAAGGAAATAAAAGCTAAGTTTCCACTGGATGTCGATGGTTTTCAGCTAATAAAAAAAAAAAAGTCTGCAGGCGTCACCAAGACGTTTACAATGTGGTTTCACTCCAAAGTTGTTGAAATCTGGCGCTTGGGCGGTGACTTGCAGCGTTAGACACAGACAGAAAAAGCTGTCCTTTAGCGTCGGCATGGTATGTGGCACCTTAGTTTAAAGGTGTCTGGCCGTATCAGGGGAAAACGCGGCGGGATATGAATGAAAGTTAAGGTGCCCAAAGTCCCAGTAGGACGGGCTGGAGGGGCGGTGGATGGGTCCGACAAACACCAGCTTTCAGACCGCATAGTGGTGTTTGCGTCCCGTAAGATTCTAAAGCCTAACCCTGTTCTTTTTTCCTAAACCTAACCACATGTGTTTGTAGATGAAGGAAAAAAAATGTCAGTTTGCGGTTTTGTATCGATGTAATGGGTTTATTTTGAAAGAGACTGTATGTAAACAGTAAATTTCCTGTGAAAATGGAAGTGTATTTTGAAAACAGACAATGCATGGCAGGCAGAACTTGACACTGTGTCCCAGAAAGTCAGCAACCAACACACCCAGGGTACCTTGCAAGTAGATGTATGGCGAGGTTTGAGTGAGAAAGTGTTGACATGTATGTCACATGCATGTCAGGCTATGGTGTAGGCTCTGCAAAGACAGTACAGAAATATAAATCCTGCTTTAGTTCTGCACTAACAGGGGAAATACAGGCTACTTTTCAGTGTATTATCATAATAAGGCTTTTGGCAATGAAGCGTTCAATAGTACAAATGTTTAACATCAACTTGTCTTATTTCTAGTTCTCAGATTAGACACCAGCGAACCCATGGATTTGAACTTTGGCATTGGTGGTTCGGCCTACTACAACCCAGGACTCCAAGGGGACAACATCCAAATGAGCAACTTTCCAGGACGCCACAGAAACTGAAAAGACTCCCGAGACCAAAGTCACAAACTCCCTTGAATGATATGTTGCCAGTTCTGCTTGTTGGCATGTGATAGATGACCTGTAATGTGGAGTTTTTAAATAAGACTGTGTGAAGGTGACATTTGTGGATGCAGAGGAGCTTGAGAAGGTCTATTGTCAGCCACCACAAATGATACATCAGATTATGCATTGTGTTGAGTAGATTTATTGCATTGGAATAGAGGGATCACTGAAGGCAATCTGTCTCAACTACACTGCAACAGCCAAAATGAACTGTCAGCCATTTCTGTATGTTGCCAAAGGGTATCAAATTACGTCTTTCCCAATGAAAAATATGCAGTCAGTGAAGGATGTTAAAATTATATTTGTAATAACTCGTCATTTGTATTTTTTTTCTGTGAATAGGAGCCACATTTTTTTTTTGAAGACAAGCAAAACAAACACATCAGCGCACAATCAGACCAGCTCAAGAGAAGAAACCAGAAAGCGGCTCCTGCTGATGCAAAACATTTGTAGGGAAAAAAAACTGCTGTTGTTCTGCTGCCGAAACAACAGATGACACAGCTGGCCTGTCGAGGCGTTTGCAACAAAATCCAGAAGCCATGGTGAACAATAACATTATCCATATCAACAATCACCTGCTGTCATGGCATAAGGAAGACAATACAAAGCAAAATCTGAATGGCGCTTTCAGATATTTCCACAACTGGCAGTCACAGCCAGAGTCTGAGAACTGAACCGTCAAACCAAAGACTTGAGTTTGTTTTTGTGCACCGTGAGGGAGGCGGAGGCGGAGGGAGGGGGGAGGGTGCTGTTTTGTTATTCATAGACTGAGATTTTGGTATTCAGGAAGGGAGTTGTGTATTTGGTCTTAGCATTACTCAGTAGCAACTACTATATCATCATAATATACTGCTTAAATCTTCCGACCTCCAGGTGTCCAAACAGGTTTGAGCTTCTCGAGCACCTTGGAGAGTTATATAGCGTTTACCTGCTGCATACTTAGAGCGAAATTAGAACATAACTAATGCAGATTTTTTTTTTGAAAAACATTTTTATGTCATTGTTATTCTTCTCCTAAGTTAGCTTTAACTTTGAGTGACAACCTTCAGCAAGAACAGTGTCTCCTTTTTGACTGATATAATGTGGCTGGGCAAGGAGGGAATAGGCAGGGATTAACTACACTCTCTTTCATGTATTCAGTGCCTTAGTACAATAAAATCTAACAATAAATCCTAATTATTCATTTCTAAACTCTTGCTTTTCTATGTCATACATGAAAAACACACTTTTATAACTTTATATGTGGAGAAAATTCATCTGTAAAATACATCTTTCAGCTCCCTCGACCCTTTCACTCATCATTACCTGAGTGAAGCCCGCACTCGATCAACATGCGCCCTGATTATGATTAATATATGTTACGTCTCCGCCTAAACAGCCAACAATGACTCGGAGATGTGTGATTTCTTTGTGGTTAGTTGGTTCGGGTGGCAGGCGCGGGAGGTCTGCTTCCTTCCTCCTAATTTCAGACATCAATCAGCGCGAGAAGCACTTTGTGTGACTGAGTGAGGAGTTTTGTGTCGCAGTGTTAGAGAATCACAGTGATTACTGCGGGAACAACGCAGGGCAGATGGATAATGGGCGACTTCTACATGGGTTGCTGCTGCTTGTAATATGTAATGGAGTTTGATAATGATGCCTTAATAAACAAACTAAACCCCAAATTAAGTTTTCTTCTTTTTGTGATTTGACATAAACTGTATTTCCTCCCAACATATTCAGACAGAAATGTTTTTCACTCAGTAAACACATAAAAAAACATGCATATACACACAATAGTTTCTCAGTCTCAATAACGTATTTAGACAAGCTGGAATTTCTCTCGTACATCACCAAAAGTGACTCTGTGGGGAGATTGTTCCTGCTTTAATTAAGCACAACACTTTAGGATGTGATTGTTTGGCAGGGTGCTGAAATCAATTAACTGATGCCAAGCCCTTGCTAAAGAATGTACATATCGCACTGGGGGGTGGAGGCAGGTTAATTTACACTTCCAGCTGAGCCAAATTAATTCGAATGAAATGAAACGATTGCTATCTAAACTGGGGCTATGTCAGATTTATTATTGGCTAAATTCGAATTCATTTTCTTCAGGCTAACTCGCTGGAAATGAGTTTAACCTGTAAGCTTAGCCTGTTGTAATAACCCAAATCACTGTCTCTTTATCAGATGAGCTTCTACAACAGTTAAACAGTCAACAGTTCATTATACTAGAATCCTGTGGTTTTTAATGAACATTAGGTCTTTATGTTAACGGAGGCTCAGAGGGGATGAAACCACTGTACAGAGCTGGACTGTAAAAATATCAGAAGGATGTTGTATTGTCTGTGTTTGGTGTTTCAGGGTGGATTTTTCTTTTCAAGTCCCTTCATGATTTGCTACCAGGTTTAGTTGCAGGTGCTCCAGTGTTGTGAATGCACACAATAGTTAAACATGTTGTCCTACACAGTGCTACTATACTCCTGAGGAACGTTTTATTGTACCAGCTGTTGTTGTGGATATTATCTGTAAACACTGAAAAACCAAATAACAATTGTGCTGCTTAATCTTCAGTTACTTTCATGTAACTACATGTCGCGGTGACGCAGACCTCCTGTCTGTCTCTGTAAGCTGAAACCATTTCCCTCAGTGGAAACAAAGCTTGTGTTTACTTTAATTTCACAGATAAGAAACAATAAATTGTGAAGACAATAAAGCCTCCACAAAATAGCATTTTAAGTCTTGTGTGTGATTTATCCTGGCTTCATATGAGTAGAGGAAATCTTCGCTAGTTGATCGGCTAATTTATACAATGTAAAATGCCATAGGCTTGTGCTAATAACGTTAACATGTTATATTTGTTTAGAAAACATGTTTAGTATAAGACAGTTGTTTTGTCAGTGAACCTTATGAGTTGTAATGGAGCCGAATTCTGTAACGTTAACTTTGTTAAATGTTGCTGTTGTCCCTGGTTTTATATGAGTAGAGGAAAAGTCCGCTAGCCGCTAGGCTAATTTATACAATGTAAAATGCCATAGGCTTGTGCTAATAACGTTAACATGTTATATTTGTTTAGAAAACATGTTTAGTATAAGACAGTTGTTTTGTCAGTGAACCTTATGAGTTGTAATGGAGCCGAATTCTGTAACGTTAACTTTGTTAAATGTTGCTGTTGTCCCTGGTTTTATATGAGTAGAGGAAAAGTCCGCTAGCCGCTAGTCTAATTTATACAATGTAAAATGCCGTTGGCTTGTGCTAACAACGTTAGCATGTTGTATTTGTGGGGAAAATGTGTCCAGATAAAGACAAGTGTTTGTCTGTGAATGCTGCGAGCTATAGTGAAGCTGATTTGTGTACTTGTGTTTAAATTGTCTCTATTAAGCCATGTTTAATGTGTGTTTAATATGTGTTTTGAATCAGCTGAACTTTACAGTATTTCACAGAAACCCTGTCACTGACTAATGTTTTTGAGGTGTATTTGCAGAGTGACACAGAGACACCACTGCACAAGTATTCATGCTCACAATGGCGGAGGCCACGTGCATAAGCTACGGCATAGAGCTGACGCACAAGTATAAATCTGCCTTGAGATAGCAGCCAGTTAGCTTAGCTTAGCATTAAGATTGGAAAAAAGTGGAACTGTATCCAAACGGTACATTTCTGATAAAAACGCAAGTGTACTTTGAAAACAGACAATGCATGTAACAGGCAGAACTTGACACAGCGACCAAGAACATCAACCACCAACCCAGGGTACCTTGGGTGTGTTGTCCAAGACCAAACGTCAATATGTGATGAGTTCAGAGTGGGAATATATTGTTCTCTCAGCTTTTTACAATATGTCCAGCTCAGTGGACAGAATTTTTTCCCCCATTGTACATTTCTGCAAATCATAAATACATCCAATTTGCATGTTTATACACACCACATCAACATTTCTATAGTGACATAATATGTCAGCTGACTTTGGCGGCAGGAGGTGGAGGGGATGGGACACCGTAAGCAGGCCACTGCAGACCATTGATCAAAACCAACAAGCAACAGCACTGGTTGTTATCTGGCAAACCTTCGTGGTGTTTCCAATGGTATGTGTGGTAAAGGACCTGGGTGTTTTTCACTAACCCATCCCCACATTTCCAGCTGCTCTTTTTTGCCACCAAACACGAGTGTTTTAAGCCAAAACATGAGGTTTGTTTAACCGTGTTTTTTGTGCCTAAGCCTGACCACACCATCACCACAGTGTTGTTGAGAAATTTCAAGATTCAGTGTTTTGGCTACAACATAATGTATCTATGGTTTGCAGACATGTACAATGCAAACATTTTTGTCTAGTGATTGGATCAACATGTCCCACGTCATTCAGAGTCAACATCACTCCATCAGGGAGAAGGTAAAACAATCACTCGCTCCACACTATTGCTCATCAAGGTCTTCATCTTATCGTAACCTCCAGACACCCAGAGCCTCCTCACATAAAGCATGCCAAGCCTGAAGGACACTCAAATACCAACCCATGACAATGCACACATCACACGTCTTGCAAATTTCTACCACAGGAAGTCACTGGAATGTGTTTCCCAAAATGTCAAACACCAGCATTATTGAACCAAAGCCAGGTAGGCTTGTTAAAGAAGGAAATAATGTCTTGTACAGTATTAAAGTTTGTAAGTGCATCATAGAAGTTGACAGTGCATCTCCTAGCAACACCGGCCCTCAATTGTCAGTCAGCCGCTGCCACGGGAAACGCCCTCCAGGGATTTGAAGCCCAGTTTCCACAAATATGTCTAAAAAATGTTTATCCTGTTTTGAAAAGTGTAAAAATATGCACAATAGCTGCATCAGAGTTTATATTTCCTCACATTAAAAAGTGAGGAGAATTCAAATTTTAGTTGGACTTTAATGTCTTTAATGCGGTGATGTTATTTTCAGACTGAAAATAGACTTTGACAGGACTAAAGATCAAAGGGATCTGTTTCAGTTTGTTCTACTCTTCTCATTTATAACCCACACTGAACCTGATGAACAACGAATGATAGAAAAAGCATTTGGAATAAATCATCGGCGTGTTATGGATGTCAGATTCCTGAGATTTACTGAATAACTGTGAGGAATGGTAGGTGGCATATGGAGGCTGATGTGCAGCTGCTGTTTGAGCCTCTGTTGCCAAACCTGCCCAACCTGCCCAACCTGCCCAAAGAGACAAATTCTGGTAAAAGAAGGAACAGCTTGAACTCCAGTTTGACAACACATTTAAATCACCTGAACAGCTACAGCGCTTGGCACGCTCATGAAATATTGATGTTGTTATGTCTTTATTTGGTGAATTTATGACACAGAGGGAGACTGGCATGTGAATTTTAAAACTCAGAATTAATTTTCTTTTTAACAGAAACCACTGAATAATTAAAACATCAACTGTCTGCTTGTTTGTTAAATGTTGAAATACTCACTATTCCACATTTTTCTCATCTTGATTTTCCTAAACTTTTAGTTTGACTTTCACCAGTTAACTGCATAGGATGTGTATGTAAAGCCTTCTGTTTTTTTTGTTGTTGGCTTTATAGCCAGCCAAACATTATGTTAATGTAAAATCACAACAATGCTTAACAGTGTCTTGAAATTGGAAAATAAGATGTGTGGAATGTGCCTTGTTAAAAATTTGTATGGCAGTTGACAGTGTGATGAAAATGAGATAAGCAGAATTTGAATTAATTAATGCTGGGGTAGGCAGATTCATTTTGGCATCATTAGGCAAAAATCCCAAAATAAACTTTGAGCATATTGTACTGTGGTGGTCTGAGAGACAACAAGACTTCTAATCCTCTTGGCTCTATTTTCAGGCTTTAGAAGATCTAATCCGTGACAGGAGACTTTATCACAGGTCAGTTCAGAGAGAGGGTGTTCCTATTACCTGCTCTATAAATGCAGATGTGCATCAGTTTGCTGAAAGACTGTTTCAGTGGTGGAAAATCCTGCAGAGAAAGTTGCTATACTAACATTGGCAACAACTGCCAATACTGCAAAGCAACCCAAAAAAAGGAAGACAGGCTTCAAAAAGAGAGTTTAACCCTTTGAAGCCTGGATCAACATCACTTTTCCTGTGCTTCGTTCAAATGCCTCCACAAGTATTTAAACCTTCCAGATCTGAGCAAATTGATTTGATTGATTTCTTTTGAAAACACAGGGGAAAAGGCAATGAGCAACTTGGCAAGAACTGTTCCACAAACTGAAAGAAATCTTTAGCTTTGGAAAAAATTTTTTTTTGACCCTTTAAAAACTGAGTAAATTGGTTTCATTTTTTCCCCCCCAAGAACATGACAAGAAGGCAATGAGCAACTGAATACAATGCTCTAAAATTAGCAGGAAATTAGTAAAAACTTGACAAGAAAATTATCTAAAGTAAGGAAAAAATAAAAACAAATTATTTGACAAAAGTGCTGAAAATGGAAAAATATCTGTGTATTTTTTTTCTCTATAAAATTATAAAAAGTAAAAATATTGTTTTCTGGATTTTTTTTTAATAACCTCCCCCTTTTTGAAAGCTAGTTTTCAGTCACTTTCTTGTCATCATTAACTAATTTCTTGCAATTTGTGCGTCACTTCTTTCCAACTTGGTCATTGCCTTTTACCAAGTTTTTGTGACAAATAAATTAAACCAATTTGCTCAGGTTTCAAAGGGTTAAAAGAGAGCAGCATCTCCGCACTGTAAGCGGTTGCAACCCAGCCAGCTCCAGGAGACTTGACACCTCTGACTCTCTGCCGGGTCAGCAAACTTTCTGTTGCTACCGTTACACAGGTTAGAACCAGTGCTGCTGCTGGTCACCAGCCCGCTGTGTCACCCAGCACTGGGGGGTTTGTGCTGGCCAAATTCAAGCTGCGACAGCCACCGACCAAAGGTCCATCTTGGAGCTGCTGCCTGAGCACTGCACTAATTCTCTCATCTTGTTTGTTTAATCCATAAATAAACAGAAAAGTTTTTTCTCAGGCTGCCCCTGACTAAGAGTTTTCCTAGTCGACTATCAGTCGTCATTTAGGGCCATTAGTCGACTAGTCGCCTGCATGTTTACGATATTAATTTAATTATTAAATGATATATTTAGGGCGGGGCAACACAATGGTTTGAGTTGAAGGTGTGAGAAAGAATAGTATCAGTAACATTGTTAACACTATGCTACATTACAGAGAAATACAAAACCATACTAATGAGCCTTCATTAATATAGGCCTATATTTTATCTACAAGTGCACGTCACACACTGAGCGAGCTGCCTGTTAATGACGCTGTGGGCTAATGGGCATGTAGCTACTTCCATGTTTCAGATGATACGTCATGTTTGTAGTCGACCAATGAAGATGAGTTTACATATCACCTTGGGTTCGTCCTTCACCTTCTCAAAATGATCCCACACTTTGGATTTCCTGCCCGACATGTTATTAACTAGCCTGTGGAATAACCGCAGGTACCAGCCCTGGAAATTAACCTGACTCCTGTCTGACTGCTGAGCGTGGACACTTCCTGTGTCCGTCCTTTCAAAGTAAATTCCCACATGGTCCACTCATATAGGTTTTGATTTATTTTGACAAGGCACAGCTCCTAATAAAGTTTCACGTTTGTTTGTTTTTTTCTTTGACGAAGCAACCAATGAAATCTCATGACTAATGACCTTTCTGGATGACTAAAGCTTGTTTGACTATTAGGAGGCGGCCCTAGTTTTTTGTAACAACAGGAAGGCATCAACAAATAATAACACCACAAAACTCCTTCTAAAACTACAAAATGTCATTTTCATAATTGTGGTTTGTGTGTGTGTTCAAACAAATGAGATTCAACAGTATTAATACACAAGTTTTAAGGCCCAGACACAGCAAACCAACATCAAAGAACTAGCGGTGACAAAGGCAGACTGGTGCATCACCTCACATCTCCTTTGTCTCGGCCACAAAGTTGTACTCAACACATCAACACTGCAGCTAAAAGCCAACTAGCATGAATGTTGAGCTGAACTGCCAATCACACTTGATTTACTGACGAGCTCAGCCATCTTCACCGTCGATTAAACATCCTGAATTGGCTGAAAAAAGCCAACGAGGGCGAGAGATGTTCACCAGTGGCTGACTATTGGCTTGGTGCGTCAGGTTATCTGTTTCCCCCTGCTTTCTTTACACTAATCTTATGTTATTGCTTCCAGAAACTATTTTCTTATGAGGCAGAAAACTTTGTGTGAGTGCAGGTGTATTCAGAGTGATCGAGACTTAGATCTGTCTTAATTGGGCAAACTAAGTTTAGGGTAAGCCCAGAGGGATTTAACTAAGCAAGTATAATATTCCCAAAAGTGTGCTAAAAACCAATATACAGTGTGTGTGTGTATGTGTGTGTGTGGGGTTGAAGATATTGTTTTGCTTTTAAAAGTACACCCACAGCTCAAACTGTAGTGACATTAAGGAGATTGCTGGGGTGTATTTAAAAGCTAAGTTAATAGGACATGGCAGAAAGAGTGAGAAATGAGGCCAAACAGCAGGTTAACATTCTCGCTCTGTCACTGTCTGGCTGCACAGGTCGGTTGCTCTCTGCAGCGTATACATTACCCATGTGTCTGACAGGCTATTGTCTGTCAGTGATCTCTCCACACTGTTTGCTGCTGCTGTTGGGTCACTGGGGTGGATCCGAAAGGTCAGCGTTCTTCTCCGATGGAGCCCATTGTGGGAAAGACAAACAAATACAAAAGGCTTCCAACTATCCAGATGAGACAGGGGAGTGATATTTGCATAGACAGGCTATGAATACTGAAGAGCCCTGGGTGAAATAAGCAGCAGTTTTGCTATCAGTTATGCAAAGTAAGACACCTGTAAACCAGCGGAAGATAGCCGAGGTATTCAGAGCACAACACCTTTTTTTTGGACTACATACAGTACACCCTGCAGGCACAGTCGCCAGGTAAAGAAGAGTTTGACTTTCACTTAGCCTTTACTTCACTAAGCTCCACTCACATTGAACTTTCATTAACACGATCATGTAAATATATAAAAACATGGAGTGTATATACAGTAAAATCCTGGAGACTGTGAACACGGGACAAATGTGCTGATGAGAGTAAAGGAAGGAAGTATTAAAAAGAGCGAAAGTCCCCATCAAGAGGCAGGCCGGTGGTTTAGTTTAGTTTATTTGCACATACATTATTATTACTAGATTTTATTTGGTATGGACATCACAATTACATTGGACAAACCAGATGCACTGCTTGAGTGTTTAAGCATACATGTTAATTCTCAACACTTGTCCACAGGAGGCTTTTTAAAAAGTACAGACAATAAAATATGATTGGAATTACAAGGGAAAACAACATGAGCTATAAAGCAAAGACAACATAATCCAAGAACAGAACCAGACCTGACCTATTCATGTGGCACTGTTGTTTAGATTTGAGCCATAGTTTGAGTCCTCTGTTAACAATATTGTCACGTGTCTCTAATCTTATTATATAATGACGAAATCTGTGTGTGTGTGTGTGTGTGTGTGTGTGTGTGTGTGTGTGTGTGTGTGTGTGTGTGTGTGCGTGTGTCTGTTCCACATTTTTCTCCTCACTGACCTGGTCAGTCTTACTTGCAATATTACATCAGTTAGCCAAAGGGGGGCGCTATAGCAACTGATTGAAATTGCAAACTTTGAATGGGCATATCTCATGCCCCGTATGTTGTAGAGACATGAAACTTTGCACAGAGATACCTCTCCTCATGAGGAACAAATTTGCCTCAAGAACCGATAACTTCCGGTTATATAGATTTTCCGCCATTTTGAATTTTTTGAAAAACACTTCAAATGGATCTCTTCCTAGGAAGTTTGAGCGATCTGCATGAAACTGGGTGAACATAATCTAGGGACCAATATCTAAAGTTCCCTCTTGGCAAAAGTTGGAAAACTTACTAAAACTGAGCTTCTATAAGGCAATGAATATTGCGGAGGGCGTGGCTCATCACATAAAGGTGTATAACATCTCAAGGGTTTCACCGATCACCACGCAACTTTGTAGGCATATGACCACACATAATCTGAGGGGACCCCTCCATTATTGACCCCATCAAACAAAATGGGGGCGCTAGAGAGCTAATTTCTTATCTAGGCCTAACCGCCATATGGATTTTTACTAAACTTGGTAGATGTGTAGAACAGGACGCCTCAAGGTGACTGGAGAAATTTAACTCTAAGTGGCAACTGGGTGGCGCTACAACAACAGAAAAATGCTTAAAAATGGCTAAAAGTACAGGAAAAAAGAAATAAAAAGTTAAAACATTGTGCAGGAGAGGTTAGAAGCCAAAAGTGACTTCTGAAGAACCACCCCTTTTAAATAACAACAATCATACATAAAAAGAAAAAGAAAAGTGAAGACTGCATAATTAAAGAAGAGTTCCAGAGTAATATAAAATTGCTTGTGATATGAAAGAGTCAAACGAACAACGACTTTCCCTAAGGAGACCTGTGTGCGTGTGCAACCAAAGGTTCACTAGCTCCTTTTTGTTTTTTAATAAAAGGTATGTTGTCACGTCATCATGATAAGTCTGTAACTTTACATTAAGTATGAGACAGCGCCCCGTAATATGTCTTTCCCAAAACCTCACCTATGCAACTTTACATTCCCAAACCTAACTTATGTAACTTTACATTCCCAAATCTTTCTGAGAGCCAGTGCAGCTGCAGCCGAGAGCCATGTTTTTTTTTTTTTATAAATGCAAATGTATACTTTTGTATTTAGTTTTTATATTCATTATTTGCACTAGCACCTTGTTGCTGATGTAAAGTTTTTATTCATAATTTATTCGAAGAGTCAATTGCAGCATAATTTCGTTCTGATGTGCTGACAGTGTGGATTTGAATGACAATAAAGTCTATCTACATTCCTAAACCTAACCTACGTAACTTTACTTCATGTACACAAGGTTAAATTCTGTAGAATAAAGCTCATTTGGGTATAAAAAGAAAACAGACTTCCTGTGGGTCCACATTCATTGTCAGTGGGCAGCTCCAGGCCTTATACTGGATGGCACCACAAGTTTGAGTCTTATCTAGTTTCTGGCTTTAAGAGAGAGTAGCTTATGTTCACAAATATTGATTGAACTTTCCTCGGCCGTGAAATAACATATTGGAATTCCTAATTTAGGTGGTGTTCTCCTTTAAGGAAATGAAATAAACATGGTCATGGCTGGAAGAGTCAAAAGTTGAATGTTTAATGGGAAATTTGTATTTTTATGATGCCCACTGCTGCTAGAGGGGTTCAACGTAAATAGATTGTGTTTTGGGGCATTTGCTTATGTGACTTATATGTTTTTGGGAGGAAATTTACAAAGTGACTGTTGTTATACTGATGGAAGTGGTGCAGTGGAAATAAACTTGACACTTATTTCATCAAACAGGTAAACATGGAGGATGTTCTGACAGTGACTGAGACTGTTTGAAGTGAAGTCCTCAGTTTCTCTGCCAGAGCGGAAAAAAAAAGTACGGTATGACAAAAACCTGCATCTTTAAGATGCATGGTGAAACTAAACAATGGCATGACAAAGGAAGTGAAAAACACCTTAAAAAGGAATCTTCCTCAAGGCTCTCTGTGAGGTTTTAAAATTCTCCAAGTGACACATGTCGATCCAGCAGTCTGAAGTCATTTTGTAGTGAGGTCCAACTGTAAGACCCTTTTATCCAACTACAGAAAGACTTAAGGCAAACAGATAATGGGAACACGTCCTGCAATTGTAGCATTAACGAGACGCTGGACAAGTCTAATTCCAAAGATATGACAGACAGCGCGACACAGGTGGCCCTATTAGAAAAAACTACACCAGTGGTTGTTCTGGAAGAAGAGAGAAAGGGAGAGAGAGACAGCCAACTCTTGCACAAATGGTGCAGTGATAAGTGCACTTTCAATCCAGTAAAAAGCTGTAAGACCCCATAATAAAGCCCAGCAGCCAAAGATAATGACTTAATGCTTTCATCAAACCCTTATAATCAATCAGGCATAAAAAGAGGCGATAATAGGGAGAAATGGGACTCTCTTTGGTATGTGTGAGCGTAATTGCATTAGTTTTACCTGCAATCAGAACAGGCAGGACCAGGTCTCACACGATGTAATTTTAACAAGGTCAAAGGCTAAAATGAAGCAGGTTTCAGACTAGGTGATTAAGGCCGGCGCCAGCTTGTTGCAACCGAGATCACTTGGCTCATTTCCAGTTGCTGTGAAGCCTGAGTGTCCCCACAAGAGACGTGAGCTCATGTGGATTGAGTCATCCTGCAGGGACCAAAACTAACCAATGAGAAGATAAAGTGCTCTGTTTCTAAGGTCCAGTGTGTCAGATTTAGGGGGATTTAGTCGCATCTAGTGGTGAGGATTGCAGATTGCAACCAGCTGGAACCTCTCCTGCTTAGATTGCCTTCAGTTTTTATTGTTCAGGAGTTTTTTTACCAGGAGGAGACCTATCCACAGAGGTCTACATCTCTCCAAAACAAACTGACCAGGTGATTAAAACCAGTAGAAACACTAAATAAAGCATGTCCAAGTCACAAATCAGTGACGTGTGCTCATCTTTTTTGTTTGATAACTTCAGATCCAGACTTTCAGCAGGTTTTTACCAAGAGCTGAATTATTCACAGAGGTCTCTTCCTCTTCAAACCTTACAGACCAGGTGATTTAAACTGCTTAAAAACACTGAATAAAGCAGTTTCACATGGGAAAAAAACATCTATGTTTTTCGAATGCTGTGTGTTGCAGAGGGGCTGCTAACTATGATGGCCCGTAAGTGAATGGCGCAATCTAGAGCCAGTGCGTTTGTCTAATATAGTCTACTGGAGAAAGATGGCGGTGCAACATGGCAAATTCTGGGAAAAAGGACCTGCTCCCTGTTTCTAAAGCCCAGTTCAGACCAAAGATTCGTGACAAGACGAAACTGTTTTAGAACGCTGCAGAGAAAAGTTGAAGCGGTGTGAACTGGCCGGTCTGAGCTTGCCGGAAGTCGGCTGATGGTGTCACCTGCAACTCTGCTGGTCAAATCGCTGGCGGCTGCCTTTAGAACGTAAAACAGGTCACCTATTGGTACAGCAAATCAGTTTGTAGTGAAGTCTGCTGGTCAAGTCAAAATGAATGCAGACAGTGTGTTTGCTTATTACAGGAGGTGGTCCGTACCCGCTGAGCCCTCTGTCTCCGTCCTCATGGTGTGCTGGTGTCAGTCAGTAGGTCACTGTTACTTGCCGTATGTGCTCATGCTCCCCCTCACACACACATTCTCATTGACTGATTAATTGGCACTTGTTATTTACATTATAATGACATATTGGTATGAATACAGTCCATCTGATGCTCGTTTTGTTTCTGTTTTTCACCGTTTCATCACTACTACAGCCAGTACAGCTGTAGCCAGTATCTCACTATCACTATCCTCATTCATATTTTAAGAAGCTACAAATTATATTCAGCCACAAAATAAACCTGAAAAGCTGCAAATCAGAACAAAAGTACAGAGACTTGTTGCATAGAGATGATACACCGTCTCATCTAGTTGCATTGGTGTGAACCGGCAGGTTTTTAGAACGTTGCAGAACAGAACATCGCAAGTAGCTGATTGTTTCAACTCCTCTTGTCGCAAATCTTTGGTCGTGCATTTGCTGTGCAGAGCGGTGCAGCTCCGCCGGACAGTGGGAGTCACGAGGACCCACGAGATCCCTAGATTCACACATAATTGCGCAATATAACAAGATGTAGTTTCTATAAACAGAACCACAAAACCAGAGGAGTAGTAGGAAGACATCTCGGTGCACCTCCATGATTAGCATCTCCTCATGCATGGTGTCAACAGGGTGAAATGACGTCTTAAAACCTCTGACCTGTTGACTTCAGGCCTGCTTCCGCCCATTATGTCGTTTTCAAGGTGTAGTGCAATGTAGTGTATTTTATTTTGAAAATTAACCGGATGTTTCATTTTGTTTCTGTGCACGTTTTCCTGCCCCACACGATCTGCTCTGTGCTGAATTGCTGCGTTGTGCTCCAGTGTCCGGCAAAAATAGAACTCCTGCGTATCTGTTGCAGAGGGCTCCGGACTGCCACAGCACAGCCGCAGCCGGTACCGGTGGAAGCATACACATTGACTAGAATTGAAACGGATCGGCTCCGCTGACGCAGACGCAACCAACACGCATCTGGTGGAATTTGGGGGTAAGAAGCTGCTGGAAACACAACAATGAAGTGCTAAATCACAACTGATTTTCTTGTTTGTCGGTCTCTGTTACGTTTGCCAATAAAGTGAAAAACGCTGCACCAATATGTAACCAACTTATCTTTAAAAATAAACAAATGTAACAGCACACCGCCAATAAACACACTTCTCCACATGGCAGCCAAGTTGCCCAATCTGGCACACAACAAGAAAAGGTTAGCAACCCAACACACAGCCCACAAGCTGCCAATCAGCCCACTGGCACCCGACCGGTCGCCTCTCCAGGTCTTTAACCTGCATGTTCCTGATGAGCAGATTAAGAACAGGTGCGCTCAGCCACTCTCTGCATGGTGAGGAGGAGGAGGAGGAAGGATGGCACCTGCAGAGAGAACAGAACACAAACACAAAACACAACCCTGCAGCATGCAACAAACAGCGGTCTGCAGCTTGGCAGGTGTCTCACCTAGATTTCACACCATCCACCTCCGCCTCCAAAGGACAAGGTCAACTCACGCACTACCTCTCTTTAGAAACATTGAGGTGATATGTATGAATGTAACATATCTGCAGGAGTGTACAGTGCCAACTGGGATTTAATACGTCATATGTGTTTACACCTTGTTTCCGTTGCCCCCAAGTGGTCCAGAGAATCCATCAGTTAATCCAAGTTTAACCAAGCTGTTTATTGATAATGGACTGTACAAATAAAGCGTGACTCTAAAATGAAAGCCACCTAATTTAGCTCCCGCCGTTTCACCACAGCCTCCTCCTGTGCTGTTCAACGGAGCTGTCTATTTACAGCTCAAGGAGAAGGCAGAATATTGTCTATCAGGGTCCTCCGAACAGCTTGTGCAGCATAATCCAAGTGTTTTGCAGACAGATGTTTGTGTTGTGGGTCTAAATGTTCAATATTTACATCATTATTGCTGAAAGTCTTGGTTTCAAAGCGAGCCAACAACAATCTGGAGGAAGTCATAAGACTGTTTGCAGAGGATTGTGTGAGGGAGATTTGAGGACACAGGTGGTAGTCTGACATGAAAACAGCAGAAAAATGATGACCAGAATTCAACTGCAAAACATGTACTTGTCACGGTCGCTATATGTACGTTAAATAATAAGTTAATGCCAAGAGTTCTTCCTGAGGATCTGGACAGGAACTTAATTTTGCTAAAACCTAATGCATTTAATTTGCAGCAGAATAAACAAGCATAACATTGTAGAATATGGTGATATGTGGAGTCAGTAAGTCAGCAAGTGAAATGCTAATAAACAAAGGCAACTGAATTAATTCAAAATTCAACTTGATGAAAAGTATTTACAGGCAGAGCGGTCACCAGTCGACAGCTGCAGCTCTGTGTATTTAAATGGAGGTAAATCTGCTGTTTTGGAGGCTTTCCAACTCAAATTCTGCAGAATGGCCTGATCAGAGGAGGTAAAGTCCGTCAAAACCTATTCCTGTCCAGTGTCTTGAGTTGAGTTAATTGGAAACTGATAAAAAGAAAATCGCAAGTCCAGCTACAGTCTTAATCTAAATAAGCAATAAATTATATCTCATTCTGTAGATAATAGCAAAAGGATGAATTATTATTATTCATTACATAAATTTAATTCTTGACCTTGGAAAAAACAGCTGACCAAACAACTCTCACCTTGATGTCAACGGCAGGAGTTTTTCATTCAAATTTTATTTAATGGACTTTAAATCTAAACTTTAAAGGGCGACATTTTAAGATGAGATTTATATTTGAACAACTACAATTCTCTTTTCATTTATTAAGATCCCCATTAGCTCCATAAAGATATGCACACCATATTAAAGGTAGCCTGTAGAGTTTCTAACCACTAGGGGTGCTACGGATCACTGAGTGGGTCCTTTTTGAGTGGTGTCATTCACATCCTGTGTTTGGTTTCACGCTATTTCAGTGATCGTCATGTGGTGGCAGTAACAGCTATGGTTGAGTCAAATACTTGAGTAAAATGAGGCAATACGTTCTCATCCCAACTCATCAAATATTGACACTTTGCCAGTGGACCTACACGTCAAAATATGATGCCCTAGGTACCCTCCTGCGTCAGTTTTTTTTTTCCTCTGCAAGCTGCTTTGCAAATCATCTCCATCCCAGCTCCTCCTTTTTTTTCTGGTGTTTGTTATTGATGCTGCTCTGTTCTTTTCCTGGGGGGTCTTTGCTGCTGCTCGCCCTGCCTTACAGTGTGTTCACACCGGGCACAAGTAAAATATTCGCCTCGCTCTACTCGCGTGAGTTTGACCGCTGGAATATTTGTTTTTACTCGCGACATTCACGTGAGTCATTCGCGCGAGTAACAGTGTGTTCACACCGCTAGTAAATCAGACAAGTATGCCGGCCGGAAAGCAAGCTACATCGGTTGTGCTAACTGGGGCTAATGCTAGTGCTATCTTTGTTGATAGAAACGTACAGCCGATAGTTGGAATCAATTTTCAAAACTTACCAGGCAGACCGACCTCCTCACTCACTTTCCTCCACGCCAGGTCTTTATTGGTCCGAAGCTTATAATTTGGGGATGTAACGTCATAAAGCTCAGGGTGGCCACTTGTCCTCCATTTTCGGAAAACAACGCAGGGCAGTTGTTGACCATTGAGGTCCATCCAGATGTGGCAGAGAAGTGTGTGAAGGCTACCTACGTTCTCCATAACCCAGACACTTGCAGTGAGGGCGAGCATCCCAGTGAAGTGGAGTCTGCATTGAATATTAGCACCAAAATAAATATCCATCTGTCTCCGGTGAGTTTTTTGCGTGTGAAAATCAATAAATATTCACTGTATCCACCAAGTCACATGTCGCCTGAATGAATGTTGTTTACTACAATGGCAGCAGCATGTCAGTGATGTCGGTGACGACAGGAAAATCTCAACGCTGATAGGCTGTCCTGACACAGCATCAATCAATCAATCAATCAATCAATCAATCAATCAATCAATCAATCAATCAAATTTATAAAGCCCAATATCACAAATCACAATTTGCCTCACAGGGCTTTACAGCATACAACATTCCTCTGTCCTTTGGACCCTCACAGCGGATAAGGAAAAACTCCCCAAAAAAAACCCTTTAACGGGGAAAAAAAACAGTAGAAACCTCAGGAAGAGCAACTGAGGAGGGATCCTTCTTCCAGGACGGACAGACGTGCAATAGATGTCGTACAGAACAGATCAACATAATAAATTAACAGTAATCCACATGACACAATGAGACAGAGAGAGAGAGAGAGAGAGAGAGAGAGAGACAGAGAGACAGAGAGAGAGATGCAGGTAATGACAGTAGCTTACAACAACATTATTGAAAGTAATAATATTATAGTTATAGTTCTGGCTACTGTGGTACAATATGTTGAAAGTATGTATTAATATCTGGCAGTATACATGTGTGACAATAATCATATGTGTATAATAACAGTAGAAGTATGACTAATGACTAATGATGGCAGCAGCAGCAGGAGGCATCTGGCAGGACCACGGCAGCAGCACAACCACACACGTCACGCTGTCCAGGCACCGCTGCGATATGAGTTAATCTGAGAGACAGTGGAGCACAAAGCGAATATTTCGCTCGAGTTCAATATTTTGAACTTGCGCGAAGAGGCGAATGACGCGAATTTTGCGTGTTCGCTCCATTTGCGTCATTTGCGTCGCGCCATTCACACTGCTGGCACAAATTTGCGTCTATTCGCGTCTTTACACTGACTTTGTATGTACTCTTATAGTGCGAAAAATTCGCCTCACGCCCGGTGTGAACACACTGTTAGGCTTTCCATGTAGGCGCCTGGAAGGGCAGGGAGGTTTGCTCTCTCTGCATTAGGCTTTTTGCGTAGGCGTAGGAAAAGCAAAGAGGCCCCAGAACAGAGCCATCCTGCCATATATAATACTGCAAATGGTAATAATTTACTTTGACTATAGTGGTCCTGACTCAAGTGCAGTTTCTGCTCATTACATGTTTACAGTCTTCAAAATAAACTTACAACAGATGTAAAACACTTGAATTTTTGGTTTACTTCCTGAGGTTTAGGCAACAATAGTCTGTGGTTAGGTTCGGAAAAAACATTATGATTTGGCTGAAAATAAGTACGGCTGTTACTGACATAATGTTACATCACTATATGTCACCAGCATTACATGCTACACTTCTGTTGTCAATAAAATAACTCGATTGAGTTTTGGTTTCACACTGGACATGAACAGTGGGCTCCCAGGTGAAAGTCTGAAGTTTGTTTGACCCATCCATCACCCCTCCCACCAACCCTATACTGCTTTTCTGTGTTGGCGCGATTTTATCATTTTCTTCTCATTCATTTATGCTGCTTTGCTGCTGTAAATCTTTCTTGCCTTTGCTCTCTGGGCCTCACACTGTGAAAGATCCTGGTAATTTCATACAAAAGTCAAGCTTTTTGGCCTCATGTGTCACTGAGCAACTTTCATAGGAATGAACGGGGCCCCGCAGGTAATGCTGTACTCACTCATCCCCAAGTAAAAGCAAAGTCAGTGAAGATGAAGACTGCTACCTGGCAAACGTGGGTGTAAACAATGCAGAATGTAACATATTTAGGAAAAAAATAGTTTTATGAGGGTAGAAATGTACTAAACTTGTTTGTTAGACAAAAAGGGCATCCAGTGTGTTTTGGTGAGAAACACTAAATAAATAATTTTGTTTGTTCAAAAGAAAACTCCATATGGCACCCTAAAAAATTCACGGTCCAACTCACCATAACACCAACTCACAATGTACAAAATGAAGTGAAAGAAAAAATATATGCATAATGAATAAGCTAAAGAAAAACACCCAACAAATAACTGCAAAACTAAAATACCTTGCTGATTTGATCGGAAACACGAGACCAGCTTCTAAATGGACCTTGAGGTGAGACTGTTAGTCAATATGTTTTTTTAATCAAATCTGTCAGTGTTGATAGATGCATGAACGAGGCTAATATCTGTATAATATTACTGCATGCATAACTGATTGATTACCCAGTACTGTTTACACCCAGCGCTGAGTATGAATACATTTTAAAGAGGAGATAAAAGCAACCTTCCTGGTAACTGCAGGCAACCCCCACTACTGAAAAAATGTCCAAACCAACTAATTTACACCTTGGAATGAATCAATGTGAGTTCACTCGTGAGATTGCAGTTGTCAATTGTGTTGACTTGCTGCTGGCTCAGTGCTTTTGCACTTTTTTTTCTTTTATGTGTCGTCCTCCTGACAATGTTTGTGCTTTTGGCAGATAAACAAGCAACAGAATACAGAATAAAACAAGATAAAGTGCCTCTTCAAGAGTAAAATGATATTTCTCTGCTTTTCCCCTCAATTCCTGCCCTCCTAGCATGGATGCAGACACACACACACAAATATACACACAAGCAGGCTGACACGCAGAAGATCTGAGGCATGAGAACTGCAAGGCAGGCAAAATATTCGCCTCTGGTCCTCTTCATCTTTGCTCCTCTCCCCAGCAGCACAGCTGAGTTCTGGATCTCACATCTGAGCAGCTGTAAAAAATTTGTTTTTTAGTCTTTTGACTAACTTAAAGCACAATTAGTTCCTCTGCAAAATAAACTGAAAAATGATTTTGATTAATGAGCAATGTTGTGGGGAAAATAAAAGCAGAGGCTTGTTTCATTTTAGGTTAAATAGGATCATGATGCAATATTTGCTCGGCGTTTTGCATTCTGATACTCTGAACTTATGGATTTTCATGGGTTCTTGAACAACATCATCCATACATAATTATTTTACTACAGTCTCTTTTCCCAAGAAAGCTATCAGTCCCTTTTAATATAGTCAGTCTGAAGGATTTGGGGATGTGTGACCGAGCACGTTGATCCTGAGGCTCCATGGAAACTACTCGGAGGACATATTTCTAAATGCCATAAATACAAACTCATCCAGGAAGAAAATAAACATCTGCATTTCTGTGTGAGGGTTTAAGTTAGACAGGACTTGAAGGTTGGCTCAGCAAGATCTGCACCAGAGTAAATGTCTAAGCAAAGGAGAGTTATATCTCCGTATTGGCCCTAACCAAATGTGATGCATGGAAGGCGCATACCTCAGCATCTCGTGAACAGCTCAATGAAAAATGCGGCGGAGTATCGTACAGAGTGAACCCACTGGGGAAAATGTAGAGCTAAAGTAATCAATTATCACACCTCCCAACACATTCCCATTGCAGAGGCCCCTTGATTATTTAAGGGAATTAGCTATCGATCAGCTAAGTGAGTCAGCGGGACAGCCACCAGCCAGCTAGCCGGTCAGCAACACCGTTGACTACACCCCTCCACCACTCATCAGCCTGCTCAAACAGGGGTGGTGAAGCACTTCCCACTTGGCACCTGACATCAGATGACTGGGGAGGAATGCAGAAATTAACAGGTACTAATTATGTATGGGAGGCAGGCAGGCTCAAATCAAGGTCAACAAATGTTGAGGAGGCATGGAAATCTCACGCCATATGCCATACTGCTGCAGTGAAGTGTGTGCTGAGCCGAGGCTCCGCATGCTCCCGGCTCATTATCACCATTATCATCCAGGTTGCCTATGTTCACACCAGAGCAATCAGCCACGGAGTTCAGTCATTAAAAGAATACATTGTGCTTTACACAAGTGCTCTCGCGGAACAATTTACAATAATGTACAGCATCACGCAAAGAGGCCGCCGTCCTCACAACATCCAATTATGCGTCCGGCCGAGCTGCTGCCAGTGCGAATCATCAGGGAGAAGACTCACAGCGTCTGGGTTTTGATGGTTTTTATTTGTGGGAATCCAAATAATTCACAGTCTTTCTGAAAATAGACATTATTATTATTATTATTACAAAGGCAATGAAGATGAAATGAAAAATGTTTACAATGAAACTCTGCAACAACAATGTGCGGAGGAGACGATATTAGTGACTGACACTTGAGCGAGTGTAACTTTGTTGATCATTAAGTGCACAAACTATTTTGTGCGCAAGTGGATCACATACAGTGAGTTATGTTTACAGAAAATAACTTTAGTTTCAATTAGCTGTGTTGCGGCAAACTGAAGTTCTCAATCTTTCTGACATTAAGGATTAGGTGCATGAAGCTCTTTCTTGTTCATGCTCATTATGAACAAGAACAGTTCACATTAGCACTTTAACAAATGACTGTGATGTAAAAAGCGTTGCTGTTAGTGAACAGAGAACGCACGCCCAGAACTTTTCAGCCTGTTTTAGCTCATTTTCAATTTTATTTATAAAGCCCAATACCACAAATCACACTTTGCCTCAGAGGGCTTTGCAGCATATGACATCCCTCTATCATTGAACCTTCACAGCAGATAAGGAAAACTCCCCATTAGGATTGTACATAATGTTGGATATTGGGAACACACAAACATGCATTGAAATTTGGGGACTTGGTTAAATTCATAACAGTACAAATTGTAACAACTAGTGAACCAGGTGAGAGTGCACTCAAATGCACGACTCTGGAGACAGTTCAGTTAACTTAACAGTCTTTACTAGTCATACGGTAGGTCCAGTACACAGAAGGACAGTCAGTGGAGGCAAACAAATCCAATAGGGATGATGCAGAGGCAGAGTCAATCAACAGACTAAATCCAAAAAACCAAGAAAAGGACACAGGGAAACAAAAGCCTGGAACGCTAGACACACAGGGAGCTAAGACGAACTGGCACTGAGAGAAAACAAGACACACACTAAATACCTTGGTGAGGGGAAGGATAACGAGACACAGGTGAGGCTAATCAGGGCGGGACAGACAATTAGACACAGGTGAGGTCGTCAAAAGGGAGGGAAACCACACTGAAATCAGAGGAAAAAAGTAAAACAGGAAACAACATGAATGAATGAAATAAAAAACATAACCCAAGAAACTTGAGCTGTGACACAAGTAATGTACAAAGCAAGAAGTAATCTACTTCTGGGCAATACTTAGAAAATGTTTTGTGACAGGGATATTATTTAAAGAGGCAACAGACAGCATCTTTTCCTAAATATATCATTATGAAAATAATGTGGGTTGCACAGGGTAGTATACACAGTAAAATTAGACTATCAGCGTTTACATAGGTTACTTAATGGCTTTGCAATCTTTGTAATAAGCTTCTGCCACCGGTGCCGAAATTTCACAGAAAAAAATTCTGTTTTACGGCAGGAAATGCGTCATGTATTGCCAAACTGGTCGGTCAGCCAATCACGGACTGGAGCTGGTCCTTAGGAGGAGTTGGGCATGAGATAGTTGAGTCACGAGCACAATGGCAGACGGACACAGTTTGGAAACAAGTGAAAAAAGGCCTAGCGAAAGAAAACGAGCTCCTCTGTCTGAGAAGAGCAAAAATGAGAGTGATAAAAGAAGAGGCTTCAAAACCGATGTCCAGTTAGCTTTTTCTAATGGATCAGTAAGTAACACGGCTAAATGTTAGCTAGACCAGAGAGGACTGTACTGTACTGGCTGCTAGTTCATTCCTAGCTGGCCAGCATCGCAAATCGCCGCAACCAGGGAGCGGGTAGCGAGTGTTGGTCGGCTGACATCCTCGTTGCCATTCTACGGCAGCCCTCGGACAGTGATACCCCCCTCCCTTCCTTCTGTTCTCTTCTCAAGTTACGCCCAGCTAAGTGAACACCGGACTTTGTTTCCCATTCAATTTGAGCTCCAACCGGCCGCACCGTTTCCATACGGTACTGTTTATTCTAGAATGGGGACTGTTTACATGTGCATATTGGTATAATTCCACTGTGTCTACTGTTGTTTGTACTGATATTGTACATATTGGTATCATTTACTGTGATACTGTGAGCTGTTTGTACTGGTACTGTGCATTCTGGTATAAATATTTGCATTACTATTTGTTTTTTCTTCAGATAAATCTGATAATTATTGCTCGGTCTCTTAACTCATTTATTTAGTAGAGTGTCCACACACCTTCTCATTCTACATATACATAGAGGTATACTGGTGGCTTTACAGCCTACATTTTATTTAATTTAGAGAGTCTAATAGAGTCATATTATTGATTATCTCTGATCCCCACGGTCAATTTGGTTGTTGTGACAGTGCGAGCAACACCGTTGACGCTAGGTGGCGCCAAGCTAAAAAATTAAATCAAAAAAGGTGCCATGTCATAATTCCGACATCCCATTATTCTGAAAATTACCCATCGTTCAGAAATCTCAGTGTTTCGACATCCCATTGGTCCGACCATATTAAACCCATTGTTCCGAAGTCCTGTTGTTCTGAAATCTCAATGTCGAATGCAAAAAGTAAAAGAAAAAGCAAGCAGCAAGGGAAAGAGAGACCGTCTTGTCGTATTGTTTACTGTTGCCATGACGACAACGGTCACCCTGTTTTGAGGAAGTAGAAACGATGTTGAAAGTTATAATTTTAACCTGATCTTTTCCTAACCTTAACCAAGCAGTTCTTGTGCCTTAAACTTACAGACCTTAACCATGAAACAGTTATTTTGTAACAATGAAAAATGAGATTTCGGAACAACAGGACTTTGTAACAGTGGGTTTAATATGGTCGGAACAATGGGTCATTTTCGGAATAATGGGATGTTGAGCGGACCCCATCTAAAATAACACTGTGCTTGTGCAACCTTGAAAAGTCTGTATTTCAGTATGTAATGTTGGTTTATGGAGCTAAAGGGAAGTTATAGAGCACTTTAAAAAAGATGTACAGACACAATATTTTCAGGGGGTGATGCTGATGGGTTGGTTTATTTATATATTTGAGCTTGTTTGAGGGGATTTGTACATTTACAGTAATATCTAAGAATGTGGTTTATTTATCTGTAATAATGGTTGTAAATTAGTTTGGGATAGTTGTTGACAATTTTTAAATGAGACATGAATACTGAGAAGGGGTTGGATTATATAAGTACACACTTCTTCCTACTCTTTTTCAAGCATGTCTGTTGATGTTTTGTTGTGTTTTTATTTTTTGTTTTGCTCGAAATAAAGTCATTCATTCAGGATGGACAGACGTGCAATAGATGCACAGAGCAGATTCATAGTAAATTTACAGTGATCTGTATGAAAATGATATGACATTAACAGATTATATGTTATAAGTATTTATTAATATATGACAGTATATGTACGTGACAAATATAATCATATGTGTATAATAACAGTAGAAGTATGACTAATAATGACAGCAGCAGTAGGAGGCATCAGGCAGCACCACAGCAGCAGCACAACTACGACTCACGATCCAAGCGTAGCTGCGATTCGAAGGAACCTGCGAGACAGTGGAGCACAAAGGCTCCGGAGAGGAAGCAGAGTCGGTGACATGCAGTAGTAGCAGAGTAGTGGAGACAGTGTCTGCCTCCAGAAGTGAAACAGGAAGATGGTTCCACAGAAGAACCTGAGAGCTTAAGGCTCTGGCTCCCGTTCTACTTCTGGAGGTGTTAGGTACCACAAGTTTGGGTTTGATATTGATGATTGAGGTTCAATCCGAGCTCTTCTCATCATCTCCCCAGAAATGCACATTCACTTTATATACATAGCTGTCAATTATGACCTCAACTCCTCTTCTATTATAGCAACAAATAACTAATCATTACCAAACATATCAGGAAAATGAACCCTTAAACATCAGCATGATAAGAACTACCTAAAATGACAGAAACCACCACTGGGAAAAACTGGCCCGTGTCCCATCCACTTACATGGAGAGGGTGGGCACTGTGACCTATATTGCAGCCAGACACCTGAGAGCGAATAACATGTTTTGGCTCCACTTTTGGGGGGCTGTCATGCCGTCCATCTTTATTACACAGTCTATGGCTCTGACACACAAATTCTTGCTGCTCATCAGATCAAACTGTCTGTGCTGAACTTTGAGGGAACAGAGAGACCTCAGGAGTCTAAAATGGAGAAGGATTTTATATTAGCTGTGTGTTGTACCTTCCATTTTCTGCACGGCGAGACCATAAACTGCCCCACGAAATAGATGCTGCACGGTGACACATGAATAGATGGTACCAGCAGCACGCACATACGGTATGTTCACTTGGATTTATAGCAGCAGAGTCAGCAAGCCTTGTGTGTGTAAACGGTGTATATATGGTATGATTAATAATGTGTAATATGACAAAGGAACGACCTTTAGTGATTGTCTGTATTAATATGGAAGTCTAATAGAATCATAATATAGTAATGCATAATGTAATTTAATGATGATGTAGTGTTGTCATGACTTGCTAACTGGGACTTCAGACTTCCATTACCTGCAAAGCAGATCTGATAAACCCATGACAGTGCATTAAATGGCAGCCAAAAAACAACAAGCTGGTTAAGAAAGTTAAACATCTAGCAGCAATGAACAAGATGTTTCTCTCAGGACCAGAGCTCAGAGGAGAGCAAATGCTGGACATGTGTTTCTCAGCAGTGGTGTAAGGAAGTTAGGACAGGCCTTAGGGCACGCTATTGTGCATGTAATGTCTTGACACAATTAGAGACTTGACACTGGGCAACATCAACAAACATATTACCCAGCAATCATCTTTGTATATCTGACAAAAATATTAAAGAAGGTGAGAAATTATTGATTTAATTGAAAAGTTTTTATAGGTTTTATAGCTTATATGGAAAAAGCATATAAATTATCCTCGATAGCCACTGACTATTTCAAAATAGCCTTTAGTGGACAAAATTAATGCAGAGTGAATAATTACACATTATTTCCCACACTTCCAAAGTCTTTCCAGTTTCCTACAACACGTTTCCATGGTGACCAGCATAAATTGTCCTCTAGCATGATTGACTCATAAGTCAGTCTTTAGACACTTTGCTTAACTAAAGACTGGTGTCTTTCTCCCTGATTTTGTGTTTAGATGGGCGGATACAATTTCAGAGTTTAAAAAAACTCCCTACGTTGCAGAACCAATAGTAAATCCGCAGGGCGGTCCTTCGGTGGCTTGTTGAACTCTTGTGGTCGTAAACATAGTCCGACTGCGTTAAAAGTTTTAAACAAAGTCGCTGTAAGTCCTTCATTTCCACAATATTGTGGACTGAGCACACGTTTGATAAAACGGAGTTAAATCTCTCGGCATCCATTTTCAAGCTCTCTGTGTGTTTGTGTCCTTGCGGACGAGAAAAGGGGGAGTGCACATTTCCGGGAGGGCGTGTACTTTTCAAAAATGCAAGCGGCATTGCTTTGTTGCTGGCCGTTTTCTCCGGTGTGTTAAACACACTTTAGAAAGGAGTGTCCCCAGACTATCAGAAGGCGGAGATCTCTGATCGTCTGGTGGCAAGACTACTAGCATAATAGTGCTCCAACACACCAAGCAGACGATCAGCTGTTGATCAATATTGGGCTATTGATTAGCGTTTGTTGCTCTGGTTTTTGTGGCGTGTCCTACACAGTTGACATTAGTCGGCTTTTGTCAGCATTTTTTGGCAGATTCCACATGTTGAATTGGTACAGGATCCAGTGGAGCCCGTCAGTGGGAAATCTCACACGCAGTTCAGCTGTTTGGTGCACAAGAAGAGAAATGGAAGGAAAGCAAACCAACGACTAAACTGAAAAAGGCATGGGATCCAAACAAGCTTGTTATTCTGGGTAACATTATTTATTGTATGCCTACACGCTGGATTTAGCCGTTCCTGGAAGTATTATGTTTTCAGGTTGTCCGTCTATCCATCCCATTCTTGTTAGTTTCATAAGAACGCCTCAGTGGAATTACTTCAAATTTGGCACAAACGTCCACTTGGACTCAACAATAATCTTACTAGATTTTGGTTATCAAACATGGAAGGTCAAGGTCTATGTGACCTCATCTGTCTCATATCTTGTGATATCTCAAGAATACCCTGAGGGAATTTCTTCAAATTTGGCACAAACGTTCAATTGGACTCTGATGAACTGATTACATTCAGTGGTCAAGGGTCAAGGTCACTGTGACCTTGTGTCGCAGTCTCGTGAACATGATACCACAAGAACACATTTAGGGAATTTATTCAAATTTGGCCCAAACGCTTACTTGGACTCACTGATGAACTGATAAGATGTTGGTGGTCAAAGGTCAAGGTCAGTGTAGAATTAGAATTTATTTCGTTCTGCAAAATAAAATAAGAATATCATGTATTAATCTACAAATTCATGTAAAGTGACAGCCTTTCATAGAAAATGGCAGATACTTAAATAATACAGTGCAAAACATTACAATAAAGTAATTTAATATAACTTAGACACTTCACAAAACATGTTTTTGGTCATGACTCAATAATTCATACACTTATTATGACAAAATATCATAATAAGTGTATAATATTGCAGAGGTATACAACCCTGAGGTTGTAATTCTAGTTTAGCCATTGAGCGGTTTGTACTTGTTTATGTTCTTGCTTGCTTACATTGTGTTGTGTTGTTAATGTGCTAAGTGGCTAACTAGCATCTTGAATCCATCCTGTCTGTCTTTCCATTTTTAAATGACGACTAGAGACTACCACTGCCTGCTGGTGTTGATAGTTATCTAATCCCACCCAGGTGCAGAATGTTCGTACTAGTTGGCCGCTGGCCGTAGTCTTTGGGGTGTGTTCAGTGTAACTTTCTGGCCACGATACAGTGTGAGGCAATGTAACAGTCACCCTTTGTCGCCACAAGTTCTTTGATGTCCGTTTGATGTGTCTGGGTCTTTAGTCAAACCAACTTTTCCAATCCAGAGGTGGCAGCAGTGTCAGCTGGTTTTTATGCTTCTCCGACCCCTTGTGCCTAATAACTGATCGGTGCAGCTTTAACAACGTTCATAGCCCGAGATGCTTTGTGATTCCTTTGCTGATACTCCCAGGCAGAAATGTCTGAGACAGGCAGCAGCCAGGCTCCATTTATCATTTGAATGCTGAGAGCTCGTCCTGTGTGGCAAAGGCCCGCACAGACAACACTCTGAGCTGATTGCAAAGCAGCCACTGCAGCAGCTGCTGACACTATGAGACGAACATGATGTCTCGTAGCGTGGCCACATATCCTGAGCAGTAGGCATTCACGTGAGCAGTTGCGGCTAATTAGGGTTTGATAGTTTTATTTTAAGAATCACTCGGCTGTATCCAGGCCAGAGAGCTCAAATTTCACAGATAAAGTGTGTGACAAACGTGATTACAGCTTCTACTACAGGTGGTCATAAAATCACTTCCTTTATAACACTGGCCCTGCATGACTGGAAATAAATACACACTCTTATTGAGGTGCTCTTGTGGTTGGAGGTGCCACACAGTTTACAATCAGTGTTCACACCACGCTTTTATCGATAATTGATGTCCTGCATTATTACCTCCTTTCAGTGCCATTAAGAGATCCTGGGTGTCAGTCGTGTGTGTCTGTTGGTCCCACTGCTCCTGCGGTGCGTATCATGCTGTGGCTGAGACGAGAAGCTGATTAAAATCTGCCACAGCCCAGTGCACCGAGGACACTCACAGTTATTTGGGGTCTGCAATGCAGAGGATGGTACTTCTTCTCCCCCTTTCTCTCGCCACCATCAAACCAATCTCACCTTGTTTGCCACTTTTTCCTCCCACTGTATTCATGTGACTGTAACGAAAGTAGGGGACAGAAATGTCTTTGAAGGACTTCAAAGTGGGAACTGAAGAGGCCGAATCTAAAAAGACTTAAGACAGGTATATCTAGACACACAGGCAAACACCAGAGCAATTTTTCCTGAGACAGGATGTGATTACATGCTACATTACAATGCAACTCATTACTGCTTATGGCGAATTAATTACATGCCTCTCAGCTGAACTAAATTAAAACCTGGTTGCTTGTGATACTCAACAGAGAGACCGATGAACAAGGCTATTTTTGATAATTCACAGTGTAAAAACCAAAGGCTGGTAGAAAAGCTTTAGGCGTTAATTACACTGTGTGAACAAAGTGTGTTGTTTACTCACCTTTCACAAAGTTGTTGCAGAAAACAGTTACATTTGATAGCTGTCAGTCTTTCCCCTGTTTCCCTCAGTACTTTCTACCTTTACCCAAATCACAGCCTCTTCTGTAGCTCAGTTTTTGTTTTTCCTAAAGCAACATGACTTGATTTTTTTGGCAACTTGGGGACAACTGAGCACCCTGTAAGCAGGAACAGAGCGACATTAGGATTCATGTTTGTGATCACCTGATCAGTTTAAGCACAGTATTCACTCTCCTTTTATCCCTGGCCTGGTCCAAGTGTCTGAGAGAGATACCCAACACGTTCTCATCCCAAGCTGTAACATATCACTGCTTTGTCTACATATTATGAGCTAGGTATCCTCCTGTGTCTGTTGATGCATGCGACGCCACAATGGGAAGTCAACAAAATCACATGGTTAGATTTAGGTGACAAAAGCACATGGTTCGGTTTAGAGAGAAACATCATATAGGAAGTGAAAATCCAAGGTTTGTTGGCCCCAAACCAAACCAAAAAACTAAAACCAAACACAGCAGTACACATCAGCAGACAACAGTCACATCAGTGGACTCATTTTCATAATCGTCAGCAAGCTAGTTTGAAAGATGGAAATTCTTACTTTAGGCGGCTATAAATATTCCCATTACTTTGATTTTGTCTGGAGGAAAGATGACAAGAACATTGTTGCTGCAGGTAGTCACATAAAAACTCTTTCCACTGTGAAAAACACGTCCTCAAACCTCCGGTCTAAAACACCTCAGCTACTATGACTGACAGCACAACAACTTGAAGCTCCAGGAAATACACCCCACCGAAGGTAAGCTCTCCTGAGCCACCGATGTCTGCTGTAGCGCTACATTGGCTAAACAACCAAAACTGGATTTTAATCATGGCCATCTGCAGGCTACAGAGACGTATTGAAGCTTGTGGCGGGATTTGTTGTGGATGAAATATTGCTCCATGAGTGACTCTCTGTCTTTGAGGCAGAGCTTTGGTAAAATACCGGTCACAGGCAGCAGAAAACCCCCAGGTTAGAAAAAAAATAATAATAATAATTTGCATGCTGTCTAGCCTCAGCCACATTTACCAGCAATTACCCTGACATTCACACAGAGGCACACACCAGAATTTTAGGAGATGCGCAGCTACCAATTTTAAGGGGCGTAATGGAAAAGTAATAAAACAGAAGTGTGTCGAATGACTGTTGGGAGGGAGTAATAAGTAAAGTTATTACTTTTGAAAGGAGTAACAAGTTATGAGTAATATATTACATTTTTAGAGTAACGAGCCCAACACTGGCGAGGATGTACCGAAAAATGACCCAAAGTTCACATGGTTCTGAACACTGGTGTCCTGGAGGAGACCCGCAGGAAGGTCTTCACTCCTGTCAGCACTTTGGTCACGTGCAAATTAGCTGTAGAAAGTAACTCTGAAGTGCCTGATGTGTAGGTGACTCTGAGGGTATGTAAACACACAGTATATGCACCCATACATCAATTCCTCTGTCAATGAACTGCGTGTAACTGAGGTCAATAAATCAGCATACTGTGAGCAGCTCAGCAGCACACTACAAACAATCAGCATAATAAGGGACAAATTCTGGTGACAATGTACCCTTAAATTTGGGCGTGTAACTGTAATTTATGGCACTTAGGAGCTTCAGAGTGACTGTATTAATCGCTCATGAATACTCATGAATTATTTGTGGCACGCCCTCAGGACAGTGTGCCAGCTTGAACAAAAATATTCAAAATAGGACCAGAATGAGTCCTGCTAATTGCCATTTCAACTTGAAAAAACACATCCTTAATTCGGCATTTATAAACCGTGGAGGAGATTTTCACAGCTGTGTGAGAGCTACTGTACCTGAATAGTGACTGAACTCTTAAATCAGCTTTAATTATGTGTTAATCCATCAGGTCACTCATGTTGCAGCTGTAGAAAAATAATCACAGCGAGTGCTAATTTGGAAAAAGAGAATTTAAATTTGGCAAAAAAGTACATAAATTGAATAACGAGATGATAATAAAAAAAAACAAACACAGAGTACTGCTAACTCACAATGCCATAAACATGAAGAACAAGCTGAGTAAAACATTGTATATGCAAAAATGTGCTGTAATCTACATTCCTCTGTCAAACTCAGCCTTGGGGAAAAAAACCTCACCTCAGAATCTAAAATGCATTAAACTCTCATGTATGTACCTTAAACTAAACTGAATAAATGTTATATTCTTGGTTCCTTTTGACATCTTTTTCTTTGCTTTTGCGTGTAAAGCTGCAGTGAATCCTTTTTTGGCCACCTGGGGGCGCCAAAGTTAGCTGTAAACACATCTGACATATTACCACCTTATAAAGTTGTTATGCTGCGTTCACATGGAATCAGGGAGATGGTGGACAGCAAGACAAATGTAGCCTAATTTTAGTGGACGAGAGCAGGAAGAAAAATTTAGAGAGAATACTGACAACAATAAGTATAGACAGCTTTGCCGCTCAAAGTTAAAATATTTGAAATTTTTACCATCCTCTGCGACGGAATTTAAAACCAGATGTTACATAGCCCCGTCACACAAGATGAAAACACAGGCAATCTGGAAAAGTACTATACATAAAATAATAAACATAGTTATTTTACTTAATATATTTGTCACAGCCAGTCGTAGTTTTCTTTGTGTATCTGTTAATGTATGTATTGTATATTGTGTATGTATGTTAAGTAAGCCAAGCTGGGGGCTTGGCTTACTTAATGTTCGGGTCGGCCGAGGATCGATGCTGCCAGCCGGTGGCTTTCCTTCTAGTTCTTCTGATTGAGAAAACGCTGTGTTCTGTATGTGTGTTTGTGCTTGGTACAGTGAACCATTTCATAATTATTAATCATGTTGCTTAACGCCAGGTTGGCTGTTGTCAGTACCCGCCATATTGTTTGCTGTTTAGACCGTTCGTGTGTGTGTTAGCTTCATGCTAGCCCTGCTCTGTGCTAACCACGCTTAAAAAGCATTGCACTTTTACTTGGCACAAAGCCATAGGGGTGAACTGCCATCTTTTTTCATCTGTTTTTGTTTGGTTTATGGAGTCAGGCTTAGCACTGTATTTTTGTTTGCTTCTTTTGTTTGTAGGGCCTTGGCAGCTCTCTGGGGGAAGAAAGGTGTGTTTTTCTTTGTATTTTGAATCACCCTGAAGTCCTTGCTTCATATTGTGTATGAATTTCTTACTAACCTGTGTTTAACAGAAAACTATTTGTTGTGTAATCAACTCTCAGATCCATTGTATTAGCAATAAATTGCTCACTGTTGTTCATACAGACACGCTCTTTGTTTCACTTTTTATGTTACGCTCTGAAACCTCTGTGGTCATCACTGTCCTCTTACAACAGGACCAGCTGGATGGCAAAACAGTACAATATTTAAAAGGTCATTGGAATTAAAAAAAATCATTGACCATGCCAAAAGAGTTGAATGAGGAAAAAAGAGGGGTTAATTCTGGCTTTACTGGCAGAAGGATACAGTATGTGTCAGGTTGCCTATATACTTAAAATTTCAAAGATAGTTGTTCAAAAGAACAAGGTTGAGCAGCAGACACTGGGGACACAAAGCTACAGACCAGCACAGGGTGAAAGCAACTCACCACTCACCGGGATGAAGGCCAACTTATTTGAATGTCCCTACACAATCATAGGATGACATCAAGTGACCTACAAAAAAATACTGTACAGTAGCTGTGGGGTGAAGTGCACGGCAAGCTCCTAGAGACAGGGATGAATAAAAGCCCATCATAAATGAGAAGCAAAGAGGAGCCAGACTGCCTTTATACAAAAGACCATTTGGACCTTGCACAACTGGAGTCACGTCATCTTCTCAAATGAGTCCAATTTTCAGCTTTGCCCACCACCTGGTCGTGTAATGGTTAGACGGACACCTGGAGGGGCCTACAGGCCACAATGTCTCGCACACACTTTGAAATTTGATGGAGGATTGGGAGTGATCTGGGGGTAATTCAGCAAGGCTGGAATTGGACAGATTTGTCTTTGTGAAGGACACATGAATCAAACCCTGTACAAAGTTATACTGCCTCCTTCTGCTCTGACAATGTTCCCTAACTCTGAGGATTGTTTGTTCCAGCAGGACAATGCTCCATTACACAGCCAGGTCAGTCAAGGTGTGGATGGAAAGACAACCGCATCAAATCCTGTCATAGCCAGCTCAATCTCCAGACCTGAACCCCACTGAAAACCTTTGGATTGTGATCAAGAGGAAGATGGATGGTCACAAGGCATCGAACAAAGCCAAGCTGCTTGAATTTTTGCACCAGGAGTGGCATGAAGTCGCCCAGCAGGAATGTGAAAGACGGTGAAGAGCATGCCTGAAAGCTGTGATTAGAAATCAGGGTTATTCCACTGAATACCGATTTCTGGACTCTTCCTAAGTTAAAACTTTGTGCTGTTTAACCCTTTGAAGCCTGGATCGACATCATTTTTCTTGTGCTGCTTTCAGACACCTTTTGCAAGTATTTAAACATTTAAACCCTGAGCTAACTGATGATTTCTTTCAAAAACATGGGAAAAAAGACAATGAGCAACTTGTTAAGAAATGTCCCACAAATTGCAAAAAGTCAAGAAAAATAGAAAATTATATAAAAAAATAAAAAGTATGGGGAAAAAGTATTTATAATTATTATTATTATTGTTACATTTTAAAATTAAGTCACAGAATTATTTCTTTAATTTCACGCATTCTTTCCAGGTCATCTCCTTTTTTTGAAAATAATTTTCTTGTTTTGAATTTTCTCTAATAATTTCTTTAAAACATTATTTTTCTATTAAATTTCTATTTCTTAAAAATGACTATATAAACACATAGGGAAAAATATAGGGGAAAAATGTATTTATAAGTATTATTATTAAATATTCAAAGTAATGGTACAGAATTATTATAATTTTTAAGCATTTATTCCAGGTAATTTCCTTATTTGTTTGTTTGCTTATTTTTAACGTTTATTTTCTTGTTTTTAATTTTCCCTTTTTACTAATTTATTACAATTTTTTTGGGTAATTTTTTCATTGCTCATTGCCTTCTTCTCACATATTTTATAATTCTAATTACGTCTTTGTATTCTGAAACACACAATCTTTTTTGTTATTTTTTAGTTGTCATTTTTTGCAAATAAATGCTGTAAATAACTTTTTTTTCTTGTTTTATTATAGAGTAAAACAAAAATGTTCCTTTTACTTGGGCACCTGTCTATAAATAGTCAAACCAGAGAAATCATTTTGCAGCAGTCTCTTAGCTGTACGTATGATTTTACCAAATTGTGGTTCATGATTTTTAGAAACCTCAAACTACTGTAGGGGAAATAAACAGAGAGAACTGGATTCTAAGGGGTTAAACACTGCATGTTTGTCATTATAAGTGACATCATTAACATTGCACTTAGTCCTTTGGTTCATTGTCAATATGAAAAACTTTAGTGTCAAACAATCATGTCTTTTTTCTTCCTCATGTTTTGAGGTATATTGTACCTCAACATACTGCACACACTCATGTCCACACTGTGTCCCATTAGTTACTGTCCTCTGAGAAATGCACACTCCTCTCTGTTTGCCACAGACGAGCAGAGAGGACAACATCTCCACTGCTCATTTTGCACGGCAGTGTGGAAGAAACACAGGCTTTCCATACTAAATCTATATCGAGCTCTTTGTGTGCATTGCTAACCCAGCCAGTGGTACACTGCTGTCAAGACAGAGCCTGCTCCTGCTGGATTGTACACGCTTTCTCCGAGATCCAAGACTCTTTATTTCCATAGCAACCAAAGCATCAAATTTGGTTTGCAGAAATCAACAGGAAAACAACATAAGAATAAGATACAGACTCAACATATGTGCTATGTGTCAACTGGGCTTACAGGAAGAGGAGATTTAAGTAAAATGCCTCCAGAAGACTGTTATGCATCATGGTGTTCATTTAAAATCATCAAGAGGAGTCTGTAGAGAGTGTGCAGAGCTCTTAGGTTGTGTATTCATACTCTTAAAGTTGCAATTAGATAAAGAACACATCTCTTTAACACTGTCAGCTCATTTTCACTGCTGTATAGCTACTGCATGGAAAATCTGACTTAATGATAAAGACTGTAATTGAAAGTATGGGCCTGTCCATTGCTGTGTTGACAAACAGACAATTTGGTCTCTATTTGAGCCTTTGTCTATTTATAGAGGCTGTTATATGCTCAGTACTGTGGACCCTGTTTACTTCAATGCATGGAGAATGGTCACCTTTTTTTTGGATTCTGCGTTTAACATGGAGGCACATCAGAAAAACAAAGTCTATCCATCCATTTTTATTCGCTTAACCGGGACTGGGTTGCGGGGGCAGCAGACAGCACTCCAGTCGTCCCTCTCCCCAGCAACACTTTCCAGCTCCTCCTGAGAGACCCCAAGGTGTTCCCCGACCAGATGAGATATGTAATCCCTCCAACGTGTTCTGGGTCTGCCCGGGGCCTCCTACCAGTGGGACATGCCTGGAATATCTCTAACGAGAGGCGCCCAAAAGGATCCTGATCAGATGCCTGAACCACCTCAACTGACCCCTTTCGACGCGAAGGAGCAGCGGCTCTACTCCGAGCTCCCTCTAGAGGTCCAAGCTCCTCACCCTATCTCTAAAGCTGAGCCCAGACACCCCACGTAGGAAACTCATTTTGGCCGCTTGTGTCCACTATCTAATTCTTTCGGTCACTACCGGGAGGTCATGACCATAGGTGAGAGTTGGGACGTAGATGGACCAGTAAATCGCAAGCTTCTGACTCAGCTCCCTCTTCACCATGACCATCTGGCGCAGCGCCCACATCACTGCAGACCCAATTCATCTCACGCTCCATTCTACCCTCACTTGTGAACAAGAACCTGACATACTTGAACTTGAACTCCCTCTCTTGAGGCAGTAACTTTCTCCCAACCCAGAGAGGGCAATCCACCGGTTTCCGGCAAAGATTTGGAGGTGCTGACTCATCCTGACCGCTTCACACTCAGCTGCAAACTGCCCCAGTGCATGCTGGAGGTCACGGTGTGAAGAAGCCAACAGAACCACATCATCTGCGAAAAGCAGAGATGCAATTCTTCGGTTCCCAAACCTTCATTCCCCCCCCGCCCCCCGCCCCCCCGTCTGCGCCTTGAGAAAAACAAAGTTTTCTTCACAAGTTCAACGTAACACACACTATGACTAACTGATAAACAAATGGCTGTTTTGTGGGTGAAGTATTCCTTTAAAAAGATGCTGGGCTGTCCTAACTGATATCCCATTATTTTACACTTTCCAGCAATCCTTTTACTGTGTCCTGCCCCAGATATCCTCCTTTTACAGCAGATACATCAAACAGTGAGGCAGCCCAACTGCCTGAGAAAAGAGACATTTTATTGTGACTTAGCATATCTGCCCCTCTGGCTTGCACTTGCTGTTGCATTCTTGACAAGGAATCATTTTATAATTGTTGTAAGATAGATTTCAGCCATGTCGGTACCAGCAAACATGCTCTGCTTACATCAACTTAAATTGGTCTGTCTTGGAAGAATCGTCTGAATCTCCAGAAGGGACATGAGGCTGTGTTTTCACCCAAAATCCTGTTGACAAGTTGGGGAAAACACTTGTGATATCTGCAGCCCTCCTGGCATGTAAGCTACAGTCTCTCTCTCTCCTTTTTTTTTTTTTTTTTTACTCATACAGAGAAAAGAGACAGTGCATCAGTACAAATAATTACTAATGTCCCATGAGACCAGGCGGTATGTGGATATGAATATTATACATCTTGTTTATCAGGTGAAAAGGTTTAAAGGTACATAGAGTACATTAGTGATTTAAATTCAACAAAAAGAAAATAGAGCAAAAACAAATTGTACTATTCATCTGTCATATCCAACAGATACAGATGTCTGGCAGACATTTTCAGGATCCATCCTAACTTGAGGACTACATTAATACATAATATATATTTAATTTTTGAGCTAATCAATTTGAACTCAAAAGCTCCTCAGATTTACATAGAATTTGTGCTGTTTGGTCATGGACTTTCCACCTCCACAAATGACATGCAAGGTACTCTGGGTGTGTTGGTTGCTGACGTTCTGGGATGCTGTGTCAAGTTCTGCCTGTTACATGGATTGTGTGTTTTCAAAATACATTTTCGTTTTCACAGGAAATGTGCAGTTTGTATACAGTCTCCTTCAAAATAAATGCACTTCGTCGGTACAAAACTGCGAAACTAAGGGTTCACATGTGACACCTACGACTCTGCAAGCGTTCACACCCACACAGGGTTTATAGCCTGCAACTTCGTACCAGTCATTTAGAAGTGAAGAAGCTTCTTGGATGAGAGGCGAAACGTCTTCAAGAAACGCAAGCAAGTCCAGGTGCCTACGATATAGCACTTATGAACACTGCAAACTAACATTTTTTTCCTTCAACAACACGTTACAACACTCGCACATGGTTGGGTTTAGTAAAAAAGAACAGGGTTTGGCTTTACAATCATACAGGAAGTAAACACCAGTCTCCCGGGTGAAAGTCTGTGGTTATTGAACCCATCCACCACCACTCCCACCCGGCCTACTTGGATTTCTGCTGCCTAAACTTTTGTTGTTGTCACAATGCGTTACCTCCTGACGCCGCCAGGCGCCGTTAAACAAAAACGGTGACTGGCCACATATTTACATAAAAGGATGGGTTTTTTTTGCTGGTATCTGATGCCTGAAGTCACTGAACAAGCAGCAGTTTTTGATTACTTCAAAGTGAGACTGAGGTGCTCTGTGACGAGTTAAACAGCATTAGAAAAACATTGATTTTAAACGTTAAACTGCTTTATTCATTGCATTTACCAATTAAATCACTGGGTCTGTTTGTTCTGGAGAGAAAGAGACCTTTGTGAATAAAGCGTCTCCCGGTTAAAACCTCCTGAACCGGAGGACAAAAAATGTGAGCACACATTAGCAGGTGTAAAGGCCCGAACATACTCGGGTGTACTATAAGTGGAACGGACTCCGCGAGGAATGTCCGCAGTCATTCGGGCTTTCACAGTCGAGCGCACTTCCGCGTTGTAGTTTCCTGTAAAAATGTCCATGAAAAATCCCTGCGATGTGAAAAATACATGCCGAGCAGTCACTGGTGCGCGGAGCGGAGTCCGTGCGGTCGTAGAATCTGAGCTTTGCGCGCACAGGGCTTGCGGACGTCCGCTTTGAGTCTGCCAGACGAGTATGTTCGGGCCTTAAAGCTGGCAGCCCTTTTCCAACATGCCAAACAGCATTGCAGAAACACTGATTTGTAACGTCAAACTGCTTTATTCAGTGTTTTTACCCATCTAAATCACTGGGTCCCTTTGTTTTAGGATGAGGAGGAGACAACTTCCGAACACCTGGATCTTGAAATCAAATTCAAAATTCAAAATTAGCATCTGCTGGGCTAGCGGCCCATCTGTGACGAGCTGAGCAGCATCAGAGAAGCACTTGTTTGTACAGGTGTAGATACTGCAGGAGACATGTCCCCCTTAATGTTAAGAAACTGTGCATTTGTTTCTACCTGCGCTATGACAAAAAGTTAAAAAAAAGTTTAAAAAAAAAACAGTAGAGGAGCTGGTTGCAATCTGCAATCCTCACCACTAGATGCCACTAAATCCTCGACACAGCTCCTTTATTGTGAGGTTTTTGGCAGTTTTATCCAGAGTGAGCACAAAACTTAGTAGTTTGACTCCTGCCTCTTTGCCACTGGCACAATGCTCCTCTTCTGTCCATCATTTTCCTCGTCCTGTCCTCACATAATCCTTTGGTAATGGGAGACTGTATTTCTCTCACTTTTCATGTATGGAGCAGGTATTTGAGTTTTACAACACTGAGCTCATTTCATGAAATTTCAGGAGGTCTGTTGGACTTCATGCTGCAGCTTTGTGGAGACAAGACAGGTAGCAAAGTTACCACACTTTCATTCATCAATTTGATACTGACTGGTGTGTATCTCATGCAGCACTGCAGGGTGTACCGCATGATCCTTCTGACAATACAGAGGCTTGTGCTCTGTAACAGCTGTCAACCAAGATAATAAAATGAAGTAATCATTATGTGTTTAAGGTTGTTTAACCTGCACATATCACTGAGGCAGCTTACAGTCCATACAGATACTGAACACAGTAGTGATGGTATCACATCCTCTAAGGTAGTGTCTATTTTCTCTTTTCTTTCTAAGTTTATTTTATTGATTATTCATGATTGTATTTCTGTCTTTCTGTGTTTGATCTACTGCCAGACGGCTGTTATTCCCACCATGTTCCCCTGACTTTAAATGATCCACTCGTTCCACTGCGCTTTACTGTTTTGAGAGCTGCTCTCCGGTACTTACGAGTTGTTGTATTTTGCCTTTTATTGTTATGGTCTATTAATAATGTATCTATTTTAAAGCACTCTGGCTGCACTGCATCCTGCCAGTGAATCAAAGGAATCACTTACTTAATCATTGCAGGGCGTGGTATGAATTTTATTGTTTTCCTCTTCTTGAGATGAGGAAAATGGTTTTGTAAAATACACAGGTCCATTTTCCTGTGAGGTAGGTGAATATTAATGTTACAGACACTATAATAAACTTTATTATTCATTTTATGTTATTTTCTGCAGTTCAGTGAGTGTCCCGTGGCATACTGAGCATGTGTGGGCTCCAGTTTTTGTAAAGTAAAATATGCCTGTGTTACTGTAAAGGACCACATCAGTGTTTCTGCCAACACAGTCTCACTCCGACCTCGTCACATATCAACACTTAGTCGTGGACTTTCCATGTTGGCACATGATGTGCAAGGTACCCGGGGTGCGTTGGTTGTTGACGCTCTGGGACGCCGTGTCAACTTCAGCCTGTTACATGCATTGTGTGTTTTGAAACTACACTTGTGTTTTCATAGGAAATGTACAGTTTGCACACAATATAAGCTCTTTCAAAATAAACTCACTACATCGGTACAGCACCATAAAGTGACGTGTTTTTCTTTGAGCAACTAATGCATGTGGTAAAGTTTTGCCAACACACGCATGTGGTTAGGTTTAGGCAACAAAAGCACGTGGTTGGGTTTAGAAAAAAAACAGAACAGAGTTCGGCTTTATAATCATGCTGCTATGTGGTGTTGAGAAGGTGGACCCAAACGTAGGAGACAGCAGACCACAGGAGCTCAAAAAAATCAGGGTTTATTCCAGGAAACAGCAACTGAACATCTCACAACCAAATCAAGGATCCAACAAAGACTGAAATGAAAACCAGGTCTTAAAGACAAACTAGTCTGACGAGGGGATGAAGTGCAGGTGGAGAAAAAGGACGGAGAAGCTCAGGTGAGGAGAATAAAGTGATGTGGCTGGGAAAAACTCAGGAGCAGAGAAGGACCAATGGGGCTAACGCAGGGTAAATGAGGCACGGGCACTAATTGGGGGAGTAAAGACAGGTGAGTGAAACTAATCAGGGCGGAGCTGACAAAGACTAAAGTGGTAAAACTCACGTTATAAAAAACAAGACTTGGAAATACTGATTTATGTTTTCATATCAAACAAAATTGATTTCTGCAACAGACAAACAGGACTTTCTAAAACAACCATCAGGCACCTGCAACTTATTTGAAATTCAGCTGCTAGAGTTCTGACCGAAACCAAAAGGACATCCCACATCACTCTACTTCTCAAATCTCTACACTGGTTGCCAGCAAGCCAAAGAATTGATAAAGCCCTGTATCTCATTTATAAATCTCTATTTTAAGTTATATGATTGACATGCTCGAGCAATACAACCCTGCAAGACCTGTTAGATCACTGGGGAGCGGACTGCTGGTGATGCCAAGGGCAAAATCTAAACAAGGAGGATCGCCTTTTAGTCATTAAGCAGCAAAGCGATGGAACCAATCGCCTCGAGGTCTCAGAAATGCCCCAACAACTGCAAGTTTTTAAACCCAAACTGAAAACCCTGTTATTCTCGAGCACTTTCAACTTAATGTTTTTAAAACCCAAGGTCTTATTATTATAATGAATCAAGTTTTAAGTCTTTTAAATGATTCTTTTAAAGTTTTATCTCTTTTTCCCCTTTCTTTCATTTAAATCGTGTTGTTTTAATTTCTCTGTACAACATCTTGAACCTACTTGTGAGTACAAAATAATCAATTCAATTTCATTTATAAAGCCCAATATCAAAAATCACAATTTGCCTCAGAGGGCTTTACAACATAGGACATCCCTCTGTCCTTGGACCCTCACAGCCGATAAGGAAAACTCCCCAGAAAAAACCCTTTTACGGGGTTAAAGAGGTTTTTGCCTTGAGGCAATATGCTTTATGAATAAAACTGCCTTGCCTTTGTACCAAAGCTGCTGCTTTAAATGTCAAAAAATGCTGCCACCCAGTGTTTCCAATACGGCTGCTGACGGGTGCCTCGGTGTGTCTGTATCTGACGTTGAGGGCCACTGACCACGTGCCAATATTTGATGATTTGGGAGTAAGACCTGGTTGTTTCTGCACATTTTAGCCAGTTCAGTACAAGTCAGATATACTTTGCATTACGGCTGAGCACTTTCCACAACAATCCATACTGTATAGATTTGTGATTTTTTTCCCCAAGTGGTTTGCATTTCATTTGCATTTCTGTACGGTGTGAAAATCAAATGCAGAGCCTTGAAACTTTCTTTCTTCAATAACAGGTAATCCATTGTAGTGGAAATCATGTCTGCTTTAATGTTTTTACAAGGTGTAGTTGTTGTTGTGACGCAGCACAGATTTTCAAATCAATTTGAACTCATAAGTGCATGAACACACAACAATAACGTTACCGGATAAGGGCGGAAATTAATTTCACTGATTGATTACATATCTTGAACGACATCTCTGCAAGTTGATTTTTAAACTGTAAAGAAATGAATGGATGCTTTTGTTGGTGGAAAAACATTTTTTTAAACTCACATCCAATGAACAAAAATGCTCTTTTGGAGTCAAGGTCCACAGCAATTGCAAAGAGGAAAAAATACAAGGCACTCAAGAGTCCTGAATATATTAAATTGTTGTCTGAAAGCCTTCATCAGAGTGTCGAAGTGAAATACAAACACAGGCACTTCAGTAGCACAAGGCATGACACCAATGAGTTACAGGTGTGTGGGCTAAGAGGAAGACAGGGTTACAGAAAATTACACAGGAGCTCAACATGGAGGCTGTGTGTACCTCACAGTGAATATATGAGGCCTCACAATTACACAAGCTGCACAACAATTTCAAAATTAATTTAAAAGAAATACACATAGACATAAGGCTCCAAAATATATAAAGCACCTATCCATGCATAAAAAACACAACTGTTACAATGGATTCAGTAAGTTCTGGGAATGTTGGTGCTTTAAGGGTCAAAATCCAAAACTTCAAGTCCCAGTTCAGACCAAAGATTTGCTACGAGATGAAACCATTTTAGAACGTTGCAGAGAAAAGTTGCAGCGGTGTGAACTGGCTGGTCTGATGATGTCACATTCAACTCTGCTGGACTAATCATCTGTGGCTGGTTTTAGAAGGTAAAGCACATCACTTGTTTCTACAGCCAGTTAGCTTGTAGTGAAGATGATGCATGTATGCTTGCTGCGGCAGGTGATCCATCACCATCGTGCCCTCTTTTTCCGTCCTCACAGTGTGCCAGTGTAGGACAGTGGGTCACTATTGCTGCTCACTGTATGTGCCGTTTCATCACTGGAACAACTCTAGCTAGTATCTCACTATCACTATCCTCATTCCTATTTTAAAAAGCTACAAATTGTATTCAACCAAAAACTAAGCCTGAAAAGCTGCGAATAAGAATGGACGTACAGAGAGTTGTTGCATAGAGATGATACATCGTCTCATCTAGTTGCATTGGTGTGAACCGCAGGTTTTTAGAACATTGCAGAACGGCACATTGCAAGTGGCTGCCTGTTTCAGCTCATCTCGTTGTGAATCTTTTGTCTGAACTGGGCTTAATGGACTGGATGATGATGTCAGTGCAATCTCAGAACCCATCAGCAAGGTCGGACTGGGAACAGCATTCAGCCCTGGCATTTTTCCTATAGACCAGCCCCATTGCTCCCCTGCTGGACCCCGCACCTCCACCTCAGCACACCCCCAGCACCTTTATCCATCTAGTATTCCATTCTGCTTGTCCTGAGGTCATTTATTTCCTGCCTCCACTTGATGGGATGGGGGCAGGTCACAACGGCTGGTACCACTGCACCAACCTTACAGTTTAGGTAGTCTACAGAAACTTCTGGGACCATGTAACCCTTAATTAGACAGACTGTTCCATCATAAAATGGGCTGGAGCCAGCAGGTCTTTCTGTTTTCCTACGATTTATTTATTTTTCCAACATTGCTGGCTTGTGGCCCATCTCACATTTGCCAGGATTAGACAACAGGCAATGACCAGTTTGAGTTTGTCCATCTGCTATTGTCTGTAGACAAAAATGTCCCTGGGGGCAATGGCGGATAATTCGGGAGATCTGGTGTAGCAAGTAGATATCACAGCCAAGGACGTTCTTCTCTGACTAATCTCTATGAACATAGCCAATGGGCAGTGGTGAAATGTCACAAAAGAATAATAATTTGCTACAGTACTTTAGTACTTTTTTGGGAATATGTGTACTTTACTTAAGCTGTTACATTTCTGTCAATATTTACTTTAAAGGGCCAGTGTGTAATATTTGGATAATCTGAATATTTTACCCATTAATATGTTTATATAAGTGTATAATCGCTATAAAATAAAATTCGTTTGGTTTTCGTAGCCTTATAATTATGCAGACAATCCAGCCAGCCAGAGAACGTGTTTCGCGTGTATAAATAAACCAACGAAGACAGCGGGAGGAAGGAAGAAGGGAGGGAAACAGCAGAGAGTGTTAGTAGTTCGTCGACAGAGAGTAGTGAAAAGTTTTTTTAGTTATAAAGTTTGCGAATGGACCACACTTACCACGCAACAGGAGAGAATGAACCCAAACCGTCATCTGCGAGGAAAAGAAGACACAACTTCACTCCTTGTGATGCACTCTCTGCGGCGCTTTTCCTCCTGATGATATATCTCCCCAACGATGGTAGCAGTAGCACCGAATCACATTCTGTGCAGCAAAATGGGAGCGGAGGATTCAGCCTCTCTTCTCGCCTGCTCAGTGTACTCCGGCTCTCATCTGTATGCTCCGGCTCTTTGGGTCTGTGTCCGCTACAAGAAACTCTTCAAAATCGCGTTCACAGTCGTCCATTGCAGCTACTATAGTCCGGAGATATTGCTAGGCTAAATAAACAGCTGAGCTCTGTTTACAGGCTACGCTGTCAGTCAGTGTGCGGGCTGGAGATTGGTGGAGCAGAGAGGGGAGGGGGTCCCCGCTAGGTATTGTAAACGAGAATGTGTGTATGAAGTGTGTGTGTTACGCCAGAAGAGTCAGAGTTTGGGACGGAGTCTTTTACCCCCTGGAGTGTTACCAGTTTTTGGAGTGCTCAAATAAACTGGCCTTTTTCCCGAACGCTACTCTGGTCTCCTGCTCGTGAGTGATTCATTACAATATTGTAACATGGTTTAGATTTCTAAATAAACATTCACCTCGTCGCTAGATAGACCTACTCCTGAAAAACTCATGTCTGCGCAAGGCTTTTTGTCCCTACGAGGCCACCGTCATTTACCCGACAGGAGGGGTGAGCGAGTGAGCCGTGCAATCTAGAATTTGACCACTGATGTCACTGTTTTCAACCCATTTTACACACTGGCCCTTTAACTCCACTTCAAAAATAAAGTGTATACTTTTACTCCACTAAATTTGTATGTATTGGAATAAAAGTATTTTACTCCAGTCTTATTGCAGTATCTACATATTTCTACTTCCTCAGCATTTCCGTGACTTTGTTGTTACAAAATAAAATCTGAAGGTTTGGAGAAATTAGTGATCCTAGCATGCAAATGAGGTCACAGGTTAAAAACATAGGGTTGCAAAGTGCAAACAAGTGTTCTAAAAGCCTCAGTTAAGTTTTGATTTCCAGTCAAGCTCTGGCTGCATGTCAGATTAGATGTTACAACAACACAACCTGGTCAAGTCATCAAAATCCGGCACTTGGGCAGTGACTTCCAGTGTCAGACACCATCAAAAACGCTATCCTTAAACATGATACGTGGCCGGTCGGCATTATAGTTTAACTATAACAGCGATCAGCCGACTTTCCCTCGGGAGAGCAGTGTTTGTGTCCTGGAAGATTCTAAAGCCAATCCCTGTTCTTTTTTCTCAAACCCATCCACGTTTTTTGTTGCCCAAACCTAACCACATGCATTGTTGATGAAGGAAAACAAACATCTATTCAATGTGTTATACTGACGCTGTGCGTATTTTGTAAGAGACTGTATGCAAATGGTAAATTTTCTGTGAAAACAGAAGTGAATATTTTGAAAGAATACAATGCATGTACCATGCACAACTTGACATGGCATCCCAGAACATCAACAACCAACGCACCCAGGGTACCTTGCACGTCATACCTGGACGTGAAAAGTCCATGACTAAATGTTGATATGTGACAAGCAGGGGTCGCGTTAACCGGATATTCTCGGTCATTGACCGGTTTTTTACAACAATGACCGGAAAATCTGAAGGCCGGTCATTTTGACCGGTTGCAATTACCACCCCTGCCCACTTGGCGGCAGAGTGCACAGTCAGTGGTTTAACTGGCTGCCGTTTTCACACTGCAGAGAAAAAGTCATTCATCTGCTTCATGTAGCGTTGTTGACATGAACATGAACCGAAGCACGGCGCCCAGCAGTGGAGGCAGTTTTCAGTCGGTGCCCATGTTAACCTATCTGACTGTCCACACAGGCCGCTGAGCAGAGTGGAGTGCCCGCAGAGGCAGCGCTTCAGTTTGGCATCTGGTCTATTTTTCATGCGAGCCGCGAGCACTTCTGTCAAGCTGGATAGAGTGGATTGTACCAAACAGGAAGTCGGACACAGAAAAGACGAGAGAATCCGGCCAATTTTCAAAATAAAATAACAACAGCACGCACTGTGGAACGTGAGGAGAAAACAGTGTGTTTATAATTTAAAATAACACAACAGTGCATAACCGAACACATTTTTCAATACCCTAATCACTTCATTACAATTTTAATTTTGTGTCACTGAGCCTATAGACATAACTACATAATGCCCTGGACACACCGGACGCGTTAGTGCTGTCTGGTGTGTCCAGGACGAAGCCTAATGGCACGGGTGTGTGGATGTCTGTTCATCTTTTCGTTCATGTCCTTATAATGCACACTTTATAACTTGCTTGTTGGATTTATTAAAAATGAACGAATGAAAACTAAATGTCTTTGAATATCTTTATTATCATTTAAAAATGAAAATTAAAATGACCGGTAAAAATAGATTATGACTGGATTTTTATGACCCTGTCGGTCCGACCGGCGACGAAAAAAGTCTAGTGCAACGTCTGGTGACAAGGTCAGAATGAGAATGTGTTGAGCAACTACATTATACTCAGTGATGAGACTATTTACCTGCCGCTCAAACATGATTGGTCAATATTACTGAAACTACAAATGGACAATGCCGGCTACAGATTCTGAGTATATATGAAAATATTTGTTTATAGATTTGTCATGTTCCTATGGTTTTGTTTTGTTTCTTGTTTTGTTGGTCACTCTCCTTATGTGTCATGCCTAGTATTATGGTGCGTTCGTTTTGTACTCGGAGGTCGGAAATTCCCAGTTCCCAGTCGGAAGTTTAAACTCGAACGTACCCTGAGATCAGATTTCCAACTTGGAAACTTGGAGCAACCGCATCAACCCCGACTTACGAATTCAAGATGGCTGCCGGTCACATACATAGTGAGTAAACACTCTGCTAAAGTACTGTTTATAGCAATTTTATCTTATTTGTTTTACATTAGGTCAGCCTCATCTGCGGCGTTCATCAGTTGGAGTGTATGATGGTTTTGAAGCTGTCTATACTCAGAAAGTGCAAGGGCAACAAAAGCTTTCTTGTGGGCGTCCATGTTTTTTTCCAACTTGTCTACCGTTGTCAACAAGAATGCAAAAACTGTTGTCAACTCGGAGGTGACGTCATTCCCACTTCCGACTTCCGACCTCCGAGTACGAAACAAACGCACCATTACTTCCTACCTTTGTCCGTCTTACACTCCTGCTTTCTATCAGTCTCGTTAGTCCTTCCCTGTTCCAGAGTTTTCCTGCACTCCTGTCTTGTATCAGTCTTGTTTGCTCTGCCCGAGCAAACCCTTGTTGTCTGCACTGTTAGCCAGTTCTGTGTTTCCTTCTGCCAGTACCTGCCTACTCCATTTAATCGTGTGATAAGTTCGGTGTAGATATACCTGTATTTCCCTTTGATCTTTGTCAGTTCACGGTCTTTGTAGCTGTTGTTTCAGACAGCCAGTTCTGTTTTCCTTGGTCTGCTGTAACTGCAGTTTTGGCAAATTAAATACTTAATTCTTCCTGTTCCTGTTGCTTGTTGTTGCTTCTACACTTGGGTTTGCCTGCTTGCAAAATCGTGATTAACCTCAATGCAACTGCTCTGAGAGAATAGGGTCGTTGCTATGTGTGGTTTTATAAAAACCTCGCCATGGAATTACTCATTGTCAACACTTGACAATACACTTGCTCTTAACAATGCCCTCCTTTAGTTTCTGTTTATTCCTGCCAACATAAAAACATCCACAGGGACAAGTGTGTCAACAAAAGAGGTGTTGTGGTTCATGAATCTATTCATTACATTTATCTTGTCGGTAAAGACATTAGTGAAGACTTTGGCCTGTTTAATAACTCTACAATGGTTGCATCTGCCAATTTGGGAACACCATTAAAGTTAGATGCTGTAAGTGGTCTTACAATCTGGAGGTATGTGTGACTTTATCTCCTCTTTAAAGATACTCTTAGCAGCAGCGTCACACTGTAGAAATAAAGTTATTAAACACTTACGCCCATGTACCTGTTAGGTTGTTCCTCAAGTGTTAGACTGTGTATGTTCTCATCTTCCTGACACTGTCACATTTATAAAATGACACAATTAACTTTATCTGGAAACCAGGTAACACTTTGTCAAGAGATTTAAATGTGAAGTACAAGGAATTATTCCACCACAAGTCGCATGAAAAGTGAGCAAGAAGAACCTTACAACAACATTCAAGCAACAGCCTTCCCTTACTATATCAACTATTAGTACATACATGGAAGTTAAACAAAAACTTAAAGATGTTAATCAGCAGTTCCCAAATGGTCCAGCCACGGGGTCCAGATTTCTAATTAGTCATTAGATCAAGGTCCACACAGTTAAATATATTCAGCATTGTTCTTGTGTTTGGCCTTGTTGTCGAGATTGATCGCTGTCTCTGTTAAGTAGCTGTCTGTTAATCACTCACTCTACAGCAAGAAAACGGCAATCCAAAGTAAAAGCATTGTGTCGTAAATTCACTGTACTACTTTACAAACTTGATACCTTTGTGAGTCACTTGTGTTGGGACCAGACCTCGTAACTGTCTCCAGTTATCGGGAACTCCGGGTTCAAAGTATCAAAATGCTATCAGTATCAATAATTATTAATTATTTCCAATAGCCATTTTGATAAAATGCCAGTCCATTTGCGATGGACTGGCAGTGTTCAGTGATCCACCACTTGGGAACCACTGTTGTATATGACATTCAGAACACTTACAGTACAGGCCAAAAGTTTGGACACACCTTCTCATTCAATGCGTTTTCTTTATTTTCATGACTATTTACATTGTAGATTCTCACTGAAGGCATCAAAACTATGAATGAACACATGTGGAGTTATGTACTTAACAAAAAAAGGTGAAATAACTGAAAACATGTTTTATATTCTAGTTTCTTCAAAATAGCCACCCTTTGCTCTGATTACTGCTTTGCACACTCTTGGCATTCTCTCCATGAGCTTCAAGAGGTAGTCACCTGAAATGGTTTTCCAGCAGTCTTGAAGGAGTTCCCAGAGGTGTTTAGCACTTGTTGGCCCCTTTGCCTTCACTCTGCGGTCCAGCTCACCCCAAACCATCTGGATTGGGTTCAGGTCCGGTGACTGTGGAGGCCAGGTCATCTGCCGCAGCACTCCATCACTCTCCTTCTTGGTCAAATAGCCCTTACACAGCCTGGAGGTGTGTTTGGGGTCATTGTCCTGTTGAAAAATAAATGATCGTCCAACTAAACGCAAACCGGATGGGATGGCATGTCGCTGCAGGATGCTGTGGTAGCCATGCTGGTTCAGTGTGCCTTCAATTTTGAATAAATCCCCAACAGTGTCACCAGCAAAACACCCCCACACCATCACACCTCCTCCTCCATGCTTCACAGTGGGAACCAGGCATGTGGAATCCATCCGTTCACCTTTTCTGCGTCTCACAAAGACACGGCGGTTGGAACCAAAGATCTCAAATTTGGACTCATCAGACCAAAGCACAGATTTCCACTGGTCTAATGTCCATTCCTTGTGTTTCTTGGCCCAAACAAATCTCTTCTGCTTGTTGCCTCTCCTTAGCAGTGGTTTCCTAGCAGCTATTTGACCATGAAGGCCTGATTCGTGCAGTCTCCTCTTAACAGTTGTTCTAGAGATGGGTCTGCTGCTAGAACTCTGTGTGGCATTCATCTGGTCTCTGATCTGAGCTGCTGTTAACTTGCCATTTCTGAGGCTGGTGACTCGGATGAACTTATCCTCAGAAGCAGAGGTGACTCTTGGTCTTCCTTTCCTGGGTCGGTCCTCATGTGTGCCAGTTTCGTTGTAGCGCTTGATGGTTTTTGCGACTCCACTTGGGGACACATTTAAAGTTTTTGCAATTTTCCGGACTGACTGACCTTCATTTCTTAAAGTAATGATGGCCACTCGTTTTTCTTTAGTTAGCTGATTGGTTCTTGCCATAATATGAATTTTAACAGTTGTCCAATAGGGCTGTCGGCTGTGTATTAACCTGACTTCTGCACAACACAACTGATGGTCCCAACCCCATTGATAAAGCAAGAAATTCCACTAATTAACCCTGATAAGGCACACCTGTGAAGTGGAAACCATTTCAGGTGACTACCTCTTGAAGCTCATGGAGAGAATGCCAAGAGTGTGCAAAGCAGTAATCAGAGCAAAGGGTGGCTATTTTGAAGAAACTAGAATATAAAACATGTTTTCAGTTATTTCACCTTTTTTTGTTAAGTACATAACTCCACATGTGTTCATTCATAGTTTTGATGCCTTCAGTGAGAATCTACAATGTAAATAGTCATGAAAATAAAGAAAACGCATTGAATGAGAAGGTGTGTCCAAACTTTTGGCCTGTACTGTATATCGCAGCAAACAACTATTTGCTATGCGACACACTTCTCTGTGTGTTATAATCTGAGCTTCTCTGTTCTTTGCTTTGGTAGCAGGTCTGGCCCAGCCTGTTCTCATTCCAAAGTCATCAAATACTGCAGCATCGTCAGTGAGAAAGCCATCTTTTGCTGCAGTATGATACTCGGCCAGGTGGTGTCAGTATGTAACGCAGCCGGATGTAACATTTCACGTTGTTATAATACACTAGACTGACCAAACGTCCTCTTTTGCCCGGACATGTCCACTTTTCACGTCCTGTCCGGGGCGTCCGGGAGGTGTTTATAAATTGATGATAATGTCCGGTTTTCCTTGTGTGTGTGTGTGTGTGTGTGTGTGTGCGTAATCCCCGAGAGGCTGCCTTATCGACGGATCTCCAACACTCACAACGAGGAAGCAGCAGACACCCGCGGCGCAGCATTATTCTAAGCTAAGAAAAAATTCCCAATTTACTGTCCCGACCCGGTCGGGATATATGGGAGGCTGAGTGCACCGTGTGCAAAGCTGGCACATATGATTCTGTGTCTAATAAATGTGCCGGGGAGCTCAAAGTTGGATTTTCTAATACAGAAGAGGTATTATTTAGAACATTATTTCATATTATTTATTTATTTATTTATTTATTTGTCCAGTAAGACTTGAAAAGATAGCTATTATTTTACAAGTTGATTTTTCTAATACAGAAGAGACATTATTTCTATCATTAATTCATTACAGAGATTTTACATTTATTTTACATTTAGATTTATTTTTGTACAATTGAAACTTGTAAAAAGATTATTATTTTAGGCATAATAACCCTCTGAGAAGCCTATCTAAATTTCTGTCTTTGACAGATATTATTTTGTAATATAACTGAATTTTCTATCCATACATATACACTTTAAATATATTAAAATTATAAGGCATCTTTGAGTAAACTGCAAGTATCATTTAAGTAGTGGCCGGGGCAAGTGTCCTCTTTTTTGGAAATCAAAATATGGTCACCCTATAATACACTGTCGGGTCAGGCGGACAGCACCTGTTGTGGCGGTATGACATGCCGCTGGACAGCAACAGGTTGAAAAACCGCTGGTTATGACATAATGCTGGAAGCTGGAAAGTCCCTTGGGTGAAAGGTTGGGTGGTGGATGAGTCAAACAGACCCCAGACTTTCACCTGGGAGTCTGGTGTTCTTGTTACCAAGATGTTTTTTTTAAACATGGCATTGGTAGCACATACTATAACGTCAACAGCAGAAGCAAAAGGATACCTAGCATGTAATATTAAGATGTGAAAGACCACTGACAAAGCGGCAGTGATGCCTTGGGAACCCTTACATTACCCTTAAACTAACCATACATGTCTTTCTTTTAACCTAATACTTTATCGTTAGCTAAATGCTAACTTAGCATTTTCTTCAGGGCTTTAGCTTATGAACAAAGGAGTAAAGGTGGGGTGACAGTGGACTGACGTGTAGATATGGTGGGTGAGTCATTTAGTCATTGGGCAGGTCATGTATCTGCTCCAGCCACAGCTGTACCCACTCACCAGTAGCTGCTAGCTGCCAACTCAGCCACTTCCATGTTGAGAGCCGTGTGCAGACAATCTTAGCCCAGACTCCGAACTATAAATTTGCTCTGAATGTCGCATACAGCTCCTTCAATGAAAATCATACGGTCTTTTAGCAATATCAGCACATCTGTGTGTTTGCTAGAATGTTCTTCAATTGTACAACCGTATCGTGGTCTTCAGCATTCACATGGGGTTTGGTCATCATCATAAACTGTAGCACACTGTCAAACCTCCATGATCCTGTGCTTTTGAATGACCTCTCGTCTGTGCTGGGTTATAAACTGACCTCAACAGTTCAGTATTCATCAAACAATCTTAACTCGAGCTCCTCTTACTCGCTTGTTCTGGAGCTTTTGAACATCTCACTTGGCTTGCTGAGAGAGGAACTATGGTACCAATACTTTATACATTTACATGTACTTAGTTGCCAATTTATTAGGTACACCTTTGTTGAAATCATTCTAAAGAGGTGTTAGATATACTTTTATGGTCATTTAGTTTCTAGTGTTTCATCTACCATGTTTATATGAATAAGGATAGACTAAATAATAGAAACACCTGGTAGTATAAGACAGTATAATTCAAAAGCATTACAAACTACATCCTGAAAATTACCTCTGCCTAATGGTGCAGTAAGTTTCATGAATATTAACGTGAAACTCAAGTTATAAACTTTCACTGACTTGAGACTCCCACACAGAGTTGAAGTGAATTCAAGGGAAAAAAATGAGAAGACGTGACAAGATTTTTGGCTGCTCAAAGAGATTAAAGTGTTTCTGAAATATGAAGAATATACAGAAAGTGCAGAGAGTCATAATCAGCGCAGCAGGGTATCCATCACCATGTCCATCTGAGCACACAAGGCTGTCATGAAACAAAAGAGGAAAGAAAAAACACTTTGTTCATAGGCGAGTGTTAATATGTGAAGGCCTCATCTGCTGACATTCATAACAAGAGCCGAGCGCTTTCTTTCTTGAAGGTAGAATTATGCTGCCGGGTAGAAGTGGGTGTTTACATCACACACTGCTGCACATAATGTTGGCCTGTGGGCCCATCTCTCCGATGACTGAGCTTTTTTTACTCCAAGGCCTGAAGTGTGGAATGACAGACGGAGGAAAACCGACGTTGAAGGCAGATGCTAAAGCTGTGATAAGACCATCATGGGCAGGGCAGACGCATTAAAGGAAGCGTATCGAAAAAAAAATAGCTTGTGGCTATTTTAGAAATGATTTGTAACTCAGGACAATGTGTGACAGGATGGGGGAGGAACGACCTTCAAACAGTCAAATATGCACCTTAACTTTTATTCTTAGTTTGCATGAGGTGTCATTATGGGCGGGTTACAAGAAAATGGGCCCCTGGGCATAGATATACAAGAGGCCCCACCACCTCTTCTAACCAGGGGCAATACGCTGTAGACGTTGTGGTTATATTGACTTTTTTTGGTCTTTTTGTGTCTCTTTGTGTTATGTGTCTCTTTCTCGTAATTTTGTGTATTTCTGGTCTTTCTGAGTGTCTTTGGGATAATTTTGTAGGTTTTTTTTGTGTCTCTTTGTGTCCTTTCTGTCTCTCTTATGTAGTTTTGTGGGGTTTTTTTTTGGTCTTTTGTGTCTCTTTGTAGTTGTTTTGTGTCTTATATGTATAATTGTGTATTTACTGGTCTTTTTGTGTGTGTGTTTTTTTTTGGTCATTGTGTGTCTCCTTGTGTCCTTTCTGTCTCTTTGAGATGTGTTTTGTATTTTTTGGTCTTTTGTGTCTCTTTGTATTTGTTTTCTGTCTCTTTGTGTAATTTTGTGTGTTTTGGGGTCTTTTTGTGTCATTATGTGGTAATGTCGAGTCTCTTCGTAGTAACTTAATGTACTTTTTTGGTAATTTTGTAGTCTTTTTGTGTATCTTTGAAGAAAGTTTGTGTCTTTCTGTGTTTTTTTTAGATAAGTTTGTGTATTTTGTGTTCTTTTTGTGTCTCTTTGTAGTTGTTTTGTATCTCTATGGGAATTTTGTGTATTTTTGGTCAATTTTTTGTCTTTCTGTGTCTCTTTTTGGTCATGCTGTGTCTCCTTGTGTTGCTTCTGTCTCTTTGAGGTAAAATTGTGTATTTTTATGTTATTTACAGAGATAGCAATGGCGATCTGAACCGGTCAGTGGCGAAAAAAAGCACTTTTATACGGGACGCATTTGCCCCCATTACCGTTTTAGCTCATTTCGTGCCTCAATACTGAACCAATTTTAGAACGAGTGGTACCCATGAATCATACGCACACATACACATGGGGAAATAGAGCCCAGGTTGAAAAATACAGAAGTTGTCCTTTAAGGTAATTTTATGTGTTTCTTTGGGGTCTTTTTTGTCTCTTTGTGATCTTTTTGTGACTTTGAAATTGTTTTATGTCTCTTTGAGGTAATCTGTGTAATTTGGGGTCTTGTGTGTCTCTTTGTGGTAATGTCCAGACTCTCTATAGTCGTTTTGGTGCCTATTTGTGGTCATTTTGAGTCTCTTGCTGGTCCGTATGTGTTTATTTGAGTGACATTTTGCAGATAAAGGCCAAAGGGGGCCTTGACTATTTAGGGCCCTGGGTCTGTCCCTGGTATGCCCTTTCAGTAATTCATCCATGGGTCTCATTATGCCACACTGCAGAAACATTTTCCTCTGAAGTACATATTATCTTTGGCCTGTCCAATTGTGGCTTGCAGCTACCACCTTTATTTATTTTCCAATTACCTGCAGCACAAATATGCTCCCTCAAAAGCAACTAATTTGAACAACAAATACGGTGCTGATTTGCTCCTTGCTAAAACATATTTCATTCCCCCCTCAGAGTGGAAAAATGCAACCCTAGAGAGGCTCCTTTTAGAGAGAGAAACTTTCTTTCTTGTTATTTCTAGTCATGTGTAGTTCAATACTCCAATCATTACACATTATGCTACTCTGCTGTGCAGAGCCAGGACTGCACACAAAGCAGGAAGCGCCTAAACCTGCTGTGGGATTAAAAGCAAGCTTTGCATAGCTAAACAGTGAGATCCCTTGAAGCTGCCAGTCGTTTTGTGCCATCCTCATAAATCAATGCTGACATCAAATGTGACAGCTATAGATTTAACAACTGCGCACAGATCTCAAAGAAGAAAGTTGACTTCAATGTAGTTACCTTACTTTCCTCTTTAGTGCCTCACCCCGGTAAGGAGCTATTGACTGCGTCGACTCAGTGTGAACTGGAATCACTATTCTTTCCCTAATCTTTGCTCTCTGCTGCTGTTTTGAAATCATCAGCACTTCTGGCACCTGCAGCTCCTTTTCTTAGGGCTCTTAGTTAATATTATAAACACGTTATCTATTGGAAATCTCTTTCACACGCTCTTTCTCTCACTCCCCCTCTCCCCAAACTTGAATCATCCTGTAATAAATATGGTGTGAGGGAACAGAGTCCAGCGGGAGGAGAAGGAGGAGAGCGGGAAGAGATTACTAGAGCTGCTTGCAGAATTTTAAAGATCCATTATCTCAAACTGACCTGATTTAATAAGCACCATGGGACACTGGAGTATTAAATCTATCTGTGCTTTAACAAAAAAAATTCACCTAAATTATGTCGTTTTCAGCTGAAAGTGCTCCTCCATTTCCACAGGATACAGCCTGAATAATTTGAAGTAAATCAGTCTATAGGCGACACATAGATATGAGACATTTCCACATCTGAGAAAAATGACTGATTTTCTTTGCTGATTCAGCCGAGTTGACGCAGAGATGATTTTATAAGGATGTATTTTTCCATGTGCCTGTGTCAGCAAAGGTGGTACCCATAAAATAATTGCTCCAATCTTTTACGGTTGTCCGTGAGGAAACTTTAATTTTTTTTTGCATCATTGACAAATCGTGCGTCTTGTCGACTGTGAAACATTTAAATCATACACCAGTCAAACAAGCACTTCCTTGCTGGCTGGTGTGCTGTCACATCTTCTTCTTGCCTATTCTTCCCGGGCCTTCAAATCCACAGTATTACTGCAGAAGAGTGGACTGTACGCCCACACTCTTTTACATAAATAAAATAGTCCCGTCTTCAAGCCCTGTAGCTGACAAGCCATCAGCATATGAATTTACATCGCCAGGCTGCATCCAAGTAAGGGGAGTAGTCTGCCATTTGAGAAGCAGCAGTTATTTAAATGTTGCCATTTAAGGTTGCAATAAAAACTATCATGAAAACAGTTTTATTTCAAAGCAGTTTATGGCTTCTTGTCCCTTGAAGCAGAAATCTAAATGTTTTAAGATATGTTTGCTATTAATATTAATGGTGTATGGAAGTCTAGAGATGCCAATAGAAAAACTGAATGATTTAATCGAATTGAAATTTCAGACTTTGTGTGATTCTGGACCTGTTATAGATGTGAAATGCACCTGTGGAAAACCTGCACAAACCTGACAGGCATTACGTTTATTTATTTATTTATTTATTTATTTAAGTGACTTTATCCGAAAGGGACAAGGGAACAGTGAGTACCAAAAGATAATTAGACCCAACCCAGAATGTGGTCTTCTAAAAAGACCCAAATGAAGCGCAGCGTACGTTCAGTCAGAAAGACTTTATTCATTCACAAATCAGATCAGAGACTTTCTTACCTGCTGTCCACAGAGAGTCTGTGTCAGGGGGAACATGTCAGACATGCTCACTGTGAGCACAGGCTGCCCACAAGGATGTGTTCTTTCTAGTGCTGCCCCCAACTAAGAATTTTCCTGGTCGACCAACAGTCGTCATTTAGGGCCATTAGTCGACTAGTCGCCTGCATGTTTACTATATTAATTTAATTATTAAATTATATTTTTGGGCGGGGCAACACAATGGTTTGAGTTGAAGGTGTGAGAAAGAATAGTATCAGTAACATTGTTAACACTGTGCTACATTACAGAGAAATACAAAACCGTACTAATGAACCTTCATTAATATAGGCCTATATTTTATCTACAAGTGCACGTCACACACTGAGCGAGCCGCCTGTTAATGACGCTGTGGGCTAATGGGCATGTAGCTACTTCCATGTTTCAGATGATACGTCATGTTTGTAGTCGACCAATGAAGATGAGTTTACATATCACCTTGGGTTCGTCCTTCACCTTCTCAAAATGATCCCACACTTTGGATTTCCTGCCCAACATGTTATTAACTAGCCTGTGGAATAACCGCAGGTACCAGCCCTGGAAATTAGGGACCGTACACATGCTGCGTCTTTAATCACCAGGAAAATGCGAGGTCACATGCTGGCCGTTGTGCCTTTTTTGTGCCAGCTTTCAGGAGCGTCGCGGCAGGTTGAGTCTGAGGTTCAGCGTATTTACCTGAAATCCTGGGTGCAGAGCTGATCTTCTTCCAGGAGCTGTTTATAAGTGTGTAGGCCTATCGTCCACTATCGTCTGCACTAAAATTATCAACTTTTCCGTATTCATCAGACTAAATATTTACAGAAGAAGGGAAAGATATCTGTCGGCTGTGATTGGTTTGTAACCTGACTCTTGTCTGACTACTGAGTGTGGCCACTTCCTGTGTCTGTCCTTTCAAATTAAATTCCCACATGGTCCAGTTATATGGGTTTTGATTCATTTTGACAAGGTGCAGCTCCTAATAGAGTTTCACATTTGCTCTTATATTCTGTGACTAAGTGACCAATGAAATCTTGCAGACTAATGACCTTTCTGGTCGACTAACGTTTGGTTGACTACTTGGGGGCAGCCTTAGTTCTTTCCCCTGTGCTATTCTCTCTGTTTACTAATGAATTTATGATCAATGAGAAATATTTTAGATTGCTGAAATATGCTGATGGCATGGCCTTAGTTGGTCTTTTACAGCAAACAGATCCATTGGGTGAAGCTGCCTACCCGGCCCACACTGAGGCCCTTCAAACACGGTGTTGCATCAGCAAGTTAGAAATTAATGAGGCCAAGACTAAAGAATTAATTATTTGCACGAAACAAGATCTGAAGACAGAGCCAGTTTCACTCGATGGCCAACGTGCTGAAACTGTGGACATTTTTTAATACCTTGGTATGCATCTGGACTCCCTTGTGAGTTTCTCTGGAAATACTGAGTATGTTTTTAAGAGATGCTCACAGTGACTTTGTCTTATTGGGAAGCTCAGTGGCCTTGGAGTTAGTCAGCAGATTTTAGAATTAGTGTACAAAACTATGGCTGAGATTGTTTTAACTTTTCACCTTCCTGGCTGGTCCGGTCACCTTAACTGTACAACAGAGAATAAATTCTCTAGGATTGTATCCATGGAAAGTAAAACAGTTGGCAAACCCCAAAAGCCCTTGACCCAACTCTTTACAGAGAGAACGAGGAATAAAGTGAGGAGTGTCTTGGCAGACAGCTCCCGCCCTCTCTTTAGCCAGTTTGAGCTCTTGACCTCTGGGAGGCGCTACAGAGTCCTTCCAGCAACTAAAAATGTAGCATATTTAAGAAGTCCTTCATCCTAAGTACCATTAGTATCCTGAACTCAACAAAGTGACTGATGAGTTTTAAACCACAGGTGGACAATGAGCTGATTTAATGTGTTTCAGTGTTTTATAATGACTTTATGCTTGTCTTACCATTTGTCTGCTTTTTACAGTGTTGTCTTTTGGATTTGGTGAGCCGAGGACGAATTTCCAATCAACTGACGATGGGTGTTCCCTCTCCTAGTTAGCCAGTTGAACTTTGCCATGATCTCTTTCAGTTATCCATGTTGCTACTCCCAAACTTTAAATCTGTTCTCCTCTCTGCTCCTGACAGCTGTCATTTTAGGAAGAATCATCGAGCCCTCCTCTACCCCATTCACCTCCAGTCACCTTAAGGCCTTGACACACCAAGCTGACGATCAGCCGTCGGTCAAAGTTGGGCCGTCAGTGAGTGTCTGTCGCCCTAGTTTTTGCGGTGTGTCCCGCACAATTGGCTGTTCAGGTTTTATTTCCTCGCCCCTGTAGTGAGTGAATCTGCCTGTAGTGAAACCAGGGCTAACCAGTGCTTACTCCTCAGGCTCCACTTCACTCAGCTGCCCGACAAACCCGCTGCTTCTTCCCACTTTAACCTGAATAGCCGCAGCATGACCGGAGGGAAGCACAGCCAGTTAGCCTCCGCTAGCCCCGGCTCTCCATTTGGATCCAACCGAAGCGCCGAGCCCTGGTTTGTTATTCAGGTTAAAGTGGGAAGAAGCAGCGGGTTTGTCGGGCAGCTGAGTGAAGTGGAGCCTGCGGAGGAAACACTGGGACCGTCTGGATGTAATAGTCCATGGAGGTGCTGCGGTGCTCGGCTGCACTGATAAGAAACCCCTCGGCTGACAGGATGTACCACTATCTCACTCCGCTACTTTGTTTATCTCATGCATTCCTCGGACTTCCATTTCCCTTTCTGCGTTATTTCCTCCTACGCAGGCGCAGAACGTACGTGCTACTTGGCCATCGGATGTAGTCTTTGTAGTGTGTTCAAATGCAACTGACACAGGGCAACGTGAGGCGACGCAACAGTTGGCTTTCGTCGCCGCTAGTTCTTTGATGTCAGTTTGGTGTGTCAGCACCTTTATCCAGAGCCAAGGACAAACTCATCAAAAGCCCACTCCTCTCCACATCCACACCCTCATCTCATCTTATCACCACCACCAGCGTCTAGACTCCATGGGGGGGGGGGGTTCCCTAATCTACTCAGTCTTTACCACCCTCCTGAAATATATAACATCAATAATGAGTCCAATCACTAGAGACTTTTTGCATTTCTCACACTTAGGTGCACATGTGAATAAATATTCTTTTCTCTCAGAGTGAGTCTCTCCTGAATGAAACAGAGAGAGAACACTAGCAGCATGATTTACCACCAATTTAGTAATCAGCTGTGGTTAAAAAGAACATCAACCCATGTAATTTGTCCTGCACTTCTTAGTCCACGTTCTCCATATTGCCCCCACCCTGGGGTTTGAACCAGAAACCCTCTTGCCGTGAGGCGATAATACTAAACACTGCACCATTGTGCCATAAACTGATACAAAGACACATCACTGAGAATCAAAAAAGTATCAAAGTATAAGAGCTCCTATGAATGTAATGACAAAGTGCTTCGACATACATACAAACACACTCAGCCATTCACTCCAAAGCTTAAAGTGCCAAGTGCATCATCTTGTGTTTGCTTTGTTCAGTAGTGACTGGTACAAAAGTATTTCTATTTCATTTTGTTCTGCATCTAGGGGCCGCGAGCCGATAGCCAGGGCAAAGAAGCTGGAATTCGCTATATAAGGGATGGGTAAAAGAGGTTTTGTTCCTCAGAGACAGATTACCAAACCATGATATAAAAGAAAAAGAAAAAATGAATTCAATAAAAGCCCAATAACAGAGGACCATCAAGGTTTTATCAAAATGAAAGTGAGAGAATTTCTGAGACAAAACAAACACTGATGTGTTTTTTACACACAGCCTTGTAATTCTTTCCAGAGGTCTGTTTGGAGTCTATAACTGTCCCAGAGATACTTGTAGGTTTCAAAGCGGTCAACAGCCTGGTTTTTAATGATTGTGGTGTCATGGGTTGAAGGATGAGTTCTGAAATCAATGGTCATATCCTTTGTCTTGGATATATTTAGCTCCGGGAAAGATTGGTCACACCAGGTGACAAACTCATCAATAACTGGGCCATGGCTGGACTTGTTGTCATGCAGCAGACTCACGACTGAATCATCTGTGAATTTCAGTAAGGTCTTTTCCTCCTGCCAGCTCCACTTGGATCCATGTGGTTGTCAGAGACACACAGGCCTGAGTTACAAACCAGCTGGACCAGTGGAGACCTTTTGTGAAGACACCTTTCATAAGTGATGAGCTAAAATCCGATCAAATTTAAAAACACATTTGTAGTTTAATGCACAAGTTTATGTTGTACATGTTTGAAAAGGATAACGAAGAGTCCATTTTACATGAAATGTTACTTTTATTATGGCATGACTAAAGTCTAACACCCTCTCCCATCTAAATTCAATTTCAATTTTCAATTTTATTTATAAAGCCCAATATCACAAATCACAATTTGCCTCACAGGGCTTTACAGCATACGACATCCCTCTGTCCTTAAGACCCTCACAGCGTATAAGGAAAAACTCCCCAAAAAAACCCTTTAACGGGGAAAAAAAACGGTAGAAACCTCAGGAAGAGCAACTGAGGAGGGATCCCTCTTCCAGGACGGACAGACGTGCAATAGATGTCGTACAGAACAGATCAGCATAATAAATTAACAGTAATCCATATGACACAATGAGACAGAGAGAGAGAGAGAGAGAGAGAGACAGAGAGAGAGATGCAGGTAATGACAGTAGCTTACAACAACATTAATGAAAGTAATAATATTATAGTTATAGTTCTGGCTACTGTGGTACAATATGTTGAAAGTATATATTAATATCTGACAGTATACATGTGTGACAATAGTCATATGTGTATAATAACAGTAGAAGTATGACTAATGACTAATGATGGCAGCAGCAGCAGGAGGCATCTGGCAGGACCACGGCAGCAGCACAACCACACACGTCACGCTGTCCAGGCACCGCTGCGGTATGAGTTAATCTGAGAGACAGTGGAGCACAAAGGCTCCGGAGAAGAAGCCGAGTTAGTGACATCCAGAATGGCCGAGTTAGCAAGATGCAGTAATAGGATGAGAGAGAGAGAGAGAGAGAGAGAGAGAGAGAGAGAGAGAGAGAGAGGGAGCCCGGTGTATTATAGGGGGTCCTCCGGCAGACTAGGCCTAAGTCAGCCTAACTAGGGGCTGGTACAGGGCAAGCCTGAGCCAGCCCTAACTATAAGCTTTATCAAAGAGGAAAGTCTTAAGTCTAGTCTTAAATGTGGAGATGGTGTCAGCCTCCCGGACCATAACAGGAAGATGATTCCACAGGAGAGGAGCCTGATAGCTGAAGGCTCTGGCTCCTGATCTAATTTTGGAGACTTTAGGGACCACGAGTAACCCTGCGTTCTCAGAGCGCAGTGTTCTGGTGGGATAATATGGCAGTATGAGCTCTCTAAGATATGACGGAGCCTGACCATTTAGAGCTTTATAAGTTAACAGTAGGATTTTAAATTCAATTCTGGATTTTACAGGGAGCCAGTGCAGAGAAGCTAAAACAGGAGAAATATGATCTCGTTTCTTAGTTCCTGTTAGTACACGTGCTGCTGCATTCTGAATTAGCTGGAGAGTTTTTAAGGACTTACTAGAGCTACCTGATAATAGAGAGTTACAGTAATCCAGCCTTGAGGTAACAAAAGCGTGGACCAATTTTTCTGCATCTTTTCGGGTCAGGATAGGCCTAATTTTCGCAATATTACGCAGATGAAAAAATGCAGTCCGTGAGGTTTGTTTTAAATGAGAATTAAAAGACAAATCTTGATCAAATATTACTCCGAGGTTTCTTACGGTAGTGCTAGAGGCCAGAGCAATGCCATCTAGAGAAACTATGTCATCAGACAATGTGTCATGAGTCAGAGTTTTTAGTCACAGAATAAGATTTTGCAAAGACTAAAAAGTTGGACAGAAATTGTTGCAGCCCTCAAAATCCCCACTGAGTATGCTATATGCTATAGCTAGCTAGCTAGCTAACCGCTGTCCCCATCCTAAACAGGGTTAGCTTGTAAGCTAATTGAATGTTTGCTATTAGCCTACAAGCTAAAGGTACATTTCAGCTCAAGATTTCTAGCTTCACTCATGTAAGTGGTTACATGATGTGATTTTTGAAGCTGGTAATCTTTAATTTAAATTTGTAGATAGCTTGCAGGCTAATCTTCACTGTGCTTTATTCATCAAACATTTTCATCTTTCTTGCTTTCATTGAGGATGATGAATAAATGATGGACTCAAGAAGAGCTGTGCAATGTGCTTTCATTTAAAGGAAAATTTAAACACGTTTTTAAACTTGAATCAAAAGCCCTTTTTAGGTAGGAATTGTGCAAATTTGCAGGAAAGCCCAATCAGTCTTTTTTCAGCATTGGCAGTATAAAAACAAAATCAGGGAGTGCAGCAAAATGCTGCCTACCTACTTTTGTTTATACAGAATGCGCCTTTTTCGGGGCAATGGGGGGCGTGAGCAAGTAACAAAATGTGTAGCTCAGCGTGTGACGTAAACAGTGACGTGGGAGGGAAGCCACGGCTGGTCAGTCCTTTGGCGATTCTCTTGTAAGTTGGCCCATCCTTCACCGTCCCCGTCATCTGATGGTTAATGGCCTCTTCGTTTGTGAGGACAAGGAGGGCGCGCAATTCATTGTCTCCCCAGTTGCTCATCTTTACAGTGTCTGTCAGGTTTGCGTTTCCCTCTTGCTACTAGCAGCTCGCTAATTCCTGCTATCAGCTGTGTCCTGTTTATCCACCGCCAGTGGGTCATACGTGCGGCGGCGTCAACAGCTCCTCCCACAAGTCTTCAACAGCCCCTCCTGTTGCAGAAGGCCACCTCAGTCTTTTTAAACTAAAAGGGTTCCACCAATATGTCTACCCTACGAGGCAGAAAATTGGGCACCTCAGATCAACTCACCAATCTGGCTGTGTGTGTCTAAACACTCGCAGCTTGCCGGCAAAACGGCCCAACATTCACCGAAAATCTGGCAGTGTAAAAGGCCTAAAGGGGCTAAAAATTTAATTTTTTAAAAATTGAATTGCAGTTCTATCAAGTTTCATTTCAATACTGGACCTCCATACAGTGGTAGTATTAGCTGATGTTAGTAGCAGTAGAAGCACTAACAGCTGTTGTAGTTATATTCTTTAGGGAGAGATACCAAATACAGGTGTGCAGTCAGCACTGTCAATAAACAAAGAAGACACAAATCCAAAACTAAATATTTTTAAAGGGCAAATCCATCTGCGTTCTTTTGCGGTGTCTTAAGGTGAGTATATGTTTTCATAACACATTATAAGCCCCATCAGTCAACCTCTAGTTTATAACTAGTCAAGAACATCCATAAGACATGTATAATTCATGATAAGTCACATCATGTTTTCACTGTTGATATAATGCATCAGGAAGCATTATGTGTGTGTATAAGTGTAATCACTGAACATTATTAATGCATCATAATTAATTATGAATGTCGTCATTAATGCATTATAAATGTGGTCTTTATAGAACGTGTTACCATTTCAGTGTGACTGCATACATTTTTCTTATGTTTCTGATACACTCAGTGTCCTGAGTCTCTTCTTTCCAGAGCCAAAACAAGATGTGATTCTCTATTTATTATCTACAAACCTGCTGTGGGCCCTCTGTCTCCTTTACCTGCCAGTAGAAGTGAGTCTGTTTGTGAGTGTGTTTCAGCCTGTAATGGGTTCAGAAGACATCCTAACAGTGCAGCCAATAGCTGCATCACGGACTTCGAACATCTAGTTAGAAACATCCAGTTGACCCTAAGACCTGCGGCTCCGAAGTGAAGTAACTCCACGTGTAGAATAACATACAGCACACATAAAAAAGGAGAAATATGCCACATCCATTTTTGTCCTGAGAGGTTTTTTGTCCTGTATTTTCCTGCTGTTTTTCCCCCTCTGTCGGACAGTCTTAACCATTCTTGAGACAGTCAAAGTATGTTTTCACTTCGCCCGTTGAATACTGATGCTTCATCTTCCCAATAAACTGGGAGTGAAACGAAAGTGACACTTCATCTTCTAGCACATGTATTTCCTCTATTCTTTTTATCTGTTCATGATTCCCCATAGGCCTACAGCCCTTTGATGCTGGTAATAGAGGACAATACAGCTAGGCTTCCTTCATCCCAATTCAACTTGAAAATGCAAACATACAGCATATTTTATCAGGTTGGTGTCCATTAAAAACAGCCGCAAAACACAGACAGTTATTCATATGCTCAGATGGTGCACACTCTGGGATGAATAGCCAGGGGTTTTAGCACCACAGCTACATTTCATGAGCGAAATTTCATTCAACAGCTGTAATATTATTCGTCTGCTCTGATTGCCTTGACTTGCTGAAGTGCCCTCAAATCATCAGCACTCTTGATAGAGAGGAGTAAAAAAAAGAAGAAGCATAAAATAACTCAACTACAGGACAAAAGTCTGCACTTGGGAAATGTGTACTATTGTTTTCTTTAGCAATTGTTCCGAGAATTATTGTTTATCAATGTGTGATACATTAATTAGAGCAAATCTAATTCAAGTTAGATAATCTTACGATGGATGAGAGAATTCAAATGTGAATAGAGAAATCTTGGTGGAGAATGGACCGACTGTAAGATGCATAAAATGACAAGGGAAATAAAAATGAATTAAAAGGGCCCTCATGGGTGGGATGGTGTTTGTGTGTGAGGAAGAGAATGAGATAGAGACACAAACTATGTGCAAACACTGTGACAAGGAGGGAGATTTTCCATGATGAATTTCTTCCGCTAATACTCACATATTAATTTGTTCGAACAGTTCGATCTTGAAGTGATTAAATCATCTCAGAGTAATGATTTGAGATGAATTATGTAATATCAGGGCAGCAAGTAAAAACTGTAAGAGCAGAATGTGTTTAAAAGTTACATAATCAAAAATAAATCAAACAGCCATGCTAGAGGCCCTTTTTCTGTTGGAGAAAAGTGAACTGTAGCCTGAGGATGCAGCCAGAGGAAAGGCCATGTTGTTATCTAAATCACAAGTGGTTTTCAGTCAGAGACACTTAAGGAGTAACTTCACTCTCCCTGAAAATCTTGTCTTTGCTGAAGACCAGTGGTTTAACTTCTTGCATTGCTGCAGTGATGTAAAGGTGTGCTCCAGGACCCCTCAACAGCACTCAACCCATTCTCATCCCTAGGTCATCAAATATCTATGCTTTGTTACAACCCTCTGCGTCTGATAGTGACGCAAAGGGCACACTTTAGCTCAGCTGTCCCTCAGCTTACTCTACAGCAAGAAACAGCACTTCAAAATAAAAGCTCTATGCTGAAAATTCACTATACTTCAAAATAAAGCATGATTTTTGTTACAAATATGACACGTTCACGAGTCACTTGCGGTCCATTCAGAAAGGACCCAGGACCCATTTTTGGACCGTGACCCACCGGTTGGGAACCACTGCTTTACCGTATCATTGAGCCTCATGTTGAAAGCTACCTATATATGAACAAATTATCTCTTATATTTGTTTGTATCCAGGATTTGTTCTCATTTTGTTGGTACCCACTGATTTCTGGGATTCAATGTTGTCTTATTTTTACTCCTCCCTTAAGTAAGAGTAAATTTTTTGAGTGGTAAGGTGGTCACAGTCCACATATTATTTGTCCAAGACGTGGAAACACAGGTTTTGAATTTAAGAAACATTAAAACGCATGAATATCATGAAATCAAATATGGATGGATATAATAATTGGAATAATAATTGGATTTTTAAGTTTGTGGGTTAAAGACATCATTTTGGTTATTTCAATTTAATTTAATTATTTTAATTATTTTGTTGTTGTTTTTTAAATTGATTGAAATTTCTGGCATTGAGTACTTTTATTTTAAATACTTAAATACATTTTCCTGATTGTACTAGCATACTTTTACTTGAAAGACATTTTTAATGCAGGACTTTTATAGGAGACTATTTCATCAATGACCTTTTTATGCATGACGAAAATGAGACAATGACGAGCGAAAAATAGATGTTTTTAATAAAAGGTAAGACTAAAACTATGTTTCATTTTTGTTGACGAGTCGAGACGTGATGTATCGTGATGTGAAGTAACAAAAATCTTTGGACTATTGGACACTGAAAGCAGAGAACAGCTGTGCTTGCAATTATCTTCAAATGCTGCATAAGCGACAGGCTGGCAAACTCCAGTAAATAGTCTGCACCAGGATGTTTCGCTAGCCAGTAAAAACACCCATGTTGGAGCAGCCATTGGTGTGAGTTGTGAGCTGTAATCCAGTAATTAATAATCAGCTGTGTGTGTCTGTCTTGTGTTTGTTAGTTGCAGCAGTAGCTGTTAGCAGCTCCCCTTGATAACCTCTAGATGGCAGCGGAGCAAGCAGCAACGTCAGTTTTAGGCTTGAAATAACAACTTCTGGTTAGACCCCACCCATTTCCAGTTTAAGTCCCATCCAGTTTGAGTTTAAACTTCGTCCAGTTCAACTACTGATACAGATAATTTAGTTGGTTGAACAGATACAAATATAGATACAGATAACGGTGACTCACTCATCCCTACTCATTATGTCAATAGAAAACATAATTAGCTCATCACTACGTTTCACTCAAAACACATTTGCTGTTTCAAATTAGTTGTATATTAATATTATTTCTAGGACACAAGGCTGCTCTAACATAAAATGGTACACAATTAGTTATAGCTTTAAACATACATGAACTCTCAGCAAGTCACCAGCATGAAGCCAGACTCACATTAAGGATGGGGTGGTGTAGGGACATGCAGCTGCAGACAGTGTTGGCATTAGGAATAAGAGTAATGGTGAGAGCTGAGAGTTAATAAAGGCCACAGAGTACTTTTTTCAGTCAGCTGGGAGCTTTACAAATGATGCAACAATGAGCTAATTTAAATTTGTTAAGCTTTGCAGTTCTTGTCACTGCTAACCCCGCTGCTGGCTTGGGGAGGTTGGAGACAGTCATGAAGCCGAGTACTTCTTTTGAACAACTAATGATGATCTTCTCCAGGAGGACACAACACCGTCATCGCCAGCTCTACCCTTCACTTATATATGCATCCAAACCAACCAGACGAGGTCGCAGGTGCAGAAAAGAAAAAGACGAGAGAGTGAATCAACTGTTGGAGCATTTCCATCTGCGAGCATGTCAAATTATGTTTCTTGGAACAATGGAGGCACAATTTGCATGGTTATAATTCAATCATAACCTGAGCTTGACAGTTCATTCTTGACCTTGGGAACAATCTCAATTCAGGCTCCTCTTTACACGCTTGTTCTGGAGCTTTTGACGCACACACTCTTTGTCAACATGTGAAGTTTGCTCAGTTGTCAAGGAGCTGGAAATGTTCAAACTCTCCATTACCCTGAGCACTTTTTTGAAGCCTCCACCTTGTTATTTGCTCTGAAATACCAACCAAATGTCGTTTTTGAGGACAGCATTAGTAACCTTGTCGAGCGCTGTTTCAGTACAAAAGGCTTTTTTTTCACAACTTGGCACAGCAGGGAAAGCACAGGTGTTACTAAAAACATTAACGCTAGCTCCATTTTATTTAAGAGTCGCAGTAGGCCATGACAGTGTGACAGTGAGCCAGCATGCACAATACCAGGGCCCTGAAAGTGAAGCAGCCAAGTGGAATTCGGCCATCTTTCATTTTATTATCTGCACCTGTGCTTTCCCTGCTGTGACATGTCAAATGCTGTTGTCTTTGCACTGTTTCTATGAATTGTTTTGACATTGTTCTTAAACCCTTGAAGAGATAACAGACACCTTTAAAACAGGTCAACGGAATACTGTGTGCTCCGTCTCTGATTAGTAAAAGAACCTTTGCCTGCCGATAAAAATATATTCAGCTCCCATCTCCTCTTTGTGTGTCGTGTTAGACAAGCTGTTTTGACGAGGCTTATGCTGAACATACCGAGGTTATGAGCTCAGTTTAAGGATGATAGAAATTCATACATCAGGTGGTTCCATACAGGCGACATGATCGGCTGAGAGGCTTTCCACTGAGTGACAAAACCTCACGACAATGGCACTTGTAACCTAGCAACACCTCACTGCAAAAATATGAATCTGCTTTGTGTGTAATGTCAGAGGTATCAGACACCTGTTACCTAGCAACACGTCAAAATCACTCAAGAAACGGAGGGATCCGAAAGCATAACTTTTCTTTTTTCTTTTTAAGAAAAGTCTCAGTAAAGATACGGTGCCTGATCCTGATCTCACTTTGATGAAAAGAGGAAATGAATCAATCGTTCTATCCCTCTATCATGTCTGTCAATAAGCAGCAGACAATTTCCATGATAATAAAAGTCAGTTTCATGGCCAAAGCAGGGTTATACAGAAAAAAGCAGTTTCCTACAGTAAGTGAGATTTTTTAAATATTCTCCATTTAACACAGCAAAGTGGGATTTTATGGTGTGCTGTTACAGGTACAAAGTGCTGACTGAAGTTCTGCAAATAGATAATCTCTGCTGATTCCCATTTACATACATTAAAAGTTCACGATACTCGACGAAACATTTGCAATAAATTGGAATAAATTAGTTGGAATCTACTAATTGAATACTTCCTTCACTTTTCAATAAATTCTACCACTTTCAAACTTCTTGGAAATTATTTGGACATTTGCAAAACCTGTAATATAAAGCACTGCCAAGACTTCTTGTTCAGTGGTAATCAAGGGTGCAGAAGTTTGTAGGGAGGGTAGGGGACTAGAGGACTGTACTGGGCTCCCACGGCATCCAACACAAATCTTGTGGGAGTGGGCGGTTTTGAGTTTGCTGCCGGTGGGAACAGGCAGACGGAGATTCATTGGAATACAACAAGTGTGTTTCTTTTTTTTTCTCTTTGTGTGGTGGATGGAAGTCAACTGTTTTGATTATTGTGCCTATTCTATGCCAGATAAAATAAGTAACAATATTTCTGGAGTATTATTTACCTGAAAACATGACACAGGATGTGATTACTGTCTGCATTTGTGCAGATTAGGGTTGCAATTAGTACGTAATTATATGAACCCCCTGCCAACTGTAACTGACTGTAGCATGTCTCACATATGTAATCAGTCCTTTATGAGCCCCCGAGGTTGTGGGTGTGGGCAGGAGCAGACACACAAACTGCGGGCACAGGCCGTAATGGTCAGAAATCCAGCTGGGACAGGCAGAAGCAGGATTAATAAAACAGTCCCACACAGGACTCTAGTAGGAACATGTCTCCGAGTCCTGTGTGGGCCTGAGAGAATGAAAATATAACCTATATTGGCTCTCAGTGGCTAGTCAATGTATTTGGTAAACAATTGGTTAAAAATATCTTGTTCTCTACGAGTCCTGCCTCCGTAACACAACATTGCTACTAGGATTGACTTTGCTGTTTCTTGCTAAGAGGCAGCAGCTACGTCTGGTTGTAAGAAGCACTTCACTTTATCAGAGGTGGTGATGTTAACAGTTATTCTGACAACGATCCACACAGTGGTGAGAATTATGCTTCATCATGAGTGTTTTCAATTAGTTTACCACCTCTGATGAAGAGCAGTGCACTGCCACTTCCCTTAAACAAACCGAAGATCAAGGACACGGCGACGCGGCCCTGTGCAAACAAATCACCCCCAGTTTCCACCAGATGCGTGTTGGTTGCGTCTGCGCTCCGGCACGGCAGCGGAGCCGATAGGATGCGATAGGATTCAAGTCTAGTCTTCGCAACAGATACGCAGGACTTCTATTTTTGCCGGACGCCGGAGCACAACACAGCAATTCAGCAAAGAGCAGCAACCTCGAATCTGTAGGGGAGGGGGCGGGGGGCGGACACGACTCGCTGCAGTATTTTGAATTTGAGTGCAGTAATTGTTTTGGCCACATTCTTAAATACAGCGCCTTTAATTCTGACTAATTCTTGTAATAATATTTTTTTTCTGAAAATCTTACTTTAATTCTCAAAACTCAGAGAAACACATGTCAAGCAAAAACTGTAGCTGGACTCACAGAGCAGACTCACGGGCTTGGATAGAAGTTCAAGGTCTTTAAATCAGGCTCAGGTTGGTACATGTGTAATCGATTACACAGGCAAAGATATCCAATTTGACGGGCAGAAAAGGTGGTCAGAAGGCAAAACACGGACAAAAACACAGTCACAAGGAACACTAGGGAAACACTGGAACTCTCACTCAAAAAAAAAGATGATCTGGCAACAAAGGAGGGGAAGACAGGGACTTGAATAAACTAAGACAAGGGAGACAATGAGACACAGGTGAAACACACTGAGACACAGGTGAAACACATCAGGGCAGGGCAAGTAATCACAAAGGAGGGAAACTTGATAGGACGTGGGATCTGAAATGAGACGAGACAGTGGTTACCAAAATAAAACAGGAAACACAGGGATGACAAATAAACATGGATTTAGGTAGCTAGACGGGTCATGACAATATTTGGGTAAGACTATACTATGAATGTGCCTGCACCCAGGAAAACGGTTTTCACGTACCACATAAAACCAAGTGAACTTTGAGTTATTTAAAGGTACCTTGTGACCATGTTTCTTTTCCTAAACCGAACCTTTGTGACTTTATGTTAAGTACATAACATCATTCATGGGGAGCGTATTTGTTTGATATCATATGGATCTTTGTATGAGGATACGTTGTTTGAATAGATGCCGATTGCACCTTAACCCTGTAAGACCCAGATATAGAAAAAAATGAGCAATTTTTTTTTGACCTCTCAGATATTGTTTTAGGAGGCCTCTGATGTAGAAATCAAAGAGTTTTCAAATTTTTTACATTTTAGTAAGTTTTTAGGGAAATGTTGTAAATTTGCAATGTTGGGCATAGTTGGGAGCAGAACTTCTGTGTTTGTACTCACTTTGTCTGAACAGATATACAGAACATTTAAGTATTCATTTGCAGGGTTGATTGCTTACTTAGCCCCATAACAGTATATATCATGAGTAATAATCACACAACAATCATAGTTTTATGAATAAGCATTTATAAATAAAAATATTGGAAAAAAATATATTTACAAAACTTTTTCCTCCGTCACTTTCAATGTGGTTTACTACATTCAAACAATACTGTCTGGGTGGCCTATTATGCTCTCTGCTTATCATACTAAAAGGAACACATGCATCCCCCCAGAGCACTTACAGGTTCACATTCAAGACCATTCTCACCTGTCCCTGAACAATGCAACAGGCATTGGATCGTTAAATTCATGAGCTAAAGAGATACTGTTGGTCCACTGATCCCAATTAAGGTGATAAAAACCTTTGGATGATGGCAAATACATTCAGTTTCTTATTTTCATTTTCAAGACCATATCACATTACATACAATAACAGAAGGATGGCACACGGCGTGGCCAAAGTACAACCAATGTTACTCAAACAGAGGAAGAACGTCCTTTAGACAAAACACCCAGTTAACAGATGACTTTAGATGGACGGTTCAAATAATACTTTGGCTAATACCTTTCTCTGGAAGTCATTAAGCTTCATTCTGACATTCAAACTGAATATGAAACTCATGTCCCACACCATCATCATCATCGTCATCATCATCACAGAGGTTACAGATCCTCTGGTTTCTGTCCAGCCCGTCACATCTTCACTGACTTCAGGACTTCTGGTGTTATTTACTCTAAAGTTACAAACAGCCTTTTTTGTTTTCATGCCACAGATCCTTCTCCAGTTTAAACTCTTGTTTAAATATATATTATATACCACATGATGTCACACTGTTGAGCTCACTTTACCACTTTTGTATTAGCCTCTGTTCATCAGTTAGTTTGAACCAGCTGATGTTGTTACACTTTGGTGTAGTGATGGGCAAAACAGTTCTTTAGATGTTACTGAATCACTAAAGGAACACATGCATCCCCCCACAGAGCACTTACAGGTTCACATTCAAGACCATTCGCACCTGTCCCTGAACAATGCAACAGGCATCCCCCCAACAAATCCAGAACATTCAGAACCCGTTTTTCAATCTCCTAATGCTACAAACTGCTGCTTGGGCAACACTGAGAAAAATAGCTCAGGATCATTTAGAAGTTAAAAAACAAACAAAAAACTACAAAGATACAGGGAGTTTCAAATACTGCTATAGATGTTGGAGTTTCAAATACCCCATACAATTTATTCATGTGTTTAATTATGGTCTAAGCTAAACTAAGTAAAAATTTAATAGAAAAGCACATTTAGAGCTTCGTTACAATGAATCATCTAATACTTTAAATTTCTACTACATTTTTTTCAATTTATGACCATGTGAGAAGTGCAGTGACCTTATGTAATGTGTAAGGAGGAGCACAGGCTATTTTGACTACCACACTGATCCAGCGTTGTAGAATTACAACATAGACATAACAAGCTATAAATCAAATTTGATGAATATTTTCCAAAATAACTAAATATGTACATGTTCTAGACATTGTAATAAACACAAAAAAAATATTTAAGGAATTTTACTTACTTTAATCCTGACAAATCCAGTCATGCAAAAAAAGGAGATGAGCTCAACGGGAAGTTTGCAGGTAGAGTGAGTTCATGGCCAGATGACCAGACCTATAAACACTTCTTCTATCCAATAGCATTGTGAGGACGAACAATAGGACCCATTAACTATGTAAATGTGGTCTTGAGAAAAAAAAAACATTTGCAGGCCTTTTTTTAGAATTGTTAAAAGTGATGTTGAAAATTTGCAACAGTGGGTTTTACAGGGTTAACAGAGGTTACCTCCCCAAACAAAAGATGAAGAGGAGGTAGAGACTGAGTAAACTATACATAATGACTCAACAGGGATAACTATAAATTGTTAAAGGAGCTGTACGCAGCATTCAAAGCATACGAGTCATAGTCTGGGGTGGGATTGTCTGCACATGGCCGAGCTGGCAGCTAGCAGCTTATGGTGCTAACTCAATAAAAAGTGTTAACAACGGCAACAGTGCTGACAGAGCAAACAGGTGGAGACGGGAGGGTGGGCCTGACACTTCTGTGACAAAGCCATCACCATTATCCGAAGTAACCTCCACATGAATGGCAGAGCGTCTGTAATTAGCTAGCCAGTGGGAAACACTCACAGGGACTCGCATGCATGTGCTGACCAAGAGTCTACCACAACAATACACAGAGAAGCTTGTACTATAACACACAAAGGTGAAGCATGCCTTCATTCTCTGCTCAGGATGCCATTACTCCACTATACCTACATAGCAAATAGTGGTTTCCTACTATATAAAATGATAGTTTGGGTCTTTTTAATGAGAAAAGTTGATTTAACAGGAGACTAAATATTTCAAAGCAGAACAGGATGCCTGAGAGCCTTGCTGCAATAAATGGTAGAACTTTACTTGAAGATATCTACATAAGAGTAACATGACATAACTATGACATGACACTGTCATGAACCTATCATGAACATTATGTACATGTCATAAACGTTTATGACTGCTGTCATTAAGTGTCATTCAGTTTTTGTAATGACAAGTTGACATTGTTTGGGTTGTCTTTGTCATGACAAGTTGACATTAAATTTGTTTGGGATGTCCTTATTATGACAACGTGACATTAACCAGGATGACATTACCAGAATATGTCTTTGTCATAACAACCTACATTAGCAAGAAATGCAACTCTTTTTGTGTTTATGACAAGTTGACATAATGATTACTATAATTATATGTGCAAGGTTACAGACCGATTCTAACACTCGGTTAGATAGATGTCTGGCGGGATACGACGCAAAACTGGCTGTCATAAAACCGTTATGACCATTATCATTCATTCATTCATCTTCTAACCGCTTCATCCTCTTGAGGGTCACGGGGGGGCTGGAGCCTATCCCAGCTGACATCGGGCGAGAGGCAGGATACACCCTGGACAGGTCGCCAGACTATCGCAGGGCTGACACATAGAGACAAACAACCATTCACACTCACATTCACACCTACGGACAATTTAGAGTTATCAATTAACCTAGTCCCCAATCTGCATGTCTTTGGACTGTGGGAGGAAGCTGGAGTGCCCGAAGAGAACCCACGCTGACACGGGGAGAACATGCAAACTCCGCACAGAAGGGCTCCCACGCCCGGGATCAAACCGGCAACCCTCTTGCTGTGAGGCGACAGTGCTAACCACCACATCACTGTGCCGCCCACCGTTATCATGTAATTAATAAATTCTTTGACCTAAAGTAAAGTGGTACTATTTTGATTTGTCATTAAGATATCATGAAGGAAGAGACTGGTTGTCATGACATCATTATGTCAACTTGCGTCGTATCCTGCCAGACATCTGTCTGACAGAGTGTTAGAATCGGTCTGTAACCTTGCACATCTAATTATAATAATCATTATGTCAACTCGTCATAAACACAAAAAGAGGTGCATTTCTTGCTAATGTCAGGTTGTTATGACAAAGACATATTCTGGTAATGTCATCCTGGTTAATGTCAAGTTGTCATAATAAGAACATCCCAAACAAATTTAATGTCAACTTGTCATGATAAAGACAACTTCTGGTAATGTCACTTTGATTAATGTCAAGTTGTCATAATCGAAACAAACCAAACAATGTCAACTTGTCATTACAAAAACCGAATGACATTTAATGACAGCAGTCATAAACGGTTATGACATGTACATAATGTTTATGACAAGTTCTTGACAGTGTCATGTCACCCTATGTAGATACCTTCAAGTAAAGTGTTACCCAATAAATCCCTATATATTTTTGTATTTTGTATTGTCAGCTGCTGCCTGAGTTCTGTGTCACCCCCTCCAACCCTGATGTTGAAGCAAAACCTATGTCCTTGGTGGTACCATCTATAACAATTACTACTGTAGCAACCTAAGAATACAGTATCACAGGAGATGAAATGCCAGGTGATTTTTATTTCATGCTGACTGTGCAGCTGACGTTCATAAAACACAGAGGAAGCATATATGTTGACAAAAGTGTTGCAGTAAGTCAGCAAAGGCAGCATCTGGTCAGTGAGAGCAGCACACCAGTGTCAGCACCTCACTGTAAAGCACTCACTCAGGTGTGATTGTATAATTAGTTTGGGGGTTAATTGAGTGTATCTGCTGAGATTCTGCTGTTATTGGTGGATAGTCTGGTGTAATTGCATGTGGGAGTAATGCGTCATGATTCAGATGCACTTGTAAAACGCCTTGAAGGAGGTGTTCTGTTTCCTGCTCCTGACAAGGACACAAATATACCGTGGACTGTATCAGGATTATAATAAGCTACAGTTAATATGTTTCTTTTTCTTCAGGAGAGGCCAAACATTTGTCATTTTCAAGTAGTCCGAAACCTAATTAGAGAGAGCTATTCACAACAGGAAGGAAGCCAGGACACTGAGTCCCCACAGTGTCTTTGAGGAGTTTGGTAGGAGTGATATCTCAGGGATTGGAAGTCAGCTTTTTTATGTAAAACAGGATCCTCCAGGGAGAACGAAGAGACGTGGAGAATGGGGCAGTCCTTGGCCCTGACCCCTGTCATCGATACTCAGAATTGGGCAATCCATAACATGAGGAGGAAAAAATGAGACCATGAAGAGTTGGGTTTTTATCAGAGTCAAGGGCAGGAAAGCAATAAAATAAATTTATGCAGGGTGCATTTTCCCAACTTAAGCTTAGTGTCCTAGTTAAAGTCAGATTTTTCTGTTCCACAGCACAATGTGACCACATTACACCTGCTGGGACGTGAGAGGCTCAATATCAATGACTCAACAGTAGCTTAACCAGTTGCTTTGATTTCCAGCTCTCAAACATTCCCAGTGCGGCCCAGCTTTTTATTCTCTGGCCAAAAACCAAATGAAAAGCCAAATGTTTAGTACAGTATTGTGTATTTTTACAGAGTTGTGATAATTTACCTCTTCACAAGATAATTAGCTCTTCACAAGATGCTTCTAATGACTCCATGCTCTAATTAGCTAAATAAATGTCACCCTTTGGAAAATGTGGCTTTGTAACCTGTCAGTGTCGGTGCCACACATCTGTGAACGTTGGTGCAAAAAGCTTTGATTTAACTGGGCAGCAGATAACATACTGCACGTATCAGGTTTAGTAATAGCAGCATACACTGCTTTAGAAGGATGTTTTTAACCCGTTCAGATCTGCAGTCCACTCCAACGGACACAACTTTTCTAGGATGCCTGTATCTACAATTACTGTCACTGGACTCAACTCAAATGCAAAACTTATGTGATTGGATGAGTATAAGACGATCACAGTTTGCCACATCATCTGAAGATGACTACAGCTGAGCCACACCCTCTTTTTTCAGCAAGACCCCGAGGCGAGGAGGAAGCGTAAGGCACATTTTAATTTATCTGCTATATTATTAAAGTAGGCCCACATAATTTGTGTTCAAACTGTGTTTTAAGAAAGCATAAGACTCTATATTATTTATACATGTAAAAATATCATATGAAAGATTTATAGATCTGATAAACAGATGAATCCATCCATAAGAAAGGACAAGGTATCTGAATATCTCTGGTAGTTGAACAGGGAAATATTGTTTGAATTGGCAAATACTGATATGATTTGATTTTCTAATGATACAATCAGCAAATAATGCATCTTATTGATTATGTACACAGAATATTCATCCTGGGAGGTTTTCATCCAACCCCGTCTCACTCTGAGGTCGTCGAAATCCGGCACTTTGGCATTGGCTTGCGGCTTCACACACTGAAAAAAGTGTCGCCATTTTCATTAAATGGCAGTTGGCTGCGTCAGGGGGAAACGCAGCGGGACAAGAACAAAATTTCAGGTGGCGAAAGTCCGAACAGGGTGTGTGGGAGGGGTGGTGGATGGGTCCAACAAACACCAACTTTCCCCCCTGAGAGCCGCGCTCGCATCCCGGAAGATCATGAAGCCAAACCCTGTTTTTTTTTTTTTCCTGAATCCAACCATGTGCGTTAGTTGTTGGAGGAAAAAAACGTGAATTTGCGTTGTTGTACTCACATTCAGTGCTGGGTAAGGGTTACTTTAAAAGTAATCAAAGTACGTTACTGCGTTACTTTCTAAAAAAAGTAACCAGTTACTTTACTGCATTACTCCCTGAGTAAAGTAACTCAATTACTTTAAAAGGACTTCCAACGTTACTCCCTGAGAAAAGTAACTCAAGCACTTTTAAAGTACTTTTGAGTATTCTACATTTCCTATTGGGGAATGGACCACAGGGCGCTACGCCTACATTTTTTTGTCTCCAAAATTAAAGTTATGGACCACTTGCCCTTCGCTGAGATCCAATTCTCCCATCACAGCCGTTACTTTGACCAGTAGAAACACACAACGATCTGCTGCCGTAGACAACTGTATGACAACAACACCCCAGCATTTGTAATATTTCCTCTAGGGATGTTACCACACAGAGTAAAAGGGGGAAATGATGGTGTGAAACAGCAGAGGCACTTTGTCAACCCGCTGAGTTAATGTTACTGTCATTAGCATCAAGCTAGCAAACAGTGGTACATCCTCACGGTCGGACATAAAGTAATAACATTAACAAATAGCGGCGGGGCTTTTACTCACCACAACTGCAGAGGCTCCCAGCTTCATTTGAAACAAACTACATTATAGACGCTCAGTTATTTATTACTCCCTCTGTGTGTTTATATATTTACTTTTTATCCGCTCCGTTGTCTTTGTAAAGTTAACATATCGCACCGTCATTTCAAACTCAACACTTGTTTCAAATTAAAAGCCCCTTATAACCTCAGCTGAGAGAATCCCTCCATTTTCTAAATAGGCTTTTATTCTGAAACATTTGTCAGAACTTCCTGTAGAAGATACAGTAACTTGACAGTTTACATATGGCGCTTCAAATGTAGCTCCTGCCATCTGCTGACGCTTTTAGGTGACTACAACAACATGTCGGCTGGCACATGAACACACACAGTGACTCAGATAATAGTAAAATAAAAATAGGACAAGAATAACCCGATGACATCACACACACTGTGAAAGACGACCGGGGATAATTGGTGAGTACCAGCGTGTAGCCTGTACCAGGCATAATGCAAGTCCTGAGTGTGAAATATGTCTGTCAGCGAGTCCTGCTCCACCTATTAAGACTCCACCGTAGACAACGGCAGCATTTCTCCGACCACGTAGTGAGCCACAAGCTCCGTGGCTTCTTTCAGACTGATAGGTTTAACGTTATCTCCGTTATTAGAACCAAACGACAGCTGTTGCTGTTTCGGAGCTGAAGGACCAGCGTTCTAAAAGTAACAGAAGTAACTGATGTCTTGTTTGAAAATGTACTTAAGTATTTGATTACTCAAACAGCAAACTAACGTGTTAGGTTACTTGTTACTGCAAAAAGTAATTGAAGTACTCTACTTTGTAACGCGTTACATCCAACTCTGCTCACATTGTATGTTTATTTGGAAAGAAGCTGTATGTAAACAGTGCATTACCTGTGGAAATATTTGACGGTGAAAATGTGTTGAAAATGTGTTGTTTCATCATACTGTTTTCTGGAGATACTTCAGCAACTGAGGATATTTAGAGTGGTTATTACAAATACAGTATAACACAAGTCACAACACAATTGGGTTCTCAATGGGTTGAATAGATGGGTTAAATAAATACTCTAAACCTGACCTGGAAACTTAAGGAGTAAGTAAAATCAAGTAAAAGTTTCAGTCAAATGCAGAAAACTGAACTCCTGTTCAATGCATCTAACTCATCTAAAAAAAAGCCCAGTATGGCATTCACCTTGTGAGACAACTCTGCCCTTTTTAAAACATGTCTACAAGACAAGAGCTGTCAAATGTGAAACTAGAAGGGCACTCTGAGCGTGCAAACCTCCATCAAGGCCTCACATAACAATGTATAAACAATAATTTGTGCATCCGCCCCGTCATTTGTATCTGCTCCTTAATTTAACGTATTCGTCATTGGCCCATGCTAAACACTTCCACCAGGGTCAGGTGAAGGAAAATATAACAAGGTTTCCCCGAAGTTAGCAAGCTTTTTAGTGCACATATATGGACACAGTGGGCTGCTACTTAAGAAAACAAGTCTGCAAGGTGTGGAATCTGGATCAAAACAAACTGTAGACTGTGCTAATGTGAGGAGACATCAACTTGGTCAGTGGTGGCTCCAGCACATTCTGAGCCCGAGGTGAGTCTCCCCCCTCGTCCAATACTAATTTTTACTGAACAGAGCTTGAACACTTCACAATGTGAATCAATGCAACCTCCATGGGCTGTTTGTTGGCAGCCACTGGCTGCTTAGAGGTAACGACAACTTGGATTTTATAATTTTTTATCATTATTTCTAGGGCTGTAGTCAACCAAAGAAAATCTTGGTCGACTGTTTTGAAAACACCCCCATTTTCACAGGTAATTTTGCCTGTCCCCACGCTGCAGGAAATAATGGATTAATCCTGGAGAGCTGTTGATGTAGCGCTTTCCTCCTTATGAAAGTAACACGCCGATTATTCGACCAATGAGAATTTGGTCAGATGAGAGCATAGCCACCAAATAATCGACTAGTCGACCAGGAGACTACAGCCCTAATTATTTCATGTTTCTCTCCACATCTGATTTTTTTTTTCCTTCCACTGTTTGTGGTGCCTCCTATGGATGACGGCACTCTTGGCCATGGGCCAGCACAGAAGACCCTGAAAGTCTGAAATGGCCCCTGTCTGTCCTGATATTCAAGTCTATAACTCTTCAAATAAATTCTGAAATTAATATTTTTTCCCACCTCCTGGATTTGTGAATACTATGCAGACCCCTAAATATTTTTTATCTCGTGTGCACATGATAAAAAATTTCACCTTACAGGACGTTAGGGGCTGCATCAAAAATGGATTACTTTAGTTCTCTCCATTTAATGACGGCTGTGTGTATCTACAGTCGTTAGAGATGCATAAAAATCTAATGTAGTAAATTACCTTCTGCATTGTAGGAGCTCTGAAGAATCAGTGTAGAAAGGTTTCTTTTTTTTCTGTTTTTTTTTTTCAGACAATGAGTTTTTAAGGAGATGTAGTTTACCTTGACATGTTTCGACTGTCACTGCAGTCTTCTTCAGAAGCGTCATCTGACGTGCGTCATGACGTGTCTTTATCAGCTGGTAGTATCCCGGAGGTGTGACCAGCCTGGCAAATCGGATTGCCAGGCTGGTCACGCCCCCCGCCGCCGGTGTTCTTTGGAGGAGAGAGTCCCAGGTGTGTGACAGCATGAAAGCCCCCTCATCCCGGTTGATGGTGTTCCTGGCCCGCCTCCTGATCTCTATAGCCTCCTTGATCCAATGTTTGAACTTGTTGCTTTCCAATCCGATGATTTTTGCGTTGTCCCAGTCCATGACATGATTATTTCTTTTGCAGTGATCTGATATGGTTGATTTTAGGTTCACCTGCTCTGCTTTTTCTTTTTGTGATCTTGTGAGACGTCCTGTCTATGCTGGTCACACCTCCGGGATACTACCAGCTGATAAAGATACGTCATGACGCACGTCAGATGACGCTTCTGAAGAAGACTGCAGTGACAGTCGAAACATGTCAAGGTAAACTACATCTCCTTAAAAACTCATTGTCTGAAAAAAAAAAAGAAACCTTTCTACACTGAATCTAATTTGAGTAGACAAAATGAACCTATTTACACTAGCTCTGAAGAATATATTGTTTTAAGTTAAAAAAAGTAAATAGTAGTAGAAGTAGACATTCTAATGTCTGATGGCAGTCACCATATTGAAGAAATGTAATTAAGCGATTATAGTTTAGGGACTTCCATGGTGCCTGAGAGAGTTGTGGTTCACTAACTTGACTAACTTTACTGAGTGAGTGTTGGAGGTCTTTAATATCTTTCATAACATAAGGGAAGCAATATTTTTCACACCCAAAATATGTCTTGAGAGAGCTGAGTCTGGTACTGAGGTGGTTCACTGAGCCAGTTAAGACACAAAATCCCACAGCTGACATTTGAGTCTGAGTGAAAGATGTAGTGAATCCATCTGATGAAGATAAATGAAACATACCATTCTGGATGTACCTGCGACAAAGAAAAAGCATTAAAGAGACCTTAAAAATAGGTGTACTTTCCTTTGCTGCATCCTGTTCTCTTGCTAGAGAAAGGTCTTTGAAGCTACTGTAGTAATTCTTCAACTGTAGATGATAAAGTAGGAGCAACATCCTGCCCCCCTCTCTGTTTTTATCACTTTGGTTTCATCACTGTCTTTGACTTTGTAAACTGTCTCCACTGGCTCTTCCTTTGCATGCAGAACAGCCTGAAACTCAAGCCGTTAATAATAATATAACTCACTGGCAGAGGTTCACGAAGACAGTTTGACATCTTCTGGTTTATTCGGTCTGTGGGATGTCTTTGCTTTCCCCGAAGACATCCCACAGTGCAGTGCATGGACATGTCATTATCAATTCTAAAGTAATAGCTCTACCTAAACAGTTGTTTCCTGATGAGATATGTGGAGCTGCAACTCTGTTTAGGACAGAGAAGCTGACAGTTGTGGAAATAAAGATGTGGCTGTGTTTTCCAAAGGGTAGCCTGCTGACACCAAATAAACAACTTATCCAAACCTAATTAGTCTGTATGAAAAACAACCAAACTTGCATATTAAACAAGCCAGAGCTTACTATTTAGTGGGCACGCTAACCAGAGATCATCTTGTGATCAGCTCACATCAATCAGAAACCTCAGGCTGATAATTGAAACCAAAAACTGCAGTTCCTAAAATGGCCACTTGAGGATGGCTCCAAAAGCGAGTCAGTCCCCATAGACCCCCATGTTAAAATGCCCAACTTTACAGCAAAAATAACCTTGGTGCATTGGTATTTGTAGCTAATTTCCCAGCACAGTCAGCAGAAGAAAATGTTGGCGTTTTACGTGTCTGCAAACCACAAATACACGTAACACGTACCATGTTATCATTTTTAGAATGACATAATATATGAGCTGACTTTGTCATCGGGAGTTGGAGGGGATCGTGGATGGCATGTCGCCTCAACGAGAAGGCTGCCAAGCTGCAGACCACTGTTCGAGACAAACAAGTAAAAAAAACTGGGTGTTATTTGGGAAGTCATTGCCATGTTCTCATCAGCCTTTTAGGCTCCAAATGTTGATTTTTTTTTAGCTACCCATCTGTGCTTTTCCATCTGCTTTTCAGGCTCTGAACATGGATGTTTTGTAGTGACCTGTCAGTGTTTTTCCATCTGCTTTTAGGGGCCAAATGTGAGTGCCAATGGAGTTAATGCCATGAATTTTTTTTTTTTTTATTCTATTTTTTTTTTTACCAAGACATTGCTGCTTTTGCTTTCATGATTGCTCTACCAAACAGGGTATTTTAAGCCAAAACATGATTCTAACCCTAACCAAATTGTTTTGTGCCAAAACCTAACCACACTTAAAAATTGAGTTTGATTTCCTTATTCATGACAACTCTATGGTGAGTGTATTTTCATATCCAACCTGTTTAGATTTAGTTAAGACTTTAGTTAAGAAACTTGAGGCTTCAAAACTTGAGTCCACAAACAAGTGGGTAAAGTTTCGGTGGCTATGTCCATTATTTTTATACAGTCTATGTAGCCTGGGTTTGGTTGAAGGTGGCCGTGCTGTTTGGGCTGAGAAAGCCATGTGTAAGTAAGGTAAAGGAGGTTGTTGGGTTGGTGCAGGGAGCTGTGAGACCTGGCATTAGGGGAGTGTCTCTGGGATGACAGAGAACACTGTCTAGCCTCCTGGAGGTGTCGTGGGACCAACTAGACGAAACACTGGTGAAAGGAGGTTCCCACCTGATAACCCCAAAGACATGTTAGTTATCACTGCTCACTGGTCTGTATAGTTAAGCCTTGCCATAATAGCTTATCATAGGGCTTAGGAGGTTATTCACTGAGTGCTGATCCTTTCTCTAGAGCACAAACTTCTTGTGTTTATTTCAATATCAAAGCATCTACAATGCCGATCTGCAACTTAAAACAAATGTGGGCCAGGGGTGTAAAGTGGTGGGGGGGCCAATGGCCTTTTCCGTACTTCCACACCCATCTTTGAACACAACCTTCATTGTGATCTTCAGAACACACCAGTTTTATGAGTGCAGCTTGCACAGTTGTAAAGATATTGCATTGACGAACTCATACAGAAATTAACATCTGGCACAGTATTCAAAACCACTTCTGTAGTCATTCCTGCTACAGTAGGTGTCTCTAGGACTAGATTTTGTCATGAAGACACACACAGATTCACTAGCGTTGGTCAACTCTCATGTCTATTTTCATGTTTTATATTGTCGCTTTAATTTCACTTATTTATTTTAGTTATTGAGTATTTAGTTTTGACAAAGGCCAAATGCATTTATAGCCTAAACTAGTTTGCAGCACTTGGCCCTGTATGGGCCTTAATGCAAATGATTAACAAACAGAACTGCACTTGTATAGTGCCTTTCTAGTCTTCCAACCACTCAAAGCTCCACATGTGACATTCACCCATTCACACACTGGTGGGTGAGGCTTCCATACAAGACGCCACCTGCCACACACTCACACACCAATGGCACACCCATTGTGGGTACAGTTTCTTGCCCAAGGATACTTCATTCTTCCGATTATTGGACAACTCACTCTACCTCCTGAGCCACAGCTGCCCATACAAAATACAAAACTCAGCATGAGAACAGCCAACTCTGAGGGTGCTTTTTATTATGTTATGCTGACGTGTGTCCTCACTTCCCCACTCATGTCTCTTCCTCATGTCTTCACTCTTCCAAGTGAGGATGTGAGAGAGAAATGAAAGGTAGAGACATGAGGATGGAGGAGCTGAAGCTACCAAATAAAAAAGACTTTGGCTCCGTAGCCTCAGTGTGTGAGAGTTATACACCACGCCACTTGATAAAAGTCTTCTGCATAGGATACACCTGTCTTTCCTCACTTTGTGCTCACTCCAGAAGCCTCCTCTCTCCTCTCTCCTCGCTTCTCATCTCCTTGAGGTGCATTTAAGGGATTAGAAGATACTCCATGATTGCGGAGGTAGAATTGTTTTCACAGGAGGAGAAAGGATGCAAGGAAGCATAACTTAGCATAATGACAAGCTCCCACAGTCACACATTCTCTTGTCTGCTCAGTTTACTCTGCCACATACTAACACTCCTGTCATATCAGATCCAGCCTCTCCCTCCTGCCATGCGGTAACCCCTTACCCATCATTTCGAAGCAACTGACCTCCCCCGCCCACCTGGACACCTGTTCCCACTTCCCCTCATCAGCCCTGCAGTGTATACTCCAGCCCATTTCCACTCTTTTCTTGCCAGATTGTCTGTTGTGCCTCTGCCATAGCTCCCCAGCCTTATGTTGTTCCTGCCTGACGCCTTTTTGCTTTCTACAAAAGCTTTTCCGTGTTTTGATCTCCCTACCTGCTTTTGACTTCAGCCCATTTTAAAGTAAATGTGAACTTTTGCCTATCCTGCTTGTCTCTGAGTTGTGCATCTGAGTTCAAACCTGTTTCTCTACTGAGCCTTAAAACACAACAAAACATCAATACAATGGGAGGTAGATGGGAACTTTTTTTTTTCAGACACCTTGGCTTTTTTCCTCCCGGTCTATTTAATCTGTCTGCTGCTGTTACAGGGGATAAGAGGAGCTGATGTGATTGGCCAGTATTGAAGCTTGCCCCCAACTCCACCTGCTGATGCTGTATTCTTTCACCCTCTTTTCCGCAATACGCTGTGCTACGCCAGTGTATCATTATACTGCCAGTGATCACCACTGGCATTTGTGGAAATAGGGCTCTACAACTGCTGTTTTAGTGTAGATGATATGGGTAAAGTAAACTTTGGATATATACACTGATGGACCTTAAAACCACAGACAGGTAAAAAGGATAAAATTGATGATCTCATTGCAATGCAGTGTTCCACTGGGAAACCTCAGGTCCTGGCATTCATGTGGATGACACCTCGCACACTCTTCTGACCCATACACTATTGGTGACCAAGTGCACCCCCTCATTGCGATGCTACTCCCTGATGACAGTGGCCCCCCAGCAGGACAATGCACCATGGCACACTGCAAAAGCTGCTCAGAAATGGCCTGAGTAACGTCGACTTGGCCAGATTCCCCAGATCCCAATCTGATCAAGCAACACGCACGTTTGAGGTTAAACAAAAGGCAAGCTTTAATAAAGTTGATGATAAACATCCAGAACAGGCAAGTAACAGAAAGTCCAAATGACAGAAAAACCAAAACTAACTGAAAACCCACTGGGAAAATACAAAGAAATCAGGTTAAAAATCCAAACAGAACACAAGACACCAGGCAGGAAACGAAGCAGTAAACAACACCAAGAACACAGGAATGAGCACAGGAATGAACGCAGACGAGCTGACAAGGAACAAAGGGAAGCACACAGATACGTATACACACACGGAAAACTAATCACAAGTAAGGAGAGACAGACACAGCTGAAGTAGGAGGACATGGGCAAGAAGAGAGAAATAGGGATTGAAACAGGTGTGACAGAAAACAGGCGGGAAAACACACAAAGACAGGAAGTAAAACCAGACATGACGCATGAGGAGAGAATCTGCAAAATTAAATCGTAAACAGATTAAACATGAAGGAATAACATGGAACAAGGAAAGAACACAAACAGGGAACCCCATCCCTGAGCAGTTTTTGCGATGTGGCATGGTGCATTGTCCTGCTGCGGGGGCCAGTGCCATCAGGGAGTGCCTTTGTCATGAGTGCGTGTCAAGATGCATCCACCAACCCGGTCCCACTCCGAAGTTGTCGAAATCCAACGCTTTGGAAGTGACTGCCAGCGTCAGACACTGATGAAAAAAGCCAGTTGCTGTTATTGTTTAAAGGCCCTGACACACCAAGCCGATGGTTGGCTGTCGGTCAAAGTCGGGCCATCGGTGAGCGTCTGTCACCCTAGTTTTTGAGATGTGTCCCGCACCGTTGGCACTTTGGCGTCGGTGTCAGTGTCGGCAGCTTTTCGGCCGATTGAGCATGTTGCATCTTCTGCAGAGCTTGTCGGTGAGAGAGATCACTCTGATTGGCTGTTCAGGTTTTATTTCCTCGCCCCTGTAGCAAGAGAATCTGCCTGTAGTGAAACCGGGGCTAACCAGTGCTTCCTCCTCAGGCTCCACTTCACTCAGCTGCCCAACAGACCCGCTGCTTCTTCCCACTTTAACCTGAATAAAAAACCGGGGCTAGCTGTGAGGCTAGCGGAGCGTTAGCCACAGCATGACCGGAGGGAAGCACAGCCAGTTAGCCTCCGCTAGTCCCTGAGCTAGCCCCGGCTCTCCGATTGGATCCAACTGGAGCACCGAGCCCTGGTTTGTTATTCAGGTTAAAGTGGGAAGAAGCAGCGGGTTTGTCAGGCAGCTGAGTGAAGTGGAGCCTGCGGAGGAAACACTGGGACCGTCTGGATGTAATAGTCCGTGGAGGTGCTGCAGTGCTCGGCTGCACAGATAGGAAACCCCTCGGCTGACAGGATGTACCACTCTCTCACTCCGCTACTTTGTTTATCTCATGCATTCCTCGGACTTCCAGTTTCCCTTTTTGCATTATTTCCTCTCACGCAGGCGCAGAACATATGTGCTACTTGGCCGTCGGATGTAGTCTTTGTAGTGTGTTCAAATGCAACTGACACAGGGCGATGTAGACGACGTAACAGTTGGCTTTCGTCGCTGCTAGTTCTTTGATGTCGGTTTGGTATGTCAGCACCTTAACGACATCCAGCAGCGTCAGGGGGTAACTCAACACAACAACCAGCGACTTTCACCCAGGAGGCCGGTGTTCACTTCCTGTAAAATGTAAAGATGTAAAGCCAAACCCTGTTCTTTTTTACTAACCCAAACCACGTGCATGTGTTGGCTAAACGTAACCCCATGTGTTTAGTGTTGAAGGAAAATGCATATGGTACATTTCCTGTGAAAATAGAAGTGTATTTTCATGTAACAGCCAGAAGTCGACAGGGCATCCCAGAACGTCAACAACCAACGCACCCACGGTACCTTGCACGTCATATCTCAACGTCAATATGTGAAAAGGTCGGAGTGAGAATGTGTTGCATCCACATGAATGCAGGACCCAAGGGTTCCCAGCAGAACATTACATTACAATGAGATGGTTGTTATTCACTTGACCTCTCAGTGGTTTTAATGTTGTGGCTCATTGGAGTACATTAAATACACAGGTTTTCCAGCAGTGTTTGAGAGCAGAAGAAGTACTGTACACATACACTGTCTAATTGTTTTCTATGCAGCTTCCATTCTCAGACCTGCTCTGTCCGTAAGCTCACAGTGTACTATGTACTACGAGATACTCCACTACAGAGGACTCAGAGGAAATAATGCACACATCACAAGTTAAAACTCCCAGTACATTCTAACTGTTACTGTATATTATTATGTGGTATTTTCAAAAGGCCCCTTTGTTTTAAATACCTCCTCCAGCATTAGTAGTAAATGCACAATTAGGAGACTGACAAATTAATGGTCCTCTGATGTGACCTTTACCCGTGAACTTAAAACCCCACTGAGCCTCATCATTCTCTTTGCCCTTACAAACTTTTAATACTTCTCAAGGCGTAGCTTAACACACTGGTGGGTGTAACATAATTAAAGATCTTGCTGACACTAAAGCTGAACGCCAACTGAAACAACCTGACACTAATATTCAGTGATGCAGAAACAGCTTCTGCTTTTCGCATAAAGCACATTAATGGACTTTTTTGGTGATTGCCGGTGACAAAGTCGACCACTGAAAATAATCAGCCTCTACCTCTGGTTCTGACAGAGTTTGGAGTTAACGTGGATAAAGTCTCAGTCTGAAGGAGATTAAAAATGAGAAGGACTCCAAAACGCAAAATCTGTTAAAGTGCTGATGCTCAAAACATTACTTGAATACACCTGGTCCTTTTTCACTTCCCTTAAAAACTATCTTGCCATTTACCAACTGTTTCTTAACCTGCACTGTTCACAGGATGTGTAAGAAAAACATCCATAAAGACCTTAGATGTATCATCCTCGATTTAAAAGAGGATACTTGCAGTAAGTGACTTCCCAGTTCTCGTATCGTGGAGAATATTAATCATGCATGAGCAACATCAAATTGCAGTTTGGGATCTTCTGTTATCCATGTTTTAAATGTCAAAACGACGGAACAAACTGTAGTTTATGAATGAATAATGTTTGGAAAAGTGATATTTTGCCCAGAGCACATGCACACAGCACTGCAGGGAACACGACACACAAACTCACAGACTTACAAAATATTAAAACCATAAAACATGTAAAAGTGGGAGAGTTCAGTGAGTTTGATGTGACGCTTTATGTTGGTATTTTTAGTTAAATGAAATCGATCTTTAAACAGAAAATGTTTAAATATATTAGATCTTTAATTAGATGAAAGAGAATTACCGAAAAATAACGAGACTGCTAATGAGATTTATGCTGTTTCTTGGCCCTGCTTTAAAAAAAAGGCAGAGGAGAAAAACAGTGCCTGAAAATGGCAGAAAATCTGATATTATATTTATATTTCACTAGTTTCCAAACTAGTCAGCTTATGGCCCCTTAAAGGTCCAGTGTGTAGGATTTAGGGAGAAATATTGGCAGAAATAGAACATAATGAAAAAGAATGTTTTCTTTGGTGTATAATAACCCCGAAAATAAGAATGGTTGTGTTTTCCTTACCTTAGAATGAGCCTTATATATCTTGAGAGCATGTCCTTGTCCTTGGACATCAATATGTTGCACCGCCATGTTTCTACAGTAGACCAGAATGGACAAACCACACACTGGCTCTAGATAGGGCCATTTGTTTTTTCATGTTTTTTTATGTTGGCCACCATAGTTAGCACAGCAGCCCCTCTATGTTGAGCACTGTCGAAAGTGTTTTAATAACCTGGTCCGCAGGTGGAGACCTCTGTGGATAATTCAACTCCCAATAAAAGCCTCCTGAATAATGAACACTTGGGGGCTGTACACATGTCGCGTTTTAATCCAATCCAATGCGCCCTTTATTCCAATGTTTTTAACGCAGACGTGCAGCAGATGTGATTAAATGCCAGAGCGACACCATCCTGACACGCATGCGTTCCTGAGTGCCTATTTTTTAGGGCACAATGGCTGCACCCTGAGATAAACTGAGTTCACCTTTTGGAATGCAGCAGTGCGCACCACATGTCATGTGACTGGGAGCAACCAATCACAGCTGACAGATATCTTTCCCTTCTTCAGTAAATATCAGTCTGTGATAAATATGAAGGAGAAGTTGATTATTTTAGTGCAGGCTACTCAGAGCCAATACTTTTGGTCTACACACTTAAAACACAGCGTCTGGAAGAAGATCAGCTCAGCACTCGGGATGGCATGTAAATAGCTGCTTTGCAACTTCACGCACAACCTGCCTTTGATCCCTTGAAAGCTGGCTCAGAACAGGCACAAAAATCGCACACAGCGGCCACTTCGGGATTAGAGAAGTAGCATGTGTATGGCCCCTTAATGGGTTCTAAAAAATTCTGGACGTGGCTACTGTGATGTCACCCATTGGTTTTTTGGACTCCTGTTTTGAAGCCTTGAGTTTGGCATTTTATCTGTCACCATCTTGATATTTTTGGAGCCAGAAGTGACCATATTTGGACAAAAAGCTGGTGCTGTGGAAAAGCGAGGGGTGGATCTGACTCATGAAGTGCTGCCAGTGCCTGTCACTCAATGTGCCTAACTTTTAAATATGCCTAACTTTTAGCCTTAATAAAATGTGAATTAGTGAGTTAATCCCTCGTACAGTTGTCATGAAGGAGAATATTAGCTGTTGAGACCAAAACTTTTTTCTGCCTCAAGCTGTAAACATGTTCATCTCTGCTGTAAAGTTTGACATGGGGGTCTATGGGCATTAGTCTCACTCACCAGACCTTTCTCAAGAAAAGAAAGGACTCTCACTTTAAGATTTCTTTCTTTCTTTCTTTCTTTCTTTCTTTCTTTCTTTCTTTCTTTCTTTCTTTCTTTCTTTCTTTCACTTTAACTTTCTTTCAACCAATCACAATCGTTCTGGGCGGTGCCACAGCAATGGTGCGCTTGCAAAAATATTGCCGGGGGGAAACAGGTTTTGGTGTAACACGCCCACAAAAATATCACCTACAGGACGTGAGCCATGGCAGAAAAATGGCTACATCCCCGCAAGATCAAACACCGCAAAAGTTAGGACATGTTGAAAACGGTTGAAAACTGCTACACAACCGGAGGTGGTAGAGAGGCAAATGAAAGGCTGATCTATGCAGCGAACTTCCGTCCACTCAGACTAATGGGCATTGACTAACTCTGGGAGCCAGCCTCAAGTGGCCATTAGAAGAACTGCAGTTTTTCAAACTTCTGCATTGGCTTCATTTTTCAGCCTCAGATGATGCTGCTTGGTTGTAATCTGCAAACCTCACTGCTAGATGCTACTACACAACCCCTCATCTCTGATTTCATATGTCTATGGGATTTAACAAATTCAACCAGAGACCAATTTTATGCCTTTTATAGCTGAATACATTTTAGTGCAGATCTCCACCAGGCGGCTGCATTGCGGCTGCTACACAGTCGCCTAAGCTGATCAGGGCCTCTAGACAATTTTGTATTTTCAGCACGCGTAACACAGTGTGTTTCAGGAGATATAATTATGAGGATGAATGTATTTTTAATAAGTAAAACAAAGCCACAAATCATTGATCTATGTCGTTCACTGCCGGACTTTTAACCGTATTGACTCTGTCTGTAGGCTACAGCACAGCAATGTAAGAAATTACAATAATAAACACAATTAATCACCTTGAATTACCCCTGACTCTGAAATGTGCAATTTAAGTAAACTGGCCCAAAACAGACAAAAAAAGAAACCATTTATCTGCAGATTTACTAACTTGTAATAGAAGGAAAAATGATAAATTCAACAGAATCTGCAAGTCTACAAAATCAAGCAGGCAAAACGCTCTGTTTCTGAAATTCTGTCGCTGCAGCATGACGCTGTGCAGTGGACAGAACAAAACCTGTTCTCACCCCTCGGCAGCCCGAACATGGTGCAGCTGCGCCAGGTGAAATTACAGTCGAGATAGATATAGTTATTGTCCTTCAGAAATTCAATGTGTACCATACAGCAGTTGTCAGATAAATAAACAGACAACTATAATAACACCAACAACAAGAACATCAACAACAGTGCACCTCTCCATTATTACAGTCCTGTTCACCACACATCATTAAAGTGCAGTACATTTCATAAGAAGCAGTATCCTCACACACAGGTTCAGATATCTTTGTACAGTTTGTTCAGCAGTACATTACTGGTGGGCACAAATGATCTGTGAGCCAGCTGGTTCGGGGGATGGCACCCTGTACTGTCTGCCTGATGGTGACAGTTTGTATACTCTAAATAGGAGATGTGAAACCTCTCTAGTAATTACCTGCCCTTTTCTCGCCACAGGGGACTCACAGGTCATCATCACACAGCCTTGCTGCTGTCCAGCAATCTAACTGGACATATTGATGTATCCTATGCAATTTGTTTTTATTGTTCACCGACAATGAAAAAATACCAGGCAACAGAAAGTTGAAATGCTTTTTAACAAAGGAGTGATAGAAAAGGATCAATATGTCTGTCAACTTTGAACTGTCTCAGTTTATGCTCTTTCTCACAGATGAAGGCAAATATGACAAAAACAGGGACTAATTCATATTTATCTATCTGGCCTAACTGTAGCTGATCATAACATACCAGGTATGGAATTAATCTGCAGATTCTCCTGTTTAAAATTAGACCAAACTTTGTTCTGTTTTTGAGCCACAACAAAGGCCAAAATGTTGCCTGTGACAGACTGGGTAAGACTTGTTTTTAGCCGAGTCGATGGCTGGAATTTCCCTGTACTCTACATATTTGCTACGTGACTTTGTTGAGTACTTGTGGCCCCTTCTGGCCAGCTGAGTGGAGTGAGGAGCCTGCAGAATGATGACATTAAACAGTCAATAAAACAGGTATTTCAACAATATTGAATCACTGGAATCACAAGAGATCCTTTTGCATACTGTGAGACAATTCACAGTTCAACAGATTCTCACTCTGACCTCGTCACATATTGACGTTTTGGTCTTGGACTTTCCACGTCCACATACAACATGCAAGGTACCCTGGGTGTGTTGGTTGTTGACGTTTGGGACACTGTGTCAAGTTCTGCATGTTACCTACAGTCTCTTTCAAAGTAAACACACTATGTTGGTACAATGCCGCAATTGGTGTTTTTTTTTCCTTCAACATGTGGTTGGGTTTAGGCAAAAAAAGCATGTGGTTAGGTTCAGGAAAAAAGACCCATCCACTGCCCCTCCCGCCTGCCCCGCTTGGACTTTGCCGTCTTAACTTTAGTCTTTGTCCCGTCATCAGAATTATCATCAAAATTTTTCATCTGCCCTGCCCCTGCACCTGTACTGTGCGCACTGAGAGTGGGGTCTGTGTCAAAATCTGGTCAAGATAGGCAGATATTTACGTTTTACCTGCATTTCATAATAATGAAAAGGTCCAAGCCTTCGGGTGCGGGAGGAGGAGGAGGAGGAAAAGAAAGTCCGATATAGAGGTATGTCGTTTTTCTTATGTTATCTTTAAAATGCCGTTCTGTGTGTAACGTCGTTAGATGTTTCATTTGTTGCAGCTAGCTAGCTAAGTAGCAATAATGCTAATGCTACATAATAATGCTACGATAGCTGTTGGACTCAGATAATGTTACACATTGAAGGATGTGAGACTGAATGGCAAGCCAATAGCTAGCTATCTGGATAACTGCTCCTTCTTGTGCTGAAATTTCGCTGACAAATATCAGTGATAATGGCTAACACGAACTTATCCACAAAAACAGATATCTGCACTGGCTTGCACCAGAGATGTGAGCGCCACTTGGCATCGTAGCACATTGTAGTAAGCTCGATTGATATTGAAATATATCAATGAATTAGGTCTACGCTGGATAACTGGGTTGCAAATTGTCTAATAGGCTATAGCACTTTATGTCTTGAAACCATTGTGGTCCCTGATGTTTGTGTCCCCAGTAAAGGCGAAAAGCCCAAAAAATAATCTTTAAAAAAAAACAAACAAATGTGTTCCTTGTTGCTAGATGTAGCGTGTTGATTGGTTATTTGATGTGACAAGATTACGTATGAATATAGTTATAAGTTTTTCACATGAGTCAGTTGGTAAAGGTTAAACAGTGCATGCGCCTTCACTGATGTAAATGGCTGTATGTTCAGTACTCACCTGCTGAAGTTCAGTAAATTGCAGAAACGGATGATTCCTTTTCATGTGCAATTATTTCCACCCACACACGTCCAGACAGAGTAGCCGAGCATTCTTCGGAAGTGGAAAGTACAACAGTACCGTCATAAATGTGCACAATAGATATGAGGCTGATCGGTCCAGTAGTTTGCAAGATTAGCTGTGAAAACACACACACGCACATGAGATAAAAATCAAAGAGAAGAAAGAAGTCTGAAAAAGAAACATTATTTGTTGAAGTAGAAATATGTTTTTCCTTTTCTGCTCTGTAGCCCTTTTAATGATGTTGTGACCACCATTATTTGTCTTGTGAGCCCTCGTGAGACTCCTGACCCCAGGGTTCAGAGACACTGTCCAATGCACTGAAAGCTGAAATCAGGAAGCTTTTACACAATATATACAATATATTTACTGAACAAAACATTAAACACAACACTTTCTTTTTTGCTCCAATTTTTCACAGGTTTAAGTTAAAGATCTAAGATGCTTTTTCATTCACTCAGTAGATTTATTTCTCTTAAATTTTGGTTGCAAATTTGTTTAAATCTGTGTTAGTGAGCACTGCTTTTTCAAGACTATCAATCCACCTGACAGGTGTAGCATATCAAGATGCTGATTGAACAGCATTGTTACTAATCAGGTGTGCTTTGGGATGATCACAGTGAAAGGCCACTCTAAAATGTGCAGTTTTATCACATCACTGTGTCACAGATGTCGAATAAACAGAGCATGCTACTGGCATGCTGACTGCAGGAATGTCCATCAGAGCTGTTGTTCATGAACTGAATGTTCATTTCACCACCATAAGTCGTCTCCAGTGTCGTTTCCATTAATTTGGCAATACATCCAACCAGACCACATGTAGTCACACCAGCTCAGGACCTCCATATATAGCGTCTTCACCTGCAAGATCATCTGAGACCAGCCGTCCTACCAGCTGGTGCAATAATAGGTTTTGCTCAACCAACAAATTTCTGCACAAACTGTCAGAAACCGTCTGAGGGAAGCTCATCTGCATGCTCATTGTCCTCACCTGGGTCTTGACCTGACAGCAGTTTGTCATCGTAACACGATTTTGAGGCTGGTTGGATGCTCCTGCAGTCAGCATGCCAACAGCACGCTCCCTTAAAACTTGTGACATCTGTTGCATTGTGTTGTGTGATAAAACTGCACATTTTGGAGTGGCCTTTTACACCAAGGCACACCTGTGTGGTAACGATGCTGTTTAAGCAGCATCTTGATTTGCCACACCTGTAGGGTGGAGTGATTATTTTGGAAAAGCAGTGCTCACTAACACCGAATTTAACACATTTGCAACCAAAATTTGAGAGAATTACATCTATTGAGTGCATGAATAAAGTCTTTTACCTGTGGAAAATTGGAGCAAAAACAAAAGTGCTGCGTTTAAATTTTTGTTCAGTGTAGTGTACAGCTGCATGGGTTCTATGTCTCTAGATGTTGGCATGTTGCAAACTGCTGAGAAACAACATTCCCTCGCTGACTGTTCACACCCAACATGAACACTGTTAATTATTGACACACAGATTGCTGAATTTTTTAACATTTACTGTATGTTATCTGAATTAACATGCACTCTGATCAATTTAAGATAAGCTGTTACTCTACAGTAACGGCTGCCATTGCAGCGTGAATGCTGAATAAATGATTGATTTCTTTACATCCCAGGCTGGTTTCTTTTTTTCTTTTCATTTTCTTTATCATCAGGGGATATGTTATCCTCCAGCAGCTTGAAGATTTTTCTTTTAAGACTGTGCAATACATGTATCTATAGAATGAGTAATAGCCCCTGCTCCTAAAACCTCACATTCCTTGTTAAGCCTCCTTGACTTCGCTCTGACCACAGCTACAGGAATCAAGTGACAGAATCACATTTCTTCCATCAAAGGAGCAAATATTATACTTTAATGTGGATCAGGCCGTAAGGAGCCGTTTAATTCTGGAAGAGCAGTCAGATGAGATTTCTTCTGCTCCGTGACCTCCAGATCAACAACTCTGGGAATCCAGAGTCGCAACCAAAAAGGCTGTGTTGATTTTTTCAGTCTTGCTATCAATACTTAAAGAGAGATATTACATACTAAAAGTTTGACAAAGAAAGGGAGCAGAGAAAAACAAAGAGAGCAGCATCAGCATAGAATAAGAGGCCGAGCATCTTAGTCATGTCAGTTTTGCGTTAACTAGGAGGAAAAGCCCTGTTTTCCCTGTGATGATGTGTGTTTTAATTTATCCAATGAGCTTTGACAGGATTCAAGAAGCCAAAGAGGCTGCAGAGAGTCATCAGAGGAATTTAAGGTTTCAAATGAAGTGAAAACATGATTTTTTTTAAATGTACTTGGTGAGGTTTTCACATAGCAAATGCAATCCACTGTGCACATATCATGAAAATGGATTCCAGACTCTTTGATATCACATCATCTTTCATTAAATTTCCAAAATGAAAGCAAGCAATTGCTGTTAAGCCCCGCAGCTGATTGTTAATAGAAATTAGAGGTGAAATGTGAGCTGAAAAGTAAAAACCTGCAACTCTCCCTCAGCAATGAGGTAATGCTTTAAAACTGCCAGAGAGACTATTTTTTATGTTACGAATTCACAATTTTCGAACCATCACACCTGAATGATCCGTCATAAGGAAAAATAATTGGATTGAGCAGGATGTTAACCTGCTGTGGATGTGAGAGCGAGCTGAGGAATGCTGGGTCTTTGATCGTTTTGTTGATTGTCTCCTCGTTTTATCTGACCAGTGAAATATGACATGAAACAGAGGCTGACTTAAGCTAATTATTTCATCCAAAACATACTTCAAACCACTCTGTACATGTTCAGACCACTTGGGAATGTATAGCCAATTTATTATTGTAGTGTTTGCAGAGGCAATCAATAAATTCATGTTTTCCCCTCCATGCTTTTTACTGTCCAATCAATGCAGGGCTGATGCGCCTCCGAAGGTGCTTTTATGAGAGCAAAAATGGTCAATGAGCTCCTGTTCTGAAGTGCAATTTGCTTGCTGGGGGTTTAGTGCTGAGACACAATGCTTTTAGAGCAAAAACAAAACAACAGAAGGAGAAAATATTCATAAAGCATGACTGGAATTTATTTGTTTGTATTCAGCAAAATGAGGATGTTATTAGTTTTTTGATTAGAATCAAGATTCCTGCTGTGCTCCCCATAATAATAACCCCACACATGATTATAAAGTCAGTAAACAACAATAATTGGAGGAATTTGATGTGTGTGGATTAGCTGTGTGGCTAAACTGAACACTGAGTGACTATTGTACAAGGACCGTCTCTAATTACGCTTTTTATTGTTAATCAATCTGTCCAGAATTTTTCCAGTTAATCCACCAATCTTTATATCTCTCAAATCATGAAGATTGTCCTTCAAAGCTGAAGAGTACAAGGTGACATCAAACTTAAAGGTCTCCAAACCCAAAGATATCTCATTGGATGCTTAGTTGCCTTGTCAAAATAAATCAAAACCTATATGACTGGACCATGTGTGAATTTACTTTGAAAGGACAGACACAGGAAGTGTCCACGCTCAGCAGTCAGACAGGAGTCATGTTAATTTCCAGGGCTGGTACCTGCTGTTATTCCACAGGCTAGTTAATAACATGTCGGGCAGGAAATCCAAAGTGTGGGATCATTTTGAGAAGGTGAAGGACGAACCCAAGGTGATATGTAAACTCATCTTCATTGGTCGACTACAAACATGACATATCATCTGAAACATGAAAGTAGCTACATGCCCATTAGCCCACAGCGTCATTAACAGGCGGCTCGCTCAGTGTGTGACGTGCATTTGTAGATAAAATATAGGCCTATATTAATGAAGGTTCATTAGTACGGTTTTGTATTTCTCTGTAATGTAGCACAGTGTTAACAATGTTACTGATACTATTCTTTCTCACACCTTCAACTCAAACCATTGTGTTGCCCCGCCCACAATATATCATTTAATAATTAAATATACATCGTAAACATGCGGTTGACTAGTCGACTGATGGCCCTAAATGATGACTGTTGAGTGACTAGGGAAATTCTGATAAAGAAAATCATTCTTTATCATGACATATTATATTTGTTTGTCACATTCTTTACATGAATTGTGTAAAATTATTACCTATATAAAACTGGAAACAGATATGTTTTTGACAAAGTGCATGAACCATTAAAGGTCCAGTGTGTAGGATTTAGGAGAATATATTGGCAGAAATGGAAATATTATATGATGAGTGTTTTCTTTTGTTTATAATCACCTGAAAATAAGAATTGTGTTTTCATGACCTTAGAATGAGCCGTTTATATTTACATAGGGAGCGGGTTCTTGCCCACAAAGTCTGCCATGTTGCACTGCCATATTTCTACAGCAGCCCAGAACAAACTAAACACTGGCTCTTCATAGGACCTTTTGCAATGACATATTGGCCTCTGTTGTTGCAGCCCCTCTGTGACAATCAGTGTCAGAAAAACACTTTAAAAAAAAAAAAAATTAAACTGTGTTATTCAGTGTTTTGGAAAGAGAGAGCTCCCCGTAAAATCCTCCCGGATGTCTGGATAAGAAATAAGGTGAGCAACATTAGGGACTGTACACATGCCACATTTTTTGCGCCCTCAAATTCATTGTTTTCGGGGTGCCGGTGGCTTAATGGTCACTCCCTATCTCTCTCTCCCTTTCACGCTTGTCTGTCCTATCCATTAAAGGCTAAAAAGCCCCAAAAAAATATCTAAAAAAAAAAAAAAAATCATTGTTTTCAATGTGGCAGGCCCACTCAATCACCAGAGCGATACCGTTGTGGCGCACACGTGTTCCCGAGCGCCTATTTTTCAGGGCACGACGGCTACGCCCTGAGATAAACTGAGTTGAACTTTTGGAACATAATAGCACACAGGGCATGTGATATGATGAGGACCAACTAATCACAGCTGCCAGATACCTTACCCTTCTTCCAAAAATATCAGTCTATTTGAAATATGGAAAAGTTGAATAGTCCATATTTGTCATTTTAAGGGCTCGTATTTGTGTATTTGATACTTCTTAACTTAAAATACATTATTTAATATGTCATTTTATTCTGAAATAAGACACATTTTTTATCCTCAACTTCACTTTTGTGAACAGCTGAACAGAAATACAAAAAATGACCTGGTACCAAAAGTGTGTTAGATCAAGCCAAACAGTGTGATGGAAATGAGCATTTGACTGTCAGAAACCACCCAGCATGCACTGCAAATTTGCAGCCCTACATCTCCAAAATAACAAAATTGGCCACTTCAGATTTATGATGTGGGAAATTAGAATTTAGATTAGAGCTACAGTGTGGTGGCGCTGAGGTCGGGCGCATACTGAGGCTACAAAATGCCTAAAATGTGATAATGTGAGTTTATATAAACTGCATTTTCAAATTACAAATTATGCGTATTTACAGAAATACATTTTCTCATACATGTGTTTTGTGTTTTATTTTGATACAAGTGAAAATATTTGTAAATAGTAGCACAATAGTTGTTGATGTTTTCCCCTCTCTGTCTGCAGCACATAAGGTGCAGTAAATGAACGCACATTTAATAATGGAGCACCTTTACCGCACACTAGTTTCCAGGGTTTTGATCATGCTCAGGATTTTTTTTACATGCAGCATAGAGGAACCTGGTTATTCATATCCCTGCATATGTGATTCTAATATTATCCAGGTCTCTGATCATCTCTGATCAGGCTTCTCTTTGACTCCTCCGCAGCCAGAAAAATGTCATATCTCTGCAGAATGAATTCAGCAGTTGAGGATAAGCCCGCTTTGGTTTCTGACTGCAGGACTGCTCCAACTCTACAGGATTTAGCAACAGTATATTTTATTCATCAGACTTTCCCTTTTATTTCAGCATGTAATAAAAGCTTTATTTATATAGCACTTTTCTAAACAGATACGAAGTGCTCATAAAAATGAAAACAAAAAAGTGAGGGAGAGATTGAGGGGATATCGGCAGAAATGGAGTATTACATAATGAATAATTTTTCGTAAGTGTGTAATATCTGAAAGTAAAAACCATTTATGTAACCTTAAAACAAGCCGTTTATATCTACATAGGGAGCGGGTCTTTGTCCACAGACATTGCCATGTTGCACCGCAATGTTTCAACAGTAGCCAAGAACAAACAAACCAAATACTGACTCTATATAGGGACATTCATGTTTTCATGTAGGCCACTGTAGTTAGCAGCCCCTCCACTGCAAGCAGTGTTGAATAAACACTGATTTTTATTTATTTATTTATTTATTTTTTGACGTGAAGGCCACTGGACCTTTAAAGAAGCAGCTGCACATGAAGCAGAGAGTGGTCAGAAACCTGCAGAAGATGCAGTGGTATTCTCAGCCTGTTCTTACTCCCAACTCGTCAAATACCACCGTTTTGTAAATGGCAGCATGATACACACAAAGCGGTGGCTATTTTTGATGCCGCTATTCACAACCGAACTTGTCAAATACTGCCGCTTTGTCAGTGGATGTCAGTGTCAGACACCAATATGTTCTCACATATTGCCACTGTGTCAGTGGCCTTTCATGTCCACGTATTACACACCAGGTATCCTCCTGCATCTGCTGTTGATGTTCCTGAATGCCGCTACTAACACTGGAACATCAAAAAAAGCACATGGTTAGGTTTAGAAAAAAAAAAAAAAACATTACGGTTTGGGGGTCAAACAAACACGGGACTTTCACCCTCGGCTTTTGTTGCCTAAACCCAAGGAAATAAAGGCAAATACTAAGTGTTTTACCTACACAGTAACTTTATTTTGAAAAAGACCATATGCATGTGAAGAGCATGAACTGTACATTTCCTGTGAAAACGGAAATGTATTCTGAAAAGACACAATGCATTTAACAAGCATCAATTAAGACCCTATCTGTGAAAGTCCAAAACCGATGCAATCATATTCAAATGTTTAGGTCCACTTACAAAGGGGAGGTATTTGATAAGTTGGGATGAGAACGTGTTTTTTTTTTATTTTTAGAGTACAGAGCCGGGTGTGTAAGAGAAGGATCTAATCCATCCATCCATTCATTCTAATCCGCTTATCTGGGGCCGGGTTGCGGGGGCAGCAGACCGAGCAAAGCACCCCAGACGTCCCTCTCCCCAGCATCACTTTCCAGCTCCTCCTGGGGGACCCCAAGGCGTTCCCAGGCCAGATGAGATATGTAATCCCTCCAGCGTGTTCTGGGTCTGCCCGGGGCCTCCTACCAGTGGGACTAGCGTGTGACACCTCTAATGGGAGGCGCCCAGGAGGCATCCTGATCAGATCCCTTTCTATGCGAAGGAGCAGCGACTCGACTCCGAGCTCCCACCAGATGTCGGAACTCCTCACCCTATCTCTAAGGCTGAGCCCAGCCGACCCTCTGGTTTCTTGTATCCGCACCCTTATTCTTTCGGTCACTACCCAGAGCTGATGACCAGAGGTGAGGGTTGGGTCGTAGATGGACCAGTAAATCTAAAGCTCCCGACTTAGTTCCATCTTTACCACAATGGTCCGGCGTAGCGCCCGCATCATGGTGGAAGTCACACCAAACCGCTGATCCATATCAAGATGAAGATGGAAGGATCTAATGTTTATATGAATAATACAAACCCAGGATATGACAACAAACATATTATAATCCAGGAACAAGTGTGCACAGATGTTATTCATGCACTGGTTTCAGTAGATCATTAATCCCAACACTTCCTCTGATGAATTCTTCTGTATCTTTATATTCTGGCTGACATACTGACGACAGGTTGATACATTCTCCATTTCATCATTAATGTAAAATTAATGTTCATGATGCTGCAGTAATGTCGTCACTTATAGTCTCTGATTACTCCAGTTTGAGGACATTGTGATTTTAATAAACACTCCAGTGAAGGCAAACACTGTACATCTGTATTTCTGTGGAGTGTAGAAGGCAAGCAGAACCTGCTCATCACTTATTCTGTTTCATATGTGTCTGTGCTTCTCTCCCTCACACTTTCTTTTTGCACACACACACACTCACACATGCCATGACTGTCATCAAACATGCTCTTTCTCAGCCATCTTTTATTCTCTATATTCACTGTCAAGCTGCCGTGACATTGTCTACAATTCACCTTTAATATGCATTCTACTGGCGTCAAATTGAGTTCAGCATGTGTGTGTGATTTGAGAGCTGCAGCAGACACGATGGTATGTGAGCAGGTACAGTACGTGAGCAGCTACCAACTGACCAACAACCTTGAGCTTTAATGGATAACAGGCACTTCAAAGTAGTGAAGGCATGTGTGTCACGCAGCACCACTTCCCGTTTTATTCCGGGATCAACAACAGATTCGCTTTTTGCGCCGCTCCAGGCTTTGTGTTTCTTTTTGATCAGAGAGAAGGTTCTCATATAATCTGCGGCACCTCAGTGGCTGGGAATAGCAATGGAGCAGGTGTCGTGCTCGCCTGACAGCAGGTTAACACAACTCATCTCTAAAATCCATTCAGCCCTTTTGTGTTTGACATCTAATAAGCCCAGACTTAAATTAAAAGCCCATTAATGCCAACTAATCGGGCTTTGCCGTGCACCCTGCACCACCCCCCCATCACACGTCCTCCATGAGGAATTAGACCGGGCTGTAAGAGTGAACCTTCCCTATACTTCTCACTGCACAGTTCCACGGTTCACTCCATTAAAAAAGTTTCAGGACTGGATGGGAGAAAGATTAGACGGAGCTGTAAAGGAGAGCTACAAAGACAGACTACTCCTTCTGCAGCACAATTACTTGCTATCTTATAATTAAAGACACTGGTGGTTTTATTGGCTCATTCTGGTGTTATTACCACATTTAAACCTCATATTTATGTAACCCAGCAGAGAACTGGGATCTTTAATATCATTCTATTCCCAATATTATTTTCCGTTTATTAAAATAATGTGACATTTCTTATTGGTTATATCAGGCAATGCTCCAATTGGAGACGGGAAATAAATCCCACCTCTCCAGGTAGAAGTTCGGCCGTACAGAATAAGAGAAGCCCAATGAGTTAACGAGTGCTACTTGATTTAGAAACAGATTGAAATTATACAAGTTGTAACTCTGAATACTAAGCAGACCTGCAGACAACACATATGTAAAGTAAAGCCTAGTTCACATTACACGATTTTCATCCTGATTTTGCGTCACAGAGACTTTTGTAATCTACTCACATGGTGAGTAAACACTCTGCTAAAGTACTGTTTATAGCAATTTTATCTTATTTGTTTTAAATAAGTTCAGCCTCATCTGCGGTTTTGAAGCTGTCTATACTCTGAAAGTGCAAGGGCAACAAAGGCTTTCTTGTGGGCGTCCATGTTTTTTTCCGACTTGTCCACCGTTGTCAACTAGAATGCAAAAACTGTTGTCAACTCAGGGGTGACGTCATTCCCACTTCTGACCTCCGACCTCCGAGTTTGTTAGCCTCATTAGTCCTTCCCTGCCCGAGTTTTTCCCAGCCTATCAGCGCCCCGCCTGTTCTTCTGCCTCATCACTTTATTCCCCTCACCTGAGCTTCTCCGCCCTTTTCTTCCACCTGCACTTCATCCCCCTGCTAGTTTTTTTTTTTAGTTCTTTTTGAGTTCCTGTGGTCTGCTGTCTCCTGTGTTTAGCTCTACCGTCTCCACACTACGTTACAAGATGATGATTTTAGCCTGATTTCAAAAGCAAAACCACAAATAAATTCATCTGCTGATGAATGATGATGATGCTTGCTCTTTGTCAGTTCATAAAGTCCAATAAAAAGTGTGTCAGCCATGCCACAGTAATAAGCCCTGGATTCTTGTGGTCCATTTGCAGTCTAATAATACTAATAATGCTCGTAATCACTTAATTCTTTGTGAGCTCTTTGTGATATCAAAGAAGATAATAAACACACATCAGAAGTATTAAAACTCTGTATAAACTGATTTCCCCACGTGGCTCCTCATGATACACTGATGATGCAGGGCCTTGTCAATCAATACACACATTTCAGTCAACATAACTTAATCTTTCCTCCTCTTGGTTTGTTTGTAAGGTCAGTGAACAGGAACTGGACAAAAACTAAAACCAGCAATTTATCATTTTTTTCCCCGGTCGGGACCAAATGATCCGAACTACAGATGAGAAAGCACCATAAATCTAGCTTACATATGAGCATTGCTTCAGGAGACTCTTGAGGGGACTTTAAAACATGCAAGAAGAGGGTCATGTGACTGAGAGCACTAGTGCTAGCAAGCCTCTCTGCTGGCTCTGACCTCCCGCACTTCTTGCAGAACAAGTAACGTTAGCCTAGTGAGCAAGCCACCAAAAAGTAGCGTAGGTATGCCCTTGGCTGTCGCTTTGCATGTTCACCCCTGTTGTGAAAGTAGAATGTAAAAATCATCACAGTCCTACAAACTGTGACTGAAGCTGTTCAGTGGCACTTTTGTTTAAAACCATTTGGCTTCATTCATCAATATCTTCTCCAGTTTTTTGGTAAATTTGTTTTTAAGACATCTACATCAGATTAATGATGTGTTCTTAAACAACAGACTTGTTCACACCTGTGTTCTTATAATGACCATTTGACTCTAATTAGCATATGTAAATGCTCCCCTAATCCTCATTAAAGGGCATGGCGCTGCAGGGCTGTGTGTAAACACAGAAACAGAAGGGGAACAAGAAGAAGAAGAAGAACTTGAGAGAGTCAAGTGAAGAAAGCCCAAACAACAGTCTGAAGAGGGTGGAACACCAGACTCCAAACATAAAAAACTTCATTGGATCTGAAGTGGAGTTACTTCTGCAGAAAGTGAACGCCAATGAGGTGTCATATTTAGTAGCATCAAGAGCGGATATAAAATAACACAGAAAAGGAAAAGACAAAACAAGTGAGAGAGTAGCATGGCGGCACTCTCCAAGGTGTGTGTGTGTGTGTGTGTGTGTGTGTGTGTGTGTGACAGAGAGGGGGGAATGAAAGCGGAAGTTGGACTATTTCACGCAATGTTTCTGTGCATTATTAATAACTTAGTCAGAATGCTGCTTCATCATTTTGTGACCTGCCCACCAAAACTTTTAGTGATATTTTGCTCTAAAATCACTAAATATTAGACGGCATGGTTCCCATTAATAGAACTAATGTGAATTAAAGTGTCAGTTTGGTGTTTATTTTAAAGGACGATAAACCTTTTTGTAAAATGATAAAAAATAGTTATATAAAAGAGTAAGTCACATATTATATAACTAAAATTGAGGACAATGTAATAACCAATTATTTTGCACGAACTTGTCATGCTCACATGTGCGTCAGTGTGTCCTTGAGTGTAGATTCTCTTCTTACTTAGGAGCAAATCCTAAAAAAGAAAACACTGGTAAATGTGCACAGTATTCCCTCGACAGAACATTTGGTGAACGAGGACCATTGCTGGCCACAATATCTACACATTGCAGCTACAATACAGTTAGGCCTCATTTACACCGAACGTGTAGCGGTTGCGAAGCGATCCACGAGTCTAGTGGCAGCATACGTGTATTCACACCAAAACCGAACAGACGCATCGCACAGCAGCCGCTGCTGTCCCGTCAAAATACAAACCACACCTGAACAGTTGGTGGCGGTAGTGCACCGTGTTTGCAAATCTCCAATAAACCCCAAAGAAGAGTTTGGACCCAAAGCCCAGGTTGGACAGGTTCGTGCCCCAGTGATTATTCCAACGCTTGGAGAATTAATATTTAGCACTACAAACAGGTAAGTAGTCTTTGTCTGCTTTGTGTTACTACTTAAAACGAGTTTGCGTGTGTTGTGACCTCTCTCGGCCACTGTAGATGTCGATTTTTTGTTAAATACAGCGACCATTCACTCGCAACTTGCACAAAAAATTGGCTTCTCTTCTATTTTCGAGCTTGCTCACGAAAGCAGCGTGGCTCAAGCAGCACATAGAAGGGATGCGGTGTGAATGCTCTAACATGTTAACATACTCGCCAAAATGAAAACGCAAGTAAACGCGAACACATTGCTTGTGGTGTAAATATGGCCTTAGAGAAAGGTTGCAAGTTAGTGCAATCCAACTGTGATTAAGGTGAGGTTAGATAGGTTTCTTAAACACGTGTTTAACACTGTACAACTGTTTTAATCAACTACATCACTTGGGAAAGGTTTTGGAAAGGTTGGCCATTACAGCTAATGAAAGGGTGAACGTTAATAGACAGTCTGATGGGACATGAACACCACAATCCTGCATGAAACACACCCATCCACCTGCACGATCTCCACCTTTACATTTTACCTCAAAGAACACACTATATCATGCAATTACGCTGAATTTTATTATTGGGTGTAAACTGCAACATCGTCAAACATAAATACAGTTGCTAGGAATACTGGTTTGGCTCAGGTGACTGTGATTTGTGTTATGTTTTGCTGTTACATACTTTCCCCCTGTCAATCATGCAGCTCATCACATCACCCGCTCCTCTGAAAAGGACCCCCTCGCCTGATAACATTGTCTGTATGTTGTTATCCCTAGAAATCTAAAGGGTTTGTAACAGGCTCCTTTAGAGGGACCCAGATGCCAACACAGGACATTTGATCAGAGACTCGAACAAAGGTGCACAGTGTCGCACGACAGGACGCCCTACTACTTTCCGTCCATTCCCTCCTGTCATTTGTTCAGATGGTTAAACCAACCTTTGTTTAGCGTGACACTGTTATACCACCACAAAACCTGGTAAAGTGTGTGACTCTGACAGCAGAGATTATGGTGTCTGAACAGTGAAATGGACAAACCTTAAGCATAGAGATGGCAGGTCTGAAAACATTCATTTGAGTTGTTTTCAAAGGGAACTGACAAACGAGCCATTTTGTCGTTTAGGTAGAGGTAATTCTTGCCTCTGTTGAAGTGTCGGAACCCCAAGGACATCAGAAGAAACACATCTGAGGCTACTTAGCCTGTCTTTAAAGTTCATCCTTTGAATTGTGTCTTTATGACAGGTTAGAGAAGCAGAACTGCTCGAGGACACATCCTGTCTTGTTCACAAGCTGCTCTGATTAAGTAATCTAAAAACCTAGAGGTGAAAAAAAAGAAATGCAATGCAATTAATTTTCCCTGATGTCCATTAGTTCTCTGACTGAGAACGCAAAACTCGAGTGCACCTCAGGACCTTGTTTAAGTTGATTCTCCATCATACCTTGAGTAATACTGAGGACATACTTTTCTATGAGTTTCTCTTGGTGCCCGACAGCGATGACAAAGTGCCTCTAAACCTATTGCTTTGAAACACATAAGAGAAAAATAATGCTTCGTGGCACATCTAATTCATCAACGCACCACTACATCCCGTTTCTGCCCAGCTTCAATGGTAATACATTTTTTCAGGTTGCCTCTGCAACAATCAATCCGCACAAGAGACTCTCAACATATTCTGTACTGGCAGTTTGACTCAGTCGATTATCTGTCAGCTCAACTTATTAGCAACGCTTAAGCCTCAAATGAATCATTGAAATTGTATTTTCATAATCCGGCTTGCAGAGGACTCTTCACCTTAAACGCCACAGCACTCTTGACCCACATGCCCACTGATTCTCCACAACATTACCTTTCCCCCCATTTCGTGATGAGCACCAGTTAAACACACTTCATGCCCGACACTCACAGCTGACAGTGTGCTGTGGCAGGTGAGGAGTCTGTTTTTAGAAGTTTTTATCCAAGCCAATTGCTACATCTGCCCACTATTTAACACAACTTTTGCCAGGTGATGGGACTCATCATTTAAATCAGTAGTATAAATGTTGTGGAATTAAAGCTTGCAGCCAGGGAGCCACTAAAAATTTAGCCCGCTTCAAGGATCAAGGATATCTTTATTATCCCTCAGGGGCAATGTGTTGTGCAAATGAAAACACCTCGCCAACAGCTCCGACACAATAAATATCCTTGTTATACCCTCCATGTTGTGAGACTCCCATCCACCTCTCAGCACCCTAAATCATTTAGGGTTTCCACCCTCTCAATGCCCCACCGCCTGCAATAATTTGACCCTTCTTGACACCTAAAATTTAAACTGCTGTTGTAAACTGTAAGGGCCCTATATCCTTCTCCGTGGTCTTCTTGAGGTTAAATGGGAGCAATGTAATTAGCCGAGCCAGAGTCGAAGGAAACACTTCCATATTAGACAATTCTGCACCTCACAATCAATTTCAACGTTCAATGCAGAAAGTGTGTCTTTTATTATGTAACTATGCAGACAGTAAGGTTGTGGAAGGCAGGGTGGTGGGTGGGCATGTTATTTGTCTGACTTTCATACAGGAGACTGTCACGGTGTGTGTTGTTGGTCCCTAACGTCGACTGAATAATTGTTTTTTTGTAGCAGTAATTTTTTAGAAGAACTTCAACTGAAAGATTCTGGAGTAGGAATCAATTGTTGTTTTGTTAATAGTTCTGAGAACTTGTTTCCAAGGTATCAAAATGTTAAATTTATCTTCCCAAAAATAACAGAATGTATGGGGGAAAGCAGTAAAACCTCTCCACTGCAAAATGAAATATAAATTATTTTATTAATCTTTGTTTTGGAAAGCCATTTCTGACACATTGCAATACGTGCACAGACCTGATGTCTGTATCATATAACATACATACAACAGAATTGATGGTATGATAACAAATCATTCATGATGACTGAGATATCATTTATAAATTTGGTTCCATTCCAACAAGTGAGGGGAGAATGGAGCGTGAGATGGGTCAGCGACCGTCGTGGTGAAGAGGGAGCTGAGCTGGAAGGCAAAGCTTTCCATTTACTGGTCTGAAAGAATGACGTTGCAGATACAAGCTGCCAGAATGAGTTTCCTCTGTGGGGTGTCTGGGCTCAGCCTTAGAGACAGGGTGAGGAGCTCGGACATCTGGAGGGAGCTCGGAGTAGAGTCGCTGCTCCTTCGCGTTGAAAGGGGTCAGTTGAGGTGGTTCAGGCATCTGATCAGGATCTTCCTGGGCTCCTCCCATTGTAGGTGTTCCGAGCATGTCCAACTGGTGGGAAGACAGACCCAGAACACACTGGAAGGATTACATATCTCATCTGACCTGAGAACACCTTGGGGTCCCCCAGGAGGAGCTGGAAAGTGTTGCTGAGGAGAGGGACGTCTGGAAGGCTTTGCTCGGCCTGCTGCCCCCAGGGACCTGACTTTGGATAAGCGGTTTGGGATGGCTGGATGGTGCTTCCCATCTATTAATATTTCTGAGTTCATCTGTATTGATTTCGGATATCCTCTGGGGTGGATTTGCTAATATTTGTTTAGATAGCCTTTGAAAGAGGTGAGATTTTAATTGACAAAAGGGTATTAATTTACTGTCAGAGAATACGCACACAGAATATATATTAGCTTTTAGGGATAAATTCATTGATGCAATATTTTTTAAATTTCACCAACCATTTTAATATGAATTACATAAATGGACTGCACTTGTATAGCGCCTTTCTAGTCCACTGACCACTGAAAGCCCATTTACACTGCATGTCACAATCACCCATTCACACACATTCAGAGTTGCGACCTGCTACTCAGTAACATGCTCTCACACACCAATGGAACAGCCATTGGGAGCAATTTGGGGTTCAGTATCTACCTAAGGACACTTTGACATGCAGACTAGAAGACCGGGGATCGAACCACTCTGCCTCTTTGCCACAGCTGCCATGTATATATATTTTCCCTTTTGATCTGTAATTTCAGGCTTATTATTCAACCCGTCTCTTTCCGAAGTCGTCAAATAATGTGGCTTCGTCAGTGATTTTTGTGTCAGACACCAACAAGAAAAGGTATTCCTCACTGTGGTATGATGTGCCTCTGGGCGGCATCAGTTTATAACGCTGCCAGATGGTGTCAGTTTAAAACGCAGCTAGAAAACAATTTAAATTAAGGAGCTGGAAAGTCCCTACGGTGGGTAGGAGGAGTGCCGCATGGGTCCAACAAACACTGGACTTTCAACCAAGAGCCCGTTGTTTGCTTTCTATATGAATGTAGAGCAAACCATAATGTTTTTTTCTAAACCTGACACGTTTGTTGCACAATTACATAAATGAGATGTTTTACCGACTTAATGTTTATTTTGAAATAGACTGTATGTGTTTTGGCATTTCAACTTAGGACCCAAAATGCAAACACAACCAGGAAACGGGGAATGGTTATAGGCAGGGAATGGCGAAGCAGAGCAGGCAGATTAGTTGGAGGCAGATCAGATCAAATCCAGAGGCAGAAGACGAGGATCAGGCTGGGCATGATGGGTTATGGTTGAGGCTGGCATGGTGAACCTGAGACACAAAACAGAGTGTGAACTGATGTCCAAAAAGACAAAGTCTTAAAAAAACTAGAACTTGGTCTGGGCATCTGAACTGCAGAGGAGACTGAGCAATCTGGAATCTGGATGTCTGAGCTGGGGTTTTACACTGCAGTGGCTTGATTGTAGATGAGGTTCAGGTGTGCAGGTTCAGCAGCTGCTGGTACTCAGGAGGATTGGCAGGAGGAGGGAACCAGAGGGCCACGCCGAGCGATCACACACACAGACAGACTGAAAACAAACATGAGGGGAAACAGGAAACACAAAGGAGAGGCAAAGCTGAAACCCGCAGTATGCATCTAACAAGCAGAAACTGTGCATTTCCGTTTTGAAAAGACTCAGTGCATTTAATAGGCGTAAACTGACACACCGTCCTGAGAGTTAACAACAGATGCACCCAGGACACCTAGCTCGTCATATGTAGACGTAAAAAGTCCACTGAGCAAGCAGTAGCCATGTTTCCATCAGCCTGTTTAGATGCGCATCTAGAAGTATCACATCAGAAAATTATGATGGAAATGCCAAAATTTGAATTAAAATCCCCTGATTCGCACAAACTAAAATACGCTCGCTTTAGCCGAGTTTTGGTTGATTCGAAAAAATGTTGATTCGCAAAACGGGGGATGGAAACAGTTATGTTCGAATTAAGTCTGACGTAGCGCACCTCTCTCCATGGTGATATCCACACTCCGGGTCGGGAAGGCGGTAATGCATTTACAAGCTGGTTGCCAACCGCCAGAAAACGTAGAAGAAGAAGAATGCGAGACTTGTTTTGTTTCCGGTTCTGTGGAAAACTCGCGTGAGTTCGTAGTTTTCACCAAAGTCCGTACATTTAATGGAAACACACAGGATTTGTATTTCTTTTAATGTACATTTCCCAATGATTCGAATCACTTTTGGATGGAAACATAGCTAGTGATATGCAACAAGTTGGGAGAATATGTTGTATTATTCCAAAGGAATTTAAATGTTCTTTGTTCAAAACATAAAAAGAAGGATGCCTGTGGGGAGGGATGTGCCTTTAAGAGATAAATAAACTGAAGAGTTGCTGTAATCTTCCCTTCTTAGGACTGAATTTACACTCTTAAAGGCTCTAAAACTTCGCAGTTCTCTACTCACAATTGTTTATTTGCCATAACCATGATCTCTCCCTGGTCTTTAACATAGTCAGTATGCTCAAAAACCTTGGAGTTGGACATGAAAAACCTTTGTCATAATCCAGGCTTTTGTAGAACTGTGAAGAAGGATTGTGTCAAAAATATGGCTGTTTGAAACATACTGACATTATGGGTGGGTTGTATTGAAGCAAATTATGCTGCAGTAGTATTTAAGTATGAAAACCTCACTCACTATAACTTTTTGTGTCATTACATTGAGTGAGTTTTTCATACTTATATAATACTGCTTTGACAGAAAGTCCATGTACCATGCTCTACTTTTCATGTAAAGTGAAAAAAGGTAACTTTAGAATAGAGTTGAATCAAAATTTCTTTGATACAGTTTAACAAAAGCTCAACAGTTTACAGCTTCTTTACAGGAAGGCTATCGTCCTGGGCAACCTTATATTGTGCAGGTTTTAAACATTTTTTATATCTATCTAAATCAGTCTCTACAGGTGAACAGGAAGAATTGCTGCACTACATCACTGACAGAGCTTATTGTCCAACACAAATCCCTGGCACCGCCTCGCCCTCCCCCCTCCTGCGCTCTGCTACTGCACTGGCTCTTATTGGCACAAACAATAAAGTCACACTTTCACATTAAAGCGTGTAAGAGCTCGGCATAAATATCAAGTAGAGATGCTAAATATAAGCTTGCAAAATTCTGTCATGAAAATGCAACTTTAATAGGTTTTGTGTCTAAAACATGTGAAGCTGGTTGTCACTGCGCTGTCCTCGAATGCTGAACAGTTGAAATTGAGAGTGGAAGACAAGAAGTGTGGTAGTTAATAGTTTCTGTCTCGAAGCAGAGTTCAGGCCAGCAAGTGAGCTTTTAAAAGGCAGAAATCCAGGACTTGGCAAAGGAATAGTTTAGTCATTGAACGACGTGGCTTTCAAATCCTGCAGATGTAATATTTTAATGTGCTTTTGTCCTGAGGGGCAATAAAAAACATTATGTTCCATCTGCTGGATGTTGAGTATATTTCAAATGGCAGCATTAGGAATGCACTGTAAGTATGTGTGAGAGTGGATTTTTAATGCCCATATTTGGATATATATATGAGGAATGAAGATAAATATGTCTGAGTGACTATTACTCTTTACACACTCATTTTCACTTGACAGTCTTTCACTGCAGTTAAAGCTGCATATGCATCTTGTTTAAAGGAGCTGTATCAACCCAATCGCCAGAATAAATGTTGGCACTGTACATTTCTGCAAACCTCGGATGTGTTACATTTGTACATTATTATGTGGTGGATACATTGAAACTTTATGTACAATGCTGTGGTAAAAGTGAGGTTATATTTAGGCACAAAAACACTTGGTTACACCTGAGAAAAGATCATGTTTTGCCTTAAAATACCAGCTCTTGTCGTCACAATCACGGCTGACACACAGTAAAAAATAACTGCTTTTCTTTTCTTTTCTATACCCAGTGGAAATACAGTAATGGGTCATTAAAAAAACACCAATGTTTGGTAGCTAAAAAGCCGTTGGAAACACAGTAATAACTCACTAAAGCCCCTTTCCCACTGCACAAAAATCTCTCTAACACACGCTAACATCTGGCTTTTTATTTCAGTGGGAAAGGTTTTAATTGGCATTCACACCCAAGTCAAATGACTCCGAGGAGTCACGGGTATTTATCACCATCGGCTCCGATTGGCATTAATGGAAACCCAAAGTGAAAACGCTAATTTTAGCTTTAGTGATGCTAGCGATTAGTCTTCACTGAGTTTGAAAGATATAACAACAACTAGTCCAAACCCATTGAGTGCACAGTTGCCCACGTACAGTTTCACATGGTGTGTTTGGGATACTAGGAAATTGCAGATTAAATAGTCAAGTGAACCCATTAAGAAGAGCAATGTATTCAGACAGAGCTTTTGTGAATTTGATAGTACGATTGCAGCCACAGCGATCGGTCGCATTTTAGCCATTTTTAAGCATTTTTCTGTTGTTATAGCGCCACCCAGTTGCCAATTAGAGTTAAATTTCTCCAGTCACCTTGAGGCGTCCTGTTCTACATATCTACCAAGTTTAGTGAAAATCAATATGGCGGTTAGGCCTAGATAAGAAATTAGCTCTCTAGCGCCCCCATTTTGTTTGATGGGGTCAATAATGGAGGGGTCCCCTCAGATTATGTGTGGTCATATGCCTACAAAGTTGCGTGGTGATGGGTGAAACCCTTGAGATGTTATACACCTTTATGTGATGAGCCACGCCCTCCGCAATATTCATTGCCTTATAGAAGCTCAGTTTTAGTAAGTTTTACAACTTTTGCCAAGAGGGAACTTTAGATATTGGTCCCTAGATTATGTTCACCCAGTTTCATGCAGATCGCTCAAACTTCCTAGGAAGAGATCCATTTGAAGTGTTTTTCAAAAAATTCAAAATGGCGGAAAATCTATATAACCGGAAGTTATGGGTTCTTGAGGTAAATTTGTTCCTCATGAGGAGAGGCGTCTCTGTGCAAAGTTTCATGTCTCTACAACATACGGGGCATGAGATATGCTCACCACTGTGCCAAATTTCACATGGATTGACCAAGTCAGTGAGGAGAAAAACGTGGAACAGAGACACAGACAGAGTTTTTGTCATTATATAGTAAGATAGTAAGATAATGTTTTCACTGGCCTTCATGCTCATGTTTTCCAGCCGGTCGTGGCAATGAACGGGTCACACCCAAAAAGAAAAGATAAAAACAAAAAAACCCCACAACAATAGTCTATCGTCTATTTTTAACGTATTTTCCCATGTTTAAAAAACACGCAAACAGATAATTTTGGTGGAAAAGAGGTATAAGTAACAACTAGTTTAGCTGTTTGTTGGTCTTGACTGTGGTCTGTTGCTTGGCAGGAATCTTACTGAGAGGACACTATGACGAGAACTGCATACATCATAGGAGACGGGCTCCTGTTCATTCATATGAAAGTTGCTCAGTAGTGCATGAAGCCATAAAACTTGATTTCCATAGTATGAAATTAAACTTGCTCACTATGGAGCTCATACAGCAGGATAACTAGAGGGCGCAACGTGGCTAACTTACCATTTAGTGCTAACTTGAATGGGGGTGAAAATGATTTAATTGTTAGGGTCTTCTAGACTTGATCAAATCCTAATGGTGAAATGAATCATTCTGGGGGAGCTGTGATGCTTAAACAATGTATCCGCTGATTTGCAGACATCTCTTTCACAATGCACGTCTATGGAGAAAAGTCTTTTTGGGCCCAGTGGCTTCACATGACAGATCCAGACATTGTAGTTAAATGGTTTGGCCACTATGTCAAAATGCCTTCAAAGCCCGGCGCTGTTCCTGGGGTTGACCTGCCATGCACCATTCCTTTCACCTCCCGATGACAATTTCAGCTTATATACTACATCATTTTAGAAACGTTGATATGATGCCTATGAAACATACAAATGTAATGTATCTGGTTTGCAGAAACATACAATGCACATATTTTCTATGGCTGGAGCAGCTACCACAACAAAGAACAGAAAAAGTCAAAATACAGCTCACACAGTTTGACTTCTCTGCTCTTTGCATAGCAAATAGAGGTTTACTATATTAATGCTCTGAATGTTGTTTAGTGCTCCTTTAAAAAAATGCAATGAATGAGGAGGCATGAATTGTTGATATATGAAAACAGTCTGGTTTTTTTTTCTTCATTCATGAACTGTATTGGGTTTGGTAAGTACATTCTGAAAAGACGACCCTGTGAAAAACATCAAGTAACAAAGTTAAAAAGTTTCATCACAACTTAAATCGTTAATTGTTGTAGCTGGTCTAAAACCTCAATGAATGCATTGAATATTTGTAGCTTACTGCTCGTCTCCCTTCTAATTTTCAGTCTAAACTTTTGTGACACATCTCAAGTATAAAGTTGAAATATTCCACATTAGAGCCAGCACTTCATGATTGTAATTTGTTGCAGCTGTGGACTAAAATGTACTTTGTCACCTCTGCCGATATCGTCATATGCTTCAAATGTAAACAGATGAAGTTTATCAGTAAATGAACAACAGGCTAAATATGCTCCTTGGTCTTGAGCAAGCTGTGCATCATCAAGGACATCACATGAGACAGCGTCACTTGAGAGCAGGTTTCCTGCCAAAACAACCATGAGAAAGACATGTTTAACCCCCACATCTCCCGTGCTCTTTGCATCTCAGAGCAGATTGAGTCAACATATACGTGAGATTCAGGGTTATATTAAATTATAAAGCTCTCATGAGCATCAACACACACATCTCGTCTCCCACGGCACCGCAGTGCAAGCTTACTTTACTGCACGGAAACAACTCTATCTGTTTAATTATCCTCCTCTGAGGCATCAACACATCTCAACTGCCACCCCCACCGCTCATGAATTAATGATGCACATCTCTGGTTGTTATTAGTAAGCTGCACTGGGAAACAGACTGGTCGAAGTTCATTTGAGATGCAGCTCTATAAAAACCTGAGGTGGTTGTTGTTTTCCACTGTAGTGACTGTTAAAACAACAAATATACTCTGTCATTTGTTTCAACAAGATGTGCAGCCCTTCAGGGAGCGCAGTGCACGCTTTGGATACAAGGCCAGCTGGCAATGATCTTGTCTTAAAAGTTGTCATGTACATGTTGTGTGAATGAAACGCTCAGTTAGTTAATGACACCATGGAAGTGTTGTGGTTCAAAAGTGGTCCTGGGTGAATTGAGGATTATTTCTGTGTCAGTGTGTTCATGATTGACTTTACCTGTGCACAGTGACAATGGCTAAAGTGTCACACTCTTACTGAACAGTATCTCCTAAGATGCTTTAACTTTGACTGCTGCTTATAATCATGAATATTTAACATTATAGGGAAATGCTTCAGATTTAAAAACAAGTTTTCTGGGGGAACACCAACAAATCGTTTGATGTTATTAGATTCCTTTTAGTTTAATTTTTAAATAACAATTAAAGTAAACAATGTCAACATGCAGGATTTGTTCTTCTAAGCTTCAATACACACATTTTCACCCACTAAGGTAAATCAAAAAGGTGATATCTCCAATCTGTCAGGGTGGCAACTTGCGAGACTGTAACATGAAGTGCCAAAATCTGCAGTTCTTTGAACAGCCACTGCTCCAAGAGTAGGCCAAACCCAATATACCCCCATGTTAAACTGCTCAACTTCACAGCAGAAATAAACATGTTTACAGCCTGGTACAATGGCGACAACATTGGTTAGGTCGAATAATCATGGCGTAACCCCAGATTCACAGAGTACAGGCCAGGTGTCGGCAACCTTTACTATCACAAGAGCCATTTTTGACCTAAAATAATAATAAAAAAAATGTCTGGAGCCTAAAACCATATTTGAACCTTATAATGAATATAACACAGCCTACTGAGTCTAAATTAGCCAGTCAGCATTACTCAGGTCTAAATAGCATTCATTATATGTTTTACTATGCGGTGGCTATTTATGGTTATTTGGACCTTTATCTTTACAGAGTTGGCGTTGAAAGCAAATGAAGCTGTCCACAAACTATAAAATTCTCTCTTCTCCTCCAAGACTTTAACTTTTTTGGATTTGGAATCATAGCTAACATTGCTAGGAAGACCTAGGACCAACCACTGCTCTTGAGGTTTGGCAAAAATAGGAGGAAAAGGCGCCAGGCAATAGACATTTGAGTGTTAAAAAATAGGCATTATTTATTTTCATATGATTTTTTTTTTTTTTTTGTCAAAGTCACAGGGAGCCACTGGAAAGGGGCTAAAGAGCCGCATGTGGCTCCAGAGCCAAAGGTTGCCAACCTGTGGTCTAGGTGTAGGTGAAGCTGACATTATTTCAGTGTTTTTAGTTCAGGAAAGATAATTGTAACAGCTTGGTTGCCTTCATTTTGTTGAGCATTTATTTATACCTGCTAAGGAAGAAACTGAATTTCAGTTTTTGCTGTAAGTAAATTTTGTGTAATTGGTTTTAAGGCAAAATTAGCACAGGTATTAGTTTCACAGCTGAGCTGTAAATGTGTAAATGCACTGCGCTAACTAAGCTCGCTGCTAGCATTAGGTTATCCCCACCGAAAATCCAAGATGGCAACAGCCAAGATGCCAAACTCAACATCAGTGAGCTTTATATGCAATTCAATATTAAGCACTTTTTTTTTTTTTTTTGGTTGATTTATCTGTTACTTTTGTCCCAAAACTGCCAAAAAAATTAAAAATGGATGGTATTGGTAGAGGACATGTTTATGTTGTTCAAAGGCTAACTCTATATTAATGCATGTCTGTGCAAAGACGGAAATACTAAAAAGTTACACTTTCGGCTGTCCTACCTTATAGAGAATAGGCATCGTCAGGGCGCACTGCATTCTGGGGAGTGGCAGCCATACTTGAGGACACACTTCTTCAGAGTGGACCGGTCAAAGAGCAAATGTAACATTCCCCACAGAGAGGAGCTAATCACGCAAGCAAAGGAGCAAAACTTGTCAAAATTAATTAAACGGCCTTGATCGGCACGAAAACAAGGAGTGGTCAAGCCATTCACGGATATTTTCTTACCTTGTTTGTGGTGTGAGCACTTACAGATTCGAGCGCTTCTGAAATTACACATCTCTCGAGGTCCACATTTAGTTCACAAATGGATGGGTGCAGGACCTGCAGAGTTTCAGAGTTGACCTCAGTATGTGACCTAATCGCCACTCACCACATGTTCATCTCTCTGCGTCAACACTTCAAACCCATAAAACAACATCTTTTCCAAGGCCAACACTGCAAAACATTTAGTCATTACAGTTTCACTTTCACATGGGCCACACTTTGGTTAACGTTAAATTTAATTTAAGTTTCCGCCGTGGTGATTAATGCCAGCTGAAAATATGGAGTCAATTTTTCTCTAATGTTTTAGTCACTACTGCTCACATCAAGATCCTATTCTCTATAGTCTTTGCTTTTCCTGTGTTCCATGTCCCCTGTCCTAACTTACCTGGATTTTCACACCTGCCTGTAATCAGCTCGTCACCTCTCCAATACATCAACCCCGGCTTTTCTCCCACTCATCGCCACAGAGTGCCATTGTGGTAGCTATTGTCTGGCTCACCTCTCTGTTTGATATTCTCTTTGTTAGTTTCCTCTTGTTTGCAACTGAACTTAACGCCTGCTCGTCTCCTGTGCTTCAGGATCCCAGCCAGCCCGTCTGCTTGCCCGCCTGCTCACTCACTCTCCCTCGCTACCTCCGTCAACCACGCCGCCTCGCCATCTCAAAGTACATTACAATAAAGCTGTTAAAAGTCATCTTGCTCTCAGTCTGTGCTCTTGTTCTTGAGTCCACTAGAGAACTAAACCTGATACACTGATCACCAATCAGGATTAGACAACATTTGAATCAAAATCTGACGACAGCTGTCACACAAGCAGTGTTACACTCGTGATAAATAGCGCCTCTCAAGATATTTTAACTATGATTGTTGCTTATTATCATGAATATTTTATGATATAGAGAAAAGCTTCAGATTTGAAACTGGGGGTTTTAAAGACATTAGCAAGAGAAGGAAAACCAAAAGGAGCTCTGATGTTGTTAAAAGGAAATGACCAGATATGTTATCTTTGCTCCTCTTGTGCTCCTCGGTGCTTTCAGCTATTGTCTTTGCTCCAACTTTTGTGGACTTGATAGTCTGAACACAGCTCCTTGTCAGATCCTCCCAGGGCAAAGTGTTTGTGCCACATGCTCACAGTGTCACTGACAGGCAGAGATTGATAAAGTCCAGCTGATTCACTTCATTTCTTTCTTTGTTTTAATTTCAGACAGCAGTATATTCCAGTGTATTGTTCCATCGAGATTAGGTCCAAATGACGCTATGATAGAGGCTGCAGTTCCTCCATCATCTTGATGTAGCACAGCACTTGTGAGAAAAGCCTCTGGCTGATGAAAAGGTGTGGAGTGATACATTTCTCAGGATTACCTGGTGACTCTTATCGCAGACAGACCGTATTCATTACAAAGCCAGCACACTTTAATAATGGAGAAATCACTGAGAAACAGTGACTTCAGATCTTACTGATCATCAGTGTCAGTGCACAATTCCTGAAATGATAACCAGATCTGTTTTCAATATTGGGCTGTAGAGTTCATTAAAGTGTTCTGTGTCTGCGGAGTTAAGCTGCTCTCACTGTAGCGTCAGTGGCGGTGTGGAGCTTTTTATATTACCTGAAGAATGTTTTCTGACTGTGAGTCTGATATGAGTAAAATTAGCAGACAGACAGCATGCTGAATAGTAAGTAGGACGTTGATGTATTTGATGAGTTGAGTGAGAACGTGTTGGTTTATTACTCCATGTCCGTTGAACATAGGGCTGGGTATCAGTACTCAGTACTTTTAACAGGGTTACTATGGACAAAATTTCCAAACTTTTCCATGACTTTTCAAGGACCCACAATAATTTTTTTTTTTTCCTTCTCTTTCCAGGCATTCATACTGTAATTTCAGCTAGCTGGCATACAGCAAGGGTGAGACAGACTCACAGTGAAAATGATGATATGTATGTAATGGCAAACAAAACCTTGTCGCACATCGACACATATTAAAGCTAGGTTAAATCAACAGCTAAAGAAAGGTAATTTGCTGATATCTTACATTATGTTGAGAGAAGGTTATTGTAACAGTTTCAAAGCACAACAAAATTCCATGACTTTTCCAAGACTTTGAATGATTTTGACAAATTTAATGACTTTTCAAGGCCTCAAAAATGTGGTTGTGAAATTCCATGTCTTTTCCAGGTTTTTCATGACCATGGGAGCCCTGCTTTAATGTACTGATTGATAATAAATCAGTAACAGTTAGTACTGAAACATCTCCAGTCAAATGATGCCTGCATTTGATCCTTTTTGCTCCAGTGGTCTGATCTTGGACCATCTCAACTCCTTGCTTAAGTCTGCAGACTCAGAGCTGTTCTCCTCCCGGTGAACCGTCAGTTCAATATCTGCTGCAGCAGCAGCCTCTAATTTCAAGCACTGAACCTCAACATTGTCATTGCCCGGTCTCATTTCGAAGTCGTCAAAATACAGCGCTTGAGCAGTGACTTGAGGCGTCAGAAACCAACGAAAAAAGTCATCCTTTAATGTCTGCGTGATATGCAGCCAGTCCCTGTTATAGTTTAACAGCGCCTGGCAGCATCGGGGGAAACGCGGTGGGACAAGGACAAAAGTTAAGGTGGTGGATGGGTCCAACAAACACTGACTTTTACCTGAGGCAGCAGTGTTCACGTCCTGTAAGATTCTAAAGCTAGACTCTGTTCTTTTTCCTAAACCTAACCACATGTTTTTGTTGAAGGAAAAAAACATTGTCAATTTGCAGTGTTGTGCTGACGTAGTGCCTTTATTTTGAAAGAGACTAAGTAAACATTAAAATTTCTGTGAAAACAGATGTGTATCTTGAAAGAAGAAAACTTGACACTGTGTCCCAGAACGTGAACACACCCAGGGTACCTTGCACGTCGTGAACGTGGAAAGTCCATGACCAAAACGTCAATATGTGACGAGGTTGGAGTGAGAATGTGTTGGTTAAACCCGTTAGAAAATGTTAGCTAATGTTAGCTGTGTGATGCTAATGGTTAGCCCTGTCAATGTGTGTGTAACTGGCGGACTCTCAAAAGTGTCCCATGGCTCAAACTCTCTGCAGCAGCAGCTAAAACCAGGCTCCCAGGAACGCCACTCAGCCTTGCAGCCAATTTTCCGAGTGGTCATTTCAAGTATTGCACCAAAAAAATCACCTACGGCCCAAAGAGCATTTTCCTCATTGACTACCATCATAAAAGAATTGACAGGACACCTAAAACTGCAAACAAAGTCCTGGCAACAAGGTTTGATCTATGAAGTCTTAACAGTTGTAAATTTTTTCTGTAGCCAAGAAAAGCGATTTAAAAATCTGTGATGTCATCACAATATAAAGTCTGTGAGCAGAGCAGGAACTTACAGGTGGAGCCAGTGGGAGAAACACTACTGCACGTATTCAGTTAGCCACATACGAAAGTAACCCTGGAAGCTAGAAACTTTTCTTGGCATACGCGCCAGTCAAGCAACCCCTCTGTTATCAATAGGCGCCATCTCAGGATCTGGGATCTATGTCTTATTATACATCTATGGTTACAACCTAAGGCCTCCCTCCCCTTATCTCATGTGGGTCATGTCAATCTTATAAAAAAGGTCATTCTGCTGAAATTTTAACACTTTCCTTAGCATATCCCAACACTTATCAATAAATCACCAATCTCAATTAATCACTGTCGGCATTCCTCTGGAATAACAAACCTGCCCATATTCATCAACACCCCAAGTCTGACAGAGACTACTATTACTGGGCCTGTAATATTAATACACTTCTTTACCGGACCAGCTCCAATCTGCTCACTGCCCACTCTGGGTCCACACTGAGACATTGTCATCTTCCTTTTCGTCACATGCTGTGATTTGCACTTAACTCCCCATGGTAGTTCACAAAACCTCTAACAACCCAGTTGTCACCAGTACTATAAAGATTTGGCTCCAATGTAGGAACCAGCATGGCTTACACGGAACGTTGTTTCGATTAATTAAGTACTCTGTTGGTATCGCTTTGAGGTTACTGGTTTTATACTGGTATCATAATGTTTAAAACAATACCCAGCCCTAGCTGAAGATCACATTGCATATACGGATAAAGCCAGCAATTATCCTTGACCCTTTTCACCTTATTGTTCACCTGACATTCGTGCCAATAAAGCATATTGATTGACAAAAACAATGAAGCTAGCATTATTCTATATTTTTCTTATTGTCAACAGATGCTGAAAATAACAGAGAAATCTTACACAAATATAAAGTTTCTTTTTCTACAGCTGAAATCTGAATTCTGTGCAGTTTTTGTGTAAGGAGATATACACTAAGATTGTGCTGCAGCTGTTGAGGGGCATGTTTGTGGAAACAGTGTCTGAGCTACAAGTCTCTTTGTGGGCATTTCCCATGGCAGTGGTTGACTGACATTTGAGGGCCGGTATTGCTAGGAGACGCGCTGTCAACTCCCTGTATATCCTATGAATATTAATACCAGACGTTTTCTCCCCTTCTTTCAACAAGTAAACATGGTGTGGTTTTATTCTGTCATAAAAACAACCTACACACATGTTCGTCCACACACACTCACAAACAAACAAAAACACAAAGTTTCAGTCCAACACAGGGCTGCTAATTTACCTCTGTCGATTCAAGCCATCTGCCCTTCACACTCTGAAGTTTGTATTTTATATTACACAGGCCCACAAAAATATTGGACCGACATTGTAAGTCGGCCCTGGAGGACACAAAATATGAGATGTGCTGTTGTTGCAGCAACTTCATTCTTATTGTTAAGTACATTTTGACTAATAACATCAATGTCAACACTGTGTCTCCTAATTTCTTAGCAAAAGTTCATTTTAATTTCAGTTTTACGACCAGCTGGGCACTGCAGTCTTGAGGTTACATTACTTAAACGGGAATAAACAGTGCATTTGTTTGGGACTATTTTCAGCTGAGGATTAATACACATTTGGTGCTAGTTAGAACTCACAGCAGCAGGACAGCTCATGTTGGATTGACTCAACATAAACTGCAGTGCTCATGTTCATCGTGCTGAAGGATGTTAGCCAGTGCAACTGTGTGGCTCAGTTGTGTGTTTGTTAATAATTTTTGGACAGCAGTGGAGCTCTGTGGCAGAGAGGGAGAAAATAATGCCAGCAATATATTAGAAGAATTAAGTCATTGGATTTACATGAGCTTTACATTGCTCACACCTGGTAATTTACATTAAGCAGTTTCCCTTTAATGCTCTCTTGTGTCATGTGTTTGGAAAAGGAACTGTGATTAATGAAGATAAATTAGCTCCATGAACACTGTGACAAATTAAAGGTTTATTAAAAAGAGAAAGAGAAGCCAACCCCAGATTTACTCACGTTTTGGAACAAGCTTTGTTCAGTTGCGGTTTCCCCTGCTATATTTGAGCTTTATTCGATTGGAAATGACTGGAAACTGTATTACAAGATTGCCTATTTTGACAGAAAACTACTGAAATATGTGGTAAATATGTTGTATGTTGTAAACATTTTGCCGATATGATCAGTATCAGTCATTTTTGCGACTTCCCAGATTTGTTAATTAGCAACATTTCCTTGTTATGTTAATAGAAAATGTCATTTGTTTGGCATTTGCAAAACATATTTGCTGTTTTAAATTAGCTGTATAGAAAGGTAATTTCCAGGAGCCAGGGCTGGCATATAGGGGCCTGTGGTAACAAATCAGCTTTGAACTGTCCCTGCTACAGAGCTCCAAGAAAAGCTTGAGTGACTTGGCATTTTCTTCTCTATCAATTCTGCCTGATACTGTAGGGGAATTAGCAGGGAGGGAAAAGGCTAAATTCACTCATGCCTATCTGTTTTGCTATGTGCAAAAAACATTACAGTTCAAGGCTGAATTGGCAGCCTGTACCCTTGATTACTTGTTCTCATTTAAAATACCCTGCAAACCCCTCACAATTAGAGCTCACAAGTTGCACTTGAATTTTAAAAAACATGGTGACTTCCACTTCCCCAGGTTATAAGAGGATAGACATCAGTGTCTCACCACTTAGCGTGTCTTTGTGAGCCTGCCTGGGCCACTGTAATATATTCTTACTTCTTTATTTTGGCTTTGCTTTAATCCACGAACAATGACAATGTCACATTCATGAAGTTAACAAACATGACCTTTAACCAACAAATTCTCCAGATGCAGATCATCTAGAGACTGACTGTTCCCGGGAAATGATGGGTAGATAAAAGTAAAGGTCAGAGCTAATATCCTTGCAACTGATTTTAAACCACTCTGTTGCTTGTCGTTATAATGAAATTCACCCAAGTTAACTCCCCACAGTGTAGACTTCTAAGGGGGGAAAAAAATCCTATTGATCGAGAGAGGTGTGGGGATTCTCCCAAGCATTTTCACAGCACATTTCACCGCATCAGCACTGCCTCGGGGCATCATAGTGAAAGCAGCAGACTAGTGTAGCTCTTGAGGAGCAGGGTGGAGGAACTTGATACAGGTGAAGTGAATATAATGACTTAGCTTTTGACATACCAGGGGGACTGGAGCACTTCAGGGCTTGGTAACAACATCCCGATGCCTTGATCCCTTGTTATAGACTATTGATCCGATGTCTGTGCTTCTGTATTTAAGAGCGCAGGGTTTAAAAGATGCCAAAATACATTGTTCGTTTTCCACTGTCTCATTTTCTCACCATCGAAGCATCATAATGCTTCAGCTGGGTTCATATTTATTCTTTTATTTCACTGTACTGCAAAATGTGTATTAAGTAATAGCTTGTTTGGAATCACATGATCATTATGATTCAGATGGAGAGCGGGAAGTGATATGCTATGATGCTGCGTGAATGTGACTACATAGACGGGTTGGGGGAACCTCCAGGCAGCAGATATCATCTTAAAATTGAAATTCATGTTGGATGTGATCCATTCAAAATGAAGAGAAGTGACTGATTAGCCTGGTGTGGACACAATGGTCATGACTAATTACCCTGTCCTCCAGACCTCCTCACATTACTAACGCTACACGGTGAGTCCAGTGGATTATAACGATTTTGTGTGCAGTTGGGTCCACGACTAAAACAATTGCGTCTTGTTTTTGGCCGGGTGTGTAAATGTGCTGGAGTTTAACTGTAACCTTACACTGATCAGCCTCATTTCATGCACCGTTTGTATATTATTATTATTATTAGTGATACGACTTGCTACAAAGAGAGAAATGTGTTTCAGTGGAATGTTGAAGAGGTTGTTAAAAATGTGAGGTTGCTTTGTTCCTGTATATTTTGACCTCAGCAAATCTTTATATTGTTGCTGTGCGGCTACCGTATATATGCAATGAACAGGAAGTGAAGCTTTTATTGTGAAATGTTCAATTTGAGAAAATAAACAAGAACAGCTGAGCAACACGTTGGTGTTGCTACCGAGCCAACTCAACGCATATAGCAGTCTCCTGTTGTCATTAAGATGTGGTTATTTATAGTAGTAGTAAAGTAAATTAAGATGAAGACATAAACAATGCAGACTAAAGATACCTGCTACGGTTTGCACGTTTTTTGCAAAAGTAATGCACCTAAATTCATACATATCCCATGTAATTGTGAGCCAATAATTTGTGCATAACCCACGGTTTTGGAAAGGCTGCAATCATGGGACTAGGTCGGGGTGGTGGGTGGGTCAAAAAACACACAAAACCTCCCTAACTTTATGTTAAGTATGTGACATCATCTTTGGGATGCTTATTCGTAGGACATATATACCGTTATACTGTTGTATGAGCATTTTCATAAGATATAATACCATTGTATGAGGATCTGTTGTCAGGCTAACATTACTAACGTCAGATAATTTTAGCTACTAATTTCTACCTAGACAACCTGTTTTCATTCCGAAGTACACTGAAGATAAAGGCTTTCTTTTTTTGCGCTGGAAAGCTAGCGTTCTCTTCCTGTTTGAATGTGGCCAAACCATGATGTTTTTTCTAAACCTTACTATATGCTTTTGTTGCACAAGGAAATATTAAAATGAGGTGTTTTACCAATGTTTAAAGTTTATTTTGAAAAATACTGAATGCACCTAAGGAGCAGAAACTATCAAGTGCTAGACAACAGAATGGTCATTAAAACTATACAGATTTAAATTCATAGACATCAAAGGTTAAGACAGTATGAGGGAAATACTGTAGATTAAAAAAATAAAAATTAATAATAAATAAAAAAAATAAAAATAAAAAAATAAAATAAAAATTTTCATACCTCAAAAATGAGTCTTGGTAGAAACACGTTGACAAGTACAAGATATGAGTTTGTCCTTTGGCAGACAGAGAGAGATCATTCAACCCGTTGTCTGGCATCAGACACCAAAAAAAAAAGCCATCCTTTCACGTCAGCATGATACGCGGCCAGTTGCTGTTATTGTGTAATGGCACCCTGTGGTTTCAGGGGGAAACGCGGCGGAACAACAATGTGACTTAAGGGGGCTAAAAGTCTGAGTAGGGTGGGTGGAAGGGATGTTGGATGGGTCCAACAATCACAGACTTTTACCTGGGAGGCCGGTGTTTGCTTCGTGTATAATTATGAAGCCAAACCCTGCTATTTTTTTCTAAACCAAATGACATGCTTTTGTTGGCTAAACATGACCATGTGTGTTCGTTGTTGAAGGAAAAAAACGTCAATTAGAGGTGTTGTACTGATGAATTATGTTTATCTTGAAAGAAACTGTATGCAGCGTCGACAGCAAACGCACCCAGGACACCTAGTGTTTCATATGTAGAAGTCAAATGTCCACTGAACAACTAGCGATATATGAAGAGTTTGGAATGAGAATATGTTGACTTAGGTCAACTGTTTCCAGAGGTCTGGTGAATACGGGTTAAAATTCTAGGTTGTGGCTAAAAACATGGAGAAGTTGTCACAGCACATTGCAACTGCATCCAACTGGAGGCATGTTAAAAAAAGGCTTTAACATTTGACATTAGTTGACTCTGCCCCTTCTGACTGAAGATGGAGGTTTTTAATCCACATCTGCTGCTGCTGTTTCCCAGTGGATATGTTTTACCTCTCCTTTTTACATCCTGCTATTTTCAGGATTTGAAGTGGCCCTTGTTTTTCCCAATGTGATTGATTGGAACAGCTGTGAACAGCACAAATTATAGGCATTTGTGCAGTGTCGGTAGTCTCTGCCTCCAGTCGCCTGCCCTCCATCTGGACAGCGCACTGATGTATGACATCATATACAAAGAAGCTGTTATCACATCCTGGCGTGTGCTGTAAAGTAGCAACGGTAGTCACAGTTGTATCAGTAGTGAAAGCAGCAGTCGCAGTACAGAGGTGGGGACTATACTAATAGTCCCTTATGCAGCAGGCACAGTATTTTCCATATGGGGATCTGTTATGGTGGCAGCTGTACACTCTCCCTCTTCACTTTCAGACTTTCCTCCTTTCTCTAGCTGCATATTGAGGCTCCCTGTGTTTCTTATGGAACCATGTCATTCCCCACCTGTTTCCCTCAGAGAGTCTCCCGCCTTTGCCAAACACCTGACCTTTGCTACTCCCTGCACACCTGTCCCTCACGTCGTCAACGAGCCACACCTGTCCCTCATTAAGCCCTCAGTGTATAACTACAGGCTACTTTCCTGATCACTGTTCCCAGCTCGTCTATATGCTTTCTGTCATAGTGTGCCAGCAATGTCTGTCTTCCTGTGTACCTGCTTGTTAACTGTTACAGGTGTGTTTGTGACCAGACATCCTGCTTCTGGCCTGGTTCTCTACTATATCAGAATTTAACATTGTAACACTGGGGTCCTGCACTGCTCCGTATTGGGTTTGGGAAAGTGTATGTGAGATAAACTACAAAACAAAAAAAATTGAATTGCAAACAAATCCTGATCTGATGTTGCTTATGACTGCAAACTAATAAATGTTGCTTGTAGAACAGTTGTGTAAAAGCATAATCACAAGTCGTGCTGTGATTATCTTCAGCACTCTGCTGCACATCCCTGTCATATATTTCTTAATTGTTTAATTAGCCAACCTGCTGTGCTTCATTAAAAAAAGTTTTATAATGTCATTTATGAAGTCTTTGTAATAGCAAGAATTACTTTTTCAATGAGGCTTCAGGAAACTGAATTTTAAGAAAATTGGAGGAAGTGGAAAACGTATATTTCCCTGAAACACTCTTCTCTTGGTAAAATATGTTGATTCAGCCCTTACATTTTTGATTTTTACTAATTTATCTCAAATTTAAGTTTTTTTTGTTTGTTTGTTTGCTTTTTCACACTGTAGAAACTGAAAAAAGGGTTCATCCTGTAAAAGTACCCTACAAAATATGACTGTGTGACTGTTACTATTATGTGAAACCCAATAATGGAAAAATGTCCAATGTTCTGTTCAATACTAAAATTGAAAGTAACTTGTATTCTGAGTAATTTATTAACCAATTACTTTTTTACTTTTACTTGAGTTTTTCAAAAAATAATTTTCAGTTTTACGCCTCATTTCAATGGGAGTATGTTTTTGCACTTTTACTTGAGTTAAATTTCCAGTACTCTGCCCACCACTTGCAACAGTAGCCCAAGTAAAAGGAATACTTACAACACATTCTCACTCCAACTCACATCTCATCGTTTGGTCATGGACTCTCCAGGTCCAGATATGACATGCAAGGTGCTAGGGGGGTGATGTTCTGGGACACCATGTCCAGTTCTGCCTGTTACATGCATTGTCTTCTTTCAAAATACACTTCTGTATTCAGAGGAAATTCACAGTTTATATTCAGCCTCTTTCAAAACAAAAACACTGCATCTGTACAACACTGATTTTTTTCCATCCACACACGCACATGGATGGGTTTAGGCAACAAAGAGGCATAGTTAGGTTTAGGAAAAAAATAACAGGGTTTGACCTAATGATCTCACGGGACGCTAACACAGCTCTCCCAGGTGAAAGTCCGTGTTTGTTTGACATCCACCACCGCTCCCGCCCGCCCCACTCAGACTTTTGCCGCCTTATTTTCATTCTTGTCCTGCTGCATTTTCCCCTGACACCGCCGGCTGCCATTAAACTACAACCAACGCTGCCAACATTAAAAGCGCTGTATGTAAGAATGTGGCCAAAAGGGTTACTGCACTCAAATTCAAAATACTGCCGCGAGTTGTGTCCACCCCCCCTCCCCTACAGATTTGAGGTTGCTGGACAGCGGCACGCTGGAGACTGATTTGTTTGCCCACAGGCGGCTGCCGTGGCAGTGCCGCGTCACCGCGTCCTTGACCTTCATTCCAGCGGCTTCTCTGCTGTTAACGCTGCTGCCGGGATACAGCTGAGGAGGAGCCAGCTGCTAATGCTGTGTACCGGGACACTGCTAATGCTGCTTGCCGTGCTGCTGTAGCTCAGTCGTAACTGTAACTGATGCTGAGACTCTACTGACTGCGTGACTGGTAGACGGCGGTGGGTGGCGCAACAGGCCAAAACACAAATTCAAAACATAAACATGATTTGCAGAGTGCAAAAAAAAATTTTAGATGCAAATATTCTGGCTGTACTATTGTTGTCGGTGAGATCAATATGTTATATGAACATTATTCCTTAGTCTCTGTGACATATTAGGATGATTTTAATAACTATTTGCTTTAGATTTCTTACATATAGCTCCTTTAAAGGACAGCTTTTTTTTGTTGGTGTCTGACACCACAAGTGACTGCCCCAGTACTGGATTTTAACAACTTTGGAGTAAGACCAGGTTGATACCTGTGACAGAGATCTAGTTCCCTGTCATACATATTTTCAATGTACTGTTCTGAAGAATACATCCAATATTTTAATATATATCACAAAATCTCAACAATATTTTTTCAGCATGAGACAAACAGTTATTGTATGGTCACAATATTTTAGGATAATACATGTTATTATGTTATTAAATGTTCCATAGGGTGGTATCAACAGCAGCAGTGATAAGTGTTATATCATTGGTAGTGGTATCCATAGTAGTAGGCCATATACTTATGAATTTATGTGTGTGTGTGTGTGTGTGTGTGTGTGTGTGGAAAGAAAGTAGAACTGCCAATAAAACTGAAAATGTAAGCAATATAAAAGTTACCAGGTACTGATGCTGGCTGCATCCGTGCAGAGAACCTAAAAAAAGCTTCACACTACTCCACCAGATATGATTAGGCTTAACTTTATAGTAGACCTCTGCTCAGTCTGAGGCCGTAACACAGCTTGTTAATGGAGGCAGTAAAAACAGGGCATTATAACAGCTGAGGAGAGATGATGTAAAATAGTGCTTAAAAATACATAATGCTCTGCGTGTTATCAAAGACAAAACCAGAGTAATCAGTGTGCCTAAGATGGTAAATCCATGTCTGAAATAGATTTGTAGCCTGCTGCTCAGGATTTAAACATGAATTCTTCCAAATCATTTTGATAAATGGATTTAAAGGGTTTTAAAAAAGACAATTATATTTTTTCTATAAATAACTTTAAAGCACACAACAAGATGCTTAAATTTAGAATAATTATCTCTTGACATTAGCCAGGCAGTCATTTACTACCGGCAACTCCCAGCTACAAGTTGGCACTGACTCCTGCTGGCAAAGCAGTTAAAGGAAATGCTTGCTGACAAAATACTACAAGCCAAAGGTTAAATAAAACAGTTTTGGCCCCAGAACGGAGCATGAAGACGCATAATCCCCAATGGAGACTAAACATTTTCTGTTTGATGGGTAGAACAAGAACCAGCTCATTGTAGTGCTGAAAACACTGAGCTTATTTCTCAGTCTATCAATTACAATGACATGATTAATCACATCCGAGGGTGGGCTCAGGTCAAGCAGCACTGACACCGAGCACTTACTGGAGTATGCATTTATCAGATGGTAATTAATTGCCCAGAGAATAATGGTTTCAGTTGCTATGGGACTGACAGTAGCTTCCACCTTTAGTGCTACAACCTCCAAATTTTGGAGGTGAAGACCACTCCAAATTAAACCACAAGCCCCATTTACACTTGTAATCTCAAGTGCCTCATGTCCGTGCATCTCAGTTAGGCTCATCATAACATCTGATTAAATCCTTCTTGGTTTTTCAGGGCTACATGCAAATCAGGGTCAGCTCTACTTTGGTCCAGAGGGTGGTGATAATGCATCTGAAGCTGTTTGCTAACTGCCAGAAACCCCAGAAGAAGAAAGACTTTTGCACTTTAGTAGGTTAGTTACACTAATAGAGTGCTGCAGGGACGAAGGTTTGCTGTCGGCTGATGCAGAAGTTAGTGTCGCCAGCTGGATTTTTCAATTGGATTTGGGATTACTGCAGAAAATATGTTGGGGCAAACACAAACTATTAATATTTACATGTTTTATTCAGCAAGATAATCTTCACAAATGAACACCTCCAGAAGTAAAAAGCTAACGTTACGCTGTAAATGAACTACGCCATGGTTGCATGACTTAACATCACCATCACAACAAGGCTGTAAAGCCGCGTGCAGCGTGATGATGTTCTGCAGTTTTATTTAACCACTTGTCAGCAGCTGCCTTTTTGAAGACACATAAAATCCTCAAAATTTATAAGTGGAGTATTTATTGATAATTCAATGTCGTAGAATTAAATGTGAAAGTCTCTTAATTATAATAATAATTTGTGTTAATCACAGATCCTATTTAAGACATCTAACCAAGAGCTCACTGACTTCAACACAAGGGAACCGGGAATGCTAAAATGCTAACTCATTACAGGTTTTATGACTCATTTTTACTTTACCCCTACGATACTTTGTCCCATCTGCTCCTAGCTGGCAACCTGAGACTACTGTTGCAGGCACATTGAAATCGTGATGCCAAAAAAGCCATTTCCTATCAATAAAAAACATAGTACATCCCAGTCACCAGAAGAAAATTGTATGTTTCTCCAAACCACATTCGTCGCATTTGTACTTTTCATACACATCATACAAACATTTATACGTAAGTAACGTAATGTATGAGCTGACTTTGTCATTGGAAGCAAAGCTGCAGACCCCTGCAGACGACTATTTGAGACCAATAAACAAAAAAAACCAGCGGTTTTTAGTGAGGCTTTGCTGCGTCTTCCAGCAGCTTTTTAGTCACCAAACGTGGGTGTTTGCTACCCCGTCACTGTGTTTCCACCAGGTATTGGTGTCACAGAAAGTGGTTGTTTTTTACGGAGATATCACTGCATATTCAGCAGGGACGGACCTTTTTCACAGCAGACATTCTGACTTGTCATAGTAAGAAAAGCGCAGGTAAAACTGATAAAGGTGGCTCAGTTCCATTAAGTGTCCCAGTAAGGTATTCCAGTGAGCCAGCATGGAAAATATCAGGTCCTGCCCAAGTGGCACTATGACATAATAGGCGTTTCTCAATACCAAGTACGCCAAGTTTAGACTCGCGCACTTGGGAGTTCGGACTTGGCAAGTTCGACTCGGGAGTACAAACTCCCAAGGACAGCTGGCATTGCCGCTGGTCTGTGAGAAATGCATTCTGGGATACCTGGCTGTCAAAAGTCCGCACAAGTCACCTCCCCATGCATCCCCGATGGAACGGGCAGAGCAAGTTCACATCCGGGCATTTGGACTGTACTTGGTTGGATGCAGACTTTGAATTGGAACAGTACTTGGGCTGCGACTGATGACGTTTCACAAGTCCGAAAGAACACAAGTACAGGCTAGAATGCAGCTTGAGAAAGGCCGTATGTGTTTTCTCTCCTGCTTTCTATCACACCTGTCTTCCTTCAGTCTCGTTAGTCCTTCCCTGTTCCCACAGTCCTCCCTTCACACATGGGGTCCGTCCCAAGTCTCTTATTTTTATAGTGCTACTGCTAGCTCCTCGTTTGAACTGGAAGTCGTTCAAGGTCCGCCATCTTCGAGGTCCGCCATCTTCTAGGCCGTCCCAAGTCTCTTATTTGTGCAGCGAGGAGCTAGCGCTAGGAGCTAGCAGCAAGCTTTAAGCAGCTACGAGCTAGGATGGTCGAGAGCTTCCTACCCGATAGAGTTTTTCAGCTGAACGCCATGTCGTATAAATAACCGCCCTCTACATCTGGCTCATTTGAACGAGATGGCGGAGAAACAGTACAAGAGTAAGTACCCGTTACATGCATTCTTTGCAGTGAATCGCTGACTATGTTGAATGATGGTGAGTTAATTGAATGATGTGCTCATCACAGTGACAGTGGAATAGCAGGGCTACCGACCGTTCTGTAATTGCACAAACTTCGACAAATGACTCAATAACAATGGTAATACATGCAAAAGTGTGTGACCAGAGTCATGACGGCGGGGGTGGGAGCTACTGTTTTGGTCAGCGAATATAATGAGACATGGGATGTACCCATAGTAATGCCAGACGCTGGCTGCTTTACGGAGCAGATCCAGCTGTGCCGCCGTCATCAGGAATGGACGTCGCTTCACATGAAGCTTCAGTGGAAAGGACGTCTCATATCTCTTAAACCAACAATGCTCGCTCATCGCTCCTAGCGCTAGCTCCTTGCATTTTTTCCTAGGTGGGAGGGGCTAAACAGCTAGCACAGTCGGCTAGGTAAGATAACTAGCAGTAATTTAAGAGACTTGGGACGGACCCCTGTTCTGTATTAGTCTTGCTTGCTCCACCCTAGTGTTTCCCACCACACCCTTGTTCCAGTCTCCATTTTCCACCTTTTGCCTGTGTCCTCCTGCTCCAGCTGTGTCTTGTTCTTGTGATTACTTTTCTGTACCTATACCTGTGTGTTTCCTTTTGTTCCCGGTCAGTTTGACTGCGTTCATCCCAGTGTTTGTTGTGTTGTTTCTTCCTGGTCACTCATGGTCCATTCTGGATTTCTTCCCCAAGTTCTTCCCTGGTTTGTTTCAGTTTAGTTTTTCCTTTTATTTGGACTTTCAGTGACCTGCCTGTTCTGGATGTTTTTTATCAGCTGCATTAAAACTCACTTTTTGTTAAAACTTCAACAAACCTGCTGCTCTGCATTTGGGTCCTTCCTGAACTGATTCCCGACAGTTGCATCGTCTCCTCAAAGCTAATGACAGCCTCCAATAAATGAGCCAACAAGATGCAGCTGCAAATGTTTGTGTGTCTCAGGCTACCTTCTGTAGTCTAATAGCTAGTGATGGTGACGCCTTCATCAAGTGGTTTGATAATTGCTGGTCACATAATGCCTCCTTGAGTGGGCCCTTTGTAGCAAGGTGGTTGTTTTCATTACTTTACCCTCATGTAAGTAAAATACAAATGTTAAGTAAACATGAGTAATAAAGGAAAGAAATTGTGATAATAATCCAATGTTTTCAGTGATCAATGTGACCTGGGCAGACGTGATTACTCTAAGAGGTTTCCACTGCAAATATAAACCAACACAAACACATGGATGAATCATATTTATAAATTACATGCACGTCATCATCATCTTCATTTATGTTGCTCCCTCACCCACTCAGATAATGTACTGGTTGAACTGATCAGAGGTTAGATAAATGCTACAACACCTCAGTGAACCCTCAGTTTCACTCTGTGTTAAAGTCTCTGGAGACATTTTTTCCCGTCGCTTCAACAGAGACAAAGAACAACGGCTAATTCACTGTAATGTAATTGTAACTTGAGCTGCTGTTATCGCCCTGTAGACACTATTTCCACAAAGTGCTTACCACTCAGGAGGGGTAGCGCTTGTGTATGCATATTGGAGAGTTGGATGTGTTTACATTTATTTATTTTCGATATCTGGCTGAAATGCGTCTTTCCAACAATCAGATTACCATCTGTCTTGAATGCTTCTTGGATGCAGATTCAGAGAGTGCAAAAAATGTGTCTTTGAACAGTCAGGGAGAGAAGTGCTCACAGTGCAGAGTAAACCTCTATGAGGGAGCTAGTGACTATAGAGTGTTGAAGCAACCGCTGGTCTTCAGTGAAATGATGGAAAGTGTCTTAACCAGTCAGCTCAGAAGCAAATGATGAGGCAACAGTGAACTGATGCACTGATGATTGCACAGTTAATAATTTCTCAGCGTTAACGATCGCAGCACCTGTCGGGCCAGTGATTACAAAGCAATCAACAGAAGTGAGTAAAAACCTGGAGAGGTAAGTTCTGCGAAATTTAATCTAAGTCCAGATGATCCGATTGTTGAGTGTTTCCTGGATGGAGCAATAATATGCACAGCTGGGTGAAATCATTAACAGATGCATTGTGAAGGAGAAGGCGCACTCAAACTGACAACAAAAGAAAAGAAACAATTATTCTGCAGGATGTTCATTAAAGATACGAGAGCACACAGTGTGCTTATGATGTGTAATGGCTGCTATTAAAAAAAAGGATAAAATAACAATACACCAGTGATCAAAGAGAGAAATGGTTGCTTCCCTTACTAGCGTTAAAACACAGACCAGAAGCAAGAATTTGGCATGGATTATTTTAAACAAATGGCATATCAGGATTTCATTTAGTGTTAACTTTACGTTAAGCAGGGCCAAAGGAACTCAGACTGTCAGTTGTTCACAGCAGCCTCACAGACACTTTATTGACCAACAAGTAAAAAGAAAAATTGAGCTGAAATAAGAAAAAAAAAAAAAGGCTTTCTTTATTAACCTATTAAAATGAGCAGAAAAGAAATGGGAAGTCTTTATGGTTACAGCCACTAATGTTGTCCGAAGTGAAATCATTAATTCAGCACAGTCGGAAAGAAGGAGTTGTTCTGCTCTCTGCACACTGCACATTGTCCCAGGCCTGAGGCCCAGTGTCCCACTGTTGATAGCTGTTTCCCAGACAGTCCCACTCCACTGACCCATGAGTCACATTACTTTCTTTAAGTCACACCACTGACCGGGCCGGTTTCCCACAACAAGACGAACAACAGCGTCAGCAAGTTTCAGCCACTGCCCCGAAAAATCTGTTTACGGTCAAGTGACAAAGCCACAAGCAGCTGAATAAATTATGATGGAAGCAAAAAAGAAGTCAGGTGATGTTACAGAGCAACAAAGCCCACATCAGGAGGAGGTCAGGGTGGATGGATGGGTCAACACATTAGATAGGTGTACGTGCCCACTTTAAACTGACAGCCAGTAATGGTTTTGTTTTTTTAACCCTCATCCTACCATCATATTTTATATACAAGAGAACCCCAAGAATAAAGTGCTGTACTGCTGTAAGAAACGTTAACTTATTGCTTCTCAAACAATATGAGATCTCTGTCTGTGTCTCTGTTCCATGTTTTTCTCCTCACTGACTTGGTCAATCCATGTGAAATTTGGCACAGTGGTAGAGGGTCATGGGAGGATGCGAATGAAGCAATATGACATCAATTGGCCAAAGGGGGGCGCTAAAGCAACCGATTGAAATTGCAAACTTTGAATGGGCATATCTCATGCCCCGTATGTCGTAGAGACATGAAACTTTGCACAGAGATGCCTCTCCTCACGAGGAACAAATTTGCCTCAAGAACCCATAACTTCCGGTTAGATAGATTTTCTGCCATTTTGAATTTTTTGAAAAACACTTCAAATGGATCTCTTCCTAGGAAGTTTGAGCGATCTGCATGAAACTGGGTGAACATAATCTAGGGACCAATATCTAAAGTTCCCTCTTGGCAAAAGTTGTAAAACTTACTAAAACTGAGCTTCTATAAGGCAATGAATATTGCGGAGGGCGTGGCTCATCACATAAAGGTGTATAACATCTCAAGGGTTTCACCGATCACCACGCAACTTTGTAGGCATATGACCACACATAATCTGAGGGGACCCCTCCATTATTGACCCCATCAAACAAAATGGGGGCGCTAGAGAGCTAATTTCTTATCTAGGCCTAACCGCCATATGGATTTTTACTAAACTTGGTAGATATGTAGAACAGGACACCTCAAGGTGACTGGAGAAATTTAACTCTAATTGGCAACTGGGTGGCGCTATAACAACAGAAAAATGCTTATAATGGCTAAAATGCGACCGATCGCTGTGGCTCCCCCTGTGGACCAATGTTTAGGTTTTTTTCTAATTTTTGGTATGACTAAGTCATGGTATGGTATGCTGTACTCAATGGGTGTGGACTAGTTTGCAATTATTGTCATCTGACTAAAAAAAGAAATTGGGGGGGGGGGGGGGAATTACAGTTAAATTGCATGTTGTATTGTGACAATCTCAGCCTGCTTTCATTCTCCAACACATTCTCACCATGACCTCATCACATATCAGCAGTTGGTCATGTCCAGAAATGACGTGAAAGGTACCCTGGGTGTGTTGGTTGTTGACGTTCTTGGACTCCGTGTCAAGTTCTGCCTGTTACATGCATTGTCTTCTTTCAAAATACACTTCTGTTTCCACAGGAAATTTAACATTCACATACAGTCCAACAACTAAGGCATGTGGTTGGGTTTTGTAAAAAACAGGGTTTGGCTCAATTTTTTTATGGGATGCGAACACCACTCTTCTGGGTGAAAGTCTGTGTTTGTTGGACCCATCCACCATCCCTCCCACCTGCCCTACTTGGAGTTTCACCACCTTAACTTTCGTTTGGATTTTGTCAACTTTTTACATTTTTTTTTGGCCAATGGCATCAATTCTTAATCAAAAGTGTCTTGTAATGCCCGACAACTGCCTTTGAGTTCCAATTCTGCAAGACTGCATGAGCCCCTGCCTCTGGGGTGACCTCTGGCTCATCTGGTAGAGTGTAGTGTGTGCCCCATGTAGGTGCAGTCCTTTGCAGCGGCCTGGATTCGATTCCAGCCCTTTGCTGCATATCATCTCACGCCTCTCTCCCTCCTTTCCCATCAATATATCTGCCTTATCAATAAAGGTAAAAATGCAAAAAAAAAATCTTTAAAAAAAAAGAAAAGACCAACCTACTTTAAATTGGGACCTATGGCAAACATGAAATCAATAAATAGTTTATAACCGCATAGGTGGAATTGGGTGCTTTTGAGTGGTGCCAACCAGGACCCAAATACATTGTTGTTTTTTTAAAAAGCACTAATTAAAACAGAAACAGAAAGCAATGATATGAAGCCACTGGGAACAAACTGCTTGACAAAGTCCCAAAAATTGGAATGATGATGATTTTGTGAGTTATATACAGTACAGGCCAAAAGTTTGGACACACCTTCTCATTCAATGCGTTTTCTTTATTTTCATGACTATTTACATTGTAGATTCTCACTGAAGGCATCAAAACTATGAATGAACACATGTGGAGTTATGTACTTAACAAAAAAAGGTGAAATAACTGAAAACATGTTTTATATTCTAGTTTCTTCAAAATAGCCACCCTTTGCTCTGATTACTGCTTTGCACACTCTTGGCATTCTCTCCATGAGCTTCAAGAGGTAGTCACCTGAAATGGTTTTCCAACAGTCTTGAAGGAGTAGGCAAAGGGGCCAACAAGTGCTAAACACCTCTGGGAACTGCAGGATGCTGTGGTAGCCATGCTGCTTCAGTGTGCCTTCAATTTTGAATAAATCCCCAACAGTGTCACCAGCAAAACACCCCCACACCATCACACCTCCTCCTCCATGCTTCACAGTGGGAACCAGGCATGTGGAATCCATCCGTTCACCTTTTCTGCGTCTCACAAAGACACGGCGGTTGGAACCAAAGATCTCAAATTTGGACTCATCAGACCAAAGCACAGATTTCCACTGGTCTAATGTCCATTCCTTGTGTTTCTTGGCCCAAACAAATCTCTTCTGCTTGTTGCCTCTCCTTAGCAGTGGTTTCCTAGCAGCTATTTGACCATGAAGGCCTGATTGGCGCAGTCTCCTCTTAACAGTTGTTCTAGAGATGGGTCTGCTGCTAGAACTCTGTGTGGCATTCATCTGGTCTCTGATCTGAGCTGCTGTTAACTTGCGATTTCTGAGGCTGGTGACTCGGATGAACTTATCCTCAGAAGCAGAGGTGACTCTTGGTCTTCCTTTCCTGGGTCGGTCCTCATGTGTGCCAGTTTGGTTGTAGCGCTTGATGGTTTTTGCGACTCCACTTGGGGACACATTTAAAGTTTTTGCAATTTTCCGGACTGACTGACCTTCATTTCTTAAAGTAATGATGGCCACTTGTTTTTCTTTAGTTAGCTGATTGGTTCTTGCCATAATATGAATTTTAACAGTTGTCCAATAGGGCTGTTGGCTGTGTATTAACCTGACTTCTGCACAACACAACTGATGGTCCCAACCCCATTGATAAAGCAAGAAATTCCACTAATTAACCCTGATAAGGCACACCTGTGAAGTGGAAACCATTTCAGGTGACTACCTCTTGAAGCTCATGGAGAGAATGCCAAGAGTGTGCAAAGCAGTAATCAGAGCAAAGGGTGGCTATTTTGAAGAAACTAGAACATAAAACATGTTTTCAGTTATTTCACCTTTTTTTGTTAAGTACATAACTCCACATGTGTTCATTCATAGTTTTGATGCCTTCAGTGAGAATCTACAATGTAAATAGTCATGAAAATAAAGAAAACGCATTGAATGAGAAGGTGTGTCCAAACTTTTGGCCTGTACTGTACCTCTGGGGGAACTCATATGTTTATTGTTGTTACCACGACAGCAAAGGTCCCCTAACCTTAACAAAGTTGTTATTTTAACCCAAAACATGATGTTCCCTTAAACCTGAGCAAGTGGTTTAGTTCAGTCTGTGTTCGTCTAGAGGACACGGACAAACAACGTCATTATGTTGTTTAATTTGAAAGGCTTATTGCTCAGGAAGCCAAAGCTCTGAGCTGTTTACAGATAAAAGCATTGCAGGCGGCCTCACACTGGACGGACATGAGTGATCGACAAGCTGTGCGTTAAAACTAACAACAAATAGTGCAACAGCACCCCAGGGAGCGCCGAGTACATTAACAGTGTTTACATATTGATCTGCCAAACAGATTAAATCACCCATTTAAAATACTGAAAATTCATTCAGAATACGCCTGTTCATTGAGCTGAGTCTGTGTTTTACTTTAATTAGGCTGCTATTCTGCTTATTAACGGAACAAAATGTTCCACATGAGTGCTGCTGCTGTTTGCTGCATGTGAATATTTAATAAGACCATAGACTGGAAGTTACCCAGTTACACTAACTTTACATATTCCCAGATCCCCTGGGAGCCTCAAGAGCCCCAGTTTCATGTGTGGCAATGGGTTTCTGGTAAACTGATTGACTGTAACTTTGTTTGGGAATATGGGAATATGTTCTATGAAAGCACAGCATCAACTAGCATGATGAGGTCCTTAATGTGGGCGCTGCTTTATTACTGTCTCGCGCGGCTCTGTTTTGAAGCGTTGCCCTTTATTAAAATTAGGTTTTAAGACCTTCATGCGAGCTCAGGATGTCTGGAGATAACCAAAGCAATTTGAGTAATTAATATTGAAAATTATTTGAATTCACTGGGGTAGAAACAACAGTTGCCCTATTTGTCCTTTTCCTACATAATATAGCACTCTGACACACTATAAGTAAAAAATAAAATAGCACCCATGACTCACAAATGAAATAAAGAGACCTCAGTGGGTTTTAAAGGTCCCACACTGTAAAAAGTTAGATTTGGATGTTTTTTTAAATTATATATCAGGTATAAGTGCTATATTAATACTGTGAACATATTTAAATGCTTAATCTCCAGGGAAATGCACCCAGTCCGCATTCAGAAACTGCACCTTTAAATGAACTTTCAGGACTTCTGTGAAGTTGTGATGTCACAACTTTACTTTATAAACGTAGAAACTACCACTACAGTGCTGTTACAGTCATCCCCCAGCTGGTCTCACTCTGAAGTCATCACAATCCAGTGCTTGGTCAGATAGATAGATACTTTATTCATACCCACTGGGGAAATTCTTGTATCCAGGAGCTCACATGAAATCCACAACAACAATAAATAAGGTGCCAATAGAAATAAATAAAGTAAAAAGTCCCTGAGTCTCTAAGTGACTATGACGAAAAGAAAGCTGTCCTTTCTTGTTGGCATGATAGGCAGTGGGTCACCGTTATTGTCTGAACACTCCCAGCAGCGTCAGAGGGAGACACGGTGGGACAAAAAGGAAAGTTAAGGTGACAGAAGTCTGAGTAGGGCAGGCGGGAGAGGTGGTGGATGGGTCCAACAAACACGGACTTTCACCCAGGAAGCTAGTGTTTGCTTCCTAGAAGACTGTAAAGCCAGACCCTGTTCTTTTTTACTAAATGCAATCATGTGCTTGTGTTTGTTGTTGAAGGGAGAAAAAAAGTCAATTTACGGTGTTGTACCAACGTAGTGTGTTTATTTTGAAAATTATTGTATTGTGTACAAACCGTATACTTCCTGTAAAAACAGAAGTGTATTTTGAAAACAGACTCTGCATGGACCAAGCTGAAGTTGACACAGCGTCTCAGAAAGTCAACAACCAACACACCTTGTAAGACGTATTTCGACGTGGTAAGTCCATGACCAAACGTCAATATGTGACGAGGTCGGAGTGAGAATGTGTTGAGGTGTAGAGACGCCATGTTTGCAAATGTGGAAGACATGGAAACACTGACCAATGAGGGTAGACTGGGCTTTGGGAGGGGGTGCCTACAGAGACAAAAGCCCCTTTTACACTGCCAGATTTTCGGCGAATGTTGGGCCGTTTTGCTGGCAAGCTGTGAGCGTTTGGACACACAGAGCCAGATTGGCGAGTTGATCTGAGATGCCCAATTTTCCACCTCGTAGGGTAGTCATATTGGCGGAACGTTTTTGCTTTAAACAGAACGAGGCGGCCTTCCGCAACGGGAGGAGCTGTTGATGACGCCGCACATGCGACTCACTGGCGGTGGATAAACAGGAAACAGCTGATAGCAGGAATTAGCGAGCAGCTAGTAGCAAGAGGGAAATGCAGACGGGCCAACTTACGAGAGAATCGCCGAAGGACTGACCAGCCGCGACTTCCCTCCCACGTCACTGTTTACGTCACATGTTGAGTTACACGTTTTGTTACTTGCTCACGCCCCACATTGCCCTGAAAAAGGTGCATTCTGTATAAACAAAAGTAGGTAGGCGGCATTTTGCTGCACTCCCCGATTTTGTTTTTATACTGCCAATGCTGAAAGAAGACTGACTGGGCTTTCCTGCACATGTGCACAATCCTGTTTAAAAAGGGTTCAACACTTAGACAAAGAATTTCAGACAGAGGGTGAATACATCAGAAACAGATTCATACTTTAATCACAAGAAGATTTATTGCCAAGTAGGTTTCCACTTACAAGGAATTTGTTTTGGTTTTAAAGCACACATAAAACATATTGAGAGCAAATGAAAATTAGGCAGCTAGAAAAGTTAAAATAAAAATATGACAAAGACAGTTTAAAAAGTACTATAGCATAAAACAATATGTACAATATAGCTGTTTCAGAATATATAAAGCTGTACAGTTTTGTGCAAGATGTGCAAAAATATTAATCAGGGAATGTGCAAGAGTTTACAGTAAAGCAACTATGTGCAATGTGCGGAGATAATAGTCCAAGATTTGCGTTAATGTAACACATAAAGACAGTGTCAGTTTGAACATTAAAGCATGTACAATCTATTCTAACTCCAGACTCGTCAAATGCTTAGTCAGTAGCCCTACACAGCAAAATATGGCGTGCTTTGTCCCCCTCCTGCATCAGTTTTGGACATTTAGGGCGTGTCAGTTTACACTTGTTAGATGCATTGTGTCTTTTCAGAATAAACTTTCATTTTCTCAGGAAATGTACAGTTTCTACTCATTAAATGCAGACAGTTGTCTGCAATGCAGAAGTCTTTAAGAAGCCTCAGAGTCCTTCACTGTCTGCATGCAGGCATGTGAGGAGGCTCAAGGCTGTCTGAAGGGTTAAGATACTGTAAGATAAAGACCTTGTCGATGTTTAGATGCCAATGTTAGACACATCTGTGAGATGTGTAAAATGCATTATACAAGGCTGAATCATTGTTCTGTTACTTTAAGCCTATGGTATATCTTTGTCAATGTATGTGCTGTACCAAGAGCTTCTTGGATTCAATGTGTGTTGTCATTAAACTAATATATTCAAGTAAGAACCACTGCAGCTCTGTCACAGCGTCACTAAACAGACAAAGGCTCAACTGAGACAGGAACATATGAAGGACACCAGACACAATGGGCAACGGGAAAACAACCAGAGTTTTATTATGAACAGAAAAAACTAACCATACTTACAACTCAAAAGAGGGAGCAAAAGAGGGTTAGAGATCCAGCTTGTCCCTCTAAATATCAAAACCCGTAACCTGAACTGCCGGTAAGTTCCAACCCAAACTAAAATAGGAAAACTAAAATAACAAAGCCCAACCACCTATCATAGGCTGGGAATAAAAGAAGAAAACTGTTTCCCCATGAGTCCAGTGCTGCTCACTGCTGGGTGCCAGTGACTGCGTCTGTGTCGGTGTGCCACGGTCTGTGTGTCCCACCACTCCACCCCTCGGCTGCCTTTAATACTCTCCTCCCCAAATACTCTCAGGTGTTTCACTCCTGTAGAAGGACAGGCAGGGAACCATAAGTGTAACAACATATCAGAAATATGCAACATCTTTTGCCAGCGCTAGATATAAAACAAAAGTCATTGACTGTATCTTAAGTTGCTGTGAGCTGTAAATTCACCATTTCTAAGCAGAATGTAAAAGATAACTTTATCTCAGAGCCTGATCTGGCAAAGCCTCTCTTCCTCCGGGCAGCTGCCTTCTCTCAGTCTCGTCTGGGTCTGCAGCTGCCTGTAGTGGAGAGCAGTGAGAAAGAAAGGAGCGCTCACTCTGCAGCTAAATCTGGGGACCAAAATGTCCCTAGAAGCACACTGAACACTAACTGACCAAAAAAAGACTGCTCGACTTGAAGGAATCTCCGAGGGCTCTTGACTGATGATCCAAATCCTCACCTGTCAGGGGGCAGCCCTGGTAAACTTGTTCTATTACAAACCCTAAATATAAGCATGAACCTGAAAGTGAGGATAGTGTGGGACTTTGATTTTTTTAGCACCTTTCAAAACACAGTTACAACGTGCTTTACAGCAAAAACAGAGCACAATAAAACACGGATAATAAAACTAACATAAACTAAAAGACAAAAACTAAAGACACATTAAAACACAGAAAGCAAAATAACCTAAAATGCCATGGAATATAAATGAAATCACAGAAAAACAATTTCTAAAAAGTAGTTTTTTAAAAGTGATTGCAGCCCTGATGTCGTCAGGCAGGTCAATTCTTATCTAGTTAAAGGTAACCACATCATTCACACATGACTGACACATTAAATTAAGTTTCAGACATGCCGTACATATTTTAATTTACTTCCTTTTGGGCAGAACAAAGCTTGTGAACACGATATTTTTCCAGCTCATGCATATTTCCTGTTGTTGATCACGCTGCAGTGCTCACCACTTTGCTCTTCTGATGACACACTAGTGTTTCCCTGCAGGGTTTTGTGTGTTCTGCCCTGAGCAAGATTTTAGTTTTGCAATTCAAGAGGAAATGGAAACTGTGTGTGGAGGTTCAGCTCTCTTTTTTTCATAAATATATCTCTTTAATTTCCCTGGAACTCCTCTTTTGTTTAGTGATTCTTATTATGTGTTTCTAGCCCCTTGTTGTACTACATTATTTAGCCTAAGTGACTTTACTACCAGCCCCTGCTGCGGAGGGAATGCCTTTTTAATATTAGATTTCATATTTGTTATGCCACCTACGATGTCATTACTCATTTTGTAATCTTAAAGAATCTGCAAAAAGGTGCAGGCTCATTATCCTGCTCCTAATTATGCAATTTTGAATGTCTTCTCATGGTCCAGAATTTATTACTGAACCATTACCTAACCCAGCTTTGTCTTTATGCACCTTGGAGCACGTAGTGTGATCATCACCACTCCTCCTTCTCCGCCACAATTCCTTCACCAAAACACATTTTTTCTGTCCTCGGGTGATTTAACTGCCAGCCGTGAGAATATCATCCCCTTCCCAACAAAGTCAGGAAAGTTTCTCATTGCTTTCAAATCCCTTACCTTAAATAACCCTCATATAACACTGCAAGGTCCCATCTCAATCTACTGCTCTTTCTCGTCTTGCGTCCCTGGAAAGTTTGTGCTCAATGCAGCAGCGGCCAAAAATACCACCCTCATAAAATCTGATGCCCTCTGTAATCTGTGACTTTGTCACTTTCAGTGTCAGTCAGACCGGCCTGGAGAAACCATTCGTCACTCCGACCCGTCTCCTCAAAATTACGCTCATATACTAATTTGTTTCTCCAAATGAGTTTTGCAGAAAATGTAATTGCTTTCAGTCTTATGTTCTCTGGCAAAGTTTTTCTCCAGTGGAGGAATGTTTTTACATGCAAGGTGTGGGAAGGTGGTTGAAAGGGATGGTTTGCTGTACAGAGCAAAGAACATTGAAGCCGCAGGCCACGGTTCACATCCTGTGCCCTGTGAGTAGTTAGGTACCAAAAGCACAGCACTGTTTCAATTAAATGTAATTAAGTAACATGAGGCATTTTCAGATCAAACCATTCTGAGGACTCCCTGAGAGGGACTGCCCACTGAGAAGTACATACCTCAAGAGCTTTTTTCTGTTTGCATTTGCAACGCCAATAGGAAGGCTGAAGTCTGTGAGCCAGCCAGTGGTTGGCATGGTAACGTCTCTTTCACTTTGACAGGTCAAAATATTATTGTATTTCCACCGTCACATATATGCTCATTGAAGCCTGGACTCCTATGTCAGCCCATTTATCTGTGTTTTCTTTTATTATGAGCTGTTGTTTGTGTTTTTTAAAAATTCATTTGTGCCAACCTCAATTAAGATTATAAGTAATGTTGCTTGATGCTTTAGGGGTTGTGTTGTACTTTGCTTTTAGCGCTCTGTTTTGTGCTGGTGTTAGGCAGCAATACTTTTGCAGCTCCTTCAAGACAAATTTCCCTAAAGGGACAATTAAGTATATCGTATCGTATCTTATCATATCATATCATATTGTGCCGTACCGTGTCTTATCGTATCGTATCGTATCGTATCGTATCGTATCGTATCATGCTGGTTGCCGATGCTGCATTGACTGTGTTTGACCAGTCCACAAACACTTCCAGCACATCTGGACTGATCACTGCACACTTACATCACTTATGGTTCCTTTTGTGCTGGGAGAGAACCTACTCTGAAATAGGAGCTAAAATGGTCCCCCAAAATGGTGTTTTAAGAACTACGATCATTCCTAGTTCTTGGGGTGCAGACACAATACAAAGTGTGGGGGAGAGGGAGTTTTAGAGCTACAAAAAAGTTCTCCCAGTCCAAAAATGCCTATTGTGTCCCATGCTTTAATTCACTGTTGTGTTTTTTCCTATGTTTAACTGAGATCAAAGCTTTAACCAAGTGCTGTACGTGCAAAACACAACCATGAAATGAATTTTGCTGCGACAACCTGCTTTTGCATTCAAAGAGTGAGTATTGTCAGAAAAACAGATCTTGTCAGTGAATATTTTCTACGTATGATTTTTAAAAATGTTTCCTTGTTATGTTGATAAAGACCCTAATTGAATTGGCATAATATTCCCCCTTGATGTATTTACTGTGCCAGCAGCAGAGAGAAGCTTCTGGTGAGAGGACTACTGGTCCTGCTGCCTCTCAGCCTGGGATTTTTGTTGTCTTGTTTGCTTGTTTTTTATTAATAAATCCAATGGATTTGAGTGTTTGAAAGGTGTCTTATGTGGTTATTTGGGTCAGTGTTGGAGTTTTGTTTGCCCCACAGGGCCGCCCAAGGGTGGAGTGTAACAAAAGGGGCTCATCTGGGATAGAACATCCATGAGGTGATGGATGTTTGTGTGTATCTTGTGGCCTTTGTTTGGGTGTAGAGGTCATCTTGTTTTTTGTTAAACCATTTGCTCTGTCTTTAGCTGAGGTTTCAGTTTTTAGCACCCATACTAGGGGCAGGTCAAGATCTTACCACTTTGTTATTTTGCCTTTTTTATTTTTGGTGGTAACCCTGAGTAGGGGCATGCTTCAGTGTATTACAGTTGGCTGCTTCTTCGATCTTCTGTGATGCACTGAGCTCAGCATTTATAGCCGCCTCAAGCCCAGCAGGCCACTGAAGACTAGCTTGGTTAGTTAGATATCCTATTAGGCAGGTCAAGGTTGGGGTGCCTCAGCAGTTTGATTTTCTGGCTTTGTGCTCAGCAACTTGGTTGTGATTTATTTTTGTTTGAGACAACTAGTTTTTGTTTGGTCACTCTGTTTTCTAATGTTTCCTCATTATGTTGATAAGGAACCTAATTCAGTTGGCATTACATCCCCCCTTAATGCATTTACTGTTGCAAACAGAAGCAGGGTGGGTCTCCCAGTCTGAAGTAGTTACTAAGGCAACCTAGGCAACAGAATAAATGCATACATTGAAACTTTATGCTTTAACAACACTGTGGTTGACATGTACCCTGAACATCCAGAGTTCTCGCGAGAGCACAATTTGAATTTGCTCAGCGAGTCACTCTGGCAATCAGTAATGATGCTCATTACCCATGCCCTTGTAGCCAAGCTGCACCAATCACATCGGTGTATCTGATATAGGCGGGCCAGAGGCGAGCTAAACAGATGATGACAGTGCTGCGACGACAAAGTCCGGAATCAGTCAGTAAACATTGCAAGATGGCTACGGATGAACACCAGTTGTTTGAAACAGCTTTGGCCGCTACAGTGAACGAGTTAGACTTGGCTTTTTCTCTAAAAGAGGAACAGAAGACGGCGCTCGAATCTTTCCCTTGCAAGAAGGACGTTTTTGCTGTTTTGCCGACCGGATACGGCAAGAGTCTAATTTACCAGTTAGCTCCGCTGGTAGCGCTCTGGATACGTCACCCCGTGTATTGTTCTGATTGGTCGTAGTGTTATCCAATTGCGTGCAGTGATATTTTCAAATGCATGCTTGGTGCCGCCCCTCGAGTTGGGCCATTTGCATTACTCATAGCCAGACCCTAAATCTTTCTAGATTTGGGTCTGGATTTCCAGGCTAGTTGACATGTGGTTTAGGCACAAAAAACATAACTTGGTTATGATCAGGAAAAAGATCATGTTTGGGCTTAAGAATCCACGTTTTGGTGACACGATCCCGGCTGGTGACACAGCGATGTCTCTGTAAAAGACAGGCACTTTTGGCGGCAATATGCCCAGTGAAAACTGTGGGTGTTTCTCAAAGTCAAGGATCTCCTCCTCCCAAGGAAGGATCCCACAGTCCTTCCTAGCATTCAGTGAACACACATGGAACAGGCTAACAAGTGTCCCCAGGTGTGCATCATTAACCCTCAGCAGACTGAGGGGGTTTCAGGGTACTGTGATAATTCTGGCATTCTCTAATCTTGCTGTTCAGTTTTAAACAAATGTAGCAGTATTTTCAGAGTTTCAGAGTGAATTAAAGATAACAGCTGAAATTAAGTTATAAATGATCATTAACAGTATAAACACAGACTCACACAGTGTTGCTTATTTTCTGTGTGTCACCACACACTCTGCTACAATAAGATTAACAGCAGATCTGATCTGATGAGCCGCGCTGCTCTGAAACAGCTGACCTGCTGCCTGCACATGATACTGCCATGTAATCCTCTGAAATATGTTCACCTCCAAACAAATGAGTGATGCTTTGACCTGCAGGATATTCTAATGTCTTTACTGTGGCTGTTCTCTCTGCACTTCCCCCGAAAAATACACCAATTAAAGCTGACAGAATGAAAGCAATTATCATGTGAATAGTAAATAGCACATCTTTGCTGTAAATGATTAATTTGAAAACTTTCATGTTTTATTTAAATCACGTTATTTTCAGAATCTCATTATTCTGCAGTGGACACATTGGGAAGTGTAAATTATGAGGTGTCTGTCAATATTTTTTTCATGCTTGTCTGATAAAAACTCCTGGAGATATTAATCCTGCTGAGCTCAGCTGGTGCAGGTTTCAGTGAAGAGGTCCCGTCTTCACTACCAGCAAATTGTGCACAAAGCATTGTAGAGATTTTATACCCACTGAGGATACACACATCCATTCTTGGAATTTCTCTGAAAGATGGATTCAGTCCTCGGTGAAATTCAGAAGGATCCTTGACATTGGAACAGTCCTTCATCGGGGTTCCATCACATAGCATCCTTGAAATTCAGCTGCTTGAGGATCCTTTGACTTTGAGAAACACCCTGTGACGACTCCTCCTGTGCCTCTACTCTTCCTGGCCTGCTGGTGCTTTCTCCTCCCCTCGCAGGTAGGGGGCTGGCAGTGCACATCGTTAGGAAGCTGACTCACCTGGGCTAACGAGCTTGCAAGCCTACAGTACAAAGCTGGGTTGTTCATTTTGCCTCGTTCTCCTGCAGCTCTCCCAGCTCCAACATGGTTCTTTGGTTTGACTGATTTGATTTGTCTTTTCTTTCAGCATGCAACATTTTCCACTCACGCTGGCACACACCATTGATGTTACTGATTGTTCACATCTCATCAGTTTGTTCTGTAAAATAACATTATTCAATAAATTGTTTCATTTTTGACCTCCACCCTGATGTGTGTTCTCCCTCTGTTTGTCTAACCCCTGAGTCAGTTCATGACAAAACACAGCAATGAGTTGCTAAAACAACACCCATGCAATGTTTGTTGATTGTTGGTCTGCAGCTTGATGTCTTGTGTCTCATGTAGGTGTCACGCCATCCATGTCCCCTCTACCTCCTGATGACAAAATCAGCTCATAGACTTCATGAAACATACAAATGTAAAGTAACCATGGTGTGCAGAAATGTGCGATGCCAACATTTTATCTGTCAAATGCATACAGTTGTTGTGGCAAAAAAAATCAATGTAAAAGTATTTGAAGGTCATCATTTATAATAATAGTAAATGGATAATTCATTCATGTTGATGGTTTGGTATTTTTGGCCTATTTTCAGTCCTTTGCTGTCATTACAATAAAGATTAACCTCTTGTACCCCACCCCTATTATGTAGCAAAAACGCCTAAAATGACATACCCAAATTAAAATGGCTGTAGCTTCTTAACCGCTCTGACTACATGCATGCATGAGGTCTTGCCAGAAAGAAAACTCTCTGAAGTTTCTTGTGAAAGTGTCAGAAACACTCTAGGTGATACAGAGACACAGTAATGGGCCTCTGAAGTCAGTAAGAAATTTAAGATTTTGCCTAAAATAAAATAAAAAACGTTTTTCAGGATGAATAACTATCTGTGGCTTCGCCTGAGCAGGTAAATGACACTATGGGGCTGTAGACACACTATCAATGAACATTTGTTTCAAATTTGAAGAAGACTGCTCAAAGTATGACCATTCTACAGAGTGTTTTCCATGAAAAGATCCAGGCGGAGCTCCAAAAGACAAGTCGGTCACTCGGCTTGTTCTCGCGATATTTCGGCCGCACTTTGCAAAGCAGAGCTAGATGGTTAACAAACATGGCAGCACACCGGTAAGGTAAGACAACACGTTTACATGTCGTTTTCTATATGTTCTCTGACATTTATCCTAACGATATGAGGCGGTCTTTGTGGGAAAAAAGCTTGTTTAGTGGACTAACTTTGCACTTGAAGGTTGCCCATTCACTTACATTTTAACAGGTCTGACGCTACTATGCGCCCCGGCTGTATCTAGGCTAACGGCTAACATGCTAACTATTATTTTTATGTCACTAGTCATTTGAAACAAATTTAGGACGATAGGAGACAGGTTGAAATAAACCGAAATTTCCCTTTAACAGAGGAGGGGGAGGGCGAGGACGTCAGCATCCTGGCGGAATTAGAGAGGTTAAAACACATTAAAACAAAATACAGCATCAATAAACAGAATCATGCTGTACACCAAAAAAGTCAGACAGAAGGAAACAGATCTGGCTAGAGAGGTAATTACAAATTCCAGTGTTCTCCCAAACCCTTCACTACATTTTTAAACGCCCTAATTGGGATCAGCCTATTTAGCTATTAGAGAGGAAACACCTCCGATGGCCAGCTGACCAAAAAACCTGCACAACTGCTGCACAAACCCGGGGTGCCTGAAGGACAGCAGATCTAATTTCACCGCGTTCTGCATAACGCTTGTTCATCTACTGTTGGGCTGTCCCACTGAGCCAATTTTGTTTTGTGCCATATTACCAGGAAATGTAAAACTCATAGGCATTCTGTAAAAGGCTCTCAAACGCTGCTATAAAATCTCTGCCTCGGCATTTCTCCAACACACCACAGAGGGGACATCACAGTAAGAAGGTGCTCAACTTTTGAGCAACAGATGGCATCAATTAGGTTTTCATCCACAAGGGGAACGAGGATGTATCACTAATGGTCCAGTCTGCACATTAGAAGGAAGCCAATTGGATAAACAGCTCTCTCTTTCATAACAAAAGTCAGCCGGATCATTTCGGTTGGACTCTGCTTTACATTACCTGGATGAATGAGATTACTTTGTACAGACAAGACTCTGGAGCATTAACTGAAACTTGGCTTAACTGTAACTAATGCATCTCATTAAAAAGTGGTACAGTATTTCCCCAAGTGGTACAACTGTACATGCCAAATAAGTTCCAGGCTTGGCATTGCTATATGTTTGAGATTTATGCAATACGCCGTAACGTAGCCACCTAACATTAAAAAAACTGGCATGGTTTGTTCAACAAGAGAGCAGGCCAGTTACCTCCTATGTGCCCTGGCTGTTCACTAGATTTTAAATTCTGTTAAGAAAAGCTGATGGTGCACAGTTTTCTTCCCCTCTTTTCTCACATCTGTTGGTTTTACTCAGCATTTTGCATCTCTCTGTCACCATCAACAGTAATTCTAGCCTCTAATCTTTTTTATTTCTCCTAATGTGACACTACCAGTTTAACTAGAAAGTTACAGTCAGCAGTTCCCTCACAGGAAGTCCGTTAGCAACTGAACTGATGATCCCGACTCAGTTTTCCAACACCAAAGTCATTGTTCTGCCCCACAGTGTGAAGCATGTAGTTTATTCAATTCAGATCCTCTGTATAATTGTCTCAGTGAGATTCCTCTAATGACTGCTGTGAATATTGCCGCTGACAGCTGTTGAAAGACCATGCAACAACAATAACAATAGTAATAGCTGATGGGAGGGAAAAGACCCAACTGAGGATGTAATGGGCTCGCAGCCCATGAGAGCTGTATTCATGGCCGGGTCAGCGTGCTGCTTACTCTCCCTGAAATCTATGGCTGTGGCTGAATAGTCCTTCTTGCTTAAGAAGGTTCCTAGCTGAGTGAAATGACCTGCAAGTGTCTACGTGGCAGCCATGATAGGAGCAGTTAGAATTCTCTATACACTAAGGAAGTGCTTCCTTTATTATGTTCAAAACCTTTATTTAAGACTTGGGAAATCATTTGAGGGAGACTCTTTCTTTCAATGATGCAGAGCATGAACAAAGATGTGATGTAACCTGGGGTCATCGGGTGTTTCGGGCCCGGTTACCCCCCCAGAACCACTGGTCAAATGCTGCTCCTTCATTCAGCAGCAACACAGACAATCAAAGAGCACATTGCCTGCAGCCTCTGGTCAGCATCCCCTCTGACTGTGGCTTCAAGGATCTGGTCCACATCCTCATCAAACTGGCACCACTCCTCCCTCTTGTTGGCGGCAGGCCACCTAACCTGACGATGTTCAGAATGCCTGACTTGCGGAAGGCCTTGTGGGGCGTGGAGGGTCTGGGCACTGTGGGGCGTGGCTCCAGGCCAGGATCTTCCTGCGTCTCTCAGTATGCTGGACCTGAGCATTTCACCACTACATCTCCTGTTAAGCATTTTATTCTAGCCTCAATAAGCAAACCTGAAATAAGCTAAAACGAAGGTCTTCTGCAGATTATTCCATGTATAAGGTACATCATGAAAGAATTACATTTTTTCAAGTTCAGCTCTGATTAAGAGAGCAACAGCCTATTCTGTGCACAAGTACCATGATTATGCAGCATAATGGGTGAATGTAATATGTGGAAAAAGTGCTTTGTGTGGTTGGAAGACTAGAAAGGAGCTGTACAAGTGCTGTTCATTTACCATATTTTATATGTCTTTTTATATTTACTGTTGAGCTTTTCAGTGAAAATATTACACATAATTGTACTTCTGTAACCGGAGTGACATTAAACATCTTGAATCTTGAATGTGAACGATCATAACCAGCATCATAAATGTTACACAGACGTCTGTCTATCAAGAAAATGGGACGTTTTTAGACAGATGATGTTTTTAATTTGAGATGTCTGAAACTTAAGAAGGATGATATGTAGAGTAGTACATTTGTAGGTCTCACACGTTATGCCTATCTTGCATAAATTTCATATAATCATATTGGGATATTTGTGGATAAATATAGGTGGACAGGAGGGTGAGTGTAAGGAACCATTCTCAGTGTCACAACCATTTCGTTTCACTTTTGTGACAGGTCGCCTATATTCCATTTTCATTTTTAATTAATTTAATTGATAATGTTATGTAGTTTGATTAATTTGATTTAATTTATAATAATAAGAATAGAAAAATTACAATAATAATATTTATTTGAAAAGCACTTCTCAAGATTCATGTTACAAGGTACTGCATTTTGAAAAATGTAGTACAATTCTCATAGATTTACAAGACATCATTACAAAATCTTTGTTGTGATCAATCCAAAATACATGATATCTTACTAATCAGTCGCCAAACTGAAATACTCTTCCTTCAGTCCAAGGCCAAGCAAACAAAGTCTGCTACAAAAAAGACTCCTCTTCTAAAATATAACTCAAATTTTTCATGGTCATCTTACCCAATTTAAAGTGTAGGTGGAGGCTGTTTCGCTGAAAAGTACAAAGTGTCTTTGTATGCAGGACAGACACACATAAAATGAACCTAATTCTCAATGTCACCTGTTACACAACAAGTCTGTCCTCCTCTGGAGAGGCATTAAACCCATCAGTCTCTAAGGCAACTGTGCACATAAGGCTCCTTGTCTTTTGTTTAAATTCAACTCCACCTAGGGTTGTACACTGTAATTAGTCTTTGAGACAGAAAGTGTGCAATTTTGGTTTATACCATGTATCAACATTTTACTCCTAATCACCTGAACATCACAACCTGTCCTGGAAATTAACTGACATGTTGATAAATTCCACCTCATTAGTCCAGGGATGACCATGGGCGATGTTCCAATTAAATATCTTTTCAGCGAGTCTCTGATCAGATATCTTCACACGTCTATTCCAAAGCCGAAGCATTTGACATTTATGTTTGATGTTTGGATGTTACCATCCCATATCTCCGCTAATGGCCAAAAGTTAAGTAAATTCATGAACTTCCAAAGAGGACGTTCTCTGATGCTCAGTGTTACAACTTGTTCTCCAAAACCCCCAAACACCAGAAGCAAAGTCAGACAAGGGACACACCCCTGAGTCCCGACTACAATGTTTAACTTGCCAGTACAGATCCCAGTGCTCTACCTGCTGACTGCGCTAGAACACTGACAGCTCCTTTTAATGGCATGTGCATGTACAGCGTCAAGCCAAGATATTTATACTGGTCAGTATATGACAGCACTCAAGAGCCAAAGATAAAAACAACTGAAGTTCTCTCCAGTTATATTCTTCTGACATGAACTATTGTGTTTTGTCTTGAGTGACCATCGAGTCTTCATTTCCAGCACCATTCCTCGACAACGTTCAGCATTTCTGCAGGTGAGAGAGCAAAAACTACATCATCCACATATAATAATATGCCCATAAAAATAATATGCTATAAGAAGGCAACAAAATAAAACAGACAAGTAATGAAGCTTAGGGAAAGTTCAGTCAGAAAGACTTCCACCAATCAGCTGACTATGGGTATTACCTGTCCCGGTTAGCCAGTCAGACTTTGCCACAATCTCCTTCAGCCATTCATGTTGCTGCTACCAAACTTTAAATCTGTTCTCCTCTCTGTTCCTCTCAGCTATCATTTTAGGCAGCCACACTGGCTACGGTTACATGATGGCTTCTCATTTGGAATGAAATAAATCTGAATGAAATCATTCGGAATTAAAATCTTTCCAGGTAGTTTACATGGGAAATATTCATTCCAACTGAGGGTTTACATGGGAGATCAGTTTAATCGCCTTTATTCAGGTCTGCGCAAGGTTTGGGGCAGGGAAGTTTTCTGATTGGATAGGGGGCGGGGCGGATGTTACATGTTTACGCTTCCCGGAAGAAAACACTGTAGTCCTCGCTCCGGATAACAAGATGCTTGACGATGCCGTTCTTAGTGCCTTTTTCGGGCTTGTTTTGCTTATATTCTTGAAGCAGCAGTACGACAACAACCTTGTTCTGCTAATGCTTTGTCTGTTGAGGAAGAGAAGGGAGGTAGAAGGTCGAAGAAGGGAGGTAGAAGACCGTGCTGTGGCGAATGGAAACCAGTGAGTGCAACGAGTCCGACTGCTCTATCTCAGCCCGTTGCTATGCAGCCCGCTGCTATGTGCGCTATATACGTCATCACGCCAGAAGGGCAAGGAAACGAGCATGCGCAGAAAGACCGGAATGAACTTAAAGAGGAATGAATGTATACATGCACACAAAATTCTTTCATTCAGAATGACAAACGGAATAAACCACCCCCTTTAATCAGATTTAATTTTCAATCGGAATGACTGTTCACATGACCACTTTTAATCGGAATGGCCTTTCATTCCGATTAAAAGTGGAATTAAACTGTCCATGTAAACGTACTGATTGTCCTCCACCCCATTCACCTCCAGTCACCTTATCCAGATCCCAAGACGAGCCCATTCCTCATCAGATTAGGGGGTAGTTCCCTAATCTACTATGTCTTTACCACCCTCCAGGAACATATGACATCACAATGGGGTCTAATCTCCAAAGAGTTTTCACATTCCTCATACTTATGTGCACATGTAAACAAATATTCCTTTCTCTCAGAACGAGTCTCTCCTGATTGAAAATAAAATCACCAGGTTTAATACAATTAAGATGTGCTTTTGGTAGTCCACTCTCGGGAACACTGTAGTTTCACCACAGAGGTCTAGTTAAGTGCAGTTGGATTCTTGTAGCACTGCGGTTGTCCTTTGATTCTGACATTGTCCATCGAGGTCAAGGAGGAGATGTTTTTGACTATTCAGCTGCAGCGAACGGAAGAGCTCCAAATAAACTCAAGGATGACTCACAGGCCAGCCATTAGGAGATGTGGGCTGAGGGACAACATTTTCCAAAGTGGGCCCCTCGTCCACACTCATCGCCATGCCACTATGCAAAATTTTATACTTCATGTGAATATAATCCCATTAATCATATTTCCAGATTGTATTTTGCATCTACTCTGTGTTAAGACCCTTCAAAAGCAGAGGTAGTTATATTTGTGTCCTGGGCCGACAAAATGCCTTCTATTGAAAGTCAAATCAAACACTGATCGAAGTACTGCAAGGTGTTAAATCATAACATGAAATCATGGGTGAACAAACAGGCCTTATATTCCTGAATTTCTGTTTCTGAACCATATAACAACACCTGCGGGAAATGGGAGATGCGCTGAAATGTGTTAAAGGTACAATGTGTAATTTACATGGTTGTTTATTAGCAAATATCAACTATTGCTTTCATCAATATATATTTACTAAAGTGTAATGCAATTCACATACAAATGGAAGCTTTCTCATAGGCTTAGAATGATTTCTCTATATATATACAGGCAGGGTGCGGTCTGCTGGAGGCTGCCTTCTTGCATCGCGATATTTGAATACAGTGGCCGAAAGGGATATACGCGCTTCGCCTTTCACATTTACCTAGATCTTGCCATTACTGGAGATGGTTAAGGTGAGGATCAATCCGGGGCACTTCTGCATGAACCTGCTTTGTACTTTTATGATTCTGTCGCACTTTAAATGGAGGACCACACACGTTTTGCCCCGTAAGAGGGAAACCACGCCACCAAATAAAAGAAAAAGATCAGATAAGCGAGGGCGGGACAAAACGCGTGTGAATATCGGCGTTGCTTATTCCAGGTGGAAAGAACTCCTGAAGGAGAAGATTTCACAAGGGATGCGGAGGTTGCCTGCTTTCTGCTAGACAGGTAATTCAATCTGATATTTTAAAATCATTTTGGCTTCATGTTTGCAACTACTTCTCCCTCTCGTCTAAGTTCGAGTGATGGCTACGTTTACGTGCTAACGTTTTCCTAGCCTTGGCTAACATTATCCCAGAGCTACAGCTAAATGGTTAGCCTAGCCTACAGCCTAATCTGTTGATTCCTCTTGTGCTGCTGCCAAGGCTGCCACCCTCTCCTCCTCCTCTTCCCTCTGGGTAGCCGAGACACTAACGTTACCTCTTCGCCTGGCCATTCCTGCACCACCTCTACCCCCTCGCCCCCTTCCTTTCCCTGGTCTTCCTCCTCTCCCTCTCCCTCTTCCTCCTCTCTCTGTGTCCTGTGGATGAACACTCTGGAGACGCATATATTATAATCGTACCAACCTATATTTGCCGCACTGTGCCGTGAGTATCACATAAAACGTGTTATTTTAGCATTACTGTGTACGCTCGGTGGCTCTACAAGTAAATTTTACAGGACATGGCAACCATTTCTGACATATATGAAAATGCTAAAACTGTGATGTTTCATAATTGATTGTTACTTAAAGCAAATTACAAGACAACTGTGACTGATGTATCAATCAGTTTATATGACTTAACTTGTATTGTCAGTGATAAAGTCAGTAAGTAAACTGTTGTACTTGATCCCATTTAAAGGTCAACCAAAGACCTTTTCATGGGCCCCCTTGGCCTTGGGCCAGGGTCATTTGTACCCTTCGACCCCCCCCCCCCCCGCTTACAGGACTACATATGCCCTGAATATGAGCACAAGCACATGGCTACTAAACAGGAAGTAAAAATATTGTTTGAACATAGCAACTTGAAAAGCCCTGAAAAACACAGTGAGAAAAAAGAGGTTCTTGACAAAGTTAAAAGAGAGACCTCTCATTGATCAATACCACTTGAGAAGTCAAAGATACAATTGGTTCAAGTCTGGTGACATGTAGCGATCCAAGCTGTAGACACAGTTGCCAAAATGGTGGGTCTGGTGGGTCAAGAGTTCAAGCAGCCAACGAAGGAAAAGACCAGCGGGCAGAAACATCCAGAGTAAAATGGCCTAGGGCTACTGACAAAAGGGAATGGTGAAACCGGCACGAAAACAGCACTAGACGGGCTAAAAGGAAGAGCTGTGAGCAGAATAGATAAGATGGAGCATGTCAGAGGATGTCATACAGTATATGACTCAGGAAAAGAAAGGTGTGGAGTTCACAGAAACAAAGAGGCAACATCAGAACCAAAGTGGTGTAAGCGACAGCAAACAGTTGTAGTGTGGAGGAGAGACAGCTGAAAAACGCAACGGAAGAAAGCATCAGAGAGGAAGATCAGACGGATCAGAATGGAAATGTCAATAAACTACAAGTAAACAAAGAATCATTTGATAGAAGCGAGTGGAGAGAGTCTTTGAAGGAAATGAAAAAAAAAAAGGACAAAGAAGAAAGGAGTTATGACAGTATTTTACAAGCACCCTTTTAAATATGTAGTGCTTCTCTTAAAAGGATGAAGCTGGTGTTATTTTCTTCTTTTTATTATTAACAACAATTCCCCTGAAGAGACGAAAACTAACAATGAATTCCTCCCGCCAAAAAGCTGTAAAGCTCAATTTTGCTTCGGCGTCTGTGCTGAATCCAGAAACCTTTAAAAGGCTGCTGCATCTGGGGGAAATATCCCCCGATGGTCAACACAGTCAGTGTAGTTGATTTTGGTCAGTGTCCGTGGCGAGCGACCCACAAAGCCACATTTATGGGAAACACACCAGGTTGAAAGGGACTGTAATTTTCCCTTTTATCTGAGGTGCAGAATCATCCAATATAAAAGTAATTGCTAGGAAATCATTGATGGAAGATAAGAAGTTTCTCAATTTAAAGGTTTGGCTCCATGTTGAGTGGTGGAAGTTGCATCACTCAGTGTGGGATGCTGCTCGACTGCATTGTGCTCAGTGCTGCCACGAGTGACCAAAGCTACACAGGAAGTGGGTACTGTCTGTTTTCCTCGTCACAGAGATGCTCAAAAGCTATGACAAGAACGGGAGACAAATGAGCTGGCTGACAATAATGACGTTAAATTATTTACAAAACACAGATTAAATCAAACAATACAATGTGTATTCAGTAATCAGTCATGGAGTGTGTGGGTGTGTGGCAGTGTGTGCGTGGAAAACAAAGCAGAAGAACCCAAAGCTGTCCTCAGGCTGAGACTCAGTGCAAGACTGACGACAGAGAGGAGTATTTTTTGATGTTATTAATGCAGTTAAATTATAATATGTTTGTTTGTTTTTTCATGATTATGTGACCACCCTCCTCCCATACTCTAGATGGCACTCTTGCTGGTTCTTGCTGGTTGTGTTGCAGGAGCCAAAAGGTGGGTCTATGGTTGACTGAGCCACACCTGGGCCTGGTGTGTGCCAAGGCTATTCAAGAGAAGGCTGAGACACGGGGTCAAACATGGGGGGACTGCACATGCGCAGTGTAACTTGAGCTGCGATGCTGGAGGGTGACAGCAGGGGCGCTAGATAAAAAGCGCAGGATCCGCTCAGGCGATCAAAGAGTGCGCTTGGTGCAGTCTGCTTGGACTTTTGGACGGCGGCTGCCTGAAGTTGTCGGAATTGCATCTCTGTCATTCTCACCCACAACGCAGGCCACCAGTGACAGTCCAGTAATAAGCTGTGAAAATGACATGCATGCACATCCCCTTTATTCCGCGGTCTCACGCCATGTACTGAGCCTTTGAGGAAGCGCAGACCAGATTTTACTGCGCATGTGCAATCCCCCCATGTTTGACCCCGTATCTCAGCCTTCTCTTGAATAGCCTTGGTGTGTGCTCCAGCATCAATACTTCCCTCTGTCATCAGTCTCACTCTGTTTCCCGGCCTGAGGACAGCTCTGGGTTCTTCTGTTCTGTTTTACACACACACACACACACACACTGCCATGCACCCACGCATGCACTTCATTACTGATTACTGACTATACATGTTTGACCTAACTTGTGTTTTTGTAAATAAATTATCATTATTACCAGCGAGCTAATTTTTCTCCAGATTTTGTCACAGCTTTTGAGCCGGGCTGTGACAAGTAAAATGCAGCATTTGGTCTCATGTGCTTATTTTGTTTTATTTATTTATTTTTCATTTTATATACTTTATTAATCCCACACCATTTCAATTCAATTACAAATTCAATTTTTTCACTCTTTTGTCATTAACATACAGGTCCGAAATACACACGCATGCACAAACAGGACATATACATGCACAAAGTGGAGAGATGTCAGAGTGAGGGGGGCCAAGGGGCCTCGGTCAGGTGCCCCAGGTGATTTGGGGGTTCGGTGCCTTAGGAGGTGAACTGGCACCTCTCCAGCCACCAATCCACGCTCCATATTTGGTCCGGACGGGGACTTGAACGGGCGACCCTCTGGTTCCCAACCCAAGTCCCTATGGACTGAGCTACTGCCACCCCTGTGATAAGGGATGGAATATGATAAGATTTGGTGTGTATTCACAAGTGATAGAAATAGGGGGACCAAACAGACTTTGCGCATAGGGCCCCAAAAAAACTAGAAATGGCCCTGCTTTCTGGTGTTTCTACTGGACCAGTTGCTAGAGATGCAGCATGATGTCAAAGGCAACATGTGATGAGCAGATGCTGTTGCAGCCATATGTCCCATAGAGGATGAGGTGGATTAAGTGGTTTATGTCAGTCACAAGATTTGTTAACTTTTATTGCTGTCCATTGTAAAGTTCGCAGGATGTTTTCTTTTACTTTCCAGGTTACTGTAGTTTAAAAAAATCAGAAATACACTTTGAAAAACTGATGCTTTAGCCAGGCGGGCAGAGGGTTGACATAGGCCAAGTGGGCCACCTTACTTGCAATATGCTGGTGGAAACCAGTTAGAGCACATTAGTCGTAAGAAAGGTATGAAATGCAAATGTAGTGAAGCAAATAGTAGATTACTGGTCAAAAATTCACTCAAGTAAAAAGTAGAAGTACGGTTTAAAATAAAAGAATATGAAAAGTATTTGCTGTTATGTGCAGCAGCCTGTTCTCTCTCATTCTTTCTCTCTCACTCTGTCAGGCTTGTCTCCCTCCTCCCTCTGCCTGCTGCACACCTGAGTGCAATCTACACTCAGGTAGAGAGAGGAGGAGGGGATAAGAGGGACAGAGAGTGTAGAGACAGAGAGGCATGGCACAGCACATGGCTCACAAACAGGTAGGGAGGAATCTTTTTCTTCCTCCCTTGTTTTTCCTCTCCCCAAACAGGTTCTTTTCCCCCATGCTCTTTTAGGTGCTGTGGTTTTGTTGTTTTAGTTTGTTGTGTTAGTTTGAGCTGGAGATTGCCAGTAGTTACGTTATTCATCTCTTTTGTTTTCTTTAGGTTTCAATCATGTTTTAGATAGTTTAGGGGGAGACGCTGGGAGCGATGGCCCAATACGTGGTTGGCCCAACATCTTCCCTCCTTTTGTTCATTTTGGCCAGGGTCTCCAGTGCCTTTTGTTTTCCTTTAGTTTGTTTGTGTCTTTGTTTAATGTTTTGGGGTTACACAATAAAGCTGGTAAACAGTTACCGTTGGTGTGGCGTCCTCTTTTTATATGTTGCAGCCTCCTGCCCTTACTGAGCCGCGTTTTGTTTCTGTTTGTATGGAGGCCGTAACATTTGCTCCTTAAAGAATATATATGTTTACTCGTGCTTTACTCGTAATGCGTTACTACTGACCCCTGACTCTGTACTGTTACTGTGCCATTTTAGCTATGTTAAATTTGTTGTAATGTAAAAACAAAGCTAAGCTAACCACCAGAAAACAGCCCGGCTTTGTCTTGCTCTTCATCCTCTCCTTCAGTGCTCGCCGGTGAAACCCAAAGCCAACCCCAGATTCAGGGCTACATGACAATGGACTTATCTTTGCAGCTGATTTATTAAGCATGATTTATGTTTCCTTCAGTTTGTCATCCAAAATAAAATACAATAAATAAAGAAATAAAAGTACCCTGTGGACTCAGGCAATGCTGCAGACACTAGCTGCACAGGGGCGCCTTGTTTCAGCAGCTTGTTTCAGCCTGGCAGAGGAAACCAGCCTGACACCCCTGAGCTGCTCCTCCACCACTCTGCTACAGCCTGTCTGCAGAGCCTCCACCACACTATCACTGCTCCTCTGACACCCTTTGTCTGATTCTCTCTTACTTTTCTGCCACTGCAGGACCGCCATGAAGCATGAAGCTCTTTCTCTACTCCTACGTCTTCCTGTTAAAAGCCCAGATATTTAAAAAAAGACTGTATCTGTTCCTGATTTGGCATTATGGCACATCCACGAGTGATCACGCACGGTGCTGCCTCGCAGGATCCTCCTGAAATGACACATGAGAGATGTGTGCTGCTATAGCACAGTTGGCAATGTGCTGTGGTTAAGATGACTCTATTATAAGTGGCTGTAGTCAGATTTCATGGTGTGAGTCGTGCTACTTCCCATTTCAATTTAAATCATGTGTTCTCAATTTGAGTTTGTGTGTTATTGATTTTCATTAGTGTTGTGCTAAATGTCATCATTTTTCATTTGAAGCTTCAATTGAGGTTTTTGAATGAAGCTTTGAATGTTTGTCATCATATTTTATGATGTCATTAACCTAAAAAAAAAAATGCTTAAATAGAATCATCTTTAATGATTTAAAGGTCCAGTTTGTAAGATATAGGACGATATATTGGTGAAATACAACAAGTGTTTGAGAGTGTTAGAATAACATAGGGAGCCAACGTATTCTCACTCCCAACTCGTCACATATCACCATTTGTTCAGTGGACTTTTGATGTCTACATATGACACGCTAGGTTTCCAGCATGCGTCTGTTGTTAGCGTTCTGGGACACCAGTTTAAGTCTGTTACAAGCATTGTAGATTTTCAAAATACACTTCCATTTTCATAGGAAATGTACAGTTTCTGCTTGTTAGATGTGTACAGTCTTTTTCAAAATAAATTTATTATATTGTTCAGTGGCGATTGCTCTAAGACTGCAAGAGAAGCTCAGCTTCCCCTAAAATGTCAAAAATAAGTGGTCAAATATGTACTGTTGTGTTTACATTTCATTGACTAAATATGCGCGTTGAACGCGTTCAGCTTTTGTTCAGAATCAGCTACTTATCACAGGTCACTGACACGACTTTCTTCTCATTCATTCCCGTAGCATCACAGTGCATTAAACAGTGGAAGCTCAGCGTCCAAAGACTTCAATGGGGAAGCACAGAGTGGGTTGTTCCACTGCAGCGAAACTAGACAGTCATTGGATAAATGCTCGGTTTTGTCCCGCCCATTGGACACTCAGCGTCTCTGGGGGTCTATGGGGCAGTGGGCTGGCCTCGGCTGGCCTGGACGCTGGGCTTCTGCATGATGATTGGATGATCTGTCTGAGGCTGAATCCTTTTTGATTGACAGCAAAATGAGCGAATCAGCGATCTTGAAATATAAACCTCCACCGGAGCATTTTTCAAGTTTCATTCCGTTGTTCCGAGTTGATCTGGAGACTTTTCCAATCCTCTCAGTGACTTTTTCTTTGTTAAAAACGACTAGCGACAAATCTAGCATCTTTTTCTGGTGTTATTGGAGACTGTACTCGTGTTTGGAGACTCTGACTCTGTCACTCTGCAGTTACTGTCCCCAACGAGCAGCGGGTGCTGCTGTGAGCCGCTCCACCATCCCAAAGGACTCACAGGCGGTCACACTAGCCTCGCGCAGCAGCCCCAGAGGGTAGAATATACGTATAAATAAACGGACACATTTTATGATGTAGGCCGAAAATGAGCTTCCTCTCCTTGAAAGACCAGCAGCCGCCACTGATATTGTTGCTAAAACCCCTCATATTTACTTTAATTTCCTGCAAAAACGCACGTGGTTAGGGTTAGAAAACAAACATGGATTGGTTCAGCATCCATATGGGAAGGGAACAGCAGTTTTTCAGCTGAAAGTCCAGTATTTGTTGGACCCATCCCTCCCCCCTCCTATCAGCCCCAGCCTCTTAAGTTACCATGTGGGATGGCATTTCAAACTGACGCCGCCCAGCGACATATCATATCACCACTAAAGGATGGCTTTTCTTGTCGGTGTCTGGCGTGGAAATCACTGCCATGTTTTTACAGTAGCCCAGAACCCTCAAACCAAACACTGGCTCTAGATAGGGCCTTTCATTTTTTGCTTCAGCCACTGTAGTTAGCAGCACCTTCACAACAAACTCGCTGGAAAAACACGATTGTAGCTGCTTTATTTAGTGTTTGTACCAGTTTAAATCACTGGGTCTGTTTGTTTTGTTTTGAAGAGGAAGAGAACTCTGCAGATAATTCAGCTCCTGGTAAAATCCTCCTACACAGTGAACACTGAAGGAACTGTAACCTGGACAAGTTTCAGCTGGTTGCAATCTGCAGTCCTCACCACTAGATGCCACTAAATACCCCTAAATCTTACACACTGTTCCTTTTAAATGATTCATAAAATGCAACATTCTTGAATTAATCAGTGGTGCTGTTAAATTGCTGCATGACCGCTCCATTAATTCAGGTGCGTGTGTCGCTTTGTGTGCAGCAAGCGGGAGAACAAACTGTTTTTGACTGCAGTGAAATTGTTTATTGATGATTTAAAGTCTAAACGAAGGTCTAAATGATTCAGTTTTTTTCAATACAGTTTGACATTTGGACTCAACAACACTCTGGAGTTGTTGGAAATGCACATGGCCACCAGTGGAATCTGATTTAACAAACAGTAATAACACTGATAATATTAGTGTACAATAATCTTGATCTGACACCGTGAAGAAATACCAGATCTAAACGGAATGAATAGACAGTATTTGAATGTTGATTAAGAATTCAAATGTCAATGTTGTAAATTAAACTTTGAGGCTTTGAACTATTTAGTGCAACCTTGAATTTCACGAACATTTCTGAAACCAGATGTTTATTGAAAATTAAGTATTATAAAAACTGCCTTACCATTTCAATAGAAAACCTGTTTCACAATTATTTTTGGTATCTAGGCACCACAATGTCAAATGACACCAACAGAGAGCTTTCAGATTTGGGCAACATTCAGGCACTTAGGCACGTTCCTGTAATCAAATTGCTTCTCAGCCAATCAGGACAAAAAGCGACATGGTCTTAATACCAATCAGGAAAAAATAAAAACAAGATACAGAAATTACACAGTGAAATCAGTCACATCGTTTTCTGCTGATGCTTGATTTTCTTGAATAAATAGGGACAATGAAACGCAGCACTGCAGGCGATTACTGTGTGTGTGTCTGTGTGTGTTGTGTATTGTGAGTGTGTGTATTTTGCAGGTTTGCTTATGAGCACTTTGTTTGTTGATGTCTGCTGCGTGTGTTTTATTGGCTCGTGTTGTGTTTTTTTCTGCTTGAGAAATTCATGTCAAAGTCACTTTGACCAACACGTCTACAGAACAAGGTTTATCAGTCGTTAGGTTGTGTTCTTGTGCAAATTGCTTGGAAAAGCCATAATGACGGCACAGAACGTGACTGCATCTGCTGCCTGTTACATCATCTGAGCAAACAGTTGATGAAGCGCACCTCAGTGATGCCCGCAACCCCAAAAAAGTATTGTGTTGTCTGACCACTATACTGAATCACCTGCCTGTGCTGCTCCTCCCATCCTGGCACACTTAAGTTCAAGGTGACTTACTAATTCCAAACAGGTGCAGGCAAGATTAAAAAAAATAGAAAAAAAGCCCAGTGTGTGCCTGATGAATATGCCATTTAAGTGGCATAAATCACCATCATGCACCCTGCATCATTACAAAAGGAGCCCTCGGACTCACGTACGCTTGGACAGTCCAGCGACTGCCTTATATGAAGCTGCCAGCACATGAGAAGTGACAAGCAGTTGGCCTCCCGTGAGGAGAGACGTGACACTGAGCCCACCACTGTGCTGCCCTTGGTCTCAAACCTGCTGTAAAAGTTCAATGTGTTTGAACTTGGAGCTTGTTTGCAGCTCACCTTCCAAAGTGTGACCACTGAGCTTGAAAAGACAACGTGAGACAGAGCAGGGAGAAATATAATTGTTCGATGGCAGAAAGTGAAAAAGATCATGTCACAGGCTTTTAAGAGGAAAACCTGATGCTTGGAGGAATCTAACAGATTAGCTTTTGTTTGTAATCACTTTATCAGTAAAGGTTTGGTAAGGTTTTGGTAACTCAACCCTGAAGTTTCCAAAAACTATGAATTTGCGTTTGTATTATCTGTATTTTTGTATCAGCTGGTTACCATTTATCAGTGGGTTACTCTTAATTTAGGGCTTACTGAGATAATTTTCCAGGGCTTTACCCAGCTCAGAATTATGTCCATCGAGTTGGATTTGGCTGTTCAAAACAAATATTTGACTATTCCTTCCTTTTTTTCATATAGTGTTTATTTTGGATGACAGAAGGTTTGAGCAGGATTCAGCAGGATGCTCAGGGTGACAGTGACATTCATGTGGTACAGTAAACAAGTCAAGGGAGCCTTCCAAGCTAATGAGTGCTAACTATGCTAATCACGAATCCCAAGTGTGCAACATCTTTTTTGCTGTCACTAGATATCAAACAAAAACCAGAGATTGTATCATATTAAGTTGCTGTGAGCCATAATTTCACTACTTCTAAACTGAAAGCAAAAGATAATGTTATCTTGGAGCCTGACCACGAAAAGCCTCGTTTCCTCCGAGCAGCTGCCTCTGTCTCACTCAGGGTGCTTTCAGACCTAGAGTTGTCTCCTTTGGTCTGACTCAGGGACTCATTTTGTACAAAGTTGTATAATTGCCTAGAGTTGGTTTGTGTTCTCACGGCAGCATTTACAAGCAGACCAGATCAAATGCCTTGTGTGAGAAAACTGCTCTTGATTGGGAAAAATCCAGGAAGTAAACCAAACGATGAAGAAGAGTACACTTGCAAGATAAACGTGACACTTTCTAATGTCACAATGGAGGGACAACTACGCAGGTTGATTTTAGCGCTGCTCATTGTGGACTATATTGCTGTCATTGTTCATTTTAGTCAAACCATACAGTTTGAAAACGAGGCGCGGCTCCAACTAGAAAACAATGTTTTGATGCACTGGATGTGCTGAATGTGCATATTAAATGGAGGCTTACGGCACCCCAGATTCAAAATGTGTCCAAAAACACATAATTGCATGAGACCGTGAGACATGGGCACCGCGTTCATGTGTGTTCACATGCTTTCGCTGGTCTCGCACGCAAGCGCGCACACGTGAGCGCGGTCCACAGAGAGGCAGTTAGAGCTACAGGCTACAATGAGGCTAAAAAAAAGTTCAAATGACGTTTTCCCAAACAACTTTTTATGTCGGGGCTTCAGGACACTTGGATCACTACGGACGAGCAGTATGGAGATATTTTGTGGTTTAAAACGTGTTTTTGGATGTTTGAATCTGGGGCGCCGTCAGCCTCCATTAAGTGGAGTTGTGCTGCTACCTCCTCTCCCCTTGGATCTCTGCAAGTGATGTGAGGACTCTAAAACTTCACCTGAGCGTCCCTCGGCATATGGGTGAGTAGATAATGGCTGAATTTTCATTTTCGGGTGCACTATCCCTTTAAGGCAGTACAGGAGGAGGTGCACATTAATAATCCTCCAGGACTGTAACATGCTCATGTTTAACCCAAACAATGTGTCATGTGACTGCAGTTGGTTCAGATCCAGGTCGGAACACGTTCTCACCACAAACGAACTGCACCAGAGCTCGTTTGTAACCAGAGCATGACCACCTCTTCAAGAAGATCTCAGTCCAGTTGTTTTGGTGCACACCTGAGTGTGATTGCTGTGTTCACACCTGCCCAGACAGACTCCACTTCAACTGAACAAAACCAATCAGGGCAGGTGAGAAAGCAGGGAGTGCTCACTGTGCAGCCAAATCTGGAGACCAAAGCGTCCAAAGAAACGGCTGCTGGACTTGAGGGATCTCAGTCAACTCAGGAGTCTCTGATGATAAAAATCTTGGGGCCTTTATTTTTCCAACTCATATAATTCTTTTTATATTGAATAAACAGTGAAATAGAAAATAAAATCAACAAATTTCATCCCATGCCACTCTGTTAACTGTTCAATTATCTGTTTGTTCCCCACTGTGTTACAAACTGATACCATCTGGCAGAGTATCATGCCACCACAAAAGATGGCTTTGGTGTCTCACTGACAAAGCGACGAGCGGAATTTGATGTCTTTGGAATGAGAACAGGCTGAAAAGATGTGGGATGACAAATTTTTGACTTTTTAACTGCAGTCCAACAGTCCTCTGCAGCTCTGTGTCACTTTGTATTCACCATGACACACCCACTTTATTACAATCCAATTACATTTAAGGATTTGATTTAAATCCCTCCTGAAACTACCCACATCATTTGTTTTACTCAGTGATACATCTCATACAAAGATGCTTTAACTGCTGTTTCACTGCAACGTAAGCTCCAACAAAGCAAAAAAAGAAGAGAAAAAAAATACCATTATTGCATAAGCATTGGGATTTATAAAGGCAGAGTTGAGATTTTAAGGTGCAGTGTTTTAAAAGAGTAGTCATGGGAAAGACTGGAACACTTTAATCTCCTCCTCCTTTTAGGGATCTGGTTAATTCCAACAAAAAAAAGGTGGGTTAGGGTGGGGTTTTGTGGTAAGCAGGTAGAAGACAGCTGATACCAGGATGTAAAAGGAGGGAATAAAAATGTCAGTAACACATCCCAGAATTTCACAGCCTGTCAGTATTTAAAAACATTTTCTGATACGACATGCTTGCAGAGAAAGATGCTGTTTTCTGACAGCAGAACGTAGTACAGTTAGTTGCTCTGGAAACAAAGTGCACATCACATGATCCGATTCAAGTATCAACACAACAGCTAACTGAAGCAGCACTATCTTTCTGCAATAAGGCAAAATAAATACCCCTTCATAAGCCAGACACACAGCACCAACCGGAGTCAATCTCTCCGCCATCCCGACATCACCTGATGCTCAGCCTACAGCCCCCGACAGCACGATTCCTATTCAGCCTCACATAGTCGCTGTTAGCACCCAGCTGACAGAATAATGACGAGATCATGACAAAGGTCAAACATCATGGTGGAATAAAAGACAGAGAGGTAGTGGGAGCATGATGGAGTGGTAAAGGAGACAGGTTTGTGGCTTGCTAAGAGTAAAAGGCCAGCAGGGCCACATCAGTGAATGGGTTTGTATGCTGTTTGGCCATGAATGGCAAAAGACTTCTTAGTCACATGTCATACAGTTGGTTGCTGCTAGGAAACAACTGTCAGCGTGCAGTCGCTGGTGCACTGTCAGATTAGGGCGAAGAACCTATTATTATGGCTGCTGCTATGTATTTGATAGGGGACTATCAGCTTGCTATTTCCTTTCTAGATGGACTGCTAGGTGCTCGCTATCTGGGACTTTTCCTGGGTGTAGATTACAGTAAGTCCAACCTTATGAGCTAAAATTGGTTTCTGGAAAGCATCAGGTCACTGATCTCGGCTGTGTCCCCGGAAAAAGATCCATGCCTTAATTTTCCAACTGAATTCCCACTAATGGAGACTTTAATATTTCTATTACCTTGCAGTGTTGTTCTGGAGGTTAATATTATTTTGCAATTAAAGCATCAATCCTAATTTACGAACTATATCAAGCAATATATCTCTCAGTAATTCAACTTCATACTAATGCTGACTCTGCGTCCCAGCTGTCGTCACATACACTGTACTACAGTTGGACTGCTTAAAGGGTGACTTTGGTTTTTTACAACCAGGGCCCTATTTTTCCATGTTTCTGTGTCTAAGTGACTAATGGGAACAAAAAATGTTGAAATTGCTCCAGTATTGAGCAAGAGGGCAGCAGCTGACAGCCATGAAACAGGCTGCAATGTAACCACTGAGGGCAAATGTGCACCGTCCATTTACTTCCACTAAAAGTGCTTGTGTCCATTTTTGAACACCAGCACCCGCCCATAACCTCAAAGCTCAGTACTAAGACCGACCTGTTACCCGTCACTATGTCTAAGAGTGCTTTCAGACCTAGAGTTGTCTTGCTTTGGTCTGAATCAGGGACTAATTTTGTTACAAAGTTGTATAATTGCCTAGAGTTGGTTCGTGTTCTCACGGCAGCATTTACAAACGGACCAGATCAAATGTCTTGTGTGAGAAAGCTGCTCTTGATTGGTCAGAATTTCCACATGGAAAAAATCCAGGAAGTGAGCAAAACATTGAAGAAGAGTACACTTGCAAGATAAATGTGACACTTTCTAATGTCACAATGGAGGGACAACTACGCAGGTTGATTTTAGCACTGCTCATCGTGGACTATATTGCTGTCATTGTTCATTTTAGTCAAACCATACAGTTTGAAAACGAGGCGCGGCTCCAACTAGAAAACAATGTTTTGATGCATTGGATGTGCTGAATGTGCATATTAAGGCAGTACAGGTGGAGGTGCACATTAATAATCCTCCAGGACTGTAACATGCTGATGTTTAACCCAAACAATGTGTCATGTGACTGCAGTTGGTTCAGATCCAGGTCGGAACACGTTCTCACCACAAACGAACTGCACCAGGGTTCATTTGTTACCAGACTGAGACCACCTCTTCAAGCTGCTAATAAAAGTCCCAGGACCCGACCTGAACCTGTGATTACACACACACAGGCTACAGTCACTCACATCAAGCTGGGCTCTCCGCTCTTGAATTACAATTCCAGCAGAGGAAAGGTCTCTTTCACTGGCTGCACTCAATGCTGGGCCGGGAAAAACATTCCGTACAATCACTGCCAGGTTAAGAAATATTTTAGCATGCTCCTTCCACCACCGTAAGACCTCAGAAGGATCCTCCTTGCGTGTCTTGAACTAAATATAGGCTGCCACCTCATCCTCGGGCTGCAAAGTTTCATTGCATGAGGTGATGAATGTGAGGATGGGGTCAAAGATTCGACTTGTGTTGTTGACTTTGAAAATGAATAATTTAAAATAATTCAGATGTCAAAATATTGCACATATACTGCACATCTTTTTACTTTGTTTTATTCTGAAACATAAAAAACATATTTTTGTTTTCGCCCGCTCCCAACCTGCACTTTGATCCTTTACAAAGTTTTTTCCCTACAGGTACCCGACCCAGTGCAGGACCCTGACCCAGACTGTTATTAAGAGTGTCTGACAGTATTATGGAAAGGATCCCTACAGAGAAAGACCTTTTTTTAAAGACTAAGAACTTTTTCTTTAAACCAGAGACAGCCCCAAATCCATATTGCCAAACCCACCAGACTCCATTTAAAAAATCAAAAATTTAAGCGTGTTTAGAGTCAGCATATTTTCATGTCAAACTCAGTGAGTTAAGCATTTATTTCACCCAAACCAGTGTTGGTGATTGTTAGAACAGTGGAAAGACAAAGCATTGGTTTTTGTGAGTTTTATTTTGTTTCTCTCTGTGTTAAATTAAGTGTGTTTTAGCATGATAAAATTAGTGTTTATTTAAATGGAATCTGGTGCGTTTGACAGTAGTGATTTTGGGGCTGTTTCTGGTTAAACAAAAAGGATCTTAGTCTCTGTAGGGATCCTTTCCATAATGTTGTCAGACACTGACAATCTGAGCCTGTCAGTAACAAAATAAGCACTTTTCGTGGGAGTGAATTGATGTTGCACAAATGCCCCGAGTGGTTACACTGCAGCCTGTTTCACGGCTGTCAGCTGCTCCTCTCTTGCCAAATGCCAAAGTCACCCTTTAACTCAGAACAATGTGTTTAATCAGAGTTCTGATCTATCGATCATCAAGTCTAGGTGTGAGTTTGGTTGGCTCTGACATACCTGAGGTCAGTTCAAGTGTTCCAGTTCAGGTTTGCAAATTCAAACGTACAGTAGCTGGACTTAACCTATCTCTCACAGCAAAAAGAACATTTTTAGCTCGCCAGTACTTGGAATTGCTGCACCACCTGTACCTAACCAAAAAGCCACAGACCAATAAAAAGCTTAGCGTACTGGAGCTAATCACAGATTACAGCTTCTCAGTAGAAAATTGCCACTAACTTGGTACATGTGTCACTGTGAGTAGCCGGTGAGAAACTCATCTTTTTTCCTCTGGCATGGAGGGTTTCTCAGGAGTGTTTTTTTTTCTGCAGATCTGCAGCTAAACCTGTATTCACTAATGTCAGAATCCCAGCAGCTTCAAAGACAATTATATTGAGATTAAAGAGATCATCAAGACTCAAAAACTTTTAAAGCAATGCTGATGAACTGAGGGTGAAGTCAGGTAAATTGAGACTTCAGGTAAAATGGGGCAACAAGGTTTTACATCTTGAGCTCTTCATTAGCAGCCAGACACCAAACATTGTTACTCCACTGGTCCCAGAGCTTGCCAGGAAGGATGTGTCATGTTGATTTTCTCTTTTTGGTAAAAAGTGTACTGAAACAGTAAGTAACATAAAATGTTTTGATGCATCCATACAGACATGCATTTCCTTGTATTGAACACTGGGGGCGTACTCCGTATGCCATGTGGAAATAAGGACACAAAACAACACTGTGTGGAAACGAGGCGTAAAAACGTTAAGAGTTTGTTACCTATTCTTCATGATCAAAACCACTGCAGTTTAGTTTTAATTGTCTTGCACAGATTTATTAAATGTCAAGCAAATACAATGGATTGAATAAATTATAAAGACCATCTTCACATTCTCAACTTTAATATCATATCATGAAGAGTATGAACTTTAAATCCTTTCCAGTAATGATCTGATCACATTAAAAAAACCCTAATTATCAACGTCTGTACAGACATGGTTCAGTGAACCAGGCTCAGGAGCTGTTATTAATTAAAAATAGTCAACAAAAGCTCTGAGGGAATGTTATTTCTGTGTAATTATCAGGCTCAGGACTTTTAAAATAATGTTCCAGTAATGTGACAGTGATTCTCCAACAATAAAACCCCCAAGAGGACAGAACAACCTTCTGTGACTCTTAGCATTGCTGTGTCTAAGTCTGGAACAGCGTAAGTATGACGCATTGAGCTGTGCAGTGAATCTGATGAGTTCCATCTAACTGTATTTTACACGGTCAGGCTGGGCAAAGCAATCACTATTTTTTTATTAACATGGAAATATGCAACACGCCAAGGCCTGTCACTATAAAAGCTGGACAACATATTATACCATAGATATTTATAATCAGTAATCATTTTATGAACATTTTATTCCACTGATATAATAATAACAAGAATATTCAGGTACTAAAACTGTATTGTGAAATAAGTCCATCCATCCATTTCCAACAGCTTATCCAGGGCCGGGTCATGGTGGCAAGAGGCCGAGCAAAGCATTCCAGACATCCCTCTCCCCAGCAACGCTTTCCAGCTCCTCCTGATGGGCCCCAAGGTGTTCCCAGGCCAGATGAGATATGTAATCCCTCCAGCATGTCCTGGGTCTGCCCTGGGCCTCCTACCAGTGGGATGTGTGACAGGTAGGGCTGTCCCCTAATAGTCGACTAAATGTTAGTCGACCAGAAAGGTCATTAGTTGGCAAGATTTCATTAATTGCTTAGTCACAAAAAAACAAACAAACGTGAAACTCTATTAGGAGCTGTGCCTTGTCAAAATAAATCCAAACCTGTATGACTGGACCATGTGCGAATTTAATTTGAAAGGACAGACACAGGAAGTGTCCACGCTCAGCAGTCAGACAGCAGTCAGGTTAATTTCCAGGGCTGATACCTGCAGTTATTCCACAGGCTAGTTAATAACATGTCGGGCAGGAAATCCAAAGTGTGGGATCATTTTGAGAAGGTGAAGGACGAACCCAAGGTGATATGTAAACTCATCTTCATTGGTCGACTACAAACATGACGTATCATGTGGAAGTAAAGACAGCTGCTCTTGTCAGGTCTTGGCAGGTCCAGTAACCACAGAAAGAAATATTGTTCCATCAAGGTTTGTGCACATAATGAACTGGCCTCTACTTTTCCGGCATATTTCCTTCAATACACAGCAACATAAAGACTTGTGGGTAGTACAATGTTTGCTCTTTGTTCACATTAGAATGGCTCGAATTTATCTTGGTTACTGGCAATTTTTCAATTATCGTTGCTCGCAGCAACAAAGTCAAACTGCCTCTGCGTTTAACCACATTTTGGCTACTATAACTTTGAGTGTTTACAATACACTAAATGTACAAATAAAGAGCCAACAAGTGGATTGCGCTGCAGGAGTGGTTTAAGAAGTGTCTATGAATGTTTAAAATGTCTCTTCCACAGGGAAAATGTGTCATGATTAGAATATAAGGTGAAGGCAGCCATTCAGCCATTGTGAAGGAGAAATCAATGGACTGTTTACAGCCACATTTCAAGTAATAATAATAATAATAATAATAATAATAATAATAATAATAATGATAATAATAATAATACATTTTATTTGTTAGGGCGCCTTTCATGCCACTCAAGGTCGCCTTACAGCAAAGATAAAAAGCATACATCAGACAAAAAACACAGCATACAAACATCATACAAATACATTAAAATAGAGGGGAAGACAGTAAGACAGTGTAAAAACATTTGATCAGGTGGAATAGGCAGATGTGTTTTGAGTTTGGATTTGAACAGATTGACAGATGTGGTGTTGCGGAGGTCAGGGGGGAGTGAATTCCAGAGCTGGGGAGCAGAGCTTTCAGCCGCTCTGCCTTCCATGGTAGCCAGGTGGGCGGGGGGAACAGAGAGGTGGATGGAGGAAGAGGATCTGAGTGTGTGAGCGGCTGTGGCAATGTGGAGGAGGTCAGAGGGGCGAGGTTGTGAATGGCCTTGAAGGTGAGCAGTAAAATCTTGTATTGGATACGGTGTGTGATGGTGAGCCAGTGGAGCTGCTGTAGGACGGGTGTGATGTGGTGAGTGGATGGGGTCCTTGTGATGATACGAGTGGCTGAATTCTGTACCAGTTGTAGTTTATGGAGAGTTTTTTGTGGAAGACCGAACAGGAGGGAGTTGCAGTAGTCAAGCCGGGAGGTGACGAGACTGTGGACCAGAATGGCAGCTGTGTGAGGTGTGAGAGAGGGGTGGAGGCAGTTGATGTTGCGGAAATTGAAGTAGGCTGACCGGGTTATGTGGTTGATATGAGAAGTGTAAGAAAATGTGCTGTCGAGGATGACACCCAGACTCTTGACCTGTGGGGAAGGAGAAATGGAAGAGTTGTCAATGGATAATGTGAAACTGGGGGATTTGGATAGGGTGGTTTTAGTGCCAGTGAGTAGAATTTCTGTTTTGTCGCTGATTAATTTGAGGAAGTTGGATGAAAACCAGGATTTTATTTCAAGGAGGCAGTCAGTGAAGGAGGAAGGTGGGAGGGTGGAGTCGGGTTTGGTGGAAATATGGAGCTGGGTGTCATCCGCGTAGCAGTGGAAGTGGATATGATGTTTCCGGAAGATGTAGCCAAGGGGGAGTGTAAGTAAATGATGAATAGCAAGGGCCTGAGGACAGAGCCCTGGGGTACACCTGTGGTGACTGGGAGTGGTTGTGATGTGAATGATTTGAGTTGGATGAACTGAGAGCGGATTTGAACCAGTTGAGGGTGTGTGTGTGTGTGTGTGTGATGCCAATAGAGAGGAGTCTGTCCAGGAGGGTGGTGTGTGAGATGGTGTGGAAGGCCGCACTCAGGTCAAGCAGGATGAGGATGGATAGGAGACCGGAATTGGCTGCCAGGAAATATAAAGTCTACAGGTGGTGAGTGTTTCACACTTTAAAGATTGAGTGGATTACTTGCTATTTAGAATCAAGAATTACCTTTTGATAATATACATGGCAAGATGTTCTGATACATGAAACCATGGGGACTGTCCTCCTCTGAAATGTGACTATAGTCTAGGCTACCAAGAAGTGTACTGGGCTTTGAAGCCAGTTTTCATAGTGCCCAAAGAGTGGTAATGATCTGCGACTTTTCCCCATAGATTTACATTGGGAAAGAGACTTGAAATGAATTGTCCCATTATCAGGATTTGCTCCACTTGGTCTGATAATATTTGGAAAGTCTAAATGATTGATTGGATTGATTAATACGACACAACAGGAAATTGATGAATTTCATCATATTTGCCAAAAGGCCCATGGAAGTCAACGAGGTGAATATTGGACGATACTGATGTTCAGCCAAGAAAATCGATGCATCTCTAGTGGTCGTATGGGTTGATTCGGTTGATTTATTTCCCAAGATGTCTGCTTTTCCCTTATAAGATTGTTTGTTGTAAGTTTGTGTGTTTGACCAGTGGCCTCAAACAGACCTCTGATCCAGAATGGAGGTTTACCTGTTGACAGGAGCCATGTTATACTACTTGTGTGGACACTTGCCAGCCGCTAAAACGGCTACTTTATAAAGAGTTATAAGAAAGGAGTAAAAGTGGAATATGGTGCAGCTGATTACACATCATGCTTGCACACACATCTAGGAACAAAAGCATCAGAGGACAAATGTGCCAGTGGTAGCCAACTCCCAACAGATTCTGGACCGCTGCAGGCCCATCTCCATAACACAGACACACACACATGCACAGTAATGTGTACATCCATCAAAACTTTAACAGTTACGACAGCCTTCAATTCATTTTCAAAGTATGGCACACACACACACTTCGGCCAAATCTCTGTCATGTACCATACCCTGTCTGGCATTCCCCTAATTTGTCACTTGGCTTTTCAAATAATGGTTCACAGGGATGGAGAGACGAGCAAATCATTTGATTAAAGTGGGGCATTACAGTGAGTGTGGAAATCAGCCTGACAGGGAAATGTCCCAGATGTTAGGTTTTGGACAATGAATATGCAGAGGGACTGAGACTCCTGGCAGTTGGCACAGGTTCATTCCCTGCATTCAGATGGCCTCATTCCTGTCAGAGCCACAGCCACACAATGTCCGTCTGGAGATCTAAAAATAGTAACACAGGCAAAGAACAGTGGAGAATTGTGCTCTCTTAAGGCTGCACTGACCTGAGCACACTCAACTAAGTTGTGCTGTCACACATCGTGATCTTTTCCTCAGTCAGGGCAGTGTATAGAGACTGTAAAAATGACCCGACTATACATCTACAATATGTCTTGTTCCATAATGACTTTGTTTTTACCGTCAAGCACTCTGCTACCCCAGATAGAAAAACACCAGAAATTCCCCTGAGCTCCTCTAGCCTGTGCCTGAGTCACATGTTTGGTCCACAGATCACTTCGACTGATCGTTAAAACAACTCTGCAGCATTTGAGTTTTTGATGGCTCCTCGCTTTTGTGCTGAAGAAATGACCGCCGTGCTGTCAACCATCTGCAGTCACGATTGCCTTCAGCTCTCTTTCTCCAAGTTTTCATACTCAGCTCTCCTCCCCGCTGCTGCCTCTGTACCATCCCATCTCAGCAGCCAGCTCTCAAGTGTGCATACTCCAGAAAGCCGTAAAATGTCCACCCTGCCCAGGCATTGTCGCTACAGTAGTTTCTAGGAATTTGTGCTGCTTCCTTGGGTCAACTAACTTGAGATACACAATTGGTATTCTTGGCTGAGGCAGCAGCTTTCACCCTGCTTTCCTCCCTCTCTGCAGATAGTGTCTGTTTCATCCTTCACTACCTGCTTGAAGAACCTTCTCCAGTCAATGTCAGTTTGCCTTTCATCCAGATAATAAATTGAATAGTTGGGAAGTTGTTAAGGTCTTTTCCTCTGCTGCGACCTGTCCCAGTCCACCATGGTACAGCTGATCCTGGTGAGCTCCATCCTGCTCTCTTAACTTTCTGCCACTCTTCATGTAACTACACTGGTCAGAGGGAATAATGACCACGCATCACATCTTTTAAGTTTTATTTCCATCCTTCAATCCTCTGTAGACACCATGAAAACTACAAAAATAAAAAACATAAAAACAAAGTTCGAAGTACAAATGCCTTAATTACGTTTAGTCTCTCAACAAATGCCCAGCATTTAGATGTGCCCAGCAACAGTCTCTCACATGAATTTTCTGATCACAGACAGGTCCCAAAAACTAAGCAGAGCAACAGAAAATATGTTAAATTGTCCAAACAGGCCACATAAAGAAATATAATCAGATGCAGAACCAAATAAATGGCAAAAAATATATTTGGTGAGGTCACACTGAGCTTGACCTTTGACCACTGAAATCTTATTGATTGATTGTTGGGTCAAGTGAGCATTTGTACCAAATTTAAAGACAATCCGTTAAAGTATTCTTGAGATTCTTGAGGTCACATAGACCTTGACCTTTGACCTATGATCACCAAAATCTAATGAGTTCATTGTTGAGTCCAAGTGAACGTTTGTCTGGAGAAATTCCTCAAGCTTGTGTTCACGAGAATGAGATGGATGCAAGGTCACAGTGACCTTGACCTTTGACCACCAAAATGTAATCAGTCCATGTTTATCGTCGAGTCCAAGTGGACAGTTGTGCCAAATTTGAATAAATTCCCTCGAGGCATTCTTGAGATATTGCATCCACACGGATGGGACAGACAGACAAACGACCTGAAATCATAGTGCCTCCGGCCACAGCTATCGCCAGAGCAGAGGCATAAAAAAAGATTCAGCATCTTGGACACTTGTTGAAGCTCAGACAGAAAGCCTGTCTCCTTTGCACCTCATGCAGGCGGTGAATCATGGCTGTAAAGGACTGAGAGTGAACACTGGTCACGTTTCAACATGATATGTGACACGTCTCTCGGCCAAGTCACGGCAGAACAGTGAGCTTCTGATCTGACACGGTGGCCGCGTGGAGAGACATAAATATTGTGCAGTCTGATTCTGGCATGAGCCGCCGCTGGAAATCTCCGTCCATCCTCATGAACGTCAGATCCAGTCGAGAATGATAACTGAGAGGGCCAAAGTTATTTGGTCGGCAATATTTATGTACAGAACATGAACATTAGTGTGGGAGCTATGTGTTGTTTATATTTACTTGTTGTTTCACTAATAATCAGCAGTATTATTTGATTATTCTTGATTTTTCTTTATTTAGATTAGATTTTGATAGTGTTTTCTTTAGTTTTGTTGTTATTATTATTATAATTATTATTATTTGTTCAGCATTTTTAGTTTTGTTGTGATTAGTATTTAATTTCTTGCCAATAACTCTGTAATGTTTATATTATTTCTTCAACATACAGTGCACATAATTGTTCATATTTCATATTTTTTACGTTTACGCTTAATCTATTATTGTTTTATTTTATTGATGTGTATTTTGTCGTTAAATTTTTCACACTTACAGGCTCAGTACAGTGATTATATATATTTTATTTTTAATAGTTTTAATATCTTAAGTACCAGTGTTAAATACTGTAGAATAATGCACATTTTATTTTTATTTTTAATGCACATTGTCATTTTTATTTTATTTTATTTAATTTTTTAATTTATTTCATTTCATAATTTTATGCTTACAAACTTCTATTTCATACTCTTATTCTTACTTCTTATAATTCTCTATTCCTCACATCGGAGCAACTGAAACAAGTCACAATTTCCCCTCAGGGATCAATACAGTTTCTCTGATTCTGATTTTGTTTTTGTTTTGTTTGTGAAAGGGGTAACATTTGGCACCTGCGGTTATATAGATAAGCAGGCAGGTATAGGAGCAGCATGCACCTAGATGGCTTAATTTTTATTTATTTATTTATTAACCAGAAGAAGAGAGGCAGTAGGAGCCAAGATGTTTTTGTGCCTTTGATTGCTTTCTTGTTTTCTGGATAAATAACTCATAAGAAATGCAGAAACTCTGAATGGACAGTAATGCTATTCCTATTATTCTGCATTCAAACTGTCACCATGGAATATAAAAAAAAACAAATACATTTAGGGCTGTGCAAGATGAAGATATTTTATTGTTATTGAAATATGCGATTATAAATCATCTTGTTTTGGATATCATTATATCGTGATATGACATAAATGGTATTTTGCCCCCTGTTTTAAAGGCTGAATTACAGTTAAGTGACGGAAATGTATGAATTTACCAGACTTTTTATTTGTTTTAACGCTTGCCTTAAACCACTCAGTCATTATATCAACATTACTGATGATTATTGACCAAAAACCTCACTGTGTTTACATTTTCTGGGAAAAAACCCCCAATAGTAATCAATTTTTTTGCATCAGAGATAGTAATTTGTTGTAAGGTGATTTAAAAATATCGAGATATATATTGTTTGTTGAGCTTAAAAATATCATGATATAATTTTCAGGACATATCTCACAGCCAAAGGAAATTTTACCTTCCAGGTGAGCTAACCGACCGCGTTGGAAACAGGCGACGGAATTAACTAATTAAATACATAAATATAAAGTAAGATAAGCAGCAGACAACTAAAACAACAGCACAGGAGGATGATAAAAGGACTTTATTTGAAGACAGCTGCCTGACGGTGGAAGAGACGTGAGAGCTGAACGGTAGTTCACTCATTTCGGAGCGGATTGTTTGGCTAGCAGCGGTGCAGGTGGTCAGCTGCTAGTTTACCTGATGCTAATGCTCCTCTCTGTGGCCTGCTTTTACTAGCTGGACTGTGTGGCCTTGAGAAGACTGAAAACCAACATGAACCTGGGGGCAAAGAGGAAACATCTAATTCAAGGTAGGACAAACTGCTTTATTTTTACTGCTGGTTTGATGAGCAGTGCAGCAGTTAGGAGTTTGGTTTGGTGTGTGAACGCCTCATGCTTGGTGCAAAGCTTCAGTGTGTGACCTGCAGGTGGCAGGTGATGTTGATACAGGTGACTGTGTGTGGAGAAAAGAGCATTGTGTTGTCATCTATCAGTTACATGTGTAGGTTGGTTTACTGGTGTGCATTAACCAAGCTGCTGTGTCTCCTGATGTTCCTCTGCAGCTGATTTCTATTTAACTGATTAAATCTTGTGCAGGTGTTTCTGAATGCACCTCTACCTGTATGCAGTGGACCTGTCTCATACTGCAGTGTTGTATTTTTGCATTAGACCTCTGAAATCAGTGTGTTTTGTTGCAAACCTCATGAATTCATTGACCACCAGTCTTAAGTTAAGGTTAGGGTGGTCTCTGCTGTGTGTCGGCTCAATGACTTTGGTTGAGGTCAACAGTCAAATCAATACAGCATGATATCGCAATATTTTTGTGTGGCAATATGGTATCATCACAGAGTGCCAAGTATAGATATTTCACTGGATAATTATTAATATGATGAATACAAATTAAAGGGCCACTGTGTAAAATGGGTTGAAAACAGTGACATCAGTGGTCAAATTCTAGATTGCAGGGCTCACTCGCTCACCCCTCCCGTCTGGTAAATGATGGTGGCCTCGTAGGGACAAAAAGCCTTGCGCAGACATGAGTTTTTCAGGAGTAGGTCTATCTAGTGACGAGGTGAATGTTTTTTTAGAAATCTTAACCATGTTACGATATTGTAATGAATCCCTCACGAGCAGGAGACCAGAGTAGCCTTCTGGAAAAAGGCCAGTTTATTTGAGCACTCCAAAAACTGGTAACACTCCAGGGGGTAAAAGACTCCGTCCCAAACTCTGACTCTTCTAGCGTAACAGACACACTTACTGTAATACACACATCTCGTTTACAGTACCGAGTGGGGACCCCTCCCCTCTCTGCTCCGCCAATTTCCAGCCCGCACACTGACTGACAGCGTAGCCAGTAAACAGAGCTCAGCTGTTTATTTAGCCTAGCAATATCTCCGGACTATAGTAGCTGCAATGGATGACTTTGAACATGATTTCCTTGCAGATGACGTTCGGGTTCATTCTCTCCTGTTGCGTAGTAAGTGTGGTCCATTCGCAAACTTTATAACTAAAAAAACTTCCACTACTCTCTATCGACGAACTACTAACACTCTCTGCTGTTTCCTCCTCCTTCTTCCTTCCTTCCGCTGTCTTCGTTGGTTCATTTATACACGCGAAACGCGTTCTCTGGCTGGCTGGATTGTCTGCACGGGCTGCCGTACATACATGGCGGCGCAAGATGGCGACCTCTCTAAAGCAAGGCCCTTGCTATATATATATATATAAAAGCATAATTATAAGGCTATGAAAACCAAACGAATTTTATTTTATAGCAATTATACACTTATATAAACATATTAATGGGTAGAATATTCAGATTCAGATTTGACAATAAACCATGCCAAATATTACACACTGACCCTTTAAACTTTAGGTAACCTACTAGAATAATCAATTGCTTTTTCAACCATTAGATACATTTTGCAGCTGTTTTCCTTTGGGGACATAATTTACATTTGAACAAAGTTATAAATCGCATTTCATCGCTATACTCAGCATACAGCAACATATTTAAAATTCTAATGATATTATATTGTGACTTAAGACTTATGATAATATAGTGTCATGGATCCTCCAGTGGTTCCCACCCCTAGTCAACAATAACGTGGAAATGCTGGAGGTTGTGCATTTCTGTGCAAGCATACATGCTCTTTACTGATGTATAGCTGTGTCTGAAAGCAGTGTTAATTTTGGCAGCAATTTTAAATTTAGTTTTAGTCTTGAGATGAAAATGCTTATTAGTGTTAGTCCCATTTTAGTAATTTTCATCCTTCATAGTTTTAGTTTAGTTTTAGTCGACGAAAATTCATGACATTTTGGACAACTTTTAATCATAATGTTTCCGCCTTTTGTCATCTTTAAACTAACCCAGTGAGGCTAATGTCTCGAATTAGAATCAAGGTGACAGGTTGTGGAATGTAGACACACTGCAGCTACAAATAATTTATACACTCTCACAAATTTGAATTTCTTCAGCAGTGTTTGGGCGGTTTAAGGGGTGATTTACGAGCACACACAAAGCTCAACATCTTTCTATTTATAATCTCAAAAACTCTGACACCACAAATCTGAGACAATAAGGGTGCGTTCAGAATCACATACTTTTTGTTTTTACTTCTCATAGGTGCTGCAGCTGCCCTTAAAAAGTAGTACTGTTGCATGCATAATGCTCACAATCAGGACACACTACTGTCTCATAACATCATGGCCTGAACTTTGACCCTCTTGCTTTTATATCCGTTACCTTGGAGATGAAATGAACGCCACTTACTTTGCAGTGTGTGTTGTTTAACTTTGAAGTTCTAACATATCATATTTGTGACAGTTTCTGAAACGATAAATATTCCTATCATCACTATTCGACAAGTCATCAGTTACTTAACTGCGCTGTCATCTGTTACTGCGACTTCTGACTGCTGTCAATTTGCTGTCAAACAGCTTTGAAGCTGTCATCTGTTCGCAGCTCAGTCGATGTGACATATCGTGGTTCAGAACTGCCAGAGAAGCATGTTGCCTTGCACACTGCAAAATCGGACCAGTTGTAGTAGAACATCCTGGTATTTTTGGCATACTGCATTTGACACACTATATACTGGGACACACTAACTGTTTTTCTGGCTTACTATACAGTGTGGTAGTATACTGGAACGCACAGTTGGATTTGAACCCAGGTTTGTTGTACTCTGACTCTGACTCATCCATCTCACTGTTGAGAAGCAGAAAAATAACTTAATTAAAGCCTGAATTCTTTCTTAATCTGCAACATGTTAGTCTGGAGGTTTAGACTTGTGTCCACTCACAGAGTCGGTGATTCAAACTAAACTTTTAGCTCAGTCAGAGAAAACTCTGAGTTCAGACTGCTGACTTACAGCACAGCTACGCTCACAGCTAACTGCCTGTCAAACACCTTTAGGCCATAAACCATCTCGAGTGAAGTCCTGCGGGGATCAGCATTCTGGCGCAGACTATTTACTGGAGTTTACCAATCTGTCGCTCATGCGGCATTTAAAGATAATTATAAGCACGGCTGTTCTCAGCTTTCAACGTCCGATAGTCCACCACTAACATTTTTGACACGTCTCGTCTCATCAACGAAAGTGAGACATAGATTTCGACTCGTTTATTTTTAGCTCGTCATCGTCTCATTTTTTCATGGAAAAAAAGGTTGTTGATGGAAAAATTGTCATCATAGTTTTAATCAACAAGATTAATACTGTCTGAAAGCTGACTTTTCACAAGGTAATTTGGCTGCAAAATGGTTTCTTATTTTTCACTATTAGCCGAAGCACTATAGCAATTAATGTTTTCAGTACAGCCAGTAGATATCTGAAGTGTTGGCGGACTGTCAGTGATTCTATTTAATTGCTTTGCATTTTGAAGTATCGCATTAGAAAAGTTGAAAGCCTGAGATTTTTGCTCCCAGAGATTAGTTTCAGGTGTGCTTAGATTTTTATATTTTATTGGCTAATTTCATCACAGCAACTTCTACAGTTCAGTAGTTGCAGGAAAGTTCTCTCCCTCTGACAGCTACCTCAGGGTCTCTCTGCAGGACTGTCAGGGATCATTCTCTCCTTCAACACATGACAGTGTAACATCAGCTACTGTAGGTTGTAATATTCCCTCCTCTAATATCTCACTGACTGTCACATGGCCGCCTCCATCATTAGTCACTGACTGCTTTGCTTTAGAGAGACAATTTCAGCATCCGACCTCGTGTCAGATCACTTCCTCTCAGCTCTGCTCTGAGGACACGTCATTGGCAGCTGTACAGTTAAAACGTTGTAACATCCTCTATCCCAGCTGATACTGCTGATTTATTTTTTGCTTATTTCTGACAGTAAAACTTACTGCTCTGCTCTGCCATGTGAAATTCTTTTTTTTTACTCTTTGGTAGTATTTTTGTGAATGACACACACCCACACACTCAGGAACAGGTAGACTTACATGACTATTTTGGGGTTTTGGTTTGTGTTAATGGTGAAATCTCATGAATGCACGCCTCCTCATGAACAGGTGGTACTCATCAGGCTCAGCTGAGCCACTAACAACAAGTTTGGGCAGTTAAAATAATTCTCAACACTTATCTGAGCCTCAGAGGATAAAGTAAGAGAGGTTTAGGATAAAGACACAAAAATATTCTTGCTGGAGGCTGTTGATCAAATTATCCAAGCTCAGAATAGCACACTTTGAAATCTGTTTTCAGTTGTATTGGACTGTCATTTATATTTGTATATATATGTCCCAGATAAGCATTGTAAGGCTTGTTGAGTTGCACACTGCACTGCAGAATATGTGCAAAAATGAAGCTGTGTTAAAAAAGGATGCAGTAAACTCACCATCGTCCTGAGAACGCACTTTATTATTTTCCCCAACAACAAATCTGTGTTTAAAACAGTAGCGATGGTGACTGTACTTATTATGAAGGTATTTTTTAATGTCAGAAACACCACTGAGAGTGAAACTTGTGTTTTGGATGTTATTGTCATACTGTCGGTGATGTGTCAGTGTTTATGTTCCGGTGCTCTGCACAGATCTGACACCTGTCCACCGACCTGCCCGTCATCATGCCCGTCTCTCTTAAGCTCTGTGAGCAGTTGTGTCCCGGCAAAGTCCGTGGGGTGGCACAGAGGTCCCTGAGGACCAAACCATATATTTTCAGTCTCATAAAATACAGGAATAGTAGGATATTACTACAGACATTCCTGTAATGTCTGCTATGACATATGTCGCTGACGATGATGCTTTACTGTCCTCAGGATGTGCCGTGTTTTTTTCCTCCCTAATCATGCTGCATTGTAATAACGTGATCGTGCCACTCATTGATACTGTATTAACTCATTTCGATGATGACTCATTGATGCTTTACTGTCCTACTGTACTGCTTTGGGTGATTTTTGCTTTTACTGGTAGGACAGCTAAGATTGACAGGAGAGGTGGGAGAAGGAGAAAGAGGGCCACAGTTTGGGATCAAACCTTGGCCGCTGCAGAGGACTCAGCCTATATGGGGCACACACTCTACCAAGTGACCTTGAGGTCGCCCTGGCTGCCGTTTTCTTACCGTTTTCATCATAGATCTTGTGCAAAACAAGATCAAGATTTGTTTACAGGCTCAATATGTGAAAAATTAACTTTAAAGATTTCACCATTAAAGTTATTCCATATCTTTGTAAAATTTTTAAGGATTATCACAAATCACAATCACGCATCACATTTGAATTACTGGTCACTGAGTAGTAGTGCTGCATGATTTGATAAAAATGTGCGATTGCGATTATGGTGGACAATATCGCGATTTGCGATTGCGATTGCAATATAATTACAATAAAATATAATAAATAAATGGTATCATGACTCTTTGCTTGATTCAGTGTTTCCCCTACATTATATCGGGGGGCACTGACCTGACATAGTTATTGTTATGGACAGACAGTGTGTCAATGACCATCAACAGACTGAGCACAGTCAAACACGCTGCTTGCACAGCAGCGCAGCACGGAACTGTACACACAGCGGAGCGAGCCTGTGTTGCGTTCAGGCGTTGTCACATAAATGACAAATTCCAGCACGCCATAGCACAACACAGCAGCATGTCAAGTGGGCCGAAACCGAGCAAAATTGCTCAATTTTTCATTTGTTATGGAGTCCATGATTCCCCTGTGACACTTACAATTGTTTGCTTAACTGTGCTTGGATGTTGTTTTATGAGGCTCTGGCGGCTTTCAGTTGTCTCTTTGTCTTTGACGTTACACGGCTCAGCTTTCTTTCGCATGCACTCTTCCTACTTTTCCTTGTGCTGTGCCGTCTCAAGTGTTGATATAGATTGGTCACGTTGCCATGGGACGTGGCGGCTTTAACTTTTAAACTTTTACACAGCACGTCTTTCAGGTACGGCGACCTTGGACAGAAAGACGTGCTGTGTAAACGTTTAAAAGTTAAAGTCGCCACGTCCCACGGCAACACAACCAATCTATATCAGCACTTGAGACGGGACGTGGCGACCTTAACTTTTAAACTTTTACACAGCACGTCTTTCTGTTCAACGTCGCCGTACCTGAATCCAAAGTATCGCAGTATAATAGACTTTTTTGACACCAACTCAGCCTGTACATGGTTGTGCTCATGCTCTTCTTCAGCGTCTGTGTTGGTCACTGTTGCAAACCGGCTGCACGCACCAGGATAGCTTGTGGGCGTGATGTCAATGTCAACAAACTCCACACACTACAGGAGAGGCAGTCACCTTCACAGGCACACACGTTAACATTTATTTACATTAAATCGCAAATGGCAGCCTTTTATGCGGTTATGTAATCGCATAGCCTGACATCGCGATTGCGATTAGATTAATCGTGCAGCACTACTGAGTAGATGATTTTGGTCCTCTCTATGATCAACTTAAGTGACATTTGTTTAATGTTTTGTACACAGACCGTATATAAAGATACATATACATTCTGTGTTTTCAGACAAAAGAAAAAATGAAAGAAAAAAGGAAATACCACCTAAGGGCAGCAAAAAGAAACACACCTTGATTCTGCAGAGACAGAAGCTTTACTTAATGAAGTTTCTTATTTTCAAGTGTGAGCAGCGGGGTCATCAGTCGGAAGGGTGCAAAACACGGCAAGAGATCACCGTCGTGCAATGAATGCTGTGTGTGCAGAAGAAAGAACTCGCAGTGAAATATATATATAAAAAAGGATTTCATGTGAAAATGGGTGCCAGGCGTACTATTACAGCTACAGGAGGGGGCCAAGAAACTGTCAAAACAACAGACATGGATGAACGCATTGGAGCCATCATTGGAGAGGGTTCTCTGTCGGGGGTGCAGTCTGATATTCCATGGACAGTGACCTACCACAGCAAGGAAATATCCCGTCAGCATGCCCAGGATCAACTCACAAGATCTGATGATAATGGCAAGCATCAATACAAATATGTAATGTTCATAAGGAATTAATTTAAGCTGATTGGTTCATTTGATTATGGTTTAATTAATGAATGATAGGCCTATTTACACTTATAAAAACAAAACTACCTATAAATAAGGTCTAAAGCTGCTATGATACAAACAAAGGCTTAAAATTTCAGGAAAGTGCTGTTATTAGTTCAGTTTATTGAAAGATTTAAAGCAAATACTCTTATAGATTTAATTAATACTTTAATAGTGTAATGAAACAACTTACCACCTAGAGGTGTTCTGGGCACGTCCCACCGGTAGGAGGCCCCAGGGCAGATCCAGGAGGGACTACATATTTTGTCTGGCCTGGGAATGCCTCAGGAAGCACCAGAAAGTGTTGCTGGGGAGACGGACTTTTGGAATACTTTGTTCAGCCTGCTGCCCCCGCGACCTGGCTTCGGATAAGCAGTTAAAAATGGAATGGAATGGAGCCGCCTCTAAAACATCTGATTTACCTTTAAATAAATAAAAATAAAATAAAGAATATTCAGGTGGCACGGTCGTACAGTGGTGAGCACTGTAAGAGGGTTCCAGGTTTGAACACTGCTGCCACATCACTTAAAGCAACACTTACCTTTCTGGAAATTTTACGATTTTCTTTGTTTAGGTTTAAATGCTTTTAATAAGCTGATGGCACACTAAAATTTAAGTGAATTCCACCAGAGATAAAAACTCATAATTATACCATTCTTATACGGTTCTAAGAAAACTCCGACCAATCATTGCATTCAGACCGAATGCAATGATTGGCCGGGCGTTCTGTCCGACTGACGTAACCGCTCACGTAACATGAGCTAAAAGGGACGAGATGGTTGCAGAGTTTGCTGAACAGGTATTTTTAGTTTGCCTCTAATGTAACAGAGGCTATAACGTTATATAGTACAGGCCAAAAGTTTGGACACACCTTCTCATTCAATGCGTTTTCTTTATTTTCATGACTATTTACATTGTAGATTCTCACTGAAGGCATCAAAACTATGAATGAACACATGTGGAGTTATGTACTTAACAAAAAAAGGTGAAATAACTGAAAACATGTTTTATATTCTAGTTTCTTCAAAATAGCCACCCTTTGCTCTGATTACTGCTTTGCACACTCTTGGCATTCTCTCCATGAGCTTCAAGAGGTAGTCACCTGAAATGGTTTTCCAACAGTCTTGAAGGAGTTCCCAGAGGTGTTTAGCACTTGTTGGCCCCTTTGCCTTCACTCTGCAGTCCAGCTCACCCCAAACCATCTCGATTGGGTTCAGGTCCGGTGACTGTGGAGGCCAGGTCATCTGCCGCAGCACTCCATCACTCTCCTTCTTGGTCAAATAGCCCTTACACAGCCTGGAGGTGTGTTTGGGGTCATTGTCCTGTTGAAAAATAAATGATCGTCCAACTAAACGCAAACCGGATGGGATGGCATGTCGCTGCAGGATGCTGTGGTAGCCATGCTGGTTCAGTGTGCCTTCAATTTTGAATAAATCCCCAACAGTGTCACCAGCAAAACACCCCCACACCATCACACCTCCTCTTCCATGCTTCACAGTGGGAACCAGGCATGTGGAATCCATCTGTTCACCTTTTCTGCGTCTCACAAAGACACGGCGGTTGGAACCAAAGATCTCAAATTTGGACTCATCAGACCAAAGCACAGATTTCCACTGGTCTAATGTCCATTCCTTGTGTTTCTTGGCCCAAACAAATCTCTTCTGCTTGTTTCCTCTCCTTAGCAGTGGTTTCCTAGCAGCTATTTGATCATGAAGGCCTGATTGGCGCAGTCTCCTCTTAACAGTTGTTCTAGAGATGGGTCTGCTGCTAGAACTCTGTGTGGCATTCATCTGGTCTCTGATCTGAGCTGCTGTTAACTTGCGATTTCTGAGGCTGGTGACTCGGATGAACTTATCCTCAGAAGCAGAGGTGACTCTTGGTCTTCCTTTCCTGGGTCGGTCCTCATGTGTGCCAGTTTCGTTGTAGCGCTTGATGGTTTTTGCGACTCCACTTGGGGACACATTTGAAGTTTTCGCAATTTTCCGGACTGACTGACCTTCATTTCTTAAAGTAATGATGGCCACTCGTTTTTCTTTAGTTAGCTGATTGGTTCTTGCCATAATATGAATTTTAACAGTTGTCCAATAGGGCTGTCGGCTGTGTATTAACCTGACTTCTGCACAACACAACTGATGGTCCCAACCCCATTGATAAAGCAAGAAATTCCACTAATTAACCCTGATAAGGCACACCTGTGAAGTGGAAACCATTTCAGGTGACTACCTCTTGAAGCTCATCGAGAGAATGCCAAGAGTGTGCAAAGCCGTAATCAGAGCAAAGGGTGGCTATTTTGAAGAAACTAGAATATAAAACATGTTTTCAGTTATTTCACCTTTTTTTGTTAAGTACATAACTCCACATGTGTTCATTCATAGTTTTGATACCTTCAGTGAGAATCTACAATGTAAATAGTCATGAAAATAAAGAAAACGCATTGAATGAGAAGGTGTGTCCAAACTTTTGGCCTGTACTGTATATGACAGCACAGCATCCAGTTGCTAATGGCTAATGTTAGCCTACTGTAGCGTAGCCTCTGAAACATTAACGATATCTTCCTTGTGCGTTTCCACTTACTAGTAATGTTAACGCTACTATCTAACGTTAGCACTGTAACCTTATTCTAAAACTCATCAGTCATCACTGACTCAGGTTGAGTTTTAAAACTCCAGGGTTGTGTTTGACTGTCTTGGTTGTAACGTTACACTTGCTCTCCTCTTCCGCGTATCTAACGTTACCTTGCCAACGCGCCTACGTCTATCATAGACATAATGAGGATGTAATGGAGGAGGGGGGGTAGGCCTTTGGAAGCAGGCAGAGTTGCGGGAGGAGGGGGATGGGACTTTGGAGGTGTATTACAGAGTTTGGACATATCCTGTGTGTATATTTTAGGGCCTATATTCTGCATTTTCGCTGTGCATTATATATTGTTTATATGCACAGTTACAACAGTCACTGTGTTGACTAATGAGCCGAGTGTATTATCACCAGATTGTCTGTACTGATGTGTCATTTTCATATGATAGATGCGTCTAATATGTACAGTACAGGCCAAAAGTTTGGACACACCTTCTCATTCAATGCGTTTTCTTTATTTTCATGACTATTTACATTGTAGATTCTCACTGAAGGCATCAAAACTATGAATGAACACATGTGGAGTTATGTACTTAACAAAAAAAGGTGAAATAACTGAAAACATGTTTTATATTCTAGTTTCTTCAAAATAGCCACCCTTTGCTCTGATTACTGCTTTGCACACTCTTGGCATTCTCTCCATGAGCTTCAAGAGGTAGTCACCTGAAATGGTTTCCACTTCATAGGTGTACCTTATCAGGGTTAATTAGTGGAATTTCTTGCTTTATCAATGGGGTTGGGACCATCAGTTGTGTTGTGCAGAAGTCAGGTTAATACACAGCCGACAGCCCTATTGGACAACTGTTAAAATTCATATTATGGCAAGAACCAATCAGCTAACTAAAGAAAAATGAGTGGCCATCATTACTTTAAAAAATGAAGGTCAGTCAGTCCGGAAAATTGCAAAAACTTTAAATGTGTCCCCAAGTGGAGTCGCAAAAACCATCAAGCGCTACAACCAAACTGGCACACATGAGGACCGACCCAGGAAAGGAAGACCAAGAGTCACCTCTGCTTCTGAGGATAAGTTCATCCGAGTCACCAGCCTCAGAAATGGCAAGTTAACAGCAGCTCAGATCAGAGACCAGATGAATGCCACACAGAGTTCTAGCAGCAGACCCATCTCTAGAACAACTGTTAAGAGGAGACTGCGTGAATCAGGCCTTCATGGTCAAATAGCTGCTAGGAAACCACTGCTAAGGAGAGGCAACAAGCAGAAGAGATTTGTTTGGGCCAAGAAACACAAGGAATGGACATTAGACCAGTGGAAATCTGTGATTTGGTCTGATGAGTCCAAATTTGAGATCTTTGGTTCCAACCGCCGTGTCTTTGTGAGACGCAGAAAAGGTGAACAGATGGATTCCACATGCCTGGTTCCCACTGTGAAGCATGGAGGAGGAGGTGTGATGGTGTGGGGGTGTTTTGCTGGTGACACTGTTGGGGATTTATTCAAAATTGAAGGCACACTGAACCAGCATGGCTACCACAGCATCCTGCAGCGACATGCCATCCCATCCGGTTTGCGTTTATTTGGACGATCATTTATTTTTCAACAGGACAATGACCCCAAACACACCTCCAGGCTGTGTAAGGGCTATTTGACCAAGAAGGAGAGTGATGGAGTGCTGCGACAGATGACCTGGCCTCCACAGTCACCGGACCTGAACCCAATCGAGATGGTTTGGGGTGAGCTGGACCGCAGAGTGAAGGCAAAGGGGCCAACAAGTGCTAAACACCTCTGGGAACTCCTTCAAGACTGTTGGAAAACCATTTCAGGTGACTACCTCTTGAAGCTCATGGAGAGAATGCCAAGAGTGTGCAAAGCAGTAATCAGAGCAAAGGGTGGCTATTTTGAAGAAACTAGAATATAAAACATGTTTTCAGTTATTTCACCTTTTTTTGTTAAGTACATAACTCCACATGTGTTCATTCATAGTTTTGATGCCTTCAGTGAGAATCTACAATGTAAATAGTCATGAAAATAAAGAAAACACATTGAATGAGAAGATGTGTCCAAACTTTTGGCCTGTACTGTATGTATGCATTTATTTATCCAATATATTGTATGTATTTAATCCAAGGGAACCGATAAGGACTGGGTGCTCTGTCAGGTGACCTGGTATTTAGACGTGTGTCTGAATTATATTTTTGTCTGAAGAAGTGCTTGATGCTTTAAATGTCACCTGGCGGTAATTATATGTCCATGGGAGCATCATTTAGTGTGCCGGCTCTATTATTATTTTGTCTTTCACATGTGCTTCTTCCAAAGTTTGCATGGAAATTTGACTAATGTGAGATAAAGAAGACCAAGATCTTCTTCTTCATTCATCATTTTAACAAACAGAATTCTGTCCCTGACTGTGAGGAAATCATCTTTTTGTTCTGTGTTTTTTTTCGAGGAACATTTGAAATGGGCTACTGACTTCAAGTATTAATATTATTTTTTCATTTACATGTTTATTAAGAGATCTCAGAGTGTGTTACTGCTGCGTTTCACTCTCACACCACAGACACAGCAGTCTAAACAATCCCGGAGCCACCGCTGACCTAAATTATGCCAAAGTTTCTGATACGATTTTTAAGGACAACATAATTTCCTTGTCATAAAAACTGTGTTCCTCACAGGCCATTGACACCACAGCATGAATATGGAGGCGCAACATGCGAAACAAATGAAAACAACACTGCTGGAGATGTTTTGGATGAGTTTTTCTAAAGAGTAAAGGCAAAGAAAAATCAAACTGCTGTCCACTGAAGAGGAATTCTAATTTAGTATCAAACATTTTTTTTAAACTAAAACTAAAGCCTTGTACTTCATGACAAACGTGTGGATACAGGATTTTGAACAGGTTGCAGAACAGGAGGAATTAAGCTTAAAATTGTTGAAAAACGTTTTGCTTTGATATGATTTGAGTTTTGTCGATCACTAACTACCAAGGGATTATCTCCAGGTCTGAATAGTGAAGCTGAGGCGCCTGCATTCTTTCTGATGTCCAGCAGGGGGCGACTCCACTGGTTGCATAACGAAGGCAGATTGTATAGAAGTCCATGAGAAAATGATCCTACTTCTCACTTGATTTATTACTTCAGTTATAATTTTCCTAATGAGTGTATGGTCTGACTTGCTAGTTTCAGGTCTTCTTCAACACAGGGTAATGTTCATTTTCTAAATAATGGTCCCATTTAGTGTAAAATAGACGATAAAGCAGGGTATTTGTTACGGCGTTACCACCGTGGAGTCCTCGGGCACCACCCTCTCTTCCAAATATGGTCACTTCTGGCTCCAAAAAAGCAAGATGCTGACTAGGGGTGTGCGATATCGTCTCCTTAATGATAATACCGGTACAATTTTTAAGATGATATGAAAAATTCATATTGTGATACTTATGATTTTTTGTATTGGTGACATATTGACATCGTACTGAAAGCAAAATTATTACCAACTCTGCGGTGGTTCCAAAAAGAGGAGCAGCTTCAGTAGTGTGGAATAAACTGTGGCGTGTTGTACTATTAAGAATATTATTAGCACAAAAATACTCGAAATATCGTGATATTATTTTAGGGCCGTATTGCCCACCCCTAATGGCGATGGCCAAAATGCCAAACTGAAGCCTACAGAATGGTAGTCCTAGGTGGCTACGTCCACTTCTTTGATACAGTCTAATTACCTCCTCCATTCAGCAGTCTGCTGAAGTACAACTGGTTGCAGGCATGACCTCAATTCTGTCTCTATCAGTCTTCTGTCTCCCAACTGGGGTACATTGTTTGCCTTTGTGCCATGTGGAGGCACTTGCAGGTTAATATCTGTCCTCATATCATCTCCTCTGTGGCTGTGTTTTTGCCGCAGGACATGCATTTTTCTGCAGGAACATTCAGTATGTTGTGTTCAAAAGAGGAAAGCTGAAACCTGTTTAGTCGAGTCAAAGGTGATGCACTAAATAAATTAAAAGGTTCCAACTGCAATAAACAGATGGATAAATATCATCATTAAAGGAATAGTTCAATGATTTGCTTAAATTGCTTAATGCCTTTAGTTAGTGCAAATAAGATCAGAAGAATGAAGTCAGTCTCATGTCTCTGAGTGTTTTTAGCATGAGTGGAGACATGGTGAAACAGCTAGCCTGGCTCTTTCTAACATGATTGACTAAATTAACATTATATTTATTAAACAGTCGGGGGAGTTACTTGTTGAGCTTTTTCTGACTAAGTGGTACCTTACCTGAACTAATATCAAAACCGGAATTGTGTCTAATAGTTGGAGTTTCCCTCTTTGGAGCAGCCGTCTTGTACAAAAGGATCAAAGCAGACAATACTATTTGATGTCCTCTCCCTATGTCTTGGCATCCATTATTCAGATCATGTAGCCATACTTTCTGCAAGTCCAGCTTGTTGAATAGAAATCTGTGAAATATAACACCAGACTTAGCTGTTAACCCTTTGAAACCTGAGCAAATTGGCAAATCATAGGAATAAGGCAATGAGCAATGAAAGAAGAAATGACCCAAAAATTGGCAAGAAAGTAGAAAAAAGAGAAAATAAAAAACGAGAATTATTTTTATAAAACGAAGGGAAAAAGGAAAGAAAGTTAAATACAAATAAACACAAAAATGACCCAGAAAAAGAGCTTAAAAAACTATAATAAATCTGTCACGTAATTTTAAATGTATGATAATGATTAATATGAATATTGTTTTTTTTCCTAGCTTTTTCCCCCTAGGTTTTTAAAAAAATATATATATATTTTTTTGCAATTTGTTGAACATTCCTTACCAAGTTGGTCTTTGCCTTTTTCCCCATGTTATTCAAAGAAATCACAGCAATTTGCTCAGGGTTCAAAGGTTTGAACACTTGCGAAAGGCGTCTGAGAGCAGCACAAGAAAAATGAAGTTGCTCCAGGTTTCAAAGGGTCAATCAGTGTAGGAAATTTAAAAGTACTTTTAATCTTAAAGGACATTTTTGGTCCATTTTTGCCATTTGTCCCCACTAATTTTTGATGCTGTTCTTAATCTTAAAGGTTTTGGAAGCATTTGAATATGAAAGCAACCGCACTGTTGCATTAGTTGCTGGTAGCTGCTGCCTTAAGGCTCATTCATACTCCCTTTACCTATGAAAATAGATACGTCCATTTCAAATGCTGTAAACGTCATTGCCCTCATACTTTCATGCATCTATTCTAATAGATGGCACAAGAGAGCAGAGCCAAAAGTTTTACATATCAGCAAACGAGGTGCTGGTAGAGAAGGTTGTAATATTGTACCTTTGAACAGAGGCAGCACTGTAGACAATGGTGGTCTGTGCAACCATTATAAACATCCCAACACATGGACAGGGAGTTCTTTTCATTATATTATTGATTCGTTCCATTCCGCCATTATTTAAATGCCTTCGTTGTTGCCTATGGTTGTCTGTCACTTGAACTACACTACACTGCCTCCAAGATCTCCAGTGGTACTGTTCCATTTAGTTTGTATCCGTTAACTTGTAGAAAACATGCATAAATATGGATGAAATGAATGCAGAGTATGGACAGAAAGCTCTGTTCGTCTCCATCCCTGTATCTAACGTTGAGCATAAATGAGCCCTTAAATGACTTGTGTTGACCTACTGCTAGCTCTGTTACCACAGGTTGAGTAAGTAGTTAGATTAGTATTGTATTAAGCCCACTGGAAATTAACAGAATACCCTTCAAAATCTACACAGTTGCTAAAATTTTTTAGTGATTTTTTTCCCAAAGATATTTGTTTTTGTTAATAAGCAATGATTAAACTAATTATTCCCACCTGTGGTTCAAAATTGAGGTTAAAAGATGTGCCATTGCACATTTGCCCACTGGAGACAAAGTAAAGTTGAAAGTTGAAAGTTGAAGTCAGTGCACATGAAACCGTTCTATAGGATTAACATGAATTATTACTCACTGTGGTAATGACATGCATAAAGCAGATTCTGACGCTCTGATATTAATCTAACTGGGCTTTTAGATAAAGATCAAAGACATCAAAATCTTGCATCTGTTTCTCAGACACACACACTCATCATGCACACACACAGATCCTGCATTTCATCTGACGTTGTGAGCCACAGAGGGCCTCACACAGGAAAATTTTTTAGGAAGGGCCTAAATATGAAGTGATGCAATCTATCTGACACATCCTTCAATAGGTGTGATTGGAGAAGCTAACCATTCAGTCTTTTGCGTGCTTGAAGCCTGGCGCTCGTGCCTCTTCCTTCTCTCCCAGTGCCAGGGTGATGAGGGTGCAGCGAGCATTAAAGGGCTGCTTTGAACAAAAAGATTCAATATGAAAAGGAATGGGATATTAGGCGCCATGAAGGGATCGTGGAGCAGCAGCTCTCCCTCCCTTGAAGCTGTCATATAATTAGATAAAGGTAGACGCTCTGCTGCAAGTCCATCCCCGTTGAGAATTTCCTGCGACCCACAGGTCAGTCCACAGATAGAACGGCAGGGGGAATGCAAGATGTTTCTACCTTCATGTCAAGGTGACATCACCTCACAACAATGAGGGAAAGAAAAGAGAGGAACACTCTGAGAATATTGTATGAGTATAATTTGATGATAAAAGAAAGTGGAGGATATGAGGACATGTCTGTGAGGTAAAAGCAGACACACTGAAGTTGTCTTATCCTTTCCCACATGAAGCCAGACTGCTGCACTCTACAAGTCACAGTTTAAATTATAAGGGTTCATGCTAACCTCTATAGTATGTCGCCAGTCGCCAAATGGCTGACCGTGTTCCAGACCTGCACCCAGTGACAGTTCAGTACAGACTTGTGACCAATTTCTGAAAAGCCAATAGTGAATAACTATCTTCATGGAGTGTTGCGTTTTTCTGACATTTGCAGCCATAGACCACAGGTGCAGTTAATCCAGGTAATAGCTTTACTCAATTGAAACTATCAAATCTGTTGTTAACCATGTTAGCTGGCTCGCAGGAGAGAACAACAGCGTAAGAGAGATGTGATGGAGATGAAATCATGGAGCAACTGACCTGCTAATGTCTGGCTCCAGACTGTGTCTGAGACTGTTGTCCCTGGTCTAATCAAAGCAGCATTGAACTTGGTACTTTTAAGCAGGGATGCATGACAATGGATATTTTGCCGATATCCGTTATGCTTATATATAACAACTTGGCTGATAACCGATATCGATATATCCGCTTTTTTCCCCCACCTAATTTTAGAGCTCATCAAGTCTCTTCTGTAGTGGAATAAGCATCGTAATATGCACGCATACTTTAATTGTAACAGCCCACCAGCAGATGAAGCCATGAAATACAATACTTTTCAATGTATGTAATATTCATACATTGTGCAAAATAAGAAAAACCTTGTTGGCCAATTCTGGTAGTTCATTTTAAAGCCAATATCGGCCGATACTGATGACTTGCTGATATTATTATGCATCCCTATTTTTAAGTAACTGAATCACGTTAATACTACTGACTACCGCTTCACGTTCAGTCTGTCTGTACCAGTTGTCAGAACTTGAGAACACAGGGTTTAGACAAGATGTGGAAGTGCCGCAAAGCACCTCAAAGCCTGAAAACTGGACTGCGGAGCCCCAAGGCTGGCAATGGCATCCCGAAGCCAGCCACAGAGCTCCACAGTCACTCCGATTGCCTTCCCAGTGATTCAAAACTATAGCTGCAGCTCTGATCTTCCTTGATAGTTCTGGCGTTTGGTCTGTTTTCTTTTCCATGTTAAAATAGTAATAGCCTAGTACTATTTGCAAGACAAGCACACACACGAGCAGACATACAGACAGAGACATAAGATAAGCTCTATGTGTGATTAGAAACGAGTAGTGGAGAAGAATTGTATTTTAAGCCTTTTTTAGGTAGGAGTTGTGCAAATTTGCAGGAAAGCCCAATCAGTCTTTTTTCAGCATTGGCAGTATAAAAACAAAATCGGGGAGTGCAGCAAAATGCCGCCTACCTACTTTTGTTTATATAGAATGCGCCTTTTTCGGGGCAATGGGGGGCGTGAGCAAGTAACAAAACATATAGCTCAGTGATATGGGAGGGAAGCCACGGCTGGTCAGTCCTTCGGCAATTCTCTCATAAGTCGGCCCGTTCTGCTCTAACGGTCATCTGACGGTTAATGGCCTCTTCGTTTGCGAGGGCAAGGAGGGCGCGCAATTCCTTGTCTCCCCAGTTGCTCAGCTTTACAGTGTGTGTCAGGTTTGCGTTTCCCTCTTGCTACTAGCTGCTCGCTAATTCCTGCTACTAGCTGTTTCCTGTTTATCCACCGCCAGTGGGTCACACGTGCGGCATCATCAGCAGCTCCTCCCACAAGTCATCAACAGCCCCTCGCGTGGCAGAAGGCCGCCTCGGTCTGTTTAAACTAAAAGGGTTCCACCAATATGACTACCCTACGAGGCGGAAAATTGGGCACCTCAGATCAACTCGCCAATCCAGTTCTGTGTGTCTAAACACTCACAGCACAACATTTGGCAACATCGGGCAGTGTAAAAGGGGCTTTAGTCTCCTATGTCACCCCAGCAGCTTGTTCAAAAATTCAATTTTTGTTATTGCAGAGAAAGTAAATTACAAAAAAAGGTACCACTAGGTTCTGGTACTGAATTTCAGGTATAAGAACTTTTATTTGTTTAAATGTGAATGGGGTTTCCCACACATTCATTTATTTGTGGTTGCCCACCATGACAACAACATCTGCTGCCAAGTATTGATTTACCATTTTTGATTTGGTTTGTGTGTGTTTTTCTGTTTTTTGGGAGCTGAATCGTTCATTAGGAGCACTAGTGGAATAAATACCATTTGGTTTTTCAGTGCACTGGAAATGCAGAGCATGCTCTGGGCACAGATGGAGCAGCAGATCGCTAGGCGCAGTGAAAGTGAAACTTAACTGTTTATTGCACTGGCTCCATGAGTTTACAGCTGCTCCTTTCATCCATTGATCTGATCTGATCAACTCTGATTAGATCAACTGATGAATTATCCACCGGCAGCTCAAACTCCACAAACTACTGCTGGGGAGAAAAAGAGCTCATGAAGAGACTCACAAAAACCTCTGAATTTATAGAAAGGACACAGAATGATACAAAGGGAGACACACACACCCATACATTGTGGACTTACAGCTGTGAGTCATCTTTCTCAGCTATGAACATTATTATATCTAAGTACCATTCCAGACGTGTGCAGAAGAGTGGCACTAACTCCATTCAAGCCAAGATTTAACTTTCTAACAGGGCAGTAATAGGCCCCATTTGTCTCTCTGAGAAAGGAAGTAGAAAAAAAGACGTTAAAAAGTAATATTAATAATGATGATAAAAAAGAGCAGATGAGCTGTTGAAAGCTCTATTTGCACTGTTTTCTAAAGGAGATGTATTTTATTCACAAGTTTCTGTCTTGTTTTCTTTTTCCTTGAATTGTTGACTTAAAGGTCGCCGTCCTACGATTAATTTTATTTATGATAAAGACTATTTATTTCCATATGAGTGCTGTTTAAGTTCAATACAAATTCAAGTCGACCATAAATAGTGTGGAAATTATGTGAAAATGCTATGGTTGATTTTATTTGATATATGTAGGGGAGGCTGTAGGACAAGTTTAGACATGAGGTTTGGACCTTTGCTGGGAGAAACTTTTAGTAACTGGTCCTCTTTGAATTTTTATTGAATACCCCTGCTCCGTGGCATGGATTTTTTTTTATCAACCTGCCCTAACAATACAGTCAGAAGTTATTTATAACAGTCATGGTGGGAGGCAATGCGAATGAGGATGAGGAATATTTGGTTAAAAATTTCTTGACATCTGTAATCTCTCATATCTTGGCAGCTGCTGTTCTCTGAGAGCAATCGATGTAATGCTCACTGAAATATCTTTATCTAAAAATCTCAAAATGTATAAATGTTCTTTGCCTCAAGTTAGACACCCCGTATAGTTCAATCAATCCCAGAGCTTGACATGCTTTAATAAGCATAGGTGCGCATTTTCCACTCTTAAATCTTTTGCCTCATTCTGACCCAGTTTTCACAAAACGCGTGTGATATACTGACAGGCAAGCTCCTCTGCTGCACACAGAAACGCTCAGAAACTTGTAGAATTGCAGTCAATGCAGGCCTTTGGGCGATTGTTTTCTTTAGATAAGTGATGTAAAATCCTGGATATTCAGTACAGCAAACCTTGGAAATAAATCCAAAAACTACTCCAAAGCAGTCTTTCACATCACTTTTATGAGTCAGTTGAAAAGTGAACTTGAGTAACAACAAAACCCAGAACAGACAGGAAATTAACGGACTAATTCAAGATGGTACAAGGGTGCTTTGCTTAACTGCGTAGGAGGTTGAATCTGTGAAATGATGGAGCATTCATTTGAAAGTTTACCCTTGAATGAGCTTAATTTCTTCATAGTGCTGGCAGTTGTGTGCTAGGAAAAAAGCATCTCTTGTTCCCATTAAAAATGATCTGTTTTTTTTTTTATTGGTGTTTAACTAAATGATATTGTGCAGCACATTTTAGTGTTTGGTGTTGTTTGAAAGAATCTTGAAGTACAATAATTCAAAATTAGTTCTCTAAGACTATATGCATATTTCCTCTATTCATTTATTTCATAGTTTGAGGCAAATAATAATGACTCAGAAATAGTATCAATGAATTGTATTGCCCACACAGCATGTGGTCAGTGATCTGACATCTACAGAGTAAGTAATTAAATGTTGACAAAAGAAATCCACAGAGAAGTTACACAACAGGTATAGATGATGGTCAAAGTGATGCAGAAAAATGTGTGTGTGTGCATCTTTTCTTGTCCGACAAATCAATTTCCATGTCACAGTTTCCAGTATGAAAATGTTGTTAAACCATAAAAACTGAATCCAAAACATGATTTGCATTTGGTGATGCACATGACTGAACTGTTAAATGACATGTCGGTTGTTAATCAGTTTCCAAATGTGTGCTGATTTCGCCGTAAATTGACCCACAGGCTTTATAGAGTCTTACATCAGACAAAGCACAGATGAAACTAAGGCTATGTTCACATTACAGGGCTTATTGTTCTATTCCCATTATTTCCTCATGATCCTTTCTCTCTGCCTGGACTATTTATATTCATGTTTGAGGTGACTCATATCTGACATCAGTGTGAACAAGCACCGCCCTGAAACACCTCACATACAACCAATAACGTCACACACATGCCCGTTGGAGCAACAACAAAAACGTCACATTTGCGAAACAGGCATTTTGGGAAAAAAATGAATGATATTGGCTTCATCTCTCGAATGTTCACCATAGTGGGAAGCTCTGATGAGACATCTGTGTAATAACTAGCCATATATAATCCTGTTTAAGACAGTGTTTAATGGCCCTTCGGTGCAACAGGTGTTTGTTTTTGGGGTAACGGAAGGAGCGGTTTCAAACCTTAGCATGTCTAGCTATGTTCCAATATCTCTGTTGCTGCCTCACGGTAATGCTGTCACGGCCACGGCATGTAGGCAAACTGTCCCTGTGAGAATGTGTCTGGATGTCAAGCTGTTTTGGCTGGCGACTGGGGCAGCCAATGGCAGCAGCAGTACAGCTACAAAGAACCTCTCTGACACTGTATATTGAGTCATCTGTGCCTTTGCAGTGAAGTATGACATAGACAATACCATGGATGTTTGGAAAAACACGATTGAATTCCAATATGACCATTTTAAGGCTTCTTTGCATTGCTAGGAAACTGCACTATTGTTCGTCATAGACGTCTGGTCGAGCCACTACTGCGTATTAACAGCAAATGAAACTCTGAACTTTTGTCCTCCTGAAATGAAATACACGGTGGGAAATGGTGAAATTAGTTTGAGGACCTTGCTGCTCAATTGTAGGTTGTTCCCTTTGACAAGGTGCAGACTTGTTGTGAGAAATAAGTCTACTGCCTCCCTAAAGAAATGAACCAGCAGTCAAACGAAAGAGCCGGACAGGGTCTGTAGTGCTCATTTTTGTTACCGACAAGTTTTGAAGTATTTTGGAAAATGAAAATGACAAGACAGACCTACAGCGTACACAAATACAAATGCTCCTATTTTCCTCTGTAGACTGTTGGCTAGCTATCATTAGCTAGAACAGGCTAACAATGTTGGCTAGCAATTATTAGCTTGAACAATCTAAGTTAGCAGTAATGACGTGAGCTCTGCAGATCCTGAAGTTTCCTGACGGTGTCTAGTCATTTCTTTTGAACACTGCAATCCACGCTGGTGCTGGTTTGTCCTTTAGGGAAGTGAAAGAGTTTTATTTGTGACATCAAGTTTGTAATTTTTTTGAAGGGAACAACCTTCTATTGAGCCGCAAGGTCCTAAAACTAATTTCACCATTTTCCACTTTAGTTTCGGAGGACATGAAGTTCATCATTTCTGGACTGGGAGTTTATGTGGAACAAAGATGTCGTTTCTTAGCAACCAAAAGATGCCTTGAGGGGCTGTACACATGCCACATTCAAACACCAGAGTGACGCCGTTGCAGCGTGCACGCATTCCCAATAGCCCATTTTTCAGGTCATGACAGATAAAAACCAAGTTCAACTTTTGGAACAGAGCAGTGCACACGGCATGTCATGTGACGCAGAACCAACCAGTCACAGCTGACAGTTATCTTTCCCGTCTTCTGTAAACTTCAGTCTGTGATAAATATTGAAAAGTTGATCATTTGGGTGCAGAGCTGCCAGAGCTTTACATCTGTCACATGGACGATAGGCCTACACACTTATAAACAGCGCCTGGAAGAAGATCAGCTCTGCACTCAGGATGTCATGTAAATAGGCTATGATACAATGCTTGTTAGAGCTGCTTAGCAACCTCAGACGCAACCTGCGTCACCTCTTGAAAGCTGGCACAAAAAAGGCACAAAAGTAGCACACAGCGCTGTACCTCACATTTTCCAGATGGTTAAAGTTTAGAAACCAACCAATGGCAAATGATCGGGTATGTAATGAATTTAAGAACTATAAACATGGCTCATATCTGATTGGATAAAAATCATATATCTCCAAATTGCTCTGAAAAAATAAGAGCTAAAAAAATAGATTTTACATTTACTTGCAATGTGAACATACCGTACTCTAATAGAATTATGAAAGACTCTGTTGTGTTATGTGCCCCATTAAGCCATGCCAGTTAGCAAACATGCATCACATCAGGTCTCCAGAACTGCTTGATCAAAATTGGATGTCGTCCTCATTCATGTTAATTACATCTGAGCTTGTCAGAATGTCTGCTGTGGAAAGGAAAGACCGAGAAAAAAAGGGAGTGAAAGAAAGCCTACAGAAACAATAGGGTGCCGCTGCACCTTTGATGCTTGGTCTTCTAATAATGATCAAACGTAGACTGTACGATCTCTCACACTAGCAAGGGATTGAGAACCATGACTCCTCTCACTAAACTCACTGATCTCCCTCCTTTTGTTCTTTAAAGTTTGCCGGCTTCAGACAGCACACGGAAATAGAAAACTAAAATAAAAGTTACCCAAAATTGTTTTATGTTATTTAAAGTTAGTGGATACAAAAACACGTGTTATTTTTAGGAGAAAACCCTGACTTCAGTTGTTGCAGTGCAGCCTTACATGAGTAGGTGTTGCTTTGGGTGGTAATGTTAGACATAGATATGCACAAGAAGGAGCCAAAGAACTCCTGTGGGGAGTGTTTTCACATGGCCCTGCAAGAGGGGATCTGCTGCTGTTTTTTTTTTATCTGCTGGTTACTTTTGGCAGCTCAAGTTACTTGGTTAAGGTTCAGGAAAGTTTGCGGTCATGGTTATAAAACTTACACAGCCATGGTCCATCCACACAGGTGTCTTTTTTTAACAAAGTTTGCCTGATCAGACTCCTGCTGTGTGAGCCTGAAACAACTGATTCCCTCAGTTTCTTGTTTTGTTGCACCTGTTTTATCAGTGCTCCATTCAGCTGGTGTTATATAACAGTAGTTTTACCGAGATTTCCAGAAAAACGTTAAAAAACAAACAAACACAAATTTATGAGCCTTTCCATCCACTCCTGGTATGTGGATATTGGGAGTTTGGATAAGCAGTAGGTGGCGCTAACTCTCAAGTCAGGTGCCTCTGCAGAAGAGGGCACTACAAGATGATGTAAATGAAAGAGCCTGTCAAACCTCTAATGAAAAGATATGTATATCTGCATCCAATTCCATTTGAAGCCTGCACAACAAGCCCCTACAACCTGCGCCCACCAGTACAAGACAAACCCACCAGTTAGATTTGAACCCTGCTACAACACAACATTGCAGTGAATCAATATGAGGCCAAATGTAGGAATAATCCACTTTATAAGTCATTACACATGAAGACGTGACTCATCTTATAAGTAATAGGATGTAACCCTTACCCTTACCCTTACCCTGACCTTAAAGGCCTATCTTTCAACCAAACTTCGTAGGTGGCTGATTGTGGACTAACGTGTGGGTATGGTGGGTGAGTCATACTGTAGCTGCAGCTACTCACAAACAGGAAAACAATGGATGTATAATGATGGAAAGTGCACTGAAAATGTGAATTAAAGTTTTAAACAAATAATGCTACAGCTGTTGCTCTTGTAAGAGCACACAGCTCATTTAACATTTATTGATACACCAATTTTTCCACCCAAGAGTGAAGACCTCTTCGCGAAATCTTTTTCATTTTTGTCCTTTCTACTCTGGTTTGTTTTATGCACCAATTGAAAATGTGCATAACAACAAAGCAGAAACCTCTAAGGCTAAAAAATAATGCCAACGTGGAAGTGCCAAAAACTGCAGTTACTCTAATGGCCACTTAGGGCTGGATCCAGAAGCGGGTCAATCCCCACAGACCCCCATGTTAAAATGCTCAGTTTTACAGCAGAAATAAACATGTTCACAGCTTGGTACAAAAATTGGTTTTGGTGTCTATAGCTAATTTCCCCCTTTGTGACAATTGTACAGGGGTGAATGTTTTTTTAACTCAACTGATACAATCGGCAGGTCAGTACGGCTTCTGCAGTGATGCGGACGCTGTGCAGGTCTGTTATGGTGAAGAGGGAGCTGAGCCAGAAGGTGAAGCTTTCAATTTACTGGTCCATCTACGTCCCAACCCTCACCTATGGTCATGAGCTCTGGATAGTGACCGAAAGAATGAGATTGCGGATGCAAGCGGCAGAAATGGGTTTCCTCTGTGGGGTGGCTGGGCTCAGCCTTAGAGATAGGGTGAGGAGCTCGGACATCTGGAGGGAGCTCGGAGTAGAGCCGCTGCTCCTTCACGTCGAAAGGGGTCAGTTGAGGCATGTGACTAGGATGCCTCCTTGGCACCTCCTGCTGTAGGTGTCCTAGGCACGTCCCACTGGTAGGAGGCCCCAGGGTAGACCCAGAACACGCTAGGGGGATTACATATCTTGTCTGGCCTGGGAACCCCTTTGGGTCCCCCAGGAGGAAGTGGAAAGCGTTGCTGGGGAGAGGGACGTCTGGAGTGCTTTGCTGAGCCTGCTGCCCCCACGACCCGGCCCTGGATAAGCAGATGAAAATGGATGGATGGATGTTTACATTCTATTAAGGCTTAAAGTTTTGCATAATTAAGGGTGGGGCACTTTGAGTTACAGACTGTCTGTCAAAGTGTCCTTGGCTTCTCAGTCAGATCCACCCCTCGCTCCTCCACAGCGCCAGCCTTTCACCTAAATATATAGTCACTTCTGGCCCCAAAATAAGATGGTGACGGCTGAAATGCTGTCGGGAGTCCACAAACCAGTGGGTGACATCATAGTAGCTACGGCCATTATTTTTACAGTCTATGATAAAAACAGGTGGATGAAAATACACCTAGAATTTGGTGAAGCTCAAACCTGGTGAAGGATTGCTAATTGTTGTATCAAATCCCAGATGTGACAGACCTCTATCATTCTTGTGTCTGAAACGGTATGTAGACAGATATGTATATCTGTTATCTGTATATATAGATGGAGACCTTATTTCAATACAGCCAACAAAATCTTGTATGAAGCAGTAATGTCAGCTGAAGGTCACACTGTGCCAGGCAGCAGCCTGTTACACAACACAAGAGCCCCACATGTCTGATTCTGCTCCTTAGCTTGTTGAACAAGCTACCAAAGAAACATTAAGTGGGAGAAGTGCACTGCTAAGTGTTAGTTTGCAGGCTAGATAGCTAATTATCCACCCAGCTGCTGCACATTAAACAGTATGTAAACACTCAAATGTCTCTTTGGTTCAGTTAGATCCTTTTTCAACTACTACTGTGACCAAACTTGAATTCACCTTTACACAGCTTGCAGGTTTTGGCGAGGGCAGTACAGTGTTTTCCCCTTTGGAACCAGCACGCCCAAGACATATTGTTTACCATCTTGGTATAGTTGGATTTTTCTTTAGTCATTTATCTTCATCCATTTTCTTTTAGTTCATTTTTAAATATAGTGTGAACTAAGCCTTAAATTGGCACCAAATAACACTGAGCTGGTTGTGTTTTGGAGCGCACCCTTTTCAAATTAGTGAATGGTGTTTTGGCAACATCCCAGCATACGTAGCTCCAACCAACCTCAACCAGAGCCCAGGACTAATCAGCCAGAATAACTGAAGACATTTGTGTGAGTGTGCAGGTCCTATAGGATTAGGGAGAGAATGCCTTCATGGTTAAAGGAAAACAATATTGACTTTTGGTAGAAAAGTGGGCTTTGTGCACTGACCTTTTCACTGCAGCTTTTGCTTAGTGATAAGAAAATCACACTAGTTCTTCCTTTGGTACTGAACAGAAACTTTTTTTCTGGTAGTATATATAAATTTAACCCAGATGCTGTATGGGGTGTACCTGTTTTTCACCAGATGTTTGAGGTAAATTAGCACAGAACAGTTTAGTAGATCCTTTTAAAATTGAACTGAATTTGATGGGACAAAGACAAACTTGGCCTTCTAAACAACATCACTGAAAAAAAACCCAACAAAAACGTGTCCTTCTGTATTCCCCCCAAATGGGATATGTAATAAAGCTCAGTCAGACTTGTATTCAAGGACTTCTAAATGTGTTCATAATGTCGGTAAAAACTGAATAGGAATTATTTGAAATATTTACAAGGAAGGATTACTCTAGTGCACTTTATTATTTTGAGCATATCTCAAAAATGCTCAGAAGAAATGTAATTAAGTAAAAACTGGTGCTCTTTGTCAGAAACCATAACTATCGGGTCTCGGCTCATTTACCCTGCAGCCTTGTTCCTCCTTACTTATATTGTCTCAGAATTGAGCTCTGCTTACCATGCTCCTCTAATGGGAAATGCTCGTATAAGAGATGTATGTAAGCTGAGATACACTATATCAGCTGCCAAGGCTCAACTGTGACTCGGGAATGCTGGGAAATCCCTTGTGGATATTCAGTGCTATGCATCCCCAACCACTAACAGTGTAGTGAGTGAGGCAGGGGTTATGTCAAGCCTGCCTCCCATATGCCTCGGCCTGCCTTGGACAAAAGCAGCTGGTGGCTCCAGCTGGAGAAAGTATGAAATCTATCTGATAATAAGTAAGATAGATGCTTCAATTTGTCATTGGAAGGTACTGTTGCGAAAGCTGAATTAGGTAGCCTCCGAGTGTCCGCAGGTCCTGGCGTATTTATTTATTTTACATAATTGGAGCTCTTGTTTGCCGATACAGCGTGGTGCGCTAAATGCTGAATGGGCTGTTTTAAGGCAACAAGTTCAGTTGTTCCATTAGTGTTTGATTGCTAGTACAAAGCCCATTGTTACCAAGATTGATGTTGCACTTGGAAATTATTTTCCTGAGATAGGGGCAAGGTGTGAAACTAGGATTAGATGCTGTGTCAGTGCGGTGGTGTGTGTATTAGAGTTTAGATCACTATTTGGTGTGTGTGAGAGTGTGTGTGTGTGTGTGTGTGTGTGTGTGTGTGTGGGTAAACAGCATGTAACTGTGTGATCAAGATCGACATCAGGCCCTCCATTAACAGCAGATGCTGCTATTTAATTCAAAGCCCTTTACAGTGAATATGGGATTATGAAATGAGTGGGAACTCCCAATGAATGGGCTCTTTGCTCGCTGCTTCATGAGTTTGAATATGAGCTTATCTGCTACAGTGCAAGGCTGAATAAAAATCTCAAAATACATTATGTGTTTTGTAGAAAAGTATAAGTAAGTCGGTTTCCATGATGAGATAGTGAGAGTGATGCAGAAGTGTATGACGAAATGAAGAAAAGCCCACAGCACCATAATTTTATGCTGGGTTCAGACTTCACAATACCAGCCCGAGTAAAGCCCAATGCAGCGTCATACTTTCTTGGCTCGGATCGTGACCAACAATAAATATCGTATTCAATAATCCATTGTTTCATCTTGTGCAGTGTGTCATAGTAGACGACAGCGGACACACAGACAGACAGACAAAGTCTAGTATGTTTGATTTTCTTTTTGTCGTGCATCCCGTCACAGCTGTCACTTTGACCAATAGAATCAATCAATCAATCAATCAACCGCTTGTTCCACAATCTTGGAGCAGCGACAGCGAAGGAATGGTCATCCCATTTTTTGTATCACGACCTTGGGACTTCTAAGAGAAGCTGACCAGATGAACGCAGGGCCCTGCCACTATCGCGAATAGTTAAAATCTCGGACAGGTAGAGAGGAGCAAGGCCATTATTGGTATTAAAAACAAACAACAAAAGTTTAAAATCTATCCTAAAATGTACTGGAAGCCAGTGGAGAGATGACAGCACAGGGATAATATGTTCACGTCTGGGCGTGTTTGTTAAAAATCGGGCCGCAGCATTCTGTACAAGTTGAAGACGTGACAGGGAAGACTGGCTGAGGCCAACATAAAGTGCATTACCGTAGTCCAATCATGAGCTGATGAATACATGAATTGCCTTCTCAAGGTCCTGCCAATTGAGAAAAGGCTTCACTTTGGCCAAGAGACGGAGCTGGAAAAAGCTCGTTCTGACAACGGAACTAATCTGTTTATCAAACTTCAAACCATTGTCAAATGTTACACCAAGATTTTTTACATGTGGTTTTAAAAAGGGGGCCAGGGTGCTACAGTTTGTTACAGTAACATTAGACAAAGGTGAAGTGCCAAACAAAATACATTCAGTTTTGCTGTCATTCAGGTGCAGAAAGTTACGTGCCAGCCACTGCTTTACGTCACTAACACAATCCATTAACTTCTGAAAAGCAGTACTTTCATTGGGTTTTATTGGCAAATAAATCTGTAAATCATCTGCATAAAGATGGAAAGACAGATTGTGTTTTCTTATTATTGATTCCAAAGGTAGCAAATACAATGAAAAGAGGATAGAGCCAAGAATAGATCCCTGTGGCACCCCACAGAGTGATCTGCTGCAGTAGACACCTGTACAGCAAAAACACCGCAGCCTGTTTGATATTTCCTCTACGGACGTTACCACACAGTAAAAAGGAGAAATGTTGGCATGAAACAGCAGAGGCACTTTATCAACCTGCTGAGTACTGCCGTTAGCATCAAGCTAGCGAAGAATGTTATTTATTTATAATGAGGAGGATATAAAGGAATGAAATTTTGAAAAATAGAGGCGGGGCTTTTACTTACCTGCAGAGGCTACCAGCTTCATTAGAAACAGACTACATTAGAAACAGGCTGTTATTTATTATTCCCTCTGTATTTTTATATTTTTACTTTTAATCCACTCCCGTTTGCCCTGTTAAGCTAAATGCATCATGCCGTCATTTAAAACTCAACACTTCCTGAATTAGTTTAAAATTAAAAGACCTTCATCATTTTGGTTGAGAGAATACCTTAATTTCCTAAAAATGCTTTTATTGTGAAACATTCACAGATTCAGATTCAGTGACTTGCATAGTTTGCATGGCGTATTTCAAATGTAGCTCCGCCCATCTGGTGACACTTTTTATGTTACTACAGTAACATTTTGACTGGCACATGAACAGACACAGTGACTGAAATAATAGTAATAATAAAAATAGTTCATTTTTAAAGATTAACGATGACATCACACACGTCCTGAAAGATGACCAGCAATGATTGGTCATGGATCAATGTGTAGTGTGTCATGTCTGTCTGCCAAGTCACGGCACAATTTTATGACTCCATAATTGCTTAATGTGACATAGTGACCATTAGAACGGACAAAAATGTCGTGTAGTGTGAACCAGGCATTATGTTCCAAAACAGTAGATGGTGACACAAATGTAGGATTTTAACACCTATCCGATCCCACGCCCACAAAAATAGGAGACTGTCTGAGACTGTCGACCACATAGGGCGTTTTTACGAACAGAAATTAAGACCAGTATTTACCTTTGTTTTTAATCGCCGACTTGGTATAAAGAGCGAGAAAGTCCGCTTAGAGTGGGAGGGAGAGGAGGAGGATGGGTCAAACACACACTGGACTTTTATCCAGGAGATCAGTGTTTGCATCGCATGTGAAACCAAAAGTTAGTGTAGTTATTTTAACAACAAAACATAGTATATTGATATATGTCACATGGGTTACATAAGTTGTCCTCAGTAACAAAGTGTACTTATTTTAAGGCAAACCATGATGTTTTCCTAAACCTATCCAAGAAGTTTTGTTGCCTAAACCTAACCACATAGTTTTTGTGCAGCGGCAACAATTTTGTAGCGTTACACACATTTAAATCTGCGACAGCCGATAACGATCACATACTATAAGCTATTCTGTTGTCCAGTGGTAGGTGTGCTAATTAAGAAAACGCTCCTGAATGTCGTATTCAAAGGTATGACCATATAACTTATGTGGTCTTATGTGTTGAAAGACGTCCTGTCCCGTCCCAATCCCATTACAGAGTAAGAAAAATTCCTGCCCTGTCACAGTCCTGGAAGAATAAATCCCATCCCATTCCATTCCTTTGTTTTTTTTTCTTCTTATAAAAACCAATAAAATCAGTGTTCATCTTAGAACTGCCTATTGTTGTTGTGATTCCTGTCTCACCCACTCCTGGTCATTTTTTTCCTGTCCTGTCCCAGTCACGTGATGAACAGTGAAATTGACTCCCATCCCACGGGAATCCCACAGGAATCTGTGACCTGCAGGATTCCTGACAAAATCTCAGCCTCTATAACACAGCACTGATATTCTCTACTAGATGGTTGTAATCTCCTTTTCTTTCTGTTACTGCTTGACAGACTAATTTAACAGCACACATTGCTTTGTGATTTTTGTACAGAGGCAACATTGTATGATAAACCTTCCTTCAAATAAAGAAACGCCACAACCAGAATAGATTTGTGCTTTGCTGGTGACCTTTCAACTCAGCAAACAGTAGGAGGAGGAGTGCGCACAGGCTCCACTCTTTCTATACTCGCTTCTTCAGTCACAGCAGAATTAATGTTGAATCAAAGCCCAAGGTTTTTACACACTCTTGTGTCAAGATTTTACATAAGTGGCACTTCTTTAAGTTTTGAAAACATGTAGTAATCAGGCCATCATCAGCAGCATGTCCATCTCTACCTGACTTTACTACTCTTCTGTAGTAGAATCAACATCATATCATGCATGTATACTCTTATCGTGATGGCCCACCAGCATGGGGGAGCATGGACATGGAATACAATGCTTTTCAATGTATGTAATATTCATTCATCGTGCAAAATAAGATGAAACATGTTTGCAGATTCTGAGTCATTTTAAAGGCAATCGTGCATCCCTGAACTGTACAAGAGCCACATGAGCTGCATCGTATGCAAGTAAATTCATCTGTTTATTTAATTATAGCTCACTACGAATACAGTAAGCTTTGTTTTAAAAGCAGCAAGTAGTCACACAGTGAGAGGAATAAATCATGTGTAGAAATCAAACACTCAGTATCATTGAATCATTGCCCCCTGAATCGTAATAGAATCGAATTGTGAGGTGCCTGGGGATTCCCACCCCTAGTGTGTGTCAGTACAATCTAATGTCTAGCTCAGGGGTCAGCAACCATTACTACTAGAAGAGCCATTTGTGGTCCAAAAAATGTAATAATAAAATCTGTCTTGAGCTGCAAAATATATTTGAGCCTTATAATAAAGGTGACACAGCCTTATTAAGTCTAAATGATCAACATTACTAACAGGTCTAATCATGTTGTACCATAAGGTGGCGACTCTGCAGTAAGGTATTTATAAACAAATCTGTCTATGCACTATTGAATTCAGTGTTTTCCTCCAAGACATTTCCTTTCTGGATTTGGAATCTGCAGTTAGCTTTGCTAAGGAGACTCAAGCTGCTGCTCTTGATGTTTGGCAAAATTAAGAGAAAGGGTGCCTGGCTATAGACGGAGCTGTGACTCACATTGTAGTTGAGGAAATGTTTAGACTTTTTTTAAATTTGTTGTAGGCCTATAGGTCACACATTTTTACAATTGGATCATGTAAGAATCACTTTAGGCATTCAGCAATGATAAATGAAAATTAAAATGTTCAATAATAAACATGTATTGTTTCCATGTGGCCTAATTTTTAGTCCGAGCCACAGGGAGCCATTTGAGAGGGACTTAAGAGCCACATGCAGCTCCAGAGCCACAGGTTGCGTACCCCTGGTCTAGCTCTTTGAGTTCATGTGGCAACAATCTTTTTTTCCATCCAAATTTGCCAAATTGTTTTTAGGCAAAACTCACTTTAAGCAAGAATTCTGTTTCAGCTTGAAAGAAAGCCTTTTGTCCTTCTCCCACCATGATGCTGCTGTCAGCCGCTGTGGGCCATGAGTCCTTAATTGTGGTCACTTACTCAGTTGCAGATGCTAGCCGGATGGCCAGTGCTTATTCAATCACGAATCTGAACGCAAATTACACTTGGTGGTTGTCCGGTCTCATACTTGCATGAAAATGATGTCTCACAGTGGTGGCAGCGCTTTGTTTAATTGCATACTTTTATGCAAATTGAGTTCAGCCACAACCTTTTAGTTCAGCAGTGATAATGCTGTAAAACATACAGACCCTGAATACAGACACAAGGCCAATTGTGGCTCATGTTTGATCATGTGATGACAATGGGAAACCATTTAAATTGTCTTCTGAAGAAGAGCACTGTGGGATTTGGTTTCATGCTTGCTTTTTTGTAAGGAACACAATACATTTTTAAATTAAAAATAACGGCCATTTGTGACTGGTGCAGTGGAAAATTAGTGGAATATGAAATTGCTGTAGAACGCATTAGTTTCACTGAACGTGTACATGTATGTCGAATGTATTTAGGCTTGAAGACTGCTATGGAATATTTATTGACTCCCAAGCCAAAATATTTCTATATTCTCTATTTGCTGAAATACCAATACATGGACATGTTGTCCCAACATTAAATCAATAATTAATCTTTTGGGAAGTTTTATTGTTCTACTACATTCTGTTTTCAGTCGTTCAAAGTACGTCAAAACAAAACAGTCACGACAATATTTTAACATCTTTGTATTCATCTTCCCCCTTTTTTAACCAAAAACCAAACTTTTTTCAGTACTTTACCCTCTTTATAATAGTTTTCAGCCAAGTACCACCTGACCACCGCAAAAATATTCTTGGTAACAACGACAATAACAACAACAACAACAACAAAAAAGCCTATATAAAGAGGTACGATACAACGCTGTGCCATTGGTGTCTGATTTACTTAACAGTATTCAGACTCCATTACTAAGTTCATGGCTAGGGCTGCAACAAACGATTATTTTCATTGTCGACTAATCTGTCGATTATTTCTTCGATTAGTCGACTAATCATTTTATCGAAGAATGTGTTAAAATGTTGAAAAATGTCGGTCTGTCTCTCCCAAACCAAAAAACTATGTCATCTAAGGTCTTGTTTCATACTCACGCCAAAGGGTTTTAGTTCACCGTCATGGGAGAGTGTGTAAAGCTGCCAATATCTGAATGTAAGAAGCTGCAATAAGAGTATTTTGGGGTATTTTTTATCGTACTGTTCTATGAAAAAACACTCAAACCGATTAGTCGACTACTGAAATAGTCACCAATTATTTTAATAGTCGATTAGTCATCGATTAGTCGATTAATTGTTGCAGCCCTATTCATGGCAAACCAATTTTTTGTCATCATGCTATAACGCTATGATGGACTGTGTAATTGTATTGGACTGTGTATTTTAGAGAAGTTGAACTTACAGTTTAATTATGAAAGTTCAACTGATTTATTGGTTTGGCTGATTGTGCCTTTATAAGGCCAAAAACACATCGGCCGTGACATGATGCATCATGTGACGTGCATCAAGTGCTGCCCTTAGCATACGCTGGGCGCTGGACACTGCAGCTGATCAACAGATGAGTTATTAGGGCTGCTCAATTATGGAAGAAATCATAATCCTGATTATTTTGGTCAAAATTGCAATCACAAACAATTATGCAGCGCACGTGATTACTTATATAGTTTACACCACGGCATGTCATTTCTGTCTCAACATGGTCGCACGTTTACAATTCTCCCCTGCTCTCTGTATCGCGCACGGTGGAGTTCGGCCCCGATGCGCACACACACAGACCAACCTCTCGTTTGACCTCCTTATACATCAGTGGTGAGGAGAGGAGTGGAGCTGCCACAGGAGCAGAGAAAAAGAGCTGCTTTGGGAGCTGTTATGTACAAGCAGAGGGCAGGTGGGGGGAAAATGCATTTAATTTTGACAGTGAGGGTGGCGTGCAGTGCCATTGGGGTGTGCCAATGTACATCTAGCTGCGGCTGGTATGGGGTTATACATTGAAAATAATAGGGGCATATATTTTGACGTGTTGTGTTTTGGCCTTAAGATGTTTGTGAAGCATCCACTGTTTCAAAAACTGTAAGTGCAACTTGACTGGTTCGCAGAAGTGTACAGGTGTACAGTTTAGTTTCAGATTTGATTATTTATTACTTTGACTTAGACGTTCAGTTTGTCAGTTATCCAGTTTCTAACAAAGTTAAAGACTGGATATTTGTGACACTGTCACATTTTTTCTGTGTGGGGTAGATATCTGCCGACTAATTGGCTGTCGGCATTTTCCTGTTCCAACCTATCGTTATTTTATTTGCCTTAAAAAAACCACTTTCAGTCAACATCTACCAGTGATGTATTTATTTTACTGCTATATTTTAAATTAATGTTTAGAAAAAAATCTCACATACCCCCGGCAGTACTCCAAATTACCGGCAGGGTTATGCACACCCCATTCTGAGAAACACTGTAGAGAATGCCACTCACAACTGCAGGCTAATTTAGCACAGGGTGCAGTAAAGACATGTCTTCAGTGGTCCTTAAATAATGAGCGCCAAACAGCACTTTCTGGCTTCGTAAATCACGCAGTTAAAGTGATTTGATTAATCTCATCAGCAGTCTTTGTGATTTACAACTGACAAACCTTAAATTTAATATTAATCAGGAAAAATGAGCCTTCTCCCCGTCTGTCTACGTCCCAGGCATGCAATATGCCTAAACTCCTGGTCAGCAGATTGTATCTCCATATCTAGAGCAATAACATGATGATCATCCAGGCATGTGTTTGCTGCTATTTAACATTTAGAAAATGCATTTCAGAGCTGAAAAAAAGACATGACGTTATAGAAAAGTACTCTGCTTATGGTTGATTGTGCTCTCAATGTAATAAGGAGCAAAATTAAGGACAAAACATTCATTCAAAAGGAAATATTGCACAATGCTCTGCCTTTTTTTTTTACATTCTTAGGTTTATTCTTCTCCCAAATAGGATCAACTGTTCCCATCAGAATCGTTTCTGAAAGATCGAGTAAGGCATTGTTCAGCATGCTGTAAGTCAAGAATAGGAGTTAAGTACATTTGGACGGATGAGAACTGTAGGACTTGTTATCATTGGCTTGTTCCAGGATTAATACTCACACTACTCTAGAAAATCTGCCTCCTCTTACAGCTGGTTTAAACAGAGTAACATCCTGTTAATAATCCCTTTGTGTGGTCTTCACAGACATCAAAGGATTAAACACCATAGGCGCAGTCTAGTTTTGGAGGGTTTTTATCCAGGGAATGCAAACACTTACTTTTGGGACACGAGTATGTAATTGGTATTCAAGGATTTATTTTTTACTGTATGTCATTATATAGGCTACTAGAAATACCTCCTCCAAGACTCAGTGAAAAGATGAACTTGTCTGCAGCAGGTTTAGACAATGCCGCATCCTTGGAATGCTGTAACAGGGGCGGGTTTGGTCTGCTGTAAGGCTGCAGCACTTTGTAAGGAGGCTAGAACAGTAGACTCCTTGTTTCCATGGTAACTCCGCGAGTGTGTGAGTGAAAAGGAGGGTGCCACGGTGAAGATGCTTGAGGTGGGTTCATGATGCAAAATGATTTGACCACGTAATATTCTTCCCCCATATAACTTGGCCGGTGTAGTGGCATCTCAAATGTCTGTACTGAGTCCCAGTATGTTTTTTCTTTTTTCAATTTCGGCTTCCAGCTCGGCATGTGGCCCACACTTAGTGTATTCTTCTCCTGACACTATACTTGATGCTGAAGGTTGCTGATGGTACATTCAAGGTGCGAGACTGACATGTCTGATGAGGACATCTTCACTTTTTTTCCCTCCCTCATTATTTCAGAAAGAGAGAGTGCTTTGATCTGTAAGAAAATCCTCCAGAGAGTTGCGAAGTGCGCATATGATGCATAATATATTTAAACTTACTGTAGCTTCTGAATCTCCAAAGATCTCCTTAGAAACTCTTATTATCTCCTATGACCTCTATAAAACTAACATGCTTATTCCGTAGTACACTGTTTTGGGGCATATCAAACGCTGACGATAAATGTACAGGGTAAAAAAAGAACAGCTGTAAATGTCAACATGTGACCTACTGGAACAGGCACATTTTGCTCCTAAAACTCAAATATAGAACAGTACTGTACTTTCCAGTGCATTTGAGCTGCTAAATCTATTATTAAAATAAATGTCGAGTGTTTGAAAAGTGAAAAGCTGTCAACTACAGCCAAATAATCGAAGTTGCCAATTTTTTCTGTGCTATTTACGCATTAAAGCCCCGATCACACAGGAAGCATTTTAGCAGCTGGAGGCGGCTTTTTGTAACTGTTTTTAATAATAATGGTTTTTGCTGGTGTTTTTCGTTGCAACGCGCCTCGCGTTTCTGCGCTCTAGGCGCCTGGAGTTTTTGCTGGAGGGCTCTTAACTCCTCGAGTTGAAAAAACTTAAACTCATAGCAGAAAAAATGTCTGACATCATCCCTTTTTTCGTCATCTTTTTTCTCAATGTCCAATTGAATGATTCGAGAGGCGGGCCTTCTGTGGTGGTCATGAGTTTACATATGGTAAACAATGGAGGAGAAACTGGTTTTAGTGGTTGCTGGATACCCAGAGCTATACGGCCCGACAATAGACAGCAGGTTGTCAAACTGCCCCAGAGTCATCTTAAAATATGCCTGGAAACGGCCATCATGGAGGAGAAGCTCCTGGACCAACTGGTGGTACTCCCCATGATCCACCCTCTTTTTAGGGTCTCATGTACCCACACAGATCTCTGTTTATCTGTGCCCAACAAACTATTTACTGACAGCCTCTCACCCTTAACCAGAGCTACAGCAAGTACCCTCTGCCTCAACATTTTAGTAACTAGCTACTGATTACTGTGAAAAGAAATGGGAGATTGATTACACAGAAAGGTTAGAATAAGGCGCAGTGAGTGTTTTCTTTTTTGTCACTAGTGGCAACCTGCAAAACTCTTTCTGTGTGATCGGGGCAGAAATGTATAATACAGCATCTTTTTGGGGCCGAGGTTAAAAATCAGGGGTTAAGAGCAGGCAGCAGCTTCTGGGGCTGAAAAATTAAGCTAACATTGAAATGCCAAAACCTGCAGTTCCCTGAATAACCACTTGAGGCTTGCTCCAAAAGCGGGTCAATCCTCACAGACCCCCATATTAAAATGCCCAACTTAACAGCAGAAACATGTTTACAGCCTGGTGCGGACGTTTCCAGTTGCCTCTTTGTCAGCTCCGCTAAATTTTTGATACATTTATAACCTTATGTCTATTCGTCAAGTGAAGGAGGTGCTTTTTTGGTTGGTGTTGGACTGTGGTGGCATGTCGCTGCAAGTCACTCATCAGGATATCAACTCACCAGTAGGAGTGGGCGATGTAACCCTAAAATAATATCATAATATTTTAGGGTGTTGTTGCAATATTCTTGATGATATGACAAAGTAGGAAATAAAAATATTTTATTATTAATTTTGAGAACATACAGTTGCAACAAAATAAGTGATATCGTCTTACAGTTCACTTCAAATACTCAGTAAAAACTAAACAAATGATTTAATTTCTTTAGTTTGTGAACAACAACAGTAACTCAGAGTGAGATTCAGATTCTGTACACAATATTAATAGTTCAGCAAAATTAAATGTACCACAGATTACACATTTAAACAGCTCCTGAATACAAAAAATGTCCCCTGGGATCTATATATATATAAATCATCAAGCCATTTCTTTCTCTTTTTAAAAAAACCCTAAATGATTGAGTTGTTTTTTTTCACCTGGACCTTTATGCTCTGCTGTTTCTCCCCTAATCATCATGCTGTAACCTGTGACACTCAACGCTGACTGTCAGGCTGAACACACACAAACCTGCATGTATTTTGACAGGCTGTTATGCTATAATGACTATCGCACATTCACACATATGTAGTGTTTTGTCCAGCCACGAGCTTCACAGGTTTCAGGTTTACATTACCAAAGGCATATGACAAAATGACTTGATGACACAGGTTTTTGCATGCGCACGTCGAGGGAGGAGGGAGAGAGAAGCTGTGCTGCTGCCAGAGGAGCCGCTGAATGAGTTCCCTCTGAGCGGTAAGTCACTAAAAGAGTCTGAGAAGTCCGGGGCTGTTCATAAAACATTCAGGACGCCACAGTTTATTCCACACTACTGAAGCTGCTCCTCTTTTTGAAACCACTAAGTAACAGTATGACGTCAGTAAGTCAACAAGTCGAAAATACTGCCAATATCACAATATGAATTTTACTCATCATATGAAAATTATATCACTATAATCGTAAACAAACTGGACGACCTCCGTACCGCATCAGTGTCCAACAGGATATTGAGAACCGTGATATCTTTTGATTCACTGAAACTTTGCTAAATCCTGGACAGGAATAAGGACTGGTGTGTCGGTGGAAATGTGAGGTGCTGTCCTGTTCCAGCTGTGGATCATTGTGATACACCGTGCAGAGGTGGCTGCAGAGCGATGATGCCTGTGTTTAAGAAGTGAGGTTGGGATGTGTGGACAGTTAAATCATTCCAACTTTTTATTCATTGGATTAAAATGTGCTATATCAGGATAGGTATCGTTATCGGGACGTGAGATTTTGGTCATATCGCCCAGCCCTAACGGACAGTTATAAAGCTGCTGCCAACGATGTAAGAAGACAAAAAAAGTGTGCAGGTTAAAGGAGCTGATGGGATCATTTTGTACCAGAGTTGTAAGTCTATGTTAGTGGTTGACGATAAAACGATAACATATCGTCTTGTGATAAACATTTATGCGCCGTCGATAAAAAAAATGTTGCATTTAACGTTCGATAATGTTTTTCTGTATTCTCTCTGGGGAAAACACGAGGAAAGCCGCGCAAGTTACCCTTGGAGTCGGGTTGTGCAAGGTTGGTTGCATGAACACACTCACTTTCTCCCTGGTAACCTAGCAACAGTGTCACACAAACAGCTAACAGGTTTGGTTGTGCCATCCTTGTGTGTGAACACACAGGGTTGCCAGGTCCGCTTATAAGCCGCAACTTTGGGCTTGTTTTTTTGTGAAGTCGCTTACAAATATTGGTAGTCGCGGGTTGCGTTGTTCTCTAAATATCGCCTTTCTCTATATATATCAGTCTAATAAGGTATTTAAACACATGATAGTATGTCAGATAGGGGTGTAAATCACCAGCTTCATCACGATACGATATTATATCGATTTGTTTGGATGGCGATACGATGTTTGCCGATATCACAAAGTCTGTCACGATACGATTTTGATTCGATTCGATTCAGGAGCCTGCGATCGATATGACGTGATATCATATGCCTATCTAACACAATCATTTACATCAACTCACAAAAACAACTAGAATATGATTTGACCATTTTATTTCTGAGCTCTGTTTGTTATTTGAGCGGAGGCGCGCTTGCCCAGAAATGGTGACACAGACGTGCTATGTGAATTTCAAAATAAATGTGTATCTTTAAGATGACGATATGGATCGATGTTTTCATTTTGCATCAATATAATTGGATCGTTAATCAGTGAATCGATGTATCGATGTGGATCAATGTATCGATTAATGGAGGTTCTTTAATTATTTCGATAACAAGTGGGCAAAATAAAGAATACAGTAAAGATTTATAGAAAGAGAGAGAGAGAGGATTAAAAGATCCAACATCAAGAGGGGGACGACTCAAGGGTGGTAAAATTATCACTTGAATCCAGGTGTTTTTCCAGGTCTCAAATGTAAAATTAAATGAAATATTTGCAGTTCAAAGATTATAATAGAAAGGGGTGCAATTTCAGACCAGATTTAAATGCAAATAAGCTCAATGATTAAATTGTCTCCTGAATGTTTTTGGCTTTAGAAAGATTATGCACTCAAAAAAAATCACCCTATTAACTGTTTTTTTATGTGCCTTTCTAACTTGTAAAAAAAAAAAAAAAAAAAAAAGGAGAAAAAACTAAAAGCAAAATAAACAAATAATCCTTTTTTGTTAAATTTAGGGGTCACATGTTGAAAACGTTGAAAACCCCTGGGGAAACAGCATCACGCCATCAGCTGTCAGACACCAGCAGCTTGTCCTTCAAGGGCCACTGAAGTGCGGCTGTTTCATCCCTCTTGCCTTTGGAGAATAATTTAGCGGTCCCTTATCTTTTAAATTAGAGCATGACAAATAAGTAGGATCCCATGTCTTCTGTCCACTCTTGTTGTTGCCTTTGCTCATCCAATACAACAAATGCCGGTGCTCATTTGGCACCATGCTGGAGAGCAATAAAACTTGCTTTCTCGACATAAATGGGTGGCTTGATGTCCCATCACCAGGCTGTGTGGATGGAGTTGTCTTAAAAAGCTTCTGGAATTTCTGCGGGAAACACACCAAAGTACTTCAAAAGTCCATCTGGAGGCAAATATAGCAGATGGGAATGTTTTGCAGTGCCATTTACATATGAAAATGCTGTTCTTTAGGCCAAAATCAGCCATCATCTGGGCACCATTTCTGTATAAATGATTATTGTTTTGAGTGTGTAAACTGAGATCAAAGAACTGAGTTTGAGGTAACACAGTGAGTTGTGTAAGGAGAAGAATAACCACCCAGCAGTAGGAAAACGTTACATGGATTAGGAAAATAGAAGATGAAAGGCTAAAACAAACACTTTTTTCATTCTGGCCTTTCTATCCCTCGCTGCTTTCTCACGCTCCCACCCACTCCCATTACATGATGTGTGCTGTGTTGTTGTTGATGTCTGTTGCTCTAGCTGCTGGCCATGTAGCGCTGAAAACTGCAGCTCATCCCTCTCCAACACTGAAATCCTGCTTGGTGTTCCCACTAACATGCACCCATAGTACCAAACTACATCAGTAGATGCGACACCACGAGGCATTTTAAAGGAGATATTGAGCAGGAGGTGGTGGCTGTGGGGATTTTATTATAGATCATGGCAAGGACAAACCTATGGAATACTATTCCTAGAGTTGTTCAAAGTCATTATGGATTTTGCAGAGGGATTTAATTACTCTTGTGGCCAATGAACAGCCATCATTCTGAGCTGGAAACAGACACTTCTCCCTCAAGCTACTCTGCAACAACGGCTCCTTCCTGGCCTCATTATGGAGCAAGCTCTACTCCAAGGCTCCTCAGATAGTAGCATGATAAGTCACACGAGACTTTATACCTATTGGTTTGATGCTGAGGGCTTATTTTGTCGCTCCACGTTGTCCTTGTCCTCTTTAACAGCAGTACAGTTAATAGTTTTCCAACGTTATAGACAGTAGATGATGAACAATGCAGTCCCTTCTCACCAAGTGTTTGTAATTTCTGCCAGAAACTAGACTCCCCTCTCTTCCTCACCATATTTGTTTGATCTCACGTCTGATTACAATACACCGTGCAGCTTATGCCAACACAAGCGGATAATTATCATAGCACGGAGCGTAAATATCTGCGGCCTGTCATTTCCCTACACATTAACCTCTATCAGAACTTCACTGCTTTTGCACCAAACATCGCTGTCACTTTACCGATGAGTCAACTTGTTCTTTGACACATTAATGATTTTGCTGTTGCTGAGGCTGAACATCATGCATTTCTGCTGCTCTTTGGTGCAAGTGCTACCATGACTTGATTTAGAAACCACAGATGTGTTACGATATGCTGTAATGGCGTGCTGGTTTCATTAAGATCAATTTATCAAATTCGGCCGTCTCCCCTACCAGTAAGAGACATTTCTCTGGTATTCTGTTTGATCTGAGAAATCATTAGTTGCGCAAGGAAATGAAATGTCTTTTGGTAGGAATGTTTCCATTATTGCGTAAAATTTTAGGTGTGGAGGTAGTGAGGTTCTCCTAAATACAAAATAGAGATGCTGAAATTTTGATTTAAGTCATGGTTACTCTTGTGGAAAGTGAAACCTAGTAAAACCAGGTATTTAATGGAGAATAATGACATTCTGAACAGATTAGTTGGTGCAGCAGAAGCCTTCTAAGCCGTGTCTATGACGCTGATTAACACTGATAAAGGAACTTTCTCACTGCCGTGTGCTGACTTACTGCCTCCAGTCATTTTTACTGAGGGGAAGGCGGAAGAGGGTAAGTGGTTTCGAACAAGGCAGTTGGGGTATGAAGTGGTTGCCTCCCACGTCCACATGCACAGATTTTGCTGTGCCGCCCTGAGTTTACAGTGTTGAATTTCGGGCAGTTACTACCTGGCTTTGGCGGATCAAATAGCAAGGAATTTGGAAAGCAGAAAAAAGACAAGATGGAGGAGCTGATAATGATGGTGTCTGAATACCCAGACTTAGGGCGCTAGCAACTAATAAGAACAACCAGAAGTAAAACTGAGCATGGGATAACATTTCTACCAAACTTCAGATGACTGGTAAATTGTCCAAAGAGATCTTTAGTATTTCCAGTGATTCCCGTTGACTTACTACAGTATGCAGCCACAAGCTAGCTTGCACTTCTGCCAGTGTTTATTAGAGCACCTGCCTGCCATTACAGCCGTGGATCGTAGTGGCAGCAGCTACTCTTAAAAACACTTCTGCAGGTAGGACGGTTGTCAGGATGGTTACCCAGCAGCAGTATGAAAGCATCTTAACAGTCATTTAATGAAGTGATATACACCGATCAGCCAAAACAGCATGACAAAAAGCTCAACATGTCGACCCGGCTTCTAAATTTCCCAGGTCTCAATCTGCTCAAGGATTCTTGTGATGTGCCGGTACCCCAGATGTACCCCTAATCCAAGGCGGGGCCTCCTTGGATCGGACTTGCCTCTGACCTGTTGAGGCATGGACACAGGATCTCTGGGAGTGTCCTGCGGTGTCTGGCACCAGTGCGTTGGCAGCAGATCCATTTAGTCCAGTGGGTTATGAGGTGGGTTGATGGCACGTGCCACAGATGCTCATTCAGATTGGGATCTGGGGAATTTGGAGGCCAGGTTGACACTTTGAGGTCTTTGTCACATTCCTTGGGCCATTCCTGAGCAGTTTTGTAAAGATAGTGAAAGGGCTTATTTGCTCAGAACAGCTGCTGTCTGAATCTGGAAACCTGCAAAAGGTTGATGAGAGCAGTAAAAGTGAACCAAAGCAAACCAGAACTAAGGAGCTGAAAGATTCTAAAACACTTTGTAGAGCTGAGGGGGACTGAAGAGTTGGGTGCAAATTCTGCCAATTTCTCACCACGAGCAACTAATTTACATGCAAGTAGATATTGGATTTATTGATAATATTGATAACATATTTAAAACATCAATTTCAGCACTCATTGCAATATTCAGGGATATTAATAAATCTAGAAAGTCCTAATTCCCCCAAAGTGACCCAACGCCCTTAGAAAGTTTGGGTGTTTTTGTAAAGCTATAAGATATATTTCATAAGATATTATTTTTATTATAATATTTTATATATTTTATTTCCCCAGGTAATAGTCTAACAGTGATACAAACCCTCCTCCACAGTGCCAGGATTATGATTCTGGTGGAGGAATACAAAATCATTTTTTAATTTGTTTATTTGTTTCTCAAAAAAAAAAAAAAAAATTATAAAAGAATATTTCCAGAAACAATACAGACTCTACTTATAGGTACATGTAAAGCAAGCCTCCAAGAACAGTGCTGGGATTTGAAGCCAAATTTACATAGTGGTCAAAAGTAGAACTACAGCGTGACTGTTCAGGTCCTTCACATGATGCCATTTGGCCCAAAATACTTTTCCCATGGACTTATATTGGGGAAAGAGGCATCTGGTTTTTTGAGCTTCATACCTGCAATGAAACGACTGGTTTCACTGTCACTGTTCAGTTTGATAACATTTGGAAAGTCAAGAAGAGCTTCGCCATTAAATCATTTCATCCCTGTTGAAGATGGCAGAGCGCTAAACCAACAGTTAGCTGTTCGGCTGGGGGAAGTTAGCCACTTGGCTGCCGTAAGTCTCCAGTGCACTTTCTCTATGGGCCCCGTAATGTGGAGGATCTGGGTAATTTAATACCGCCAGAGTAAAGCTTTTTTGGCTTCATGCACCATTGAGCAGCTTTCATAGGAATGAATGGGAGCCTGCTTCCAGTGTTGTATTCAGGTCTTATAATACATTCATTGTGTAAAGTATGAAGAGATCTGCCTTCTTCCATAGTTGTTCCAGAAGTTCTGCACCAAGTGATTGTAAATCCTCAAAGTCACCAAGTATTTGTAGCTACCTTTTGTTAATGCTGGAGATTTTAAGGGGAAAGGAAAAACATCTAATTACTAATGTTTTGAATTATCCTCAATAGTAATTAATACATCTGTATTCTCTGTGGATTTGATACAGTCAGCGGTGCCTGTACACACTGACATTGAAAAGGCTTTCCTCTGTTTCTTCCCCCATGTCATTTGGGAATCCATTATTAAATGATTAAAATTTCCAGATGTTTGATCTCACTTCAAGGGATTCAGTTGGGAAAGTTAAAGTCTAAATGTAATTAATAGCCCACAGTATGTTTATCTCAGGATACTGACAGCTAATACTGGACAGCATTGGCTGATATTTACAGAAATACAACAATGTAAAGTGTGTAGAGTTGTATTTATTAAATTGCTTGATTTCTATTACAAGACACAAACAGTAAGTTAGCTTGAAGACAAGTAGCACAACAGCTCTTGGGTCTTGATTCTGATCGTCCCCTTCTCTGAAGTCTTCACCAAAAACTTCAGATTTATTTTGCCGCAGAGTTTGAACAAGCTTCTCCTGCAAATCAAATAGCTTTGACAAATTAGGGTGCAGGCAAATGGGTGACTTGAGACATGGTACTTGAAAGATAGCAGCACTGTCCATGTATGCATGAAAGATTCTCTCTGTGACTCTTTGGGAATTGAGTGTTCCCTGTGTTCAAGAGGCAGCAGTAATAATACACACAGGACCTCCAGGTGCATGAGGGGTTCATTTGAGTGACCAGTGAGGCAGACACACTGTGGCTCTGTAACATTGAGAGGTTTTTTTTTTTTTTCTTTTTGGACAAAAAAATATGCTTGCATCTAATAACTGTTTTCATAACTGGTTTATTTAAAACAGAACACAGTGACAAAAACTCCAATCCAATTTCCAGGAGCCCAAGGTCACGTCTGAAAATTGCTTTTTTGTCCAACCAACACCAACACTCCACAACTCAGAGATATTCAGTTTACTATAATGGAAGACAAATAAAAGCAACAAATACTGACATTTGAAAAGGTGGTGCTACTATATGTTTGGCGTTCTTGTTAGAAAATGACTTAAACGACTGATCTGCTATCATAAGAGTTGACAGCAGAAAAAACAGCATTTCGCAGGGTTTATGCTAGACTTTCATTTTTGATTATGGCTGTTTATGTTAACATTGGACGTGGAAGCGCCTTGATATTGTTGCACAGCTGCCCATCAGCAGTCGTGTGGCCGTTCACATCAGAAGTGAATTTCTCCGCACCAGTCAGCAAGTGATTCTGCTCCTCTGCTCTGTTCTAATCACACATTGAGATCTGGCTCTGTCTGTTCATGTGTTTGTGTGTGTGTGCGCTTGTCTCTTGTGCTCTCTAAGACACAGCCGACAAACATGTGGAAGCACGGGGTGCATTTTATCATTTACCACAATCGGATTGTTTATGTTATATCTAATTTATCATGTATATAAGGGGTGTGCCATATCATCTCATTCCCGCTAATACAGGTATGATTTTTAATATCATATGGAATATTCATATCGTGATATTTGGATTTGCTAACATTTTCATCATACTGTTACCCATGGCAACAACAAGCATGGCTGAAAGAGAAATTATTACCGACTCTGCAGTGGTTCCAAAAAGAGGAGCAGCTTCAGTAGTGTGGAATAAACTCTGGCGTCCTGAATGTTTTATGAACAGCCCCTTGGCCCTACCCCTACATTTGCATGTTCCCGCGAGGGGTAGTGGTGTCCCAATTCCTTTTTGCGTGTAGGGGTAGGGGGCATAACGAGGGGTAGTGGGTATGAAACTAGCCCTTCGGAGCGAGAGATTTCAGATGCTGACTTGCCAGCGAGGGGTAGATGTCGCCATGGCTACCACTGAGTAAGAGACGGGGGAAAAAAGTTCATACATAGCTAACGTTACCGTCGTCAGGTTGCTTGTTAGCTAGCTAGCTAGCTCGCACTATCTGGCGTCTGTCATCTGTCCTGTTCTGCAAAATTGTCGGACTTTTCAAATTACGATAACACGCCAGCTAGTATAACTATGCTGCCTCGTAATGTTAGCTGGTTAGCTAGCTAGCAGAAGTCGGCAAATGTGATCGGTAGGATGAATGAGACTCCATTGTAGATGCCGGTTGGAAATGTAGATGGCTCACAGCTTCCTGTTTACGTATGCGTGAACGTAACCGACACGGTGGGAAAGAAAGAAAGATTTCTACCCCTACCCCTCAATGATTCATTTTGAGGGCCAAGGGGTAGTGGACAAGGGGGGGGTATTGAGATTGGGCCTTACTGCTCAGAGGGAACTCATTCAGCGGCTCCTCTGGCAGCAGCACAGCGTCTCTCCCTCTCCTCTCTCGCCGTGCGCACACGGGAGTCGGTGTCATCAAGTGATTTTGTCAGATTAAACTCTTGTAGGAACGCTCGGAGATTATGAGCGTTCAGTGTGAACATGAGCGCCGAAAGGAAGCAGGCAGCGCTCCATAGAAAATCAACGCGCTTTGCAGCACTTCTGCGTCTGCTGTAAACCACTAGGCTCACTATCAATACTTTGGCTCACTGTTGTGGAGTGAAGTGTACCTCTGATCTGTTCACCAGACGACCCGCAGTGTTTTGGAGGTACTCCTGGAGGACCTGATCCATGATGCTGTCACCTAACTACACCAAGCACACTAGAGGAAGACCGTGACCACCGTGGATGTCGTGTATGCTCTGAAGAGGCAGGGACACACATAGCTTTGGTGGATAAATGGATCTGTTGGTAATTAACATTTGAAAATCTGGTCTGCATAATGTAGGTACATATTTAAGTTGTCTTGGCAACATACCTTATTGGTCACACAATGCCAGGCTATTTAATTTGCTATTAATGAATTATTTATTTGGCATATTTTGTGCTGGACATTTTGGCCGTTGTTATTTTCATCTGTCAGAAAACTACACGTGATACAGGCCAAAAGCTAACGTAAACACTGTCAGTGTTTTCTCTAGTACCATGAGTGCCTGTTTTGCTTTGTGTGTGTGTGCCGATGATAAGCACTTTCACTTGCATTCTCATTGAGAAACGTACAAATGCATTTATTTTGTGTGAAAAATGTTTTGGTATCCACTAAATGGCCAAGATGGCAAAGCTGTGTTTTTATTCTCATACTGAGCCGTGTCAAAGTCTTCAGCATGTCTTTAACAGATACTCACAAATACAAAGGCAGAGGCATGAAAAGGTGTTTCATTAGATACCCTGTTGAAATAACCAAAGCTGTCTCAGTTTGAGCTCTCAGTATGTTCACGTCTTCTCTGAAGAGCAGGTGCAAATCTGAGGTTTTCTGATAAGAAGGCTTCTGTTTACAATGGCTTTAGTCATTTGAGCAAAATTGAGACAAGCTGTGTATCACACGTAGATGTGCTGATAGAGTCACGCGCTGAATCTCATTTCAGCGAACAGAAAAACACATTGTCAGAGGATGCCCATTAAGCAGTCAAGAAGGGCTCAAAGACAATCTAATGCCTCCCAATAGCCTTCTCATTCACACTCTGTAATAGTCAAGCTCCCCGCAGGTTGGCATTTATAATCTTACAAAAGCAAATACTTTCATATCCTTAAAAGCGGCCAAGAAAAAGGTTCTCCAGTGACCAGTTTACAGAATCTAAAAACAATGTCAAGCTTGCATGGAAAATTATTCATCAGTTACTTCAAAGACAAAAGGCCTCCTCACAATTTCCTTCAACCTTAACAGATGGAAATCTTTCTTTTACTGATCCTTTTGATCTGGTTCATAGGTTTAATGATTTATTTTCAGAAGTTGGTGCATCTCTTGTCAAAAAAACAGCTGATATAGAGGTTGATTCATTAGATTACATAAAGGGTTCTTTTCCATCTTTTAGTCATTTTGATCGTCCTGAGAGTAAGGAGGTGAATGATACATTGGAAAAAAAGTTTTCCTTTTTAACTTGTAGCTGCATCCAGTCAAGCACTGATTTGTGTTTCTGTTATCAGTTTAGACGCGCGGTGCCATGCTGAGTAGCGCACCTACTCCTTCTCCGGAGTGGGTCCAAAACCCGGGCCAACCGCCCTCAAGTGGGTAGCTGTGGCATCTCGCCGAGCACAGCCAACATCCGAGCAGCCCATTTCTCCCCCTCAAACAAGCTGTGTGTGATGTGAGACTCCACTCACCTCTGTCTGCAGGAGACTAGAGAGAAAGGCGTTTTTAAAAGTATGTGTGTTCAGCTCTCAGTAGGTCTGTAGCTCCCAACTGAATCTCTGTGGTTTGGAGTTTAGTTTCTCTCCTGCGTCCTGTTTTTACTTTACGTATCTGCTTTATTTTACGGTTTCATGTTCGCTATCCGCAGTATTAGAAGTTGTGTGAAGTTGCTGCTCGAAAACTCAACATTTCCTTATTTTGCTGCTTCACAATAAAAGTTTAAACATAACAAAATAACGGGGGACTTTTAATTTAAGACTCTACGGGAATTAAAATATGTTTATAGCCAAATTAACGAAACTTTATTAGCGTCTTTTCTTCAGTTAAGAAAAGTGTACGACATGGAGGAAGAGGAAAAGCAGAAACAGCCACAGTGAGATGTTGGTGAAGAGCTGCAGACAACAGGCTCTTACTGCACCTCTGCAAACAGCTCACCTCCAACAGGTAAACTCCCTTACCTGCCCTGCTGTGGAAAAACACATGCAGCAAAAATAACAGGGGACTTAAATTGTGGATCAGCTTGCAACTGAACATGTGGCCCACTTAGTAGAAAATACTGGGATATATATCGTGGATCGCCAGTCAGCCTGAAAATACCGGGATATGAATTTTTGTCCTTATCACCCAGCCCTAAATCCCTGGATTATAAATTTGTGACAGGAATAAAATCACATTTGAGCCCTTTATGGAGTGGCACAATGGCTAACGTTAGCTACTGGGCTACACATAGTAAGTCTCTCTCTGGCATGCAGCGTTAATGAAATATCAAGTATCATTAACCTGATGTTGTATATGACATCGTCAACCACAGAGTTACCTTCCATTGTGTCCACTATGTCCGATTTTCTCATCAGTGCTGTTCACTGTTCAGTGGTGAGACAGACTCATGCACACAGCTCAGGTGGAAAAGCATAAGAGTGCACTGTTTATTTTTAGATAATATTACCTTTGAGATTACATTTATTTTTCACTTGTCTGAACACAGAGTTCATGTTAAGCCCTGTGACAGGAAAAAAAGCTTTAGTGGACACACAACACTCCCAGGTAGAGCGCACTGAGTGCACTGCGGCTGATTTAGTTAATATAAAGATAACCTGCTGTTATTTTTTTCCCCATTGACCAATCAAACATTAGGTACAATTTCAGTCGACCAAGATTTGCTTTGGTTAAGTACAGCCCGATTGGCACTGATTTCTTTGGTCAGATTCAACATGTGTACTTGGATGAAGTTTTAAAATTAGCTGTTTGTATTGTGCCTGAAAACATGAGGGAGTGACTGGAAACACCACTTTAAACAGAGTGGGGCCATTACAAGTAGCGGAGGAGTAATCAGGGCAATTCTGGGCAGCTGGTGCTGAAACAATTCAACATAATTCAGGTGGTGACATGTGATGCAGAGGAGCCTGCCATGACAGCAACATACACTGTGCATCTTGCAGCTAAAATGGGACAGCTGGAGTTTCTGTGCTGAAGGGCACATTGACTTTAGCTCAGGAAAAATAACTTGTTTTTATTGTTGGTGACTGTTTTTTTATTTGCATACTAAGGGCTTATTATTCTTGGTTTTATATTCGGCAAAAAATACAGGAATCTGATGGTGTTATGAATTTCAGATGGGTGGAAATTGGATAAGAAGAGCTTATTTATTCTTGCAGCAGGAAACAGACTGATTGGATACACAGGGAGCAGAAGATGTGGAGGGAAATGTGTCACTTTGAAAAATTCAGGTATTTTAAAGATTCTGTATGCAACATTTAGAGCATTTATAGAGCAAAAACATGATTTACTATGTAGATGCAGAGTGGAGTGATGGTGTGAGCAGAAGATGAAGTCACGCTGCCTCTGTGTGTGTTGTAATCACAGCTTCTCTTTGGTTTGTCATGGTAACCTGATAGTGTATGTGTGTACCACTGGCTAGCTAATTGCCGCTGCTTGCACTCATACAGCAGATACTGCTGATACCAGGAGAGCCTTGTTGCATAGCTGTAGCTCCCATCCTCTTGTTCTCTCCAGGTTAACACTGGTAGCTCTGTCAGTAGCTACTGTTGCTGTTGTTTAGCATGGTTCGTGGAGTTAGCACTGTTAGCTGCTGCCAAGCCACCTCCATGTTGAGAACCTTTTTCAGACAGCTCATGTTCTCTGAAATTCACATACAGCCTCTTTGAGTAAAATTAGGTAAAAGGTGAAAGTCAAGACTGTTACATACACTGTACAGTGATTGCACAAAGTATCAACTATTCCTACTCCCCCACATTAAAAGCCATAATTGACTTAAATTTATGAAACTTACAAACCTCTTTTAATCAGCCCCCCACCTGCCTTTACTCTCCTCTGCTTGACTTGAGTGAAGTAAATTAGTGAGAGGCAGCTTTCACTTTTCACCTGTTTCACACAAAGACACACACACACACAAACAAAAATTTACAGACAACTCTTGTGTTTGCTCCCATTTGACAGGTCTGACACATCAAGTTGCTGATTAAACAGCATCATTACTACACAGGTGTGCCTTGGGATTGTCACAATATAAGGCCACTCTGAAATGTACATTTTTATCACATCACTATGCCACAGATGTCGAGAAAACAGAGCATGCTATTGGCATGCTGACTGCAGGAATGTCCATCAGAGCTGTTGCATATGAACTGAATGTTCATTTCACCACCATAAGATGTCTCCAATATCATTTCCCTTAATTTGGTAGTACATCTAACCGGCCTCACATCTGCAGACCACATGTGGCTGCACCAGCTCAGGACCACCACATCCAGTGTCTTCACCTGCATGATTGTCTGAGACCAGCCACCCGAACAACTGGTTTAGACTAGGGTTGCCCCCCAATAGTTTACTAAACATTTGTCAACTAGAAAGGCCATTGGTTGGCAAGGTTTCATTGGTCATTTAGTCGCAGAAGAAAAATTAAAAGAAAAAGCAAACGTGTTTAGTCAATTTATGAACAAATATTATTGTAACAATGTTTATATTTTAAAAGTCAATTAACTGCTGACTGATTGAAAATTAATTGGCAACAATTTAAATGATTATAATTTAAGCATTTTCGAACAACAGTTGTGTGATTGTCTTGATCAAGCTTCTCGAATGAGAACATTTTCTGATTTTCCTTTTTCTATTATAATAAACTACATTTTGGGGAGTTTTTGATTATTGGTCAATACATTTACATTTTGAGTTTAGACTCAGACATTTTATGGACCAAAAGAAATTGAAGGATAAATGTTCATAGCAATTGTTAAATAGTAGGGATGGGAATCACCAGAGGCCCCACAATATATTATCATAATACATAAGTCACGATTAAGGCTGCCCTCTTATAGACAACCAAATGTTAGTCGACCAGAAAGATAATTAGTCGGCAAGATAACATTGGTCAGAAAAACAAACAAACCTGAAACTCTATTAGGAGCTGTGCCTTGTCAAAATAAATCAAAACCTATATGGCTGGACCATGTGGGAATTTAATCTGAAAGGACAGACACAGGAAGTGTCTACGCTCAGCAGTCAGACAGGAGTCAGGTTAATTTCCAGGGCTGGTACCTGCGGTTATTCCACAGGCTAGTTAATAACATGTCGGGCAGGAAATCCAAAGTGTGGGATCATTTTGAGAAGGTGAAGGACGAACCCAAGGTGATATGTAAACTCATCTTCATTGCCCACAGCGTCATTAACAGGCGGCTCGCTCAGTGTGTGACGTGCACTTGTAGATAAAATATAGGCCTATATTAATGAAGGTTCATTAGTACGGTTTTGTATTTCTCTGTAACGTAGCACAGTGTTAACAATGTTACTGATACTATTCCTTCTCACACCTTCAACTCAAACCACCAAAATATATCATTTAATAATTAAATTAATATCGTAAACATGCGGGCCAAGAGTCAACTAATGTTGGTCCACTAGGAAAATTCTTAGTCGGGGCCAGCGCTAGTTTCACGGAGGCTCAGATTTTGGGAAATAATATCAGAGATGTCTTGTGATGTGTTGGTAATAACGCTGCACATTCTAGAGTGGCCTTTAATTGTGACTGTTCCGAGGAGCACCTGAACGATACTGCTTAGTCAGCATCTTGATATGCCACATGTGTCATGTGGATGGATTATCATGGAAAAGAAGTGCTCACCAACACAGATATTAGTGGATCTAAGACCAAAGTTTGAGAGAAATGTAGCGATTAAGTGCATAAAAATTTTTTAGATCTTCAACCTGTGAAAAATGGGAGCAAAAACAAAAGTGTTGCGTTTAATTTTTTGTTCAAAGTTTATAATATAAAATGTGTGTATGTACATCTGTGTCTATGTATGTATGCACAGAATGTAGTAGTGTTGTGGGTTTGCAGTTATTCATATAAATACTCTGACCGAGCCGACACACACATTTCAAATGAAGCAAATAGCCACTTTTATGAACTGGGAGTGTAATTTCAACCCAAGGTTTTCCCATTATCAGATTGTCTCAGGACACTCTATTGTGTGCTACACTATTGAGTTGTCCACTAAAGGAAGTAGGGCTGCATGATTCTTTTATTTATTTATGTTTTATATATAAAGAGGAAAGGTGGTGGAAAAGAGAGGAGGAATGACCTCCAACTGAGAGCCCCAGCTGGACTCATGTTGTGAATCAATAGTCAGCATCTAAAACCTCTTTGCCACTAAGATTCCCCTTGGTTATTTTTATTATTGAATCATCTGCAGATTATTTCCTCAGTCATCGGCTTGGTCTTTTTGAAAACAAAAAGAGATGTCTTTAAAACTGCTTCTCAATTTACTATGATGTTAAATCGGAAAAAACCCTCAAATTAAATAGTTATCGAATATGTTGCAAATTTGTTTTCTTTATATTGGCTAATTAATTAAATGAATAATTTCAGCTCTTGTTGGAAGTGAGATATTCAGAGTATAATCTTTTAACAATCATAATAACAGTAATGATTGTCTGTGTTGCATTGTTATCTAATTATTGGTAAAACATGGTGTCACAGTGGGTGGCAGAAATAAGGAGACAGTGTTTGTGTTGTTTTACAGCTTCTTTTCAGTAACAATACATCATTACAGGCTTTGATATTGTGAGACCAGCCAATAAAGGCTGTTCACACTTCTGCTAATGCATTGATGTGGCTCATGGATCGGCTCATTCCCCAGGATTACTGCGCTTCACCTCCGAACCCCACAGATGAGCTTTGCTTTTTAAAGTTACTCTGGAGTGCAGGTTGAAGGGCACCCGTGCTACCACGACGGTGCAGCTTTGAACAATGCCCAAGTTGCATTTTGTGGTGTTTTCAATTAAGTATAAACCTAATATATGGAAAGACAGTGGCCACATGCGAAACATATAAAACCTCCTGGTAACTTTATATTTCTTCCACATGGGTTAGATTGTGTTCAAACAGGGATACAAAGAGGCATGTGATCTCTTGTCTCTCATTCAGCATGTAGCTTCTGAAAACAACAACATTTACATATTCAGCTCCAAATGGTCACTGAATCGGGAGTTGCTGCCTGAGGCTTTGCCTCGTGGTTTCACCTCCCAACAGTCTTCTTTAAAGAGAAGTTCAAACATAGCAGGGTTATAGAAGTGGAGTGGTAAGAGTGGATGGAGGGATTTTGGCATCTACCTTTTGGTTTGAGAACCACCAGAGAGAAAGGAGGGAAATCCTCCAACATTAGTTGTAATGTGAGCTGACATTTAGTAAAACTAATCCATTCTGGCACCCAGCCTTTGCCATTGTTTCCAGCACCACCAGCAAGGAAATTACAAATGTTCTATCTTCTGTTAATTTGTGCAAACAAATTATTAATTCAAGCGAACAAAGTAATTCAGAATAACGAATGAAGCAATTTAAGAATACAAATTACCATTCATGTGAACACAAGTTATTAATTTGATGGTACAAATTTGTAATTTATATGCACTCAAAAAGTTTACCACTCACACCTGCTGGGCCTCGTAGAGACTCACTTCCAGTGAACACTTTAATAAAGCCTCTAAGTCGTGGCTGCAGAGTTTAGAGTACTGATTATATTCGCAAATATCAAGTCGCGTTCCAGACTGACTCATCAAAACATCAGGTATCTATCAATTACTGTAATTAAGGACATATTGGACTCTAGTTTGAAACCATTAAAACTTAATGTCCTAAAGGACCAGTGTGTAGCTGTTAGGGGCATATATTGACAGAAATGGAATATGATATAATAACTTGTTTTCTTTAGTGTATAATCACTTGAAAAAAGAATTGTTGTGTTTTTGTTACCTTAGAATGAGCCGTTTATTTCGCCACGTTTCTACAGTAGCCCAGAATGGACAAACCAAACACTGGCTTTAAGTGAGGCCATTTGTGTTTTCATGTTGGTCACTGTAGTTAGAAGCCCCTCCAAGATGAGAGCATTAAAAAAACACACTGATTCGTTACGTCAAACTGCTTTATTCAGTGTTTTTACCGGTTTAAATCACCAGGTTTGTTTATTTTTGGAGAAGACGAGACCTTTACAGGTAATTCAGTTACTTAAAACCTCCTGAACATCTGGATCAGAAAATAGGTAAGCGCACTTTAGCAGGTGCTTGTTGGTCATCTCCGACACGCCAAACAGCTCTGGAGAAACACTGATCTTTTATGTGAAACTACCTTATTCAGTATGTTTTACCGTTTTTTAAATCATTTTCCAGCACTAGATTCATTTGAAAGGCCAAAAGATGGGAAAACAACAATTTAACTCCCCCCACAAAGATTTTTAATTGTTCCAAACTACAATGGATTTAGGCCTACTTGATACTTTTATATTATAGTTTTGTGTCCTGTGCTGCAAACCTTTAAACCTCTGTAGCTCCAGTGCTGTGTGCAAAAACATTAATGGACAGCCCTGCTTTTTCTTTCATATGATTTTTCATTTACATGTTGTGCAACTTCAAACAGGGAAATAAAATCCCTGTCTTTGCATTTTATTTTGATCACAGTCTGTTTTTATAAAAGTGATTGTGACATCTCAGATGTGACTTTGACTTAGACTGAAAACATGTTGCACATTTCGTGAAAAATACCGAGATATATATCGTGTATGGGCGTTCAGCCTGAAAATACGGAGATATGAATTTTTGTCCACATCGCCCAGCCCTAATATAAAGTAACACCTATTACTTTGTTATACTTTTCACTTTTTCAGAAGTTTGCTGAGATACTAAAGTATACCAGCTGCTGCAAGTAACAATTTTCTTGATTATTTATCAATCTGCCTGTTATTTTCTGTCCATAAAATCAGAAAACAGTAAAAAAAAAAAAAAAAACTTCTTCCTGCAATCCAAAACCAAAAAGATAAACTCAGTTTACTGTCGCAAAGAAAAGCTCCAGGTCTTCACATTTGAAAAACTAGATCCATCAGATATGTGGCTTTTTTTCTGACTAACGCACTTCATCAGTTACAAATAGACTGAGCGATGCATTGTTACACATGTACTCCTTTTCAAATATTCAAGCCAAAAATCCTTCTGATTATGCTACCCAGCAACATACCTGTTATTTTTACTCCTCGGTACATTAGTGCAAGTCATTCGTAAAAAAAAAAAAAAAATTAATACTGAAATATAATGACGACAAAATAACCCACAAAATAAATTAGGATTTTTGCTCTCTGTGGACACGGAAGACACTCAGCTGGATCAGAAATCATTGGGTTATGTCACAGTCCATATTACTCATTCAAGTTCAGGAGAGGGCTTTATCTGGATTTCTGCTGGAAACATGAGATGATTTATATTCATTTTTGCCTCAAGCTGCTACTAAGAGTCACTTGCAATTACTGCCTGTGCCCAGGAGGTCAAGGAATGAATGTTTTCAGTGAAAAGATCTCAGTGCAGCTTTTAAAAGCAGGTGTTAAATAAATGTTTGAAAATAGCGACTATGACTGCATAACACTGGGAATATAAAGGTCTTATGAAAATGTCTCGCTGATGCAAATATTGTTTAAGGATATAAACACTTAAGGCTGGGAAATATATTAATATTACATCAATATCATATGAGACAAGATATCGTCTTAGGTTTCGGATATCATAATATCATTAATGTTTTCTTCTCCTGGCTTTAAAGGCTGCATTAAAGTAAAGTGATGCTCTCGTCGTTTTATTATTTGCCTTTATCAGCTTAGTTATAGCTACATTACTCATGATTACTTATCATAGATCTCACTGTGTAAATATTTTGTGAACGCACCAGTATTCAACCATTACATTGAAGCTTCTATTGAGGTTTTTGTCATCATATTTTAAGGCATCATCACTGTAAAACAATAAAAGAAATCCTTGAACAAAATCTGCAATTTGAGTAAAGTCATTGGATTAAATGAGTTAGTCTTTTTTAAATTATTAAATCAATTCACTTTAATGGATAAATATAATTTTTGGTGCTGTTTGATTGGTGTTTGACTGGCCGGCTAATACAGGTGAGTGTCTCCTTTTGTGTGCAGCAAGTGGTAGAGCAAACAGTTTTTTGACCTGAAGCTTTTACCTTCAACAAAGTTAAGCGGTAGCATTTCTTGCGAGGTCATTGCCGTGATGAGCTGCGTTATCTTCTCATACCGTGCAGGATCACATCGTCTTCAAGTGAACGATGTCAATTTGGTGTGTGTGTGGCTAGCACCGCTAACAGCAGCAGCCGTTGTTCAGTGCAGATTCACATCCAAATGCTTGAGTTGAATGTGGTTGTGCGTAACTCCAGTTGAGTGATTATATGCCAGTTTATTTTCTGACACAGCCGTCATTGTTTTCATTTTCTAGATCAAAGTTCTGCCAAACCGCGCTGGTTTTGTGAGAGGACATCTCTCCAGTTTCCCACTGTGCTGTTTTGAAACTCCAGTCTACTCGAGCATTACCGCAGGGAGGGGGGCTGCTGTCTGACGGCTCTGTAGCGCCCACTAGTGGCGGGTGGCTGCATGACAGTTACATGAATAAAACACTAATAGTTTTAACTGACTAATATTTCTGGTGCCGTCTAGCGAGGGGGTGTTTAATCTTTAATCCGCTCAGGGCGCCTGTCCATGGGCAGCCCCCTCACTCTGACATCTGACCATTTAATGCTTGTAATAAGGTCCTGTTCGTTCGTGTGTGTGTATTTCAGGCCTGTGTATGTACATGACAACAGAGTGAAATGATTGAATTTAGATTTAAAGTTTCAGTTTCAGTTTATTATTATTATCAGACTCACGGTCCATACTAAAAAACATACAACACTCAATACATAAAAACAGATCACTCAATCAATTAACAACATATCCTAGACATAGATTTTTAAAATAATAAACACATTCAAAAAGAATAGAAAGAAGGAAAAAAGAAAACAGTGCTAAACAAGACAATCATACCAATGTTTCCACAAAGGTGACCGATATCTCACATCACTGACACGAGGGCTAACCAGTTGAGCAGTGATGGCATTCTGAGAAACATTCAGTCTGCAGATAAACTTGTACATCAGATGTCTAAGCAAAGCCTGAAATGAGCTGACTCTCACCTTACAGAACAGCTCACTTGCACTACACCATCTTGGCTGTTTCAATAGTATCCTCATGCAGTCATTGTAAGCAACCAGCAGCTTATGAATGCTCGCTTTCTTAAATTTACACCATAATGGGGCAGTATAGAGCGGGGTACAATATGCCCTAAAGAGACAGATCTCCACTTGGTCTGAACACATGTTAAATTTGCTTCTCAGCATGTTTGCCTGAGCATATAGGACTCGGCACTGTCTATTAATATCATCATCATCAGTTAATTGATCTGTGATGAAATGGCCGAGGTATTTTATTTTAGTACAAACATTCAACATTTGTCCTGTTAGATAAAAATTTGGAAATGTGAGGTCTCTACCCTCTTTAGTTCGACATAGCATAACCATACTCTTCCTGGCATTATACAATATATCATGGTTGATCCTATACTCAGAACATATATTGAGCAGTTGTTGCAATCCAGCACTGCTGGGGGAAAAAATTGCCAAATCATCAGCATACATGAGATGGTTTAAAAGAGTGTTTCCAATTGCACAGCCTGTTCTACAGGCGCCTAGTAAAGTTAAAGTTTATAAAGTAAGTAAAGTAAGTATAAAGTATTGATGGCTAGCACAATGTCAGGTTTTTACTGCACGAATATTGTTGCCAAAAGAATTCATGATGATGATATTATTGTATAGCTATAGGAAATTTGAAAAAGAAAATGCTGTCAGTCAATCAATCAATCAATCAATCAATCAATTTTATTTATAAAGCCCAATATCACAAATCATAATTTGCCTCACAGGGCTTTACAGCATGCGACAAAACCTCAGGAAGAGCAACTGAGGAGGGATCCCTCCTCCCTAAGAACAGTAGAAGTATGACTAATGATAACAGCAGCAGCAGGAGGCATTTGGCAGGACCACGGTGACAGCACGACCACACACGTCACACTATCCACGCACCGCTGCAATATAAGTTAACCTGAGAGACAGTAGAGCACAAAGGCTGCGGAGAAGAAGCCGAGTTAGTGACATCCAGAATGGCCGAGTTAGCAAGATGCAGTAATAGGACACGAGAGAGAGAGAGAGAGAGAGAAGGAGAGAAGGTGCCCGGTGTATTACAGGGGGTCCTCCGGCAGACTAGGCCTAAGTCAGCCTAACTAGGGGCTGGTACAGGGCAAGCCTGAGCCAGCCCTAACTATAAGCTTTATCAAAGAGGAAAGTCTTAAGTCTAGTCTTAAATGTGGAGACGGTGTCTGCCTCCCGGACCGTAACAGAAAGATGATTCCACAGGAGAGGAGCCTGATAGCTGAAGACTCTGGCTCCTGATCTACTTTTGGTGACTTTAGGGACCACGAGTAACCGTGCGTTCTCCGAGCGCAGTGTTCTGGTGGGATAATATGGCACTATGAGTGGGATGTCCCGATCCGATATTCGGATCGGTATCGGCCGCCGATATTAGCAAAAAATGTGCATCGGCATCGGATCGCACTGCATGGAAAAATGCTGATCCAAGAACTCCGATCCAGTTTTTCATAGATTCCGATCCAGGTTTTCCAGCCAGCCCAGTGCTCCGCTATTCAAGCAGTCCATTCCAGTGATCCGCTCCAGCACTTACTATCAATCCACCAGGCCAGCATGCAGACACACAGGAAAAAGCAGCACCAGGCTGGCACTGACACTACTAAAATAACTGAAAAGGAAAGGCTGCATTCTTTGTTAAATGTCAACAATGTCTTGTGGTGTTAATCTATTTTTTATTTACTAGGGGGCCAAAGCACAAGTGTGTGGAGTCTTGCTGCTGTTTTAATTTTATTGTTAGACATTTTAAAGATTTCTTGTGTTGATTTATTTTCTATTTATTAAGGGGCCAAAGCAGCCAAAGCAAACCAGCTATATTTTTTATTTAATGTTAATGTTCAAGTTTAAAGTTTGTTTATTTAACCCTGTTAACAATAAACGGGTCAGTTTCTCATACCAACTGTTGTAGATCATTCTAACTAACCTGATTAAGTAGTTGTTCTTGTTAGAGTAATATCGCTTGATCAAACCTTTTCTAACATGACTGACAACAAAATAAGTGAATATGTATAATACGTGCTTGGATTGGATTGGCATCGGTATCGGCCAAAACTCACGGCTGTAATATCGGTATCGGATCAGAAGTGAAAAAGCTGGATCGGGACATCCCTGACTATGAGCTCTCTAAGATATGACGGAGCTTGACTATTTAGAGCTTTATAAGTTAACAGTAGGATTTTAAATTCAATTCTGGATTTTACAGGGAGCCAAATTCATATCTCACGTTGTTTATTTGTGTTTTGTCTGTTTTTGGTAAGTGAATGACACCCAAATAATAAGTGAAGTGAGATGGAGAGGAAGATAAAAAGTGAGAGCGGAAAGAAACGTAAATGGATTATTAACACAACATGTGTATCATTAACATGATACCAATTTAATTTTTTAATATCACAGTTATTGCAAATAGCGGTATATTGCAACAGCCCAAGTGCACACCATATAATGTTCACTTACTACTAGTTAAACATTGCACTTAGATGAGGTCTGTCATTTCTTCCCATACAAGCTGAAACAAACTGATCAAACAGCATTATTTATTGTCAAAACAGCCTCCCCAGATTTTACCCTGTGGCACTCAGAGGTACTGTGCATCTGGAGGAAAGCACATGAGACACAAACATCCATGGGAGTATCCTGAAATCCGACAGAAAAATCCATATTTTTGTTCAAAAAAATCTCCAAAAATGTAAATAGCGTAGTAATTGCTCACATGGTATTTCACTAGTAAATGCTCGGTGGATAAAAACAGACACTCTTGACTTTACATTTTACGTCTGGCCCTATCGCTATTCATCTCAGAGAATATATAGAGTCATTTATAACATGAAATGTCACAACACTCCAAGACTTGTCCTGTACTCTCCTACACTGTGTAATGTCAGCCTCTAAAAGCTCAGCCATCACCCTCGGGGTTTGAGGTGGAGCTAACAGACATCTGGATCCTCTCGGTTGTCTGCTTCAATATCAGATACGGGAGATTATGGAGGAGAGAAGTCCTCCACCTTCAGTGACCCCTCAGTAGTAAAAGCACTCTGAGACTCAGTGTCCCTGTCTACAGTATAGGCTTAACAAGGAAGAGTGAGCTGTAATGAGAATATGAGGTGTGCCCCTCTATCGCTGAGACACACACTGTTTCTTTGTGGCTTTCCACCCCAATTATTCCCATATTTCCAAATGTCTAGTCAGCAGAGACAGACTGAAAACTGTGTCTCAGAAATCTTTGATAAACTGAGTCTCACTTCGATGCCAGATGCAAAAGAGTCAGATTTATCCCAGCTGGTGTGAAAAGGCGTTTTGACATATTGAGCATTATGCCAGAGGAGCTTTAAGCCTCCTGATTTGTGACCAGTTTTTAAGCGTGTGAGTTATCGCAAGCTTATTGGTGTGAAATGTCAGTGGCTTACGATTAGGAAGGTTTTAAGATATACCCCTGACCTCTGCTGCCGGTGGCCTTCTCTGTACTAATACGTCTGACCTTTATCAAATGGGATTTGCGCAGTATTAGTGTCAGAGGTTAAAGCGTGTCCTGCTGCTCACCGTTCTGGGTCTGGATGCATGGCTGCTTACCCTCCTTAATGAAAGGTGAAAGTTTGTTTTCCCCATTCAGCCAAGTCAGTGAGGGTGAACGAATCAGAAGAGACGCTAAAATACAAGGGCATTGTTAATTTTAGCCAATTTAAAGCAGCATCCTACTGATGAAGGTGGGGTTGTCCTGTCGCTGTACGTCAGGGAACTTATAATATATCAGAGGTGAGACATTCTTCTTCTTGAGTTGCAGATTTTCAGCAGCAGAGTAGATTGAGTAAATTTAGCTTTTCTGTGAATTCAGTTTGCACCAATACAACACAAAGATGCCAGTTTCCAAAACTGACTGCAGCTTGTAGAGGCAGAATGCAAAGAGGGAACAGGAATAAACTCTGAATAGTGTAGTGATTTATGTGAGCAGGGCTAGCAGCTCTGGTGTCAAAGAAAAAGATGCTTTTCTTTTTAAGTTGTCTCACATTAAATCTGTTGTATGTCAAACTGTAGGGCTGTTACTATTAATTAATAGGGTTGGGGAAAAAATCGATACAGCACAGTATTGTGATCTTTTGTGTGGCAGTATTGTATTGTACATGGACTCCAATAATCCATTATTTTATCATATAAATTAATAATATTATAAATACAACTTTAACACCTGGTAGCCTACTAGAATAATATAATGAGTTGCTTTTTCAGTCCACTAGACACATTTTTCTGCAGTAACAGTGACTTAAGTGATATGAACAGACTAACTACTTTATTTTATTCGATAAAACTGTTGCTGTTGACAAAGTTTTCCTGTGGAGACATAATTTGCAGTTGAAAAAAGGTTATGAATTGCAATATATTTTATTGCAATACTCAGCATACCACAACAGGTTTAAAATCACAATAACGTTGTATCATGACTAGGGCTGCCCCCGACTAAGAATTTTCTTAGTCCACCAACAGTCATCATTTAAGACCATTAGTCCACTAGTCGCCTGCATGTTTACGATATTATATTTTTTGGGCGTGGCAACACAATGGTTTGAGTTCAAGTCGGCAAAGCAGTAATGATTGTGCTAAGGGGCTAATGGGCATGTAGCTACTTCCATGTTTCAGATGATACGTCATGTTTGTAGTCGACCAATGAAGATGAGTTTACATATCACCTTGGGTTCGTCCTTCACCTTCTCAAAATGATCCCACACTTTGGATTTCCTCCCCGACATGTTATTAACTAGCCTGTGGAATAACTGCAGGTACCAGCCCTGGAAATCAGGGACCCTATTTAGCTGAAATCCTGAGTGCAGAGCTGATCTTCTTCCAGGAGCTGTTTATAAGTGTGTAGGCCTATCGTCTGTGGGACAGATGTAAAGCTCTGGGTAGCCCTGCACTAATATGATCAACTCTTCTGTGTTTCTCAGACTGAATATTTACAGAAGAAGGGAAAGATATCTGTCGGCTGTGATTGGTTTGTAACCTGACTCCTGTCTGACTGCTGAGCGTGGCCACTTCCTGTGTCTGTCCTTTCAGATTAAATTCCCACATGGTCCAGTCATATAGGTTTTGATTTATTTTGACAAGGCAAGGCTCCTAATAGAGTTTCAGGTTTGTTTGTTTTTCTGACCAATGAAATCTTGCCGACTAATAATCTTTCTGGTCGACTAACATTTGGTTAGTTATCATAATACATAAGTCACGATTAAGGCTGCCCTCTTATAGACAATAAGAGGGCAGCCTTAATCGTGACTTATGTATTATGATAATATATTGTGGGGCCTCTGGTGATTCCCACCCCTGCTATTTAACAATTGCTATGAACATTTATCCTTCAATTTCTTTTGGTCCATAAAATGTCTGAGTCTAAACTCAAAATGTAAATGTATTGACCAATAATCAGAAACTCCCCAAAATGTAGTTTATTGTAATAGAAAAAGGAAAATCAGAAAATGTTCTCATTCGAGAAGCTTGATCAAGACAATCACACAACTGTTGTTCAAAAATGCTTAAATTATATATTAATCATTTAAATTGTTGCCAATTAATTTTCAATCAGTCAGCAGTTAATTGACTTTTAAAATATAAACATTGTTACAATAATATTTGTTCATAAATTGACTAAACAAACAAATCTCAGTAGTGAAGTCCTTCATGATCCGAACATGCAGACATGAGGTGTTTTTCCAGGTCTATAGTCGAAGAGTCTTTTACCAGAGAGTAATTTCAAGCCCAGTGAATAGTGTAATGTAAGAGTCTGTCACACAAGCATTTGTGGCCAGCAGTGTCCATTCGTTGGTGGTCAGAGAGAGTCTCACCCCTCCCTCGGTATTTATATTTTGCCATGTGGTGTTGCACAACTGCTCTAATGCTGTATGTCTTGAAGAAGCAGTCAGACGAGGTTGTATGGTCGAGATGCTCTGGTGCCTCCACTGCCACTTTGGTGGCAAGCTTGCAGGTGGATTCTCAGATTTGTTTTCATCGTAGAATAAGGCAGCTGCTTTTAACAGAGTCTACAAAGAGGCTTGATCTTTGTCCAAACCAATCACCAGAATACATTTGGCACTGCACAGCACATTGACTAGCAAAATAAACAAACAATAAAACAATGACTCGACTTTGGGCAGTCTCGGTCGACTAAGGGGTCTGCTTGATGATTTGAATCTCTGACTTACAAGGGGCAGCCCTGAAATGTACAAATATTTTGTGGTTTGCAGAAAATGTGTTGCACATTTCTGCCAACATTTTCCTCTGGTGACTGAGGACTGACTGAACCCAAAATACTTTTACAAACAAAATTATATGTGGTGACAATTGTTTTTTGGCACATTAATGGCAGAATCAACGCAGTGGAAGTTGCCCAGCTGGCCACCAGTGTCGTTAGATATTTGGTTGAATTTAGGTAGTGACATCAGTTGACCAAAATTAAGTGCAAGAACGTTTAATGCCAACGTGAATTTGACATAGCAAATTTTTGAGGACATTTTGGTGGTTTTAAGTTGTGATGTTCAGTAACCAAAGTCCAATGTCTTCCAAATGTCTAATGCCAACATCATCTTCATCATCATTTAGTCATGAGGTGTTGAAGCTAAAACCCAACACCTGCAAAACTTAATATTATCAATGTTCACACAGCGTGAAATTCTAACATTGATGGACATTTAAAATATTGTCGATAGGGATGCACGATAATATTAGCACAGCATCAGTAACAGTACTCCCCAATGGCAGTGGCCCCCCAGCAGGATAATGCACCATGCCACTGCAAACATGGCTCAGGAATGGCTCAAGGAATGTGACAAAGACCTCAAAGTGTCAACCTGGCCTCCAAATTCCCCAGATCCCAATCTGAATGAGCATCTGTGGCACGTGCCATTAACCCACCTCACAACCCACTGCACTAAATGGATCTGCCGCCAACGCACCACAGGACACTCCCAGAGATCCTGTGTCCATGCCTCGACAGGTCAGAGCCAGGTCCGATCCAAGGAGGCCCCACCTTGGATCAGGGGAACATCTGGGGTACCGGCACATCACAAGAATCCTTGAGCAGATTTGGACCTGGGAAATTTAGAAGCCAGGTCGGCACCTTGAGCTTTTTGTCACACTCCACAGGCCATTTCTAAACGGTTTTTGGTCTGCAATGGTGTTTGAGTGGGTGGAACATGTCAGGTGGTATCCACATGAATGCCAGAACCAAAGGTTTCCCAGCAGAACAATGCATTGGAGCAAAATAATCAAAGTTATTTACTTCACCTGTCAGTGGCTTTAATGTTTTGGCTGATGGGTGTACATCCATATAGGTATCGGTTATTGGCCAAATAACTTGTAATATATAGGCAAAAAATTCAATATCATGCATCCCTTATCGTCAGCCTAATTTTTAATCCAACCAAACTTAATGCCTATTCAACATAACCATCCAACATCTTTTTGATGTCATATAGACATCTGGTGCCAGCTGGGTGCCTTTTCTGCCTGCTGTTTTCTCAGGTTTGTTCTTTGTCAGGTGGTGATGATGCACTGAAACTCAACACAGACAAATCTCACTCATATAATATCAGGACCAACTCCAGAATGTACCGTGATAATTTATTTCAGCGTATGATTACACCTTTTAATAAAATCAAATCTCATCTGCTGTTCATCTCTGCTGCTGATTAATTGTTTACATACATTTAATATATTAAATAAATGTTTAATTTAAAATGGAAGCCTTTACAAATAAGAGCTGGAATATATGTCAACAATAATATTCCTCCTGCAGACTGAGATGGGATGCCAGAATTAATGGGCTGCCAGGTTTGTGTTTGTTTTGTAAATGCTGAGTAACATAGAGCAAATGAGGATTAATTCAGCACAATGAACACTAATCAACATACATTCCAATGGGGCCTTTTTTAAATGCTTGTGTCTGCAGAGCAGGAAGACTCTTGAAATTCTCCACCAGCTATCTGTTGAGAGTGTTCTTGTTGGAAATATAACAACATTGTTCGTTTCACCTAAAACAACCTACAGTACATTTATGTTTTCCTGACAAGCATCCTCTGGTGGCTGTGCGAGTAATGATTGGTGTCTCTTTAGTTATCTCCCTCCAGATGTCTGAGCTCCTCACCCCATCTCTAAGGCTGAGCCCAGCCACCCCACGGAGGAAACTCATTTCCATCGCTTGCATCCGCGATCTCATTCTTTTGGTCACTACCCAGAGCTCATGACCATAGGTGAGGGTTGGGACGTAGATGGACCAGTAAATTGAAAGCTTTGCTTTCTGGCTCAGCTCCCTCTTCACCACGACGGACTGGCACAGTGCCCGCCGATCCATGTCACGCTCCCTTCTACCCTCACTCATGAACAAGACCCCAAGATACTTGAACTCACTCGCTTGAGGCAGTAACTCTCCCCCAACCCGGAGAGGGCAAACCACCGGTTTCCGACAGACGACCATGGCCTCAGACTTGGAGGTGCTGACTCTCGTCCCAACTGCTTCACACTCGGCTGCAAAATGCTCCAGTGCATGCTGGAGGTCACGGTGTGATGGAGTCAACAGAACCACATCATCTGCGAAAAGCAGGGAAGCAATTCTGAAGGCCAAAACACACCGGCGGCGTCATATGACGGCGGCGTCATTGACGCGAGTCAAGTGCAGCCCCCAACACACACATCCAGTTGACATCCAGTTGACGTCCCGCAGCGTTGCGTTGCGGGACGTCAACTGGATGTCTATCGCACACTCCAGTCCGCTAGGCTGGGAAGTACAAAATAGCGTTTTTTCAAGGGCGGCGACGCTGGAAAAATAGGACAATAGCGTAAAGTGCCGCAGCGCAGCACGTCGACGTGAGTCGAGCCGCCGCTGGTGTGGGTTTGTAAATAGAAAATAATGGGGGCAGCTGTTTTGACACACGTCGTACGCCGCTGGTGTGTTTTGGCCTTGAGGTCCCCAAACCGGACCCCTTCTTCCCCCCGGCTGCGCCTCAAAATCCTGTCCATGAAGATCACAAATAGGATTGGTGGCAAGGGACAACCTTGGCGGAGGCCAACACCCACCGAGAACGTGGTCGACTTCACACCGAGTATGCGGACACAGCTCTCACTTTGGTCATACAGGGACCGAATGGCTCGTAGCACTTCTCTCTCTCATAGAGCCAAAAACCAGAACAGGAAGTCCCAAACTTGTGATGTGATCAAGTTTTAAAATCTGGAGCTGCAGTCTGACTTGCTGTGAGTGGGTTTGTTTATATGGAAGTTTGCTTGCTACAATGGTTGCAACGGCAACAGCACACATAAAAATGGCCGCTGCTCTGACCATCCTGCTTCGCTGATATAAATGGGGATGTCCGTTCTACTCTCATCCTATTTTTCATGGTTTTAGCACTCTAGTTTGGGATTTGACAGAGAGTTGTTCATAAAAATAGTAAATCCCTGTGCACAGCGGCGCAGTGCTTCTTCTAGGTGCCAGCTGGTGCAGGATAAATCACAGTCATCAGATTCGCGAATCTGATGACGCAACAAGTGAAACGCGTTGTTCGCTCCTTTTGTTGTTAAACATTTTTGAATAAACTTTGTGTCAATCCTGATATTCTAGTGTGTGCTGGAAGTTTTTGAACTCTTGAGAGAGTTGTTCATGTTTAATAATACTAATATAGTCTTAGACTGTAGGAATAACGTGTTTGAATTGCAAAATTTGGTTGTTCCCCTTTAAGGAATTTTAGGTGCCTAAACTTAACCACATCTCAACCATAGTGGCTATGAGTCATAAAATGATTGTAGAAATAATTTCTTTACCATCCATTTGTGGTGTTGGTGGGAAGCAATAACATTTCATCCTGCTGACAGTGGAGGCTGATTGGAAAAAGTGTAATTTTGAAAGGCAATAATAAACAAGTGATTTTATTGTTTGAGTTAGAGAACTTGTTGGTGATAATCACTGTAATAAAATATATTTCACTGGCAACATAATTGTGATAGCTCCCATCAGAGTCTCAAAAGATTTCATGCATCATTGACATTAAACTTAATGTTCCTTTACCACACATTGCATTATGGGACAATGTAGCATAAGCTGCATTTGTAGTCAGTGTTAATTATAGATAGATAGATAATTTTTATTACAGACTCTAAGTCCAGTTAAGAACAAATACAAAAAACAACAACAATGACAACAACAACAACATACGGGGTCGTCTAGCAACCCCTTATTAAAAGACACTTATACCAGTGTTTCCAGAGCAGTGACGTGTAACATGTGGCACTAAATGCAATGTTCGTCAGTTCCAAAACAATCTGATTTTCTGAGTTATTCAGACGGCAGATGAACTTAAACATGATGTTTCTTAAGACAGATTGGAGAGTGTTGACTCGAGCAGTCACAAACATTTCGGTGGCGCTGGTCCACCTGGGCCATTTTAACAAAATTCTCAGAGGGTCATTGTATGCCACTTGCAGTCTCCGAAGGCTCGCTTTTTTATAATTTGACCACAGATGTGCAGTGTATAGCGGTGTGCAATAAGCTTTAAACAGAATCAGCTTCACGCCATCAGAGCAACAGCCGAACTTCTGTATCAGTACATTTGCTTGCACATATAACATGCGAAACTGGTGCAGAATGTCCTCATCATCAGTCAGTGTGTCTGTGATCACATGACCAAGATATTTCACCTGACTACAGGTTTTTAAAACATGACCTGACAGCTTAAAGTCAGGGAAGACCATATGTTTATCCTCATTTGTTCTGGACATCATAATAACACTCTTTACATCATTATATTTTATGTCATGTTGCTCTCCATACAAGGAACACACATTAAGGAGCTGCTGCAGACCAGCTGAGCTCGGACTCAGTAGCACACAGTCATCTGCGTACATGAGATGGTTCACCACTGTACTGCCAAACATACAGCCAGTTTTACACATTTTTAACTCTTTTGACAAACTATTCATATAAAAATGAAATAAAATAGGAGATAGAATGCTCCCCTGTCTGACTCCATTACTGACTTGAAAGGGAGCAGATACACAATTATCCCATTTCACCAGCATAGTTTGGTGAGCATACCAATAAGACAGGATTCTCACTATGTATTTTGGGACGCCTGCTTCGCTCAATTTTTTAAATAACTTCCCATGGTTCACGCGGTCAAATGCCTTGGAAGCATCTAAAAAACACATAAACATGGATGAGTTTTTTTCTTTTGTAATTACTCAACAATTCTTTTAAAACATAAATACACATATCCGTACTGTGCTTAGGTTTGAAGCCAAATTGATTTTCTGCAGAGATAATTAATGCAGTGACTCTTTCAAGACGAATTTGTTCAACAACTTTAGACAGTACACTAGCAAGAGCAATGGGTCTGTAATTGTCTGAGCTGCATACTTTTCCTGATTTTTCCTTGACAACAAGGACCAGCAGCACTGTCATCATAGAGTCTGGAAGACAGCCATGGACCACGAAGGCAGTGAAGCATAGGGCAAGCAGAGGAGCTAACCTTAAGCTGGCAAATTTGAGATGTTCAGCAGAGATAGAATCCATACCTGTAGATTTATTGACTGATAGGTTACTGATCACTTGATACACCTCATGGGTCTTAATTGTACTCACACCTTCAACATTATCTACTTGATAGCATTCAGTCGGGGCACAATTAAATAGTTTAGTATAATGCTGTTGCCAGAGTGCAGCAATAGCATTTCTTGGCCATGGAGTCAGCCCTCAAAGTTTGCTCGTTGTTACTGATGTAACGTATAGCATATTTATATTTTGCGTTTGTATGCTTCTTGTATTCATAGATAGGTCCCTGTCTTGGTTTACCAGCCATTGCCCAAGATTTAGTAGCTGCACAGGCTTCCGTATAGAATTCAGCCACATACGTGTTCCAGCCAGGTCTAGCTTTCCCCTTCTTTTTTGTTTTAAGAAGAGGCTCACTGGCTTTAAGTAGAGCTGTTACAATCTCAACGTACACTGCAGAGATATCCATTTTATGTTTAATGTTAGAACAGTTAGTATTTTTAATTAATTATGAGGTGAGCTAATGGTTTTTAGGTTGTGTTTACACAGCGGAAACTTCTGTCACCTTTGCGTCTTTTGGCCAGTGGCAGTCAGCCAGTCAACAACAACAACCTGTGTTGTGTCCCCTCTTTGTCCTTCCTTTGCTGGTAATGTGCTTCACTCCTTCCAAACATTTTCTTTGCTGTTTGAATAACTAATTATTGAAGAAAAAAGTCGACAGAAGTGGCTCAAACGTGTTCATGCATACACCTCATGGTACAAACGTTCCTACCAAAGCCGTCCTGACTTCCCCTCTCCAAGAACCAGAGGTGGTAAACAGTAAAAGCATACAAGTACATTTTGATGCTGGGGAAAGCTCTTCGCACGAAGTGAACTTAAAGTCGCTGAGATGTAATTTAAAAAACACACAAGAATAAAAGAACTTCACAAGTTCCAGAGTCAAAGATTAAATGGCAAAGACTGTTTCTGCTTCAGTTTTATCTTGACACTCGGTCTGGAACAGTTTGTTTCATATTCCTGTTTAAGGTCTCCTTTCTTAAGTCTCACATTTTACCTGTGAACAGTGAGAAACATTTAGTTATCTTGTCTGACCTGCTCACTTTAAAACACCACTTAATGTAGAAAACCTATTGGAGTGTCCAGTATTTTTTGAAATGCTTGCAAAGCTGCTCCACAGAGGACAATTAAAATTTCTTTTCTATTGCTTCTGGCCTGACTTAATTCCTATAATCGAGCTATTTCAGTGTCTGTTTTTGTTCTGTTGGTGTTGTTCCTTTAGATGTGGGAAGCCTATGCAATATTTCATGAGCAAGTTTGCATTTTAAGTAAAGGAGACCACACTGTGCAGGTCTATAGTGTCTGTTCTGTTTTGTTTTTTGTACATTTTTAAATCCAAATCTCCAGTTCCACCTAAACAAAAGCAGATGCATGGCGTCATTAAGCCCTGATCACACAGAAAGCAGCTGGAGGCGGCTTTTTGGAATTGTTTTTTATTGAGAATGAAGCTTTTTGCTCGCTGTTTTTGTGTTGCTGTGCACTGTGCGTTTCTGCACTTTAGGGGCCTGGCAATTTCACCAGAGCGCTCTGAACTCCTTGAGTTGAAGAAACTTCAACTCTGAGTGGAAAAGTACCCAACGTCATCACTGCTTTTTTCCCATTGTCCAATTGGATGATTTGAGAGGCAGTTTTTTATGCAGTTTTCATGTGTTTTGCAATCAGAGTAACCACAGCGTCTGAAACAACAGCAAACATTTGATTAGGCCTGAGACTCAAGTTAAAGTGAAGTCGGTGGGATTGTTCCTGTATGGCACTACAGTTTGTTGAACAGTATAAAATCAGAAGTAGTAAAGTGCATTCATTAAAACAGCCTTAAAGCTGCATGAATCAGTATGTTCGTGTTAAAACAAGTATAGCAGTAATGTGAACAGAGTCATTCACAGAGATCCCACAGAGACTTCTCACACAACACTGCAGGTGTACAGAGCCTTAGATTCAGTTTAGCTCATTTTTTAAGGCTCAGTTTCAATTCTTTTATCAACTGTTTTCCAGCTAAAAAATCAAAAAGCAAAAATCTCAGAGTTAATGTAAAACTCCAATAAAACCCATTTTAAAGGATACTACCTATCCAGCACAAATGGCAGAAAACAAGATGGTGTCAATGAATATCTAGCGGTTTATGACCTAAATACTTTTTTCTTACAAGTTGGTGGAGACCAAAGCCGTGCTAAAAGAAGAGTGAAAGCTGGATTTACCTACAGTCATCCTTCAGATACCCAAGAACATTCCTTAAGGTAGAAAATGTTAGAAAATAAAGAAAAATGCCCCTTAATATTTCCCACAGCCCAAGCTGATCTATTTAGATATTGGTTTAATCAGTCCAGGGTCCAGAACCCAAAGATATCAAGTTTACTGTCATTCATGGGGGAGAGATCACCATTTCTTCTACCAACAGCGCTCTCATTTTACTGTAGGGCATCAGACTGAATTTATGAACGCACCATGTCAGGTCACTCATGTCAGGAACAGCAAGTGTTACTTGAATAAGTAAACACTGACCAACGGAACCGGACTGGCCGACCCGTATGCTCTCACTCAGTGGATGGATGACGTCACAGGAAGCTTTGTGGTTGATTACTATGCCAGTCTAACAAAGGAGGACACTTGAATGGATTCCTCCAGTTTATGCTATTGAAGCTAACGTTAGCTAATGCGGTAAAAGGTTAGTGTTATGGAGAAATCCAGTATTCCTTTTAGTACCTCCCCAGTTTCTGATGGACCGCGGGCACCACGCCCCTTTAGGAGACTAACAGCAGGTCTGTGTCCATTGACTTCAGTGGGAGAAATGAACGTGATTACAGATTATGGCCGATTCTTTCGCCCTATAGTCACGGAAGCAAATATTGGACCCATTTATCACAAGCCACATATCTTCAGAACATTCTGACACCAAAATGGCAAATTTCAGACGGACAAATCAGGAGAAAATTTACTTTGTTCAAGACCTGTCTCTGTCTCAACAACACACTCTCGCGAGATCTGGCAACAGATAGCTGCTCTCAGGTGCTGAAATCAGTGCAGTTTCACCAAAGATACTGGATTAAAAAAATATTTTTTCCAGCGGATATCTTAGTTACAACATGATTGAGCTAGCAAAGCAGTTTTGTGTTGCTATGTGTAGTGTTTATTCAGTTTTGGGAAATCACGATGTCTACAAAGCATCAGTGGCTGCAGCTGACAGGGACAGCTAACACTAGCAGCAAAGCTAACATCAGGACATCATCTGTTAAAAGCCTCCCCTTGTCGGAAACGACATGAAACTACTCCAGTTAGCTCAGTCATGTTGTAACTAAGACATCTGCTGGAAAAAATATTTATTTTCACAGACCGTTTATTTATTTAGCTTACGGCCAGTAAGGGTACACACATGTTGACAGAAGCGAGGTTGGGGATACTCGTCTTTGATTGGCTGTTCTCCATCGTCTTTGATTGGGGTACGGGGGACAACGCCTACTTAGGTGACCGGAAATGTATACCATTTCATACAATGGGAGTATATTGTAGGTGGGCCATCTTGTAGTAATCCACTATCTTCGCCTCCGTCCAGTCCTTTGGTCTTATCACATTTAACTCTAGTTGCCTTTGTTTTTGTTGACGGACAGTGGCGGCTGGTATGTGATAAAATGTAAGTTTTGAGTTATGACTCCTTCTATTCCGGCTCCCAATAACACAACAAGACCACATTTGGAGACTCCTATGTAGCCTACAGCCCAGTAGTGGTGAGTTGTGTTTTGCCTACAGCTAATGAAATGACGAACATTGTGACGTCGGTTCTAAAAGGGTCTATAGTGGTGATGTAAAATCCCTGAGGGCTCTGAAGAAAGCACCTGTTATAGTAAACAATCATTTCATTCTTGTTCCTTCACAGTCAAATATTAGTGCCAAAAATGTTAATTTCTGTGGATCCCACCCAAGCTTACCTCCCTGTGAAGTGACCTTATACCCTTTCCCATAGAATAACACTTAGACACTGAAAGTTTGTGATCATGTAGTGCTTATCAGCTTTTTAATTAAGCGTTTTGTTGAGTTGCCAGATATCTTTATTGGATCCTACGGCAGCATAAATTCAACCTTCTCTTAAGAAACAATTATTTTCTGTGCCCAACACTGCACGGTTTTCTCTCCAGACATTTTTTATTACTAACAAATAACTTTTTTTATGATCTAGCAAAAAACATGCAAATGCTTGCTCGCAGCTGCACAGTGACGAATGCACACAGTGTCGGGGGGTAGCTGCTTAATAAAACATAGAACTTTCATGTAATCTTTACTGGGTTGCACAAATGAAATATTAAAACGATATTTCCTTTTTTCTGAGATCCTAATGTGGTTATTTAAAGACCCTTGGTATTGCTTAAAGTAAAAATGAATCCTCGTTAAATAATGTAGTGTTATTTTCTGCTACATTATGACGTTATCTTAAATTAGGGTGTATATCCTCACTGAAGAGCTTGGTGCAACCTGAACTTCATATACAGCAGCATCTGTGTGGAGTAACTTCAGCTTTGTAATGCTAACTGGCTTAAGAGAGGAGAAAGATGCATTTGGCCATTACACTGTTTTGCTGTGCATTAGGCCAGTGAAGGTTACCCAGAGCCACGGATGCAGTAGGACATATTTTTATGGCGTGGGCATTAATGAGAGAGTTGACAGCTGTTATACGTTTGGGATGGCTGAGGGGCTTAATGAGCATTCTCACAGCATCTAAGATAGAGGTGCACAATTTTTAACAAAGGCCTGGATGTGTTATTTGTAAATTATTCAAAAAATGGTGGTTTGGCTGCAGCCTATTTTTAAATCCAGCCTCTGGAGAAGGTCTGCTATTAGTGAAACATGGTATTCATCCAAACTTTAATGGTGCCCAGTTGTTTACCAAAAATATTCTGACTGCTCTCAGCGAGTGTCTGATTGTAGAACATTTTTACTGAGAGCTGAACCCTCTGCAGCCTTTTGTCTGAACCTGCGGAGCACTAGGAGGATGAGTTGGTTCTTCTGTATGTGGGAAAATTGCATCTGCTTCTTATGGCGGATTGTTCTGAAGAGTGTCAGAGTGAAGGCTGGTTAATTATAGAGGTAGTTAATTATAGAGTAGCTGCATTAAGTGACCAGGTACATATTATGATAAATAATAACCATACTGCTTTTTCTACAGCTGAAAAGGTTCGTTGAGTAATCTTTTAATCAACTGACAAAAAAAATAATCTGCAGCTATTTTAATACCAGTGAATCCTTTCAAGCATTTTAATGCGAAAATGAAAAACATTTGCTGGTTTAAACTTCTCAAATGTGATATTGAATGAATTGAATGCCTTTTAAGTTTTGGACCAAGGTCTGCAAATACCTACACTTTGTCACACTCCTCATTGTATCATAGCAACACACAGTACAGTATACCCTTTTTCTGCAGGCCACACTGCTTGTGTGAGCAGTGTATGCATGTTGCAGAACTTCTTGTTTTTTTTTTTAAGAGTGCTGCGCTGCTCATGGAACCAAGAGGTTCTGCAACTTTGCTGCTACTCAGCTGCGAAAACATCTAGAGATTCGGAGTTGCCTAGGTTTTCCGCAGGACGCCTGCAGTTCTCAGCAAAACTAGACATCATACCACCTGTCACTAGTTACAATGTCAAGGCTGTATCTGTCACAGACATGAAGAACATAAAAATATTTATTTTTAACTCATCACTTCCTTTTTCCATTTTAAAATAAAGGCCGTCTGACAGAATCCCTTCAGTTGTTAACACAAGGTTTCTTATTGTGAAATATTTGCAGGACTGTACTGTTGAAAATGGCTTGCATGACTCCATAAATAAGTGGAGTATCAGCTTTTAAATGTGGAAATACATTACTTAGAGCAGCAGGCAGCATTGCAGCAGCAACACTGTCTGTGTGAACGTTGCATGCGTGCGAGCCGCAGCAGTTCAGCGAAGAAGTTGTCTCATGCGGTCTACGCAGGCAGTGTGGCCCAGGTGTTACCATATCTGTGTTACGCACAGCTGAAACACATTGTAAAACTTGGTTAATGTTGTGAAAGGGTTGGGATTAGGCAAGAAAACTATTTGGTTAGAAAAAGGATCATGTTTTAGGATAAAACAAGTATGTTTTCCACTTGAGGGAAGTGCTCATCATTGTCTCCTCAGAATTTCTAAAGACTGGGAAATTGTTTTTACAGTGCCAGGCCTTGCTTACTGGTTGCTATGAAATGAGAGCTAATGTAACCAAAATGTGGGCAGTGTAATAAAGTATGTCACATGGGTGACGTCAGCACATGATGACAGTATTTAAATTGTGTAACATTACTTTAAACAACACTGACTTTTGGTTTCACATTGGACATGAACTGTGGTCTCCTGGGTTAAAGTCCAGCTTTGTTTTGCCCACCTCCTCTCCCTCCTGCCCTTTGCAGACTTTATTTCTCTGTATATTACGTCAATTGCTCTCAGCATCAAGTATTGCTGTGAATGAGTTTACACTGGAGTTAGGTGAATGACTGGTGTGTATCATTGAAATGCTAAAGGGTCTAAGTGTCAATATCACATGCTGAAGTGCAGGACAAAGCTGCTTTTCATACCCTGGGAATGAGAATGGGCTGGTTGTTTGACTAAAGCACACACTTTTAAAATGTTTCTCTGGGCTCTGAGAAATTGTAATTATGACAGGTTTGTGTGCTTTTTAGTGTTTTCTGACATTTTATGGATAAAACAATTAATCAAGAAAATCACTGGCAGATGAATCAATAATGAAAACAATCATTACTTGCAGCCCTGACTGTCATATTTCTAGTCTGTACGAAATAGCTTAAAAGGACAGTCACTGGCCTTAAGCAACATCCTCTATCTTCCTACCATTAAATGTGAGTAGGTATGAAATAAAGGTGTCAAACTTCAGAGGACAGAGAGTTTAGTTTGGGTTCTAACATTGTAGAGACCGGAAAAAGAGTTTTATAAGCCAGAAATCTAACTCGTCTCATTGGTATTGACCAACAACCCCATCCACCCTGTGCAGATATATTAAGGTCATTTGTGCTATGAGGCAGCAAAACCTTAAAAAACCTTATTTGATATAAGCCGGGCCAGAAAATTGTCAATGCTGTTGCCATTCCATGGTCACTAAATGAGGAACTATTTTGTCATGGACAGGCCTATTCAGTTTGTGTTCTTCCAATTATTATTTAATGTTTATTTGCCTTGGATTTTTATTTCATCTGAAGTAACCTTGTTTCAAATCATGTCCCTTGCTTATATTTAATCACACAGTTTTCTTGAATTATTTGTCACAGTGTTATCTGTCACAAGTGGTCCAAGTGCGCCAGTAAAAAATACAGTAATAGAAGTGCTGGTCTTCTCTGTTATTGCCCACTACAGTGTGCATACCACTTACCATGCCAGACAGACAGGGTTGAAAGGTATTTACAGGCTTCAGGTCTCTGAGCAGGAACATGCTGTTCTCTGAGACGTCACCGTCTGCTCTCCTGAAACGAATGAATTACTGTATTTATACAAAACACCATCAAAGCTGAGCACTTTCCAGGCTGACACATGCTGTGTATTAATGTTTTTAAAACACTGTGGAAAATGGTAATTACAATTCTATTTTTCTTTTCATTTGAAAAGGATACTTCATTCTGTGATGGCGGCCATTTGCATTAATTGAGGGAAGTGCTCATCATTGTCGCCTCAGAATTTCTAAAGACTGGGAAATTGTTTTTACAATGCCAGGCTTTGCTTACTGGTCTGCTTTGAAATGAGAGCTTATGTAACCAAAATGTGGGCGGTGTAATTATTAAAGCAACTGGAATTACAAGGGCACACAGATGTGTGTTTCTTCCATTTGAATACAAAGTAATTTAAAAAAAAATCTCAAATTAATATCTGTAATCTGTGACTGTTATTCAGTCTTATCCCCCTTTGTCTCCCTTTGCTTTGTACTCTATGATGAGATTCATTAACCTTTAAAATTTGAGCACTTTGGCGGATCACAGAGGCGGTCGGGTGGCTCAGGTGGCCCTCTGGTATGACATTTATGCAGTGTCTCATTAGGGCACAAACACTTCTTGGCTGAACAAAGATTTCACAAACAGTCATTCAATTCAAAACTGCTACCCAGACTGACATTTTTTTTATAGCCCAACTGATACTGTTTTTATGAGGTTGATACAGATATCAGTATTTGATATCTTGTCAGTATTTTTTGTGCCATGAATAACAATCTTGGTACAGATCCCTTCACACAAGGGGTCTGAAATTTTGATAACAAGTAACAAAATGTCCTAAAGTTTGGAGAAAGCAGTGGTGAAGTCTACATGATTTGCAGGGATACTGCATATACCCTCTAAGAAAGCTCCAGGATTTTCCTTTAGCCATTTAAGGGATACAAAAGGATACATAACAACATAGATTAGTGAAAGAACTTGCTGAAAAATGCTGTGTCAGTATCAGAATGTTAAGAACGGTTGGGCTTGTGGAAAAATATTTACTTGCGTGACTATGGGGTGAAGGAAATGGTCATAATTGGCACTAAGGTTTACTTTTCCCATTGGTATGAACAGACTCAGGACCGCTGCTAGTCTCCTAAAGGGGCGGGGCAGTGGCAAAACCCATGTGACATAGATACAGGAAATCAATCTTACGTGGGCAGTCTTGGTTTATCAACGGCCACTACTGGGACGGCGTTGCTTTTGAAACCCTCCGGTTTCCTCCCAAGTAGCCCTGGTGAGTAAGCTGCTTCATTTTAAGCATTGTTAACAATGTTAGCACCACTAGCCATGCTGACACTGCTAATGGTGTGTAGTGTAATGTACTGATTTACTGAAGACATATACTGTACCTTTTAGTTGACTTTTAAAAGATACGTGTTGAAGCAATGTACTCTGTGCACTGACAAATCACACACTGGTTTATTATTTCATGTATTCCTATGACACACACGCTCACTGAGCATTTAAGCATTGTGGTGGAGGAGTACCTAGGCATCATTTCTAAAAATAGCATGAGGATGGGCTCAGAAACACTGGTGGAAAGTTAGGGGAATTACAGCTTGTCCTGAGAATGACCCTAGTAAGAGGAGGCGGTCTTAGATTGTCTAGGAAAAACATTACGAGTACGAGTAAAGAGGTGGGGTTTAGGATGAAAGGAGAAAAAGTGAAGGCTCAGCAGAAATATGACACCGTTATGGTGGTAGGATGAAAGCAGAAGTGGGATATCGTTACGATCAGAGCCAAATGGGAAGGATTAAGAAAGAGATGACTCAGCAGAAGATCTTCACAATAAATACGAGTGCACAAACAAAGAAATTTCAGTCTTGCTCCGGAGCTTGACTCATTGAGTTGTGATGTGTTTGTTGCCTGCGAGCACATTAAACTCAGTTGCATCTGATTCTACGTGTCTCCAGTGATTTTTTTGACCTCTGAGTATTTGAGTTTTTGATATCTAATGGAAGACAAAGAAAGTCCGTTTGAGAAGAAAAGAGCGAGGTTGCGAGCTTTCTGGCACGGCTCGGGACCTTGACTTTTTTGCTTCCGCAGGTGCTAACAGAGCCAACAGTTTTAACATAGTTAACAATGAAGAGGTTTTGTGGCTCAGAATTGTGCTGCTTACTTGCTGGGGCAATCTTGGGGAGATGTCTCTATAGCAACAATGTTGGGTAGGGACGGGATTTCTAGCGTAAATTGCAGAATGAGTGGTGCTGCTAGCTTGCTCCCACTGGACCTGGGTGGCACATAGTGCAGTAAACCAGGAGTAGGAAGATTACCCTATAGACCGACATGCGTAACAGGTCAAAAATATTCTCACCGGTTAACCGTTGAACAGTTAACTGCCAATGAATGGTTAATCCCTGGCATCCCAAGATACAGCTGATATGACTGTCATTGCTGTAGCATCACCATTACTTAAAATAAGAGACGCTCAGACATGGAGTTGCACATTTTAGGGTTTTTTAATCTTGAGAGAAAAGCCAAAGACTTGGTACATCATGACAATTTATAGTGTGTGAGGAATGAGCATTGTAGGTACTGTTGGTACTTCCCAGGTGTTATTTCCTGCCATTTAGACACCCGGCTCAGAGAACAATTGATTCTTCCAATTTAGCCAGGACCTCGCCAAACCATGACTGAAGTCACGTAGGCCATTTGGCTAAAGTCACGTCAAGATAACAACAGTTCAAGCCAGGTCATCATCTACACTATATCCTCACAGGAAGTTTATCTATCCTAGCATACGAAACACACAGTCATATTGTTTTTGACATGACCGAAATTTAGAAATAACTCAGTCATAACTCAAAAAAAGAATTAACTCATAAACCTACAGAGCAACTTTCCCTGAAAACAAAAAAGATGAACAACATGTTAAATCTCCCCAACTGTATGTGGCCTTTGCTGTTAAAGTCTTTTGTTGCTCACAGTAAATGGCTTCAGGAGGTTTCATGCTGATAGCAGATACCCAGTATTATGTGTGAATGCATGTGCTGTATGTGTTAGTTAGAGTTGTGGGCTCTGGGAGGTGGTTGTGCAAGGTTTGAGTGGGTCATCGCAAAACACTCCCTCCAATGAACTAGACTACACCACTACACCGACTTTGCCTCCAGTGACAGCACCTTTATTTGAATTTCAGTGAGAGATAATGTGGATTCTGACCCGTTAACGGTGCGACGTGTCGCTTGTTAAAGCTTGTCAAATCAGAGCAGAAAGGACAGTCTTTAGCGTTGTGATAAGTTGGAACGGTGCTTGACCCTGAAAATCTCTCTCTCATATTCTCTCTGTGACATTACAGGATGGTCTTAAGAGACGTTTTACAGTTGGTAAGGGAGAGAGTGTGGGGAGTGAAGAACTGCTGATATTTGCAAAAACAGGGTAGTGGAGATGGACTGAAATGACATCATACTTCAAATAGATATGAGACGAGATCAAAAAACAGTCTGGTCAGCAAGTAGAGAGATGGTTGGATTAGGTTGGATTGGCTTTGTCAAACTTTATTTTATTTCAGGGACAAGGCAAAAAAGCTCCACTTAAAATGTTTATATCTTCACAACAATTTTACCTGCTTGCACCCAAAAAAAACTTAAATAGTTTGGGTTTCTTTGATTAATTTACCCTTTAAACTCTAATAATATAAAAAATAATCACACATTTTATTTATAAAGCGCATTTCATGGCACTAAAAGACACTATATGTTAGTTAATAATGAATATTAAATAGAATATGGTAAAATACACACATCATTCACACATTTAAAGAAGCAGCAGATAGCATATTTTCCTAAATATATCATTATGAAAATAATGTGGGTTGCACAGGGGAGTGGCCACAGTAAAATCAGACTATCAGCGTTTACATAAGTTACTTGGTGGCTTTGCAATCTTTGCAATAAGCTTCTGCCACCGGTGCCGAAATTTCGCAGAAAAAAATCTGCTTTACGGCAGGAAACGCGTCATGTATTGCGAAACTGGTCGGTCAGCCAATCACGGACTGGAGCTGGTCCTTAGGAGGAGTTGGGCATGAGATAGTTGAGTCACGAGCACAATGGCAGACGGACACAGTTTGGAAACAAGTGAAAAAAGGCCTAGCGAAAGAAAACAAGCTCCTCTGTGTGAGGAGGCAAAGAAGAGCAAAAAGGAGAGTGATAAAAGAAGAGGAAAAACAAGAGTAAACCTCAGTCAGGCATTCAAGAGATGGAGGGAGCTCCGTGACCAAAGACGCTTCAAAACCCACGTCCAGTTAGCTTTTTCTAATGGATCAGTAAGTAACACGGCTAAATGTTAGCTAGACCAGAGAGGACTGTACTGTACTGGCTGCTAGTTCATTCCTAGCTGACCAGCATCGCAAATCGCCGCAACCAGGGAGCGGGTAGCGAGTGTTGGTCGGCTGACATCCTCGTTGCCATTCTACGGCAGCCCTCGGACAGTGATAACCCCCTCCCTTCCTTCTGTTCTCTTCTCACGGATGCAGCTATCGACGGACATCGCCCAGCTGTGAACACTGGACTTTGTTTCCCATTCAGTTTGAGCTCCAACTGGCTGCACCGTTTCCATATGGTACCGTTTATTCTAGAATCGGGACTGTTTACATGTGCATATTGGTATAATACCACTGTGTCTACTGTTGTTTGTACTAGGGTTGTCACGATACTAAAATTTCAAACTCGATATCAATACCCAGGAAAATATTTAATACTCTATACCATTTTCGATACAGCAGCAAAAAATTAAGAGGCATGTCATTTTTTAAATAAAGAACAGTAACATCAATGATAACAACAAAAAATCCCCCCAAAATAAATAACAACCAGAAACAAGATCTGTCCATAAATAAAATTTAAAGATAAATGTATTTATCTACAGCCCTGTTTATTTTCTGTGCTTCTGGTGAACTAGCACCATATTTTCGTTGCTGATCAGATAGAGTTGGTAGTTTAGGATCAGGATGCTCCTGTTTCTACCTCACTGTGTGATCAGAGATCCAGGGGTTACGGGAGAAACCAAATGTTTTTTCAGCTTCAATCTGTGACTTTACAGTTAACATAACTTTTCAGACACACATAATTGTGTTGTCCTGTTAAACTAACATTGTCTATTAATGTTACAGACGGGCATGACTGATAAAGTTTTCTGCTTAGCTCCCACATTAACGTTAGAAGTTATATTTTAGTTTGATGCTGGCGACACCAGCTGGTCAGCTGCTAGTGAGGGGAGGGGGCTGTACCTGCCGTCTGCAGCATGCTGTGTTCACTTCACTAAATATTTCCAAAGAGAGCTTTTTCCTTTATCATTTTTGACCAAAACTGGCTGCTCTGATCCTCCTGCAGCTGCGCTGGCCATATTACAGCAACAGAAATGTGTGCATGCATGCACAGCAATGACAACAAGCCGGGTTGCAGCGAGGGCTCTGTGCTTGCCAGACGCTGCCTGCACAGTGCGTGTCCGTCGGACCCGTCGCGTGCACCCGACAGACGCTGAGGTGGCGTGCACTGTTTGTATCGATACTTTTGTAAATTAGTATTGTATCCGGATACAGCGTTTGAGTATCAATACTTTTCAGAGTATCGATACTTTTGACAACCCTAGTTTGTACTGATACTGTACATATTGGTTTAATTTACTGTGAGCTGTTTGTACTGGTACTGTGCATTCTGGTATAATTATTTGCATTACTATTTGTTTTTTCTTCAGATAAATCTGATAATTTTTGCTCGGTCTCTTTACTCATTTATTTAGTAGAGTGTCCACACACCTTCTCATTCTACATATACACAGAGGTATACTGGTGGCTTTACAGCCTACATTTTATTTAATTTAGAGAGTCTAATAGAGTCATATTATTGATTATCTCTGATCCCCACGGTCAATTTGGTCGTTGCGACAGTGCAACGCAACACCACTGTTGCGTGGTGGCGCCAAGCCAAAAAAAAAAAACCCCGAATCCTATCTGTTGCCTCTTTAAAGCCGTTTTAATATAATGCAGCTTTAAAAAGTTGTTAGACAGGAAAGAGTTTTTTTTTTAAAACACACATTTAGGATTTTTATTTCTTTTTATTTTATAGGGATTTATTTTAGGTTTTTTTTTTTTCCAAACACACAAAGAAGGGCTCCCCAACCCCAGGGTTCAAACATTAAACTAATCTTAATGTGAAGCGGCAGTGCTAACCACCACACCACCATGCATCCACGGATACAACCTTTTGAAATTAAAATATAGTCTTCTGGGACTTTGTAAAACTGCATGTTTATTGAGAGGAATTATAGAATGTAGCTGATTTTTTTTTTTTTTTTACATGCTACATGTCTCTTCAGATGTGCTGCAGATGTCAGAGCAGAAAAACTAAAGTTTACATTCATAGAGTAAATTATACCCAGCTCTGTCCTATGACTGAAATTTTGCTCACAGTTTTCTTGGGGAAATTAAGTTTTAAGATGAGATAGTTGTGAGAAATGTTCCACAAGTGTTTAGATTAATGATGGCTAATTTTACGCAACAACAGACATCTCATTTTGTCAAAATCAGCAGCCTCATTCACGAAATAAACTGTGCTGTTTTGTTTTTGATTGGAAAGAAAAATTAAAATCATAACTACAACCGATGTCCTAGTAATAATTTTGCCTAAGTGGTTTTCGCTCTTAATGAATTGAAGACAATTGAGGAAATGAGCACATTTTAAAGCCCTGGAGGAACAAGGAGGTACAAGACATTTGTATTTGTAAATAGTTTTCTCCTGCCACGGTCTAATTAGGTGCCAAGTGGACGATGTTTGCCAAATGGCAGTTCTGGTGCTAATGAGTGCTAGACAATCATATAAAATTAAGAATATTAAAAATCAAAGTCAATGCTAATTTCTGGCTGACATCTAACCACTCGCCACTGGACAAGTGCTTATGTGGTCTTATTCCGGTACTCAACACATGCTTAAAACAAGTGCTTAAAAATGATCTGCACCAGCTTTTTGACCCAGGTTTGCTTCCCGCACCGTTCAGAATTGATGGGAGTTCAAAGCATCTCTTCCATCACAACCCTCCACCTCATTAAAATAATTTACTCTCTCAGCGCATTATCAAGCAGAGCTCTAAGAGCTGTGGATAAAGGAGCAGATGAAGTGGGCAACCTCGACACACTTGTGCGCGCTCTATAAAGATTTTGCAGTTATTCGTGTGTGTTGCAGTTCAGTATCAGCCCCAAGAGCACAAATTTACATAGAGAAGGCGATTCACTGTCATAATACAGCTGACCTTTGCTGTCTTGAAGTCCATTTGCCCAAAAGAATCTATTCTCTAATGCAAAACTGGGTGGACAGGTGTAGATTTAGAAGAATGAAATCATATAAAAATATTTCCACTAACTTGTAAATCAATGCCTGTATATAAAGATGGACAACTTGTCACCAGTTCCTCTCACTGTACAAAAAATGAAGCCAAAATATCCCAGATACAGCTGCTGCCATCTTACACCAGTGATGTCATTTGGAACCAGAGTCTATGCTTTAGTGATCTCAGCAGTATCGAGTTTATGCTGTCCAACCAAGCCTAGGACCATCGCTGGGCTTTGAAGACAATTTGACTGGAATTACAACTTCCATGTCTGTCACATGTACGGTTGGGTACCCAAAACCAGTGCCAATATGGCAACAATTCCTATACGTCCAGTACCTTCCAGACTGAGTCACAACGCAGATTTTGGTTCCTCATTTTGATGCCAGATGTGTGTGTAACAAGTATGCTGTTAAAAAAGAAAGAGAGAGTAGGAAGTTAAATGTAGCTGTGCGGTGTGAGTGCAGTTTAGGCTGTTTGTCAGTGAATAAATGCTAAAACTCTTCAAGACCCAAGCCCCAGGTTACTGTGTCTTGCTTTCCATCTGCTGATTAAAGGGAGGTGGGTTAGCCCCGAGGTTAGCGAGCAAAGACAATGAGTGTCATGCGCAATAACCCATCGTTTTATCTTGTGTAGTGTCTGTCATTGTAGACGATAACCTATGCCAAGTCTGGGGCGCCTCATGACTTCCTGACCGAAAGTCTAGCATGTTGGATTTTCTTTTTGTCTTCCACGACTCCTCTTGTCATAGCCGTCACTTTGGCCAGTTGAAACATAGAGTGATCTGCTGCCATAAACAACTGTATGGCAACAACACCCCAGCCTTTTTAACATGTTCTCTGGGGATGTTACTACACAGAGTAAATTAGTATTAATATCGTTTTGGCACTGGAATTGGAAACACCCAATACGATACCCAACACTAGTCACGTGATGCCACTAGGCCCAAAAAAACTCTCGTACCACAGGTGGTGCTGGAGTGGATGATCCAGAGGGACAGGTGTAGTTTAAAACATCATTTTTTTTTTTTAACTCTTCTTAAATGTTTTGTTTGTAAAAATCTGGAGGGTTTTTGGGGCTGGAGAGGCCGTCATAGTGACAGAGGGCAGAGCCAGGGCCCACAGAGCATGTTGGAGAACCAGTGGGAGGGTGGAAGGTCTGCGTCTTCTGTGCCCACGGATGAGTGTTGGCTGTCCTTCAGTGTCCATGCACCACTGGATGTGGAGCCTCCAACACAGGCACAGAGCTCAGCACAGAGCTCTTCTCTCACAGGCCATGACTGCCTCTCCAGCCCCGGTAAAGCCGCCAGCACTTTCCACAGTCCCTGGTTTGACTCTCAGCCACCTGGCTTTATTGCACAGCCCCTAAGCAGCCTTCAGCAAGGCCCACTGACCCAGGCTGTGCTCTGCCTCTCCACCAGAGAGCCAGAGGAAGGGCAGGAGTTTGACAGGGTTCATGCCCATGAGCCAGGGCCCTCTATGTGCTTTCCTCCAGTGTCAATCAATCAATCAATCAATTTTATTTATAAAGCCCAATATCACAAATCACAATTTGCCTCACAGGGCTTTACAGCATACGACATCTCTCTGTCCTTATGACCCTTGCAGCGGATAAGGAAAAACTCCCCAAAAAAACCCTTTAACGGAGAAAAAAAAAACCGGTAGAAACCTCAGGAAGAGCAACTGAGGAGGGATCCCTCTTCCAGGACGGACAGACGTGCAATAGATGTCGTACAGAACAGATCAGTATAATAAATTAACAGTGATCAGCATGACACAATGAGACAGAGAGAGAGAGAGAGAGAGAGAGAGAGAAGGAGAGAAGGTGCCCGGTGTATTATAGGGGGGTCCTCTGGCAGACTAGGCCTAAGTCAGCCTAACTAGGGGCTGGTACAGGGCAAGCCTGAGCCAGCCCTAACTATGAGCTTTATCAAAGAGGAAAGTCTTAAGTCTAGTCTTAAATGTGGAGACGGTGTCTGCCTCCCAGACCGTAACAGGAAGATGATTCCACAGGAGAGGAGCCTGATAGCTGAAGGCTCTGGCTCCTGATCTACTTTTGGAGACTTTAGGGACCACGAGTAACCCTGCGTTCTCAGAGCGCAGTGTTCTGGTGGGATAATATGGCACTATAAGCTCTCTAAGATATGACGGAGCTTGACCATTTAGAACTTTATAAGTTAACAGTAGGATTTTAAATTCTATTCTGGATTTTACAGGGAGCCAGTGCAGAGAAGCTAAAACAGGAGAAATATGATCTTGTTTCTTAGTTCCTGTTAGTACACGTGCTGCTGCATTCTGAATTAGCTGGAGAGTTTTTAAGGACTTACTAGAGCTACCTGATAATAGAGAGGTAACAAAAGCGTGTCCACATACCCTTGGATGTGGAGCTTTGGACTTTGATTTTCCAGGTATTTTGCGGTGCTCTTCAAAAGTCTGTTGACTATTATTGACAAACAACGTGTTGCACTCTAGCCAATCACAGTGAGATCCATAAAGACCCACACTTCCCCCACCCTTCTGGGCCATCCATTCTAATAATTGTAATTTTTACATGGAAGTTGAACTTTTTTGGCTTCATGCACCAACTCCAACGTCACATCTAGTTCTCTTGATACATACATGTATCTGACCGATCGCGAGCAGCGCCATTGATTGCAAGCACACCGACTGGCACACACAGCAGTCAGTCATGAATTCAAACCCCCTTTTTATAGGATCGAACAGCTAGTTATAACCAAAGTTATCAGAAAAAAAAATAACACTTGAACATACATCAGTGTGATAAGAACTACCTAAAATGACAGAGACCATCTTTGGGAAATAGTATTTTTTTTAGTTTGGCCCGTGTCTCATCTGCTAACATGGAGGGGGCTTCACTTTTGGTGAGCTGTCATGTCGTCCGTCCTTATTACAGCCCATGTTATAAATACTCAAGAATACTTAGGGGTTTGGTTAGATAACAAACTGCTGACAGAATACATACTGAACCAAAAAAAAATCTAATTTGATTCTCATCAGAAACGGAGCTTGTTTTAGGAAAAAAAACAAACAATTTAATATACTATCTACACTGGATTATGGAGATATCTTGTACACTCACGCTGCTTTCACTTAACTTAAACCTTAAATTATTTAGCACAGTGCAACTCACTTTATCATTCATGTCAGTTTTTGCCGGTCACGTTGACACGAGGGTGCACAAATACACAACTGAGCTCAGACGCTGTGTACTGATTACAAAATGATTCCAGTAACAACCCAATATTAGGCAGTGAGTCACATACGAATTCACTGTAGGGCAGGGTGCACCGGGTTTTCCAGGCATTCATGTGATGCATTGTATCCCAGACACATGTAAGTATTAAACAAAAGAGCAGGTGTAAAAATAGCACAGAGGGGATTTGCTCAAGTCATAAGAAAGGTTGTGGTGGAGGAAAGAAATGTCAATGAAGCTTTATTCTACAGAAATCTCAGTGACATTAGACGCTGAGCGAGTGCTCCACAAGAATATCGAGCAAACCACAAAGGGGAGAGGAAACGCTTCAGTTTCAGGGTCCTGGTATTGTGCATGCCGGCTCACTGTCACGGCTTTCTGGGACACTTGAATAGAGCAGAGCCATCGTTAATGTTATTAGTGACACCTGTGCTTTTCCTACTTTGACAAGTCAAAATGTCTGCTGTGAAAAAGGCCTGTTCACTTCACAAGTGGAATATATTTTAATGCTATTTGAAGTTAGAAACATTGCCCCCAGGGACTTTTAAAGAAAGTTTTCCTTTCAAGTATTTGTGATTGAACAATTAGTGTGTGTGTGTGTGTGTGTGTGTGTGTGTGTGTGTGTGTGTGTGTTGGGGATTACATTTTTATTTTAAAAAAATCCAGTTTGAATCAAAGAGAACTAACAAGTAGGCTAATTCGTTGGAATTAATTTGAATGCGGTTCACTAATCCTACAGTAAATGATGTTGTAGAATTAACATTACGTTCATTTGTGGTGCCTCCCCTGCCTGACCGGGTGACTCCTACACTTGGTGTAATGTTACTGTGAGGCAGTTACATTTTACAAAAGAAAAAGCCTTATCTTTATCCACAATCGTGACATCTATGTGGTGAAATTAAAAATGCTTCCACAAATGATTTCCTGATGGAGATTTTTGGCCCTGATTCTTGGGTCTAGCTACTAGCTTCAGACCACCAGCTCCTCCTCTCCCACCTCAGCAGGGGCCTGGGCATGGGATTCTGAAACACGTTTCAGACTTCCAGACCATCAGGAACGGATCCCCTTAAGGTTGTGTCCTTTCCCCCTGCTCTTTTGCCACTAATCTCAGCTGCACCTTCAGTCACGAGTACATCAAGCTCCTGAAGTTCACGGATGACACCACCCTCAACGGGATCATCTCTGGCGGGAACAAGTTTGCGTACAGGTTTGAGATTGACCATCTGGTGACCTGGTATGACCAAAACAACTTGGAGCTCAATGCTCTTTAGAGAGTGTGGATTTCCGGACGAACGCAGCCCCACCCGCCTGATCACCCTGACTGACTCTCCAGTCTATCTTTCTGCCTGCTGGACACCTTCATCACCCAGGAACTCAAGTGGCACAGCAGAGGATGTACTTCCTGCTTCAACTGAAGAAGATTTACCTGACAAAGACACTTAGTGGTGCACTTCTACACTGCCATCTTTAAGTCCATCCTCACCTTCTCCTCACCTCGTATGCTGCTGCCACTGCCAAGGTCAAGGGCAGTCTGCAGTGTATCATAAGGTCTGCTGAGAAGATGATTGGCTGTAATTTGCCATCCCTCTAGGACCTGCACCCCTTTGGGATCCTAAGGCGGGTAGGAAACATTTTTGCTGACCCCTCCCACCATGCAAACAAACTCTTTGTAACACTCCCCTCTGGAAGGAGGCTGAAGCCCATCAAGGATCCAATCCTATGCTTATGTTGACCTGCATGTTGATTACAACATGTATCCCACACATTTAAATACTGCTCCAGTTTTCTAAAATTTTCACAAGCTGCTTAGTTCAAAACTGAAGTCTCTGGTTTAAATCTATGAAGTTGATCATCTTTAATTATTGATGTGATCTGAATTTAACCAGAACATGACTCCTGAAACTGACGTGAAGTGATCCACTAGAGATAAGACTCTCAGATAAGACTGAGACTGGAGTTGAGAATACAAAAACACTGCGTCCTCATGGTTGTACCGAGGTGTTGCAGAGATGCTTCTTTCAATTGTGCAACAATCCTTGGCAGAGTACAGACACCAGCTTGCAGTGAGCACACAAATTCAACAACAGCCAAGTTTTATTTTGTCTGTCCTTGAGTTACTCTCCGAATTACTGTTAATTAGCGTCACCTGAACTGCAGCCGGTGACGTTTGTCATTTTGACCCGTGAAAGGTTAAAATGCATAGGAAATGCGAAGCTGCTTCCTGAATGTTTTATACACTGCTCTGTGCTAATGAGATAGAGAGAGGAGAGATAACAGATTAGTTACAGTCTGAGCTTATAGTGAATTTTGCCAACCCAGGTGTCAGAACATTGTCACTCATCAGTGCAACCAAATAATTTTCCCCACACTCTAATTTTCACTCTCATATGCAGAGGAATGCTGCACAGTGGAGCAGTCGTTATTAAAAACAGCAGTGTGCAACACCAACAGGCTGACGTGGACAGAACTGTAGAGTTCAGTAAAGAAAGGATCAGATTTCGATTGACTTTGGGACATCTCTGTCTTCCACACATTGCCTCTCAGTTGGTTTGTTGCTGTGATCATTCAACTCTGCCTCCTTCATTTTGTCAGGAATGAGAACTGTAGCCTTTTTGTACTGATAGGGCAACTGGACTTAGGAATAGATTTGGGCTGATCATTATAGATTTATTATTTGATTTTTTAATAAAATGTGACAGGCCCAGTGTGTCCAAGACGATAGTTTAGTCTGACAGACTTGTCTTGTTGTCTCCCTGCGTATTATATTTTCATACAACAGCTTGTGTGATATTTTACAATTTGTCGGTTATCTAAGTATTAGAGCCCCTCAGAGGGCGTCGTCACCTGAAGGTATGTAGGTTAGGCTTAGGCAAGAAAAGTTCCAAAGGTTAGGTGCAGGCAAGTGAAGTTACATAGGTTATGGCTGGGTGTCATCATGTTACATACTTAAAGTAAAGCAATGTAGGTTAGGTTGAGGCAAGTAAAATTACTAAGGTGAGGTATACGTAAGTGAAGTTATGTAGCTTAATTTAGGAAAAGAAACATACTTGGTTGTCTTCGTGTTATGTACTTAAAGTGAAGTTACTAAACATAAAGTTACATAGATTAGGTTAAGGCAAGTTAAGTTCTGTAGGTAAGGTTAAGGCAAGTAAAGTAATGTAAGTTAGGTTAAGGCAAATAAAGCTACGTTGGTGAGATTATGGCAAGTGAAGTCACATAGGTTAGGTTTAAGAAAAGACCATGACTGGGTGTCATCACTTTACGTACCTAAAGTAAAGTCACTTAGGTTAGGTTTAGGCAAGTAAAGTTACTTAATATAAAGTTACGTAGGTTGTTGTCGTGTTACATACTTAAAGTGACGTTACTTAACACAAAGTAATGTAGGTAAGGTTAAGGCAAGTAAAGTCACGAAGGTTAGGTTTAGGCAAGTATAGTAACATAGGTTAGGTAAAGGCAAGGAAAGTTCCATAGGTAAGGTAAAGGCAAATAAAGCTACGTTGGTGAGATTATGGCAAGTGAAGTCACATAGGTTAGGTTTAAGAAAAGACCATGACTGGGTGTCATCACTTTACGTACCTAAAGTAAAGTCACTTAGGTTAGGTTTAGGCAAGTAAAGTTACTTAATATAAAGTTACGTAGGTTGTTGTCGTGTTACATACTTAAAGTGACGTTACTTAACACAAAGTAATGTAGGTAAGATTAAGGCAAGTAAAGTCACGAAGGTTAGGTTTAGGCAAGTATAGTAACATAGGTTAGGTAAAGGCAAGGAAAGTTCTATAGGTAAGGTAAAGGCAAGTAAAGCTACGTAGGTTAGGTCAAGGCAAGTAGAATGACGTTGGCGAGTATAGATAAGTGATGTATCATGGGTTAGGTTAAAGCAAGTAAAATTACATAGGTAAGGTTTGGCAAGGTTTAGGCAAGTATGACTAAGTAAGTACAGACTATGGTTGGGTGTCGTCATGTTACATACTTGAAGTTACTTAACATAAAGTTACATAGGTTCGGCTTAGGCAAGTAAAGGTATGAAGGTTAGGATTAGGAAAGTAAAGGTTACATTAGGTAACGTAGGTAAGGTTTAAGAAAAGAAACATGGTATTGACATACAGTAAAATAACTCAAAATTCACCTGGTGTCACATGGGACACGAACATCAGCCTCCTGGGGGAAAGCTGTGTGTTTGTTTGACCCTTCACCACCACAACCTGCCTTCTTATGCTTACTTTCGCTCTTAATACTTCTTCCTTCTTTACTCCAGTCAGCACATTGGCAGTGTTGGGCAGTAGCGTCACTACAGTAGCGGACGTTTGTAGTTTAACTACATTTCTCAGTAGCTTGGTGGTAGCGTCGCTGTTTTCTGAATCAATTAACTTCTCAGTAGTTAAGCTCTTTTATTGATCACTTTGCGCGGTAGCGTCCACACAAGCTACATTTCCAAAATCATTTCTGAAGCTCAAACGAGGCGGGGATTTCTGTTATGGACTGAAATAAAACTGTCACCGCTACCACACAGTATCACTTCCGCATGAACCTGACGGGAGACAGCCCTCCATTCCGAAACCCCGCTGTTCCGAACAACCCCCACTCCGAAATTGATTTTCAAGTCCATATCGAGTTTCCTGCATCAAACACTGCCGCCTGCTCTCTGGCCGCACTCGCACAATTCTGAAACTCGTTGTACTACAGAAGCTTGAAATGAATGTTCAACTCATTGTTTTTTATTGAAAATATGCCACTGTCTTCATTTATTATGTATAATTTCTCTAGCAGCAAACACATTTAAAGGAGACGCTTGTCAAGTCTTTTTACACGCGCCGTCCGTGGTGCTGAAATCCCCGCTGCAGCCACCGCTCTCTGCTGACAGCAGACCGGGGGAGAAAAAAACGACATTTCTTTGCTCTGTGCTTTCAGAAAATAACCAGGGTTAGGGTAAGAAAGACCAACGGTCTGTACAGCAGTCCCACCGTGTTTGCCAGGACATATCAGGCTGTGTGATTATGCGCAAAGATTGGTTTAACGCATTGGAGCAATTTCATACAATTTCGGACATTTAACATGATAAACTAATTTCAATTTAACATGGTCATTTGCTTAGAGGATTCAGCTGAAGCATAATGAGTGTTATATGCCATTAAGATGAAGTATTTGCTTGTTTTGTGGTTAATAATGCACATAATCCATTTGACCCCATCATGAATGGGATTTATATTCGTTCCTGCAGACAGAGGCAAAAGGATCAATGCGCAGACTGCGTTTCCTTTGCGTCCGTCTCGTTCATTCAAACTTTGTAAACACAGTTGGGATTTGTAGGGGACATACATGTGTATGCTTCTCACTATAAAATGTGTTTACTAAAATGTGTTTACTAGCCTCATTTCTAGTCAAAACAAATCTCTTTACACTTAAAAAATACTTGTTTCAAGCAAATTTTCATTTGAAATAAGTATGAAAATCTGTCCATGGAGCAAGTTTTTTTTTGCTTGCAACTTGCTCCATGGACAGATTTTTTTTTCTACTTATTTCAAGTGAAAATCTTCCTGAAACAAGTGAAAATTGTCTAAAAACAAGTTACTTTTTAGGTGATGAGTCTTATTTCAATTGAAATGAGATTTGTTTTGACTAGAAATAAATATTCTTGGTAAGATTTTGAGTTTTTGCAGTGTACATACTGTTATGCCCAGTCTAGGGGTGTCTGGGACACAACATGAAAGGCCCCCATCTTCCCCAAGTCCCAAGTAGCCACAATGAAAAAGACGTATGGAACGATCAATAGTGCGAATTTATTTACAATATTTAAATAACAGAATTAACTGAAATAGTAACTTTAGGGTGGACTAAGGCCAAAATAACAAACAAAAACAATCTTGCCCAGGGGGTAAGTAAATAACCTAACCAAACAATAAAAAAAAAACAAATGACAAAAAGCTTACCTCCCTAACTAAATAAACAGGAGAAAAAGGGTTGGTAACACAACTGGCGGTCCACCCCTACGATTTAACAGTCTTTAACAATAATGATTTACTGCAACAACAATATGTGTGGCCGGTTGGGAGAGGAGGAAGGTGAGGTCTGCCTGCTAGCTCGCAGCAACTGCCATCTTTGTCCTTTAAAAACCTGACCCCCCCTTGGCGGCAGCCAATCAGGAATGAGCACCGATCAAATTCACCAATCCTCGCCGGGCTATGGCACACACCTATTTGCATACAGAAAAACACAGAGAACACGCACAGAGAACACATGCAGCAAAACACACGCAAACAAAATAAATTACGACAACAGTTGTGACACCCCCATACCCAAGAATTTAAACATCCCCCTATGATGTTTAATTCCATATGAATCACTAATCTCTGGAGAGAGCATCAGCAATCACATTTTCTGTGCCCTTTTTATGACAAATCTGGATGTTGAAGTCCTGCAGCAGAAGAGACCAACGCATAAGCCGCTGGTTAGAGTTGCGCATGTGGGCAAGAAACACCAGTGGATTATGGTCAGTGAAAACCTGGATGGGCTGTGAACTTGAACCGAGATACACTTCAAAATACTGTAAGGCAAGCAAGAGGGCGAGAGCTTCCTTTTCGATTGTGCTGTAGCTTAACTGCTGCCTGTTGAATTTTTTTGAAAAATAACAGACAGGGTGGTCAATAGCCTGATTGTCTTCCTACAGAAGCACTGCACCTGCGCCACACGCACTGGCATCTACCTCCAACTTAAAGGGGCGCGTAAAGCTGGGCGCAGCGAGAACAGGCGCACTACACAATAGTGCTTTGGCGGACTCAAAGGCGGCCTGGCAAGCGGGGGACCAAACAAAGCTTTTTAGCGGACTAACGAGACCCGTGAGAGGAGCCACCACATCTGAAAAGTTTCGACAGAAACCACGATAGTAACCACACATTCCAAGAAAACATCGCAAAGCTTTCTTGGACTGTGGGACTGGAAAATCAATAATCGCCTGCACTTTCTCGGCTAACAGGCGCACATGCCCTTGTCCTACCTGTTTACCTAAATAGGTTACCGTAGCCTTGCCAAACTCACATTTGGTGAGGTTAAGGGTGAGAGAGGCCTCGCGGAGACGGCTGAAAATGAGGGACAGTGTGTGGAGATGGTCTGACCAGGTAGAGGAATAAGCAACCACGTCATCTAAATAGGCTTCACAGTTTTCAACACCAGATAACACACGATGCATGAGACGCTGGAATGTGGCGGGAGCGTTTCGCAGCCCGAATGGCATAACAGTGTATTGGAGGAAAGTGTTGGGTGTGACGAAAGCGGAGATGTCAGAGGCCCGTGGCGTTAAAGGAACTTGCCAGTAACCTTTTAACAAGTCCAGCTTTGTCACAAATTTAACGGAGCCCACTCGATCAATGCAGTCCTCCATCCTAGGGAGCGGAAAGGAATCGGGTTTGGTAACCGAATTTACTTTTCTATAATCATTACAAAAACGAGGAGTATTGTCGGGTTTTGGGACCAAAACACACGGAGAGCTCCACGCACTGGTACTGGGGACAGCCAATCCATGCTCAACAAGATAACTCACCTCCAGCTGCATCATGGCCCGTTTAGTCGGATTTACACGGTATGCGTGCTGCTTAATGGGTTTGTGGCCCTCCACATCGATGTCGTGGAACAGGACAGAGGTTTGACGGGGATGGTCGGAAAACAGCAACAAGTTATCATTTATCAGAGAAATAATATCTGCGCGAGCCGAATCAGACAGATGAACCAAAAAACCCTCCAAGTTACTCAGTACCTCTGAATTTCTCAGACGAGCAGGCGGCATCAAACCGCTTTTCTCTGCCAACCCGTCGTCACAGAGATGGTACTGAGGAGGAGTAGCAGACACGGACATCACGGGCGCAACAGGAGGCAGCTGGGGATCACTCTCTCTGGAAAAATAACGTTTCAACATGTTAATATGACAAACTCTGGATTTTCTTTTCCGATCTGGAGTTTGAACAACATAATCTTTGTCACTGAGTTTTCTCTCCACCGTGTATGGACCAGAAAACTGTGACTGCAAGCTGGATCCAGGTAAGGGAAGCAGCACCAGAACCTTTTCACCAGGTTGGAACACTCTAAGGACAGACTTTTTGTCATAACGACACTTCATTTTAGTTTGGCTTTGTGCCAGATTTTCACGGGCCAATTGACACGCATGGTGGAGACGCTCACGAAAACAACTAACATAATCCAGCACATTATGTTCGATTTTTGGCGACTCTGACAACCATTTTTCTTTGAGAAGACGAAGAGGACCGCGCAAAGTGTGGCCGAAGACCAAATCACAGGGACTGAAACCTAACGATTCTTGAGGAGTTTCACGCACCGCAAATAACAGGAGAGGGAGGCCCTCATCCCACTCTCTGTTAGACTCAAGACAGAACTTTCGCAACATGGATTTTAAGGTTTGGTGGAACCTCTCAAGTGCACCTTGGGACTCTGGATGGTAAGGACTTGATTTTACATGCTCGACTTTTAACACTTTCATTACCTGTGCAAACAGTTTAGACATGAAATTTGTGCCCTGGTCACTCTGAACAGTTTTGGGCAAACCAAAAGTTGTAAAAAACTTAGTGAGAGCTTTTACAACCGGTTTTGCTTTGAGAGTGCGTAGCGGGATGGCCTCAGGGTACCGCGTCGCAGCACACATCACTGTCAAAATATACTGGTGGCCAGATTTCGTTTTTGGTAGGGGGCCCACACAATCAATGAGCACTCGCTCAAAGGGCTCCCCAAGCACCGGGATCGGATGCAGGGGCGCCGGCGGAACAGGCTTGTTGGGCTTTCCCACAACTTGACAGGTGTGACAGGTGCGGCAGTATTTTGCCACAGCCGTTTTTAACCCTGGCCAAAAGAAGTTGCGCAACACACGATAATTCGTTTTTTTAACACCAAGGTGGCCAGCTAAGCTAGAGTCATGTGCTAGACTGAGAATTTGCGGTCTATAGTCTCTTGGCACAACCACCTGGTTCACAACATTTAGCTCACTGGAGTCGGGACTCCACCGTCTCATCAAAACACCATTGTCTAGAAAAAACACTACAGGTCTTCTGTCCTCCTCAGCAGCTACAACAGAGGACAGACACAAAGTTAGAGACGGGTCATTTCTCTGAGCATCAACCAACATTTCCCGTGTAACATTCAAGCTCAGGTCAGCATCAGCAGGGAAAAGATCAGACTCATTGACACATTTTATCACATTTTCACTCTCAGTGGTGGGGTGCACTGAATATGAGGGCTCTCCCTCATCTAATGTAGCCATAAACGACTCAGACAAATCCACAGCTTCGCCCAGTTTACGAGCCTGTGCGCGCGTAATTGCACACACAGGAAACACATTTGGCATAGACAAATCAGAGGAGACAGAAGGGGAGCAGCAGGCAGACGCAGCAGCAGTGGGATCATTAACGACCTCGGGCAGAGGAAACACATTTCCTCCGGCCAAGTCGTTTCCCAAAATAAACGAAATGCCACTAATCGGAAACCGTGGGAGCACGGCAACTTTCACCTGTCCCGACACAAGCGGTGAATGCAAATGGATCTTGTGGAGTGGGGCGTTAAGTTCGCTCATTTTAATTCCCCACACCACCAAATCAGAAAAACACAAAGTTACGTCTGAGAGTGGCAACACATTAGCCAGCATAAAAGAATGATACGCGGCTGTATCTCGCAGAATAGTAACCGGCACTTTATCCGCTTCCTTACCGGTTAAGGAAACAAACCCATGAGACACGAAAGGTTTGAAACGAGGGTCAATCTCCGCGTTTACCTCCGGTTCAGGTAAAGGCTCCGTGTGTTTGTCAGGCGGGGACACGGTGTTTATGAAACCCACACCTGCCGGAGTCTTACCGGTTTTGTGTTCTTTTTTTTTGAGAACCGGACAGGCAGCGATCAAATGGCCTGGCTCATGGCAATAAAAACACTCGCGGCTTTCACCCGCAGCTGGTGATGTGTTTTTACGCATCAGTTTTGGTGACCTTCTGCTCTCAGGCATTACATTTGAAGCACGAGGTGTCTGTACAGAAAAAACACTTTTATGAGTCAGAATGAACTCATCAGCCAGCACGGCTGCGTTAGACACCGAGGACACTTTCTGCTCATTTAAATAAACAACGATTCACTCCGGCAAACACTTTTTAAATTCCTCGAGCAGAATTAACTCTCGCATTTCCGCTAAAGTTTTTACATGACATGCCTGGCACCATTTATCAAACAAAACACTCTTGTCGCGCGCAAACTCAACGTATGTCTGGTTGGCAGTTTTATCACGGTTTCTAAATTTTTGTCTGTACGCTTCGGGGACAAGCTCATAAGCCTGCAACACAGTCTTTTTCAATATGTCATAATCCAGACTGTCCTCAATTGACAGACTGGCACAGACTTCTTGGGCCTTCCCCGCAAGCTTACACTGTAGCAAAAGTGACCAGAACTCCTTGGGCCACTTAAGTGCAGCAGCTATTCGCTCAAAGGCGCTGAAATATGAGTCCACCTCAGACTCACGAAACGGAGGGACTAATGCAATGTGCTTACTAATGTCAAAAGCAGGAGCAGAAACAAAACTTTGGTTAGGAGACACTGGGGTGGAGACAACAGGGGCTCCTCTTTCCAGCTCAAGAGCCCTGATACGGAGATGCATTGCTTGCACTTCAAGCTGTTTATTTTTGGTCTCCACCTCCTTTATTTGCAGGGCTAAGCGGAGATCCTCTGTAGTCATATTTCCCAGAGAAGGATCAATGACCGGCTCAGGCTCCACACCAGCAGCACGCACGCCAGCAGCCTCCGCTGCTATCACATCCGCCACCTGTGCGTCAGCCGCCGCGTCACCCGCAGGCTTAGCCGCCTCAGCAGCTAGTCTGGGTAGCACACCCTGCTCCACCAACCCATCACACAAAATCTGTTTGAGCTCTGCTTTCCGGGCACTGTACGACACATGCACATTATAAAAGTTAGCCACAATTAACAAATCTGCTTTTTTGCACTTATCAAGTTTTGCCAGAGAAGGGCTGGTCACAAATTCATCCAGGGAAAACTCCATAATTCCCCCCACACCAAAAAACAACCGCCAACCAGAGGAAAAAAAATACTCACCAAACTCACCCTGAAACGAAGCGCGAAAAGAAGATGGACGAGCCCCCAATTCATGTTATGCCCAGTCTAGGGGTGTCTGGGACACAACATGAAAGGCCCCCATCTTCCCCAAGTCCCAAGTAGCCACGATGAAAAAGACGTATGGAACGATCAATAGTGCGAATTTATTTACAATATTTAAATAACAGAATTAACTGAAATAGTAACTTCAAGGTGGACTAAGGCCAAAATAACAAACAAAAACAATCCTGCCCAGGGGGTAAGTAAATAACCTAACCAAACAATAAAAAAAAAAACAAATGACAAAAAGCTTACCTCCCTAACTAAATAAACAGGAGAAAAAGGGTTGGTAACACAACTGGCGGTCCACCCCTACGATTTAACAGTCTTTAACAATAATGATTTACTGCAACAACAATATGTGTGGCCGGTTGGGAGAGGAGGAAGGTGAGGTCTGCCTGCTAGCTCGCAGCAACTGCCATCTTTGTCCTTTAAAAACCTGACCCCCCCCTTGGCGGCAGCCAATCAGGAATGAGCACCGATCAAATTCACCAATCCTCGCCGGGCTATGGCACACACCTATTTGCATACAGAAAAACACAGAGAACATGCACAGAGAACACATGCAGCAAAACACACGCAAACAAAATAAATTACGACAACAGTCGTAACAATACACACATACATACACGCATGTATGTCTTTGACCATGTTGTGACTGTTTGAAGCAGGTCTTCATTCTTGCTGTTGTGGTTTGAGTCGTGTTGGGAGTTGCAGTGCAGCTCACTGTTCAATAAAAAACAATTGAACTTAACTTTTTTACCTGCCTATCTGTTTGACTGACAGTTTTATTGATCAGGAAGATAACACTGACTTGGCACGAACTTGGTTCAATTTAGTAAAAAGCTTGGATGTAGTTGCACTAGTTACTGTCATTTTGTTGTAGCTTAGCTTGGTACATTTCTGAGGTTGATAGCTTTGATGTAGTGAAGCTTCATTTAATATTAGAGTAACTAGTAGCTTAGCTCACTACACTTTCCAAGTAGCTTGCCCAACACTGCACGTTGGTCATGTGATTGCAACCTTCATGATTACGTATGTTACAAAATTGTGGTGCATTACTTTTTGTCAGGATATAAAGGAACAGTGTGTGAGGACAGCCTGCCTGCATGTCATTTGTTCTCAGGTCTCAATGACACTTCCTGACTAAGTAATCCTGCCTAATAAAGTAGAAAGAAGGTGGAGGACTCCTGCAGATTGTCCACACTGCACACTGGTCACGGTCAGCATGCCTCTTTCTTAAACTTAATGCTGACACTTTGCAGGAGTCCACTACCTTCTTCTCATCTGCATTTCTTATTCTGTAAAGTGAACCATTCGGGATTTGTTGGTACAGAGTTCTTATGATCTGTCTCTCCCAAACAGTAAAGCAAATTAATTGTATCATCTTTACAATAGGCAGTATGTTGTATTCAAACTAAACAGAAACCTTTTTCCTATTTGCTGGGTGCACATGAAAACAGGTTTTTGTGTAGCTCAGCTAGAAATTAAGTCTGAGTAATTGTCCTCGGAAAAATACATAATTCACACAAACTGTGAATGGGAGGCTGTAAAATGAAGATGGCATACAAAACCCACACTGTGACTTTGATCAAAAACCAAGCCTGTTTACTTCATAGAAAGCTTGACCATCTTCCATCTCCCCTGCCGCTCTGGACACCGGCAGCTCGGAGGTTTAATGTCAGCATTCGCAAGGTCTGCCATTGGTTTCCAAATCCTGGCGACAGACCCTTTTGTTTGCTCTCAGCAAGACGTAGAGCCGACCTGGAGGAGGCTCTCAAACTTGCAAAAAAAAAAAAAAAAAAGATGGATTACGGGCCTTAAAATAGAGCTGTGCACCTGTCGTCTAACATTTTCCAGCATGGACACTCTTGGATCCAGTGACCGCGGCAAATGTCACGTGAATGGGATGCTGTGACCACAAAGCTTATTGAAGCAGTTGGTAGCTTTCATAATCCAAAGAGGAGCCACAGAAGATCTTCACAAACAAATATGGATCCAAATATATGAGAACAGTGTCTCTCAAAATTTGGATCAAGACAGTGACATAACATAAGTCTCCATACTGCCATAACATTGTAGAATTACATTGGCGACGACCTCCAGGTGGAGACCATAGACTGTATAAAGACAGTGGATGTGTCCACCATGATGTCACCCAATAGTTTGTGGACTACTGTTTTGAAGTTTGGCATTTTGGCTGTCACCATCTTGGATTTTTTAAGCCTCAAACTGACCATATTTGGACAAGAGGGTGGAGCTGTGAAGGAGCAAGGGGTGGAACTGACTTAGACTTGTCAATAACAAGGTAGCCACGCCCTGAAGCATACCCTGCTTTAACATCTATTTTACTCTAAATCGGACCATACTTTTCAAAATGAACGTTATAAGCCCCGTTTTCACAGAGCAGTACGGTTCAGTTCAGTTCGCTTTTTTTCCGTTTCCACTGTGAAAAGTTGTGTATGGTACCAACAGAACCGTTCTGTACCGTCCCCATGTTTGGTCCCCCCTCTGTTGGGGTACCTAGCACACAGATCTGGTACTAAAAGGTGGAGCTGTGAACACTGCAGTCTGATTGGTCAGTAGAGGACGGTCACTCTGCTCAGGGCTGAGTTGTGGCTGGTTTTGAGGCTCATGTAACCACTGTTCATACCGTGGAGAGTTTTATTAGTAAACTGTAACTATAAAATGAAAGGATGTTTTGCTGCCTCTCACAGCAGTTGGAGTCTGAGAAAGAATAACTTCATTCACTGGGCCGACTGCCGGCAACTTTTAAGGTGGAACGTTAACTTGCAGTGTTACTCTGGTTGACAATCTGAACCAATCAACACACCTTAAATTTCACTGTGACAAAGATGACCATTACTTTTTAGTTTTTATATGACATGCACTTTTAGTAATGAGTGGATCTTCAAACATTTATATATATATTAATTTTGACTGGGTTATGTGAACTGCAGATATTCTAATCCTCACTCTGAGAAAAAAAAAGCATTGTTGAGTGTTGTTCCTGTGGGCTACATCAACACTAAACCCCTGAGCTTGCCTGAGAAGGACTAAATGCGCAAATTTGCTATTTTTAGATATCCCATGGAGAGAGAGACTCACTGCAGCCTGCAACCTTGTTCTGTGGACGATAAACGAGGTGCAGATTTCCCTTTGTAGCCAATGGATCTGGAAGCGAAGAAATAATGTTAGTTGGGGGCCAGCAGGGGGAGCTACTAAGCAGGGTACATAACTCCTTGAGATCAGGTGGAGAGATCCACTTCCTCTCAGGAGGAAATCCTGGAAGAGGAAGGTTATTTAAGTGTGGGAGTGGCCTATTTGAATCCCTTTTGTTTGAGACCATGCTGCAAGGTGAGTGTGTTTGCTGATCCTGTAAGTTCATTTAGCTCCTTTAACTTTAGCTTATATTGTAGTTATGCTATGTAGCGTGTGAAGTAGAGTATGGTGAATGTGCTAGGAAAGGTAGTATCAGCACTGCTTCTACTTGGAACTCGCATAAACGGAGCCTGGGTTTGTTGAAGGTGGCAGTGCTGTTTGGGCTGAGAAAGCCATGTGTAAGTAAGGTAAAGGAGGTTGTTGGGTTGGTGCGGGGAGCAGTGAGAGCTGGCATTAGGGGAGTGTCTCTGGGACGCCAGAGATCACTGTCTAGCCTCCTGGAGGTGTCGTGGGACCAACTAGACGAAACACTGGTGAAAGGAGGTTCCCACCCGATGACCCCAAAGACATGTTAGTCATCACTGCTCACTGGTCTGTATAGTTAAGCCTTGCCATAATAGCTTATCATAGGGCTTAGGAGGTTATTCACTGAGTGCTGATCTTTTCTCTAGAGCACAAACTTCTTGTGTTTATTTGAAGAATTGTGTCACCAGTAATACATGAGGAAATACAGTGAGTGCTGGATGGAGCAGTGAGTGACAACAACCCCACCCACATTTAAGTGTACTGTTTGCGGTGGCCAACGGACCTAGGGTCTAGGTACCATGTCTGAAGGGTTCCTTTTGGTTCCAAAGGTACTATACTGAAAGTGTTTGGTGGAAAATGTTGGAAAATGGTGGCTTTACTGTATTGAAGACGACTTGAAACCAGCGATTGACACCATAAACTCAATAGGAAAATGTTTACTAAGGTAAAAACTTCTGTACAATCAGATCTTTTTTGAAACCAGAGGCGTGACCCCCTGCTGGCCATTAGGGAGAATGCAGCTTTAAGGCTCTTTCATATGAATAGATAACCTGTTGTTGGGGACTGATGGGTATTGTAGGGTGATAAAGAGACACTGGAAGGTTAGGGAGTGGCTGTGACTCTTGAAAACACAAATTTTTATGCTTTAGAGCTATTTTTCTTGTTTATTTACCTACTTCCTGTGCAGATTTGACCGCTGAGCTGTTTTTTAATTCCTTGTTTATTCACCTTTGTTTATTGTGTGACTGCTGCATGAATGACTGATCTCAGAACCCCCCTGAGAACTCCACTTCTTCCTGTCTCTTCCAGTTTCTTCTCTGTTTTCCTTCTGCTAGACATTCATGAGGTGAAGTCTTTCAGCCTCGGCATCAGCACAAAATGTTTGGATAATTTGAAAGCATTTTAACTTACCCGGTCGCGTCTTTGCCTCAGTTTGTGCCTCACAGGGATAATTAGCATCCACTTTGCATTGACTTAGAAGCAATCAGGGCACCTCTAAAACCTGCTTTGTGCTCAGTCTCAACACACCTTTAGTCATATTTGTGATCATGATCCCTGAATGCCACAGCACTTTCTTTGCTTTGTGTGCTGTTTCCTCTGTAAGTATGCCCTTGCTGTCAATGTGTAATAGCTGTATTGTTTTTAAATACAATTTAATAAAACTTAATTGTTCCCAGTTACAACCCAGAGTTGATAAACATAAACAACAGAGCTGCAGTTATTAATCCATTTTCTATTATTCAGTCAACAGAAAATTGCAAACTGTTTTGACAAGCGATTAATTATTTAAAGGATAACTTCGGTATTTTTCAACCTGGGCCCTATTTCCCCATGTGTATGTGTGCGTGTGATTCATAGGTACAACTCGTTTTAAAATTGGTTCAGTATTGAGGGAGGCGGATGCAGCCGGCAGCCGCGAGGTAGATATGGGGGCAAATGCGTCCCGTATAAGTTTGCGCATTAAAAGTGCTTTTTTTCGCCACTGACCGGTTCAGATCGCCAGTGCTATCTCTGTAAATAGCATACTAAGCGTTTCCCTTACCTCTGGGCTGTGACGTCATCTCGCGAGAGCTTTGCTTGTTGCCGGAAGAAAACAGGAGCCGTGCAGAGCGCCGCTCAGAGTGGCGCTGGTTGTCCCGGAGTACAGTTGAGAGTTTTACTGCATCGATTGAAAGCAATGGTTCGTGTTTGTGCTTATCCGAATTGCAAGAACAGGATGTCGCGCAACACCCCGTACAGCTTTCATAGGCTGCCTTTGTCGGACGGCGAGATGCTGAAGTTGTGGCTAGTTGTGCTACAAATGGATGCTAACACTCCTCTCCAGACACTGCGCCTTGCAGACCATCGGGTCTGCAGTGCTCACTTCTCCCAAGATGACTACTGCCAGCCGAAGAAGAGAAGACATCCAATCCCGAAACACCTCTTCCTCAAGAAAACGGCTGCCCACGAGTAGAGAGAGCTACAGACATAGTGGAGCAAAGCTCTTGCGAGATGACGTCACACAGCCCAGAGGTAAGGGAAACGCTTAGTATGCTATTTACAGAGATAGCACTGGCGATCTGAACCGGTCAGTAGCGAAAAAAAGCCCTTTTAATGCGCAAACTTATACGGGACGCATTTGCCCCCGTTACGGTTTTAGCTCGTTTCGTGGCTCCCGGTTGCATCCGCCTCCCTCAATACTGAACCAATTTTAAAACGAGTTGTACCTATGAATCTTACGCACACATACACATGGGGAAATAGGGCCAGCTTGAAAAATACCAAAGTTATCCTTTAAGTCAATGTTCATCCAAAATTCTGGACATTTAGGCTATTGACGTGTATAGATGCGGATATTTTCAGTCATCTCTCTGTCAGATCTGCTATATTTTTGCGAACTTTATGCTCTTAAGTCTGTTTTGCAAGTCTTGTTGGTGTTTGTTGTGGTTGGCTTTGGATGGTGAGGTTCGTGGCTGTGACTCACTTAATGAGACGTGGAAATCAACTCACCAGTCTGTAAAATCTCCGTCTGCTGACTTGTAGCTAGCTGCTAGTTAGCCAGGTCGAGGTTTCAAATGTAAACATCAGTAAACATCGAGGAATAGATGGAGTAGATGAGGAGGCATCCTGCAGGCCATTGTGCAGGCGCTGGATAACTTCCATGTCACTTTAGTTTACAACTAGATATCAGGAGCTGTATTAGCCATTGATTCACCGAAACTTGGCCATGTCCTGGACAGCACCGTTCAACCAGAGGCCTGTACTACGAAGCCAGCTCAACTTACCCAGGATACCCTGTCGTTATCTAGCTTCACTAACCTTGACATTCTGGATAACCGGTACTACAAAGCTGGTTATCAACTAGTTCAGTCAGCTCTGAGTTTTCCTGTCCAGCAATGAGCACGTTCATGTGAGTGAGGCAGGGGATGTTAATTACAAGCGACATCATCAGAACTATGAATGAAGAAGGCTACCTCATATTATTGAGATGATACAGTACAGGGAATGTATGGGACTGCGAGACAGTAAAATGTCAGTGGTGTGGGATTAAACAATGCTGTAATCTTGTTGTGGAAAGGGTTGAAACATCAAAGCTGAGACTTAAATTACACATCGCTAGGCTACATGTGACATTAATATAGAGTATTTTTTGCTTTTTAGTTGGATGATGATGAAGCAAGTCTGCATATGTCACATAAAGACTTTTAGGTAACACCAGACTGTTTCTGCTGCTGAAGTAAAGGGTGGAAAAGTAGTTAATGACTGATGAGGTCTGTCTGACTGAAATGTTGCTTTAATAATAACAGGAGTCAATTAACAGTGTGTGGATTGTTTTTCTAAAAAAACATATTTTTTTGCTAGTTCTCATCACACAGGTGTCTCATGTTATTTTGAGCTGCAGTGATAATTAGAGTGTAAAAGTAGCAGCACTGTCACTGTGGACTAAAATAAAGTTTGCATAAGTTAAAATTCTGCTAAAATGACGTGTTTAGTGTTGTAAATGATCTCTCTGTTAGTCGGGAGCTCTGTTCTAAAACCAAGATATAGAGCCCTGTAACAGTGAAATGATTCTACAGACCTGCAACAATATATAGGTTCCTCTTTTTTTACCTGAGACTCTGGACTTTCTTCTGTAGATACCTTTTCCTTCAGTGATTGGTCAGAGGTCAGGGTGTTGACAGGTTGTGATCCAATACTCTGAAGTTAACCTGCTCCGGAGCAGGTTAGCTGTTCAGCATAGGTTACCACAGTGATTTACCATGGTAAAAAGAGAACCAGCTTCGTAGTACTGAAAACCCAGTTACCTTGCTAACTCCAAATCCTGCCTCGTAGTGCAGGCCTCAGGTGACTCTTGTTCTACATGCTGACCTGATGGAGCAGACGGCTCTGGTGAGAGATGGAAAGAAGGTGTGTATCTGTCCTGGTCCTGTCACAGATCACTGCGATACGCTGCTCAGAGGCGGCTGCAGTGCTTGCTGCCTGAGTAAATGATTGATTGATTGATATTGTTTCAGTCTTCTCAAAAGTGAGACTTGCAGGATAGTACATTGAAAATCTTTGGCTTTTGGACTGTTGGTGAGACAAAATGTGATGACATCACAGTCGACTCTGGGATATCCTTTTGGGCAGTTTCCTCATTTTTGTGATGTTTTTTTGATTAATGGGACAAAAAAGATGAGCAGATTAACTGATTATGAAAATAATCTTTAGTGGATACATTTTGCATAACTGAAAAACAAATTAAAAGTTGGTTGGTGTCACCTTTATACAGCAGTGTACAGAGGCAGCACATTTAGTGGCTTTTAGTGCTCAGGTACTGTAACACTTTATTAAACCATAGAAATTATACACTGACAAATTAATCTCAGTTTCTACAACTCATGGATAAAGATTTGTAGTCGTCCAGGTCACAGAATATCCAGAAATACTCAGTAAGTAGAGGCTCTATTTGCGTTTTGGACAGCTAAGACACAAAAGGTCACGCTGCGACCTTCCTCATTTGTATCAGATTTATTCAACAAAGTCAATGTTTAAAAATGATTTGATGAATAATTTCTCTATCGGAAAATACAAATTTTCTTCTGACCTCGGATGTGTCAGTGCTTCCTCGGCAGGCTCCTCTTGTAGTGCTCGAGGAGTAATTAATATTCACATTGCATAAATCCTGATTGCTCTTTGCACCGTGCAACCCTTCCCTCTGTTGATCACAAACATACTCACTCATTTCTTTCCCACGAATAACCATTTATTCTTCACACATTTACTGAAAATTACAGTTTATTGAAAGGACACAGAAAGGTCAGATAACACAGATACATGTAGCTAGGAGTTACTACTCAGTGCATGGCACATTCTCAGGGAGACGACCCATTGTGAGTCTTTGGCTCTTCGCCTCTGGAGTGTTAAAGGCAGAAAGAGTGCTGAAATATTAAATGTTGAACAGTTGGCCAGCCAACTTGAGCCTCTATATTTCAAAATGTGGAGGAGTAAATTAACCTTGCTACAATGAGTGACAAACAATATTCTAAGTTGGGTAGTAGTAGTAGTAGTAGTAGTAGTAGTAATAGTAGTAGTATTTTTTTTATTTGTCAATTGATATACTTATCACAGGATACATTGTCAGACCTCACCAGTGCAAAGGGATTTTTCTAGAAAGATCACACATTTAGAAAGCAGTGTCCTCACTCAGAATAAAACTCAGATAAGTAAACAACAAATGAACAATCATGAAACAAGTTACCAGTGCCATTGCTACCTTTTTAAAAAGAATTTCTAGAATGCATGCCATTTTACTATGGAGGTTTGCAGATGACAGTTTGAAATTTGTTGACAATTCCAGTGTCTCAGCTTTTGCGAACAATGCTGATATGTGTATGTGTAGCTCAGTGTGTGTGTGTGTGTGTGTGTGTGTGTGTGTGTGTGTGTGTGTTTGCGTGTGTATGTGAGAGTGTGTGTGTGTGTGTGGGCGCACATATGTTTTTGTGAGAGTGCGCAAGTGTGTGCTCTTAGAAAGATCCTTCAGGCAATGCAGGAGCTCTGCATTTTGGATGATACGCTGTCCGCTCAGTTGTATTTATGCGGCTTTGTCTTTTTGCTGCTGCCTCCCTCTGCCTCCTCGCTGTCGTCTGAGAGCTTTGTGGTGGATTTTCCAGTCTGCGCTTGGCTCCTTTGCTGTTGAGAAGATAAAGATTCTTAATTAGACTGACACAATAATATTCCACAGTAGACATGTGGTGGTCTGTAATCTGAGCAGGAAACGCTCCTAAATATATCTTTGGGATGCAGAGGAAGTTATTTAAAGATAATATTGATGGTTACTCCTGGGCATTGTAATCAGTCTGATTCCTCTCTCAGTCCCACTTCTCAACACCACACAACTTCTGTCTTATTTTAGGGGCTACTTTAGTTGATGCAGCTAAATAAAGGTGTTGTGTTTGACGGACTAAATGCTAGTAATCTGAACCCTTCCATTTTCCCCAAACACAACCTGATATCCAGAATAAATGTTGGCATTGTATGTTTCTGCAAACACGAATACGTACAATACATAATACATGAATTATCAGACCCATACGAAACTTTCTTTTATTTTTAAACATATTTTTAAGTAGACTTACACCGATTACAATTTCTTGGGCCGATTCCGATTTCCAATTTACAGAGTGTTTGGATGGCCGATTCCGATTTTGGCCGATTTAATTTTTTTCAAACCACTTTACAGAACACACGATATTGCAGTATTTTCTATCTTTGCTTTATTAGAACATTTTAACCAAGATACAACCAACTTTTCAATAATCATCTCAAACAAACAAACACAAACAGTGAAACAGGTTAGGAAACATTTTCCTTTTTCCTCAAATATAACTTCAGCTACAGTATTAAAATAAATAAGTAAAAAAAGGCATATATAAATAAAAACAAAGATAAATGAATTAAGAATTCTTGGTGTATAGCATTTGTGGGTAATTTCTTGAATAGACAAAAAAGTAAAAATATCTCCTGTGGAAAATTCACATAGGTCTTCAGGACGTGCCCGCCAGTAAGCACGCGGACACGCGCCTCGTCAGTTTCAAGCGACACAGTGCAGCAGTGAGAGCTCCGCAGTTCAGTTTAAGACGGACAGTTAACAACTTTCTCCTTCTCTCTTTTGATGTGTGGGTGTGTGAATGATTAAGGTGAGAAGCCGCCCATGTTTCACTTCCTCACATTGCCCAAGCCGTGAGTTGCACATGTGTGTGTACGCTGCTGATGTTACATGTCAATCATGCGGTGCACCGGGAATTTGACCGTCATTTTAAATCGGCATATTTTAGACTGACCGGCCGGTCGCAGGTCATGGCTGATCACGTGAAAACCAGCCTGATTCCGAGCACTGCCGATAAATCGGTGCAAGTCTGTTTTTAAGCAATGATCCAGAAGAGTGTTGTTGTTTTTTTTGGCTTATAATTTGATAGACAGTATTTTTTAAGTGGCATCATTTGAATTCTGTAGGAACAGACTCCGTGTGGGTGTAATGTAGCGAATGCATGGAGACTTTACGTTACTTTATATTTCAACAGAACTGTTGTTGCACAATCAAGCCAAGAAATACAGCAATGTCTCGGTGAAAAAAAACTGCTTTTCCTGGCATCATCCTGGCAGGAAACACAGCGAAGTCTTGATTTAAATAAATAAATAAATAAATAAATAAATAAAAAAAAAAATTGAATTGAATTGTGGCACTACCAGTAGTGGAAACTCAGCAACGTGTCACCATCCCCTCCACCGCCCAGTGACAAAGTCAGCTCTTATACTAAGTCAATTTAGAAATGTTAACATGACATGTACTAAACTTATAAACAAATCTGTGTTTCGCAGAAACATATAATACCAACTTTTTCTTAAGCAATTGGGCTGCCAAATGGTATGAGTGGAAAATTCACCATAGGATCATGATGTGGCCAAGTAATTTGGGAGCATGAACTAAAAGACAATATCTGTATTTTTGTATATCTTCTGCTGTGAGGGTCCGAGGACAGAGGGATGTCGTATGCTGTAAAGCCCTCTGAGGCAAATTGTGATCTGTGATATTGGGCTTTATTAACAAAATTGAATTGGTTGTTTTTAACAGACAGCACAGTGGTGTAGTGGTTAGCATTGTCGCCTCACAGCAAGAGGGTTCCCAGTTTGCATGTTCTCCCCGTGTCATTGTGGGTTTTCTCTGGCTTCCCCCAGATAAGGTTAATTGGTGACTCTAAATTGTCCGTAGGTGTGAATGTGAGTGTGAATGGTTGTCTGTCTCTATGTGTCAGCCCTGTGATAGTCTGGTGACCTGTCCAGGGTGTATCCTGCCTCTCACCCAGTGTCAGCTGGGATAGGCTCCAGCTCCTCTGCGACCCTCAACAGGATAAGTGGTTACGGAAAATGAATGGATGACTTTTTCCACAGAATGTTTGGTATACATGGCAACAATACTTGGTTTTATCAGGCAAAGAACTACTGTTGTGTAAATTACCTTTTATAGCTAAGGTTTAATGGTAACTTCAGCCTTGTCAACCTGTTGTAATGTTCTAGCTTTTGAAATGCACTTGCGGAGTGAGACACAGCTCAAGAGTCCTGCTGGTTTCCATTCCAGCTATCAAGAATATGAGTTACACTTGGAAATAAATGCAATTAACTACCTGGTGGGATGGAAAAGCAGCAGCTCTCAGAGCTTTGAAGACCAACTGACAGTCTGTTTACTGTTGAGTGGCACATTCAGACACAGTGCAGTTTAAGAGAGAGAGAGAGAGAGAGTGTGTGTGTGTTCCCAGTATCCTGCTATTTTCAAATTCCTGCTCACATTTTAAAGACAGCATGATTGGTCTCACTGTATTTCATTAATGGGACGCTTTTTTTCTCTTTGGTATTTTGAATAATTTAAGTCAGTTTTGGCAATGACATGTTTAAGCACTGCACACGGGCTCTAGGAACCAATTCCCCAAGCAAAGCATCTGTTTTGTGTTTACCAATGTCACTTTGGAGAATGCCTTTAGGCTTGCTGGCTGCTTGCAAATTATTGAGTTACACATCACTCTGCATGGCAGTGGGTTATAGTTCCACCACCTGGCTTCAAGCAAAACAAACAAAATGAGGCAAAATGCACCTCGACATTTATTAGACCACTTTCAGGAGAGCTTAAAGAACTCTGAACAGTAACTGTGAGTTTGACCACAATGTATTATTTCTCATTTGGTATGTAATTAGAACATACGGAGTAGTACATTTTTAACTTAAAGGAATATTTCTACCAGCAAATGGCCGATCCCTCGTGCTGTGTTACCTTGAATTTGTGATGGAAACTATATTTGTCTGGCATGCCTCAACAGAAAACGCTGAACATATTGTTTTATTGATTGAGTGGGGACCAAGTTTAACAAAACTTTATCAAAACATCTGTTAACAAACTCTCACACAACTTGTGCTGTATAATCCAAGTCTCATTTATCCAGTCGTGCGCTCAGTACTTTCCAAACATGCATTTTGACTAAAACATTACAATGTAAAACTGAAAGTGAAACTTACCTGCTCTCTTCAAAGCCAGACTCCAAAACTAAGTTTGTTTGTTTTTTGAGTGAATATGCATGTGTTTGGGAAGTACTGAGCATACGACTGGATTAATAAGACTGAAATTTAAATGCACACATTGGGTCTCATTCATGAAATGTTAGCAGAACAAATTTGTGCGTAGCATTCAATCATCAGATTGAGTTTTGGTTTAATAAGACCTGTGGACGTGGGTAAGCAATTCAGCGTCTCTCCCCATTCACAATGGACAAATGGTGACCTGAATCTAGCAGATAGTTGGAGGGTGTCACAGAGTTAATGAATTTGGTTTAGGTTTTTAGTTTCAAGCTTTTTTTTGTGCCAATCTACTCAGTAGTAGTATGACGTATCAATAAAAGAAAAAAGTCATAGTATCATATGACGTGAAAAAATCATGAAAAACGTCACATCATTAAAAAACATCATAGCAGTGTGATGTAAAAATATTATACAAAAATGTCATAGTATAGTATGTCTTTAAAAAAATCCTGAAAAATGTCAAAGTATAGTATGTCGTGAAAAAATCATGAAAAACGTCATAGTATAGTTTGGTATGAAAAAATAATGAAAAATGTCATAGTATAGTATGACGTGAAAAAAATCATGAAAAACATAATAGTATAGTATGTTGTGAAAAAATCATGAAAAAATCATGTAAAATGTCATAGTATAGTATGATGTAAAAAATAATGAAAAATGTCATAGCATAGTATGATGTAAAAAAAAATCAGGAAAAACATAGTATATAGTTTGACGTGAAAAAATCATGTAAAATGTCATAGTACATTGTAAAAAAATCATGCAAAACGTCATAGTATAGTATGTCGTAAAAAAAATCATGAAAAATGTCAAAGTATAGTATGTCGTGAAAAAATCAGGAAAAACGTCATAGTATAGTTTGGTGTGAAAAAATCATGAAAAAAATAATGTAAAATGTCATAGCATAGTATGATGTAAAAAAAAATCAGGAAAAACATAGTATATAGTTTGACGTGAAAAAATCATGTAAAATGTCATAGTATAGTATGTTGTAAAAAAAAATCATGCAAAACGTCAGTATAGTTTGGTGTGAAAAAATCATGAAAAAATAATGTAAAATGTCATAGTATAGTATGTCTTTAAAAAAATCCTGAAAAACATCATAGTATAGTATGTTGTGAAAAAATCATGAAAAAATCATGTAAAATGTCAAAGTATAGTATGACGTAAAAAAAATAATGAAAAATGTCACAGCATAGTATGATGTAAAAAAATCAGGAAAAACATCATAGTATATAGTTTGACGTGAAAAAATCATGTAAAATGTCATAGCAGTATGTCGTTTAAGTATAGTATGATGTAAAAAAAAAAAAAAAATCATAAAAAACAGAAATATAATATAGTGTGTCAATCAATAAATCAATACGTTAACCATTTTCTGAGGAGGCATGCAAGAAAATTTCCTCCCAAAGTCAGTGTACCACGACACGCCTAACTGATGTACAACTGGTCATTTTGTGGGTGAAGTTTTCCTTTAAGTACACACAGTGATTCAGTGACTGTGACTCGGCACTCAATGACTCTCACTTCCATCTGCAGGCAAACGATCTCTCACTTAATGCACTCTGGTGGCTTCTTGCCAACCTCAGTTGCCGCCCACTTTGATGTGGGTTTGGGATTTTCTTTTTTCTGTTTGTATCTTATTTATCACCAGCTAAGACTCCCTTAAGGACATCCAAAAGTTTTTGTGCAAGGGTGGATTTTGGGAAAAACTTGCAAAAGCTTTGTCAGTGGCAGCACTACCAATGTCAGCAGTCAAACTGATTTAAAAAAATATATATCTGAAAATAAAACAACACCTGTGTTTTCACTACTGCTGCAAACATAGAATATTGACTTTATTTTGACTTAGGTTGTCATTGTGTCTTTCAGAGGTACAGATAGAAAGAAAACTTTAGAAATACAATTTCTGTAAGACTGCTGGCTGTTGACACTTGCTCTGTGGGTATAATAAGGAGGTTACCCTCAGCCTCGCCCTATTTTATGGTGCTTCTTAACTCAATCACTATCTGGCTGTGCTGCAGAGGGAGGATGCTGTGTTTTTATTTCTTTTTTTTATCTGACAGGGAGAACGCACAGCTTCTTAGCTGCACCGCAGTTTGCAATACGCTAATTTACATTTGTAGTGCCTCAACAGAAAACAAATAATAACATATATTATTATAATATGTCAGCAAAAGGGACACGCAATATGGATATTTTTCAGACCTAGAGAAACATAATTTTTCTTGTGCTACTGTTAGACACCTTTCACAAGGATTTAAACCACTGAACTCTGAGTAAATTGGTGTGATTTCTTTGAAAACATGGGGAAAAGGCAACGAGCAACTTAGTAAGAAATGTCCCATAAATCACAAAAAATAATCAATTTAGAAAATTATTTAAAAAAACAAAAACAAATGTAAAACATAGCTGGAGGGAAATTAAACTATAATTAGATCATTTCCTTGTTTGTTTTTGTTTTATTTTTTTTTTTTTTAAATTTTCTTGTTTTAATTTTCTTCACTGATTTCTTGCAATTTTATTGGGGTCATTTCTTCCTTCATTGCTCGTTGCCTTCTTCCCATGTTTTTGAAAGACATTAAGCCAATTTGCTCAGGTTTCAAAGGGTTAGTTGTGACAGCCTGCCACAACTTGATTTTCTATTCTATTTTTTTTACTATTTAACAGCTCAGTGTTGGATGTTAACCCCCACTGCTGCTGGAGCTACATGGCAGCCAGACTGGTGGATGTTGAACTGACCATTTGCTGGTAAGGCAGCGGCTGCAGGGGCGGTATTTCAGGGCTACATCTGACTCCTGGCTAAATCGTGTTGTTGTCCTCTAAAACTGTGGGAAACATCCAGACTGGCATTTTGCTCTCTAGTTAGCACGCTGCGCTAGCTCTTCTCTCATCTGTTTTTATTGGTGGTTCAGATGCTGTGCCAGTTAAGTCAGTGAAAGCAATGTGGCTTTTTTGTACTATCGTTTCTGTTTATCAGCTATAATTTTATTATTGGAATAACAAATGATGACATACATTTCCTATTATCGTCCCGATATGTATCGTGTATCCCTTGTTCGCAGCAAAAACAAATCCCATCCACATGAAATACAAATTCTGTCATTTTCTTGGATATTGAGCCCTCTTCATTGTAAAATCAAAAAACGAACACAGCAGACAGAATTCAACTATTTTTAAGAATCTTAAAAAGTACAGAATCAAGCATTGACATACTTATCCATTGTGTTTTAAATTATTTTGACTAATAATTAATAATTGATGAATCTGAGCAATCGCATATCTGGCTGGGTTTATTTATTTATTTATTTTTATGCCTTTTTTTTTTTTTTTTAAGCTTTTCCTCACATTCAGCCTTTGTGATTTTTATATTCCAGCTGGTGTGCTTCCGCTTGTACCTTTTTCTTTTTTTTTTTTTTTAATGAATTCAGGAATGTCAGAAACAAACAACACTGATGTCACTGAGCTTCAGAGATCTGCTCTGTTGTTTAGGAATGTCAGGGTTTGCTGAAGTATTACTAAGAAACAGGAAAAAAACTTTACTCTGAAAGGATCTTAATGATGGACTCGAGCACATACGCCTGACATTTGAATACATGTCATACAGGTTAGATTGCATGATGTGGCCTTAAAGCCTGCAGAGTGTATTTACTAGGCCAGAACGATGTTGTTTTCCTCCGTGTTGTTGACATTATAGTTAATCTGGCTGAAAACTCCTCTGTGGCTACATGAGGTGTTGGTCTGTCAGCCTGTCGATGTTCGGGCCACATCAATGCGAGCCTCTTTGTCTGATCAGTCTGCCGCATGAGACTGAGTGAATACACAGAGGCTTATTGTACAATATGTTTCACCTAAAAAGTGCAGGTGTTGCATTGTTGTTATTTAAACCCTTCTTTGTGTTGCACAAAAACACAACAGCTGCAAGACTATGAGAATAGCCTTTTCTTCCAAAAGCATCTCACCATAAGGCGAGACGCCACTCAGGTTCTCAGTCTCACAAATCGAACATGAGAACACATAATGAAGGTAGAGTAGTGACAGGAATAGAGGGCACGTTAAAGCAGATTGATCCACAGAGACCAGATTGCAAATCATTAGTAATCAAATTGTTTACTACACCATGAATGGTAAGTGCTGTGCATGAGAGATACCGACCGATGGCAGGAAGAGAGTCAATTGTTGATTCAGTGCTGTAACACAACCTGAGAATTTACCAATTAATGAGATAAAAAAAGATAACACTATAAAAAACGTAGATGTCTGAAAAGTTATTAACCCAGCTAAGATGTTACAAGTCATTGCTTCTTGTTTGTCAACTTTGCTACTGCTCCTAAACAAATGTAATACTTACAAAACTAAAACATGCAACATCATATAAATAATCTTTTAGGGCTCTACATTAATTTTTTCAACCAGTGGCTCTGGTGCTCCCTACTAAAAATTTTAGGAGCACCAATTTTAGGAGCATCTTTTTTATTTATGTAATTTTTTGTCTTGCATCTTGGGTTGCTCCAGAGCAGCCTCTGGGAATGAGCTGCTTTTGACTTCAGTAACATATGTCAAACTGTTTCACTACATTGAATCCAAACCAGAATACAATCACCATTATCTTGTAAAGCTGTGACACAGGCCACTGGTGTATTACACAAAAAGCAACTGTCAGACTCAGTGAATATCTCTGCAGCCCAAAACAAACAAGTGAAGTCAAATCTGCCCATTTGTTGAGATCTCTTTGGAAATATTCTCGTGCAAATAGTGTGAGGGTCTAAAAATGGATCGCTGCCACTTGCAATGCAAGACAGTTGCTCAGTTACACAGTATTGCACTGCATTGAAATGAGATGCATTGTTTTGTTGTACCATCTGCCACCGCCAAACAGGTGTGACTCAATTCAATAATATGATGAAGGAGGCGGTTGAGCATCGGCTTTGGCAGAGCGCTGAATATCACGTACTATAGGTGACATTGGTGGGTGCCTCCTTTTAGGATTGTTGTGTGGGCGTTGTGTTTCTCTCCATCACGCTGTATCATTAGCTGTGCTTTGTTTCACTTCTTTGTGTCGTACTTTGTTGCATACTGAGTTGAATCATGATCAGGTTGTTAGTTGTCAGTCACTGTGTGGTCACACTGAGCTGCATTCATCTATTTAATCTTTCTATCCGTGAAGTCCTTTAAAACATGCGTGTCATGCTACGGTTTTCACAATTTGATTATGAGATTGTTGTGTAATGCAACAATTTATTTTTAAAACTGCTATAAATAGCTCTCTTGTTGTCAAAATTTCACATGAACAGGCAAATTATTTATTTAAAAGACCAAAACCAACAACGACTTGATCCACTAACAAGTAATTCCCTGTGTGGCAGTTTATTCCTTTGTGCCATAGATCTCCATTGTTGTCCAAAAACTATTAAAAAACACATCAACTAGCCACCATTTTGCACCGGCTGACATGTTCTTTCATTACCATGAACCCACGCACTGTCGTTTATTTTTAGTTTCCAATCCACATCATAGACGGTGCTGTTAATACTCATTAAACCACAGCTGAAAATAGACTCCAACAAATGCACTACTACTCCTGGTAGATTAACATTTTCTAAGAAATACAATGCTTGGCTGCTTTAGGAAATTACCAACCAATCCCCAGAATACATTACATTTCTGCAAACCATGGATATGTTACATTTGCACATTATTATGTAGTGGGTGAGATGAAAGGAACAAAAACAACTTGATTATGGTGAGCAAAGATCATGCTTTGGCCTAAAATACCTGCTTCTTGTGGCACTGTTCTGGCAGGAAGTGCAGCCATGTCTTGGTCAAATAAGGGGCTTTTTGTGGCACTTTCCCATCCACGAATGCAGCAATGTCTTAAAAGCTTGTTTACAGTTGCTTGATGATTTTAGCATCTTCACTTCTTCTTCTTTTTTTTTTTTTTTTTTTCCTTGTTTAGAGATTATTTTTCGGGCTTTTTGCCTTTAAATGACAGGACAGTGTGGAATGGGGAGAGAGAGAGAGAGAGAGAGAGGGGGGATGACATGCAGCAAAGGATTACAAGCCGGAATCGAACCTGCAATCAGTGCAGTGAGGCATCCTCTCTGTACATGGGGAGCCAGCACTATCCACTACGCTACTGACACCCCTAGCATCTTCACTTCTGATGGTTAATCCATTGAATGAGTGTCCCAGGGGCGGAAATCCTGGGGGGGACAGGGGGGACATGACTCCCCCTTCAATAAAGCTGTACCCCCCTAGAATAATTTGAGACACAATTAATAATTTTTGAACAATGCAGTAGTATTTATTAAAAGCACAATGTAAGCAGTGCTTATTATAAAAGCTCAATAATGTGCTATTTAAATCTTAAAAGATTTAGCCCCCCCCTCCCATTCCTAGTAGTGGTATATCCCACACTCTTTCCAACGGGCGGGGCTAGCAGCTGTTAGTACTTGGCAGCAGTTGCAGCATGTGGCTGGACCCGGCTGCCCACATCGCGTGGGGTAAGATGTACACTCACACAGATACAGTTTAACTTACACAAGTTACAACACATCCCATTTCCTGTTACAACAAGCCCCAGGCCCAGGCTGATAATATAAACTGTCTGCAACATTTCTCCTGCATTGTTCAAAAGCCAGAGTTTAGTGATAGTCAGAGAGGACAGGAGAGAAAGAAGAGGGAGAGGACAGGACAAGAGCAGTCAGTGACGGAGCGGCTCGTAGTTAATATCTGTAGGCTCTCCACCTGTCAGTGAGACAAACATGAAAGACGTGCAGTTTAACTGACGAGGAGTGGCCATTACGCGCGATTATTACGCACGGTTTTGAGGTGCGCAGCGGCAGATCTCACAGCACACTGTTTATAAACCAGTTTAATTGCAGGAAATGTTTATCTCACTGCCAGTAAAAAAACAAACAAAACGGTTTGCTTCTGCAGCCAGCCAGAGAAAAGGATCCATTCCACACACCTGAGCCAGATGAAAAAGAAGGAGAGAAGGAGAGAGATCGAGTTTCGGTCTTTGATGAATGAAGTCTTATTGTTTTGCTGCTATTAAACAATGAGAGACATGTTTTCTACGTTTACTTAATAGCATAAATATTCACACTACTGCGCACGGGGAGACAGAGACCTGCTCTGCTCCAGACACACTCAGCACCTTGGACAGCTGCGCACCTGACTGTTGTCGTTGTGTACATGTTAATTTGATTTCAATCATTTTGTTTTAAATCTGGACATGTGCAGGTGGACTCAGCCAGTGCTAAGAAAGGTCCTATGCCTGCCTGTTGGAGAGAGAGAGAAAAGATTAAAGCGTCAAATTGCGGTAAAAGATGTTGTATAAAAGACAGGCTACAACTTTTTTTGCTTGTCCCCCCCTGGAATTATTCTCTAAAATTTTACTGTTTATTGTCCCCCCCAACTATGAAATGGGATTTTCGCCCCTGGAGTGTCCTCATGCACCTACTTGGGTAGATGGATAGATGACAAGCTTTCATTTAATGTACATATTGCTGCTCTAGTGAGGAAGCTTAAAGTGAAGATTGGCTTTTATTTTAGAAAAAGTCTTGTTTTACTTTCAGTGCTACGAAAAAAAAACTTGTGAAGGCTACTTTTCTGTCTGTGATTGATTATTGTGACATATTATATGCATGCGACCTCCTCCATTTTATGTAGCCTTGATCTGGTGTACCATGCATCTCTACGTTTTATTAAAAACGCAAAGTCACATACTCATCACTGCATTCTTTATGATTTGGTGGGTTGGACGTCATTGACCACTTGCAGACAACAGCACACAGTGATGTCTCAGTCAAACACAACCGCTTTTTGTGGCACTATCCTTGATAAAAAAAAAACGCAGTGATGCATGGCTAAAAAGCTGCTGGAAAAGCAGCAACAACAACCGTTGTTGTCTGTCTGGAATGAACGTTTGTATGAAACGTACAAAAGTAACATTTTCGTGGTTTGCAGAAATATACATTGCCAACGTTGTCTTTTGGCTACTAGGCTGAAATTACAGAACCTTTTTTAAAAATACATTTGTGACCAAATTTAAAAAAATGTAAATCTTGACAAATGGACTTTAGGCTCAGTACTTCAGAAAGGGCAGGAAGGTAATAAAGTTCTCTGAGATGGACTAACACGGTGACACATTGTTTACATGCATGAAATATTCAGTTTTTTGCCCTTATTCCCAAAAAGACAATATTCCTACAAAGCTGTTGACATGACTGATTAAAATAATTATTACACTAATAAAAAACAAAGCTGACTGTAAACAGGCAAGAGGCAATGTGTTGCAAACTGCAGTAAAAATCTGTATTGACCCTTCACTAAGTCCCGCCCCGGACGCAGACTGGCCAGTCATAACGTAGCATCGGACCAGCTCAGACCAGGGTCCGAAAACAACACAGCTGTGCTCCATTGACTCTAATGCAGTCGTCTCAGATTTCCTTCATTTTCAGGCTGGTTTTGTGGATTTGGAGCTAAATGTTGTGTCTGGGGCACGTCATGTATTAATGATACTCGTTACCTGGAGAGGTTGGAAAAAGATATACGTTTCCTCCCTGTTCCAAAACCAAAATCAAACCCTGAAAAGTGTAGGGTTAGCTAGCTAGCTACTGAAGATATAGCCTACTGAATGTATACACATGCTGCTTTTGCTTTTTAATGATTATAATAGTGAAACAAAGAGCGACCCTGCTGTACAGGAACCAGTGAAGGGAAGCAGGGGAACTTTGCTCATATTCAACCAACTGGGTGTCATTGCAGTGTGCGCAGATGAACGTTGTTTGACTTCCTATGGAGATCCCAGCCTTTCTGGCGATGGAGGTCCAGATGCTGGCAGCAGCCAAACACCGTTCATCTGCACACACACTGTGATGCCACACAGCTGGGTCAATATCAGCAAAGTTTCCCTTTATATTCATTGTCTTGTGTGGCGATCAGCAGTGATGTGGTGGTTCACTTTTACACTGTGATCTGTAGCCTATAGTTCGGCTTTAGCTTCTAACTATCTTTGTCTTTTTAACCTGTTGTTGCTGCTGAGTCAGTTTGACATCCTGGATTTATCCTTGAAACACAGACTGTAGACCCCTCTGTCTGCTTCTCTCTGGAAACACATTCATTTTTCCTAAAACATGATGATATTTCTTCAGGGAGTGCAGTTTGTTACAGTTTGGGCTCCATGCTTGCTCACAAAGTGGCAGGGCTTAGCGAAAGGTCAATTGGGGATTATTGGAAATTTTTAAACAGAGCCTGGTGTTTATATGACCTGCATCAAATTACATATATTGCCATGTTCGGAGTAATATTATCCTGAAGCACATTTCCCCTGATTTACTAATTTGTCATTTTCTGTGGGGAAGAAGAACACTTCACTGCAGCAGGAAGCGTAAACTCTAAAATGTCTGTTATTATATAAATTAGAGTGAAGCTCACCTGCTGTGGCTCTGGTAGCTTTTTACTTTCTGGGGCTGTTTCCTCCGTCTGATTCTGGAAGCAGTCGCCCCCGGTCTATAGGAGTAGAGGGAAAACATCTCAGTGCCGTGTAGAGAGTGCATGCTGGGAAGTTTTGTCAGCTCCCCAGCTGTGTGTATTCAGTGAACACACAAGATAAATCGACCAGCATCAATGACATTAATATGCCTTTTTGATTTTCACCAGAAAGCTACCAGAAGTTTCACTGACTTTTTCTACAACCACACAATTATCTAATTAATTTTCTCACTTGACTTATGACAGTAATTTAGTTAAGCTGTTTACATGTATTAGTATTACAGATTTCTAGTAATTAAACTGTTAGATTAATTATTTATCAGACATTTCACAGTAAATTAATCAACAGCAAACCTGATAAATGAATAACGGATAATTGTAAAGTAATTTAACAGATATAAAATGTCTAACATTTGGTGGTTCGAGTGAAGATCTGCTGCTTTTCTAAGGTTTTTACAGTATTGTGGTAAATTGGTTTAAACTGCTGGTCAGACAAAAACAGACAAGCAATTTGAAGATGTCACCTCTGGCTCTCAGAACCTGAAACGAGCATTTATCATCATTTTCTGACATTTTATAGACTAAACAATCAGTCATAAAATAATCAATACAGAAATTAATCAGCAGCTGCAGCCCTACAGGATGTGCTATTATTATTCTCTTTCAGAATGGCACATATGGCTACGAGCGGCGTCAATCATTTCCCTGCTGTGATGCACTTGAAGCCATTTTGTGCCCATGGAAATCATTTTGCCTTCACTGCTTGTTATGGCCCAAACAAAGCTTCATACAGGATGAAACACGGCCACTACAGAGTCTATTAACTTCTCCTCTCTAATCTTCTTACAGAAATTGTGAATTACTTGCTGGAATCACCTGCTGTACACAAAGATATTTGGATGCCTCAATCTGCATGAGGGATGAGTGACGAATGAACGTGAACGCCTGGATGTGTCAAACCCCCGTGACATAATCTCCAGCCTAATTCATTTTACAGTATATTAAAAATGTTTCACCCAAGACCAACTGTCTTGAAGAGGTGGTGAGGTAAACCCAAAATCAAATATAAAAGTAAGTATTTTCAACACTTCCTGTGAATACATTCCACTTTATCTGATTTCCATAAATGTATTTTGTATATACTCTGTGTTAACACCGTATTATGAAGTCACATGTGTAGCCTGGGCTGTTTCAGTGCATTTACCATAAAGATCAGAATACAGGGGCACTCAAACTTTAGTGGCAGCTGGTTAGATAGATTTTTTTTTTTGGTGTAACAACCCTCGCAAAATGACTTGTTTCACTATCGGGACGTGATCCAGAGCTGCATGATTAAATCAGTTTATCCCCATTTAAGGTATCAGAAGGCTAAAGGGGCAAGATATACTCACTCTGACATGTCATGGACTTGCTATGTCGAGATACTAGTCTTTGAAAGGTTAACATTATAAGGCCTTGATCACACAGAAAGTGTTTTAGCAGCTGGAGGCGGATTTTTGCTCACTGTTTTTGCGTTGCTAGGCACCTCACATTTCTGCGCTTTGGGTGCCTGGTGTTTTTGCCTAAGTGCTCTGAACTCTTCGAGTTGAAAAAACTTCAACTCAGAGGGGAAAAGGGCATCTCATCATCTCCGCTTTCATCCAATTTTCCAGTCAGTTCATTTGAGAGGAGGGGCTTCTGTGGTGGTCATGACAACAAGTTTACAGTTGGTAAACAATAGAGGAGAAACTGGTGGTAGTGTTTGCTGGATACCCAGAGCTATACGACTTAACAAACCACAGTTACTACATCCTAACAGAAAACAGCCATCAGGAGCAGGAGGTGAAGCTACTGGACCAACTGGTGGTACTCCCCGTGATAGCAGAAGGCTTAATGGGCAACACATTCTCACTCTGACCTTGTCACAGATTGACGTTTGATAATGGACTTGCTATGTCGAGATACATCGTCCAAGGTACCCTGGGTGCATTGGTTGTTGATGTTCTGGCACGCCGTGTCAACTTCAGCCTGTTACATGCATTGTCTGTTTTCAAACTACACTTCCGTTTTCACAGGAAATGTACAGTTTGCATACAATCTCTTTCAAAATAAAAGCACTAAATCCGTATGGTTTTGGTTTTACATTCAAACAGGAAGGAAACACCGGTGTCCCAGGTGAAAGTCGGTGGTTATTGGACCCATCTGTCACTCCTCGAGTTGAAAAAACAAAAGGGCACCTCATGATCTCTGCTTTTATCCAATTCTCCAGTCAGATGATTTGAGAGGAGGGGCTTCTGTGGTGGTCATGACAACAAGTTTACAGTTGGTAAACAATAGAGGAGAAACTGGTGGTAGTGTTTGCTGGATACCCAGAGCTATACGACTTAACAAACCACAGTTACCACATCCTAACAGAAAACAGCCATCAGGAGCAGGAGGTGAAGCTACTGGACCAACTGGTGGTACTCCCCGTGATAGCAGAAGGCTTAATGGGCAACACATTCTCACTCTGACCTTGTCACAGATTGACGTTTGATAATGGACTTGCTATGTCGAGATACATCGTCCAAGGTACCCTGGGTGCATTGGTTGTTGATGTTCTGGCACGCCGTGTCAACTTCAGCCTGTTACATGCATTGTCTGTTTTCAAACTACACTTCCGTTTTCACAGGAAATGTACAGTTTGCATACAATCTCTTTCAAAATAAAAGCACTAAATCCGTATGGTTTTGGTTTTACATTCAAACAGGAAGGAAACACCGGTGTCCCAGGTGAAAGTCGGTGGTTATTGGACCCATCTGTCACTCTTCGAGTTGAAAAAACAAAAGGGCACCTCATGATCTCTGCTTTTATCCAATTCTCCAGTCAGATGATTTGAGAGGAGGGGCTTCTGTGGTGGCCATGACAACAAGTTTACAGTTGGTAAACAATGGAGGAGAAACTGGTGGTAGCAGTTGCTGGATACCCAGAGCTATACAACTTTACAAACCACAGTTACCACGGTCCCAATAGAAAACAGCCGGCATGTAAGCGTAAAGGTGCAGTACTTGAAACGGCCCGTGAGCCACCCTCTTTTTTACGGTCTCACGTACCCACACAGATCTCTGTTTCCCTGTGTCCAACAAACTATTTACTGACAGCCTCTCACCCTCAACCAGAACTACAGTAAGTACCCTCTGCCTCAACATTTTAGTAACTAGATACTAATTACTGTGAATTAAATTAAAATAAATTAAAAAATAATAATACATAAATAAATAGACGGTGGATTGATTGCACAGGAAGGATAGTGTAAGGAGGTGATTGGGCGGTTGCCTGGCAACAATAAAAACATGCAGCAAGTGTTTTTTTTAATAGTGGCATTCAATTTTTAAAAAATAAATGCAGTGCAGTGCGCCTTGAGTTTTGCACCCTGCAAAATACTTTGTGTGATCTGGGCCTACTAAAATACTAACAACATTCAGAAATACAATACTTGAACTGTTCGTGATTACTTTAACATTATTTGCAAAGTTAATTTCTTAATATCTATTTCTTAACTTATTCTAAAAAAAAAAACCTGAATGAAAACAGTTCCTTGTCAGTTAAGCGAGGCAGGAGGTACTGTAGGTGGGGTGGGCCGCCCCCTTAATATACTGGAAAGGGAAACACTAGTACAGCAAACCTATCACATTTCATTTTGAAACTGAAGCGTAGACTGCGAGCTATACACGCTGATACAAACTGTCTCTCCTCATTTCCTCCCAGCCTACAGGGGGAGGAGGACAGGGGGAGATGTGACGGTGTTCACGAGCAAACGCAATATCTGAGTCTCTGTTTCAAATATGTCTCCTCTTATCTGTATCAGAATGTTTCTCCCTCTCGCTGCAGGATTTTTTTTTTTTACAACCCTGCCAAAATTATACAATCAATTATGGGACACCAGTGAACATTGTTTTTGGCACAATTCCATTAAAGAACAATCTCTTTGACACGGTTTGCGCAAAGGGTAATTTCCTCACTGGGTGGCATGTCTCCATACTCCCCTGTCTCCAGTGGTCGATCAAGTTATATCTGTAATAGTTCTTGATAGCCACTTGTCAGAAGTCCTTATGGACCTGTTCACCTCCCCCTGCTTTCTTCATATCCTGTTGGTTTTGACAGAGCCTTCCTGATAACTGACTGCTCACACCGCCTGGATCTTAGAGAGGCAAGTCTGTGACTATAAGGTACCAAAGTCCTCCAGAAAAAATCTGAATAGAAGAGGTCAGTGACTGCTTCTCTCTTTCCTCCCTCAATAACTGCTTTGAAAGTGCCAGCAAGGCACTCAGCTCCCTCAAATGTTCTAAGATCCTCAGTGTAAAACTCAGTGTATGTTTGCACTGAGCAAGTGCAGCTGTGAGTGAAAAGCTCTTTGATGTTGGTGTGAATGTGCAAATGTTATCTTCACTGCAACTACAGTACTGCCCCATGCCTCTGCAGTTTGCTGGGAGATTTAAGGCTGCGACAAACAGTTAAGCTCATTATTGATTGATCTGAAAACAAAATAATTAATTAATTAATCAAAAAAACATTTACAAGCTCTCACAGCTACAGGGGACTTTTCCCAAATTGCTTGTTTTATCTGACCAGCAGTACAAACCCAGAGATGTTCAGGTTGCAAAGACAAAAGAAAAGCAGCAAATTCTCACATCTAAGAAGCCGGACCTCAGCAGTGTTTGAGGATTTACTTAGACAAGTGATAGATTATTAGTATAACCAATTTTCATCATGTCAACTCAAGAACACTGTCAAAATAATCCATAAATAATTATTTCTATGGTATAATCATTCCCTGTGGCACACTCCAGGCTTTGAACAATGCATGTTATTCTGTAGTTTGGCTTTAATGAAACAAATGTGCTTAATGAGGTCACATGACCTCAGCAATTTTTTGAAGTTTGTACCCAGAGCTTTTTATTATTAAAACGGTTTAATTTACTGTGACATAAAATAGAAAAAAGTAGACTTTTTTTTTTTTTTTGCATTTTGAGAGCAGATAATGGAGAGATTTACCAGTCTTTCTTGAAATATAGCTTAACTGCAGCCCACTCGCCAAAAGAAAATGTTGGCATTGTACGTTTCTTCAAACCACAGATACATTACTTGTGCACGTGTCATATGTATCATATCAACGTTTCTAAAGTGATGCAATAGAAATTTAAATTAAGCAAGACATTGCTGCCTTTTAAACTAGGATAATGGCATGAAAAGTGATGGTTTTTTTAAGAGACATTGCTGCGTTTCCAGAGTGGATTGTGATGATCGCACCAAAAATTGAGCATAGCATTAGTTCCAGCAGGACGCAATGTCAAGCTCAGCTCATATCACAGCTACATCAGCTGATCTCATTCAGGGTGCCCTATTTAAACTGCTCTGGCCTGCCTACTGTTGCTGCTTCCTCTGCAAGCTGCTTTGCAACCTACCTCCACCCCAGCTCCTCCTTTTTATGTTTTGTCTGACTGACTCAGTGTAATTTCTTTTTGTCATTGATGGTGCTCTGTTCTGTTCCCAGGGGGTCTTTGCTGCTGCTCTCCCTGCCTTAGGCTTTCCATGTAGGCGCATGGAAGGGCAGAGATGTTTGCTCTCTCTGCCTCAGGCTTTCCTCATTTGCATGTGGAGGGGCAGAGAGTTTTGCTCTCTTTGCCTTGGGCTTTCCATGAGGCAAGCAGAGGGGCAGAGAGGTGTGGTCTGCTTTTCCACGCGCCTTGTGGAAAGCCTAAGGCAGGGAGGCCTCAGAACAGAGCCATACCACCAAATATATTACTGCAAATGGAAATAAAGTTTTCTTTGACTAAAGTGTTCCTGACTGAACTGGATTTTTTAAGCAAAAATATCTTTTCTAAATGATAATGAAGTGTTTTTTTGTGCCCAAACTTAACCACACATTAATGACTGCATTGTTAAAGTGTAAAGAAGCCTAAAGTTTCAACCGTATACTGTATAAAATAATGGATGTAGCTACTGTGACATCATCCATTGGTTTTTGGACTGAGTTCAGCATTTCAGCTGTTGCCGTCTTGTTTTTTTTTTTTTTTTTTTTTGAGCCAGCAGTGACCATGTTTGGACGAGAGGATGGAGCTTTACTCTGTATTGGAACCAGCCCAAAGTGGCCATGCCAGGAACTTCAGTTTTTGGCACATTGGCATGAGCGCTACAGCACAGTATCACAATATTATATTTTTTTTATTATTTAAATTGTTAATATTACTAATAGAAATTAAACCTTAGGTAGCCTAGTAGAATAATATAATAAATTGCTTTCTCAGTCCACTAGATACACTTGGCTGCAAAAAGTAAAGTGAAATGAACAGAATAAAACCTTTGGGACATAATTAACAGTTGAAAAAGGTAATTGATTGTAATAAAGTGCAATATATTTTATTACAATACATAGCATATCACGACTTGACGACTCAAGTGTTGTGATAATATCATATTGTGGATCCTCTGGTGATTTCCACCACTATTCTGCATTGGCTTTATTTTTCAGCACTCGAGGTCGCCGCTTAGTTTCAATAATGTACACATGTAACGTACCTGTGGTTTGCAGAAACGTGCAATGACAACATCTATTCTGGGGACTGGGCTGTTAAATAAGCAATTCTCAAAATAGTTGCTGATTATTTCTTTATGGATTGACTAATCAATTAATCAACTTAGTTTTAGCTGTACTTTCTACTATAGTCTGCCTATGGATATGCCACAGAGGAAATTGGAATCCTTTGGTAGTGTTCAATAAAAAGTCAAGAAATGATAAGTGTAAAGGTTGGACTAGATGAAAACTAAAGAAAGTAACATCAGGCTGAAACTTGTTGCAGTCCTTATGTAACATTTTCCAATTAATGAACATAATAAAGACACTCAGAGTGAAAGTGGCTTGTCCAATTTCTGATGAGACACTTGAGCATGAATTCAGTGAACAGATGAACCTCATGGATTCAGGCCCTCGGGTCATACAGGCCACTCTAAAGGCTCACCTTTTCCATCTGGCAGTCTTTAACTCCGCCACTCTCTCTCCTCATTACTCCGATGTTCACGGGTGATTTACTGGCCGTAACAATTCTCTGAACTTTGGAGATATCCTGTTGAGAAAAAAAGGAGAACATTTCAACATAGGGTTAAACATAAAGAGTATATGGCTTGTTGTCGTTGTCGTTGTCAAGTAAGCAGTTCTGATTTAAAGGTTTATGTCTGTTTAATTTATACTCGTTCATTTAAACTCATTCAGCTTATTTATTTGTGGTAAATTAATCATGGCTGGTATGACTATTTCAGAACAGGCTGCCAGAAGGGCAAAAGAAACAGAGTGCTGACAAACTAAAAAGAGAATTATTGAAATACCAAGGCTTGGAGGTGAACACAGTAATATTCAGTCGTCACATATCCAGTACCAAGATCAAAAACTTTTCTTAATATTTAATGTTTCTGAACAAATAGTTTTTTAATTTGAACAACTGTAGTTAGAAGCCAGACTCCACATGCACACCACCACACCAACTGTTTCTAAACTCTGCTTCACAAATCAGTCTTAAAACATGTAAAATAATTCTCATCAAAAATTAATAGCCACAGTGATGATGATGATGACGATGAGTAGTGACCACAGAGTTGTGTTTTGTTAGTCTTATTTGAAACCAAGGTCTGCAGCCATGCTAGCTGCTGTGTGAGGCTGCGCTTAGCACAGTGTCAGCATGCTAACATGCAGATATTAAGTATGTATAATGTAAACCATCTTATTTTAGAGTGTTAACATTAGGGCTGTACCTGACTCAAAATTATAGCAGTCAAATCAGATTTAGCTGTTCAGTATGAATATTTCTTCTTCTTTTTTACCATATAGAGTTTGACAGTTTGAAAAGGGCTCAGTGGGGCGTTCAGTGGGACAGTGACATTCATGTACGATAGGAAACGAGCTAACTACGCTACTGACAGCATCAGAAATGTACAATACACAATGAGTTTAGTGTTATTTTCTACACCACAGTGTTGGTTGAAGTTTTGCAGTGCTGCAGTGTGTTGGTCAGCTGGTCGAATTTGGTCTGTTTGCTGCTCCGCTCTGTTACCGTTGCCCTCTGGGTGATGTTGTAGAAAGTCACAATTTACTTCCTGTTTGTCTTTCAAATAAAATAATTTAGACATTAAATTAACACGTTTGTAACTGCTGGCTTTTGGGAAGATCAATTACAAGTTAACTCAAGCGTGTGTGCGAGCTTAAGACTGTCCGAGTCCTGCACTACCCTCATCATTGAGTTCTGCTTTTTTGTTTTTTGTTTTTTTTTGCTCTGTCAACATCACATTATTAAGTAACATTTAAGAAATCTATTATTGACATTTGTGAATCAGTGCTAATTAGGGATGCTCCATAATATCGGCATGTTATCGGTATCGACTGACATGCTGATAATATTGGTACGTCATCTGTATGAGTCAATTTTTTCTGATTTTGCACAATGAATGAATATTACATACATTGAAAAGCATTATATTTCATGTCTCCATCTGCTGGTGGGCCATCACAATAAGAGCATGCATCATTAAAATTAGGTATGGAAAAGAATGTGTACATCAGTTTCGGTTATCAGCCAAATGAGTTATATATCAGTGTATTGGACACTGGCAAAAAATTTGATATCGCCCATCCCTAATGCTGATTATCTCATGCTGCGAATAATCGGAATGCACCTAAGAATCAAATCCAAGTGATTCCAATTGATTTGAACTGGTTGAAACACTGAATAAACAGTTTCATATTTAAAAAAAAAAGTCTGTCTCTTTCTGGCGGTCTCATCATGGAGGGGCTGCTAAGTACAGTGGCCAACATGAAAACACAAATGGCCTCATCTAAAGCCAGTGTTTAGTTTGTCTGCTTTGGGCTACAGTAGAACCATGGCAGCGCAACATGGTGACCTCTGTAGACGAGGACACACTCCCTAAGTAGATATAAATGACTCCCTCTAAGGTACAGAAAACACTAGGATTCTTATTTTCAGGTGATTACACACTATAGGAAGCATACTTATCATGTTATATTCCATTTCTGTCTCTATATCCCCCTACATCCTACACAGTGGACCTTTAATGTCTGTGTAAACATGCCCAGGTCAGCTCTCAGTGAACAGTAAGCAGAAGTCTGGGAGGTAGAGTTACAATTTACAACTGTGAGAGCTGCATATTCTGGACAATGATGCTTCAGTGAAGTGACCCACTGCAAAAACTGCCAAAGCAATGTCAAGGCAGTGGGAGGAAAACAAGATGGACAGCCAGAGATGAAAAGGTTCTCTCTGGAGTATGTAGAGCGATCTATATCACTACCACCTGAAATGATGTCTGTATGAAGAAGCGTGGCTCTGGCGAGGCTGAGGTGCTTTGAATCAGTAAGAAATGCTCTATGCTACAGGCCTAAAAAATAGTAAATAAAAACTATAGATTTCAGGAGGGTTACACGTCAGGCTTCTGTGAACTCTTTTTCTATCGCATACTAGACAATATTCGAATACTGATGAGTGATGCTTAGCTACAGTCAGTCTAAGACCCCTGAGTGGGTGTATAATGTAGACAGTATATATTCTTGTTTCTTATTGTTGAAATAAACTCTTAACGTGGCTGAAATCAAATCCCTAACCTGTTCTGCATAATGTTTCTGAACTATGGTAAGAGCATTTGTCACTTATGTGCACTTGCTGGCAGTAAGATAGAATCACATATATATTTTATCAGAATATTTCAAACCATGAATTCATCAGAAAAGTTCGTGTTAAACTGTTTATGGCTGTTTATAGCTTGATAATTACATAATTCAACCATTGTTTTTTGTTCACGGCAGCAAGGAGAGGGTTCATTTATGCTCAACATTAGATATGGAGACAGACTGAGCCTCCTGTCAGTACTTTGCATTCATTTTATCCATATGCATGTTTTCTGAAAGCTTACGGATATGAACAAACAAAGCCGTGTCACCGGAATTGTGGGGGCAGTGTAGCTTAGCTAAAGCAAAAAACTACAGTGGGAGATGACGAAAACATTTTAATGATGGTGAAACAAATTGGTAATATATGTAGAGGAAATAGTGACAAGAATTCTCCGTCCACATGTTGGGATGTATATAATGGCCGCACAGACCACCACCATCTACAACGCTCCCTCCGTTTCAAAGTGCAATATTATGACCTCCTCTACCATCCCCTTGTTCGTTGTATAATACTTGTGACTCTGCTCTCTAGTGCCATCCATTGGCTATAGGGTTGCCTCCTAATATTCAACCAGAAAGGTCATTAGTCAGCAAGAATTCATGGTCGCTAAGTCACAGAAAAAAGAGGAAAAAAAGGGGACACTCTATTAGGATCTGCACCTTGTCAAAATAAATCAAAACCTATATGACTGGACCATGTGGGAATTTACTTTGAAAGGACAGACACAGGAAGTGTCCACGCTCAGCAATCAGACAGGAGTCAGGTTAATTTCCAGGGCTGGTACCTGCGGTTATTCCACAGGCTAGTTTAATAACATGTCGGGCAGGAAATCCAAAGTGTGGGATCATTTTGAGAAGGTGAAGGACGAACCCAAGGTGATATGTAAACTCATCTTCATTGGTCGACTACAAACATGACGTATCATGTGAAACATGGAACAGCACTGCCACAATTAGTGTATGATGGAAATGTTTCTGATTTTTGCATCCACAAAACTGCAAAGAAGTGCACAATAACCCTGCCGGCAGGCTCCCTGACAGTATAGTTCGGAGAAGATCGTGTCAATAACTGAGTGTGGAGGATATTTTTTCTGCTCAGGACCCAGAATACAGTGAGTGCCTTCTACTTGCATAGGGAATATTCACATTATTTAGGGTCGGCTCAAGTTTTCTCCCTCAGTGAGGTACATACTTTACATTATTACTACATTATTTCAGCAACAAGCCAATCAAAAAGCTAGATACTTGGAACAATCTGTACAAGCTAACTGTACTGATGACCTATAGACCAGTGGCTCATGTGGGCGTTGAGACCAAAATTCAACACAAGAAAGGCCAACCTGTCAATTGATGTCTAACCTGAAATATGTCGACATTTACAAGCAGTGCAGAAAATTTACATCCTTGACTTTTCCTACAATCGCTCCTTTTTTTAGTCCGTTTCCAGACACGATCATTTTGAAATAACTGAGCAGTATAATGCAAAACTAAAGAAATGATGTTTGGACCAGATACTGTATTTTTCCCTGCTGTCTCCCACATATTGTTGTGTAGGCACCAAACAGTAAAAGATAAACTGAGTTTGCACGGCACATATCTCTCCAAAAGTAGCCCCGTATGTCTTGTGCAGCCAGTGTTCTGCACCAGGCTGGTACATAGTACCTTCCCTAACTGGGTCAACAGTGGTCTCTTGAGAGCATAAAGCAAGATGAACACAAGCAATCTTAACCTGTCACTGTCAAACTGCATTCTTACTTTGTCAGCTGAAACAACATCTTTTTAGGCAGGTTCAGTAGAATTGGCTTTACTTGAGGAAGTGCCCGCTTTTGGGCAAACACTTCATGCATTATTTCCTGACTTTTGACAGCATCCGTCAGAACCAGCAACATTTTACAGTACAGCAATGGAGGAGGGAAGGCATTGAACATGCTCTTTGTCTCCATAAGAAGGGCCCTATGAAGTCAGGTTTAATTTTTCTGAAATTGCATCCTCTATTTTTAATTTTTCTGAATTCTGTGTTTTATGATTTAAGCACATTTTATCATCAGAAAGAGTGTCTGATTATGTGTGGATGAATAAAACTGAAACAATTGAACAAGGAAATAACCAAAATTTAATGAATGCTAATGAATTTGATGTAACACAACCCTGCAGTATTTTTTATCAGGGAGAGGAGCTGAGCCCCGTCCTTAGGGAGACAACAACACAGAGCAGAGAACAGAAGCACCTGTAACTGACACCAAAACATAGCAGCAGTATTTTTTAGCTTTGTTCATTCAGCTCAGGCACTGTGATAAAACCCATGAAATGCGAAAGCAAGGCCAGAATTTTTTAAAGGACATCCGTATTTAGGCTAATTTCACGATATTCCGCAAATTACAGTTAATTCCATTTATTTTTAGCTAATTCCGCAATTTAGTCCGTGTTTTCTGTGGAAATCAGGGTGCAACATAACACCAGTGATACTTAGGTAGAAACCTGATTAAGTGGTTACACTGAAAATATCTACTGTCAGGGAACGTTCTGTGTAATTGTAGACTTGCAGTGATGTTGAAAGGTTTTTAATGCAGTGAGTCCCCAGGACAGACAAATGAGTGGTTCCCAATAAAATTTGTTTTTTTGACAAATTAGTGTTAAACTTGTGTTTGATGTTATATATTTGTAATTAACCTTTCACTAAGGCCCGCCCCTTTGCATCAGCTCATCAAGCTGTCAGAGCTACTATGGTGCCCACATGGCAACTAACTGCACTCCCTAATGACATACTATAACATTTTTGGAAGAGTGATTCCAGAGAGAAGCAGACAGAGGGGTCTACAGTCTGTGTTTGAAGAATTTATCCAGGATGTCAAACTGACTCAGCAGCAACAACAGGTTAAAAAGACAAAGATAGTTAGAAGCTAAAGCCGAACTATAGGCTACAGATCACAGTGTACAAGTGAACCACCACATCACTGCTGATCGCCACACAAGACAATGAATATAAAGGGAAACTTTGCTGATATTGAACCAGCTGTGTGGCATCGCAGTGTGTGCAGATGAAAGATGAGGGTCGCTACAAAACACCCACGTTTTGAGTCTAAAACACTGATGGAAACAAAGTGATGACTTGCTAAAACACACCCGTTTTTGTTGTTTGTTGCCCTCGGTCAGTAGTCTATAGCTTGGCAGCTCTCTCGCCTAAAAATATACAGTTATTGTCTACAGGTAGTCCCCACAGACCTCCTTGCCGTGCCTCAGACACCGCCGCCTTTACGCCAGGCATCAGCCGTGCACAGAGCATCAGAGAGCTGGGGATAAGGGCGAGTGGGAGGGCGGCCAGGTGTCAGAGCTGTGCAGAGTAGTGGAGCAAAAACACTGACACATCACCGACAGTATAATAACAGCCAAAACACAAGTTTCACACTCAGTGGTTTCTGTAACACAAGACATACTCACAGAAAGTCACGTGACACCACTGTACACGGATTTGTTGCTCACAATGTCGCATTATCAGGGTAAATACTAACAGTAGTGCGACCCCCAGACACATTGATAGTGAGTTTACTGTGTCCTTTCAGATTTGAATGCGTCAGGGATGCAGGATGCATAACCAGCAACAACACTGAACTCACAAAAGAAATAAATGTGAAATAAGATAATAGGTTCTTAAAATACAAAGATGTTTCTTATCTGAACTCTGCACTGCACCTTTAACTGAAAGACTGTGAGAGTTTAATATCCAAGAAAAATGAAAAACATATATTAGAGAGGATTACTTTACTGAACTTCTTAGTAAGCACTCTCATATTTGTTGCATGATGCTAATGTAATTCAACCATCCAAATCCAGCTGATAAATATCTTTAAGCTACTTTTATTTTTTTTGCACTGTCAACCACCTACTATTGCCTCCTCGGATGGCAGAGATGAATATCCCGTCGATTTATATAGACAAGGAAACAATCATAAAAGTAAATAGTAAGTGCTGAGAGCAGGGCAATGAAATGCCTGATTTCTCCTCCGGCACAGTGCTCCGAGCATCTAAGACATCATCTCCCATTACTTTGATGAAAGTTGCATGCTATCGGACCACAAGACTTGGCTCTCTCCCCGAGACTGTTAAATATGAAGCAACTTCCACTCCAATCTTGCTGATCTCTGCATCCTCACACTAATGAATCTTTTACCAGCAAAAACAGCTCTGTGTGTGTGTGTGTGTGTGTGTGTGTGTGTTTCTAAGGGGCTAGGTCTGGGAGAGTCTTATCCGTGGCTTCTACCAGAGCTTAAGGCCCATTATGTTAACTCAAACTACAAGCGTCAAGCTCAAAGTGGTGTCAGTGAGTGCTTGAACAAACATCCCTGCACTTACCCACTTCGGATTTCAACAACACAAAGCGGGTTTTAGTCTAAGTGTCCTCATGAAACTCAAATGTATGTTTTATCATCCAGTTAGCGGATAAATGCTGCCTCCATACGTCAAAAGATTTAGAGCCTTTTTTTATATTGTTGGTAGTGCCATCGTACCCTGCTGTGTGCAAAAATAATTGCCTTTTGATCACCAACAATAATTAGCATATGATTAGCCATGCATTTTCAGAAATATTAGCATGTCTGACTGAATGCATTCAGCTACAATTCACTTGTACTAATATGTCAGGTTCAAAACTACACAACAATAACTAGGATAAAGGATGTTATAATAACAGTACTGAGTGCTTTCATGCTGTTAATGAGCATAATGAGGAACACCACGTGGTCATCAAAGAGCCAAGTTCTTGACATTTGCCTCTCTGTCAGTGGATTGTTACCTAACATCTCAGCTGTGGGCTGTTTGGCTCTTTCATGCACAGTAAGTGCTATTGTGTGTTGTTTTTTACTACTTAATTTGAGATAAATTTGGCAGTGATTTAAATGAGATTTGACCCACCTCCACATGCACAGGCCGAGTGGACAGATGGAGCACCCCAGTAATCTTTACAGTGAGGGCGTGCTCAGATTTATCAGACAGCCTGTCAAAGTGTACAGAGGCTACTGGGGATAATGGAGCTAGCAACTGCTCACAAGTAGAGTGCTGCTATTTGTATGCTAATGAAGTGGGAAGTATAAACTTCATTAGCATAAGAAAAATCAACCCACACCTTCCTTCAGTTTCCTTTAGTTGTCTTTTCTTTAGTGAGATGCTTATTTAGCCCATGTGCTTACATTTATTTGGCTCACAGTAATGAAAGAAAGATGACGAGAGATACACTTTTGTTATGATGGAATCATCCAGTGTTGCTGCGAATGCTGAAAAGAGTTTAAATGTGGACTGAAAGTGTCAATTACACAGTGCTGTGTTGTATGATACCACAGCAGAGGGACAGTGGTGACACTGGTGGGGCTGGTGCTACTGACGCACGATAAGAAACAAAGACAACAAAAAAAATTCTCTAAAGGCATGTCAAGTCACTTAGGCACCCACGAAAGAGATGCAGAATAAATTGTGAGTGCTTTGAGGAGAGAAAAGCCTCTTTAAGACAGAATTGCTCACCAGGATCATGGCAGACAAGGCACTGTGGCGCTGTGGCCGACTTGATGATTTCAAAGTGACTGCAGCGACTGCTTTTCAGAAATCAGAACTAACCCGGTCTCTGATTTAGGTTGACATTACTGCTTGGTAGAGGGAAAAATAACTGCAGGTGCTATGAAGTACATTTTCAAGAAATAAAAGTGATGTGTATACTCTGCTGCGTTTCAGTTCTATTTTTATAGGTCTATAGAGTCACAGAAATACTTGTAGAAATGCTGTTTTGAGTAAGATGTGGTGGTATTTGAAGAACAAAAAGGTACTGAAAGAATAAAATCATGACACTTGACACGAGGTTGGCTGTAGCCAGCTATGAGGTCACCATGGTAATAATTTCCTAAAAAAACAACCACCTCTCTGCATCTGAATAGCGTGAAACACCTTGAAACTGACAGCTGTCAATATGACAGGTGCCTGTGTGGGAAAGGCTTAATGCCCTTGTCAGTCGAGCATACCCAGTATGCCTTCTGTGAAGACCCACTTTTCAGCCTCTGATTGGCTCTGACCCTGATAATTTTTTTTGACCTGACGTAGCACCACTGAAAGACAGAGTTGCAGCACTCCTTGATCTCGCCGCCATGTGGTCACGTGATTCCAGACAAACCAGCACTTGGTGTCCAGCATTACAGACAACAGCACTTAGGGATGAATCGGGCTACCACTATGTGTGTTTCATGTAATATGTGTAAAAACCAACAAAACAGCATGACTAACGCCTGGTTTACATTGCACGATATCAGCCAGATTATAGCCTGGTGCAGCGACGTACAGTGTCGGTGAGTCATAGTAGACGACAACTGACGCCACGTCTGGGACGCCTCACGACGTTCCGACAGAAAGTCTAGCATGGTTGATTTTGTTTTTGTCGTTCACTACTGCTCCTGTCACAGCTGTCACTTTGACCAATAGAAACACAGAGCGGTCTGCTGCTGTGGAAACTGTATGACAACAATAGCCCAGCCTTTTTGATATTTCCTCTAGGGACGTCACCACACAGAGTAAAAAGGGAAAAAATGCCAGTGTGAAACAGCAGAGTCACTTCATCAACCCGCTGAGTACTGCCGTTAGCATCACGCTAGCAAACAATGTTGCTTCTTCATAATGGAGACGGACATAAAGTTTAAAAAAAAAAAAAAAAAAAAAAATAGTGGCGGGGCTTTTATGTACCACAACTGCAGAGGCTACCAGCTTCATTTGAAACAGACTACATTATAGACGGGACGTTATGTATTATTCCCTCTGTATTTTATTTTATTTTTAATCCACTCCCATTGGCTTGATAAAGTTAATGCATCGTGACATCATTCAAACTCAACACTTCCTGTATCTTTTTCAAATTAAAAGCCCCTTATAACCTCGGCTGAGAGAATCCCTTCATTTTCTAAAAAGGCTTTTATTGTGAATCATTTGCAGGAACTTGTTTTGGAGGATTCAGTTACTTGGATGGAGCTCCTGACATCAGGTGACACTTTCTACATTACTACAACAACATTTCGACTGGCACATGAACAGACACAGTGACTGAAATAAAAGTAATGATAATAAAAACAGGACAAGAATAACCCGATGACATCACACACATCATGAAAGACAACCTGGGATGATCAGTGTGGACCATCGTGTAGTGTGTCATGTCTGTCGGCCAAGTCACGGCATGATTTTATTCACCTAATGTGACATAGCGACTGTCAGAACGGACAGAAATGTCGTGTAGTGTGAACCAGGCATAATAGATACTGGTGAACGTGTACAAGAGTCTATTAATAAGCAATTTAAATGAACACTTCATGTCTGAAACAGAGGAGGAAGAAGCAGTGTGCTTGTCTAGTTCTACTTTCGTGTGAATGCATCCATGGTTGCTTGTAGTAAGTGGCTGCTGTAGATAATAAATGCAGATAAGTAAGTATATTAAACTGATGAAAGTATTGTTGAAGGTTTTTACGAGGTCGTTCTGTTTCTGATTTAAACAGCCGTTGTCACTGCGAGTAACCACGGCGCAGTTGGCTGAGAAGTTAACATGATCACTTGTTTAAACCAAAACACCGCACACATTGTGCGCGTTGTGTTTGTGATGCCAACAGAATCATGTTTATTGTGTGGTCATTAGGTTGCCCTCATTAGAGCAACTAACATTATATTTCACATGAATGCCACAGTCAGTTGACAGTTATTAAGTCGACCACTGCAGCCCCTAAACAGCGTCTTAGCCCATTAACATCAGCTGGCTAATAAAGCATTCACTTTATTTCAAAATTAAAGTTCACCCTACGGTTAAAGCAGCTGAGAACTGAACAGTTTGTTCATGTATTTCTGCTGCAATTTTTAGTCAGTATTAACACATAATTTGCACTGATATTATTATGTCAACTACACTATTAAGTACCTTTATGTATAATATCAATTCATGGGTAGTAAGACACAGCGTTAATCCATCTTTCTGTGTTTATTTTGGAGGAAAGGGGGACTGTTTCCATAACGTAAAATACATTTACAGTATGTGGACCCTAGGCAGTAATATTTATCATGTGACTCTATGATCATAAATACTCATATCCAGTGGTGGAAAGTACCTCAGCACCTTTACTTAAGTATCTCCATTTTATGCAACTTTATATTTTCACTTCACTACATTTATCTGAGAGCTTCAGTGAAAACCATGTCACTCTAGATGAGCTGATTTTGAATGTTGTCTTTTTGTGTTGAGAAAATTCTTCTACTTTGTAAGATAACTGAACTGAAACCCTCTTGGGTCAGCTGGAAAATGCATCCTCACAATATATTACATTTTAGCAGTAACTAAGTAATATAACTTGTTACCAACAGGATTTCGGGTAATATTATTACATTTACAATGTCACGTAACGCGTCACCACCTGAAATGAACTGCTTATTGTTTTCATTTTTCATTTATCCATACTGATCCACTTCCTCCAGTGTGTCACCAGAATAAACAACAAACATATGATAATCTCACAGAATATGATGCAATGCTGTAAATTAAAATACCCAATGGTATCTAAAGGAGTTCAAATGAGCGCAACCTGAAACATCTACAGCAGTAAAATGTAACATACACATGAATGCAGCATTGTCATTAATCAAAAAAGATCCTGAAAGAAGTTTTCCATTTTTTAGACTAGTCGTCTAATCTTGATTAAAATTTTCGTCAGGGAAATGGGAAATGAAATGAGTTGACAGTAACATCCCTTTACTTGTAGAGGAGTATTGTCACAGTGCAGTTTGAGTACTTTTACTAAGGAAAGGATCTGAATACTTCCACCACTGTTCACATCCTAATGTCATGCTACCTCCGGACAAACGTGACAAGAAAGGAGTTTGGTCAGTAGTGCGAAACATACAAGTCAACTGATTGCATTATGTCCAGGGAGAGGGTAGATATGCTTTTCTTTGAATGAGGAGTGTTCAAAGGAAATCTGACCTCCTACAGCTTTAGTTGATTTAAAGTGTTATTTGGGTATGACTTTGCTCATTCAAAAATGCAGTAAAAAGGTTCCATTAAAAGCAAAAAATCTGGACCTCACTACTTTCTAAACCACGGCCTTGAACATGAGTCCTAAAATGTTAAAGTGTTTCAGTGGCAAAACAAGAAGCAATATCTACATTGAGGGCATAATCCTATTTTTACAATGAATCCTCTTGCCAGTCACCTCTTCTTTTTTTTTATTACTCCTAATAGGGATTAAATCCTGAGCCCTTAGTTAAGTCTACTGTGACCTTGACTTTCAAAGGCTCCAAACAAAGCCTGTGTCACATTGAGTTAATAATTTCATAGAGAACGCATTTTAACTCCAACATACCAAAACTCCCATAATGCCTTGAAGTAATTGGGCTCTACCTCCAAAGCTACAGCAGCATGGAATATAAAGAGCGATATAAATTACTCAGACTGCTGCTTGATTTAGACATGTTATTATTCTGAACAACCTCTAGAATTGTGTTTGCCCAACTGTTAGATTTGGTAGCAATTATTTCCCGGGCTACTTGTCTCTGGAGAGTGATACTCAGGGCATCAGATTGACAAATAGCCACTTGAAAAGGAGGTAATAATCTGCTAACACTTAAATTCATATCGCAGACAGTGCATTATGTGCGCTCTGATGTGTGGTGAGGTGAATATTTTGGCACCGGGCTACCTTCCATGATGTCACCAAGCTGGGAGTTACAGTGTGAAATGAATTTCAATTTGAGAGTGTTTACACAGAGAGGAGTGGAAAACAGCGTCTGCCTGCTTTATCTTATCTGGAAAGTCACAGGGAAAATTATACTCCACCATTACAGAGGCAAATCCCAAATCCAGCTTGCTTTCCATTTCTACTTTACAAAACAAACTTATCTCATTTTCATCCTAAGACACTGAAGCTGCTGTGTTTAAACTGAGGTCACTGACAATCACATTGACCAGGTACTGTGAGAGAAAGTCAGCACCACAGGCCAGAGTCAGAGTGGACAGGGTGGGGGGGGCTACTCTTTTAAAATAAGTTCAACTGTATGTTATTCAGATAATAATCTACGCCTGTATCGTTTATCCTTCTATGCTATTACCTAAAGAAATCTAATATCACTGAGTAATGTTCTCCTGTTGGCCGAATCGACTCAGAGTATTATAGACCACATTTACTTGGTATTGTGGAGGATCACTGATTTGCTATAAGAGCAGCCTGAACTATTATGGCATGGATTCAAATGTGGCAGATTTGTTAGATAAACATTTTTTCTGTGAACTCTACTCCAGCATAGAACAACAAAAATGTTTTTGAGCCAAGTCAGGCCCTGATCAGACAAGGCAAGGGTGGTGTGCATAGGGGTGGGCAATATGGCCATAAAATAATGTCATGATATTTCTGGGTATTTTTGTGATAACGGTATTCTTGACATTATGAAAAATTATAAAAAAATAAAGAAATTATGACTAATTTAAGAACATAGAATTGCAACAAAATCAGTGATATAGTTTTACAGTGTACTTCAAATATTCAGTAGAAACTAAACAAAAATGATCTCTCATTTCTTTAGTTTGTGAACAACAACAGTAACTCAGAGTGAGATTCAGATTCTGTTACAATATTAATAGTTCACCCAAATAAAATCTTTCACAAATTACACATTTAAACAGCTTTCAAATACAAAAAATGTCTCCTGGGATCTATATATATAAATCAACAGGTGATTTCCTTCTTTTGGTAAAATCCTAAATGATTGAGTTGTTTTTTCCACCTGGACCTTTATGCTCTGCCATTTCTCCTCTAATCATCACGCTGTAACCTGTGACAGGCTGTTATGATACCACAACTATCACACATTCACATATATGGAGTTTTTTGTTGAGCCGCGAGCGTCACATAGGTTACCATTACCAAAGGTTTATGATTAAATCACTCGGCCACACTGACTCCCGTGTGCGCACGGCAAGAGAGGAGAGGGAGAGACGCTGTGCTGCTGCCAGAGGAGCCGCTGGATGAGTTCCCTCTGAGCAGTAAGTCACTAAAAGAGTCTGAGAAGTCCGGGGCTGTTCATAAAACATTCAGGACGCCACAGTTTATCCCACACTACTGAAGCTGCTCCTCTTTTTGGAACCACCGTGGAGTCGGTAATAAATTCCCTTTCAGCCATGCTTGTTGTTGCCGTGGGTAACTGTATGACGTCCATATGTCAACAAGTCCAAATATTGTGAGTATTAGGATATGAATTTTTTATATTATATGAAAATTATACTTGTATTATTGTGAATGATATGATATGGTACACCCCTAGTGGTGCGTCTTGCACGGTGCACCAATCCAATCAACCATGATTACACTGACATGTATCCACGGCAGAAAATGTGTTGCTTTGGTTTTTGATTACAGCTGCACTAAATGTTCACTGCTAACGTTATTACTTAGTAAGATAACATGTTAAAATTGTAGCAGTAGAGTCTGAAATTTAATATGACACTCAGGTGTTTTAAATGCCAGTTAGTGTCGTCCTGAGAGTAACACAAGTTAACAATGTGGGATAAAATTGCAAAAACCCAAACTCCTGGGTAAAAATCACTACGGCAGTTTTTGTTTACTAAATCTTCTAGACTAATTAATTATATTCACCCCCCCCCCCCCCCCCCCCCAAATATATATTTTGCATATGCAGTAATGTCAGGTGTGTATTTTTTTGTGATAAGGAAAATGTAATTTTCTAAATTAAATAATCAGAAGTCATAATTTTGTCACCAGAAATGCACGCCATGGTAAAATGACAAATAGACCTGCCATCTCCCATCTGCCCGATGGGTTTCTGATTAGAAAAACAAAGAATTAAATTGTTGCCACCTTGATTTATTTATTTATTTTAACTAAAGCTAATTAATTCCTTAAAAATGTGTGAAATTACAAAAGATGGAAAACAAAGAGAGCTTTTTTGAACTTTTGATAAACAAATGTTCTTTCAGTGTTTTTTTCTGAGCTGTTTTAAAATTTAAAAAAGTAGAGATGCAAGACCTTGCAACCACAAGAAGTGATTATTTAACTATTTCTATTTATAAAGTCTATTACTATGAAACTTTTACGACTAAATTAACACTAGTCCAAACACAGTGAATAAATGTTTGATATGACTGTTTATCTTTGTGACATCTCTGCACAGCACGTGTTGACGTCTTACAGTGAGACACACTGTTAGTTCAAGGACGGCGGGACCTCATCTACAGCAGATATATGGCAGACTGAGCACATCACTGCACCGACTCATTAAACACAAAAAGGTTGGATTTTTACAAATAAACCCAGGGCTTCTTTTGGATAAACATTCAATCAGATGGAAGTGAGTAGAATACTGAATTACCTTGGCATGTGGCTGCTGAAAGGTGACTCTGGAGCTGTTGATGAGTGATGAGTATCTGAACAAGTGGGTGGGGGAGGCGGGAAATCTGTGACTGCTGCTGGGCTGGTTGTGCAGGACAGCTGAGAAGCAGATGTGAACTGTGTCCTTCAGCGCCTTCAGCTGAGACTCCTGTCCCCAAACAAAATTACACACACAAGCAGATTTCTGAGTCCCTCCGTCTCTCCTCCCATCCATCCATCCACATGAGAAATTTACTTAAGCATTAAAGCCATTGGCCATGCTTTAAAGTGACTTTAGTACGGCTAGGAGGCATCGTTAGGCAAGACATGAAGCGGAACTCACCAGAGTCATAAAAAAGAAGGAATGCCCAAAAGATCATTTACTTTTAATCAATAATAATAATGGTCAGAATGATAGGTTTAATTATTTTACAACAGCCGCTGATGTCAGTTCTCCCACGCTGAGCACCAGAATGACCTGTTTTCCTAATCAGCACTTTTCTGCCCATGCATTTTTAACTTATCTAACTCGCCCCCAGTGACATGGTGTCAATAACCACGTATAAAAATAACATTATAACTCATATTAAAGCTGAACATTTTTAGAATACATCAATTTTAAAGGGACAGTTCACCCTCAAATCAAACATACATTTTTCTCCTCTCACCTGTACTGTCATTTATCAGCCTCAATTGTTTTGGTGTGAGTCTCAGAGAGTTGGAGATGTTGGCTGTAGAGATGTCTGCCTTCTCTCCAGTATAATGAAACTACATGGCACTCTGCTTGTGGTGCTCAAAAGAACCCCCCAAAATACATTTAAATACCTCAACAGCAGTGTCTCTTTCCAGAAATCACAACCCAGTTTATCAAGATAATCCACAGACCTTGTTGTGAGCAGTTTCATGTAGGAACTATTTTATTTATACTGAACCACACCCACCAGCTGTATCACTGTGCAGAAGGAAGTATGCATCTACTGCTAACTTACCTAGCACCACTGAGCTAGCTAATGTAACATCTCAGTTGAGGAAGGACAACGTTAATGTTTAGATCTCATGCTGTCACAAGCAGGAGCCTCTTGTCCATGGGTAGATTAGGGCTGCACTGACTGGTTACTTTTTCTCAGTTAATCTAACAATTGTTTTTTCGCTTAGTCAATTAATCATCTACTGAATCACTACCTTAGGTGATGTATGGAGTTTAAGTGAAATCTACAGGAACAAATTCTGCCTATTGATAATCCACTCTGCCTGTATGAGCAGTGTGTGACGGCCATGCTGAACTGCTCACAACGGCTCACAGGTGTGCAGTGTTCAACATTATCACGCTTGTGTGGGGACAAGTAAACGGTACGGCGCTTTCTTGCTGCTATGCTGACGAAGCACTCCGGGATGCTTTCACTTCACAGGAGCTGTAGTACTCCTGTGATAAGCCATTTGAGTTGCAGCTTGTTCTCCAGAGAAATACATGCTTTGACCGGTTGCGACTTGCCAACATACGTTTTGCAAATGGACGTATTTCTGTAATTGATAATGTTGATTAATTGCCTCAGCTGTAGAGCAGATGCACGTCTTCTTCTGCGCTGTGATATTGTTTGTGTGTGAAGGTTGGTATGAAGTAAATAGTTTCTTCTAGACCTCAACAGATACTGGATTTTTGGGGTTGATGCCAATCCCAATATTAGGGAGTAAATAATGTCAGATATCTATATATTGGCTGATTGGCCTACATGTACTTGATACAAAGACACGTAATAAAGATATATTACAGTTAACAATAAACTTTCATACAGTAAGATTTTCAGTATGGGTGTGGTCTGAGAAGTCATTGTTAGGACCTGTCTTTATTTTTCCACAGCAACCCAAAAATCATTCATGTGGATACCACCTGACATGTTCCACCCACTCAATCACCGTTGCAGACCAAGTACCTCCCCTCATGGCAACAGTACTCCCCAATGGCAGTGGCCCCCCAGCAGAAAAAAGCACCATGCCACACTACAAATACTATTTAGAAATGACCCGTGGAGCGTGACGAAAAGCTCAAGGTGTCGACCTGGCTTCTAAATTTCCCAGGTCCCAATCTGCTCAAGGATTCTTGTGATGTGCCGGTACCCCAGATGTTCCCCTAATCCAAGGTGGGGCCTCCATGGATGGGACTTGGCTCTGACCTGTCGAGGCATGGACACAGGATCTCTGGGAGTGTCCTGTGGTGTCTGGCACCAGTGCGTTGGTGGCAGATCCATTTAGTTGTGAAGTGGGAGAATGGCACGTGCCACAGATGCTCATTCAGATTGGGATCTGGGGAATTTGGAGGCCAAGTTGACACTTTGAGGTCTTTGTCACATTCCTTGGGCCATTCCTGAGCAATGTTTGTAGTGTGGCATGGTGCATTATCCTGCTGGGGGGCCACTGCCATGGGGGAGTACTGTTGCCATGAGGGGGGGTACTTGGTCTGCAACGGTGTTTGAGTGGGTGGAACATGTCAGGTTGTATCCACATGAATGCCAGAACCAAAGCTTTCCCAGCAGAACAATGCATTGGAACAAAATAATCAAAGTTCACCTGTCAGTGGTTTTAATGTTTTGGCTGATCAGTGTTTATACCAATGACTTTTTTTTTTTTTTTTTTTGGTGAGCTTTGAGCACCACAAGCCAGGTGCCATCTAGTTCCATTAAATTCAAGAGAAGGCAGACATCTCTAAGGCCGATCCTCCAACACTCTGCAGCTCACACCATACCAATCTATACAGATAAAGAGCACTACAGGTAAGAGGAAAAGCATGTACTTTTGATTACTGGGTGAACTGTCCCTTATTTTTGGAGTTATTTTATCTTTACTTTCAACCTCCATCCTCAAACTCCACTCTCTGAAAGTGATTTATGCAGTTAAACATCACTACACACAACGATTCATTAGATAATTTAGATGCTATTTTTCTACTCAGTGTTTGACATTGCAGGGTTTAAATTATTCAGATGAGAGAGAGACCAGTAGTTAAAAGTTATCAAACCTACAAAAAAATACATGTTATAAACAAGAAAATCAATCAAAATCATCACTCATTTTTTTTTCTTCTGTTACTTACCTTATCCAGTGCTGTCTTCTCCAGTTCTTCCTTTGCTATAGTTAACTTGTGCTCCAGGTCCATTAGCTGCTGCCCCTGCAGGAAGACATGACTTTTGAATCACCGCAACCCTTTTTGTTCTGTGCACACAAAGCTTTTCTTAGTCCCCACCTCGTCTCCCCAGCACTATCAATAACACCGATCTATAGCTCAAAGGATTCAGACGCCTCTTTATTATTTTGTCGATCATCACTTTTGTCCCAACTTTTTAAAACCTGTATTATGACTCCTTACACACCCACACACATATTTTTTTTTTTTTTTGGCTTAGGTTCTGTCAGACACTTGCATACTGTTCCAACATTTTGCTAGTGGGTGGAGCTAAATTTGTACCCTGCATAATCATACACATTGATCGAGTACTAAACCTTGTGTTGGGATTGAAATCGAATTAAGAGGTTAAATTGAGCAGGGGATCCAAACTGGAATCATACGCCTCCAAGATTACAATATATGTTTTATCAATGCTGGCACGTTTTTCTGATTGTTGCACATTCAAAACAGTGGAGTCAAACTAATGTTTCTATGCTACTAGAAACCGGCAGCAAGTTGTTCCAAAGCATAGTATAATTTTAAGAAGAAAAACTACAACTTTGCTGCTAATAGTGTTGTTAAAATGATAATTTTGAGTAAAGTCCTTTGCACACAGTCTGTTTTTTTTGTTGGAAATTGTTGTATGTCTAGAAATAAATATGACCCTCACATCGTGTCAATCACATTTACACATTAACTCCGTCATTAAAGTTTTCAGAACAGGTTAGATTTTCTTTATTTCTTTGCATCTGACAAAAGCCTTTAGAGAGCGGTTTGACCAAGAGGCAGTCAAGAAAATGTGGTGGGAGGGCAACGGGTCGCACAGTATCCTTTCATAACTCAGATAGCCTACTTTCATCAGGTCAGGTCAGTAATATTCAGATGGATGATGATGATGAGGAGGAGGAGGAGGAGGAGGAGGAGGAGGATGTGGACTGCACAGAGAGAGCGAATGTGTGAAGAGACAGAGGGAGGACAGCTCAGCCCCTTTATGTAGCCGCAGTGCCAAATGCAGGACACAGGGAGAGAGTGCTGACAGCCAGATAGGTATCTCCAGTGGAAAGAAGCACGGGAGGAAATTTGTCCTTTCATTTTGTCTCGTATTGCAAATTTTCACAATGAAAAGAACAATAATATACATCGGACTCAGACTTTTTCTTTTTCCAGATGACAGATTTTAAAAATAAAGTCAGTGTGCAAAGGCTCTCTAAGCAACACGGGTTTAGATTCAAGGAATGCCATGTATTTGACAGTCTATGCGCGAATGCCTCTGCTTCCCAACCAAGCAACAAGTCCATTACCAAGGGCAAATATTCTCCATTATAATAATATTAGCACTACTCAGGCAGGCTTAGCACATTTTTTCTTTGGCTAAGAAAATAGTTACACAATGGAGCTTTTACACACCTGATTCACACCCTTTTCCACTGCACAAAAAAACTTGCCAACACCTGCTAACATCTGGGTTTTTAATGTAATGGGAAAGGCTGCAAGCGGCATTCACATCTGGTCAAATGACTCTGCGGTAGTCAGGGCAATTTATCAGGAGTGGAAATCACCACAGGAAATTATTCTAGCAGGCTACCAAAACGTATATTTGTATTTGTAATATTAATAATTTCTATGATAACAAAATAGATACTCTGTGTCTGAGTAATGCTATAATATTGCCACACAAAAATATTGCGATACTATGCCATATCGATTTTTTGCCCTCACCCCTAGTATTTATCACCTCTGGCTCTGATCGGCATTGATGGAAACACATCAACCGGGTGAACGTGCTTCTTTTAGACCCTTAACTGGCGACCTGCGATGACCCACCACCACAAAATACCGTCCACCTCTGTCCAAAAGATGCTAAAACATCATTTCAAATTAGTTTGCATCGAATTTTAAATAAAAAGACATAACCACTGTAGTTTTCACTGGCCTTCATGCTACTACATTTAAGACTAGACTTAAGACTTTCCTCTTTGATAAAGCTTATAGTTAGGGCTGGCTCAGGCTTGCCCTGTACCAGCCCCTAGTTAGGCTGACTTAGGCCTAGTCTGCTGGAGGACCCCCTATAATACACCGGGCACCTTCTCTCCTTCTCTCTCTCTCTCTCTCTCGTATTCTATTACTGCATCTTGCTAACTCGGCCATTCTGGATGTCACTAACTCGGCTTCTTCTCCGGAGCCTTTGTGCTCCACTGTCTCTCAGATTAACTCATATTGCAGTGGTGCCTGGACAGCGTGACGTGTGTGGTTGTGCTGCTGCCGTGGTCCTGCCAGATGCCTCCTGCTGCTGCTGCCATCATTAGTCATTAGTCATACTTCTACTGTTATTATACACATATGATTATTGTCACACATGTATACTGCCAGATATTAATACATACTTTCAACATATTGTACCACAGTAGCCAGAACTATAACTATAATATTATTACTTTCAATAATGTTGTTGTAAGCTACTGTCATTACCTGCATCTCTCTCTCTCTGTCTCATTGTGTCATACGGTTTACTGTTAATTTATTATGCTGATCTGTTCTGTACGACATCTATTGCACGTCTGTCCGTCCTGGAAGAGGGATCCCTCCTCAGTTGCTCTTCCTGAGGTTTCTACCGTTTTTTTCCCCGTTAAAGGGTTTTTTGGGGAGTTTTTCCTTATCCGCTGCAAGGGTCATAAGGACAGAGGGATGTTGTATGCTGTAAAGCCCTGTGAGGCAAATTGTGATTTGTGATATTGGGCTTTATAAATAAAATTGATTGATTGAATTGACTTCCTACAGTTTACCAACCTGTTTTCTGGCCTGTCTGTGACATCACACATGACACACCAAAAAAACAAGCCATGTACACAGGTCTGGTCTTCTAGCAATGGGAAACCTGAGTACACGTGCTAGTTTTGGTGGGAAAAGGCTATGTGTTTCTACACTGTATTCAGACACAGAGATAATGAAACAGTTGTATTGATACTGAAAACCTGTGAAAGCCTACCTTCTTCCCCACACAGAAAATTGATCAGGAATAAGTAAGGGAATCAATAAAGAAACGGACTGAAAAGCCAAATCAATAATGGCACTGGTATCAGTGAAATCTTATCAAAGCCCTCCCTAACCTTGTGTGTAATATTTGTTTTATGTGCTCAATGAATCCCTTGCGTCTTTACCCCAGAGAGCACTAGGGTCTCGTGAACCTTCACAATGGTAGCTGCGTTCTGTTGATACAATCGTTTGATTTAGGTGCTAAATGCTTTGTCGCATAATGCCTCTGGTCTGTTTCATGGAACACAGAAAAGACCAGGATCCAGAGGGTATGTGGAATCAGATGAGCATAAGTTCATTCAAAACCACATTAAAAAAAGATCACATCTGTCCTTTAGACAGAAGAAAGATTTAATCTAGACAGTTATAAGAGGAGACCCCCTGGAACCATCAAAGCCCTTAATGAGCAGATCATTGCTGGAGTTTAATCCCCGAGCTGAACAACACACAAATAAGCTTTTTTTGTCAGTAAATGAGCCAATATAACCCCATATGAGGATCAACAGAGCTCCCTCTGAGGAGTCTTTTATTATTGATAAACTCATTAGCAGCAAGAACAGAAACTTGTATTGGATAATTTGCATGTGGTCTGTGTGAAACTGGCCTAAGTGTTGGACTTTGAGCTGTGAACTTTTATTAGGTGTCTTTTACTGGCATCTCAAAATGAAAAACTGCAAACGGGAACACCCAAGGTCAGCGAACCCACAAACAGCATCCACAATCTCCGGAGAAAAAAGTGTTTGAAATTTCAGAAATGGATGACGAGGCTGATAGATGTTTTTAGGGGAGTTTTAAAGACTTATTTGGTACCTCGGTGAGTTCTGGGACACTTGGCATGGGACACATCTCATTTTCATCTCGATCTCTGCCTGCAAAGAGGTGATTCTGATGATGAACATGTCTGTCACTTCTACCACTCGACAGGGGCAGCTGAAAGGATGTTAAAATTTTCCCTGACAGATGAGTCGAGCAGTGACAGTCAAGGACAGGGCAACATTTACCATTATGGCTTTTCAAAGAAGCCAAAGAATCAAGTCTTTCCCACAGAAGATCTTTTTTCCATTTACAGTGAGTTTGCCCAAAGTCATTTGTAGCTGTCGGGCTGCGCTCAGGGGGGAATCCAAAAGGTAATAAAGTTTGAAGAACAGTTCTTTAATCATCAACACAAAGGCTTATATATAATCTCTTTGTGGCAAATGGCAAATGAAAGGCATAAGTATTCGCTGATACATGTTTGAATTATTTCCAGCATAATGGGATACTGAAGGTTACTGATAAAAATGGTCCAATTTTGAAGAGACTTGTGACATATTATTAGATATTTTTCATTAAAGTACTGGCAATGGACATTTTAATATGGTATTACAATCGGGCTGCACTTAAACCATAAATGTTTCTGCGTATGTATATGTGCGTGGTTCAGAGGAAATATTGTAAAAGTGCTGCGTTTAAGAATGTGTAGACTGCTGAATGATTCATGAGTCCAGGCTGGACTGGCTCACAAACACAAAGAAAACAAATGCAGTCTTGTCTTTAGAATTGTAGGATCTGAGGACTGTGTGTACGTGCATGCATGCGGATGTGTAGCATTACAGTAGTGAGTCATTACCATCCATTACACAGTGCATCATCATTGGATAGTCCTCTGAGGACTGCGGGCGCATGGCCACTGACCCAGAAATGCTGACTTTCAGGGTTAGTGCCTCCAAGTCTAAAGCTTCATATTGCTGTGCTGAATCCATTACAGAGGTGTGGGGTCAGTGGGGTACTAGCCACTCTGCTAGACGAGGCAGGCAGCTACATCAAGCCGTCATTTTTCTTTTCAGTTTTTTTTTTTTTTTTTTCTAAAATGGAGGAGAAACAGCTCTAGGGGTAAATTTAAAAGTGGACTGACGGAGTGAAGAAGATGTGAAGGCTTGAATACGGCTCCTCTGCCAAAAATATTGTCTCGTAGGGAAACGCAGGGAAGGCACTGTCAGTTCCTCTGAAGTTTTTAATGTTTTGGCTGAGCAAGTGAAGGGGAACCTGCCTGTGTGTAGTGTTTATAGTTATGTACTGGGACTGCATAGTTTGGATCCACTGAGTTGGGTCTCTTTTTAAGATGTCCTTCAAATCGGAGGGCTATTAATGGAAAATCATCCACTGAAGAAAAAACTGACAATACTGGCTCCGTCTGTGGCACTGTAGGTGCAGTATGTCCTTATTTTGTGAACCTGCATTATCGACCAAGTCACTGTGTAGTTTACAAAAACTTCTGGGTAGAAACCCACACATCACTTACGTAAGATGAAACAGCACTGAGCAAACGCTGCCTGAATTGTTTTAGCTCCCTAAAATAAATTAATATCAGTTTAAGGGAACAGTGTGTCAGATTAAGGGATATTTAGTGGCATGTAGCGGACAGGGACCGGTTGCACAAAACACCTTAAGTTCTCCCCTCAAGTATGACACTTAAGGCTTACTTTCTTCTTAGCTGAGGGACTTGCACAGAATCCCTGAAAGGCTTCCTTAGTAAAGGAAAAATGTTAACTCATTTACTGTGTTGAAAGACAGCGATTAAAGTTTCCATGGAGATTGTTTGTTTGCTTGGACTCTGCTTGGATTTTTGTGACGCCTGTTGTCATCTCACAAAGTTGGCTTTTAGCTAGATAGTGAAAATAATGGCAGAAGAAAGAAGACAAGAAAACCATATTGGTCAGAGGAGGAAAAGATGATACTTCTAGAGGAATACGATAATAGAAAGCACAAACTACAAAGTAAATTTGATTCCAAAATACCAGAGAACAGAAAACGGCTGTAGGAATTGCAACAAAGATTAATTCAGTCAAATCTGAAGTGTAAAATCAACAGTGTATCCACTGGGTTCTCCTGGTCGCAGAACTCTCCTCTCAGGGTGTGTTAGTGTTTTTCATTTATCACCATAAACTGGATCATGTTGCAGTTAAGTTGGAGTCAGAGGTACCTTAGGTTTTTTTTTTTTTTACCTTGCTTTGGTTGCTAAGGTCTTTTGTGGAACAGTCTAAGGATTACTTAAGACAAGGAGAAAACCATAAATACTTAAGTGAACATATTAAGGAAATCTTATGAAGACTTAAGGGTGTTTTGTGCAACCAATTTTATTTTGAGGAAACCTTAACTAGGACATCATGCAAAGTCTTAACTTTATGTGTTTTGTGCAACCAGCTGAAACTTTTAGAATTCCTTCAGTGTTCATTGTTCAGGAGATTTTTACTTGGAGCCGAATCATCTGCAGACCTAGGGTCTCATTTATAAACATGTATGCACAAAACGAGGCCTCAAAGAGTTTTACGCCACTTCCCACACAAAAGCTGTGATTCATAAAAACAGACTTGATAAGAGAAACTTTGACCCATGCTTACGAACATTTTGTAGGAGGGAAATTGATTGTAGAAATTGTTGAATATTTTTTGGCATACACCTTTTTAAGCTTTTCTCTGTCCGTACATTTTTATCCTACGCATTTTTTTATAAATAAAACCCCAGGGGAATAAAACCGGTAGAAATACTGAATAAAGCAGTTTCATGTTACAAATCAATATTTTTCTGATGCTTTCATCACAGGGGAGCTTCTAACTATCGAGCCAGTGTTTGATTTGTTTGTTGTGGGCTACTGTAGAGACATGGTGATTTCCATTAACAAGGAAGGCTCATTCTAAGGTAAGAAACACATAGCGGTTCTTATTTTTGGGTAATTGTACACAAAAGAAAATATACGTATTGTACTATTTTCCATTTCTGCTAATACATCTATCTAAATCCTACACACTGGACCTTTAAGTTAGAATATTTTTACTGCTTTACCTTGCTGACAGACAGCCCTTTCAGACGGATAACTGAAACCGTCATCTCAAATCCACCAGACTCCATTAACAAAAACAAATTTAGTTCGTAGACAGGGGAGTTGGTCGACCACTGACTTGATCAGTTAGTGTGTGAGGTAAAGCAGAGAAAATATTCCAAATATAGCGTACACTAGGGCTGTGCCATATCATGTAGTGTAATACCAGTATAATTTATAATATGATATGAAAAATTCATATTGTGATACTTGCGATATTTCAACTTGTTGACATGTTGATGTTATACTGTTACCCATGGAAACAAAAAGCATGGCTGAAGCGAAATTATTATAGACTCTGCGGTGGTTCCAAAAAGAGGAGCAGCTTCAGTAGTGTGGAATAAACTGTGGCGTCCTGAATGTTTTATGAACAGCCCCGGACTTCTCAGACTCTTTTAGTGACTTACTGCTCAGAGGGAACTCATTCAGCGGCTCCTCTGGCAGCAGCACAGCGTCCCTCCCTCTCCTCTCTCACCGTGCGCACACAGGAGTCGGTGTCGTCAAGTGATTTTGTCATAAACCTTTGGTAATGTAAACCTACGTGACGCTCGCAGCTTGACAATAAACTACATATATGTGACTGTGTAATAGTTGTGGTATCATAACAGCCTGTCACAGGTTACAGCGTGATGGTTAGAGGAGAAATGGCAGAGCATAAAGGTCCAGGTGGAAAAAAAAAAAGGATTTTACTAAAAGAAGGAAATCACCTGTTGATTTATATATATAGATCCCAGAGGACATTTTTTGTATTTGGGAGCTGTTTAAATGTGAAATTTGTGGAGGATTTTATTTTATTTAACTATTAATATTGTAACAGAATCTGAATCTCACTCTGAATTACTGTTGTTGTTCACAAACTAAAGAAATGAGAAATCATTTTTGTTTTTACTGAATATTTGAAGGTAAACTGTAAAACTATATCACTTATTTTGTGGCAATTATGTGTTATTAAAGCCACAGTGTGTAGGAATTTCTCCCATCTAACGTTGAAATCATATATTGCATTCAAACAGATGCCGCACTCTAGTGCCTCACTGTTTCAAACACGTATTGCAACAACTGTAGCCGCTGTGTACCAAAAAGCTATAACACTGATGAAACCATGTCATCCGATACTACATGGAGTATTCATTCAGGCTCCTACACAGACACACGCGACGTGAGTTGACAAACCCCCTCCTCACCATGCTGGCTGTGTTTACAACGTAGGACTGTTGGGGCGGATGTAAATTGAAACAATCTGATCACGTCTTGTCCTTTGACAACTGACAAGTGGCTCAACCTCACACACCTCATCCCTCTCCTCGCATTACTGCGCCACTAACAGCTGTTAGTGGCCAGCGGCACTACTGCCGCATAACAAAGTCCCACTCTTTGAGCATAATGTAGGATCATGTATTATGCAGCATCACGGGAGACGGAATCCTTCTCGCCAAGAAAGTGCAAAAGGGAATCAAAAAGGCAGCACGACCGGCGAATTAAAAAAACAAGGGTCAGCATTGGGGTTGCCTTTCCCAGGTGGAGAGAGCTGCTGAAGGAGAAAGGTAATACAATCATAGGCCAGTGCTAACAGCGGCTAGCGGCTAACAGCTAACAGCGGCGCTGGCCTGTGATTGAATTACCATTCTCCCTCAGCAGCTCTCTCTACCTGGGAAAGGCTACCCCGATGTGGGCCTTCGTTTTTTTAATTCGCCGGTCACGCTGCTTTTTCTATTCCCTTTTGCGCTTTCTTGGCGACAAGGATTCCGTCTCCCATGATGCTGCATATGCAGGATCCTGCATTATGCTCAAAGAGTGGGACTTTATTTCAAATTTGCCAGGGTAGTAGCGAAGCGCCTCTTGCCCCTCTCCTTCGGCTCCTCAGTCACGCAGTGCTGGCCTGGCTCTCAACGAAAATGCAGAAGGCGGTGCTGTATGTCCCTTGCTGGCGGGTGTATTCTCAAGATGGTGAAACGTAATGGAACCCCACAGACGACTTACCCGCACAATGTACAAACAAATCCGAAATTCTCCTTTTACGAGAATAAGTCAGATTATTGGTGGAGGTAATAGTACACCAGTGATGATATATTTATGAATGCAGACATCAATTTTTGCCAATAAACAACTGAAAATATTACACAATGTCCCTTTAAGTTAATAATGTAATATTTTTACTAATTTGTCATATCTTCAAGAATATCATTATCGCAAAAATACCCTGAAATATTGTGATATTATTTTAGGTCCATATCGCCCACCCCGAGCGTACGATTTAACTGATAATGATATTTTTAGGTGGCTAAAATACATTTTGCTGTGCATTGCTTAGCTTCTGTGCTGGAAAATTTGGTTTGTCAAAGACAAGAACGAAGCAACAGAGTACATAAAATAAGCACAACAGAAACGTCAGATAGATTGGACCAGCATGTATCTTTAAATGTTACAGTCATGGCTTAATAAATGACAACAGAAATAAACAAGTTTACCAATCTCACATCTCTGCAATTCAAATGAATTGCCAGTTGTCTATCCGGATGGAAGTGACTGTTGTTAGCGTGACATCACAGTAATTCGATCCACTGCAGTTTTTCAGAACTGTACTCTTTGCTGTTTTTATGGTTTCACAAGTCTTTTTTATTTCATGGCCATACCTGTCAGCTCTAAGAAAGACTGAATGGTTCCCAAGATAAAAATAATTAGGTTTTGAGGTTTCTTCATTTTGCTCTGTGTCCAGTGTTGTAAGCTTGTTGTGTCTTTGTGTACTGTGACACTGTGCTGCAAAATGCAGTTTGATATGGTACAACAGCCGTCATAACCAATTCAATTGCCTCCTGGTCAAGGTGCCTTGACTGACATCCCCCTGTGAGGCTGATGACATTTCCGAATCTTGAGTGACTCTTCTCTACTTCCTGCTCCCTCGCCCCCCTCTGGGCTTTTGATCACAGCATAAGTGGAATACATATGAGTTCAGGAATAGCAAGAGGGCTCAGGGAGGGTCGGAGGGATATGATGCATTTCCCCCTGACCTTTCTTTGAGGGGGAAAAAAAAAAAAAAAACCTGACTGACATCTCCCAAAGTCGACTGTTTTTTAAAGACAAAGAGTGCGATGAAATTAGCCTTATCCATTTGCAACTGCAAATAATCAAAGACCCTTATGTTCTAAAGGTCCACGTGAAATGTTTGGTGACATTGAGCAATAACGTTGTGTTTTGTGAGTGACTGATGCAATTTAGAGACGCTGATTTACAAGCAGTGACACCAACCAAACAAGTCAATGCATCCATCATTCAGAGGCTAGAAATAGAACAAGGAACAGGACATGCAGGGACAATATATTCAGGCGTTGGGCGAGAAGCATAAAATTCAACCCGTGAGGATTGAGTCCTTTTTATTCATTTACGTCTGACATGGCTTTAGGAATGATGGGTCTGAAGGATCACAACACACATTTAAGAAATGACATTACAGGCCATTGTGGCAGAAATGTCGACTGACATTTTAACACTGCAAACAAGGCCTGAAAGGTCAGTCCATGTACGAGTAAATGCCAATAAATATTACGTAAGCCCTCCGATCTAAGACACAAGGGGCAGTGGAGGGTGTACGGGTGGGCAACAATACTGATGGGTTTCTTATTTGCTGCTGTTTATATTGTGCTTGCAGAGGAAGTATGTGACGGAGGAGACAAATTTTTTAAGCCCATTATATATGGTACCACTGAATCGTGGTGACACATGGTGTCATCTGTAATTTGCGTCTTGAGGATTCCCTTATATGGCCTAATGCATAATTCTGTATCAGCGTCACCCACCGCTGTCCATGTCATTTATCCACATACCTCCATGACTGAAAAGGACAGGATGGATTTTGCAGGGGGGAAATCAGAGGACAGGACAAACAGTATGTGGACTAAGCGTTGGCCAATTGGCTTAGCACGCTGCTGACTGGGAGGGACTTTGTAATTGCGTGCTGAATTAATTGGAGTACCTCCTGTGATGGGATCATCCTTTTCAAGGTGGTCTGAAGTACCTGTTTACCCCTGGTCTGGAGCTACTACAAAGCCACCCCCCGTCAGTTTGAACTTACCTTAAAAATTAAATCCTTTTTCCCGTACCGCAGTTCTTTCAGTTGAGCCTGGATTTTTTTGGACTGCAAGGGGAAGATAAGGAAATAAGTGTTAGCTTATTCAAATAGCGAAATTGGTTTTAGATCACGTAGCAGGATTCTGCCAGCTGCAGCAGAAGACTCCTTTGTGAGTGTTCCCTGGGCAAAGCTCTGGCTTAAAGCAAGGCTCTACTGAGAGGAAGAAAATATCAAATCTCCCCTTCACTGAACTGCATAGTCCACACAATGATGCAGTCATGCACTGGCTTCTTGCCCACTGTCTAAACCTGTATTCTCACTCCCACTACACACATTACTGCCGCCATCACCACACACATGCAGGTTCCTAGGTTACGGCAGGCTCCTGCCTGTCGGTAAGCAGCACACACACAAACAGAGCAGATCTTTACTGCCGCCCCCGAACAGACACAGTGACCAGCTCCGCCTGACATTCACTCTGCTGCTCCACATCAGTGGGCACATGGAACACAGAGGCGCTCTCCTAGATGGCTTGATACACAGCCATCCTCAAAGCTGCTCATGATGTGAGCATGAACACTGAAAGCCTCCACATGGGACTCTGCAGCAGTACAGAGGCTTTCTCTTTGTGTCTTCAGCGAGGCCAGGAGCCATTTTTATAGCGTTTCATGGCAAAGTCTTGCAGGACTGTAACTGTGATTAACTGGTATGCAGTTAAAATTCCCTCATTCGACTTGAACCACTGCAAAGTTTTAATGGAAAAGATTGATTCTGTGCATGATGCCTCAGCCATTACGTGAGTTTATTGGAGCTCATATGAGAGAACATTATAGTATCATAATAAAATTATAATTTTCAAAATCAATACATCTTCAGCCTGTTTACTGTTTATCTTCTTTCCCACCGATCTTTATCTCCTTCTGTCGGTCTCTTTTATCTATATTGTCTGTGAGTTTCCATCTACCTGTTTTTATGTTCATTATGTGCATAAAAAAACACAAGTGGGGAAAAAAAACCCAAATATCACAAAATGGTTTCATGGTTAGGTGAGGTGTAAAGGTTGGTGTTTCAGTAAATACAAAGACAAGACAAAGTGCATCAGAAACAGACATGTACATGTCACTTAAAAACTTCAGCTGCACCCATGAGAAAAAAAAGGAATCCAATATATGTGAATGGATAAGACTGTAACGTTCCTTAAAGGTCCAGCGGGTTAAAGTAATGGGGATCTAGCAGTGAGGATTGCGGATTGCAACCATCTTAAATTTCTCTTGGTTAGAATTCCTTCAGTGTTTATTATTCAGAGGGTTTTTACCGGGAGCGGACTTATCTGCAGAAGTGTCCTCCTCCAAAACAAACAGACCTGGTGATTAAAACCAGTAAAAACACTGAATAAATCAGTGTTTCTCCTGCAGATAGCCTGTTTGCCCATCACCTGCAAAGTGTCCTCACCGTATTTCTGATTCAAATGTTTAAGAGGTTTTTAATTATCCACATTATCTGCATCTGAACATTCCACAGGTCTCATCCTCTCCAAAACAAATGGACCTGGTGATTTAAACCTGGTAAAAACACAGATTAAGGGGCCGTACACATGACATGTCCTTAACCACCTGGAAAACACGAGGTCCGGCGCTGAGTGCTACCCTTGTGCCTTTTTTGTGCCAGCTTTCAAGAGTGCGAGGGCAGGTTGTGTCTGGGGTTGCTAAGCAACCTTAACAAGCACTGTTTCATTGCCTATTTACCTGAAAACCTGAGTGCAGAGCTGATCTTCTTCCAGGTACTGTTTATAAGAACAGGCGAAAAGCTGTGGCAGCCCTGAACTAAAATGATCAACTTCTCCTCCATATTTATCACAGACTTTTAGACATTTACAGAAGCGAAAGGTATCAGCCGGCTGTGATTGGTTTGTCCTTGTCACATGACATGTGGTGTGCCAAAAGGGCGCAGCTGTAGCGTTCTGAAAAATGGGTGCTCGGGAACGTGTGCGCACTGCTACAGTGACGCTTTGGGGTTTGAGTGTGCCTGCAGTGCATCTACTTTGAAAACAACAGATTTGCTGCAAAAAACGTGGCCATAACATGGTTGTCCGTTCCGGGATACTGGTACTGGAAACATGACAGTGCAACATGGAGATCTCTATAGACAAGGACCTGGTCTCTATGTAGATATAAATGGCTCATTCTCAGGTAACAAAAACACAACAATTCTTATTTTCAGGAGATTACACTAAAGAAGACAAACATATAACATTCTGTTTCTATAAATATATCCCCCAATACCTTACACACTGGACCTTTAATTTACGGCATGAAACAAAGAGAAATGTCTGGCGCTCTTTTCATTATTGTCATTTCCATGTGCACTCTTCCTCTTCAAAGATTTAATAGCGAGCGACTGGAGAAGAAACTGCATTTCCTGGAAATTCAGTTAAAATCTGCATAACGTTTGGATGGAGCCATGACTTATATCTTTCCCTCTACCTCTCTGTAGCTCTTTCTTATATCCATCTGCTATACTGTATATATATATCTTTCTTTCCATCCGAGTGTCTATCTATCTCTATAAACCTCTCTCACTCTTTCTATCTGTCTATCTCTATACTTCCTCGACACAGGCAGTAAAAATGTGACATGAGGTCTAATCTTTCACCAAAGCACAGTGAACACGACGCTGAAGGTCAAATTCACTTCAAAGGGTTTTGTGTACTTGACAAGCACCTGTGCCTTTTTCTTTTTATGAGATTCTTTATCTTGTTAATCCTCTTCCCAGGGTGCTTCCATGTCCCAAGACACTCATCTCTGTCATGTGTAAGTGGATTCAAGAATTGCATCCCGGGGCTCACCTCATAAAAGAATTGTAAGGTTAAATAAACACAGAGCTATCTTAAAAACTCCAGCTCACACAGGATGAGCCATATATTTGATTTGGTATCGTTGAGTGTGTTTCCTGTGGCCCAGGTCATGATATAAAACGTTAACAAATTAATTTTATTTGTATCAGTTAAGTGGAGCTTTTGAGATACTCTCTGGTAATGGAATGAATCATATTAAGAGGCTACAGAGTCACATGCCATGGAGTGTTAACTTATAAATGCAAATATCTGAGTCTCTAAATGTGCTGAGCTCTCAGACTTGCCAAAGCATTGGTCTATTATTTACTCAGAATAAATCATGTGAGCTGTCTCCTCGGCCCGAGAGAATCACAGCGGCATCTCTGCTTCGTTGTTCCTGATGGTTCACATCCTGCAAGGGTGGGACCTGCATTTCAAATAGTTACATACTGAACAAAATACAGCGACACAGTATTGTATAAGCTTGGTGTAGTTTTGCTAACTTTTTTTTAAAATATTCAAGTAATATATCACTATGAGTCATTGGTTTTGTGAAAATGGTGGCAGAACTGTCAAATATCAGCAGCCTGTCCCAAGGACAGACATGTTAATATGTGCGCAAGCACAGTATGTCTTTGACACTTATGTTCTGCTGGGTTTATCATTTATTTATTATTCGTAACAAGATCAGACAAATGGAGGATGCCAGATTCGGGAGGGATTCAGTCTTCTGAGATCATAATGTGTTTGTGATGTTTTAATGATTCATCCACTCTTGTTTAGTGCCAGTCCAACTAACTCTGCTAACTTAACTAATTTCCTATAAGTGAAAGTTTTGCTAAATTATTTTAGGGTCTTTAAAAACCTATTTTTAACCTTCGGTCCATTTGAGGACTAAACAACAAACTGTAAATACAAACAGACAAGTTGATTCGGCAAAGAGTCAAACAGCTTCTTATTTACACATGGAGCAGACACAGAGCACCATTAGCATTCATTTGCAGTCATGTTTGTGTGGACCCCACAAAAATTCACCAAGTCCTATATGCATTCTTCTTTTAGCTCCTAAAGGTACAGAAGAGGATTAGGGCCACACGTGAAGAATTGATTTGAGTTCTGAGTTTAAAGTCAGAACTCTGAGAATAAAGTGAGAACTCTATATTCTGTATTAAAATTTTGAATTTATTCTCTGAATTCTGATCTTAATCTTAAAACATGAATCCTGACTTTATTTTTCAGATTCTGATTTTGAACTCAGATCTCAAAAATAAATTCACATGAATTCTGGCTTAAACTATAAACAAAACAAACACAAAAATCACTTTACAATTCTAACTCCAAACTCAAAATTCTCAATTTATTCTCAGAATTTTGCAGTCAGTCATGTTTGTCTATCCGACAGATGTACCAAGTTCTGACTCAGAACTTGAATAAATTCTTCAAATGATCCTAACCCTCTTCCATAGGAGGGGAAATATCTTTCTCTTTAGTTGCTAAATGCTCCATTATATTCACCAGCTAGTTGCTAACTGTCTGTCAGTCGTTTGGTGCTGGTCAGTGTATAGTGAGTTTATCAAAGCTGGAAACAGCTGACTGCCACAGCTGGGAACAACCCTGATAAAAGCTGTAAAGTTGCTCGATGTAAAACTAAAACAATAAGCTGAAAGGCGCTAAAATCTAGAGCTGAAGGGAACTGCGGAGTCAGTTGACAAAGCAACGTAGGTTCATTTGTATGAGCAACACTTACATTAGTAGTCATTCTATCCATTATTAATGCATAAAACACTTATTAGTGCAGCTTTAAATGAGGATTTTAATTAAATTGACAACACATTTTAATCTCTGTACCAAAGCACCTGTTTTTGAACCTAAGGAAAAGCATGCATTGCCTTAGTGTTATTTTTCTTAAATCTAAAAGCAGCCAAATAATCCAAAATCTATACATCCTTACTTTTCTCTCTCTTCCTTTGCCTTACCTTGCCACATTTTATCCACTCAACTAAAAGACTTCATGCATTTTGTTCATGTCCAATTAACTAGCCTTTTTGTTTAATGCCGATTAGTTTTTCAAAAACAGATACTTTGCTCTTGGATTTTCAGACAGGGTCAATAAGTTAAAGCTGAACCGCACCATCCAGTTCTGCATCTAAAGACTCCAATAGTATAGCTTTACAGCCTTTAAGGGTTCCTCATTATCCGAGTTCAAATAGCCTACAGTATGTATGACAGTGTGAGTGTGTATGGGATTGGAAAAATGAAGATGATTAAAAGAAAAAGAATCTGTGAAAAAAAACAAAAAAAAAAAATAGAAGTACAATCGAGCCAAGACGGGCAAAGTTCGGTTTGGTCACGAAGCAATTTTGTCAGGTAGATGAGAAACTGTCAGAACTGTAATATGATTATGTATTTATAGGTCGTCGGTTTACTGTTGTCTTGTCTTTCTAAATTCCTGTTCAGTCTTTTTCATAGCACAGAAGCTGTCAAAGCTTTATGTCAAGAGGGACAACTCAGAATTGGCTGACACTGTTACTGAAAAACACTGGTTTATGTTTGACAAAGAACAGCTCTGTTTTGTATGTATGGTCTGTGCCCATAACTCAATGTACCGTAAATCCTCTCTGTGAGAGAACAACCACTCCACATGACATAAAAGCAGATACAAACAGTTGACATGACACCAGAGGGTGGTGGTAGGTGTGCACAAGTGCCCAGACACCCTCAGCATACATCTGTAAGTGCACTCGTAGCAGGAGCACCGCAGCATCACAGACCTGCAATATCTCCTTTCCCGTTTAAACAGATTGCCCTATTTGTGAAGTGTGTCTGATAGGTTGAAGCGTGCAAGCTGAGGCAGACCACTGACTGGCTGACAGCCAAAACTTACTGACTGAAGAATATATTTTATTTCAATCATTTCAGTCGGGTAATCTGATTTATTCAATGTGGATGGTGAATGAAGTGGAGCACAGTAATACGTCGGTCTTATTTAAAGGATCTGGTCTTGTATGCTTCCTGTGCACATAACTTACTGTAAAGAACAGCACTGAATCTGAGAGCACACAACATCTTCCTGAGTAACATTATCAAAGCTGCCAAACATCAAACATTCATATGTGTGAACTCATTTTATAACACATGGCATCTAACTACATATGCCATCTTTTTGCTGCTTCCTGATTGGATAGAAAAATCTAATGAATGCCTTAATGCTTGAAGATGCACACAAGGAGAGATGACCAGGACTTGGACCGACGCAGCTACTCAAAGTGTCAGTCTTTACAGGGCTCAGCAATAAGGATTGCCTGATCGCCCGTGGCAAGTAAATGCCACATTGGGCTAGTAAATCTAGTAACTCACTTTCCCAATCAGGCAAGTGGTAAAAAAAGAACGTAACACATTGTTTTTTTCCAGAGCTGATGATGGACATAGCAAAGGAGTCAGCCATCTCGCTGGCTTGTCATTTCTGTTGAGGGTTGAACATGCGCAGTACCAACAGGGCACTCGTGAGAAAGTGGTGGCATTGAGTTATCCTGGAAACAGGAGTTTAGTTGGATGGGGTTAGAGGATGTGGGTAAAATTCTAACTGTATTGCATAGGGCTGCCCCCTAATAGTCGAACAAATGTTAATCGACCTGAAAGGTCATTATTTGGCAGGATTTCATTGGTCACTTAGTCACAGAAAATAAATAAACAACAACAAAAAACACAAAAGTTGCGCCTTGTAAAAATAAATCTAAACTTATATGGCTGGACCATGTGGGAATTTAATCTGAAAGGACAGACACGGGAAGTGTCCACACTCAGCAGTCTGACAGGAGTCAGGTTAATTTCCAGGGCTGGTACCTGCGGTTATTCCACAGGCTAGTTAATAACATGTCGGGCAGGAAATCCAAAGTGTGGGATCATTTTGAGAAGGTGAAGGACGAACCCAAGGTGATATGTAAACTCATCTTCATTGGTCGACTACAAACATGACGTATCATGTGAAACATGGAAGTAGCTACATGCCCGTTAGCCCACAGCGTCATTAACAGGCGGCTCGCTCAGTGTGTGACGTGCACTTGTAGATAAAATATAGGCCTATATTAATGAAGGTTCATTAGTACAGTTTTGTATTTCTCTGTAATGTAGCACAGTGTTAACAATGTTACTAATACTATTCTTTCTCACACCTTCAACTCAAACCATTGTGTTGCCCCGCCCAAAATATATCATTTAATAATCAAATTAATATCGTAAACATGTGGGTGGCTATCTGGCAGGTTTGTTTTTCATGACAAGTAACTCAAAATAATTAAATAAAAAAATGTACAGAGGCAAGTAAAAATTGACTTTGGGCAAGTAGATTTTTGACCTGCTTGTAAATAAATAAATAATGTTGAACCCTGGGATAAACATCTTTCCTGACTTTTATCTCAAATCCAGACCTGATCTCACCATCTCTAGTCATACATCAGTTGTGCTGCACACATATTGCTGTCAAATTATCCACCAATTGTTTTTCTGATTAGATGCTTTGTCTATAAAGTGTCAGAAAAAAAAAGATGCCCATCGGGACGCCCAGTAGCTCACTTGGTAGAGCAGGGCCCGTGCACATAAGGCTGTGTCCGTGCCGCAGCAGCCGCGGGCTCAATTCCAACCTGCAGCCCCCCACCACATGCCGCCCTCACCCTCCCTACTCCTCCACTCCAAATCTTTCCTACCAAATAAAGGCAAGAATTCCGCCAAAAAACAAATACAGATGCCCATCACAGAAACATCTGACACTGTGGCATCCACCTCAGAGTTTCAGATGTCATTTGTTAAAGGGAAATTTTGGTTTATTTCAACCCGTCTCCTATCGTCCTAAATTTGTTTCAAGTGACTAGTGACATAGAAATAATAGTTAGCATGTTAGCCGTTAGCCTAGATACAGCCGTAGCGTCACACCTGTTAAAACGTAAGTGAACGGGCAACCTTCAAGTGCAAAGTTAGTCCACTAAACAAGCTTTTTTTCCACAAAGACCGCCTCATATCGTTAGGATAAATGTCAGAGAACATATAGAAAACGACATGTAAACGTGTTGTCTTACTTTACCGGTGTGCTGCCATGATTGTTTACCATTTAGCTCTGCTTTCCAAAGCGCGGCCGAAATATATCTCGCCAGCTCTAGATAAAGCCCAGCTGGATACTACTCCAGGTGGAGGTGTCTCGTCCTCGGTCACATCCAGACCTTGAAAATAAGGCTGCAACCGGTCCCATTCCTTGCAACAGAGGCATTCCTCTTCTGTGGGCACTGGGGCACAGCATTCACAGGTACACCACCAATCTCCAGAGCTACGCAGCCTTGCGGCAGCCATTGCTCCTCTCTCATCCTCTACCTGTTGCGCCTCTCTCTCTCTCCTCCTCCGTTCTTCAATTTCACGAAGCTCTTCGTCAGTGTATTCTGGCTCAAATAAATAAGGGCGGCCATCAAACTCCAATCAAATTCCTCCTCCACAAAGTCGAAGTCTGGCAAAAAGTCAGCCATTATTCTATAAATCTTTAATAAAATAAATGAATGAACTTTTCAGGCTACTGTCCGGTTCTGTCTTCCAGCTGTTGCTGCTTGTTCAAGCACGCTATGAGATCGCTGCTTGTTCTCGCGATATTTCGGCTGCGCTTTGGAAAGCAGAGCTAGAGGGATAAACAAACATGGCAGCACACCGGTAAAGTAAGACAACATGTTTACATGTCGTTTTCTATATGTTCTCTGACATTTATCCTAATGATATGATCTTTGTGGAAAAAAAGCTTGTTTAGTGGATTGACTTTGCACTTGAAGTTTGTCCGTTCACTTACGTTTTAACAGGTGTGACGCTACGGCTGTATCTAGGCTAACGGCTAACATGCTAACTATTATTTCTATGTCACTAGTCACTTGAAACAAATTTAGGACGATAGGAGACGGGTTGAAATAAACCAAAATTTCCCTTTAAACTACAATTAGTTTTAAATTCATGAAAATGTATGATTTTCATGCATTCTCATTTATCACCTTTCAACTGAATGGTCTTAAAGAAGTATTTCAATGCTGGAAAGATGGTCTTTTTATAAAACTGGGTTGTCTGTGCAGCAGACACATGCACATACTTTTGAAATTGGTGCTACATGACCAGAGAAAACCAAGGACAAGGTCTGTGGCATTTGCTTTTGCTAAAGATGTCGAAAAACCTACAGCTACCTGAATGCACTGCACCACACCAGACCAAAACACGTCTGTGCTGATGGAGGGCATAATACAATCTTGTCTGTTTTTTGACAAAGGAAACAATATGGCAGCTGGCTAATAGTCGACCAAATGTTAATCGACCTGAAAGGTCAATAGTTGGCAGGATTTCATTGGTGGCTTAGTCACAGAAAACAAATGATGGTGACAAATGATGTCGTATTAAAGTTAAACAGTGAGTAAAAATATGTTTCTGAAAACATTTTGAGTGAGAAATAGGCAACGCAGGACAGAATCTTGTTTCATATGTGATCAGCACTGCTTAATTTTACAGTTTGATCTGAGTTTGATCTGCGTTCAAGAGAGAAAGGGAGAGGGTCTTTTGATTTGGTCTGTCTTGATCCACTTCTGTACTCTTTGTGTCCGTGGTGGCGAGCATATGAAAATGCAGAATCACAGTGTGTAGTTTGAGCCGGATGACTTGGAGCGTGTCATCTGGCGGATTGGAGCTGGAAGATAGGCAGGGAGATCTGGGTGCTGGTTAGATGGAGGGAAGTTTACCACAGTTCAGTAACTCATACTACCCACACTTTTAAAATACAAAGCCAGTTGAAAATCAGCAAAGTATCCCTTTAATGAACTTAATAGATTCATTAATTGTCAAGTTGACCTTTGGGGTCTATATTAATAGCCTCCTATAACACTTTGACTAAAGTTAGTTTTGTTCCCTTTAAAAATGTCCTTTTACTGTGAGAAAAAAGATGAGTCCAAAGTACCTTTTTGTCAGTATTAGCCTCTGGTGATGTCATTTAAATGCATGCATGTATTTCTCCTTCTGGATGTAGCCTATCATGCTGCCTTGCACTTTGTAACTGGTGCCAGCTTCTATACACATTGTAAATTATATGAAATGGTTCAATGGACTTCACTGTGTTAAGAGGAAAAACCCATATATGGTCATTTTTTTATTGCAAAAGCTTTACTGGGTAAATTACCACAGTGCATGTCCAGTTTACTGACATATTACTCCAGTAGCTGTAACACTAGGTCAGCAGAAAAAAAAAATCACCTTATGGCACCAACCATCCGAACACAGCTGGATAAATCTGCCTTTTTCTTTCAAGCCCTGCAAGCTTGGAATGAGCTGTAAGGAATACTAAACCTTGAAACGTTGCCCTCTCTTGAAATGTTTAAAGGTATTTTAAAATCAGTTTTCAAAGAACAGAGTTATTGCTTCTAACAAGCGCCACTATTTGCCAGGATTCTTCTTTGCTTATGATGCCTGTATGTTTTGTGTCTGTTGCTGTGCTTTGCTTTTTATCTGTCCCCATTTGTATTCACTTGTGTTAGAAACTTTTTAATTTTGCTGCTTATCTTGATCAGGACTCCCTGACAGAGGAGGTATTGCATCTCAATAGCCCTTTTTACAGAGAGATCACACTATAGGGTCGCGACCAAGTCCGTTCTTTACACCCCTTTGCATTTTTACACAGACTAAACAACGGCGGAATCACGCCACTCCAGTGTATAATTTTAGACAGCATGCCGGCATCATGGAATTAAAAGAGGCGTGACATGTAACACAACAGCATCGGCCTCTATTATGACACTTATCATATGCTTCAGCAGAGCTTTATCAACAATAACAATGGCATAACATTGCAATAACAATCATGTATCATCCCTGTTACATGGCAGTTGATCTTGTCTTCAGCTCGGAGGGTAAGGTGCCTCTGGACCTCATTATTTTACCAATTTGCGGACAGTTTTTGTTGCTGTTCTTCTACCTGAGTTAGCCACTAGCACTATTGTTTACGGTACAGGACATCAGCTGATCTGCTAAACTGTCACTTGCCGCCGGTCTGCTGCTAACTTGTTAGGCTAATATGTAGCTGAAGGTTATGAGTTGCACCTCTACCTATGACAATGATAAAATAATAACACGTAGGATCTGTATTCTGAACCATGATGGCAAACTCTGCACATCATCAAAGGCAGCGCATTATAGCTCCAATCCTTCCGTTCTTATCTTTCACAATAAAAGCCCAAGGCATATAAACTGCATCACTGCTTACTAGAGGGAACTTATTCACATACTGAGACTGTGGTTGTTCATTGTATATTACACGTACTAGCATACTACGCAACACTGTTATTGAAAGAAGTCAATGTGGACTTGAGGACATGAACACCGGTTTCCTGGATAAAAGTCTTGTGCTTGTTTGACCCATGCATCACCCACCCTATAGAGACATCTTCCATCTTAATACAATATTATGCACTTTGTTGCTTTTTATACTGCATGATCTCACTTCCTCTGCTTCTGTAATAATTACTACTGCCACTAAGCGGACGCCGCTCAACAATTAATGTAAGCATACATCGCAATAACCTGCTTGCTGCTTACGTGGCCAATTATTTGTCAAGAGCCAGCTGCACAGAATGTACTTTACAACCCCCCTTTCTCTTTTACATACACACACACACACACACACACACACAAGCTTCCAAAGTCTATTAATAAATATATGCAAAGAATATTTGTTGAAATGACTGATGCTTAGTTATTAAAGACAATGTGTTCTCTTTGATTCATCGCCCCCAAATACACAAGATCATGCTGGCATCCTGCTCCATTCAAAAAGCCCTGTAGAATTAATTACATGAGGCCATTCACCTTGAAATCAGTCATTACAGAAAATCCTCCCAAATCCAGCGTATTATATTTTATCTGCATAAGGTTCAGGTTACTCAGTGTTTTCACTAAATCCTGATGCAAGAATGAAATGTTACTGTTGTGATAACACAGCTGAATTGGTGGAGGTGTAACAACACATACGATGTCTGTGCAGCAAAACCACACAGTTGTAGGAAACCGGTGATGAATTCAAGCTCATGAGGAAAAGATGCACAAGAGATTAAATGGCATCTCTAATGCCATGTGCCGTTCTCCCTCAGTGAACGGTCTTAACCTTGACTCAGGTTTTCTGAGCTATCAGATTTTTCCCTGAGGACATCACTGTCCGGTTCAGAAAGGTTGCATGACAGTTTTCCGATGAATCGGATAAAGAGCAAAACAACCAGATATGTATAGCAGGCAGCAGCAGCAGCAGAGAGCTGTGAGTTTCCTTTCCAATTTAAATGGACTGCTGAATTTGAGGAGTGTTTGTGATTGGTGAAGTGAACAAACACAGCTGAGTCAGGCCAGTGGCTGCCTGCCAGTGAGTTTCCTGACTGAACTTCTCTAAGCCTGTGATACATTTTTTCTTATTGACCTATCCCATTCATACGGTCATGTTTGAACATTCCACTATTGTCTTTCCAAACTGAATTTAGAAAAGAAATTGGCATGAAAAAGTGTTTCCATCCGTCCTGCCATGAAATGTCTCTGGGTTTACAAAATGTAACCATTCAGAATCATTTGAAATCATTTCAGTGCAAAATAATGACATCGACAACGAATCCTCGGATTGTCTTCACTGAAGCTGCGGCAAATGGGATAACAAGGCCAAGAGCCTCATTAGCCCCGTTAACCCTCACAGCCGCTAATAGAGTCCAAACTGCTCCTTATGCCCACATGGACAAAAAGAGTTTGAACTAGCAGACCGAATGACGTAGTAGCTGCATAACCAGTTTGACAGTTCTGTCACTGAGAAGGCTAAACATGACAAATGATAGTCATAATCAGTACAAAAAACAGCAGCACAATATTCAAACATGAGGCACAGTGCACCTTCATTATTATAGACATGAATATGATGGCATTGTTATCGAATGTAATTAAACATTTGACACATAAACATATAGAAAACATAGTTCTGTGTGAATTCTTCTATCCCTACACTACAGCTGAAACAGTCAATTAGACATTCGATGGAAACTTAATTTGGCATTTTTTCCCAAGCAGAAATGCTCGAAATTCACCAGTTGTAGCTTCTCTGTTGTGAAGATTTGCTACTTTAATTGTGTGATTTCGTCCTGAATAACTTTGTGGTTTGGGCTGTTGGTCAGACAAAACAAGCAGCTTGAAAATGTCAGGGTTTTAGAAAAATGTGACAGCTAACTTTTACTATTTTCAGACATTTTTTTTAGACCAAACAATGGATCCATTAATCAGAAAAATAGCTGGCAGAATCATTGATAATAAAAATGATAATCAGTCGCAGCCATACACTAGGCATCTTAAGTTCTCCTCACAATATAAAAACAAAGCTTTGGTATCGAGAAAGACTTTTGTGTATTTTGAAGGTACAGCAGTGTTCCTGCAGGTTTTTGAAATTCTTTAAAATTTGTCTTAATTTTTTTTTTTTTCAAATAGACATAAATAGACATGAGTCATTGAAAGTGCTTGAATTTATATATTTTGTGCAAGAATAAAAAATTTCCCTCTAATTGCTCAGCTTACACAATATATTGTTTTGTAATGCTGTCATTACTGTAAAGGCCCAGACACACCAAACTGAGTTCAGAGAACTAGTGGCGATGAAGGCACCCTGCTGTGTTGCCTCACCTCACCTGTGTCTTGGCCTAAAAGTTGCACATGAACACACTGCAAAGAGTACAGCTAACGGCCAACCAGCATGTATGTTCTGTGCTTGCGTGAGAGGAAATAACTCTCCACACCAGCAGACGGCAGTGGTCTGTAATCATCATTCATAAAAGAAAACCCAAAGACCATGTTGATGCTAGCTAGCCAGTTAGCACATTAACAACACAATCTAGTGTTTAAGGAACAAAGCATATTTACAGTGCGCCAGTGAACAATTACACAAATCATCACTCAGTGTTTCTGCTAAAGCCCTCAATGTCTAAGGAGAAATAACCTTAACTTCTGTAACAAGTTTGTTTTGGTCTCACTCTGTCTTGACTTTAGCAGTTTGTTTACTTTCCTCACTTCCACTTCTCTTCTTGTGCACTGAGCTGAACTGCCAGTCAGAGTGATTTCATTTACCCATGGGCTCCACCATCACTGATGTTGATTCAACATGCTGAATCGGCCACAAAAAAAGTAGACGGGGGGCCTATGGGGCAGGACACACCACATCAACTGCAGGAATAGATGCTCGGTGACGGCCGAACATTGACCGACAGCCAACCGTCAGCTTGGTGTGTTAGGGCCTTTAAACAGCACAATTGAGTGGAATTTCTGAGTGGAATCGTTGCCGTACCTATGGTATAGGCTACGTGTCTACGCCTGACATGCATCTCTCAAGAACTGAAATGACATTGTCATCGAGCTAGTTCCCTGTCTCTGTCAAGTAGCTGTAAATTATTCACTCACTGTACAGCAAGAAACATCACTTCAAAAATAAAAGTTCTATGCTGGAAATTCACTGTACTTACAAAATGTGATTTCTTACAAACTTGACACGTTTGCGAGTCCATTCAGAATGGACCTGCGACCCACATTTGGACCACTACCCACCAGTTGGGAACCACTTTGTTAGCTGAATTGATCTTGACTTTACTGCACTTCACAGAAACTCAATACAGTAGCCTGGGTATGATTGCAGATTGACACAGGCGCACCACCGCACACGTATAAATGCTCACAATGGCACAGGCCACTTGTATCGGCCTTAAGAAGTGTTCATACATTCAAACATCTCTAACTTTTATATTCTTTTATATGAGTGTTTGTTAAGCCTGCTAGTTCTCAGTATAAATGGTCTCAGTGTTTTAACAGTAACTGACTTTAATCCGTGTCTCATACTATGCTTTGTGGGGTCCTTAAATTTGAGAGAATCCTGCCTGGAAAGTCATTGAAAAGCCCTTGAATTTGATATTTCAGAAGGTGTGGGAACCCTGGATACATCAACAACAGACCCCTCTTGTGTTGTGCAGTCTAAGAGCATAGCATTTGTTTTTGTGGATATTTATTTTAATGTAGTTAGTACTATTTTCTCCAAATAATAGTCTGTTTGTTCAGGACTCACAATACTTCACTTTGTTATTAGAAGACGCAGGATCAGACTGTAACAGCAGCCACACAACCTCCTTTACAGTGTTGTTAACATGTAATTTCATGTCTTTCTCGCCGAGTAGTTTTCACCACACAACACAGATTAAGAACACAAAGCTTGATCCCCCCACCTCACATAGCGAGCAGAAGCCAAAGCACAAGTTAAAGCAGCTTTCCAAAAAAACGATTACCACACTAAATGAAATGTATTCCAATACACAATACCGGAATTCCCAAAGCCAATTTTCCTGAGATGAGAATGCAAATCACACATAAAGGAAAGCTGCTGTTTACTCATACAAAGTCTTAAAATGTTTCAACAAAAGGAGCTTATGCTTAGAAAGTTTATCCAAGGCCAGCTAAAATGGATCTGGCCTAATCTCAGTTCTTGGACATGGCTTCAAAGCCTTGATTTAAGATTCAAAGATTTTTATCACAACCTTTTTTTTTTTTTTTTAAAACTCTGACTCACTCGATGCTCTGAGGAAAAGATCTTTGAAGCGTGACAATATGATTTCTAGACAACAATTAAGGGAAAATTTAAGGGTAAACATGTTCTTCAGGGTTAATCTAGGTTCAAGACTTATTTAAAATACAATGAAAAGTGCAATAGGGCAATAAAATCCCTCACACACTAATGTTTTCATACAGATGGAGCATATAGCAGAACTTAGACTCCATAAAGAGAAGTTATGTTTGAGTGAGCGTCTCTGACTTCCTCTCAAGCAGAGAAACTTGTAATAGAATAATGGTGTTTGCAATTACCTGCTCTGGTGGCAACTGTTTTGCAGCTTTGGTATCCATCTCTTTCTGTGACTCTGCAGTCATTACAGTGTGATTACAGGTTCAGTCTGTAACCCATCCCCTTTACACATAAATAACTTTCCAAGATGCAAGTAGGGGCATGTAAGAACTTTCCTCTCACTGATTTACTCTATTTTTATAGCCTCCTCAGGGAATTAAAGACAGTGACCTGCAGTGATCTACCTGTGTTCAAGGGAATTCTAGACGCTATTTGCTCCCTGAAGAAGTCCAAGTCTACTCACCTTGATAACAGCTCTGCAGATATAATGAGTCACACAAAGAAGCACCGGACAAGAACACATACGGAGTGTAATATATTATTATCTACAAGCACAAAGCCAAGCAGTCATATTTTATCACCACTTAGATCATTCCCTTTGCTGTCGCGAGGAATATTCTGGCTCTGTGCAGACTGACCGACAACTTCAATCAGGACCTCTTCATCGCCTTTGTACTCTTTCCAACTCGTTCCTGAAGTGTTATAATCAGACTTGGCTGCACAGGCAAATGTGCCATCACCGTCTCAGAGTTTGAATATGTGATGATGGCTTGGATAAGCTTAGCTGGTGAAATGTCAGGGATGTTCAGCTGGAGGATTTGTAGAAGGACAGAAGCCTGTAATTTTCCACACCAATTTACCGTGTCTCAATAGGAACTCAAGAATAACCTTAGTGGCTGGAGCAGACTTCAGGGTCGATGAAAAGCTCTTCAACATCAAGAGCGTCCAAACACCAAATTCTTTTTGTGGAACTTTGAGTTGCAGTGAGCATGTGACTTAACTTCATCAATGTTGATGCTTTTAAAGCAATGATTTTTCTAGAAAATCTCCATCTAATGTGCTGAGTCCGTTGATTCTGATGTTAATTGATGAATAGGTCAAAATAACATCGGTCAATTATTGTAACAAAGGGATCTAAAGTCAGCTGTGGATAGCACAGTTCGTCAGGGGGAAGCATGCATGCTAAGCGTCGAGTTAGCAGCTCTGTGCCGAGGTGCCAACTAATTATTAAGCCAAGTCCCGGAGGTTATCCTTTTCTTTCCGTTTGTCCTTGTCCCTTTGTCTCTTTCTCATGCAGTTGTCAAGCTTCACTGGCCACTGTGTCAGCACTCTTAGGCTTTCTTGAGGACGCATGCAACTATGTAATGGCTGTGTAACATAAACAGCAAATGCTGACCAGAAAAGTAACTGTTTTATTTAGATTACAGTGAAGATATTAAAACTAGGATAAACAATGTTTTAATATCCTGGAGGACCCTTTCAATAGGGTGACCATATTTTCTAACCCTCACTCAGAGACACTTTGCCGATTTTCAACCAGCTTTGTATCTTAACAATGGGAGTAGTATGTGGAAATGTACTATTGCAAGGGTGTCCAAAGATAAGATAAGATAAGATACTGTGAAAATAAGTGAGGGCCGGCTGTGTCTCGCATCACATGGGTTAAACAAAAAAAAGAAAGAAAGAAAGAAAAGAAAGAAAGAAAAGAAAGAAGAGCAACTGTTCAACTTTCAGTGAAAAGGTATTCATCTTTCCACTGCTCATGAAAGCAGGGGCCCTTGCTTTTGACTTAATGCTTCTTTGCTGTGGCCATGTCTGCTGTTAGGTAACCATTCATCAGCGGTTTCTGTGACATTAGATGTACTTTCAAAATATGTTAAATCACCCAACACCGCTGTTTTAATACAACATGCATCATATGAATGCATGGCATATTTAAATATACTAATTATGTTGATATTACAATGACGAAAAATTTTCAATGTATTGCCCACCCCTACTTCAGACACTTGTAGGCTTTAATCTACTCATTGTATAATGTTAGTTATGTCCGGAGGTGTGGAGGATGAAAGGTCAAGTCTCACCATTCTCACCTCATACTTGGTGCATGTCTGCAAACTGTATAATAGACCTGCTATCGTGAGATGAATAAGGAAAACACATACCGTATATTTTGAAAGACAAGATGCCAGCCATGTAAAATTGTTCCACGGGCCATACTTTGGACACGCCTGTACTATAGTAAACCTCCCTCCATCTTACCACGACCCAGGTCTCCCTGATTATCTCCCAGCTCAAATCCAACGGCTCTTGTTGCTCTGTTGCTCAAACTACAAATTGTACTTCCTCATTTTCATATTGCCTGCCACCACGAACACAAAGTGTATGGAAGCGGATCGAAAGAGATACCTCTCTTCCCTCAAACTCAGACCAAATAGTAAAACTAGACAGTGCTAATCAAATATAAACCAAATTATCTTACTGTATTGCCTATTCGTAGCCTAAAATGTTTTCAGAAACATATTATAGTACCATGTTTGGCTGTAATATGAGAACATGTGAATGGGAGTGCATGCCATACTGTTTCCTGTATTGTAAAAACAGAGGCTGAAAGAACTGAGATCAAGTGGTAAAACTCAGCAGTGTTGATCAAATATGAACCAAGATCCTGTTACTGCGTTGCCTTTTTCTTGCCTCAAATGTTCTTAGAAACATATTCTTGCACACTGTTAACTGTAATTCGAGATTCTTTGTTACCAGCCAGTTGCCATATTGTTTCCCGTGTCAAAACCGACAAGCTAAATTTACGTCACCCAGCAGTTGGAGCGTTTATTGATCCAGTGCAGTGCAGTACATTCTGGCAGTTATAGTATTTCTACATCTTTAGCAAAAGCCAACGCCACAGCCCCTTTTTTCTGTTTTTTTTTCTGGTCATGTAGCACAAATTTAATAAGTATTTGCATCTTTTTACTACATAGACAGCTCAATTTTATGAAAAGACCCTGCAGAGAAATGCTTCTCTAAATGTACTGCATGCTCATGGACTCACACATGTATGTGTACACCACAGATATTTTCATTAAGATGGGGGGGCAATTATTTCAGTGCTTAACACACCTACTGAGCACATCTTTCAACACCATGGACGACGCCTCATTAGACAAAAAATATATTTTTGTCTCCCAAAATCCACCAAAACATAGTTTAGTTGGAAATTGTCAAATAACACTGTAACACACAACAGCAGCTATACAGTCCACAGATCCAAAGCTCTGCTTGTGCTTCACTACACAGAATTCCCCTTCTGAGCTGCCTGTCTCAGATGGCTGTCACCAGGGTTTGCCTCGCTTGTTGCCACCACTTATATTTGGCCATCTTAAAAGGGTCTTTAATATTGGCATTTCCACAGCGCACGACCAAAACTGTAGCCAACCCCTGCAGTGTGTGCAGAATGCAGCACTCTCATTGCAGGATACTTTACAAAGGAAGGAGTAAGCCTCCAGGAGGTCTGTGGAAAAGACTGACTGTCTCTTTGGCGTGACATCTAACTGTTAGCATACTGACAGATTGTGTGAGAAAGAGCCACAAGTGTCATAGCAACAGCCTTGACAAGGACACGTTGATTGATCGACACATATACAGACAAATGAGTATTGATTTCAGACGCAGTGTGCACTGTTTATGTTTTTATTTCGCCTTTGGTAATTAAGAGTGGAATTGAACATGATCAACATCTATGTAAGCACCAAAACAAGTATATATTATTTTAACTCTTTTTGGGGTTTTACAGATATTAGTAGGGACTCAGGAAGCCCAATTCAAAACTGGGACAATCCCCTACAAACCAGGACATCTGGTCACTGTACCTTTTTAAGTAAATCTGTGTTACGCTGGCATTTGTTTGACTAATTTCACTCAGTTACAAGTTAATTAGGTACCCTGAGCTAAAAGTGATGCAGTTTCAACAGCAAAACAGTTTCACCAAAAGCTGAACATTATAACCTTCATGAAGGGAGGATTTATTGCAGGACTGTTGTATTAGACTGTATTAATTTCTGCTGTGTGTACCCAATAAACTGAATCTGTTCACTATGCTCTGTGGGAAAATCCACTCAGTTGGCAAACAAGACTTGGTTTTTAATTAAGAGGTGCTCAAATTGGACAGGAAATATTGACAGTGTGATGTTTCAGGTTTTCAAAAAGAGTATAAAAGAAACAGTCAATGGGAAAGTACACTGAGAACTGAAGGTTAGTGAAAGAAAGGCTAACCTTATATCTTAGAGAGCTCATAGTGCCATATTATCCCACCAGAACACTGCGCTCTGAGAACGCAGGGTTACTCGTGGTCCCTAAAGTCTCCAAAAGTAGATCAGGAGCCAGAGCCTTCAGCTATCAGGCTCCTCTCCTGTGGAATCATCTTCCTGTTACGGTCCGGGAGGCAGACACCGTCTCCACATTTAAGACTAGACTTAAGACTTTCCTCTTTGATAAAGCTTATAGTTAGGGCTGGCTCAGGCTTGCCCTGTACCAGCCCCTAGTTAGGCTGACTTAGGCCTAGTCTGCCAGAGGACCCCCCTATAATACACCGGGCACCTTCTCACCCTCTCTCCTTCTCTCTCTCTCTCTCTCTCTCTCTCTCTCTCTCTCTCTCTCTCTCTGTCTCATTGTGTTATGCGGATTACTGTTAATTTATTATGTTGATCTGTTCTGTACAACATCTATTGCACGTCTGTCCGTCCTGGAGGAGGGATCCCTCCTCAGTTGCTCTTCCTGAGGTTTCTACCATTTTTTTTTTCCCCGTTAAAGGGTTTTTTTGGGGAGTTTTTCCTTATCCGCTGCGAGGGTCATAAGGACAGAGGGATGTCGTATGCTGTAAAGCCCTGTGAGGCAAATTGTGATTTGTGATATTGGGCTTTATAAATAAAATTGATTGATTGATTGATTGATTGATTGATATTCACAGGACCATGTTATAGGTACGCAAGTAAGATGTGTGTGATAAAGAGTCAGGGGGCAGGTAAATTAAGTAGTTTGTACGGATGTAAGTCACTAGTTTCATCATGACAGTTATTATATTGATTCTATGGACAACAATACGATATTTGTTGCGATTACAGTCTGCCACGATACGATTTTGATCAACTGAATTCGGGGGCCTGCGATCAACATGAGACAATACAATATGCCCATTTAAGACAATCCGTTAAAAAAGAACCTGTCACCCTTTTCTTTTCTGGCTTTTGGCCGTAAAACAAAAAAAATAACGCCTAAATAACTGTAAATAATTGTAACTGGTTAAATGCAGTAAAGTTTACTTTAGATTGACTCACTAGCACACATGAAACAGCACATGGGATAAATTAACGTTCAGGGTTTTCTTCCAGAAAGACCTTTCTGGAAGGAATCTTTTAATTATAACCCAAACCTAAAACTGTGCATACAAATGTTTTAATAGAAATATTTGATTCATCAATATTTTCTTACCTGACTATGTCCATACTCTGTGAACACTACCTCGGACCATACATACCGACAAATGCTGTCATAGAAAATGTAACACCTTTTAACTAAATGCATTGCAGATTAAAACTGTAATTATTCAAAAAGGTTTTAATGGACAATATTTAAAACTGTTAATTTATCACTACATTGGTCAAACAAATTAAATAACTATGGAACTGACACCCTTTCATCAATTATTAATGAAAAAATTCAGCAATGAAAACAGAGTATTCCAGTTTTTATCTTGTACATATTGCACATATGTTCACTTGTAGCCAACTGGTTGATTGGTAGCCTAATAAAAGGCATGCAGGATACATAAATATCCTGATCTGCCTCCAAGCAGCTATCAATGTGACATATCTAACCTTGCTGGAAGACATTGCAGTCCGTGCTTTCAGGAGAGAGCACATAAGAGGCTGCCATGTTTGAGCATGTTTGAAGGGAGTGATGAACAGCTCATCAGCGGTTTCTCACTGCCTTCACATTCATGGACGCTCACTGACGGCCCAATACTAGTGTGTCAGGGTCTTAATATAAGCGTAGAGACAAATCCACTGCTTGCTCCATGACACACCTCTAGGCAAACATATGTCTTTATATAGGGAAATGGGGGTGTGGCAGTATGCTGATGGCAGATAGCGAGCATGCGACTGTCAATTTATAATGATTTTGATTCACCAACAAATGCAGGTTCGTAAGAACAATATCACGTGTCAAGAATGCGACGGTCATTTTGCATGTGCACTTATTTTATGTTTCCACACATACATTTGTAAATGAGGCACATTGACTTCCCCTGTACATGCAAACCAACAATCGTTCTGTCATTCAAAAACCTTGGTAATATTTTCTGTGGCATTGACAAAACGAGCCTCAGCTGCCTCAGGGGAGGTCTATCCCTGGGTCTGTCTTAGGAAAAATCAATCTGCACAACAAGGTGGCCATCTATCAACCTGTCTGCATCACCACTAGACGCTATGTTGTAAAAATCTTCCGCATTCCACAAACTGTATCCTGGATACAGCAAATGCTTGGAATCACCGACTGCACAACTGCATAACTATTGAGCCCACGATTACACAGCAGCAGCTGCACTCACTTGGGCATGTCATCAGGACGCCTGCAGGAGCCGCTGCCTTGTAAGATCCTGCATGGCTAAATTACAGCATGAGCACTGGTCAGCAGGAAGGCAAAAGCAGCAGTTCAAAGCTCAGCTCAAGGCTTCTCTAAGGATGTGAACCTGGTGGACGCTGCTGACCGTAACAACTGGCAGCAGAGCCCAAGTAGAAAAAGAGGAAAAGCAGGTGACAGCGAAAAAATGACACAGCTGAAATGTACTTGAAGCTGCTCTCACTACAACCTGAGTCCCTCAGATTGCTCTGTACCGCCTTCAAAGAGCTTGCTGTTAGAGACAAGTTGTTCTGAGATTCACTGGACAGCCAAAACTAAGCAAGTTTCTGTGTGTGTGTATGTGTGTGTGTGTGACAGAGGGAGTGAGAGAACAGGAACAGACTATTTTTACCCTTTGGTGGGTCTTTCTGTGAGTCTTTCACCATGTGCAAGTACAACCAAGAGTTTCCTAACCACAGTTAAATTAATGATCCAAATGATAGTAAATACTTGTTTTAATTTTAAGGAACAAGACAAAATGTTCCCGGTTAGATGTTTTAATTTGCATTTTGTTAACATTGCTTGCTCACAAGAGAACCAAAATTCTGTCCGCCATATCTTATCATGACTTGCACCTATTCCATGAACAATGAACAATTAAGTAGCTGCAGCTGAGAATTAATTATGTATGTGATAAAGCAGGCCGTACTAATTGAAAATCCTTACCTCCTCAGCATAGGCGTCACAAAGTTTGTGTCCCGAGAGTAGTTTAGTTTTCAAGCTCTTGTTCTGAAAAAGAGAATAGAAAGACAGGAGTGATGCCGTCAGTGTGTGCCCTGTGCTATACACTTCATGTTCCCTTAACAGTTTTTACTGCTTTATAAAAAGAACCATTTACTCAGTGGGCTTGTGTTTCTGCAGCAGGGCACTTGGCTGTTGAGGAGCGCTGACAGAAAGTGCTTGGTTGCCCCTTGATTTGAGACAAGACTGGAGAGCAGTCAGGAGTGCCCTGTCTGAGGATCTCAAAGTGCACTCGGGCTCATAGGCAACTAAAAGGTCAGCGTTGTAGCTCAGGGCCAGACCCCCACTGAACTTTAAACGTGATCAGTAAAGCCTTAAAATCATTTGACTGGCAGCCAGTGGAGAGATGCCAGAGTCTAGGTCGCTGGGTCTCCATGTTTGGTGCCAGTTAAGATCCTCGCTGCAGTTTTTTTAAACAATCTGGAGAGTGATTTTTGACTTGGAAAGCAATACAGTGTTGTATTAATTTACATGAGACTTGTTAAAGCGAAAAAATGCCAGCTGTTGACTTTCTTTTTCCCATCGTGATTTCAGTGTGCACACAGCACCAGCCTCAGGTAGCCAGCTGGAGGCAGACGGGATACTGTGAAGCAAGGCAGTAATTGTAATAAATATTGGGGGGTAATATTCAGTTATGCTCAAAATGCCCCTCCAATATATTGCAAACTTTAACAAATAGCTATGCTACGACAGGCAACCAGGCACGGCCATCCAAAGTAATCATGAGCAAATGTAATTATATTCATAAATAAACTTGTGATTTGTCATTACTCTCTACAAGCTTTGCCATTTTTCTCACAGCCTATGAGTTAAGACAGGTGTGTACAGTACAGACCAAAAGTTTGGACACACCTTCTCATTCATTGCGTTTTCTTTATTTTCATGACTATTTACATTGTAGATTCTCACTGAAGGCATCAAAACTATGAATGAACACATGTGGAGTTATGCACTTAACAAAAAAAGGTGAAATAACTGAAAACATGTTTTATATTCTAGTTTCTTCAAAATAGCCACCCTTTGCTCTGATTATTGCTTTGCACACTCTTGGCATTCTCTCCATGAGCTTCAAGAGGTAGTCACCTGACATGGTTTCCACTTCACAGGTGTGCCTTATCAGGGTTAATTAGTGGAATTTCTTGCTTTATCAATGGGGTTGGGACCATCAGTTGTGTTGTGCAGAAGTCAGGTTAATACACAGCCGACAGCCCTATTGGACAACTGTTAAAATTCATATTATGGCAAGAACCAATCAGCTAACTAAAGAAAAACGAGTGGCCATCATTACTTTAAGAAATGAAGGTCAGTCAGTCCGGAAAATTGCAAAAACTTTAAATGTGTCCCCAAGTGGAGTCGCAAAAACCATCAAGCGCTACAACGAAACTGGCACACATGAGGACCGACCCAGGAAAGGAAGACCAAGAGTCACCTCTGCTTCTGAGGATAAGTTCATCCGAGTCACCAGCCTCAGAAATCACAAGTTAACAGCAGCTCAGATCAGAGACCAGATGAATGCCACACAGAGTTCTAGCAGCAGACCCATCTCTAGAACAACTGTTAAGAGGAGACTGCGCCAATCAGGCCTTCATGGTCAAATAGCTGCTAGGAAACCACTGCTAAGGAGAGGCAACAAGCAGAAGAGATTTGTTTGGGCCAAGAAACACAAGGAATGGACATTAGACCAGTGGAAATCTGTGCTTTGGTCTGATGAGTCCAAATTTGAGATCTTTGGTTCCAACCGCCGTGTCTTTGTGAGACGCAGAAAAGGTGAACGGATGGATTCCACATACCTGGTTCCCACTGTGAAGCATGGAGGAGGAGGTGTGATGGTGTGGGGGTGTTTTGCTGGTGACACTGTTGGGGATTTATTCAAAATTGAAGGCACACTGAACCAGCATGGCTACCACAGCATCCTGCAGCGACATGCCATCCCATCCGGTTTGCGTTTAGTTGGACCATCATTTATTTTTCAACAGGACAATGACCCCAAACACACCTCCAGGCTGTGTAAGGGCTATTTGACCAAGAAGGAGAGTGATGGAGTGCTGCGGCAGATGACCTGGCCTCCACAGTCACCGGACCTGAACCCAATCGAGATGGTTTGGGGTGAGCTGGACCGCAGAGTGAAGGCAAAGGGGCCAACAAGTGCTAAACACCTCTGGGAACTCCTTCAAGACTGTTGGAAAACCATGTCAGGTGACTACCTCTTGAAGCTCGTCCAGAGAATGCCAAGAGTGTGCAAAGCAGTAATCAGAGCAAAGGGTGGCTATTTTGAAGAAACTAGAATATAAAACATGTTTTCAGTTATTTCACCTTTTTTTGTTAAGTACATAACTCCACGTGTTCATTCATAGTTTTGATGCCTTCAGTGAGAATCTACAATGTAAATAGTCATGAAAATAAAGAAAACGCATTGAATGAGAAGGTGTGTCCAAACTTTTGGCCTGTACTGTATATATTGAAATGTATTTTTTCATGGTATCTTATTTCATGTCACTCTGTGTTTTTCCATTTTGTTTATTTGTTTCACCTGTAATGTCATTAAATGGATCATGTGATGGCCTTTGATTGGCTCCTGCCCCCATATAGGTGGGGCCATACCTGTGTTGTATGTTTTGAAAGCTCTGACTTGGACCTGCAGTGGTCAAAACATGTTGGCTCTTTTAATGATGTGTGTAATGATATTGTAGCCACGGCAATTAAGGCTTTTCAATACTTCCTCCTGACTTTTTCTGTGTTTTTTTTTTTCGGAGAGCCTGGATTGCCTTCCTGTCGATCCTGTTGTTTCCCGTTCTCCACAAGCACCCAACACACACTAGTTGTCTCTTTTGCCCCTCCAATGTATTGATAAAAAAGGTTAACTTAAAAAAATGTCATCCAAAATAATCATGAGAAAATGTAATTCTATTCATAAATAACCTTAAAAAATTGCCATAATTATTGCTAACACAATTAGTGTTGCCATGTTCCAGCAGAAATCGTTGCTCAACTGCTGTGGGTAGGTATGATGTAATACACTGTAGCCTACTGCCTCCCTATTTCATTACTTTCAAATGTATTAAAAGGAGGAAAACTAGAATGACCCCCAGCAGATTTAGTCCCTCCCTAATTTGACACTCTTTGATACGACCTTGCAGTGAGGCAAAAGATTATGGGAGCAAAGTAAAAAATAATAGAAATACTGTAGTTTTAAATTGTTTTCTATATGTTGCCATGTATGAAAAAGACCTTTGACATTTTAACCTTTGAAAAGACATTTGTAGGGATGCACCAAATTACTGGCCGCACATCGGTATCAACCGACATTTGCCTCTTTGACCGCCATCGGTCTATCTGCTAATAAGATGGCATTCACTGATGGCAACAGCAGATGTTTTGCTGTTATGTCAAATCAATTTTATGCAGGCTAAAAAGCACAGCTCTAAACTAAAGGCATCCAAGGGACAATAGAAAACATCCATGGAACAAACAAAGATCTTCCCCAGGACGCCGCCAGGACAAAAGGACACAATAAACTCATGCCGTCATCAACACATCCCTGTCTTCCCTGATAATGCTACATTGTGAACAACAAATCAGTGTTGATATCAACACAAGAGAGCTAGTTAATATTAGCTGTTTGCTGGTCGTCAGGTTGTGTCGAGTTACATTATGATGCGTTCATGCTCTCTTGGTAAAAATGGGTTTTGGCGAAGGCAAATTATAACGATCTCATGATCTTTTCAAATGCCATCTTGTTAAATGTAGAAGAAGCCTAAATAAGTACAGTTGTTTGTTTTGTTGTTGAAAGGCGTCGGTGTTATAAGCTGTAGCTTCAGCCTACACCTTACTCTGACTGCAAAAGTGTCTAACTTATGTTATTCTTTACAATTACTTTATTGTAATGATTTGCACTGTACTATTTAAATACCTGCCATTTTCTGTGAGAAGCTGTGACTTTATTTACATTAATTACATAACGTTCTTATTTCTATTTGCAGACTGGAATAAATTCTAATTCTAGTTTAAAGGTGAAATGTGTTGACTTTTTGGCAGCAATATAACACAGATGTTATGGAGGCAATATGATATATTATATATGGTGACTTCATGTGAAAGAGGGTTACTATAAGGGTTATCTTAAGTGCTATATCGTAGGCAACTGGACTTGCCTGAGAATCTTCACCCACAAATTATAAGGGTTATATCATGGATTAGTGTAATTAATTTGTGCTCATACATTCATTTATTTCCGTAACTTGTGGGGTGGAACGGTGGACTTGGTGCCTATCCCAGCTGACATTGGGTGAGAGGCAGGGTTCACCCTGGACAGGTCACCAGACTATCACAGGGCTGACACATAGAGACAGACAACCATTCACACTCACACTCACACCTACGGACAATTTAGAATCACCAGTTAACCTGCATGTCTTTGGACTGTGGGAGGAAGCTGGAGCACCCACAAAAAAACATCATTATCGGTGTCAGCTATTGGCCAAATTGCTCTTTTAAACATCAGTGTAAGTATCAGGCCAGAGTTCTTATTAGTGATATCCTCAGCATTTGTATAGGAATGATTCTGTAAAAAGCTTTTTGATCACTATAAGTAGTTTCCACTTTATAAAATATCTGAATTGAAAAATGGGGCTTAAAAAGTACTTCTCATCTCTTTCTTTCGTAAATACCTAATTATTTCAGAATCATGTCTCAACTTAACCACCAATGGTGAAACAACATTATCTTTAGTGCAGTCCGTTTCTAAAAGACAAGGTCACAGTCAAAGATAACGCACAGGCTTGGTTTAAGAGGCAGCATTGCCATGATCCTTCTCTCTAAATTGAGTTGGAGTAAAATGCGCTGCTGTAGATTTTAAAAGGAAGTCAGTAAATGGCACAGCCAAGAGGGAGCATGTAAAGACACAGCAAAATAGGACCTTGGGGTGATAACAACATTTTAAGGGAAGGAATTTCCCTTTTTAATTGACAATGATCTGTTAGGAAGAATGGTCCTAAACCAACTTAATGCTTAACCCAAAGTACCCATCGAGATCTTGAGACGACCCAATAAAACAGCACGATCAACCATGACGAAGGCTTCACTGAGGTCTGAACGAACTGAAACTCTACAGTCTCCAGCATCTGCAGATGAGAGAAGGTCATTCAAGGCAGACAGTCTCTACTGTGATTTAAAATTAGATTGACTGTCTCAGAAATGCTATTACAGTGCAAAAAAAGAAAAACAGTATTACGCGGTGAACGGAACACGCTGCACCACACAGCATGATGCATGTAATGATCCATCTCATCTGATATATAAGCGCCTACATGTACATGCTTTATGGGTTTGTACTGCAGCAACACTCAAACAGCAGCACATTTAAACTGCTGCTTAAAATCAGTGATATCAAAGTTAAGTTGTAGCTGCAAAAATAAAGGAAGGAGCTACATGGTGACACTTCTTAGCTGTTGCATCTTTGCTATCGTATTCTTTTGATAATGAGATGTTTAAAGAGAATGGATTTTTCATTATTCTTTCAATATGTGAGTGTTTACTGAAGAACTGGGGGACTGTGAGGAAAAGGGAACACAGAGCCTTGAAGGGGGATTTTCAAAATTCATACTTATTATTCCGATTGTTTAAGACAGTCCAAAAATATTGGTAAACATGAAAAACTCTCTCCCAAATCCAAAAACTGTGCTGAAACTCAAATTTGTGATGTCATGTAGTAAAAAGTCTGGAGCTGCTCCATTGAGAATGAAATAAGAACGAAGCTATAGATGACACTGAGAGCACCCAGGGGAATGTTCTGTGTATATGGGTGCATTTTCTGTTTCACAACTGAGAACACTACAATAGAATAAAGCTTATTTGGGAACAAACATTCTGTGGGTCCCATTCAAATCAGGCTCCCATTCACTGTCAATAGAGCAGCTCCAGACTTTATACTTGATGACATCACATTGTTGAGACTGAAGGCTTTTTCACATTAGGTACGACTGATTTGTACCATGCCGGAGTACGATTGTCCGGTCTCCACTCCCTCGCCGCTCAGCTTTCACTTTAGTAATGTCGCTCCTAAGCTGAGTACACTTGCGTCATCATCTACGTGACATTTTTGTTGTGCTATTGTGTAGAAAACGGCGCTGCAGATGGGCACCCACCAGTCCCTGCTGTCCAGGGACCAGTGGGTCAGGCGAAGCTCTGCTCCTGCTGTTGGGCATGGAGCTCTCCCTCTCCCATCTCCCAACTCCCGCTAGAGCTCTAACTTGTCCAAGGTGGAAGCAAAGCTGTCCTCAGTTTATTTAATTGTATTTAATTGAATTCATAAGTGGTTAAAAACTCCTTGTCGTCACGTCAAACAGCAGTCCACTTCCTGTTTTTGGTATAAATGGTGTTCACACCTGTGTACCGTACCAGAGTACACATGAGCGGTACTTGAGACCACCTTTTCAAGTGCAATCCAGCACAAACGGGGGTACCGTGCCTGGGTACGGTACACAGGGTTCACACTAATCAAACAAATTGGTGATTAGGGTCAAGTGCACTTGGATCCCTAGCCCCTTTACCTCTCTGGTGTCTGGCTTTTTGAGTAGCTCATGTTATGAATGAATCTTTACCCTTTAAAATGCGTTGAGGGAATATAAAACAATCCTGATGGCTGAGAGGACTTAAAGGTGATCCCGTAACATTTGACACTGGCAGGAAATTATATCACAACTCAGCTTGTACCACTTTTATCTAAAGAAACAAATTAAGTTAGATGCAACTTTATCACAGCAACCAGTGGAGATTTATAATCGCTCTTCATTGACTCAACAACACATTTGAAATTCTTAATGGGTTTATCAATGAGCTAATTACCTGCAGTCGAGGGTCTATTCTTCAAACCCATCCAGCAGAACTCAAGTGAGAGCAATGTATATTCATTTACAAGCTTTAATTCAACAACACTAAACTCAGTGAGTGAAGAAACAGAGAGAGCCGCCTGCAGAAGATTTTGGCCCTCACTCTTCTGTACGATCCATACAGTATGTTGTGCCACATAGACAAGTTAACGCAACCCTTTTCCACACTTGTTCTGCATGTGAAGGGATTACAGTGTATGGGCTTAGAGTGTGATCTAACAGACTTTGAAACAGCATGATGGTGGATGCCAGGAGGGTGGTCCCGGGCACCGCCAAGAAAGACTGTAGTGTTGCTGGGCCTTAAGAAGGCGGTAATCTCCTAGCTGCACAACGAATGGACCAGAAAACCTCCTCATAGTGTTTGCTATGTGGGAGGCAGCCCTGCAAAGATCCACATGGGAGATGACGAGGCTGGGCTATAAACAGTTCAGCGCTACGCTATGCTACAGTGTGACAGAGTCAGCATCACCAAAGGATTGTGGGGTGTAACAGCCAGTTTTGGACGGACACACAATGCACTTCATTAAAACAGCAAATCTCAGAGATCCAATCTGATGTATTATGTATACTATGTTTTAGAGAGATGTTTTCATCATACCACAATTAGGAAAAATAATAATGACTGTGTACACTGTCAACTAAAACTTGAGATGGCTAAAACTTGGCGAATTAATGACCACAACAGAGGATTAACAATGTGATCAACATTTCTTTTGGGATCCTGGAAGATGTCTTAACATCTGCAACACTGTTTTCATTAGTAAAAACCTAAAGACAAGCAGACAACGCAGACTGGGGAATACTCATACAGGCCGACATCTACTTTCCTTTTTCTATTTCTTTTAACAAATAATTTTTCTGTGCAGCAGTCTGTCCTTCACAATCAGCCCCAGTCAGTGCTTTTTTGGCTCCAGTGCGAGTTCATTTTCACCTCCAGTAGCAGGTATTTCTGAAAATACGATATTGCCACGAGCAATTATGGCCCAGAGATGGCACATTAATTTAATTTAGGTGGGGATAACACATTTGGATATTGTGTCGCTGTGCTCTGATGATAGATTTGCTGCTCCATGTTGGAGACAGCTCAATGTTATTAGGCGACAAGTTGGCTGTGAACCACGGGGACAGTTTGGACACAGAAGGAGAAGGGGGAGTGTGCATCCACCAGCTGGCCCTTGACATCTACTTATAAATGATGTGGCCACCTTCACAATTCTCACTCTGTGTCATGGCACATTCTGACTGCACTGACAATCATTCACAACACAGCTGCATCTGTATATAGTTACAACGATCAATTTGTCTCCTTTTTTTTTTTTTTTTCTATCTATGCTAGCAGCCGAGGTGCAGACTGACACATCTCAGAGAGTATTTGATGGATTGCCATGGAATTTTGTACAAACATTTTGGGTCTCCAGAGGCTCAACCCCTCTGAACTTGGTGAGCCCCCCGACTTTTCCTCCAGCACTGCCATGCGGTTAACATTTGTGTCAACCTGTTTACAGCACTATAATTTGGCAGGCAGCAAAAACTCAGTTCAAAGAGTAGCAGTTTCTCACACTCTGGCCTCTGTCTTTCCTTTGCAATTCACTGCTTACTCCCACACACACCTGTACAGTGTACTGTGTACTCCAACACATACAGTACATGCACACTGAGCAGAGGTAATGAGCTGGGATGGCAGTTGTTTTGTGATTCAGTGAGGCGAAACTGGCCAAGTATCAATTCCTCACAGGTGCACCTCCTCGCACCCCTACAGGAGGACCACCATTCGAGGACATGTAGAATTGGCAGCTGTCATAAAATGTGACGTAGTTTAGCCCCGGGACACACTCAGAGGGAAAATGAGATCCTCTGGAGCTTAGATGTCACAGTGCATTATGCAAAATGTGATACACTGAGCCACATGTGTCAACGTGTTATTCCTGCAGCGCTGTCATTCTGCAGACCCGAAAACAATAAAGGAACATTTTTACATTTGCAAGATGCTCATATTTTCAATTTAGAAAAATGCAACAGTACATAAATAAGTTGTACAAAATCTATGTCTCAGTCTGCCACATGGCCTTTATCACTGATCCATAACTGCTGTGGAGTCCCACTTTGACTACAAATCACACAAAGGAAAAAATGGACCACTGGTTTCATTTGGTAATGTAATGATTTAAATGCACATTTTCTCTTTTACATAAACATCAGAGGGTAAAAGAATTAAGTAAAGTTATATCAAACGAGATATAAAGTCAACTAACAGTTTATAGTCATATACAGCGATGTAGGCAATCACTGACCATCTAAAGTACTTCAGCACTCCAAAAACATCTATCTGACTCAACTCAGCAGTTATTTTTCACACATTATAAAGTGCTGATATGTCGACAGCCCCTGAGTGTTGATATTTACTGTCCATCTAGGTCAGCCTTCACACTGCTCGACACACATCAGTGTTGGATCCTTTTAGCCTTACTGTGAAGTGGCAGTAACCAACTCTTCTGGTAACACATTTTTTAAATTTTATTTTGGCCAAGCTTTTCTCACATTAACACCACGGAGTGTGAATGCAGTAATGTGCAATTAACTCTGTCACATTGCATATTTTATATGCTGAACAAATTCAGTTTCCAGTGTTAAACTGGAGAGATCGACCTCCTCGCTTGTGGCTGTGACTCTTCTGCAATTAAAACGTTTAACTTCTACCAATCAGTGTGGGACGCTGGTGTTCCTGGCCAACATTGCTGTCTTTTGGTGGCTGTAGCGGGCTGTGGGCCATGTCATGGAAGCTTGTAGGAAGTTAGGCTAAATTGTAGTGAGGGAAGAACTGGCATGTCCATATCCACAGAGTTCCCTTGACCTCTCATCTCAAGATAATCTGAATGAAATAGAATCTGGAGGTAACCTCAGGTCTTCCCTATCCCGACATGCCTACTTTATATTAGTGCCGTGCAACTTTTTGCATGTAGTGCAAACATATTATTTTTGCCTATTGTATATAAATATTTCTGCATGCCAGGGTCCCTGAACAGTTTTGGCATTGCATAAACAGGGTATGACTGGAAAGCTGAGACTGGGGTGGATTCAGTAAGCTCCCTATGTTATTCATGTGTGATGATATTCTGCATGGCAGCCATTACATTGCAGTGAGACCATTTTTTGAAACTGTAAAATTCAGAATTTAGAACTTATTTTGGTCTGCAAATACAAATAAGAACATCATGTATTAATTAACAGCCTCTCACAGAAAATGGCAGATACTTAAATAGTACAGTACAAACCATTGCAATAAAATAATTTAATGTAACTTTAATACTTCTGCAGTCCATAAAAGGTGCGGGCTGAAGCTACAGCTTATAACACCTACCTTTTTATCAGCACATCATATTTAGCAATCAAGAACTAAACAAGCCAATACAGGCAAACTATGACCTATTGTGACCTCTGAGATAATCACAGCCTCATGAAACCTTACAACCACAAACTACAGACCTTGGGCATTCAGAGGATGTATGGCTTTCATAGGTATATTGACAATAAGGAGGTTTCTCAGCAGGTTTTCAGAACGGGAGTGATCACCATCCAATCACTGCAAAATGCAATTCTTACAGAAATCACCAAATATCACAAGTTTTTTGACACCAAATCACAGCATGAACTTTTCAGTGGTGTTCCTCAAGGTATTGGTATCTTAATGTGGTATTTTGGTACCCTGGACATCCAGAGTTCTCGCGAGAGCACAATTTGAATTTGCTCAGCGAGTCACTCTGGCAATCAGTAATGATGCTCATTACTCATGACGTTGGAGCCGAGCTGCACCAATCACATCGGTGTATCTGATATAGGCGGGCCAGAGGCGAGCTAAACAGATGATGACAGCGCTGCGACGACGAAGTTCGGAATCAGTCAGTAAACACTGCAAGATGGATACGGATGAACACCAGTTGTTTGAAACGGCTTTGGCCGCTACAGTGAACGAGTTAGACTTGGCTTTTTCTCTAAAAGAGGAACAGAAGACGGCGCTCGAATCTTTCCTTTGCAAGAAGGACGTTTTTGCTGTTTTGCTGACCGGATACAGCAAGAGTCTAATCTACCAGTTAGCTCCGCTGGTAGCTAAGCGTATACGTCACTCTGTGTATTGTTCTGATTGGTCGTAGTGTTATCCAATTGCGTGCAGTGATATTTTCACATGCATGCTTGGTGCCAACATTTGCATTAATTATAGCCAGACCCTAAATCTTTATAGATTTGTGTCTGGATTTCCAGGCTAGTATTTTGGAGGGATTTTTGACCATTTTTTAATCAGTTCCTGAGTGGTAAAAAAATACTTTAATTTAGTACCAGATCTGTGTAAGAAATGGTATCAACCCAAAAATTGCTGCAACTACTTGCGAGACACAACTGAGCGTGAAAATGGCCATCATATACTTTCATCATAATGTTATTAGCCCCTATACACTCTTAACCTTAAACGTTTTAGTAGGCGCCTCAATAAAATATTGTGTTTTTTACATATTTATGACCAGAAAAACTTGACACACAGTGCTGAGCTGCACCTCAAATTAATCTTCAGATTCTGAGTTTTCAAATGATGTATATCACTTCTATGTGGCACATACTGTTGTTTCCCCTAAAAATGCCAAAAATAGGTCTGTAGTAGGGAGGGATGGGATGGGGTGGAAGATGTTAAATAAATCATCAAAAATGCAACGCAGGTAGAGCTGGCACTTTTAATTTTAACAAGTACAGTCCCACTAACCATGGCGTGCACATGGCCTGACACCACTCAGTTGTGGTACAAGTGAGGGACTGTTGTCACAACATATTTCAGCTTAAAAGGTCAATAAGCTTCATTGTAATGACAAAGAAAACAAAATGACAAGATGTTTCTGTTGCATCACTGCTTTAATAGCTTAGGCATCTCAATTGTCAAAATACGACTTCATTATCCGTGTCTATTAAAGGCCACAATGAACTGTGCCCACAGACCCAAACAGAGCCACTGCTTCCAGTGGAGGCTAGTGAAAGCAGCAGATAATAGCATACTGCTAAAATAAATTACATTCTTCAGTGAAATGTTGTCACCAAAGGTTCAGTATAGTTTTTAATACACTTTTCAAAGATTTATGTTTTGCAAGACACCAAATATAGAAGTGCTTTATCTTACAAAGTGTACATGTATCATGGATAACGCCTATCTTCTTTAGTGGAGAAGAAGTGAAAATAGCACATAGCACCTGACACTGTCACACTTAGCTGCACCAAAGGAACAAAAGCTTCCTGAATTGATGTTGTGGGCGAGAGGCTTCATTGGCAGCTACCCCTTGTTTAAGATGTTTGATTTTTCTTTGAGTGTGTTTGTTTCATGTAATAATTTAGCCATCACAATTCAGCCAGCTTCCCCATGCCTATAAAACCTGCACTACCTGTTCAGCCTGCAGGCAGCAATCTGAATTTTGTGAGACCTTGAGAGTGCCACATTATTTTTGGCTTTGTAGAAATTGGTGTGAGAAACAGCTTTGAACCACACGTCTCGTATTCACTTTGTTTGGTCGCAGTGGTGGGAGTGATATTTGATGTCTGATAATAATGTGGCGTAGAAAAGTGTCGTTCTTGCTTTCTACACTTCACTGCAGATGGACCTTGAAAGAATCCGACGCTGAGCTGCTGGGGCCATGAAGGGGAAACAGCAGCATAATGGAGTATTTAAAGTATTTTGATTTTCATTTAACAAAGATCTCTGTTGTGCATTCTTATTCATGTGGTACATGTGGTTCTGGTTGGCTCCCATGGCAATACTGTCAGAATTATGAACTGGAATATGTTCAGATGTCAAACTTTTGGAGTTAATAACGCATCAGACACCAGTTTTGGAAAGCCATGCACTTTATTTTCCCTATGTCTGAGTTCTGTAGGGCTGCCCCCGACTAAGAATTTTCCTAGTCAACCATCAGTCGTCATTTAGGGCCATTAGTTGACAAGTCACCCACATGTTTACGATGTATATTTAATTATTAAAGGATATATTTTGGGCGGGGCAACACAATGGTTTGAGTTGAAAGTGTGAGAAAGAATAGTATCAGTAACATTGTTAACACTGTGCTACATTACAGAGAAATACAAAACTGTACCAATGAACCTTCATTAATATAGGCCTATATTTTATCTACAAGTGCACGTCACACACTGAGCGAGCCGCCTGTTAATGACGCTGTGGGCTAATGGGCATGTAGCTACTTCCATGTTTCAGATGATACGTCATGTTTGTAGTCGACCAATGAAGATGAGTTGGGTTCGTCCTTCACCTTCTCAAAATGATCCCACACTTTGGATTTCCTGCCCGACATGTTATTAACTAGCCTGTGGAATAACCGCAGGTACCAGCCCTGGAAATTAACCTGACTCCTGTCTGACTGCTGAGCGGACACTTCCTGTGTCTGTCCTTTCAGATTAAGCTCCCACATGGTCCAGTCATATGGCTTTTGATTTATTTTGACAAGGTGCAGCTCCTAATAGAGTTTGACGTTTGCTTATTTATTTTTTATTTTTTTCCTGTGACCAAGCAACCAATGAAATCTTGTCGACAAATGACCTTTCTGGTCAACTAATTTTTGATCGATGATAAGGGGTCAGCCCTAGAGTTCTGCATGTAGTTTATTTAGATTAAAAGTCATGGGGTCATCCATAATAACAGCTCCAACCTTTAGCATATCACACAAGAGACTACTTGAATTTAAATAATCCCACACCTCATGGTGCATGGACCCACGAGACTGAATAATTTAGAAAATGCTCAACTTTTCCACTCTGTAAGTTCTGGCATATGTTAAATGGGCTTCCAAAAAAGGTCTGTTGTTCAAGCCGAACGGACTTCAAAAACAGAAACTTGTCTTTCAATGTCAGCTCAGCTATAAAAATCCTAAAACTTAAGAATGAATAATTAACATTAGATAACTCTCGGGGATCTTCTTCTTTTCCCCATCGTTTTATTTTTTCCTGCCCATTAAAAGCTGTTATTTATAAAGCAGTTTAATCTCTTATTCAAATGATATTTTTCCTCTCAATCTTGATTTTCGTTATCAGTTAGAGAATGCAGCTATATAATAAAATAAAAACACACATTCCAGTCTGACAGCCTCTGTCATATATTAATGAGCAGATTCCACACACAACATAATCAATTACAGTCAACGTCCGTACAGTCCGTCAGGCCTGTCTGCTTCCTCACAGCAAGAAAAAAGTAAACTCATATTGCAAGAAAATTGCAGCAGGGCTTCTGCACTTATGTAGCTGTCTGAGGCATCTAATAGGCCATATATTGCTGGCATTAGCAAAGCAAATGTTCACTGTGGATAAGCTATTAAATATGACATACCCCCAGACATGATACAAGGCATTTGGCAGCTTGAGCCGGACTCATCCTGGCAGTTTCTTAAGGACTCTTGAGGTCAAAGGGGGGATTATGGGTAAGTGAAAAGATTGCTTTCCTGTCACAGTTTCATTGTTCTGACACATAATCATATACACACTGTAAGCATGCACTGTGCATTGAAAACATGGTGGTCTAGTGGTTGTGAGATATCCCCAAAGCTCTCAGCCCACTAAATATATCTCTGAGCAAGATATTGAACCCGTTAAGTTCTTATCTAATGAAGCCAACGAGAGGGTGTTAATGTGAACAGAATATTGCAAAATCTAAAAATTGCTATGAATTGATTCGCTATAATGTCATATCCTCTGGCAAGATGCTGTGCCAAGACATTGAAGGAAAATCCAGAGGTGTGAGACATGAGCCAGAAATCTGTCAAACTTGTAGAAGTTTATGCTTTTAGCCTCCTGAAATCACAACCTTCAATAACACTTTTCTCTCGCATTCACATTTAGCAGGTTGCAGATTCTCAACAAATGGGAGCTGTTTTGTCGTCGCCATACTAATTCTAAGATGCCAGCCAGCACCACCCGTCAAAAGAAATTACAACAGCAATTTAGACCTACAGATGTAGACATGACAGTGTCACCTACTACAGGCAAAGAAGGTGAACGCTGCTGCAATTTGAATACTTGTGCCATTCGCAGGCAATGAGTGGCTACAGTGGCTTTTTTTGTTAAATAATTGGTGTTGATTGTGCAATATTTTTAATTTAATTTTATTTTTTTTTTAATTTTTGGAAGTGTTAAATTTTACAGTTATAGCTAAACCATTTATGAAATCATTGAAGAACTCCACAAGAGATTTAGTAAGTTTTAAGGTTCAAATGAATCACTTAATCCTGCACAACTGTGCGCTGTTAAAAACTGTCACTTTAATAACTTGACATATTTAGGTATCTATACATGTATATGTATTTTTTATAATGTAGTGTCTCACTCATAGAAACCTTTCAGGTTGTTGTTCCTAAATGTCCTATTCTGCGTATACTAAGAGACAAAATAGACTGGTTATCTGTGATGACAATGAGATGTGTAACATTGGGTTGTCTCGCTGCTCAATGGAAGATTGTTTTGAATTGGAAGAGCAGGACTCCAAACGGTTTTAGCCAAAACAGGTGGTTAGAAGAATTTGTAGGGGTAATAGGGATGGAATGAGCTGCTGCCACATTATGGCATCTAGATCCGGGGTTAGAGGGACTATGGGACACAATAAGGTAATATTTTAACCCCATACTAGATTAAGTGGAACTACTTTAAGAATTTGCTCCACGATGAGTGTCAATGTCTGATCCTGCCCCCGTTTGATTATTTGTTTGTTTTTTTATATGGGTATGTACTGTTATGTAACACATGTTTGTATTTGATGTATTTGATTCTGATTCTTATTGTTTTTACCCTTTACAGTTGAAATAAAAAAGTATAAAGAGCTCAAAGCCTAATCCCTTTGCAGTATATTGTTAGTGGTTTGTTCCCCACTGAATGTGAAGATAAATTGCTTTTAAATTAGAATTAAAGTAAACACAGCGACTGTACTTAAGTACAAATTTAAGGTACTTGTATTTTACTTGAGTATTTCCATTCCGTATTAGTTTATACTTCTACTCCACCGCACTTCAGAGGGAAATACTGTCCTTTATACTCCATTACATTTATTTTTCAGCTGCACTCTGTTACTTAACAGATCAAGACTGTACATAGAAAACACATAAGACTTAATTTGTTTTATTCACGTGTTGTATGTAAAAGCAAATTAACATTACTTTGAATGAAATGTGCCAAATAAATAAAATGTGATTGATTGATTGATAAGCATTGTATTGCATTGTTTTAGATGAAACTACCCAACAGTACTGTAGCTATATTAGGTAGTGCCTAGACCAACTGCTACAATAAAATGCTTGCAAATGAATGCATCAGTAGTAATCTATTACTACACTATATAGTAGCATAACAGTCAAAGTGGAGCAATTTTTTCTGAATTATGAGTACATTTACTTTTAATACTTTTGCCAATAACACTACTGGGTTTTACTCAAGTTAAATTTCAACATCAGGCTTTTGCTCGTAATCTTTTATATTGCAGTACTGCTACTGGTACTTTAGTAAAAAATAGTTCTTCCACCACTGAATAAGACTATTAGAGCATGTACTTAATGCTGCACAGAAAAGAATAACTGAAAGAAGTAATCGGTCTTTCTCAGAAATGATAAAATTAGGTTGTCACCCCAGATCCACCACTGTATTATTATCATGCATTAGATTTTGATTTGATGGAAATATTGTCCATATCCTTATTTGACCTGACCACATGCATCTGTTCAGTGTTTCTCTCCAGACATCGCCTCTCTGCACTTCTCATTGGATAGCTGTTGAGTAGTTGTGTAAGATGCTTGACGAGGCTTCGGGCTATTCGAAGAAAAGAGATTAGATGAACTCTATTGATCCTCACAGGGAAATTGGGAAGGACTGGCGTTTCAAAGAGTTGAAATATTCTATGTGAAGTAGTCTGAATTACTATCAGCATAATAATAGAGCTGCAGCTCATCTCTGCAATAACCCACCCACCTAAACACTAATCTTTTATGGTCATTTAATTTATTGTCATCCCTTGTATTTGTTGAAGCTGAATCAAAAACGGCAGAACAATCTGATAAATCAGATGGAAATGACGACAGTGAAGCCTCTAATGCTTAGAGGGAATTATCTATTAATTCTAGATTAATTGAAGCACTACAACTGTAAAATATGAAGAAAGCCTAGACAAATTGATATTACTTCAAATTGAATAAATCAAACCTTGATATACACAATAGATCCCAAACATTGCTATCCACTCTCTGAATTGAAGTGGAACAAAATGCATGTGATCAAAGTCCATTTAATTGGATAATTCCTCTGCAGCTCTAATAGTTTTAACTGATGAAGGTTGGTCTGTGCCCACTGGACATTATGTTCACAGTCTTAATCAGCATCAATTACTAAATCTTAAATTCTTCTCATTAAAGTTTCAAAAAGGAAAATTTAAAATTCCCCTCCGGGTGTTGAAACACAACTCTGGTAAACAAGGTGACATATTTAGAATTTTTTTTATACGAATGAAATACCTTCATACCTTAAAATGGCTTAGCTGTAACTCCACACCTTTGCCTTATTAGGTATGTGTGGATCTATGAATGCACAAATTAGTCATGTTGGTGAAGATTCTCAGTCTTCCAGGTCAAGGTAATCTTAAGTGCTATATCGTAGGCAACTGGACTTGCTTGAATTTTTTGAAGACATTTCACCTCTCATCCAAGAGGCTTCTTCGGTTCTAACGGACTGGTGCGGAGTCACAGGCTTTAAACTCTGTGTGGGTCATCATGTGTGTCTGACACCCATGATGGCCGGGTGAGTCGACGACTCACACGTGACTTCAACAACTCTGTAAGAGTTCACACCCACACAGAGTTTAAAGCCTGTGACTCTGCACCAGTCTGTTTTCAGAAATAGTGCACCCAAAAATGAAAATTCAGCCATTATCTACTCACCCATATGCCGAGGGAGGCTCAGGTGAAGTTTTAGAGTCCTCACATCCCTTGCAGAGATCCCAGGGGAGAGGAGGTAGCAACACAACTCCACCTGATGGAGGCTGGCGGCGCCCCAGATTCAAATGTCCAAAAACCACATAATTGAAACCACAAAATATCTCCATACTGCTCGTCCGTAGTGATCCAAGTGTCCTGAAGCCCCGACATAAAAAGTTGTTTGGAAAAACGTCATTTAAACTCACTTAAACTCATTGTAGCCTGTAGCTCTAACTGCCTCTTTGTGGACCGCGCTCACGTGTGTGCGCTTGCGCGAGACCGTGAGACATGGGCACTGCCTTCATGTGTGTCCATATGCTTTCGCTGGTCTCGTGTGCAAGCGCGCACACGTGAGCTCAGTGTACACAGAAGCAGTTAGAGCTGCAGGTTACAATGAGGCTAAAAACAGAGTTTACGTGATGTTTTCCCAAACAACTTTTTATGTTGGCTTCAGGACGCTTGGATCACTACGGACAAGCAGTATGGAGATATTTTGTGGTTTCAATTATGTGTTTTTGGACGTTTGAATCTGGGGCGCCGTCAACCTGCATTAGGTGGAGTTGTGTTGCTACCTCCTCTCCCCTGGGATCTCCGCAAGTGTTGTGAGGACTCTAAAACTTCACCTGAGCCTCCCTCAGCATATGGGTGAGTAGATAATGGCTGAATTTTCATTTTGGGTGCACTATCCTTTTAAGATGCAAATGAGTCACACCCCTAAGCTGCTCACCTGCAGCTAGAGCGTACCTATTCACCGACGACTTTGCTCGTCAAACACACTTCCTCTGCTAATGCACTTTAGTAGATAACATGGCTTGACTACCTTATCAAACAGCTAATAATGTGTTGCTAATGTTGGATAAACCTTGTCCCTTGTTCACCAACTCTAACAAGTTGGAATGACAGTGAAACCTAGCTGAACCACAAACTGCTCCCAATGTGTATGTGAAGGGAAAAATGCCTTTGGACACATACTTCTGCTAAAGGTAGTTAATGAAAGACTACTGACATGGTTAAATGTAGGCAATGTTCATTTTTTGGCACCTAACACTGGCACATGATGCACTGTCTGTTAGCAGGGTGATTTGAGGAGGCCTGCCCTGGATACCTTTCAATAGTAAATCCGTTTTCAGAGCCATTTAGAACATTTAGGGACAACCTATTTATTGGTTTGAGCATTTCTTTGGTTGTTTAAAACTATCCTAAACAATAAATTATCTGTGGATGGCAGAATTTATGCTTAATGGTGTTAGAATAATCTTCTGCAGAGGCAGCTGTAATTCAGCAGGTAGAGTGGATCGTTCACTGAGGGTTAGTGGTTTGATCTCCATGACCTCCTGTCCACATGCCGATGTCCTTGGGCGAGACACTTAACTTCAAATTGAGAGGTCAGGCCATTGCCAGTGTGTGAGTGTGTGCATAAATGGCCGAATGAGCGGCAAAAACCTTGAAAAGCACTTTGTAAAGCGTCATATTAATGTAGCCATTCTGATGCCACAAGGCCGACACCTATTCTATTCAGTGTGTTCCATTAAGTGACATGTTGGGTCTACCTCAATGGAAGTGAGCAATGCTTTACAATGGCCTTAAATGGTGCATACAGCACAGTATAATACTTTATTACCACTGAATACCAGTCTAATGTACTTGCTTAGAAATATGCCACCATACATCACATAGAAAGTAAACTAACTTTATGTACTCAGTGAGGCACTTCGCTGTTGTTACCAAGAAATGTGACAACAAATTCTGTAGCTGACTAATAATGTAATTTATACTGCATGACACTGGAGTTAAAGGTGTTTATCTCTTAAACAAAAAGAAATACATTTTTGCAAGAAGAAAATAAAGAACAGGAGTCAACACTTGACTTCTGTTCAGTGGAGTCATCAGTTAGCTACCTATTATTCTTTAACTATTAAGCATGACAGATCATTTTTTTATGTACTTAGCACATTCTACTGTGTTGCAAGCACACTGTTTAGGTAAACAATATGTAAGAACTATTTTCAGTAAACAAAATAAGAGACAAAACTACTGAAACAAAATAAAACACAAACATAAAAAACGTCATCATTAAATCATAGTCATTAAGTCATCATTATCATTAAAAGTACTTCACATTAATGCACATACTAAATGAATAACTACTTTTTTTCCAACTGATGTCTGCCAGAATCACGTGTAAAAAATAAAAATAGTCATATTTGAAAAATTTAGTAATGCTGGGTTTATAAACATCTTCTACCTGAATCATTTGGACACTTGGGGGCAGCATAAGCAAGCTGCGAACACAACATTGACATATAATCACTTTTTAAATGTGCAGTGTGTCTGATTTAAACTATGCTTTCATCAGTGTACATTTATCTGAAATGAAGAATCATTGTATTTTCATAAGCCTGGAATGAGCCCTTCATATCTCCACATGGAGCGAGTCCTCTTTCACAGAGTCCTTTGTGTTGTGCTGCCATGTTTCTACAGAAGCCCAGAACAGAGAAAAAGCAAACTCTAGCTTTAGACTCTAACTTTTGCACTTTTGTTACGTGAAGGCCACCGTAGTGTCTCTATGCATGTATTGAGTGGACAGGTATTCACTTGGTTGCAATTTGCTACCTCACTGGTAGTTGCAACCAAATTATACACACTGCTCCTTTAAAAAATATGACGCACAAAGCAAATTTATCAATAATTTGGAGTCATGTTTCAGAAAAATATTCACTCTCTTTTAACTCAGTTTGTGGTCTCTGCAAACTCCTGAGGGAAATATCTTGCTCTTACACTGCTAAATACGCCAATATGTTCACTATGTTTGGTGCTGAGGAAAGTGTGTGGTGGGATTTTGGAGCTTTTATGCTGCAAACAGTTGCCTGGCATGGCAGAAAAATGGTGCCATAAGAACAGGGAGAGGAAACCAGTGAAGTGAAACTCACTATAAAGGAAAGAGGAGCTGCAGGCTTGGGTGACAATTCTCTATAGGCTCATCACTACGAGCAACATCTGTTACATTAAATTATTCTCATTATACCAAGTGGCAAACTCCAGGGCTGAGAAATAAAGCCAATGCAGAAGTGCCAAAAACTGCAGTTCCTCGAATGGCCACTTGAGGCTTGCTCCAGAAGCGAGTCAGTCCTTAAAGACACTCATGTTAAAATGCTCAACTTTACAGCAGAAACAAACATGTTTACAGCCTGGTACAATAACAGTTTTGGGCTCTTTAGTTAATGTCATTGTTCATGACAACTGTAGGTGGGGTGAATTTATATATAACTCACTTGTTTAAATTTTATTAAGGCTTAAACTTACACACAATTACGGGTGCCACCATTTTGAGTGGCAGGTGGGTACCAACTACTGACAAGTAGCGAGGCCACAGCTGTTTTAGTGTAATTTCAGTTAATGACGAGCATTTTTGTCCGCTAAAAAGAGTTTTTATTTTGTGAAAATTAGCATTATGACAGCATCTTGCTAACCAAGCTTGCAGCTAGTGTTAGGGTTAGTTCCACCCTTTCATCTAAATTATATTTATGTAACTCGTCTTTAACCAGGTAATTCCTGTTGAGTTCAACAACCTCTTTTACTTTTACAATGGAGACCTGGCCAAGACAGCAGCATACAAAAAGTTCACAGCCAAACAACACAGTAAAAAACATAAAAGATATACAGAAAAATATAGAAATATTAGAACACCTACGCACAATGACAAGAACCAACCGACTCATTCATCCTTGTACTTATGAGAGTTTCAAAATCAGGCGGAGAGACCAATTCATGTAGTTTCAAATCTTTTTGGAAGGTTATTCAAAGTGAGAGGAGCAGTGCACATGAAAGCTTTCCTTCCCAGCTCAGTCCATGCACTAGGAACAGACAACAAAACTAAGTCGTGAGATCTCAGACTATAGCTACAGTCAGATCTCTGTTCAGTCAAAGTACAAATGTAAAAATGGTCACGTCTGGCTCTTAAAGGCCAAGATGGTGATGGCCAAAACGCCAAACTCGAGGCTTCACAACAGGAGTCACGGTGGCTAAGTCCATTATTTTTATAAAGTCTGCGTTTGATACATTGTAATTATAAAACTTAGAGCCTCTTCAAGCTCTACATGCACAAGACAACCTGCGGACCCAAGTAATTAAATAGTTTAAGTCCACAACTGTGATTAGTGAGGTGAATTTACAAGGGAAATAAAATATCTCTATCAAATGAAAAATGGGATTACAACTGACAGCCTCCTGAACTTGCAACATGCTATCACACAGATTTCATGGAGCTTCAGTAATTGTAAAACTAGGAGAGGAAGAAAGAGTGGAAACACCAAGAAAGTTAATTTTCACAGGTGATAACATTCGATGACCTCTGTCTGCAGTGATGCTTTTCAGGTAATTTTCAGGTGGAATTTTTAATTCACACATTACAGACAAGGAAGGTTTGCACAGGATTAGATAAATCTTGGTAGAGGCTTTGTGGCTAATATTTTATCACACATATCTCCCTGGTATATTAATCTGGTCTGATTGGGGCTCCAGCCTGAGTACACAAGACAGAGCAAACAAAACATTGTGATAATTATCCACCAGTTTTATCAATTAAAAAGTTGGGTAAAGTCACACTGAACTTCAGTTCCAAGAGTTTCTGTAATTCGAGTTTTTAGTTATTTTGTCAGTAATGTTTGTGAAAAATGCTGAATGTATGCTCATAGTACTTAAGGAAATAAGCATTTGTTTTCCCTGTAGGTGTTACATCCACACATATCACAGTTTCTCAATTTGGTAAAAGAACATTCCTTCCATGAGCCTGTAGGTTAGAACAGGTGGACAAAGTCGCACAATCTGCATCCTTGAACACCTGTTTATGTTTAGCAATTCTGCTTTTTTGCAGCGTTTGAATCTTTCTACTCCTCTAATGGTGGCCCCATACTCTCGTACCCAGACAGTCTCCAATAGTGAAGATGATTTTCTCAAATGTGCTCTTAAAGAAGTATTTTGCTTTTGGAAAGATGGTCTTTTAAAAAAAAAAAAAAAAAAAAAAAAAAAAAAAAAAAAAAAAATACAAGGCTGTCTGTGCCATAGAAAGATGCAAGTACTTTTAAAATTGGTGCATGACCAGAGAAAACAGAGAAAAATGGCTGAGGTATTTGCTTTAGCTCAAGAGGTAGAAAACCTACAACTACCAGATTGCACTGGGCCATATCAGACCGATAAACACGTCTGATGGTGGATGATGTAATGTGGATTTGTCTGTTTGTACAAAGACACAATATGGTGGCACTAAAATATATTGAAAACATTTTAGGTGAGAAATAGGTGATGCAGTAACTTCTCTGTTTCCACTAAGATGTGAGGCTATACAATACGATGCAAAACAATGCGATACGATGGAATGTGATGCGATACCGTATGATATGATACACACTGTTTTCCCCGTAGGACAATTCATCTTGGACTCAGGAGCTGCACAAGTATTGCTGCCTTACAGTAATAGTCCAGATGACATGAAGAGGTTATACTTGAGTTTTTTCAGCCCTCTTTTTTTTTTAATATGGCACCACTTCCTGATGACAAATTCTCTTATCAAAGCCAAACAGTGCACTAAAATACGTTCCTTAAAACATTTTCGGTGAGAAATAGAGGCCGCAGTAACAGAATTGTTGTTCATATTTGATCAGCGCTGCTAAAAATTACCATTTACGCAAGTATTGCTGCCTTAAAATAATAGTCCAGATGAAATGACATTTGATCTGAGTTTTTTCAGCCTCCTTTTTAACAATACAGGAAGCAGTGTGGCGCTACTTCCTGCTGACAAATTCTCACATTAAAGCCAAACAGTGCACTAAAATAAGTTCATTTATACATACTACTCACACTGTTATGATACAAAGCTGGTTGAAAATTAGCAAAGTATCACTTAAAATATATATGTGTTTATATTGGATCGGTGTAAGCCAACTATTTTTTTTTTTTTTTTTTTTTTTTTCAGTCAAATAGAAATTAGTTACATGGCACATTACGTGCAACGACAGGACCTCCTTGGGTAAAACTTCCCATCAGAATAAAGATAAAGAATACTTAGAATTCTGTGCAAGAAATTGTTTTTTCTTTAAAGTAAGCCTCTCTGTTTTTCTAGTCTAAAACTATTCTCTGGTGTCCTGACACTGTCTCATGGTGTCAAGACATTTTGAAATTGAACGTCCCCACAGTGTTTGTTATGAAAACCTCTAGCTACAATAAAAAAAAAACCTAGAATGTAATTTTGTGAGCATGTCAAAGAAATATCTGCAGTCGCAGCCTTCATCAGTCTCCAAGCACTCGGATGTATTTCTGTAAAAAATAGACCATCCACTTTATAGTGTCACAGCTGAATACCACAGAAAACCGGTCACTTGTCTGGAAGCTGAGGGCCAGAAATCAATACCCATGGCAGGCTGTGAGGAATAAAGCAACGCTGCTAAGTGACAGCATGACATCATGCCTCCGAACGCATGCGGCCTGTCTTTACCTCCCTCAAACAAGTTTCTATGATTTGAGTTCAGCGCCAGTGCCCACGAAGCCCCACACACAGAAACAATGTGGAGAGTGACACAAATTTAATCCCACTTCTACAAGAAATTCTAAGACTTATGCATAAATGTACGAGCTACCAGCAGGTGGCTGAGTTACCCAGACAGACATCCCACACACTGCAAATGAGGAAGTATGATTTTTCACTTCAAGTTGACGCAAAGCTCAGAGAGAAGCGTGTCCTTGATGTTGGGGGTAACTTTGTGGATGATTGTTACTTTACTTTCACTGTGGAGTTAGGGGTTGATATGATTCATAGTTTTCTGATGGCTTGTAAAATGCAACAGTATCTATAAATCTAGATCATCAAAGCTGTGAGGCAGCGTATCACTTCAAGTCAAAGTTCCTACTGCTGTAAGTAAGGACATCGGACTACACATCTCAGCAGGCAGTGAATTGGTGATTTGCAGGTCAAAAGACTTCTACACGCTGAGGATAAAGCTTAGCTAAATTTGGTTGAAAATCACATCTTCAGATGTCTACGTTGCATATATCAGCATTTGAATGAATATATTTCAACTAGAGGTGGACCATTTGTGGGTATCGTTAAGATTTTAATATTACTACTACTCTTACCGATACTGCTTACCTATCCGGTACTTTAACTTTACTATTATCTGTTCTTTTTTGGGGGTTTTAAGAGAAAGAAATGAAACAAAAATAAAGAACAGAATTAACATTGCTTTATTTTCTATGTATGTTAGTACAGTACAGCATTGTTTTAATTTCGTGCCAGGTACGTGGTATGTTTTGTGAAATATTTAATTAAAAAGACGTGCGAATAGCTGAACGAGTCATAATAACAATGACTGTATATAATGTACAACCATATTTTAGCAGAATAACATTACTCAGATTCACAATGTGTTAAAAGTTGATTAACAAGTTCTTTTCAATCAGACAAACTCACTTGACAATCAACATTGGAAACTGAATTGAAGGAAATAGCCTTTTAGCCAGTTAGCAGCCTGTTAGCTAAGCCAGCACACTGTCACACGGTCTCTATGAAATCCACCACAAAACTGAAGGGAGGAGTTTCGCAGGCACATTAGATATCACGGAGATTCCCGTACACATATGTAAGTGGAAATGAGGTGTTACAGCATACGCCATCCCTCTGTCCTTGGACCCTCGTAGTGGATAAGGAAAAACTTAGTACAAAAACCCCTTTAACAGGGAAAAAATGGTAGAAACGTCAGAATTCTGAATAAATTACTTTTATAAACTACATCATACCTGAGGTGGATGGGGTAATGGGAGATGAACTACAAGCTAGGCAGTCGAAAAGAGTGCATTTCTCTGCCCATATGTGATGCACTTTCGTGAGAAGTTTTGAAAGATTGCTCATGTTTCTGCCCTTTCATGCAGAGTTGTTGAGCTTGTGGCAACAAGCAGTGTCGGCATCAACTCTTGTAAAGTATAACTATTCATGGAAGCGTTTTGCTCGCTCTGCCATTGTCACTGAGTGCAGGGCCTCTGTGCTGGCCCCGCCCCTCGCACACGCAGCAGGCCATGAGGCTCCGACACAGAGACCTGTACCCTGGATTGAACAGCAAAAATGCATCGGTGACAAATGTCTTAATCTTATTGCACATAACAAACGGAGTTGGTGAAATAAAAACTTTACAATGTAATGTTTATGTAACCTAAATAAACAAGAAATATATCTTCTGAGTTTCTCTAACACCAATAGCAGAACCATTAACATCGGAGTTTATCAATACTGCAGTCTAAATAATTCAGCCCTGGAGCCCGTTTAATGCTTTGTTTCGGTACCCATCCTTAAGTGGATCAATTAATGGTTTGTCCAATTAATTGGCACCAATAGGATATCTTACAAACTATTGCTATTGGCAGAACTTGGCTCTGAAAGTAGCCAATGGCCAGTCACACAGATATACTGTACATCACCAACCAGAGCTGATGAGAGGAGGTTTGTTCTATACGGAGCAAAAATTAATCAGTGGGAACAGCTCCAGAGATATCAGATCCTTTCTGCTGTGCTGTTAATATCTTTGAACATGTATTTACATTAAGTTTTTGCCTTGACTGCAACAGCTGGTCCAACGCTGGAGCGGCATTAGCACAGTGAGTCTGTGACTGAGTGAATACTGCCAGTGGCCTCTAGTGTTTCATACACAGTCCAGTCATATACTGCATTTTGACCTTGTCTTGTTTTCTTATGTATTATTAATCATTAAGTATTTATTAGTATTTCACAAATACAAAATCACTGGTAACTCCACCTGCACTTGTAAAGCACCCTTCTGTTCTTTCAACCACTAACACTACAAGTTGAACTCACCCATTCACATACACATTGACACAAGGCACTAGCTGCCACTCAGCTTAAACACACTCACACACTGATGGAACAACCATCATTTGAGGTTCATTATCTTGCCTAAGGATACTTCGACATGTGGACTGAAGGAGACAGGGGCTGAACCTCCAGTCTTTCAAGTAGTCAACGACCAGCTTTTCCTCCTGAGCCCCGTGAAGTAACAGAAATACTGCCGATCTCTGATCACTGTTTCGCATGAAGGTACTGTAGAGTCATTCAGTAACTCAGAATCTCAGGTTGACTATGCTGAAAAATGATAGCCAGAAAATATAAAATTACTACCACCTACATTTTTGTTACGTTTAGTTTGATATTCAGTTCCAGATTTGTATATTTTTTGTCTTATCTATTACTGAGGTGTTCAGTTAATTTCCAACACTGGAGGGCAGAGATATTGGCCGATTAATCTGCTATCAGTGCTTTCCTGTTCTCAACTATTGTTATTATATTGGCCTTTAAAAATCCACTATCTGTCGACCTCTAATTTCAACATGTGGTTAGGTCCCACTTAACACAGAAATCTCGCCTATTACATTTTGTTGAATCAACATATACCCAAGACATCGGAAAGATTAGCTTTTTAGCAAAATATGCCCCACTTTAACTCTGACTAGCTGTCTATTTCCACACTAATCACCAATTTGAGGAAGTTTCAAACTTGCTGTGATTAGGGTAGAAGTACAGCTGCATTTATTTTTAGTTACTGCAATCTTGATATGAATCGTACAGCTGTACAGAAAGGAAGACACACTAACTTTCATCTAATCTGTATCTGTGGGCTTCAGAATCTCTCAGGCTGTGATAGTTTATGCAAACTGCTCGCTGCCATAGACAGCAACAGAAAAAGGAGTTTGTTTCCCTCTGATTGTCACATATGAAGCTGCACAGAAAAGAAATCGCAAACAATACAAAACTTGACTGTGACAGCATCCCAAGTGTGTTTGTGTGTAGCAGGGAACATTTTGGAACAGCTAAATGTGGAGGTATTCTGGACGTAACAATTCATTATAAATGGAGCATCCCTCGGCTGTGCAGTACGACAATAGATTAGAGGCTTGTTTCTGTGGTTTTCTAATATAGTTAGAAAATGCTTTATGGTTTCAAACTAATTGGGCAATCCCAGGTTGTGAGAATAATATATGGAAATTCTGAAAGTGAGAAATATTACCTGTAAATAAAAGAAGATTGCTGTATTGGCTATTTCACAGATGGTAACTGCAATTTGTCTTTTTGCATATTACAGGTCTTTGGCAGTGTTGGGAGGAAATGCAGATTTAATACAAGCCGCCCTTCTGGCTCCCAGAAGGAACACGCCCTCCTGTTAGTACGAGACACTGAATCAACGCACTCTGCTTTCAGGTTTACCTGCCACTCCAGATTTCATTACAGACAAGCTATGGCAGGATTACTGTACTTCATGATTTGAATACTCTCTAAACAGCCTTTCTTCCCCTCACAAACTGCTGGATTTGCTCTCTGTGTTTATGTACAAACTCAGTCTATGCAAGTCCTGATGTTTCGTTCTCACACAGGGATTTAATAAGGCCTAAATATATTTGCCATTCTCCGAGCTCTGGGTTATCAGTTCTAATTAAAAAAACAATACATTACAAAACTGAGTGGGGAACGATTTACAACATTACTTATCTGTATAAACAGACATCTGCATATGTATGCAGAATCTGTACGCAACAGGACAAGATTTTAGTGTTGAAAGTGTTCTGGTTTTCGTTGGCAGTCATAGTGACCTGTCATGGTTGTGCAGCAGGTGAACCCTCCAGAGAGGCAGAATGCATTAGCCGAAATGCAATCTTGGAATCCATTGGTCTGACCGCTTTAAAAAAAAAAAAAATCCTCTGCATTGATATGCAGGTTTCTGTATACAGAGATTAGCTGAATAGACCAACATGCAGAAGAGGAAGTCTTGTGCAACCTGTGTTACCTGTCCAAGCAGGACCTGTGTTACCTGTCCAAGCAGGACCTGTGTTACCTGTCCAAGCAGGACCTGTGTGTCCAAGCAGGACCTGTGTTACCTGTCCAAGCAGGACCTGTGTTACCTGTCCAAGCAGGACCTGTGTGTCCAAGCAGGACCTGTGTTACCTGTCTAAGCAGGACTGTGCTGTCCATCGGCTGCTAGCAGCTAACAGCTAATGTCAACTAGCTCTCCTCCTGCTGATTTCAACATGGATTCTTTCAATGTAGCATTATCAGAGTGCATACTTTTGGATTGAAAGGCTTCATTGTTCACTTCAGTCTATCATTTGCTAAGCGATAGTTATAGTACATAACTACATGCATAACACAGTGCCGAAGGCGTCCCCAAGGAAAATGTCTGTTTATCCCAGACACACTTCCTGTCGTCCAAAGTTTAAGTCTCATACCTTAAACTTTATTTCTTTTTTACCACTTGCCTGATTGGGTGTGTGAGTTGCTAGATTTACTAGCCCAAAGTGGCGTTTTTCTTGGCCAAGTTAATCGGACATACCTTATTGGTCGATAATGGGAAATTTTTATAACTATGCATTATTTCAATAGTTAAAATGATAACCGATAAATACTGCCATTTATATGAAGCCAGACTGCTTTCATTGACTATACAAGGGCAGCATCTACACACCAGACACAGTGGGAGAGAAGAGGAAGAACAACAACTGCAGTGCGCTGTCTAGAGGGCAGAACATGTCGCAGTATGGACGTCTTTCACAGGATTGCACCAAGGGTGTGATCTCCGAGGTTAGACACTACGCTGAAGGACTGTCTTGAGAGTGTTAGCACGAGCTAACCCCAGCAAATCTCCCTCTTTTTCTGACCTAATGTCGGCAGGTATGGACGAGTCAGAACTGTTCGTTGTTTTTGTTGTGTTAGTGACAGTGATGTTGGTTTGATTTGGTTCCGTCAGGGCTATGGAATATTAAATCAGCCTTATTTTCTCATTACATCCTAGCCTTTCTTACCCTAAGGTGTACATAAACTACAGGTTATACACCACTTTTTAAAATACAACAATGTGAAATTATTGGTCAGCCATGAGAGAACCTCATACCAAAACAATCTAGATTGATAATAAATAGCACTATAGGTTAGAGGGAAATATGTATTTTTGATTTGGGGGTGAGCCGTCTTTTTGAGCATTTTCCCCCAATTAATAAACTAGGAGAAATTAAACTGCTTTCATTTCTTCCAGGATTGATTTCAGTGCTGCTGTTATGCAGTGCTGCAGAAGACAGTTGTAGTGCTTCTCCATTTGGAACAAGCTTCTTGTCAATGTCAGGGAAGCAGACACTGACTCAGTAGTTTAGCTTTAACTCGAGACTCATTTATTTAATGCAGCACACAATAAATAATGGTTCCATGATTCCAACAAAACCATTTCCTCTCTTCTTAACCCTGCTAAACGGTAAAAGCAATAAGACCCTTATTAGCAGCAGTTTTTAAAGGAAGGAGCTGTTTGTTGGTTGATGTAAATTAGCAAACACTAATGTGTGTCTCTTCATTCCTGAATAACTTTTTGACAGTGATTGAAAAGAAGAGACGTGTTCACAGTTTGTTAACCCACCGGCTAAACTCGAGCTGCATCCGACTTAAAGCTAAGCTTTCTAAAGTATTGAAGTGTGTGTGTGTGTGTGTGTGTGTGTTTTCTAAAGCGAGGATTCACTGACAAGCTTTCCGGGTTCCCTCCCGCCTGATCTCAGCGGAGGGAGAATCAATGCTGCATGAGGAGAGTGCTGAGATCAGAGCCGTTTTGGTGCTGGAAATTGTGTGAAATGAGCATGATGTCATGAAATGAAAGTGCACGCTCTCTGCATGAGTGAGACAAATACAAAAGGATTGTGTGAAAGAGAAATGTCTAGAAACAGATACACAGAACGAGGAGGCTGGATGGGCAGTCGGACAGGCAATATACACATCTGCCTTTAATTCCTATTACAGCAGGGACATTTTCAAACAGCACATTTGACTTGTTAATGTAATAAAGTTTGAATCCTGATCAAAGCTTTATTGTCCTGATGTTAGCCTCATTTATAATCGTGTCACTTACCAAAAAGAAGAAGGTACGGGGAGCTCTGAGTTTGTACTCAATAGGTGTTGATTGTGTTGGTAGTCTTGCTGTCAGCTCTTAGAAATGTCCTCAATTGCTGTTGATTGCACCTGTGATGTTATTATTCTACTAAAATGTCCTGGTTTGCATGAATGCTGGATTTTAAAACCTTTCAGGGACACTGCTCTCATCTGGACGTTGTGTTTGATGTGTGATTGACAGCCTGAAGCTGCTCTGTTGTATTTTCAGTTCAGGTTGTTTGGGGCTCATCTGGCTCAATCATATATACGTGGCTTATTGTTGTGAGATTCTTCCACTGCTTTTACTCTGTGCGCTATGTTTGCATATTGCCATAGCAACCAAAAAAAAAACATGGATTTGTTGTCCTGATTTTATTTGCATCTAAATGAAATGCCCATACCATCCCAGCAGCTGGACTTCCCTACGAGAAGTCAGAGTAAACGGAGAGGATTTTTAGCAGTTATTTGATGTTGTGCATTCGTGCTGACGTCAGTGTTCTGCTCAGTACATCAGGCGTCATCTCCTCGCGAAATGAAATGCAATTTTTTCTTTATCTTTAGCTCGACTGTTAGGTCACCTTTCAAAGGGTGAACAGGAGACGACAACATGTCAAATTGATTCTATTTCCACATTATGGGACTCCTGGTGGAGGAATATAATGATCATTACACTTGCATCCACATCACATGATTTGAGTTCAGGCTCAGTTCACAGTAATGTGATGTTGTTTTCTGTTTGTATCAACAGCACAAAACACACAAGTGTGCTGCAGGTTTGAGCTGCGCAGATCTTTTTCCACAGCTGGGGGTCAACATAGTGACATTTTTCTAGCATGCAGAAAAAGAAATCATACATGTTCTACATACTGTACTTTAAGGTCCAGTGTGTAGGATTTAGGGTGATATATTGACAGAAATGGATTATTATATAATAAGTATGTTTTCTGTAGTGTATAATCACCTAAAACTGAGAATCTGTGTGTTTTTGTTACCTTAGAATGACCCGTTTATATCAACACAGGGAGCTGGTCCTCATTTACTGAGGCTGCCATGATACACCACAATGTTTCTACAGTAGCCGGGAACTGACAAACTTAACACTGGCTCTAGATAGGGCCATTTCCGCGAGTTGGCAGCCGTTCATAATGAAATCGCTGGAAAAACACTATTCTTTCTTTTTTTAATATGAAATCGCTTTATTCTGTGATTTTACTGCTTTAAATCACCTGAGGCTTGTATTACGAAGCCAGTTCAATTTACCCAGGACATCTTCTCGTTATCTGGCTTGACTTACCTTAACATTGGCTGTAATTGGTACCAAAAAGCTGGTTATCAACTAGTTCAGTCAACTCTGGGTTTTCCTGTCCAACCATGAAGATTGCAGAGGATTGTTTAATTCCCACGTCACTGACATTTTTCTGTCTAGCAATCCCAGGCATTCATGCTTGTTCATGTGAAAGATGTGGGGGTATTAATTATGAAGGACATCATCATCAGCACTAAGGTACAGTACAGGCCAAAAGTTTGGACACACCTTCTCATTCAATGCGTTTTCTTTATTTTCATGACTATTTACATTGTAGATTCTCACTGAAGGCATCAAAACTATGAATGAACACATGTGGAGTTATGTACTTAACAAAAAAAGGTGAAATAACTGAAAACATGTTTTATATTCTAGTTTCTTCAAAATAGCCACCCTTTGCTCTGATTACTGCTTTGCACACTCTTGGAATTCTCTCCATGAGCTTCAAGAGGTAGTCACCTGAAATGGTTTTCCAACAGTCTTGAAGGAGTTCCCAGAGGTGTTTAGCACTTGTTGGCCCCTTTGCCTTCACTCTGCGGTCCAGCTCACCCCAAACCATCTCGATTGGGTTCAGGTCCGGTGACTGTGGAGGCCAGGTCATCTGCCGCAGCACTCCATCACTCTCCTTCTTGGTCAAATAGCCCTTACACAGCCTGGAGGTGTGTTTGGGGTCATTGTCCTGTTGAAAAATAAATGATCGTCCAACTAAACGCAAACCGGATGGGATGGCATGTCGCTGCAGGATGCTGTGGTAGCCATGCTGGTTCAGTGTGCCTTCAGTTTTGAATAAATCCCCAACAGTGTCACCAGCAAAACACCCCCACACCATCACACCTCCTCCTCCATGCTTCACAGTGGGAACCAGGCATGTGGAATCCATCCGTTCACCTTTTCTGCGTCTCACAAAGACACGATGGTTGGAACCAAAGATCTCAAATTTGGACTCATCAGACCAAAGCACAGATTTCCACTGGTCTAATGTCCATTCCTTGTGTTTCTTGGCCCAAACAAATCTCTTCTGCTTGTTGCCTCTCCTTAGCAGTGGTTTCCTAGCAGCTATTTGACCATGAAGTCCTGATTGGCGCAGTCTCCTCTTAACAGTTGTTCTAGAGATGGGTCTGCTGCTAGAACTCTGTGTGGCATTCATCTGGTCTCTGATCTGAGCTGCTGTTAACTTGCGATTTCTGAGGCTGGTGACTCGGATGAACTTATCCTCAGAAGCAGAGGTGACTCTTGGTCTTCCTTTCCTGGGTCGGTCCTCATGTGTGCCAGTTTCGTTGTAGCGCTTGATGGTTTTTGCGACTCCACTTGGGGACACATTTAAAGTTTTTGCAATTTTCCGGACTGACTGACCTTCATTTCTTAAAGTAATGATGGCCACTCGTTTTTCTTTAGTTAGCTGATTGGTTCTTGCCATAATATGAATTTTAACAGTTGTCCAATAGGGCTGTCGGCTGTGTATTAACCTGACTTCTGCACAACACAACTGATGGTCCCAACCCCATTGATAAAGCAAGAAATTCCACTAATTAACCCTGATAAGGCACACCTGTGAAGTGGAAACCATTTCAGGTGACTACCTCTTGAAGCTCATGGAGAGAATGCCAAGAGTGTGCAAAGCAGTAATCAGAGCAAAGGGTGGCTATTTTGAAGAAACTAGAATATAAAACATGTTTTCAGTTATTTCACCTTTTTTTGTTAAGTACATAACTCCACATGTGTTCATTCATAGTTTTGATGCCTTCAGTGAGAATCTACAATGTAAATAGTCATGAAAATAAAGAAAACGCATTGAATGAGAAGGTGTGTCCAAACTTTTGGCCTGTACTGTATATGTGACATTAATATAGAGTCTTTTTAGCTATTTAGTTGGATGATGATAAAACGACCATGAATATGTCACATAAAACACTTTAACGTAACGCCAGACTGTCTCTGCTGCTGAAGTAAAGGATGGAAAAGTAGCCTAGTTTATGACTGATGAGGTCTGTCTGACCGAAACGTTGCTTTTTCAATAACGGGAGTCAATTAACAGTGTGTGGATTATTTTTTCTAATAAAATATATTTTTTTACAGTTCTCATCACACAGGTGTCTCATGTTATTCTGAGCTGAAGTGACGGAATCAGAGTGTAAAATAGCAACAGCAACACTGTGGACTAAAACAAACTGCATAAATTAAATCCTGCTAAACTCTTCTGTTTAGTGTGTAAACAATCTCTCCATTTGTGAGAAGCTCTGTTTTAAAACCAGTGAAAATAGAGCCCCGGAACAATGAAATGACCTACTATTACTACTAACCTCGAACAACATACAGGTTATTCTTTTGTTACCTGAGACTCTGGATTTTGTCGGACAGTTTTAATCACCCGGTCTGTTTGTTTTGGAGAGGAAGAGACCTTGGTGTCTGGTTAAAACCTCCTGAACAATGAACACAAGAAGAATTCTGACCAGTAGAAGTTTCAGCTGGTTGCAATCTGCAATCCTTACCAGTAGATGCCACTAATTCCCCCTAAATCTTACACAATGTTACTTTAATTTAGCCATAGATTGAATTATAAGCAGTGGCTCCCAACCTTTGAGACAGGGCCTCTCCAAAGGACCTCAAGGTAAGTCTTGATGTCATGAAATTATATTTATATGGCGAAAAAAGGTTTTATACTTCACCTCAGGCTTTCATTTTTCTTGTGGATTACTGGATCATTTTAAATTCTCATGCCTCTAAAATTATTAAAATAAATAAAACGAAAAAATGGATCCATAGATAGCTACACAATTTGCAGACCAATGCAATCTGCAGGCGGAGAATGGATATTGCTTTGTTTTAAAGGATCACCAGCTTAATAAAAAAAAAAAAAAAAAAAAAAAAAAGAATTTTGAATGATGGTTAGTCATTATAATATGTGTTCATTTTTCTTTATGCCTTTTTTCACTTTCTTTAACCACACCATCACGCATGCAGTTTACACACAATTCATGAATTACACTGTCAGTAAAAACGTATATATAGATAATTGTGTGCTGTCATAATATTTAACTGCACTTTAATCTGTCAATGTCATCTAACAAGACCTTTTTCATTTACAATAAACTGTCACTCTCCCTGGATGTCAAGTCCACCATCGCTCTTGCGCAACAGGTCAGGCCTGCTGTCTCCGATATGTGAGTGCAATCGATCAGGCTGTACATCGCCTGTCTCTTCAGTGCAAAAAAAAAAAAAAAAAATGACATTGCATGTCATCACCTGTTTCACTCCATTTCACTTAACCCTCCACGTTCATCAGCACACTTTTGCTCTCAAAGCATGTCAGTGATCATATGTGTGAAATTACTTCTGATCGAGTCTTGATGGTTCTGAGAGCCTCGTTGTGTTAATGCAGTGGCTATTGAGATGTTGAGTAATATACTAATGGAGGAGCAGGGAAGCCATTTATTCTCCACGGCAATGATATTATGCAGCTTAGTGTGCTGTGAAAAGAAATAATATAAAAATGGGTAATTATTTTCAAAGTTAGTTTTTTCATAAGGCAGAAAATTCAGGCATTTACTGCCCAAATATTAAAGTTACAGACAGATTAAATGTGTTATGCACACTTAAATACACATAACCTTTGGAATATGCTTTTTCTTTTGTGATTTTATCAGCGCCTCTGTGCTTTCGTAACTATTTAAAGCACTTTAAATAACAATTAAACTGACTGTTTTTGAAATTAGTCACCACATCTTTTTAATGTTTCCGTTTTATCACTTTCAGAGATCATGAACAAGTAACTTTATGGCATCAATCAGTGGTAATTCTAATTAAAAGAAGAATGCATAAATTGCTTGAGTAGAATATGAAGCCTCTATTAACTTTAGTGGTTTTATCTGTTTTGTCTTTGTCCTGCTCGACTCACATAATGACGCAGTTTCCATTTTCCGCCTACTTCAATTTCTTCTTCCACTTTTTTCCTGGTAAGTGTATCATCATATCGTATCTCTGAGAGATCCAGTAAATGCTCTGATGCATGATTTTTTTCTGCCATTTAGCCGGTGAAATTACATCAGGAAGACATGAAAGGAAGAAGACAATGACAGGAAGCCATTTTAGTCTAAAAAAAACATGAGCATCAGCAGTGAGAGCTGAGTGTGAGGCGAAGCTGTCTATTACAATGCTCTGTGAGAACCTGATGAATCCCAGCAGGATCCAAGTCAGTCTGTAAATCACTCTCCCTCAAAATACTCATAATAAGCCCTGAAAGCAAATCATTGATAATGACTTCACAGTGAATTGCAGCCATAAAGCTTCCACGCTGACACCACAACACAATTCACAGTGATGTGCGACATAAAAACACATTTTGGATGCTGGTGTAAACAAAGGATATGGTTAGCTTTTACAGATGTTCATCTCAGCCCTATCAGGAATTGTTACACACTCCACAGATCCTCTCAGAATCACAATTCTGACTAACAATATTATATTACAGCAATACAGAATATACACTCAAGTTTAAGCAAGGTGTACCAGTTTATTAGATACACTAAATTAATCTAACAGCCCTGCAATAAATCCTACCTTTATGAACGTTATAATGGACACTTTATGTCATTTATGTTCTCCTGAGAGACCTCTCTAATATTTACTGAACTTTTATTGATACAAATGGGGTGGACAATATATTAGACAAACTTCTCGTAAATTCAATTTCGCAGCAACACAAACTGCAGCCTGCAATGTGACCATAAAGTTGAATCAGCTTGATGAATAATTTCATCAAAAACTAAACAACTTAATGAAGATTCTACTGCAGGACTGCCATATTATACTGCATTAGTTTCGATATGTGTATCTAAAAAGCTGTAATCTCAGTGTAAAATATTCATGCTAACGATTAACATAAAATAATAAGCGTATAGTGATGTAATAATATGATGATCAGTTTGAGAATTTATTAGCAGTCAAGTAAAAGTCATCTGAAAATCTGCAGGGAAATGTAACATAAATCGTAATTGCAACTGCACCAGCGGCACAAGGAGCAAAATCTAAGTCTATCTTCGTAAATCGATGATGAGAAAAACTAATAATAATACTAATCAGAAAAATTTCTGTATGAAGTCACAGTTAGGCATGAGGTCTCCTGTAGGTTTAATTTTGATGTTAAGGCAAAGATTAGGTTAATAAACAACTATTTAGGTTACAGTTTTACTAGCTTATCCAAAAAGAAACAAGACGACCCAAAGGGAGCCGATGACAACATGCTTCAGGCACGCAACAGGGGTGGGAAATATGTTGATTATTCTTGACGTATCATGGCTTGTTCCACGTTGGATATATAGAATGATTATATTGTGAACATTCAGTGCAAATTGTCACCTTTTTTTTTTTTTTAAACCACCAGCAAAAGAGTTGCTTTGGCATTTTGGTTATTTCCCTCTCATGGACACAAAAAACAAAACAGTTATTATTAATATATGAACTGGAGAGCTGTTCACAGTGAATAAATCCTAATGTTTAAAAGCGCAAATGCAACAGTTTAGCTGCATGCTAACTGCTAACATCTGACTGTTGCCTGGAAACTTCAAGTTCACAGAAAAACATCAACACTTTCGGCCCGAAATGAGTCAGGTGCTTCAGCATAAAAGCACCAGTGATTCCACTTTGATTTATTTCATTATAACAGTATCTTATTTAATTTGACTGTTTCAGTAGTTCATTTTGTATTTTAGTAGTCTACAGTAGTTTAGAGGCGTTTTCAAAACATTGAGATATATATCATGCATCGCAATACAGCCAATAATTATTAAGATACTGATTATAGGTCATATCACCCAGCACTTTGTGAGTCCCAGATACAAATGGCAAATGACTGTCCACATGCGCATGCGTCAGCATTGTGTCTATCCACCACAAGCTCTGTCACAACTGACATTTTTATCTGGTTTTAAGTCACACTTTATATGATACACTTTTAGATACTGGCTACTTTATCTATGTGAATTAACATTAGACGCACCGACCTTAAGTTTTAAGTCTCCTGGACAGAATAGCCTGCTGCCAGTGAATCTGCGTCTAGCATAAGCTGGCTTCATTGAATATTATTAATGCAGTTATCTCTACCACCAGAAAGGCATGCCTGAAATTACAGTAGCATCTTTGTTGGTGGTGTTGTATTATGTCTAATTTGTGTCATTATGCAATCATTTTGTCAAATGACCCGCTTTTACTTCACAATTTTCAGATGCAAAGTTGAGCAGGGACTGTCATACTTGGGGGAGTGGACTCTGCAGTAGTAAAATGATCATGCGCACGCCTAAACACTTTTGACCTTTGAGTTTCTGCATGCAAGACAGAAACTGTAATAGATGCAGAGGAATGATTCTCATGATTCCCTGCATGTAGCTGCGACTTAAATGTCAGAGTGTCACAGATGTCAGAGAAGTTCCCAGACTTCTGTTGCCCACACATGAATGTAAAGGCCCTCAAACCTAGTGAGTTCAAGATATATAGATCTGGAATAGAAAAAAGGTGAACCTCAAAATGTCAACAATGGAGCTCTGGTAGACAAGCAGCAGGTCTACAAAAGGTGCTCCCTGTTTGTACACCTGCTTTTTGCCTTGTCCTGCTGCCTGCAGATGAAATCACAGTGACTAACCTCTTCTACTTCACTGGGTGTGCAAAAGCATTTCGATGGCAATTCTACCAAAAACTGCTGTTTATTTTTCCAGTCTCTTCAATTACATTTCACTAAACTCTAATTCAGGGCAAAATGTTGGCAACGCTGTTTGCCAGCTCTTTGTTTTGGCAAGATTAGCGTGTACATTGATGACTGACTTATGGTAATGAGGTTTAGCAGAAAACTGAACTGCGTGTGACAAACATGAGAGCAAAGATCATTTTCATGCCTCCCTCTCAATGTCTTGCTACCTGTTCTATTTCTAAATCAAGATGTTGTTTAAGAGTAAGAAATCCCTAATTGTTCATTACCAAGTCAAATCATGGCCTCCTTTATGGGTCATTTAGTCAGGAAAAGCGATCTGCCTCACAGTATCGCCAACATGTGCAACCTCCCACTGTGAAAATTACTTGATTGATTGTGGAAGTGTCTCTACATTTACCTCTGATTACTCCTCACAGGGTAAAGCAAGACAAAAACAAATCCAATAGAAAACATTCACCTGAATGAAACTGCTATTTGAGATAATACATTTTAAATGCATCACATTTAAGGTCTATCTACTTTAGAATCAAATCATATCTATTTCTTTAGTGGACTTCTACAGCGACACCCATTGGTTCCAGGATATGACACAAGAGAATTGACTTAGTGATTGTGATGCACACATGCTGATAAATTGAGACACTGAGACAATAACATGAGATACAGAGAATACTGATGCCACACTGTCGGTGGAGATCCGTTCAGAACCAAGTAGAAATCAAGGCAGAATATTTTAGGGGTGGGGGAAAAAAATTGATATTATCACAATATTTTTTTGTGGCAATATCGTATATACGTATTGTATATAATCAGTTCCCCTTTTTCAATCCACTAGATACATTTTGCTGCTGCAAAAGTGAGATGAACAGACTGAAAACTTTATCTTATTAGATAAAACAGATGTTGACAAAGTTTTCATTTGGGTCATTATTTGCAGTTGAAAACAGGTAGTAAATCACAATATATCTTAATATATTTTATCGCAACATGTTTAAAATTGCAATATTATTGTATTGTGATAGTATCATTTTGGGGAGCCTCTGGTGATATCCAGTCCTAGCATACTTGCATTTTGATTTATTGGTTACTTTCTATAGATTGTATACAATTGACATAGCCACCGTAACGTCACTCACTGGTTTATTGACTCCCATTTTGCAGCCTCAAATTTGGCATTTGGTTGTCGCCATCTTTGTTTGTTTTTTGGGGTTTTTCTTTTGGAAACTTTACATCTCTATATGAATGTAAATGGGTGACTTAAAAAACAATTTACTAATATGGTATTATATCTACTCTGTTTATTGTAGCGTGTGAAGAATCAGATCACTAAACCAGACAATGATGAGAATTAAATCATTTATTCATTTTACTAAACAGGCGGTTAGGAAGCAAGTCAAGCAAAGCAGGGAGTATGTTCCCAGTCAAATAACATTATAAAACCTTGTCAACCTTATTTATAAAATTGTAGGGATGCACAATAATATCGGTATGTCATCAGAATCAGTCGAAATTGACTTTCAAATGTGTATGCTTGTGTTAAACACAGATCTCAAACCAGGCTACTAATCAAAAACCCATTCAAAAAACCCACTGACTTCAAGACGAGGGAGCTGGAAGTGCAAACATGCTAACTCCTGCAGCACTCTATTATTGGAGAAGTCCAGAGATCTTAGATTTTCATTACCAACACCTGCTTCTCTGGATTATTGTCAATACAGCAAATAACTTGAATACCTTGAAACAGTGGCATAATTTCATCAGCTAATTAAAGAGAGTCCTGCAGGAGAGCTGAAGAACTCTTTTTGGCTGCTCGAAGGTTTAGCAGCGACTATTTTAGACACACCAACATAATGTTGGACAAATTTAAAGATGCCCTGTGGAGGTTTCTTCTAAACAAACACTGTTTATATCCTTGAGGTCTAATAAACATGTTGAATGCATTTTCTTGATTATAAAACATTTAAAAAGCCAATTTTCTTAGCACCATCTTTTCTTCCCTACCGTCTATGGATTTAAGACCAAACCTCACAATCTGTGAAATTTAGAAGGACGACATGCTAAACGTCTTATTGCTTCTCCAGGTTTGACTTCAGGTTGCCCTTTAATTTGATCAACTCTGACAGAAACACGACACAGTATCCCCAAGCAGGGCATGTTAAAAAGAAGATCCGTCTGATCCTTTCTCTCTTCCGTGATTTACTGTGAGGACTGCATACATGTCATGAACCCACAGAAAGCTGCATTCTGGCAGGTACATTCTTTAACAGTTTGATGGTAGTTAATTGATGTCATTATGTCACTGTGTGGTTCTTCATTTCAAGCACTTGATCATGTTACCAGAGCAGAGTTTAGTCAAAATTGGCCTCAAATTAATTTGAACATCTGACAAAACTCAGTTTTCTCACTGCAGCACTGAGTAGTATGACATGGCAAATTTTCAGTCTCTCTTCATCATCATTTCTCATGATCCTGTGCTGAAATTAAATTGCTTGCCTGTAGTTCAAACGCAAGAACAAACATTCACAGTACTGTAACCTAAGTGGGCCATTACAGGGATTTATGAGCCTTTGCAACCTGCTCTATACTTTCATTATTAACAAAATCTTAACAACTGCCATGCATATTTAAAATACTTGCAAGATTTCTTTGGTTGCTTAGTCGCAGAAAAAAACAAAAACGTGGAACTCTATCAGGAGCTGCACTTTATCAAAAGAAATTAAAACTTGTATGGCTGGACCATGTGGGAAATTAATTTGGAAGGACAGACACAGGAAGTGGCCACGCTCAGCAGTCAGACAGGAGTCACATTACAAACCAATCACAGCCGAAAGATATCTTTCCCTTCTTCTGTAAATATTCAGTCTGATGAAAACCGGAAAGTTGGTCGTGTTAGTGCAGGGCTACCCAGAGCTTTACATCTGCCCCACAGATGATAGGCCTACACACTTATAAACAGCTCCTGGAAGAAGATCAGCTCTGCACTCAGGATTTCAGATAAATAGGCTATACGATGCTTGTTGACGTTGATTAGCAACCTGAGACGCAACCTGCTGCTGAACTTTTGAAAGCTGGCACAATAAAAGGCACAAGAGCAACGCCCAGCATCCGACCTCGCGATTTGCTGGTGGTTCAAGATGCAGCATGTGTACGGTCCCTAATTTCCAGGGCTGGTACCTGCGGTTATTCCACAGGCTAGTTAATAACATGTCAGGCAGGAAATCCAAAGTGTGGGATCATTTTGAGAAGGTGAAGGACGAACCCAAGGTGATATGTAAACTCATCTTCATTGGTCGACTACAAACATGACGTATCATCTGAAACATGGAAGTAGCTACATGCCCATTAGCCCACAGCGTCATTAACAGGCAGCTCGCTCAGTGTGTGACGTGCACTTGTAGATAAAATATAGGCCTATATTAATGAAGGTTCATTAGTACAGTTTTGTATTTCTCTGTAATGTAGCACAGTGTTAACAATGTTATTGATACTATTCTTTCTCACACCTTCAACTCAAACCATTGTGTTGCCCCGCCCAAAATATATCATTTAATAATTACATTAATATTGTAAACATGCAGGCGACTAGTCGACTAATGGCCCTAAATGACGACTGATGATCGACTAGGAAAATTCTTAGTTGGGGCGACCCTACAAAAATTCCATTCTAACTTTGAGCGTACTGTAATTCACATGGTCTGAAAAAAGGCATCAGAAAATCTAGCCCATTACCAGAGACTTTGGCACATCACAGGTCATTTTAGAGAGAGAGAATGTTGCTTTTGGCTGTTTTACAAATGTTGCGCATGCATGTTCATTCGGTGAAAGCCTGATTCAATGGCAGAGATCCTGCAGAGAAAGTGTCTATTTCAGCACTGGCACCCAGGGCCATGGCACCAAATTCTGGGCCCTATACATCCGCAGTCTGTGCTCTTTTAAATAGTTTTAAACAAATAATTGACACAACAACTGGACCCAGTGATTCTGACTGATTTATGTCAAACAATGCAAATAAGCTCCAAGCTTGAGTCCTGGCAGTCTTACTGCCTTCGATCTAAACAACTGCTGATATTAGCTAAACCATTCTTAAACAGTGTTCGCTGTGCTTACCTTTCTTTTGGAAAAACAAATTCAAACGCTCTTATCCCCCAGTTTGCTTTTTTCCTTTTCTTTTCCTTCTTTTCCTTTTTTGGAACCTGGTTTTCCTTTCTTGAGGGAAGACATGACAGTTTACGATGGTGCTCCAGCAGCATAAGCAGTGACTCACTGGGCTCCAGCTGTGTTTAAAGATGAATCCTGGTGCAGGGGCCAACTAAACCATTTTTTGTTTTTTTGGTGAGAGGGGCCTCAGAGAGCCTCCAGAACTTATTCATACAAAGTTCAGTCTTTCAACCAATTTATTCAGCAAATTTTAATTTAGTTCTGGCACTTATTACTAAGAAATAAAATACTGCAAACACAACCAAACTTACATTCCAGGCAAAAAAACAACTCAGTCACTTAGGGTTTTGCTAAAAGGGAAAGAAATAGCCCGTTGATCTATCTATCTATCTCTCTCTCTCTCTCTCTCTCTCTATATATATATATATATATATATATACAGATAGATAGATATGCATATATATACACATATATATATATATATATATATATATATATATATATATATACATATATATATATATATATATATATGTATGTATATATCTAGTTGTGTGAAGTAGTTTGTGGTGAATTTTATTTTGTTAAACTATCACTCTGAGTTACTGTTGTTTACAAACTAAAGAAATGTTTTTGTTTAGTTTTTACTGAATATTTAAAGGCAAACTGTTAGGTTGACATTTAGAACTATATCACTTATCTTGCTGCAATTCTATGTTCTTAAATTAAGAATTTTTTTTGTTTGTTGACTAATTTGTCACATCATCAAGAATATTGTTATTGTGAAAATACCCTGAAGCATCGTGATATTATTTTAGAGCCATATCGCCCACCTCTGTTTCAAAGATAGACAAAAAATGTTGCTAATAATTTAGCCTTCTACTAACCAGAGCTAAAGCCTCACACCTGCAGCTTCATGTTCATGTTTACGTGGCTAACATTAGTTAGAGCCTCAAATCACCGTGTGTCCTCTATAGCACTCCCCACTGCTACAGACCACCTCGCTGGGAGGAGAGTGGCTTCGGAGACAGACCCCAGGTCAACATTCACAGCAACCTGAATCCAGCTCCAATCCAACCCCAGCTCCGGGACACTGAACTGGACAGCCCTGATTCCCTACTGGGTCAGTAAACTTTCTGTTGCTGCTGTTACACAGATTAGACCTGGTGCTGCCACTGGCCACCAGTACGCTGTGACATCCGGCACTGGAACTGTTGCCTTCTCTCATCCTGGGTACAACTGGTGAATGGACTGCACTTGTATAGTGCTTTTCTAGTCTTTCGTCCACTCAAAGCGCTTTGACACCACAGGTCACATTCACACACATAGTCACACACTGTTGGCCGAGGCTACCATACAAGGTGTCACCTGCTCCTCAGTAACCATTCACATGCACTCACACACCGATGGAACAGCCACCAGGATCAATTTGGGGTTCAGTATCTTGCTCAAGGATACTTCCACATGTGGAAGCAGCTGGGGATCAAACCACCAGTCTTCCAATTGATGGACAATGTGCTCTACCTCTGAGCCACAGCCGCCCAGGTAAGCAGCCCACAGCAGTGTGAAGCAAGGTGGAGGGACCATGGGGTGGCAAGCTAGCTAATTCTTGTCTCATTTGTGGTTGGTCTGATAAACAGGGAAAGCACAGCACAAAGAGGGGCTGAGAGAATGTGATGCAGGCAACTCTACAATGAAGTCAGATTAAATAAATCAATCCATTGGAAACACTGGGTTACTGTATGAAGCATGCATATGCCTGTGGTTGTCTGAAGGGAGGGGCTTAGGACAGACAGCAGAGAGCTGCAGGAGGAGGGTGTATTTCCATATTCCCTTTTTTTTTTTTTGGCCTTTCTAGATTTCTGCCTACCCCAGCTGTAAGGTTCCAGATGAAGTTAATCACCTCAAACGCTTAATCACTTAATAGATTGAAAAAAATGCAGTCCAAATGTTGTATTTGCATTTCTAGTGAGAATGGAGTCAGCCAATGAGTCCAAAAACGATACAAAAACCTGCCTCTTGTCATTGGAAAGCTGGCACTTTCCATGTTCACACCTTGAACTGAGCAAACAGCCTTTCATATCTATAAAAGTCAGTGAAATCAATTAAACGGTTGTCACTGCATAATTTGATTTTATTTGTCACATTATTGGTCTGCAGATGTTTCATGTTGACATTTTTCCATCCTTTTTTCATGTTACATGCTGACAGATGAACCAAAGACACCAATGGAAACATCCAACTTAAAACATCTTTAAAGGCAGCAGTTGCCAGAGTAGCTATGTTGTATTTAATGGGCCAATTCTGTTTTGATGTTCTTTTGTTGGTGTTTTTTTTATTCATTCTTTTACTCCTACAGATAACAAGCCAAACTGTAGATAATGTGGTGTCACATATTTTCAGTACAGCTACGATGGTATTTGCCAGCAGAACTTTTTTTTTTTCTCCAGCTGTCTAAGGCATCAGCGGTAAATGTCAGCCTTTGGTGTCAGCCCCTCAGAATCAAAGAGAAAAAAAAAATCTTTTTAGACGAACTATTTTGCACTGATGTTCAACAATCATGCAGAGAGAAATCCATCGCAGAAGAGGCAGAAGAAGAGAGACCAATTTCTCAACCAACACACGCCATGACAGTCACGATCGCTATCATGATCAAAGACAGACTCCAGTGTTTACAAAGTGCTCAGTAAAACAGATATATTTATGCCAGCGTATGTCCACCTTTGATTGAAAGCAACAAGCGATCCCCCCCAGTCTCTGGAGATTTCAGAATGCATCTGGCAAACGCAGAAAATCATTAAATGAAATGGAACTAGACAAAGCAGGAGGAGTGAGATCCTGATCAGTAAATTGGAGTAAATTCTTCTTTTATGGTTTCTTTACCTCTTGAAGGCATAAACTGAGAATTAATGACGCTGAATGCAGCATTCAAACGAGCCTTAAATGGTACTGTGATGACTCACCTCTTGCTGTAGATCCTTGATGATTTTGGTTTTTTTCTCCATCTCCACTTTGAGAAATTTGATCTGAAGACAGAGAAGAGAAAAGAGAGATGATCGAACTGAATGCCCTGCATCATTGTTTGTTTGTTTTCCATTCAGTGAACATATTTAATGAAGGTGATGGATGCTGAGCGTGCCCGTTTAAGCAGTATATGTGAAATTAAGTGCGCTGAGTGAAAGCGATTATGACAATAAACACAAAGCAGCATCAGTATGTGATGTACTGCCTTGCAATGTGAAAGGACAAGGCAGGCAGTATTCTGTATGTTGTGGTATTATCAAGGAATCTCAGGTTAATTCCAAAGCTAACAATGCCTTATTCTGTCCGCATGTCTGTGGCACTCACCCCATGCTCATATGTCACTACTGTAGAATAAATCTTTGAAAACAGATGTTTAGTTTAGAGTAATAAACATTACAGAGGTATTTTCAGAAGACTAATTTTAGCCGTGGATTAATACACATTTGGTGCCCTATATCCAGTTTACAGCAGCAGGACAGTGTACTGCATTAGTCCTGTCGTGCACCTCTCCAGGACGACACATCGCAGTGACGCAGACATCCAGGCTATTTTTGTGAGCTGAAACCATTTCCCTCAGTGGAAACAAAGCTTTTATTTACTTTATTTCACAGATAAGAAACAATAAATTGTGAAGACAATAAAGCCTCCGCAAAATAGCATTTTAAGTCTTGTGTGTGATTTATCCTGGCTTCACATGAGCAGAGGAAATCTCCGCTAGTCGCTAGGCTAACTTGAATAATGTAAAATGCCATAGGCTTGTGCTAGTAACGTTAGCATGTTGTATTTGTGTGGAAAACGTGTTAAGTATAAGACAGTTGTTTTGTCAGTAATCCTTGAGTTGTAGTTTTGTGACGTTACCTTTGTCAAATGTTGCTGTTGTCCCTGGTTTCATATGAGTAGAAAGTCTGCGCTGTGCTGAGCAGTTTGTTACCACCACTCGCTCACATAGTTAACATGTCACTACAATCTGGAACATTCCCAAAGGCCTTGAAAACTGCGGTCATAAAGCCTCTCCTAAAGAAGAGCAGTCTTGATGCCACAGTACTGAACAACTACCGGCCCATTTCAAATCTGCCGTTTTTAGGCAAAGTCCTTGAGAAAGTTGTTTACCAACAGCTTACTGACTTTCTCCTAATGAACAACTCCTTTGATGTTTTCCAGTCAGGTTTTAGACCCCATCACAGCACTGAGACCGCTCTTATTAAGGTGACAAATGACATCCGCCTGAACACTGACGCAGGCAAAGTCTCAGTTTTAGTCCTGCTAGATCTGAGTGCTGCTTTTGACATTGTCGATCATGAGATCCTTTCACAGAGACTAGAGGACTGGGTGGGCATCTCTGGCACTGCCCTAAATTGGCTGAAGTCCTATCTAGAAGACAGGAAGTACTTTGCTGAAATTGGTAACTGTGTCTCAGACCACAGTTACCAATTTCAACAAAGTACTTCCTGTCTTCTAGATAGGAAGTACTTTGTTGAAATTGGTAACTGTGTCTCAGACCACATGGCCTTGACCTGTGGGGTGCCCCAAGGGTCAATCCTGGGACCCCTTCTGTTCAATCTCTACATGCTGCCTTTAGGCCAGTTAATACAAAGTAATAATGTGTCCTACCACAATTATGCAGACGACACTCAGATCTATGTCTCACTGACAGCAGGTGAATATGGACCAGTGGATTCACTCTGTCACTGCATCCAACAGGTCAGTGTGTGGATGCAAAACAACTTTCTCCAGCTAAATTCAGACAAGACTGAAGTCATCGTATTTGGTCCACAGAAACAAAGAGAAAGTGTCAGCAGTCACCTCCAGTCTCTCTCTCTAAAACCTACAAATCAGGTTAGAAATCTCGGGGTAATAATGGACTCAGACTTGAACTTTAACAGCCACATCAAATCAATAACATCAGCAGCTTTTTACCATCTAAAAAACATTGCCAAAATCAAAGGTATAGTGTCTAAACCTGACTTGGAGAGACTTATCCATGCATTTGTCTCTAGTAGGTTAGACTACTGTAACGGCTTGCTCACTGGCCTCTCCAAACGGGCCATAAGACAGCTGCAGTACATCCAGAATGCTGCTGCTCAGGTCCTGACCAGAACCAGGAAGTACGAGCACATTAGTCCTGTGCTCAGGTCTCTACACTGGCTTCCTGTGGCTCAGAGAATAGACTTTAAAGCAGCTCTACTTGTGTACAAGTCTCTCCACGGCCTAGCACCAAAGTACATCTCTGACATGTTAGTGCCATATGAACCATCTCGGACTCTGAGGACCTCAGGGACCGGCCTTGTGCTGGTGCCCAGAGTCAGGACTAAACATGGGGAATCAGGATTCCAGTTTTATGCAGCTAAAATCTGGAACAGTCTTTCTGAAGATGTGAGACAGGCCTCTACTCTGACAATGTTCAAATCTAGGCTCAAAACAGCTCTATTTCACTGTGCATATGACTGAAAGGATCTTATCTGCACTCTTTTCTTTTAAAGTTCATTTTATAATGATTATTTATGTTTTTATTTTGTATTGTATTTTGTTTGCCTTGCCTTGCTAGCCACTAGGCTAATTTATACAATGTAAAATGCCATAAGCTTGTGCTAATAACATTAGCATGTTGGGTTTGTGAGGAAAACGTGTCCAGCAAAAGACAAGTGCTTGTCTGTGAATGGTGCGAGTTATAGTGAAGCTGATTTGTGTAACTGTGTTTGAAACTGATGCTATTAAGCCATGTTTAGTCTGTGTTTAATGTGTGCTTTGAATCAACTCAACAGCACTTCACAGAAACCCTTCCGCCAACTAGTGTTGTGGAGGTGTAACTGCAGTGACACAGACACACCAGCACACAAGTATAAATGCTCACAATGGCATAGGCCACGTGTGTGGGCTATGGTGTAGGCTCTGCATTTAGCTAGGCACAAGTATAAATCTGCTTTTAGCATTAGGGTTAGCACTTCCGGTTCTGTCGTCTTAAAGTCAATGTTTTTTTGTTTTTGTTTTTTGTTTTAGGTTTTTGGTTAAATGCCTGAAATAAGGTCTGTGGTTAAAACAGATGCATTTCACGTCATCCAGCTGATTTTCGCTGGCTGTAGGGCTGCAGATTGTACTTCGGCATTTTTTTAAGCCTACCACATCAGACACAAAGAATATAGACGCAGACCAAGAGAGAGCCAGCCCCCAGAATCTGTGGAAAGGAAGTGGGCGCCATACTGGTTCCTGTACTGTAAAAACGGAGTGTTGTCTGTTTCAACTATGTTGTCTATGTCTTGCCTCAAATGTGTTTAGAAACATGTTTTAGCTCTATTTTTTACTGTAATACCAGATTGTTTGTTACTAGCTGGCCGCCACATTGTTTCCTGTGGAAAGTCAGTCAAGCCTGCATCACGCCACCCACCAGAGGGAGCGTTACTGGGCCGGCCAGGTGCAGTGCATTCTGTCAGTTGTAGGTTTTCTACCTCCTGAGCAACAGCAAATGCCACAGCCCCGTTTCTCTGTTTATAGCACAAAGTTCAAAGTATTTTCATCTTTCTACTGCAGAGACAGCCAGGTTTTATGAAAGTACCATCTTTTCAGCAGTGAAATACTTCTTATACTTCCAAGTCGACCTACAAAGAAACTTCACCCCTGCAGCACTGTGCTGCACAGAGAATTAAGCTACTTATTAATCTGCCTTGGATAAACACAACATTTGTTTGTGATATTGATTCATTGTTGGTTTTGGTCTGACGAAAGGAAAAGTAGAATATCACCAGACTTTTCATTTAAGCAATATGACTTATCTTGATATATATGTACCATGTTGTACACAAGCAAAACAGCACCACCGACCCCACCACCACCACCACTTTTTTTTTAAATTCAAAGTCACATCTTTTTCATCTTCTACCGAGGCACCCTGGGGAAGTTTAAACTAGACCACACCGGTTGACTCACATCCCCAAGCAGAACGCATGACAACATCAAAGGTCATGTTCAGTCACTGCAGTCACTGCCCTCGAGAACAGTAAAAAAAAAAAAAAATATGCACAGAAACATATAAAACAAAAAGAAAGAACCTCCTTTGCTAATTAGTAATTGAATATAAGGATAAATTAACGCAGCCTCAGTGCATTAACAAAGACATGCTTGTGATTTTGCCAGTGCGAGTGGCAAAAACAGTGTTAGCATTTGATTTATTGTCTTTCATTTCACCAGTTTAAGCAGTGCTGGTAAGTTTACGCTGAGGGACTATATTGAGGCGTCTACCATAAATGAACACGGTTCCTTATAATCTGGCAGAAGCACAGAAACCCCTTTGCTGTAGTGAAATTTTAAAACACAGTTTTTCAGCTGGCCACAGATCAAGGCTTAAAGACTTTTTAACTCTGACAAAAAACCTCTGTCACATATTATATTTCTCTGGTGTCGCACAAAGTTAGTTTAGCATAACAAGTGTCCAGAAATGTTCCATCCGAGACTCTCTGATTGTGGCACATGTGATACACTGAGGCATTTACTCCTGCAGTGAGCGACTGCTTACTTTCCACTGTGTGCCTGATTTAATAGCCCATATGCTTATCATTTCGGAGTGATATCTTTGTTTATCGCAATCCTTTTATCATGAGCTCAGCATGTCTTGCTGGTGCAGGCCTGTGGCTTGTGTTTAGCAGCCAGACAGAGGTTCAGACACCAACTGCAGATGGCAAACTGCTGCCATGGGCTACTGTGTATTAAAAAGAATGAAATCTCTGTGTGTGAGAGAGATAGCTAGGCCAAGGTTTCCTCTTTCTTTCTGTTTTTCATTCTGAAAAGACGGTTTTTAAGCATCGTGCGTCCTTGAAAGAGGTCATCAAGATAGTGTGTAGGACAAAAAGGAAAAGATTCATGGGGCTGGTGACCTCATAACCGGTTTATTCCCCAGGGAACTGTAAACTAAGCCTCACCAGTTGACTCACATCCTGAGCAGGGCATGATAACATCAAGGTTCATGTTTGAGCCTTTCAGTCACCGCCACAGCCCCGAGGGAAGGTTAAAAAAAAACACATCCTGGTGCCGCATTTAGGTTTTTAGTTAAAAGGAGTAAAAAAAGAGGAGCAAAATTCCACCAGCATCTATATACTGCTTAGTTCAGTGTGCTGAATGCAGCTGCTGTTTTGATTATTAATGTGTTTTTAAGCCACAAATATCAGCTCGCTCTAACTCAATATGGATTTGAGGAAAATGAAGCGTAGCATGAACTAGCTGTTGGGCTATTGAGCTGGACTAAATGAAAAATGAATGGAAAGATAATTTTGTCTGAAATATAAATCATGTAGTGATGAAAATATTTGTACATTAATTAATTAGTCAATCAACAAAAAATGTTTCTAAAACAGTTTTAATAACAGATCAAGGGGCCTTCCAACGTTTTTGGGTTCAGGACCCCTTAGCCAAAAGAAAGACGGAGCAAGGACCCCAAAATACATAAACTGTATAAAGCCGTACTGCACATTATATTGGGCAGATGGTGGTTGTCATGCAGAGATTCATATTAGCGTCTGCTTCTGTCAGAGAGGAAACTTCACTTTCACCAAGATTAGTTGTTGCAACAGGCAAATTATGTTGGATTCATGTTAATGTGTATTTTTCAGACATATTTCAACTTTTGCAAAGGAAAAAAATATGCACACAATAATTTGGTGGCCCCCTGCAGTAACTCGGAGAACCCTCTAGGGCAGTGGTTCCTAACTGGTCCAGCCAAGGGGTCAAGATTTGTCCTTAGTCATTAGTTCAAGGTCCACACAGTTTAAAAATTGCAGCATCATACCTGTGTTTGGCCATGTCGTTGTGCTAGATTACTGTCTCTGTTAAGTAGCTATCTGTTATTCACTCTCTCAACGACAGGAAATGTTACTTCAAAATAGAAGCTCTGTGCCAGATATTCACTACACTTTAAAATAAAGTGTGTTTTTTACAAATCTGACACATTTGCGAGCCACCCCTCCCTAATCACCCTACTCAGACCTTTGCCCCCTTATTGCATGCTGTTGGTGGCTGCGTTTCCCCTTGATGCTGCCTGGCACCGTTACAGAATAACAGTGACTGGCCAAGTTTCGTGCCAATGTGAAAGAGTGGCTTTTTTTGCCGTTATCTGACACTGGAAGTCACTGACCAAGCGCCAGTATTTGACAACTTAAGAGTGAGACCGGGTTGGAAAACGCAGAGGATGGCCAAAGTAATTACTGTTCATCCTGAGGGTCAGTGAATATCTGTACCAAATTTTAAGCCAGTCCATTTAATAGGTTTTGAGATACAGTATTTAAGTCTGGATCAAAGTGTTAGACTGAACAGCCGCCCGAAGGACTGACATTGCCATCCAATGGGCCGCGTTAATGCGGCTATAAAAGGTCAAGCATTTGCTGGTTTCTGTGTATTTGCTTTATTATGTCACTGTTATTTACATATCTTTGGGGTTTTGGTTGCTGATTGGACAAAACAATCAATATGAAGATGCCAAATGACAGTTTCTAAACATTTTATTGGAAAAATAATTTTATCTCTATATTTTTTTAACACACTTTGGGCAGAAATAACCAACTGCACATCCAGAGCAGAAAAAATTCCTTATGCAGATAGTACATGAAGGCCAAAACACACCAGCGCCGTACGACGCGCGTCAAAGCAGCCGCCCCCATTATTTTCTATTTACAAACCCACAGCGGTGGCGGCTCGACACGCGTAGACGTGCCCCGCCGCGGCACTTTACGCTATTGTCCTGTTTTTCCAGCATCGCCGCCCTTGAAAAAGCGCTATTTTGTACGTCCCAGCTCCCGCAGACTGGAGTGTGCAATAGAAATCCGGTTGACGCCCTGCAGCGCAACGCTTTTTGTGTGTGTTGGGGGCGGCACTTGACTCGCGTCAATGACGCCGCCGTCATATGACGCCTCAGGTGTGTTTTGGCCTTTAGATAGAGATTAGCTTCAATCTCACTGCACATACCTTTCGACAGAATTAACTACTTTTTTGACTTCTGCTTCGTTTGTGCTTTGGGGAATTTCTTCACAATAGAAGCTGCAAAAAATATTTAGCATTTTTACAGGCAGGATACCTTTGTCATTTTCAATGTTGATTCTTTTTGGGGGGGCTTTAGCTCTATTTTCTGACTCAATTTTAAGTGGACATGAGGACTCCAAACCAGACACAATATTTTATCGTATTGTTGAACGTGTGTGGCATTTGCATGCTACAGAGGTGGTTCTTTTTATCTTGAATCTCAGTGGGGTGATAAATACCATTTAACAGAACATAAATGTCAAACCTGAATTATAAAACCCTGCGACCGGGATTTGTCACTCTTCGTAGGAAAATGGCAAGAATGTCACTTGAAATGTTACTCCACTGTTTATCTCAGATTATTTGATTGTTGATTGTCGTGTCACAGCGCTCATCAGACCTTGGGACTGTGCAGCAGAAGCTGAGAGTATTACAGGAAAAGCTTTTCATTAGCATATATTTCTCAATCTTAGAAAAACTCTGGGGCTACTGTAGCTGTCAGTGCAGCCACACAGGCTTCATGCTGATTCATTGATACAGAGTTTGGTTGCAGAACAAGAGGTGGTCTCTCTGAATAATATGAGAATACAAATGTGGGAAAATACAGTCAGATACAGCAGTTACAGCTGTTTGGGTAAAGAGGCTGCCGGAGGTCATGGAGTGGAGTTTATACAACAGGTTATTTCAAATGTTTGTCCGCTAAAAAGGTACCATTTTGATGCAAAGGTACATTTTACAGAGCAGTGCCTTAAAAAACAGTTTATTTTCTTGGGTTTTATTTGTATTAATTTGCAGTTTCATCAGCTTTCATCACAGCAGCGACTTGTCTCCCTGGGCTCCACGCAGTCAAATAAGGACAGATATTTAATTACAAATTAATATTTGTGGCTTACAAGAGTTTTAGATATGTGAGATGAATAGTAAGGGGTGTAAGAAAAATGTAGATGCACTTGAGTATAGCCAGATTTTGTGATTCTGTATCGATTCTCAAAAACATGATCAATTTTTAATTGTTTACCTTTTTTATTTTTTGAATTTGTTTACCAAACAAATCATGCAGGCACTTTTATGTTTTTTTATTTTCATACACCAGAGGCCTATACTACGAGTTAGCGAGGTAACTTCAGGGTTTCTTTCAGTCCTACGAAGCTGGTTCTCTTTTTACTGGGATAAATCACTGTGGCAACTGATGCTTAACAGCTAACCTGCTCTGGAGCATTCAGAGTATCGAATCACAGCCTGTCAACATCCCGACCTCTCACCAGTCATATCACTAAAGATAAAAAGTATCCATGGACAAAAGTCTCAAGTCTCAGGTCAAAAAGAGGAGCCTATATATTGTTCAGCAGAATCATTTTATTGTTTCAGGGCTCTACTTCCACTGGTTTTAAAACAGCGCTCCTAACAAACAGAGATCGTTCACACACTAAACACATGATTTTAACTTGTGCAAAGTTTACTTTAGTCTGCAGTGATAGTGTTGCTATTTTACACTCTGATTCCATCACTGCAGCTCAAAATAGACCATGAGACACCTGTGTGATGAGAACTAAAAAAACAAGATAATTTTATTAGAAAAATAATCCTCACACTGTTAATTGGCTCTCGTTATTATAAATACAACATTTTGGTCAGATAGACCGCATCACTCATTAAATAGGCTAGTTTTCCACTCTTTACTTCAGTAGCAGAAACAGTCTAGTGTTACTTTAAAGTGTTTTATGCGACATATTTAGAGTAGTTTTATCATCTTCCAACTAAATAGCAAAAAATATAGCCTGCTATATACTAATGTCACATATAGCATGGTGAAACTTGCATGTAATTTAAGTCATGGTCAACTCTGCGTTTTCCGTTCGTATCGTTTACATCCTGTTACTGATATTTTACTGTCTCGCAGTCTCAGACACTTTCTGTACCATTTCATCTCATATAATATGAAGCAGCCTACTTCATCCGTGGCTCTGATGATGTCGCTCGTAATTAACACACCCACTTCTTTCACATACACACACTTGTGGCTGGATAGGAAAACAAAGAGTTGAATGAACTAGTTGATAACCAGCTTTGTACTACCGGTTATCCAGATGGCCAATGTTAGGGTTAGTCTAGTCTCGCTCACCAGACCTTTCTCAAGAAAAGAAAGGTCTGGCTGGGCCGACTCTCACTTTAAGATTGGAGAAAAAAACGCCCCGGCTGCTTGTATTTCTTTCAACCAATCACAATCGTTGTGGGCGGTGCCACAGCAACGGTGCGCTTGCAAAAATATTGCCAGGGGGAAACAGGTTTTGGTGTAACATGCCCACAAAAATATCGCCTACAGGACGCGAACCATGGCAGAAAAATGGCTACATCCCCGCAAGATCAAACACTGCAAAAGTTAGTAAAGGACGTGTTGAAAACGGTTGAAAACTGCTACACAACCGGAGGTGGTAGGGCGGGACTTCAGCGGGTGGCTCGTTCCGCCCAGTGAGAGGCTGATCTATGCAGCAAATTTCCACCTACTCAGACTAGGGTTAGTCAAATCAGCTATTAAAAATAATATCCTGGGTAAGTTGAACTGACTTCCTAGAACAGGCTTCTGGGGCTCTGAAGCTACATGAGGCTCTTTTGCCCATTACAAGTGGCCCCCTACGGCCCTGACAAAAAAATGATATGAACAAGAGTTTTTTTTTTTTTTTTTTTTTTTTTTTTTTTTAAATTTAGATTATCACCGTTGTAGGTCTTACGTGATTCTTATATTCTCCAATTGTAAAAATTGGTAACCTATTCACCGAATTTAAAATTTAAAAAAAAAAAAAAAAGTTTTAACATCTGGTCAACTAAAATGTGGATCGTGTGTCTACTGCCTTCATATTATGAAAGTTTTTCCAAAATTAGATTAAAAATTCATCTAACACCTTGCTTACAGTATCGCAACAGATCATAGATCAATAGATCACATGATGACACAATGGGATGTGGATGTATTCTTTGTGTGATACTGTCAAGTAACTCAATCCACTTGCCTCAGTGTCCCTGGTACGGACAGCAAAGGACCAGTCCAGCAGACGTACCTCAGCTAATTAAAAGGTTAAAGTGCTTTTAATCAGCTGTGGTCTTTGTAAGTTGAACTACAGTCACTAATTAATTCTTTTTGTCATAATTACTACAGTGAGCAAAGGTAATATTTCCTGTTGACACTGAATGCCTCTTCCCATTTGCTTTGTAAAACAGTCAATATGCTGTGACCATGAAAAATGTTGGTCAGGGAGGACACAGTGGTAATTTAATTTGATTCATTTGTTTCAGCTCGAGCCTTGTACAGAGACACACGGCTTTCAAACTCATCTTATTATATTCCACTTTGCCATTTAGTTGGAATTACTCTTTTGAACGAGTCATACACATTTTGCAACCTAACTACGTATACTTTGTACAATTATGAGCAGAGTATCATCTGCATACATAATATTTAAACGTACAACATGACATTATTCTGCCGCTGCACAATCAAAACAATAACAAAAGGTGGGGCAGTGTTGTCTTTAAGGTCAGTTTGTCCAAGTTAGGATTCCTTTAGTGTTTTTAGGCTTTACAATCTTATGGCAAATGAACACCGGCCTCCAGGTGATAGTCGTAGGTTGCTGGACCCATCCACCATCCCTCCCACCTGCCCTAGTCAGACTTTCACCCCCTTAACCAACGTTGTTGTCCCATCGCAATTCCCGATGATGCCGCTGGGCACAGTTAGACAACCAGCCGTGTATCACGCTGACGTGAAAGGACGGCTTTTCTCGTCAGTGTCTGGTGCCAGAAGTCACTGACCAAGCGCCAGTATTAGACAACTTCAGAGTGAGACCAGGTTGATTAAACCGCTAAAAACACTGGATAAAGCAGTTTCATGAAAACAAACAAACAAGTGTTTCTCCTGCTTACTTTTGCTGAGCTTATTTCCCAGATAACGTTGGATCCAGACGTCTGATGACTTAAATCCCTACTGTTAAAAGGTCATTTTAAAAAGCGACCAAGATCTACAAACTGTATTGTAAAACTTGGCTTAAAACTGGACAAAAGGTCAAGTTATGACACATTCTGTCAGATAACGTAAAGGGGATATGATGCCACTGACAGTGACCAATTGGCATGGACCATGTCCCTTATTAAAATTAAAGATTTTTTTTCTGGGTTTGAACATTGTTGGAAACGTTTGGGAGAATACAACTACACAATGTAAGAAAATATACAACACTGGTCTAGTAGTTTTTGAATGTTTTAGTGCAGAAATTTTTACATACTAAAGCCATAGTTTTACCAATCATTATATCTGAAATAACTGGAGTTGAAACAATTAGCTGATCAACTGATTTGTTGCTCAACAGAAACCTAATCTGTGACTGTTTTAATAACCAAATGATGCTTTCTCGTTGTCATATTAGCCATAAAGTAAAAATGCAAAACATTGACTTATTAAAGCTCTTTAAATGTGCTGATGTGCGTGTTTTCTTTAAACGTAATATCTTTGGGTTTTGGGCATTTTTTCATAAAAACATAAGCACCGTGTGCTCTGGGAAATTGTGTTGCGTATTTTTCACTATTTTCTGAGATAATATAAAGCTAGTGGTTAATTGAATTTATTCACCAGAAAGTGTTTAAGATACCAGTGTGGAATTTAATTAGGAGCAAGGTGAAAGTCTATTGGGGCAGTGTAGCTGGGCAGATTGAAAGGTGGATACTGTAGATGGAGAGATGGATGGATAGATAAGTAAATGTTCTTAGGTTATAATGCCTTTGTCTCTTCTTATTAATTTTTGCGTGGGAGTTGGAGAGCGGACACAAAGCTTTCTCTTGCAATTTCTGAGAGTTTCAATTAAGCGGTGAGGCAAGGAGGCGAGTGAGCTGGCTGCTGGATAATGAGCGTGGATCACTGAGGGGCCTGTGTGACAGGTGACGGGGCTGGTTAGAGGAGACCGGATGTTGATGGTCAGGTCAGCTCTGTCTTACCGTGGCCTGCTGCTTCTCTGCTCTCTCATTTGCCTCATCCAGCTGCTTCTGCAAGGCTGCCTGGAGGGACTTCATCTCCTCTCTGTCAAGTGAGAGGGAAGTGAGAAACACTCTGTTAGCACATCCTTCCTCACACTCTCAGAGGCATCCACCGATCTGCCACAGAATGGCTATCTTAAACACACCTCTGCTGAGAACAATTTTGCACAGACTAATTTGTGTAAAGCAATTTTCACTCAAGTATCTTTGGTTAACGTCTCTTGAAAAAAAGAAAAAATAGCAGCAGTTTTCATGGTGTCATCTGTTATACTGGAATAAATCAAGTTCCTGATGTAGAGCAGTTAGACAAATGTTCATAGAGGTTGTAAAAAACAAAAGCTGAATTAATATATATCAAAAAATGCTTAAGAGTAAACATTGATTTAATCACAAAGACCTTTGCATACATGAAATCTGCAATGATATAAAAGAAGTTTGGAAAAAAATGTGTTAAATAAGTACTGTGACTTCAAGTTTCACACATTCAAGAATCAAGAAGCACATTTTATTTGACACGTGATCTTTTAAATATCAAACTAGGATATCAACTAGAAATGCATTTTTCAATAATCCAAAAACAACACCCTTTACTATACAATTAGGGGGTGAGTAAGGAGGTATTAGTTGAATATTTGCAGCCAAACTGACTGTTGTTTAATAGTTCAAACACATTCAAGGCTGTACAGCGTGACATAAATGCTATGCAAAAAAACATTCTATGTGATGAATGAAATCGTAGCAACCCTCTGATAAAGCTTTGCACTGCATGTCTGTGAGACAGGGCCGCTTGTTTGTTGAAGGTTGGGGTTTGTCTGCTTGTTTATGTGTGAGGTGAACTGATAGCTCATTGTTATTCTATGTGGTAGTTGCAGTCTATTATGTGACGACGAGACAGCACATGGATGCAGGCGATAGATGTGTTTATAGAACTGTAATGCTGTGACGATACAGCCGCACAGGATATAACACAGACCTGTGGATGCAATGGGCAATTCAACCCGTGTTGAACTTGTTCATATGAGTCGGCTGTCACTCTGTCTCCGTAAAGAGAATCCATTCTGCAGTGTAGCTCATACACTTCACTAATAAGATGTTAGGTTTAACCTTACAGTTTGGAGAAGCAGGCGGGAGTCTAAGCAATCTACTGCTTTGAGAGGGGGTTTTAACCAACTTAGAAAAGTCCCACCTAAATAAAAAAAAAATAAATAAATGTCAGTGTAAGTGTATGCTATATTCAAAATATTTTCACTGCTTTACCTTAGTATCAGATGGTGATTTCCAGTGGGAGAATGAAACCGTTATATCACACTCTTCAAAGCCAGACTCCATAGAGAATTCAGCGATTTAACACTGCTGAACACAGGAGCTGCTGGTCTACTGCTGCCTCCATCAGTTTGTTTGTTTGTGTTATTGTGTGATGTTAGCATTTAAAAAGGTTAGTTTGGATTTACCAAAGTCACACAAAAACAAAAACTAACTAACTGATCAAAGCAGCAGCAGACCAGCAGCTCCTGTGTTCAGCAGTGTTAAATCGCTGAATTCTCTATGGAGTCTGGTGCCTTTGACGAAAACACAGATGGAAAAGTGAAGCTGTTCAGGCTTCTCTGACTGACCCACAGCAGGGGCGGCTGTGGCTCAGAGGTACAACGGGTGGTCCACAAATCGAAAGATCAGTGGTTCGATCCCTGGCTCCTCCAGTCCACATGTCAAAGTATCCTTGGCCAAGACACTGAACCCCAAATTGCTCCCGATGGCTGTTCCATTGGTGTGTGAATGGGAGTGAATGGTTACTGAGTAGCAGGTGGCACCTTGTATGGTAGCCTCGGCCACCAGTGTGTGAATGTGACATGTAGTGTATAAGAGTGGTCAGAAGAGAAAAGCATGATATCAGTGCTCTCAATATAGCGTAGACTGGGGTGGGTATATATAACTATATGACCTCCACAGCAGTACATTGCTTAGCATCTGTGTCAGACTCCTTGGGGCGTGCCGACTGACAACTACTGTATGTTATATACTGACCATTCAAAAATCTGAACTATCCCTTTAACACCAAGTTTTAAACTATATATATTGATGGACTTTGTAATAGCCCTAATGTTGCCTGGTTTAGGAGGTGCCGCACTCACCTCAGCACCCTTGCTTCCCTTGTCCATGCTATGTGCATAAATAATAATAATAATAATGATACTACTAATAATAATAAATAAAATAAATAAATAAAGATATTTAAAGTAAATAAAAGTCTACAATTTTTTCAGTAGGTGAATTTGAATAGTCTTAAACTACAATGGACTTACTTGATACTTTTATACTCGAGCTATAAATTTGTGGCTTGTGCTACAAAATATATAACCTCTGTAGCACCAGTGCTATGTGCATAAAAAGAAAACATATAGCCATGCATTCACACATTTACCCTGACTGACTTTTGTCACATTTTTTATTCTCTGGTGTCAAAACATTTGGATTTTCTTCAGTAAATTTTCTGTTAACAATATGACAATTATTCATTCATATTTAATGTTTCTCTGTTTGAATTTCACGGTCCAACTGCAGCCAATTTTTTCTTCAGATGTACGGCTGCTTATTCTGAAGATAATGTACAGTTTAACAAATGCACGCTAAGGCAAATATCATAAATGGAAAAGGTTACAGATTGTGGGTCAATGAGGAGCTGTATAATGAAAACAGTGAGGTATTCATTATGTGGTATTATGTAGTAACTTGTGGGCATTTGGAACGCTCCGCACAGATTTTATGCATGCTGTATGAAGACTGGTGCTGCATTCTTTATGCGTTTAACATAAATGTTAATGCATTGGTATGCAATGGGTATTTCAGTACCGTTTGATGCTCCTGCGCGCAGATAACAGCAATGCACACTGAATTATGAATCAAGTGGGCAAGTGATGTGGGTCAGTGGTTCCAAAAACGCTTGTAGAAATCACATCACAAGGCAGCCCAGATAAATTAGGTAACAGTCTGTTTACAGTTGCTGTGCATGGCTGTAAGTTTAAAAGTATCTGACGTGGTCGTAGTCAAGCGGCCAGTGTTTGTGCTGAAAACATTTCACTGCTCAATAGCCGCATACTCTTATATTTTATATGCCATTGGTCTTGTCTCTTGGCATAAGTTCAGTCTAGCAAACATTTTTCACAGCGACCAGCCAACCACCACTGCCTCGGCATTTCATTTATATTCTCATCTCCTGCATCCAAGACTGGGAAACACTTTGTACAAACAAGATCAAAACTGCTCAGACTGACAGAAAGTGGCACAGTAAATGCAAGATTGACATACCTTGAAAACACAGTGGTGAGCATATGATAAGATAAGACAGAACTTTTTTTTATCCCAAACAAAATTGCTGGGTGAGTACAAACAGGATGACAGCAGGTTGAATCACAGCTGAATTAATTGTTACTATTTTAAAATCTTAAAATGTTACAGTTTTACCGTCTGTATCTGGTCTGCTGGCAAACATTTTTGTTGCATTACAGTTTGTGGCAAAATTATTTTCAGAAAGCAATCAAATCGCTGTTAAGAGTTGTCAAAAATAAATGACTTACAATGAATCACCTGTCTGCACCCACCATGATGGAGTCAGCCAGTAATCACACTTGGCAGGTATGGAACTCCAAAGTTGGATTAATAACACTTTGAAAAAACTGCAGCTCACAAATGCTAGGTAGGCAACATTGAGCCAAGCTGCTGCTTTATGGTTTTTAGCTTGATGACATGTGAGAGCTGCCACGGACTGGTGATAGGCTATTGATTGGCTATCAAGATACTGCACACAGAAGGCTGGACTTCAATCAGGCTGACATTTCAGAGGGCATGAAGGCCACAAATGACTCCTAATCATTAAAAGTCTCATTACACACAGCATTAATCAGACAATCCTAACTGGTAAAGCACTTTAGGTAAACACTTTTCCAGCTCGCTTGCAAAAAGATAAAGCACTAAATCACAGATGCTAGATGGGCTTTTTTACAGGAAGGAGACAGGCGCATTATTTTCGAATATACAATAAGGATGGATTTATGATTGGATTATGCATTACCCACCTCCTCCTGTCTGTACTGCCATGTAAAAGCAAACAGGGCTGTTGCTGCCAGATGCGTACGGGAAACCCAATTTGTTCTACACATGTGCGTAGATGGTTGGGATCAGGCATTGACCTTGAATGGTTAGGGTCAGGATAGCCCACTGATCAAGGGAGAGGGCCTGAACAAACTGGGTTCCTGGTTCAGCAAAACATTTTTGCCGTTACAGAATTTTAAAGGGACAGTTCACCGCAAAATCAGAGCTACAAATTTTACATGTACTCCACCCATTTTCAACTGCTTATCCGAAGCAGGGTAACCAGGGGAGCAGGCTGAGCAAAGTATTTCACATACCCCTCCCTCCAGCAATGCTTTACAGCCCCGGGTCCCTGCCCTTGCCCACCGCCTTGCACACAATGCAACCAGCCCCGATGCCAGTCCCTGTGGGTGGTGGGCCCACAGGGCAGTGGCTCCATGTCACTCATTTGGGCTAAACCTGACCAGACCCCATGGCCCAAGGCCTGGCCACCAGACGCTCACTGGCGAGCTCTTCCCCCAGGTCTGGCTCCAGAGGGGGGCCCTCGTGTCCCCATACCTTGCAAGGTATTCCAGGTCCCGATTGCACCGTGTCATGGAACCGCTCTTAGTCTGGCACCTCACCTGGGACCACTTTGCCTTGGGAGACCCTACCAGGGACGATTAACCCCGGACAACACAACACAGCTCCCAGGATCACTGAGACATGCAAATCCATCCACCACGTCAAGGTGGAGATTCTTGTAGAGGTCTTACTAGTAGTGGTATTAACCAATCTAGATTGTTTGATGTGAGTTCCCAAGTGTTGGAGATATCGGTTGTAGAGATGTCTGCCTTCTCTCCAATATAATGGAACTAGATAAAACTCAGCAGCAACGTCTCCTTCCAGAAATCATGACCTAGTTACTCGAGATAATCCACAGACCTTGTTGTGAGCAGCTTCATGTAGGAACTATTTTCTTGCTAGTCAACTACACCCGCCAACCAAATCACTGTGCAGAAGGAAGCGTTCACCTACTGCTCGCTCACCTCATGTTACGGCTCAGTGGAAGAGAACACCATCAATGTCTACATCTCATGCTGACATGAGCACAAGCCTCTTGTCCATGAGCAGATGCACACTTCCTTCTGCACGGTGATATAGTTGGCAGGTTTAGCTCAGTAGAGAGAAAAAAGTTCTACCTGAAACTATTCACAACATCTGTGGATTATCTTCAATGACCAGGTAATCATTTCTGGAAAGAGACATTGCTGTTGATTTTTTCAAATATATTTTTTGTGCCTTTGATTACCACAAGCCACGTGCCATTTAGATCCACTATACTGGAGAAAAGGCAAACACCTCTATGGCCGATATCCTAGACGCTCCGCAAATCACCAAAACAAAACAGACGAGGAAAAATGGGTATTTTTGAGTTTGGGATGAACTGTCCCTTTAAGCTCTGTGATAGGATATTTCCTGGCGAAATGCAACCCGGAAGTTGCAGTTAGCGCCTACCCTGAGGTTTGATGTATCCAGGCTTTTAGTTTTGACTTTTTATCAAAGATTCAGATATTTTTGACACAGTTGTTATTCTTGTGTACTGATGATGTAACCGGGAGTTTCATGGCCATCCAAGCTGTGGAAGAGCTGCTGGTTTGAGTCATGCCACACTGTCCATGGCAAAAATGAATGGAACTTGGACTATGTATCTTTTTCAGCTACATAGAGAAAGATCTAAATCACAATTTTCATATGTATTATGTACAATTTAATGCTGACATAACACTTACTTTATGTTGATGATTGTAAACATCACATGTTCTCCTATTTAATTTATCAGCCATTACTGATTCTGGTTATCATAAATTTCGAACTTACATTTTTTAGTGACATGTGAGCAGCACAGCACTGTTGGTAAATCATGTCTAAGTCATCCAAAAATGCCTCACTTTACCTCTGTTTGTGGCTGAGCTCCAGAATCCTCTGCACATCCTTCTTGGCCACTGAGTCATCATTTTTCAGCGACTGAAAGAGAACAGGAGACACTCGAAATGAGAATTATTTCAAAGCAAATAGTTTTTCAAGGTTGCAAATTTTTTCCAGCAACAGTCAAAGGCTTCAGTTTTGACTGTGCGAGTCACAAAATGGAAGATACTGAAATGCAATGTAATAAGCATCACCACATAAAATTATTGAGGTGAATATTACTGAATGATGCAGCAGATGTAAAATGGTGTTGATGCCCCCAAAAAACGATAAAGCCTCCAAGAATCAGGTGATGAATGTCTTCTAAAGATTCTAACGAGGGTACAGATTGGGTTTCGCCAGCGCCAAAGCACCTGCCTGATGGGTAATTATGGATTAGTCAGATCTCTGATTGCCCTACAAGCCATCCGAGATATTTTTTATTTGTTATGAGCTGAAGAGAAATTTTCCAGACTTCTAAGAAAATGTGGACTCAAAGGGGGAGAAAGCTTCTTTTTAAATTGTGCTTGAAGGTGATATCTGTGGCAATTAACTCCACATTTCCATAAACCCGTCTCCTCCTGTCACAGAGGAGATGTTTCTCCCCCTTGCCAGTCCTTGAATTCATGTCATGTACATTAATGTTGAAGAGCAAGGATAGATAAAGGGCCTGACAACAGTATATTCATTACAGATGAGCTTAAGCTAAGATAAAACTGTGCTGTTGAAAAATAAAAGAGTCTGGAATTGTGTATTATTCACAAAATTACATCAATTCCTTGCATTCTCTTTGGAGTGATATCACCTTGAATTCAATTATTTGTATCATCTGTCATGGAGCCATGTGTCTAATGATCACTTTTCTACTCCCCTAATGCATCACTGTCTGCAAAATAGAATGATAAAAGCTCAGGCCAGATTTTTACAAGCCTTATTTTGTCTTCTGAAAACTGTCACAAAAATAAAAAAGGTTTACAGTTAGGATGCACGTCCAGTTTAACGTTTACATGCTAGAAATCTTCAAACCAGAGTCTTACAATGGGTACAAATACATTTATATAAATTCAGAGGCACAGGTATGAGTGAAAAATGAACTAAAATCGGATACATGGTAGGTAAGAACAAAAACAATCATTAGTGCCTGAGCCGGCCGTGTGGACACTCAGCAGCTTCTGCCTGATCCCATTACTGTATCACATGGCAGACTGACAAAATATGCAGAGAACATTTGATAAAACATCCATCTGGAGCTGAGGGTGCAGCTGACTGATAGCAACATGGCAATTACTTTAGGTATTTCGACAGATTATTACCGTAAAATTGGTTACCTATGTGTCACTGTTACTGTAATTAATTCAACCCAGTCTCACTCCCCACTCATCAAATATTGATGTTTGGTCAGTGGGCCTCAGCGTTATATCCTGATGTACTGAGGTGCTCTTTAGCCACAGTATGAGACGCACTGGGTGGCGTCATTCTTTGACGCTCCAAGCAATTGCCATAGTATAATAAGCGAGAAAGTATGTAGGGCTGACCTTCAAATCCATTTATGGACATTCGAAGCTTCGGAGCTCAGAACGAATTTAATTCGAAGCATTCAACGACTTTTGATTGAACACTAAATAAAAACCCTCAGCGCACACTGCAGCACAATCAAACAGATGTGCAACTCAGAGCATCAGAAGTGTCTCTGACACCAGACTCAGAGCGGACCAGTGGAACTGGAAAATGCATATTAGGCCTACTAGTTACTTCTTACATTTTTCAAGTGATTTCCCAAATTTGTTGTTGAGTTGTGATATGCCAATTGCTTTTGGCAAATCTGGCACTCTGCTTTCTGGGGGTTGTCGGGGCATATTTTAAAGTGCAACCACACATCTGATGACCTCTTGGACATGTCTGCCAGCTCTGAGTGCGCTCGTTGTCAGTATCGGACTGGTGGGGGTTAGTGTTGCGTTTAAGGCCTCCCCCCAAAAAACGGGGAAAAAAAAGTGCTGAAGCTTCGATTTTTTTTTTTCCACAATCGAATCCCATGCCATCGAGCGAAGCTTCAAATTTTTTGGGTCAGCCCTAAAAGTATGCGCAGGGTAGGCGGGAGTGGATACTGAGGGGTCAACCAAACTCTTGACTTTCAGCCAGAAGACTGCCGTTCACTTCTTGTGTGAAACCAAATTGAACTGGGTTATTTTAAATACAGCATACTGTGCTAGTATGTGTATCATACAATGCTTGTGTTATACTTTATATCACTTGACTACTTATATTACTCCTTACATTACATTCAGCATCCAAAATTAACTTTTTGACTAACTGGCCATGAGGACTGATAGATGAAAAAATCCAGCATATTTTTTACCGACCAAAATTTGAAATTTCCTTTTTGTATCACATTTACATTCGTTTCAGTACATTTCATTGAAATAATAAGGTGCTATGTTGAATACAAGCTTAAAAACAGGCCAGAGCAAAATTTCAAGCAAATTTATTCTCATATATTTACCAAGCTATCACCACAGCCTCAGTGTGTGAATAGGTTCCCCATAATAAGCAGTGATGCAGTGTATATGTCGAGGGCTTTTATTGTGAAAGGTAAGGACAGAAGGAGCGAAGCTGTAAAGCGCTGCCGATGACAATGTGGGAAAAAACAAGAGTCTGCCGTCTTGGTTCAGACCACAGAGGTATCATTTTATTACCATCATAAACTTATGAAGGCAACTCATAACCGTGACCTACACATTAGCCGAAGGGAAGCTAGTAGCAGCGTACTGAGCGATATTTTAGCCTATCAGCTGATGTCCTGTACAACTGAACAGTGCCGTAAAACTAGGGGCACTCTAGACTATCAGCTCATGGCATCATTTTGATTAACATAAAAGGCCATTTTCCAAATCAAACCATTAGATTAGTGGTTAAAGACATGCATTCAACATACTTATATGTGTACATTAAGCAAAAAACTGAAAATGGCCATGCGCTCTGTTCACAGAACATGTTTTTATTGTCTATACTGAGGGTACGTACAGAGTTTGGCAGGCCAGCATTTCTGTATGCAGCTCCTTATATGTGGAATCTTCTGCAGAAGGATTTTAAGTTGCTGTTATTGGTTCCTCTCTGCCATTTCAAAGCTCTGCTGTAGGATTTCTGCCTGCAATCATCTCTATGCCAATGTCAGGGTGCATTTTAGCTAGTCTTAGTAATCATGTGCAGTTGCCAGTTTTTGCGTTTTTATGGTTCATTTCTAGTATATATTAACATACCTTTTGAAGTTTCTTTGTAGTAATCTTATTCTGTGTTTTATATTGTTTGCTGTAGAGCTTTACATTTTTATTCTGTATTTTTGTTCTATGTTATCTGTCTGTAACTTATGTCGGTCAGGACACTCTTGGAAGAGATTTTTTATCTCATGAGGTTTCTCTGGGTAGATAAAAATAAATTAAAATTCAACAAGATGATTGAGGGTTTCCATTAATCAGAGTATCATGAAATTCAACTTGAAGTTGACGCATGCTTGAAATATAAAATCTATCACACTAATGAGCATCTATCCTTTTATTTTTGTTCTTATCTGTTTGTTTTATGGTTATAATAGTAATTATTTTGATAAAGTGAAGAGTATCTTGAAAATCCTGTCATTCTAGTGAGCTCCAAGTGCCTTCAAACATGTAGTGGATAAAAATAGTGGTGCTAAATAACAAAGTCTTCAGTAAGGTTTGAAGAGATGGGAGATTTTTGTGACTTCATTCTCCACTCCAACTCAATTACTTTGTTCCATAAAGCAACCCATATAATTTCACACCAAACTTGGCCCAGCGTTATGCACTGTAAAATGCACTGTAGAGGCGTCTGTGGTTATATAGTATGAAAGTGAGGATGGTGGTAATTTACAGATCCTATATTTTTATGTCAAACTAATGATTAACATAGGTGACTGTCCTTCACATATATCACAGTGATATTATTATACTACTTTATTATTATTAATAAGTATGAAGTATGCACACTGCATGAGATCACTGAAGACGGGTCTACAAACCTTTAAACGATCAATCAAGGTACAAAATAGCTTCTTTTAACTTATGCACAGATGTCTCATGCTGTTATTTCTCAAAGTACAATCCACATTGTTGCCAAAGCCCACAGATAGGTACAAGGCAAAATAACTATTCTTGCACTAGCTGCTTCATATGATCTCACCCAGGAGCTGCTGCCAAGAATAAATTCCTCATCACACAAGTTTAATTATGAGGGTTGCTGACCTCCACCTATGGGCAACTCGTTAAAACTATAAACACTTACTCCATCAAATCTTTCCAAAAATACTTACTGCCTCTCCCTGTTGACTTGATTCCCTTTAAAAAGTTAATTTATTTTTATGCAGATGATGTTTTCCCCCCTGCAGAATGGATTTGTTCCACAGCACACTATTCCAAATCTAACCCAACCTCTGCCCTGCCCAGCATGCTGGCACAGGGCCCAGGGCCAAAATAGATGCCAACCTAGCTAGCCTGGAGTGAATAGACATCAAAGTCTGCCCCGGGGACGATGAAAGCCAGTCTGCATGCTTTTTCAGGACACATGAGACATCCCTCGCAACCATAAACAAATGCAGGGGAAGATGTGAGTACCACTTTTTTGATTATTGATTTCCTGACAATTCTATTGGCTCGCAAAAAGTTGCCTGAAGCCCAAAAACATCAACACCCTGCAAAGGAGAAGCCATCACTCAGACGGCAGCTTTGGGAGCGATGCACAGAAACGCAGGGCATCTGGCACCCAAGGTCTAAATGTCCAAGAGGGAGGCATGTTTTGCAAGATCATTGTTGCATACGCTAATGTGACTGAAAAATACTAAATGATTCAAATATCTGAATGTATAATTGAGTTTCTGTTCATTTCTTGTCATTGCCAAGAGCCATAATGAAGTTGACCTAAACTGACTGGTGGGAAGTAATGTGCAGTACCTGGCACTGAGATAATTGTGTTTTTGAGAAATGCTCACAGAATTATAATATCTAAAATATAATATGGTACATTACTCGAAATAAATGTCCAGGACCAGTTTTTGGCAGATCCAGCAGATACCTTCCTTTGCAATCGGGATAATAACCCTCATTATCATCCACCTAAACTTGTTTTAAGGCCCTCTTTTTTATTTTTTGTTTTAGTCTTACATTATGCAAAATCACCCCGGCTGTTGGAGTTGGGGTAAACATTTTTGCATCTTTGTTTTCAGGCCAGATTTAGTTAGGACAAAAATCTTTAAAAGTTTCCGGCACACATAGGCATGTAAAATGGAGATTGGGTGTATACAGAGGGGTCTTCAAATGACAATACATAGCATTTAGGGATGGGCAACACAAGCAAAAACACTATTCGAAAATCGTGGCAAGTATTTGACAATTTTTCGAATAATAATAATGTAGAAGAGCATCTCACACCGCTGTAGCAATCCTAGACTGCCCTCGTGCGGTTAGGAGCTGAATTGCATGTCAAATAAAGGGGGGGAAATAAGATGGCGAATAGTAATAGTCGCATTAAAAAAACGATTTTTCAAAAATAAAACGACTATTCGAAAATCGAAAATCGTGACCCATCCCTAATAGCATTGTTAATTAAAAAAAAAACCCTGCACAGGCGTTGCATGGGAGCCACAAGTTTGTTTACATTCTGGTTTTGTGCCATTAATTAATAAGGGACACAATTAAAGAAAACAGCAGTGTATTACAATGTGAGTGTCCATCGTGTTGTAACACTGTTTACTTTGTGTCACTAAAGAGAGGTCAAACAGGGCGAGAGCACTGATGGTTAGACCACCTTATTGGTTGTAAAGAAGTTAAAGCTTTACTATGGAGGATTTTCCTTAAAAAAAAATAAAAAAATGTATAGACTCATCCAGAAGTGATCCCTCTCAGTCATCACTTACGACCCACTAGAAGTGTGTGGCGGTGTATTTCCTGCGGGACTCTGCTATTTGCTTTTATTTTCTTATTCTCTTCTTATTTTCTGTCGGGACGTTTATAGGCATGTACCCTTGCAGCGCTCAGCTGAGGTTGAGGTATATAAAAAGGCAGCAACCAGGGGAAACGACGTGTATGCACAAAAAAATCATGCACACGCCTTTTCCCTCATAACAACCAGTATTTAAAAAGGAAGAATTCATTTATTTTCGGTGACAGCTCATTCTGTTGGGGGTCGCAGGGGGCTGGAGTCTATCCCAGCTGACACTGGGCAAGAGGCGGGGTTCACCCTGGACAGATCACAGGGCTGACACATAGAGACAGACAACCATTCACACTCACATTCACACCTACGGGCAATTTAGAGTCACCGATTAACCTGCATGTCTTTGGACTGTGGGAGGAAGCTGGAGCACCCAGAGAAAACCCACAATGACACGGGGAGAACATGCAAACTCGGCACAGAAGGGCCGCCTCAGGGTTTGAACCAAGAACCCTCTTGCTGTGAGGCGACAATGTTAACCACTGAGATAGCTGCGGATAAAATGATAAGGAAGAGATTAAATATAAATTGAGAGAGCATAATAATGTCTTAGGTTGTTTATCAATTTCACTGATTGTGTTATTTTTTCAGGCTTCACAGTGTTCTGTAAAATGTCACTCAAAGGCACATTTATGAAGTTAATTTTAAATTATTTATGAAAGATGAACTCATCATTACTTTAATTTACACTCATATCCCTGTTGTTGATCATTTAATATTTTCATGTGAAGCATTTTGTTAAGTCAGCTTCAACATCAGCGCTGTGAATTAATCATTGATCATCCTTGTGACATTTAATAATATTGATGATTGAAATCTTACCGTGGTGATGGTTTGCAGAAACGTGATGAATTAGTGGTACGGATGCTACAAATATCCACAGCTGTATGTGATGACAGCTGCTCCTGCACTTTCTTTCCCATGTTTCTTATTGACAGGTCTAATGAGTGGTACAGGGGCACACATATCGATATGCAAATTGTGTTTAAGGGCATTTCTACATCTCTTTATGGCAAACTGTGGGCGTGGGAGTGAGGCTTGTGCACATGCACGCAGCACCATAATGATCAAGATTTGTAAGTGTACAAACAGCTTTTTAAGTCTGACAAAAAGAATGCGAATGCATATTTCCACCTTTGTGCATAGAAACACTTTTAGTCCTGAATCTACGCAGAGTTTTAAGCATGTGGCCCCTGGTGTCAGACCTTAAGCAGCAGGCATCCAAGAGATGTAGAATAAAAAAAAAAATGCAAATATAGCAAAGTGAAACACCAAACGAGACTCAATCTGAGGTTGGCTTTTACATTCACTTTTGTTAGAGAGCATTTTTACAAACAGTAGCCAACAGTGCTGCGTAGTATACCTTTAACAGTTTACAGATGTGATACTGAAAGTGAGCGGACCCGTAATGCGTCTGGCATTGCCACCTCTCAGTTCATTTTTGATTTTCCAGGTGGTGTACACAGATCAAAATGCCTCCAGACACAACTGGATTAACTTACAACCAATGAGAGCAAAGACACGTGCGACATAGCGCTGAGTGACACGTGGAAGTTGGGGTGGTGCTTGGTCTATTTACAAGCAGGGAAAAAATGGAGGTTGGGTCTCAAACTTTATCATTTTACAGCTAATTAGTACACTAAAATATGTTTCTGAAAACCTTTGAGGTGGTAAATAGGCAGCGCAGTTACAAAATCTTGATTCATATTTGATCAGCACTGCCTGGTTTGACAGGTTCATTCGAGTTTCCTGAGCCTGCTGCACTGTGCTGGACAGAGCAGACTGTGTGACTTTCCAAATCTGGACTGGTGACACCTCTCTGTCAGTCAATGTATCAAACCTGCCCCATGTCAGGTGTGATTGGCAGACCGGCTGGATATCTGTCTGAACGGAAGGAGGACTACAAGCATCTGCCAAAGCAAATGAAACATGAGCCTGCTGATTCGTCTTGTTCCCAAGCTACGATATCATAAGTTAAACCAGGAAGTTGGTCTGTAAACTGTGATGGTTGTTTGTAACAGACAGTTTGAGGCTGTAATTTTACCAATAACCTTTCTATTTTTCACCTGTGTGATCATCTAATTGCTCTGGTTTGTGAACCAATTAAACCTAATTTTGGTGATGTTGTGTGTTCCCAGAATTTCACAATTACTTTGGTGTTATCGTGACTTATATAACCGAGGGCCGGAGCTTTAAAAATACAAACCAAGCTGTAATTAACTGTAGTTTTCCTTGAAGCAGAGTATAGATGATTACAGTTAATTGAAAATTAGATGGAGCAGTGTTTAATTTTTTTTGAACTGATGGTCCTGTCAATCTCTCCTGTTTTATCTCTTTCTAACGTCAGGCTCTGTGTAGCTGCTGTCGTCATCAGTACTGCAAAAGTTCACTTACTAATTGATCTGCTTTTTCATCTCTGCATTGCTTATTCAGCAGCTGCATTTCCAGTAACACATCACATACATAACAATGGGTGGGCTCACCAAATGGAAAAAACATTTGCGCATTAATATTTAATAACAGCGAGTTGCAAAACAACAGATTGATTGAAAAATAAGCGAGAAGCGTCACGGCTTGCCCGGTCGTCAGATGGCTGAAAATAGAAGACAGAAAATTACCTCCGGCCCAGAACTCACGGCCAACTTAGCCTTCTAACATTGCAGTATCTTTCAAAAAGAAACAGTAAACTTCCAACCTGAAGGTTGCCTTTTATGCTGTCCAGCTCCTTTGATGTCTTGGAGAGCTGGTGCAGGATGCTGCTCCGTTCAGTGAAGACTTCCTTCAGCTTCTTTTCCAGCCCATCGTAGCTTTGTCTGTGAGAGAATGAGAGTGAGATTTCACTATTAAATGTCTGCCACTGGCTGAGAGAATTCACTCTTTATTGGCACCCTTGGGAGAAAGAGGTGTTTTAAACTGGATTAAAAGCACCATCGTTAAAGCTAAAGGGTAGAGCAATAGGGGAGAGAACTAATATCTACTCAGCACAGTCGCTGGATGAATAAAAGAAGAAAAAAATAACTTCTATTCCTTTCAATCAATTAATTTAGTGAAGGCTCGTTGTACAGAGATAGGTCTTTTGACCAGAGGTATGCCCCTGCATCTCCATTTAAATATCCATGTAGTCCATCCAATTATCAACAGAAAAATTCTTCAGGGTACATTCGTCAAATTCTGTTTTTCTCTTTGCAGAACTCAGCTCTATTGAATGGCACTGCAGAGGCGTTCTTGTCATTTATTACTGAGCTTCCATGGAAGCAAATACAACTTGTGGGCATATTTGCACGAACTGTAGCCATAAAAAAGGTTTTCTTTTATATGTGAATTGCATACTGTAATCATTGAAGAATTGAAGAACTGGGCACAAAGAAGGTCTGAGCACAAATAGACAAGTTTAAAAGGACCTGGTCCACAAAGGAAGTGACTCAGAGGGAAAGAAAGCTCAAGAGTTGGCTAATATACTGTATGACCAACCAAATTTGGCATCTGGTGGGTTCACATATTTGACAACTTAATTTCCTTTAATCGACACACAGAGAGATAAGAGCTATGAGTAACCACATGTTCCCTTTCACCACCTGACACAAATCCAAAACCTGGAAAAAAAAATCTATTTTTCATTTAATCTAACATCCTTGTTTACTGACTCAAGGACAGCAACAACTCTTCTGGGAAGTGTCTGAGATGAAGTGTATCTAAATGAGTTACCCTGCTAATAAAAGAGCCTCAAGGCCCTAAATTTCCCCTAAAGCCCATAAATTTGATTACTTTGATGACCCCTTGAGTCTTCTAATTGTTTATACAGTAATAGACAATAAAGGCCCCATTTACCCCTCTCTCTCCCAGATAGCAGGGAGCAGTGCGTTAAAGCTGTAGTCTGTGATTTTTATAGACATAACTTTGTGTCATATTTGCTGAAACTGTCACTGTATTCACACAATAGTACACAAGATAGTCTGTGACAAAAAAATCACGGTCCTCCTCCTCATAATGCTCCTAAAGGCATTGGCTAGAATCCACTATGGCTTAAGGAAAACAACCAATCAGAGCCAAGCAGTGTCTAACACAGCTGTCAATCATGTCAATCACTGTTATTGAACTGCTGTCAAACTGTCAAACTAGGCAGCATTGATTCTGTTCCTGCATCACCTCAGATCTCACCTCAAATGCTTTTAGAAACATATTTTAGGGTTCTGTTTAGCTATAAAATTGAGCATACCGTTAGTTCAGGCAGGACAAGATGTCAAAATCAGCTCACATCCCAGCTACATTAGCTGATCTCAAACAGCCCAGTCAAATGATGGATCAGCCAGCAGATCACATGATTTCTTTCTATTCAACCAATTAGCAAATCTCATTCATTCTATTTAAACTGCCCTAGCCTTCCTACTGTTGCTGCTTCCTCTGCAAGCCACTTTGATGCCTGCCTAAACAGTAAACTAAAACATGTTTCTGAAAACTGAGTCGAGAAATAGGCAATGCAGTAACAGAATCTTAATTCATGTTTGATCAGCACAGACTAGTTTGACAAGTGGTGACTGACTTGATTGACAGCCACGTTAGAGACTCACTGGCTCTGACTAGTAAAGCTAGACTTGCCAAGATATACACTACGTCAAAATGGAACAACCTTTGTTAAACAGAGGGGGTGGCATGCGGCACCACTTATCATATACCTACAATGCAGTCTTGAGATCCCTGTCCAGACGATGTCCAACAATTAACAGAACCATCCCGTAGACACCTGACTGAAGCTGGCAAAAATATATATTCATAAAGCAAGCACATGTGATCTCTGTCAGATAATACGTTTAATATTTAATATGCCCCTATCACCTATGTCATGGCTGTGTGATACAATGTTGAATTTTCCATATGGGTTTCAATTATATCAAATAGATTGGAATAAATTGCGTCACTTTATGGTTTTATGACAACCCCTAAAATGCTAATAAAAAATGTTCCAACCACAAAGAGAGGCATAAAAAAGAAACACATTTCACCCTTCAACAGGCACCATAATATTATATCAGAGTTGAGTGTAGATTCAAATTCAAGATTAGGTTTGAATTAGTATTAGATATGCCATTGGGTAACAATAAAACATTTTCAGAAACATTTTACACCCATCCTCTAAAACGATCATCTAGTTGTGACACTTTATTCAGAATAATCATTTATAGTACTTGCAATACTATGATCAAGAAAAAAAGTCTCACAAAAAAAAAAAAAAAAAGAGATAGAAAATACATTGGCTTGGTTTTGGTTTTGACCTGTCCTACTTTATTTATCAGAGGCAAATATCATAAGAAAGTGATTGCAAGGCAAAAATGTTGCTAGTGATTATTTTGCTCATCACGTTGATAAAATAAACAAAAGTTGGGCGGCATTCTGTTTCTTTCTGTCTTGCAAATTATCAGTACACAGATGTAATTTTTAGGAGACAGGGTTGATCAAGAGGTAAACCCAATCGAGGTTTAAAATCTGGGTTATGGATGAAGAAATAACCACAACCCCAGCAAACACCAGCCCAGCTTGTTATTTTAGTTTCTTCATAACAAGAAATTCAGAAGACCAAAAATAATTTTCCCTGCTTACGTCCTTATGTAATCAGAAACTCCAAATGACAGCAACAGCTTCAAGCAAAGCATACGCACTGGATATAGCTGAATAATTCCTTGCTAAATACTTGCTGGTAGTCACGAAATCTTTCACTTACATCCCCTGTTACATGAATCACTTTTTAACAGGAGAGTCTGGTAGACCATTCCTCACTTGCTACTGTAAATCCAAAATGGAAAAAAAAGAAAAAGAAAAATTGAAATGCTCGTGGATAGAGCCGACTCGTGCTGCCATATTATTCTGAATCCATGGCTTGGTTTCAGCCTGGGCTGTTTTCCAAAAATCCAGCACACTCCATGTCATAGATCCCAGCAGCAGATCATACACAATAACACATACAGTAAATCACTAATAGAAAAGCAACACCTGGGAAATAAATAAATAACACAGAATACTGAATCCCACACATGACTTGCCACCATATGGCATTGGCTGGAAATTTATTGCAGGTTCAGGCAACGAGGGAAGATGGGGTGAGAGATTCCTCCCGGTCTGCCATATTATTCATTACCCAATGAAATAGGCCCTTGGGTATCTGTGAAATGAATAAGACCTATAATTTGAGGCCCACTGACACAAAAACATGTACATCACAAGGTTCTTAGATAAAGTCCGGATTTTTTTCCCCCACCTAATTCACTAAACTGCTCATTACAACAAACAAATGGTAACAGCTGCACGATTGCACCGTGACCTCCTAAGAGTCCAGTGTTCTAGCAGCCTCCTCCCACACAAAGATCCCCCTTTTTCAAGTGAGAGGAGTGAGATAATGAGGACCAGAATGCCTGACAAAAAGGCTTATGATCAGAAATGGCACCACCAGGCACATGGCCATAAAGCAGTGGTGATGAGATAATGAAATCTTTCATTTCAGACATCTGCAGTTTGAAATCAGTCCCTGGCTGTCTTTGTGAAACTCATCAAACTCCCAAGACTGAGGGGGAGGCGTTGTTTATTGGATCCGATTATTGAGGACAAATATTTCTTCACCCTTGGAGTCACAGCGGGTCTCTGAGTTATATGAGGCTGACCCTGCTGTGTGAGATGGAACTGCTGAGGCTAAAGGAAATGCACCTGAACACTACAGTCAACATCCAAGCAACAGCTCAATAAAGGAAGCCAAGGCTGTGCCATCCGGCCGCACAGAGAGAGCTGCCGGAGCTCACGGGCCACTGTTGACAAAGGCTAGCCTGTAAATTCAAGGTACATACAGTGAGACAGAAGTTCAGCTTTTCTGGACAGTGTACTACTGTTACTCATAACACACAGTAGGACTATGATAATGTGGTTTTACATGAGCAAAAACTAGTAAAACCTTACAGTTTGAATCCTAATCCTGTGTGGACGAGTTTCTCTTTGTGCCCACACGATTTTGTCACACACAACCACCAGTTTTTATCACATTAACTAAAATATATTCCTCGAAATAAAACTGAAATATGTAAATAGAACAGTTACAACCCTGCAGCTAACATTAGTGGCTTGAAGTTGAGGGTGCAGCGAGGAGAGCAGAGAGCAACCCATAAAACTGACAGCAGTTCATGAAAATGCTAAAAGGGGGTTGATGTTCAATCTTTTCCCAGCATCCGAAAGTCACATCTGCATGATGGTAGTATCTTTCTGCATACATCTCGCTCAACAACGTCTGATGTATCCTATTGTGGTGTGGCTGTGCTGCTATATCCCTTTCTCATCTTTATTTATTCGTTTTTCTATCTCTTTTGTGCTTTGCTGTACTTTTTATTGCTGTTCGGGAGGTTATGGAACTGGGATCATTGCTCTGCCATGATTGTTCTGTTGATACTACAAAAAAATAAAATAAAAAAAAAAAAATATATAGAATTACCGGTTTGCAGTTGTATGCCTCCGTGAACCAGTCATGTTGCAGGTAAAGAAAATCAAAGAAAATCTATACACAGCACAGTTTCGAGGAGAGCACCAAGAACTACTGTCAAATATTCAGTAACCAACTAAATGTCTCCCCTTCTGTTCCTAAGTTCTGATGTTTAATGGCAAGAAAAGTGTTTTTGCAGAACATCATGATGTCACAGTGGAGCTGACCTTTTGGATATATAATGTCATCGCTTGATCATTTTATCCTTTCAGACATTTGTGTGAAATTTTGTCATAATAAGTGCATGAATTCTATAGTTATGTTTTGTGAGGTCACAGAAACCTTGACCTTTGACCACCAAATTATAATCAGTTCATTCTTGACTCAAAGTGGATATGTGTGCCAAGTTTAAGGATATTCCCTCAAGGTCTTCTTGAAATATCACATTCATGTGACTGAGATGGATGCAAGGTCAGATGTCTGACCTTTGACCATCAAATTCTAATCAGTTTATCTTTGAGTCCAAGTGGATGTCTGTGCCAGATTTGAAAAAAAATTCTCTGAAGGTGTTCTTGAGATATTGTGTTTACATGAATGAGACAGGAGGTCGTCACAGTGAACTTGACCTTTGACCAACAAATTCTAATCAGTTCATCCTTGACTCAAAGTGGATATTTGTGCCAAGTTTGAGGAAATTCCTTAAAGGCCTTCTTGAAATATCACACTCATGAGACAGAGATGGAAGCAAGGTCACAGAGACCTTTGACCACCGAATTCCAAATTAGTTAATTTTTGAGTAAGAGAAAAAAAAAATCTGTCAGTGTGTTCAAGAGATATTGCCTTCACACGAGTGAGGCAGGTCACAGTGACCTTGACCTTTGACCACCAAAATCGAATCAGTTATTTTTCGATTCACCCTCCCTCAAGGTGTTTTTTGAGAGATTGCGTTCACAAGAATGAGACAGAAGAGGTCACAGTAACCTTGATCTTTGACCATCAAAATCTAATTGGTTAATCCTTGTCTCATAGTGGACATCTGTGCAAAATTTGAAAAAACCTCCACAATAGTGAGACAGACATGGTCACAGTAACCTTGACCTTTGATCTGTGACCACCAAAATGTTATCACTTAATCCTTGACTCAAAGTGGAGGCTGGTACAAAATTTGAAAAATCTTCCCTCAAGGTGTTTTTGAGAGAATGCGTTCACAAGAGTGAGACAGACGCAAGGTCACAGTGGCCTTGTCCTTTGTCCCTAATTCTTATCAGTTAATATTTGAGTCCAAGTGGACATCTGTGCCATATTTGAAAACAAAATTCTATCAAGGTGTTCAAGAGATGTCGTGTTTACAAGACAGATGAGGTCTCAGTGACCTTGACCTTTGACTGGTAACCACCAAAATCTAATTAATTCATCGTTGACTCAAAGTGGACGTCTGTGCCAAATTTGATGAAATTCTCTTCAGGTGTTCTTGAGGTATTGCATTCAGGAGAATGGGACAGAGGGACAGATTGACAACCCAGTAACAAACAGCCTCTGACCACAGCTTTCGGCAGCCAGGAGGCATAAAAGAAACTGATAACAATGAAAGGAGATGACTCCACATTTGTAGAGACCAGTAAAACCTAACACAAGGACACTGTGGATATCATCCACTATCTTCTGCTTAGCAATTAGCTGCAGTAAAATAATCACAGAGGAGCTCGGTGTGTTAGCAGGTTGAGTAATCTAATGTCTTCCCCTCCCCAATATTAACTCTCGTTGCTATTTTTGGAAAATTTGCAGGAGACAGTCGGCGCTTCAGACGGAGACAAATTAAAGGATTCCCCTGGGCTCGGTGCCTTTGGAGGCCCCTCCACTTCCAGACCTATTCTTTTAATACACAAACAGAGCTGACATCTAAGCACTATCAATCATTCATCTCACATGTCAACTATAGACATAATCCAATGAACACAATAAATACACAGCCAACTATCTGTCACTTTTACATAACTGAATGTCTTCTTGGAAATGAAACAACCAGAGTAAGACGAGGCCTCTCTTGCATCTGTCTTTTTTGGCTTTATGCTTTTGTCTGTAACAACAAACAATTTAACAAAATCTAAAACTACATCAGACATCTACGGTTGCTCTGTTAGCAAAATAAGACTCTGTAACAGCCTTTAAATTTCCTTCATTTATTTAGGAACAACCACCTCACTGCCCCCTCAGTATACTGCTCAGTATCTGTTAATGGCTCTGTCAGCAGAAGTAAATGTAACCTTGCTTAAAATATCCACATGTAATAACACGTTAAGGTTCAAATAAATAACCAGGACTTGACAGGGTCAATTCAGTGCAAAGAAGTCCCTCGAACAAACTCTGTTCCCCCTTGAAGTTTACTCCCAGAGTGCCGCTGGGATGCCTTGCAGCTTCTTTTTATGCCTTTAGGGATATGTGCTGTCCCCTGCTTCCTGGTTTGTCAATTTATGTACCAGAATCCCCAAATACAGCACAGGTAAACGCTACAGCTGACCTGTTATTAAACCTTTTTATACAAAATTATGCATTATTCTTGTAATTTGTTTGTGAATGAGGCGAGATTAAAACCAGTAATAGTTGCATGCTTCTGTTTTTTTTTTTTTGTGTGTGTGTGTGTTTTTTTTGTCGATAACTTCGATATTTCTCAACTTAGCCCCTATTTTCCCATGTTTTCATGTCTCAGTGACTAATGGAAGCAACAATTCTTGAACTGTCTAGTATTGAGCCAGACCAACCACTCAGGACATGTTCCCCCGTCAATTTACGTCCACTATAAGTGCTTGTTTTTTTTTTGCCACTGTTAGGCTCAAATTGTTATTATAAGTGTCTGACATTATAGGAAGTATCCCTACAGAGATACACCTCTTCGTTAAAGAGTAAGATCCTTTTTATTTGACCAGAACCAGTCCCAGTCACCATCGCCAAACCTACCAGACTGCACTTAAATAAATGGTAATTTTAGCGCGCATAGAACCAGAATATTCTCACATCTAACAGGGTGAATTAAGGCTTCATTTCAACCACACCAGAGTTGGTGTTTGTTGGAACAGTGGGCAGACAAACCAAGATGTTTTTAGTGAGTTTTGTTCTGTTTCTGATGACTTCGAATTCAGAAAATTCAAATTTAATTTAAATGCTTTTTTTTTATTACTGCTCATTTAAATTGAAGTCTTTTTAAATTGAGTGGGTTTTGTGGCAGTAATTTCAATGCTGTTTCTGGTTAAACAAAAAGGATCTCATTTTTTTTAAGAACACAATAGAATAAAATATATTTTTATTGTCCACCAGGGATGGAAATGTGTCCTCGGCTCACCAAACACACAAGAAAACAGTGTAAAAGCAGACAAATAGTTAGAACAACAAGCATATAAAGTCATTACAAAACACTTAAATGCATTAAATCAGCTCATAGTGTGACTATGGCTTAAAACTCATCACTTAGTTTGTTGAGTTAAGGATACATTTTAAACAAAAACAGTTTGTATCTCTGTAGAGATTCTGTCCATAGTATTGTCAAATACTTGTAAGAACAATCTGAGCCTATCAGGGGCAAAAACAAGCACTTTTGGTGGATGTAAATTCACAGTGTGCAGTAGCCCATTAACTTTACATTGCAGCCTGTTTTGTCTGTGCTGGCTGCAGCCATCCCACTCAATACTGGACGATTTTAAAAACATGTTGCCTCCATTAATCAGTACGACACAAGAACATGTGACAATAGGGACCACGTTGAGAAATACCTTTGTTATCCTTTAAATGGAAGCATAGAGTTCACTAACAGTGGTCAGTGGGTCAACTTTGAACTGTGAGGTAATTTCCACATGTCAAGTGCTTATGACCTGAACTTTTAATAAAAGCAGATGAACAGATTGTGTCAGTGACCACAGCTTCCAAGTCTTGGACTCGAAAATGAAAACACATTCCAAACAGCGAGCGCAGTGCCAGTGTTAAGAATGCTAACACACCATGTCATGTCCCTGATTGCAGGATCAAAGTTAAATATTTAATATGTTACAAGGCAGCAGTCACAGAAACCAACAGCTCCTGAGCATAAAAGGCGTTTATTTGCCGTCATGCAGATTATAGGCAGACAGCGGTTTATGTGGTACTTCCAATTTCAGGCTGGATTAATTATGCCATTAGGAGGGGGCAAATAAATAGTTTTAATAAGGGGGACTGCCCAAGGCCTGTCAGTGAATTAATATATTCCTCTAGCAGAGCATGACCACCATCCAACATCTGCAACAAAAGTCAGTCATGTTTACCAACTGTTGTATAAACATCGCTGACAACAGGGAATATTAATTGCATGCATGTCAGGGGATGTCTGGCACTAAATCTTGTTTAATTGTTCAGTAGGAGGACATGATGAAACAATTGGTGGCGAGGAGGCCAATTTTGCTTTTTCAGTAAAGGTCAAAGTAACACACGACATATCCAGGACATCTACTGAACGTGTGTTTACTAAAATACATCACAAACCCATCTGTGTTATCTTGTACTGTAGGTAATACGACTCTACACTTCTTGAACTCATGCCTTTTTGTCTCAGTTGTAATGCCAGTGTGGTCGGCAAACATTCAATGATTGCCCCTCTTTTATCTCGTATGTTATCCTACTGAGTGTAGACTACATCAAAGATATAATTTATTTTTTGTAGTGCCCAAAGCACCCCGAAACTTCTAAAATTATCCTCCAGCTTGCTAGTGTTTCTGAGGCAATTTGGATATTTATGGACACCGTTGAGCAATAAGGACGTGTATTTTTAAGGAGCCTTTTTATGCTTTTTCTTTTCATGTGTTCCTGGCTGCATTCTTTGCTATAATTGTGGGTAATTTTGTGATTTTGACAAGAGTAAATCACACTATGGGATGCCCTCTTGGGTGTTATTGTCATGGAATTCACAATGTTTTCAGCATGTCAGTGACACTGCAGTGGTTGAGGATTAGTTTCTCTTCTCAGCTCTCTTTCATAAAGAGTTAAGATCTTAGAAAATTAATAGAAAATGTACATATCTTGATATAGCTGAGCAACAAAATAATGTTCCAATGTTCCAAATTAGGGTTAAATTAAATGCCAATCTGATCATATAACGCAAAATAATGATTTGGAAACAAGTATGATCCCACAATCACAGACTGCACACATCTTTAAAATAATTAAGCGCAAAGCAATTTGCATTGAAGTATTTTATCATTTAGATAGACAAAACTAAAGTAGTGTAAGCCAATTTTACACATGAACAATAAATGCATCTCTCACTCTTTCTTGAATTATAGGATTGAAATCGAGGGCATGGAGATGAGCAATGGATTTTCTGTCTTCAGATGTGTTTTTGTGTGGATGTAAAGATCACAGGAGAGAAACCTGACCTTTGGTTAATCATGCAAACTGTCCAACAAACATTTCATAAGGCTGCGTTTGAGCCGTTGATCTAAAATTACAGTGGCCGTGATGAAAATGATATAAGATCTCTCCATTTTCACATCCTTGAAAATTCTTCTAATTTGTTAATCACTTAAGTTACGTAATTTTCCACTGAGGGAGGTTTAAGGCATTGAAATAGAAATACTTAACATATTAGATGAATAATTCAATGATTACTCGCAGGCATTTTCATGCATAAGTAGATGCCAATTACTTTCCCTCGACATTAACACTCTATCATTCTCTGCATGTACTTGAAAACAATACTGTTACTAGACAGATAGGTACAATTGTCGTGAAAGAAACATAAACAGCACACAGTACACAACAGAGTGTGAAACGTAAGCTGGTAAACAAATAACAGAGGAAATAACATGTCCATCCACTAACTGTTACAGTCTTTATGAGGCTATTCTTACTTGTGAAACCACAGAATTTCAGTGAAAATAATCTTAAAAAATAAGAGATAATTCCTCTATTGCTCAGTTTTACCTTCAGCCATGTGCAAAACTAAGTCCTGTGTGTATTTCTCTATTTTCTGCTTTAGTTTAGTTCATCAGACTCTCTGCTTTCTGTTGTCATGTACAATCCAAATAATCGTAAAATCCAGCATGTCTAGAGAAGCTGCATTGGTTTTAAATTAACCAGTACAAAGCCAAGCCCCCTTTCTCTTGCTTATTATATATTCACACAGTGTTTGTTTACTATAAATTCCTTCCATCCTGTATTTTACATAATACATACATTTGGCATCACAGAGATGCTGACATTCAGTTTCTACGTCTTCCTCCAGCTTGATGCATGATGTTGATGTGACTCATCCTGTCTTCCTATGGCAGAATCTCTCATCTAGGGACCTATATCACACAAATTAAGGCTTTAAAAGCATCCCAGGAACCGCTTACGGTTGCCAGCTTCAATTAAATCTGGGATTTGAGTGTATCTAATGCAATTCTGCACATCCTTGCTTTTCAAAGCTGTGCAACACTGTGTTTCCAGCTTCAGTAATTGTTGTGCTATAATCAAGCTGGATTGAGCTTGGACTTTTTTGTTTACTCTGAAAGGCGGACTCTGCCAGGCATCAATGCTCACTGCTATACCAAAAGATAAAGCGGTCCCTTTTATGTGGGAGAGCCTCACCTTTTCCCTCAGAAACATTCTATGACAACATCTAATCCAGCTTTGTTTCAGGTGCTGTCGGAGAACGCTACAAGAAGTAAGCTGTTTCACACCAGAGGCAACATCCTCAGGACATCAACAATACAAGTTCGATACTCAATGTTTACATCTTAATTTGCTCGAGCAGATGGCATGGTGTGTGTGTGCCCAACATGTAAAATGTAACACATAAACCCACAAACCTAGATTACCCTGTTTATAAACTGAAACATGAAACAGGAGTTTTTCAAGAGTCCTCTAACGTAATAATGTTGTATTCATTTGTTCAGACACTCATTCATGAGGAGCGTGAGCCGTGCAATAAAATGTGATTTTATTAGATGAGGCTGGGTAAAGCGCTATGTTATGGAGTTTCCATATAACACACTGCAGTGGTAAAACAAGGATAAATCTAAGAATTAGACCAGTTGAACACTACTTCAGGGACAGCCTCGCAGAAATATACACTTTTCACTAAGGCAGAATACCATTTAAAGACACTAAAAAACAACATTTTAAACACCAAACCTTCAGCTGATGTTAAACCTGGATTTGCAGGGTTTCTCCCCTGGTAATTGGTTAGCAGAGGTGTTAAGTGCTTAATGGAGGATTTCAGCCACAGGATGACACAAAGCAGTTGTTAAAATACCTCTGTGTGTGATCACAGTTGATGCAAACAACACAGAGCAAAGATCTGTGTCCAGCTGGCCAATAGCCTGTGAACTTATGAAGCCAACCTCAAATCAAAGCATAGTCTGTTGGGTAAACAACCCAGTCACCAGAATAAACGTTGGCATTGTACGTTTCTGCAAACCATGACTATGTAACACTTGTACATTATTATGTAGTGTCATGATAAATATGTGGTTATGTTTAGGGACAAAACCCATTTGGTTATGGTTTGCTAAAGATCATGTTTTGGTTTTAAATATTCAGTTTTGGTGAGACAATCCAGGCTGGGGATGTTGCCGACGTCTCGCTAAAAAACAAACAGTTTTGTTGGTCTTGAACAGTGGTCTGCTGTTGTCTGCAGCTTGGCAGTTATCACTGAGCCGTTTTTATTCCACATTTCCCAACTCCTCTTGTTAAGAATGTAGTCATAAGATGGGAGTTTAACAGCTGTCTCATTATTAAAGCCTGGTTTCACACCCATGGCATCAAAAACTGCTGCTTGGCCATCAGCAATTGGCGTCAGATACTGACACACAATGCACCCTTTGGCATCTGTATGAGACGCACCAGGCTTTAAACAGACTCAGATGGAAACCCATCAGCATCATTATTGGATGATCAGAGAAACAAACATAGCATAAAGAGTGAGAACGTCTTAGGGCAGGTGAGAGGGGAGTGAATGGGTCAAACAAGCACAGGACTTTGACCCAGAAGACTTGTGTTCGTATTACATGTAAAGTTAAAAGTCACAGCTGAGTTATGTACCAAGCACCAAGTAGCACTGTTGTCTAAAGCTAACCCCTGACCCTTCTGTGTCAAAATACAATGCAAAAGGTGCCCCCGGTGTCACCATTGCGTCGCCAAGGGCTTGTGTCCAAGCATCAAAATATCACAAGTAGAGATGAGATCATGTTGCTTATTAAATATGTGGCATTTGTTGCATGTTTATCATGAAGCTTAATATTGTAAAAGTGTAACTTATAGGGCTTCACTAAAAATGTTTTGTTTAAAAATGTTTTTTCTGAATTAAATTTTTTCTCCGGTCTTTAAAAATGTCAGGAAATAAGGCACAGTTTCATTCACAACTATCAGAAGGTTACATATTTAAACTTCTTATTTAGTCTTACAGTAAAAAAACCCCAAAGATATTCAGTTTCCTGTCACATTAGATACAGAAATGCAGCACAGGAAATGTCTTAAAACATCAATAAAAATAGCCCTTAATTTTCTGTTGATTAGCTGATCAATTAAAGGGCCAGTGTGTAATATTTGGCATGGTTTATTGTCAATCTGAATCTGAATCTGAATATTCTACCCATTAATATGTTTATACAAGTGTATAATCGCTATAAAATAAAATTCGTTTAGTTTTCGTAGCCTTATAATTATGCTTTTATATATATACAGTACAGGCCAAAAGTTTGGACACACCTTCTCATTCAATGCGTTTTCTTTATTTTCATGACTATTTACATTGTAGATTCTCACTGAAGGCATCAAAACTATGAATGAACACATGTGAAGTTATGTACTTAACAAAAAAAGGTGAAATAACTGAAAACATGTTTTATATTCTAGTTTCTTCAAAATAGCCACCCTTTGCTCTGATTACTGCTTTGCACACTCTTGGCATTCTCTGGACGAGCTTCAAGAGGTAGTCACCTGAAATGGTTTCCACTTCCCAGGTGTGCCTTATCAGGGTTAATTAGTGGAATTTCTTGCTTTATCAATGGGGTTGGGACCATCAGTTGTGTTGTGCAGAAGTCAGGTTAATACACAGCCGACAGCCCTATTGGACAACTGTTAAAATTCATATTATGGCAAGAACCAATCAGCTAACTAAAGAAAAACGAGTGGCCATCATTACTTTAAAAAATGAAGGTCAGTCAGTCCGGAAAATTGCAAAAACTTTAAATGTGTCCCCAAGTGGAGTCGCAAAAACCATCAAGCGCTACAACAAAACTGGCACACATGAGGACCGACCCAGGAAAGGAAGACCAAGAGTCACCTCTGCTTCTGAGGATAAGTTCATCCGAGTCACCAGCCTCAGAAATCGCAAGTTAACAGCAGCTCAGATCAGAGACCAGATGAATGCCACACAGAGTTCTAGCAGCAGACCCATCTCTAGAACAACTGTTAAGAGGAGACTGCACGAATCAGGCCTTCATGGTCAAATAGCTGCTAGGAAACCACTGCTAAGGAGAGGCAACAAGCAGAAGAGATTTGTTTGGGCCAAGAAATACAAGGAATGGACATTAGACCAGTGGAAATCTGTGATTTGGTCTGATGGGTCCAAATTTGAGATCTTTGGTTCCAACCGCTGTGTCTTTGTGAGACGTGGAAAAGGTGAACGGATGGATTCCACATGCCTGGTTCCCACTGTGAAGCATGGAGGAGGAGGTGTGATGGTGTGGGGGTGTTTTGCTGGTGACACTGTTGGGGATTTATTCAAAATTGAAGGCACACTGAACCAGCATGGCTACCACAGCATCCTGCAGCGACATGCCATATCCATCCGGTTTGCGTTTAGTTGGACGATCATTTATTTTTCAACAGGACAATGACCCCAAACACACCTCCAGGCTGTGTAAGGGCTATTTGACCAAGAAGGAGAGTGATGGAGTGCTGCGGCAGATGACCTGGCCTCCACAGTCACCGGACCTGAACCCAATCGAGATGGTTTGGGGTGAGCTGGACCGCAGAGTGAAGGCAAAGGGGCCAACAAGTGCTAAACACCTCTGGGAACTCCTTCAAGACTGTTGGAAAACCATTTCAGGTGACTACCTCTTGAAGCTCATGGAGAGAATGCCAAGAGTGTGCAAAGCAGTAATCAGAGCAAAGGGTGGCTATTTTGAAGAAACTAGAATATAAAACATGTTTTCAGTTATTTCACCTTTTTTTGTTAAGTACATAACTCCACATGTGTTCATTCATAGTTTTGATGCCTTCAGTGAGAATCTACAATGTAAATAGTCATGAAAATAAAGAAAACGCATTGAATGAGAAGGTGTGTCCAAACTTTTGGCCTGTACTGTGTATATATATATATATATATATATATATATATATATAGCAAAGGCCTTGCTTTAGAGAGGTCGCCATCTTGCGTCGCCATGTATGTAAGGCAGCCCGAGCAGACAATCCAGCCAGCCAGAGAATGCGTTTCGCGTGTATAAATAAACCAACGAGGACAGCGGAAGGAAGGAAGGAGGAGGAGGAAACAGCAGAGAGTGTTAGTAGTTCGTCGATAGAGAGAAGTGAAAAGTTTTTTTAGTTATAAAGTTTGGGAATGGACCACACTTACCACGCAACAGGAGAGAATGAACCCGAACCGTCATCTGCGAGGAAAAGAAGACGCAACTTCACTCCTTGTGATGCACTCTCTGCGGCGCTTTTCCTCCTGATGATATATCTCCCCAACGATGGTAGCAGTAGCACCGAATCCCATTCTGTGCATTCAGCCTCTCTTCTTGCCCGCTCAGCATCAAACACATGGAGTTCCTCATCTGTATGCTCCGGCTCAAACAGGTATGGCTCTGGATCTGTGTCCGCTACAAGAAACTCTTCAAAATCACGTTCAGAGTCGTCCATTGCAGCTACTATAGTCCGGAGATATTGCTAGGCTAAATAAACAGCTGAGCTCTGTTTACTGGCTACGCTGTCAGTCAGTGTGCGGGCTGGAGATTGGTGGAGCAGAGAGGGGAGGGGAGGGGGGTCCCCACTCGGTATGGTAAACAAGTATGTGTGTAAAGTTAGAAGTGTGTCTGTTACGCTAGAAGAGTCAGAGTTTGGGACGGAGTGGAGTGTTACCAGAGTTTTTGGAGTGCTCAAATAAACTGGCCTTTTTCCCGAACGCTACTCTGGTCTCCTGCTCGTGAGTGATTCATTACAATATCGTAACATGGCTTAGATTTCTAAATAAACATTCACCTCGTTGCTAGATAGACCTACTCCTGAAAAACTCGTGCGCAAGGTTTTTTGTCCCTATAAGGCCACCGTCATTTACCCGACGGGAGGGGTGAGCGAGTGAGCCCTGCAATGTAGAATGTGACCACTGATGTCACTGTTTTCAACCCATTTTACACACTGGGCCTTTAATGGACTAATTGTGTCACTTCTAGTAATAATTTCTTCTGGCTTTAGTAAAGGTGCTCTTCATTTAAGGGTAGAGAGTCTACTCCCAGTACAATACATTGCCAGAGACCCTAATATGTGTTGTAGCACATTAAAGTACCTAACTGTGGCTTCCTGCTTATCGTTTATGACACAGGTACAAAAGTCTAAAGGTGCAACATAACTGAGAGGATTATAATACTGGAAGAATAGCATTTAACAGGCACTTTGTGGCTCTGTGTCTTGTTTCTGTCTATCTGACCAATGGCTAAGAAGTAGGGAACTGGCACCAAGCTGGCAGATGCATCTGATTCACATCAAGGGCAATCAGTGGAGCCTCTCCCCAACTTCCAAGTGTCACTCAGGGAAAACACACAAGGACAAGTTAAGCCAGGCAGAGGGGGGCAGGAGGAGGGGGGGAGTGTGAGGTGGAGAATTTGGAATTGGATGACGGATGTGACTTGATTACTGGTTAACTACCCTGCTGGTGCACCACTCCGATCTGGATGAGAAACCTGCTGGCGGCTGGATTATCAATTTGGAGTAGGCAAGACTCTATTTGAATCTATTGTTTCATTCCAGGCAGGCTGACAGTCACAGGGCCTTTGTCTTTGACTGAGCTAAGGGGTTGACTTTCTGGCTCTTACTTGCCTCAGTGATTTGCCACCCCACCAACTCTTCTACAATCTGCTATCAAGCTTTTTATCAAATTTATTAGTGTTCTGTTGGTTTATTGAAGCACCTGCACCTGCCACAAAATTCTGGTTCTCACACAAGCCCGCTGGCCACAGTTAGGACTGACATGATGAAATGTGAAGCAAAGTCAAACATGTGGAGGGAAAAGAGTCTTTTCTCACCGCAGTGAACTTAAGAGGATAGCTGAAAAGAATAAGATGACTGACAAGGGGCGATTTCGATCAGCTTGAAATTCACAAATTCACACACTGAAACTAAATGTCAGAGGTTTGGACTTCATTTTAGTGTGGTACGTTCTATGAACCATGAAGCACAGTCTGTCATGTAAAAACCTGATGTATTTTCTGATATAGTTGTTCCAACTAGACCATCTAGAATATTTCACTGAGTGGGATCATAGAGAAGTCGAAAAGAGTATATATTTTAAACAACAAGGCATTTGGTACAATTATGACTGACACTAATACATTTACAAATGTTTGGAGGGAGGAGAATAACACTAAGTTCAGATGTGTTCTATTTTGTGATTACTGATTAGTAACGAATGATTACAAATATTGTTAATATTTATTTTTGCAAGACTTTGCAATGTCATATAGCCAAACACACCCAAGGTAGGAAATGTCCACCCAAGAATGACAGCATGTGTTCTTTCAGCCAACGCCCCGAAATGACACACATTTACATTAAAGTGACAGAGCAGCTGTTGTATTCATGAACACATGACTTTAAGTTAAGGTACATTGTCATCATGTTGAAAAGAAATGCACACATTCTAAATATTGAGGGGCACATGTCCCCTGTGTCTCCCCCAAAATCTATGCCTATGATGGGAAGAGGTCAGGGTGGATGGATGGGACATCAAAACAACTTTTTCTAACACATGACTACAATAATTATCTAATCTAACCATCTGTTCATTTCTGTACCATGACAATAAAAGTCCCCTAACCTCAAAGAAGTACTTAGCCTATTTGAACCCAAACCAAAAAAGTTTCCCAAACCTAACCAAACTTTTAACCATAGTGCTCTTGCATGATAAAACTGATTTCTATTTCAACAGTGATTTGGAAGGCAACCAAACAGAGAAGACTCCCATGTGTCGTTCCAGAGAAGTGGTTCCCAACTGGTCCAGCCACAGGCTCCAGATTTCTCCTTTGTCATTGGTAAAAGGTCCACACAGTTTAAGATATTTAGCATCATACTTGTGTTTGGCCATGTCTTCCAGCTAGTTTGCTGTCTCTGTCAAGGAGTGTCACTCACTCTACAGCAGGAAACAGCACTTCAAAATAAAAGGTCTGTGTTTTTTACAAATTGGATATACAAATGTCATTTGTCGTATTGTTTGGAAGACTTCTTGTAAGTTATGCTGAATCTAAATTCGCCTTTTAATTACAATTTGTTTATTATGTTAAAGCCCTAAACGTTTCATGAAGGACTTGTACGATATAATATCAAGGCATTTACTGAGGGGGAAACTCTATGGTTACACAGCAGCTTTGACATCGGCTGTGTCCAAAATCACTTCCTCATTCACTCATTGACTCTTCCCTATATAACAGAAAACATTCACCCTAAGAGGCATTCAAGTTGCCTTATGGGGTATGTAAGGTCCTATTTTTCTTGGGAAATTAACCAATAATATGGACTAAAAGTCAGGATATCGGGGCGTAGGTGGCTTAGTGGTAGAGCAGGCGCCCCATGTACAAGGCTGTTGCCGCAGTGGTCCGGGTTCGAGTCCAGCCTGTGGCCCTTTGCTGCATGTCATCCCCCCTCTCTCACCCCCTTTCACACTTAACTGCCCTGTCCATTAAAGGCAAAAAATGCCCAAAAAATATCTTTAAAAAAAAAAAAAAAAAAGTCAGGATATCTCAGCATCTGCTTCTAGATTTTGACCATTCTGTTTTAATTTTGTAGTCTGTCCTCATAGTGCTATTTTAGAGGAACTGTATAAACCTATCTATACGTACTCATTATAATGGTTGTAATATAGACTATATGTAAATGCTGAGATGTTAATTACATATCTTGACATGTCTCGTGGTACAACCACACATTGTTTCACAGAGTTGGTAATGAGCCAAGGTCTTAGACAACCACATGCATACCAACCTGGATGGGTTTTGTTCTTACTGTTAATAAAAAATAAACTTATGTTAGAATAAGATGTTATAACCTTGTGTCGTTCCCCAAAGCCTGCCACAGTGCTACTGCTAGTTGTGCATTTTTATTCCTCCTCTCTTACAAATCGTATTAAATGTGTGGTTTTTAAGCTCAGGAAAGCACCACTGTCTCTGGTGGATATTTGTTTGGGTATGTTGTCTCTGATGTTGTTGCTGGTTTTCCACAAATCATCCCCAGGCAAAGAACCAACCTACACACAAGTTGCAGGACTGTTATTTTCTACACACTTACAAGCTGCAAGCAGCTCTTTGTACAATCTCGGAACCCATCGGTCTGTTGAGGATTTAGCCCCTGGGGGCAACGGCCAATAATGTGCGGATTCTGGTGCAGCCAGCGGATATCCGGAAAATGTATATCCGAGCCAGGACTTCCTCTTCCATGCGCCAGTCATTGTTTACAGTCTGATAAGCAACTTCAGATGCAAGAATAATGTTGGAGTTGAGAGACGACATGTGATATGAATGCAGATACATTTTTAAAAAGGTAATAAAAAGCTTAATTGTCTTTAGATGATAGTGGACAGGTTCTGAGACTGTATCTTTTGCTCTCCACGTGGGCTGTTTACCTGCATGCAATCAAAGCCCGCTCAAATGCGATTGGTCAGTACTTAATGAACAACAAATAGACTAAAAACTGGAAACCAGAAAGCTTCCAATACCAAATTCTCATCCGCTTCTCTACAGATTCTGCATTCATAAGCAGATATTTGTTTATAGATATTACTTCCTGTCTGACCTCAGCAGCAGATCTGACATTGCTATGGCAGGATATTGAGCATTCGGAGCATCAAGGTGTTTCACAGAGGACACTTATTTATTGATTTCTTCCAATCCATCAAATCTTCAGATTTAATTTAATGCCTATTAACATAAAACTGTATTTTTGAGGTACCCTTGATAAGGTAACACATTAAACTACTTAGTCTGGCACTGGTAAATAGTAAGTTTATAGGTGCCAGCCAGTTTTTAGATATGAGCATTCAACTGTTTATAACTTAAAATAGATAACACTAGATTAGGGTTTGCACAGGTTGCAATTTACTTTCTAATGCATGCATTATATTATTAATGTTTCTAGATATAGTGAATGGGAACGAGTGTCAGGAAGCAATCAAGTCAATACAACCACTAGAGCTGCAGCAGGATCAGTGCATTAAACACAGTACAAACTGTGAGCATATATTAGGAGGTTGTTCACACGTTTGCTTGCTGAAAGTAACCAGTCGTAATGGCTGACTACGTCCCCATAAATAGCATTTTCCCATTGATTGCAGTGAAAAGGAAGACAGAGAAATCATATAGCAACTGTTTTGCAAGTAGGACAAATCACAGTATATAGGGAATACAAGTAGCTTAAAATGGCTCTTCGCAGCTGAACCATGTCTTGTATATAATAATTATGCTATAAGCTACGTCGTAGGATCAAGCAGATTTCAGGTGATGGGGAGGATGATGACAGAGTTTGTGAATGTTTGAAGTGTGTCTTTAATGCACAGCTGTGTGCTTGTGCTTTGCAGGAGCTCAGAAGGGAAAGCACCATTCTGACACCTGTTAACACCAAAGGGCTGCATATCAAAGTGTTTTTGTAAATAAGAGAAACTTTCATTTCATTAATGCATTGATTGAGCCACTACAGTCAGACATGCTTTTACCAGCAGAGCACTCATGTCCTCAACCTCTAAAGTGATGGAGGTGGGTACAGCGATATTCTAACCTGTGAGCCAGAAATAAAACAAGGTCGTAATCCAATTATCAACCATTATCATGGAAAAAACAGGAAAGAAGTTTGTCCAATTTGTATGACTTTCATATAATCTAATTTGTATGAAGGACCACCGTGTTCACAGCACGATCCCCCGCTCCCTGAAATGTGTGCGTGACCATTGTACTGCCTGCCGGTGGTTGCACACACACAGTGTTTCTCCTAAACAGGGCTTGGGGGAGTCTGCACAATTTATAGAGAGCATACAAAAGGACGTCACAACCACACCGTCTCATTAATGTGCTGACCAGGACAAGGGCCTGTCTGATGAGGGTGATGACAGACGGCAGCATGCTGATAGAGGCGTTCAGGTCGGGGGGACAACCTTGATTTCAGCACGTAAACAACAGCCACAGATCACCTCCACCTTCAACAGATGCAATTTTCTAGGCACCAGGCACATCAGTCTTGTTGGTGAAAACAGGATATTGTGATGCAAACACACAAACATGACCAAATCTGGCTTTTAATAAAAGCCATGTTCAGCGAACTTCCATCTAAACTGACACATTCAATGTGCTGATATATTACATGGAAGAAGCGAAGATCCCTCCGTTAATCTGCATGGATTTCATATCACATTTATAATTACACTTATTAGCATATTAAGTATAAAATTCAGCTCCAATCTGCAGGTCTTTTACATCATTTCTCATGAACTATGCCACATTATGTTACATTGAAAGGAAAATTATCTATCATGCCTATAAATACCACCAATCTGAAGAAGGACTGGAGGTTAATAGAGGTCTTCACCCTCGGTTGAAAAGAAATAATGTGGCCATCTGTGGCCTTGCTCAAGAGTGACAGGAAAACCATTGAAAGTGTGATTTTACTCCAGCCCTACTTAGATAATTATCCGGTTACCATATTTGATATGTTCCTTCATAAGACAGTGCCATCATTGCCTTCTCTGATAGCCACTTGTCATGAGAGCTGGCTGCTAATTGCTGAATACTGGAACAGGGCTATTTACAATAACATGAGCGTGGAAGAAAATTAGGCTTTTCTAAATCGATTATTCTATAAGCAGACAAGAGCAGGAATAAGAAGCAAATACCGCCACATGGCTGATCGTCCTCTAACCGTCGGGTTTAAAACAAAATCATTTGAGGACAAGCTTCAAAGGGCATCTCATAGAGCTACTTTCTTTTCCGTTGGAAAATGGAATATAGAGAATTAAATGGACTCAAATATTCACACTAAATAAATACAGGCAATTTGGGTTGTATACAATTCATTCAGAGTAAATAAAGATCTAGTGTTTGTGTTTATGCGAGTCTCTAAGTTCTTCTCGTCATATTGTTGGTTTTGAATGGCTTATTTGTCTCAGGAGAAGACTTCCCAACATTTAATGAAACGCTACTGAAAGGCACCTGTGCGTGCATCTGCTTTTTTCAGTCACAAACAGTAATGAAGTCTACTTTGAAATATGAATCCAATGGTTGCTTTCAGGCAGACATATTCAGGTAGTTTTCAAAAGCACAAAGCACATTTCTCCCTGCCTTTGTACATGCCTCCTATTTATTGTGCTATTTCAGTGAAACAGTCAATCAAATGGTTTGTTGCTATGCTCCCTGGTACCTGGCCTCTCAAGCTCTGCCATCTGTTAACATGCTTAATGTGCTGGATTCTCTTTCAGCTTGACCCTGTCTCAAAGCACATTTCTGCATTGAAAAAGCATCCACCTCTTTGTGTTGTACTCTGCTGGCTCAGTATGTTTTTCACTTGAGCAAAGCTGCAATGGAAGTTTTCTCAAATTGCTTGTCTGAAGAATAAACTACTACTTGATTATTTTTGTTGGGGGGAAGCCACTTTGCCTTGAGGCGTGGGACAATCTGAAATGGGTTCATCATTCATTTCTCAAATCTCCTGTAATAGCCCTGCTTGTCCATGAATATTAATAGCATGAAAAAAAAAGTCATATCTTGCAGCTAAACGCTGATGAAAATGCAATTTTAGTGTCCATTTGCATAACAGTGAGGTAAGATATGGGCATCATGTGCCGTCTTTAACTGGGCATGAAACAGGATTATGCAGACTTATTTCTAAATGGAAAGATTATGGTCACACTTATTTGCTGGATTAGATTTAACAGTATAAACCCACACATCGTATATGATTACTTTAGGTGTTCACATGTTAACTTGCCGACAGATATTATGTGTCAACTTCCTGCTTTCAGAATTTCACTTCAATAAACCATGGAAGGTTTAGCTGCATGTCGTACTCAAGTATTGTACTCAAAGCTGGGTTCGACCACCCCAGCTAAAAATGACATGGGCTTTAAAATATGGTCAAGTAAGGGCATAAGTAATGTGGAGGATTTCAGTTAAGGGTTTATAACTTGGAAGATTTATTTTGGCATGCTTAGAGACTTCTTTGCAACAATCACCAATGTCCACATTAAGAGCATTTTCTACTGTAATCTGCTTTGAAAAAGGTCGTTTTAATAATTTATATTGTATATTGAATGAAAACCATGAAGACAACACTGAAAGTAAGACATGGGAGTGGATTCAAGACTTGAATAAGGACATTTTAGAGAATGAATAGGTCACAATATGTCAATACTGATATTAATACAATATAATTGGGTAATGGGAACATACATGACAACTAATGCCTGACTGCTGCTAAGGGCAATACATGCCATGGCACCTTGTATCATGCTTGTGGGAAAGTGTTAGGATTTAAAACTTCTGGAGGTCAGTGGTGCGTTATGTTTCTCAGATGATCTCATCCCCCATATCTTTAAGTCCTACAGACTGTGCTTGTTGGGCATGTTTCCAGACAGTTTCACCCTGCCTAGGGACAAGAGAAAGTGATGCTTGACCTATCTTTGCCACAGGTGAGGTGCTCAAATGCGCTCTGTTGGAATAATGTGAGTTGCCACTCTGTTGGCCGCTGGTTAAAAGATTTAACAGCAAGTTTGGCTCTTGAAAAACATACCTATATAGTGAGAAATACAGCTTCTGAGTCCATGATATTTCGAAGGTGTTTTTGGAATTTGTTTAAAATTGTGACACTGAAGCTTTAGAAATGTGAGGCTAAGATAAAGGATTAATTTTGTTGTGGGGAGAGTGCGCTGTCCTATAAGTGTGCCTATATTTCTATAAAAGTTTTTTTATAAAATTCAGTGAAAATCTAAAATGTACAATATTTCCCTTTAAAATGTAGCATAGGTATTACATGAAGCTGCAAAGAATGGAGAAATACCTCAAAACTGTAAGTACAGTTCTTGAGTATTCATCACTGCACATCTAAATGACCTGAATTCACACCACAGGTTTTTGTTTTATTAGGCTCTTAATATGAGAAAATAGGTTTTTAGAATCAATTAAAGTTGTTAACACTGTTCCCATGTTAAAAGCTCCAATGACTTTAAGGCATAGCTGCTGTAATGATCCCACAATGACAAATTTATCAAAGAATAACAAAATAATAACATTCAAAATGAATTATGCAAATGCCACAGTCTGCATAAACACGGCACTTTAGGGATTTTGCACAAACTCTGAAAGGGGTGAAGTTAGGTGAAGAGGTCCCTTCTTGACAGATCAGTTGCCCAAAGTGGTGGTCATGTACATGCAATAACATCTTGGATTTAAATCCTGTCTGGGACCTTTGCTGCATGTCATACCCTCTGTCTCCCATCTTTTTTCTCTCTTCACTGTGAACTGTAAAATAGAGCGGAAAATGCCATAAAAATGGTCTTTAAAAGGGCACTTATTAAGAAATGCTAGAGGGGTCTGAGGCCATGAATTTCCCCCATGAGACATTTTTTGCAAGTCTGCTTTTCTGGAGAGTTTTGCACAGCAGCATGCAGATGTCCTCTAAAAGGAGAAGTTGAGTGGCTAACATCACATGATTACTATTTGTTGACTGTTTATGAAAAATGTTCAGGTATTAAATGAACAGCAACATCAACTCAAACGTTCAAATAACAAACATACCACAGTATCTCCTTTGGTACCTCCATCTTGTTCAATCAAACAAGACATTAGGTGAATAGGTGTCTGCTTGGGCTTAATTTCTCCTAATAGTTGCTTCAGCACACACCGGACGAAAAAGGAAAGCAAGTGTCCTTTCACTTAATGGGGAGGATGAAAACATTCTCGTGCCCTTTAAATGCTCGCCACTTACTAATGTAAGCTCTTGAAATAAGGTGCACTCAAGGAGTTTTAATAGCCTACAGACTGTATAGTGGCACTGCTTAAAGGTTCCACAGGGTTATTATGTGGATCTTTTACTTTGTAGCTCTTCAAGCAATCAATGTCAGCTATGCCCCCACAGAGAAGGGTCTCAATACTCAATCTGAAACGGGCAGGGAGGACTAACCTGTGAATGCGGAGCTTTAGAAATGATCAGGGAGGTTACGGAGGCTACATAAAATGTCATCAATAGTTGTAACATACTCTACAGGTCAACAAAATAAAATAGAGTAGAAAAGAAGACTGAACACAAAGCAAAATGCCATGTACTGTCAGACACTAACAAAAAGGAATGTAGGGGCAATATAAGACTTAGATGATTTTCAAGCTATTACAGAATAAGTTGTTTGTCTGTGCCTTACAAAACTCACAGGAGCATTTCCTTGCCAAGTCTTTTGATAAAGTTTGAGTTTGGACAGCTAAAACTACTTAGTGAGGGTTACTGAAAGATTGCCTTGCATTGAAAGTAGTGAGGATGGCCCGAGATGGTGGCTTAGATCATGGTCTCCTCCGAGAGACTTAAAATATCCTGCTAACCGACAAATTAACCACATGTAATTAAAAAAAGCAGGTATATAGCAGGATAATGATGAAAACGAGAAAAAAGTAAGAAAAATTTGACAAATGGGCGAGATTGATGAAAAATCACGAGGTGCAGGCTAACGGGAAAGATGGTGAGTGGCAGAAAGGCAACGGAAAAGCAAAGGTGTATTTAGAGAGGATTCTACAGAAAATTCAAGTCTTCAGAAGAGAAACCAACTGCCAGCTGGAGGATATTAAAGACGAGCTCAACAAAACAAACCAGGGAATCGAGGAAGCAGAGGGCCACACTGATGAGGTGGAACAAGTCCTGAGAAATGTGCTTCAAATCCAAACTGAAAGTAGTGAGGACAAACTTCAGTCTCTAACTCTGACTCACACTCTGCACACCAAACTGTCCACCTTGACCTCCTCCCGGAATTTTTTTTGCAGTTGATTGGCATGTCCACAAATATTCAATGATATACAAGATAAGGGATCAGGATCGAGAACCAGTTCCAAATTGGAATTGGGGTTGTAATCATATGCCTCTGAGTTTATCATTTATTTTTATTGACGCCGGCATGTTGTTCTGACAGCTACAAATTACAAAACAGTGCCATCAAACTCATGCGTCTAAATGGTTTAAAAACATGCAAAAAGAAGGTCCAAAGCATGTCTTCATTTCAAAGAGACAGAGGACAATTGTGCTGCTTGCAATGTTGTGTTAACTTCAAGTAGAAACACCAGCAACATGCTGAAACATCTTTCAATGAGATATGACCTTGAATTCTAGAAATCATAAGTATTTGACACGCTACACGAGTGCCACTGATTCCCAACCAAGTAGCACCACATTAGTGAGGGTAAATATTCTCTGTTATGATAATATTAGCGCAGGCTGACTTGTTCTTATTCCGATGTCATCAAATACTGCAGCTTGGTCAACGATTTCTGTGTCAGACACAGACAAAAAAAGTCATCATTTGCAGCAGGACTATACACCACCAGAAGGCAACAGTTTGAAATGGGGCTTGAAAACAATTTGACTTAAGGAGCTGAAAGTCCCTGTAAGGCAGCTGGGAGGGTTGGTGAATGGGTCCAACAAACACCAGACCTCCACACAGGAGCTCTGTGTTCGCTTCCTGTGTGAATGTCGAGCCAAACAATGACGTTTTTTCTAACCCTAACCACGTGTGCTTGTTGCATGAGGAAACAAACGTAAATAGGAGGTGGCTCCCGACAATGTAAGTTTATTTTGAAAAAGACTTTATGCATCTAACGAGTAGGAAGTGTAGGCTACGTTTCCTGTCAAAAAAAAAGTGGATTTTAAAAAGACACAATGCATGTAATGGGCGTTAATTAACACGACATCCCAGAACGTCAATAAGAGATGCACCCAGGAAACCTAGCGCGTAATATGTAGGCGTCAAAAGTCCACTGAACAAGTATTGATATGTGACGAGTTGGGAGTAAGAATATGTCGTGCAGGCAGGCTTGGCACATTTTGTCCTTGAAGCAAACAGTTACATGGCAGAGCACACCTGAGCTGCAAACCTTTTTTCAACTCTCTTTCTGCATTGTGTTCGGAGTCTGAGATAAAACAGTTGCATTTATGCTAAAAACCTATATAGGCCTACTTTTCCCCCACACAGGGAATCAATAAGGGAATCGATAAAGAATAGGACCAAAAGACAAATTGATAATGGCAATGGTATCAGTAAAATCTTACCAATTCCCCTACCTATCCAAATATGTGTTTTATCATCATGATTTCACTATGTGGCAACTCACCTGCAATCAAATTAATTTACATTTTACTAGCTACCTTAGAAAAGTGCTCAACATTGTGGGACTTAAACTGCCTGTAGAGGAATGATTTGTAATGTGAAATTGCTTTATTCAGTGTTTTTACCAGTTTTAATCACCTAGTTTGTTTGTTTTGGAGAGGAAGAGATCTCTGCGGATAATTTGGCTCACTCTAAAAACCTCCTGAACAACAAACACTAAAGGAATCCTAATCTGAAATAGTTACATCTTGTTGCAATCTGAAATCCTCACTGCTTGACACTACTAATTCCCCCTTCACCTTTAAGAACATAATGATGTGTTTTTAGGGCTGGGCATTTTAGAGAATATCAAATAACAAGATGTTTTTGACCAAATAAAATGCCTTGATATCAATATTGCATCGATATTGTAGGGCTAGGCAAATTTATTTATATAGCACATTTCTGCAACAAGCCAATTTAAAAGTATTGCCAAAGTGCAAAAGGTAATACTCATTGTAAAAGGACATTTAAATACAATTAAAATGGCAAATTGGAGTAGTAATGCAAATACAAGGACTAAGTTGGCAAAGGAAAATAATACGTAGAACAGGTTTATCCCATTTTATTGTCGCCTCCAGATAATCATCCTGTTGCACATTTACCTCACATTAACCAAACACCCAGAATTAAACCAAAATCAACTTGAGTAAATTGCAAGCACAGATCTTTCAAAAATGTTTTTCTTCATCTCTAACAACACAGTCAAAACCAAAAGTAACACCAAGTATGAACAAGTCAAGCCTGTTTAAACACTCTGTGCTGTCACTGACTTGTTCAAAGCTTATCCATCCTCTTCAGTGACATTAATTAACTGAGCATGGACTGTCAGTAGCTAATCCTTTGCACTTGGAGTGTGAACAAGTTCAGAGAAGAAAATGAGAGGCACATGAGAGGCTGTGTGATAAAAAAAAAAGGGAGGTCGCAGTGCATCTAACAAACAACAGACAATGTCTAATAAACAGACTCACAGCGCTTGTTTTCATGGCGAATCCCAAGAGATGTTTTTCTTATTTGTAAGGAAGCAATGTGACAAGAGAACATTTATTTTGACATTGAAGCAACTGTTGAACATGTTATAAAAACTGATGTAAGGCTTGCACATGCAGGAGCTGAGAGAGAACTATTTTTGCTTTCAGTTCATTTAAACATTCATGGATGGTAATGTTTGCATTACATCTGACTTTCTGTAAGATGCATGACATCTTTGAACTCCACAGGAAGCATGTTCCACAGGAAGCAGACACTGAAAAGAAGTGTTGGTTTTGTTTATTTTGAATGGTCAAATCATTTATCCTGAAGGCGTGACTGTAAGACAATTCTTTATGTTCTTTAACTGTTTTTCTTAAGTAAATAAAATGTTGCCCAAAAAAAAGAAAAACAAAATGAAATGCATGAGGCCTTTGATTTAAGTCCAGTGCTCCGTTGACTCAGTGAGCTTTCATACAGCATTTTAAAGTGCTACCCATTTAGAGGTGGTGAAATTTTAATGTTTTGTGTTGTAAATGTATTTCATTTTATTTTCTGTTGGCTATGCAGATAGATAGTTGACAAGATGCAAGAAGCTAGCTAGCAGCGCTGCTCATTCAGCAATCACCACTAGTAATGCCGTCCCTGTGGCAGTATGGTGTTGCTAAGGAAACATAGTGGCCACCTTCTGGTCTCCCCCAGGTAGCCCCGCTGAGCAAGCAGATTCATTTTGAGCCACAAAGCCCCTTTAGCATTATTTACTATGTTAACACCACTAGCCACTGCTAACAGCTCTAACAGAGGCGATGCTAAAGGAGGTTTGCGGCTTAAAATTGAGCCTCTTACTCACCGGGGCGACCCTGGGTGGGCACACTGTTTCCACAGCAACACTGTTGGGTCATGACAGCTTTACAAACAGTAGTCACCACATAAATGGCACCACTTGCTATAAGTTAGCTTCCACCAGATTCAGGTGGTGCACAGTGCAGCAGATTGAGGAGTAGCAAAATATAGACCGTAAACATGTCAAAAATATTCTTTGTGGTTCCCCCGATTAAATTTTAAACGGTTAAGTCAGTTTGTGTACAAACATAAACAGTGTATTTACTTTCCCTCTTGGTATTCATCCCCCGGGTAGTTTTACATCAACAGTTTTAGCCTGGCAGAAAACACAACACTTAAGCGGGATTTATACTTCTTACACCTATGTTGTACCCTGACCCTCACCTCACCAGAGATGTAACTACACGTTGCAGAGATGCAGACCTCCTGTTTACTTCTGTAAGCTGAAACCATTTCCCTCTGTGTGCAACGAAGCTTTTATTTACTTTTATTTCACAGATAAGCAATAAATTGTGAAGACAAAGGAATAAAAAAATGGCACAAAATAGCACTTTAGGTGTTGTGTGTGATTTATCCTGGCTTCATATGAGTGGAGGAAATCTTTGCTTGTCGCTAGGCTAATTTATACAATGTAAAACACCACAGGCTTGTGCTAATAACGTTAGTATGTCGTATTTGTTTGGAAAACATGTTTAGTGTAAGACAATTGTTTTGCTGGTGAACCTTGTGAGTTGTAATGGAGCCAAATTTTGTTACGTTACCTTTGTTAAATGTTTTTGTTCCTGGCTTTATATGAGAGGAGGAAATATCCGCTAGCCACTAGGCTAATTTATGCAATGTAAAATGTCACAGGCTTGTGCTAATAACTTTAGCATATCGTTATTGCGGGGATAATGTGTCCAGTAAAAGAAAAGTGCTTTGTCTGTGAATGCTGTGAGATAAAAGAGAAATCAAAAACTGCCAAAAAGTATAAATCCTCCTTTAGGCAAGAGTTTTTGAATCTCAAGCCATAGCCTAATTTTAACATTAAACACACCAATGTAGTTTGTTACATTCCATATGAAAGACATGACATGAGACACAATGAGCACATATACTGGTTGTGTGATAAAGAAACACTGTGAATCACTGACAATGACTTTTATCACCATGGAATTGATTTAAACTGTCATCTTACTTTGAAGACCCGTACAATGTGCTTCCAGTGAATAGTAATAAATGTGACGTATGCTTGATGAGCCCCATTTTTCCATCCAAATTGGACAAATGGAGGAAGAATTGCACGCTGGGCACGAGAGGCAATTTCATCACAGACAAGTCTTTAATGATGTCTCATCTGCATTTTTCAATTTGAACGGGGCCAAAAATAGATCACTGGCCAGGCTTTGTTGAAACCAGTCACGTTAAATGGATAGCAGTGAGACAATCACTTATCTAAGGGCCTACGTGTCTATCTTACCAATGTCTCATTAATGTGTTTATCAAAACCCACAGTTATAATTAAATGATCATTTCCTGTTGTTCAAAGTAAATACTATCTGGGGGGATTTGTTTTTATTACGGGCTATAGTTTTAAAGAGACAGATTAAGGTGTTTATTTTGGTTTGGGTTCTGCTTAGAAGGCGCATGCTCTTGTAAAAAGTACAATTAATTAGTCATAACAACAACACAACACAATTATATTTTATCATAATTAAAGTAACAGTAAAAAAATGATAGTGCTGAAATAATTAATCAGTTAGCAAGTCTACAAAAAAGACACATTTTACTTTTTTAAAGTCATATATGAGGGGAAACTGTAAATACTTGCTGGTTTAAGCTCGTCAGATATGAGGAGTTGCTACTTTTCTTATGTTTATTTAACTGTAAATTAATTACGTTTGCAACACAAGGAAAACAAGTGGTTTGACATTATTTGGAGCTCTGAAAATTTTGATTTACTTAAACTATTTTCTTACATTTTATATAAATTGACAGATTAATCACTAATGAAAAATAATAAATTAAAGCCCTGAATAATTAGACATTATTAATATAATGTCCACACATTAGTTGCTTAACTGTATGAACTATATTGCATTCTAGTCATTATGTGGAATCATGTTACTAAAATTAAAGTCATAATAATTTTAATTGCAAATATAACATTAATACAGTCACATTATACAAATTGATGCTAACCAAAATCCAAAAGTAATATTTCAAGGACTCTGCCTGTTACTGGCAAGTTATCTCTTCTTCTGCTGCTGCATTGTATTTGCATAATACAGGCATGCTATTTGAATATGTCATGTGCAATATTAGGGACTATGTGCACAGAGGAGCCGTCTGCCCTGCTAAAAGCTGGGGCAGAGGCTCGGCCTTCCACTTCAGATATTGGCTGAGCCAGTGACAACACTGGGGCTCTTTTGCCACCGCGATGCAGCCAAGACCATTAACATGTGGGTAAATTCTGCTGGGAGACTGAAGAGCACATCATAAGCTGATGCCTGTGATGAAGTGAGACAAATAATGGCTAAAGCTCACACTTCGTTAGGGGTCAGAATGCCTTGTTTGTCGCTCTAGATTTTGCATTCTTCTCTCAACATGGCTCACACTGTAAGCTCCTCACTGTGTCTCCACTCCTTCACAAAGGCAGAGTAAGGAGTGCTGGCTTAGGCTCAACCCACCCTCCCTCCCTCCCTCCCCCTTGGCTCTTATGTCTCTTTATGTGAGTGTCAAAGTCAGGATAATCTCTTATTCTTGTTGCTCTGGGTCCTCAGTTCATTCATGACCTTTAAGATTAAAGATAAGCCACAGAGTTAGCTTCAGTTCACCGGTCCTTTTTCCTTTTTTTTTTTTGGCTGGTTGGTCTTTGATTAAAGATTTAGAATAGCATTTGAAGGGGCTTCAAAGTGGGCTGATTTGCAAATGAAGCATTATGTTCTGATAAATCAATCCCGAGAAATAGGTGTGAAGAATAAAGGGGGCTGGCTGAGGCAGAAAGCTGTGATGGAAGGATGAAAAAAATACAGATTGGCATATTCCCCTCTAGCAAGACGAAAACATCACACAAATTTGTTGTTGTGTTGATTTTTTTTTTTAACTAATTAACCATAGATGTGTCATTCTGACTAGATTTTCACAATATGGAATCAACAAAGCTCTCATCAGGGTAACCAGCGCCACAGCCCGCTGTTTCTTTTTCTTCTGTTCTTCTTTTTCTGTTCATAAAAGTAACCCTGGTGAAATAGTACATTTCTACAGTAGGCATAGAAATATCACTTTACTTTCTCCTATTTTATACACAATCAACATGTTTTCAACTTTTTTTAAATATTATTTTTTGGGCTTTTGCCTTTAATCGATGGGAAGAGTATTAAGTGTGAAGGGGGAGAGAGGGAGGGGATGACCTGCAGCAGAGGACCGCAGGCAGGAATCAAACCACAGCTGCTGCAGCAAGGACACTGCCTTTGTACATGGGACGCCTGCTCTACCTACTGATTTACTGGGCACCCCAAATGTTCCTCTACTTTTGCATTCAAAAATAAATCATCCATCTATCTAATGTGGGCAAATATGCACAAACTATATCTCAGCTGCTAAAATAAAGCTGCACAAAAGCAAATGTTTGACAAACAAGGTGTGTTCATTTTTGAAGTAGGATAAGATTGAAATTAAATATATGTTAAGCCAAAGTTAAATCAGTGACTGACTTTTAGTTGCAGTGAAACTTTGTTACTAAAAGTGTCCTTTTCTAACATTATTCTCACATTGCATACAACCTTTATTTAACTAGAAGGTCACATTGAGATTAAAACCTCTTTTGCAAGTCAGACCCAACCAAGACAGGGTTATACAGAGACATAAGCAGAACAACAGGTATGTAAAACACAATACATAGTTCAGATTTTTTTAGATTAAGCAGCTCCAACTAACCATGATTACTTCCTTTATACTAAGTTTAAAATCACTTAAAGAGATAAGGGTTTCAAGTTTAAGCTTGGCCTGCAGATCGTTCCTGGACCAGGGACCAAAGTAAACTTGTTTTGCTCGACTCTGTGCTGGTAAAGGCATTTTAAGCTGAAGCTACTTGTGTGACCTAAGATTATGACTGCTTCGCAATAGGGATGCAGGCAATTAAACATCCGCCACCTCGCTAGTCGGCACCAGAAATATTAGTCGGTTAAACCAATTAGTGTTTTATTCATGTCCAAGGCCACTTAACTGTCATGCAGCCGGCCTCCACTAGTGAGTGCTACAGAGCCGTCAGACAGCAGTCCCCCTCCCCGCGGTAATGCTCGGGTAAACTGGAGTTTTAAAACAGCACAGTGGGAAATTGGAGTGATGTCCTCTCACAAAATCAGCGCGGTTTGGCAGAACTTTGATCTAGAAAATGAATTCAGCAGCAATTGATCTTTTATTTGTTAACTTTAAGACTTGTTGTCAGATAATGTACTGCAATTTAATTATAAATCAGATGTTATTTTATTAACTTTAAAGTGAATTGCTATCACTGTCAGGTGATGTAGTATAAAGAACAACCAAGTCCCTGGAAAGGATAGGTCAGGGTGGATAGGATGGGTCAAACAAACACAGGACTTTCATGTAAAAGACCGTTGCTTGAAACCAAAAGTTAACATTGACGTAACTTATTTAACTCACATCATGTTACATTAGGTTAGAAACACACATATTTTAACAAAACAATGTTGTTGTTTTTTCTTCAAAACTTAACCACGTAGTTTTAGTGAAACAGGACTTTCATCTTGGAAATGTTGTGTCCCATGTAAAACCAAAAGTCAACGTTATGTTATGTGAAGTTATAAATGTACCTATTTTAACGTGCCTGTGGATATTCTCATTCATCCAGGTCATAGTTATCTCAAGGCAATTGAATCGAACGCAACTGGACTTGGTTTTGTCTTAGAAGACGTTTCACCTCTTATCCAAGAGGCTTCATCAGTTCATGCTTGTCTGACTAGGCTGGAACTAGTCTGACAAACTGGTGTGGAAGCACCCAGGTATTTAACCTCTGGGGAGGTCTTCACAAGGCCAATGATGTCACTGGTTCGTTAGTGCTCCAATGGTGTGTCAACGACAGTCGTTGAAACTCCTGCTGCAACGGTTGTCACTGGAGTCGTTAGAGTCACATGAGGCCATTTGTGAACGACCGTTGTTTTTAGAGGTTAAGTTGTTAAGCCTCCTGGGCAAGGTATGAAAGGACAGCATTATAGGTGGGGGATAGGTGGTGTTGCAGACCTCCTCCTCCTCCTCTATTGAGAGATGGCTTTTCCAATTTCACATAGATGGCTTCTTTTACACCTCTTTCAAACCCTCGGTCTTCCCTGTCCAAAATGTGCACATTGCTGTCTTCGAAGGAGTGTACTTTCTCCTTGAGGTGTAGATAGACAGCTGAGTCTTGCCCTGACCAGTTAGCCCTTCTATGTTGGGCCATGCGTTTGTTTAGTGGTTGTTTTGTTTCACCTATGTACAAGTCTGAGCATTCCTCACTGCATTGGACAGCGTACACTAGGTTGCTCTTCTGAGTGTGTGGTGTACGGTCTTTTGGGTGTACCAGTCTTTGTCTGAGTATGTTACTGGGTTTGAAATACACAGGGATGTGGTGTTTGCTGAAAATCCTCCTGAGTTTTTCAGATACCCCAGACACATAGGGGATGACAATGTTATTGCGCTTGTTCTTTTCTTCCTCACCCACCTTGTTCTTTCTGGAACAGGCTGCTGATTTCACAAAGGTCCAACTGGGGTAACCACAAGTTTTTAGAGCCTCCCTCAGATGTTCATGCTCTTTCCCTTGGGCCTGAGTGCTGGTAGGTACGTTATCAGCTCTGTGTTGTTGGGTCCTGATAACACCTAGTTTGTGTTCCAGTGGGTGGTGAGAATCGAACAGTAAGTATTGGTCTGTGTTAGTGGGTTTCCTGTATCCACCTTATTTTCAAACACGGAAGTAAATAGTGATCAACTTCCGTTTTTTTGTGCGTGACTTCCGGTCAGCCGCTTTCCCTCATGCTTTCCCTTACCGGAGCTAATGGTGCAAGCTATGTTTTTTTTCAATTTTCAGTTGTTTATGTTAGTCAATCAGTTAGTTAGTTAGTTAGTCTGTGTATTTTATATAGATATCTGTGCCCACGTTTCCGTTATAACGGAAATTTATTCTCTCTAAACGTGAATAAATCGCACATCAATCATAGACTATGAACCAAAAAAGCACAATCTATCCCGAGTGAGACAAACTGCTTGATCCCCGTCTCCAGTGTACCAGCAGAGAACCCGCAGAACCGAATCAGCGAAAAAACACACCGGGCTAAGCCTCTCTACCTGAGCAGCTGAAGCTGCGGCTCGCACCCTCTACACACAGACGGTGCTTCTGCATGCCAGCCAAACGTGTGCGCAACTGTGAGAAATAAATATGTGAGGTGTACGCTGCTTTTCTATCTTTTTTTCCTTTTCTTTCTTTCTCTCTGTCAGCGACATACACTCCTAACACAGGACGGGTTGTTTTAATTGACTGAGTTGATCATTAAGCCATAGTGATGCGCGGATCAGCTCTGATAGCACCTGAATCAGCATGTACGCATCAACCATCCAGCCGTTACAACATGATTGAGCTAGCAAAGCAGTTTTGTGTTGCTATGTGTGGTATTTATTCAGTTTGGGGAAATCACAATGTCTAGAAAGCATCAGTGGCTGCAGCTGACAGGGACAGCTAACCGTTAACACTAGCAACAAAGCTAACATCAGGATCGCCATCCGTTAAAAGCCTCCCGTTGTCGGATACGACATGAAACTACTCCAATTAGCTCAGTCATGTTGTAACTAAGACATCCACTGGAGAAAATATTTTTTTCACGGGCCACTTTGTGAGTTTAGTGAGTTATTACAAACACGGCTAACGGCTAATGGCCGTTAGTGGTTAGCCCAGCTAGCCCGTAATGGTTAGCCCAGCTAATCTGGTTGTTCAGTCATTGTGTTTATAGACTTTACAAACACCAGATTAGTCTAAACGGTGATATAATGATGTGAAAAATGTGATATATACATATATATATAGCTAAACTCAGCAAGGTAAACAACAAGGCGATTCCCATTTACACAGTGGTAAGAGTGCTGGACCGGAAGTGTCGCACAAAAAAACGGAAGCTGGCTGCGTTCTGTTTTGCCTCCGTGTTTCCGTGAAAAATAAGGTGGATACCCCAATGTGGAGGCCTCTGTCCTCTGTAATGTGCACGTCACAATCCAAGAAGGGCAAACTATTCTCCTTAACATCTTCTCTGGTGAACTTGATGTTTCTGTCCACTGAATTGATGTGTTCAGTGAAAGCTTGTACCTCTTGAGTTTTGATTTTAACCCATGTGTCATCCACATATCTGAACCAGTGGCTCGGTGCTGTTCCCTCAAAGGAGTTCAATGCTCTATATTCTACATCCTCCATGTACAGGTTAGCCACAATGCATATACAGTACAGGCCAAAAGTTTGGACACACCTTCTCATTCAATGCGTTTTCTTTATTTTCATGACTATTTACATTGTAGATTCTCACTGAAGGCATCAAAACTATGAATGAACACATGTGGAGTTATGTACTTAACAAAAAAAGGTGAAATAACTGAGAACATGTTTTATATTCTAGTTTCTTCAAAATAGCCACCCTTTGCTCTGATTACTGCTTTGCACACTCTTGGCATTCTCTCCATGAGCTTCAAGAGGTAGTCACCTGAAATGGTTTCCACTTCACAGGTGTGCCTTATCAGGGTTAATTAGTGGAATTTCTTGCTTTATCAATGGGGTTGGGACCATCAGTTGTGTTGTGCAGAAGTCAGGTTAATACACAGCCGACAGCCCTATTGGACAACTGTTAAAATTCATATTATGGCAGGAACCAATCAGCTAACTAAAGAAAAACGAGTGGCCATCATTACTTTAAGAAATGAAGGTCAGTCAGTCCGGAAAATTGCAAAAACTTTAAATGTGTCCCCAAGTGGAGTCGCAAAAACCATCAAGCGCTACAACGAAACTGGCACACATGAGGACCGACCCAGGAAAGGAAGACCAAGAGTCACCTCTGCTTCTGAGGATAAGTTCATCCGAGTCACCAGCCTCAGAAATCGCAAGTTAACAGCAGCTCAGATCAGAGACCAGATGAATGCCACACAGAGTTCTAGCAGCAGACCCATCTCTAGAACAACTGTTAAGAGGAGACTGCGCCAATCAGGCCTTCATGGTCAAATAGCTGCTAGGAAACCACTGCTAAGGAGAGGCAACAAGCAGAAGAGATTTGTTTGGGCCAAGAAACACAAGGAATGGACATTAGACCAGTGGAAATCTGTGCTTTGGTCTGATGAGTCCAAATTTGAGATCTTTGGTTCCAACCGCCGTGTCTTTGTGAGACGCAGAAAAGGTGAACGGATGGATTCCACATGCCTGGTTCCCACTGTGAAGCATGGAGGAGGAGGTGTGATGGTGTGGGGGTGTTTTGCTGGTGATACTGTTGGGGATTTATTCAAAGTTGAAGGCACACTGAACCAGCATGGCTACCACAGCATCCTGCAGCGACATGCCATCCCATCCGGTTTGCGTTTAGTTGGACGATCATTTATTTTTCAACAGGACAATGACCCCAAACACACCTCCAGGCTGTGTTAGGGCTATTTGACCAAGAAGGAGAGTGATGGAGTGCTGCGGCAGATGACCTGGCCTCCACAGTCACCGGACCTGAACCCAATCGAGATGGTTTGGGGTGAGCTGGACCGCAGAGTGAAGGCAAAGGGGCCAACAAGTGCTAAACACCTCTGGGAACTCCTTCAAGACTGTTGGAAAACCATTTCAGGTGACTACCTCTTGAAGCTCATGGAGAGAATGCCAAGAGTGTGCAAAGCAGTAATCAGAGCAAAGGGTGGCTATTTTGAAGAAACTAGAATATAAAACATGTTTTCAGTTATTTCACCTTTTTTTTGTTAAGTACATAATTCCACATGTGTTCATTCATAGTTTTGATGCCTTCAGTGAGAATCTACAATGTAAATAGTCATGAAAATAAAGAAAACGCATTGAATGAGAAGGTGTGTCCAAACTTTTGGCCTGTACTGTGTGTGTGTGTATATATATATATATGAGGCTGATAACGTGCATTTAATGGGTTGATAATATTTGAATGGGTACTTCTGAGGGATTTCTCTCTCCATTAGTCTGGGGTAGGACTTGGGAAATTAGATATGTTGAGTGATGTTGTAACTGAACTGCTACTTTTGTTTCCTTCTTTAAGTTGGAGGTATAATTCTATTTTTCGCACAAATAAATCTACTTGATTTTTCCCCTGAAACTCTTTGTGGTGTCCTTTATATGTTTTGATCTCTAGTAAGAGAGGCCGTAACAGATGTCAATGGTAAGGTAACACTTTTACTGATATGGCTGATGTCACTTCAAATTTTCATTCATATAACTGTGAGTTTTGATATTTTGTTGAGAAATAAGGGTTATCCATCACACAAAGTAGGAGTGAAACAGAAAGTAGGAGTGAAAATGCAAACACAAGGCACCACTCAAACATGACAACAGTTTGGAATGTCTTTATTAATTTCATCTGTTAAGCTTGTCATCTTAATTAATGTCCTCTGTTTATTTAACAGATGACCAGTCTGTGAGAGTTGTCAATAAGCGTTTCCCTGCTCACTGTCTCCACGGTGCCAAGATTGTATGCTCATATGCCTACAGGCTTGGTTGTTTGCAGTGATGCCTTGTCAGCTTGAAAACCTTGAGACTGAGATGACATATTAAATATCATTCAATTTCACAAAGATGAATTACAGAGATATTGCCTATGATAGTAGATAACAGTGCTGTCAGAAACACAGAAAACCACTAGGAAATATTGAGTTTGTCTTCTCGGCAAGTGTGAGCCCTTGAGATGTATTTTGCAAAACATACTGTAACTGTACTGCATCTATCAATTTGTATGAGCAGTGATACCATGCCATTCAGATATATTATTCTGTGACGTCTCAGGAAAAACCTACATCAGATATAACTGCTAACCAAGAGTGGCACCTAAGCTGGTATTAAATATTAGTTTATCAGCTTTTTAGATCTTTGTATTTAGTTTGCCAAAATTACGAAAATGATGGTGTGCAGTTTGAACGAATCAGTGACCCCATTCATTCCAATAGAGTACAAACATTAAAAGTTGATCTTACATTTTCAATTTCTATTGTTACTAACTGTGGAGCTCCCGGGGTCATAATGATGTTTTCAGATGACACTACACTGTTGTCTTTGTTAGATACTGACGAATTTCATCATATTTCATCAGAGGTACAGATAGATCAGTGAAGTGGTGTGAAAAGAATTCACTAATTATTAATCCAAAGGAGCAGCGAACTGTCATCCTCCATTAGTTACTGTCCATAACACACAGATTTAACAAATTTCCTCCTATAAATAATTAAGCATCCATGTGTATGCTGCTTTATCCCAGAGTCCATTAATAGAATATATCTGTAGCAAGTAAGGATAGACCAATACATCGGCCGGCCGATATATCGGGCCGATATTTGAGTTTTTTACTTGTATCGGCATCGGCCGATACGCGCATGGGTTCACGGATTTATTTTTCCCTGGCACTTTTTTTCATTTGAAAGTATGTGGTTAAGTTGAACAAAGCTGTTGAATCCTACTGTGTACAGTAGTTGTTTTATTTATGCTTCAGCTTAAATATTTGTTTATTTTATAAAGACATTACTGGAAGATTTAAGAGCACTGAACTCTTTTTTTTATTTTAATGTATAATAATAATAATAATAATAATAATAATAATATTCTACCTGTTCTACCTCAACTTTCCATCTTGTTTTAGTATTTTTTACTGTTCAATAAATGTTTCTTATTTTAAACTTGAGACCTGTAATATTTGTTATCATTGTGTCATTTTTTTTTATGTAAATTGAGGGAGCAAAAGCAGTATCGGCCCCAAATATCGGCTCAAGAAAATCGGCAGTCCATAATCGGTCATCGGCTAAGGATGATGGAAAAAAATCGGTATTGGCATCGGCCCTAAAAAAATCCATATCAGTCTATCCCTAGTAGCAAGGTGCAACAACAAATTTACTGTCTTAGGAGACTCTGGTCATTTGGATCAAACAAACATGTTATTATTTTCCAGTCGATACAAGGCTTCCACACATTTTACCAATTTTCAAAACTTTTCAAAAATATTCTAGCCCATTTCCATGACTTAAAGTGGTTTAATAGCCTGGCTGGACACCTCTCTGAGAATAAGTGATTTAAAGAGCACACTTCCAAATGTGGAGAGATATACACACTTAATTTCCCCACAACTTAATTTGGTCTCAGTTCCAAAACTATTGATGTTTTGGGTGTAAAGCCTCTATCCAGAGCCTTAAGGCCCGAACATACTCGGGTGTATTATAAGCGGAACGGACTCCGCGAGGAATGTCCACAGTCATTCGGGCTTTCATAGTCGAGCGCACTTCCGCGTTGTAGTTTCCTGTAAAAATGTCCGTGAAAAATCCCCGCGATGTGAAAAATCCATGCTGAGTCTGCGCGGTCGTAAAATCTGAGCTTTGCACAGGGCTTGCGGACGTCCGCTTTGAGTCCGCGCGGACCTCCGCAGAGTCCGTTCCGCGTACGTTCCGCCTGAGTATGTTCGGGCCTTTAGGGTTCGTCCCTCTATTAAGCCATATTTTAAATTTGGCTTTGAAAGCCATACATTATTGTAATTATTAATATAAACATGCATTTCCCAGCCATTTGTGGATTAGCTAACTTTACTCACATGTTGGACATTCTCACTGCCAACTGGCTGAATACGCCAATGTATATCATGTTTCAATCAACTTGGTCTCACTCCAAAGTCGTCAAAAACTGGCTCTTGGGCAGTGACTTGCGGCGAAAAAGTCATTCTTCAATGTCTGCATAACATGCGGCCAGTCGCCATTATAGTTTAATGGTGCTAGGTGGCATCAGGGGGAAACACAGCGTGACAAGAATTAAAGTTAAAGCAGCAAAAGTCCGAGTAGCGCAAGCTGGAGCGGTGGTGGATGGGTCCAACAAACATCGACTTTACCCGGAAAAGTGGTGTTCGTGTCCCGTAAGAATATAACGCCAAACCCTGTTCTTCTTTCCTAAACCCAACCACGTGTGTTTGTTGCTGAAGGAAAAAAAAACGTCAATTTGCAGTGTTATTTTGAAAGAGACTGTAAATAAACGGCAAATTTCCTGTGAAACTGAGGTGTATTTTGAAAGACAAAAATGCATGTTTTGGGGAGAACTTGACACGGCATCCCCCAAACGTCAACAACCAACACTCAGGGTACCTTTCACATCATATCTGGACGTGAAAGGTCCATGACCAAACGTCGATATGTGACAATGTTAGAGTAAGAATGTGTTGTTTAAATGGCAGCACAGCACAGTACTAGATTTTAAACTGGTAACACAAGGGTATTTTGCGTGACATCAGATATGTTTTAGGCATTTTATGAACATTAAACAGTAGCCGATGTATATCCAAACATTTTCCAAAACATTCTGGATTTCCAAACCATTTCCTGGTAAACTGTTTCTGTAATTGTAACTCTTCCAGTAATTTCATGACCGTGGGAATCTTGTCATCAGTAGTAATGCAGTATGGACTCAGTGCAAGGTACAGTCGTCTCTCAGTTCAGTTTAAAACTGTCTCCGTCTGGTGATATTACATCAGACCGATCTCATTTTATTTGAAGAATATCCGCTTCTGCCATCAAACAGATGATTTAGAGGAATTCTTTTGTTCCTCAGTCTGTCAAACTGTTAAATCAGAGTCTGGGTTGTGAGCAGGCATCAGTGTACCTGTGCAGACAAAACTGTGAATGTAAAAGTGAGTGATTACATTGATTGCACCTGTTTGTAATGCCTGCTTTTTTGTTGTTTGGGTAAATGTTGGGTTTTGTCATGCATATGAAACAGTGAACGTCTTGGGACGCAAGGCACATTTCAGAAAAGTATAATGATAACCAATTGAAATCGTATCCCACCTCAGATTTTAAAATTGACAAACTAATTTTAAATAATTTAGTGTAACAACAGATAACCCTACCACCACACAGGCAAAATCACAAGTGCATTCTGCACATTCTCAACAGCAAACACCTCTGATGATTAACTGGTTTAAATGGCTGCAACATACAGAATCCAATGAAAACCGTTCCCCAATCCCAGTAACACAATTACAACCAATAAAGAAAAGTTTTTTATGTGCTCCTCTGCTCAAAGACAAAGTTCAAAGAGACTGAAAAACCACAGCCAACACTGACAATAACAATAACAGACAAGTTGATGGAGGCAACATTACACAGCCTTCTGTAGGCATCACTAATAAACCCGAAGTCAAGACATTTCTAACTGAGCACTATAAGACTATAAGCCCATTGACTTGTCTCCAAAGAGCGAGAGCAGTATGTTGCCAGCTCACCGGCGCTGCAATTTGTAAAGGAGTCTCAACGGAGAGCGGCAAATAGAAAGACTGAGAACAAAACAACATCCATGATTAATCCTTATTTAAAATTACATTGTCGGATTCAGCTGGTGGTGGTGTTTACCAAGGAAAAAAAGGAAAAACACTGAGTAACACAGCAAATAGTTACTAAAGTAGTAAGTGTCCAGGCCCATCCTAAGTCTTCAGATGCTGCAGTCTTGTGCTAATTCAGCTTTGCATCCACTAAGTGAGAGCAGACTGTGTGCTACTACACACTGCACACCTCTTTCTATGTAAAAGGCTCATGGGAAGAATGTGATGACAGATCAGAAACTGGTGAAACTGATGAGTAAGCACACACAGCAGAGTTCAACAGCAGCTAGCAATGTGACTGTTGAGTTAGATCATACTATCCATACAGAGCTGGAAATGACCAAAAATACGGTATATATAGACACTGTATTGTACACATCACTTAACATACAAATGTCCAGTATTGACAACGTCAACATGCATGTGCAGTGTCTGCAGCTGAGGGGGGATGTGCAGGGAGAGAATAGTAGTAACTAAAATAGGAATCTGTCAACTAGTGGTGATGACATGCTGTTCTCTACTACCCCGCAGCAGTGATGTAGCGTTGCACTATATTACAAAGCTACAGCGTAGCTGGGTGTGTTCCAAGCGGCAACTTCCACGACTGAAAAATGACACAAGTGCTGAAAACTGCAGTTCCTCAAATGGCCACTTGAGGCTTGCTCCAAACCTGTCAATCCTCATAGACACCCATGTTAAAATGCCAAATCTGCTGCAAAAATAAACATGTTCACAGCTGTGTACAAAAATAAGAAAACAGTTTTGGTCTGTATTTCTAATTTACCAATTTATGACAACTCTGTGTATTCTCCCTTTACGTACGAAAACAGATACACAAAATTGCAAAAGCTGCAAACGTCACTGGCCACATACTTTCATGCCTCCTTTATGTTGGCATAGACACATCCATCTGAGGGCACTAGAGGGCAGCGTCAAAAGTTTCTGACAACAACAAACAAGGTGATGGTGGAGGAGGTCGTAATAATGTACCTTTTAATGGAGGCAGTGGCAGTGACTGCTGTGTTCTGTGAGGCCATTACACACATCACAACATGTGGATCGATAATTCTTTTCACTACATTACTGATTTGTTCCGTTCCCCCCATTTTTCAAATATCTTCTTCGTGTCCTGTGGTCACATCTTGCTTGGACTATGCTACATTGCCCCCATGATTTCCAGGGGTACTACTCTGTTTGCTCTGTATCCGTAAGCTTTCAGAAAATATGCACAAATACAAATAAGATTCCAAAACATCAACTTAAGGTATCTGCTGATAGAGTACAATACTATTGCTCTCTCCTTTTCCCAGATTTAAATTATGTATGTACATCACTGTGTGGAACTCATTAGCCCCTTTTACACTGCCTGTTCAAGGTGTGGATGTCACAGTTATTCTGCCTCGCTGCTCTATATAAACAGTACAGTCACAGAATGGGGGGACTGAGTTGTCTAGCCTTTAAGCCAACAGTGGGGGTAACAGCACTGAATCAACATCTGTGTAAAAGGGACAGCCAGCAGGATAGGATTGTGGATGGTAAAGTATGAAGTTTTGATGACGTGTTGCAACGGATCACCAGGAGATTTAAACAGCAGCTTACAGCGGTTAGCGGCTAATTTTTTTTAAAAAAAGAACAGCGGTTGAAAATGTCGACAAATCAAGAAAACAATGAGGTCTGGGAGCTCCTTTGCCTCTGAGCAGAGGATGAGATTAACCTTCATATAACAGGGACGGTAAATGATTCATCATGCCTGTTGCACCTTTTTTTGCTTTCACAATGCCGGCATGTTGTCCAAAATCACACGTGGGGCAGCATGATGTTTGGTTCTGTGTAAAAATCCAAAGGCAGCATAAAGAAGGGACTTCTTGGCAGCCATATAGTGCGATCTCTGTCTAAAAAAAAGAGCTAGCAAAGTAGCAGATATCAACAAATCTGGTCCAACACTGTCCCAATGACAGCAAAGATCTGCTTTATAAAAAACAAAAAAATTGATGATGTTATTTTCCCTAGACATCAAGTTTGATTGATGCCTATTTAGCCTGTAATTTTGAATATCATGAATAAATACATACGATTTGAAACCAAGTCTTCTGGGGCTTTAATCAAGTCAGTCTCTACACTGAATCCAACAGATGGATTCAGTCGGAGCCACTCAATGCCCTGTCACACCACGCAGACTGTCCACCCATGATCACACATAGAGGCCTGGCCAAATGACAGCCCTTCAGCTACAGTATTAGCATTGTTACCGGCCCCATTGTAACTTGGTGACCCTTATCATTAGCCGCTCAGCCAATTGAGCATGTTGAAGACAGAATTCATGCTTGTTCTCTCTTGTTCTTAATGGAAGCAACCCACTGACCTGCTCAGCACTGAACTCTGCTAGCCATTAATGGAGGATGTGAGGATGCTTTGATGATCAGATTATAAATGGATGAAAAATGGATCGAAGGTTTCAATCTACCTCTGGCGTCATGGCAAGAAGAGTGCTCTCATCTTGTTTCTGGCTAACAGTGATGGTTGTTCCAGTGAACTCTGAATGTCTCTGGATGCACAGGGGCACTTAGTTTCATGAGAGGGTCAGCAGAAAGGTTTGTCTGGATGTCTCTGCTCAGCTTACATTGGATAACACTGATATTTGGCAAACCAGAAGGCCTTACAGTACCGACGTTCCCACCCTGAGCCCTGTACATGCTTTATGACGTGAAGTGTTCCTTCAGTTTTAAGTTACCGATCAAATGGTTTGCCAAAGTTGTTCTATAATGCATGACAGCACATGGCACAGAGTGGTATTGTGAGGAGAGGATTTTCAGAGCGAACATGTTTTTTTGTCTTTAAAAATAGATCTTGTAGATGCTGATGGACAGTCTCCCCAGATGAAAGGTTATGTGGTCTACATTTTCTGATGTAAGTACATTTTGTTGTTCAGCATGCAATTTGCATGACTTTACATATAGTCCACGAGCCAGTTCACAACCAACAGTGAAGACGTGAAAAATGAGCTGCAAAGCTGACAGAAATAGGCTGAAACTCAAACAAAGGTCTTTTTATACCACTGGCGTGCCAAAGACAATATTGTTCAGACAGTTGTAGCCTTCAGCAGCTAATTCAGAGCACGGTAGAACACGACGTGTAATTTGCAACTCTTAGTACCCGACGATTTTAAAGAGACACACTAATGAATGCTTGCACAGGTGTTCATATCCATTTTATTAATTAAATACCAGACATCCCAACAATGTAGCAGCCTGCTCGAATAAAAAAAAAAAGAACCAAATGATCCGGCCCCTTGAGACCGTCTGAGCAGAAGAACCTCCTTCAGTACAAGACAGCAACTGCTGCCGGTTTGACTATTACATGTGTTTTCTGGTGGATCTAGATGATACATAATTCACATGTGCAACCTTGTGGTTGACCTTCTTTTGACCACCCTCCACTGCACAGACCGACCCCCCCCCCCCCCCCCCACCCCCCCCCCCCCCACCCCCCACCCCCCCCCCCCCCACCCCCCAACACACACACACACACACACACACACAGCTTGACCATTTCATCTACTGTCTCCATCTCCCAGACAAATCTACTTTATCGAGTGTTCTCTTTCAATATACTGATCATTTGAGCAAATGTGCATTGCATTTTTTCCTCAGAGTGTGACAGAAGAGGGGATTATGTATCATTGCTCTGAACCAAGTACCCATTGAAAAAGATCTTAATGAGGGACAGTTGGTATAGGAGGAATTCAGCTGTTAATTCCCAATGAATTTTGCATGAAATCATATTTAAATATGTCAGGGGACGGATTTCATAGCTAATCCCAGCGACAGGCCTTTAATGTGGCGTGCTCAGGGGCTGAATGATAATGTAAATGTATAATATTGCCTTTTGTCTGAATCACTGGAAACAAAAAAGGGGCCAGCCATGCCAAAAACCTTCTTCAAAGAGACAATTAGACTGTTGAATAAAAAAAAAAAAAAAAAGACAAACACCCTTAGGTGGATAAATTGACAAAAGTATCTGCAGAAACTATAAATATACTGGGAAGGCTGGAAAGGTTTGCTCAGCTGTATCACAGCCTCTTGTTCTCAGTGGAATGTGCATGATAAACAACATGCATGGAGCGGTGTTCATTTATAATATTAATGGGCTACAATGAGGTCTAGACCATGCAGTCTTGCACGTTTGTAACCTCAAGGGAGCTGACAAAAGGGTATGCATATAAACCCTGGGCAAGCTTTTCTGAGTCTGTTAGGTTTTCAAATTGCACATGTAATATGTGTTTTCATTTAATGCTGAAAATAAACCTCCAGGCAGAATCTTGCTGTGGCTGTGATACACTGCCCTTTGGCCTTACTGGCCAAAATACAACTTTTTCATGTAGCAGAAATATTAGTATCACAAATGCAATATCACAATAATTGGTCTGAGACTTAATGGATTAGCAGACAACTACAAAAGAAACAAAATGTCAATCAGGACTGAATAGCTCTCCCTCTGTGTGAGAGGTTGAAATAAAAGGGAAGCCAGTGCTGCATTAATCAAGCAGATACCCCTGCCATGTTGCTGTTGACCAGCCACACTTAAAGGAGTACTGTTGTCTGCACTTGTGCACGTCAGCAGGGATAGTCTGTCATTTGCTAAAGAGAGGTGAGGACTTAAAGGTCCAGTGTGTAGGGTTTAGAGGGATATATTGGCAGAAATGGAATACAATTTAATTAACTTTTCCTTCAGTGTATAAGCACCAGAAAATAAGAATCATAGTGTTTTTGTTGCCTTAGAATGAGCCGTTTATGTCTACATAGAGATTGGGTCCTTGTTCTCAGAGTCTGCCATGTTGCACCATTACGTTTCTACAGTAGCCCAGAATGGACAAACCAAACACTGGCCATTCATGTTTTCGTGCCAACCACTGTAGTTAGCGGCCCCTCTGCGATAGGCCAAACAGCTTCGTTATAACACTGATTTGTAATGTGAAACTGCTTTATTCAGTGTTTTTGCTGGTTTAAATCACAGTGTCTCTTTTTTTGTAGAAGAGGAGACCTCTGCGGATAATCTGGCTCCCGGTAAAAACCCTATGAACATCTGGATCCTAAGTTATTAGAGAGAAAAGGTGGGCACACATTAGCAAGTGCTAGGCTAACGACCTGTCTCCAACATGCCAGACAGTGTTGGAAAAACACTCATTTGCAACACGAAACTGCTTTATTCAGTATTTTTACTGATTTAACTCCCCATGTCAATGTGTTTAGGAAAAGAGGAAACCTCTGCAGGTAATTCGGCTGCAGATTAAAACCACCTGGACATCTGGATCTTAAATAAGGTGAGCTCACATTAAGATATCAGAGAAAGCCCTATGTGACATGCAAATCAGCGTCAGGGAAACACTGATTTGTAATGTGAAACTGCATTATTCTGTGTTCTTACTGTTTTAAATCACCACTTCTGTTTGTTTTGTAGAAGAGGAGACCTCTCAGGATAATTTGGCTCTCGTTAAAAACCTCCTGAACGTCTGGCTCTTAAGTTATCTGAGAAAAAGGTGAGCACACATTAGCAGGTGCTGGGCTAACGGCCCGTCTCTGACATGCCAAACAGCATTGAGAAACACTGATTTGTAACATGAAACTGCTTTCTTCAGCATTTTTACTGATTTAAATCCCCATGTTTGTTTGTTTAGAAGATGAGGAGAACTCTGCAGATAATTCGGCTGCTGATTAAATACACCTGAACGTCTGGATCATAATAAGGTGAGCACACATAGCAGACGCTGGGCAAGTGGCCCATCTGCAACATGCCAAACAGCATCAGAGAAACACTGATTTGTAATGTGAAACTACTTAAATCAGTGTTTTAACTGGTTTTAAAAGCCTTGTCTATTTGTTTAAAAGAGGACAAGACCTCTGCAGATAACCTCTGAACACCGTAGGAGTCCTAATCGAGAGTTTACGCTCTGCACACAGAAGAAAGTTTCAGCTGGTTGCAATCAGCAGTCCTCAATGCCAGATGCCACTAAATCCTACACACTGCTTCTTGAATCACTCCACAGTTGACCTGAAGGTGTGTGCAAGAGTTTAAATACCCACAGCACTTTTTGTAATTTCCCTTAACAATACATCATGAGGATCTAAAGAGTCAGTCTGTGATACTTTTCTTAAAATAATTATTGATTAATAATTTTAATCAATTTTCTATCTTGCTTCTCCCCTCCAGTGTAAATCTCATCGTGTTTAAGTAGGTGTGTCTGTGTCAATTTTAATCTTCTATTAATATTAATAACTGAGCCGCCTGATTGCCCTCTTGCACACACACAAACGCACATACACACACACCCGTCCAATAAAATGGGTCTATGATGACTCATAAACACTTATAGATGGTGCAGAGATGTTTGATCCAGCGATGGGGGAAGATAACCCAAACCTCAGAGACAACCAGTGTCAACAATGGATGTCAGTCAAAGACACTTGAAATATTTGATTACATAACATATGTTAGTAATTGAAGGTGTGATTCCAATTACAGGGCTTTGTAAGCTAGCGGATGTTTACACTGTTGTCAGACGTTCATTTATTAATCACTCAGTTTAACAAGGATGTAGCCGTTCATCCATTCATCCACGACTAATAACGTTACATCCAGGTACACCGGTTGACTCACAAATTAACTAAATACAGATGATCAACAACAACAAAAAAAATTTCAAGGTATGTGTCAACAGCAACACACAGTTGTCATCGGCGAATGGGTTTTAGTCAGCTGCCAGTGAGATGGCTCAGTTGTTATCACATGACCAAAGTATGAGGGTTAGGCCATCGTAAACATTTTGTAACCCCTATAAATTTAAGGCAAACACCGGACAGGACCAGCATACAGAATTTTACCACTAGATTTAGTCACACTTGACTTAGCAGCCGCTCCCTCGTGCAACATACTGACACCATGTCCCAACTGCAAGCGCCCAACTATCAGGTTGCATCTTGTAACATCAGAGCTCTCTGTCCACACTGAATCACTTAAATATGTGATGCAAATATCAGCTTTGTGCTGGAGATCAGACTGGAGATGTCACCACTTAGGTGAACAGCCTAGTTGCTATCTTTCTATGTTTGTACTTTTAGAACAAGAAACACGATTTATGCTGTAATATTTACTAGAAATGACATACAATATAGCCAACAGCAAGAAGCCTAGCTTGTTATTAGCAGTGGTGATTTAGTTTATCATAAACTTTCAGCTCCACAGTGATCTCCGTCCAGCCAGCTGACACCTTATTTTGGTTTTTGTGGTGACATAAAGGAGCATCATACAGACAACGCCTCGTTACAGCTTTAGGAATCAGCCAGTCCCTGTCAAGTGTGGAGCTTTTAAGAGAAACAAGGCCTCCGAAAGAAGTTCGACCAAGAAGGGCGCACTGTGTCACTCGTGGCTAGTCAGGACACCTCTTTTGCCGACTGTAAGTCCAAAATGTTGCCATATTGAAGCAGTTTTAGTTTTCTTGAGGCTGATGAACTGAAGAAGCTTCTTGGATGAGAGGCGAAACGTCTTCAAGAAACGCAAACAAGTCCAGTTGCCTACGATATAGCACTTACGATGTAGGCCGAGGTTTCTACTTTTAATTATCTTATTGGATTTAAACTAAAATACTACTGCTTATCAATAATTATATTAAAACAACTGTAACTCAAAACAGTCTGAGTTTTAATCTCAGACTCAGACAATGACATAAGACTACTGAAAAAAATTAAATTTTGAATGTTTATCTTTTAAGAAATAAGCAAATGGAATATGCCAGAGTTGACTATCCACTGTGTAATTATTTGTTTCACCTTGGGTAGTTAACCTGCCATATTGTTATTGTGCTCATGGCCAGGATTAGGCATTTTCAGCTACTTAAGAGTTCATTTAAATAAGCCAATAAACATCTACTGTGTCCTTAAACTGCCTGCCAAATTGCAGGAGACTAACTGTACAGTATATTACCCTCAAAATTAAGACAAACAAGTGAAATCTAGATTAGTGCTACTTATATGCCTGTCAGCTGTGTGCATCCTAGCAAAAAATGTAGGCACTGAACATGTTGTTCATTAGAACAGACTCGGATTTAGACGACACTTGAGTAAAACTTTTATACTGAAATAAAGGAAGCTTTGGAGTAGAAATATGCCAGGCGTACATGTCATTAAATTAAGTGTCCTAGAAATAAAAACTAGGCAGTATGGTACCTGTCATTACAACCTTCAAGAGCTATCACATGGTGGATTTAATGCTGTATGCTAAGACTGAATATAAAGAATCATTCATCCCGATACAGCTACTGCAAAGAACAGTCCGGTGTGAAGCAAATAATCCCCTGCAAACATCAAACACAAAGATGACTCCCTTTCATTTCCAATGTAAGATAACACAAAGGCAAACACATCTTGTCACAAGCCACTGAAGAATTCATTGCTCTAGTTTTACCACCTTAACACATCATGTAAGCGATTCCCTTACAGAAGGAAACTGTTGCCAGGTGTAAAAAGAAAGCGAAGCAAAGGCGAGAAGTGGCCAGAGGGAGTGTGCTTTTATCCATCTGGATAAAGACAACTACAGGTGACAGGGAGACAGAGGAGCATGTCTGGGCACAATATCAGAAGAAGAATCCCGGGAACAGTATTGCTCTGACCTGGTTCAGATGTGTGGCATTCCCATTTCTAAAATAAGTAACAAGACATTAAAAATGACCAAGTACAATAGTAAATAGGGAGGCCTGTAAACTCTACCTGAACGTCAACAGGCAAAGAAGAGTGGCAGGATCCAGGTGTTTTATATTTAAGATATGACTTACAGCCTGTGTCATGTCCAACTAAAACCTCCACATGTCTTATTTTGTAAGATCTCTAGTTTAATATCACAGAACAAGAAGAACTCTAGCAAATATTCACATTCAATAACCCGAAACAAGGACATTTTGGCATTTTTGTCAATGAAAATGAATTAATCAATTAACTATTAAAGGGGACCCAGGCTGCTTGTCCTTATTTTCTCTAATACGTATGATAATGTCAGATGATTAAATTAAATGTGGCTTTAGTTTGAAAAAAATAGGGTTAACATATGTAAATGTAGGCCTAATCCCCGTGAGCAACATTTCCAATATTTTTCTACTTTCAAGACAAGCTGATGTCAGCTCATGATTGACTTCTTTATATGGCAAAGTGTTTACATCACTTAACCTACGTTGCTACATGTAGCTACATGCTAACATCAGGGAAACTTGTAATCTTGTTTGCCGATTTTGCCAATTTCTCCCCAATTTGGGGTCAGATTCCTACTGGAACATGTCCTGTTGTGAGGATTTTGGTTTAGGAACTTAAGTGATATCTCACGGAAGAAAGTGTCACTACACTCCTTCATAGTCAATCCCTGGCTGCAAGTACACTGCTACATGTATCTACATGCTAATGCCAGGAAAACACGTAATCTTGTTTGCAGAGATTATCAATTTGTCACCAATTTCAGATCATATTCCTACTGGCATGTGTCCAGCTCAAAAGATTTTGGTTTAGAAGCTTTTATAGCTGATATTTCATGGTATAAAGTGCCACTACTCTGTTAGAGTCACTATCTGGTTTCAAGTATCACTGCTACATGTAGCTACATGCTAATATCAGGAAAGCATGTAATTCTGGTTGCTGATGTTGTTAATTTCTCCCCAAGTTTGGATTATATTCCTGCTGGAAAATGTCCAGTTGTGAAGATTTTGGTTTAGAAGTTTTTCATGGTGATTTATCACAGTAGAAAGTGCTAGTATATGCTGTTATGGTCATTCCCTGGTTGCAGCTACACTGCTACATGTAGCTATGTGCTAACATCAGGGAAATATGTAGTCTTGGTCGCTGATGTTGTTAGTTTCTCCCTGATTTTGGACAATATTCCAGCTGGAACACATCCAACCGTGAAGATTGTGGTTTAGAAGGCTTTCTTGGTAATTTTTCACGGTAGAAAGTGCCGTTTTTCTCTGTTACAGTCATTCCCCAAGCTGCAATGACGGTGCAGAGACAGTAAGATGTGGAAGACCCGGAAATGCCGATCAATCAAAGCAGACTGGCCTACTTTTTGGATGGGGGCTTAAAGACAGAAGCACTAAAACAGCGCATACGGTAAATACATGTATATTCAGGCAGACAGTATGAGAAGGATAAATTGTGTTTTGACCATTAAATTAAAGCATGTAAATATGTTCTAGTAGACATCCAAAATACAGATATGCACAATAAAATGAGCATAGTGGGTCCCCTTTACTTAAATGAAATGAGAAAGAGAGTGAAGCTAAAAAAATAGGAGGCAGAATGAAAAATAAACAGACAAGGGGCTGATTACAAAAGGTAATGGACACTAGCCTGTTTTTCTGAAATTATTGAGGGCATTGCTCCAGATTGGGCTTGCTGCTATTATTCTGGTTGATTGCCAAGTGTCTTTAAACCCCGGACATGCTGGGTTGCATATCCTATTTGCAATCTGCATAATACTGACAGGTAAGAAAGGAGTGACTCACAGGAGGCAGGAAGTCTTTCTTTCTGGTCTCATTACCGTTCTTATTATAGAACAGAGTTAAAGAATAACATGTGTTTTTTATAAGATTGGGAGAATCAAATTGGTGCCCTCCTCTGTATTCCTGCTTGTGTCTACGTAGAGTGTAGTCAGATATCAGGGCTCATTTTCCTCCTCTTAGAAGAAGTCATTTGCTGTCAGTCATTCTTGTATAGAAGGAAAAACAACCTCCAAGACTTGAAAGTTCCCCAAGTGAGATAATCTACTGCAGTAAACATGAGGCCCTAATTTGGTTTATATCTCAGTTCCTCTTTTTTGCTTGAGTTATGCTCTGCTCATACTGACATCCACAGAAGGAAATAAAGGTGAGAGGAAGTATATTCAGTCTGCAATTTATGAGGCCCACCTAGCTAAAAGTAATGCAACAACTCTGCAATAATACATCCTCCTGTCTTGAGGGTTATAATGCTCAGTTTTGTGGAAACTGTTTTAGAGAGTTGAGACTGAAAGTTCATACTTGACCTCAGTCTCAACTTTTAAGTCACCATGGACTGGAGAGAAGTCCTTAAAATGCCCAGAAAAATGTGACTATTCATCCACAATTTGGCAAACTTTGTCTACTGAGAGAGATTGCGTATTATGACTGTCGATTTAACTTACGGATCTTGTGGTGAGATTGTTTCGCCAACTGTTTTAGAGGTGGTGATTCAACTTAATGGTCATTTAGGGGGCTGCAGTTTGTGGTGTTGTTAAATTGTGTTGTGTTGTACACAGAGATGTTTCTCAAATTTGTCCAACACATCACTAGACCTCATATAACCTTTTGGATACAACATTTGTGAGCCAAAAATCCAACCTGTTTGATGGTGTAAACTCTACATTTGAAAAACAAACCACAACAAAAAATTGAAACAAGATTACGAGTCTGCAGCCACGTCAACTGCTCTCCCAGCTGTACTTAGGTAAAGTTATGCTAACATAAGCATGCTAACATGCTCACCAGTGGTGCCCCCAGAAGTCTTGCACAGGGATTGCAAGAAACTCTTGGAGTGGCACCCTAAAACAAGCCTTCTCAGGTTTGGGGGAATCTTAAGGCTGCCCATAGAACTCATTTTTATTTAGATATCTTGAGGTGAGAGTTCAAAGGAGCCCTTTGAAAATGGCCACGCCAGCTGTTCCAAGCCAAAATTTGGAGTGTTATGTAGCTCCCTTTACAGCAAGTGATGCCAACAGGGGTGCTACTAATTTATGCCTTAGGTTATCTATTTATACAAGATACCACTACCTTTGCGCTTGTAATAATATTGAGGTCCAATTATTTTTATTGGGGAGAGGCCAGTGAGGAAGGGCTGTAATTGTATCGTCACCGCTGACGCTTGCAATTTAAATGTAACATTAAGCAGGTATAATATTATCAATGTTTAGCAATTAAGTTTAGTTTGTTAGCTCTCGCTATCATTTGCTTATTAGCACTAAACACAAACTCTAGCTGCAGCTGATGGGAATGTTATTAGTTTTGCAGGTATTTGTCCTGAACCCAAGTACTGGACAAAAAAAGATTCTGATCGGATGATGGTGCTAGATGAGAAGTTAAGGATCATTACGAAGTTATTATAATTCATACGGAGGGGAAAGTGAAAGCTGGTTCCAAATGTCATGGCAATCCTAATTCAACAGTTGTCAAGATATTTCACTGGAAACCACAAATGTGAACCTCATGGTGCACTGGAGGAGAATCCCCAAAGTCACTGGGACACTGTCTGGAAACCACAGAGACAGAGTGCAATCAAGTCCCAACAATTTATCACTCTCCATTGACTTTGTATTACTTGAAGGTGCCTCCTTGTCGTTTCTATCTGCTTACAAACCACAGGAAAATGCCTAAAAGCTGCAGTGTGGTGGGATACACTTCGAACAAGGTAGAGATCCAGAACTAGGATTTTATTAGCTGCTGAACCAAAAAACTGAGCTTTTACGAAGATAAACGTGGATAAAGACTTGAGGCATTAGCAGGCAGAATGGGAAACCTGTCAGATCCTGACACTCAGAATGCCATGTGCAGCAACCATTTTGCCAGTTTGACCAGACAAACAATAAATTGAAGCTAACTAAGCCATGCAAAGCCTGGTTATGATGTTTGCCAGGCTAAATGCCTATCTTACCTGGCTTTTTGATCAAATTGTTGTAAATATCAACGTATTTTCTGTCGATTCAATAGGATCATTTCACCAAGATAAGCTAGGGACACTGAACTAGACAAACAATATTGAGTTTGTCAATATAACTTTTCCTTTCTGGTAGACACAGGATACTGAAATAGTCCTTTCATGTGCTTAAAAAAAACTTAGTAGATTTCATAGTAGTTGAAATCTAAGAATAAGTGAAAACCTTAGCCGGCTAGTGACTCAACATAACAAGTCAGGACCACACAAGTCATTAGGATCTACTTTTGGGGACCAAGAATGTCTGTACAAAATCTCACAGCATGCTGTCCAATATTTCTTTATAGTTTAGTCTGGACCAAAGTTTTGGACTGACTGACCAACACACTGACCAACAGACCAATGCTACCATGACTAAAAATTTACAGCATGCATTGTTAAATGTTTGGGAGAAATACAAATTACACAAAACAGTTGTAGACATTCCTCAGTGGTCAGTAACCGCATGACACCGACACTATTTCTGAAAAACAGCAGCTTATCCATGAAAATATCCTCTGCAGTGTAGTAAAGAAGATTCCACGGCATATCTGGGATGCACTGTATATCGATTTTCCAGCTCTGTGCCTGTGCTCGTGTGCTGCTGATGCCCTTTCTTCCATTTGAGCCACTGGCCTTCAGGTACTCTCTGAATGTCCACAGTATCGCTAGAGAGCAGATGACTACATCAGGAAGAGAGACACGGTGCATGCTTGTTTAGCACGGCGGATTTAAAACGGAGGCTTTCACCCTGAGATGAGGCATCATGGGGCACTCATGAAGACAAGTGCTGAGTTATGTATCTGTCTACCTTCATCAAAAAACCACTCATGAGATAAAGCTGTTGGCTTTACACACAAACTGCACACAATCCACTGACCAACTCTTACATTTAAATGATAATTCAGGTTGCTAAAATGGGAGCTCTTTTTTATGCCACTCCATCCCAGAGTTTTTGTAGTGTGTTGCTCTATAGTGACATCAACTGTTTAGAAGATAAAACATACCAAACTAAATACCACTGGTTCAGTCCTGACAAAGTCAGAGACTTTTTGGGGCTGTAACAAATTATTTTCAGTCTCTATTAATCTGCTTATTGCTTTCTCCATTAATAGCTTTTTTTTAAAATTAAATGACATAAAAACAGCAAAACATGCTCATAACTAGGCTTGGGCGGCATCATGGTATTATGGTATACCAGGGTATTTAGAAATTCGGACAGCATGATTTCCAATACTGTTAAAATACACAGGCTGTATTGTATGTAGTGTACATCATGCGCCACCAGAGGTCAGGCTGGTGAAACAGGCAGCTTAGCTGAAAAACACGGGGACTGTGAATGGTGGGGATAACGTTACAGGACTGTTAACAGCTGGGAGCAATTGTAGAGAGAGTCAGTGGGGAAAAAAAACAGCATATTTTGGTTTTGCAGTTCTGCACACAAATGCTGTTATATATTGTACTATACCCCCAGAACATATCAGGAGGGTATAACAGTATGCAAAAACTTAAACCGCCCAAGTCAATTCATCACAGGTGTCACCTTCAAAGCTGGAGCTGACATCTTTAGATGTCTTTTATTGTCCAACAAACAGTTCAGAACACACAAACATGACCATCACAGAAGACTAAGGGTTCATTCATGATGGAGCCTTCGATCTATACTCTGCATTCATTTTGTCCATATCTTTGCATGTTTTCTGAAAGCTAATGGATATTGACGAAATGGAGCAGTACCATCAGAGATCAAGAAGGCAGTGTAGGGTAGTTCAAGCACAACCGTACAAGAAGACGAAGAAATTTAAATAATGGCGGAATGGAACAAATCAGTATTATAATGAAAAGCATTCCCAGTCCGCGTCGGGATGTATGTAACAGCTGCACAGACCACAGCTGTCTACAGCGCCTCCTCCATACAATATTATGACCTCCTCCACTGTCACCTCTTTTGTTGTGTGAAACTTTTGACTCTGCCCACCAGTGCCATTATGAAGGGCACATGGAAGTATGAGGGCAGCGACTTTCACCATTTTTGAAATGTACATATCTATCTATTTTCCTACTGAAGGGAAGCATAAATGGGGCTTAAGTAATTCTGACTGTGTATCTTTAAATTTGAGAAGCTGGAGCCACTGATTGGTTTGGTTAAAAAATGACTAGCACGATTAATTGATTGATTATTCAAAATTGTTACTGATGAATCAATTATCAGACTCGTTATTTCAGCTCATAACTGTTTTAAAAGATACAATGTTACACCAGCCTAAGAGAGTACTTTTAGACAATGGCAGTAAAACTGTACACAAATTATTACTGGAAGCAGTAGTAGTGCTATTAGTAGTAGTAGTAGCAGTAGTGGTAATTTTTAAAGTGTGTCCTCGGCAGCTCAGAGGGCTTTGTCAGATATGAAGTTGACTTTATACAAGCTACAGAAAAGGTGAGTAGAAGGCTTAAATGTGACAGATTATTCACTATACTAACTGACATTGTGAAGCTTGAAGTGGGGCAGCTAATATGACCATTACAAGTCAGATTAGACTGTGAAATTCAACTGAAATGAAAATATGAATTAAAAATGATTGATGCATTACAATGGCAGTATGAGGTTTTTATACTGATAACTCTCCCTCCTCTCTTTGCCTGGGTCCAGACCTTTGAATACGCCCACTCCAGTCTCTCAGTTGAAAAAGCAATCGATCCAATGAACACTGCTGGGGGACTAACAGCAAGCCAATCAGCATCACAGGAAGGACTAACACCATTGTCAAGCGCTCTTCACAATATCACCCAATGTTGTAATTTATTTTTTGTTGCTACACTTTACTCTTGAAACTCCAGCAAAACCAATATGTTGGCATTGCTCTCATCAGTGTAGACCAAAAATGACATTGCACAATGATTGGTCAGGTCACAATGATTGGTCAGGGAAAAATGAATTCCCCTCCACCACGGAAATCTGTTAGAGTGGAGGGGATGTCAGCCTGAAGATGGAAACGGAGTGTAACGAGTTGACAATTCTGTCTGATATCAGGCAACCCCCTCCTGCCTCTGATTTCCTGGGCTCTCTGTGTGTGCTGTACTCAGCTTGTTGTTGTGTACTGATTGTTATTTTAGATCCAATCATGCCACACCTTTTTTCTTCTTTATTGACTCCTCCTGTGAGCCACCACCTGCCTCCACAGCTGCTTTGCACTATAGCTCATTAGTCTTGTATTATGTATAGAAGGCAGTTCTTTCCCTGCCCTCTGTCGAAAATGTCTAAGTGTTCTTGCTTTTCTATTTTTCCATCTCGATCTTTTCTCCAATCTTTTCCTTGTCTGGTGTTCTGAGTTTTATCTGCCTGCTTGTTAACAACTATAAAGTAGAGCTGTGAAGCTGTGATTCCTTTCCCCGAACCTGATTAGGCCTGACCTGACCCAACGGGTTCTGCCCTGGCCAGACTGTAATTTCTCAATATTCCCCCAGGCTTGAATCAACTCTGGTTCTCGCCAATTTCCAGGTGTTGTGTTTTGTTTTTTGTTTTTTAAATTAAACTAGCAGTTCTTGTGGGTAAATGACGAGAGTTGCATTGGACTGAATCAAGAGGGAAAGAAAGAGAAAGCGGGGGGAACCACGACAGAGCGGAGGAATGTGATGGAACAACTGAGCAATACAGTGCAGAGCCGGGAAACAGAGATAGAGTGCGCCGGAGAGAGGGATGAAAAAAGAGAGAAAGAGAGACGGAGAGGGGCTGCAAGGCAGCTTGGTTGGCAGTGTCTGCCTCTGCCTCCTCAGCAGTGGAAGAGATGTGCGTTAACATGCATACAGTGGTCGCCATGGACCGCCATGCGCACTTGAAGATGGAGACGCAGCCTGCTCTGCTGAACCTGTCTTGCCCCAGACGCCAGCAGAGCTGACGACTGACTCTAGAAGAAACAGATGGAAGAGAGGAAAGAGAAGTGGTGCGAGGAAACACGTCAGGGCTTGGGTCTTAATAGATGTTTAATGTCAAGAAAAAATTTTGATAGTGGAAATTTGGGTTTTTAATCAGGCTCAGGCCCAAAACTGCTGTCATGGTTTGGGCTTGGACAGAAACTAAGCAGGTTGATGAGGTCAGGTCTGATCAAAAAATACTGTGAAGCTGCCTGGCCAACGAGAAGAGATGTTTTTAACCTGACCCGTTTAGAGATCCTGCATTTGTGAGCATCTGCCACTGATTCCTCTCTTTCATTATATTTAGGCTCATGTATTCATGCCCTGACAGGCATTCTTGACAGCTGTCATGTGGTTATGTCAGTGCAATGCAGCCATAAAGATGAGGGAATAAAGGAGTGACATGTTTATGCATTTATATAAGCTATATGAGTGTTTCCTGCACAGCTATGCAATCACAGTGATGCAAAGAAGCTGATGTTTGAACACATTTCCATCATTTTAATGCAACAAAAGCACACATTTGTTCCACCTACCAGATATTCCATTAGCTTAATGAGGCTCGCTCACTGAGTGCAAAGTGCAAATTATATTTTCATGTCACTGACAGTCCGAAGGCTCACAGCACTGTCACATTTCACTAAATTAAATCTTGGGGCAAGTGTAATCTTTCAGGAAAGGTCAATAAAGCAACACTGCTGGACCTCAGGATTGAGCTCTCATGATCAGAGTACTTGCAGGAACTTGAAGGCTGTTTTGTTTAATGTCTGTTGTCTTTGGGCGATAATCTTTTATAACAGCTAGTGTGACATTGCACGAATGCCACTCCTGTTGCCTACATCCCTCAAAGTGATTTGCCATTAACCTTGAAACGGTGACTGACTTTCCTGAGATGACAGTGAAAGCTTGAAGCAATTTTTCCTCACTTACTGCTTGATGAGGAAGCAAATGGCAGAGAGTCTTACATATGTCAGCATGCAAGAACAAAATTTAAATGTGAGTACATGAATCTGAATATTAGCTCAAAGATGCTCACAGCATGTTATTCTGGATACAGGTACGATTTATAATCCTTTAAATCCTGCTAAATCTATCCATACTTTATGGTAGATAATATTAGCTCTCTATATACAGCTGTGTAACAGACCAGTAACAGTGTAACAGAGTCAGTTAGATGAATTTATGACCATATACTACTCTCTACAATTTACTATGTCACTGATAACTTTTCAGTTGGTTTTAAACAAAAAAGCAACACACAATCCAATCTGCCGATATCTTGTAATTGTCGCTTGTGGCAATACATACATTACATTGTGCTGCTTAAAAAAGGCACAGGCTGGGACACTCACAGAGACAGAGTTTAACAAGGACTGGTCGAAACTGAAGATACAGCAGCAGAAATGTCCAGACTTTGGTTACGTTCAGACTGCAGGAAAATCAGATTTGTTTCTCAAATCAGATCTTTAGGCCCACCTGTCCGCTCTGTGTTTTGCAAGGGATCAAATCAAATTTGTGTGTCCAGACATCACCAACCTATCTGCACAGGTTGCAGGTTGCAGTAACTCTGTCGCTAAGCAGTCAACATGGCTTTAAATGCAGAAGCTTGAGAAATGGAGGCCCATCATTTTCATCCTCTAAACAATTGCGCTGTCAAGTCACAGTGCAGAACTCCTCCATCGACGTCTGTTTGATGGACTGTTGTTCTCCATATTGTCCTTCATAGAGCTCTGTTAGTAGCAGCATAGATTCTACACAGAACTTCTGATAATATGAATTTTAAGTCGTCAATATGTGTCACTTTGCGAGGGATGCAAAAGATCCTTTGGAATCCAATCTGAGTGTTCACACTGAGATGCATCTCTAGAACACTGATATCCCATTTCAATCCACTTACAAATGTGGTTTGGATCCAATTTACAAATCTGCATTTTATGTGGGTTATTTTGTCATCAAGTGTTCCTGAAATTAATCTGGATACAATCTGAACTTGCCAAAAAGCAGATTTGGGCTGGCAGTCTTAATAAGGTTGTTTTGAGGAGTGACTTCTAGAGTATGACTTTTCCCAGATGCTGACTGGAAACCACTAAGAACAATAACAAGACAGTGTCCACTTCTAGAGGTAGTTTAGTGAACCAATGCAACACTAAAGTCCTCTTCTCCTTCCATTACAAGTGTTCATTATGTGCATTTTCTACTGAGAAAACAAGAAATAATAACAGGATTTTAATTGGTGTCCTATAAAGCATGCAAATAATTTATCAAGGTGTAGTAGTGTTGTCACAGTACCAAATTTGTCATTTATAAAAAGATGAATCACTTTTCTATAATACACCAATGATATTACAATGGAATAAATTACTTATTGACTTATTCACACTTCAAAAACAGCATCAATAAATGATTAACACAGCGGGGATCAAAATAAAATAAATAAATAAATAAAATAAAAATCAACCAGCCACCATCCTCCTCTGATAAGTCAAGAACAGTCCCTTAAGTGCTGTGAGGTTTGTGGGCCATTACCTGCCACAAAGAGAGAAATGTGAACGGCTCGTTTCTCCTCTGACACGTCACATACCTGTGTGCCGCCACGGCTCGGCTGTTCAGGTATTTCTGGGCAGTCATGACACCAACGAAGACTTACTGGACCTGGAGCCGGGCTTCTCGGTCGCTGGTAAGCCGTTATCTTGCGCTGCAGAGCACTATGGCCGCCGTATTTGACAGGAACACGTATTCCTGTCAATGTCTGTGACCCCCGTTCAACCCACAAACGGCAGGATTCACCTTTCGTTTCTGCTGCTGGTTGAAATCTGTACTCGCACAGCGTTCTCCTGAATGATTTCTTTTGCGCGCACAAAACTATTTTTAGTCGCAAATGAGAGTAAAATGCTCGCACCATAGAGCTCTGTGGAAAACAAATCACTGTACCATAAACATCTTCATAACCTAAGCTTTCTGTTAAAAATGTGAATTCTCAAGCCCAATTTGAGAGAACTCAGATGTCAGTGTCAGAGTCGTTTTGTCAGACTTTGGACTACATTTGCAGCCACAGAGGACGTTAAATTAACAACTGTTTTCGCAGGATGAATATTAGTCCTCATGACAAGTAAACTGATCTCCATGAGTAAAATCTGTGGAGTGCCTGTTTAATATGAGCAGCACATTTCTAAAAGATGCTTTATCTTCGACAAAAGTCGAAACAAGTAAATAATATCCAGAAACATCAGTCCCTGAAAATGATCCCCGTCAAATGAAATGAGACAACTGTCTGTGCCAGAGTTCCTCTGAAGGTCAGTCTCTGTGAGTCAAGTGACAGCCTGACCTTCACGGCTCCAGCACAATCAATAAAGGAATCTAATCAGGGAACTTTAGCCGGGGTTCAAAACCAAATTATGTCAGAAGAAAGGAGCTTAGGATTTGTGGGCAACCTGCTAAATCGGGGCAGAATGTTAAGTATAATTTCATTAATTGGCAAGCACATCAATGTTTGCTTCATCTGTTATACATTATGAGAACATTAGGGGTCTGCTCAAGGTTCCTGGTTGCTAATCATCTCTGAGTAATGCTTAAGGTTAATCCTTCAATACAAGTCACTTTAAAAAAGTAATTTTTACATTTACAGTACAAGCACACAATACCCTCGCTGCACTGAATTTAATATGCACATTTCACAGATGTTTTACATGCACAATTTGAGAAGGTTCAGCTGGTTTCCTTACTACAACCTCACAGTGTTTATTCATCAAGTTGCCTGTCATGTACCGTATCAGATCCCCTTGTCTACAGGCACCATCAGTCATGTCCATCCTGTCATAAACTGCAGACGTGTTACTACCCTCAAATTTATGTCACATCCATGTAATTTAATCACAATTTGTCAAACAGACTCAGGCCATGAAGGCGGGATATAAAGAAAGATGGCCGGGCATAAAATTTAACAACTTGAAACCTATGTGTTGATTTACCAAACAGCTATTTCATGATGTGACTAAAATACATGTTTTTGTCACGGTATAAATACTTGAACATAACCGTGCTGAGAGAAAGTCGTATGTAAACCACTGACAAATTTCTCAAAATGACTTCATATGCAACACTGTGCTCCTCAGATGGTCCCATTTCTTGAGTTAGGGAGTCATTCTTCCGAATTCATGTGCTTTAAGTTGTAATTTGAAAACAACATGAAAGCTACAAATCATCCCAGACTTGCTGCACCAGTAAATGCCCTAAACAACTAAAATATTACTTTACCTGCTGCAAATAAATATTTTTTTCAAACTAATCTAGGTCACTGTATTTGGACAGCAACCTAATGCTTAATTACAAATTACATGCGAGCAAAACTTTGACATGCAATATGTGAATCAATAATAAAATATCATCATCAAAAGAACACTGTTTTTCTGCCGACATGATTCTGCATATATAATGTTAATTTGGCAACTTGAACACCAAAATTTTTGCCTACTGTCCCAGGCATTCACATGAGTTTTCCCATTTGAGATCTCGTTTTTCCCGTTATGCCGACACCACATGAAGGCAATACATTTCAGCTAAATAGTTTTGTTGCCATTAAGTCTGAAAGGTCCTGTGCCTAACTTTTTTGAGCTTTTGTACTTACTGCATTATTATTTTAATGTGATTTTTGGGGCTACATTTAGAAAACAGAGAAGCAAGATGAGTCCATATGTTGTTGTTGGTTTTTAACTTGGATATTGGGTAACCACTTGGTGTTTGGTATGATTTTAAGATGACATATAATCAAAGATTCAAAATGTTTTTACCAATTTTTGGTGCTGTTGTAATGACTAACTTAAATTGCTTGAGAAATGAGGATGCTCCCCGTTTAGTGGCCTGGATTTATAACTGCAATTAACAACAAAATTGCAATCAGTTTGGTTTTTTTGGGGTCATAGAGTGAGTACACACTTCAGGCAAGAGTTGACTGATAAATTAAAAAAAAAAAAAACTTCCTTGTAATCAGCAATTTAAAAATAAGCCATTACTTGCGGCCTCAGAAAAAATCATACAAAAAAAAAAAAAAAAAAAATCTAGAAAATTCTACTAAAATAAATGCATTACGTCATCATAACTGAGAAAAGCTAATCTAACAGGCTTCAGTCCACCATCAAAGGCAGATAGCAGCCCTGCTTTGGTTAGATTCCCCCTGTGGAAAATCCTTTGCTTTGCCTGTGGCAGATTGATTTGAGGGATTGGTTAAGCCAGGGTGGCGAACACTTCACCTTGGTAATGCAGCTCTTGGGTGAGTGTTTAGGTTTAATGTGGATCAGACTTGGTATTCATAGCCGGCTCCACTGCCATGCATGATAACATAGTAGATGTGCACGAGTTACAGATGTGAGGCAGTGCTCATTCAAGACCCCACTCTCTCGGTCAGTCAGCTTACAAGGTTCCAATTTTCACACGACTCTGCCTATGACCAGGACACCGAGCGGGCGTATTGGTATTTCAATCACATTCGAGGCATCTCGTCGTTCTCATCAGTTTTCCAAAGCAGCCACTCTATCAAGTATCTCCTTTGCTGCATCTCTCCAGCTCCTTGAACAGGACTCCTCTATTAAGAGATCGTCACTCCAGGGTTCTTAACTAGGCTGAAGCATGTGATTTCATTGAAGTCTGGGAGATAGTCAACACACTATCAAATAGTCAATACACATTTTGAGCGGCACCGAGCATCTGATCACAGTTATCCGAGGTGTGCAACATCAAAACCTCAACTGAACCTGGGAAAACTCTCTCACTGAAAGGAGCGCACAGAGGCAATGATTTCAAATCTAAAGGGCCATTAAATGTATCTGCTGCCCAACAATTTTTCATTTTCACAGCTCATGTGTCCATTTACTAGTTTTTGCTGCAGCTATTGCCCAGTTCAAGGTGTCTGCCCTTTTTTCCTCCAGCAAGATTTTCTTTGAAGTTAACTGTATTTCATGTCTTCACCAGGGGTCCGAGGTTGGTGCTCGACTACAAAGGTTAGGTAGACCTGTTTTCTCTCTGCAGTATGGGCTACCTGGTGCTTTGTTTTGTTTCCTTCCGTCTTATTTTGCCAAATATTGTATTGCATCATTTGGTTTGGTGATTCTAAGCAAGTTTTATGAGGGTAAGCTCTGTCAACACACTTGTAACCTCAAAGTTTTAAAGGCTACATAGGATTAAAAACACTGATTTACAGAAAAACACATTTATTTAAATTACATTTAAAAGGGAGAGGGACAGGAATACGGAAATTAAGGGAAAAACATCAGCTTAAAAGGACCAACATAACAAACAAAAAATATTAGTAGTAGTAGTTGTATGGGGGTCTTCAAAGATTTTCAGGCCAAGGACCTCTTAGCTGGAAAAGGGACGGAGCAGGGGCCCTCTGCTACATATATTGTGTACAACTCAGCTGCACTTGAGATATTTCTCTTAATTTTTTTTGGTCTTCTCTTGTTTGTGCTTGCCTGTAACTGCTAACTCAGCAGCAGTTAAAGCATGGCTAGGTGCATTAGCCTTATCCTCTACACTTTTGCCAGTAGTTTCTGAGGTGGACCGGATTTCAGAGATCTTGCTTAATAAGGTCCAAAACGATCCATTGTGGTTCACAAGAATGTCAGTACACTTGGAATAACTGTACAGCTAATTGGCCTTAGCTAATTAGTTAGCTATCAAGTTCATCTCACTGTCATGGATAAGTGCCACACAATGATTTCGCATTAGCTAGCTCACATGACTGCACAAGGAATCCTGGATTTTTGTTAGCTTATCATAGTGTTGCACGGTATACTGGAACTAAAATAGTACCGCGGTACTAGAGTATTCCAAACGGTTATTGTTATTGTTTTGGTTTGGTTTTTTGAACTATTAAATTTTTATTTCCTATTTTTAATAAAACCCATTTATCTTTGCTACTGGGATTCCTTTTCAAGTGTAGGCCTGTTTTCAGTCATTTTGAGTAATTGATTAGTTGATCAACTGAAAATGAAGTTCCGAGCATTTTGATAAGCCTTTATTTTTGTTAAATCAACTACAAGGAAGGTGTTGAGTTTGGCGCCCCCTGTGGACAGAAGCGATACTGTTTCCCTGAGCATCTATGCCTCGTGTCGTAAAGATCTTGATCTTGAACGTGTGCGCTTGTTTTGAAAGCAAATTAAAGGAATACCATTTCCTTTTTTAACACAGCTGTTTACAAGATTCACAGCGATGAGACAATCTATTTGTGGCTATGTAAAATCATTGCAGTATGACGATGGTGAAACAAAGCAAACTTTGTTTGAGCCACCAATTGTAAATTCATATATAGATATAAAATCATGTCTTGCATTGTTTTTCATAAATATACGACATACCTGTCCAAGAAGAAGAGGGCCAACTCAAGATCAGTTTTTAATCTGTTCAAATCCCTCAATTCTTTCAGTCTGTTGAATGACTGACCAAGGTTGACTCATGTTTTCCTCCATGCTCTATCACTGTCCCTTTTAGATTTATTTGTTCTTTGGTCAGTTCTTTTCTTTTTCCAACACCAGTATCAGTATATTCTCTAAGGGAAAATCTCCTCCTGCTTCCCATTACCATGCTAACATACCACTCACTGCGAAACTTTGCCTTGAAAAATGTAAACATAAGCTCTTCTGTTCTGTTTTGTTTAGTCTCATTTGGGGGGGATCGAACCTGTAAACAGGCATTAAGAATTAGCTAATTTTCTCACTGATTGGTTTGCTCTTGTGGGTCATATAGAGGCAGTATTAAATTCAGACTATTTCATGACCACTTAAAAACCAGACAAATATTCTCTGGTTTCAGTTTTCAAATGTGAGGATTTACTATTTCATTAGTCTTTAATGACAGTAACCTGAATATTTTTGGGTGTTGGACTAATGTTCTGAGAAAACGAGTAATAAAAAGCGGTCGATGGCACTGTAAAGAACATTTTTCACTATTTTCTAACAGTTTATGCACCAAAGACTTAATTGGCAGATTAACCACTGATGAAATTTATCATTAGTTTCAGCCCTAAATTTTTATGATACCAGCCAGATGTCCGTCATGGAGAGTTTATTTGTCTTTAGTGATATTTAAGGATACACTGCATCTACTCTGCAAGCTGTTGTTGAGAATAAATACAATCACATTCATCTAATAAAGGGGATTTGTTTGCAGCTCATAAAGAGACATTAGCATTTTGGTTTTTGTGACAACTTTGTGTTTGCTGTTTTTTTTTTTGTTGTTGTTGTTCTCTGCACAAAGATTCTATCAAATAGCATCAACATAAGAGGTATTTAGCACATATTTGTTTTAGCAGAATAAGCTAGACATATTCTGACAGAGATAACTGATTCTAAAACATTCATAGCTCCAGCAATAATACACTGCCAACACTTATAAACAAGGCAGTGTTTCAACAGAGACCAACATTTGACACTGCCTCATATTGTTTCCATCTGTCTTATTTTGTTGAATATTGTATTACATCATTTGGTTTAGTCTGTTCAAGTAAATTAAATCAGGGTATGCTATGTCTTAACTAACACATCCGTAGCTTCAGACGTTTAAAAGCCACAGAAAATATTAAAAACAGATTTACAGAATAAAGCAATCACTGACAATTATGTCACCAACATTTGAAACTGCCTCTCTGCCTCTTGATTTTTTTTTTATTCATAGCGCAGCGATAATAAAAATTGAATTCAACTTGTGTTTAATCGTAAGAGGAAAGAATCTTGGAGCTCCATTAAATTATAATAAGTCTGAGATGTCATTCATTTTTTAGAATGACTCTTAGATATCATTCATTTTCCGGAGTGGAGCTGAGTAATGGCACGCAGATTGAGGACTTGGAAGAGAATAACATCAACAAGCTTCACTTCATGCAGTCGTGTCTTTTCACACAGGCCTGCTGGGGGTTGCTCCAGGATCTATCATCTATAATATAAAATGTATAATGTCAGTTCTTTTTGGAAAATTGAATACAGTTCATCCCAAGAGAAGCTGTGCCACAATCAATCCGAAGATGCTCTGCTCTTTATGTTTTCTTGTCACTAAAAGTATTATTTTGTTACACAAATGCAGTGGTTTACAAAGCCCAAGGCTTGTGGGAGTTTTCTGGCTTTACAGTCACTTCAATGCTGCTCAAGAATTAAATCAACCTGAACTACTGATAAGACAAACTACATGTTGTAAATACTAAGTTGCGGGAGTAACAGCAGAATTGTGCATTATGCTGAGCGCTGCTCATTGCCTTGATGTGACCTCTTCTTTAGCAACAGTGGCCACTGTTGGTCACTGTACCCAACATTGTGTTTTCTTCTCAGCTTTTTAACACTGTCAGCTTTGTCTTTCTATAATTAGATAGCAATTATGTCAATAACACTTTGGCTGCCACCACAGCTGCTCTTCATGTATTGATTTTTTGTGATAAACTTTGAAATTAAAGTGTCATTAAAATCCCTGCAAAGAGCCAAGTAAGGCTTGTGAGCCAAATACATGATAACCCAGGAATTGTTGCAGCCGCTCATTGTAGTTTGTTCAAACCTCACAAGAATACTTCACCCCACAAATGACCATTTATACGTCAGTTATTTAGCCCGTGTTACATTAAATGTGGGAAGAAAACTGTTTTTCTCGCATGTGGGATTGCATTTAACAGCAGTTGGGGCGGCAGGAGCTCTGTCCACAGGGACTTGGCTTGGAAACCAGAGGGTTGCCAGTTCAAGTCCCTGTACGGACCAAGCATGGAGCGTGGACTAGTAGCTGGAGACATGCCAGCTTGCCTCCTGGGTACCATAAAAGTGTCCTTGAGCGAGGCACTGAACCCCCAGGTCGGGATGCTCGCCATGGCAGCCCCCTCACATCTCTCCATTTAATGCATGTATAGGTCCTGTTTGTGCATGTGTGTATTTCAGGCCTGTGTGTATATGACAATGGAGTGAAAAAAATTTTAATTTCCCCTCTGGGGTTAATAAAGTCTTCATCAAAACTATATAAAACATATTTACAAACTCGCACAACTTGTGCAGTGTAATCCAAGTCTCATTTATCCAGTAATATGCTCAGTACTTCCCAAAGACATGCATTTTCACTAAAACTGTAACATTTAAAATACTTCTGAATAAACAGCCTGATGCACAGATGAGTAGCACACCTGCACTATTAATGCACAAACATTTTATAGCAAGATTCAGCAAAAATACATGTGTTTGGGAGGCACCGAGCATACGACTGGATACATGTGACTTGAATTATGCTGCACATTTTCTCTGGCTATCCTGACCTTTGGAAATACTTCGATACCTACACAGTTACTCATGGCACTATATGGTACAATATGAGCATCCAACCCAGGTTACTGTAATCCTGTTCATCTCCTCTCATCCTGTGACTTGACTTCATTAAGACCAAACAAACCTGAGAGCAGTTTTTTTGGTGAAACCCTGAAGGAGGCAAAAATGAAAAACTGCAATCCAGTGCAGGCCTTTCCAATTAGCTCTATGAAATCCCCGTGAATGCTGACGGCTGGAAATTATGATGGATGTTCTTGATTTCTCCATCCTCAATCCATATCAATCAATCGGGGGCCCAATTCCGGTCAGAGCGCTCCCACGTCCCTGTTCTTCACCCCGATGCAACTTTTTTCTTCCTTCTCAGGATTATGAGTCCAACCCAACAGTGTCTCTAGGGAGGTCTAGATGATGTGCCAAGTACAGGCTAGGGGATAATTAACTCGGCTTTCCAATTAGGACAAAGCAATCCGCTGAGGATACAAGTACGGAGAGCATAAATACTCCAGCATCAGTATGGGAGGAGGACAGGGACAGGCAGACAGATAAATAATGAGGGGGAAATACACAGGCTAATGCTAAACACATAATCAAATGCCACAAAATGTGATTGATGCAATGTTGTGTGCCTATTTAAGCTATAGCTATAGCATATGATTTTTGGAGCTATAATCATCAATTTCCCTGCATGGCATCAACATATTAGGAGAGTTTTACAGCTGATAAATGCATGGAATTATTTTGAATTAAATATATTTTGTAAGTTTGTCATAGTTGTAGAAGAGCTACAAGAGTTAGAGTTGATTTTTTTGATCCTGTGTTATGGGAAAAGAGAGCTGTAGCCAATGCTATGTTACACAATATGGACAGATGTGGATCTGAGAAGATTAATTTCCTACAGTAAGTCTAAAACCTACACTGCTGAAATAAATAGTCCTTCTGAGGCAAAGGTGTTTTGCTCAGTTTCAGTAAATAGCCTCTGTAGACCACTGAATGTAATAGTTCTTCTTCCAGTAGCCCAGGAGTATTACTTACAGTATATAGTATTTACTCTGCTATAATGACTATATATATGGCCTTGAGAAAAATACTTTGTCTTCTTTTTTTCTCAAAACAAAAGTGGTATGGCACAAAAAAACGAGGAGTCTTTCTTAAGCAGAGTAAAAACAGTGGTCCTTTGGGTTGGGTTTTCATTGCAGCTTCAGGGGGTTGCAATGATTTGAAGTGTTACTAATGACATTATTAAACCAGCTGCCTTGCGTCCAATCTTTGCCAATGTAGATAACATCACTTTTACCCTCTGTCTTGTGTAATGATTTCACTGCGAAGGTTCAACTGTGGTCAATCTGTTTGTCGGCTGCTGCTAAGCTTACTGAGGAAAACGGTACACTGAGGAATAAAAACATTTGGCATACTCTTGCCGATGCTCTTTTCTTCTTCCTCACAAGATACCAAACAGATCCAACCTCATGTGGTGCAAGGACAATTTCAAAGGGAAAAACACACTAAACAGGATTCATATTGTTCCAATCATGTTACACACCCCAGTCTTGGTTTTTCCACAATTACTGATCTGCTGGCAGTGAAGAAGAGCTGGCACTGAAAAATGGACATTCGCCATATTAACTGTTTAACACCTGACAAAACATTCAGGTAAATAAAGCCTCCACATTTTCTATGTAAAAATACAATAATGTACAACACAAAAACTAAATCAGTGACATTTAACCATACTTGATTTTTTTTAAATGTATTTCAGATATCAAAAAGAGCCTGTGTTGTCGGTTTTAAAGTTTGGAGAGACAAACTGCTGAGGCTTTTATTCCGTGTTGGAGCAGAGCTGTTGTTGGCTTCATTTTATCCACTGACGATGATTAATTTATTCATGGGTATTTATCATCATATCCAAATCTAGTGACAGAGGCTAAAGGCAGATGGGTAAGAGAGTCATAAATACAAATTAATTTGAGAACATACACTCACAAGTCGACAACTACAAGGCAGAATGAGCAGGCTGTTGAAGGCTCTCTCAACAGCTCCATTATTCATCTCCTACATAAGGACTAGGGATCATCAGTTTTTTTGTTGTTTACTTGTCATCAGAATTCTATGAATTTATTAATGTTTATCAAGAATATTAGACAGGGTTGTGAAGACCAGATCTGAAAGGTAATAATACATAAATCTAAGTAAAGATGGATTTTAAAGTAAAATGTTTCTTTCTACCATTGTATTTTTCCTTTTTACCCTTGATATTATGTTAAATCCACATTTCTCTGTGAGCTAACAAAGACAGACATTTTGGATCAAAATTTAATTGAAATTCAAATTTGCAGTGTACTGAAGAAAAAACTGAAACTTTAAGTAACACCAAATGGTTACCATTGTGTCACTGTGTTTTCTCAGCTGTCTTCGTTGCAAGAGGACATTGGGTACTGTAAGATATGGTAGAGTGTCTTCTTGTACAACTAAAACAGAGAGCCAAACTGGGCTCTGATCCACAAGTGAGATATAGTTCAATAATCTTATTTACATTCATAATAAAGCAAAGCACCAAAAAATCCAGGTACGTCATGTGGCACACTTGATATGTCCATATCAGCATGGTAGGGTTTTGACAAGCAAGCTAACTGCACTGTTTATTTAATATTTTTGTTTTTTAGTGGTGTTTAATGAACACCATTTCCCATAATTCCTAAACGTTCGTGGGTTACACCAGGCCCCCAGGAAGTGCCCCAGGCTTTGAAGCCAATTTCTCTAGCGGCCAAACAGTAGTACTGCAATTTCAGACGTGATGCCTTGCGGCCCAAAATGACCTTCTCCAATTGACTCACGTTACGAAAGAGACATCTGTAAGTCAGTGGATACATTTTTTTTTAACGACACAAGCCCCATGAAACAACTTGTTTCATTTTCAGGATTTGTTCCATTTGGTCCGATAACATTTCAAAAGTCCAGAAGAGCTGCAAGATTAAATCATTTTATCCCCATCAAGTTAGCGGAAGTTAGCCATTTGGCTGGCAAAAGTTAAACACTCAGCTACACTCAGTCACGCTCGGCTGTCACAAGTCTCTGGCGTAATCCAGATTATTTAATATGTGGCAGTTGAACCATTTTGGCTTTGTGCACCACTGAGCACCTTTCATAGGAATGAACGAGGCCCTGCCACCAATGCTGTATGCAGTTCCTCTAATACATCTATACACTAAACGCCATCACGTGAGAAGAGAAGTAGTCAAAAGCGAAGTACAGACATAACTGTAATATCAGCAGGAGAAAGAGGACTGCACGGTGTAGACAGCTGATATTACTGTACTCAATCTTTTAGTCATCACATGAAGTCATAGAAGGTACAACTCCAGTGAAATGTAAGAAGAGAGGTGGATGAGCTTTATAGATATGGACGTAACCATAAGTCTCAATGATGTTAGTTCCTCCGCAGCCCTTGTTTAATATTGTTAAAATTGTATAGAAAACCATATGAACATGTTCATGTGCTAGTTCAGCGTCATGTCTAAATGGTAACCCTAGATTTGCAAAACTATGCACTGTGGTTAAGGTCTGGTTAGGTTTAGTCAAAAAAAGGACTTGGTTAGGGTTGGAGAAATATAATAGTTTAAGTTAAAATAATCACTTGATACATGGAACATAAAATCTCATGGCTCAGCTACCTCCATGTTGAGAACCATGTGCAGACAATCCCACCCTCTGAATCTCACTCTGAATCATAGGTACGCTCTGAATGTCATGAACAGCTCCTTTAATGGCCAGTATACACTGTGCGGTTTTGGGCTGTCCCAGACTAAAGATGACCATCGTGGGAGAAATGTGGCGATATCTTTGGTCGTGGCTCTAAAACAGTGGTCTTACATCGCACTGTGAGACAGGTTCAAGGACGACCGTTGTCAACGTCTTGCGACCAAAGATAACCTGAGATAAAATTCTGACGGTGTCAGAAATTTAGGATGACTATCTCACAGTGTGACAGCTGCTACAACCTATGGCCTCTAATAAACCAATAGAAAAGCAGCAGGAAATGACGCAATGGTCACCGCGACACCGGCGCTAAACCCAAACAAATGATCGCTTGCCATCGAGGCAAAATGAACAAAAAGAATTCTGTGGAACTCCCAGACAGAGGAAAGTTTGGTGGAGCTGTGGCAGCAGAAGCCTTGTTTATTTGATGTTTCCTCCAGCTGCTATCATGACTGCGAGAAAAAAGACGCTGCATGGAAGGGAATTGCGGAGGAACTGCAACTTCCAGATGAGCAATTAATAACAACTTCACAGTTGGAGAAGTTGTAACGCGTACCCAGTAAGGGAAGCTCCTGATGACATTGCATATTGACGTACATTGTAACCTGCAATTCAGTAGTAAGCAGCCATCGTACAATCTGCACACATCAAACTTGACGTTGTACCAAAGTTTATTAGATCCACATTGCACAGTGTGTCATGCAATAGTCTTATAAGATTGCTAAAATCGCACAGTGTATAGAGGGCATAAGACCACATAAAACCAAAACAATAAGTTTAAAGACAATGGCCTGCTCCATAGAGTTGAGGAGAACGGCAGAGTTGGGTAAAAAATACTGATAAAAGCAGCTTTAAGAAAAGTAAATTATTAATAACTTATGAATAACTTCAAATGGGATCACTATCAAATGACCCTCCATGTAAAAGGTGAGGTTTTTTTTTTTCTTAAATAAATCCTATCAAGAAGCAGGAAGGCCATACCTGAGCACATGACGGGGGGAGCTACATGACAGGGAGACAGCTTGAAAATGGAAGTAAAAATCTATCAGCCTGAGGGTTCGGTGTTCAGTGACAACCTGTCAGTGTCTTTGAGTTCCACGTCTTCAGTTGACAGTGCAAATCAGCCACGCTTCATTCACAGGGTGTCATGGTCCATCATTAAAAAGTGAAGAGTCTAATTCTGAGAATACATCAGATGTGAGAAATATTGCAAGGATAGAACACTTAAAGAGAGATGTATCAGCTGCTGTATATTCACTGCTGTTGAGTCTATTAAAGTCTTAGAAGTGTGTGTGCCAGTGTGTTCCTGGCAACTGCTGTGCTGCTTAATTAATCATAAAACTTCCTGTAGTTTTGTTTCTTAACATAACAAATGAACTTTAAATTCTTGTTATATATATAATAATTATTTTCCTTGTATCTCGTCTAATGATCTGTTAAAGCAGTTAGCAAGTTGCCAAGTGATACCAAAATTAATTATCTTTACATACATCTCATTAGTATGTCCTCATATATATCCTCGTTCCACCACTGAGGGTTAAGGTTTATATTTGTACTACTATATATGAGAGCAGAAATTTGTTTCACCTCCTTTGTACAAAAACAGCTATGCTTTACAACCAAATTAATCAATAAATCAATAAATGAATACATTTCCTTCAAGAATAAAACAATGGTGCAGAGCCATGCTGCTCTATTGTGGGGCCAAAACACAATGTTAAATGCATAGCAGCATGTACGTTTAGCATACAATACAAAATGTTTTGGAATGGGGCCACAATTAATCCTTTTCTACCAATGGAAACTTTTCCAGGAACCCTAGAAGCTATTAGACATTAAAGATCCCTATTTTACACCCGGCATAAAGCAGTGTAACTGTCATCGCTAGTTTCAGACCGACGCAGTTGTCATTTTCACGGCCAGCGCCCATGTTGAGTAAGAAGCAAATGTTCTTGTGTCCATCTGTGTGCCCGTGGGTGTGTAGTAGGTCTTACACTTTTTTCTATTTATAAATTTCTTTATTCCACTGAACTCCTTAGCATATTTTTATTTGTATTTATTACTCATCTTTGTGTCTAAATGTTACTGTATGCAAGGCAAGCTGTTAAAGCAGTTACTCATTAATCCTCGGCGAGATTAACAAAGTCGTCTCAATCTAAATGTAGAATGACGTGTGGTCAGGCACAGTGATGGCAGATTGCTATTTTGAGACATCAGAAAGCGATCACACCATTGACCAATAAAAACGTGGTCTTAAGTAATAATGTCGCAATATTTTCCTGTTATTTAAAGAGCACATTATTCCAATAGTAAATTGCACCTACACAGCGGAGTCCAGAAACATGCCTACACTCTGCTTGTCACAGACACAGGGATGCACGGATGGGTTGCAGGTGGGTGAAATAATACATCATTTAAGAGGAAAAAAATTAACTTAACTCTCTAAAATGTGAACATAGCAGAGAGCAGAGCAGAGCTACAGAGCTGCTGTCTGACTTCCCATTACGAGAGATGCCGTGGGTATTTACACACAATGATATTTACGCACAATGAGCAGCTACACTGATTATTTCAGACGCTAAAAGTTTAGTATTATTTCCTCTATCACATTTATAACTACAGTTCTTAGTTTGTTGCTTGGTGTCCGACGGTATTTACTGCAGTGACATTACTGCTCTTACTGCAGTACTCTCAGTAGAAATCCGCTCGCTTTTCCAAGTTGTAGGTATACAGTAAACAAGCTAACGCCGCTAACAACAGAAGGGAAATGTGCAATCACATTTTTTGCCAAGTGTGTTGTATGATTAAGTATCTGTGAGGTGTGAATTCACCATTTCCAAGTACAAGGGAGAAGATAATCTTATCTTGGAGCCTTACAATGGAAAGTTTCTCCTCCTCTGTGCCTCTGCATCATGTCCGCAGCTGTTCGTACCAAAGAGTAGCGTGAAAGTCAAGAGCACTCACTACGCAGCAAGAGTACACTGCACAGCACACTGACTACCAAAAAAACAACAACTTCTGCTTGACCTTAAGCAGTCTAACTTGACTGTGGCTTCTCCCATTGACAATTTGAATCTCCGACTTTCAAAGGGCAGTCCAAACAATTTGCCGACTCCACCATTTAATCAGCAGTGCACCAGGTGCAGGCACACCTGGCTTTCACAGGGAATGGGAATTGACAGATTCAACTCAGATGATTTGAATTCATGTTAGGCCCTAAGCAGACCTATAATTAAGGGACTAAATACGAGCATTTTGCCTGCTGTGCCTTGCTTTGCACCCAGATTAAGTGCTGTTTAATTAGTACAAGTGGAGCTGTACCCGCCCTAAACGCACTTGCACCATGCACTTGAGACCACGCACTATAGACTATTTAAATGAGCTCTATAATCTGCTTTGACAGCAAGAAACGAGAACCAGTTCTGGTTCCTGCACTACAGTTCCGACCCCACAACAAATCTGGAGGAAAACTCAACATTACAGGTTAAAAATCCTCACAGTGAAAATGTTAGCATTCAGGTGTGTCTCATGGCAAACTGGACTGAACCCTGTATTAATATTTTGCCCTTTTGGTTAATCTACTCCATTTCTGACAAAATGATTGGCACCAAAATAATCTGAGTCACACAAGAAGCCACTAACCTGTCTGGGTGTGACGATATCTGGATATTTGAGGGTTACCATAGTGACAGTGAATACATGTCCTCAGGTCTGAGAGTGTGCAGTAAGCCCGCTGATCATTTGAGAGGTGCATAATCTGATCAGAGACTTTAATATAGGAGGGAAAAATAACACCAATACGTGTAAAAGCTCACACATCACAATAATATGACAGGGGGTGATGGCTATCAGTTAGCTGTAACACTGACTTCAAGTAATGTTTTTTTAATATTAACTTCCAAGTTGAATTGATTTTGTCAAGTTCATACAGCTGAGAATAGACTGCCAAGAGACAAATATCCTGTGTCAGGTGTGCACACTGAGAAATCTGCTTTGTCATGTTGCTGCTCCATGACGGTGGTTAAGTAGTTACTGCACTTAGGCCAATAAAAAAAATAAATAAATAAAAAAAATAAAAAAACCTTAGCAGGAGCTCTGGCACGCAACAGCAAACCTTTTTAACTCTGTCTCATCTTTTAAATCACTTTTAAAAGCCCACTTCTTTAAAAAATTGCTTTTCGGTTACATCATTCATATAACTTAGCTCTCTTTACTCTGTGATTTATGTGTTTAGTTTTAAGCTTTTAGTTTGTTTTACTCTCTTTGTGCTTTACTTGTATTCTATTTTTATTATAAAGCACCTTGTAAATGTGATTTGAAAGGTGGTATAATAAAAAAGTTAATCATTATTATTATTATGGAGAATCGTTATAAGGTGAATGTACGTTTCTGTGCAGTGAAAGGTAGGTGTGGGTGTGGAAAGCTATGGAATATAAATAGCAGTAGTAGCAAAACATACTAGTTATTAGATCCCTAATTATAAGATAAGATGAACTTTATTGTCCCACAAGTGGGAAATTTGTCCTGGGCTTGTTCACCCATGCTGCAGCCACAAAAGGCATCAAATGAAATTATATATTTCTCTGTATGATTCTGAAGCTATATTTATATTGCACTTGGTGTTGCTTCAGAGATATGAGAACCACAGAATTCAGCATGCTTTCAAACATATATGATTTTCTCTGCTTATGTGTGACCTTTTTTCATCCCCCAGGCGTTTGGATGCACCGCGGAGAAGCTGATTTATTGTAAATGCCACACCAATATGGAGCCATACCAATATGGGGAAAATTTGTCCTCCAAAAATGAAGAGGTTTTTCTTTTTTCTGTCAGCTGGGATAAACATCAAAAGTCTGCTTTCCATCTGCTAAAATGTCAGTTTATTCTGGCATTGTTTTTAAATTAACTAGGTTGGCAGGAGATTTTTATCACTTTCACTTTGCTGCAAAGCACAGTTTGAGATGACAGTCTGTCTATTATGTGCCATCAAATGGATACACCTTGAGTCTGTGTACATATTTTCATACATTTGATTTTAATTAATTTAACAACTCCTATAACATGTGCTGTCTTTGATGTATCTGTTTTTAATCTTCCAGAACAAATGCCTTGGTTTAAATGTGTGGCTTAAAAAGACACACAAAGGGCACAGGTTACTGCCTGTAGTCTTTAATATGGCTGTAATTACAAAACGCCTGAACTCTTTCCAGAAATGTGACAGGCTCACCCTTCACCCCGACGCCTCAAGTGAAGACATTTTTGGAACAGTTGTCTTGCATTTGACATTGTAAATCTCATTATGTAAATATGATTGATTGAGGGCACATTTAAATCATCAGGCGTGGACCACGAGGTCGAGCTGATAAACTAATTCAAAGTGAATATAAATTTCTGTTCGGAGATGAAGGTGATGATGCAGGCGGTTCAAAGCCCCTGGAGGAGCCACTATTCACTGTCAATGTATGTCTCAGTGGTTCTCCATGACATTATTCTTAAGGACAGCTGACTACTGACACATAAATATGTACCCCTTACTCCCACAGGGGTCAGTGCAATCAATGCCCTCCTGAGGATTGCCTGTCACACTAGATGTCGGGGTGAAAGCATACTTAAGTGAATGAAGTGGAGTGGCTCACATAGGCTCAACAGGAGTTCTTGCCATCTGAAGGACAAGGAGGGCGGCAGCCATTGATTCTGGAGATTGAAAATGTTCTTTATTGGGACCATGTATTGTTTGTGCTACTGTGACTGGAACACACATGGCGTAAATATCACAGTATGATGCACCTCAACTAGAGTAGCAAGAAATTCTCCCCTATTTTGACGAAAGGTCTCTTTAGTCTGACGCCACATAGCCATACAACAAGTGAATAAAACTGTATGAATAAACTGCAGGCATCCTCTGGAAAACAGACGTTCCTGTTGGAGGAGCCTGCAACAGGGCACCATATGTGCTTGCTGAGATAAAACGGAAGGGATGAGCATACCCCCTGTAGGTAAATACTCATCAGACCAGAGTATTGGCTGCTGTGTTTCCAGATTATTCCATCATTTACTGGCAGTGCCAGGCACTGTCCTGCAGTCCCTTATATCCTCTGAAGAGTTTGGACCCTGGTGTGCTTGAAACGGGCTCAAAGAAATCCTTCCGCATCCCTAGAAGGAGCACATATGTCCCATTTTTACAGTATGTGGCCATTTAATTGTTCGTCTTAGTTCTTGTTTGAGGAACCTGACTGGACAATCCTAGCACAATCTTTTCAGTGTAGTTTTCAGTTTTGCTAATGACAAGATCTGAAATGTTACAGTGTTGTTCCTACCAGGGTATCTAGAAATCCAGACTGTATGATCGTCAATACCGTCAAAAATACAGCCACTTTTCTTTATATTAACTTCGTACAGAGAGGCTGTATTGCATGCAGTATGTTCCACCAGATGTCAGTCTTTACCAGTAGAACAGGCAACTGTGCTGGTAAACATCGTAACTGCGAGTGGTGGGGATAATGTTACAGGACTGTAAACAGCCGGCCCACAACAGCAGAGAGAGACCACGGGGAAGAACAGCATATTTTTTTACATCTAACTCAGTGACCCGAACCAGCGCTCGACAGTGCAAGCGTTTCACTCGCATTTGCGACTAAAAATAGGTGTGTGCAAACTGTAAAAAATATTTAGGGGCACATGCGCGCATAAAAAAATCAGCCGAAGCAGCCTATATTTTTGTCAGTAAAAAAAATATGATAATCTAACCGCAAATGTTGGAGGAACTCCAGCCGCCTTCCCTCTTCCCCGTGTGACACGGTTATAGGCAGTTTTCCAAGCCACTGGCACAATGAATATAAGTCCCACTGTCGGCAGGGTGGAAATAAGTCAAAGTGTGGCGGAGGAGACGGACGGAGCGGCGGACCTCCGGGGAAGCCCTCTCCCCGCAGTGAGGGACCGTTCTTCAAGCTACCGCTGCTGGGCAGTGTGGAAATAAGTCAAAGTGTGGAGGAGACGGACCAGGTTAAGCAGCGGACCTCCAGGGAAGCCTGCTCTGTTCTCCCCACAGTTAGGGACCGTTCTCCACGGCCAGGCTGTCGGCTGGGTGGGAATAAGTCAAAGTGTGGTGGAGACGAGGGACCGGGAAAAGCGGTGGACCTCCGGGGAAGCCTGCTCCATTCTCCCCGCAGTTAGGGACCGTTTGCCACGGTACCGCTGCTGGGCAGGGTGGAAATAAGTCCTGCAGAATTTCAGAGGACCTGGAGAATGTTTTAGGATAGTAATAACATTATACAAGATAATGATATTGCAAAGATAATATATGTAAGATAATAACATTAAAGACAAAATTAAATTGCAATACTTTTTCAAAACTTGATGATTTGACCTTTCTGTACATTTTGTATACAAATTCATTAAATAATTTTGCTTGTAAATGTCTATTTGCATCACGTTTATTACGGAAAACACATTATTTGATCAATTTACATTGTGCCCCTAAAGTTCTTTGTGCGCTCCTTACTTTTTCAACTTAGGAGCACATGTGCTCCTTGGGGAAAAAGTCAGCGTCAAGCTCTGTGCACACAAATACCGTCATGTACCATATACCCTGGTGAAATTTCAGGAATGGATAAAAGAACAACAAAATAGACGCCACGCAAGCCTACTGTGCCCCCAACATCTTGTGACCCATCAGTTATCGTCTGACGACAATATCACCTTGTGGAGCAACAGCCAATATTTCAGTGGTTCTGTTGCAGCCAGCAGACAACATTGAGATATGATATTAACATGAACAAATAATCTTTGAATCAAACTGGACTTGAATCCTGTTCTTGTGGGTGAAAGTTCTGTGCGTGACCCATTCATCCACCAAACTTCCTATCAACATGGACTTTGTGGCTCCTTGAACTATGTCAGTACTGAAGGCTACTTGTGCAATCAAAAACAGCCTAGAATAAGACTTTTAGATCTTACCGACACCACAGGCTTAAAAAACGAGATGGAGATCAAATTTACATGTAGATTTACATAAAGGGCATAAACATGTTTGTTATATTTAAAAAGGGGTGTTGAGTAATAATGATACTCTTTGGACATGGAGTGGACGTCATAGTGTGGCCATCTGATCACATCCAAACGAATAAATTGTCAAATTTAAAAAGGAAAAAGATACTTGCATTTGCTGTTTTCATAGCAATAATAAAATCAGTACATCCAGTTTTGTAAGAGGGCGTCTCACTGGACCACTGTTGGACTTGGAAACAACATGACCATCTGGCCATCTGCCTTTTAACTGCATTGCAGTTTCTGGCATCAAACCAGGACCACTGTTGGCCAGCAACACAACATCAACATATAACCAATGTTTAGGGTCCTCTTTCATGCACTGTTCAATTAGGGACTAGAGACAGGTCCAGAAACATTACGGCTGATCTCGATACACAGATATCTGCTAATGAATGCAAATCATTTAAAAAGTAAGGGTTAATATAATGTGTAATCATCATTAGATGATAGCCTGTGGGTTTCCCAGACTGCATTTTAGCCAATGTGCTCGGCCTCTTCTGCTCTACACAATGAAAACGCAATGGGTAAAGGTTTGACCTCTAGCTGACCTGGCAGAGTGTGTGCTCCCATATTCGCTGAGTCCTCTGCAGCGGCCCAGGTTCAATTCTGACTTGTGGCCCTTTGCTGCGTGTCATGCCCCCACTTTCTCCCACCTTTGTCTATCTTAGTTGTCCTATCAATAAAGGCAAAAATTGCTCAAAAATAAATAAACAATCATGACAAAAAAAAATGTGATTGGTAAATATTACCAGGGTTACAAATAGACGAAAACAGAAACCAGAACACATGTACTTGCCAACATATTCTGCACTGATGCTGATATCTATGTTCAGAAATTAGTGCCCCCAAAATATTTTCTTGCCTTTCTTTCCTAACTTTTTATATTGCACACACTGAAGCCAAATTGTATGTGGGATTGCGCTCACAGTGCGTAACCACTTTAATGTCTGGTTTTGGAGATCTGGTAGAATCACATATTGCACAAATATTTAATGGACCTGGACAAGAATCGGTGAAAAAAAACCTGCACAGAAAGGTGCAGCTGGAGTCACAGATCACCTGGCAGCCAGGCATGCAGTATTCATGAACCATGATATTTTCTGTTTGCATGCTGTGAAGCATGGGCAGCCCTGCTGTTCAAATGGCCTGCATAAAAATTCAATTAGAAACAATTCCATAGTCTCATACATACTGTAGCACATTGGATTGTTCAATGAACTTCAATACAGCCACCTCACATGCAATGAGTTTTTCATGCCCCAATGAAGATTTAATAATAGCAATTCAATAACAGACTTTGGTTTAGTCTCTTCCAAGATAAGTACTGTACTCTGGCTGGAGATGGAGGAAGATAAGATTTAACCATCTGCACAGATACAACATGTGTGTGCACTTCTCCTGACCATTTCCATTCACCAGCACAGGATCCGGGTCCTTTATGACTGATGTGATAATGTTGTCACCCAACTGCTAGCATCAGCTGGAGTGTGTTACGAGTCAAAGACCCCATAACTCAGAAATCATGTGCGGCATATTCTTTGTGGTCCGGGACGACCCACTTGGCATTTGTGGCTCTCAGATTTTCAATAGCACTGATGATGAATCACATCATTTCCAGCACGGACCTTTTCCCATTAAAGTCACAATAAAAATGACTCTTGTTTGCAGATTCTCCACAGCAGAATGCACGCCTGCTTATAACAATCAGAGCTAAATTATGCGCAAAATATTTATTTTCTTGTGTTTTATTTCACAATATTTTATTTCCAGGATAGATGTAGCTCTACACTGTGCCAACAAAACCATCCCAGATTTCTCAACAGTCTCTCCGCCCCTCCCACCACATGAAAAATCATGTATATGTGCTGGGCACAATGTTTTGCACCCTGGTGTGACAGTGCTAGATTATGCACAAACCCAGCCTGCCCCTGTTTCAAGCAGGAATAGCTCAATGTACTGAAGCGAGATACCAGAGAGATGCTGGTTACTGGTTTGTGAATTTAACAGTGAAAAAAAGGAGAGGATTTGTAGAGTCATGCAAAGATAAAACATAGCAAAGACCCGCACAGAGAAGTCTTTATCTGTATGTACAGAAAAGATATCTTAAGATGTAACCAGGATTTTACCGTGCACGTTTTGTAGCTGTCAATCTTAGTTTTTCTGCTTTTCCAAAGTAACTACTTTCTGGCAGTGAATATATATATATACATATATACTCTTCAATCTCTAATGTACAACATAGTATCATTTCACATTGGCTGGTATAGAGGCCAAAACAATTGGCTGTGCAGTTCACATGTATATTTTTATATTTCCAATCCAATAATAAAAGATTAATAAGGATTTTGCACAATTCAGTTTCATGTTGTCTTGTATAAATACTTAGAATTGCATTTTATTTTGAAGAATAAACACTAAAAATTCAAAACATTTTACAAATTTGACAAAACAAAATGTTCCTAGTGTTTAAGACATGTTCTGTGTATGTAGAGCAAAAACACATGATTTCTGAAAGATTTTTACATTTTATATTTGATTAAATTCTTTTTATGAATCCCAATGAAACTGTGATTTTTGCCACATGAATGTGCTTCGCATCCTCCTCCTCCATTAACTCCTGCCATTAGCCAGAAATGGTTAATGCAGTGCCCCCCATGGATCGTCACATGCATGTTAATTCACTTGTTACTTTATTTCAGTTTTTATTTTTGTCTCTACCACTGAAATTTCACAATGGGAAATAAAGTTCTGCTCTGAAGGTGAAGTGTGATGTATTACCTGATAGTATAATTTCTACTACCACTATGTATATTCTAATATATTATGCTGCCAATTCTGAGACTCAGCCCATTTATTAAAACAGCATTTAAAAAAAGAAGGAAAAAGAAATGAACCGTGTCAAGGTTAACTCTAGAGCCTTGTACAGACTGCAGGGTTTTTTTTGGCATATCCAGATTGTATTCAGATTGATTTTTTATAGACTGTGTGATAGGCTTGGGCGATAATACGGTATGCCAGAGTATTTAGAAATCCTAATATAATCAAAAACACAGATGCTCCTCTTTCTATTAAACAAATTTCGGAGGTGAGATATTCAGGGTATGTATGCACAGGACGCCCCACAGGAGGTCAGTGTGGGGTTGGCAGGCAGCAATTTTGTTTTTGTTTTTTTCTACGCAAGTACCATCATATTCTGTAAACCCCAGTTAAATGCCAGGGGGGGATGTTAAGGTACCTAATAAAGGCCGACATCTTTTCAGGAATCCTGTGGGTCATGTGATTTCTATGGGATTCCCACGGGATGGGAGCACGGGCATACATGTCATTTTATGTTTAAGCATGTAAAGTAAAACAGATTACTTGTTAGGATAATATTATCCCTGTCCTGGTGCTAATTTCCGTTAGCTTACTTGTAATTCCCATTATGAGCTAGCATCAAGCTAACAGTTTCAGCCATTGCTACTTACCTGTCACATGGTTGTAGCAGTTAGAATCACAATCAGAATAAGGGTTAATACCAAGTAGGTTTTTTACTTACAAAAAATTTGCCTCAGCACTTCGTGGTTAAGGTAGGCGTATTAAGAGGGAATGAAATTAAAGGCAAAGTACTGCAACAGTCAAGATAAAATAAAGGCTAGAAGAAAAAATTACAATAAAATAAAACATTAAAAAATATACTGTTAAACACAAAATAACAAATGTGTACAAGAATAGAAATGTTGCAATAAAAACTATGAGAATGAAAGGTATAAATTATTAGATGATAAAACTGTTAGGAGTTAGTTCAGCATTATGTTTTACTGTACAGTTGATTTAGTATGCATAGTTTTTCTATACAAATGTGCAGTTGATATGAGAAAAAAAACACTATATTCATTACACAAGACTGGATGGGATGGGAGTTATTCTTGGGTTGGAACAGGAATTTTGTTTCTACTCTCATGGGAGTGGGATGGGACAGCAGTGAAAATCCACTCCTCGGTCACAGTCTAGTACCTAGGGGACACTCTAGCCACTTAAATCAGATTTTAAAGTGTCTCTTGCATCACTCAAAATGTGACACAAGACGACGATGTTAAATTCAGAGTGAGAATCCATGCTGTTATAGCAGAGCGCTAAGGAAGACAACACGGAGAACAACAGTGTGTGGTCAGATGCTGAAATAAACGTAAGTTACTGTGCCTTTACATTGTGATTGTTTGGCGGGCAAAGTGATGAACCTCCACCTCATGTCACCAGTGTAGCCACCATTTCTGATGCCCACGTCGGTACCACAGCATACCATAGAGGTAGGTTGATGTCTGGACACAAATCCGATCTGATGACTTGTAAATAACAGTGCAGACAGTCTCTCATAAAGATCTGACTTGAGAAACAAATCTTATTTACCTGCAGTCTGAATGAAAGGAGCACGTGGCTGCTACTGGGTGACATGAGTTGGCAGAGCTGTCAGATATCTCATTGCCATAATGGGAAACCCCAATTAGTGGCATCGTGCCCAGAAAAGAGGGTGACATCAACATGGGGTCAGAGATTCAACACAGCTGCAGGTGCCTGAGTGAAAACCTGCCTTCCATGTTTGAAAAGAATGACAACAGCCACTCATCCCAGATACCGCATTCCCTAGATTTAATTAAAACCTTAAAAGACTAAATAAGTTGAGTGTCACTCATCTGTGTATTATAAATGTTTGCCTTGATAAAGTTGCCTTGCTGTGCTGTATTCCTACTGACACACACATACAAAGTAGTATTTGGTGATCAATCTGTGTTGCAACACCAGCACCTCTAACTGGTTGGCCTGTCTAAATTCCATCTATCCTCCAGTTCTCCAAAAATCTGCTACTTCCTCCGTCTTTTCACTAATGCGCTGTGCTCCTTCTTTCAGCTTCTTTGGACATTCCTTTGCTTTCTGGCAGATAAATCTTTGATAGACTTAAACCCGCCCTGTTCTTTCATTTATTTCCCTCTCCTTGTTTAAATATTTTTCATACTTCAGGGGCTCAGCTCTCTTCGTCTGTATTCCCTCAAACTGTCTCTCTGTCCTTGCATGACTCTCCGAGTTACCAAATGTCAGCTCTGTACAATTGTTTGCAGTCCATGATTTCATCTCATTCATAAATAAAAGGGTTAAGATCTCTTTATTCAGTTCAGCTTCTTGAAATAAATTAAAATGTTAGAACTTCTGAATAATGTCACTACCAAAACATTTCAATAGCGGAAGTGACTCTTTGTGAGGGAAGATGAATAATTGTCAGAAAATGTCTTCAGCATGTTTGCTAATAATGGACCTTGACACCTGACACACCCATGTTGCACTGCAGGAAACTTAGATTCATTCCTGAAATGAAAGTGCCGGAGTGGATGATTTTTTGCACTTTGTGCATTTTATTTCTTTGTTTCCTTCTTCCATTCAATGAAACAATTTACAATTAACATTTGATTAACAATTAATTTATACTAGGGATGCACCGAATATATTCGGCCGAATATTGCTAAAAACACACATTCGGTATTCGGTGGAATAAGTTAAAAGCAAGGCCGAATAATAGCAGCGTGTTTTGATAACGCAATCAAACAGCGTGCCTTGACAGGCGGAGTAAAATGTTGGCAGTGTGGCGATCCGCCCGTCACGGCACTCGCATTTGCGACTAAAAATAGTTTTGAGCGAGCAAAGTAGGCTTAAATCATTCAGCACGCTGTGTGAGTACAGATTTCAACCACCAGCAGAAACGAAAGGCGAATCCCACCGGTTGTGGCTTGAACAGGGGTCACAGACACAGACAGTAATGCATTCTTGTCATTTACGGCGGTCATCGGCTTACCGGGCGACAGAGAAGTCGGCTCCAATAATATCCTCTTCTTGGCATGTGGACTGCCCAGAAGTACCTGAACAGCCGAGCCAGCCGAACACAGGTATTTGACGTGTCAGAGGAGAAACGAGCCGTTCACGGCCCACAAACCTCACCGCACTTTAGGGACTGTTCGTTACTTATGAAGGGACTGTCAGGGGAGGAGGGCGGCTGGTTGATTTTTATTTTATTTATTCATTTTATTTTGGTACCGTGACAACACTAATCTGGAGGGGGTTCATCTGCAAAAACTAATGAAAAACTAAACAACGATATTCGGTATTCGGTACTCGGTATTCGGCCATGTGCTTAATATTATTCGGCTTCGGCCACAAATTTTCATTTCGGTGCATCCCTAATTTATACTGTGTTAATATTATATTTCCGTTACTATAACAACTTCATACTAATAATGATAAATGTTTGCAGGAGATCAGTGTTGCTAACTCTACTGGCATCTAGATTAGCAGATTTCAACCAGCTGAAACTTTGACTGTGCCAAGTGTGAACTCTCAGAATGAAATTCCTTCAGTGTTCATTGTTCAGGAGGTTTGTATCAGGAGCCAAATTATCTGTAAAGGTCTCCGTGTCTCCAAAACAAACGGACCAGGTGAATTAAACCGGTAAAAAAAAAACAGAATAAAGCAGCGCCACGTTAAAACTTTGTGTGTTTACGACAGTGTTTGGTTCCTAAAGTAGGAGCTGCTAACTGTGGTGGCCAACATGAATATGCTAAAAAGTGTAAGGCCCTATCTAGAGTCAGTGTTTGGTTTGTCTCTTCTAGGCTACTGTAGAAACACGTCAGTGTAACAAGGCAATCTCCACAGACAAGGACTTACTCCCTATGTAGATATAAACGGCTCATTCTAAGGTAATAAAAACACAACAATTCTTACTTTCAGTGATTATACACTAAAGAAAGCATACTTATTATATTATATTCCATTTCTGCCAATATATCCCCTAAATCCTACACACTAGAGCTTTAAAGTGACATGATTTTATTAAAGTATTCAATAATATAAAATTGTAAGATGAATTTGGCATGAATAGGCAGCTGAACAGATTTGATCCTTTTTAGATTCAAGAGTACGACGGAGAAAATGACATTTTATACGAAGCTACAATTGAATAGAATGAACTTTTGATATCACTGAAAATAAATGAAGCAGACAGAAATTTTAAGCAAACTATAAAGAAATGGCAAGCAAATAGTCTCTCAGAATAAAGACCTTGCACAAATGAGCTTTGTGTCCTTTTATGTAATTTCTTTTGCACCTGTCGATGCAATTACAATACTTAAGGTAAAGCAGTATTATGTGTATTTTATGAATTTCAAATATATCACTCCATCTGTTTCCCTCAACTGGCTGCTGTATATTTGACCTTCATCTTGTTTGCTTTGGCTACACCCAAGCAGCAACTGGCTCCAGATCACAGTGAGTAAATCATTTGTTCAGTTTGTGAAATCACTGCTGCTAATTTAGACTCTCCCGAGAATAATCAAACTTGGTACATCTGAACTTTGGTTTGTTTTTCCGTGTGAGACACACTACCCTTACACAACCACGGCAGCTGATGTGTGAAGCTGTAAGTGGATGCTAACAAGCTGCTGATTAGAATATCCATATCCTTTCAACTGTTATTTCAGGATGCAAATCGATACCCACATACGGTGAAGTGACATTTTGACAGTTTAATCATTTCAGTTTGAAAATCCAGATCTGCCAGTTGACCTGCGTGCCATCACAGAGTGGCCCTACATGAGTTAAAAGCTGAAAAATTCAAACATGAGCACTGAGGAGGTCACTCTCCAACCACAATTACTGCACTTCTTGCTTAAGGTATCGCTCTATCTGCTCTAACTGTTGGCCCACTGGAGGGTTGTGACTGGAATGCCAAATATGTATCTCTGCAGTAAGAACCCCAGTTAAGATTCTGCAGTACAAACAAAACTACCTTTACCTGTCAAAAATAAGTTCTCAGCGCTGTCACAACATATTACCATTGTGAGCTGGGTGAGCCGATATTCATTAACTAATACAGAGGATCTGATGTAACTATCATGTGTGCTATGAAACTGGGGTTAAAGGCAATGAAATGTGACATGTGGATTGCATGCTGGAGGAAAGGGTGAGATGAATAAGAAAGGGAGTCTCAGTGGTATTATCAAGTGGTCGACTACTGTCAGACGTTTCATTAAATTAGGCCCATGATACCTCCAGAAGCCTCTGCAATGACTTACATCTCTGAAGGATCTATATTCATATCCTTACACACACATGAAACACATGTATCATGTCTCCACTGCACAGTGAACACGTGTGGGGTAGACATAAGTAGCCCATACATGTGTACAAGCATGTAATTCTGTTACTACCGTGAATTCTTCCCATTTCATCTGCTAATTATGAGATCAAAATCTAAGGTTTGGGTGCTGTATTTTTTCACTGTCAGTCCAATTTACTGGTTCCGCTTTTTGGCTACTTCAAAATTCAGCCTGTCAAAAGCCTTAAAAGGAAATCTTCCTGAACTGTAGCTGCCCTCTTCCGAGTGCTACTGTGTTTATAACTACTGGAGGCATTGTTGCAGACAGTTTTAAATGCCTGTTGAAACCCAGCTCCTTTTTAAACACATAATCAGTGTAGAAGATCTTTCCGCTGCCTCGGTGACACTCCTTATGGCTTTTGTTTTTATTCCCCTTGTCATTTCTCAGAGACTGAGCACTTTGCAGAGGGACCTGCCTACAAAGCCTCTACATCCTAATTCAACCAAATAGCACCAAGCGCTTCACCCCTGGTAGTAGCTCCAGCTGGTCTGCATACTTCCTCTAGGTATTGTATCTGATGGCCTGCCTGCACACCTTCATATGGTTTATTAGATGATTATGATATGTAAACAAGTGCTGTGTTTAAGTGGTATATTCATACGACCTATCGTTTGAAAGCTACGCTTTCTGTGGTTCAATTGATGCCAACCATTTCAGGCTACAACTATCACAGCAGGTTTAGTAAATGCCTCTGTCAGACAAAAATCACACAGTTATAGCTCACCTATTATGCCTTATCCACAGATCGATAATATTCTAACAAAAACAGTCCTCGTACACTCCCAAAAGTCCAGGCGGACTAAATCCAGCAAAATATATCAACACATTATTACATCTATAGACATCCACAGACTGCTGTTGTATCATTTCACATGTTCATATTTCTCAATCTATTGTCCTAATAACTCTAGTTTGTATGTTGATATGCCAACACCTCAATACCAAAATGATGTCTGAACGCTGACCTTTTGATTGACACCCCAGACGAGCCAATAGGAGTTGCCATGACCTCTCCACAGCCTACAACAGCCAACGAGAGCCTGTGTTGAGGCCTGCCTTATTTCTCGGGTTACAGAGCCGATCATTAGCAAGCGGTTTGTCTGATGGGTCTTGTGGTCACAGACACTCCTGACCTCGAGGGCAGTTTTGAACCGGTCACTGTCATTACAGACCTTAACAAATTGACATAAATAAACAAACGGCTCTTCTGTTGTCTTGAGGATTAATAAAACAGTGTCTTTTAAATATAGGTTTTCCAGAAGTATTTGCATTTAGAGTAAGTTCCTAAATAGACATTTCTGTCTTTGAGCATTTGTTTTTCACTCATAATCATACATTCACTACATCGTTTTACCCTCTTTCTTTGAAAAGTACCTGAACAAAACCTTCAAAAAACATGTGTAAAATGTTTACTTTTTGTCATATTGTTATCTACTTCAAATCTGGACAAGTTGAGGCTTTATGCTATGGTCCCCTTTGTTTTTCAGCTAATAAGTCCCAGTTCTAGTCATCTACAGCATCTTTTTTCAAGAAAATATTCAGGCAAAGATAAAAAAAAAACTTCTATTTCAGTGTGCTGGAACTTGTATTACTTAATGACAGTAGCACTAACAGTGATTCTGACTGTTGGGGAAACTTCAGAGTCTTACCTTTCAAATGAGAGCAATTTAGTATGCCTTGAATCTGCGTTTTAGGTGAATTTGTAATGATCCCGATACCCTTAAAGGACAACTTCGGTATTTTTCAACCTGGGCTCTATTTCCCCATGTGTATATGTGCGTATGATTCATGGGTACCACTCGTTCTAAAATTGGTTCAGTATTGAGGCGCGAAACGAGCTAAAACGGTAATGGGGCAAATGCGTCCCGTATAAAAGTGCTTTTTTTCGCCACTGACCGGTTCAGATCGCCAGTGCTATCTCTGTAGCTAGCATATTGTAGCGGCCCTGGGGCAGTGTTGAGTGTAAATGAGTGGAGTCAGCTGTCAGTCAGTGTTGGAGCAGAGAGGGGGAGGGCGTCCCCGCTTGGTACAGTAAATGAGTATGTGTGTGTGAAGTGTGTGTTACGCTAGAAGAGTCAGAGGACGGAGTCTTTTACGTGCTACCCCCTGGAGTGTTACCAGAGTTTTTGGAGTGCTCAAATAAATGGGCCTTTTTCCGGAACGCAAGAACAGGATGTCGCGCAACACCCCGTACAGCTTTCATAGGCTGCCTTTGTCGGACGGCGAGATGCTGAAGTTGTGGCTAGTTGTTCTACAAATGGATGCTAACACTCCTCTCCAGACACTGCGCCTTGCAGACCATCAGGTCTGCAGTGCTCACTTCTCCCAAGATGACTACTGCCAGCCGAAGAAGAGAAGACATCCAATCCCGAAACACCTCTTCCTCACGAGTCCCACAAGTAGAGAGAGCTACAGACACAGTGGAGCAAAGCTCGTGACATCACACAGCCCAGAGGTAAGGGAAAGGCTAGTATGCTATTTACAGAGATAGCACTGGCGATCTGAACCGGTCAGTGGAGAAAAAACACACACTTCACACACACTCACTTACAGTACAGAGCGGGGACGCCCTCCCCCTCTCTGCTCCAACACTGACTGACAGCTGACTCCACTCATTCACACCCACCACTGCCCCAGGGCCGCTACAATATGCTATCTACAGAGATAGCACTGGCAATCTGAACCGGTCAGTGGCGAAAAATAGCACTTTTATACGGGACGCATTTGCCCCCATTACCGTTTTAGCTCGTTTTGCGCCTCAATACTGAACCAATTTTAGAACGAGTGGTACCCATGAAGCATATGCACACATACACAAGGGGAAATAGAGCCCAGGTTGAAAAATACCGAAGTTGTCCTTTAAAGTGACATCCATACCAATAGAGTGCTTTATTTGATACCTTTTTTTTTCCATTCGATACCAATCAGGTGAATGGAAGCAGTCAGTTGCATAAATTGCCACCAGACACCACAGGCTTGTAGTATAGTCATACTTTCCGATGTTTTGGAAGCATCTCTGCAAACTAAACTGCCAACTTTGTCAGATACACCACACTTAACCTCACCACACCACAGACTGTATGGGTTGTAGCTGCTGTGCTGGTAGGCCAATCATATGTTGCATTAAATCTGAGTGATTGGCTGCAAGCAAAACATTACAAATAGCTTCTTTTCTCTAGATCTAGGTACAAAAAGAACCAATTGCAGGTATCGTTTGACTGGAAAGGTTTCGATACCACTTGATGTTGGGTTATTTACAGTATCAAGTACTGATACCCTGCCCTTGAAAAATGAGCTTCAGCATGACCCACTTGCTTCTTTGACTCTAACCACATGACACCTCAAAATCTTTCAGTATCAACTTCAGGATTCAGTATCAGCCGCTTACATCAAAAAGTAAAGGGTTCTTTCTACGCTAAGGGTTTTGAGTAAACAATCACACAGGAAAAGAACATTGAAGTAGATGCAGAGATACCAATCAGCCTAAGCAGACCAGAATCCTGTGAACGGTGTGCCTCACTGTTCAGCCGCGGTTGCTGATTCAGTGTGTCTCACCCTTTTCTTTCATCTGCATTTTCTGTGGCGTGAAGTCTACAAACTGCTTGTATTTTCCTATGCTTAGCATTCCCTAGCTGACCTGACGTGTGTGTACTTGGCATTAATTCAGCTATACAGTGAGGTGCAGCAGTAAGCACATAAACAGACTATTTAAAGAGCCCTGCCTTTCCCCCCCTCCTTATTTGTCCAGCATGCATTTATTATCCCTCCTCCCAATCCAGGAACACAAAGCAGCAGAAGTGAAATGAACTTGCTTAAAAGCTTTGTATATAAAAAAGGTGTTTGTATGGAATGGAAGCTCAAATTCCCAAGAGCACAAGATCATTGTTAATCCGGTTAGGTTGGAAGTAATATTTTATTATTAGTCCTATCCATTTAAGTAATGGGATTCTGCTCGCTATGCAGCCAAGCACTATATTCAGAAGAACCTGTTGTCAACTCAGGTTGGGAGGTGTTGGATTAATGTAAGTTGTATAACATATTACACAAGCTTTGAGAGACTCACGGGATGAACAGTCAGAGATATGGGACACCCCAATATGCTGCAGAGACTGCTAAATAGTCCAGGCTGGGAGAGGAAGTATTTTCGATACCAACACACTCAGAGCAAACTGCTGACTTTTACTAGCACCAAGTGTTTAGTTTCTCGAATAGTAAAAAAATAGGGCTCGACAACACTGGAAAAATAGTGACACTGCAATATTTTTCTGATAAATAAAAATCAAAAAAAAAAAAAAAAAAAAAGATAAAGCAGATGACATGATTAGCTCTATTTTGAAAGAAGTAATCATGCAGATGCGTGTCACTCTCAAGCAATAAACAAATCCAAAGAATCCTTAAATCAGAATACAGCCATGGGGTCAGGAGAAATCTTAGTCATTAGTTCAAGGTCCACACAGCTGAATATATTCAGTGTCATACTTGCATTTGGCCATGTCGTTGAGCTAGTTTGCTGTCCCTTGTCAAGTAGCTGTCTGTTAGTCGCTCACTCTACAGCAGGAATTCACAGTACTTCAGAAATCTAGGTGTCAGTCTTGACCCGTCCTTGTCCCTAGACAGTCATGTCAGTCAGCTTATTAGCTCTTGTTTTTTCCATTTGAGGAATATTTCTAAATTAAGATCTGTGGTGACCAGAGTTGAGATGGAGATGATTATTCATGCTTTTATTTCCTCTCGTTTAGATTATTGTAATGCTCTTTTTACCTGTTTAAACCAAACCACTTTGAACTGGCTCCATATTGTCCAAAATGCAGCTGCTCGGCTTTTAAGCAGTAGTAACAAGAGATCACATATCACACCAATTTTATCCTCTCTGCACTGGCTACCGATCAAATTCCGCATTAATTTTAAAATTTTGGTTTTAACTTGTAGAGCTTTACATGGTCAGATGCCACAGTACATTGCCGACCTCCTTCTCCCATACTCACCCAATCTGACTCTTAGGTCCTCTGACCAGATTTTACTCACCATCCCTAGGACCCATTTTAAAACCTGAGGTGACCGTGCTTTTCAAGCTGTTGCTCCCAAACTCTGGAACGCTCTCCCCTTCTCTCTGAGATCCACAGATTCCTGTACTATTTTTATGAAGCAACTTAAAACATTTTTATTCAGACAGGCCTTTGGCTGACTGATTAAATGTTCATTGTATTATTGTCTGTGTTTTTGCTTTTATTGTGAAGCACTTTGTGATTTTATATCTGTGAAAGGTGCTATATAAATAAACTTTACTTACTTACTTCAAAATTAAGTGTGTTTTTTACAAACTTGACATGTTCGCGAGTCACTTGCAGTCCAGTTAGAACGGACCTATGACCTACCTTTGGACAACAACCCACCAGTTGGGAACAACAGCATTGTGTAGTATCCGCAAGGCTTCTCTTATAGATTAGTGTAACCTTTCCAGCTTCACTGCTCTGAACTGTAGTCGGGAGACCTCTGGTTTCTTTAGGTTAATTTCAATAAGCTTTGTTGTTATGGCAACCACCTTTTACAGTCCAATAACTCTGCGGTGAAGATGATCAGCAAATGTTGCCTTAACATTGCATTAAAATGATGCTTAATTTCCTCTGTACAGAAAACACAAGACAAAGCCCTTTTTACAGTCATAATACTCAACCCTGACCTTATTGAGACACTTTCTGCTGACTGCTGTAACTTCACTACCCATGAAAAAGCATGCGCTTTACTGTGTCTGCGGCACATGCTGCTCACTGTGCTTCTCTACACACCAACACAGGAGAGTCTCGCTTTCTATAACAAAGCCCACCAGACTCATGAATGTATAACAAGAGCTGGATACAGTGTTGGAGGTGGGGCGCCATTCATCCCAATGAAAGTTGCTCAGTGGCACATGAAGCCAAAAAAGTTTGAGTTCTTGGGAATAAATTCACCCAGCTCTTTCACATAATTGGGCCCATAGAGCAAGCGCATTAGAAACTTCCACCGGCTGAGCAGTTAACTTCAGGTTTAGCCCTCTGCTAACTTGAATGGAGATAATGTGTGGCTCTTCTAGACTTAACCAACCCGTAGCTATGGTCATGAGCTATGGGTTATGACTGAAAGAATGAGGTTGCAGATACAAGCGGTTGAAATGATTTGTGGCTTGGCTTAGCCGTAAAGATAGGGTAAGGAGCTCGGACATCTGGAGGGAGCTCGGAGTAGAGCCGCTGCTCCTTCACACCCAAAGGGGTCTCTTGAGGCAGTTCGGGCATCTGATCAGGATGCCTCCTGGGCACCTCCCATCGTAGGTGTTCCGGGCACGTCCCACTGGTAGGAGGCCCTGGGGCAGACCCAGAACATGCTGGAGGTTTTACATATCTCATCTGCCCTGGGAACGCCTCGGGGTCCCCCAGGAGGAGCTGGAAAGCCTTGCTGGAGAGAGGGACGTCTGGAGTGCTTTGCTTGGCCTGCAGCCCCCACAACCCACTCTTGAACAAGTGGATGACAATGAATGGATGGAGCAAAAAAAATGGTGCTGGTAAAACAAATTTTTGGTGAATGTAATTTTAAAAGTTACACGCAACAGTGCATATACACAGAAAAGGTATATCGAGCACTTAATGTGACGATTGCGAAAGGGCACATCGCATTGCTGACGTTAAAACAACATATCATGTAGCCCTAATAGACAGGGAAACTATTCCACTGGAGTTTAAAAGTTTCTGTAGAAAAATTAATTTATGGCTGTACCAAGTATTTTTTAATCTATGAGCACCTAGTCTTTTATCTGTGAAGTACATTTGAATGCAGTGTGGGGATTTGAAGGACTGGGTCTTTAAACATCTCCTCAAATTCAAGGACAGACAGGCAAACTGAGAGGTGCTCCTACTGAGTTGCAGTCAATGCCCACAGCAGGTGACACTGCAGACCCTTTGTCTGGATTGAGGCTGATAAGGAGAAGATTGACAAGGTCATGTCCAGCAGGGACAATTTTTAACTCCCACAGGTGACCATTGTTCATGTCTTTTTAAACCTGTCAAGTTTCCAGCTCAACACCATTGTTTGACATTCTCTCTCACACTAGGTATTGGATCCCACGTTGAGCCTTTGTTTCTCTGTAATGCCAAGTGATTTTATTTGTATGGTGGTTTAAAAAACACAACGTAGTACTACTCTGACTCGTCTAACAAGGGATGACTACTTGAAAGAATGCAACTAACAATCATTTTCATTGCAGATTAATCTACAGATTATTTGTCAAGTAATCAATATATTGTTTGGTCTTTAAAATGTCAGAACACTCTAAAAATGCCCAGGATAACATCTTTAAAAGTCTCAATTTGTCCAAACAACAGTCCAAACCCCAAAAGTATTTAATTTTACTGTCACGGGAGAGTAAAATAAACATAACAATCATATTTGAGAAGCTACAACCTGCTTGACAAATTACCTGACAATTAATTAATAATGAAAAATTGTTTGCAATCAATACTCTGCTGATCAACAAACAATCATTGTAGCCACAACAGAATAATCCAGTTATTGTTATTATTAATCATTACTGAGATGCATGCCTCACATGACATCTGCATCCCTTTCTCTTTATGCAAAGGTTCTTTGTGAAAAACAACACCAAGCTGTTTCTACAATTTGGGATTCACACAACAGGCATGCATAATGCACTCACCAGAATGAAGACATTAAAACACTTCTAGCAACACAGCAAATTATTCATAACAAGCCTGCAGGTGGCCAGACACAATGAGCTTTGTAGTGCAGATTCGCCACAACCACACATTATTGGGTCCTAACACACATGACTTTGTGATGAGTCCGACGAGGATTAGCGTCTCGAGGTGAAAGACACACTGAACTTCCTGAAAATACCGGAATTCATGGAATGCACACTGAACTTACATTGTCAAAGAATATTTCAGGTTGCCAGCAGGCAAGGAAATAAAATATTCTCATCACATGCTGAGTCAAGGAGTCAAAGTAACAAGGACTCGAGGAATGAAAGCTTATAAACTGCTTTGAGGTTTTGGTTATTTAGATAATCTTTCCTGTGACTAAATATTATTTTAGCCCATAAGTCTTTCCAGTATTTCCAGTTTTAGATTTAACAAAAATGAAAATGTTGATGTGTAGATGTGCACATTTAAGTGCTAATCTTAATGTTTTTTTGTTTTAATATGGTGATGTGATAAGTGGTGGTCACACATGGTGCATTTTTAATATTCATATCCACTCGTATTTAAGCCAAAATAAGTAACGTTGACTCATTTGTGAGCTTGATCTCACAGGACATGTACTGCTAATACAAATGAATGTGGTCTTTACTCATTACTACATATACACAAAATATTGTCCACTGTGTGGTCTCAGCTCGGGTAGCTTTTAGATTAAATTTAAAACCTGGAGCAAAACCCTGGAGCTATTTTGGCCCGAGCCTTACCCACAGCAGAGCCACATCCTCCATAAACAGATATGTGATCAATTTTGTCAAATAGAAATCTGAGGTAATGTTACAAAAACAATAGAGTCTTTAATATTTGACCTATGTATTGGTTTTGTTGAACAAACCAGAGCTAACATCCATGAGAGTGTATTGTAGGTATTGCATTATTTCCTTGAAGAAAGAGTACAAATACACTGATTGGCTATAAATGCCACAAAGGAAAAGTGTACATACTGTTCGGGTCAAATTTGTCCTGCTTTGACATTTGCCAGCAGTATAAAGACCCTAAATGTCGTTCTTTTAGCCAGAATTTAATGTCTTTTCTGAAAGTGACCCAACATGCACAAGAAGAAAATCTTTGAAATTCTTTAACTTTTTTTTTTACAGGTGCTAGAAATGTTTGCAAATTGAGGCTGTTACAGGTTGAGTTGACCCAACTCTATTAAAATGGATTTAAGACCCATCAGTGTGGGTCAAATTAAGGAAAAGGGTGGTTTTAGGGAATCTTGACACTGTGCATCCCATGTCTGTCTATATTTGTTTTAACAGTAAAGTGGTGATAGAGTTCAAGGTGATACTTGATGCTGTCATGGTCTGACCGAGACAGGCACCTGTTGGTTTTGGACGTGTCATGGGGGAATCTGGAGACAGTGGAAGAGTACAACAGCATAGGCGTGATCACGGTGAACACAAGGAATAGAGGTTATAGGGCAGGGATGTCCAAACTTTTCTGAATGGGGGCCAGAATACATAATGTGAAATGGATGCCAGCTGCTTCTCACATCAAATGAGTTGTTAAAAAATGAATCCCAAACGTTTCATCTTTGACTGAAAAAGTATTAAACTTTGTACTGATCCTGAAAGTTGCTAACCACGCTGTCGTCTTTACGCTTCTTTGTTGTGGCCATGTCTGCTACAGGAAATATCTGTTGTAAGGTAATTAATCCTTTGCTTATTAACCATCTGTTTATTAAAAACACATTAGTTCTGCTAGTGTAGTTCCTACTTGGTGCATGTCAACAAAGCGTATGATAGTCCTGCCATTAATAGGTGAACAAAATCAAAATGCAAAGTGGTCTTTATTTCATCAACCAATATAGTGTGGTGGGCCACATATAGTATATTTTGAAAGACAAGCTATGGGCCATTTAAAACCAGCCTGTCACAGGGTGTCTAGTCACTGTGGCGAGATCAGTACCTGCAAGCACAAGCACCTGCAATGTTACAAGATAACCTCAAAATAAACTAATTAAAACAGATCAATTCCCTGAAAACCAACAGAGATCTAAAGAAAGGTTGGGGGGGGGGGGGGGGGATCATCAGACTATAAAGGTACCTGAGCTGCCATTTAAGGCACGACAGGACTGCAAAACAGGGACACCTCACTGCAAAGTGAGAAAACAAATGCAAGAGGTTGCAAAAAGTTAAAATACAAATTGCACTGCTTTGAATGCAAAGACTAGTTTGCAATTATCAATTTTTGTTTGTTTGTTTTGTCTGCTGGTTAAATTTTCAATTATTGGTCAACGGTTATAATTAGATAGTGGTTATTAGGATGTTTTAATGATTAACAGTAGCAGTGACGATGATATTTGATGGTCGTGATGGCTATAAGTAGTTATATAATAAACCACACAGTTCCAGAATGTTCTTGCATTTTGAGTTCCTAAAATATCCGTAAATCATGATGGCTTTTATGTTTACATGTCGGAGGTAAAACAGGACATGATATTATGTGATAGTAGATGTTTTTCTCCATAAATAAGAGGTGTAAACCCTAAAGGATACACTCTCCCTGCTCTCTGAAGGATTAATTAAGAATTAATCACCCATTTATTAATGTCAGATGGGCTATTTATACATTCGTAATAGATATGTGGCTCAAAATTTGTTACAGACACTTGTTATGAGGGGATTCTTGGTTGTGAAGGTGTAAAATATGAGCAGTATGTAATGGTTAATGAATTACTTTGATAATACTAATCAATGAGTCAGTGAAAATAAAAGACAAACTAGTACAAAATCAGCTTCTTCAGTAATGCTAAGAACATTTATGCTACCTTGGAGACTGTTGCCTAGTGAACAACCTTGTGTGTGCATTTCCAATTAAGCGTGCCATCAAGATGAAAAATGCCGTAATGACAATCCGTTTCCAAATATGCAACCAAAGATATCTAATACTCACATACTGTGAGATTCACATCTCTACAATAAAGGCATCTGTTTCACTTGCACATTAGTAGAAGTGGAGGTGTGATGTTGTTTTAGCGTTCCTGGCGTGCAGATAAGGGCATGGACAGATTTTAATGGATTTGGAGCAGAGATTTTCCATTTGCCTGTCTTTAACAGTATCCTGGAAGTAGGTAATCCCAAAACCCCGCATTCATCCTCCAGGGACTTTCATAAAGCTCATTAAATCAGCGTTAATCCAAACACCTGTCATCAAATGCTAATTTGCTAAACACGCCAGGGAGGTTGTTGGGGATAACTTATTTAACATCTGAGGTGAGTTTTGCAAATGTAGCTCCAGTCGCTTAATGCAGTTACAAACAGGAATGCTCTGTGAATTCTGATGTCAAGCTTATAGATTCAGATCTGTACTAAATGTCCCCAATAACCTCCACAGTCCCCCAACTCGATCTGTGTTTATATTAGAAGGGCTCCAGTGTAACTGTGCCCCTATTAGACAGATTATAAGATTAGAGACACATTAGAATGCATCTCTAATCCCACCAGTCAAGTCAGGACAGTAAGCGAGCCGAGGAAGAGCGCAGAGAACACAGGATCTGCGTGAACCAACAACACTGAATCTGTGCTCAGACACACACCATCACCACCCCGTCACAGCGGCGAAACGTCAGGTAGCATTCTAATCGTGATTTCCTTTATGTGCCAGCTAATTGCAGCTGCCGGGGTATAATTTCACTCACATTATGCTTGTATAAGAACAGGGGCTGTGTATGTCGTACGTACATCGTTATGCACGCACATGACCCTACATGTTTTATGCAAATATTCCAATGTGTGGGGCTTGCCTTTTATAAACTACAGCTCTCTCCCTTTTTTCTGTTTTGGTGTGTGGGAGCTTCAGCGCTCCTGGGGAAACGGTGCTTTGCAGCGAAATTGACATTCACTGGAGTGTGCCCCCCTCCTGTCATTTTGTCAACACCATCACTGTGTGGAGCTCAGCCAAGCAAGACATCTGACAGACAGGCAAATGGGAGTGGTGGACTTCAGCAACATAACACCCTCTCGCTGCCCTCTCTGTGCCCAGCAGTGGGGTTCAATGCACATACATACACACACAAAAGGAAGAAAGGGCACATTTTGTAACCTGGACTTCCTCTTTACTCTCTGGTAGTTTTCAGTTGTCTTGGTCCAAAAAAAAAAAGAAATGAGGGACAGACACAGATTGATCAGAGAGATGCAATCAGCAAGAGGGTGAGCTGCATGAGTGAGTTTCCATTTGTTGCCAAATAGTAAACCTGACACTAAAAATTGATTGGCAAGTGACAATAACCCTTTTATCCAGAAGCATCACCCGGAAAGCAGCGTTTCAGGGTCAAGAAATATGACTCCCTGTGCCATTGGATGTTTTTGTTTTTTTTTTTAATAATGCCAGGCTCACGATGGAGAGCATTTCTCAATCTGCTTGGAGAATTTCCAAACAGTTAGAAATGGCAAGTTGCTAATTTAATGCCATAAATGCACAATAAAATAAAATTTAAACAAAGGCAGAAAATATAGCCGCAATTTAAATCTGACGTTAGTTTCACAGTGGCCACAAATTCATGCAAATTGTGGCTCCTTTGACCGAAGCCTGTGGATTAATGACATCTCTGACACTTCACATTTCCTCAAGACGCCATTTTTCTTTTGCGGTGAATAAGCAGGAGTGTCAAAAGTGCCATCAAATCCTGAGGTCTGCAGGCATAAAATCCTCAATCAAAATATAAAACAAAAACATTTATGAGATAAACTGCCACCATGGGCACTGCTGAACGGCTTCGCTGTGCTAAATGCAGTGTGTCACTGCTGAAATCCTTCCCCTCTTCTACACACACACTGAACAACACACTTATCAGTCAGGTGTCATGGCAAAACACTGGAAAAACAGGGCGATAGGGGACTCAAATGGAACCAGCACTTGTCAGCCAGGATGGATCCTGACACCAGAATATGCTCAGGAAATGATTAGATAAAAATAACAGAATCCGCCCGGGCGTCTTCGAGGAGGTGTGCTGGCGGCTGATAAAGGATTCAGATTTATGTAGCCTTCACCAAAAGAAGGAGATATTATGTTTCTTGAAAAATGGTACATTGGAGCTTGGCTGTGATGTACAGTACACTCAGCAGAGAGCACTGAACAAGTATGGAGGGGTTAATAAAAGACAGGAAATGAAAAACACAGCACCAGTTTGGCAGCTCTATGTGATATCTTTGGGAATCAATTTCAGCTCTTGAATGTAAGTTTGTTTTGTTTGCCCTTGAATATTGACAGTACATCTCTGTCAGACACGGTTCCTGTGGCCTGCATCATATTCCAACATGCAGTATAGAGCAAGTGCCTGTGTAGATGCTGGAGCCTGTTTGTGTATTAGAGGAAAGAGCTTAGTAATCAAGTGGGCAACTCACATCAAATATGTTTTGTTGAATTATGCTCAAGACCACTGACAGCTGTGGAGTAAATTCTGGCAGCTCAGACACTCATCCAACCGGTGCTCTCAGCACTGATCAGACCTCAATTACTCAACGACATGGTACACGAAGGCTTACAGTTAGTCTGCTGTACTGCACCAAATTAATTTCAAATTTGCTTCAGTCTCAACAGCAATAGCCCATAAGGGACAACTGTCACAAAAGAGCTTGAAATGGCTCACAACAGTTCAGAAACCAAACTGTACCAAGAAGAGACTAATCTGATACAGTAGTGCTCGCTTCAAACAGCCTGCTCCGTAATAATTCCTACAGGGGGATGGGGACACGGATCCCCCTGAATGCTGTAAGACAGCAAATCCCCGCCCCTCAGTACTGCGCCGTGCTCACACAACAGCTGTATGCAGCAGCTTTTGGTGCTTGTTCACTTGCCTTTACAAACCTAGCTCTGTTTGGCGATATAACATTGTTAGGAGTTAAACAAAAGAAAGGTTGTCAAAAACTACTGCTTAAAATTTTTTTAATACATTTCCTGAAGCACCTTTATTGTTTCAGTCATCGGATTATCTGGATCAGCCAAAAGCAAATATCTAGAAATGGCTGTTTAATTTAATTTCCAGAAAAAAAATACTCCCAGTGTATTAGGTACACTGAGCCAAAACAAACACAGCCAACTTCAACAGCTCTGCATTTTAACCCTCTTTCATAAGGGTTAAAAATGTTCAGATTTTGTTGAAACTCTTTTAGAGACGTGTTGATTTGACTGCTTAGTCATTTTGAGAGAATGCACTGTTGATCAAAACCCAGATATGTCTGTTCTAGCATTTTTAAAACACTTGCATGCACTAGGGTTGCAGTGGTATTAGGGTTTATGTTTGCCGGTGGTGTGTCAAAGTCTAATTCCTTGTCAATATGCGTTTCCCCCTGCCTAAACCTCACACAAACCCTTAGCTCCAGTGATGTAGTGTAAGGTATAGGCAGTATACAGGGTATACCAACTTCTTCTTTCTGGCTATATATGCACCTATCAACCAAAAAATCCATTGGAATAAACGGGAGAGTGCACCCACTTCCTCCTCAATAACCTACTCACCTAGTAGTACACCAACCCCATTAACTACCACTACACCTCTGCTTAGCCCTAACCCTAACAACCAAAGGGGCGCTATGCATTAACAGAGAGGAACACTATTCCAAGGGGGTACACATTCTGTTACTTCATCACCATATGCTGACTTTTTGCTGGCATCATGTGTAGTTGTCTGGCAGATGAAAATATCAACAGCAAAAATGTCCAGTGAGAAATCCGTTCATCCATCCATCCATATTTAACCGCTTATCCGAGGCCGGGTCACAGGGGCAGCAGGCTGAGCAAAGTACTCCAGACGTCTCTCTCCCGACCAACGCTTTCCAGCTCCTCCTGGGAGATGCAGGGGTGTTCCTAGGCCGGATGAGATATATAATCCCTCTGGCATGTTCTGGGTCTGCCCTGAGGCCTCCTACCAGTGGGACGTGCCCAGAACACCTCTAATGGGAGGCGTCCAGGAGGCATCCTGATCAGAGGTCCGAACCACCTCAACTGGCCCCTTTTGATGCAAAGCCCAGAGCTCTCTCTGGATGTCTAAGTTCCTTATCCTATCTCCAAGGCTGAGCCAAGCCCCCTTCAGAGGAAACTCATTTCAGCCGCTTGTATCCGCAACCTCATTCTTTCAGTCATGACCCATAGCTCATGACCATAGCTAAGGGTTGGGACGTAGATGGGCAAGTAAATCGCAAGCTTTGCCTTCTGGCTCAGTTATCTTCACTATGACAGACACCGCAGACACTGTGTCAAACCACCAATCCATCTCACGCTAGATTCTACCCTCGCTCGTAAACAAGACCCTGAGACACTTGAACTTCCTTTGCTTGTGGCAGTAACTCACTCCCAGTTTTCTGGTGGGGAACATGCCATATAAATATATAAATTCATTAACAGCATATTAAATAGCCTAACACTGTATGATCTAAAATATATGTTGCCAAGACAACTTAATTATAAACTTAAATTATACAGAACAGATTGTGGATATTAATTACAGACGGATCTATTACAGTGCATCCACTGCCTTTTCAGAGCATATGACACATCCACAGTCTACCTCTTAGCATTTTTGGTGTATATGGTGACGGCATCACAGATCATGTTCTCCAGGAAGACCTGCAACACACCGTGGGTATGATGCGCTTCATTCCACCACAGCAAGCCAGACAGTGGAGCGCAGGTTTGGTGATTTACTGTGAAGCTTGGTACACGAGTTCTTTCCCTCCTTTGTCTCTGCCACTAAATGCCTGATATTCACTCTGTTCAATAGACCGTTTCTTCATTTAGCTTTTTTCAAGTCATTTAATTTTAAGTGTTTTACTGCTGTTTAAAAGTAGGCTATTTTGAACATATGTCCAGTAAAAGCATATAACTTGAGTGGTATACCAGTTTCACCGTATACTGTACAATGAAAATTGATGGTTCTCATACGGTGTACTTTCACTTATAAACACTATTTTTAAAAAGCATCCAGACAGAGAATCTCACCTGTGTGTGCACATCTCCTTTCCCCCAGAGTGCCTGTCAGTCTGTCTTTACACATAATTCCATTAAAAAAAATGCTTCATATTTCAATTTGAACATAAAAATGTTTGCTTCACCAATATAATCCTTCTGTTTTCATTCCTTTAAGAGTCACTGTATGTGATAATAACAATAAAAACTGTGTAATACCGTGTATCATCATATGCTGATATTTTCTGAGATGGTTATTATATTTTTAAAATGTCATACCGCTGCAATGCAAGCATGCACATGTATTTTCACTGGTAGATTGTTCTTGTAGTTTAACAGCTATGTGTTGAGATATAAATGAAAACATGACATTTGGGTAATTCAGCCCTTTTACCATATTGATTGGTTGAGATTAAATATTGTACTTTCTCAAAATTTACATTTTGATGAGCTGTTTTTGTTTTCTTGTATGTCTGACAAAAAAACTTTAATACCATCCTGTAAAAGACAAAAATGTTTTGGTGTTTTGAGGATGTGAACCTGCAAAGCTTGTGATAGCGAATGAAAATACTGAGGAAGACACTACATTGTTTCACCCTTCAGCCCTTCAGCTGTGTGGTTCATAACTCTGTGGGAACAGCATATCACTGGATACAAAAGAAATATTTTTGCATCATACTTATGAAAGCAGACCTAGGGCTACGGTTTGATACAATGTTCTCTGCAGGTGTTGGTGCATTTCTGTTCTTTACGGAGGAAAAAAATGAAATTCATTGACCCTGAATTAATAGCTGTGTGTCTGGACTGCATTATTTTGCACAGGTGTTCCTGGTATTGTGCAGAGCACTTCAGCTGAAATGGATTTTATGTCACATCTCCTTTTGTTTACTGACCGCTTATTATAATTGAGGTCTTGGTACAAATCTAATCATTCGCAAGGTTTTAAGTCTCCAGGCAAGTTTTGTTGTTAGCAATGAGTAACAAGTCTTTTTGCTTAAATTCCACTTGAGCCATCAATAGCCTATAATTTGGGAGCCTTAGCCAAGAATTAAACCTATTACCCTTTACTTCATAGATTTGGGTGGTTAGCTCAGGGGGGACAAAAGAACCTTTTATTCCCGTATTTACAAAACAGTGGTGAGGGATGTTTTTCAGAATGACAGACATCTCTTAGATGCTGCCTTGGCTTTTAAAAATGCAGATAAATCAAAACACATTTTAAATGATGGGGAGAATGATAAAGGAGCAGCTGCTAATGACAGCTTTAACAAAACAGAGTAGTCTCAAAAGACAGCAACAAGAGAAGTGGAGTAAAGACAAACACTGTGACACAATAAATATATTGATAAAAAGGACCGACCACTGAGCGCTCTGTGTTTTTCTTACATGATCTAAGCATTGTGTGTAAACCTGTATTATTTATGATCCACATCCTCTGTTCAATCCAAAACCAATAACTCACACGTTGTCTGATCGCTCTAATATTTTGTGTTTAATGCCTCTGAGCACTTTGGTTCATCCCACAGTGAGCCAATTAAACTGCAGAACAGAATGAAATCAGGGAACTGCTGGATTGCGGATGGTAGCTTAATGATTAGAGACGTATGACTGAGAGCTGAATCCCAAGAAAGGCTGAGAAAATAAAGGTGTGGAAGGTGAACATGTAAACCCCCCCTCTCCTTTGTTCTATCCCTTGATAACTACTGTAGAGGTAGTCTTGAGCGAGCACTGAAGTAACTGCTTCAGTGGAGCTGTTCAATAGCAGACCATGTGATCTGTGAAGGGCAGCTCCCCGGTGTGAAAGAGTGTAACTTTATGAATGTGAAACATGGCATTGCTTGCAAAGACAGTGTCTGCTTAGCAACTATAGTCTCTGGATAAATAAAGGTGAGGAGGGAAGAAAAAAAAACAATGACAGCTAGAAGGCAAGGAAACAAGAAAATCATTTCAAATAGCAGCTAACATTTTCATCTTTCTCGATCTGAATGACATTTATGCCTGATATTTAAACTCTGTGTACTGCTGCTATTGCAATCCATGAATTCACAGTGAATGTCTATAATGTTAATGACTTGCAAAGTAAATGTCAAAATGAATATTTGTGTATTTACATCATGATTCAAATCTAATATGTCAAGAGAAAGAATAGAATAGAATAGAACAGAATAGAATAGAATAGAATAGAACAGAAGAGAATAGAATAGAAGAGAATAGACTTTATTGTCCAGCCAAGGCAGGAAAATCATCTTTTGGATCACACAGAGATGTTAATATAATCAGAATCAAGGTTCACACAAATGCTTTGGAGCTTCAATCGTTGCCATGGTAATCAATATCCAAATCCGTATCTGAATGCTTCATATTTTTATTTTGTTTTACCACCAGTGAACTGGTGGACAAGACTGAGAGAAAGTGGCAAATTTCAACAAAGGATGAGGCCAGTGTCCTCAGCGCAGTCTGTTCTAGCAAGCCCTTCCAGTTTCGATTTTTTTTTTTTTTTTCTGTTTTGAGTCACTTCAATGCGTCACCTGACCTGGCACCTCTGTAACCTTTAATTAAAGGTAGGTGTGCTGACCCAAGTGTGGAAGACACCATGGGGTTACAGTCTTCAACCTCTGTGTGTTTGGTTAATCTTAGTTTATTGTCTGATGAAATCATTTAATACCATATTGATTTGAACTTTTTTCTTTTGTGGTAAAGGTCTGGTTATTTTGAAGATTATTTGTTTGGATGGGGATTTTTTATTTCATTTTGATGAGACAGTCAGGGCAATCAGCTTACTGTATAGCATCATCCCGCAACTCTCCATTTATCATCAAATCAGTCAACTCTTCAACCACCTGAAGCACCCTGGATCATCAATCAGTAAGTACAAACAAACCAAAGACAGTGAGATGATCATATCTCCCTGTAAGGCATCTTTGGGTGGCTATTTTAAACTTATCTAGAAGCCGCTATATAGTCATTGACCCAACAGGTGTGACAGATTGCGGACAGTTATCTGTGGCTAGCTACTTTAGGAAAGCATTTGCTTTGCATCTAGAGATGAGACTCGACTCGCAATGGTCCACATTATTCATAACTGACAAAAAAACTGCATGCAATAGTCCACCCTCCACCGTCTCTCTTCCCGCCCTATCTTTCTGAAACACACACAGCAGCGTTAAGTCGCTACTAAAACTGAATCTAATTCAGGTGGTATATTGTGTACGTTGATGTAATTTCTATTAACCCCACACCCTGGTCCCATTGTGTTCCGTCAAAGCTTTGAATATTTGTTGGTAATTTTCACTGAGGCTTTAAAACCCCCAAAATAATATCAGGACAGCCCTAACTGGAATTAATCAATGTCCTTGGTCAAACATATTTTCTACACAGATTTTCAGTGAACCTGTTCTCTCTGAACTTGCAGTCTCTTCACGTCATTGTGTTTCTGCATATGAAAGGCACAGGGTTTTTTTCTTTATACTAATAATGTATAAAATGTCATAGATATAAACATCTACTTCTAACCATGAGTTACCTTCCTACAGAATACAGCCACATATAAAATAAATACCTGTTAACAATGGCTAATGGTTGACATCAATTTAAGAGCCCTCTCTTAACACTGCCTGGAAATACAAGCCAGCATCATTAGGTAATTTGACTGCAATGATCAGTGTTGTCATTTAAATCATTTAAATTCTATGTAAAGCGTGTCTTATGACATTAAAACTCGGGCCATATTAAAATGCTGAATGATTCAGCTCTGATGCAAAATACTCCATTGGAATTTTAAAACAGTGTTGAGAAGTAGCAATATTCAAGTCAATGCACACCGCAAAAGAGGAGCTACAGGATTCTAACAGAACCCACTCAAACCACTTTTCAAATATCCAGCCAGGTTTCACCCCCAGGGCATTAAAATACTCAGCTTGGGAAGTACCCCCCGCATTGTTAAAGTGATGCTGAGGGCACCCTTTAGCATCTGTAGGAGACACATCTGGCTTTCACCCAACTCCAATGTAAACTCATCTGTAACATTATTAGACGTTCAGAGCAGTGGATGTAGTACAAAGTGTGCAAAGTCTGCTAAAGGTGAGCAGACAATAGGGGAGATGAATGGGCCCAACAAGCACAGAACTTTGACCCAGGAGACAGGTGTTCGTGTCCTGTGTGAAAGTAAAAGTCAAAATTGAGGGTGTTTTTGTCACTTGAGTCGTTAGTAAAGTGAGTGATTTGTCAGTTTGTCAGTCGCTAGTCAGGTGTTGGTCGGTCATTACTCAATCATTAATCAGTTGTTAAGTCCTATGAATCATTAGTCGTGTCAACCACAATCTTTTCTTAACCCTGAACAAGTGGTTTTGTTGCCTAAACATACCCATGTCCCCTCTTGGTGAAGTGACTCAACTCGACTTAAGCCCTGTTCAGACCAAAGATTCGCAATGAAACAAGTTGAAACTACTTGCAATTCGCCGTTCTGCAACATTCTAAAAACATGCCGGTTCACACCAATGCAACTAGATGAGATGGTGTATTATCTCTATGCAACAACTCTTTGTACTTCCGTTGTGATTTGCAGCTTTTCAGGTTTAATTTGTGGCTGAATATAATTTGTAGCTTCTTAAAACATGAATGAGGATAGTGATAGTGAGATACTGCTACAGTTGCATTTGTCATAGCGATGAAACACTGAAAAACAGAGACAGAATGAACATCAGATGGACTGCATTCACAAGAAATATGCCACCATAAAATAAATAACCAGTGCCAATTAATCAGTCAATGAGACTATGTGTGTGAGGGGGACATAAGCACATACAGTACAGCAAGCAGGAGCAGCGACCCACGGAGTGAGGACGGAAACAGCGTACTTGGCGGTCATTTTGACTTGACCAGCTGACTTAATTAGAAGCCAACTGGCTGTTAAAAACAGGCGACGTGCCTTACGTTCTAAAACCAGTTGCCGGTGTTTGACCAGCGGAGTTGCAGGTGACACCAACAGCCGGCTTAAATCGAGCTCAGAGAGGCCAGCTCACACCGCTGCAATTTTTCTCTGCAACGTTCTAAAATGGTTTCATTATCATGAATCTTTGGTCTGAACTGGGCTTAAGTACCTACGACCACTTCTGCATCAAGATCCTGCAACACAAAAGGCTGCTCTTCATATTTCAAAACTTGGTCAATTTGATGTTTGTTTTACTCGATGTGCCACAACCCTCATCTTACGTACAGATTTTGCATATCTTTAATTATTTACACTAGTAATGTTTATGCTGTTGTGAATGTGGTCAGACAATAATGAAAAAGAATATATGGAAAAAGGTTAGATGCATCAGGGTTTGTACTGGAACCACAGAACTATATTGCAAGTAAATCAAATTTTGACCCAATTGATAACACCTGTTGAACTTCAATAGCAATTGGAGCTGCAATAATTAACAGCTTCTTTAATAAGGTTCAAGGTTGAATTTCTGATGGATTATTTGTCATTTTTGAGCAAAAATGCCCAACACTCCAATATAGGAACTTGCAGATATCTCGTTTGATATCATTGTAAACTCAGTATTTGTGGGTTCTGGATGGTTGGTCGGACAAAACAAGACATTTTATGGCATCGCCAAGGACTCCTGGAAAATGTGAAGGACATTTCTCACCTCATAAACCCAGCAATTCATCAATTAATATTCAGCAGCAGGTAAGTATTAATCGGCAGTGAAAATAATCACTAGTTGCAGCTTTAATAGTAATCAGCCTCACAGTTATGACTGTGTGAACCGAGTCAGATGTTACCTGTCTTAGGGGCTCAGAGCCCATCAATAAATTAATGTCTGAACTGAACGACTGATATCAGGAGGTAGGAATAAAAAGACGAAACCTTATTTACATCAGACTGCTCTGACACAGACAGCGCATTCAAACTGAAATCATATAAAGCGTGGAAGATAAATACACTGTGACTTAAATCTAAATGCCATGACTGACATCTACATTAAAGAACATTTGAAAGGCCCCCCAACGTCATTCTACATACATGAGTGAATATTTGATGCTTTCTCCTTTAGCTTCAAAGGGAATAGCTGCTCGGTGGCGGTGACAACGACAGAGGCATTTTATATGTGGTGCCACTGTGACGAGGGATGCTGCTCAGCTTTTGTTTATTATGGTTATACATCTTGCACTTCACTGTAAAACAAAACACCAAGCCTTCCACTAATGCCTCATCACTGAAAGAACATGAGCGTCATGTTTACAGGGGCTGAGCAATTAAGTGCCTGCCAATTACAACAGTGACTGTGACAACCGAACATTAATATCTATACTGACAGCAGCCAAGGAGTGGAAGTCAGTGCTAATACAGATACAGGGATACAAGAGGCATAGCAAAACTATAGCTTCCTTAAATTAAGAGCTATGGTAAATTTAAGGTGCACTGAGGAGACCGCAACAAATGGAAGAGTCTCTCAGGATAGTGATGCTTGTTTAAGACCATTATAAAGCTATACTACTCAATATTTTAATATCATTAATGGATCAAATGACTTTGTGTAATGTGAAAGGTGTTAGGTCTTATAGTGATTAGTCCATGGGGGGTTATCATATAACTCTGCAGCTGCCCCCAGAGTGCCCTCTGGAGTGTTTTAGCATCTTTCAGCTCTCTGTTTTGGTTTTGCAGCTCTCAACTTCATCCCCAGGTGCAGCACGCAGTTGTTTTTAACAAAAAAGCTCTTAAAACTCACTCTACACTGCCTGCGCAGCAAACTAAGGCAGATTAAGTTAGTGATTAGTTGTGTGAATATCGGCCTGTCACACAGGCTTTGCAATGTACAGCTGTGGATGGGTCAGCACAATGTTTATTTTAGCCACAAATAAAAGTCCCACCTAAAGACTCAATATAGTCAGTCAAGTCAATAGTTTAAGTGTGAGCTATTTTTAAATATTGTCAAAACCAGACTCCATGTTCAGTGAGCTTGAATTACAGTTTTTCAAAATAATGTCGGGTGCCTTTGACGAGAGCAAAGACGGGGAATTGAAGCTGTTCAACAGGCTGTCTGATGTAAAAGTAAAGCGGTGACAATGCCCTCAGTACACAGTAAACTTAAACAGGTATGGATTTTTAGGTGGGAATTTTTTTAGGAGCCTAAAATACATTTTGCTTCTGCCCCTCATCCATAGCAGTACATTGCTTAGCTTCCATGTCAGTACTCCTGCCGCCTCTCCAAACTGGGGCTGTGCTGACTGACATCTACTGTATGTAGTGCACTGATAATGAGTAAGTACGCTGTGCAACCCCACTGAAATTCTTCTGTGTGCATTGTGTTTTGGCTTCTGCATCTGTCAACACTGTATTTATAATAACCAATAGAAACCAATATAGTTTTGATTTTGCAATTTAAGACTGAAATCTGATTAAATGTGTCCAATATTAGTTATCCAGTCTAAAATGATTGCTGTGGAAAATGATGCCCTGCCAATACAATCATCAACAGAATGCATTATTGACTGAGAGAACACAGAGGGAATAGCAGTAATATTGTCTATTTTCTGTTGCCACACAGGTTACGATGATATGAAATGTGCAGTTCATCTGTCAGTGTTACATGCAGCACTGTGACTAGAGTCTTAGCTGGTGATAATGTCAAGGCATGTTTGTTTACTGAGGATGAATGAATGTTTTATTTTAAGCTTTTTAAGATCTTAATGACAGGTTAGTCACGATTCACTCCATAAATTAAGCCAACATTGTACTCACTGTTAAATCCTTCATACGATTATTAATACTCTAAACGATACCAGCCTCCTAATGTCTGTTAATATGTGATTACTCCCTCACTCAGATCATCTTGAACATCCTTCACCAAGCAAATATTCAGTTTCTCGTCTGCCACATTAGAGGATGATGCCAATCAATGATAAAACTTTGTGTTCCAGGAAACGCGATAACAAAGTAATCTGTGACACACACTTTCAGTGTTTAAACAGTAAACACTGCTGTCATTTCTAATGTCTTCTGAGAGCACTAAGAGCAAAAGCACAGTACCTGAAATGTGGCCCTGAATACAAAACGTGTGGCTACTCTTCACCCCGCGCTGATCGTGGTCCTTTTAATTACTTTCTCATTTATAGGAGCCACCCAAGGTTCTGTTTATTGTAGCCCACTTCATTACTGTCATGTGGCCAACGTGGTTGCCATGGTGTGACCATTATGCCATGTCCTTTGAATTTCAATTATCATCTGCAGTCTGATTTTGTGCTGGGGACATTACCGGGCTGCACAAATATCATTTTCTCTCATCTCAAGGAGTCCAGCTACCCCTGAAAGTCATATTTATAACCATGTCTCTGCTCTACTGTAGATGCCATCTGATGGCAAGAAAAACAGAGAGCAGATGAGAAATCATTTTTTCCCTTCATGTTACATTCAAACGCATACAAATGCTTTATGTAGCATGGACACAATCGTGGCACAGATCACTGCTGCACATCGAAAGTCACTCAGAGGTTGCCTCTGCACGTAATTAAACAGATGCCCATCTTGTAAAGTGCCCCATCACTCCAGTTAGACACTTTTACCACTTTCCACCAAACTGCTGCTCTGCAAAATGCATAAATGTTTCCGCAAGGGTGTCAGTTCAAACATGCCACGCTTCTACGATGTCTGCCAGTATAAATAAAGCACCAGTTCATTTAGATAATGATGCAGCTCTCACTCAATAACCATCCAGACGAATGGCAACACAGCCGAGCCCCACTTAAAGGAGGAAAATATAGGTGAGCTGAGCACTCCATACTCATGTAGGTTAGCCTCATTTGGTATCATCAAAGTGCCAAACAATGCCCAGGGATAAGAGGCGGATGGTTTCCAATTAGTCATTATCCCCACTAACCATTTGCAGTCAATCAGTGTATAGATTGACATTAGCATCTCCCTCTGGTCAATAGTTAGGTCTAATCCCACATCTGCTCCACACTTGACCTCTAGTCAATTCTCAGTCTCCCAGTGTGTGACACAATGAGTCTCATGCAGCGACATTCTCTTAAATTTCTTTTAAATTTTCACTTAATTTCCTGTTCAGAAGAAGAAATAACAGAGGTCAACTCCAGGTGCACCAAACGTTCTTATCCATGCAAATCTGCTCTTACCCAGATGTGCTGAATGATTTAACCCCACCTGATCATAAATAACCCAGTGTTTCCGACAAAATTAGAATCTCTGTGTGGGGGTAGGTGACTGCGGTTGGGCAGCTGAGGTGGGGGTAGGGTCCCTGACCTGCCTGTGTGTCCTTGCTATCATTCTATATTGCCTCTCTAAATTCAGAGGCTTTTCAGGTCCATGGACACAGCAAAGACTGAACTCTTCCACCCCCCCAAACGTGGCGGTAGATGTTTAAACATGGCAGGCCGCCACAAATACATGGATGTGTGGGATGTGTGCAAAGACTCGGACACATGCCCAAGAGTGTCACCAAAAAGGCTGTAAGAAGAAGTTCTGCAGTAGTGAAATCGATGTGCTGTTAAAAAACGTAAACAAAGTTAACGTGATTTTCCAGCATGTCAGTACTGGTGTTACGGGAAAATCAAAAACCCAGCAATAGCAAAACATTTGCCATGACAGCAGCAGTGGAGAACGTATTTACAGGGTTCAAACACATTTCTACCGATTAATTTTCAAAACTTTTCAATAACTTTTCCATCGTAAGTAGTTTAAATACGTAGGCCTACACAAAGATAAAGCCACACATTACTTAACACACTCTTACCAGGCACTTAGGGATAAGCACACTTAAAGCGCTAGCTTTACTCATTCGCTAGATATTCTGGCCAACAACCAGCTGCATATGCCAATAAACCAGACTGGCACATGTGGGTACTCCGCAGAGCTTTGGTTACCTCGCTATACAACAGCTTTCCTGCATTATCCCATTTCCCTCCTGATGTGTGTTTCTTTCACTCAGAAGAGGCTCGACCTGAGCAATGAAGTGATGTCAATCTGATCTATGTGATCATGTGATACTAGTGACATTTCAACGGTCACGCAGTGCAGCACTAGACTTTTAGTTAGTAATATAAGGAACATAATTTGCGTAACCTCAGACATGTTTTGGGATTTTTACAGCATATTTTAAACAATGGCCAAAACAATGTATATTCAAAACTCTTCCAAACCATTTCCAGGCCTGGAAAACATTTTTGTATTTAGTAATTTCTTTTTTACTAAAGTAAAAGTATTAAAACCAAACCGTAAAAAATACTCTGTTACTAGTAAAAGTCCTGTACTGAAACTGCTACTTAAGTAAAAGAAAGTAATTACAATCAGGAAAATGTGTGAACTTACTACTCAGTTAATTAATCAAAATTATTAAAGGAATAAAAGCTTGATCCATGAAATATCTTTGCATGAAAGGTAATTAAATTATTATCAAAATAGTTGCTGATTAATTGTCTATTCAATCAACTAATTGTTTCAGATGCACTTGTATAGATTCATACAGTTTGTGCGCAAAAATACTAATTTGTAGAGCAGCTAGTTACTTAAGTTATCAAATAATTGTAGTGGAGTAAAAGGTACAGCCCTGCCTTCTGAAGTGTAGTGGAGTAGAAGCAGAAAGTGGTGTGAGAATAAAATACTCAGGTAAAGTAAAAGTACCTCAAATTTGTACTTAAGTACAGTACTGAGTAAATGTACTTAGTTACATTCCACCACTGGTCAGCAGAGGGAGCACTGTGACTAAAATTACAGTAATTGGGATCAATAAACAAACAGCATTTCTTTAGTCCACAAAATTAATAACACAATCATTAAAATTACTCTAAAACATATAATAATCTAAATTTGACCATCTGATATTCATGTGTCTTTTACAATGTTCCTCAAATGTAAAACTTGTGTTTCCTTGCATCTCACAAACAATCTGTGGACAGTGAACACAAGATATTTTTCTCTAGTCTTGGTTAAAGTGCTCTTGACCACTAACAGGATTTTCTCTTACCTAAGAGAAGAGCAAAAAATAAACCCGGTGAATCCGAGAGAATAAGGGGCACTAACAAAATAAGAACAAGTCATGGAAACGAACAAAAATAAGAGAAAATGTGTTGGTATATAGCTTCCTGTATGAGGCCCAATATTTGTGAACAACTTGACTCTGCATGTTTCATTTCAGCATTATTAAGAGTGAAACAAATCTAGCCTGTGAGCGCTCATTCAATGAGACATCATGTGGAGTTTCTCTCCGCCGCTGTACATCTTGATTGAATTATTTCACTGACACTTGTAAAGAAAGTATTGATCGGATGTAAATGATGATCTGCGGGATGTTTTCAACTCGGCAAACACGTGACGGATTGAGACAAAGGAGGCACATGCTGTTGTGATGAATGAGCACGAAGCGGAGCACCTTTCAGCGCTCCCTGATCACAGTTGCACAATGAGATGCTCCATCCATAAAAACAGTACTGTCAACCTGTTTTCATGAACATTAAGGTGTTTTTTTATGTAAATTATGACATAACATTTGCTTAATTGCTGAAAACTTCACAAGTTGATTTAAGGACAACACACTTATTACAAAAGGTTATCGTAGAAGGAAAACACCCAAGGTCAACAACATCTCACAGGATTTATTAAAATCCTTACCCCGCTTCGTCATTAATTGCTGCACCTCATAAAGTATTCTCCTTTTCATGTCTGACCGTATGTAGCATTAAAGAGAGACTCTATTTAATTTACAATATACTCATATCCACAGGCAGATGTTAAGATATAAAGCAATACGGCAGTGTGTCTGCACTCTACATATAATCCGAGGCTCTCTGTAGTCCTTTTAATTGCCGTCCAAAACACTCATAAATATTTGATGTTGTGGAGATCCCACCAGATATCACCGTTTCCGAGTCTGCTAAGGTAAGAGACATCAAAGATAGTGTCAAGAAAATGTGTCAAATAGGTTTCAAGAATACTCTGAAAGGGAATATTTGAAAGTGTAAAGAGGTGGAGCTGTTTGATGTGTATGGAGAAGAGAAAACAAGCCAAATGCAGAAGAGCAGCGTTACTGTAGTTGCCTCCCAACCCTGACCCAGGGGTGGACAGTCATATCTCATGGGACTGGTGTCAATGCGGCCTTGTGTTCTGCCTGAGTGCCAATTGATTCCTGCAATGACACATAGCCCTGCGCCATCATTATGTGGCCTGAGTAATCCATTCGATTCATTAAAACCAAATCCTTCTTAATCAAGCTCTCATATAAGCTGGGACCGTCACCACAATAGTTCATTTTACACATTTCACAGAGATAATTAGAAATTATATTCTGTAATTTTCAAAATGGGGAATTCTTGTAATATTTGAATGTTTTCTTAATGTTTATCAATGTTTTAGCATTCCTAATAACACAGCATAAGCCCACGAGATGCCTTTTAGATTTGAAGGCTATAAAACAGAATTAAGCGAAGACCAAAGGCTTAACTAACTGCTGCTATCATGCATAAAAATTGAAATGGTTCCTATTTCATTAATTCTCATTCCTTAAGGCGACTATCAGGTCACACAGTGGAGGTTGCAGTTAACATTTTGAAATGGATTCTCTCACGCACCACTGATGTGATGATAGTGAATCAAGCAAAGCGAGGCAGAACAGTGCGTAGACTAGACAGCTCGAGTCACTATTCATTTTCCCGCTGCAGATACACCTTGCAGTCAGTCTGTTCAATGTTACACTGGTACAACAAAAAATGAGGATGTCACAAATGATAAGCCTTGTTTGGGGCCCCTGACCTGCAGAACAACAAAAAAATATGACAAGAGCTTGAGGAAACAATCAACTCAGAAAAGGGTTTTTGAGTAGTGGCTAGATCAAAAGCAGCGTTCCCTGGCTTTGCTTTGGGTTTGATGACCAGGGGAAGAAAAAAATGACAATGAAAACTGAGCATCTCTGAAATATTTTGAGTTTGGAATAAGGTGCATCAAAGTCTACAATTCTGTGCTGTTTTTAATGAAATCTGACCATGTCAGCAATAATAAAACCAATTCCAAGTGCTTTACTGTATGTTAAATGCATGACTGCAAACTGGTATTGCCTCAGCAGAACCAGTCTGGGGCGGTGCTAGATTAAAAGACAACATAACAGGATAATGCACAAGCTAATTACTGCTGGCTATTAAAAGCATAGCTAATTCTATATATTTGACAGGAAGACAAAATATATGTCCACCACTGCAGGAGGAGTGGGACATTGATGGAGTGGACAGCAGTTACGTATCAACTAGTTTCCCTGTTCAGTGGTGACCTTTTATTGAATCTATCCATGGATGCTTTTAGTGATAGCACATTTTAGAAAAAGAAAAATCACATTAAGCTGTCCTTGTAGATGCCTTATTGCTTACTTTTTCATTAAAATGTAAATCTGGAGAATCTGAGTCCTGAGTAAAACCTTGTCACAAACACAGATGCTACCAGCCAGACCATTTTCCCATCAAGCCACTTCTTAATTGAGGTTTATGTCTCATACAGACCTCGTACAAGCAGAACAGCCAGATCAACATGTGACCTACAGTAATGATGAAGACATATATGTACATATGCAGCTCCCTCGCCAGAAGAAATTGGCATTATCATTTCTGCAAACCATGGATATGTTACATTTGCATATCATTATGCAGCGGATTCGATGAAACTCGATGTGTGGTTAGATTAAGGCACAAAAAACACTTGGTTATGGTTGGGAAAAGATCATGTTTTGGCTTAAAATACCTGGCTTTGGGCACATTCCGCTCTGGAAAAGCAGCAATGTCTCTGTAAAGAAACAAGCCACTATCCTGGAAGGAAATGCGTTGATGTCTCAGTAAAACAACAGTCACTTTTCATGGCACTATCCCTAAAAAACACCCACATTTGGGGGCTAAAAAACCACAGGAAACCCTGTGCCAGGTCCCTGAGAAACACTAAATTGGGGACTGAAAAGCCACTGGAAACACAGCAATGACTCGCTAAATCACGACCGGGTCTCAAACATTGGTCTGCAGTTTGGCAGGCATGTAGAAATGTTGATATGATACATATGAAGCACGCAAATGTAATGTATTCATGGTTTGCAGAAATGCACAATGCCAACATCTTCTCCTGGCAACTGGGCTGATACATAAATGTAATATGAAATGAAAACACCTGTCAGCATGAGTGTGAAAACCCCTGTCAGTTTGAGTGTGAAAGTTCATTGCTGATCTTGTAAACAAGCTTTTTCTTTACTTTGATCACATTATAACAACTGAGAATCTGCCCCCACTGAGGAGGAAGCTCCGGAAAAAGCCTGAGGATGCTGACTTGAAATTTGGTTGTCAAACCTATAGTATATTGTAATAAATATCCCAAACACCCCAAATCACAGCCTCAAACATGACTACAGAGTTCAATCAACAGATGAAGTAACATTTCTCAATTCACTGACCGTGAAAAGCATATTCATTATTTAAATCCCCCTTTGATTGTTGTTTCTTTTCCAAACTGCAGCGTTTTCAGATGCACCAGTCATAGTTTGTGCTTCCTATAGGCATATAAAGCAGATGTGGCTCTGCTGATCTGTTTAGGACCTAGCACTGTTATCTTTTTCTATTTTAAAATATAAATTAAGTTCAGTAGGTCACAGTTGAGGTATCACCTTTACCAGGAAAACCCCTCTGCCTTTCACGAAACGCAGCCTTCTGAGCCCATTTTTTGGATTGAGTTTAGAAATAAACTAATAAAACACTGATTATATCTGGTAATTACTTTTCATGACATTCCCCCTCAAGAGGTAGCATACAATCTGTGCTGACCTGCCAAATTACCACCGTAATGCCTCCCTCTCCAATTAGCACCCAAAAGATCACCTCACAGGCTGATAGGTGAAACTTGAACAGCATTTTTAGCTCCCTTGTTTGAAAAATAGCCTAACAAGTGTATCTGTATGTACAATCAAAAACATTAGACGGTGATAAAATTGACTGAATATTCCAAAGCTGTTGCCTGAAGGTTATTTATGTGTTTGCCCTACGTGGGCATTAAAATTGCAGGTGTGTTAAAGGGTACATTAGAGCTTAATTTGCTGACTACTGAATGCTGGAGGTTAATACATCAACACAGCCCTTAGTTATGACTCATGCATCATCAGTGTACCTATCTGGTATTGACAGATATGTAGGCAATAACCTTGACTTCTTTCTTTACATATTTCTATCTACATTATCTCCCGAAGCAGAAAGAACAATTCGTATAGTAGCCAGTCATGTGTTTGGACACACACCACGAATAGGTAGGTATTTCTCTATTCAGTTAACGACAGAGTCCACAGCCGTCGTTCTCCATGTGCACGCATTCCTCAGCAACTGCATTCAACTAATTCACCAAGAAAAGATGACAACAGTATCACAATGTTTTTGGGCACTGAGGAGAAAAAAGGGAAAGGCAAGTTTTATAATGCATGCCTTCCTGCGTGTGATGTCTCCATGGTATAGTCAAAGCCTTGAATTCCCTCTAACGGCTCTCATTAAGGCAGTGGTGTCAGGCACTGGCAGAGAAGGAGGATGATTTTATCAATGATTTAATTAATCATCAAAACTCCCCCCCTCTCCACACGTTCCCCTCTTATTCTTTCTTCTTGCCCATCACTCTTCCCCCAGCTTCTTCAGCTTTAAATCGCATGCACACACACACATATAGAGACACACACACACCTGCTCTTTTTCAAGACACTGCAACACAAGTAGCCTTGTCCTTTCTCTCAGTTCCCCTGACTTCAACTTGCTCCCTCCCAGACCAGCAGGCACCAAAAGTCCCAAAAAGCAATGTCACCACTATTCAGGAGGCATTGCATTCAGTGGATTACCACCACAAAAGGACAACTGTCTCTCAGCCTGCCCGGGACTGACAAAGATAATAGCCTAGTTCAACAGAAAAGCTCTTCCTTCCTCCTTTCAAGTCTTTCAGTCTCCAACATGCTTGGCACACAGAGAGCCTCTGCCAGGACGAATTAAGGCTTCAGTATTTGGCAGGACTGAATAGACCTTCAGATTAGTGATCTAAGATTGCCTATAGCACGCTTTGAACCTATACCCCCCCTTTTGTTCCAGAGTCTCTGGCCGGGTTAAACTGACAAAAAAACACCCCTCTCCCCTTATTTGTCTCTTACCTGGTGTTGAGGCTCAAAGCTGGACAGAGAAGCAGTAAGCAAATAGCTTGGATGAATTTCATAGCTGTCTCACACTCCCGTTCCTTCTCCCTTCTCAGATGCTTTTTGCCTTTCCCCCGTGTCTCTCTCCCCGACTCTCTAGCTCTCCCACTGGCTGCCTGGGTTTTTTAGCGCACTCTCATACGCACACACACGCACCCAGACACACAAGCAGCGAGGCAGACAGATGCAACACAGTGGCTCGGCGAGAGGGAGGATCTCTGGCTTTAAATAACACAGGGACACGGACCGACTTGCTAATGGAAAGGAGCGGGTGGGGCTGAAATCAAGAGAGGGAGATGTGGGAGTGATATGATGTCAGCGCCCGTGCAGCTTCAGCTATTGGTGAGAGGCATTCTTGCCATTGTTTGGTGCCGGTTGTTCCTCCAAACAATACCACGTCTCCATTCATTCCATTCTGCCTGTTTACTACCTGCAGTCTAACAGGAGGAGATACGGCTAAACACTCAGCAGGGAGAGTGGGCAGTCGCCAAACACCCAAGGGGTTAACAGCTCAGTAACAGCAAAGTCGCAGTTCAGTTAAGGCAAGACACTAATAGATTTAAAGTGTAATTAGTGACCAGGCTCTGTACTTCAAACTGAAGGCAAGGTTAGGCTGTTAGTAAATGAACAATGAAAATGAAGAAAACAAATCAATTACCTTCAATTATCTAAAGCTAATTCAAATAATGTAGGGTGATGTCAAGTCGTATGAGTACTTTCTTTGCTTTTTTTTTCTTTATTAGGCTCATGTGTATTCTCTCTGCTTTCCAGATAAATGATGTGTCCAACAACACAGAAGTAAAGTCACCCTTTTTTCTTTTTTAAACTGAGCTACAACTGGCGAAACTTTACTTTTCCAAGATAAAAAAAAAACTTAAAACTGATAAAATAAAACTGAATAGAAGAAGAAACAGAGCTTGTAGAAGAAGTAGGAATATAACTGGCTAGCCATTACATTCAACAAAGAAAAAGAAAAATCAGCAAGACTGAGATTTTAAAAAAATTATTATTCGAAATAAACTTAAATTCAAAGATAAATATATATATTAGATATAGATAAAATCCATTATCACAGTTAGGGATGTTGGGATTAACCAGTTTTGCTATGATCCTGGTTGCACAAAAACTGTGGACACAATGATATTCCCACATTGCTGCCTTGTGAAAAAGACACTTGCAAGTTATGTTGTTTGTGTGTGCGATGAAATCCCCTTTTGCAAGTCATATCACGCGTGTACGCCAGTTTCTTTGTGTATGAGAGTTGCTTTGCTTACCTGATGCATTGAGAAGAAGATTGTAGAAATGTCAGAGCGGTTTAGTTGCGTCCCAGCTTTATATCTGCCAAAAAAACAACAAAAAAAGAAACATTAAAATGGAAGTTCGAGAGCATTTTGGATATCGACAAAATTATCAGGGAGTTGTTGTAGAAGATAGATATCTAATATTCAAAGCATGTGATCAAAAAGTGACTGCAAAGGGGTCCTACACTTCAAATATGTTCCAACATCAACATAATCATCCACTGCTGTATGCCCAAGTCAAGGTTAACTAACTAGCTAATGTATTAAGCTGGACCCAAACACTTTAAAGTCCGCAAGAGTAGCTCACAACCTGTTACAGTTTACTTCAAGAATCCTGCAGGGATTTATCACCAACCAAGAGGCATTGTTAAAGGGTCTGTCTTCTCTCCATCTTTTACTCTGTAAAAACTACATGGATATAGTTGATGATAATAAATACACTAAATTAGTATTAGATATAATATTAAATTCCCTGAATAACAAAATCTGTTATATTTCCTCTGACAACAATTGTAATATTTTGACATCTATAATTACAAAATATCTATAAAACATCTATAAATACAAAATATTTATATAGCAATATTGATATATGGTATATTGCAATACAGTAAAAATCATGGAAATTAAATTGGGGGCTATTTCTGGAGAAAACAACCTGATGGGACACGTCTATTTTTGTCTAATTCACTGAATTAAATACAATTTAAGAAACTTCATACCATTGATGCAGAAATTATATTACAATCTAATACTGCCATTATGCACTCTTATTATTGATAACATCACCTAAAGTGGCCCCAATGCATCCACATGTAACTATCATGGTATACATAGTCTGGCTAAATGTCTCACCACAGACAAATATATATCATCTTGGGGTATTTGTAGTCATCCTGATCCTGACAAAATAGCACACAACTTTAATTTGAAATAATCAAAGTGGCACAAAACAACAACCCTGCTAACCTAAACAAAATGTCCTAAATCCCCCAAAAATCTTTGTGTGTCTGTGAGCACAAGACGTTAACAAACGTCATGAATTACAATGATGATTTGGATGTTTTCTCACATTATGGCATAATCTGTTCGCACAGAGTACGACGTGCAGCCCTGATTCTTTAAATCAACCACACCTGGACAGTGATCGACAAATGGAAATGTGTAGTAATGAAATCGTCTCACCCCTGGCCCTCACCTGCCCCGTCAAACACTTTGATATTCGAGGTTAACCTTATGAAAGTAAGAACAGCTCAAGAACAAAATGTTGAGGATGTTCCAAGTGAGACTCCAAGCCATGTAATACAGGTAGAATATTAAGCAGTCCATACAAAAGGTGGAGGTCACACACCATAGGCATGATAAATGATTTCCATTATGGGTTTAATAGAGTTTGGAGTCTATTGTACCTCAGCAGTATCCCATTCTGAACTGAAAGATTCCCACCCATTTATTTGGTCTAATTAGAAGTTCATGCATGGAAACCCATGGTGACCAGTTGTAATGAGTCTGCTAGACCCCAGCATGCCTTGGTTACCAGGGAGAGCGTCCTCAGCGGACCTCTGTAATCTGTCTCAATCATGTCTCACATCAGCCAGAAACTTGTAGTCCCAGTGCTCTGAGTCAACCTGTTGAGCATCTTATCATAATGAAGAATAATTACCATAAAACGAGCATGAATTGTTGATATTATGCAAGATTACATTTGGATAATTCCCCATAGCTAAGCCTGAATGTCACATCAATTGATCTGTATATTTTGTTTACGAATGCTTCATTTGAATTTTGATCATGCCTAAATGGGGTGCTTTGATTTAGACAGAGCCAAGCACTGTTGTGCCATGTTTTTGCATGGACAAAAAAAAATGTTTTTGTTACCCCATAGTTAGTTTATATAATAATTACACAGCCAAGATGAGTTGCAGTGACGTTAGGGGACTTTTCATTGTATGTTTTCAGTCCCTGAAGCAGTTTTGCAAACAGAAAAGATCCCCTTGCCCTGTGCCAGTTGAGCATTGGACATACAAATTTCTTTATATTTTCAAAACACACAAAATTGCTACAGATGTCAAGCGACTCCAGTTGCTTCCCCACAATCTCAGCCACTTAGAATCACAGTATTCCAGCTGAGTATGTTGCATTAACTAAAAAATTAAAAAGGCTGCTGTGGAGCTCCGTAAGGCATATAAGAAATATTACTATAAGTGTAGATTTTTTTTCCCTCACACTTCCTCCAATCATTTCTCAATGCCTGTAAGCAAAGTCAAAGTCATAAACATCCACTGAGTGATGCAACAAAAATCTTGCGCAGGCAATTTCCAACATTTTGGCTATGAAGTATAAGTATGAAGTTACTATCTCAGCTGTTTATTCTTACTGTGGTCACTGAAGAAGATATGATGAAAGTTATACTTTAGCAGCATAATCAGTCTTCAGGTGGGCGACGATCTGATGGACTGATGTTCTGTGGCGGAAAGATGTGACAGGCCTATAAGCTGCTGATTCACCGGATTTGAAATTTCTTTCAATGTTAACCTGTTAATTGCTGAATATTTGTTGGTTTAAAGGGTTTTTGAGTTTTAGACATTTTGCAGTGAGAGCATCCTGACTATGGATGTCAGTATAACTTAATTTTGCTTTCGGTAGTCCAACACCCATTCATTTTTTAGGAAAAAATATGCAAAATAAATACAAGAGGTCTCTCCTTTAAGTGTCGCACAAAATAACTGACTCAATGAGCTTTGGCATTGCATTTCAAAGTGCTCTCCTTTTAAAGACATTGAGAATCGTTTTGTGATGTAGCCTAAAAGTCTTACCTTTTATTTTCAGACAGCTGGCTCGCCACGTTAACATGCTCAAACAAAGTGCCCACTGTCCACCCTCTGGTCTCCATCGGTTAGCTAGCCTTGGTTGCTCTGCGCTGCACACCACCTGTGTTGGGTGAGAGCTAGCTAGCGATGCCACTCATTCAATGATTACTGCTGACTGCACCATTTAGACACCAGAATGGTGTTGCTGTGGAAACATGTTGGCCAGCCTCCAGTCCCTCTCCAGGTTGCTCTAGTGTGTAAGCTCATTTTGAGCCGTAAAACCCCTTAAGCATTGATAACTACATTAGCACCACTAGTCGTGCTAACACTGCTAACGCTGCTTACAGATGCTGCTCATTCAGTGATTACCACTGCTAACACCATCTCGCCACTGGAACAATTTTGCTGCTGTCACATGGTGGCCAGCCTCCTGTCTCTCCCCAGTGGGTAAGTGGCCTCATTTTGAGTCGCAAAACCCCTTTAGCATTGATAACTACGTTAACACCACTAGTCATGCTAACACTGCTAACGCTGCTTACAGATCTACAATGCTAAGGGGGGGTTTGCATCTCAAAACTGTGCTGCTAACTCACTCTGGCAACCTGGGGGGATACTGGAAAGTGGGCACAATATTTCTACAACAACACTGTTGGGTCAGGACGGCAATACTAACAGTACTCGCTGAATGAGCTACGCCACTAGCTAGCTCCCACCAGACTGAGGTGGTGCACAGTGCAGTAAAAGAAGACTAACAAAATTAACCTGTACACAGAAATGCATAACAGGTCAATGATAATCTTCGGAGATAACGGTTAACTGTTGACATCCCCAACTGTGTCTGGAACTCACTTTTTCAAAGAGAGCGTTTGAAGGATGAGGTTTTAAGGGACTTGGTTTAAGACGTATTACTTAAACAAGGCTATGGTAAAGTTCGAGGATAGGGTTGGGTTTATGCATGTCAGATATTAAGTTTTAATCTTTTTCATATTTTTATAACACCTTATTTATATTATTATTCAATTTCAAAAGTACTTTCAACTGCAGCTGTGTACGAAATGTGCTATATAAACACATTGCCTTGGCTGATTGCCATAGTTAAGTTTGGGGTTAGGTGCAAAAGAATGCATTATGTCAAAAAAGGTTCTCACAAGAATAGAAGTGAAATGTGTGTTTGCAGGGCTTTGTGAGATTTTTTAAAAGTAAGGGAAAGGCAGAGCTTGCCTACCAGCTGTCAAAATATAGTAGGCACGGCCAACAAGTCTCTGAGCCTTTGAAGCCATATATTCTTTAGCTGAATCCAGCATAAAGGGCCGCGAGTCTAGATGTTTTTGTTTTCTTTTTAAACCCTTTATTTATCCATGAAAGGTTTCTGCAGCATTCTTTACAGTAGATGCTCCTATTGAGCATCATCCTGCCTCACATTTAAAATACTTAAAGCACATTTACCTATGGAGCTGTGACAAAACCAGTGCTATTTTTACCAGTAAGCACTGGGCAAACTGGGTTAAGTGGCTCAATAAAGAGCACTTGTTGTAGATGCTGGTTCTCGAGGGATTAAACAGCATGACTCAATCGCTATTTTAGTCCATATTTTCCTCGTCCAGAAACTTCTTTTTTTGCCTTCTGGTCACAAGCCCTTGTCTTTACCTTCAGGCTACAACAGTCCCAGCAGGCAACTTTTCCACTTGTCTGCAATAACATATCCAAGGACAGTGATATTGACTGACAGTTGCCTGAGTAAATCAAGATATCCTGATTCCGAGCGAGCTAAAATAATGGCCTGTCAGCAACGTTGCTGCTTTTACGGACGACTGTTTGCTTTCTGTAAGGATGCTCCTCATTCCTTCTCTGCTTTTCCTCTGCATGAATATTAAGCTCAAGAAGATAAGTTAGGAAGTGCTGAAATCTCCATACTCTATTATGTATGTTTACAGAGGGTTTGCACCAGGAGAGGGAGAAAAAAATCCAGCATTCCCTTGCATAAATTTCCATTCTCAACATCTACAGTGCCATTCAACATTTTGTGTGGAAAAGGAAAGAGAAAACAAAAAAAAGAGAGAAGTCTGGCAGCAAAGCTGAAGCTTAAGGCAGTTCCCTGTCAGTTGGTTCATTCTCTCAGTGCAGGAGTATGGAAATGTGCTTTCACTGAACTGGTGCTGAAATAAACTCTGAACATCATGTCTGGAATCTTTAGTTTGTCAACATACGTTCAGGACAAATGAACAGAAGAACTCGAAATACAACTGTAATGTCAGTAAACACAAACATAGCAGTTCTTGGTCAGTAGTTTGCTATTGATGAACAAGAGGTAGCAGTGCAGCACACATGTGCAACATCTGTACGATGACGGGTTCATCCTTTATGTTAACTGTGAACACAAAACTTAATGTAGCACAACCACAACAGTGTAATTATAATGACATCCTTTTTCCTTTTTTAAGAAAGTTTGGAATTTATGTGAATTTGCTGCTGAGGGGCAAGAAAATGTAAAAAGAAAACGCATGTATATTTAATATCAAATGGAACCAAGTCAGCTCAAGGACATAATGAACACAAAGTGTGCAATAAATCACATTTTTAACACATAAAGACAAAACACAGGGTCCTGGCCTGTGGAGGCCTTAAACTATGTTACAGGAACTCTTTCCATCACCTCTTTAAAACATGCTGAAAGCATTTTTTTAAACCCACAGAAGATGTCAAGGCAGAGATACAAAACATGGCAGGCTGCACTAAAGGAGCTGTGTCCAATGCTGCTTGAACATCTACACTTTATCCATTTCCGGCCAATGTATTACCGAAGCTGTGATAATATATCTTGGAATATTTCAACCAATAACTTTAGGTTCAGCTAATATAATATTGAGGTTCATGTAGCTTCATTTGGGTGTTGGAATAACACTTTGTCAATAATGTCATAATGAGGTTTAAATTCAGTGCTTAAGATTACATGTTCCTTGAGGCTAGAAGAAATATGGGTTCAGGAAGTTGAATTATTTCATCATTGACAGTTATTTTAAAAAATACAAATGATGGCAGTATTCACACTGAATCTTTAAAGGTGTTATACCACATTCAAAGCCTCGGCTCTCACCTCTGCCATCAACAGTAAACAAAAAGGTGGCTGAGCCAACGTGTTGGTGGCCTGCAGCACTAGCCTCGCTAATGGTACTAACAGCGCTAACAATGGCAACAGTGCTGACAGAGCTGACAGTGTTGTTCTATAAGGGAAGTGAAAGGTGAGCATTACACCACTGTGATGATGCCATTCCATCACCTTGGGTAGTCCAAATTGGTGGTGATTAGCTAGCCAATAGGGCATGAAGCGAGGGACTCACAGGCATTAACTTGCATTCGTGGCCAGCCCAGCTACCAAAACAAAGAACAGAGAAGCTCAGATCATACACACAGAGGCAGTGTTAACTTCATCCTCTGCACAGGAGCGCTGTTGTACTGAATATCAACATGGCTGTGTAGGCATGAGGCCGCAGGTAATATAATAATGTGTTTCTTTTTATCGTGTGACCAGTGAAATAAGAGGTTTCTCTCATTTTAGGTAGTTTTTATCACTCTGCCGTATGTTCAAGTGTTTTCAGATAAGTTTGGTTATAACTAATTATTTGATGCTATTTGATATAATGGGGGGTTTGACATCATGATTGACAGCTGCGTGTACCACTCTGTGTGCCTGTGATCAACAGCGCTTCTTGTGATTAGTTTGAGAGAGGGTGTATGGGCGGGAACTTGACACTGAGGAGGTCACGCCCGCACACACTCTGGCTCCAAATGACATTAATGGAGCAAGATGGCAGCAGCTGAATCAGGGACATGTTGCTTTCATTTTTGTACAGTAGGAGGGAGAGGAGATGCATCCTCCATACAGTCTATGGTCGGACCTAACTGTTACATAATACACTATATCTTTACATAGCAAATTTGCTGCTGTTTTCATGTTCAAAATCCCATATATAGATCATTAAAATTCGATCCAGTGCATATTTGATCAGTCTCATAAGTCTTTTGACTGTGAAGCAACAGTTCCATCATATTAGTGCTAATAACTGCACAACAGCTAAACATGGCTATGTAACCAGGAAGGCTACAGTGGTAGAACAACCAAAGTGAGTAGCAGGACACCCACAATCAGAGGCAAGATGCCAGGACACCCACATTTAAAGCCAATAAACTGCCACCCACACGAAGCTGCAGAAAGATGCCAGGACACCCACTTTTAGCAACAAGACATGTGCAGGACATCGATGTTTAGTGGCAGAGCAGCGAAGGATTTGTATGACTGTAATAACTCAGTACAGGCCGCTTTAAAACCCTGCACAATCCAAACCAGCAAGGACAACCTCAGTCATTGTAGCCCCGGCTTTGTTCACTCCAACGCATTGTAATGTTCCAGCAAGACCCCGGGAGCAGAGCCTTGGCCTTAAACCATGGTGATGCTGCCACTGGAGACGAGCATTTGTGTGGGATTGTGCCTCAGTTTATTGTGATTCTGTGGGGTTGTTAGCCAGTGAGCTGCTTACCCTGCCTCCTCTGAGTCGAGGCAAAAACTGCTAAACAGCTCACAATTTCTACAAATTATTCACCCATGTGATTGTTAAAAGAAGGCTATTATTAATTAAGTTAATTATGTATAATGAAGTGCTGATTATACTTTACATTTTAGAGCTTTAGTTGGTAATCTTACTAAGAGCAACTCACGGCAGAATACCCTCAAAGTCCTGCATCAGCAACATTACATGCATCTAATTTTGAGGAGTGGAAGTGGTGGGGCCAAAAGTTAATGATAACAGAACTAATACATATTTTTGTTATGAAGGAAGGATCATTTTGACGGAGAATGGCTGATAACAGAATATTTATCCTGCGTGTGTTTTCAGAAGCGTGGGAGGAATATATAGGAGAGCAGAGTGGATAATATGGATCTTAACTTTATCATCAGTATCAATGTTTCCATTCACTTGCAAGACCAGCGTGCAGTGAGTCGACCTCCTTGAAGGTCAGATGTATCTTATGTGAGACGAGCTCAAAACACGTTTGCATTAAACTGTCTTAGGTCAGCAGCGTAGATGCACTCCGACAGTGTCAAGACCAACAAGAGGGTAAAATTGTGGATCATTAACAACCATTATGTGGTTGCATTGTTCCACGGAGGTATAAAATCTGGCAGTTATCCAATTCCCGCTTCTTCCGTGTCTTCTGGCCTTGATAAGAACACAGAGACGGCCTTAAACTCGATAGTTACTGTGCTGTATGTGCTGTAGCTCCGGGCAAAGGATCTATTTATTTGCAGATCTATAAAACATAGATTTCCAGTTTCTGTAACGTCAGCAGCTTTGCCATGTGGTCAACCTCAGGTTTTATGTTTGGACATTTGTGTGTTCCACATTCGATTGGTTTTGTACCATTAAATGACCATTTCTAGGACTGATTTTCGCCATTTTACCGGCTCTCGCTCTCACTGGAGTCGGCTCATGGCCTTTACAGGATGACCCCACAGGACACATATTGGGCTGTAGAGGTGAATTACTGTTTATGGAGACCATTGTTCTTAAACGCTTGTAATGTCAGTTCTGCCATAAAGACAAATTTCCAAGAGCCTATATAAGAGGTGATGGGAGTGTTAAGGCACAAGGTTTACAAACACTATATAGCCTAATGCATTCTTGGTGACTGTTTACCTCAAAAAGTCATTAAAATATATATTGTATCTATCAAAATATGTAACATTTTTTGTTTAATCCCTGTGGATAGCGACTTTTCAATTTCCATAATACAACTTGCAGTGGCAGTTTCTTGCAGTTTCAATTTCAAAATGTAAAAAACAGACAGACGCCAAGAATCTCATCCGTCATGCTACAAAATACAAATTGGAATTGTTCCATAGATGGAGAATTGTGAGATTGAATTTGTGAATGCATATAATATTGATTTGAGCATCTACTTTGCACTGAAATGAGGTATCCCTCTGGGTAGGACTATTGTATGAGGCAAAAAGAGAAAATAAATCACTCAACTTCTGGTTCTTTCACTTGTTATGGTGTTCACACCGCTCCACCATTACATGGGTGGGTGTCCTTAATACACTACTCCAGAGGGGAGGGAACAGAGAAGTACTACAAGAATACAGACTGAATTGTCTGAGGTGAAAGGATTAACAATGCTCATAACTCAGAGGCGGGCTGCACTTTAAACTCACTGGTGGATTTTTACTTCCATCTTCAGGTCGCTCCATAAAATTGCAAGTAATGTCTCAACTGACCGCAACAACCAGCCTCAGGAACAATATCTTACTGTGTTATGATAAAACTACAAGATGCAGTACAGCTACAACCTGTGTGGAAAAAATACTCTGTTTCTAAAATAAATATGTCCCAACATGCAATATGGTGTGTATTTTATAAAAACTGTTGTTGCTCTGGTTTTATCCTCAAACTACTGAACCCTCACAAATAGGTAGGGAGGCATCTTTAAGACCTTGCATAGTTGCTTCTGCTACACAGCTGCTGCATGACCTGGATAAACAAAATGCTGCAGAGACAGCAGTATTAACAGCATGCTGCTGTTATGTCAGATAAACCACCAGGGCAGCGACATGGGCTTTATAGTATCAGGATAAAGTATTTTTAGAAAGAAAGAAAGAAACATCTGATGCTATTACAGGGATTGGGGTGCAAAATGTCAACTGTGTGGGATAATATACCACATCCTACTACACTACTATATTTAAACTGACAGCTATTAAAATTAGATGACATTTTGTTTCTTTATTATATGGACAAGCTGTGGAGAGTTACTGGAACTCTGAAAAGAAATGTTCACCCAAAGGTGTAGTTAGAGAAGCATTCATGGATGGATTACTGAACGGGCTGACCAGGCACAGGCCCAGGGGCCCTAAGTGTCAGGGGGGCCTCCTGGCCTTTCCTTGCAAAATGTCATTCAAATTAACACGTACTGACCAGGAAGAGACTCAAAATGTCCACAAGGAGACACACAAACACCACAAAGAGAAAGGAGCTGCAAAAGGACAAAAATAACTTCAAAAACTTGCCCATGGGAGCAGTGTGTCCGCATCAAGGAGCTTTAGTGGCATCTAGCAGATTGCAACCAGCTGAAACTACCATGTTAGAATTCCTTCAATATTCATGCTTTAGGAGGTGTTGCTGTTTTTTTTTGTTTTTTTTTTAAATTATCCAGAGAGGTCTCTTCTCCAAAACAGATGGGCCACTCATACAGTTTTTGCGATAACGATATTCTTGAAAATAAATTAGTACAAAAAATGTATTATTAATTTAGGAACATAGAATTGCAACAAAATGAGTGATATATATTTTTACAGTTTGCCTTCAAATATTCAGTAAAAACAAGACAAAAATGAACAGCTCCCAAATACAAAAAAATGTCCCCTGGGATCTACAGTCAGGTCCATAATTATTTGGACAATGATACAGTTGTCGTCATTTTGGCTCTGTACACCACCACAATGGGTTTTAAATGAAACAATGAATACCTGCTTAAAGTGCAGACTCTCAGCTTTCATTTAAGGCTTTTTTCAAAAATGTAGTATGAACCGTGTAGGAATTACAACCATTTCTTCACACAGTCCCCCAACTTTAAGGGCTCATAAGTATTTGGACAAACTAACATAATCATCAATTAAACAGTCAGTTTTAATACTTGGTTGCAAATCCTTTACAGTCAATGACTGCCTGAAGTGTTGGACACATAGGCATCATCAGATGCTGGGTTTCTTCCCTGGTGATGCTCTGCCAGCCCTTTACTGTAGCTGTCTGCACTTCCTGCTTGTGTTTTGGGTGTTTTGCCCTCAGTTTTGGCTTCAGCAAGAGAAACGCATGTTCAATTGGATTCAGGTCAGATGATATGACTTGGCCATTGCAGAACATTCCACTTCTTTGCCTTAAAAATGTCTCTGGTTGCTTTTGCAATATGCTTCAGGTCAAGGATGAAAGCTGAAGTGTTTGGGGCACCATTATCTGCTCAGATTCAACCAAATGCTTCAAAACTCATTGGACGATGCTTCACAGTGCAGTTGGACAATGACCTGAAGCATACTGCAAAAGCAACCAAAGACATTTTTAAGGCAAAGAAGTGGAATGTTCTGCAATGGCCAAATCATATCATCTGACCTGAACCCAATTGAGGATGCGTTTCTCTTGCTGAAGCCAAAACTGAGGGCAAAACACCCAAAACACAAGCAGGAAGTGCAGACGGCTGCAGTAAAGGGCTGGCAGAGCATCACCAGGGAAGAAACCCAGCATCTGATGATGCTTATGTGTCCAACACTTCAGGCAGTCATTGACTGTAAAGGATTTGCAACCAAGTATTAAAACTGACTGTTTAATTGATGATTATGTTAGTTTGTCCAAATACTTATGAGCCCTTAAAGTCGGTGGACTGTGTGAAGAAATGGTTGTAATTCCTACACGGTTCATACTACATTTTTGAAAAAAGCCTTAAATGAAAGCTGAGAGTCTGCACTTTAAGCAGGTATTCATTGTTTCATTTAAAACCCATTGTGGTGGTGTACAGAGCCAAAATGACGACAACTGTATCATTGTCCAAATAATTATGGACCTGACTGTATATATATACAGTACAGGCCAAAAGTTTGGACACACCTTCTCATTCAATGCGTTTTCTTTATTTTCATGACTATTTACATTGTAGATTCTCACTGAAGGCATCAAAACTATGAATGAACACATGTGGAGTTATGTACTTAACAAAAAAAGGTGAAATAACTGAAAACATGTTTTATATTCTAGTTTCTTCAAAATAGCCACCCTTTGCTCTGATTACTGCTTTGCACACTCTTGGCATTCTCTCCATGAGCTTCAAGAGGTAGTCACCTGAAATGGTGTCCACTTCACAGGTGTACCTTATCAGGGTTAATTAGTGGAATTTCTTGCTTTATCAATGGGGTTGGGACCATCAGTTGTGTTGTGCAGAAGTCAGGTTAATACACAGCCGACAGCCCTATTGGACAACTGTTAAAATTCATATTATGGCAAGAACCAATCAGCTAACTAAAGAAAAACAAGTGGCCATCATTACTTTAAGAAATGAAGGTCAGTCAGTCCGGAAAATTGCAAAAACTTTAAATGTGTCCCCAAGTGGAGTCGCAAAAACCATCAAGCGCTACAACGAAACTGGCACACATGAGGACCGACACAGGAAAGGAAGACCAAGAGTCACCTCTGCTTCTGAGGATAAGTTCATCCGAGTCACCAGCCTCAGAAATCACAAGTTAACAGCAGCTCAGATCAGAGACCAGATGAATGCCACACAGAGTTCTAGCAGCAGACCCATCTCTAGAACAACTGTTAAGAGGAGACTGCGCCAATCAGGCCTTCATGGTCAAATAGCTGCTAGGAAACCACTGCTAAGGAGAGGCAACAAGCAGAAGAGATTTGTTTGGGCCAAGAAACACAAGGAATGGACATTAGACCAGTGGAAATCTGTGCTTTGGTCTGATGAGTCCAAATTTGAGATCTTTGGTTCCAACCGCCGTGTCTTTGTGAGACGCAGAAAAGGTGAACGGATGGATTCCACATGCCTGGTTCCCACTGTGAAGCATGGAGGTGTGATGGTGTGGGGGTGTTTTGCTGGTGACACTGTTGGGGATTTATTCAAAATTGAAGGCACACTGAACCAGCATGGCTACCACAGCATCCTGCAGCGACATGCCATCCCATCCGGTTTGCGTTTAGTTGGACGATCATTTATTTTTCAACAGGACAATGACCCCAAACACACCTCCAGGCTGTGTAAGGGCTATTTGACCAAGAAGGAGAGTGATGGAGTGCTGCGGCAGATGACCTGGCCTCCACAGTCACCAGACCTGAACCCAATCGAGATGGTTTGGGGTGAGCTGGACCGCAGAGTGAAGGCAAAGGGGCCAACAAGTGCTAAACACCTCTGGGAACTCCTTCAAGACTGTTGGAAAACCATTTCAGGTGACTACCTCTTGAAGCTCATCGAGAGAATGCCAAGAGTGTGCAAAGCAGTAATCAGAGCAAAGGGTGGCTATTTTGAAGAAACTAGAATATAAAACATGTTTTCAGTTATTTCACCTTTTTTTGTTAAGTACATAACTCCACATGTGTTCATTCATAGTTTTGATGCCTTCAGTGAGAATCTACAATGTAAATAGTCATGAAAATAAAGAAAACGCATTGAATGAGAAGGTGTGTCCAAACTTTTGGCCTGTACTGTAAATCAGCAGGTGATTTCCTTCTTTTAGTAAAATCCTAAATGATTTAGTTTTTTTTCCCACCTGGACCTTTATGCTCTGCCATTTCTCCTCTAATCATCACGCTGTGACAGACTGTTATGATACCACAACTATCACACATTCACATATGTGTTTTTTGTCGAGCTGGGAGCGTCATAAAGGTTTATGAAAAAATCACTTGACGACACGACTCCCGTGTGCGCACAGCGAGAGATGAGAGGGAGAGACGCTGTGCTGCTGCCAGAGGAGACACTGGATGAGTTCCCTCTGAGCGGTAAGTCACTAAAAGAGTCTAAGAAGTCTGGGGCTGTTCATAAAACATTCAGGACACCACAGTTTATTCCACACTACTGAAGCAGAGTCGGTTATAATTTCTCTTTTAGTCATGCTTGTTGTTGACATGGGTAACAGTATGACGCCAATATGTCAATAAACTGAAATATCGCCAGTATCACAATATGAATTTTATATTATCATGAACCAGATAAAATGGTACACCCCTACTGGGCTACTGTAGAAACATGATGGTGCAACATGGTTGGATCCATGGCTGAGGACCTACTCCACATGTAGATATAAACAGCAATTCTTATCAGGTGATTATACACTAGAGAAAACATATTATTATATTCCATATCTGGGACTATATCCCCCTACATCCTACACACTTAACCTTTAAGGTAAGTGGCTAACATTCATGGACTCTGGCAGCTGTTGTTAAACACATCATAAGCTGCAAGTCAGCTATGGTCACCATAAAGAAACACTGACAAGGGAATTTGTTGGGATTGGGTTTAGAAATCCATTCCTACGTACAACAGTGAAGAAGGACATTGGGATAGAGGAGTCAAAAACTGATCAGCTGAGGTCTGGACGACAGTAGGAAAGGCAACACACAATTAAAAGGGGAACTGACATGAATAACTGCACACAGAGCTCAGACTTCCAGTCAACAAGCTGCAGCATGAGCCAGGAGGACATAAACATGCAGGTTTATCTGTGCATCTGTGAGCCAGCCGCACTGCTTGACAAAATGATAAGGAGTGACAAACTGCAGCCGCGCAGCTAGGAGGGAAGATAAAGGTTCGGCCGATGGGAGCAGTTCTAACCAGCAGAACCAAACTTAATATGCTGCAGTGACTTTAACTTGTAATTGTTTTTGTCAGATTCTGTTGCCGATGACACCGCGGAGGAACACTGAGTGACTCTACTGGGAGCTTTCCTCAAAGACAAGCTGAAAGAAACAAATGCCACTGAGACCAAGAGGGTTCACTTCTGCGTAAGTGCTTCCACAACCTCAGCTACACTGAAAAAATAGATCTGAGCAGATTTAAATGTAGCATGATTAAATCTGTGATATTAAAGGTATACTAGGATTGTTGATTACTGTTTGTAAACACTCTCATCAGCTAAAATGTCAGTAAAAGCCAACCCCAATTTCACTCTCGTTTGCAATTTCGCCTCACTATATTGTGTTATTTTTGGTGCTGTTTCTCTTGGATGCCTGCTGCTTACAGTCTGGCACCTAGTAGCTACCTTCTGGATACATTCATGTTTATGGAGAAGAATAAATATTAAGATATTTCTAGGGCTGCCCCCTAATAGTCGACCAAACGTTAGTCAACCGGAAAGGTCATTAGTCGGCAAGATTTCATTGACTGCAGAAAGAAACAAATGAACGTCAAACTCTATTAGGAGCTGTGCCTTGTCAAAATAAATCAAAACTTATATGACTGGACCATGTGGGAATTTAATTTGAAAGGACAGACACACGAAGTGTCTACGCTCAGCAGTCAGACAGGAGTCAGGTTAATTTCCAGGGCTGGTACCTGCGGTTATTCCACAGGCTAGTTAATAACATGTCGGGCAGGAAATCCAAAGTGTGGGATCATTTTGAGAAGGTGAAAGACGAACCCAAGGTGATATGTAAACTCGTCTTCATTGGTCGACTACAAACATGACGTATCATCTGAAACATGGAAGTAGCTACATGCCCATTAGCCCACAGCGTCATTAACAGGCGGCTCGCTCAGTGTGTGACGTGCACTTGGAGATAAAATATAGGCCTATATTAATGAAGGTTCATTAGTACGGTTTTGTATTTCTCTAACAATGTTACTGATACTATTCTTTCTCACAACTTCAACTCAAACCATTGTGTTGCCCCGCCCAAAATATATATAATTCAATAATCAAATTAATACCGTAACCATGAGGGCAACTAGTAGACTAATGGCCCTAAATGACAACTTTTTGTTGACTAGGAAAACTCTTAGTCGAGGGCAGCCCTAGATATTTTTGACCAAATACCCAGATATCAATGTTGTGATGATACTGTGGGGTTGGTGCTTTCACTAAATAATTTCACAATGGGACTGTTGATAAATAATCATCAGTAATGTGGGTAAAATGATTACGTGGGTGCAAGCAAATAATAGAACAATAAAAACAGTCTGGTGAGTTCTCAAAATTACATCACTTTACTGTTACGCAGCCTTTAAGACCAGGAAACGACAACACTTACAATATTACAATATCCAAAATCTATCACAATATCTAGTTTTATATTACCATCATATCAACATATTCCCGAGCCCTAGATTTAATTACCCTACATTTACACCCTTCAGATTTTTTTCAGTGTAATGTGTAATTTCCTGAGGTTATGGGCACTAAATGACTAGCAGCTGCTGATGGAAACTAAATGATATAGCTAACGTGTGAATGTAAATCGTCTAACCTTCTCTAAACACCCATATAGTGAAGTAGTTTCCTGCAGCGCTGTGATGAAAGCAGTATCCTCTTTGTATATTTGCCACAAGGTAAAACATTGCCAAGCACTGTACTTGGGTACAAAATTCTATCTGTGCTTTATGCAATTTTAATTTAATGCAACTGGTGTCACTTTCAATTCCATCCATTATCTTTATTTCATGATGTAGGGACTAGTTACTTTGCAGATTAAGGTGTTACATCCAAAAATATATGATAAGCCCATAAAGTATGATGAACGAGTATATTAAGTAGTCAGACTCAGTGCCACCTGGACCAGTGACAACAATGAAATGCAGCTTGTAGGTTAATACATCAATATAACTGTGAAAGGGACCATTCACTGTAATGAGAACTTTTTCTTTTGATACATAAAAAAGATTTTGCTGTTAACAAAATGTTCTATCCTGAATTGTCTGTCTACAAGTGTTAGCCCTGTGATAGAATGCCTACCTGTCCAAGGTGTGCCCCACCTCTTCATTCATTCTCTGTGCTTTTATCTGTCTGATCTTATGTAACTGAAATATGTTTCAATCAGAAATTTCTCTTGTAAGGCAGTTTTGGACGGTGCTAAATACATTCATTTTCTCTAACCGCTTATCCTGTTGAGACTATCACAGGGCTGACACAGAGACAGACAACCATTCACACTCACATTCACACCTACTGAAAATTTAGCATCACCAATTACTGTAACTTGCATGTCTTTGGACTGTAGGAAAACCCACATTGACACAGGGTAAACATGCAAACTCCGCACAGAGGGGCCCCCCAACCCCAGGGTTCGAACCCACCACCCCAGGTTCAAACCAGAAACCCTTTTGCTGTGAGGCGAAAATGCTAACCACTTGTTACTGGCTCACCCTTTCCCCCTTCAAGGGCGATGGCCTTGTGGGTAACCTGTGAGGGTGTGCGGTGTACTTCATTGAGTGTGTATGGAGGGAAGTAGCTCTCTCAGTGTGTCATGGTGAAGACGCATAAAACAAGTTGTGATGACAGCAGTAGAACTAAGTGTCTAGATAAGCTCAGGGCTACTGTTAGACCTCATGAGAAGGCCATGATTATTGTTTTATGGTGAAGACTGCAAAAAATAAAGAGGTGGTGAGCGTGGCCAGCGTGTTCCCAACTAAAGAGAGGTAACACACTGCCCCACTGTGCCACCCCTGCTAAATAAATAAAGTATATTAGTATTTGCATTGTAGTAATTTTTAATGAATACTTATTCTACCACTTCTTTATGCTTTATGCCTACATTCTATCCATAGTATGTATTAGCTCATCCACATGCAGTCCACAAGTGAAAATTATGAAACCGATTAAGTCAGTCCTCTGCAGGTCATTTCAACTCGACCTCAGATAACAACTAGTGACCCCACTGGCAGCAGAGAGAGAACAATTTTCAGTCTAATTAACAAGTAAGGACACATGAATGGAGAGTGTGGTCATGTGTTCTCAGGATGCTCCACACCATTGTGACTACATAATGCGTGTTGAGCTGAATGACATGACATGATAGATGCAAATAGCTGTATGTTGCAGCAACACAATTCAATCATTTGCATTCAATTCAACTTGTCTCAAATAGGTAAATTCTCTTTGCACCTATGGTTCATACATAAATATAAACAAAACACACCAGACACATCAACCAAGACACAACTATGGCAGAACAACTCATTAATCAACACTGTTGACAACAGATTCCTGATTATTTTGTGTAAAAGACATTAAGACGAGCTAAGCATATTCATAGCATAGGAAACTAGTTTCTCACTCTGTTCTACTAGGTGTCGTGCCAGAGGGAAGAAACTTGAATTCCCTATTAAAGAGCTGTGGAGGACACTCCAGCATAATTCTGGCTGTCCTGACAACCTGCCGCTGCGTGGCTGTGACAGGTCCAAGTAAATTTGGACTGAGCCCTCCAGGATCCCACATAACTGTACTGCTCTGAAGGGAGGCAGGTCCCTACCACAGTTCTCTGGAGCAGTCACAGCCCCATTTGCTGATGTGGGGAGAGAAACACTTGGGGCAAGTAGCCCGAAGCAGCTGTCATGTAATTCAGCCTGCGTCAGATACTGATGGTGGTGTGTGAGCTTTACTTTAGCGGGCTCTTTAAGAGTGATGAGGCATTACAAAAGCTCTTTGTTCCAACTAAGCAGACAGAAAAGAGGAAGTCAGCAGTCCTGCCCACTTCATCAAAACACTCAACTTTGTTAAATCTCCGTTCAGCCATCACTAGGATACCAGCCAGTACTTTGTGAAGTGTGTGAGGTGCCTTTTGCCACAGCGACTCAATTCAGCATTTTAAACAGTCGTTGCAGAGGAAGAGGTTTATCATGTAATTAGTCAACAACCCCGGCTGAGACTGTAATCATGGAGCTCTAATATAAAAAGAATCTACAAAACATTTTTTATATCACCCACTATGGGTCCAGTAGGGTCTGGACAGTTTTTCTTTTCTCACAAGTTCTAAATTTCCCAATGCAGAAATGTTTTGAACAACACATGCAATTCAAATATCTCACTACTGAGTGTGCAGCAGATGGGTATCAATATGATAACCAACCCAGTAATTATCATATTTTGTTAAATCTAGCTGGCACAAGACTGAACAGATTGAACATGAGAGACTAGGAAAATGTGAGATGCCTTGGACACCAAATGATGCATAACTGCGTACCATGCTATTATTCTCAGGCAATAAGTCTTTTCAGGCTGCAGGGCACAGGTGCAAGTAGTCACCAACCTACTGTGCTTTCCGTTACTATTTATTTAACTTTTTAGCTGAATAAGTGGCATCGGTCCACTTTGGTCCAGGCTAAAATATCTCAACAGCTATATGATGGATTGCCAGGAAGTTTTGGAGACAGTACTGGTGTCAGAGGATGAAGACTGCTTACTTTAACACCACCTTAAGGTACATTTGTGGTGTTGAGTAAAATGTCTCTAACAACTATTAGATGAGTTGTCTTAAATTTGGTTCATACTGTCATGTAGAGCTGGGCAATTAATTGAAAATTAATCAAAACAGACATTCAGAACCTCTAACCAACATAATCTTGCCCATGTCAGTAATTTATTTCAAAAATTCTTTCCGAACTGTTTGTGTCCAAGTAGTGTCCCCTTAAAAACACACTACTGTGGTAGTCACATGACTCAACCCCATACAGTCTGCGACCTGGAAGCAACATGGAGTAGAACTCAAACACCCAGACAACTGAGCAGCTTGAGCATCTTGTACCAAAGAGAAATGCCATGTCTGTCCTGTGGACAAATTTTTGGTTTTTGTGAAGACGACACCGTACAGAAAGAAATCAAATGTAAACAGTGCGGAAAAAAACGTTTCAGCTGCATCTCAAGCCCCTGTTGAATCCAAGGCAGCTAACGCTACCTGCTGTTAGCAAGTACATGTATTTGGTTATCAACAGCTAACCAATCCTCAAACAGTTATTGGTATTTAAAGGTATAATATGTAGTTTTTCCACATAAAAATGTCTAAAAACGACTAAACCAATATTGTATATTTTGTTTAGTTGTGTACTTTGATTATCAGAAATGTTTCCAAAAAATTTTCAAACCCAGATAAATATGAAATATTAATAAAACTTACGGACCGTGTCATTAGGTCGCAATGGCGACGTAACTCCAGTTACCATAGCCATTAAATGAAGGAGAAGAAGAAGGAGAAGCAGACCGGATGAGATGTCAGAGAATGAACGTTACTGTTGCTAGGCTAAGCTAACTCATCATGGATCATGATTATGCATTGACGGTTGCTGCACCTTCTGACACCGAAGCTGTCCCGGTAAACAAGCCAGTAAACAACGCCGGTAAAACGGAAACGTACGGGTCAACCAAGCGATCCCAGAAGAATTTGGGATAAGAAGAGCGCTAAAATCAAGGATAAATAATTGCTGTGGCCTTTTCGAGATGGAGAGAGCTTTGTGAAAATCTAAGACTACAATTTGACGCCGACCTCGCGTGTGTTCTACTAGACATGTAAGCAAACATCTGGCTGATGTTATCGAAATATTAATCATTTCCACCAGTGTATTGCAAGCACTGCTGCCCGCCGGGGCACCAGCGCTCCGGGCAGTGGCCTCCGCTGCGGAGCAGTGTGGAGTGGAGGCTGGCTAACCACAACATCTAACGATAGATTTCTATAATGCTGAGCTGATGCCAGTAAATTCATGGAGTGAGGAACGTCAGATCTGTATCTGTTATATGACTACAACTCCCATGATCCCACGCTACTTTGTGATGTCATCCAACTCCATCTTCTGTTACTGTTTTGGTTTGAGACCCCTAGCAGCAGAAAATTACATACTGCACATTTAATAATATTCAGGAGGGTTAACTTTAGATAATGTTTCCTATCACTGTCAGGGGGTGGCACTACTTGACAAATTATCATAAATCTGATCCTTTATCACTTACTGGTACTTGCATTTGCACTTTGTTTAGCTGATGCAAGCCAGTAATGTCTCTGTTGAGTCACCCTACACTAATCTGACCCATAAACATTAGTAAGAAAAAATCCTCTTGAGGGTGTAAAGAAACAGAGAGCTGCAATGCTGGTGAGTAATACCAAATGTTATAGTCTCTCAGGCTTAATCTCTGTCATGACTTCTATGTGTGCTAACTAATTAATGTCAGATTACTAACATTAGTGTGAATGTGTATAAACTGCAAGGCGTTACAGCATGCGGTGAAGTCCTATAGCTTGGCAGACATTTACCTAACTGATAGACCATATCATTAAGTCCAGCCAGCATAATAATTAGAGCCATTAAGACCTGATCTGGTTATAACTGCAGTCTAGTCAGTGATTATAGGGCAGCACCTGGCCTGTTTGTTTATGTATCATAATGGTGTGTTTGCTATCTTGGACCAAACAGGCTTGAGACAGATCTGTGCTGTGTCTGGAGACCAATAACAAGAAAAAACGTGCACATCTAGATTAAAAGCATCAATTAACATCACATAGAGTGTGTTTTTTATTTGGTGGAAGAATTTAAGGTCAAAGGTGAAACGAAGATACGATGGGTTGTAGTGAGACTTGTCCTGCTCACCCCTCTGACTCCAATAGAGCTGACACCCAAGTCTGGCACCTCGAACACTGTCACTGACATCTTGTCCTTTCCTAATTTTACTGTTATTTATTTAAAACCACGAAAAGACAAGACTTCAATATTAGATATCCAAATCTAATAGTCTCATATCACGATACCATAGATATATGTTCCGCACCAATGTCTTTATACTCTCTGTAGATAACACAGTGTGTGATAACGCTGCTGTATACTATGTCAGGGTGTTCTCATTCACTGTTTGTACTTAGTCCTACAGGGTGTCTACAGGTATCACACAGTTACATTTAATGGAGCTCAGCCTAAGTTCAATCAGGAAGACTTTCTTTGTGTTAATCCATTCACAATTCTCTCCCTCCCACTCCCACTGCTCCCTTTAATCAGCTGACTATGGGTGTCCACTCCTCTAGTTATCCAATCAAACTTTGCCACAATCTCTTTCAGCCAATCAGGATGCTACTGCAAAATTTTAAATCTGCTCTCCGTTCTCTCCTCTGCTGCTGTCAACTGTCATTTTAAGCAGAATCTTCGTGCCCTCCTCCACTCCTTTCACCTCCAGACATCGTATCTAGAGTCCAGGACGAGCTCAACAAAGGCACATTCCTCGACTCATCCACATCATCACCATTCTCTTTTCCACATCTTCACCACCTCCTGTACCACCACCAGCGTCCAGACCCCAGAGGAGTTTCCTATTCAACAATGGATTCATAACCCTCCTTATATCATACCATCTTGATGGGGACTAATCGCCAAAGCCTATTTTAATTTTTTCATTCTTATGTGCACATTAATAAATATTTTTTTCACTACAAAAACGAGTCTCTCCTGATTGACATGCCTTTTAAAGGGATAGTGCACCCAAAAATGAAAATTCAGCCATTATCTACTCACCCATATGCTGAGGGAGGCTCAGGTGAAGTTTTAGAGTCCTCACATCCCTTGCGGAGATCCCAGGGGAGAGTGGGTAGCAGCACAACTCCACCTAATGGAGGCTGGGCGCCCCAGATTCAAACGTCCAAAAACACATAATTGAAAGCACAAAATATCTCCATACTGCTCGTCCGTAGTTATCCGTAGTGAACCCCCTCTCCCCTTGGATCTCCACAAGTGTTGTGAGGACTCTGAAACTTCACCTGAGCCTCCCTTGGCATATGGGTGAGTAGATTTTTGGACGAATCATCTTTGACTTATTTACACATTGCAGGTAAGCAGTATATAGGTGTGTGTTACGTAGGAATATGGTTTTGGATTTGAGTGAGTTAAGTCGATCTACATTTTGCCAACGGGTAAATGTAAGTATGAAATAAAATGACTATTGTTGTTTTTTAAAGATTTGTAACATTAGAAATGTGGACTTTTACATAATAGGAGAAAAAATAGAAATGGATAAATGAAATTAGATAAATGTTTGTAGCAGTTAAGACCTCACAAATTTAAGACTGTTTAAGGACTTTTAAGGCCTTATTGTAACGTTGAATTTAAGACATTTTAAGGACCTGCAGACGCCCTGTCCTATGATGAATAATGCACTATAATTTGTATATAACCCATGTAAAAGTGAGCCAGGGATCATGTGACCTACAGTATGAGCTGCAGGCTGTTGTCTGCGTACGAGGCGGTCAGGGTGGTGAACAGGTCAAACAAACACAACAATTACATACTCAACATAACATGACGACATCTAACCATGATTATTTTCCGAAACCTGACCCAACCAATTGGCACGTTCAGACTTTAGGCTACTATGACTGCCTTAAATAATCTTAACAACATGCAATGTGCAAAACGGCTCCTCTCTCTTAAAATGGAAACATTAAAGCTGTTTTCAATTTTATTATCAGTCACTTTCTGCCATGCCCTCTCAGTTTATGTTTTTTTTAAAACTATTAATTTGATTTCAACACATAGATCTATAATTGTTTCCTGTTCAGCCTATAATCACACAGTCAAGGAGACTAACTGGAATCATTACACCACTGATTACTCTGAATCGTCATATAATAACCAGAGAATTGAGAGCAATTTTAAAGGGCCATTATCGCCGTATGGTGCAACCTCTGTTCCCTCACATTATTCCCTTATTCAAAGATGATAAAGTCCCTGTAGAAACCGTTATGCAAAATCAGCAGTGGTTTGACGAGCACCAGGAAGCTGCTCCCCGATCACAGGATCTAAAACTTGGTGGGAAGTTTTGGAGCAAAGAGAAGTAGGGTAAAGCAGAGTGCAGTGCAGCAAAATGTCCCACTGCACCAGAGGCTCTTAATACGTTTTCATATGCAGACAGGGAGGTTTTAAATACACATATATGCCATCAATACCATCTATTTTAAGAACATTAGGAGTTCAAATATTCTGAGAGGCCAGAAAATGTTAATAAGTGCTGCATTAAACAGTTTAAACTTGGCTCACAGTGGACCTAAAGGGACTTTCTAAGGCTTTAGGTGTCCGATGATATTTTGTCCATTCTCTGTTCAGTATTTATTATAGTAACTTAAGACAAATTCACATTACATTTGATTATATGGTTACATTTTGCACACACTGCCGTGACATGGTACTAAGGAACACAACTGAAGTTATTATTTTGTGTGTTTGAGCAAATACTTGTATGAAATGGAGTCAGCTAAAGACTTAACTAGTAGTTAGAGATGCAAAAATTATTCAATTAATCGATCAGTTGTCAACTATTAAATTAACCATTGAATAATCTGATAATTGAGTAATTAGTTTTTGTTTTTTAAAGAAAGAAAAAGCGCAAACTGGTAGAAAAGATTTCTGTGCACTTAGATCTATGCAGTGCTTCATACTAAAGTGAATCGACTTATTGTGTTAGTGTTTCCAGCACCTTCCCAGGACCAAGCTGGGTAGAGTGGTGCATCAAGAAAGAAAAAGTCAAAATGCTTTGATTCTATCTTCATAAATGTGAATATTTTCTAGTTTCTTTATTCCTCTGTCACAACAAACTGAATATCTTTGAGTTGTGGACAAAAGAAGTCTTATGAGAACATTATCTTGGGCTTCAGGCAACACTGATCGACATTTTCCGCCATTTCCTGACATTTTATAGACCAAACAACTGATAGATTAATTTATAATTAACAAAAGAAAAGATTAAAAAAAATCTCTGAAATCCTCCTTCAATATGAATATTTTCTGGTTTCTTTATTCCTCTGTGACAGTAAACTCAATATCTTTGGGTCATGAATACAACAAGACATTTGAGACACTGATTGACATTTTGCACCATTTTTTTGTCATTTTATAGACCAAACAACTGATGGATTAATTGGTAATCAATTTATTTTAAATAAAAAAGGCAAAATGCTTTGATTCTATCTTAAATATGAATATTTTCTGTTTTTTTACTCCTCTATGACAGTAAACTGAATATCTTTGGGAGGTGAACAAAACAAGACAGAGGAGAAAATCATCTTGGGCTGTGGGAAACACTGAGCAACATTTTTCACCATTTTCTGTCACTTTATAGACCAAAAAACTAATCAATTAATTAAGAAAGTAATAGACAGATTAAAGTGATTTTGGACATGAAGTTGTATGAAACACTGACCATCTGTAGCTCTGATGTGACGGTGTCACTACTCTCAACGAGCCTCCTGCTCTGAGAAATCAATAAGACAGTTCATCACCACGCCGTGCAGGTGCGCAGGATAGCAACGGCTAACGAAAACTTCATCGGCTGTTTCCAACAGAGAACCAGTAGGCTATTATTAGTGACGAAAAAGATGTACTAGCCCTATATATACCTACTACTACAGTGCAAACACCGGCTCAGGCTCACGACACACCCTCGTCAGCTGCTGTAGGTAAACAGAGGAATACCAAAATGGTGCGAACAGCTGTGGGAATAAAAACATCGCCGGCTCCCAATTCCATCGGTTTCCTGTTACAGATGTAACTATCCTGCACACCTGCACAGCGTGGTGATGAACTGTCTTACTGATTTCTGTTGCCGTGCTGTCTTGCGGGCCTGCACGGCGGAGTGATACTGGCCAGAAAATAGTCCCAATTGATAGCAAGGTCTGACGTAATGCGGGGATGTTTTAAAATTATTGAAATAGTCTAACAAAACACATGCATACTTTTTTGTAGCTTAAAACCTTTTGGTTACGTGTCCCCCGTACATCTTCAGAACCACTTTTTCTCCGGTAAGCTACGGGCGATTTCTCAGAGCAGGAGGCTCGTTGAGAGTAGTGACACCGTCACATCAGAGCTACAGATGGTCAGCGTTTCACACAACTTCATGTCCAAAAACCTGAACTATCACTTTAATCAACAATGAAAATAATCGTAAGTTCCAGTCCTACTTGCAGTATTCCTGTATATTATAAATGTTTATTGTAGGGCTCTATTAAATGTTGTATTCTGATTGGTCAGTTGCGGCATTCAGCGCTATGTAGCCCAGCGTTGCTAGGGACGCTGCCCTGCAACACTGCAGCTGTCAAACAACTTCCGAGGGAAAAAAACAAACAGAAGTGGCTGATTTTAACATTTCTTTTAACTTATTTGGAGAGTAGCTACAAGGATTTTGAGGAATGGGATGCCGCTGAAGAAAAAGAAATGGAGAAGGAAAGAAAAAAAATCAAGCGAAAAACGACACAAGGAACTGAGTTTTATGCCTCGGTTCAGTCCACTAAGCCTGGGTGAGTACAAAACTTTCACCAAAAGTTGTCGAATCCGGTCGGTTTTAATGCACTTCACGGAGGCAGACAACATTATTTATTTAACTGATAATTAGCCGTGTAATAAGCGGGATAATGTATAATGAGCCAGTGAATACTGGGAAAATAACTCCGGCTCATTATACATTATCCCTTACGTATATACAGTCACACCTGTACATATATTTTAGCTTTTTTAGTCTTGTCCCTTTTTTGCCATCATTTTACATTTAAATGTTGTATTTTCTATAGGCTACAGTATATGTATTTGTTAATTTCTTTACAAATTAAACAATATTATAAATATAGTTTGTTACATACTTGAACAGAAAAGGTGTTATTATTAATGTGGCATCCTGTGATTTCCTGCTCAATTCTCTGACTATGCCACCTGCAACTAGACCCAGATTTACAATGCCCGTACCTTTTCAGTGACTTTTAGTGACATAAAGAAGATGATCATTTTAATGCTAAGTGATAATATTCCCTCTTGCTTGTTTGTGTCTTTTTTCAGCAAAGAAAAGTTATAAAAAGGATGTTCTCTTTTTTTAAGCTTGTGCTTCATGCAGCGCAAACCTTCACAAAGCGCCAGCCAACTCACTGTGTGTCTGCAGAAATCATGCATTTCAATGTACGAACCTGGGTGGACAGAGGTTGGACTCCGGCAAATTAAATATGGCATAAATCTGAGCACAATGAGCCCAACACATAATACATTCAGAAATATAATTAAACTGGGGAGTTAGACGATTTAAAATACACAGAATCAGTTTAGATTCTCTCATGTAGAGCGAGGTCACAGGAAATGGTGCATGACTGCCAAGCATGGAAGGTGGACATGGTTCACAGCTTACACAATTATACACAGTTTGAACACAATCAGTCCTATGCTCACTGGCATTCTCTGTAATTTTGGGGACAGGTGTTCTCTTTCTTCTTCATGTTGCCTCACTGCAGCAGAAAATGAAATGGGGAAAAAAAAAAAAAAAAACGTCTTCAGCAGATATGTCACGCTCAAGTAGCGCACACATAGGCTGTTCTTTGACATGCATCCAGCACAGTCAGCAGGAAGACAGAGGAAGAAGAGGTCTGTTTTTCCTGTTCTGAGCCTTATTCACTGAATAGAACCGCACGTGTCCCTGCAAAACATTTTCAGCTGCGTTGGATAATATTAGAAGTGATGTGGACTTGTTTGTGTGTCCGGCTATGCAGCTGGTATGATTGTCTCAAATGATAACGAGGACAACACTGCTGCTCCTACGAGTGTCCAGTCCATAATGCAAGATAAATGCAAAAAATTACTTTCTGCATGATAATAATACTGCGAGTTAAGCTGTAATGAGTTGTAGACAATAAGATATTTTGTTTTGGATGTAATGGCTCTCATTCTGGTTCTGTTTGGCTTCAGGCCCGTGGCCAGCAGCTGCAGATAAATTGATTTATTCACAAAAACAAAAGCATGAAAATGCTGAAGAAAATGTGGAGAAAAAAGCAAAGATACAGATATAAATACAGAAATACAGAGGTGTACACACTACAGTTGTCATAACTGCTCTGATCCACATGGTGGTGCTCTTTTATCAGTTTTGGGCAACAAAAGAACAACTCATGCATTCAGTACCACATGATATAAAACAATAGAAGAGGAAAAAACTTTGAAAATACTTTGAAAGACTGTCTGACACCCTCTCACATCTAAATACAATGTCATTTTTTTTAAAGTTTTTTGAAAGGCTGGGGATATGATTTTGCTAAGGACCAGGCTCGTAAAATACACAGTGTGCGTATATTGATATGTTTGTTACAAAATGTTATATGAAGTTGTAAACTTGAAAGGTGTTGTTAATAGTGCGTACAGCTCTTGTTGGCACTGTAATAATTGCAGGAGGGTGGATGTGGCGATGGCACAGCTGGAGGAAATATTTATATGGACACCTTAACATGGACATTACTTTGATACTCATCTTTCATGAACTGTGAGTGGACATTTAACAGTGGTATGGTTGGAGTCAATCCTTACCTATTTTATTTATTTTGTTTTTTTATTGAATTATTATTATTATTATTATTATTATTATTATTATTATTATTATTATTATTATTTTCTTTTGAGGTGGTTTGAAATTCAATAAACTTTACAGTAAGTCATAAAAAAAGAGGGCTGGGGATCTTGCAGGGTCACTGCAAGACTTCCTCTAGATTTCCCTTTGAGGTAATTTTCCAATGTTTTCCTGATGGAAAAGTTTATGCAAATCTCCCTTTAACAGTAATTCTTCACGTCGGCAAAAACACATAACTTTAACAACATGAGATAAAAGGTGTCACATGTCGACTGTATTCTTGTCAATTCAGCATCAAAACAATCTATAAAGACAAACTGTATTTGCGTACAACTCTACATTTTGGGTTTTGTTGCTTAAAGTTGCTGCCAGTCTCCGTTTGTTAGCTGTGCCGTTTAAGTGGGAGGAGACAGTGAGAGTAACAGGCTAACTGTTTTGAGAAATTAAGATTTCTCACTATAATAAGTGCTGGTTGGTTGCTCAGGTATTCCACAAATTAAATTCGGACTTCTGTTCACTTCACAACTCTAAAAGTTTCTCTACCAGCCAAGACTAAAAACTTCATATAATATTAAAAATGTCTGATTTTGTCAGAACATCAAAACAAGAAGAAGACTGACTTATGAGAGCTGGAATGAGTTATGTCTACTTTACACAAAGCAATCAAGATCACGGCTGAGTGCACAAACTGAGGTTAAACTCTCATAATTTTATTCTGACATTGGAAATTTGTCTCTGACAGTGAAGTCACTTGAAAAGTAATTATATGCCCTGTCACCAAATATTCCCTCTACATTTTATTTTGTTCCAAAAGTCACTTTTTGGCCATTTATACAACAATTCAGTTGACATTTATATTTTAAAGTTTTGATTGATCACAATAGAGCAATAGATATTAACATATTAAATAAATACCTAGAATATTAAAAATTTAAAACCAACACAGTATTGAAGTGAATTTCCTTATATGAAAAAAAGATCTTTTGGATATGGTTTTACAGTTCGTTCATGGACATTAGCTCCAACTTCAGGAAGATATACGATACATGTCATTAGGACAAATTAAACTGTGGCTCTTCTGTTCAGTGATTCACACTATATTCTATTATGATAGAGGTACATAACATGGGGAATTAATAGGAAATAATTTCTAGGTGAAAATTTACGTTTGTATTTGGATGCTGTTTACTAGGATTGGGCAATGTGACGAGATTACTGTTCAAAATTAAATTTGTTGGCCATGATAACAAAACAATATTCAATTATGCAACGCCTATTATGAATTTTGCACTATATTCAGCCTCTCTCTTCCTCTTTTACTCTTGCTTTATCTGTGTCACCTCTACAAAAGAATGAACAGAGAGGACACTGAACTGTTTGCTGCAATCATTTGATGAGTACAAAAGAAAAATAATGACTGTAGTTAGTTGGGGAAGCTGTCAAAGGGGCTGTGATGTGTGTCACACTCACTAGTTTGGGAGCTCTGTTGCGGCCTATTATGACACCTTTTTTCCTTTATAATCAGATAAATACAACCACACACCAATCCAAGTTTCTCTCGTTCACCAAACTAAGACAAACATTAGCGTCATTACCTTGTTAACTCATCGTAAAACACACTTCATTCTACATGACAGAGACAAAACCAATCTTACTAAAACTGTCTTAGTGAGTCTTATTAGTCATCTGGTTATTTAGTCCACTGTTCGATATATCAATTCCATGATTAATAATCTAGTATCACTGATGCACAGTGAAAACATCAATCCATATTATCATCTCTAAGTCACGTCTTTATTTTGACTTTCTGTGTCACTGTTGAACAACAGCAGGCAGATGACAAGCAGCCAAGAAAAAGGCAACAACGTTAATGCTATTTACTCTGGAATAAATCAGCAGAGTGGAAACATTCTAGATTTCAGAAAATACGTGTCACCAGACGAACCACATGCCATATGTACACTCATTATGAAATAAAACACAACATTACCTGCCTGGCCGGGCATCACACTGCGCTAACTTCTGCATATGATATCATCTCATATCTTTCACATCAAATTGAAATCCTTTCGTGGCAGACTTTGTAATATCAGCAAATATCACATCATTGTCCAAAGAATTGATATAATATCGTGACGAAACTGGCAATTTACCCCCCTACCATCAACCACCAACTCTAGTTTGGTCAAAATAAACCCTTAATTGACTGAATTAGATGTGAAAACAAAAGAAACACAAAGATAATAGCTGTGGTAATATCTTAAAAGTAACAGACAGTACGCCACTGCTTGTTTAGTCATCACTGCAAAACCTCACCTTGGTGAGTTCGTGACTTGCTGCAAGTCGGTTTGTTTATGCAACAAAATGGAGGCCTATATCTGTATTATCATCATTCCGTTCATTAATGTTGATAAACATGTTACTGTATATTTATTCCCCTAGACTGATCTTATTTATTGATCTCAGAATGCCCTTGCGCAAAATAGCGCTTACAGCCTCTACGCTTTGTGGCCCTTCAAGGGATTCGAACATATGCTTTTCTAATCCAGATCTATTTATATCTGTGCGACTCTCGCTTCAGCTTTGTTTTTGGTCTCTATTGATAATAATATTGTATATTATTGTTTTTCCTAAAAACATATCATCAGTAGGGGAATTTCAATATCGCCCCACACTACTGTACACTAGACGCTCTACACCGATACTATGGTAACTTCCATGCAGCAATTTATTAGGACCAAATAACATCATGTCAGTCATCCTTACTGTGTGCCCAGAACAAAGGTGTCAGCTAATAAAAGATTTACTGCCACCGCCTTTGTGACAACTCTCATCAAACCTAAAATTCACAGCTCGTCTGAATGTATCCATCTGAGCGGACAAACTGTCAGGACTCTTTGAAAATGTCCTGCCGCCTCTAAAAGGACGACAGAGCGTGAAGATTTAATTGAAACATAAATACCATTTTGATCTTATCCATCCAGTCCATCCATGCTCCATACAGTGATACACTTTCAGTGCTTTCTGTGTCTTGAGAAACAGTTAATTAAACACTGAAAAACATTAGCCTCATTACTCCATCCATATCTGGCTGCCAATCATCCGCTGTCTTTTTATCCAGCTGCATCGTTGCCATTCTTCACACATTCTTAGTCACCATCTGTCAAAAACTAAATAATTGAGCACCATTATCTACCGCTGTTTAACATTTGCTTTACCCAGAACACTCAGGTCCTGTGAGGGCTGTCCTTGAGCTTTTTTATCTGTGCTCTGACACTGATAATCAACCACAACAAAACAAACTGCACTGGCTCTCGTAAGCAAGTTGAATTTGTGTTCTTCCTACCTTTAGGTTGGTGTGTACGAATCCTGTGATGAACATGTTACATACTTCACCCATCCCTGCCTCACACTGCAACTCTTCACCTACATTACAGCTCTGAAGTGTTGGTACATGTGAGTGATTGTCTTTGCAAGACAGTCTGTTCCCAAGTACACCTCCTGGATTTGCACTAATTAGCCAGTCTGCTTGTCTCTGTTTCAAAATGTAACTTGATGACTCCTGTCAACCTGTGTCGACGCCATCAGCTGTTAGATTACTGTGCAACACCAGTGCCGCACCATCAACTGTGTACTGGAGAACAAATCAACCACAGTTCTACAAAGACATCTCCTGTTGTGTGTGTGATGAGAGTGTGTAATAACCGGAGTCTAAGCTGCCTGATAACTACAAACACACGGTCGATCAGTGTGTGGTTTGCTTTTGTATGCCATGTTTGTTTTGGACCTTTGTCTTGTATTGTGGTGGTCTGATTCCCAGTTCCTTGTGTGGTAGTTTGTTTCCATTACTGTGTGTGCACGTATGTGATGTGGATACCAAACCCGGACCTGATGGGACCCGAGCTGGGCCCCTTTGGGTTCAGACAAATATTTACAAGTCATATTTGGGTTCTGCCTACTTGACATAATGCTTTAAGTTCTTCTTAGTGAAAATACAATATTAACTTAACTTAAAAAAAGATGGACGTACTGTCTGTGCCACGCTACTTCTTGCTCATAGCTGGGGTTTGGTATTTTTATGACAAATGGTAAATGGACTGCACTTGTCTGGTGCTTTTCTTGTCTTCCGACCACCCAAAGCGCTTTTACACTACATCACACATTCACCCATTCACACACACATTCACACACTGGTAGCCGAGGCTACCATTCATGGTGCCACCTGCTCCTGAGTAACCATTTACATACGCACACACACTCCAATAGAACAGCCATCAGTAGCAAATTGGGGATCAGTATCTTACCCAGGGATATTTCGACATGCAGACTGGAGGATCCAGGGATCAAACTGCTGATCATTTCATTAGTGCGCCACCCACTCTGCCTCTGAGCCACAGCTGACCTAACAGCAACACAACAACACAACACAAAAACTTGCATACATGTCTCATACACAAACACAGACACACACACGTTGGGCTCAGGTTGGTTTGGCATAAAAAAACAGACTGACTGTCAGGTTTGGGTCTGGCTCAGTTACAGTATCACAATATTTTCAGTAGCAATATCAAGTCAGTACACAGATGCCACATACTGTTTTTTTAATATAAATGAATACTACTGCAAATACAAGTTAAGCTTTTGGTTTCCTTTAAGAATAATAAAAATCAATTCCTTTTTCAGTCTGTTAGATCCACTTTACTAAAAAGAAAATGACTGAAGTGAAATCAACAGTCTGAAAACTATTGTATTAGTTTCCCTTTGGGGACAGAATTTGCTGTTGAAAAGAAGTTAATAAACTGCAATATCTCTTAATATGTTATCCCAACTTACATGTCGCAAAATGAATAAAATTGAAATAATATTGTATTGTGACTAAAATATTGTGAGAATATTATAATGTCCCATTAATCATTGGTCATTAACCGTTCATATCTAATGTTAGCTGGCTGCGCTAAGAAGCAACGATAATAATTGTATGTGCAAGATCCTCTTTAAAAAGATTAATGACAAACATTTACTCAAGTCCAGTTTGCATCTAGGGCAACTCTGGAGGCACATAGGGTGTAATGATTCCCACCCCTAATTTACCTGCAGTTAGCTTTAGGCACAAACACCACTTGGTTATGGTTAGAAAAACATCATGTTTTGGCTTAAAAATACACAGTCTGGGGGAAATAATCCCAGCAGGTAAAGCAGCGATGTCTCTACAAAAAACAACCGCTTTTCATGCCACTATTCAGGCAGGAAAAGCAGGCATCTTGCCCAGGTGCCACGCCACCCACCGTCCCCTCCCCCTCCCAATGTCAGCTCATATTTTACATCACTTGAGAAACGTTGATATGATACGTATGAAATGAGTGAATGTAAAGTATTCATTGCAGAAATGTATAATGCCAATATTTTCTTCTGATAATTGGGTTGCACATTGTGGAACACTTTGGATAGAAGTCCTACATAAATCCAGCCACTAATATAAAAATGCAATAAATAATCACACTCCTTTTAGTTCTGTTTTGGTCTCCAAGAAGTCTTGAGGAAAACATCTGGCACTCTAGGAGTTAACGAGAGCTGTGAGAGTGAATCAAAGCAGCAAAGTTGCAGCCGGAAAACCAAAACAATGAGCTGAGAGGCGACAAAACACTCTGTAGAGCCGAGGGTGTGAGGTGATGATTTTCTGTGGGTTTATCACTATGAGCAACGCCACTGTTAATATACAAATGCTGATCAGAGCAGTTTATCATCAAATGGCCTTTAAATACAGACCTGCCATCACACCTGTGCATTTACATTTTAGTCCAGTACCTTCAGGAGTTTTAGATTCAGTCACAGTAAAGTTTTGCTTTTTGATATAAACCCAAACACAGCCAAACACCACAGCCACACCGAGACACAACCGGCAGCTTTAAGACACCTAAAAGACTTGAAGATTTGACAGGTTAAGAGTTCTGAGATATACAGGGCCCAGTTGAGTGCCTTAAAAACAAACAGCGAGATCCTAAAAATCAATTTTTTGATGCACTGGAGAGCCCAGCACAGGAGAGAGATGGTCTTTTTTGGTGCCAGGAAGAACTTTTGCAGCAGCATTTTCCACAATTAGGTGCAGATGGGACAGCAGTAAAGAGCAGTTAATGGCCAATAAAGGGAGATACAGTAGCCAAGGCAGCAGGAAATTAAGTCATGAATAATGCTATCTATACTGTAGGTTAAAGATTTTAGGTGCCGTCCTCAACTGGAGGAAGTAAGAACTAACTACTGAGTTCATTATGCTTATCAAAGCTGGGACTGCGTCAAACATTAACCCAGATTTTTTTGGCAAATGGCTTGAGCTATTTAATGGTGGTAATGATGGAGTCGGAGAGGCCAGATATGACAAACTCAGACTTGCTCTAATTAAGCTCGTGAAAGAGTCTTTGATGTTTCAGTTCTTTCAGTCAATATTAGAGGTAAATAAACCTCATGAAGTGCCCTAAGTGTATTTTTGTTTTTATCTTTCTACAGATGCATTTTGCATATTAATTTGTATTTTATTTCTCTGTATTCAAACAAAGAAAAAAATAAGAGCTATGAACGCACAATCTCCTCTTGTTTTCTAAGACCCCTACGTTTAGCTTCTTGTTTCCCAAAGCTCAACATTTAACGCGTGTGCTTCCTCGTCCTCCTCATCACCATGATTGAGCATGACATAAACGAGACAAAACAACTCTTTAGGCCCTTCAGGCTTCCACGTGTAGTGCTGAGTGCAAGCGGAGGAAAGCCTCTTTACAGCTGACCACTCGCGCTCTCTGAACGACTTGGGTCCTCGTCGGGCTGTGGCAGTTTTTCCTGCAGAGACAGACTTAGGGCGAAGCTGCTGTGTGTATTTTTGGAAAAGCCCACCACATGTTAGCAGTTGCCTGAGAGACACTTAATACCAGCTGGAGCAGGTCTGAAAACACATACACAACACAGTTTGGTGTTAAATCCTCGCTGATCAGGCTTAATGGAAAACCCTACCCTAAAACACTTTAACAGCAACCAAGCAGTCAGTGGCCGTGTCCCCGGACATCTTTTTTTAACCGTAATGCTGTGTCGTGTTAGCTTCTCTTACTTCTGTAGATATCTGGATAGATGCAGAATATATTATGTCACATTGACCTATTTGCAGCGATTGCTTGAACATTATAAATCACATCAGCAGGAAATGATAAAGAGCACCAAAAAAAACCCCTCTTTCTCCATGGAAAATATATTAACAGCTATTATAGATGCTAAGAGGTAAAAATGGACTCAACAGTGAACTGGGAGGCAAAATAAATAAATCAGGGAGTGTGTCTTTAAGGTACTAAGTTGTTCGGCTGCTTGTTTTGGAAGAGGTGGCTGAGAGGTTAAAGGAGCCTTCCAGGTTGTAACTTCACAGCGTCTAGCGCCAGAGATTTCAGCACTTAACCGATCATGAATTTGTAATGTACTGGCAAGAGTTCATGCCCACAATAACAGAGTACCACTACCAAATTAAAAGCATTATCATATCCATTTTGTGAGTGCAGTGATTAAATGATTGTATGTAGAAAAAAACATGTGACACTGTATTAGATGACTGGAGAGAGCAGCATCTCTACAGTAACAGCAGGTTTTGTACATATATGTTTTATAGTTGGGATATTTATTTTAACCAAAAATGAGACATTTTCTGTCCTGAGAGCAGAAGCACAGTAAACTGGGAATCCCAAACACACTCAAGTCAATAAAGCACATAGGAGGTAAAAAAAATAAATGTTAAAACCCTTAAAATGTAATCAGCTCACTCTCTCTTAAGAGCTGAGGACACAGTGCCCGAGGATATGAGGCTGTCTGGCTTCCTTTCAGTCTCTCCTAAAAATGTACTTCTATCGGAAACCATATCCAGACTTTATCTGAGCTGCCTATTTAATTGATATCTTATTGATTTCATTTCCCATAATTATCTTGATTTTAGTTTTGGCTTTCCTTATTTCTATCTTTTACTTAGATGACATTTTATGACATGTTATTTGTTTTATTCTCCTTGTGTTTTAAATGTGTTTAGTTTTATTGTACAACACTTTATTGCAACTGTGTTTTGAGAGGTGCTATATACTAATACTTAGACTGTTATTCATAGTGTCATTAACATATACTTTGAGGAGACTGGGGGAAGTTGCAACACCTTTTGAATTGTTTCTCTCAGCTGTCCAGAGACTATTTCGACTAGCCCAACCAACCATTTTATATCTTAAATGTACATCTGCTTATTTCCCATAACACACAGGTCATAGTTCAAGCAACACTTAGTGTAACAAGGAGAAATAAGCATAAACCTATGGGCTCAAGGCATAACCACTTCAGTGTATTTTGGCATTAATAATTATTATAGTTAAGTAATGTCATTTATGTTAATCAACTAGCGATGCGCAGGTCAAGCCCCAACCAACAGGACCCAGGTGGGGCAGGTTCGGTTAAGCTCACCAGTAAACGTCACAGGTTCAGGCGGGTCAAGAAGTGACAAAGCAGCGTTCCAAGTAAGTTATTAGTAACTGAAAGAAAGTGCATGCAACAGTCTACCTTCCACCTTCTCTTCCCCTCTCTCTGTCACTTCATTAATTTATAAATTAAGCTAGCTTTAATACATAACTTTGGTGGTTCCAAGGTACACCGTGATATAAAAGTTGACGGTTATCATACTGGGTACATTTGCTTATCTACAACATTGAAGAAAAAAAAAATGCAACTGAACATTGAATCGCCCCATTATTTTAGTTAATTTTAAGGGGAGACTTTTTACACAAATTTCTATTAACAAAATGGTCTCAAGTAGGGCTGTGCGATATGACGATATATATCGTGTGATGAGAGAAAAATGTCTATCGTTTCATATTTCGCTCTATTGTTTATATTGTTGTGACACAAATTACACTTTTTACAGCAATATTTCTGGTCATTTGGAATCACATTGATAAATTACTCTTCTTGGCTTTTTAATTCGCAAAGCTTTTACGGCACTTATAGTAACAAAACAAGTTTATATAACTCCACCGCTGTCTGTCTCTGCTGCGCTGGCTCAGCCCCACAGCACTGACAAAGAGAAACTTTTTATTCATTGGATTAAAATGTGCTATGTCGTGATATGTATCGTTATCGGGATATGAAATGACCTATATTGTGATATGAGATTTTGGTCATATCGCCCAGCCCTAGTCTCAAGATTCAATTACAATAATAAAACGTTTGTTCAACCTTTCCAATTTTCATTCCTTTAAGGGTCACTCTGTCTGATAAAAATTTAAACTCTGTAATACTGTGATAACGTGAAACCGCAACATTTTCTGAAACGGCTATCGAACTGTGAAAATCTCACACAACTGCAACCCTTCCTAGAACGTAACTACACTTTTTTCCATTTTCATATTATTATATTTCCTGGGTAAAGGGTTATGTACTGAACAAAAATGAAAACACAACACGTATTTTTGCTCCCATTTTTTATAGGTTTCATTTAAAGATCTAAGACTTTTTTCTTGCACTCAATAGATTTATTTTTCATAAATTTTGGTTGCAAACTTGTTAAAATCTGTGTTAATGAGCACTTCTCATTTGCTAAGATAATCCATCAACATGACAGGTGCTGGCATCAAGACACTGATTAAACAGCTACACAGGTGTGCCATGGGATGGTCACAATAAAAGGCCACTCTGAAATGTGCAGTTTGATCACACAACACAATGCCACAGATGTCACAAGTTTTGAGGGAGCGTGCCATTGGCATGCTGACTGCAGGAACGTCTGCCAGAGCTGCTGCCTGTGAACTGAATGTTCATTTCACTACCATAACATATCTCTAATGTCATTGCCATTAATTTGGCAGTACATTCAACCTCAGTACATAAAAAAATCTCTAAGAGCTTTAACTTTCACCTGTGAAAAATGGGAGCAAAAACAAAGGTGCTGTGTTTAAATTTTTGATCAGTGTAGTTTGGGAGTGTATTCCCACGAATATACAGTATGTATATTGTATGCTGAAATGCACACTGCTGAAAGGAATTTGTATACAAACATGGATTTTTTTCAGCGAATCCATTATTTACAAAAACACATTGTATCACTTTGTTGTCGCAGGTTTTTAAAGTTAAGTCAACAATTTAACACGCCCGGGCACAAACCCCAGAGCACCTTAAAAGCTCAGGCACAGATGTTTACAAGCTTTCACAGCAGTTTCATGTTCCTACACAGTCTCCATGTTCAGTTTGTGAATAAGTATGTGAGGCTAAAAAGCAGCAGCTCATCAGCTGGCCCGGAGCCCTCAGAGACAGGGCTGAGAGCAAGATTTTGGTATCGTGGCCAAAATCTGCAATGCGGGTCAACTGAGACCCTTGACTCAAGAAAGACATTCTGTCATACACAGAACTGGACAAAAGCAGGAGTTGTAACAGTGTGACAGGAAAATGCTGATCATCTAACAGATTCAGAAGCGAATCTTTGAACCAGTTGGTAACTAAACTCCTCCTCTGGCCTGCAGTAGGGGTGGGTGATATGGCCATAATGCTCTATCATGATACACAGGCTAACAACAAAATGCAGTATTTGTTCTGTAAATTCAATTAAGAAATGGTTTAAAATAGCCATACCGTACTTCAGCACATCTGATTATTTATTCTTTTAAAGATCAATTACGACGGTCGGCCAGCTCACTTAGTGTAAAAGTCCAGCTAAGGCATCCGAGGCACTCTGACTGTAGTTAAAAATCCTTAATTAATACATGGATAACCAACACGTTTCGACTAGAGAGTCTTCATCAGGGTGTAAAATGCATTGGAAACAGGCGTGTAATTTAAACACAGGTCACATGATATTCTGGTATAGCCCTACTAGACAAAAAACTCACACTGAAAATGACACATGCATACTATAAATAATTAACATATTTAGTGACAAGAAATAACATTCAGTGCCAAATAAATAGAAAGGAAACAAGTTAACAACAGCTATATATTATAAAAGACCTGCACATAAAATGGCAGAAACTAAAACAATGTATGCATGACAAGGACCAAAAACAATATGTGTGAATGAACAACAAACTCATAACATGTATAAAGCAGAAATGTGTATAAAGTGCATCACTCATGATAACAGACAAAAGGATTTGACAATAAGGATAAAGTTAAACCTAAGTATTCAAAGGCAGGAAAACCTCATAGGGCTTACGAATGATCACCTCCAGTTATATATGTATAAAAACAAGTCATCTGTGATATTGTGCACTTGAAAGACAATGTATAAAAAACATTCAAGGGTTCAACACAACTAATACTAGTTCGTAAACATGGAACCTGCGTACAAACAAAACAATCAATCAAAAAAACAACTGCCTCACACAAGACAACACTAGATAAAAAACAAAAGACCTAAACAGTAAAACTAAAATTCTTTCAAAATGGAAGCTTTCAGGTTTCTGAGAACAATAATTCAATAATAATAACCTGCAACAATAATAAGTGTTATAGGTTTCTGTATTTGCAACAACGCTCTCCTCCTCCATGTCTGCTAAAATCCTGTTACCTTGATCAGAAGATCACGCAAGAATCACAAGATCACACATGACTCCAGCCCTGATTTGCTACACAGCCTGCCCCGAATACCTCCAGTGACAGAAACGGAATCTCTACCAGTGGACAAATTTCTACCACTGCACAGTATATACTATCATATTGCCCAAAACCTAGCCTGCAGCGAGAGCAAAACTCTGCATGTAAAGAGTTTGGAAGGTGGTGTCAATTTTTCAGCCTTTCCAAAACTAAATAGCACAGGTGTGAATCTGCTCTGCTGCAAACCTGGCCAAACTCATTACCAGAGACCCTGTCATGCTTATCAAACAAATTATTTAGTCCTCATCCTAAAAGCCTCAAAAATAACAAAACAACAATTATAACATGATTAATATAATTGTATTTTGTTGTCCTCTTTGGGAAATTCATTGTTACATTCTGCTGTTATTTTCCTAGTGGAGAGATGTCAGACTGATGGATAGCTGCGGCCCTGAGCAGTAAGGAGTTCAGTTCCTTGCTCAAGGGCACCTCGGCAGCACCCAGAAGGTGAACTGGAACCTTGCCAGCTACCAGTCCTCACTCGTTACCTGGTCCACGCTGGACTTGGACCGTCTACCCTCCAGCTTCCAAGCCAAGTCCCTACGGACTGAGCTACTGCAGCCCGAAATAACACTAGAACTTGGGTGGTATAGCAGCAATCTGACAGCCCCATAAATTATATTTATCTATTAAAGAACATTACTTTCATACAAAAACTCATTTCAGGAGGTCATTTCATTCAAATTGAGGATTTTGTTCAATTATTTATTTATTTGACGAGGTCATAAAATATGACAACCGACATTTGGAACTTCACCAAAATTTCGATAGACGCTTTGAATGTAAATAAAATGACATTCAGCACAGCCCTAACAACAACAGTAACTAAGGAGGGCAGGGCTTAGCCAATGGCCGGTAATCAAAAACTTGAAACATTAGGTGTAATATATAATTTATAGGCCATTAACTGCTGCATGAAGGTATTATTTTGGATTTATTGATGTGGGCGAGCAGTCTGCCGAGCAGAGCCACAGACAGACACTAATGCACATGCAGGATAGTGGGAAGCAACAGCAACATTTTTGGCATGAGACGCTTTTAATGGGCTGCCAACTTACTTGATCCAGGCTAGGCAGGCTCACCTCAAGAAAGTTACTTATAGCTCTGTGCTAGTTTTTTGCTACTCTAAAAAAAAATGCTTCCTAGTATTGCGTTGCAGTAGTGGAATTCACTGCATATGTGGAGATTTTTTTTATGGGAAAAGAGTGCTTTCATTTTTAATATCATTAAATATCTACTTAATTGGGTTTTAATTCTGTAACATCACAATACAAACACGTTAATCATTTTTCTGATTGTCTCCAGTCGGTTGTGAGTCACATGGTTTCTAAGGGCTCAACACAGAAATAGGGAAATTCATAGCACTGCTGAATGTAAATGAAGATGTCATGAATCAGCCGTCCAATCTTTTCTAAGTGGCCATAGTGGGAGCAGTACCATTCAAAATGTTAAAAAAAAAATGAGATGAATTCGCCCTGCTCCATGTCGGCTGGTTCTTATCCTTGGCGTCATCCATTCAAATTTCACTCACTCACATTTCATCTAGTTTTATTTCTTACAAGAGGCATAACTCATCTCTTTAAGATTAGCTTCTAGTTGGGGAAATGAGCCATAAATATCTTTTATGTTGTATTGGTGTGGAGTGCTTCCCCTTTTCCAACTGCTGAATAATTCTTTTCTCCCTCTGTGTGTTTTATTGTACGGCAGAGATGTGCCGCCATTGGCTGTCTTCAGCTCTGTGTACTACTATTTGTCTAACAGATTTAGAACAACAACAGGGTGAGCTTTCTCTTAGAGGGTGTCATAACTTGATATAAAAAAAATAAGATAAATCAACACTTTGAACTAAATAAATAAAACAGTCCGCCAGTGCCTACATTGGTAATTTTGCTTACATGATGACATGATGTCATTTCTCGGAAGTATCTTCAAATGCTTTATATCCCTGAAATCTGTGCAACCTAAAAGCTTAAAGGTCGTGGAGGTCAATCAACCATAATAACTGATAAAAGTATTGAAACTGTGTCATTAAAAGAAATAATACAAATACTGGACATGTCTTTAATCAGATATGACATAATAAAAATATAAACACGAATGATCCACAAGATTTTTAAATGCAGAAAGATAAAGACAATATTTCCCAACGGTCCATAAGTTATTTGAACGATGTACATTATTAAGTTTTTGAGATATCCTCATTTTTGAATGTTCCAGATTTTATAGTATTTTTTATATTTATTCTAGATAAATATACACATGGTTATGCATACAACTATCTTCCACAGCCATTAAGGGGAAATTCCTGTGGATATTCCAGCATAATTATGGTGAAGTACTGTTTGCAATGTAAGATAAGGTAACGTAAGGTAATGACTTCATGATTGGAAAGACAGAAGCCCTAGCTTTCTGCTACAAAAGAATAAATGCTCCAGCTATAATGGTTTTTATTTCAGATCAATATATATCCAGGATTATGCAACAACAATCTCCCAGGGCCATTACAGGGAAATTCCAGGGGAAATTCCAGCATAGTAATACCAGCAAAATACTGCCATTGCACCGCAGTTAGGTGAGGTAACAAGGTAATGACTTGATGACAGGTAAGACAGAAGCCTTCGCTTTCTGCTGAAAAAAAGAAAGAATGCTCTAACTGTTGTGATTTTTATTTCACATTGATATATATCTAGGCTCATGCAAATAACAACCCCCATGGCCATTACAGTACAATACCGGCGTTATTACTGCAAAAATATCACGTCTGCACGGCACATAAGGTAAAGTAGGATAAAGTCATGATGTGATGACAGAGAAGAGGAAGCCTTAGCTTTCTGCTTCAAAAAGAATAAACGCTCCAGCTTCTGATTGTTAATTTGAGTCTGTATAAACAAGATCATGCAAACAGCCATCTCCCACAGCCATTGTGTGAAATATCCAGCATAATTATGACAAAATACTGTGTTTGTACCGCAGTAAGGTAAAGTGACATAAGGTAATGACTTGATGATGGGGAAGACAGAAGCCTTTGCTTTCTCTTGCAAAAAGAATAAAGGCTCCAGCATGTATGTTTTTTTTTTATTTCAGACTGATATATATCCAGGATTATGCAAACAACAACCTCCTGCAGCCATTATGGCAAAATACCCATGTAACTGTAGCAAAATACCATGTTTGCATGGCATGTAAGGTAAGGTAAAATAAGCCCATGACGCCATGACAGGAAAGACACAAGCTTTAGCTTTCTGCTACAAAAAGAATGAATGCTCCAGTTATTATGGTTGTTGTTTTAGATCTGTATAAACACGATCATGTCATGCAAACAACAATCTCCTGCGGCCGTCCACGGGGGGCCGGTTTTTAAAGGGTTAAAGAAATTAAACAAGCCTCTTTGATTTAAAAATAAAATAGTGAAATGTATAAAATGAAATAGTGATGTCTTTTTCTAAGCCTTTACAACATTTGTCACACAGTTCATTCTGTGGCCAGGAGCCCTTCATGTCCACCACCACTCCACTAAATCCTCAGCCCCCTAATCTCCTATAAACACTCCCTGACTGTGGAGCTTCCTTGGCATTGCCAGCATGTGTGTGCCAGCCCCGTATACCCATTAGCACCGTTAAGCCTCTGCTTCTCACCCCGGGCCCCTGCTCCTCACAGCAAAGGTGAGTTTGTGCGATGATTACCTCACGTTGCACTATGGGTGGCGTTAATCCTCAACTCTGGCAAAGAAATGTTTAAAACACAAAGTACTCAACCAGCCCTCTCCACCACAGTCTTGAGTTGCTTGAGGTTTGCATACTGCAGAAATTTCATTAGCTCTGTATCCCTGTAGTTTCATCACTCCCTCCTCCCCTTCATAACCCCTCATCACTTTTTTTTTTTTTTTTTGCTCGTCTTCATTCCCCTGCTTTATTTGCACGTTCTCCCTCCCTAACCTCCTTTCTTCTGTCACCACACACACACAGACACACCATTCTAATTGTTTTCCCTCTCTCAAACAGCAGCCTGTATTCCTGTTAACCACATCATTCCAATCTCTCCATAAATAGGAAAAGTGCAGGTAAACAAAGAAGCAGAGGAGGACGCTGCCAGTGCAATCAGGGAACATTTCTCTCCATTTCTTTCAACTCCCCTTTCTGCCTGTGCTCTGTGCCTCTCATTCTCCCAGTACACTGCAGCTCCTCCTTCCACCTCTCTCATCAGCTGCCCCTCCCTCGTCCCTCTCTGTCTCTGCTAGGTGCAGCATGTATGTGAGCGCGTGTGAGCCAGCAGAGCCGCCTGTGTGTTTACATGTCAGCCTATCAGTGCTGCCGGATTTAGCGCATCTGGAGAGGACGAAGGCATTTCTCAAATGCCCCTCAGACAAGGGATTCTCGTCGCTGCATATATCCCTCTTTCCCATTTGAATCTAGCCTGTCTTGAATCCTGCATCCCTGTCTCCATGCTTTCGGAGGCATTTTGAATTTCCTTGGCAACATGGAGCTGCCTGAATTAGAATTCTCTGCATGACAGTCCTGGTAAGTACTCTGTCTCTATGGTGGGCTTTGAGCGCTGAGGCATTGGATCAGATTTATTATGGTGCAGTGGTGGGGCCAGGGGATCGCCAGGGAGCAAATTAATGTCAGGAATAAAATTGTGTATCGTAGGCAAATGGAAGGGACGGAGAGAGGGAGCATTATTCACTGAGGAGGGCTCCAGATCTTATTTGTGCTTTGTCATCCAGATGGGTTTCATTTTGCTGTGTGCTATGCAATCTGGGGTTGTACTGTGTAGGGATCACACACATACAGTGTACAGTACGTGTGCATGCATCATCTGAATGTTACAGGAAAAAGCTTGGGTATTTTTCATGGTGTATCTTTTAAATGCAGTTATTAGTAAATATTGTGTGTGTGTATGGATGAATGTACCTATGTCCTGCCTCTTTATATCACAGCTGAAGGTGTGAGGCTGAGCAGCAGAGTGCCTGTTTTGTGTTTCTCCCTGAGTGTTTTTGCCAGGGTGGTTGTCACTGCTTCCTAATCTGCCCTCATTAACATTCATGTTCCTTCAAATGCCAGTAAACTCATCTCAACTCACACTTATTCATTCTCAGGAGCCTTTTTGCTCTTGGCTGTTTCCAGTGGGTCTGAGAGATCCTATGCAGGTGCTTGATTTGCCACAGGTTAGATGGATGGGTGGCAGTGGTAGTGATGAGGAGGGTAGGTGAGGGGGAATGATGCCCTATGATTATTTATGCAGGCCAAATAAACGATCTCCCCTTGTTTAATTTCTATTGCCTGTTACATTTGCATCTTTATAATCATGGCTGCAACGCTCCAGCAGGCAGACATCAATGAGGGGACTCTGTTTTTAACAGTGCAGTAACAACCCCTGCAAGCCACAGACCCCTGACAGTCTCTGAGTGAAGGGTCTGCTCTTCACGTCAAGGCTTTATGAGCCAGACGCAGCTCTTAATTGAGGCCCTGTAATCAGGTTATGACACCTGATTGGAATCTTTTTTTTTTTTCCTCCTCCGGTAGTTATTAATGCGTGTCACTGTGTGTGCACGTCTGCCGCTCCAGAGCACTCAAATCAATTCCAACGGACTGAAATGAGCGAGGCATTTTTATGACTGGAATTTCTGATTACATCTGGTGAAGGAATAAGTGGTTAAAACAAACTCACTGTTACTGAGCATACTGCTTCTCAACAGTATACATGCTGTCGGTATCACTTTGTCTCATTGGCATATCTGTAAGTACCCCACTTAGTATTATTATGCATCGCAATTTAATCAACATTGATTTGGTAAAATAATGCAAATATACACTGTATCAAAGTATTTTTGCATTACCACAACACTTAACCTGCATCAAATGATTTTTCTGTCCTTCCCTTTCTTGTCCACAAGCACAAAGTTACAGCGGCTAATGGTGATCTAAATAAGCAAACACAACTCTGACATATTATGACCATATAAAGAGGTGACAAATTTGCAAATGCTACATGTTTACACATTCAGCAGATACGGAGCAACATAAGAATTGGAGTTGTGTTTTCATCCTCCCAACAATCTCAGAACCCATCGACTATCGGTCTGATGATGATTTAGCTTCTGAGGGCCACAGGCAATATTTCTGGGGGTTCCGGTAGCCAACGGATATCCAGGCCTTCCTCCTTCATGTCTTTATTTACAGTCCGGCAACTTGAGATCCACAGGGTTCCCACAAATTTTCATGGAACAAATTTCAAAACTTTTCCATAAAATAAAAAAAGGTTTTGCCCCATTTGACAGTTTTTTTTTTGAACATGTCAGATTCAAACTATTGAAACATAGTTTCAGTTTGCCGGCACACATGAAAAGCGAGAGGGAACATGGGATGAAATTAAAGAAACGTATCTGATAATTAAGAAAAATGTTGTCACACATCGACACATATTAGAACAATGTTACGTCAACAGCTACAGAAAATAAATTTGGCGTTATGTCACATTACATGGAAGGTTATCAATGGAAGATTGTGAAATTCCATGACTTTTCCAGGTTGGCCATGACCTTGGGAACCATGGACCTGAGAATGGAGTTGGAACTGACTGTGCACTAATCTCTACAAACAGATATCTGCATATAAAAGCAGATACATTTTTAAAAGCTAATAAAAAGCCAAGTTGTCTACAGACAATAGCCGATGGGTTCAACTGAATTTCCACTGAACTGATTTTCAGCCAGTTTGTCCGCTTCTGTCAGTCTTCACAGAGACTGTTTGCCAAGGGTGGGAATCACCAGAGGTCCCTCGATATATTATCATGATACTTAGACAATGATACAAAATTATTTCGAGTACTGTGATAACATTTATCGCGATATACTGCAATTAATTACCTTTTGTAAACTGCAAATTAAGGAAAAAATTGGTCAACATGTGTTTTTATCTATTAAAAAAAGTTTGTTCATCTCACTTCAATCATTTTTATTGCAACATGCATCTAGTAGTCTACAAAATTGACTGTATTGTTCTAATAGGCTACCAACAGTTTAATTTGTATTTGCAATGTTAACAATTTACATAATAAAAATATCAATACTCGGCATCCATGTATCGATACAATATTGCGATAAATATAATAAATATCGCAATAATATGCTGTGTCCTTCTTTATCCCCACCTCTACTGTCTACCTGCATGCAACATAAGCCTGCTCAAACATGATTAAGCAACACTACGTTGACCAATAATTGACTACAAACAGAAACCAGAATGCATTCAGTACCAAAACCCTGTCCCACTGCCGACAGATTCTGCATATATATGCAGATATCTACATATGGAGATTATCCTCCTGATAAACATTCACTCTTTTTAGCTCGGCTTTGCTCTTCAAGTCCTGAATGTCTTTCTGTAGTCACAAACTTTGCCTCTATGCCATGTGGTGCTGGGCAGGTAGTGTTCAGTGGGTCTATCAGAGCTATTTTTACTGAAAACAGCTGCCTGCTGAGGCTGGAAACCAGGCTGATGAGACTAAACCAAAACAGTGAGCGAAGAGTCACTACAACACACGGAGGGGAACTGCAGAGTTCATCATTCTCTGTGGGGTCATCGCTATGAGTGAATCCTTTCACATGCAATTTCATCAACAGAGAAAGCTGTTTTTAATGTTTTCCACAACAGAGCACAGTGTGAAATCGTTCTGCATGGTACTAACTATTTTGAGCATTTATAGATGATCCATGTGATCCCTGAGAACCTGTTAAGAAACTAACCTATCGTGTGTTTACTCATTTTCAATTTACACGACAGCTGCTTATGAATGACAAGACACTTTGGGGTGGTCTTAGTTCAAATGCTTATTGTTTACTTGTATGAGGCATATAACTTCCACTGTCCTCCAAGAATGCTCAGTGGCCAACAGCAGTCCATAATATATTTGAATCATCTACAAACAAACACTGAAACAAAGAAACCTTGTGGGGTCTGTAGGATCCAGAGAGGTTTTTACCTATAGGCTGCTTAGAAATGGTGTATACTTGAAAAATAATAAGCACACAGGAGTATGAACTCACTTCACTCAGACATCTCAGGAAAATAAAGCTTAACAGGTTCTCTGCGGGAGCTCATATATTATTTATTACAGGCAAAAATTTGTGCAATCATTTTACTAGCCCTATTAATATAATTATTAATACTAGCAAAATTATTTAGAAAATGTGCACACATGCAATAAAAACTATCGAGCCTATCTTCCAATCCAAACAAAACACAACAGGTAGGCACAATCAAAGCAGTGCTGCTGTTCATGTTTGTTTTTTCTCAAAGGCCTTTGTTCATCGCTGTCATATGCTTAATATTCTGTGTCGTAGCGGTCTACATAACACTGAACAATAGCCAATTTTCTCACAGTAGGATCAAATGGGGATCATCAAAGCCACAGTAATGTGTTTACAGATGGATTTAAGTTTCCTTCCCAGTTCAAATGGAATAATAGTCAAACTGACAAATCACATGTTGGAGGAAGTTACAGTCAGCAATATCTGTGGGAGGCATAAATAAGGATGTTCAAATGAAAGCAGAGTTAACTACATACAGTAGGCTATATGTGAGTAACAATGGCTATGTTTACAAGCACGCTAATATTCCACTATTATTCCAGATATGACAAATATTCTGAATTTGACGAAGGTCATGTAAACAGCATATATTAGATATTCCAAATTAGGACGTTTTCTAAATTTGGCATTTTTTAATTGAAACATGGGATATGCCGGTATATTACAGGTTTCAACAGCGTTCTTTGGACATGTATCAGATTCAGACTATGCCTCTAAATAGGGGTTTTTACCGCAGTTTGCAACACATGGCCTCTTGTGTGTTTATGGTCAGCTCTGTGCATTGTCACAAATAGATTGTAGAGCTGCATGCCCAAAAGAAAAGCCCACATTTCTGGTCGGAGGAAGAAACACAGCAACTTTTAAATGAAAGAAGCTTTTGGATCTGCACAAATGTCACAATGCCAACCTTTTCAAGAAGGTGGCTGAAGGAACTGAGCAAGGAAGGCTGTGTTTGCACAATCTAACATGTCTGCCAGCGGTAGAAAACTTTAAAAAATCCAGGTTTGATGCAAAGACGTTTCACATTTCCACATTGCCATGATAGATGACGTAAGGGCACATTAATCTGAGTATACAGGGCTGCATGTAAATGGTAATATCAGTGGAATATTCATTTTCATTTGCCATGTAAACAGATTAGTAGGAATATTGTCTTTTATGGAATAAGGGCCAAAACCACATTATTTTGTGCGTGTAAACATTGTGATTGATACAGAATGATTAACGCAACCTCCATCAGAGGCTTTTGTGGGCTCTGTTATGGTTGATTTTTCCCATGTAAGATTTTGGCTTCTAATTATAGCCCATTTTATTTACAGCTAAAATTAGGGCACTCCTGCACATAACAGTTCATTTGCAATGCCCCAGAAAGGAGCAATGTATGAAGTGGCCACAAAACATCTAGGATGTTACTATTAAAGCATTCTCTTGAAACAAGATCCATCTGGAATCCAGATGCTGCCACATTATGGGTAACATCAGCCACCTTGAGGAGGAAATGGTGAGCGTGATTGTGGTGAAGAAAGACCACGTGTTTATACAGTGTCGGCTGGATGGCGAAGTGACAGACGGAGGCAGATCTGTCACAGGATACTCAAATTTGCGTTCTACAAATGTATTCAGAAGGTCACAGTCCTGCGGCTCTGCAGCAGCCTTCCTCATTTAAATTTAATAATAACAGCTTTATGCTAAATATGAGACAGTCAGGGGCTGGTAGGATGGAGGACTGAGGTTGCCTCATGCTCGTGCTCCTGACTGGATTCAAGCTCTTGGATAGCAGAGCCTACAATGTGATACATCACAGTGGAAATCTTGGAAGGACTGTCTCTTCCCGTTCATCTGTCATCCCGTCCTTTTGTCTGGCGGGTATTTATAATATAACTGACACCGGTGGTCTGGTTTCTTTCACTTGAAAGAAAGGACATGATGGATTATTGCTCTGCATGTCTGCATTCTCAAAACTGTAAGGACCGGGGCAGTAAGTAATTAAGTCTCTGGAAATCTTTATAACACATTTCTCTAACAACACCAAGGCTGATGCAAAAGACACCAAGACAAAGAACTCAAAGAAAGCAATCCGAGCACACAACTCGGATCAATTGTCTAAGTTTCTTTGCATCACCAAATAAAGCAGAGGCACTCTAACTTCATATGTGTAACGTGGCCGGTGATTATTGCCTGAGTGATTTGGTGCGAAAATCTCTCAAAATCTCCTATTGTGCTCTTCACGAGGCGCCGTAAGAGGCTTGTCTGAGGTAAAATTGCCTTTAGCGTGGCATTTAGCCCTTTCTTTTCAATTCCAGTCCAAAACATCTTATATTCCCTGATGATGAGTCGGGGATAAAGGTTTGTGTAATTTCCAGCTTATCCTACTTGACTTTCAGGACGGATGGGTGTTAATGAAGAAAGGAGCCTCTTTTGTAGTATTACTGTTAGACTTAGTTGAACCAAGAAATAGATCTGCATGGTAATAGTGGATAACAGGTTAAAAATACTGCGAGGTTCATTCGAGGCCCTGTTTTTCCTCCATTTTAATGAGGGATCAGGATCATTTAGCTGCTTTAACATCCCTCATCGTGAATCTGACTGATCTTGTTGATGAGTCCAACAGGATGAAAATATCTCAGCGTCTTTAATTAGATCTTGATATAATAAATAATGTAACATAATGTCGAATAAAAACGTCTTTGGTTGGCAAATTAAAACTCCATTAAGCAATATTTTCCATATTAACACTAAATCAAATGACTGTAAACGGGTTATTAGTACTGCTGATCTCAGAGAATGAACAGCCCAGTCTGCAGCTCTGCGCAGGTTTCAGGCTCTTCCAGTTAATTGTTTTGGTTCACCAGCCCGTCTGGTTGAGTCCCTCTGGCTCTCACCGACCCCCCATATAAAACCGTGGGCAGCTGCTCCCAGCTCAAAAGCTTCTCGCTCAAAAGCTCCCACACACTGATTGTACACTACCTGCCCAGTGTGAAATAGTAGAGTAGGAGCCAGTATCTTGTGTAGAGTCGAGTGCCTGGTAAAGACGGTCGAACGTCGAGGAACCTAAAGAGAGATTTTTATCAGGACTTAAAAGACCACACAAAAGGGCTCAAGTAACAGTGATAACTGGAACATTTCTCACAAGGCCGAGCAAACCGCCCTGAAGAATATAAGTGCAGAGTCCAACGCATTAGTCACAAAAACGTCACAGTACTTAAAGGCTATGGGTTTATTTTTAAGTCTACTTTTTGGATCTCTGGCTCAAAATTACTTTAATGCAGCTTCAAATTTGAAACATAAAATAATAGGGCATTATGGAAGTCCAATCTCACAAAACTTTGAATTTTTGGTTTATGGTCTGTTTTGTTGATACACCTTAAAGGAGCAGTGTGTAGTGGCATTCAGGGGTGAGAATTGGAGATTGCAACCAGCTAAAACTTCTCCCATGCGTCGAGCATTAAGTCCCAGTTAGGATTCCTTCAGTGTTCATTGCTCAGGAGGTTTTTACGGCAGCCAAACTACTTTCAAAGGTCTCTTTCTCACCACAGAAAAAACAGAGTTTCTCCTAATGCTGTTTAGCTCATCACAGATGGGCCACTAGCCCAGCACCTTTGAGTGGGCTCAGCTATTTTCTCTAATAAGTTGAAATACAGAAGTTCAGGAGGTTTTCACCAGGAGCCAAATTATCTGCAGAGGTCTCTTCCTCTCCAAAACAAACTGATTAAAGCAGTTTCTCGCCTCTATCTAGAGCAAGAGCAAGAGCAAGAGCGGTGCAACATGGCGGACTTCTTAAATGAGGACCCGCTCCCTACGTAGATATAAACACCTCATTCTAAGGTTACAAAACACAAAAATTCTTATTTTCAGCTGATTGTACACTAAAGAAAACATACTTATTATTTCATATTCCATTTCTGCCAATATATCCCCCTAAATCCTACAAACTGACTGAACCTTTAATCATAAATAGATCCCTATGCTTCTAAATCCACCCCTCGAGTGGAGTCATGCAAATCCTGACTCTCAATATCAGCCCCATCCTGATCTGACCCTTTTAAGGAATATCATTTAAGTTTAATCAAGCATATTTTCAATTACCAAATACAAAATAAGTGATCTTAATCTCATGATGAACCTATATTTAATATTTAACATAATCCAACCACTGAAATCCAATAATAATGGTTACACATTGTAACAACACATCTATGAACACAGCTGGAGTTTTCTGATGAACATAGGTCAATCCTCAGCCAGTCAGGATGAGCCATTTCCCTACGAGTGATGTTGTGATCATTATTTTTAGATCGGCAGAAACAAGTCACCTAAAACTCCGGGTCAACAGCTCTAAAAATGATCTCTGTCAAGACAGATGCTTATTGTTACATTGACATACATTCAACGAACAATAAAGACAGAGAACTCAGATGCAGTCAGAGTTCTGCGTGTAGTAAAAAGCTTTTATTCAAGCAAGGCTGACACCCACGTTTCAGCAGGAGTCGTCTTCAGGGCGTGATACGTAGGTGTCAGCTCAACTCGGAGTGCTTAGGATTTCCCCTTTGTTTGTTTTTTACATGCCTCGAGCCCTCAACTCCAAACACCAACTTTGTTTGCTGAGTGAGATTGTTTTTAATGATTTTTTTTCTCTTGAAACAAAAGGTTTTGATAGCGCTCCAGTTGCTCGTTTCCATGCTAACATACTTTATTGATTGTTCTCAAAAGACAAAGATCGTAAGGATTAGACATTTTAAAATTTATGGATTATGAGTCTTTGTCTGCATTCATGGCAGAGGGTCCTGTGACCTGTTTATGTGTGATTGTGGCACACTGACAATTTCTAAACTTTGAGAATGCACACAGCGTGAGGTGCGGACCAATCAGAGCATAAAGGCACGTCCATAAAAACTAAAAACACATCACACCACGATGACGCACATATGATGTACTGGGGAAGAACTGTGACAAGTTTTACTTTTGTTGTGGCATGTGGAACCGAAGTTGTCTTTGCTGCACCTGTGAGCAATGCAACAAAGACTACCAAGTCTTGTGTTGCCTTTCTTGTTGCTGGAGTGATGTGAATTTTTTTTTTGGTCTTGTTTTTTTGCAGTGTTTTAGGGTTTTTGTCTAGCACTGTGGTACTGGGTGTCTCTTTATGCTTGTTTCTGCGGTGAGCCACATCACTTCTTTTATCTCATGTTGTATTATTCTAGGGAATAATAAGGGGTCTTTTTCACAGCAGACTTTTTGATTTGTTGTCATAGGAAAAGCTGTTGTTACTAATCTCATAAACAATGGATGCAAAATAGTAGGATCCTAAAACCAAAGCACCTAAATGGATTTCAGCCATCATTATTTTAAACCATGTGCTTTTCCTACTGTGATATGTCAAAATGTCTTCTGTGAAAAACACCTGATAATTTAAAATACTGGAGCGAGTTGACCTGGGCACTTATCATGAGAAGTGTTATTGCAGCCAATGATGAACTGCCGCTCATCAGGTCATGATAAGGTGACTGTGCGACATATTAAAAAGGATCCATATAATTATTTTAGATGCACTGACAAAGATGGAGGATCAAAGATGATTAGTCTCGTCCGCTGACTACACAGGAGATGACAGACACCTTCTGATCTCCAAGCTGGTTATTTCCAGATCAGTAGTGTAGAGGATGAACATGTCAGAAAGATGCAATTCTTACAGACTTGCTATTGGCCAGCACCCTTGGGGTGCCTTTGAACATAGCACCCATCCTGTTGGAGGTGCATACACAGTCTGTAATCTTAACCTGAGGGGGTATGCCCTGACAGGAGCAGAGCATGAACAATTCATTTCCAAAACCACGTATGCAGCAAGGTGAGCAGTGAAATGGGTTGCAGCACTCACTGTTAAAAGCTCGCTTTAGTTATTGCTTTATTGTGCGAGAAATACCACACAGAGAAAATACCCCCTTTTATGTGTAGTTATAAATGAAAAACAGCCTTTCACGTGATGGCACAAATAGTTTGGGTTTTTCTTATCTCTGCTGGGTGTTAGCTTGAAGGGGATCATACATTTGGTTGTGTTTGCGCGTTGTGTTTGTGCATCTGTCTGTCCACAGCTAATTTCACAAACTACTGGAACAATCAGCCTAATATTTTGTGTGTTTATTTATGATTTTATTCTCAAGGACTTCTCAAGGTTACAGCAATTCAAATTTGTTGAAAGACATGTTTAATGACTGTTTTACATGCCACTGACTGCTGACTCCTCACTTCTCTTAACCAGCCAGTAGGGATGACAAGTCCTCAATGAGATGACGCAGTAAAAGCTAAGCACAAAATGCATTATCAAATTGGCTCAGTTAGAAACAACAAGGCTTAACTAGTCTGAGCAGGCCACATTCTTAACTTTTGTTGTGGTCAAAAAACTGACAGGGCTTGGCAATATCGAGGAAATCAAATATCATGATATCTTTGACCAAGTACCTCAATATAGATATTGCGACAATATTGTGGGGTTGACAATTGGTGCTTTTACAGAGAACATTAGTAATGTGGATATAATAAAGTAGACAAACAATAGACCAGCTAGAACAGTCTGATAAGTTCAGAAAATGAATGAAAGTTTACTGTAATGCTGCCTTTAAAACCAGGAAAAGACAACACTATTAATATATTAGAAATCTAAGATTATATCTAATCTCATATCACACTATCAATATAATATTGATATATTGCCCAAGCCCCATCCATAAAAGCTTGGTCTCGGAACCGAGCATCTGCAGATTAATTCCATACAACCTCCACCATACAACATGAATAAATCAGGAGGGACAATTTCCATCGTAGTTGCACCACAAGCGTTGTCTGGAGTGGCCAGGCTTAGCTTCAGCAGCCATGCTGCAGCCAGGATGCAGTCGCCTGGTGGAGGTCTTCTGAGTGCACTTTAATACTGACATCTTGGATTAAATAAGTATTACATTACAATAAAAGCAGCCAACCTGCTTGACCACCTTTCACAACATACCAGCCATGACTCGTGACAACTGGATGAATGCTGTGTTGGTCAGAGTGCAGTAGAGGTACTTTGAACCAGGCAGAGTCAAATAGACAGCCTAATGGAGACTGTTCTTTTCAGTTCCATTAACCACAGTAATGTTGAGGTGGTGAACAGGCTTCTATGATCAACTACTCCATGTCCGCTGGCATCCTCAAGACCATTAATCTACAGCGTCAGCTGTCAAACTGAAAGCTACCCAGCATGAATGCCAAAGGTTCAGTATGTGCCTGAAATTGTTGGATAAACACCCTTTAGACTTTATGTTTGGTTTGTTTATCTACTCGCGGACCTCTGCTCTAGATCACCTTACGATTCTCCAAAACCAGCACTAACTGTCTGGTTAATTCTCATGTTTTTATGTCCGTGCAATTGTTTGGAGAATGCAAAAAGATTTTGAGGTAAATCATTGTAAATCCTCAGCTCCTCTCCCTACATTCTTTTGTGCCAACACAACGTTACATACAATATTATGATTCTGTGGTCATAATTGTTTCCACAGTCACACAGAGCTCTGCAGGCGCACACCTCCCCACCTCTTAAGCGTCCGTGAACTGCTTCTCAAACAGCCCGAAAAATCATTATGCAAAAACACTGCAGGAAACTAGTTTTAATGAAAAAATGCTTTGAATACTGGTGTAAATCTTTTGGATTCAGTGCAATTGTTTGGCTTCTGAACACTTATTATGCTGGATTATGGGGCATGAGGCTTTTTTAGTAGGTTTGTTTTGAAGTAGGCTTTCAGAGAACCACAGCATGGGAATTCATTGTCCGTTATGAAGACATACAAACTGACGCAGGCAATTAAATACCGTCTAACATTTTCATTTCTGCATGAACCAGTCCTTCAAAAAGAGGCTTCTGTGCATTTCCGTGTCCTCCACAGTGATCACTATAATTATCCGGACTCCTCTAATCTCTCTTGACACCATCTCCTTCCATGATAAGTATGGGTGTGGGTATGTTGTGTGCAGTAACTTCTGAGGCAAAATGTGTATGCCTTTGTGGCTGAGAGCCCAGCGAGCTAGAGGATACTGCTGTCAAGAAAAGAAAGATCGGGAGTTTGCTGACCCCATGCAGGTGTGTTTCTGCATCTCAACAGGAGTAGTTCCCATGCATGCACTGAACCATTTTGTCTTTCTCTAAGCATTTGATCCTGGCATGGTGGAGCATCAGGCCATGCAGTGTCTTTTTAGGTTTACAGGGGTTGTTAGCTTTATCTTAGGCTTCCATGGAGAGTTTGTTTTCATGGGATTCCTTATATCTGACTGCTCAATCCTCTAGAGGATGTAGATTAGCAGGCAATACAGTTCTTAAGTGTCCAGGTTTACCCTGCAAGTATTAAATGTAATATAATCATTATTGCAGGTCATTGCATATCTGTTGTAGCATTACTGTTGGCATGTTAAGCAGTTGCATGCCTAGATCTGCGCACACTAGAGATTTAGCTTTAATTTAAATATCTTCGTGCCAATTATAATGCGATGAATTCAAGAATAGATTTAAACAACTAATTTTAATTTACAAAGTAAATTAAACGATATATGATGAAACCTTTTGTGCAGTCGGCACTAAAAACACAGAAAATGTTTGCTGTTTAGATATTAAATATTGCAGTGCAGTCTCATAAAAGAGTGAGACTCTAGAGACTTGTCCACTGTGATCTCCCACAAACATTGTCACTTCTCTGCAGCCCAAAATGTTTTCTTGTTTGTTTGCTATTTGACTTTTAAATGTTTGCTTTAAAGTTTGTCAGCCGAACACAAACACACCAGTGAAAGCAATCTCCATCTCTTAAATCCTATACATATTTACTTGTTACTTTGTAGCTCCCTTTTCCGTTTCATCCTTGCTTTTCTCTAAACAGTCACGGCATAATGAAAGTTGTTGGAGAAATGTTTGCCACTCAACATCAAGCTATGTTTAAGAGAGATGCTAATGAGCACACTGCTCATGACTGTAATGAAGAAAACTGAAGCTAGAAGTCGTCCAGAGATTGCAATCATTTATCAGCAGCTGTCATTAACAGAAATAAAACATAAGATAAGACTTAATTGAGAAGAAATTGATCCCCGGGGGGAAATTCAGAAAAGCATCACTGACTGAGACATATCCAAGATGTACAAGATAAATTATGGATTGCATATGTTTGACTGTCTTAAGAAGATTGTAATTTTAATACATACTGTAAACTAGGGCTGGGCGATACGGAGAAAATCAAATATGATAGTAAATTTACCAAACACCTTGATATTGACTTTGATATTGATTGCCACTATATTGTAGGGTTGCCTATTGGTGCTTTCACAAAATATTTTAGTAAGAGTTTTGATGAATAATTATCAGTAATGTGGTTAAAATGGCCACGTAGGTAAAGCCAAATAATAGAACAGCTAAACTGACAACAAAAAACAAGTGGCAATGGAGGTGGACTATTGTGTCGCCTCACGTTGCCTGTCTCGATCAAAAAGTTGCACTTGAACACACCAGAAATACTACAGCCAACAGCCAACTAGCATATGTTCTGAACCTGCCTGAGAGGAGACAATTCTCCATAGCAGCAGGCGGCAGTAGTTTATTCATCATTCAAAAAGGGAAATTGGAAGACCGACACAGCAGATTTAAGATGCAAGTTAGCCAATTAGCACATTACCAAAACAACTGGATGTTTACAGAACAAAAATTTATCATGTGCTAGTGAACAATATCACAAACAATTATGATCCATGTCTGCTCAATAGCTCAAAGACTAATAAATAATCTAACCTAATAAAACAGGTCTGTTTCGCACTCTTGACATTAGCCATTTGTTTCCTTTTCTCACTTCCATTTCTCTTCGTGTGCACTGAGCTAAACTGCTAAACAAAGTGGTTTCACTCACTGCGTGCTCTGCCTGATCGAACACCAATTTAACATGCTGATGCCGCTCAAATATAGCCGACAAAGTCTGACAGCGCCAGAGGTGCAGGATACACCACAAAACCTAGGGTTACTGACACTCACAGACGGCCCGACATTGGGAACTGCCCATTGGTCCGACAGCCCATTGGTCCGACCATATTAAACCCATTGTTCCGAAGTCCGTTCCAAAATCATCATGATGCCCTGTGGTTAAGGTCTGGTTAGGTTTAAGCACAAAAACCACTTGGTTAGGGTCAGGAAAAGATCATGGTGTGGGTTAAAATGAAAAAGAAAGTGACAAACACATAAGCCGTGAGCCTGCTCCGCCTCAAGCCTTTCCCAGCTGACCCAGAGCCGGTCGCGGCACACCATATGCCCGCCGCGAGCCGTTCAGCACTGCGGACAGTCAGACTAATGGGATGTCGAACCAATGGGCTGTCGGACCAATGACATGGACCCCCAACATTGACGCACGGCCAGCCGTCGGCTTGGTGCGTCAAGGCCATTAAACCAGAAAAAAGACAACACTTAAAACATAACAATATTATTTGAATGCATCGTTTTTCTACCACAACCCCAAAAATCCCAAATAGCCCAATAAGTAAGGAACAGTAATGCAACATAACTGATTATACATTAACAATAATTCTTAAATATTCTCAGACAAGGACATTTTAACTTAGTAACAGACCTAGTTTTGTGACTCCGACAGTTTGACCACCTGTGAACAGCTTACAGACTCACAAGCATCTGGAATAGTTTCAAAAATCTACAAAGATGACCCTTAAAAAGTGGAGTGCCAGATATACCAATGATGCCAAAGGACAATGGCATATCACATATCTACAACCAGCTTGGCCAAGTGGCTAACTGTCGCACTATTGTAGATACAATGACTGAACTTTCTTAAATAATGTCCTCTCATCTACCACTCCAAAACTAAACTTCAAAGCCCCAGAACTGGTACTCAAGACAGCCCTCCTATAAACTGATAACTTTGTCCACAAAGACATCACAGCTTCTTTCCCAAAAATTCAATGCTCACGTGTACAGGGTTGTGACAAGGAAACGTAGGACCTTTATGAAAAAGGACTTTAACTCTGATGTAATTTAATCACATTTACAATCGCTGAAACAAGACTTGGTCATATGATTGATTTTCAGCATTTGTCAGCTATGAAAAGAAAAAAGACAAATCATCTGTGCCCAAACTGAAAGCTGAATTATTTACTCTATCAAGGGAAACACTCTCAGAACTCAAGCAGCACTGATGATTCATGACAGCGGTCACAAGTTGAAACTATCCAACAGGGAAATAATAGACAAATACAGAGTACAGGCAACTGAAAAATAATGCTAATTGGTTTGCAACTAATGTCAGAGCTTTGTATTTGCACCTATGATGTGTTTCAGAGTTGAAGGCATTTTTCATGGCCTACTTATGTTTTTTTTTGTCTCCTGTATATTTTAAAGGTTTAATAATCTTTATCATTAAACGGCCCAGTTGCCTTTTTAATGTAAATATCCCAACAGTCCTTCAAACATTATGCTGCACAACAACCGTACTTAACAATAACTAAAAACAACCCAAGGGCATTCATGCACCGATGCGTAAAGCTCATTTGTCTGCATGCTCCTTGCAGAAACTCAGTGACCCATTAGCAGTGCACACCTCTCTTCAGTTTGCCCTGTATCAAACCACATGGCACCACAAGAGAAGAGATGCCGAGATTCAAGGCAACAAGAGACTAATGGTAAGCCGAGACATGCTTTTGAAAGAGGACTATGACAGGGTGAGAGGTCCGCAGAGAAAATGCAAGCAGTCACAGAGGGGCAGGAGAGAAAAGGCTTGCCCAGTCATATTCCTCCCCTGCACAATACCATCAAAAAGAGAAATAGTAAGAATCAGGGTGGGGACAGAAAATATGTGGAGTGATGGATCAAGGACTAAAATTCAATTTTTTTTTTCCTTGGAAAGACGACTTTAAACCCTGCTCTGAACATGTAAAGAGTAAAAGCAGTGTATGTAAAGACAGTAAATGAGAGGTTATTTGCCAGAGTCTCTTTATTTTAAGCTCAAGGTCAAAACAAAATGGTCATACAGCGAGCAGATCTGAGCTGTAAGGCCAGACTACACAGATAGTACCCCTGCCCTTACTACACTCTGAATCATAAATCATGCATGATACTCTGGTAAGAAAATCACCACTGCATTTGCATTTGCTTGTTTTCGATTAGCAAGGACATCAGTGAGCCTCATCTTCATTCATATGCCTGACTTGACAAGACAAAAATCTCATTCTGTGTCAAACAGATGAACATGTCAGCCGTTTTCTCCATTGACTATCTTAGTAGGGTTTCATTTTACTCGAAGGTTTAGCATCTGTCACAGAGGATCAAAGTAAAACGTGTGCTTGTCTGTTTTAGAAAACATTTCACCATCCCACTGGATGAGGCTACATGCTATCCATTTGTAGTTTTCACGTAATTAGTGGAAGATGGAACAGAGTGGGAGGGTCACAAAGGCGCCACTGATCGACACTTAAGCTTTCATTCTGACAGTCTGCTTTTCACAATGCTCTATACACACTGGACTGATGCCCGATGTGTCTGACATGTGCAGCAGAAATTAACAGTTCTGGAGGAAGCGAAAACGGAAGCTGCAATTACTGTTCCATTGCAGCTACTCAGACCACAATCCAGGCTGCTTCAGTCCCATGACTTTAATTCAGTGAGAGTGATGTTTAATTTGTGTTGGTGCAATAAAAGCAGAATGAGTCTAATCTTCACTATCAAGCTTAATATTTTTTTAACACCATGACAGCGTGGTAGACAGGCAGAGAGGTTCTAAAAAGCACTACACCAACCATTTGAAGCGCTCTTACAAAAACACTCCTCTGGTGAATGAGCTACAGACAGAACACACAGTGCCTATTCAGCTCCCACGTATGACAACATGATGAATATTCGGACGTAGACTGTATTATATTCCCATAATGGAATTTCCTATTTGAAAAATAAAAGAAACATTTCTTCACATCACTGATTTATGTTAAATAAATTCAAACATTTAATTTCCCTAATGTAAAGCAATCTATACCACTCAGCCACAACATTAAAACTACTGACAGATGGAGTGAACAAGATTGATAATCTTGTTACAATGCGATGCTCAGCTTGGAAACCTCGGGTCCTGGCATTCATGTGGATGCCTCTTATCGTGCAGCACCCACCCAAACACCCCTCCTCACGGCAACAGCACTCCCTAATGGGCCATGCCACACTGCAAAAACTACTCCGTAATGGCCCAAGGAATGTGATAAAGAGCTCAAGGTATCAACCTGAGCTCCAAATTCCCCAGATCCCAATACTGTCGAGCATCCATGGGAGGTGGCAGAACCCCACCTCACAACCCACAGGACTCAACAGATCCATTGCCAACACCCTGGTGCCAGACACCACAGGACACCACTAGAGGTCCTGTGTCCGTGCCTTGACAGGGTAGAGGCCCCACTGTGGACTGGACTTATGGACCTATGGGGTACTGGCACCTCCCGCAGATGCTCAATCGGATTTGGATCTAGGGAAACTGGAGGCTAGGTTGACATCTTGGGCTCTTCGTCACATTCCTCTGGCCATTCCTGAGCAGTTTTTTGCAGTGTGGCATGGTGCATTGTCTTGCTGGTGGGGGGCACTGCCATGGGGGACTGCTGTTGCCACAATAGGGGTTACTTGGACTTTAACAGTGTTTGGGTGGGTGTTGTATGTCAGGTGGCATCCACATAAATCTTAAAATCCAAGGTTTCCCAGCAGAAAACTGCACTGTAACGAGATGATCAATGTTATTCACTTCACCCGTCAGTGGTCTGATGTTTTGGCTGATCGATGTTTAATACTTGGCTATCACATTACTCTAATGTTTGGCTTAATTTTTCAGATTCTTTTCGGCTCAGATAAAATGCCAAAAGAAAAACAAATCACAGTGTAATTTCTCTTACTTTGCATGAGGCTCTTTTAAGAGTGTGTCCCACAGACATAGCTGCGACTTAAATCGCATGATTGATGTGAGAAGTAGAGCTTGAAGGTTTTAGCAAGTTAAAGTTCCCCTGAGTCAAAATCAAATAGGGGTTTAAAGTCCTCTGACAATCTCCCTCTTTCCATTTATCACCGCTTGGCCACAATCTCTGTTTTATATCACTGCAAGGTCAACAGCTCAGCAGTGGCATGGGATGTGTTAAGTTTGCAAATATTTCAGGGAGCCATTTGAAGATATACCATGGAATTTTTTGGCTGCTAATTAAAAACCATTTGTGCTAGCGAAGGCAACGTGTCACTGATATTGGCAGTAATTGTTTTTCAGCATGCTCAGAAGTCAAAAGCGCAGCAGGGTGGTTATACTGTGTGACCAAGCCCTTCTATTGATTGGCTGATTTCATTACTTGTGAGGAAAGTCACAATAATGGAATTTTATGCAAGGAAAGAGGGAAGGGGGCTTATATCTTTGTAAAGGTGTGCAGATAAAAGCGCAATTGTGATTTCCACTGACTTTGCAAAAGTTCTGAAAATAGGTTTTTCAAAGGGTTTCATGATGTAAGAAATGTATTCAGCTCATACTGTTAAGAAAGGAGCCAAAATGGGCTTGAGACTTGGGAGGACTCATTAGTTTTAGAAAATGGTGTATTGTCATGGAAATTGTGAATTGCAAAACAATAGTTCATTAAACTGTTTTGGTATGTTATGAAACATGAAAGCATTTCTAGGATATTTCAGATCTTTTTATGATATCTAAGGAAAGTATTTTAAGGAAACAATTACTAAACACTGAAAATAAAATGTGTTATTGTTATTCTTATACATTTTGACAGCCATATCCAGCTGGATCTGTCTGAAAATGAAAACCTTATTAGTCAAAAGACAGAGCTTTTGCTTCCTGAAAGCTGTTTCATTTTATGTCGTCAGTTGGAATTATGACACGTGATAGTTATTCAAGCATTCATTCATCTCAAAACATGATATCCGGCTGAATGGAATCCTGATTTGGTGTATTTTCTTTCTCTTAAAAACTAATGACATGAGGCCTATTCACACGGGACTAGTAATACCTGGGGACCTCTAGCAACTTTTTGTAATCCTGTGCAAATCTGCCATTTCCGTGAATTGTCACAAAAAAATTTCATTGCAATTTGACTACCACAATTTGCCAAAAAAAAAAGGCCTTTGTAAATATTAGTCCTTTGCGAATTGGCATCTCTGTGATTTTATGACGTTTTTAGGTGGTCTGATTTCTCTGCGCTTCTTTTCTGCCTCTTTCCAGGTTGAGAATTGTGGAGGCTGTGTTGGCAAATATGAATGAATGTTTTGACAGCATTTTGGGCGCAGAAGGCTCATGTCACTGCACAGAATGGAGACCCGTTCACTGAAAGAGAAAGCTCGAACCCAGAAAAGCAAAATCTGTGATAAATGACATAAGATAATGTGTGGCAGGATTGGCTCTGTTTGTTTCACTAACATGTAAAAGAAAAAGGCGGTTAACATTGTACATCACCACTGGCGGTGCACTGTAGTGTTTGTGTTGTGTGAAGTGGAGTGGAGTTGTAAATGACTGTGTGCATCATGTCCAGGGGATAATGTCAGTAAATCACTCATTCTTGAGAACTGGGATATAACCTTACTTACTTGTGGTTTCGATTTTTAATCTAAGGTAGTAAGATCTGACTGATTTGTAGTCTTAGGGAGCTGAATGGGCATTTTATTTTAAACCATAATAAGAATTCTTATTTAGTTTCAATTTAGGAGGGCTATGGCATTGACATGTTATGGTTGAGACACACCTGAGAGCAATTACTATTCAATGGATTTATCAAAAAATAGAAAGCTTACCAGCACCTGAGCAGCATTCCTGCCTTTCTGGAAACCAGGGAGTGGGACAGGAGTCCTTGGGATATAGCTTCCACGTTTTATGCCCAATAAGATTATGTTTTTCATAGAAATCTGATTGGAGTTGACAAAAAACTGGGACACATCCTTAAAGGGGCAACATTTTCACAAAAACGTTTAAAAAAATTTAAAGGCGCTGTATGTAAGAATGTGGCCAAAAGGGTTACTGCACTCAAATTCAAAATACTGCCCCGAGTCTTGTCTGACCCCCCCTCCCCTACAGATTTGAGGTTGCTGGACAGCGGCACGCTGGAGACTGATTTGTTTGCCCACGGGCGGCTGCCGTGGCAGGGCTGCGTCGCTGCGTCCTTGATCTTCGGTTTTCCAGCAGACCGTTCGAGCAAGTCCGGCTTCTCTGCTGCTAACGCTGCTGCCGGGATACAGCTGAGGAGAAGCCGGCTGCTCATGCTGGGACACTGCTAATGCTGCTTGCCGTGCTGCTGTAGCTCAGTCGTAACTGTAATTGATGCTGAGACTCTACTGACTGCGTGACTGGTAGACGGCGGTGGGTGGCGCAACAGGCCAAAACACAAATTCAAAACATAAACATGATTTGCAGACCGCAAAAAATTTTTTTAGATGCAAATATTCTGGCCGTACTATTGTTGTCAGTGAGATCAGTATGTTATATGAACATTATTCCTTAGTCTCTGTGACATATTAGGATGATTTTACGACTATTTGCTTTAGATTTCTTACATATAGCTCCTTTAAAGCAAAGATGGCTATAGCAGATTTTTTTACACTAATGTTGTCAATGTGTACTGTTAGTTTTAAATTTTAAAGGCCTTTAACTGATTTTTTAATTGAAGTTGTGAATTCTTGCCTGGGGCAAGGGTGATTTCTGGCACAGAGCAAGTTCAGAACTTAAAAAAATTAAAACTGGTCAAAACCTTTCTTGCATACAATTCCTTTAAAAGTAACATTTCACCCCAGAAATGAAATTAGTGTGTTGGTTAGTTATAATTTTGGGGTTTTCTTGGTGGGACATGATTTGTCCCAATTCTCAAGAATGGGTAAAATACAGATGTCACTTTTCCTGTGCGAATGCGGCCCATAAAACACAGATGTGATGTCTAAAGATGTGTTGTGATGTCTAAATCACCTGAGGTCCCCTGGTTTTACTAGTCCCCTACAAACAGGGCTTTAGCTATAATTTTCAAAACTTTTCTTTTTCTATCTTCTTTACCAACTCCTCTTTTTCCTTGTCTACACAGGTAAGCAGTAGGATGGTGTCTGGGGAGGCAGGAGGGCACAGCTACTTGGTGGCATGCTGGCAGCCCATCCTGATCCTCATGCTGGGCACCGTCCTCTCTGGCTCCACCACCGGTTGCCCCTCCCGATGCGACTGCAACGGTCAGGAGCGTTCAGTTGTGTGCCATCGACGGAGACTTGCAGCTCTTCCCGAGGGCATACCTACTGAAACAAGGCTGCTAGACCTAAGCAAGAACCGTCTGAAAACTCTTGGGCCTGAGGAGTTCATTAATTACCCTCAGCTGGAGGAGTTGCAACTCAACGAAAACACAATTTCATCCATCGAGCCTGGGGCTTTTGGCAACCTTATGAATCTTCGAACTCTAGGTTTGCGCAACAACCAGCTGAAGCTCATTCAGCTGGGGGTGTTCACAGGCCTGACCAATCTCACCCAGCTGGATATTAGTGAGAACAAAATTGTCATTCTGCTTGACTACATGTTCCAGGAGCTGTACAACCTGAGGGCTCTGGAGGTTGGCGACAATGACCTAGTATTCATCTCACCCCGATCATTTCATGGCCTCAGCAACCTTGAAAGCCTCAACATTGAGGGATGCAATCTGGCCTCAGTGCCCACTGATGCCCTTAGCCATCTGCATAACCTGTTGTCACTTCGATTACGCTATCTCAATGTCACTGTCATAAGGGATTACTCCTTTAAGAGGCTGTATCGGCTCAGAGTGCTGGAGATTTCTCAAATGCCTGCCCTGGATACCATGACGCCAAAATGCTTATTTGGACTCAACCTCACATCATTGTCCGTCACAAACTGTAATCTTACTGTCATCCCCTACCAAGCCATCAGTCACCTAAGATATCTGCGGTTTTTGAATCTGTCTTTTAATCCTATTCATACAGTGGAAGGGAACCAACTGTTCAATCTACAGAAGCTCCAGGCTTTTCATTTGGCTGGTGGGAGATTAACTGCCATTGAGCCCTACTCTTTCCGAGGACTCAACCACCTCCGTGTCCTCAATGTATCCAGCAATAGCTTGAACACCCTGGAGGAGTCTGTCTTTCACTCAGTGGGGAACCTGGAGACTCTGGCTTTATATGACAACCCATTGGCCTGCGACTGCCGCTTGCTGTGGGTCTTCCGTCGGAGGTGGAGGCTCAACTTTAACAGACAACAGCCCATGTGTGCTTCGCCTGAGGTAGTTCAAGGAAAAGAGTTCAAGGACTTCCCAGACATCCTTCCTTCTGACTATTTCATCTGCCAGAAATCAAAGATCACGGATTATAAGGTTCAAGAAAGCCATGTAGATGAAGGAACTACGGTTCATTTCGCTTGCCATGCTGAGGGTGATCCGGCCCCTGTGATAATGTGGCTATCCCCCAAGAAGGAATACATCACGACCAAAACTGCTGGGTCAAGACTTTCTGTGTCTCATGATGGCACACTGGAGGTGCGTTACGCCCAAATCCAAGACAACGGCACTTACTTGTGCATTGCAAGCAATGCAGCGGGCAATGACACCAAAGCTGCTCACCTTTTTGTGCATAGCTACTCCCCCAATTGGCCCCACCAACCAAACAAGACATTTGCCTTCATTTCCAACCAGCCCAGCGATGAAGGTGCTAATGTCACTCGGGCCACAGTTCCATTTCCATTTGATGTAAAGACACTTATCATTGCAACCACCATGGGATTTATCTCTTTCCTCGGAGTTGTCCTCTTCTGTCTTGTAATATTATTCCTCTGGAGTCGAGGGAAAGACAATACTAAGTCGAGTATAGAGGTTGAATATGTGCCACGTAAAGAGGAACAAGAGGAGGCCAGTCCGACCGAGGCACCCATACAATTCAACATGAAAATCATGTGAACCTCGAATGGAGGCCATGTAAGCTTACAAACTGCAGTCGGGATGCATACTATCTTTGCTTCAAATATGTACTCAGTTTATGAGCGATAGAAATTGCACAGCAGCAAACGCATCTTGACACTATACCCTCGACTTTTTTGTTTGTTTTTTTACTTCAGGGACTGAATCTTTAAAAGCAAATGTTCAATTTAAAATATTCAAATTTCTGTAAATTTGTATTGGCAATACTCAAATCAGTATGTTAACATGCACTCAACCACCCGATTACTGTGTGTAACAAAATTGAGGTAACAGTTTGAATGAAGCACATGGATGGATTTCCATAAATAAAAGTTTACATGATAGATGGGTAACATTTAAGAAGGATGTGGAGATTAGTCTACAGGTATAATCTTTCTATCAGCACAAAATAAAAGAAAGATCTTGTTAGGATCTTGTTGCTGTCGTTTGCTTTGATGGATGTACAAAGCACAAAAACCCATTATTAGGACCCAAGTTCTGTTGCTTGAAATGCTAACTTGAAAGCATTTTCTTTGTTCCATATTGCCCCATCACAAGCAATTGACAAGAAAGACATGAGTGTTTGTGGTATTTTTAGATAAATAGAAGAAAAAAGACAGAAAATATAGTTGTATTTTGAGAGGATAAAGATGTACTTTCAAGAAAGAAGTCATGGAATTACGAAGATAAACTTTTAAACGTGATGATCTGAAAAAGGAAAATAACAGTATTACAAGGCTGCAGCAGTAGTTTTCAGAGCAAGGTTATAATGTTAAGAGAGAGAGAGTTGTAACATTATCAGAAAATGTCATGTTTTAAAAAACATTTTGGGAGTCCAATTCTCTGAAAGTGAAATCTCAGTATTAAGAGTCAGTTGGCAGATTAGACACAGATGAGTCAGTGTACCTCACCACCCTTTGCGTGTCAGTGAGCAGAGGACTCGAACATCATTAAATTGTGTTTGATGTTTTCTCCACACACTTCGGCACTGCTGCCTGGAAAAAAACATGTCCAAAAAAATAAATCAGTAGCCTGTATCGCTGTTACATGTCACAAACAAGCAATTTTGTCGATTGGATGTTTTTACCGTCTGTCAGATAAAACAACTGCAGTATCCCCGTGGTCAAATTAGAAGTGTGCATGTTAACACACTGAATAAAAGAAAAATAAGCCAGTCCTACAGTATGTGCTCCTTTCTGCCAACAAAAGAGGTTTGTCATTAAATGTATTAACATGTTCAGCTATACATATTTTTTCTGTATTTTATTCTTTCCTTGTACATTATGCTATATGGCACAATAGTAATGCTTTTAATGGCTGCGAGTTTTGAACATATTACAATCTAAAGAGCAGATTAAAATATCCAAGTTTTTGATTGGGCTAAACCAAGAGTGTTACAGCTTGTCAGAGTGAATAAGAGCACCCTTGAAAAATCATCAGATAAACAATTTATCATCAAGTGTAACAAAGTTCATTTGTTTACCCATTTGGCAGCTCAATAAGTGTGAGCACTCTGTCCAAGTCCCGACATATATTGTCACCGGTGCATCTTGAAAACGCTGACATTATTAATTTGTTGCCTTAAGTAACCCATTTTCCAGCTTTAGGCTGAGCAATACCCAATATTTATGCGTAAAATGGAGTTTTATGCCTCATAAGGATTTTATGTTGTCTAATTAATTTCACAGTCAAGGTCTGCTCTGAAGATAATGTGTTCATTAACTCTTAAAATACTTGTTTAAAAAGGGATGGGCAGATGGAAATTCTATTAAAATAAATAACATTTTATACTACGAGGTGCTTATTTTATGCTAATCTGCTATAAAAATGAATGTGAACACACATCTTTCATCTCTAAGAGAGGTGATCTTCTGTGCTGGAAGCAAAGTAATGTCCACGGAGCTCGGTGCTTTACTTAGGAGGCTCACAGTGAAGCACACTTCACTGAATACCTCTTAAATACTTATCTCACTGCAGTCTTTTAATGCTGGTACTTGCCTGTGGTCATAAAATGTCATATAGTGCATTTACACCTGGTGGTAATGTTAAAGCATACACTCCAAATTGCCAGGGATATGTATTTGTGCACTGTAAACCCAAATGACATGCCAAAGTGAGTTCATAGACCATGGTATTCTCTTGTCACACCTGACTCATATTGTGAGCCTCAGCTGTCATTTGAGCTTAATGCTAATATTACTATGTTAGCAGGATTTACGATTATGGTGCACAATAAGTCTACATGTGTAGCTGAGGCTAATGTGTACCCATAGGTCACAAGAAGTACTGGAGGGGAACAAATTTTTATGGAGTGTTATCTGGGACACACAACATTTCTGAATAGTAACCACGGTAAGTGTGTTAGCTGTGACAGGTCCTAAGTTGTGTTAGCGGAGTGCTATTAAATGTTTGGCTGTAGTGACAACAGATGCTCCAAACAGAAACATATCATTCAACTGTCAGCTCGACACTGGGGACACAACATTACACTGAGAGCTTGGAGGCATAAAGACGCCTGGTTTTGTTTTAAAGGAGTAACTGTCAGCCCGATCAACATCACAAGGACTTCACAGAAGAGTGTGTTTGCTTGCAGACAGGTTTGTAAAATAGCTGGTTTTCATCACATGAAATAAACGTGACATAATGTGACAATGCATGACAGATTTACAGAGCTTATGTCGGTGATGTTTCAAAGAGAAGTGGCCTGTGGTGACTTCTGACTACTCAGAGCACCAGACATGAAACTGATACATTCATTGCACTGGTAAAATGGTAAAGATTGCTGTGAAACTGACTCCAGGAAAAGAGTGTAAGAATTTAAGCACGGGTTTGTAATGAAAACAGGAGCAACATGAAGCGATACTTTCTGAAGGACTGCGTAACATTAGCTAACCAAGCTCACACTTTTATGAATGAAAAAGGTCACAGCATTATATACTGTATGTCTCTGTATTTTCATTAGGCTAACAAAGCTATGTGGATGAAATGAGGCTTTGGATACACAGAGCCCATCTCTGACTCTTGCCCCTAGTGGCAGCGTTAAATGTTATGAATCTGCTTTAAGGAAAACTTTACCCATCATGCGTATGCCAATACTTATTCTGTGTTAGCTAAATTGGTAAAGAAAACTTTGTTTGTCTTGCATGCCCTTTATGGTAAACTAAAAATCCAAAAAGTGAGACAAATCTTGATGAATTGGTGTAATAGGGGACCACATACAAATAGCTCACCTTGGTAAGCACATGTATATGAACCAAGCTGCAACCCGGAAGCCAATGCAGAAGCGCCAAAACCTGCAGTTCATCTAATGGCCACTTGAGGCTGACTCCAAAAGTGAATCAAATCCCATAGAAACCCTTGTTACAATACCCAGCTAAACGGCAGAAATATAGTGTTTACAGCCTGGTACAAAAACAGTTTTGGTCTCAATAGCTTCTTGACAACCGTACAGGGGGTAAATTTTAATATAACTCACCCATTGAAATGTTGTTGAGGCTTGAATTCATTTTCTGTACCCACTAATACTGTTAGGGGTCACAGGGGGGCTAAAGCCTATCCCAGCTGACACTGGGCAAGAGGCGGAGTACACCCTCGACAGGCCGCCAGACTATCACAGGGCTGACACATAGAGACAGACAACCATTCACACCTATGGCCAATTTAGAGTCACAAATTAACCTCGCCAATATGTCTTTGAATCATGGGAGGAAGTCGAAGTACCAAGGGCAAGCCCACACTGACACAAGGAGAAGATGCAAACTCTGCAAAGATGGGCTCCCCCACCCTGGTGTTCAAACAGCTCAATAAGTCAATAAGAGGAACCCTCTTGCTGTGAGGGGACAATGCTAACCACTGCACAACCGTGCCACCATAAAGGCTTACAGTTATACATAATTAAAGCCAGGTGTGCTTTGAGTGACAAGACTGCGATACTGTGAGGCATCGCAACAGTCTATGAGTCAGATCTACCCTTCGCTCCTCCACAGCTACAATCTCTCATTCAGACATGGTCATTCTGGCTCCAAAAATCCAAGATGCCATCCATAAATCATTGGGTGATGTTGCGGTGGCTACGTCCATTATTTTTACACAGTCTATGCTCAGGTCCGCCATTTGTGTTAGACTTGGATTAGACTATAATGCACAAGTCCGGTGAGAGTTTGTAAAGAGACGTTTGATATGGTTTTGCTGTTTTTAAATACAGGCCCCCTTTTACTCAGATTCATCAAGAGTTTTCTCTGTTTTTGAATTCTTGATTCACAGTGGAGGCTTGTGAGAAAAGCAAAATTTTCTTCATGAACAGGGATGTCACACAGGATGAGTACCTGATACACAAATTTATTATTTTGTGGATGAAGCATTCATTTCACCATAACACTGCATCAAATCTGGGGGTTTCTGGATCAAGTTATACCATGAAAAAGAGCGTTGTGTATTTATCTTTATCGCTGCAACATGGAGATATGGTTAAAATAACAGCAAGGCATTCCTTACAGATAGCCTACACTATCCTGGATTTTCCTAAAATCCAATATATAGACTCATACAGTAGTGATCCCTCTCAGTCATCTCTTATGACCCTAAAGAAGTATGTAGCAGTGTATTTTTCTACAGAGACCCTCACCACTGCCTCGATTTTCTTCTTCTCTTCTTATATTGTGTTTTTGAGATGTTTACGAGCTTGTACCCCCACAGTGCTCAGATGAGGTCGAGGCATTATAAAAAGGAAATGACTAAACCATAAGCAGCAGGAATCCAAGAGACACAGGGCCAAAGAAAAAAATGCAAACATAGCAAGGCGAAATGCCAAACGAGTGAATCTGGCCTTGGCTTTTACATTCACTTTCGCTGACGAGCGTGTTGACAAACACTAACCAACAATCCTGCAATTTTGTTGTCTTTGTCATTTATGCTCTTTTCCCTTCGTACAGTATATCATGAATGTTGCAGGTTTCTGTGCTTGCCAACAGTTTCAAGATGAAAAAGTGACCAAATAGGTTTTTTTTTTCTCGTATCAGCGAGGCAACTTTCTGAAAATAAGCTTTTTGACATGCTCCAGAGAGCTCGCCAGGACCTGTTGCATCTGGGTTTTATGCTCAGATGGATAGAGCAATAAAGATAGCAATAACTGTAACACTCGTAAAAGCAAGAAAGCATGAAAGCAGAGGGAACATTATTGACAACAGCAAGATACGGCAGCAAAACTATTTTATGTTAGGATGCTTTTTGCCTTCTTGAAACAAGAGAAAAATCCCTCACTTTGTCCTCTATGATGGCGTTTTCTCTGTATGACTGTGGTACACTAGTTTAAAACTCTATGTTTACAATGCAGCCCATTTTCTTTACCTCTGATAGGCTGACAGCATAACTGGCCATCTACTATGATTGATGAGGGTTTTATTCCACTACCACACTCCGTTGCAGGTGCACTGGAAACACGACAGCTACTAGACTGTCCAGTACAGTAAATGGTTTGTGTGTTTAAAGGATAGAATTTTATTCATACCTCAATTTCAAGCAAGAGAAACTTGCGGGGCCACACTTTATAGAATTACAGCTGCACTCTGGGCTCGTAAAGAGACAAGCAGTAAGCAGCCAAACATTGCCGAGCCAAGTAATCACTGAAACTTTAAAATCGATTCTGTAATGCAACCAGCATAGAGAAGCTCTAGAAAAAGAGGCTGATATGGATGAATGAGGCGTGTTCATTCTTTATCAATAATAAGCAACTTACTGGCAGCAGAAATATACACAAACCGGCGCTGAGGCACAGCTTGTTGAGGACACACAGCAAACTGTTGTTAAAGACAAAACCAACAAAACATTCTTCCATAAAAAAAAAAAAAAGAAAAAGAAATGTCAGGTCTGTCTGTTTAATATTCCAAGTTTGATTAAGAAATGCTCTGGTTTAAAATTTGAGTCATAACATTTTGAATCAACTCAATTGCCAGAATCAATGTTGACATCGATTCTGGCATATCTGCAAACCACAGATATCTGCGGTGTGCAGATATGCACGGTGACAACATTGATTATTTGCAGCAGATAAGCTGAAACTATACGTTTCTTTAAGTTTCAACAATGCTGTGGTTAACGTGTGGTTCTATTTTAGCATAAAACCACTTGATTATGTCTAGGAAGAGACCATGTTGTGGCTTACAATGCCCGGTGTGGGTGCCACAGTGATGGCTGGAAATGCCGCAATATCTCCCTAAAAAACACCCGGCTTTGTTGTCTGTTGGTTTCAAACAGTGGTCTGCAGTTTGGCAGCCATCTCGCCTACGTTTATCCACCATTCCCTTTACCTCCTGATGACAAAGTCAGCTCATATACACGTAATCAGAACTATGTCACTATAGAATTCTTGATATAATACATATAAAATGAACAAATGTAGCATATCTGCGGTTTGCAGAAATGCCAACATATACTCTGGCAGATTGAACTATTTCAATTAATTTGGACCAACTTGATGTACAGTTTTAGGGCTGTGAAACCAATCTGTCTGCAAACGCATTCTGGCAATAAGAGGGGCAACAATTACATAAAAGAAAAATTGGAATATTTTCACTATAGCTTGTAGGAGAGCAAGATTAATAACAAAGCCAAGAAACAACCAAAGGGGTAAAAACTAAAAGACACTTCACCAGTAAATAATGAAGCAGGAGAAAGACACACGCCCAAGGTCTTTACATTTTCTCTTTGACAGGTGAGATGGGAGCTAGATCTAGGGGTTATTATGAGCTGTCAACAATTTGAAATCAATTTAGTGATAGAGGACCTTAAAAACTGCAGGCCAAACACTCAAAATCTCACTTTTTGATCAATTAGATTTCCTGTCGCTTAATTTGTCTTAAATCCAGATAAAATCTTTATACATATTCATCTACACCGTGCCACATGTGTCTCCATTAGCCAGATAAGAAATCAAATTTGCATCTATTCATGCTAGATGCAAATCTAAGTGGGGCGAAACACACTTCACTCAACACAGTGGAGGTAATGCACCGAAAACTGTTTGCCAAGATGTCAAAAGAGGCGGCAGTCATTAGCTGCCTGATGTTTCTGGATAACTTGTGCAATAAAAAGTTTGGCTAGCTGGCTAACAACCAACCATCTACTAACAAACACTTAGATTACTCACATGGATCGACTTCAAGCGAGGCAAAAGATCTGTTCAGCCCAAAGGCACTCATTCACTGCTCAGGAAGTGAGATAAAAGCCACATATAACAGCACCTTACTGTTTGTGTAACCATGAGCACTGAAACCATTGGAAACACTCTCCTGCCAAACTGAAATTATTTATTTATCTAGCCTTTACATAATTTCAGTGTCATTATCACTCGCCATTATTACAAGGGCACGTCCCTGAGCATGGCTTCTTCCATTCACCACTTATGGATGTTAACAGTGGGAAGTAAAGGCTGGAGAGACATTAGACTAGAAAGCCTCTCAAACCACCTCAGACAGCAATCTATCTGTAATTGTTCTTAGCTGCTGACAGCTGTACTGGGTTCTCAGCACTGGATAGTAATTATGGTCTTCCCAGAATGTATGAAGTGTAAATGAGAACTAAATAAATACGATTTCTCTTTTTTTATTATACCATTTTATATAATTACATTTCTGAAACATCTTTTTTCCACCCATTCTCAGAAATAAACAGTATATGTCATCTTCAAGATAAAGCAGACACTTTTTCAACCACTTTCAAAGTTACTGTCATAATTATCTACAACTGTCTACAGTGGAATACTTGTGACAGAATTAGGTCATACAACAAAGTAGAATGATGGCAGTAATTGGAAGTTCCTCTGAGACACGAGACCATTCATGAGAGGTTTTTGTAAAGCATCGCCATAAGGAAAGGAATATCGATAATATGAACCTGCGACAAGGGAGACACATCAGAGTCAGACTGTTTTTTTGTCTTGGTACAGTTTTTGAAAAGGCAGAGCAGAGTGGCACTTCATTACACTCGACAAGGATTCTGCTGCATCCATAAGGAGACACCAATTTCACCTGACAGAGTAAGTGGACGTGTAGTCTGACCTCACTGTGCAGCAGAGTTTCCTGCTAACAGCTCCCTACAGCTTGTCAATATGTTCAAGGCAGGACACGTTATTTTTGTTCAGCGTATGAGATGGATAATGTGAAAAGTAGGCAGTGCAAACTTTGTGTGTGCATGTGCCAACATGTGTGGCCAAGGTTAACTGGCCATCTGGACTAGTGGGAGTTACACAGAGCTGCCAGCTCCATACGGGCGTGTGCGTGGCAGGGAAATAAATTAATTTATCTCATCATTTTGTCCAACAGACTGATTGTGCTGGGCATAAATTATTACCTGTTCTTTTGATGATGTGAGAATTAGTGTGCTTGAATTAATTTTATATAAGCAGGTCCTGGCAAAACAAACAGGTACATTAAAATTACTGACCAACAGAAATTGAGTTAAGATGGGAACTTGGTACGAAACAATCTGAGGACAGTTTACAGGCATCACACAGGGTAACTTGACAGAAGGGATGTCATGAGAATTGATACCTTGGTGCCATGTCGCTGCCAAGATTCTGAAAACGTGACAGAGCTCAGTTTTCTCCTGTGCTGTAGGTATCAGGGATGCAATTCCTAAGACCTGACAAGGCAACATATACACCTACAAGTGTTCTAGTCTGTTATCAAAGGAAGAGGAGGAACACCTACCAGCATAAAAGAACAACACATGGAAGACGGCAACAGGCGCAACTACAGCAACAGCTCCTCCTCACCTCATTGAAAAGAGGCCAGCGTATCTTGGTAATTCTTTACGATAGGAGCGCTGCATAATTACACAATGCTGTGAATGCCAGCAGTGTGACGAGGCGCTAAACATCTATTCTGTATTGAGTGCTGCATGTTTAACATTTCATTTCTTTTGTGAGCTTAAAAATGTTCAACTGTGAGTAAAACGCTGCACTCATCAATGACACTTTTTACCTAGCCCCTCAACCACAGTAGAGAAGAGGTGGGACAGAGAGCTTATGATGAAGACCAACTGTTGCATCTAACAGCCAAATTGTATGGGGCAGTGACGCAGCACGTAGGTGGGGAAAAGTTGGATTTTTACCTGCTACACTGACTTTGTCACTGTAGCGTGTGGTTGCTGCCAGCTTCACTGTGTGTGTGTTGAGTTTTGCCAAGTGACAATGCAGTTTGTTAGGGAGGGTTTGGAGGCCTATAGGCCATAATGACTGCTACTGAATTGAACCGGTCAACAAAGGGTTGGAATCTGCCATGCTGGCAAGAACAGCTTTATTTATAGGGACAATGCAGTTAACATAGTTTCAATACAAGGCATGAATCTGATGTGCTGCATATAGAGTTCCATGGTCAGAGTAGCAACTTCAGTTGATTATAATGGACGCGTTAGTGCTATGGGCATGCTGCGACAGATGTGTCGCACGGCATCCATGCCCCACGTATTTTCGCTGTTACATTTATAAATGCTGTACAACAACAGCGATAGAGAAGAAATACATAAATATACTGTAGGCTATATATGTAAAAAGTTTTCTCGCCCACATAAATCTCATGAACCCACGTAGACTTGTGCATTGCATTTGAGGCAGATCATCATGGATTAAAATAAAATCTAAGTGTTTGTAATAAGTTCAAGGAATTAATTGTTGTTTTTTTATTGTGGTATCAAATTGGGTATAGAGAATTTTGGAACTTCCAGCAGAGAACCATGGCCTCAGATTTTATTGTAGGGTACTAAATTTCTGGTATTGTGACATGCCAACGAGATAGTACAAAACATGTCTCATTGGTTAGCATTGTATATGGTGTCTAAATATACAGCTACACTGCTACAGAGTCCCAGAGCATGCAGCCTGTTCAGCACCATGAGCAGCACTCATAACTCATATCCACCAGCTCAAAGCTGTTTGTCGCTCCTGAGATTTCTTCATAACAGACATACTCTGCGTTCAAGAGAGGTGGTACTCTGGATGCCCTACACAGAATGTCTTAAATTTGTGCATCCTATTAAGTCTCAACTGCAGAATTGCTGCGATGTTCTTCAGCTCATTGAAAACTCTGCAGCCAGAACAACCAGAACCAAGAGGAGAAAGCACATCAGGCCATTCTGAGCTGCTCTGCACTGACGTCCTGTTACATCTAGGTCCTCTTCCTTGTATACAAAACCTGTACATAAAACCTTACATGGGCTGGGACTGAGCTACATTGCTAACATTGTTGTTAACTGTTTGCCTCCAAGAACACTGTGATCATCTGCTGTTGGTTTATTGGAGGTTCCCAGCAACAGCCAGAAGAAGATCATGGATGCACCCTTTGTCAATTACACCCCAAAACTATGGAACACACTACCTGTAGATATCAGGGAAGCTAACTCACTAAATACTTTTTAAAGAAAGATAAAAACATATCTGTCCACTTTAGTCTTTGACTAGCTCTGACTTTACTGATTCAGGCCTGAAACACTTTCTATTTGCGCTTCACGCTGCTGCAACTCATTTAAAACCTTACTTGATTTTATGATTTATAGTTTTACAGCTATGATTTTATGAATCAGTTAATCCATGTTTTAAACTGTTTTAAATGTCCTTTACTATTGAATTGCCTTGTTTGTCTGTTTTATGTCCAATGTGTCTATTTTCATGTGAAGCACTCAGTGTTTATACTGCCCTTATTGTTATTCACTTTGTGCTGCATTTCTTGTATGAAAGATGCTACATAAATAGTTTGTTGTTGGTGTTGGTGTTGGTCGTCATCAGACAGACCCTCTTGTATGAAGCCAACTACATATTTCAACAAGCTGGGCGAAAGTTATTCAGTTCTACTTTTTATTAATTTCTTGGTTTATTCTGACAATACTCAAAAGAAGAAAAAAAACATATACCCCGCAGTTTCCTGTTAATTCCATCTCAGAATTAGAGGATGTGCTTACTGAAAAACCTTAGCTCAGTGTTTACTCTTTAAATGTTTGTTTTCCACGACAACAACAAAAAATAAATCTAAAAGTTGTGAAAAGCAATGCAGTTTAGGAGAACATCAAGACATTTTTACCTCGTACAAAATGATGAAAGGAGGCCAGGTATAACTCCTCACCTTTGAACACTTAGTGAGGCTCAAACTGCAGTTGTTGCTTGTGATCAATCAGCACACTTAATTATGTTCTCCACTGAAATGTGTTTTACTTATCCTCATCTAAGCACCTTGTGTGTTTAAAATGGAGTTTACATTAGAGTGTAGATAATATAATTTGGAATGTTGCCATCAGCTTATGAGCGCAGTGTAATAGCCCTGGCCGCACTCCAATTGCAGCCAAATGTGTTTCCTTTTAATACAGAGGCGAAAATGTAACAGTCTTCTTTGTTGGTGGAGAAAACAAAAGCCATGCCAAAACAGCTTTACCCTGGTCAAATTACTCGTGTTCAAAAAGAGAGAATATTTTAAGGTATGTTTGTCAGGTTCAGGTTTTACCACGGCTTCATGTTTGCTTAAAAGCTAAGAAGTCCCACAGCACAAATCCATTGGATATAAGAAACCAGGGAATAAAAATGAGATCTGAGAGAAGCAGAGTGTGTGTGGGTGTTTGAGGAGGTTGGGCTGTGTGTGGACTAATCTGTTATGACATGGGAATGGCCGTCTCTGGTTACTTTCCTTTCACACTTGTCTCTGGTTAAAGCATAGTATTTTGGCATGGGAGTAAGATTTGATGATGTGTCGCTGTTGATTGCTGAGATGTGCATCTATTTATTGACGTAAATGTGGGTAACACAGTTTAAGTTAATTGCTACTTGCAAAAAAACAACAACTAATTTGACAACTACTACTTATGGCTCCACTGAGTCCACTGCTGTCTTTGTTTATGTTTATCTCAGTTCATTAAAGACTTACTTTCTCCTCATTAACCAACTGTCTGCTGACTGTTTAGTCATCTCGTCGCAAAGTGTTTTCATTTATACTTGGCAAATTATTTAGTATCAACAAGATTAATTATTTATTTATTTTAATTTTAGACAAACAATCGTCCAGGTTGCAATGTGAGAAATGTTTGCAATCTTTTTCCCTTTCAAACATCTGCCAATTTAAACTCATCTGTGCATGGCAAGAAAAAAAATGTGTTGAAAATTACTACGACTACAGGAACGATTAATGGTAACAGTACAGTAACATTGGCAACATTATTTTTCTTGCCCTTCATGTGTTCATCTTACTGCAGATTGTGGGGAGTCTCCTGTTGGTTGAACAAGTTAGTTGTGTTGTTTTGCGGTAAAGACACGTCTCATGCACTCTTGACATATAATTTCTTCTCTCCTGTGTCCAAACAATGGATGATGATGGCTGGTGATGGAGGATATTCATATTGCTTGTCTGGCATTGTTACTTACTGTAGACTTTTTTACAGACTGCCGTTGTAGACCGCACACACAGCGGCATGACAGCTCTTCAAAAGTGGTGGCTGTTGTTAATTTAGGAAGCGCTTGAGTTGAGTTGAGTTTTCTATGAGCTGAGCACACATTTTAAACATCAATATCGCAGCCGATCATGTTTATTTATTTGAGGTAATTTAATATCATGAACCTGATTAATATTTGATGAACTGTGCAGCCCTAATACACACTGGAGCCACACAGCAAAAATCTGTATTAAGCTATATTTAAATTCAAATATGACGAATAAAATGCTTGTATTAGGATTAGGGATGGTATATCAGTACTGCAATATATCATATTACATCCTCTAGCAATACATTGATCACACCCATGACGCCCATAATCCCATCCTACTGGCTATCCAAAATCGTTTCAGTGCTGTTACTATCTCAGATATCAGCTGAAAGGCGAGAAAAGTTTGTCCCCCTATTTTCCACGACTGTATCTTCACAAGGCACAGCAAGGCAGAGTAAGAGCATGAAATTCCCGCCATGAAGAGGCAGTATAAAAAGGAGAAACTGTCATCTTTCAAGTCCAAAGTCTGGGCCCACTGGTGAGCCACCAGGCCAACAGGAACCCACGCCAGGCCAAAATATGCCAAATATCCATTCCAGCGTTTTCCCTATTTTTATTCTGCAGCACAGCAGTGCCATGAGTCCATAATAAACAAGTCATCTGTTGTTATAGTTCACATGTATGTAATAACAGCATTAAAGTCTAATGCCTGTTATCTAAAATGACTGAAGGACAGGTGATGCAAAGATAACGTTGTCAGTAAACCACCAGTTACAAACAGGCTTAGCAGTGAACAACCCGCTAAATTGCTCAAGGTTTTCAGCTGTGACAGACGAGAAAATTCTGTTGAAACAGAGAAGTGATGCTTTTTTGTTCTCCATGTTAATGAAAACCCAACTACTGACACTTGCTGCTGGTGTTTTTAACCACTGTTTTTGAAGAAAGAAATAACAGGAGTAACAGAAAAACCAGCTCTCAAGTAACACTTTTTCTTTTTAAGTAGGTGCTGAGCTGTGAATCGAATTCATGCCAATGTGAAGAGTGGTTCAAGTGGATTTTGAAAAGTAACGGATAAATATTTGGAAAAGTTGGCTAACTTTTAAATATCTGAAGAAACTTTAAGTGCTAAATTTGAGGTTGGAATTTGGTGTGGCAGCAGGTAGTAGGATGAGTGCTTAGTTACATTACAGAGCCACTAACTGAGACTCTATGCACTGTTTTTGTACACCATTTTAATTTCAGTTGTCAAATTCTTTGAAACTGACACTACAATGCAGTGAATTAATAAATAAATCCTTATTCGCATGCATATTAGTAGCATACAAGCACTTTATTTCTCACTAAAAGGCACTTACGAATGCCTTTATGCTTCATGACATATTCTACAACTACCAGGCCATTAACTAAGGGTGCTTTCACACCTGTAGTTCTGTTCATTTGGTCTATACCAGAGGGGGGAAATGAGTAGGCTTTACACGATCAGGATTTTAGGGGCCGATCACCGATCACCAATCAGAGAGTTTAAAAAAATCAATCACAGATCACCAATCCGATCACATGAGGAAGCAAATGTGTCTATTTAAATAACTTGTTTACCCATATTTATACAGTTTACTGAGTATCATAAAAAGGATTTTTGTTGACATTTTTTGTCCTGAACTGACTGAGATGAAAAGGTTAAACATCAATAACCTCTAATGGGCATTCAAGTTTAATCAGGACAAACCAAAATAATTTCAGACACAAATAATGGGCACAACAACTTAACTTATTGTAATTAAATTACTTTAATGTAATTAAATTACTTTTCAAGTATACTGCAAATAAAGGGCAGTAATCTGTCTCAAACATTCATATAACTCTATGAAATTATTTACAGTCACAGTAGTGCAAATGAAGGCAATAATGCTCCCTCAAAACATATAACTCCAATTAACAGCCACAGTAGTGCAAATGAAGGCAGTAATGGTCCCTCAAAACATTCATATATATATATATATATATATATATATATATATATATATATATATATATATATATATATATATATATATATATATGACTCCAATTAACAGTAACAGTAGTGCAAATGAAGGCAGTAATGCTCCCTCAAAACGTTCATATATACATGTATATATAACTCCAAAAAATAGTCACAGTAGTGCAAATAAAAGGCAGTAATTCTCCCTCAAAACATTCATAAATGGCACTCAGGTGAACAGAAAATATGGCACGGCACCCAGGCCACATATATTTCCAACAAATAAAATAAATAAAATGTCTGTATAGGAGCACTTAAATAAAATAAATAAAACAAGTAGCAGCCAAGTATATGTACTAAATAAAATGTAAACAATGCTCCCCCTCCCAGGCAAAACAAACATTATTTTAAATTCAGAAAAGGAGGTTTAATCTTGCTGCTATATTACTTAGGCTACATAAATGTCTATGCCTATTTATGCATCAATGGCAGATTCTTTCTAACAAAGAGGAGCATCTCAACTTTCTTGGCTGAAAGCCTGCTTCTTCGATCATCCAGGATGTTGGATGCGGCACTGAACAGGCGCTCACTGTCCACACTTGTGCAGGGTGCTGACAGGTAAGCTCTTGCAGCAATGGTGATGGCAGAAAAGCGATCCTGATTGGCTCTCCAGTAAGCCAGTGGGTCAGCATCTCGATAGATGACTGGTTCTGACAGGTAGAGATTCAACTGAGACATTGCTGCAGTGGCCTGCTGTGGCCTTTCTTCTTGCATGATCTCAACATCGATGACAAGGAACCAGGTCGTGGCATCTTCTCAGCTGGCTCATCTGTGTTGTTGTTGTCTCCAGGTTCTTGTCCTTCATCAGGGCCCGTCTGTGTAGCCAGCAGATCTAACAGCAGCCCCCGTGTGTGTGCCTTCAGCTCTGCAGAAAAGCATCGATCCTTGTACCTTTATTAAAACAAAAATAATAAATAAAATATCACATTAATTTAATTGGGCATTTGTTCTTTTAGAGCAACTTAAAATAAAACTGTAACCAAATGGTCCATTAGTTACATTGACACTGAGAATTTTTCTGTGTAAAACTGTTTTACTGTGTAAAAGCCAAAAATATAAGATAGAACAGATATTATTCAATTAACAGAACATATGTTTGCTGTTCTAAATGTGAGTGTTAGGCTAATAAATAACATTGTTTTATTAAGTCAACTTAAGTATATTTTGCAGATTATTTTAGGCTAAATGTTTTTCCTCACCTTGGGTCTAATAGAGTAGCCAAAGTGTAGAGGGGCTCATTTTCAATCCCATCAAATCTCCGGGTTACAGCTCTCAGCAGTTCAGCTTTTGTGGTGCCCACACCATGATCTGATGGGGAATCTCTGCTCAGGAACCGTTTTAAGGCCATCACAGATGGGATCACATCAGCGGCAGATGCAGTGGATGTGCTTATTGCCTTTGCGAGCTCCTCAAATGGTTCCAGGATTTTTAGGATGTTTTCTATCAGACCCCACTGGTTGGAACTGAAGGAAGCAGGAACTTTATGCTCGGCTCCAAAAGCAGTAAGTGCCCGTTTTTGCTGCAGCAGACTTTGGAGCATGTAATAGCTGCTGTTCCACCGGGTGGCAACGTCTTGCTGGAATTTTTTGACATCCTGACCCAGCTGCAGCTGCACGTCGTGGAACGCACAGTACGCTTGAGGGGAGCGTTTGAAGTGCCCGATGATACATCTGCCCATAGCAAGGATGTCTGACACCATGCGCTGTGCCAGCAGCCCGTCATGGACAGCCAGCTGGAGTGTGTGCGCCATGCACGGTAAGGTCGGCAGTCCTCCTTCTCGCATGGCTTTTGCCATGTTTGCGGCATTGTCTCGCAGTATGACATGAACCCTCTCTCTCGGAATCTGCCACACCTGGAGCATGTTGTTGTATTTCGTCACCAGCGCTGCAGTAGTGTGTGAGCCACGGAATTCCTGGGCGTGTAGTACTGCCGCACAGAGTTTGAAATCTGGGTCAATCCACTGGGCGGTTAAACTAAGCAGTGACATGGGGCTCACATCTGATGACCAAATATCAGTGGTCAAACTAATCGAGGGACTGTGTTCTATCAGAAGGCCCTTAACGTGAGAATGAACAACCTGATGCAGCTCGTTTCGTCTGGTATCGCCACAGTATGAGTGCCCTGGGAGGAGATAGCGTGAATCGAAGTACGCCAGCAAGCATTGGAATGCGGGGTTCTCAACTATATTAAATGGCAGGTCGGCCAGCACAATAAACTCCATCAGCTTTCTTGTACCCCCCTTTGCCTTCTCGCTGTCACGGCTGTACGGCTGGACACGGTCCAAAGTCGTTTGCTGTAGCCGCCTGGGTGTCTCTTTTTCCTTTTCTGCACTCCACTTTTTGAAATCAGCATGCTCCTCCTTGTGTTCTTTCTCTAAGTGCCGAATTAAATTCGTTGTGTTAAAAGCTTTAGCAGAGTTTCCTCCACGATGTACTAAAACTTTACACAGGTTGCAGACAGCTTTTGTTGTATCGCTCTGGTTCACGGTGAAAAAATTCCATACCGCCTACGTGGTATGGATGTTTGTTTACTTTGTTTGCAACCGACGTCGACCTGCCAAAGAGGGTTTTACGTGCGGCGTATTCTGGATTCTAAAAACTTTATTGTCCAGCACATAGTGACAGAGCTCAAAACATAAACGCCACAAAGACATAAAAACACATTTAAACTAGTGAGACGTGTCTATTTTGCTTTGTTTAATCGGTGTGAATGAGTGTTTTACATCTTTGAGGCGTTTATGTTTTGAGCTCTGATACTATGTGACGGACGAAACAGATCACAAGCCAGCTGCAACAGGAGCAGTTTCAAAATGACAATGACGTCATTGATCGGATCGCTGAATAAAGACTTTAGGGCTGGTCAGAAAAATTGAAAAAAATGTGAAATATCGGTCGATTTGATCAAGCCAATCCGATCGGTGGAAAGTCTAGAAATGAGACGCTGTTGTATTTTACTTTTAATTTTTTTAATTTAATTTTAATTTAATTTTATATACTTTATTAATCCCCGAGGGGAAATTCAATTTTTCACTCTGTTGTCAATTACACACAGGTCCGAACACACACATGCACAAACTGGACCTATACATGCACTAAGTGGAGAGATGTCAGAGTGGGCTGCCCATGACAGGCGCTCTGAGCGGTTGGGGGGTTCGGTGCCTTGCTCAGGGGCACCTCGGCAGTGCCCAGGAGGTGAACTGGCACCTCTCCAGCTACCAGTCCACGCTCCATATTTTTGGTCCGGACGGGGACTTGAACAGGCAACCCTCCGGTTCCAAACCCAAGTCCCTATGGACTGAGCTACTGCCGCCCCAACCAAGAAGAGTAAATACGAAGTTCTACCAACTGGCAGGTAACTTGTTGGTTGGACAGTTTTGGCATTTGTCAACCTGCATCATCAGGACCCACATGGGGAAATCAAATTCCGGTGACTGACAGTTTGGTTTGGTTCAAACAAAATCAAGATTGTTTGCCCCCAAATTGCAGTTCGTTTGGGTGGGTGTGACACAGCAATCACCCTCAGGTGCGCACCAAAACAACTGGACTGAGACCCTCCTGAAGAGGTGGTCTCTGGTTTGTCTGGTTACAACTGAACTTAAGTTAAACAAGCATGAGCTTGTTACAGTCCTGGAGGATTATTAATGTGCACCTCCTCCTGTACTGCCTTAATATGCACATTCAGCACATCCAATGCATCAAAACATTGTTTTCTAGTTGGAGCCGCGCCTCGTTTTCAAACTGTATGGTTTGACTAAAATGAACAATGACAGCAATATAGTCCACGATGAGCAGCGCTAAAATCAACCTGCGTAGTTGTCCCTCCATTGTGACATTAGAAAGTGTCACATTTATCTTGCAAGTGTACTCTTGTTCAACGTTTTGTTCACTTCCTGGATTTTTCCCACATGGAAATTCTGACCAATCAAGAGCAGCTTTCTTGCCCAAGGCATTTGATCTGGTCTGCTTGTTAATGCTGCCGTGAGAACACGAACCAACTCTAGGTAATTATACAACTTCGTAACAAAAGTAATTCCTCATTCGGACCAAAGCAAGACAAGTCTAGGTCTGAAAGCACCTTAAGTGTTTATATTTATGTTCTTCAGTTTCACGAAGAGCACACAGAGAAATAATTAATTGTAAGCATTATTAGTTGGTTTTAATCAGACTGCAAATCAATCACGTTATGAAAAGTGACTAACATAGAGACAGGATGAAAAGAAGGCGTCTTGTACAGTAATGACTCAGGGCTCGATAATGTGGGATCACTGTCACACACTTTTTAATGGACTTAAAATAAGACAAAGTACATGCAGTCTGATACAATGATGGCAGTTTTAACAACTTTTTAATCACGGAAAATACCCTTGCTTAAGTGCATATATGTTACCATAGTTACATGTATTCATTAGCATAAAATAGGCAGTGGGATATACGTGGCCTTTATCAGGATGAATTATGGGATGGTGGACAGATTTCACAATCAGCAGGTAGATTTATTATTGCTCTAGCTGTTGCTAAAATCACATATCTGCTATCATAAATTCCTGTCGTTGGTTTGTTTTCTTTCACACCACAATCGAACTACACCAGAGTCCGTTTGGTCCACACCAGGGTTCGAATGAGAGCTTTCACACCAGCCCAAACGAACCATAATAACACGCAAACTGACCTGAGCTCGTTTTAACCAAACCAAACAGGTTGGGTGTGACAGCATCCCAACAGTCTTCCTCAATATCTACCTAATTAATTACCTAATAAACTAATGATTAACTAATTATTGCTTGTCGACAGGAAGTAAGGAAGTTGTGGTACATGAATTACAGTCTCTTTGCTCAGTATGGGCCTCATAAGATGGTATTACCATATGATAAATATTATTTGGTAACAAAACTACAAGTATTAGTAGTGTCCAACTAACTCTAAATTAAGTTTTTCTAACTAGGATGATGATTACCATTCTGAAGTGAGGTTTTGCTCATAACTAATTCATGAGTGGTTTGACACCTATTAGCACACTCAGGTGTCCCATTCTTAAGTTGCCTCCTCTTCACACTTAGTAAGTCCATCACAGCACTTAACTGCTGCTTTTAACAGACCCTGTTCTTAAGTGATGAGTAACACCTTGAAAAAAATGAATGTCTCTTGAGATAAACAGGTTTTATTCCCACTCAGTGATAGAAGATTAAGCACAAGCGGAGATACCTCCTTTATTAACGGACCGCTTAACATATTTCAGACATATTAAAAATGTACTGCCTTATCACTTAAGAATAGGGTCGGTCTGCTAATTGCACTAGTTGTGTGCTAAATGGATTTCCTAAGTGTGAAGAGGAGGTTTCCCACAAAAACTAAATTTCACAAGATTGCACTTGAACACAAACATAATGTTACACTTTACCTCCGCCTTCACTCACTTTTACTAAACAGAGCTTAATTGCACCATGACGTTACTCAACGCGACCTCTGTCAGCTGTTAGTTCAGCCACCGGCTGCTTAGAGCTAATGTTCTCTAGCTCTCCTTCCGGTGTCGACAGGTGTTCCATGATCACAAAGTAGCATTATCAAGGAAACAATACAGTGCACCAAGGATGATGTGTTCCTTTAGGCTGATGCAGATGTTGGCACCGCCCCGGTTCAATTGTAAAAAAGCCTATGGGAATTTTTCATGGGATTTTAGATTACTGCAGAAATAAGATGAGTGGCCAACAAAACTTTATGATATTTACTCTCCACCTGTAGCCTACATGCAATCGCCAGAAGTAAAAATCTAACGTTGGGCTATCAACTAACAACACCACGGTCGCATGACTTCAATTTCACCACCACAACAAGACTGTAAAGCTTTAATGACATTCCTTAGTCATTCTTCACCACTTGTTAGCAACTTCCTTTTTGATATATAAATGATTCAAAATTCACAGTGGGGTATTCACTGATGTATTTTATGTCATAGAACGAGGGAAACAGGAGTGCTAAAATGCTAACTCATTTCCGGGTTTTGGGAATCATTCCTGGAGCAATCTATACAGCATGTTCGCCAACTCGTCAATAGTGACTTTATTGCATCCTTTCATACTACAGCCATCCTGGGGAAGACCTCTGTTCATCCTACACACATTTTCTATTGTCCCTGGGACGACAGGATGGCAGCTGCTACTAGCTATCTCATCACACAATAGTGAGATCACAGAGCTTATTTGACAGTCATTGTATTCTTCTTTTACCTGCTCATTAATTTAAGTCTGTAGCCATCAGTCTTGAATATGCCTGGGCGATATGGACAAAAATTCATATCACGGTATTTTCAGACTGAATGGTGATACACGATATGTATCTCTGTATTTTCTAGAAAGTGGGCTACATGTTCAGTTACAAGTCAAAGCCACATTTGAGATGTCACAGGACTTTTATAAAAACAGACTGTGATCAAAATAAAATGCAAAGACAGTGATTTTTTTTCCCTGTTTGAAAATATAAAGCTGCACAACATGTAAATGAAAAATTACATAAAATAAGTAGCAGGGCTGTACGTTAACTTTTTGCACACAGCACAGGAGCTACAGAGGTTTAAAGGTTTGCAGCACAGGACACAAAACTATAACTAAGAGTATAAAGGTATCAAGTAGGTGTAAATCCACTGTAGTTTGGAGTTAAAAAGTTTCAAATGGATCTAATGCTGGAAAATGGTTTAAATCTTCTTATATATTTAGGCTATTGATATTATTCATGCACATAGTATGAACAGAGAGGCAGAGGAAGGGAAGGAGTGAGGGACACTTTGTCCATGGTATATACGTCTTGTATATGAAACGTCTTTATTGTAGCTGCATTGTTTTAAACACACCTGTCAACTTCATCCAGGCATTGTCTCAGTGTCACACATTAGACTACAACTACCAAGAAGAATGGCGACACGCTGTGATCCAACTCACACACAAACTAGCAAACAAAGGCCCACCTGACACAATCAAGCAGCTCTGTCTCGCTGTGTTACACGTGCGCTGCGGTAATTTCGTTCACCTCACAGACTGATTTAGGGTAGCACATGTAACATATACACCGATGTGGCACTGTAGACTAATTAACAGACAGATTAAACAGAGGAGCAGCTCTGCGTCTCTCTTATGTTGTTGAAGAACTTATGAGTGAGTGAGTGAGTGAGTGGAGATGTGCAGAGAGTGTGAGTGAGGAGAGATGCACACTGGCATGGCTTTTTGGAAGAACTGTGTTATGTTACGCAACCTGGCCCTGTATCGATTAAAACGGTATTATCGGAATCTCTATCTTGTTTGAAAATGTAAAAATATAACGATATATCATACATAGTCATTACACTGCCCAGGCCTAGTCTCGAGCCCTGCTTTTTTAGCCTGCCTAGAACAAAAAGACATCAGCCACTGCCATAGGTGAATGCCATCTTATTTGCAGACAGGGCAATGACAGTCAAAGAGGCAAATATCGGCTGATACCAATGTTCTTTCCTTCCTTATTCTTTCAGTAATATGGAAATTATTAGGGAGAAACATTGATGTAATGTTGTAAAGTATGGTCATGCACAATAAGACCTTTATGATGACTAATAAAGAGCAAATATGCTACTAATATGCTAATAAACACCTGATAATAATGAATATGTGTACCTTAATATAATGTGTAACCTTAAATGGCCATCAGAAAACATTCACCAGAAAAATGTAGAAGCTAGTGAAAAAATTAAAGGATAAAAAACAGAAATTGGGGTTTGAAAAATTGATCACTGATTAGCATAGACAGTGAGTTTTTCATGCCGTCCAAGGACAAAACTCAAACACATGCAGATTATCACCTAATTAACATTCAACCACAGTCTGATGGTGGCCTCATAACTGTGTCTGACATTTCTGTAGGGCACTGATATTTTACAGATTTCAGATTCCCAAACACAGTTTCAAATCACTCAGTGGTTGCTCAATGAGACTGAACTAATCATTTTTGTTATCTATTCAACAATTTACTTTTCATTATGAAATAGCAAAGGTATTGGCAAATCAGCAAGGCACTATGGTGAAACCTGCCATCATGTTTCACTTTTTTTTTTGATACAGTTCATATTTGAAATGAAACACAGTCATGGATAATTACTTTTAGGTCTAACGTGAGGTACTTTGGAGTTCAAAGTGATCACAATGATATATTGTGTTTTATCTATTACCTAGTGAGTTTGTTCGCCAGGGGTGACACGTGGTGGAGTGGCTTTGATAGACATTTTGCACTCAGTTTTGGATTCTGATTGTGCTCGTTGGGAGTCAGTATAATGTTTTCTAATTGCACTTAATGGTACCAATAATTACATTTCACTTTGTAACAGACTTGAAACAGGCCTACATAATCTACCATCATGCTTTTATCCAAAGGTTTGACCTATGTATTAATGCTACTTTTCTATAAGTGCATATTTAGAGGTTATGTATGTGACATTCAGAGCCGCAATTTAGCAGCAAACCACTTGTTGCTATGTAAAGATATATTGGAGCAATGATATCCTGAGCAGAGAATGAAGTCACCTGTATGTACTTTAATCCGAGCATCTCTGTGGTGTGTTGTTATAAGACAATTCAGTGGCACATGCATGTCAGTGCACATGTCCTTCTGGCTAGCTCATCATGGCCACTTTGCACTGTGCTCGTACGGCAGGTTACTGCTGATATCAGCATGGAGGCGTAGAGGAAGTGTGGTGCCAACTCTACAGTCCCCCACCCCTGGTTTACACAAGATCAAGATTAACTTTATTGTCCCAAATTTACAGCCACAGAAATACAACATAGCACACAGACAAATCAACGTTATACCCAACGTAGCAATAAGAAACAGAAAAAGATAAAGAAATAACCTCATGCACTAAAAATACCTCTACAAAAATCAAATCAGCAAATTGTCATAATCCAGTTCCAGTTCTGGCTTTACCTGCCATTATTTGAAAGCCTTACAAGCTCTGTTAGCACTGTTTCCGTTGTTATACCCTGTTTATGGAGTTAGCACCGTTAGCTGCTTGTCACCAGCTCAGCCACCTCCACACTGAGAGCTGTGTCCAGAAACTCATACACTCAACGCAATAATTTGGCATAAAGCCTTTTTAAGCACATTAAGAACTTTAGACGAATTGTTGTCAACCTGAGTGGTGATTAAACAACAGGGTCACAATTTTCAAGTCTGCCAGGTGCCCATTAGAGGTGTTAATCACCAGTTTCATCATGATCTGATTTTACATCAATTCTTTGGACAACTATACAATATTTGCCGATATCATAAAGTCTGACACGATACAATTTCAATTCAATCCAGGGGCCTGCAATCGATATGATATGATATCATGTGCCTATTTAACACAGCTGGTTACAAAAAAAGCTGCCATCCTTTCTTCAACCCATAAATAATGTAAGTAATTGTAAGTGGTTAAGTGCAGTTAAGTTTACTTTAAACTGACTCCACTAACAAACATGAAACAGCACATGGGATACATACTATGCTTTTGTCTGCTGACCCATATTTCGAGCCTGAAATTAAGCCAACATGAAAATGCCAAAAACTGCAATTTATCGAATGGCCACTTGAGGCTGGCTCCAACACAGAATAAATCCCCACAGAAACCCACTTTAAAGCACCCAACTTCACAGCAGGAAAAAAAAACATGTTTACAGCCTGGTACAAAAACAGTTTTGATCTCTATAGCTAATTCTATTAAGGCCCAAAGTCTCACATAATACACATATTTAAGCGCAGGTCACTTGACTGTGTGGCTGTCTGTGAGGCATCACTACCTGTCACTGTAGTCTGTGAGTCTCATCCACCCCTCACCCCTCCAAAGCTCTAACCTCTTGTCCAAATATGGTTAACTCTGGCTCCAAAATAACAACAAAGCAACGGCCAAAATGCAGAACTCGAGGCTTCAAAACATCTGTCCACAAACCAATGGGTGACATTACAGAAGCTACATCCATTATTTATACAGTCTACAGTATTTTCTCTGAAATCCACAATATTTCTACATTGCTGATTTATTGCCAACTAAATAACATTATCCTCATCATCTTTCTCTTGGCTGCTCGCCACTATCTGCCTGCCGCTGTCTGACACGGACACCGAATTTCAAAATAAAGGTGTATCTCGAAGATAATGAAATGCTTCCATGTTTGACTTTGCATCAATGATAGTGGATCGCTGATTATTAAATTGATTTGTCGATCATGACTGATGGTTCATTACACCCCTAGTGCCAACATAAACATTGAAACAGGTTTTGGTTGCAGTAATTATTCCTCCTGTTTACACAGTCCGGTCAGTAATTCCCTCCTAATGAGCTTCCAGTGTAAGAGATGGGGGGAGATCTACAGTCTTTGCTCTGTGCAAACATATTTCAGAGTTTATCTGAGGCTAATATGAGGTTTCAGCAGTCTGAGCCAAATCAAGTGAGTATCTACCAAAGTTAAAGTCTTTTTAATATGAAATTCCCTCTGCTTCCACAGTCAGTGTTTTCGTGCTGAGCTCCAGTACAGTGGAGGGAGAGATTCAGAACTGGGGGATTTTGTACTAAAAGACTACATTTGGAAGATCCCCACTTGGTTAGGATAACTCAAGACTGCTGAAGCATCGTGCTGCCTTCAAACACACTTTGGAATACATTTTTGCACAGAACAAGGACTGTGGATTGTTTCCCATTCTAGGACTGTCACATTGAAGGAATTTCCCCAGTGGTGATTAAGGGTGGCTCAACAGCATGGTGTACTGTATTACTGCAAATGACTTCATTTATCCTGATTTTTGTGCTTTGTAAATAAGCTTTGTTGTTAGGCTATTAACCAGGTATGTTGTTGCTTTTTAAATGACAAAGATGATGCAGTTTTAAAACAAATTAAACACTTGTTCATTGTTAAATGCAGAACAGAGAAGGGCAGTGAGGTCAGCCTAGATGTTCTGGTTGCTATGATACTGAATATCCATGGCAGTAAAAATGTTGGCACAAGGTAGAGTTCACGCTCTGGATGGAGAGAAGGCTGAAGCATGGGAGACAGGACAGACTCACCAGTCTGTGTATGATCAGTATTCATTTTTCCACTGTTGCTACTGTTGTTCAGCAATGTAACAGCCGATCTTTGAGGTCCCGCCCGTCATCCATTGTGATTGGACATTGTAATTGTGATTGGAATCAGGGACTAATTTTGTTACAAAGTTGTAAAATTGCCTAGAGTTGGTTCGTGTTCTCACGGCAGCATTTACAAGCGGACCAGATAAAATGCCTTGCACGAGAAAGCTGCTCTTGATTGGTCAGAATTTCCATGTGGGAGAAATCCAGGAAGTAAACCAAAAGTTGAAGAAGAGTACACTTGTAAGATAAATGTGACACTTTCTAATGTCACAATGGAGGGACAACTACGCAGGCAGTGGCAAGCTGCTGCAGTACAAGTGAGTATTTTTTCCTCTATGACCTGAAAAATCAACTTATTTTTATTCACAGGTCGTCAAATACTTAGCTTAGAAGCTTAGTCAAGCCCCTCAGCATCTCATAGCGACACACAGGGAACCGTTCAGCATATCTACGTGACACACAGCTGAAACACGTTATACCATTAATGTTGTGAAACAGTCATGGTTGGGTTTAGAAAAAAAGACAATGTTTTGGCTTTCAAAAAAAGTATGTTTGTTATGTAACATGACATAAGTACATCATGTGGCTGACATCAGTGAGTGACAACCATACGTCAAGCGGTGGCATTACATTACAATGAAAGAACACTGACTTTTGGTTTCATAGAGAACATGAACTGCGATCTCCTGAACAAAAGACTGGTTTAGTTTGACCCATTCACCTCCCCTCCCTCTTGCCCTAGGTGGACTTTCTTGCTCTTTCTACTACATTAGTCGTTTTCAGTGCCAAGTAATGCCACAAATTAACTTAGACAGAAGTTAGTTTAAAGACAGCAAAGACTGAGTTTGGCATTGGTGTCACACACTGAGGGGTGTGAAAAAGTCTCAGTATTTGATGCCCTGGGATTGAAAATGAGCTGGAAAAAAATGGCTAACATGCAGCACCCAACGCAGAATAGACACTCAGCTCCTTGTCATACTGCAGACATCTGTAGCAGAGTGTAAATACAAAGCTCTCCCATATAAACAAGGAAAAAGATGAACACAGTGGTTGTGGCGGTTGTTTGCAATCCACTATGATTTGCTTGTCAAGAGTGCCGTATTGCAATTGTGTGGGTATCTCCACAGCCCTATCCCCATCTCTTACATTGGAAATGCATCAGGAACGAATCACTTAGGGTGCTTTCAGACCTAGAGTTGTCTTGCTTTGGTCTGAATCAGGGACTAATTTTGTTACAAAGCTGTATCATTACCTAGAGTTGGTTTGTGTTCTCACGGCAGCATTTACAAGCAGACCAGATCTGCCTTGTGTGAGCTGCTCGATTGGTCAGAATTTCCACGTGGAAAAAATCCAGGAAGTGAACAAAACGATGAAGAAGAGTACACTTGCAAGATAAATGTGACACTTTCTAATGTCACAATGGAGGGACAACTACGCAGGTTGATTTTAGCGCTGCTCATCGTGGACTATATTGCTGTCATTGTTCATTTTAGTCAAACCATACAGTTTGAAAACGAGGCGCGGCTCCAACTAGAAAACAATGTTTTGATGCATTGGATGTGCTGAATGTGCATATTAAGGCAGTACAGGAGGAGGTGCACATTAATAATCCTCCAGGACTTTAACATGCTCATGTTGAACCCAAACAATGTGTCACGTGACTGCAGTTGGAACACGTTCTCACCACAAACAAACTGCACCAGAGTTCGTTTGTAACCAGACTGAGACCACCTCTTCAGCAAGGTCACGGTCCAGTTGTTTTGGTGCACACTCGAGTGCAATTGCTGTGTTCACACCTGCCCAAACGAAGTACGCTTAGGGGACAAACAAACCCATGAACGTGTGAATGCACCCTTAATGGCCAGTATGAAGAGGAGGAATGATTAGAGCAATGAAGTATTCCAATGTTCATATAAACCCCTGACTTGGAAGTTTGTAAAACTATGCTTAACCTATCATAAATCTGAATTTGTATTCACCTACAGGGCAAATATAAAATTTTAAGGAGATGAGACCTGTGCAGTTTCAATTTATTTTTATTCCAGTAATTAGACAGGCATGTTGTTATTTTTTTTTTTTTCTCTGCTTTGTAATGTCTTATTGTATGGCACTTATAGGGCATATTTTAAGATAATTCTGCAACCAGATGAACAGGCTGACAGACAGCTTTTGTGTGTGTGACCATAGTCCCGGTATGACAGTGATGGAATTCATTAATCATTAACAGCCTGCAGGCATCTGACCCACACCCAATACGCCTGCTGTGAGGCCCGTTAAACTGAGCCAGTCAGCTAGTGCCTTCACACATGGATAGCGAGATTATTGGGTTATACAAATATAGATCTGCCAAAAGGAATAAAATGGTGTTATTGGGTTTTCAGGTTTGCTCTTTTCCAACATTTTTCTCCTCCGACAGACCTACCTATGCTATTGCAACAGGCCATCCTTCACTTCCCCTTGGCTCATGGTAATATGCAGCACAATTCGTAATGTGAGTGGCCAATTTCAGAGCAGCAGAGCGAGGTCCAAGAGGGAGCAGAGGATTTAAAATGGAACTAACTTGCCCTCAAGCAGCCCTCATAATTGAAATTGATAAGAAATGATATAACTTACACATTCAAGTGAGAAATAATGCATTTCAAATGAGTTATCTTTATTAATAAGAGCAAATGCTGTGAGTGTGGCGTGTTTGTTCACACATATCACTTGACTTTCTGCCTTGTCCTGTGTAAAGGAAACAATAAATCATTACAATGCGTCCTGGGTACCATTTTTGTTGCTATGCTACGGAACCTCGGCCATTGAGGAGACGGTCTCACAAAAGGTCCCTCGAGTTTTCAGAGTAACAGAACAGCATTTAAGATGGACATGAAGATTCAAAAGACAAACGCTGGGTAGAAGACAATGGTGGTATTTGAGATGACTACAGGAATGCAGCACTACACTGCAAAAAAAAAAAAAACATACTATTGTGGTGCTGTGCAATTTCTGCCTTATGACTATAATAGAGCTGCAGGAGTATGACAGGGTTTTTGATCAATACCAGTGACTCAAAAATTGCTTCACCAGAAATCTCAGGTGCTTTGATTTCTGGCTGAAAATAAAAGAAAATCACTTCTGTTTACGTGCACTGATAGTTAATCACAAAGAAATATATTTTTACTTGAACTGAGACTCATTCCTTAATCGTAAATACTGAGTTTTATTACACATAGTTAATAAATCTGAATAAGTTTTCCACTACTGAAATATTCAAGGTCACAGTGGAGCTGGAGCACGTCTCTATAGCCTGAGTCTGTATTTTTCATGAGCTACATTTATTTAGACTATGGGACCAAGTGCGTGAGCATCCTATTACAAACTGTGTATATGAATAAGGAATCTGGCAGGGTAGGAAATTTTAATAAAGGGTAAATAATTTATTTAAACAGCTGGCAACAGTGGTTAGCAAACATTACTCAAGGAGCACAAAGTGCATTTGTTTGGGACCTTTTTTAGGCACAGATTGAGACACATTTGTTGCAGTGCTGAGTATTTATAAGCAGGACTGTGCATGGATTAACTCATAATAAACTACAGTGCCTATGTTCATCGCAATGAAGGAACATGTCAACCAGTGCAATGCAAACTGATGTGTTTTTAGTAGTCCTGGAACAACAATGGAGGCACTGGGGAATAAGATATCTGACTGGCTATGGTTTTGGTCTTTTCATGGGAACTGTTGTAAAATAATATCAAATATGACAAGACTTTTTCTTTAATGCTCTCTTAATGGCACAACGATTTCCACAATGAGCGGGGGTAGGAATTGATGAGGTTTTATTGATGATAATGCCGATGTCCATTCTGCTTATTGGTCTGATTTTTTTCCAATTCCACGATTGTTTCCTTATTAAAGCCTACTTAAATCTGCAGCATCAACACAACTGTTGATTATCTCAGAGTCTAAACACAGAGTAGCAAAAAAGGCATGCATGTGACTCAAGTCATCATCTAGAATGGATTAAATAAGAGAATATTTGTATAGTGTTCATTTTTATTTAGATTTTTTAGTCACAGCAAAAAATCCTTCCTTCACCGCTGATTTGCAATTACCATTGGTAATGCCGTCCTGGTGGAGGGACGTCATTGTTGCAGAAACATGATGGCTCCCCTCCAGTCTTCCCCCAGGTAGCCACAATGAGAAAGCAGCTCATTTTGAGCCACAAAACCTCCTTGGTCCTTGGTGTTATTAACTATGATAGCATCAATACCCATGCCTACACTGCTAATGGTGCTAATAACGCTAACAGTGATAGTTAACACAGCTAAAAGGGGTTTGAGGCTCAAAACTGAGCCCCTTATTAACTGGGGCCACGTAGAGGCAGACCAGAGGGTGGGCACAATGTTTCCACTGTTGGGTCAGAATTGCATTACTAGCAGTGATCGCCCAATGAACAGCACAGCAGCAAGTTCCCACCCAACCGAGCTGGTGCGCAGTGCAGGGTGGCCAAAGCTAGCTAACCAGTGGAGACTGGAGGGTGAGCACTATGTTTCGGCATGTTAATTCTGCTTACCAGCTGTCTGACCACCAGATTTGGGTGAAGCGCAGTGCAGTAAACTCAAGAGTAATAAAATTTATTCAAATAATAATAATAATGACTTTATTAAGGACACAGAGAAAGGTCCGTAGCATACAACACAAAAAAAAAACCAATCGTCTATGTACGATATAATAAATACAATATCTAAAAATATTTTTTTTAAAAAGGAAAAGAAATACCCAACACTTCATTATACAATTAAAGAATGGACAAAATTAAATAAAAGGTACCCACAAACAAGTTGAAGTGCCAATGGTCCCAGTCTCAGCTCAGGGTTGGCCAAGGCGTGGATGATACTATTTTCTGAGACAGAGAGCTGCACATAAATAAGATGACGTATCAAAGCAGGACAAGTAGGCACACCAACACTAACAAACATTTGGCTGGCACTACACCATCGTGGAAGTTTAAGAAGCAGTCTCATGCCATCATTATAGGCCACATTAAGTCTTTGCATGTTGCTCTTCCCATAGGAGCGCAACAAGTGGGCAGTATACAGCAGAGTGCAAAATGCTCTTAAAAGAGCCATCTTCACATCAAATGAACACATGTGCCTACAACTTGCAACACTGTCCATCTTTGTCAACACGTCAATCATAGACAATATAATGACCAAGATATTCAATCTCATTACACTAAAGACTGACATGTGTAACCAGTCAAAATCATTCACAGCAATAAATCAATTAACGGCTGACCGCTGGCATTCCTAGTTTTCCCATTCTCTTTACCATAATCTGTATTTTCTGGTGGACAATAGAGAACCTGCCTCTAATGGCACTTCTGCTGTGTTATTAAATGCCACAGTCATTCCCTTTCAGCCATGGCCTCTTGAGTAGCATAACAGGTTGACACATACATGTCACTAAAGCTTGGTAAGTGGAGTTTCATGTAGCTGTTGTGCTTCTCATACAGTATTGCACATTAGTAAGTACACGTTGAACTAAATTCTTTCAGGGGTTTTTTTTCCCCATTCAAACACTCGTCTTCGTGTCAGGTTGCTAGTCAACGTTTTCAAGGTTAAGGTTAAGTGCTCTGTTTTTCAATCATCTCCCAGCCAACACAGAAACACGTACAAAGCAAGAAGTGGTACAAGGTACTAAATTCACAGGAAATGCTACACTTACTATAGTTTGCATTGCCAATCACTTGTTCTCTATCAAGGTTTGTAGTAGGATAAAATGCATTAAGAACTGAACGTCATACATTTTCTCCAGATGAGTTCAAGATCAGGTATTGAATATAGAATCACACTGACATTACAGCTTCTCTTTTTTTTGGAGTGAGAACATCTGTCAAACTGCCCTTACACTGATCCTTCTCTAAATGAGACAACCTCTTAGACAACCCACTGTACCCTGCTGCAAAACAATAAAAAAAAATAAAAAAAATAAAACACATCCTGCTCTAAAGCAGGGCAAGGCTGCATTGGAAAGTTACTTGCAACCTCTGACTATAAGTCCCTCGGTATTTTATTAAGGGTTTGGCATGAGGCAGTAGGCTAATTAAGCAAATTCATTGAATTAATGGTCTATCCCTAACCTCCAGATTTTTAGACGGTGCCTGGCTGCTTTAGAAAGCTGTAACTGCCAGCAAGAAATACCGCTGAGAGCAAAGAGTCAACATGATTAATCTGCACTCATGCTTCTAAATTTTTACTTGCAGACAATGCGGGCAAAGGATTTATTCAGCAGTATTATCATTATAACTTCTACAAGACGCCACAGTATAGAAATTAATGATGACTGACAGAGTTTTTCTGAGTAACAGCTCAGGTTCATATTTCAGTTTCTATTTTCATGGAAATAGACCCTGTGTGTATTGTTAGCACGGAGGGTACGGGATGAAAGGATATTGCTCTCCAAACATTTGTCTCTTCACACAAACATGCACGTGCTCTGCAAACTTGACTATTGTTTGGCAAAGATATAATGTCCCCAATGCTTTAATGAAAGATAGCCAACTTTTCAATTTCAGAGAGTTTTTCCAGAAGCTATAAACCCAAAGCATCAGGGTGTGCTTATATGGCACCAGAATATCTTCCCAATCACATAGGATCTCTTTACAGTCAGCCCTGCACTTAGAGAAAAATACTGTTGTTTTTTTATAACCTTAGACTAGCTTTTATACTTTTGGCCATCAGTCCTGTAAGTGCTGATGAGATTTTTGTCATTAGTGTAATAGTTAACATCTAAGAGAAAGCTTTAAAAGAACTGCAACTGACAAACCAACACACCTTTTCACACAACCAAACCATTCAGACTTTGATCAAATACACAGATTAACTCCACAGGATCTTTGCGTCTCATTTATTAAATAGGTGCGTAAAATATAATGAGCAAACTATGAAAACACCGTAAAACTTCAGTTAATAGCCCGGGGTTATTATTCACTTAAATTACTGAAATCAACAGGCCTATATCTGGGACAGGCCTTTAATTCCTTTCACACTGTTACTCAGCAAAGATGGGAAATATAATTAACTGTTTATTCAAACCAGTATGAATCTTACTTGTATACAAATTTGGCTTCAGATAATATATCAATTATGAATCATACATTTGATCTAGCTCCGACAGACAGCACATCAGAGAGGGAGAGTTACGTCACCCAGCATACCGACACAACACTACTTTACAACACTCACAACTTGGATTAAATTTTATGAAAACCCTTTTGATTCTTTCGATCTGAAGACCCTTACGGACCAAAGGAATATGAATAACTTACAGGGTAGTCGAGGAACCGACATATAATTTGAGGTAGCCAACAATCCACACCGGGCTAGTAAAGGGGACTGGGCCTTTAACTGGGACTAGGCTGTTAATTTAAGTTTTACGGTAAGATACGGTACGATGGTGTGGTACGGTAAGATGCTGTAAAACATCCAGAAGGGGGCCTAAATTGGACAAGAATCCCAATCCTTATTAGGTCAGACTCAATAGGTTGCTTCCTTTAGTTTACAGAACAAAAGGCTGGGGGATGTTTTTGTCTTTATTTGATATTTATTTATTTATTTATTTATTTAATGTTTATTTGTATAACGACAAATGCCACACACTACAGCATTAGATATTAGAGACACAGACAGGAAATGGCTGACATGCAAGAATCAAACTAGGGATGTTGTGGCTATATGACTCAGCTACTGGGCACTGACACTGTTCTCCATTTTTCACATTATAGGTGTTGGGTATCTCCACATAGAGGAAACTGGAGGGCTCTGGAGGAGTGTTGTTGTCGGAGAGAGAGAATAATCGAAAATTTCTTAAAGTTCAGCAAGAGTATTCCGGCAAGACAAAGCTGGGCTGACTACTGACTGTGGAGCACACAGTTTGTTTTCTCAAAGCAGGGAAAAATACTTACATAATGCTACATGCTGTCTACATCTTTAAAGAAGTCGTATTTCACTGCTGGAAAGATGGTCTTTTCATAACTGTGCTGTCTATGCTGTAGGAAGGCACAAATACTTTTGGCATTGGTGCTATATGACCAGAGGAAACAGAAAAAGGGCTGTGGCATTCGCTTTTGCTCAAGAGGTAGAAAACCACAATGCACTGCAGTGCACTTAATTGGCACTGGGCCAATTAATGCTCCTGCTGGTGGATGACATAATTAGGGCTGTAACTGACTTAGAATTACATCAGTCAAATCAGATTTGACAAAAGCCAGAGACTGTGTCGAATTAAGTAACTGTGAACTGCAAATTCAGCCTCTGTGCTGCTGCATCACGTCCACAGCTGTATGTATGAGTAGTGCCAAAGTCAACAGCACTCACTCCGCCGCAAAATCTGGGGACCAAAATGTCCCCAAAAGTACACTGTGCAGCACACTGACAAGCAAAAAAGACCGTTTGACTTGAAGCAAACTCAGTAAAGTGAAGGGTCTCCGAGTGACGATTCTAATCTCTGACTTTAAAGGGGCAGCCCTAGACATAATGTGGGTTTCCTTTCCATGAACAACATGGCAGCTGGCTTGTAGAACAGTTAAACAGCAAGCTAAAATATTTTTCTGAAAACATCTGAAGCGAGAACTAGGCAATGCAGTAACAGAATCTTGGTTCATATTTGAGAGAAAGAAAGGAGCGGTTCTCTATCTCGATCTGCTTCTTTGCTCTTTATGTCCATGGTGGCTAGAATACAAAAATGAGGAAGTACAATCTGATCTGATCTGTTCGATCAACAGCCCTAGAGCCAGCTCAAACCCACTGGATAGCACAAAACATGTCATCCAGCAGATTTGAGCTGGGAGATGAGCAGGGAGATCTGAGCGCTGGTAAGATGGATGGCAGTTCATCATAGTTCATTTACACACACTACATTGCTATGATACAAAGCTGGTTGAAAATCGGCAAAGTTTCCCTTTAAGTGCTTCATGTCTTAAGTACAGCTATCTGAATTGCCTTGTTGTTGAAAAGGTACTTTGCAAATAATCTTGCCTTCCCCTAAACAATTCAAATGTACCAGCAACATTTACAGTTCTTTAAAGTCCCAGTGAAACCGATGTTAGAGCATCTTTATTCTCTGTGCTGTGGTGTATTTTCTTGTAAAACAGAATATTTGAACAGTGTACAGTTACAAGAGGGAAATAAATTAAAACCTTGGAATTCTGACTGGACCACTAAAAAGTAGGCAGCTGACCACTGGCTCCACACACACGTTCCTGTCGTGAGATCAGGAGGAGCACCAGGGAGAGAGATGAATAAATTTGACTTCAGCCACACTGTTTTTTCCACTGATATCCAAACGCATATCTCTTCCTATATCTCTCCATATTGCTCCGTTTGCCACCCACAAATGGTAAAGCGTGGTTTTATATGCCCCGTGTGGATAGCTAATCGCCCAAAGTCTTATTTGATTCAATAAACTTTTGTAATCCACCCTGAAGGCAGGGTGAGTCATCCAACATTCAAAATGATATTATAGGAGGATGTAAGACAGAGATTTTGATAGAAAAATGCTCTGATACTGATTTTCAGACATATATGTGGCATAAAGAGATAAATGATAAAACAATTATCACAGGGACGCAGGATTAACACTGAGAAAATGTTTTTTTAAACTGTGTGTACATAAAACTAATCTACTTAAACCTGCAATAACTGATTTTTTTGGCCACTTGGGGGCAAGTAATAAACACAATACTAATACAATCACCATTTTAGGTTGATGTGGTGAGCAAACAGTTGTTTATTTAAACATTCGGCAGTTATGAGGCAACATTATCATTCATTTGGAGTTTTGTTTATGTCCTTTCTTCTAGCTTTCCTTTTGGATCCTACCAATCCCCGAGGGAACTGTCTGGCTCTGTAGCTGCTAAATGCGCCCCTTTCTTTACCAGCTAGTCTCCAACTGTGTCTGTCTGCTGTCTGGGGATCAGCACATGGTGCATGTATCCTCAGACAACAGTTCGTATGATGCCTAAGGAATTAGTGCCCCACAATTTAAAGAATAATAAACTTTTTTTGCATAGCACTTTTCAAAACACAGTTACAAAGTGCTTAATGAGACAGATAAAATATAATAAAAGATAAAAAGAGCAATAAAAACACTGAAAATAGGCGAAGACCAGATAAATCAGTGTGCAATAAAAACAAAGAAATGATAACATCGATAAAGAAGGATAAAAACTAGACACACAACAGATTTACTGTAAAAAAAAAAAAAGAGCCTTCCTGTAAAAGTATGCTTTCAGGAGTGTTTTAAACGAAGACACTGAGTTTGCTCACCTAAGTTCCTCAGGTAAGGAGTTCCAAAGCTGTGAGGATCTAACAGAAAATGCCCGGTTTCTTTTTGTAACGAGGCAGTATGTAAATGAAGTTATATATTGTAGTTACATAGGTTAGGTTTAGGTGAGTAAAGTTGCTTTGGGTAGGTTTAGGAAACATGGTGAAGACATATATTCAAATGACTTTAAGTTCACTTGGTTTCACATGGTCCCAAACACAGGTCTTCCGGGGGAAAGTCCTGTTCTTTTTCACCCATCTGCCACCACAACCTGCCTCCGTACGTGGACTTCCGGCCTTTATACTACTTACAATACTGATCGCAGCCTTACTGATTACTTAGGTTATACATGACACACTGGCTCATGATAGCATGGGTTATATAGAAAGTGTGGTGCATTACTTTTTGTAGGTTATACACGCAAACAGCACATGAGAACAGCCTGTGCAGTGTAGGGTTTTAGAGCTTTTACTCTGAAAGCAGCTGCCTGCTGAGGCTGAAAACGACCCAATGAGAGCAATAAGAGTGAACCAAAACAGTACAGTTGCGGGCTGGGCAGATAAACGATGAGCTTGAACTCTTTATAATGCTCTGTAAAACCCAGGGGAGATGCAGGGAGGTGGTGGGTTCATCACGACAAACGACCTTTTCCATACTGTCGCATTGCTTTCACAGTTGTTTCATTCACTGTCATTATAAAAATATTGATTGCAGCCGCTTTAAAATAATGAAAGCTTATACAGCTACTTGTACTTATGAACTTAAGTGAGACATTGACATGTTTGAGTGCTACCCTTTGCTTCTATCTGAATGGATCTGTGAATAAGGGCAGCAGGGTCGAGAGAATGCATCGCATTAGAGAATCAGCGTCGTGGCTGTGCATCTTGTGATGAATTCCTTGAGCTCAAGAGCACATGTGAGGTGTGACATGCATTAGGTCACTGACTACTGAATAAAGTGCTCATTATATGGTGTGTTGCACTGGATTGACCAATGAAAGCTCTTGGCCAGGGTGTAGTGAAGGATGCACGTTACAGAAGCCATGCCATCTTCATGACATTTCCATTAAAAAGGTGTTTTACTATTAAAAGGCTCAGGCAAGGGTTATCTTCCAACTGGTGTAATGAGTACCTCGCTGCTTATTATTAGATACTGAAGGTCCATCTCATTGGGAAATCAAATATTTTATCTGGCAGGGAACTGTTAATGTTCTGAGTGTATGATAATGCACTTACGATAACTACATCTAATGAGGAATAATGAGGTTCTTTGCTTTCACACCCTCTTAAGGTATAATATTTAATGCATTAGGTGAACTTTTGTTCAAGGCCACATAAATACTAAAATGAATGTGTTAACTGAATGTATCTACAGTAATCGTTTCACAATCTGTGAAAGTAAGATCTCTGATCTCTCATTAAGGACAGAAACATATTGACTTCTATAATATTTCATGTATGTCAGAGGTTGGATGTAGCACTGCAATGTTTAGTCAATTATTCAAATAGTCAATACACTTAAATATAATCAGCAACTATTCTAATAATTAATCACGCAAGTCATTTTTCTAGCAAAATGCAAAAAACTAATTAGGTCCAACATGTTAATTTTGTTGCTTTTCTTTGTCTTATTATGCGACGGTGAAGTGAAAATCTTTGAGTTTTGGGCTGTTGGTCAAACCAAACATAGTCAAAATGATAAACAGACAAAGTAACTAGAAGCTTAATCGATAATGAGAACAATCATTAGTTGTAGCCCTACTGAGATTTTTCTTAAAACTCTGATCGCCAGCTAGTTGCTTAGACAACCAGTCCAACTGCTGTGTGCTGGTGGTTGGTGCCAACAGTGGTCCTGTGACATGTGTCTGCCCAGGGCGCTGCTGCAGTCCCTCAAAAAATGTCACATGCATGTCAGGTTCACCTTTAAGGACAAAGTCTCCAATTATCCTGAGCTCTGAAACCCTTACTGCCCTCACCAAATGCACAGAGGCAGGTCTGACTCCTTGGAGATGTCTAGACACACACACACACACACACACACACACACACATATACTTCTTTCTTCTTTGGTTCAATCAAGAAATGCATCTAAGTGCACTGTGGTCTTTTGATTATGCATACTTAATGCTAATTCTTAATGCCAACAACAGGCAGCTCCTTCAAACAGAAAATAACTGGAGCTAGTATATAACATGATATTTGAAAGACATTCAGCTACTGTTTAGCTGAGGTGAGGCACATGATGTAAGTGACTATGAATTTGTTGTCATTTTTGATGCTCCTGTTTTCAGCTGCCAAGCCCCCAGCCTCATGGGATTCTCGTGCAGTAGTTTTTACAAAGAATGGGACAATAATAGGGGTGCTTCACAAAATTCACTGCTCAGTTTGATACGACACAGTGGTGTCACAGTACAGAGGGTTTTCAATACAGCAAATGAATAGAAATGCCAGGGAAATTTCCTTAATTTTTAAAATGATAGAGCTATACCTGAGTGACTAAAGCCCATTTCAGACAAAAACATTCACGACGAGATGAGCTGAAACTACTTGCAATGCAGATCACAGTGCAATGGCATTCTTTTTTGTAATTGTAGTCTGTGACACTGAAATGTGTGACACTGAGACAGCGTCTGGGACAGCGTCTGGATGTACAAGACGTATATAACACAGACAGTGTCTCCGGCTCCTTTCCTCCATCGGCCTCTCTGTTGATGCTCTGTGCATAAATAAGATTAATAGCCTACATAAATAAATACTTAAATCATTTTCCAGCACTAGGTTTATTTGACAGGCCATGGAAAACAATTTTTAACTCCCCACACAAAGACTTTTAATTGTTTCAAACCTACTTGATACTTTTACACTGACATTATATTTTTGTGTCCTGTACTGCAAACCTTTAAACCTCTGTAGCTCTACTGCTTTGTGCAAAACGTTAACGTACAGCCCTGCTATTTATTTTGTATCATTTTTTACTTACATGTTGTGCAGCTGTATTGCTGTATTGTGTTTCACCGTTAAGCCTGAAAATACAGAGATATGAATTTGTATGTCCAAATCACCCAGCCCTAGTTCAATGTATTGTTCAGTTTGCAAAGGAAATAGAGATCCAAAAACCTCTTTCCAAACGGTTCAATAAAAATGTGTGTATTGTAAAACCCCTGAACAATAAGCAATAACACACTGTCAGCCAGCAGCTCTGTTACAAAATACTACTTGTAAATGACAAACGTCACAGAAGAATGGCCAAACTATTTTGAGCTGGACACACAAAGGCCACAAGTTCACAAGTAACAGTTCGTGACAACAATTGTGCTCAGAAGGGCATCTTTGAATGCTCAACTCATTGAACCTTAACGCAGAGAGGCTTGTTGGCAGCAGAAGACCGTGCTGGGTTCCACTGCTGACAGCCAAGAGCAAGACAGTGATTGCAAACAACTGGACAATATGACATGACAAATCTCTATTTCAGATGGTAAGTTAACCTCATGAATCCATGGACCCTGTCTAGTCTGAAATATTCAGTCTGATCTTGCAGCTGTAGTGATGAGTTTCCAAACACTGCAGCACAACGTCCAGATGAGATGGGAATATATTTGCAGTTTAAAAACCAGGCAAACAAAGCTGCAGGAACTTAATTGGAAACTCAAATTCAAACTTCCTCATGTTGAATCCATTCTTCAATTCAGGTTGTCATGAAGGTAATATCCTACTCAGTCCTAGTCAGGTGCACCTAATCAAGTGGCAACAGAGTGTCTGCTTAAGAAGTGCTTGAGACAACAAAAGAAGTTGAAATCTCCTTTACAGATGGGAGCAAATTGGTCATAGATTGCTCAAACAGTGCTGCTGGATTTGAGATGTTTCCTATTAATAACCATTTAGAAACATAAAATTCAATGAGTACAAAAGAAGTATTTCACTGCCAAGGTTCAACACTAAGGTTTTTTTTCATTTGCCCGGTCGGGCAAGTTGATCAGAGATCTACTTGCCCGAAGTCAGTTTTTACTTGCCCTGTAAAAATTGTTTAATTTAAGCGGCTATCAAATAACAAAGACTACAATTATTTTTACGTTATGTAATCTTTATTCACACTGTATTTATTAATTAAAACAACATGTCATGTATTGGAGCTTAATTCCTACACAAAAATGACAGTGTCAGGGCTTAAAGGGAAAAATTTGTCAGTCGTTCTCCGTCTATAATTTTGCGCCCTACTTGAGCCATGCCCACCTCTATTTATTTTTCACCCCTCTCTCTGGTTCTGCTGTATTCACTGAGGTGAAGCACACGCATGAAAAATAATTTTCACATGCGTGAAACTTTTTTGTATGCTTGCAAAGCACAGCCTGCTGGGATGTTTCTATGTATCTACTGGTACCAGAAGGGCTCTTTAGGACTAAGTACATACAGTACATGTGTGCACAGTAATGAATAGGTGAAATGTCTGTCTAGCTTACATATGAGGTGTCTCAAGATTTAGGAACATACAATTTTACTGAATATAATAAAGTAAAAAGTCACTTGACATGCTGCTGTTTTGTGCTATGACCTATTTAAGTGTTGGAAGTTGTTATTTACATGACAACGCCTGAACGCAACACAAGCTCAGCATGTGTGTTTGTCTGTGCGTAACAGCAGTCTGTTGGTTATTTACACGCTGTCCATAACAATAACTTTGTCAGCTGACAAACTGCACCAGGCTCGGGGTCAGGTTTGGTCAGGAAAATGCGGCCCGAGCCGCTCTAGCGTGATCACCTGTGTGTGTGGCGGAACTCTGCCGTGCGCGATACAGAGAGCAGAGGAGATTTCTTAACGTGTGACCATGTAGAGACAGAAATGACACGATGGCATAACACCATAAATAGTATATTGTTATGTTATTATATGAAGTGTCCGTCGCGCAAAATAATATTAATGGGGGCTGTGGGCAGGACATTGTTACACAGCTGTGCCTGTGACTTCAGGCAGAGAGACCGCTGCATCAGAGCAGAAGAGCACGTTTTAAAATACATTTATTTTATCAATTAGTTATTAACTTTTACTATTTTTAGCAATTTGCCCGATTGGGCAAGTGAGTTGTTAGTTTACATGCCCAACCTTGAGTTTTACTTGCCCTGGGCAATCGGGCAATCCTTATTGTTGAGCCCTGACTGCTGAAAAAATAATTGTTCCATAAACTAGGCAGTCTATGCAGTCAAAAGGCACTTTGAAATTGTTGCTAAATGACCAGAGAAAACATAAAATGGGTTGTGCCATTCGCTTTCATTCGAGAAAAACCTACAACTACCAGAAAGCATTGCGCCACATCAGACCAATTAGGCTCCCACCGGTGGGTGATAGGGGTGGAAATCTCTAGGCACCTCACGATTCGATTCAATTCCGATTCTGAGGGCAGCGATTTTGATTATAAAATGATTCTCGATTCTAAAACGAGCAAATAAAAAAATTTGATATTGAAAAACATTATTGTAATAAAACTGGGAATACATATCCAGTGCATACAAACTGTATTACTTACTGTAGTTGAGATGACTACACTCCACCAGTCTCTTCCGGTACATCCTCCTCATCCACAAATCTCAATGGGACTCTCCTGTCCCTCGTCGACCTCCTTGATATTTCTCCTCCAGTATTTACAAAACTATAACTGACTATAACTATCTATGAACTATAAAAATACGAACTATTGCAAAAAGACAAACGATGGCAAAACTACCAACAATGGTGAAAACACAACGAAAACACGGGAAAAAAACACTCAACACAGCATAAAAAAAACTCAAAAGCTGTCAAAAAACCACATATACTATTATTTACAACACTAAATATTATTTACAAAGAAAACGCCACCCAAACTCCACTAAAACTCACCAAAACTCTGCTAAAACACCGCTAATTAACTCCAACTTGCACTCTCTTTGTCAGCTGTCACTCTCCTCCTGCTGTGCTCACTTCCCTCCCCGCCTTCACAGGTAATGACGTCACTACCATAATGTAATTCACAATAGCATGAATGGTCGAGGAGTTACGGTAATTTAAAAAATAAAAATAAAAATAAAATTAAAATTGATTATGAGTTTTCCACATGCTCGCATCGTTCAAGACAGAATCTCGATGCATCTAAAAATCCTTTTTCCCTCCACCCCTAGTGGGTGACATAAAGCAGGTTTGTTCTTTTTTTTTTTATCATACGTAGGGTTGCAGCAGTACACAGGTTACAAGGTATAGCCTACCATGATATGAAAGTTGAGGGTTGTCATATCATGAACATTTGCTTCAAAAAAGGGAGACATTATACACATACTTTCATTGAAAAAAAAAAGTTCAACTTTCAATTTAAGTACTAAAATCCTTGTTTAACCAAGAAAAATCCTTCAGTTTTCTTTCCTTTACACTGGCTTCCTGCCTGTAAGTCGATGTAGAGAATCGACTTCAAAATACTGCTGTTGGTTCACAAAGCACTGAATGGTTTCGGGCCCAAATGCGTTTCTGACCTTCTGCTACACTCTGAACCATCCAGACCTCTCAGGTCGTCTGCTTTGTGTACCCAGAGTCAAGACTAAACACGGAGAAGCAGCATTTAGTTTTTATGCACCACATAACTGGAGCGAACATCCAGAAAACTGCAGGTCAGCACCGTCTCTCACTTCTTTTAAAGCAAGGTTGAGGACTTATCTGCTTGCCACTGCCTTTTATTAAATCAAAAATTAATTTACTGCACTGTAATTTTATTCTTGTATTTATCTTTGCACCTCTTGCCCTGCACTTTTGCTATATAATTGCAAATCATTTAGAAATTCATTGTTCAATGTTAGCACAAGCTAATTAGCAGCAGCAGAGTTTAGTGTTAATGTGTGAGGTGAATCAATAGCGTATCGCTATTCTACTTGGTAGTTGTAGGCTAGTCTATCGTGGTACGGTGAGACAGGGCCTGGGTGTGTTTACAAAAATGCAGCATCACACCAGATGTAACGCGGACCTGCCGATGTTCATGTAAGTCAGCTGTCAGTGTTTGTCTCTGTTAGTAGAGACTCCACTCTGCTGTGTAGTTTATACACTTTACTGATACACCGGAGAATTACACAGTAACACTAGGCTTCATAATCTCCCTCTCTCTTACTGTTAACTATTAATCTAATACGGATGAAAAGTCATTTTACTTTCACATCATTGTATTTATTATGTTCATCTGTAGTGTAGGGTTATATGGGGGCAGGACCTAATGTTGGCATCCTCACCTTACTTACCCATAGGTGTGTATAAACTACAGGTTACACACCTCTTTTTAAAAAACAAAAATGTGAAATTTTTGGTTGTTGTATCAGTTGAAAAAAATCAGCAATTTTTCAGCTGGGATCAATAACTGTCGCCCTAGCTCAGCAGAGACTTAGCAGCCAGACATTTCTCCATAATCTCTTTAGTGGGTGTGACTGTCACAACAATGAGAATAGCTGGTCCACCTTAACAGTCCATCTTAAATGAGCCTGGTCATGTTCCAGTCTGAGGCTAATTTAGAGACTAATCTATCTGACTTAAATCAGCAGGTGGCTAGCAAGACGGGAACTTGGCTTGGGTCTTGAGGAGTTGTAGCATCTATTCACTGACACACAGCCTAACCTGTACAGGCACTACACTGCTATGTTTAAGTTTGCAGCATCCTCACTGTCAACATCACCGTCACACACACGCTCTATCTCGCTCTCAGCTGCACACTCGCTAAACACACCATCTGGCACTGAAATGAGGCATTGAAATCTGTATTATGATTCTTTCCAGTAGGCACAGGTCATAACAGTATCCAAGCCCAGCGCTTTTTGCTACCTGGATATCCACGCCATTGCCACTGCGTTGACAGACATCACATTTATCTTGCACATTCACATTCTGAAGAGGAAGATGTCAAATTTGGTGACAGTGCAACCTTTCCTTTACCACAGTCATCAAACTGAGACAACCCTAAAAGTGTCTGCAAGATGGAAGATAAACTCCCATCATTTACTGGGCATATTCATGCTCAAAAGTATCACACTCTTAAGTGACCTTTCTTCTAGTACCACCATCAGGCCACACTGCCTCTCCCTTACAGAGCCATTTATCACACTTCTTTTGTTCACACTCATTAGCTGCACTGCGAGGAGTCACATAGAAAGCACTGTATAGGCAACGGCCTAATGAATTTGTCCTGTTTCTGCTGAGATAAAAGAGGAATCGCTGCAGGGAAAATGCTGAACAGCCACTGTGTAAGCCCTCCAGCATGTCGTCAACTTGAAATCCAAGCATTGCTCTTTTCATCACAATATAACAGTAGATCATAATCTGTCAGAGGGAGCAGAGCTGCAGTGTAAGATGCTACACTTGACTGCACAACATGGAGATGAGTTATATACATACTGCAGACGGGAAGAGAGAGACTGTGACGTAGATTGATAGCAACAAATCAATATTTTACCATTTACATGGCATCATTTCAGTGAGCTCCACTTTCAGCACCAAAAACCCTATTAAAGGAAATCACAGAAAACAACATATGTACAAATAGTACTGTGATAAATGTGTTTAAAACTGCTTATGTGTAACAGTCTTTGCATTTGTTTAAGATGAAAATAGTCTATGATGTCACCACATACACTGTGTTCCTCATCTCAACTCAAATATGTACAGTAAAATTGCTTTTAGCATCTTAGACACTCTGCGGGTTCTTGTGGGGCCTTAACACTCATCAGCTTACAGAACAGCTGCTCATTTATACAATGCAAACAGTATTAAAGCAGATATAGTTGGAATCTCTCAGCCTGCTGTCATTTCACGCCAAGTCTTGGTGGATATACAGTATCTATATTTAAAGAGTCCCTTACGTCTTGTGTGGGTTCATTTCAAAATTATTTTCATGTACCAGCCCTGTGATGGTCACAGCCACACATGGTAATGTTTTCATAATCTTTAAACTCATTAGTTTGTTATCTACACAGGTTACTTTCATTTATGGTCAACTGTACCTAAACAATCAACATCACACACATGGTTATTTGCTTTTAATCTTACATTGTTTAATTTATGTGTACACATTCTAGCATTGTAAGGTTACACAGGCAGATTGTTTGATATTAATCATCTGTTTCTTTGTCTTTGAGTTACCATGATTGTTTGGGCAGGTCACTTCCCGGTGGACCAAAAGGTGTGGCTGAGGGCTAACACCAAGCCACTATATATGCTCCGTCGTGTGTCATTTTGACAGGTCAGTTTGTTCAGTTAACACCTTGTTAGTTATGTTGTTGACCTCTTTTATATGCCTAGTTCTAGTTCTTGGTTTGTAATTTTTCATGCATTTTTGGGTTAATAAAAACCCTCAGTGTTGTCAACAACTCCAGTGTCCTTGTGTCCTCACTGCTTCATCCCTAAGGGCTCTTTTATGCTCCCTTTACGTACGAAAATGTATACGTCCGTTTCAAACGATGTTACCGTCACTGCCCACATACTTCCATGTGCCCTTTACATTGGCATGGATGTTAACCAATATATCCACCAGGAGGCAGCCCAGCGTCAAAAGTTTATGACAACAACAAACTCAAAAAAAAACATGGCGACTGTGGAGGAGATATTGATAATGTACCTCTTGCATAAAAAACAAAAACAGGGGCAGCGTTGTAGGAGGTGGTGGTCGGTTAGGCCGTTAAATACATCGCGACTGGAGGACGGAGAATTCTTTTCTCTAGTACTGCCAATGACAGAAATTGAATTGTTATTTCTTCTTCGTGTCTCACTAGAGCGACGTATCGGGTAGTGACAGCAACACTGCCCCCACGGTTCCCGGTGGTACTTCTCCGTTTGGCCCGTATCTGTAAGCTTTATGGAAACATGCAGAAATACGGACGAAATGAACACGGAGCATGGACAGAAGGCTCCGTCCGGATCCGGATCCGGATCTGCTGACTGAGCCTTAACAAGCCCAGTCAGCAAACGAAAATGTTGGCACTATGTTTTTGCAACCCACAAATATGATACATTTTTATGTTTCATACATACAATGTCCACATTTCTTAAGTGACGTAATATATGAGCTAACTTTTTCACTGGAAGTTGGAGGGGACTCCTGCTGGGATAGTACCACGAAAAGCCAAAACATGATCTTTTCCTAAACGTAACCAAGTGGTTTTAGTGCCTTACAACCAAAACACATGGGGAGACTTTGTAGCGTGTGGTTGCTGCCAGCTACTCTGAGTGTGTACTGTGTTTTGCCAAGTGATAATGCAGTTAGTTATGCAGGGTTTGGAAGCATATAGATTAGGCTGTTAGCATTAATCACGATGCAGTTAACGCCCAAATATAACACATTGATATTATTAATTTGCATTAAACAATGCTGACATTTTCAGAGCAGTCTGTCATTCAGAGGCTATAGATGACTGAGTTTTAAAGCCAGAGGGATCATATTGGTTATCATGGAACTAGAAGACCTGAAGAACCCAGTGGTACTGACCATGTTATGCTAGCTTCTCAGGAAGGGCGCTAAATAATGCTCCAAAGTCAGGCTAAATTTTGGCGAGGGAAAAACAGCATGGCCATTTTTTTTCCTTGACATCTCACCTCAAGATATCTGAATGACAATGGGTTTTGTGAGCCTCCCCTTTACAGACATGTCCACTTCATGTCACTTCATAAAGTTTTAGGCACAAACAATGCAATTCTATGCATGCAAAGTTTATTATGGATTTATGAAGAGAAAAACTTGACATAGTGCTGAGCTGCACTTCAAATTAATCTTCAGGTTTCCAGCTTTTGGGTGATACTATTGACAGTATGGGTCTCAGAGAATTAATTGCAAGCTGCTACTTGGTCTCTTCAGCCACACTGTTGAGACACTGCAGCACTGATATGACAGAAAGAAATCTCATGAAGATCATTAAGTAAATTTCTCTTCAGTCATTTGATTCCCAATCAAAACACTTTGTTAAGAATTGCTTTATCTGGTTAATAAGGACTTCAAAGCAGTTTTATAATGAAAAATTATGGAATTTTAAACCTGCAATTAGAAAGTGTGATTAGTCGTGATTAAATGTTGAAATTCAGCAATTAATAGCAATTTAAAAAAATCAATCATTTGACAGCCCTAGTTTCAACTATATGAACTGGTACTGAAGTCATTTACTCAATTGTTTTAACATCAGGACGCATTGATTTGATTGATTGTTTTAAATGTGAAATGTAAAAACACTCAGAAGGCTCTGCTGCACTGCCTCTAGTACAACGAGGTATTGATTTGAATCCTTTCAAAACAGACTGTACTTGTTTTACAGTTTCAACATATCTGCTACATAATAACGTATAAAAGTAATGTTTCCCTGATTTTAAGAAACATACAGTGCAAAAAAAATTCTACTGACTGGGTTGAATGTACACTTCATTCGTTCACTTTAGGGCTGCAACTAACATTTATTTTCCATCATGATTAATCTGCTGATCATTTTCAGTTAATTGTTTGGCCTACAAAAGTCAGAAAAACAACAGAGAAACAATTACAATTTACCAAAGCCCAAAGTGACATCTTCATATCTTGCTCAAGTACAGAAACATAACATTCAGTTAAGTGTCGCATCAGTCAAACAAAAGCTACAAATCTTCACAATTGAGAAGCTGGAACAAGGGAATAATTGGCCTTTTTTCTTAAGACTACTTAAATGATTAATCAGTTAGCAAAATTGCTGCTGATTATTTTTCTGTTGATTGACAAATCAATTAACCAACTAATTCTTTCAGCTCCACTTCACTGCCCCGTCTCACTCTCGAATTTCAATCTTATCCAGATACTCTACAAAAACAATGTCTTCAAGATCTCTAACACATGGTTTATTACAGTCCTTTCATAAAATACTTTTATTCAAATTCTTGCTGGTAATATTAATAATTTAGATGCCACCTCTATGATTTAATTTCCAGTCTCTTTGTAACAACACTCAGAGAGCATCTCAATGATACTGGAGAACTGGGGTTTCATGATTTTCAGGTGAAAATATGGGGACTTGGCAGCATGAGCCGAGCCTGCTGAAAGTAAAGTAGGCTGCACTGTATTTCAAGCCACATTATGCCACTGCCTAGCTGTCAGGCGGGGGGGGGGGGGGGTTGTCTTTGGTTACTTCGGTGCTGTCCCTGTCCCTGTCAGGGGCTTCATCTCATACTGTATATCATCCTCACATCTCATTTCATGGCACCTGAAAAACTGAAGTCAACTCAGAGGAGCAGGAGCTCAACCCTCAAGTGTGCAGAGAAATTCTCCGATGTAGATTCGGTCATATGACGTTGTCACATCAAATTTAGCAGTGGAAACGCACAACACAGCTAACAGTAGTCAAATTAGCTTCTGTAGGAAGGCCACAGTCTATCAAAATTAGTTCTACCTTATACAGTGTAAGGCATCTGAGGAATTTGACACTAAAATCTAAATTTAGAGCAAAACAATGCTAAGCTAAGATGTGAGGATGGAGTCTTTTTTTAATAATCAAATAAAACACCTTCATTGATAAGGGTTAAATAGTGAAATGTTGTGTTAGATCAAATTCATAGATATTACATTTTGAATATTCTCTTATTGAATTGCAGACATTTTGCTATCCTGCACATGATGCTGTTCAAACAGAGGAGCACATTCAGTGACAGACTCATGCCCCCAGGATGCACCACAGAGCACCACAGGAAGTCATTCCTGCCTGTGGCCATCAACCTGTACAGCTCCTCCCTCAGACTGCAGCCGCTCTGCAGCAGTAGACTGGCATTTGGACTGTGTTCACCTTCCGTATTTATAATTCATAATTATCTATTGGGTGCAACACTTCAACTGCCGCAATATTACATGTAATATTTTTCAGGAAACGACTTTATTCTCACCTCTTGAATGTATATATTTATTCAACATACAATGCACATAACTGTACATATTTCTTATCTTTACTCGTATTCTATTCTTGTTTTATTCTTTTGAGGTATACTGTAGTTAAATTTTCACACTTAAAGCCTCAGCACAGTGATGATAAATATTTTATTTTTAATATTTTCAATATCTTATGCACCAGTGTTAAACATTTATTTCTAATGCACATTTTCATTTCTATTTTATTTTCATTTTATTGCTTTATACACTCACCGGCCAGTTTATAAGGTACACTTGTTCATCTGCTCATTAACACAAATAGCTTATCAGTCAATCACGTGGCAGCAAATCAGTGCATTTAGGCATGTAGACATGGTCAAGGACGGCCTGCTGAAGTTCAAACTGAGCATCAGAATGAGGAAGAAAGGTGATTTAAGTAACTTTGAATGTGGCATGGTTGTTGGTGCCAAACGGGCTGGTCTGAGTATTTCAGAAATGGCTGATCTACTGGGATTTTAACGCACAACCATCTCTAGGGTTTACAGAGGATGGTCCCAAAAAGAGAAAATATCCAGTGAGCTAAAACGCCTTGTTGATGCCAGAGGTCAGAGGAGAATGGCCAGACTGGTTCAAGATGATAGAAAGGCAACAGTAACTCAACAAACCACTGGTTACAACCAAGGTCTGCAGAAGACCATCTCTGAAGCAACAACACGTCCAACCTTGAAGCAGATGGGCTACAGCAGCAGAAGACCACACCAGGTGCCACTCCTGTCAGCTAACAACAGGAAACTGAGGCTACAATTCACACAGGCTCACCAAAACTGGACAATAGAAGATTGGAAAAACATTGCCTGGTCTGATGAGTCTGGATTTCTGCTGCAACATTCAGATGGTAGGGTCAGAATTTGGTGTAAACGGTGCGTCGGTGGCTTAGTGGTAGAGCAGGCGCCCCATGTACAAGGCTGTTGCCGCAGCGGCCCGGGTTCAAATCCAGCTCGTGGCCCTTTGCTGCATGTCATCCCCTCTCTCTCTCTCCCCCTTTCATACTTACCTGTCCTGTGCATTAAAAGGCAAAAATGCCCAGAAAAATATCTTAAAAAAAAAAATAAAAAAAAAGAATTTGGTGTATGAAAGCATGGATCCATCCTGCCTTGTGTCAACGGTTCAGGCTGGTGGTGGTGTTGTATGTAGTGCTGCACGATTAGTCTAATCACAATCGCGATGTCAGGCTGTGCGATTATATAACCGCATAAAAGGCTGCGATTTGCAATTAATGTAAATAAATGTTAACGTGTGCGCCTGTGAACGTGACTGCCTCTCCTGTAGTGTGTGGAGTTTGTTGACATCACGCCCACAAGCTATCCTGGTGCGTGCAGCCGGCGTGCAGCAGTGACCAACACAGATGCTGAAGAAGAGCATGAGCTTGACCAAGAACAGCCTGAGATGGTGGCGAACAAAAAATGCAACGTCTATTACATGGCGATACTTTGGATTCAGGTACGGCGACGTTGAACAGAAAGACGTGCTGTGTAAAAGTTTAAAAGTTAAAGTCGCCACGTCCCATGGCAACACGACCAATCTACAGTACAGGCCAAAAGTTTGGACACACCTTCTCATTCAATGCGTTTTCTTTATTTTCATGACTATTTACATTGTAGATTCTCACTGAAGGCATCAAAACTATGAATGAACACATGTGGAGTTATGTACTTAACAAAAAAAAGGTGAAATAACTGAAAACATGTTTTATATTCTAGTTTCTTCAAAATAGCCACCCTTTGCTCTGATTACTGCTTTGCACACTCTTGGCATTCTCTCCATGAGCTTCAAGAGGTAGTCACCTGAAATGGTTTCCACTTCACAGGTGTGCCTTATCAGGGTTAATTAGTGGAATTTCTTGCTTTATCAATGGGGTTGGGACCATCAGTTGTGTTGTGCAGAAGTCAGGTTAATACACAGCCGACAGCCCTATTGGACAACTGTTAAAATTCATATTATGGCAAGAACCAATCAGCTAATTAAAGAAAAACGAGTGGCCATCATTACTTTAAGAAATGAAGGTCAGTCAGTCCGGAAAATTGCAAAAACTTTAAATGTGTCCCCAAGTGGAGTCGCAAAAACCATCAAGCGCTACAACGAAACTGGCACACATGAGGACTGACCCAGGAAAGGAAGACCAAGAGTCACCTCTGCTTCTGAGGATAAGTTCATCCGAGTCACCAGCCTCAGAAATCGCAAGTTAACAGCAGCTCAGATCAGAGACCAGATGAATGCCACACAGAGTTCTAGCAGCAGACCCATCTCTAGAACAACTGTTAAGAGGAGACTGCGCCAATCAGGCCTTCATGGTCAAATAGCTGCTAGGAAACCACTGCTAAGGAGAGGCAACAAGCAGAAGAGATTTGTTTGGGCCAAGAAACACAAGGAATGGACATTAGACCAGTGGAAATCTGTGCTTTGGTCTGATGAGTCCAAATTTGAGATCTTTGGTTCCAACCGCCGTGTCTTTGTGAGACGCAGAAAAGGTGAACGGATGGATTCCACATGCCTGATTCCCACTGTGAAGCATGGAGGAGGAGGTGTGATGGTGTGGGGGTGTTTTGCTGGTGACACTGTTGGGGATTTATTCAAAATTGAAGGCACACTGAACCAGCATGGCTACCACAGCATCCTGCAGCGACATGCCATCCCATCCAGTTTGCGTTTAGTTGGACGATCATTTATTTTTCAACAGGACAATGACCCCAAACACACCTCCAGGATGTGTAAGGGCTATTTGACCAAGAAGGAGAGTGATGGAGTGCTGCGGCAGATGACCTGGCCTCCACAGTCACCGGACCTGAACCCAATCGAGATGGTTTGGGGTGAGCTGGACCGCAGAGTGAAGGCAAAGGAGCCAACAAGTGCTAAACACCTCTGGGAACTCCTTCAAGACTGTTGGAAAACCATTTCAGGTGACTACCTCTTGAAGCTCATCGAGAGAATGCCAAGAGTGTGCAAAGCAGTAATCAGAGCAAAGGGTGGCTATTTTGAAGAAACTAGAATATAAAACATGTTTTCAGTTATTTCACCTTTTTTTGTTAAGTACATAACTCCACATGTGTTCATTCATAGTTTTGATGCCTTCAGTGAGAATCTACAATGTAAATAGTCATGAAAATAAAGAAAACGCATTGAATGAGAAGGTGTGTCCAAACTTTTGGCCTGTACTGTATATCAACACTTGAGACAGCACAGCACAGGGAAAAGTAGGAAGAGTGCATGCGAGAGAAAGCCGAGCCGTGTAACGTTAAAGACAAAGAGACAACTGAAAGCCGCCAGAGCCTCATAAAACAACATCCAAGCACAGTTAAGCAAACAATTGTAAGTGTCACAGGGAAATCATGGACTCCATAACAAATGAAAAATTGAGCAATTTTGCTCGGTTTCGGCCCACTTGACATGCTGCTGTGTTGTGCTATGGCGTGCTGGAATTTGTCATTTATGTGACAACGCCTGAACGCAACACAGGCTCGCTCCGCTGTGTGTACAGTTCCGTGCTGCGCTGCTGTGCAAGCAGCGTGTTTGACTGTGCTCAGTCTGTTGCTGGTCATTGACACACTGTCTGTCCATAACAATAACTATGTCAGGTCAGTGCCCCCCGATATAATGTAGGGGAAACACTGAATCAAGCAAAAAGATTCATGATACCATTTATTTATTATATTGTATGTTGTAATTATATTGTAATCGCAATCGCAAATTGCGATATTGTCCACCATAATCGCAATCGCACATTTTTATCAAATCATGCAGCACTAGTGTAATGGTGTGGGGGAGATTTTCTTAGTACCAACTGAGCATGGTTTAAACACCACAGCCTACCTGAGTATTGTTGCTGACTGTGTCCATCCCTTTATGACCACAGTGTACCCATCTTCTGATGGCTACTTCCAGCAGGATAACGCACCATGTCACATAGCTCACATCATCTCAAACTGGTTTCTTGAACATGACAATGAGTTCACTGTACTCCAATGGCCTCCACAGTCACCAGATCTCAGTCCAATAGAGCACATTTGGGATGTGGTGGAACGGGAGATTCTCATCATGTATGTGCCGCCGACAAATCGGCAGCAACTGTTTGGTGTCATCATGTCAATATGGACCAAAATCTGATGACAGAATGTGCTTAAACTGTCAAGAATTCAGAAAAATCAAAACATGGAATCTGGGAAAAAATAAAATGGATTTAGTGAATGCACTGCCATGGTCAATTTTTACAAAAGGCAGGAGATTTTTTTTTCTTCCCAAAAACATGATTCCTTTTAGTTTATTCATACTCATATCCATGCCTGTCAGTTATGAAAACTTGCTTATCAAATTCAGTTAGGGAACCAAAAACACTGCTGGCTGGTTTTTCTTTGTGGTTAAACCAAACAAGTAACTTCACAATCATGAGTCCCTTCACTCTTTTGAAAATACGTTTAGGCTATTGGATGTGTGTCACTAAAGTATTCTTCTAACAGAATATTAGATATGTAGATTAGGCAAGACACGGACATCAAAAATAGTTCTAGCCTCAAGTAAACACACTGTCTCCTTCAAAAATGATGCAAAAACAGCAGTTTCTATCATGCAGAACAATCTCAATATCTGGACTGCTGGTATTATGTCAGAGAAAGAGACAGAGCTGCTCAAGTGAGAGGACGTAATGTGTTAACACCCCATAGCAAAGTGAGCTCAATCAGTCAATCAATCGATAAAGCATGCACAATTCACCCATGTCTGCTTGCATGCAGTCTTGATTGCTGTAATAACGGCAGTGATTAATTGCCAATTTGTTTTACTGAAACCTCTCAGACACAGACAGCAGGCAAGTCAACAAAGCATGCTATATGTTTAGATACACAGCTGCTGGCCACTGCACAAGGCAGACACTCAGCCAGACGCTCAGCCCACTCAAACCAGCAGAAACAACTAACTTCTGATTCAGCTGAACTTATCAACCCTAATAAAAACACAGTATACTAGTTTTAAGGTATACAGTGATATTAAAAATGATGGTTATCGTACAGTGTACATTTGCTTATTGACAGGGAAATTACTCACCAGGAACATCCCTAATTACATATAGATCTAAATGAGGATTCATTAACGGTTGTGTTTTAGCACAAGGTAGCTCCTCTGCAGTGGGCTATTTTTGATTATTTGGTACTTTATCTTTGTAGCATTGCTGATGAAAGCAAACAAATGTGTCCATGGCATGCACTATTAAATTCTCTATTTTGCCCTGAGACTTTTCCCGTTTTCAAAAATGGCCAGGTTTTTCGTCTATATTGTTCATTATTGCCTCCGCTTTCCAGTGTATTGTAACCAAGCGTCCCGGGTTCGCCTAACTGAGCGCAGCTAATGAGCAATAAACGGACAGGAGTCGAGACAACAGGTTCAGCGGCCACCGCTTCTCTCTTTATTTCGAGCAACACAGCCACATCTAATGGCGGAACCTCGCCTACCACAGCCCTACGGCAACTCTGGTGGGACAATTTGTTTACAGTTCAGAATTTGTTTACATTTTGTGCTGCTGAACCACCAATAAGCTTTCTGGATACTATTTAAATTAAAAAACAAACCTTATGGGACAACTTGGATGCATTCTTTATTTTTCTTTCTTAATCAGACTCTGTATCAGACTTGGTTTCAAAATAAAGGGCTCGGTATTGGATCGGATGCAAAAAAAAAAAAAATGTGATCAGGACAGCCCTAATCGCTAGTGATGTTTTTAGAGGAAAAGGCGCCAGGCCACAGACATGACACACGATACTTGACAAAATGTTAAAACACTTTTTCAAATCAGTATATAAGCTATGCATTTTTACAGGTGAAAAACGTAAGAATCACTTCAGGCCTACAACGATAAATGGAAATTAAAATGTTAAAAATAAAAGAAAGGTTATTCATTTCCATATAATATAATATTCTGTCAAAGCCAGTTTTCGTTATCTTCACTGCCATCTTATCTGTAAGGGAGTGAGGAGGGGCGATACCATCGGGCACAGCTGCACAACGTTAAGGCTGCCATGGCTGCATCCTGGCTTTGTTCCATTCTTCTGATGGCATCAGACCATTTCAGAGGCATAGTGTTTTGCATGCCCTATTTTGTAGATTTGCACATTTTGTTTGATATTTATGTTTCTACCCTAAGTAGGTTAGTTCGTAGGCTACATAGTAGTTAAATGGTTTCTTTTTTTGTCTGTTTCAACTGTGTTCATTACTGTTACTTCCTACTTTGTGGTACTGAAGTCTACAGGCAAAGTTAATACAATTTAAGTCCAGTTATGAATGACACAGATCAAAGATTTGTGGCTGTGTTGCAGTTATTAAAAATACATTTATCTTCATAATTACATCTATGTTTCACATACAGTGCCTATTAGCAGGAGAAGCAAATCTGCTTTGTGCAATGAGCTGCAGCTCTGTCAAAATTAGATGGGGCACATATTTATCTGGGACATTTCTGAAATGCACCGCAGGGCGTCTGCTGGAATTGTCTAGAGTGGGCACAATCAGCTTGGGCAACCACCCAGTGAAGAGCGGCACTCTACTGAGTGCACTTTTATAGTTCAGAATTCTTCTCAGAGGTGCTCATTTCAAGACAGTATCAAGACTGTTTTTGCCAATTAGCCTAGGTTTACACATACAAGGAATATGTTTTTATTATGTAATAATGATCCAACACATCTGACCAATTCCAGACTTAGAGCAATTCAGTTTTTTTTTTTACAAGAAACTGAAAAATTGCAGCCCTAATTATCCCGTATACTTAATGACCCCATCTGTGAGGCCAGTAAAGTTTGTCTTGCTGACTCATAACACTTTATTTTAAAAAATATTATGAACATTTTATGCTGGTTAATACATTACTATCCCTTTAAACTCATCATCATAATGTGAAGACATTTTTTTCTGAGCACTAACTGCAGTAATTAAAAGTGACTGAAAATCATTTCTAGAAGTTTGAACACTGCTCAACATTCACAGCCTCCAATAACCACCAACTTTTCTGGGGGGAAACTCTGAGTGGCCGTAACTTCAGCATTAGTTCAGTCAGCCAACTCACAGAACGGATTTGTTGTGTGAATGCAAAATAAGTAGAGCTGATGTTTGGCATCTGGTGTGACGCTGTCACTACCCACAAGCAAACAACAGCTCAGCAGCACAGCAGAGACTGGGAAGGGACAATAATAAACAAACCACGTCCAGCCATAGCTGGGAAAATATACCATCTAGTGAAGTGAGACAGATAAATCTATGGCCTGAAATCCACCTGATATGCAGCAGCAGGCTGAAACACACCAGATCTGCTGCAGATAATTATTCACTTAAGCATATCAAAACCACAACAAGTCATGGATTAGAGCAGACAGCCTCTTCGTATGAAGCGTTATGGAGTGTTGATAAGCAGCAGATGACCATTAGTAGATGGATATAAGCTGCAGGTTGAAAAAGGGTGCAGCTGAGCGAAGAGCAGGAGCTCAGCAGTGTAGATGTAATTATGATACCAAGAACAGTAAAGCAAGCTGTTACATAAACATATTGCTTCTAGTTGATAGATTGCTCTAAAATGAAGCTGAATAAGAAGTCTGTGGATGAAATGTGAATTACAGTGCTATCTGGCGTGTTTGTGACTAAAGACAACATTACACCAAAATATCCAGGCTATGGAAGTACTCAGATCTGTACTTAAATTATTATTCTGAATATGTAAATAATCATTATATTAAATAATATCAAAATACTAGGGATGGGAATCACCTGTGGCTCCACAATATGACATTATCACAATACTTACATCACGATACAAAACAATTGCAATCTTAAATATGCTGCGATACGCTGAGTATTGCCATAAAATACACTGCAATACATTACCTTTCTTTAACTGTAAATTATGTCTTAAAAGGAAAACATCTGTTTTGTTTAATAAGATAAAGTTCTCAGTTTGCTCATGTCACCTTAGCCATTTTGTTAGAGCTGCATCTAGTGGACTGTAAAGCATTTTTTATATTATTCTAGTTGGCTACCTAAAGTTTAATTTGTGATATTAATAATTCATATAATTTTAAAAAAAAAATCAATTACTAAAACTCGAAATAGCAATACAACGCCACCTAGTGTACATACATAGTAAGTACAATTAATATCTGCTAAGAGGAATGACACAACGCCCCTAGTTGCAAGTAACGTTACCTCAACGGTCGCCTACACTACTTGAGTAAATGTTTAATACTTAACGTTAGATACATTAAACTACTGGAGGAAAATAATCATTTTTATATCCCTAAGACCAATATTTTCCCACAGCATGAATAAAAACAACGAAAGCATCAAATGCCACACCACAACACAGCATGAATTCCCATTGCTGAGCTAGTTTAACAGCAGCAATTAGCAGCTAGCATTAGCATCGTGAGCCAGCATTAAAACAGCAGGTAGCCTCAGTGGCATTATAACCACACAAAGCCAAGACATCCACTTACAATACACGTTGGCATAAAGCACCAAACAGCCGTCTTACCTTGGTGCAGTGAAGCAGAAACCCCAGCGTCTCCGGAATAACGGTCAGCAAGTCAGCGCCGACCAAACCGCCAACGGCCGGAACACCTCACTTGTTGGTGGACATTTTATTTTTAAGGCCGAAAATGAAACAGAAGTCCGGCGATAGAAGATTTTTCTCTGAAACGTCATGGCTTGTTTGGGAAACTCTTAATTAACAGCAGGTGTTGTGTTTGTTTACTCCACCTGTGTCGACCTCTGTGGGAGCAGCCAATCACTGCTGACCGCCGGGTGAACTCCGCGTTCAGGTGTTCTCGGAATAATCGGAAAAATGAGTTTCACATTAGGACGACTTACGTGAACGCCCCCTGAACTGAAACACGCCCTGCGTTCCAAATCGCATACTTCTACTATATACTTTTAGTATGTACTGCAGCTGCCCTTAAAAAGTATGTAGTGTAGTATGCAGTATGCATGCAGTATGCATACTATTGGGACACACTACATCCGCCATCACATCGCTCCCTGAACTCCGACCCTCTTGCTCACTTCCGCCGCCGTCCGTAGCGCCACATTTGAATATTTTATGTTGTTGTACTTCGGAGATGTAGCAAATCTCCTCTCGTCAAGCTCGCCAGAGCTGTGCATACCGTTGGAGGTGCCAGAGAGCTCTGTTGCTGTTATGTCGTCATGTATGTTGTTGTTTCTAATAAACAGTCCCAAGCCTATTATTAGTGACCTGTCTATTGAACTAGTCACCAGTAGGCATATTAACCCCCTTCACACACAGCTCTCTGTTGCTGGCAGATGTTTGTTGTTAAATATATTTACAGCTATGCAGCTGCTGGCACTGTATTGTGTCTGCACGTGATGCAGCCTTACATTCACATTACTTTTATTTGTAGTGTAACATACCTGCACATTCTTACTACATTACTTAATATGTGTTTGACTATTACTATTCATATATTTACTAGTCTATACTGCTCATACCTGGCCCATAGTGTATTCATATTTAGTCATATTCATTCATTATTTATACCACACTTACACCACTGCCTGTACTGGTAGAATCTTCTATATTGTAGTCATAGTTGAACCCTAAAACTGATTATACTATAATCACAGTAAAGTTGAATGTTGTAACCGTGTTCTTGCAAAACTGTATGATATGTGACAGTATATAATCAGATCATTGCAGTCCTAATATGTAGTGTCTTAGTATCTCAAATTAAATAAACCATGTATGAAAGGAAGTGTGGGCGTTGGTTGCACACGCAGCTCAGTGTGACGTAACTTCCGCTGCGCAAAGGACTGTGGGTCAGAATGGCCAAAGAAGCATGCTGACATGCATACTGCGAAATGTGACCGGATGTAGTAGAACATCCTGGTACTTTTGGCATACTGCATCTGACATACTATGTATTGGGACACACTAATTCTTTTTCTGGCATACTAAATAGTATGGTATTATGGGTATTGGAATGCAGGGACGGTGAAGATTTTGCATAAAATCTATACAGTGAATTCTGTTATTTTTATTTTGTATTATTTCCAGATCTGTGGATTTGTTATTTTTGTGGACATCCTGATGAAACATTGATTTATTTATTTTTTCAGTGTAGAATATTAATGAAATTTTGTTATGATTTAAGTTCTCAGGCTTTCAGTACTACGAATATCACCAATTGGTTTACTCTGGTGAAAGATATAATCTGTTACTATGATGATATGATATGTTATTAACTTCTGTATTTTATTAAGGAAATTCTTTATTCATAAACAGAAGTCCTTCGGGTTACAACCCTCCTTCCATCTCTTGTTTTGATTGAATTTAACTCAGTATTGAACAGTTTTGCTCATTTGAGCAACAAAAAAAATATTACAATACTACAAAAAAAATATTTGATGAAACCCCTGAAGTGAAATGAACTGGTTGTTTTGTTCGTCTGTTTGTTTTTTATTGTTGTTGTTATTTTCTAATCTCCATTCTTACGAAACATATATGTATTGATAATATGATTATTTACTTTCAGTTTTTTTGTACATCTTTCATTGCATTTTATTTTCAGCTCTCATGTATTGATGTGTTCTTTCATACCTGGTGTTTTTTGTACATTGTATTGTTGAATAAAGTTTTAAAAAAGTAAACGTTTGGTTGATGTAACTCATGCTGCATATTAACTTGTGCTCACACGTCATTGGTAATGTGGTATTGGCTGTAACCGTTGATATCCACATGACTTAGATTAGTAAAAACAGTTATTTATTAGCATTAGCCCTGATAACAAAGGTAAAGCAATATTTCAGTGGTTTTAGGGGATGTAGCCTACTGGTGCAACAACAAGTCAAGGACAAAATTACTTTGCAATATAAAGCTTTAAACTGAATCAAACATGAATCTTCACTGGGCCGTTGAATGCTCTGAGAAATAAAATACAGCACATCTTTTTAGTAGCATCCATGCAGTGTCTAAGTTACGATTTAAAAGTACATTAACACACAGGAGTCAGAAGAAAGACTTTCAAACTCAAGATAAAGGATCGTCCGAGGAGCACCTGAATGCACCAGAAGAACTAATGACTGAATGTAATGTGGTTTCTGAAAAGGTCTGATGAATATAAACAAAATTAACTGTTTATTAGGTTTCCAAAACTGCTGCCATACAACAGCCCTGCAATTAATCGTAACTTCATTGAGGTTATAGTTAAGTTTAATTTAACTCAATTTCATGTTAATTATTTTAGTGTGCAGTTTGTAGTACGAATTGATTTTATGATTTCAGTAATGAGGAAGTACTCTAACTCTGTTAAGACAAAACTGCAAATGGAACAGTAATATTTTTCCATCCTATCTTTATGAATGGGGGTAGATATTCCTCTTAATAGGCTATAACACAATACAATTTAAAAGCACTGTAAATTAAGCCTCTAAAATGACTATAAATGTAAGGGTATGCTCTGTAGGATTTTCCTGAAATAGCAATGTAAAGACTCATCCAAAAGTAATCCCTCTCAATCGTCACTTATGACCCCCTATAAGTGTGTACATGTATTTCTCTGCAGAGACTCTACCCTCTGCCTGTATTTTATTTCTCCTTATTTTTCTGTATTCGGGGTGTTCCTGGGCACAGCGCGCAGGTAAGGTCGGGACCTTACCAAAAGGCAGCAACCAGGTGCCAGAGGAAGCTACGCAAAACTGCAGACACAGCACAGAAAAAATACAAATATAGTGAACGAGACTGAGTCTGGGGTTGGTTTTCACTTTCGCTGGTAACTAACAGTAACTGGCAGTTCCTGCATAGTATAGCTTGAACTGAAACCACTCTAAACAGTTAAATAAAATAGATAAATTATTTTTTTATCTAGGTGTACCTTGGTGTATTCTCATGAGGAAGAATTCAGACAGAGACTATATATATCCCGCTGGTATAATAAGCTGGCCAAAGGAGGAGACAGAGGCCACTGATATAAAGACAAGAAAGCTTGTCACAATGCATAGAGGGTTTCATCCCAAGTCCAGCACCCTGAGACTGTACACAAAGCAGAACGAGGGGGGCCAAGGACTGGTGAGCATCAGAGCCACTGTCCAGGAGGAAACAACCAACATCCAGGAATACATCAGGAAGATGGCCCCCAAAGATGAGCTGCTAAGTGAATATGTCAGGCAGCTGAAACACAAGAATGCAGAAGAGGAGGAGGAACCATCATGGAAGGACAAGCCCCTGCACGACATGTACCACAGACAGATTGAAAAAGTGTCCGACATCAAGAAATCCTACCAGTGGCTGGAAAAGGCTAGACAGCACAGAAGGACTAATCATGGCAGCACAGGAACAAGCACTTAGTACAAGATCAATAGAAGCAGAGGTCTACCACAGCAGACAGGACCCCAGGTGCAGGCTGTGCAGAAATGCTCCCGAGACAGTTCAGCACACAATAGCAGGGTGTAAGATGCAGGCAGGAGGAGCATACGTGGAACGCCATAACCAAGTGGCTGGCATAGTGTACAGGAACATCTGCATTGAGTATGGGCCAGGTCACAATGAAAGACACCTCCTAAGGTGGTTGAGAATGACTAAGCTAAGATCCTGGGACTTCCAGATCCAGACTGACAAACTGGTACTCAGGTAGGCTGTGGTGTTTAAACCATGCTCAGTTGGTACTAAGGGGCCCAAAGTGTGCCAAGAAAATCTCCCCCACACCATTACACCACCACCACCAGCCTGAACCGTTGATACAAGGCAGGATGGATCCATGCTTTCATGTTGTTCACACCAAATTCTGACCCTACCATCTGAATGTGGCAGCAGAAATCCAGACTCATCAGACCAGGCAACGTTTTTCCAATCTTCTATTGTCCAGTTTTGGTGAGCCTGTGTGAACTGTAGCCTCAGTTTCCTGTTGTTAGCTGACAGGAGTGGCACCTGGTGTGGTCTTCTGCTGCTGTAGCCCATCTGCTTCAAGGTTGGACGTGTTGTTGCTTCAGAGATGGTCTTCTGCAGACATTGGTTGTAAGGCATTTTCACCCAGACAACTGCCGCTCACTGGATATTTTCCCTTTTTGGGACCATCCTCTGTAAAATCTAGAGATGGTTGTGTATGAAAATCCCAGTAGATCAGCAGTTTCTGAAAGACTCAGACCAGCCCATCAACCATGCCACATTCAAAGTCACTTAAATCACCTATCTTCCTCATTCTGATAATGATCAACTTCAGCAGGTCTCGACCATGTCTTCATGCCTAAATGCACTGAAGTGCTTCGGTGTGATTGGCTGATTAGATTTCAATGAGCAGTTGAATAGGTGTACCTAATAAAGTGGCCAGTGAGTGTGTATGTATATATATTTATATTTCCATAGTACAAATACAAAGTAATTTTCCAAGTTGTTTAACTCATCCAATTTAATTTTTATTACTTCATACTTGTCCTTTCTTTCGTCTTTTCAAACCCATTAAGTATCTAAATGATGAGAAGCCTCAAATCTTAATTTATTCAAATGCAGTATATTTGTCTGACTCCACCATTCATGATGCATGACAGTCACTTTAAAACAAAATTTGTCTCCTACATTGTAAGTAGAAGAATAATGTCGATCTCTTAATAGCTTCTAGATGACAGACGAGAAAATGTGAAAGAACAGGAACACAACTTTGGTGGAAAAAAGCATAGCCGAACCATTTCGCTTGATTATATCTCTATTTCTTATTGTTCTTTTGATTTATTTTTGTACTGATTTATGGACAAAATGAATACACATTAACATCACAGGAAGTCTCCTCTTGGTAAGACTTGTTTTATCACATAATACAGTCACAGAGAGGACAGAACAAATGGAAATTATAAGCCTTTCCCCACACAAATATTAGCACAAATTTTAATTTACACTGACTGACCTTTTCAACTCTGAGGCAAGTCACTTCCACAAGAAACAGTGAATAGTTTTTTAAATAGCCAGTGACAGCTGACAAAAGAATGACTGCCTTTAATCCTCACCAAAATCCTGTGTAGTGGGTTTTGTAAATGTTAACTCGTGACCCTTTATTATGTGGACATAATGGCATATTTTTTAAGGGCACTAAAAGTCTGCAAATTGGGAACATGTTATGTAGTCAGTGGGGCAGAGTAGTTTCAAATACAGATTCACCAAAGAGCATTCTGGGCTGTGCAAGAGCCACTTAAGCATTTAATTGCAGAGGTGGGACCAAAAAATTTTGTTTTTATTTGTTAAAACAAGTTTGTTAAAAACTTCCTCAGCAGTTAAGCTAACATTAGCTAAGCATTAGCATGCTAACTAGAACTCATCTTACACACAGATTGTGCTGTAAGGCTGCCATTAAGTATATTCTTTATGCCGCCCTTGCATTTCTCCACAGAACAGAACAACAGCAGCATCATGCCGCTCCAGTGTGTGACCTTATATGGCATGCCGGCATGCTGGGAACAGATGAGGCGTGATGGGCGTGACACGTAACACAACAGTGTCGGCTTCAAGTGTGACATATCACACACCTTGGGTGTACAACATGGCAGTCAATCAATCATTTATTTGTAACATGGAATTATACAGGTACACCTCCTGTGAAATGTGATCCCATCAGCTCTTTTAACTCCTGCACTGTTTAGTCCTTTTTTACTCTTCTTACATTGTAGCTGCTAAGTATTTGTCTACATTTCCGGGTGGTACTGATAATCCATGGCTTCTGGCTGTGAAATAATTTAACTTTCCCGACCTCAGCAATCAGTTACTGTTGCTGTTTTATAGCAGTGTATCTCATCCTCTGCTCAGAGGGTGAGGAGCTCCTCATTGTTTTCCCAATTTTCTGATATTTTCGGCTGCTGTTCTTCTTCTTTGAGTTAGCTGCTAACTCCTTCTGTCTGTTTTTAAAATCTCCCACGGTGCATCACACACATAACATGTTGCCAAAATGTCACACCTGGGGGGCCCATTAGCTCACCTGCTAGAGCAGGCTGCCCATGTACAAAGGCTTTTTCCTTGCCACAGCAGCCATGGTTTTAATTCCATCCTATGACCCTTTGCTGCACGTCATCCCCCTCCTCTCTCTCCCTTTCATGCTAAAACAACTGTCCTATCGATTAAAGGCAAAAGAGCCCTAAAAATATCTTTTAAAAAAACAAAACATCATACAAAGGTCATTTTGGAGCTGTTACTACCTCCAATGACGCCTTAAAGGCATGACAATGCTGGTCTCCTCATTCCATGTTTATACAGGTCATACAGAGAAGGTATTAAGTGTATCCAAGTTAAAAGGCTTGAGGCCACATTAAGCCTCATGTCATTGGTGGTAAAATTGTTGTTTGTAACATCAAGCCTAAAGTCATGAAATTTTTGACTCAAGTCTGACTCAACTCCAAGTCATGTGACTCGGATCCACACCTCTGCATCATTGACCAAATCACCGTGACGTTGCGCTAACACCAGCAATCACTCCCGGAAAGACAACTGGCAACTGTTTTGAATTGCAGAGATATGTAAAATCAGCAAACTAAAATAAATAAAATAAAATAATAATAAGATATATAGTTAAACACAGTGGTCCGACGTCAGCTCTCTGCAGTTTCTGTGGTCCTTATTTTGTGGTGTGTTGCCGGGCTAACATATTTGATAAACCAAATCTACCGACATGGAAAGTAAGTAATGGACTGCTGTGGGCAGCTACCACAGCATAACATATTTTGAAGACCTAAAAAAAAAGACCCACCTAATAAATTAGTATCAGTGTAAGTGTATGCTGTATTTGTTAGGATTGCACCTGGTTTTTCCTTTCCCTCTTCCCTTTCCCCCTCCTTTCTGTGTGAGTGTGAGCAGGTGAGGCAGGCTGCAGCAATCATCTCCACACCTGCAATCATTCAGCAATCAACCCGGAGTATTTGAGAGGCCGTTTACACGTACACGGTGATTTTGATAAACGGAGACATCTTCCTTCGTTTGTGCCCTTCGTTTACACGCAAACGGAGATTTCTCCTCTGAAAACGAGTCTTTATAAAAACTCCAGCCAGAGTGGAGATTTTGTAAAACTCCAGTTGCGCGTTTGCGTGTAAACTGAGATAAACGGAGATAAACGGAGTTACAGGCAGCCCACGTCACAGTATGCGCCGGAACTTGCGTCTGTGTCAAAAGTGCGACCTATGTTGCTATGGTGACAATGGATACATGGAAGGCTTGAGCTTCTCGTTACACTGCCACCTACAGGTTTGGCATGCTCTTGTGTATATATACACAGATAAGTGTAAACGAAGATCTTTTTGAAAATGGAGACGGTGAAATGTCCGTTTATGAAAATAGCCGGCAACGTGTAAACGGCCTCTAAGACTGGCTCTTCTCTGCAGTCGTCGGCAGTTCGTTGTGAACCTTTGTATGGTACAGTTCTTGGCTCCTGTCTTGCACCAGGTTTGGTGCATGTTTGTTTGTGGCCGTTTACCTTGCTCCTGACTCTGATCTCCTCTGTTTCCAGTTTACATCTCTGGAACTTCAGCTGCTGACCTGCCTCGCCTGCTGCTGCCTTTGCCCGCTGCAGTCCAGCCTCAAGCTGCATCCTCCTCAGCCTGCTCTGCTCCTCTGACACACAATCCTGGATTTCCCCCACCCTGCCTCAGTCCAGCTTCGTCCTCTTCCTGGTCTTCGTTATCTGTGGTACCTGCCACTGAATACTTCCTGTCCACGTGGTCTAACTGCAGTGTTCTCACTTTGCATGCAGAAGACCCCGGTTCTAATCCCACACTGGACTTCTAGTATTATTGTTTTGGTGGAGCAAATAAACCTTTTTGAACTGAGCTCTGTGGTTGTCTGCATTTTTGAGTCCACCTGTCGTTCTTATATCTAACAGTATTTGTAATATTTAAATGATTGAGGAAGTGGCAGACCAGCAACTTGGTTTTATCTGGCTGCTTTGAGACAATGGCTTCAGTTCCGGAAGTTCAGTTCAGTTCAGTTACAGAATTTGATACCCTAGTTAATGCTACTTACTTATCATCTTCATACCATCGGTCTTTTGTTTTACTTTGGGCATGTACACACAGCATAGGGCTATCTCTGACATCCCTTCGACATGTTTTACAGGATAACAGACTGTTTTTGCTGTAAATACTTGATACAGCAGGTGTCATCCATTTTATATAAACTCAGCTTCAGGGTTGTGGAGCACTTCATAAATGTCTTCTTTGCCTTATCCCCCCTGCAAGAGGGCATGAGGCAACGTATACATTATGTAATATGACATTCACCCCCTGTGTATGCATCTATATCGGCAAGTTCCCCAGTTCTGGAGCCTCAGATAACTGCGCTGACTCTAAGCCTCAGCTGAACCTCCTCAGCCATATTTCCCCTTTGCTTATCCTCACTTGCCATGTGCTTGGCTTCAATAAGTAAAAGGTACACAAAACTACTTTTCAAATATAAATATAGACCTCTCACTTCTCTGACACCCATTAAAACCAAGTCACATTAGCCTGTAACATCCCTCCCCACCTCCTTAGCAGCTTTTTATTTGACTGTATCACATCGTCAAAATTCTTCTTGGGCAGCGGTGCCCCCTTTGGTGCCTTCAGACCTCATGACTGACTTTTGTTTCAGGTTGTTGGTCACATTTGCAGGCAAAACCACAAACTGGTATGAGGAATGAATGATGCAGGAATTGAGCATTTTGGATTCCCAGAGGCTTGAAAATATTCAAGACAGTACAGCAGCACCTCGGATTATCGGAGATTTCGTCAAGGTTTGGCTTGTGATCCACTTATAGACTTGATCCAATTAGTTTAGCAGTTTGGAATAAAAGGATCTCGATGAAAACACAATGAGTCATTTCAGTCAGTCCCTTGTTTTGTTACTGTCGTAACAGCTCCTTCTAGTTATTCTGCACATTTTTGCTCGTTCCCCTGTTCTTTTCAGTCATTAATACCTCCTGTCATTTCAGATATCTGCCATTTCCACCTGCAGAGTTGCAGGTGGGAAATTCCCTCATTATCTCCCCTGCTTATATACCAGCCCTCTCTCCTCACACTGTCTAATGTACTACTAGTGTTCAATTTCCAGCCTTCATTCTTGTTTCCTGCCTGACCACAGCCTCTTTCCAGTTTTGCCTGCCTGCCTCTTGCCTGCTAAGTTTGCCCTCACTGACTGATTACCTGTTGCCTCTCTGCTTTGAACTCACACCAAGTAAACGATTGATTGCTTTCAACTGCTCTGCCTCTGCGTCCTGCTTTAGAGGCCGTTTACACGTACACGGTGATTTTGATAAATGGAGACATCTTCCTTCGTTTGTGCCCTTCGTTTACACGCAAACGGAGATTTCTCCTCTGAAAACGAGTCTTTCTAAAAACTCCGGCCAGAGTGGAGATTTTGGAAAACTCCGGTTGCGCGTTTGCATGTAAACTGAGATAAACGGAGATAAACGGAGTTATAGGCAGCCGACGTCACAGTATGCGCCGGAACTTGCGCCTGTGTCAAAAGTGCGACCTATGTTGCTATGGTGACAATGGATACATGGAAGGCTTGAGCCTCTCGTTACACTGCCACCTACAGGTTTGGCATGCTCTTGTGTATATATACACGGGTAAGTGTAAACGAAGATCTTTTTGAAAACAGAGATGGTGAAATGTCCGTTTATGAAAATAGCCGGCGACGTGTAAACGGCCTCTCAGAGTCCACATCTCTCTGTTCACTGTGTTACAGTTACTGCAATTTCTCCCTGTAGCTATCTCATACAAACAATCGGCACTCTGGCCCTCTCCCTGTCGTCTCCCTTTAAAGAGTTCCCGGTTCATTTTTGTGTTCTATTTTACACTATTCATTATACATCACTCCCCCATTTCTTTGTTGTCATCCTGCTCCTCTTCTCGCTAGCTCTCACTTTCCTTCCCGCAGTTGCTCATCTCCCATCCCAGACAGGACAATGCTGTGTGATGTCAGAATAGGAAGGGACTACTTCTGCTCCATAGCACAAGACAAGACAAAAACCCACACAATGCACATCTTAGAGCGCTGAGCATGTTGACGGGGCTTACACAGAGCTGAAGCCCAGAGTCTTACAAATTTCTCTGCCAAGCAATTGAGGCATTGTTTCCCTCATTTTCCGTCCTGCAAACGGCCCAGTGAAATGAAATCTACATCACACTGAGAGTGGACATGATGCCTAAGAACACGTTTTTAAGAAAGATATCTTAACTCTCATGGCATGTCATGCATCTCTCACATCCAGAGAATATTGATTTGATATCCTTGTTGACCTCAGTCTTCTGAGCAAGCAAATTCAAGTGGAAACTCAGTGCATCATTGCTGGGAAATTGCATATAATTGCAAGCCAAAAGTGTGCTATCTTATTCCCTCTAACCACTGACAAGTGCTGGAAACTCAGGTGATGTTTCCACAAACCGAGCTCATTGTGGGATTGCTCCGCTTGTTGAACTCAGCAGACAACACTCCACTCAATTGACTGAGTAAGTTGCTGTATCTTTGGGATTGTCTGGGCCAACTCCCATGTTTCAGTCACTGTTGCTTTTTCTTCTGCTTGTCTGACCAGGCAAATGTGAATTAAGGCCGAATGAAAATTTGATATTATTACATAATTGCTAAGCTGATGCAACTGCTTCTCAACTCATCTTCATTCAAGAGCAATTCAACACCAGCTAAAAATCTTGTCTTGACTGACCTGCAGTACTTCTCACTAAGCTGCAGTGATTTAGAAGTGCACTTCAGTGTGTGTCAGTACACACTTTTGGGTGTGGTCACAGTTGCAACACACACTTGAACATTTCAAATTGTTTGGCTGGAGATATATGTGTTTTTTAAACATGGGTACATGTAGGCAACCAGATGCATTGTGAGCAAAACCGTTCACATACTTAGACCATACCATTTCAGCGTGTCTTTTGGTTGGTAGGAAATGACACTGTTGTTCCACTACTTCCAGTCCAGCCTCTAATGCACAAAAAGAGCATATTAAATGCTGAACTTTATGTTCGCCTAAACTGAAATACAAACTGTAGGAAAAGGCAAAATTAGTTTTAGGACCTTGCTGCTCAATGGTAGGCTGTTCACTCCAACAAGGTGCAAACTTGATGTCAGAAATAAAACTCTACCTCATCCCTGAAGAAACGAACCAGTGCAAGGCAGTGACTGCAGTGTTCAAACGCACAAACTTAACATTTCTGGGAAACTCCAAGGCCTGTAGTGTTCATTTGATTACTGGTCAATTTTGCAACTTTTGGAGAATGAAAATGACAGAACAGACACAGCATACAAAAATATAACGCTCCTCTCTCCCTCTATGGACTGTTTGAACAAGCTAACTTATGAACAAGCTAACTTAACAGTCATGAATTGAGCACTACAGATATCTGGTGGTGTCCAATTCTTCATTTTACCGCTGCAATCCTGGTTTGTTTCTTTAAGGGAAGTGGCAGACTTTAATTTCTGACATCAAGTTTGAACCTGGTCGAAGAAAACAACTTACCATTGATCAACAAGGTCAATCAATCAATTTTATTTTTAAAGCCCAATATCACAAATAACAATTTGCCTCAGAGGGCTTTAGAGCATATGATATCCCTCTGTCCTTAGGACCCTCACAGCGGTTAAAGAAAAACCTCAGGAAGAGCAACTGAGGAGGGATCCCTCTTCCAGGACGGACGTGCAATAGATGTCGTACAGAACAGATCAACATGATAAATTAACAGTAATCCATATGACATGAATGACATGACATGACATGATGAATGAGACAGAGAGAGAGGCAGCCTATGTTGCCATTACCCACAGTGTGTATTTCAGTTCAGACGGACCACAGTTCAGTGTTTCATATGCTGTTTATGTGCAGTAGTGGCTGGACCAGAAGTCTGTGTGGAACAACAATGTTGTTTCCTCACATCCAAAAGACACCTCGGTCTATAGAACTTAAGGATTTGCATGATGTGAACAATCAACCCTTGAAAGTGTTACTGTATCAAAGACTTTAAATTGTTTGACTTTACCATTAAAGGGAAATTTCGGTTTATTTCAACCTGTCTCCTATCGTCCTAAATTTGTTTCAAGTGACTAGTGACATAAAAATAATAGTTAGCATGTTAGCCATTAGCCTAGATACAGCTGGGGCACATAGTAGCGTCAGACCTGTTAAAACATAAGTGAACGGGCAACCTTCAAGTGCAAAGTTAGTCCACTAAACAAGCTTTTTTTCCACAAAGACCGCCTCATATCATTAGGATAAATGTCAGAGAACATATAGAAAACGACATGTAAACGTGTTGTCTTACCTTACCGGTGTGCTGCCATGTTTGTTTACCATTTAGCTCTGCTTTCCAAAGCGCGGCCGAAATATATCTAGCGAGCTCTAGATAAAGCCCAGCTGGATACTACTCCAGGTGGAGGTGTCTCGTCCTCGGTCACATCCAGACCTTGAAAATAAGGCTGCAACCGGTCCCATTCCTTGCAACAGAGGCATTCCTCTTCTGTGGGCACTGGGGCACAGCATCCACAGGTACACCACCAGTCTCCAGAGCTACGCAGCCTTGTAGCAGCCATTCCTCCTCTCTCGTCCTCTACCTTTTGCGCCTCTCTCTCTCTCCTCCTCTGTTCTTCAATTTCACGAAGCTCTTCGTCAGTGTATTCTGGCTCAAATAAATAAGGGCGGCCATCAAACTCTGCAAAATCAAATTCCTCCTCCACAAAGTCGAAGTCTGGCAAAAAGTCAGCCATTATTCTATAAATCTTTCATAAAATAAATGAATGAACTTTTCACGTTACTGTCCGGTTCTGCCTTCCGGCTGTTGCTGCTTGTTCTCGCGATATTTTGGCCGCGCTTTGGAAAGCAGAGCTAGATGGTAAACAAACATGGCAGCACACCGGTAAGGTCAGACAACACGTTTACATGTCGTTTTCTATATGTTCTCTGACATTTATCCTAACGATATGAGGCGGTCTTTGTGGAAAAAAAGCTTGTTTAGTGGACTAACTTTGCACTTGAAGGTTGCCCGTTCACTCACGTTTTAACAGGTCTGACGCTACTATGCGCCCCGGCTGTATCTAGGCTAACGGCTAACATGCTAACTATTATTTTTATGTCACTAGTCACTTGAAACAAATTTAGGACGATAGGAGACAGGTTGAAATAAACCGAAATTTCCCTTTAATTCTGAGATCATGGTGAAAAAGGGACCGTGGAGCCACATTACAGATGGTGTGTAAAAAGCCCTGCTGTTTATGTGCGCATTGTATCTTGTGTAGATGAACCGTTTATCCCTGAATGCATACACAACCAAGGCTCTTGGAGAAAGTAAGATTAGTGAAGCAGCCATCATGCATATGCAAACAGTTAAAAACAAGTGTATCTCTGGCCTTACTGTCCTACATAGACTAACCGCAGTAACTACAATCATGGTCAAAACTGAGTTATGACTGACATTGAATAATATCTGTTCTATCCTGGGACAAAATGTCCTGGTTCGTCTTGTCTTGTTCTAGAGAAAAATGGGTGCAGAAGATGCAGTAACCACAAAATCTACCTAAAACCCAAGCCAAACCACAGGAAATGTAGTTACTGCACTCTGCCTTGAGTTCCCAGAGATTTGGGATTCTGTCAGGCCAAGGAAAGCCACAGTAAGCGCATTAAAACAAATACTAAACATAAAAACCTGACAATGTCCATTAGAAGATCACTGATAAAGATAATGATGATGTCAAGTACACTTAATTTATTATTTATTATTGATCATGGTTTTTTAGGCCTAGACATTACTTTATGAATACCTAATTGATAAGTGTGTTACCACTTTTCTACCTGCAACACATTTGTTTTCAGCCTGATATTTAGTCACTCTGTCAGTTGCTTTTTAGTGCCTCTGCTCCAGGGATGCAGTGTTGAGCAATTACTCTGTCCATGTCTTGGTCCTTCAGTTCAGGATCCTCATCCAGAATGATCCCTTCACTACTATTAACATGAAATCTGGTACAGGCAGTTGTGGTCTGCAGAGGATGCACATTTATGATCTTGCGAAGCACAAAAAGCACAACTTCTGCATCCCTTGAAACATGTTCTTCACTCAGGCCAAAAGACTAAACTATGTTGAGAGTTTGAAACCAATGTGGTTCTCTGCAGAGCAGCAAGTTGAAAATGTCACCATCTCTAGTAGAGGGTGACATCTTTTCTTTCCCTCAAACTTTAATGATGCTGCAATAGCACAGCCCATGTTCTGTGTGCATATCGCAGCGTTCTGTTTCAGCTTCACATTTCACCCCTTCCAAGCCTCCATGCTGCACTTGTTCATGTTGAAGCTTTGGCCAACACACTGAAAGGCTGATTCAGACGCAGATCCTTCAGTCATCCTGGAAAACTGGCAATAATTAGATTAGCTGTGTCTTTTAAAGGCACAGACTAATGCTTTATGTCATTTTGATCCGATTAATCTTGACTGCTCCACAGTAAGTAGGTAATGCGACACTGGTAATATTACTGATAATAACTGCTTGTTAGCTTTAGATTTCATTTTAATATCTGACTGATCACTTCTAATGCTTGAGCCGATGTGGCTCTTCTATATCTTCCATACAGCTTTCCTTTTGTCTTGATAAAGAGCCTGTGCACTGCCTGAACTCCCCAGACAGTTGTCTTTAATTGGCTCTGTCGCATAGCACAGTGTTGATCAGGCATTGTGATATTGCGTAAGTGCTTGCTTTGTTTGTTATCTTGATTAACACAATAGGCACAAATACAGCACAGTGGCACTAGATGGTGGGATAGTCAGATGGACAGGCTCCTATGGCTGACAAGAATGAAACCAAGCAGTAAATGGGGCCTTTTTCCTCCTGTAGATTGGATAACTACAGTATACATAATGCACCATTATGTAAACAGATATAGCTAAGAGAAAACCCTTTGTGCCCCCCCCCCCCCCCCTCCATGTTTCCTTATACAACATTTCTATGGTATTCAGATTGCATAAAACTGTATTTTAGAACACAAGGCTAAATATAGAACTTGTTAGGAAAAAAAAAGGCCATGACAGTATTTTCTCTGCTGCAGCTGTGTGCTATCATCATTACCACAGGGTGCTAGTTTTACAATACAGTCGATCAGTGATGACAGAAGACAAATTCTCACGCTCTATGGCTAGTTGGCTTATCTGAGTTTCAAGTTCCCCTCCAGACATGTTTTAAAGTTTGCAGAAATACTCTGCTGTGATTAATAATTTGTTCAACTTGGTTTTACCACACAAAAAAAGTAAAAAGAAAACTCTGAAAAGGGGACTGGAGGCACGTCTACTCTTTCTCCCTCATTAAGAAATTCTGGATCTGGCCTCCTGCCCCACCCACCACTGCTGCTCTCACTAGGTTTAGCTGTGAAAGAGAAGTGCGCATCAAGATGGCTAGCAGCAACATTAGAGGAAACATCAGAGAGACTTAGCTGTACCTTTTTAAGCCATTTCTCATAGTCAGCTCATTTATATCATATTCAATATACACTTTATACACTGGGCGCTCAGTGCTATGTTGCGTCCTGTGTGAACAGCCCAATCAATCAACAAAGGCACCGAAAGCGAGCAAGTAGCACTCCATGGAATATCAGTGAGCTTCACAGCACTTCCACGTCCAGGGTGAACCTGGCATTAGAGACAGATGTAGAGTCTGTTGTGCACCCAAACTTGCCAACACATTCTCACTCCAACCTCGTCAGATATCGACATTTGGTCATGGACCTTCCATGTTCGGATACGACCAGCAAGGTACCCTGGGTGCATTGGTTGTTGATGTTCTGGGACTTTGTGTCATGTTCTTCCTGTTACATGCATTGTCTTCTTTCAAGCTATACTTCTGTTTTCACAGGAAATATACCATTTACATACAGTCTCTTTCAAAATAAATGCACCGTGACTTGACTTTTTTTTTTTCTTCAGCAACTAACGCACATGGTTGGGTTTAGGCAACAAAAACACATGATTAGTTTTAGTGAAAAAGAACAGGGTTTGGCTTTATAATCTTAATGGGGAGAACAACGCTCTCCTGGGTGAAGGTCGTTGTTCATTGGACCCATCCCCCACCGTACTTGGACTTTTACATGTCAGATTGATAAGAGTAGTTAGCACATTTTGTTTTTAAATTTGTTTTGCTAGCTTGTTAGTTTGTAGAATAACTGGCACAGGCTGACACAGCGTTAGTGCCTGTGAAACAAAACCTGGGCCACAATGTTACAATGTGTTCCCATGCCTCATTGATAATATTATTTATATGGGCCTATCAAAAGTGTAATCAGAGTTTGCAGAAAAACATATTCTATCTTGCTGAGATTTTTCTATTACATGTACAGTAATAATTCTGCTTTCCACTGGAGGTTTCAGATTTCTTTGCCAGTACTTCCATATTAGACAGTGACTGGATTTCAAATGAGAAGTCAATTGTGAGGTAATGCAACTTAACCTCATACAACAGTTCATATGATATCCTGCAAGTTAGCGCCCCACAATGTTCATTCATTCACTTTCTGTCACCACTCATCCTGGTGGGGGTCGCGGGGGGGCTGGGTTGACCCTGGACAGGTCGTCAGACTATCACAGGACTGACACATGACAGACAGCCATTAATGCTCACATTCACAAGTACGGCCAATTTTGAGTCATCAATTAACCTAACTTTAACACAAGCCTCCACACAAAAGGGCTCCCCCACCCAAGGTTCAAACCAGGAACCCTCTTGCTGTGAGGTGACAGTGCTAACCACTGCAACCACTGATTAGAGGTATGCCAAACAATGCTACAAATGATTCAGGATCTATTGTTTTCTTGCAAATAAATGAGTATACCTAAAATATAGAGGTCTGGAAGTTACATAATGAGTCACATGACCAGAACATGTGGCTCATTGTCACAGGAGATTGTTTGCATTTAGGGCAACTGTCATCAGAGATGGAGGACATTTTTGATAGTTTAGCTTAGACAGTGAAAGAGCTTGAACAAATCCACTCCACACTGAAAGATGTACAAGAGGTGTGCTTGTTGTCATGGAGACTTGCTGTTGCATTTAGAGAAGCAATATTATTACTTCCAATAAAGAATTACTTTTTATTATGTTCATTAATCATTATTATTGTTATGTTCATGCTCATGTTAGATGTTTTGGAGATAAAGTCAGAGAGGCCAGACTGAGATGGTTTGGGCATGTTCAGAGGAGGGATAGTGAATATGTCAGTAGAAGGATGCTGAGGTTGGAACTGCCAGGCAAGAGGCTTAGAGGAAGACCAAAGAGGAGATTTATGGATGTAGTGAAAGAGGACATGAAGTTGGTGTGAGGGAAGAGGATACAGAGGATAGGGTCAGATGGAGGCAGATGATTTGCTGTGGCGACCCCTAAAGGAAACAGCTGAAAGAAGATGTTCATTAAACTCTGAAATTATAACTATATTTTTCTCAGTCAAGACCAAAACCAACGATGTATATTAAGACTCTTGCACTCAGCTCTAAGCTCCTTTGTTGCTACTTGAGATGTGCATCCTAAAAAACGGGTAACCAATAGTTTCACATGTTGAAAAGGCTGAATAATTTCCTAAAAGCTGGGTACTGAAGTGTTTTCCAGATGCTAATTAGACAGGAGTAAATAGTGCATTTGTTGGGGACTATTTTCAGCTGTGGATTAATTCACATTTGACGCTCTAGTGGGTATTTACAGCAGCAGGATGGTGAATGTGAGACTGAGTCAAAATAAACTACAGCACTCATGTTTATCATAATCAAGGAACATGGCACCCAGTGCAATGGTGTGGTTCATTTATGTGTTTTTCATAGTTTTTATGGAGACGGAGAATTAAGCTAGAACAGGCTCTTGTTACACAGCCAGTGCTTTAGTTAAACTGATTTATTGTTAGTTTGTTTTTTCTCACTGACAATTAGAAAAACACAGAATATGTGCAGCATTATCCTTTGAGCTGACCCAAATTGTGACTGCCTGGCAACCATAGGTGTCAAGTTCAATTGTACCTGCAGTCCTACACAACATCAAATCGGCTTTAATGATATGCTCCCTCAGCCTTTATCTCTCTGTGGATGGTATCATAAATGCAGGCTGCCCTCGCTGCTTCTCTCCAGGCCACACAGCAACGGGCGTCATGGGGAGCACAAACACCCCGAGGACACAACAGCAGCAATTACACTTAACTCCTGGCATTTGAGTGACAAGGAAACTGATTCAGAAATAACCTGTAGCACAGAGCAGTGTTAAGTGCTAAAATCTTTGCCTGAGGGGGCTTTCAGGGAGCTGGGCAAACACAACAAGCAAGTTGAGTTACTATTTTGAACAGAAACTGCTCCCCTTTGTGCATTTCACTGAAGAAGAAATGCGGTAATCTGCTTCCTGAGACACAGCATGCTAACTAGATGAGACAACATATCAGCATGGACTATGGGTTTACCACTACCAAGTCTCCAGCTGTGGGATAGATACAGGCTGTTCTTCAGGTTGGATTTCAAGGGCAGAATGTTTAAATCATCCTTTTTGGATTTCTCCAGCTAAATCAGACGCATAGATGGGCTCTGGGTAGCATTTTGGTTGAATAGACGGTTGTGTTCATTGACACGTTAACTGCTTATACATTTTCAGTCCCTTAAAGGTACAGTTAATGGAAACAAAGGTATCATTAGTTTCTCAAATGGCTATTTGGGAACTGAAAATATCCGTATAATGGGCTAGAAGGCCAGTAAATCAGTATTTATTGTCCCTGTGCTGCAAATTCCTGCCCTTAAAAATATTCAATTGTTTTTTAAGTCAGAGAAAAGTACAGTATATGTGCTGTGCATCATATTCTACAAATGCTTAGCACTTTGCAGGCATATGTGGTTTGAATTAATGACCAAACAAGATGCAAACAAACTACTGAGAGTAAGTAGTAACTTTTAAAAGCCTTTTTCCTCCACGGGGACAGTCTGGGAGTCTCTAGAGACTAAAATCTACTTTGTGGCTGAAATGGCTGTACACTTAAAATTTACATATGCAAAACATGCAAAAGTGCTGCACAAGAAAATGATGCAATAAAAAACATATTGCCTGAAGCCATAAACAAGTGCTGCATTTGCCTTATTCAGAGTTTTACAGGTTTAAAACAGCTTTAAAGTGGAAATCACTTGAAGGTCCAGTACATAGGAGTTAGGGGGATGTATTGTCTTTAATGTATAATCACCTGTAAATATGAACTGTCCTTTTTTTCCTTACCTTAGAATGAGCCGTTTGTATCTACAGAGGGAGCAGGTCTTCATTTTTGGAAATTGCCATGTTGCATTGCCATGTTTTTACGGTAGCTCAGACTGGATAAACCAAACACTGGCTCTAGATATGGCCATTTGTTTTTCCAACACATTCTCACTCCAGACCTGTTACAGTACATATCAGCTCTTGGTCAGTGGACTTTCACGTCTACATATGACTCGCTAGGAAACCTGTGTGCTTCTGTTTTTTTATGATCTGGGACGCCCTGTCAATATATGCCTGTTACATGCATTGTGTCGCTTCAAAATACACTTACATCAGTAAAACAGCACATATTTGCATTTATTTTATTGTGCAACAAACGCATGTGGTTAGATCTAGAAAAAAAAAAAAACATTATTTGACTCCACATTCATATTAGAGGCGAACATTGGCCTCGTGGGTGAAAGTCCAGTGTTGTTTGACCCTTCCACCACCCCCTTTGCCCACCCTATAGGGGCTTTCCAGGTCCTCAAATTAAGTTTTTGTATGGTGGTGTTTCAAACTGACACTGTCCGGTTGCATTATTAACTGCCACCCGACAGCGTAACATACCACCACGAAAGGTGGCTTATTTTTCATCAGTGTCTGACACGGAAAATCAAAGACCAAGCAGCAGTATTTGAGAACATCCGAATGAGAATGGGTTGCGTTTTCATGTCTTGGCGTTGAACTCCGTAGCCAGCAGCCCATGTGTATTGTAAAAAACGTTGATTTTGTAACACGAAACTGCTTTATTCTGTGTCTTTGCCACTTTAATTCACAAGGTCAATTTGTTTTTGGACACGAAGAGACCTCTTAAGTTATCAGAGAAGAAATAGAGAGCCTATTTGCATGTGGTGGGCAAACCACCCCTCTCTGACATGCCAAACAGCATTGTAGAAACACTTATGTATAACACGAAACTGCTTTTTTCAGCATTTTACTGGTTTTTATCACCAGGTCCATTTGTTTTGGAGAGAGAGAGACCTCTGCGGATAATTTGGCTCCCTGTGAAAACCTCCTGAGCAATCAACACTGAAGGAATTCTAGCTGGGAGAAGTTTCAGCTGGCTGCAATCTGCAATCATCCCCGCTAGATACCACTAAATCCCCCTGAAGCTTACACACTGAACCTTTAAAGAAATTCAATCTGTAATTTCAAAGTCTTACAGTAACGTGAAAGGCCTCTGTATGAATCAAAGCGTTGGCATAAAGAAAACAAGTGTCAAATCGGCCTACAATTCATGTAGACATGCCAAATATTTATCTGTACACATAATGCCTGTGGTTGCAATAATCCCTTTAGTTCCCACAATGCAGTTACAAGTTGTGTGTTTGTCGCAGCTGCTCCTGCGTCAGTCTCGTCCCCTGCCTCCCTTTGTGTGTGTGTTTATGTCTCTTTTTCAGATGCTGACATTTCCCACCTGTCCACCAGCCACCCTCGGTGTGTTTTCCCTTGAGCCTGACTTCCTGCACAGCTGGTGCGCCTCTCCTCCGCTGTGTCTCAATCGCTTATTATACACTAATTCTATACGTGTTTAGAGTATGTAGTGTTTTGTACTGGTTGAAAACACGGGTACATATAACTGTCACAAACAAGTGTTTTCATTCTTTCTGTTACACAACATTAAACTGTGGTGTCTGTTTGTGCTTTCCAAGCCTGAATGTGATCTTTGATTCAGAGAGGGCTCAGGCCAGATGAGACGATAATCTACAAATTAATCTTGACTGATGATAGTAAATATTTTTTGGCGCTGTCAGTGCTGCATGTCCTGAATACAACAGCACAACTTAGCATTGCTGCTAACCAGGAGCTTCCCCTCGTGCATTCAGTTTACCCTTTTCCAAATGAATACTTCTGTGAGGAAAATGTTGCACGACAGTGACTTACGTTTACTCCAGTGGCCTCCCCAGTCACTGGATTTCAACTCAACAGAGAGCCTTAGGGCTGAGTTACAGCAGATTGAAAAATCTGCAGGGAACATGTGATGCTATCAAGTCAGGATGGACCAAGATTATTATGCAGTAGTCACAGCTCTTTGTTGATACTGTTCCTTGAAGTATCTGCCATAAATCAAGGGGTGATAAATAATAGTGTTTCTCATTAACATAAAGGACAAATGGCAGGCCGCAGCAATGATAAATATTTAATATTTGTTTAAATTCATTCATTCAGCCTGACATCCTGTTCATATTAGCTCATTTTTTGTTGGAAGGGAGGGGTGTTTTGTTTTATCCTGTTGAATAAAGTGAGTAATGTAGCTGTTCTGTCACAGAGCTGCAGTGTTACAAAGTTATGGTAGAAGTTGTTGGAGGAAGTTAAAGCTTCAATATGTGATTCTGGTGAATTCACACAGTCGATTGTTAAGTCTCATCCCCAGGGTCGTCAGATACTGATGGGTTGGTAGTTGGACCAAAACCACCAACCCAAAGGATCCGGATTTAATGTAAAAGTAAAATTCAGGTTGGGCTGGACAGACTCAGGAAGTGGCCACGTTCAGCAGTCAGACAGGAGTCATATTGCAAACCAATCACAGCCGACAGATATCTTTCCCTTCTTCTGTAAATATTCAGTCTGATAAACATGGAAAAGTTTATCATATTAGTGCAGGGCTACCCAGAGCTTTACATCTGTCCCACAGACGATAGGCCTACACACTTATAAACAGCTCCTGGAAGAAGATCAGCTCTGCACTCAGGATTTCAGATAAATAGGCTATATGATGCTTGTTAAGGTTGTATACCAACCTCAGACACCTGCACCCGACCCCACGTTTTCCAGGTGGTTAAAGATGCGGCATGTGTACGTCCCCTAATTTCCAGGGCTGGTACCTGCGGTTATTCCACAGGCTAGTTAATAACATGTCGGGCAGGAAATCCAAAGTGTGGGATCATTTTGAGAAGGTGAAGGACGAACCCAAGGTGATATGTAAACTCATCTTCATTGGTCGACTACAAACATGACGTATCATCTGAAACATGGAAGTAGCTACATGCCCATTAGCCCACAGCGTCATTAACAGGCGGCTCGCTCAGTGTGTGACGTGCGCTTGTAGATAAAATATAGGCCTATATTAATGAAGGTTCATTAGAACGTTTTTGTATTTCTAGTCTACTAATGGCCCTCAGTGACAACTACTGGAAGACTAGGAAAATTCTTAGTTGGGGGCAGCCCTAAATTTAGGAGATATATTTCTGTAAGTCGACTTAAGCCGGAGATAAATTTGCTCATAACTATGCATTCACTTGCCTCGTACATACTGCGTCCCTCTGGAGTCTTCAGAAATCAGCAGAAGTCAGTAACAACAATAGCAGAAAGTCTAACAAATGAAGATCGCAATTATCAACATCTGCACAGTGACTAATATGCTTGTCAAAATAGCTGGCGGCAGATCAGTCCCATTTTAGAAGTTGATGTGAAAACCTGCAAAAATAAAATGAACAAGTCCAAGACTATAAATCATGTAAATACAGAAGTTCTATATCAGATCCAAAAGTGGGTCCTGATTCCATTCTGAATGGACCACAAGTGACTCGGGAACGTTTCAAGTTTGTAATAAACACACTGGCACAGGCACAGAGCCTTTACTTTGAAGTGCCACTTCCTGCTGTACAGTGACTAACAGATATGACAGAGACAGCAAACTAGCCCAGTGACATGGCAAAATGCTAGTATGAGGCAGAATGTATTAAACTGTGTGGACCATTGACAAATGACGAAAGACAGATTTGGAGCCCATGGTTTGACCAGTTGGGAATCACTGTTCTGTGTGGTATGAGTTCTCTGGTGTGCCCTCCAGTGGAATCTTCCAGTAACATGCGTAGTACATTAGCAAATATGTGAGTAATTCAGAATGTGACCGAATGCAACATTACAGCAGCAAAGTATGATAAGTAAACTGTACAAAACAAAGAGCAATATAAGAGCAAACAGTATATAAAAAACAAAGCAATATAATTAGTAAGCAGAAAAAAAGAGCACATTATAATAAAGAGACAGGCTGAATGGCTGATTTCACATTACTGACGGATGGAAATAGACATTGCACAGTTTATTATATAGGCTACTGATATTGAGTGATGACTTTGAGCAGTAAAAACTAAAAGCAAGATATACAAAACATACAGTCTGAATAGCAGAATTTACATTATTTTAGTTATTGTTTTCATTTGTAGCTCGTTCACAGTTGGTATCAGTATCTATTGGCTGTGGTCACATGATTCATCCCAACTTCAGGAACTGACCAGGACCTCCAGATAGTACAAGTGACTGGTGTGTAACAGATGTGTGACAGGCTCGTCATATGACCGCAACATCACACAGAAGAAAGAAATAGGACACAGTTCTGTTTTCCAGCCAACAAAAGTCAAAGCAAGACAAAGTCGTGCACCAAGAGTGTTTAAAACCTGGGAGTCGATGACAGTTGAGTCTTTGTTTTGCAGTCTGCAGAGTGTTTTAGCCTCAAGTGTCTGCACGTAGAATGCAGGTCACAAAGGATACACCAATTGTGTCCTTCACATCCAGGCGAAAGCGGGACCCATTTCTCAGGCTGCATTCAGAGGAGCCTTTGGAAGGGGACAGCCTTGTCATATTCGGTCTAGAAACGCAGACTTCAAAGGATGCAGCTCCTCAATTGGGCCACCGTGAATATGTGTACAACAGCCTCAACTCAGTGACGCACATGCAGGAGACTCTTCATCATTATTAATTGGGTTATATCACAAAATGCAAAAACACTCAGCCATCTTTACACATTATATGCTGTGGTTTGATTAGCCATGTCTTTACATGAATGGGCTTAGTCACTGATAATTTGTTTACACAGCCATCGAGGGATAGCTCCCCTTCCCTTTATGTGTTTATATTACTCATAAATATGGAGGACAATACAGTCTGAGATCCCATGACTAATTTCTACTGACTGCCCTGAACACTTGGACAGAGCCTGTTTGGAGAGGCTGTCTGCAGAATACCCTGCAGAAACGTTTCAACCTTATGTAACTGCCTGTGAGTTCAAAGCATTTATGACAAGGAAAGTGTGGAAACTGTTGATATTCCAGTTGTAATTCTTAGCATGCTATCTCCGTATCTTCTCTCTGTTTCTTTTTCTCTCTGGCTGCCATTTTCCTTTATTTGAGATCATCAATTAATTACTACAGAACGTTATTATTTGCTTCCCCTTGCAAACTAGATTAGGCATTACTGCTGTGTCAGCTGGGGCTCGGGAAAAAAGAATCTCTTAATCTCATCTGGATCAGACGGGGTAAATACCAGTTAATAAAAACCTGCTTGATTGATATGGCCTCGTGGAGGGAGATGAGATTCTCCATTTCTACAACCTTATTGCAATGAATGACACCAGACTCCAATAGCTTTCTGGCTGCCCTCTGGTGTCAATTTCAGCAAGAGGCGTTTTCTTCTTTGGGTGAAGTGGGTCTTACAAATTACTTGTTGGACATGGGTTCAAATGTGTAATATTATTCGCTCGTGGGAGAATGAGTAAAGGATGATGCAACATGAATGTTATACAGAGGGCGAAGCGTGGAGTGGTGTGAGGAATGATCAAATAGACATACAATACCTGCCCTGACTGGTGGAAAAAAAAAATAGTAGAAGTCCATCTGTGGTTTGACGGACATTTGAGAAATCTTACCAGAGCAGTTTCTTCCTTTGAGTAACATCAAGAAACATACAGGTGGGTTCTACTTTTTTTCTCCATCAAATACTTTTCCATAGTGATCCCCGTTTTGCCGGTAAACCTATGTAATCTATGTGTGTAACATCAACAGGGCTGCGATTATCACAATAATATGCATTCTCTATTGATTTGATAATTATTTTCTTGATGACTCCATTCATCATTTTGGCTACAGTATGTCAGAAATTCTTTTTTATCAATCAACCTACCATTCCTACTTCTTAAAGGTGCTGTACACAACATTCACAGCATAGATAAAGCAGCAAAACACAATGCTATTGTAAAGATAGTCACGTCGTCACATATTGACATTTGGTCATGGACTTTTGATGTCGAGATCTGATGTGCAAGGTACCCTGGGTGCTTTGATTGTTGACGTTTCGGGACGCCGTGTTAACCTGTCAGCCTGTTACATGCATTGTCTGTTTTCAAAATACACTATCGTTTTCACAGGAAATGTAATGTTATGTTTATTCCCTTCAGCAACAAACGCACATGGTTAAGTTTTGCCAACACATGCATGTGGTTGGGTGTCGACAAAAAGAACAGGCTTTGGCTTCACAGTCACAGGGGAAGCAAACACCAGCCTCCCGGATGAAAGTTGGTGATCTATCCACCACCCGTCCCACCCACTCTACTTGGACTTTTGCTGCCTTAACGTTTGTTATTGTTCTGGCACGTTTCCACCTGACACCTTTAAAGGGAAATTTGGTTTATTTCAACCTGTCTCCTATCGTCCTAAATTTGTTTCAAGTGACTAGTGACATAAAAATAATAGTTAGCATGTTAGCCGTTAGCCTAGATACAGCTGCGGCGCATAGTAGCGTCAGACCTGTTAAAACGTAAGTGAACAGGCAACCTTCAAGTGCAAAGTTAGTCCACTAAACAAGCATTTTTTCCACAAAGACCGCCTCATATCGTTAGGATAAATGTCAGAGAACGTATAGAAAACGACATGTAAACGTGTTGTCTTACCTTACCGGTGTGCTGCCATGTTTGTTTACCATTTAGCTCTGCTTTCCAAAGCGCGGCCGAAATATCGCGAGAACAAGCTGCGATCTCATACAGTGCCTGAAATCTCGCAAGAACAGGCAGCAACAGCTGGAAGGCAGGACCAGACAGTAGCCTGAAAAGTTCATTCATTTATTTTATGAAAGATTTATAGAATAATGGCTGACTTTTTGCCAGACTTCGACTTTGTGGAGGAGGAATTTGATTTTGCAGAGTTTGATGGCCGCCCTTATTTATTTGAGCCAGAATACACTGACGAAGAGCTTCGTGAAATTGAAGAACGGAGGAGGAGAGAGAGAGAGAGGGGCGCAACAGGTAGAGGACGAGAGAGGAGGAATGGCTGCTGCAAGGCTGCATAGCTCTGGAGATTGGTGGTGTACCTGTGAATGCTGTGCCCCAGTGCCCACAGAAGAGGAATGCCTCCGTTGCAAGGAATGGGACCGGTTGCAGCCTTATTTTCAAGGTCTGGATGTGACCGAGGACGAGACACCTCCACCTGGAGTAGTATCCAGCTGGGCTTTATCTAGAGCTCGCGAGATATATTTCGGCCACGCTTTGGAAAGCAGAGCTAAATGGTAAACAAACATGGCAGCACACCAATAAGGTAAGACAACACGTTTACATGTCGTTTTCTATACGTTCTCTGACATTTATCCTAACGATATGAGGCGGTCTTTGTGGAAAAAAAGCTTGTTTAGTGGACTAACTTTGCACTTGAAGGTTGCCCGTTCACTTATGTTTTAACAGGTCTGACTCTACTATGTGCCCCGGCTGTATCAAGGCTAACGGCTAACATGCTAACTATTATTTTTATGTCACTAGTCACTTGAAACAAATTTAGGACAATAGGAGACAGGTTGAAATAAACTGAAATTTCCCTTTAACAGCACCCAGCTGAGTGAAAGGACAGCTCTTTTTGTAGGTGTCTAACACCGGAAGTCACTGACAAAGTGCCAGTTTTCAACGACTTCAGAGTGAGACCAGGTTGGTGTGTTGTAATCTGAGAGTCTCTGTTCTTTGTTGCGGTAGACAGTCCACGTGCATGTGCATGTTTGTGCATGTGAGTCCCTGTGTGCATGTCCGACAAGGTAGCTAATCACTGCTGCTCTGCACTGCAACTGATAACCGCAATGACGCCGTCCTGCAGGGTTGAGACATCATCATTGCAGAAGTAAACTGCCCACTTTCTGCCCCCCAACCCCCCTTGTTAACACCTTTAGCTCTGTGACAGTGTTGCTATTGTTAGCATTTTTCTCACTGTTAGCACTGTTTGCTGTTAGCCATGTTGAGTGCCATGTGCAGACAATCCCGGAACAGACTCTGAGGGTGAAAAATTAAGCCAACACAAAAGTGCCAGAAACTGCAGTTCATTGAATGGCCTCTTGAGGCTGGCTCCAAAACAGAGTGCCCGCAGATCCCTGTGTTAAAATGGCCAACTTTACAGCAAAAATAAACATGTTTACAGCCTGGTACAACAAAAAAATGTTTTGATCTCTATGGCTAATTTCAATATTCATGACAACTGTATGGGGGTTACGTTTTTTATAACTCATTTGTTCACATTTTATTAAGGCCCAAAGTTACAAATATTTAAGGGCAGGAGTGTTTGAGTGACAGGCTGCCTGTGAGGCGTTGCTTCTGTACAGTCTGTGAGTCATATCCACCTCTTGCTCATCCACAGCTCCATTATGTTGTCCAAATATGGTCACTCTGGCTCTGGCAAGGGCTGAAATGCCACGAACCAATGGGTGACATAACGGTAACTGCATCCATCATTTTATACAATCTATAACCCTGAATCTTAGTTATGCTCTAAATGTCATCGTATGTTTCTGCAAACAGGGGATATGTTACCGCTGTATGCTTCATATATAGCAGATAGGTTGAAACTTTACATTTAAATATCCAATTTTATGTTGTGACAACTGTGTTTTTAATGTGTGGTTATGTTTGAGCAGAAAAAAACACTTAGAGTTTGGAAAACATTGTTTGGGCTAAAAATACCGGCCTCTGTCGTCACACACACAGCTGGATATGTTCTCAAATCTCTTTTAAAAACAACTAGTTATGTCGGTCTCAAACAGTTTCTGCTGCTGTCTCGCCTGGGTGTCACGTTGTCAACCATCTCCTCCTTTTCCGGATGAGAAACTCAGCTCATTTACATGTAGTGACATCACACACATGAAACGCACAAATGTATCATATCTGTGGTTTGCATAAACATACAGTCCCAACATTTATTCTGGTGATTAGGCTGAATCATTTCATCTGTAAACATCACTGTGTGTGTGTGAATATGCCCTAAGAAATTAAATATTTAATTTCCTTCACAAAATCAAATATGGGAGCACGGGTGACCTTCAAGATAACTGCCCTTTCTGTGTTAAGAACAAAAACTCACACGTGATGGGAGGCATCTAACAGCACAGACCAGTTAGTGTTTAATGTCTACCTGGCAACAGATCCTGTCATCACATACATGCCACTCGACTCCTATTAAAGTCCGCTGCAGCGAGCTTGTTTCCTCCTCCTTGGACTAGCATGGCCAAGGTCACTGCAAAGAAAAATCCAAAGGGTAACCTTGTCAAACTAAGCTGCATGTGTCCCCAGAGTTTCCTTGGATTAAACCGACACCAGGGTTGATGAAGTTACTTTCAGACTGTAATAAATCACACATGAGTCAGGCATGTTTTTCAAGCTGTAACATGTTGTACGACTCCAGCTCAGTTATGCAATAATGGCAATATGATCTATATTTTATCATCTGTGCATAGGTGTTCCTCTCCCTTCTTATTTTGAGCGGAGGTGGAAAGTAAGGGATATAGCAGGAAACATTTTTAGGGGAAAAACTGAATGGAAAGTTAAAACCTATATGCACACAATGCAGAGCTGCTCCGTCTCAACAGTTACACATCTGGTGGTGACAAGTATGCAGAGGAGAGGAGGGTATAGCTTCCAAACATGCCACAGACTTTCTCACAATGAGTGTCACTTCTAACTTATACTTCCAACTGACAGTTTAATGAGGGAAACGACTCACAGTCTCTATGTCATCTCTAACAATGGGAGGCCATTCTGTACGCTTCTGCACAAGATGAATTGGCAGTCAACACTTATTCTTTAGAGATTCATCTTATGCTAAATAAATACATTAATTCATGAACAACAATGTGCATGCATGTGCAATAATGCTGCTGAGGGCCTTGAACCAACCTTGAATGTATCTCCTGTTAGTTGGTTTTACACTCATTATCTATACACATCACTGTATTTATTAAAAATAATATTAAGAAAAAAAAAAGCTGTCTTTATAGAACTCACTGTAAAAAATGTCTGTACACAAGTTACTCTCTATATGGAAAAATACATTCAGATTTCACATTAAAGGTGCTGTATAGGACATTCAATATATTAATACAGCAGCAAACCATTGTTTGCTATAGTGGAGTAATGGCATCCTGAGCACAGAATGAAGTCACAGCCTCTGTGTGTGCAACTTGTTCTCGTCCCAAGTCCCAAGTCACTTTGTTAGTGGACTTTCACATCTACATATTATGTGCTGGGTATCCTCCTGCATCTGCTTTAGACATTCCAGGACACCACAACCAACACTGTGACGTCAGCAAAAGCATGTGGTTGGAAAACACATCATAGTTTAGCTCTACATTGATACAGGAAACAAACCCTTGGCTCGTGTGTGAACAACCCAGTCTCACTGTGAAGTCGTCAATATCCGGCGCTTGGGCAATGACTTGCAGTGTCAGACACTGATAAAAAAAGCCATCCGGTTGCTGTTATAGTTTAACGACGCTCGGTTTAACGCTGTTATAGTTGTTGGTGTCCCAGAACGTCAACAACCAACACACTCAGAGTACAATTCACATCGTACCTGGATGTGGAAAGTCCATGACCAAACCTAGATATGTGAAGTCGGAGTGAGAATGAGAATGTGGTGTGAAAGTCCAGGGTTTGTTAGACCCATCCATCCCCCTCCTACCTGCCCTATAGGGCCCTTTCCAGCTCCTTAACTTATTTTGTTATCAGCAGCATTTCAAACTAACACTGTCCAGTGGCATATCATACCAAACCACAGGTGAAATCCAAACATGTTATGAACTGACGCCGCCTGTCCACGTATCATACTGCCATGACAGGTGCTGTCTGGCCAACCGGCAGCATATCTTTTGCTTTTGCCTTTGGTGTCACACAATCACACAGTTGCATTAACATAGTGCCCACCCTCCAGTTCAGCCCTCGTTAACATTGTTAGCTCTGTCAGCACTGTTACTGTTGTTTAGCGCTGTTTATAGACTTAGCACCGTTTGCTACTAGCCGCCGGCTCAGCCACTTCCATGTTGAGAACTGTATCAAGACAACTCATACGCTCTGAATTTCACATAAAGCCCCTTTCAAGGAATACTTCACCTGAAAATGACCATCTGTTTATCAATTATTCGGTGGTTACCTTGAATTTGTGAAGAAAACTTTTTTTCCTGGCACGCCTCCATAATGAACAGAAAATTTAAGTGAAGTAAATGGGGAATGTGTTTTCAGTAAAACTATATCAACATCTGTTTAAAAACTTTCACACAACTTGTGCAGTATAAATTAAGTCTCATTTACTCATTTGTATGCTCAGTACTTCACAAACATGCAGTTTTGCTAAAACTGTTTTGCTAAATCCAACATGTCAGTACGAACCTTCTACCCACGTGTGTTCTACTTTGCCGGCTACTTGAAGGCGGAAGTGTTTTAAATAGTAATGTTTTAGCAAAAGCACATGTGCTTTGGACGTAGTGAGCATATGACTGAGTAAATGAGACTTGAATTATACTGCACAAGTTGTGTGAAAGTTTGCAAACAGATGTTTTGATACAGTTTTGCTGTTGTTAAATGTAGTTTTTGGTTCTCTGTTCACAATGGAGGCATGTGAGAAAAGTTAACTAAGTTTGCCTCACAAATTCAAGGTAGCACATCTGAAGTAACTGACACACAAATGGTCACTTTGGGGTGTAGTATTCCTTTAATGGGAACTACACCACCTTTCAAAATTCAGACATTATTCCTATGGAGTCCAAAAAAATCTGTAAAAATGAATAACTCTTTCCCAAATCCAAAAGGCAGGGTGCTAAAACTCAAATTTGTGATGTCATAGGGTATAAAGGCTGGAGCTGCTCCATAGACAATTAATGGTGAAAGATGTTATAGAAGACACTGAGAGCAGCCAGGTGAATGTTCTGAGTATAGACCAAATCACAGTGTTTATTTACAACAACTTCAGGGTAGAAAATCCTCACATCATGTACATAAATCTGATGGCGCTGAGCAAACGCTGTCACAGTTAGTTAGCCTTTAGCCACCTAAAAAGACCCACCAAAATACAGACAAACTTCAGTTTAAGTGTACGCTACAGTATATTTAGAGTATTTTCACTGCTTGTAGTCAGACAGCCTTTTTCAACAGGGAATTGAAGACTTTATCTCAAAGTCACCAGACTCATTTTACTTTGCAGAACACTGAGCTGCTGATCTACCGCGGCATGGATTGTTTAGTGTGTAAGGTAAAATGGAGTAAATATTCAAATATTGGGTACACTTACACCAACATTAATTTTGTTTTAGGAGGCTCAAGTACATTCTGCTTCTGTCCCGTCCACAGCGGTTCATTGTTTAGCTCCTCTGCCAGTAGAATTGGTTTATCAAAGATGATAGCAGAGCAACAAAATACATAAAATAAGCAAACGCAGTCTCATTCCAAAGTCATCAAGATCCAGCGCTTGGGCAGAGACTTGTGGCGTCAGAAGAAAGGAAAATGCCGTCCTTTAACGTTGGCATGATACACGGCCGATCACGATCATTGTCATAGTTTAATGGTGCTTGGCGACACGAATGAGAGTTAAGGCGACCAAAGTCTGAGTAGGGTGGGTGGGATTGGTGGCGGATGGGTCCAACAAACACAGACAAACACAGTGTTCACGTCTCTTAAGATTCTGAAGCCAAACCCAGTTCACGGTGTTTTACCGACGTATATAGTGCGTTTATTTTGAAAGAGACTGTATGTAAGAGGCAGAACTTGGCACGGCGTCCCAGAACGTCAACAACAAATGCACCCAGGGTACCTTTCATGTCGTATCTTGACGTGATGAGGTCGGAGTGAGAATGTGTTGCAACTTGAATAAGCACAGCAGAAACGTCAGATAAGTCGGACCGCAGTTTTTAACTAAGTATCTGTAAATGTTACAGTCATGGCTGAAAATGACAACAGAAATCAACAAGTTTGCTGATTTTACACATCTCCATAATCAACTGCCAGTTTTCTACCCAGAAGTGATCGTTGTCGTTAGCGCGATGTCACAGTGATTCGGCCTATATGGCTGCATTTTCTGCTTCAGAACTGAGAACATTACACTAGAATAAGACAAACAAACATCCCATGGGTCCATAAAATCAGGCTCCCATTCATTGTCTATGGAGCTCCAGACCTTACACCCTATGACATCACAAGTCTGAGATTTATTTGTTTGGTTTTTGGCTTTGAGAGAGAGATGCTCAAATTCACAAAAATTGACTGGACTTTCCTCAGCCATGGAAATAACATATTGGAATTCTTAATTTGGATGGTGTTCCCCTTTAAAGCATTTTTACCATAAACATATAAAGACTGTAGAACTTGACTCACTTGACATGCAAAACAGTTTGTGTTTCTAAGTGATCATGATTGAAGTTCCATATTATTTTGTTGTTTTCTATTGATAGACATATTAAAAACACCTGTTTATCAATCTGTGATCGCAGGTTTTAATCTTGTGTTTTGACTTTTGTTGGTGGAGTCACCCTTTCTCTTACAGGCGGGTTAGGCCTGAACCTTTATTACTTTATGGTTATGAATACTGGAGTATAATGCAGGAGCTTTTTACAACATTGGAACTCAAGTCACTGGTAACCTTCAGTTGTATAATTGCTTCGTTTGCTACTCATTTGTGCATCTATATATTCATACATGCATGCCTGTGAGAGCGGCAGCATTTCACTAACATCAGTACATCACCAAATTATTTATAGGCTATATTTATATATATGTATAGGCCCATAGAAGGTGAACCACATGTCATTTGTATTTACAGTTCTCTTCTCTACAGTTTGCATTTTGTGTGGAAAGTCATCATTTTGGGGGGAAAGATAATGTGGTGTATTTTTCACACAGATCCGAGGATGGAGTTCATCAGCTGCAGATTGCTTTGGAGCAGTTTTGCAAAACAGTAAAATGTCTGAACAGCTGGCGACTCATAGCGCACCGCCTGGCGCCCACAGCTCTCCAGGCTGATAAGTGTTCTGAAAGAGGTAGGGGACATTCATTCAGGACTGAGACTCGCCATAACCTCAACAACCCAGAGAGCCGTAAAGTTAAATTAAAGAAACACCGTCCTAGTGATCTAGAGCATTAATAACGCAGTTTATGTTGCAGTTTTATGCGCCCTGGTGAGATCAGGCGCACAACAGAAGGTAACCGCACATGGGCGAACACTTTGTCTGTGTGAGTCAGTGACCGAGACATAACTGTGAAAAAGTTAAAAAGAATAACGGGAACCTGCAATGTCTAATTCCGCCCCCTGCCAGGGGAACTCCCGGAGGTCTTCTGGGCTGGCACGTGGAAACAGACCACCGGATTTGGAGCTGTCGGAAACCACATTTAGCGCGCCTGATCCAGGGACACCTGTGGGCAACGACACGTTTTCAGAAAGAGACAAAATGCCAGGGGATGGTAACACTCCGACAGTCATGCCAACTGTTCACGTCCACCCGTACTTATCCCATCCCCGGATGTCTGTGCGGATGTCGGTGTACAGCATCGGGGTCCGTCCAGTCCTCACCCGCGCCTACATCCAAGGACGCGTGTATAACTTTCTGGAAAGGCCGTCTGGCTGGAAATGCTTCGTGTATCACTTCACAGTGTGAGTGTTTTTTATTTCCATAATCATCCTGATCCATGGGGTATTCAAGGGTATAATTGCAGCTCTAAGATCCTAATTAAACAGGGAGTTAATTGCGCATGTAGAGCCTTGGAAGCCTCCACTACAAAGAACTGTTAATCCTGTGAATTTTAGAAAGATGCTGCACAGATATCACAGCACAACTGAAGGTCCCTCTAGGAATATTATAAGGATATTTAAGTCTAGCCATAGTAGATTAAAAAACACCATATAATTCATCACAGAGTAGAGAAACTCAGACAAAATGCGTCCTCATAGGAGTACTAAAGGGATATTATACAGATATTTCATTTGGGAGGCTATTTTCCTCAGTGCCATTGAGCATTTAATTTTGCAGAACAGTTTGAGTGCAACAACACAGAGAGGTTTGCATTCAGTGAGTCTGAAGCAACAAAACTTTTAAACCAATCCAACCTGACAGGGGATGCTTTAGTATTTTTCCCTTCCTGACAGGTGTGACAGGTGTGACAGGTGTGTGAAACTACCTGGTTTACTGGAAATGAAATATAAATAATACAGCTAGTAATGAACATAAAACTTGGAGTAATCCAGTGTGGGATGGATTTTATCTGCTAAAGCTCTGAAATCATGAATATGTCACATTACGGTTCACCACCCAAAATTGATGTGACAGTTTTGTCAGGTTGCCTGGAAATCTGTCTTTTTGTTGAATAATGGAATGTAACTCATGATAAACACCACTATACACCACTGATGTAATGCCAAAGGATACATTTCACTGTTTTTATTTTTTCTTGGGATGAACACACATCCAGGAAACTGACAGTCCAGTAGATCCAGACTGGAGTGTTCAGACACAGCTTTAGGAATGTGGGATATGATCTGCCAGCCCCCCCCCCCCCCATGTGTGCTGTCTGTCCACACTTGCTGGCACTGATAGCAGGCAGCTAAACTTGGCAGTGTGTGTGCGTGTGCGCTGTGGAGGAGGTAGCGGGCCCCGTCTGGCGCTGCCACCCTGTGACCCTTCAGTGTCGGAGGGGACGCAGGGGAACGCAGCCTGTCGGAGCAGGTTAGAGTCTCAGTGACTCAAAGGGAGCACGAGCCAACACGGTGCAACTCAAACACATTAGAACATTACCAAGGATAACTGCACAGTAATGGGGACGCTAGTGGCTGTTGTGTTTACAGGAAGCTCTTTGTTTAAGCATATGTCTCGGGCAGTAGTAGTAGTAGTAGTTCAATAATCAATATCTTAATATGATATCATCTTAGATTTTGGATATCCTAATATCACAAGTGCTGTCTTTTCCTGGTTTAAAAGGCTCTATTACAGTAAAATTATGTCATTTTCTGAACTTACCAGACTGTTCTAGCTCTTCTATTATTCACCTTTGCTCACTAAGTCATTAAATCTGCATTACTGATAATTCTTTATCAAAAATTTCAATGTGTAAATATGTTGTGAAAGCACCAATGATAAACCCTACAATAATGATATCAAGGTATTTGTCAAAAATATTATTATATTTGATTTTCTCCACATTGCCAAGCCCTAATTATATTATTAGACTGTACATGAGGTGTTAACCAGCAAGATAAGCTGCATTCACCTTCCTGTAATGGCCACTGCATGCTGATTCAAAGAATGCTCAGACTGCATAAACGACAGGGAGCACCACAAAGTGTTACTTAATGGTGCAGTGTGCAGCTCTGGAGCAATACGGCTGATTGTTGAGTCTCATTACCAGGATGTGAAATGCCAACATGTTCTCTCTCCCAACTCCTCACATGTCACAGCTTTGTCAGTGGATTTTTGACATCTACATTTGATGCAAAAGGTTTTCTGGGTGTGTCTGTTGTTGATGTTGCAGGTTGGCATGTCACTTTACACCTGTTGCATGCATTGTGTCTTTGCAAAATACCCTTCAGTTTTTACAGGAAATGTACAGTTTCTGTTGGAGGATGAATTTAATCTTTTTCAAAATAAACTTACACCTCCTATTTATATTTATTTCCTTGTGCAACAAATGCACGTGGTTAGATTTTGTACAAAACATCATGGTTTGGCTCAACATGCATACAGGAAGCAAACACGGGGCTCCTGGGTGAAAGTCCAGTGTTGTTTATCCACCTCACCTCCCACCTGGCCTATAGACACTTTCCAGCTCTTTACATTACATTGCTGTCTGGTGGCACTACAAATGCCTGATGGCGTATCATACCACCACAAAAGGATGCAATTTGTCAGTGCCTGAAGTGGAAATCACTGTCCAAGCAGCGCTATTTGATTTATTTTTATTTATTTATTTAATTTATTTAACAGGGACAGTGCACAGATACTTAGCTGCACAGGAGTTAGCTATATACTAAGTTTCATCTGTAGTCCCTAGGCAGGAAACAGAGAATAATTTCTCTGCTTAAAGTCACTATTATATAAAAAACACAATAACAAAAAAATAACATATTCATGACACAACGTCTTCAGCAATAACAATAGCAAGACAACACAACATCAAGTCATCGCAACAGTAACAATGACAACAACAAAATACAACAGTAAGACACCACCACAACAACAATATAACTACAACATGACTTTGTAATGAGAACAGGTTGTAAATACCAATGCGGTCTCATTCCCAGGTTGTCAAACACCAAAGCTTTGGGTTGGTAGTTTGGTCCGACTACCAACCCACGGTTGTTGCTATTTGACAACCAGAGAATGACACTAAACAATCAACTGTAGCCCCTTTAACACAGCTTGTTCAAGGTGTGAATTCTGCATCATTATTTTGCCTCACTGTTCTTTATAAGAGGTATGACGTAGAATGCGGAGATAAAGTTGTCTCACGTTTAACCTGGCAGTAGAGGAAGTAACACCGCCAAATCAACACTTGTGTATAAGGGATAGCCGGCAGGATGGGACCATGGGTAGGACGGTTGTGACGTTTTGACAACATGTTATGCTTGCAACCCACCCAAAACGACAGCTAGAAGCAGTTAGCAGCTAACTCAAAGAAGAAGAACTGCAGCTGAAAATATCTGCAAATTAGGAAAACAGTGAGGTCAGGAAGCTCCTTACCCTCTGAGCAGAGGACGAGATCAACCGCAATATAACAGAGACGGTAAACGATTGTTATGCTATTATTATTATTCATAAAGTGCTGCCAATGCATATGTTTTTTATCACACCAGAGGCCGATGCTGTCGTGTTACATGTCACAACTGTCACACTTCTTTTGTTTGGGATGCCATCTTGCTAAATAAACTCACACCACATTTCCTCATTTTTGTTTCTGTATAAAACCCCAAAGGCGACCTATAGGAAGGACTTTGTAGCGGCCCTATTGCGTGATCTATGTGTAAAACGGGCTCATATTTCTCCAGACTTGCATACCGCACCTTAAAAATACAAAATCCAACCCAGTTTCCAGAATAAATGTTGGCATTTTACATCTCTGCAAACCACGGATATGTTTCATTTGTACGTTTCATATGTAGTGGAAATGCTGAAACTTTACATTTCAATTTTCAATCTTCTGTTTGGGTTTGAAAAACATCATGTGTGGCTTAAAACACCTGGTTTGACTGCAACAAACACAACTGTCATGTCCCATGAAGTTGTTGAAAGTACCAGCCTATGTTGTTTGTTGGTCTTGAACAGCGTTCTGCTGCTGTCTGCTTCCTGGCAGCTGTCTCGCCTTGGCTGCAGAATCAATACGTTTTTCATAACTAAAGGTGTCAGTAGTCAATTTCACTTCTTCGGGTGTGTATGTTGGTGATATTATGGACACAATGTTGTTTTATGAAGATGTTAAGGATGAAACAAGTGTGTTTCACGGCCGACAAGTTTTTCACTCTGTCCAACTCGGCACTGTTTGTTGTTTGCTTGCTGCAGCTCAGCTCCACCAGACGCCAAACTTTTTGGTCCAGATTTGAATTTTCTTTCTCATTAGCCTAGCTTTCAAGGAAACTGCTTCATGCTCTCTGCCCCTAAAAAGGGATAGGATGTCTGCGGTTCCTACAGTTGAAATAAACATTGAACAAAGTGAACACAAACTGTGAACAGTGTGAGAGCGATGCTGCACTTTGTAGTCTGATATTGCAAAATTGCACAAAACATAGAGCTGGTATGCTAGAATAATGACTTCTACATGTCCAGCTGTAATCATCGAAGATCAAGTGCACTGGTGCCAACCAGGAAATTGCACCAAATAAGGAAGCACATCCTTGAATTTCTGCATTGTGCTGGCCTCAGTTTAACTATAATTGCAGGACAGAGGTGTAATGTGATCACACCTCTACTGACAAAGATGACAGGAAGCTGCACACTGAAATCCAGACTTCAAAAAACACACCTTTAGAAACCTAAAAAACACATTTCTGAAGTGTTGCCATTGCAGTTTTGTTACATTCCATTAGGTAAGTGTAATTTGATTGTGTATCATAGACAAAAACTCTCTCATTCCTTTAGTACAAGCAGGTGTTTGTTGTACGAGCATGTTGTTAGGATGTCTAACCATCCAGCAGGTTTCTGGGGTCAGTTCAGTACCTTGTTTTGCAAGTGTTTCGAGTGGAAGAAAAGCAGTTAAGAACAAGCATGGCCTTATCACTGACCCAGAACCTCGAACGTCAGAGTGACCTGAGTCCTTATCAGAGGTCCCCTTGTGTGTGCGAGTGTTTGCACATACATATGTTTGTCAGTTTGTGTGTGTGTGGTGATACAGTATGCTTGCAGGGACTCAGCTCTGTTATACTGAGGTAAAAAGAAAGCAACAGCGTGTATCTCTAGAAAGGAACATGGTATATTTTTAGCTTTATGCAATTAATACACTATATGCCATGCTCTCGCTGGGTGTCTGTCTGCAGTGTGCTACAGTCTCACAGTAAATGCAGTGTTTTGGTTTAGAACAGCATGGATCCATCCCACATGCCGGTTGTAGATGAGTCGATCAGGAGAGTTAAGAGAAGAGCCAAATCATAAAGTGTTTTTCAGACTCCATTAAACTGAAACAGATATTCTGTCAAACAGTATCAAGCTAGAGGAAGTCAATTCTGACACAGTTTTTAATGACTTAACAAACTAAGCTGAGGGTTCATGCATTGTTATTCCTTTCAATCTGAGGAACGTTTTTGAATTGAGCTGTTTGTATTCCATCCAATATTTTAGTAGCTGGGGAAAAGGCTTCCCTGCTTTTATCTTTTCTTCTCCTTTTACAAAACACAGGAGCTCAGATTCTTAATGGAGCACACAGACAAGGTCACTGGTGACTACCTTATATCTCCGAGCTATTAACCCCATACTAGCCAAACCCTTTACTTGCCTGACAAAGGCTTCTGTGCAAATGACACACAAGGCTTTAAAGGTCCAGTGTGTAAGATTTAGGGAGATTTAGTGGCATATGGTGGTGAGGACTGCAGATTAAACCAGCTGAGACTTCCCTCGCTTAGATATCCTTCAGCGTTCATTGTTCAGGAGAATTCACTGGGAGCGGTATTAAACATATTAACACATTAAAAACACTGAATAAAGCAGCTTCATGGTACAAATCAGTAGCCCCTTGTACACTGCCTCTTCAAGGTGGGAATTGCCACCTTGCCATTCTGTGTAGGTAGTTACAGCTCTGAATCAACGTTAGTGTGAAAGGAACAGACGGCAGGATGGGATGGGTGTGATATTTTGACAACAAATTTTTTGACAAATGTTAGGTGTGTGACCCACTGCTGAAAGATTTAAAAAGCAGCTAGCAGCAGCTAACATTCATTTTTTTCTGTAACCACTCATCCTGTTGGTGTCACGGGGGTGCTGGAGCCTGTCCTAACTGACAGTGGGTGAGATGCAGGGTTCACCCTAGACAGGTCACCAGACTATCACAGGGCTGACACATAGAGACAGACAACCATTCACACTCACATTCACACCTACGGACAATTTAGAGTTACCAGTTAACCTGCATGTCTTTGGACTGTGGGAGGAAGCTGGAGTACCCGGAGAAAACCTATGCTGACACGGGGAGAACATGCAAACTTCATACCCAGGGGCTCCTCCACCCTGGGTTTGAACCACCCTCTTGCATTGAGGCAACAATGCTAACCACTGCACCACTGTGCAGCCACAGCTCCACAAATTGAGAAAACAATGAGGTCCAGGAGCTCCTTTGCCTCTGAGCAGAGGAAGAGACAGCCATCATATAAGAGGGCTGGTAAATGATTACTATTGCCATGATAATGCCATAGTTATTGTTCATAAAACGCTGCCGATGTGTATGTTATATGTCACACTAGGCTGACACTGTTGCAATACATCTCATGCCCGCCACGCCTCTTAGATTCCACGATGTTGGCACGCTGTCTAAAATCACACACCGGAGCTGCATGATGCTGCCGTTGTTTGGTCTTGTGTCAAAATGCAAAGGCGGCATACAGGAGGGACTTCTTAGCGGTCCTACAGCGCAATCTCTGTGTAAAAGGGCCAGTGTTTCTCCGACCCTATTTGGCTGGTCACAGATGGGCCACAAGCCCAGCACCTGCCAATGTGTGCTCACCTTTTTTCTATGATAACTTAAAGGATGGGCGGCACGGTGGTGTGGTGGTTAGCGCTCTCGCCTCACAGCAAGAGGGTTGCCGGTTCGATCCCGGGCGTGGGAGCCGGGCACTCCGGCTTCCTCCCACAGTCCAAAGACATGCAGATTGGGGACTAGGTTAATTGGTGACTCTAAATTGTCCGTAGGTGTGAATGTGAGCGTGAATGGTTGTCTGTCTCTATGTGTCAGCCCTGTGATAGTCTGGCGACCTGTCCAGAGAGTACCCTGCCTCTCGCCCGATGTCAGCTGGGATAGGCTCCAGTCCCCCCGCGACCCTCAAGAGGATGAAGCAGTTAGAAGATGAATGAACTTAAAGGATAACTTTGGTATTTTTCAACCTGGGCCCTATTTCCCCATGTGTCTGTGTGCGTATGATTCATAGGTACAACTTGTTTTTAAATTGGTTCAGTATTGAGGGAGGCGGATGCAACCGGGAGCCGCGAAACGAGCTAAAACCGTAACGGGGGCAAATGCATCCCGTATAAGTTTGCGCATTAAAAGTGCTTTTTTTCGCCACTGACCGGTTCAGATCGCCAGTGCTATCTCTGTAGATAGCATACTAAGCGTTTCCCTTACCTCTGGGCTGTGACGTCATCTCGCGAGAGCTTTGCTCCACTATGTCTGTAGCTCTCTCTACTCGTGGGCAGCCGTTTTCTTGAGGAAGAGGTGTTCCGGGATTGGATGTCTTCTCTTCTTCGGCTGGCAGTAGTCATCTTGGGAGAAGTGAGCACTGCAGACCTGATGGTCTGCAAGGTGCAGTGTCTGGACAGGAGTGTTAGCATCCATTTGTAGCACAACTAGCCACAATTTCAGCATCTCGCCGTCCGACAAAGGCAGCCTATGAAAGCTGTACGGGGTGTTGCGCGACATCCTGTTCTTGCAATTCGGATAAGCACAAACACGAACCATTACTTTCAATCGATGCAGTAAAACTCTCAACTGTACTCCGGGACAACCAGCACCACTCTGAGCGGCGCTCTGCATGGCTCCTCTGTTTTCTTCCGGCAACAAGCAAAGCTCTCGCGAGATGACGTCACAGCCCAGAGGTAAGGGAAACACTTAGTATGCTATCTACAGAGATAGCACTGACGATCTGAACCGGTCAGTGGCGAAAAAAAGCACTTTTAATGTGCCCGTTACTGTTTTAGCTCGTTTCGCGGCTGCCGGCTGCATCCGCCTCCCTCAATACTGAACCAATTTTAAAACGAGTTGTACCTATGAATCATACGCACACATACACATGGGGAAATAGGGCCCAGGTTGAAAAATACCGAAGTTATCCTTTATTAGTTATCCAGACATTCAGGGAGGAGTTTTTATCGGGAGCCAAACTATCCGCAGAGGTCTCATTCTTCTCAAAAACTGACCTGGTGATATTTAAACTAGTAAAAACACTGAATAAAGCAGTGTCACTGTAAAAGATAATTGTTTTCTGATGCTCTTGTCGTGGAGGGGTCGCTTACTATGGTGGCACAGCCAAAAATGCATGTGGCCCTATCTAGAGCCAGCTTTTGGTTCGTCTGTTCTGGGCTACAGTAGAAACATTGCTATGCAACATGGCAATCTCGATAACGAAAACACAGCAAGTCTTATTTTGAGGTGATTATGCACCAACGAAAAAATACTTATTATTTTAAATTCCATTTTTGCCAATACACCCCTCTAAATCCTACACACTGGACCTTTAAAGCTCCACTTTAATACACATCTCCTCTCACAGTGTAATCATCTAAATCTCAGTTTTGTGGTGCATACTTCTGCTTTATTTATGTTCTTTCTTTTATCATTCTAGAGCACAGCGATAAAAATAACAAATGATTGTTGTTCCCGACAGGATATTTGATGGTAACAGCTAGTGACATGGTCAGCAGCGTCACTACTAACTCTTATCCTGTCCCCTGCTTTGTCTCTACACTCACTGCACAGCAGACTGCAAGTGAATCTGTCCATCAATAATAGATAGGAGCAATGCTTTGAGCTTTTGTTTAGAGTTCAGTGGTGCCTATGTAGCTGAGCCAATGTATTGCTTTGTCTGTTTGCTACACTGAGCCCACTGGAGGTAAAGGAAGTGAAATATGATGGTGCAGTTAGTAGAGAAGGACTGACGAGTCAGATCGTCTCAGATGAATTCAAAGTGAAGCACTCGTGTATGCTCAGCATGCTGAGCGTGTATATTTACTGGCATTTCAAATGCTCTGAAACAATTTAAGCAGAGCTCCGCTGACAAATTACACCCATTAGCATACCAGAGTGTTTGGCTTGGAAAGTTTGATGTTCATTTGTATTTCTTTTGATCCTCTTTTCAACTGCGTCTGTCACATTTGAACATAAGATTTTATAAATTACACTGCGTCCTAACTCGTGAGCATTTTTTGTCTGTGCCCAATGTGCCCTGATCTTAATAGACTGTAGATGTCACTTTGCAGATGACACATACATCGAGCCACAAATTCACTTTGCTTTGTTGTATTGTCTACGTGTTCTCTTCTCTCAGACAGAACCAGCTGCTTTGTTAGCTTTGTTACACACCAGTCCATCTTCCCTGAGCAGGTCTCTCCTCGGTCTTTTATCTGTGTTGACGTGTGGCGTGCACGTTCAAGCCCGTGTCTGTGTGTGTATGTGTGTTAGCTTAGAAGGGGGTGTTCAGATTCCTGGCCAGTCTTCAATAAACTCAGGCTGTAGCATGTGGTGATAAGAGCCTCCATGGTGCAAACACTGGCTGGAAACTATAACTCCCTCTACACATAGTTTCCATCAAGTGTACTCATATAGTAACAAGACACTGGTCCTTTTGGGCTGTTTTCTTAAGTCAATATCAACCAGATGACAGTGGAGCAGATACTTCCACCAACACTGTGCAGTGTAGTCAAGATATGCCAGACCCATACTGGTTTTCATTCAGTCCCCAGTACCACTTACACCAGTTACACATTGTGACTGCAAGGTTTTTGGTCTCTCCTTGTCCTCATTTCCTGTTTCCTATGTTGACCGAATCCCAAAGTTTGTTTACTATAATGCTGTAGAAAACCCCTGCGTCATGTTCACCAAATCAAACAGTGCTGAGCAAATATTGCCTCAATTGGTTAGTTTTTAGCAACCTAAAAAAGTGCCCACCTACAAAAATCTATATCATTTCACTTGAACACTATATTTAGAATATTTTCACAGCTTTACCTTGCTGTAAAACAGCTGTTTCCACCGGGGAACTGAGGCTATTATCTCAAAGCCACCAGACTCAATTGACAAAAACTGTAATTTTACCTTTGCAGAAGGAGTTTATGGTTTACAAGTGCCATGATTGGTTAGTGTTTAAGGTAAAGTGGAGAAAATATTCAAAATATAGCTTACACTTAAACTGATATTGCTCTTTTAGGTAGGACTTTTGAGGGGTTAAAATACGTTTTGCTGCGGCCGTCATAGTAGCTAGCAAAGCAGCACTGTACATAAGACTAGAATTTTGCCTCATGGTTGTATGCTTCCATGAAACTGTCAAGTTGCACTTACAGTTACATCCATGTCTATGAAAACATAGATGCTTCACACACGCCCTCTACAGATCTATACAGCCAGCACAGTTTAAAGGTGGATACCGAAGATGAGTGTCACCAATTCAGTATCTGACCAAATGTCTCCTCCTCTGTTTCTGAGTCATGATGTTGAGTAATGGCCAGAAAAATGTTTTTGCAGAACATTGTGATGTCAGTGAATTTGACCTTTGACCTTTTGGATATAAAATGTCATCATTTTATCCTGTTAGACATTTGTGTGAAATTTTGTAATAATTAGCAAAACAATTCTGGAGTTATGGCCAAAAACATGTTTTGTGAGGTCACAGTGACCTTGACTTTTGACTGTCAACCACCACATTCTCATCAGTCCATCCTTGAGTCCAAGTGGACATTTGTGCCAAATTTGAAGAAATTCCCTTGAGGCATTCTTGAGTTATCATGTTATGAGAATGGGATGTACGTACATACGGATGGACGGATGGACAACCTGAAAATCGTTGGTGTGGAAGTATAATAAGCAAAGCAGAAACAAGGTCGGACCACCATGTGTAGCAGGCACCAGCTGACAATGACAACAGAAATAAATAAGTTTGACATATCTCCACAATTCAAGTCAGTTGCCAGTCGTCTACCTGAAAGTGATTGTTGTTGTCAGCACAATGTCACTGTGAATCGGTGTATTCTGTCTCCTACTTACTAAAAAAGTAGAGCATTCAAGCCCACACATCAGGCACTTGTGTCCAGATGTTTTTGTCTCTGGCCATCGACAGCCATTGGTTGTAACATCTAAAGAAGGGCTTGAGGGAATTTCTTCAAATTTGGCACAAACATCCACTTGTACTCTACAATGAGCTGATAGATTTTGGTTATCGAAGGTCAAGGTCACTATGACCTCACAAAACATTTTCTGGCCATAACTCAAGAGTTCATACACCAATTTTGACAAAATTCACATAAATGTCCAATAGAATAAAATTACAAAGTGATGACATTTTACATCCAAAAGGTCAAATGTCAGCTTCACTGTGACATCATAATGTTTTTCAAAACACATCTCAGGACCAGAAGAAGAAACATTTGGTCAGATACAGATACTGAATTGGTGACACTAATCTTAGGTGTCCACCTTGAAATTGTGTGGATGTTCTTTGCTGTAGGGTTGAAGATCCATTCCTTCCATTATTTTTACAGTTTATGATGTAAACTGTAACTTGAGTGGTTCACAGAGGCAAACAACAGCCAGACAGTAATAAGTTTTCTTGTTGATCTTTGCCTCACATGTAGAATAAATAATGTCACATCGTGTTATTTTGGGATCTTTGAGTTTTCTTTTGCAAAGAGTTTAACCTTTCCTAGGTATACATACATATACAGTATGCTATTTACAGTATATGAATGAAAAGTACATCCTATTTCATAATACAGCAGTCAAATTTTATTCAGTCAGCTTGATTTCTGTTCAGCAGGCATTAGAACTGCTCATCTGTCAGTGTACCAAGTTTTGCAATAAATACTGGCGGTGCAATATCTAATCAGAAAGCCAAATGTCCAGAGCCTCCATGGTGTTTGACTGGGCCAATAATGGAAGTTTGTTCAGTCAGCTGATTGACAAATGAACTCAGATGGTGTCATGTGAATCCAGTTTAGAGTTTCACCGCCACATCTCTCGCCAACGGAAATGAAAAGTTAATCAGTTTGTCCTTGCCACAATGCCAAGTGTTTCACAAAGTCTAATGTGCATTCATTATTAATTTTCCAAGATATCCTGCTAACAGACAAACATAATGAAATGTGGTGAAACGTAACCCCAACTTCAACTCTGATAGCGGAGGCAATACTGCATTAAAAAAAAAATAAAATGAAAACAGGAACTGAGGCTCAGAGGGCTGAAACATGTGTGAACAGGGTAATGAGTTTGAGAATGGCTCATCACTTATATTGCAGTCAGCCCTGCTTTCCTCCTCCACTACCATCAAATTAAACAGGATCCCTTCTTGTGACTTTTATCAACGGCTGTAAAAACTGACCACTACAATTTAATTGGTGTTGCAATGTGTGTAGGCTTGTGTTATATAAGCTGCTTTTTTATCCAAGTAACCAAAAAAAGATTTCTGAAAAGTGTCTGCTATGAGAGTTATGTGTTTGATACAGTGTCGCAGCTCGGAGCCCGGTCTCAGAGAAATAAAATATCTTTATAATAAGTAGGTTGAGGAGTTACAGACGTCTTACTGTTGCTGTAGTTGAAACAATTGTGACCTTGAGGGGGAATAAGGGGAATGTTAAGGAGCAATTTAGTGTTTGTTGATACTGTGTGTATGTGTGTGTGTATGTGTGTGTGTGCATACAAACCTGTGCGCTCATTATTTGACAAGTTTATCATACGCTTTGCATTCATATGGCGGAGTTCAAAAGGTTCACAGTATTTCCTCCAGAGGGCTGTCCTTGAATGTTTTCTCAAATCCAGTCAGACATTTTTCATGACAAAAATATAAAGTAATGTTATGCTGTCTTGAAACTTTTTTTTTTTAAGAAGCTCAGAAGCTCAGACTTGAACCAGACACCAAAGTTGACTGAAGTTTTGCTGTTTAAATCAAAGTGTGAAATGTTGACATGAATATGAGGTGGAAAGTAATTCGAGGAGTTTCGTGCTTTCTCGACTCGACTGATGACGAGTTATGTAAAGCTTTGATTTGATGAAAATGAAGGATTTTAAGTAAACAAGAGCTGGTTGGACACCAATATCCAATTAGATTATGTAAGACTATATACAAAGAAGAAAGGAATTACATAAAACTTGTAATAACTGCTTTATTCCCTGCAGGTTTCTCATAGTTCTGGCCTGTCTCATCCTCAGCGTTCTGTCCACCATCGACCAGTACCAGGCCCTGGCTCACACAACACTCTTCTGGGTGGTGAGTGTTGAATTTAATTAAATTGGGAAGTAACACTTGAGTTTAACGATTAAAACATTGTTTTGTCTCTAATTTGTCTCCTTGTCAGACTGGATCTTCCTCTAAGAGAGTTTTTAAACTAACAACTTCAGATCACACAAGAAGATTTTAGGATGCTCTTGTTCTCTTGCTTTGGTCTGAATCAGGGACTAATTTTGTTGCAAAGTTGTATAATTAACTAAAGTAGGTCTGTGTTGTCACAGCAACATTTACAAGAGGACCAGATCAAATGCCTTGTGCAAGAAAGCTGTTCTTGATCGGTCAGAATCTCCATGTGGGAAAAATCCAGGAAGTAAAGCAAACGTTGAAGAAGAGTACACTTGCAAGATAAATGTGACACTTTCTAATGTCACAATGGAGGCACAACTACGCAGGTTGATTTTAGCGCTGCTCATCATGGACTATATTGCTGTCATTGTTCATTTTAGTCAAACCATACAGTTTGAAAACGAGGCGCGGCTCCAACTAGAAAACAATGTTTTGATGCATTGGATGTGCTGAATGTGTATATTAAGGCAGTACAGGAGGAGGTGCACATTAAAAGGGCAGGTGTGAAAGCACTCTTATCCCATTTTTACCATCTTAACCCACAGAGCTGAGAGCAGGGTTTGGGGTGAGATGAGTCAAGATTATGCTGTAGGGAATGTGGACTTTAGTTTTTTTTTTTTTTTTTTTTTTTTTTTTACCTGGGCCCTATTTTCTCATGTTTTGTTTCTAAGTGACCACTGGGAACAACATTTTTTTAAATTGGTCCAATATTGATGGAGAAGGCTGCAATGAAACCACTCTGAGCATGTTTTCACCGTCAATGTACAGCCACTGACACTCCTCTTTCACCAACATGGAACTGGTTCTGTTCTCGTTTCTGTGCTTAGTTTTTTCAAAGCATGTGGACCAAAAAAAATTAGGTCAGACTCTGAAAAATGAGTTGCAGCTAGAACAAAAAATTAGCAGGTCTTTCTCAACCTGAACCATGTCATATTCTACAGATTTGTGATGGTCCAGTACAAAATTGGGACTCAGTTGCAGCGGAAAACACAAAACAAGAACAGTTATCAACTCCAAATCTTTACTTAGACGGTCAGGGGTCAAACATGTTAAGGCAGTCAACGAAAACAGAAAAGTCCATTCAGGGAAATCACACAAAAAGCAAAGTCCATAAATCCAACCAGAGTCAAATGCAGGAAAACTCAGGAAGTAAAAGAAACACTGAACACAATGAGAACACATTTCAAAATAAAACAGGAAGTAGACACACACATATGAGCATAAACTTGACAGGATATCACCAGATTGCAAAGAGAGGACGAGGGAGGCAACACTGGAGAAGTCAAGTAAGAAATCGTTGGGATAAAAAAAGCATGCAGTGCTTTCATCAGTAGCAGGTTGATGCTTGTGTTTTTCAGATAAAAACAAATATCTGTTTTAACAGAAGAAAAGCTTGTTTATTTCTGTTGTGTATTGTGCAACGTCCTCTTTTAATGACACATCCTTACAATGGTTCCAGTCAAAATTGGTTGCAACATGAGTTGGGCCACTAGATAATGCCAAGTTTCCAAAAATCCTGAATGAAACCGGTTCAAGAGCCACAGTTTTTTAGGGGAAAACGGGTATGAAAATGCTTGTTTCTGCCACTAATAGGCTCGGATTGATAAATGCATATGGATACTGATATGGAAAGATTCCCTACAAAATAAAGCCTTTTGTTGAAGAGTGAGATTCTTTTCTTTAACCAGAAACGTCTCTAAATTTGCCATCGTCAAACCCACCAGACTCCATTTAAATAAACAGCATTTTTAGGGTGTATTGGGGGAGCATAGTTTCAAATCTAACTGGATGAATTAAAGGTTGATTCAACCAAAACAGAGTCGGTGATTGTTTGAACAGAGGAAAGACACACCAATATGTTTTTTCCGATATATATTTGGTTTCTGTCAACTTAAAATAAAGTGTGTTTTCCTATGATAAATGACGTTTTATTCAAATGGAGTCTGGTCGGTTTGGCGATAGCAATTTCGGACTGTTTTAGGATCTTATTCTTTAATCTCTGTAGGGATCCTTTTCGTAATGTTGTCAGACACTTAGATTAACAATCTCAGCCCGTCATTGGCAAAAACAAACACTTTTAGTTGATGTAAATTGACGGTGCGCACATACCTCCAGTGGTTACGTTGCAGCACTCTCGCTCAGTACCAGACCAATTTCAGAAATTGCTGTTCCCATTAGTCACTTAGACAGAAAAAAGTGGAAAAATAGGGTCTAGATTGAAATATACCAGTTTCTCTTTGAAGCCCTGGTCAGACCACAAAGTGGCTTTGTGAAATGAATGAGTTGGTGCTGAAAACATGTTGGTGGTTTACAGGGTTAACTACCTCAGCCACTGACAGGGTAATAAGTTAACTTAGTTCATTCAGGAGACGTATTTGTATGCTGCTCTCTCACAGCTGCAGTCTGCAGATCCATCCCGCATATCTGTTGTGGGCCAGTTTATACTCCAGCGGATCAGGGTTATATAAAGTTGGAAGGAATGACACAACTAATATGATAACTTTCTCCTGCTTAAACTCTCCGGATCTCGTTTTTCCCTAAAATATCAGCACGACCAGAATAATATCCAATAAGTCTGCAGTGTGAACTCTCAAGTCATGAAGTGTCATGTAGAGTGAAGCAATCAATGACTGAAAGACTGAAATCTGAAAGTAATCCTAGCAACAGCTAAGGAGAGCTAAGAAAAAGAAGAAGAGAAGAATTGCTTTAACACCAGCTCCAAGACTTGTACTCCCATAAAGATTATATGGATTAGTGTAGCTCTTATACGGACAAAACAACTGGTGTTCCTGCATGTTAAACTGCCTCATGTTGTGTTGCATAATGAGCCAAATCTGCTCATATCTACCAAATGAAAGTCATGATGACAGGTTTAAACCTCAGTTTTATGCAATTCCACACACAGTATGTGTTCTAAGGCGGTAGCGGTGGTAGCAATCTCCCGTGGAAGATATCAGTGTGCCAGTATACCATAAGAAGAGAAAAGGAAGGCAGCCAGCGCCGTAAATAATGCAGGTTTCAAAACATCAAAAAAAAAAAATCAAACAATCAGCTTCATAGATGTTTTATAAGGTGGCATGCATCCCACTTATCTTTTTAGGCCTTAAGGATGTGCAGAATGTCTTTGGGCAAGAAAAATTGGATGCAAACAAAAACACTATGTTTGTTTACAAGAAAACACCATGGTGTGTCTTTAATGATCCTGATCAGTGGTCCATGAACCACATGTGTCTGACAGATACGAGAAGGGTGATTAAGAAGGGAAAAGAAAGAATCTAAATCCCCATCTTATCTAAACGTTTTCTTATAACAGCACTATTTACATTGTAGATACAGCCTGTGGCATTTTCTCCCTCCGCGGTCTCCTGATCTGATCTTTCCTTTGACTTTCACCATCTGCTCAGCACTTCTGCTTTGTCTGTTTTTTGGCTGGTATATGCAAACAGGCCTGATTCTGATCTTCTGATAGTTTTGTCCCCATTCCACGTCAAACAACTCATTTAAATACATCAAAAATGATGACAGTGTTCATAAAACAAGGCCGTTAAAGATGATTACACAATATGGAACATTTTCCACATTAAAATGTCTAAAATGACCGGACCTATGTCGTATATTTTGTTGTGTTGTGTGCTTACATTATCCCAAATGTGCACAACAATGTTCAAGCCCGATGAAATCTATAATTTTATTCACAAAGTATGCATTTCATTTGGTTGGTGTCATGTCCCCTTTAACCCCTTCAGATGCTCTAACTACTGGACAAACATGGGAAACAACCTATAATATGGTACTGTAAATCATAAGATATCACAGCATCTTACTCAGTACCAGTAATACACTATTTTTTTCTGCCACACAGCATCCTTTTTCATAATTGCATGCCATTTTGAGACTCAGTAATCCAGTTGAGGTAAGGTAAGGTAAACCGAGGGGCAGTGGACAGTGGTCATGAGTACAACAAAACAGACAGTGCAATACTAGGGGCGATTGCTCTGAGACAACAAGGGAGGCTGAACTTCCCCTAAAATTTAATAGAAGAAATGGTCAAATATGCACTATTGAATTTACATTAAAATAAGAATTTACACTGCATTAAACATGCGCTAGGATTCGTCATTAATCACGACTATGAGGTTCAAATGCCAGCTGTTTATCACCAGTTTTCAAACGCGACCTCCCTGTCATACATTCTCGTGTCAGCACAGTGGACTCGGAGCCTTCAAGCATTCCTATGAGACAGCACTGAGCAGGTTGGTTTCATGCAGCAAAGCGAGACGCTCATTGGATAAATGCCACAAAATGGTCACTTCCAGGGAGGTTCAGCTTTCCTGGGACCTAATGGAGCGGTAGGCGGGAGAGGACGCTCGGTGTCTGCATGATGATTGGAGGAACTGTCTAAAAGAGTGCTGCCCGGAGTTCCTTATTTCCATAAGCCATATAGCTCATTTTCACCGTTTGTACACAGTTCAGGTGTTTAAACCCATCTGAAAATCTTGGAGGTGTGTGTTGCTGTGGTTCTATGGCATGAGTGTAGTTGAAAAACAGCTTCAATTAAATGTTCCTTTTATAAGTTACTGCCTCGCTACAATATGACAAATTTTATGATGTAAACTCAAAGTGAGCGTCCCCTGTTTGAAAGACCAGCAGCCGCCACTGTACAATATGTAACACACAGTATCCAGTGTCACACACTGACAGGGGTAAATCATGGATCAAAATCACGGCAAAACCTCCGCCCTGGTGGAAGCATCCGAAACTCAACATGGAGGGGATGTTGGCAGTCTGGGACCAAGTTATTGATGCATTTCTATATTGATCCATTTTAATACAGTGTGCTACTATGACAAGAGGCTCATGCCAGACATCAAGCTAACGCATACGGTAATGTTAATGTTACATCAGTATTATTGTTATTGTGTGACTATGTGTTTCAAAGAGTTAGTTTGTATTCAACAAAGTCACACAATAGCAGAAACAAACTAACCAAACGAAGTAGCAAGAGGCAAGAGGGTTCCTAATTTGAGCCCATTGTCTGTAGGTGTGAATGTGAGTGTGAATGGTTGTCTGTCTCTATGTGTCAGCCCTGTGATAGTCTGGTGACCTGTCCAGGGTGAACCCTGCCTCTCTCCCAATGTCAGCTGGGATAGGCTCCAGCTTCCCTGTGACCCCTAACAGGATAAACGGTCACGGACAATGAATGAATGAATATCGCAGATTGTTAAACAAAAGCAATCTACATGCACAGGAAGTTATGTGTAAACATGTATTGATTTTCTGCCGTCTCCTCTCTCGTTCCGTCCATGGACTTTGAAACAACATCTCTTGTTTACAACAGTGGATGTTGCCAAGCCACCACTCCGATCAAGACTCTTTCATAGTAGCCTGGGTACCACAAGATTCAGTTCAACAGCAAGCAAAACTTTTGGATTTGAAAACAAACCTTTTAGATGTGCAAAAACACCCTTTTAGATTTGCAAACAAAACTCATGGATGGCCAAAATACCTTTGGGAATTGCAAGCAAAATTGACATGAGTACATTTTTAGTCACAAGTTTATTTCACTTGCACTATAAAGGCTCACCATTTTTTGATTGCAGTGTCAATAGTTGTGCACTCAAATCTATTTTTTTGATTGCAGCATTGATAGTTTTGCTCTTGAGTCTATTCTTTGATTGCAACATCGATAGTTCTGCTCTCAAATCTATTTTTGATTGCAGCATCAATAGTTTCTGAGTTAGAAATTGTGCTCTTGACCCTTTTCTATTTGATTGCATTATAAAGAAACAAAAGTAAAATGACATACTGTGCACTGAATAGACGTTGAGTCATCATTAAGTTCTAACATTGTTTAGAAGAGATGAGAAGAGATTAATTTCTATCACAGTTTTTTGACTGGTTGTGTATTTTCAAAGATGAAGCTGCAACAGTCAACACTGTGATTGTGAAGATGTTACTAAAACAACAAATATCATCCCTCAGCTTCTGTTGTTTGAAAAGCAATTTCATGGGTTGATTGACCTAACCACCATCTCACAAAGAAACAAAACAATTAAGGGTCACTTTAGTTGGCTTTCTTTCCTACAAACAATTTCAAGGCGTCCGTTAAAGGCTGGAGGGCGAAGGCTCCTCCTCTAAAGTCAGTAGCAAATGGGATAAACTTAACCCTGAGACACCAGCTGCTGAGCGCAGGAACTGTTTGGGTGATGGGTGAGTCACTCAAGCTCAGACAAAAGAAAACCCCAAGAAAGGATAAAAAGGACTTTAGGATTTTCTTTGAGGAGGCCTGGAGCGTGCCACATGTGACAAGTTCACCTTGGCCTGAGGATAATGGGATGAAATGGTCATGGTGTTTCACGAGCCTGCACATCACACTCTCAAATCCTACAGGTTCATCGTTGAATTCGTAGAGATTCAGGCTCCTGTGTGTGAATCAGACCTGTAATTATGAAGAAAAGTGTGAAATTTGTTAATAAATACCACAATATCATGAAATATACATAAATGTTTGTCCTAAGTTCACCCTGGAGATATTTAATCTTCTTATTCTTCTCTTCTACACAGATAATGAATAATTAATATTTGCCATGCTACTAAACCTACCAAAATCTCAAACATTCATCTTTTCCGTCCTCCCTCCCAAAGGGACGGTTGTGTACTTTGTGCTTTCTAGTTTAGAGATTTGCTCTGACCCTGCCACTCTTTCATTCTCTCCTCCCCCACCACAGAAGCGTCCTCTTTGTCTTGTCTCTTTCTTCCTGCACACTCAAGGTTAAGAGAGACCACTGTGTTCTTTACTTGGAGATGCAGCGCTGGCTGACAGTGTTTGTAGTAGTGTGTTTGGCCAGATGCTTGGCAGTTTGCCCAAAGGCTGCGCATTCCCAAAAGGCCTTGTTTGTTTGGTCTTTTTTTGAGGATCCAAAAATGAGTAAACTTCCCAAAAAAAGTATTGCTACATTTTATTTCATTGTGCAAACAAAGCCTGGCAACGTGTTTTATTTACAGTTTTAAGTCGCTTATGAATGCAAATTGCTTCACTGGGACGGGAAGATGAGTAAAGGTTGAGGACAGAGGGATGATGAGGGTCAAAATTGGAGAGTGAGATGAAATAAGGGTCGGGCAGAGCCGGGGGTTGAATGAGGATTGATGATGGGTTTAGGTCGAAAGATGTTGTGAAGCAGAACTCAGGGAGTGAGACTCAGTGTGGAGGCAATGACTAGAAGAGGTATCCTAGTTTTATTGTCCCCCTTGTGGCTCCTGTAATGAGACAGAAGGAGGCGAGGAAGCAGAGAAGGGGGGATTTGAGGGGTGAGGGATGTGAGAGCTGAGAGAAAGCTGTTAGGCACAGGTATATGGATAATAACGAGGATTGGTCTTTGTTCTGAAACACACGATGATTTATAATTAACTTGTAAATTTCTAACCAGGTGTGACATAGCTGGAAACTGTTAATGAGAGCAGAGCCTAATAGACAGAGAACACCTGCAGCAGCATGATGCAATATCAATTAACAAGAAGCCACAATGAAGAGCAGCATTATAATAACGTCCAAAGAACAAATCTAAAGGCACAGAAACAACTTCCTAAAGTAATGGGTTTTTATGCTTCAAAGACTAATTTATAGAAATCATCCAAAGTCCTGTTTTCACCTCCTGCACCGACAATAAAACATTGTGAAGCTAAGCAGGTGATGAATAATAATCTTGTAACCCTAATATCTGTTTGTCAAAGTCCAAAAAAATGGGAATTTTGTAATAGACATCTTTTAAACAGGCTACTCATTTCCCTAAAATATTTTATCCTGCAGTAATTATCACATATCATCTGGTCAAACTGAGCTCGGCCCATTTAAATCTACTCAGGCATTAGGCACAAGAGCAAGACCCTATCTGACCTGTGTAGAAGAGTACACTGGGACCTGGTCTCACTTCGGTTCCAAATCGGGTCTCGTTTCCTCAGAACTGAGTGGACCCATAATGGCGCGCTCTTCATTAGCAGATGGAATTTTCTCAAGTCATGCTTTAGCTGTTTAAAGGGGACCTATTGTGCTTTTTCTTATTTCCTGTTATATATGTGATGTGACACTGTCGAATGCTTATATTAATCAAGGCCAAAGTTTGAGTAAAAACGTCTGTCAGACCGTTCTAGACTCTGTTCCCAGTGTTATTTTCTACTTTCAAGACAGGCTAATGTCTTTATATGGTCATCCAGACCGTTCTCATTCTGAACTCATCCAATACCGCTGCCTGGTGATGCAAAATGGCACCTTTTGCGGCAGTATGATATACCGCCACACGTCGTTATAAACTGATGCCGCCCAGCAGCATGTTATACTGCCATGAGAGAGTGCATCAGTGTATATCGCTGCTGGAGGGCATCAGCTTGAAATGCTGCATGTAACAATGTCGTGTGAGGGGCTGGGAAGTCCCAAGAGTGGGCCGGAGGGGTGGGTTCAACAAACCCCGGACTTTCATGTTGGAGACCGCTGTTCGCTGAATGTTGAGCCACACCATGGTGTTTTTTTTTTCCGAAACCTAACCACCTGCATTTGTCGCACAAGAAAATAAACATAAAAACACGGGCTTTTACTGACGTTGTATGTTTGTTTTGAAAAAGACTGTATGCATCTAACAAGCAGAAATCGTACATTTCCTGTGAAAAATAAAGTGTGTTTTGAAAAGACACAAGCATGTAACAAGTGTGAATTGACACAAGATCTCGGCGCGTCAACAACAGACTCAGAGGATACCTAACGCGTTAGAGGTGAAAGTCCACTGACGAAACGGTGATATTTGATGAGTTGGGATGAGAACATGTTGGGTCATGTACTCCAGGCATGCTGCTACAAGTGTTTACATTATATAGCACACACTGCTACATGTAGCCACATGCTAACATCAGGGAAACTTGTAATCTTTTTTTAAAAATGTCTCCTTGATTTTGGATAATTCCTGTTGAACATGTCTGGTTGTTAAGATTGTGGTTTTCCTAACTTTTATAGGGGATTTCTCACAGTAGAAAATGCCACTGTAATATGCAGTGATTCTCTGGTTGCAAGTACACTGCTACATGTACATGCTAAGAGCTTGGGAAATGTATCTTTGTTGCCAGTACTGTTTATTCCTCCTCAATTTTGGTTCATATTCCAACTTGAACATGTCAGATTTGGCAGATTTTGGCGTAAAAGCTTTTGTATGCGATTTTTCACTGTAGAGATTGGGGCTATACTCAGTTAAAGCCATTCCCTCGGCTGCAACTATGGTCCAGAGACACCGAGAGTGCAGATGTGGAAGACCTTGAAATGCTGAAACCAATCAGAGTTAAAACAAAGCATCTCAGACACGGGGTGAATATAAGTATATTCATGCAGACAATATGAGGAAAATTAAGTGTGTTTTGAACATTAAAGCATGTAAACTTGTTCTAATAGAAACCCAAAATACAAGTATGAGCCTGGAAATGACCATAATAGGTCCCCTTTAAAGTTTTAATATCGATCAGGAGAGAATATTTATTTACATGTGCACATACGTATGAGAAATATGAAGAGTCTTTGGCGATTAGACCCCATCGTGATGTCATCTATTCCAGGACGCTGTTAAAGACGTAGTAGATAAGGGAACTACCCCCTAATCTGACGAGGAATGAGTTTTTCCATAAGCTTGTCCGGGGCTCTGGATAAGGTGACTGGAGGTGAATGGGGTGGAGGAGGACGCAACAATTCTGCCTTAAATGACAGCTGACAGGAGCAGAGAGGAGAACAGATTTGACGATTGGCAGCAGCAGCATGGATGGCTGAAGGAGATTGTGGGAAAGTTTGATTGGCTTACCAGAGGAGGGAGCACCAATAGTCAGCTGATTGATGGAAGTGGTGGAAGTGAGACTGAGAGAGAATTGTAAATGGATATAGCATAAAGAAAGTCCTTCTGATTGAACTTGTGCTGAGCTTCATTACTCTGAGCACTTTAAAGATTTCTCTTCCACGTTGGCTTAAAAGATGAGCTCGACGGATCACCCTTGATTGTGGAAACAGCAGTTGACAACACTGTAAACTAAAGTTTCACTTTCTGGACTTTTAACAGTCTTGTTTCAAGGTCAAAAATGAATCGTCACAAATTTTAAGGCGACATCCACAGTCTGGTGACAACTGTGAAAATTTGTGTTATACAGTCAGAGTAAGTGGACACCAAAGTCAGAGCAAAGTGTCCAGCTCAACTAAAAACAACTGTTTGATTCTCCTCTATGCCCTCTTTCTCTCCCATCCTGCTTGCAAATGTGTTGCTTTTTGGATAGACCATTTGTTTTTCAACCTTGAAGTAGAAATCCTCAGTGAATAAATTAAGAAATACAACATTTTACATACTCGCTTCCAAGAACACAGTTTAACATATTATTAATCCAATTTTTGTTTTACAAGACGTGCTGTTTTATATTCACTGACGTTTTAATCTTTGGCTCTTGTGAAGGAAAAACACCTCCAGTGATTCAGAGCTGAAAACGTCTCCTGCTGTACAACACGAAAACACATCCTCTGCCCGAATCCCCCAGTTTGTTCCCTCCCGTCATTCACTTGTGTCACCATTAAAAATCTATGAAAGGGCATTGATTCACTCTCAGACAGCTTCATTTCAGAATGCTTGTCAGTGATTAAGAGACGTGTGGAGGTAATTGCATTCCCATTCACATCAGTTCATTAATTTCCATGTGTTGTTGTAATTGTGTGCTGTAATTGATTTTTTTGTAATCCATTTGTCCTCCAGGAGCAGAGGAGGAAACTTGTGAGGAATTGAAATGGAGCAGCTTTAATTGAGATGCTTTAATTGTGTGGGCCTCATGTTAGACACATGCTGTTGTGACTTGTTTCAGTTAATGTCATGCGAATTAAGAAATAATAAGGAGAATAAGAAAGAGAAGAAAAGGGACAAAGTAATCCAGATGTGACTGGAAATATGTATGCTGGCAGCAGATGGGTAGCTTAGCTTAGCATAAAAACTGAAAAAGGAAACTCCTTGCATGGCTCTGCCTAAAGGGGACAAAATCAGCCCACCAGCACCTCTAAAAATCACTAACTGACAATCCATACAAAACCTGAAGTGTAAAAATGACATGCTTTCATGGGGGTTATGCGTGCGATTATTCCCTGTCGTCACTGTGAGGTTGCCAGACAATGAGCAGAGACTCCAGGAAGTTATGGCGCCAGGCCTTGAAATAGTCTGGCACAAAACACATTGTTAAACCACCACAGCGTGCCGTGTTTTTTTTTTTACATTACAGGTTTTGTACGGATTAAACAAATGAGATATGACTAAATTAGTGAGCTTTAGAGATGCTGGTAGGCAGATTTTGCTGCTGTTGGATGGAGCCAGGCTAATTGTGTTCCCCTGTCTACAGATATGAAAGTGGTGTGTATGTTGTCTAATTCTTAGTGGGAGAGCAAATTAGTGCATTTCCTAATATTTTTAATGTCGGGATAAAGTAAAATCTTATAAACACTTCCCTCCCTCCCTCCTTGAAGGGAAAGACAGCCCAAGCAGGACTGGAGCCATCCTTATCATAACTCCCCTACTATAAGGCTGCTTTCAGACCTAGAGTTGTCTTGCTTTGGTCTGAATCAGGGACTCATTTTGTTACAAAGTTGTATAACTGCCTAGAGTTGGTTCATGTTCTCACGGCAGCATTTACAAGAGGACCAGATCAAATGCCTTGTGTGAGAAAGCTGCTCTTGATTGGTGAGAATTTCCATGTGGGAAAAATCCAGGAAGTAAAGCAAACGTTGAAGAAGAGTACACTTGCAAGATAAATGTGACACTTTCTAATGTCACAATGGAGGGACAACTACGCAGGTTGATTTTAGCGCTGCTCATCGTGGCTGTTCTTTGCTAGATGAGAGGCTTTCTCTGCACAGCGGCTTGTTGTTCGTTTTAGGGAATGGGTGTGCTTTGTGCTACTTGGTTAGCTCCTAACCAGAGTCTGACGCTTGGCAGTGGTTATCTTGTTCTTCTGCTGACGGTGTGTGCTTTGTGGTACTTGCTAACAAAAGTCCGTTGCCGTGCAGCAGATTGTTCTTTGACTTTTGCTTTACTCAGACTTTTTCCCTTTAAGACAATGAAATTAACAAAAATTAATACTACGAAACTATTTGTTAAGGTTACAGAATCAGTTTTTTCCATCTCTCAGGTTTAGCAGCTGTAATAAAGAATGAATCAATGGTGTGGTACAAATTACACAGTGACGAATGGTGCGGCTGCTGATTGAGAATCAATAATCCTTAATGAATTACCGTGACAGGTTTGTGTGAGAAGCTGCACTTAACAAAAAAAAGAGGAAGTTGTTAGAATAGTTGTGCAACCCATCACATCTATAATTTAACAGTATCTGTTTTAAAGCATACTTTTCTGTGTGAGCTGCTGTTCAGGTGTTGTTGCACTGAATCACCTGCAGCATCTGATGTTATGTTTTTTTCCCCACATGTCCTTCTCCCTCATTTGTCTGCTCCGTTTTCCTCATTTCTCTGACAGGAGATCGTCCTTGTGGTGTTCTTCGGTGTGGAATATTTTGTCCGCCTCTGGTCAGCAGGCTGCCGCAGTAAATATGTTGGCATCTGTGGCCGACTACGCTTTGCCAGGAAGCCAATATCTATTATAGGTGGGAACACAACCCCCATACACACGCGTATCTCTACACATGCACACAAACAGACATATCACTTGCCACCCACACACAGCATTTAAACAATATCTGTAATATATCCTGAGCTTCATCCCAGAATGAGATATCGCAGACAAATTCAGCATGAAATTAAAACTGTCAGTTTCAAATGCTTTTTCTGCCTTCAGGTTTTTATTCTCAAAATTGGCACCTCCAGGTGATTTTTTAAATATGCAGCAATGCATATTAACGTTAATATTATTTGTAACCTGTCTCACCTCAATCGATTTATACAATCATTTTGTAATGGAAACCAGTGATAATTTCTTAATAGTGCACTTTCTTCTTTGGCTTTCCCAAACCTCATATGGAGGACATTGCTTTCTCCTGTTAAGCTGCACATCCTCATACTGAACATGTTCTTGTGCCATATTTATACTTAAAGCCTCTCTTTCTCTATCAATACAGATCTGATTGTAGTTGTTGCCTCAATAGTTGTGCTATCAGTGGGCTCCAAAGGTCAAGTCTTTGCCACCTCTGCTGTAAGGTAAGAGACAGTGTATGTGAAGGAGGAAACAATATAGTCTAAAGTATGTGGGCATCTTGTGTAATCCTGGTTTAGCGGCTGGTGAAGGAAAATTGAACACTAGAGCATATGATGTCGTTTGAGATAATAATGTACTTCTAACTTTGCAGCAGCAGTTTGGGGAAGGACAGTACGGTGGCCAACAAGGGCAAACATGCCACAATGGCACAAAACAATTCCATTAAGAGGAAATAAACTAGCAAGGACCATGGGCTCTAGTTTTGCAGACCGGGTTGCCAACTGGGTGTGGCCAGGCGGATTTTGCAAGTTTGGCACACCGCGTGCGCTGACGCAGCTGCTCCTCTTTCCCACCTCCGTCCCTCCTACCTGCGCAAGTCGGAAAGAGGGAGGAGAGAAGGCGTGGAGTGGGTTTTACACACATCACACCAATCAAATGAGCCCCTCTCCTCACCCTTAAGTGCGCCACGCGAAGGCGTAATGAGAGTTTACTCACTTCGCCATGGCAGAAGAGAGCAGCAGCGTCAGACGGCCAAACTTCTCCCAGGAGGAAACTGATGTTTTGGTCCGGGAGGTCCAAGCTCGCAGTGTCTGAATATACAGAACTGCGAGCAGACCTCCACGGGCTGATGATGCAAAGGTAGCCTGGGAGGAGGTCACCACAATTGTAAATCAATGTTGCGTTTCTCTCGTGCGCGCTCTCTCTCTTTCTCTCTCGCAGTCTCACTCTGTTTCTTTTCTTTTGACTTTTCTAAGATGACAGATGCTGAATATATACTCCCTATCTGATGCTGTGGCTGTTTGTGGTTGGCTGAGAGGGATGTGAACTCATTAGTTTGCAGCTGTGCTAATCAAATCAGGTTTGGTTTCCATTACGTGTGCCAAATGTGCCAAACAGTGCCAATCCCCTTTGATCTGACATCAGATGTGACGGGACAGTCGATACAGAGATACATTTATGTGCTGATTGCAGATAGTTGCATTGAATAGTGGTTTTTTGGGTATTTATTGCATTGTTAATGTGCCTGATATTCTGGAAACCTGCCTGTGAGGTTTTGGTGACGTGTACGCACTGTCCGCCGGTCAGCCAAACTTCGGCTTACATCGGCTGCGCTCCGCCTGCGCTGACAGTAGACCTGGTTTCAGCTGGCGAGCTTTTAGCGCACCTTTGGCGAAGCCTTTTGGCACGAAACTGTCACTGCGCCAAGCTGGATCTGTCGACACCTCCCCCGGCTGCGCCGCCACACCCATCTCAGCGCACCTCAGTCTGCCAAACTACCAAACTGAGCGCGCCTCGGGTTGCGCTGCTCGAAACTAGCTCTGCGCTGGGACTCTAGAGCCCAACGCCACAACAATATTTCGTTTAAATGTTTAAGTGTAATTCAGGAGGTGTTAGTTGTTGAGGACTGGTGAATTGATGTAAGTGAGGGTGGAGGTTGGAGGAGGGATGTCTTCTGTTAGGTTGATCTGGGAGGATGTACTGGAGATTGGGCAGAGGGAGACACAGTTTGAGGGCTCCGTGTCAGGCTATCTGAGCTGATGATGGTACCTAGAATGAGACATGGGAGACGTATGCACCAGATTAAGAAAAGATGAAGGAAGATGGGAAGACAGGATGAAGGAATGTCGGTAGAGGTAGGGAGGATGATGGATGAAGGAAAGGGAAAGGGAGGGTGGGTTGAGAAGTCTGAGACAAACACAGCAAGATGGATTGACCAGGTATGAGTAGGCTTGGCAGGTAATCAGAGGTGTGGTTGACACGTGGCCCTGCTCCTGAACCAAAGGTAACTTCATGTGCTGCAGTCTCAGAAACAATGCCAATTCAAAAAGTAACGTAAAAATTCCAAAAACAAACACGAAAACAGAAAATGATAAAATATAGGAACAATATAAAGTCAGAGAACACAAACCCCAGAAACAAATGCAACAGAAAAATACATCACAATCAAAGCTCTGCAGGCCTGTAGAGGGGGATATGTAAATCCGTTGCTCTTTTCTAATATTGTCAAAGACTAAGGTCAAATGTAAAAAGATATGTACCTTTTTATGTGGACTCTTTACTACACTTTTCTTCTCCTTCAAAAGCAAACTCTCGTCTGCTTTCTTTCTCTCCAGAAGTGCAAAATCAAGCTGTTCTACTTAGCACTCCCCCTTTAAAAGACAACCTCTGTTGTGTTTCCATTTTTCTGTTGCATTTCCTTCAGGGGTTTGTGTGTTTTTGAATTGTTTCTGAGGCTGTAGCTCGTTTCTCCCAAAGGAAAAGTTGTGGGTCATTATAGCACATTTTCTCTTGTTGGCCACCGTAGGGAAGCCCCTGCCTTATTTCAGCACGACACTACCCCACTGCGCAAAGCCAGGTCCCATAAAGAAATGTTTTTCCCTCTTTGGTGTGAGAGGGCTTGCCTGACCTGCACAGGCCCCGACCTCAACCTTATCTAACACCTCTGGGAGGAAGTGGCCAACTGTGACCTCACTAATGGAGCACATCCTGCAGGCTCCATGTAAAGAGTTTTCCCAGAAGAGTAAAGATTATTACAAGAGCAGATAAATGGTCATGGTTTTTAAGCCACATATAGGAATAATATTTGGGTGTCTACATGCTTTGGTCCTTACTTAAACTATATGCATTTGGTCTGAATATCAGCATTTGAAAACTTTTTGTTATTCTCCAGAGGGATTCGCTTCCTGCAGATCCTGCGAATGCTCCACGTGGATCGACAGGGAGGAACCTGGCGTCTTCTCGGCTCTGTCGTCTTCATCCATCGGCAGGTACCCAATCACAACCCTGTCTCTTAGAAACTATATTTGTATATCACGAAATTGCTTTCATAATTATGTTGTGGTGACAACGTAATTGCTGCCTGGATTATGTTTAGAGACAAGGTTTCTTTGAGTAGATAACACTCCTGTCTGTGGTTACATTTACGCAACAAAAGTACTCTGGTTAAGGCTCGGGAAAGATCATGATTTCAGTGATAATAGAAATAAAAGGCTGTATGGATGGTGTGTTACACGATTGCCTATTTCTACAGAAAAAAAACAAGATATGTTGTTAGCGAACATTTCGCTGATATGTTCAGTATCAACATTTTCACGTCTTGCTGCATATGTTAATTAGCAACATTTCCTCATCACGTTAATAGAAAAAGTAACTTGCTCTGCTCTTTGTGGTTTGAAATTAGTTGTATATAAATATAATTTGTAGAAGACAGGGCTGTTTTGAGATCACATCACATTTTCAATTCCAGAGCCGTGGGGCTTCTGATTGTTATTAGTAAGCTGGAGGCTTTCTGTCAGGGGATTTATTGCCTCTTCTCGTCATGTATTTTTTTTCACTACTACATGGTGCAGAGCTTCCAGGTGGGAATGCATATTATAGCCAAATGAATATTCAGCAGGGCTGGAAGAAAAGAGCCACTGTGCTGTAGGTTATGGCCATAAGCTCTTCTCCTGTTGATGACTGTAACCCCTCCAGAGTGTCATTCAGCTGAGAGACAGAGATGGCTGTGATTATCCCCACTGGTTACTACCGTTGTCTTTGAGGTGTGCGTGAGAACACACAGTGACGAAGGTGTGCAGAGTGTCAGGGATGTTGCTCATCCACTACCACATGCTGTGCTTTGGTGTATTGGCTTTGGCTGATGACCATATTGCTTCTTGCTGAGGCCCATCGTTAACAGCCATTGACCTCAGCTGGGAAGAAAGAGTGTGTTGGTACTGGCAGATACTGGGGCCCTTTTCTGTGCAGATTCCCAACAGCTACACTGGATGTCACGCTGCATGAAATAGCAGCTATAGAGGGCACTTATGAGTGAGGATGTCAAATAAAAGTGTGACCTTTTTTTGCCATTACCAGGAAAGACACTGATTGATCGCGATAGCTCATTAAGCTGTTGTTATGAACTGTTTTCCTGCAAATGCATGACATCTCTAGCCTGACATCATCAGACTAAATCATGTTAGTCTTGAACCTCTCAGTTCATTTTCAATTTCCAATAAGTGTTTTCTGCGGCAGTAGATCAAAATGCCTCTGGACCTACGACCAATCAGAGCAGCAAAACATGTGTGAAGGAGAAATGTAAAAGATAGATAGAAAGCTTTATTGTCATTGTATATTAAATATAATCACATTACAGGTGCCATTCCATTAGCATTAAAAAAAAGCAAAAGCAAATGATAAAATAAATAAAAACAATAATAGACAGTGGTTAACAATATCGCACAGTGTAGATACTGCACATGATAATTGTTTGTTTAGTGTTCTTACAGCCCAGGGAAAGAAACTGTTTGTCTGAAGGTGCGGGAAATGTAATCAGACTACAACGTGCAGAAATATCCTGTGATAGGGTCGCCTCAAAATATATGTGAAAGTGTGTTCCCTTTTTTGCTATCTGAATTTGAAAATAGTACTTCAACAGAAAGTTCCCTCTGTGTTGTTTTGGAAAACACCTCAGCAGTGCTCCTGTTTACTAAGCTAGGTTTTTGCTGTGGTGTTCAGCAACACAAGGATGAATGTATTTCATGTCAAGTACAAAGGCTGCACAAGTTGTCAGTCATCGTCTGTAACAAGCCCTTTATTAGATAAATGGTTGTGATTGGCCCAACGGGGCCAAGTTGGGTAAAAATCTGTCTAAAAGGCAGGGGGCAGGCGCATCTGCTCGAGCAAACAAAACATGAGCTCACAGATTCATCTGGTTCCCAGGCTGTAACATCCCACAAGCAATCACCGTGTACAATAAAACAGATGGTGCATTCTTTATTAAATGAATAAAAGATGCAAATGGGTGAAAGATATATCAAATAAATTCAGATAAAGACAGTAACGGTTACTTTTATTTCACAGCTATCTTATTACACATCTTGCGCTACTGAACCCACCATTAAAAAACAGTGTAGGGAATGTGTGGCAAAGGTATGGGCCATCAGTTCCCAGCCTTTAAAGCAGGTGAAAACAAAGTGATGTTTGCTTGTGACCGCCTTGATGGGTTAAGGCCTTGGGAATGTGTGTTCCCTTCTTAGAGTGCTTCATTTAAAGTACTTTATAGAGCCCTAAAGAGGTGAAATCATCTAAAATTTCAGGGGAAACTGGCAAAAAATGAAAGAAAATTAGAAGAAATTATAGCTGCTGCGCAGCAATGGTCGGGGCCGGGCAATTTTAGGCAAATTTAGGCAATTCTGAGCAACACACACACTAAAACAAAGCATATCACAACTTAGAAGTTACATCATATAATTATGGCATGCCCTTCAAATTGTGGATGAGTGGCTGAAGTGATCAGACTCATAATATACAAAGGAAAGAAAAAACTCAAGAACAAGAAAGTAAGAATAACATTAACTGCTAGCAATTATGAACAAACTGGCCTGATCTAGCTTAACCTTAGTAGTCTCTAATCCACATAGCATGATGCCTGAACACAGGACTTTCACATTAGAATGTCTGTTCTGCCTTAGCTGAGGCTTGAACTCACAACTTCTGAGACTGAGGTCTGTCTTCTGTCTCACTGAGCTAATTGGCAAGTCACAGTTCATGTTCAAAGCAAATTTCAAAGTGAAAGTTCCAAAGCTGTAGCACATATGGTTGATTTGTTATGAAGTTTTGAAATTTAGAGGCTTGCTGTAGCGCCACCATCAGGACTATTGTCTTGTGTTTCCAGTTGAGGACATCTGGCATGGGACTGGACCTTTATGAAAAGTTTGGGTAGATTTCTCATATGGAAATGTTGCACGAGTTGAGGCTTGAACTCACAGTCTTCAACACCAAGAACCATCCTCTATCTCACTGAGCTAATTGGCAAACAGAAATCTCACATGTAGCGTTACAAATTGACTAAGCCAGTCACCTGTGTGCAAGACAGCATCTGTTAGTGTGTAAAGGCAGATTTCAAACAGCTGTCAAAAATTCAGTTATTAAGACAAAAATCTGAAAATACACAAATTGCATTTAGACAGCATGGAGATGTTGGTAATTTGTTTGTAACAATGATTTATTGGCTCCATAAGTGAAAAACTGATGTTTACAAATGCCATTTTTGCATTGACTCCAATTGTTCGCATGAGAGCGAAATTCAAAATGCTGTCAAAAATTCAGTTTTTGAGATAAAATTCTGATATTTTCCAAACATCATCTACCATGACTCCAAAATTTTGTCATTTTTTTAATGAACATTGAAAATGTATTTAGCAAGAATTTGCAAGTATATGTTTACAGTACCGTCTACAGTCAAACATTTTGATGCACTGTAGGCTCAATTTTTGATAAATCAAAAATCTGTGTGGATCGTTTGTGTAGGACAGACTGAAGATGCTCTGTAGCAAGTTTGGTGTCAATTGAGCAAAAATTGTGTGAGGAGACAGGTTTAATAAGTTTTACAGTTTTTGAAAAAAACAGTGATGGACTTCATAATTTGCAATAGGTTTAAATGTACAAAAGTTTCTTCAGTATTGGGGCTACATTTTAGTGAAAGTTGCAAATCTGTAGCACATATGGTTGATTTGTTGTGAATTTTCAAAATTTTGAACTTTAGAGGCTTGCTGTAGCGCCACCATCAGGACTATTGGCCTGTTTTTGCAGCTGAGGCAATCTGGCATGGGACTGGACCTTTGTGCAAAGTTTTGTGATTTTTCACGCATGGGAAGTATGATTTCCTCGGGCTTTTCCTCCCCTGGCAGCTTAGGCTGCCCGGCCCCTAATTAACAAAATCTGTGTAGCGGAGTATTACTCCATGAATTCATCTTCTGAACCCCTCATATTAAATACTCTGCCTTGGAAACCTGCAGTTTAGACTATTTAAAGTAGCAAGATGGAATTAAAATTCATATTATGTTTCCTCCATTACCCTACACCTACATTTACCATGCATAAAGGGTAGTAGAGAATAACAAGTCAGCACTGGAGTGGACTATTTTAGGGTTTAAGTTCAGACTAGCTGGTTTTGGGATAGGCCTTACAGCAATATTATGCAAAAAATATATTTTGTTACTTGCCGCCCCTAGAGTTTCAGAGTGGTACACAACTGTTATGTAAAGATTGCAGCATAGGCTGTAACCTTATTACTGTCAACCCTATCCCATGGAGTTTTATAGACAGCTGTACCAACACATTCTCACTCTGACCTCGTCACATATCGACATTTGGTCATGGACTTTCCACTTCGAGATATGACTGGGATTGTTGGTTGGGACACCGTGTCAAGTTCAGCCTGTTACATGCATTGTCTTTTTTCAAAATATACTTCGGTTTTCACAGAGAATGCACAGTTTACATACAGTCTTTTTCAAAATAAAAGCACTTTGTCGCTATATGTGTTTTGGAGACTGGCCATGTATCATGCCAACATGAAACAACAGCTTTTTCGTCACCGTCTGAAGCTAGAAGTCACTGCCCAAGTGCTGGAATTTGGAACCAGCAAATATGATGTCAGAAGCCAGAAAATACATACAAACGTTTTCAGCACATGTACTCAGTTTGCTACATGTTTGAATGTGAATTTTGGCATCCTGCAAAACTCCGTGAGACAGAGATGACACATGATGCTATTCCAGCCTAAGTCAGAATCTTTCATGGCTGACATTGGCAGGGTTGTGCACTCTGCTGTCAGATTGTCATTGTTTTTTCATTAGCTGTGAGGCCCATCACCACACCTAACGACAGGACAGTAACGTTATAAACTGTTTGCAGCCCTGCATTATTTTACTCTTGCCCGGCCTCTTGCTCAGTCACTGTCTTTTACTCTTATTTGCTTCCACTGTGAACATCCTCTTCAGTCTCTATGCCTCACACTGAGAGTACCTTTTTAAAAATCTTTATTTGAAGTTGTCAGCGTACATAGTATCAGGAGAAAACCTCAGACACATACAGATGAAGCACTGAGAAAACAAAACGGAAAGCACTGCCAAACAGCCGAGCTGTAAATCGTTACGCTTTGGTGATCTGACCTGTTTGCCAAAGTTACACAGCGCAGGAACAGGCGTTCGGGCGGAGGCGGCATTCCTCCTATTATAAGTCAGTGTACCATCACAGTGATGTTGAGGCTGATATTTAAAGGTAAAAAAAATTGCATAATTTGCTTTGATATGATTGATACAAATTTACAAATGGAGGCAGAGGGGAGATGATGAGTGTGTAAAGGCCAGAACAAGACTGACCTTCAGATAGGCCTGGTTATAATTAGTGTAATTAGCTTTAAAGGTATCTGAGAGAGCTTTTTATTATTATTATCATTATTACTATTATTATCAGACTGTTTCCAGGACACGGCGGCACTATGGGTCCATTTGGCTACTTTGTTTTTATCTTAACACTTATCTCAGTCTATATTTACATATTTATTTACTTTTAATATTTCAATACTTTTATGGTGTGTTGTATTGTGTGCTTTCTTTTATTGTTTTTTTTTTATTTGTACAGGGACCTGAGCACCGAATTTCACTCCTAATGTATACATGTTCTGGAATGACAATAAATTATCATTATTCTTTGTTCCTTTTTCCACTTCGGACTGCTTTTTGCCTAAAGTAATGATATGTTACAGCCCCACATCCCCCGAAGAGTCCACAAGGAAAATTTAGTGTGCTATTATACAAGCAGCAATACAGTAGAGGTCAAATTGCCTTAAACCAGCTGGATGCGACTGTGCAGCGCCTCCAATGTTTGTTCCTTGGTGATTTCCTGACTGTCGCGGTTAAGTCAACACGAGACCTGAATATTTTTTTTAGCCGTTCTCTCGCCTCGACACATACGAAACTGTAGCCCTTCTGTGTTAACAGCTGGAGTTTTGAAAGTCAGTGGAGTTTCAGTCACTTCAATCAGCATCCATTCTTGGTGTTATTACACCATTTAAATACACACTGAGAAGCATTCTAGTGCTCATGGCTTGGAAACACAATTTGCACAGTTGCTCCACGTTTGCTCGCTGGCAGATTGGAAGCACATGTTTTCTGAATGTGTTTGCCAGGTCACAGCAGCTACTAAACCTCTGGTAGTGACTCAGGGAAGATGTACCTGAATGCTTCACAAGCTGTTATTTCCAAGAAGCACGCACCTCTGAGTTGCAAGCAGAGATGTTAGTTGAGAGTGTTACAGGCTCTCATGTTTACTGCCAAAGGTTTGATGCCCAGAAATGTACCAAACATTCAGGAAAAAAAGTGTAGGCATATGAAGAAATACAGACGCAGATGCTGAGTACCAAAGGAGCATAAGCACTGTTTATGTAGGGTAATATAAGGGTAGGTTTGGTTATTTCAAGGGAGGCAAACAGCCATCTCCCGGGTCGTTTTCTCAATAATCTGCTGCTGCTCCTCCGCGGCGCTCTGAAAAATCTGGGAGTGACACTTTTGGGCCGAGACACAAATAAAAATTTCACTTGTCAGGAATTCAGTTGGATTCAGTGCAGTGAGTGCACTCCGAGTGGTTAAACACAGCTTGAATTACGTAGTAGGTGAGTGCACATTCACTTAAAGAGCTCTTTCAAAAAGCAGTAGTCCAATTACAGTCAGACAGGATAAGAGCCAGGCCCAATTAGACCTCCTGAGCAAATCACAGACAGCTCCTTATTGGATCTGCAATGAGATGCCTCATAGTTATTTTAAATACACCGGGAGAGAGCAGCTGTCTGGGTTTCAAACTCATTTCTAATGATTTAGTGCCTGAATTCAATCAACACCCTTCTATTGATTGGTTATTGTTACTGAATATATTTTAAGTTAAAACTCAGTTGCACTTTTGCCCCCAGCATACAGCATTATGGTACAGGTACTTTTATGTCTCTATGCCAGAGACAGCTAGAAGCATTATGATTTTCAGGTTGTCCTCTGCATGGGCGAAGAATTTGGTAGTGATGGTAGGGATGTTCTTAGTAATATTCAGAGACTACTGAATTGTCCTCACCAATTATTTTGATCAAAATTTGAAATATAATCACAACTGTCAATCAGTGTCCAGGCAATGGTACATGAATGTTTAACAGATCTTGTTCTCTACTTGTTTTCCAAGTTAAAGGGTTTTTTTTTTTTTGGAGAGTTTTTCCTTATCTGCTGTGAAGGTCCAAGGGCAGAGGCATGTAATATGCTGTAAAGCCCTCCGAGGCAAATTGTTATCCGTGATATTGGGCTTTATAAAAAAAACTGAATTGAACTGAACTGAATTGAAATTGAATACTACGAGTCACGCTCCCTAACCCAGTGTCACTATACTAGGATTGGCTTTGCAGTTTCTTGCTAACCAAGGTTATAGTTAATTTAAAACATTTCAGTTTGCCAAAATAAAAATAAAATCTAGACTTTAGAAAAAATGAAAACTAACCGAACAATATTGTAAACTTGCAAAATGTTAAAATAAAATACAACCTTTGTCAATTTGGTCGAATTTGTCAACACAACAAGCATGAGGAGGGTGTTGTGTTCAAGTTCATTGAGACTGGGACATCATGACTGTGAGTCAGTTGCCTTCAGTGCTGTGTTTGTGCTGTAATAGCTTTTCTAAACTTTTTAAATTTTGTCCCTGACAAATGCCCCCTATATTACATTAAAAAACTACAACTAAACTACTGCTGAAAATTGTCAGGAATCAGTTCAGGAGGGACCCAAATGCAGAGCAGCAGGCAGGTTTGAGGTTTAACAAAAAGCAAGCTTTAATACCGCTGATAAAAAACATCCAGAACAGGCAGGTAACAGAAAGTCTAAACTGAAAACTAACCAGGATAATATGATGAACTCAGGTTAAAACCAAACAGAACACAAGACACCAGGCAGGAAACAGAGCAGGGAACAACACCAAGAACATTGGGGTGAGCACATGAATAACACAGGACAAACTTACAAGGAACAAAATGAAACACACAGAAGACTAATCACAAGAACGAGACACAGTTGGAGCAGGAGGACACTGGCAAAAGGCGGGAAATGGAGACAGGCTTACAACAAGGGTGTGGTGGGGAACACTAGGGTGGAGCAAACAAGACTGATGCAGAACAGGTGTGATGGGAAGGACTAACGAGACTGGTGTGACAACAAACAGGCGGGAAAACACACAAAGACAGGAAGTAAAATCAGACATGACACATGAGGAGAGAATCTACAAAATAAAACAGGAAGCAGATTAAACATGAATGAATAACATGAAACAAGGAACACAAATAGAAAACTCTAAAACAAAGTCCATAGGATAGCAGAATATAAAACAAAAACCCTGGATCATGACAAAACTAATAAAATCTAAACTAAAATGAAACATTTTAGAGCAATAAAATCTAAACTGAAACGAGCAAACCCACAGTGAAAACTAACTGAAACTGCTCCGTGTCGCTGCGCGTGCTTCCCACTGACAAGCTTGGCAAAGCAGCCGGGAGCTGCACTTTATCAGAGGTGGTGAAGTTAGTGCGGACAATAAGCCACACCATGAAGAGATTCATGCCTTATCCGGAGTGTTTTCAGTTAGTGTTTGGTTTTCTATCTCCGATGAAGAGCAGCGCACAGCAGCTTCCCTAAACTTTGTCTGATCCAGAAAGTTCTGTGACTTTCTGGAAAGTTTTAATGTATCCTCTACATCAGGGGTTCCCAAATGGCCCAGCCACAGGGTCCAGATTTTTTCTTCGGCCATGTCGTCAAGCTAGTTTGACATCTCTGTTAAGTTGCTGTCCGTTACTCATTCACTCTACAGCAGCAAACAGCACTTCAAAATAAAAGCTTGATGCCAGAAATTCAATGTGAGGCAGTAATTACGGGCCGAGCACCATACCTTGCAAGGACCCTTTGGAAATGCAAGGACTTTTTATTATTCGTCTTTGTCCTCCAAATGAATTACCTTTTTGGGGGACTTAACATACTCAAAAACTCCCACATCTTTGCACCTCTATCAGAACTGGTGAAAAATGTGAATTTTTAGGGGGTCTAATGGTCAGCTGCAAAAAATGGCTCAGTAGCACCCCCTACAAAATTTCGAAGGAACAGCCCCCGAAGCTGGTTTTACCTACATATAGGAAACTTGGTTGGCACATGTAACACCCCAAGATGTACAAAAAAGTCTCTTAGAGCCATATCCTAAACCCAACAGGAAGTCGGCCATTTTGAATTTACTGTGCCACTTTTGTGCATTTTTCCTCCTAGAAATTTAATCTGATCGACTTCAAAATTGATGTGTCTGATCTTAAGACCTTAACAATGAAAAGTATGATGCACTTTCACATATAACTCATGAAGTAGTGTTCATTTTTTTATGTTAAGTTTTAGTTCTGAGATCAAATGTCTGTGTTAGTTTTGGTCATATTTTAATAATAAAAATAAAGACACCTGACATTTAGTCTAATTTTAGTTGATATAAAAAGTTGACAATATACACATTACAGGATTAGTTGACAAAAATGTTGGAAACAATAAATTAATGGATTAGTTTATGAGTGGAGGTGTGTCTGTGTCCGGGATGGTGTGTGTGATTAGCCAAAATATGATAACCTCCTGTAGCACTGATAGCAGATTGCCACAATTTTAGTCAAGACCAAGAATGAACATCTTGAGCATCAAACTCAAGACTCAAGACTCAAACTTTCAAATAAGATTTCATCCAATCCATCCGATTTTTGGCTAAAAGAACTGGCACTGAAAATTAGCCTCAAAATGAGCTGTTTGGGTGAATGATTAAGAATGCAGCTTTGCAGAGAGGGTGTCTGGTTTGATGTCGTTAATGTAAGCAATACATCCAGACATGAAACATGTCCTGATTTACATATTAATTCTGAACAAACACAATTAACAAATGAGGCCCCGGGTGAATAGAACATATGGTCTTTATGATATATTATGAAGCCAGTCAACAACAGCAGCTGACAGTGTATACTGCAGTTTGTACATGACCATATATACAGCACCGAATACATACCATGGAGCCATTCATAATCAATAAGATGAGACCTGACTATTAAATTTGTGCTTGAGTTATTTTATGCAGCTTTAGTGTGGATAGCATGTCAACAAATCCCATGAAACGACTAAAATCAATGATGAATTGATCCCACTAACAAGTGTTTTCTGTGGAGCCAAAGCCTGATATAAGTTATTCCCTGAGCGCCATTGAGCTCCATTGTTGTCCGAAACTTAAAAACACTTTAAGGAGCCTAACCGGTGCACTGGGTGACATGTTTGTTCATTACAATGAACACAGCCTCTGTTTATTTTGAGCCAATCCCACATGCACCGTCCTGCTGACATATATACCGGCACAATAGATGTGTACTAACCTGTGGCTCAGAATAGTTAATAAAGCTAATGAATGCACTATTTACTCCCGTTTGAGTAACAATGCCCAGCTGTTAAAGAAATTTCCGAGCCATGAAAACAAATGAAACAAAATATTTGTGACCCATTTTTAAAGATTTATGTCTTCAATAGGAGAGAATTGGCTCGGGGGCTGAGCGCCACAGTATTGAGAAATGGACTCACACATTGTTGGTTTCGGTCTTGGTCTCAGAATAATGCCAGCCCCATCCTTTATGTACAACATCATTCCAGCGAACTGATAAGAAGCCACTGAGCTTAAAGTGTGAATCCACTTTTAGTTCATCATCAAGCCCACAGAGACGGCGGGATGCTCAGAAATGTATTTTAATCATCATATTCACAGCACATTTACATGAATATTCACATCCATATGTCATTTTATTAGCAAAGACAGCCACACTAGCCTCCAGGCTGTTAACCGCTGAAGTGATATAACTGATACGTTGTGGCAATCAGGACGGATTGTGTAAGAGAGCACATATAGATTCAAATCATATAATCATGTTGTGTTCTTTGAAATGATCCCTTTGTTGTAAATGAAATATGTCGTGCGTGTGTATTTCAGGAGCTGATCACTACGTTATACATTGGCTTTCTGAGCCTGATCTTCTCCTCGTACTTTGTCTACCTGGCAGAGAAAGATGCAGTCGACAGCAGTGGCTCCAATGAGTTTGGAAACTACGCTGATGCCCTGTGGTGGGGAGTGGTAAGAATCTGTGTGTGTGTCTGGGTGCATCATACCTGGTGCAGTCAATATTGTGCATGTCTCAGTGGTGTATGGTAGTTACAATGGGTCCCAGTGGACACCATGAATATTTGAAGAGACCTGAATACAGCGCCGAAGGTGGGACTCCGCTCATTCCTGTGAAAGTTGCTCAGTGGCGCATGAAGCCAAAAAAAAGCTCTATTTCTGTGGTATGAAATTACCCAGATGATCGGCGCTGCTTCCACATCATTGGGCCCATAGAGCGAGCGCACTAGAGACTTCCTTGGCTGAGCCGGTTACTTTGGGTTTAGCTCTCTGCTAATTTGAAACGGGATGAAATAATTAAATTGTGCCAAATGTTATCGGACTGAATGGATATCCTGATCCTGATAGTGGAGCAAGTCTTTCTTGAGGGATGTTTCTTTTACGCTTCACACTGCTGCAACTCTTTTAAAATCTTACTTGATTTTATGATTTATAGTTTAACAAGTCTATGATTTGTCTGTTTCATGTCCATTATGTCTATTTTTTAAGCACATACAGACACCAGAGTGCTATCTTATATCTCTTTAACTCTCAGCAAGTTGATAAATAAACATATTCCCCAAAATGTGAAACTATTCCTTTGATTACCATTTAATTAAGTCAGCTTTGGTGATTTAATACATTTGTTGTAGTTCAATTATTTATTAAAGTCCTGTAATTAATTTTGCATTCACCATCACGTTTTGATCAGACTCCACAGAACAATTATCGCACTAACAATAACAATGGCATTAACTGTGCTATGTTTCAGAGAAGGTGTTATTGACTCATCCTCTAAATATTGTTTTAGTCACTCTTCAGTCTTGGCGAAAGTAAGAGTTTGCAGAAAACGCTGACTTGTTTCAAACAGTATTTGGCAAGTGAAAGGTCGAACATGAACTGTTTTATCTGTACTACTGTTGTTACAGTAGGAGTTGTGTGAAAACCCTTGGGCACATCTAGTGGGCCGCTAATACAAGCAACAAAACAAGTAGTGCAGAGAATACAGGATGAAAATTTATTTTCAGACAATAAGTCACCACCCACTCTGCCTCTCGGAAACTTCAGGGACTCTGATATTAAAAAACGTACACACACACACACACACACACACAGCAGTCATAACCACTTCTCTCATATAAATGAAGGTTTATTTGCAATATTTGCACACTATATTCCGTGAGTGTTATCAGGTTTGAGTCTGCTCTCACACACTCACAGTCTGTATTCTGAGTGCATGAAGATGTGGGTTAGAGTCCGAGAGGTGAAAAGGTCAGAGTTGTTTTTGGAGGGTCATGGAAAACATGCACCACAGCAAACACTCAAAGTGGATTCATCACAAACAGCCAGAGCTGTTTTTTGGGTCAAGTCACAAATCATTTACATGTAGAGCATACTGACGAATAAAATGACACAGCGTTTGAACATTTTCCTCATTTCCTCATGAAGCTGTGTTAGAAGTGTTAGTTAAAATGATTTCTGTTATGCTAGCAACATGGCTCGAGGGATGGAAATGTCCATCACTTTGACCCACACTGAAATATCTGCATGACTGATTAACTGTTGTACAAACATTTTTTATTTAACCTTTACTCAACCAGGATAGGTCCCAGTAAGATTGAAAATCTATTTTTGCTCAAGATAAGCAGCAGCACAAAAAACAAGTGACTATGAAAGATACAAAACAGACAACACTACAATAATATACATATATATATGTATATATATATATATATATATATATATATATATATATATATATATATATATATATAAAATAATATAAAACATCCCAAGGAGGTGCAGAAAGCGCCACATATAGAAAGTAGTACACATGCATTAGTTTAGACACAGACATCCCAGAGATTCTGTCTCTTTCACAATAGATTTAAAGGTCTAATGCAGGGGTGTCAAACATACAGCCCGGGGCCCAGAAGTGGCCCGCCAAAGGGTCCAATCCGGCCCAATAGATGACTTTGCACACCCAATATTGATGCACTTGAGAAGGCTAAGAGGTGTCAGTTTTCTTAGGATGTCACGGGTTGTTCATCATTTGTAAATGGATGAACTTTTTCAGAATGTACTGCTTCACACTAAAATAGGGGAGAAATTTGAAGGGGTTGTTATTTAAAGGGTTATTATGCAGTGGTTATACTGGTCAAGCCCACTTGAGATCAAATTGGGCTGTATGTGGCCCCTGAACTAAAATGAGTTTGACACCACTGGTCTTGTTTGTAGACTCTAGTGGTTGTGAGGTTGCAAAAACATCCCTGTTTGTCAAGCATGCAGGAGAACTACAGTGGCCAACACAAAAATACAAATGGCCCTTTCTAGAGCTTGGTTTTTCCGTTCTGGTCCACTGTTGAGCAACAGGGCGGATTCTGTGGAAGACCTGCTTCATATGCAGATATTAACGGTTCATTCCAAGGTAGCAAAAACAACAATTCTCATTTTCAGGTGATTATAAACTAATGAAAACACAGTTCAGAATAGTGTAGCCTGTACCATTTCTGCCAGTAAACCCTTTTAGGGCCGAAGTCACAATGAAGTCTTTTTATTAGCTGGAGGCAAAACACAGGGCTGTAGGCTACATGGGAATCTTAAAATGTCATCTTGTTGTGTTATTGGGAGCCAGAATAGAAGGAGTCATGGCTCAAAACTTAAATTTTGTTGCATATATATCAGCCGCCACTGCCCGTCAACAAATATGAGGACAACTATGGTTAAATGTGATAAGACCAAAGGACTGGATGGAGGCCATCATCAAAATGCTCACATGTGCAGCGCATACTTCATATCAGGTTAGGGAAAAAGTATTTCCTGTCACATCATCCATCCATTGAGTGAGAGCGTACAGGTCGGCCAGTCTGGCCCCATTGGTCAGTGTTTACTTATTCAAGTAACACACGTGGCCCCGGAGAGTGAGTGACCTGACATGGTGCTTTTGTAAATTCAGTCTGACACTCTATACTAAAATGAGAGACCTTGGATGAAGAAATATATATTCAATCAATCAATCAATCAATCAAACTTTATTTATATAGCGCCTTTCATACATCAAAAATGCAACCCCAAAGCGCTTTTTATTATATTTCTGTATAAATTAAAGAAAGGTTAAGTTAATCACACAATCACTCCGCTCGGCGCTCTGCCACCCCGAGAGTGCGGTGCTCTTGATAACAAATTTACAAACGGTCCAGTTTGTGCCAGAGTGTACTCCAGCACTCTGAATGAGTATTTCTGAATGCACCACTTGCATCATCTTCTTCAATTGTCTACAATAAGCCAACAGAACTTGCTAGCTAGCACTTGCTAATGTCTGTGGAGAATTGTTTTGCCTTCAGCAAAGCCCCGCCCCCCAAAAAACTCAAACCACAGCTGGTTGATTGTTAAAAAAAATTGAAGAATAGTTTTTGCTGTTTATAGTTTTTCTTTTTTCCTCTTTCCACACCTAAATGTGGACAAGTTGTTGGAATATCTCTTTTAAAGCAGTGATAGTTTTTTTTTTTTGTTTTTTGTTTTTAATAGAATGAAACTAGCAGAATAAAGCATATTATATTCATTTCCCTGTTGTGTTTGTTTTTTCTAAGGTGACCGTGACCACCATTGGATATGGAGACAAAGTACCACAAACCTGGATTGGAAAGACCATTGCGTCCTGTTTCTCAGTTTTTGCCATTTCCTTCTTTGCTCTGCCTGCAGTAAGTGGAAAGAGAAATTGCTGAACCAGGACGTCTTTCAGGCTAAACCACACTGTTTCCTTCAGATGAATTCCAACTGAACTACATTTATAGGCTAATTAGTTTGGTCTTTTAAGTATGAATTAAGCAACACAGAGTGCCTACTTTAGGCTCTACTGTGGCTGTGATTCATGTGTAAACCACAAAACCATAGAACAAAGCTGGTTCGCGTGTTCCACCAGCCACTGCCAAGATTTGGGAGAATTACAGTTTAAGAGCTTCATACATATGTTCATAATATTGTGCCTTAAGTGCTGTGAGGACCTTGACAAACCCTAAACGCCTTTACATTGTACCAACATTCTCCTGCTGCAGCTCACAGGGTTACATTAGATTTATATCATTTTTGTCACAAGGTACCTGTTAGTTTAAATTTGATTTTTAAAAAAATTCCATTAGCTGTTGATGCTGCAGGTCCCAGGACCTCAAAGTTGAGCTCAGGGAGGCACCGTTAAGAAAGGCAAACCAAGCAAATGTTTGGGCCACCCCTTCAAAAAATGTTGGGAAAAGGGGCCCCCATGGCATGATACTGGCACATTTTGCAATGACAATAATAAACTAGGCTTACTAGTGCCTACTCTGTACCATCTCTCAAGGGCGCAGAGGCAGGTTGCGTCTGAGGTTCCTAAGCAACCATAAACAGCACCATATCATAGCCTACTGACCAGAAATCCAGTGTGCAGAGCTGATCTCCTTCCAGGCGAGGCTAAGTGTAGCTTCTTACCAGAGGCTATAAGGCTTATGAACTCTCTCCCGCAATTTCAACATACTCTGTTTGCGCCACGCTGTGCGACAGACGGCGCTTACCCTTGCCTACTGGATGCATTTCTGGAGCGCCGCGCTGCGTAGCGGAGCCGCAAGCTCACATGGGAACTGCGAAATCACGCGATAAAAAGCAATTGATAAAGTGTGAGCCAGACCAAAACAATAGTTCATTCAGAATGAGAAAGAGAGAAACAAGTTGTGCGACAGGATGTGACATGATTTTTAAAAAATTGAGAGTTTACAATCTGTAGTCCGTGCATTCTGTTGTATTTTGAAATTTACCAGATGCTGTGTGCATTCTGTTTCCAGTCTGGTGCGATCTGAGCTATGTGGCTTGACGTGCTATAGATGGGCAGTTGCTGAAAAATAGACCTGGCATGTATCTCCAATGCAGCAGAGTGCTGTGGCACTGTGCAGTGCGCGCTGTGGAAATGAAGCTATTCACTAGAATGGGAGCGTATATGCAGCGCAGACGGAGTGTGTGGAAATTGCGGGTCTGGCTCAAGTCTTTCCTCTGTACTTTATACTGCTGCGACTGTGTGCGGCTGTTGATGCACTATTACACACTCAAACATGCCGCTTGGTTTTTAACTCTGTGTTCTATTTATTATAGGCTCTATAGACTGAAGGGAAAGGTATTTGCTGGCTGCGATTGGTTGTTCCTCGCCATTGCTGCTGTGTTCCAAAAGTTGAGCTCTGTTCATTTTAGGGCGCAGCAGTCATGCGCTGGAAAAAAAGGCGCTCGGGAACGCATGTGCACCGCAACAGTTTTCCTGTAGCATTTCATCATGCCTGCTGCATGTCTACACTGACAAGGATGAATTTGAGGGCGCAAAAAATGCGGCATGTGTACGGCCCGTAACACAGCAGTAGCAGCAGCACAGAGCAGCAGGAGTTAGATTTCACGAATCATGTGACAAGAGTAAGGACAGCTGAACAACAAGTCGATGACGATTTGGTGTCAAAGTGAAAAGCAGGGGGCCTCAATGGGCAGTCTAGGATCGCCTCTGGTTGAGACGTGGCATAAAAAGCAACATTAACAGTGTCTTTGGTTTAAAGGTTCTGTGCTTTAAGAATTATGATTAGGCATCTACAGTTAGTTTCCATCATGAATAACTGGATTATCTGTGGTTCAGTATTTATAGTGTAGTGTATGAAACATGTGACAGTTAGAGCTCAAACGCTTTGCAATTTGCAGTGACATAAAATTTAAAAATGGAAGAAACCCCTTCCATTTAAGAGAGTGTAACCAACAGATAATACAGTGTTTGATTGAGAAAAGACGTAAGTGATTAACATAATCTATTAATTTCAGTTGATGAGCAAAGTGAATAATAGACTTAAATGTTTCAGTATTAAATGGCCCATTATTCCTAATTTTTGTTTAACTTTGTGTTTATTTCTGTCTTTTGAGTCATGCTGCTGCCTGTAAGTGTGTCGTTAAACAGAATTAATGAGCAGTAACTCTGCTGTGCTGTTGTTCACAGGGAATCTTAGGCTCAGGCTTCGCCCTGAAGGTGCAGCAGAAGCAAAGACAAAAACACTTCAACAGACAGATCCCCGCAGCTGCCTGTCTCATTCAGGTATTTGACCAAAAAAATACAGAAACAGAACACAGCCGGGGGAGTGAACTGTCTCTGAGCCCCAGTCTTATTATTGAGACCATCCTTTCATGTAACCCTTGCTTTCTCTCTTGCATGGCATGAAATTAGTCCTGTCCAACCAATATATTGCTATTTTCATGCCCCTCCAGACATCGTGGAGATGTTTTGCAGTGGAGAACTTTGATTCTGCCACATTCAAGATGTTTTTGAGAAAGAAATCCAACATGCCCGCCTCCTCTCTGTCCACCCCCAAGCCCAAGAAATCGGTTAGTAATCATTTTATAGATTTCACTGTAACTGCTTCCTATTCTCAGTTTCCAGGTTGGTAGGCACACCAAGGCAAAACTTATGCAATATGAAACAACAGTTCTGCAATACTGTAAATCCTCCTGTCAAGAAGGCTTTAATGTTCAGTAGTTTGGAAACTGTTTTTGAGAGGTGTTGATTCAACTTAATGAAAGCTGTAGTTTGTGGTGTGTTGCCTGGATTCAGACCTTGGAATCTACCGACTTCACCTAATTGAGTGATTTGCCTCAGAGGGCTTTACAACATAAGACAACCCTCTGTCCTTGGACCCTCACAGCAGATAAGGAAAGACCCCCAAAAAAAACTTTAAACAGGGATAAAAAATGGAAGAAACCTCAGGAAGAGCAGCTAAGGAGGGATCTGTCTCTCAGGATGGACAGATGTGCAATAGATGTCGAGTTTACAGAACAGATCGACATAATAAATGTGCAATAATCCATATGACAAAATGACACATAGAGGGAGAGGAGGAAGAAAGATGCACGGCAACAACATTAAAAACAATAACAACTACAACAACAATAATAGAAATATGAATAATGTAGTATATGATAGTATGTATGTATGTTGTATATATTAATATATGACAGTGAATGTCGCTTAATTGATCCCTGAGGGAAAATTGTGATTCGTTTCAGTTGCTTGATGTAAAAAATAGAGAATTATTAGAAGTAAGAAGAGTATGAAATATAAATACATAATAAAATAAAATAAAATATATAAAAAGCAATAATAGCAATAAATAAAATAAAATGAAATAGAATAAAATAAAATGAATTATATAAATAGCAATAATAGCAACAAAAATAAATTAAATCAAATTAAATTAAATAAATAGCAATGAAAATGTGCATTTTAAATAAAAATTAAATATGCATTATGCAACAGTGTTTAACACTAGTACTTAAGATTAAAAAAAATATTCAAAATAAAATATATATCGGCACTGTGCTGAGGCTGTAAGTGTGAAAATGTATCTACAATATATACGTCAATAGAATAAAACAAGAATAGAATAAGAGTAAACATAAAAAAAAAGTATTAATTAAAAAGTTATGTGCCATATATGTGACAATAATACTGAGTATAGTAATAGTAGAAGTGTGACATTAACCCCAGCTGAATTTCATAACGCACTCAATAAAATGGAAAATAATAGAGCACCCGGTCCTGATGGCTTCCCTGCTGAGTTCTATAAACATTTCTGGTCCACCATCTCACCCCTTTTTCTCAGAATGATTGATGAATTCCTCATAACCAACAGTATACCTCCAACGATAAATACAGCCGTAATTACCCTGCTTTTAAAACCTGACAAAGATCCTACTCACCTATCTAGTTACCGACCTCTCTCACTAATTAACACAGACATTAAAATATGACATAAGCAGGGCACTGTCAAATAGAATTGAAAAAGTAATTCCCTTTATAATACATCCAGACCAAACTGGATTTATCAAAGGAAGGCTGTCATCTTATAACACGGAAATTATTTAACCTAATGCAGCTCTAACAAACAATAAGAAAACTGAAACCATAATCCTCTCATTAGATGCACAAAAAGCATTTGATAGAGTCAACTGGTCCTTCCTATTCACAACATTACAAAAATTTGGATTCGGAGAGTCATTCATTAACTGGATTAAGGCACTATACACCTCACCAACAGCCACTATCACAACTAATGGGTTAACTTCACAACAATTCACGCTTCACAACGGCACTAGACAAGGATGTCCACTCTCTCTGTCACTTTTTGCAATTTTCTTGGAGCCACTTGTAGCTAGCATACAACAAAACAATAACATCAAAGGTATCAGATATCCACGGAACACAAAACAATCCTCTATGCAGACGATGTGTTGATCCTCCTCCAGGAACTCTACTCATCACTACAAGAATGTCTGTCAGTCATTAAATCATTCTCATCTCTATCCAACTACTCCATCAACTTATCAAAATCTACCATTCTACCCCTCTGCATGGACCAAAGGGATGTGGCAGCCCTCACCTCACAGTTTCACCTTCCCATAGGAAATATTAAATATTTAGGAATCCACATATCCCCCAAGCTGTCAGAGCTGTTCAATCTAAATTACACACCATTACTCAAATCAATACAAAATGACCTCAGTCGCTGGACAAATCTACCAATCTCACTGTCAGAAAGAATCTCAACAATAAAAATGTCAGTCCTCCCTAAAATTAATTACCTATTCACCATGCTTCCTTCACTTCCAAATTTACCCTGGCTTAATTCCCTCAATACAGCAATATCTCAATTCTATTGGAAAAATAAAACACCTCGTATAAAACTATCAACACTACAAAAATCCAAGTTTCAAGGAGGACTAGATGCACCCAACTTTGAATTATATCACTTGTCAAGTCAGTTAAAATACTTAAAACAATGGCTCACCTCTTCACATTGTGATTCTCACTGGTTAGAAACTGAAGAGGCACTATGCAAGAATATAAACCTTTCAGATCTCCCATTCATCAGCCAAACAATTAAAAATGACACTTGTTTTCAGAATATTTCCATAGCCTCAGCTCTGACAGCTTGGTGGAATATATTTCGTATCAAAGGCTCCACGGTTGCACCATCCACTCGCTCACCAATGTGGAACAACCCAGATTTTACAATAAACAGGAAACCATTAAACTTCACATCATGGAAACACAAATGTATCACACATCTCCACCATATTTTACAGGATTCCAAAATCATCCATTTTCAAGAATTAATCCAGAAGTTCGACATTTGTAACAGTCAATATCTCCAATACTTACAGCTTAAGTCCACCATTCTCCCCAAAATCAACAGTACATTTAACAGGCAAGATCAAACAATTATTATAGATGAAAGATTTCCAGCTCTGTTAAATTACTCTCAAGGATTTATACATTTCTAAACACTACTGACACTTTAATTTTTCTCCAAACCTCAAAGTGGGAACAGGATCTTTCCATCACTCCAAATGCAGATTTCTGGTCTCAAATATGCAAAAATAACTTTACTCACTGCAAAATCCCAAATTTACAACTCATTCAATTTAAGGTTAACCACAGAACACACTACACAGGTCAGAGATTACATAAAATGGGTTTCACCACATCAGATCAATGCACTTATTGCACACAGCACACCACAGACAATTACATGCATGCTCTCTGGCACTGTACACCAATTAGACAATTTTGGATACAAGTCACAGATCACCTATCACATATACTAGGCTGCCACATCCCCCTATCCCCTCAACTCTGCATCTTAGGAGACATATCATCTGTACAATTACATAATCACATTAAAACTACACTGTTCACAGCACTAGTTGTCGCCAGGAAAACAATCCTCCTAAACTGGAAAACAAGAAATCAGCTGAATATCACACACTGGAAGAATCTGTTAATAGATCAAATCACAATAGAAAAAATGTCCGCATCAATTAATCACAGCATACCCTGTTTCAACAAAACTTGGTCTACATTTATTCAAAAATCCACCTCTACAAATGCCTGATCTCAATTCCACTGAATCTTGCAACACACCTTGTTTTTTTTGTTTTGTTTTGTTTTCTTCTTTTTTTCTCTCTTTTTTCTCTTATTTATTCTATTATTATTATTATTATTATTATTATTATTATTATTATTTATTTATTCTTTCTTTGCTGCTGTTGTTATTAATATCATCATTATCACTGAAATATCCAAGTACTTATAAATACAGATTACACACATACTTACACACACACACTCACACACACATACACATGTGCAGCATATACACAAAAATCCCCAGTTAGTTAGGCTACCTCCTTGTCTATCCATTTGTCTGTCCGTCTCATCATCTGTCTCTGTCTGTCTGTCTGTCTGTCTGTCTGCCGGTCTGTCAGTATATATGTCAGGCCACACAATAACCCTCCTCCTACTTGTTTACCTTCAAAGATCAATGTTAACAACACAAGGTGTATTACTATGTAAATATTTACTTTCTGTTTGATTATTTACCTTACTTCTTCCTTATGTTGTTTTTACCTTTTTTAGTTCTGTAAATAAAAATAAAGTTGTCCTCCAAAAGTGGGGGGGTGGTGGCGGGCCAAAAAAAAAAAAAAAAAGAAGTGTGACTAATAGTAACAGCAGGACCACGGCAACAGCACCTGTGAGACAAGGGAGCACAAAGGCTCTGGGGAAGAAGCCGAGTTAATGACATCCAATAATGTCATATAATTGTTTGCAAATTGAGAATTAGAGGAGAGAGGAGCTCAGTGTACAACGACAACTTCAAAACAGTTGGGACGCTGCGTAAAACTTCAATAAAAAAACTTCAGTAAATCCTTTTTGACCTACGTTCAATTCAATACAGCACAGAGACAAGAGATTTAATGTTCAAACTTATGAATTGTATTGTTGTTTTTGTAATAATACACTCATTCTGAATATGATGCCAGCAACATGTTCCAAAAAAAGTTGGGCTTTGAGCTGGTAACAGTCTGGATATTTCTTTTCTTCCTTAGCCCTGGTGACACAATGTCCATGATTTCCAATAACAATTTGACGTGGACACTTTTCCACTTTGCGTCACTATCAGATGAGCTTGGGCCCAGAGAAGTCGGCGTTTTGGATGTTTCTGGATGTTGTGGAAAACCTTTCACTTTTCATGGTAGAGTCTTAACTTGCATTTGTAGATGCAGCGGCAAACTGTGTTCACCAACAATAGTTTTCCAAAGTTTTCCTGAACCCGTGTAGTAACATCCTTTATACAATCATGGTGGTTTTTAACACAGTGCTGCCCGGTGAATTAAAGGTCACATGCAGTCAGTGTGGGTTTCTGGCCTTGCCCAATAAGTGCAGAGATTTCTGTTCTGTTAGAGGTCACAGGGGGGCTGGAACCTATCCCATCTGACATTGGGCGAGAGATGGGGTACACCCTGGACAGGTTGCCAGACTATCACAGGGCTGACACATAGAGACAGACAACCATTCACGCTCACATTCACACCTACGGACAATTTAGAGTCACCAATTAACCAAACTCCACAAAGAAGGGCTCCCCCACCTCGGGGTTCGAACCTCCACCATGGATGTGAAGCAGGAACCCTCTTGCTGTGAGGCGACATTGCTAAACACTGCACTAAACACCACATGAGACATGTTGTTCTTAGACTGAATGTTTTAAGCAGTCCACAACTTTCCCAGTCTTTTGTTGCCTCTGTCCCAACTTTTTAGAAACGCGTTGCAGCATCAAATTCAGATTGAGAGTATATTTACAAAAAACAATAAAGTATATCAGTTTGAACATTGTTGTCTTAGAGCTGTATTCAATTGAATATAGGTCGAAAAAAGACTTGCATATCATTGCATTCTGTTTTTATTAACATTTTACACAGTGTCACAACTTTTTTGGAATCAATGTTGTATCATACGAGGTCTCCCAGCAGGGGTTGGTTCAAAACTAGGGGCTGGTCCAAAGCAAGCCTGAGCCAGCCCTAACTACAAGCATTACCAAAGAGGAAAGTCTTACGTCCACTCTTAAATGTGGAGACAGTGTCTGCCTCTCTGACCGAAACAGGAAGATGGTTCCACAGAAGAGGAGCCTGGCAGCTGAAGGCTCTGGCTCCCAATCTACTTTTGGAGACTCTGGGAATGACAAGTAACCTTATATTCTGGTAACGCAGTGTTCTGGTGAGATAATAGAGCTCTATGAGCTCTCTAAGATTTGGCAGAGCTTGAACATTTGTAAATGGAGGAGAAGGATTTTAAATTCACTTCTGGATTTTACCAGGAAACAATGCAGAGAGGCTTAAACAGGAGGAAATATGATCCTTTTTATTAGTTCTTAGTAGATTTTAACGATTAAATTTCAAACTAGTTGATGAGATTTGAAATTTAAGTTTTAAAGAATTATCATTAACGCAGAAAAAAAATTAAAAACAGATAAGCAACCAAGAAAACAGCCAGCAGCATTTTGATATTAATATTGATTATTCAATATGACTGCTACTTGTGTATCAGGCCATGCCCACAGTAATGCGTACATTTTAAAAGGTTGTTCATGTGTCAAAACCTTTCCCTGTAGACTTTGTAGGGTCTGACCTAAAAGTTGTGAAATGTCACAATAACAGTATGTATAAAATACGCTAAATATAAAATCGTAATTTTTTTGACCTGATAATGCAACAGTAATTTCTATGCTGCTGCACTTAGACCCTGAAATCATTCCTTAACGCTCACACATCCTTTCAGCAAAAATAGAAAACTACATCATTGATGACTGCCTCATTGTGTTATTGTGCTCTTTTAACAGACAGTCAGATTCTTAACATTGCTGCACAGCAGAAACTTTTCAACACGTTGAGGTTGAAGTATATGTATGCCTGCTTTTTCAAACATAGTTTTGCAACCCACAGGAACACTCTGTTGAGCTGAGATGTTTGCATTTCTTGGGCAGGTGAAGATAAGGAGGAAGCCGAAGAGCACTGACAAGGACAACGGTCCAACTTCTCCCACAATTCCCAGCATCACCTTCGACTCTGTGTTTGACAGTGGGAGGGAGCTGAGTTCAGATGTTTACAGCACTGTGGGCACAGGTACCAACAATGGGACAAACAGTACAATAGGCATATCTCTGATGCACCAAACTGTGTTCCAGTTCACTTTAATCAGCACAAAAAACTCAGAACACAGAACATATTTAGAAATACAGTTACCTCGGATTTTACAGTAAATAGAGCTCACATTTTGACAAGGCCTAAAGAGTCTCTGCATTTGTTGCAGATTTTAACTCAGCTAATGAGGTTCTGAGTCATGTACATGGTTTCAGTAAAATCCAAATAAACAATGACAATGTCACTCAAGACGCACATAAGCATAAAAGGAAATGACTAATGCTGCACTGGCTGCAAAACACACATTTGCTTACAATACACAGTGGTGTCGTGGTAGTTGATGAGCAGTGTTGGGGTCATTACTCAAAGGAATTTGATTTATTACTCATTTCTTGAAACACTTTTGAAAAGTAATATTACTTTTCTGCTGCCAAGAGGAATTAGTTACACTACTTGTTATATTACTTTACTGTTAACACCCCATAATATTGGTAATTGTGTCTTTTCTCCTCAAAATTCAAACAAACGCACCTCTGTGTGAATGTCAGGGTAAAAGCGCAGCTGAGGCTTGGTAGCTTGCAAATGATATTTTACCTGGGGTTCTTTTGTTGCCTGTGAATAGTATTTTACAGGGTCTGTTTAAAAGACAAAAGCTCTTTTTCCACAAAGATCATACTACAAAGTCTTTTCTCTATACCATCTTTGCATTGTTACACAGAACCACATGAAGGCGGCATCATGCTGCTCCAGTGTGTGATTTAAGACAGCATGCCGGCGTTGTGGAATCAAAACAGGAATGATGGCCATGACATGCAGTACAACAGCGTCGGCCCCTAGAGTGACATATTACACACCTGCAGTGCGTCATAAACAATAACAATGACATGGCAATGACAATAATTTACCGTCCTCTGCTCAGAGGGTAAGAAGCTCCTGGACCTCATAGTTTTCCCAATTTGTGGACATTTTTGGCGCTGTTCTTCTTCTCTGAGTTAGCCGCTAACTGCTATCAGTTACTATTTTAATCTCCCGCAGTGGGTCGCACACATAGCACATTGTAAAAACATTATACCCGTGCCACCCATGATCCCGTCCTGCCAGCTGTCCCGTTTATACAGACAACGTTTGGCGCTGTTACTACCTCAGTAGGGGTGAAGAAGGTACAGTCACAGAATGAGGAGGCAGAGTTGGCTCACCTTTGTAAACATCAGTACGTTCAAAGTGGTAGAAAAGATTTCCACACACTTACATCTATGCATGTCGGTGACATGGTCATGGTAATCGTAAGTGCTAATATCGTAGGCAACTGGACTTGCTTGCGTTTCTTGAAGACGTTTCGCCTCTCATCCAAGAGGCTTCTTCAGTTCTAAATGACTGGTACGAAGTTGCAGGCTATAAACCCTGTGTGGGTGGGAACCCTTGCAGGGTCATAGGGGTCACGATGTCCGGCTCACCGTTGTCATGCGTCTGGTCGTAGTAGGTGTTTGAGGCCTTTTTTTGCAGTGGAAAGAGTCATAGTTAGCCTGGTTCCAGACCATAGACCCTGCCCACTCAACTGAGTAGGCTTGCATCTCTGGTCTGGCATACTTCAATGAATTTGCGATTTATCTCGTCCAAACGATGGACGGACCAATGAACGCCGGGGGTCTAGCGATTAGCCAATCAGCGCCACGCTGATGTCAAGCTGTACGCCGGTGGGTAACTGGTGAGGATAGCAACAATGGCGACCGCTACAGATCCTACAGATCACATTAACGATGCTATCAAGGTATTTCGCCACTACTCGCGTTAATGGAGGACCAAATTAAGGAAGCTGCTAAACTGGATTTAACGGCGATGCAGCTGGGCGTGCACGATGACGGAGACATTTTAAACGGGCATTGCTCGCTTGTTTTCGGCACCCCTGAGGCATGGATACTAATGACGTCAGATTCTGGGTGAGTCGTTGATCTCTACTGATTGGTTAGGGAAAAATGAAATTCCCTCCCCCTTGTAAATCGCCTTCAATGGAAGCCATGTCAGACTGAAGGTTCTGGGAGCTTCAGTCTGACACTCAGGCTAAGTCATAGTACCACGACCTGAAACAATGCTGCTTTTGTCATCTTTCTTCCTGGGAAACGCTGCATAGATGTAAGTGTGCGGAAATCTTTTCTACCAGTTTGGACTTATTGATGTTTCCAGCACCTTACCAGGACTAAGCTAGGTGGAGCGATGGTTGTCCTGCATCATCTTTCCTCCCAAAACAGCATAGTAATGGGAAGATAAGTGTTTCCATCTTCCAAGCTAGCTTGCTGTTTTGTAATGTACACGACATGTGCAACAATTCCAAAAATGAATCTGGGGAGTGATTAATTGCTGGATTTTAAATAAGCACAGGGCTGACAGCATAAGTAAGTTCATAACAAGTTATTTATTTTGAGGGGAAATGTAATATTAGAATTTATTACACTTACAGTAATAATAATGCATCACCGCCCAGTACTGTTCATGAGGCAGGTGTACTACTGGGTAAATGGGTAGGTTACAGAGGAGGAGGTGGATGTACTCTCCTATATACTGCGATGGCTTTTTGGCTGTTATACTTAAAACGGCCAGAACAAGAGGTGGGTGTGTACCGTCCACTACATCACTGATGATACAGTAAAAAGAGAATGATTGATTTGAGCTTCAGTTGTAGGGCTGTAGCCACAGCAGGGGGTTAGGACAAAGCCCAGACATAAAAGATAAACGAGCACATTGCAGCATTAAAATGTGAGGTTGCATTGATGAGTATGAACTTCAGTGTTGCACTTTTGAACTCACAGAACTCCACACAACGTACTGTACTGCTGGATCAATAGTGGAGAGGTGAGAAAGAGATAAAGAAGCAATTCAAATGGTAGCCCCATGTGTTGGGTCTCCGTCAATACATTATCAGTTTTTTGCAGTTTTTAGAGAAGCTGAATTAGTGTTGAATTAGTGATGAAGCAGCGGTTGACGGAACAAATTTAGCAGAATCTCAGTTTACTTTCATTTAACAAATGTCTCTGCCTTCAGTGTGGTAATGGTTCTGCACACAGAGATGTGTACTCAAAAGCAGGATTCACAGGCAGAGCAGTTCAAAGCGATCAATCATTGGTTAGAAGTTCAAGGCAGAGTTCGGCAACAGGCAATCAGTCAGAGAGGCCAAGCTAAGCAGGCGAGGAGCAGGCAGGCGTAACCGGGAACAGGCTGGCAAGAAACAGAAACTAGGGCTGGACCGCTAAGACTGTGGCAAATGACTGGGGAGAGAAAGGGCGGGTGTGTATGCAGGGGAGATAATGAAGGAATGGGGAACAGCAGTGCTGGTGAGAGTAATGATTTTTAGGACTGGGAGAGAATATAGATACACTTGAGTACTGCAATATTATGTTTTGTGACACTGAATCAATTCTCACAAATAATAGTGTTGACATTTTAATGAATTGTTTACATGCAATGATTTGTGGCGGTGGTTTGTTTTGTGCTTTGTTTAAACTCCTGACCACAAGATCCTTTAATGTTTCTGTCCTCTTTCACTGCACCGTAACAACCGTAAGAACACAGGCCTATGAAACACCTTATGACAGGTGAAGTCATAAGGGGCGCGCTGCCAGCATTGGCAGTTTTCCTAAAATTAGTTTTAAAAAATTGGTAATAGGGATGCACTGATTTATCGGCTGAATATTCACCTTCCTTACTGCCATCGGCCTATGAAATAAAAGAACATTCACAAATGTTTTTCTGTTGTGTCACATCAGTTTTGCGCAGGCTAAACAGCAGTGCCAGTGACTGATGACCACAAACTTAAACTAATGAGCATGTAGAAGAACAACACAATGACTGTTTATTATATGGGCTCTGTGATCCTCACTGTTGTGGGACAAGATGGCAAGTAGCAACTGGTGTCTGTCACGCCCAGGACAATAGAAGAATGTGTTCTGGAAAGCATAGATCTTTCTGGGGCACCGAAAACATGCAGTAAATTCACTATTGTCGTGTCAGAGGACGTACCCGCCTGTCTGCTCCTCACCTGCAATGAGTTACATTATGAAACGTTCAAGTTCTATTCCGTAAAAATGAGTATTGGGGGCATCGGTGGCTTAGTGGTAGAGCAGGCACCCCATGTACAAGGCTGTTGCCGCAGCGGCCAGGGTTCGACCCCAGCCTGTGGCCCTTTGCTGCATGTCACTCCCTCTCTCTCTCTCTCCCCCTTTCACGCTTGTCTGTCCTATCAAATAAAGGCTAAAAATGCCCCAAAAAATATCTTAAAAAAAAAAAAAAAGATTATTGGGTAAAGGTGAATTATAACGCTCTCATGACGTGTTCAGTATCCATCCATCCATCCATTTTCATCCGCTTATCCAGGGCCAGGTCACGGGGGCAGCAGGCCGAGCAAAGCACCCCAGAAGTCCCTCTCCCCAGCAACGCTTTCCAGCTCCTCCTGGGGAACCCGAAGATGTTCCCAGGCCAGACGAGATATGTAATGTTCTGGGTCTGCCCTGGGGCCTCCTACCAGTGGGACGTGCCTGGGACACCTCCAGTGAGAGGCGCCCAGGAGGCATCCTAGACAAATGCCCGAACCACCTCAACTGGCCCCTTTCGACGCGAAGGAGCAGCGGCTCTACTCCGAGCTCCCTCCAGATGTACAAGCTCCTCACCCTATCTCTAAGGCTGAGCCCAGCCACCCCACGGAGGAAACTCATTTCCACCGCTTGTATCCGTGACCTCATTCTTTCAGTCACTACCCAGAGTTCATGACCATAGGTGAGGGTTGGGACGTAGATGGACCAGTAAATCGAAAGCTTTGCTTTCCGGCTCAGCCCCCTCTTCACCACGTCGCGCTGTGGGCCCACCACCCGCAGGGACAGAAATCAGGGTCGGGTGCATTGTGTGCTGGGCGGCCGGCAGGGGCGGGGCGGGGCCCCTGGTGTGCTGATCCTTGGCATCGCGGACTGGCTTTTGGAACATGTTCAGTATAATCTTATAAAATGTTTTTGGCGAGAAACTTGAATACATACGTGTTAAGGAGACATCTTTTGATATTGGCCACATTGTTATTGAAAACTCTGGTATCGTATCAGCCCAGAATTTCAAAGTCGATGCATCCTTATATCACAATACATTGCCTTATCTTGCCAAAAACACAGCCCTTATGACTTTGGTGATTTCCTGAGTTTTCCTCCAGCACCATCATCAGGTATACATTTTAGTTCATCCAACCCACTGATATAGATTTAACTATCCATCCATTTTTGTAACCGCTTCATCCTCTTGAGGGTCGCGGGGGGGCTAGAGCCTATCCCAGCTGATATTGGGCGAGAGGCAGGGTACACCCTGGACAGGTCACCAGACTATCACAGGGCTGACGCATAGAGACAGACAACCATTCACGCTCACATTCACACCTACGGACAATTTAGAGTCACCAATTAACCTGCGTGTCTTTGGACACAAACCCACACTGACACAGAGAGAACATGCAAACTCCACACAGAAGGGCTCCCTCCTGGGATTGAACCAGGAACCCACCATTTAACTACCCAACATGCAACATACATATTAATGTAGCAGTAATATTAATCCAAAAACATCAGATATAATAGGAAAACACTGACAGGGATTATTTTGCTGCACAGTGAATACTTTTACTTTCAGTACATTTTACTGATATATACCTTGAATGCAGGGCCTGTACATGTAATGGAGTATTTTCACAGTGTGTATTAGTACTTATACTTAATCTGAATACTTCCTGCAACCACTGCAATTAACATGTCATATAGACAGACAGAGAGAAAGACAGACAGACAGACAGACAGTGTATTACAAATGTGAGTTAGAGCAGCCATCCTCAGCCAGCGACCTTCCCACAGTCTTCCTCACAGACTTGGAACAAAAGTAACTGCGATGTTTTCATCAAACCCTAAATACTTTCCGGAGAGCACCAAACACTCACTAATTAAAAATCATCTTTGAAATTACCTCATTCAGTTCCTTCACTCATTTCATTTTTCATGTTTATTCATTTGATCCTTGATTGTTTCCCTTAATGCTCTCTCCTCATTTAGTATTTTGCGTATATTCGTCAATCCTTTCTTTTCAAAGGATTTATATGAATAAAATTAATTATCATCATTATAATTATCAGTGCAGCATGGAGGCCGTTAATGGTCAATCTGTTGAAAGTAGATAACATAATGAATAGTGGGAAGGACAGTCTGTCTACTGTCAATGGGAGACAATTATGGATACTCTTAGCATGCCTGTAATATGTAAACATCTGATTGGATCACACTCTTTGTTGTGCTTAGTTATATAACCTTTTTATTTTACATCAGCTGGTAACCTGAAAAGCTCCCTGGATGCATGACTGCAGTTCTGCCACCGACATGAAGCTGTGCAAATGGTTTTGCCTTGCACTCATTTCTCACTGCAACAGCAGAATTTAATGTGCCCCGTAGTTGGGAAGATGTATGCATGTCTGTTCGCCTCGTGTTCAATGAAAATCAGTGTCTTTGATTTGAAGCTAAATAGATTCTACAGGTCGTGCTGCACATCTAACATCGACAGCACGCTGCTTTTAACTATGAATCATTTAACTAAACTGCCACATTGCCATCTGGTGTGCGGTTATATTGACTGGACACACAAGTGCTGAGCTGCTTACGGAGTCAGATGGTGTTATTGTCCCGAATGGATTTCGGAATAATATAGACAGAGTCATAAGTAGTCAATCACATGCTGGTTTTCATCAGGGATGAAAATTAACTATTACTTACACCCAGCTGCTAATTTATCAGGGACACATACCTAAAATTAATGCAGTGTAAAACAGCAGTGACCCCTCCCTTTCTTCATCAAGGCTGAAATGTTCATTTTTGGTTGAAACTATTTTAGAGAGATGTTGATTCAGCTTGATGATCATATTGTTGGATGTAGTTTGTGTCATACTGACAGATGCATTTGGTCCATCCTCCTTTATATCAGTGAGGATAGGATAAGTGAAACATCTTTGCGTATATGTACTGTACTGTTTGTGTGTGTGTGTGTGTGTGTGTGTGTGTGTGGATATGTCCTCATACAATTGTTCGTATGATATCTAACAAATTAGCATCCCATGAATGACATTACAAGTTAGGTAGATAAAGCTATACTATGTAAAACCATTTGCTAAGTCCCGCCCCCAGACGCAGACTGGACAATCATTACATAGCATCGTGCCAACTCAGACCAGACACAGCTGTGCTCCATTGACTCTAATGCAGTCGTTTCAGATTTCCTTCATTTTCAGGCTGGTTTTGTGGATTTGGAGCTAAATGTTGTGTCTGGGGCACGTCATGTATTAATGATACTCGTTACCTGGAGAGGTTGGAAAAAGATATACGTTTCCTCCCTGTTCCAAAACCAAAATCAAACCCTGAAAAGTGTAGGGTTAGCTAACTAGCTACTGAAGATATAGCCTACTGAATGTATACACATGCTGCTTTTGCTTTTTAATGATTATAACAGTGAAACAAAGACCGACCCTGCTGTACAGGAACCAGTGAAGGGAAGCAGGGAAACTTTGCTGATACTCAACCAGCTGTGTGTCATTGCAGTGTGTGCAGATGAATGTTGGTTGACTTCTCGTGGAGATCCTTGCCTGTCCAGCGGCGGAGGTCTGGTTGCTGGCAGCAGCACAGGGGTGAAGCCAAACACTGTTCATCTGCACACACTGTGATGCCACACAGCTGGTTCAATATCAGCAAAGATTCCCTTTATATTATAGGGAATATATTATATTATATTATATTCATTGTCAGCAGTGATGTGGTGGTTCCCTTTTACACTGTGATCTGTAGCCTATGGTTCGGCTTTAGCTTCTAACTATCTTTGTCTTTTTAACCTGTTGTTGCTGCTGAGTCAGTTTGACATCCTGGATATATCCTTCAAACACAGACTGCAGACCCCTCTGTCTGCTTCTCTCTGGAATCACTGATTCATTTTTCCAAAAATATGATAATATTTCTTCAGGGAGTGCAGTTAGTTACAGTGTGGGCTCCATGCCTATACGCGACAGCTTGTCAGACCATCACAAAGGGGCGGGGCTTAGCGAAAGGTCAGTTGTCGATCACTGAACGTAAAAGCCAACCCCAGATTCACTTTAATTTAGCATTTCACCTTGCTATATTTGCGTTCATTTAGCAACACGTCTCCTGGATGCATGTTGCTTACGGTCTGGCACCTAGTCCCTACCTTTTTATAAAACCATGACCACGCCTGAGCGCTGTGGGGGTACACTCTCATAAGCGTCCTGAACACAGAAAATAAGAAGACAGTCAGAAAATACAGACACGGGATAGAGTTGCTGCGGAAAAATTCACCTTCACACTTTAAGAAAAATTCCACAAGTATATCTTTAATGTAAAGTTACATAGCTTAGGTTTGGGGAAAGAAACATGGTGATGACTTACCTTAAAATAACTCAAAGTTCATTTGGTTTCACCTGGTGTCGTGGAGGAAAGTCTTGGGGGAAAGCGTTTTATTTTGTGACCCATCCTTCTTTACATATATATATATATATATATATATATAGATATATATCTATATCTATATATATATATATATATATATATATACATATATATAATCCAGTTAATCCGTGGTAACTGCCTATTGTCTTGCTTGTGTTTTTTCCCTCTCTCGATTTTCTGTCTCTGTAGCGGGTTTAACAGGATCCCACACTTTGGGAGGATGTGGTGGTGAGCTGCTGTTAGTGTCCACATCCTGCACACGTCCTCAGTACACTCACTGTCCTCGCCTACTGTCCTTTTTAACAGCCTCCTCTCCATCGTCTCAGCTGCTTTAACAGCATCTTTTTTCATCACTGCATGATCCTGTTGTGATATGTTCAGTTGGTTGCTTAATTGTGTGAGTGATGAAAAGAAAATTGCATGCTTAGCACCATAGTTTGTGCCTGTGCTTTTTTTTTACCCAGCAGCAAACACTGATTATGTTTGTTTATCTCATCATGTGTGCTTCAGAGTGCCAGCAGTCCTGGACGTCTTTGTCTTCACTTCAGTTCAGCTCACCGCCTCCAGGTAACGACACGTGTAGATACAAGAGTTTTTATGTTGCTTTGTTACTCCAGAAGTAAATAGTTATATCAAAGGGGTCAGATGGAAAGTCAAGTACAGTTTGAAGTGTAGATATTACACAGACTTGAACAAGGATGACTAAAGGTTCGATCTGTAATGCAATGCGGAAGTCTGCGTTTGTTTGGAAAAAGAGTTTAACCAAAGTCTGTGGAGTCAAATAACAATTTCATGCTTGAGTTTAAAGCACTTTTTTAAACAGCAAATCATTCTTAGATCCATATGCGTGCTGGAGTACCACATAAACCCACCAAGTGGTTAAAGCACTTCTCTGCAATCTGTTATTCAAAAAAATCAGTCAGCTGGTCATGGCTTGTCGAGTCACATCTGTGTGTTGTGGTTGACAGCACCAATTAAGTCCATTTCATTCAAAGTCCATTTGAAGCTGACACATTTTCACACCACGTTTTTATTTTCAGACCAGTTGTATCACACTTATCTAGCTGGTGCAGTTTCAAAACCCTGCATATGCAGATTCAAATAATTAACAAGTTCCCACACAGTCTTCCACAACAACTCTGGTGTCTTTGCTGGCGACCTTTCAGTGCTAGGGACTGCGGCAACTTGCACAAAGTTAGGGATTCTTCCTGGTTCTCTGTCTCCGGGGTTTAAAATAGCCCTTTTTGTATACATAGTTTTTGTTTATTAACTTATTTTGTATTCCTATTTTCCATAAAATGAACACCAACCCCCTGACCAGTCCTCATTTTTAGCATCCAGCTGAGCCTGACTTGTATTGCCAAAATTGAGAACTAAATCCAAACCAACCTTATATGTTACTTCATTTACAAAAATAGATATCTCTATTTTTATTAATCATGTTTTATTTATTTTTTCTGTGTTTGTGCTCCAGGGAATATCAATCAAACGTGTACTGGGTTGTTTTGAATAAATATCTATCTCTTTTTTTAATTTTCATAAATAGCATTTTTTATTGTGCACTCAAGGGAATATCAATCAAACTGCCGTACACACATTAAGATCTCTCACAAGAACAAACTAATTTTTAAAATTGCCACATTATACATGGAGTAAGACAAGACAGCCCAGCAGCAAAAAAACACCAGTATCCAATAAACACGTCTTCTTAGGTCGTGTGTTTTGTGGAAATAAAACAAGTTGTCAGGAGCTCTTAACACTCAGCTTCACCTCTTCCCCTCAGTATTAACCAGATGAATCTGTAAACTCAGATTATTTCTCCCATTTGAAGATGGCATCTCTGTCATAATCTAAAACTGAACTATGCACAGACAGATTCACTTGTCACTCTGGGTCATAATGTTGAAGCTTCCCCAGAGAAGCAGCTTTGGCATATTTATTTTCTTTATTTCAGCCACTTACTTTGGCTGTGACTTTTAGCAAAGTAATGCAACATAGCAGCTCATCACTTTCTCTTTCCCCATTGGGCGTTGTGAGACACCATTGTTGCAGCATTGTAATGTTATGCTGACTATATGTTGATAATGTAGATGAACTTCTGAACACTTTGTCAAGGAGTGCAAGCCCTGTTTTTTATTAGGTGGGTTAAATATTAAAGGAGCAGTATATATGGTTTAGGGAGATTCAGTGGCATCTAGTGGTAAGGATTGCACATTGCAACCAGCTGAAACTTTATTTAAATTCCTTTAGTTTTCATTGTTTAAGAGGTATTTACTAGGAGCTGAATTATCCACAGAGGTCTCCTCCTCTCCAAAATAAACAGACCAGGTGATTAAAATCAGTAGAAACACTGAATAAAGCAGGTTTGCATTCAAATCTGTGTTTCTCCTATACTGTTTGCCATGTCGCTAGACCAGCATTGAACCATATTTCTATCTGGTTTCTTACAATCTAGACGTCCCGGAGGTTTTTACCAGGAGCCACATTATTTGCAGAGGTCTCTTCCTCTCCAAAACAAACACAACCTGTGATTTAAACTGGTTAAAACACCGAATAAATCAAATAATGCGAAAAAGCAAATGGCCCATAGAGCTAGTGTTTGGTCTCTGTGTTCTATACTGAAGAAACATGGCGATGCAACGGACCCACTGCTTATGTAAATGGTTTATTCTAAGGTAACAAAAACACACAGATATTCCTATTTGCACATGATCATAAAGAAAACATACTTTTTGTATTCCATTTCTGCCAATATGAACCCCTAAACTGTACAAACTGGATCTTTGATTCACTGCAGCAAAACTCAGAAATATTCAGGAATCAGTTATTTGCAAATGCCTTCTATCAATTTATATCACGAGCAGCTAGATTCATTTCATTTCATGAGTAAGCCATTGATTGAAAGACAGTTGAGACACTATTATTAAAAGTTGTATCAAATAAACATCGAGTGTCTGCCTTGCTCGTTACTTGTCTGTCAGGCCACAGATGTCCACTGTGAAAAGCTTTGTTGATACACTGTTGATACACTGGTATTATATTGGATAAAATTGTGACAAGAAATGATGCATCTGGAGCGTATAAACTTTGCACTTTTAATCATTTCCACGTGAGTATTATAGCAGCAAACCTAAAGCTTGTAAATCTTGGAGTGCGTTTGTAATCCAATCTGATGCTCCACGCTTCGAGCGTTCTGTTACTACGTTAATTAATAAACAGTCATGTTAACCACAGGTTTTTGCGTCAGCTGGCAGGATTTTATCTAGCTCCACAGCTGTTGCTGAGCTGAGAGATGTGCAGGGAGATCTGGGAGTGCCCTTTTGGATGCCCTTCCATCCAGTGGAGCAAACATAATGAGGGTGGCCATAAAAGAGAAAAGCCGTGATCCAGTGTCAAATATGCTGCCCTTAACTGCTAGAAAACTTTCTGCACACTAGTGCCCCACAGCATACATCTGGGGCCCTTTTCATTATCCCACCCCTGCCCTTCAGACCTCTTGAGTGTGCCACTGCTCTGTTTCTGTGTGTAAACATACAGTGAAAAGAAACCCTGGCCTTTTGGATGTCCAAACCCCGAGCCCCATCCGGAGGAACTGTAGCTTTGCAGACGACCTGGACCTGGAGTCAGAGCGAGACAGCGGGCTGGCTCCTGTCACCTCAGTGTTACAGTGAGTTTACCTCCATTGCGTTGCAGTGCAATCGCATTGACGCTGTGTTTATGTGTGAGTGTTTTTTAATGAACATGTTGAAGAACGTTTGCGTGTATTTTTTGCTCTCTGTAATTAACCTTTGTAGTGTGCCAAACCCCAGAGCACTCCTGTCTCTGCTGTGTAATGATTCTCTATTAGGCAAAAAGCTCTTGTGGCTGCAGAGGCACTTGCACACTGAGAGATGGAGACTGATATGAGGAAATGAGTGTTAAGTAACTGTAGTGTAATGTAAGTGCACCGTAAGTGAAATAAATGGCGCGACAGTTTTGACCCATGGGACTTCTTTTCTAAACGGTGGGGTAATGATGCAGAGTGGGAATTGCACGCAGCAGCGTTGTTGGCAAAGATCACTTTGTGCTCTGCTGACTCCAAAATATGTAACCAGCTGTTCTCATAGAGCAGTGCCACATCAAATCCCATGCTAAATTGAACCATTATGAGATACTACTGCTTGTTATCCATGACAAGAGAACACCTTAAGCTTGAAAAATGTGTCTCTTTTTACCAGGTTTTATCAAATTTCTGTGAAAAGTCTTTGATTTTAAGCTGACTTGCAGATTGAATTCCAAATTGTCCATGTTGTCCACAGCAGCCGAGAGCTCAGTGAAGTCATTGTTACAAGATGCAGCATTGATTCTTGATGTGGAATAGTTCACAGAAGTGATATTTCTGCAGCCACCTTGGTATCGACATTTCAGTGCAGTATGTTTTGGTAAATTGAAGATGATGGAGGTATTGAGTGTTTTAACAAAACTACCACACATTTGTCACAAACAAACGCAAATTACACCTCTGGTACCACAGCAGACACGGTCTTTAAAGTGAAAGTGAAAAAGTGGGGATTGTAGCAGAGAGGTTGGTGGGAGGTAACAGTTTACAGCCTCCTTAAAACATTTTTCATGTTTCTCACGTCGGATTGTTTGTTTCTCTCTCATGAAGCAGTTAAACCAATCGCAAGAGGAAACAAAAGGTGCAAAAGCTGTTCTATTCATGCACTGAGGGGGCTGAGCCAAGGCAAAATACCTTTCCTTGATCGTTACAGAGGTTTTAATTTCATACATTGAAGCACAATTTTGTTGAAACATGAATAATGCAGTTTTCATCAGGCCTGAAATTATTCAGTAATTTCTGAAAATGCTAGAGATTGCTATTTTCTTTACTAAGAAAAGTGATTAGATAACAGTATAGTGTTCCTTTCAAAAAGAAATCATAAATTTAACCACTTTAAGAATTGTCAAACATGGCAGGAAACATGAGCAAAGAAAGAACACCAAGTTGAGTGATAGTAAGAGAGAAGGTATCACATAACACCTGTAAACATGTCAACACAGATCAATCTGTGTGTGTGGGGGGGCATAAGCAAATACAGCAAGCAGCAGCAGTGACCCACCGTCCAGCACCGGCACCCCATGAGGATGGAAACACAGGGCTTGGCAGAGACAGAGCACCTGCTGCAGCAAGCGAGCACGCCTGCTGTTAAACCAGGCAACATGTATTACATTCTAAAACCAGCTACCAGCAATGTGACCGGTGGAGTTGCAGGTGACACCATCAGCTGGCTTAAGTTGAGCTCAGACCGGTTTCATCTTGTCCCGAATCTTTGGTCTGAACTGGGCTTTTGTCTTTGTGCGTAGCTAAGCTAGTGGTCTCCATATGTGTTGCTTGTCTAACTCTCTACACGAGAGCGAATAAACTTATATCCCAAAATGTCCAACTATTTCTTTAAAGGGGAAGTCCGGTATTTTCCACTTTGAGCCCCATTTCTGGGTTGTTTATGATGAAATAGAGTGGCTAAGAACAAAATAGTGATGATTGCTCATTTTCGGAGAATTTGGCTTTCCCCTGCCTGGCTTAATACTGCTGCCTATGGCCATGTGTGAACCTGTCCTAAAACCACCCTAAACGTTTGTATTCAAAGTCATGAAACTCACCGAGTGGTCAGTGGTGTTTGTTGATGTTGTGACATAAAAATCGTAGCACACTGTGGTTTCTGTGATGATTTATTTGACATTTTGTCTACCCCATTGATTTTCTATAGGAAGCCTCATTGTCCGTTGGTAGTAATCCGCTACCGGAAACAGAAAGGGGGTTGTTTACGACAAGGTTGTAGTCACTGTAGTCTTTTAGTTCAGCAAAAGTGCCGGCTCGACAGTGCTGTGTGCGCTCCTGGTGGAGAACGGATGAAAAAGTTTTGTAATAAGTTTAAACAACTGCACAATGGATTATTCGCTTATAAACAACTTTCCCAGTACGATGCCTTTGAACACGACGCCAACCTTCTTCTTCTGCTTCTTCTCTGTGTCCCATTACATTGCAATGGTTTCCTGCCGGTTGGCCACACCCACATAAAGGAGCATTATCGCCATCAAGTGGGCTGGAGTGTATAACGCTTCAGGGTCAAACGAATGATCAAGCGGAAGTTTACACACGGGTGTGAGGCAGCTGAAAAAATAGTTACACAATCGAGATGAATAGTGAAAACACGGATGGAAACCACAGTTTGCTACGATTTTTATGTCAGAACATCAATGAACACCACCGACCACTCGGTGAGTTTCATGGCTTTGAAAACGAACGTTTAGTGTGGTTTTAGGACAGGTTCACACATGGCCATAGACAGCAGTGTTAAGCCAGGCAGGGGAAAGTCAGATTCTCCCAAAATAAGCAATCGTTGCTATTTTGGTCTAAACCACTCTATTTCATCATAAACAATCCAGAAATGGGGCTCAAAGTGCAAAATACCGGACTTGCAACCTTTAAGTTCTCTTAAGGTAACAGGTACAGGTCCCTATATACTCACTGATGTTGGGGTAAAGATCAGAAACACTCACCATTCAAACTGCACTTTTAGTAGAATCCGCCATCTGCCATTAGAGTCGAGAGAAGTTGTGTCCACCTTTTTGCCTCGCTCTCTGTGTTTCTGGTTACATCACTGCCATTTGTGGTGGAAATGGAGTTTTATAACAGGTCACAGAGCACTTTATTTACATCTCATGATATGGTGCTAATTTGACAAAATGTTGTGAAGGCTGCAGTTGAAAAGCAGCCCATTGCATCACCTATGAAAAGTCCATTATGAGACCCCGGCAGACCTTGTTCCTGTAGTCTTTTACCTAACTGGGCTTAACAAAGAGCTGCTCTCTCCCTCTCACGCAGGGCCTACTCATTTACTGCTTTTTCAGGGTAATGAACCCAGATGAGTAATAGCTCCTTAATAATTCCCACAACATAATAATAGAGACTAAATGCACTACAATTACGCTATTATTTATGATTTTTGGAGGAACACAAAAATCACCCGTTCTTTGTTGTTACTGTAGCTCACCTTGATCACATTCAAAGGAAGACAAGTCAGAAGGGAAAGGCTTTTGATGTAGACTTATCAGTCATCGTGAAGCTGTGATGCCCTGAATATTTCCCCCTAAATTGGTAGAGCTTGGGTATGAAGGCCATGTCAACCATCTTTTCACAGTTATATTTATTTCATGCAGGGAAGATAAACCAGGAGCTGAAGTCGTGTTTTGAGAAGACTAACCTAGATGTCAAAGTTTTACAGGGTTACTCTTTGTTTTGCTGTGCTTTCTCTGCATGTTCTTTAAAAAGCAATTTCCAACAGTAATTTCCGCCTCACTCTCAGCCTCATTACATTTTCTATGCAGAGATTTCAAAGTAACACCAGGTGATTCATATGAAACTCTTTCATGCAGATTGACTGAGTCACACCGAAAAGCCATACGGGTGATCCAGAGAATGCGTTATTTTGTGGCCAAGAGAAATTTTCAGGTAAGTAGGACATAATTTACTAGTATATTTTGGAACCCACTGGCTATTGATGACTGATGACGATTTAGCAATAGTCAATATTTCAGGGGTTCGGGTGTATCCAACAGACATCTGGAAAATGGATATCCGGCATAGATGTTTTAAGAAAACTAGAAACAGTGTTGAATGTGAGGCCCTGTTCATTCCTATGAGAGTTGCTCAGTGGTGCATGGAGCCAAAATGGTTCAACTGTCTTGTATAAAATTACCAGGATGATCTGGGGTTGATTGGCTCTACTTTGCACTGTGCAGCCCATAGAGCAAACGCAATAAAGACTTAGCCAAGCACCGCTGAGTGCGGCAGAGCGGCTCACTTTCGCCGGCAGAATGGCTGACTTCTGGTTTAGTGCTCCGTAAGGCTGCCCCCTCATAGTCGACCAGACATTAGTCTACCATAAAGGTTTTTAGTCGGCAAGATTTTATTGGTCGCTTAGTTGCAGACAAACAAACAAACGTGAAACTTTATTAGGAGCTGCGCCTTGTCAAAATAGATCAAAACCTGTAGGACTGGACCATGTGGGAATTTACTTTGAAACGACAGACACAGGAAGTGTCCACGCTCAGCAATCAGACAGGAGTCAGGTTAATTTCCAGGGCTGGTACCTGCAGTTATTCCACAGGCTAGTTAATAACATGTCGGGCAGGAAATCCAAAGTGTGGGATCATCATCATCTGGGTCAAAATGTGTCAAATGCTACTTTCCATTTTCCATTTTCCATTTTTATGCTGATGACACTGTTTTATACTGCTGTGCAGCATCTCTTGCACTGGCAGTTGAGCACTTGCAAAATGCTTTTGTGGTTGTTCAGGATAAACTGCATGAGCTGAAACTCGTTTTAAATGCAGATAAGACGAAGCTTATGTTGTTTACCACCTCAAAGGCTAGGTTACAAAATGTACCTGTGGTGGTCACTGTTGGTGGAAAGGAGATAGAAGTTGTTAACTCGTACAAGTACCTGGGTATCTTGATCGATGACTCCCTTAATTTTAAACATCACGTGCTGAACCTGGTGAAAAAACTGAGGCTAAAACTGGGTTTTTATTTTCGGAATAAGTTGTGTTTTTCTTTTAATGTAAAAAAGCGTCTAGTTGCTGCAACTTTTTTACCTGTATTAGACTATGGTGATCTCTTGTACATACATGCCTCTGCTCAATGTCTCCATATGGTTGACTCAGCCTACCATGCGTCCCTAAGGTTCATTACAAATTGTAAAGCACTGACTCATCACTGTGAGTTGTACTCTCGGGTAGGATGGCCCTCCCTGGCGACCCGTAGGCTCCTACATTGGTACACCTTTATATATAAGGCAATTCTTGGTCTGCTTCCATATTACCTGTGTGTTTTCATCACGCAAAAAAACACCGGGCAGTATTCACTGCGTTCTCAGGACCTCTTTATGCTCTCTGTCCCAAATGCTCGGACTGAAATTGGGAAAAGGGCTTTTGGGTATTCTGCACCCTCAGCCTGGAATTTGTTGCAGAATGATTTAAAACTGAAGGAGCTCGTGTCGTTACATGTTTTTAAATCTAAATTGAAGGACTTGGAAGCAGTTTCTATGGGATGTCGATGTTTTTAGCTTGACTGTTTGTACAAATTACTCCCAGAAACACTCGTTTTGATTTATTGGTAGTTTTTCTTTATGCAAATTTTAGTGCTTGTGAATTGTACTTGTTCTCCCTGTATGTCTCTGTCTGCAACTTTGTGTTTTTGCTGCTGACCGTCTTGGCCAGGTCTCCCTTGAAAAAGAGATTCTTATTCTCAACGGGACTAACCTGGCTAAATAAAGGTTAAATAAAAATAAAAATAAATAAAATTTTGAGAAGGTCTTCATTGGTCGACTACAAACATGACGTATCATCTGAAACATGGAAGTAGCTACATGCCCATTAGCCCACAGCATCATTAACAGGCGGCTCGCTCAGTGTGTGACGTGCACTTGTAGATAAAATATAGGCCTATATTAATGAAGGGTCATTAGTACAGTATTGTATTTCTCTGTAATGTAGCACAGTGTTAACAATGTTACTGATACTATTCTTTCTCACACCTTCAACTCAAACCATTGTGTTGCCCCGCCCTAAATATATAATTTAGTGCCCTTTAATGGCCCTAAATGATGACTATTGGTCGACTAGGAAAATTCTTAGTTGGGAGCAGCCCTAGTGCTCCATAAACTTGAATGGGGATAAAATTATTTAACAGTGCTGCTCTTCTGGACTTCCAAAATGTTATCAGACCAAATGGATCAAATCCTGATTGGGAAATGAGTCATTTTATGGGGAATGTGATGCTAAAAAAAACATATCACTGATTTACAGACATCTCTTTCATCGTGTAATTCATTGGGAAAAAGTCATTTTGGGCTGCAGTGCATCACGTGACGGTGTAATTACACTGTTTGGCCACTGCAAAATTTGTCTGGGGGCCTGATACCCAAGACTTCCTCTGCCACGATCATGGCAGCAGCATCTCTAACATTGTTAGCAGTAGTGTTATAGCAGACTTTGCAAATGAGCAGTTCAGCAGCAGCATAACAGAAAAGACATCTTGGCAGAGCTTCGACAGCCTCGATTGATTGCCTCATTTCAAAGGGTTTGTTCCAACAAGTGGTCTACTTAAACCTAATTAAAGGGTTTGTTCCTTTTCAATAAGTCCACTAAGATAAAAGTGATATATTACTGAGTGAATACAAAGTGACTGTGTGTATACAATAATATTTGATGTCTGGGTTCTCAGCTTCACCACCCCTGCAAACATACACCAGAACCAACATGAAACATTACTGTGCACCACCTTTAAAAATGTATATATCTGACAGAAAAGGAAAAACAAATGTTTACAAGACGTTCTTGAGGAAAATAAATGTTTGATGTAACAGTTCCAGACATTTTCTTTCTTGTTGTAGCAAGCTCGTAAGCCTTATGATGTGCGGGACGTGATTGAGCAATACTCGCAGGGTCACCTCAACCTAATGGTGCGAATTAAGGAGCTGCAGAGAAGGTAAACTGCTCAACCAAGGAGAGTTTCATATGAATTAGATTACCTGAGAAATGCAATTGTGGATGATGGCTTTTTACAAGCATGAAAAAAAAAACGGCCTGTGAAAACAAGAGGCCGGGGGAATGAGAGAGGAAACAGAGAGAGTATGTATTCTGACTCTGTTCTCCTATTGTGTCCCTCAGACTGGACCAGTCTTTAGGGAAGACAGCTTTGTTCCAGTCAGGGTCTGGTAATGAATCACTCCAATGCTCTCTCAAAATATATTACAGTAACTACATAACAAACTGCACTTCTAATCCTCCTGTCTTATTATTTACTTCCCTCTGAAGACCGAGCTAAAGACAAAGGCACAAACTCTATCGGATCCAGACTCAACAGGATGGAGGACAAGGTGGGATTTGTGCAACTTCAGTGGAAAAACTGGAGCAATATTCCCTCGCCGTTTACGGTTTCAGATCATTTCTTTTGTTTGTATAAGAGCAAAGTCAAACATTTGCACGGCCGCCTTTGTCTTGTTTTCATATTTTGAATTTTTATGAAAATGTAACAAATACGCTTCCCTGTTGACCGTACACTGGCAGTTTCACTTATCAAACGAAACTCAAGTAGGGAATAGTTTTGGGTAATGCAACAAAAGTTTAACTGGCTTTGTAATATGAAATATCTGCGCAAAGACATGTGGCCCTGTTATTGTTGATTCAGATATAAAACTTTCAGCAGCTTGTGCCAGTTCTGCAGCACAAAAAGAGAAACCTTGATGTTGCTTTTCTTTCATTTCTTGTGTCAAACAAAGAAAAACAAAAATGTTGAATCACAGTGTCCCTTAGTTCCTTCCCCAAGTGGGCATTACATCCCTGCCTTTAAAACCACGGATTAAATTACCTAGCAAACTTCATTTTTTGTTGATAAATGAATATTGGGAATAACAATCTCCTCTGAATTTTAAAAAGGCTCTTAGAAGTACCTCACTCAATTTAAAAAAGTCAAACGCATCGTAAGTTGTGAATCCAAATCTGAGCCAGTGTGTTATTTTGTTTTTCCACTGTCATAGATAACACACATGGACCAGACGCTAAACCGCATCGCAGAGTCCCTCACCTTCCTGCTGGACCAAAGAGACGCCGGTGAGGGTGATGGCGGAGGCAGGCTGAGACCACGGCTTGGAAGGACCTGTAATGTCCTCCCCAGCCAGGACAGTCTGCCAAGCTACGACCAGCTGTCTTCATCACCTTCATCCTTCTCATCCAACGTCGCCAGCGCCGCAGCCATCCCCAACCATCCCCTCAGCAGCACCGCCAGTCAGGATGAGAGCTGCTGAAACCTGGAACCAAACTGCCTCAAAGTTGTTGTTTTTTTTTCTTTTTGTATAATTCATAAAATGTATTCAGATCAAGTGCCATTTTTACTCTGCATATCTATTCATCTGCTCATTTGCCTGCCTGGCCGCCGGTCAAATTTCAGTTAAAAGATAGTCTGTTAGACCTAATTCAGACACTTTACTGAATTTATTACTGTATTACAAAATCATATTATAACGTAGCCTATAAGCTCTGTGAAAACTGCTTTTTTAAATTCACTGTAACTATAAAAATAGAGCTAAAATAAAAATAGAGCTTAATAGAGCTGGACTATCCGTAAACCTGTTGAAAGATACCCTTTTGGTGTCAGAACAACACAGTTTCAGATCAGCAGAGCGAACTCATGGCGCTCTGTCTGGAGAGATGGAGCAGCAGAGCGCCAAGCAGAGTGAATGTGTGATTATCTGAGCCGATCGTTAAATCATGAAGCAACAGAACCTTCCGTTTCTGTGAACAACAGGACTAATCCCATTACTAAGTTTAGCTAATCACGGGAATTCTACTAACCTTATGAGAGAGAATAGTTAGTATGTATTTACCCTTTGACACCTGGCTAAATTGGCTGGATTTCTTTTAAAAACATGGGAAGAAGGCAATGAGCAATGAAAAGAGAAATTAGTCCCAAAAAATAACAAGAAATTAGTGAAAAGAGAAAATTAAAAACAAGCAGCAGCAGCAGCAGTGACCCACCATCCAACACTGGGGCGGCCATGGTTGAAGGGAAAGTGGGTCGTCAACCCCCGGCTCCTCCAGCCTGCTTGTTGAAGTATCCTTGGGCAAGACATTGAACCCCAAATTGTTCCCGATGGCTGTTCCATCTGTGTGTGAGTGCGAGTGAATGGTCACTGAGTACCAGGTGGCACCTTGTATGGTAGCCTCAGCCTCCAGTGTGTGAATGGGTGAATGTGACATGTAGTGTTGAACCGCTTTGAGTGTCAGAAGACCAGAAAAGCACTATACAAGTGCAGTCCATTTACCATTCACCATTCACACAGCAGCACCTGCTGCAGCAAGCGAACACGCCGTCTGCGGTCACTTCCCTACAAGCCGATTGGCTGTAGAAACAAGTGACATGCTTGTCGCCAACGATTTGACCAGTAGAGTTGCAGGTGAGATCATCAGGTGGCTTCAGTCGAGCTCTGACCGGCCAGTTCACACCGCTGCAACGTTTCTCTAAAACAGTTTCCATCGTCGCAAATCTTTGGTCTGAACTGGGCTTCACAGTCAAACGTTGGGACAGTTACTGAAGTCTTTTAGGCTAGTTACGTTAGCTTTAGCACAAGTTTAGCTGGGGAGACTAATCTAAAATAATGAAGAATGTACACCTGTTTTATATAACTTCCCTGCCTCTGTCATTACTCTCTAGCAGCTGAGACGTCTCATCAGATCCATGTGTGAAAGAGAAATAATATTATCAACATTTCAATGGTGATTTTTCAGCATTAGTTTTTGCAAAGTCTCTGAAAGGATCAGTTGTCTTTTATTTATTACTTGAAATCTCTTCAGGTTATTGCCAAAGATATTGCCACAGCCACGGCATCATACTGTGATTCACTAAGCTGTATTCTTAAATCCATTTCTAACAGGACAACACATTGAAATGTTTCCGTTTAATCAAATGGTGTTTTCGCTGTTTTAATTTTATCTCACTCTCTTGTTTGTAATGTTTAGAAATATTCTGCTGTAGCAATAAAAGATAGTGGTAATTACTACCAAGTGTCTACTATGTGTTGTGTCTGGTGCCTTACGGGGAAACTGTGACTAAAACAAATGAGCTAAGTGTTTCTGTTAATGCTGAGTTTTTTCGTTTGCCAGAGGTGGGTTGATGGAAAGAAAAAATGATTTCACATTAAAATTAAATGTTTTTTTTTGTTTCTCCTTGATCAATCAGATGTCTGCCTTATTTCTGAGTTTAAGAGATTCATTCACTTTCCTTAATAACAGGATCACTTGTGCTGGCAGCAGAATTTCCTTTGTTGTGAGGTGGGGGTTGGCTGTGTCGTGTCCTCGCTGACTTATGGAAATAGCCAAAACCATTTTTTCTTTTACACGGGTGACCTTTGGGTAGCAGATGGTGACCTTTTCCCCGCTGGCCATCCATGGGGTGTCCAGGCATTCCTTCACACAAGTGGCCATGTGGAGAAAAGGCCCAAATGACCATCTGCCTCTGGTGTCCATAACAATGGGCCCCACCCTCCTAAAGTGTGCTGGGGGTGGTTGGCCTTTGTGCTGACCAGGAGGTGGGGAAGGGAAGGGTTATATTACAGGGTGGGTGTGGAGGTTTAATAGTTTTATTTGGGGTAGTGGGAGAGGAAATCTAAAGTACAACAGCCATAAACGCAAGCAACATAGAGGATCAATACATCCAAATAAACAGCAGAACTAAAATGCCTTATATGTGAATGAGTGCTTTGGTTGAATAATTATTACTGTTTGCATCTTTTAAAGAAACAGTGCGTCAGATTTAGGGGGATTTAGTGACATCTAGTCGTGACGATTGCAGGTTGCAACCAGCTGAAACTTCTCCCGATTAGAATTCCTTCAGTGTTCATTGTTCAGCAGGTTTTTAACAGGAGCCAAATTATCTGCAGAGGTTTCCTCCTCTCCAGAACAACCAGACCCAGTGATTAAAACCAGTAAAGACACTGAATTAAGCAGTTTCACGTTATAAATCAGTGTTCCTCCGATGCTGTTCATTACGTCAGAGACATGCAGCACCTGCTAATGTGCAGCCAGATGTTCAGGTTTTTACCAGTTGCTGAATTTTCCACAGAGGTCTCCTTCTCTCCAAAACAAACCAACCAGGTGATTAAAACCAGTAAAAACACTTATTAAAGCAGTTTCATGTTATAAATCAGTGTTTCTTCGATGCTGTTCATTATGTCGGAGACATGCAGCACCTGCTAATGTGCATTTTTTTCTCTGATAACCTAAGATCCAGATGTTCAGGAGGTTTTTACCAGTTGCCGAATTTTCCACAGAGATCTCTTCCTCTCCAAATCAAACAGACCCAGTGATTTATACTGGTAAAAACACAGAATAAAACAGTTTCACATTATAAAACCTGGATCTTTCCAACACATTTTCACCCCGACCTCGATATTTGCTTTAGCTTGACTTGGACTTTCCAAGTGCATTGTCTGTTTTCAAAATACACTTCCATTTTTGCAGGAAATGCACAGTTTGCTTAAAGTCTCTTTCAAAATAAATGCACTACATCGGTACAATTTTCTTCAACGTCAAACGCATGTGGTTAGGTTTAGGAAAAAGAACAGGGTTTGGCTTTACAATCTTATGGGAGGCAAACACCGGCCTCCCAGGTGAAAGTCAGTGGTTGTCGGACCCATCCACAACCCCTCCGGCCCGCCCTCCTCCAACTTCTGCCCCTTTAACTTCTGTTATTGTCCCACCATGTTTTCCCCTGACACCACCAGGCTCTTTTAATCAACCATGGCAGCCGGCCGCGTATCATGCCAACATGAAAGGGTGGCTTTTTTGGTAAGTGTTTAATGTCAAAGGCCACTGACCAAGCACCAGTATTCAATGACTTTGGAGTGAGACCGGGTTGCTTTTTCCGATGCTGTCATTGCAGAGGGCCCGCTACCTACCGTGGCCAATGTGAAAATGCAATAATGCAATGACCCTATCTGGAGCCAGTGTTTGGTTTGTCCATTCTGGGCTACAGTAGAAAAATGGTCTGTAGACAAGGACCTGCTCCCTATGTATCTACAAATGCCTTATTCTAAGGTAGTGAGAACCCTTTTTTTCCCCCGGTGATTACACACTAAAGAAACATACTTATTATATTAGCATTATTATATTCCGTTGCTGCCAGTATATCCCCTTACATCCAGCACATTGAACCTTTAAGGCTACAGCTTACTAAGACGCCATTTGCGTAAATAATCAGCATGAATAAAATGCTCAAAGCTACAAATTCAGATAAATTCTTAATAAGTTTTGGTGTAATATTTCACTTTAAACTTTTAGACCTGTGTTTCTCTCAGACTATGTGCACCCCAAGTATCAAATTAATGAAAATGAATTAAGCTCAGTTTTGGATTTGCAAGTCCTAATGTCAGCCTACCCCCTGCAGTTTTTCCATTCAGCGTCTTCTAATTTGAACAGCGTGATAAAGGCCTGATCAAGAAGTCACAATCATGCAGATTGATATCATTCCATTCCTAAGTAGCAACATTTACATCATAGATTTATTTCAGTGTGTGGTCATACACTGTATAGCTCTAATACATGCAGCAACATTAGTGTAATTGACACAATCACTGCACCGGTGAAAGCTTCATTCACTGATGATGCACTGAGCAGCTTGTAGTGTACATCTTTAGGGGACTTTAAGTGCGGTAATGGGTGGGGAAACTGTGCTCCCATGGGATGCTTTGGACCCATGGGATACTTTGATTATTGATTTCTTGAGTGGCAATGTAGACATGAATTCACTGGAACATAATGTGAGATAATCTGTTCCAAATGCAAAACTAACACACTTAATATTGGTTGTCCTTGGCATTATTGAGGTGTTTAAAAATGTAAATGCGATGTTTGCTCTGTCTTCTGTGCTTGAACACAGTCCCTTCGCTGCTGTAGTATTACAAGTAAACATTAGCCCCAAGTGGGAGTAAACATTAGTAGGATTTGGTTTGGGCACATGTCAGTGATAATGGCTGCTTTGACTATGAAAAGAGACACAGTGAAAAGAGAAAAGTTGAGTAAAAGTCCTGGGGGGGTCGAGGATCTCCAAAGGCTGATTTGCAGGTGAAATAGATGGCACACTCTGCTTTGTGGCCATTGTCCTGCTCTGCGGCCAGATGGCCTCTTGAAATTCTTTAGAGATGAAACCCCAACACTGTGGGAGTGAGCACGCCTCTGTGGGATTTGGCCTCTCTAATGGGCTAATTTGGCAGTTACAGCTCATATTAACGGATATAATTTCAAGCCTGACAGCACAGTCCTTATGATTTCGATTATGAAACATCTCATAATACAAGCTAGAAAATGCAATTACTCTAAAACGTTTTTTTTCTTCTTTCGATTGCCAAACTTGCAACTTGGATTGATTTTTTCTACAACTTTAGAGGCGCACTTGTTATAAGCTTACTCATCTGTGGCTGACTCAAGCTCAGCATCAAACCACAGATGCACTTTTTCACAAGACTGCAGTCATACTGAAAATCGAATCATTTGAAATTCTGGTCACAAATCGCTCCGGGGTCAGTTTTCTAATGTTATTACAGCAGCTCTTAGATGAAGTGTTTGTCACTCTCATTTGTTTGTGTTTTTAATACCTGAAACTGCAATTAAAACTAACAAACAGTTGAAGTGTTTAACAAATCAAGACAAGGCTGACAAGGTGTTTGTGACTTTGGGCAAACTGTCACAACACAAACAAGAGATGGTACTGCATAAACACATTATTTTGCATATTACAAAACAGTGTGTTTACAGTTTTTGCTGCTGCCGGGTGTTGTCCACTTGAAAGCTGGTGATAAAATAAATAACCCCTGGACTATGCCATTGTTTGGAGAACTGTTTCCTGAGCTATGTGGTCACATTTTACCCGAGACAGGGAACACAATTAAGATGCTATGAATCTAAATTATCCAGTTTAATGTGATGGATGCAAAATCAGTAAACCAGCATTTATCAGCAAATTAATTTAGATCACGGATTATTGTGTTTGTGTCTGAATATAAAAAGTATTAATGTGCTATATCTCAAAAAGGAACGCTTCCCCAAGGAGACAGCATAGAAATTACAATAATCACTCAATCAGAGGATACTGATAAAACAGATTATTAAAACTGCAATATTTGCAGGCAGTCAGTTAATTTAGGCAAACTTAACAAGGACAAAACAGTGCTTTTCTCTTTAATTAAGAGATGTTACAGAAATCCACCAACAAGACAGGAAAAAATAAACATACAGACATAAAAATCATCAGTTATTTCAGGGGTTGGCAACCTTTACTATCAAAAGAGACACTTTGAACTAAAAAAAGTTTAAAAATCCATCTGGAGCTGCAAACTTAAAGTGATGTCAGCACCGCCTATTTAATGTACATTAGCCTATAACCATTTGTAATAGGTCTAAATGAGCATTCATTACAACAAAGTAGCTTTACTTCCTGATTATTTGGTGCTTAAACTTTGCAGCGTTAGCAGTGAAAGCAACCAAATCTGTCCACTCACTGTGAGGATTTGGAATTGATTAGCTAGCCTCACTGAGGAGACGCGAGCGTAGCCATTGCTATTGAGATTTGGCAGATTTAAGGAAAAGGCGCCAGGCCGTATGACGCACATATGACGAGATGTTTAAGTATTTTTTTATTCAGCATTTAGGCTACACATTTATACAACCGGAAAATGTAAGAATCACTTCAGGGCCACAACACTGATAAATGCAAATTGCAATGAAATGTTAAAAAAGTAACTGTTATTCGTTTAAATGTAATTTTTTGTCAAAGCCACAGGGAGCCACAGTAGAAGGGCTAAAGAGCGTAATGTGGCCCCTGAGCCGTAGGTTGCCTACCCCTGAATTATTGAAATGTTCTTGCTCACATAACAAACACAAAACTGATGGAAAAAGGTGTCCAAACAAACATAACTGTGACATTATAAATGAAAAAAACAAATGTAAAGTCATTAAATTAAAGTCCATAAATAGAATAAATAACAGAGAGTGGTGAAGTTTGACCCCAGTTCACAAATCCTGAAATTGGCGATGAAATAAAATAGAATAAAATAAAATAAAATAAGATAAAACAAGACAGAATAAAATAAAATGAAATAGAATAGAGCAAGATAAAATAAAATAAAATCCTTTGGTGCAGTCAGCAGGCCTTGGTCCAGTCCATAAAAACATGCATGTATAGGCCTTGATATAAATAGTCCATTCTCAGCTGCATGTTCATCGTAATGTTTTGCAGAGAGCTGCCTCACTGGAACTTGTGTGAAAAGGATTCAGGATGCTTTTGGTTTCTGTCGACCTCCTCCTCTTTGCGAAAAAATCTGCCAAGAAAAGCAACAAGAAAGAAGATGTTTACTCACTTAATATATTCATTATCACAAGCAAGACTAATAGAGTTATTATGGATGTGTGAGACTTGCTCCTCACCTGTGATCCGTGCGTTGTTGCTGGGCTTGGCTGCCGGTTTGGAGCGCGTCCTCTTCCTCCGCACGGGCGTCACTTCAGCGGGACGCTTGCGTGTGTTGGAGATGCTGGAGCAGTTCTCCTGGTCGGTCCCTGCGCCTTCCTCACGCTCGCTCAGCCTGTCGTCTTCCTCAGTGCGTGAAGGACACACATCGCCCTTGATCTGTGCGGACTCCTGGTACACAGCAGCAGCGCGGTCTGCGGGCATCTCCTCCCACTCCCACTGAAACCTGCCCGGCAGCGGCGTCTCTGCCTGGAAGTTGAAGTTCCAGCGGCGGCTGTCCTGCTCGGTGATCTCCTTCATCTTCAGCTTCAAGTCCCGGCGCAGCTGCTCGTGGTCCACCGGGCCAAACAGACTCCTGCACACCGACTCTTTGCGCCTGATGGGGTTCATCCTTCTGATGGTTGTGGTGGAGTCTGCTTCTGGTCTGAGTGGTCATCACATTGCTGCAGGACGATTTAAAGGCTGCAGGGCGCACGATGCTTTGTTTGTACACAATGAGCAGAGGCTGCTCATTGGCTGCAGCGCTCTGAATTGGCGGATTAGGGGGGAGGCGAGATCCATTCATTGTGTGATGGAGACCAGTGAGACCATCAGTAAAAGGCTCCGGTTCCATTTGGGACACTTTGTGTGATATTACTATAAAGTCCGTCTGTCCTACTTCTTTATTTGTGTGACTGCAAATATTCAGCAAGAGAAAAACAATCCCTAACAGCCTCAGTGTTGTTGTGATAACACTGCTGTTTGTGTACATTGTGTTTGTCTGAATGAGAGGACACTGAGATGCAGCAGCGCCATTTGGCCTCAGGGAGCAGTGATTAGTGGCCGTTACTGCCTGAAGGCCACAGAGACCACAGCCTGTGCCAAAATGAGATGGAAAGTAAATAGGCTAAGTGTCTGGTCTGAGGAGAAAGCAGTTGAAATCAGGAGATGAGATTTAGTTTAAGTTAGATATAGGTCAGGACTACAGTAATTAAAAAGTCGTTGCTTTAATTGCTTTTTTACCAACTGAAAGAAGAGTTTTCCCCACAGATCACAGTGGTAAAAAGGCTCTTGTCACTGCAGTTGCTTCAGAAACCCAAATCAATTATGCTACTATATGTTAATTACATTATAATTTCTACTTGATTAAAGTGATTTTGTAAACTTGTGCTGAGAATCTTGAGGAGGAGCAGCTTTATTGACTGAGTCGTTGTCATGTGTTGCAGTAAAATGCTCATGATGCAAAGTGCTACAGATTTCAGCAGTATTTAAAACACAGTTTGGTTATTTAAAAATGCATTCAATGATTTTAAATGTTTATATGATGTCATACTTTTTGGTCAATGTTTAAAGGGGTAGTTGTTACCAGCTACACTCCTCCAAGCGTTAACATTGTTGAACACAGGAGCTGATGGTCTACCGCTGCCTCAGACAGTTAGTTTGTGTTATTGTGTGACTTTGGTTAATTTGGATTCACCAAAGTCACATCACAACACAAACTAACTGATGGAGGCAGCGGTAAAGCAGCAGCTCCTGTGTTCAGCAAGCTAAAATGACTGTTTTTGTCAATGACGTCTGGCGGCTCTGACGAGACTCTTCAGGACGGCCCTGTTCTCACTCACACATTTAAAGGAAAACCATGATGACGGTTGATGAATTAAAGTCATAGGTGTTTTAAATCAGTAGTTATCAACCTAGGGGCCCCGACCCCCATTTGGGGGAGCCAAAGCTTAATGGGGGGTTGTGAGGCCTTATTGATTTAATGGGGTGTTAGAAAACGTAAAAAATATATATATTTAATAGGTTTAAGGTATAGGTTTATAAGCTGTCTGTTTCATTTCACTCAACATCTTATGGAGAAGGGGCAGGATTTAATAAGTTTATACTTCCTCCCACTTGGAATATGTAAATCAAAGTTACTATTGACAACTGCTTTACATTATACTTTTCATTATTTGTAAATATTACTGTCTTTCTGTTTGCTTGTTTTATTTGTGAATGAATCCCATAGATTTGTGTTTTAAAGATGTCTTATGTGGTTATCTCGGGTGGAGTTCTCTTTGTCCCATAGGGCCGCCCCAGGGTGGGGTGTAACAAGCCCTCAAAGGAAAAAGGTCGGGAACCAATTTTTTAAAGGGTTAATTCAGTGCATCCTTGGAGTTTTTCTCTACCTCTTGAGCAAAAGCAAATGCAACAGCCCTTTATCTCTGTTTTCTCTGGTCATGTAGGACCAATTCTGAAAGTATTTGTGTCTTTCTGCTGCATGGACAGCACAGTTTGATAGATAGACCACCTATGACTTCAGTTCCTCAAGAACTTCCTCCATTTTTTGATTTTTTTGTTCACTGGGGGAAGAAAACAAAAAAGAAAAAAGAAAAACAAAGTTTCCCTCATGAATTCAACATAACACGGGGTGAGTAACTGATGTACAAGAAATCATTTTGGGGGTTTAAGTATCCCTTTGAACACATTCATGTTCACGATTTGCTGGCGACTGAGCAGCCCACTGGAGACGTTGAAGGTTATGGGCCTTGCACCAGGGCACTTTAATGGTGTTGTGAGGGAGGGGGCGTTCATTTTTACCCACCTTCATTTTGCTGAATAGTCTGTTGACCTTCAAGCCCCCTTCTCCAAGCTTTAAGCCACCGCTGACTAAATTCACACCTTCACAGGGCCCTTTAACAGCAGAAATGCAAATAGCGTGAACACATGGTCGGCATATTGAGCCGAAACCCTAATAAACTACTGCCTCTCTGTATTCTCTGTTTTATTGTGACGGCTGAGAGAGGAATTTCAGCTTTACATAGAGCCACTTAAACCAACACATTATGATAGAGCACAATACTAATCTGGACTTCATCTGACAATTATTTTGATATATATTACATATTTGTCTCCATTCAGCTTGTATTAAATATTGCAGAGCTGCCACACTGACAGAGTGAGAATCAATGCTGAAGCTCATAGGAGAAATTACACTTTTTATGTGAGTCTATTTTCTGCTGTGCTATTTTGAAATTTGGACTTGTAATTCTGTGGCTGTTCGCGAACGTGCCAAAAAAATATGCAGAAAATGAACACAAAGTTGTCCGCTCTAACAATAAAGTGTTTAAGTGTTTCATTAGGGCAGCAGGTGTACATGGTGCGGATGGGATCAATTTGCAGAGGCTGGCTGACCAACATGCAAAGCAGTGGTGCACAGTCATGCCAGAGGTTGGCCGGAGGGAGAGCCCCACCTTTGATAGCCCGGGTAGTTCACCTGCGGGCTGTGAAGGAAAAGCCCTCAGGTGTGGTTCGGCTAGAGGAGAGGAACTTTTGTTTGAACCATGCAGGAGAGACAAGGCACTCCACTGGTGAGTATGGAGAGTGTAGCAGCTGCATGTTTTTCTGTTCATCATTGCAGGGGTCGTCTACATTAAGTTAGAAAGATTCTGGTAAATTAGAAAATGTAATGTGCAGGATGACCAGTGTTTTTACATAAAGCAGTAAAGGAATGTGGTGGTAGTTAAATAGATGGGTAGGTCACAGAGGAGAAAGTGGGTATATTCTCCTATATATTCCATTGGCTTTTTGGCTGATGGGTGGTGTTGGATATACTCTGTATACCTGCCTTTAGTTTCCACTACACCACTGACGCAGTGTGTCTGTTAATTAATAATACACAGGTTCACGTCTTCATTGTACGTCAAAGGTGAAAAAGCAATACATTCAATGATTTATGTGTTGTATAATGGAGAATTTCACAACTGGGGGCTGTTATTACACAGCTGAAGAGTTTGACTTGAAGGTAAAGCAGAAGTTGTTGGTTTGGTCTTTGCCTCACCTGAAGAGAAGTGCTCACATATACAGTATTTCTGCACAGGTATAACACATGTAGACACATATTTTAATACAATTCTCCTCTGACCCAATTGGGGATGTGCGCGCTTAGTCGACTAGTCGATTCAAAGTTCCTTACTAGTTGGAACCAAAACACTAGTTGGTCATATTCATAACTGACTTTATTCGCTAGCTTTTATTTAGTGAATTCTTGTCATGATTCGTTGTAAAATTTTCCACAATTTCGCAATTGTAGCGCAATTTTCATAATGCACAGCGTTACAGATTTCAGTGGTATTTAAAATATGATTTGAACAAAGAACATGAGCATTTTTCACTGACATCCTGGCATGTAGTGTCACACTTTTATACACAATCTATTATTGGACGACTTTGACGAAAGCATAGATGGTGACCCAAAACCGTTAACAGCTTCCCCGTCGGAACAGGTTGTCAGAAGGAGAGGGAAAGCAGTAAAAATACTCTAAATATGTCAGAAACTTCAAGCAATATGGGTTTTTTTATAAGGTGGAACTTTTTTTTAGGTTGTTAAAATATTTTTAGCTGCTGACTCCCATCCACAGGATTATATTGCTTAGCTTCCGTGTCGTACTCCAGCCTGCCGACTGACATCTACTGTATGTAGTGTACTGTCTATGGATGAGAACCTCAGACAACCTTACTTCAAAAAATCTGAGCTATTCCTTTAAAGATTTAATTGTGCTCAATTCTGAATGTTTTCTTACCTCTAGAAAAGTCCCCACATCCCTAAACCCAGTTAAGCAATCCGTATGTCACCCAGCTGCATACGTATATCAAAATGCAGCAATGTCTAACCTCTCTTGGTTGATGGGAAAATTCTATTGCTTGCCTATAAATAACTGACTGGTTTAGGTCTAAGATATTTCAGATCAGCCCTCCTGACCCAGTATGAACCTAGCAGACCTCTCAGGTTGTCTGATTCTGGATTACTGGCTGCTCCCAGAGTCAGAGCCAAACATAGTGAAGCTGCTTTTTGTTTCAGTGCTGCTTAAATGTGGAACAAATTGCCAGAGGAACAAAGACAAACAACGCTGACTACCTTCAAATCCAAGCAAAAGACCTCCGTGTTTACCACTGCTTTTAATTCATTTTGTTTTGAATTTAAAATGCATGCATTAGTTTGTTTTATTGCTTTTATTCTGCGTGCTTTTGATTGTTTGTTCTGATTGTTCTGTTTGTTTTACTTGTTGTGTCCTTCTGTGTTTGCTTTTACTGTATTGTTTTTGTGCTTTCTTCGCATGCTTGCTTTTGTATTTTTTTTTAATCATTTGTTCTTTGTGCTTTTACCTGTGTAACACGTTAAATAGTTTGTGTTGCCTTTGGGTATGAAATTGGCTACATAAATAAATTTGCTTCACTTTGCCTTCACTTTAAGCAAAAGATCAATTTTCTTCCCCCCTGACAATATTTGTGGGTGATGTAAAATTCAGATTCAAAACCAAATATTGATCGTGAAACATATTGCTCTTATCTCATGAATACGTGTTTTTGAATTCAAAGGAGGTCTCTACATGTGTCTAAAAAGGGCCTTACAGTTTTACAGGCATACTGTAGCTGTGTGTTTGCTGTCTGCTAATCTACAGAAATAGATCAAAACATCCTAGATCATCATCTCCTCAGCTTGAGAAAAGGGAAGTTCATTATGCCAGACTTCAAGCAAGATGTAAAGCGTGTGTGTTTGTGTGTGTGCAAGGGTGCCTGTGTCCGTACCTTTGCATACAAATCGCCCTGTTTGCATAACCAATCGTCTTTTCCCTCCCAGATCCAGAACCTGTAGTCAAATAAAGGCCTCCACAACAAGCTGCTCGCTTACATTAAAACAGATGGCTAAACACAAATTGACTCTCAGTCTGTGTGTTAACCATTGCACCACGATTCTATTAAAACCCTTTCCTTAATTCAAGGTACACACAGAGGCTTTCCATGAAAGAAATATGCGCTTGTGCTGCATTTTTGTTCTAATCATCTTCCACCAACGGCCCACGCAAATAAGGCTGGCTGATAAAAGTCTGTGTTTACACAGGCAAATGGATAATCTTATCAATAATGAATGACTTTCCTTCCTGAACTCGGTATCATTTATTTCTATGAAAATAACCATTGAGAGATAAACAGACTGTGGCTGTTTTCATTGTACAACAGTAACTATGTATAAACCAACTCATAATGTCAAATGCACATTCCACACCGCTTAATAAAACGTAAATACATCATTCACATCAGACATAGTATCAGAGGGGTTTTATGTTGAGAGATGCTGGTGGGTGCCCGCAGTACTGTGGCCCAGTTTTCTTGGTTTCATGTATATGAGTGAGTGTTTTGTGTGTTTCTAGTTCAAACGTCATGCAGGAAGCACTTTGCATATGAAGCGAGGATGAAAATTCTGCCAACTTTGCATTGACCACAAGTACTTCTAAGAGCCTTCCCCTCTGAGCAGAGTGGTGAGTGAGTCACAATGGATTTAGAGGAAAATGGACATAATGTGTGTGTGTTCATTTGTTTGCAGGGGACGCTGCAGCCACAGACACGGTGTCTGCGATGCGGGGACGTACTGGAGTGGTCTGAGGAGCACAGGTGTGTTTGTAGAGGTCAAAGACAACACAGACAGATACAGGGCGCCTCTTTACTCCACAGGAAGTCCAGTACATTCAGGACAGTTGTCTGAAGCTCTTACCTGAAACAAATTACACTGCTGTTCAGTATTCACAACAAAGAATTCACCACTGGATCATTTGCAAGCAATCAGATCAGACTTGCGTTCAGCAGGCTCCATGAGTGGAAGAGGTGCTACAGGAGGCAAACATTTGTACTGGACTGAGAAGTCGTAACTAACTCTAAGTATAGTTTTCTATTTAAATTATTCATGAGAGCTGGTCATAATTCTCTGGCTGTAGAGGAGAATGCTTTCTGTTCAATACTGAGAGCAAAGTGCTGCATTCTTGATACGGCAGATTATGGACAAAGCAGCCAAACCACAGAGCATAATACCTCATCAAAATCAATTTGAATTAGTTATTTTCAATGATAGAACAAGTGTATAGAATTTTAAAGGTCTGTAGGCCTGTGACATTCAGACCGTTAATATGGCAGCAAAACATTAGCTATGTAGGGATAGAGTGGAGTATTGGGGCCCTGAGCAGAGAATGAAGTCATATTCCCTCTGTGGTTTGGCTGGTCTGGTGTATGTGCATGTTAGTGCATGAGTGTATCGCACTGGTTAGCTCATCATGGCCACTTTGCACTGTACTCACACAGCGGTCATCACGACCCAGTCTTACTCCGAGGTTGTCAAAATCTGGCGCTTGGGCAGGGACTTGCGGCAGCAGACACTGACGAAAAAAGCTGTAGTTTAACGACACTCGGAGGCGTCAGGAGGAAACGCAGAGGAACAAGAACGGTTAAGGCGGCGAAAGTCCGAGTAGAGTGGGCGGGAGAGCAATGTTCACATCCCGTAAGATTCTAAAGCCAAACCCTGTTCTTTCTTCCTAAACCTAACCCCTTGCGTTAGTTGTTGGAGGAAAAAAAACATCAATTTGCGGTGTTGTACAGACGCAGTGCCTTTATTTTGATGGACACTCTATGTTTTCTGTGAAAACAAAAGTGTATTTTGAAAGACGACAATGCATGTAACATGCAGACCTTGACACAACGTCACAGAACGTCAACAACCAACGCATCCAGGGTACCATTCACATCGTATCTGGACGTGGAAAGTCCATGACCAAATGTCAATATGTGACGAGGTCGGAGTGAGAATGTGTTGGTTATCACTGATATTGGGACGGCATCATCGCGAAAGTGTAGTGCCCACCCTCCAGTTCCTCCTGATAAGCAATGTTAGCTCTGTGAGCAATGTTGCAATTCTGTATTGAGCTAGCACCATTAGCTGCTAACCGTCGGCCTTGTCCAGACAACTAATACACTCTGTATTTCACATAGTGCCCCAGAACTCTGCATTTGGATATGCTTTAACATAATATGCATTGTGTTACTGTACAAAGCTAGGGCTTTGCTTAATCAAGGATAAAAGTAGAGGGTTATAGTGACCTATTCTCAACGTCAACTTTGGGGGAAAGATCACTTCTGGGACTGTTTGTGGCAGTGCAGAGAACTGCTGTAAAAAGCAACAAATTAAGATTCTTTTCTCTGTGACATCAACATGCCAAAGAGCAGCTGGGTGACTGGCTATATGACTGACAAGCTCGTTATTAGCCCAGGATTGGCCAGTTTAAAGTACAGCTCTGGAATGCACTCCCCCCTGACCTCTGAAATACTGATTCACTACCACACTTTAAATCCAGGCTAAAAAACTCACCTGTTCAGGCTTTCCTTCTCTCTTTGAGTGGGTAAGCCTGAACAGATGTTTTGTTTATGTTTGTTTTGTTTGCTTTTTAAACTGATATTGATGAATTATCTTGTACTTTGTATTTTATTGTATTTTACTCTGTACTTTGCTCTGCAAGGCGACCTTGAGTGTCATGAAAGGCGCCCAGAAATAAAATGTATTATTATTATTATTACTTTACTCATACTCTTAATGTCACTTTACTCATTTCTTAAGCGAGCGTGAAGGTAGTGTGGTATCATAAGACAACCTACAACATGATTCAAGGCCAAACAGGGTGCGTTTTTTCTCATATCTTGCCTTAGATCACCAGACAGGGCTTCAACACAATCAAACACTATTTTGATTTCAATATTCTTCCATCAATATGTAACTCAGTGTTGTGAAATTAACCAGAAAGAATGAAACACTGAGCTCAGTCTAGATTTAGCAGTATACAGACCACAGAACACACAGAAAGATGGCGGCGATCTTGTGACATCACATTGACTTCGGTGAGAGCACAGATTAGTGAGTTATGTCTAATTATGTATCAGACAAATTATATGGCACATAACATACCTTTGGGGATCATTCACATATGCCAGTTACCAAAAGATTTCCTGCAAATTTACAGAATTTTTTTGAGCAGCTTCTGAAACCCGTCTGTTAAATAACACCTGAACCAGCAAACAGAACAACACAGTAACCTCCTTGGCCGACAAAACTACAACTTACTGCAGCAGGTTAATTTAAGCGCCGTAGGACAGATTACATCTTCGTTTTTTTTTTTCTTCAAGTGGAGACTAAAAAGCTGTAGAGGTAAGAGGTGAGTCTTAAGACTGCGTTTGAAGATGGCCCGGGATTCCACAGAGTCTCATTTAAATGCTTGCTACACAACGGGAGAGCGGGAAGAGAGAATAGTCTTGGTGCATTTTTATGAGGAACACAGTGAGAGGGACGTTCCAGGTGAGCAGTAGATCAGAGATCGGGCCACAGCAGAGGTTTGTTTTTCACTACTGTGTGTTGGTGGAAAAGGCCTGTAAAATACAGTACACATATTCAGTGAATGTGTGTTTCTCTTAGTGTCCTGCTGGGCTGTTCCTGCTGCTCTACAGTGGATGAGACGCTGGAAAATGTAGCCAGAGGTCTGGCGAGCAGAATGAAGAAGGAGAAGAGTCACTGGGCCGCTGGAAGAGTGGGCGACATTGACTTCATTGGCTCTACTAAGACAAGAGGAAAGGTGAAAACAACTCAAAATAACAAATACTGACGGTTATATAACAGCACAGAAAAAGTTTGCAGGATAATGACATATCAACTTGTCTTTTTATATCCAGTTTGTGAGGGTGCGCAGCAACACAGACCCAGTCCTGATTTACCAGATGCTGACAGAGGACTGGGGCCTTGCTCCCCCACACCTGGTTGTGGCCCTGGTGGGAGGAGATGAAGTGGCTCAGATGAAGCCCTGGCTCAGGGACACTCTGAGAAAAGGACTTGTGAAGGCTGCGCAGAGTACAGGTTGTAACCAAGGGGCTAAAACTGGCCTTGGCTTTTTGCAATCAACAGCCAGTGATAGAGAATTGGTTCTCTGTTGCCCTCTATTGGCTGGCAGCAGAGTCACCAGAAACACATCCAAAATCCTGCCTTTTATTTAGATGCATGAACATGTTTTTTTGAATTGCATGATGAGTAAAATGATGACTCAGTGCTTGTAAGGAGGATTAACACAGAATGCTTTATAAGCATATAAGCTATTAATGTAATATCACAACCAATATGACAGCTGTTTATATGAATCCAGAACACAACTTTCTGGTCTGATACATGCACATATTGGAGACTTGCTTCTGCTCCCCCCATTTCCCACTTGCAAGTGCACAAAAATCTGTCCATACCATACAGACACACACATTCACACTGCGTCTCTGTTCTCTAGGTGCATGGATTTTGACTAACGGCCTGCGTTTTGGCATCACCAAGCACTTGGGCCAGGCGGTGAGGGATCACTCGCTGGCCAGCACCTCATCTAAAGTCCGTGTTGTGGCCATTGGCATTGCACCCTGGAACATGATCCACAACCGAGAGGCACTGCTCACCAGCCACTACGCCAAGGTGTCTGCACATACAATATAGAGCTACAGAAAACAGCCGCAGCATCTATGAGCAATGACTTCCACATTTCACATCAATGCGTTCATGCTGTCCTCCTGTCTTTTTGCATACCTTTATTTATGTTCTCAAGGCGGATGAGCCTGCAGCATACAAGCCACAGGACATGCCTCATGGGTCTGTGTATTCCCTGGACAGTAACCACTCTCACTTTGTGCTGGTGGAGGAGGATCCAAACAGACCAGGAGCCACCAGTGAAATGAGGGTGAAGCTGCTTAAACATATCTCCCTTCAACGGACTGGTTATGGAGGTAAAGCCCTTTAGATCACTGCTGCTGGGTCCAGTGTGTAGGATGTAGGGGGATACACCGGCAGAAATGGAATTTAATAAATCTTCTTTATGTTTTCTTTAGTGAATAATCACTTGAAAATAAAAATCATCATGTTTTTGTTACCTTAAAATGAGTCATTAAAATCTACACAGGGAGCAGGTCCTTGTCAACAGATCCTGCCACATTGCACCGCCATGTTTCTACGGTGGCCCAGAGCAGACAAACCAAACACTGGCCCAAGAGCCAGAGCTCTTGTGCCATTTGTGTTTCGTGTTTTTACACCATTAACCGAAGTTAGCAGCCCCGTAGCACCGTAAAAACACAGATTTTTAACATGAAACTGTATTATTATTAAAATTCATTATAGTCTTTCTGCCATTTTAAATCAGCAGGTCCATTTTTTTGGAGAGGAAGATACCTCTGTGGATAATTCAGTTCCCGGTAAAAACCTTGTGAATGTCTGGATCTTAAGTTATCAAAGAAAAAACGTGAACACACATTAGCTAGGCTAGCAGCCCATCTGCAACTAGCAGAACTGTGTTGGAGAAACACTGATTTTTAATGTGAAATTTTTACTGTTTGTCTTTGAGAGGAAGAGACCTGAGCCTAATGCGGATAATTTAGCTCTCAGTAAACACCCTCTAAACAATGAACCCTGAAGGAATCCCAACAGGGAATTAACTCTTGACAAACAGGAGAAGATTACTCTGGTTGCAATTCTTCAATCCTCACTGCTAGATGCCATTAAATCCTACATACAGCTCCATTAGAGTCAGGTTACGTTATTGGTTACTTAACAGCAGAATCTAAAATGACTTAGTTAAATTTTGAAGCCCTGCATGTACTTATATAAAATCCTATAATTAAAAAAATATAAATAGTAAAATGTACTTAAATATTAAAAGTAGGAGCACTCATTCAGAGAAATGGTTGTTAAATTATAGATGCATGTAAGCATTATTTCACTGTCGAGCTGTTCGTAGTACAGGTGGCTGTGTCATACACTGTTAGCTTTTTTTAAAAGCCCTGCTTCATATTTTATATCCTTTTCATATGGCTTACTATAAAATCATATGCCTTAAATTTTTACACAAGTGCTGTCACTGAGTAAATGCACATCTGCTCAGGCAGGGCTGTGTTTGCAGTGCGTCTGCAATTGAAATTCTGTGCTATGGACTCTTTACTGCCCTAGGGAAGTAAAAAAAAATATATTTATTTTTTAAGACTGAAATACAAACTGTCTCTTAAGAACAGCAAGTGAGCAGACTGGCAAGCATTAGGTGTTTTCCAGCTCTCGTCCCTTTAGTATTCTTTGTTTTTAATCCACAATTTAGCTGAGATAGATGACTGGTGCTACTTTACAAGATTTCTGTAATCAAAGGTAATCTGCTGAGTTTTCTTGTAAACAAACAAAAATTGTGTTTACACCACCAAGTACATTCTGTGTATCCTTGAGGCCTGAAATGTGTTTAGTGTATTTCCTTCCTCATGAAACATTTGTAAAGGCAGCTTTTTTTAAATAATGTAAATTATGGATATAATATAAATTTTGCCATATGTGCCAGCTTGCGGCCGTCTTCTCTGCATTTGCAGGGACATTGCTTTGCTTTTTTGTAAGTCAGTGGAGCAGCTTAAAGGCACATCAGGGATGTATATCACGTTGTCTGTATCCTCATGAGTAAGATACAAACAAAACAGGGACCCACTCTCACAAACATTGCTCTGGCATACAGTGGTCAAAAACTTGCTTTGCAGTTACCTCTTGTCTTCCAAGGCCACTGTTGTGAAAACTTGTCATTGGGAAACCTTAGCACATTGTGCAGTACTCACCTATTAAAGGGATACTTTGTCAATTTTTTTGACAAGGTCTGTGTCACTGGTGTGTGTCCAGGTCCAGGTGTGTTTCGCACAGGTCCCCAGGATCAGCACCAGGCTTCACTGCATCCCTGGTAATGTTGCAGCATGGGAAATGTTTTGGAGCTCAACCTATACCAATGAGTGAAAGTCAGGATAACTCAGCCTCTGGTGCTTTGGTTTTGACCACTGTTTTTGAAATGTGTCTCAGTCCCCCAGCTTTATGGCCTGGTGGGGCCATCCTGATGGCATGGGCTCAGCATTTTGTTTTGCTCTCTGTGTTGGTCTGGGCTCGGTGCCCCAAACATTTTCAAAATTAAAATCCAATTGGGGCCAATCAGGGATCTGCACTGTCACTGACAACGAAAGCAACCAATCAGGGACTGTGTTGTAGCTGATCACATAACGACTGATGGATTTTTATATGTGTCATGCACACTTAAATGTGCCCAACCCTCATGAATTTACAAGACACCATTACAATGACGTTGCAATGACGTTACATAAAATGCAGGCCTCAGCTTGAAGAACAGCAATGAAAGCTCCTGAACAAACAAGCGCTAACTCTAACATTAGATAATTATTGGATATAGTGGCAAACTGTGAAATAACAATGTCTGGGTCCATTACATCATGCCATTTAAAGAGGACCTATTATACTCATTTTCAGGCCTTTGTATTTGATTTCTGGACTCCTATAGAGCAGCTACACACAATTACCTGCACACAAAGCTTTGTAGATCTTTGTATTTCCTGCATCCCGCGAAAACGGTCTGTGTAATTTATTCCACCCCCCAGCCCTCGCCTCCCACCGAGCCCCCGAGTGTGATTGGTCACACTCCCGAGGACTTCCAAAGGGCTGCCGAGCGCTGCCGGCATGCCTGGGCATGCCCATATAAGTAAGTCCGGCACGCATTAATGTCACACGGACTACACTGTTTAAAAAAAGACAGTGCAGAGCCATCCAAAACAGCTTGCAGGACTCACTTCCAAGTGCACGAACCTCATTATTTGACGTGTTGGCATCATTTAACACGAGTATGCAACATTTTAACAACATTTATAAGTCAGAAAAGAGGAAAAGCATAATAGTTCTCCTTTAAAGATTTTTCCCCATAGTCTATAAATCAATGGATACATTTTTTTCAAGCTTCACAGCCCTCGCAAGCATGAATTTGATCTATTCGGTCTAATAACAGGGGTATGATTGAATAATTTTGTCCCCATTCAAGTTAACGGATTGCTAAACCGGAAATTAACTAGCTCAGCCGGCAGAAGTCTTCTATGCACTTGTTCTATGGGTGGCGGGAGAGCGCCAAGAGCTGGCGGCACAGGTGGCATCTTAACACCATTCATCTGCACACACTCCCCAAAACTTGGTGACACAGATCCAGTTGAAAATAGACAAAGTGTCCCTTTAATGTGTTGGTATCCAGCCTTGTGTTCAGGCCATCTCAGGGGCCACAGCATAAATATGAAGAGCTGTGACATGAGCAGGAAATAAGAAAAAACATACAAATTACTACATTTAAATACTTTAAAATTATTCAGATTTAACAATTGGGAACTTCACTCTTTGCTTTAACTGTTCACAAGTTGGAGAGAAAAGGAATCTGTGGAGATAATATTCACTACGTGTACTTTGGTCAAACTGTGGCTGTTTTTCAGTTGACAAGAGAAGCCTGTGCACCCTTCACACAACAGTGGGATGTTATACCAGAGTGGTAATAATTCGAGACACTCTGAGCTGCATGAGATGTTATTATGAGAGTATTTTTTGGTGCTTGCAGGCGCAGGCAGTTTTGAGATCCCTGTTCTGTGTCTCTTGGTCCATGGGGAGCCTAGGATCTTAAAGGTAAGTTTCATTTCATTGTGCTGTGTTAGTCACTCAAGAACTTGAAAAGACATGACCGCGAAGAGACCTTTTGAGAGCTACATATGAATGTGCACAATATGACTTTGAACAGCAGCTTAGGCTTGAGCATTAGGCTCCAAATCAAATTTTGGTTGTGCCACCTCCTGAAGTCGAGAGCCAAAGCCAGACTGAGAAACAAATTCTTTCTGTTTTCACAAAACTAATCTCTTTGGCTAGAAAGCCTTTCAAAGCCACCAATGCATTTGCATAAATAGAGCCACAACCGAGATTATGGAGGACAGCTAACACCCATCAGTATAATTCTCTGTTTAGCTGAGAAGTTATTTAACGAAAACGAGTGTGTTTTTGAGTTTGGCTGCAAGTCTGAACACTGTGTCCCCACTTGCAGAGGATGTACAAAGGCATTGGCAATTCGACACCATGGCTGATCCTGGCAGGCTCGGGAGGCGTGGCCGACATCCTCGTCACGCTGATGAATAGGGGCTGCTGGGATATGGACAGCGTTCATGAGCTGCTGCTGGACACCTTTCCAAATGCCCACCACAGCACAGACATCAGTAACTGGGTCAAGCTGGTGAGAGAGATGTGCACAGCATGGAGGCAGGCACATACACAGATATGCACATCACAAGACTAAAACGTTGCCAGAAATATGGGGCACACGGGGGAAGATTGGGAGGGAAGCTAATGTGGGATTTTCATCCTTATCTTCAAAATTTGTATGTGATGACCTAATTAAGGGTATGAAGGAGGGAAGGAGGGAAAGATACTCATAATGGAATGTTTTTTCAAGCTGACATAAACAGGGAAGGGATTGTAATTTTAGAAAACAATGCAAAAAATGCACATCACTTCAATCAAATGAGGTGTTAATGAAAACTGACAACTGCCAAACAGATCCAGAAGATACTTGACCATGGGCATCTCCTTACTGTCCACGACCCTGAACAGGAGAGCTCTGAGCTGGATACTGTCATCCTCAAAGCTCTAGTCAAAGGTAAAGTATCCATTGAGAGATACTGTTATCAGGAAACATGCAATTTTCTAAGGCTGCACAAATACAGGGGGGTTGTGTGCCTTGACAGATGTACAGAGAGAGAGCCTTGACATTTATAGCACTTCATAAGTTGTCATCTTTTACACTGTGTGTGCATGTGTGTGTGTGTGTGTGTGTGTGTGTGTGTGTGTGTGTGTGTGTGTGTGTGTATCAGCTTGTAAGAGCCAAAGTCAGGAAGCTCAGGACTTCCTGGATGAGCTGAAGCTGGCTGTGGCCTGGAACAGGGTGGATATTGCCAAGAGTGACATCTTTAATGGAGATGTGGAGTGGAAGGTGAGATGAATAGTAATGTGATGAGAGGTTTGTCACATTCTGGCAATACAATTTGTCTCATATTCAGTGTGGTTTAAACGGTAAAGTCAGTTAGCAGTCAAGAAGAAGAAGATATACCTAATTAATCCCCAAGGGGACATTCCATTTTTCACTCTTGTCATACACACAGGCCCGAAATATACGCACATGCACAACAGGACATTGCATTGAAGGGAGAGATGTCAGAGTGAGGGGGCTGCCTGTGGTCAGGCACCCTGAGCAGTTGAGGGTTCAGTGTCTTGCTCAAGGGCACCCTGGCAGTGTCCAGGAGGCAAAATAGCACCTCTGCAGCTATCAGTTCACACTCCATATTTGGTCCGGACAGGAACTTGAACTGGTGACACTCTGGTTCCCACTCCTGCTTATGTTGTTATTCATTCATGTTAAATCTGTTTCCTGTTTTATTTTGTAGAGTCTCTCCTCATGTGTCATGTCTGGTTCTACTTCCTGTCGTTGTGTGTTTTCCCGCTTATTTTCTGTCACACCTGTCTGGTTAGTCCTTCCCTGTTTCCACAGTCTTCCCATCACAGCTGTTCTGTATTAGTCTGTAAGTCAATCTCCATTTCCCTCCTTTTGTCCGCATCCTCCTACTCCAGCTGTGTCTCGTTCTTGTGATTAGTTTTCTGTGTATATATACTTGTGTGTTTCCCTTTGTTGTTTGTCCTGCATTAGTCCTGTGCTCATCCCTGGGATCTTGGTGCTGTTCCCTGCTCCTTTTCCTGCCTGGTGTCTTGTGTTTGTATTTTTTTTTACCTGAGTTCGTAGTTTTTCCCGGTTGATTTTCAGTTTAGTTTTTGTTCTTCTTTCATTTGGAGTAGCTGCATTAAAGCTCACTTTTTGTTAAAACTCCAACCTGCCTGTTACTCTACATTTGGGTCCTTCCTGAACTGATTTATGACAGTTTTGGCTCGACTGATTTTAACATGGCGGCTGAATCACACACTTTCTCATTTTACATATTTTATATGTATATTTTATATATATTTTAGTGTACTGTTTAGCTGTAAAATGAGAGTGTGTGACTCAGCTGCCATGTTAAAAACAGTCAAGCCAAAATGGAGCACCAGCCACCAGCCAGAGAAAAAAATTCTCCTTTTACAGCTCCTTTTCCTGAAAACATCTGAGACAAGAAAAAAGCAATGCAGTTACAAAGTCTTGTTTCATATTCCATCTGCACTGCCTTGTTTGACATTTTGACCAAAGTTCACGGGCAGTGATTGGCATGATTGACAATTGCGTTAAAGACTCCTCGGCTCTGACTGATTGTTTTCCTTCAGCCAGGATGGATTCTTGCAAATGCCTTTAAAAGCACTATGAGGCGGAGGAGGAGGACCCTGACTTTTTCATGTACTACTGTGTGGATGTAGTGATAGTTTCGGCGAATAGGACAAAAGTTATTTTAAATAAGTTGTCAACTACAGCTCTGACACATATCCAACAGTTGACGTTGAAAACCACAAATGTCAAACTGATGGTTGTGCCAGAGGGAAAATCTGGGGATCACTTAAGTCACAACAATTCCTCCCTTCAAGATCATGAATGTCTTCACAAAACTGGTAACCCATCCATCAGTTTTTGAGACATTTTAGTCTGAATCAAACTGTGGACTGATGAAGTTATCAGCCAAACAACTGACTAGATTTCACTCCTTGAGCCATGCAGCTATCGGGCTAAAAATCCATTTTGCATGAGCATGTCTTTCATTATTAATCTTATTTACATATATATTCAATTAACATCAAAGGGACTCAGTGGCAAGCCACTGTACATTATCATGAAGGAGACATGAACCTGACATTGACAATAACCTTTTCACAGGAAGAAGAGATGATACCTGCTTTATAAGTCATTGTAACTAAGACACATGATCTTTACAGGCGTGCGACCTTGAAGAGGTGATGATGGATGCACTGATCAATGACAAACCTGACTTTGTGCGCCTCTTTGTGGACAACGGCGTGAACCTGGGCGAGTTCCTTACCTACGGTCGTCTACAGGAGCTCTACTGGTCTGTGTCGGAGAAGAGCCTATTACACAACCTGCTCCTCAAAAAGTATGAGGAGAAGCAGCTTCTGCTCGGAGCTGCCAGGACACCTGGTCCACCTGGGCACCACCCGCCTGAGCAAGGGGATCGGAAACCTCGCTTCACCCTCTACGAGGTCGCCAAAGTGCTGAAAGACTTTCTCCATGACTCCTGCAAAGGCTTTTACCAAAAGATTCCCACAGTGAGTGATATAGTCTGTCTCAAGAGTTCCAGTCAGACATATATACTACACTAAATAAGAAATCCTTTCAGAGGCTCTCATCCTTTTCTGCCTGTGACACCTTGAAATGAAGCAATGTCTATTTGTGAGCCCACAGTTTGTATTTGTCTGGAAGTTGTGAGCAGAGACTGATTTCCCCTCCGCACCCTCTCAGACTGTTTCATTTGAAACTGTTAAAGGCCTGAAAGATGCAATGAAATAGGCAATACACAGACTCCATGGTAAACTCACTGCCTGTAAAATGGTAAATCTTTAATGGCGACCTCCTCCTGCACCTCCAGGAGTGAAACATAAAATCTAACCAATAAAGCCGTCACAACTTTTAGATAATCCCAGGGAAAACTGATGTGATTTGTGTATCAGAACTATGTAGGTACCCTGTTTTCTATCCTGTTAGTTAACACGCGACCCCTCAGTGACCCACCGAAAAGGTTGTGATCCCAAGTTGTGAACCACTGGGGCAGGGAACTTCAATTTCACCCTAATTGCGAGAAGGAAGAGATGGATCATCGCACAGCGAACCTGCTGTTACACCCTCAGAACTTGCAATTGATTACTGCTTTATATGCTGTTTGTAGTGAATCATGCTGTGCAGCTAAAAAAGGTGATAATCTCATGGAAGAAATTCTAGCTGTTTCTTGGCTGAAGGTCTGTCTGTTCAGCGTGTTTCATACACTTTTGAATTATCAACATATCAGGTTACATTTCAGCACTGGAGAGGGACATGTGAATGGGGGCTCTAGGGTCCTCCCCCACATAATTTCCTGCATTTTGGTGGCCGTTTATGCGCACATTTTTGCCACTTCTGCATCAATTTTGGGTGGCAATGACTTGATTTCATCAAAATAAAAGTCCTCTGCTACTTTTATGTTTTGTGGGAGGGTGACAAATGCACATTTTGAGGGAGATGTGTCCCCTGCGTCCCTCCCAAAATCTCCATCTCTGCTGCTGACAGACAAAAATAACCTCCTCAGCAGAGAAAGGAATCTGTTTTGTGATAATGAGCTGAAGGAGAGTAATTACACACACATCACGTAGATGCAAGGCTATCAGAAAACAGCATCAATGAAGAAAGGTAACACCTGCACAATTACTTATTGCCCCAAAAGGTTGAATAAGGATAACATCTGGATCCTACTGGGATTTTCAATAGGTCAGAATGTTTGAAAACTGGAAAATCCACAACCACAGTTATACATCATGCACACCAATAGGCTGACAAGCTCTGATGGCAGGTGTGGTTAAGGATCCTAACTGCCCAGGCAAGCATCCAAAAACAACTGACATTTAACGACAAAGTACATAGAAAAAAGTAAAACCGTTACAGTGCAAAGCCATACTTCAAAATATCAAGCATATTTCTTATTAATAGACATTTTATCAGATTCATCATCCCATAAATCAGAGTCTACTTTACCTACATTTAAAAATATATTGTTTTAAAGGAGCAGTGTGTAGGATTTACTGGCATCTAGTGTGAGGATTGCAGATTGCAGCCAGCTAAAAACTTCTGTGTGGCAAGCGTGAACTCCCAGTTAGGATCCTCAAGTGTTCTTTGTTTAGGAGGTTTTTACTGGGGGACAAATTATTCACGGAGGTCTCTTTCTCTCCAAAACAAACGTACCAGGTGATTAAAACCGGTAAAAACACTGAATAAAGCAGTTTTGTGTTACAAATCAGTGTGTCTCTGACGCTGTTTGGCTCGTCGCAGATGGGCTGCTAGCCCAACACCTGCTAATGCGTGTTCACCTTTTTTCTCTGATAACTTAAGATCCTAAATTTCAGGGTATTTTTTACCTCCAGTGCTGAAAAATAAAGTCAATTCCAAACTGCCAAAATCTGCAGTTCTTTGAACGGCCACTTGAGGCTGGCTCCAGAAGCCAGACAATCCCAATAGACCCCGACATCCACAACATCCTGGCTGGACAGAGTAGCAGCTGCGGTGAGCGACTCGTCTCACAGCGCTGCAGGACTGGGAGGTTCAGGAGATCCTTTGTGCCTACAGCCTTTAGGCTTTTTAACTCCTCTAAACCCCCATCCCCCAGCCCCCCACTCCCACCTATCACATCTTAAGTGGGCTTTTGTTATACTGCTCCTATCCTTTGTTTTTAACTTATCTTATTTATGCATATTTATTTGCTTGTAATTGTTATGTTAGATCTCTAGGTGAGCTGCTGGATACCAGAATTTTCCTGTGGGCATAAATAAAGTGACTTTCTATTCTATTCTTAAAATTATGCAGGGTGGGCTTTGAGTGACAGGCCAGTAGTGTTCTTGGCTTTCACTCAGCCTCTCGCCTCAATTCAGGCTCCACAAAAAAAAGCTGGAAGGGCTGAAATACCAAACTTGAGGCTTCAAAACAGGAGTCCACAAATCAGTGGGTGACGTCACGGTAGCTTCATCCATTACTTTTACAGTCTATGGTTTTTACTTGGAGCTTAATTATCCACAGAGGTCTCTTCCTCCCCAAAACAAATTAACTTTGTATTTTAAACGGTTAAAAACACCAAATAAAGCAGTTTTGTGTTAAAAATCAGTGTTTCCCTGACTGTTCAGCTCGCCACAGAGAGGCTGGTAACTGCGGTGGCTGATGTTAAAGCAAATGGCCCTGTTTAGAGTTAGTGTTTGGTTTGTCCATTCTGGGCTACTGTAGAATCATAGCAGACTTGTGAAGACTCTGCTCCCTATGTAGATATAAATGTCTGATTCTAAGGTAACGAAAACATGTTGATTCTTCTTTTCAGGTCATTATTCACTAAAGAAAAACTACATATTATATTATGTTCTATTTCTGCCAGTGTATTACCCTAAATCCTACACACTGGACCTTTAAGTTAGAGGCAAAAAACAAGAAATCTTAGAGCATGTACAAAAACTGAAGTCTAGACACCCTTATAAAAATAGCTCGATCAAATCACCAGGAAAAAAAGGCACATCTGTTGTACAGTGCTTATAGATTTTTTGCAATAATGACCATAGACTGTGCAATTGATTGTATGACTCAGCTCCTCTGTTTGTGATACATATTTAATACTGTGTGTGTGCTCCAGGAGAAGCCAGCCAAGGGTCGACTGTTCCACAGCCAGAAGAACCTGGCCGAGTTAGAGGAGCGCTGCGAACATCCTTGGAGGGATCTTTTCCTCTGGGCTGTCCTTCAGAACCGACAGCAGATGGCTAACTACTTCTGGGCTATGGTCAGTCTTGTCAGCTACTTTAGTCAGTTCAGCTCCAGCTCGTACAATCTCAACTCTGTGTGCGGTTCAGTCAGTGAAAGTCTAAATGTGCCTGGCATTGGCAACAACTATTTAAACCCAACTGAAGTGAGCTGAATTATACTGTGCTAGTTTGTATTCTGGATTCAGTATGAACAAGAGTGATGTGGGCCAGCACGGCGCAGGTGCAGGTCAGTCCTGCCATATGAAAATGTCACCAGATAAAACAGCCCAGCAAACGGCGTATTCATCAAGAACTCAGGTGAACTAAAAAGCTATCTTATCTCCAAGAACATTATTCAAATGAAGGTCATACAGTTTCACGGGGCAGTATATTCAACGAGCTGGGAGGTGGTGCCTCTAAAGTCCTGATGAAGTTAATGAGAAATACACCCTGACATGGGATTGGTGCTTTATGAATAGTTTAACAGACACCAATCAGTGATAATTGCTCTTTGTTTTCGACATCTTTTCAAGACACCTTTCATTTCTTTATTGCCCTTCCCCGAACTAAGGGAACCAATTATTGTAATCTCGCAAGCGGTCACCCTCATGTGCTCCTTTCCTGCGTCTTATTTCAAACATTATCTGAAATTATGGTAATTGCATTCTGTGTGTGTGTGTGTGTGTGTGTGTGTGTGTGTGTGTGTGTGTGTACATCCCACACTGCAAATCTTTTCACCACTCACACTCTGGCTGGGATATCTGCATTCATAATTTGATTGTTTGAAGTATCTCTCACGTTGAAGGCCTCGTCACAATTATCCTTGCAGGCTGGCTTATGCTAGCAAAATATCTTTGAATTAAATATGTACATATGAATGAACTCAACATTATACAGTGTGATGTATACAAATGTTGATCATTTGAATAAAGAGGGTTGAGATCCACAACACTGAGTGTAGCTTCAAATGGAGAGCTCTGTTTTATGATGTTGCTCTTCATTAGCACTTTATGTTAGTCCTTAAATGCTTCTTCTACAAAGTAAAGGTTTATATTACCTGTTGATTTAGCAAAGATGGCAATAAATTACAATAAACGTAATGTACTAATAATAGACAATGTCAATCTCTTACCAGAAAGGACCAACTTAAGACTTGTGTTCTAGTTCAGTTCAACTCAATTCAGTAGACCTTTATTTATCCCAAAGGAAATTCTTGCGCCAGAGAATGCTTTAAATTACAGCGACACTAAGTACAGTAACCACAATCTAACAGACAACCAGAACAACCAGTGGGCTCCCCGGGTCAGGATCACTCACTGTTTTTGCAGTTTTAGAAACAACAGATTATTAAATATCTTGCAAAATATACAAAATAAGAAGTGTTCCCATAAATATTCTGTTTCTTCTATCCTCATGCATGTGCGACTGAGAAGGAATCTATCTGATGTAAAAACATTGGTAAGAAACAGCTCAACACTTACAAGTTGACCTGCTCCTTTTGAAATACCAGTGTGTAGGATAAGGTGGCAACTAGCGGACAAGGTTTGCAAATTTCAACCTGCTAATCCTACGGGAAGTGAACACCTGCCTCCTGGGTGAAAGTCAGTGGTTGTTTGACCCATCCATCAGGCCTCCTGCCCACCTTACTCAGACTACCGCTGCCTTAACTTTTGTTGTTGTCCCGCCGTGTTTCCCCCCTGATGCCGCCGGGTGCCATTAAACAAAAACAAGGACTGGCCGCATATGTGCTGATGTGACAAGACGGCTATTGTTGTTGTTGTCTGATGCCAGATGTCACCGACAAAGTGCCGGATTTCGATGACTTTGGAGTGAGACTGGGTTGAGTCAGTGGGGTACACACACTGGGACTCAAATGCACTGACATGCACGTGCAGCTGGAGCACAGAGGAAGCGTGACTTCATTCTCTGCTCAGGACGCCATGCAGTGCTGCATTTGTATGCCGATGCAGAAGCTGCCGTCGCCCTGGTTCCCTCATCAAAAAGCCAACAGGATTTTACCATTGGATTTTGGCTTTTTGCAGAAAAAAAGCATATGATACTAAAATGTTGTGTTCAGCAAGATAATCTTCACAAATGAACACCACCTATTTGATTTTTTTTGCCTAACTGCAATCACCAAAAGTAAAAAGCTAACATTAGGCTACGCTACAGGCCCATGCGTGTTTGGCGTGATGACATTCTGTAGTCTTATTTAGCCGAAAATTCAGGGGTGGGATTGGATGTATGCTTACGTCGTAGAACAAAAGGTGAAAGTCTCTTAAGCTTGTGTTAACTACAGACTTTATTTCTGGTACCTAACCAAAAATCAATTAAAAAAACCCTGGACTTTAAGATGAGGGAACCGAGACTGCTAAAATGATCATTTCTGAGTTTTAGACTTATTCCTGCATGACTCTATTAGGTAATCCACTATTTCTCCATATATCAAATAGTTGTTTGCTGCTATATTGATGCTCTGAATGTCACATCAAGCTCCCTTAATTTATCAAAACATAAAAAATACCCACAGGTCCACACAGTCAGTGGTTTCCATTCATTTCAGTATGTTATTAAATTCAATAAGCAGAGATGGAGATGCATATTTTTCAAATCAATCTGCACTTTCAAGCAAATCACAAGTAAATGAAGACATGATGTTTACTGTGATGAATTACCTCTTCTCAACAAAGTTTGAGAGTTGATTTTTTTTTCATATAGTTCACTGAAATGAACTAAAATTGAAGCCTAGAGGAAGGAAGGGAAAACTTATCTCAGGTCTGAAAAAAACACCACTTTAGTCATATCCAAGATGAGATGAGCCCTCAACCAAAATTCAAAACAGCCTGCTATCATACCCAACCTGACTGGCAGGTGTAGGCGGGATATAATAACAACTACATCTGAGATATTAATGTTTTCTGATGCTGTTAAAGGTTTGTTCATATCAGCACTGTTAATGAACACGGGGTAAAAAATGTCTTTAATTTCGAATATGATCAGGTGAGCAACACAGGAGTGCTTAGCTTTTATCTAAGTCTTGAATTATTCACCACATGTGTGAAGTGTTACATGGTCAAAAACAATCAGACTGGGAGCCGTGAAAAACAGTGGACTTGCAGGTTTAGATGTATCTATTGCAGACTGATGCACACCACATTTAGATGCAAAAAGCAGCAGCTCTCTGAAATTCTAAACTAGATTTCTCAGATCCCTCTCTCAGACCCATTTCTTGGATCCAGCTTTCTTTTAATCCTTCAGGGCCCTGAGGCAGTTGCGGCAGCGCTGGCGGGTTGTAAAATTCTGAAAGAGATGGCACGACTGGAATCTGAGGCTGAGTCTGCACGTAGTATGAAGGAGGCGAAGTATGAGCAGTTTGCCCTTGGTGAGTGCATAAAGCTTTCAATGACAACAGCTGATGTGATCAGAAAAAAATAAAGGTCAAACATAGCGAGGGGTGTACTCACTGACCTCAAACAACACAAACAGACCCTATGAATCGAAATGTGCAAATTCCTCAGATATAGCTGTGTGGCTGACTCTGTGCATCCACTGTTCTTATCGCTGCAGATGTCTTTGGAGAGTGTTACTCCAACAGTGAGGACCGGGCTTATGCTTTGTTAGTGAGGAGAACACACTGCTGGAGCAAATCTACGGTCCTTAACTTGGCCACTGAGGCAGATGCCAAATCCTTCTTTGCCCACGATGGAGTGCAGGTAACAAGGAGGCACATCCATGTGCTCATTTGGCTCCAATGTAACTGATTCTTTCAGGTGTTAACACCCAACTATCATTTGCCTATTTAAAAGTATTGTGCATTTGATGAGAAGTGATATGTAGTTCATATTGCTGCCTTCTGTGTTGAAATGTTGCCCTGCAGTTATTAAAAACCTTTACATACTTGTATCAAAGTCATATCATTTTGCTGGTCAGTTAATTCAATTCGCAATTTTACCAAAATAGACGTCCTTGTAATTGTAAAGTCATCATTGGTATTCAGAGTCAGCAGGGAAAGTTAGAAGGCAGAAAACTATTGACAAGAGTAATATTTTATTTAAAGCACACAGTTGGAAAAATACAGCCTTCATAAATGGGAAGCTGTTTGTTATAAATCAGCACATGTGCAACACTTCGAGAGAATGTGGATTTGACTGGCCTTGTACAGGAGGTGGACCAACCCATGATTAAGCATCAGGTGTCCTTGCATGCAAGTGACTCATCAAACCGCAGCTAGACATCTGTGAAGACAGAAAGGGAGGGTTTTTTTTTATTCTTTCAACCAGCTGGGGTGACTTCCTGTATGATGTTTCCATGGCTTTAGTCATAAGACTGTCAGGCAGAAAAATTCCAAGGCCTGTGAGGCCCTCTTGTGGTGAATTTCCTTCAGATGTTAGGTCACTTTGTCCCTTTTGTGAAAACCGTTTGATTTTAACCTATAAACTCTCACTGCAGGCTCTCCTCACAAAAATTTGGTGGGGGGCGATGACGACAGACACAGCCATCTCCAAACTCGTGGTGTCTTTCTTCTGTCCGCCACTCATCTGGACCAACCTCATAAAGTTCAGGTGATCGATCTTATGCTGCTTGAGCCACGGGGTTCTACTGTATATTGTTTTGTTGCATGCACTCACACTCCTGTATGTGTCTGTCAGTGATGAGGAACTTGATAATCGGAATGGCCGTGAGCAGTTTGTGGAGCTGGACAGTCTGGATACAGAAAAGGCTTTGCTGTTAACTGACGATGATGACCCTTTGTGAGTTTACAATGAAATATTAATCAAAATAATCTGAAAATAATATTTGTTAATCATTATTTTAGATGCTATTTGTTATTCTTATTCTCATTTTTCTTTCTGAAATGTGTAGCATGAATGACTCTGCATTGTATACTGACAGTAAAGGCGTACTTGACCTCAGCCTAAACACAGCTATATCATAAAAGTCAGATGCACCACACTGATGTGCATTTTTATGTCAACTTTATTGACCCCAGTCTGAATTTGTCTTGCAGCAAAGTGAGACACAGGACACCCATGTCACAAGTTAAAGAAATACTTAACCCCCATGTGACCATTTGTAGCATTGTTATTAAATGTGTTTTGAATGGATGTTTTTATATAGTTTTGCTTTTGTTAAACTTGGACCCCTATGATTTCAATTCACCAAGAAGTTGTGTCAGTTTTTGGATTCTTTGTTCACTGGAGACATACTAGAAAAACAAATGTTTTCTTCACGAAACTCACCATAACACAGGGTGAGTAATTAATATACAAATGGTGACTGGGGGGATGAAGAAGCCAGGATATATCCCATCTCATTATATACTGTTTTAATTATGTTTTGGTGTAAAAAGATTACAACAAGTGCTTTAGCATCTCCCCCACTCTTTGTTTTCTAGGGACGCTTCACCTGGAGGTCCAGCAGCTCAGAGCTGTGCCTCTGTCTGGTGGCGTTTCCTACTCCGCCGCTGGCGTCGCTTCTGGAGCGCTCCTGTCACCGTGTTCCTCGGAAATGTTATCATGTACTTCGCCTTCCTCTTCCTCTTCACTTACGTGCTCCTGCTGGACTTCCGCCCACCGCCACCCTTTGGCCCTGGGGCCCCCGAGATAATGCTCTACTTCTGGGTCTTTACCTTGGTCCTGGAGGAGCTGCGACAGGTGACACTAAAAGCATCCAATCTCACTGGTGCCTTTGTATTTCCATTTCATTTTTCAAGTTCTCAAATCATTTCTCAGTGATTTATTTATTTTTCGGATAAGGATCCACATCCATCTGTGAAGTTTGACACCTATTTTGAAGCACTGTTATCAAATGTGTTTTCACAACAGTGTTCAGACCTGAAAACTCAGTCATATCTGAGTAGGAGGTGATGTGAGTTGCCACATTAAGCTCATTCTCTCTGGGGCTTTAAGGATTCATGAGCCTTTCACCTTTCTGCCTGACTCCCTTGCAGTGAGCCAGGTCAGACAAGCATGATCCCTTATTGCACTGATCCCATTGAGCCCTCCTCCCTTGGGCACAAAAGCCCCAGATGAGACAAGCCTTCACCTCTGTTCCCTCTGCTCGCTTTTTCAACACGCATCTCAAAAAGTCCTACAGCTACACAGAACAATGGCACAGGTTTCCAAATAAAGAACCGCACTGCTACAGGCAGCCCTAGCATGCCTCCAAGCCCAGGGGTGCATGCCTCCTCCTAAAGAAAGACAATGCCACAGGGGCCTCCGCTCTCACCGTACTTGTCATAAAACGATGTGAGAGACTGTAAGTTTACCAGCTTTTTAGATGTGATAGACGGGCTGGTGTAAAGCTCTTAAAAAGTCATGAAAACCATCATGCATTAATTATTATGGCTGGTAGCAATATATAGTGTCTCATTACATCAACCAAACTCACTGGTGTTCACATGCTTTTTAAGGCTTTCCTATCCCTCACATTGCAGTACTAACACTGTAATACTCCAATTTGTTTCAGTGTAGGGAGACATTCATATCATCAGGCCTGTTTGTTATTTGTACAGAATTCATCACTGCCTTTTATTTAACCGTCACCATCATCTGTGCTCTGTGACATTTGATCGGTCTATCCTCAGCCTTTAGCTCGACATATTATGCCTAGTTTACAGAAACTTCCAGCTCTATTTGCAAATCGTCTAAGCCCTGAAAAGGTCAGACAACATCAGCAGTGTTGCAAATAAATAGCCGAGGAAGATCAGACCCCTGCTGCTTTTATTAAAATATTTTGTCTTCAAACTGAACATATCTGAACTGAAAAGATTTGGTAGATGGACTTTTAGCAGTTGTGAAAGTAGTGATTAAAAGAACTGTGAAGACTGCCCTGTCCAAATCAATGGCTGTATAGGTCGTCTGTGAAGGCGACTCATTACGACCCCTATTTACATTTACTGTTAGGTGGCAATCTTAGTACTTATGATGAAAGCAAAGGAGGAAGTTCGGTGACATAGTAAAAAGAGCAACAAAGACTTTCATACAGGAGACAGCCGTTTGTGTCCCATGCGAAACAAGCTGCGTTTTAACTTACATATTTTTCTTTTACTTTCAGCACCTACTGTAGCTGCCCTTACAAAGTACGAACTGCTGCATGGAGTCTGCATACAACTGGGACATTCTACTTCATCATAATATTGTGCCTTAACCTTGACATCCTTGCTTATACAGTCAGGTCCATAATTATTTGGACAATGATACAGTTGTCATCATTTTGGCTCTGTACACCACCACAATGGGTTTTAAATGAAACAATGAATACCTGCTTAAAGTGCAGACTCTCAGCTTTCATTTAAGGCTTTTTTCAAAAATGTAGTATGAACCTTGTAGGAATTACAACCATTTCTTCACACAGTCCACCGACTTTAAGGGCTCATAAGTATTTGGACAAACTAACATAATCATCAATTAAACAGCCAGTTTTAATACTTGGTTGCAAATCCTTTACAGTCAATGACTGCCTGAAGTGTTGGACACATAGGCATCATCAGATGCTGGGTTTCTTCCCTGGTGATGCTCTGCCAGCCCTTTACTGCAGCCGTCTGCACTTCCTGCTTGTGTTTTGGGTGTTTTGCCCTCAGTTTTGGCTTCAGCAAGAGAAACGCATGCTCAGTTGGATTCAGGTCAGATGATATGACTTGGCCATTGCAGAACATTCCACTTCTTTGCCTTAAAAATGTCTTTGGTTGCTTTTGCAGTATGCTTCAGGTCAATGTCCATCTGCACTGTGAAGCATCGTCCAATGAGTTTTGAAGCATTTGGTTGAATCTGAGCAGATAATGGTGCCCCAAACACTTCAGCTTTCATCCTGCTGCTCTTGTCAGCAGTCACATCATCAATAAATACAAGAGAACCAGTTCCACTGGCAGCCATACATGGCCATGACATAACAGTACCTCCACCATGCTTCACTGATGAGGTGGTTTGCTTTGGATCATGAGCAGTTCCTTCCCTTCTTCCTTCTCTTGTCTTCCCATCATTCTGGTAGTTGATCTTTGTTTTATCTGTCCATAGTATGCTGTTCCACAACTATACAGGCTTTTTAGATGGTTTTTGACAAACTCTAATCTGGCCTTCCATTTTTAAGGCTAACCAATGGTTTGCATCTTGTGATAAACCCTCTGTATTTATTCTAGTGAAGTCTTGTCTTGCTTACAAGAGCAGCAGGATGAAAGCTGAAGTGTTTGGGGCACCATTACCTGCTCAGATTCAACTAAATGTTTCAAAACTCATTGGACAATGCTTCACAGTGCAGATGGACATTGACCTGAAGCATATTGCAAAAGCAACCAAAGACATTTTTAAGGCAAAGAAGTGGAATGTTCTGCAATGGCCAAGTCATATCATCTGACCTGAATCCAACTGAGCATGCGTTTCTCTTGCTGAAGCCAAAACTGAGGGCAAAACACCCAAAACACAAGCAGGAAGTGCAGACGGCTGCAGTAAAGGGCTGGCAGAGCATCACCAGGGAAGAAACCCAGCATCTGATGATGCTTATGTGTCCAACACTTCAGGCAGTCATTGACTGTAAAGGATTTGCAACCAAGTATTAAAACTGACTGTTTAATTGATGATTATGTTAGTTTGTCCAAATACTTATGAGCCCTTAAAGTTGGTGGACTGTGTGAAGAAATGGTTGTAATTCCTACAAGGTTCATACTACATTTTTGAAAAAAGCCTTAAATGAAAGCTGAGAGTCTGCACTTTAAGCAGGTATTCATTGTTTCATTTAAAACCCATTGTGGTGGTGTACAGAGCCAAAATGACGACAACTGTATCATTGTCCAAATAATTATGGACCTAACTGTATATTCATTGCAATTCGTAGTGAAAATTTAACGTATGAAGAAAAAGTATGTGTTTTGGAACGCAGCAAATCTTAAAGTTATCACTTAACGTTATCTTACGACAAATTCGCTGAGCTCACTAAGGGTGGTGGTCTTGTGATATAACGTGAAGTGATTACGGTCAGCAGAAAATATCGGAGCCAAAAACTCACCCTCTTTGTCTAAAAGCCGCCACGCCAGTGAATGAACCACACCCCTGGTCCAATTACAACTACAGGAAGTGAAAGTGACCAAAAGAACGTATGCAGCCTTAAAAAAAAAATTAAACAACAAAGGTTAAATACACATTCTGGCTCCTACAAGTAGTTTTTATTTTTAAGTTAAAACTGCATTTAAGGTAGATTGCTTGTGATTCATTGGTTGATTAATTATAGTTATTGCAGCTTCTGTTAGTTCTCAATGAGCTGTCATCTGTCTGGAGCTCAGTCAGTGTGATGAATCTTCCACCATGCAGTGGACTGTGGTTCGACTGGCTATGCACTGACTATGTACTGGGACATACTCAATGTTTTTCTGGCATACTAAGTAGCATGGTAGTATAGGTAAAGGAACGCACCACAGAAGCCTTTATATGACTAAAGTTAACTTAAGCAAGGTACTTAAGAAACATCACATACAACACATTAGCTTTAGGTTAACTTCTGTCTCAAAAGTATTTATTTTAACGCATCTTTCCAAAAACTAACTAAGCAGTTTTGGTGCCTAGACCTACTGTTTCACAATGTAAACATGTGTTCCTGTCGCTGGTTACCTCCAGTGGTTATATATGTCATTTCAGGAGTCCCTGGCAACCCATTCTGTCATTTAAGTATGAGGACATATTGCAGCTCTATCTTATGGAGTACTGTGAGAGGGATAAGTGATCCCACCTGGACGCCACATGGTTAGACGTGCAAAATTTGTGATTTGGTTTTTTATCAGTCCACCATCCAGTCAGGGCTTACACACCACTCTATCATTTTATGAAAACAGCATACCTCCCTCAGCTTGTTTCTAAAACCAATTGTGCCATCGAGGGACCGGGCAGTGGTTCTTCATGCACTTACAGGTGCCCTGTTCAAACCACCGGAGACAGCTCAACCATACACTCTAAGTGCAAGAGACATTTAACAGGCAGCAGGGCTGTGTACCTGCTAACTCCCTTTTGGCCCTGCAGGTGTTTCTAAATGGGGCTCCAGTGTGTGACCTGGCAGAGGGCATGTTAAAAATATATTACTGGTTTGAAATTGCTGACAAGGTTTATTTAAGTTCATCTACCTATAAACCAGTAGAGCTATTAGTGCGTGAATACATTTACATATAAGATGGAAACTTAACAGTAGCATGTTACCTGGATTTAGAAACTGATTTTTAAATTTAATTTGGATTTCAGTCCCATAGTGCTGAATCATGGGTGTGTTGTGAGACAAAATAGGCCCGTTTCCACTGAAGTAGTTCCTGGTACTATTTGGGGGGCAGGAACTACTACAGGAACGTCCTCTCGTTCGGCCCTCTCAACCGCCGTGTCTCCACTGAGTGGAGTACGAGGAAGGTTCCTGTAAAGTTACGGGCTGCCTCTGGATGTGACGTAATCGTTGCGCGACCATTTTGACCGGGGCGACGTAGGGACGCCGTTAGCCGGTAGCGGTGTCTGTAATAACTCACTAAATGGCCCGTGAAAAAAATATTTTTTCCAGCGGAAGTCTTAGTTACAACATGATTGAGCTAACTGGAGTAGTTTCATGTCGTATCCAACAACGGGAGGCTTTTAACAGATCGCGTCCTGATGTTAGCTTTGCTGCTGCTGTTAGCTGTCCCTGTCAGCTGATGCTTTCTAGACATCGTGATTTCCCATAACTGAATAAATACCACACATATCAACACAAAACTGCTTTGCTAGCTCAATCATGTTGTAACTAAGATATCCGCTGGAAAGAATATTTTTTTCATGGGCCATTTAATGAGTTTTTTTTACATGGCCGCGAAAGCTATATGAACAAGCGAACCCTCGTCTGCTGAGTTTTAAAAATGCCGGCTATTTTATTGCTTTCTGTTGACGTCACATCCCTCCTTGAGTATATCCAATCAGCACCAAGTAATCCCCAAGCCCCAGCCAGGAGTCTTTCGGGGCCGTTCTGAGTACCTACCCCGAGGCAGGGACTTGTTTAGCCCCTGTAAAAGTTCCGGAACTCTGTCCCTCGGGGGTAGTTCCTGCGGTGGAGACACGCACCAACGGCCCCGGCCCCGTAAAATTACCCCGAAGTTCCTGCGGTGGAAACGGGCCTAATGGGCCCCTGGGTGCAGATATGCAAAAGGCCCCACCCACCTCTCCTACATGGGAGCAAGAAAAACAGTGTTTGTGGTGGTTTTGCATCTTTTGTTTTTGTTTTTTCACGTGTTTTTGTCATCATTATGTATCTTTTGGTCATTTTGTGTCTCTTTACAGTTCCTTTGCATCTCTTTGTAGTCTTTTTCCAGGTAAAGGTGAGGGGGGCCCCTGGGCATGTGGCTGGTAGGCCCATTCAGTAGTCCGTCCATACCCAATAGATTCCCTATATCTTCAAAAAAATATATCAAGGATACATATTAAGACTATGAACTCTCTCTTTTTTAGATTTTTGTACAGTTTATGAATAACTATGTCTTACAGTAATGCATAAACTATCTTTTATGACACAGAGCTTCTTCACGGATGAAGAGATGAACATCTTGAAGAAGTTCAAACTCTATGTAGAGGACAACTGGAACAAGTGCGACATGGTTGCCATCTCACTTTTTGTTGTTGGGGTTTCATGCAGGTAACTGACATTCAATGAGATTGATGACACTATTGAAACATAACACAGTCACTAGCAAGGACCGCGCCACAACAATATGTCGTTTTCCTGAATTACAATCTGTAATCTGATGTTTTTGATTCTGCAGGATGGCGAGCGACACGTACGAGGCAGGAAGGACCGTTCTGGCGATAGACTTCATGGTGTTCACTCTGCGTCTCATCCACATCTTTGCCATTCATAAGCAGCTGGGCCCCAAGATCATCATCGTGGAAAGAATGGTGCACAAAACATCACCAATATACTTATTAATTGTTAAATGATGTTCATGGTCACAGATGAAGACAGCATAGACCTTGTGTAGTGCGTTATAAAGATGAAAACATGTGTCTGCTTCTCCTTTACAGATGAAGGACGTTTTCTTCTTCCTTTTCTTCCTGAGTGTGTGGATGATTGCGTACGGTGTTGCCACTCAGGCACTTCTGCACCCCAATGACCCACGAATTGACTGGGTGTTTCGCAGAGCCCTGTATCGCCCCTACCTGCATATTTTTGGCCAGATTCCTTTGGAAGAAATTGATGGTAAATTACAGTAGATGCAGATATATGTGTTTATTCATTATAAAGAAGATTCAGCTTTAAAATGTATGTTTATCTATTAAAGAATGTGCCCTGTGACAGTTTATTATCATGTTGAATATTATATTTAATCATTAATGTGATCAGGGATGCTTCCTGTTGGCCTGAATGTTATGTCTTCTCTTCTAATTTTCTTGTTCTCTCATGAAATGGAGCACAGCTGCTCGCATGCCTGAAATTAACTGCACCAATGACTCAGAGGAAATTATCATGGGCCTACGGCCGCCATGTCCCAACATCTACGCCAACTGGCTGGTCATCCTGCTGCTGGTTATCTTCCTTCTTGTCACCAATGTCCTGCTGCTAAATCTGCTCATTGCCATGTTCAGGTCAGAGGCTGGAAATCCAGAAAACCCTCCATCTGTTTGTCTGTCTGACGATATGAGTCAACATATGCCACTGACTTCTTTGTACATGATAAAATTAAAAAAAACCAACATATTTAATTCTTTCTCTCTTTTTGTTTCCCTTCCATTTGCAGCTACACATTCCAGGTGGTGCAGGGTAACACAGACATCTTTTGGAAATTCCAGCGATACAATCTGATTGTGGAATACCACAGTCGTCCAGCACTGGCCCCACCCTTCATCATCATCAGCCACCTCTCTCAGCTTCTCCTCAGCCTGGTCAAACAGCCTGTGTCCAAGCAGGAGCATCTTGGTATGAAGGTTATTTCTGCATAATGTCGCCACATTTCCATTAGGAACTATTCTACTGTATTTCAAACAGACACTGAAATAGTTCACTGTGGCTTTTCTGGCTAAAGTCAAATTAAATTATACACTGAAAAAACAAACTGTGTGCTTATCTCTGCCCTTCACCTGCTGTATCCATGGAAATTGCCTGTTGGTTAATTGGTTACTGGACTGCCTCCTTGTGTGTGTGTGTGTGTGTGTGTGGCCAGAGAGGGAGCTGCCGGCAGGGCTAGACCAAAGGCTAATAACATGGGAGACCGTGCAGAAGGAGAACTATCTGGCCAAACTGGAGCGCCAACATTGGGAGAGCAGTGAGGAGAGGCTCAAGAGCACCTCCTCAAAGTAATTATTATTTTTCCAATTTTGTAAAATCACTCATACAGCAGGGGTATGAAAGCATGCAATCTTCTTGGCAAACAAGCTCTGATAACCTCGCTGGACACAGCATGCCCAAACGGTAGCCTGTTGTAAAGCTCTCCTGCCCCCTAGTGGTGGACATGATGATGATTGCAGTATTGAATATCAAGCGATATTTTGTTTGTGACCAAGGGTTCAGAGCCTGCTGAGGATTGTTGGTGGGTTCAAGGACCAAGAGAAACGACAGGTATCCATGGAGTCTCAGGTAAACCTGGAAAAGTGACATTTTCCTGAATCTATTTCACATAATCATGACACAATGGGCCCCTGGGCACAGATATGTAAAGGGCCCCACTACATCTCTTACGAAGGAGCAAGACACACAGGCTTTGTATCTCTTTGTAGTCGTTATGCATCTTTTTGTTTTGTGTCTGTGGTGATTTTGTGTCTAATTGTGGTTGCTTTGTGTCTTTTGGGGGTAGGTTTGTGTCTTTTTAGTTGTTTTGTGTGTTTTTGTGGTCATTTGGGTCTCTTCATCATAATTTTGTGTCCTTTTTGGTTGTTTTATGTCTCTTGTGGTCATTTTATGTCTAATTGTGGTTGTTTTGTGTCTATTGGGGGTACATTTGGATCTTTTCTTTCTTTGTGTCTCTTTATGTTATTTTGTGTGTTTTTGTGGTCATTTGTGATTCTTTTAGGTAATTTTGTGTCTCTCTGTTTTCGTTTTATGTGCCTATGTGGTTGTTTTGCCTGTTTTTGTTTTGTTATTTTGTCTCATTGCACTTTCTTTACAACTCGTTGTGGTCATTTTGTGTCTCATTGTGGTCGTTTTGTGTCTTTTTGTAGTCACCTGTGTCTGTTTGAGGTAATTTTATCTCTCTTTGAAGTAATTTTGTATCTTTCTCAGTCGTTTTGTGTCTTAATCTGTTATTTTGGTCTTTTCAAGGACATTCGTGTCCTTTTTGGTTATTTTGTGTCACTTTGTGGTTGTTTTGCATTTTATTGTAGTTATTTTGTGTCTTTGCAGTTTCTTTGCAACTCTTCGTGGTCCTTTTGTGTCTCGTTGTGGTTGTATTGTGTCTTTTGTGGTCATTTGTGTCTCTTTGAAATAATTTTGTGTCTTTTTTGGTTGTTTTGTGTCTCTCTGTAGTTGTTTAGTGTCTCTTTGTGATCATATTACGTCCCATTGTGGTTGCTTTGTGTCTATTGGGGGTACATTTGGGTCTTTTTCAGTCGTTTTGTGTCGCTTTCTGTTGTTTTGTGGTCATTTGTGTTTCTTTTAGGTAATTTTGTGTCCTTTTTGGTTGTTTTGTGCCTCCTTGTGGTTGTTTTGTGTCTCCTTGTGGTTGTTTTGTGTCTCTTTGAGGTCATTTTGTGTCTCTCTCTGTAGTCATTTTGTGTCCCTATGTGGTTGTTCTGCCTGTATTTGTTTTGTTATTTTGTCTTATTGCACTTTCTTTGCAACTCGTTGTGGTCACTTTGTGTCTCATCGTGGTGGTTTTGTGTCTTTTTGTAGTCACCTGTGTCTCTTTGAGGTAATTTTATGTCTCTTTGAAGTAATTTTGTATCTTTCTCAGTCGTTTTGTGTCTCTCTGTGCCCGGTGGCCCATTCAGTAATCCATCTATGCACTTAACACTCTGACAGACAGTTTGCATAAACCTCAGTTACTCCCGTCTTCGTCTCCAGATCAGATATTGTGGAGAGGTGTTGTCCTGGATGGCAGAGTGCTTCGCTCAAAGCACACTCAAGTGTGGGAAAGAAGCTCCAAGAGCTCCAAGTGAGTCTGAAATCCGAAACTTGACTTTAAGTTGGTAAATCAGACACTCTCTGGCACTACTGTATGTATTTCAGATTTAATATAAATACATCATGAAATTTCAGTGTCTCTAACAGGCTACAAGGCAGGCAGCACCCAGGACACACCTCAAAGTCAACCAGAGAAAGAAGTCAAACAAGAAGCTGCTGAGGCCAAACCAGGTCACCCTGGATATGGAGCTAATAAAAAATTTCCTTACATTGATGAATGAAGGTGATAACAGTAACTAGTAGACAGCTAATTATGATGCTATGTGTTTGATTTTTAGAATATTTTGAGATGGTGTAACTGGGAGAAAGGGGACATTGATTTGGGCTTTAAATTAATAAAACGATGGTCGATGTATTCCCAGATATCTGCCTGTTTTGAGTGTTGTTCCAGGGGAGTTTGTTATACATATCTTAAAACACAAATTCCCTTAATTCCTTTCCTTTTGCAAGTTAAGCTTTCGAGTTTTAAAAGATGTGCTAAAACATAATCATCTTGGGAAAAACGGCATGTCAGGACACATTATTAATATTTATACAGCAGCAAAAAGTACACAATGTTGTTTCATTGGTTTAAATAATTACTTAAAGAACCAAAAAAAGTGAGACTACAGTTGCTCTGAATTTAAGTAAGCTTAGCTTTAATTTGAGGCTATTTTTGCGTCAGTGTTGTCTCATATGCTGAAATTCATGGAAAACATCTCATTCAGTTATCAACAGGAATCATTCTGCACACAGTCAAATCATTTAAAAAGGCATCGTAACAATGCAATGTTACAAGTGGAGAAAAAAACTAAAATATAAAACACAATATATTAATTACATCATGTAAAGGCTTAAAAGGCAGCATACTGGTTTAAAGTAAAGACACTCAATCGTGACGTTGGACTTCTGTCTACTGTCAAAATATCTTCCAAGGTCACACTGGGTAAGAACTTGTGTGAAAGGCACCTAAACTCTGTCAAAAGGAATATGAGCAATTAAGTGACAATCTGCACAGCTGTAACGTATTATACCACAATCTGCCAAGACGATGGAACTGGGCTAAGAGAAAATCCTCCATTTTGAAGAAAGTGCTGTCAGTTTTTGTTGATTATGTCAGAGTACATTATAAAAAGTCAAAAGTACTGAAGTATGAAATGATTAATTTGGAAAGTACATGTATGTGTTTTTCTAACAGGGTTCCCACGCATTTTCATGGACACATTTCAAAACGTTTCCAAGACTTTTCAAGGACCCATGATAAAATTATATATTATATATTATATAATTGTATAAAACTAACTGCTCCATCTCAAAAATGCAGCACAACTTAAAGTAGTGGTGGGCCATACCATAGGTACGCAAACTTTGGGATTCATGGCGCGACATGTAAAGTCTCTCATTGTGTTATTTTCCTCTTATTCAAACATATCCAAAGCGAAATTCAATGACTTTTCCAGGTTTTCGATGGCCGTAGGAACCCTGTTAAAAGGTACCCTGTGGAGCTTTTGCCTCTGCATTCAAACCATTTGCAAAGCAGACTTTTTTTCATATCCATACGCACACCAACTAGAAGTCTTCTTCTTCACCTGTTTCTGGAATATTATGAAGTTGCTTGCCATGTTACCGCCACCAAATATCCAGTGTAATACCATAAAAAACCGAAGGATGTCATATTGCCCTCCTTTTGTTTGATGGACAAGGTCAGACTTTTTGCTTTGATTGCTGCTCCATCTTCTCCAGTTGACATACAAGACATTCTGTATTGCAAGATTGCACCTCAATAAACAGTTCTTCAGGTTTCCATGTTTTTGGATCCATTGGACTTGCACATTAGAATCCTGGTCAGGCTGAGCCAGCTGTCTCTGCACACATGAATGGCATGAATAAGATGCTGTTGGAGCTCTTCCAGGTGTTTTTTTTTCTGGAAGGAAAATTGTGATCACAAGTAATCTGTGTTTGTGGCATTTCTTCATCATTGTGCAGCCATTTCTTTTACATGATTTGGTAGCGAGGAATGTGTTTTTGGACTTCCAACTGTGGCCATTACAAGAAGACTGCGACACACCCCAGTGCTGTTGCTGGGGGATTAGTTTCACCTGTTCACCTTTTGCGTCATTTTTGATAGCTTGTATGCAGTACTCATGTATAGTCGTTGAGAATGTATGTCTCATCACCCACATGCCCCTATGCATACATGTGGGTCCGTGTGTGTGTGTGCTAGTTCAGGATGAAGTACAAAATACAATGGGAATCCGCTCCATCGTGACACTAGCGGTCAGAAACTCCACAAGGTATGTCTAACATTCAGTGCTGTCTCTAACAACCAGAACAAGAGAGCAAAGTCATGTAGTAATATTCAGTCTGCAGGCAGGAAGTACACGTCTTAAACTGGTGAACTGATTAAACATTAGTAACTACTGACCTTACGAGGCCTGCTGAATGTTAGTACCTTGTGAGTGAAGACATATATTGCAAATATATTAAAAGGATTGTGCTGTATATATTTATTAAAACAAAAATCACACTAACATTTAAAAGTCGGTAAACAAATAAATACTAGCATGCTTGCAGTGTCCAAATTTTAAATGTGTGTGTGCTGACATCTCTGCATGATAACGATCCTCCTATAGATATGAGTTTGGCTTTAGTCCCTTGAAACTGAGGCCTCATGTCCTCTGGGCTGCACTGTCGGACCATCGCGGTGAAACATACTGTCAAATCGAGGTGTCACCTCGCAGCGGATGAGTAGAGTGTCATCTTTAATAAAGGCTCTTTGACTCAGCTGCTGAAGGTGCAGAAAGGTGACATAGCCAAATCCTTTAGGGTTGCGCTGGATGGTGGGCTTCTGGAAGGCTTGCAGGTCGGGTTTAGTCTCCATCACCTCCATGTGGTGCTGACCCTCGGGGCCCTGGTCAAGGATGGCAAGGCGGATGGTGCCCTGGAACGGCCAGGTCAGCAGCCCGTCAAAAGCTCCTTGCATGGTGTGGACAAAGAGAGAGATGAAGTTGGAGCAGCGCGGGGCGTTGGGGGTCTGCAGGTGCAAGCGCAGGCACAGCTTGTAGCCTGGACGGCCTGTGTAGAAGCCGGGGCTGTGCTCAACCACTGGGAGGCCTGCTTCCTGGCTCCGCAGGTGAGCAGAGAAACCTCTGAGGCGCCAAATGAAGATACCGTGACTTTGCTGGGCTTCCAGCTCCTTCACTGTCTCCTCCAGCATTGACACTCTACGCCTGATCTCTGCGAGATGGCCGGCCTGTGGAAGAGACGGGACAATAGTTTCAAATGACAACAGCTTACATGTGTCTGCACAGGAGGCGCAGCGTGAGCAGCAAGTTAGCAGAGCAGCAATAGCAGCTTCAGTGCATCATCTGTCTACAGAGGATGTGTTGCGCAGTACTGAGTGTGGGCCACCTGTGTTTTGGCACTCATAGCCAAAACACAATCACCGTAATTACGCATGTAAAATGGAATAAAATGGACATGAAGCGTAAAAATACGTTTTGGGTTGTCTTTTTACGAGGGTACAGCATGAGTGAAACACGTGAGCCTGCGTAGACAGCTGTATTGATCAAAACAGAAGACCAGCAGGTGACGGATGAGTGAAAATTGTAGCTGAAACGCCTCCCGTGCAGACACACAATTAATATGTCTGTGCTCACACAGGTATCGACAAAACAATGGAACCATCTGGAGAAGAGATGGAGAAATAACTCTTGATATGGAGAACTAGAATTACTGCCTTGCGGTTGTGTGCCTCTGCGAACCAGCAAAGTTGCAGTTACGATTTACATCAAAATATTGATGCTGCTGCAAAGACATACATACAGCCTATGTAACATAATCCACATACATCTTTAACCCCTCAGCACAGAAGATCCATACAACCAGCACGCCAAGATTAGCGTCACCAATTCAGTATCTGACCAGATGTCTCCCTTTCTGTTCCTGAGTCATGGTGTTGAATTATGTCCAAAGTCTTGTTTTTAATCTAATTTTCTATTCTTTAGCTCTTTAATGGTGTTCTAGTGTTTCTTTTGCACTTTGTCTCCTTGCTTTTGATGTTTATGTAAAGCACTTTGAATTGCCTTGTTGCCAAAATGTGCTATATATATATATATTGCGAAAAACATGTCTCAAAATGTCACAGTGACCTTTGACCACCAAAATCTAGTAAGTTCCTCCAGGAGTCCAACGAGACGTTTGTGCCAAATGTCTTGACATTTGTCACGAGAGTGAGGCGGGTGCAAGTTCACTGTGACCTTGACCTTCAAAATCTAATCAGTACATCCTTGTGTCCAAGTGGACATTTGTGCCATATTGGAAGAATTCCCTATATGCTTGAGATACTACATTTTCAAGAATGAGACGGATGCAAAGTCTCAGTTACCTTGACCTTTGACCACCAAAATCTGATCAGTTCATCCTTAAATCCAACTGGATGACAGGGGCATGTAGTCAAGTGAGACGCATCACAAACTGATTCTGTGATTACAGATAAAAACTAGATGCACAAAGTTCTACTCAAGGACATCCATTACCTGTGTCTCTTTTAAGATGATAAGCTCACGCAGCTGGTGATCCTGCTTCACTAATCGTCCATCCATCTCCCTGAGCCTCTGCATCTCCTCAGTGGGCTGAGACGGGGCAGAGTTGCTGCTGCAGCTTGCAGCTCCTCCTCTGGGTCCGCTACAGGCTGAAACTGATGCTGCAGCTCCTTGATCCTCCGAGGAAACTGAAGGTCCTAGTGCCCACAGGGATTTGGGTGTGGTGCCGTTGAGGCTAAGGCCACGCAGGAACTCAGCCATGTAGCGCATGTGCATCTGCGTGAACTCCTGCATGTGCTGAGCCAAGTTGTGGCGCTGCATCTGCAGGAGACAGCAATTTTTATTTGTGACATCTGGTCTGCAGGGCTGATGGGACTCCTGTAACAAGGCAAGCTCTCAAAGATTGTTCTTTTAAGGTGAGACACCCCTGGTGAAAACATCGTTCATTCATGCAGTGGTCAATTTTTGAGATTTCAGGCTTCAATAACATGTCTTCTTTTAGACTAGTGGAAAGACTCGGTCCAAAATACACATCGAGATGTTTATTTTAGCACAGAATTCTGTTCTGGAAATGTATTTCTTTATTTAAATCTATTTAAACACAACATTTCAGAAAAACTGTAATAAAAAAAAATTGTCGTTTTTCGTCTCGAAAAGTATGACAATTTACGTACATATCTTAAAAGGCTGTTTTCTACAGTACTATGACCCAAAAATCTCAACTTCAACAGCACTTACATACACCAAACTTTCTAGTTTTACTCTTATTCATATTCTGAAAGGTTTTCCAGAGGGGTTTGTTCATAAATCATTCATACCCTGATTTACATAACATTTTATTCCTGAAAACAAGGCAAAAATTCATATTTTATGGCTGTTGACGGTATTGTCTGATTTACAGAATGATCAAAAGAGATATCCAAAATCCTCTCCTTAAAAAAAACCTCTGATATGTTGACAAACTGAAACAAAAATTTTGAACCTGGCTTTATCCGATGTGCAGGTTTTGTTCTGGAAATGTATGCAAATCAGCACATTTTTATTAGAGCATGCTCCATTTCCATTTTCAAACATAAAATTTTAGAGAACTTTTAAGGTTAAAAATAATTGTCTTTACGTTTGTAATCAGCGAGGGAAGTTTCATGTGTCTCAAGTGGTATCGATTCCTTAAAAGTTGACCCTATTCATCTGAGGTGTCTCCCCTTAACAGTGTGTAGTAGATTTGAATTTGATCACCTACCCTTTCCTTACATCCGAAGGTGCTAAAGTTACAGGCAATGGGTGCTTTTGGGCAATCTGTATCACAGTGAGACTCCATCTGAAACAAAGACATCATCAGTTTAGCTTCCTTTATTTACCCTTTTATCCTTTATCAAGTCAATCAAACACGTTGGTTATTAATATATAATTGTGCAACTGTCTTAGAAATAACTAATTTATTTTCTCATACAGAACAACACTTAAACGTCATCAGTTGCACTTGCTACTGCAGAAGTGGTGGAACTGTGACATGTGCTGTGACCGGGTGTGGAATGGTTCCCCATTATTCAAACAAAAGAGAAGTTCTTGTTGGCAGAAGCTAACTTAAATGATGACGAAATCACATCTATAAAAAAAAAAACATTTTCTATTGCAGACATTGTGAAACTCACCTGGTCTCTGATGAGATCCATCTCACAGTACTGGCACTTCACACTGGCAAAGGGACACTGCTGCTCATGAAGCTGAAGGAGCAACCAAACCAGAGTGTGAGAAGACTAAATCCTCACTGATACACAATGCAGCTGTTTGATGCTCCTATGAGAACTATTCTGGGAAAAAAGCAAGAGAAGCAATGACACAAGTGAGTCTACCTTACCTCTCTCTCCTCATAAACAAAGCTTGTCACACAGTCTGGACATGACACAGGTCTCCGTTGGCACTCGACAGTTTTGTGCTCCTCGAGGTGGCTCATTCTCACAGACTGCTGACACTGTGGGCAAGGCACCGTGGCAAACTGACACTGTGCCAAGTGATTCTGGGAGGAAAATAAGACATTGAAACAATGTGCTTAATGTTTTTTTTTTCTGTAGTCGGACAGCAGTGGTTCACATATTACAATTTCACCGTCCACGGCAGAGAAAGATGTTGTTCTTAACTTGGCGCCCGACACATGTTTTACATGCCAAAACAAGGACACATAGTGTGAGGAAATGTTGGAACAGGAAGAGTCTGTGCTGACTATGGTGCTGTTGACAGGGGAACAGGCAAGCTGAGCTGCCAGTATCTTACTTGTTTTCTTACAGTTTTTTTACTACCTTATTTTATTGTTGAGGCAGTTCATTCTGTTAAATGGACCGTTCATCCCCAAAATCAAATATTTTCCCTCTTACCCAGAGAGCTGATAATCAGTCTAAATTGTTTTAATGTGAGCTGCCAAGTGCTGGAGATATCGGCCGAAGAGACGTCTGCCTCCTTTCAGTTATAAGAGAACTAGATAGCACTCGCCTTGTGGTGCTCAAAGCAGCAAAAAAGGATTTGGAAAAACTCAACAGCAATGTCTCTTTCCAGAAATCATGACTTGGTAACTAAAGATAATCCAATGTTATTTTAAATTCTGCATTTTCATCTTAAATGTCTCGTTTCTGAGTTGTAAGTTGAGCTGCATTCGAAAGCAGAGATGCTTGTCACTTAAAATCCTCACCTCTAAATGTCGGAGCTCCATTTTCTCAGCACAGCCAAAGTTTGGACAGCGGACAGTTAGCGAGAGTATCTCCCGTTTGGCAAAGTTATCAGGAAACAACTGGTCTTCTGACAGCCTTTCATTGTCCACAGGGCACCTCTGTCCTGTATCACTGTTTTGCACGAGGGAAGAACAGTAATAATTTAGGCAGTGCATTGAGAAAATCAGGCTCTGTAAGGGGCTTTACATTTCTGCAGGACAGCCAGTGTCAGTAAAAATGTTGCATCATTTAGACTCTGTACCTGGAGCACATTTATTTTTAAAGAGCTACACAACAGCATACATACCGAATTGATTTCTCAATGCAGTTCTTGCAGAAACGGTGACCACAGGGTGTTTGGATGGCATTCCTCAAAGCCATAAGGCAGATAGGGCACTCGTATTTACTCTCTAGGGGTGGGTCAAAATCCACATCATAGCCTTGAAGGGGGGCAGGGGCCTGAAGACTAGAGGAGGTGCTGCTCATGAAGGTGCCGGGGCTCTCTGACGGGCTGAGAAGGGATTCTTTTTCCAGCATTGCCAAAGCACAGCCGGACAGCTCTCCACCAACAGCTCCTTCATAGCTGTCCTCCTCCAAACTCCCTTTATTACTGTCAAAGCAAGCCATCTGTAGAGGGTGGGACAGAAATGAGCAATCAAAGGGTGAATGTGGCAAAAGAAATAAAGCATTATATTGAATGTAGCCTACATATTCCTTTTTTCGCCAAGATGGCATCAGCAGTTATTTCCTCTCTTAAAGTGAGAGGTCAATACTTCATACTTCCTTTGCTGAAATTAACACCATAGGCTCAAAAAAAAAAAAAAAAGAGACACAGGATTCTAAAAGACGAATCGCACCTAGCTTGCCACCTTTTTAGAAACAGCTTCATCCCCCAAGCCATCAGACTTTTGAACTCCCTAAGATGATTACCCTCTTACACACCACTAACTTACACTGAACTCTGTCAACAACCCCCCACTCACACGCTCACTGATCTCTGGTCTGAGCTTGATGGACTTGTATAAGCTTATGCATATGCACATTTTGTCTATTTATTTATTTTTGTATTTGTCATTTTCACGAGCACTTTTGCTGCTGATGTTTAGTTTTATCCATATTTTATTCAGAGAGTCAATGCAACAAAATCTTGTCCTTATGTGTACTGTTGATGGAGTGGATTTGAATGACAATAAAGTCTATCTATCTATCTTTTTAACTTCCTCCCATCAACTAAATTTATTTTCAAGTTCCTACCATTTTTTAAAAGACAAAAAAAAAGAAATAACTGCGAGAAAAATATTAGACCTTGGACAGCCAGTGGTGTTATCATTCTCTACCATAATATACTGTAGTGGCACACAATAGTACACATCATAGTTGGTTTGAGGGCTGCAACTAACTAGGATATCCATTACTAAGTAATCAGTTGATTAGTTTATAATAGGTGATAAGAGAAGAAAGAATCTGATCTTTAAATGGTCAGAAAATGTTTTCAGGTTGTTACCACTTGTTTTAAGTCTCAGTGAGGTGACATCGTGGAGTTTCTGTTTTGGTTTTTGTGAGGTCACCAGTGCTAATTCCCAACAATTAAATGGCAATACAGCAAAAACTATACTATATATTCCTTTAACTTGAGATGGACAATATTATTGATACCTCCTATTTATTTATTATCATTTATACCTCCTACTTTATGTTTTTTTGTTTCGCTTTGGGTCTAGAAAAAAATAAAATGCATTATTATCATTATTATTATTATTGTATTAGTAGTAGTAGTAATATATGAAGAAACATACTGAGGATTTAAAGTTTAATACACTAAATAGTATCAACACAATTACAGCTCAGCTATAGAAACACACAGAAACCACATTATATATTACTCACGCTGTAATCCAGTGACTTAAGACTGTAAAATATAAAGTGGAGGTGTTTAAACTGTAATTAAAGTCTCGACAGCTCCACTATATCTTTTACTAGCTTGTCACTGCTGCTGTAAACTCCTGCTAACACTGGGTAAAGATCTAGCTAGCCTATAATGCAAACCAACTTTTAACTAATTAGTTTCCATAATAAGCATGACTCAACGAGCTCCTGACTGAAGTAGCACCCTGGCTTACACTGACAGTACGTCGTAAAGTATTTCATAACAGCTACATTATTGTTTGCATACGATAATTACTGCTGGCAGTGTTGTCACTTGATGCAGTGGTCATGCCCCTGGATGCGGAACTGCAACTTTGAATCAGCTCTGTGCTAAAAAGCGATTAAAAGAAACGATACTGACCGAAACAGCGGGCACAGCAAACACACGTCCTCTTCGGCGACAACAGCATTAAAGTATCATGTCTGTGGAAGCAGATATTAATCTTTTATAACACCCACCTTTGCCTTGAAAACGCCTCGAACTTTTCGTTTCTACACAGTTTCCTGTTTTCTTTTCCCGACGTCATCAGTGATGACCTGTGGAGTTTTTTTTACAGTCTTGGGCGCGGGCGCTGCGGGCGCGAGCGCCGCCGCGTGGCCGGAGGCTGAGCACTGCTGCCACAGAGCAAAATGAGACAGAAAAATGGCGGACCTCAGGAAAATCTGTCCTGAGTCTTTGCCCTGTCGTGTCAACTATTCGCGAAAAACGTCATTTCAGGGGAAGATTTTCATCCTTCTGTGCATTCTTATAGTGGACTCCGGAGGAGCTACGACACACTGGGTTGTCACGGAGGATGGGAAAATTCAACAACAAGTATGACAGTTAACGCTTGCTCATTGACCTGCTAACGTTAGGTGGCTAGCTTGTAAAGCTATATTCGTTAGCATTAACGGTAACGTTTTCGTTATGCGGTTTGTTAACGTAATTTCAGTGGTTAATTTGACCTTATCAAAACGTGTTTGCCGGCTCCGGTAACGTTACATACTACGCAACAATATAACAAAAATATTTTGTTTAGCTAAGTCGGTTAGCTGACAGTAGCTATCTTACCTTAAACCTGACGTTATCGTTAGGTGTTTGAGGTCAAGATGACCAGTATATTACAGGCCTATGTCAACATCCGCGTTGGAAACAGCTCTTTAGTAATGCGAGACATTACGTTAATGTTTGTTGGCAGCTGCTCGTATACAGCTGTCTTCATTTAGACAGGCAGACCGTGTTGATGTTTATGTGACAGCAATATCTCCATCTGAAAGTATGTATCTGAGTTGAACACACTAACGTTACTTCTAATATGACTCATTTAAACTTGAATAAACCGTCATATCCTTAGATTAATCCGCTGGTTGCACTTGCACTTACGTTTACTCTATGCCAGTCCTTACTGCACTGTCCATGTTTTTTGTTTCAGGTTGATTCACCTTTGAATCTGAAACATCCACATGACGTTGTGATCTTCATGAGGCAAGAGACTCGTGTTAACTACCTCAAGAAACTGGAGGTGTGTGTGTTTCCCTTTGGGTTCTCATCCTGTTGATTCTGGTTTATGTCTCCCAACAACAGAGTTCATTGCCTTAAGATAAATTTGTGCAGAAAGGAGATTACAGTTTCTCAACTATGTTGAGAGGAAAGACCATTTTCTTTTATTTGGAATAAGGGCTTTGACGTATATTGATAATATATTCATATTGTGATATGAGACTAGATATCGTCTTAGATTTTGGATACTGTAATATCTTAAGTGTTGTCTTTTCCTGGTTTAAAGGGCTGCATCACAGTAAGGCAGTGGTTCTGAAATGCCGTGGGATTTTGTGATAATCACACATTATTATAGCAATATTCAACTGGGCCTATACAAAAGGTTATGAATACATTTTAATTGACAGTACGTTGTGTGCACCCATTTCCTAATAAAGAGGCAAACTTTAATTTAATTAAAAAACCCGTCATGGGGAACCTATTTGTCACCGCTCGTGCATGGGAATTATAAGCAGTGACACATCAAAAGCCCTAATTGGCAGCCAGTGTGAGGGAAGATAACATTTAAAAGGAGAAAGCAGTGAGTGTGACAATGGATCGTTTTATTGTATGGAGCAAATTACAACAAAGCACAAGTGAAGATGACCTTTATCAAAAATCTCATTGTGTTAATATTTTGTGAAAGCATCAACCATACAATCTCAATATCAAGGTATTTGGTCAGAAATATTGTGATATTTAATTTTCTCCATATCTCCCAGTCGTATTTGGAACACAGGTACTCTCTATAACTACTTCAGTCACTGATAAGCGTTACTTACTCTGTCAACTGTCCGTTTCTTGTACTTACTAGTTCTCATTGGTTATTGTTGTGCAGAAGCAGCTCGTGGCGCAGAAGATTCATATTGAGGAAAATGAGGACAGAGACACAGGGCTGGAGCAGAGACACTACAAAGAGGATGCAGACTGTGTAATGGCTAAGGTACCTCTGGGAGACCTGGACCTGTATGATGGCACTTATATCTCCTTGGAAAGCAAAGACATCAGGTAAACTCTCCTCAATAAAACAAATCATTGCAGACATTCTTGCTATCTCTACAGTGATTAGGACATCATTTAAATTTAGTTTAATGTCTCTCTATGATTATGACGAATGTGTCATCTTAAAGCTATTTTTCTGCTGCCCTCCTATAGCCCTGAAGACTATGTGGATTCCCGGTCAGCCCTGCCCCCAGATCTAGAAAAGCCTGACTGTGCGAAAGCGTTTGATCTACCATATAGTATCCATGCTTTCCAGCATCTCAGGGTGAGTTGAGGCCAAACTTGTTAATTGGTTTGCTCAGAGTGGAACAAGATGAGAATGACTCATAATCAAAAGAACCATCTAAGCTGCTCTCATCACCCAATAAGTATTTTGTTTAAATTGGTATGCTGACTTAAACTTCTGTTTTTGAGCTGGTTTACGCTGTAACTTTGTTTTCAGGTACTCTCCATTCTCAGATTTATGTTGAATTGAAACTCTTTAGTCACGTGTGCTTAACATAACAGTTATTGTTTAAATAAGTTTTCAGTTTTTATTTTTAAGTGTTAGCATCCTGTTTGATGGAGCTGACATTTTCAAGTAGTGGTCTTTTTACAGTTTCAGTGGAAACAATGTAAGAACAGAGACATACAGGAGAGGATAATATACAACCAGAAATGGGCAGATATATGATGATTATCAAAAATGGTCTTGATGGGTGGATCTGAGTGTTTTGCAGATTTTCCCTATTAAACAGTCAGCTAACAGCAAAAACAGTCATATTTCTTAGTTCTTACTTCTGGTACAGGGTTACTGAAGCGTCAGCTAGTCACAAGAGCAAGTTGAGTACGGACAGAGTTCAAGAGCACCAAAGATAAAACAGAAGCTGGCCATTTTCTGACATAGACTGAAGTGTCAGTTTATGAAGACTGAAGTGTGAGTTTCTCAGAAAGGGAAGCCCAGCTAACCTTAACAAATGAAATGCAGTATTGTTTTTGTCTTCAGTAATGTCCCTAAGGGCTTAATTTGAAATACAAACTAATGGCCCAGAGTGGAGGCAGTTTCATGCCAGTAAATTACATCCTGATAATCAAGGACTAAGAAGAAGAAGAGCTCAGAGAAAAGCTGGTTTTGTTTCTGGACAAAAAGCTAAGCTTTTGTTGCAGTTTATTAACAAGGCTGTTTGTATGATATTTAAATGTAGGTCCTTCATTGGGACATTTATATTCTGCAGCCCTTTGAGCAGTAAAGAACGGGGATATGCAAATCACTGTAATCTCATGATCTCAAAACAACATGATTGTATCTTAAATTTGCATTCAAGTTCAGCAGGAGTTTTACAAATGCGGCCCTGGAGTAAAGATTAAAGGGCAGTGGTGTTTTTTTGTGGGCAAGTAACAATAAATTAAGTTGCTATTTTGTTACTGTCAGAGTGGAAAACCCAGATCGCTATGTCACTTTTCATTTAGTCACCCATTTACTGCCTTTACTTGCTTTATCGGGTTAAGAGTCCAGTGGGCGGTCACCAGTTTGTCATAATTATTTGATTACAGTTGCTGAGACATTTATTGTGTGTGCTTTGAGAGTTGATATGCTGTTAACTTAGTTGTAAAACACTTGATAATTGCATTTAGCCATGTTTTCAGGGGTGAGATCATTTGTGCAGTGTGTATTATGCACACAACATAGATGTATCCTTGCCAGAATTCAAAGTAATTGACTCTTCCCTTCTGTCTGTTCCAGGGTGTGCAGGAGAGGGCAAACTTGACCTCCCCGCTGCTTTCAAAGGAGGATCCCATTTTTAGTTCATTGTCTCATAAGCTGGGCCGTAGTGTAGATGAGGTGGGCCATCGCATCCATCAAGGGTTACAGAGGGTAAGGTCTGCCTGTACAACTCAGCTTCTCTAAACTGTATAAATATTCCTTTGTAGATATTGAACAAAAGCAAGAAATGTGTGTAGGTTAGATTAAAAATAAGCCTTTTTTATAGAGATGGTAAAGCATGGAAAATACTTCATTTATCTGCCTCCTTCTCAGTTAGCATCAGAGCTGACACCAGATATTGAAGCAACAGTCATTGCCGGGACAAGCCCAGACCCATTTACAGTACTAGCAATTCAGCCCAAATTAGACATATGACAAAGATCCATTGTTCAATGCAGCAAAACTATGTTGGGAAAAACAAAGATTCCACAGAGATGTTACTGTTAGCAGTTATTCCTTGGAAGTATTAAAAAAATGTGCACTTCTTTATGATTGTGCGTTCCAGAACTCATCATCCTGGGTACTGTACAACATGGCGTCATTTTATTGGCGTATGAAGAACGAGCCTCAAAAGGCGGTGGACTGTGTGGTGCGTGCTCTGCATTTCTCCCCAAGGTACTGTCAGGCTGGTCAGAGGGCCACTGCAATTGTATGTTATTTATTGTATGCTCACAGGTGTTCACATTCTCATACTGTGTGTGTGTGTGTGTTGTACTTGTAGGCAGCACAAGGATGTGGCCCTGGTCAACATGGCCAACATCCTGCACCGCGCCCATTTCTCAGCAGATGCTGCTATTCTCGCCCACGCTGCCCTGGACCTTACCTCAGACCTCTTCACCAGCCACTACACCTTAGGCAACATTTATGCTGTAAGTCAAAGAAAAAGAATTACAGCTCAGTAGACACATGTGTACTTAGACCACAGACTTGGCATGTGGTTAACCATTTAGTGTGGTGTTAACTGTTTTGTTAAAAGGACCACAGCTGTTTCTGCAATTTGTCAGTACACTCTTTTGCAGAAGCTCAGTGCTATGTGCGCCTGTATTTTAGGGCTTCCCCCTGAAAGTTAGAGGGATTGAAATTGTCAGTTGGAGACCCCTCAGTTGACTTGACTCAGTCCAGCAGTCGTTTTTTGGCAGCTTCTGGGGATGTTTTGGTCCCGAGATGTAGCTGCAGAGTGAGTGCTCCTTGCTTTCAAGCTGCTCTTCAGCATAGGCTGCTGCTGACCCAGAGGAAGAGAGGCTTTGCCCCATCAGGCTCTGAGATAACATTATCTTCTGCCTTCTGCTTAGAAATGGTGAATTTACAGCTCACAGCAACTCACTACGATACAGTCTCTGGCTTTTGTTTATCTATTGTTGGCAGAAAATGTTGTTGCACATTGCCGATCTGTCGTTAGCTTGTTTACTGTATTATATGAATGTCTCCGCTGAGTCCCCTTCAAACTCTCAAACTTTATATGGAAAAAAAGGAACAAATAGTCAAATACTCGTATTGAACAGCCAAATCTGATTCGATTTGGCCACCTGTTCTGACCTACCAATGCAAACTTTTAGGTGTTTAGGAGGAAATATATAGCTAATTAAAGCCTACCTAACTAAACTCTAGTTAGCTTGCCTTTCAATCCTTTTCTTTCTGTCCTATGTTTGCTACAGCAGGTCACAGGAGGGTTATGTGTACCTACAGTGCTGGCAAACATACTGATAAAAACTTTTGCTAACTAACCATCTGTAGTTGAGTTTCAGGGTTCCCATAACAAAAATGAGACAAAAATTAGCTGTCAGCAGTCTTACTGGTTAATGTAGATAAGAGATACTATCTTCTGAATGTAAAGGTACAGCGTTTATACAATAAATAACAATCTGTTTATATCTGTATAAGGACTTAATTGAATCATCTGCGTCTTACTGGACTCACGCTGCAATTTGAGTCCCCAAAGCTTTTCACCAGCATGTGGTTCTTTATACATGCACTGATTTTCGTCTGTTTAGTTCTTTTACTTTTATTTCAGTGTGATTGGTACATGGAACAAATCACTGTTTGACCTCTGCTGTATCCACGGTCTGTTTGTCTCCTCTTGTATCGCTGTCTGACCAGATGCTTGGGGAATACAACCACTCAGTGCTGTGTTACGAGCAGGCACTGCAGGCCCAGCCAGGCTTCGAGCAGGCCCTGAGGAGAAAACACGCTGTGCTCTGTCAGCAAAAACTGGAGCAACGCCTGGAAGCGCAGCACAGGTAGACAAGCACTCATACATACACACTCTTAAGTACTTTGGTTGGGTAAGATAATCACTCTCACCATATCTAGACATTTTCAAACTTGTCCCATGGTGCGCAACTGCGACACAAAAATTATAACAAACTTTCAGCTTACCAGTATGTTACAGGTTTGATCTTGGGTAGGGTTATCTGAGAGGCTTTTCCCCTGCTTTATTTTCACTGGAAAGTTTAAATGTTCCATAAAAATGACTGGTAGAACTTAATTTGTACAAGTATTCCTTACAAATGGGCTCTCAAGCTGTTAAGCATTTTAGAGTACCTGGGACTGTCCACCATATTTCTGTTTCAACAAACATTTGTTGGTATAAAAGTTCCTGAAAATGTATCATGTATGTATCAGTATAGGGATTTTTTTAATTGATAATTGTAAAACCAAAACACTTTTCCCTGTAGGGAAATTTTCCATGTGGTTAGACCTCTCCATGTGGCAGTCAGAGTATGTAAGTAAAAGAAAAGTCCCTGGAGCTGACAAAGAGCCAGTGTGGATTTTGTGTGGATACCAAGGCTTTAAGTTACCATAGGTCTTGTGGTTGTAGTACGATCATGTGGTATGCTTTGTTTCCCATCCTGTATTTCCCTTCCTCATTTTACTATATATTTTTAGATCCCTGCAACGGACACTGAATGAACTGAAGGAGTACCAGAAGCAGCATGACCACTACCTCCGCCAGCAGGAGGCACTGGACAAACACAAGCTGCTGCAGGAGGAGCAGATCCTGCGCAACATTATCCATGAGACCCAGATGGCTAAGGAAGCCCAACTTGGTAAGATGCCATGCACATAGAACTGAGGACACTTAAAACAAGTTGAGAGATGAGACAGGTGTTCTGCTGTAAAGTGATATGTGTCAGTTTTGAGAAAGGTAAAGCTTTACCAGAACAGAAGTATCAAAGCTGTAGAGTCGAGATCAGTGTGATTGTTTGGAACTCATGAGAGGCAAAAGTAAGCAAGCTTTGTGTGTGAGTTGTTTGAAAAGATGTCACATTAATCTAGCTCTGGGTTTGGCAGTTCAGAGCAGCACCTGAGCACTGTGTTTTATACGTCCTCCAGGGAACCATCAGATGTGTCGGCTGGGTCAGCAGCAGCGCAGCCTCTACTGCCCCTTTGACCTGCCTGTGCGTTATCATCGTGGCGATCTGTTTGAGCATGTCCACTATGTCCAAGTGAGTCTTTGGAATATTATGACATACTTGGTGATTATTGTATAGTTTTTTTCCTGCATAAAGAATTTTAAGGGAAGCCACACTAAACAAATTCCATGTCATTATGGAAAGGCCCTGTCTTTAGTTTTTGTGGATATTATTGCAACCAGGGGAACATTACACGTGATAAATATTCCTTCAGTTTCTGTCTCTCAGTTCTTGTTTCTGTCTTTCTCTACAGTTTGGGGAGGAGGTATCGGTGGCATCCAGCGTAGCACTTGTGTCAGAGCGTAACTCAAACCAGACAGCAGACAGCCCCCAGCTCCATCCCTCTGTGTCTGGAGACCAGGACCCTGCTGCTGCCCTCTGGGGCAGCCATCAGGATTACACACAGGCAAGACAGTGAACTACATTTGATTGATTAAATTTACTGCAGAGTACGCCATCAAATTAAAACCAAAAGGAAATATGATACATCTGCAATGCTAATGCACAGTTAGCAGAATTCAGAGGCCTCACTGGACTTGCCAAAGAAAGTTACTGCTACTGTAGAAAAGAAATTCTGGATCACATTTTGTCCTACATAGTAAAAAATAGTCAAAAAATAGTTGGGAAAAAGTTTGCGGTTTAAGTGACTCATTGCAATCTAAATGTTACTTGAGGGACTGATTAATAGGGTTGGGTACTGAACTCAGTACTTTTAAGGGTACCAACTGAATTCCATCGGACTTACCAAGTACCAATTCACGTTATATCAGTCAGTGCCAGATTTGGGTACATGAGAGTGCATCTGAGTGAGAGAGAGGCTACATCAACCCTGAAGTCTGTTAAATCACAGAGTCAGTGTAAGGGTGGGCCGAAAGCAGTTGCAAGTGTGATTACACTTTTCAGAACTCGATGCAAAGAACACTCGCTGCAGTATTTGTAATGCGAAATGAAAAGCTGACTTGGGCAACTCAGCCTGATTCTAGGCCGCAAGTGTGTCAGGTAAATTTTTTTTACTTGCACGTCCCATGCAATAGATACACCCTCATTTTAATCTACGCAGCTGTCTGTACCTGCCTTCAGGCTCACGTCTCGGCCACGTCTCACTGGTGTAACCATGACCATAAACATTTAGGCTTCAGGTCTATTTTTTTGACAGTACAGGCGCAAACGCAAGGTCAATCCTGAATAAAACTTAACTACAATTAACTGCTTCTTCAGACACACAATAGCTTTTTCACACTCCTCCCTGGTGCCAGACTGATAGGCTGGAGGTTGTAGGAGCAGGTTTGGAAGGGGAGAAGGAGGGAGGGGTATTATTTTGTGTGGGGTATAAAATGATCTAAATAATTAACATTCGTTCATTCATTCATTTTCTGTAACCGCTTATCCTGTTGGGGGGGGGGGGCCACGCGCTCAGTTTGGTAGTTTGGCAGACTGAGGTGCGCTGAGATGGGTGTGGCGGCACAGCAGGGGGAGGTGTTGACAGATCCAGCTTGGCGCAGTGACAGTTTTGTGCCAAAAAGCTTCGCCAAAGGTGCGCTAAAAGCTCACTAGCTGAAACCAGGTCTACTGTCAGCGCAGGTGGAGCACAGCCGGTGTAAGCCGAAGTTTGGCTGACCGGCGGACAGTGCGCACGTGTCACCAAAACCTCACAGGCAGGTTTCCAGAATATCAGGCACATTAACAATGCAATAAATACCCAAAAACCACTATTCAATGCAACTATCTGCAATCAGCACATAAATGTATCTCTATATCGACTGTCCCGTCACATCTGATTCAGATCAAAGGTGATTGGCACCGTTTGGCACGCGTAATGGAAACCCAACCTGATTTGATTAGCACAGCTGCAAACTAATGAGTTCACATCCCTCTCAGCCAGCCACAAACAGCCACAGCATCAGATAGGGAGTATATATTCAGCATCTGTCATCTTAGAAAAGTCAAAAGAAAAGAAACAGAGTGAGACTGTGAGAGAGAAAGAGAGAGCGCACGCGCGCCAGAGAGAAACGCAACATTGATTTACAATTGTGGTGACCTCCTCCCAGGCTACCTTTGCATCACCAGCCCTTGGAGGTCTGCTCGCAGTTCCGTATATTCAGAAACTGCGAGCTTGGACCTCCCGGACCAAAACATCAGTTTCCTCCTGGGAGAAGTTTGGCGAATTTTATCTACCATTATCTGTTTGAATATTAACAGTACCCAGCCCTACTGATTAATAGTCTGTTTATTTTTTGTGTGATTATTTACAGACATAAATTTCAGTGTGATAACATGAATACAATTGAACCATGCAGTTGTTTTGGAGAATGAGAGCAAACTGTGTTTTTCCTTAAGGACATACAGAGGATGTTGTGGCCTCAGAGGACTGACTGTGCACACGAGTACCCAAGTGTCCCCCCTGCTCACCTGCTGCCAACCTACTACCTTCCACCTGAAACACAGGGCCTCAGGTCAGTACACATTCCTTGATGGGGGGGTATTTTGTGGGTACATCGTAGCAGCATTGCTGTGATCCAGTTGAGTTTGAAGTTTCTCAGAATGGTCTTCAATACTGCAGCAGACACAAAGCAACGAATACTGATTTAAAGCCAAGAGACAGAAGAGTCAGCTTGTGTCTCCAGAGTTTTACATCAAAACATACCACATAAAAATGACTTGCGAGTGAAGTATGTCTGATTGTGTGTTTTTAGCTCAGTGGCAACTCTCCTCTATGGGAGCAGCAGTCCTCCTCTGACGGTAGCTCTGCCAAACTGTGATCCCGTCCCCCAACCATATCCAGCCCTCCTGCCTGCCTCACTAGACTGGCCTCTGGAAGAAAAGGAGCTGCCAGATCCCTCGGCCTCCCAGGTATCTGTCTGCCTGTCTGTTTATAAGTGTGTGTGATTTGAATAGGAAAATAGTGGTGATGGATGCAAAACGTGCACTATGTTCACAGAATTACTATCACACCACAACTATCTGTATGTTTATGTTTGTGTTGTCTATGGGATGTGGATCTGTGTAGAAGAGTATCAAATCATTTATATGACTATGTGTGATTACAGATACTGCATTTACGAAGTGGAGGATGGACGCTGGAACAGATTGGATCCAGAATAGCTGAAGCTATGAAAGAAGTAAGAGGGCTCCTCACACACGTTTCTGTCTTAAATGACTGAATGCAAATATACCTTTTTAGCAAGGATGTCCTCATCAAGTATTTTGCCCCCCTGTGGGAGTTATTGAGACTACAAAAACACTCAGTCCTCACATGGTTGTACAGGAGTGTTACACAGTAATGCTTCATGTACTTCCGTAAACGATCTTTGGCGGAGCACAGACACTGGCTTGCAAAGAGCACACAAACCCAACAACAGCCAAGTTTTATTTGAGCCCGCCATCAACTCGCTCACAGAATTAATGTTAATTAGCAAAAGCTGTCATGACCTGCTGCCGGCGACATTTGTCATTTAACCTGTGAAAGAGACGTTCAGCTGGCTAAAACTAAGAAGCTGCTTCCTGAATGTTTTGTTCACTGTTCTGTGCTTATGAGAAAGAGAGAGGAGAGACGACAGATTAGTTTTCATCTGAGCTTACCAGATTTTGCCACCCCAGGTGTCAGCACTTATTCAAACATTGGTGCAATAAGATAATTTTTCACCTTCACACACTAATTTAATATTGCATATGGAGTGAAATTCCTCAACTGTAGATAGCTCGGCTGAAGGGGAGCCACGGTGCAACACTAGCAGGCTGAAGCGGACAGAACATAGAGTTTTGTAAAGAAAGGCTATTGAGCAGCTTTATTTTAGCCATTACTGGTAGGTTAAAATATGACAGGATTTTCCCCGATATCGATTCTTCGGCGCATATCTATCTCTTTGAAAGGCAGTACTCACACACTCAAACCAAAGTTGGCACGTTCAGAAGAATTCATTACATCTCATATGTAAGAATGTCATTATGAATCATTTTAATCCCTCTAAATTGCTCTCAACTGCTGTCGTCTAAACCCATCTTAAGTCTTTCATTTTCAGAGCTAACAGAAGTTTGTTTGTATATATAGGCTACTGTACCCCGCTGGCAGGTCTACAATGAGGCAGCTCTATTCTGGCGGGCCAAAGGCAATGGCAGCCGTGCCCTGCAGTGCCTGCGCCAAGTGTTGAGCTCATCCCCGCCTTCCCACCGCCTCTTGTCCCTCACCAACGCCGCCAACCTGCTGCTACACCATGGCCTGACCACCCACGCACAAACACTGCTGGAGCAGGCATTGGCTCTCAATGCATCAGAGGTAAAGGCTAGCCTGCTGGGTTTTACCCTCATAGAGTTGCACAAAAATGCTCAGTTACATTTACTTTACAGCTTTGGCCACCATATTGGGTTCATATATTTGTTGACAAAAACAAGCAGTCCTTTAAGAAGACACATGCTTCAACTTCATACACAAATTTCACTGGAAGTTTTGATAAAACCTGAGCAATACCATTGTAGTCATCACCCTTTTCTCATGAGAAACAGATTCTTATCCATCAGGTTAGCCAAAAAAAACCTTCCCAATCCTGCCATCACACCACACATGCATGAGATCACATCACAAGTTGGATCTAATAGGTGAAAGGACAAATCAAAAGTTTATTTTAGCCTTTATATGACGTGTCTGGAACAAAGCTTACTTCATCCAAAATCATTACCAGCAATACAAGTTGGCACAGAAGATACTCCACTCTGAAAACTAGCTAAGCAACATTTGAATGCCACATCATGTTCAAACTAAGCACATCTTGTAATGACCACTTACTGTCAGTTTTAAGCACCCTGCAGTATATTGTGCCATGTGGCGAAGTTCTCATCATCTTAAGGTGGTTCCAGGAACATGAATATGAATTTAGTCCTCTTAAGTGGCGTGCTGATTCTCCACATTTTAAGCTAAAAGAGTACCTAAATGTGCAAGATCTGCAAGATGCTATTGAGTCAGCATGGACTAAAATCGATGGGGAACATTTCCAACATCTTGTTAAATAAAGCTATGAAAAAAAAAATAAAAATAAAAACAGGGATGTGTAAAAGTAAAAACAGGTGTCTATACAAAGTATGTTGATGATATACCAATTCAGGAAGCACAGGTAGAATATATGTAAGAACTGGAGGTGGTAAACTAGAGTGGGGAATGCTGATATCTTCATGTCACTCAATTGCCACAAACTGTAAAAGTGTAGTTGCACTTTCTTAAAAGATGCATGTAAATGTGCATGTTTTGTCTTTACCGCTCTGTAGGACGTACCTACACCTGCTGAAGCTGAGTCACTTTTCACACATGCCACCCATCAGCTAATGTTCCCCTGTTTTTGTTTTGCTTTCGCTCCCCTCAGCCCCACACCCTGCTCAGTCTGGTGAGCGTACAGTTGGCCCAGGGCAATGTGACAGGTGCACTGGCCTTGTTCCGCCACATCCTGGTGACGGCCCTTTCCTCCTCGTCTGCCTTCTCATCCTTCGCTGGCTGTGAACAGTGTCGCACCAGCCTACCTTTGCTGCGTTGTCTGCAGTTCTACCCCTTCCTTTACAACCTTTCACACCGACAGCCCTGCTCAGGTACGTTTATCAAACACACATGGAGCTATTTCACTCCCTCTCTGAAGTATAACTTTTTCCTTAGAATTGTACTACTTGTAGTGGTACTCTCCCTGATTTTGTTATAGCAGGCTGTGAACTGTGGCGAAGTGTCAAATCATCAGTATAAATCTGGGATAAGAATTAGGGATTTAGAGACATTATTAGAGAGCTATACCAACTTGAAGAGTATCTTTTAAAGAGAAAACTTTCTTGATTTTTGAAGGCCTAATAATTGCATCGTTAGACTGTGTTTAGGCCGAGCAAGATGTTGAAACATTTGCAGGTTTCTCATCACTGACCTCTATGTACAAACATGCAAGGACAGAGCAATGATAAGCATTATTTATATGGAAGAAATTGTGGTCAGATGTATATCTGAATGTGTGAAACATTTTGAATCAATACATTTGTGAATGTGTAAAAATACTGTAATCAAAATAAATTGAATGTTGAATATATAAACAATATCTCAACAGCTGCAGCCACAGACCAACAGCAAAGAAGGCTCACCTCATGGCTCCCTGATTGGATAGTGAAATGATGTTCCTAATTGGATAAACAAATTATATGTTAGTCTGAGCATCCCGACTGGCTATTCAGGAGGAAGTGTGAAAAGTGGGACAAAAGTATTTGCACTCGTAGTTTTATTTCGGCACTGTAAACCTGGAGTTCATACATTTTTTCACCCACAAACATAAATGTGTAATTGCAAACTTTTTTTTTTTTTTGTTATTTTAAATGGTTGTGCCAATCTTTTTTATGCACTTAAACTTTGGAAAGTATTTGTGCAAATCATTTTTATTTAATTGCAAAATGCTCATGCACAGCTACAGATGGTTACTTTTGGTTTCAAAAATTAGTTTGTCCAAATATTTTTTACACATTCGGAGATTTCAGTATAATCGTACAAAGTGTTCTCACACGCTCAGATATGGTCATACTCAGCTACAGTACTTTTGACCCTATTTTGTGTCCATACATTTTTTTTTTATTATTTTCTTACCTGAGCTTTGGCATAAAGATATATAGATAACAAGTTGATTTAAACAAATCAGTTTACAGTAGCCCATGTTCTGATTGATTTCACAGCTTGTCACTTGTAAACCCATGGTGTTATTTCACTTTTAAATTTGTGTATATTTTATTTAGTCTAAGACATTACTCGATGCAAAATGTTTGTACCACAATGTGTAAATCTGGTGGCATTTATTAAAGGCTGATAAGTCTAAATTATTGTTTCAATTGCCAAAAATCTTTTGTTAAATACATGTCTATGCTAAATTGTCCAGCTCCAGCAACTACCTGTGTCAAGCTGGAAATTAGCCATGGGCTTAAAATGACCTTATGCGCTGTGGGCCCAGACAGGTTCTGCACTTTTTTAATCTTTAACTCTGAAACCCGGCCATGTTGCCCCTAGAAGCTGAACAGTAGCTGTGAGAAACAAGTAGTATGTTGCACTTCTGATGTGAACAGAGACTGCACCTACTTTTTTATTCATATCAGTGGGAGTGAAGAGAAAAGTGCTTTGAAGTGGGAAATTTTGCCACTCAATAATTTAGGCCACAGAAAATAGCTGATGCCAAATTTAGAAGGGTCTATATTTTACTCTCCAAAGCTAAATATTGCTGCCTTAAAGCACGCTGAATGCAGGAGGTCACAAAAGTACTTATAAAACACACACCTACCTCGAGTTAGGGTAAAAGTTTAAATACAAAAATATACACAGACATTCTCATGTACAATTGCTGCAGTTTCTCCAACATGTTTGATCCTGTATTGTCAAACAAATTGTAATAATTTGGGCTCTGTAAACAACATCATACAAAGAGTCTTGCTCAGTTGCTAACTACTGCACTTGAGAAATGGCTCCATAGCCCAATAATATGGCAATATCAATCACTGTAGACAAGCTAACAAACAACAGGAAAACACACCAGTACAACAAAGAGAGCTATACAGGGCTGCAACAATAGCAGCATTCTCACAGCACTGCGGTGTCTGGAGTTATAATGAAGAGCACGCTCTCATTATTACTGTCTTAACAGCCTCATCCCCTTGTTATCTTTGAGTCAACATTTGCTACTTGTAAAAACTGTGTCCAGCCTGAAACAAGTCCTGCTGGGTTCAGTGTTGTACTATAAGAAATAAAAACGTCCCTCATATATAACATGGGTCTTCCATAGCTCTTATATGAAAGTGATATCCAGATCTAATGTCTTCCTGGCAATAACTGTCATTTCCAAGTTTGAAAAAAAAAATCAGAGCTTTGCTAGAGTAAATTGAGACCATGAATGCAGTCATCGGAGTGTAGAGAGAGAGAGAGAGAGAGAGAGAGGCTGAAGAGGGACTGATTTGTTTGTTCCAAAAAAACAAACACAGTTGCTGTGTCTCAAAATATAAAATGCATCACTTTCTGTCAAGGAGAGAACTGTTTCCAGGCAAGAGCTGGTGCAAAAGCTTTCATCATCTGACTTTGGTTTGAACCACGATATCGGTCAGTGACAGAGTAGTAATAGGAGTCATGTTTGTAAAGAAAAAGTTGAAGGTTATTGGGCAAGGCAAATTTATTTATATGGTATATAAACAGCGTAAGGTACATGCATTTTCATTTCATACTCAAAGGCAACCCAAAGTTCTTTTACAGATTAGTTAGGTCAAGTCAAAGTTTATTATAGCCCAATCAAAAAGCATGTCTTAAAGGGCAGTACCAATAATGATTACAATTCAAGTTCAAGTCTTAAATTATTCCTGATGCACATTACTAAAATATCTGCAAGCAGGGTTCCCCCGGGTGCTTGAAGTAAGGAAAAAAATCTAAGAAACAAATAGACGTGGGTCTTTGTAAGTTCTTGAATTTATATATTTTGTGCAAGAATAGAAGTTTATTTTTCTTTTACTTATCGTTAGTAGTTAAGTTACATTCTGCTGTCTGCTGCATGTGTGTCTCCAGCAGTTACGTCACTGTTTCACGCGCCACCTGCCACCACCTACACAGCATGATTGAGAATTGTTTACACTTTCAAGCCTCTCTCTTTTTAATTGTCTCTGAGCTTCTGTAAAGCCTGCTAGTTCTCATTATGAAATTTCTCAGTGTTGTAACAGTAATTAGCCTTGATCCAAGTCTCAAACTATGACATGTTGGATCCTTAAATTTGAGATAATTGCGCCTGGAAAGTCCTCAAAACATCCTTTAATGTAATTATTATGAAGGTGTGGGAACAATGTGAAAGTATACAGTAACAAAAAATGATCATGAATACAGTTTAATTGTCAGCTAATACCTTTTGGCTGCAGATCTACTGTAAGGGTACAGTGTGAATAATAATTGTGCTTCACTGAACTTGTGTTGATCCAGAGGGCGGCGTCTGCATGACTGAGAAGGACCTCGGTATACAGCTGGAGGAATGGGAGGGCAGCGAAGAGAAGCAGGATGCACCAGCCATTGCTGCTATGGAGGACTCCTTGCTCTTTGAAAGTAAGAATATGATTTACAGTGACAATAAGAAACAGTCAGGAAATGTATACTGCATCCAACATGAGCATACAAGATTTTACAGCAATGGCCTTATTTGCTACTTTATAAAGTTCATGTCAAAGATTGCAAGCCTGCTCACTTTTTGATATATGGGCATGTTTTGGTCTGGGACTTGAATGTGCATTACTTATTTAATGATGTCCTGTAATTGTATAATTGCATCTTCTTGAGCTGACTGACAAAATGTCATTGGGAATAAGACCACAACAGTCTCAGTCTGAATTTGCTGCACTGAAAAATATGTTTATCAAACTCCAAATAGTGTTTTTTTTTTCCTGAACAAAATGCTCATGTAGCTCAACACCACGCTAATTTATTCTTTGATTTCTCCTGTTATTCCCCACTTTTCAGAGGTTATCCTGGACAGCAATGGGTCAGGTGAGGCAGGCGGACAGCAGAGGGCATCTCCCTCAGCCTCAGGAACAGCTAAAATGGCCACCCCATTTGGTGGTGGAGGCGTGGAAGGGGAGGAGGAGTGGCAGCTGAAGGAGGACCTAATGGGAGCCTTTGAGGGAGCGCTGGATGTCGGAGGCAAACGAGGGGATCTGCGAGGTATCCGGGTACTAAAGAATGACCGTGTCATGGGTGCCCGTGCCGGTGGTGGGCCATGCTTTGGAAACTGTGAGGATGATGAGGGAGCTGAGTGGGTAAGCGTGCATGGCCATCCTTTTCACAACATAGAATTATGTTTGAGTTCAACATCTGTGAGATCTTAGGGACTGATGTGACTGAAATGTGTGTAGCTGAACTGAATGAGTGTCTTCTGTTCATCAGATAACCTTCCAGGTAAAGCGGGTTAGAAAGGCTAAGGTGGATGGGACAGAGAGTGTTGCCAGCTCTGATGACGGCCAGAATGGAGAGTCGCTGCCTGGAGGACACTCTGTCTTAGAGATAAGTGGGCCAACCATCCCATCGCCTGGCCCCTCAGGTACCACATACACCTGTAATATTTTCTACACCAGCGTGATCACAGAAAGAGCACTGAGGTGCTGGACGTCACCCAACTGAGAGAAATGTTTTGTGAATTTTCGTGTTTTTGGGCAGGCCGCTGGAGGGACTACACAAGTCTTGGCTGGCCAGGGCCAGAGGAGTGCCAGCGGACACGAAGGGTAGACCTCACCACTGTAGCTAGTACCTGGTTGGCAGTTTCTGCCAAGAACATCGAGTAAGACTCTCACTCTCCTAATCATGGTCACATTGTTTGTTGTTGTTTTTCCTCACATAGCTGGAAAAATAATATCTGCAGAGCTTTTAAAATACCTTAAAAATGTGTGGATTGTCTTTAACAAATACCTCAGTAGTTAGAAATAGAAACATAAACAGCAAACCAAAGGAAAAAAGAAAACATTACTGCCTCATTGACGTTCTTGCATCACAGCACATCAACAACCAAAATTCACTAAATACAGTTTTTAGTCTTTCATTTGATTTTCCGTTTTCCGTCTCTTTTTTTTTTCAGCATCACAGAGCACATAGACTTTGCCACTCCACTCCAAGAGCCAGCTGCTGAACCTTTATGCAACGCCAACCTAGCTGCCAGTATGCACACCCTTGACCACCTAACAGGGGTGGCCAATCGTGCCGCTATCCACTACACTGGAGAGAGCCAACTGCGTGAGGTGAGCCGTGGCCGAAGCCACAGATACTCTTTATACTCCTCCTTTACTATACCTTAAGTATAGGAGTATATAACTAAGGAGGTCCACTCACAGTTAGGGCTGAGCACCATTTATATTCAAACCAATACAGGCACCTGGAATGAAGCACTTTAATCTCTCTGTTATAACAAAAATCAAACTTATCCCTACCACCCTGTCAGTCTGTCATTAGGGCATAGCATAAGAACACTCTTGTTCCTGTCTGAAGAAACACCTTCAACTGTTGTAAAATAGTTGTGTTTTATTGGGCATCAATCTCACATCAACAGCTGCATATATTAAAATAAGCATATCTGTTGAGTGAGATGTGTGAGTAAAAAATTTGTGTGACACAGTCTACATACAAGGTGGATCACCCTAACCAACTTTGCATATTGCATTACAAATATCTGTGTCTGTGTCTGTTATGAAAAAGTTAAACCACACTTGCAATGGCTTTCGGCTCGCTATTACCCTGACTGAACTTAAACAAACTGCAGGGAGGATATAGTCTCACTCTCATCCAGATGCGCTACTGAAATTTGGCACTGATTGATTGGATAAAGCTTCATCTAAACTATGGAATTGCAGTTTTAAAATTCCATAATTTTCTTTTTTACCTCTAATTTTCTCACCAGTGTTTTGATTGTGAAACAAATGAATGCAAAGCTGGAAACTTGAAGAATAACTTGAGATGCAGTTCAGCACTGTGTGTCAAGTTTTTCTAGTCATAAATCTATAACAAACATTGCCTGCAAAAAAGTACATAGTTTGTGCCCAAGTCTGTAACATAAAGTGGACATGTCTGTGAAGGGGAGACACATAGGTATCCACAGAACCCATTTCCATTCAGATATCTTGAGGTGAAAGGTCAAGGGACCTCTCTGAAAATGGCCGTGCTGTTTTTCCCTCGCCAAAATTTTGAGTATTATTTAATGCCCTTCCTGAAAAGCTAGCATAAGGTGTTGGTACCACTGTATTCCTTAGGTCTTCTAGTTTCATGTGATACCAGTATCATCATGCTAACTTTAAAAGTCAGCAGCCTATGACCTTTGAAAGACAGGCGTTGGCAAAAATAGCAGCACGCAATTTAATGTGTTATATTTGGGTGCATTAAAGCTAACAGGAGGTTTTGTTTTTGTGCTGGGTACTACAAAAGAACAGCAGGTCCAGCAGGGTATACAGTAGTTAAATTCTGAAACAGCCACAGTTTAACAGCTGAGACATTTATAGGTTGATTTAAAGATCATGCAACAGGTATAGATACTCTAAAGTGGAATAATTATTTTAGTTTATAAAGAAAATATAGCATAGTGTGATTGACAGTGAAAGAGTCAAACCATTATTACATGGTCTGAACAGCCCCACTTCTTAGTTAACAATCTCACATATTTCTCTTCTTGTCCTAACCCCCAGGTTCTGCAGAACCTCGGCAAAGACAAGTTCTCTCCTCAGTCTTTTGAGCAGGTGGGAACACGCATCGCTAAAGTACTGGAGAAGGTAAGAGCTCTCACTTCTCTTAGTCACAGAGAAACTTTTGTGTTGAAATAATCAATGTTTTGACAACTTTAACATCACATGAACATGTTTCATTCCTTTCTACAATACTTAGTTCCCTGCTACACTTAACTACTATTGAAATGCCAATGTTTAACGGAAAGGATCAGATGAGATGACACTTTACATTGTGTGCTATGTAAAAACATTGAATTGCACACACACTTGCTCATTAACCAACTCTTTAAAGCTTTGCTGTCAGTACTACTCAAAATATCTTCAGCGCTCACCAATATTAGCAACGATTTGAACTGTCATGGCTGTGCATAATTTAGCAGTAACACCCAGCCATTGTAACACCCTACTGGAGCTTTAAATTGTACTTTCATCCCCTCCTTAATGTCTGTGTGCAGAATCAGACATCTTGGGTATTATCCAGCATGGCTGCACTGTACTGGAGGGTCAAAGGTCAAGGCAAGAGAGCCATCGACTGCCTGCGACAGGCCCTCAACTACGCTCCCCATCACATGAAGGTAAGTTAGACATCAGCTGTTCCCAGCAATAAACCCACCGGATGCTTACACTAAGTAAATTATTGTTTCTGATATAAAATAATAATAGTCTTTTTTTCCCTCTTTAATGCCGAACCAGGACGTGCCGCTTATCAGCCTGGCCAACATCTTCCAGAACGCTCGGCTATGGGAGGACGCTCTCACAGTCGCCCGTATGGCAGTAGAAATCGCCCCACACTTTGTCGTGAACCACTTTACCCTTGCCAACGTCTATATAGCAATGGTACTGGCTGCAATCAAACTCTGTTACTGTTTGATCATTACGTGTTTGCTTGTCATGACATGATCCACTGCTCAAGCCGGGCTCAGACTACAGGAGTTTTGGGATGATTTATCCCAATTTACCCCTCTTAACAATCGCAGGAGAGATCTGCTCTGGGACCTTGGTCTGTTCTGATGTTCAGCTCAGACTATCTGGTAATGTGATAGGTCTACAGATCCAGTCTGAAACCGCCAACCTGCTGACAGGCTCATCAGGGCTGACCCAATACTATCAGACTTGTTTCATATGTAGGATTTAAATTCTGGCTAATTTTATTTATGATGACATCAGTGCAGCAGCTGACAGTGTTTTCAAGCGAAGGGAAACATTCTAGCCCTTGTGGCCAACATTACCTAGCACATGGATGTTGACTGATATTAAAGTCAGGGTTCCCATGGTCATGAAGTTCCTGGAAAAGTTATGAAATTAGAAAAACTGTTTTCCAGGCGTGGAAATGGTTTGGCATTAACAGTTTTTAATATGTATTATATGTTCTTAAACAGCCCAGAACATGTCTCTGCAAAATTCGTCCCTTGTATTACTGATTTAAATTCTAGTGCTGCGCTGTGTGACTTTTTCCATAAATCAAATATTTGTTTAACGTGAAATAAATGCATACAAACTTGCCATTTTTTTTAAATTCAAACACACGTCAAATTGCGCTGACACCTACAGGATTTTTGGTTTTCTATTCACAGAAAAAGGGGTGCAGACTTGACGTTTTGCTAAGTCCCCATATCTGCTGGTCTGGTATATTGGCATATGCACCTAGTTGGTTGGGGGAATGTCTGATGAGTAAGTAAAGTTAGCAAGCGCTAGCAGTTTGCTTATCCACCTGGGAAGAGTGTGGGGCGGCTGTAGATCAGGAGGTAGAGCTGGTCTTCCACCAATCGGAATATCGTTGGCTCAATCCCCAGCTCCTCCAGTCAGTCTCTGGCCGTTCATCGGTGTGTGAGAGCGCGTGAATGGTCACCAAGCAGCAGGCGGCACCATGCCACTGTGAATGTGACTCGTAGTGTAAAAGCACTCTTATTGGTCATGGCTGTATTGCTACATAGGCCAACCTGTTTTAAACTACTTAGATAATGTTACTGAAATGGGTTAAAATATTATGGGAAAGTTATGGAGAAGTTTTAAAATTCATTTGGTAAAAATGTGTGTGAACCTTGTAAAGCTGAAAGTTAAAATCTCACCTCCAGTTCACTCTGAAGAATTGACAACCCATGTTGGCAGCGTCTTCCCAACCATTCTCTCATCCAGACTGATGTAGCTTTCTGCTTTTGGTTTTCCAAGTGCAAAGCATTTACATTACAGGAAGTTGTGGCAACAGGTTGTTTTGTATAAATCTGCTTCCCCATGAGATCACATGAGGTGGTGCGTTCTTGTTCCCTCTGGCACTATAATCTTAATAATATCCTGTAGTGTGTGATGCATGGATGTTTTCAAATCTCATAGTGTGTGCATGTTTGAGATTAGAGAGAAAAATGTCTCTCAAGTTACTCCTTATGTGTGTGATGTGGCCTGATTTCAAAACCAGTTAGGGTTTGAAACTTCCTGTAGTCTGAACCTGCCTTCAGCACCTCAAGTTTAACCACTCCATCAACTGAAAGTCAAGGCATTTAGAAAGCAGAAATGGAAGTCGTGTCCTTGTGGTGACATGGTTGTTGTTTTTCTTGATGACAGGAGGAGTTTGAGAAAGCAATGCGCTGGTACGAGTCTACTTTGAAGCTGCAGCCAGAGTTCGCCCCCGCCAAAGACCGTCTGAGAACCATCCAGTGTTACCTGCTCACCAAGAGGGAACGCCGTCAGCCCTAAACCACTGAACCAGTTTGACCCTAGGAGTTACCCCAACAGACATGCACACAGCAGATAAACACTCAGACACATACACACACTCATCTGAAGACCTCAGATAAGTAGCACAAAATAACAGTGTAAAAAACTTTCATGTGGTTAAAGGTGAGGCATCAAGATCCATATCCAGTAGAATCTGGGTTCTAACCCAAAGAATTAGGTCTGAAACGTCACAGAGTACAACTGTAGATAATTTTGCCCCACAACTTATGTGTCAAACGCAGGACCTCTTGTTATCTAACAATCAAGAAGTTATGATTGTCAGACTTTTTTTTTTTTTTTTTTTTTAGGTTTGCTTAACTTGCAAAAATGAAAGGGGATAAAAATTGAATAAGGTTTGCAAATTCCAGTTACTTCTTCTGCAATATTCAGATTTTTCTTTGTGCTAATTGGAAGAAAAGCTCGCATTTCAGCATTCTGCTATGAGGTGGTGGCATCGAGGAGGTTCTCAGAGATAATAACATACCACGGCCAGGAGATGGCGCCATGTTTTAATGTAACTTAATTGGAAATTTTAAATGACAAGGATGTTTTACAGTATTTGCTTAAGTCTTCTTTCTGAGATGGTGAGAAATGTGCCTCTCAACTCAGAGGTCAAAGGAGTTTGACGACAATATATGCCCTCACTATTTCTGCTTCTTAAAATGGATGGGAATTCTCAGTTTTTGCACTTTTTCTATATCATTCCTATTTATATGGGACCTACAAACTGTTTGATTTTGCTCCAAGGTAATTTAAATACAAAAGAGAGAAACTGAAATATGCTATTACATTTGCTTCTTAACTTATGGAAATCATAAGGCAGAAAAAGGATTTGCCATTGACCATCTATAAAAAAAAAACTCAAGTGGAATCTGTATTAAATGTACAGTATTAAAGGCATTGTGTGGATTTCATTAGTTCATTTCTCTGCGTCGGTTATTTGTCTCTCTGGGAAATAAAATGTCAAGTCAAATTTATTTCTGTAGCACCTTTAAGACAACATAAGCTGACCAAATGCATATACCAGGCAGAGACCATAAAATCCATAAGTAATGCAAGAACTTTTGTTTTAAGCTTGGTGATCTAAGTACATTAAAGAACAAAGTAAAGAAGTGCTCCTTGAGCTGGGCTGTAAACGACTCAGTAGAGGGGATGGATCCGGTGTGGTGGGGTAGTTTGTTCCACAGATGGGGTCGCGTTTGCTCCTGAGCTTTTGCAGAGCCTGAAGGATGACGAGAAGTGACAGGTCAGAAAACCTGACTAACCTGGGAAGGGTGTAGGGCATTAAAAGGTCAGATAATTCAGAGGGAGCTAATCTGTGAAATGCTTTACAGGCAAATGGTAAAGTCTTAAAATTAACTATCAAACGAGTATGGGAGAAATACAACCGTGTTTACAGGAACCTTGCAGCAGTGTTCTGCACATACTGCAGTCTTGAGAGTAAAGACTGACTCTCAGTAGTCAAGGTGAGCTGTAATAAAAGCATGGATTACTTATTTTAAAATCTTGGAATGATAAAAAACAAAGTGTTTGTATTCCTTGAAGCTTGAATTAAACTGTAGAGGTTGTAGCATTTCATCATTATCACTACAGCCACATTAAATGAGTCCTTGGTTGAAAACTGCTTCATAAACGTGACTGTGACCTTTTTTTAAGTTTCCAAACTGGCCTCGTGGTGGCACTGTTTGCCTTTTTTAGGCACAATCCTTTTATCAACTCCTACAATCTCTCCCTTGCTGTGCGATCGTTCAAAGTGTGTTCTATATCTGGGTTTAAGTCAATTTTATGATCAGAAACAAAAAGCAATCCACACTGACAAATTGTAAATTCTAAGGAGGGCTGTAAGAACTGATTAATGATTCAGACAGCCAAAAGTGTAGCTCAGTTATCACAGCCCAAACATTCAAGTCAAGATTTGTAAGTCAAAGTGAGACTTTTTTTCCCCTGTTAAAGGGTTTTTTGGGTGAATTTTTCCCCTAATCCGTTGTGAGGGTCTAAGGACAGAGGGACATCGTATGCTGTAAAGCCCTCTGAGACAAATTATGGTTTGTGATGTTGGGCTTTAAAAATAAAATTGAATTGCACTATAGTTTTGACATCTTCTAATAGTTTTAATGATTACCAGAAATTGACCTAGTTATGATGGTAAAATCATTTTACTGTATAACACAGTAACATCAGGTCACACTCCGGGTTGTTAAAATCTTACAACAGTCAAATTTGAATTTGTGCTCTTCCAGTGTCACACAATTTACAACTTTGGCCTTTCTAGATCAATTTGGAATTGAAGAGCCTATTCAGTCCACTGATTTTTTTTTTTTTTTTTTAATTTTTAAGTCAATACGTTTTCTACATTGCACCAATCTTCAACCTCTATACACAACAGTAATGAATCGACCTTTAGCCAGCTGACTTTGAACTTTGTGTAGAAGCAGCCAAGGAACTACACTCTACTCAATATTACGGGTCTTCGGTGGAGAGCTTCAAATACCTTGGTGTCCACATCACTGAGGGCCTGACCTGAGCGTTGCATTTGGACTCAGTGTTGAGAGAAGCAAGGCAGAGCCTGTTTTACCTTCGTCACCTGAGGAAATTCCAGGTATCCCCCCAAATACTAAGGAATTTCAACTGCACCATCCAAAGCATCCTGACGGGTAACATCACTGCCTGGTATGGAAACGGCCCCAAAAAGGACCACAAGGCCCTGCGAAGAGGGGTTCATCCAGCTGAACACACTACAGGTGCTGCTCTACCCTCTATAAAGGATGCCTACACCAGACACTGCAACAATAAGGCCAGGAGATTCAGAAAAGATCCCTGCCAGGAGATAACTGCCTTTCACCCTGCTGAGGTCGGGAAGAACGTACCAGTTATACCAGACATCAATATTTTTGACAGCACTTGTACTTAGTAATCCGTCCATCCATCCACCCATTTTCATCCACTTATCCGGAGCCAGGTTGCGGGGGCAGCAGGCCAAGCAAAGCACCCCAGATGTCCCTCTCCCCAGCAACACTTTCCAGCTCCTCCTGAAGGACCCCAAGGCGTTCCCAGGACAGATGAGATATGTAATCCCTCCAGTGTGTCCTGGATCTACCCCGGGGCCTCCTACAGTGGGACGTGCCCGTAACACCTACAACAGGAGGCGCCCAGGAGGCATCCTGATCAGGTGTTAAACCACCTCAACTGACCCCTTTCGACGTGAAGGAGCAGCGGCTCTACTCCGAGCTCTCTCTGGATGTAGTAGCTCCTCACCCTATCTCTAAGGCTGAGCCCAGACACCCCACAGAGGAAACTCATTTCAGCAGCTTGTATCCATGTTCTCATTCTTTCAGTCACTACCCAGATCTCATGACCATAGGTGAAGGTTGGGACGTAGATGGACCAATAAATCGAAAGCTTCGCCTTCTGGCTCAGCTCCCTCTTCACCACGACGGTCCGGCAGTGCCCATCTCTGCAGAAGCTGCTCAAACCGCCAATCCATCTCACGCTCCATTCTACCCTGACTCATGAACAAGACCCCGAGATACGTGAACGTCCTCACTTGAGGCAGTAACTCTCTCTCAATCGGGAGGGGGCAATGCACCTGTGTTAAGGCATTTCTGAAGGCAAAATGGGTCCAACCCGGTACCAGCAAGGTGTACCTAATAAAGTGGCAGGTGAGTGTATGTATGTGTGCATATGTACACTTCAGACTTATGCACTTAGACACACACAAGAAAAACAAAACAAGAGAATAATACATAAAGTACAAATACAAAAAGAGTTTTAAAAAGGTGCTCCCCTGGATGACTGTCAGACCTGATGATACAGAACCACATTCCAGTAGCTTCTGTTCATTATTTGTTGAACTGTGTCACTACACTTGTCTGTCAGAAGGCATGACTTTTGAAGCCAGGTTCTTGTTATCTGTTATCATTAATCACTGTAATACACAGTATCTTTAACAAGTATTTATCATTTTCATTGCATATTCTTTCTGTCATTTAGCCCAACAGCACAAAGTCTGCATTCAATTCATAATAGTGTTCATTTCCTTCTGTATATGATTCCAAAACAATTTTAATGATCGACAAAACCAAAACGTGACCAAAGTGATGCATGTTGTGTTGATAGACACAGCAACATTTGTTAAAATAAGTATTAAAAGCAGAACAGATTTAAACACTGCAGGTTGCACTGCAGTGGAGCTTACAAGCAATGAGTGAACAATACTAAAGCAGTCCAGCAACTGTGATGACAGGTTCTTAAAATTGATAAAAAAAAAAAAATAAATAAAAAATAGACTAAATGATTGAAGATCTACTCCCTTATCCAGTGGTTCCCAACTGGTGGGTCAGGGTCCATTCTGAATGAACCGCATGTGACTCACAAACATGTCAAGTTTGTAAATAACATACAGTGAATTCATGGCACAGAGTTTTCATTTTGAAGTGTCGTTATCTGCTGCAGAGTGAGGGAATAACGGACAGAGACAGCAAACTAGCTCGACAACATGGCCAAATGAAAGTATGACACTGAATGTATTAAACTGTGTGGACCTTGAACTACTGACTAAGGTGAAATCTGGACCCCGTGGCTGGACCAGTTGGGAATCACTGACATAATCTATACTGTATTTGGGAAAACTTTGACTTGAAGGTGTGAAATTCTCGTTTGGGCCAATTGTGTTGAGTCACAACAGATGAGCTCTCTAGAAGACGAGATAAGTGTCTGATTTACAGGTTCAAAATAGATTTCATGTTGTTTACTAAAGGCCAAACAGTTGGGGCCAAACATTTTGTCACATTTTGCTGTCAAAGTTTTGACGTAGCAGCGATACAATCATATATTGAAGTTTCCAGTCTTAACATCCGGCTATTTTCTGACCTTAAGAACATGAAACACTGTTGACATGTTCACAGGGCACACTAGAAAGATCCCTTAGATCGTCAAATAAAAGTGTTCTCACTGTACCTAAAACCAACTCTCAATAAGCTCATGGTGCTTTTAGGAATTCTCTTCCACATGAACTACGGTCTGCTACACCAGTGTTCTCTTTTAAAAGCAAACTTAAAACATATCTTTTTTTCACAAGCCTTACGTCAGGTTCTAATGTGTATTTTTATTTGCTTTAGGAATTAGTATTATTATTGTTATTAACTCCCCTTTTTTAAGAAGAATCACACTACCCTCTTTTGTTTTAAGCACATTTAGTTTACGCTTGTCATATGACATGTGCTATGTAAATAAAATTGACTCAACCTGATTGACTCACAAATTTAGATCTGCTTGTTTTCAACCTCCAGTTTGAAATAACCAGATATTTGCCATCTGTAATTGTAGTCGAAAGCAAACTAATGTTAACTAGAAACTCATGAAGCTTCGTTTGACAACCATGACCCTGTTTTTTAACACTTTACAAAACAAAATTCCTGAGGATGTGTAAAGCAATAAATATGTGAGACATGAATGAAACCCTGGCAGATCAAAGCTGTTTATTTGAACGTTATGTTGCTGATGCAGCACGGAGCATCTTTGAACAAAGACCAAACAGTGCGTCCACAAAAAAAAAAGTGCATCCGAATAGTATCCTTGTGAAACAGCACTTTTTTTCCCTTTAAATTGCAATACCTAAAAATGGCACAAGCACAGTGCAGCCTGCTATTTTTAGAATCCTGTAAAGGAACAAGATGGTTGCAGAGGAGCTGAAGTGTATGCACAGACTCCCATAAATACAAGCACAACACATGAGAGGGCAAATTTGCAGCTACACATTTCCCGCTTTCACATTCGGCATCGCTGAGGACAAAACGGGCTGCTGCATTGCTAATGGACATTATTTATTGTTAGCCCCCTTGGTCTATTCCTGTGCAGCTGAACCCACTCCCTGCTCTGTTTTGGAATGTTTCTCAATGAATAATTGACTGGAGTGGTATTTTTGACCAGCAATGTCTTGGGTGCAGTGTATAAATAGCTCATGTGCAGCAAAGCGTGCATGGATTTGTCAGGGGCGTTAGGCCTGGGAGTAGGAGCCCTGTTATGTAATAGGCATGTGAGTTGGCACACCATAGAGACACTGCATTGAATGGGTGTGTGTGTGTGATGCTCTGTACCCATTGAGTGTTTTCAGAGTGATAGTATACTCACTGGGAGTCCTTTGTTAAGTCTGCTGCAGCTGAGGCAGCTCATTTTATGATTGCATTAGTATCACAAGCTTACATTTAAATAATGCACTTTGTTTAATACATATATACATATATAGATTAGGAGTTAAGTATGCTCATCCATGTTTAATATTGATTGAATAAACATTTATTTGCGGAACAAGTATCATATAGTTCAGCTACAACAGTGGCACATGAGGTCAAATATCCTTATTAATGTGGAGCTGCTAGTATTTAGATCTGACCTGGCATTCTTACACTCATCAGATGCATGTAAGTAATAGTTAAATAACCTATTTTTGTGCAACACTGGACTGTTAAATACATCCCTATTGTTCTCTGAATATTTCATGCTCTCTATTTATGTGCCAGTCATACTTGCTGCTAAATACACACCGAAAAGTCATTTTGGGTCGAGCAACACTGGAACAAGTGGACAATGTTTCTGAGGTTGTCATTTGTTCCGATGCAAAACTTTGGATGCCCATTTCCACGTTGAGATTTGTTATTGCACCTCACAGTGTGTGGATATATTTGGCTCAGCACTGCTGAATATAGAAACACTGAATGGATGTTGCTGCAAGATATTACATAATGATAGTGAATTTCCTACATGGACATGAAAGGAGATGACTATTTTAAAGACGCAGAGACTAAGAATGGAGCGACACAGGGAAAGAATGTTTATTTGAATTTCTCTCATTTATGGTGTAGATTTAGAAACATTTGCATGTGCTGTTTTGTCGTCAGATGTCAGACTGACTGCAGCAGAGTAATACTGCACCTGATGTCAGACGGAATATGTAAGATGTGAATTTTCTAAATATCAGAAGAAAATAGGTTAATTGTTTAAGCAACAATAAAAAAGAAAGAAAGAAATCGAATTATAGGCAGCATACGCAACGCCCAATAATAAAACAAGAAAGTGAAAAACAAGCAAGTCAGTTGGAAATATGTATTACATAAACTTCCGTTTGTCTTTTGCAGCATTTTAAGCAGCAGTACAAGTATTTGAATATGTACGTCAGTTCTTATTTTACACATGAACGTGTTTTACGTCTGTATAAACACACAGCATAATAAAATATCATCATATGTTTTTAAAGGATCAGTGGCTAAGAATTAGGGGGATGTAGTAGCTTCTAGCATAGCAGTGAGGATTGCAGATTGCAACCAGCTGAAGCTTCTCCTGGTTAAACTTCCTTCAGTGTTCATTGTTCAGGAGGTTTTTACCGGGAGCCAAATCATCCTCAAAGGTCTCTTCCTCTCCAAAACCAATAGACTAGATGATTAAAAGCAGTAAAAACACACAATAAAGTAGTTTCACTTTCTGATGTTTGTCATGGACGGGCTTTTAACTACCATGGCCGATGTGAAAACGCAAATGGCCTCATCTAGAGCCAGTGTTTGGTTTGTCTGTTCTGGGCTACTGTAGAAACATTGTGGTGCAACATGGGGATCTCTGTAGACAAGGGTCCACTCCATATGTAGATAGAAACGGCTCATTCTAAGGTATTGAAAATGAAATGTGATTCTTTTTTTCCAGGTGATTAGACACTAAATAAAACATACTTACAATATTCCATTTTATGAAAATACATCAACCTAAATCTTACACACTGGACCTTTAAATACAGAAAAAATAAACCGTCTCTGGCCAGTTCTGATCCACCGTAAAACCTAAATTAAAAGCCTAGTCCCAATTAAAGGCCCAGTCCCTTTTACTAGCCCGGTGTTGCCACACATTTTGACAAATAAAGGCCTGTCTCAATTAGAGGCTGGGTCTGGTCTTGCCAAGCAGTTCATTTTCACAGAACTTCTTTGGATGTATAAAACAGGTTGTTGGCTACACATTTAATTGTATTTTCCATCTTTGCTGAGCAACAGTTTTGTGTAAATGGAATTAAAGGCCTGTCCTATATAGACACCTGTCTCAAATACAAGCCTGTTGAGTTTAGTGACTTAAGCAAATAGTGGCCTGGGCTATAATGAAGTTTTACAGTAAGTTTATGCAATTCAGATTGAAAAAAAAACATAACAAAAAGAGACTGAGGATGTGCATCTAAGGATCTTAAAATCCATACTGCTTAGTAGTAGGTAGCAAGAATCTATTTTCTCCACTGTTTGCCTCTTGTGTTTTGGCTAAAATTCATCTAAATACTGCACTAGACATTCACGGAGTCCCTACAACAACACCAAAGTCCCTACCTCTTGTCTCCCCGCCCTCTTTACTTCTCCTACAGTCTGAATCAGGTTGGTTGTGTAGTTTATGACTGTATGTTGTAGGAACAGCTGATGCAATACAGAACAGTTGTCTCATCTGAACTCAGTCCTGACTTCACTGTTGCTTTGGTACCATGGACAGCTCCAAAATGATGACGTCACACTCTCCTCAGCATGCTGTGTGCTGCACCACTGAGGTTACAGACCTGGGGTCTCATTTATAAAACAATGCGTAGGATCCATACCAAAAATGTACATACGGACAGAAGCCAAAAATGGCATCCGCCAAAAAATATTCGACAATATCTACAATCAGGCTCCCGCCGCATCACCAATTTCCTGTCTCTAAAATGTTCTCAAGCAAGGATCAATCTAACATCAACATGTATGATACTGTAAAATATTGCTTCTCAAACATCAGCAGTGGAACTACACTTGCAGCAGCTATCTCTCCCTATCTTAACCAAAGTGTTTTTCTTGCCTTAACCTAAGACAGGAGTCAGAGTTCTGGTGTCAAGGTCCTGCACTTTGTATGCCCGAAGTCTCCACAATGTAGTGTTTAGTTACCTGTGAGAAAAATTGTCTCTGAACATAAACCAGCCAGTGATTATATTGCCACAACAACATCATTAAGAAAGCAGTTTCGCAACTTTCAAAGGTAATTTTAAGGAGACATGGTTGACAACAACATACATGTCAAAATGTTGCATTGTCCAAATGGGGACCAGGGCTTCTCTCCCAGTGTTTAGAACGTTAGAATGGTTCAAGTTAAACTTCTGAAAGAAGTGACTGATTGGCTGATCAACCCCCAACCCACTTGTCTGGACCAATACAGTTTCAGCCCCCACCTTACTAGCTTTATCCAAGAGTTGAAAACAGCTTTCACATTTTCCAAATCATGAGCACAAAAAAACTGTAGCCGAACCCGTGCCTTCAACATATCCTTCAAGGGGGGTTCAGAATTTTCATGACAAACCCCCGAAACGCCATCATCAGTCACCAGCTCCTTCACCTCCTCACAAGGTGTCTCCATGCTGGGTGGGACAACAGCTTCATGAGGTTGTATACCACTCTAAGAGGTCTGGAAAGCAGGAAGCTCACTGAATGCACTTCAGGACAGGCAGGAACCACGTCTGGCCACTATGAAACAATACAAGTTTATGCAGAATGGATGGCAACATTTGGAGGCTTTTCATCAGCCCAGACATGGTTCACAGTCAAGTAACTGCCTATATAATGCTCACCCAAGCGTCAACCTCAGAGAATAAAACATGAAGCCAACATGGAAGTGCCTATAAAACTGCAGTTCCTCTAATGTCCACTTGAGGCTGGCTCCAATAAACGAGTCAATCCTCATAGACCCCCATGTTAAAATGTCCGACTTTACAGCAGAAATAAATGTGTTCACAGTCTGATACAAAAACAGTTTTGGTCTCTGTAGCTGATTTCAACATTCATAAATTTGAGTCAAAATTTTTTCATCTATTCTAATCATTTACTCTGACTGACAGGCTGTCTGCGAGGCGTCGCTACAGCCTATGAATCAGATCCACCCCTCAATCCTTCACAGCTCCACCTTCTCAGCCAAAAATGGTCACTTCTGGCTCCAAAAACCAAGAAGTTGACAGCCAAAATGCCAAAGTCAAGGCTTCAATACAGGAGTCCACAAACCAATGGGTGACATCACAGTGGCTATGTCTATTATTTTTACACAGTCCATGTGTCTACGCTAATTACAGGTAGGACAAACACCCAAACAGACGTCCCTTTGAACTACGTTTGTACAGGTGTTTGTCCTGAACTGAAACTGAAATATGTACACTCAGTTTCAGAGACAAATATGATACGATACAAACAAAGCAATACGATACGATATGACATGCGATATACTTTATAGTCCCCGTAAAGACATTCATCTTGGACTCAAGAGCTGCACAAGTATTGCTCCCTGAACTTTTGTTTGGTATGCATTTCTAATTTCTCCTAGCTATTTGGGATCAGTAGGACCTGAAGAGTATAAGAAACTCATCATTGTCAATGATAACTAAGTCCCAGTGTCCTCAAACCAGACAACAACAAAGTCCTGATGTCCTCAAATGAGTACTTCCTAATTCACAGCATCTTAACTTTTAATTGTTGCTAAAATTGGTCAAATCTGTTGCCATATCAAACTACAAACTTTATTGATCATAGATAAACAAGTTTCATTCATAAAATCTGATCAGGTTTTGGACCTTGTCCACTTTTGTGTCGGGATCGGCTGCAGACTGACGTGGCAGAGATGGCCGCCATCTTGTTTTTACATGGATTAGTGTATTGTACTCTTACTACCACTAGATGGCATAAAAAAGTGTCCACGAACAAGGACAACTAAATTAAGTAGAATGAAGTTTAAGGTCCAGTAAACCCAAAATGTGATGTCCTTATATGAGGACACAGGGTCTCAGGAGGATAATATAAACTGAAATATTTATACTCAGTTTCAGAGACAAATCTGACACGATACAATGCCATACAATACAATACAATACGATACAATATACTTTATTGTATATACTTTATACTTAAATTTGTCTTGGACGCAGGAGCTGCACAAGTGATGCTGTAATAGTAGTAATATAATATGATATAATATAATCTATAAACCTTTTACCAAAATGTATGGACAACCCTGATGATGACTCGGTATACAGAAAGTAGTGAAACTGCACATAAGTGATTGAAAGGCTATCGATCTGAATCGTCATAAAGAAACCCTGCTAATGCTCATGAGGGTATCAAGTCTTTCTTTTCCAGAGGTTCAAATCTAAGTCAAGTCAGGAGTTACTAGGGCTGCAACTAACGATTATTTTCATTGTCGACTAATCTGTGGATTATTTCTTCGATTAGTCGACGAATCATTTAATCGAAAAATGTGTTAAAATGTTGAAAAATGTCGGTCTGTCTCTCCCAAACCAAAAAACGATGTCATCTAATGTCTTGTTTCATACTCACGCCAAAGGGTTTTAGTTCACCGTCATGGGAGAGTGTGTAAAGCTGCCAATATCTGAATGTAAGAAGCTGCAGTAAGAGTATTTTGGGGTACTTTATAGTACTTTTCTATGAGAAAAGACTCAAACTGATTCGTCGAATACTGAAATAGTCACCGATTGTTTTAATTGTCGATTAGTCGACTAATCGTTGCAGCCCTAGGAGTTACTGATGCTAAAGTCAAGTTGAAGCCTTTTTTTCTGTTGTGTGAGTTCACACTTTGGGCCCTCTGTGTTTCTACCACTCTCCCTATTTGGAGACTCTTTCAGATTCTACCTCTGCTTTTGGCTTTTTGTGTGAGCACTAATGTTGATTTTACACCAGGAACAAATTTGATCTTCGGGGGGTTGAAAGCTGTCAGGATAGACTCACAGCTGACCTTGTTGTTTGCAACCATCTCACTATCAATCGTGCAGGAGCTGCTACGTCATAGGCTTCATGTATTCACATGGACAACCTCTGAGTGCCTGGTATCATCCCACTATGATCACAGACCCTCCTATTTCGTCACAGCACACCAAGGTCCACTGGTGTGCATGATGCGCATGTGACCTGTCTGCATAATGCATTATAAATAGGCTCTGTTATTTTTTTCAGTGTAAATCATTGTTGCATTCATAACACACCAATTCCTGACATGATGCATTCACTAATGCAAAACTTCAACACTAAAATAAACACGCTGTAAATGTAATGCCGTGAAAATCCTACAGGTTGTCTCATTCTTAAAGAGATACATTGATAAAGAAGAAAACATAATCTGACGAGGATTATTTTTGCTCCATACTTTGGCTATTTCTGCTCTGGAAAACCAGATCCGGCCAGCTTTTGCGCCTGGAAGCTGTCCTGTGTTTATGTTTTGCCTCTCGTACAGTAGTAGGCTACCCTGAGCAGAGAAACCCGCAGCGCCAGGCATGTTGAGTATGGGAGTTAAAAATAGCATCATCGGTCGGCCAAGCGCCGCTCCGTTACTACGCGTTTCAGCATTCTGCCCTGTGCAGGGGGAGTCTGCAGGACTGAGACCGCGGCAGCCTGTAATGAGCCTTCCACCTTTTTGTGGAGCTCTGCATCATGACACTGACTGAGGGCCACTTCTGGGTCTGCTGGAGGGTAAACCCAACCCGGAGTCATTTTAACCACCTTTACAGATTTAAAATAAGAGCCGGTTTATGAGGGGAAATGCGTAAAATAACAGCTTCAATCCAACATTTGGTGTTGTCTCATGGAGGCCAATAGAGCTCATGATTTACTCCCCATTATATTTGTGTATAGTGCTACTCCTTTGCTTCCAGTGACATGAAAGAGAGGTTTGACTACAGCCAGCAAACAACGGCCTTCCCGGTTTAAAGGAGGAGGGGGCTGCGCCTTCTTTAGCCTATCCTCTGCTATTTTACGCGTTCAGTGGATGCTTCATTGGACCGTCGCTGGTTTTTAGCCACCTTATAGGCAACGGAGGCTCCTGCTTCCACCTTCAAAGTGGGAGATTCTCCACCTGACGTCAATAGTGACTGACGCAGCCCCCAGGGGAAGGAAGTCTATTTCATTCCTCTATTTCTTCTGGAGTTAAATAAAAAGCAGGCCGCGTAAAAATAACAAAAATATCATTTTATCACGCGTAAATGTGCCACAGAGTTATATCTCTGTGTGAGGATTTTAGCCACAATTTTTCTAATTTGATTGGGTGGGGGCGTCTGTGCTCGCGCGTGTATGTGTGCGCGTAAAGGGGTGGTGGTTAGGGGTGGAGGGGGGGGGGGGGGGGGGGGGTGTATCCACCGTGCGTTCAGCGGCAAACCGTAAATTAATAAAAGCCGAATTCTGCACACTTCCATGATTCCGCTGAAATCCGGGCGTGCAGTTTTCCACAGCATCATTATTAGCGGAGATGCTGGGCGTGCACGCGCATTTATCGCGCAAGGGGAAGGGAGGGGAGGGGAGGAACGCGGGAGCTCGCGCCAGCTCTCAAACGCTGCACGCTCGAAATTCCTCCAAGGAACCTCTGCGAGCTTTTCTTTTTTCATCACGCGCGAGCTAAAAATAGAAACGGGGTTGGATCGTGATCCAGAAATAGATAGGGGGCATCACTCCTATAAAAGGCACACCATTCAAGAGTACAGTGTGTGCACAGTTTGAAGAAGCGAAAAGCCAGAGCATATTTTATGGAGAAACTGGCTTTTTGTGCCCCTTTCTCTCCTCTGTGGCACTTTTCCTGTTTTTTTCTTTTTTTGACAGGAGGCTCCGCTGCTACAATGGTGAGTTGTGTGAACCTTCTTTCTCTTCTAGCTGCACCTGTTTCTTTTCTTCTTTCTTGGGTAAGGCTGTGTGTGCTCTTTATTCACACCGCTGCAAAACGTAGGGCAGCAGCAAATGTTTGATTAAGGCGGGATGTGCGCGGAGAGAAACGCGGTGTCATGAGTGTTTTGTGTGGATTTCTGCTATGTTTTTTGCAGCATGCTCGAAGGGGAATGGAAGCAGCCTGTGTGTGCAGCACGGGAATCACCCTCAGTTATGATTAAAAAGGGTGGATGTGTAGTCAGGCAGTTTGCTGTAGTTGATCTCATCATTGTGTGTTTGTTAATTCTCCATCAGAAAGATTTTGTGGGTGATTTTCAGGATGGTTTAGGAGTGAGTGGGGAGCTGTCCTCTGGCTGTGGTGCTGAAGTGCTTTAAGACTGCCTTTGCTCTCTCGCACGGAGCATCCTTACAATAGCACCGTGGACATTTCTGATAACTTCCACGCGCCAGGTTTCACATTAAAGCCTTTTAGGATATGCTGCTCTTTCGATCTTTGGCCGTTTTAAACGTGCAGCTCCATCACCGCCTCAGATGTCAGTGATTTTTTTCCCTGCAGCTCGCCGCCTCAGATACAGCGCTATACCTTTACGATCCCATCCTTGTTTGCAGTTGTTTTTTTCCCCCTTTTGTGCACGATGAGTCTCGAGTCGTGACTGCTAAAAGTGAGTAAGGCGCGTGCTGCGTCAGTGGCGTCTGGCTCCGGTGCGCTCGAGACAGATGGGGGGAATCGTGACCGGCTGGGAGACGCGTCCACGAATGAAAGGCTGGACGGCCCAATGAAAACGGAGCGAGGGTGGGGCCCCTGCTTCGGCAGCTGGAGCTCTGGAGCCAAATTAACCCTTTGCAAATAAAGAAAACTTTACTATTAATGACACTGGAGGCGCTGATCGCTTTCAGCTGGTGTTTTTTTATACTATAGAACAGGATCCACAAACAGGAGCCCACACATCTGATCAGTATCTGCTGTGTTTACATGTGTTAATGGTTATTGTTTGGTTTAATGTCGCACTGGTGTCCATAGTGAATGTTGAGGGGAAGTAATGAAACTGTCAGGTGCTTTGGCCTCCTGCTTAGGTGCTCTTTTCCTTTGCATCGCTATTGGTAGATGACGACTCGTCCTGTCCAATGAAACCGCGGCCATCCCTCTGCTGCGTGTTAAAGTCTATAACGGCAATGAGATGCCGCCTCTCCTCATCGCCGCTCTTTTTAATAACAAGGCTGCGTGTTGCTGCAAAGCAATGCCAATCCACTGGGTTTCCAGTTTTGGTGGCTACACCTTCGGCGGATGATGAAACCCTAAATGAGCTGCTCGTGCATGGACGCCCCTCGTGCACAAGGTGTTTTATCTGGGAACACTTTGAGGGATGAAGACCCCCGAGGAGTCGTGGACTGGAGTGGATGTGGATTTGGGAGCTGGAGCTGGAGCAGTTTGTCCGTCACGAATCTTTTTGCGGTCTGGGCTTGCTGTGCATACATGAATCTGGGAAGCCCTTACCCCAAAAAGCATTTGTGGAGGATATGAACGTCGTTGATTGTTGTTGGGACTGAGAAGTCACTCTGAGGCAGGCTCGGTGATGTTGCTGTGTAACACCGAGGTCTGGACTCACAAAGTGTACAAGTGTGACCCAAGCTTTCAACACACACACACACACACTCACTCACACACACACTCACACAGCCCAGCTGTAATAGCACGATGTCACACATTTTAAATGCATTTAAATCCTCTCCAGCTGCGAGGAAGTGAGTGAGGCCACAGGTCAAAATAGGGAAAACACACAAAAACAAGGAGTATTGTCTTGCACCTCAGAACACACTCCAGCACCTCCAACCTCACACAGCAGTGTACACTCATTCAGCAGCCCTCGGATTGTTTGGTGTTATGCTTGTGATGTGCCTAATTATGCAGCACAATGTTGGTTTCTATTGTGCTATAAATAAACATGTTTGAAAGAGGAACAGATGTGGAGAATTTATCAAAACCCTGCATTATTATAAACAATAATAGTCTTTATTGATTAATGATTCTGCATCAGAATTAAATGGAATTGTGATGCCCCCTTTTTTTTTTGGCTGATGTATATTTTCACAGTATCTTCAAAATGCAGTGTTTCCACAAGCAGATGAAAATGCAAACATGCTCATAAGTAGAAGCTTTTATGTGTTTTGATTTTTATATTTTGGCTGGTTTAACATCTGGGACGTAGACTGAATGTTGGACAGACAGAAGAGGAATCAGCTGTTGCGATTTGCTTTTAGTGATGTCTAAAGAAATAGTGAAGGCATTTACCCCTCAACCAAATCAGGATTCTGGGGTTTTGAGTCTTCTGAATGGACGTAAAATAGAAAATTAGAATCATTTAAGCGCTGCAGAAACCTGAAGTGCACTCACGTCAGGTTTTGAATTTTCTTGCAATTTCAATATTTTGCTTTTTCAAATACGCCTTTTCTCAAATCAGCAGTCAAAACAAATGCACGTTTGAAAACGCAACCTTTTCTATACATACCCAACATGCAACACATGGATGTTCTCCATGTGTTCAGGGTTGTCTTCTGCCCTTTGTGAGTGTACGGTTTCCCGTCACACTCACCATGCATCACTGTGTTCAAAAGCTTTATCAGTTTTCCTTCCTAATCAGGAGCAGCTGTCTGTGTCATGATCATGTATCTGCTTCTGTTTGTTTATATTATCTGTATTTCTTGTTGTTCTTGCCTTTTGAACTCACAGGTTCCTCTCTACGTCACACACACCACGGTGGGGGACGGCAGCAGTGACCCAACCACAGTGACGTCAGCAGGTGGAATCCACAGGGTGAGGGGGAAACTGTAAAAGGGAAGTAAACAATAGTTTTTCATTATGATCAGTGTAAACTGCTGTCAACATGCTCATGCAGTGTGAACGTGACCCCACTACGCTGCATTTATTTTACATCTTGTGTGTCACCCTGACAATTTGCTGCATTTAAAATCTTCTTCTTTTAGGTCTTCTTCTTCATCTTCTTTTTGATCACCTCATATTACAAAAATGGAAATTCGTCTACGGAACTTTTCCTTAAAAAAAAAAACAAGGCAACAATAGACTCGCTTATCACTATTATTGGCAATAAAAACAGGCGTCTACATATTATTTCAAGCTAAGAATGAGCCAGCCATGTAAGGAAATTCTTTTGTTCTATTCAGCCTCGGCACCACAACAAGGAGAACATGTCACAACACGACATTGTGCTGACTATCAAACATTCATAATATTTAAGCGTGCAAACACTGGCAGCGCTCTTTGTAACTTAAAGTACTAAAAATCATCAGTCTTTAGATTACTGTGTGTTGTTTGTACACATCCAGTGACCTGAACACACTTTAGGTGATATATGATACAGTCCTGAGAGTATTTAAGATTTTCTGTAGTCCAACATGAATGAATGACCCCTGTGAAATACCTGAATGAGAGTCACCTCACAGGAGATCTGGCTTGGAGGCCCCTGACCCTTGGGGTCCCTGGGCTCTCATGTACGCCCAGGAGCAATAAGCGAAGCCCCTCCTCAGCTCCAGTGGAGCAGCCCAGCAGCTCACAGAGCAGACAGCTTCTGTTTCGGGAGAGTGAGGATGTGATTAAGCCTCACTGCTCCCTGAGACTTCCCCTCCAGGCCATCCTGTTAATCAGCTCACCTGCTTAAAGGAGAAGTAATAACAATGGCACAAAAGTTAGAACACACACACACACACACACACACACACACACTGGTCAGAAGACAGTCTGTGTCTGTCATGCATGGTTTTGTGAGGAGCAGAGTCGTGACAAAAACTTGCTAAAAGGGCAGAATTAGCAACAACTTGGGCGTAGAAAGACGATCAGATTAAAAATTTGGAGAAATCATAGAAATACTAAAATTATACATAAACGTACAGAGTTTAGATCCAGGGAGTAAAGACGTGTTTTCTCTTTCAGGGTCACATTGTTTGTGTCACATCATATTTGTCCTTGTCCTGTGCATCAGAAGGTGATTTGGAGTTTTTTAAATTTATTTTTGCATTTTCATTTTTGTGTGTGAAGAAACTCACTACACTTTTGCTGAATGTATCAAGATATGCCATCTCTTAGTTTTTCTTTCAATCTGTCCTTTATTTTATTTCATTTATTTATTTATTTGCTGTGACATTACTATCACTGTTTCTCTGTGTCAGTGACCACATCTTTTTCTGAAAAGCAAGAAACACAGAGCAAGACGTGTATTTGGAGTTAATGTGCGTCCATGTTGTAGTGTTACTTTTGCAGGTGTGTGTGTGTGTGTGTGTGTGTGTGAGAGAGAGAAGGACCAATAGAAAGAGAGAAAAGCTTTAGATTTTTTTTAAATAAATACAGTCTGAAATTAAATAAGGTGCATGCATGTGTCCCTTCATGTACAAATATTTAAAGCAGCCTGCATTACATGTGTGTGTTCAATCTATATGATTATTTTATTGAAATGTTACAGAGACATTTCTGCACAAGTGTCACCAAGCACCTGTCAGACACACACATGTTCTGCTCCTGCATTTGCATCAGGCAGAAATGTTTTAGATAAAATCAACAAGCATTGTATAAAAAAAAACAACAACACGTTGATCCCACTGTTTGTAGTTTTCAGATGTACAGCGAGCCGTCACATGTTTAACACTGACGAAACGGAAATCCACAACCACGTCTTCTCACTGCAGGTTCAGTAAATGCTCAATTATCTTAAACTTTATCATCAGATTCAGAACAGATGACAAAAAGAAACAAGATGCAGAGAGCAAGTTGTGTGAGGGGAGTCAATGTGCGTCCGTGTGTGTGTCCTCTGTGTGTGTGTGTGTGTGTGTGTGTGTGTGTAACCTTTTACTTCACACTCTTATTCCCCTCTTACCATGTGTGCTCTCTTGGCTCTCTACTTGTTAAAATTAATTTCATGTTTAATCTCATTCTGTCTTTTTTTGTCATGAATTTTCTCTTTTTTTGTTCAAATATATCATAACATTTACAGCCTGTATGAAAAACCTAGATAAACTGATTAAAAAAATGAACCCTAATCATAAATATACCCCAAAAATGACTGAATGTGTCGACAGTAAATTCACCCAATTTGCTCTCACTATGGATGGATGGACAGTTTTATTGTATGCTGTTACCTGTGTGTGTTTTGCTCAAGAACGTGTTATATGTTTCAGTATTAATGATGATTTATTCATTTTTATACAGCAGCTTTATAATAAAAACAGTGTGAAACCCTCTGCCATGTGTCCTTATTGATTTTGCATGTGCAACACTTGAAGTATGATGTTTTTGAAAAGTGTAATCAGTGTGTACCTGTGTGACGTTTGTTGTCAAATAACAATTGAAATAAACATTATTAAAAGCCTGTGGAGATGATGTGTTGTGTTTTGTTTGTGAGTCACATTTAGACAGATTTAATAAAGTGTGTATTGTCCTGCAAAACCCACAAAGAGCAGAGTTTATTAAGTGTATTATTTAAATTATTATTTATTTTCTATGAATTAGGTGTTCTTTTAGTGTGTGTGTTTCTTTTAATCACAAACATTTGTTCTCAGTGTACACAGTTGTAAATCTCTGCAGCTTTACGTCTCTTTATCAGTAAGATCCATTCTCAAAAATAGCAAACAAAATAGACGTAACAACAAGGAGCTTTCCATAAACATGTGGTGCCTGTTCTGCACCGTGTTGTGTGATTAAAAAAAAAGTCCATATACATTTAATACATGTATATTTACAAACTATATTTTGTATGTTTTGTCAAGTCATCAGTGCAACAGTTTGAACTCTCAGCCTTCATTCACACTCACTCACACGTGGACATCAGGCCCACTGCACTCGCCTGCAGGCTCTCATGGTTATGATCAGCAGCTGGTCCATTTACGTCCGAGATGGCGCTTTAATCTAAATTTCATTCAGGTTCCTTTGAAAGCTTAGAGCCAACAGTTTAGACTCCTGTTTACCATTGCTGCATTTCTATTTTTAGATGCAATGCTCTTATGTAACGCTCACTCTCACATTATGGACCACTGCTGTCTGCTCCACTTGGCTGAATTGCGTACGCCCTGAGTGAGTGTGTGTGTGTGTGTGTGTGTGTGTGTGTGTGTGTGTGTGCCTGTATACTAAGTTAAATTCAATTATGTCTTTATAACTTCTATGAAGCAAAAAAGGAATTAAAAGGATCATACATGTAGCTGGGGAAACTATAAAATCAAACAAACATATTTACTTCATAAAAAGAATCCTGACTAAGGGTTGTTTGTTGACAGTTTCACTATTTAGACCCCCTTTTGTTCATATACACTCAAAAATAATTCTTACAAATCCTCAGGGTGAGTATGGTGTACGTGCTAAGAGTGTGTGTTAATGGATTTCTCACAGTACTGTAAGTATATTTCACGAATACTGTTCATAATTGCAAAAACCCTCACCACATCTCAGTATTTATTTCCATAAAACAAATAAAACATGAAGGAAATTAAGCTTAATGTTGCAATATAATTTGCTGGTTTTCGGTAGAGCAAATACAGAATTCACTTAGACACACGCCAGAGGTGTAAAATTGGACAGTGCACTGACTGTTAGGTATAGGAAAAACAGTATTATACACACATAGTATACATAATTATGGACAACTGGGATTTCACCATGTATTTTTGTTGTTGTCTTTTCAAACAAGGTATTTCAGCCTGTTAAGAAAACATCTTTAAACCTCACTGTAGAAGATGCAGGGTGGAACTTGATGACTGATATTGTTATTTTTTATTATAAGTAAGATAAAGATGATTTAAGAGAGAACTTGACAAAAAGCATAAATTGCTAAATAACCTAACAGCTGAGGAAAAGCCACACCACATATATTTTACACTATATTATATGCAGTGGTGGATGAAGTCTCTAAAAGCCACACTTGAGTAAGAATAAAGATATCTTATGAGAAAATGACTTTGGAAGAATTAAAAGTCACTTATTGGAATATTACTTGAGTAAAAATAAAAAGTATCTGATATTTATTGTACTAAAGCATGAAATGTAATTCTATTTTATTAAATCTATTCATGTATTGAAAGTAAAAGTACAAGTAAATGATTTTGATAAAAAGGCAAGAGGTCAGAATTTTGAGAATTATGATTTTTATTTCCTCTTAACATGTACACCACCTTCAAAATGGAGCCTATGTTACACCTAATCAAATATGAGGTCTTTTTCCACAACTTGAAGGAAGATCAATATTCAGTTCTTACTTCTCTTTCATTCTTTCATTTGTCCTTCGTTCCTTCCCTATTTTGTTTTAAGTAACAAAGGTGCTTAGGGAAAATATAAAGGAGTAAAAACATACATTTTTATTTTGGAAATGTAGGGGAATAAAAATGAGTGTTTACAGAAAATTAAAAACTCAAGTAAAGTAGAGATACTCCCAAAATAGTTAAGTAGTTTACTATAACAAAATATTATTATTTTGTTATATTACACCACTGATTATATGTATTTCTTTTTAACAAAATACGGGACTGGTGACAGTGATGACTTTGGTATGACACTAGGTGGTAGTAAAACTCAGATTTCTGAAAGCAGGAAAAGAAGAAGAAAACGGGCCAATCGCAGACACCCAAGCGCTAATGCGGAAGCGTCCAATGCGGAAGTAGCTCTTTCAATCCTCCTTACGCGTGCATTTGCACTTTGGGCTCTTGTTTTTGCATTAACACAGAGTTTCTAAGTGCATAGTTTACTGTTGTTAGATAAAACAGACAGAGGCGTGTGTGGTTCAGTCATGTCGTCGAGCGGAGAAGCAGTTTTAAAGGCCGTGGAGACGCCGCTGTTCTGGCTCGGTGCTCTGACCGCGGCCTGGCTCTCTGTGTGCTCCGTGTGCCGGCTGCTGACCGGGATCAGGGTGTGGGTGCTGGGCAACGGGCGGCTCGTGTCACCCACCAAGCTGGGGAAATGGGCAGGTGAGAAGCAGCACGGAGACAATAACAATCTCAAATGTGATTTAAGTTCATGTTCTGCAGCATTTGCAAACAAAGAGGACGTTTCCATTGATAAAATTACAGTTTTCCTCCCTTGCTAAGACACGCTTAATGAAACCGGAAACCATTAAATCTTTATTATCACCTCTGTAGCACATTAGTGGTCTTCTCTTACAAATGTATTAACACGATTTTATTGGTTTCACACATTTTCACACCCTTTTAAATCGGTTCACATAAAAAAGAAAGACCCAAAACTCTGTTAGATTAACTGTGTGTACACAGCTGATAGAAATTACTTGTATAGATGTAAGTCTCTAATGCAGGGGTGTCAAACATAGGGCCCAGGGGCCAGAACCGGCCCACTAGATGACTTTGCACTTGTGAGAGGTGTCAGGTTTAAACAGTGAGTAGACACCTCATGTAAAATGCTGCCTCAGAGGCTTTTCCACTTTGACCAGGATACAGCTCTCTGTAAATACAATGAATACTTAATGTACTGTACTGTACTCATATTCAAAGATATTAAACACTGTGCAAAATATTATATCAAAAAATAATTCACATGTAATGAAAGTGAGTAGTAGACCTACTCAATGTGGAAAAACTGAGGCATACTGTTGACTTGAATTTGCACATTTTCTTATGATATCGCGGGCTGTCATCATTTGTTTTGTAAATGGATTTTCAGATTGTACTTCTTTACACTCTTATAGGTGATTATGCAGTGGTTGTACTGGTCTGGCCCACTTGAGATCACTGGGCTGCATGTGGTCCACGAACTGAAATGAGTTTGGCACCCCTGCTCTGATGCACCTGTGTCAAACTACATTGCGCAATTCTTCAATCAGCAATTAGTCTTTATCCATCGATAAAAGATGCCACCTCAGTGTTGCTACTTGCAAGCCTATAAATGAATAATAAAGGTAATGAAAAGATTGAGGAAAACTTTCTGAGAAAATTTCCTTTTCTTTTTTTAAACCGCATTTCAGTAGGGTTTGTTATCTATAGTAAAACCCTCTTCAGAGAAGAGAATACAACTATGGTTGCAGTCGTTTGCTGGTTTTATGGTATACCGTGATATTAAAAATATCATATCATATTATCATATCATGTACATTTGCTTATCTATGATATTTAAAAAATGCAACTGGATGGAGAATTTGAACTTTATTTATTTTCTAAAGGGTGACTTTTTACACAAACTTCCATTTCAGTAAATTAAAATAAGGTTGTACCGGTTCATACTGATAGCTGTATTTTGTCGTCCACCGAGCAACGATTGATTGAAAGAACGTATTCATTTGACCATAAGTTGTGTTTTTTGATGGAAATACTTTCTTTGGTTGCATGTTGTCTGTGTCATTTTGGCCAGCGACGTTCATGTTAGCCCTGTGTGTGAACTGTTTTAAAAATGTAACTTCTGACTGAAAAAAAAAATAAAGTTCAAGTTTATTGTCATATACTTTAAAAAGTAGACTGTACATTCAGTGTAATATACTACTTACCCTTAAAACCCATAAATAGCCTAATACAGTAAATAAAAATACATACTCTGAGAATGAAATGAGATATCATACAAACACATCATACCAGACAAAAATGACCAGAGTTTTTATTGGAGTCAGTCAGTTTCTTATAATTATGATAATTTTGTTATTAGTAGGCCTGTTCATGGCAAATTGTGTGTTGGTACAGCAGTGTCAGTGTTTAGATTCCTGGTGGTTCACGTCAGGGTACCCGCCGGGTCTTAAAAACTTGAAAAAGTCTTAAATTTGATAACCCTAAATTAAGGCCTTGAAAAGGTCTTAAATTTTGTTTACAAGTCTTAAATTTCATTCTCAAAGGTCTTAATTTTTCCTTTCTTATCTGCATGATACAGCTCAACAACATAACTGTATACTAAGTAAACTAACAAAAAAAAATCTTGGAACGTTGCGCTGCAAAATGATTTTTTCTGCGACTTTATCGATCTCCGACATGAGGTGGCGTTCCAATGCACTGTTTCGACTAGGAGGTCGGAAAATCCTGATTTCCGAGTTTTATGGAACGCAGCGTTACGCTGGAGCGTGCACAGTCAGCCGCTGACCCACCGAGGTCGTCGCTCGCGCAGCAGCTTTGGGATGGGCAAGTGCAGATTTAATCCATCGTGGCTAAGTGACTCAAAATATGACTGGGTTCAGGCTGTACCAGGGAATGAGTGGGAGGCTCAGTGCAGCCTGTGCCGTAAAAAAATCAAGCTCGGCACAATGGGACATATGGCCTTGGAGTCGCACATGAAGAGTGCTAAACATTTAGCATGCTCACCAGCTACACGGAGGCAGGCACCCATATCCCAGTTCTGCGCGGCAAACCCGACGCTAACCTCAACAGTCACCTCGGCTGCCAGCAGCACCGAGCCCACACAGCCAGGTAACATACGAGCTTTTTGTGGCTCGACGCCAACGCTTAAGGCAGAGGTGACGTGGACACTAAAGACGATATCGGACCACCACGCGAGCTCTTCAAAGTCATGTTCCCCGACTCAGAGATCGCGGCTACTTTCACATGTGGGAGCAACAAGACTGCCTATATTACTAAGTTTGGTCTGGCCCCTTTCATCACCAAACAACTGACCGAGCAGGTCAATAAGGCGTCTGGATTTGTGGTCATGCTTGACGAAAGTCTAAACAAAAGTACAAAAACTAAACAGCTGGACATTCATCTGCGCTACTGGGTTGGTGACCGCGTCCACTCAAGATATTTTGGCTCTGAGTTCATGGGCCATGCTATGGCGGTGGACCTGCTAAAACATTTCAAAGTAAGTCTATTTGTAATATTTTTGCACACAGGCGTGCGCACGCACACACTATTGTTTATTAAAATAAGTGATTGTTATTTGTCCCTGTGTTATGCTGTTATTCTTAGTTATTCTGACAGATTTTTTTTTGCATTATTTCATAAATGTATGCCAGAATAGGTGCGAGGTTGGTCTTAAATTTCATTGGATGTGGTCTTAAAAAGGTCTTAAAAAGTCTTAAATTTGAGTGGAAAAATCCTGGGGGGACCCTGCACGTGCAGATGAGCATCAAATTGAGCCTGAAACTGAAGGAAACAAAGTCTCTTTATTACTTATGAAACTAAGGATAATGTCTCTGCCTTGTTTTTGTAATGAATCAGCCATTCATTCTCCAGATGTGAATCCAACTGGTCAAAATGTAGGAAAATAAACAGTGTTTGTCTGTAGAACTCACAAAAATGTAGTAGTAGTAGTAATGTTACTCAATGACATTGTACCTCTTCTTAACTTTGTTGGTTCTTCATTCTCGCACTTTGAAAACGTTGCCCAGATCATCTTGTGTTGCTGTGACAGACTAACTGAACATGAAGCTTTAACTGTTGTTCACTGACCTCTTCTGGCTGAAAGATATATTCTGTTGCATCTGACCACATCCAGCATCAGTTTGAAGTGATATACACAGCAGATCCGCTGGCCTCCAGTTGAATTCTGCAATAACACATTGATTTATTGTTTAATCATTTGTAGCAACAGCAAACATACTCTTTGTACTAAATAGTTTGTACCGTTTACCTTTAGTCTGGGCTCTTTTAGGTTATCAACTATAGATAACAAGCCATTGAGCAATGAAGGGCTGCAAGCCTTTGACCAACCTGCTCTGAGGAGTTTATAAAACACTTCCTGCATATAAAATATATGTAAATGCTTATAATACTCATGTAGTTTAACAGTCTTTGTCAGAACTCCACCTTTTTTCTGAATTTGTTATTTATTTTATTCTATAAGAGAAAATGTACTCACTTTACAGAGAAATTCTATATTAGATACATGGTTGGTATTGTATTGAACTGCAGTATATTAAGAGGAGTTTCTTATGTTCTGCTCCAGGTGCATAAATGTAGACTTTGCAGGCAGTGTGGTCGCAGTGGGCCCCGTGGGGATGGATGGAGATAGGGCTCTTGCAAAATATACATTTTGCTACCTCAGGAATACACCGGTGCTTAAAGAAAAACTCAAGTAAATTAATTAAAAACATCATTTGCTAATATGCCCTCAAAACGGCAAACCCACTAAATAGTCAGTAGCAATCTATAAAACAAAAAAAAGAAAAACTATAACTTAACTGTCAGATATGCAGTGATGATTTTTTGGTAATATGTATATTGATGCTCTCCCATGTAAAGTCTCTATTTAATCATAAGATGACACAATATATGATAGTTAAAGGGCCAGTGTGTAATATTTGGCATGGTTTATTGTCAATCGGATTCTGAATCTGAATATTCTACCCATTAATATGTTTATGCAAGTATTTAATCGCTATAAAATAAAATTTGTTTGGTTTTCGTAGCCTTATAATTATGCTTTTATATATATATATATAGCAAGGGCCTTGCTTTAGAGAGGTCGCCATCTTGCGCCGCCATGTATGTAAGGCAGACTGAGCGGATAATCCAGCCAGCCAGAGAACGCGTTTCGCGTGTATAAATAAACCAACGAGGACAGCGGAAGGAAGGAAGGAAGAAGGAGGAAACAGCAGAGAGTGTTAGTAGTTTGTCGATAGAGAGAAGTGAAAAGTTTTTTTTAGTTATAAAGTTTGCGAATGGACCACATTTACCACGCAACAGCAGAGAATGAACCCGAACCGTCATCTGCGAGGAAAGAAGACGCAACTTCACTCCTTGTGATGCACTCTCTGCGGCGCTTTTCCTCCTGATGATATATCTCCCCAACGATGGTAGCAGTAGCACTGAATCCCATTCTGTGCATTCAGCCTCTCTTCTCGCCCGCTCAGCATCAAACACATGGAGTTCCTCATCTGTATGCTCCGGCTCAAACAGGTATGGCTCTGGGTCTGTGTCCGCTACAAGAAACTCTTCAAAATCGCGTTCAAAGTCGTCCATTGCAGCTGCTATAGTCCGGAGATATCGCTAGGCTAAATAAACAGCTGAGCTCTGTTTACAGGCTACGCTGTCAGTCAGTGTGCGGGCTGGAGATTGAGCAGAGAGGGGAGGGGGGTCCCCACTCGGTATGGTAAACGAGTATGTGTGTATGGTGTGTCTGTTACGCTAGAAGAGTCAGAGTTTAGGACGGAGTCTTTTACCCCCTGGAGTGTTACCGGAGTTTCTGGAGTGCTCAAATAAACGGGCCTTTTTCCCGAACACTCCTCTGGTCTCTTGCTCGTGAGGATAGACCTACTCCTGAAAAACTTGTGCGCAAGGCTTTTTGTCCCTACGAGGCCACCGTCATTTACCCGAGGGGAGGGGTGAGCGAGTGAGCCCTGCAATCTAGAATTTGACCACTGATGTCACTGTTTTCAACCCATTTTACACACTGGCCCTTTAAGGTGCATTATTAGAAACTAGCATGCACTGGGGCCTGTTCCTTAGGCCAGTGGTTCCCAACTGATGGGTTGCGGTCCAAAATTGGGTCGCAGGTCCATTCTGAATGGACCGCAGATGACTTGCAGATGTGTCAAGCTTGTAAAAAAACTCACTTTATTTTTAAGTATAGTGAGTTTCCGGCACAGAGATTGTACTATGAAGTGCCGTTTCCTGCTCTAGGGTAAGTGAATAACAGACAGCTGCTTGACAGAGACAGCAAACTAGTTCGGCAACATGGACAAACACAAGTATGATGTGAATGTGTTAAATTGTGTGGACCTTGAACTGATGATTAAGGACAAATATGGTCCTTGTGGCTGGACCAGTTGGGAACCACTGCCTTACGACTAATCCGCCCCTTTATAATGTAAAAAGGAAGGACAAAGAAATTAGAAACGCCTGTAATATAGTACAGCTCTACCTTTTAACTATAACGTCAGAAATAAGTGTGTAGTTAAATTCACAAATCTATGACAATGTCAACAAAAACTAAATATTTTAAACTTGGTAAAAGTAGAACTTCTGGCAGAGCTGTTGCATCAGATTGCACCAAAACAAAGTAATTTTTGCACCTTGTTCTTTGAACGTGTCGTGAACAACCTGCACTGTGCTGTTGTACTGCATCACACCCGTCTTGCATAACTTACCCTCACTGACTTTACAGTCTTCTGATTTTGCTTCAGCACATACGAGTGACACACTATTACGTCTTTGTCCTTGCAACAGCGGACTGTTGTGTGTTAGTCTGTGGTACGTTTCACAGGAGATGAAGAATGGGCAGGGAATGATCAGCCTTTTTGTCATCGGGTGTAAACTGTAGTAAATCTTGTGATGGGATTATGGCTGGAGGGGATTATGAAATCAGACTGAATCCTGTCCATCTGTCCAGCCTGCTCACTGACTGAACCTTGAAGTTTGAACAGACTGCTGGGATTGCTTCATGTTTGCGAAATTGTTGTTCAAGGTTCATGTCATAATGCGAAAAAGCTGTTAGACGTGTCAGACCTGTTAGTTTTACTGAATAATGATTAATATGACGTCACAGTAGTGAGGATTAGTTTTTTTAAGACACAGGTTAGCAATGCATTTTTTCATGCATTTGCAGAGTACATTTCTCAGTCTGCAGTTATTGTGTTTTTATTGTTTTTACTTGTGCACTTAGTATTTTGTCTTTTTTTATCAGAGTCTAGATTCACAGCTAAAATTCTGAGCAGTATTTTTTTCAGCCCGTGTATGCAGTCACAGTCACAGTCACATCAGCCTGCCAGAGAAACCCAAATGTTTTGAGGATGCGTACTGAAGTTGCCTTTGATCTTCTTGTGTGCGGCTAAAAATGGAAAACACGTCAGCCGGGTTTTTATTTTTGGAAATGATTCAGAATATCCAATGAGGCAAAGGAGCCCGTTGGCCTTGGCTGCTGCCGCTTTCATTCACAAACTTTGTCTCAGTGAAGTGGACTTGATTGAGAGGACGGCCTGATTATGTAAGAGGACCAGAGCCATTCATAAATGAGACACAGGATCCTCGGGATTCAGGTTCACTGGAACCCACATCTCACTTTCTTGTGTGCATGTGTGTGTGTGTGTGTGTGAGACAGAGTGAGTGTGTGAGAGAAAGAGAGGCTGTGGCAGTATAACAAGGAACTGTTGTAGTGGTGTCCCAATGAAATGGCGTCCTGCTATCTGAGACAAAGCTCAAGTTATTGATAATATAAAATATTGCGATAATAAGCCAGTTGGTTTATGAATAACATTCTTAAGACATAAATGCATATGTAAAAAAGTGCTTGTAGTGACATCTTATTTTCACATGTTGTCTGATGTACATTTACAATTAGTTTAAACCCTCTCCACCATAATAAACAATGCAAAAATGCACAAAATCAAATCAATTTCATTTGCTATAATAATATTTATTCTTGCCGTAGCAAGTACAGTAGCAAAATTATTTCATTGTCCAGACTGTTATGGTAGTGCTTGATGCAACGTTACGTCACATTAGGGTGGCTAATGATTATTTTCGTAACCTTTTTGTAATCTAAAATGAAACATGCCTCAAAGTGACATCCTCAGTTGTCTTGTTTTTGTCTGAACTGCAGTCCAGATCAAAAATATTCAGTTTATTATCACATTCATGAAGTTGTTACCTCAGAATTTTTGGCATTTGATTAAAATGAATAATTGATTATCAGAATGGTTGCTGATTCATTTTGTGTCACATGACTAGTCAGTTAATTGACTAAATGTTTCAGCTCTGCATCACATTTGCTTCACCATTCATTGTTAGAACTTTGATTTAGGCCCTAAGATGGTTTTAGAAACTTCCCCCCATAGTGTGTGGAGAACAGTGGCAATAAGAGCAGAACATGTGTCACTCATTACTTTGCATTGAGGCCTGTACCGAATCGTTTGCATACAAATTCTGAATCACACATTATTTTGCATGTCTATTCATTCTGTTTAAACCTGGTATTTCTGAACAGTTGCAGTCAGACCACCCACGAGGGCTCCACAGCAGGAGCCCACAGTGTGTTACACACAGGAGGTCATACTGGGGACAGTGCTTACTGTTACAAGCCCAAAAACTGTGCACCCTCTGGTTAGCAGGTCTGGTTTATTCCGGCTGATGGCGATAATGCAAAACATCGGCGATATTATTTGTCCTTGTTGGTTAGTTTTCTCCTGCGCACTAAACAAGCCAACAAACCGGGTCACGCTAGCAGATCTGCTTGCAGCTGCAGTTTAGCAGCTATCTCACAGCACCATAAATAACATTATTCATTAAATATAATCTTTACTAATAAAACACTTTTTAAAGCAGAGTTACAAAGTGCTTAACATGTCAATAACTAAAACAGACAAGACATGAAACAAGAACAGAGAAAAACATTTTAGTATATGAAACTGAGGAAATATAAGATAGTCTGAATGAACCTAAAACTCAAGTCAAATCAGGAAAGGCTCTCCGATAAAAGTCTGTTTTAGGAAGGGACTTAAAAGTGATCACTGACTCGGCTGACCTGATTTCCTCGGGTGGATTGTTCCACAGCCTCGGGGCCCTGACAGCAAACGCTCTGTCCCCTTTAGTTTTCACCCGGGCCTCTGGAAGACGCAAAAGACCTCTGTTGTCCGAGGACCTCAAAATACGTCCTGGCGTGTACAATACCAAGAGGTTTGAAATATAGCTGGGAGAGAGAGAGAGAGAGAGAGAGAGAGAGAAAGAAAAACAGTGGATTTAATAATAAAGACTAAATAATTTAATCCAATGAATCACTTTATTCAAACTGAGGATTTTATTCAGAGATTTTTTGATTTGTCAAAATATGACACAAAATATGATGACAGACGTTTGAGGCTTTATTCGGAAACCTCAATACAAGCTTCGAATGTAAAGATAAAAAGATATTTGTCATAGAAAGATGGACGACATGACAGCTCCCTCAAAGTGAAGCCATAACATCTCAGTCACTCCTGTGTGGCTGGTTGCAGAATAGCTCATAAACCCTGTCCCCTCCAGATTAGTGGATAGGACATGGGCCAAACTAAAAGATCAAAGATGGTTTCTGTCATTTTATGTAGTTTCTCATGATGCTGATGTATGTTCAGTTGTTCATTTTGCTGCTGAGTTTAGCTTTAACTGCTTATTTCCACGTCCCCAAATAAGGGAGTTCAAGTATCTTGGGGTCTTGTTCACAAGTGAGGGTAGAATAGAGTGTGAGATGGATCAGCGGTTCTGTGCGGCGTCTGCAGTGATGCAGACATGGCACCGTACCATCGTGGTGAAGAGGGAGCTGAGCTGGAAGGCAAGCTTTCAATTTACTGGTCCATCTACGTCTTAACCCTCACCTATGGTCATGAGCTCTGGGTAGTGACCGAAAGAATGAGATTGCAGATACAAGCGGACGAAATGAGTTTCCTCCGTGGGGTGGCTGGGGGGAGGAAGCTCGGAGTAGAGCCGCTGCTCCTTTGTGTCGAAAGTAGTCAGTTGAGGTGGTTCGGGCATCTGACCAGTATGCCGCCTGGGCGCCTCTTGTTAGAGCTGTTCTTGGCATGTCCCACTGACGTCACCAGCGCAAGATGGCATCCGCCATATCCGGGATACTTTGGCTTCATTTTTGTTTAGTGGGAGGAAGTAGAGATGTGTCCATCTTTTTATATAGTCTATATAATCTAAAGAATGGATGTACTTTATATGAGGAGCTTTGAGATTTAGCTTCTCATTTTTGTCGCTGTTTCGATGATGACATGAGTTTTATATATATCAGTTTTGCTAACAAACCAAAACTTTTATTAAGTTCCACACATGCTCACACATCGATTGCAGTTATTGGTGAAATGACCCAAACGTGTCCTCTACCAGTTATTTCTGCATGAAATACTCCTCTCCTCTAGTGGAAGGAAAGCAAGTCTGGAAGTAGGGCAGGACTTTGGCTTATATTTTAAGTTTAAAAGATGCATAAGGGGATTTATTCCCAGTACTTGAATTATGTTCAACAATAAAATGATGCTGGCTATCAAAGCAAACACCCAAATGGTGACACATAGTAGCACCATCATCAGAACACCTAGCCAGTCTAACCTACATTTGCAGAAGACAGCATTTCCTAAAATAGACCTTGTTTTATTTGACTGAAGGGAACAATGCACTCAGCTGTAAAAGCTTTTTTTTTCCTTTTCCGACTGCAAAACAGTTCATTCTTAAAACAACTAAAAATAACCCAGCCTATGTTTTCCTCATCATTGTGCCTGCAGACTCTCCATCACTCTCCCCTCCTCTCCTCTGTGCTATTTTTAGTTGCCCCCAGGATCCCCCATGTTCGTGTTTGTCATTTTCTCTCCTCTTTCCTCCTCCACTCCCTTCTGTTTGGCTCTGCTGCAGCCCTAGAGGATGCTTGGCACCTCGGCATCATCTGTACTTAGGAAGATCACACAAAGGGGACATGGGTACAGCAAAGGGTAGATTGACAGATGAGTATGAGAAGGAATTAATAGTATTGTCAAAAGAACAAAAATATTTGCCTAAAATAAACTTCTCTGCAGGGATATTTGTATTAGACATTGCAGCAGCAGCGCAAACAACATTTCATGAAAGCGGCTACGATCAGGTGTAGTGCTCGGCAATACGGTTGACTGTGATCTGTCTTGGAATGTCCATGTGAGTTCTTACAAGGATCCATCAGCGACTTTACTTTCTGCGCAGACTCAGGGTGTTTGGGGTTGGACAGAGGGTAATGATGTTATTTTATCATGCTGTGATAGAGTATATTACTTTACAGAATATCAGCTTGGTTTGGTAATAATCAGTTACTTTGAATCACAAATAAACAAACTTTTCTACACTGCAGAGAAAGTGAAGAGGGTGAGGGAGCACCAGTCCAAAGGTTGGATCGTTGCATCTCTAGTTTAAATAATAGAACAAATGAGACTAAAAACACCAAATAATTCTTAGTTTCATTCATTTCAGTGAGATCAGCGCATTGACAAATTGGGGGTGCCAACACAGAAGTCTCTTGCAAAAAAAAACCCCCAAACTACTGAGTCTTCCAGCAAAAAAGTTGGCTCAGCTTTTTTGGCCAAACTTTTCTTTCAACACAACATCATTTAGCGAGACACTGCAATGGCCAATCAAATACATCCAAGCACTCATTCCCAGTATTATACTCAGGCTATCTCATTCACTGTTTGCACTTACACGTATAAAAGTACAACCCGTTCCCACTCCCAACTCATCAAACACTGATACTTGGTCAGTGGCCCATTGGCGCCAGACACCCATGCACAGAGGCACCCTTTAGTGGCAGCATGAGATGACCCAGGCGGTGGCATTTATTGACACTCTGGGCAACTTCTGTAGTGTAAAGAACAAGAACGTTTGCATTGGGCGGGAGGGGAGGTGGATGGGTCAAACAAACGCTGGACTTTCACCCAGGAGCCTGCTGTTTGTGTTCAAGATTCGCACCACAAAGTCCTTGTAACGATGCATGTAACGAGTGTAAATTGACACACCATCCCTGAACGTCTAAAACTGACGCAGGAGGGTACCTAGTGCATCATTTTTGGACGTGTTGGAATTTGATGAGCTGGGAGTGAGAATGTCGTGAACCAGGGGACTAACATCATGTGACCTATGCATTGCAGGTAGTCCTTCATCATACGATGGGACGCCCAACCATGATTCTTTTCCTTAACCTAACCTAACCGGTAGTGACACAATTTTGTGAGCTATTGTGGTGGTAATTCATAAGATATCATACAAAGCGTTGAAGATATGGTGTGTTCTACTGTTTACTTGACAATCATCAAGACGATGAGCCATGCTTTTCTTTTTCTCTTTCATGGGGCCTCTTGGGTGAGGGATGCTGACTTAATTACTCTAGCTTCTATAGATGGATTTCATCCTCTTACATTACCTATCCTAGTGTATAAAAACAATTAATTTTTAATATCAAACACTAAGTCTGTAAATTCTGCTGAGTCTGGCAGCAGTGCACAAATAACACCAAACCACGATTGCATTTCTTCTCTCAGTAGCGTTCTAATCTTTCGTCGACCTACACTGGTGTTCTTTTTTTTTTTTTTTTGAATAGAGACTGCACTTATGTTGGTGTGCCTTGCTGATTTAATGAGCCCAAGAGTCTTACCACGCAATTACACCTAAAATCTTCAGATGAAGAACAATACACAAGGATAAGATGCTCTTTAAGCCGGGCCTTCCAGGTTACACGGGGACATATTCTAACGCCCTGACTCTCCATCCCACTCCCATCCACTTTTTGTTATATTTAGCCAGAGGTGTGATGAATAGTTCCTTCTGAAAGATGGGAATTGCTAAAAATAGGCCGCTGCTGCTGCTGCTGCTGCTGCTGTTTGTGCCAGGCAGTTCCAGGGCATCCGTTCGCTCGACTGCCACTGATGACAGAGAGGACCTAACTTTCCCTCTCCTCCTCTCTCTATTTGTCCTCCTTACTCACCTCGACTGCTCTCCGTGTACCTTTTCCTGCAGTACATCTATCTACGCTGACATTCAGCCCTTTACCCTTGAAAGTCAATGCGTCTTATTTTTCTAAAGCTTTTTTGTGCTCGGGCCATCATTGCTGCACTTCCCAGAGATCAGTTATCCGTCAAACAGCCCACAACTCTGACATCTCTATCATCTGGTTTCTGTGGTGCTGAAGCTCCTGGAGGTGGCGCTATTTGTCTGTTCATTCAGTTCAGTTTTTGCAGTGTTGAAATTTGTTTCCCTTTGTGTTCTGTTTTCATCTTGATTTCACACCAAGGAAGATAAAGAATAAAACCTCCTCCTATGAGTCTAGTCTTCCTGGAAGAGTGGAGGCTGTTACAGCAGCAGATTAATAGTTTGGTTCTGTGATGAGATGTCCAACGATCAAATGGGTGTCCGTATACTTTTGCCCATATACCAGAGACTTTTATTTCAATGACAAACACTCAGTATTCAGTGTTTAATTATGTCTGTATGTTTAGTGTAGTGCTTGTCTCACTGTTTGTTGTCTATATTAATTTTTCATCCTGTTGTATGGATTAATCTCGCTGATACATTAATGTAGAACGATAAAAATGTACAAAGACAGTTTAACTGTGCTCACTCAGTTTTAATGAACAAGCCAATTGAGCCCTTGTTTAATGTTCATGGAACAATCCATAGACTACCTTTTACTTGTACTGTGAATTTGTCACTGAATACAGACAGGCATGTCTTGCTTTATTAAATACTGTGTATTAATATTTGATCGGATCAGTATACACAGTACTTTATCCTGCTAATTTAGTCTCTGTCTTTTTTGCCCTTGTAGTTGTGACAGGAGCCACAGATGGGATTGGGAAAGCTTATGCGGAGGAGGTAAGAATCCATGGACTTCTTACCTAACCCCTAACCCTTAACCTCTAACAAGAGAAGGAGGCAGTCAGGTGGAATTCATTTTTGTGTCGGTCAAACACATGTACGCAACATTAAATCATTCATAAAGGTGTGCTTGAAAATAGTTTTGTACCTTTTAAATGTTGGTTATGGTGAGCTTGGACATTTACATTTGTATTTGTAATTACCTGTCACTTCTGTTTTGGATGGTTTTACATTCATCGCTTGCAGATTTATTTACTTGAGTCTGAATATTTTGGCTTCTATGAACTGCAGAGTTTGTACATTTATATCCATGCCTTCAAGCCTTATTTAATTCCATTTCAACGTAACCATTTAGAAGTGCTAGAGAACGTCGCCTTTACTCAGAGGTTCCAAACCGTATTAGTCTGATGTATCCCCACAGCCCTGTTAGATGAGCTCAGGTATACCTTTAATACCGTACTTTATGTTCCAAATGTTTTATTTTTAATTGATTTTAAACTAGATGCCATTTAACATTAAAGAAAAGTGCATATTATTTTACAAAATTCTACTACTGAATGATATTTAGATCAGTTTAGTCAAGTATTCATTCATACTGCTGTTAGAATGGCAGAAGCTGGATATTTGACCATTTATCCATTATTTTTGCAAACTATTTGAACAGTGAAACTTTAAGTTGTATTTTATTGATTACCTTAGCTTTTGATTTCAAACATTTGTCCAAAACTTCAACTGTTACAACTTCTCTGTCTCTTCTTCTGTTTGTCCATTAAAGAGATTCAACAAATATTTAACAAAACAAAATCAACCACAAATTACACATTTAAACAGCTCCCTCAGTCGCAAAATCCTAAATGATTGAGTTGGGGTTTTTTCCACCTGGACCTTTATGCTCTGCCATTTCTCCTCTAATCATCACGCTGTAACCTGTGACAGGCTGTTACGATACCACAACTATTACACATTCACATATATGTATTTTTTTGTCGAGCCGCGAGCGTCACGTAGGTTTACATTACCAAAGGTTTATGACAAAATCACTTGACGACACCGACTCCCGTGTGTGCACGGTGAGAGAGGAGAGGGAGAGACGCTGTGCTGCTGCCAGAGGAGCCGCTGAATGAGTTCCCTCTGAGTAGTAAGTCACTAAAAGAGTCTGAGAAGTCCGGGGCTGTTCATAAAACATTCAGGACGCCACAGTTTATTCCACACTACTGAAGCTGCTCCTCTTTTTGGAACCACTGCAGAGTCTGTAATAATTTCGCTTTCAGCCATGCTTGTTGTTGCTGTGGGTAACAGTATGACGTCAATATGTCAAAGTCGAAATATCGCAAGCATCACGATGTGAATTTTTCATATGATGTTAAAAATTATAAAAATTATACTGGTATTATCAAGAACAAGATGATCTGGCACATCCCTATTCCAAAGACTCTCATTGGTCGCTTACGGGTAACCTTTTTTTCTGTTGTTGCACAGGCAGACCAAATGCCTGTGCATGTTTCAGTCACAGTTTGAAGGCATGGATCTGAGTGCACAAACTTGTGAAGTAAACTTTTAAGATTTCTGTAGACTTGTAAAAATTAACCTTTTTTGATTGAATGTTTGCAACAGAAACTGTAAATCAGATGTTCAAGTTTACAGAACAAGGAATACAGTCACAAAGCTCTATTTTCAAGCTCACCTTAAATGATTCAATACTCCATGAACACACTCTTTTGTTCAGTGCCACTCCACTCTATTAATATCTTCAGATTGACTACTAAAATAGTACATGTGTGAAGTGCACAGGTGTCGCCTTTGTTGACATGCTCTTTGTGTTTGCAGCTTGCCCGCAGAGGCTTTGCTATCGTGCTGATCAGCCGCTCTCAGGAGAAGCTGGATGACGTATCCAAGGCCATCGGTGAGTAGCACGAATCTTTTGGCCTATTTATTTTTTTGAACACGCAGCGTAAAGGCAGACAAATATTGCCAGGCGATGGAAATGAATGCACAGTGACGATTTTTGTAGACAATTGCACATAAATCAAAGTGAAGTACAGCTTGTAGCTCAGTATATTTAATCCATCAATGGAACTAATCCCACATCTTGCAGTCGGGGGAAATCAGCAGTACCTGTGATCCAGAGGTACAAGACTAATGTATTTCATGTGTTAAGTATGACGGCTGCAGGAGTGGAGTTCAGTCCTAATGATCCGTGCTGCTGTTCAGCCTCATTCATCCTGAACCCAAAATGTTGCATCCATATTGCACTGTGTGATAGTCCAGTAGGGCTAAATGACGAACGACTAAATGATATTGCATTGAATTGCGTGTTTTTTCATAAGTGATCCTTTTATAGAGTGGAGATTCAGCAGGACTCTTATGCTCTCGGTTACGAGGCAGTAAAGCCTCCTGCTGGAACTGAAAGTGAATCTGTCCAATTAAATGAAAGCTTCCTCTTAAGAGAGGGATATCCTCATTGATGAAGAAGGATTATTTCAGGGTTTAATTATTTTTTCCTCTGCTCCGGTCCTCCCTTTCCAAGTGACTATTTGTTGCCAATGTGGTCATTCATAAAAGCTTTACACAAGTGAGCGCTCATATATTTCATTGCCTCTTTTATATATATGCAAATGTTTTGTGCCCTCAGCGAGCAAATGTGGCGTGGAGACCAAAACGATCGCAGCAGACTTCAGCACCGTAGATATCTACTCTAAGATTGAAGCTGGACTTGCAGGACTGGAGATTGGAGTTTTGGGTAAGAGTGCAGCAGGTGCTTAGGCCACGTCACATTTCATAAAATTTAATTAGTTAGTCATATGAGATGGCAAATTCAATCTGAATCACTGCCTAAAGACATCAGCGATGCTGTAAAATCCACTGAGTTAAATGTAAGTTTTTACATGTCATGATAAAGGTTAATTTATCCTGGCTTCTTCAGCCCTTTGCTGCCCTCCTAAGATTGGAAAGAGGAATAACACTCTGAACTCCACATTACAGAAATGTAATCTTCTTTTCATCCATCAGTTTCACATTATGCAGTGTTTTGAACGTGCTGTTGTTTTCCTCTTGTTAACAGTGAACAATGTTGGAATATCTTATACTTACCCTGAATTCTTCCTCAACGTCCCCAATCTTGACAAGGTAAGTTAAAAGTTTATTATTATTGCTCTGTTATCCATGAATGTGTAACTGTTTGTATCACACAAGCATACATAGAATAAAATGTTGTTAAATCATTTCCCAAGATAGTAAGGAACAGAAGTGGTAATAATGGCACATTTCAGTGACATATAGTTTATGTCACTTTATCTTTGTTGTTTTTAATTTTTAATTTTAAACCAAGCACAAGTATGATGCAGAACAACCACTGCTCCATCCAGCTTAATCTTGGCAAGGTGCTGGAAACACCAATAAGTCCAACCTGGCAGAAAAGATTTCCACACACTTGATTTGATTTGATGTGATTCGTTTATTGAACATTTAAAAAAGTAATAATGAAATAAGAGAATATATTGTCAAAAACAAAACAAAACCGAAACAATAAATCATGAACAGGCGTACAATGAGAAACATAAATGAACATTTCATGTCCTAAAAGGAGCAGGAAGAAGCAACATGGTTGTCTAGCTCCACCCCCAATGCCAAATTATACTAATACATCACTAATCGAACTGTTACATAGACACACTCTCCTCACCATTGATCAACAGCACATTTACACCACTGCACCTCTTAATACTTGATAACCAATATTACCCCGTGTATAAAACAAATACCAAAGTACGAATTAAGAATACCGACAACAGTCTCACCCTGAGTGTGCTTTACACTCCCTCTAATCATTTCTGTACCCTGTGAAGATCCTGTCTTTGTACCTCTCTTTAAACTGTCTGATATCTTTACTTTGTCTAATTTCTTCACCCAGTGCATTCCACAAAATCACCACACAAATTAATACACAAATACTTTTCAAAATGGAGGGAAAACAGCGTTGTTTCAAATGTAATCTACCTCTTAATTTGTACCCCCCTCTCTGTCCAAGAACATTTTTTATACTTAAGAAGTTATTTCTTGCTTTGTACATGACATGAGGCAAGATGACTTCCATCTATTGAGTGTTTCAGTGGAAGTATCTGTAAATAGTCTGACAGGCAGTCAAGAAGTAACAGAGATGTGTGCGCCTGCAGGTTAGATTCTCTGTCTGTACATTTATACATTATTTTGTGCATTTGTTTTGTAATTTAATTACTGTAACTAGTTGTTCCCCAACCCTACACTGAATAGACAAGAGGAGCCTCATGTGCAGATAGACAAAATTGAACTGCACTAACGTGGCCAGCTGAGTAAGACCTCATCAAATATTGTACTTTTTTAAACTGTAAAATAAAATAGTTTTTAATGACATAATGTAGATATACTATCTTTGCTTACCTAAAGCAAGCCAATGTGATTTTTGCTGGCTACTGTGGCAAATACTGGACAAGCAAAGTGTAGTAGCACAGTAGCACAAGTAGAGAGGAGTCATAATTACACAGCAGTCACTTCCTAAAGTTTTCAAACGTACCGGTCATACCAGACTAGGAAAGGTTGTAGAAGCAAAATGTGATTGAGCAGTGTAGACTTTTATTGCTTAGGAGTTAAACTTTCCATTTGTTAAACAATATGTGCTGTTTCCTCTTTAAAGAAGTTACACAGAACTGCCTTCCTCATTTCAGCAAATAATTTCTACCATCTTGTGCTGAGACAAATCACAAAATAACATCTTAAATGCCTGAAGCTGACACTTGACGACTAAAGTCTACCTTTCTTCTGAACAATATGTGTAAGTGAAGGCATAAGCACACGACCCAAGTTGTGCTAATGTTCCTGTTCTTCTTGTTTCAGTTCATCGACACCATGGTCAACATTAACATCACATCAGTGTGCCAGGTGAGTGTTATTATTCTGTTTATGTAATTTAGGCTTTTTGATTTAATATGTAATGTTTTTGTTGTGCAAAGGAGGAAACATACTGAAGTTAATAATTGCAAAAGTACAGGGCTGCAACTTATTATTTTCATTGTTGATAATCTGTTACTTTCTTGATTAAATGTTTTGTATGGAACATTCAGAGCATTAATACAGCAGCAAACCACTTTTTGCAATGTAAGGATGTCGTGGCGTAATGGCATCCTGGGCCGAAAATGAAGTCACACTACCAGTGTGTTATAATCTAAGCTTCCCTGTGGTTTACTGTGGTAAGCCGGTCCAGCCAGGCGAACATGTTAGTGCACCTGTGCATCCCACTGGCTAGTTTATCACTGGTGGTATGCATGATATGGCAGATACCGCTGATAACTTGATGGCGTAGTCGCCCACCCTCTGGTTCCCCGCGGTTAACACCGTTAGCTTTGACAGTACTGCTGCTGCTGTCAGCACGTTTTATGGAGTTAGCTCAGCCACCTCCATATTGAGAACCGTGTACAGGCCACTCATACACTCTGAATTTCACAGAGAGCCACTTTTGTCAATAAAATGCCAGAAAATGGTGAAACATGCCTGTATAATTTCCTAGAGCCCAAGGTGACGTCTTCAAGTGGTGTGTTTTATCCGACCAACAGTCCAAAAAAGTCCAAAACATTCACTTCATTAAAGTGTATGACAAAGAAAAGAACCAAACAGCAAATGTTTGGCTTGTTTGTTTCAAGAAGTTACTAAAATTAGTATTTGATTATCAAAATTGCTGCCAGATTATTTTCTGTTGCTTGATTAATTAATTAATCGACCAATCATTCAGCTCTACGTAAGTATTTCTCCTTCAAGTTGGTAATGACTGGAGGAACCTTTGGCAGGACAGCATGTATGTGACACTGCAGGTTTCACCAATGTATCCTTGAAAAACTGTTCAAGTTCATAAGAATTAAAAATGACGAAGTTAAAGATGTGTGAAAATGTTCTCAATACTCTTACATGGTCAACTTGGAGATCCCCAGCAGAGATTATCTTAGATAAGTGGTTCAGTGTGCACATCCTGGGCTCTGTGGATACAGACTTGTAAATGTTTGTCATTGAGACGTCTGGGTTTCCTTTGAGTAATTAAGTTTGTCCAAGTGGATTCAAATGGCTGAGATAGTTTGAGCTCCGACGTCAGGTAGTCCCACAGACCGATAAAGACACACACACACAGCACAATGACAACGCATAGTCAGTCACTTCTGTCCCTCTTCTCCATGTTCGGCAGCTCCCAGAGCAACAGCTAAAGTCCACCTACTCTCTTTACACTTAATTTATGTCGTTCAATATTTCTCTGAACTGCTCCCTCTGCTATCATTATCATTTCCTCTCTCTTTTTGTCTTCTCTCCCCAACCACCTCTCCAAACACAACCCACGCTCACACTCGTTTACAAATGTGGATGCACACCTCCGCACACTTGTCCACCACCCACACATATTAACTGACTTTTTTGTCGGATGCTTTCACTCTCTCTCTCACACTTGTCACTTTCTGTCTCTCTTTCCGTTGTTTTTACAGATGACTCGTCTTGTTTTACCACGAATGGTGGAGAGGTACGTTTATTTGACTTTCACACTAACATATTACTGGTGTCTGTGAACCTTCAGTAACTAACGCCAGCACAAATGAATAAAGGGACAGTCCACCCCAAAATGCATAATATTCCTCTTCCCTGTAGTGCTGTTTATCACTCTAGATTGTTATGGTGTGAGTTGCTGAATATTGGAGAAACCTGCCTTCTCTTTAGTTTAATGGAACTAGATGGCACTCGGCTTGAGGTGTTCCGTGTGCCAAAAAAAGACGTTAACAGCAATGTCTCATTCCAGAAATCACAGCCCCTTTACTCAAGATAATCCACAGACTTTGTTGTGAGCAGTTTCATGTAGGAACTATTTTCTTTCTATCGAACTACACCCATCAATGGTATCACTGCCCCCAACAAAGAATTTTCCTAGTTCACCAGTAGTTGTCACTTAGGGCCATTAGTCGACTAGAAATACAAAACCGTACTAATGAACCTTCATTAATATAGGCCTATATTTTATCTACAAGTGCACGTCACACACTGAGCGAGCCACCTGTTAATGACGCTGTGGGCTAATGGGCATGACGCTTCTTCCATGTTTCAGATGATACGTCGTGTTTGTAGTTGACCAATGAAGATGAGTTTAGTCAGAATACATGCACATCTTTTAAGTCTTCGCTTCAGCTGATTTCCACAACTCTAATATTTTGTGTTGTAGCTGAGCAGATTTAAGTTTCAAAGCTGTCATGTGCTTGGCCATCAGATACACATAGAAAATTATTTTTTTCTCAAACCATCATCCATCTCTACGTCTGATTAAATATTGTATGAAAGCACCACAGGCTGGAGCAAAAAAACCCATCAGCTTGTAAACATTCAGGTATTGATGTTACAGTATCTTTGATCAATATTTCCCAGCTTTTCTTTGATGTACAACAAGAGCTATTTTGCCTCAGCTTGCAAGCCCACATCGTACCATGTTGTCCTATCATTGTGGGATTGATCTCAGGCTGAAGTGTTTGCTGCATGTCTCCTGTGTGTTTCCAGAAAGGCGGGCGCCATCCTCAACATCTCGTCTGCCAGTGGGATGTACCCTGTTCCTCTCCTCACTGTCTACTCTGCCTCCAAGGTAATTGCAGTACATGGTTTATGACCTTTTCTTCAAGCGTTAACCGACGCAGATGCATCCCTGCATCATAAACGGCTTACATTGTTCCATATACTGTGAGGAAAAAATCATATTTGTCCTTGTGTTATGAATTGTTCCGTATAATCCACCAGCATACTACTGTACATTGAGGGCAAACTTATCTGCTGATGACGACGGATGTTAGATCAACATTTATCTGGGTGGAGGCACTGTCCTTTTTCATATTTGCTGTTTTAATTGTTGGATATAAATAAGTCGCTGACTAACTCAGGTCCCGAGGTAGTGTACCAATTAAAAATGTTTATAGGAGCATGTGGCATCATAATGTTTTATAACCGTCTCATGTGTGTTTGTTAGCTTAAAAACAGCCTGCTGTTCACACTTTCAGCTGATTAATTTGCTGGTGTCTTTATACTGGGTCATGTTTATCTACTACGTCCTGGTGTCTGCGATGCAAGTGCATCCAAAATCCATCCAGGGTAAATCTTTACTTTAATGCTCAATTTAACGATCAACTCAGTTCATTACACCTACCATTAACATTGTGAGAGCACACTGTACGTGAACTCTTTGTGCACTTTTCCTCTTTGCTAGTTTTTGCACTGCAGATTTTGTGTTGAATAGGTTCTTGTTCTTTAAAGAATTGAAGTCCAGTGGCTTTTTGGTGTTTGTTGCAGTCTTTTTCTCACTGAAATTTTTATCTTACATAGGCATTTGTGGATTTCTTCTCACGAGGACTGCAGGCAGAATACAAGAACAAAGGCATCATCATCCAGGTAAATCATGAACCAACCTTAGTTCTTCTGCTACAAGCCCAGTTTGGTGGTTCATAACTGTAGTCCTTTTGCAAGAGTTAAGGCAATATACCTGTTGTCTCAGCACTGTTGATTTTTCCCCCCTCCCCCCAGAGTGTCCTGCCATTTTTTGTTGTGACCAAGCTGAGTAAAATCCGACGGGCTACGCTGGACAAGCCCAGTCCAGAGCGCTACGTGTCAGCTGAGCTTAACACGGTGGGGTTACAGACCCAGACTAATGGCTACCTGCCCCATGCCATTATGGTAAGTCTTGGTATGTAACAAACAATCTAATGCAGGTACATGTGGTGTATTCTTTTCCATTCTTACCTCTGGGCTTCAGTTTGATTTTCACTGAAAGCATGCCTGTCTTTTGAAATGGATGACCAGTTACTCAACCCGTGTTATCTAAAATTTGTGAAGAAAACTTCCTCACATACCTCAGGTGAAGCAAGATTACAAAAACCGACAAAATCAGTCTCCATTGACAAAAATGATTTAAAACAGTAATTTTACCACGCTGAACATGAGAGCTGCTGGTCTTCCATTGCCTCGATTGGTGGTTTGTTTGTTTGTTTTATTGTGTGTCTTCGGTGAATCTGAACCAACCTCTAAAACGGTGGTTCCCAACTGGTGGGTCCTGGTCTAAAAGTGGGTCAGGGGTCCATTCTGATTGGACCGCAAACGACTTGCAAATGTGTCAACATTGTAAAAAGCACACTTTATTTTAAAGTACAGTGAATTTATGGCACAGAGCTGTTATGTTGAAGTGCCATTTCTTGCTGTAGAATGAGTGAATAATAGACAGATACTTGACAGAGACAGTGAAGAAGGCAAGGCAACGCAAGGCAAGGCAATTTTATTTATATAGCACCATTCATACACAAGGCAATTCAATGTGCTTTACAAAAGAAATACATTAAAAACAATAGATCATTAAAAACAAGAGCTAAAAGCAAGAAAATAAACAGTTAAAAACAGTGCAGAAAATGCATTTAAAAAGCAAACATAAAGCGAAAGCAACAGCAGACAAATATAAAAACAATAGCTACAGATTATCCTAAGTTACATATCTAGTTCACTGGTAAGCTGCAGTAAATAGTAATGTTTTAAGCCCTGATTTAAATGAGCTGACAGTTTCAGCCGACCTCAGATATTCTGGAAGTTTGTTCCACAGGCGGGGAGCATAGAAACTAAAGGCTGCTTCACCTTGTTTGGTTTTGATCCTGGGAACACTGAGTAAACCTGTTCCAGATGATCTGAGGGGTCTGGATGCTTCATAACGTACAAGTATATCAGAGATGTCTTTAGGCCCGAGACCATTTAGTGCTTTATAGACAAGTAACAAGATTTTAAAGTCTGTCCTTTGACACACAGGAAGCCAGTGCAGTGACTTAAGCACTGGTGTAATGTACTCCACTCTCTTGGTGTTGGTGAGGACTCTGGCAGCAGCGTTCTGGACGAGCTGCAGTTGTCTGATTGATTTTTTTACTCAGGCCTGTGAAGACACCGTTACAATAGTCCAGCCTGCTGAAAATGAAAGCATGAACAAGTTTTTCTGTATCTTGTTTAGACAGAAATTCTTTTATTCTTGCTATGTTTTTAAGGTGGTAGTAGGCTGATTTAGTAATTGTCTTAATGTGACTACTGAAATTTAGGTCTGAGTCCAGAACTACACCAAGATTTCTGGCTTGATTTGTAGATTTTAGTGTCGTGGCGTCAAGGTGAGCACTGACTATTGATCTTTGTTCTTTGGGGCCAAAAACAACTATCTAAGAAGCTCTTACGGGCCGACTTACGAGAGAATCGCCGAAGGACTGACCAGCCGCGGCTTCCCTCCCACGTCACTGTTTACGTCACACGCTGAGCTACACGTTTTGTTACTTGCTCACGCCCCCCATTGCCCCGAAAAAGGCTGTATAATATATATGTATATGTATTCTGTATAAACAAAAGTAGGTAGGCGGCATTTTGCTGCACTCCTTGATTTTGTTTTTATACTGCCAATGCTGAAAGAAGACTGACTGGGCTTTCCTGCAAATTTGCACAATTCCTATTTAAAAAGGGCTTTTGATTAAAGAGAGGTCTGGACCCAGTGGCTGGACCAGCTGGGAACCACTACCCTAAAACACCAAAGTCATACAGTTACACAACCCCTCCAAGGTGTTGCAGTTGCAACAGTTAACACAGATTCAGCCAATCTCTGTGAAAACTGGGCATCCTTGCAATTTTGTCCAATCACTGCAGCTTTACTGAATCACATTTCAGACTGCTGCAGGATTTGTGTAACTATTTCTGGAAAAACAAGGACATAAAACTTCATGATATCTCTTTGTTCATGATATGCAAACATAAAGACAGGCATTAGATGCTAACTGTTCTGTCATTTGCATGTACTCTAAACTGATCACCCAGAATAACTCAAGTTCTGCTGAAAGTGCTTCAGCTTAACATAAAATCACACTGCAGGCCACATCTCCCCCTGCACATTATCGTCCATTTATATACTCAGCAGGATCAACTGAAATGTACCTTGAGTATCTGATGGCAGTAAAAGGTAGGGGGAGCACATAAGAGTGACACCATTTTAACACAACTGGTTTCTCTGTAGCAGTAATCGAGTCAGAGTCGAGGTCTGTCGTGGCAGCAGGACAGAAACCTCATCAGGCTGCTATTTCGTATTATACAAAAGAGCTTCTACCTGCTCATCTCCATTCACTGAATTTATGTTGTGTCAACAGTTGCTAAAACATCTATCACAAGGTAAACATCATCTGAAATAATGGAGTGGGATGCTCCAGTACCCTGCAGTGTTGCCTGCATCCTAACACAGTAATTACTCTGTAGAGACACGAGCATCAGAAAAAAACGAGACGCAAAACACAAGTTCAGATTATTTCCAGGAGGTGTGTCCGTTTTAACAGAGGTTACTGAGAGTAACAGTCACTCTCTCCCTCCAGTTACTCTGTGCTGTGTTGAACTGTGTGACCTGAATATCAATGATCATGTTTATTGATATACACATAAATAACAACACCATCCGTTAGAGTATACAGGTGGTCAATAAATCATTCAGCATATAAAAGCCTTTGTGGATCCTGTGCAGTCGACAGTTATTTTGCAGACGTCAACTGGGCACATATCTCTCCTGTCATCCACCCTTACATTTCACTAAACCACGAGCAGCAGACCAGTAGCGTCTGCTCTCATTATCTCATAATCCCTCTCCGTTCAGATGTGCAGTGCAGCTCTGTCCAGCTCCCAGTCATAATCCACAATCCAGTTATAATCTACAATTCACCAGTATGTCATTTATTTAATCCCAAACATTCTATATGTTCACAAACAATAACTGATGTTCAGTCGTCTTTGCTGTAGCTTATTTATTTATATATATTTTTGGGTTCACAACAGGGATGGTTCAGATTTTTTTGAGCTGGGGTCGTATGAGGTACTCATCCATAGTCAGTGTATTACCTGCAGTAGATGGTGGTTGTCAGTTTGGAGAAGCAGACAGGAGTACCATCACAGAAGTGCAGCTATGTACCGCTGTGGATGGTTGTCTGCAGCAAAATGTATTTTAGCCACTTAAATAAAAACTTTAAAAAACTGATATCAGTCTGAGTTAGGGCTGGGTGGTATAATGACTATGTACGATATATCGATATATTTTTAAGCAAGATATAAAATTATACAACACCATTTATATAGATACAGGGTTAAGTTGCACTACATGACACATACCACTCTCCGCTCTCACACTCTCCGCACAGCTCCACCCCACTCACTTACTCACAGGTTCTCCAGGAACACATTTTAGAGCCGTAGCCTGACGTGCACCTCCCCAGAAAAGTAACTACATGTCGTGGCGACGCAGACCTCCTGGCTATTTTTGTAAGCTGAAACCATTTCCCTCAGTGGAAACAAAGCTTTTATTTACTTTAATTTCACAGATTAACAATAAATTGTGAAGACAATAAAGCCTCCACAAAATAGCATTTTCAGTCTTGTGTGTGATTTATCCTGGCTTCATATGAACAGAGGAAATCGCCGCTCATCGCAGGCTACTTTGTAAAATATAAAATGCCATAGGCTTGTGCTAATAACGTTAGCATGTTATATTTGTTTGGAAAACGTGTTTAGTGTAAGACAGTTGTTTTGTTGGTGAGCTGTAATGGAGCCGAATTTTGGTACGTTACCTTTGTTAAATGTTGCTGTTATTCCTGGTTTTATATGAATAAACGAAAAGTATGCTAGCTGCTAGGCTAATTTATACAATGTAAATGCCATAGGCTTGTGCTAATAATATTAACATGTTGTGTTATGGGGAAATGTGTCCAGCAAAAGACAAGTTGCCTTTAATTGATAGGATAGTGAAGTGTGAAAGGGGGAGAGAGAGAGAGGGAGAGACATGCAGCCAAGGGCCACAGGCTGGAGTCAAACCCGGGCCGCTGCGGCAACAGCCTTGTACATGGGGCGCCTGCTCTACCACTAAGCCACCGACGCCTCTTTTAAGCCATGTTTAATCTGTGTTTTGAATCAATTATACTTGACAGCACTTCACAGAAACCCCACGGTCGGCCAGTGTTTTGGAGGTGTAACTGTTGTGCAGCTGCATATTTTCAAACGGGGATAAAATCCATGTCTTTGCATTTTATTTTTAACAATCTGTGTTTTATAAAACTGCTTGTGACATCTCAAATGTGGCTTTGACTTGCAGCTGAAAACATGGACCCCATTTCATAGAAAATACCAAGATATATGTCGTGTATCGCCAGTTAGCCTATAAATACAGAGATATGAATTTTTGTCCATATCGCCCAGCCCTAGTCTAAGTGGACCCTATATTGAAAATTTTCACCATTTCACCTTGCTGTCAGACAGCTTTTGCTTTTGGCGCTACATTTCCCCAACTATAGGCCTTCCATGTTCCTGTGCATGGGCGCAACTGTACTGTGCACTGTATAACACCGCAGTACAGCTGTTGAGGTCAGAAAGTGCCGTCTACAAAGGAATAAAAACAGCTGTGGCTAGTTGCACTGAATATAGACATCAACACTCTACCTGTAAGCCTGAGACAACTTGGCGTTCGCAGTAACGTTTCTCTGAAGAGGATTATGTAAAACCACTGCCAAATAAGTGAGAGAGACACTTACTGAAGAGCGCTGCTGTGCCCAACGTCAGGTAAAATAACACTAAACACCTACAAATAAATTAAACGACTCACCAAACAACCAGGAAAGTGTGAAGCGCTGGCATCTTCTGATTCAGAAAGATCCTGAAGTTGTGTTGAAACCAAGTCCCACTCATGGCAGCAGTAGCTCTCTGGGCATGCGTTTATAGTTTACACAGTTTGCCTGTGCTCTTTTTTTGGCCTCCAGTTTCAACAGAAGTTCCCCCTCTCCCAAATTTTTGGCCGTTCAGTCTCCCTCTGTTGAAATTCTTCTCCTGTATAATCCAGTTCACTAACACAGTGGTTCTCAAATTGTGTGCCGTGAGATTTTGTGATAATCACACTGGGTCTATACAGAAAGTTGTGAATTAATTTTTAATTGACTATCAGTATGTTGTGCTTGTATTTGTTGTTGCTTCCGTAAAACGCTGAAGGCCTGACCTGAACAGCTGACCTGCGGCGTAATATAGTGCACAGCATAGTTGTGTTTATGCATTGGAATATGGAAGTTCTACCATTGAGAAAATGTAGCGCCAAAAGAAAAGGGCTGTCTGATGGCACGGTAAAGCGGTGAAAATATTTTCCGGCCACAGCAGTACATAGCTTAGCTTCTGTGGTGGTACTCCCATCTGCTTCTCCCAATTCAGAGCGTCCTGACTGCTATCTACTGTAGGTAATACACTGACTATGGATAAGTACCTCATACAGCCCTGTCCCTTTAAGATGTAATTGTAAAAGACCTGCAGTAATAAAACTAAATGGATATAGAAGTGAAGGCTGCTTACAGAGATGTGTCAATTTGGAAAAATAACATTCAGCTTTTAAGTAAGCAAGAGCATTCTATAGGTAATTAATTGAATATGGTAATAGAAAGTCAATGAAAGAACCATTTATGATGCTTCATAAAACTGCTCCTTACTTAAAAAGATTTAAAACAGTGGGGGTTTCCTCAGAACAGAATCAACCGTCACACTGTCACCTGGGAAGCTTTTGTAAACTGACATTATGGCTAAAGCCGAAAAGATTTTATCGCTGTAATTTGAAACCTACGAATACACCATATGTAAAAATTAGTTTGGTGAATTTGCCCAGCGAGAGAAGTTCACCATATTTTAAAACTGACTATAAGGTTTGCCAAAAAATTAAGAGATTTTCTCTGCAGCTTTTGAAAACATTACTGAGATAAGGTTTAAAGGTTTAGTGTGTAAGATTTAGGGGGATTTAGTGGCATCTAGTGGTGAGGATTCCAGATTGCAACCAGCTGAAATTTGTCCCAATTAGAATTCCTTCAGTGTTCAAGAGGGTTTTACTGGGAGCTGTATTATCTGCAGAGGTCGCCTTCCTCACCCAAAGACTTGGTGATTTAAACTGGTAAAAACACTGAATACAGTTTCACATTAAAAAAAAATCTGTTTTTCAGATGCTTTCTTTGGGAGCTACTGCCATTTGTGGTGGTCGATGCCAAAATGCAAATGGCCCTATCTACAGCCAGTGTTAAATTTGTCCCTTCTGGGCCACTGTAGAAACTTGGTGGTGCCACGTGGTGATCTCTGTAGATGATATAAACGGCTCATTCTAAGGTAACGAAAACACTACAATGCTTACTTAAGAAAACTTACAATATATCCCCATGAATCCTTCACACTGAACCTTTAAAAAAAGTTTTTGTAAGATGTGCAGCTACTTTAGAGACCTGTGCCAAAATGGCCGTAACAGCACAGGCATTAAAACAGCTCAATTGCCTGAATTGTCCTTTGCACGAACTTGCTCTCCACAGTTGTTGCTCCTGTGGGTTGGAAATTAATAATGAATGCTAATCTGTTATTTGTAAATGCCACCAGCTGACCATGTAATTTCCCTCTGTAGGGCTGGGTGACTACAGCTCTGCTCCCTGCCAAGATCCTCAACAGCCACGTGATGGGGATGGGTTTGTCCCAGCGCGCTCGTTACCTTAAGAAGCAGAAGCAGGGTTAGATGGATCAGCGGCGGCAACAGGCAGAGGGGGACCAGCTGTGTTAACGACTCGTCCGACTACCATCATCATGGACCATGAAGAGAAAATGTGACAGTTTCTGGGCAACATCTCAGTTTCCCTTCCCTCTGATACTCCCAGTCATAGATGATGTGAGGCAGCATCTGGCCACGGTTGCCGTTACATGTATTCAATCCAAAACAGTTGTGTGAAAAATACTGAACAAAGTGGTGCTCTTCATCGAGTGATCAGCTTTAATGAGTGGAACACTAACATGGAAACTAAAAACAATTCGCCAAGCTATCCATCTGTCCACAAAACATGATCAAAAATTAAGGATATAGATGATTTGGATGTGAGGTTGGAGGCCTCTGTATCTGTGTATACATTGGGGTCTCCTGTGAGTATGTGAACTAGCTTTTAGCTATGCTGACTAGCTTAAAGCTATGTCGTCAAACACTGGAGGTGGTTCTTTCTCTCTAGAGCACTTACACAATGTTTTCTCAAGGTTTAAAAGGTGGCAGTGGGTATTTTGTGACATTAATAGCTTCCTTAATCCCTCCATTTTCGGCATTTGTTTTTCATTTCATATCAGAAGTTTCAAAGCACTTAGATTTACACCTTTCTTGTTTGCTTTTTTCATTTTAACATTTTCCTCTGCAGTATTGATGTAGTGGTGAAGGGACCATATGTTTGATTTAACAAAACTGCGTTTCATCTCTTTAAAAAAACAAACAAACAAAGAAAAGAAATTAAGAGGAGGCTTTGTAGATGAATAACCACCAAAGAGGGAGAAGTTTTGGTGAAGTATGGAAATGTGTGTTTTGTTCACAAACCAAATTGATTCTAAAACTCATTCTTACAACTGCCTGTTATTGCCTGGCATTATACTCTCTCGCCGGAAATTCTTAAAATCCCAGAAAATCCTCCCAAAATACACTTGATCCCGATATAATGAGTGGTTGGTCTGGTTGAGTGTGTGACAATAAATGTGTCACATCAACAGTAATCTTGGATCTTTTCACCTGCATTGTTGAATTTACTGAATAAAGACCAAACCACATGTGCAGACGAGACAAACCTGTGAAATAGTGTAAAATCTCTGATATTCTCTTTTTGAAAGGTGCGTGTATGTTGAGTTTGTGTGTTCCTAGAGTTGTAGTCTCATATCTCACTTGTCTTGGCTTTAAGTTATACTGTATTATGTAGAGGTGTAGACTTGGACTTGGACCTAAGTCAGACTTCCATCCATCCATTTTCAACCACTTATCTGAAGCCAGGTCGTGGGAGACGCAGGCTGAACAACATATTGCAGACTTGAGTCACAAATTTGGCGACTTCAGACTTGACAAAATAAAAGACTTGCAGCTCGACTTGAACTTTAACACCAGTGACTCGTGACTTCTCTTGGACTTGAACTTTTTGACTTGAAAATACTTGATACCTTCCCTCGAGACAATTTGGGAAGAGATAGTAACAGACATTTTCCCAGTATGAGATAAGGTAAATACAGCAAGACGGGACGGAGACCAAAGAAAACAAAATTCATTCTGTTGGGCTAGTCGACTCGTTAATAGCACTACTTGTTCTTAGGATACTCTTGTGTTAAAATGGCATTACATTTGGTGAGGAGCCCAATATCACTTGTTTAGGACTCAGATCTCTAAGTTTAGGACTTGGGACTTGACTCTGATTTGTCTGTCTTGAATTGGAAATTTGTGCAAACCTACTTGTAACTTACAAAACAATGTCTTTGTCACACTTCTTGCATCGATTCCTATAGAAAAGTCAGACTCGACATTTCACTCGTACTGACTCTTCATGTGCAGCAGCAGGGGAGCAACTTTAGTTATTCGTGTTTTCCTCAAAGGTACTGGCATTAGGTTTTAGGCATACTCCTAATTCCTCGGGTGCATGCTGTTTGGGGTGAAAGCAGAGCAAGACACAGCACCTAGGAAACTATATTGCATTTGTCCTTCCAGCCATCAATAAATCTCAATTCAAATAACCTGAGTCATCTGTCTGTTGTGACTTCTTATCGGTTTCACCTTGTGCTTTGACTCATGTGGCTGTGAGTTTCAGAGAATGGAGGGGACATGTTTCAGCCTATTTTATACTGAATTCATGGGAAGGCCTGATAAGAGAGCAGCTCTTGTTTTAATTTCTTATTTGACGTTTTAATTAGAAAAAGCTTGGAGTCAGATATCGCATATAAAAAGTGTATAATGTCTGTAAATCTGCCAGGCGGCATCTCTGTCAGATGCCATCACACCCAAACATTCATAATAAAAAGTCCACAAACTCCTCCGTTTAATAAAAATGCCAACATGCCCATATTTTATATTATATCCTCTAACAGCCTACCAGTCAGCCCATAAAACTCTCTTCAGTGGTTTTACCACAATTCGTCATTTTCACAGTCCATACAAATGTGTTGCTTTTTCACGTCCTCCCTCTTCCCTCCCAAACATCACCGTCCGGTTCCCATGCCAACAGTTTCTGGGAGATTATTCCGGTGCACTAGTATGGAAGCTGCGGAAATGTGTCATCGCTGCGAATGTAGGAGGGGAGAGGAGATCTGTGTGTGTGGAGGGATGCCCAAAGGAAGAAACGAGTGGGCTGCAGAGATGTATATAAAGAGGAGCTCGGTGGTGCTCAGAGTCCACCGCTCGCTCAGGCTCTCACACACACTCTTTGATTTCACAGCAGAGTTTCAGAGCGAAGAGCAGATTGGAAAAAGAGCAAAACAGGATCTCTCAAATCATCTCTCATCAAGCAGAACCCTCAGGACTGAATATTAAACAGCTCTCACTGATTGACTATTGTATTTCAGATATTTTTTTTTCTGCTTCATCTCTACCAATAGGCTACTTGTGGAGACAGGTGATCAGATACACAAAGAATTCTTGAACTAAAGGCTTCAAATACCACATCCTACGACCACATCTTCTCTAGAGCTTCACTAACTCGTCATCCTCACATTCGGGGCCACTGTTCACCATGGCGACCAGCATGGACACGCTCCCTGCCCATCTGCTGCCTTTGGTGATGGAGGAGTTCCCCCAGTCTCTGGCCACAGCTTGTGTCTGCAGGGCTGGACAACGCGAGCCCCGCCTCCGCTGTGTGCAGTGTGGCATCATCGAGGAGGAGGAGGAGGACTGCTCCACCCTGGAGGAGGACCAAGCTCTGCGGTCCTTCCTGCAGACCGTGGAGAGCCTGAGGAGGAGCACCAGATGAGCTCTTCCAGAGGAGGTTTCAACATGACTGTTTGACCTATTTGGCTTCCCTGCAACCAGTTTGGAGACGGACAGATGTCTACAGTGTTGCGAATGCAGACTGTGCTGACTTTAAAGCTGTGTCGGTGGTGATATTTTGATAAAAGTCACCACTGATGGACTATACATGGCAGTGGATGAGACTGCACTGAGTCCAGACACTTAAGAACTGTAATGGAGCGCTTTTGAGAGCTAGTCAGAAGATGCTGGCAAAGAACCACTGTTTTCCATGTGTTATATATATATTTTTAAAGTGAATATGATTTGTTGTAAAGTGATTTTCTGCAAAGCTTTACTTTCCCAGTACCAAGTTGATATTGTATTATTAACACAATTGCACTGTTTTCTTATTGTTCATATCGCCTGCTGCTAAGATTTTAAATTTAATATATAAAGCTGATGTTATAACATATATGTGGTGGTCTGACTCCTCTATTATTATAGTTCAAAAGTGTTAAATTTAATGTTGACAGCTTATACACACTTTAAACACCAAGCTTCTTATTATTGTTGCTCGAAAACCAACACTAGGAGCTGTGTGTTTTGAGGTGAAATGTTGGCTTACAGAAAACCATTAGAATCTTTCAGGCCTTTCCATGTGGTGGCACTATTGATACACTTTTTTGAGCTAAATAGCACAAGCTAAACTGCACTACACAACAATCCCTCCTCTCAGTCCGGCCTAACTGCATTATTAACACCTGCAATCTGTACATTAGCCCTGCTATTTTTGATATCACGAACCATGAATTTATTTTGGCTTTAACTGTTTAGAGACACAAAGGAAAGACACAGTCATGAATCATGAGGCCACAACACATAAATCCCCCAGCTATCACGCAGTGCATTCCTCGGGCCTCGAAATAAAAGCAAAATTTCACCCTTTTAACTGTGTGGATTCTTTTATACCACCCCCACCCCCTCCACACTCCCACCCCCACCCCTGTGACCAATTCATTCTCACCGTCTGTACTATCGTTGAGGCAGCCTTTGCACAGTCAAGCTCTATGTCTCATCGTCTTCACACACTAAAGAATTTGATGCTTTTCAGTTTAAAAGGCAAAAATAAACAATCACGAAGCTGCCATTACAGGATGAATAAGCAGTTGTTTGAATCACGGATATATTGGATTGCACTTTATCAATTTCTTTACAATTTTCAGAAAACAGCAAAAAATATTTCTGAAAAATACCCTCTGCAGATGTTGGCTACATAAATGTATTCAATTACAGATATTGTATGCCAGCTGCAGCCTGTGTAATCTTGGTTGTTATGGAAATAGCTGCTTCTTTGTGAAGGGGGGCTTTTTAATGCTCAAGAGAACAAGTCTTTTCACTTCTGTTTTCATCACTTAATTCAGTGATCACTGCAGTGGTGTTGAAGTTTGAGGTTGTTTTTCCTCCGAAGCTTTGTGTGGTCCAACAGACTTGAGTCCACCCCTGTTTTGTTTAATCATTTATAAACACTTAATCTAAATTTAATTAACTAATGAATAAAGCTACTTCATCAAATTATACTTTCTCTACAAGATTACATAATGTTGTTTTTTTTAAACTAATTAGATAAAAGAGTTTTGGTTAATATTTACTGAAAGTCAAATCCTGGATATTTCCTCCACTATAATTGACTCTAGGTGTGAAGCACTGATGCACAAGTAAAAGTTATTTGAAGCAATGTTCTCTGCAGCCCAAACGACGGAATAAATGTTGGCATTGTATGTTTAGTTATGACATGCATGTTTCATATGTAGCAGATATACTGAAACTTTACATATCAATTTTGTCAAAGTGTATGTTGTGACAATTCTGTGGTTAATGTGTGGTTAGGTTCAGGCACAAAAAACAAGTAGTTAAGATTGGGAAAAGATCATGTTTTGGCTGAAATTAAATGTCCTGACCTCTTTTTAAAAAATACCCTTTGTTGCTACAAACACGGCTGGAAATGTCCCGACCTATTGTTAAAATAATACCCACCTTTGTCGCTACAAACATGGCTGAAAAATGTCCCAAACCTTTATCACAAAATTCCTGCTTTTGTGGCTACAAAAAATATCCCAACCCATCGTCAAAAAATACCCACTTTTGTTAGTGCTTTTGCAAACATGGCTGGAAATATTCCAAAGTGTTGCCAAAATGATACCTGTTTCTGTCGCTACAAACATGGCTGGAAATGTCCCATCCTTTCGTCAAAAACACTCGCTTTTGTTTCTACAAACATGGCTGGCAATGTCCCAAACCATCATTAAAAAATACTCATTTTTGTCGCAACTAACATGGCTGAAAATATCGTAACCTGTTGTTAAAATAATAGCCACATTTGTCGCTATGAACACAGCTCCAAATGTCCCAAACCTTTATCACAAAATTCCCGCTTTGTGGCTACAAAAAATATCCCAACCCATCGTGAAAAAAATACCCACTTTTGTTAGCTCTTTTGCAAACATGGCTGGAAATATTTCAACATTTTGTTGAAAATGATACCTGTTTCTGTTGGTACAAACACAGCTGGAAATGCCCTTATCTGTCATTAAAAAATACCCACTTTTGTCACTACAAACATGGCTGGTAATGTCCCAACCCATCACCAAAAAATTCCCGCTTTTGTTGCTACAAACATGACTGGGAATGTTCCAACCCATAATCAAAATACCTGCTTTTGTTGCTACAAACATGGCTGGAAATTCCCTTATCTGTCATTAGAAAATACCCACTTTTGTCACTACAAACATGGCTGGTAATGTCCCAACCCATCACCAAAAAATTCCCGCTTTTGTTGCTACAAACATGACTGGGAATGTTCCAACCCATAATCAAAAAATACCTACTTTTGTTGCTACAAACACAGCTGGAAATGCCCTTATCTATCATTAAAAGATACCCACTTTTGTCACTACAAACATGACCGGAAATGTCCCAACCCATCACCAAAAAATTCCCGCTTTTGTTGCTATAAACATGACTGGGAATGTTCCAACCCATAATCAAAATACCTGCTTTTGTTGCTACAAACATGGCTGGAAATGCCCTTATCTATCATTAAAAGATACCCACTTTTGTCACTACAAACATGACTGGAAATGTCCCAACACATCACCAAAAAATTCCCGCTTTTGTTGCTACAAACATGACTGGGAATGTTCCAACCCATAATCAAAATACCTGCTTTTGTTGCTACAAACATGGCTGGAAATTCCCTTATCTGTCATTAGAAAATACCCACTTTTGTCACTACAAACATGGCTGGTAATGTCCCAACCCATCACCAAAAAATTCCCGCTTTTGTTGCTACAAACATGACTGGGAATGTTCCAACCATAATCAAAAAATACCTGCTTTTGTTGCTACAAACACAGCTGGAAATGCCCTTATCTATCATTAAAAGATACCCACTTTTGTCACTACAAACATGACTGGAAATGTCCCAACACATCACCAAAAAATTCCCGCTTTTGTTGCTACAAACATGACTGGGAATGTTCCAACCCATAATCAAAAGATACCTGCTTTTGTTGCTAGAAACATGGCTGGAAATGCCCTTATCTGTCATTAGAAAATACCCACTTTTGTCACTACAAACATGGCTGGTAATGTCCCAACCCATCACCAAAAAATTCCCGCTTTTGTTGCTACAAACATGACTGGGAATGTTCCAACCCATAATCAAAAAATACCTGCTTTTGTTGCTACAAACACAGCTGGAAATGCCCTTATCTATCATTAAAAGATACCCACTTTTGTCACTACAAACATGACTGGAAATGTCCCAACCCATCACCAAAAAATTCCCGCTTTTGTTGCTACAAACATGACTGGGAATGTTCCAACCCATAATCAAAAAATACCTGCTTTTGTTGCTACAAACACAGTTGGAAATGCCCTTATCTATCATTAAAAGATACCCACTTCTGTCACTACAAACATGGCTGGTAATGTCCCAACCCATCACCAAAAAATTCCCGCTTTTGTTGCTACAAACATGACTGGGAATGTTCCAACCCATAATCAAAAAATACCTGCTTTTGTTGCTACAAACACAGCTGGAAATGCCCTTATCTGTCATTAGAAAATACCCACTTTTGTCACAACAAACACGGCTGGGAATGTTCCAACCCATCACCAAAAAATACCCACCTTTGTTGCTACAATAAATATCTCAACCCATTGTCCACAAATTGCCACTTTTGTCACCACAAACACAGATGGAAATATCCCAACCTGTTGTTAGAATAAAAGCCACATTTGTCGCCACAAACACACCTGGAAATGTCCCAAACCTTTATCACAAAATACCTACATTTGTCGCTACAAACATGGCTGGAAATGTCCCACCTTTTTGTCAAAAACACTCACTTTTGTTTCTACAGACATGGCTGGCAATGTCCCAAACTATCATTAAAAAATACAAATTTTTGTCATGACAAACACGGCTGGAAATATCACAACCTGTTGTTAAAATAATAGCCACATTTGTCGCTAGAAACACAGCTCCAAATGTCCCAAGCCTTTATTACAAAATACCTATATTTGTCCCTGCAAATACGGCTGGAAATGTCCCCACCCATCATCAAAAAAATACCTGCTTTTGTTGCTTCAAAAAAATATCCCAACCCCTCCTCAAAAAATACCCACTCTTGTAACTACAAGCCTGTTGTTGAAATGATACCAGCTTCTGTTGCTACAAACACAGCTGGAAATGCCCCAACCTGTTGTTAAAAAAATGCCCACTTATGTCGGTCTCAAACAGTAGTCGGCTGCTTGGCAGCCATGTCATCTAGGTATCAAACTCTGCTCATGTTATATCATCTGAACTACGTATGAAACATGAAAATGTAGCATATGCGTGGTTTGCAGAAACCTACGGTGCCAACATTTTATTCTGGCAACTGTGCTGTCCTCAAGTAACCCTTAGATTGCAACTGTACATCTAAGAAAAAGTTTGCTTTTCATTTACAGCCATGGTTTCACCCATACTGAACATCCATCTCTGTACAAGCACACATTTTGTCCAGGAGCAAGAGGTTTCTGGAGTGTATCCCAGGACAGGTCACCACTCTATTACAGGGCTAACACAGACAGACAACCACACTTACACTGACATCTATCGGCAATTTACAGTTGCTGACCTGTATGAATTTGGGCCGTGGGAGAAAGAAACCCACGCAAATACAGACAATTCACTCATTAAATTCAGAAGAGCTTATTCATCGCCGCAGGCCAATTTGCAGAGGCATACTGAGCGGTACAGTGAGACAATACAGGAAAACTTTTAAAAAATACCTAAAAATGCGAGGATAAACTGTACACAAGGAAAGTAAACGGAAAGAAATTTGGTTTCAAATTCAGGACATTGTTGTTTGGAGGTGACATAAGTAATATTGATTCTATTGGAGCATTTCTCAAAAAGATTTTGTTCAGTGTCCTGAGATGGCCTGCTACCCCAAATCTCTGCTTGTGTGACTAAATGCACACACACACACACACACACACACACACCAGAGCTGAAGACACCCTGCATGCTGCAGGGTTTCTTTAGCGTGCTGTCCTAGATTAGGGTACTGTAAGAAAACTGCTCAAATCTCCTTTTTGATTAAGGATATCCCTCCTGCTGTGAAGCTCTGTGGAATGATTGTGACGTTTTTAAAAGATCATTATGTAAACACAAAAAAGACAATAGCTACATTTTCTACGATGATTGGTTGTTTGCATGGCAGGAAAGCATTAAGACAAGTAAGGAAATACTTTAACAGTGTGATCTTTGCCTCTGTGTTTTAATGTGTGTAGAAAAATTAGACATTTAACAGTTTAATTAACTTGTAAATCAGGCCTTGAGCTTTTCGAGTAAAGAAAATTGAATGCACTTTGTTTTATATTGTCGTCATGATATGAGAAAAAGATTATTTAGTAGAACCTTTAAAATGTGGGTTCAAAGATGAGTGAGGACAGCAAACATCCAGAGGTCGACAACAGGCAATTTATTTATCATATAGGCTACTGATAAATATTAATGTTTGTTTTCTAACTAACCCCTGGCCACGTCATTTTTGCAAAAGTAAATTCAGTACCCCTGCACTAAATGTACATAATATTATTGTGTCAATGTGCTTAGCAGTCTTTACATTTAATGTAACAGTATTCAAAATTCAATCAGCAATCAGGTCCACTTGAGCTCCACTTTAATCTAGGGGAAAAGGAAAACAGACTGAAAGGTTTATTAAGGGACTGTTTTTACTCATCAGACGATGGGGGTGGCTGAGGCAGAACTTCTCTTTTTAATTATTTTTTTTTTCGACCCGCACTGAGGCTACAAATGTTTTCCATACTCAGTAAATTGGTTATTAGATGTTTAACTCACTCTTTGACATTTGAAATTTAAAACTTAAAAAGTTGAAGATGTAATCATACACCATGCTGTAGTAGCACAGAGCACACCTGAAACTTACCCGGTCACTCTGCTGGGTCAAAACGTTTGCATTCACTCGCAGCAACTGCTCCTCTAATCTGATAAGCTCTAAATAGTTCGATATATTGATTATCCGCTGCAGAAATAAAGAGGTCATGGAGAGCTCCGCCTGCGCTGCATTTACAGACACATGAAAATCTCTGAATTTAAAGAGGGGACACAGAATGATAAAAGGGAACACACAAGCATTTAAGGCCCGTTTCCACCGCAGGAACTTCAGGGTAATTTTACGGGGCCGGGGCCCTTGGTGCGTGTCTCTACCGCAGGTGGAACTTTTACAGGGGCTAAGTCCCTGCTTCGGAGTAGGTAGTCAGAACGGCCCGAGAGACTCCTGGCTGGGCTTGGGGATTACTTGGTGCTGATTGGATATACTCAAGGCGGGATGTGACGTTTTGTAATTACTATGGTTATCGTAGATTAGCTGGGCTAACCGTTAGCTGTTAGCCTTTATTGGTGTCCGTATTAACTCATTAACTCAATATATGGTCCATGAAAAAAATATTTTTTCCAGCAGATATCTTAGTTACAACATGATTGAGCTAGCAAAGCAGTTTTATGTTGCTATATGTGACATTTATTCAGTTTTGGGAAATCACAATGTCTAGAAAGCATCAGCTAACAGGGACAGCTAACAGCAGCAGCAAAGCTAACATCAGGACGTCATCTGTTTAAAGCCTCCTGTTGTTGGATACAACATGAAACTACTCCAGTTAGCTCAATCATGTTGTAACTAAGACATCCGCTGGAAAAAATTTTTTTTTCACTGACCGTTTATTGAGTTAATACAGACACCGCTAACGGCTAACAGCTAACTTCGTCCCTACGTCGCCCCGGTCAAAATGGTCGTGCAACGATTACGTCACATCCAGAGCCCGGTAACTTTACAGGAACCTTCCTCCTACTCCGCTCTCTCAGTGGAGACACGGCGGTTGAGAGGGCCGAGCGAGAGGACGTTTCTGTAGTAGTTCCTGCCCCCCAAATAGTACCAAGAACTTCTTCAGAGGAAACGGGCCTTTAGATTTGGTTGTTTTTTTTTTTCCTGATGGAAGTGTGTTGCACATGGTGTGTTCAAGGACTGTTGGTAATTTGAAAATCCAATGATAATATCTGTTTTTACCAAATGGTGTCACTTCTTCTTAAAAAATTGACAGTAAAATTAATATAAAATGCAACCATTTAAACGTGTAGGCCCCTCCCTTAAGCCAAAACAACAAACAGCCCAAGTGCTTAAAAAATGATTTGACATGCCTCCCCCTTTTTGCACCACCCCTACCCCCTACAAGTAACGAACAGTCCCTGAGGATGGCGCAGTAAGACAGTGAGGTGAGGCTGAAAGCAGCAGTAAAGCTAATACGTTGACCCTCAGGTTTTTACTTAAGTTACACTTAAGTTTTAATTGCGAGGTCAAGGAGGAACGTGATCCCTACCCCGCTGTGGGTCACATATCAAACGCACCCTTTTCATCATGGCGGCGGGTTTTTAAAGTGCGTGACGTAATCTCTACCAGGTGTAGGTGTGTTGCTAATTAGCAGCTGTGTTGTGCTCACCGCTGTTGTTCATGTAGCATATCATAAACAGGCTAACCTGCAGAGTGTCCGTTAACGTGGCTTCAGGACGGCGTTTTAGAGGAACAGTGATGTTTGTGCTGCAGCACAGGTTCAGTTATGAGTTATGTTTGTGATATCAGCAGTGGAGCCGTCGGCTTTTTGGGACAGTTCAGCACCGTGGGGAGTTTTCATGTCCTGCTGTGGAGTTTACTACAGCAGCACCTCTTCAGAAAGAGCCTCTCTGTGTTTCTGCATCGCTCCATCAAGGTAAGTTTTTCTTCTTCTGCAGATATTAAATACACAGTTACCTGCTTTATCTGCTGGCTGCCAGTAATATCTGTCCTTCTGCTTTCTGTCTGTCTGTGCAGCATTTGCATTGTTATTTATTGTGGAACTTGTTGAGCTTATTTTTCTTTTGTTTGTTGTTTAGAATGTGCATCATTATCTCCTCATCCTGTAATGAAATATGTTAGGGGTAGAGGCATGGGCGGATTGTGAGACAGTGGACCCCTGAGCACATATGCAAAAGGCCCCACCACCCTTCCAACACAAGAGCAAAACACACAGACTTTGTGGTCATGTTGTGTCTTTTTTTAGGTAATTATTTGTCGTTTTTTGGTCGTTTTGTGTTTCTTTAGCCCCTTCCCACTGCACAAAACCCCACTAACACCTGCCAACATCTGGCTTTTGTATGTAATGGGAAAGGTTACAATCAGCATTTAAACTAGGACAAGTGACTTTGCAGTAGTTATGGATATTCATTGGCTCTGGCTCTGTTTGGCAGTGATAGAAATTAGGGGTGGGTGATATTACAGGGTGTTTTTGCGATAACAATATTCTTGACAAATTAGTAAAAGAAAAGATAATGATGATAATAATAATAATAATAAGAATTAATGATAATGAATGTATATATGAAATATTTATCTATATATTTAAGAAAAATAGAACTGCAGCAAAACAAGTGACATAGTTTAACATGTTAACAAAAATGCAACACCCAGGTGAACCAACTAATTTTTACTATTTACGATGGGATGCAATAAGGTGCCACCACAAAATATCATCTGTCTCCAGCGCTCAAACATCGATCCAAATTAGTCAGCACTGAGTTTGAAAGAGAGACAGCGTAATTAAGAGATATATTAAAGGAAGTAACCACCGTAACATTACTTTACTGGCCTCCATGCTGCTTTTTACCAACCTGGAAATCCAGTTGACCCGCGCAGCAAATTCGAATTTGCTCTGCACGGGGATCTGGCCCTGACAAGCAGAGCCTGGTGAATCGCCATCGGACCAATCAGATCAGTCTATGTGACAGAGGCGGGCTCTGGGTGGGCACAACATGATGACGACAGCGCTGCGCCGTAGGAGTCAAAAAGTAAACAGCCAAGATGGCAGCTGCTGAAGGACTGCGTCCATTCAGTTTAGCTTTGGAAGAAACGCTAAGCCAACCACACTTATCTTTTTTCTTGAGAGAGGAACAGAAGACTGCCCTAGAAGCCTTCGTTTCCAGGAAGGACGTTTTTGCCGTTTTGCAGACGGGATATGGCAAAAGCATAATATATCAGTTAGCTCCACCGTTCGGCAAACAAATGGGGATTAGTGCAATGAATACGTCACCTTGTTTTTTGCTCTGATTGGCTGTTGTGCTATCCAATTATGTGCGGCGGCATTTAATATGCCTCAGTTAGTGGCGCCCCTTGGGTAGGAAGGGTGTATCGGTGAGGGCCAGACTCAAAATCTTTCTAGATTTGAGTCTGGATTTCCAGGCTAGCTTTTTACTGTTTACTAACCTGATTTCTGGCCCCTCTGTGATGTTGAATGTGACACACCAGTAAAAAAAAAGACAGAAAGGCATACTCATCTACTGCAGAGCCCTGTAAACGGTTCTAGTCTACTGCCAATATTTAACTAGTTTTACTGTGTTTAGAAAACCTGTAAACTGCACTAATCATGGTGGAAAAGGAGTATTTGTAATTGTCTTGTGTCTCTTTGATGTAATTTTGTGTGGGTTTTTTGGTTGTTTTGTGTCTCTTTAGCCCCTTTGTAGTGCACAAAACCCCACTAACACCTGCCAACATCTGGCTTTTGTATGCAATAGGAAAGGTTACAGTCAGCATTCACTTGGGGTCAAGTGACTCTGCAGTAGTTACAGGTATTTATAGGCTTCTACTCCGATCTACAGTGATTGGAACACAACGCCCAGGTGAACACCCTCATTTTTGCCCCTTTATCTGTGTCCATCCAAGCAGCGCTTGAACATCGATCCAAATTAGTTGGCACAAAATTGAAAGACAGACAGCGTAATTGATATATATATATATATATATATATATATATATATAAAAAGAAGTAACCACTGTAACATTTTTTTTACTGACCTCTGTGCTGCTTTCTGCTGTTTACTAACCTGATTTACGGCCTCTCTTTGATTTTCAATGTGACACACCAGTAAAAAAAAAGACAGACAGGCATACTTGTCTACTGTCTGTCTGTAGTTTGTAGCTCATATTTAGATGGAAAAGGGGTATTTGTGGCAGTTTGCATCTCTTTGTGGTTGTTTTGCCTGTGTTGTGTCTCTGCAGCTCATTTGCATTTTTTGTGGTCACTCTGAGTCTCTTCCCTGTCAGTATGTGGTGATTTGGGTGACATTTTACAGGTGAAGGCCCGGGGGAGCCTTTGACACTTTGTGGCCCTGGGCTTGTGCCTGGTGGGCTCGTTCAGTAATCTATCCATGGGTACAAGTGGTTTTGTGCATATTTCAGCCTAAACTGGTTGTTGCTGTTGTTTTGGGATGGTTTACTCATTGAAACCTAAAATTTAATGCCTTTAATGATGTAAACATAACTGTTGTTTTAGCCACAGTCCATGATCATAATTAATATGTGCTTCATTGAAAACTGAACCTGCTTAATTTCTTCACATACATCATATTCAGTGACCAGTATAGATGCTTTTTAACTCAGTGAAATGGGCTCATGGTGTATTTCCATACTATTCTTCTTATCATAATTACATCTAAACTGCTGAGCTCCCGTGTTGAACACTGCTGCTTCCTTCATTGTTAACCTTGTATCTGTGCTGATGGTCATCTGCTTATCGCTTTATTTGATATGAGGAGATTGTCTGCTCCAAGCTTCAGGTCTTGTGATTTTAATATGTATAAATTCCTAATTATCTGCTGCGTAGCTGATGTGTCTAAGCCTGCTGCTGCTGCTGCGGCATATCCGGTGGATTGCTGGGTGTAGATTCATCCATCTCAATTCACTAAAAACTATATTCCCCTCGTGGTGTAACGTGCCCAGCAGGGAATGGCAACACGGTGGTTGACGCCGTCGGCCAATTTGCTAACTCTGCTGTAATGCTGCTGCAGAAACCTGCTCCTGCCGCCGCTCTCTTGTAGCATTTTATAAACCCCACCTTCACCCCAGCATCCACCTGTAGGCTCAGAGTCTAAGTTCCCCTGGGGGCAGTTTATTATCATCACTCCCCAGTTGCTGCTGTGCTGAGGTTGGTGTTTGCTGGCTGGGAATGACGAGCTCAGAGTATAACACCACATATCAACTCCGAACATACTCCTCGTTCACATAATAAATCTGTTCTACGTGAGTTGGCTGCTGAAAATAGTTATACATCTAGAAAATTAATAATATGACTCATTTAGTTTTCTTTAGCAACTCTAAGGGACAATTTAAAGAAGCTGTTTGTATGATTTAGGGGACATTAGTGGCATCTAGAGGTGAGGATTACAGATTGCAACCAGCTAAAACTTCTCCCTGGTAGAGTTTCTTCAGTGTTCATTGTTCAGGAGGTTTTTACCGCGAGCCAAATTATCCACAGAGGTCTCCTCCTCTCCAAAACAAAAGGACCAGATGATTAAAACTGTTAAAAACACTGAATAAGGCAGTTTCATGTTACACCTGCTAATGTGTGCTCACCTTTTTTTCTGATAACTTAACATCATCTTATTTCTGATCCAGATGTTCAGGAGGTTTTTACTGTGAGGAGAATTATCCACAGAGGTCCCGTCTTCTCATAAACAACAGGCCTGTTGATTTAAACTGGTATAAACACTGAATAAAGCAGTTTCACGTCACCCATCAGTGTTTTTTTAATGGCACACTTAAGCTTGTCGGAGGCAAGTCGCAAGCCAGGGTTTCCCACACACAATACTAACATCTGGTGCCACATTGATTTCCTATGTTAGAGCTGGAATGTTCATTAGGTGTACTGTTGGACTATATATACAATTTGGTTATTTAACACACCAAACTCTCGGGGCGCAGAGCGTACTCTCGGTACAGATGGAGCAGCAGAACATCAGGTGCAGTGGTAGTTATGCTTCACCATTCATTGCAGTGGTTCTTGCTTCCACTTTAACTTGCTTCTGTAGCAGTTGTTACTGTCATCCATTGACCTGACTTGATCAGCTCTGATCGGATTGACGAGTCAGTTATCCACCTCCATAATCAAGCTCAGAAACCAGAGAGGGGACACAGAATGACACAAAGGGAGACACACAAAAAAGGAAAGTTTGCTAATTTTAATTTATATTTTAATTTTGTGGGAATCATGGCTAGCCCAGCACCCACTAATGTGTACTCACCTTTGTTTTCTGATAACCTGAGATCCAGACATGTAGGAGGTTTTAGGAGACCCGAGGTCTCATTTATAAAAATTGCATACGCACAAAACGAGGCCTGAAAGAGGCGTATGCAAAAGTTGTGATCTATAAAGACAGACTTGATGGGAGAAACTTTGACCCATGCTTACAAACACTTTTGGGCAACGCAGATGGTGGTGGAAGCCTGATTGTAGAAATTGTCAAATATTTTTTGCTGCACGTCAATCTTGGCTTTTGTTCGTACGTACATTTTTAGTATGGATCATACGCACTGTTTTATAAATGAGACCCCAGGTGATTTACACTGGTAAAAACCCTGAATAAAGCAGTTTCATGTGTTTTTCCAACGCTGCTTGTAGCAAAGGGGCTGCTAATTACCTCCACCAAGGAGGTTATGTTTTCACCGGTGTTAGTCTGTTTGTCTGCAAAATAACTCAAAAAGTTATGAATGGATTTTTATGAAATTTTCAGGAAAGGTGGATAATGGGACAAGGAACAGATGAAACAGATAAAATTGGTGGTGATCGGTTGAAGCAAAGTGGATAAAATAATAAATAAAGTCCATCGTCTGACAGCCTCAGCAGCAATTCCAATTTCTAAAGACGGTGAAAATAGCTGGAAGCACGTCTTGTTCTACTTGCTAAATATTGTTGTAATTCTTAAGTTGAAATTAATGTTCTGTGTTGGGAAAAAAGAAAGTGAAAAATACAAAAAAACATATTATATTCTGTGTTGGTACAAAATATAAACGAAATAAATACACCACAGTGTCTCCATGGTGAAGGCATATATAACCTAATAATGATAGTGATGCAAATAACCTAATTGTGATGCAGGTTGCAAAATCTGATGCAGAGGGGGAGGGAATATCACCGACTTGGCGGAGGTCTGCACTCTCTGACTGCTTTTCTAGTTATGGTGTGTGATACAAAAACCCAATTGGCTGTATCTGTTTGGTTTGTCCCTTCTGGGCTACTGTAGAAACATGGCATGGCAGCATGGTGATCTCCGTAGGTGAGGACCCGCTCCCTATGAAGACATAAATGGCTCATTCTCAGGTAACAATAACACATTAAGTCTTATTTTCAAGTGATTATATACTAAAGAAAACTTTTTATATTAAATTCAGTTTCTGCCAATATATCACCCAAACTCCTACACACTGGACGTTTAAATTACTGAAGCAACCACTGCTTAAAATCCTGATTCCTGCAGATTATTCTGGTGATATCCTGACTGGTGCTGAAATGCACTTGTTCTTCTGTATCCGCAGTAATTTATAGTAAAACCCTGACCCACATTTTATTTTCCTTTTTTAAAAATCTGTCTTCTCGTACTATAATATTTCTCATGGGGTCAAACAGAAGTGCTGAATTGATTTTTCCTTGCCACAGACACTGCATTGTTGCTTTGTGAAGACGGATAGCCTAAAATAATGACAAACAAACAGACACTGTGGATACTTGGGGTGTTGTGGGCACCGATCCTCATTATCCCACCATAGTCTGCTCACTGAGCACATGTACGTACATGATTGGACTTGCCCTTCCATTTCACTTGCCACGCTGCAAATCGCTGCCACGTTGGCGGGTTCACTTCTTTCTCGGGCACGGCATGCTATTAAGGGGTTATTTGTATAATTTACCACTTCTAATTCCAAGGCTCAGCCATATTGGCAGGAACATTCAAGACTAAATTGAGTGTGAAGATTGAGAGGAATTAATGTCTGCTGGACTGTGAGCTGAATGCGTGCCTTCAGTGGGCCCTCGGCCACCATAAGGACAAGAGTCTGAGCAGGATTTGTACGTTAAAGGTTGACTTAGCAAAGTCAATAATTGAGCTACTCTGTGGGACTTTGTCTGCCCCAAAGCAATCAGCCATTCTTTTTTGTTGGATGAGAGGAGAGAAGCAAGCAATCTAATAGGACTATAAGGCTTCTAAGTGGAATGAAAACAAAACTAAGAGGGAATTTAAAGGAACATGTGTTTTAACAATGTTTCAGACTTCTAAAAAACATTGCTTCAAATGTTAAGCGGCCCCATGTGGTGTTCGTAGTAAAAAAAATTTAATCGTGAGAAATGCAAAATGGAATCATGGCTGCTGGAAATAAGATACAGGGGCAAAGCTGTATTCTGCTCAAATGGTCATAACAAACAATGTATTTTCACGTTTTGCAAAATGTTCTCATTTGGGGTTAAAAGCCCAGTGCGAAGGACTTAGGGGATATATTGGCAGAAACAAAATATAATATAGTTGTGTTTTCCTTTTGTCTATCATCTCCTGAAAATGATGCACAGTTACCCGATATACAGGGTGTCTACAGGTCCTTTTTTAAAAAGTCTTAAAATGTTTCAAATTAAGTTTACTTAATATAAGGCCTTAAAAAGTCTTAAATTCAGAATCACAGAGGCCTTAAGTATTTTTGGTCACCATGAAAATTTCACCAGCCTGACAGACCAAGTGATTGTTTGCAATCATTGGACAGGCCGAAGAATTGCAATAATAAATAGCATTTATGACGGTGATGAGATTTTGTTTTCTTTTTACATTAAACACATTAAAGTTAACTCACCCAATTGTTATTTTTCTTCACTGTTCATTTTGAACTAATATTAGTGTGTTTACTTGGAAAGAGTACTTTCACATGTGTGTCACACACCAACACACACACATACACACACACATATCTATATAATGTGTATTTGCATTACAGGTTCGGTCATAAATTTCATATAAGGTGGTATTTCAAAGGTCTTAAAAAGTCTTAAATTTGACTTGGTTATATAAGTAGACACCCTGATAAAAAAAATTGTTTTGCAAAATCATCAGATGTCAAAGGTCCAGTGTGAAGGATTTTGTAGGATATATTGGCAGAAATGGAATATCATATAGGTATGTTTTCTTTTGTGTATTGTTACTTATAAATGAGAATTATTGTGTTTTCATTACAATAGACTGAGTGGGTTATATCTACTTAGGGAGTGGGTTGTCGTAGGGCTGGGCGGTATACCGGTTTGTACCGAAAACCGGTATTTATTTTCGTTATGATATGAATTTTTCATATACCGTAATACAGTCCTGAAAGCAAAGCAACTGTACATAGCAGGGCAGAGTTTCGCCCCGATGCGCGCGCACACACACACACACACACACACACACACACACACACACACACACACACACAAAGCGCACACACACAGGTAAGCACACTAGAGCACGGCTCGGGCCGCATTTTCCTGACCGAAGACGACCCATCCCGAGTCCGAGACAGTTACGGCCAGGCTCCACCGGGCACATCAGCGGCGCGACACGTCTGCAGCGCGAGTCCCGTAGCAGCTCGCCCCCCCTGTTAATCAGCAGCTCCACCGGCAACGGGAGCGGCGCGACAACCCCCGTCTGTCGCGCGACAACTCTCTATTTTACGCGGCTCTTCTATTTTTGTCGCGCTACGCTCCCCTACGCGACCCTCCAGCAGATAAAAACTACATGAAATAGTGTGCTAAACGAGCACAATGTGTTTTTAAATGAATAAACCATTATCAGAGGTGATATGTGATGATTTTTTTTCATGCATTTACCCATGTTTATCCGTGACATTGAGTAAATGTCCGTGGCGGACATTTGAAAGCGAGTAGATGACAAACAGTACAGTAAACTAACTCAAATATATGTAATAACTTGGGTGGAAAATGCTTTAACATTTCATACAGCCTACATGCAGCCTCTCGGCTTGTCAAACGGTAAACAACCCCGCTGGCTTCTCTACGTGTCGCTTCCGTACGCAGTCAGTGGAGCCCAAATGAATGGAGCGGAGCGTGTGTTGCGTTCAGGCGTTGTCAGGTAAATAACAAATTCCGGCACTTGAATAGGCCATAGCACAACACTGCAGCATGTCAAGTTGGCTGAACCTGAGCAAAATACCATGAAATACCGTGAAACCGATATGATTTTTTCTTAAAACGGTGATATGAAAATTTTGTCATACCGCCCAGCCCTAGGTTGTCGTCGACAGAGATCGTCATGTTACTCTGCCATGTTTCTACAGTACCCTATAACTGCCAAACCAAATGCTCACTCTAGATAGGGCCATACGGATTTCCGTGTTTTGGTGTCGGACACCGCAGTCAGCACCCCCTCCGCCACGAGCAGCATTAGAAAAACATAGATTTTTTTTTTTCTTAATGTGATAACGTGAAGCTGCTTTATTCAGTGTTGTAACCAGTTTAAATCACCAGATCTGTTTGTTTTGGAGAGGAGGAGACCTCTGCGGATAATTTGGCTCCTGGTTAAAACCTCCTAAATGTCTGGATCTTCAGTTCTTAGAGGGAAAAGGTGAGCAGACATTAATGGATGCTAGGCTAGTGGACTGTCTCTGACATGCCAAACAGTGTTGAGAAACTGATTTCTAACATAACACTGCTTTATTCAGTGTTTTTACTGGTTTCAATCACTGGGTCTGTTTGTTTTGGAGAGGAGGAGACCCCTGCACATAATTTGGCTCATGGTTAAAACGTCTTGAATTTCTGAATCAGAAATAAAGTGAGCACACAGAAACACTGATTTTTAACGTGAGACTGTTTTATTCAATGTTTTTCCTCTGGGTGTGTTTGTTTTTTTAGAGGATGATTAATCATTTTGCTCCTGGTAAAAAAACTTCTAAATGTCTGGATCTTAAGTTACCACAGAAAAAAGGAACACACATTTGAACGTGTTGGGCCAGGGGCTTGTCTCCGACATGCTGAATAGCATCAGAGAAACTGTAACGTGACGTGACCTAACATGAAACTGCTTTATTCATTGTTTTTAGTGGTTTTAATCACCTGGTCCATTTGTTTTGGAGAGGAAGAGATCTCTGCGGATAATTCGGTGCCTGGTTAAAACCTCCAGAACAAAGAATACTGAAGGAATTCTAACTGGGAGAAGTTTCAGCTCGTTGCAGTCTTCTATCCTCACGGCTAGATGCCATTAAATCCCCCTAAGTCTTACACACTGCTCCTTTAATTGTCAGCAGTGCATAATGGAGTCATGCTCTCCTGATAATAAGATAGGAGCAACATTGTATTCTGCTTGAATAGTCACAAACTACATGTATTTCCAAAGACACTGAGGAAATGCACAGTTCTCCTTAACAGGATGATACAAAAAAATCTTTTTGCAGAATGTTCCTATTAGCTGTTGAAATACAGCCCACAGAGATGTGTCTCATTAAACCATGGTAGTGAGATAATTCACACTGGTAGCATTTCTTTAAACTTGTTTTTGTTGTCTGTCATTTGTTTGTCTCGCTGGACGGATACGCTTCCATTTTAAAAACAAAATTTCCTGCAGCGTTTCATAGTACAGATGCTCAGCCTCTCCTGAAATAAAGAGCACCTCCACTAATGTCGGGGGAATAAAAAGAAAGAAATATATTTAGCTTTAGGGAACACGGGCAGAGATGCTCGTTCAAACACGCACATATTTAAGCAGTGAGTGGACTGTTTAGATCGTCGTCTAGTAACTAAATTGATCATGAGAGGAGATGCGTCACGATCCGTCTGATTCAGCTCAGCAGTTGACATTGACAGAAAAAAGAAAAACCTTTTGAGTTTTTACTAGTGGGGAAAATAGAGATAAAAGGCTCAGTCAGTTGGAAAGTCAGTGCTGTGCTGCCGGTCAGACACCAGGCTAAATTTAGTTTGATAAGAGCATTGAGTTGAAGTTAGTTTAATGGTAGATATTGCACAGCTGGATTTATATCTGTAGCTCTGTGTTGTCTGCATCCATGACTGTGATCAGACCAAGAGTTCATGTTGTCGGGACTACTGTAAACAAACTGTGTGTGAGCTCATTACTTTTATCTCTAATGAGGGCCTGAGGTTTCAATAGCTTTCTCCTTCCACTGCGAGCATATAGAACAATGATGGTGGAGATGATGGGGGATAAATTACATAATCAATTAATCAAAACAACACCATCCTCTTCCTGTGAATATGTCATGCAGTGCTTGTTTTTGCTTTATTAAGGAGCAATAGTAAATATGCAAAACCTTTAGTCAGCAGCTGGAGCAACTTGAATTCAGTCTGCGCAAACCCCACAGCTGGTGGGCCTTCTTCTCAACTAGCAATCGTATCATTTACATTAATGCTGACTCTAAAATGACCTTGTATTGGGTTGTTCTGTGGACTGGGTGCTTTTTGTTGAGATGCTGACTGTGCTGTCCCCTTTAAATCGGAGATTGAAGTCCAGTTGGAGATCCCTCAATCGACTGAGATTGCAAGTCGAGCAATCTTTTTTTTTTGCTAGTCAGTGTGTTGTACACTGTGATGTTTTGGTCCCCATATTTTGCTGCGGAGTGAGCAGGGACCTGCACCAAGCTCCCTAAACTCCATGTGTGGCTTACATCCATGGATCATATAGCTTAGACCACAACACATGTAACATGAGTGCCTAATGATAAAGTGTTCCTTTGTTAGTGAGGTAGCAAGCTAGCATTAGCATTTGCGTTGTCGTTTGTGGTAGCAAATTACTACACAATTATTCATGCAGTAAACAAACTCATGGCCTCTTTCTAACACCAGTGAAAAATACTCATGTATAATATACGGTACAGGCCAAAAGTTTGGACACACCTTCTCATTCAATGTGTTTTCTTTATTTTCATGACTATTTACATTGTAGATTCTCACTGAAGGCATCAAAACTATGAATGAACACATGTGGAGTTATGTACTTAACAAAAAAAGGTGAAATAACTGAAAACATGTTTTATATTCTAGTTTCTTCAAAATAGCCACCCTTTGCTCTGATTACTGCTTTGCACATTCTTGGCATTCTCTTGATGAGCTTCAAGAGGTAGTCACCTGAAATGGTTTCCACTTCACAGGTGTGCCTTATCAGGGTTAATTAGTGGAATTTCTTGCTTTATCAATGGGGTTGGGACCATCAGTTGTGTTGTGCAGAAGTCAGGTTAGTACACAGCCGACAGCCCTATTGGACAACTGTTAAAATTCATATTATGGCAAGAACCAATCAGCTAACTAAAGAAAAATGAGTGGCCATCATTACTTTAAGAAATGAAGGTCAGTCAGTCCGGAAAATTGCAGAAACTTTAAATGTGTCCCCAAGTGGAGTCGCAAAAACAATCAAGCACTACAACGAAACTGGCACACATGAGGACCGACCCAGGAAAGGAAGACCAAGAGTCACCTCTGCTTCTGAGGATAAGTTCATCTGAGTCACCAGCCTCAGAAATCGCAAGTTAACAGCAGCTCAGATCAGAGACCAGATGAATGCCACACAGAGTTCTAGCAGCAGACCCATCTCTAGAACAACTGTTAAGAGGAGACTGCGCCAATCAGGCCTTCATGGTCAAATAGCTGCTAGGAAACCACTGCTCAGGAGAGGCAACAAGCAGAAGAGATTTGTTTGGGCCAAGAAACACAAGGAATGGACATTAGACCAGTGGAAATCTGTGCTTTGGTCTGATGAGTCCAAATTTGAGATCTTTGGTTCCAACCGCCGTGTCTTTGTGAGACGCAGAAAAGGTGAACGGATGGATTCCACATGCCTGGTTCCCACTGTGAAGCATGGAGGAGGAGGTGTGATGGTGTGGGGGTGTTTTGCTGGTGACACTGTTGGGGATTTATTCAAAATTGAAGGCACACTGAACCAGCATGGCTACCACAGCATCCTGCAGCGACATGCCATCCCATCCGGTTTGCGTTTAGTTGGACAATCATTTATTTTTCAACAGGACAATGACCTCAAACACACCTCCAGGCTGTGTAAGGGCTATTTGACCAAGAAGGAGAGTGATGGAGTGCTGCGGCAGATGACCTGGCCTCCACAGTCACCGGACCTGAACCCAATCCAGATGGTTTGGGGTGAGCTGGACCGCAGAGTGAAGGCAAAGGGGCCAACAAGTGCTAAACACCTCTGGGAACTCCTTCAAGACTGTTGGAAAACCATTTCAGGTGACTACCTCTTGAAGCTCATGGAGAGAATGCCAAGAGTGTGCAAAGCAGTAATTAGAGCAAAGGGTGGCTATTTTGAAGAAACTAGAATATAAAACATGTTTTCAGTTATTTCACCTTTTTTTGTTAAGTACATAACTCCACATGTGTTCATTCATAGTTTTGATGCCTTCAGTGAGAATCTACAATGTAAATAGTCATGAAAATAAAGAAAACGCATTGAATGAGAAGGTGTGTCCAAACTTTTGGCCTGTACTGTATATTGCATTACATTTGCGCAATGCTTCCATGTTCACAGTGGTTGTCTCCTTGGCCGCCATTTCACAAGTCTGAGATGTGTTTGTGGTCCCACCCCTTCCGCTAGGCAACATGGCACCCATTGAACTTTGTGACCATTAGCTGAGTGCACCATCCTGGTAGTACTAGGTCAGTACTCGTAGTACTGACCTAAAACCAACCCTTGGTCAGTGACTTCTGGCGTCAGACACAGACAAAAAAAGCTGTTGTGTCACCTTTCACATCAGCATGATACGCGACTGGCTGCAGTTACTGTTTAAAAGCACCCAGCGTCAAGGGAAATGCAGCGGGATAACAACGAAAGTCAAGGTGGTCAAAGTCCGAGTAGGATGGGTGGGAGTGGTGGAGTATGGTACGGTGGCCGAGAGAGGTCACAACACACGCAAACTCCACAACACACGCAAATCCACACAACGCACCTACATTAAGAAAACACCCCCAAATTCAGAAAACACATTCATCGATTTTGCAACACATACGCTGCACATCCTCACAACACAGGCAGGTGTTGTGACCTCTCTTGGCCACCGTAGGATGGGTCCAGCAACCACCAGCTTTCCCCCAGGAGGTTGGTGTTTGCTTCCTGTACGAGTGTACAGCCAAATCCTGTTCTTTTTTCCTAAACCCATTCATGTGCGTGTGTATGCTAAACGTAACCATGTGTGTTTGTTGCTGAAGGAAAAAAAACGTCACTTTGCGGTGTTTTACTGACGTAGAGCGTTTATTTTGACAGAGACTGTATGTGAAACAGAAGTGTATTTTGAAAACAGACAATGAATTAAACTGGCTGAAGTTGACACTGCATCCCAGAATGCCAACATCCAAAGCACCCAGGGTACCTTGCATGTCATCTCTCGACATGGAAAGTCCATGACCAAGAGTCGATATGTGACAGGGTCCGAGTGAGGATGTGTTGGCACTACATTTGCCACTTCTCTTAGTGTGAACGCATGTATGCGCTCAGAATAGTGAGTATAGGTACAGAAATATCTTGGCTGAACTGTTTTAATATAACCTGCACTGCAACACCTCAGTCTTGACACAAACAAAAACATTTTGCTCAAATGAATCAAACGCTGCACAGAGAGGAAGGGCAGTAGTGTTTGGAGACCGTGAGTCACTTTGCTTTCCGTAGACCTGTTCTAACTTGACAACATAAACATTCCAAATGGGCCCCTTTGTATTTCCTGTTATAATGTTTGCTAATGCATTAGCTGACAGGAAATAAACAGGGGCCAAACTGTTCCCCTGGCAACAGAACAGCAATGAAAAGGCCTATAATGATATATTTCTACATCAGAGAGATAATGTATCTTTATAGCGCTCCCGGGCTGCTTTCCACATTTTTGCCACAGAAGAGATCTCAAAACAAACAGCAGGTAACTCACATTAGTTGACTATAGTTACCAATAATGAATGAAAGTGAGTGGTGCGTATTGAGTGCGCTGGGACTTGTTCATTGGATTCCCGAGAGAAATTGAAGCAATAGATTGCAAACGTTCCCATTACCTCAGCACAGAGCCAACTTTGTAAATAGAAAATCTTTACAGCTTCAATGTGATGACAAAGTGCTGTATCAATGAAAAAAGTATACCCACTGCGCCTTAATGACAGAGCAGCCTGTTTATTTATGCATTCACACTGTCTGCAGTTCACCTCTAGTAATCCTTGTTTGCCTTCATAGCATAAACAGTGTGACTTTGTATTGTTGGAGTCCTTCAGTTGATTCTATGTATTTGTATTTTTACTGTGTTCGCCCTGAGAGAGCGACATAAACGCTAATGACTGTTTTCCCATTTTAGTCTTTGTAACATGTTGAAATTGTGGGCTGCATTTGTTCATTAACCTCTTTAGAGTCTATTGTTTTATTTCCCACTAGTTGATTCCTGGCTCTGTTCCCTTACACACTAATTCAGATTTGTTTTGCAACTCCCCCTCAGAGATCAGTAGTTTTATCATAACTACATGCAGCACAGGTTGAAAATGGAGCTTTTAAAGTCTGAAATCTCAGCTCCTGGCAAAGTAACTGTTGCGTAATTGATGCTGATCAGCCCTGTCATTCCGTCCCACATAATTGATGGTCATGCGTGTATCGTAAAAAATCTTGTTTATTCGGAGCTCCAGACTAACTTTTTTTTTTTTTTACACTGGTTGCACTGGTGCGCCTTACTTTTTCATTTAGGTGCACCAGCACGTAAATTCAGGGACAGACATAATCCTCCTGCTGGGGACTGAGGGAGCATTTTGCCCACTGGCAACTTAGGTAAATATTTTCTTTATAAAAATAACGAATATTTCAAATTCTTCTGTATTAAAATCCACCGACCGTCAAAGCGTATTTTTTACAAAATAATAAATTGCCTTTTTGTGTCATATATACTTTTGTTTCAGCACATTTCATTGTGATAATAAGGTTTTATGTTTGCCAGAGCAAAATGATTTTAATATATTGAACAACACATCACCACCACAGCCTCAGCATGAGATAAGTCCCCTCTGGTAAGCAGTGATGCGGTGTGAATGTCCAGGGCTTTTACTGTGAAAGGTAAGAACGGAAAGAGTGAAGCTAACACGCTGTCGCTGACAATGTGGGAGGCAATAAAGAGTTTGCTGTCTTGAATCAAACTACAAGGCCTTTTATTAGCTTTATAAATATGGGTGCGATGCTAGCTAGCAGCAGACTGGCAGCAAGTGACTGTTTGTGGATCAGGTGATAGATATGACATGACTATTTAGCCGTCATTGTGGCGAAAGCCTTCTGAGATTTACTTGCCAAATGGAAAATCTACCTGCATTTGCATCTCTTATGAAATTGAAAGTACAAAATTAATAGAATAATCAATCAAAAATAAAACTTGTGCATTAGGAGGAGTGTTTCAGTTAGTTCCACCTTGGCTACATACCAGTGTAAATGCCAGTTGCTTCAGTATTCTTTCCAGTCCATTCTGCTTTTGTGTCTAAGGGGTACTTGAAAGCAGCGGGAAACAGAAGTCCCTGGTTTGTGTTTTCCTAGTCCTGGTGATTGGCACATGTGGGTGGTGCAATCGAATGTGTGTTAACATGTTGACGTGCTTCCATTCACATACTCTATGATGGAGCAACACCGACACACTGTCCTTGTCTTATAAACATCTGTCAATGTGGTGCTGTTGTAACTGTCCAGGAATCCGCAGGCGGTTCCTCCAGTTCAGCTGTTTCATTGGAGTTCACTATAGTGTGACTGACTGGCACGTCAATTCGCTTGTTGTGCTAACTTCTGCACATGTTGCTAATGGTGCACAGCCAAAAAGTTTTTGAGTGGAGCTTGCTCTTGTGAACTTTGGTTCTGCATTACATGCATCAGTGTTATAAATGTCAGGTGAAAAGACTCCCTAAAATACATTTTATTTAAAAGGCGCCTTTCAAAATACCCAAGGTCACTGTACAGAGCCTAAAATGAAATACAGAGCAAGATACTGGGTGGGTGCAGAGGGTACAGTCAATGTTAAAGTGCATAGGCCAGTTTGAACAGGTGGGTTCTGAGACGGGATTTGAAGGATGTTATGCTGTCAGGCTGTTGAATGTGTGGAGGTAGGGACTTCCAGAGCCTGGGGGCAGTGCAGCTGAGAGCCCTGGCACCCATGGTGCAGAGGCGTGAGGTGGGGATGGTCAGGAGACCAGCAGAGGAAAAGCGCAGGGAGCGGGTATGGGGTGTACTCCTGGAGGAGGTCAGAGAGATCGGTGGGGGCTAGGTTGTGGAGGGCTTTGAAGGTTTTTGTAATCAATCCGGTACTGAACAGGGAGCCTGTGTACTTGCATGAGAATGGGGGTGATGTGGTCGGATGATTTGGTGCGGGTGAGGATCCGGGCAGCAGAGTTTTGAATGATTTGACATCTGCTGATGAGTTTGGTCAGAAGGCCAGAGAGTACTGTGTTACAATAGTCTATATGAGATGTGACGAATGTATGGACCAAGACTTCAGTGCTGGACTGGGACAGTGATGGGCGGAGTCTAGAAATGGAGGTGAAAGAAAGCAGGGTGGATGGGGTGTACTAGGACTATTTCAGTGAGAATAGTAATTTTTGCCTTTCATTATTACTGGAAAAAGTAAAAAGAAAATGATGACGATAGAGTAGCTTAATTATCGGATTAAGCCAACACGCTGATGATATCGGTACATCATCCATATTGGCCAATTTCGTCAATAAAATGAATCGGCCAACGTGCTTTTTCTTATTTTGCACGGAGAATGAATATTATATATATTGAAAATCACTGTATTTCATGTCTCCATCTGCTTATCATGATAAGGGTATGTATAATATGATGTAATTCCACTACAGAAGAGACTTGATGATCACTCAAATTAGGTGGGGAAAAAGGTGGATATATCGACATTGGAATCGGTTATCAGCCAACAAGTTGTTGTATGTCGGCATATCGGACATCAGCAAAAAATCCAATATCGTGCATCCCATAGATCTTTAAGTTTCATTTATTCCCATGCCAACATAACAAAAATAATATAGCAACAAAGGTTTTTTTTTTTCTTTAAATTACAATTTCATGTCTGATGAAGGGCCTGGGCCCGAAACGTTACATGTGGTGATAATCACATAAATCTTTGGAGCAGTATCTAGTGTGCAGACTCACTTTACTACATGCCTCTTTGTGGTCCTGGTCCATCACCTAGTCTAAGTTTTTTCTAGGATGTGCGTGTCTTTTTGTTCTCTTTAAATTACAATTACACAAATAAATTGAGAGCATATCTCATGCAGTGTTAATAATAAATGAAACAGACATAGTGCTGGAAGGACAAGTCCAACATTTACTCAACACAGATGGGAGGAAGCAAAAGGAGGTAATACTAATGCTAAATGTTCACTGACTGAGGACCTTGAGAAGACATTACGTACATCTTCCACATTGCACACTGACACTGAAACAGTCTGACGACAAAAAAAATGATTTGACCTCACGCTGTGTGCACACAAACTGCAAAACTGTCCATCAAAAAATGTTGTGGCATGGCATGTTCGTGGTTAAAAATCGTGGTTAAAGGGCCAGTGTGTAATATTTGGCATGGTTTATTGTCAATCTGAATCTGAATCTGAATATTCTACCCATTAATATGTTTATATAAGTATATAATCGCTATAAAATAAAATTCGTTTGGTTTTCGTAGGCTTATAATTATGCTTTTATATATACATACAGTACAGGCCAAAAGTTTGGACACACCTTCTCATTCAATGCGTTTTCTTTATTTTTATGACTATTTACATTGTAGATTCTCACTGAAGGCATCAAAACTATGAATGAACACATGTGGAGTTATGTACTTAACAAAAAAAGGTGAAATAACTGAAAACATGTTTTATATTCTAGTTTCTTCAAAATAGCCACCCTTTGCTCTGATTACTGCTTTGCACACTCTTGGCATTCTCTCCATGAGCTTCAAGAGGTAGTCACCTGAAATGGTTTTCCAACAGTCTTGAAGGAGTTCCCAGAGGTGTTTAGCACTTGTTGGCCCCTTTGCCTTCACTCTGCGGTCCAGCTCACCCCAAACCATCTCGATTGGGTTCAGGTCCGGTGACTGCGGAGGCCAGGTCATCTGCCGCAGCACTCCATCACTCTCCTTCTTGGTCAAATAGCCCTTACACAGCCTGGAGGTGTGTTTGGGGTCATTGTCCTGTTGAAAAATAAATGATCGTCCAACTAAACGCAAACCGGATGGGATGGCATGTCGCTGCAGGATGCTGTGGTAGCCATGCTGGTTCAGTGTGCCTTCAATTTTGAATAAATCCCCAACAGTGTCACCAGCAAAACACCCCCACACCATCACACCTCCTCCTCCATGCTTCACAGTGGGAACCAGGCATGTGGAATCCATCCGTTCACCTTTTCTGCGTCTCACAAAGACACGGCAGTTGGAACCAAAGATCTCAAATTTGGACTCATCAGACCAAAGCACAGATTTCCACTGGTCTAATGTCCATTCCTTGTGTTTCTTGGCCCAAACAAATCTCTTCTGCTTGTTGCCTCTCCTTAGCAGTGGTTTCCTAGCAGCTATTTGACCATGAAGGCCTGATTGGCGCAGTCTCCTCTTAACAGTTGTTCTAGAGATGGGTCTGCTGCTAGAACTCTGTGTGGCATTCATCTGGTCTCTGATCTGAGCTGCTGTTAACTTGCGATTTCTGAGGCTGGTGACTCGGATGAACTTATCCTCAGAAGCAGAGGTGACTCTTGGTCTTCCTTTCCTGGGTCGGTCCTCATGTGTGCCAGTTTTGTTGTAGCGCTTGATGGTTTTTGCGACTCCACTTGGGGACACATTTAAAGTTTTTGCAATTTTCCGGACTGACTGACCTTCATTTCTTCAAGTAATGATGGCCACTGGTTTTTCTTTAGTTAGCTGATTGGTTCTTGCCATAATATGAATTTTAACAGTTGTCCAATAGGGCTGTCGGCTGTGTATTAACCTGACTTCTGCACAACACAACTGATGGTCCCAACCCCATTGATAAAGCAAGAAATTTCACTAATTAACCCTGATAAGGCACACCTGTGAAGTGGAAACCATTTCAGGTGACTACCTCTTGAAGCTCATGGAGAGAATGCCAAGAGTGTGCAAAGCAGTAATCAGAGCAAAGGGTGGCTATTTTGAAGAAACTAGAATATAAAACATGTTTTCAGTTATTTCACCTTTTTTTGTTAAGTACATAACTCCACATGTGTTCATTCATAGTTTTGATGCCTTCAGTGAGAATCTACAATGTAAATAGTCATGAAAATAAAGAAAACGCATTGAATGAGAAGGTGTGTCCAAACTTTTGGCCTGTACTGTATATATATATCAAGGGCCTTGCTTTAGAGAGGTCGCCATCTTGCGCCGCCGTGTATGTAAGGCAGCTCGAGCAGACAATCCAGCCAGCCAGAGAACACGTTTCGCGTGTATAAATAAAACAAAGAAGACAGTGGAAGGAAGGAAGAAGGAGGAGGAAACAGCAGAGAGTGATAGTAGTTTGTCGATAGAGAGAAGTGAAAAGTTTTTTTAGTTATAAAGTTTGCGAATGGACCACATTTACCACGCAACAGGAGAGAATGAACCCGAACCGTCATCTGCGAGGAAAAGAAGAAGCAACTTCACTCCTTGTGATGCACTCTCTGCGGCGCTTTTCCTCCTGATGATATATCTCCCCAACGATGGTAGCAGTAGCACCGAATCCCATTCTGTGCATTCAGCCTCTGTTCTCGCCCGCTCAGCATCAAACACATGGAGTTCCTCATCTGTATGCTCCGGCTCAAACAGGTATGGCTCTGGATCTGTGTCCGCTACAAGAAACTCTTCAAAATCGCGTTCAAAGTCGTCCATTGCAGCTACTATAATCCGGAGATATTGCTAGGCTAAATAAACAGCTGAGCTCTGTTTACAGGCTACGCTGTCAGTCAGTGTGCGGGCTGGAGATTGGTGGAGCAGAGAGGGGAGGGGGTGAAGTGTATCTGTTACGCTAGAAGAGTCAGAGTTTGGGACGGAGTCTTTTACCCCCTGGAGTGTTACCGGAGTTTTTGGAGTGCTCAAATAAACAGGCCTTTTTCCCGAACGCTCCTCTGGTCTCCTGCTCGTGAGGGATTCATTACAATATCGTAACATGGTTTAGATTTGTAAATAAACATTCACCTCGTTGCTAGATAGACCTACTCCTGGAAAACTTGTGCGCAAGGCTTTTTGTCCCTACGAGGCCACCGTCATTTAACCGACGGGAGGGGTGAGCGAGTGAGCCCTGCAATCTAGAATTTGACCACTGATGTCACTGTTTTCAACCCATTTCACACACTGGCCCTTTAATAGTGAAATCAAGTAATCATGACATCTCTAGTCAGTACCAAACAAGCATGTTCCCTTACATTTGAAATCTGATTTGTAGGCTGGGACACCTCTGTAACACCACAGTGCTTCATTTATAACGGTTTGTTGCGACACATTTTACCTTCATCATAAAAATTGAAGGTCCTGCACTTGGCCGTATTGTTATTTCGCCTTTGTATCGATTAATTGTGCAGCCTTACTCTGGAGCCCTGATTATTCCAATTTTGCAGCTTGAATTCAGCCTGTATTTGATCCTGTATATCGCTGCACCTGGGTACGTTTCAGCTGTCTGACTTTTTTGATGAAATTTGATGTAATGTTTAAAAAGACCCCCTCGTAACTTTGTGTGCTCCCCTTCGAAATGTTTTATTTTGATCTATACATCAAAGTACCTTTTTGTTCAAATCAAAGTGATGTTGCAATGAATTGAAATCTCATCCTGGTGGAGAGGTTTGCCTGCTTCAGTGACCTTAAAAGCATTGTTGTTTTGAGTACATGCACCTGATTGGGCCACCCACAGCAAAGTGGTCTCAGCTCATTGGTTGGACAAATGTTAATTCACAAAGTGCCCTTTGATTAGTTTTAAGCATTTGGAAGTGGGACACTCAGACTCCCGTCTTGAATCTATTTGACCTGAAAACAGAATGACAAAATACATTATTTTTGCCTTGAAAGCAAACCATGTCAGTGTTGTTTGGTTCTGATTCTCCATTCAGCAGGATGTGAGCATTTGTCAGTGCCTTCCAAAACTGTTACAAATGATTATTACTTAATGATTTATGTGACCCCTTTTGTGATCTGCCAAATGCTATGGTTAAGGTTAGAATAGATTTAGGTACCATACTTTTTTAAGCTCAGGAAATGATTAACCGTACTAATAAACCGTAGTAATGAACCTTCATTAATATATTATTAATATATTTTATCTACAAGTGCACGTCACACACTGAGCGAGCCGCCTGTTAATGACGCTGTGGGCTAATGGGCATGTAGCTACTTCCATGTTTCAGATGATACGTCATGTTTGTAGTCGACCAATGAAGATGAGTTTACATATCACCTTGGGTTCGTCCTTCACCTTCTCAAAATGATCCCACACTTTGGATTTCCTGCCCGACATGTTATTAACTAGCCTGTGGAATAACCGCAGGTACCAGCCCTGGAAATTAACCTGACTCCTGTCTGACTGCTGAGCGTGGACACTTCCTGTGTCTGTCCTTTCAAAGTAAATTCCCACATGGTCCAGTCATATAGGTTTTGTTTTATTTTGACAAGGCACAGCTCCTAATAATGGAGTTTCACTTTTTTTTTTCTGCGACTAAGCGACCAATGAAATCTTGCAGACGAATGACCCTCCTGGTTGACTCACGTTTAGTTGACTATTAGGGGGCAGCCCACATGTTTAGCTTCAGCCAGTGGATTTTCGCTGGCTGGAGGGCTGTTGCTCAAACTACAGATTGTACACATTTTCCTACATCTGTCACCACGGACAGAGAGATGATCGAGGCGGAGACCTTCCCCTTTATCGCTCTCTCTCAAACTTAGGCCAAACTTAGATCAAACTGTAAAACTAAGCAGTGCTAATCAAATATAAATCAAGATTCTGTCACTGTATTGCCTATTTCTCGCCTAAAATGAGAAACATAATTTAGTGCACTGTTTAGCTGTAGCAAGAGAATTTGTGAACAAGAAATGGGCACCGTTCTGTTTCCTGTATTGTAAACATACAGAGGCTGAAAATACTGAGATCAAACTGTAAAACTAGGCAGTGCTGATAAAATATGGGCCACAATTCTGTTTCTGCGTCACCCATTTCTCACTCAAAATGTTTTCGGAAACGTATTTAAGCTTACCGTTAAACTGTAATTGGAGATCGTTTGTGACCAGCCAGCTGCCAGATTGTTTCATGAGGAAAGATGACCATGGTCGCATTATGTCACACCATTTCTTTCTACTGCATAGACAGCCCAGTTTTATGGAAAGACCATCTTTCCAGCAGTGAAATACTTTGAAAGAGCACTGCTCGCTGTAGGTGGGAATCGATAAACAAATGATGGCCTCTCATGTCCAACTCGCACATTTTGTTGACCCCTTCAGCCACCCCAACAACCACCCTAAGGCTGTGAGCACATCATCTTCAGTTGTTGGATTAACATAGACTGGAAGTGACGGATTTTTCTGAACTCTGCTTTGAAACTGGGCCGTCAGTACAACTGGAGGTAGGACGGGAGCCGTGCTGTAACAAAATGTCACAGGGGTTCTTGTCAGGTAAACATATACAGGTTGTTTTTTCGGCATCGGAACAAACAGAAAATGAAATGAGAAGAAAATTTTCTTCTCAGGACAAACTCCTCTTAGAAGCTTATTTCATGTACTAGAAAGAAAACCATTATGAGCATTGTGGTGCAGTCAGATACACATTTATGCAAACCCCTTCTCCACGATTGTAGGGATTATGTAACGATATGCTGCAGAGTAGATGGTTGTCCACCGGCCAAACTGATATGAATCACACAACATGCTCAAGCTCTACACTTGGCAAGAAATTTCACAACAGCTGTTTTATTTTGTATCTCCTATTTGGTAAAAAAATAGCAACAAAGATGATCTGCATAATATGATCGTGTCTTTATGTTGGAAAAGCAAAATGGTGACACATAAGCACATAAGCAGTTTCTTGAGCGGTATCGACTTGTATACCATCCTCCTTAAGTAAAGCTATCTTTAGCAGTTTATTTGTTTTCATGGGATGCAAACAGTGTGCACATTTTCTTCATGTTTGCTGTCTTAAAAAAAAAACAAGCATTCCCTCTGGGGCAATTACGCTTCTATTTTAATCTGCTCCACATATTCTGTTGATTTCAACTACTTTTGTAACTTTATTTGAAATATGCCTATAAAGAGTGATCCCAAACCACCAAACCAGAGCTGCTATTTTTATTAGCTGCATCATTACATAACCATTTTAAATGCGATGTGTGTGTTCAGCATCATCTTACACATTTTCCTGTCAGCCAGTGGGGTACTTTATACATCATGTGACACTGTAAATTGTCTTGCCTTCATTTAAAACCCACTTTTTACCCTACAGAGTGCAACAGCTCTTTGTATCTACATGACAGCGGTCTATTCATCAGAGATTGTGTGTTTCTGTAGAATTATGTTTCAGAGAGATTGGAATAATACCTGCAAAGAACATCTACAGATAGTGTGATTGTACAAGCACAGTAAACAAACTGTAATGCCATTCAAATAGCACTCTCCCTGGGTCGCCAGGTTTGTCTCTGAAGAGGGAACATTTGTGATGACGGACAAAAGCCACTGCTTTGTTTTTCCCTCCTTTGCTCTTTCGCTTTCTGCGGCGGTGACAAATAACCCTTTCTACTCTCCACAGTTCAGCTAGGAAATGTAAATGTGACCGTTTACTCCAGCTATCAAACCGACACAGTATACGGCCACTGTCTTGTCAATCACAGTGAGCCCAGACGTGTACGCAACCTTTTGCCTCCGCGCTTTCATGTGCTTCCCCTTAATTATCAAAGCGGAGGCTGAGTGAATTGAGATTTTGAGATGGACTTCTGGGCTTTTGGCATGATTGGGTTTTTATCATGTCTGGGAATGCTCAGAAGAAGAAAGACAACAGGCACATCCATCTACATGTTAATCAAATGGCAGCATGCTCTGAAATTTATAGCCTCCCAGGGGAAGGTAAATGCTCAGCTGTGCGATGTGAGCTGTGCATTTCAAGCAGTGACCTCAAACAAAAGAGCTCTCCTGCTTATGATCTGACTTTTTTTTGCTTTAGAGACTTTATTTCATCCAGGCATGGCATGAGACATAGTTTATTTAATAAAGTGGACTTTTGTATTAGATTAGATGACCAATTTGAATGATGCTGCACTGGCGCAGTCATGGTTGTGTCATTTAGCATGAATTAGAATGCAGAGATGTTGACAAAGGCCATTTTGCAAGGTCACTTGTCATAAAAGATTTAAAGAAACTCTCAAAGTAACTGATTGACCTCCCAGAGCCAGTAGATAAAGAAGGAGAGGCACAGATTGCTCTCTGCTTCTGGGGTTGAACTCACTGTCAAAACATGCAGAGATTAAATGTTTAGTCTGCTTAATAGATCATTAGCTATTTGTCAATGAACAAAGAATTAGTCATAAGCTACTTTTTTTTACTATTGATTACTCATTTAAGTAATTTTTAAAACCAAAGATGTAAACATTTCCTACTTCTAGCCTCTGAATTGTTAGGGTTTGCTGCATTTTACTGTCAATCGTAGGGCTGTCTCCTGAGAGTTAATAGATTTGAATCAACAGTCAGCGACCTCTCAGTCGACTGAAATTCCTTCAAGCTGTGCAGTTTTTTTTCTTTGTCAGTCACTCAGTGTGCAGTGTACTTCTGGACAAAAAAAATGCTCCAGCAAGTCAACCTGAGCTCTGAGAAATAGTTTTGAGAATGTCTGATTATTGATTCATTGAAAAAAATCATCTGATTAATCAGTAATGAAAATGATTGTTATTGCTTGTGCACACTGTAAAAGAACAGCAGTGAAGTTCTGCCTTCTGCCGCAGTGTGAATTTAAAGAAAGGGGTTTGACATGTAATTATGACTCAAGCCAATAAATTAAGATGATTCTCTTTACTCTTGGTTCGTCTTTCACTCGGTTTACTGCTCTTTTTCCCCCCAAGAACAAGGTCTAGTTTGTCCCTGGTACTTGTCTCGCTCGCCTCTCGTCCATTTTAGGAAGGCACTGCCGCTGTTCATCAAGGGCACCGTATGCGTTCATCAGGCGACCGATTATTCCTCTATTCTCCCATTCCTGTCCTCCTCATTTGATTTCCATCAGTGAGGTCTTGTTCTCTCGCTCTCTCTGTCCCCCCTTAATTAGCCTCCAAGCATACACAAAGAGAAAGTTGTGATAATGAAGCAAGGGGAAGAGAGATTCCAATTTGGAGTTCAGCTAACCCTTCAGAGGCACACAATTTCATTCCTAATTTATCCTTCCAAGGCCACACTGGAAGTTCCAGTTTAGCCACCTCTGAATGTACACATTTATATCGGATATCTGTAGCCATATAAGAACATATTTATAAAGGTCATTAAATGGGGAAAGAAATATATACAGTAGATTTTCACATTAAATATGCTAATGCTGAAACAATTAGTTGAGCAACAGAAAACAAATCAAGACTAGCAAAAAACCCAAATATTCACTGACTCCAGTTTCTCAGATTTGAAGATGTGATGCTAAAAGACTAGACTAAATAAAAAGTAAATGGATTACCATTTTCGTTAAGAGATAAAACCAATGATAATGTGAAAGACAAATGGACAAATAAGCAATTTTTTGTTTCCGTGCAGATGCTTGTTCAGCAACCTGCATGCATCTGCAGAATCACAAACTCTAGTTCCTGATTAGTAAAACAGTATCCACTGCAGCCCGAAATATCTCTTGTTCAGAAGGCAATCTAACCTCCTGACCTGTTGCACTTGTGGTAATAAGATGCATCTCACATTCAATAACACTCTCACTCTGTCAGTAGTGTTAACTGATGCCACCGGTTCTTGGAAGAAAAGCAATTTATACATTTGAAAGGCAGAATAAAATGGCCAAGAAAAACTATGACAACATGCAGACAGCATACTGACTTATAAAAAAGTAAGCTAATGCAACATAATCAAGGGCTGTGGATTTAACGCTAATGTTATATTGAGTATCTTTCATGTCGCTATCTGAAGAATTTTGGAGGATTAATGTTGAAGGTTAAACATATATCTTCCTCAGAAATATCGCTACATTATCTGATGTTTTTGCCTTTGGTGTTTTTCACCTTGGACCCTATTTTTCCATCTTTTTGTGTCTCGTCCGAGGAGAAGTTTTGTTTTGAAATCTTGCAAGACGTGTCTTGTTGCTGGAAGCCTTGACAAGAAGATTTCCAGGAATTGTTTTTTGTGTTGGAGCGCAGAAAGTGTAGCTTAGTGTTATCTGAAAGGTTTTCAGTGTCATGGCTGAATATTTAGCTCATTTAAACAATATGGAAAAGTCAGCAAGATTTCAGAGTGAGACTTCCCTTGAGGGAGAATTGGTTAGAAACAGACTGGACCAAGCAAAAGGTAAAGAAAAATGTTTCAGATCTCTTAAGAGTCCTTTATATACTGTTGTCAGAAACGTATGATAACAATCAAAGCCTGTTAGTGGCAAAAACCAAACACATTTATTATGCGTAAATTGATGTTGTGCACGTGCCCTGAGTGTGGGGTTGCAGCGGTGTACTGGTTTTAACGTATACTGCGATGTGAAAGTAGACGTTTATCGTACCATGTACATTTGCCTTTCTAGGATATTGAATATATAATATTATGTACGATATTTATTTTGGTTATTTCCAAAAGGGAGACATTTTACACATACTTTTTAAAAAAAAAAGAAATAAAGAAATAAAAAAAAGAAAAGAAAAATGGTTACGTTTCAATTATAGTAATAAATTGTTTGTTCAACCACAAACACCACTTAAGCTTCATTCCTTTAAGGGTCATTCTGACTACCACCACCACCACTACTACTGCTACTACTACTACTAATTGTTTAGTGCCGTGATACCGTGAAACCACAATATTTTCTGAGATGGTTACTTGTGTTCCTTTTTTCTTGGCTGCAGACTGCTGGCTGTAGCACTGTCTCTCAATACTGGACTAATTTTAAGGATTGTCTTCATTAGTTACTTGGACACAAAAACATGGGTCTTTGTTAAAAAAATACTGATGTTATCCTTCATGCTAAATCCAGACAGTAGGGGTGGGCGATATGGCCCTAAAATAATATCATGATATTTTAGGATATTTTACTCCATACTCTAAAGTTTCCCTTTATGCTAGACCTAGACAGTGAAGAATATTTTAGTGAATAAGTGAGTGAATCCACTTTCCTGACTGAACTGCTACTTTGCAGTGGAGGGAACAGATAGATGCAGTAATGGTAGTGCTAATGGTAAGGCTAGGTGAGCAGGAACACCAGAGTGCTGTTCAAACGCTCAGAGTTAATGATGACAGCTGAATTTACTGAGGAGAGTGGGTTTATTGTTTCAGCAGAGCAGAGTGACGTGGACATGGTGTGTGAACAAGTAAACAGTTCCTTTTCCTTTGACCTTGCAATGGACGAGAACATCACCTGTAGCTATGGTAACTGTACACAGCAGTAAAAATAAAAAATGATGTCTTTGTGTACTTTCATTCAACAAAACTTACAAAATCCACAGACCTACATTTGACCCCAAACTAAATTTTCATTAAAGGAGGAAGACTAAAACTGAACATCAGGTGCTCAACAACACTGCTCTGTTTTCATTGTAAATTACATACAGTTGAGTGTTGGACTGTTGGTCAGACAAATGACGCAGTTGATGCACTGCATGTTGGGCTCAGACTAATTAATGGATCGGTAATACACAACAGATTAACTGATAATGAAAATAATCACTAGTTGAAACTCCGATATTTGTCCTCAAGAATCATGATGTTGTCATAGTCAGTGTCTGATGATTGGTTAAACTGAACTCTATAAACACTTGACAAAAATATAGTCTAGTCTGTGCACTGCTTTACAAGGCTTTTATCTCTATTCAAGCATTTCCAATACTTCAGAATATCTTTCTCAGTTAGATTAATCCTTCTACAAACATGCTGCATGCATCAGCCAGTGCACTTACATTCATTTAAAGCACGCAGTGAAGGGGTGATTGCAATCCCTGGGGGAGACAAACTGATAAGAGGATTGATTGACAGATCAGGGGGTGTTACTACGGCATAATTTATCTCCGAATGGCTGCTACGGGGGTTCACATTGAGGGGAGATAATGTCATTTTGCAGCTAATAAACTAATGGATTCTAAATCCATTTTTTAGCGTGCATATGAGCCGAACACCATTACCCTAATGGTGATGCACAGACTAGGGACGGAGAGAATGGCAGTGAATGTTATTTGAGTTTAAATCCACTCTAACGTGGGGAGCGGATTATCACGGAGGAAGTGACGGATGCAGTGTTGCCTCCTCAGTTAACTCTGGCTCTCATATTTAGCATTTTCCTCAAAGGGATTAGATTATATTTGCTGGGATTAAGGCACTATATAGTTGATCAGTGATAAAACTATATATTGTTTACAACTGTCGACTGTTGTTTTGGCATTTCTATAAAGCCCCGCGCAGACTGACCTATCTCCACACTTTGTTTTAGGGCTGTGCCAGTGCTGAGAAAGGGCTGGCTGGGTATAATTCAGTACTATAGGGGAAAAAGGGCTCTGGGTTCTTTGTATTTCTTTAAATCAGTCATAGTTGTCTAGGGCAGTGCCAAGTCCAGGATGCAGCAATGGTGCCCTTGCAAAATGTTGTCAGGAGGCAGGGGAAAGGGAGAGTGCCCTCTGAAATAGGTGGCCAGTGGCAGGCCTTTATGCACAATCTACATCCTCGACTCACTATAAAATTTGACATCTATAGCCCATTTTCCACCAACATTTCCAGGAACTTTTATCACCAGGAATTTATTTACTTGGGTAAAATAATTCGTGGTAATCTGTGTGGTTTGTGTTTCCACTGCACCTCAAAGTTCCGGGATATTTATTCAAATTAGAGTGATGACGTAGATGGCTGGTTACATGCTGGTGTAGAGAGTTGGGGCTGTTTGTCTCTGCCAGCAGCTAAGTTTAAAAGTATTTTAAAACTAAGTTCTACATACAGACAGCTGAACTGTCAGTGGATGAGATACTGTGGACGGAGCATATTGAATATCCCTGTCTACATGTTTTCATGTTCATGCTTGCTGAACACATGTACTGATAAAGTATTGGCTTCTTACTTGCTAAGGTTTAATTTCACTTACAGTAATGAGTTTAGCTGCCGTCAACTTGAGTCATTTTCCACCGGGGTCGCTCGGCTGTTCACCAGATACCGTGTCGTGTAGGTGTCTGTGTGTGTAGATGTGTGTGTATGTGGAGGAGTTCAGCGCCGGTGTTCTGAACGTTTGCACTACCCACTCATAGTTCATCAGACTAGTCTGATGAACTAAGCCTCTCACTCGTAATGACCTACCCTGGCAGAAACATTGTTTAGTAGCTACTCAGGTCAGATATGTGTAAGAAGCAGGCATACAGCCTACATAAATGTAATTGTAAGTAGAGTAGCTCATTCTGTCAGGTAGGAAATATCTTTCAGAATGGACTATTACCTCTATAAATGTGGTTATAAGAAGAGTAGCACATCGTGTTGGTAGGTCATTCTGAGCGGTAGGTCTATTTGTCAGGACACCGGCACAAAAGAACAGATACTGTACCACTGTCTTTGATAATTTAGCTCCGGGGCTAATTTAGTACCGGGTTTTGTTACCCATCCTTAATGAAAACACAAACGAAGTGAAGCTTATTGAAATGAAATAAAGTTTGCAGCGGCTGCCCGTGCCAGGAAGTGCGAAACGCTGCAAGTGGGTGTTTCGCCAATCAGCGTTCAAACAGCCCCACCCCTCAAGAATTCCGGGTAATCTGAAAAGACCTACCCCTCTACTAGGTACTTTTTTCAGGGAAAGTTTGGGGGTGAGGGAAAGCTTTTTCCCTGGGTAATTTCTGTGGAAACATGCTGAGGTTTTTCAAAATCCCGGGTAAATGAAAAAGTTCCTGCGGTGGAAAAGGGGCTTATTTGTATGTTTTAAATATGTAAAAATAAACTAAACCCAAAATAAGAAAATAATCTAGTGTTTCAGAGCTCTTTGTACCACCTTCTTTTTTTTTTTTTTTTTTTTTAAAAAAGCAGCGCTTGTTCAAGACCTTGTTGGACCACCCAGCATCAGCTGGCACAACTTGTAACGACGACTTCACAAGGGACCTGTAGGGTCAAGTGTTTAAGCTGAAGACACAGCCTTTCTGTGTTTGAGTGCATCCCAAAGGGAACAGACAGATATCAGGAGTTTTAATGGCCAGGGGCTTCAAAAATAAGTACGCAGACAATGATTTTCCTTCCAAAGCAAGAGACTGAATATTATGAAACAAACCTGTTGGGAGAATGTGTGCATTTCTACAGAAACTCTGACCTTTGAATATTTTGAAGACTCAAATGTCCATATTGACAATATTGTGGGTTAAGAAGACAAAAACTAACAAAGAAATCTGTTCATATCAGAAAAAAAGAAAACAAAAAAATCAAAATTAAAGTCTTAAGGCTGTTATGGTTTGAGTATTTCTCTCCAAGAAGCCACACGTGAGATGGGAAGTGTGAATCTGTGTGTCCTGTTTGTGTACAATAAGCACAATTACCTGATTAACCATGAAAATGATAAGCAAATGAATTCATAATAAAAGTAATTGTTAGCTGCACCCCTGAATTTCAGGTTTTTAACACTAGCTGTGCTAACTAGCACACAGACCATTAATGCTGATGATCAGATCGACTGATCAGTTATCCACCCCTCGACTCAGAACTTCACAGTGCTGCCATTAAGAGTTCCTCCTGTGCGGCATACACGAATGGCTGTAATATGACAACTGTGGGTGATTCGTTCTGTAATATTTTGAAAAATGTGCGCAATAATTACTAAAATGAACAATTATCAGGGTAAAAATCTTCCTTATTTTATAATTTGCCACTTGAATCATGCAGTCTGATTCATTCCTGGTCGACTTTTTTTAGTTTGCATGTGCTGTTCGAGGCTGCAGCATGTTGAGCATCAACCCGAAGGAATACAGAGTTGTGGGTCTTTGTTGTGGGCTCGCAATTACTTGTTTGTCCCGAGCCATCCGACATTTTCCACATTCATGTACCAAGGGCCACGTCCCACAAAGCAAATGTTTTGATGAGATGCCTTGTTTTGTTCTGGTCCTTTTGATTGAACACCTTCTGAGACTGCCGCCTTCAAAAACCAAACAGCTCCAGTGTCTTAGCGTTGCTCATAGCCACCCTCCTGATGCCCACCATCAAGATAATGCCTTTTATAAAGCCCATTCTCACTCATCTGTTGTTGTTCCATTCACCTGTTTGTCATGACAGTGGTGCGAAACTGCGAATACAAAGGAAGCAAGTATTTCTGCAGCGCCTGGGTTTCCACTGAGCGTACATGGAATCCTGGAGGGTTTATAAAAGCACATCATGATGAAAAAATGTGAAAACTAATGAAAGACTTCTCGATAAACACAAAATGCAAATTAATTAGCTAGAAGAGTAAATTATAATAAACATACTCAACCACCTATCTCACAAATACACACACTTGATTGCATTTTCTGCATGGGCGGTTTTCAAATCTGTTTAACCTCTCTAACATGCCATTTTATGCAATTTATTTTGTCATACTAAACTTAAATGCGCTGCGTTCGTAGGGCTGTCGCAGTGAGAGAATTTCCCCTGCAGTGACTAAAGGTGGCTAAGCAACGCGATATGCAGTCTTACCACTTTAATTTGTTGTTTTTGCAAATTACTTTATTTATCCTGCTTGTAGTGCTTTGTAAATAAGCTTTTATTGTTAGGCTATTATTGTTCCTTTTTAAATGACGCAGATGACAGTGTTAAAACAAATTAAATACTTGTTAATTGTTAAATGCAGAGCACAGAAGGGCAATGAGGTGCAATAAGGCAGCCCCTCCAGGATTTCACGTGCTGTTTTTGTGATTGATGCACCCGTCTGATTTCATGGCAGCTTTTCTGTTTTTACCCCTTTTTTCTATCGTGATTACAAAAAATGAATAAAAAATGTTAGAAAAATACAGTTACATAGGATGCACATCATGATCCGGTGCATTTTCAGAACCAATATTGACCTAAAATAAATCAGAAATCAAAAACTAGTCTTTGCTGTTTTCATTGTTAAATATGTCAGAGCCAGTCAGGAGGATTCATAAGGCAACTGCGAGATCCACAAGGATGAATCATGCCTACCTGATTGTAAACATAAAGATGACAGCTTGACAGTGGTTGTGACACTTAATAGTTTGTAAAGTTAAAAAGCTCCAACAGTTACTAAATAATCTGTGTCTCGTGTTCTAATATGGTCAGTTACATTTTTCCTCACCATGAAAGATGTTAAAATTCAGCTGTTGCAGGAAACGGCCCTGCTCATGGTTAGCTGTGGGGGTCTCACATGTTTGCATTATGGTGCTGCTCACATTGACACTGAAATGGCTCAACTGAGTCATTAACCTGTTCATAAATGTTGGGTAACATTAACCATGTGATGCCAAAAGTTTTCTTTGTCCCAGGATCAATATGCTGCATGCAGCTCTGGAATGAAATAAGATTGTACTACTTTAAAACAGTCTTATTTGTGGTAAAGTTGAGGTAATTGGACAAAGTTGCACGGTCACGCAGGTTTCACAGGGATTGGTTGAATTTGTGTTAATTGTTGTGGTTGCAACATCGGGAAATCCTAGAGCAGTGGTTCTCAAATGGTGGGCTGCGGCACACTGGTGGTGCTGTGGTGCCAATCCAGGTGTGCTGTGGATTTTGTAATAACCATACATTAATATGGCAATATTCAAGTGGGCCTATACGAAAAGTTATGCACAAATTTTTAACTGACCATATCAGTATGTTGTGCACACCCATTTTTTAATAAAGAGGCAAACTCTAGCTAAAAAAAATTTAATGTAATTTAATTTAATTTAATTTAGAAAACCTTCACAGGGAACCTATTTGTCGCTGTTTGCTCTTGGGAATTATAAGTGTGTGACACATCAAAGGCCCTGATTGGCAGCCAGTGTGAGGGATGATAACATTTAAAAGGAGAAAGCCATGACATATTCTCCGGCGCAAATTACGACAAAGCACCAGTGCAGACGACATACTACTGACAGTAGACAGTATCACAAAAGCTGTCTTATCACAAGATCACAAGAGTGATAACACACGTTATAGAAGATATTGTGCACAGATATACATACAGGTGTGCCTTGAGATTTTGGCTTGCCCTTTGGTGTTCCTTGGGAACAAAATTTTGAAAACCACTGTCCTAGAGGGACTGACGAGATGTGCAGCATTCTTTCAGCTTTGACGCTTTGGTTGCGTCTGGTTGCTATGGTACAGAAGGTAGCGGTAGAGTACTTGCTCTGGATGAAGGGAGGGCCGAAGCACGTATAGTAGGGAGAGAGGACAGACCCAGTATTCTGTGTGGGTTTACTATTTATGTCGACTCCATCGTTGTTGGTCTTTGTGGTATTTGTCACACCACTGTGATGGGACGGCTTGGTAAAAAGTGACATTGACAAGTGCATCGTTTTACCCATTTTTAACTCTTGGTGAGCAGAAAAAACACGACTTAGGTGCAGCGCTTTTATGGACGCTCAGTGCCTCACTAGCTCTCACACTGCTGGCATTTGTGGCATAGCGTAAACGCACAACGCTCCTATGAAGAAAAGAAAAAACAAGAACATAGTGGTTGTTGCAGTTGGCTTGTCAGTAGCGCAGTATTGTAATATTGTTAAATTATCACGATAATCCAATTTGACTACTTTGGTTTGTCATCTTGTGTTTTATTTTGTGTTATTCTGTTTTGTGTTGAGAGGGCTGAAGTTTTGCTGTGTTTCTTTTTACATTACTTTCATGTCTTGCAATGGAATGTAAGATGATCTCCTGCTTATGCTCTTAATAAGTGATGCTGCATGCATCCTCAAAAGTTTGTGGAGCACCTGACTTTTAGCATTTGTCATTCTTAAGGTCGTTTTCCTCCAGCCACATAATCTTTATCACAGTGAGAACAGCATGCTCTGATACAAATTGATATTTGTGTACGGGTGAGAACAGAAGTGAAATTGAGTCAAAAAGTATCCATAAACATTTCGAGAATTGCCACATCTATGCGTTTCATTTTCTCCTTTTTCTTTTAGTGCCATATGAGGCGACTAAGAAAGGGTTTACAGTGGGAGAATGCCCAAGAATTCATTTAGTCTTTGATGTCTCTTGCCGGCTATTAAACATGCGGTTGGATATGTAATAGTTTTTATATGGGCAGTCATCCAGCTCAGGTCATTATTATGTAGAATAATTTCTGTCTGTATGGGTGCATTATGCCAGAGAATATGAGGTTATTTTACAGCACCAAGATAACACATTGATAAACACTGCAAGAGTCATATAATGAATACCGAGAAGAATCACACCATGTCCATTGCCTTGAGTGGTCTATGTGACTTGTTGAGTTTGTTCTTATTTTTTACTTAGGTCACACAGAGTGGCTCTAGCCTTTCACACAGAAAGGCCCCGAGCCTAATTTCTTACTTTCAGACACTCTAATTTTCGCTTATATATGGAGCAGAAAGCTGCAATGTAGAGCCTGGCTGTCATTAACGAGGGCAGTGCTGCAACACCAGCAGGCTGAGTGAGTTCAGTGAAGAAAGGATTGGATTTTGATCTGCCTTAGTTTAGCAGATTCTGATCCGCTAAAATATGTCCAATACAGATCCTTAGTTTCAGCCTGGAACATCCCTAATATTGATCTTTGAGGGCATACATTTCTGTATTAAATTTTTTAACATATATGTAAATGTGGTTATTAAAGAACTGTGCCCACTATGTCCTGATTGGGATTCTTTACACTTGAAATATAAACTTCCCTCTGGGAAAAATTCGCAATGTTGTTACCTCAAACATATCGTTCATATCTTGGGGGCGGCTGCGGCTCAGGAGTTTGATTTGAAGATCATTGGTTCGATCATCAGCTCCTCCTGTCTGCATGTCGGACTATGCTTGGGCAAGATACTGGATTCCAAATTGCTCCAGATGGCTGTGGAATTGCATTTTAAACTGAGAAGCAGGTGGCACCTTGTACGGTAGCCTCAGCTATACGAGTGTAAGTCCATTTCCCATCCATTTCTTTTTACATAATGATACAGCACTATGGTATTTATGATGCTGAAGACGTGGACGTTTCCATTCCCCTCTCTGTCAGCTCTGCTAAGTTTGTGCTCTTATGTCGATTTTGTAAGTGCTGGTGGTGCTTTTTGTGGCTGATGTTGAAAGGCGGTGGTGTGTAGCTGTGATCACGATGAGGAAATCAACTCACCAGTCTGTAACCTCTCCTCCTGCTGAGTCTGCCAGCTGGCCAGGTTGAGGTTTCAAATGTAAACATCGAGGAAAAGATGGTGAAGTTGGGCACCAGCCGAACTAGCATGCTGCGAGCCATTGGTTAATATACTGGACAACCTTTTGTGCCTGTGTCCGTTCCAAGGGGATGTCAGGAACTGTAATATCCTTTGTTTCACTGAAACGTAGCTAAATCCTGGACAACGCCATTCAGCCTGGTAACTCTTTTTCTATATGTCAGTCTGACAGAACAGAGGACTCTGGTGAGAGAAGGAGAGGAGGCCTGTGCCTTATGGTGAATAAGGACTGTTGTGAGATGCTGTCTTGTTCCTGCTCAACCTGCGCCATAAGGGGAATAAACACTCTGGATCACTACTATGGACCATTCAGAGGCGGCTGGCCATGTTTGAGGGAAGCGACCATGTGGCCATCTTGTTGAGATCAAGGTATGTAAACGAACTGCGATGCATACCCCCAGTGAGAGGAATGGTAGCGGTGTGCCATATCATCACGATAATACGGGTATAATTTTTAATATCATGAAAAAATCATTTTGTGATACTTGCGATATTTGGACTTGTTGACGTATTGATGTCATACTGTTACCCACAGCAACAACAAGCATGGCTGTTCATTACCGACTCCACGGTGGTTCCAAAAAGAGGAGCAGCTTCAGTAGTGTGGGATAAACTGTGGCGTCCTGAATGTTTTATGAACAGCCCCGGACTTCTCAGACTCTTTTAGTGACTTACTGCTCAGAGGGAACTCATTCAGCGGCTCCTCTGGCAGCAGCACAGCGTCTCTCCCTCTCCTCTGCACCGTACGGGGTCGTCAAGTGATTAAACCTTTGGTACTTTAAACTTACGTGGTACTTGCAGTTCGACAAAAAAACTCCATATATGTAAATGTGTGATAGTTGTGGTATCATAACAGCCTGTCACAGGTCATTTAGGATTTTACTAAAAGAAGGAAATCACCTGTTGATTTATATATATAGATCCCAGGGGACATTTGCTGTATTTGGGAGCTGTTTAAATGTGTCATTTGAGGTAGATTTTATTTTGTTGAAGTATTAATATTGTTACTGTTGTTGTCCATAAACTAAAGAAATGAGAGATCATTTTTGTTTAGATTTTTCTGAATATTTTAAAGCAAACTGTAAAACTACATCACTTATTTTGTTGTAATTCTATGTTCTTAAATTTATAATTCATTTTTTAAAACTAATTTTTCACATCGTCAATAATATCGTTATCGAAAAAATACCCTGAACTCAGACGTTGCGCTAGACTTTTTCGTCACCGGTCATTTTGACTGACAGGGTCGTAAAAATCCGGTCATAATCTATTTTTACCGGTCATTTCAATTTTCGTTTTTAAATGATAATAAAGATATTCAAAGACATTTAGTTTTCATTCGTTCATTTTTAATAAATCCAACAAGTAAGTTATAAAGTGTGCATTAATAAGGACACGAACGAAAAGATGAACAGACATCCACACACCCATGCCATTAGGCTTTGCCCTGGACACACCGGACGGCACTAACGCGTCCGGTGTGTCCAGGGCGTTATGTAGTTATGCCTGTAGGCTCAGTGACACAAAATTAAAATTGTAATGAAGTGATTAGGGTATTGAAAAATGCGTTCGGTTATGCACTGTTGTGTTATTTTAAATTACAAACACAGTGTTTTCTCCTCATGTTCCACAGTGCGTGCTGTTGTTTTATTTTGAAATTGGCCGGATTCTCTCGTCTTTTCTGTGTCCAACTTCCTGTTTGGTACGATCCGCTCGATCCAGCTTGACAGAAGCGCTCGCGTGAAAAATAGACCAGATGCCGAACTGAAGCACTGCCTCCACGGGCACTCCGCTCTGCTCAGGGGCCTGTGTGGACAGTCAGATAGGTTAACATGGGCGCCGATTGAAAACTGCCTCTGCTGCTGGGCACTGCGCTTTGGTTCCGCGTCTGGTGTGTCCAGGGCGTTATGTCAACAACGCTACATGAAGCAGATGAATGACTTTTTCTCTGCAGTGTGAAAACGGCAGCCACTTAAACCACTGACTGTGCACTCCGCTGCCAAGTGGGCAGGGGTGGTAATTGCAACTGGTCAAAATGACCGACGGCCTTCAGATTTTCTGGTCATTGTTGTAAAAAACCGGTCAATGACCAAGAATATCCGGTTAACGCGACCCCTGCCTGAAATATTGTGATATTATTATAAGACCATATCGGCCACCCCTAGTCTGTGGTGCATTTAATTTGTAAAACAGAAGCTGCTGTGCTCAAAACTACAGTTAAATCATTCCATAACAAAACAATGGATTACCAGAACCATACAAGATGCCATAAACAGAGGCACATCAGCCTACGACTTAGGGCTGCCGTCTGAAAATAAAGACAGTAACGAAGTAGCAGCCTATAATGTAAGAGGAGGAAAAAAAGGACTAAAATGCGCGAGATGAAGGAGCAGATGGGATCACATTTCACTGGAATTTTACCTTGTATAATTTCATCTGACAAATGCTTGAATGGATGAGCTGATGCCAGCCCACCAATGGATTGATCTGCATCTAATATGAAAGCATTTTCTTGAGGACCCCAATGAGACCATAGCCTGAAATACTGTGGTTTTTACAAGAGACAACAGTTCACCACAATACAAACATTTCTGGAATTCTCCACATTGAAATCCCGCAGCTCAGTATGTAGCAGATTACTATTTCCTTCATCACAAAAGAACTAAAGGCTTTTGTTGTCCCAGCTCATTAGTGCATTTGTGAGTACAATATAAATTCCTTTGTGTAGATGTGGCAACAGTGGACTGACCAGTAAGGCTACTGTAATTAAGGAGGCGAGTCTACAGCAGATGACTGTCACTGAGGTATAACAGCCACTTGGTATTCAAAAGGAGCAGTCTGAATCCTTATATTTAATTGAACATGCGTTCAAATGTTTAAATGATATCAGTGGGTAGATTTCTCTGAGGAACAAAGTATTGAAGAGGATCCTGTAAGTTAAAGACTAATTTTCTTCACCTTACTTTGTAAGCATAGATATCCAAGAATGAATACGGAGCCTTTTGAAGCTTAATATTAGGTGGACCATGTTAGTGCTCAGAGCCGAGCCACATGAAGCAGAGGCGGTGGGGAACCAATCAACCCCATGAAGGTTGGATAGGATGAGCCAGTTTCTACAAAGTCATCCTTGACTATGCAATCATTGTTCTGAGCTATAGAAAAGTGGATGGGGGAGCGGTATTGTTGATATCCTATTATAGGGGCAGACTCTATAGGGTTGAGTAGGTTCATCGTGCTTCGCTTCGTATAGTGCACATGCAAATTCAGAGTACAGAAATGCAGAAATGAATGGCTGGAGCCTTTTCAGAGTGAAGAGGATAGATGGATGGCCAGCCAGCCGTCTGTTCTTTATTGTCCTCAAAAGGAAATTCATTTTGCTCAGGTCAGTGCCATATTAACAGACAGTACAATAAATTAAGATAAACACTGAACATGAATTTAAAAGATGAAGATTACTAAAAGCCTTCAACTAATCCTATAAATGTGTGTGTGCACATGTGTACTTGCGTGGGGAATGTTAGCCCAACAGGTCCTGTTCTTCCTGGCGGAGGGGGCAAGTGGGTTCTGATGTTTTTAAGAACCCTACTGTAATATCACAGGGGATGAAGCTGGTTCTGCCTCCGCCTGTTTTGAATACAAGGGCAGCATATCTCCTACCAGAAGGCAGGAAAGCAGGAGCTGAGGTTATCGCTTGAGTCCCTCGCAGTCTTACTTGCTTGCTTTACTGTCCTCTGGTCGTAGAGCCACTGAGAGGTTGAGCACTGCTCCCCACAAAACTTGGACCGCTGGGTTATCACCCTCCTCACTTTGCCTTGTTTGTATCTGGGAGTCCCACATACCAGACCAGAAAGAAAAGGTAGGGAGGCTGTCTATATGGTACACGTACAAGCTGCGTAGGATGAGAGGGGCTATGCTGGGAATGTCCAGGCACCTCACGATTCAATTCGATTTTGATTCAGAGGGCTCATTGCTCATTGTTTGACTACTTAATACTCTTAAAATATAGCATGCTGTATTTGTAGTGATGATTAAATTAACAGATGAATATACTTGGCTTGTGGCTCTCGTCCAGGTCCCTTTTCCCTTCAGTCTTATATTCAAAATGCTTCCATACTATAGCTGTAAAACCAGGGCGTGCCAGTCAAATTGTATCCATCTGCAGTCGGACATGGTGACCTGTTGTGGCATACTTTTGCCAGTGTAGTGTCTGGTGTTTGCATACTGCAATATTTCACGGGTTTGCAATTCATATACTGTTGACTAACAAATGGTTTGCAGCATTTTTATTTTAGAAGTTAATTGTACTGATGAATGAATTAATTCATATGAAAGCATCTCACAGTCTCCTGCCTGTATGACAATAAGAAAATAAGGGGGATGCTTTAATGTCTCTGGCGATGCAGTGCAGCCTTTCTCCTGCACCCTCAGCTCTGGGAAAAGCCAAGACACTGAGTGGGCCGGGCGCACTGTTTTTGAGGTGAAATGGACTGAGCAGAGTTATTTTCTTCACCACAGAGTTGTTTTAAGTTGGTAAGTGGGTCTCATTTGCTTGCGTGACTGATGATCGCTGCTTCTCTCTGGTAACGTTCATCTCTGGGTGATAGTGTAAAAAGTATTCACAAAATACTTCATGTTCACCCCACAAATATAACTATTTTGTAATCGATTGTTGATATATATGAGTCGATGCCAAATTGTCCACATCTGCATCGCAGTGCATCTAAGAAATGAGTATTTTCCCAACCTCTAACATCCAGATGCCTCAGTCTATGTAGGAGGTAGATCTGCTGCCAGCACTTTTTGTAGATGGCTTATGTGTTGTCGTTGAAGTCCAGCTTGCTGTCAGTGGTGTTCCTGAGGTACCTCCTGAACTCTATGAGTTGCTTTGTCTTCCTCACAGTAATCTGGAGAAAGTTCGTTTTGCACCACTTCTTCACTTCCTCCTCAAAATGGGCAGCGCTGCTGGAGGTGTCAACCAATGCAGTGTGATCTGCAGACTTCATGGCCATGTTCACACTGTCCGAGCTCCTCAGGTCGTTGGTTTATAGTAAAAACAGGGGAAATCACTGTGTGGAGCACCGGTGGACCCCTGAGTTTAGTGCTGTGGCTCCAAGCTAGCAACCTACACCTTAAAACGTTTTTCTTTCAGGGATTTAGACACTTTTAGGCCAGGGCTGTTCTCCCTAGGTACAAATGTTCCACCAAAACAATTTCCCTCCTGACACTTTTTTGCAAGAGTACCGTTGCTGAATACTGAGCTTAGCTTTCCCTAAGACAACTGTGATTTTTGTAAAATAATACAAACAACCCAGAGCGTTTTGTTTTTTCCACAGTGTGCTATTATAATGGGCTCAGCCAGACCTTTCTCCAGTGCTAGCACAGTGTGAGACAGGTCTGGCTGTGCGAGACTAGAGAGGTAGAGCAATTGACCCTGACAATCTGCTTCCTTTTGAGGGCAAAGTCTAGTATCCAGAGGATCATATGGGAATCCAGCTGGAGATCTTGCAGTTGGGTGCAGCGGATGTGGGGCTGCATTCAATTGAAGGCCAAGGAGAAATCCACAAACCAGTTCTCCATTCCCATCCCTATGTGCAGAAGAAAATATTTTGAATAAGCTGTATACGCTGCGTTGAACATTCATCAGGAGCAACTTCCTCTCCTTTTCCATCCTTAATATAATGTGGTTAGTCATAACATGGAAGGAAAAGCTGCATTTGTTGTTTTAACCCGTTAACTATCCAGTTTTCAGTGTAGCCAGAGGAGACAGGAGCCAGAAGCTACTGTTTAATGCTTTGACCAAGAGGTGATATGCACTTTGAAAAGGAAATCTTTAGCAATTTTTTAGAGACAGCACATATTCTGAAATATATAAAAAAAAAAAAAAATCAGATTTTACAATGAAGACGGAGATGTTTTATCTTCTTGACAGGGAAAAGGAAGTGAACAGTCACTCCAATAGTTACTTCATTCCATCACCTCCTGACATTGCTTTGTAATACATTCCCCCACTACAATACAGAATCACCTTCAAAATCCTGCTAATAGTCTATAAAGCACTTAATGGTTTGGCTCCTCACTACATATCTGACTGGCTCGCTGATTATAACCCAATCAGAATTACCCAGAATTACATCCTGTTTCTGTGAGGGTGCCTTCACTTACTGTGGTCCCGCTCTCTGAAACAACCTGCCTGCTGACTTGGGGTCCATCACAACTTTCAAATGCAACTGAATGAATGTTGCTGTGAAATTCTCTGGTTTATCAGTGAACTGCACTGCAGACTGGATTCTCCACTCACAGCTGAGTGACAGGACGGCTGACTCATATTAACGGGCCAACGCGGGTTGAATATGCATCAGCATGTCCTTGATGTATGCGTCTGGTGTATGAAATGTCTGTATTATCAGTGTGCTGCATTATTTAAAATACATTATGATTATGTGGTCACATCTGTGGCTGCGTCCAGGGGTGGTCTCACTCCCGCTTCCTGTCTTTGCAGTTCTCATGCTCACAACTGAGGTTGCATCCAGTAACTACATTACTAACAACAGAACATTACCAGGGGCGGCTGTGACTCGGAGGTAGAGCAGGTCATCCACTCATCAGAAGATTGACGGTTTGATCACCGGCTGTTTCGTCTGTGCTTGAGTGTGTGTTAATGGTTACTGAGCAGCAGGTGGCACCATGTATGGTAGCCTCAGCCACCAGTGTGTGAATGGGTGAATGCAACATGTAGTGTGAAAGCACTTTGAGTGGTCAGAACACTAGAAAAGCGCTATACAAGTGCAGTCCATTTTTCCAGCGGAAGCAACTTCAGTGTAAGAGATTGTGTATGAGAGATGTGTACTACAACATCAGTAATATCTGCTGTATTAGGTTCACCACATAGCCACAACTCTGCTTGCTCAGTGGAGCAGCTCCAGTGTGTGTCTTTGTTGCTTGTGTCACAGCAGCCTTCAGTGTTGAAAGTCAAAGTCAAGTCAAATTTTATTTGTGGAGCACATTTAAAAACAACCACAGTTGACCGAAGTGTTGAACAGGCACAAAATGCTAAAACAGATGAATACAGAAGCAAACAAAAGTAAGAACAAAAGAAAACACCAAACTTAATGGAGAACAAACTGCAGCACAACTGCAGATGAGGCCCAACAGAAGATGAAGTTAATTAAGGTGTCAATCATTTACTAACGAGAAGAAGTGGGACTTCAGCAGCGAGTTAAAGGTTTCTATAGTCTGAGCAGTTTTTGTCTGATTAGGTAAGTTGTTCCACAGTTCAGGGGCAGCCACTGTTTTTGTGTCTACTTCTGGGAACATCTGGGAGTATCTGATTGGTCGACCTTGGTGCTATGGCTGGAGTATGAAGATACAATAGCTCTGTGGGATAAGGCGTTGCCTTACTTAAGGAAATAAACATTTGGCTTACCCTTTGGTGTGCCTTGGGCACAAAAAGTTTGAAAACCATTGACCTAGGGGGACTTATAAGATATGTAGCATTAATTCAGCTTAGACACTTTGGTTGCATCTGGTTGCTATGATACAGAAGGTAGTGGTGGAGTACTTGCTCCAGAAACCCAAAGTGGTTCTGAAGTTTATTTTGGAAAGAGACTGCATGTATATAATGAGCTCAAACTGTACATTTCCTGTATCAACTGAAGTTCATTTTGAAAAGACACAATGCATGTAATGAGTGTAAATTGACATGTGGTCTCTGAATGTCCTAACAAGCACTGGAGAGATACCTAAAGTGTCATAACCTCTTTTTCACTGCCTCTTCAAGGAGGGAATTGCCTGCTGAAGTGTTTGGGGCTATATTATATGCTCAGATTCAACCAAATGCTTCAAAACCCATTGGACGATGCTTCACAGTGCAGATGGACATTGACCTGAAGCATACTGCAAAAGCAACCAAAGACATTTTTAAGGCAAAGAAGTGGAATGTTCTGCAATGGCCAAGTCATATCATCTGACCTGAATCCAACTGAGCATGCGTTTCTCTTGCTGAAGCCAAAACTGAGGGCAAAACACCCAAAACACAAGCAGGAAGTGCAGACGGCTGCAGTAAAGGGCTGGCAGAGCATCACCAGGGAAGAAACCCAGCATCTGATGATGCCTATGTGTCCAACACTTCAGGCAGTCATCGACTGTAAAGGATTTGCAACCAAGTATTAAAACTGACTGTTTAATTGATGATTATGTTAGTTTGTCCAAATACTTATGAGCCCTTAAAGTTGGGGGACTGTGTGAAGAAATGGTTGTAATTCCTACATGGTTCATACTACATTTTTGAAAAAAGCCTTAAATGAAAGCTGAGAGTCTGCACTTTAAGCAGGTATTCATTGTTTCATTTAAAACCCATTGTGGTGGTGTACAGAGCCAAAATGATGACAACTGTATCATTGTCCAAATAATTATGGACCTGACTGTATACTTATCATAAGGTCATGGATCAAGGGAGGCTGATTTTTTTTTTTTTTTTGCTGGAGAGGCTGAACACTTGTCTTCTTCAAATAATCAGTAATGCCATCAGTGGAGAGGAAGACTTTAACAATAGAGAGCAAGTAAGAGCCCACAGCCCCTATAACCTCGTTGAGGAATTTAGTGTGAATAATATCTAAGGGAATTTGGATGGGTTGGAAGATAACCACAAAGAGCGGGTTCAGCAGTGATAATTTTACGCATGAGCACCTCAAGGCCAGAACATTCACCAAGAGAAATAGATTTACTGTGCTAAAAACAGATCCAAAGAAATCACTGCAGTCTAAGAGAGGTGTAATTTGTTCATGCAAGATGGGAATATAAACTTTAATCAGAATTTCATAAATTGACTCAAACCTGAAAAGTAAACTCTCAGTTTACCAGTATATCTTTGTAATAATTAAATACAGTATTACTTCATGTCTAGATCAAAGCATTAAATGCTTATCTCAGTGGCAGAGGACCCAAAGGTGTCACAGGTTGATAGTTTGATTATCTCCTTTTGTCTGACCATTCAAGCTCTGTATCATCCCACAGCTCCAGTGTCAGTTTCGAGATGTGTTTTTTATGGAAGATATGCACCCAAACTTATTTGTGCTAAAGGAAACAGTTGGAATTACAATTTGCACAACCTGTGGGTCAAAGATATGAATATAGATGCTTCAATGCTTCAAGCTTGATTGTGGTAACTGCTCATTCTTAAATAATGCCAAAGCACTGTGTAAGTAAGTACAAGAAGAGGAGAGCAGAGAGTAAATTGCAATAATGACACGATTAGCCTAATGTTTTGAATCGCTGTGTTCATTTAATTTTGATGGTGGTTAAAAAATGAATTTGCTTTACTCTGACTGTGTTTCATTTTTAAACACAGATCTCGATAGTTCTAATCTCTTCAGTAATAAATGCCTCCCGTAGGCTCATAAATGAGTATCAAATTATGATGTTTAAATTCATTATGTATAAACTTAGTAAAAACTTATAGACCTAAAATTACTAGTTCAAACTTTTTGTTTTACACATGTAAAGACTTTTTTTCTGATGTAATGCACAACATTTTTTATGTCATATTCCAGAGATTTTGTGATGCCATGTTACATATGAATGTAAACCAACTGCTTTTATCAGTACTTTTATATCAGTATGTTTGATATCAAATGACTGTGTGTTGTGAAAGATGTTGCTTGTGGCAAACAGTGAAATCGTAGCTCTGCAGTTCTCTTTAGTCCTACGATGCACTTCAGCTCATTGTTTTGGTTTCTGGCCCACAACTGTACTGTTTTGATTCACCCTGGCTGCTCTCTATGTCGTTACCAACAGCAGGAAGCTGTTTACAGTGTAAAAGCTTTGATAAAGCCACTGTGCACTGTGCATCTACCCAGCACAAAACACTAGACATAGTTAGTGACTAGCCAGTGAACATAGTGGAGCATTGAGCAGCTAAAGAGATGGTTATATTCCTCAGAAATGAGTGGAGACCAAACAGCATCCAAAGAAAAGCAAATATTGGACTTGCATTCATCAGGTGGTCAGAACCACAACTCCAAATCAATGCTTATGTTGCGTGCACTCAAGTCACAATGCTGTTGTTTCTCGAAGCAGTGGTTGCCAGTTTGTTCCACAACCTACATATTTCATGGTCGAGTGGAGTGAGACTCAGACAGACTCAGTCATGTCAAGTAAGGAATTTTGCAAGGTAAAGTCTCGAATTGATTTTGCAACATGTACATAAGCTATAGAATCAATGCTAGGTTACTTTGTGCAGGGGTGTTTTAAGATTCGTGTAACGTAATCTTACCCCCAATTTCACCAAATGCCTGTGGGTTGTGTCTGCACTCTGGAACGGTAGCGGAGCCGATACGTTTCAGTTCTAGCCAATGTGTGTGCTTCCACCAGCTGCGGCTGTGCTGCGTTCCGGCTCCGTCACAGCTGCGGCGCTCCGGAGCCCTCCGCAACAGATCCACAGAACTTCTATTTTTGCCGGACACCGGAGCACAGCTCAGCAATTCAGCACAGAACAGATCGCGCGGGGCAGGAAGTTGTGCACAGAAACAACATAAAACATCTGGTTAATTATTAAAATAAAATACACAGTGTTCATGGCGGATCATATTTCCCTGCACTACACCTTGATAACGTCATAATGGGCGGGGGCAGGCCTGAAGTCAACAGATCAAAGGTTTCAGACGTCATTTCACCCCGTTGACACCATGGATGAGGAGATGTTAATCATGGAGGTGCACCAAGATGTCTTCCAACTACTCCTCTTGTTATGTTGCGCAATTATGCGTGAATTTGCGAGATCTCGTGGGTCCTTGTGACTCCCGTTGTCCGGCGGAGCTGCACCGCTCCACACAGCAAACGCAGCCGCTGGGTGTTGACGGACAGCGGAGCACGCAGCAGATAACCAGTGCAGCCGTTTCGCAACGGACACGCATCCAGTGGAATTCCAGCATTAGGATATGGCTAGCTGGCTTTAGCTCACACCATGTTATAACACAAGGTTCACCCACCCGACCTTGGTTTTATGGTAAATGTTAAACATAGACTGCACTTGTATAGCGCTTTTTTATTCTTCCAACTGCTCTAAGTGCTTTTACACTCCATGTCACATTCACCCACTGACAGACACATTCACACACTAGTGGACGAGGCTACCATACATGGTGCCACCTGCTATTCAGTAACCATTCAGTATCTTGCCCATGAATACTTCGACATGTGGACTGAGGAGCCCGGTATTGAACCGCCATTCTTCCGATTAGTGGAAGACCTGCTCTACCTGTGAGCCACAGTTGCCCCTCATATGCGGGAGGGATTTAAACTGCAGGCCAAGAAAGAAAATGCTTTTTCTTATCAATAGGCTACAGTGCTTTTCATTTTTCACCCTTGATTTCTGGTCCTAGCCCATAATAGCATTATTCTCATGACTTGCCGGCTTTCTCTCTCTTTCTATCATTAGATTTCCGTGTACCTGCTCGGAGCCTACAGCTACAGGAGTGTCAACTTTGCACATGGGGACAGTGGGTAAGCGTCAGCCCACACACACACACACACACACACACACACAATGACAGGTCTAACTGTTAGCATCACACATTTAACATTACCTAAAGAGGTTTAATGACAGAGTTAGTGACAGTAAGAGTTTGTTGGGTCGGTTTAATTGTGCGGAGTTGGATGTCACTGCTGCCATGTTAGCTTGTGCTAATCAGGAAAACCAACCATTTGTCCGGGAGGAGGATGGCTTCAAAGACAGTCCTGCAGCACTGAATCTTACCTGTATAATACTAGCAGCAATGCAAACTGGGAAGGAATTGGGAAGGCATGGGATAAGATTCAGTTCTGGATGTTAGCTGAAAACCTTTGCAAACCTTAGCTTTAGCTTACAGGTCAAGAAGAAAAATGGGCACCTTGGTTTGGCTTTTCAGCCCCTGAAACTCTTTCAGCTGACTCCAATGAGCAAGAGCTGAATCAAAGTCACCCTGGTCTTGCTCCTCCTCCTCATGTCACTGAGCTCTTTGGATTGGTAATGGACTGAAACTGGATGCTTAACATCAAACTCAACCATTTGTCTTTTGTTTTTCACACTAACTGGCAACTACTAAGACTCTTGATTGCTGACAACACTGAGACAACATGTGATACCAACATCATTATACTATTGACACACAAGCCTTGTTAGTTTTGGGAACCAAACTTCAGACATCTTACACAGAGATAAACTTATTTGGAACCGACATAATTTCTACTTTGTCTACATAAGTCATGTGTCAATATTGTGTGTAGAGCTCCTGCTGACCCCAAGTGGCCAGAAAAAAGGTTAGTGTGGGTTTAAATACTGTGATAATAATTACAGCCATATATTGCCCAACCATATCAGCACATGAAAACGTTTTATAGAGTCAATCAAACCATGTCACCAAAATATGCCAAAACACACTGCCTGTCCACTGTAATTGATATGAATTCAAGGTAACCACAGTTGCTGTTCCCTATGAAGGACAGTAACCCTTTAAACCCACAGGTGTTACATACTGTATGAACATTTGTGGCTGGAGTATTACTTTATTGTGACAGCTAGTCAGATAAGTGGAGACCTACATTTGTGTAATTGGTTAAAAAGTCATTTATTCAATCACTGGTGAGCTGAAATGCTGTTAACACCTCTCCCTTAATGCCACAAAAACCGATCTCGCCTCCTCTCTTTCACCCACACACACACACAAAGTTCCATTTTGTAGTTATTGGCCCAAGTGGGAAAATTATGTTGGTAATTACCTCATCTGTGATGCCAATGTTGTGTTCATAAATTATTGTATTATAATTTGAAAACAGAAAAACAATTTCCTCATACAGTTCTGCTCCAAATTTCTTTATAGGCCCAACTCTGATATTTCAGAATAATTTTAGACTCAATTGTTTCTCCAACAACTTGATAATGGGAGTAAGACGTTGGTAAATGGAGGCATTTTGTCTCTCCACTGGTGTTTCTGTTATGGTTTTCACTGTACTTCATTGGCATTTATAGTAACTGTTGTAATGTGAGGATTATAAACATTTAAAAATGAGTTAAAACTGATCATGTTGATGGTAATATAGCCATCCTTCCGCTAGGGGTGGCAGTTTGTGAAGCAATGCTGTTTACAAAGAGTTTTTCTGAGCTTGTGTGTGTAGCCTCTTCCACCCCACAACATGAGCAGTGTAAGCCTCTGTGACGACAATATTGAGGTCGGGTCAGTGAGGGCTGATTACATATGCAGTCTTTTATTATCTGTCAGAATGGGCAGAGAATGCGCACCAGAGAATTCTGCCAGTCGAGCTGTCTAACTTTAGCCCTATGCTTGAATGGGGATAAAATAGTTCAATTGTACAGCCCCTTTTAGACTCCAAATGTTATCAGACTGAACTGATCAAATTCTGATAGTGAAACAAGTCATTTTGCCGGAGTTGTGGACTTCAAACCAATGCATCCAGTTTTCCAGCTGCAACAAGCAATGGAGTGGGCCACAGTGGAGCCCAAACTGACTCTCGGCCAGTCTTTGGCATGTTTACTTCACATTAAGCCTGTTTCTCCTTTGAATTATTCAAGACAATACACTGAACAGTTTTTTAAAAGGTCAGTAAAGGCATCATCAATTAGCCCTAGTTGAACAGGAAAATTGCTGCTAGACTGAATGTTGAATCTGTCATGCTTTCAAGTGTTTGTATTGGTGAACTGTTGCAGAGACACTAGTATATGTTTTAGGTACACGTAGGCCAAAGTAATCTGTTACTGTCACTGTCACTGACTTCATCTAAATTTGAGAATTTAGGATTTGAAAGGGGTGGAATGTTGAAATGTGAGCATCATAAACGTTTAAAAATTGAGCATAGCGTAAGTTCAGGCAGGACGCGATGTCAAGCTCCCAGCTACATCAGCTGATCTCAAACAGCCCAATCAACTGATGGAGCAGCTGATTGATAGAATGGAGTCAGCTGACAGATCACATGATTCCTTTCTGTGCAACCAATTTGCAAATCTCATTCAGGGCATCCTATTTAAACTGCTCTGGCCTTCCTACTGTTGCTGCTTCCTCTACAAGCTGCTTTGCAACCTGCCTCCACCCCAGCTCCTCCTTTTTATGTTGTGTGTGACTTATCAATGTCATTTCTGTTTGTCATTGATGCTGCTTCTGTTCCTGGGAGGTCTTTGCTGCTGCAGGCTTTCCATGTAGACTCATTGAAGGGCAGGGAGGTTTACTCTCTCTGCCTCAGGCTTTCCTTGTTTGTGCGTGGACCGGTGGAGAGGTATGCCCTCTCCGCGTTAGGCTTTCTGTGTAGGCCTAGGAAAAGCAAAGAGGCCCCAGAACAGAGCCATACTGGAAATGGAACTAAAGTGGTCCTGACCTAAATTAGTTAATGAGGATGATGGAAACATAGCCAGGGGTGTATTTGGGTACTGGAGGGTTAGTGTGTAACCACTGTTCATAAGACTGAATTATATTGGTCACTGTTTGTCAAGCGATAGCTGTTTTCAGGAGTTTTCCTGGGCTTGCTTGTATAGCCTTTTCTGCAATTAGACATGAGCAGTGTAAGCCGTTGTGTATGACATTTTTGATTTTGCCAGCCCTCAGGGAAGTTGTTTCTGAGGACATTAAAGTGATAGTTCAGGTTTTTGGACATGAAGTTGTGTGAAACGCTGACCATCTGTAGCTCTGATATGACGGTGTCACTACTCTCAACGAGCCTCCTGCTCTGAGAAATCGCCCGTAGCTTACCGGAGAAAAAGTAGTTCTGAAGATGTACGGGGGACACGTAACCAAAAGGTTTTAAGCTACAAAAAAGTATGCATGTGTTTTGTTAGACTATTTCAATAATTTTAAAACATCTCCGCATTACGTCATACCTTGCTATCAATAGAAACTATTTTCTGGCCAGTATCACTCTGCCGTGCAGGCCCGCAAGACAGCACGGCAACAGAAATCAATTAGACAGTTCATCACCACGCCGTGCAGGTGCGCAGGATAGCAACGGCTAATGAAAACTTAATCGGCTGTTTCCAACAGAGAACCAGTAGGCTATTATTAGTGAGGAAGAAGATGTACTAGCCCTATATATACCTACTACTACAGCGCGAACACCGGCTCGGGCTCATGACACACCCTCGTCAGCTGCTGTAGGTAAACAGAGGAATACCAAAATGGTGCAAACAGCTGTGGGAATAAAAACATCGCCAGCTCCCAGTTCCATCAGTTTCCTGTTACAGATGTAACCCGTAGGCAACTTTGGCTAACCCACCACCAGAACAAAGCAGAGACTGGTCGTAATCACATATGAATTCACATTTCTATGTGATTGATTACTCATGTCATGGATTTAGCAGTTAGCCTAATATAATACACTAAATGCCGACGGTAAAACGAGGCCGCGTATAATGTACTCTCCACAACACAACAGGCTATTAGTTCAATCAAACATTTTGTTTTACAGACAATCCGTTTCAGACATCGATATATAGACTGGTATTAGGTAATATATCTCTCTTTGGGCACAGCAGTGCAGAAATTGCGTTTTCTCTGTCCGTCGGGATCTGTGGGCAGCTGAAGTGAGCTTCACATACGCGCAGTTGCTTCACCCTCGCCGGCTTGGTAGCGAGGTTCATCCCAATTGACACAAGCCAAAGTTGCCTACGGATTACATCTGTAACAGGAAACCGATGGAATTGGGAGCCGGCAATGTTTTTATTCCCACAGCTGTTTGCACCATTTTGGTATTCCTCTGTTTACCTACAGCTAGGGCTGGGCAATATGGCCTAAAAAAAAAATCTCCGATTTTTTCACAAAAAATCCGATTCACGATTTAAATTGATTTTTTTCCCCTCCTAGTTAAAAAAAGTATTTGTGGCCTGGTAGCACATACCTGGGGTCCAAAACTTTCAGCGTGTGAATAAACCCCAGCTTTTCCACGGTAGCCTATATATGGGCACCACATCTCTTGCAATATACATGGCAACTGCATCTGTGATCGCTTTCCACCGGACCCCTTTCTTATCATACGGCAGTGTTTCCCCTACCATCATATTGGATCACAACAGAAGTCATTTAAGGTTACCTTTACTATAGAACAGGTCTATACCTTGTCCTTTTATTAAACAAACTAAATAGCCTTATGTTACAGGCTGAGCCTGATGTGTGTGGCTTGTGTGTGTGTGTGTGTGTGTGTGGAGCTGTGTATGTGTGTAGTTGATGTAGGAGGTATGAGACGTTAGTGCGCCGGGTGTGGTGTGTGATGTCAGACGGATGCACCCCAGAAAGAAAGTGAGGCATGTGTTATGTTGTTTACATTGAGCAGCCACAGTGAAGAAGCCTACGCAGTTCTGCATGCTGTTTTTGAGTTATTTCCCTCTATGTAAAAGTTGAACACTGATGAGAGAGGCTGTGCATCATCCCTGCAGTGCTGAAAATAAAGTGTCGTTCTTTAACGCAGACAAAGTCCCGTTGTTTATGTGTCGTTGCCACAACGAGCTAACACAAGCTAAAGGAGCTAATGGTCTTCGGAGGTCACTACGGTTCGGGGGTCTGCCAGCTTGGCGTTGTCAACACTTATTTATCTTATTTACACAACGGCATGTCATTTCTGTCCCTACACGGTGCGCATCTAAAATCCTCCTCTGCTGTCTGTGTCGCACATGGCGGAGTTCGGCCCTGATGCGCACACACACAGACACAGGTGAGCACACAAAAGCGCTGAAGAACTCGTTCCCTTTCTTGAAAACGAGTTCTTCCCCACTCACTGCCATGTTGTTTGTGTGTCAAGCGCGCGTGTGTGTGTCAAGGGGGGAGGTGTGAGCCCACTCTGAACTACGGGAGCCCAGCGTGGAGCGGCGGTGGTGGATTTTAAAGAGAAACTCGATTTTCATTAAAACAAATCAGCCTAAACTACAAATTCGAATTAATCGATAAAATCGATTTATCGCCCAGCCCTACCTACAGCAGCTGACGAGGGTGTGTCGTGAGCCTGAGCCGGTGTTTGCGCTGTAGTAGTAGGTATATATAGGGCTAGTACATCTTCTTCCTCACTAATAATAGCCTACTGGTTCTCTGTTGGAAACAGCCGATGAAGTTTTTGTTAGCCGTTGCTATCCTGCGCACCTGCACGGCGTGGTGATGAACTGTCTAATTGATTTCTGTTGCCGTGCTGTCTTGCGGGCCTGCACAGCAGAGTGATACTGGCCAGAAAATAGTCCCAATTGATAGCAAGGTCTGACGTAATGCGGAGATGTTTTAAAATTATTGAAATAGTCTAACAAAACACATGCATACTTTTTTGTAGCTTAAAACCTTTTGGTTACGTGTTCCCCCGTACATCTTCAGAACTACTTTTTCTCCGATAAGCTACGGGCGATTTCTCAGAGCAGGAGGCTCGTTGAGAGTAGTGACACCGTCACATCAGAGCTACAGATGGTCAGCATTTCACACAACTTCATGTCCAAAAACCTGAACTATCACTTTAAGTTGTCGAGTGGTCTTTTTCTGGTAGAAGTTACCACATTTATTTCTAAAAGTAATGCAATTGTACAAAAATATTCGTAATATTTGAAATTACAATACCAGCAATCATTATAAAGAAAACTACCATCTCACTCACAGGCCATTAATTTGCTGTGGCTGTGATTCATTAACTTGCAATTTTCCTCAACTTCACTTGATGTCTTTGAAGGCCTCTTGACTTTCCTCAGTAAGTGTTCTCTGTGTGCCAGAAGCATATACTTTTCTTTGAAAGGCTTGATGTATAGCAGAGCAGAACTCAGTTTTATGAAAGAGTTTGTGCGTTTGAAATCACAGCAATCACAAGTTATGCATGATAAATAATTTTGATGACAAAAATATTTAAGGTAGGGCTTAATTATAGCATGACCGAGCAGTTAGCATGTGCAGTACCGATACATTGGTGTACAATAACATGGTTTATATTATCACAGGAAATAAAAAAAACAACACAGGTGAGGAAAAACAAAAGCAAAGACATGCAATTAAAGTGTTTCATGAAATCCTGAGATTAATTATCTAGGGGCCATATGTAAGCATTTCATGGGCAGAAATTTGCTAAGACAAATGTGCCAGTCATCTAGACACAGTAAAATTATAGATCATTTTCCAAGAGTGGTCTAAAGCTGTAACATTTGAAAAACATTCCTACATGTCTGCACACTGGACACAGTCAGCTACAGTGGCATGTCGCCTGCCGGCACCAGTGTACCCTGATATTCACATAAAAGCCAATAAAACTTTATTGGTGTCACAGTGCTGGCTGTGTGTCATTCTGGTGAATTGGAACTCCAGAAGACATTAATGACACCCAGCTCCACCTGGAGTAGATAAACTACCATGCCACATGTGTTTCTATATTAATGAAGTGAAAAGTGAGAATACTTAATCTTACTCCTTAATGCTTTATCATACAGTATTTATATGAGCATTAGGTGTTGACATAGATATATTAGGTAATTAATGCATGTAGTAGTTTTATTGATTACCTTGTTAACTATGTGTTTTATTTAATATATGTTAATTATGGTGGGAAAAGTTGCATCTTTGAATATAGATTAAATTTTAATGCACATCAAGGCAAGAATATGTAAATCCAAGATGCCGTAAGTCCGACTAAGGTGAGCGGGAGGGGTGGACGACTGGTCTAACAATCACTGACTTTCACCTTGGAGAGCATTGTTCGCGCCCTGTGAGATCATAAAGTAAAACCCTGTTCTTTTTCCCCAAAACACAACCAAATGCCTTTGGTACCTAAACCCAACCACCTGTGTTAGTTGTTGAAGAAAAAAAAACATCAATTCATGGTAGTGTACCAACGTAGTACGGCACTGTATGTAAATGGTCAATTTCCTGTGGAAACGAAAGTGTATTTTGAAAAATGACAATGCATGTAACAGGCAGAACTTGATACAGCGTCCTAGCACATCAATAACCAACACACCCAGGGTACGTTGCACATGGTATCTGGACATGGAAAGGGCATGACCGAACATTGACATGTGACGAGGTCGGAGAGAGAATGTGTTGGAAATACAGTCTGTGATTAACACAAGCTTCATTCATTCACCTTTTGTTCTACGAAATAAAATAACGTCAATAAATCCCCCTGTTGTGTCTTAAAAAATACGATTTTTTAAAAGTGACTAAATTAATTGCCCTTGTAAAGTGCCTTTCTAGTCTTCTGACCACTCAAAGGGCCTTTTAAACTGTGAGTCACATTTTAGGGATGTCCCGATCCAGCTTTTTCACTTCCGATCCGATACCGATATTACAGCCTTGAGTTTTGGCCGATACCAATACTGTTCCGATCCAAGCACGTATTATACATATTCACTGATTTTGTTGTCAGTCATGTTAGAAAAGGTTTGATCAAGCGATATTACTCTAACAAGAACAACTACTTAATCGGGTTAGTTAGAATGATCCACAACAGTTGGTATGAGAAACTGACCCGTTTATTGTTAACAGGGTTAAATAAACAAACTTGAACATTAACATTAAATAAAAAATATAGCTGGTTTGCTTTGGCTGCTTTGGCCCCTTAATAAATAGAAAATAAATCAACACAAGAAATCTTTAAAATGTCTAACACTGAAATTAAAATAGCAGCAAGACTCCACACACTTGTGCTTTGGCCCCCTAATAAATAAAAAATAGATTAACACCACAAGACATTGTTGACATTTAACAAACAATGCAGCCTTTCCTTTACAGTTATTTTAGTGGTGTCAGTGCCAGCCTGGTGCACAGGCACACAATATTGTACAACTGTTTAAACAAGCAATAGTCCATCCATGGCTCCAATTTCACTAATTGTGCCCAAAACAATGCCATCAGTGCTCTTTACTTAAACAGTAAGAGTGTAAACCAAATAAAAATATCACTCTCACAAAACCAGAGACAAACAAATAGTCAGTTAACTAAATTGACCGCTACTCTTCCTTTCCTCTGTGTGTGTCTGCCGTCTGCATGCTGGCCTGGTGGATTGATAGTAAGAGCTGGAGCGGATCACTGGAATGAACTGGATCAGAGTCCATGAAAAACTGGATCGGAGTTCTTGGATCAGCATTTTTCCATGCAGTCCGATCCGATGCCGATGCACGTTTTTTGCTAATATCGGCGGCCGATACCGATCCGAATATCGGCTCGGGACAGCCCTATCACATTTACACATTTAAACATTGGTGACCGAGGCTACTGTACAAGATGCCACCTGCTACTCCATGTAAAACATTGACAGATTGATGACACAGTCATTGGGAGCAATTTGGGGTTCAATATTTTGCCCATAGATACTCCAACATGCGGGCTGGAGGAGCCAGGGATCAAACCTCTGATCTTCCCATTGTTGCAAGACCTGAACCACAGCCGCCCCATGACACTACACATCGTCATTATGCCAAACACGGTTTTATAGCCTTATCATGCGATATCAGTGTCGTTAGTTCATAGCCCCACTTAAGCTTTTTTTTTTTTTAAGATTATTTTTTGGGCTTTTTTGCCTTTATTGTATAGGACAGAGTGAAAGGGGGTGAGAGAGAGAGCGGGGGGGTGACATGCAGAAATGGTCGCAAGCCGGAGTCGAACCTGCGACCACTGCAGCGAGACATCGCCTCTGTACATGGTGCGCCGGCACTATCCACTACGCTACCGACACCCCACCACTTTAGCTTTTTACTTCTGGTGATTGCATTCATGCTTCAAAAGTCATAAAAGTGGTCATTTGTGTCAATTATCTTGCTGAACAAAACATGTAAGTATCATAACCTTTTGTTTGCCACAGTTTATTTTCTGCAATAATCCAAAATCCAATGGGAAAATCCTACAGGCTTTTTGATGAGGGGACCAGGATGATGCTAATATCTGAATCAGCCTATAAAAAAACAGCATCCTGATGTATTCTATAGACCCTCATGTTAAAATTCCCAACTTCACAGCGTAAATAAACATGTCTACACTCTGGTACAAAAATGGTTTGGGTCCCTATAGCTTATTTCCCCCTCCATGTCAACTGCAAGGGGGATACATTTTTAAATAATTCACCTGTTTACATTTTATTAAGGCTTAAAGTTGCAGAAAATTAAGTGTAACAGGTTGTCTGTGTGGCGTAACCTTAGTCATTAGATCCACCCCTCACTCCTCCATAGCTCCACCCTCTTGACCAAATATGGTCACTTGTGGCTCCAAAAAAGATGGCAACAGCCAAAATGCCAAACCTGTGGCTTCAAAACAGGAGTCCAGAGATCAATTTGTGAAATCACAGTGGCTATATCCACTATTTTTTACTGTGTATGCTTGACACATGATCCAGGAAGGTAAAGCACGACAACTCATAGATAGTACATGGTAGTTCCATGACGCTGTCATGGATGTCCACGGTGCACAAGCTGGCCTAAAGTGTTAGAGTAAGTTAGTGGAATGGGACTGGAGTTGAAAAAGATTTTTGGCATCATGATTTAGATATAATCGCCACCCTGATTTAGTCACTTGTTATTAGGTAGATCTCAAATCTGTGGAAGCACTGTCATGAATTTCATTACTTGATAGTATAGCCTCGCATTAGACTGGAAAATGGAGCGCCACAAACTTCCCATTTCGCTGCTTTCTTACACTCTGATAGTTAAAACTAAATGCTTACCTTTGAGGCCAGAAACTCACCAATTAGCCGCTGTGTTGAATGCAGTCCTAAAATACACCGCGCCATTTTTAATACATTGGTAATTAATTAAGTAGAAAATGCTCAGTGCATGTGAGAGAAATGTCAGATGCAGTTTCAAACATCATCATTATGCTCATCCTCATTACACAGTTATAAATTTGTCTCATGAATAATACAAAATAAGAGTATATAAAGCCATCAGCCGTCTAATAGATCAGTCAGATTGATTCATAATAATATTCAGTGGCCATGAAGCCGAAATTTCCAAATGTTCTATGCCTATAGGTCATAACAAATTAGAGATGCTGTCATTCACACAGCAAACTTTATTTTCAGCTTTTCCCTCTGGAAAAATATCATGGTGTAATTAATTGTGCTCCCAAGCCAGTGCTCCTTGTCTTTACTAGACAGCGCAGCGGTAGAATGAGATAGATGCACTGGGTGGCAGACTCTCTTCATTTGAGTAGATTCTTTATTAGATTGTATACTTTAATTTCCTCTGTTGAAGCAAGAGTAAACAGCATCAGTAGTTTCTTATCCGAGGGAGCAGAATTGCATTGTATTTGTAGACATTAGTGCACAAACATTCTAATACAACAGATGATTAAATGCATAATAGAAGCCTGTGTAAGAAAGCGAGATGCTTTAGAGGGAGAGGATGTTTCATAAACCCAAGGAGTGCAGATTCTGTTGAATCTGAATCTGCACCTCCATTTAGTGATATCCATCACAGCAATCTTTGGTGTGTTTGCACGCTGCTACGCTGCTTTTTGTTATTCATGCGTGATCATCCAGATTTTGCAAGATATGTTTACGAGACAGGGAGATATGAAGAAATGTGATTCTCCATATTAATAAAGAGAACACAAGTGTGGAGTTTTTGGAGGCTTATCATTTGAGTCTTCAAAAAGATAACTTGAAAGTGGTGAGGACTTAAAATGGGCCAGTTTCTTAAATGTGTAACAAAGATTTGAAAGAATACGGTCTATTAAGCTCTGCATTGGTTTGGCAAAATTATCCCTGGATTACTTGTAAACCTGTTAATTAATCAGATGAGGAGAAATAAATGCTCTTTTATTCCTAATTTGCTTGATTTGCCAAATTAGAAGACTAACAAATAAATAAGACACTAAATCTTAATTACTGTCCAGCATTACTGAGTTACATTCTCCTTTGGCAGACATCACAAAATGTTTTTATTAAGGCCAGCAAAAAATGATTATTCCTGCACTGCTAGTTTGTGAATACTTCAAGGTCATCTTGCATTTTTTTCCACAAATTTTTGATTCTGTTGTATTTTGTGGGCTGTGAAGCCAATTAAAAACTTTAAAGTAGCATTTCACAGCTGGAAAAATAGTCTTTCCATAAAACTAGGCTTACCAGAGAGAAGAGATGAAAGGGCCATGGCATTTGCCTTTGCTAATGAGGTAGAAAACCTACAACTACCAGAATGCACTGCACCACATCGGACCAATAACACTCGCACTGGTTGGTAACATAAGGTGTTTCTCAGTGTCAAGGAAGGATCCTCAAACGGCTGAATTTGACATCATCGACCCCCGCTGAAAGACTGTTCCAATGTCAAGGATCCTTCCAAGTTTCACGAAGGACTGAGTCCTTATTTCAGAGAAATCAAAGGATGCATGTGTGGATCCTCTGCGGGTATAAAATCCCCACAATGCTTTGCACAGTACACGATTTGCTGGAAGTGTGGGCGGGGCCTCCTCAATGAAACCTGCGCCAGTGCAGCTCGGCAGGATTTAGATTAATATGTCATTTATTTGGATTATTGTCTCCATGAGTTTTTATCATACAGACACCTCATTTGATTTGAGGACCCGTCCTCCCAAGGAAGGATCCTTGACTTTGAGAAACACACATAATGCTAGCGTGGCCACTTTTCCACAGGAAACAATATGGAGGCCTGCTGGCAACAAATGATCTCAAATTACAGTTAAACTGTGAACTAAAAACAGTTTCTGAAAACATTTGAGGCAAGAACTAGGCAACACGGTAACATAATCTTGGCTCATATTTTATCAGCGCAGCTTAGTTTTATAGTTTGACATCCGACATTCTTGTTTACAAAATCTCATGTAACAGCCAAACTGTGGCGCACTCAGATGGTTTTTTTTTTTTTTTGAAGACCACTTCAATCCAGTGCTTCAGCAGTGATTTTCGGTGTCAGACACCAACAAAAAATGCAGTCCTTAACATCGGCATGACACCTGGCCGGCACCTATTATAGTTTAATGGCAGCAATTGGCGTCAGGGGGAAATGTGGCGGGACAAGACCGAAATTTAAGGTGACGCAAGTCCAAGTGGGATGGGTGGACGGGGTGATGGATGGGTCCAAAAAATCACGGACTTTCGCCCAGGAGAGCGGTGTTCGCGTCTCGTAAGAATTTAAAGCCAAACCCTGTTCTTTTTTCCTAAACCTAACCACGTGTCAGTCAATTTGCGGCATTGTACCAACGTAGCGCGTTTAATTTTGAAAGAGACTGTGTGTAAACATTAAGTGTCCCGTGAAAATGAAAGTGTATTTTGAAAGAAGACAATGTATGTAACAGGCAGAACAATTAGATAACAATTAACACATCCAGGGGGTACGTTGCATGTCATATCTGGACATGGAAAGTCCCTGACTAAACGTCTATGTGATGAGGTCAGAGTGAGAATGTGTTGTCTATACTCTTTGTGTCCGGGGTGGTGGCCATACAAAAATGTGGCTGTACAATCTGTAGTTCTAGCAACAGCCCTAGAGCCAGCAAAAGTCCGCTAAATGGCATGAAACGTGTCATCTGGTGGGTTTAGCTGAGAGAAGAGCAAGGAGATCTGGGCGCAGGTGAGACGTATGGTAATTTACTGCAGTTCATTTATATATACCACACACTGTGTTAAAAAGCTGGTTGCAAATCAGCAAAGTATCCCTTCAGAAGGGGTCGGATTTCTTAAATGTTCACAACGATTTATGGTCCATTAAGCTCTGCACTGGTTTGGAAAAATCACCCCTGGACTATTTGTAAACCTGTTAATTATTCAGGTGAGGAGAAGTAAATAAATGACTTTTTTCCCCCTGCAAATGCTCATACTACCAATTTGCTTAATTTATCTAATTGGAAAAGAACAAATAAATAAGATACTAAATCTTAATTACTGTCCAGCATTACTTAGTTACATTCCCGTTAGGCAGATATCACAATGTGTCATGAGGTCAGCAAAAAGTTACTATTCCCTGGGTGCATTTCATTATGCTAACTTATGCTTCCTCGCCTCCTCTGACCCAAAAATCATCCTTCTCTGCCACCCATAAGGATCTTCCAATCCCTTAAATGCACCTTGAGGAGAGAGGAGGCTTCTGGAGGAGCTTAGAGTGAGGAATCACCGGTATATCCTACACAGAATTTTTCAATCAAATAGCGTTACTATGGAGCTCTCTAGTGTCACAGAGAGATTTTTGTTTTTTATTTGTTCCCTGACATATAATGCTGCACTTCCATATGATTCTTTATTCACACAGTTTATTCTAACCTCGTCTTTGTAGTGTCATGTCAGGGATCTACAGATGATATAACAGTTACAAGGTGAAATGCAACATAATGTGCTGTCACCGTTGTGTGTGTGATCAATCTACCACTGTAGAATATGTAGGTTAATTTAATTGCAAAGTGTTGTGGCATCACACAAAGAAGCAGTTTGTTTTAATTTTTTTTTTTCTTTTTACAAAACAACCGACATACACACATTGTTAAGCAGCTATGTGATGTGTTATTGTGCACATAACAATACTGCAAGTCAATAAACAGCCTTGGTGATTATAACAAATAATGGTGATTGTACATAAATTAGAGTATTTAAAAGGATATTAAAACAGTAATAATACTACTCATTATTGGCACTGTTACACAATTTACATAGCTCAATGAATAAAGGCCTCTTGTATGTACAGTGTAAGACTTTTGTCGGCTTATAAGAGATGTTTGTATCTAATATGGATATAAATAACACGTTTTATTGTACACACATTGTACTGGAAGAGGGATCCCTCCTCAGTTGCTCTTCCTGAGGTTTCTACCATTTTTTTTTTCCCCATTACAGATTTTTTTAGGGTCCAAGGACAGAGAGATGTCGCATGGTGTAAAGCTCTCTGAGGCAAAAGTAATTTGTGATACTGGGCTTTATAAAGAATATCTAATTGAATTAGGAGACGATATATATTGATTCCTTGTACAATTATACCACAGTTGCTGATATCACAAAGTTTACCATGATATGTTTTTATTCAGTTCCATTCAGGCGCCTGCAATCAGTATTGTTTGGATTTTTAGGAAGGAGGTGCCCTTGGATCAAAATGATGACAGACGTGCCATTGGCATTTCAAAATAAAGGCATACCTTAAACATGGCGATTTGTATCAAGGATTTCACTTTGCATCAATAATATTGGATCCTGTTTTATGGGCTGTTCAGCCAATTGTAAAACCTTAACCTGTTGTTTCTTTGCGTCGGTCATGGTTCATTGTTATGTTATGTAAAGAATCATAATGTGCTCTATCCATTCTCTCAGCCTCCATTCTTTTCGTCGGCTCTGGAACATTGGCTTCCAAGATATTATTTCTCAGAATCCTTTCTTGTCTCCAACAATACTGCAGACGGTAAGGTGTTCTTTACTTGAAATGTTTCTGCTTTTCTCCTCTAAATGTACCTTTACCACACAGTGAATTTTTGTGTAATTCCACAGCAACTATGCGAGAATTACAGAAGTTTTACCTACTGAAAATGTTGCCTTTTGAGATGTCATTGCAAGTGAGATTCCCCCCTTTGTGTTCAGTAAAACATTTTGCACAATAGTAGTCGCAATAATGTTTTTTTATGTATGTTGCTCCAAACTCTCCTACACCTTCATTATCTGAAAAGCAAGATTCTTTTTTTTTTTTTTACACACTTTAATGCAGCTTCTTTCATTTTCAGGGTCCTGTAGCTTTCTGAGGGTTTTCCACTTGACTGTGTAATTTCACAACAAGACTGTCATCACTTTGCTCACAATAATGCCTCCCAAAAGGGGTGTTGATTAATCCATTAGCGAAGCTGCAATTACTATTGTCCCTGCAGTTATTTGCATGTAAAAGGAGAAATCAGCCCTCATAGACTCTGACAGATATCATCACTTGGAGATATTCTGTGAAGTTCAGGAGTTATTTTGTGATGAAGTGTTTTATTTAAATTTGTAATTTAATTTCGTGCTACACCCACTTCCCCTCGACCTAGCTGATACACGTCTACTTCAGTTTGTGATTTCCTTTCTCACCCAAAATGGCTGAACAACCTGGAGAGAAGGGGGGGGCATGAACTTATTACTTTCAATCAAAGGTGGGTGTATGGGAATATAAATGTCTCCCCAATGAGTTCTTGAACACTGGGGCAAGTCTAGTGATTGCGGCTGAGCCCCTTACTAAAATGTCTAGTGGCTGCATTGCATTATGGTCTATTGAAGCTACTGTCGGTGGAGAAATTGGTCTCTCTGCCTTTCCTTTTCTCTTTGTGTTTCGATTGGAGCAAAATGGCAGGCTGTAAAAAGATCTTTCTCTAGGTGACCCCAAAACTTACAATGACAAAGGCTAGACACTTTTTATCCTATTTTGTTGTGATTTCATCATGTGGTCACTTACCAGCATAAAGCAGATCCAGAAATAACCAGAATAGTTCTTTATAACCCTGTGCAAGTGTTGCAAGATGCATTTTCCATTATCAGTGCATTAGGTGGTGCTTATGGTTCCATATAGACAAGAGCTTCTACACTGTACCTAATGCTTTTGTTATCTCGTAGCATCAGTACTGACACCCTATTTACTGAGCACATGTGCTATAGATTTCTTTTCTCTTGATAGAAAATGAGCAGGCTCTTTCTTTACTGTCATGCACAAAAGCAGTATTTGGTGTTCATATTTGGTCTCCTCTCCACACACAGCTCAGTGAAAAGAAAAGTGATACCCGTGGGGTTGCTTATGGCTCATTTCTTGGTCTTGTCTCACATTCACCGCACACAATTCCATTAAACTGTGAGGTCTTTTTAGAAAGCAAGCATGCTCCCTTATGTGCGGCACAAACAAATGCACCCTCAATGCACACACACACACACACACACACACACACACTCACGCACACGCCCCCACCCCCTACAGACTTCTTTTCCTGGTGAGGGAGCACTCACTTAGCGTAGTGGTAGAGTGCAAAGATTGGAAACTCAGCAAGTGGTAGGAAAGTCGTGGTATGGAATGAGAGGGCGTTTGATGTTAACAGAAAACTCAGTCGGCACTGTACAGGCACTTTGCTGTTAAGACTGATTGGCACTCGAGAGATTGCATCAAATTAGATTCTATTTTGGGGTAGATGGTTTCCACATAGTATTTACCCAGAGTGTGTATTTTGGGAACTGTGATTGTGTGTGTGTGTGTGTGTGTGTGTGTGTGTGTGTTTCTGAAGGAAGCTGGATACACTTAACCGCTTCAGTTCTGCTAGACCCACCACTGGGTGCTTCCCATGTTACGTTACAAGTCACACGGCCAGTTATTGTTCAGCTGTAGCCTATTATTGTTCTCAACTGTACTATAACAGCCTGTAAACAATCATCAGAAAATAAGTGCTTCCCGGTCATGTTATGTTCAGTACAGTATTTCTGTGTAAAACATCTGGACATGACAACTGAAGTATTGTTAAGGTCAGGGTAATAGTGTGCAAATAAATCGTGGTTAAGACATAATTAAAGGTAAACTCTGCAGGATTCATGGTTACTGTTTGAAAACATGCACGCCATCGAAATTAAAATTAAAAGCCAACCCCAGATTCACTTTATATTTTTGCTTTTTGGCGCTGTGTCTCTTAAAAGCCTGCTGCTCACTAGGGTTGAGCTGCTGTGAAAATGTTCAAAGCAGCTTGATATGAAGCCAAACACCAGACCAGTATACTGAATTTTACTATACTGGGTGCTTGAGATCAGACTTGAGATGTAACCACTTAAAAGATGGGTGAGTAACCCACTTGCTATCTTACTACATTTGTAATGTTACTTTTTAACACAGACAACACGTTTTATATTGTGATATTTACTGAAAATGAAAATGATTGTTATTTGCATGGTCATTTATCTTACAAGAATTCTTTAGCTCCCTGGTAGCCTCCCTCCAGCAAGCTGCAAACTTAGGTTTTTTTATTTTTATTATTTTGTTTTTTTTAATAGTAAAATAAGAAGGTATCATGTGTGTGTTGGTGGGAAAAAATTGTTACAGCATACTATCACAATATTTTTGTGTGGCAATATCATATATTCACACAGTGCCAAGTACTGATTTTTTTTATCATATAAATTATTATTATGACAAATACAAATTAAACGTTAGGTAGCCCACTAGAATAATGTAATCAATTGCTTTTTCAGTCCACTAGATATATTTTGCTGCAAAAAAGGCTGATGTGAGACAGACTAGATAAAATTGATGTTGATAAAGTTTTCCTCTGGGGACAAACTTTACAGTTGAAAAAAGGTAATATTTTGTTGACTTACGTATCATGACAATATCGTATCATGGATCCCCTGGTGATTCCCACCCCTATGTGCACATAGTATATATAATTCCTTATTCCAACTTCATGAATCAGTTGCTTTTTGTCTATTGTGACGTTTTAAAGTGAACAACAGGAATAAATAGAAACACGGCATCAGATGAAAGGAGTAGTGCCTGCGGCCAGTTGGCTTCAAATCCAAAATGTTGTCATATTGGTGCAGTTTTAGTTTTCTTGAGAGACTAACTTTGCCATGTCTCCTCTCGTCACCCCCAAAAAACACATCAACTTTCAAGTAAACAAACCACCCCCCCAATGCCTCTTCTGAAATTTGGTCTCCTTCATATGGCCAACATAGGCCTGCTTGGCAGGAAATTGTGCACAGCCTCTCAGACACTAGTGGCATATAGTGAAAGAATATTATGTTATATGGCTCATTACTAAAGCAATATGAGTTGGATTTAGTACTAGTGTAGGCTGCTTTTTAATTTTCCAGCATGTGTTAAAATGACAAATGCTGGTTCAGCTAGTTTGCAGAAAATCAAACCGGCTGAGTGCTGTCGAAAGTAAGAAAAAAAATCTTAAGTGTTGTACTGTAGGCAACTGGACTTGCTTGTGTTTCCTGGAGATGTTTCACCTCTCATCCAAGAGGCTTCTTTAGTTCTGAACTGAACCTTATTTATCCAAAACCTAATTTTTGTCCACTTGGGGGTAGTGGAAACAAGTTGTGAACACAGCACTGGCATTTCATCACCTTGTTAAGTTAGAATAACAACCTTGTTAGCCAACAGTTGTTTATTTACACATCCAGCAGCTCTGCTGTATTTAAGAGTCATACGTTTAGCCACCTGGTAAATGTAAGTCCATCACTCACTCTCTTTTAGCTCTGTTTATTGTCTCTACCAACCTCTGAGGGGAAAACTGTCCCTATAGCTGCTAAATGCTCCACTATATTCACCAGTTAGTCCCTACCTGTGTCTATCTACCGTTTGGTGCTGAGCAGGTTATTGTTTTCAGAGATTTTTCTTGCTGAAGCAGCTGCCTGCTGCAGCCAAAATTGACGGCATGAGAGCAGTGAGAGTGAACAATGAGTTTAAACTCACTACAAAGCTCCATAAAGCCGAGGGGAGCTACAAATTTAGGTGATAACTCTCTGCGCATTCATCACTTTGAGTAGAGATGGGTATTGTTAACATTGTAATGGTAACTACTACTCTTACTGATACTGCTTATTGATTTGGTACTTAAATGCTGCTCTTGTTGGTTGGTAGTGATCATTTTAAAAATGATGACCTTCATAACTCAAAGGCTAATTGCAGTTTTTTTTTCTTCTTAGAAATGCTATTAGGATTTGTTTGTGTGTAATATGATGAGTCAGGAAATGAGGGCCACACTTAAAATGGAATCACAATTGTACAGAACCAATTATGGTCTTTCTCTGGCAACAACGTCTGCGGCAGGGTAACGTTTGTAGTCACGTCAGCTCATTAAAGGCTCTCTTTGGGGTTTCTCACCTCTAGTAGCACTAAGGAGCTGCTGTTCCATGAGTGGGTTTTTGTTTTCCACAGGGCAATCTAAAGAAACTGTGTCAGAGTGTGAGATGAACCTGAACTCATTTCAGTGTGGATGAGAGTGATGACAGATCATTAACCACAAGTTCTTCTTTTGTAATCACCTTTCAGTGTAGGAGGGACTGTTCACCAGGTTGATCCAGATGTTGCCAGCTGGTTTCGTGAAGTCGTACAGGAATATATACTATTACGGCATTGAAAGAACTAACGAGGAGCAGTACAGGGGGTCACACACATATAATTCCCAGATCTTATTATGTGTATATACTGCTACATCTATAGATAGCTGTGTTAAATAACAGTTAATGAAAAAACATTGAATTAGCCATTGTTGTATATGGACCTAATGTGTTGCCTGGGCCCTTCAAGACGGCGTGCAGTGCTGAAGCTTGAAGTCACTGCAGCACCTCGATAAAGGTAATTGATTAGCTGGTTAACTGATTACTTGATAGACCGAAAAGGAGTTGACAGCAGTTGACATCTTATTATTGCTTACTTTTTACTGAACAAAAATATGTAACATCCTCTAGCTAAAGCTTCCAAAATGTTTGAAGTGTGCTGCTGAACAATGGATGAATTAACTGAAAATATAAGTAATTGATTATTCAATAAGGACAATGATAGTCTGTGTCACAGTAGGTCAGCTCTCTGAGAATGACCTATAACATTAATTTCAGTATGCTCATTTGAAGAACCACTTCCAACTAACTTCCTTTCTAGTAAGTCCTGCTGTATGCCATATAAAACACATGCAAATGACACAGAGCGATAAGGGCTATGCAACTTGAGATAATGACACACACGGCACTTGTTCTCAAGATACAAGGAAGCAGCCAGTCATTTGTGCTATCACTCTTTTCTCTCGCCTCTCCCCTCTTCACAGTTGCTGATTTCCAGCTATGACCAGCACAACAGTGGTCACCAATATCCAATACACTGTTGGCAACACTATATTTTATGGGTCTATAATTTCCTACATGTTTACTGTTAATACTGTAATACTAATTATAAATGCATTCATTCATTTTCCATAACTGCTTATCTGGAGCTGGAGCCTATCCCAGCTGACATTGGGAGAGAGGCAGGGTTCACCCTGGACAGGTCACCAGACTATCACAGGGCTGACTCATAGAGATAGACAACCATTCACACTCACATTCACACCTACGGCCAAATTCGAGTACCAATTAACCTGTGTGTCAGTAGACTGGGAGAAGGCTGGAGTACCTGGAGAAAACTCAGGCTGACACAGGGAGAACATGAAAACTCTGCACAGAAGGGGTCTCCCACCCTGGGCTTTGAACACCTCACCCCGAGTTTGAACCAGGAACCCTTTTGCTGTGAGGTGAAAAGCTAACCACTGCTACCGTGCTGCCACTAGAAATAAATCCCTGTTTAAATCTTATTAATCTAGCTTTTTAAAAACTGATCTTGGTATCAGTAATTGGTGCTTCTGTAAGTCTGAACCACATAGGTAAAGAATGTTTATAAAACCAAAATACTTATTAAACACAAATGCAAAAATTCAAATATATTTACAATAAGCTAACCCGACATCACTGGACCAAATCACAAATGTGAGCAAGTCAGGAACGTCTTTTTATTCATTTTTTGATTTCCAAGGGGCATTATCAGCCGCTGTTGACCAAAATGCCTCTGGATGCAGATGGATAGACCTACAACCAGTCAGAGCAATGAACAATTTCAAACAGACTACAGCATGCAGAGATAAGTGTGTTGCTGTTCTTACTATCAGAATTTGAAAATCGCTCAGCATCGGCAGCCATTTTGGTTGTTTGGTTGGTTGTAGAGAAGAATCAGACAGGAAGGATAAGGAAAGAGCAACTGTCTTTGGACACCACATGTAAAACCATTCCCTTTCGGGGGGGTTGTCTTGCTTTTGCCTCTCCATTGCACCTGTTGTCACTTTGATTTGCACCAAAGCAGGTGAAACTGATTCACAGTCACTTGTGCTTCGTAAACAGACAGATTGACATCCCTGAAGTTTAACTGACTTGGTGTTAGACTGTGATCATTAAGTGTTCCCTTAATTTTTTTGAGCAGTGTAAAACATAAGCTCCTAGATTTGTTCAGTTCCCAGGCTGGCGGTATGCTGTTGTCCGACAGTATATCGACCCCCCTGCTCTACTGATTGAATATTATCATTATTTATTACTGGGAACTTTAATCACCATGTGCAGTGTGTTGAATTGTTGAATTACGTGCTTGGCTGTAGACGCAGCTTTACATTTCTTCATGTTCGGATGACTTGCTGTTCACTGGCTGAAAGATTCTCTTGCAACTAATTGGAATTAGTTTATTGGCAGTGTACAAATTGAACACTGTATGTGTTTTCCTCAGATGTGTAGCAAACACCTTTTCCCCCATGAAACTTCTTTAAAATTATGAGGAATTGGACTTTTTTTAACGAGCATCATAAGTGTACATTCATAAACCTTATTACTCTTTTTGGTACCAGCTGAGTATTGAAAGCCAGAATTGAACTGAATGTGTGATCAGATTCTAAATCTCGTTTATTTATTCTTTAATCACCTACTGTAGTTTCCATTGTAAATCATAATAATGCCAAATTCACAAACTTTAAATAGATGCAAACAAAATAAAATTATAGTGTGGCTTCTTTTATAAAGGAAAAAAAAAGATTATGTTAAAAAAGTCGCATTTTTTTGAAACAAGGTATTGAAAAAGTATGTTATACATGTAGGTACTGAAGCTCAAATCTCACACTGGCAGTAGTATCATTTCTAACGATACCCGGCACTACTCATTATGATATTAGCTGAAATCTGTCAAGTACAAGCTGGCATTGTGATACACTTTGTCCCCCTCATTGCAGCAGCTCTACTGGCTCTGCAGCTATGAGTCAGCAGGCTCAAACGGCCGCTAGGCAGTCGTATGGTGATGTGGTTGCTAGTGCTCTTATTGCAGATTTAGGAGAGCAGCTGTGTGTTAGACGCTGCAGTTGACTCACACTTTTCGGGGGTGTAGTTGGACATAGATGGTTAGCGTTTTGATTGGTTCCAAAAAAAAAATCAGGCAAAAACCCACATGAACACCGACTGTGATTAAACCTGACTCGAGTGTAACCCAATTTGCCATTTGATGAGCCTGAAACAGAATTTTTTTTTTTTACCCTCAGTATGTGTGAGTCAGACTCTTACACACACTACTGTCATACCTCAGTGATACCTTAAACAGACACTGTCAGTGTTTAACAGAAGCAGTGGGTATCTTGTCACTGTTTCCTCCTCCCATCTGTGAGGACAAAAGAAAATTCTCCTGGTGCTAATTTCATCTTCATTTTCTCTGTGTCTGTTTTTCCAGGGTTGACATGCATAACCAAGGAGCCGAGAAGCACCTAAATGTCACGAAACGTGTTGGCGGGGCTGAAGGTAGGAGACAGATGTGCACATCACATTGTTTCACGCTCTCTAATTTAGATAACAACACAATCAATATAAAATGTGATTAATCCTGAGAAAGGTCAGCAACCCTGACCTGGCATGAACCCACCGGGTCAGGTCTGACTACAAAAGCAGAAAAACCTTGCAAAAGTTAATCAATAAAAAAAAAGGAGCAGCTCGTAGTCTGTATCTGTGACAGGGAGGCAGCTCACTGGCTGGAGGAAAATGCTGTGACTGTGCTGGGAAGCTACTGGGTTTGGGCTCAGCGTGTCTTCCTCACATATTAAATGCCTGAGTAAAGTTTCCCCACACACAGTGATTATGCATTTAGGTTTCAAGAAATCTGCCTCTCCTTTTACAAAAAAAAATATTGAATCTCTCAAAGGTCTTTTAAAGTATTAAACCTGTTGGTGTTGATAACCACTTCATGTTTACTGTTTTTAAAAGTTTCAAGCCTGGAATTTGTGATTAAAGCAGACCTTTCCGACTCTTTTGATGCTGACTTCAGTGGGTGGCCACCACTTTAGTGGTTGTGTACACTTCTTAAAAAAAAAATAAAAAAACAAATCCTGACAGTTTTAAAGCATCTGCATATTTATACCTTTCCTATTTAGTAAAAATGCCTGTTGTTTATACAGTCAATTCATTTGTTAGTCTGCTGGTTTTCTTACCTCCTGGCTGTCCTTGACATCTTTCAAAAGGACATTATCTACATGTAAAACCCTACCGGCAGTCTGCGCGCTGGGTGTGCTTTGGTAATTGTTCATTCCAAAGCTTTGGGTCCAACATTATAGGCAAGGAAATGTTGTGCATGAGAGAGAGCTTCAGTTGCCAGCAGTTAAATCCTACTGTGTTAAGTCTTGCAGTTTGGCAGCTTCAGTGGTTGTGGCATGTAACTGTTCAGTAGTTTCTGCCACCAGTTTCTAGCAAATCCTCCCTTGTCACTCATGTGATAATGGGGATCTTTTTATCTTTACAGTATAATGCTACTGTGGCCACAGGCAGCCTCTGCAGAGCACTTCACCTATAATCCAACATGTGCTGCATGGTGTCTATATTTTCCTTATGTTGGCATGGTACATATATTATCTCTAACACTGAAACACATCACATGCCAAGAGCATTTCTGTCGGTGGTTGTTCCCAGGCTTCCCCAACATTTTATTTTAGATTGCTTTCTGTGACGTTACACAGTGGGTCTTTAAAGCTGCAATAATCAATATGTTTATATAAACATTGGCTCAAAATGCTATGTGTAGTGTGAAGGGGGTAGGGATGTCCTATCAAGTTTTATTACGCCGCATCCTGAGCCCAGTCATTTAATATTGAGTATGTGCCGATACCAAGTCCCAATCTGATACTTCTGTTTTCCTAGATGATACAGCTGCACAGTGCACACTTCATTTGCTTAAAGCAGTGGTTCCCAACTGGTGGGTCACAGTCCAAAAGTAGGTCCTGGGTCCATTCTGAATGGCGAGTGTCTTGAAATTGTGTCAAGTTTGTAAAAAAAAAAAAAAACACTTTATTTTCAAGTACTGTAAGTTTCTGGCACAGAGATTTTATTTTGACCTGCTGTTTTTTGCTGTAGAGTTAAGCCCTTTTTAAACAGGAATTGTGCAAATTTGCAGGAAAGCCCAGTCAGTCTTCTTTCAGCATTGGCAGTATAAAAACAAAATCGGGGAGTGCAGCAAAATGCTGCCTACCTGCTTTTGTTCATACACGATGTGCCTTTTTCGGGGCAATGGGGGGCGTGAGCAAGTAACAAAACATGTAGCTCAGCGTGTGATGTAAACAGTGACATGGGAGGGAAGCCACGGCTGGTCAGTCCTTCGGCAATTCTCTTGTAAGTTGGCCCGTCCTTCACCGTCCCCATCATTTGACGGTTAATGGCCTCTTCGTTTGTGAGGGCAAGGAAGGCACGCAATTCCTTGTCTCCCCAGTTGCTCATCTTTACAGTGTCTGTCAGGTTTGTGTTTCCCTCTTGCTACTAGCTGCTCATTCCTGCTATCAGCTGTTTCCTGTTTATCCACCGCCAGTGGGTCGCACGTGCGGCGTCATCAACAGCTCCTCCCACAAGTCATCAACAGCCCCTCCCGTTGCGGAAGGCCACCTCGGTCTTTTTAAACTAAAAGGGTTCCGCCAATATGACTACCCTACGAGGAAAATTGGGCACCTCGGATCAACTCGCCAATCCGACTCTGTGTGTGTAAACGCTCACAGCTTGCCGGCAATACAGCCCAACATTCACGGAAAATCTGGCAGTGTACAAGGGGCTTTAGTGACTGACAGACCGCTATTTGACAGAGACAGCTAACTGGCCTGATGACATGGTCAAATGCAAGTATGACACTGAGGGCCGAATTCACAAAAGGATTGTGTGGCTTTTGCGGCCGCTAAACCGGTAAAAATGGAGCAAACAGATACCGTCTAATTCACAAAGCAGAGGGTGAAATGCTCCACTAACTGCGCTGCCAAGCAGACTGTGTCTCGGTGCTCCGGTGTTATTTGTACGTATTTAAATGAGGTAATATGCATATATTTGGTGCAAAAATTGCTCCTTTCTATGCAAATGAGCCTCATTGATAAACAACGTCTAATTCACGAACACCAGCGCTAATAGCCACACACAGTTTGAGTGAAGTAAATAACGTCTTTAGAAAGCTGGTACAAACTGGGTGCTCCTCTGTGGAAGCCTCTCGCCCAGACTTTCCAGTGATCGTGGCAGCAGTGATCGTCTGTTAAATCAGTCTGTCAATAATATTTTGACATTATTATTATAATCATTATTACTTTAATGGCACCCGAAGATACTGATGCGTTGATCAGGTGACAGTCTGCGGTCGTTCTCAAAACGCACTTCTGTCACGCACTTCAAAAGCAACTTTCAATAATTTATTTTACGAAATGGGGGAAACAAACGTGAACAAAAACAGTTCCATAATTCATATTAAATTCAAAGTCTGCCATTGTTTTGCCACGGTGTTCTTGGCGCAAAGCCAGCATTTATACTTTGCCATGTGTGGCTTATTGCAATCAGGGGCAAATCAGGGGCAAACTGCACTCAGCTGCCAAACTTTGTGGGCGTGTTTGCGCTGGTATATCATTAGCGCAATATCCTTTGTGAATAGGACGTTAAGACGGAGCAAACTGCAGGTGCAAGTGAAGTGCAATTCAAGGTGCTATCAGCAGCCACAGTTCATTCTTTGTGAATTCGGCCATGAATGTATTAAAGTGTGTGGACCTTGAACTAATGATTTAGGAGAAATCTGGACCCTGTAGCTGGACCAGTTTGGAACCACTGCTTTAAAGTTATCAAAATCAGTTCAATCTATAGCCTGTGCTTGACAAATGAATATTCCATGCATCCAAGCTGTTCTGTTTTTTATTAGTCTATTACTTATTTATTCATTATGAAATAACAAAGTATTCACTGGAGTGTGTTGATTCTGAACAGCTTGTGTCTGAGTTACCTGAATGAACAGCACTGACTTGAGTGTTTATTTTCTTCATCTTAACATCTTGTGCACCTATCAGGCTACATTAATATATTACTCTCATTGGCTTTTTGCTAGAGGGGCTTTTGTTGCATTTGCGGTGCGATGTGACTATTGCTATCGTCAGTTCTGCACCGCTGTCTGTCTTGGTGAAACGCTGTGCGCCTAAGAAAACGCAAGAGACTGTAACACTGGGCTGAAATGAAAAGAGTGCTTATAACTCCAACTAGTAATGCAACTAAACAGTCTCATTTTACTTATGGTGTGTGGTGTTTTGCTGCGGGCAGGACTTAGCCCCAGCTCTTACACACACGAGAGCTCAGTAGAGTGGAGGAGACTTGAGGAAGGCTGTACTCCGTGTTGCTGTGCATGAAAGCTTTGTGAGTAGACACACCTGTGTGTTAGCTGATATAAAACAAGGGATTGGATCAGGCTCTATATAGCTCATCCCAGTCAGTTAAAAAAGGCCTGTATTCGCCTTGATAGCGATCTTTGAGTTTGGGTCAGGACATCCCTTAAAGGGGGTTGCTTGTAGTGCAGGCTTTTCTCATTCTCTTTTTGTACTTAAGTTGAAAACACACTGCTGCCAGCAAGTGCCGCTCGTAGCACTAATATGAAGCATCACACTGCAGCATGTCAACAGAAGACCACATAAAGTTTTTACTTCTTTCACTAAAAGATCTGTTTGCATTATCTTAGAATCATGTGTGGACAGAACTTGTTTTCTCATCTGAAGAGCAAAACTCCAGAGCTGTCTTGCAAGGCACTATATTTGTTGCCATTGTTTTTATAATGACAGGATTGTGGGTGGTATAGCTCAGGATATTTCTCGACCTACAGAAATAGGCGGCCTAATCTTCGACACACACGAGAGACACAACAGCAAGAGGTGACTGTTCTCTTTATGCATCATGGTGATCCACGGATGTATAAAGAGAACATCCGTGGAGAGGAGTTGAGCTGCCACGGGAGCAGAGAAGAAGAGTTGCTACAAGAGTGAGTGGGAGAAAAATATACATGTTTTCAGGGGTGACGAGGCTAGAAATAAGACAGTGGTGTGCAGAGCTGTGGGTCGGCACGTCCACAAGCACTGACTCGCACCTAGCTGCTGCCTCTGTGGAGTCATGCACAGAAAATAACAGGGGCAGCTGTTTTGACACAAGCTTTTCAGTGGCAGTGTGTTTTGGCCTTTATACCTTCATATAGTAATGCACTATAATTTGTACCTAACCCACATAATCATGAACAAAGAGGCTGTGATCATGTGTCCAATGTGCTGCAGGCTGTCTTTCCTCTTAAACGGTGTCTGCAGGTCCTTAAGAAGGCTTAAAATGTCTTAAATTCAATGTTACAACAACAAGGCCTTAAACGTCATTCAGTAGTCTTAAATATGAATTTGTGAGGTCTTAACTGCTACAAACATTTATCTGATTTCATTTATACATCATTTAATTTATTTTCATGAAAATTAATAAGGCTTTTGTTTATGTAGAAGTCCACAGTTCTAATGTTACAAATCTTTTAAAAAAACCCTAACCAATACTGTTATTTTTTTCCATACTTACATTTATCTGTTGGCAAAATGTAGATCAACTTAACTCACTCTAATAACTATGTTCCTATGTAACACCTACCTCTGCACAAGACCACGTATATACTGCTTACATATAAAACATAACTTGTCCAAAAATCAGTCCTGAATTTAGTTAAAAGATGTCTTGAAAAGGTCTTAAAAAGCATTAAATTTAAGTGTGTGATACTTGTAGACACCTTGTCATATGATGGGACAAGGAGGAAGTCAGGTCTCGGAGTATAATGACGACAGTCTCCACGAAGTGAGGCAGATCAGGTAGATGGATCGGTCAAAAAACACAGGACTTAGTCCTAGGAGACCGCTGTTTGTATCCTGCGTGAAACCACAAGTCAGCGTTGAGTTATTTTAAGTTACATACATATGTAACATCACGTTGTCATGTCATGTACTTATTGTAACGTGACATTGCCCAACCATGATTCTTTTCCTAAACCCATCCTAGCTAGCAGACGCTCTAATTCAGATAATATCATACGAACTGTTGTGTGTGCATAACTGTCTGTAGAAGGAGAAGAACATCTACTTATTAACCCCCAAGGAGAAACTCAATTTTTTTTTCACTCTGTCATACACACACACACGCACAAACAGGATCCACACATGTATTAAATGGAGAGATGTCAGAGCGAGGGGGTTGCCTCGGACAGGCGCCCTGAGCAGTTGGGGGTTGAGTAGCATACTCAAGGGCATATCGGCAGTGCCCAGGAGGTGAACTGGCACCTCTCCAGCTACCAGTCCATGCTCCAAACTTGGTCTGTACAGGGACTTGAGCTGGTGACCCTCTGTTTCCCAAGCCAAGTCCCTATAGACTGAGCTACTGCCACAGATGTAAGATACCATACAAGCCGTTGTATGAGGTTACGTTGGGTAGCGACAAACCCACAGATAATTATCACAAGACTGCAGTTCCTCTCACTTCCACTGTCTTCAACTTATTGTTTCAGTTTTACAGCCCACAATATTACTGGCTTATTTGACTCAGACAACCCACTGTACTCTAATGGCCCACCATCAAACAGAGGGCAGACAAAGTTAGCTAATAGCTTGTAATCATTTGGCAGCTAAAGAGCCGTAAATTTCCCTCAGGACTTGGTGGAGAGCAAAACAGAGCTAATCTGATGGCCAGAAACATGACTCTAAATGAATGCTAATATTGTTCCTTCTCCAATGAATGTCTAAATAAATCCCTGCTTGCTAATAAGTTTGCTCTATCAATTTTATCAGGTTACAGATAATATATCAGTGTTGTTTTTACAGCTTGTTTCTGCTGCCCCAAAGTGGCCAAAAAAAAGTTATTGTAGGTCTATGAAATGCAAACACAGAATTTATTTGGACAAACTGTAGCTGCTATGGGAAGGATCCGATTGAAGCTGAAAGAGATGATTCATACTTGTTTATGAATCATCTGGGTTTTTAGTCAATTCAGAAATATTACAGTCGTATAATGGAGATAACAGTCTAACAGCTTTGTCCTGGGGGGAAAAGAAAGTTTTATTTTCTTGCAAATTCTTAAATGAATTCAAACTCAAAACTTTAAATTACAGTTAATAATTCGTAATGACTGTTTTGACATAGTTGCCAAACTTTAAACCAAAAACAAATAAATGGATGCCACAATTCTGCTAGTGTGCTACAGTTTCCATTTAAAAGAGAACTTGATATAATTGAAGACATCATTTTAATCTTTTTGGGATTTGCAAGTAGGCAGAACAATGTAAATCAGTGTGGGAAAAACAGACATCTTAATTGTTGTTAAAGTATGTGAGTATCAGTGAGCAATCAGAGAATAATTTACAAGTAAGCATGAAACAGTTATATAGTCCTTAGGAGGTTATAGAGCGACTGAGGAAACAGAGGACAACCTATCTCTGAGATATGAAACATAAACCAATTAACAGCTGTGTCTGCAATTTCCACAAAATCTCTAATACAATTAAGAATTAGTGATAACAATGCCAAAGGCAGTACTTCTGTTGGGACTATAACACATATTCACTGGACTCTTCTGCTAAAAGGTCATTTGTGACTAAATAAAAATGAAAAATTGAGTCTCTAGAGTGTGTGAAAGTACAGTCTTCAGAAGCATTAGGAACTATGAAGTAAGTCAAGTTAAGCATTGAGGGTTTTAAGTTGTCAAGTGTGATCAAGGACTAGGCAGTGAATGAGACTGACATTGATACTCATAGGATGTACTGTACAGAGCGTACTCTTCAGATATTCATTGAAATATCTTGTTTCTCCTTGTATTTTGAGCACCTAAATAGCAGATGTTGTTTGGCAGTTGTGTGTCCTGCTTTAGGAGAGACTTAATATTCATAAAGCTGCACTGCTCTGTCAACATCATAAGCAGCCCAGGCACCAGAGTAAATGTTGGCATGGTACATTTCAGCAAACCACGGATATGTTACATCTGTGTGTTTCATACGTATGATGTAGTTCTGATGTATATGAGCTGAGTTTCTTTCCAAGAGAAGGGATAGTGGATGGTGTGACACTTAGGTGAGACAGCAGCCGACCACTGCAAATGAACAAACAAAAGGTCAGGACATTTCCAGCAGTGTTTGTAGGGATACAGCAGGTTTTTTTTAAGAAGGGGTTGGGACATTTCCAGCCGTGTTTGAAGCAACAAAAGCCGGTATTTTTTAACAAGAGGTCAGGACATCTCCACCCATGTTTGTAGTGACAAAGCAGACTGTTTTTGAAAAAGATATCATCACATTTCTAGCCTTGTTTGTAGTGACAAAAGCAGATACTGTATTTTTGACAAGAGGTCAGGACATTTCCAGCTGTGTTTGTAGTGACAAAGCAGATATTTTTAACAAGAGGTCAGGACATTTCAAGCCGTGTTTGTAGGAACAAAAAGTGATGTTTTTTTTTTTTTTAACAAGAGGTCAGGACATTTCTAGCCGTGTTTGTGCTGACTTAAGCAGGTATATTTTATCAAGGGGGTCTGGACATCTCCATCCGTGTTTGTAGTGACCAAAGCGTACACTTTTTAACGAGATCATGACATTTCCAGCCAGGTTTGTACTGTGAAAAGCAGGTACTTTTTAACAAGAGTTTGAGGCATTTCCAGGCGTGTTTGTAACAAGAGAAGTGGGTACATTTTAACAAGAGGTTGTGACATTTCCAGCCAAGTTAGTACCAACAAAAAGTGATACTTTTTGACAAGTGGTCAGGACATTTCCAGCCATGTTTGTCATGACAAAGCAGGTAATTTTTAACAAGGGGATGGGACATTTCAGGTCATGGGGTCAAGATATTTCCAGCTATGTTTGTCATGACAAAAGCAGGTACTTTTTAACAAGAAGAAGGGACATTCCCAGCCACGTTTATACCAAAAACAAAACAAAAAACAAAACAGATTTTTTAACAAGAAGGGACATTTCTAGCCATGTTTATTGTGACAAAGCAGGAATTTTTCAACAAGAGGCAGTGACTTTTCCAACAGTGTTTGTAGCGACAAAAGTTGGTACTTTTTAATAAGACGTTGGAGCATTTCCAGCCATGTTTGTAATATCAAAAGCAAGTATTTTATAACAAAGGGTTGGAACATTTCCAGCGGCATTTGTAGCAACAAATGCAGATATTTTTTAACAAGAGGTCAGGATATTTCCAGCTGTGTTTGAGACAAAAGTGTGTATGCATTTCCAGCTGTGTTTTAGTGGACAAACATGAGCAAAACTATGATGTTTTCCTCATCCTAACCAAGTGTTTTCTGCGTTAACCTAATTTATCACAGCATTGTCACAACACAAAATAGAAAATTAAAACATAAAGAAACATTAACATTCGCTATGTATGAAACATACAAATGCTTATCTGTGGTCTGCAGAAACATACGATGCCGGGGTTTATTCTAGTGATTGGTTTGCCCCAATAACTTGTGAAATTTGCTTTGAAGCTGATTTTGTCTTTGAAACAGCAGCTCTGCTGGATATTTTTGAATATAATTCATTGTATTATGCAACACACTACGTGTCTAACATGAAAATAACTCTTGTCCCTGATGTCCAAGCCTGAAATTTGGTTAACTGCAGCACACCCAGTAACACTGAACCTGAAATGTCATATTGCCATTTGCTAAATGTGTGTATGCAAATGATACTGCCAGTTTGAGACAGTTAACAATTGTGTACAATTTGCATAACTGGTTGCTGGGTGTGTGGCCCTTTCTGTTTCCAGAAGCAATATAAACATGCTGTGGTTAAAATGTGTCCCTCTAGCTCCGTGATGCCACACCCAGAGACTATACAGATTATAACATAATCATCCGCCCAAATAAAGTGCCAGTGTATATGCATATAGGCTCCATTTCGATCAGAAGCGCATTAAGCTACACAGGCTCAAAGAGATGAAACCTGAACAGCGCAGGACTGCATGAAAATGAATCATGATGACAGTAAATAAGTCAGACCGAAATGACTAACAACACTGCAGACACATTCATCATGACATGTCACATCGTCTACTATGTTGCATCTTTATTACTTCTTTCCTATTGAAATGCGTGTGTACAATGTGTGTGCATGTGCAGTGAGTGAGGAGGGGAGACAGAGAGAGAGCAGTATACAGAAAATAGGGTATCCCCAGGGACAGCGCTTACTCCCGGTGGAGCGACCTGTCTTAAATAAATCATTCCATTTCCATGCCCAGCTTCCCTATCTTCCTTTAATCCAGTGTGGGAGAGAGTGGAGAAAGATAGGGGAGTAAGCTGTTTGCCTTCCTCCTCTGCCTATGTGTCGCTTTAAGCCTTTGGTAACTTGAGTTCCCAAACTTTTCTTTTTTTCTTTTTTTTTTTTGTTGACCCACTTAAATGTAACTGTAAACCCACAAACTAGGTTGTACAGTAGAGGGGAAACAATTTCGAATGAATTTTCCGTCAGTAAACAAGGTTGTTTTTATTGCTGCATGGATTCCGGCTGCATTAACTGAGCAGGTTGACCACACATGCTTTAGTAATGAGGTCTATTTTCTATGCACTTTGAAATACAAGGCTCAATTTCCACCAAGGTCCATTTCATAAACTGTAAACTAAAGTTAAAAAATACGAAGAAAGATCAAATGTCAAGTATTAAGATGGCAGTAAGTATTGCCCCAGAAATTCCCTTGTCAGTAATCTGCTGCTTGATGAAAAACTAATATTGTTGTTATTCATCAAAAAAACAACTCTTCTGCTGACGGCAGGTAAAAGCTAAACACCCACATAGCTGTGTGTATTTGGAGTATATATATATGAAGTCCTATAGGAACACCAAATGAGATTTGGAGGTCATTGGTAGTCCTGCGATCAGCGAGGCTGTTCTTAAGCTACCCTTGGCACATCCCGTGGGTCTGCCTGAAAAGTGCACATGCTGCATAACAGATCAGTTGACCCTGTCAGCTGTGCCTCACAATGATTGACACTGCTCTCTTCGAAAGCTGCAGACTTTTACTAGTGCTGACAAGACAAGGTTTTCCCCCTCACACAAGTTTCTCTACCTCACTGAGCCTGGAGATCCTTCAGTCTTTCATGTTGTGATCAAGTGCAGGAGATAGTTGTGAACCCTGATGGATAAGCCCTTCACTCCTCGGTGAGCACTGGGCCGGAAAACTGAGGCACTCGCTGGAAACAAAACAAACATGAACCATGAAATAAACAACCATTTTGATTTGTAGATAATAGAAACTTGACGTGCATTTCACCACCCACATTAAAAAACCTTGTGGCCTCAGAGCAACCACTTTATGAAGACTCAATTTGAGGCAAGCGCTCAAACAATAGATAATATTATGCTTCTTTACAGTGTGGATGACAAACAGTCTAATGCACACTCCGTTGAGCAGAGGCAAACAGCTATGGTACAGACTGGGCTTGTGCCGATATATATAAAGGAACTAAACTGTCATAGAAAACAAAATCTAAAGTCTGCTCCTGAGTGCGTTACAGGAAATGTCTCTGATGGAGTGGCATGTCTGCACATGGAGATGATGATCACTGTTAATCAGCACAAGTGACTCTGCTGCTTAATTTAAAGCAACCTGTTTGCGATCCTTTTTCCATCTGCCAGTCCTGACGAATGCACAGAGCAGTCTGACAAAACCCTGCATCATCGTTCTCCTTATGTCTGCTCCGATGTCCATAGCACCCTGCTGCATCGTGTTTTGGCTCGGTCATGGCTGCCAGAGTCATCTACTGCCATTTTCAGGCAGTTGACAGTAGATTAAAATTAATATTTTAATGATGCATTTCATTTGTTACTGACTATGTCTTAACACATATAGAGCAAAACTATTTTGTGAGGGAGATGGTCTCCTTCAAACTTAATCTTCAGTCTCCTCCCTGCGATCACATATACTGGGTTTTAATTCAGCCAAATTCACAATATAGTTGTTCTCATTAGAGTTGGCTGGATTTCTGTTTTTGGTGGTCCGATGTACAAGCTTAAACTGGTTTGATATGATAGCCACTTCAATGCCAGGCCTTGCCTTGCAACCAAATAAGATCCTGCCCAACATTGTTTTGTAGTGGATGCACAATAATATTGGCCCATCATTAACTTTGCCTAATATTGGCTTTGAAATAGTAGTGTCCAGAACCTCAGTTCCGTGACCATTTTCTGGCTAACATGTTTTGATGATTGATTTGACATCTATAGACCTTTTTATAAAAAATTTAGCTCCCAGGTCCCTCCCAAAAATTCCGGGCTTTTTTGCTAGAGCGCCAAATCCAAGATGGCCACCAGCAGCCATCTTGAAAAATTAACTTTTGAACCGGAGCACCTAGAATCATGTATGAAGACACTTTTTAATATAAGTTGACCATGAGGATTTCAATTCTGACATCAGTTTGACGTTATAACATCATTTTGACCCAGAAATGCAAGATGCTGCCATCCAGTAGTGTGAAAACTTAACTTTCGAATGTAAAGGTTTTTTTCAATGAAAATTATTTATAAAAGACACCCTCTAAAGTACGTTTTACTTTTTAAACTATATTTGATCATTTATTCAGGTAGATCATGTCAGTACCTTTCAAATGATGTATAATACACCTAGGTTTAAACAAAAATGATCTTGTTGACACACAGTAAAAAATATCTTAAGACATGTATTAACCATGTTAGTGTGTGTGTTCTGGACCCTACTAAAATGAACTATCGCATTTCATATATTGAAATGCATTCTATTTAATGTCTCCATCTGCTGGTGGACCATCATGATAAGAGTATACATGCATAATATGATGTTAATTCCACTACAGAAGAGACTTGATGATCACTGAAATTAGGTGGGGAAAAAAGTGGATATATATCAGTTTGATATAGTAGATAAGCCGATACACTGCACACAAGAGGGCTAAATTGCGTCTCCTTTTAATTTAGTCTTCATTTGAAATGTTACAAACAACATGTTTTGACCATGGCTTGCACAGGTGTTTTAAACAAGGCTGCAGCTGCACTGAATCCAATCAACAGCGGGGTGGATCATGTGCTAAACAGACTCCATATATGGTTCTGTACACATGCCCACCACCTGAGAACACCCCATATCATTCAAACAACCAGACACATCGCATCACATACACACCACGATTAGGCTTGTGCCAGTTTGAAAATTTTCCAACCGGTTTGATTTAAAGTCAAATATGTAACCGAACCGATATATCAAATTATATACCTAATTTTACCACTGGGGGTGTATTTGAGCTATTTTTCCCAATAAAAGCCCATTATATATGTAATGCACTTCCAATCCACTAGGTGGCAGTAATGCTGTATTAACCGCCAATACACACAAGGTTACACAAGAGGAAGAAGACACAGAAGGACACCAAGGAACCTTCCTCTGACTCCGCTCTCTCAGTGGAGACACTGGGGTTGAGAGGGCCGAGCGAGAGGACGTTCCTGCAGTAGTTCCAGCCCCCCAAATAGTACCAGGAACTTCTTCAGTGGAAACGGGTTACTCGGGCAACAAACTGAATGACTGCTGACTCCCTCGCAGTTTTCCCCACCCCCAATGAAATTTGATCTCTCGCAGCAGCAGCAGACAGCTGAAGCCTCTGAGACAAACTAAACAAAACACTTGTAGGCTCCTCCACTTCATTTATAAACAAACATAACCCTTATTAAGTTGTAATAATGCATGTTACAATGCAAGATAAGTTGAATATAGTCCCTTGACACGCTGCCGATGTGAAAAGCTTTTTTTTTTTTCCCCCTCCTCCTCTCAAACTGGACCGAACCGGTTAAACCGGAAATCGGCACAAGCCTAACCACGATATGGTGATGATGATGGATATCAGAAAAAAATCCAATAGCGTGCATCCATTCTGTTTTGCAAGGGCATTGTTGCTGCAGCCTGGGCTTAACGCCACTCAAGATAATAGTGATTAATGTAAAGTTTTTTTCCCTTGGTGTGGGACTATTAAGCTAGACCTTTCTCCAGCGCTGGCAAAGTGCACAACAGGTCTGGCTACTCAAGACTAGTGCAGCCATGCACAATTTAAAGCTAAGCTGTGGCCTGCAACATGAAGGAGATCAAATCCCAATAGAGGTGGGAGTGTGAAGATGCACAGGATGCACATTGGGCTTGTTCACTAGAAAGTTTCTGTGTCTATGATGAGCTGAAATAAAAGCATGATGTGTCAGTTGCCTTGCTGATTGTGGCACCGCATGACTCTGCGTCTTCTTATTTGGTGTTTATTGGTGGTTGGCAAAGCAGCTTAGAAGTGCTCAGAGGTTGCTGCCACCCACTGGACTGGAGTGGCTACACTCTCATTAACAGGCTCTCTCAGTCTCATGTTCCACTCGAGCGGTTGCTGGGTGGAGTGTGACACCTAGTGGTAAAATTTGGTATACCGGTCTGATGTTCAACTTAGCATCAAACCGGTTTGAATATTATGGGGCCTGGCCCTAGTTTTTATTTACATATTGTTCTGTTTCTGTTTCTGCTGTTATTGTAAAATGTGATCAGGGCTCATAACTACTGCCTTAAACAGCCATCAGCCAAAGTTTTTTTGCAGATACAGCTGTTGTTTTGTGATCACGACATTGTCGGACAAAATGAACAAAAATATGATATGAAAATACAACCCTAACACAGACACACCACATTAGGCTAATTTAGCATGATTTACTGTGTTTTGGGGCTGCATAGCTACAAGCCTCTGTGTCCCTCCAGAGTCCTTTTTAATCTCTCCATAACATGCCTTTGGCTCCCAACTGTATTTTTGAAAAACACTGCTCACAGGTAAATATCTAATAATGAGAGGGCCCAAAGGTTCTCAGCAACAAGAGACAAAATGGAACATGATACATGAACAGCTTTGCATATACCACAACATGCTGCTGCTTCTGCCCAAATTAAATCTGTTTTTCCACAAGAACTTTAATGCCATGCAAATTGTCAAAGTGCGTCTGCACCCCATCGCATGACAAAAAACATTATTTCCAGTTTCCCTTGCTGTTCTGTGAGTGCAACAGTATGAGGCAGCCCTGTGAGTGAGTGACTCCCCGAGTTTCACACTTACCCGTTAAATCACATCTTCTGGCTTGGAGCTTACTCCACTCATCTCTTGGAAGTCAGCCATTTTTAACGTTATATCCTTATCTTAGTTAGTAGAGCCCACCAGGAAAAGCTAAGACTGGCTGTTTTAGGCCATAAATACTTCTGCAGTTGGATGTAAATTTCTCATCCACAGACACGGAACATATTCTAGCTCAAAGTTTATTTCATCTCATTTTATTTTATTCTGCGATGATATACAAAATACTCTTTTTCCAATTTGGTCCTCATGTCCTTTCAGCCCTTTGTTCCCTCAGCTCTTATGAGTTCAGTAATAAGCTGCTCCAATATGGTGTCAGCATGTGTCCCTGCAGTACATGAAAGGCACAAAAACATTGAATTTGACTGACAAAATGACTACGAGGAGAGAGTCTCAATGCAGTGGAGTTGCAGCCTTTATATCATTTATAAATGACAATGTCATAATTGTTTTACTTGAATAGAGCCAAGCAAAAGGCAGCAGCCTTTGCTTTATCCCTGAGGGAATGTCAAATGGAAGATTCTCTATGCGTTGTCATCCCAAATATTAAAATAATTATCCTCCAGCCATTGTGTACAGAATAGCAGTGTATTGGCAGAATAGACATTAATATCATCATAAACAGACTCAAAGACCACACAAAATCAAAATGTTATATTTTTACCTATTATTGAGCAGTGAGTTGTGTCTTCAAAGGTATTTTTGTAATCCCACATCGTACTTATTGTCTGCTTGGGAAGATAAGATGTGTGCCTCGGGCAAAACCAACATTTAAATCCAATGATTCCACCGACAGGGCCAGCCACTGCTGTGGCCTGGGTAAAAACAACAGCGTGTGTAAGAGGAAGGAGACTGTTTTAAAAGTGCAGTTTCTGGAAATATTCAATTTAAACATTAGTTTCATTTCAAAAGCATTTCATTTCAAGCTCTTTTTTTATTCTAGGCAGAAAGTAGACAACTGTGAGACCAACAAAAATACCATTGAAGATCAGTGCTGGGCGTCAGGGGTCAATACCACTAAGGTATCGACTAAAATAACTCCACACCAAGTAGTGCTGAAATTTACCTTTTCCCAGTACTGTCATAAATAGCACATGAATATCTATTAGCCTCCTGCACCAGCATGGACATTGAGCGGCTGTTCACTCACTTCCTGGATGAGAAGAGAAATACACTGAGCTGCAACATGGTAGAGATGCTTTTAGTAGGTGTAGTAAGCATAGGTAGCCTGTTTAGGTAGTTGTATAGCAGACTGAAAAGGGTATTTGGAGCTGTTGTTTTTCAAAAACAGAATTTTTTTCCTTTTAAAAAAGGCTATATTAATGTTTTTTTTATTTATATAAATATATAAATTTGTACAACTGAATATGTGCTCCTTCAAAGATGGTGTAATGAAGCACTGAATTTAAAATGCTTTTCTTATTTTTTTTAATTAAGGAGATATTTTTGTTTCCATGTTAACAAGGGGGGGGGGGCATAATTAACACCAATACAAAATAAGAAGCAATAATGACAAAACACTGGTATCTGCTAATGGCCAAATTGTCATTTAAAACATTGGTATTGGCCCAGAATTTGTGCAACCCTAATTTCACTTCCCCTCGAAGGCTTTGTGGCCAAACGGAGTTAAGAATAAAGTGTCGAGGCTGCGCATGGGGCTAACTGAACCTGAAGTTATTATGCATGTTTTATCCAGACTTTAACATACAGGTGAAGCTGCAGTTTTAAGTTTTCAAAGCCATCACACTAGCTGATAGTATGAAGGAAAAATGATTTTGAAACACTGAGTTTATTCTAAGTGATTAATCGTTCCGCAAATCCATTCTAAACAGATGTTTTTGTCAGATGACCTCTGGAGGCTTTTAATGGTGGAGCATTAAGAAAAGAACGCAGGCAAATTGGCACAGAAATTATACAGTGTTTGTACAGAAGAGATTCAGATGGCAGTAATGCCGGCATTACTGTAATTAGTCTGCAGCGGCACAGCAGGTATGTCTGCCTCTTCAAACCACAGCTGTCCCTTCTGCTGGCCCGTAAATGTGTCTTACATCACATCGCTGCTGTGTCTCAGCGGCACGAAAAGTGTTAAGACACATCTACTCGGGGCGTTTGGAACTGTTAACACCAGAGGAATGTGTTTTTTTCCTGAACCTGAAAGGACTCTTAACCACACTTAGTCTTTATTGTGTTATCTCAAACAGGTTTCATTAAAGAACAGATGGATGTTTCAGCAATTCATTTATAATTATATATAATCTTAATTCAATCAGGTAATCTCATTGAGATCAAGGTCTCTTTTGAAAGAGAGTACGCTGGAGGAAACGGGTACAGTGAGAAAAGATACAGTACAAAGGACATACAATCACAATCACAGGCATCTATAAATAAGTCAACAGATAAGTCTGGTTCAGTATTTACCTGTTGTATATTTAAAGATAACCAGACGTGACTTCTAGTATGGGGAACAGCTGCTTTAAAAGATACAGCTTGTAATTTTCTGTGCTTTTCTTATTTTTAACACAGAATATAGCCTGTTCCTCTGTGCCGTAGCTCTCTGTTTTCTAAAGACATACGAATGAGCCACAGTGTTGCTCTGGATGATATGTCAGGAAGCATTATGTTTTCAGGTTGTCCATTTGTATGTACGTCCATCTGTCCCGTGAATAAATATTTCAGGAATGTCTCAAGGGAATTGCTTCACATTTGGCAGAAATGTCTACTTCAACTCAACAGTGAACTGATTACAATTTAGTTGTCAAAGGTCAAGGTCACCGTGACCTCACGTCCATCCCATTTCTTATGAACACCTGGTGGGAATTTCGTCAGTTTTGGCCCAAACATCCACTTTGACTCAAAAATCAACTTTTTCCAGTTTGGTTGTTAAAGGTGAAGGTCATTGTGACCTCACATCTGTCCCATTTTCATGACTGCTATAGGATCAGCTGGTGGGAATTTCATCACCTTTGGCGAAAATGTCCAGTTTGACTCAAGGATCAACTGATTACAATTTGGTGATCAAAGGTCAAGGCCACTGTGACTTCATGACTGTAACATACTGGTAAATCCTGCAGGAACACCTGGGGGAAAGTTCATCAACTTTGGCACAAATGTCCACCTTGATTCAAGGATCAACTGATTACAGTTTGGTGGTCAGAGGTCAATGTCAGTGTGACCTCATGTCCATCTCATTTGTCATGGACACCTGGTGGGAATTTCGTCAGTTTTGGCCCTATCATCCACTGTTTTTTTTGTTTGTTTGTTTGTTTTTTTGTTAAGATATTTTTTGTGGCATTTTTGCCTTTTATAGATAAGACAGTTGAGTGTGAAGGGGAGAGAGAGAGAGAGAGAGAGAGAGAGAGAGAGAGAGAGAGAGAGAGAGAGAGAGAGAGGGGTAATGACATGCAGCAAAGGGCCACAGGTTAGAGTCGAACCCGGGCCGCTGTGGCAGCAGCCTTGTACATGGGGCGCCTGCTCTATCCACCAAGCCACCGACACCCCCCAATCATCCACTTTGACTCAAAAATCAACTTGTTCAGGGAGTCAGTAGCATAGTGGATAGTGCCGGCGCCCCATGTACAGAGGCATCGCCTCGCTGCAGCGGCCACGCGGGCCGGCGCAGGTTTGCGGCCCTTTGCTGCATGTCAGTCCCCACTCTTTCTCTGTCTCCCCATTTCACTCTCTGTCCTGTCAATAAAGGCAAATGCCCATAAAATAATCTTTACAAAAGAAAAAAAAAATAATCAACTTGTTCTAGTTTGGTTGTCAAAGGTGAAGGTCATAGTGACCTCACATCTGTCCCATTTTCTTGAATGCTGTAGGATCAGTTGGTGAGACTTTCATCAACTTTGGCAAAAACGTCCACTTTGACTCAAGGATCAACTGGCAGTTTAAAGGTGAAGGTCACTGTGACCTCGTGTCTGTCACATTCTGGTGAATGTTGCAGGAACGCCTGGGGGGAATTTAATCAGCTTTGGCACAAACATCCACTTTGACTCAAAAATCAACTAATTCCAGTTTGTTTGTCAAAGGTTAAGGTCATAGGAATGGCTGGTAGGAATTTCATTAAATTTGGCACAAATGTCCACCTGAACTCTAGGATGAACTCATTATGATTTGGAGGTAAAAAGGCACTGTGACCTAACAAAACACGTTTTTTGGCCATAATTCAAGAATTCACATACAAATTATGACAAAATTTCACACATGTGGAATAGGATAAAATGATGATGTGATAATCTATATCCAAAAGTTCAAAGATCAATTTCACTGTGACATCATAACGTTCTGCAAAAACATTTATCAGGCCATTATTTAACAACATTACTTTGGAACAGAAGGGGAGACATGTGGTCAAATACTGAATTGCTGACACTAATCTTGGGTGCCCACCTTGAAACTTTGGTGATTCTATAGATCTTTTGTGCTTTTTGATTTAAAATGTGTGTCTTTACTACATGTATTATGTGAGTTTAGACAGACAATTTGACTGGTTGTCAGAGGCACACAACTGTGAGGTGGTTAATCTAGCTCTTAATTATGATGAACTACTTAATTTGGGTCATTGCTACATGTGCCCTGCTGTTGCGCTAAATACTCGGCAGTGCACCAAAAGTGTTTTAATCCAAGGCTAAAAATAGTCCACAACAAATGCCGTATTTACTCCTGTACAAGTAACATTTGCTAAAGCTAAAGTGCCCAGCTGTTACTTACATCTTAAGTAGGAAAGAATGGGCTTGAGGCAGCGCTCCACACATGCAGAGACATCGGAAAGTATTTAGAAATGGAATAACACATAGTTGGTTTTAGACTTTTTTAGTACTTTTGTTGACGTTAAGAAAACTCTAAAATATCCCCAGCCTTATTCTTCATATTTGACAAGAGACATAGTACAACCAGGCATCTTGAAGACCTTCATAAATAAAAAATGAGAGTATGTAGTTTCTCTTCTGTTGCTTGTGAGGACCGGCCTATCTGTTCTTATATAAAGCATCAATAATTATAATGTGTATCTCCAGTAGTATATATAAAGTTTATAAAGTGGAATGAGCAGCATGTAGGTGTACATGTGGAGCACAGACATGAAGAACTTCATATTAGTTTTCCTGGCCTCAAGAGAGAAACTTGCTTTATTACAAAAGTAGAATCAAACACATATCTCATATTTTTATATTTGGTTTGATGCCATATTTTCTCCTTTGGTAAAACTATTTTTTTCAACTTTTATCAAGTGCTACTTTGACACTGTGATACTCAGATTAGATTATGTTTTTTCTTGTTTAATAATGCATGTATGCTTAGGATGGCTCCTACAGAAATATGTATCCTAAAACTTTATGTTGCTAAATCAAATTAAAATGTGTTGGTGAAGGTTCTCAGTCTTTCAGGTCATGGAAATCCTAAGGGCTATATCATAGGCCACTGGACTTGCTTGAGTTTCTTGAAGATGTTCCTCCTCTCATCCAAGAGGCTTCTTCAGTTCTAACGACTGGTGAGTTGCAGGCTTTAAACCTTGTGTGGGTGTGAACCCTTACAGAGTAGTTGAGGTCCCATTGAGTCATTGACTCACCTGGCCACCATGTGAGTTGTTAGGGTTAGATGAGTCCAGGTGTGAATGGGTGTTAAGCTGTATGGGGAGAAATCTCAAGACTGCATTGTAGGTGGGTGATAAGTGGTGTCGTAGGCCACTTCCTCTGTTTAACGATGGTCATTCCAGTTTGACATAGATGCCTCCTTCACACCTCTTTCCAACCATTCTTCGGCCAAGATGTGTACATCCCTATAGATGTAAATGGCCAGCTGAGTCTTGACCTGAGGAGCTGGCTCTCCTGTGCTGTGCCATGCACTTGTGGAGTGGTTGTTTAGTTTCCCCAATGTACAAATCTGTGCTGACTGCATTGAACTGCGTACACTGCATTACTCTGCTTTTGCCAGAGTGTTTTGTCCTTAGGGTGAATAAGCTTCTGCCTCAGAGGGTTACTAGGTTTGAAGTGCACAGGGACGTGATGTTTGTTGAAGATCCTCCTAAGGATGAAAATGGCTACACCAACTAAATCGCCAGCATTATGTGTTTCTGCAAACTTTAGATACATTACATTTGCACATTATTATGTAGTGGATACACTGAAACTTCATGTTTCAACAATGCTGTGGTTAAGATGTAGTTAGGTTTGGGCACAAAAACCACTTGGTCACAGTTGGGAAAAGATTATGTTTTGGCTTAAAATACCCCGTTATGGGGGGCACAATCCCAGCAAGAAAAGCAGTGTCTCAGAGCCCTGCGCAGGACTGTTTTCATCATCCCGCTCCTGCCCGCTCCCGCTGAATTTCTGACCATTACCGCCCGCAACCGCAATGTGTGTGTTACACTCCCGCCCACACCCGCAATGTTTATGTTCACTCCCGCCCGCTCCCGCAAAACACTGAGGATTTATGCCCGCACAATAATAGAGATGCATTGATTTTGTGTCTTCTCCCGTCCCGCAGGAGAAAACACATCATTTTATAGGCTATTAATAAAGAGATTCATGGGGTTGTTTGTTTCGTTTCCCTGGCCTGCATGTCTTTTGACGCACTGGTCAGGAATAGCGCTCCTATTTCGTTGTTTTCATTTAGTTTTTAACAAAATAAAGGCTGTTTCATATTCTGTTCTCCTCCTCTGTATTTTATTTATTTTTCTACCTTTATATAATCACGCAGTGATTGAGGTTAAGGTCTCTTTTCTAAGAGAGACCTGAATAAGAAACATTAATTAGATAAAGATAAAGCCTATGCTCAATAACATCAGCATCATCATGCCTCTTTATGTAATTAACAAATAGCAATGACAGTAGGCTGTGAGTGTTATGTTATTTATTAGTGTTATTTGAGCCCAATGTTTATAAAACCCAACGTTTATAAAATAAACAAAGTTAACGAATGAAACAAATGAATTTAACAAATGAATCACTTGGCCATAATATTGCTATGGAGGAAGAGAATGTTGCTGACCGACTGCGGTCCCATTCCCGTGCATCTCTCTCCCAAGATGCGCCCACAGACACTAAAGGCCTGCTCTGAAGGCGCACTGGATGCGGGGATACTGAAGGTGAAAGGCGCCAGCTTTGAGAGCACTGGGAAGTAGAGGGCTCAGTGCGCCTTCAGACCTTGTTTGAACTTCTTTTCCACATCATTTGTTAACTCCATCCTGTCACTATAGGCTACATCCCGATCCCGCAGTGGTTTTTTTAGCCGCCCGTTCCCGCCTGCAGCACAGTTCAAACCGCCCACTCCCACAAGATTTTGGGTGGGTCCCGCGGGACCCAGCGGGACCCAATCCCAATGCAGCCCTCTACACTGTCTCTGTAAAAACAGCTGCTTTTCAGGCCACTATCCCGGCAGGAAAAGACCTTTTATGCAATCATGCATAAAAAGAAAAGGATTAAAAAATGAAGATTGCATACTTGCTTTAGAATTCCAGACTAAGAAGTATTATAAAATTGTTGGAGAGTTACAATTTATATTAAAAAACACAAACAAATTACAATGAAATCAATGAAGAGTTAAGACTCTCTTTGCAAATTAAAGTCCTTTTCAGATGTTTTTTGAATAACAATAATGTAGATGGAAGAAGATTGTTCCAAAGAGATGGTCCTCTGTATTTAAAAGAATATTGATGAAGAGAAGTCCAACAATACAGAAGATACAAGTTCTTAGAGTGTTTTGTGGAATATGATTGAATGTCTACGGAAAACTTAAAAAAACCCTCTGGAAAATGCTCCGCAAGTCATGAGTGAGATGTACATATTTATACATGAATACAGATTAGGTATATGTTCACATTGAAAACTGATAAAAGAAGCAGATGATTTGCATTTTATAGCAAAGCTAGTCGCTCTCCAAATTTTCTTTTGAATTAGAAAAATCTTATTGAGATAAGTGGGACATGCGGCAGCCCAGGCAGTATTACAGTACATAATATGAGGGTAAATTAAGCTTTAGTAAGAAGTTAGAATACAGGAATGACCAACCAGTGAAGGAACTCTACTTAAGAAACCAGTTGACTTCATAGTCTTTTTTACAGACATTTTCAATACGGTATTTCAAAGTTAGCTATTCGGCTACATTTAATGTGAGGAGTTATTTTGATGTTACCTATGAAAATTTTGGCTTTATCTTTATTGTTATATTTTGTATATTTTGTTACAAAATATCATGAAGTTAGGTTTTTCTATACTGAGAGAGAGTTTATTCATTTGAAAAACAGTAACTGGTCTCAACAAAACACCCGTATGTGGTGTAGTGACCCGCTAAATCACAACAGGTTTTGTTGTTTGTTGGTCTCAAACAGTGGACTGCAGCTTGGCAGGCTTCCGGCCTAGGTGTCACGCCATCCACCATCCCCTCAACACCCAGATGACAAAGTCAGCTTATATATTAAGGGCCCTTCCCAGTAGTGTCCCAATTACTTTTTGTGTGTAGGGGTATGAGTGTGTGTGGTGGGTATGACACTAGCCTTTCGGAGCGAGGGATTTCAGATGCTGACTTGCCAGCGAGGGGTAGACGTCACTATGGCTACCACTGAGCAAGAGGAAAAAAGTTCATACATGTACGTATAATTTCGCAAATAAACATGCAACTTTTGTAAAAACGTTTTCGAATAAGTATTTGTGTAGGGAACGGTATAACAATGTTTTATTGCTGTTCACGATGTCTAGATTGGCGTTGACAGAAAGCTAGCCAGCTAGCTAACATTACCATCGTCAGGTTGCTTGTTAGCTAGCTAGCTAGCTCGCACTATCTGGTGTCTGTCATCTGTCCTGTTGTGCGAAATTGTCGTATTTTTCACATTACGATAACACGCCAGCTAGTATAACTATGCTGCCTCGTAATGTTAGCTGGTTAGCAGAAGTCCCCCGTCGTACGTATAATTTCGTCATCTGTTGTTCATCAAACGAAGCATGATGAATACAGCAAATGCGATCGGTGGGATGAACTTAACTGGAGACTCCATTGTAGATGCCGGTTGGAAATGTAGATGGCTCACGGCTTCTTGTTTAAAGTAGTTACGTATGCGTGAACGTAACCGACGCGGTGACATAGTGAGTGGTGTCCTAATTCCTAGGGAAAGATTTAACCCCTACCCCTCGATGCTTCATTTTGAGGGCTAAGGGGTAGTGGACAAGGGGGGTATTGGGATTGGGCCTAAGTCTCTTTTGAAATGTTGATATGATACATATGAAGTGTACAAATCTTGGTTTGCAGAACCATACAGTGCCAACGTCTTCCTGGATTGGTTCGACACAATGTTAAATCTGTACCTACATTTTGTGCCCGTACTCTCTGTTCATTGTGGGCCACAAGAAAGCAGAGCTTAAAATATACAGGACGAAGGATCATCAGAAACCCTTTAGAGACTTCTTCAAAGGCAGGAGGGGTCACCCTGTTCAGTGCATGGTCATCTGCCCACTCTGCTTCAAACTCTCCTATTATGCTGAATCGCAGAAAAATGATTGCAGATACTCTAGTTCTACCTTTCACAGAGATAACTGCTCTCTTGGTTTTTACCTTGAAGATCTGAACATTAGGATGAGTTTCCGTTTAGAGCAACATGTGTGTGTGGCTCTGGTCACAGCACAGTCTTCAATTTAGTTTTCACCTTCAGTCTGAGTCTCGCCGCCCGGGAGGACATCCTTCACCTCTAATCACTAATGTATTATTTTTCATTCTCTCTTCAAGGTGCCCATTTAACATACAGTTGGCATACTGCTCACTTTTGCATCTTTTATGAACAATCTGCTCCAAAATTCTCCCCATTTTTGACTTATCTTTGTGCAAACATGCCGTGTTTTTTCTGAGCAAACAGCTTGTTAATCATTCCAAAAAAAGTTATCCACACTCAATGTTCCCATCCTCCTACGTAAATGTCAACATCCGCAGCCTGCATTTCTGCTCAGGGAATGAAGAACAGAGCAAAGGTTCAAAACTATAAAACTCTTATGTGCATCATTTGCCATCTGTAAATGGTGCACATATTGTTATGGCTTTTTTAAATTGTTGTTTTTTTGTGTTTCATTTTTGATTGTTATTTTTTTGTCGTTGATTTATAGGCTGTAAAACCTTCAGTACTGTATTACTAATATAATCACTAATAATAACTTTGATGAAACAAATACACTTGAGATGATCTTAATCCTGTTTTCTTGTTGGAGGTTTCCGGAACACGTCGAAGAGATCAGCGAAGATCTCCCCCGCATGCTCTGGAGTATTGTATATTTCCGGTGGAGGGAGAAGTCAGTTTTCCACTCGCATTATGATGCACTGCAGTTTGCTCTTGGATTTGGCAGAAGCAGGCAGCTAAGAAGGAGGTGGTGATTGATTGTATTGTATTGGCTGTGTAGAATTACACCACTATAATATCCCTGAGGAGGGTGGACCTCAGCTTCTGTAGGAGGCTCGTACAGTATATCCACCGCAGGATCTCCCTGCTTTGTGGATGTGATGGCTAGACTCAGAGAGGAAGGCACGGAGGGCATTGCAGAGGTTGTTGATGTGGATTGTTTTACAAAGTGATCTACACACCTTAGACAGGTTCAGTTCCAGGTTCTTGTCACCACGACACATCTAAGCCATCTAACATTTCTTATTCAAACTGTATAGGTGTGGAAACGATACGATATTATTGTGATATGCTGATTATTGCGATATATTGCAATTTATTACCTTTCTTCAATACCTACAAATTATTTCCCTAAAGGAATACTTTTTCAACATCAATTTTACCTCATTAGATAAAGTTTTCAGTCTGTTCATCTGACTTTTATCATTTTTATTGAAGCAAAATGTGATGCAGAGCAGACAGACTGACCAACACCGTCATAAACCCTGTCATAAATGCTGCATACACCTCACAAACTGAACTGCTGGCAGATTAACGCCCTCTGCAAGGCCAGGTAAAGCGTGTGAGCGAAACACTTCACATGCAATGGCAGCACCTATGATAGAAGCATTGTCTGTTACAAGCACAGTCCCCCATTCTTGTGCTGCATTTGCAGGAGGTCTGCAGTGTGACTTTGGTGTCTTGCTCTAGTTTGGAGAACGTGAGACAGCAGTGTCCAGTCCTCTGTGAGATAATGTGCCGTTATAGTCACATATGAATCCACTGACCTTGAAGTCCAGGCGTCACGTTATCGCCACCCTTCCTGCTGTACTCAAAGATTCCTCAACTTTGTACTTCACTTCTCTGTAAAGCTTGTGTTCGGCTGTGTTGGTGAAAAAATGTCACATACCTGGGTTCACGTGTTTTTAGCATGTGATGAAAGCCTTCATTTTCAACAACGCTGTATGGATGCAGATCTTTGCACATGAAGTAGGTGATGGACTGTGTTACTTTCTTAGCCCTCTCAGGGTTGGATGGTGGTTTTGTCAAGCTAAGTGTGTCCAGTGTTGGTTGATTATTCGATGGAGTGAGTTTAGCGCTAGCTTGGCCGTCAGCGGCTAACACTGTCTCTGGATGGTGTAGTGTGAGGTGAGCCCTCGTGTTTGTAGTATTCCCAGAATTTTCTCATATGACACTGCTTGCAAATCACGTGTCAAATCCAAGTCCTCCTTTCCTTCCATGTCCCTTCCAAAATAAGTCCAGACGTTTGATTTAACTTGATTTCTTTCTCCAATTCCTCCATCTTTGTTTAATGAACTTCCTGCCAGATGCCACTGACTGAGACCTCTGCTGACCTCACCAAGAAAAAAAAAACCTCAGCACCATCTAGTGGACCAGAAAAGCAACAAATTTTATCATTCCAGGACCAAAAGTGGGATTGAAATGCGTATTTGCAAAAATAAATGATGTATATAATAGAAGATCGATACTTGGTGTCTGTGTATTGATACATCGCCACACAAACTATTGCGATACTATGCTGTATCAGTTTTTCCCCCACCCCTAAAACTGTATCATTGGTAAACTTAAGATATGTAACTGAAGGATTCTTAGAAACACTGAGTGAATGTTATTAAATGCTGATAAAGGTCTGTCTTAAGATGAGTTAGATGCCCGTGCTGTGAGACCACACGGTCTGTTTCTCTCACTTGATTAATTGTATTTAGAGTGTAAGTCAGGCGTTTAAATGAAGGAGATAAAGCTGTGAAAAACACAGCTTTTTTCTGAATGTTACATCATGAAACTGTTATTACTCTATAATAATATATAGTGGATCTACAGCAAAGTGAGAAGATTGTTTATTTTACTTCACTTCGTTCTCTCTTGACTCTCCTTCAAACATTTGCATATAGAGAGCTGGTGACTGCAGTTGCCACAGAGGAGAGCAGATCACACATTCAGCAAGGCATCCATTAACCTAAGTCTCTTGTGTTGCTTCTGATGACCTTTACTGCACCACCCCACTGACAGTGCAACACCACTGTCGTATTAAAGCAAGTTTATTTGTATAGCACATTTATACTCGGAGTGATTTGAATGTAGACGTGGAGACAAAACAAAAACCAACTTGAAGAAAACAAACAACAAAAATCTATTTTTGAGACCTGCAATATAAACCAAAGATTTAAAAAAGAAAGGACAAACACATTTTTAAATTATTTTGTGCCTTTTTGCTTTTATTGCACATCAAGGTGGCAGTATATAAACAGATAGAGGGATCTGACATGCAACAAAGGTCCTAGGCTGAAATCCATCTGATGGTGTTGCAATTACTGTACATAGTATGTTCCTAGGTCACCCAAACAACATGTTTATAACTTTGTTTCTCCACATCTGTCCAGTGTAGCTTAAAGGGTAACTTTGGTATTTTTGAACCCGGATCCTGTTTTCCGACACTTTTGTGTCTTAAGAGACTAACAGGAACAATAAGTTTTGAAATTGGTCCAGTATTGAGCAAGACAGCTGCTAAGGGCAGTGGTGAAACAGGCTACAGTGTCACTACTTGGGGCAAGTGAGCACCATCAATTTACATCCAATAAAACATATTGTTTTTGCCACTGACAGGCTCAGATTGTTATTCTAATTGTCTGACAACATTATGGAAAAGATCCCTACAGATATAGACCTGTTTGTAAGAGAGTAAGATCCTGTTTGTTTAACTAGAAACAGCCCCAAAATCGCCATCACCAAACCCAACAGACTCCATTTCAATAAACAGCAGTTTCAGCATGTATAGAGACAGCGTATTTTCATATCTAACTGGGTGAATTAAGGGTTTATTTCAACCGAACCAGAGTTGGGGATGTTTAAAACATTGGAAAGAACACACCAAGATGACTTTTGTGAGTTTTATTATACTTCTGTGGACTTGAATTAAGTGTATTTTACAATGTTAAAGCAGCTGTGCGGAACTTTACATTTTCGTTGATTATAGTGCCCCCCTTTGGTCGAAGCGGTATGACACCCACAGCCTGGTGTCGTTAAATCTCGACTGCAACCGGCAATTACCGCATGCATTTGTTTTGGAGAGCGAGAGGAAAATCATAAATGCTCTGGTGTAAATCTGAATTTCTTATAAACTGAGGACAACTGCCTGCTGTATATTTGTGTTCATGGTCACAGTCACAGATAATTTTGTGGCATTTGTTGTAATGTTACTAGACAAAAGCGGTTCACATCAGCTAACGTTACATTTAGCTTGCTTATAACTTCCATGTCGTCATATATTGAAGTGAAACAACGTCTAACAAGTTGCGGTATATTCTCTAAATAAAAACAAAAATTACATACCTGTCGATTAGGAAAAGGGCCAACTCGGGATCAGTTTTAAAACCTTTCAAATCTCTCAGCTCTCTCCACTTGGTGAATGCCCGACCGAGGTTAACACGCATTTGGGCTCGAGCCCTATCACTGTCCCGTTTAGCCTTCTTCTGTTCTTCTGTTCTTTTTCTTTTAGATGGTGCTCCTTCTTTATCCGCCATGACATCGAAAGTACAACCAAGTCCTCATAGATACATCTGGTAAAACTGTTCAGAAATGCCCGTTGCGTACCGCTTACTCGAAGAACACTCTGTAAACACGGCTCTTCTTCTTCTCTCAATTTATTGGCGGATCGCAAACAACTTCCAGATGCATACCACCACCTACTGTACAAGAGACTACTCCCTACTACATGTTATTTAGCCTGTTCCTTAAATCCTACTCATAAACACGGCTCCTTCTTCTTCTGTGGTTTAATGGCTGCGGGCTGCTGCGAGCGTGCAAACTTACTTCCGCCTCCGGGTGCCGTATTCTGGTTTGCTGACTTCCGCTGTGTCCGACCCGAGCCAGGCTACGCTAAATAGCCATATAGAGAAAGGCTTTTTTGTCGCTGTTGGGTTCAAATAAATATGCGGGGGAGGTGATACGAATTAGGGACAGTTTTATTAATGGAGTCTGGTCAGTTTGACGATAGCAAATTTGGGGCTGTTTCTGGTTAAACAAGAATGATCTTACTCTTTAGCAAAAAGGTCCATCTAAGTAGTGATCCTTTCCATAATGTTGTCAGACAATTAGTATAATATGTGGAGCCTGTTAGGCATCAAAACAAGCACTATTAGTGGATGTAAATTGTGCATAATCCCTTCAAGTGACTACATTGCAGCCTGTTTTGCAGCTGCCGTCCACAGCGGTCTTGTTCAATACTGGACCAATTTCAAAACTTGTTCCCATTAGTCATTTAGACTCAAAAACATGAGAAAATAGGATGCAGGTTGAAAAATACCAAAATTGCCCTTTGAAGTAGCCACCACCTGTTTCGATGTAGATCAGTGAGCAATTGCTACGGCTGGAACTCAAGAACTCATGACTTTCAGCCTTGACATTATCTCACTGCACCAAGAGAGATTCGGTGTTATACATACACAGGCCCAGCTTTGCTATAATATACAGTAAATGGTGGCAAATGGCTATTGATGTCTTATAAAAGGAGATCGAAACTTTGCACAATCATGTTTGACCTTTCTGATTTTCAAGGCTGCAGTATTAACTGTAATATTCCACAACCTTTGGAAAGGAGAAATGATTGTCTCCATTCTGAAACTCTTTATTGGAGAAGCTTTTATCCTTACCAGCTGCGACAACGTGACAATGGCTGGTATTGTTTTCACCTTGTGAGTCTGTGTTTGTGTGTGTGTGTGTGTGTGTGTGTGTGTGTCATGATGGCAAAATGTGGTCTTGGTGACATTTATTGGAGCAGGAAATACCACAGGAGCTGTTTTGAGTACTTTGTCAGGTGTCTGTCTTTCTCTCTACTTGTTTATGGACAGATTTTCCCTCAGCAATAAAGCATCGTAACCATGAAAGGTGCAGTCAAGAAACTTTATAACTTTACATAGTTGAGATCAAAATGAAGGCTAAGTTCAAAGATGGGTGTGGTCTGAGCAAGGGGGCTGGAAGTAGGGGGGTAGAAATTAAAGACAGGGCAATTGACTGTCCACTTTACGCCCCTGACCCACGTTTGTTTTAAGCTGCAGATATCTGTATCACAGCTGGAGTGATCCTGTTGCAAGATGCTCTCTAGTTTGTTGGTTTTTACCTCATAAAGGGACAGTTTGCCCCAAAATCCAAAACACACATTCTCCCTCTCACTGGTAGTGCTGCCTATCAGTTTAGATTGTTTTGACATGAGTTGCTGAGTGTTGGAGATGATGGCCGTAGAGATATCTGCCTTCTGTCCAATATAATGGAGGATGTCAGCACTTGGCTTGTGGTGCTCAAAGTGCCAAAAATAACACCCAAAAACATTTGAAAAACTGAACAGCAGTGTTTCTCTCCAGAAGCCATGACCTGGTCACTCAAGATAATCCAGACCTTGTTGTGAGCAGCTTAATGTAGGAACTATTTTCTTTCAAACTACACCCGCCAACCGGATCACCAATCAGAAGGAACTGTACATCTACTGCTAGCTCACCTAGCACAGCTGAGCTAGCTAATACAGCTCAGCTGAGGAGGACGCCATTAATGTTTATTTCTTGCGCCGTCTCAAACACAAGCCTCTAGGCCATGAGTGGATGCACGCTTCCTAGGGCTGGGCGATTTGATATGTCACAGGACTTTTATAAAAACACACTGTGACCAAAATAAAATGCAAAGATTTTTTTTTTCCCTGTTTGAAAATATAAGGCTGCACAACATGTAAATGAATACTCATCTGTACTGCATGTGTGTTGTGGTGATTTCATTCACCTCACAGACTGATTTAGCGTAGCACCTGCAACATATAGACTGATGTGGCACTGTAGACTAATTAACAGACAGATTAAACAGAGTAGTGGCACTTTGTATCTCACTGAGTGTTGATGGAGAACCTGAGTGAGGAGGAGAGTGTGACAGAGGAGAGATGCACACGGGTATGCGTTATGTAACGCTGCTTCACTCGATATTAATGTAAACGGTGTTGTCTTAATTTATATCTTGATTTAAAATATATTGATATATCGTAGGTAGTCGTTACATCACCAGCCCTAACGCTTCCTTCTGCGTGGTGATAAGGTTGGCAGTTGTATTTTGGCTCACAACAAGGTCTGTGGATTATCTTGAGTACTTGGTCATGATTGCATGATGCTTTTGAATTGTATTTTTGGGGCCCTTTGAGCACCATAAGCCAAGTGCCTTGTAGTTGTGCATTATATTTGAGAGACAGCAGACACTCAGCAACTCATACCAAAACAATCTTGATAAATACCTCTAGAGGTAAGAGGCAACATTTGTATATTTAATTTTGGTGTCAACTGTCCCTTTAAAAGCCTTCATGCAGCATGCTTAATCATCAGCTGAAGTAGTGTCTGCATAAGTGTTTCAAGTATACTTGTTGGTCACATGCAGGTGTTGCCACTTGAGTGGTCCAGCCTCTTGTAAAACAGGAGTATCCGTACGCTACAAAGCCAGCGCCATTTGTGTCATACTGTATTTGTCTTGTATTTTAATTGCTGTGTTCTGCATAAAAATTAACTTGTGGATTTTTTTTTCCCCAAGCTTTTATCACGCGAGGTATGTTGATCATTGCTGCATCTCTCTTCAGGTGTTAATTGTATTCTCGCTTCAGGCATACATTGTTAGTTGTAGCGCTTCAAAGTGAAAATGAGGGGACTGGAGGACTGTAGGTGGTGGTGAAGGCTGACGAAGACCTTTATGGCCACTTGCGGCAGTGCCACAGATGTTGCACCTGTTAGAGAGCAGACTGCATATTTAGCAGCAAGTCAAGGCAAGTGAAGTGCTTGTTAAGTGGTTTAAACTGGCTGCATTATTTGCATATGAGCTATTTGAAAACGGCAACATGACATTTAATTAATTCTGTGGAGAAATCTTCCATACCCTGTATTTCAAGCCTGTATTTTCATGTCCCCATTCACATGAGAGAATAATAAAACTCAGTTATAATGGGGAACTAAGTACTGCTCACATATAAGAAAACAGCAAGGAATGCAATGAGTGAAAGCATCATTACTTTTTGATTTTTGGTATTATTACACAACAGTAAACAAACAGCATAAAATATGAAAGAAATGCATGATTACCAACCACTTAACCGGTCTGGCTGGCAACAATTGAAAATGCAAAATGGAAAACATAATAATTATTGTCTGCAATTAATCATCTTATTGCTTAGCACATCAGCAATAAAAGCAGCGTGTCAGGTTGTTTTAGTTACACTAACTGTGTGCCCCCCGATGTGTTCACCATGCTATGACAAACAGTCAACAACTGGTGAAAGATAATTATCTCACCAACAATGCCTCTCAACCCCATGTTTCCCACCATCTCTTTAGGAAAATGAGGAAAATAGACAAAGCACTTCAGAAAAAAAAGCCTCAAGAGATGACTCAACTGTCTGCGTTGTCTCTGATACAGATAAGAGCTATATCAAAAAACTAACCTTTCCAAGCATTGAGGAATTATACATGAAGTCAATTCTTACCGCAGAAACCTGTATGTTCACCGTACTGGCTCCTCACAGGCCACATTGCCCCCCTGCATATGCCCCACAGATGATGAAAATTGGTTTTCACAAAGATCAGCAGCAGTTGGGGGGAACTCAAAAATCATACTAGCAGTTTCAGAAAGTGATTGAGCATTTTCCCCCCATTTTTTTTGACTTAACTACATGCTGCAGGAATATTTCCTCCATTCTGCTGGACTATTATGATTCCACTGCTTTTTATATACATGCAGTATGTTCTCACACAATGTACAGTAGCTTCATTATCACCGTGCTTCTCTTGAAGTACACCCCTCCCTTTTGATGACAGTGTTTCTCTTTTTTGTGTTCTTGTCTCACCTGTAATCCCAATAATCTGGAATTAACTGAACCAAAAAAAAATACTCATTATGAAATCGTGATCCTAGCATGATGAGTGTGATCCTATCTGCAGTCACAGGACCATGAACCACATGGATCCAGCCTCAGCTTTGTTTAATAGTTTAACATTGTCCCAAAATAATTAACCGATGGACCACCAGCCATTCATCAGGGTCCAGGTCTATCCATCAAAAAGGTAACAAGGAACAGGCATACACACAAACCAAACACACACACACACACACACACACACACACATGAATTACAACGCTCGTGCGTGTTTGGACCAGTGGAGATGAACAAGGCACGCCTTTCAATTATGCTTCCTCCTCCTCCCACACAGCTGCACAGACACACTTATACTCATGACTCAACAAGAAGTGTCAAAATTAAATGAAGGACTCACACAGGATATGATCTCTGCAGGCCGCTCACCTGGTTACTTCTCCTTCATGCTGGGTCATGATCATATGTCAGTATTCTGCTTTCATTACACGCACATCAATGTGATACCTTAGGAATCTGTCTATGTGTATATCAGGTAGATTTTCTTTTACCTGAACAGAGGAAATGGCTATGGACCCTGGTTACTCTCTTTACATCAAATTCAAATAGCTCTACAAGTCTTGTATTCATTTTGCAGAATTAAAACATTTGTTGTATAATCATAGACTGCATTAAGATAATGTAGCCATACTGATGTCACTGTTTTGTGCTTTCTGGTTTTAAAGCCTCTAGTTTAGCCTGTTAACTGTCGTCATTTTGGATTTTCGGAGCAGAAGTGGCCCTATTTGGATGAGAGGGTGGAGCTAACCTTAATGCTAGCTGCTAGCTTGGTTAGCACTGTGCATTTACAGTCTATGGAACTGAAAAATCAGTGTTGAAAATGTAGAGAATGCAAAACAATTATTTTTGTTTGCTCAGGGGTTATAAACATAATACAGGGCTTTATTAATGGCCGTGTACCGGTGGTATGCACACACACATACACACACACACACACACACACACACACACAAAAGAAACTCCTGTCCTTGGCCCAGGGCATTTCCACCAAATTTCATTAAGAGTTGCTGCAAACAAACACATAGAACTGAAAACTTTTTTTTTTTCACCTGCCATTTGCAATAAAACAAACAAACAAAGCTGCCTGCTGTTACCTCCACAAACCCACTCAAAACTAGCGTGAGCCCTTAAAGAGAACATACAGGTGATGTTTTGTTTCCCGGGCCCTGAAAACATTGCAGTACAGCTTCTCTCAAGGTGATCACACTGAAGCTGAGCTCTGCATGTACGTTTGGCAGGAAACAAAACCACTAAGAAAGAAAGGGAGGTATAATTTGTATGAATACAAATGTCAAAATGTCAAGGCATGTAATCCTTTCAAGAGGTGATGAGGTCTTTGGTTAGAGCTTGGCGCCACTCCAGACTTTAACACAAGAAAAGTGCTTACACCAAGTTCTGGAGGTGAACGATGAGTTCTGATCCCACTCTCCTCTGCTCTCGCTGCACTCTCCTTCTCTCTCCCTCTCTCTGGCTTTGAAGGGATTATTTTGGTATCGGTACATATGGATTTACAGTAGCAGTGTGCAGTATATCCTGAGTGGCATGTTCCTATTTTATTTAATGCTAGCATACTTTAAAGCATGTTATCCGAGGATGTATGTGGGCTGAGGTGGCGTATGTAAAATAACGTTCTTTAACCACTGAGTTAAACTCATATCACTACACATCCTCACTCCATATCCCCAATGATGCTTTTCCTCCTTGATAAAAGCTGCGTCATTCAGACCGTGTCAAAATGTTTTAAAAGCATGGAGCTGTCAGAGAAAGACACATCAGGGTAGATAACCCAGTAAAAGACTAGCTGAGTGTTTTCAATGTCATCTGAGACAGGGTTTGTACAGTATAGGCAGCAGGACCAGACTGTCTCTCCCTCCACCTTGAAGCACTGTGCCAATCAGCTGTCTCCGGTATTCGCAGACATCTTTAATACCTCACTGGAGACATGCCATGTGTGGAGACATGCCTCCCCCATCATCCCCGTCCCCAAACAATATTAGGACCACAGGAATGAAAGACCACAGACCGGTCGCCCTGACCTCTAAGGTTATGAAATCCTTTGAGCGCTTTGTCAGGTCCCACCTTAAAGCCATCACTGACCCAAATCTGTATCCCCTGCAAGTTTGCTGACAGAGCCAAAGGGTCCTTAGACGACACAATCAACATGACCCTTCGTTTCATCCTTCAGCACCTGGACTCTTCAGAAACTTATGCTAGAATCCTGTTTGTGGATTTCTGCTCTGCCTTAAACACTATCATCCTGTCTCTACTGCAGGACAGCCTCTCCCAGCTGCACGTGCTCGACTCCACCTGCAGGTGGATTAGAGACTTCCTGTCTGTCAGTGAAGCTGGTGAAACATGTCTCAGACTCCTGCTGTGAGTTCCAATGCCCATGCTACCATACTATTTAGTATGCCAGAAGAAGATTTAGTGTGTCCCGTGTCAGATGCAGTATGCTAAAAGTATCAGTGGTTTCTACTACATCCGGTCTGAGTTTGCAGTATGTAAGCCAACATGCTTTTCTGGCTAGTCTGACCCACAATCCTCTGCGCAGAGGATGATATGTCACATCGACGGAGCCGCAAACAGATGACAGCTCGACAGCTGTTTGACAGCGAATTGACAGCTGTCAGAAGTCGCAGTAACAGATGACAGTGCATTCAAGTAACTGATAACCAGTTGAATAGTATTAATAGGAATACTGATTGTTTACGTGAACAAAATAATCATAAATATTACAAACAACAAAAGGACATAACTATAAAAATGACAACGACATGCAGGTATAACTTTAAAGTTAAAATACACACATTGCAAAGTAACAACAGCAGAGCTCTGCAGGTTGATCTCCGACTCTGGCAAACTCAGTAAGTGGTGTTTGTTTTATCTCCAAGGTAACGGATATAAAAGCAAGAGGGTCAAAGTTCAGGGTGTTATGAGGAAGTAGCATGTCTGATTGTGTGCATACTGCATGCAACAGTACGTACTTTTTAAGGGCAGCTGCAGTACCTACTAAAAGTAAAAAGAAAAAGTATGAGATTTGGAATGCACCCATGGACTCCATCTGCACCCGTTGTTCTCAAGACTGTGTCCTTTCCCCTCTGCTCTTCTGCCGCTGATGTCAGCTGCACCTCCACTTATCACTCCCTCAAGTTGCTGAAGTGTTGGACGCCAACATCCTCATTGGACTAATCTCTGATGGGGATGAGATTGACCATCTGGTGACATGGTGCCAACATAGCAACTTAAACCAGTGGAGGTGGTTGTAGATTTTCCGAAGAACGCAGCTCCATCTCCCCAGTCAACACAGCGGAGCCCTTCCAGGATCACCCAAGACCTCAACATCTCTTGAAAAAGCACCAAATAGGATGCACTTTCTACAACAGCTGAAGAAGTTCAACCTGCCAAAGACAATGATGGTGATGATACACTGCCATCACTGAGTCCCCATCCTTACCTTCTTCATCACCATCTGGTATGCTGCTGCCACTGCCAAGGACAAGGGCAGACTGCAGTGTATAATTTGCTTGGCTGACAGGATTTTTGGATGTAATCTGCTGTCCCTCCAGAACCTGCACGCCCCCAGGACCCTGAGGCGGGCAAGAAAAGATTGTGGTCAACCCCTCCCACCCTGGACACAAACTCTTGTGAGCACTCCTCTCTGGCAGAATGCTGAGGTTCATCAGTAAAACAACCTTGTCCCACAAAAACAGTTTCTTACCCACGGACTCTTATTCCCACCTTATTCCCCCAGATATTCACTATACTGAGAACTTTTGCTTCCCCATTCTGATACAATAACGTTACAGTATTTTGAATGTTTATATATTGTTATTATTCTCTTTATTATTATGTATTACATCATACTATTATAAATATTCTATTCTATATTTCTATTCTTGACTGTTCCAGTACTTTCTTTGTAATATGTTTATTATATTCACCAAACATGAAGGCAAATTCCTTTTTAAGTGAAAACCTTCTTGATAATAAAGCCTATTGTGATACAGATAGCATATGTGTGATATTTGTTCTGAACATTTAATTAATTAGTAATTATTTGCTGTGAACTATAAAGGAATTATTTTTACGTTAAAAAAAAAAAAACACTCACAAGTTAAAAGTTAAATAAAATATGAATTAGTTGAGTTGGACTTGAGTTCAGGGAAGTGCAAGAAAATCAACTAAATAAAGCACAAAGGTGTGTGAGATTGTTAATGTATGTTTTTTTTATTAATATTTCATCAATTAAAACATTGCATTCCTTTTATATTTTATGTCTTCCACAGAGCCCTTAGTGTCCTTTCTAGTGCTTATATTAATCTCACTCTGCCTAAAAGAGCTCATAATATTGATTTCCCATGTACTTTTTGCACACTGTGTTTCCTGGAATTTTCTCTCTGTTTGTAAAGAAATTTAAAAACAAGTCTAATGATTTCTTTGGGGTTTTTTACCCCCGGCTGATCTTCCTTAGCAAAATATTCTTGATAAAAACTGCACACTTTATTTGATATTCTATGTATTGCTCCACTACTTTTTAAAAATTCTGTCCGACGTCTGTCCTCCCACCACTCGTCTGTCTTTCTCCACTTACAGCAGCTGTTGCTAGGCAACAGCTCACGGCTGCATTAGAATATTAATATTTACATAAAAACAATCTTCAATAGTCGGTGAATAGGCGATTAGATATAAGTTGCATCATGAGGTAATTCAGTTGAATTTCAATGTGTGGTGCAGGCAAGGACATTTCCACCAGCTCAGTAACTTTAATGTGATTACCAACACCTAAACAGTAATCTGTTACACTGCTTTGACTGGGAAATGCAGTGTGATACATTTACATATTTGTTTGTAATGTGTTACTCTTAACACTCACAGAGACATAATTACTGTGCAGGATTACAGCGTTTTTTAAACAAAACTGTCTCAATAATGGAAATAATCTACACTATTAAAGAGGTGTGAATGCTGCTAAATCACAGTTTTTCCTCCAGAAATAATTAAAAGAGAAAGTTGTTTCTAGGCTCCTTAGTGTGGTATCCTCTGTGTGTTTAAATTTAACATCAGTCGGTGAGTTTAATATGTGAAGCCAGATTAACCTGCTAAAACACTGATTCAGTCTTGTTTATTTTAACAACCCAGGAACACTGCTAAGATATATATATTTTTATCTTTGCAAATGTTTGACATCCAATGTGGCTTTATGTCATTTTGTCTTAACTCGTGTAATCCCCTGTTCTTCATCCCACCTGCTGCAGCATAGCAGTTGATTGTGCAGCACTCACATCACAGCACCGTATTACCTCTATCGCACGTCTGAACACTGGCTGTCTGTCAGGTTGTGAATAGATTTTTTAGATTTTACAGAAGTCTCGACGAGACTCTGCCCTCTCTCGAATGTTTTAATTCCTTTAAAAGACAGACTGTGATCGGAGGTTCTCAAGCAGGACCCTCCTGGAAATATTTCCTGGCGTAAGTCCATTTACAGTATAGATGATTGGGCCTTTGCTGTCAGGGCCAAAGGACTCTGAAGAGTTCTGCCAGAAGAGCTGAAATGAAAAGAGGCTTTTTTTAGTAGCAGCTTTATGCTTAATACTTTATACATCAAAATTTGGTTTGCCTTACAAGATTTTGTGTTGTTTCCTGTGGATCTTTTATGTTTAAATGCTTTTTAATGACCATTAATATTTGGGCTATACCATTAATATCAGTAGTTTAAGACTGAAGCAACTGCAGATGATGTCTTTGGTCTCTATCCCCGTGTTGCTAACCTGGTATGTGACCTATAGGTGTACAGTTTACTGAACCAATAGTGTGGCCTTTATCAAGTATGTAAGAGCAGGAGTGCTGATCGATAATAATTTTGGCTTTGCCGTCATAACGACATAAACAACAGGGAGGATCTGGTGCTGGGGATCTGATGCCAGATTAGAGCTCTTACATTAGAGGTGCCAGAGCGAAGCAGCAGCCTGTCATTTGAACGGCTGAACAGTCGGGTAGTTGGTTGCCAGCTCATCAAAGCATGGAAAAGGGCAGAGAATATCGCTGTCACTGCCAATCGTGTCTGCCAACGCAGGTAACCACATGTTTAGCATCAGACACTTCTGGTGCATCTGAGCTCACAGCGGCTGCCACTGCAGCAGTGGTCACACTCCCTTACAGACTGTAAGACGCCAGTGTTCTTCACAAATGTATGCAGTATCCAGCTGGGTGAAAACAGAAGCCATTTGGGTGGGTGGGAGTGGGGTGGGGGTTTGGGTTTCGCTATTTAGCTGGATGATGAATAAACTGCTCTAATTATGTAACATAAAAACACTTAGAAGTAATGCCTGACTGTTTCCGCTAGCAAAGTGAAGAGTGGAAAAGTAGTTAATGACTGATGAGGTCTGACCCAAATGTTGCATTCATAATCACAGGAGCCAATTAACAGAGTGTGTATTATTTTTCTTGAGTTTTTATTTCCAGTTATCAGTTATCATCTCACAGGTGTCTCATGTTATTCTGAGCTGCTGATGAAAACAAAGTGTAAAATCAGCCACACTGTCAGTTATCGCTGCGGGGATGAATTAAACTTTGCACAATTAAAATGCAGCTAAAATCATTGTTATGTATTTAGTGTCTTTAATGATCTCTTTGTTTGTGAGAGGCTCTGTTTTAAAACCAGAGCGGAAATAGACAGTCTTGGCGTACTTTTGTTCATGTTCATGATAGTTTTCTTTCCAGTGATCTGATTGGTCAGTGGTCAGGGTGTTGATAGGCTGTGATCCGATCCTCTGAAGTTAACCTGCTCTGGAGAAGGTTAGTTGTTTAGCAGACGTTACCACGGTGATTTATTCCAGTATAAGGCACCTTGATACTTTAGGTGCTTCAGCAGCAATTTGGGTTTCAGTATCTTGCCCACGGATACTTCCACATACAGAAGGAGCCAGGGATCAAACTGCCAATCTTCCAATTAGTAGATGACTTGTTCTACCTCCTGAGCCACAGCCACCCTAAAAAGTAAACCAGTCCACAAAGGTCTCCTCTTCCTCCTCCAAACAGACCTTATCATCAAAACTGGCAAAAACACTGAATAAAGCAGTTTCATGTTAAAAATCAGTGTTTCTCCAACACTCTCCAGCAGCCAGACATCAGGAGGGGCTGCAAGCTGAGCTGCCACTAATGTTAGCTCAAGATGTTTCTAGGTGCTTGGCTTGTTTTTAGATTAGGATTCCTTCATTGTTGTTGTTTCACAATGTTTTTATCAGGAGCAGAATTATCAGTGAAGGTCTCGCCCTCTCCAAAAAAAACTGAACCGATAAATAAAACTGGTAAAAACACTGAATGAAACAGTTTCACGTTTAAAGTGTCTCTCTGATGCTCTTCAGTTAACAGAGGATGTGCTGGAGGGCGGGGGGCTGCTTGTTTCTCTGATAACTTAAGATCCAGACATGTGATGACTAAAAGCCTTTATCCAGTTTAAAGATATAGCGTGAGTTAAAAACAACCAAGAACTAAAAAGTGAGGGCAACATGACTTAACTTCCAGAGACCTGAACTTTTGTTTGTTATGCATTTTTTCTAGCTATTTGGGATCAGTAGGACCCAATAAGTATAAAAAACTCAACATTGTTGATGATAATCAAGTCCCAATGTCTTTAAATGAGTACTTTCTAATTCCTAGTTTGTTGCTGTTGCTAAAATTGGTCAAATTTGTTGCCATATCAAACTACAAACATTATTAATCATAAATAAACAGGTTTCAACCATAAAATGTGATCAAGTTTGGACCTTGTCCACTTTTGTGTCAGGATCGGTTCCAGACTGACTTAGCAAAGATGGCTGCCATCTTGTTTTTCCATAGATTATTGTAGTGTGCTTTTACTACCACTAGATAGCACAAAAAAAGTGTCCATGAATGTGGACAACAGGTCTAAATGAAGTAGAATGGAGTAGTGCTGGGCGGTATGACCAAAAATTTATGTCACGGTATTTTTCAAATTTATATTGGTTTCACGGTATATCACGGTATTTTTTTTTTCATGCACGACTGGGTGTTAACCACATTTTCTAATGATTTATAGAGGAATTGCTGCAGTAAATTGGCTTAGAATGGCCTATTTTACTGTCATGAGGAGTGAATATTGTAGAAAAACATTAATGCCCACACTAGTATTAATACAGGTTTGCATGGCCTCACAAAATGATGCTGTTTACAAAGAGGTGGCACTCATGATTCTAATAAAGTGAAGGAATCAGAATGCATGACAGCGGTACCATGTCTTTGGCTAAGTGGATAGTGATAGCGTTGGTAATCTCAATCCACTGTTTGCTTTTCTTGTTGTAGGCAGTCCCCTAGTGTTGCACGGCATACCGGTACTAAAATAGTACCGCAGTACTAGAGTATTCCAAAAGGTACTATACTGCATTTGGAAAACTTGGTGGGACATTTGAGTTACCAAACCGTGACGTCCGTACCGAGGTACTTACCGAACCATGATTTTTTTGGTACCGTTACACCCCTACTATTTATTGTTCTAAAGGTTTGTATCCAAAAGGACTTTTCCTTAGGAAAAGTACCGAAGAGTATCGAAGAGTATCGAAATTCATATTGGTATTGGTACTGAAACAAAGGTTTTGGTATCGTGACAACACTACAGTCCCCCTAGTAAACGCGTCTTTAAGTGACACCTGACTCGACTTTTCTCTTGCAGTGCTAACGTTACCTGCAGACATGGAGGACACAAATCTTAGTTTCATGGATTCTTGATATTCCAAGACATGTTTGTGGCTGAGGTGGTGAAGCAAATTGCTCGTGTTGCCTCCTGCGGCTACAACTTTAGCTCTACAACATTTGCAGAGACTTGTTGTTTGATCGACGTCGTTTTTTTTAAAGCCAAAGAACTTCCAAACAACAGACACAGCTCCTCTTTTCGGTACAAGTTCTTCTGTGTCATGTTCTCGTTCTGGAACTTCATTTTCGGAACTTTCACTGTTTTTATCCATCTTCGCTGCTCAACATGCCGTTGTGCCCTCACATACTTGTTTAGTGCAACTGCAAAACAGTCCCCTGTCAAACAATGTCCTGCGGCGCTACGTTCCGCCGCGCAGCGTTCCCAACGTTGTGTACGCTACATACTCACCGGTACTGGGGTATATGAAAAATTCCTATCATAAGAAAAATAAACACCGGTATTCGGTATGAGCCGGTATACCGCCCAGCACTAGAATGGAGTATATGGCCAAATAAACCCTAAATGTGATATCCTCATATGAGGACACAGGATCTCAGGAGGTTAATACAGTTAGGAAGTAGTCGGCTTGAAATGTTTTGATGTCCAGCTATCTGTCTGACAGCCGGCTCTTAGAGAAAACTCTGACACTCCAAAGTATTTGCCCAAATACATGTCCAAGGCTGCAAATAACTAATATGGTTATCTGTCAAGTAATCGATAAAGCTTCTCATGAGGGCTTAGTGATATGAATAGTATCAAATATCACAACATTTTTAACAAAGACCTTGATATCGATATTGAAATGGTATCATAGGCAGTGTTGGCTTGTTACTCTAAAAATGTAATATGTTACTTGTTTCATCTTTTCATTATTACTCCCTGCCGACAGTGATTTGTTGCATTACTCATTATATTACTTTTCCATTACACTCCATAAAATTGGTAATTGCATATTTCCCCAAAATTCAGATGTGTGCCTCGAACCCTTTTTAAATATGAATTGTGCAAATTTGCAGGAAAGCCCAATCAGTCTTCTTTCAGCATTGGCAGTATAAAAACAAAATCAGGGAGTGCAGCAAAATGCCGCCTACCTACTTTTGTTTATACAGAATGCGCCTTTTTCGGGGCAATGGGGGGCGTGAGCAAGTAACAAAATGTGTAGATCAGCGTGTGACGTAAACAGTGACGTGGGAGGGAAGCCGCGGCTGGTCAGTCCTGTGGCGAGTATCTCATAAGTCGGCCCGTTCTTCACCGTCCCCGTCATTTGACGGTTAATGGCCTCTTCGTTTGCGAGGACAAGGAGGGCGCGCAATTCCTTGTCTCCCCAGTTGCTCATCTTTACAGTGTCTGTCAGGTTTGCGTTTCCCTCTTGCTACTAGCTGCTCATTCCTTCTATCAGCTGTTTCCTGTTTATCCATCGCCAGTGACACGTGCAGCGTCATCAACAGCTCCTCCCACAAGTCTTCAACAGCCCCTCCCGTGGCGGAAGGGTGCCTCGTTCTTTTTAAACCAAAAAGGTTCCGCCAGTATGTCTACCCTACGAGACAGAAAATTGGGCACCTCGGATCAACTTGCCAATCCGGCTCTGTGTGTCTAAACACTCACAGCTTGCCGGCAAAACGGCCCAACATTCGCCGAAAATCTGGCAGTGTAAAAGAGACTTCTGTGTGAATGTCAGGGGAATCACTGTTAAGTGTAGCTAAGGCTAGATAGCTTTTTTTACCCGGGGATTTTCTGCCTGTGACCGGTATTTTCCCCGGGCTCTACCCCAAAGATGGAGACTCACCCATTTCATCCACAACATATCCCGCCACAAAACTTTACATTACTGCCCAACACTGGTTATAGAGTTGACTATTGGTGCTGTCACAGAATATTACACAATGAGATTTTTGATGAATTCTTACCAGTAATGTGAATGTAATGACTAAGCGGGTAAAGCCAAATAATCGAATGGCTAGAACAGTTTGGTAAGTTCAGAAAATGACATCAATTTACTGTAATACAGCTGTTAAAACCAGGAAAAGACAACTTACAATATGACAGTATCCAAAATCTAGACAATATCTATTCTCTTATCACAGTATTGATATTAAATCAATATATTGCCCGTCTCTACTTTAAGTCAATAAAATCATTCACCAGGGCCCAAAGTGACGGCTTCACATTGCTTGTTTTGCTCAACCAACAGTCCAAAACTCCAGAATATTAATTTACAGTGATATAAAACAGAGAAAAGCTGTGAATCCACATTTCAATAAGCTGCAGCCAGAGAATATTTTGACTTTTTGTTTTTGGCTGATAAAGGTAACAGTTAATCAGCACACCACCTACATACACAATTGTTAGATGTGCTCACAGTGCTCTCCTCCTCTGCAGCTTTCCCTATATGTCAACCTAGATGCACAGTGCAGTTTTATGACTATGTCAGCACTGCTTGAAACTATGCCAGAGCTGCAACATCAGCACAATGAGACTTACTCTAGTCTTAAACATATAGGCCTCTTGGTTTGTTTATGTTTAATCTGCTACTTGACAGTCTGACTGCACAACATGTGAGGTCCTGCCACAGTTTGTCCTCCACCCAATGTGTCAATCTTGTCTTGTGTAGCTCGCTTCCAATTTGTCAGCACCAATTAGCGCGGTCACATTCCTTCTGCTCCCTTGCATTTTGTCAAATAAAGCAATTCTAATTTCGATACAAGCCTGGGAAATAATTGCCACAGTGTGCTGTATAGGCCATTACCATTATGCATTGTTTGTTTTGTTGGTTTGCATATAAATGCAGCTGAGGAGTAGCTTGGATATGGAGAAAACAAGTGTAGCACAGTATCTCTAATATGAAATACTGGAGTGCAAGTCTGGAAACGCTGCCATCTCTCTCTCCCTTCCTTTATGCTTATCCCCTGAAAAGTCCTAAATAAATAAAATAATTATTTTTTTATCAGATGATACTCACTTTGTCAGATTTTGCCTGCTAGTGGTTTTTGTAGTAACAACCACACAGACTACTACAGATTAAGGAAAGCAGATGTCTTCTTCCACCCCAAAGGGCAACATTGGCTGACATCAGCACGCCGTATTTAAGCGCTCTCTTTCAAGGAGAGCTCATTTCTGGAGCCGCAACACATATTTGAGATATTCAGCCCACATGAGTCGAACAGGCATGTTGAGCGTGTATCACTTTCCAGGCAACAACCACATGCCTCTGCTGCTGCTGCCAGCTTGCTCAAATCTCCTTTTGGATCATTTGTTGCAGCACTGGTTGTGTAGGTGGGACTTGGATTGGCTGCTGTCAAGGCAACATGCAGCTGTTTCCTTTGCCTCCTAATTGCAGCTCCATAGGGACAACTGCCACATCCCTGTCTATCTGCCACTATAGACCACATATGTTCCAATATTGTCATGTCGAAGTTGTTTTCTCAGCAGTATCTGTGATGACAGAAAATATCTAACTCCTGCTCAGCTGTAACAGAACTTTTAAACATAGCACGAAAATGGTACAACTCAAATCTCTGCTGTGACATGAGCCTTTAAAGTTGGAATAATGTTACCTTTTAATCTATTTTTTTGCACACAGTTTTTCAGCTGTTTGCTTCTGTCGGATATTGTAATGAATTATCCATTAACTAGCATATTAATCAAACCAAATAAAAAAGCATCTGGTACCTTACACACACACACACACACACACACATATGCACACACACATATGCACAAACTACACACACAGCACACATACACGCACAGAGCAAGCATTGAGGCCACATGAATGTTTTTCCTCTTCTCTTCTCCACATAATCATAAGACACTTGGCTCCTTCTCTTATCCAGTCTGTGCAGACAAATGTCTGTAGCTACTTTGGGCGTAAAAGCTGCCAAAACTGTGAGAGATGCCAAACTATATTGAGAGGCAACTATCAGCGCCTGGAAACACAATTTTAGGCCTTGGCCTACATCTGTTCCACATTGACTCTCACTGCAGGCTGTTCTCATTCACTGCTCCTACTTGTACCTATGAAAAATGATGCACTATAATGTGTATATAATCCACGTAATCATGAGGCAGGAGGTTGTGATCACCTGAGTGAGGCGCTGCAAACTGTCGTCTATCATATGACGGGGGTAAAGAAATCCGGTGAGGATGTAAAGAATGACAAAGTCTGTGGAGAGAGGTGTTCAGGGTGGATGCATGGGCCAGACACAGGATTCAGACCCAGGAGACCACGGTTTGTGTCCTGTGTGAAACCAAACGTCAGCAGTGAGTTATTGCAAGTTACATAAGTACATAATGTCCAACCTGGTCTCACTCCGAAGTCATCAGAATCCGGCGCTTTGTCAGTGACATCCAGTCCGTAATTCAGCCGGTCGGCATCGTCGTTTAATGGCATCTGGCAGAATCGGGGGAAACACAGCGGGACAACAACGCAAGTTAAGGCGGCAGAAGTCAGAGTAGTGCCAGCGGGAGGGGTGGTGGATGGGACCAACAACCACTGACCTTCACCTGGGAGGCCGGTGTGTGCTTCCCCTAAGATTCCCCCAATCATGAGCTTTTGTTGCCTAAACCCATCCATGTGCGTGTGTTGGGAAAACATAATCCTGTGCGTTTGTTGTTGTACCAACGAAGTGTGTTTATTTTGAAAGGGACTGTATGCAAATGGTACATTTTCACGTCAAGTTAAAGGGACAATTCACCCCCTACTCAAAAAATCCACGTTTTTCCTCTTCCCTGTCGTGCTTTATATCATTCTAAATCGTTTTTGATGTGAGTTGCCGAGTGTTGGAGATATCAGTTGTAGAGATGTCTTCACAGGTAAGAGAAAAAAATATCTTGATTTTCGGGTGAACTGTCCCTCTAAGGGGTCCATGTCATTGGTCCGACAGCCCATTAGTCCGACGTCCCGTTGTTCCGATGTGTGATTATACTAGGCTATACTAGATACAAGTGTGATAGAGAGGAGAGAGTGAAACACCATAACCTCCTGTTATTAACTCTGGGGTCAGGGTTGTGTGGGGAGCTCTCCGCGGTGCTGAACGGCTCCCGGCGGGCGTATTTCTGCCTCGATGGTGCGCCGCGACTGGCTCTGGGTCAGCTGGGAAAGGCTTGAGGCAGAGCAGGCTCACGGCTTATGTGTTTGCCACTTTCTTTTTCATTTTAACCCACACCATGATCTTTTCCTGACCCTAACCAAGTGGTTTTTGTGCCTAAACCTAACCAGACCTTAACCACAGGGCATCATGATGATTTCGGAACAATGGGACTTCGGAACAACGGATTTAATATGGTCGGAACAATGGGATGTCGGACCAATGGGCTGTCAGACCAATGGGCAGGTCCCCCATCTAAGTACCTAACGTGATGACACCAAACCTTGATACTTTCTAGCCTAACTGGTAGAGGGGCTAATTTGTTATACCCTCTTTTTCACCAAAATTAGTGCGTGTATACAGCTTTTTTTAAAATGCAGGAACACCCTGTAAAAATAGGCAATAGTCCTTTCTTATGGCCAGTAGGCTGTAGGGGTGGGAATCATGGGAGCGTATCTATGTTTCCCGGGTTCTATGTTTCCCGGGTTCTATGTTCCCCACTTAACCCTGCAAAAAAGCTTCTATATTCCCCGCTTACATGAAAAAGGTTCTATGTTTCCCGGGTTCTATGTTGCCTGCTCAACCAAGCGGGAAACATAGAACCCTTTTTGTGTAAGCAGGGAACATAGAAGCTTTTTTGCAGGGTTAAGTGGGGAACATAGAACCCGGGAAACATAGGGATGACCCCGAAATCACCAGAGGATCCACGATACAATATTATCATGATGCTTAAGTCACAATATAATATTGCGATTTTAATTGTGTTGCGATATGCTGAGTATTGCAGTGAAATATATTGTGATAAGTTGTGATTTATTATCTTTTTTCAACTGCAAAAAAGTCAGCATCTGTTATATTTAATAAGATACAGTTTTTAGTGTGTTCATCTTATTTCAGCCTTTTTTTTTGCAGCAAAATGTATCTTGTGGACTGAGTAGGTTGTCTAGAAGGCTACCTATACTTGGGACTGTGTGATAATACAATATTGCCACACAGAAAATAGAAAACGCAATAAAAAAATCATCAATTGATGATGATTTAAAAAATTATTTTTTTCATCCACTCCTTAGACTGGGGTCTACTGGCAGTATCTACAGCTCTGATGAGTATGTTTTACTGTGTTTTTTTTTTGTTTTTTGACAAATGTATGGTATTTTGTGGCAGCCTTTCATTGCATTGCGCTGACAAAGAAGCTAAAATTGGAGTGTGCATCTGGTTGTTGTGTTTCCATTGATAAATACCCTTAACTACTGCAGAGTTATTTGACTCAGGAGTGAATGCCAATTGTAACCTTTCTCATTAAATAGAAAGCCACATATCACATGAACTGTTGGATAAGAACATGTTTTTCATAGAACTGTGGCAACTTCACCTACTGAATACAAAACTAGATGTTGCAGGGGTTTTTTTTTATTGCATTTCCTTTTATACTTCTGTTTTATTTTGTTATCGGATTATGTATAAATCCCAGTGCAAGGTCAGTATCTTGCATCTTCTCCCATAAATTGGGATGCACATTCCATTGTAAAAAGAAAAGACTCAAAAACTGCGCATTTTAAAACATCCTTTAAAAAAATATTTATTGTCCCCGGTTCCCTAATATTTCTTTCAAACAATATTTGTTGAACTTTCCACTTTATTGGATAACTTATGTGGAAAAAAGGAAAGCAGAGAAGTGATGCAACAAGCAACCAATCTTCGGAGCCTGATTACAACTGAGATGACGTGGTTTGTAACCTTTCAGTTTGTGCATGCTGCTGGTTGGCAACCTCACCTTTTTTTTCTTTGTCCGCCTGTCATGTGTAACAGGTGCTATTAGATTCTAGATTATAGACAACAGCAGTCAAGTGGGATACCATCTGTTTCACAGCTTGCTGGTGGTCCATTTAACCTGGCTGTCTTCTCTTACAACGATACTCCTTGAGCAAAGCTTTTCTTTAAGGGGCCATTTGCACTAAACAAGCTTTACAATGTGGTTTCATGCCTGCTTTAATGACAGTAGAATATATTTTAAGAAAAGAATAAGCAGCAGCAAATATGATATTTACATAAATTGGCCGGAGCACTCCCAGCTGCAGAAGGATGAATCATCTCTTTCGTCTACCTGCAGTCTTTTACAGCAATGTTCAAGCAATATCACTGTGTTTGCTGCTTTGGCTTCACAACCTGACAAAGTACTGCATGTGCAGGCACAGAGCACCTTGCCGTGATTCACTTTCTTGAGTTGTACAATTCTGCCTTGAAGCAATATTAGGAGCTGTGTGATATTTTAAAGTTTGATAAGCCTTCAAACTGGACTCACTATTTTGTGTTTAATATTCTGTACCTGAACTATGTGGCTGTGCAGCAGTTGTTTTGTTGTGCTACCGCGTCTGTTTGACAGTGGCCTTACGACATTCCCTGAAGCAATGTTCTACAGAGTAACGCAATGAGGCTCCTTCGCTAACAGTGCTGCAAAATTGTTATAGTAGTGTAAAGTATAGAAGTATAAACTGGCCTTTGTCATGACAAAAATAGCCCCTAAACACCATCAGTATTAAGCAGTTGTAAAGTTCTCTTTGCCAAAAAAAAAGAGTTATAAATGCTTTTAGTCAAAGAAATTATAAATGTTCCATTTTAAAGTTGCTCCCTCCTTCATCTTCATGGATATTGATGGCCTCTGGTCTGTTAACATCTATTATCTGTTAATGGTTCACGATGTGCACACAAGGTAAGCAGCTCTCACACAGACAAAAAAGGCAGGCTCCCTTTCAATGACAACTGCTGGTAATGTCACTGATGGCTCATTTTTTTGTAAGGCTTTTTATAAACCACCGTGCACAATGCTGGTATTTAATGAGCCTTAAGTGGACATGCTGTCTTCAAATTATTTTGTTTACCTGTTTCCCATAGCAACAAGGTCACGCTAATGCAGCCTCTTGGGTTGTTTTGCCGTATGCTAGTCTTTGTCTGATTGCCTCAGGTTTCCTTTTATCTGCTTGAAAAAGTCCAGTGCAAGCTGCTCGGTACTTTGCTTACGCGTGTTGTGTTGTACTGTATTTATGTGCCACAGGAACCTCCAACATCTAAGACTTGACTGTCGACTGATAAACAACACTCTGTCTAGTTAAATAAAAAATCCCAGTTAGGGATGGGACAATAAATGACTTTATTTTGGATCAAAATAGAAACACTAGAGATGCTCCAATACCATTTTTTCCTTCCTGATACTGATTTTGATACCTGAACTTCGCTCAGATTAAACCTGACATGTTGCTAACAGCTAATGTTACACTGTTTACTGGAAATTGATTCTTCTTCACTGCTTTGCAACATTTTCAGAAAAATGGTTGTTTTATTCAGGTGTAAGACTAATTTAAACTTCATCAATAAATGACATGGCATTGGATTGGTGCATAGACAAACGTACTCCAGCATTTTAGGCAGTATTGGAGGCATTTCACAGACTGGTAACAACTCTAAGAAACACTCACAATAAGATGATTGTTGGAATAGTTGTGAATATTTGTCCAGCTGCACCCAGAGAGACTGCTGGGCAACCCACAATAAAAGAGACTCTTCAAAAACAGGCTGCATACGCACCAATGCAACGCAAAAGATCTTAATCAAGCATTGGCATATTTTATATCGAAAGATATGTTGCCATTTTAAATAGTAACACAAACTTTGCTTCTTCAGATTGTTTTTTACTAAAATGGATCTTCACTAAAAAGAGATGTCGTATCTGTAGTGGCAAAAAAAGTTTATCAAAATGTAAGTAAAATTTTATTATGTAGTGCCATTTTAGGAGTTTTAAGCATGTTTAGCTGATTATCTGGATAATATCACATATTGCAGTATTGTCTGACCAAGATAACTGTAACATGACTTCTCATGTCTAAACCAAACAAAACTCACAATATCCTTTAAAGAAATACTTCACCCACAAAATAACCATTCAGGCTGTGTTACTTTGAATTTGTGAAGAAAACTTTGTTTTTCTTGAATGCCTCCACAGAAAACACGACGTGTGCAGTATAATCCAGGTCTCATTTATCCAGCTGTACGCTCAGTACTTCACAAACACATGCATTTTTACAAGTAAACCTTAGTATTGTATAGGGGTGTAACGGTTCACAGAATTCATGGTTTGGTTTGATACAGTGGTGTCATGGTTCAGAAGGTTTTCAATGCAGCAAAACAGTTCTCTGATTTTTAAAATTTTGAATGTACAAAAACTAAAATAATTTATTTGGTTTTTTTGTACAAAGCAGGAATTTCTGTCTGGCTGAAATGGGCTCATTAAAATATCAGTCATCTTTTTTTGTTAACACATTAAACCTGTTAGAAAATACTTCTTGAAAACGTGAAAAGACTGAGAACTGTGTGGTACTGAATTGTGGAGTTAGACCAGTTAATTGTTTTTCACCATTTCTTTGCCCAACTATATAAATCCTACGTTAATATGAACATCAGAGCACATGTATCAGCGTAGTTTCTTATGCCCACTGTGTGTCAGCGGCGAGTTTGCTTCATCTCATGAACTCTCTCAGCTTTTTCAGTGTAATAAATACATAAATAAACATCTCTGTTAAATGCCACAATCATATAAACACAGCGCAGCAGCTCATTCTTTAGCTCGCTGTGTACCATTGTTTTTTAATCACCACTTCCTTGCCTTTATTCTCATAATTCACAGCAAAACCAAAGTGGCCCCAAACGCCAGCCTATAAGTCACTGGAAGATACTGTATTGGTCTGGTAATGGCATCACTAACCATATTGCAAAAAGCTAGTGTAGCGTAGCATAGTGTGCCTCCCAGTGTGCCTCACTGGAGCAGAATGGTTTGGTTTAGGGGCAGGAGGGGCACATTGCCTGTTACATGGTGTGGGCCGCCTCATTGAGCGCAGCGGCACTGAGAAGATTTTATCATACACAGTTTAAGCTGTATATTTTATTTGACAAATGTTACAAACAGTTCAACATGTCGTTCAGTTTGTAATGTGTACAGAATCAAAAGCCTTGCACTGAACGGTTTAATACGAATACATGTATTGTAGTTTAGTAAGGTTGAAGTGAAAATGCATGTTTGGAAAGAACTGTGCAGCTGGATGAATGGGACTTGGATTATACTGCAGGAGTTGTGTGAGAGTTTGCAAATGGAGGTTTCATATAATTTTGATGCTGTTACATGTGGTCCCCAGTTGATCAATAAATCAGTACTGTTTTCCTCAGAGGCATGCAAAACAACTTTAAGGGAACACGGTCTGCCTAATTGATTTGTGGGTGAAGTACTCCTTTAAGCAAATGATCATCCTGTTTGTTTTCCAGTTTTTGTTATTTTGTGTATACAGTTCAGCTGTGCAGCTGATTCTCAAGTTTTAGGATGACCATTGTTTCACACCATCATGTAAATGCATCACACTCAGCCTCACAGCCAAAGAGGAGCAGCCTGGGCTCGTTTTTTTTTTTTGCTTCCTTTCTTCTCTCCTTGTCAGATTATGATCACAAGTACTGGGACTTGCCTTTTCTGGATGCAGAGCTGGCTCCGAGTGTGACGTACTAACACTGAAATAAGTTCTGAAAAATAAAGGCGTGTGAGATAATGCTCACTTCCAATTCTAACCAGAGAACAGAAAATAAATCTGATTCACTGCTTGCGAAAATACATCCATCTCCCACACACGGTATGGATTCTATAACTGTCAAGAAATGTATGAGATTACTGTTCTGTTTCTGCATCTGATGCAGCATTGTTTCATTGAGAGTGTGTCATCTCCTGAATAAATTGTAATCAGTTAGCAAATGAATTAATTATCCCTTTGTTGGAATAGATATTCTAGCTTTTGTGACTGACCACACATAAAAAACACAAGTGTCTGAATGAAGCCTGCACCAATTGCCTCACAACATTTTACTGGGCAGCCATCAAGTGCTTTGTGAATGAAATGGAGCAATCCCAAAGGCAATTGTGACTGTGAGCCATTTTGTGCTATTTGGGTAGTGGAGATGTCATAATGAAAAGCAGTCTCCTCACTGGACTGTTGTAATATTTTTCGACACAAATCGTGATTGTTTCCTACAGAGGTTCAGTTTAATTGATTGAATATTAAATGAATTTTCAAATGCCAGTGAAAGTAGCGTAGGCTTGTATTTTTCTGGCTCTGACAATGTTCTCCAATGTTCTGTGAGGTTCTTTGTTCGTCATATTGAGTCAGTGGAGAGAGCAGGAATAGCCTATTGTGCTATTGGTTATGAAATTCTCAGATTTGCCCGCACGAATCAAATGATTTTGTCAGACAGATGGAGTGATTCAAATTAGATAAAAGAATCCAACTCCCCATGTATAATACAGAAAGATCACTTCCTTTTCCTCTTAGAGAGATCCACTTCCCTCTTCTGACTTCATAAAATAAGCTACAGTACATTTCTTCACAGCACATTCTTCTCACTTCAGCATTCTGGGAGCTGCTTAGTGATCCTTTTTGTTTGAATGTTTCTATACAAGTGTTCATGTGCAAATGGGACAAAGGCGGCAAAATGGTGACAGCGTCTCTGTGAATAATACATCCTATGACATCTATTGGGAAAAAAAAGAATTGCAATTTTTATTTGTATTCATGTACAGTATGAACTACAATCTCAGGTATCAATAATTGAACATCATCCTCAGAGAAATTAGTTGGACTCCTGACAAGCACAGTCTCTTGTTTTTTTTCTTTTTTTTTCTTGTTTTTGTTTTGCTTTTTTGTCTTTTTTTTAACAATTGAAGCACATGTAAAATTATGATCTGAAGAATTTTTTTTTTTTTGCATTATGTTTTTGAAAATATTTTTTTTTCTTTTTGTAGAAATTTACCCATTTGATGATTATTCTCTCCGAAAATGAGAGAGAATATTCCCACATACAGTAACCCTCCCCCGTACATAGACAGTTGGCAGAATAACACACAAGAATTGGATCACCTTGGCTTGGGGTTTAGCACAAAAATCAAGCTCACTCTGCTGGTATTTCAAGTCCAACATTCTGCAGGTCAGTCTTAATTTCATTCTGGCATTCAAATATCTCTCCACATAGAGCCATCCTGCTCGAGCAAATACCAATACAGAGATATTCCATTCATTCCGAATAACTCACAACCTTCGTCCCCAAATATATATATATATATTTATATATATATAAAAATCTCAACCCTTTTTTTTTCACTGTAGCCAGCGTCAACATTGAATCATTAAGCCACCAAAAGCATTGAAAAGTAATTGAGCAGTGAAAAAGAAAACAGTGGAAAGGGAAAGAATGGTTCACTGTATGACGTTACTGTTGACTGTACTATTCTCGTCATTCAAAACACTCTGTGAAAGACTGAAAATGAATAGGTTTCTGCTGCACGAAAAGTTTCATCTGACATGACCCATCTTTAAATGTGTGTTTCGCTTCCACCTTCTTCCCACCATTGAACCCTTATTGTATAAAGAGAAAGAAAACTGTAGGAGGTTGGCTGATCGGGACATTTCATGTGAGTGATGGTGCTTTATTATGCTTATATGCTGTGGTAGCTGTCTTCAATGAGATGAAAATCAATAAGGCGAGCAGAGCTGCTGGACATTTATGTTAACATGTTCACATCATGCGATGACTCATTTTATTTAAATAACTGAAAACGGCGCGATGCTGTGCAAAGGTGACGTCATGTGCCGCTCGAATCCCGTCAAAAGCATTTGTAAATGCACATTTCATTTCTGCCACTTCTGCTGATAATCTGCCGCATTTGTGGAATCGCCGGTGGGAAATTAGAATATGCTTGTTGCACAGAGACCAAAGCGAAAGGCTGCAAGGCATATCTACCTCTTCTTACTTTCTGCACAAGGTCACTGTTTCCATGGCGACAGTCTGATGGCTAGTTTTGCCTCCTTATTCCTTATCTTTTTTTTCACTCCTCTCCCCTTCATATCTGCAATATATCTGTTTGAAGACCCCTCATGACCGTCGTGGGTCTGGCTCCCCCTCCCACCCCACCCACTGTTCTTCACTTTTCATCCCTACCTCCCTGTTCCTTAAGCCTTCCTCTTTGAAAGACTAAATGAAAAAGCAAAGTGTAAACAGACTACAAGAGAGACAATGTTTTGATGGTCTATAAATGATGCAACATCAAAGTGTGTGTGTTTTTCTCTGACAAAAATGAGACCGAGCAGGGGTCGCTTCAATATCAAAGGCCTCTACCCCCTGTTAGATGTTGGGCACAGGGAGAGTGGAAAAGTCTCTTGCTGTTTTGTTATCAGCTTTCCTCTGTTTGTCTGCAAATGAACTGCTGATACAGATTAATGAGCTATAACCCATCTCCTCTTATTTTGTTGCAGGTTCCTAGCTGCTTCACTGACTATGTTAGCCCCGTCTGCGTTTGTCTGACAGGGTCACACTATATTACAAAGCAGCCTCATTTGCCTCTTTATCTGTGTAACAGATGGACTATCCGCGCCCGAGCTCGTGTGACCCTGGGGTGATGGCAAGGTAACGCGACAGTGAGTGGACGTAGATCATTACTAGGTTAACAGGGAGGCTACAGACCGCAGCCTTATGCTCCCCTTCATTTTCCCAAGCAATATTCTGCCGTTGCGCGGCACATGCTGGCGGATAAAGCGAGACAAATGAGACATGGCGAGGGGTGAGGAACGTGCCTGAGCTAAGTGACGGAGAGACAATCTAAAAGAAGCAAGAGGACGTGGAGGACAGGAGAGCGGGGAGGGAGGAGAGAGAGGGTAGACAGAGAAGATGGAGAACTCGGAGATAGACGGAGAGAGGAGGAGTAGGAGGAGTAGTAAAGGTTGAAGTGTAAGGAAAAGGTAGGATGAGGAGGAGTGGGAGCAGGAAGTTAATCTTAATTAAAGTGAAGGATGTATGGCTGTTGTTTAGGAGCCACAGGGGAAATGCACAGTTACTCATTTGGCTGCTTTGCTCCTCAGGCATGCTGGTTTCACTGTGATATCATCCAGAGCTGTGTCATTAAAAGATCTCATTTTGTGTTGAGTGACAGCTAGAATATGATGGCAATGAAAACAAACCCATTTTACGTTTTGTCACTTATAAACCCCCGGCGAATCAGACATGGTATGCTGAACATGCCTATAAATGTTTATATATACTAAAGCAGTGCCCTTCAACAAAACATGTTATTGTCAGGTAAATATAAAGTATTAACTTAATGGCATTGCATTAATTTTAGTTTAAGGCCAATTCCTACAGTGTTTTCACATGAGCTGCATTTCCGTATTCACTCTTAGTAAACCATTCTTTCCCTTGTGCAGTATTACACAGAGAGAGAGAGAGAGAGAGAGAGAGAGAAATAAAATGAGCTAAAAAGCTATCACAAATTGTTTTTCTTCATTTAGCCACTAGACATACTTTTAATAAATAATCTTTGTTTTTGTAAAGACACTTGTTAAAGTATCATATGTCGTCCCTTTGCCAAATGCTGATTTATCGCCGTTATCGACATCAACTCAAGTCAATGTCATTTTGACTTCTTTTATCGACACCTTTTGGTCCATTGTACTCCAAGTATGAAACTGCTGATACTGGATATTTAGTCAAATTCAAGATCAGATTTGGGTCTCTTGTACATTGTCTTTTGAGCAGGCTTGAATCAGTAAAGGTTCCTGTGTGGCTGAGCTGTGTATGGTACTGAGCATGGGAGCGTGGTGGTAAGTGCTCTTGTAGGTGTTGTAGTGGTTGTAGTGCTCCAGAGGGGGCAGCGAGAGATGTCTCTCCATGGCAGCGACGCCTGCGAGCTCTTCTTCAACTGTGATGACCTCCATGGAGGAGGCAGGGCCATCGGGGTCCTGCTGGTTATGCTGCTTCCTCATCTTGTAGAAAATAACCAGCAGAACAGCAGCCATGAGCGTGATGGCCACGAAGCAGCCAATGATAATCTTGGTGGTTTTCATCACCTCATCCAGGCCATTGAGGGCTCCCTCTCCATCCAGATCAAGAACTGGAATTGTGTAAGTCCGCTCTGTGGTCCTTGTTGAAACAGGAGTACCTTTTGTTGTAGAGGATGACACCCAGCCAAATGGGGGAAGTGGCGTTTGGCTGTCATCCCCCGGGGTCTCAATGGTCTCCACAGTGACTGTGGTAAAATAGGTCACCCCGCTGTTTTCCACAGAAGTGACGTTAAGCACAGCAGAGGCAGAAATGTTGCCTGCTGTGTTACTCACCATACAGGTGTAAGTTCCAGTGTCCTGCATTGTGACGCTAGTAAAGTTCAGTGTCCCATCATTGAGTACAGACAAACGCACCTTATAAGCCCCATGTGTCACCAACGAGCCGTTTGGTGTAAGCCAGCTGATGGATGTCAGCGAGCTTGTACGACATTTAAGCTCTGCACCCATGCCTTCCGTCACATTCAAGTCACTGGGTGGCTCCACAATGACAGGGACATCACACTGGAAGTAGCTGTGATCCAATTCTCCAATGTAGCGACCTTTAAAGACTGCAGGAGAATGGCAGCGAGCGCAGCAGCTAGTATTGGCGGGTACTGTCTCCTTCAGCCACCAGCTGAGCCACAAGATATCACAGTTGCAGTTCCAAGGGTTGTGATGGAGGTGGACCCGCTCCAGGCGATGTAACGGTGTGAAGAGGTCATGTGGTAGAAAGGTAAGGTTGTTGTGAGCCAGGTTGAGCTCCACAAGAGACTGAAGGTCATCAAAGGAATTCCTCTCAATGGTTTGGATCTGGGCATGCATCATCCACAGCTTCTGGAGGTTCACCAATCCTAAAAATGAGCTGGGCTTGACAACAGAGAGCTGGTTTCCTGACATTTCTAGCTCTTCAAGCCTCACCAAAGGTAAGATGTTGGGGATCTCCTTGAGGTTGCACATTCCCAGGTTCAGGTAGCGCAGGTTGCTCAAGTCCTTGAAGGCGCCGTCAGAAATGTAGGACAGACGTTTGAGCTCACCTAGATCCAGCCTTCGAAGCGAGGGGACCCGGTTGAAGGCATAAGATGGTATACTTTCGATGGGGTTGTTCCGTAGCCACAATTCCTTCAGCTTGGACAAGTACTCGAATGCTCCATTGGGGATTGTCGTGAGCCGATTATCAAAGAGCTCCAAAGTGTTGAGACTGGCCAGTCCATTGAAGGCGCCAATTTCAATGCTGCGGATGTGATTTTTGCTCAGCTGCAGGATCTCCAGATGGCGCAGATGTTTGAAACTGTCCACCTTGATGACCTGGATAAGGTTGTCCTGGAGGTTCAGGTAGCGAGTGTTGGTGGAAATGCCATCGGGGACGTCCCGTAGACTGCGGCGGGTGCATATGACTTTGCTGAACTGGTTGCTGCATGAGCAGACAGAAGGACAGGTCTGAGCACGAACCAGCCCAGCCACCACCAGGATCTGGAGGGCCAAAAGCAGCACAAAGAGGGGGTTGGACAGCGCCCCCTTCAGCCTACGACCTCTCATTGTCTGGCGCTGGAGGGAGGAGATCATTTTGTTCAGCATTCATAGTTCATCTGCTGTTTGTGTTCTCTGCAACAAGAAGAAAAAAGAGAGAAAAATATTTAGTGACCACATAAAGTAGCCAGGAATACACTGTTGATGTTGCTGTAGTGAGTTATTGCATCAGTGGCTCAATACACGATCTCTTTTAGTGCTGAACTGATTAGTTGGTTGACAGAAAATTAACTGACAACAAATAACATCCCAAATATCATTGGGATTTAGACTGTTAGTCAGATGAAACAATTTGAAGATGCAACTTGGAGCTCTGGGAAATTATAATGGGTGTTTCCCACTATTTTTTTAGTAGTCCAAACAATTTATCAAAATAAAAAATCTTAACAGATTAATTGATAATGCAAATAATCATAACTTGCAGCCATAATCTACTTATGCAGTACAATGTGCATAGAATGTTGAAAGAACTAGAGCAAGATGAATTAACAGCTTCAATTAACCGTCATATACTGCCCATATACGGAATATAACAAGCTTTTTGTTGTCTCTCTAACCCTGGATTGTCCCAGATTTCCAGACTTCACAGAAGCTGATGCATCTGCACTGAAAGACTGAAAATGAAAAACGAGAACTTAGCATCTGATCAATTTCTTGTAAGCCCCTTACTCATTTGAATCCTAAGCCTGGAATTATTTAATACACAAAGCCCCTGTCATGAAAATTTTAACATTACAATTACACTTAATAAATGTGGTCCCACAGTGACACAAATACTTAGTGCCCATGAGAAATTTGCTTATAATCATACTAAAAAACAATGAACACTGGTAAACAAAGAGGACGACAAGCTATTCTTGCCTGGAATTGTGCTGTGGCTTATATCTTGACGTAAAACACAGCAGTATATTCACAAAGTTGTTGATAAATGTTATCCAGTGACAAAACAACGAGTGCTATTCCTCACATCTGGACTTTTTTACTAAAATATTCTATAGCCTTTTTATTGCCTTTGAAATAATTTATCTGTGATGCATTTCCCAGGGTTTCAAAAACAGCATTTTTCATTGATTCATGATTAATGCTTTTTTTTACTCAAAGCCGTATTGCAGTGCTGTTTACTTTTCATTATGATCCAATTTATTGTCACACACAACTCCCTCACAAATGGGGCGATTCTAGAGTGTGAAGAGGCCTGATATTCCCCTTGTGTAACTAAAGCAGAACGTATCTCTCAAATCAAGTGACTAACAAGAAACTCGTTACTCTGTTATCTTAGATTAGATTAAATTAGATTAGATTAGCCCATTCAGCCAAAGTGTCTAAGAATATGCCTGAGTGAGTGTGCTCAAGATAAAAATAGACCAAGACATTCATACACATACAGTACAGCCTGTGCCTCCCACTTCCACACAGCAGAGTGTTGATGTGCTGCTATCACCCCTTATTATCTTCTGCCCACAAAGATGGTAACCTACAAATAAATCAATACATACTGCATCCCAAACATATCACATTTGCTGTGAAATTATAAAATGTGACAACATTGTGTCAAGCTTTGCCATTAAGTGGTACACACGCCATTCTTCAGTGCAGTTAATGCCTTAGTCAGGAGCAAAGCCCTCTTGCCCAGTGCAAGAAACATTAACCTCGCCTACTGGGTCCTTACATTTACGTATTCTCCTTGTCTCTTTCCAACTCTTCCATGTCAAGTTCTGTTAATCATCTCTTCCCATCAACCCACAAGCAAGAAGAAATGAGTATATCATGACAGGTGTTTTCTAAACTGTAAAAATTGCTAACTGAGGTGGAAATGTTCTCCAGTGGGGATGAGTGGCTGGCTTAATCAGTAGAAATGAGCCTACAAGTGGCTTGCTTTCACACCAGCGAGGCTGCCACGCTAGTCGTAGTGGAGGGAGGCTGCGGAGGTTCGAGCCTCTGCTGGGGGAATCTGATGGAATGATGCTTCCTACTGGCAGAAGCTCTTTTAGTCTGGCAGGAATAACAGCAACCCTACACTACCACCTAAAGCCTCTTTACCACTGCACAAAGAAATCCAGTAACAAACACCAACATCTGGCTTTTGTTTTTAGTGGGAAAGGCCACAATATGCGTTATTTCCAGGACAAATGGCTGCAGTAGTCATGAGTATTTATCGGCTCCAGCACCGACCGGCTCGGATAGAAACACAACACCTGGATGGACATGCTCATTTTTGCCCCTTTTTGGGCCTGATGCATGATGCACGCCACAAATTCTGTCCGTGTCTGTCCAAACCAATAACACACACTCACATCTGGCTTTTGTTTGTAGTGGCAAAGGTTACAATATGCGTTATTTCCAGGACAAATGACTGCAGTAGTCATGAGTATTTATCGGCTCCAGCACCGACCGGCTTGATAGAAACATGACACCCAGATGGACATGCTATTTTTTTGCCCCTTTTGCAGCCCGATGCATGACGCACCGCCACAAATTCTGTCCCTGTCTGTCCGAGCAGCGCTCTAAAATCATTCTAAATGAGTCCACACTGAGTTCGAAAGAGAGACTGAATGAATAACAGATAAGTTATCGCTGTAGTGTTTTTACTAACTCTGCTGGTTGCTTATCCCACATTTTAAAAAGCTGCATATATGTGCTAATTTTGGTAGAAAAGGGGTGTAAGAGAAGAAAAGTTTTATTATGGATCCAAGTACCTCTCTTGACGAGTCCCGCCCTACTATGCTGTGATAGGCTAACACTAACCCTAATCACGACCTCTTTGCCCTAACCGCTTCTGACCTCTGTTTAAGAGTTGCCTTACATGTAACACGTTACAGTTATAACACACTTTTTCTCCTGCCACGTAAATGTCATCATGATGTCATCATGTCGACATGTGGCCAGTACAGTAGTAAACATCACTGCCAAATATCAACAGGACTCATCCACTCTGCGGGTAATGGCACCTGGAAAACAAGTCTTAGCACGTAGTATTTTTTGAATATCAATTTGTGTTTGTATGTTGTGGTGCTAAAATCCATGCTGTTGTATTCATATAACTTTATGTCTAACTTTATGTCTGTTTTTGTCAATTAAACCTTATTAAGCTTATTGAATGATGTGGTGCTACATTTTGAATCTCCAGGGGTCAGTGCGACGTTACACACAGGCCTCCTCCAAAAAGCGTGCACTGTGTGTTCAGTTTAGATTTGGGTTGTATAGTATTTTTACAACTTCTTTACAACAGAAGTTATTTACAACAATCAAACTTGCAAGCTAGGTAGGTGTAAGTAGTGTACTTGTCAACAAGGAAGGACACAAATGCGCCAACTTGTACAAAAATAGGTTTTAATATCTAACTGTTTTCTACATTCTCTGATCACGTTTGGTATGAAATCAATATAAAAACAGCTGTTTGACTGAAACATGGTTGATTACAACTGTAACTCACACTGTTACAATTAAGACTCACCTGCACTTCATTTGTAACATGGCCAGCGTCCACTTTCAGTTTTATTCCACACAACTTGTTTTCTCTAGTGAGAGACTTTAAGTGCTTTATTATAGCAAACGCATGGAGGTTGTTTGCCTGAAAATATTGCATAGGCTAACCCTAACCCTCTGAGTAGAAGAGTGAAAAATGTTCAATTATGGTGACTCACTCCTACGCGTTGACCTGAGGAGTACCAGCCAATCACAGTGAGATCACACTGCTTTTCCAAGAAACGTCGAGGGGGCCGTAATAACCCGGCAAACACACTGATAGAGAATTTCAGCCCTCAATAAACCACCTTTGTTTGCATTTCCGCTGGAATGCTTTTAAGAAAATACTAAATTCAGCAATGAGGGTGTTGATCTACCACTCATGGTGTAATTATAGCTTTGGCCACATGCCTTCTTCATAAAAACATTTTATCTGAATACATTTTATCAGCACAGAATGCTTCATTACATAAACGGATTGAAGAAGAAAAAAAATTTGCTTCTAACATACTTGCTCCCTTTGTTAGTGCAACACTGTGTGGATTAATTCCATCTAGGCATGCTCAACATGTATTCATAGCCACTGAAAGCAGTAGCTGTTTACATCTAAAATCCTGCCAGCAACATAAAAACACACCCACCCTTACTTTTCTGCTCCTGCACCAGCAGCCACTGGCATTATGTCTGACACCACTGTGATTTGCCAAATTCGTTTGTTCTAATGAGTTTGTTGGAGAAGTGCTCGGGAAACATATGTCTCAATCAGGGTGCGCATGCATAGCAAAGAGACTGTAGCATAATGCAGAGTATTTCAGAGCACTTATATTACAATGTCAGATGAGAAGAGGTGTTTTTTTTTTGTTTGTTTTTTTCAGTATTGTGAATTACAAGCAACGCATTCCACTCCAACTAACCAAACGTGTTTGCTTGGACGTTCCCACACACCAGGGAAGCAAGCTTGGCAGTCTATGATGAAAATAACCGAGTGTCTACCACTCAAGAAGTTAGATAACACCTCCCAAAAAAAAAAAAAAAAAAAACGGATTTCTGTTTGATAGTCTCATGGTATGAATATGAGAAGGAAATATGTTAACACTGCTCCACACAAGTCAAATTGAGGAGGATAATACATCTATGAGGATGAAACGTAACAAGAAACGTTGCATTATTGAACAACTTGCTTTGCAGTCACATTTTGATTTTGATGTTTGTCTTAGCTTGCTGGCATATTAAACATTTCCCCACAGACTTCTAAGGGGGGGATTTGGAGCGTTTTTATGTACAATGAGATTATTCCAAACAAGTGACAAAATGACAAACATCTCAATTTGCACTTTTACTATCAGATAAACAGTGTCACATGTTCAGCAGTAAGCATGCGAATCTCATGTGTGGCACGATATTCTAATGCTGATATTATCATAGTTAATACCCAGTGTCATTGACACTATACTGTACATCCTTGCAGGATTGCCATTAACACTCTCGCTTAATATGCCCTCAGGAATTACAAATCCTACGCCCTGAAAGACAGGCGGTTTCCATATGCCTACAATAAATGCAATAATATATTAGATTGACTTTGAGGGGACTTATAATGGTTTTTGTATTTTGTGTCTTTTATACAGGGTCCAATAACGGATGTTCAAATTAAACATGGTCAAACATAAAAGTAATCCCTGTAGGCAAAAACCTCAGGTTTCTTACTGTTTTTAACACACCGTCTTCAACTGTTTTTTCTACTCTGGCTACAGTATGATGTCGTATTTTATGGGATTTCTTTATATGGTCTTCGGCTTTTGGCATGCTACTGCAAGTGTTTACAATACATAGCCTACAGTGCTGCATGAAGCTACATGTTAACCTCAAGGAAACGTATCATCTTGGTTGCCAGTGTTGTAAATTTTTCCCTGATTTTGGATGATATGGATATTTACTGCCAGAAAATGTCTGGTTGTGTGTAGAGGCTTTTATTGGTGATTTTTCATGATAAAAAGTACCACTATTCTCTGTTAGTCATTTTCTGGCTGCAAGTACACAGCTCACACACATGACGCTACATGCTAACATCAGGGAATCATGTAATCTTGGTTGCTGATGTTTGAAAATTCTCCCTGATTTCGGATTGTATTCCTGCTGTAACATGACCGGTTCCATTTAGAAGAATTCTTTAGTGATTTTTTTAGGATAGAAAGTACCACTATTCTCTGTTACAGTATAGTGTTTGGCTGCAAGTACATTTCTCCCTAATTTTGTATTAGATCACTGCTGGAACACGGTTGTGTTAAGAAGCTTTTATTGGAGATTTTTCATGGTAGAAAGTGGCGCTAGTTTCTGTTAGTTTTTTTGGCTGCAAGTACACTGCTGCATGTAGCTACATGCTAACATCAGGGGAAAATGTAACCTTGGTTGCCAATGTTGTGAATTTCTCCCTGATTTTTAATCATATTCCTGTCGGAAAATATATAGTTGTGTTTAGAGGCATTTATCAGTGATTTTTCATGATAAAAAGTGCCACCATTCTCTGTTACAGTCACTTCCCGACCGCAGGTACATGTAACTGCAGGCTTACATCAGGAGAAATTGTAATCTTGGTTGCTGATGTTTGACCATTCTCCTGATTTTGGATCATATCCTGCTGTAACATGACTATTTCCAATTAGAGGCATTCTTTAGTTAATTCTTATGATAGTACGTACCATTATTCTCTGTTCTATTTTTTTTTTTGGCTGCAAGTACACTGCTACATTTAGGTACATGCTAACATCAGGGAAAAATGTAACCTTAGTTGCCAATGCTATGAATTTCTCTCTGATTTTGGATCATATCCCTGCAGCAAAATGTCCAGTTGTGTTTAGAGACTTTTATTAGTGATTTTTTTCGTCGATCATAAAAATAAAAAGTGCCACTACTCTCTGTTACAGTCATTTCCTGGCTGCGAGTACACAACTAACCTACATGTAGCTACATGCTAACATCAGGGACACATGTAATCTTGGTTGCTGATGTTTTAAAATTCTCCCTGATTTCAGATCATACTTCTGCTGGAACACATGTGGTTGTGTTCAAAGCTTTTATTGGAGATTTTTCATGGTGGAAAGTGCCACTATTGTCTGTTACAGTCATTTCCTGGCTGCAGTGATGGTGGAGAGATAAAGGCGACCTGGAAATGCTGACCGATCAAAGCAAACCGGGCTTTTTCGGGAGGGGGGCTTAAAGAGACAGATGCAATACATGTGTTCCAGTATAGACAGTATGATGAACATAAGTGACCTTAAAGCATGTAAACATATTCTAATAGAAACCTTGAATACAAGTATGAACTCTAAAAAAGAGCGTAATAGGTCCTCTTTAAGTCACTTGAAAGAACATGAGAAATGTTTATTCATCTCATTATTTATTGTAATACTTAGGGGGGTGGAAAAGGCATCATAACAACAGCCAAATAAATTAAGTCACAATTACTGATCAGTCATTTGCAGCTGATCCAGTGAGTGTGAAATTGATAGAGTGAGTAAAATATGAAGGGATATGAAATGTGGCAAGTCTCTCATCATGATGGAGAAAGAAGCCTGTGGCCAGTTAGAGGGCTGTCTGTCGAACTGAATGTCATCTTGCTAATTTATTCAAGGCATTACTGATTCATTGCATTTGCATACGTTTGTTGCATGTCTTGTTTTAACCTCGTTTGCACTGATGTTGTAACCTCACAGGCCATCTGGGTTGTTACAAGACCCTGTGCACAAAACAATGTGCCTAGGAGGTACGGATGAATAACATCTAAGCTATAGCAAACAACAAAAGACAGGAGAGATTTTTAAAGGATAAGGATGGTGATATTCCACAATTTTCTGATTGCCAACAAATCTCAGGCAGAGACCAAAACCAACAGTGAGTTAGTCCATGTCTCAATACTTACTGACTTTACTACTATGTCTGTGGCACTCAGCCCAAAGCCATTCGGTACTAGGGGTGTAACGATACATCGATCCATATCGATACATCGATTCATTGATTAACAATCCGATTACATCGATGCAAAATGAAAACATCGATCCATATCATCATCTTAAAGATACACCTTTATTTTGAAATTCACTTAAACATGAGAAATGTGAGTTCACTTTAGTGAACAGGTCTATTTTTTATTATTTTTTGTTACAGAAGAATACTGTTTTTCATTTAAATGCCTGATACCTGGAAGAGCTCAGAAATAAAATGGTCAAATCATATTCTAGTTGTTTTTGTGAGCTGATGTAAATAATTGTGTTAGATGGGCATTTGATATCACGTCATATGGATCGCAGGCTCCTGAACTGAATCGAATCGAAATCATATCGTGACAGACTTTGTGATATTGGCAAACACCGTATCGTCATCCAAACAAATAGATATAATATCGTATCATGATGAAGCTGGTGATTTACACCCCTATTCGGTACTATTGAACACGTAAATCTTTAAACGTGTCACAAATGCATAGTTTCACTTTGTCACAAAGGCTCAATACTATCCTTAAACAACTGGGAGCTGTAGTTCATCAAACAGGAGTCAGTAGTGTATTTGTGGGGGACTATTTTTGGTTGCAGATTAATACACACTTTGTGCACTATTAAGTATGTAGACCTGACTCAAAGTAAACTACCCATGTTAGAAATAATGAAAGATATGTCCAGGGCAACGCTGTGGGCCATATATATTTATCAAATCATTGTTTGGTCTTTTAAAAAATAATTAGACACTTAATTGATTTGTTGGTATCTATTAATTAATTGGCATCTATTTTCCTAATTGCTGACTCATTTGTATAATTTTTCAAGCAAATATGTCAAACACTCTCTGGTTCCAGCCTCTCAAAATTGAGGATTTCCTGTTTTTCTTTGTCATGTGTGACAGTAAATGGAATATGTTGGGGTTATAGACAGTTGGTCTGATATAAGATGCAATCTGAATGCATTACCTTGGGCTCTATAATGGTCATTTTTTATTATATGTAATAAATGTAGTGATTCATGGGAAAATTCCCATTAATTGCTGATGGAAATAAATATTAATAACAGCTCTAAAACAAAACGTAAGATCAGACGCAGCATTAAAACCTAAAGGCCCAGACACACCAAACCGACATTAAAGTACTAGTGGTGACAAAGGCGGACTGTTTTGTTGCTTTATCTCAACCAAAAAGTTGCCTTTTAACACCGTAAAGGCTATAGCCGATGACCAACTAGCATGTACATTTCACGCCTGTGTGAGGGGAAATATCTCTCCATGACAGCAGGCGGTGGTCGTCTGTATTCATCATTCAAAATGGGAAACTGTCAGGATGGATTTAAAACCCAAGGCAGCACATTAACCACACAACCAAACATTGAAAATAAAAATTAATATTTAACATATGCTAATGAACAATAACACAAACAATTATGAACCATTTCTGCCAAAGAGCTCAGTGGCTAAAAACTAATAGTCTTACCTTACTCTCTTGACTTTACTTGTTTGTTTTCAAGCCAGGGTAGAAAAGCTAGGAAACTTTACAGTCACAAACTCGAGACCGAGGGCTTTCAAAGGATATATGGCTTTCTATATATGTATTGACAACAAGGGAGGTTTCTGAGCAATTTCCAAAACAGAAGTGCTCGTCATCTAAATGTCAAACACAGCATGGATTTTTCTAGGGTGCCCTTCAAGGTCTTGGTGTTGTAACGTGGTAATTTGATATAATATAATAATATAATTTGATATTTGACAATTTTTACCAAGTCTCAAGTGGTCAAACACTCTAAACTTTCAAGGTTTGCATAGTCGCCTCACCAAAACACAATGTTTATTACAGAGTTCTGACTAGAAAAGCTTGACGCACCGTGCTGAGCTCTCTTCAGGTCCAAGCTTTCATATGATGATGCATACCACTTCTATGTGACATATACTGCTGACCTGCTATCTCCTCTTAAAGATCCCCTGCCCCCCCAAAGAAGACGAAAATAGATCTGTGTTGGGTGTATAAGGGTTAAGTGGAGCTATTGTAAATTTAGAAAATGCGGCCCAGTATGATGAATAGAGTGCATGTTTTTGTGCCATGACAGATTTACACAGTATTACTAAAATATAGTAATAATCAATTCAATAAAATACAACTGCATCATTTTTATAAGACAACAGCACAACGTCTGCTGTGGTTCAAAATCTGTGTGCAGCTCCATGTCTGACGTTGGGGAGGTGGAGGATTTAAAATCTTACACAGGGGCCCGCCATACAGAGCGGCCACCACTGCTGCTGTCTCATTCTGACATGCAAAGTCTCTGCTCCACCTGAAAAAAAAGAGTCAATTCCCCTCCCCCACCTTGGCCTCAGTATGCAGAGTGCTGGTGTTAGGGAAATAAATCTAGCAGGCTGTTGGGTGCTGCTGACTTATCAGCCAAACTCTATTCTTTTAACAGGGACAGAAATGATGGGCCTTTCGTTGACTGGACGAGTCTCGGAACAGCAGAAATAGTGTATTTTCTTGAACATTTTTCATTCTCTTGGGATGGTGTTATCCAACATTTCTTTTTTTTTAGTACTGTCACTGGCTTGCTTGCTGCAGCCAATTTTAAACCATGCCTGTAACTAGGGTAAGTTCAGGCTGTTTACACTACAGGCCTTACTGCCACTGACACATTTATAATAATGCTCGGTGTATTGTCACCTTTACTGGTTATGGTATAATCACAACTGGCATTTACTCAGTTTACAGCTGAGATATATATTTTATTTGCCTGGTCTTTATCATCTGGTTTGGTTGGGACAGTTTTTATAGCAGTGATGCTTTGAAACAAGAGATTTTTAACACTAGTCATGTGTAGCGAGTGTTTTAAACCAAGGTGTGTTGGCAGTGCAGTCTCTCTTTGCTCTGGTCTCCTCTGCATGTGAAAAGAATTACAGGCCACTGCTGCAGTGCACTGTAGTCTAGGTCACAGAGAAAAAGGTATGATGGAAACTACGTTTTGCTGTTGTTTATTTCTATATCTACATCCAGTGTAGGATATTACTGTACTTAGTGGGGTGCCCAAAGAGGAGCGGAGAAATGATTATTTCAGCTCCGAACGTCACCACATTCAAATAATTTCTGTGCCTTCAATCTGATCATTCAAAGCACAACTGACTGCAGCCGCAGTATTTCATTTTCAAGGTAATGAAAGTAACACAAGCATCCTGGCAAAATGACTGAAGTACAACTGTCAGGAGCCACAGTATTTCATTTTTAGTGGATTCAAGGTAAGGGTAACATCAGCCTGATTGCACGGGAGATGCATTCTGTGACGTCTTGTTGAAAAACGGCCGCAGACATGAAATGAAAAAAAAAAAGAGAAACGCATAAGCAAGGTCATACTAGTGGGTTATGCTGAAGTGTTTTTTTCTCATCTGTATGGAGATAAAGTGCTTCATGAATGGATGGCTGCCAAGGGTGACAGTGAAAGGTGGAAAGAGAGTCTGAGCTATAGGGTGCAGGTTGCTATGACGACTGCAGGGACACTCCAGATTTAATAAAGCTGACCAAAAGTGTTAACTCAGTTGTTCTCACTTCGTCGCGGAGCCTGCTTAGATTCTACACTACTTTGTTTTAAGCAATCCAAGTTCAATATAACGTTGTTACAGAGCAATGTAATTGGATTTTCTGAATGCTTTCACATAAAAGCTCCATTGGTTGCTTTAATTTTAAAGCTGCATTAATCGATTTTTGGACACTAGGGGGCACAAAAACATGAAAACAAGCTTTTGCATTGACTCAGCCCCACAGCAAATACTATATGCAGGCAATAAAATTCTAAACAATGTGCCTAAAGAGGCTAAAAAAACAGCTTTGCAGAACTGCAGGGTTCGTTGACACTATTCTGTGATTTCGGTGGTCTGAGCAGCAGCTTTCATTTTACACAGTCATTTCATTTAAAGTTATTATAAAGAAAATATATTGATTAAGCATTAAGGTGACATAAGGGTTTATGCTCAGAAAGTTCAAAGCCCAATAAAGGTATATGGATCAGAAATAAAGTTTATATAAAGAATACATTAATCCATCTTTCCACTTATGCTGTGCAGGATCACAGTGGGTCCACCCAGCTCACTATATACTGAAAATATTCCTGCTATTTTATCACCAAAATTGTTACTATTGTTCAGCTGAATGTGGGGTAAGAAATGTCTATAACTAGCCAGACAGCTTTGTTTGACCAACATGAGAGAGCAGCATGTAATCCAGGTCTGTTAATAGTGGGGGAAAAAAAGTGGCACAGTTGACCCTCTGACCTGAGCTTAACCTCCACCATCCCCTCAGGGCAGCAGCGCTTCCAGATGGCACAATCGTATTATTGAAAATCATCACAATTTTAGATGACCAGGCTCATTTTCTCCCGTCTGTGATGGAACGAGATTAAATTAAAAGAAAGGCAAAATTGAGAGCAATCAAACTGCCATCTGGAATTATGGTCAGACAGACAATCGCTGCGAGAACAAAAACCTATAGACACATTTTAATTTGCTATCAGGCAATATGCTGTGCCATTATGTCTGAAAGCGGTGCAAAAGACATTAGTTTTAATCAATCTCTTGTTTCTGATGAGGAATGTAATATTATTATCAGCCATCCAGCTACTTCGTCCCATGATTGCAGTGTTGGCTATTGAAAGGTGACGGCCCTGTTTTGTTTGCTTTTGTTTATTAAATGGCTTTGAAACTGCGATGACACATACTTCAAACTTTGGAGAAGAGTGAGAAAATCCAAGCAGTGACTGGGCAACTTGGCAGTAGTTTTATAGTACTGTGAATGACTTCTTGTCTGACGTAAGGAAGGTTTAAAGGCGTCAAGCTGCTGCGTAAGAAGTTCTAGAGGGATTTAAATAGAAGGTGTGACGAACTAAGAAACAATGCGGATTCATTGGCTTTAAATCATGACAAGGGTAAGAGGAGGTGAAATTAAGACAGTAAATTCTGGAGAGGGGAGTTATGTTAAATCATAATAATGTTTATAAGCACAAAATATTCAATTTGTTGCCCTTATACCAAAAAAGATGATGGGCCTCTTTCACTAATATGTTTGTAGAATGTTTACTAATGTTGCAATCAGCATACTTCCACACACATGCACAAATTCGTTTGCTGAGAAGTGTATCATGGAGAAAGCGGTGAAGTTGTTTCTACGCGCACATTTTAAGGCCCTGACACAGTGTTGGGCCGTCAGTGAGTGTCTGTGAAAGTCTTGGCAGTCAGAAACAGCTGATAAACCGCTCGTCACTCTCTTCAGACGTGTTATGTCCATCTCTGAAGATGCGCTCTCTACTGAAGGCACTAACTGTAATATCTTCCAGCAAGGTTAGATATGTCATCTCCTCCTGCTTGGATGTAGATCAGAATCTTTTATATACTCTAGATGCTTGTTAATAATGATATTAATAATAATTTCCTGGCACTTAAAGTTGGTGGGAGTAGCCATCATTACAGGCAGATTCAATAAAAGTAATACAAATCTAAATTGTTAGATTTTAATATGGACATATACTCCACTGTAAGCTAGGACTGTGACACTCAGTTTTTATAGTTGAATATTTAATTATAACAATAATTGTAGAGGATAAAAAAGCATCAGATAAGTGCATGCATTAGTAAATTAACAGTTTCAAATGTTGTCTATTAAGGCCTTTTTTAATGAATGCGGTGCATTTAGTTAAAAGGTGCGAGTGCATTTTCTAAGACAGCTGGGCCGTCATCGTTTGTGCACATGCATGGTCTGAGTATGAACAAATTCAGGTAGAAAAATGTTCCCAGATTTGTGCATAAAATGAATGTACGCATGGTTTAAGCACAGTGTGCAGTGTTTGTGAACGAGGCCCAGTATTTCTACTAAGCCATTTACATCGCTAATAAAAATGAATATTCCACTAATATTCTACGATTAACCTGTTCTTATCTGTTCTAACATGTCATTCATCACATTGAAATATGGACCGGCTGTCGCTTTTGCCAGGATTTTTTCTGAGTATTCCACCAGTGGCGGACTTGTTGGACCGTGCAAACACAGCCTCCACCTTTTATTCCTTCAACCAGTAAATGTCAGCATTATAATATTCAGAATCTATTTATATAAAAGTCTTTTGTAATAAAAGTAGGTGTGTTTCTCCTTCTGACCACAAATGTGTCTATCCCAGGCCAGCCATTAAACTGTTAGGGTTAGGGGGTACCGTAAATAGGCAAGAGGCCATGTGTTGCAAACTGCGGTAAAACCCCCAATTGAGACATATATTCTGAATGCGCTGCATTTATATCTAAAGAATGCTATTAAAGCCCAGATAACACCTGCATACCCCCATAACGGTGGACTTCAAATACAACTCTGAGTCCTGCCACATCCAGAAATGCTTGGACGACACTGCTATTGTGGCGTGTATCAGGAATGGGCAGGAGTCTGAATATAGGGACCTGATAAAAGCCTTCAGTGACTGGAGTCACAAGAACTGTCTCCTCCTGAACACCTCAAAGACCAAGGAAATGATCATAGATTTCTGCAGGTCCAAGCCCCCTCTTCAGCCAGGGAATACCTGTGGGGTGGACATCGAGGTGGTGCCAAGCTATAAGTATCTAGGTGTACACATGGATAATAAGTTGGACTGGTCCCTAAACACAGACGCTCTCTACAAAAAGGGACAGAGCCGCCTCTTTTTCTTGAGGAAGCTCAGATCTCTCGACATCTGTAGTAAGATGCTGCAGATGTTTTATCAGTCTGTGGTCGCAAGTGTGCTGTTTTATGCTGCAGTCTGCTGGGGAAGAAGCATCAGACACAAAGATGCAAGGCGGCTGGACAAACTAGTCAAAAGAGCTGGCTCTATGATTGGAGTCAGGTTGGACGCACTAGAGGAGGTGGTGGAGAGATGCACTCTGAAGATGTTCGAGGCCATCATGAACAACCCAGATCATCCACTCCACAACACCTTGATGGACCAAAAAAAAACTGTGGTGGACGGCTCCTCTCTCTTCGATGCAGGACAGAGAGATACAGAAGATCCTATATACCAACAGCCATCGGGATTTATAATTCTTTGACATATAATAGATGAGCTGACAGATAATTGAATTTCCCCTTGGGGATGAATAAAGTTATTCTTATTCTTATAACTTAATTTGAAAATGCTTTATTCAGAACAAAGCTTGATGTGGAGTATCCAAACAGAATATGCTGCTTACACAACCCATACCTAATTTGGAATATTTTCATAATCAGAATTGCATTGGAATATTAGCGTGCATGTAAATGTACCCTATGTTAAGTAAGTACAGTTGGTGTGTACCTGACTGCAGCTGTTTCTCTGGGAACTGCACTTGTGTTACCTCTTGTGTTAAACAGTGTCACATTATGAGCGCTCTGAGTACCTGTATGTTATTTCATGCGCTTTAATTTCAGGGAAGTAGAGGAAGGTTGCTATCTTGTGCCAATACTGGGAAGAGGAAGAGCGAGGGGGTAAAGAGACACCTTTCAAGTGATAATTCAATTGCAATTCACGTATTACCGTATGCTGCCTCCATTATGATAATTGCATGGGCTAAATAATCTGCAGGGACCTCCATGTTCAAATGCACTCTGCCAAGGCTCTGTCTGGTCTCTGCAAAGGGATTAAGACAGGATGCCCTGGGTGGCAGACTGACTGAATGCGAGGGCGCTCTTAGTATTCGTGTCACTTGTCTAGCCCACCAATCTGCTCCCATGACTGCTTTCCTGAAAAGAGATCTGCAAGATCGCCCAATCGTAGGTGGAAGGGCATCGTGACAGAGTCAAGGCTGATTGGACTAAATGAAAACATGGCAGCGTAAAGTATGTAAGCATGACTCAGGCAGCGGGGACAATCTTGGTAATTGGCTACACAGACAGAAACTAATGCTCACTGCAAAGGATTTTGGTTTCGATGATCAGAAAACTGTGGAAACACATGCAGTGCAGAGAAGCAGGTGGCAGCCTGGGTTTAGGTAGGTGAGTACACACAGCCGGCAGCAGTGGCAGAATAATGAGCTGCACAGACCCCATAAGCTGCCTTCTTACAGTAGTTAAACAGATCACTGCTTTAGCAGAGGATTTGTGTAGTTGGTGACGTTAGTGAACCTGCAGCTGAGGACCAACTTTGATGCAAGCCAAAGAATTCTGAATGAACTTGTGACACTTATTTTATTTGAAAGATTAATTATTTAATATTTAATTAAAAAGGTTTCACATCACAGTGATGCCCTTGTTTTATTTTAAGCTTCGTTGTCGGCTCCTTCCAAATGTGTTAACAACATAATGAATGCAATTTCTTTCAGGTTCAGGAGCTGCAGAAAGTGGGATGGGGAGTTTTTTTGTTTTTTTTTTAAATGTGTTAACACGTAAATTTAAAATGTTCATGGCCGGGGATAAAAACTATTTTAGTTTGCAATTTGTAGGAACCATTTAGATTCCTCCCTTCCTGTGGCCTATCACTGGTGCAGTGGAAATACCTCCAAAAGGCCAAAATACTGTCAGTCATTGTTAGTGCTGAGAAAGACAACAGTGTTGCATTAAAAATGACACAATAGCAATGTAGCTTCAATGGCCATCTTGGCAGGTTGCCGCTCCCTGCAAAATGCAGAGTGCTCGAAGGGATTAGTTCACTGGAGTGTCCCCTGTTCAGTCACAGCTATTTGCCAATGAATTCCGGCCATTCTAGTTTGCAAATTGACTGAATAGGAGAAGTTGGAGGCAGTTCTCTCTGGAGCTTTTGTGTTCACATTGGGGTGACAGGATACTGACAACAGATGGCACCATACGTGGTGCAGTCTTTTGTTCTTTTGTTTAAGATTGCTGCCCACCAATGTGCCACCATCTCTCATTGGGAATTCTTTCTCTGGATTCTGCCCTATAGCTATCAGCATGTGAGAAGTCACTCACACGTCTCTAATTTGTGCAATGCTGAGACTATGAATGCAGTGGCATATCCCTATACTGACACACCGTTGGAATGTAGATTGGTGTCGAGACAGTTTCACAAAATATCACACAGTTTCTGAAACACAGATTAAATGTGTGAACCTGAATAATATTTAGGCTACATTAATGATGTGTAATTATAGTAACATGATTGTGTTTGTCTTGTAAAAAGGTAGGTGATAGCAAAACAGCTTCAGATTGGTGTAACATTAAGGTGCTGCATTATTGTGGATTCTAAAAAATTCTGTTCTACCCAGAGCTACACTTGGTACCAAGACGGGGCTTTATTTCAGTCTTTAAGGTCGACAGAGTAAAAACAGAAGTATGCACTCACACACCCACAAGCATCAAATCAATACATCCAAACAGGTATGCTGTAGCAGGTCCAAAAAGATGAAGGCTGAAGCCACTGAATTTTATGCCTACTTTTCTCCCAATCTAAAATGGGGGAGAAAATAAAAACGGGTGAAAGCAAATGTCAATTTTAAGCCATGCTTGCCATATGCCTCTCCTGAAACAGCCCAGACATCAGAAAAAAATGTTAGTATAGCAGACATTGCTGCGTTTCCAGACATCGTATTGCTACAAAAAGCAGTTGGATTTACACAGATCACTGCGTTCCCAGCCCTGATAATGCTATAAAAATTGCTTGCTAATTGCTTGCTATTTGCTTGAACATTGCTGTGTTTCCAGCCCAGATAGTGCCATGAAAATCAGTTGTTTTTTTTTGCAGAGACATTGCTCTGTTTCCAGCCACTGTACTGCTATGAAAAGCAGTTCAATTCTGCCACAAAAAGCAGTTGGTTTCTTCTGAGACCACTGTGTTTCCAGCTCTGCTAGTGCCATGAAAAGCAGTTGTTTTTATTGAGACATCACTGTGTTTCCAGCCATAATACTGTCACCAGAAGTGGTTGGTTTTTACTTGAACATTGCTGTTTTTCCGGCCTGGATAGTGCCATGAAACGTGGTTGTCTTTTACAGGGACGTTGCTGCATTTCCAGCCTCAATACTGCCATGAAAAGCAGTTATTTTTTACTGAGACATCACTGTGTTTCCAGCCACAATACTGTCACCAGAAGTGGTTAGTTTTAACTTAAACATCGCTGTGTTTCCAGCCCGGATAGTGCCATGGAAATTGGCTGTTTTTTACAGAGACATCACTGCATTTCCAGCCACCGTATTGCTATGTGATGCAGTTTTTACTTAGACATTGCTGCATTTCCAGCCTCAATACTGCCACGAAAAGTGGTTGGTTTTTACTCAGACCACTTTGCTTCCAGCCCTGATAGTGCCATGAAAAGCAGTTGTTTTTTACTGAGACATCACTGCATTTCTAGCTACGATATTGCCACAAATGGTGGTTTGTGTTTTACAGAGACATCATTGCATTTGCATCCATGATAGACCAACAAAAAGTGGTTGTTGTTTACTGAGACGGCTCTGCATTTCCAGCTGCGCAATTGCAACAAAATCGGTTGTTTTTTACAGACATCACTGTGTTCCCAGCCATGATTGTGCCACATAAACCAGGTATTTTAAGCTAAAATATCATCTCTTCCTAACTGTAATCAAGTTGTTTTTCTGCCTAAACCTAACCACTTGTTAACAACAGCATTTTTAAAACATAAAGTTTAAATGTATCTGCTGCTTAAAGGGATAGTGCACCCAAAAATGGAAATTCAGCCATTATCTACTCACCCATATGCCGAAGGAGGCTCAGGTGAAGTTTTAGAGTCCTGACAACACTTCCGGAGATCCAAGGGGAGAGGGGGTAGCAACACAATGGAGGCTTACAGCGCCCCAGATTCAAACGTCCAAAAACACATAATTGAAACCACAAAATATCTCCATACTGCTCGTCCGTAGTGATCCAAGTGTCCTGAAGCCCCAACATAAAAAGTTGTTTGGAAAAACGTCATTTGAACTCTGTTTTTAGCCTCATTGTAGCCTGGCTAAAAACAGTTTAAATTACGTTTTTCCAACGTTCACATTTTTCTGTCGGGGCTTCAGGATACTTGGATCACTACGGACGAGCAGTATGGAGATGTTTTGTGGTTTCAATTATGTGTTTTTGGATGTTTGAATCTGGGGAAGCCTCCATTAGTGGAGTTGTGTTGCTACCCCCTCTCCTCTGGGATCTCAGCAAGGGATGTGAGGACTCTAAAACTTCACCTGAGCCTCCCTCAGCATATGGGTGAGTAGATAATGGCTGAATTTTCATTTTTGGGTGCACTATCCCTTTAATAACATACAAGTGTAAAGTATCTTTGGTTTGCAGAAATGTAAAATGCTGACATTTTTTCTGGTGATGGGATTTTTTAAACTTTAATGCAGCTGGTTGAAGCATCTTGCTTTGCTTCGCCTGTTGGCTTGTCTGGGTTTTTTACTTGACTCATCCTAATGTCACAGCAAGCAGTGCTGACTTATGATAGCTCAATTTTGGAGAGTAACTTGTCAAAATCACAAAAAACAGAAGTAAGATGCTCCTCCTGACTTGCCTTAGCTGACACGGTTCTCCTGACTGTAAGCATTAATATGTTATGTTGACCAGGACTTCTTTCAAATATTTAAGAAGGGATGTTTCTGTCCTGATCCAACAGTGATGGATGACAGGGGCTGAGGCTTCTAGTTGGGTCAGATCTGTATCTACTCTGAGGCCAGGATCCTGTGCTCATAATCGTGTTTGGTGTCTTAATAAAATGCCCAAGATAAAAGCTGTGAGAAAACTAAGCTTCTGTATAGTTAATGGGCTTTCACTATAGGAATTGGCCTATATTGTTTAAAAAGCACACAGAATCCAATCATCTAGCTTCCATAAAGAGCATACAGTACAGCGTGCACCTGTGAGACTATAAGCAGGCTGTTTACGCATAATTACTTTATGCAAACATCAACAAAACACATTAAATATTACGCTGTAAAAACTAAAATGCTGTGAGAAAAATTAATATGCCATTATGCTTTGTCATTGAGCCTAAGGAGGTAGACTCTTTCATATTGTGCACCTCCAAAGGCACAAATATATTGTTCTTTATTATAGTGAGATATGACAAAAATGGCTCTGATAATTACACACTCGCATACATTCTCCTTATGATCACACTTCATCCTGCAATAGCTACAAACACTGCAGTGTAAGAAATGCACATACCTACAGTACAGTACAGCAGCAGCCTTCCTATCTTGGTCAAGGATTAAATGCAAGCTAAAGCTTTCTGTCCCAAATTGCTTGAATAAAGTGATAACAGCGTGATACTTCTATTGATCCCTGCAGTGCAACTCTCTTTTCACTTCGCTCCCTCCAGGGAGGTCAGAGTGTCGGGTCATCTTCACATGGAGCGCCCCTGGAGCTGGCAGCGAGTCAGTGGGGAATCACTGACTTGCTCAAGGGCAGGACAAAGATGGCGTGTACATTACAAGCTCTTTCCTGTGTGGCTACAATAAGGAGGATGTTAAATCTCTGCTGCTTAGAATATCTTCAAAAGAAATTCCCAACATAAGACACAGAGCTTCTAGAAGGAGAAGATAGATTTTTATTTGAAGTGAATATTAGGAGAGCGCCATTAGGTTGTCCTACTTCGAAGGCAATCTATTCACCTCGTCCTCTATATAGAACAAAAAGAACAATGGGTACTTCTCAACTATTCTTCTTAAAATGTATCCCTGCCATGTGCCATGTGGGGATCTGGTGCCACTAGTGCTAATTAGTATCTCAGAATTGCTACAGTGGATCCTGGGCAGGTCTCCATGTTGCATTTGTGTTGTCATCTAACTGTCAAAATTGTAAGACACTATAAATTTCTTTCATAAAGCAACTAGTCTGTCCCACTGCAACGATTCACTGCTTGGAAATTCAATTCCCTTCGACCAGATTACTATAATTATCTACCTCATGGTGAAGGGTGAGCAGAGGATTAAGGTCTGTTTAAAAATAACCACCATCAAATATATTTGGACTCAATAAATGAAAGCTGTAGAGCAGACATTTTCTCAGTGGTGTGATTCAGATTTTTTTTTCCTCTCCTCTCTCTCTCCTCTTCTCCCTCCTCTTTTCTTTTCTCTCTGTTAATCTGCTTTGATAATTCAGCAGCGAATGCGTGACGCTCGGTGGGAGACCGTCTTAAAGTCAGTCAGAAATCAAAGCAGGGAGAATGCAATTATTCGAGTGGCAGTCAACAATTTTGTAAAAGATGGATGTGCACTGTACAAACAGTCTCTCATCAAGGCTCAGATCTACCGAGAGGATCACAAATCATCGCCATGAGCCGTATTATTGTTCTGCCTGTGCAAGGTCATTTGGAAGGCCCAGGATTTGCTGTATTGTTGCAACACAAACATTATGTGCCTTTTTAACTTTGCATTGTACACTGATGACGATGATCATTACCCCCGCGTTATTATGTTTTATTATCTACCAAACCAGCTGCTGAACACACTAGCTGTGGTTATAGACAAGGGACCGTGTTGGTTTTCTCACTGCTGATGGCTGATTGATTGTGTGTAGCCAGTGTTGACAGCATGCAGTAGGTAGTCCATCTTGCTTTTCTTCATTATTTGTTCATGGTGAGAACTCTCAGCTGGCATGCTAATAAGCTGTTAAGGGCTGGTGTTGTGCCAAAATTTCTTTCCCCCAAAAATGTTTCCCCATCGGTCTGTCCTTGTTTGTCCTTGGTGTTTGTTGTTTCTGATTTTGTGTGATGGTTTTGTTTTCTTTTTGACGTTTCACAAGCACATTATCATGCATGACAGCTTGATTAATGTGTTGTATGCTGTAATGAGTCACAAACTAGAGTGATCTTTGTTCAGTGTACAGTATGACGTTCCTGCCCAGTCATCATGCAGTTCTGTAAATCTTGGATACATTACATGTGTACATTTCATATGTCTCAAGTGATGTAGTTCTGATTACATGTATATAAGTTGGCTTTGTCATCGGGAGTTGCAGGTGATGGTGGATGGTGTGAAACTTGAGAGACACCTGCCAAGCAGCAGACCGCTGTTCAACACCAACAAACAACAAAACTGATTGTGACACTTCCAGCAGCGATTGTGCCATCAAAAGCGTTTTCGTGTAAGGACACATCTGGGCTTTGCCAGTGGCGATTGTGCCACCAAAACTGGTTGTTTTTTAGCCACATGTATGCATCATTTCCAGCGGCAGTTGTGCCACTATAACTGGTTGTTTTCTGGCGAGACATTGGTGGCCATACGGCTGAAATTGTGCGACCAAAACAGGGTATTTGAAGCTAAAATATGATATTTTTGAAACCATAACCAAGTGATTTTTGTGCCTGAACATAATTAAATTAAATAAGCCATTTCCATTCTTTGATATCCAAATAAAGGTCTGAATTTTATTGTTCACTATCAACCTTTAAAAAGATAATTAAGAATTTAATCTACAAAGATGTAAAAAAAAAAAAATCTAATGCAGTTATTGCAGAACACAGTGTACTTTTATGGGGGAAACAGCTTTCACTTCAACTCCTGCAACAGCCTCTTACAGTCTCTAAAATACAACTGTGCAAGACTAAAATTTTGCATGCCTTTGCAATACTGGTGATGAAGATAATGATGGTGATGGTACATGAAATTCACACACCAATCAAAACTCTGTGAATCACGCTGCAGTTTTTAATCAGCTTACATCCAGTGTCTAAACATCATGTTACAGCACGTATGTTTTTTAACACGTTAACCTTTGGCTGTAATCCCAAGTTAACATTACCCTGGGTTATCTTTACACGTTTGACACTGTTAATATTTAATCCTGGTTAGCCTGAGGTGAAGCTGTCCAGCCGCTGTACATGGTGCTGATTACTGTTCCTCTGAGGTAGCCTCCCCCCCCTTTCACATATGGATGTTTGAGTCAAGCGTGACACAAAGCTATTTGTTTGTAAATGTGCACTCTGCGCTGTCAATTATTTACTGTCAATTATTTATGATTTTAGAAAAAACATTTATTTTCTGGCTAAAGCTAATATGAGGCAGCTATTGTGTTTAAATTGCCATTTATATGATGATAAGGTGTGACACATCATGTAAATTCCCTGTTGATTTTATTAATGGATTATGCCATTTCTACATGATACTGCACCATTTAAAGGAGCATCATAAATCCAATAATTCACTGTAATAGTTGAATGATAATAGTAATCACTGAACTAATCTGAAAATCAACACATTTACATTATTTTTGCATAAATACTTGAAACATAACTCAGTTGAAACAAGCTATGAAAACAGCACTGACATACACCGATCAGCCAAAACATTCAAACCACTGACAGGTGAATTGAATAATTATTTTGTTCCAATGCATTATCTGCTGGGAAAGCCTTGGTTCTGGCATTCATGTGGATACCACCTGACATGTTCCACCCACTCAAACACTGTTGCAGACCAAGTACCCCCCCTCATGGCAACAGTACTCCCCAATGGCAGTGACCCCCCAGCAGGATAATGCACCATGCCACACTGCAAACATGGCTCAGGAATGGCCCAAGGAATGTGACAAAGACCTCAAAGTGTCAACCTGGCCTCCAAATTCCCCAGATCCCAATCTGAATGAGCATCTGTGGCACGTGCCATTAACCCACCTCACAACCCACTGGACTAAATGGATCTGCCGCCAACGCACTGGTGCCAGACACCACAGGACACTCCCAGAGATCCTGTGTCCATGCCTCGACAGGTCAGAGCCAAGTCCGATCCAAGGACGCCCCACCTTGGATTAGGGGTACATCTGGGGTACCGGCACATCACAAGAATCCTTGAGCAGATTGGGACCTGGGAAATTTAGAAGCCAGGTCGACACCTTGAGCTCTTTGTCACGCTCCACAGGCCATTTCTAAATAGTATTTGTAGTGTGGCATGGTGCATTATCCTGCTGGGGGGCCACTGCCATTGGGGAGTACTCTTGCCATGATGGGGGGTACTTGGTCTGCAATGGTGTCTGAGTGGGTGGAACATGTCAGGTGGTATCCACATGAATGCCAGAACCAAAGGCTTCCCAGCAGAACAATGCACTGGAACAAAATAATCAAAGTTATTCACTTCACCTGTCAGTGGTTTGAATGTTTTGGCTGAATTTTGGCTTTCAGTTGGCAGTTAAATATACATCCAGCAGATATGGAGCCACCTTAGCATTCATTTGGAGTCGTGTTTCTGGACACCTGAAGAATTCAAGTCCAATATTCACTGCTTTTAGTTTCCACCAACACCTGAGAAAAATATCTGGCTCTTTAGCTGCTAAATGCTTCACTCTGTTTACCAGCCAGTTGCTAACTGTCTGTCTGCCATGTGTTGCTGGGCTGGTAGTGTACAGTGGGGTTTTGGAGCTATTTTGTTGCAAACAGCTGCTGGCTGTGGTTGAAAACATAATTAAAGAGTACAGTTAAATTAACTAAGACAATAAATCTTTTGTTACGTTTGTTACTACGAATGCCCCCGATCAGGGTTCAGTCAGGTGATTTGGGACCACTGGTAAAATGGGACAAATTAGAGTTCACACCTTGGGCTCTTTAAATATAAGCAGCCAAACATGTTTTTGCATTATTACTACAAATGTTCTTTACATGAAACAATCATTATACATTATCTGAGATAACTAGGATGGGCAGAAGATTAAAAAAAATCACTGGTCCGAGAACTTGCATGTGGCCACTTGGCATGTTGATTTTCTCCTCTTGGTAGTCCTGCAGCTAAAACAATAAGAGTATAAAAACTAAAATAGTTGTAGGATCAAACTTGTAAGAACGAGGTAGTCGTGCGCTCGAGGACTGTCTTTATTGTATGAAACTCGTAGGTGCTCTTGAAGAAAAAGGTCAGAACATGGGAGGGGAAACAAACGTCAGGCACTCGTGTGGAGCAGGAACAAAAGCACCTGAATTTAGTTAAAAAGCCTTTATACAAAAAACATGGCTGCTGGCATAAAAACACAGACCGGTTTCGACCCTAAAGTGTTTATCACGGTACAAAAGTGTGAACAAGAATTAAGCAACTTGGCAGAAGATGTTGCCCAATCTGACAGTTGTAGGATGTTGCATTTTAGAAACTGTGTGACTTGTACTCAAAAATATTTTCACATTACACTTTGCCTTTTTATGGGAAAAGGGTTGGAGTGAGTACATTCAGGTAAAATTGGACAAAAAATGAAGCTAGCATTGGATGTTTTCCTAAAGTAAAACCAGCTTTTTTTGGCTACTCGGTGCCATCAAATCCTGATTTACGCTATTCTGTGATCCACCCTGTAGTATCACAGACATTTTTAGTATTTTTGACACTTAAAAAATATTAAAGATTATGCAGTGACTCCATGTCTGCTACAGCAGTCCAGAATTAGCCATCATTGTTACACACACACGCATTTCTGCTTCAGAAAATATGGCACCAGGGAAACAGGCAGCAATAGAACAGAGAAATCATGGCAGGAAATTTGGACGCTCCTTTTAAATGAATAGTTAGGTTACATTAATACTTCAAGGAATTAATAACTAAAATGGTATATTGATTTACATCACAGTCATTTTACCTCAGCAGCTGTCCCATATTACTTGATCATGTCACTGGACTGAGGCAGGGGTATTTGATGTGTTTGAAGGTCCAACGTTTCTAAAGTTTTTTTCATTTGGCAACATATTTTCTTTATGGAAGTAACACTTGAGGTATTCTTCAGAATTTTAGGTGGTAATCTAACAAGAAGTGTCCCAAATTACCTGATTGTCACTGCTGGTGTGGGGGGTAGGGCGCTACAGTAATATATTACTTTTCAGCAGTAACAAAGTCATATAACGTGTTCTTTTATTCACACTGATCCACTTCTGCAGTGCGCCACCAGGAAAAACATCCCCCTGAAGGTTGTTGTGTCTTGTCATGTCATTCCTTCTATGCTACATTATTAAAGGGTGGCAATGATCGGGTGCGTTATCATGTCCAGTGTGTTTCCATTCACATACCTACAACTTATCCTTTTGCTTCCCAAGGCTGCCTGAAAGCAGCAGGGATAAGAGGCTGACCTCTGTTTTATCCTTCTCCCGGTGATCGACAAATGTGGGTGATGTTGATATATGTTGAATGTTTTTTCTTGTTCGCATTCCGTACAACTGCAGAGCAACATCGGCAAATCATCCCATTCTTATGCATAACTGTTTCTCTGGTGCTGCTGTAGCTGAGCGGCACACCGTGAACCGGCATTGCACTCGTTGTAGTGACTTGATCGCACGCCATTTTGTTAGTTGTGCTGAACTCAATGTTTGTTTACTGTGTTTCATATCATAGGCCCACAAATGTTTATCCATATATATAATTATCATACTTTGATCCTCTGCCTGACCCTCCTCACCCTGCTTGTCTCTGCAATTTAATCTCTATCGTTATGCTATTGTTCATGTAAGCAGGGGAAAGTGGTAACCACTGTATGTGAATGCACTACTGAGTCAGACCAGCAGCACTGGATTTAAAATGATCTGTAATAAACTGGAGCTTCTGTGCTTTGATTACCTGCTGTGAAACAACCCGGCCCTCATCCATTTAAAATGCCTTTTCCGTCTGAGGCCATTTTGGTGAAAGTAACACAAAAGCACTGTAATAAGTAACTTATTACTCTACACAGAGAATAATATTGTAAAGTAACTTAATATTTTCAAATGATGCTAACAAGTGATATGTAATTTATTACATTTTAAGAGTAACTGACCCAACGCTGGTCATTACTAGTGTCAAAATATACGTTATAGCAACATTAAATAATTCAAAATACTTGAAAATGTATCAGTTGTAGTTATAATCCATCTACCCATTCCTTTATCACTTGTTGCATTCAGTGTCCTAGGGGGCTTGAAGCCTATCCCATCATGCACTGGGTGACAACCACCCTGGACAGGTCACTAGTCCATCACAGCGCTAACACATATAGACAGACAGACACATTCACACCTACAGGCACTTCAGAGTCTCCACTTCACCTATCCTGCCTGTCTTTACACTGTGGGAGGAAGCTGAAGCACGACTTGATGCAGCCATAGGGGAATAATAAGTAAAGAAAAAAGAAAAAATCCACTTATGTGTCTGGAGTTTACATGTTCTCCCCCAGGATAAAACACACACTTTTCTGCATGCATTACATATATTTCTTCTATATTTCTAGATGTATATTTGTACGTTTTTGTTTTTTTTTTTATCTCAGCTCCATGGAATTTGAAGTTCTGCACACTGAGCACACAGAGTACATTGTCTTTCTCTGTCTCTCCCCTGCATGTCTGCAGCTCCACTGCACCTTAAATCCTCCAGCTTTTTCACTCTCTTTCCTCGAAGCACCTATCTCCTTCTCCCCTCGCTCCCCTGAGAACCACTATCTGTCTCCCTCTATCCCGGAGCCTTTCTCTAACTCCGTCTCATTCTCTACTCTCATCACTAAATAATTCCTTACAGAGGGAAATCTAATCAAATCTGAGTGAGAGTGAGAAAAGCAGAGGTGGGAAGAAATTGTGTGTGTGTGAATCAGACTTGGAGAGGGGGGCTAAAAAAAGACAGAATCAGAAAGCAACATTGGCAGTGTGTGAGGGGGTAGTAGAGTGAGAGAATTGCAAGTGCATTAGCAGTCAGAGCACTTAGCGTGAGGAATCCATTCATTATTCATTAGCTAATTCACCATGTATAGTAATTAAAATCAGGGCCTGCTCCAAAATGGAAAGAGCTATGATAGACTGGTTTTCTGTGTACAATATTTAAGAAGGCTGTTTTTCAGTAGTCGTGTGCCGGGGTTTTATAAATCGTGTTTACCTGTTCAAAGGGTGCAACTTGCTGTCAGGACACTTCAAGTGCACTAAATACATACGGTGACATCTTTCCGACACGAGGATAAACCCAAAATAGACATATGCAAATGTGAAACATGACCTATAAAAAACAAATTAATACATATTTATTATACAGTATACATGCTAAGTAAGATCAAAAATACCAACATTTAATAATCAAAGCAGTAAATTATTTTCATTGCATTTGATTTATAAATGCAGACAGTGTGCATACAAACTTTACAATGCACAAATATATGTCATGCCCCATTTAAATAATCAAACAAGCGTGTTTGATCCTGAAAACGCTACAAGACCAAAATAATGTCATGTCAATTAATAGCAAACTGAAATAGGGCGTGTTGATCATCCCTCTGTTCAGTCTGTGGGGGGAAAAAGAGAGGTGCTTGTTTGAGCTATATTTGAACAACAAAGTTTCTTGTTTTGGCCTTGTTCTGACAGCAGTGGTAAAAGGTTGGAGTCTAAATAATCCTGTGTGTGTGTGTGTGTGTGTGTGTGTGTGTGTGTGTGTGTGTGTGTGTGTGTGTGTGTGTGTGATGTGCCTGTTTATTCCAACCAATAGACTAATTGTCTCTCTGGCAGGTGGTTCAGATCAATGGATATAACCTCCAGCTTCTTTTTTTTTAATTATCTGTTGACTACAGTTAAAAATCTTCCTCTGGGTTTGTGTGTGTGTGTATTTCTTTGTGTGTGCACAAGAGTGTGTGTGTGTGTGAGTCAGATATTATTCAGGCTCCTCATTTATGAAACAAGACTGATGGTGTGTATGAGAATCAATCCAGAGGCCTACCAGAATACAGATGTACTCTGCACATAAAGACACTAAAACCCTGCGAGCCATCTGCACATATGTATGTTCATCTTTAAGTGATTCATCTTTTAAGACAAGAGCAGTGTGCAATTACATCGGTAACAGCCTCTCAAAACCTAATGTAACAATTAATTGGCAACGTCTATTGTTCTCGATTGACAGTTTCTACCACAGAGCAGTGATTCAACATATATCCAGGTCATGAAAACTTTAACATTTGCTGTGCAAGCACTCGGTGTCTCCGAGGTCTTACACACAAAAACTCTTGTTCAGCATAGAAAATGATGCTTCTGCTTTTCTTGGAGCTACAGCTTGTTTGGAATAAACAGAGGAATACCTGGGCGGTTAGCATGAGCAGTGACAGCCACGTGACTACACAAACCTGAGAACAGGAAGCCACCTGCAGACAGTCAGATTACACAGAATGTAAGGGAAAGGAAACATAAATTGCTAAACATGGAAATAACACTCTGTCAGCCAAAAGTGGAGTGAAGATTGGTATTGCCTTCCAAAGATGAAAAGCACTTAAGGATAAAGGGGGACAATGATGAACAAAACAGATTTGTCCCTTTTTTTGGACAAAGAAAGCAATGATCATTTATCACCAAAGCTGCTGCCAAAATAATACAAAAAACAAGAAAAATCTCATCACATTTGGAAACACACAGTGTCTCCTAAACAGCAGTGAGTGACTGCTGTGTCAACAGAAAGCTGTATTTCACAGCCTCTTTTGCCCATTAGGCTTCCATATCCGACAAACTGTACAAACAACTCCTTTTTAGGAACAGGTAACAGCAGTCTGTGCATCGCAGCATCGTGTGGATCTACATCATGGACTGTTTACCATGACACTGATGTCAGGTGTCACATCTTTCCCAACTCTTGAACAGTTTCCAACCTTATCGCCTCCACTCCTCGACCTGAAGTGCTACATAGAAACAGTTTTATTGGCTTCTTCTCGAGGCCTGTGTGTGTGTGTGCGTTTGTTGTGCACATGCACTAAAATGGGCAATTCTGTTCTTGTTGTTGTGGAGCGAAGATCGGACTGTCAGACAGAGCATCTTCATCTTGTGTCTGATGACGTGATAATAGAGAAGGTCAAGACAGAATCAAACAGGAGGATCTCTGCTGGCGAGCTTGTTACAAATCTAACTATCAGAGCCTTTTAGTCCCATGACACAGCATTTCCAATGAGTTGTGGATTAAAAACCCAAGTGTCATTGCTGTTCATTGGTCTTCTGTTGCTCTACATGTTATTCATGTTTCAATATTTTTACCAAGAAAAAAAAGTTGCATATTATGTGGTTTAATAGCCATTTCAATTCAAGCCAACCAGCCAAGTTCTTAATAGTATGTGAGCATGGACAACAACTGCTTTAAAACCTTCAAACAAAGAAAGATTAAATCCAAATAAATTATGCAAATTGACTGACTTGTTTCTCTTTCACCAGCCTTTTGGTCTTGATCTACGCCGTATGTTACCAGCCAGGGGATGGTGGACCCTGTGATACCTGCCAAGCACCTGACAGCAGAGGACCACTGTTCAAGACCCACAAAATAAGGTGTGTTTTAATGAGAGTTTGGGACATGCCCAGCCATGTTTGTAGCAACTATATCGGGTATTTTAAGAATAGTTTGGGACATGTCTAGCTGTGTTTGTCACAGCTATATCGGGTATTTTAAGAACAGTTTGGGACATGTCCAGCTGTGTTTGTCACAACTATATCGGGTATTTTAAGAACAGTTTGGGACATGTCCAGCTGTGTTTGTCACAGCTATATTGGGTATTTTAAGAACAGTTTGGGACATGTCCAGCTGTGTTTGTAGCAACTATATCGGGTATTTTAAGAACAGTTTGGGACATGTCCAGCTGTGTTTGTAGCAACTATATCGGGTATTTTAAGAATAGTTTGGGACATGTCTAGCTGTGTTTGTCACAGCTATATCGGGTATTTTAAGAATAGTTTGGGACATGTCCAGCTGTGTTTGTCACAGCTATAATTGGGTATTTTAAGAACAGTTTGGGACATGTCCAGCTGTGTTTGTCACAACTATATCGGGTATTTTAAGAACAGTTTGGGACATGTCCAGCTGTGTTTGTCAGAACTATATCGGGTATTTTAAGAATAGTTTGGGACATGTCCAGCTGTGTTTGTCACAGCTATATCGGGTATTTTAAGAATGGTTTGGGACATGTCCAGCCGTGTTTGTCACAGCTATATCGGGTATTTTAAGAATAGTTTGGGACATGTCCAGCCGTGTTTGTCACAGCTATATCAGGTATTTTAAGAATAGTTTGGGACATGTCCAGCTGTGTTTCTAGCAACTGTTTTGGGTGTTTTAAGAATAGTTTGGGACATGTCCAGCTGTGTTTCTAGCAACTGTATCGGGTATTTTAAGAATGGTTTGGGACATGTCTAGCTGTGTTTGTAGCAACAAAAGCGGGTATTTTTTAAGAATAGTTTTTGATATTTCCAGACGTGTTTGTAGCAACCATACTGGGTATTTTCTAAGGACAGTTTGGGACATGTCCAGCTGTGTTTGTAGCAATAAAAGCAGCTGTTTCTAAAGAGACTTTTGGCCATTGCAAGCTGTGTTTGTAGCAACCATATCAGGCATTTCTTAAGTATAGTTTGGGACATTTCTAGTCATGCTTGTTATGACAATATCAGGTATTTCTTTAAGAAAAGATTAGCCGTGTCTGTTGCAACCATATCAGATATTTTTTTAAATATAGTTTGGGACATTTCCAGTCATGCTTGTAGTGACTATACCAAGTAGTTCAGGACATTTCTAGCTGTGTTTGTTGCAACTATATCAGGTATTTTTTAAGTATAGTTTGGGCCATTTCTAGTCATGTTTGTAGCGACCAAACTAGTAATTGTAAGCCAAAACATGATGTGTCCTAACCCTAACCAACTGGTTTTTGAGCCTAAGCCTAACCACATGTTAACCACAGTGTTGCCACATCATAAAATTGAAAATATAAATGTAACGTTTCAACATATTTTACATATTAAACAAATGTAACATATCCCTGGTTTGAAGACACGTAGAAATTGTTTTGGACGTTTCCAGTCATGCTTGTAGTGACCATATCAAATATTTTTAAAGAATGGTTTGGGACATTTCAAGCCATACTTGTAGTGACCATACCAGGTATGTTTTAATAAGTAGTTTAGGACATTACAGCTATGTTTGTATCGAACAAACTGATTATTGTAAGCCAAAACATGATGTTTCCTAACCCCTAACCCTAACCAACTGGTTTTTGCACCTAAACCTAACCATATGTTAACCACAGTGTTAAATGCAAAGTTTCAACATACCCAACAAATGCAGCTTACAAATGCAACATATCCATGGTTTGTAGAAACGTACAGTGCCAGCATTTATTCTGTAGATTGATGTCCTAGGATACGGATAATATGCTGGCTTCTTCACCATGTACTACACATGGACCTATAGTTTAATTAATGCACTGATAAACTGATTTATGGAGATTGCTGAGTAGCAGACACGTGTTGAGCCCTTGCTTTGTCTAATTTAAACCATTTTATTTTTTTAAATGTAATGTATGTAACTAGGCCTTTACCAATTGCATATAATGAATGGAATCCTGTGCGGCTGTGAGTAATTTTAAAGCTAGCATCTAGTAGCCATAGCTGGCTCTGCATTTAAGGGCACACAAATATGTTTCTAATCTGTCTCCCCAAAGACTGTCATGAATGATTATTTCCATTATCAGTTGATTATTTATTTATTTATTTATCAATAATTATTTAGTTGATAAAGTGTCTGAAATTTTGAAAAAATGCCATCACAATTTTTCTGTTTTGTCCAACAAACTCCACAAAACTAAAATGTTTATTTTACAATTATGAAACAGGAAAAGCAACAAAATCCTCACATTTAAGTAGCTAGAAGAAGGAAATGTTGGAATGGAAGGCGTTTTTCCTTCAAAAAAAGAATTACTATTTAATTATCAAATTGCAAATCAGTTTCTGTTGACTGACAAATCATTTCAGCTCCTACTGGCACCTCTTAATAAAGAATTACAGCTCTAGACTTGGTAATTAAACCTTTATTTTTACATGGAACATTTCATGTGTACATAGTGTGCACTGGGTTTCTTGCATGTGAAAGCGCTCACTCTGCAAAAGAGGAGGAACAAATTATTTATCGAGCATTTTATATCAAAAGCCAACCATTGTTCCGTTTTGTAGCAGTTCATGTTGCATACTCACAGATGCTTTTACCCTTCATATTCATTTTATTCGGAGTGAATTGTTTCTTCAATTAACATATCCGGTCTTGCGACACGATTTTAAGTGGATGAAAGCGACTGGCGGATGAGTGAATGGAAGATGGAGGGAAAGCGACAGATGTTGGCTGAAGTCACTGTTGCTCCTCTCTCTCTGCCCTGGTGTAAAAGTGGGTGTTCATCCCCTGAATACAGATGGCATTACACAAGCAATCCTCTAAACAGCTGAGACACGCTAACATGCTGCTGTCTGGAATGGCCTGCGTCTATCTCCAGTGCAAAGCCAAACACCTTTGTTAATCTCACAGCCAATGAGCCTCAGTTTAGGAAAGGGTTCAGAAGACATTTCATATTACCTTTTACCTGCACTTAGTTTTCCAGTAAATGCCTTGCATTGGTTTTTCTATCTCCTGTGATGTCAGTGAGAAGAGGGGACAAGCAGTAACTTATGTAGAAAATTGGAGCAACTCTTTGAAGCTGGCTGACAGTAGTCTCCACTGAAGAATCAATGCGTAATGGAAAATATTGCTTGAATGCACAATCATCTTAATAAAATTGAATTTTGGTGTGGCGCCTCTCCTCTGGTCCCCTCCCTCGTGCCTTGGTGGTAGATTGGCCTGAACTTATGACAATTAACCTTGAACACCGTGGGGGAAAGTAAAGGAAGGAGCCCACACGATTTTCAATAATTAAATTATCCCTCCTGTTGCACATCTCGAAGTCCACAGCCACATTCTCTGCCTCCCCATTCACTGATAGATCAGGCCTTTGTTGTGCAAATTCCTATTCAATGTATCTTACCTCACTGTTCAGACGGTGTTGCTCCACAGACAGCTGCACATTGATATGCTGCTGCTTTATCATTAGTACATTTGACATGCTAAGTGAAGTGTTATCCATTGTTTCACAAGGCAAAGGTAACTGTAGGGACAACCTACGTGTTGCTATGATTACGTCTGTGCAACTTGACATTAACAATCAGGTCCTAATTTGTTTAATGCTCATTAGATGTTGATGGAAACATGTGACACCTGTCAAAACACCTGTGACCTGGAAAACACAGACACACACACGTCAGACTATACGTTTGACTTTATGGAATGTATCTTAAATACATGGAATGAAATTTTGAATATATACAGGGTTCCCACAGTCATGGAAAACCAGGAAAAGTTATGGAATCACATTTTTCCAGGCCAGGGAAAGTCGTGGAATAACTTACTACTTATTGAAAGTTTGGAAAAATAATCTAATTTGTTGTATGTAATAAAATTGTTACACTAAACCCTGTATATAGAAATACAGTTTGAATATATAGAATAAAAGTTTGAATATATGGAATGAAATTTTGAATAAATGGAATGAACCTTGAATATGTGGATTGAAATTTTGAATGTATGGAATAAAAGTTTGAATATATAGCATTAAAGTTTGAATATATAGAATGATAGTTTGAATATATATGACATTAAAATTTGAATTTATGGAATAAAACTTGAATATATATGGACTGAAAGAGAAGATACAGGGTGAAAGTTTCAATGTTTAGAATTAAAGTTTGAATATATAGAATGGAAAGTTTGAATATATAGAATGATATTTTGAATATATGAAATTAAAGTTTGAATGTATGGAATAAAACTTGAATATATGGACTGAAAGAGAAGATACAGGGTTAAAGTTTGAATGTATAGAATGAAAGTTTGGATATATAGAATGATATTTTGAATATATGAAATTAAAGTTTGAATGTATGGGATAAAACCTGCATATATATGGACTCAAAGAGAAGATACAGGGTAAAAGTTTGAATGTATAGAATGAAAGTTTGAATATACAGAATGAAAGTTTGAATATATAGAATGATATTTTGAATATGAAATTAAAGTTTGAATGTATGGAATAAAACTTGAATATATATGGACTGAAAGAGAAGATACAGGGTTAAAGTTTGAATGTATAGAATGAAAGTTTGGATATATAGAATGATATTTTGAATATGTATATGAAATTAAAGTTTGAATGAATGGAATAAAACTTGAATATATGGACTGAAAGAGAAGATACAGGGTTAAAGTTTCAATGTATAGAATTAAAGTTTGAATATATACAAAGCATCCACAGTCATGGAAAACCTGGAAAAGTCACAGACTTTCACAGTGACATTTTTCAGGACTTGAAAAGTCATGGAATTATTAAAAATCATTGATAGCTTTGGAAAAGTCATGGAATTTTGTTGTATGTAATAAAGTTGTTACAGTAGTCTTCCGTGGATAACCTTCAACGTTGCGTAACATCGCAGCAAATTTGTTTTCTGATTTAAACGTAATTTAGCTCTAATATGTGTTGATATGGGGCCTTTTTTTAACCATCACGTTCGTTTCTTCGCTTTCTCCCTGCGTTATGACTCTCCCACCATTTATGCCAGCTAGCTGAAATTACCATAATGGGGAAGTAGGGCAAGAAAAAAAATTATTATGGTTCCTTGAAATGTCATGGAAAAGTCCTGAAATTTTGTCCATGAAACTGTGAGGAAACCCTTTATATAGAGATACAGTTTGAATATATGGAATGACAGTCAGAATATATGGGGTTGAACTTGGGAATGTAAAGCCCAGTTCAGACTGATGATTTGTGATGAGATGACACCATTTTAGAATGTTGCAGAGAAAAGTTGCAGTAATGTGAGCTGGCCATCTGAGCTTGACTCAAGCTGGCTGATGGTGTTGCATGCAACTCCACTGGTCAAATTGTCGGTGGTTGGTTTAGGAAGTTAGGCTGGTCACCTGTTTGAACAGCCAACTGGCTTGTAGTGAAGTCTGCTGATCAAGTTAAAATGACCTCAGATAGCGTGTTCGCTTGCTGCAGCAGATGATTCGTCCCCGCGGAGCCCTCTGTTTCTGCACTCATGGTGTGCCAGTGTTGGACAGTGGGTCGCTGCTGCTGCTGGCTGTATGTGCTGATGCCCCCTCCACACATCCATTCTCATTGACTGATTAATTGATGCTGCTTACTGGTGTATTTATTATGAATACAGTCCATCTGATGCTCGTTTTGTTTGTTTTTCACCATGTCATCACTACAACAAATGCAGCTGTAGCCAGTATCTCACTATCACTATCCTCATTCATATTTTAAGAAGCTACAAATTATATTCAGCCACAAAATAAGCCTGAAAAGCTGCAAATCAGAACCGAAGTACAGAGAGTTGTTGCATAGAGATGATACACTGTATCATCTAGTTGCATTGGTGTGAACCGGCAGGTTTTGAGAATGGTGCATTGCAAGTAGTTTCCTGTTTCAACTAGTCTCGTTGCAAATCTTTAGTCTGAACTGGGCTTAACATGAAACTTGAGAATACTGAATGAAATCTGGCGTTATCAAGGTGCTGGCGCCATCATGTGTTTTCCGATAAGGAAATTTTTTGCACCTTTCCTTTGATATTAACATAACTTAATTTAACTTTTAGTTCTTTTGATCAGAATTACACATGTATTGCACACGCCAGCAGGTAGCAGAGTGAGCAGCCTTCGGGACATTACTGCACATCACATAAAGAATACTATTTGTAGTTGATAGTCTGAGCTGGTGGAAGTGTGAGCCTGATGAGCTATACTGACAGTTTGTATGTTTAGCTGAAGGTTTTTTATACCACTTATGCTGTTGTACTATGACTGGCATAATAACTGCAAAAGTGTGAAAGAAAATCAGTTTAGCTTCAGTTCCATGTACATGTTGTATATGTATGAATTAGAATAAAAAAAACTAATTTGCCATTGAGAACAACAGAGTCAGTGCTCAAATCTACAGTAGCTATCCAAAATCAGACAACATATTGCAGTCTGAGTTTTTGCTGCAAGATTTAAGTCTGAAAAACAACTGCTGAGATCGAACCACATATAAGACGGATCACCACAGGAGAGAAAAGACTGGAGCACACTTGAGTCGTGCAAAGAGACTAACTTCAACATCTTTTTATCAAAATGTGTCAAAATAGTCAAAGGCAACGAGCAATGTCAGTACTCAACTCAAGATCCTTTGTGAGGGGGACAAATGACATCACTGTATGGCCACAAGTGGAATTTGAGTTGTTGTAGTTCAACAAGAATAACACAGTAGAGACTCTTCCCCAGAGAAATGATCCAGCTGCTTGGCTCGTGTTAATTTCTGGAGAATCTCCAATATATAAACTTTTCTAAACATCACATCAACATTTTAAGAGGCTACACTTAATACATCAACATGTCAAATTCACGTTTAATCAGCATTCCACGTCCTCTGCTGCTCTCAACTCGTTTTCGAGTTGTAGCTACAGGTTGTGGATTCAGAATCAATAAAAATTGATCAAACCCTGACCTCACTCTTAAAAGTCCCGAACTCTGTGAACCACTATTTTACCGCAGATTTGGAGTGAAGTGAAACTTTAAAAATCTCAGTGCTGAAATTTCACCTTTGATTCATCTTAGAAGGAACCTGCGCCTGTTTTCAAAATTCATACATATTATTCCTGTGGTCTGAGACAGTACAGAAGGATCATTTGCCATGAGCAAGTCTCTCCCAAATCCAAAAGCTAGAGTGGTAAAACTCAAATTTGTGATGCCATCAAGTATCAGTGAATTTGGAAAGATGTTATAGATGACACTGAGGGCACCCAGGGGAATGTTCTGAGCATAGGCTGAATCACTGATGTCTTGCTAACAACCAAAATCACTTCCAGGTAGACAACGGGCAATAGATTTAAATTGCAGATATGTGAAAGTTGTTACTTCATGTTGTCATATTCAGCTGTAACTATAGTGTCTAAAGACATACAATTTAACATCGGTAGTCACATCTATTGGACCTTTCTGCTGTGCTTTTTTTTATGTACTGTGTTGCTTTGCAAACATCTTTAAGACACCAAATCTATTGTTACCCAACAGCGATATTTAACTGCCAATCAGTGTAACTGCTAGATTTGGGTAAATTTAAGTTGTGCAACCCGTTCACATTCTGACATTGTCAAATACCACTGCTTTTTAGCGTCAGACACCTGACACCAAAAGCCACCTTTCGCAGCAGTATGATACACCACCGGGTAGTGTCAGTGGCTGGATGGAACATTTCAAGGTGTTATAATGTGCCGGTTGGCCAAACAGCTCCTGCCGTGGCAGTATGATATGGGGATGGGTGGCGTCAGCTCATAACGCGGCTGGACGGCATTTTTTCACCGCGCTATATGTGGCTGGACAGTGTTGCTGCCGGTAATGAAATAATGCAAGGAGCAGGAAAGTCTGTATAGGGCAGGAGGGAGGGGTGGGTGGATTGCTCCAACAACACTGGTGCTTGCTTCTGTTAGAACCAAATCATGCTGTTTTCTTCTAAACCTAACCAGGTGCTTTTTGTTGCCTAAACCTGATACACCGCTGGGTGGTGATCACTTGGTAACATGGCCGGATGGAACCTTTCACGGTGTTATGATATGGTGCCAGTCGGCCGTACAGCATCTGCCGCAGCAGTATTATATGGGAACAGGCGGCGTCAGCCTATAATGTGGCTAGATGGCACCTGTTGCGGTGGTGTGATATGTGGCTGGACAATGTCAGGTTGAACCACTGCCAGTAATAAAGTAATATAGAAGCAGGAAAGTCTGTGTAGGGCAGGAGGGGGGGGGGGATGGTGGATTGGTCCAACAAACCCTGGACTTTCACCCTGGTATCCTGTGTTTGCTTCCCTTAGAGCAAATCATGATGTTTTTTCTCAACCTAACCATGTGCTTTTGTTGCCTAAACCTCACTGTGCTTTTGTTGACATCCCCGCATTGGTAGCTCTGTTCCATAACATCAACAGCAGACACAGAGGGATACGTAGCGCATAATATTTCTAGTGGCCCATCAGGTAAATGAGGTCTCCAACCTAACCTTGGGTAATATGTTGTTAGTAATGAGATATGAAAGCATCAAACATGCATCTCAGTTTAATGAGATGTATACACTTTTAAATTACATTGTGAAAAAAAGAAAGCATTCACATGCTGCTGCCATATGTTGAATGAATCTTATCAATTACATACCAGTGTCCTTTTATTCAACAGTGCATGAAAGGCTGTGGAAAAGACGTAACCATTTTCTCTTAATATGTCAGCTGTTACTCGCCCCTGTTTGCTCAGCACCATTAAATTATACTAGACATAGCAGTTTTCTACCTGGAAGTTAAAGTAAACAGACATCGTGATTTGGTCAATACATGTACATTTTCTGTTTCACAACTGAGAACACTATGAAAGAACAAAGCTCATTTGGTATAAAAAGGGAAACAAACATTTTGTAGATCCACAAAATCAGGCTCCCATTCATTGTCTATGGAGCAGCTCTAGACTGTATACCCTATGGCATAACAAGTTTGAGACTTCTCTTGTTTCTGGCTTTGAGAGAGAGTAGCTCATGTTCACAAATATTGACTGAACTTTTCCTGGCCACGGAAATAACATATTGGAAATTCAACTTTGGTGGTGTTTCCCTTTCAGTAATTTAGGCCAGTAGCCAGTCAGGAACCAGTGCAACCTGCAGTTCAGAGTTAGTGCCTCGGTTGAGAGAAAAGGCAAGAGTATTTGTAGCATATTGGCTGAAGAGGAAACCTGAACACAGGGACAACATGCAAACAAAAAACAGTAAGGTCAGGGCTCAAGGTTGGATCCCAGGACCTTGAGGTGACAGTGGGGCCTTTTATCCACCACAGACTGATCCAGAACCTGATTCTGGTGGATAATTTCAGAGCTCTAGCATGCTGCAGCTTTGTTTTTTAAATTTGAAAATCATAAGCAGGGTGCAATGAGAGCCCAGTGAGTGGCATGTTCATTCATTCAGGTTGAGAAGTGTGTTCACTTAGTCAGGTGTAGGAAGGTTTCATGTTCATGTCTGAGTGAAGCACAGGGCTGCCAATCATTCAATGAACAACCCACTTGACAAAACACTTGTCTCAAGCTAATGCCTATTGATCACCATGAGCAAGGCAAAATTGTGGGCCATGCTGGCATGGATCCACTCTGAGGAAAACAAACCATTACAGTACAACAACAACACACACAAAAAAGCAGTTGAAGTGGCTGACTCAAAGTCTAAACCCAGCAAACACTCCTATTGGTGCAGCTACTTCCTGTATGCATGTGGGATGATGCATGTGGGAGCATAGGGTCTGTTTTAGGAATGTACCGATTCATCCACCATCGGTTGATATTTGCCTTTCTGACTGCCATCAGGTTTTCAGCAAATAAGATGGCATTCACTGTTTAAATTCCCAACTTTACAGCAGAAACAAACATGTTTGAAGCCTGGTACAAAAAACGATTAGGTCTCTATAGCTAATTTTCCCTTTCATGAAAACTCTACAAGCAGTTAATTTTTTATAACTTACCCATTTACATTGTATTAAGGCTTACAGTTACGTATAATTATGGGCGTGTCACTTTGAGTGACAGGCTGTGTGCTTATAGTATCCTTGGCTTCTCAGTCAGATCCACCCCTCGCTCCTCTGCAACACCAGCCTCTCACCCAAATATGGTCACTTCTGGCTCCAAAAAACCAAGATGGTGAAGTGCTGAACTCGAGGCTTCATATTAAGAATCCACCAACCAATGAGCGATGCCAAGGTAGCTACATCCATTACCTTCACAGTCTATATTTGGGACAAATGAACAAAGTAAACTCAGCATCGGCTTGTAAGGGGATACACCCTGTTGTTTACCCAATGATGCTACATTGTGAACAACAAATTTGTGTTGTCATTGGCAGATGGAGAGCTAGATGACATTAGCTGTTAGCAGCCAGAGGCCAAGACTAACTGCTGATGAAGGTTGCACTGAGTTACATCATGATATATCCAAGCCAAGAGTATATGGCTTAAAATTTAAGGAAAAGTATTCATTTACAAACAGGAAATTAGGTGTAATTATACTTAAAGACTTGTTTGAAGTCTCAGGAAGAGTGTTGACGCTAACAGCTTTCTCCAGTTCAAACCAAATGTGACTGCTGTAGCTGTATGAAGTGGTGGACAAACTGGGGACAAACCTTCTGATATACTGATATTTGACTTTACCTGATTCTTGTGTAATATTCAAGAAAGAAATGTGGATGTTTTTTTGATAAATGATGAAATAAAAAAGCTCTAGGTTGGGCCCATTGCTTTGGCAACCTAATTGCCAGGGACAATGTTGGCATTGTATGCCTCTGTAAACCACAGACAGTCAGCAAAGGTAAATTCGCCCAATGGTTGCCCAGTTCATAATGTGTTCAAATGTAATCTTGTAAAATGTAGTTTTTGTTGAGAAACTTGAATAAATGAAGTTTTTTGAAGGAGAAATTTGTTGTTAATAGGGAAATTATGAAATATTTATTCCAAAAAGGCTTTTGAGGCTGTTATTTAAAAAATGTTTTTTTTCATGTGAATTCATGTTATTTTAAAGGCTGTTTCATAAATGTGTATGATTGAATTTGTGCTCATTCAAAGGCAGTTTAATGAAGGACTGAAGAGCTTTATTTCTTAATAATGAATATTTCTTTGTTTCCCTGACACAAATGGGGAACAGCAAAAACTAAAGAATCAGCTACCAGCCAAATTGTTGGTATCAACCTAGCATTTCATAATCGATACATCCCTCGTCTGTTCAAACATATTTCAGCCACACAGTCATTGATTTGTTTTTGTGACCTTCAGTTTAGGGATCAGCTCCAGAACAGATAAGACCCGCTGTGGTGTTAAACACTCTGATCACCTAATGTGTTATAAGTCCTCACCATTACAGTAATTGTCCAACCTCACTGTAATCAGAAAAAAACAATACCATACATTCCCATTTGGCTAATGTAAATGAGAAGCTTTTCATCAAATGGGATTGTTAATTTTCAACCCTGAGCAGACTGTGTTTATTACGGCTGACATTGACAGGATGCTATAGGTCGTTTTTTTGGGGATACATTGGATGTACATTTTTCTTTCTATTCTGTTGACCTCACGGAATATTTCTTCAGCTGTGATACTATTTGCACTGTGTCTAATATGATTTCACTGTTATTGCTGTCTCTCCACCCATGTCTACGCTTAAAAAAACCATGGCAGGTTTGAAGGTTAACAAGGTTTTCTTTCATCCTACACACTGTTTACACACGCGCGCACACACTTTGTCCTCTCTCACACACACACGCACACACACACAGAGTCAGTTACACATGTACAGGTGTCTCATGGGGCCTCCTTGCAGCGCTGCACTTTCCTCTGGATATGCTCAAACAGAATATACGAGCTGGAGGGCTTGGGAGAGGGCCAGGCTCGTCTCCTCGATTTTGGGTCATAAACGCGGCCTCTGCCCAAGGACTGCAGGGCCTTTTTAAAACAGGGCTCAGCTTGATTGGACACACTTCTGTTGCTCCGTCCCGACTGCTAGCAAGCCAGCTGATCAGAGAGGCAGAACAAAGCCGGTCTCTTACAAGCCGGTCGGCTCTCAACCTCTGGTACAGTAAACAGGATATTTAAAAAAAAAAAAGACTGTCTTTGCTTCACCACTGCCTGCAGATGGTGGAAACTGCTGTAAGGACAGCAGCCCAAATTGTTTACAAAAATTTGTCTGGGATATATTTAGCCTCAGCAGCTCATTTCAACAGGGAACATGGCATCAGGATCAGTGACGGAAGGAAACAACATTTAAATTTGTGCATTGGGCCAGGAAAAGGTGGACGACTTTTAAGTGAAAGTTAGGTTTATGAGTCCCTATATGCATTCTGCATACGGCCTTGCTCACACTGGTGTTTTGAACGTCTAATTTGTTCATGAATAATACAACATGAACCATTTGGCTCATGAATATGAAATAGATGGAACCAGAGGCTCTCCCCATAATCAACAGTCGACACACACAGTCCGTCGTCAGCTCTCTAGCTCTGCAGCAGCATTTCCTCTGATGCATTTAGCCAATCACAGCTGATCATAGCCTTAGCAGAATGTTAGTGTTGGTACAAACTGTCCGTGAATAATGTGTGAATACAGCGTCTTCCGTCGCCAAGGATATTTCATGAGCGTTCTCCCTCTCCTTCTGCCTCGCTTTTTCACCCTCTCTCATTTCCATGCACAGACAAACGGTATTTACATCGCAACAGCCCTAATTCCCTCGAACACCAACTTTCCCTAACATGGAGAAAAAAATATGATTGTAATGTTTTATTTACTGCTGTTGGATAAACAGTGTGCTCACTGTAGAAACAACAGGGAAACATGATGCGGAGCCGTACAGCAAATGCACCAACAATCTCTGCCCATCCGTTTACCCCGCCTTAAGCCGCATGGCTCTGCTCCAACATAGCCATATGCCCCTTAGCCTAGCTGCTCTACACTATATTAAATGACTCATGATACAGAGTCTACATGTCATCACTACCCAAGAATGAGAAAACACGACTGGGGGATACTAGTGGGCAATCAAGTGAGAAGAGGTATGAGTGCATGTCTAGTTCAAGTCATAGTGTGATTTGACATTTCAGTAGCACAACAATAATATTAGGAGCTGCATCACTGTCATTATTAATAGATTTGTTGACCATTTTGGTGATAAATTATTCATTGATATTGTTTTAAAAATATCGGAGAATTGTGATTTGTCAGTTTCCAATCATATATGACAATGCATTAAACCCTCACATTCAAGAAGGTGAAACCAGAGTGATTGGCAATTGTGCTTGAAACAGGACTGAAAATGATTAATTATTTAAAATTTCTGTTGATGACTGAATAATTGTTTTAACACTAATCACTTGTTTTTTTACAATGAAATGACACATGAAATTTTGATTCCAGCTGAAAAAATGTACATGAAATTAATCAAAATTTTGATAATCAGGTAATCTCTGAGTAATGTTTTTTTTTTGTTTGTTTTTTTTTTTACAACCTGGTCTCACTCCCAAATCATCAAATACTGACGCTTGGACAGTGGCCATCAGTGTCAGACACAGACGCACAGAGGCACCCTTTAGCGGTGGTATAAGATGCACCGGGCCTTAGCATTCTGGGCAACAACTGTAGTATAAAGAGTGAGAAAGTCTGCGTAAGGTGGGTAGGTGGGGCAGTGGATGGGTCAAACAAACTTTGGACTTTCACCTGGGAGACCGACTTTTGCGTCCTGGGTGAAACCAAAAGTCAATCAAGTTATTTTAATAATAACGGTCACGGTCACTACCTGGAGCTTGCATAAACGAAACCTGGGTTTGTTGAAGGTGGCTGTGCTGTTTGGGTTGAGAAAGCCTGTGAGTTTATCTTCTCTGTCTCCTTTAACTTTAGCTTATATTGGAGTTATGCTATGTAGCGTGTGAAATAGGGTATAGTGAATGTACCAGGAAAGGTAGTATTGGCACGGTCACTACCTGGAGCTCGCATAAACGGAGCCTGGGTTTGTTGAAGGTGGCAGTGCTGTTTGGGCTGAGAAAGCCATGTGTAAGTAAGGTAAAGGAGGTTGTTGGGTCGGTGCGGGGAGCAGTGAGACCTGGCATTAGGGGAGTGTCTCTGGGACGCCAGATATCACTGTTTAGCCCCCTGGAGGTGTCGTGGGACCAACTAGACGAAACACTGTATAGTTAAGCCTTGCCATAATAGCTTATCATAGGGCTTAGGAGGTTATTCACTGAGCGCTGATCCTTTCTCTAGAGCACAAATTTCTTGTGTTTATTTGAACATAACAAAGTAGTGTGCTAGTATGTGTAGCATGCTACTCTAGTGATGTGTGTCATGTGACCTGACATTACAGTAGTGACAGTAGTGACTTATTTAAAGCCAAACTAGGATGTCTTTTTTTTTTAAAAGATCTAACCACTTGCTTTTAAACCTCAGGAAGTAAACCTAAAACCAAAGATTTTTTACCTTCTTTCCAGGTTTATTCTGTGAAGAGACTGTATGCATTTAACAAGCACTAACTGTACATTTCCTGTGAAAGTGGAAGTTTGTTTTGAAAAATCATAAGCATGAAGGGACACGCCATGGCTGAGTGTTCAAAACTGACACTTGAAGGGTGCCTACTGCATCATATTTTGACGTTCAGGGCCACTGACCAAGCATCTCTATTTGACAAGCTGGGAGTGAGTATGTGTTGAAATGCCAAACATTTTATGATTTCAGTTTCTTAATGTGAGGACTGGATAGTTTTCTTTGTCTTATTTGATTGTAAACAGAAAATCTTTGGGTTTTTGGACTGTTAGGGCATCACTTATGGCTTTAGAAAATTAGACTGTATCCTCTGCCTACAAATTGATAATGAAAATAATTGTTGGTTGCAGTCCTTGTGATATGATCTAACACATTATGAAAACATCCTATTGATATTTTACATGTTTTAGTTCATTTGAGAAGGTACATGCTCCTCTCTGGATCGGGATAAAGCCTCTCCCTTTCAAAAGCTTTTTCAAAAGCCATTATATTGACACAATACATGGCCAAGTTTCCAAGAGCTTGCTTTCACCTACACTAGGTTTGAATTTGACGCACGTAATGGCAGAATACTTATATGGGTTTCTTTAGTGTAGGTTGGACCTTTGCTGTGAAGTTGTGGTTTGAAGCAACATGAGCAGGTGCTGTGCAAACTTGTTGGTGGGCGGCATACAATATAGATTCATCGTGCTGCACATGTAAGCTGCCTGTAGTCTCTGCAGTGTAAAGATTTTATTCTTTTTCTCTGCCCTCTGTGGGTCTCTAATTAGCATTGTGAGTCAAACCACAGAAACTTGAGGGGAGATGTACATTTTTTAGTGTTGCTGGTGGCATGGGTGATCATCTAACTTTTCAGCTACATTTTTGAAATCCACATGAACCATTTTTCACATCGACATAAATTAGATCCACAGCACAGTGCTTATTTAAAAAGATAATATGTCATTTTTAAAGCTGGTTTGCCTGTTACTGCCTTTATTTCCTTCTTCCAAAACAGTGGTGAAGAACACCAGGAGAAAATGCCAGGAGCTGAGTTTTCATTAAAATGAAATCATGACTGGTGTGTTAACTGTATGCCAAATTAATCCGAGCGCACAAGGCCACATTGCTTCCTAAGTTACCATGTGACTGGTTGATGACAAGCAATGTAGCATTTAAACGGCGTTTTTTTAAACAGAGTGCGGCACAGTGCTCACTCCACATTAAACACACTGGGGCTACATTACATCACTCCGAGCAAACCTAACAGAAAACAATGTGGACAAAACAGCATTACAGTTTATTTTAACCAAATATTCTCTGCTCTGGCGTCAGTGGTGACCCCCCAGTGGGAGGATGACTCCCCCTGGCGAAAATAATTAGAGGCAGACATTTATGATTTTAAGAGGCTGTGTCACACTCATTTTTTAAGACACGCAAAGCCAGTCTTGTGAAACAAGACAGTCTAAGGCATGCATTGGTACCAACCATGTAGGCAAAGCTTGGCCGGATGGAAGCTGAATAACGCTCCAAAGTTAAGCTAAATTTTGTCGAGAGACCAAATGGTGTGGCCAATTTCAAAGAGGTCCTTTGAGCTCTTACCTCATGATATGTGAATGAAAATGGGTTCTATATGTACTCACAAGTCTCCCCTAAAGTTGAGTGCATTTGTCCCCAGTAAATGTTTTGTTTCTTATGCTTTCACACCCACCCTGTTTGGTTCAGTTCAATCAAACTCAAGTTTGTTAGCCCCCTAAGTGCTGCCATTTGGGTAGGTGTGAACACAGCAACTCAGGTGAGCACCAAAACAACCGGACTGAGACCTTCTTGAAGAGGTGGTCTCAGTCCGGTTACAACCGAACTCTGGTGTGGTTGGTTTGTGGTGAGAAGGTGTTCCGACCTGGATCTGAACCAACTGCAGTCACATGACACATTGTTTGGGTTCAACATGAGCATGTTACAGTCCTGGAGGATTATTAATGTGCACCTCCTCCTGTACTGCCTTAATATGCACATTCAGCACATCCAATGCATCAAAACATTGTTTTCTAGTTGGAGCCGCGCCTTATTTTCAAACTGTATGGTTTGACTAAAATGAACAATGACAGCAATATAGTCCACGATGAGCAGCGCTAAAATCAACCTGCGTAGTTGTCCCTCCATTGTGACATTAGAAAGTGTCACATTTATCTTGCAAGTGTACTCTTCTTCAACGTTTGCTTTACTTCCTGGATTTTTCCCACATGGAAATTCTGACCAATCAAGAGCAGCTTTCTCACACAAGGCATTTGATCTGGTCTGCTTGTAAATGCTGCCGTGAGAGCATGAACCAACCCTAGGTAATTATACAACTTTGTAACAAAATTAGTCCCTGATTCAGACCAAAGCAAGACAACTCTAGGTCTGAAAGCAGCCTTACAATCAATGCACCCCTTCAAATTAAAGCTTTATATTGGTCGTTTTAAAGAAAAGGACAACCAGCCTATTTACAGAACAATGAATCACCAAAGACATGTATGTACAGATTCATGACACATTAAAACAGGATTGGTGTGGAACTGAAAATGCTAACTTTACTGATTTAGACCATGCACATCTGTTAGTAAGTAACTTTAACTGTAAAAAAAAGAAACCAAAGTATATCCGTATGCGATTCCTTAACACTCATATTGCCATAGTTTTCAACTAGCCTATAAACTTCAACAGTATAATTTAATGTAGTTTTGGTGTGCCACCCCCAGATTTTCAGTCGCCACATCTGGTCACCACAGTGAAATATTTCTGGGGGCGCCACTGCATCAGCACATTAGTTAGTCTTTCACTATTGAGCCTGTCTGTGACCAGTACTGACAACATAATTGTAACTTCACCTGTCTTCCATCTGCTCCTCTCTGTGCATTTGTGGAGGGGCCAAGCGCCACCCTCTGTGAAACACGAAAGCAGAGGATATTAATGATAATGGGAAATTTTAGCAGCGGTGCTCATGATTCTGCAGCAGCATGCTGCTGGATATAGGGGAAACACTGACTTTGTGTATCCTTCTTTAATTTGCCGAACACTGTATTTTATGACCAAATAGCCCACCTGCAAATCTTCAAACCCATCAGCCTCAGCTGTGTTGTGTTTAGTGCTAATTAGCAAATGTTGCCATGTTAACACACTAAACTTTAATGTTTAGCATAGTAAGCATTGTGCCTGCTAAACATCAGCATGTGCATTGTCATTATGAGCATGTTGGAATGCTGACTTTAGCATTTAGTACAAAGCACCACTGTGCCTATAAGTACAGCCTCACAGAGCTGCTAGCAGGGCTGTACACTCTAAATCTTGTTAGTGTTCAAATGTTCAAAATGACTACAATGTATCCACTGAGACTTTTTGCATTGGTATACTCTTTCAAACCCATTATATAAACACAACAACACATGGCCTTCAAGCTACAAACAAGACTCTTTTCCCTTCACTGTCTGAAAAAGTTGACATTTAAGAGATACAAAGTTTTCACCGAAAAGCAAGGTCAGATTTTATTCTTAGAATCGGGTATAATGACACGGTTCTTTGTCTGACCTGCATTGTACTCTTGTTCTTACTCTTGTCAGTGAGGAAATAAAAGTGAATAAAAGACTGTTTCTGTACCCTGAGTGGACTTAGAAACAATCTGTGTATTTCTGTATCCAGGACAGTGACGCATCCTTATCCAATCAGATGACAGGACCTGCCAATTAAAAACTCAGCACCACAAGAGTTCGGTAGGTTAGTCAAACAGTGCTGCTCTGCCTAATAATATTAACTGGCCCTTACTAAGGTGTAAATGAGATAAAGACTTGTGAGTCCCCCTCAGTTTGTGTCCGTATTCCCTGCCTGGATAATTAAAGTCCAAGCAGCAGGTGCTAGTTAGACAAGCTTGCAAAATTTAACTTCAGCTGTGTATTATGAACGACATGGAAATACACATTGCTTACTGAGCTTCAGGTGTAACAAATAATTAAGTGAGAAGTTTTTGATGATTAAAGAGCTTAAAAACGAGGGCTGAAACTAACAATTTTTATTACTGTTGATTAATCTGCCAATTTCTGACTTAATTAACTAATTAATTGTTGTAATGTTATGTAATGTTGTTAATGACAAAAAATGGTGAAAAGGTGATGTTTTAAACAAATATGCATATTTAGGATCCTATAAACACATTTCGAGGAGCAGATTCTCGTGAATTTTTGGCAGTTTTGACCTAAAAATGACTTAAACGATTAATCAGTTATCAAAAACTCTCATTTTTAAAGATTATTTTTGTGGCCTTTTGCCTTTCCTGGATAGGACAGTGAAAAATGACAGGAAAGAACGATGAGACTGGGGATGACATGCAGTAAAGGGCCCTGACTTGATATCAAACCCAGCCCATTGAGGGCGCATGCTCTCCAGGTAAGATACTGGGGCGCCCCACAAATTCTTTAGTCACTGATTAAGAACCCAACTTGTATAAAGCATTGAGCCATGCACATAGTTTTGATAAACGGTATGTGCTGAGCTCCGGGGATGTCTGAGATTTCTGTAGCCACTCAGTTAAATGGAGATTAATGGAATTTTCTTTTTAGGTTTTGAAGCATTGAAAAATAGATTAGAAAAAACACTCAGCAGCAGTATGCCTCTCTAGAAAAATGATCCTTTTAGTCTGGAAAACCTACAGATCTGTCATGTTTCTGTTATGCTAATAATATCTGTAAAGTTTCAGTCTAATTATAGTCTAATTTATGGCATATTTTTAGCATGTAATGTGCATACTTTAGTCACTGCTCAGACAGCATTTGTCAGAAAATTATTTTAATGGAAAATGTATTAAATAACTAAATTGTGTTTAATTAGGTCTTTCACAATCCTGATCTTGTGAATCAGCTGATCCGGACATTTCTTTAAGGGTTTAGTAACTGTGATGAATTCAATACAAGGCATCAGACTGGACTTAGGTCTTCCTATGCCCCGCCCCTATTTCCTCTGTGGTCCAATGAAAATTGAGGAAGCTTGGTCCTGGGTTAACTTTACCCTCTCCTATTATAGTTCGATATGATAGTTGTGTCCTAGGCTTGTCTTTGTTGAAAAGAAAACCAAATTTTGAAGATGGTTAAAAGATGTTGTACATGTACATTGTATGTAGTCACATTTTAAGTTAGGTAACGTTAGCAAAATGTTAGCTAACTAGCTAGCAAGCATATAGGTACCTCAGGGGGAGTTGGCCTAATGTCAGGTCAGCAACGTCGGCCAGGTTTGCCTCCTCCTTATTTCTGTGGTAACATTAAAGTGATTTGAACCAGTGATGCCATGTTTCTTTTCATCAAGCTTGTCTGACCTAGCAACAGTAACCAAGGAGGGTGGGACTTTGAATCGGTTAATTAGCTGCAAAAAGATGTGATTTTGACATCCCTGTGTCTGGTGATGTAAAACAATTACAAAATGCAATAAGCAAGTAAAAGACCATATTTTGTTGCAACAGCCCTTTAAGTGCACCAGCTGCACTGACTACTTAGTCCAGGCTTAATACATTTCACAACAAATGAAAGGGGCTTTGTGTTATTATTGAGGATACAAGACACAAAGAATAGCATGGTAAGAGCTTTTCTCTTTCTTTTCCTTTGAATTTGAGGGACAAAATGCTCTTGTGGCAAACAATGAGGTTCACCAATAATGTATTAGTACATGGCAACAAGGGAACAAGATGTACGAACAGCCTTGTTGAAGGCCAGAAAACACTGTGGTTGAAGAAAAGTGTTGTCATAAAAGGGGGAAAATGTAGCAGAGGCGACTCTGGGCCACACACTAAAGAGGCAATCTTGTCAGCCTTACAAGATTCCCTTCTCGGTTTAGTAGTGTTTGACTTGGCGCCAGTTACTGGGGTTTCATCTTTGCCAATTAAGCCAATCTAATGTATTCCAGCAACTAGAATCTAAGCTGTTTGCCAAAGCATTAATGAACTAGATATTCATTTCATTCTTACACTGATTTGGTAACTTCCTTCATTGTATCATGAATCACTGTCCTAGTGAGTTGCAACATGAAAGTCCATGCATGCATGGCTCTAAGTAACGTTAAGATATTCTCATCAAAGACATCTGAGCTAAATGAACTGGCAGGAGATAAAATGCATATTAATATGTGGGGAATTAGATAAATAGGGGAAAGTTAGAGAGAGGGGGACAGAAAGAGGAGGGGAGCATTGAACATGAGAGAGATAGAGACTCATCATGACAGTCATCACTTCAGCTATTATCCCTAATTCTCTAAGGGAATATCTCAGTAAGGCGGAGTAAATTTGAGGCTGATAAGCAGACAATGAGATTTGCCCGGGCTTTGAGGCAAAGCCCTTCCAAGGGCTTGCTTTCACCTACACTCGGTTTGAACTTGACGCATCAAATGGCAGAATACTCATATGGCTCTCTCTGGTGTTTGTTTGAGCTCTGCGGTGTGGTTGTGGCTCGAAGCAACATGAGCAGGTGCTGTGGATACATGTTGGTGGGCGGCTTATGATATAGATTCATCGTGTTGCACATGTAAGCTGCGTGTGGTCTTTGTAGTGTAAAGATTTGATTCTCTGTCCTCTGCCCTCTGTGGGTCTCTAATTAGCATGATGAGTCAAACCACAAAAAGTGGAATTAGAAAATGTCAACACGCTAACATGCCAAACTAAGATGCTAACAGTGGTAAGCATTGTACCTGCTGAACATCAACATGTGCATTTTGACTGTAAGCATGTTAGCGTGCTGACTTTAGCATTTAACACAAAGCACCACTATGCCTGTAAGTATAGCCTCAAAGAGCTGCTAGCATGGCTGTAGACCTTTAATCTTCTTACTGTTCAATGCACAAAATGACTTTAATATAATGTGTCTGTGCACATTATCTGAACATATATCCCTCATGTGAAAAGTAGAGTCTGTCTCTGGTTATATTGTACCACAGGCCAGAGGAAGTGAAGGAATACTTCTCCAATAGTAAAAACATTTTTTCACCACCAAACACTGACTCCCTGTAGGGTTGAAAGTAAGCTCTTAAAAAAAGGTTTGTAGCTTGCTTCTTTGATTTGTAGTGGTTCCAACATGGATTCCAGCTAGCCCAGTTGATACTTACAACAAAGTGTCTGCACACAGACACCTTCGAATTTTATCCTGCAGCATGATATTCTCCTTTCACTGTCCATCCATACTATCAGTATGTTCCAAATTCTCTCTAGCTTTATATTTTGGTTGGAAAAAATCAACTGGAACATACAGACATGTGCTGTAGGGGTGTGTTTCTATGGACATCCCTCAGCAGACCCAGTTCCTATAGACATTTTGTTACTTTTTTCCCATCTGTGATTCTGTGTTTTTGAATTCACTGTAACAGCTGTGAGTCCGAGCTGCTGTCCTCCATGAAGGAACAAGAGCCACCTATAAGTATGAACTGGGAGGATGTTTGATACTCAAAACGTAGGTTTACAATTTCATTATCTACATCAGCTGTAAGCCATGTGTTCCATCATGTATGAGCCTGTGTGCATGTGTGTGTATTTGTCCATCAGGTTGTCTGCAGCTAATGTCTCATACTATTGGACCCGTCAGCCTAATATTTTGTGCGCACATTTTTGACTTTATACTGTAAGGACCTCATGTGGTTGCAATGATTCACAATTGTTGAAAGACCTGTTTCCTTGACTGTTTTATACTGTCTTTGACTGTTGACTCCTCAATCTACTTAACCAACCAGAAGGGGCCACAAGTAAGCAACAAAATCACTTAGCAAAGGCAGAGAGTTAAAGGCATTTTCTGGCAATTGGCTCGGCCAAAAACAAGCCTTACCTGGTCTGTTGCAGGCCACGTTTTGGCCTTTGTTGCAGCCCAAAAACAGATCTCCATAGAAAAGTTTCATTTCAACCGGAGTGTCTGTAAATGAATTCCATACCAAATATGTTATGTTGAACTAAAGTTAGGCATGATACGTTTTTGTTGTCCTCACAGCCATCTTGACTTTAAGGGAGCCTGGGAGGGATAATTCCATTGGGTGCAGGTGTGGATGTTGCAGCCAAAACACGGCCGTCTGGACGGGATTTGCACTAAACTGAGTGCACTTTTCATGTTTTGCTATGGATTAGATTGACTCTGGTCACTAAAGGGCCATAAGAAGAGATTTAAGCCTAATTAACATTTTTTGTGATGGTTGCATCCAGTTGGTAACATTAATTCTACGTTCCTCAAACTGGGATTCAGAAGCATTTTTCTGCATCTGAATTCAGTGTTGGATTTCATGATGAATTCCTGTTAAAACTGAAAAAAAAGGTTGTTGTCAGGTTCAGCAGTCAACAGAAGATTTTCACCCATGAAAATATATAGATATAAAAGATAAGACTGCACATTAAAACTAGGCCACATTTGGTGGAGTTTTCTTAGATGTCTGGGTCACACAGCCATTGTTTCCACAGTGACTATATTTGAACTGGTGGTTTGGACCTATGTTACACTAAAATATAGACATGGAAATGCTGTTAAACAACAGCTTTGTACTAAGGTGTTAATTTAGTCCACCTTTAACCTGGATGTCTAGACATCTTTTGACCTGCAAATCAATACCATGCTTGCTGGGATATTTTTTAGCTAAATGATAACCTAAATTGATGATCACCTTTACTGAATGTTTCTATTGTTTTTGCTTATAAAATAGAAAGGACATAAAAGATTCAGTGCTTGACTAATCAGTGTTAGTCAAGTGAAACAACTATAAAAACACATTCCCAGTCATTTCCGTGATGCACAACACTGTGCTTTCCTTTAAGCTGTATCAAGCATTTTGATATGTCTCCATTTTATTCCTGTTACTACACTCTGAAGAAAACTTTTTAAAATGGTACGAAAAAGCAGTTAAACTGTTGTATAAAAGCCATAATTGCCTTTAGGACATTGTTTACTGTGATTATGCATTCTTCAGAGCAGTGGGCGGTACTCAGCTGTGCCTCACATCACAGCACCACCATACCTATAATCACAGAGAACAACGTTGACTCGAGCATTACAGCTAAACTCTATATATGTGTAGGTTGTCTGGAATCTATAGAGGAATCTATAAAGGGCATTATGTCATTTGCACAAAGTGGCTTGTTGCTGAAGAGGCAGAAACATGGTACCAGTAGTCGAGCATACTCTTTCCATCAGAGGCTTTCACTGGAGTTGATGGCTGGTTGCTGCTGCAGGCCACAACAGACACATAGTACACAACACAGATGGTGAAATAAGGCACCAACGGCTGCAGTCAAAACAGTGAATGTGTCATAATGCCATTTGTGCCATAAGTTATGATTTTTTTGCAGGCATCAACGCTGTCACTCTGCATAACACACACTTGGTGGTAATGAACCGTAGTGGGTCCACAGACACACAGACACACACACACACACACACACACACACACAGATACAGCCTCTTCATACATCACCACATTAATATGTGTTGATTTAGAAATGCAAGCTTGTGAATGACACAGAGCAGGATTCGCTGAATAATCCCCTTTCTGGTGCACAAAGGCACAACTTAAGCTGCTACAGTGAATACTAAGTCTCTCCAGCCTGGCATGCATTGGACTCTTTCACACCCGAGCAGTTCAACTCGTTCAGATCGGCCTGTCTCTTGACTCGACACAAACACATGTTTTGTGGAGGTACCACTGGAAAGATACAGAGTGCTATCTATCAAAATGGAGCCGACTGGAAGTCAGGCTAATCTCAAGCTGCACCCCACTCGCTTATTTATGTCACACAGACACATACTGTACATATACATACAGAAATGCTCACAATCCTTCGGTATTAGTTAAGATAAAAAAGTAGGCCTGGAGGAACTGTGCTGTTTTTCACTTTATCCAGACAGAACCTCAGCCATAATTTATCGCCACTCCCAGCACCAATCCTCATATCACACAGAGAAGTATGCAGAAGGCCAAGACGACAATATAAATTGATGAAACAACAAAACAGTGCTCCTGTATAGTAAAGCATATCCCTCAGAAACACAGGCTGCCCCCATCAATCCCCAGAAAGCATAAGTGCAATGGGGAAGATAGTAATTTGAAAATGAATCAGCATTTTTGCTGTCGACAGTTTGAAACCCAAGGCTTTCAAAAGTGGGCATTAATCTACCCCCTTTATAGTTTCAGCAACATAAGGTCTGCTGTAGCCTCGGCAATATGGAGAAACTCAAATATTATGATATTTTTGAACAAATACCTCCATATTGATATTGCAACAATGACTACTGGTGCCTTCTCAAAATATTGACACGATGAGATTTTGGATAAATAATCATCAGTAATGTGGATATAATGACTAAATGGATGAAAACAAATAATAGAAAAGCTAGAACAGTCTGGTAAGATCAGCAAATGACATCACTGTAATGCAGACTATAAAACCAGGAAAAGACAACACTTAAAATATTACGATATCCAAAATCTGACGCTGCCCAGCCCTCGTCTATTGTAACATTCAGCCCGTCTCCTAGAAATGACATTCATGTACAACTAATTTGAAATAACAAATATATTTTGTGAGAAACGTAATGCTAATGAAATTACATTTCCTATTACCGAAAAACTTCAGTTAATAGCCCAGGCTATTATTTGCTTAACCTCCTGAGACCCTGTGTCCTCATATGAGAACATCTCATTTTGGGTTTACTTGACCTTATACTTCATTCTACTTTACGTAGGCCAGTTGTCCTCGTTCGTGGATACTTTTTTTGCCCTCTAGTGGTAGGATGAGCACAATACACTAATTCATGTAACAACAAGATGGCAGCCATCTCTGCCACGTCAGTCTGCAGCCGAACCCAGACACAAATGTGGACAAGGTCCAAAACCTGATCATATTTGATGGTTGAAACTTGTTTATTTTTAATTAACAATATTTGTAGTTTGATATGGCAACAGAATTGACCAACTTTAGCAACAGTAATAAGTTAAGATGCTGCTAATTAAGAAGTACTTGTTTGAAGACATAAAGAATTTATCATCAGCTCGTTGAAGGACATTGGGACTTTATTATCATTGACAATGTTTAGTTTTTGATACTTATCAGGTCCTAAATAAGAATAAAAAATGCAAACCGAACAAAAGTTTGGGTCTCAGGAGGTTGTATCACTGAAATCAACTATATTTGGGACAGGCCTTTAATTCCTTTCACACAAATCTGTTGCTCAGCAAAGATGGGAAATACAATCAATTGTTTATTCAGACCAGTATGAATGTTACTTGTTTAAAACATAGTGTTCAGATAATATATAAAGTATGAATCATTCATTTGATCCAGCTCCGACAGACAGCACATTAGAGACAGTGAGTTACGGCACTCGAGGATTATGGCACCCGGCATACTGACACACCACCCCTTTATCCTGTTAAAACAATACTCACAACTTGGATTAACCCTTTGATTCTTTTGATCTGAGGACCCTTACGGACTAAAGGAATATGAATAATTTACAGGTTATTCAAGGGACGGACACATAATTTGAGGTAGCCAACAACCTGTTTTTATACATCTGAAGAACTTCTATTGAAAAAAATGAACTGCTTGGCAACCAGACCAGGCCTTTAATTGAGACAGGTGTTTATTTGTCTAAATGTGTAGCCACACCAGGCTAGTAAAAGAGACTGGGCCTTTAATTGGGACTAGGCTGTTAATGGAAGTTGTAGGGTAACATAATGCGGATTTGTTGCTAATACATGTACCTGGCAAGTTGCAAAAATGCTGCTACTGAACGTATTACTGGAAAATATGAAGTATTCACTCATAGCGCCTTCAGCATTGTATTTTTCATCACCTTTTTATCAACATTTTACAAAATCAGGACGTTTCCCTAACCTTGACCAAAGTGCATTTGTTGCCTAAACCTAAGAAAGAAGTCTGGACGTGAACCCAAAGTTCTGGGATCACCTGCCACCTCCTTGGGAAGACTATGTCATACATGGATATAGCATTTTGTTTCCTGACAGAGGCGTTGTTCCTGAACGTAATCCAGGCACTTATTTAGTTGCCACAATGACATATGTAAGAAAGCAGTTTAGTAACACGTGAACGTAATTTCTAGGATACAAGGTTGTAACATTTGCGGAGCTGTGATACAGAATTTCTAACTTCAGTACAATGTCTTGAAAAATATCAATATTTTTAATAATAACTGATATTGAGGGCATACCACTTAAATTTTTCTTAAAAAATAAATATAACAAGACTAGTTTTCATGGTTAGTAGCAGACAACAGCAGATTGACTGTTAACATTAATAATGGGAGACAGCAAGAAAGCACAGCTTGTACAGGTGTATCAGTTTCGCTGAAAATCATCATTGAAACCATTTAAAATATTCAGTATATATGTATTTATAAGTTGACATTTTTGACATCACCAATTAACATACACCATAGTAATAAAAACGGGGGCTCAGGCTTGTCAGAATGTTACTCATTCATTCACTAAATAAAAGAGAAGCTAAACAAAACCAAAATATGTTGATCCTCCCGTCTGAGATGTTGGAACCAGATAATATTTGGTATTTTGCTTTGATAAATGACTTGTGGCTTATTTTTTGTCCATTTAATATTTATCACCTAATTGTAATTTTAATGAATTGTAATGAGTTTTGGAAATTAATTATGAATAATTATGATCATTACGAATCCTAGTTTGACTGACAGGCCATTTGACGTCTGAAACATGCAGTTTATTCCACGCAGGTGTGTGATTGGTCCTTAAAATTACTCAGTGATTAACGTCCCACCATGCTTAGCATTGTGTGTAAAATCCCTAGGCAGACCCAGTTGCTCATTATTTTGGCTCCTGTGGCTCAAAGAAGAAATGTGTGGCTTTTATAGAGGGCTGATTGTTGAAGTAGGCTATATTTCGCTGGAGCTTCTGTGATGTACGTTGTTTGACTTAATGATGTTTCCCAATTGGAAAATGCGGCTAAGGTGGTGATGGCATGAAAATATGTTGAAACGACATAACCACCTGGGAAGTACAGGCGCATAATAGTCCTCGACTGTGAGGTTTGTGCATTATTTCCAGATGCATGAAAGGGAAAAAAAAAGCAGACAAGGCTCCATGAATCAACTCACCACAAATGTCTGTCTGAGGTGTAAGAAGGCAGCTTGTCACAAGAAATTTAGGGAGCAATATTATGGTGGAACTGCATCGCGTAAAGCCCTTATTATACGTAAATTACCTCCTTTACACAGCAGGTTGTGCAAGAACAAAAGCAGAAAAACCTCGGATGGTTAGATGAGTCACAGTTCACCCTGTTCTGAACCAGTGGTTGACTACATGTGTGTCACACATGAAAAGAAATCCATTCACCCAAGTGCTTATTTCCCACAGTGAAGGCTTCTGTCAGAGCTGTTCTGGTGAGTGGTCTTGGCATGGTTTACATCCATTTGGTCCCCTTAGCAGGCAGGTAAATGCCAAAACTACAACGTCTGTCGGGGTGATCACATTTCTAACGCTTTGCTGTTTCTGTCCTCAAACAGCAGAATATTACAAGATGACAAACCCCAATTCGCAGGCCATGACGGGTCTCTGAGTTGTTTGGTAAGCACGAAAATTGTGTTTACCACCAGTAACGATAATGGTCACCACTTCTCAACCGAGCAGAGCACTCCACTGTTTCTACAAACACTGTTTCTGACCACCTTTAGGATTAAAATGGTGGAGCTTCTTCCTGCATTTCTCCAGTTTAGCTCACGGTTTTTGTCCAGAACTTAAATCTTAGTGAAGCATCTCAGGTGACTCATGCTGACCCAATGCCCTATTGAGACACTTACTAGTGTGTGGCCTTAATTTTGGCAGTTACAGCACCAGCGTATTACGGTGCACTAAAATAATCCAGACCTGGAACTGAATGCAATGCCAATTTAAAACATCACTGTAAAAGCACAGCTGCAGATACATTGTTAGGGAGCAGTGTTTTTTTTTCTGCATGGACGAGGCAATACATATTGTACTACAGACTATATCATATGTTGGTGAGAACGCCACTTGTAACTTGACATTTTTATACACTGAATTACCATTTTTCTCTAAGTTTTCAGACATTTAAAAAGCTCAGTGATGCTAAGGAATAAATGGTCTGATGGGTAACAGGCACTAATCTTCCCAACAGAACCCTTAGCTTAAACGCCTATGCAGCATTTAAGATGCTTCAGTTCACCATTTAATCATCAAACTCCCAACCCAATCAGGCAGGCTATAGGTGAAATATAATAGTCACGCTTATGTATGCATACAAATACTGTGATAACCAACCCTAAAAAAAAAAGGCAGCCCCATTCTTGAGCACTCCGACAGTGTCCTTCATTTTACAGGCAGGTTGTAAAAACGCCAGATGTGCACATGAAAGTGTACACTTGAGGACAAACCGGTTCAGGTTTAAGTGGAATGCTTTTTGGCTGCAGCAGCATGAGCAATTTCAGATGTGATGTCTGCTCCAAATGCAGCTCCCTCTGCCCATTTCAGCCAACACACAAGTATTTTCAGCATCAAGGCATTTCAGCACCTCCCACTGATGGACAGCTCCTATTCACATTTTCACAAAAAAAAAAAAGAGAGAGAGAGGCTGTATTGCCGAAGCAACAACTCCAGGACATGACAGTTTAAATTCTAAAATGTGCCCTGTACTTCTGGTTAACCTGCACACACTGTGGTAGGGAGAAATGACAACCTCATTCTTGAGTATCACCCATGGGTGGCTTTGCTGGGGTTTTGCAGACATACTGGGTCAACAGGCAGAACCACAGAGAGAGAGGGAGAGAAAGAGGAAATGTGTACGAGGCGTGTGCGTGAGCAGATTGTGTAAAATAAAGCCTGACCTGAAGCTTTTGCTTTTGCCATATTCCCACTCAAAGCGCCCTTCCTGAGGGCCAGCCTGCCCACCTGGCCAATCCGGCGCTCTTTTTGCTGCAAACGTGTATGCTGAGAATACCTGAACTGAATTTGAATTACCATATGACGTAGGCCTTTTTCTAGCAGTAATGTCCTGCTGGCAACAGGGACTACCACGGACCCATACAGTCTCAACCAAGCGCTCAAACACACAATTTGTTGCACCAGCCAACCCCCCACACCTCCTCACCCCCTTTCTGTCCCTATCCATCTTTATCTCTATCTATATCTCTCTATATATATCTCACACACACATACAGAAACACGCACACTCGAAAGAGGATGCGACAGCTATCATAACCTACCTACAGAGATGGAAAAGGGACATTTTAAAAAATAGAAAAAGTATCTTTCTTTGCGTTGAAGTCTGTGAGCCAAGCACAAATCACGGCTTAAATGGCGATGAATCGGGCTGCACGGGAACATACAGCAGCACAGCACTGAATGGGCTCAAATGGACTGAATTCAATATGAAAAAAATACTTACGCATTTTCTCGAATAAATGAAATCGAGGTTGAGAGCAGTGGAGGAAAAACCAGCAGGGCCCCGGTCCCCGTTTTCAAGATGTGCAGCACGAGCGAGGCACAAATCTCCATGTGAAAGGGATCGGAGGCTGCTGCAGTCCGCGTCTCTCTCGATCACAAGTCAAGATGCTCGCCTGCGAAAAATGCCAAACATTCAGAAAGAGTTGCGTGGATCTGCGGTGCGGCCACCATTCCCTCGGATGTAATGAGCGCCGATGAAAAGCCCCCTCTGAGGACCAGTAGCAGCAACCCCCCTGGACTTGAAGATATTCCTCTGGACCGAGGAGGAGGAAATCCTGCAGAGTTTTTGATGGGGGATCAAGTCTGTATAGGCCCTTATGTCCCCCCTAAAACCAGTCACAGTCCAAAAAATTGACTCCCACCGGTGGTTTTCCTCTTTGACAAATCGCTAAATCAAATTCCACCAACAAAAAAAAAAAAAAGAAAGAAATACAACCAAAGTGGACTAATAATTTTTGGATGTAGCAGTCAGGCTGGTTTTCACGCCGATCATCCCCAAAACAAATGGATAAGATCAGTGGACGGACTTGACAATGAATTACCTATTTAAAGCATTGTTGATAAGGTCAGCGCAGAAAGGGGTGCAGAAGCGTCCTACAAAAAAAACCCTGAGAACGCCTATTGGATAAAATTAAGGGTATCCGTCCCACTGCAACCATCACACGCGTCGCATCAGGACAAATAGGTTGCCATAGGCTGCTCTAAAAATCGCAGAGCATATGGCATACAGTATTTTCTATCAAGTAGAATGGGAAGAATCCACGGGATGCTATTTTACCCCCCCCCACAGCAATCCGGTGTATTGATTACATAAGCGCAGCTATTAGTAATAATTCCGCTTGTCAGGGAGAGTGTGTCCGATCCGGGTGGTGTGGCAGCAGCAGCATCCGTGTGTTGCAAATAAAGCGGGGTTTTTTTTCTGCCACCGGCTCCTAATGGTTCCCCCGCTCGCTGCAGTCCATGACTTGAATAGCGAGCACGTTGAAATCACGGTCTCCAGGCACAGAGCTGCCGCGCGCGCGTCACGTGTGTGTATGTGTGCGAGAGCGAGTGTGTGCGTATGTGTGGTGAAGTGTAGGTAGGTGCGCGCGTGTGTAGGCGTGAGCGTGTTCCTGTATCGCCCAGGGACCACTTTAACTTTGACCACTTTGCCTGCGCGTCCATCTGCCCATTTAAATCACCCAGCGGTCGTTAATTATCAGGGATCAATCGCATTAACGCATAAAGCCCAGATCTGATGTCTCTGAGTGTGCGTTTGTGTGTGTGTGTGTGTGCGTGCGCCCATGCGCGTGCACGCGTGATTCAATTGTTGATGAGGTATGGTTGCCACCTACAGGCGTTAGTCTCTATCCAGTCATCCAAAACGGGCCATTTCCACAGTCTGCATCCACAAATAAATTCACATTCAACATGTAGAGGTCCTCTCAGCTCTCCTCCACATTAATAGAACAGAGAATGTGCCTGTGTCCACCATGTTAGAATCACCTGTACAGGCAAACATGACATGCTTTGGACTTGCTGGAACATTACATTATTTCACCACCTGCTATCTTCAATGAGCATGTTTACGTGCAACTGATTCATTACTTTTTACCTATGCTGTCAGAAGCAAAGTAACCTAGGCAACCTCTCCATGGCTGAAACCCTCTTAGTGATTTCCTTTAAAGACCACGGTCATATACAGACAAAACTTCATCCACTGCAAGGACTAGCTAGTGTGTAAGACGGGTTGGCACTTAAAGGTAAGGAGGTTTAGTGACTTGCAGACCTTCAGACAGACAAGTGAGTGCACATTCATTTCATCTGAGATGAACAGTGTGTCTCATTAGACGACATAATGGACCACAAGTCGGCTACGTGACAGATTGGCTCCTGGTCAATGAGGCCACGCTGCTTTATGAGATTGAGAAAGAACGAGAGAGAGAACAAAGATGAATATAAATCAGTCCAGGATTGTATTACATGTTGTTTTGATTGCACACAAAAAATCCAATGAGAGCTGAGTGAAAGCCTATAGTTAATTTGTCACCTGAATAAATTATTAGAGAAACAAGAAACAATAAATGGAAATTAGGGGTCACTGAATGGTTTGATTAGTATGAAAATGATCTTAATTGCATGCTGTGGCCTCAGCAATTACCTGAACCCAGTTGGTTACTTTATTTGAAATGATGCATTAGACACTGCTTCTCACCACCATCATCAAACACCAAATGAAGAAACTCGGGTGGCATCTAACTATTCTCATTATTTTCCGGAATAATCTTTTTGTCAGAAAATGGAGAAAAAATGTTAAAGTTTTCCAAAGCCTTTAAAATGCTCATTTTGTCTGGCAAACATTTCAAACCCCAAAGATTGGACTTTGAAAACCAGCAAATACCCACATTTGAGAAGTCATGACAGGTGAATTTGTGGCACTTTTTGCACAACTCAAGCCACAGTAGTGGCTCTATGACAGTGTTTCTCAACCAGGGGTTCAGGGCCCTCCAGGAGCCCTCAAGGGAGTTCCAGCCGGTCCCAAAAAAATTTGGAAATTGTATATTATATAGTTTAGAGTGTCGAAGGCAGGGTGGAAGGCCCCCTGTGAGCCTGTCGAAGTGGGCTGCAGAGTCTTCGCAGGGCTATCTCTTCACCAGATCCTGGGACTGTTAGGGATCTGCGGACAGCAGCGACGAAGAGCCGTCGAGAACATCTTGGAAGCCGCTGAAAGGCTTCTCATTGGCTTCATCAAGAGGGGTGATGAGTGGTGAAGTAAGCTATCTGGACACAAGTCGGGGCCTGATGTCTGATGTTAAGACCCAAAACACCCTTTGACCGCAGGTTCATCACTGACGATGTGTCCAGGTTGCCCCGGGAGGTGTATCACATGACATTTTTCAATATTTAATTCACCACAGGAGTGAGCCCGATGTGAGTAAAGTCCTGTTCCCAGAGGACATAAAAACCTCTGAGGTGGGATTTATACCTGTGCATCAAATCAACGCCTTACCTGTGGTACATTGTGAGCAATTATACTTGTGCTTTGGTGTTTCAGCATCGCTGTGATCACACTGCCAGACTGTTAGTTGGCAGCAGGGTCTACATGCCACTGTGTTAAGTATTTCCGTGTCCGTCTTCAGACAACAACTTCATTAAAAATATGGCAACTGAGACTGAGCAGATCCTGTTGGAGCTGAAGCTGATAAATGTTGACCTGGAGTTACTTTGATTGAAAATACCGCAGTCCAGTAAAGAGAGAAGGTGTTGGAGGAGATGATGTGTATGACCGCTGAACGGACTGAGGCAGAAGTACAGTGAATTTTTCTGTGCCTGCCCGGCCACTGAGAGACATGGACGGGGAAATGCATTTCAAGTACTTAATGATGTCGGCAGGTAGATTTGACCGTCTGAAACCATTTATCTCATCAGTCTATGCACAAAATGCCGGTAGACATTAGACAGAAACCGGCAGTCACCCTTTGAGTTTTAGCTTCAGCTGGAAGCTAACAGGTTGTAGCAGCTAGCTACAAACTGGCATCAGCGCAGTGTGCTCCATAATTTCAGAGGTCTGTAAAGTTTTTGCAGCCATAGTTTCTTCCTTCAGTTGCGAATGGGAAGCTATTGCAGCTGATTTTTGGTGACTGTGGAACTTTCCAAATTGTAAATTGTAGATGGCAAATATGTGAAGATCAAGGCACCGCCACATGCTGGGAGTGACTAAAAGGGCGCACACTCCATTGTCCTGATGGTGGATGCTGGGGGATATGGACACCCACAAACATCTGTCTTTTGTATGTAATGGGAAAGGTTACAATCGGCATCACACCCGGGTCAAATGACTCTGCAGTAGTCGGGGATATATATTGGCTCTGGTTCTGATTGGCAGTGATGGAAATGCAACATCTGAGTAAATGCACTATTTTTAGTCCCTTTACCAGCAAAATACAATGACACGCCACCATAAACACAGTCCATCTCCACCCAAGCAGCGCTCAAACATCATTCCAAACTGAAAGAGAGACTTATATAACTATCAGTAAGACATTAAAAGAACTAACCACCGTAACATTTTCACTGGCCTCCATGCTGCTATATGTTCTCCACTTACTGGTTCCAGCCTGTCCATGAAGTCAAACATAACACACCAGTAAAAAAGAAAATAGAAAGGCATGCTTGTCTGCAGGCTCTGGTCTACTGGCAATGGGAAAGGAGTCTGTAGCCTAGTTTTACAAGGTTTGTTTGAAAAAACCTGCGCACACATGCTGATTTGGGTGGAAAAAGGGTTATAAGAGTTATAAGAGTGACTACTCTGATCATGGGTTTCACTGCCTTCACTGTTATTTCCTCAACTGTAGCTGACAGCTATACAATTCTAGTGTAAGTCGTATCTAACAACCTAAATCTTTTTCAGATGGAGGTCCCTGAAGCAAAATCATATTAAATGGGGGTCCATGACCTAATGTGTATCAATTTAGGGGTCGTTGACATGATAAAGATTGACATCAATTGCTCTATGAGGCTGTAATGGTCATTGGGAAGATAAAATGTTAGATTGGTTAGATAAACCAAATTATTGGATGACCTGATATTTTGACCTTTATGAGAAGCCAGGGGATAAACAAAAATCAGAAAGACTATTGATATGCACCAAATTGCATGGCAATTTATCCAACATTCACTGAGATGTTTCCGTCAAAACAAGGCATGCCAACCTACTAGTCCGTCCGTCCATCCATCCATCCAGCCATCCAGCCATTCATCCATCCATCCATCCATCCATCCATCCATCCATCCAGCCATCCATTTTCAAACCCTTGTCCAAAGCCGGGTCATGGGGGCAGCAGGCTGAGCAAAGTATTCCAGATTCCCCTCTCCCCAGCAACACTATCCAGCTCCAACCTACTAGTGGCACTATGAAACTACAAGTGGGTGGGAACATAAATGTCTGAAGCAAATTTTTTGCTGTTCCATTCAATAGTTGACCGAGCAACAGACCAAGGTTGATATCCCTACAGCTTCATGGCTAGTGTAGCTAAAAAATAAATTATCAATCAGTTTTTGAAATACTTGCGAATTAATTTTCTATTTCAGCCACAGGGAATATCTATTGGAAGAATGGCGTTCAGTAAAATTCAGAATCTTTTGGCCTTAAACCTTACTAAGACACTTCTTTAATTCATCTTCCACATCTGTTTGTCTGTCTATGCATCTATTAATCCATCCACTGTATCACACACATGAGTTTTTGAATTACAATGTATACCCACTCACTCATCTAGAATACAGTTTGCTTAAGGCTGGGAGCTATACTCTGATGCATTCATTCAGTGTATAATGAAAAACTAAGTTTTATATACAGCTGGGATGAAAATGTGTGCGTTGGAGGATCATAATAAGAAATAAGATTATAGAAAATTGAATTTCTGACTGAACCAACGTCTGAGTCTCAACCTTAGAACTAAAGCTCAACTCTGTCCCCATGTGTCTAATTATCATTGTTAAAAACTCTGCCACTAAATGTCCTGTGAAACACAACAGACAAACTACTTGTGAACTGATTTGCCATGACACAGCACAATGAGCAGTCTTAATTTGGTAGACAAAACAGAATCTGACACTGGTTCATGAATTCTTCAGTCCCCTTTTTAGTCATTTAACCAGCTTTAGTGTCTTGAAGTGAAAGCAGTTCCTACACTCCCCTAAAACATTTTAGTGCCTTTTCAACATCTGTGAAAGTCAAAACTTTCCTCCTCATGCATAACTAAAAGGATAGCTTGTTAAAACAAAAGGCAATTTCACATAGATTAAATATAATCCTGGTGTAAGAAGCTAAATCAGTGGGAATCTCATCTGAGAGAATTTTCGGATTCCAGGTGCACAAAAGTGGATCGTGGTGGGTTTCACATGACCTGTAGCAAGGCATAATTGGACTTTACTTCACTATCATTTTTTCATACGCTGCATTAATGTGTCTGCATTAATGTGGTAACACTTACATAACTGTGGGAGACTTTCACAGTCTCCCCTACAAAACACGAGAGATACATTTGATATATTTCCTGTTATCAGCATTTTATTCACGCTTTGATGAAATATGAATTTTAATTCCTGGATATCTCCTGAGCAGAAAAATTAAAAATAAAAGTGCACAGAACAAGGGGGAGGGATGCACACCCCGCGCTGCTGTAAATGAAAGCCTCAGCAGATCTGCACAATCAAATCAATGTCAACCACATGCTGCTCCGACAGTGTACTCCCTCATTACAATGTTTTTCATGCAAGGACAACATAAATATACTGTATGTCTTATTTAGCTCTATTTGGATCCATACAACAGCAATACTCAGTGTCAATGCCAAAGAATTCCAGCCCACCAATGACTTCTGGGCGGTAAATCAACATGTGGAGTTTGAAGCATATTTGACAGCTTGACAGCTTCTATTACTTCTATTTTCAGTGCAAAAGGCAAAGTTGGAAATGGTTTAGATCGGGCTTGTATTCCTGTGCATTTTCTAAAGGAATCCATTAAATATGCCTCCTTGAAAGTTCTGTGATTAACTGAATCTTGATGAATATTAATAACAGTTTTTGACAAGATTAATTTCAGTTTTTGAAGTCAGATAGATGGATAGATGGAAAGATTTATTCGGACGGATGCAGGGAGCCCTAAAACAGTTTAAATACTTGATCAAAATACTCTAAAATATGCTGAGCTCTGTCTACCAATTTGCTTTGGTCTTGTGAGTGCAAATGCATCCAGATGGATTTTAACTTGCAAGCGTTCTTAACAAGGGGCTCTTACACGATTAGCAAAAAGCACAATGTGTATCACTTTTTGTCGTCTTCATTGAACTTCAAATAGTTTTCATATAACTGCTTGAGATGTGGTAAAAATGAGAAAGAATGTTGAAAATTCTTCTGGGGACGAAGAAGGTTCTTCTCGCTGACTTATTTAGACATCCCGGCTTCAAAGACTGTCAAACAAATTGAAGGACACAGATGGGAAAAGCTACGTAAAAGTGTTTAACAAATTATGGGCAGAGATGGCTTTAGTTGATTCTTTTTATCCCTGATTTTGGTCCATAGCCATTTTTCTGTCAAACTGGATTTAGCCTCTATATTTCTTTCTCTCTGTGAGACATCTCTTTTCCGTCTTCCCTCTTTTCTATCTTCTCCCATCAGCCTATTGGGATTGTTGGATCGGCTGCTGTTGTAGCACATGTCCCAGACTGCTTTCTGGGACAAACTTCAAGAAGCCGGGCTGGAAAAAAAGATGGAAGGGAAAATATGGTGGAGAGAGAGAGAAAGAGAGGGAGAGGATCCTCTAGCACTACGGAGCCTCTTCAATTATTCAAATGGCCGCTGTCCCTCTGCACTTGTTCTCTCTGCTTGGTTTGAATATTAAAATGGCCGCCCCCAAAGAGACAGATATCCAGAAGATGAAGCCCACGCAGAGAGCAAAGGCTGAGTGTGCTTGACTCCTTGCATCCCCGCCACAGCAGTCGATGAACGGGAGACTATATCTATGCAACTGACTGCATGACTTTTAAGAGGGAAGTATTCCTGTCACGTTTGGCCTAAATTCCATTAAAGACAGGCTGAGGGACTGCATTATTAGCATCAAGTAAAGCATGTTACCTGTGCCCTAACAGACAGGAAATGCCGACTCCTCTCAGAGGTGCACAATGAGGTAGAAACAGGTTCCGATCCTTTCTTTGGGGGCTCGGCCTGGTCACCACAGTCTGATGAGATTTTGTGACATGACCATGAACTTTGGAGTTTATTAGAGATTAAGATCCTCCTTGTGCAGCATGGATTGGACATCCGCCTTAAATAAATTGCTCAGACATAGCAAAACTTTTGTTTAGTAAGATTTTAGTCATAGTTGCTAAAGAAAAAATCTTCGAATCGAATGCAAAAATTCATGAGATGAACTCACACTGCAGAGGGTTGCTGTAGTTCACATGGCAGTGATGGAAGAAATATTCTTTTACTTTAGTAAAGTTGCCATACACCAATGTAAAAACAGTTAATAGCACAGTGGTAAAAGTCTAAGTCTAGGAAAACAACATCAAAATGTACTATCAAAAGGAAAAGTACTCATTATGCAGCAGCATGGCCCATCTGACTGTAAGATTATTTTATATTATTGGATTATTACTGGTGTCAAAAGATCTTTAAACTGTAGGGAGCTTGTTGTAATAATAATGGAGTTATATTGTACTTGCAGCTAAAACTGTACTTTCTCATATAAAACTGAACTTGCAGAACAGGGCTGGGCAATATGGAGAAAATCAAATATCATGATACCTCAATATCGATATTGCAGCAGTATTGTAGGATTGACTATTGGAGCTTTCATAACAAATTTAGACAATGAGACTTTTGATAAATACCTGTCATTAATGTTGACATAACGACTAAGTGGGTAGAGGCAAATAATAGAGCAGCTACAACAGTCTGGTAAATTCAGAAAATTTCCATCACTTTACTGCAGGGGTAGTCAATGTTTTTCAGGCCAGTGACGCCTTAGCTCAAAGAGAGACAGAGCAGGGACCCCCTACTACACATATTGTATAAAACTGACTTGAACTTGAGATAATTCTCTGAATATTTTCTGGCTCTTCTTTTGTTCGCACTTGCCTGTAGCTACTAGTTACTACTCAAAATCTCATGTACTGTGAGTAGTTAAGTAAGTAGAAGATGAACTGATTTCCAAACGGCAAAGAGGTAAAGAGGACACATTTCTTTAATATTTTACGCCAGACTACTTTTTAATCTCAGTCTTTTACAGTTTCAAAATAACAATAAGGGAAAAGGGCCTGAAGCAAAAGTTTGGGCATCCTGCATGGTCAGTAGATAGTAGTGTCCCCTTTGGCAAGTATCACAGCTTCCAAAGACTTTTTGTAACCGGCTAAGGGTCTTTCAGGTCTTGTTTGGAGGATTTTCACCCATTCTTCTTGCAAAAGGCTTCTAGCTCTGAGAAATTATTGGGCCGTCTTCATGCACTGCTGTTTGAGGTCTATCCACAGATTTTCAATGATGTTTAATTCGGGGTACAGTGAGGGCCATGGCAAAACCTTCAGCTTGCGCCTCTCGAGGTACTCCATGGTGGATTTTGAGGTGTGTTTAGGATCATTGTCCTCTTGTAGAAGCCATCCTCTCTTCTTCTTTAGCTTATAACATGCTGTGATGTTTGCTTCCAGAATTAGCTGGAATTAAATTGAATCCATTCTTCCTTCTACCTGCAAAATGTTCTGATTGATCACTCCCCCTCTGTGTTAAACAGCTGGACAGGTGTTCTTATCACTAAAATCTGCACACTTTGTTCTCCAAACAAACCTCTGCTCATTGCATCCAAAAAGTTCTCTTTTATCAGTCCAGTCATCAGTTCCTCAGTTCTTCTGACTCCTCCTCCATTAAAGTCACCACTGCTCCAGAGTTTGATCAGTCTTCCTGCAGGTCTTTTGCAGTCAAACCAGGGATTTGATTTGCCTTTTTGACGATCCCAGAGCAACTTTCTTGGATGGTTTTCTTAATCATCCAGACCTCAACTTGAGCTGCACTGACATTTCTTTTCTTTTTTTTTTTTAAAGATATTTTTCTGGGCATTTTTAAACCTTTATTTGATAGGACAGATGAGCGTGAAGGGGAGAGAGAGGGGGAGTGACATGCAGCAAAGGGCCACAGGCTGGAGTCGAATCCGGGCCGCTGCGGCAACAGCCTTGTACATGGGGCGCCTGCTCTACCACTAAGCCACCGACACCCCTGCACTGCCATTTCTTAATGACATCATGAACTGAGGAAACAGCTACCTGAAAACAGTCACCATATTATCTGCATCGTCTAGCGACTTTAGTTTTTCCTCTTACTTTCTCATTGTTGACTTGCACAAAACACCTGTCTTTCTATTTGTCAACATTGCCAAGCCAGCGGTCATCTTTTTGAATACATTTTATTGGAACTATCCATAGACCAACCGACTTTCTGTGCTCACATTCAGTGAGTCATGGCCGCTCAATTGAACATCAGATTGTTTCAGTTGTTCCTGATGAAGATGTCCATGCATCAGCGAACAGGCTATGCAACGCTTAGCATGAAAAACTGCTTGTCCTGGCACTAATTCTGCAAAGCTTTGTGCACCTCCAACAGGTACAACAGCAAGTGGTTCATAGGCTCGGTCAGGGCTTGATAGGTTTCCTGAATGTTGTTGTCACTTGTGGTCTGGAAAATTTTTCATGCTCCATCCACCAGAGTTCACTTGCTCGCTGTTTGTTAGGGAGATATATAAAATGTGTATTGTGAGTTAACACAACATACTTGATTATTAAAACTCTACAGTGTGCTTAGCTTAACACTACACTACCAAATTTCCCGTAGGTATGACTGTGAAGTCCATAGCATATAATATACATCATTTCCGTAATTATCAGAACATTCTGTGTCCTCTTGTTTCCTGAATAGAAGCATTTGCATGTTTCTCGACTCATTTATTCACATCACATGTCTGTGTGTATATCAGGGCTATGACTACAGGAGAGAGAGGGGAAAAAACAAAGCATAACCTGCTGTATACCTACCATTTTTAATTTGTTAGTGCATGTGGCTGAATAGACACTCCCCCCCAGAGAGACCCCGGGGCATTTTATTTTGTATTTTTTATTCTTTATTTCATTTTATTTTGTTAGTATTCAGTGATCACAGTAAGCAGCGTAGGAGGATGAACCTTAATGGACCGTGTTTCCTCTCATTACAGCAGTTCCAGATAACTGAAGTGGCATTTCTGTGTATGCATATTACACTAAAGCCCCTTTGTGGATTAAAGAAAAACTAACTCAGCTGGTGAAATGGCTGTGAAGGCTGTGAATGTTTCCACTCTGAAGTGAACAGAGAGGTGCCAGTTGAAGATGCTCCTGGGGGGGAACAAGACCATTTTCTGTTTTAATGTGGTGCCGAGTAAAATATTTGTAGCAAAAAAGTCTTTTAATAATATTTTTGTGTTTCATCAGTATCAAAATCAGGCTGTTAGAGTGCCATCTACAAGTGCATAGCTGTGTCTAGTATACTACTGCAGAACTCTTAAAGGGACAGTTCACCCCAAAATCAAAGATACATATTTTCCTTTTACCTGGAAGCGCTATTTATCAATCTAGGTTGTGTTGATGTGAGTTGCAGAGTGTTGGAGATATCGGCAGCGGAGATGTCTGTCTCCTCTTTAATATAATGAAACTACATGGCAATCAGCTTGTGGTGGTCAAATTAAAAAAAACATACTTCAGTCAGGACCACTTTAGTCAAGGAAAACTTTATTTCCATTTGCAGTATTATCTTTGGCGGTATGGCTCTGTTCTGGGGCCTCTTTGCCTTTCCTAGGCCCACGCAGAAAGCCTCTTCCACGCACCTATGTGGAAAGCCTAAGGCGGAGAGAGCACACCTCCCTGCCCTTCCATGCGCCTACATGGAAAACCTAAGGCAGGGAGAGCAGCAGGAAAACACCCCTGAATATCAATCAATCAATTTTATTTATAAAGCCCAATATCACAAATCACAATTTGCCTCACAGGGCTTTACAGCATACAACATCCCTCTGTCCTTTGTACCCTCACAGCGGATAAGGAAAAACTCCCCAAAAAAACCCTTTAACGGGGGAATAGGAGGCTTGCAGAGGAAGCAGCAACAGTAGGCAGGCCAGAGCAGTTTAAATAGGGCGCCCTGGAGAGATTTACCAATTGGTTGCATAGAAAGAAATCATGTGATCTATCAGCTGACTCCCTTCCATCAATCAGCTGTTCCATAATAAAACTCAGCAGCACTGTCTCTTTCTAGAAATCATGACACTATTACTTAAGATAATCCACAGACCTTGTTGTGAGCAGTTTTATGTAGCAACTACTTTCTTTCTTTCGACGCACAGAAGGAACCATGCATCTACTCAAAGAGGCTCGTGCCTGTGACAGCATGTGATGTAAATATTAATGGCATCGTCCTCGGCTGAGCTGTAACATTAGCTAAGTGGTGCTAGGCGAACTTCGTTCTGTGGGTGTCGTAGAAAGAAAATAGTTCCTATGTTAAACGGTTCACAACAAGGTCTGCAGATTATCTTGATTAACTGGGTCATAATTTCTGGAAGGAGACATTGCTATTGAGTTTTTTAAATGTATTTTTTGATGCTTTGAGCACCACAAGTCGAGTGCCATCTAGTTCCACTATATTGGAGAGAAGGCAGACATGTCTACAGCCGATATCTCCAACATTCGGCACTCACAACAAAACAATCTAGACTGATAAACAGCTCTACAGGTAAGAGGAAGAATGTGTATTTTTGATTTTGAGGCAACTGTCCCTTTAAGTCTTATAAAATAACCACTGTCTTTTTTCCCATATGGCTTATGAAGGCTCAAAATTATCTTTATGCAGGTCAAATAGAATCATCTATTCATATTCTCAGCCATAAATGTGGGACATGACTTCCGCACTGACTTCTGACCTGCATATGCTCAGCCACAAAGGCCTTTGTGACTGATGTGAGAGAAAGACCCGGTGATAATTTCTTTTATGCACTGAATTAATTTGAAGCAAAGATAAGTGGAAACCAGAGTGAAAAATATATCAGCACATCGAGACTTAACAGCTTAAGTCTGTTCACAGCACCTATGTTCTTTAAAGACACTGTCAGTAAGGAGTAATTCAGAGGGCAGTGTTTTACCATAGACTTTCATATTTGTAATAAATGTAGCAATATCTGCCGACACAGTCAGACAGTTAAGTCTTTCTTACGCGGAGCTACAGGCCTCTTATGCAACATTTTTGTGACACATTTTGTGGGAGAAAGCACAAAAAAGAAAACAATGTTGTAGCCCCTTCTCAAAGGTTCTAGGCCAGATTATTTTAGGTGCGGAGAAACAACAATGAGTTATGCAAAGCTGCCTCCATTATGCTATGCCAATATGGATACCTTGGCACGTAGTCAAATAAGCTCCGTGTTCCCATCGCTGTTGAACACTGCTGTCCAACAGGCCTTGTTTCTCCAGGATACATTATTTTGATTAATTACACCAGGTCCCCATTGAATTTGAATGACCTCCAAAAGAGTGTACCAAGTCCTCATCATGTGACTTCCTGTGCGGGCCCAGATTTCTATAAAGCATCATAATGAGGCTCATTAGCATAAACATGAAGACAGAGAGAGGCTTCTAAAATGGGCTGGGGTGTTATATCTTTTATCTGGTAACTTTCTCGACAGTTTTACCGCCTCACATGAACCTCTACAGTACAGCTCAGAACAACTAAATGCATGAGGATGGTGATTAATGCAAATGCTGTAGGCACTGGGGAGTGCACAGGGACGGCAGTTAAGGAAAATATATTGTGACCTCTTATTTTGTCATGAACGCTGTGGCGTGTCACGATAAAGCAAACCAGAACGCGCTGAGTTATGATACTTCCGTGTGTGTGTTCAGCCTCATAGCAGTGAGAAATGGCAAAACCAGCCCATTATATCCATGCTGTCATAGCTGATGTGTAGGCTGCAGTCCTGAACCTGATGTATGGGACATGTTTACACTGAGAAACCCTCTCAAAGAGTGATGCATTAAAGAAACATTTAGGGAAATTTAGAGGCATCTGGTGGTGAGGATTGCAGATTGCATTTGAACTTCTCCCAGTTAGAATTCCTTCAGTATTAATTGTTCAAGAGGTTTTTACCAGGAGCTGAATTATCTGCAGTTCTCTTCCTCTCCAAAACAAACAGACAAAGTGTTTAAAACTGGAAAATCACTGACAAAGGAAGTTTCATGTCACAAATCACTGTTTCCCCTATGCGGTTCAGCACATTGCAGACTGTCTGTTAGCCCAGCACCTGCTAATGTTTGCTCACCTTATTTCTGATCCAGATGTTGAGGAGGTTTTTAGCATGATCCAAATTATCCGCAGAGGTCTCCTTCTCTCTTAAAGCGACACTTACCTTTCTGGAAATTTTACGCTTTTCTTTGTTTAGATTAAATGCTATTAATAAGCTGATGGCACACTAAAATGTAAGTGAATTCCACCAGAGATAAAAACTCATAATTATACCATTCTCATACGGTTCTAAGAAAACTCCGACCGATTGGCCGAGTATCCTGTCTGTCTTCCCCACGTGGAGGCCTCCGACTGACGTAACCGCTCGCGTAACACCACCACTCGCTCTCCTCTTCTGTTTATCTAACCTTACCATGCCAATGTCTACGTCTATCATAGACGAAATGAGGACATAATGGAGGAGGGGGGAGTAGGCCTTTGGAGGGAGGTGGAGTTGCAGGAGGAGGGGGATGGGACTTTGGAGGGAGGCGGGAGTTATGGATGTTGACCAGATGCCTGTACTAAAAAGCCAGTTATCTACTACTACTTATCTACTACTTATCCAGGATATCTTTTTCATTTTCTGGCTTGGCTAACCCGTCACATTGGCCGTCTGGTTAACCAGTACTTCAAAGCTGGTTATCAACTAGTTCAGCCAACTCTGGGTTTTCCTATCCAGCCACAAGCGCATTCATGTGAAAGAGAATATAAACAGAGAATGTAGAAACACTGAAAATACCATCCAAAAATTCACCGTTGGCCGAGACTTAAATTGATTGTGTTCCAGCCACTGTTGGATTCATACAAGTGCTGTGTTAGGGTCTCTGCTGCCTTGCTAGGTGACTTAGCAGGAGCATAAATGACCGCATCATCTGCATAAAGCTGGAAGCCGGCCTCAGGACAGGTTTTAGGTAAATCATTAATAAACAGACTGAAAAGCAATGGACCAGGAATTGATTCTCGAGGAATCTCCATTCTATTGTTTAAAAAAGAAGATTTTTCTTGATTAATTTTTACACACTGCTCTCTATTCTGAAGACAGGACTCAAACCAATCAACTGCTTCTTTAGAAAATTTGAAAGATTTTAACTTAGACAGGAGTATGTTGTGGTTGACAGTGTCAAAGGCCTTTTTAAGGTCTAGAAACACTGCCCCCACAACATTACCACTGTCAAGAGATTGCTTTATACTTTCAATGAAAAAAATATTTGCTGTTTCAGTTGAATGTTTTGGTCTAAAACCAAATTGTTGAGGATGAAGAAGTTGATTGGTTTCTAGGTGTTCAATAACCTGTGATGCCACAACCTTTTCAAGCACCTTTGACAACACAGGCAGAATGGAGATAGGGCGATAGTTGCTGACCAAATCACAGTCACCCGTTTTAAAAATTGGTGTGACGATAGCTTTCTTCCAGTTATTTGGGAATGTATTTTCTCTAATTGATAAATGAACAAGATGAGTCAGGGGCTCAACAAGCTCTGTGCTGTGCTTCTTAATGAACAGAGTGTCTAAGTTATAAATATCCTTTGCCTTGGAATTTGACAGATTTTTAATTACTTCCAATATTTTTGCTTCATTTACCTCGTTAATGCAAAATAAATTACATATGTCTACAGCCTCCAAGTCAACTACAGTTGTTGGACAATCAAAATTCTGTGTTAATTCTGGACTGATTCTATGAAATACGTATTAAATTCATGAGCCATTGTGGCCTTATCAGTAATTAGTAGTTATTCCGTTTGTTTTCAGCTCTTTAATTTCTCTCTGGCCATGTGATCTGTTGGTTAAATTATTTAAGTGTTTCCACAAGGATGCACTATGGCCATTAGCATTTCCTATCAGCTGTGTGTAATATGATGACTTTGCTTTACGTAACTCCTGTACAACTTTATTTCTCAAACTTTTGTAGAGAAGATTATCAGTATTAAGTTAAGATGATAATGATGTTTTTAATGCCAGATCCCGTTTTTTCATTAGTGTACGTACTTCATTATTTAGCCATGGTGGAGTTGCTCTCTTTTGTTTACATTTAATATTTTTGGAATATTTTGTTATTAAAGTTTCTAAAGCTGTAGTCATGGAGTCACAGCGCATGTCTAAATCGTGAAACTCTGTTATCTCATCCCAACTAACATTCCTAAATTCCTGCTCAAATTGTGCAGTTTTGGATTTAGGGATGACTGTCTTTACTGAGTCAGAGATACAGCCTCCAAAGTACTGGAGTCATTTTTTTTGTTAGTTTCCTGACAGACAGGGTCATATTATGATCGGACAATCCAGTTATTAAATTATAAGTTTTTGTTATCCGATCTGATTTGTTAGTAAATACCATGTCAATTAGAGTTTGTGTGTTTCTCGTAATGCGCGTGGGTCCTTTAATCATCTGCTTGAAATTAAACTTTGTCATGAATACTTGCAATTTATTTTTGTTTTCTTTACTCAACCAGTTAATATTAAAATCTCCATATATAGTTGTTTCCGTGTGGTTATCAAATTTCTTCAATATAGCTTGGAGTTCATCATAAAAAGAAACAGCAAAAGAAGGTGGATTGTACAGAACAATTACATTAAAATTCATCTGTGGCGCAAGAATAATATTAAGAGCTAAACATTCAAGATGAGTGTCCAATTGTATTTCGTATTTCTCTGCATTTAAACCTGTCTTTAATAAAGATCAAAACCCCTCCACCCCGACCTTCTTGTCTATCCTTCCTGAAACACACGTAACCTGGTACATCTATCATATTTGTGGGCACACTGCTATGTAGCCAAGTTTCAGTAAGACAAAGATAGTCCAAGTTTGACTCCGTCAATAAAGAATTGATCTGATCTGCTTTTGGTACAATACTTTGGATGTTAAGATGACCGCCAAGAATGCCTTTAGGTTTAGATTTTGAGTCCCATAACACTCTGGCGTGATTCACTGTCTGAAAAAACAGCAATTGTTTTTGCTTTTGTGCTGCACGGCACACAGTCCTTCCCATGCCAGTCTTTTGACACGCTGCAGAAGTGCGCACCAACACAGCCCCAATCTTCGGATCAAAAAGTTTGTGTTTATCTTTTAGCAATCCACATGTGTTTTCTGTTCCAGCCTTGGCTGGTGTCTCCGACAGTTTATCACAGTCTAATGGACACACCATAACATGCTCCGTGTCAGCCCCCGCTTTCAGCTCCAGTTTACATGCGTATGTTTCAGTACTGGCGTGATCAATTGTAGCCTTTACTTTATGGGTGTCAGATTGAGCAGACTCACCAGTCAGGCTGTTGTCGGCTACTCCAGGGCAACAAGGTGCAAAAATCTCCCCACAATCGCCACCACACAAAGCCTCCTGATAATCATAGTGCAGATCCTGCCTCATTGTCGACTGGTGTAGCAGCTCCTCTCCAAACACACCTGGCGCCTCCGTTGCTGTTCTCCCCGCATTAAACTGCCTGCCAAGCGGGGTCTGGGCCTCTGCTGATGGCGCGTGGGGTACCTGTGCTGCAATGGAACAGCCCGGTTCTTCGATAAATGGTCCGGGGTTGAGATGTATATCGCCAGCCAGGAGTAGCAGAACCAGTATGAATTTCGGCACGCGCCCCTTACCACGCTGCACAGAAAGTTGTGAACCGGTCTTTGATTTTCCATGATGTGTTGATCCCTTTAGTGAGCAGGCAGTGTAAAGGATATGATATCCATGTCCACAGAAATAAAGATCTATTTGGCCAACATGATTATCTAACCATGCTGAGCTTGGTTCGCTGTGGTTGTCTTTAAATTGCCAGCAGTGTCTAATTGGAACCAGCAGGATCACAAAGCAGAAGAGCATCAGACAAACTTTCCCTTGATCATGCAGCTTAGATTTGACGGGTTTTTGTTGCTTTAAAGTGTTCTTTGGAGAAACCTTATTCCAATGAATTACTTCCAATGAGAAATATATTAAAACACCGACAAATGGCAAGAAAAATCTTGTGTGGACTTGTGTGGAGCCCAACAAACCACCTGTGTCCTCATCAGCCATCTTCAATTATAATGGTCGAATGGTCGAATAGTTCTCATCACACCAGTGTCTCATTATTTTGAGCTGCAGTGTGAAACGCTTTTAGCGATGACTGTGGGCTAAAATAAACCTTGCACAAGTTCAAATCCTGCTAAAATCTTGTGTTTAGTGTGTAAACGATCTCTCTGTTGGAAGCTCTGTTTTAAAACTAGAGGAAACAGAGCTCTGTAACAATGAAATGATTCTACTGACCTATAACAACATATAGGGTACTCTTTTTTTAACTGAGACTCCAGATTTCCATCCATGGATGCTTTTTTCTTCAGTGATCTGCTGGTCAGGGGTCGGCTGTTGGCAGGCTGTGATCCGATACCCTGAAGGTTAGCTTTTTGTCATCAGTTGCCACGGTGATTTATCCCGGTAAAAAGAGAACCAGCTTCGTAGTACTGGGCATCCAGAGTTAACCCTGAAGTTACCTCGCTAACTCCAAATTTTGCCTCGTAGTACAGGCCTCTGGTGAGGTAATTTCATGTTACAAATCAGTGTTTCTCCTGCACTGTATGGAGATCAGCTGCTCACCTTTCTTCTCTGACAACTCAATATCCAGATCAGAAGGTTTTGACCAGGAGCTGAATTATCTGCAGAAGTCTCTTCCTTTCTAAAACAAATGGACCCAGTGATTTAAAAACTGAATAAAGCAGCTTAATGTTAAAAATAAGTGTTTTTCTGACACTCTTGTGGCAAATGTGAAAACGCAAATGGCCCTGTCTAGAGCCAGCGTTTTGTTTGTCTGTTCTGGGCTACTGTCGAAACATGGCGGTGCAACATGACAAGGACCTTCTCCCTATGTAGATATAAACAGCTCATTCTAAGGTAACAAAAACACCATGATTCATACTATCAGGTGGTTACACACCAGAGAAAACATAGTTATGAATAATATAGTGCATTTCTGCGAATATATCTCCCTAAATCCTACGCATTGCACCTTTAAATGATTTAACACCCTTCATATAGAAGATATAATATTTTAGTTTGGAGGGTTTAGAAAAGTTTAATATCCCATAACTCCCACGGTATCCCACATAATCAATTTAGTGTATGGAGAAAATCGTTCCCCTCCACATTCAGCAGAGGCAGACGAACGTGTATTTGTCACAGTAAAGATTGAACTGCAGGTTAAGATACTGGCAGTGCTCTCGCAGTGGCAGTTCAATGTCTCCCTTAATCAGAATGGACAGTGGGTGTCATAAAGGACCGAAGCAGTGACCTTCCATTTGTAGAATTGCCTCTTCCAACCCGCGCTGGTCTTCTGCAACATTGATCTCTCAGTAGCCGCGTACTGAACTGTGCATCTTATCTTTCAGTAGAAATTGTTCTGGATGCCAGACAAATTTGTGTTAAAAAAATCAATGTTTTAAAAAAAAAAAGAAGGAAAAAAAAAAGATCTGGGGCTGGTGAGCCGTCCTTAGTTGTCTTGACGATAAAATTTTCTCCCTAACAAGACCATTTTCTCTCCCCTGAAATCCCATGAAGTGGCTGATGGGTGACAGATATGATCAGGTGGTTGTATTAATCAATACACAGAATCTGATGTTACAGTCTTTTGTGCCATAATCCGAGCCGTGCAGCCATACAGGAGCACAATTCAAATGTGAGGAGAAGGATATACTCACCTCCAAATGGTGACTGGGGCATAAATCTATGTGACAATCAGACAGGCAGCACAATTCATTATGTAACCAACTAATCTAACTGCTCCATTCACCAGCCAACTAATTTAATTAATAGAGGTTATATCTCCTGGGTTACTCGATTCCTTCTAAATCAGTATTTTTCTGTGTCGGCAGGTAGGTGAGGTTTGTGAAATGACTAAAGACCACCTGGAGGCCTCTTCACAAATCAATACCAACCTCATGGTCGACGTTATCTCCTAAGGAGGGGAGTTAAGATTGATTGTCGTTAAGCACTTTACAGGATGGAAAGAGGATGAGGACGGATCATAAAACGCCCACGCACCACCTACCCATCCCTCTCAGCTGCAACAGAGTGCAGCCAATCGATAGGAGCAGGATCAGCAAAAAAATAAATAAATAGAAAACGGTAAAGAAATAAATATCTAAATAAACAGGGAAGCAATAGTAAAAAACAGACAGGATGTTGCACAAGAAATTGATCACATCTGTGGCAAGAGAATGAGGAAATACCATTTCTCAGGATCGCTGTAAGCAGAAAAACTTGATTTAAATGCGGTTATGTTAATTCCAGCCGGTCCCTGTAAGATGGATTTGGCTTTTTTTATTATTAGTTTATGTAATCGGTGGAGTCTGTGCTGTGCGAGACAAACAGGTTGAATCTCTTTAGAGTTAACCTGTGTGTTTTCCTGACATGAACAGAGAAAATGGCAGGTCTTCAAATTAAATAACACTGACCCTCATAGCTCCAAATTAATAAAAGCAAAGTGGGAGTATTAGCACAACTCACTCAGGAGATAACAAAAATATGCACAATGGATTATTACTAAAGCATGGGATGGATTATGATATCATAATGTGAGGAGGAAGGCGGTTTAGTATACACACATTAAATCAGATAAGCAGTTAGGTTATTATGTACTGATGTATCTGTTTATATAAAACTAATGTAAATGTGCACATTCACAACTCAAACACCTCAAGTTTTTAATTTCATTTACAGCATACTTTCATGCCTCATTTCTCATCATGTGGCTGAAATTATTCACACAGGTAAATATCTTTTTTTTAGTCAGCTCACTTTGCTAAAATACCTGAAGAATCAACATTACATAACTGCACCACCTGACATTCCTCATTCATGTCACAGCACATTACACTCGCCGTTCGCATCTCCAGTAAACACATCTGTAGAGATACTTCAGGGCTGTAGAGTTCTTCTCTCAGTCACAATCTCAATCCAATATTTAAATGTTGTCTTGGAATGGAGCCAGCTGGGTTTTGACTCGGTCTTGGCTGCGCATCAGTAATTTATTTACATACAGATTTTATTTCCACAACACTGATATATATTTATTAAGCAGTGGCAATGCCTTAAAGAAGTATTTCATTGCTAGAGAGATGGTCTTGTCATAAAACTGCTTGGAGAAAGATGCAGATACTTTTGAAAGTGGTGCAACATGACCAGAGTACACAGAGGAAAAGGCCTGCTACATTTGATTCTGCTCAAGAGTTAGAAAACCTGCAGCTACCAGAATGCACTGCGCTGCACCACACCAATACAAGCTCCCACTGGTGGTCAACATAATGCAGGCTTGGCCGTTTTGACCAACGTAAACCTCCGGAGTTGAAAAATTAAGGCAACAAGGAAGCGCCAAAAACTGCAGTTCTTTGAACGGCCACTTGAGGCTGGCTCCAGAAGTGAGACAATCCTAATAAACACCCATGTTACAGTTCCCAACTTTACAGCAGAAATGAACATGTTTACAGCCTGGTACAAAAATGATTTTGGGCTCGTAGATAATTTCGTCCTTCATGACAACAGCACGGGGTGATTTTTTTATATAACTCACCTGTTTACATTTTATTAAGGCTTAAAGTTATGCATAATCAACAGCGAGGCCGCTTTGAGTGACAGGCTGTCTGCCGAAAGTGTCCTTGGGTTTTCAGTCAGATCCACCCTTTGCTCCTCCACAGCGCCAGCTTCTCGCCCAAATATGGTCACTTCTGGCTCCAACAAAACAGTATGGCAACTGCTGAAATGCATGAAGACAGTTTTACATAGAGGCCACATGCGGAATTACAACGTTGGGTCGGGCTGCTCGATTATGGAAAAAATGATAATCACGATTATTTTGGTCAAAATTGAAATCTCGATTTTGCGGCGCACGTGATGACTTATATTGTTTACACGATGGCATATCATTTCTGTCTCTACATGCGCATTTAAAATTCTCCTCTGCTCTCTGTATTGTGCACGGCGGAGTTCGGCCCCGATGCGCACACACATACACACACACACGTGTGCACGCACGCACATACACACAGACCAACCTCTCTCGCTCTCCCTCTGCCATTTTCTGCATGCTGTTTCTGAAATCTTCAGCGATCACCTGCCCCTCACATTACTCGTAGTTCACCTATTTGACTGGCTCGTGGAGTGAAAAGAGGAAAGGAGGGAAGGGGGAGGTATTGCGCATGCGTGGCTTCCAGGTGCGTTTGATTTGCAACACAAGACAACGAGAGTAAACTGAGAAGAAGCGCATAATCATTTTATGTCGATTATTTTGTTTTCATAATCATTGAAAGCCCAAATCGTAATCTAGATTAAAATTCGATTAATCAAGCAGCCCTAACGTTGGGTGCATCACATGATGCTGTGGGGCCCAAAAAGTAGTTTTCCCAAAGACCTACATTGTGAGCGTGAGCATCACAATCCCTGCAAAATGACTTGTCTAAAAAAAAAAAAAAAAGTTTAAAAGAGATGAACAATTAAATCATCAGCGAGCTGCTTGGCCATCGAAAGTTAGCTCCTCGGGAGCGCTCAGCTGCTGTAAGACTCCAGTGTGCTGGCTCTGTGGGCCCCACAATGCCCCACTAGGATACAGCGTTGGAGGGCCCCTTGCCAACACTATATCCAGTTCTCTTTATACATCCATGATGGTGGCAGGCATACAAAAATGCGTACTTAAAGCGACAGCCCTAGAGCCAGTGAAAATCATGTTTTGCGTCACCCAGTGGATTTGATCTGAGAGATGAGCAGGGAGATCTGGGTGCTGGTAAGATGGAAGGAAGTTTACTCTATTTAATTTACACATACTACCCACATTTTTATGATACAAAGCTGATTAAAAATGAGGAAAGTATTAACTACACGTTGCACATTCATATGTATTACATCAAGCCAGTGGTTCTGACCCTTTCTGACCTCCTTCAAAAATGAAGTGATACTGATTCACAATCATGTAACAGCCCGCAAAGGCTAATTGGTGAACATTTTTACCAAAGAAAAACTATTTTTTTTCCCCATAGCGCCCTGTTCGGTGTTTCACAGAAAAAAGAAACACTTCATTGGGTTAGCAATAAAATCAATTAAAATATAAAAGGCTACATTCTACCAGTTAAAACCTGCTGTGATGAAAAAGAATTGACTTACAGTGCTTTTGACTTGGACACAGATTAATGTGGTATGTGCAAAGCTTTGAAGAGGTTTGTGTGTTTTGTTATCTGCACGCTCTGTGTCTTAGTAGTGGGTGCTGGTGATGACATACAGTCTCAGTGCAACAGTGTTTTATTTGCTTGTGGATGAACAAACCCACGGATTTGACAGCGTTTTCATCATCTCCGGACGTGGTGATGCCTATAATGTAAAACGTGGATTGTTGCCATTTTGTTTCCCTTATAAATATCAAGTGCTTATTCCAACCATACACTTGAGCCTGGGGTCAGCAGATGCTGTTATTTGAAGACAGTCTTCACCAAGAAATTGACAGCACTGGCTGTTTGTTATCACCCTTAAAACAACTACTTTTACACTCTCCTTAGAAGCTGGGGATAGTATGAATTATCACAAGATGTCTTTAGGAGGAGGCTGAATTTGACTCAATACCAGCAGTCAGTACTGGTTTCTTTAAAGGAATATTTCACCACAAAATGATAATTTGTTTATCAATAACTCACCCAATGGTACGTTGAATTTGTAAAGCAAACTTTGTTTCGCATGCCTACCCTGGAACAGAGTCTAAAACCAGAGAAAAGTCTTGATGAATTGGAGTAAAAAGGGGGGCCATGTTTAACAACATCAAAACTGCATTGTCGCTATAACGTTACTTAACCACATAAGGGCCGCACACATGCCACGTCTTTTATCAGCTGGAAAACGCGAGGTCAGGCACTGAGTGTAGTAGTCTTGTGCTGCTTTTGTGCCAGCTCTCAAGAGCGCTGCGGCAGGTTGTGTCTGAGGTTGCTAAGCAACCTTATAAAGCACCATATCATAGTCTATTTACCTGAAACCCTGAGTGCAGAGCTGATCTTCTTCCAGGTGCTGTTTGTGTGTAGGCCTGTTGTCCGTGGAACAGATGTAAAGCTCCGGCAGCTCTGCACTAAATGACCAACTTCTTCTCCATATTTATCACAGACTGATATTTACAGAGGAAGGGCTGTGATTGGTTGGTCCTCGTCACATGACATGCGGTGCGCACTGATGTGTTCCAAAGTTGACCTCAATTTATCTCAGGGAGCAGCTGCACTGTTTTTGCAGAAAAGTTTTAAATAGTAATGTTTTAGTGAAAATGCATGTGTTTAGGAAGTACTGACTGATGGACTGGATAAATGAGGCCTATATTATACTGCATGAGTTGTGTGAGAGTTTTTAAGTGAATATTTAACATAGTTTTGCTGTTGCTAACCTCACCCCCTTTTTCTCCAATTTCTCTAGAATTTCGCCTTATTGGATTTCTTCACCATGGAGGCATGCAAGGTAAATGTTTTCTTCACGAATTCTATGTAACACAGGCTTAGTAGTTGATGTACAATTGATCATTTTGTGGGTGAAGTATACTTTTAAACGACAACACCAGTGTTCCATGAACATGATGTTTCCCCAACTTTCCTTTTTGTTGGCCAAGCTTAACTTTAACCAGTTTTGGGAAGGCACTGTCCAGTGACCTTTTTTAAAATTTGGTATGAGGAATTGTTGGATATTTGAATTTGTAATATCTGCCTCATGTATTTTAGAGAGGTTAGTGTGAAATGTCAAAATTCTTCAACTGATTATAATAATGGATTCCTGGCATGTGTTAGGAGTAATAGAGTACATACACACAACCTCTGAAAATGATTTAAGTTCTCAGGCTGCATAGGCTATTTCTGTATGAACTGGGGTCCAAGAGAGGGGTAACTGAGCCTGACCCAAACCTGTGAGGCATTGTGTTTTTTAAGTCCGAACTGATCCGAGCCTGGCACAGTTAATGTAAGCTAGGCTATACATGAAAATTTACCCAGTGTGTTGCATTCATACGTTGTCATGTGACGAACAAACCCCAGTGCTAAACAAGAAGTAGTCCAACACAGACAGTCGGACCATCCTTTTTATTTATTTTTGCACCATATTCTCAACTAAAACAACTGGATGCACCATGCCGAGTAGGCCAAACCTGGCCCGAACCAGGACATCAAACCCTCACCTATGGTCATGAATTCTGGGTAGTGACTGAAAGAATGAGATCAACCTTAGAGATAAGGTGAGGAGCTTGGACATCCGGATGGAGCTCGGAGTAGAGCCGCTGCTCCTTGGGGTCGAAAGAAGTCAGTTGAGGTGCTTCGGGCATCTGATCAGGATGCCTTCTGGGTGCCTCCTGTTCAAGGTGTTCCAGGCATGTATCACTGGTAGGAGGCCCCGGGGCAGACCCAGAACACGCTGGAGGGATTACGTATCTCATCTGGCCTGGGAACACCTTAGGGTCCCCCAGGAGGAGCTGGAAAGTGTTGCTGGGAGCTTTGCTTGGCCTGCTGCCCCCGAGATGGATGGATGTCCAAACCTGGCCTGGCTTGTTGGGTTCCAATGGGTCCCATGGGGCTCGGGTCAGGTATCGATGCTGTACCGCAGAGCACACCCATTGGTGATGCTGGGCGTGGACAGAGGTGAAACAGGCTTGAATGTTTCAACCAAAGAGGACAGTGTAGTGCTGCTTTCCAGCCTGGTGTTAAGTTCCTGTGTTATTTTGCTGTGGTGTTTAAACCCTCACATGTACTAAAAATACAGATGTAGCTGCTGTTTCGCCTCCAGTGGTGATGATTTGCATGTTTCCATAAAGGATTGCTCTGCCATTTAAGAAAAATAAAACTTTGCTACTGAAGAAACCCTTTCAGAATTCACCTATTAAATTTGCCTTGTCACAAAGAATACTTTTACATATATATATATATAACCTATTGTACATTGCCATGAAGCGGTTGAAGTTGTTCAAGAACAGTTGGTGTTTACATAGTTTCACTCTTCTCATCAGTTGTTTTCCCCCAAAACTGTATGAGGAAATATTAAAATAGAAAGAGGCTGTCCTTGACTGTTGCACAGTTTGTTCTTGAAGCAACACATCACCATGGTTTCCCATGCAAAGCATCAGTTAAATTAAATATGCGCACACAGTGAGGGGGCTTACGGCTCTCCTATGATACATTTAGGCCTACACAGTGGAGAATTTTAGCCTTTCCAAAGTCTCCCGAAATGAAATTGAAATCATCATCATGTGAAAGTCTCAGGATTTTAGTTACATAGCATCACATTCAAAGTGCTGTGGTGCTTTTTAATTAAAAAGGGTTAAAGGTCCAGTTTGTAGGATTTAGGAGGGAACACTGGCAGAAATGCAATATAATGTCCATGATTGTCACCTTAAAATAAGCCATTTATATCTACATTTGGAGCAGGTCCTCTTCTATGAGTCCACCGTGTTGTTTTACAGATGCCCAGAATGGACAAACCAAACACTGGCTCGAGACAATTTTTATGCTAATTTTTTGTATCTTGTTCATGTTAAGTTTAAGTGACTCATCCATATGTACACACAGTACAAGTACAGTAATTAAACATCACGCTACGCCTTTTGTTAGATTCACTTCCAGTCATCCTTTACATAAAGAAGTATCTGTGAAATCTGCTAGTTTCAGAAAAATGAGGACTAAAGCAAACATTAAATATGAAACAGGCTTTGACAAGTGTGCCATCTAAGAAACTGTAAAATAACTTTGTAATTTTCCTGAAAGCAAATCCGAACAAGGTTTTACTGTAAAAAAAAAAGAAAAGAAAGAAAGAAAGAAAACAGTGTGCATCTCATAGCTTCTTAAGAGAGAGACATCAAAACAACTGTCAACTGCAAAAAAATAATTATGGTTATTTAAAAGGTAGAGAATGATTCACGACATATTTTCTAAACAAAAAAAAGTCTCTCTGAGTTTGACAGGGCTGAGGACATTAAAGTAAAGTAGCTTTAAATACTAGAGTACCAAAATACAGGCTGTTGTGACTTTTCTCATTTAAAGAAAAAAAAAAAAGATCCAAAACATTTCTGACAGTCGTTGGCCTAAACTGAACTGAATTAAACAGTAGTACACTCAGCCCAGGCTATATACTTCCAAAGATGATTTCATGACAGATTACAGTCAAATAAGCGTGATGCAGAGCTCCCTGTGACTCGCTATTTTTAACTTTTTTATTCTCGTGCCGGAAGGAACATTTTAATATGCTAATACATGTTTTTCCTCCTTAATGGCACCAGCGCTTTGAAACGGTCGCATCCACTTTAACAGCAGCTTTACGACTAGAGTCGCAGAGTGAAAATGGAGCCAAGTGTGCCCTACATCCGTCTGCGTTTGTTCATAAAGCTGGGCAGGATAAGGACAACGCTGGGATCCACCAGCCGCGCAGTGCTCGCTGGTAATGTTGTAGGTGTAAATGGAGTCATGCTCTGTTGAAAGAGTAAGGCTTGTGTGCACGCTCCCCTCATCCATCATATTTGAGGCTGTATGTGTCTGTCTATGTGGGCAGGGAGAGACGGAGGATGCTCTCCAGCCGGGCCCAGGAGATGGGCTGAAGGGAGGATGACAGATGACGGATGAGGTGCCGTCATGGTTTCCTAAGAGCTCAGTAAGATCTGTCTTCTGGCGGCACGTCTAAATTATTACCTCAGCTTCGCAGGCATTTGTAGCGCTCAGCCCTTCTCGTGTTATTCCAGCGAGGCTGCGGACCTTTGAGTTTTGTGAGCTCATGAATTAGTTTTTTATTATTCACCTTCTGTGGGAAGTTAGATAATCATCGGCACACCTCTTGCTGTTTGAATTAACAAGTGCCTGTTGGTTTTCTAGAGGCTGGGGTGATAGTAATGTCTGGAGTGTTTAATATCTAGTAGGCGATGTTAATTCAAAACGCTAACGTCAAAGCAAAGTCGTTTAGTCTCTCTATCAGGAAGCTTTACACAGCGTCCCTTTTCACCAGAAAGGTGCGATGAAATCTCAGATCTGACAGTCATCTATATTTCATACCCACTCTGGCTGCTGTAGAATATGCAAGCCTGTGTGTTTCATGATTCAACGACCACTTGCCAAGTTGCATAGCAATATGGACTTAGTATGTGAGGAATGAATATGCGAAACAAATTTACTTTCCGAGTGTGTCGACATGCTCCTGGAGCAGCTGGTCTCAAGCGATCACTGCTATTATAAAACACTTGACACAAACAAGCTCTAATGATGAATCCTGCTGCATGCTCATTAATTCAAGAGTTAAAAAACATGCGGGCAGGGAGCAGATCACACTCCAGATCTTGCTGTGAGCTTGGATAGCGAGGGCCCTGTCCCTCTGTGTTTGACTGTGGCCCTAGAAAGCATAACTGGCAGGGAGGCTCACAGAAACGTGAACTAGACGCACGTCTCTGCCAGACACTGTGGGCTAGTGCTGAGTGCTCCAGCATGCCAAGTTGGTGTGGCGGAAAGTAGGGCAAACAATGCAATCCAAAATACAACAAAGTGGACATTTTCTTTTGAGCAGAAATTACACAAATATAAAGTGTCTAGAGGATTTGCATATATTTGCAAATGAAATAGCAACAAGAAGTCATTGTGATAGTGAGTGCAGCTTCTCTGCAGTCCCTTGGCACATTTGTGGTTTTGCAAGCTACAAACAATCTGGAATCACATTGCAAAACTGCAAATATCAGCCACAATCTGTGTGCGACAGGGTTCTGATTGTGCATGTCACTTTGGGGTGAGTAAGGCGTGTATTTCTAATAGTGTACATTAAAGTGTTTTTTCGCACATAACACTCAGAGATGGGAAGTATGTGATGAGTTTACTTTCTATACAATTAAATCATTTGTAGGAGATGAGACATAATGTGTGAGAGACTGAGCTTTTACTTCCTATAATTAAAGGTGTTATACAGAGATGTTCCTCAGCCTTACACTCCTTTGTACTGGACCTCTGCTCTGCCTGGCTGTCTTAGTCATCTCTATTGTGACAGTGTTGCTTTAGTATTTCCATTAATTACCCATCCTGAGGTTGAGACAGGCTAATGAAGATGCCACGCTCAAACGCTTCTGTTGTCTCATAGCACATGTTTTTCCTTAAGAATCTTTTGTGCAGCATTCTTGTCAGCGAGCATGATTTTCTTTCTATTAATTATTAAAGGGACAGTCCTTAATTGATGTCTAGAATTCCAGTTTGCTTTTGAAACTGTTAGTTACTGCTTTGTTTCAATAATAAGAGCATGTGTCCTGTTCTCCTCGTCCCCACAAACCAGAGGGATAGCTTGTACAAAAATGCATGTGGCTCTTTCTTAAACCAGTCTGCCTTAATCCAGAAGATATACTGTATTAATCCTCGAGGGGAATTTTTTTTTATTCTGTTGTAATATACACACAGACCTGAGGTACTCACACATGCACAAACAGGACCTGCACATGCATTGAAGGGAAATTTCGGTTTATTTCAACCTGTCTCCTATCGTCCTAAATTTGTTTCAAGTGACTAGTGACATAAAAATAATAGTTAGCATGTTAGCCGTTAGCCTAGATACAGCCGGGGCGCATAGTAGCGTCAGACCTGTTAAAACGTAAGTGAACGGGCAACCTTCAAGTGCAAAGTTAGTCCACTAAACAAGCTTTTTTTCCACAAAGACCGCCTCATATTGTTAGGATAAATGTCAGAGAACATATAGAAAACGACATGTAAACGTGTTGTCTTACCTTACCGGTGTGCTGCCATGTTTGTTTACCATCTAGCTCTGCTTTCCAAAGCGTGGCCGAAATATCACGAGAACAAGCAGCGATCTCATACCGTGCCTGAAATCTCGTGAGAACAAGCAGCAACAGCTGGAAGGCAGAACCGGACAGTAGCCTGAAAAGTTCATTCATTTTTTTTATGAAAGATTTATAGAATAATGGCTGACTTTTTGCCAGACTTCGACTTTGTGGAGGAGGAATTTGATTTTGCAGAGTTTGATGGCCGCCCTTATTTATTTGAGCCAGAATACACTGACGAAGAGCTTCGTGAAATTGAAGAACGGAGGAGGAGAGAGAGAGAGAGGGGCGCAACAGGTAGAGGACGAGAGAGGAGGAATGGCTGCTGCAAGGCTGCATAGCTCTGGAGATTGGTGGTGTACCTGTGAATGCTGTGCCCCAGTGCCCACAGAAGAGGAATGCCTCCGTTGCAAGGAATGGGACCGGTTGCAGCCTTATTTTCAAGGTCTGGATGTGACCGAGGACGAGACACCTCCACCTGGAGTAGTATCCAGCTGGGCTTTATCTAGAGCTTGCGAGATATATTTCGGCCGCGCTTTGGAAAGCAGAGCTAAATGGCAGCACACCGGTAAGGTAAGACAACACGTTTACATGTCGTTTTCTATATGTTCTCTGACATTTATCCTAATGATATGAGGCGGTCTTTGTGGAAAAAAAGCTTGTTTAGTGGACTAACTTTGCACTTGAAGGTTGCCCGTTCACTTACGTTTTAACAGGTCTGACGCTACTATGCGCCCCGGCTGTATCTAGGCTAACGGCTAACATGCTAACTATTATTTTTATGTCACTAGTCACTTGAAACAAATTTAGGACGATAGGAGACGGGTTGAAATAAACCAAAATTTCCCTTTAAATCAGGAGATGTCAGAGTGAGGGAGTGCCCCGTGTCCAGGAGGTGAACTGGTGCCTTGCCTTGGTCTATACAGGGACTTGGACCCGGCGACCTTCTGGTTCCTAACCCAAATCCCCAGAAATTCACAGAAATTTGTGAAACGACTACGACTTCTAACTGCATTACCTGCTGGTAACACGTCATGTGTTAACCCTTTCAGAACCCAATTATGTTCCAAACACACATACAGAAAAATAATGTTGTAATGGTGGATTTCTACTCTAAATGCACTCATAAATCATAAGCAAACATAATTATGTATTATTTTTCTGTCCAAATGGATGGAGAATGTTAATGTAGAAACAACCTTATAGTAAAATGACAGTTAATGGTCCTGACAGACCTTTTTTTCAGCCAAAAACACAAGTTTATTTATTTTTTTTTAACTCCTATCAATGAATAAAGTGATGCTTTAAAACATGTTACATATATATATATTGTATTGTATTTGTCATCACAACTCAAAATACCCCAAATTACTAAAGTATGTATTTTAACAATATGATCAATAGACTGTAACATGCCTTGCGCTTACTCATTGCCTCACAGTCAAGGGGGCTTGGCTCTATTGCAGTCCACTTTAGATGATGTAGAACACCGTGACTGGTTTATCAGATAAGTCTGAGCACTTTGGTGGAGTCAGATGACAGTAAACATAGACCTAGACGTCTTACAAATGTTATGTCTGATGGAATAGACGGGGTTTTTGAAATGGTTAAATTACATGGTGCTGACGCGGTTGGGTTTAGGTACCAAAATGACTAGGTTAGGTTTGGAAAAAGACTGTTTTTTTGCTTTAAAAAACTACATTTGTTATGTAATTTTGACGCATAAGGTGCCACCACCATGTAATCATGGTCATGTCACATCTTTTTGTGAGATCAAGCTGCTCAAACCAGTGCTGTTACACTCACACCTGAGGAAGATCCACAATAAAGCTGCAGTGTAATAAATGAGTAGTCATAAGAAGCCATTTAGTTTAATACACAGTGGTGTAAAACAGAGAAAAAAAGTAGATCGTACATCATCATCATTAATCATTAATCATTAATTAACTGTACCTTAACTGTTAACAACAATGACATATTATTACCTTACAAAATTGGCAGCTGTGCCGTTGCCTGGTTACACATCCAGCAGACATGGAGCAGCAATGGCAACAAATATCTGGCTTTGAAGCTGCTAAATACTCCACTGTGTTCACATGCTAACTGCTAACGTTGTCTGTCATTCATCTGGTGCTGGGCAGATAGCTTAGCGTGGATTTAAAAAGACCTGTTTCACTGAAAAAAAACAGCTGCCTGCTGCTGCTGCTGGAAATTGGTTTTATGAGGGCAGTGAGAGTGAACCTAAACAGTAAAGTTGTGGGCCATAAAAGCAAAACAATTAGCCTAAAGAGCTGAGAGGAACTGCAGAGTCAAGTGATAACTCCTGTGGGTTTATAACTACAAGCGTAGGGCTTCACATTAAAGGTCTATTTTTAATATGAAAATATTGATTATTTATATAAATTAGAAGAACCGCTCTCAATCAATAACCTGAACACTTATTGACTGATCGACGACTCGTTTCAGCGCCATTAGGAGAGAAATTATAAATGAAAAGGTTTGCTGTGGGATGCACTTGGCAATGTGCTGGAAACATCCATCACCTTGGATACTGACAGATGCTTTGCTTGCCCAGCTGTTGTTTCTTATTATGTACTGCCTCTCTGTAAATGCATAACATGACCAAAACAATAGGGATGTACTGCTCTGTTCCAGTCCCCACTTACAGGCTTAGCTAATCCCTCTGGCAAAACAAAGGCAGAGCTGATAGGGTGCTGTGGCTGAAATGAGACTGAACCAGTGTCACCAGTGGTCACTTCAAGTCTAAAAGAACAGATGGTCTTAAGGATAAATACTTAAACCTCAAGATGGACATCAGATTACATACACTGTAATAAGCTGTAACCAATGAAGTTTGATAATACTCACCTTGAAAGGATTCAGTCTCAAGATTCACTTTTGACTGCCTAATTTGCCTCATGATGCTGCTCTGCTGAGGCGACAATTCCATGGCAACGGCACCACTGAGTTCAATTCCAGCTTAGTTATGAGTTTTGGATAAAGTGAACAAAATGTTATTGCAGACGAGCTCAAAAACACCTCTTTTCTCTTGTGTTGATGACAGAAACGCCTTTGTGATATAAAAATATTTTTCTTTTGTCGCTCTGCTGTTTGTTTTCGCAGTCTCCCAGTGAATTTCCCTTTGAATCACAGTATTATTAATAGGACTCCACAAGCATCAATTAGCAACAACAAGGCACCAGCAGAGGGCATCAAAAAATCATCATGTTGCCAGCCAACTGTTTGTAGGGCACCTCCAACAGCTACATTTAACAGGAGTCCAAGGATGCAGCGGGAACGAGCAGGAAAAAAAAAAAAAAAGGCGAAAGCTGTGGGACAGCTGCATGCTTATGGGATCTACATGTGACAGCTAAGCTGGGCTAACGTATTGCTGTCATGTTGTGCTGCAGAACAGCAGTGAAGCTGTCAGCTCGCTCAAACCTTAAAGTATCAGCCGTGCACAACTGGACACCACCGGCTGCCTTAACAGCTCTGACTTCAGAAGCAATCACAGTCCGCCCCCTGTAAACTGTTTTAGATGAGCAGTTGTTAAATCACTCACACTGCAGCTCTTTCCTGTGATTACATGCTAGGATAAACCATTTTACCTTTGAGGTTCATAGTCAGACTCATGTAATAATGTAGTCATCCAATCATTTCACCGGAGAGAACAGCCTCCATTCCTCAGATGTCAGATAAACAGGGTTCTGCTTTGATAATAAAATATGTGTAAAACAGTCTATCATCCCACATCTACTTGGCTTGCGGTTCATTTAATCCAGATGTGGCGGTAACTAGATTAGGAGCAAGTCTGCCAGATCTCCTCTGGATGTATCCAATCACGTTATGTATGAAACACACTGCAGAAATATGAAATATTTCGACTGTGATAGCAGAGATGTGCGGCAGCGGCGGCAGCTGCATGGGCGCTCTGTCTTGTGGCTGCTTCTCGAAGCAGGGATGTGTGCCAAGAAGGAACTAAGTCCCTTGCAAATCCATTCACTGGGAATGGTTGTCATCCCTCCAATCCATTCAAATTTGATTTGGCAAAAAGTAGTTTGCATGACAGAACCTTGAGCTCCAATTGGGGGAGGTGATGAGGGGGAGGTGAATGACGCACATGCCCAGGAGGCTGAATGAGTCAGGAGGAGGATTCCCAGGTTTCAAACAATAGGTTGATAAATCCAATACCTCATTCTGAAATGGCAGTTTGGATATATGCAAATAGATTTACTCATACAGTGTACAGTAGATTAATGGGCGGTGCCTCATGGCAAGGGGGTCCCCGGGTTCAATCCCTCCAGCTGTCTGTTTCTTTGTGCAGCTTCTCTGTTCTTCCTGTGTCTGCAGGGATGCTCTGCTTCCTGGTTGCATGTTTACCTGTCAACCCTGCCTCTAATGGGTGCATAGATAATGGACTGAGAGGCTGATAGAAAAACAAATTTATTGGCGTAACAAACAACTAGTTTCATTACTGGTTAATATATCTGTCATTTTTCTAGGGAACTGCATTCTTGGTTTTGTCCGACCAAAAGTCTAAAGCCCAAAGATACATTTAAATTACAAATGTAAAATGAGAATAGCAGCTTTTTCAAACATTTAAGAAGCTGGAAGAAACTAATCTTTTTGCATTCCTTTTCAATAAATAACTTACATTTCTGCCTGACTAATCAAGTAATCACATTTTAGCACTTTGAATCTTCTATAATTCATATTTTTTTAATTAAAAAATGGATCAAATGAATGTGTTTGTGAAAGGTGTTGCTGGTAGTGACACAGAGAATTATCACCAAACTCTGCAGCTCCACTCAGCTCTGCAGAGCATTTCAGCAATTTTCTGCTCATTGTTTTGTTTCTACGGCTCTCAGATTTACAGTTTTGGTTCGCTCTCTCTCGTCAGCGTCAGTTCCAGATGCAGCAGGCAGCTGCTGTGTGTTGGAAAGCTGTAAGAATAAATAAATAAATAAATAAATAAATAAATAAATAAATAAATGAAAATACTGTTTGTTCTCTTCCAAGCACCAAAGCACTAGTCTGACTCAGTAGACTGTGGGTATGAACCTGCCATTGGCTGGTTATTTCAGCTGGCATTCTCCTCCTCCTCATGCTATCTGCTTGCTACCATTTTGCAAGGGCACCTGAGGCCCCCAGGAACGCTGCTTACAACATTGGTTCCAGTTGTTCCCAGTGGTCATTGGCGGTATTGCAGTGAAAAAATCCCCTCCGACCCAAAAAGCATTTTTCTCATAGACCACCACTGTAAAAGAGACATTTGTAAAACTGTTATCAGGGCATCTAGAACTACCAACAAGGTCAATTATGACTCTTTCTATTATGAATTTTTGATCCATGGAGGTTTTATACTTGTATATGTACACTTTTTATTATATTGCTTTGTGGTTTGCTTATTATATTAATCTTTGTTTTACTTGCTACACAGATCTGTGTGTCTCCTCTTACTGATACATACTTACATATTGCTTTGTGTTGTTTATTTTCTACTGAGGCCTTCTGTTTGCACTTTACCTCTGCTGCTCTAACGCTGCAGATTTCCCCATTGTGGGGCGAATAAAGGATTATTTTATCTTATCTTAAAACTTTCCTCAAGCCAAGAAAATCCATGACACCATCACAACATAAAGTCAATGAGCCAAGCAAGAATTTGCAGGCGAGGCCAGCGTGGAAAACACTGCTGAGCATATTCAGTGGGCCACATACTCTGAAAGTAAGCTTGGGAGCTAGAAGCTTATTTTGGCATATGCACCTGGCGAGCCAAGCATCGGCACCAGGCGCAACCTTGGGGTCCAGTATTTAGTTTTTAATGTGCACCTTTGCTGCACCCTGGGCTTAGTGCTGCCCAAGACAGCTGTGATTGGTTTAAGGCCCTGACACACCAAGCCGACAGTCGGCCGTCGACCAAAGTCGGGCCGTCGGTGAGCGTCTGTTGGTTTTTGCGGTGTGTCCTGCACCATCAGCACTTTGGCGTCGGCGGCTTTTCGGCCGATTGAGCATGTTGAATCGGCGGCGGAGCTTGTAGGTGAAAGAGATCACTCTGATTCGCTGTTCAGGTTTCATTTCCTCGCCCCTGTAGCAAGAGAATCTGCCTGTAGTGAAACCGGGGCTAACCGGTGCTTCCTCATCAGGCTCCACTTCACTCAGCTGTTTCTTCCCACTTTAACCTGAGTAACAACCCAGAGCTAGCTGGGAGCGGCTAGCGGAGCGTTAGCCGCAACATGACCAGAGGGAAGCACAGCCAGTTAGCCTCCGCTAGTCTCTGAGCTAGCTCTCCGTTTGGATCCAACCGGGGCACCAAGCCCTGGTTTGTTATTCAGGTTAAAGTGGGATGAAGCAGTGGGTTTATCGAGCAGCTGAGTGAAGTGGAGCCTGCGGAGGAAACACCGGGACTGTCTGGATGTAATAGTCCGTGGAGGTGCTGCGGTGCTGGGCTGCACAGATAGGAAACCCCTCGGCTGTCAGGATGTACCACTCTCTCACTCCGCTCTCTCTCACGCAGGCGCAGAACGTACGTGCCACTTGGCCGTCGGATGTAGTCCGTGTAGTGTGTTCTGTTTTTTAAAACTTGACACATTTCTATGTCACTTGTGGTCCATTCAGAATGGAACCGCGACCCACTGTTGGAATGCGGCCCACCAGTCAGGAGCCACTGCTATATAGTATGCCAGAAGAAGATTTAGTATGTCCTAATATATAGTATGTCAAATGCAGTATGCTAAAAATACCAGGATGTTCTAGTGCATCTGGTCCGATTTTGCACTATGCAAGCCAGCATTTTCTGCTGTCTGTTCTGACCCACAATCCTCTGCAAAGTGGACGATACGTCACACCGACTGAGCCACAAACAGATGACAGCTTATTGACAGCTGTTTGACAGCTCATTGACAACTGTCAGAAGTTGCAATGAAGCATGACAGCATGTTCAAGTAACTGACGACCAGTTGAATAGTAATTACAGGAATATTAATTGTTGAGGTAAACAAAAATAATCATTAATACTAACTAACTTAAAAAAACAATGACAGAACTGCAGATGTAATTTCACTGTCACAAATATAATATGTTAGATTCTGCAATGTATGTAGTTTAACTTTAAAGATATAACTGCACAGATTGTAAAGTAACAACAGCAGAGCTCTCTGGGTTGATCTTTGTCTCTGGTGAACTTGGTAAGTGGCATTCATCTCCAGGGTAATGGGTATAAAAGCAAGAGGGTCAAAGTTCAGAGCGTAATGTTATGAGAAAGTAGTGTGTAGTGATTGTGTGCATCCTGCATGCAAAGGTACAGACTTTTTAAGGGCAGCTGCAGCACCTACTAAAAGTAAAAAGAAGAAGTATGTGATTTGGAACGCACCTATAATGTTAGCAGCTAGCTGGTGAACATGGTGATGCATTTAGCAGCTAAAGAGCCAGATTCTTAGGAGTCATCAAAGACTGAGTAAAGAAGAGAGTCAGTCCTGGACATGTATTCATCAAACGGCCAGAAAGACGATTCCAAATGAAAGATGTCACCCTGTTTCTGCTTGCTCAGCTAATGCAGGTTTAAGCTAAATGTTAAAATGCTAAATGTGGTGCATGATGGACCGAAGCCTTTTACAGATAGCCTATCCTGCATTTTTGACCCCATGCCGTTGCAAATATCCTCCCTTGCACACTCAGTTACAGAGAACATTGATTCGCAACAACTGTAAATTGGCCAGAATTAATAGCTTTTAGATGCTAACAAGGACGACAGAGTGAGAACACTGTGATTGTGTTACTCACAACCCCCTCAGTGCCCAGATACCCTGTGTCTGCAATCCGTATAATTTGATTATACGGACAAAGCATACTGTATAACACACACACACACACACACATACACACACACACACACACATAACCGTTAACTGACTCTCTGGGATGTGCTGAAGCTATGTTAGATAAAGTTACAGTCTGGAGGCTCGGACATACTTTCCTTTCCAAATGAATACCAATTCATCAACACAGAGCACAGCATTTTATTTTGCTTTCTAACAAGATATAGAAAGGTCCAGATTATTACAAGGATTTGGCCCCTTCTTTGACTTGGAAACCAAGATAAGAGTCAACAAGAAGTGGTTGAATAATGCATAACACTGTCTTTGAATGTGCAATCAAGCATGCTGATTAAGTCTATCACGGGTAAGATAGTCTATCTACTGTCAGGTTCCCATGTGGTTTCACATGTGAATGTTGCCAAGAATTCAAATTTTAGTTTGCTGTTGAATATCCAGTGAAAATGTGATCAAGGACATCATGTTTTATTTCTCTTTGGACATATGACTGATTATGGAGTGTTTAGAGACAGGTTAGCAATGGTTACGTGGAACTTAAAGTCCATGAGCTGTCAGTTTGGAGGGAGCATTTCTCATAGTGTTTTTTTAAAGGTCCTTTGTGTTGGAAAATGCATAATAGTATTTCTATGTGCTATCACTCCTTTTGTCATCCCTCCGTTATTTCAACACATAGAGCCAGTATAAGAGGGTAACCTTCACAGAATATTATGAAGGCATATCACTGTAAAGCTCAGACTATAATCTACCAGTCTCATGACCCTGATACTGGGGACAACAGAATTTGACAATTGACCCCCAGTGTTGTGTTCACACACCTATTTTCATGTCACAATACTCGCACAAGTTTGAGCGCTAGAATATTTTGTGTTGACTTGCTGTATCAATAAATGAACTTCCACCGGCACGTCCTTGGAGAATCTCAATGCTGATTGGCTATCGCAACGCTCGTGAAAAAGCATATGACGCAAAATCGTGCTATTTGCTTCATTTGCATATTTCATGTCGCATTACCGCGTCCAACACGCTGCCCGGTGAGAATTTGCATCTATTCACGTCTTTACATTGACTTTAAATGTAATTCACCCACACAGATTGTTTTATTCATGCCCGATGTAAACAACAACAAAACACTGCAAGAGGGAAAACTCTGAATGCCTCTGCAAATGCCCTTATAACAAAGTTCATATTGGTCTGATGTACCTTTAGATAGCACATTATAAAGAGCACAGAACAGCTTTAAAGTGAAATATTCCATGAATAACAACAACAAAAACATTTCGTAGCTGAACAAACTTAACTTTGTGCATTTGGTTTTGATAGAGTATTCAGAACTTTGTACTGAATTCTGTTCAGGGCAGCAGTAAATAACTTTCTAAGCAGCAGAAAAACAAAATAACACAAAGCCTCAAAACTTTTTTAAATGACGTAACCCTCTGCCAGGTTAATTCATTATTTTAAATGTTCCCACTCTTACCCATTGTCAATTGTCTACAAGTTCACTTTCATTTGATAGTAATCATGTCTTGTTAATATTTATATATGTCTATCTTTGCAACAGGTATTGTCTACACTGTTGGCTCTCATATTATCGTTTGATCTATGTGCAGTGTGTAATGAGTTAATGCTTTGCTTAATTTCTGTTCTTTTATGATGCCCATTGACGTTCATCTCTGTATTTTATTCTTCATAGTAAAGTAAATGACCTCATTTTAGAGAGGTATTATGAGGTTAATATTATTATTAAAATGCTATTATTATTAACAGCAGCTTCAGTAATATTTTTAAATAAAGATACTATGAGGCGCCATTTGCAGCTTCTACACTAAACAGTTTTTGAGGATTACGGTTCAACATGCTTATCATATAACTCTTAATAGAAATGGACTCAAGATTTGCATGTTTCACATTTTCACACTAATACCATGTAAAATGTCAGCGGGGCTACTCATAGGCATATTAGTACATTAGTGACTGTAGTACTGACTACACTTACATGGCACACGAAGGATCTGAGAGGATGCTTCACACAAATTTATGATTGTAATCCATTTAATCTTTGTCAGGTTAGACATCTTTTTCACTGTGCCTCGGTGCTTTCAAGGACAATCCAATATCGTGACTGCCTATAGGGGCTCCTCATAAAGTGACTTCCATCAGCATCAGTGTTTGAGACTGTTCTCCTCCAAAATGTAACCACAATAGGTTGTTTGTACAAGCAGCTTATAGAGTGCTGCAGGAATGGGTCCTTAAACTGCACTCCCAGTTCCCTTGTCTCAAAATCAATGTTTTTTTTAAATGGGTTTTGGTGAAATGCCTGAAACAAGGTCTGTGGTTAACACAATCTCAAGAAACTTTGTTTTATGCTCGTATAATTTGATGCTTTTAGGCATCTTAAAAAAGGTGGTCGCTAGCAAGTGGCTAAATGACACTTCAGATCATCATCATGCTGAACGCAACTTTGCAGCCTTGTTCTGGTGGTGATGTTAAGTCATGCAGCCATGGTTTAGTTCATTCATTACCTAACGTTAGCTTTTTACTTCTGGCGATTGCATATATTCCTCAAAAATCATTTAAGTTTATCTTGCAACATCATATCATAAACTTTTGTTCCTCGCAGAGCTTATTTTCTGTAATAATCTAAAATCCAGTGGGAAAGTCCCATTGGCTTTTTGACGAGGGAACCAGGGCAACACCAACTTCTACGTTGGGCCACAAGAAAATGTCATCCCTGCAGCACTCTATTACAAACCATGTTTATGTTTCTTGTTGGGTAGTAAACTCTAGTGGTCACCTCTTGTCAGGTGAAGTCGTATAAACAAGCCTCCAGGAACAGCACCGGCCTTTGAAGCCAACGTGACATAGTGGCCAACCGTGGAATTACAGCTTCCGGACCCAAAAAGACTTTTCCCATAGACTTACATTATGAAAGAGACATCTGTGAATCAGTAGATACTTTTTTTGAGTGTCATAAGCCCCCTGAAATAACTTGTTTCACTGTAATGTTGTGTTCACACCAAACATACTCGTACACGTACTCGTCTGCAAATTATTGCGTCACGTTACTTGTGCGATTTTGAATGCTAGAATATTTTGTGTTGACTTGCTTCATGTGCCTGAATATCTCGCATTATACGCATGTGAAAATGCTGAATCAATGGATGAACTTCTGCTGGCATGTCCTTGACGTCACACGTCTCCAGAGGATCTCGGTGCGGAATCGCTATCGCATCGCAAATTGGTTGCTGAAGTTCAGAGTTTTCAACTATGCGAATAAGCTTATGACAAAATCGCACTACTTGCTTCATTTGCGCCACTTGATCTGCGTCATTCGCACCATGTCCATTGTGTCCATTGCGTCCATTGCGCCACTCAGTGGTAATACATGTCTTATCGCGTCCTTACATTGACTTTACATGTACTTCACTTGTGCAAATTGTTTTATTCGTGCCCGGTGTGAACACAATATTACAATTCTTTCCAATCAGTCCAATAACATTTTGAAAGTGTAGAAGAGCTGCATGATATAATATCATCCCCATTCAAGTTGGCAGATGGCCTGACTGGAAGTAGCTGGCTTGGCCAGCGGAAGTTTCTGTTAGGCTTATTCTATGGGGTCATGGATTCGGAAGATCTGGATCATTTTATACACGGGCCTTGCTAACAATGCCAACGGTGTATCTAGTTCTCATTATACATCCATGAGTACAAAGAGTGACAAAGTCTGCATAGAGACGAGGTCAAAGTGGATGGATGGGTCAAACAAACACAGGACTTTCACCCAGGAGGCTGCTGTTTGTGTCCCGTGTAAAACCAAACGTCGTAGTAATCTTTTTTTTCTAATCAAGTAGTTTTGTTGACAAAATCTAACAAATTAGTTTTGCTTCATCTGCGACCCTTAAGCATAACTGTCATATACGAGCTATTCTGTTGTTAGGTATGAGGACGTGTTGACCTGCTGCCACCTGTAGGGGGCTTATTTAGGAAACATTTATGTGGGTTGTATTCAAGGGTGGGAACAAACAACCCATGCGGTCATATAGGTTTGAGGACTTGTTGCAACACATTATTTAGCAGCATTTCTTTGTAGGAATTAGTATTGCAGACTTAGATTGAGACTGAAATTTATTGCCTGTTCTGAAGTCTGCAGGATAAACATAATTTAAGACTTGGGTCGTTCAGGGCCTGCTTGTCACTTGGAAATTAGGATTTAGAGGAATTATTATCAATCAGTAATAAGTCTGGCTCCTAATCTGTGCCTCACTCCTTACTCCTCCTGTATGTTCAGCGTCTCGCTCTTAAAGAAAGGAGAGATATCTTGCATATAATTAAAATGAAAGGCAGACAGGCATACACATTTGCACATAAAAGGTAATATTAATTCAGAGTTTTTATTGATGATCTTTCTTGTCCAATCCATCCGTTTGAGGATCTGTTCAGAGCCCTCGGGGAAAAAGGCCTCCGCTGAGGAGAAAACCAAAGCTCAAGTCAAGGCTGTGTTCTCAAAGCCAAAGTTATAATGAACTCCACGTGTTTGAAGTCAGACATGCAGGCATCCCCTTAAAGAATACTAAACTCAAATATGAAATGCAGCTGTATCAATGCAGTCAGCTGATAAAGTATTCATAAATAGGTGGTTATTGTTAATTGATCATCACAGCAATTTTAATGGAGCTATTTTTTGAGCTTCTCCATCAGTATACTGTATCAAAATTTAACGTGCACTGATGCTGGATTCATGACAAGACATCTTACATCCAGTTTCACTGCACAGTTTCATAAACAAGTTGACAGGAACCCTCACTAAATGCTGTCTGTGAAATATGTATTATTTCTAATTGGGGAAATATTAAAGCCTTCTTCACTTAAGCGGATACAAAATACTACAAATTCTTCATTTGCAGCATTCAGTGTGCATCTTTTATATAATATTAGCATAAAGTTTAAAGTGTCCATTATCCATTTTACAGTTGGTTGGCTGTCCTGATAAAATATTACAGTATGCTATACTGAAAAACACACTCACCGACAATTTATGCAAAACCTACTTTCCCTGCATGTTGAAATACTATACTGTTGACTAACATAGTGCATGACTAAATATCCCCCAAAACAACTGGATTTCCATTAAATTAGCTGTGGATAATAATGGTACCCAGGAGGAATCTGAATGTTTCGGTACCCAGTGATGTATCCCCCCCCAAAAAAAAATATATCAACTCTGCACGCATGATTTCTCATAACCTAATTGTAGATTGGATGGCAGATATCCACGAAAATTACTGAGAACATTTATGACCCCAAGAGGATAAAACTCTTTTGATTTTAATGACGTGTCCTTTCCTCTAGATAATATGTGAATTAGGGGCAGAGGGAAAAAATAATGTGATAGTTGGAGTTAAAAATACAACAAAAGTAAAATGAATGCACAAATGCCTCGTATTGAATTGTTCCTTCTACCTTACCACAAAGCACAAGCACATGGATGGATGAAACATTTTACAGTTTAAATTGCCAGTCATTTTCTTTAGCTACCATCAATTTTCAACAATTCAGTAAAACAGAAAAACAACGAAACATTCTAATTTAAATGTACTAAAAATCTATTTTTGTGATCTGTGGTTTTTTTTTCCCCAAACAGGACAAGACAACACATAAGATACATCTTATGACAATGTAGACAGGACACATGAAGTACAAACAAGGTTACACAATTAAATAGCTGAGCAGTGGACAACATTCAGACTGAGACCGACAAAAAGAAATTTCAAATTAGTAGCAAATAAATATGTTGGTAAACATTGCACATGTAGAAAATACTGACAGATGAATAGGTTATTGAGTGTCACGTGTCACAGGTTGAGATGATCCTGAGCAGTCTGAGCCAGTATCATACATACAGAGGTCTCGGGGTCGTTTAATGAAGGAGATTTAATTTGCTCTCTTAACGTAATATTTCTCCACCTGGTTAGTGAGTCTAAAAGAGAGACCGTCATGGGGAGCCACAGTACCCAGCTGAGAGAACCACAACCCTGACTGGTAGTATGGAGATCGCCTTCTATGAGCTTCTCCCCAGTATAACGGATGTCTGGACCCAATCTGCCTGCACTGCAGGGAGAGCTTTTAGAAGGAGCGGATCAAACAGAACCAACAGGCTTGGGCAGAATGGGATGTCTAATTTAAGGATCAGTTTGATATTCACGTATACGGCTGACCAGAGTGTTTGTTTAATAGGACAGGACCACAACATGTGGAGGAGTGTGCCAATGCTACTCCCACAACTTCAGCTATAGAGTGCCCCAGGAATGAGTCCTAAAACCTGGAAATTAGTTAGCATTTTAGCACTCCCGGTTCCCTCATATTGAAATCAATGGGTTTTTTTTTAATGGGGTTCTGGTTAGAAGCTGCTTTGCTCTACGACATAAAATAGTCAAAAAAATACCTCACTCTTGAATTCTGCAGCTTTTATGTGTCTTGAAAAGGCGGCAGCTGACAAGTTGTTAAATGAGACTACACAATGTCATGGAAGTCTTTGTGGCTGATGACGCGAATGTATCTCATCCATCTCATGGTCAATCTCCTCAACGGCTTGTAAAATCTGTTTCTTAAGACGTTCTCTTCGGGCGTTTACAATTGTCTTTGCTAATAACGGCTGTCATATTTTCCGTGCAGATTGCATGGTTTTATATGCGATGTCATAAAACACGAGGAACAACAGAACAACTTGAGCGTCCTCCATCCTGGCATATTGTGTCGCACAAATGATGGTGCAGGCTTGTCGGTCGCCATTTCTAGCGTCATTGTGCTTGTTTGGCCTTCAGCTTCTTTTTACTGCCACCTACTGAACTGGAGGTGTAGTGCAGTTTCTTTTACCACTCCCCCATACGTCATCAGCCTGATTTGAGTACATTTTCTGGAACTTTGAGGTGCGGTGGAAACGCAACCCACACAGATTACCAGGAATTCTTTTACCCAGGTAAATAAATTCCTGGGAATAAAAGTTCCTGGAAGTGTTGGTGGGAAAAGAGCTATGTCAACTAAATTGAGTAACCTTGAATGGAAAAATCCCATTGGCTTTTTGACAAGGGAACCAGACTGACGCTAACTTTGTGTTGGCCTACAGAAAAACGTCATCCCTGGAGCACTCTATTTGGGCTGTCCCTTGAAAGGACAGTTCACCCAAAAAGCGAAAATACATATTTTTCCTCCTTCTGTAGTGCTATTTATCAGTCTAGATTGTTTTGGTGTGAGCTGCCGAGTGTTGGAGATATCGGTTGTAGAGATGTCTGCCTTCTCTTGAATATGGTGGAACCAGGGTCATGATTTCTGGAAGGAGACATCACTGTTGAGTTTTTCAAATGTATTATGTTGGTGCTTTGATCACCGCAAGCCAATTGCCATCTAGTTCCATTACACTGGAGAGAAAATGGACATCTCTACGGCTGATATCTCCGACACTCGGCACTCACACCAAAACAATCTAGACTGATAAATAGCACTAGCAGGTAATAGCAGGTAAGAGGAAAATGTGATTTTTTTATTTGAACTTTTTATTAAACTGTCCCCTTAATTCCCCCTGTGTAACCCTGAGGGGAACCAGTATACCCTGGCCATTATTTTAAACTGGACTCACCTCGTTCTAAGTTTTCTTACAGTTCATGTTGTTCCATTCTCCCTCTGTGGATGAGAGGTTGAGTTCAGTCTCCCAGGCTGACTTCAGATCAGAGTCCTCACTACTGGATTTTTTTAAGCAACAGGGAGTAATATTTTGAGGCCTGTACAAAACATCTTAACTACATAAGGGAGAACATCAGAACTTGGTGGAATTGTTGTAGTGGAAGGTTTCAGATAGGAGATGTCTAATTTGAAGATATCTCTAAAACTGCTGTTGAGGGAGGCCGAACTGCTGTGCCAGTTCTGTGAATGATTTCAGTGTGCAGCCATCATATAATCCGCCAGTACAAGAATACCTTTTTCCACCCACTGCTTGCAAAGAAATATTTTATTTTACTATAAAAAATATGGGATTCAACCAGGCACCTGCTGAGAAAGTCAAATAGGGATTGAATTAAGCTTGATTTAAATTGTAAACCCAATACATTAAAAACATTTATGATTATTTACAGTGATTATTACCAGCTACATTACAGAGCAGTATTTGTTTTTTTTCTTTAGCATTGCTCACTTTGGCATATCATCTGGTAAATATAATGGCAATGTGTACAATTTCATATTAATATTAATGCTCAGGAGTTTTAGTTAATGGTGACTGAAACCTACATAGACAACAGATTTAGCAGGAATATTGTGCATGTGCACACATTTCCCTCTGCAATCACCATTAATTCATTTATTTTTAGACCTGCTTGTGGCATAGCTCTAAGGATGGCAATGCATGCTGGCTGGTTAGTCCAGCACTGTGACCCAGAGTGAAATATCTTGGCAACTATCAGATGGTTCGCAATAACATTTAATACACTCATTAGCTTATTAAACCTACTGTAGAATCCAACAAGTATTCACATAAAAGAGAACAGATGACTATTTAAAGGTGCTGTATTCGATATTCAGAGCACTAACAGAGCAGCAAACCATGATTTGCTATGTAAAAAAATAGTGGAGTAATGGCTTCCTGTGTGTGTGTGTGTGTGTGTGTGTGTGTGTGTGTGTGTGTGTGTTTTAATACAAGCCTCTCTGCAGTTTATTGTGGTAAACCAGTGTGGCTGTGCATGCATGTTAGTGCATGTGAGTATCCCACTTGCTGGCTCATTGCTGCCTTTTTGCACTGTGCTCATATGGTGTTTACCAGAGCAGTGGACTCAGGTCACGTGACTTCACACTCCACAAATTCAACGACTTTTGACTCAACTTGCCAAAATCAAAAAAGACTTTCAACTCAACTTGGACTTTAACACCAATGACTCATGACTCCACTTGGATTTGAGCCTCTTCACTTGAAAATACTTGACACCATCCTCCATGCCTAGAGACGAAAAAGTATGTTATTTAAAAAGTGTGCCACGAATCAGTTACTTTATCAACTGACATCAACTCTATTCATTCCCAGCAAGTCAACACTTAATTCCCCAGATCCACTTTGTTGGAAGCGATTCCACAGCATGGAGTCGAGTTGGAGGAGAGAACCATGAAAAATTAACATTACATTACTAAATGCTTGTTGTAAAAATGATGCCCAAGTGTACAAAAAAACAACTTTCAGTTAGTTTTAATTTTTTCTTATTTTTTTTAGTGGATTTAATATGTTATTACTCTATTGTTAAAATGGCATCACATTTGGTGAAAAGCGCATCATCAATGTTTAGGAGTGAGAACTCACCTGTCTTGGGAATTGACTTGGGACTTGTCACTCTTAACTTGAGATTTAACTCAGGACTCACCTGCCTCAACTTGGAACTTAACTTAAGCTTTTTTTTCCACAAAGACCGCCTCATATCATTAGGATAAATGTCAGAGAACATATAGAAAACGACATGTAAACGTGTTGTCTTACCTTACCGGTGTGCTGCCATGTTTGTTTACCATCTAGCTCTGCTTTCCAAAGCACGGCTGAAATATCGCGAGAGCAAGCAGTGATCTCATACCGTGCCTGAAATCTCGCAAGCTCTAGATAAAGCCCAGCTGGATACTACTCCAGGTGGAGGTGTCCCGTCCTCGGTCACATCCAGACCTTGAAAATGAGGCTGCAACCGGTCCCATTCCTTGCAACAGAGGCATTCCTCTTCTGTGGGCACTGGGGCACAGCATTCACAGGTACACCACCAATCTCCAGAGCTACGCAGCCTTGCGGCAGCCATTCCTCCTCTCTCGTCCTCTACCTGTTGCACCTCTCTCTCTCTCTCTCTCTCTCCTCCTCCTCCGTTCTTCAATTTCACGAAGCTCTTCGTCAGTGTATTCTGGCTCAAATAAATAAGGGCGGCCATCAAACTCTGCAAAATCAAATTCCTCCTCCACAAAGTCGAAGTCTGGCAAAAAGTCAGCCATTATTCTATAAATCTTTCATAAAATAAATGAATGAACTTTTCAGGCTACTGTCCGGTTCTGCCTTCCAGCTGTTGCTGCTTGTTCTCGCGAGATTTCAGGCACGGTATGAGATCGCTGCTTGTTCTTGTGATATTTCGGCCGCCCTTTGGAAAGCAGAGCTAGATGGTAAACAAACATGGCAGCACACCGGTAAGGTCAGACAACACGTTTACATGTCGTTTTCTGTATGTTCTCTGACATTTATCCTAACGATATGAGGCGGTCTTTGTGGAAAAAAAGCTTGTTTAGTGGACTAACTTTGCACTGGAAGGTTGCCCGTTCACTTACGTTTTAACAGGTCTGACTACTGGCTACTGTGCGCCCCAGCTGTATCTAGGCTAACAGCTAACATGCTAACTATTATTTTTATGTCACTAGTCACTTGAAACAAATTTAGGACGATAGGAGACAGGTTGAAATAAACCAAAATTTCCCTTTAAGTGCAAAGACTTGAGACTTGCTTGTGACTTGCAAAACAATGACTTGATTCCACCTCTGGCGTTTACGGCCAAAATTAGGACGGCGTTGTTGCGCAAGCGCAGCACCCACCCTCTGGTTCCTGCCTGCTTAACGCCATTAGCTCAGTCAGCACTGTTGCCATTGTTTAGTGCCATTAGCTGCTAGCTGCCCGCTCAGCCACCTCCATGTTGAGACCCGTGTCCAGACAACTCATACGCTCTAAATTTTGCATAGAGCCCCTTTAAGCTCTTTGTTCTGCATGTAGAATCATACATTAAAAAGCTTGGGCTTGTGAACGTACCACTTCAAAAGTAAGAGTCACTCTTTAAAGTGTTCTTTATCTATGTGATATTCATGCAGTTTAAAAAAGAATGGCACACCAGGCACTTTGGGCTTTTTGACGGCTGACTTAAAACTGCATATATCTACAGTTTAGACAGAAATAATTTGATTTTGGGGTGCAAACAGAGGTTTTCTAGGGAAGTGGATTGAGGTTCTTTACATCTCTATCAGCAAAGTCAGAGCAGGCAAGAAAACAAAGTGAGGCCTGGGTGAAAGGATTAAGGGAAGAAGAGGGCCCAGAGCAAAGTGCTGCTGCTGGTCTGATAAGTTTGCTGAGGAGGCTGATTCACATTGGAATTTGGCAGACATCAAACCATTACTGCTTGCAGAGGACATAAGCAAAAGTAGACGATTCATTTTTCTTAAACTGTAGTTAGAAACCTGTAGAAGCACAAACTGTGGCAAGAGCCCCTTTTGTTTGCGTAGTTACAACTCACATCAGCCACAGCCACTTAGCTTGATTTATATGGTTTACTGAGCTTATTTAGCCAGCTATCTAAGTTAGATTACGTGGCATGTGGCTCAGTAAATTAAACCTGATAGAGGGGCTAAAGTCTCAGTGCCAACCTGAACCAGCAGCAGCTCTTTGCCTTAAGTCCTCATTTTGTTTTGTTTTGCAACCTGGTGGCTAGCAGAAATTAATCCTCTTTTGTCAGTGCACTTTAATTAGTACAATCAGTAATTCATAAGTGCTTGATGTGTGTGTGTGCACTAGGTGAATACTGAATGACAATTAATGTTTCCAGCAGCAACAAACAGCCGCAGTTAGTTAGGAGACATTGTGTTAATCCATAGTCTTTTGTCTATAGACTGTATATTTATATTTTATGATTACTTTTATAGCCTGGGCCGCTGTATTTATGGGTGTTCATTCATTGGAGCTATAGCTAGCTACCCAAATGTAACCTATGATTTTACTTGCAAATAAGAGCATCCATCAGTATTCATGTTTTTAATCTTTGATGATCATTAGTAAAACATAAATGCAGTATTTTCACGTCAGTTAATTAATCCACTGCTCTGGACTTGTGTTTGGCTGTTCCTCCAAATTCATTTTTCAGCTCCAATTACAGGCAGGGAACTCTCACAAGTTGATTAACAACCTGGAAAACTGACATACCAATTTACTGAATCACCCTAAACCCAACCTATTCAGTTGGAGACCCTCAGGCTAAATCCAGCCCTGAAGCAACCTCCGAGTGGCCCAGCATACATACATCTGAAATATAGCAAAATCTGTAGAATAGATAACGAGTGAGGCATCTATCTTCCTTCACATGTCTGTTTGACGTGTGTAATAGGCCGTACGATCAGGCAGGATGTAGGCTAAAGATCAGGTAGCAACACCGCCAATCATATCTCTCACAAATCAATGTTTGGTCGCGTGCCGCAGTTCCCACCACGCTCAGTAGCTTTTCAAAACATCCGGGCTGCAGTCAAATACCGAAAAGATTACTTGTTTATTTTCCTAAATACTTCCTTGAGCTTGATGGAAAATGTCATGAGCTTAGGTGTGTGCGTGTGTGTGGGAGACGGAAGGAGGGGGATACTGGTAGAAAGAGAATGTGTTATTAGTACAGTAATTGCACTTGTTACGGCATTCATAGCTCTTTTTATTCTGTTTTTGCCTTTTGTCAGGGGAGGCCATTCTGTAAAAGTACGTTTTCAGATGAGATTTAAAGACGTGAACAGAGTCAGCTGATCTGATGCTCAGTTGGAGTCTGTTCCAAAATCTGAGGAGCAAGAACTGAAAAGGCTAGATCACCCTTTGTCTTTAACCTAGACTCTAGAGCAGTTACAAGACCCAGACTAGCAGACCTGAGGGGCCTGTTTGGGTTGTACGGTGTGAGAAGCTCAGTTATATACTCCGGTGCCAGATCATTGAGAGCCTTGTAGGAGATTAAAAGCACTTTGAAATGGTTTCTTAAAGAGACAGGAAGCCAAAATAGGTGTGATGTGTGAGGATGGTTTTGTTTGGTCAAGAGTCCAGCTGCTGAAGTTTGAACAATTCGGTGCTGATACGTAGCTCGATTGTTTAGGCAGGTGAACAAGGCATTAGTATTCAAGACAGAGGATATAAGAGCATGTATAATTTTCTCTGTCTTATTGAAGGACAGAAGTGACCTACATTTGGAGATATTCTTCAGCTGGTAAAAACAAAACTGGACTACATTCTTCACATGTTGCTCCAGGCTCAAATTACCGTCAGGAATAACAGTCAGATTTTTTGCACCTGATTTTATGTTCGGATTGATTTGTTTTGAGATATGTTCAGGTCCATTGATGGGAACATCTGTCTCTTCAGATTTAACCCTTTAAAACCTGTGCAAATTGGCCTGAGTCCTTTCAAGACCACACAACAAAGGCAACAAGCAACTTTACAAGAAATGATCCAAAAAATCAGCAAGAAATTAGTAAAAGTTACAAGAAAATTTCCTGAAAAATAATTTAAAAAACAAACAAACAAACAAACAAGCCCCCCAAAATGTTAAATACATATATAAAATGAGAGAGAGATTTTTTTTTCTGTAATATTATTTTTTAAAATACTTTCAGAATAATTATAAATACATTTTTTCTTATATTTTTGATCATTTTCTAATAATTTACCCTACTCTTTCTTTTTTTTCTTCAGGTTATTTTTCTTGTCATGTTTTACTTTTTTTTTTTTTTTTTTTTTTTTTTGCAATTTACAGAACATTTCTTGCCAAGTTCCTTATAGCCTTTTTAGTGCATTTTGAAAGAAACCAAACCAGGTCACTCAGGTTTCAAAGGTTTAAATGCATGTACAGTAGAAGGTGTCTGAATGCAGCCCAAGAAAATTGATGTCTTTCCAGGTTTCAAAGGGGTACATTTTAAGAGGTTTTTGGGACATCCAGCTTTTTATGTCATACAGGCAACTATGCAGAGAAGCTAATTTACTAGCACTGCCCTGAACAATCCAAACAAACTCTGAACTATGTTAAACTTAGATGACTTTAAAAAGTAAGTTGTGTCTGATACGCTGCAACTTTAACAGCATATCTTTATCCTAATTACCTTTCCAGCTGTTAACAGCTCACACCAATCAGAGGTTACTACGGCAGAAGGTACATCACATGGTTTTTAACCATGTGATGAGAGACTTAAGCACAAACTCACAGACACAGCTCTGATGCATTTACTGTTACAGCCGACATTATAGGAAATAGTTGTCTGTGTTTACATCTAGTAGACAACATGGGCATCCCATTATAGTCCCATTATAGTCATGTTATAGTCACCTCTCCAGCTACCAGTCCATGCTCCATACTTCCATCCGTGCGTGGATTTGAACTGAAGACCCTCTGTTTCCGAAGCCAAGTCCCTATGGACCTCTGGTTTCCACTAAATCTTGAGGAGAGTATCTGGGTATTCAGCGAGGTGTACAACTTTTTTACCAGACAGTTGCTGAAACAAACTCTCTTTGATGATATCAACAAGGCACATAGTGAACACTTAGATGTCAGAACATGCTTGGTGGGTGCTGATGTGGATGCAGTCTTCTTTCTAGATGGGTGATTACTGAGGAGGAAGTGGGTTTTCTCCTCTACCTAAATCTTTATTAAAACATTTTTTGCGATACTGACATGTCAGTTACAACAGCATAGTAAAATGATTGAAAATAATAAGAGCTAAGGACACACAAACTGCTGGGTAAATACACATTTTTACAGCCTTGAGGATTAGTGTATCTATTGATTGTTATTCTAGCCCAGTGTCATCTTTTTGAGTCTTGTATAGCACCCATTTTTCCTATTTTCTTTCTAGTTGTGCTTCTTGTAGTCTCAGTACGTGTGTTAATTTTTCCTTTAAAAAGATTTCTTCCACAATTATAGCCATTGGTCCTTTGCTGGTGGTGTTTCTTTACCCGAGTTCCTGGTGAAGGCCTTCTTGCCTGCTACTAGCAATGTTTTGATCAAATATCTATCACTAGCAGTAACATTTTCTTCAGAAAATTTACATAGATAAAGCACCAAACAACTGCTAGGAACCTAATATGCGAGTATGTGCTTAAGCTCCTTATGTACCACTGACTGTAACGGTGAGACTAAATGTAAAACTAGGGCTGCACGATATCTGGAAAATATATGATACGTGATTACATTGTTAAATATTGCGATAATGATATGACATGAAATAAACAAAAGAAAGGTTATTCAGCTCTGCCTTTCTATTGCTTTCAGTATACTGCTAAAATATAACAAAGTTCTCATTGAATTAAAAAAAAAAACAAAAGGACATTGTTTCCAACATCCTTTTATTGAATAAATTTAACACTGAAGTGAACATTAAAGGCACCAAAAACAAAGAGTGATAGTCACATTATAAAGAGCTGTTTTCTACTCTAGGTTTTCTTAATTAACTCAAAAATCCCTGAGTGAAATATCAGTCTTTCATGAGGTGTTTATCACACAAGTTGACATTGCATGACAATTAAAACAAAACAAAACAAAATGAAAAAGATATTGTGCAGCCCTAAATACTACTACTAGTGGGATTATGGTGATGTCTTGAACAATGAGAAAAATGTGACAGAGTCTAAACACGGTGTGAAAGCTGATACTTCACGTGTGTTGGCTCCATTTTTCAACACATGTTGAATTTGTGGTTCCTAGAAGAAGATATATCCAAGAAGAAGTAAGAGTATCAGCGGTTGATTTCACTTATGTGGTGTGTGTTAGTGGCGCTTTTGAAAGACACAGTTTGCCTGAAAGCATAAAGGAAGGTATGTTTGTAAGTGGGCGGGTTTGATTGACATGAGAGTCGGTCAGTCACATGGATGTGGTTGCCGCCCACTCGCTCCCCCTGTAAGGACGAGGCTTACAGAGGAAAATCTATATTGCTTTGTTGTCGACAGTTTGTTAATCACCAGAAAAAAGTCACCATGTTCAACTGCTTTCATGGTGCTTTAGATATTTATTTATGGCTTTATTGTGTAAAATGCATTATCATTTTCTTGGTGAACAAAATAGTTTTTATTTAATTTTCTTTAGGGTGAAAAAGGTGCCAAGTGATGATTTACTTTATTCAACAGGGAACATTAGAGTCTAATGTGTCCTGGTGAGTCAGTGGGCTCAGGAACATACAGTAACTGAGATGTTCTGCTTTCAGATCCCCCCCTTTTATCATGGCTCCTCTTGTTCCATATTTCCTGTCACTCCCTCCTTAAAAATAATCTGATGAGAGCAAAATGCCACAAAAAAGAACAGTGTCAAAAAAGGAGCGGTATTAGAATGTCAAAATGCAAAAGTGATCTTTTAAATGTTGACCCCGGGATACATTAGTGAGCTTCAAGTGTTTTTTAGTGCAGATGTGTGACTGCCGGCTGAGTGGCGGACATGCATAAGCTTATGGCACTTGTGTCTGAACGTCAATAAAGTTAATTTATATCACCATTTGGCCTGTCACAAGGCTTTTACTGAAGCTAAAAATCATAAACACATTTACACTTTAATCAATATCATAAAAAAATATGGTGCAGCAATGAGTGTTCCTTTTCTCCTGAGACATGGGTGCCAAACACATTAATACAACTTGAACATAATTTATGGGTTGAGAGGCGCCACTACAGCACTTGAACAGTTATACATCCCTCCATTGATTGAAAAGGCTGAGGAAAATAACATTTTCTGCAACTCTTATAATGAGATGCCCTGTGCAGCAACTGATAATGTGTTCCAAAAAAGACTGCTAATGGCTGTAGTGATGAAGGAGAAGAGGATCAAAAACAGTGATGTGATTTCTCCTCTATCCAGGCAACACACTGTGTATACCATTTAAATTTTTATGAACAAACATGAATTAAAATAAGCTTTTTGAGGGAGTTCAAACAGAAATGCAAACAGGGAGCAAAAAAATAAGAAGAAGGGTATCTCGTAGCTTCTGTCATGGAGGGCCTACAGGAAGTAAGGGTTGGCTCTGACTAGAGATTACAGCAGGGGATTCTGTGCTCGGATTCCACAATCACTACAGAAAGAAGTGTGGAAGGAAAATAAGTGCCAAAGGGCGAATGTTTGTTTACATTTTTTGTGCCAGAAAATGAGGCTGATACCAACAAGGTTTTGGAGGGACATGATTCCTGTAGTGGCGACTTTGGTATGCTAAATGAGCATATTGTGATTGAAAGTACTGTGTGTGTTTGTGTGTGTGTTTCATTCATTGTGGATGATGTGACAGTTACTTATACTGGTCAGTAGATGGCGCACTCTGAGGTTTGTCCTGACTATCTGCTCCACCTGAGACTCCAAGACAAACAATAGAGATAAGCTTATGTAGGTTATGCTTGTCTTAGTGTTATTTTGTCTTTGTTTCAATAGATGGTCATAAATTTAAGTTATATTCTGAGAAAACATTGGAAAAGGCAGGGTTAGAAATGAAGTTCAAGGTGCCCTGTAGAGCAGTGGTTCCCAACTGGTCCAGCCACAGGGTCCACATTTGTCCTCAGTCATCAGTTCAAGGTCCACACAGTTTTAAATATTCAGCGTCATACTTGCTTTTGGCCATGTTGTCGTGCTAGTTTGGCTAGTTGTAAAGTAGCTATCTGTTGTATTCCTGAGTCACTTGCGGTCCATTCAGAAAAGACCCGCTACCCACTTTTGGATTTTGACCCACTGCTGTAGAGATTTCTTACAAACAAAAGTTATCTTTATGTTCAGTGTTTCTCACCAAAATGCATTACGTGTATCGTATATATGTATAACAAAGGTAGTGAATCCATTTTCTTACTCATAAAATACTTGCAGAGCTAGGATTTATTGGCATCTAGTGGTGAGGATTGCACATTGCAACCAGCTGAAACTTCTCCATGTGCCAAGCATTAACTATTTGTTAGTTAGTGTTTGTTGTTCAGGAGGTTTTTAACAGGAGCCAAATATCCTCAGAGGTCTCTTCCACTCCAAAACAAATGGACCAGGTGATTAAAACTGGTAAAAACACAGAACAAAGCAGTTTCATGTTAGCACATCACCAATGAGTCCAGCCCAGCACCTGCTAATGTGTGTTCAACTTTTTACTCCGATAACTAAATTTAGTGACCGTTTGCACAAAACACCTTAAAGTTTGTCCTTAAAGGATAACTTCGGTATTTTTCAACCTGGGCCCTATTTCCCCATGTGTATGTGTGCGTATGATTCATAGTTACAACTCGTTTAAAAATTGGTTCAGTATTGAGGGAGGCGGATGCAGCCGGCAGCTGCAAGGTAGATATGGGGGCAAATGCGTCCCGTATAAGTTTGCACATTAAAAGTGCTTTTTTTCGCTACTGACCGGTTCAGATCGCCAGTGCTATCTCTGTAAATAGCATACTAAGCGTTTCCCTTACCTCTGGGCTGTGTGACGTCATCTCGCGAGAGCTTTGCTCCACTGTGTCTGTAGCTCTCTCTACTCGTGGGCAGCCGTTTTCTTGAGGAAGAGGTGTTTCGGGATTGGATGTCATCTCTTCTTCGGCTGGCAGTAGTCATCTTGGGAGAAGTGAGCACTGCAGACCCGATGGTCTGCAAGGCGCAGTGTCTGGACAGGAGTGTTAGCATCCATTTGTAGCACAACTAGCCACAACTTCAGCATCTCGCCGTCCGACAAAGGCAGCCTATGCACTTTAGGATTAATTTCTCCCTAGCCAAGGGACTCACACAGTCACACAGAGTCCCTTAAAAGGTTTCCTTAGTTAAGGAAAAACTCATTCACTGCATTAAGAGAGATTTTACAGTGGTTTCCATGGAGATTGTTTGTTTGCTTGGACTCACGCCTATGATACCATCATCTCACAAATTTGGCTTATAGTTAGAGAATGAAAAAATGGCAGAAGGAAAAAATACTAGAACCATCTTGGTCAGAGGAGGAAAAGGTGAAACTTCTGAGGGGATTACAATCATAGAAAGCAGAAACTAAATTTGAAATACCAGAAAACAATTGTAGGAAGCAGCAATGAAAATTAATTCTTAAGTGTAAAATCAAAAGCGTATTCATCAGGTTCTCCTGGTCGCAGAACACTCTTCTCAGGGTTTGTTAGTGTTTTATTTATCACCATAAACTCAGTCATGTTGCAGTTAAGATGGAGTCAGAGGTAAGATTTATTTATTTATTTTTTTTTACCTTGCTTTGGTTGCTAAGGTCTTTCGTAAGTATGAGACCAAGTCAAGGAGAACACCATAAATACCTAAGTGAACATTTTCAGGAAACCTTAAGGGGACGACTTAAGGGTGTTTTGTGCAACCGATTTTATTGTGAGGACTTTAAAGGGAAATTTCGGTTTATTTCAACCCGTCTCCTATCGTCCTAAATTTGTTTCAAGTGACTAGTGACATAGAAATGATAGTTAGCATGTTAGCCGTTAGCCTAGATACAGACCTGTTAAAACGTAAGTGAACGGGCAACCTTCAAGTGCAAAGTTAGTCCACTAAACAAGCTTTTTTTCCACAAAGACCGCCTCATATGTACTTTACTTCACTGCTTTACTTCACTGCATTTATCAGACCATTTATGAACTTTAAGAGCATGTTGCTAATAATATTTCTGTACCTTTAGTTCAGTAGGATTTAAAAGGTCTACTTAAGGCCTTTTACCTGTAATATTTTCAGTGTGACACAGTAGGTGCTTTTATATAAAGGTATATTATGAAGGATTGTCAGTTTCTCTTTGTGAACACACTCGCCAGCAAAAGTTGAAATAAAAGCCAACCACAGGTACATTCTTGTGTGGTGTTTCGCCTCAGTATGTTTGCATTTCTTTAGCACTATTTCTCTTGCATGTTGCTCCTTACTGTCTGGCACCTGGTCACTGCCCTTTTTATGAAGCCCCAGCCTCAGCAAAGTGCTGTGGGGCACAGAGCACAGGAATTAGGAAGAAAATACAGACAGAGGGCAGAGTCTGCAGAAAAATATGCTGCCGCACTTTGAGATTGGGTCATGAGAGATCATTGAGAAGGATTACTTCTGTATGAGTCTATATTTTGTATTTTAGGGAAACTTCTACATAGTATGTCTTTATGTAAAGGACCTGATTATACCTTCCAACTTTTTATATTTGAAAAGCTATTTCTTTTTACAACAGGGGTGACAAACTCATTTTAGGTCACAGACCACATACAGCCCAATTTGATCTTAAGTGGGGCGGACCAGTAAAACCAATGCATAATCACCTATAAACTACAACCCCTTCAAATGTTCCCTTTTTTAAGTGTAAATAAGTTTATTAATTATATAAATGTTCATCCATTTACAAAACAAACGATGAACAGCCAGCGATATCCTCAGAACAATGATACTAGCATGTCTCAGTTTTTCCACATTCAGTCAGTCTACTGCTCACCTTCATTATATGTGACTCGTTTTCATAATTCTCCATTAAAGTGGAAGCTACTGAAGAAGCAGGTTAAGTCATCTCCTGCCTTACAAACCATTGACAAACTGCAGTTTTGTCAGTGCCTTAGCAGTAAGGTTCCACTAATATTATTTTAAGATAGAAGTCTGATACAGATTCTTTGTACTGAAGCTGCTGGTTGACAATGTTGTGCACAATATTCAGTATATTTAAGTATGACCACAGTTAGTAGTCATTGTTTTTTTTTTAGAGAACTCTGTTCTAGTCCGGGCGGAAAAGCCTCTGTGGCAGCATTTTACATGAAGCTCCTGAAACCTCTTAGCCTTCACAAGTGCACCAACATTAGGTGTGCAAAGTCATCTAGTGGGCCGGATTGGACCATTTGGCGGCCAATTCTGGCCCCAGGGCCGTGTTGAACACCCTAGGTTTTTGCATTTTGTTTCAGTCAACATATCAGTTAATTTTAATAAAACTGAACATACCACCTTAGTCAGATCTGGAGACTAGACCCCACTCTCAGACAGACTGTTGACAATTCCCCCTCCCCTACTGCCCAAAGGCTATAATGTGAACCCTGAGGAAACCCATTGTTTTTACTACTAAGGTATAAAAATGGTAGACCAGTCAGTAAAAATGTTAGTGCCTCTCTGTGCCTGTGCTTTTTCAAAGTGGCCAGCTGCACACTATAACTCTGAGCTCTTTCTTTCAGTCACTAGGTGTTTGTAGGAAAAGTGTCTGTGGCCAGCTGGCCCCATTCCACTGTACGGACAACTTCCTCCTGAGCCTCCATAATCACGTGAGTCTTCTCTGGCTTCATATTCCATCCCTCATGTGTCTATTGCTGAACTTTGCTGGCTGACAGGTAATACATTTTAATATGAATGCATAATAGCATGCATACTGGAATATATTATACACATAATATTTGGTTTCAAGTGTTGGGGCATAGTCTGACTTTGACAATGCTGAATACTTTAGGAACAATTTTTCTTTTTTCTTAAACACATTCATTTGTCAGCTCTTTACAGATCGTTCCTCAGAAAATCACTGAGCAGCAGATGAGTTTACCAGAATTCCTCATTAATCAAAGGATGGGGAATGTTGGCAGTGTCAGCGCAGCACGGAAGAATATTTTTGTTTTTTTGTATACTTGTTGTTGTTGTTGTTTTTTTTTTTCTTAATTCAAATAAGCCTGCAGCATATTTGACAGCACTCTGTTTTGACGGAGTACAGTGGTGGAAGCGAGGGATGTTGGCAGCAGAGGGAGCTTGTTAAAAGAGCAACTCTGGCTTTCATGAGAAATGAGTATGCAGACAACTGGAGGCATGCTGTGCGAGGATCTACAGGCACTGTTGTGTGATCCCTGCACCCAGTGCACTCGCCTGGTGCTGGGATGCTGGTGTGGGTGATGTCTGTGGACACAACAAGGGTCCCTTTGCGCAGCACAGCATTATTTTCCCTGAGGCATGTTTGATGAGATGACCAGTTATTTGTGTGTATACAGTGTTTATGATAAGTCAAGACATGTTATTTGTGTTGTTTTTGCTTGAAACTGAAATATGGCTCAGAAATGATTTGTTGCTTCAACAAATCAGGCATCTTTCTGCATGCCTTGTATTTATGGTACTGGATGTAACATTTTTTTATTGCTAATGGGAGAACAGATTAAAAAGTGAGACCATCCCCAACTTTTTCGTGAAAATCCAAAGAATGTGGTGAACCTTAGCCAAGAAATCCCTTAGTGGCAAAAAGCCCTTATGGCAAACGTCTTCCAACAGTGTGCTGCATCTCTCTTTGCAGTGTGCAACAGTAGATAACATTAGCTTAGAAATGGAGTCCGATAACGTCAACTAACGACCAGTTCCCACCACGACGAGTCCACACCTGCTGTGCTCATTATTTACATTTTGCAGCGACAGCCTGGAGACGGACCATCACGTACTGCCGAGGTTTGACCTGACTGAATTTGAGCTGCCCTGGCTGAAGGTCCGTCTCTGGAGTTGCCGTCGATATTCCTATAGGGGAAGTTATTTCTGAGAAGCAGAAAGACAGTGGTATGTGTTGGCTAATTCTCATTTGTGGTCAGATTCAGTGCCCCATATCATAATTTCAGTCACCCTGGTGCTGAAGAGGAAGCCCAAGAAGGAAGCACTGTAGGCCTGATATATTATGATACTGTGGTTTCAGCTGGCTAATGTAAGCTAATGTCGACCTGCTTTCTGACACGGATGAATTGCTAGTTAGCAAACACAGCAAAATACTGTAGAGTGCTCCAGGGATGACGTTTTTCTGTTGGCCAGCATGAAGGTTAGCATCACCCTGGTTCCCTTGTCAAAAGGCCTATGGGATTTTCCATTGGATTTTGGATTAATGCAGAGAATAAGCTCTGTGGCAAACAAAAGTTTCTGATACTTAAGTGCTTTGTTCAGTAAGATAATCGTCACAAATGAGCATCACTTACATTTTTTATTTTTAAGCCTAAATGCATTTCCATAAGTAAAAAGCTAACATTAGGCTATGAACAAACTACACTACAGTCGCATGATTGAACATCCTTACCATGACGACACTGTAAAGGGGTGTTCAGCTTGATATATGTTCTGTAGTCTCATTTAGCAACTGCCTTTTATAACAAACAAAACATGAAAGTCTCTTAAGCTTTTGTTAACCACGGACCTTATTTTAGGCATTTCACAGAAATCCACTGACTTCAAGACAAGGGAACTACGTAGGAGTGTTAAAATGCTAACTCATTTCTGAGTTTTAGGACTTAATCCTGGAGCACTCTATTGAGAGGATAACGTTAGCTAATTTATCCAGACTCCAGGGCTGGTTTGCAAATTACTTTATCAGCTATGAAACAACCAACAGCAGATCCGTGCAGTGTAGCTAATTTACACTTAGCTGGGCAACCAACAAGATAACAGTAACTGAAGCTAAGGTTAGTGAGCAAGCTGTAAAGCTACGCTGCATGGATCTGCTGTTGGTTGCTTTGTAGCATCAGCTGATAAAGTAATTTGTGTGCAATTTAATGACATGAGAGAAAGAGGTGTCACCATTAACAAGGATTTTTTTTAACGTTTAAATAACAGACCCTTTAAAAATAGGAGAAAATATTTTTCAAAGTGGAAAATTGGTTCACATTTTGAAACTATTATGATTTTGGATTTTTTTTAAAGGAGCTGGAAAACATTGCTGAGGAGAAGGACGTCTGGTCTGTGCTACCTTGCTTAGCACTGTGACCTGACTCTAGACACGAGGAAAAAGAGAGATGGCTTTATTTTTTAAAGGTAAGAGACAACAAAACAAAAAAAACATCTCAAATAATTTCTGCGACTCATGATTCACATTCCATCAGTTTTTATTGACTAAAGCAAAGGCAGTTAATCACTGTTGTAGATGAATTGAGATGCACTGCATGTTCCTGCCTGACCTGTCCAAGACCATGATTTCCAGTGCAGTCAAACTTGAATAGGAAACCATGTGAACCTGAGGACCTTGATTTGCCGGCTGCTCATTCAAGAGTTGTCCCACAGTGCTTTGCAGCGTACCTGCAGGTGCTTCCGGATCACAGGCATTCAATCTCCTCCAACCCTGGATCTGCCCTTACCATCAAATTTCATCAAATTTGAAGCAGGCTGGCGTGAAAAGGCAAATGATTACAATCTGCTCTCCTGATTGAACTCTACCGACCTTTCTGCTACAAATGTCTTTTTAAAAAGCACCGGTGGATGTCAAACTATTCCTTTTTCTTCTGTTGGGAGGGCTGCGGGGTCCAGTCCACTCTGCTTCATCTGCACGGCGATGTCGAACAGGTAGTCGTAGCATTCACACCTAAAAAAAAAATGCAGCAGTATTTTGAGTGTTGGGAGAAAAATACAACATACAGATTTTAAATCTGTTGTCTTTGTTGCACATGCCCTCAATACAAATGTACTAATGTACTCTTAGTCATAAACAGGTCAAAGAGGTTAATAGTGCTGGGAGGCAAATGCTCACATAGTCTTAGCTTTTTCCCACGTCTCGCCCCAGACATAGACACCGTGTCGACGGACGAGGACGGCACATGAATCTGGGTAATCCTCCATTGCCCGGGCCATCCGGTCTTTCAAGTCCTTCTCCTCTGGTGTATTTTCAATAATGGGTACAACCAGGCTGTCATCATACCTGTGGATATGCAGGGTACAAAATGACAAATGACACCTAGACTGATAACTCTGAGACATGAACTTTTGCCATTAGAGTACTGTCAGGTAGAGACTCTAAATCAGTGGTTCCCAAATGTTGGGTCCCGGTCCAAAAGTGGGTCACGGGTTTGGGGTTTTCTCTGTTGTGTCATTGCAAGTTGAATATCTTTGAGTTTTGGACTGTGTGATGAACAAAACAAACAATTTAAGTTGTCACCTCTGACCTTTTCCCCAACTGATCAATTATTCAAAAATGATTACTAATAAAAATATGGATTTATTTCTGCTGTAATCCAACAGGCTCCCGACTGCCTCCTTTCTAGCTCCAACCAGAGAGAAAGAATCGAACCCTCTGCCAATGTTTCCCCCTCCTCAGCTGCCTGAACAGGTAACGAGTTTACTGTCTATCTTTGAACTAAATAATAATGGTATTACTAATCCTATCTGGCTTTAACCAAGTATGAGAAAAGAAATTCCAGCAACAATGCCTCTGAAGTACAAAACAGCTTTGTGGTGGGGAGCCACATGTTTTAGCCTGTGATTTGCATCAGGTGATTGAGAAAAGTAAGACAAGACGGGACACATTTATGTATCAAGAGATTATGGCCAAGAAAGACTTGTTTATATCGTCATTTGTTTTACGTGTAAATACCCACAGACTATGATGGATTAAGAAATCACACTCATCATGTGATTAATTTGAAGTACCATGGTTATGTTTGTCTTAACACTGGTAAAGGCAATTAGCCAATCGCGTTGGTTTCCACGGTGAAGTTGGAAGCTTTAATACCAGGCGATGCTGGAAAGTTCTACTGTCATGTCAGTACTCCACCCTGACTAATTTATTATAGGTAGGAAAGTTTTCATTAATCTTAGCAGACCTTGACAGGTGAGCTAAATATATCAAAAATTTAACACTGTTAGTATTTCTAACATGCCAGAAGAATACTTCACCCAATTCAATTAGTCATGCTGTGTTACCTTGAACTAGTGAAGAACTAGTTTTTGTTTTCTTCACATGCCTCCACAGAAAAGGGCAAACATACTGATTTATTGGGCACCAGGTTTAACAACAGCAAAACATCTGTTTACAAACTCTCACACAACTCATGCAGTGTAAACCAAGTCTTGTTTATCCAGTCGTATGCTCAGTACTGGAGTCTGGCTTTAAGAAAGCAAAGACAAGTTTCACTTTGAAATACTAAGTTTTAGTATGGGGGGGATGTGTTATTCATGTCTGGATAAATGAGACTTGGATTATACTGTACAAGGTGTGAGAGTTTTGGTGAGTGTTTTGCTGTAGGTTAACATGGTCTCCAACAGAGGTGGGCAATATATTCCTAAAATAATATCACCATATTTCAGGGCATTTTTGTGAGAACAATAATCGTGATGATATGACATATTAGTAAACAAATAGTTTATTATCAATTTAAGAAAATAGAATTGCAACAAAATAAGCCATACAGTTTGCCTTCAAATATTCAGTAAACTAAAATTATTTGTTATTTATTTAGTTTGTAAAAAACAACACTCAGAGTGAGATTCAGATTCTGTAATATACAATATTAATAGTTCGAAGTAGGGTGAGAGGTAGAGAGAGGTAGAAAAGTAGGGTGAGAGAGGTAGAAGTAGGATGAGAGAGAGACAGAGGTAGAGAAGTAGGGTGCAAGAGAGACAGGTAGAGGAGTAGGGTGAGAGAGACAAAGAGGTACAGAAGTAGGGTGAGAGAGAGAGACAGAGGTAGAGAAGTAGGGGGTGAGAGGTAGAGAAGTAGGATGACAGAGAGACAGGTAGAAGTAGGGTGAGAGAGAGGTAGAGAAGTAGGGTGAGAGAGAGAGTGAAAGAGAGGTATAGAAGTAGAGAGCGAGCAAGCATTTATGTATACATACATACGTACAGTACAGGCCAAAAGTTTGGACACACCTTCTCATTCAATGCGTTTTCTTTATTTTCATGACTATTTACATTGTAGATTCTCACTGAAGGCATCAAAACTATGAATGAACATATGTGGAGTTATGTACTTAACAAAAAAAGGTGAAATAACTGAAAACATGTTTTATATTCTAGTTTCTTCAAAATAGCCACCCTTTGCTCTGATTACTGCTTTGCACACTCTTGGCATTCTCTCCATGAGCTTCAAGAGGTAGTCACCTGAAATGGTTTTCCAACAGTCTTGAAGGAGTTCCCAGAGGTGTTTAGCACTTGTTGGTCCCTTTGCCTTCACTCTGCGGTCCAGCTCACCCCAAACCATCTCGATTGGGTTCAGGTCCGGTGACTGTGGAGGCCAGGTCATCTGCCGCAGCACTCCATCACTCTCCTTCTTGGTCAAATAGCCCTTACACAGCCTGGAGGTGTGTTTGGGGTCATTGTCCTGTTGAAAAATAAATGATCATCCAACTAAACGCAAACCGGATGGGATGGCATGTCGCTGCAGGATGCTGTGGTAGCCATGCTGGTTCAGTGTGCCTTCAATTTTGAATAAATCCCCAACAGTGTCACCAGCAAAACACCCCCACACCATCACACCTCCTCCTCCATGCTTCACAGTGGGAACCAGGCATGTGGAATCCATCCGTTCACCTTTTCTGCGTCTCACAAAGACACGGCGGTTGGAACCAAAGATCTCAAATTTGGACTCATCAGACCAAAGCACAGATTTCCACTGGTCTAATGTCCATTCCTTGTGTTTCTTGGCCCAAACAAATCTCTTCTGCTTGTTGCCTCTCCTTAGCAGTGGTTTCCTAGCAGCTATTTGACCATGAAGGCCTGATTCGCGCAGTCTCCTCTTAACAGTTGTTCTAGAGATGGGTCTGCTGCTAGAACTCTGTGTGGCATTCATCTGGTCTCTGATCTGAGCTGCTGTTAACTTGCGATTTCTGAGGCTGGTGACTCGGATGAACTTATCCTCAGAAGCAGAGGTGACTCTTGGTCTTCCTTTCCTGGGTCAGTCCTCATGTGTGCCAGTTTCGTTGTAGCGCTTGATGGTTTTTGCGACTCCACTTGGGGACACATTGAAAGTTTTTGCAATTTTCCGGACTGACTGACCTTCATTTCCTAAAGTAATGATGGCCACTCGTTTTTCTTTAGTTAGCTGATTGGTTCTTGCCATAATATGAATTTTAACAGTTGTCCAATAGGGCTGTCGGCTGTGTATTAACCTGACTTCTGCACAAAACAACTGATGGTCCCAACCCCATTGATAAAGCAAGAAATTCCACTAATTAACCCTGATAAGGCACACCTGTGAAGTGGAAACCATTTCAGGTGACTACCTCTTGAAGCTCATCGAGAGAATGCCAAGAGTATGCAAAGCAGTAATCAGAGCAAAGGGTGGCTATTTTGAAGAAACTAGAATATAAAACATGTTTTCAGTTATTTCACCTTTTTTTGTTAAGTACATAACTCCACATGTGTTCATTCATAGTTTTGATGCCTTCAGTGAGAATCTACAATGTAAATAGTCATGAAAATAAAGAAAACGCATTGAATGAGAAGGTGTGTCCAAACTTTTGGCCTGTACTGTATATACATACATATTTATGTATACATACATACATACATACATACATATATATAAATACAGAGATACAGATAGAGAGTGAGATAGATAGTGGGAGAGAGGAGGGAGACAGAGGTATAGAGAGAAGTAAAAAGAAATACTGTACATTCACATATATGTAGTTTTTTGTCAAGCTGCAAGCGTCACATACGTTTACGACAAAATCACTTGACCACACTGACACCTGTGTGCAAACGGCACGAAAGGCGCGGGAAAGACGCTGTGCTGCTGCCAGAGGAGCCACTGAATGAGTTCCCTCTGAGCACCTCAGTCAGGCCCAACAACACCACAGGTTTATTCCACATTACTGAGGCTGCTCCTCTTTTTGGAACAACGGCAGAGTTGGTAATAATTTCACTTTAGCCATGTCTGTTGTTGCCGTGGGTAACAGTATGATGTCAATATGTTGACCAGTCAAAAATATTGCAAGTACTGCGATATGAATTTTTCAGATTAAAATCTTTACCGGTATTATCATGGACAATATGATATGGCACACTCCTAGTGACCAATAAATCAATAGGTTCACCGTTTCCCAAGGAGGCACACAAGGAAAAAGTTTTGTTCAAAAATTCATGGTAACACGGCACAACTAACCCATGTTTGTATTTCTACAGGGCTGCGTGTGTGACACTGTGGTGAGCAACATGGAGGCCCTACAGGGGACGGTCCTGTCACCAATTTCTGTTCACCCTCTACACCACGGACTTAAGATAAAACTCCAGGTTCTACCACCTGCAGAAGTTCCTTGACAACTCTGCAATTGTGGGCTGCATCAGCAACTCTTTAGTTAAGTGTTGTGAGCTGAACCACCTGCTGCTCAACAGTGGCAAGGCAAAGCAGCTGGTGGTGGACTTCAGCAGGCAGAAAACACCCCCCATACTGAAATGAAGGATTACAAGTGCCTGGGAGTTCACCTGGACAACAAGCTGGACTGGGCTAAGAACACAGAGGCTGTGTCCACACGCAGAAGACCACCTGCAGAGGCATCCTGTCATTCAGTGACCACAGTACCCTGCTGAGGATGTTCTACCAGTGTGTGGCAGTCAGTGTCATCGTCTTTACTGTCACGTGCTGGGGCAGCAGGGTGAGGGACTGTCAATGCCAATGACATCACTTGGCTCATCAGGGATGCTAGCTCTGTCATGGGAATGGAGCTTGATTCTTCGGTGGTGATGTCAGAGAGAAGGACGCTGCACATGTGGCGCATCATAAACAGTGACTCAACTTTTACACAACATGCTGCACAGGACCACCTCTACCACCACGACGCATCACAGAATATCACTGGGAATCCTTTCTCCCTGTGGCAATCAAACTGTACAACTCATCTACCTCATACAGAGAGATGGACAGCAGCCACATGGGGTGCTCAGGTGGCTCCAGCCTCCTTTTCACATCTGCTCTGTTCAGTTTAATCTCCCTCTTCCTCTCTGGATTACCATCTCTCTGTGGATGATAATTCATTACAACTCTCTGACTGGGGGGGGGGGGGGGGGGTCATAATGTGTAACAGCATGGACATGAACAACAGTCTGAACATGTTGAATTAACAATTTAAACTCCCCTGTGCTAAGATTTAATATTGCATACTTTTCATACAGATCTGTGGTCCTCATATCAACCTTAACGACATTTTGTATATTTTAGGTTTGCACCTTTTAGTTTTACAAACCTTGACTTTTTGTACAAAACTTGGCAGTGCTAATCAAATATGAATCAAGATTCTGTTATTGCATTGCCTATTTCTCACCTAAGATGTTTATTCCAGAAACATATTTTTGTGTACTGCTCAGCTGTAAAATGAGAGTTTTTGACCTGGCTGCCATGTTGGAAACAATCAACTGAAAAACCAAGCACCGCCCACCGGCCAGACCAACTTTCTCATTTTACAGCTCAACGGTACACTAAAATATGTTTTTGAAAACACTTAGTGACATATATGCAATGCAGAAACATGATTCATATTTGAAAAGTGCTGCCTAGTTTAGCAGTTTGACCGCAGTTTACAGGAGCAATTGATATGACTGACAAATGTTAAGAGACTCCCCAGCTCTGATTGGTTGTTTTCGTACACATGCAGTAATGTCATTAGAAGTGCTACAAGACAAAAGAGAAAGTAAAGGGATATGTATTGTTTTCACAGCTTATCTGTCTCACTTAGTGCTATGTGAACGTGGTGACAGTTTCAGCAAATAAGACAAATTGTTTTATATTTGTTTTGATTTGCACTCTTCCTTCTTTACACTACAACAAAACAGTTTCCCTGCAGATTAAAAGTTTTCTCTGATCTTATTTCAAGGTCGAATCCAAACAACAAAGCTGAAGTAGTTAAAAAGGAACTACACTGATTTTTTTTTTACTGTGCACAATCACAGATGCGTGTTGCCATGATGTCAATAGAGTAGATTTTTCTAACAAAATTCATATTGTATGTAAAATCTACTTTTTCTGCTCAATATTAGCTTGCTTGTATGTGTAACATTGGATTTTAAAGTTTGGTTCAGACTTATCGTCTCACCCTGCCCAAACCTTGCTAAACTGGCAAGACTGAGGTCTATTAAGCCCAGTTCAGACCAAAGATTCATGACGAGACAAGTTGAAACCTGCAACATTCTAAAAACCTGCCAGTTCACACAAATGCAACAACTGTCTGTACTTCCAATCTGATTTACAGCTTTTCAGGCTTGTTTTGTGGCTGAATATAATTTGTAGCTTCCTAAAATATGAATGAGGATAGTGATAGTGAGATACTGGCTACAGTTACATTTGTAGTACTGATGAAACTGCGAAAAACAAAACGAGGATCAGATGGACTGTATTCATGCATAAACACACCACAATAATATAAATTGGCAATAGCACATACAGCGAGCAGCAGCAGTGACCCACAGTCCAACACCAGCACACTGTGAGGGCAGATACAAAGGGCTAAGCAGGGACAGAGCACCTGGCGCAGCAAGCAATAATGCCATCTGCGGTAATTTTGACTCAAAGATATTTAGGGCCTTCAAACAGTGATGTTAACTGTGGTTAACAGCACAGACACACACAACTTATAGTCTCTCGTAGAGCCACTGCCCAAGATATAACACAGGTATCCATGCAGTGACTCTCAAAAGGGCCTCATAAATGTGCTACTAGTGACTGTCGAAACACTGAATTAGCAGAATTTGAGGTTGTAGTTTCCTTTTAAGCTCACTTTGGACAATGTGAAGTTACTGAAGCTCAGTTAAAACAGCAACATTTCAAGTTCAACTGAACTTTTACCACAAACCTGAGGCTGAGCAGGGTCCTGCCTCTCATGCAATGTGTTTGACCAGGTGGAGCAAACACACTGTGCGGATCTACAGATATCACGGGGGTTCCATATTTTGCATTCAAAACGGAGAATTTTGCCAAAACGCAATGAGGTTGCAGCTATGATTTCTGCTATGAGTGCTTTCATAAACAAGACTTTACAAACCTCTGCTTGACTGAAAGATGAAAATACTTAGAAACTCTTTGGACTTGACTAATCCTTGCTGCTTGATTACATACCGATAGTTGGTGCCTGAGGTGCCCTTACGAATCCCCTTGATCATCTCCTGGTGTGTTATCCTGAACTCTTTGCCAGGATACAGCAGCGTTGCCATGACAGCAGCCTTGGAGTGGGTGTGTATAACTGCCTGTGCCCCTGTATTTTAGCAAAGGAAAAGCAGATTTTTTATTTTTTGGGTCTTGTCTACTGATAATGTCTTTCTAAAATGATAATTGTAACAAGACAAGAGAAAGCATGCCACCACCCACAGATGATGATCTGACATCAAGGTGCACCATGCTTTGAAATTCTTTGGCACAATTTAAACTGTGTTAGTAATAGGTTCTACTTCTAAAGGCTTCATTATCTGCAGAGAAGACAAACTAAACAAACTTTCACCTGGCATTTCAGGATAGAGCGGATGAGTAATTAAGAGAAACTGATACAAGAATCATCATTTTGTGGTGAGGTATTTCATTAAAATGCTGACCTTTATTCATAATGCCTTTTATTTAAAAACTATCCTCTGAGTGAAACTTTGCTTCTTTATTAAATGTTATTTGTCCTGTATTTTCAAACTAACTGGAATACTTCTACAAGCCACATCTTTCACATGGAAGACCTTCATTTTTGTAGAAAATAACCCTACTCTTATCAGCCTTTACGTCAGAGTAAACCTGTTCAAGGAAAAATATTCAAGGTATTTCATAAACCACTTTTATAGAATAAAATATGTTAGAGATTAAATATGTATAAAATGTAGTTGTTGAATAAAAGAAATATGATAAAAGAATGTATTTGGGGTCTATTACTGATTCTACAATGGTTTCAATGGCTAGTTTGTTAGATCACTTCTAATGACAAAATGGTGTGCTACCTTAACGCCCTGATCACACAAAAATTTAGCAGCTGGAGGCAGCTCTTTGTAACTGTTTTTAATGAGAACCAAGCTTTTTGCTTGCGTTGTTTGCGTTGTGATGCGCGTCGCCTTTCTGCGCTCTTGGCGCCTTGCATTTTTGCCGGAGTGCTCGGAACTCCTTGAGTTAAGAAAAGTTCAACTCAGAGCAGAAAACCGCCCCATGTCATGTCTTTTTCGTCATCTTTTTTCCCATTGTCCAATCGGATGATTTGAGAGGAGGGCCTTCTGTAGTTATCATGACAACAAGTTTACAGGTGGTAAACAATGGAGGAGAAACTGGGGGTAGCGGTTGCTGGATACCCAGAGCTATACGGCCTGACGATGTGGGCAGTTTGACAACCTGCTGTCTGAGTCACCCTGAAATATGCCTGGTAACAGCCACCATAGGGGTGAAGCTCCTGGACCAACTGGTGGTACTCCCTGTGACCTGTGTCCTTTTTAGGGTCTGATGTACCCACACAGATCTCCGTTTCCCTGTGCCCAACAAACTATTTGCTGACAGCCCCTCACCCTCAACCAGAGCTACAGCAAGTCCCCTCCTCCTCAACATTTTAGGAACTAGCCACTAATTAATGTGAAAAAAAACAAAAAAAAAACCAATGATATAATGATTACACCGGAAGGTTAGTGCAAGGAAGTGATGGGGTAGTTGCCTGGCAACAACAAAAAGGTGCAGCAAGTGTTTTTTTTTTTTTTTTTACCAGTGGCATTCAATTTTTAAACGAAGGCAGTGCAGTGCACCTCGCATTTTGCAACCTGCAAAATGCTCTATACTTTCTGTGTGATCGGGGCTTAAGTGAACATAATCACAACATTTAGGAACATACATCTAATTTTTCTAATTCCTTTCACATTAGAAACTAAACTTGGGCTGTGTCACTTTTTTCATAGTATCCTGAATTTCCAGTGGCTATATTTGTGTGAATGCAATTGTCCGAATTCAAGTTTCTCTTTTTTCATCCAACTCAGGCTAGCTTCTCTGCCTTGTTAACAGAAACAAAATAAAATTGGTCTTGTTGGTCGTCTAGTTAGTTAGTCCAGGTTTGGTATAAATAAATCCTCCATTTGGAAAGTTAGATTTGAAAATATACTGTTTTACCCTGCAGTCTATCTCTGGCATGGCTGTTTACAGTCCTGTAACATTTCCTTAACCACCTGCAGTCCCCGTGTTTCTCAGCTTAGCTGCCTGTTTTTGGGAAAGACTGACCTCTGGTGGTACATGATGTACACTACATACAATACAACCTAACTACAGCATCTCTTTATGAGAGAGGAGCATCTGCAATTTTGATGGTTTTGAAAATTATACGATGAGGATTTCTAAATACCCTGGTATACACCATAATAGGGCCCAAGCCTAGTTTCCATGGCTACTTGTTACATCACTTCTATCAACAAAAGAGTGCACCACCTTAAATGAACATAATCAGAACATTCATCCAAAGTTTCTGATCTCATTCAGCCGTTCACACAAGAAATATGTTTGCCCCCATTACTTTGTCTGTGCTGTGTGACTCCAGACAAAACAAGTCTATCACTGACTTAATTAAAAATCTTTGGTGGCATTCAGATCACTGATCAGTTCAATCACTGAATGTCTGCAATGGGTGTTTAGTATGGGTGGCATGTGTATGAAAGTATGAGAGTGACTCACCTCTCATGGTATAGGCATTCATAAACAGCGGTGTACACTGGCTCTTCTTTAACTTCTTCCAGGCAGGTGGACAGCTGATGTCCTTCTCTTCCACGTCACACACAAACATGTCTTCTGGCTGAGTGACACAAACATTACAGCAAGTATTAACACACTAATCCTTATCTGAATACTGCTCAATCAGAACTCAAGCAGAACACTATCTGACACTGTGGTTAAAACCTGCTCACCTGTATTCTCTCTTTCTGGACGCCTGATGGTGCAATGTAAATCTGCTCTCTGTCACACAAAAAACAACATGGTATGTATTAATATCAAAGAAAAGGGCATGGAAAATAAAGTATTTTTTTGTCCATTTACTTGGGGTGCCCTTTGAACTGCAAACATGAAATGTAAATAACGTTTTAATGACTATGTGATGTGTCAACACATCGCATTTCCCTAACCAAGAAATGAGTCATTGTTGGAATTATTTTCTTTCTATTGCTAAGACCAAAAGAACAAAAGAAAAAAAAGGCTCAAGATAAAGAGAAGAAATCAACTGATTCTCAGAGGTGAATTTACAGCCTCATTTGTTCCCCTCAAAATAAATATTGAGAGCCAGTAGCATGCAGAAGATGAAGCTATTGTACTCTTTATATAGCACCAAACACAGCAGATAAAGGAGAAGCCTATTGATTTTTTTTTTTTGTGCAAGGTTCGGCGAGGCCTCCTCAGGCTCTGAGTCATTTCTGAGTCAAACCAAAGCAACAGTGGAAAAAAAGAGCTTCAGAACTTTAAATTCAGAGCGGCCCTCGCAGAATATAAAAAGGACAACACTACTGTCTATTTAGTTTGCATTTGGAATACATGTACTACATATTTTCATCCAATATCTTTTGTAAATATTACAGGCTTTATTTTAATAAAGCAGCTTTTAGGTTCCTGGAAGAAAACTTACAGGAACAGTGTGTAAGATTTACTGGGATTTAGCAGAATTTAGCAGTAAGGACTGCAGATTGATCCAGCTGAAACTTCTTCAGGTTGGATTTCCTTCGGTTTTAATTGTTCAAAAGGTTTTAACTGTGAGTCAAATTATCTGCAGAGGTCTTTGAGGGTGTTTTCACATTATAGTCCTTTTTTGAACTTAAAATTGGAGGAAAACCTCAGTGTTTCTGTGCTGTAGACTGTTGCCATTTGATCTATCCAACGTTCCACATCTGGAGACGTGCAGTATCTTCCATGAACCAAACTATTCCTCGTCCTGCGTCCTTGCAAGCGTTACAGGCCAATGTGGTTTTGTCTGCTTTTTCATGCGTCCCAGTGTAATAGCATATGATCTAGAGGGCTGAATACAATGGCAAAGAGCAAAGCGAACCTTCAGAGGGGTCTAAATTCTCTTGGAGTGTTCACACATACGCAAAAAAAATTCTGAGTCACCGCTCTGAGTCTGTTTAGAGGGCTGAAAAGGACCAAGTGTGAAAACACCCTAACTGTCCAAAATGAACGCACCCAGTGATTAAAACAGGTAAAAAACACTGACTAAACCAGATTCACGTTGTATATCTGTGTTTCTCAGGTGCTGTTTGGCACGTCAGAAACAGGTTGCTAGCCTAACACCTGCTAATGTGTGCTCACCTTTTTCCTCTGATAACTTAAGATCTAGACGTTCAGGAGAGTTTTACCCGGGTGCCGAATTATCCGCAGGGGTCTCTTAAGGCTAGTTCACATTACACAATTTTCACCGCGATTTTGACGTCGCAGAGGATCTTGAGAGCCACCTTGGGTCGGAGGTGAGTCAGCAGATAGTTTGCCACGACGAGTTCTCATGTCTGTGACTGGGACTGGATATCTGGCTCCCAATGACAGAAACACACGTCGCCAGGTATGAACACTGAAAAGATTACGATAGTCTCCGTGATGCATTTTGCGGGGTGAAAATCGTGTAATGTGAACTAGCCTTTACTCTCAAAACCAACAGACACAGTGATTTAAACCAGTAAAAACACTGACTAAAGCAGTTTCACGTTAAAAAAAAAAAAAAAAAAGGTGCTTTTCCTACGCTTTCATGGTGGAGGGGCTGCTAACTACAGTGGCTGGCACAAAACCACGAATGGCTGGTTTGTCTGTTCTGGGCTACTGTAAAAACATGGTGGTGCAACATGGCAGACTCCATGGAAAAGGACCTGCCCCCTATGTAGAAATAAACTGCTTATTCTAAAGTAATGAAAACACAAATCTTATTATACACTAAAGAAAGTATGCTTGCATTATATTCCATTTTGCCAATATATCCCCCTAATTCCTACACACTGAATCTTTAAAGCACCAACAGTGTACAAACAGCTATGATTTATTAAAAAAAAAAACTAAATAATTCTCATTTATTTGACCATGTAACTGATGTTGGAGCCACAGATTGAGACTTCACATGTCTCCTATTTCTTTTTTAACTCCATAAAAAACTCTCAACTACAGAATAGTCATCACTACGGCAAAAACAGCCATTTGGAGGAATAATACTCTGCAGAGCTGAAGTATTGCAGTGAAGCTTATTTTCTATAGAAATCTAAAAGGTATAATATTTTAACAAGATGAAAGGAAATTCTCCTGTGGATCATTTTAGAGTTACAATGTTTTTCTATCTGAATGAAATACCACCATACATGGAGCGGCGGCAGTCAGTAAATCTTATTTGGTTTCATCTGAGGTTTCATCAAGTTCCCCTGTTGGCTTAATAAATAAATGTCTGCCATTTCCCCGTTTCAAGCAGGGATTTGCTGATGGGTGGCGCTTTCTTTGTAGTTGCCGTCCAAAACAACACAGTTCAAAGATGCTTGTAATAACCTGTCAAAGCCTTCAGTTTGAATTCTGTTTCATTATGGCAAAACTGTGGCCTTCTGTCTTCACCCTAGATTTGCACACACTGTCAAAACCGATATAACTGACCTCACATCAGCCTCGCTGCACTTTTGTCAGCACATAAATGTTATTAAAAAAAAGAAATCTCCACAAAAGAATTTACTTTTTTGGCACGATTGTCAAATACATGCAAACAGAAAAGTTAAATGAAGGTGAGTCATTGCTGAACCTTTGCAATATTGTGCAAGAAATTAATTTACATACGAACCCTTGTTTCAGACTGATCCCTCCGCCCGTCCCTGTCACCCATCCAAGCTGGTAGAAGAGTCGGCATAACTCTGGGATGAGTACGCGAGGGTGCTCCTTCTCCTGTCACAGAAACAAAGCTGTCAACCATGTTATCATAGCTCAAGTTTAACAATCTGAACATATATCAGAATGAATGAAGACATGAAACACTAAATACATGTGGTTAAATGTATAAGCACTGTTCTTTTAATGTTGATCATATATTCAGTATAACCAATGCATACATTATCAAGGAAATGGTTGGTGATATTTTAGATGATTCATATTGTAAACAAAGGCCATGAAAAAAATGTATTCTACTAACAAGCACTGTCTGTATAGGCAGAGTGGGATCCATCCTCTGTGCGAAGATTCTTGTCCAAAAACTATAAAGATACATCAATGGCCCCACCATTGCACTGGGTGAAATGTCTCTTACATACCATTAACACACACTGTACTAGTTTTGAATCTGTCCTACACACACTACTCACGTGCAGTGAATACTCACTAGAGCACCCTATGTGGATTAATCCACAGCTGAAAATAGTCCCTAACACAACCAGTAGTTAAGGACTAATGGCCGAGAGGCTCTGTGCCAGTAACAGGGTCAGGAAGTCAGAAAAAACCGAGAGACGGGCTAATGCACTGTTGGTTTTGGTCTTTGTTAACAGAAAGAAAATATACAGCATAACACCAGCCATGAGGGTTGGCCGATTGGATGAATGTATCGGCTATTGGCTGAGTACATCGTCAGTGAGTTGTTTTTGGATGATTTTTGTCTTTTTGTTTTGCTAATTTAATGGTCTGCCTCCAAAGAACCAGTGAGAGCCACTCCTCAGTGGGCAGCCGGCAGAGAGAGACAGCGGGAAGAGAGACAGCAGGGAGACAGACAGCGTGAAAAAACAGCACGTAGCGCCGGCATATTTTCACATCTAACTCATTGAATTAAGGGTTTGTTTTGACCAAACCAGAGTCTGTGATTGTTGTCAGAATGAAAAGACTAACCAACTGTGTTCTTCTGTTTTATGTTGTTTGTTTCAAGTTTGACTTTAGTGTGTTTTATGACGAGTTAACAAGGCAACTAAGCTAGTGCTTCTTCAATGAAACAGAGAAACTTGAATTCTGTCTGTCAAATCAGACATGTCAAAGTATTATAAACAAGTAAATTAAGTAAGTGCATTCCTCAATAAAAAAGTAAGGGGTTTGTGTTTCTCATACATTGATTTATTTTTATCAACAATGACCTACCAAATTTTGGTTTTCCATTTTTTTTTTACTATTCAAAATAGTACAATAAAATCTGATATTATTATAGCGCTGCACGCAGCGTACTGATTCACTCAGCCCTTCATGGAGCTGCTCTCCCACCCTCTCTGTTTATGATGAGACAGTCGCACACCCCGCAGTGTAATGGTAGCATAAGAAAGGTATCAGACCCCCTGGCACAATCATGTTTTCTTCCTCTACAGCTGCGACAAACATTCACACTGTCAACATGTATGACATGAGTTAACATGCTGCGCTTGCTCTTCTTCTTCCTCTGTGTTTACTGGCAGCGTAGATTCTATGCCTTTGGATTATTGGCTCTATTCATTTCATTATTGGAATGATAAATAAGAATATAGTTCAATGGTGTTCATTATGTCTTCAGTTTTCGATAATCACTTTAGTTGCTCTTTTATCTCAGACAGGTGTTAAGGTGAGGCTTCTTGTCATGTTTCGGCGGAAACCTCTGCCTTCCTCAGAAATGCCACTTGGTGGTGGCTGTGACGTGGAAATTTCTGCCGAAACATGTCAAGAAGCCTAAAAAAAAAAAAAAGACAAAAAAAGAGATAAAAGACCAACTAAAGTGAAATAAGAATATAAATTTCCCATTAACTGATCATTTATGGCCCGATATGTATTGTGTATCCCTGTTTAAAATGTGTACATGCCCTGTGCTTTTTAGTCTGAAGAATTTAATTTAATTTATCTTTATTTGTTGCAGAGGGACAATGTACATTAATGAACATTTTAAAAATAAAATGTAAATGCACCCAATTGTAGCCAAAAGGCTAATTTCCATTGGCAGTCCCCCTGCCAGAAGTAACACAGCTAAGTGACCTGGTAAAAAAACAACATAAGAATGTCTATCCGTCTCTTCAGATTCTGATGAACTTCTACCAATGAACCAACTGCAAGCATCCTTACCACCTGCATCACAGTATGGTATGACACCTGCTCTGTCTCGCACCAAAGGCTGTCCTGCACAAGCAATGTCTGTGGAGGACACGCTGCATTATCAGGGAAACCTCCAACCCCAGGCACAGACTGTTTGCCCTCCTTCGCTCTGGGAAGCACTACAGGACTCTGTGTTCCAGGGCCAGAAGGCTCGGACTAACTTCTCTGGCTGAATCCAAATGTCTGGACTTGCAGACTTTGTGGGGGCGTTCCCAGGAAGTCTGAGAGTGCTGAGGGCTGTCCAAGTCCACAATTCAACCAGTCCACAAGGGGCCTTAACCGGACTTTCTAGGGGTCCGCTTGGGGTACAGATTTCAGGGGACGTTACTGATTAAATAACCCACAATTCATTGCAATACAGACTTTACATTGTGTTTTTTTTCTCAAATGCCGAAAAAAACAACTTATGAATGCATAAAATAGTTACTGATAGTCAGGCCTAATAAAATCCTACTTGAATTGTGTGGGCCAGAAATACTTTTCAACCACATTGTGATACAGAAATTTGTATCAGTATAGGCTGTAGAGGGAATGAAAATGCATTTTACTATTGTGGCCTGTCAGGGTGCTCAGTCTAATAGGCTAAAAAAATTGGCTGAAACACAACAAAAGAAGGGCTTCTAATGTCAGTAATAACCAACATATTGAGTTATAGTCCTGTACTGCTTACTGACACTTCTGTTTTTGAACGTGTGTTGCATTGTATGCAGTTGTCTGAATATATTTTTGCTCAGTCACAAAAAGGCTATACGTGATAATGTGTTATCTGCAGGAACAGATGAGTAGGCACTGTTCATTAACTTATATGACATATATGAATATAACAGCGATAGTTGAATGTTTCCACAGCAACGAGTAAAGCAGTCTCAAGGGCTGTCTATCAGCCGCTCGCAGTCTCTGCCCTCGCAGACTTTTTTAAAGACAGTAAATATGTCACACTACGTACAACTGAAATCCGTGAGGGCTCAGTCTACAAGTCATGAGAGTGGACATTTGGATTCAGCCTTCCTCTCACCTGTCTCCTGGCTGAACTTTGCTTCAGTTACTGAAATAGTTTCCACCCCATCCGCCAAACATTTCCCCAACCCCTTGTACCCAGAAACCCCACACCCACCTTCCTCCAGTGACTGAACATTTGCACTATGATCAGGCCTGCCGTCGGGGGGGGGGGGGGGGGGGGTCAAAGGGTACGGAAGACCCTGGCCCAAAACCAAAGAGGGGCCCATGAAAAGGTCTATGGTTGACCTTTAGATTGGATCAATGACAACAACTTACTGACTTAAATCACTGATGATGTAAATTATATGTATTTATATGATAACCAGAAACCAGAAAATGAAAGGAGCAGCAGAGAGGAGAGAGCAGAGAGGCAGTGGCCAAATGTTTGGCAATAAAAGTGAAGGAGTAGCAGGTATGACTGGCAGAGCTTAAGTTGAGGAGTGAGGTAGAGTCATTTCTAGTGAATAAAACCTGCTGTATCGGGCTCAGTTTTAAAGCTACAGTGAAGACACAGATGTCATATTAAACTAGCAGTCCTAAGGCATGGTACCAACCGAGTTAAGCCATCTTGTCGGAAAGAGGGCTAAATAATGCTCCAAAGCTACACTAAATTTTGGCGAAGTAAAAAGGCACAATTGCCTTTTTTTCCAAACTGGTTGATATCTCTGCATACTGGACCCTAGACAGTCTTGGAACTGCATAAATTGGGTATAACTGGAAAACGAGAGTTGACAGCCATATTCTCTTTTCACTATTTCAGTTCAGCACACAATTTAACCAATATTTGGTTGAAGCAGCCCTCAAGATTGAATTAATAAATGAAGAAAAAATTATCACTCCTGATTTGATTTTATAATTTAAAACCTAATTTTCTCAATCATGTGTTTGATTTGACTTTTCTCTAATCATTCACTGGACGGCATTTTTCGGCACAGGACAAACATGACTTCCTCTGCTTTACAAGTACAAATTGATACCCTTGCCCGTGGGGTGTGGATGAGGAGCCCACGTTTGAAAATTGTCCCCCTGCCCGTATTACCTAACAGTTGGTTTGACTATGACTGCCTCTGGCTGCTGCATCATACTTATCCATTTACTGCCACACTACTGCATTATACTGTATATGCACTCACATATCCCCACATATTTACACTACTGTCCACACTATGCATATTCATATTTAGACCACTGGCTCTACCGGATCTAATCGATTGCGTATGCAGCATATTAATCATACTTGTAGCTGTTTATTCTGTTTATGTTCTCACAATCTCTATTTATCATCACTTATCTGCACTATACATTTTGCCTGCTAACTGTTGATAGTGTAGCATATTCATATCTACCACTTACTGTTTATTCTACAGTCTATATTATATATCACGTTGCTATTTTACTGCTTTTGCACTTTGATATATAAGCTCAGATATAAGCTCATTCATTTCTCAGTACTTGTTCTCTTACTTGTGTAATGACAATAAAGCTGAATCTGATCTAACATCATCATTCAATGTAATCACTGTGTATGTGGTTACTGCTACTGAAAAAGTGAGTTAAAAACCATATTATACAACAGTTAGTTCCGGCCCTGTAATCTGATTGGTCGAGAGACAGTAAAACCGTGACGATATTGGAGTACAACATCACGGTTATTTCACTGTGTATGTATCACTCCGCCTCACAGCTGATTGCAATCAACAATCAAATCAAAACTGACGGTTAGTGTCAGTTAGGTCAGCAGTTGCGTTGTAGGCTAATTAATTCATCCACTGTCAAACAGCCAAAAATATGGATTTCTTTCCTAAAATAAGTTTTGAATTGAACTATGAATGGTCATCAGAGGAAGATGAGGGAGAGGAGAAGCTGAATCCATCTGAGCACACATCCAGGTTTGTCAGTGTTTCATCAGCGGAGCTCAATGACTTGGAGAAAAGCAACATACTGTCAGATCAGAAGGCAGAGTCGGCTGTGCCTGTGAAGCGACAGTCCACCATGCAGTCATCAGAGACTTATTTCACCGGCTGCACAATTAATGGAAATGTGCAGATAAATGTGTATAAAGAGTAAGTGCCTGGCGCACCATGTCTGCGTTACAGAGCAACGGTGACAGCGGAGTCCTGAGGGAACTATTTTTGTTGGTGGAAGACAAATAAAATGCTTAAATTATCTATTTTGTCCTCATTTTTCAACATTTCTTAATCAGCCTTGCTTATGTAACTGTTGAACTGTTGTATAAAAGCAATATCACACTCATAGGCACGAGGCCGCACAGCCGTGACGATATCACAGTACAACATCACTCCCTCTCGTGTGATATTGCTTAAATATATGCTGCAGTTTGACTCCTGCCAAGTAAGTTCAGGTGTGTTTCTATAGCAACATTTCATACAAATGCATTTCAAAATGTTTATCAGCCATTTTATGCTTACCTGTTTCTCTGTGGCCTCTTGACCTGCATCTTGGCAGCCGTTGCTGGTGCCACACAAAGACGACATCTCCTGCGAGAGAAAGCCATTGACCACATTTAGAGACAATTCACAATGCCAAGAGAAGACGTAAGGGAAATGGTTGCAGTAACATTGATCTTAGTGTCATGTGGGACAGACTTAGTGCTCTTAGGTCACAATGAAACAGCATTCTGTCAGCGTCTTACTTCCTTATTCTGATTCATTCTCCACTGAAATCAGATAGTGTTGAGATAACACAGGGATGAATTAGTGAGAACTCATTTACAGTTCTCACTAATTCCTCTCCTTCCTTCTCCTCCCACAAGTCAGTTAGGGAGAAGCCGCAGCTTCCTTTGATGGAGGAGCAGATAGGCAGTGCTGCTCAAAAAATCTCAGATGCCACTATTGATTTGAATTTCTATTTATACGAACGACTACACAATGGAGAAGCCCTTAAAGCTATGGCGTTTTTTAACAACAAGATTTCTACCAATATGAGACAATAAAAATGTGGAATTGATTCTTGGAAAAAGGCAAATGAGGTAACAGGGTAGATTTTCATTTTGTTGTGATTACGGTGTCGGTTCAAACAAACCATGGAAGATTTAAAATGCCTAAATAAAAACAAATCAAACAAGGAAATAAAGTGAAATACCATTCACACACTCATGTATTTTTTATGTTTGCATTTACTTATAATTGAATAAAAACACACGACATTAAGACAGTTTAGTTTTTTGTCTTTCACAACCAAATTAATTGTTTTTTGTCGTGACATGAAATCAAATCACAACACAGAAAACAAAGTGAAAAGGTAGGCTGCATTGTCTTTCAGTATTGTCCACCACAGAGAAACCTAGGCCTCACCAACACTAAATGCAAAGCCCTGAGACATGGTTTAAGTAGAGCAGCAGAACACCGTTTTCACAGTACACAGTGTTTACTGATAAACAGTACAGGTTGAGTGAGAAGGACTTTAGAGACAGTTTTATTATCCTGGGATGATCCATCCTCGAGGGCAGCCAATGGAATTACTTCAGGGCGTGTTCAAGGCAAAACCTTCTCTTACCTTCCTTCCCAGGATATCAAAACCTCACTTCCTGTGGGCTAACTGGCTGCATGGACACTTGTACTGACTCTACATTTAGTCACATTTGTTGTTGTTTGTATAGCTTCCTGCAGCACAATCCATCCCTTGAAACAAACACCCAAAGGCGCCCTACTGGCAGAATGCTCAGTAAATGTTGACAGCTACCTTGTGTTAGCTTACAGTAAACACTGACTTGTTTAATGGAGGAGTATAAGCTAATGTTATTGTTAATGGATATCTGCAAGCTAGATAGCTCGAACTGCCTGAAGGGCTGAATGCGAGACTCAGGGATGGATGAATTTTGCAGTGCATAATGTTACTTTTGATCGTCAACTTTGTTCTGACGACACAACAAAGTGACATATTTTTTTTAAAAAGCCTCTAAAAAAATGATGAGTGTCCTTTTGTACCTGTAAGTTAATGGTTTTATTTTAATGTGGAATGGAAAATCCAGGCCACGAAGGAAACAATCCATTTGGTAATTAAAGACAAAAAGATAAAGAATTGATGTTTTTCATGCCATTATTATATTGTTGATGCATACATAAAAAAGGATGTATATTGAATTCACTTTATGTCTTTGTTGGACTGTATTTTCTTTAAGCCCTTTAATCTTTCATTGGCACAGTTCTTAAGCGCTTGGACTGCTGATCGGACAAAACAAGCAATCTGAAGGAGTGACCTTGGGCTTTGGTAAACTGTGAATGGCATTTTCACTATTACCTGACATTTTATAGACCAAACTATTACGCTGCGTTGTCATGGAATCAGGAAACAAAAGCCCTTTTTAGATAGGAATTGTGCAAATTTGCAGGAAAGCCCAGTCAGTCTTCTTTCAGCATTGGCAGTATAAAAACAAAATCGGGGAGTGCGGCAAAATGCCGCCTACCTACTTTTACAGAATGTGCCTTTTTTGGAGCAATGGGGGCGTGAGCAAGTAACAAAATGCGTAGCTCAGCGCGTGACGTAAACAGTGACGTACTCCGAGGGAAGCCACGGCTGGTCAGTCCTTCTGCGATTCTCTCATAAGTCGGACTGTACCTCACCATTCCCATCATTTAACATTTAATGGCCTCTTTGTTTGCGAGAACAAGATGGGCGCGCAATTCTTTGTCTCCCTTGTAGCTCATCTTTACAGTGTCTGTCAGGTTTGTGTTTCATTCTTGCTACTAGCTGCTCATTCCTGCTATCAGCTGTTTCCTGTTTATCCACCGGCAGTGGGTCGCACGTGCGGCGTCATCAACAGCTCCTCCTACTAGTTATCAACAGCCCCTCCTGTGGCACCTTGTTCTTTTTAATCCAAAAAGGTTCCGCCAATATGACTACCCTATGAGGCAGAAAATTGGGAACCTCGGATCAACTCGTCAATCCGGCTGTGTGTCAACGCTCGCAGCTTGCCGGGAAAACGGCCCAACATTCGCCGAAAATCTGGCAGTGTAAAAGGGGCTAAAGAATGGATTAAAATATATCAAATAAAATGATTTAGTGTTAATTATTTTATGTAACTTTCAAGTAATGTCCAGTAGCCTAATTGTTGACATTGCCTCTGTTTTCTCCTTGTGTAAAGGAGCTGTGTAACATCTGGCCGTAAATTTTTTCGTGGATGACAGCAACCGTCTATCTCGTGCCTGTTCCCATGTGAACGCAGCATCAACTGAGAAAATAATAAGCAGATTAATTAATAATTGAAGCAAGTGTTGGCTTCAGTTGCCCTAAAAAAAACAAATTCAGTTAAAACTAAGCCTATATGATGACTAATTCATCCACCTCCGTTGAGCACAGTTTGCATTTCACCACAAATATTTAATAATACAAATGATAATATATAATATATACAGACAGCTCTAATGAGAAGCCACTTTTTACTTTTTGGTCATGACTTGTGGAGGAAGTTTTGTACAACTGAAGCCTGTTTCCTGCTAAAATCTCTGTTCTAGCTACTCTAGAAACACTAGCTTACATGTCAGCACACATACTTGGATGAAAGCAACACTTAGTCATTTAAGTAAGACTATGCAAATTTGTGTTGCAACGAAGGACTACAACAGGTCATTATGCTTAATTAAGTTGGCTCTATGTTTCAGAGTGTGTGTTTATTAGTGAAACCATCTGCTGTTGTCTTTGGTGTCATCTGACTGAGGGAGAACATACGGTTAGATGTTTTAGTTAGCCAAGTTATTAGTCTGCACGTCACAGTTGATGACTTATTTATTCAATATGAGTTGCCACTTGCCCCTGGGGAAAAAACGTTAAATCTTACTTAATGACCAAGTAGTCACCTTGAGGCTTTAGGAACCTATGAAAGACATTTTTCACCATTTCCTGACATTTCATAGATCAAACGATTCATCAAGAAAATGACAGGCCAATTTAATTGATGATGAAAATAATCGTTAGTTGCAGCCCTTGAAATTAATGAAAAAGAATGATATGTTACTTTCATCATTCATTTCTTCACGTCAAAGATATTAAGTTTTAAAATCAACATTTCCAAATCACAACTCCGAGGAGCATTGCTCTGATGAAAAGCTTCTTTTCAGTTTTTTGGTTTTGACTTGTTGAGTGTGTTTACAGTAGCACGTCTTGTTTTCTACAATGGAAGCCTGCTATTAAACTCTCATGTGACTGCTCTGACAATACTATGTACATGTCAGCACACATCATACTAGGATGAGTAAGCATGTGTCACTAAAGACTGAATAATGAAAAAAATTCACTGCATCCACTGCGTTTGTTTATTTTATTCCTTTGTAGACAAATGCCATATGGTACATGTGCACACATAGGCAGTCACAATGAGTGCATTGTTTTAGGTATAACAAAAGAAAAATAAATTACAGGTGTTCAGGATATTTAACAAGACATACTGGTAATAAGTATAGTATAGTAGTAATAATAATAATAATAATAATAATAATAAGTAATTAAAAACAAATGCACCGCTCTGAAAAATAACCCATGTGGCCATTGTAGTATGCACGTTGTTTGACTGAAGTACAACATATGGCCAGATGTTTCAGTTAGTTTGTTAATTTATTGATTCTCTCTAGTAGCAGCTTATACAAATCAATTAATGACAATTATATGATGAGACAAACTTCATTATAAATGTATATGGTCACTTTGTGATTTACTTCAGGAGGGCAAAGTTTATGCTACCTCACAGATGTTTTGTACCGAGTCAAGCTCTAATGTGAAGCCATTTTTCACTTATTAGTCATAACTTGTTCTGGGTGTTTCCCCAATTCTTGTTTAATACAATGACGCCAAATCAAACTCCATTGAAGCTTTTGTAGAAATACTGTGCATGTCAGCACACATAATAGCTAAATACGTAATCCTGTGTCACTAAAGACTGAACTACTGTGTGCAGATTTTTTATCATTTAATTCAATTTTCTCGGTTTCGGGTTGTGTTTTAAACGTGAAATCACCTGCTGTAGTCTTGGTGCTGGGTTAGGATGAAATCTTAATGTTACATAACCAACTTGCATCTTTAAGTGTGTGTAAGATACACATATACAAGTTCAATAAACAGTCACAATGTTACAAACATGTAACATTAAACTTTTAAAGCCCTAACATTGTTGTTTGTAAATCTTGTTTCTTTATAGACAACTGCCATAAAGAACTGACTCTTCTATTCTCCAGTTCTTTAATGAACTGCTTTTAAATGTCTTTCTATAATGCTTCTTCTGCACTTTGTCTCGATGCTTTTGATGTTTCTTGCAGACCACTTTGAATTGCTTTGTTGCTGAAATGTGCTATATAAAATGTTTTCTTATTAAAAAAAAAAATGCTATAGGTTACAGATTATGAGCTACCCTGTTGAAAATGTACTAAGTAAAGTAAGTAAAGTAACTATTTTAATCACTTCATCAACGTAATATAACTTATTTCATTTAATTACGTTTGGATTACTTAAAATAAAGTTATTAATTGGGCAATAAAGCTGAAAAATGTCAGAAAATAGCATGTCAGCATGGCGAAAAGATGCAAAGCAACAAAATGAATGTTATATTCTACATTCAAACAGTTACTGTGAAATATATTTGGATGTAACTCCTTTGAAATCACCAACATTTTGGTCAGTAACTATAATTCAATTGCATATTCCCCCAGTAACTGACTACATGCATATTTATTTTGGAATTTAATGTAACTAGTTACTCCCCAACATTTACAACTGCCATATGGTACATGTGGCAAACATACAGGCATTTGCAATGACTTTTTCGACTTGCAGTGTAGCTTACATTAAATAACCCCATTGAAATACAACGTTTATATCTTATGTCGTTGACTGAGAGAGAACATATGGCTAGTTAGAAGTTTTAGCTAGCTTAGTACTCACACTAAGTTTGAGAAGTCATTCGCTCCCTAGCATGTTAAACCTGTCGTACCAAACGGACAGTCAGCATTTATTAACAGTACTGTTGTCTCGTTTTTTGTAGCATTAAAAGTTTAAATTGTTTCCTGACAAAAGATGATAAAACTGAAGATGAGTTCTGTGGAGCGTGTGCTAACGGAGCCTCATTAACATCAAGTAGCCACAGCTGTGTCTCGTCTGCAGCCGTTACTTTGACAACAGGTTAAGTTTGCAAACTCATTGTGTTGCAGCGTGAATACGGCAGTTTAACCACAACTTATAAAACCAGTAACACATATGCAAAGAGCAGAACTTCTTACCGTACGTGTGTTGTGAAATCTGTGGGTGAAACTTACGAAGCTAAAACAGCTAGCGTTTGGTATTTAACTGCTAGCGTGACGTCATCAGTGTGCGACATGCAAACAGGATGCACTGCCGGATGTGTCTGTTAAACTTGTCTCTCGGAAACGTTTCGCCTCAGGATATTTGTATTTTTAATATAATGTCTTTTTTACCAGCTCTATCCATACTGTACATTTCATACAGATACATAATCTGTGGTGGAACTCTATTAAAATACTGTTACAAATAAAAGTCCTGTATTCAAAAAGTTACTCAAGTAAAAGCACAGAAGTATTTGTAACACATTGTACTGTAAGACAGTACAGCAGCTACTTATTGTGGAGAATGAGCCGTGACAGTGTTATTATGATATTCAGTAAGCAGCACTTAAATGTTGTAGTTGGTCGAGGATGAGCTTTTGATGGCTTTACAGGCATCACTTCTTATAGAATTAACTTTTGTATGCAAAATCTCAACCTGAAAACGAACCCACAAGTATATCTGGTAAATAGGTCAGTGGAGTTAAAAGTAAAATTTAAGATAATTGAGTAAAGTACTATACCTGAAACTGACAAGTATGTCCAGTGGCGTAGCACCAAATTCTGGGGCCTGTCCATATGCAGTCTCTGTGGGCCCTCCACCCTTTCTCTCTGATCCATGTCTCTCTTATATTTGTTTCATTTTATTTACAAAGTCAGTTCTCTTTATTTTTTTTTTATTTATAAAGTCAGTTCTGTTTAATTTTTTTTATTTTATTTACAAAGTCAGTTCTCTTTATTTTATTTTATTTTATTTTATTTTATTTACAGAGTCAGTTCTTTTTCTTGCCCTTTATTTCCCTTCCTCTGGGAAAGACGTGACAAACCATCTTGCATCTTTAAGCGGTGACAGAGAGGGAGACAGAGAGTTTCCAATGTTTGTTTGCTTTTTACACAAGGTTAAGTCTTACAACATATGTTTAATTTTAATCTAGCTATGGCACCAATTACTTTAAAATAAAAAAAAAGTACTAACAAAACCAAATTTTTTGGCTTTTTTAGGGCCTCCCTCCCATTGGGGCCCTGGGTAATCAGTCCCACTTGTCCCCTCACCACAACACCACTGGGTAGGCCTACAATACCTGGATAAATGTAGATAGCCTAGTTACTTTCCACCACTGCATATCTTGCTGCAATCATGTCTACAGTGTGTATGTTTTTGTTTGTTTTTTTCCATTCATTCATTTGTTTTGTACATGTTGCATATCAGGCTACATATCACCGACCATCCCCTCGATCTGGACATTCATTCATCTTAAATATGCACTTTGCTACTGTTTGCACCATCTTGTTTGATACTAAACTGTTTGTTGTAGGCCACTTAGGCTGCAGTGTACAATGACAATAAAACTGAATCTAATGAAATCTGATCTTTATCTTTACTCTTACTGTAAAACCACCCACCCATTCCATAAGCATGTTCCATTTTCTCTGAGTGCATGTCAAATGTGTCTTATAGATACCTTATTCTCGATGTTCAACATTTAAACTCTGTACCCTGTGTTATGACCTAATGATCCTTCTTGCTCAAGGATACTTTAACATGAGGACAGGAGGAGCCAGGGATTTAACTGCCAATCTTTCAATTAGTGGACGACCCGCTTTACCTGCTGAGCCACAGCAGCCACCATATTGAACAAGAGTTGGGCTAATAATTCCCATTTCCTAATAACATCATATCACCACAGTGCATCTCTGTCCATTGATATCAATATCTATCAAGCCTTAAATAAACTTTATGGTCAAATAAGCCAATAATTTTTGGCCAAGTATGTTGACAGACATGAGGAAATTTTCCCCCAGTTGTCAGCAGCTCTTAATATGTGTAAATGCAGTGCAGACTACAAATGTAAATGAAGATAACATACATGTGCAGCTAAACAGATCATTATCACATAGCCTACAGGCAAGATCTGGATAACAAACATACAGGTCATATTGTTAAGGTATACAGCATATACATAGCATTGGTACAGTGCAAGATAGGGCAAAAATGCTGGATAAACATTCACATGATTTCTCATTAACATGGGCTAAATGGTTCTAAATGCTGTAAACAATAGAGCCCTCCGTTCCCCTTTGTTTCCTTAATCCACCTCGATGGTGAGCCCATACAGAAATCAAATATATAAACATGCTGTTCCATTGCAACCCATAAACGCAAATACCATGCAGCGTTATTCATAATGAGTCATAAATTTTAAAGAGTGCTATTTCATAAGAACTTGCGCATCTAGTCTGAACATGCTATAGTATCTGTTGGTTTGAAAGATCCCTATCTGGAATGGTCTGCAATTGCTCCATCAAACCACTCCTCCACACAGCTTGGCTTTGTTTTCTTGTTGAAAAGACTCCAATTCCTATTGCGTGTGGGAAAAGATAACTGAAAGTACTCTGTTGAAGTTCCCATTTTTGACCAATCTTTAGCGTGGCAGATGTTGGGGAGGGTCTGTCTCTCGTCAGAGGGCTCATCATAGTAAGATTCAAGTGTCATTATATTCTCCAACTGGACTGGTGGCACAAACACAGGATGAATAGGGTTGTAGAAAAGGAGCTGAAGCAGGCCCACGATCTTTAATCCTAGTAAGATATTTTCGACCCCTTCAACGAGCTGCTGTGTGTACAAGGCTGATTTTTAAAGGGAAAGTTCTGATTTTTTGAAGTGGGGTTGCATTATTCATAGTTTGTGTATTACATACAATAGATGTCAGTCGGCATGCCCCGAAGTGGAGAAGCAGGCTGGAGTTTGACACAGAAGCTAAGCAATGTAGTGCTGTGGATGGGGTTCTGCAACAACACATATTTTAGCCACCCAATCAAGTCCCACCTAAAAAATCAGTACTTTTAAGAGCTACATTGAGAATATTTTCACTGCTTAACCTTTCCGTCAGATAGCCTGTTTCGACGAAGAAACTATCAACAGCCCCAGTTCCCAATCTGTGCTCTCGTCAAAGCTACCAGACTCCATTGAAAGAAATAGTCATTTTAGCTTGTTGAACTGCTGGTCCACATCTGCTTTGAGTGGTTAATTGGTTTGTGTTTTTGTGTGACTTTGATGAATCCAAATGCTTTAAAATAAAATTAAGTCACACAGTCACACAAACTAACTGATCAAGGCAGCGGTAGACCAGCAGCTCCCAAGTTCAGCAATGTTAAATTGCGTTTTTTCTCAATGGAGTCTGGCTCTGAAGAGAACAATAAAACAACATCACTTTCCCATTGGAAATCACTGTCTGACATTCAGGGGTTCAAATAAACAGAATAAATTTGTGCTCTAGAGAAAGGATCAGCACTCAGTGAATAACCTCCTAAGCCCTATGATAAGCTATTATGGCAAAGCTTAACTATACAGACCAGTGAGCAGTGATAACTAACATGTCTTTGGGGTCATCAGGTGGGAGCCTCCTTTCACCAGTGTTTCGTCTAGTTGGTCCCACGACACCTCCAGGAGGCTAGACAGTGATCTCTGGCATCCCAGAGACACTCCCCTAATGCCAGGTCTCACTGCTCCCCGTGCCAACCCAACAACCTCCTTTACCTTACTTACACATGGCTTTCTCAGCCCAAACAGCACGGCCACCTTCAACCAAACCCAGGCTCCGTTTATGCGAGCTCCAGGTAGTGGCCGTGCCAATACTACCTTTCCTAACACATTCACCATAGGCTACTCTATGTCACATGCTACATAGCATAACTCAAATATAAGAAAGTTAAGGGAGATAGAGAAGATAAACTCACAGGCTTTCTCAGGTAAAGCAGTTAAAATGTCTTAAATATAGCGTACACTTAAACTGACACTGATTGTTTTAGGTGGCTGAAATATATTTTGTTGCTGACTCCTCTGCAGGGATACGTTGCCTAACTTCCATGTTGGACTTCAGCTTGACATCTACTGTATATAATATGCTGTCTATGGATAAGTGCCCCACAGAACCCCACTTCCAAAAAAAAACTGAACTATCTCATTAGTGCTCTCTGAAACGTAGTTCAACTTGAATTGCTGTTTTCTAACTATTGGTGTTTTGGTACACAGATTTGGTACGGATAGTCCTGTTCTCAGAAAATGATGCTAATGACTTTGGTGATCTACTTACTTTTCATTGAGAGCTACTATTGGGTTGACTTTTGTTGTTCATATGTGGTAACTATTGGATACGATGCTATAAAATGTGGGACAGACATTCATTATAAAGAAAGGGTACTAAATGTAAATGGAAGAAAGAGACTTTTAAAAATAACAGCAGCAACAGCAGTCTACAAGGAATTACTGGAAGCTTTTAATACAATGTTCAAATCTCCTGTCTGGTTCTTACAAAATTTGAAAAACAAAAAATTCAAACAAATTGAACTGAGCATTTTAGAGTGGCAAAAATACACATGAAATCTAACACAGACAACAGTGTCTGGTTGATCTACCTAGCAGTCAACCAGTAAAAGAAAAATGCAATCAATCAACCAGGAATAAAACATGGTCTCAGGATTATTGTCATCTTAATGTGACAAGATAAGGTCTTGTACCTTGTTAAAGTTCCTCAAGGAGTAAAAACATGTTGTCTCAGGATTTAGAGAAGGTGAAGTAAAAGTAAATTTCAGAAAGAAATCGTGTACAAAACATTCAAGACGACAATTTTTACATTAAACATTGTTAAACCATGACAAGATTCTTCAAAAAAAATGTTAAAGTTCATTTGACTATTGATGCAGACTATCCAGCACGTTTATGAGCCATTTTACAGATTTTTATTGTGGGTCTAATGTATTTGCAACAAATTAGACGTGTTGCATCAATCTAAATAGGCCCATCCCAAGTGTCATGCAGCCTTAAACCTGTGGAGCACAATCAACCTCCAACTAAACAAGAGCAACACCCTTTAAGCTGCCGGCCATGTTCTTGTTCAAGTTTTGCCCTGTCAGGTTTTGTCTGCGATGTCACAAACAGGTGTAAATAAATCCAGCCCAGCCTGATCAGGGGAGGAGCCTTCTGTGTATTGGACTCCTTCAACACCTAAACAGGTATCACCGTGGAGACACAAACATTGGGTGTGTCTCGAACTGATATCCAGATCATTAAATCATACAGGAAATCAGCTACTGTGTTTTCCTGGGTGTGACAAAATGCAGCAAATTAAACCCAGAACAAAATGTTCAGCATTTGTCGAATCAGTTGTTAAGGCAGTGAGAAAACAAAGTGCCACATGTAGTCTACCCACAGCCTGGTAAACAATGTTACAACGTAGAAATACTACACATAGTTAGACGGGATTTTGCTAGCCTTGCAACATTTATTATGATGAGTTCAAATCTTGGTTTTAATGGTTTCACACACGATTTAACATTTCACAGTACAGATATGTTTCCTTTCTCTAGGACACCTGTGTACAACTCTTCTGAATCCACACTATGTACTGCTGTTTGATAACCAACTAAACCTGCCACCTGCACTCCAGTTTAACTGACTTCCCTCACCCTGCTGCTGCTGTGCGAGATGAGACAAGCTGGGAGGTTAAAATGCTGCGCAGCCAAAGCAGAGTAAACACAAGTGCAGCTTATACAAATAATACTGGTTAACTTTGATGTAGTGCTGACAGTTTGCAAGGCATGATAATAATGTTATCTGCCATGCTAACTCACTATAGCATACTTATATTGATTATAGTTATTATCTGAAGCCGTGTTGTCCATGTTGTGACAAGTCCACCTAATGAACTCCCTGGGAAGCCAAACATAAGTATTTATACAGATGAACCACTTTTCTTTGTTTTGTTTTGTTTTTTTTTACAGGCTCAACAATAACATTGACATTTTTTTGTAGATCACTGACTCAGCAGTGTCTTAGTGTTCGTTTAATCTGTAACTTAATCAGCGCCCCGACATCTAATTCACTGTACTAGGCAAGGCAAGGCAGCTTTATTTGTATAGCATGTTTCATACACAAGGGCAATTCAAAGTGCTTTACAGGGCAATACAATATGAAAGATAATTAAAGATGCAGATACTATAATTCACCATCTACTGCCCTTTGGAACTAATTTCAGACAAACCCACTGATCTCTTTTCCTGAACAAAGGTGGTAAGGATGAGGAGAAGCTTACTATTTTCTACAGTTTTTGGGTGTCACAGAGAGCTGGTGACCAGTGGCAGTGCCAGGTCGAACCTGTGTAATGGCAGCAACAGAAAGTTTCCTGATCCACTGGGGGAACGGGGTCTGGTCCCCTGGAGCTGGGGTTTGCACTGGCTAAACACAGGCTGCTATGGTTGCTGACTAGAGCTTAGATCGGGCCCAAAAAAATCCAGCCTGACCCCACCCAAGCCCATGAATATTCTGTCCGAGCCTGGCCCAGCCCGTCCCTTTAACTGTAACTTGCGAGCCCGAACCCGGTTTAAACCCAACATTTTTTTTAAGGATACGAACGTGGACATTGAAGGCTGACTCTCGTCTTTCTTTCCATGGCAAGCCTTCGTCATGTGCCTCTTAAGTGTCGAGGTCCCCGTCTTTTTGCTGTCATTTACCAGCATCGCACTGCACTTGGTACACTCGACGAAGCCGATACACACGTTGTCACTGTCGACAACTCACTTGAGCCTTGGTACTATTATGAGGAGCCTGACCCGTCTGAGCCTGAGGATAGTGGCCGGGTCGGACCAGGTCCGGGTCGAGTTCGGGCTCGGGCAGAGAATCTAAGCTCTATTGCTGACAGGGGGCTCGTCTCCGGAGCAGCTGCCCGCTCTCGTCTCTGCAAGGTGGTCTGTAGCGGTGGGGAGTGAGGCGGAGGACATTCAAGGCTGATTCAAGGCTCTAGCTAACATTAGCTGCATAAACGTAAACTTGAAGCTGCAGCTAGGAACCTTTAGCTCCGGTAGGCAAAAGGTTAAACTAATGGCAACATCCTATTGCCATCTCTGAAATGTTTTGTTGATATTGACAGCTGTTTTGTTTTGTTTATTGTCAGACACTCTTTTAGACCAGTGGTTCCCAACTGGTCCAGCCACAGGGTCCAGATTTCTCCTCAGTCATGAGTTCAAGGTCCACACAGTTTAATATATTCGGTGTCATACTTGTGTTTGGCCATCTTCTCAAGCTAGTTTGCTGTCTCTGTCAAGTAGCTGTCAGTTATTCACTCACTCTACAGCAGGAAATGACAATTCAAAATAAAAGCGCTGTGCTGGAAATTCACTGTACTTCAAAATTAAGTGGTTTTTTTTACAAACTTGACACGTTTGCGAGTCACTTGTGATCCATTCATTCCATTGTGGACCCACAACCCAATTTTGGACCGTGACCCACCAGTTGGGAACCACTGTTTTAGACTCTCTTTTTGAGAACTTTGTTTTCCTGTTTTGGGTTGCTTTGCAGTGTAGGCAGTCGCTGCCAATGCTGGAATGTTAAACGTCTTTGCAGGATTCTAAGCCACTGACCGAAGGGACATTCACACTCACCTGCATTCATAGGACATCCAATAGGAACACCCTCTGTTTAAACTGCCCTGTGATTGGCCAAAGTCTCCTATCACAGGCTAGATTTTGTAAATCCTGAGAACAGAGCCAAGAGGAGGTGCAGAATTCTAGTTTTCTCTCAGTCCACTTGAATTTCAATATGCTTAAAGTTTATAATGAGATCTCAAAATGAAACTGCCTACCACAGCTTTAACTGTGTGAACAAATGAAGACTAATTACATCTGTGATTAGTAATAAATATATGGATTACACTGAGTAATCATGTAGAAGCTCATGGTGTCATCTCTGAAACTGAAGAATACATATATTCAGGATGATCTGGTGAACAATGAAGGATAAACTTTCCAAACTTTGAGTGACTATAACATTTCCTTTTCAGCTGAAACACCACTGTATCTCCCTCCCTGTTTGAATTTATAAACTCTTTTCACATTTCACTGATATGGCTAAAATTGGAAAGTCATCAAGCAATAAATAGTACTTTGAGGTGGCAACAATCACCGCTATCATGTGTTTTTATGAATCTGATGCAGAAATGTGAAAACTGAAGCGGATATTTGTCCACGGCAGAATAGAGGTGATAAAGGCTGACTAGCTCCTCTTGATTATTCATGGTGGTAATAGATGTGAGAGCTGCAGAGAGAGAGAGCTGGGATTTTGGAGACGGGAACAATGGTGGCTGCCATGAAACATGAGATAACAGCGAGGTGGAGGGAGTGAGGGAGGGAGTCTTTTACAATGGCTCCTAATTGGCCTGCACATGCCCAGTAGACCTGCCCTGAAAAGACCCTGTGTTCTGCTGCTTTACAGAGAAAATCCTGTGTCGTGTTTTAGGGTTTGAAAATCTGGAGATGGATGTGTGTGTGTTTTTTAATACCTGAGAAAAAAATATGAACCCTAAAGTCGAGCCTCTTAAATTCTCCTAAGGTGTGAGGCATTTGGCCAGAAATGCTTGTGTTTAGACCGTGTTTTTGAAATTCAGGCTGTTTTACTTTTCAAGATTTAAATGCACTTGTAATTCTGAAGAAAAACCTCACACCTGGGGCCAAGTGTTCACAGCTTTATACCGAGGGTTGCTTTTGAAAAATGAAAAATGTTCAACCAAAGTGAAATACTGCTCAGAGTCCAAATATCTCAAAATGTAAAGGAAAAGCTCACACCAAAATGAGAATTCAGTCATTATTGATTCACCCCCATGTTAGCTGAAAAGCCATTGAAGTTTGCAGGATGATGAAAGACATAGCCAGTTAGCTTTCAGACTTAAATCTCAGCCTTGTCCCCGAACGACTGGCATTATTTTACTGCCCCAAAAATCCTGGCTACAATGAAAAATAGCATGTTTTCCTAAAACCCAAGTATTTAGCGAGCAGTTTTCTGCAAGGGATGATACGACATTATATCTTTTTAATGATGTTGTCATCCCCACATTGTTCCTCAACCTCCCCCCACAAAATGACGTGATGACCCTCTTCTCTCTAAACAACCTGCGCACTCATGAGACTGTGAGAATAATTTGAATACTGAATCATTACACCAGTGTCTAGCCAGTGAAAGCTGACTCTTTCACGCTCATGAATCCAAGATTTGGGCTTGAGCCTTGAGGTTATTCCTGTTATGCATCATCGCTAATACATTGTAACTTCCCGTTCTCTACAGTAACAGAGTTGAGCCTTTTCTGGGTGTGGAGTGCAAGACTGGACAGGCACACACCCACACATGCTGAGTAATTCATGACAACTGTCTCGATCTCATGAACGTGCCAGATAGCCCGAGGCGTGAGCTCTGCTGTGAGACATTCATTTCCGTCAAATACCAGCGAATCACAACAGTCGTTAGATACAATACACACTGCCTGTAGGGACGATGACACTGAGCTGAGTTTGTGGCAAAAGTTCGAAATTTGCATTTAGAAATTTTAGAATGACACCAAGAATGGAGATTCTTGTTTTGTTGCAACTCATCTGTTGTGACGTGGGGATTGTGAAATATAAACTTACAAGGAAACACTGATAAGCATTGTTTTGTGCTTTTCCTGAACCACGTGTCATTTATCATGTCACTAAGTGAGATCTTGAATTATTTCCAGGGTATTTCCCCCAACTGTCAGATATCAGATTCATGAATGCTGTTTCACATGGTGTGCAGAGTGGTGTCACTATGTTTCCTATAGTTAAACTGTTGGTTGAACTTTATGATATAGCAACGTGAGGGATTGTTGATGGTCTGTTGCATCTGTTTGTTCATATTTTATGTAAGACCTGTGCTCTCTATCTTACAAAGACTTGTTACCCTCAGCCATCTTAATTGCACATCAAGGCCAGGTAATGGCATTCTTAGATTTACAGGAATGTGGCAACTTCTTTTTCCTTTTTTTTCATTTCTGTTTTTTAAATTTGATGTTTTTGAGTACTTTTGAACTTAGATAAGAACATTGTTTGATATAAAAAATAATTTTACTTAACTAGTTTTCTTATTTGGGTGTTTGTTTCTATCTCCGTGTCTCTCTTTATATTTATATATAAAGAGAGACAGTTATATATATGTTTCTCTGTGCATGTTGTCTTTGTTCCTATATGTCTTTTAGTTCTCTTACATGTATGTATGTATGTATGTATGTATGTGTGTAAGCACGTATATGTGTATATATTTACATCTACTACTGACTGTAATGAAAAGGTCAAGTATATCTGTTCTACTTTCTTATGTATTGTATTAGACATTAAGCAAGCAGATATGAAAACTATCAGTGTATTTAATTTCTTAAAGTTTAAATCCATGCCTCCTTCCACTTTTGTTAGTTCCACTGTTTTCCCACTGGCAACATGTATCTAAGGAGCCATAGAAAAAGATGACTATACATTTAGCCTTTTCTGGTACTTCGTACTGTCATTTTTGTTGTGTTGTTGTTAACACCTGGCTGCCATGTATTGACTCATGGCCTTGATGAACATTAAAGTGCAGCAAACATAAGATTTAGGCACATCAGTGGTGTTTGTAGTTATTTTATTTGGTATTACACAGAACTAAAGGGGGAAATGTGATCATGCAGTAACTGATGCCATCGTTCCTGCAGTTCATGCGCTTCCAGCAACAAGTATCTAAAAACAAATTAACTTCCCGAAAAACTAGATTTTTTTTTCCCTGACTATTTGTGTGTCGTGCCTGAGGAAGAGAGTAAAAAGCGTGAGAAAGTGAGGAGGAGGGTGTGTTCACAGGTGTACCAGCCCTCTCCTGTGTGTGTGTGTTTGTGTGTCACCAGACATTGTTGTACTGATGTAACACCTACCTGCTGCTGTGTATAAAAGACAAGGCATGATTCATCCACTTCATTATTAGTTTAGTGTGCCAAATAGTTCCTGTTCACTAAGAGTCTACTTCAGTCCATGGGTGCGTCACAAGTTTCTGGTATGAAGATGAGGAATCTTCTTTTCGGGCTTATTTTTGGACTCCTTGCTGTTGTCCACTCAACACCTGTTGATAGTAAGTGAAAGTTTTTTTCTTATTTTGTCAGTTTTTCACAGTGTATCTCTCTTAAACACTTAAACCAACACTATTTTAGCTTAATATCAGTATGATTTTATTAGATATGTGATTTTGTCTCAGAGGATTTCACTCCGGAATTAAGACCCAAATCTAGGCAGATTTTTTCCTGGTTATATCCTCATGTAAGATATTCACAGGTGGTATATTCACTCAATGAACTTCTTTGGCAAAATGACATTCTTCACAGGAGAGGCCATAGTTATGGGTTTTACAGTCTGACAAATACAGCAATTCTTCTACACAGACCTCTGAAATTTCAATAATTCCCATGGTGTCCCTTTTCTTACCCCGTGAGTCAGCACTCCCCTCCTTACCTAAGATGCTCTTTATGTTTCAGGTCTAACTCCTTCTGCAAGAATTCCAGAGTAGTATTTCATTATCGCTGCACAGGTTTCACTGGCACCTTCAGATTACACACAGAGATCTTTGTACAGTGTTCTGAGCTGCTCCAGGAGGTGCATTAATGCGTGTGTCTGGAGTAAGGTGAAACCAAAGATTGGCAAAGAGGTGTTACACAAGTCTGGGCAACTTGGTAACCTCATAGGGAACATGGGAGCTGAACGTGACAGGGCAGAGATGGAAAGTGGAGATGTGTGATTTGATTCTTGGGCCGTTTCATTAAATCATCAATGAATTCACATTTTCTTTCTTTCTTTTTTCTAACTCTATTAAGATTTTTTAAAGCAATAGATGTTTCTTATTATAGTCAGGCATGGGAGAAATATATGGATCATTTACTTAGGTAAAGGTTTTAATAACACAATGTAAAAATACTCCATCACAAGTACAAATCAAGTGTTTAAGATACTATTTAAGAAAAGTACAAAAGTATGATGAGTAAAATATATTTAAAGTATCATAAGTCTGGTGCCCACTCTGGTGCCCCAGACTCAATTCCAACCCATGGTCCTTTGCTGCATGTCGTTCCCCATTTTTCTCCTCCTTTCACACTGTATCTGTCCCATCAAATAAAGGCAAAAAATCTCCCCAAAAAATAGCTTAAAGTATCAAAAGTTAAAGTATATATTCCACTGATGGAGTCGCTGATAATATAATACATTATATAATTAGATTTTTAATACTTTTGTAGCAGTAAGTAGCATATTTCTGTTGCTGGTCGAGCTGTAGCTTGTCTTCGTACTTTATACAATTAGCTTAGGCCAGAGGTTCCCAAGAGGAAGTCGCAAGAGGTCGCAAGATAAACCCGAGGGGTTATGAAGTGATTAATGGGGCTTAAAGAAGAAAAAGTTCTGCCACACACATTTTGTAATTATTTATCCTCTAAACTTTGCCTTTTTAAAATACGAAACACTGATGTAGTGGAGTAGAAGAATAAAGCAGCATACAATAGAAATACTTAAGTAACCTGATAATTGTAGCCTACTTAATTACAATACTTGAGCAAATCCTAAATATTAAATACTTTATTTCCACTACTCATTATGGTAATATGCTCTGAAATATTACCATATGTGCCAATGAGCAAAAAGGGAGAATATTTGCATTAATTATACTTTTTCTTATTTTGTCCTCCTGCTCGCACCAAAACTCTGACAATGGCTTCCTTCCAGAGAAAACAGAGAAACAGAACAGTCATGGTTTACTCTGTTGCAATGGGTGTGTCCAAAGAGTGGTATGCTCTTGTTGAACTGATGCTTTGATGAGCCTGCCTCTCTTTTGTTAACCCACTCAGACGATTAGTCACTCAGGTTAATCATTACTGTCCCTCACCACACCTCATCAAAGAAGAACATAACGCAGGTTTATACAAGAATTTGGGGCGAAGCACATAAGCCCTGTGTGGCAATTTTGTAATACATGAATAGGGCTTGGTAACTTTCCTTTCCACTCATGTCAGGGCTGGTAGTCAAACACTTAAGGTGACCTGTGGAATTTTCTGTCTCTCCTTGTCCTAGCTGTGACCCAGATCCCCGCCAAAGCTGAGGATGACATCCTGAGAGAGGCTGTGACGGACGGCTTCCTCGTCGAACACCCTTTTACCCCCTCACGCACAACGGAATCACCCAAAAGAAACACAACCGTTCAAGCATCCCAGCAGCCGTCCACTGACTCCAAACAGGATGACATGATTGAGGGCAGTGGGACTGACTTTGAGTCCATGACCTCTATTTTCCACAAGTTTGCAAGTACAACTCCGCATGTGTCACACGCTCAGAGCTCCACCTCCACAGTGTTGCCAGGGAACACTGACAGCTCCAGTTCACATTCATCCACCACCCAAAGCCTTCAGTCCACCACTACGTCTAGTCCAAATGAAGGGCCAAATGAAGCCCAGCCAAACGTCACCCCCGATCACATCTCGCATTCTCAAACTACTGACCCCGCTGTCTCCAGCTTTGGGTTCCCGAGCACCCACAGCTCTGAATCAGGGTCTGGTGTTGGAGGGATGCTTGGCCATCATTCCAGTACAACCACAAGTATGACCTCTAGCTCCAGCACAGAAACTAGCGCTGCATCATCAAGCTCCACTGCTGCTTCTGTCACACCTAAGACTCCAGTAATGTTTGCAGGAAATGAAGGATCAGGATCAGGCGAAGGATTGGGATCAGGAATGTACAGCACAGATAAAGAACCAGTGTCACCCGCCACTGAAGAGCGAAATATATCAACAGTGCCTGAAGCTCCAGCCATCATTCGAGGTAAATATCCTGTTCCTTTTTCAATAGTTATGCCTACAATCACTATCACAATGTCTTTATTTATTGCCTGTTGAAGATTTCTAACCTGTGTTTTTCTGTCCTTAGTTATACAACCACAACAACAGCCCAGCCCGACGGAACCCAGGAACAAAGGACACACTACACCAGGTGAGTCCAAAAATACACTGCTTTTAATAAACCAGATTTTTGCATTTTTAAACATGAAAGTCCATTTTATTAACTCCAGCTCTCCCATATCTCCAGGTTGGATCATTATCCTTGGTTTTATTGTTGGTCTTGCAGCACTAATAATGCTCTGCGTTGCCATCGCCACCAGAGACAAGTAAGACTTTATAATCAGGGGGAAAAAATCCTCCAAACAATATTTTTGTCTTTAACTTTTCTGAGTGTATAATTAAATTCTTACTGGTTCTTTGTGCGCAGGTGGAATGGACCAAGCAAGGCATCCCAGCTTGTGAGCAAAACTAACTCCTCAAACCAGCAGAGGGGGCTAGAGATGGAGACATTCCTGCACAAAGACCAGCCCAGGGAGAACGGAAAGGCGTCAGAGTACACAGTCATCCCCCTGGATGAGCTTCCAGAGAAATGTTCATCACACTGAGGTTCAGAAACGGATCCTCTGGAGGCGTGAGACTCATCACAGAACCACAAGAACGTATTTAAAGCAGATGAATTTGATCAGAGGAGCAAAACTATTTGGGCTGTTGAGCAAAAGGTTTCTGTGGACTCTTACAGCTCTGAGCCAAGTCTGACCCAGAATCTTGATATTCCTGCTGACTCTCAAAAACTCTAATATCTTTAATCTGAAATTACATCAATATTTTGGTTGATGCATTTATTGTCATATCATCTCTTGCATTAACTGTAAAATATAAAACTGGTCGGTTATCATCCACAAATGCCATTTATTTCAAAACAAAGACGTTACAGTGTTTTATTTTTTGTACATATTTAATGTTTAAAGTTTTTTTTATAATGGATGCAAAAAAATGATTCAGCGTCCAGTCTTAAAGTGTCTTTGTTGTATTATTATGTTATTTTAAATCTCCTTGTAATAATATTATTGATGACTTGTGTTGTAACTTATATTAAGCTGCTCTGTTGTTACCCCCACATTCATTAAAGAAGCTCTGAGTGCTGAACAGTGCTCAGCCCACTAACTTATTAGCCAACCTACACAGCCCTTCGGCTGTTGTAACAGGCGCTCAGTGTTTGTTCATATTCTGGATCACACCCGACCACATCTGAGAAAAAACAACAACACACAACTGCAGCTCATCAATAACCGTTTATTTTGTTTCCATTAATATTTACACACAAGTATTAAAACATTTACACACTTTCAGTCCATTTGCCTGACAAATGGTGTTTGTGCTCTGTTATAGTTTATTTAGTATGAGTGCATTCAATCCTGCTTGCATTTAGTCAGTCACAGTCAGAAGACGTTTTGCATTACAATGAATGTCAGACACAAGGAAAATGTTGAATACATTATTGGACCAACGTGTGCATAGAATCAAAAAGAAAGATAGAAAATATAGGTTTTATGATCTAAATATTATACAGTTTCACATGTTCATAGAAAACACTTGCTACACTAGGCCAGTAGGCTACCAACATATTCTTATTTAGATCAAGGCCCAATAACAAATGGAATAGATGGAAAAGTGATACGATGAATTAATAAATAATGGGTTTTTGCCATAAATCAGGATAATTTTTACTGAGGAAAACTCTCTTTAATTTCGGAGGAATGTGGCGCTTGAGCCAAACACTGGATGGCTGGCAGAGGTGTCACAGCGTGTAGATGTGCTGTAGCTGCCAACACCAATATTCAACATGCCCAAAACTGCCTTAATGTGCCCATAAGCCTTAAATAATCAATAACAACATTCACTCATTACACAGGTGAGAGATATTGGGCTTTCTTCCCTGGAAAACATTTGGAGCTCAGGTATCTCTTTAAAAAACAGATAAATTGAATGCTTTCTTTGTAAATAAATAACCCTAAGTTCACAAACGTTCGAGACAACTAGTCGCCTATATATGTAAAATTAAAGGTCCAGTGTGTAGGATTTATGGGAATATAATGGCAGAAATGGCATATCATATATTAATTATGTTTTCTTTGGTGTATAATCACCTACAAATAGGAATCGCTGTGTTTTTGTTACCTTAGAATGAGCTGTTTATATCTAAATAGGGAGCACGTACTCACTCAAAACTGCTTTATTTTGTAATTTTATAGGAATCTCTGGAGCTATTTGTTTGGGAGAGGAGGAGACCTCTGCTGATAACTCAGCTCAGGGTGAAAACTTCCTACACATCTGGATCTTAGGTTATCAGAGAAAAAAGGGCGAGCACATATTAGCAGTTGCTGGGCCAGCAGCCCATCTCAAACATGCCAAACACCATTGAAGAAACACTGATTTGTAACATGAACTTGCATTATTGTGTAATTTTACCAGTTTCAAATCCGGGTCTGTTTGCTTTAGAGACAGGTGGACTTCTGTGGATAATTCGGCTCACTCATCGGAAATCAATCTAGAGCAGAAATACGATGAGCACCAATTTAGTTAACAGAAACCATATGTGAGCACATGTGCAGGTGCTGGGCATGTAAGCCTTCTGCGACATGCCAAACAGGGTAGGAGAAACACTGATTTATAACACAAATTTGCCTTATTCAGTGTTTACCAGTTTCAGTTACCTGGTCTGTTTGTTTTGGAGAGTAAGAGACCTCTGCAGATAATTCGGCTCCTATTAAAGACCACCTGAACAATGAACACTGAAGGAATTCTAGCAGGAAAAAGTTTCAACTAGCTGCAATCTGCAATCCTCACCACTAGATGCCACTAACTCCCCCTAAAGCTCACACACTGGACCTTTTACATTGCACTAAGAGTGTAACATATATATAGTTATAGTCTTATAGAAACTTTTAGCATAGCAAAAACAGTTCTGATAGATGACATAAAATGTCAAATTCTATATACATTTGATTTATACACTAAAGAGAGTATATACACAAAGTGCAAGGAGGCACTTTAAACATGATTATATAAGCCATCGCTTATATGAAAAGAGAAATAAATAATCCCGTTTTTACCTTTGTTTGAACAGAGATGCTACAAGGAGTTAAACTCAAAAACATGTACACATGCAGCCGACATCCAATGACCTTGTTGTTACGGCTTCAGATTTACGCGGGCGCTGGAGGCAGAATTTCATGTGTATTTGCTAAACAGACGCGATCACAGCCAGTTAACTTTACATGTTATTACAAGCCAGTTATTCACATTTTTAAGAAATGCTGTATAGTGCAAAATCTAAGTGATAGCTTGTGAGGAAGGCCCAGCCGCCCTCGCTCTGAGTGCAGTAAAGCTGGGGGAACTGGAGGAGCTTTACTTCTACTAAAGAATCACAATATTCTACTCAAATGAATAGTGGTAACTTATATCCAGAAATGTCATCACACTGAGTGCACTCTGCAGTTGACGTAGTCAAGGCAAGGTTGTCATATAGCAAAGAAATTAACAGTTTGAAATAAAACACAGAGCAATGCACTGGCCTGCTGAGAGTTTGAGAGACACTCGCACCTTTTTCTCATGTTGAACCTCCAACTTTCCTTTCTTGTTAATCTCTCTCTGCTCTCAGAGACACACATGAACACACAGACATTGCAGTACACAGGCATATTTTTTGACTACAGACAGAAACTCAGTGCTTCGCTCATAAAGAACATACATACAAAAATAAATAAATAAATAAATGCGAGGGCACCCTTCACATGCTCTGCGGTGTGCTTTACAGCTTTCCACAACACATCCTGTACTGTTTATTGCCACATTTAGAGGACACACCCTCTGCTCTTATGCTCTAAGTCCTAAGCTGTGCTTCTTAGGCTTGTCCATGTGTGTGTGACATCAGGATGTAATCCCATAAGTCAAACAGTCAAAGGTAACGGAGTGTTTAACCATCACTTACATCATAATGCCACACAAAGCACTGTATCCTTCAGTTCATGATCTGTTTTCATAGACACAGCTTGCATTATTTTAAACCTCTGCTCCGGTGTTAATGGACATGTCAGAAGAGTACAGAGCATCTCGGAATACACAAATACACACTGATAATACCAGCCATTCAGTAATGACGTCTGATCTGTAACATTTGTTCTGAGTCCTTTACGCCAGCTTCTCTTACATGGTCCTTGTGTTAAATGTAACTGGCAAAAACAATCATCCACGTATCATCTCTCTGCCCTTTAAGCTACAAAGAAAATGCTTCAATATAAAAGAAAAATGAGATGTTGCACAAGGTTGATGAATTCTTTCGTTGACAGAACAGGAAGCTTGCAGCAACACCAAGTAAGGCCCTGAGTGTTGTCAACCGAATGATTTATTCTTCCCTACAAAGTGCATGAAATGCACCAGTTCATAACAGTTTGTGTCTACTTAGTGCAAATGCAAGATCTAATAAGAGTTCATCTGTAGTTTTGCTCCAGTGGCCACCCGGATGGGTAGCTGAGATAAAAAAGACTGGCCGACAGTTCATTCTTGTAGTACAGTTGACTCTGCTAACGTTCACTTTTTTTTCTTCTTTTGTGATTTTTTTTTTGGTTGATATTTACAGTTGTGTCAGCAGAAAGTAAAAGCTGTTGGAACTCAGGGTAAGGCGCAGCAGCATCTGGATCTGCTTTACTCGCATTTCCATGGTCCCTCCTCAACAAGAGAGAACTCTGCAGTCTTGCCATTTTTGCCCATGGTGACCTGTAAGCAATTATCAAGAACATCTAACTATTGGGCCAAGGCACCGTCATTTACAAACTGTCACCGGTTGGGAGCAGAGAAGCCATTGCATCATTACATTCAAGTCATTGACCTTGGGGCAGAGTTAATGTGTCAGTCCCCAGCATTGAAAAACATGTTACCTCATACACTGATACAATGATACAGTGATGCTGTTCACATATTGATGTGGTTTGTCAGTTACAGGGTTATATAAAAACCAGGATAATTAGAGCTTTTCAGAGTTGGCCATGTATTTTATGGATTCTCTGCCCAACCGAATTACAATACTCAGTCATCAAAAATAATGAGAATGCAACTTTAGCATCAGCATGCAATAGTTGCATCATACAGACAATGAAATATCAACAAAATTCTACTGTATGAGTGAAAGACTCAAATAACAATGATTCTGCTCTCATTTGTTAACTACAATATTGATAGGAGAGGATATTTGATAGGCATTTCATGAATGTATGCATTACTTTGGATGAAACACAGTGAAAGCAGTCTTTATGTATACCACTGGTTACAAAAACTCGGGAAAAAATCATTGGAAACTGTAATTTGGTAAGGGCTGCCACAAATACATGTCCAATTAAGTAGGCGAAAGAAGAAAAAAAAGAACAGATTCCTTATAAAATGAAAACATACCACAGAGGAATACAAGTCAAATATAATTGTGTACAAGACAATGCATTTGGAATGGTTGATGCTTACAAGTAAACACTTTCATTTGGATTTCATGAGAGTAAAACAGAGTTTTTGAGGATAATAAACAAAAGTATAATATAAAAAAAGAACAAACTTTGGTTTTGTTGAACCTGGTACCACAAAAACTGCTTTTTCAAGATTGTCCTCCCCCCAAAAATAGCCCCATAGGTTGTTTGTGCAAGCAGCTAATTACAACCCACATTTATGTTTATTGTTAGGTGGTGACCTCTAGTGTTGTAATTCTGCGTCACCTGACTTCCTTCTAAAGGAGGAAGTTGGGGTGGATGTACGGGTCAAACAAACACAGGACTTCGACCCAGGAGACCGCTGTTTGTGTCCTGTGTGAAACCAAAAATCAGCATGAAGTTCTTTTATGCGGTGGGTTCACACTACATGACATTTTCGTCTGTTCCGACAGTCACCATGTCAGATTAGATGATTGTGGAGTCATAATATCGTCCCGTGACTTGGCCAACAGACATGATAGACTGCGTGTTAGCCCACGACCAATCATTGCTGGTCGTCTCTCACGACGCGTGTGATGTCGTTGGATTATTCTCATCCTATTTTTATTATTATTATTACGATTATTTTAGTCACTGTGGGTGTTCGTGTGCCAGCCAAAATGTTATTGTAGTAATGTAAAAAAAAAATGCCACTAGGTTCACAACAAGTTCCTGCAAATTTTTCACAATAAAAGCCTTTTTAGAAAATGAAGGGATTCTTTCAACCGAAGTTATGAGGGGCTTTTAATTTGAAACAGATACAGGAAGTGTTGAGTTTGAAATGACAGCATGATGCATTAACTTTAGTAAGGTGAATGAGAGCGGATAAAAAGTAAAAATATAAAAATACAGAGGGAATAATATATAAAAGGTCCAGGTCTAATGTAGTCTGTTTCAAATGAAGCTGGTACCCTCTGCAGTTGTGGTCAGTAAATTTCTTTCTATTTCTTAAGTTTATTACTTTATATCCTCCATTATGACGATGAAATAACATTCTTTACTGGCTTGATGCAGCAGATAGCTCTGTGTTTCTATTGGTCCAAGTGACGGATGTGACAGAAGAAGTCATGATCAACAAAAAGAAAATTAAACATGCTAGACTTTCTGTTGGGATGTCGCGAGGCATCCCAGACGCTACATCGGTTGTCGTCTATTATGTCACGCTACACGAGATGAAACGATGGATTATCATGATCGGAGCCGACACCGTTGGATGCTGTGTTGGGCTATAATCAGGCTGATATAGTGTAGTGTGAACCGGGCATAAAACAAAGCATGTAAGCTAACTAATGTAACATACTTAACATATGTAACATACTTATCTTAACTCAAACCATGATGTTTTCCTAAACCTAAACCGAGTAATAAATCTAACCACGTTAACTAAGTGTTGAAAAGTGCAATACAAACTGTTTTGGCAAATGACCTATTCTGTTGTTTAGGGATGAGGATGTGTTGATCTCTTGTCACCAGCAATTGAGGAAATGCTCCTGTGGGTTGTATTAGAGGGTCGGCACAAACAACCTATGTGGCTGTAAGGGTTGGAGGACTTGTTGGCTCTTTCATGAATAACAGGTGAAGATTTTCCACCCTTTTTTAAAAACCTTTTTTCAATGAAAACATGACATTTACTATTCACATAGACACCAAAAACAAAGATATAAGAAGTCACATAGAAAAGAAACACAAACACAGAAAGGAAAAGAAAGACGAACACAGACACAGAGCTGGGGAGGACTCTCTACATACAAGTCTCTATGTCCGTTAATGTGAAATGTACCTTGCAGTCGTCTATCAAGATTGAGTTGTGGTGAGCGTATACATTCTGGTTGGTGTTATTTTCATAGAAGGATTGTGTCTTTGCCATGTCAAAGTCCTCCATCCGGGCCTGTTGGTCGTAGGAGTCCAGCTCGTCTTTGGAGAGGTGGTAGACGATACCCGCTCCATAGGAGTCCCCGACCACATTCACTGAGGTACGGAAACGATCCCTGTGTGTTGAGGAGGACAGGGGCGTGGAAGATACAGGAATATAATTAATGAAATAAACAGAGAACAAGATTTTTAATTTTAAGAAATGTTTGTTATGTTTCTGGATCAACACAGACATGTCAGCAAGTCAATGAGTGGGCATAATGAAAGTAAAACTCTACATCTACAAAAACAAAATGTTGCCGAAGCCTGACAGTCAGAGTTGTATGGAGTTTTTACACCCCAAAACATATGTTAAAGAACGGTACAACATGCTCGCTCTGTAATGAGGGTGACAAAAACTGTTTCAAATACATTAAAAAACCATTCAAATGAAATGCAAGCATCTGTTTTGATGCTACTTTGGCCACTGCTGTAGTTTAGCTCTGCATTGTACTCATTCTGTGCATGCACATGTGCTGCTCTGACAAGAAATCCAAAGAAAATTAACTGAAGTAGAAAATGAAATTCACATAGGCCTCATTAAAAAGTGAAAGGATACTAGAGGAGGATTTATTGGCAGAAATGGAACATACTATTCATTACTGTTTTCATTGGTGTATAATCACCATTAACTGAGAACAGTTGTTTTTGTAAGCTTAGAATGAGCCCTTCATACACACAGGGAGCAGGTCCTCTTCCACGGAGCTCGCCATATTGCACACCAACACATTCTCACTTTGACCTCGTCACATATTGTCACAGACATTTGGTCATGAACTTTACTTTAACAAACCTAGAAATTACAAACCTGTGCACGGTGTTGGAATGTGTCTGTCTGTTTTCAGTAATAGCATTTGTGTTGATGTTACTTACAGCAGCCAGTCGACAGCGACCAGGAGGCTGATGTCCTGAGTGGGCAGACCCACCGCTGTGAGGATCAGAAGCATGGTCACAAGTCCAGCACTGGGGATACTGGCTGCTCCAACGCTGGCCAGGGTGGCTGTCATACTAAATATGAAGCAAAGACAGCTCTCAGCAGGAGGACAAACCACAGGCTGCAGGGCTCCATCACACCATTGCCACAAAGCACTGTTAACATTCAGCCACTGTGTTTCTAATACTAATGGTATAATGACAAATTAAATATTTGATATAGCCAAACTAATCATTCAAACGATGTATGAAGTGTATGAGTCTACAGTACACAAACATAATTAAGATAATTATCTTTATCAAACTGATTGTTAGATTGATTATGAAAAACATGTCTATAACAAATAAAGTTTTCTCTAAGTTATGTCAGATAAAGTGACTCCATTATTTTATTTTATTTTTATTTATTATTTCATTTTATTCTATTTTACTTATTTTCCATTTTATTTTATTTAATTTTTTAATTTAATTTTTAATTTCATTTAATTTTTTAATTTAATTTTATTTTATTTTAAGGTTTTTATATAATTGTGTAGCTTCCCAGTAGTGTTGAGTGTTTAAAATTCAAATTTTGGTTAAAGTATGTGTGTTTTAGAGTCAAAATGCCATTTTCCCAAACCCCTCAAAAACTTTTCCCATGTGACCTGTTGCAGGATTTGGCATGATGGTGTTACTGCAATACATATAAACCCCTGTGCTGCTGTGGACGCCACGTTGGTTTGGTTCCGAAAGTCACACAATAACACAAACAATCTAAACGATTGAGGCAGCGGGGAGAACAGCAACTCCCGTGTGCTGTGAGGTAGAGCACAAGATGGCTAAATGGCTGTGCTCTCCGATCTCAGAACATGTTTTGTACTGAGGGTATATACAGAGTTTGGTAAGTAGGCATTTATGTATGCAGCTCCTTATATGTGGAATCTTCTGCAGAGGGACTTAAAGTTGCTTCATTGGTTCCTCTCGGCTGTTTCAAAGCTCTGCTGCAGGATTTTTGTACACAATCTTCTATATGACAATGTCAGGGTGTATCTTAGCTGGTCTTTGTAACCATGTGTAGTTGCCCTTTTTATTCTGTTTTTTTATTCTATGTTGTCTGTCAGTAACTTATATTGCTTCCAGTCTTGGCCAGGATACTCTTGAAAAAGAGTTTTTTTAATCTCAAGAGGTTTTTCTGATTAAATAAAAGAAAAAAAAAACAACAAGGAGTTGCTAGTCTATCACTGCCTCTGATTCGTTTGCTTGTTTGTGTTATTTTGTGACTTTTAGAGTCAGACTAACATGGTGTCTATGGTGTCACTTTTTACGGAGCAAAATGTATTTATACAGTACAAATGCAGCATATTATATTGAATCTCAATGTGTCATCTGGTTGAAAAAAGTTTTAATAATGATAAAACAATGCCATCTACCATCTCTGAGCTTCAATCTTCGAAGCTAACATTTACAATGACATTGTAAAATGTCAATAACTCTGCCCTTTAATTTTTTTTTTTACTGTACCCATGTTTCCCATTTGTAATATTATCTTCATTCTTTTGCCTGTGCAGATTTTAAGAGAAAATTCATCTAATTGATAGCCAAAATGTTACCTTGCAAATGTGCTGTGATATCTGCATCTCTAGCCACATTCTCACCTGACAGTAACAATCTGGCCCCAGTCCAGGACAATTCCATTCATCTGAGCGATGAAGATGGCAGCCACAGCCTCATAAAGCGCTGTGCCGTCCATGTTGATGGTGGCGCCCACTGGGAGGACAAAGCGTGTTACTCTCTTGTCAATGCCCAGGTTTTCCTCTAAGCATCGGAACGTGACAGGCAAAGTCCCGGCACTGCGGAAAAAAATTACAGGAAAAATTAGTTTTTGTTATGACAGTCACGAACAACATGCAGTGAGGTTTAGTTTGCAAAGTCTGCACCCAATTTGGCACTAAAAACTTGCAGAAATAAAGAACTCTACAACTAATTATTACGGACTGTCCATTGAGAATTAATCTGACTGGGTCACACTTGATGCTGCAATAGTTTTTAAACTTAATTACACTATTCTTCTATTCATACTGACATAAATCCACTCTGAACTATGGTAATTTATTCATTGTTAATTTGTTACATAAAATAGACTAATATAGGCTAAGGCTTTCATGAGTTTTACTTCACCATAGAAACAAAAAGTTATACTAGTTTAAATTCACTTTGAGGGTGAATCTCATAGAGAAAACAGCAGTTGTGACTCAGCAGTTGTTTTGTATACTTTTTTTTTTTTTGGTCTGATAATTAATAAGTGTTTCCCGCAGATGGTGGAGCAGTGAGCAGGCCAGAACTTGAGAGAACTGAGCTCACCCCAGGAGGGGAAAGAGTGCATCTATGTCATTAATAAAACATCGGGTACAGGAAAGTTATCCTGCATGGAGCCAAAGGAAGAAGCCATTGCTGGTGAGACTACTTCACCATTTGAAATAAAGGTTACTTTTGTTATTTACCATACGGCCATGGAGGAAAAGGGAAATCAGGGTATTCATTAAAACATGCTGCACACTGGAGAGGAAACCTGCTTAGAGACAGTCACACTGAGCTCACCAGGGTCAGAGAGGCAGAATCCTAGAATATTAAACAGGAACCGAGACAGAAATCTCTCATACCTGGATGCTGTTCCAAGCGCCGTGACCCAAGCTTGGAAAACTCCCATGAAGAATGTGAAGGGATTTTGTCTGACTATCACAAAATATATCAGCGGAAGAAAGATGCCTCCGTGGATGATGAGACCCACTATCACAGTGACCATGTACATCCCCAGCTGCCGCGCAACCACCTCCAAGTCAGCGATGGAGATGATCTTTCCACAAATGAGGCATGCAATACCAATAGGGGAGTACCTGAAGATACATACGTTTGTGATTAGGATTACTTTTTACATTAAATTCACATATGTCTGCAGGTCTATTGTTAGTATGTTGAATTTATTGTATATGATAGCTGTGGGATATTCTGCAACAATATCATTTCTGTGGGAGCAAAAATCAGTGGAATGGTCAGGCGGTGTCACTGAATGTGGAGTGAGACCTGTAGTGGACAGCACTTACCACATAATTGCACCAACAAGCCTCATAACAATCTCATTCAGGACGTTGAAAAACTCCAGCATCAGCTTGGCCTTTTCTCCCATTTTCCCCATAATGACTCCAAAAGCGACGAAGAATCCAATCAAACCTGCAAAGCACAGAATACAGTGAATTAGAATAGAGTGAAGTTTTTTTTTTTTTCAGCCAACATGGAAGTTAGTGTCACAAGAGTTCCCTCAAGTAAAAGCCAATGGGGTTTTTCCATTGGATTTTGGATTATTGCAAAAAATAAGATCTGTGACAAACAAAAGTTTATACTTGCACATTTGTTCAGCAAAATAATCTTCACAAATAATTACTTTTATGATTTTTGAAGCCTAAATGCAATCGCCAAAATAAAAAGCTAATGCTAGGTTATAAAAGAATGCATGACCATAACATCACCAAAACAAGAAGTCTGTGAAGCCATATTTGGCGTGATGACGCTCTGTAGTCTGTTGTAGCCACTTGTTTGCCATCATCTTTCTTAAGACACATGAGGGCTTTAAAATTTGCAAGTGGGGTATTTACTGACGTATTTTATATCATAGAACAAAACATATAAGTCACTTTAGCTTGGGTTAGCCACAAGCTTATTTCAGGCATCTCACCAAAACCCACTGACTTCAAGACAGTGGAGCCAGGAGTGCTAAAATGCAAACTTATTTCTGAGTTTTATGACTAAATGCTGGAGCACTCTATTGATAGGATAATGTAAGCTTAATCATCCAGACTCCAGGGCTGGTTTGCAAATTATTTTATCAGCTACGAAGCAACGAACAGCTGATCCATGAGTTACAGCTAGCTGGGCAACCAACAAGCTAACAGTAACCTAAGCTAAGGTTAGTCAGCAAGCTGTACACCGCATGAATTTCTGTGTAGTTTGTTAAGTGAACTGACATATGCCAAGGAGGAATTGTTTTTTGCTCTGTTTTGGTTGATGTACATATTAAGGCGAAGTTGTTGGTTTGACTATTGGTGCTTTCAAAAATATTTAAATATATATAATAATGAAGTGGGTAAAGGCAAATAACAACACAGTCTGATGAGTTCAGAAATGACATCACTTTACTGTGATACAGTCTTTAAAACTAAGAAAAGACAGCATTTATGCTTATACTTACTTATTACAATATCTAAAATCTAAGACAATATATATCACGCTATCTCTATAGTACCGACATAATGTCCTACCATACTATATATTATCTGAGTGTTTTCTAATAATGATGTAATTGAAACTGAAAAAATAACTTGTTTTCTTCAGCTACTGCAATTTCTTTTTCAGTTCTGCAGTGGGTGTGTTTTCAAACTTTTCACCTACCCAGGACATTCATCCCACTCTTGAACTGCAGCGACCTTTTAACTGTGAAATGTGGATGTGCTTTGGTTCTGTTAGTGGGCACTGGTACTTTAGTGGTTACTGTTTGGATCTGGACAAGAGGCAAAGAAAAGAACAAACAGTTGGAGAAACTGACATATGAATCACACATCATGTGGTGGGCGAACTCTTTCTGTCAGACGCCTACCTGCTGAAAGCAGGCCTGCACCAAGTTCTCTGGGAAAAGGTTTCGGATGAGATCGAAGAATGCGTCCACGCTGGACACGTCGTCGTTCTTCTTTCCCTGTCCGAGATTAGCTCTCAGCTTGGGGTTACCGGGATGGATGAGCAGCACCAGGATCACACCCAGGACAGCTGCGATCACCGTCGTCGACATGTAGTACACCATGGCCCTGGTGCCTAAGCGTCCACTGGATTTGGCATCCAAGCCGGCTAGTCCTGTTGGCATAGTATGATTTACAGGAAAAAAAGTAAGTGTCCAATATCTCTTCTTCTCTCTTTAACATATAGGGATGAGGTTGTGATTTAACAGAGTCAAATCTATGCATTTTCCGACCTCCTCTTTAGGTAGTTATTAATCACAATTAATTTGATCAGCTCCCCTCACTAAACATTTGCAAATGACTTCCACTCAGACCAGCTTGCAGCATTTGGACTGTGGAGCCTCCACGCATAAGGCTAACCTCATTTAGATAAGTGTTGTGTTTGTGACAGTCCCGTGTGTGAGGACATATTGTGCAAATACACTGGAAAAACTAATTTTCTCATGCTGTTTTCACTCACTGTTCATACTTATACCTACAAAAAATAAAGTAACGCTTTATAATTCATATATAACCCATGGACTCATGAGCCAGGAGGCTGTGATCAAGTGACCTATTCGCTGCAGGCTGTTGTCCATCATATGATGAGTGCAAAGGAGGGAGTCGGTTGACATCATATAAAGACAGAAGAGGTCTGCATAAGGAGGTGGTTGGGCAGATGGATGGGTCAAACAAACATGGGACTTTGACCCAGGAGACTGCTGTTTGTGTCCCGTGTGAAACCAACCCAACTGGCCACCATCATCTTTAGATGCTGATATTTGGTTGGATTTAGGTTGTGATGCTGGGTGATTGAAATTCGATGTCTGTCCATTGTTAATTTGATGTAGAATACTGACAATAATGTAATGTTAACGTTTTGATGGTTTAAAATTGTGTTGTTACGAAACCAAAATCCAACATTTTCCTAATGTTAATGCCAATGTCATCTTCACATGGAATAAGAACATTTATGACCACACAGCATGAAATTCTAACATTGTTAGACATTTAAAATATAGCCAACCCTTTACTCATTCCAATCAAAATTCAACGTCTGTCCGACAGAAGAGAAAGACGACATCTTTCTGACATCATTTTGACGTCCACTGCCAGCAAGGAAAAGTCAACAGTACATGAAATACATAACGTGTTGATGGTTTCCTAAACTTAACCTAAACAATAGGGGCTCTATTTTGTAAGATATTATGGGGCTAATTTACGACATCATATGAACAATGTGCATATCTTTTCCTAAGATATATGAACTTTGGTATGAGGATACATTGATGCTGGACCTCGAAATTTTTATTTTTTTTTAAGATATTTTTTGGGCATTTTTAAGCCTTTATTTGACAGGACAGACAAGCGTGAAAGGGCGAGAAAGAGAGGGAGTGACATGCAGCAAAGGGCCACAGGCTGGAGTTGAATCCGGGCTGCTGCGGCAACAGCCTTGTACATGAGGCGCCTGCTCTACCACTAAGCCACCGATGCTCCAACACCTTGAAAATTTAAAATGACTTGCTTCCAAAGTGAGATGACTCAGTCAGAAACTTTAAAAACTGCACTTTAATTACACATCAGTACATAGCTAGACAGTTGGACTTCGTTTGAATTCAAGGGTTTAATTACCCAGCCAGACAGGAAGTGATTTAAACAGTTTCTGCACTTTGTTGCCTTTTGTCTCAACTTCTGGAATAGCACATTATGAGTAACAGCAGTATTTATCATATGCAGGGTAACAGAGTTTGGTGAGGAAGGCTGGCCAGAAGTTGTGCACACTCTCAAAGCAGTGGAATGGCCGTACTGTATCTGTCAGCACACGGTACTGTAGACAACTTTTTGAATATAATTTGTGCAGCTGATTATTATTATCCTCATAGCTGGATAGCTGGAGAAAGATTTATATTTAGTTTTATCTCAGGTTATTAAGCTGTTGTCATAAAGTTTAGACCTGACAGCTAAAAGTGTCCGAGCCTCTACTTTTTAATTAGGCAGGTAGATTGTTAAACAGTTTTGAGTTATAATTAGGGACTATATTCAAAGCTTTGTTATCTTTTATAACAAAGTTTGTAAAGCAAAGTTGTGCAGTATCTTACAAGTGATTTGATGTGTTTGAGTTATGGCCACATAAATTGCAACATAAACTGAGTTTGTTTGAATAGGTCTACAGTGATCTAGATGCACATGAGTACAGCTAGAAAGCATAGCAAAAAGGCTAAACAAATTTTCCTACATTACAATAAAGGACAACCATATACTTTTTAATGTGTATTTCAGTGAAAATGTTGCCAATACAATTAGTATACAGCCAATCAAATATAAATATGTCCATATATTATATATCAATACATTTTATAGTCCTAATTTTATAAGTTTTCACTAAAATAGTTTTAATGGTGAAAAAACAATAACATCTGCACATTGTGCCAAAGAACTGTGCCTCCTCACAGGTGACATCGTTCATAAACAAGATGCCTGGAAAAAAAAAAAATCCACCTTCTCTCCTGTCTCTCCTGTTGAAACCCAACTCTCAGGTAGTAACAAGTCGCACCATGCGACCTCATTTGCAGCACCTACTGTACCTCACCCACCTGTGACCAGACTGGAAACAACAAGAGGCAGAATAAGCATCTTCAGCATCCTCATTAGGATCTCTCCGGGGAAGGCGATGATCATAATGACATCAGGAGGGAGAGGCGATATGTGCCGCAGCAGCATTCCAGCAATGGAACCCAGAAACACACCTGAGCCAGCGAGAAAACACAAATCAAGCGCCGAACCAGGTGACTCTGAGCTATGACATGCTAACCCTGAACACTGAAGGTGTCTGAGTATGATTCTATTAATGTGTATGTGATGAACAATCTCACCTTTTGCTCATGTGAGTCTTAATTAACATGACAACCGATCATCTAAGAGTCACAGTGGCATAGTGTTGCCTATAAATACTGTGATTATAATGTATGTGTCTTCTTAAGGTCACATAAAGAATGTTTCACCTTCATAAAAATAATGATGCAAAGAAAATATAACTTTGATCCATATGGTTTATTAATTACTGTACATCTGTCAACAGACATAGAAAAGAAAGAAGTGGTTGAAATTATAAAGAAGAACACTGAAGAGAGCACATTTTTCTTGTTTAATTTGCTTCTGGTACATTCAAATGAAATATTAAAGTAGCTCCTCACTTCAGTGTATCACAGTGTAATTTAGCTGCAGTATGAACCCAGAGAAAGAACACCATTAAACTCCTTTTCTTTTGGATGCTTTTAACATAAAGAAAGAAGCTGTGAACAATTTTCATATTTAAATGGTATTTAGTAAAAGGTTTTGGCTTCACGTAGGGCAGCAGCAGTGACTCAGTGGTTGGCACTATTGCCTCTCAGCAAGAAGGTCCTGGATTTGAAAGACTGGGGGTTTTCTAAGTGAAGTTAGGATGTTTTCCTCGTGTGGGTGGATTGTCTAATGCATGCTGGGAAAGGCTCCAGCCTTCCTGAGCAAGAATAGAAAATGGATGGTTTGTGGATGGAAGTAGCAGGACCAATAACTTACCGAGGATTGTGAGAGTGAGAACCATGTTCTTCATGATTTTATCACACAGAGAGCTACATGTGCTCTCAGGAGGGTCCACGATGGGCTCCAGGTGGGGCTCACCCATTCTGACTTCCACTTGCTTCTGCATTTTGTTGGCACTGAAAGAATTAAAGGAAGAATACAGATTTTTAAGTTTTACTGTGATGAATCAGACCGGAAGGCACCCTTTACTGCCTATATGATAAGCACCAGGCTTTCAGCCAGTGGTGAAGATACTGTACACCAAATCCCCCAAACAAACGGAAAGACGTGTCTGAACCCTAAACAGTCTGGCTTGCTCCAAGATCATTGTTTTTGAGATGGCAGCTGGGTCATAAACGTTACCATTTTACAGCTAAACAGTACATTAAAATATGTTTCTGAAAACATTTGAGGCAGAAATGGGCAATGCAGAAGAAGAATTTTTAATTCATATTTGTTCAGCTCTGCCTAGTTTGACAGTTTGATCTCAGTTTGCGATGGATGGACCTCATACTATGCATAAAATTCAGATAAATGGTCAATCAGTTCACCACGGTGTATCCATCATGCGGCTGACTCCCACTGAGAATAAATAGGATCTGTCAGTTTCACATATGTCAATAGATCCAATGTATTTTCACCATAACTCCAATGTAAACCCACCCACAGCAATATTTGACGCTCAGAGAAACTGATGCATTTCAAAGAGTGAGAAAGTCTTTGTAGGGTGTGTGGGAGGGAGGAGTGGATGAGTGGGTCTAATAACACAGGACTTCCACCCAGGAGACTGCTGTTTGTGTCCCATTGGACACCAGAAGTCAGTGCTCTTTTAATGTAACTTTACGTAGCTAACATAAAGCCAGTAATCTTTTAACATAATGTTACATAAGTTACGTCATGTCAGCGACATACTGACATCACGTTAGTTTGCATGTAACCATATCCTCAAAGCAAAGTACTTATTTTAACCTAAAACATGATGGCGAGTGGGCTTGACAAGGTGTCAGTATTTGACAACTTGAGAACTAGAACAGGTTGGATGAAATTATTTGCTATATAAATTACAAAGAAGCAGACATGCTTAGTGATTAAAATTCTATTTAATTACAGCTGCGACAAGACATTGTTAAAGGATGTTGAAAAACAGAGCTGGGGTTAAGTGTCTAGTTGGAGCTATGCCTTCTAGTAGAAGTATTATTACAAAGTGTGGAGTATGGAACAAATAGAAAGCTTTATCACAGCCACTTGCTGCTGAGACAACCTTTATTATTCACAGACAAAAAGTGGAAAGTTGGGTTGTGCTTTCCAACATACATTAACGCCATTTCCATTGGATAGTGGGAAGCAAGTGGGGGATCACATTCTTGTCACTGCAATGATCTTCTACTGTTTGGTCAGGGTGTGATCCTCAGGGATAACGTGCACTCATTATATCTTTCTATCCCTTGCTAAGAATTGAGTAGTGACACCATGTGCACCGGAGGAGACACGTCTGTCTAATACCCTCATCATGCCAACAATAGAGTTAGCGGTGACAAGATGGCAGCACACTGGATACTGAAGACTCAAAACAGGAGAGAAAAGAGGGCCCCCAACACACCAAAAGGAAAATAAAAAACAGTTTTGATGGCATTGTGTTTCAGTGCCAGAAAAATGCATTTGCGGGGTAAATTTACAATGTTGAATACAAGATTAGTTTTTCAAAAAAAGGTGATCACTGTGTCATTAAGTAATTAATGAGGGCACATGCACACATGATTGCATTCAATTAATTCTGCACACTCTGCACTCTAAATGCATGCAAAGTTGTAAAAAGTTTGCAGATGGCCTTTCATAATTAGCGACTGACATTTCCAAACAATTAGCACAGAATCAATAAAGAGCCTGTTTATAATCTGCATTTTAAACAAATTATTCCACTTTTACTCCATTTGAATAAACAGAACACCAGCTGTTACTCATATCCTCCCCTCTGCTTCTGCTGCTGTTGCTTCTGCTGGATGTCTATGCATAGTCATTTATGATAATTCCAGATACTCTGTGTTGAATAAAAACAACAAAACCTGCATGCGTTTGAGTTTTTTTTAGAGTTTTTTTTCTTCTGCAAGCAAATACTGTATGTATCAATTAAGTGTTTGTGGTGTGTAGTCAGTGATTTGGCCTCTTGTTTTCTGTGAGTTTTGAGGACTTGAATTGTTTAGAGATGCAAATTTCTCATCCTTCATCTTACTGCTTCGTCATCTCACCGAAGCAACAAGTAGCTCAGGTTTGTTGTGGTCTGCCGTAAAGCCTCTTTGACTTAAAGATCAGCTCTTCCCTGTGCAGCCTTTAAATCCTCTGTAGAGCACAGACGTGCGCGGTTATGTAACAGCGAATGCCCGTGACATTTGAACACTCTCAACCTTCATGACTTTAACACCTGGAATATTAATGCCAGCGGAGAACACAACAGAAAAATCAAGTTTCTCTCAGCAAAGGTTGTGGATTAAGTAAGAAACATTTCCTTCAGAAAAAGCACTTCCCTCCAGGACAGTCCGCAGTACAGAGCGGGGACAATGCCTCCCATCAAAAGCAGCAACATAATGTTCTCTTCTTCCCACATTCAAGAATTGATAATTCACAATTTGAATAGCTGGCTGTGCCAGACATTAAAGGGAGCAGGGAACATATAAGGTGAGGACAAAACAACTGCCAAGTCAATCACGCCTGTCTGATACACTGTGCTCTAGCATTAATGAGACTTAAGCCTTTTAAAGAGGATAAAATTAGTACCTCCAGCACTCAAGTGATTGAGTTATGCAACAGAAAAGGGGCTTCCCAGGAAAAGTCAAGGTGTCACCGTCACCCACCTGACAACTGTTATGTGGGAGATTACTCATTTGAATACCAAACTTCAGTGTTTGGACAGAGTTTCTCTTTGGTTTTGCACAACTAGGCACTCCGAGAACATTGGGAAAATCATTTAAGACCAAACAATGGTAGGCGGTTTTGTAACAAGAAAGAAAATATTTCTATCTTTTTCAATGCAAACTGAAGTCACACAACATGTCTATCAAGATCTTACAATGTTCGTTATGAAAGGCCAAAGGGCAGAACGTGACAGACTGTATTTGCTGTATTTAAAGAGTAATGACAAAGAAGTCTATTAGTTTATCACCAACAGGATTTCTACTGCTGTAAATCTAAACAGACATTTACGCTAACAGCAGTTATCGCTGGACACAGTAGACCACAGCTATCATTGCATCATTCATGCATCATTCAGTTTTAAGCTTCACTGGAGCTGCTGAACATTATTTTGATGGCCCCTCTTCAATACCACTGTTTTGATGACTCATCTCATAAATTACTACCACATCACTACGTGCTACTAATGATGCTTACCAGTTGTTTTGAATGTTGCTCTGGATTAAAATTAAATTCGTGGAGAGCTACTACACAGCCATCCGCGTCAGTGAAAAGAATAACAAAGTCATGGCTCATGCATTAGTAAATCCAGTCAGAACCTCCAAAAAAGTCTTTTATCCCCCTCGGAACGGTCTCTTCAGTCCTTAAAAATCTGCAGATCACTTCTTCCTCAGTGTTCAGTGTACATCCACAATCACAGATGCCTGCACATTCAGCCTCGGGGAGGTGCGTAAAGGTAAAAAGTGACTGTACTGGAGGTCTGACAGAAGTCTCCCAGACAGGAAGGGTGGAGTCAACCTGCTGAGATTAGCAAGGGAGGGAAAATCCTTGTTGGTGTCTTTGGCTGTCCAAAGACATCAAGCCTCAGGAGGCCCTGAATGAGTAAAAATAAGTGTTGGGAGTTGTTTTCCTTGACTGGTCCTACTTCAAGGAAAACAAATCGAGTCTGGATATTTTAAACAGCTTTTTAATTAGATAACATAAATTTATGAAATAAAACAAAAAAAAGGTTATTTATCTTGACACTTCTTTAAAGTACCACCCAGACACATTGAAATTTCCTACTAGGCTGATGTTTTGTTAAATATGATTTTCCAGATTTATTTTTTCACCCTCACTGAGAAATTCTGGATTCTGAATTTTTTGGATTGGATTTTTGCCATCACTTTCTCCAGTACTAGGTTGACAAGTAAAAATGGGTCTGCCAAGCTCTGACAGCCCAGTATTCCGAAACCCCAATAATCTGAAAATATGTCCAATTCCATTATCCCAAAATCAAACACCGATATTTTCGAAGGCCTTACCTGACCTGCCCTACTCTGCCTCTGATTGGCTAGTGCTCATTGCCTTCATTGGTTGGATTGATAGGGTTAGGCATGAGGAATGAGACTGGTTAGGGTTCGGGTAACAATATAAGGATATGCCAGTCAGAGGCAGAGTAGGACAGGTCATGCTTTCTTCATAGTAGGAAAAATATTGTTTCAGGGCCGACAGATTACAGGCCATGGATCTTTCTAACTACAGGATGAATGTGTAATTTCCGATCGTTGGAACTTCGGATCAATGGGCGTTTCTTTTTGGGAAAATGAGCCTTTGGTCCAACAGGACATTTTTTTCTAAAATATTGGGACTTTGGAGTAACGGGTCGTCAGAACAACGGCATGGCAACAGTAAAAGAGCAGTGTACAACAAGATGGCCGATGTTAGCATGTTAGCAATACATAATTTGGCCATACGTGTCTAAGCCTCAGTCAGACCCAGACCCAGAGGAGTGGAGTATTGTGCACCAAAATTGGCAACTAGTAGACATGTTAGAATGGTTGGTGTCGTAAGCATCTTGTGTTTGTTTGTGTATAATAATTTCTAATGTGATGGGTTTTTCGTAGCTAGTGGAAGAGAGCCCCAGAGTCTGGTTTCGTCCAAAAACTGCACTCTACCATGTGTGCTGTCAGTACTTTGACTATGCTAATGCTAACTCTCGCTCTCTGTACTGAGAAATCTGCTCCATGCTGGAGGTTTCAGATTTCTTCTACTGGTATTGTGTCAAAGTCTGTTCCCGATATGCGTTTCCCATATTAAACAGCGATTGCTTTTGTATCAGTGACGTACCCAATCTAGCATAAGTTTGAATCTCTGATATTAGGACGTGCATAGACATTGTCAATTTCACTTCAGGAATATGAAAATGCCACTCCAGTTACATCCTAAGTGCTATTTCGTAGGCAACTAGATTTGCTCGAGTATCTTGAAAAGAAAAAATATCGCACTGGTGGCAATGGTTACCATGACCTGGATGACTGAGAATCCTTACCAATATCTTCTTTGCAAAGATACAACTCAGTGTAGTCATGGTCAAACATTTTAGGAGACATGAATAGATGAAAAACACATTTCTGAGTGAAGAGGGACCTTAAGAATTCACATGATGCACTTGCAGAACATAGCACAAGAAGCACTGACATTTACTAAGAGCCACAAAGAGCACAGTTTGTAGAGCTTTCATCTGGCACAGCCTTTTCAAAAAGCATTGCCAAGAGTTTCAACAGCTGGGCTCTACTGTGTTTCCCTTGAATGATAACTCTCTGGGTCTAATGTGGCTTTCTCCTGTTATTAATTGGAGTCAGATAACACTTAATAATGGCTGATCAAATGTGTACTGTTCATCTGTGCCGCCGTGTGGAGAGTTTAACATGATTTAGTACTACTGAATGATGAAATGGTCTTCATAACATGACGAAGCCTCCTGCAAACTCAATGATTTATTTGCAGCGTTAAATTGTTTATGTGTATGCTTTATTAATATGTGAGCCAGTATGGAGAAAAGCAGAGAGTTAAGGGTTAATGTCAGGCTCTTAATTAATGTTAAGCATGAAGTTCACAAGAAACAATTAGTTCCAAATTAAGTGGCAAAAAGCTCCAAGGAGAGCTCATTTAGCAGAATAAAAGTTGATTGTGAGAGCAAAATAGAAAAAGTGATTGCAGTTTCCTCAACACATTTTTGAGTATTTAATCAGACGTTAATTATGGCTCATATTTGGGAAAGATTTCATATTTTTGACTAATTTTATTAGAGGGTTTAAGATGCAAATGGCTTGTCAGTTCTGTTCCTGGTCTTAAATATTGGATTGCTTGAGATGACTCGATAATTTTGATGAGAGCAAATAAAAAGCGAATCAAGCGAAATATAAACCTTTTATGATATTACAAATTGTGTGTTTATTATAGTTCCATAATATGAGCCTGAATGTTTTCCGTGCTGCTCTGCCAGCGCTGAATCTATTTTTTTACCTAAATCACTCAGCAGAGACCAGCAACAACTGCAACGAGTCAGGCCATGATTTTAGCTTTTTTTTTTCAGTGGTGCAGCTGTTTAGTGCTGCTTAATCACTGAGTGGCCTCAGTGTGATTATACTTTGAGACCACGGCTTCTTTTAGTTTCACAATGTGACAAGGCCATTGTACATGCAGTCATTGTGATGGTGTTGCCATGGCAGCATTTATTCTTTGATCTTATGTTGGGGTTACGGACTTTTCATATGGACGAGATGATTACTGAGGTGTGTATGGTCTTTGGAGCCATTTTAACATTTTGACAGTTGCCATGCTCCTGTGTGGTCTCAGTAATGATGATGTGCTGTCTGTTATGAGGCTTTAAGCTTTAGTAATGTTTATCTATGGTGGCCATGAGCGTCAAAACCCCCACGACATTTCGGAAAACAGAACAACATTTCACTGAACAGATTCAACAAAAAACATTTGCGAAACAAGATTTTAGAAAACTCAGCAAGATTTTATAAAATACAACATTTCACTACACACTTCAGTGTTGTTGGTTTTGTAAAATGTTTTTTTGTTTTTTTGTTTTTTTAAATGTTGTGTTTTCTAAAGTGTGTTTTGACCTTCAGGGACACCGTACTACTCCACGGTATACTTTACCCTTGTCAATGGAATCACACATTCGACTAAAAACATTTTAGAAAACACGGCAACATTTTATGAAACACAACATGTAACAAAACAAATTTTACGATACACTACAATGTTGTGTTTTGTGAAATATTGTGTTTTGTGGGAATTGTAATGTTTTGTAAAATACTGAGTTGTGTGAAATGTTGTTCTTTCTGAAATGTGATGTTTTGTTAGATGTTGTGTTTTGTGAAAAGTGTTTTCTGAAATGATGCCGCGTTGTGCGAAAACTTGTGTTGTGTGACATGCCATTGTGTCTTTTTAAATGTTGTGTTTTGTAAAATGTCATTGTTCTTATGAGATGTTGTGTTTTCTCAGGTGCTGTTGTGTCTTGACCTTCAGGGCCACCGTACCACTCCACGGTATAATTTAGTCACTGAAATGGGGCTATGAGAACTTTACCATGCTACTACTTTATCCCGTGACTTTGGAATCAAACAATTGCACATTTAACAAAAAACATTTGAGAAAAAACAGCACCATTTTATGAAATACAACATTTAACAAAACATGTTTCACAAAACATTTCACAACACACTACAGTGCTGTTGATTTTCTGAAATGTTGTCATGTTTTGTAAAATACTATTTTTTTTTTTTTTAATGTTGTTTGGTTTTCTGAAATGTCATTGTGTGTATTTTAAATGTTGTGTTTTCTGGAATGTTTTGTTTTCTGAAATGTTGTCATGTTGTGTGAAATATTGAGTTGTGTGACATGCCATTGAGTTTTTTTTTTAAATGTTGTGTTTCCTGAAATGTTATTGTGTTTTTTAAATGCTGTGTTTGTGGAAAGTTTTGTTTTCTGAAATTTGTTTTCTGGAGTGTTGTTGTTTTTGACCTTCAGTGCCACTGTACTACTCCTTGGTATAATTTAGTCACTGAAATGGTGCTATGAAAGCTTTACCATGTTACTACTTTATCCCTTGATTTTGGAATCAAATAATTGCTTGGTCAAATCAAAGGAGAATTAAATGCCAGCTGTCAGTGAATATTAAAGTACCAAATATCGGCTGGAGGAAACAGGCAGTTGCAGTTTGCAGCGTTACCAGGGCAAAAGGGTGTTGAGCAGGTGACACTTTATATCTGTGAAGTGTGTGTGAACATTCCCATCGCTGAGCTGCTCTCAGAGCGTGGACAGGGGGAAGAGAGATGATCTAAGAGCACATGGCAAAGCATTTGCCCATGCAATTCCACACCTTGCTCCGCCTTTTCTCCCCTCAGCACCAAGCCGACCTCATGCTGCAACACCTGACAACGCACACCACGCTTAGACGGTGCCTATAATTAACTAATCTGTTCTGAGCCACCCTAATCCAGCGCACATACACACCGATCAATCAGACACACTCGGAGAACAAGTCTGCAACAGTGATAACTAAGCATATTTCCACAAATCATGAAACAAAGCTCTCATTCTTCGGGTGCTTCGGTTGATAATGGATCAATTTGTGGCAATTAACCAATAATTAAACAATAATACAGATAATCAGAAACAAGTCAGCAATGTTGATCTGTGATTCAGGCTGTGTTATTATCTGTGCGAAACTTTAGCTCTCACTGAATTGTTGCTCACGTCTCTGCACAACAAAGTCCCAAACACCACAAATCCTACTCACAGGAACCACAGATATGGACCCCTAAAACTGACTAAATGGAGCACAAGGTCATTAGACACAAAAATATATAACTATCTACCTATAAATAATTCTGCTGGCTAAGTAATTAAAATGTGTAGTGTAAAAAGAAACAAAGCTTATTTAATACTTTACATTATACTGATGCAGTCATGTATATTTTACACTTGTCTGAGAACCTTTTATGTTAAGAGCTAGAGAGACTATTAAGCAGTGGAACTGGGCTGAATTTAATTCCAGGCACCTGCTAAACACCAACACACACTCACATATACACACACACACACACACACACACACATATACACAAAGGAAGAGAAAGGCAGAGCCCCAATCATCCATGTGTGAAAGTCAACAGTTGAATTTATAAACAGAAACCTTTGTTCCTTGCTGGAAACACAAAGGACTCCAAAATATTTAATATGACTATAAGGTTAAGTGTTTCCTTTTTTTCTGTCTTTTTCTTTTCTACAGGTTTTTTTTTTTTTGTCCCATTAGTCCCTTTTTGTCCTGTTTGAATGCTGATACACTGACAAAGATTTCAATAACATTAGTGTGAATGCTGTGTAGGCGTTCAGGCTAACTTTTTAAGGTGCTAAATGTATGTTCTCACCTCAAAGTTTCATTTTAAAACTTAACAACCATAAATAGAGACCATCTTGCAGTGGAATTGCACCAGCCACAACACAGTGATGTGCAACTTAAAAGTCAGAGGGCAATGGCCCCTTCCCTGCTTCCTGTCCCCCTACTTCCATCAGCCTTGCTCAGACTGCATCCATCCTCAAACTGGCCTTCATTTTGACCTCAACTACACACCCGTAAAGTTTCTTAACTGCAGCTTGCACTGTTGTGACACTATCGCAGTGACAAAATCTGTCCACAGACACAAACACCTGCCAAAGTACTCACAACACTTGGTGATAGTTGTTTGTGTCTCCAGGGCCACATTTTGCCACATTGACACACACACACACACACACACACACACACACACAGACTTACAAAGTGAAAACAATACCAGCCTTTCATGACGTTGTCACAGCTGGTGACAATATTGGAACATATGTTAGCGTTATTACTGCTAGTGCTTCTCAAAATTAATACATTTTGCACAAATCTTGTTAAATTCTGCTGCAAATATGTTCGTGCTTCTGTTTGCAATTTTTGCAGCTATAAAAATTTAACAAACGTTACAGTGCACGAAATGTAGAATACAGTAAAAAGACCAACGAGGCTGGTAAAAAGTCATTCAGCCATGTTATAAATGCTACAAAAAGCAGCTTTAAATCCATACAAGTAATCACGTAAATATGTTCCTAAAGTCTGCTCCACACTGGAGGTTTCAGATTCAATGACTCTGGAGTGTTTGTTCTAAACCTAAGAAACCAATTCCACGCCACAGCAAAATGAGGAGTATCAGAGGAGAAGCATTCTTTTGCGAGTAAACTTTCATTTTCTCTTTCACTTTTTGCCCATCCTAAATGAGGCAAAGCTGTGGAGATACATCTCAGCCATTTTGATGCATGAAGGTATTTTTTAATGACAGAAAATACCTCTAAATATGCCATTTTGATGAATGGAGTTTTTGATTTGATGAATCAATTTTAGAAGAGGAATTTTAAGTGCATCTGCATTCACTTACAGTTCTAAAAGTATTTGTTTACAAAATCTAACACACCACCGTAATGGACAAAATGTTTACTTTACAACATGGTGTTCAGATGATGGAGACCTTCAACTAAATGAATGTACCTGCAAACCTTTATTTCCCTCGATACAAAATTACTTTCAAGCTGTGCAGATAGCTCAGTAGCTGGTGGTGCATACAGCATAAAGCAAGGAATTTTTTGGACAGAATTATATTGTCACCTTTGTGCTCTGAAAGAAAGGGATTAAAACACGTTTTTTGGATTCTTTCTTAATGGTGTTGAACATCAGTGATGGTGTATGAATGAATACACACACACACACACACACACACACACACACACACACACACACACACGCACACACACACGCCATCGTTCATGAAGCCTAAATGGCACTGATCTACAAAAACTGGGACTCAAATCTCTGTCCCTCCAGTTCTTCATAAGGTGCGTGGACATGTGGCGTTCTCTGTTACCAGGTTATAGTGGAACTAGTTTAATGAAATCTCAGCCCCCAAATACCACAATCAGGAACCGTAAGTGTTGTGCATTGCATTGGACCACATCAGCACAAGCCCTATGAGACAGCCCAGTAACCCAAAGCAGTTGGACGATGTTCCCATAGCTGCAGGCTAACATTTAAAAGTAAAAACAAGTTTGGCATGTTGAAGGCTCTATGGGTAGTGCTCTCAATCTTCCTCCCCCAAAACTGGATCATGAACCAAGATTATTTGGCCCTAGATGTGGTTCTCATGGCCCCAGACTGACCTGTTAAACCTAAACCTTGGAACGAAGACAATTGCTATAAAACCAATTTAATATTCTGACACAGAGTTCAAGAGTTCACTGTGGACCCTTTGACTGCAAGGGCTCCAACTTCTCTAACTATGTAAGGATACATAGATCTGGATCGGTAAATGGATTCAATTGGCTCCATTATCATTGATGCAAAGTGGAAACATCAACACATACTGTAATCTTTAGGATGAGCCTTTATTTTGAAATTCCATGGCACATCTGTGTCACCATTTCCATCCAAGCACACCTCCATCCTAAACATTCAAACAGTGGTAGCGGCCCAGTGCCAGGCGGATAATGGCAGCTAAGAGACAGACGATGAGGACATTTATTGATATTATCTCATATCGATTGCAGGCCCTTGAATTGAATTGAGTTGAATTGAAATCATATTGTGGCAGACTTTGTGATATCAGCAAATATCATATTGTTGTCCAAAGAATTAATTTTATGTTGTTTCATGATAAAAATTGTGATTTACATCCATTTATAATAAAGTCAAAATAGGTTAAAACCAATTTAAAATTGATACTGGTGACGTAAAAGTTAATTCAATAGATCACAAGTACTGTCGTAGAGGTTATATCTCAGTTGTCATCTGAAGTGTACCGTGCGTGTTAGTGTGTGCATATAAAAGAGGAATAAAACTCAAGATGTTTAAAAGATGTGGAAAATTTTTAACGTCCAGGAATATGAGTCCAATCAACCATGTGCCGTCCGAGATTATTTTTTTGACAGGGCCATTGGACAGGATATGAACCTTCAATCACCAATCCCACAAAGGTGGACAAGTGGCAGGCGCTCTTAACAATTTAACGTATCCTCACACAGCAGTTCATATGATATCCTACAAATTAGCATCCCCACAAATCACGTTACATCCTTAACATAAAGTTACAGAGGTTAGGTTTAGGCACGTAAAGTTACTGTCACTTTATAATTTTGTGTTTGCCGCTGATCCGTGAGCAGTTCAGGTGCTGATTATTTGGAGTTCTGATGAGTTTTGATTTTGTCTAGCTTGTGTAAATGGTGTCTAATTTTTCAGTGACTAAATAATGCCTCCAAATGGCCTGTACATGACCCTGAAGGATGCAGGCTGACGGCAGGCTAATTCTGTTCTTCGGCCTCGACCCTGAAAGCACCCTGAAACTTGACAATTCACAGTCAGAGCCACATTATCAGTGGTCGATGTGAGAAATAGTGCCATCCTAAAGATGCCCAGAGTTGTAATCTAAAGAATGAAAACCTTTTTGATATCATATTTATTTGACTCATCAGCCAAGAGACTGTAGATTAGAAACAGTAGATGTCAGTCCGCATGCCTCCTGTTTGGCGGAACAGGCTGAAGGCTGCCGCAGAGGCTAATCAACGTATTCCTGTGGATGGGGTTGGGCAACAAAACAGCGTCAGTGTCAGTTTAAGAGTATGGAATATTAAGAGTGTTTTCACTGCTTTAGCTTTGCGCCAGACAGCCTGTTTCAACAAAGAAACCATTAGTGGCTCTGGTATCCAAATCTATGCTTTCATCAAAGCCACCAGACTCCATTGAGAGAAACACTAATTTTAGCTCACTGAATTTGGGGGCTGCTGGTCTATCACTGCATCGATTGGTTAGTTAGTTAGTGTTTTTGTGTGGTATTGGTGAATCTAAACTCTCCCTTTTAAACACCAAAGTCACACAATATCAGAAACAAACTAAGTGATTGGAGCAGTGTTGACCTACAGCCCCTGTGTTTAGCAATATTAAATCACTGTTTTTCTCAATAGAGTTTGGCTTTGAAGAGAGCAATATAACGGCTTCATTTTCCCATTGAAAATCCCTGTCTGACATTAAGGTAAAGCAGTGAAATACTCTCAGTAGAGCATACACTTTGACTTTAGATTTTAGACTTTAGTTTGCTACTCCAAACTGGGGTCATGCCGACTGACACCTACTGTTTCTGATATACTGTCTATGGATGAGTGCTGTGTACATCCTCGCTTCAGAAATCCCGAACTGCCCCTTTAAGCTACATACCTAGAGTGTCACAGTTGTCAGTTCATGTTTTCTGTTACAGAGAAGCACTTACAGTTTGAGACTTTTTGTTAATACACATCTAAAAAAAGAGTTACCTTTGTATTCATTTATTTACAATATATCTATATCACCTGACAGGTGTTTACACCATCTTCATACTGTAAATACAAGTTAAGAGAATACAAGTCCCAGCATGCTTTAACCCCTGTTACATAACACAGACACGTGTCTGCCGTGGACGTTGAAAGTCCATTAACTGCAGAGATTTGGTCTAAGGATACCAACCCGGGGTCAGTCAGTCGCTAAAACAGCGATAATTCAATGGGCCAGAAACAATGAGGATTAATGGGCTTTTTTTGATGGTTTCATTGTGCCAGAGTGTCAAACTGTCAATGCTTTTAGGGATTTCATGCTTTCAGATCAGTTAACTATTATATGCTTCACTACAGATTTAGAAATCTCCATCTGCTGCGGAGATTCTTTTATGGATATTATTTCTGGAGACTGAAAATGTAACCCAACTCTGCTCACAGTTTAGACAGCTATGAGAGTCGCCTTTTATTTATAGTCAAACAGTTATTCATCGTGGCATTCACCCGATGCAACCCACACACAGAGATTTTACTTCAGAGGGTCGTGACATTGTGAATATAATTACCAAAACATAATATTCTTTTAGTGATGGACTAAACTGAAACGCCACAGTAACTCTTTATACAAGCAATACAGTGTGAATTAATTTCTGAAGCTTCTCTCTTTATAGAATAAATGAGAACAAAAATTCACACGAGGTGTGAGAATGTCAATTGTATTAACATTGTATTGTAAACAATATAATTGTGTCAAGATCTTTTAAAAAGTGTTAATTGGAGTTAAGTGCAGTTAATTTGTCTCACTGACACTTATACTACAAAACAAAAGTATATTATGTATATATATATATATATATGTATTATATATATTATTAAGTATATTATCTTTGTAATTTGCAAGTTGCAGGAATTCTTAAAGTTCTTTATATCTCTTATAGGGCACTTATTTTATACTCAAGATCTAAAAACCATGACCAATAATCTGATTCTGGACATTTTCAGACTAATTAGGAAAAAATATAAATTCATTGTAGTGCTTTGAAAAAATAGGGCTGTCACTTTTTGTAGTGCGTGATATATTTTTAATTTTCTGTGAAAAAAACAAACCCTTAAGACCTCGCAAATTGTGAACAGCCAGAAGTATCCCAGACCTTCTTGTTCTCACGGCAGAATAGTCGCAACATGTCTAAAAATTCCAGATGATAATCTTCACCAATGCGACGTTAATGCAACAGTGCATAAAACTGGGATTTCTTTGCCACTGCAGGGTGGAAGGTATGCACATTTTTTACAGGTAACGGATCAAAAAAATCAAACTAAGGCAAGAGTCGCACAGCAGCTCCAAACAATTCTAACTGTGCACTGTTCCCATCTGACAGAGATCTTTGTCAGACATTGGCAAATCACCATCTTAAAGCAGAGCAAGCAATATATAGACACACACACACACACACACACACACTCATCACTCAGGTGATTGTGATCTGCTTGATTGAGAGTCTTCGCTCAGGTTGAAACAATCAGGTTCAATCAGAGCAGAGCTGAATGACACTGTCTGACTCCCACATTGGGGACAGAGCATTCCTCCATGAAAAGAAACTATAAACATCAGAATTAATATTATACAGACATGTTTGAATACAACAAATCCAAATTCGAAACCAAATAGATATCATGCATCACAAAAAAACGAAAACAGTAATGTATTACTCACCCAAAAGATTACTTTGGGAAACAAAGGCTCAATGTTGTGTGAACAAGGATCTCCAGCAGGACAATAATTCCGAACATACATTGAGACTGCGTCTGCACTGTCCGGCCTAGTATTTGCGAGGTTGTCCCTCTACACTCACCAAGCCTCACTGAATGTCTTTAAAAAGTGAGAAGGGAAAACATACTACAACTCGAAGCGCACCTGCAGAATGCAGAACTCCACCAAGGCCTAATTCCCTATCTCGCAATGTAAAAGAAGGTGAAAAATAATTTGTGTTTCCACTCCATGATTCGGATCCACTCCAAAACTGGGTTCTCCCCCTACAATATCCCATTCTGAGTATGAATTTATGAGTGAGACAAGGATAGTGGATAAGGGAATAGAAGGGGTTAAGGTAAATCCTGTATCTAGACTTAGTTTCACTTTTTTCACCTTTTATTTTATTTTTATTCTTTCCCCCCTTTATTTATTTTTTATTTTTAATTTATATACTTTATTAATCCCCCTGAGGGGAAATTAAATTTTTTGAATTTGAATTGAATATTTCAATTTACTTACTTGCGCACATTTATTATACCTATCTTCATGTTTTCCTGCTTCTGTGAACGTATTATTTCAAAACTTCTTTCTGTAAAATGACATGAGCGCTGATACTACAACATGATTTAAGTAATTACATCTTTGGCTCAATAAAAATACTCGGAAAATTGGGTTCTTCCTCGGCCCATGCTACACCTTTACACCAAGTTTCATGAAAACTGGGCTGGTAGTTTTTCTGTAATCCTTTACAAATAAACTGAAAACATAACCTCCTTAGCTGAGGTAATAATTGATCAATGAATCAATCAATCATGAACACTATCTAGAGTAGTCTGAAAGAGAGCATTGATTGATATCGACTGATGCCAGCCTGACAGGATGAAGGTAAACATTCAGCTGTACTGAAGTAGCACTAAAAACCAACGGAAGGTTTTTAGTAGTCTTGTCAAACTTTCAGTTTCGACTGTGAATAAAAATCAGACTATAAATAATGACAGGATTGTAAGGTCTCTCAACAATGCTAATAAAAAATGTACATACTAAAATGCAACACTGTGCATGTCAGGGAAGGTCACATACGATGAGTCCCGTCACTACCTAATAGAAACCCAGTTTTGCATCATAGAGGCATGACACACGGCTGACGATCGTGTTTCACTGATGGTTTTAATTACATCTGTCTGTAAGAGCAGGATTTCAGCTGGATCCGGGCCAGAGCTCAGCACCGGCTCCTGATTATGAGAGTTAACTGCTCTTACTTATGCAGGAAATGTACAATTAAAAAATTTAAGGAGCCCTTGACTTGCTCTGCCATCATGCCCTCCACTTGAGAATGAAGTTGAAAAGGAAATGCCGTTTCCACTCAGACTCATTTCACAAAGTCGTCTTGTCCTTCCTTACACAGAGTACGGGCAAATTAAGGCTGAATTATGCAGCTAGGATGATATGCTTGCTGAGGTGAGAGGACTGATGTCAGATTCCATCTCTGTGCATTTAAAACATTGTTTCAAAAAGTGTTTAGCCTAGCTTAGCTGGAAGCAGTGGGAACTATTGACCCAGAAAAAGAGAGAAAAATATATCCATCAACAGCTCCAAAATCTTGTTTATATGTTTTATCTCACTGGCTTGCAAGCTAACACTCATACATTCAAATTTTACGCTGGGAGTTGAATAGAGATTGGAAAGTTTGGAAAGCTGGCAACTTTCCGATGAGGACAGGACCTCTGAGATGCCACATGCTATCCAGAGTTCAAATTACACCATAGCTTTTGGGGGAGCCCTTTATTTTTGGCAGGTTGAGGGTAGGGGGGCACTGTAGGGTACACACCAAGCAGCAGCACGCAAAAGTGCCAAAAACTGCAGTTCCTCGAACGGCCACTTGAGGCTGGCTCCAGAAGTGAGTCAATTCGCAATTTGATTTGGCCAACCATGTTAAAATGCTGAACTTTACAGCAGAAATAAACATGTTAACAGCCTGGAACAAAAAATAGTTTTGGTCTCTATAGTTAATATCAGCTTTTATGACAGCTGTATGACTGGTGATTTTTATATAACTCACACATTTACATTTTAATAAGGCTTTGATTCACACATGATTAATGACCGCAAGGCATTTGAGTTAGCTCCACCCTCTTGTCCAATTATGGTCACTTCTGGCTCCAAAAAACCAAGATGGCGACGGCCAAAATGCAACACTCAAGACTTTACGCCACAAGTCCACAAACCAGTCGCTGATGTCACAAAGCTATGTCCATTATTTTATACAGTTTGTGGTAGGCATACATGTGCATACATGAATGTGCAAAAATATACTATCAATACATTTCAATTCATACGGGGGAAATGTGGCCTGGGACAACAGAGAAGGTGAGAAATGGTTTTAAGTTAAATGGCTCTCTGTCCAGAAAAACAATAAAAATGTCAACACACACTCAACAGGCAATGATTTGCTTTACTGGGTTACAGCCCATGACAATTATGAAAATGGGCCTCTTGCCACAGCCTCAAATATTGGTCTTATGGAAAACATAGCAAGTTAACTTTTCCAACAGCTACCCTATACACAACACCCAATATCCACTAAGATGGAATTTGGTAATTGAACTTTGAGGATCAGTCGTGTAAGGTAGTTACGATGGACCCCAGTGCACGTTATTGTGATAGGCCCTGGTGCACCCTAGTTATTAGTTATGACTTAGTAGTCTTAGGCGTATATATACATATATATATTCTACCAACAGTGTGTCTTACTGCCGCTTTAATGCTACCCGCTTACAGATGTGCCCAGCTTGTCAGTCTTGAGAGATTTTGCACCAAAACTACCCACTATAAATCATATCGTTACATGATTAAACAGAGACTTGATATTGGACAACATCACCATACATATTACCCAGCAATCATCATTACATATCTGTACATGACAAAAACTATGAAAGAAAATAGGAAATTATTAATTAAACTAAACAGTTTTTTTATAATTATATACCATTATGAAGATAGATTTGCCTTTTTGAGAGCATATGTGGAAAATTGCACCATTTTTTTAATTTAAGGGGATTATTTTTTTTTTTTTACATGGGCGTATGTCCAGGTGGCAATGGGGCCCCTGAACTCCATGGGCCCCAGTGCAACCACACTCCCGTCACTGTCTATATTTACGCCCCTGGTGAGAGTCGCCTATGCAAAGAAATATGCGAAAATACTGTTGTTGTTTTTTTTGAGGAGTTAGTGCATTATTTAAAAAAGTACAATGATATGAGTGAATGAATGAGTGAGTGAGTGAGTAAGTGAGTCAAGCAAAAACATTTTTGATGCCACAGGTGTCCACTACATACAATAACTCTGAGTACAATTTAAGGCCTCTGTAAGAGCGCATTGTATTTTAGGTTACAAATTGAAATGTGCAAAAAGCATTGTTATTTATACCATACCGTGTGATTATGTCTACAGTCACGTTCCCTAACAAGGAGCATAAAAGAAGAAGCTGTCTGTTGTGCAACCCATGCAGTTAATTTTACTCAGGATTTACAGTGTAACCCTTCAGGCTATTCTTTTGAACTTCATCTTCTTGCAGCCTTGTCTCGAGCTGGAGAGTGTGGTGGGAGTGAATCTCACAGAACGCCGTATCTCTAATGATGCACATGTGGCCCAAGGCCAGCAGTTTTGCATTGCTTAAAGAAACTGTCACTTCCATAAAATGCATGGGATGACTCGCTCCTGCTTCAGATGTAAAGTCATTAATCTTTAAATTTAGTTTATGTGTTTCAAACATTTTTAGGTGGAAAAGGACCAAACCAAGTCATTTCAAGACTTTGTGCAGTGATTAGTTTCCTTCAGAGCCTTTTTACCAGTATCCTGAGTTGACCTACAATGAGCCATTCACTCAGGAGTAGGAGTAGGAATACAACCAACGGCAGCTGCAACCATTACATTCAGGTATGCTCAGAATTAGGTCACAGCACAAGCAACATTGTAAAAACTCCTCCGTTACTGCTGCATATTATAAGTGTTTGTCTAACCTCGCAAACATCTCAAGTATAAGAAGTGTTATTCAGCATATTGATGCTGAATGACACTGCTTGTACTTTGCAGAGGATGAAGCTTGGGTCACCTTGAGGGAAATCGCAGGCTGAACTGCTCTCCTCACTACTTATAATTACTTGTTGTCCAGTCAGATGCACGGACAAATGCCATTAGCTTAGGATAATTATCCATCTCTAGCATATTTAAACGAAAGTGCTCACCTGTGGAAGTCTTGTCCTTGTTAAATTTGTGGTTTGAATAAATGTTAATTTCCTTCAAGTGTGGGTGAAATTAAATTAGCATTAAGATTTTTGCAGAGTTTTTGGAGAGAAATAATACAGGTGTTGCAGCAGGTTCCTCCTCTCCTGCTCTAAGGTGTAGAAATACTTACAACTCCCCCCCCCCCGCAACCTAAACAAACTGCACATGCACAGTTTGCACACTGATGCACAGACAGGGCGGTGGGGATTTGAGATGAGAGGTCAGTACTTTCTCTCAGGTGTGGGTGGGGTGTTCTCTCAGTTAAAGAGTAATAGATTAGCAGACTTTCACCTTATTTTTAGTGTCATGACATCATGCAGTAAGACATAGACCTCTGCTAGTGTAAAACAAAGGCCCAAGCCCATAATGTCAACTCAGATGCTAAACATTATAAAAGGTATTTACAATGTATTCCTGACATTTGTTCACTCATGTGGCTCTTTCTGTTATTTTTGCATGTCTAGTAGAGTCACTCATGTGTTTACAGTGGCAGTCTTTTTGCATTTTCTAGATCTGACATCTGCATTTGTTCTGTCATTCAGCTCGAAGAACAAATACAAACATCAGTTGCTATGTTGTGAACCAGTTTGCGAGTTGCAGAGGCCGACTACTGAGCCACTCACTGTTTAATTGGTGGGGCTTAAAAGGTGTCCTGCACAAAGCCGCGGAGAGCACAGCGGGCGTCTGCATCTCAGGAGTAAGAGCTAAGTTTAGCAAATCCTCTCAGTGTGTTTCTCAATGACAGCACATGTTGGACAGTCTGCAGGGAAACTCACGAATGCAGAGCCTCACATGCAAACACGCTGCAGACACACAGGTGCTGCGCAGGCTGCAAAGTGCCTGTGTGTCTGCACAGCCTGTGCATACAGCAGCGACTGTGGGAGATAAACATACAGTCTGTACACGGTGTACTGCCGTGCACATGCATAACTTGAGAATGCATGCAAATAAGGGAAATCTATTGTTGCATTCTATTGGCTGTTTAAATGTTTGTGGTCTTTAACAGAAAAGTAAAACATGCAAATATTTCATCTAGAATTTAAACTATACATACAAACAGAATAGCTCCTAATATAAACTTAGCAGAAGATAAACCTTTGCCCTATTTTGCAGATAATAACTTAACACATCTTGGAAAACGTCTATCTTTGGGATAGTCCGAGGTCAGAGGCCTGGAGCTGGCAGTGATCCAGTGATTTGCTCAAGGAAACAATACAGCAGAAAGAATCAGAAGCACACAGTGTCTAAAGATAATCAGTAAATTAAGGAAGACTTATAGATTTCTCATGCCAGTGACAATGCCATTAACTTAATTGTGTAATGTTCTAACTGGGCGAAGTGCAGTGCTGAGATAATGAGCATTAAAGACTCAAATAGTACTTGTTGGAGAAGCAGTCTTTATCTTCAAAAAAATTATTCTGAAAAAACAAAGCTCACAAACATCAGGTAACATTGAAAGATCATAAGCATGTGGGTGTGTAACCAGCTGATGTTGCGCTGTTTGAAGTGGAGGTGGCCCAAATACAGAACAATAACATGCACACATGAGAGATACAAGTAGTGTGCCAGGAAAAGAGTTCTTGCCTTACATGGTATTGACACAGATAGCAGGTACAAATGCTGTGTTCTCACCGTCCTCTTCTTCTGCACCGTTTCTACCAACTGTGAGATTTACCAAACTGGAAATAAATGAATGTAAGACTTTAGCTGAGGAAGTCTACTTCATGTTTTTCTCTATCCAGTCTCGAAAATTGGCTATCCGTGTCTGAACTCTATGAGTCTGCTGGTGGCAGTTCTCGTCCGTAAAGCTTAAAGTCTCCAAACCAAGAAGCTGCCAGCCCGTGCTGGAGGCTCCCCGAGTCTCCTCGTGACCCGGCAGGACACCACTTGTAGCTGAAAACCCAGCTGGCACAATTATGATACCTGGAATAACACTGGGACAAGGGCTTTGAGGACTGGATGGCTTTGTTATGACACACAGTTTGTTGTCACTGATCTCTGTGTTATGTGTTCCTCCTTGAGCAAATTCTCTTTCGCACTGAGTTACATCTGCCAACTCAACAAGTCTCGTCTGGCTCGAGGGAGTGTAGCGGCTCAGGTGCCTGTGATCGCTGGGTAAAATCCACCTTGCAGTGTAAGCCTCCTGCGCTGTCACCTCTCCACCTTGCACTTTGGGTAGACACACTGGCAGCACATGCTCACTGACCTTGGCCTTGTCTTTTAGCTTGAGCACAGCCACGTTGGAGTCCGGTGCAGAGTGAAAACTTGCATGGACTAAAATGTCTAAAACCTGTCGGGGCAGAAAGAGAGCAAGTGAAAATGAATCCAAAGTGAAAATTGGAACACCTGAGAAGGCCTGATGTCACTGCAAAGGTGCCAAGTGTTGTTGGTTTTGGAATATCTGTCATGATTATATAATATGCATCAAGATGTGCAAGGAATTCTAATCCAAAACAAGTAGAGTTGTATCCCGGCAAAGCTTTAAGTGCACATCTAACTGCCACAGGATATATTCCTGTTCCATTTACAAACAAAAACCTATCCAGAAGATTATATTTATTTAATGAAGATCCGTTGCTTAATACTTTCTCACTACATCTGCTGTTTGATTTTGCATTCATGGGAAACTTTTGTGCACTGTATGATCTAAAAACAAAAAGAATGATGAACATGGTTTTGGTAATTGCAACTTCAAAAGAAGTTTGGGCTTCTAGGTTATAAGTGGGATAAATGTGGCTGAAAAATATCTATATAACCAACCACCATTGACATGAATAATTCAACAAGCAGTTAGGACCTTGCACATTGAAATACAGTCAATGAAGTTCTCTTGAACAACTAAACTCATATGCAACCTAAAAATCTAAGAAATATTTCAGCCTATGTCTAATCTGGCTCATCTAATTAAGGAAAAAATAACAAACATTTGATGGATTTTCACTCAAAACTGTGTCTTCTGATTAGCAGAACACATTATACCCTGAGGTGCAGGCTTTTCAGCCGGTCCTTGGGTGTCTGCTGCCGTACGCCTATGACAACCTTCACTTGTGCTGGGTGAAGGGTCTGCTGCTTGTCCTTGTCGACCACACACTGAGCTGCCACCAGGACGCTACGCTGGCTGAGCAGAGCCCCGCTGCAGGCAAGGTACCAGAATGTGGACTCCTCTGAGGCCCCCTGCTGGATAGACAGGGTCACCCCATGGGGCCTGTGGGTGCTGTCAGTGTGATCAGGAGGTGAGCGGATGTAGACAGCTGCATGCCACGGCCATAGTGCGTCTGTGAGGTTGTGTGGAGTGGAAGTGTTGAGTTTACCACAAGCTGTTTGAAGGGAACAGTCACAGAGGAGAGAGGCTGTATCAAAAATACAACTTCATGACAAACTGGCAGTAAAAGGTGTGCACAATATTGGTTTAAACCTTTCATATAAAGACAAGGTAATATCTTCTGTCCTTTACGTGGAAAAAGTTTAGAAACACTCATACCTCTTTTTGACAGTCATGTGCTGGCTTGGCTTGGGCTTGTTATATTTGCTGCAAATGTTTTTCCACAGCAGGGCAGGTAAAGGGAGTTTACCTGTTGGAGGTGAGCTGTTTGCAGAGGTGCAGAAAGAGCCATCATCTCACTGTGGCTTTTTCTGCTTTCACTCTTCCTCCCTGCCATATCATTAGACTTGCCTTTATTGAAGAAAAGCTGCTAACAAAATTCCGCTAATTCAGTAATAGCACTTTTCATTCTCCATAGATTCTTCACAATAAAAGTCCCCCATTATTTTGTTATGTGTAAACTTTTATTGTGAAACACCAAAATACGGAAATGTAGAGTTTTTGAGCAGCAACTTCTAATACGCCAAATGGTGAACGTTAAACAGTAAAATAAAGCAGATATCTAAAGTAAAAACAGGACGCAGGACGAATCTAAACTCTAAACCACAGAGTTTCAGTTAGAAGATACTAGAAAGTACTCGGCGTGGCCAGGAGTGACAATGGAAAAAGGGTATTTGTGCAGAGTAAAGCTAACTGTTTCCCTCTGTTTTCGGGTCCATGTCATTGGTCCGACAACCCATTGGTCCGACATCCCATTAGTCTTACGGTCCGCGGTGCTGAACGGCTCCTGGCGGGCGTATTTCTGCCTTGATGGTGCGCTGTGACCGGCTCTGGGTCAGCTGGGAAAGGCTTGAGGCAGAGCAGGCTCACGGCTTATGTGTTTGCCACTTTCTTTTTCATTTTAACCCACACCATGATCTTTTCCTGACCCTAACCAAGTGGTTTTTGTGCCTAAACCTAGGTTGACCAAACATCCTCTTTTGCCCGGACATGTCCACTTTTCACGTCCCGTCCGGGGCGTCCGGGGGGTTTTTATAAACTGATGATAACGTCTGGTTTTCCGTGTGTTTGTGTGTGTGTGTTAGAGTGCAGCACGGGCAGCATATTTCTGTCCGAACCCGAACCGAGCCCGACATTATTTAATGACCAAAGCACTGAGTTTGTGTCACACAGTGGTTATAGGCTATTTAACAGGCCGGGCGTGCGCCGTGGGTGCTCAGCTGTGGAGAGGGAGACCTCCGTGTTTGAGACGGGAGCGGGAGGCGGGAGGTCCGACGCTTCTAGCGAGAGAAAAGGGAGAAATAAAACAAAATAAGATAAAATAGGAAAAACCTGTCTCCCTCTTTTATTTTATTTTCAGCGTTTAATCAAGGCGGAGGCGGGCGGCTGGAGGTCCGAGACTTCCAGCGAGGGGAGAGGTAGAAACAAACAGCCAGTGTGTGTCTGTGTGTGTTATGTTCAGGTGTTGTCACGTAAATAACAGTGCCCAAACAATAAACAGGACAGACAATAGGATTTTATTTATTTTTACACTACATTTTCAGTGAAAGCTGACCGAATCTGACCTGAGCCCGAATACAATTTATAGCTACATTTCTGACCAAACCCGGCCGACCCGTCGGGTACCGTCGGGCTTGGATCACCACACTCTAGTGTGTGTATGTGTCCCCTATCTATAGGGGCCTATCTGAATTTCTATCTGAATATATTTAAATTATAAGGCATCTTTGAGTAAACTGCGAGTATCATTTAAGTAGGCTATGTCGTTGCCAGCCGAGTGTCCTCTTTTTTGGAAATCAAAATATGGTCACCCTACCTAAACCTAACCAGACCTTAACCACAGGGCATCATGATGATTTCGGAACGGACTTCGGAACAATGGGTGTAATATGGTCGGAACAATGGGTTTAATATGGTCAGAACAATGGGTTTAATATGGTCGGAACAATGGGCTGTCGGACCAATGGGCAGTTCCCTTGTTTTCAGTCTTTATGCTAAGCTAAGCTAAGCTAAACTAGCCAGCTGTTGGTTGTAGCTTTATATTCGCCATGTAGATGTGAGAGTGGTATCAATCTTTTCAACTAACTTTCTGCAAGAAAGAGAATTTGTGTGTTTCCCAAAATGTCAAACCATCACTTTAAAGTGAGCCTCTGTAGGTTTTGCTAAACAGAAGTCATTGTCATTGTCTTTATTTGAAAATGTGTGTAAAAGTAGTACAAAAGTCAAGAATTTGACAAAATAATCCTTACTCAATGCCTACTAGTTAGGTGTCACATGAGCTTTCAAATGCAATAACTATTTCCAAGGTCAAGAATAAACCTCTATATTCAAGAGTAATACAATCTATTAGTTAAAGCAGCTGTGCAGAACTTTTTACCATTTATAAAACTGTCCCTAGTTTGTATCACCCCCCTTTGAAGATCCGTATATTTATTTGAACCCAACAGCGACAAAAAAGCCTTTCTCTATATGGCTATTTAGCATAGCCTGGCTCAGGTCGGACACAGCCGAAGTCAGCAAACCAGAATACGGCACCTGGAGGCGGAAGTTAAGTCTGGACGCCCGCAGCGGCCCGCAGCCATTAAACCACAGAAGAAGAAGGAGCCGTGTTTATGAGTAGGATTTAAGGAACAGGCTAAATGACATGTAGTAGGGAGTAGTCTCTTGTACAGTAGGTGGTGGTATGCACCTGGAAGTTGTTTGTAATTTGCCAATAAATTGAGAGAAGAAGAAGAGCTGTGTTTACAGAGAGTGTTCTTAGAGTAAGCGGTACGCAACGGGCATTTCTGAACAGTTTTACCAGATGTATCTATGAGGACTTGGTTGTACTTTCGATGTCGTGACGGATAAAGAAGGAGCACCATCTAAAAGAAAAAGAACAGAAGAACAGAAGAAGGCTAAACGGGACAGTGATAGGGCTCGAGCCCAAACACGTGTAAACCTCAGTCGGGCATTCACCAAGTGGAGAGAGCTGAGAGATTTGAAAGGTTTTAAAACTGATCCCGAGTTGGCCCTTTTCCTAATCGACAGGTATGTAAGTTTTGTTTTTATTTAGAGAATATACCGCAACTTGTTAGACGTTGTTTCACTTCAATATATGACGACATGGAAGTTATAAGCAAGCTAAATGTAACGTTAGCTGATGTGAACCGCTTTTGTCTAGTAACGTTACAACAAATGCCACAAAATTATCTGTGACTGTGACCATGAACACAAATATACAGCAGGCAGTTGTCCTCAGTTTATAAGAAATTCAGAGCTACACCAGAACATTTATGATTTTCCTCTCGCTCTCCAAAACAAATGCATGTGGTAATTGCCGGTTGCAGTCGAGATTTTACGAATGAAGCCGAATGCCGGCTGCAGTTGGAATTTTACGACACCAGACTGTGGGTGTCATACCGCTTCGACCAAAGGGGGCGCTATAATCAACAAAAACGTAAAGTTCCGCACAGCTGCTTTAAGTTAGAGAGCAATATCTAAAGTTTGCTCTACCTGGTGTGCAGGTAACATGGCGCCCACTCCACCTGCCAGACTTCAGACAAGTGCGTCGGGAGCTTCCTGTGTTGCGGTAGAGTGGGGATGCACACGTGTACTCGATGCTCGTGTAGACTTGGTGAAAGCCGTGAGGGAGCTCCACGTCGGCAGTGTCGCCTTTTTTTGATGTTAGTGGAATAAAACCAGCTGACAACAAATCGTGCATGTTGTACCTGGCTGAGAGGGTGATTCTTTGCTCTGGATTCTCTCTGTGAAAAAGAAAAACGTATTTCTTAATTGCTCCTTAGCTACAGTGTTTAGGTTCAAACATTACCAATGCACACTTAAAGGTACTCTGACGAAAAAGTCTAAACACAAGGTCCACTTACTGGTAATTTCCTAGAGCTTCTAATCACATCTTGCCGCCTTCATCAGCAGAGAGAGCAAACTCCATAACTAATTTCCTGTAATTGGACCTTGTGCTAATTTGTTTTTGGTCAAAATACTAGGCCTATTTCATGGGCCAATAATAAGCCTCCAAGCTTTACTTAAGGGTGCCTAATTTTGTATCAGTGCCCAATGAAAATTCATCAGAAGAAATTTGGGGATTTGCGGGCTTTTGTTGGTGCTATAATAAATTTATTTCAGTGTCCAACAAAAGCATGAGGTTATGGTTAGAAAAAACAGAAAAAAAAAACGTTATCAATCAATCAGTCAATTGCTTTATTTGTCCCCAGTGGGGCAATTAGTTTCGCAGCAGTGGGAGCAACACAAAGTACAAAAATACACAAATACACACAGCATAATAAACACATTGTGGACAAGCCTAATAAATACTTATACTCATGTTAAAAATAAAAAGAATTAAGATGTTCCACACTAATGAATAAGCTACCTTTTCCTCCTGGCGTTTAGAAGAGAGACAGCAGAAGGAACAAAGGAGTGCTTGTATCTGTTTGTTTTAGCAAGTGGGAGTCTGAGCAGTGAACCTGATGGTAAAAACTGAAACTGTTGGTGTAGAGGATGAGAGCAGTCGGACAAGATGGAGTTTGCTTTCTTAATCAGCTGTTTGTTGTAAAGGTCCTGTAAAGTTTCCTGTGCAGACCCAGTGATTTTACTACAAACACTAACAACTTTGTTTAGGAGATTTCGCTTTTTTTACCCTCAAGGATTGAAACCAACAGATAAAGGAAAATGTGATCACAGACTCAGACAGAAAAGAACGATAAAACATAGTCATCAGGGTAGAGTCAACCTGGAATTTAACAAGTTTCCTAAGACAAAAAAGACGCTGCTGACTTTTCTTAAAAATCAAGTCTGTATTTTTCTCAAATGTCAGCTTATTGTCAAAAATAGTGCCCAATTTCAACTGCCTGACCATCAATCACTGTGAAGTCAAGAGATGAGGGCTGCACACGTCTAAAATCAACACACATATCCTTTGTCTTCAAAACATTCAAAGATAAAAACGATTCCTGACACCATTTTAAGAAATAATCAACCACAGGACCATGTGAAGGTTATGGTTTGGCTCAACTTTCATACGGGAAGCAACAGCGGCCTCCCAGGTGAAAGTCTGGGGTTTGTTGGCCCCATCCACCTCCACTCCTGCCTAGTGGAGGTGGATGGTTTGTAGTAGTATGATACACTGACATCACTGACAAAGCAACAGTGTTTGATGAGTTCAGAATGAGAACGGGCTTGATCATCATTAGTATTGGATGAAATGAAATGAATCTGATGAAATAGTATCTTACCTGGATATCACATATGGCTTCACAACATTTTGTCGCACAAGGTCAGACACTTTGGGCTCTCGACATGCTGTAGGGGCAAATCAAGCAGATGACTGTTAGCTCACAAGGATCACTTTCTGAGCTTCCAGAAACAATTTGTTTTCTGTGAGATAAATAATTGTGCGCATAAAGTTAAGTTATTGAGAGTGAGTAGAAATAATTCTTCAGATAAATCAAAATCTGATAAACAAAATGTAAGACCAACTGTATGTTGGAAACGTTCTGTAACGTCCTCACAAAGAAATGACGTGGCAAAATCGACTACTTTGTGTGTGTGTGCCCAACCCTAATGTGTTTTTGAAAACAGCTACCTCTCACACACTTGGGTGGCCAGCTACTCCAGGATCCATTAGAGAGGCAGGTACTCTGGTGGTTTCCACTCAGGATGAAGGAATTTTTACAGAAAAACCCAATAACCTCTGCACCATCAGCTGTGTTAGGAGCCGGTCTGTGGTAGCCATTGAGCAATTTGGGTGGAGGGCGACACCGGACTTTGCTTGTTTGTCCTGTATGAGAAAGTGTTTGAGAGAGAAAAGGAACAAACTCCCACAAAAGACTGCAATATATGGCTTTTATACCTTACAAACATCAGAAATGGCGACTAATGAAGCTAGCAGGTGGAAAAAGTACCTTTTACACATGAAGGAACTGGGCCACTCCACGTGCTGTTAGGCAGACAGATCCTCTGCTGGGAGCCAATCAGCTTGAAAGGTGGATGGCACCGGTAGTTTACAGACACAAGCTCCTGCTTTGGTCCATATATAGGCAGCAAATATCCATTCATTGGTTTCTCTGGAGGTGCGCACACTGGATCCTTGATGGCTGAAACTGGTGATGTTCTGGTGATAAATGAAAGACAAACCTCTGCTGCAATGCATAACTCAATTAAGAATCCCATTTGTTCAAATTTTACCACTCATTGAATTCACGTAAAAGGTATGAAGGTAATCACAGAGTTTGAAAATCCTCTCATTCTACAGTTGTTGCAGATATTGTGCTGCTGTTTAAAAGCACCGCTGTGGTATGTAAAAATTTTTTTTGCCTCTTACTGCATAATTATGGCAATCCCTGAAGAGATTGCAATGGGACAAGGAACGGATTTCTGGGATTTTTAAAAAGCTCACGTGTGTTGGGAGGTAATGAGTATTTTTTTTAATTTATTGTTTTAATATGTTGTGAGGAACAACCTGGTCCCCTCCCACATACAGATACTTGGTCAGTGGCCCTCAGCATCAAATACCGATGCACCAAGGGCACCCTTTACTGATGGAATGAAATAATTCAGGCAGCGTCATGTTTTAAAGCTCCAAGCAATGCCATAGTATAAAGTGTGAGAAAGTCTGCTTAGGGTGAGTGAGGTGGAGAGGTGGATAGGTCAAACAGACTCGGGACTTCCAAGTGTTGTTGTGTGTTGCTTAGCAATTCTTTAGTAAGTAGAGATGATGGTGAGCAAGATGGCGGCGCGCATTTGTGCAGCAGCTTTCCGCTCTCCAGTTTGGTGCCTTTTTGTGTGTATGCTGTTTTTGTGCTGAGTTCTGTCAAGCAAAGTGTGTTTCACCTATTACACCTATTTATTTTACCCATTAAACATATTTATTGTCTAGTGTGAGGATTGGATGGTTGAATATATGGAGGATGTGGTTTTAACTCCCAGCACATATTTTAAGCCAAACCATGATGTCTTTTTTTTTCTTAAGCATGCACTTTTGTTGCCTAAACCTAAAGAAGTAAACCTAAAAGCAAAAATTTAACCTATGTTCTAAGTTTATTTTGAAAAGAGTCTATATTAATGAGCGGAAACTGTACATTTCCTCTGTAAAAGGAAAAAGACACAATGCGTGTAATAAGCTAAATTGACACACTGTCCTTAAGTGTCCAAAACTGATGCCAGAGGATTACCAGAGTGTCTTAAGTGCTATGTATATCGTAGGCAACTGGACTTGGTTGAGTTTCTTGAAGACGTTTCACCTCTTATCCAAGAGGCTTCTTCAATTCTAACTGACTGGTGCGGAGTCACACCTGTGTGGGTGTGAACCCTTAAGGTGTGGACACACCAAACTGACTTCAAAGAACTAGCGGCGACGAAAGCCAACTGTTGTGTCATCTACGTCGCCTCACGTCGCCCTGTGTCAGTTGCATTTGAACACACTACACGGACTACATCAGACGGCCAAGTAGCACGTACGTTCTGCGCCTGCGTGAGAGACAGCGGAGTGAGAGAGTGGGACATCCTGTCAGCCAAGGGGTTTCCTATCTGTGCAGCCGAGCACCGCAGCTCCCCTAGCCGCTCCCAGCTAGCCCCGGCTCTCTGTTTGGAGGCTAGCTGGGAGCGGCTAGCGGAGACTAACTGGCTGTGTTTTCCTCCGGTCATGCTGCGGCTAACGCTCCGCTAGCTGCTCCCAGCTAGCGCCGGTTTGTTATTCAGGTTAAAGTGGGAAGAAGCAGCGGATCTGTTGGGCAGCTGAGTGAAATAGAGCCTGAGGAGGAAGCACCTGTTAGCCCCGGTTTCACTACAGGCAGATTAACTCACTACAGGGGTGAGGAAATAAAACCTGAACAGCCAATCAGAATGATCTCTCTCACCGACAAGCTCTGCTGCCGATTCAACATGCTCAATCGGCTGAAAAGCCGCTGATGCTGAAGTGCCGACCGTGCAGGACACACCGCAAAAACTAGGGCGACAGACGCTCACCGACAGCCCGACTTTGGTCAACGGCCAACCGTCGGCTTGGTGTGTCAGGGCCTTTACACCCTTACACCCTGACAAAAACCATAGAGTCGAAACTGGTCAGTGTTTTAATGTAAGCAGCCATGTTTTGAAATAAAGGCCTTTTAACTTAATTCAAATGCATCTGTTCCTGCTCCACGCATGAGTGCCTGAAGTTCATTTTCATTTCATTTCATTTTGTCTGGGGAGGGATCTCAAGACTGCGTTCTAGGTGGCTGATAAGTGGTGTCGTAGGCCACCTCTTCTGTTTAACGATGGTCATTTCAGTTTGACGTAGATGGCTTCTTTCATGCCTCTTTCAATACATCTATCCTCCATGGCCAAGATGTGTACATTGCTGTTCTAGAAAATATTGCCTATAATATAGCACCAACATATGGCATATTTTGACATGTAGGGCCCCTGACCATGTGTCGGTACTTGACAAGTTGGGAGTGAGAATGTGAGGAAGTTACTGTAGCAGAAGGTGGCAGCAGTTTCAAAGATATACTAAACCCCAGCCCCAGAGTTTTTGATGTCCAAAATCCCAGAGATTGTCTTTCTCAGTTTCCAAAATGGGATGGCCTTCATTTTCCCTAAATGAGAGCCAGTTTTCAATACTTTGAATCTCAATGGAAAACAAATTTTGACTGACATTTCTACTAATATTACAGTATTGTCTGCATAAAGAAAGAGCTTACATGAGCAGGCTGATTTTAAATCATTAAAGCACATAGAAAAAAAGAAAATTGGCGCTAGGACACTGCCCAGGGGCGGCCAACAAATCCCAGGTTTTTGACTGGACAGCATACGAAACAGTTTGGGATCAGAGCTGAAGGAGGAAGTGAATGAATCCATTTCATTACGGCCTCTCTAAAACCACCACCCCTTAGTTTAGTCCGTTTTTTATATTATCATGTAGATGTTTTAATAATCGTTTCCCCCTGAGAATTAACTAATGCTAAAATAACTTCATTTGACTTATGGAAGTAATCTTACAGAATTGTGGCTAAAGGCGGGGCTTGAACACCCGCTGCAGCAGCACCACTATGATATGTTCATGTTAGCCAGCAGGAGTTAATGTCCTGGAGGGTAAAGACTGGATAAATGGCATGCAAGTTAAATGCATAATTTGCTTCAAAGAGGGCAAAGGGAGAGGTATGAGTATGATTAATCTGTGTCTCTGACTGTCCGTCTCACATCGCTGCCCTGTATAGGAGACTGCACACACCACAGCGGGATGAAGGAGAAAGGTCCTGGAGCACATAAGGTGTATGCAATTTAAGAGAGATGCTGCACGCATGGAGAGAGTGCAGAGTATCATCTGTATCATGTCTTCATGATGAAGGTGTCTGGAGTAAATACCTGCAGTAATATCATGAATGGGAATAAATCAGGCTGATACATGCATAACCTTTTTTAATGTGGATTCCACAGAGGAGACCGCCTTAATGCAGCTCAGCATGTGGATGATAATAATAATAACTGCTTTGGCAAAAACATACCTTGAGCTTTTAAAAGAAGTAATTCTACTAGACTGCATTACACTGGTGTTTCTGTTATTGTGTCACACATGTACCTGCCTGAACGTTCCTGAAAAGTGAGAACAAATCCATCAAAGTTGTTGTAGCCATCTGAGGTGAACAGGATGTGTAAGACGTTCCCAGAGCTTTTTATTGGAGGAGGCAGTAGATCCCCACAAAACCGGCCAATCACAGGGGAGCTCAGATCGTCGCCATCACGCACCTCGATGTAGTCATAACGACAGTTATGATCAGGCTCCAGGCTGAGCAGTGAAAACCTGCAGTAAGAGAAGTTAAATTGAAATGATTTTTCAAGCTAATTAAAAAAAAACCAACACCAGTCTTCTAAGTCCAATTATGTGGACTCGTGCAGGGCTGTCTATCCTCTCTGCTTGTGCTGCTGATGGTGCTATGGCTAAACCACTCAATTATAATAATCTCACTCTTTTTGCATCTGAAGAGCCTCCTCTATTTCTTTTTTTTTTGTCAGTGTGCAATTTTCCCCTGAGATGGGACTGTTCAATTTTGGCTACATGTACCAAAACTCTTGAAAAGGCGAGATTCAAGGGTGCAAACCATTTAACAACGCTGGGAACTAGGAAAACTAGTATCCAGCACACATAAACAAACAAATCCTTGAGCTTGGCCTGTTTCAAAGAAAAGGATTTTGAGTTAAGTGAACTGAACAAAACCTGTCACAGGTTATACTCATCACACTAATCCGGTTAAAGTTGTGAGCTGTGCTTTTGCAGTACACTGTGTGTACATCTCAAATTATGTGCTGTGGATGTTTTTTTAATTGCACTCAAACCTAACACCAGGTGAAAGAAGTGGCATCTCTATAAATATTTTGTAAACCTTACACTGACTTTAGTCTAAAATAAATCCTCACTCTAAACCATTCTCCACTCCAGTTGTTTCATTGATCCTAACACAGACAGTAAAATCCCTAGATTGCTTTCCTCACTGTTTGTCAGCTGAAGTCACTTTAATAACAAAATGACTCCTGGTGCTTCTACAAATAAAGTAATAATCTGATATTTTTTCTAGTTTCAGACACTGATTACTTTTCCATGTTTGTTCTGTGCGCATGTTTTGTTTAAACACATCTAACTGTCGCAGATGCAGGTGCGTTGAAGCTGATTCCCTCTTGCTCAGCTTCCCAATTTATTGATCATACTAAGGTTTTAGTCCCTCTGGACCTTCGTCAAGAGTTTTTTAAAACCATTTTTTACAGCACTGATCTTATATAGATAGTGCCTTGCCCATTTCATGTGCACAGGTGTGGGACAAACCCACCGCTGATTAATCATCACACACCTGTGCACATGTAACAGGTGGAGCACTATCTGTTTAAGATCAGTGTTCAGTGTTTTATGCACATGAAAGCTTCTAAATGAGGTACCCACCTCAGCTCGATGCTTCTGCCCCTCTCCACTTGCACCGTCCATTCACATCTGGCGTTTATTGGGTAGCTCTCCATGGCTATGTGACCCTGAGCCCGGTGAATGACACCTCCACATGCTACCCACAAGAGAACTGTAATTACTTTCACTGAGTAAATTCACATCAAATCAAATGTGTGTTTATCACAGGTGCACTGAATATTTTTATTGTTTACTGCAGGACTATGGAAGGAGACGACCAAACACTCAAGGGCATTGTTTAGGCTGTTCTACAGTAATGTTACATATCATGCCAACAAACAGTAGATGTACCTTTTGTCTGGAGTGCATGTTGAAATTAAAACTAACCAGGAGGAAGAAAACTTGAGTGTTTTTAGTCTTATTAAGAACATATGGTAGTGGTGCACTTTAGCCTGTTGTGCCTGAAATGAGTATTACAACAACAACAAACACAAATTATAAAATAAATAAATAAATGAATAAATAAACATGCCAAAACTTTTTTTTTATCTGTGGCCTAAAAACAAGAAATAAATAATAATAAATAAATAATAACAATTATAAAGGAACTTAGAAAGATTATCCTGGTTTTCCCAAATTAAAAATAGAAAATAAAATTAAAAAAAATAACAAAAAATAAATAAAAATAAAGGAACTCAGAAATATTATCCCGTTCTTTACTCATGAACACAGACCTCAAAATAATTGATCAGATTTAGAAAATAAATCACCTAATTTTTTCCTCACTTATTCAGGGTTTCTGCAGAATGTGACATGCTGTGCAAGTGGACAGATAATTTCCCAAAAAATGACAGCATGCAACCAGCCACTTCAATAACCATTATTATAATCATATTCATGCTGGCATTAGTGCTCTTCAGAGTAATGAAAAAAAAACAAAAACAAGATACTGGAAATTCTACATATTGATTTCTGCTGGTCCTCGATACTAAAACGTCCCAGGGCGTGGGCTGAGATTAGGGTTTGAGTTGGCATTTAATTGTTAAAGGTTAGGAATTCACCAGTCTTTTTGTACACACACCTTCGCTTCACATTATTAAAACCATGATCCTTGGACCTATACAAACTCCAAACAGGATGATTAGGACAACAGAAGTTGAACAATGGCACCATGCCTTTCTTTGTGTTTGTTAAACTGATACGTGACAGAGAGGCATCCGAGTGGCAGTTTCCCCAGGGCCATGAAGAAATAAAGAATGGAAAAATATCATGAGAGTGAATAGCAGGGGTGGCAAGCTGGTTGATGTGTTTGCTTTCCTCTATTAATAGCACAACGTTCCTATGGGATTTTACCACAACACATTTAGTTTAACTTATGTGGGAATGGCAGCAGCTGCAGCACAGTGCTGATAATGATGCTCTCAATTCTCATTAATATTTCAATATTTCACTGAATCTAAACTACAACTACAGCAGCTGACTGTAGTAGCTCGGCTGAAAGCAAACAAAACAGCGTTGTTGCCACCAAGTGTCAATTTGGTGTACTACAAATATGGACAAACTGCAGACCTCAGCCCCAAATCCTTTCTTACATAAACTCAGTTTACAATAAACCTATAATTTATAATATTTACAAATGCTGCAAACATGAACAAGGATTTATAGCTCGTCAAAACATCAAGTCATTGTCAGTATCAAAGAGTCCTGTCAGTCACTGTGGAATGACTCAGTTATCAGAGGTTGCATTTACCGTAGGAACTCATTTCATATGTTGACAAACCAGATAACACTTTATTCACTCCTATATTTAATCTCACTATGGGCAGATTGTAAGACAACAGCACCCTGGACACAGATATGCAAAGGGCCCCACCTCCTCTCCTACACAGAGCGAGACACAAAGACGTATATTGCATCTCTCAGTTCAGTTCAGTTCAGACAACTTTATTAGTCCCCAAAGGGAAAATTCAATTGATCAGTTCTCATAGTTGTTATGCATCTTTATTTGGTTGTGTCTCCTCATTGTTTTCTGTCTTTTTGGGGTAATTTTGTGTCTTATTTTATTGTTTTGTGTGTCTTTGTAGTCGTTTTGTGTCTCTGTGAGGTAATTTTGTGTCTTATTTGGGAAACTTTGTGTGTCTTTGAGGTAATTTTGTGTCTCTTTTGTTTGTTTTGTGTGTCTTTGTAGTCGTTTTTATGTACCTTTATGATAATCTTTTTACTCATTTTATTGTTTTATGTGGCTTTGTAGTTGATTTGTGTCCCTTTAATGTAATTTTGTGTCTTGTTGAAGGAAATTTGTGTCTCTGAAGTAATTTTGTGTCTTTTTTTATTGTTTTGTGTGTCTTTGTAGTCGTTTTGTGTCTGTTTATGATAATTTTGTGTCTCTTTTAAGTAACTGTGTGTCTTATTTGGGAAACTTTGTGTCTCTTTCAGGTAATTTTGTGTCTTTTTTGATTGTTTTATGTGTCTTTGTAGTTGTTTTGTGCTCCTTTATGATAACATTTTTACTCATTTTATTGTTTTGTGTGTCTTTGTAGTTGATTTGTGTCCCTTTAATGTAATTTTGTGTCTTTTTTTAAATTGTTTTGTGTGTCTTTGTAGTCGTGTTGTGTCCCTATAAGGTAATGTTGTGTCTCTTTTAAGTAATTGTGTGTCTTATTTGGGAAACTTTGTGTCTCTTTGAGGTAAATTTGTGTCTTTTTTGATTGTTTTGTGTGTCTCTGTAGTGGTTTTGTGTCCCTTTATGGTAATTTTGTGTCTTATTGAAGGAGCTTTGTGTCTCTTGAGGTAATTTTGTGTAATTTTTTATTGTTTTGTGTGTCTTTGTAGTTGATTTATGTCCCTTTAATGTAATTTTGTGTCTTGTTGAAGGAACTTTGTGAATCTTTGAAGTAATTTTGTGTCTTTTTTTATTGTTTTGTGTGTCTTTGTAGTCGTTTTGTACCCCTATAAGGTGATGTTGTGTCTCTTTTAAGTAATTGTGTGTCTTATTTGGGAAACTTTGTGTCCCTTTATGGTAATTTTGTGTCTTATTGACAGAGGTGGGTAGAGTAGCCAAAAAAAAAAAAAAAAATCAAGCCTTCAGCTGAAGAGTTGTATGCTTTATGAGAACTAATCCGGCCTCTTCATACTTGTATAATTGAATTTTTCTTAAAAATATGCACTGTGTGATCTACTTTCTCACGTCAGCAAGAATAATTCTTTGGTAAGTTAAGGCCTTACAGCAATTCTTCTTTACAGCAATATAACTTACTTTTACAGTCCCCTCCACTCCAGCCTTGGCGACACTCAGTACAATACTTTCCATTGACAAAGAAGTTGTCATTGGCTTTCCATGTTCCGTTGTGACAGGTTTTACAGTTCTCAAACAAACTGCAACCTGGCAAGGACAAAAAGAAACAGAAAGAAGTTGAAGGTAACACAAAAATAATCATCCGAAACATTTAGAAGTCAGTGTCAATTTGCAACATTTAGTCACTGACTAATACAACACCTAGTGATTCAGCATACTAACCAGTGACCAGGTCATAGATTTTAAAAGCAACAATGCGAGTGTACCTGGGTGAAAGATACAGGGGTCACACTGATTCAGAGCATTGCGGCAGCAGGGAACAGTGTAGCCGATCTTCGACCCTTTTGAGGGACACCGACACTGGATCAGGTGGTACTCACAACATGGACGACACATGACGCTCCACTCAGAGCTCGGGCAGTTGTCACCTGTCAGAGGTGTGGAAGCAAAACAAAAGACAGAGGCATCAAACTTAATAAGCACTTTGAATGCTGATACTTATGTTTCATGACACTAAGGACTGGACAAACTGTTGAGCTGTTAAATCTGTCTTGGTTTTGTGACTGATGATGCTTTCAAGCTCAAGTTGGACTGTTGTTTCTGAACCAGTCTTCATGTTTTTTAGCAGCCTGTGGTTCAACATGAACCTGTAGTTGCTCCCTAATGGAACACTGTGAGAGGTATTGACCTTAAAAGTGATCAGGTCCTCGAATGTTTTTACAAATTGAGCAAGAAAACTGAATCAAACTGTGGTCTGTGTTCTTACAAAGGGGAACATAGCCCTTGAAATGAGACCTTTTCCTCTAACATGTCTGAAGCTATAACCATTCCTGGCCCCACCCTTATTGGACGAACCCACCATATGAGGGTTACCTAGTTGGGTTAAACCACTCTATGGAGGTAAGGTAAACCAGAGAAGGAAACTAGACTGAGATCAAATCCTTACAGGAAAATAACAAACATGTAAATGCAAGAAATATTTCAAGGTGAGCAATCATTCATATACCCTCCCCCTAGTGTCTAATCACACAGAAAGAGGAAGAGACTAAGTCCTCCACTTCCTCTTCAGACCAGATTGCCAGTGACCACAGTAACACTGGTGAAAAGAGCGAAAAAAAAAAATCACAAGTACAATACATATCTAGATTATTACACACTGCAAGAACAAGCGTGTAAACCTGCTTAATGAAATCCTATTGTATTTGACATTTTATGGATTCAATTAAAGATAAGCTAACTAACTGGTTCCACCCTGTGTCTAACTAGGCACAGGTGGCCTGGTCAAGCCTGATCACGGTGATTGCTGTTGGGAATCTGCACATGGATGGCATAGAGGGAACTTTTTCACAACCTCTTAAACAAACACAACTTATATCCAAGGGAAGGGGAGTAGCTGCCATAAGAGAATAGATTCTCAGTACTGTAGGACATTCATCTTTTTCAAAAGTACTACCCCAGGTTTTAATAGATCTGGGGAAAACTGCATTTTCCTACCCTGCACCTTGGACATGGAGCAATCTTCAAAAAGATCTAAAATTAGAAACACTTATATCCATCGATGGGCATCATAAAGAATGTGGTAACAGAGACATGTGCTTGTTTTTCTTGAGAGGCCACTATGTTTGAATAGTTATTGTTTTATTGTGGAATTTTGTATTATATGTTGTATTTGTTGCATCTTGTATGTGTTTTGATTGGCTGCTACCTTGGCCAGCTTTCTTTCAATCCCAATGGGATTTTCTGGTTAAATAAAGGTTAAATAAAATTTAAAAAATATATTTTACCCCAAATAGTTAGAGGGAGAGATTTTATCTGTCAGTATCATATTTGGCATTATTGATTACTTTTTTTCAAACTAAAAGGGGCAATATCATCTATATAGGACTTTAGAGTCACACCAAGAGAACACACTCAATCAGGTAACCATTTAAAGGACAAATCAGCAATATATTGTGTAAGGCAGTGAGCATTTCAAGGTAAAGCCTCTGACTTATCCAAAACAATCTTGTATCCTAAAATGGCCTTCACAGTCTCAGAAATATATCTAAGGCACGTCAGAGAATCTGATAATGTTAATAAGATATCGTCTGCAAAGAGATGTATTTTCATCTTTGTCACTGGGGCTACATTTCTTTTGATGCTATGGTTTTCTCTGATCAATGTGATTTTAGTAACAAAAAAAGAGTATAGGACTCAAAGGGCAATCTCAAGGTGTCCCTCATCTTGGTTTGAATGGTTCAGAGACTATATTATTTGTGATTACTTTGGCTTTACAGTAGGTGTTGAGTGTATCCATACATTTGGACCAAATCCAAATTTGTTCAACGTTTTGAAAAGGTATGACCATTCAATGCAGTCGAATGCCTCTTCAGCATCCAAATGCACTGCAAGAGTTGGTTCAGCTGTGGAATTCAACTGGTTTGGTCAGTGTGAATGAGTTTAGGTGGCAAAGATTTTTGCCTATATTTTTCTCTCTGAATTTATTAAGATAGGGTGATATCCTCTGTAGTGTAAGTGATCCTTTTTAGGATTAAAGCAGGACCATGATAAGAGAAAAATATGTTGGGTAAGGTATGGACTCAACTACTGAGCCCATCATTGCTGGGGACTTTGCCAGTGGCCATGTTGGTGAAGGCAGCTAAAATCTCAGCTTGAGAAATTGGTCTTTCAAGATTTTCTCTGTTTTCAGGGGATAAAGTATTGGCAAAATTATTTCACTGAAAAACATTTCCAAATCATCAGGTGATGGGTGAACTTCTGAATAATACAGTGTTCTGTTCCTTGAAACTTTTATTGATGTCTTGAAGGGATCTTAAATTTCATCACTTTCTGATCTGATTTCAGGGATAAGATGAGAAAGTCCTCGCCTTTTGGGCTGACAGCTTTCCAGCCTTGTTTCCATTTTCAAAGTATTTTGACTTTAAACGATACAAATAAATTCTCTCTTTTTATTTCTAGCTTGTTTTACAGCATATCAGTGTATAATGGGTCCTTCTTTGGGTTTGTGTTGTGAGCTGCTTCCAATACAGTATGTTTCTTGTGTAATCATTTAATATTTGGCTCTTTTTTCTGATAAGCTAATAAGCTTTGTATGCTTCCCAGATTTTTGCAAATGACTTAACCAATTCACAATTTGCATAAAAATGTTTTAATATGAATTCTTCCAATCAAATTTTTATCTAAGAGCAGAAAAATATTCACTTTCCACAGAGAGAGTTTAATGGATGAAGAGAAGGCCAATGTTATGGGGCAGTGGTCACTCTAAAGCTCCAAGCATACTTCCTGAGTAACCCAGAAAAGCATCTATCCTTGAGCATGACTTGTGGGGGTTTGAATTCAAGTATAATTTCTAGCCTCTGGATTTAATAATCTAATAATAATAATAATAATAATAAACTGGTGCTGCACTGGGTTAAGACACTATGTAGTCAGTTGTATAAACCAACACGTTTCGACTAGAGAGTCTTCATCAAGGTATTTTTACATGTATTAAACTACAACCAGAGTGCCTGGGTGGATTTCTGGACTGCCTATCTATACCATGGGCTTTTACACTGAGTGAGCTGGCCAGTCATTGTTTTTTATATTTATACTCCTGTTAGTTTCAGTATGGGAACAGCATTTATGGACACCATAGAGCTCCTGAATAACTTGCATAAGTATAAAAGTCCTTTCATCACACTATCAGTGAATCTCCTGAACTCGGGACATAAGGATTGTGTAAAATGAGGGGCAGTGTTCCATTTATTTGATCGCACTTTATGTCTGCACTTGTCTATGCTATGCAATTCATGTCTGATTCTGTATTTTTATAAGGCAGGCTTTATGTCCAAGACAAATTTCCCTAGGGACAAATATAGTAATCATGAATCTTTAATGCTTTCAGTATTACAGAAAAAGTACAATGACAGAAAAAGCCTTATAATTACATCTCCAAACTGTTGTTCAAATAAAATATCAAAGTCATGTTATTTCAGGGAGGCACATAGAGTCTGTAGCACGAACTGAGAGAAGCCTTAGCAGCAGAAGTGACTCATGAAATAACTCCACAGTTAGTCAGCAATTAAGTCACCAGACCTATTGCTTGTTAAAAGTTAGCAACATTTTCACAAAGAAAAGACCATATGATGTTAAGATTCTCTGAGGTTGTGCACAGTAAGAACAGCATTAATAAAAAAACAACTTCAAGAAATGTCTTAAACTCACCATGTGGCCAAGCTGTTACACAAAAGCAGAGATTTAAGAGGAGGTAGTATATTCTGGGGTCCAGAAGAGGTGACACGGGCACTTTCCTTGTGAGGAAAGTCAGCATGTTGGCTGCCAAGCTCACTGCAATAAACTTCTAAAGACGTCCCCAGAAAATAGTTGCAGCAGCGTTATCTACAGATCTTCCTGTCTGCTCAAAATATGACGTAGCTTTGGATGATGAATTCTCCCATCTCAGCACAATGACAGATCCTTAACCCATTCCTTTCCATGATTCACTCGTGAAAGCTTGTTTTTGTTTTAAAATGGTTCAGTTCAAATCAGTGCAAGGTCTGCAACTAGTTCCTATTTCTCTGCTCGTGTGAGTCCAGAATGAGTGCTGTGCGCTGCATAGTCACAGGGGGAAAATACTAGTTGGCAAAGGAAGTGGAAAGTGCATTTGAGGGGAATAAAGACATGCTAATGAGGAAAACAGTGAAGAGTGATGAAGGAAGTCCAGAGAGGAAAAAAAAAATCCATCTGTCAGTTTACTGAGCAGAGAACAAAAGTGAATCTCTCCGTAGCAGCAACTTAGATATTCAAAAACATTCTTTTTTCCTTGTGTCATGTGAAAGAATACATATCTGCAGGTGCATCAAGCCAGTGTGTTTACTGATGCTTCATCATACACCAGCTGTCACACCAGTCACGACAATTTCACAACTTCTAGGCAGACAGATAACAGATGCCCTCGATGTGAAATGCTTATGATGTCAGGCTCCATAGATTTGCCAGAAGCAATGAGGCTGACAGGACCGTCACAGCCCATTTCATGCCCAAGGTTACTTTCCATTACCTAAGCCTTTACCTAGGAGTTTCCATGTTTTCATATCTGCTCTCATCCTCTCCATTACAGCAGGTTGTACGCAGTCAGATTAAGACTGATAATATTACATGACTTCAGCTGTTGTTTGCGCTTCATAAAGACTGTTGTCTTTTACCTTTTTTTAAAAAAAAAAAAGAAGATAAATATGGTTCTCAAAATCTGCATTTGTGGGAGATGATTGAGAGACTGGAACTTTTAACTTACTTATTATGGTACTTTAAAGGTCCAGTGTGTAGGATTTAGTGGCATCTATTGGAAGAAATTGTATGTAATATTCATAACAATCTTTTCATTAGTTTATTACGGAAGCGTATTGCATTCCCTTGACAAATAAAAAAAGCCCTGTTTTTCTGAGTATTTTTTTCTGTTTTTCTGAGTAATTTTTTCCCTGTTTTTTGTGGCAATTTTTTTCTGTTTTTTTGTGGTAATTGTTTTCTGTTTTTCGTGGTAATTTTTTTTTGGATCAGTAAGGGTAAGGCACGTAATTAGTTACACACAGGGTATGATAATCTAGCTATGTTTTCGACTGCATTGTTCTAGTGTAGGCCTATCGCTCAATGTAACAGGTTAGGTTAGTAACAGGTTGTAAAATCATGCCCATACACGTTTGTCAGCTAACGTTGTTACAACCTGTTACATTGAGCGATAGGCCTACACTAGAAGAATGCAATCGAAAATATAGCTAGATTATCATACCCTGTGTGTAACTAATTACGTGCCTTACCCTTACTGATCCCATAGTTGAAATTGTCTAGGAGCAGGAGCACGGATGCAAAATACATCCATGAGCAGGAGTTACCATGGAGGCAGGGGTCACTTGCAGGTGCCAGGTGGGAGCTTATCGCGAGATTTTGAAGTATCTCATCTCCTCGTTCAGGAAAAAAAAATACCACAAAACACAAAAGCTGAGAGCAGGGCTGTTTTTTTTTATTAGCCCAGGCCTTAAGCAATAACCTAAGGCTTTTTTTATTAGACCTTTCTTTTAAAGCTTCATTTATGCATAATAACTTAATGGTGACATAGCCTTAACATAGTATAATCCTACATTGTTAAGGCTAATACATTAGCAAAGAACTGCTATTTAACTACGTACACTAATCTACTTGGTCTTTACCACCCTCCTGGAATAAATGGCATCACGATGGGATCTAATTGGCAAAGTCTTGTTCACATTTCTCATACTTATATACACATGTAAATAAATATTCTTTTCTCCCAGAACAAGTGTCTCCTGACTGAACTTAAGGCATCCATTGGTACCAACCATGTAGGCATAGCTCGTCGGGAAAAGTCAAAATAATGTTCTAAATTTTGGCAATGCAACAACTAGCATGGCCATTTTCAAAGAGGTCCTTTGAACTCTAACCTCAAGGTATCTGAATGAAATTGGGTTCTGTGGGTGACAATGTGTCTCCCCTAAACTTGAGAAGGCTTGTTCCCAGTAAATGTTTTGTTCCTTACAATCAATGCACTCTTGTCTTTTTAAGGAAAAGGACAATCAGCCTATGTGAGAGACAATGAATCCTCTCACATAATACAGATACATAACACATTAAAACAGGATTGTTGGAGAACTCAAAATGTTAACTCTACTCTACATTGGATAATTAGTAATATTAACTGTCAACTAAGAAACTAAACTATATCAGCGTGCACTTCCTTAACGTTCCATGTTGTCATAGATTTCAACTAGCCTATAAACTTCAACAGCATAGTAGAATTCCTGAAATTCAGTTATGACTTTTGATCTTGGTGTGCCACCCCCAGATTTTTGGTCACCTTATCCACCAAAAACTTTTGGACGTTTGCTTGCTAGATGTTTGACTTTTTCCTCACAAGCTCGTCTTTGGTGTCTGGCAGCTAGTGTGAGACTCTGTCCAGCTTGAGTGTGAGAAAACGTGTGGGAGGAAGGGGGAAAAAAATATATGTGAAAATTACTGATGTGTCAAAGAAAATGAAAAGCTGTAATTAGTGTCAAATGAGATTGTACAAATTATAGACTTACCATAGATATTGGCTGTATTTCACTTTTAATAAACTTAGAAATAATTATCAGGGCATGATTTCAAGTTGTAATTTTAGCACATACAAAAGACTTCAACATAAATGATATGACCCTGAGCATACACAGCAGGTGTGGATGATGAACTATAGTCAAATTTTAAATCACACTGAAGAATGCGTGGTCAGGCAAAAACTATGGATGCCAAACCATGACCCATAATATTCTACTGCATGAGAACTTCTTTAGTATAAAGAACTGGGGCCGGTTGCACAGAACACCTTAAGGTAAGATTTTCCCAAAAGTCCTAGGTAAGGTTTCCTCATAATAAAATCAGTTGCACAAAACACCCTCAAGTCTTGTCCTTAAGGTTTGCTGAAAATGTTTACGCAAGTATGGTCTACTCTTTCTCTTGGTCTTATACTTAAGGAATCCCTAGACCGTTGTACAAAAGACCTTAGTGACCAAAGCATGCAGGCATAAAAAAAACGTAAGGTACCTCTCACTCTGTCTTAACTGCAACATGACCGAGTTTACTGTGCTTTCTATGACTGTATTCCTCCAGAGGTATAAGCCTTTCCTCCTCTAACCAATATGGGTTTCTTGTCTTCTTTTCTTCTGCCATTTTTCAACTCTCTAACTACAAGCCAACTTTGTAATATGATAACAGGAATCACAAGCGTGAGTCCAAGGAAACAAAATCTCCATGGAAACTTTTACTGCTGTAAAATCTCTTTCAACGCAGTAAATGAGTTAACGTTTTTTCCTTGACGAAGGCAACCTTTGAGGAGATGCTGTGCAACTGTGTAGGTCCCTCAGCTAAGGAGAAATTAAGCTTTAAGTGTCATACTTAGTGAGAAATCTTAAGGTGTTTTGTGCAACTGGTCCCTGGGACCCAGTCTGAAGAGTCTGAAATCCTGTCTTATCTCAGTTCAAGATCACATTTAGGATCTTTGCTGTTACAGAAACATTTCCTAACTGCATTTAGGGGGAAAAAAATCTTATATTATAATCGAACCGTCCTAAGCAGCACTGTTGTTAGATCTGATGGAAAAGCTATTCAAACCGTTATGATGATGCTTTAAATCTCTTGGGCCATGAATGAATGGATATAAATCGACTGCCAGGACAATTAATTTTGAATGTGATGGATATGCTATGTCCGGCTCTGGTAAGGCCCACAAGGACTGGTGGTGCAGATCACAAATACACTTTGTTTCTTTGCTAAGGGTAAATTCAAGTGAGTTTTTTTGACCATGATAGCAGACCAGCTAGCCCGTGACAAGAGAGAGCTGTTTATATTATGGCTTGTCCATCATGTGTAGCCTACTGGTACGTTCTAATAAAAAATACAGGCATTCTTGTTAGATTGGATTTGCCTTGTGGCCAGAAACACGACTCCGAATGAATGCCTCTGTTGCTCAGTACGAGCATGTTGCGGCGGTATTGTGTCACTGTGGTGTTTGCAGCTTGTTTCGCTGCCCTCAAGTGGAGAAAAAAAAATATATATACAGGTTTAAGATGCATTTAATCACAACAAGGGTCTTTACAAACATAAGGTATTCAACTCTCACTGCATGTGCATGGAGGATGTGTTTCTACACACTGCAAGACGATACCGTGGATACGATTTTAACTGGTTCCAGCAGTAATGAACTCTCGCATCAACAAAGTGACAGCCACATTCTGACCACCACTTTGAGCTGACACTTATAAAGAAGCATGAGTGACTACTTATGATACCCGCAGCCTTTGAACTGTCAATCACTACTGAAGACTCTGCCTCGTCCTGTCATGTTGAACCTGACCCAACCAGACATGAGAGAGAAAGATGAGGAGAGGGGGGGATTATGTATTCCACATTTCGACGCAGTTATAAAACTTTCATTGGTGTCACAAGGCCACATTCACTGCTGAAATGAGTTCTTGACATCAGAGACCAGTGTTTTTTTGGTACATGTAATTGCCCATGGTGCTCTGTCAGCTATTTTTAGCCCCCCTGTTGCTCAGAGAAATATTTCATTTGGAGCCCAGAGACTCTCATCCAATCCTGCTCCAACATCCACTAACCTCCCTCACCTACATCCAGTGATGACAATAACCGAGCTGCTCACACTGGCAGTAGTGACACACAGAGGGGACACCTCACTGAAACACACCTTAAATAAGTCCCCAGAAGTAGCAGGAATTATGAGGGCAGATAAATATTAAGCTTTGCAGGGGTTACTGATCTGTGAGTGTCCTGCAGACAGCAGACATTAAGTACAGTGGTTAACATTAAAAAACACAAATTGGAAAAAGAAACTGTTGACTGTAAATATACATTTGTTTTTTTTTTCTAAATGGTAAATCCTCATGTAAATATGCTGAAATGTGTCTCACCAACTGTGTCTCTGTGTCTCACCAACTCTCATCTCTAATCTAAAACAAGCAATTTGTCTGAAAACAAATTTCCAGTTGCAACATAAAGTTTAAAGATAAAATATAGAAAGAAAAAAGGGGTAGGACTAGATAAGTTCACACTTCCTTCCTGCTCCTTTTCGGACGTGAAATATGCAAATATGTTTCCGAGTTGTATTTCTTTGTTTGATTGTTTTTTTTTGTTTTTGTTTTTGTTTTCTTTGGTTTGTCTTTGTGACTTGCTGAATGGCTGACCTTTACTTTACGCAACTTGATTATTCATGTCTTTCATTTTTTATTTCTTTATGATCATATTTTTATTTTATTTTTTCTAACCAAAGCTTGTTTGTTTCTTTTAAACATGTCCGAATAAACATTATTCTATTCTATTAAAAGTTACAAGAAAAAAATCTTAAACACATGCTCCACTTTCTGGAGCTGTACATTTCCGGTAAGTGGAGCTAGCTCTAATTTATTGCCAGCTTCAGGTCAAACATGAACGTTAGTGCTGAGTTTAAAATAGTAGAAAGAGAGAGAGTGAGATACAAGACCTTTTTAATTGAATGTAAAACAGATGTAATCGACTTGACCACTGGATAGTAGTCTCAAAAAATTAAAGGGAATATTATATTTCTTATTTAAACACAAGTATTAGAAATTTGCTAGCAGATATAATAAACTGTTGGCACTGTATGCTTCTGCAAACCACTATTATGTTTTACGTATTATCTCAATGTTTCTAAAGTGACACAGTTTATGAGCTATAACAGTTTTCCAGAGGTGGATGGGATCCAGCCGTGCTGCAGACCACTGTGGGAGACCAACAAACGCACTTAGTTGTTCCTTAGTGAGTCACAGCAGGACTTTATAGCCCCCACATGTGGATGTTTTTTAGCAACCCATTGTTGTTTTTCCATTGGGAATGGCGTCATTAAAGGTGGTTGCTATTTTACCAAGACATCACTGTGTTTCCTGCTGGGCCAAAATCATAACTAAGTGGTGTTTGTGCCTGAGCCTACCCACACATTCACCACAGCACTGTTGAAACATAAGGTTTCAATGTATACACTACATAATAATTAAGAGTGGGGGAAAAATCGATACAGCATAGTATTGCAATATTTTTTTGTGGCAATATTGTAATGTCACACAGTGCCATGTATCTATTTTTTGTTTATATAGATGATTTATATTACAAATACAAATTAAACTTTAGGTTGCCTACTAGAATAGTAAAGTAAAATGCTTTTTCAGTCCACAACATACATTTTACAGCTGCAAACAAATGGCTGAGGTGAGATGAACAGACTAAAAAACTTTATCTGATTAGATGAAACAGATGTTCACATAATTTACATTTTAAAAAAAGGTGATAAATCACGATATATTTTATCGCAATAGTCAGCTTCATTCATCTTCTAACCGCTTCATCCTCTTGAGGGTCGCGGGGGGGCTGGAGCCTATCCCAGCTGACATCGGGCGAGAGGCAGGGTTCACCCTGGACAGGTCGCCAGACTATCGAAGGGCTGACACACAGAGACAAACAACCATTCACACTCACATTCACACCTACGGGCAATTTAGAGTTATCAATTAACCTAGTCCCCAATCTGCATGTCTTTGGACTGTGGGAGGAGGAAGCCGGAGTGCCCGGAGAGAACCCACGCTGACACGGGAGAACGTGCAAACTCCGCACAGAAGGGCTCCCACGCCCGGGATCGAACCGGCAACCCTCTTGCTGTGAGGCGAGAGTGCTAACCACCACACCACCGTGCCGCCCGCAATAGTCAGCTTATCCCAACATATTTCAAATCGCATTGGTATTGTATTGTCACTTAATTATGATGATAATATCATATCGTGGATCCTCTGGTGATTCCCACCCCTAATAATACTGCACAAATGTAACGTATCCATGATTTGTGGAAACATATACAATGCCAACATTTTTTCTGCCCATTGGGTTGCACAAGTCTTGAACATCCTCAACCATGTTGTAGGTTCTGTTCCTTGTACTACTGGTGACCTAAAATGGGATAAATCACATAGTGACTTAAATCTGTAGAAGTACACTTCAAGAAAAAAACCATCAGATTTACTTAATTTATGTCAACCGGCCCCACGAAACTAGGTTGAATAAATTGGAAAAAGACCAGAGATGTAATTATTACATGCTTTTAAGCAGATCTCTCCAAAATGTCTTCATTAAATGCTATATAATACTATAATTATGATGAATTTACCTAACACAGTTATGTTGGATTTATTAAACAAAAATGAGTTACATTTATGTTGTAGTATTTTGTTCTTTCAATATTCCTAGTTCAAATAAATAACGCAAATCAACTCGCTTTACCTGATTTTATTAAAAACAAACTTTCAGGTCAGACAAAATGAGGCATCTGAAAATAAACAGGCCAAAAGCCCCAAGTTTTGACGTTCAACTTCAACAATTTCCAGGATGACAAGAGAATAAACAGGATCTGTTTTGTGCTTAGCACTAGTTGTGATACTTTTTAAAAATGTTTTACTACTACCTACAGTAGACTGTGGTCCCCAATCTGGAGAAGGAGACAGGAGTACTAGCACAGATATATATGGTTGATTTTGTTAAGACATTATGTATTTATATTAGCAGGTCTAAGAATATTCAGCTTCCTCAGTGCTCTGAATATAATGCTCTTTGAGGAATCACTCCTTTTTTCTTGTCTTCATATCAAACATCAGCTTCAGATGGAGGGAGGTGTTAGGTGTTCATATACGCTCACTTATCAGAGACCTCTGCATTTAGAGCTCACTGCTCCATGTGCCAAGCACTGGTCACCTTTATAACTAAGATCCAGTCAGTGTCAGTTTTTGTGGAGATGCTTTATGATTTTGGCACTTGAAGCAGACTACTCGACACAGTAGTGACCTTTCAAGCTCCACAAATGACTGCAATGTGCTTCCAATCACGACCACCAGCTTTGTGAACTTCTCACGTCAGGGATGAGCAGACATGTGGACAGATCCAGTAATTGTGTCAATGCTCAGACTGCCCTACATTCAGCCTGACTCTGAACTATCATGAGATTAAAGCTGAAGATACACAAATGATGACAGTCTCTAAATTTAAGCTGCATTTGGAGAATGTAGACTGACACAGAAAAATGTTTAAATAAACTATATATATTTTATTTGACAAGAATGCCAAACGATCATCCTTTATAAATACAAAACATGAATAACTCTAATGTCATTGTTTAACAGTAAAACCACAAATTTCCCTTTTAATAAAAACATTGAAAACAGTCGAATTGTACACCATCTTTAATGTTTTCTTTGAAAATAAGGTCCCTGGCTTTGTTTCTATTGTGTTACAGTCATTTAAAGACATTTTAAAAAGCTGATTTTGAAAGCATTTTCAGGCTACGTAGAGAGGAACCTGGTGTGTCACACTTTAAGTAAAGAGTGAATAACAAGCACAAACAAAGCCTCAGCTGCGGTGCAGTTGTTCACCGTTGTGACATTTAAGATAATGTCACAGGTAAGTGTATGAACGACACACGAGAGGTGAGAGACCTGTGAGTAGGTTTGCTAACAGGGCTCTCTTTCAGTCTGTCTGCATTTGTTTTGAAATGATAACATATATTTCAACGACCTTATACCATCGGCTGGGTTTACTATTTAAAATGTGTCCAGTTATGAAACATCCTGTGCCCTAGCAAACAATGTGCAAGTGTATGACTGCAGACGGAGTGTTTTCTTTGGAGATAAAAGGCCCATTATATCAGCCGCACTGACACAAGGTTTCTGATTACCTAGCTTAGGTTACCTGTACGTTACCTAACTGCAGGATGTGACAAATCCTTCTGTCTTGCTTTTGTTCATATTTGAGGAAGCAGACATGATTGTAACCAGAGGCTTCCCTACAAACCTCAATAGTGACATACACTCGCATGTTTCACATACCCGCTAATAAATATTCTTCAGATCATGATTAAAATAATGGGAATAAAAAAGTCTCTATTTCACTATGACACCAGTCCCCTCAGTCTGAGTAAAAATACCCCCCCCCCCCACCCGTGAATAAAAACATGATTTCCCCCTTCATTTAAAGACAGGACCATTTCATTTCATAATAATTGGAAAAAGGTCTCAAATGCACGCGAGTGGTTTTAAATAAAATATATACAAAATCCTTCAGGCCTCAAGTCAAACTGTATAAAACCACAAGATTATTAAATTCAACAAAAAATAAAAAATCACTGATTCAACGTGTGTATAACTTCAATCACTGATCGATGTTCTAAAGACCTTTGCACACCAAGTCTGTTTTGTGTCCGCATCTGTGTATAGTATAGGATGCACGCCCCCTAGTGTGCAACGCAAGGAAACATTTCTTTATGAAAGGATAAAAACGCCACTACAGAAATGGCACAGAACTCAATTTTGAGTGTTTTTTCGCCGTCGAATCTTATGGTATGAGGTATGGTCCAATATGTGCCACTGCTACCAATGTTAGCTAGCTAAACATGCCATCAAACTTTTCACTGAGAAAAAATGCATTAATTGGGCTGTATACGGTCAGTACTGCTGCGGCACAATGCAGACAGTCTGTTTGAAATTTGCCGCAAAAGTTACATTTTTCAGCATAAATAAAACAGGAAAAGTTTATGAAACATGTCGGAGGTTCACGAAGGAATTAACAGACTCCTAGTTATCTTGTGTTTGTGCACAGAGCTATGTGGAAACAGCGAGTAAAGATAAAAGATAAATATGACCTCACATTGTGTCAATGAAGTTTAAACGCTGACACTGAAACTTTCATTCGTTATTTAAGGTTTCAGAGTAGGTTCCTTTTTGTTGCGTTTGTTCGCATCTGTCGAAAGCTTCGGAGTTATGACATTTCAACACAATGTAATATACAGGTGGATGATGATGACGACAAAGAAGAGGATGTAACAGAAGATGAGGAACGCACACAGAAAAAGACGAAGTAGCACTGTGGAGACACAGCGGGAGGACAGCTCAGGTCCTTCAGGTGTTGTCTCATATTGCAAATTTTCGCAACCGAGGTGGAGGGTTCGAACCCCAGGATGGGAGTGCCCTTCAGTGCAGAGTCTGTATGAACTCCCTGTGTCAGCGTGGGTTTCCTACAGGTACTCCGGCTTCCTCCCACAGTCCAAAGACATGCAGGTTAATTGGTGACTCTAAATTGCCCGTAGGTGTGAATGTGAGTGTGAATGGTTGTCTGTCTCTATGTGTCAGCCCTGTGATAGTCTGGTGACCTGTCCAGGGTGAACCCTGCCTCTCACCCAGTGTCGGCTGGGATAGGCTCCAGCCCCCCTGCGACCCCTAACACGATAAGCGATTACGATAAATGAATGATCGACTGATTATAGGTTAAAAAAAAATGCATTTAAAAAGTACAGACTTGATTTGCAAAGGCCTTAAATGTTACATTATTTCACATTCTCACACCACATAGGTAAAAGTTGAAGCTTTCTCAGCCTAGTTTACACTCCCGTGTTGCCTTTCTCCCCCATCAACAGTTTTTCCCTGGCTGAGTCCTGAAGGTCTCTGCGAGGAGCCTTCTTCATTTCTGCACTTTTGACCCATGTGTAGGCTGACGAGCCACCAAGAACCATCATGTTACTGGTCCACCATAGCAGGCTTTTACTGGAGCTGTTGTACACCACTGCAATAACAGTCTGAGCGCAGGCCTTTGCAGTCCCTGAGACATTGTGCGTGAGTGGACTTGTAAACTTGATCTGGAGGCCTGTGACATAGCCAATGGCGAAACCAAACACTCCTCCGAGTGTCATCATGCCCCAGAAGCCAAGGTCAGTGAGGCGGCTGAAGCTGACGACACGGCCACACTCTCCAAACACAAGGATGAGCGGGAGGAAGAGGATGGAGGCGTTAATGTTGTTGTAGTAGGACAGTTTCCAAATGTTTCCGTCCACTGCTGGCATCACCTTCTTGGTGTAGATGGCATTCAGAGAGACACAAGCGCTGGCTATCACCCCAAAAAAGACGCCTGTCCAGGAGAGGGAGCCTGCGCTGTCTTCCTGGTCCACACCAAGCCAGAATCCACCTGAGAAGCATGGACACATGAAGGACTCATCACAATACACAATAAAGCAGTTTTCACACGACATGTCAGCTTAAATTTTAGCACTGACATATTTTAGTATCTTTCTGACAAGTATTTTCAAAGTCGTGCAAGTTAATAAATCAGAATGTATACGTGTGAACGTGTACCCCACTAACTTTTGCTGGGAAAGTAGTAACGTCTCCATATTCACAATGGTTAAAAATTATGATCTGGAGTAAAATAAAATACTTGAAGGAAGGGCACAGGCTGTGTATTACAGAGAGGATACACTCTGTAGCATGTAAAAAATGCAGTCTTAAAACACATGTATCCCACTGTAACTTTAGCTAGGAAAGAAGCTTCTACATAGTCACCAAGGTCATTTGACACAATCTGAAGTATATAAGAAAATAAAATAGTCATAAATATCTACCATGGTAGGGCAGAGACTGGGCATTATGGCAGGGATTTACATAATTTGCCCAACTGCCTAGTGACTTTAGGTTCTATTATCTCAGACCATGTTAGGATATTACATACCTTGACATGTTGTCAGTTTTTGAAAGGACGGTCACGCCTCCTTAATATCGGCTGATTGACAGATCAGCTGATAAAGACGCGTCACAACCACCACCAAGTGACACTTCTGAGGAAGGTGTAAGTTTCCGCCGAAACATGTCAAGGTGTGTAATATCCCATTCTCGGAACCCATCGGCTGTATTCGGTGTCTGACTTCTGGCAGACGGCGATACAGCCTCTTTTTTGGTCGATTTTTTGGCATTCCGGGTTTGATTTGGGAGGAGGAGGCGAATATCCATTTCCGACTTCCGTTTATACATAAGTAAATATGCTGAACCACTGCGATGGATTCAGAGTTTGCAGTGACGGCAATTATGTTCCGCCTCATTAGTTCACCGCACGGACCGTTTAACCTGGCAACAATTGCAGCTGGCTCAAACGTGATTGGTCAATATCACGCGGACTAAAAACAGCCTACAACCGGAAACCAGGGCTCTTCCGCTCTTCTTCCGGAGGCAAGATCTCCGGGGTTTGCCTACAGACTCTACATTCACTGAATGTAGAGTCTGTATATAGAGACTAGTAACATCCTAACATGTCTGAGATAGAAGAACCTAAAGTCACGATCATAAACTAAAGACATAATGAACACCATTGAACTGCCCAACTGCCTGTCCAGACCGGTAGGACAAGTGCCTTCATCTCTTTGTGAGATGCAGTGTATTATTAACATGATCATGATGATTATCATCATGTAGCTTTCCATTAATGAGGAGGGACTCAGAATAATTCAAAACAATACCCAAAGGCAGGCTATCATTTGCAATGGAAACTTGGAATACATGAAGAATATATTGTTTACAATGCTGCATTTAATTCAAAGGTCCAGTGTGTGGGATTTAGGGTATATATTGTCAGAAATGGAATATAATCTAAAAACCAAACACTGACTCTACATAGGGCCATTCACATTTTTGTGTTGGCCACCATAGCAGCTGCTGTCATTTAGAGCATTGGAAAAGACTGATTTTTTTTAAAACATAAAACTGCTTTAGCCAGTGTTTTACAGTTTTAATTGCTGTGGTCTGTTTGTTTTGAAGAGGAAGAGACCTTTGGATTATTCACCTTCCTGTAAAAACCTCCTGAATGTCTGGCTGTTAAGTTATCATGAGAAAAAAGGTGTGCACGCATAAACACGTGCTGGGCTAGCAGTCTGTCTCTGACATGCTAAAACAGCATTGGAGAAACACTGGTTTGTAACATGAACCTGCTTTATTCAGAGTTTTTACCTATTTAAATCACATGGTTTGTTTGTTTTAGAGAGGAGGAGACCTCTGTGGATAATTTGGCTCATGGTAAAAACCTCCTGAACATCTGGATCAGAAGTGAGGTGAGCACACATGAGCAGGAGCTGGCCAAACAGTGTCAGAGAGGCACAGATTTTTCATGTGAGACTGCATTATTCAATGTTTTTATCACCAGATTCATGTGTTTTGGAGAGGAGGAGACCTCTGCGGGTAATGTGGCTCCTGGCAAAAACTTCCTGAATGTCTGGGTCTTAAGTTTCCAGAGACAATAGGTGAGCACAAATAAGCAGGAGCTGGGATAGCAGCTTGTCTGGGACGCACTTAACAGAGTAGGAGAAACACTGATTTGAGATGTGAAACCGCTTGAGTCTAGGGATGCACCGATCCGATATCTGGATCGAATATCGGCCCCGATATCATCAAAATAGATGGATCGGGTATCGGAAAATGCAACCTATACCTGACACGATCCTTTCCCTTTAAATCTACTGCGACACGAGGTACGTCATACGTCATGTGTGGAGGTATTTCATACTATTTCAACTGCTGTTGCACAATTGTTTATTTTAGTTAAAAATAAATAGTTCATTGTTGCATTAATCTGTTTCATCTTGTTTCATTTTATCTTAGGAAAGAGCTGTGTAGTCATCAGTGCCTGATGCCTCTAGTCTTTTCTACATGTAAAGGTATATAGCTTTTTAGGTCAACTATGGTATCAGATCAGTACCAGGTATCGTCTGATACGGTGCATCTCTACTTTAGTCAATGTTTCTATCTGGTTTTAATCACCTGGTCTGTTTGTTTAGGAGAGGACGAGACCTCTGCAAACCTCACCGCTAGATGCAAATAAATCCCCCTAAATCCTACATACTGTTCTTTTAATATACATTTCAAGACAAGAGTAATTGAGACAATGTGTTAAAGGGTTTACAGTGACCTTGAGTTTACCATATATTCAAATAAAAAAAAATAAATAAAATAAAACTAGAAACTCTTTCTGGTGTCCACATACTTTTGGCCTACACTTTGCTTGAAGATATAGGTAAATAATGTCTAACAGGATTTATAAAATGCAGTGTATGTAAAGAATAATTTCAGATACAAATTCTGACAAATAATTTCCTCTTTATCTGATAGAGCAAATACTGCTTTACAACTCATATGAAGGAAGACACAGACTTGACGTACCCAATATGATCCCACAGCACAGTATGGCTTGGAGTGATGTGGTCTGTTTCAGGATGACATAGGACAGCAGCACATTAAAAACTGTGCTGAGCGAGCGGCCCACCGTGTAGAAAGCCACCCCGACATGTTTCAGGCACAGGTTGTTGAAGGTGATCATGCTGATGAAGACAACGGACAGAGGAAGGACCTCCCGGGACGTCTTCAGGTCGAATTTGACCGAGGGGAAGTCGATGACTCCCGGGCACAGTGAGGCCAGCAGCTGCATGAGCCAGCACAGCCCCACCGTCACCACACACTGGTAGAAGGTGACGAAGAGCGGCGCGTCCAGCTCTCGGTTGTCCAGCAGGTAGTTATTAAGGAACACCATAGTTATGGACACGAACCAGTACAGAGCGACCACAGCTGCTATCTTCACAGCCCGCAGTATGAACGTCTCTCCAGGTCCGTCCTGGTCCATCGTGTCCGAGCCGGACAGCGCCATCCTTAAGATACTGGACCGCTTCAGCTGAGTCCTGTTCATGGTGCCAGAGAGAGGAGGACAGCCTGGGTGAGAACTGCAGCATTTACACGGGCTAATATGGAGCTACACACCAGCAGGGCTAACTACACGATACAAACATGACGACTGACTTCCGCTAAAGGCAACAACAACAATACAACTTCCGGTGCGATTTTTCAGAATAAAACCTCATCTCCACAACTACATTATAAAAGTTGTTCAACAGCAAAATCTAACTTATTATTTTCTTATGTCTTCAAATTACTATACAGTGTGGGGTGATACAGTTATCACACCATATAAAAGTAAAATTTATATCTGTGCACAATAGCCCCAATAAGGGGACTATTATCATTTTTTTAAATTTAATTTTTAATTTTATATACTTTATTAATCCCCCTGAGGAGAAATTAGATTTTTGAATTTTTTTTCAAAATGTTTTGAATTTTCTGAAATGTATTTTTTTTCCATGACATAAATGTTTGCTATTATTTACTAATATCAAATACCAATTGACAGCCAACTGTTACTCATGACATATTTAAAAAAAAATGATTCAAGAATTCATTTTAAAATTTATAATAAAGCACCAATAACACATCAATTTAAAAGGAAAATAATGTAAGATGATCTGATGTGTCACACACTTATAATTCCCACGTGTGAGTGGTGACAAATAGGTTCCCTGTGAATGTTTTTTTTTTTTCATTAAATCAAATTAAGTTGCATTTTATAGGTAGAGTTTGCCTCTTTATTAGGAAATAGGTGTGTACAATATACTGATACAGTCAATTGAAAATTCATTCAGGTTCAGGTTCAGGTAGTCTCTATATACAGACTCTACATTCAAAACCCCAGAGATCTTGCCTCCGGAAGAAGAGCAGAAGAGCCCTGGTTTCCGGTTGTAGGCTGTTTGTAGTCCTCGTGATATTGACCAATCATGTTTGAGCCGGCTGCAGTTGTTGCCAGGTTAAACGGTCTGTGCGGTGAACTAATGAGGCGGAACATAATTGGCCTCACTGCAAACTCTGAATCCATCGTAATGGTTCAGCATATTTAGTTATATATAAACGGAAGTCGGAAACGGAAATTCGCCTCCTCCACCCAAATCAAACCGGAATGCCAAAAAAATCGGGGGTCTGCCCCCAGAGGCTGTATCGCCGTCTGCCGGAAGTCAGACACCGAATACAGCTGATGGGTTCCGAGAATGATGTTCAGGTTACTTTATTGATACCCAAGGGCAAACTAGTTTCGCAGTCGAGAGTCAAAACATCCATCACAGTTTGAACAATCAAAACAAAACATAAAACATAGAATACAAGAAAGAAAGAAAGAAAGAAAGAAAGATTCCCAAGCCACATGACACTACACTATCCCTCCAACAGGTGCTGGGTCTGCCCTGGGGCCTCCCACCAGTGCTCTACATTCTCTAACAGGAGGGTGTTCAAACTTATTTGAATGAGGGCCAGATTAGATCATGTGAAAATGCCTGGGGGCCAGCTGCTTTTCACACTGTATGGGTTGTTAAAAACAAACAAACAATGCATACAAATAAGACTCCTTGAAGTGGCAGTCCTCACTCTTAACTTTACACTTCTATGCTGTGGCCATGTCTGCTGCTTATCAGAAAATGTTGGGTAACCATTTGCTTATTTGCCATCTGCTTATGAAAAGATATTAGTTTTGCCCTGTGTGGTTTCTACCTGGTGCATGTCTACAAACTGTATCATCGTGCCATTGTGAGGTGAACAGAAAAAATGCAAAGTGATCTTTCATGGTGAGTCATATAACATATAGTTTGAAAGACAAGCTGTGGGCAGTTTAAAATCGGTCAGAGGGCCACGATTGGCCCCCAGGCTGGACTGTGGACATGCCTGCTCTAACATTAAGACCCTAAAGAGAGAAAGAAGAAGGCCGTGGTCATAATTAATATCTGGTAGATCCATTTATCTATTTCTTGTGCACTAGTCTCTCGGTTTCTTCAAAAGACACATATTTAAATAAAGTTTCATCATAATTCTTAACGATTATCATCAATCATTTCTGTCACTAGACGGGCATTAACATCAAATACAAGAAGAATATTTCGTATTTAAACAAAGGTTAGATAAAACTTACTTTTATCTTGAAGGTACACACCCAAACCGAAAACCTTCTTCCGTGTTTGAACCAACTTTCTTTTTTTAATTTAAAGTGACAGTGTCCTTGAATACTCTTATTAAAAGATTGAAATACTGTCGTAATATTCCCGTTTATTAAAGAAAAAACACAATTTCTAAGCGCACATTAATCAAACTAGTTCACGTATCTAAATGTTTCAGCATGCATTGCATCACAAGCTGTAGTTTAACTGCTGCTTTTACCCCTTTTCTAGTAACTAATCTAATTTTCGTTTTTGACAGGCTATAACCTGCCAAATATTGTTACTTTTTTTCTTGATTGGGTTTTTGATACACTGTTAAAAATGTTTTCATACCTTAAGATGTCGAAGGTTAGTCTATATTTGTTAAATCCAGCATGGAGAAACAGCGTCTACCAGGAAGTGCCCTGTCTAAGTACAGGTTCTGCAGCCCCTCCCATGAGGCACCAGGACAGGTATGACCCGTGTGTCCTGTTATACACGTTCACCCTGTCAGAAGACAAACAACATGAGTCAAACCATGGAGGAAGATTGTGATTCAATGAATCAATTAACACAATGCAATAGTGTACAATACAATTAAGGGTTTGGCCCGTTTATGTTTTGTTAATAAATCTGTTAAGCTGCACTAAAGATCTCAGACTGCACTCTGGATCATTAATTAAAGACAGGAACATGCTCTCCCAGTCTGGCTCTGCTCCTAACTTGAGCAGGGAAATCCACAAACTCATTTATAAAACTCACAGACAGCCAAACAACATATAGAGAAATAAATACATAAATAAATAAGTAGATAAAGAGTAATGCTATGCCTTACACACTGAGCAGTAGATGTCAACATGGATGATGATTTGTGTCAGTTTCCTCATAAAGAAGTTTTGAAACATTAGTTAATACTTAAAGGGAGCGTGGCTATGAAGTAATACATGTTTCCTCCAATACATTGTTTTTAATTGAAACCATATTCTCATAGACTGACCTTCAACTTTAGGGTTTTATTTTAAAGAAGGGAAGAAACCCAATAATATTGTCACCAATATTCTTCCAATAAATAGAAAAATAGATACATAAAAATAAAAAATAACAAAAAAAATATGATAATGATAACAACAATGACAACAATGATATTACTAATACTAATGCCATTACTACTAATAATAAATTAAAGATAATTTACAAGAATGTATGATTCTAAATGAATTAATGAATAAATCATGTGCTTCAAGTGCTTCACAATTCAGACGCAGATACAAACAGCAAAGAGATAAAATCATACAATTATACAACACTAATTTAAAGAGAAATTAGAAAAATCAATCAATCAATTAATTAATGAATCCACCAATTAATAAAATAAATAAATAAATAAAACAGATGCTAGCTGCTACTTATAGGCTTTATTAAAAAGATATGTTTTGAGTCGTTTAAAACCACTGAGCCAGCAAGTTCATATTCGAAGGCAGGGCGTTCCATATTTTTGGGGCGTAGTCGCCAAAAGAAGCATTCCCAAAGGATTTTGTAGTGACATCATGAACAGTTAAAAGTGCAGCTGTGGAGGATCACAGGGTTCGTGGAGGGACATGAGGTGGTAGGGAGTGTATGATATAAGAGAGATATATGAGGAGACGCAAAAACCAGAAGGACATTAAAATAAATTCTAAAAGATACTGGGAGCCAGTGTGGGTTACATAAAACTAGAGTTATATGGTCTCTCTTTTTAGTCTTTGTTAAAACCCTGGCAGCAGCATTCTGGTCAGTTTTGGATAGGCCAGTGTGCAGAGCGTCACAGTAATCAAGAAGATAAATATATGTTAAATAATATTAATAATAACATATTTCTCCTGGGGTGTTTTCACTATGAATATAATTTTTCTTTTATTTGTTATATACTATACATAGGCAGCTGCAGGGATCACAGCCCACTATATATAACTGCTGTACTAACACCTACAGGCAGTAGGTGGCAGCAAATACTCAATGTTGATCATATGGCTGGCTGCAGGATTATGAACTCAGACTTTGCTCGTGCAAAGACATATTGTAGTTGCAAAGTGACATTCAGCATCATTAGTTTCCCAGTAGTAAATGAAACCATACATAGGGGGACATTATGTCATTTTTCAACAGTATTTTCAACAAAGAGCACAGAGCACCATCTGAACACACCACCACCATCACCACCACCACAACAAACACTAAGGTTGTTTTTAATAATTTATACACTAATCTTTTCTAATCGAGACTACTGGATTGCCCTTTTCACTTGCCTCAGAAAAGCAGCCCTTTATCACACACAACATGGTCGAAAGGCTGATAGTTAAATCTAATCCTTAGACCATGATACCAGTCCTTGGATATGCTCAATGACGACTGGCTCTGGAACTCAGAATATGTTTGCTCTTGCATTGTTTTGATTTGACAGTGAAGACCGACAGTACATGTAGTGAGAAGAGTGCATGGCATAAAAGAGCCAGGGATGTTTAGACTGATGGTAGTTTAGACCGGCAATCCCAGAGGACACGAACATTTAGAATTTTTCCTTAGTCCTTGCACTACAGAACCAACTCCACCTGTCACATCTGTTGACTGCCTTAAAGGGACGGTTCACAGCAAAATCAAAAATACATATTTTTCCTCCAACCTGTAGTGCTACTTATTGATCTAGATTGTTTTTGTGTGAGCTGCAGAGTGTTGGGAATATCGGTTGTAGAGATGTCTGCCTAGATGGTGGTGCTCAAAGCACCAAAAAATACATTTGAAAAACTCAGCAGATTGTTTCCGTCCAGGAATCATGATCCATTTACTCAAGATAATCCAAAGACCTTGTTTCGAGCAGTTTCATGGTGTAACTATATTTCTCTCTGCCAAACTAGAGTTGTTCTGATAGCAATAACAGTATTGGAAATGCCTCCGAAACTGCCTGAAATGCTGGATCAGGTGGCAAGTATGTTAGTCTAAGCACTGATCTGATATCATGTAACTTATTCATAACATTGAAAGTAGTTTCACACCCGAATAAAACCAGAGAAATCAGTTCTTCTTCGTCATTTCAAAACAGTAGCCTACACAGCAAGATGTGTTATGCAGTTACTTGAAACAACTGTGTAAGAGCAGCACAGAAGAAATGATTTCCAGTAATTGGTTTAATGTTAGCTATTAGCAAAGTGTCAAATGTCAGGAATGGTGGCAGTATTTTACAATGGAAAGTAAACTCAATGTACACAGTATGCAAGGCTTTAGTTTCAGAGTTAGTGGTATACAGCTGTTTTTTTTTTAATTCTTTTTTTAAACGCAATGGCATCAGATCAGTACTCAATATTGACCAATATGCAAGTTCAGATGGTCAAATCAGTATCGTAAAGCAGTGGTGGCCTGAGCACATATGGTGCCTAGGCGAGCCTCACCCCACTACCTTTGAATGAGCACAAATTCATAACACACATTTATGAAATGACCTTTAACATAACCTTCATTCACATGAAAAACATCTGTAAAAAAAAAAAAAGCATAAAGCATTTTTACTATCTATGAGCCATAATAATTCCCTCTCTAATAAAAAACATCAACAAATTTCTCCTTCAACCAGCTGAATTTATTCAAGTTTCTCCTTAAAAGCTACATTTTACAAGATTAAATTAAACACATCATGAGAACATTATAATCTACCATCGCCCAGTACTAGTTTTTACTGAGTAGAGCTTGAACGCTTCACAATGTAAACCAATGCAACCTCTGTGAGCTGTTGCTTGTGGCCGTTGAACTACACTTGCCAACTGTATCACAGCACAGACGGAAATGTGCATCCACTCATGGGCGAGAGGTTTGTGCTCATGACAGTGTGAGATGTAAAAATCGATGGTGCCCTCCTCGACTAAGCTGTAATGTTCGCTAGCTTGCCTGTGCTAAGTGAGCGAGCAGTGGATGCATGCTTCCCTCTGTGTTATGATACAGTTGGTGGGTGCAGCTTGGTAGACAGAAAATAGTACGTATATAAAACTGCTCACATCAAGGTCTGTGGATGATATTGAGTAACTACAGCATGGTTTCTGGAAAGAGACATTGCTGTTAAGTTTTTTTAAATTTTTCTTGGCACTTTGAGCACCACAAGCTGAGTGCCATCTAGTTCCATTATATTTGGGAGAAGGCAGATAAGTGTGTGGTAGATGTCTCCAACACTTAGCAACTGTAGAAATAATCTATATGAATAAATAGCATTACAGGTAATAGGAAAAATATGAACTTTTGATTTGGGTTAAGTGTCCCTTCAAGCACTTTTATTTTATACATATTTCTTTTCACTTGTAGTTTTTCATGTGTTTTTTTTTAAAAAAGTGTGTTTAAAAAAATAAATTGAAAAGTTAGTTTTACTTGCTTTCACTTTCCTGTCCAGATATTGTATCAAGCCCTGTCCTCCTGCCGTCATCGTTCAGTTGTAACCTTGCTCTGTTGCTGGAAAATTGCTGTAAGTGAATGTTGTCTGTTGGTGTTCTATTTTCTGCTAGAGCACAAATCACTTTGCTGGTGCAGCAGTGTTGGCCGCTGAGTTGGTAAGCAATGCCCATGGACTCATACATGCTCTCAGCAAGGATGTAAAACTCCATCATCCTCCAAGAACACAGAGGCGGTATTTGTGCAGTCTGACTCAGCCTGTACAACACATCCATCAGGGGGTGTCTGACCCCTTATTGTGCTCCCTTTTGCTCAGGCCTTGGAAGGGAAGAAATGCCCTGCTGGAGCCAAGTTTACTATTCGCAAGGCGGTCTGTCTCCATGACCCTTGTGTGCTGGGATGATTTCCACACTTTATTAGCAAGTACAGAAATGGAGGGAAGATGCAGCTTGGGTGGAAGTACTAATGTGCAGTGTAGATGCTCCAGAGCCTCCAACAATTTAGTGAAATACTCATATCAAATATAGGAAACAAGCAATTGTTCAACTCAAACCAGAAAATAAAGATGAAAAGAATAGTTACATTGGATTGACACGACACACGTTTTCATATTTCCTATGATATAGTCAACAGACACTCGATGGTTGTGACTAATTGAGACTGGTGTTCGCATCTCAAAGTCAAGGTCTTTTAATAGTGACGTAGCCCTGTAAGCTGGCATGTCTTGCATAACACATGTGATATGTCATATGCGATGTTTGTCACATGACAAGACAAAAGTATTTATTTAATGCCAAACCATGATGTTTCTCCTAAACCTAACCACATAGTTTTGTTGCTTAAATCTAACCGAGTAGCTCTGGAGCGGAACTGTGACTGTTTCATGTCATTAAGGATGTGTTTAAACTGTGACCGTTAAGGCCCAGATACATCAAATTGACTTCAGAGAGCTAGTAGCAACGAAGGCCGCGTGTTGCGTTGTCTGTTGTTGCTGTGTCTCAGCCAAAAAAAATGCACATAAACGCACCTCAAAGACTAGAGCCGCCGGTCAACTGACATGTACATTCTGCCCCTGCGTGAGAGGAAATAACTCTCCACACTAGCAATACTCTGCAGCAGTACTCTGTAATGCTCATTAAAAAAAGGGAAACCAGAAGACCGTCCTGACGCTAATTAGCCAGTTAGCACATTAACAACACTATCCAATTTTGAAAGAACAAAGCATATTTGCTGTGCACCAGTGAACAATAAAACAAACAATCACAAAGTGTTTCTGCTTGAGAGCTCAATGGCTAAAGAAGTGTTTTGGTCTCACTCCCTCTTGATTTTAGTTGTTTGTTTACTTTCCTCACTTTAGTTTCTCTTCTTGTGCGCAAAGCTGAACTGCTAATCAGAGTGATTTCATTCACCAATGGGCTCCTGTGTCACAGAAGCCGATTCAACATGATGAATTGGCCCGAAAAATAAAAAAAGAAAGTCGATGGGGGCCAATGAAGGGCAATGGTGCAGGACACACAGCACCAATTAGGGCAGCAGATGTTCACCAACGGCCCATCTTAAGCTAACTGACTGTCATTTTGTGGCTGGTCATATACGTTGTTTAGTAGTCAGTGGAAATCAACCCATTCTGTTATTTAGTTATGAGAGAGTGTACAGAATACAATTTTAGTGAATGCAGCAAGGCTTTTGTATCAGTAGGACTTCCTGTGAACCTTTGTCCCTCAGTAGTATCCTACAGTATTTCACACATCCTCCAGATGGCACCTATTATTACAGTAAGTGATCTATGCTTGCATTAGTCTTCCAATTACAGAACATTTATTGTGAGAACATAACTGTTCAATCTGTGTCTAATTATGACTAAGAGATATTAAATCAAAGTCACATATTGCCATCACAGAGACAAATGGCTTCTTTATAAAATATCAAACGACTGCATTAGACTGCACTAGATCAGTCAGCTAACTCAACCAACTACTGGATGATGCAGTTACTCAAAAGCAAGTGAAATACCACCACACAGTGCACTGAATAGCATCAAGGGTGTAATTTGCAGACTTTTCTCTCAGCACTTCTATAAATGTGAATGTCTCATTCAACATCTCTGATGGATGATGGCCATCTGATAATCCAGATGACAAATATCATTAAATACCCCTCTACTGCATTACTACTACTGTGCATGTCAAGTCAAGTCAGTTCAGTCAGTTTATTAATATGGTCCAATATCACAAAGCTGCATCAAGGGGCTTTACAATCTCTACAACATACGACAACCTCTATGCTCAGACCCTTGATTTGGATAAGAAAATACCTTTTACGGGGAAAAAAACACATAAAAGGGCATTTTACAGTCAATGTTGTTTGGCACTGGAAATGTTGGCATGATGAGCAGTGCAACAACTGTAGGCCCAAGGCCATGCAAAGACAAAGTAGTTTTATATAAAAATCACCTGTAATGGTAAAAAGGCAAACATAAAGTCTGAGAAAGTTCAACAAAACAACTTAAAGCTGAAGTAAACCCAACAAATCAAATCAAACCCACAGCTTCATGAAAAGCTGCAATCCTTTCTCGGACTACAGACCAGTGACCTTCTGTGCGTTCTAATACCCGTACTACCATACCATATAGTATGCCGGAAAAGATTTAGTATGTCCCAGTATGTCAAATGCAAGCCAGCATGCTTTTCTGGCTATTCTGACCCACAATCCTCTGCGCAGCAGACAATACGTCACATTAACTAAGCTGCAAACTGATGACAGCTTGACAGCTTATTGACAGCTGTCAGAAGTCGCAATAACAGATGACAGTGCATTCAAGTAACTGATGACCAGTCGAATAGTAATTATAAGAATATTGATTGTTTAATTGAACTAAATAATCATAAATATTACGAACAACAAAAGGACATAACTATGAAAATAACAATGACAGAGAACTGTAGATGTCATTTCACCGTCGTAAATACATGTGCTAAGATTTACGATCTGTGCAGTTGTAACTTCAAAGTTAAACTACAAACATTGTAAAGTAACAACAGCAGAGAAGAACTCTCTGGGTTGATCTCTTGGTGTTTGTTTTATCTCCAAGGTAACTGATATAAAGGAAAAGGGTCAAAGTTCAGGGCGTGATGTTATGAAACTGTATTAAGTCCTGATTGTGTGCGTACTACATGCAAAAGTGCATATTTTTTAACGGCAGCTGCAGTCCCTAGTAAAAGTAAAAAGACAAAGTATGCAATATGGAACGCACCCTTGGATTTGTACCTTCTCAACCTCACCTAAACTGGAACATACCACCTGGGGTCCGTTTCACAAAGCAGGTTTAGTGAAAACTCTGTTTAGTCTGTTAACCCCGAAATGAGGGAAACTCTGAGTTTTCCGTTTCAAAAAGGGAGGTAACTCAAACCAGAGAAAGAGGGGTAACTCTAGCCTGTTTCAGAGAGAGGTAACTTAAGCTCTTGGTCAGTTACCGTAGTAACAGACTCTATGAACCTAACCTGGTCGGGACAAGGTTTATCTCAGTGAACCTTGAGTTTCTCTCTGTCTCCGCCCTCTTTCAGAGCCACACACTCCATTTGATTTCCTCATTCATTCAGTCAGCAGGCGAGTTTTGGTGTAGCCTAGTTCTGCCGTCTGTCATTTTAAAAAATCAGAGTCAGTATATTAGAAGTCCATTAGGCACAGTAGGTGGCGACTTTTTTCACTAACATGGCATGTCCTTTTGATAACGATCCCGTGGATGAAGGTGCAGCATTACTGTGCAGAGTATTAAATATTCGTCGGGAGATGGTTATCAGACCGCGCATAGATGTTATAGCATTTCCATACAATTATCTTTTTGAGCGGTACCGTTTCACGTCACAGTCCATCATCTACATACACAACCTAATCCGTCCTTACATTTGCAACATTACCAATCGTAGTCATGCTCTCACATCTCAGCAGATATTGTGTGTTGTGCTGCGTTTCTTTGCAAATGGAAGTTTTTTGTACAATGTCGGAGACGCTGAGCACTTGAGTAAGGCAACTGTATGCAGGGCGGTCAGAAAAGTGTGCTCGTTTTATGGGCATCTGCCTTCTTTCTGTTGGCTGAGTAGAAGTCTGTGTTAGTTTAAATAGGCTTAATTATTTAACAGAACATGATATAGATGAGAAGACATTTATGTGTGTGAAAACAGCATTATGCTGGGGATAAAACAACTGCACAGTCAAACAGCCACTTAATATTTACTTTACAATGTAAAACATGATCAGAATGAGGTACCCCCATGAGATTATGCCAAGGTCTTACCTGTTTGAACAATGTTTTTACCTTTTATCCTAAACTGCTGCCAAGTGCGCTTCTCCCCTGCGGGATTGCACCTAAAAGAAATAAATGAATAGGCTACCATTCAAGCAGTTTTCCCCTGTAATATTATTGTGATTGCAAAGGACTACATTTAAACTTACGCATTGACCTGAGCAGCAATGTTCTCCCACGCCATCTCCCTCTCTTTTGCAGCTGCAGCGGTGTTGCACTTCTTTTTGAAAATGTGTGCAAACTCGTCGTATGAGCGCATTAAGATTTCTAATTCTAGTGGGGTGAAAAATGCAGCCCTCCTCTTCCACGTTGCCATGGTGACTTGTAGAATCGGGGCTCCATTGATGCTGGCTTTTTATAGTTGTGGTGCACGCGCTTAACTCCAGGTGAAACTACTCCGAGTTGATTAAACTGATTCAAATCAGCTGTTCTGGAACCGGAAACTCAGAGTTTCCTATCTCAGAGTAGATCAACTCAGAGTTCAGGATTAGACTCAGAGTTTGTTGAACCTGCTTTGTGAAACGGACCCCAGCTCAGGCAAACGCAGGGGTGAGTTAAAAACATTCCATTACCACACAGTTTGCAAAAAGCAATTTAGATGCTTCTTGTTTTGACATATTTGAGCAACATTACCAACAAAATTACACCAACTTGAATAGTATATCATTTACTGTGGGCTAATTTTACCTTCAACAACTTAACCGTGCCCAGTCTACAATTATGCACACCTGTTTCCACCATCACTGAATGAGATGCTGCAATGTAACAAACAGAAAAACACATCTAATCATCCCCAGTAATTTTATCCTCTCAGCAGAACACCGCTCTGCATCACAGCTTAAAACTACACAACTGAAGCTGTATTCTGATAGTTGTTAAAGTTGGCTGATAAATGATTAATTGGTACAGGACCCAGTGAAGTCAGGGAAGCAGCCTTTCCCCAGACCACAGACAATAGACCTCCTTCTCACTAGAACCATTGTTTTTTATTATTGATGACACCACTATCATTAAATGAGGCCGTTGTGGCTACAGCTCCAGTAATACTGCATGGCTAGCCCGATGCCCGTGCTGTGCTGGTCTATAGGTAATTGCTGTTCATAATGAATCTTGCAGCAAGTGGGGTGAGTGGATATTAGGCCAGCGAGGGTGAGCTGTGTGGTACAGTCCACAGGGCAGCTTAATTTCAAACACATATAATCCTCCCTTGTGGACTAAAGTTGGTTTCCCAGCCATACCGCTTTTCCTACTTTGATCTCCCTGTGGTTGTAACAACCTCTGCTTCCTCGCTGTCGAGGGAGAAGAAAGAGCAGGAGGTCCTTCTTATGAAGGCTCGCCTTACAATTGGAGTGTTATAGTAGGCTTAAGAGGAAACAAACACTGGTTAATTGACAAAAAATATAAAAATGTAATACTGTTTTGAATGGCTGCAGCTAGAACTCTGCAGTATAGAGTGGAGCATGGTTCCATCAAACTCCCTCCTCACCATGTTTATGTCCCCTTAAATGTCTGACCTTATACTGACTCACATCAGTGCAAAGAGAGGTGTTTTCACACTCCTCTACTGAAGGGGGTGATGCCAGGCAAGCTAGATTCAAGCCCCCCCTTTAGAGACAATTTTATATAGTGGCCAAATGTGGAATTACAACTTCTGGGTCCATCATCCAAGACTTTTCCCATTGATTTACATTGTGAAAAAGACATTTGTAAATCAGTGGAAACATTTTTTTCGAGTGTTGCTTCCCCTGTTAAATGACTCATTTCAGTTCAAAAGTCTAGAAGAGCTGCATGATTAAATTATTTTTATTCAAGTTAACAGACTGCTACCCAGAAGTTGTCAAATCTCGGTAATTTAATTCTGCAGAGATTTCTGTATACATCCATGGAAAGATTTGGTACGTCACTGAAACGAAAGCCAATAACAGTGGAAAAAGAAACTCCAGCGCAGAGCGGACTTGTCAGTACAGCGAGCAGAGTTTGCATTAGCATGGCAGAGCATGCAGTTTTTGAATGTAAACCAGACCCTGGATCTTTCTTTCTTTATGTATCAAAAAACCCACCATAGCAAATCTAACTGTAGCCTTTGTTCCACAACCACTGACACTATGTCACACACTTAGTGGTTCCCAACTGGTCCAGCCACAGGGTCCAGATTTATCCTTAGCCATTAGCTCAAGGTCCACACAGTTTGATATATTCAGTGTCATACTTGCATTTGGCCGTGTCATCGAGCTAGTTTGCTGTCTCTGTTAAGTAGCTGTCCGTTAGTCGCTCACTGTACAGCAGGAAACAGCACTTTAAAATAAAAGCTCTGTGCTGGAAATTCACTATACGTCAAAATACAGTGTGCTTTTTACAAACTTAACACATTTGTAAGTCACTTGTGGTCCATTGAGGATGGACCTGCGACCTACTTTTGGACCGTGACCCACCAGTTGGGAGCCACTGGTTTAGAAGCTAACGAACAACATAAACAAATACAAGATGCAAACTACTTTTACCATTCCGATACGCTAGTTGCCAATTTTGGCCCAAAAGAGACCCCTCATCTGGGTCTGGTTCTGACTGAGGCTCAAACATGGATGTCTCTGAAGTATTCTCTGACACTAATGTTAGCCACCCTGATGCACGCTGCTCTGTCACTGTGTGCAAACAGCAGTGGTGGGCAGGATGGAAGCCAGATCCAGAATTTCTTGATTAGGGAGAAAGACAAGGCTACATCTGCTTCCTGCCTTCTAAACTCTTAAACAAAAATACCAGGAAAAGTTTTGCCCACATACATTTACATATTCTTTATATCAAAGCAGGATTTCCTGATGTACTGATAATAGCCTATACCACTGACCAGGGGCAGGCAACCTGAAGGACATTTATTTACCCTCCCTTAGTTTTAATTAGCTAAATTAGCCAGTTAGCATTCAGACTGTTAAAGGTGAGTGATTTTTTCTGTTTCTCTCGTATATGTCACGTTGTATGGGATAAAGTAGCCATCACCTTTAGTCTGGTGAGATTGTTTACCACCAAATCATATCTTGTAACGTTAAATAGAAACGTGAGATGATAAAGCTTTATCGGAGCAGTTTGTCCGAGCAGATGAATGTGAGTAAGAGATGAAAACTTGTACAAATGCCTAAGCAAAGCTATTCATTTTCTAACCTATCACAATGACTAAATATCAAGGTTGGATTTTCTTCCCTTTCTCACAGTATATCAACATAATTATTATGAACTGCTGAAGCTAAAATTTCCTAATGCATGTTTGACTTTTGTAAGTGTTCCTGCTGCTGGATTTGGCCGGGATGCCTTCACCATGATTGTTTTCTTTCAGTGTGTCTAAAGCCACTCCCTGTGGTGAGAATTGAAGTGAAAGGCATTTAATTGAGGGGACACTTCTTTGGCCATCATGGCACATAAAACATCCCATCCTTGTAAGACTTTTAGAGCCAGGAAAGGAGGACATCCTCCTAAAGAACTTAGACCATAAAACATGAATGAGCTATCCTCTCAGAATTAAATAGCACCATAGAGCTATTAAGAATCCCTTTAACTATTCAGTATAAGCCGGCCATCGTCCTCTTCGCTCTGCTGTGTGAAATACAGCTGCAGTATATATGCAGATGTACTATTTGTCACTGTCAGACTGACATGTTGGCTTTGTTCAGTAGGCTGGCAGACTCCAAACCCCTGTCATCAGAGACGAGTGTGATGACTCATCCTTCAGCGTGAAGCAGCAGTCATACTGTGGAGCAGCGTGCTGACAATGGTGCTGCCATTTTGTTCAGTAAGGCTTTCCATCCATCCATTCGCTCATGTACTCCCATTCATTCATGTGGAGGGCAGGAGTCGATCCCAGCGTGCAATGAAAGCCGAGAAACACTCCGGTTAGGTCACCAGTCAGACAACATGACTCACACTCAGACAACACAAACACGTGAACAGTTTCCCTTTTACCTAGACTGTGTAGCCATCATGTAACTGCTTTTGAAATGAATTTTGCACTCGTTTGAAATTGGTGCATCACCTTTATTAGAAGCAAAAATGAATAAACTAAATTAGTCATTACTTTGATCAGTCTAACAAGAAGGAGATCTTCTATTCTAAAGAATACACAGACGATCTTACTGGATAAATGAATACATTTATTTATGTCTATAATGCCTAATAATAAATAAAGCATTAATTCTGAGTGTATGGTGAAGAAAATTATTAGAAAAGAGAACAGGGAATTTTAAATGGCGAAATAAGCCTTAATGAATGATGTGAAGGTGGTGGCTAAATCATTAAAGGGACAGTTCACTCCTGAATTAAACAATGCATATGTTTCCTCCTACCTGTATAGTGCTATTTATCAATCTAGATTGTTTTGGTGCCATTAGTGTTTTGCTTTTCTTTTATATCAGACAAGATAAGGTTTGATTTTACCTTGACATGTTTCGATGGCTGTCTTCCCTGATGTCATTGGTGACGTGCCTTATGTCAGCTGATGTTACGGAGGCGTAGTTGCCCTGTCAAATTTACCAGGTCGACCACGCCTCCTGCTGTCAGTTCGCTCCTCGAGGACGGCGCTCCAGGTATGTGACAGCATATATGCTCCCTCATCCTGGTTCATCATCCTGCAAGCCCGCTTCCTTATCTCCACTGCCTCCATGATCCAGCGTTGGAAATGATTATCCTCTGTGCGGATGACTCTGGCCTCCTCCTACGTCCTCTAGGAGCGACCTGACAGCAGGAGACACTTAGACAGAATGAACTTCTAGGGATTGTTTTGGTGCAAGTTGCTGAGTGTTGGAGATATCTGCCATAGAGATGTCTGCCTTCTCTCCTATATAATTGAACTAGAGAGCATTCAGCTTGTGGTGCTCAAAGCGCCAAAAAAATACACTCGAAAAACTCAACATTAATGTCTCTTTCCAGAAATCATGACGCAGTTACTCAAGATAATCCACAGACCCTGCTGAGAGCCGTTTCATGTAGGAACTATTTTCTTTCCACTAAACTACACCCGCCAGCTGTATCACCCTGCAGAATGAAGCGTGCATCGACGTGCAGATGTAGTTCGGTCTGTGGCAGAATATTCATAATGATGTTTCCGTTAGTGTAACATCATCTCAAACTAAGAATTGTCCTTCATAGCCCTTCATATTAACATGGGGAGCTGGTCCTCTTCCATGGTGTCCACCATGTTGCATCGCCCTGTTCCTACAGCAGCCTAGAACAGACAAACCAAACACTGGCTCCAGAGAGGGCCTTTTGCAGTTTTACGTTACCTGAAGATTGTTGTAGGTTCTACTACACGCTTGAAAAGAGAGGGGTGAGGAAATGAAGTATTCAGTTCATGGCACTCTGCAACCTCAGATGCTACAAAACTATAAACACTGGCCCTTTAAAAGATGGCAACACACTATCTCAGTGATGTATTTGCAGCTTGTTTCTTTTGCCCCAAAGTGGCCAAGAAAGTAATTTACTTCAGGTTTAAATCATTTTAGGATAACTCTTCCTGAGTTAATAAAAAAAAGTTTCTCCCATCTTTTGAAGGTCACCGCAGTTTGTTTGCAATAAGGCTGCAACACAATGAGATATTTTCCAATTGCAGAAAGATGTTATCTTCCTGGGCTGAAAATATGATGTTTTTGTGGGCCAGGGTAAGCCCTAGAAGAAATCTGTGCATGGTGGCCAATCCCCATGGCCACCAATTCCTCAGCCATGCCTACCATGAACACTGCTTACCCCAGACTCTTACCTAACTCCTTCCTTTCCCCACACAATTATTGATTATATACAGCATACCATAGCATGACTTAGTCATACCAAAAATTAAACAAAAAAAACAAACACTGGTCCACAGGAGGAGCCACAGCAACCGGTCGCATTTTAGCCATTTGTAAGCATTTTTCTGTTGTTATAGCGCCACCCAGTTGCCAATTAGAGTTAAATTTCTCCAGTCACCTTGAGGCGTCCTGTTCTACATATCTACCAAGTTTAGTAAAAATCCATATGACGGTTAGGCCTAGATAAGAAATGAGCTCTCTAGCACCCCCATTTTATTTGATGGGGTCAATAATGGAGGGGTCCCCTCAGATTATGTGTGGTCATATGCCTACAAAGTTGCGTGGTGATGGGTGAAACCCTTGAGATGTTATACACCTTTATGTGATGAGCCACGCCCTCCGCAATATTCATTGCCTTATAGAAGCTCAGTTTTAGTAAGTTTTCCAACTTTTGCCAAGAGGGAACTTGAGATATTGGTCCCTAGATTATGTTCACCCAGTTTCATGCAGATCGCTCAAACTTCCTAGGAAGAGAATGATTTGAAGTGTTTTTCAAAAAAAATTCAAAATGGTGGAAAATCTATATAAGCGGAAGTTATGGGTTCTTGAGGTAAATGTGTTCCTCATGAGGAGAGGCATCTCTGTGCAAAGTTTCATGTCTCTACGACATACGGGGCATGAGATATGGCCATTCAAAGTTTGCAATTTCAATTGTTTGCTATAGCGCCCCCCTAAGGCCAATTGATGTAATATTGCTTCATTGACATCCTCCCATGACCCTCTACCACTGTGCCAAATTTCACATGGATTGACCAAGTCAGTGAGGAGAAAAACGTGGAACACACACACACACACACACACACACACACACACACACACACAGAGTCATTATATAGTGAGATATTAAACATCATATTTCTTACAGTATATTATAGGCAAAAAACTAACTAACAAAAAAAAAAGATAAAATAACCAGCAGTCAAAAGTGCTGCACAAAAGCAAACAAATTCAAGGGATGCAGTCTAAAAAAATCTTTAATCAAATCAACCAAGGGCCCTGAACTGTAATTACAAATATAGCACACAAACAATAAAAAAAATATCAAAAGTACCACCATCAGTATGTGGATTAAAAGCTGTTCATGTCAGCACAGAAATGAAATTTCTTTCTCTTGAAAAATTCATGATTCCAGTCTAAAAGCAGAGATGAAACAAACAAAAAAGCTAATGCACTTTATGCCCGTTTAATTCTCTCCTCATTTTCTGCTCTGGTCAGTCATTTCTAGTGAATTAAGTTGAACTGGTTCATCACAGAGAATTGAACAAAACACACGATTTACACGAGTGCTCTTCAAAGGTCACCTGCAGACTACCTCACCGAGTGACTCACTGGTTACGACACTGCCAATGAAACTAAAGTGGTTGTGTGCTACACGCTTGTGTTTCCACTCCCCTGCACCACTGCCCAAGGGCTTGGTTAATTATCTCCTTTGTTTAATATTGTTCTCACACCAGCCTACAACGTGCTGTAAGTGGGGTGAAGGAGCAGCTTGTGCTTGATCAATAATAGGACTCCTGTGTAGCAGTAAAAAAAACAAAAAACACTTTCACTCGTCTCCTTTGTTTTTTTTTTAAAATCCATTTATTTTCCGTTGATTGCTTCTGTTTTTTTCCCCCATTTGGCACTTTTCTGCTTCATTTTGCTGCTGTGGCTCCTCTTCTCTAATCCACTGCATCAAATATAGATTATTTCATAGTCCATGTGATAGCAAGCAACACAGCTGTTCGGTTTACTTGACATAAACTTCAAGAAAGTAATCATTTTTATAGATTTATATCAGTAGATTGATATTGTTCTGCAGTTTTCTTTCAGTGTTGTTGTTAAGGAACGAAAGGGCATCGTCTGTGGTCTCCTTAGCTCTGTGAGGTCTGAGTCGAAGCGCCATATTGGGATGGTTGTGGATATTAGTGCTGGCCCTCACAGCCACATCCATGACTCTTGAGGAGCGAGTGGGTGGTGGGTAGGAAGCAATCCATTTATTGTTTAAAGCCTGGTTGCAGTACTACACCATATCATTAAACACTGCATGGTAATTTTGTGCGGTAGTGACCTAATTTCCACAACACAATACCATAGTAATAAAATAAAACAAACCCAGTCACCCAGTCTTACAAAAAACACAATAAGCAGACGCCTCAAACTTATCAAATGTAAATGAGATTTTACAGTTCTTACACACCACTGGCTCCAATTAGTTTTTGTAGTTGACAAGGCATCAAAACATAAAACCAACTTGAAATGTACCACAGGAAACAACCAGAACGTTTCCTCAGTGCTCTCAAAGTATCAAGCGCAACAGAGACAAACACAAACCTCAGCCGTGGAATAAAGCAGATCTTTGTCAGTGACAGAGTTTTTCCTCATTACCAAACTTCTCTTTTATTGCCTTTGTGACTTGAGCCTCTGCCTCTCTGGCTGTGTAACCTGGAAAAAGAGCAAATAAAAGACAAGTTTTACTCACCAATAAAGTTCTCACACAGGAGGACCATGATTAAAGGGTTACTAGATGCACCCCTGTAACACTGTCACTCTCAGGAACCTTTAACACATTTTTTACACATTTTAAATCTGAAATTCTTTATGTCAGTTGCAGTCTTACATAGGCTAAACATGTACATTTTAAATACACACTATGCAGGATTTTCCCAAAAACAAAACAATATAAAGACGTACACAAAAATAATCCCTCTCAATCACAACTTATGACTCACTCTCAGTGTGTGGCAGTGTCTGTATCTGCAGAGAACCTGCCCTCTGCCTGTATTTTCTTGTATTCTTCTTATTTAGTATATTTGGGACTGGGTGCCAACCTCTGGGTAGTGGTGTGTAGCCCCCAGCCAAAAGCAGCATGAGGTCGGGACTCTATAAAAACGTAGCGACCAGCCATCTCTCCTCTCTGCTCTGTGCATGCGAGCTGCAGGTCTGTGTGTCTGTTTGATCGAGGGCGAGGTTAATCCACACACACAAACACACAAACACACACACACACACACAAGCATGTGCTTCAGCTGGATTCACACATAAACTGGCAATGTAGCACCTTGCTGCAGGGTTGTGCAGAGGTGTGGGTGTGTTTATTTGTGCTTCAGAACATAACCGCCATAAAACAACTAGAAAATAATGTTTGATTTCTCTGATTTACTGCTTTGTTCTCATTAGGCGCATTAGGAGGATGCTGCCTCTCTTCATTCACTCTCTAAACAACCTGGTCTCACTGCGAAGTCGTCAAAAGCAGCGCACAGTCAGTGATTTCTGACAAAGAAGCTGTCCTTTCACACTGGTATGATACACAGCCAGTCACCATTATTGTTTAAAGGCACCTGGCAGCATCAGGGGGAAATGCGACAGGACAACAACGAAGGTTAAGGTGGTGGAAGTCTGAGTAGGGTGGGCACGAGGTGAGTGGTGGATGGGTCCAACAACCACAGACACTCACCTGAGAGGCCAGGTTGAACACAGCTTAACAGCCTTGGTGTGGGGGCAACGTTAAGTCACGCGACGGTAGTGTAGTTTGTTTATAGCCTAACGTTAGCATTTTACGTCTGGCAATTTCATTAACACCTCAAACATCATAAAAGTCATGTTCATTTGTGAAAATTATCTTGCTGAACAAATCGTAAATCCCAAAAACCTTTATTTGTCACAGAGCTTGTTTCCTGCAATACTCCAGGAGCCAGCGGGAAAATCCCGTTGGCTTTTTGTTAAGGGATCCAGGGCGACGCTAACTTCCACGTGGGCCTACAAAAAAACATAATCCTTGATGCAGTCTCTGTCAAATCCTCATGTGAGCTATTTGACAAAGTAATTTTAACTACCCTGTCTACCCATTAACTTCTTCTGCAGCCTTCATCGGGCAACCTTCAGGTCTAAAAAAGTGGAGCCAATGCAGAAGTGCCTCAAATCCGCATTCTTTCTAATGGCCAGCAGGGGGTGACTGCACTGGTTGCAGAAAGAACACAGGTTGCATATAAGTCTAGAAGAAAATGACCCTTTTCACTTGATTTATTACCTTAGTGAACATTTTTCTAATGAGTTAATGGTCTGAGTTGCTGGTTTCAAGTCTTTTTCAACAAAGCATGATGTTGATTTTGTAAATTATGGTCCCATTTTGAGTGAAATAGATGGTAAAGCAGGGTATGCTTTAGGGAATGGCTACTGTAAGAGCCACTCAGGCACATATTTATATTTGGTAAAAATCCCTGTTGATGGCATATTATATAGGTTCTGATATTATTTAAGTTTACACAACAGTTTCTGTATATTTTGCATAGTGTATAGCAGTGGACTATGCTATGGTCATGTTTATATTTACTATAGAGTACAGGTAAAAGTTATATACGACACATATGATGCAAAAAGGCTGTTTAGTGAGCATGGCAAAAGGAGATTGTTTGCAATGTTGTGCTGAAGACGATGTGAAGTCTGCGTAGGTTTGGCAGTGTTATGATGTGTAATAAAAAGTAATATGTGAGAACGAATAGGAATAGTACATCAAGTCAGGAGTGGACCAGATGATATAATTCTTGAAGGACTTTGCCTGCCGTTTTTTTGTGATCTCAAATAAACCTCGTACAAGTTTTTCCCTGCCTTGTGTGAGTACTTTGGATCTTCACCAAAAGGAACTGGAACATGACTCAAAACTGAGATACTCTGAGTGACCTGGGAACTTGAGTATGAGTCATAAATCAGTTCAGGAAGGACTGCAATGCAGAGCAGCAGGCAGGCTGAAGTTTCAACAAAAAGCGAGCTTTAATGAAGCTGATGAAAAACATCCAGAACAGGCAGGTAACAGGAAGTCCAAATGAAAGAAAAACTAAAACTAAACTGAAAACCAACTGGGACAATACGATAAACTCAGGTAAAAAATCCAAACAGAACACAAGGTACCAGGCAGGAAAAGGAGCAGGGAATGCTACTAAGAACACTGGGATGAGCACAGGAATGAATGCAGACGAACTGATAAGGAACAAAAGGAAATACACGGGTATATATACACACAGAAAACTAATCACAAGAACAAGACACAGCTGGAGGAGGTGGACACGGGCAAAAGGAGGGAAATGGGGATTGGCTTAAAAACAAGGGTGTGGAGGGGAACACTAGGGTGGAGCAAACAAGACTAATACAGAATAGGTGTGAAGGGAAGACTGTGGGAACAGGGAAGGACTAACGAGACAGGTGTGACAGAAAACAGGCGGGAAAACCCACAAAGACAGGAAGCAAAAGAGAATCTACAAAATAAAACAGGAAACAGATTAAACACATATTAATAAGATGAAACAAGGCTATTCCTCAGTGACATGTGCCTATCCTCCCCAACATCACCCTCTCTCGTCCAAAATAGTCACTTCTGGCTCCAAGAAACCAACATGATCAAAGTGCCGGACTCAAAGCTTCAGAGTGGCAATCCACCAGCCAACAGGTGACCTCACAGTGGCTACATCCATGATCTTATGCAGTCTATAGTAGCCTTCAATGGCATCCCACGGTTCTCAGTTGCCATGGAGATGGTTCTGTGGCGATTACATGACCTAAAATGGAAATCTGTGGTCATTTGTGACGGGGGAGATCTTAACCCTTCCTGTGGCATCTGCTATTGATGGCCTCCTTGATCTTTCCCAGGCCAGCCACGGATATCTGTTTGATGACCCTTTCCCATGTGAAGAGGCAGTGGGATATACACACTGTAACCAGCAGCTATGATCAGAACATGAACAGCAAAACCAAAAGCACATCCATCTTGTGTTGTTTTTCTGCCCTTCAGTGATCAAAAAGCCTTGGAACAAACACAGCACTAATAAATGCGTATAGTGCTACTGTAAAAGAAGTCAAAGGCAGTGCCACACACAGTAAATTACTTCTTAATTTCAACTGAAATACGTCTTAAATAAACCAAGGGATCGGCTTTGCCTTACAATACAAAGTCTTTTTTACTAAATGGATGAAGCCCAAACTCATTAAGGTTTTATTTTGTAGGCCTCCGGCATCTGAGGAGTAACAGCTGTTGGAACTTTGTCTCAGCCATTCAGTTACCTCTTAAAGTCTGAGAAAAATAAGATAACGAAAATGTTTAATCAATTTGTGTGTACTCAACATCTGTTAATAACCTTTCAACAGGGGGCATCATCCCACAGCTCATGGGCTTCTCTCAAATTCAACAGGATAAGGAAAAAAAGGAGAATTAGTCAATATTTTGATGCAAAACATGAATGATTTTATCCTCAAAACAATTATTATTTTGTAAGCTAAATGATGTTAGATGATTGGTAACTTCAGTTACAAATCATAATCGTCTTGATTTCATGTTGGCAATCACTCAAAGGGTGTGCATCTAATTTTGGAGGCTCCTCAGTTGCAATTTGGGCTGTAAACTTTTGACTTTTCATCTCTCGCATCACCCCATCCCTCAAAATCAGTCACCAGGGAAAATAGCTCATCAGAGTGAAAAGACAAATGATTAAATAAGTGGGTCGGGCGTGCCTGTGTGTGTGCACTCACATTTATAGACTCTGCGTGTGTGTGTGTGTGTATAATGTGATGGGGCGGCGGGGGCGGGCTGTTAAAAAAGAAGCTGTATTCTCTATTATCTCGTGGCCAGGGCGGCGTTTCTGCTGACATAGTGAAATATTGATGTGGAATAAATTCCCGTCTAATTAGAGTAGCTGAAGTAATCGGGAAGCGTTTAATTAGCAGAGTTTTCTTTTCAGTCGAGGGGAGGTTTTGATCTGAGCCATATGGCTGCTCCTTCTGATGTGCCGTGGTTCACAGGCTTTTAAATATGAATTACTTTTGTTAGAAGCTTCAGTGAAAATGAGCCTTTTGGTGTCAGAAGGTAAATTGTAATAGACCCGGGTAGTATGCAATACTTATAATGTTATTACATGTGGAATTTTAAACACTGTTATGTGACTGATACATGTTGATTGTGAAAAATCGGAATTAGGTTATTTGGTTATTGGTACTGGGACTATGTTATGTGTCTCCTCTGGTTTTTGATGATGAAAAAACACCATTCATCATCTATTTACAGTCAGGTTGTCCAGTATAAACAAATAAGAGCCTAACACACCAGCAGCTCTGTGAGACTGTACTTAGCCTGCATTCATGTGGTATCAGAATATGGAAAATTCGAGTGAACGCCCCCTCAAATTGGAGCAACAACTTGAAAGGTCATCAAAAATTTTGCGACATAAGCTGACAAGTTGATGTCATGTATGCACAAAAACATAAATGTCCAGTTAATGGCAATAGCTGTTGTAACTCACATATTATAGCCACTTTTTGCTTACATGTAATATAATTTGTAAAACTCCATTCTCCTACTCTGCACCTTGGACGTGGAACAATCTTCAAAAAGATCTGAAATTAGAAACACTTATATCCATTGATTAATTTAAGGGCATTAAAGAATGTGGTGGTAAGGGTTAAATAAATGATAAAGGTTATAGTATTAGGTTGTGTTAGATGTTGTCCACTTAAGGCCAAATCCCATTTCTACCCCTTAAATCTTCCACTTGGTATTGAGTGCCCTCGTTTGCGAGATAATAATGAGGGAAGTGAGAAATATTAGGGTAGAGATCTTTCCCTAAGAAATGAGACACCACTTCATGCAAATCGGTGTGGCCCACATGCAGGCATACGTTACAGGTAGTGGCGACGCAAGATACCGGTAGTCATTCAGCTTGTGTCGTGGCGTGTGCTATGTGTATTCTTCTCCATCTGATGAATCAACGGAGAAGAAATGCTGAAAACAGGAGGCGCCTACGACCTCTTCTGATCGATTTTGTTCTGGTAAATCGGTTTGTTTAAATATTTGATGCTGTGTTCAACCAAGTTGCTGATGAGTTTATGCTAGTCCAACCATCTGTTGTTTGTATAGCCTACATTCTGATCGTACAGTAACAAATTGTTTTCCAAAACTTGCCGCAGTTGCTGACTTCGCAAGGTGTTCTGGGAAATTTCATCTTTCACTTAGTGCGGGTCGGGGCTCCCTTGGAATCTAGGGCATGTTTTAAGTGTTGGAAACCACTTCCACTACCCTCAGTTCTGTTTTGGGACACCATTAACCTAAACGTGAACGCACACAACCAAGTGCAAGTGGGTATTTCTAGGGGAAGTGTGGGTATTGGGACAGGCCTAAGAGTGACCCAGATTAGTTAGAAAGTTAGTTATTAGCATCAGTCAGGTAAAGCGCTATTTAGGTGATTTAGGGGATGTACTGATGCAGCAACCAGTCTGGGACAAAATCACTTTGTAATATAAACCTTCAAATGGTTACCAATATATTGTTTAAATGCTCTGAGCAATAAAATACAACACATCACAGTGGATAAGGAAAAACTCAGCAAAAAAAACCCTTTAGCGGGACAAAAAAAGGTAGAAACCTCAGAAAGAGCAGCTGAGGAGGGATTTCTTTTCCAGGACAAACACATGTGCAATAAATGTCATGTGTACAGAACAGATCAACATAATAAATGTACAGTGATACATATGACAAAATGATAAATAAAGAAAGACAGAGCCAGAGAGAGATGCAGGACAGACAGTAATGACAACAGCTACGACATTAATTTTAGCAGTAATATTCTAATAATAATAATAATAATAATAATAATAATAGTATTTTGGTAGTATATATAAATATATATTAATATTTGATAGTATGTATGTGACAATGATAATCATATGTGTATAATAATAGCAGAAGTAGTCGGCATCAGGCAGGACCACAGCAGTAGCACAACCACGACCCATTATCCAAGCGTAGCTGCGATTCACAATTGGAAGTTCCCAACTCGAGAAATGGGACCATCTGAGGAGGACATGAATGCAGTGTAACGCCCAGCAGTGCCTGGACAAACTGCTAACACCAAATACTCTATCTTGCTCACAATGACAATGCTAACATGTTAAGCCATTTTCCTCATATGAACTCCAGACACTGCCCAGAGTTTTTTAATATTCTGTTAGGTTTAGGTGAGGGATGGCATCTGGGTAGAGCGTGCAGGAGGCAGGTGACGTGGATTACACACATAGCCGGTTAGTAATTTGGTCATATAACTGAGGCTCTTGCCTGTCCTTAAAATTGTTGCTGTTGTTGCTGTCCTTGTCTAAATGACCATTTTTCTTCACCACTGGATGTGTGTTTATTCCCGGATTCGCACAAGCCTTATGATAGAAACTTCATCAACATGCCTGCTCTCTCGCTGTGAATTCTCCGGACAATGATCTGCTCTTTGTACTAGGGAGCCTGTTTAATACCCAATCCAACTGATCTGAACATTTGCATTCTTACATCATCTCCTCCAGGTATTGTCTAAATAATTCCAGCTTTGCAGTGCATGTGTGAAAGGGGCTATTCTGATGTTCAGTAAGTACAATTTGCTGTTGAGGCTCATGGACATGGATATCAATAGGCTTGCAGTTATTAGATCTTAGATATCCCTGCTGATGGTGCCAGACTAAAAGTTGGGAGGTCACAAAAGTCATTAGGATTCTTCCTTTGGGCACCTTGGATATCTGTACCAAATGTCATGGCAATCCATCCAATTGTTGAGGCATTTCACTGAAAATCAAGTCAAATGTCAATCTGATGGTGGTGCTGGAGGAAAAGTCAGGGGATCACCAAAGTCTTGAGCTTCCCCTCTCTGCAGATCATGGGTGTCTGTACCAAATTTCACTGCAATCCATCCAATAGTTGTTGAGGTATTTCAGACTGGACCACAGCGCTGACTGAGCAACAGACCAAACAGACTGAAATTGCCATCCCTTGAGTCATACTGGAATATCTGTCATTTTAAAAGCTATATATAAAAGGAAAGAGTTCTCGAGCTTGCCAGGGTTCAAGGATACCTCTGCAAGAGAACTGCAGTGACATCCAAAAACTATTAGAAACACGGAAAAGAGGCATACTGTTTAGGCGACATATTCTTTCGCTACAATGCACATGTCAAGTGTAGTTAATTCTTCTCATTCCGTCAAACTAGCAATGAAATGTCCTTCAGTGTGCTCAGTGATGTCTGGCTGACTTGAAGCTGCTCTCTGGAGAGTAAAAATACATCTGCAAACTTGTTTCAGGATAAAGGACAGGTGTCTAAAACCAGGTCATCAGAGCTTTCTGCCATATAAAACACCTGTTGTGGCTCATGCTGCACAAGAACTTAGGCATTTTACAGCAACATAAAGGTACATGTGAATTTAAATATGCCCAGCAGTAAGGCTCACTGCACAAACAGCACGGCATGACATTTAAAATTACCTTGCAGAAACCTGAGAAATACATCACAGTGTCAAGCAATAATCTTAGATAACAGCAGCTACTTGTGAGTTATATTGCGCATTAACATTATCCAAGCGTGTGCATATCCCTTAATGTGCAAACCCACAGTATCATTGGGCGTTTGATTGATGAGATGGTCAAAAAACAATCTGCCCTACTGTCATCAGCCCATCAGTGATGAGTGGGATGAAAGAAATAAAGATGGCAGAGCAGTCAGTCGTGCGATTTACGAGTTTGGACTTAAGTATTGTTGAAGAAGTAGATGCATACAGATGACTGTCACACATACTGTATCACCAGATGTGCAGGAAGTTGCTACTTTTCCCAGGACAATGAAAACACAACTTATCTGGTTGGAAAAGTTGACAATAAATATGCTATTTATTCATACTGTGTGATATCTCAGACACCACTGGTGCATTTTTGAATGGATCCTGTGCATATGGTGTGATATATGTTGCCACTGTATTTTTACACTTCCAGCTAACTCACAATGGGCCATATCTTCCACAGAGTTTGACTGACATCCAGCTATCCTCACAAATGTACCTCTAGCTCTACCAGTGATTGCAGCAGATGGTACCTGCTGAGGGAGGAGCATATGAGAAGGATTAGTAAATATTTTCCAGTGTTGTTTACCTTGTACTGTCAAATGATGGATGAGGAAAAGGTCATAAAGTCTATCCATCCATCTGACACTTTCCAGCTCCTCCTGTGGGACCCCAAGGCGTTCCCAGGCCAGATGAGATATGCAGTCCCTCCAGCGTGTCCTGGGTCTGCCCCGTGGCCTCCGACCAGTGGGACGTGCCCGAAACACCTCCAGCGGGAGGCGCCCAGGAGGCATCCTGATCAGGTACCCCATCCACCTCAGCTGACCCCTTTTTTACGCAAAGGAGCAGGGGCTCTACTTCAAGCTCCGTCCAGATGTCCGAGCTCCAAGATAGTGGCCCTTTATTGCAATGAAAGTTGCTCACCCACCCAGCTTTTTGCTCTTGGTTTGTGTCCATGTTGTCCCTCCCTCCAGCCCCCCATCAACGCACATGCCCACAGACTTTACTTGAGATGATTTCGCATAAAACAACAACAACAAAAAGTTTTCTAGAGTCTGGGAAAGTTTTACAAACAGTAACTAGAGACTGTCTTATGAAGGGAGCACTCCAGCTGCCATACAACGATCTGCAACTTAAAATTAATATGGGGTGTAAAGTGTGGAGGCAATGGCCCCTTCCCTACACCCTACTCCCTACTTTCAGCACCCTTGCTCAAACAATACACATCTTCAATCTCAGCCTTCATTTTGATCTCAGGTACACATCTTCAAAGTATCGTGGACCATGGGCGTAAAGTGGGAGGCCAGTGGCCCCTTTCCTACTTCCTAACTCCCTACTTCTGGTCCCCTTGCTCGGATCACACTCATTTTTAAACTTGGCCTTCATTGTGATCTCAGCTACACACCTGTGGATTTTTGGGACTGCATCTTACACTTTCGTGACGCTAATGTGTCGACAAAATCTGCCCACTGACAGACAGACACTTGTCAAAATACTCCAAATGGCTTATGTGGTAGATCCAGCTACAAAAGGGTCCACCAGGACCACATTTTGCCATGATGACTCAAACACACACTCACAAGGTGAAAACATTACCATCAGTCATGACGCTCTCAAGGCTGGTAAAAACTGATGGTTAAAACTTACATTTGAATTCTGAAAAATGGCTGCGCTGCACCCAGCAACAGATGTCATTCATTCTTCTGCTAAGTGCAGTTGAGCCTTGATGTATTTATATGACTTGCTGAGATATATTTAAGATGAATTCCTACTTGCTACCCACCGAGACCTCCCTGCTGCAGTAAGATAAATGCTAACCAGGGGCGTAAATATAGACAGTGCAGGCAGGGCTGTTGCACTGGGGCCCATGAGGTGAGGGGACCCAAGGAGAGAGCAGGCCCTCTTACAACATGCAGGACAGAAAACAGCGCCTTGTGGGTAACTCAGATTGCCACAAAATGGTGCCATTTGCTCGGCTGTATGTCTGTATGGTTTTCTTTTTTTTTTTTTGTAACAGAGTCAGTAACAATCTATAAGAAAATGTTTTAAAATATATGCTTATTTTACACAAACTACAAATAAACTATAAAAATCTATTAGATTAAAAAAATAATCCTTAATTTCCTTTGGTATTTTTGTCATATACATATATGCAATGATTATTTTTGGGTAATATGTATGTTAGTGTTGTACAATGTCAATTCTCCATTTGATCATGTGACAAGACGATAAGATTACACAGTAACTAGTTTAGGTGCATAAATACTAACTAGCGTGCACAAGGGCCCGTCATAATAGCGTGCACTGAGGCCTGTGGTAACCTCCTTAGACCGGGAACTGCCCATTGGTTCGACATCCCATTGTTCCGACCATATTAAACCCATTGTTCCGAAATCTGTTCCAAAATCATCATGATGCCCTGTGGTTAAGGTCTGGTTAGGTTTAGGCACAAAAACCACTTGGTTAGGGTCAGGAAAAGATCATGGTGTGGGTTAAAATGAAAAAGAAAGTGACAAACACATAAGCTGTGAGCCTGCTCCGCCTCAAGCCTTTCCTAGCTGACCCAGAACCGGTCGCGGCGCAGAATCAAGGCAGAAATACGCCCGCCAGGAGCCGTTCAGCACCGCGGACTGTTGGACTAATGGGATGTCGGACCAATAACATGGACCCCTTAGACCGCTGACGCTAAAATTAGCATATGTGGCTAATGTGTGCATGTTTCAATTAACATTCAGACAGAAAACCCAAGGGGATGTGTTGGTGGCGGTATTTTTTTCCAGGTAGGCTACTGATAAGATAATAGTACATGATCCAGGAAGGTTGGTTTGAGTCATAGTCATGACTTTGAAAGTTTATTAGACACCAAACTATGAGCACGGCAATATTTTTACCACTGATTTTACTGATTTAAAACATATCTGAATGCCAGTAAAGTGTGTTGCCAAATAATGCCACATTTCTGAGATGTTTGCCAGAGCCCTTGCTAACTCGTCTTATTGAAATGACTACTGACTAATGCCAGTCTGAACATGAATTTACAGCTTATCGCAATGACTCCATCTATTCCAGTCCTCTTTACTGTGGTGTAGTAAGCTGATGCTATTTAATTCAAGCTAGCATATAAATATTCACAGTTTATCTCTGAAGTAAATATGCCAGTTTCTATTACCTGGATAGCCAGCATTAGCAAACTGGCCCCTTCACCTCCCGCAGCTGACCTCTGACTTTATCAGAAGGAGACAAAAGACAGAACATTCTCACTACCGGGGTAAATAGTCTGTAATCACACTGGCATCAACCATACACTTTGGAGTTGTAAACTGGTAATGCATGCATATGCTGTTACCTGTTTAGATAACAAGCTGAGAGAGGAGAATTATCACAGCTGCTCAGCTTGCAGGGCAAACATGGCAGTGTTTGTTTGTCATTGGGATCTGTCTGTTTGCAGTGGCGGGTCATTACGTTAGGAGTTCAAAAATGTAAGTGAATGACCCTTTTACAATGTTTCAACGGCACGGTGTAATTCAAGGCCAAATTGCTTCAGTTATTCATGTTGATTAGAAAAGGTTTGGGGCTCTCATATAATATTTAGTCTGAGGGATGAGTGAATATTGGTCTTAGCAGCTAACATTTACCACATGATTATGTTTGTTTCCTGTACTATATTGGGGCAGTAGATTATTACATAGCCTGTTGTTTTTTCCCCTTTAAATATTCACGAGCCTACAGCAGAGTCAGACTTCGTTTAAATCATTTAGATTGGAAATGTGTTTAAATATTTGCATGATTATAATTTGATATTGTGTAGCTGGTCCGAGGTCTGCACTCATTCAGAGAGATTAATAGTCAGGTTGAAGCTGTCAGATTCAAGATGTTTTATTTAGAAAGGGCAAATAAAGCAAAAACATCTCACAAGGATTGTTTAAGGTGATGTGGATTCAAGTTTGGGCAAAATCCTCAAAGTATATCACGAAAAGAAAGGAAGCTTTGATTGTTAAATAGACTAGAAGTCTTCCTTTCTGCTCTGTGTTTCAACACAACACCAGAATACATGTTCGTATTTTATGTTTCTGTAAACCACTGATATGTTATTTTGTAGTGGATACATCGAAACTTTAGATGAGATAGGGATCAGTATTTATAGGCCCATCTTATGAAACACAATGGAGAAATGCTGAGAATACCACCACAAAAGAAGATTGATGTGCGAGTTAGCCACTCTGAAAAGCACAAATTAATACATGCAAGCTGGAAGATCCACCTGCACGTCAGCTGCAATGGCCCCTGAGAGAGTTGTGCATAAGAAGGGGACAGTGTGCTGGTGTTGCTCTGCCATTGTAAGGGATGTAAATGAAAAAATATTCAGCATACTAACAAATATTTAACACTATCACTCGGATGTGCCGATCATCAGGATGAAGAAAAACAAACTGTGGCCCAGTTCCTTACCCCCTGCTTTCATTCAGCCTTCAGATGCAAAAGCTGAATGACATACATTAGATGTTGTAGGTATATGAATGGAAACGCACTGAACAAGCTAATACACAGCAACATCACCCAGATGTGCTGATCACAGGCACCCTTTTAATGTAGCCTATAACCTTTGCGGGTTATTTTTCTGGTGGTGCACTGGTGGATGTGGTTCGGTGAGGGTGAATGAAATATTAAAACAATAAACAGTGTATTTCAGGTGGTAATGTGTTAAATGACATGTGGTGTACTGTAATAATATTACACCAAATCCTGCTGGTATCACATTATATTACTTTGTTACTGCTTAAAAGTAATGGTAAATGATACATGGACTGCACTTGTATAGTGCTTTTCTGGTCTTCTGACCACTCAAAGCACTTTTACACTAAGAGTCACATTCACCCATTCACACACTGGTGGTCGAGGCTACTACACATGGTGTCACCTGCTACTCAGTAACTATTCTCACGCACTCACACACTGATGGAACAGCCATTAAGTGCAATTTGGGGTTCATTGTCTTCCCCAATGATACTTCGACATGCGGACGAGAGAAGCCAAGAAACATCCGATTAGTGGATGACCCGCTCTACCTCCTGAGCCACAGCCACCCCTAATGTATATGTAATGTATTACTTTACCATGCTACTTTTGTAACTTTTGAATCTTTTGTATAGCGTAACCCCCAACACTGTTTATGGTAAGAAAATAACATATTGGCTAAAAATACCCAGTTTGGTAGTACAATTATGTCTGGAAACACAGCGATGTCTCAGTAAAAAAATGAGGTACTATACGCAGTGGAAACACAGGGACAGATTGCTACAAAAATACCTATGTTTGTCGGCTTTAAGTGTCTAAAAACATGGGGATAAATTGCTAAAAAAAACAGCTGGTTTTATTGTTTGTTGATCTCGAACAGTGGTCTGCAGCTAGCAAGTGTCATGTGGTGCCATCCCCTCCACCTCCTGATGACAACGTCAGCTCATATACTACGTCACTTTAGAAATGTTAATATGATACGTATGAAATGTAGAAATGTAACCAACCCTGTCTCACTCAAAAGTCGTCGAAATCTGGTGCTTAGGCAGTGACTTGCGGTGTCAGACACTGACAAAAAAGCCATCCTTTAATGTCAGCATGATACATGGCCGGTTGCTGTTATAGTTTGTGTGCCCGGTTGCATCAGGGGAAATCCCAATGGGATAGGAATGACAGTTAAGGCAGTGAAAGTCTTGGTGGGGCGGGCGGGAACGGTGGTGAATGTGTCCAACAAACCCCAACCTTCGCCTGTAAGAGCGGTGTTTGTGTCCTGCAAGATTATAAAGCCACCCTGTTCTTTTTTTCTAAACCCAACCATGTGGGTTAGTTGTTGAAGGAAAAAAATGTCATTTCGCAGAGTTGTACTGACGTAGCGCGTCTATTTTGAAAGAGACTGAATGTTAACTGTACATTTCCTCTGATAATAGAAGTGTATTTTAAAAGAAGACAATTCATTCAACAGGCAGAACTTGACACAGCGTCCCAGCACATCAACAACCAACGCACCCAGGGTACCTTGCACATCATATCTGGACATGGAAAGTCTAATACCAAACGTCAGTATGTGACGAGGAAGGAGTGAGAATGTGTTGATGTAACATATCCGTGGTTTGCAGAAATGTAAAAGGCCAACATTTTCTCGTGGTGACTGGGCTGTTCCACATCATTACATGAAAATCACTACAGTCGAAATTTGGACACTGAGACCAGCTTTGATATGTAACATCAAAACACATCAGTATTTGGTATCCACCCAGTACAACTGTTTAATCCAAAGGTGATGCAAACAAAGTCTCTGCCTTTTAGCTTCAACCCGAGCACTGTAAAGATGTGCGCTGCAGATAAATCATACATGCCACTCAGCCACCTGTCTCAGACAAAACGGCCAGTTTACTCTGCTCTTTGTTATCATCGATGAGCACAGAGAGCCGAGGCGCTGGCTCAAGTGAACTGCCAGGGATCTCTTTTATTGCCTGGTGAAATGTGACACTGATGACTGAGCAGGGGAAGCGATATCACAGTCCCTTCTTTTATCCTGTTTTCCACTACTTCACCATTCAGGAAGTGTCACAGAAGACAAGATGAGTGGACGCGTCTCCCATCTCGCCATCTTGTCACACTAAAGATTCTCAGTTCTTTTGGTAACGTGTACGTCCAAGAAATAGACTGAGAGAGTATGTATCATTGTGTCAAATTTATAGATTAACGTATATAACACATATAGTCACATTTATAGCCATGGCCATCACTCCGCGTAAGTGATTAAACTACTGCATATATTTTCCATGATTAATCGTCTAATCGTACACAGATTAACGTGTCACATTTTTTATTTGCTGCACTGTGTTATTCTTAGGAGGTGAAAGAAGCTCAGCTGTCTTGATGTCTCACATCTGAGTCACACTTTCTGATACATAGTTAGCACCAAATAACTGGGTGTTACACAAACCCAGGGGGGATTTTTAATGATGTCACCAGGGTACAATATTGACCAGTAACACTACCACCTCCTCGCAGCTGTATTCTGGTCATTCTGTGCTATAGGGCAGTAAAAAATCTTCCTTATGTTCCTGCTGAAGTGTTGCATGGTAGAAAACACAAAGAGCCCATCCATTGTGATGGGCTTCTCAGAAAATCCTTTCACACTCGATGCTAATGATGAGAAAAGTGACCCAGAAATCAATCCAGGAGCAGATACTTGAGTAAGTAACTTGACTAAGGAGGTTCTTTCTTGGACACACAAAAGAGAAATGGTGAGCAGCGATGTAATCAAACAAGGTCAGTGAAGGGCCATATATTTCTGGAACAGAATGGAGTCTGTCAGTGGTTTACTAATGGGCTCTTGACTGAGAGCGGAGGGGGTGGGGATTCTGGACTGCAAGACTAATTTCATTTTAACCAGCAGCCAGCAGCTCCGTGTACATCAGTACAAATCTGCAATCAATTGTGTCTTATAGATTGTATTGGATTCTGTATGTCAGGAGAAATGCAAATGCTCTGCTATCACTCACAGTGCTGTTCATTAAACTATTTTTTTGTTCAGTCTGATTGGAGTCAGTGATAAGTACTTTAGTCCAATAAAGGTACAAGCATTCGCTGGGTGACTTTAGTGTAGAGATATGCAAACAGAGGCCAAGGTACCCTGGGTGCGTTTGTTGTTGATGCTATGGGACACCATGTCAAGTTCTGTTTGTTACATGCATTGTCTTTTTTCAAAATACACCTCTGTTTTCACAGGAGATTTACCGTATACATACAGTCTCTTTCAAACTAAGTACGTCGGTACAACATTGACGCTCTTTTTCTTTTAAAGCCTCAGTGTGTAAAAATGGTGAGTAACAGTGACATCAGCAGTCAAATTCTAGATTGCAGGGCTCACTCGCGCTCACTCGCTCACCCCTTCCGTCGGGTAAGTGACGGTGGCCTCGTAGGACAGAAAGCCTTGCGCAGACAGAGATGGCATCATCCACGAGTTTTTCAAGTTTTTCAGGAGTAGGCCTATCTAGCGATGAGGTGAATATTTATTTGGAATCTAAATCATGTTACGATGTTGTAGCGACCCTGCAGTAAATGTTCTGTTATAATGTCAATGTTCTATGAGTTAATGGCATGTTTGGGATTGAATGAGTATAGGTATGGGGGCGGGGTGCGAGTGTGACAGGGATGAGAGCTGTGTGAGTGCGGGTGCTGGTGTGTGTATGAGCGAGCTGGAGGAGAGAGCAGGAGTGCACAGTTGGAGTTACAGCTAAGTTTTTGTTTGTTGGTTGTTTTGGTGTAGTTACGGCCAACAGTAACCTGTACTGTTCAGTAATAAACGGTGGTTTGCCGAATAACTGCGTCATCCTTTCCACACGTCCTGGTGGACGCTACAAAATGTTACAGCTTACCAGTGAGATATAGGTTATCTGTGAGATATGACGTTACGTTAGGAGTGTTTTATCTCTAATTTTTTTGGTAACAGGAGCAAACATTAGCACAGTAATGCTAAAATAACACATTTTATGTGATAGTCACGGCACAGTGTGGTAAATACAGTACAGGCCAAAAGTTTGGACACACCTTCTCATTCAATGCGTTTTCTTTATTTTCATGACTATTTACATTGTAGATTCTCACTGAAGGCATCAAAACTATGAATGAACACATGTGGAGTTATGTACTTAACAAAAAAAGGTGAAATAACTGAAAACATGTTTTATATTCTAGTTTCTTCAAAATAGCCACCCTTTGCTCTGATTACTGCTTTGCACACTCTTGGCATTCTCTCCATGAGCTTCAAGAGGTAGTCACCTGACATGGTTTTCCAACAGTCTTGAAGGAGTTCCCAGAGGTGTTTAGCACTTGTTGGCCCCTTTGCCTTCACTCTGCGGTCCAGCTCACCCCAAACCATCTCGATTGGGTTCAGGTCCGGTGACTGTGGAGGCCAGGTCATCTGCCGCAGCACTCCATCACTCTCCTTCTTGGTCAAATAGCCCTTACACAGCCTGGAGGTGTGTTTGGGGTCATTGTCCTGTTGAAAAATAAATGATCGTCCAACTAAACGCAAACCGGATGGGATGGCATGTCGCTGCAGGATGCTGTGGTAGCCATGCTGGTTCAGTGTGCCTTCAATTTTGAATAAATCCCCAACAGTGTCACCAGCAAAACACCCCCACACCATCACACCTCCTCCTCCATGCTTCACAGTGGGAACCAGGCATGTGGAATCCATCCGTTCACCTTTTCTGCGTCTCACAAAGACACGGCGGTTGGAACCAAAGATCTCAAATTTGGACTCATCAGACCAAAGCACAGATTTCCACTGGTCTAATGTCCATTCCTTGTGTTTCTTGGCCCAAACAAATCTCTTCTGCTTGTTGCCTCTCCTTAGCAGTGGTTTCCTAGCAGCTATTTGACCATGAAGGCCTGATTCGCGCAGTCTCCTCTTAACAGTTGTTCTAGAGATGGGTCTGCTGCTAGAACTCTGTGTGGCATTCATCTGGTCTCTGATCTGAGCTGCTGTTAACTTGCGATTTCTGAGGCTGGTGACTCGGATGAACTTATCCTCAGAAGCAGAGGTGACTCTTGGTCTTCCTTTCCTGGGTCGGTCCTCATGTGTGCCAGTTTTGTTGTAGCGCTTGATGGTTTTTGCGACTCCACTTGGGGACACATTTAAAGTTTTTGCAATTTTCTGGACTGACTGACCTTCATTTCTTAAAGTAATGATGGCCACTCATTTTTCTTTAGTTAGCTGATTGGTTCTTGCCATAATATGAATTTTAACAGTTTTCCAATAGGGCTGTCGGCTGTGTATTAACCTGACTTCTGCACAACACAACTGATGGTCCCAACCCCATTGATAAAGCAAGAAATTCCACTAATTAACCCTGATAAGGCACACCTGTGAAGTGGAAACCATTTCAGGTGACTACCTCTTGAAGCTCATGGAGAGAATGCCAAGAGTGTGCAAAGCAGTAATCAGAGCAAAGGGTGGCTATTTTGAAGAAACTAGAATATAAAACATGTTTTCAGTTATTTCACCTTTTTTTGTTAAGTACATAACTCCACATGTGTTCATTCATAGTTTTGATGCCTTCAGTGAGAATCTACAATGTAAATAGTCATGAAAATAAAGAAAACGCATTGAATGAGAAGGTGTGTCCAAACTTTTGGCCTGTACTGTATATGTTGGTACGATTATAATATATACGTTTCCAGAGTGTTCTTCCACAGGAGTTCTTTCCACCTGGAATAAGCAACGCCAATATTCACTTGTGTTTTGTCCCATCCTCGCTTATCTCATCTTTTTCTTTTATTTGGTGGCGTGGTTTCCCTCTTACGGGGCAAAACATGTGTGTGCTCCTCCATTTAAAGTGCGATAGAATCATAAAAGTACAAAGCAGGTTCATGCAGAAGTGCCCCGGATTGATCTTCACCTTAACCATCTCCAGTAATGGCAAGTTCTAGGTAAACGTGAAAGGCGAAGCGCGTATATCCCTTTCGGCCACTATATTCAAATATGGCGACACAAGAAGGCAGCCTCCAGCAGACCGCGCCCTGCCTGTATATATATGTAGAGAAATCATTCTAAGCCTATGAGAAAGCTTCCATTTGTATGTGAATTGCATTACACTTTAGTAAATATATATTTATGAAAGCAATAGTTGATATTTGCTAATAAACAACCACGTAAATTACACATTGTAACTTTAACAACAAGGCACGTGGTTAGGTTTAGGGAAAAAAGAACAGGGACTGTCTTTACAATCTTACAGGACACAAACACCACTCTCCTGGGTGAAAGCCGGTATTTGTTGAACCCACCAACCACCTCCACCTGCCCCACTTGGACTTTTGCCGCCTTAACTTTTGTTCTTATCCCGCCATGTTTCTCCCTGACGCTGCCGGGCACCGTTAAACTATAACAGAAGCCCCTTTTACACTGCCAGATTTTCTACGAATGTTGGGCCGTTTTGCCAGCAAGCTGCGAGCATTTAGACACACAGAGCCAGATTGGCGAGTTGATCCAAGGTGCCCAATTTTCGGCCTCGTAGGGTAGACATATTGGCGGAACCCTTTTGGTTTAAACAGAACGAGGCGCCCTTCCACCACGGGAGGGGCTGTTGATGATGTGCGGCCCACTGGCGGTGGCAGGAATTAGCGAGCAGCTAGTAGCAAGAGGGAAACGCAAACCTGACAGACACTGTAAAGATGAGCAACTGGGGAGACAAGGAATTGCGCACCCTCCTTGTCCTCACAAACGAAGAGGCCATTAACTGCAAATGATGGGGACGGTGAAGGACTAACCAGCCGCAGCTTCCCTCTCACGTCACTGTGTACGTCACACACTGAGCTACACGTTTTGTTACTTGCTCACGCCCCCATTGCCCCGATAAAGGCGCTTTCTGTATAAACAAAAGTAGGTAGGAGGCATTTTGCTGCACTCCCCGATTTTGTTTTTATACTGCCAATCAATCAATCAATCAATCAAACTTTATTTATATAGCGCCTTTCATACATCAAAAATGCAACCCCAAAGCGCTGAAAAAAAAGACTGACTGGGCTTTCCTGCAAATTTGCACAACTCCTATCTAAAAAGGGCTAGAGACTGGTTATCATGCTGACGTTAAAGGCATTACGTAATTAAATTACAAAAGAAATGTTTTTGTAATCAGTTACAGTAACTGAGAAAAAATATGTGATTAAATGACAGTTACTGACCACATTGTTGGTGATTACAAAGTTGTAACTGTACATCCTAATACTCCTTTTGGTAAAAAGCTTAAATGTAGGCTATAATAATCATTCTGATGCTACATCTTTTACATCTCTTACAGTGAGCTGTCTCTATGTCCAGACAGGCTCCATTTATTTGGGCCAGTGTGCCAAATAAATTTCGTTTCGAGCATTGTTGTTGATTGGTTGACTGGTTTTATACATCCAAAGAACTTCTATAAAATGTACTGCTTGGCAACCAGACCAGGTGTCTAGTTGAGACAGGAATTTATTTGTCAAAATGTGTCCTGACACCAGGCTAGTAAAAGAGACAGGGTGTTAAATTGAAGTTTATGGTATTTTGAATAGTGGACAGCACTAAATGTATTTGACTGTAGTGAAGGAGTTAAACAATTAGTGTATATTCAGATAACATGAAGGGAAAACGGTTGAAACAACAGCTGAAAGTAATATGAGCACCTCTGCAGCAGCTCTTTTCCTCAGTATATAACTTTGGTTAAAATGAACCTAGCAAACTGTGGGGGCGTTAATCCCTGTCTCCTGTTGTTCTCTTTGTTAGAAAGTCACTATGAATGAATGTTTCCTTTTTTATCATTATAAATCACTGAGATCAAGAGGAGAGGATGGTGGATAGCATGGCACATCAACCACAGCGTAAAATATTATAACATAAAATATAACATGAAATTTTAATTGGAAATGTAAAGACATGTAACATATTAAACATATAAATGTAACGTATTGGTGGTTTGCAGGAATGCAATGCCAACATTCATTGTGGTGACTGGGTTGTGCCATTATGAGCGGCTACTTTTGTAGATTTCTTCAGACATTTTATCTTTCACACTCCTCACATTAAGTGGCTCTAACTATTTGCTGAGTAAAAGCTTGCAGCTATGAGGTGATTTCATTAGCAGGATTGCTGATAAACTAAACTGTGATGGCTGCAGTTTGATTTATAATCGGACCTGAGATGGAGCCAGTATAGTAGGTTGATAGTGAACTACTGTCGGATTCAATACACATTGAGTAGCTTGTGAAATCACTCTTGATATTACCCCATGTGTGTCCTAGCAGCATATTCAACATGCAGTATGCAAACAAGCAACACCCGTACTATGCATATTTTTATGACACAATCTTGGCAGGCGGAGGCACAGAGCACGTCAAAATATGGCCCCGGCCAAGTGTAGAGTTCTTGGAGAAATTCCAGCAGAGCCAGAGTCAATGTATTGCCAACTGCAGCTGATCCATGCCCTAACACAAGGTTCATTCAAACTATAGGAAATTATTTTTTCCCCACTGTTTATGCTAAATATTAAAAATATTGAGATGTAGATACTTAACAGTTTTTATTATGCACTGAAAATGATTTGTAAACACATCTAGAGATCTAATAAATGTAGGAATCAGATAGCACCAAAACCATGTATTTGTTTTTACCATTAGCCATCATTAAAGCTCCAGTGTTGTAGGATTTAGGTGCTTATATTGGCAAAAAATGGAATACACTATAATATATATGTTTTCAGTGTGTAATCACCAGAAAATAAGAATCTTTTTGTTTTTGTTACCTGAGAATGAGGTGTTAATATCTACACAGGGAACTGGTCCTCATCCATCGAGATCACCATCGTCATGTCTCTACAGTAGCCCAGAATGGACAGACCATAGACTGAAAGGGCATTTTGTGTCTTTGTGTTTTCAACAAGTGCAACAAGTAATGTCAGAAAACAGTGTATTGAGGTTGTATAATGTTTTAAACTGTATATTTTTAATAACATTTAGGTCTATTGAACAAGTAATGTCAGAAAACAGTGTATTGAGGTTGTATAATGTTTTAAACTGTATATTTTTAATAACATTTAGGTCTATTGAAGATTAGCAATAGCTATTAAAAAAAGATCCATTTGTTTTGGAGAGGAAGAGACTTCTGTGGTTCATTTAGCTCCTGGTAAAAGCCTCCTGGACCTCTTGATAATAACTTATCAGAGAAAAAAAGATTAGCACAGATTAGCAGGTACTACTTTAGTGCTCCATGATCAACATGCCGAACAGCATCGGAGAAACACTGGTTTGTTGAAATTGCTTTATTCAGTGTTTTCACTGGTTTAAATCACAAGGTCATTTTTATTTTTATTTTTTTTTGGAGAGGAGACTTCTGTGGATAATTCAGCTTATGGTAAAAACCTCTTGAATGTCAGGATCAGAAATAAGGTGAGCACATATAAGGTTATTGGAGAAAATAGGTGAACACATTCATGGGTGCTGGGCAAGTGGGCTGGCTGTGACATGCCAAACAGCATAAGAGACACATTGATTTATGATGTAAAACTGCTTTATTCAGTGTTCTAATTACCTGCTCTGTTTGTTTTGGAGAGGAAGAGACCACTGCAGATAATTTAGCTCCTGGTAAAAACCTCCTGAACTATGAACACTGAGAAAATTCTAACCAGGAGAAGTTTCAGCAATCTGCAGTCCTCACCTCGAGAATCCACTAAATCCCCATAAATCTTACACATTGTACACACTGGACCGTTAAATGGTTAGTGTATAGTATATGACAAAAGGAGTCGCAGTCATATGTACAAATGGTAAAACGGTAAATGGACTGCACTTGTATAGCGCCATGCTGTGTCTCAAATCGCGTACTTCTGTACTTACACTTAATATTTTGAGTGCATAAGTGCGTTCACACTGAGAAGTATGGAACAATGCAGTGCACTATGAGTACCCGGATGGTGCACTCAAAACGGTCAAGAAGCTGAGTGTGGAACTATGGACTCTTCTTGTCCTCTATGTTGGCCATCTTGGCTAGGTAGCGGAAGGGGAAGGTCCACTTTTCAAACTGGAAATAGCGGCCGAGGACTGTGCGACCATGAACGTGTCACTGCATTGTACAAATACATGTGTTTTTTGCACTAAGCACCACTATACTGTTGTCGGGTATAAGCCAGCAGTATGTTGGGTTAATTTAGCAGTCTGTAATGATTTGGTACCACGAACGATAACACAAATGCTAATGCTAGTTTGCTAACTAGCTAATTTGCGGCCGTCATTTCCGGTGAGTGTACAACGGCCGTGTTTAGTTTGAGACAACACTACCCTGTCGAAATTTGCACACTACACCAATAAGTACATAGTGCACATAGTATACTACATGGAAGTGTACTAACGGAGGTATGTGAACTCAGACACTGCACTAGTCTTCCAACCATTCAAAGCGTTTTTACACTCCATGTCACAGTCACCCATTCACATGTGCATTTACCCTCCAGTGGCCAAGGCTACTGTACATGGTGCCACCTGCAACTCAGTACCTATTCACACAGTAGCACTCACACACCAGCAATTTGTGGTTCAGCATCTTGCTCAAAGATACTTGGATATGCAGACTGGAGGAGCAGGGATCCAGCGACCGAGGACTTGCTCTGCCTCTGAGCCACAGCCGCTCACAGTATGCAGTCATTCACTCAAAGCACATCCCGTGCCATTAGGCTTATATATAACAAGCCTTTGGGTATACAATAAAATGATTTTAGCCCCACATAGCAATGCACTTTGACAAATAGACACATATACACTGGAATCTGACCTCTTGTTGTGGGAAGCCAGTGTCAGTATAACTTCTATCGATTAGTGTCTAGACTCCTTCAGTATTACCAACCTGCAATTACTTTGTTCCCTTTTATACTTCTGATTCAGGTGGCAATTAGGAGGTAGACATCAACAGGATTTTCTCTTTTACTTTCAAAAGACACTTGAAAAGTGAGTTTGGAGAGAAACCACACCTCTGAAGTTCAGCTGAGAGAAACCGGGTCACAGAATGAAGTTCTGACCACTGAAGCCCAAAATTAAAGCACATGGTGGAACAGTGTGGGAGCAGCTTATTTCATGGGCTAGCAGCAGACAGTTTCAGGACTTCCTACCGACTGGAGAGCATACTGTGTTTGTGTGTGCGTGCGTGTGTGTGTGTGTGTGTGTGTGTGTGTGTGTGTGTGTGTGTGTGCGAGCGAGAGAGAGGTTGTGAGAAAGAGTGAATGTGTGACTGTGTGGCAGCAAGCTGTTCCAGCCCCCTTTTCCCTACATTTCCATCTGTCACACTCTGCTTGGTTGCTGTGGAAAAAGTATATATCACTCAACAGCAGTTGCAGAGGATTCAGTTGTTATCAGGTTCACACCTGTCCAACAAAATCCTCTAAGTGGAAAGTGACCATGGCCATGCAGCAAAGATCAGCTCAGTAAATTACTTTCACTGCTCTTTGGTGCTGTTGTAAATTTGTAAGGTTACATCATCCATTTTGTGTTACCTTACAAATGCTCTTTGCTTTTCAGCAGCATAGGAAAGGGAATAACAATTAATCAACCATGCCCCATTTGCTCCGCTGCATTTATCAGAGAGGTTTACCACAGGTTGTATAAGTTAATACAAAACCCTCGACTGTATTCCCCGAACTCCTTCATTGGTTGAAAGAATTCTTTTAGGTAGAATAATCCAAAAGAGACCTGACTGTGCAGCATTTCCAATCAATCTGAGACAAAACGCTTTGTTCATTCCAAGATCGTTTCACTCAGATTTGTTGACCTTGCAGCGCACATGTAGCAGTCATTTTCTACCTCTCACTTTCACTTTCCAATTTCATGTCCAATTTTTCATAATTACTGCCCACAGCTTGCTCTTAGAAACCTTTAAATGGAAAGAGCACGAGAGAAAATTTAGTGCTCACCGATGCAGCTCTGAATGTAAGAGAGCTGTTGGAGCTGTTGGAAATGACAATGAAATACATGACCTCCTTCATGCATTATCTTCATTGACGTCATGTACTTATATGCCTACTGTATATATCATGCATTCTGATCTGAAGTAAAGACAGGGAAGGTCGGATCTTATGCAATATAGAATTGATAATACAAGGTAGAGATGAGCTTTCTACTTTTAAAGGAACATACAGTAAAACAAATAATGAGGACTGAAAAGAAAATATGAATTAAAGGGAAACTTTGTCAATTTTCAACCAGCTTTGTGTCCTAACAGTGTGGGTAGTGTACGTTCAGGCCCTGACACACCAGTCCAACGGTCAGCCAATATTGGGCCGTTAGTGAGCGTCTGTCGCTTTGGGAAATGTGGTGTATTTGCACGGTTGCCCCTCATTGACCCCTGTCAACACATTCTCACTGCAACCTTGTCACATATCGACATTTGGTCGTGGACTTTCCACGTCCACATATGACGTGCAAGGTACCCTGGGTGCGTCGGTTGTTGACACTGGGACACTGTGTCAAGTTCTGCCTGTTACATGCATTGTCTCCTTTCAAAATACACTTCTGTTTTCACAGGAAATTTAGCGTTTAGATACAGTCTCTTTCAAAATAAACGTACTGCGTCGATGCATCATTTTTTTTTCCTTCAACAGCTAACACACATAGCTGGGTTTAGGAAAAAAGAACAGGGTTTGGACAAGGACAGAGGGATGTTGTATGCTGTAAAGCCCTGTGAGGCAAATTGTGATTTGTGGTATTGGGTTTTATAAACAAAATTGATTGACTGATTGATTTGGCTTTATGATCTTATGGGACGTGAACACTGCTGTCCCTATTGAAAGTCGGTGTTTGTTGGACACATCCGCCCCCACTGCCACCCACCCTCCTTGGACTTTTGCCGCCTTAACTTTAGTTCTCGTCCTGCTGTGTTTACCCGGATGCTGCCGAGCGCTGTCAAATTGTAACGGCGACTGGCTGTGTATCATGCTGACATTCAAAAATGGCTTTTTTCATCAGTGTCTGATGCCGCAAGTCACTGCCCGAGTGCTGGATTTCGACAACTTTGGAGTGAGACTGGGTCACCCCTGTGGGCTTTTTTTTTTTTTGTTGGACTGATTCAGCATGCGAAATCAGTTTTGGCAACGGCAGAGTCTGTCGATTGAAATCACTCTGAAGCTGGCACACGGTAAATATGCATTGATCTTTAAACACTGGACTGTGTTGTAATGTGCTAATTGGCTAACTAGCGTCAAGATGGTCTTCTGGTTTACCTTTTTGAATAATGAATACAGATTACCACTGCCTGCTGGTGTGAAGAGCTATTTCCTCTCACACAGGCGCAGAACATTCGTGCTGTTTGGCTGTCGGCTGCAGTCCTTGCAGTGTGTTCATGTGCAAGTTTTTGGTCAAGACATTGGAGACGTCAGGCGACACAGCAGGGGGCCTTCGTTGCCGCTAGTTCTCTGAAGTCGGTTTGGTGTGTCTGGGCCTTAAAATAAACCATGGGAAACTTCCCTTCATCTTACCAGCACACAGATCTCCCTGCTCATCTCACAGCTCGAACCCACTTAATGATATTTTCTGCATTATCCTGCAGTTTTTTGCTTGCTCTAGGGCTGTTGCTCGAGCTATAGATGGTATATCTGCATTTTGGTTTGCCAGTTACCATGGACACAAACAGTATAGAAGTGGATCAAGAGAGAAATGGCAGACCACACTTCGACCAAATGGTAAAACTATGCATTGCTGATCAAATATATACCAATATTCTGTCACTGTATTGCCTATTTCTCACCTAAAATATCTTCAGAGACACATCTTATTACACTGTTGGGCTGTAAAACGAGAACTTGTGAACAGGAAGTTGGCGCCATCCTGTATTGTTAAAATGGAGGCTGAAAACTGAGATGAAACAGTCAAACTCAGCATTGTTGATCAAATATGAACCAAGATACTTTAACTGCCCATTTCTTTTTCAGAAACATACTTTACTTTACTTTGTCCTGGACAAGCTTGAATTACGTCACTCACCAGCTGGAGTGTTCATTGGTCCGGTTTAGCCCAGTGCATTCTTGTAGTTGTACAACAGCAAATAAAAAAGCAAATGCTACAGCCCATTTTCTCTGTTTTCTCTGATCAAGTGGCACCAATGTAAAATGCATTTGTATCTTTCCTCTGGCATAGACAGCCTTGTTTTCTGAAAAGACCATCTTCCCAGCAGTGAAGTACTTCTTTTATGCACAAAACATTAATGTATTCTTTAGTTTACAGTTCGTAAAAGCTCTTGACAAGACAGAAAGTGCATTCACTTCAGATAGTCAGTGTCAATGATTTGCAGAGACGAAACAATGAGCTGTCAAGATTTCTGCGTTTTCTACAGACACAATGGGGCAATTCATCATCTGAAGATCCTGTGTTATTAGCAAAGCAAAGGAGGAGCAAAATAGGTGGCATGTGGCATGTAAGTAGGTCCGCTTTTTATAGCAGGTAATCATTCTTGGGAGAAGGTTGTGTGGCACTGGGTCGATTGCTGGGCAAACAACTTGGGGTAAGAAATCCCATGGAGTTTATCCTCTCTAGCCCAATGGGAAATCACACTGCAGTTTACCTGGCCTCTTTATCAGACTCACAATCTCCATCTTCTCACTAGATTCAGTGTGTTTCTGGCTAACGACACTTGTGGTGAACATTTATTACTGTGAGGAAAGAGAAGAGTTTGTTGTGTTCTGAGATGTGACACATCAGCATCACCTTTGAAATGATTTAGAAACAACCTGGTTCTCTATAGAAAAGAAAAAAATGTAAGAGGACTCTGAGGATATGCTGTCTGGTTTGATCAGTGCTGGCACAATGCTGTTCTTTTTACTTTTATTGCAATGTTCAGAAACATTGACCTGTCTACTGTAAATGTCAAACAGGGACTAATCCTCTTTTCTACAACTAAAGAATCTGGCTTTTGTTACAGTTTTGGAAGCTGCAGCACAACCTCTGCTGAAGGTCTTGTTGCTTACAATGAAATGTGCGTCCTCTCGAGGGGAGCAATGACAGTCAGCTCAGCTTGATTTGTAATACAGAGACCATGGCTCAATTCAGTCACCACATCTGACAAAATGTGACGAGAAAATTACATATTTACATATTTACCTTAGGCACAGAATGCAAATATACTGTTTCACTATCCAGTTTAATTTAGTATTCCTCTTTATATCTTAGTGGAAAATGTAAAGAAGAGACTCTTTTAAATGAATAAAAATAAAATAAATCATACATTATATTTAAAAAGTGCCTGTTAATATTTTGGCTAGACTCTATAACACATCTCCAAAGTCCTTCCTGGGTGCCAAACAGCACTCCTATTCTCGTTTGGTTACATCCCATATTGATTATTGCAGATCTGTCCTCTTTGGTCTTCCTCTGTCTGTCTTCTCAAACTCCAATTGTTCCCGTACCATTACTAAAACCCCCTCCACAGATCATAGCACTCCTGTTCTCCGTGAATTTCATTGGCTTACTGTTAAATATCATATTGATTTCAAGATTTTGCTTCTCACCTTTAAGGCCCTTCATAACCAAGCTCCTTCATATCTTTCTGAACTCCTTCATATCTACACATCCTCTCACACACTTAAAGGGAAATTTTGGTTTATTTCAACCTGTCTCCTATCGTCCTAAATTTGTTTCAAGTGACTAGTGACATAAAAATAATAGTTAGCATGTCAGCTGTTAGCCTAGATACAGCCAGGGCGCATAGTAGCATCAGACCTGTTAAAACGTAAGTGAATGGGCATACTTCAAGTGACATTTGCTAACTATTATTTTTATGTCACTAGTCACTTGAAACAAATTTAGGACGATAGGAGACAGGTTGAAATAAACCGAAATTTCCCTTTATGGCCAAAACAGTTGTGTGTCAAAAAATACACCCCTATTATTTTCAGTGTACAACCCCACACCAGCTAGATGTGTGTTGGCACTCCTTTCCAGCCTCGCCGCCCCCAGCGTTAAATGCATTTTCCCCCCCTCTTGCTCTCTGCTTGTACAGCCCCCGTGGCAGCCCATCGTCTTTGCCCCTGTGGCAGCTCGACTCCTCTCCTCGCCATGGAGGTATAAAAAGAACCCTGTTGCTGTTGCTGTCTTGTGTATAGAGCTTAGATTCTCTGCCCGAGCCTGAACCCAACCCAGACCCGGGCTCCTCATAATAGACCTAGGCTATGGAACCAACTACTTACCACACCTGGGAGGGGGGGCCATGACGGCGCCACTGGCCGCGCACATGTGAGTTGTTGACGGTGACAACGTGTGTGTCTGCTTTGTCGAGTGTGCCAAATGCAGCACGATGTTGGTATATGACAACAAAAAGACGGGGACCTCGACATTTAAGAGGCACATGACGAAGGCTTGCCATGGAAAGAAAGACGAGAGTCAGCCTTCAATGCCCACATTTGTATCCTTAAAAAAATGTCGGGTTTAAACTGGGCTCATAATTAGAGTTAAAGGGATGGAGGCTCGGACAGAACATGCACGGGCTCGGGTGGGGTCGGGCTGGATTTTTTGGGCCCGATCTAAGCTCTACTTGTGTGTGGCAAAAACTGGATGATAACAGACTCGTTGTGGTTGAGAAATATCCCAAGCTAAATGACTCATGATCCTGTCATTATAAAGACAGTGGTCAAAGAGATACTGCCTGGTGAGTCATAGCTCTGGAAACTGGCTCCTCAAGTAAGAAATCAAGTTTCATCAGGGGCTGTCTACACATGATTTGAAAGTAACAGAAGTGGAGGTACAGGTCTTGTGTTTTCAGTGTCATATCACCATATGCCTGCTTGACTACCACAGGTTCTAGAGCCTTCAGCCTTTCTGCCCTCCACCTCTAGAACTTTATTTCACAAGACATTCCCAATACTGACACCTTTTCCACCTTCAAATCCCATCTGAAAACACCTTTTCAAGCTGGCATATTTGGTCTGATTTAATGGAGACAAACACATCAAGATTTGCACTGATGATGACTACACTACCTAGCTGTGATTTTTCTTATAGTTACTGTGTTCACTTCTTACTGTATATTACTGATTTGTTTGACTTTACGATCTATAATACACTGCTGCTCGTATTGAAAGGTGTCCTTGAGTGCTTTGGAAGGCGCCTATAAATAAAATGTATTATTATTATTATTATAACATGACAATCGAGAAAAATGTGGGTATTCTATTAACTCGTTGGATGTCTCCAAACACAAACCCCACTGTCCAAAACAAAACTATTATCTTCTACAATTCAGTTGGATTTTTCTGCACAAAGTGATATGTAGAGGAGGCGTGAATACAAACTAAATCAATGGAAAGATGCCAGCAGAGACAAACAGAAGCAGATTTGCTGTGGCCGCGGCAATTTAAGTTGAAGAGATGTCTGCTTGAGTTGAGAGTGAAAATTTTTAGTTATATGACTTCATGGATGTAGTCAGACAGGAGCAGAAAGCAGAGGGTCTGGAGGAAAACAAGAGAAACTGGAGTTTCTAGTAAGTCTGGAAATCGGTCTGTCTCAACTGTCACACTGAGTTGCAGCTTGTTGTCAGTCAGGGAACTTGTCTATTGAGTGCATGTGGCCAAAAGACACAGGCTGAAAACCACTCCAGCAGCCAAACTGAGCCAACAATTCACTTCTTTTTGTGCCTAGACGCAACTTGCTCAGTGTCCTGCAGTGGAGGAGAACACAGATGATCCCACTTTGATTTAGACACATCCGCAGTGCCACAATTGTCTCATTTTTGTATCGTAAAAATATAGTGTATTTACATTTTGCTCATTTTCTTCTTCAGATGATCACATTCAAGATGCAGACTTGGCTGCCTCCCACCGATAAGCTCCGTCAGCTTGTCAAAAAGCCATCAGCAGGCATCTAATTAGAGTTGCCTCATTTGGACTCAAAATTCCATCTGTGTATGTTTTGGCAAGAACATACTGTAGCAATGCTGATGTTGATAAAGTAGGACATAATACACACAAACAATGATGTGAACAAACTACTAAACAGTGGCGTCAGACTGCAACTCGAAACCGCATTTCTCATCTCAGCAATATTTTAATTATTGACCTGCAAAAATCTTTTCACGCGGGCTAAAAGCTTGGCCTTTTCCTTCAGTTTCAGCTAAGAGTTTCCTCCTCTCCATTATGCCCTTATCTCTCCCCACCGAGGTGGCAGAGAAATTAAATTACTTATCTCCAACTTCATTAACTCTCTTATCTTTGCTGAGGCACATATCAAACAGAATTTCTCTTAAACATCCTCCCCTATTCCCAGCCTTTTTTATGCATAAGATATTTCCAGCAAGGCACAAGAGAACCGAGTGTATTAGATGTTCTCTAATATGGGAAATAAATTCTATTTCATTTGCCTGACATGTTAAACATGTTGTGCTTTCAAGTCTTCTGGTCCAGGATCAGCTGTGTCCATATGGCCTGTCTGGAGCTGCATTAAGGAAGACATTCAGATATTCATCAGACAAATAAAAGTCTTTTTTTTGTGTGAACCAGCAAAGGAAACTGACAAACAGGACAGAGTCTGTTGAGCAAAATCATGCACTGCCACTTCTGTCACAGACTGAATTCAACTTAATATGAACTTCTCTCTGCATTATGTAATGCGTCTCAGAGCAGTTTAAGTGTTCAAGGACAAATCCAACCTGGATTGGTGAGTGCGACATGTACACAAATGCAGCAAATGAAAATGTTTCCAAAGGGACATAACAAAGTGGTTTTATTCCTGACCTTGCATCCTTTTAACTTTTTTTTAGTAGGTGGAGCAGCATTAAAAATGTATTAGGTTTCTCTTAATTTAGGAAGTGTATCAACAGTCACATTGGAGGGCAGTCATATTGATTTAGCTTGATATGAACACAGTGTTTGGGTCGTCGGGTCTGGGAGGTCAAACTCTGCATATTTTATCAAAGTTCCATCTAATGTGGCACACTTCTGTCTTACAGTACAAAACACAGGCTGCAGGACGTAAACCTGAAACACAAGTGCACAGAAAAGATTGCATTTAAATTTGAATATGAAAATAAATGTAACTTATTGAGTGTGAGAAACAATAATCCTCTCTCCCAATGTGGGAATTCAGCACGACTAAATCGAGCAATTGAAAAACATAAGCAGTCAATGTTTTCCACATATATACAATACGAATTTAATACACAGATGTAATCAATATTAATAACTAGTCCATACCCATTGAGTGAACACTGAAGTGTTTTTCAAAAAATTCAAAAGGGCGGAAAATCTATATAACCGGAAGTTATGGGTTCTTGAGGCTAATTTGTTCCTCATGAGGAGAGGCATCTCTGTGCAAAGTTTCATGTCTCTACGACATACGGGGCATGAGATATGCCCATTCAAAGTTTGCAATTTCAATCAGTTGCTATAGCCTCCCCCTTTGGCCAATTGATGTAATATGGCTTCATTGGCATCCTCCCATGACCCTCTACCACTGTGCCAAATTTCACATGGATTGACCAAGTCAGTGAGGAGAAAAAGAGAAAGAGAAAGAGAGCTGCAAATAATCCAGTTTAATGGCCGTGGTACTTTGTATCCTGACTACATTTACATGCACAAAGTTTTAGGGTGTTTGCCCTTGTTCCAAACAAAACAGTATTCCCACTAAGCTGTTTACAAAGCTAATGAAAATGAAAATTCCACTAATATTCCCAATTACATGCAGCCATGCAGTAACGTGCCCTAACATGTTGTTTTCCGCCGGTGGAGGACTTGTTTGACTTCTTCAGTTCCTTCAGCCACTTTGTTGAAAAGGTCGGCGGCGTTGCAATTTTTGCGCATAACCAAAAGTCTGTTGATATCCAAGTCTTTCGTAATGTTTGAAAGTTGGTGTGTTTCTCCTTCTGACCAGAAATGTGGGCTTGTTTGGGCATGCAGCTCTACTCTACAGCCTTACAAACTGTTGGTGACTTGGTTTGTGTACAGTGTATGCATGACAACACACAGAGCTGACCATAAAAAGGCAAGATGGCGTGTGTCACAAACTGTGGTACAACTGATTGAGATGCATATTCCAAATGTGCTGTTTATGTGCCCAAACAATGTCCATAAAACCAGAATAACATGAATAATATAGGCATATCCTGCATCGGAAAATGCTTGATTCTGAAAAAACCCTAATTCGCAATTTCCAAATGGCATATGTTGTTTACATGACCATAATCAAATTTGGAGTATCGTCATTTGCGGAATAGTGGACTCAAGTTCTTGTAAAGAATGGAAAAATCACTCAACTGATTAATTACACCTGTGTTTTTCCTGCCATATCCCAAATCCATACACAAAACTGTCAAAATGCATCCTTGAAAACCCTTGATTTTTGAGCATGCTGTTTATGTGCATTTTTCTTGCAATGCGGTGGAGGTCACAACACAAATTGTGGATGATGGTGAAACAGCTCCAAGAAGCATAAAACACATGTAAAACATTTGAAAAAATTATGAGTGGCTTTCTAAAGCTGCAGTTCAACCATACAGGTGTTTTCACTTATTTCATCTGAATTATGTCTGTCATACTCACCTGTTGGATTTGTTGGACCTGTTAGTGTGGGATAACATACACCTCTATGGCAGGCCTTTTTCCAATGGCAGGTGTATGACTCTTCATAGTGTGAAAAACCACAGGTGTTACTAATGACACTAACACTGGCTCTCCTCTATTCAAGTGTCCCATTAAGCCGCTGCAGTGTGACAGTGAGCCGGCGTGCACGGTGTCAGGACCATGAAATTGAAGCAGCTAAATGGAATTAAGCCATTATTAATTTTATTATGTACACCTGACATGCCAAAATGTCCTCTGTGTATTCGGGTGTATTCACTTTGGTAGCCTGAGCAAGCTCTCAGCGTAGCTATAGCTTCCACCTGATCAGTGGTCTAATCTGCCCTCAGCAATCAGAACCTGTGTGGGTGGGCATGACCTTTCAGGAAGGGGGGGGGGGGGGTAGCTCTGTAGCTCTGTTTCTTTGGTATGTAGGGTGTGAATCATGTTTGGGTAAAACATGTACATTCACATGATGTAAGGCTTTGAAATGTAATAAGATATTTTATGTCCCATGTGATTTTTAATTTTAAGTCATTGTTTACTTACCTCGCACAGCAGCTGGATTCCTTTGACATTAACACAAGAATTGTGGGATCTTGAGATCATATGAAAATCCATCTTGTCAGTTTGGGTAATATGATACGGACCCAAGTAATGCGGTGCAGACTTTTCAGAGTCAAAAGTGAAGCCCATGCAGAAGTGCCTTGAACCTGGATTCTGTCTAATGGCCAGCAGGGGGTGACAAAGTCCGCTTGTATTTAAGCCAAAGTGACCCTACTTCTCACTGGATATATTACCTCAGTAAACATTTTCCAAACAAGTTTACGCTCTCAATCCTTAATTTTAAGTCTTCTTCAGCACAGCATGATGTTCATCTTGCAAATTATTGTTTCATTGAGGGTAAACTAGATAATAAAGCAGGGTATGCTCCAGGGTGTTGTTACCTTCTGATCATTCTTGGAACCCATCGGCTGTATTCGGCGTCTGACTTCCGGCAGATGGCAATACAGCCTCTGGGGGCAGACCCGTGATTTTTTGGCATTCTGGTTTGATTTGGGCGGAGGAGGCGAATTTCTGTTTCCGACTTCCGTTTATACATAAGTAAATATGCTGAACCATTGCGGTGGATTCAGAGTTTGCAGTGACGCCAATTATGTTCCACCTCGTTAGTTCACCACACGGACCGTTTAACCTGGCATCAACTGCAGACGGCTCAAAGGTGATTGGTCAATATCACGCAGACTACAAACAGCCTACAACCGGAAACCAGGGCTCTTCCGCTCTTCTTCCGGAGGCAAGATCTCCGGGGTTTGCCTATAGGCCCTACATTCACTGAATGTAGAGTCTGTATATAGAGACTACCTTCTGATTGACAGGTTGCTACCATGGCAGTGTCTTTGGGTTCTCACTTAGATCCACCCCTTGCTCCTCCACAGCCCCATCCTCTCGTCCAAATATGGGCACTTCTGGCTCCAAAAGACCAAGATGGCGACGACCAGAATGCCAAACTCAAAGCTTCAAAACAAGACCCCAGGAACAGTGTAGGACTTTGAAGCCAATTTGAAACAGTGGCCAAACCGTGGTATTACATCTTCCAGGTCTGTCACATGCCATTGAGCATAAAGATGTTTTCTTATAGGCTCACATTGTGACTGAGATGTATTTTGAACTGTCAGTCATGTGACCAAGACCAAGCAGTTGGGAGGCAGTGATACAGGAAATGCTAGTGTGCTTGCTTCATGGGTTCCACGATGCGTGAGATCTATAAACTTTTTTCCTCATGTACCACTGAGCAACTTGAATGAATAAGGGGCCCTGTCTCCAACGCTGTATAAAGTTTCTTTATATATCCACGCTTCAAAATGGTATTCCACAAACCATTAGGTGACGTCACAGTGGCTATGTCCACTTCTTTTATACAGCCTATTGCGCAGACCTCTCAGCGTCCTGTGAGGAGCTTCTGGCAGCTTTAGGTGTGTGTGACAACACAGAGAGGCGACTGTTCATTCAGAAAGACAAAGGCGTCTCCTAAAGAGGTTAGCGTAAATGCTGCCATAACAGCAGCAGAGTGTTTCGAAGAACAGCACTGAAGACTTTGGCCTGCAGTGCTATTTTTTGTAGTTGGAAAAGATGTTTTCGCTCTTCTCCCGACTGGCATGTGATAGACAGATGGTTCATCCAATCACATGCCAAGTACTTTTTGTAAGTGCCTGTCCTTTTCCAAATTTTCGATGAACCATCTGGCGCGTCATCATAATGGTTTATATATATCTGTCGAGAAACGATCACAAACAATAAAGATAGTGATATAAGAATGAGATTCAAAGTAGTGAACGCATACCTAGAAAGTACCTCAGTCAGCCAGTACTGTGCTGCATGTTAACACAAAGCAAATTATAAAATATGCAATGCGTCATTTCAGTTAATTACTGTTCCATCAGTGACTAAAATTAGCTTTCTCAGTGTTTTTTCCTCAAATGACAAAACACAGACAGTATGAATAAGAAAATTAAAAGTTATAAAAAATAACAGCTCCACAAAGGAAGCTTCATGAAGACAGTTTCTATGGAAACTGTCCAACATGCATTATGGTAATGTGGCTGCTGTTCAGGGAGAAAAGAAAACTTCAAAAATAATTTTCCCTGAAACGAATGCATATGGAAGATCAATTTAATTCAACAAAAACATTCACATCTAAGTGAAAATCAAGAAGAGGGAGGAACAGAGGAACACAGCCAATTTGTTCTACACAAGTCAGCAGCTTTTATTTCTGCTGCATTTCTGCCAATGTTAAGACAGTCCCACACTGAATCTGAAGGTTTTTGGTGTCACGACTTTTCTCTCCATGGATGCCTTGTTGGGGTTGTTGGGTCATGCCTTCATTACGTTTTAGGTTATCGCAACCCTCTGATTGAGTCCAGTAACTTTATTTTGCTCAGCGTGTCTGCAAAACTAAATCTAAAGAGTTGTAAAGTAATGTGCAGAAAAGTCTGTGTGGAAGCATCGAGGGATCATTATAACACGGCCAGAATAAACAGCTTCTTTCCTGGATGTTTTGAACAGTGTGAACCAAATCTTATCAACCAGCAAGGAAGTACTCTAAGGTGATGATGGATGACAAAATGTAAGATTCATACTTTACTTTCAATATACTTTCAATGTAACAAATACAATGGAAAGATTAATATGCCTCATTCGTCAATAATTTGCATTGACTTTGTTAATAAGTATGTCAGAAAAAAATGTATATATATTAAAACTTTTGGGGACTTGATGAACTATATATTTTGGCAATTTTTAGAACATAAATATAAAAACTAATATTTCAATTTCTTTTCAAATCATCATTGAAAATGTATCATTCATATGTGCAGTCGCAAGAAGGTTTGCTGTGTCTCCCAGCACAGTCTCAAGAGCATGGAGAAGATACCAGGAGACTGGCCATTATACAAGGAGAGCTGGACAGGGCCGTAGAAGAGCATCAACCCAGCAGCAGGACCAATATCTGGGGTCTGGGGAGGCATATCCTTGGAGGGGTCGCACAATTTTCATACCAAAATCATTTTTTGTACCAGGCTATAAACATGTTTATGTCAGCTGTAAAGTTGGGCATTTTAACATGGGGGGTCTACAGAAACTGACTCGCTCTTGGAGCCAGCCTCAAGTGGCCATTTGAGGAACTGCAGTCATTGGCACTTCCACATCGGCTTAACTTTTCTGCCCCCAAGGTTGCAACTTGATCCCAACATGTCCTCGATTTACTACTCTAATAAATCCTTGGAAATCTAGAGAAATGTTAACCTCTCTGCAGGACAGACTTCACTCTCATTGACAGGGAATTGGCTGTTGCCTTGGTGTAACTACAGAGCATGCCACAGATGAAAAGAGCAACCACTTATTAAATTCACGGTACCCACAGACTCAGTGTCTTATGTTTCCTGTCTAATATTCTGTTTAATGCAATCTGTTCTCTTTGACCTTCTGCTGCAGCATGGGCTGCATATGCATGTTTGTACATCATAAACACACACAAACCACACATACATAAACACACATGAGCTGTGGCTTCAGAAATTAATGTTTGTTCTCCCTTGAATGAACCTTATTTGCATTTCTTTTCATTCCATAAAGCACTGTGGGAAGTTAATTTTTTTAAAACCCTGAGCACATCTGACTTGACGATGAATACATTTTTATGAGCTTGTTTGCACTTGAAATTGTTTGTTCAAACGCATGATTACATATTCATGAATGCATGTACCATCAATGTAGCCATAACATGAAAGAGGCATGTACAGAATCTGCTTTTTCTTGATTAGTGCATGAAGAATCAACATCACAAGTTAATGAAATATTAATTTATTGCATATTTAATCAAAAATAGAACAATTAACATACTGTATCCATAAAAATATCCCTCAACATCAGTGAAGACCTTTTGTGCATTTGATTTACAGAAGGAAGAATATTCCTTATTATCACAATGACTTCATATCATTGGTTATGGGTAATGACATTTCTTTCAGTTTCCAGTTGTGTAAGATTACTAATTTAGTTTCTGCACGCTATAAAATTATTGCTGTGATTGCAATATTAAAACCAAGTTAAAAGATGTGTGTCTGTGTTCTACCCTACATTTAATGTTACATTTAGTGTCTATAAAAGTCATTGCACAGCTTCATAGCTTACTATGCACAGGCTTCATCAGTGGTAGACAAATGTACTTTGAATATATTTTGTGATTTTAAAAAAATGTACATACATTCACGGGGTATAAGTTTACCAGCCACGACAACATTGTGACGGCATGTATTGTTTTCACCTCGTGAATCTGTGTGGGTGTGTCATTATGGTAAAGTGTGGTTTAAGAGACGCCACTTGTAGCGGGAACTATCGAGAAGTGGTTTTGTGTCAGGAAGAAGTTCAGAAAGCCCAAATGCACAGCAGCAGGCAGGTTTAAGGTTAAACAAAAAGTGAGCTTTAATGCTGCTATAAAATCCTCAAAACAGGCAGGCAACAACACACAAAGTCGAAAAGAAAAGAGAGCCAAAACTAAACTGAAAGAAAACAGGGACACACGATGAATACAGGGAAGAACTTTGGGAAGAAATCCAAAACAGAACATGAGGGACAAAGAAGAAACGCCACCATGAACACTGGGATGAACATACACGAACTAACAAGGAACAAAGGGAAACACACAGGTATATACACTAAAAAACTAATCACAAGAACGAGACACAGCTGGAGGTGGAGGACAGGAGGGAAATGGGGATTGGCTGACAACAAGGGTGTGGTGGGGAGACAGGTGTGATAGAAAGCAGGCGGGAAAACACACAAAGAGTCAGAGGAACAAAAGGAAAATGAATCAACACTACACCAGAAGAAATGATGAATTTTCTTAGGGATTATTGTCAAATATTCTTGTATACATACAAGCATTCTGTACATATGTGTGGTTTGCCCTGCACTATGTAACATAACATTAAAGCTAACCTCATGTCTTTGATGCTTCACCTTGAGTAGTTTGATCTCCTGTCTATATTTCCCAGTCACTGTGTGCTGCAGGATGTGCTCTGGTCTCTTTCAGAAGCCACTTGAAAAGCTACAGTTGTAATGACACAGAGACACAAGATACAGAGGTTTCTGTGGTTCTGACACATCATATTCATGTTTTCTAATTCAGTATGTAATCCCACTTTGTGACCGTCATATTCATAATGGTAAAGCAGTCTGCATTTCTGCAGCAGAGAAAGGAAGCCTGTAGCGCAGTGATAAAAGTGACTGGTAGTTTCAGTGTAATGCAGATGCTGAACTAAACCTTGAATATTCCCGAGCGCATGAATCTGTTTCCAACTGACCTTTCACATTTTATTCATTTGATTGTCAGTTCATATTTTTCAGAGAGCACAGTTATTAAGTGCCTCCATTCTGATTTGTTAAATTATGCTAAAATAGCATTTCTGCTGGCAACTTGATAGATGATTTAAATGGCCTCCACAACTCAGCATTTTCTCGGAGCTCAAATGCATTCACCGATAATAAGATTTATTTAAATCAATTTCATGTTTATTTCTCTTGAGGTTTACTGTTTTGTTTGTCTAATAAATCCACTCCTACAACCTCTTACATGCACTCACAGGAGAGGATTAACGCTGGAAAGTGGGACTTCATGAGATTATAAAAGAGAAGAAGATGGTCATAAGATCAGGACAAATAACACTGTCAGTGTTTGTGACAGAGACAAACCTTAACTCAAGTTGGATTTATGAAGGTTAAAGACAACAATTTAATCAATACAGTCTCATCCCAAATCGTCACATATCTCCACTTTGTCAGTGAACTTTCACATCTACATATTAGCTAGGTATCCTCGTGCGTCTGCTGTTGACATTCTGGGGCACTGCAACCGATGCTGGGAAGTCAATAAAAGCACGTGATTAGGTTTATAAAAAAATGGTTTTGCTCTACATTTCAACACATTCTCACTCCAACCTCATCACATATGGACATTTGGTCATGGACTTTCCACATCCACGTGCAAGGCACCCTGGTTGCATTGGTTTTGAAGTTCTCAGATGCCGTGTCAAGTTCTGCCTGTTTCATACATTGTCTTCTTTCAAAATGTGTTTTCACAGGAAATGTACAGTTTACAAACAGTCTCTTACTACATTAGTACAACACCATATTTTTTTTTTCTTCAACAACAAATGCACATGGTTACATTTTGCCAACATACACATATAGTTGGGTTAAGGAAAGAGAACAGGGTTGGCTTTACTATCTTGTCGGACCCATGTGCCACCCCTCCCGCCGACCCTACTCAGACTTTTGCTGCCTTAAAGGGATGGTGCACCCAAAAATGAAAATTCAGCCATTATCTACTCACCCATATGCCGAGGGAGGCTCAGGTGAAGTTTTAGAGTCCTCACATCCCTTGTGGAGATCCCAGGGGAGAGTGGGTAGCAACACAACTCCATCTAATGGAGTGAGTAGATAATGGCTGAATTTTCATTTTTGGGTGCACTATCCCTTTAACTTTGTTCTTATCCCACCACATATTCCCCTGATGCCACAGGGTGCCGTTACACTATAATAGCAACCGACTGTGTATCATGCTGATGTAAAAGGACAGCTTTTTCCGTTGGCGTCTGACGCAGGAAGTCACTGACCAAGGGCCGGATTTCACAGACTTCAAAGTGTGACTGGGTTGTACATTCATATGGGAACACTGGACTACTGGATGAAAGTCCAGGGTGTGTTGAACCCATTCATCATCCCTCCCATCTGCCCTATAGGGACTTTCCATCTCCTAATATTCCATCTTTACTGGCAGTGTTTGCCATCAGTGAAAGGTCCCGTCCGCATGTGTTAAAAACTGACGCCACCTGGCAGCGCATCATACCATTGTGAAAGATGGCTTTTGGCAACTGCAGTATTTGATGTCTTCAGAATAAGAATGGGCTGAATTAACACAGTCATAAGAAAAATGTATTCACAAAAGTATGGACAAACAAATAAGTTGCACTTTGCACTGGTGTAAGACCAAAATTAGGTTAGCATAGCTGCTGTTGATTTAGTAAACATACACATGAGTCCACAAGAATAAAAGTGCAAACAGTAAAATAAACAAAAACCTGACAGTGTATGCAAGGCAGAGATACTGCTCACCTTGGCTTGGATTGGAATTTAAATAATAAATCATGCAGTGGTTACATAAATAATAGTTTGCCACTCAAGGAAGTTTTATTTCCTTTAAAGCTAAAAAGCCTTTCAGCTCTGGAAACTGCTGGCATAAAGAATGAAAAGCCAGATATTTGCGGGGAATTGGTAAAAAAATCCAACAAGACTTGTTAAAATGAACTTTTCCTGCAAAGAAATTGCTGATAAATTCCACCCTTTTGTTCAGCGAAGAAGTTTAACAGAAATCCTACACTTTAAATATGACAAGCATGGAGAGAGAGTTCTCAACGGCTGCGAAGAGACAAAAAATACCACAGTTTGTCCTTCATTAGCATGGCATGTAGAGAGCTGGAGGCAGGTGGTGAATTACCAGTTTAGATGCACTAATGCTGCATTTTTGTCAAATTGGATTTACTGTGAGTAAACCTGCTGGTGGTAATTACAAGGTTTATGTTTTATATTTGAGAATTGTTTGAGGGGTAAAACTTTTCTGGGTCACAGATGCAACTCAACACAAGCATCAGACAGTAAAGAAAGTTTACCAATGCAACAATCCAGGATGATAATTGAGATAAGCCTAAGTGGGTTATACGAGTGTTTTGAAAGCATAATGATTATTTCAATGTGAAGCAGACATATTGAAGTGTAGTCATTGAAATGATATTAAATAAGTGTTAATATGTGACCAAGACATCTAAAAAATATTTGTTTTTTAATTTAATTGAACACGTTGTGGAAAGTTCTCCGTTATCCAGGTCATGGAAATCCTAAGTGCTGTATTGTAGGTAACTGGACTTGCTTTAGTTTCACCTCTCATCCAAGAGGCCTCTTCAGTTCTAATGGACCAGTGCGGAGTCGCAGGCTTTCAACCCTGAGTGGGTGAAGTTTGCAGTTCAGTGCAGCCAGCTCCTCAGGTCAAGACTCAGCCAAGGAGAAGGGACACTCCTTCGAGGACAGCAATGTACACATCTTGGCCAGAGAAGATGGTTTGAAAGAGGCTTGGAAGAAGCCATCTACGTCAAACTGGAACTATCGTAAACAGAGGAGGGGCCTTTGACACCACTTATCACCCACCTACAATGCAGTTTTGAGATCCCTCCCTAGAAGACTTAACACCCATTCAACTGGACCAATCTAAAGCTTAGTTCACAGTACATTATTTTCACCACGATTTTGATGTCACAGAGGATCTTGAGAGCCACCTTGGGTCAGAGGTGAGTCGGCAGATAGTCAAGACGAGTCCTCATGTGTGAACAAGCCTACGAGCAAGTCGCCCCCTTGTCTGTGACTGGGACTGGATATCTGGCATGCTAGAAAACTGGAGAAGTCTGACACGACTGACAAAGAGCATCAGCCAATGAGAGGCGGGATACGTCCCACGTCAGCACGCAGGGGGACGTAAGAAATGTGAGGAGGACAAGCCGCAGGGTTGCCAGGTCTGCATATTAGCCGTGACTTTGGGCTTGTTTTTTTTTTTGTAAAGTCGCTTACAAATATTGGTCGTCATGGGTTGCATTTTGTTGGGCTTATTTCTAGAGTGGAGTTGCTTATTTGGGCTTGCTCTCTAAACGTTGCCTTTCTCTATATATATCCGTCGCTTATTTTGGGCTTGTTTCCATAGCCCTGGTTGCTTGTTTCTCTCCCAAGATTTGGCAACACTGACAAGCCAGCAAGCAACAACAACAATGGATCACGGGGAGCGTGTTGTGTTTGGACCCAGGCCCTGGAGGCAGATCTGATTCAACACTGGGAAGAATATCCCTTTATAAAGGCATATGCCCTAATATGCCTTTAAGATGTGTCGTCTCCGAGTTAAAAAAAAAACGTTGTTTGGTGACGTCACCACGTTATCTGGGGCTCTGTCGACGAGGGCTCGGTGGAGAAATCTTTTGGTGTGCAAACACAGGTCGTAACGCAGTTGGCAACACTCCCGCTGACAGAAACACACGTCGCCAGGTATGAACACTGAAAAGATTACAATAGTCTCCACGACACAAAATCGGGGTGAAAATCATGTAATGTGAACTAGGCTTAACCCTCGTGACATGTGACATGTGACCCTAATAACTCTGTAAGGGCTCACACCCACACAAGATTTAAAGCCTGCAACTTCGCACCAGTCCATTAGAACCAAGTCAAGTGGCCTACAATATAGCACTATAGTCGGAAAAAATACTTTTTTTTTCATATTTGCTGAAACTGTCACTATATTCACACAGCACCAAATGAGACAGATAATCTGAAAAAATTAATATCCCCATGCCTACTGTGTTGCCTTGCTGCATTTCTAATGGCCTTACTGAATGTGACAGCTTGACCGCAGTTCACGGAACGACTGACATGATTGACAGCTGCGTCAGAGACGTGTTTTTTTCCAGACTGTCTCATGTACTTCTTTCAGGATAAAGTGACAGGTTCAGCAAAAATGACACAAAGTTATTTTTATAAAAGTTACCAACTGTATCTTTAAGCCCTGTTGGACGGTATTTACATAACAGGGGGACTTTGAAATATTCACTGGATCCTTTTTCTAATCCTGTTACAAGGTGTGGTCTCTAACAGACATGGACATTCCACAGGACAAAGCCTCCCCATGGGTACGAGGTAGAATTGAAAGTGAGGCAAAGATACTGTGTGAGGTAAATTTGAATCATAAATCATACTCCCTCTCAGAGTTACAACTCAAGTCTAAACACGCAGACATGAAAAACACACTGCTATCGTTCAGTGGGATTTACATTTCCCAAAGATATCATTATCTCTGATGTGCATTGTGAATAAATGTCCACGAAGTCATTCAAATCTCCTTGCTAATCAAAGGAAATAGATGCTTTAGAACTTGCCTGAAAATCACTCTGTTTTCCTCAGTATGAAAGTGATGCTGATAGTTGCCTGTAAATCAATGGATGCAGCGTAAACAGGAACTCCTAACGGCTCATTCTGTAGACTTTCACTGCTGGCAGTTTGCCAAAATGTCGACAAATATAGGCTAAACACACCAATAGTGTAAGTGGCTTTACAACAGACCAGCAAATGAGCTTTTATGGGATTTTTTGCTCCTTTTTTGAGTCAAATTTCACACTAGAATGATTTAAAAAAGACAAACAGCTCGACTCCTCCCGTGTGAAAATACAAGGACATCACTCTGTTATTGTGTTACAGTAACTTTCTCCAAACTAATGTATTTTAAGAAAGTGTCTGATGTCTGCTGGAGCAGACACAGATCAGCAGAAACAATCAAAATGCAGTTCACTGATTTTAAATGTGAACACAGTTCATTTGTTCATTTTATGACTTAAACAAAACTTTTATTTTGAAATGTAAACCACTGCATGGACTCATTTTCCCAAAATCCTCCACTCTGAAGTTGTCGAATACTGGTTCGTGGGCAGTGACTTCCGGCGTCAGACACGGATGAAAAAGGCGTCCCTTAACGTCGGCATGATATGCAGCCGGTTGCCATTATTGTGTCATGCCACCCGGCAGCATCAGGGGGAAGACAATGCAGAGAGACAACAATGAAGGTTAAGGGGGCGGAAAGTCCTAGTGGGGCAGTTGGGATGGGGTGGTGGATGGGTCCAACGATCACTGACTTTCATCTAGGAGGCCGGAGCTCACTTCCCGTAAGATTGCAAAGCCAAACCCTGTTCTTTTTCCTAAACCTAACCACGTGATTTTGTTGCCTAAACCCAACCACGTTTATGTGTTGGCTAAACGTAACTACTTGTGTTTGCTGTTAGAGGAAAAAAGATGTAAATTCACAGTGTTTTACCAACATAGTGTGTTTATTTTGAAAGAGACTCTATGCAAACTGTACATTTCCTGTGAAAACTGAAGTGTATTTTGAAACCAGACAATGCATATAACAGGCTGAAGTTGAAACAGCGTCCCAGAATATCAACAACCAACGCACCCAGGGTTCCTTGGTCGTCATATCTCGACGTACAAAGTCCATGACCAAATGTTGAAACGTGACACATTCGTAGTGAGAATGCGTTGGAGCAGACGTACCAGACTTTTTCATGGCAGTGATGCGAGAGCATGTCTGAATATTCCTGGTTAGGTAAGTATGCACCGTCAACTCTTACAGCAATAACACGCAGTCTGTCCGCTAAATTTAACAGAATAATAGGAGCTCCTCTGACCATCATAACCGGAACACAGCATAGTGAAGACTGCATCAAACCAACTATTCCCAGCCTGTCTCATGCACAACAGACAGAACTAACACAGCAGGACGGCAAGGCAACTCTTCCCTCTCTTTTCATAGACTGGTAACGTATGGGGCATAGCGCAGCATAACTACACACGGCTAAGCACATGACTAATCAACTTTTGTTGATGTGCTTGTATTTAAATTGGTTTAATGTTAATTATGAGTTGATTGCTGTGATCGCTTTGTTGTCAGGCTAAGTGGTGTTTACTTATGCTTCTCATAGATGCAGGATGTTGCATACAAACTATTTCTAACCAGGCGCCATTATCCTGCACAGATCACCTACATATACAGTACAGGCCAAAAGTTTGGACACACCTTCTCATTCAATGCGTTTTCTTTATTTTCATGACTATTTACATTGTAGATTCTCACTGAAGGCATCAAAACTATGAATGAACACATGTGGAGTTATGTACTTAACAAAAAAAAAGGTGAAATAACTGAGAACATGTTTTATATTCTAGTTTCTTCAAAATAGCCACCCTTTGCTCTGATTACTGCTTTGCACACTCTTGGCATTCTCTGGACGAGCTTCAAGAGGTAGTCACCTGAAATGGTTTCCACTTCACAGGTGTGCCTTATCAGGGTTAATTAGTGGAATTTCTTGCTTTATCAATGGGGTTGGGACCATCAGTTGTGTTGTGCAGAAGTCAGGTTAATACACAGCCGACAGCCCTATTGGACAACTGTTAAAATTCATATTATGGCAAGAACCAATCAGCTAACTAAAGAAAAACGAGTGGCCATCATTACTTTAAGAAATGAAGGTCAGTCAGTCCGGAAAATTGCAAAAACTTTAAATGTGTCCCCAAGTGGAGTCGCAAAAACCATCAAGCGCTACAACGAAACTGGCACACGAGGACCGACCCAGGAAAGGAAGACCAAGAGTCACCTCTGCTTCTGAGGATAAGTTCATCTGAGTCACCAGCCTCAGAAATCACAAGTTAACAGCAGCTCAGATCAGAGACCAGATGAATGCCACACAGAGTTCTAGCAGCAGACCCATCTCTACAACAACTGTTAAGAGGAGACTGCGCGAATCAGGCCTTCATGGTCAAATAGCTGCTAGGAAACCACTGCTAAGGAGAGGCAACAAGCAGAAGAGATTTGTTTGGGCCAAGAAACACAAGGAATGGACATTAGACCAGTGGAAATCTGTGCTTTGGTCTGATGAGTCCAAATTTGAGATCTTTGGTTCCAACCGCCGTGTCTTTGTGAGACGCAGAAAAGGTGAACGGATGGATTCCACATGCCTGGTTCCCACTGTGAAGCATGGAGGAGGAGGTGTGATGGTGTGGGGGTGTTTTGCTGGTGACACTGTTGGGGATTTATTCAAAATTGAAGACACACTGAACCAGCATGGCTACCACAGCATCCTGCAGCGACATGCCATCCCATCCGGTTTGCGTTTAGTTGGACGATCATTTATTTTTCAACAGGACAATGACCCCAAACACACCTCCAGGCTGTGTAAGGGCTATTTGACCAAGAAGGAGAGTGATGGAGTGCTGCGGCAGATGACCTGGCCTCCACAGTCAACGGACCTGAACCCAATCGAGATGGTTTGGGGTGAGCTGGACCGCAGAGTGAAGGCAAAGGGGCCAACAAGTGCTAAACACCTCTGGGAACTCCTTCAAGACTGTTGGAAAACCATTTCAGGTGACTACCTCTTGAAGCTCATCCAGAGAATGCCACGAGTGTGCAAAGCAGTAATCAGAGCAAAGGGTGGCTATTTTGAAGAAACTAGAATATAAAACATGTTTTCAGTTATTTCACCTTTTTTTGTTAAGTACATAACTCCACATGTGTTCATTCATAGTTTTGATGCCTTCAGTGAGAATCTACAATGTAAATAGTCATGAAAATAAAGAAAACGCATTGAATGAGAAGGTGTGTCCAAACTTTTGGCCTGTACTGTAGTTATATTTGACCTTAAACATGGTTACACACACACACACACACACACTAACATGCTTGGTGTAGCATTTACACATGTCACTGCACAACAAAGACACACACCTCTCTCTCCCAGCATTTCACATGTTTTCTATCTTGTTTTACTGTAAAACATATTGGCCTCTACTTTCCCAGCGCAGCGCAGGGTGGCGAACCCCGCGCAGAGCTAGTTTCGAACAGTGCAACCCGAGGCGCGCGCTCAGTTTGGTAGTTTGGCAGACCTAGGTGCACTGAGATAGGTGTGGCGGTGCAGCAGGGGGAGGTGTCGACAGATCCAGCTTGGCGCAGTGACAGTTTCGTGCTTGCCAGCCGAAACCAGGTCTACTGTCAGTGCAGACGGGGCGTAGCCGGTGTAGTGGCAGTTTGGCTGACCGGCGGACAGTGCGCACACGTCACCAAAACCTCACAGGCAGGTTTTTCCAGAATATCAGGCACATTAACAATGCAATAAATACCCAAAAAACTATTCAATGCAACTATCTGCAATCAGCACATAAATGTATCTCTATATCGACTGTCCCGTCACATCTGATGTCAGATCAAAGGGGATTGGCACCGTTTGGCACGTTTGGCACGCGTAATGGAAACCCAACCTGATTTGATTAGCACAGCTGCAAACTATGAGTTCACATCCCTCTCAGCCAACCACAAACAGCCACAGCATCAGATAGGGAGTATATATTCAGCATCTGTCATCTTAGAAAAGTCAAAAGAAAAGAAACAGAGTGAGACTGTGAGAGAGAAAGAGAGAGCGCGCCCACGAGAGAAACGCAACATTGATTTACAATTGTGGTGACCTCCTTCCAGGCTACCTTTGCATCATCAGCCCGTGGAGGTCTGCTCGCAGTTCCGTTTATTTGGACACTGCAAGCTTGGACCTCCCGGACCAAAACATCAGTTTCCTCCTGGGAGAAGTTTGGCCGTCTGACGCTGCTGCTCTCTTCTGCCATGGCGAATTGAGTAAACTCTCATTACGCCTTCGCGCGGCGCATTTAAGGGCGAGGAGAGGGGCTCATTTGATTGGTGTGATGTGAGTAAAACCCACTCCACGCCTTCTCTCCTCCCTCTTTCCGACTTGTGCAGGTAGGAGGGATGGAGGTGGGAAAGAGGAGTAGCTGCGCCAGCGCGCATGGTGTGCCAAACTTGCAAAATCCGCCTGGCCACACCCAGCTGGCGAAGCGCAAGTGCGCTGCGCCTCTGCCTTGCCCGGTCTGCGAAATTAGAGGCCATAGTGTTCACCTTTGAATGACATGTGCTATACAAATAAAATTGACTTGACCTGACTACATTAATTAAGTGGCTATCATATTCCTCTTTACAAAGGCTGGATTTAATGGAAATTAAATCATATCATTTCATATCATTATTTTTTTTGATGATAACTAATTATTTCTAATAGCCATTTAATACTTTTCAAATTGTTGCACATACAACCTACACAAATGCTTTCAACTTGCAGAAATGAGAATTCCTCCCATCCTTTGACATCCTCTGATATGATGTGAACATGGCATAAGCACACAGAAGATACACTACACCATTACCCACAGGCAGTGTTGTGACTAAGCAGCATGTATTTCCATACAGATTGCATTTGTTTCCGCTCAGCTGCCACGGAGTAATGAGCAGCTCCGGTATGTAGAAGATAACAGGATGGAGCTCATTTCCACGAACCTGAACACAGTCTTGAGCAATCTCACATCATGTCTCTCTAATACAAGACTCATTTGACCACCTAAAGAAGCGATTCGCCTTGTGTTCATGAGCAGCTGGCATCGCATGTGTGTGGGATTCAAGCTGTGGGAGACCTTAAAAAGCAGACTTCTGATTCATTGTTGTGCCCATAGTAAGTGTGACTGTTGTCATGTTTAGACAATCTGACAATCTTGCAATGTCTGTTATTTTATTCCCGTGAAATCAGTGCATTATAATAGAGTGGTGCGGGAATCAGTCCTAAAAATGCCTGGTAGTTTGCAAAAGCTTAAGAGACTTTCACGTTTTGTTCTACAATATAAAATACTTCAGTAAATATCCCACTTGTGAATTATAAAACTCTTATGAGGCGGTTACTAATAAGTGGCTGAATGAGACAAGAGAAAATCATCAGACCAAACACGACTTTACAGCCTTGTCATGGCGGCGAAGTCATACAATCGTGATGATGTACTTTATTTCTAGCCTAACATTAGCTTTTCTCTCCTGGTGATTGAATTTATGCTCCAAATGTCATTAAAGTGGTGTTTATTGGTAAAGATGATCTTGCTGAACAAAACCAACCCGGTCTCACTCCAAAGTCATCAAAATCCAGTGCTTGGTCAGTGACCTCTGGCGTCAGACACCGATTAAAACCTTATAATTTGCAGGGTCAGATTTCCTTGAATTTGTTGAGAATTAAATATTTCTGAGTCAGTAAGCATTCAAATCCTCTACAGTCTGTTGAGGGGCATCCTTCATCGTTGTTAATCCTGATCATGCTCAACCTGTGTTTATATCATAAACTGTAAAAATAATGGACGTAGCTACCGTGACGACACCCATTGGTTTAATTTCAGTATTTCAGCTTTTGCCATCTTGGTTTTTTGGAGCCAGAAGTGACCATACTTGGGTGAGAGGCAGGTGCTGTGGAGGACTGAGGGGCGGATCTGACTGAAAATCCAGGACATTATTGGCAAATAGCCTGGCTAACAGTCATACACAAGTCATTAAGTCAACCACTGGTAGGGTTGAAAATTTAGGAAATTCTCCTGTGGGTTGTATGCAGAGGTAGGGCTGGGCAAAATGGGTAAAATCAAATATCAAGATTTTTTTTTTATCAAATACTCTATTGATATTGTGTTAATATCAATACAGTATAGACATATTGCCCAGCCCTACCACTATGGCCTCATTTACACCGCAAGCGATGCATTCGTGTAGCACTCATGAATGGTTGCTGTTTACTCGCATTTTCATTTCAGCGATCATGTTAATTTTTTGCACAAGTCGTGAGCAAATGGTTGTGGTATTCAACAAAAAACACGAGTTTGCGTGCGTTGTGACCTCTCTCTGCCACCGTAGACATCTCCCCCTTCACCAAGCGAGACCTGACAGGCACATGTTTCATGTACTTACCCATTTGTAGTGCTAAATACTGTATTAATTCTCCATGCGCTGGAATAATCACTGGCGCATGAACCTGTTCACCCTGGGCTTTGGGTCCAAACTCACTTCTTCTTCTTTGGGGTTTAATGGAGATTTGCAAACATGGTGCACTACCGCCACCAACTGTTCGGGTGTGGTTTGTATTTTGACCGGACAGCAGTGTTTTGGTTTCGCACGGGACATAATAACCACTCTCCTGGATGAAAGTCTTGTGGTTGTTTGATCCATCCACCTCCCTAGAACTTCCCGACTTGAGTGGCCTTTGTAGCCCTTTGTACTATGTCGCCTGACTTCCTCTTTTGCTCCTGTAACAACTACTACAGCCACTAGAGGTCGCTGCCCTAAAAAAGTCTATCTATGTATCTATGTATCTATCTATCTATCTATCTATGTATCTATTAAAGCAGAAAAGTCTGAGGACTCCTCAAACTTAAGACAGACTAGTGAAGAAACAGATCTGAAGAATATTAAAACAATTTCTGGAATAGTCTGTGCTGCTCTGCCTTTCATGGATGACTCACATTTAATATCTAATTCTGCCACTTGCTTTTTCTCCTTGGGCATCTCCACTAATCTACCCTCTCCACACTGCTACTCCAATTTAGTTTACACCATTGCAGTGATAAGGATAACTAAGTCTCATTCTCCCTATCCGGGTTTTTAAAAGGCACATCAGTCCTTGACCTGTAAAAAAAAAAACTGGATAAGTGATCCATAATAAGAACTGATCTTTGTTGTGATGGTTCATTTCCCTACCTCTCTTCCACACATTAATTCTAATTATGGCCAAGCTGTTTCACCTTCCCCTCTATAAGGATTTTCTGTGTCAGATTTTCTGTCAGAGCTGCCTCCCCATGATAAAACAGGGACACGAGCCAACATTCCTCACTGCCAGAGAGGCAGCAGATTTATCAGATGACACATGCAGAGCCAAACATCTGCAAACACACTGCCAAGTTAGCACTAACACATACTTGTCGACACATTAGCTTAGCTAGATCGCAACATTTAGAGTTTTAATGCTATGACACAGTATATGGCATCAGTCTATACAATGAATGTCCCATGCTCATCAGTATCAATGTGCAGAATTTTGCACTGGTATGAATCTATTTACCAAGCCATCCTCAGACTGCTGCCCACTTTTTTTAGCCACTTACATGTCATGTAAATACCCCCAGGGCCTCGCCACTCTCTCCATCATCTCAATCCATACAGAATATGGTAAAAAGGGCTTCTCCTACTCTGTCCCCTCAACGTGGAACATGCTACATCAGGAACTGAAACTGTCCAGCATGATTCCTCCAGGGGATTTTAAACTACTTTTTGGAAATCTAGAGAGAGCATCTGTGTGGATTTGTTCTTGTGGGTAGTTTTTAAACTTTAAACTACAACTACTTCGTCTCTTATCCCTGATTTGCGTCCTACTTTTGTATTTGTATGAATGTTCTGTTTGTCCATTTGTGTGGCATTGCTGTTGTGTCTTAATCGAGTCTCTTGAGAAAAAGACCCTGCATTTCAATGAGATTACCTGTTTCAATAAAAGTGAAATAAAATTCAAACCAGTTAAATGCACCCAGTAGGGTGCAGATCTACACCAGGCAACAGCCCGAGCTGATCGCAGCCATTAAACAATTCTTGTAATTCCAGCAGACGTGCTTCAGGGGATTTCAGAAGTGTGGCAGACACTAATAAACATGCACGCCTGGCTTTCGACAGCACTGCAGCGCATTACAGATTGATTTCTTTTGCTAGCAGGCACCGAATGTCATATATAGATAGCCTACAATGTGTTTCTGAGGATACATGTATTTTTAATAACTGAAACAGAGTCACAAATCTTTGATCTATGTCATTTATAGCTGGACTTTTAACAATATTAACTTTGTTTTTAGGCTACAGCACAACAAAGCAGAAATTAACAACCATAAACACAGGTCCTTTGGCACACAGTCATAAATGTGCAAACAAATAATAGGCTGATTGGTCCAGTAGTTAGCTGCAGACAGACGCATGATCCCCTCCAGGCTTACGTCTGGCAGAGATAATAGATATGCTTTTGTATCTATTCCTGTAAAAATGAGCAGAAATGGATAAATCAAGGGAAGATGGCCGATAGATAATTCTTTAAAACTCCCATGTTTGGATGCAGCTGGTTTCAGTACACAATGGGTCTTGAACTTCGAAAGCCAGGTTGGCTTTAGCACCTTGCCAAGCTTTGACTGAAGGCATTATGAGGGGGGTTATACATGTATGAGGCCGGACAGTTAATTTAGTATGTCTGGACAGCATGTTAATTCTCTTATGTTTGTCCCAATAAAAAAAAAAAACATTTTTCTGCATCTGGAGCAATCAGACCTTTTACTTGAACACCAAGAGAGGACTTTCTTAATAGCTCTATTTTATTTTTGTTTTTATGAGCCAGATGTTGTTTGGATATGTGGAATAACCGCTTGATGACATTTGTTTTGTACCAATGTCAAGTATCACCATAAACAATGTGATTTTCAGATATTTTTGTGAAAAGAATATCATAAAATGAACAAACTGAAACAAGAAAGATCTCTCTTCCAGCTGACCAGCCAAACATACGTCCTTGTGCCCTTCCTTTATTTGGTCAGTTGCAATTGTTAATGGTGCATCTCAAAGGTGTACTCACATGTGCAAATCTCATTGGATGAGGGATGTATGGGATGGGAGGAAGTGGTGGGGAGGATGCAGGGTTTAGGTGTGGATGGATGGATCATTTTGGTGGAGTCGGCTGATGGCTGCAAGACCGGGCGGAACCAGGCAGGGTTGAGACTCTGGGTGGGGGAACCGTCTCTCGCAGGTTTCCGGTGTATTGGGTCCCCGGTTCTTGTATTCAGACAAGGAGAGAAGTAGAAAATAGGGGGTCGGGGAGGGAGGGATGTGGAAACAAAAAAATTTCTCGTGCACACACCACTCACTTTTATCCAAACAGTATACAAGTTAAGGACAAATTTGATTTTTCCCAGGATAATATCCTATATACACTACACAGTATGTTTTACTGTGAGTATGAAACATTCTGTGCTATTCATTTAACTCTTACAAAAGCTTCCCCCCTCTCCTTTTCCACGGCCAAATTTGAGACCATATCACAATGTGGCAGCTAAGTAAATTGAGTTTTTCCAATGGGAGTGCTTGTTTTCCATGCAGGTTGAACTTTGACCCAAACACCCCCCAGTAGGTGAAATTGAATTGTTACTCTCTGTTTTTCTCAGCGCACAGTCTCCTGCCTGCATGTTATAATTTGCAAAAGCTTTCACTCACCTTCCACAGAGGTCAGAAAGTCATTTTCTTTTCTAAGGAATCTGTTTCCTAGATTACTATTTTTGTGCTAACAGACAATCCCTGTCTCCACTCCACACATGAAATGTGTCTGTTTTACTCACCATATTTTACACCACACGGAATTCAACCTTGGACCATACTCTCTCTGTAAAACCATACCCAAGGTACCGGCATAGCAGTGATATTACCTGCATTCATTAACTGACCTTCCAAAGTCACACTAAATTGAGGGACTTGTATTTAATTCATGTGCAAATTCTCAACTGTAGATCTTGAATGATATTTCAAGGCAATAATTTAAATCCCTCCACTGTGTGTTTAATGTTCACAAAGTTGATTTTGACTTTTGACAGGACAAGTTCACGCATCAAAACGTCTACATCTGCATAAACTGCTCTTGACTTCCTCATGTATAATTACACCTAAGAAGAATTAATAGCACTCAGGAAATTGGATTGACATTTCTATATTCATTCTTTCCTGCTGCAGTGCATCATTAAAAGTCTTACATACTAATTTGTGACTGCTGATGACTTCATTTGCTAATTTTGTGATTTTTGGGTTGGTACCCATTATACTCTGAAGACATTTGAGCTGAGCACGCCAGTTCTTTTGTTTGAGTAATTTCTATAGTCACTTCTTCTGTTTCAGGAACCTTTATGCTGCATTTGTTAAACCTTTATGCTGACAGGATTAGTCATCAGTGCAGTTCTTTTGGCTTAAATCAGGAGATACGTTGCACACAAATCCACAACTGGGAAATGACACAGCAGCCTCGTTATTTACTTCAGGATTTAGTCATCAGTCACTTGATATGGTACCTTTGGAACCAAGAGTAACCATGCAGAGGGTCCACGGTTTGAATCCTGCTGGGGTCAGCGTCAGCAAAGGTAAGGTTAAGGCACAAAAACCACTTGGTTATGCCTAGGATAAGGTCATGTTTTGGCTTTAAACACACATTTTGTGGCACAGAAGCTTTTGGGAAAGCAGGGATAGGTCAGTCAAAAACACCCAGGGTCAGTGCCACAAACTCTGCTGAGAACCGAGGCAATCTGTCGAAAAACACCTTGATTCAGTGTCGCAAACACAACTGGGAGACACCCAGGTTTGGAAAAAATCACCCAGAGTCCGTGTCACAAATACTGCTGGGAAACACTGTGATGTGCTGCTTAAATTATCCAGGTTTGGTTAAAACAAAAAACAAAACAACACCAAGGTCTGGTGTCATAACAGCTGCTGGGAAATGTTGCGATGTGTAGCTAAAAAACACCCGGGCACAGTGCAACAAACAGTGGTGGAAACATTGCAAAAGGTCGCTGTACTGTCCACTGTGGTCTGCATCCTGGCAGGCGTCTCACCCTGGTGACACGCCATCCACCACCCGCCCAATGACAAAGTAAGGTTATATATTTCGTCACTTTAGACACGTTGATATGATATAAATGAACCGTGCAAATGTGACACATTTGTGGTTTGCAGAGTGTACAAATCAACATTTTCTTCTGGCAACTGGACTGACTACAGCGCAGCCAAACAAATCGAGGGCTGCAGGGTTCATTGCATCAAATCATTTTGTTCAGAAAAGACTAAAGAACTCAGGTCATCCAGCACAGTAATGCTGGGCTTATGATCACAGCTTGTTGTCAGTGTTGTGTGAAATGCTTTTATAAGAAAGCTTTTATTCTCTGCATCACTTCCACTACAGGCATGCTTCATTTCCTGTGAATCTTTTGTGCATGGCTACACAATTTGAAACCAATTTGATAGTAACAAAGACAACAACATAGAGAGTCAATTACAGTATGCAAATACATCGAATGGCTATTGCAGGAAAAATGTCAGCCGTAAAGGGAATCAGAGAGTTTGATATAAAGAAAATCTTAAGGATTCTAACTTGAAATACACATTATAATACTGATTTTAAAGTGAAATGATCCGAATTTGATATGTTATTTCTTTGTAAAATCTACAGACTTCAAAATGTCTGCTTTCACTTTGATCAGTGCTCAGTTCAAAGAACAGTTTCAATAAAGCACTACTTTCATTTCCCGTGATTCATCAGCTTCTCAAGGTGATGCAGCTTTTATTGTTAAAAGTATCAAATACTCAGCAGTGTGCATTTGCATAGCTGCCTGAAATGTTTTTCTAAAGTTATGAACTCATCAAGATTGATTAATTTTATTTGATTTTTGTAATCTGTTGTTTTAAGATACAAATAAAATGTTCATACAACTTAACATTAAACTGACACATTCACATTAAATAAGATCATGATGAAGATGTAATCAAACATGAAGGTCTCTACGGGTCTCTTTTATTATTGTGGGTACATTTTTGCATTAACCCTGTCTCTGTGTGAAAGGAAAATTATGTTGAAACAGGTACTATATATAATTGATGCTGACGTGAGTAGCTACTTGAAAAGTGATGATACGCCACCATTATCATAATTACCTTTGAATTCCACAGGGAAGCGAGGCTGGAGCAAAAAGAGTCAACTCACTTTTAATGCGGTGTCTCGTTGCTTCTTTTTTTTCTTCTTTTCTTATTAATTTCACAACACGGTGGAAAATAAATAGGTGTTCCTTTTAATATGTTCTGATAAAGAGGCTGTTTAAAGCAGGTACCCCAGGGATGCTACTTTCTCCAGTTCTCCAAATTCTCAAGATTAATTCAAGTCATGTTTCAGTGGTGCACCGGAAGAAACAAAACACCTGGAAACAACACTTAGAATAATCACTTCATTTAATGGAATGCATTGTTTATAAGTGGTGTTTATTTATCCAGAAATGGAAAAAAATCTACAACCATTTAAGGTAGCAGTTAGAAACCTGTTTTGGCAACACATTTATATTACAGCTGCTAACACTAATGCATCATTTATCTTTTATTTATTAATTGTAGAAAAAGATGTTTGTTGCTTTTCTCCTTCTGGCATCATCTTTTTAGGATTCACAACCATAGACTGTATAAAATAATGGTTGTAGCTACAGTGATGTCACCCACCAGTTTGTGGAGTCCTGTTTTGAAGCCTCGAGTGTGCCATGTTGGCCGTCTTGACCAAATTTGGACAAGAGGGTGGAGCTCTGGAAGAGCGGGGTTGGACAAGTAGACCAAGGAAATGCCCTGCAGGAAACCTGTCAGGAAAAGTGGCCCACTCTTAATTATGCGCAACTTTAAGCCTCAACAAATTGTAAATTGGTGAACTGTACAAAAGTCAGCCCCCATACAGTTGTCATGGAGGGAGAAATTAGCTATAGAGACTAAAACCGTTTTTTGTACCAGGCTGTTTATTTCTGCTGTAAAGTTAGGCATTTTACCATGGTGGTCTATGGGAACTCACTTCTGGAGCCAGCCTCAAGTGGCCATTAAAGGAACTGCAGGTTGTGGTACTTGATTGGCTTCATTTTCAGCCCTTTCAGCCCTAGAGGGTGCCACTTGCTGAGATTCTTAAGGTACTGTCTGTCCTCAAACTAGTTACTTAAAGGAGAAGTCCAGTATTTTGCAATTTGAGCCCCATTTCTGGGTTGTTTATGATGAAATAGAGTGGTTAAGACCAAAATAGCAACGATTGCCTGGCTTAACACTGCTGTCTATGGCCATGTGTGAACCTGTCCTAAAACCACCCTAAACATTTGTTTTCAAAGCCATGAAACTCACCGAGTGGTCAGTGGTGTTCGTTGATGTTCTGACATAAAAATCGTAGCAAACTGTGGTTTCCATCTGTATTTTCGCTCTTCATCTTGATGGTGGAACTATTTTTTCAGCTGCCTCACACCCGTGTGTAAACTTCTGCTTGATCGTTCATTTGACCCTGAAGCGTTATACACTCCAGCCCACTTGATGGCGATAATGCTCCTTTACGTGGGTGTCGCCACACAGCAGGAAATCATTGCAATGTAATGGGACACAGAGAAGAAGCAGAAGAAGAAGGTTGGCATCGTGTTCAAAGGCATCGTACTGCGAAGGTTGTTTACAAGCGAATAATCCATTGTGCAGTTGTTTAAACTTTATTACAAAACTTTTTTGTTCGTTCTTGTTCTTCCTCCAGGAGCGTACACAGCACTGTCGAGCCGGCACTTTCGCTGAGCTAAAGACTACAAAGACTACAACCTTATCGTAAACAACCCCCTTTCCATTTCCAGTGGCGGGTAACTACCTTCCTTTCTATAGAAAATCAATGGATTAGACAAAATGTCAAATAAATCATCATGGAAACCACAGTTTGCTATGATTTTTATGTCAGAACATCAACCTACTGACCGCTAAAAAATAGTTGGGATTATGGTATAAGGAACACACTGAATACTTATTTAGATTAATTGTATGAAGTGTATATTTTCAATACTATTTGGACATTTAGTATATAGTAGGTTTTGTGACATTACTTAATGTTTTAAAAACATTTGCTTGAAAGTATCACAGCCTGGATGAGACAGAAAGTTGTGTTGTACTGTGTGTTGATGGGGATTATTTTAATATGCGGCCATTAATTTGATCCTGTCTGTGTCAGGTGACTGACATGGAGTGTAACATTAAACCAACTTTAGTTAGCAAGGGTGTGGGTTTTGTTTCAACAATGTGGGTTGGAAAGGTAGCGCCCAACTTTGGGTGTCACGAACGTGGCCAGAAAGGCAGCAGCGTGTGGCTAAAAATACACCCAGCTCTGAGTGGCACACCCGCAGCAACTGATTTTGTTATCTGCTGGTCTTAAACACCACTCCTTTAGGTCAAAGTCCAGTGTTTTTGGACCCATCCACCACCCTGAGCAGACTGTCACACTCTCTGAACTACATCCGTTGGTCTGAGTATCTCAGAATTACGCCAATTGGTTTACACTGGAGTTGGTTGAAAGCCCAGTGCATCTCACATTGAAGCTAAATGTTGCTCCTGGCGATGTACCCTGCCCAAGCAATATATTTTGATGCTCTGGAAGTGAGAATAGGCTGGGATTTTCAGCAAGGGTGCCCCTCCTGTGGTTGTATTATAGCACTCTCTGCACAACCTACCCACTAATAGCCCTTCTGGACACCTGACCTTTGAAGTTACTGCAGTGGCTGTAGATGAGCGACAGTCTGCTATTGAGACTGCAGTGCCATAGGGTGTACAAGGCTGGCAGAGGCTAAATGAATTATTCATCTGAGCTTGTTATTCATTTATTGCAAATATTATTTTCTATGATTAATTCAGTATTAGAATTATTGTGTTGTTAAAGATTTTAAATGGCATTAAATTTAGTACACACAAAAACCTAGCTGGTATGGGAGAGCGAATGGAGCATTTCGACTATATGGCATCAGCCAAATCAGCAGAATAAGAGAAAATCCATATCAGGAAGCCTTTAGAGCTGGGAAGACACAGAAAAACAAATCCATCATGGCAACCAATGGTACCAGAGGCTGCAGTCAACCTGATCTGTATCAGGGTGCTGAGGTGAGGTAAAGGTTAACGGACAGTGACGCTCATTAGGCAGAGCAACATGAAAATGTGGTTTATGCACATTTTACTGAGCCTCCGACATAACTGTTATCATTTATCGAGTTTGATGTCACTGATTGAGATGTAAACTTGCATATCGGTCAGAGCTTATCAATTAATTAATGTAAGGATTCAAGTTAGATTAAGATAACCTGAATCTTCCAATTCTCGTGAAGACTCGTGAATGTGCACATGTAAATGTGCAAGCATCTGCGCACAAAAGTGCTTCAAAAGTATCTTATCTGTGAATTACTTCACTATACTTTTAACTGCTGGAGTGTATTTCCAATGTGCCCAAGAGTCTATTAGCACTCAGTTTCAATTACCAGCACTCTAATGGATGCTGACACTGAATCTACTCCACTTGCAAATCCAGGAAGCTCTCTTCTTGAGATGAGCAGGGACGGGTCGTCAGCTGCCGCAGCAGATGCTTTTGAGATTCAGTGTGACAGCTCCAAACCAGATGGCCTGCAGAGTCTGACCCACATCTCCGGAAGTGCGAGGAGATGGTTAGAGGCTTGAAGTCGTGACAGAACTTGCAAAGACCCATTCTGATTCAAAGCAAGCGGCACAGCACGCTCACCCACAGGACTGATTTTATTGCGTTTCCAATTACCTGCCTGGTACTGGAAGTGCAATTGGACATTTAGTCCTTGATTGAATGAGAGTATTGTCTTAACTTGTCCAATTGAGTTGGAAAAAGTTTTTCCAAAAGGTAGGTACACTCAGAGTACTTTACTCTATATAAAGGAAAAGGGTATAGAGAGCAAGCAAAGAGAAAACCTGTATATATTGTTTTTATTTTAGCAAATCAAAGTAGATCTTAATTTGATATCTGATATTTGGCTTGACACCAGTATGACCCCTCTCTCCACAATTTCGTTTGCTTATACAAAGACTCTAAGGCCACGAAACACTGGACATAAGAGTGTATCAAATGTTTCCAGACCATGCTGCGAATGTTTAATAAAAATAGAGATTTTTCAGTGACCTTAAAATACAAACCAGATGGTGTCAAAGCTGGGATGTAACTGCTAACAAACACACTCTTAATAAGAATACATTAATGTCACAGCAAAGTTTGTTTGGCATTTTGAATTCTAGTTTGTGCCAGTTTAATACCCTCAAGCAAACTGAAATAAGGGTAAATTGTTAGCGTGTGGTAGACGGCAATTATAAACAAAATCAATTTTTTCTCCAACTACTCACAGTTTGACACCAGCAGGGAGGGTGCAAAGAGAGACAAAACAAAAAAGAGAAATCGATTGATAATAATAGATTTTTATGTCTTCTTATGACTCATGTCAAAGATACATATCACTTGCTTCTGTCAGAATAAAAGAAATACAACATAGGCATCTATAAGAAATATAAAAATCTGGATGAAACATGTTGATAATGATTTGATCTACCATTTGATGATACAGTAAAAGTTCCCACTGTGATATAAATAAGTCTCTGCATCATTTTAAATACAGACTTCAGACTTTCCTGGTGAACCTAGCTTGCACCTCATTAACACATATTATCGTCTGTGCTTTCTCTTTTTGGCAGACAGTAATACTGTGAGTGATGCAGGCAGTGAAATCTAACAAGCGCTTAACCAATCAGTTCAGACAGATCACAGATAAACTGTGGATGATTTTTATCCAGCCAGCATAATGATTCTTTCTGAAAAACAATTTCTTGCCAGATGGAGAAGTGTCAAAATGGTTTGCAAAATAACTTCGCTTTTTATTCACAAAGCTGCTTTAAAATAGTATTTTCTGATTATGTTGTAGATTTTGAGAAAGAAATGCAGCGCCTAACAAATTTATTTAACTGCTAAGTTAAGTCCAACTGAGAAAATAGCCACATAATGACAAAAGTACAACCTTTGTCTCTTGACACAGTGGACAAAATCTATTAAAGTAATCAGCTAACTTTTTTTATATCTAATATCCCGAAATGCTTGTTTAATTAATGGTTACAGTGAAATATACTGTATACTTCTACTTTTAAACCCATTGCTAAAATATACAGTTTGACTGAAACTTGTAATTCAAACATGTCTTCACAAATGTGATGGCTTGACATTTCAAACAAGCGTAGTTGATGATCACTTCTGCGAGCTCAAATCTACACTCAGAGGGTGGTTCTACTGACTGTTAAGACTTCTGTCTTGTCACATGTCTGGAGCTGCGGGAAGCTGCCATGCCAACTGCGAATTCATATCAGACAGATGAGAACTGATCTGTGGCATCAACACCATCACGCAGTAGCATCCTCCATTTCACAAAGCTGGGCTTAACACCTGCACCTCTCACCCACACACTCACATGTTTGGAGGCTGTGGGGTTTGAAAGATGTTGGCATTTGCCAGGAAGTGGGGTCTGATGAAAGATCATCAAGCTGCATTATGGGAAGTGTGGGATCCTTGGTTTTGGGGTGTGACCATAGACTGTATGAAATAATGGACGTAGCTATCTTGACGTCATTCATTGGTTTGTGGACTTCCGTTTTGGAGCCTGGAGTTTGGTATTTTGGCCACTGCCATCTTGTTTTCTTGGGGCCAGAAGTGACCAAATTTGGACGAGAGAGCAGAGCTATGGGGAGGCAAGGTGTGGATGCAACCTATGGATTTTGGTGATGCCTCGCAAACAGCCAATAGAAGTGACCTTCCCTTAATTATGCATAACTTTAAGCCTTAATAACACTTAAATGGGGCATCCCCAGGCCAGACAGGATACGTATTCCCTCCAGCGTGTTCTGGGTCTGCCGTGGGGCTGACTACCAGTGGGTCACGCCCGTAGCACCTCTAACAGGAGGCGTACAGGAGGCATCCTGATCAGATGCCCGACCACCTCAACTGACCCCTTTTGACACGAAGGAGCAGCGGCTCTACTCCAAGCTCCTCCCCCTATCTCTAAGGCTGAGTCCAGCCACCCTTCAGAGAAAACTCATTTCAGCCACTTGTATCCGTAACCTCATTTTCTTGGTCACTACCCAGAGCTCATGACCACAGGTGAGGGTTGGGACGTAGATGGACCAGTAAATCAAAAGCTTTGCCCTGGGAGACTTATATAGAATTTTACCCCCAGTTGTCATGAATGTTGGAATTAGCTATGGAGACCAAAACCTTTTTTGTACCAGGTTGTAAACAAATTTATGTCTGCTGTAAAGTTGGGTACTGACTTGCTTCCAGAGATAGTCTCAAGTGGACAATGGAGGAATCGTTTTTGGCGCTTCGGCGTTGACCTCATTTTTCAGCCCTAGAGTTGCCGCTTGGGCGTGATCCATGGTAGATACTAAAAGTTAGGATATCTCAGCCTCTTCTGCTCCAATTTTGACAATTCATTTTTATAAAACTGTCTCTCATAAGCCCCCAGCCTTTATGAAATTGCAATACTTAACGCCTCTTAAGGTCTAAAACTTAAATCGGTCCCAAGAAAGATACTACTGCAAGAATTAACACACACACACTCCCTGCTTGTCATACACGTCTTCACATCTTTCAGATTCTTGCTAAGTGAAACAGGGCTCAACCTGTCACTGGCAATAGTAATATTTGTGAATGTGGATTTGAAGCTGTGATCTACTTTTAATAACACACGCTGAGCTGTAATGAAAGGCCCGACTGAGAGTGTAGCTTTTCACTTCAGTCAGGCCTTGTGAGCGTGGCCACAAAATGACTACAAAATGGCCAATTAAGGACATTTAATGCAAATGTGGAAAAACCCCGAAACACATCACTTCAGTTGGGCTTGTAGCATGTCAAGGAGTTGCTTCTGCCCCGTGAATTTCATTTATTTAAAAGGTAATTCTGAGAAATGACTTGGAGGCTGCACATGTTTCTATTCAGCCACAGATTGTTAAATTTATTCACAGGGCAGAATCAGACTGTCAAATATGCAATGTTTAGACAGTAATTTGCACAATGAGCACATTATAATTAACAGAAAACACCCTCAGAACCATTTCACCTGCATGTTCTGCTTATACAGAAACCATCTGGAGTGGTTTCTTCTCCCTTCTCTTGACACCAGAGCAGGGTCGTTGTTTTCTCATTACACCTGTTTGGATTCCATATTTATAGATTTTTACTGAATGAACTGCTGCCGCTGACTGTAGTCATGTGGACTGTCGAACATCTCTGGCACTGATTTGTTATTTTGAACTGCACTCTGCCTTTTACAAATCAACCCTCAACTCTGGGTCAACTCAATCACTATGACTGACAGAGCGTTAACTGCTACAAAATAATCAATACCCCTGCTAAATGAGGGAACCGGGTTGGTGTAGAATGTAAGAGGATCTCACGCACATTTTGCTGTTTACATTTCACAAAATGTCAGCATAACTCGTCTGTTTCTGTTTCTCCCTTTAATCATTTTGCTCTGAACGCTCCAGCAACGGGGTGCTGATGTTTATCTGGAATCTGGGATGTACGCCTCTTGTATTTCCTGGCTGTCAGTCAACCAATCAGCGGCTGAGATGTGCATGTATGCACTCCACACTGCAAGCATTTCTCGTCATTCCCCATCCCTCAGTGACGTGATGCGCTGTGCAATGCAAATACTGTACTTGAGGCAAATCATACTAAGATATTAGAGTGCCTCTTGTGAGTTTTACAGTCTTGTTCGTCATTCCTCATTTCCATATTCTAATTTCTTGGTGTTATGAGGGGTGGGGCAGGTGGACTCAAACGCAGGACATAGACATAGAGTGATGGAATGACAAAGGAAGGTTAATACTGGGTCCAGGTAATGAAGAACGATGAGGGGGAGAGTCTGGCTGGTGGAGGCAGAAGGTGAAGAGGGGAGCTGGTTGCTGGGGGAGCAAAGCAAGCAGGGGATGGCTGAGTTTGAGTGGGGCTGAGCAGCAAGAAGTAGTCCTGTGGCACAGAGACACAGGTTAGTTAGCTGATAGGAACTGATGAGCTACTGGATGGCAGGTGAGCAAGCAGAGGGAGGTGATGAGCTGATTGCAGGCAGGTGTGAGGAGCCGGGAGATGGGCCACACCCACGTCAACACACAGACACCAACAGGGAGGTGCTGGAAACACAGGGGAGAGGGAAACAAAAGAAACACTAGGAGATCTGCAGTGCACAGCCAAAACACTTTACTACATTCCTCTCACATTCAAACCATTCTAGCCTTTTGTTGTGGCACTATGCACAAAACATGACATAATTTCCTATCATTGTGGTACTCTGAGACACATAATAGGCTCGTTTGAGATCATCTACACCTCGCCAGGAAAGTGGATGAGATCAGACGGGAGCAGCAGGGGGCAGCGACAAAAAGAAGTGGTCAAGTTGGACAGTTTTCAGCAGCCTTCTGTCTGTGCGGGATGGCACACAAACAATCACATCCTGCTAGATCTGATTCCTATTTATTCAAATGTTATCAGACCCATGCATCTGTTTGTTCAGTCTCCAACTGGTATAATTATGAAAGAGTAGTCTATTAAAACACCATACAAGTGATCTGTAATTGCAATACATTCTCATCCCAATTACATATCACGGTTTCATCAGTGGCCTTTCACATCTATGTATTGCGTGCTAGGTGTACTCCTGCATCTGCTGTTGACCCTCCAGGAAGCTGCTACCAACACAGGCAAATGGTTTTGTTGAAGCAACAAAAGCACGTGGTTAGATTAAGAAATACACATCATGGTTTGGCTCTGTGTTCATACAGGAAGTGAACACCAGGCTCCCAGTGAAAATACAGGGTTTGGTGGACCCATCCAAACCCCCCGCCCAGACTAGAGGGACTTTCCAGCTCCTTATATCACATTCTTACTGGCATCGTTTTAACCTGATGCAGCCCATCCACGAATCATGCTGATGACAGGTGCCGTCCGGCAAACCAGCGGCACATCATAACACCACTGAGAGTAGGTGTTTCTGTGGTGATCTGGAGAATGCAAGGATGAGGCTGATCACAGAGTTCTTTCTTAATGCACGTTAAATTATGAGCTTGGATCAAGGAGGCTACCAGCAGAAGCTATGCAATGATTGTGAACAGAGAGAGGCGCAGCTTATATAGGATGGTGGCACATATACTAGTATCTCAAATGGTGCTCTGATACATTTAACTTGACCTTGGGCCGACTAAAATTAGTCTAACTTGTCCATTCATCAGTAAGCCTATGACGTCTGGTCAGTAGAGATGTAAAAATACATTCTGACAACCATGAAAGGTGACATTAGGGCGAGTTACAAACTTATGCATGACATCCGAGCAAGTTGCGATGAAGTCGGACACAAATCTAACCAACGTGCATTGTGCGTCGGTTGGTGGTGATCGATTCTGAGCAGGCCTGGCTCATCTCCAACAAGCTTATTGGTACCTCAGAGGAAGTCATGGCTTCTGTCCTGAAAGGAAAAACACAGATTAGTAATCCCTGATGCCATTCACCAGTCTGTTAAATTATATCTGTTGTTATTTATGAAGGCCAATAATTAACCACCTGAGATTAAGATTTAAATAAATACCAAATGGTGGGCTAATTGTTATGAGAATAATATAATGGGTTTCATGCAAATTCAGCTAATTCAGTGATGGAGTGAAGTGTCGGGGGATAAAAATGTATTTAAAAAAACAATGAGTTACTTATCAGTTAGTCAATGAGGAGTTGGTGTGTGTTTAAATCTTTGCACCAGTGAGGTGAAGCAAGCAGATCGTTCCTGCCATAAACCTTTTTAAGACTGGCTTGTGCGACTGCAAGAAATCTGTCTGGATGAAAACAATTTGAGGGTTTAAATTATGTTAACATGTTTTAATTTAAAAGTAAATCTTATTAATGTAATTAAGTCAAAGCCGTCTCCTCACTGCTGTAAGCCTGGCTCACACTACAGGATTCTCAGGCTGATTTGACCCAGATTCGGCCCTCCCGACAATCGGTGGAGAAATCGGGTCTTGGACCTTGGTTGGCCCCGATGTTCGGCCCAGATTATCTTCTAGTGTGAGCGGGTGAAAGATGAATCTTAAACTCCACAATCGGCTCACAGACTCGTCGAGGCCAACCCGATTATTATCAAACATGTTTGATTTTTATCGGGATGACGCCAGAAGTGGATGCCGAGGCCGGACAGAGCTAACGGTAGCCTCATGCTAACGTTACTGCTGATGGATATTAAAACTGACGGATGAATTTAATTTCTCACCTCCACTTTTCTTTGTAATACTGCCCAACCACTTTCTCATCCAGACACATTTCTTCCTCTTTCTTTTTTCGCTGCACAGAATGGCTACAGCCAGCAGCACCGCAACACTCCTCTCCATCATGTTTTTGTTTTTGTACTGTTGACTTCTGCTTCCTTGTGAAATGACGTACATTACGTGGCGCACCGCTCTCTCTGGTACGATAATCATGATGAAATCTTGTAGTGTGTGCTGGTCATTATTTTCAAATCTTGTAGTGAGTGCATGATGAAGATTTTTGATAAAATAATCTGTTAAGATTCTTGTTATGTGTGTGATACAACCTGATTTCAAAATCTTTTAAGATTTTTAAAATCCTGTAGTGTGAGCCAGGCTTTAGGAATTCAAGGAAAGGAAATATAATTCTGTATGGCAGCACAGATGGAGCTTGTTTTACTTGGGTCCCTGTCATTGGTTCGACAGCCCATTAGTCCGACTGTCCGCGGTGCTGAACGGCTCGCGGCGGGCGTATGGTGCGCTGCGACCGGCTTGAGGTGGAGCAGGCTCACGGCTTATGTGTTTGTCACTTTCTTTTTCATTTTAACCCACACCATGATCTTTTCCTGACCCTAACCAAGTGGTTTTTGTGCCTAAACCTAACCAGACCTTAACCACAGGGCATCATGATGATTTCGGAACGGACTTCGGAACAATGAGTTTAATATGGTCGGAACAATGGGATGTCGAACCAAAGGGCAGTTCCCGTTTTACTTGAGTGCATTTTTTTTGGATTAAAAGGGTAAATTCTTTCATTTTTAAACCTGGACCCAATTCTCCCATGTTTTGTGTCTAAATGGGAACAACACTGCAGTTGGCAGCAAAACAGGCTGAAATGTAACCACTTGTTCACACGTTTGCATGTTCGCATCATCAATTTGCACCCCCTAAAAGTGCTTGTTTTTGCTGCTGACATGTTCAGATTATTATTTTAGGTGTCTGACAACTTAATGAAAGGATCCCTACAGAGATAAACCTTTTTGTAAAAGAGTAAGATCCTTTTTGTTTAACCAGAAACAGCTCCAATATCACCATAGCTAATTCTACCAAACTCCATTTAATTAAACAGTAATTTAAATGTGTTTAGAGGCAGCATATCTTCACATCTAACTGGGTAAATCAAAGGTTTATTTTAACCAAAGCAGAGTTGGTGATTGTTGGAACAGTGGAAAGATGAAACAAGATTGCTTTTGTGATTTTTATTTTGTTTCTGTTGGCTTTGAATAGTGTGTTTTACGATGGTAAAATTACTGTTTATTTATATCTGGTGTAATTGGCAGTGGCAGTTTCTTGGATGTTTCTGGTTAAACAAAAATGATCTTACTCTTTAACAAGGTCTATCTCTGCAGGGATCCTTTGCCTAATGTTGTGAGACACGTAATATAATAACACAAAACAACACAAAGTCCTTTTACTGGACATAAATTGATGGTGTGCATGTGCCCCAAGTGTTCACATTGTACCCTGTCATCTGCAGTGGTCTCAATACTGGACCAGTTTAAAAAATATTCCTATTACTCACTTACTCACATGGTCCAGGTTGAAAAATGCTGAAATTTACTCTTTAAAATCTGTTTCTAAATATACCGATAGTGTCGCGATGCTGATGTCTTTTTTCTCTCTTGTGCCATGTCTTCTCTCAGCTCACTGGACTTACTGGTGATCCTCAAGAATTTTGAGTGAATCTAGAAACTGACAAGCTTGAGTGAAAATAAAGTAGAAAATATAGAACACGTTATACATGTTTCATATGCTCATACATGCTGTATGGCCATGGACTGTGCATTATCAGCCTGCAATGCATCACGGCATTGACCCGAGTGTTTGTCTCATATAAAACATTAATGTAAAAAGTAAACAACATGTCAATCATGCCCCTACCAAGGACATAAAAAGGCCTGAATGTATTGCAATTCTATAGTCATCCCTGAATATGAAATGCTGGCTGAATATATGTTTCTATTAAACATTTATCTGTAAAAGGAGAACTTTTACACATGGAAGACACAGCATCTGTCGGAAAATCCAGTTCTTTATTACCTACTGGCCTGATTTGAACCACTATACAAGACTGGAATTTCTTCACTGAATAAAAACTATTAATCGGTTTGAACACGAGCATCAAATTCTGCAGAGAAACCTTGCTCCTGTGGAGAACACATCTACTCTTCCATCTGCACATTATAATTTATTTTTGAAGACTGTATTAAGCACGACTCCAGGAATTAAAATGCGAAAATAGTCATTTTTTTTCCCGGCAAAAATATTCATGTTTTATGAGAAAAGGTTAAACTTGTTTAACATGCTGGGAAGAACACAGCAGGAGATCTGCCTCCCCTTGCATGACATACGCTTTCTAGAATATGAGTGTAATGAATCATCCTGGATGCAGTTGCTCTGTCTGCGAGTAAATCCACACAATTCATCAGGGGCAGAAAACTATGATTTTTAAAATGTTTTTTTTCTCTGACAGAGCATGTGCATGATAACAGACAAGAGAGACACGAGGCAGAAAAGCAAATGCAATTGTGTGTTTCCAGCAGAGAGCCACAGCACAATGAGCAGGACCCTGGTTTTTTGGGGCGGTGTCCAAATCACTAGAGAAGCTGGTGGTAGAATACGAGTCTGGGTTGATTTAAAAAAGGAAAATTGCAGAAAAGGAAACGAAAACACGGTCATTCCAACTGATGCTTTGACCTCCTTGTACCTCCTTGTCAAGGAGCAGGCTCTTAAAAATTCATGAATTCTTAGCACTCGTGTTTCTAAGAGACAAAAGATTTCTTTCAACATTCAGAGCAACACTTTGGCAAGAAGAAATATTATATCAGCCTTGACTTATGAACATTTGTGACTTACTCTGTGATAGTTTAGCAATCACTGAATTTAATTTATATCCCATTATTCTGAATCCCATGGCTTTTATTGGGTCTTTGGCTGCCCTTTAACCAGTGCAAATAGCTTAAAGCCCTCATTTAAATACAGGATTCAATCCCATTCTTTTGCATTTTTTTTAAACTTACATAACAAAGTTTCACCCTCTGTATGGCTTGGACCCTGAGGACTATTATGTCCTCTTTTTAGTTGTGCTGCAAACTCACAGCATAGCCGCACAGCTGGTTTCAAAGCACTGTATTCAGTCATGGACATTAGTAAGTAGAAAATCTTACAGCATAATTGTTCGAGTCGTGACCTTATGACGTGATAGTTACTCCTTCTAATTAGTGGATCCATTGGAAAAAGCTGGCGAAGGTAAGTAGTCTTTTTCTCCTTCAAATGACCCATTCGGTTTGATTCAGACAAGCTCTTCAAATCTGTGTGCTGCAACCTTTCATTCAAACCATGCTGCTTTCATTGTCTTGACAAGAAAAACACAAGGAAAAGACTTTCAGCAAATCAGATTGAAGCCACACTCCAAGATGCTTCACAATCCAATTCAAATCAAATTTCTAGCTCTCAGTCTGGCAGCTCAAATCGAATTTTAATCTTTCAACACCTGCAAAATTACACAAAATGCTAACCAACCCACTAAACATGACTGCATAGATCAACCCCTGTTCTTGCTGAGTGACTGGAAACATTGTGGAGGAATCACCCAGCCTGCTGGGTAAGGCTTGCACACACTTAAGACTTTTCAAATCTTAACACATTTTGAAAATGTGAAAAACCCCACACATAATGACTTGTGATGATAAATTTAACAGTTTTGTTTCTATGGTGACGGGCGAGCAACAATTTGGCCAAAACAGTACACCACACACCAACAGGCTCCATTCACAAACAACCAGAGGCTCTCAAAACTGGAAATCTCGCGAACCACCATTTTGAAGCCTCAAGATCAGCATTTCAGTGGTCGTCATCTTTGCTTCAGGAGCTAGAAGTCACAATATTTAAATGAGAGGCATGAGTTATGGAGGAGTGAAGGGTGGATCTGACTGAGAAGCTGAGGACACCATCTGCAGACTGCCACTCCCTACTTAATTATGCATAACTGTAAGCCTTAATGAAGTAAATGAATGAGTTATATAAAAAATCTTCCCCTGTATAGAGTTGTCATGAAGGGAGGAATAAGCTATAGAGACCATAACAAGTTGTTAGTTTGTCATGAGGTGCCAGAGCCTACACACATGGCCCATGCCGCTGCAAACATAAACTTGTGCGGTGGTCTGGCTGTGTCACTCTGCCGTTACAAACACAGTTGAAAACACACACTGAACATGGGAGACAATTTCAAACAAGTACACAAATCGGCCTCACTATAACTTTGCTTTTTACCCAGAAATACAACATGCTAATGTGTAGCTAATGTTTTTAGCAAAAGCCTATGGCATTTTACATTCTATGAATTAGCCTAGCAGCTAGCAGGCTTTTCCTCTACTCATATGAAGCCAGGGACAACAGCAACATTTAACATTACAAAATTTGGTTCCGTTACAACTCGCAAGGTTCACTGACAATAAAACTGTCGTATACTAAACACGTTTTACAAACAAATTACTAACATTATTAGCACAAGCCTATAGCATTTTAGCCTAGCAACAACTGGAGAGATCTTCTACTTATATGAAGCTAGGAACAATCACACACAAGACTTAATTGTTTTCACAATTTATTGTTTCTTATCTGTGAAATATAAATAAATAAAATCTTCGTTTCCACTGAGGGAAATGGTTCCAGCTTAGAAAAATAGCCAGGTGGTCTGAGTCACCACAATCTATAATTACATTTCTGGGGAGGTGCACGTCAGGCTACGCCACAGGTACAGCCTCGATTAGATGATTCTAATGCCACCTTCAATTTGACGTAAAGTACTGATGACAGATGACGTTGTTATTTTGTTAGTTGTTAAGTGACCATAATCCAGCGTCTCATGCCAACGTCATCTTGACACAGAATAACAACATTTAGTTGTAAGGAATGGAAACTCAAACAAATACCAATGTCCAAAAACCATCATAATGTTAATATTGACAAATTCTAATGTTAGACATTTAAAATAATGTGAACAAGTTTTTCATTCCAACCAAACTTTAACATCTGTCCAACGTAAGAGTTTAATGTCTTTCTGACATCATGTTGACGTCCCCTACCAGCTGGGAATGTTGCCTACAGTCATTCTGCTGTTTTCTGTTACTAACCAAGAGACGACAAGTTGTCGTTATGAAGATATAGCCAGGCTATATTTATCTTTTGATAAGAATTCTAACCTGTTTTTCAATGTCAGTTTTTCCCTGTGGCATCAAATATGGTATTGATTTCTGATACTTTCAGAGTATTGTATTCAAGTCAGAAATTCCAGTTTTGTGACAACACTACCAGCTAAATAGGTACTGTAGCATTAGCAGCCTTGTTAAACTAAGCAAAACAGGTTTAACACTGTTACTTTGAAGAAGTTGATATGAAATATAAGTGCCACTGTAAAAAATACCATCATGAAATTAAACAGACTTTTGAAAAAGAGCATTTGAAATGAAATAAAATGAAATTATATCATGGAATTAAAGTGTTACAATAAAATAGTATTAAAATGTATGACAATGTACTATTTCATAATAATAATAATAATGACTTTTAATTATTTCACAAATTGTTTCAGTGTAGACAGATGATGATTTTTCATTTCACCATCTTCAATAACTTATCAATTATGAACATGGCTGTTATGGAAGCTTCATTTTTCGAGGGAATAAAAGCTCCTACAAGTTGGAAATTGTGGCCATAAACTCTTCTTACAATCACAATCCGATAGGTTCAACATGTTTTTCCTTCTGTGTTTAAAAAAATCCATTCACAGTTATTATGACACACTGTAAATGAGAGCCATTGTTCCAAATCTATGTGTCAGAACATTCAAGTTTATTTTAAACACCCTGCAGTCTATAAGAGTTCCATTAAGTTTGACTGAGGGGTTTTATAACCCATCTGTCCTTTGCTCTGTTTGACCCCCATCAGGTCCCCAAAGTGAAGTTTATGTTGGCGAGTCGCGGAGTTTAAAGCTCTTGTTGGGGTGGGATGACAGATATGCCCTTAAGAAAGTTGCTGAGCAAGACATTGGTGTGGTTGCTGTAAAGTTTGAAAGTTCATAAAAAAAAAGTGATTCCCCCACATTTTCAAAAGTCCTTCAGTGTCCTCTGTTCATACGTCTGAAAAAACAGGGGAATAACTACGTCATCGTCACAAATTCTGAATTATTTTTACACCTTCCCTAGAAATCCACACAGCATTTTTCTCTCCCTCAGTGAGTCAGCTGAAGGTGTTGAAGGTGACATTTTGTTTTGAGCATGTGGAGATTATTTAGGTTGCCTCCAATAAAAGGATTTGACAGGATTTGTATGCATTATCCACTGATGGTGATGTGTGTGTGTGACTGTGTGTGTGGGCAGATCTTTGTCCCATATCATTGTATAATCTAAACACAAGCTTTTTTGTTATATAATGAATTCCAAAGCAAATTTCTTCACATGAAACTTGTGGTTTACAACACTGAAAACAACTCGAGGAAAACCAAACACATTTTATAACGACTAATGAAGCCAGCAGCAGATGATTGGTCGAACTTGGACTGCAGGATCAGGTCCAGATTTGCAAGCCTGGCATATGAGGGACTGTGTTGTTGTGTAAGAACATCTGGCAGTGCTGCTGTCAGCTCTGTTAAGCTGTCTGACAGGATATGTTAGCATGCTGCCTGCTGTACATGGAGAGAGTTTGCTAGCTGGCAAGAGCTGTCCCTCATAATACATAATCATCCTGTAATCAAGAGCAACATGCAATGTTCCTCAGTGGATTAAAGCAAAATGTGGTTTGTTCACATTATTTATGCAACAGCGATGTACTGTACAAAATAAAGAATGATAATGGCTTATTTCGTCAGCAGCATCTTTTTAAGTAATCAGTGCCATAACTAAAGTAAAGTTGGCCACACGCCCTTGCCTACAGTACATACACTATAATTAATGACAGAGTGAACACTTTTGGATGCATGGCAGTTAGAAGTTGAACCTATTTGGCAAAACAAATTCTGAATAAGTTGAATGCCTGCGTGCAGCATCTCAGAAGTCTTGTTTCAAGACACCTCAATGGCAGAAAACAGCTGCTAGCCTGCAAATAGAAACTGAAGTTACAAGCTGTTATGGCCATTTTGTTGAGCGCTATAGTGGCAATCTAGCAACAGTGTTTTGGACCTGAGGAGGCTGGAGCAGGCTGGGACACCCTGGAAAGGTTGCCAGTCTATAACACAGCTAAATAGATGGAGAACCATTTGCACCTATGGGCAACCGGCAGTCTCCAATTAACCCAACCTGCGTGTCCAATGTGCTCTACCCAGAAACACCACAGCTGGCAAACTGGTTTGAACTCAAGACTGTCTTACTGTGAATCGTCAGTGCTAACAAGTGCACCACCTGCCCCAATACTGAATTTATTCCTTATCATTAGATTGTTGCATTCATTGCATTTATCTTTGTCTGTTTAGCACAGCTTCTTCAAGCACATGTAAACCGATACTACATCAGATGTTGTTATCAGTCCTGCACTGATCTGATCTTCAAGACCCGCTTCTGAACCAGAATCTCAACATGCAATACAGCAGCCACCCCACCACCTGCACAAATGAATAATTAGTTACGTAACATGACCCGCCGACCAGGATCTGAGGCCCAACCTGAAACTGCAAATCCTATAATAACCATGTACTGTTTAATCTCTCAAGACAGATTCTACAATTTACATTGTAGAATCTGTCAGCAGCCCTGTGTGAAAGATGACTACGGGGGGGGGGGGCTTTGAGTTTGAACGATGCTGCGTTTTAGCCAATCACAATGTAATGGAGGGGGCGTGGCCAAGACATGCAGGTGTCCCCAGGAAATGTGTACCTACAGAAACAGCAAGCTTCGCATCCATAGCGACCGCTCCACCCAAAACGCTGTCTCATCAGCGTGAAAAAAAAAAAAAATTTTTCCAGCGGATGTCTTAGTTACAACATGATTGAGCTAACTGGAGTAGTTTCATGTTGTATCCGACAACGGGAGGCTTTTAACAGATGACGTCCTGATGTTAACGTTGCTAACTGTCCCTGTCAGCTGCAGCCACTGATGCTTTCTAGACATCGTGATTTCCCATAACTGAATAAATACCACACATAGCAACACAAAACTGCTTTGCTAGCTCAATCATGTTGTAACTAAGATATCCGCTGGAAAAAAATATTTTATTCACGGACCGCTTATTGAGTTATTACCTTATTTTTATACAGTCTGTGGTTACAGACACCGCTAACGGCTAATGTTAACAGCTAACGGTTAGCCCAGCTAATATACGATAACCATGTTATTAATTACAAATCGTGCACACAGAAATAGTAACGTTTGTTCAGTCATTGTGTTTATAGACTTTACAAACCTCAGATTAGTCTACACGGTGATATAGTGATGTGAAAAATGTGATATATAGCTAAACTCTGCTGGTTTTCTACCTGAAGTATTTATAAACAACACAGCGATTCCCTGGGGGCACTGCTGGAAGTGAAGGGTGTGAGCGATCCCCGAGGCCCCTGCACTTCCGTTAGTCAAAAAACTACGGGCTATGCCTCCAGAGGTAAAGGAAGGGAAAAAAAAGTTTTTTGTTTTTTTTTTTTACCGATGGATTTCCAGATTGTGTACTGTTCAAATAATTTGGTTAGGCAGCACATTTAAAGTGTTCATTTTTGGAACATTTTATAAATGTCAAACTAAGATGTAGTACTTTAAAACAAAAATGATTCAGGAAATACAATTACAATACACATGGTTTGCTTATTCTCACAACATTGAACAACACTCAGCAGTTAATGTGCCTGTAAGTAATGCACCGGATTAAAGCGGCTCTTCTAGCTGGCGCAGAAGTCAGAGTTAGAGGATTAACATGTTGAAACATTAAATTAAATTATTCTTATTCTCATTTTATTTTAATATATTTATCATCCAACACCTGCGATCCAACCTACACTTTATTTTTTCACCCACAGCCGAAATCCGGTGCTTGGGCTGTGCACTCATTGCTAACATCGCATAATACACTGCTGGTTGGGATTATAGTTTAATGGCGCCCGGTGGCTTCAGGGGCAAGAATGAAAGTTAAGGTGGGGGAAGTCAGAGTAGGGCAGGTGGAAGAGGTGGTGCATGGGTCCAAGAAACATCGACTTTCACCTGGGAGAGCGGTGTTTGTGTCCTGTAAGATTATAAAGCCAAACCCTTTTATTTTTTCCTAAATCTAACCATGTAGGTTTGCTGTTGAAGGAAAAAAAGTCAATTTGCAGTGTTGTACCGTTGTGGTGCATTTATTTTGAAAGAGACTGTACATAAACTGTACATTTCCTGTAAAAAGGGAAGTATATTTAAAACACAGACAATGCGTGTAACAGGCAGAACTTGACACAGCGTCCCAGAATATCAACAACCAATGCACCCAGGAGACCTTTCATGTCGTAGCTGGACGTGGAAAGTCCATGACCAAATGTTGATATGTGACGAGGTCGGAGTGAGAATGTGTTTGTTCAACAACATACAGCATCGTGTTATCTTTGGCAACCATGGCCATATATTAAAATGTACTCACTATTGTTTGGTATGCTCTGTAAATTTAGCATTTGTTAAGGTCTCCCTAGCACCTGTCATGCTCTGTAGTATAGAGCAGCTACACATTTGACATCTTGGTTTTTTAATAAGGTGGTTCTTTGGATGACAGCGGAAACACACACGACCACCCAGGATGACACCATGACTTTAGTGTATGTGCGTACAAAAGGTCAAACATCGTGTAGATCCAGGAAAATTAATTGGACTGTTCTTTACAGGGGAAATAATGAAACCCTTGAGTGTCCTTTATCTCCCTTTGATTTACTGGCAACACACAGCAAAACTCAGCGCAGCTCTCTATAGCCAGCTGGCTCGAGAGGCTGTTGCCTCCTGTGCTGTTTTTTTTGTTACTTTATGGGGGTTCAGGTTATAACCAGAGATTTGAGGGAATCAAGCAGAGATCAGCTGTTCTCCACATCATTTTATAGTGTAGTTTATTACATGAAATTGCTTTTGTATTATTTAATTTTCCTCTCAGAAAAGATGTAAACACGTTCACATTTTCAGAATTGGGGTTATCATTCATATGTTATCGCCAGCCACGACAAATAACAGGAGGCGACACCAACACACGGTGCTGCAACAAATGAGCAAGTGATTTATTTGAAAAATAACACAAACAATTTAAAATGTCAAAAGAGGATGAAACGTGGCAGTCAGTATGCAGCGTGTGTGCATGATAAAAGGATAGTGAATGGAGTGTTGGAAAAAGGAAGAATAAAGATAAGGATGGGGAGCATGGAGCATATGGAGCAGAGTTTCCCCTTTCTCTTCCATCGGGGAGTAAGTGAGGTGCACTTAATTAGCACTGGGAACACTGGGCCCCAGGTGTTCCCAATAACTAACAGCCCGACCACACCTACCAGCACCTGCAACACAAAATACAAAGACAAACAAGCAGCCAGCGCAGCAGCCGGCATTGTCACACCCATTTGTTTTACTCAAACTGCACAGCTGCATCCAGAGAGATTTAACTCTGGGAAATTGAAGATTCAGACTCCAGCGTTATCCCCTAACCACTGCTCTGGAGTAAAAACTAAACACTGGTTCAACAGTTTTGTGAAAGCATTTTGTGTGTGAAAGCGAACCAATCTGCTTGTCCTTTTGAATGTTTTTGCAGTTGTCTTTAATCCTGCCTGTTTTTTGTTTTTTTTTGACTCGTTTTCACTTCACAGTGCACCCCACACTTCATCCTGCGTCATTATCAGCTGGCAAACAATCAGATATTTTTACATGCGCTCTTGCAGCAGCTCAGTTCCCAGCGTGCTCCCTTCCGCTGAGAAAATGATTAGCACTGGTGGCACCACTTATAAACTTCACTGCAGGTAAAAGCCTGGCTCCAAAATCACTTCAGGTGTCTTGATTTTTGTGAAGTATAACTTGTATAAATTCAACTCGATTAGTCATTTGATTAGGTATGGTGTAGTGCTGAAATTACTACACAATATTAGGTTATGTTCTCACAGTTGACATCAATGCATCATTTGTTTAGCTCCTTTGTTTTGAGCGATGCCTGCAACAGTTTTGTGGTCTAAATAGCTGACACAAAGAAAACCAGCATAATTGAATGTGTGGCTTTATGAGAAAATCATAAAATTGTTTGACAGAATAAAAAGCAATCAGCAGGATTTTTAGCTGCCATGATCAGTCAGCAATGTTGTCCTATATAATAAGCAAAAATCCATACAGTCAGTAATTGGATTTCAGGGGAGGTGAAATTAATAAAGGCTACTCCCATCTTTGTAAAGCTAGATGGAAATCTGAGACGTGTGTGTGTGTGTGTGTGTGTGTAATGAGTGTGTGTTTCTGTGCACACAGGACTGTGCACGGTGAATAATTTTATAATGCCCATTTCACTGTCCTGGTGTTTGATATCTTAAGTGGTGAAGGAAAATTAAAAGTCATGAGGAGATAGTAATATTATGCCGTTGAGCCAATTGGATTTGAAAGTCATTTGGGTGTGTTTATGACTGGAGGAGGATGTCACTGGGTGGGATGTGGAGAATAAGTAATTTCGCAGTATCACATCCAATTTAGCAAATCTACTTTGTTCAAATACCGTACCTCACTTAGGCTTTAACGTTATCTCTCACTTTACGGCACCAGTGGAGTTCATGAATTTATTACTGCCTCAATGTGATCTTTTTGTAATGTGATAAAAGTTGAACATGGGGATATCGGAAAATCAGCTTTTGTGGACATCGTGGCTTAACATAGTTAAAGACTGGATTTGAGTAATCTGGTGTTGTGGAGGAAGACTGCAGCTACAGAAGGACTAAAGGAAGTAAAATTCAAAAGAACCAGTTTTAAAGGAAGACCGGATTTCTTTTGAAGGAGGGTTTAAATCTCCAGACAAAATCCCACTGCCCTTTTTCATTTAAAGTTGAACCTTCTCAAAAATGTAGCAAGCTGACAAAACAGTTATACAATAACCCATATATGTTATGTTACCCCAAAGTATGTGCACTCCCTAAAGTGACACAGGATTTTTTAAGATTTGATTCTTAAATCATCATCATTAACAAGCTGTTATAACAGCCTCCACTTTTCTGAGAAGGCTCTCTGCAAGATTTTGGAACCTGGCTGCAGGGATTTTCTCCTATTCAGCCACAAGAGCATTAGTGAGGTCAGCCACCAGGCGATAAGGCCTGGCTCAAAGTCGGTGTTCCAGTTCATCCCAAAGCTGCTGGACAGGGTTGAGGTCAGGGCTCTGTGCAGGCCCTGTTGAGTTTTTGGGCAAACCATTTCTTCATGGACCTTGCTTTATGCATGAGGGCATTGTCATGTTGAAAGACAAACTGATGGGCCAGGGCCAATCATGAAAAACAGCCCAGACAAAAACAAAGACACCAAATGTGACTACATGGCCCGTGTATCTGCTGTTCTTTGGCTCTAAGTGGTCATTTTTGATATTAGCTAGCTTAATTTGCCAACCAGGGTGTCAGAGCACAGTCACTATTCAGTGTAATCAAATACTTTTACACATTCACACACTCTAATTTGTTCTCTCATATTCAGTGAAATTGTCATTAAAGCTGGGGAAGACAAAAATCTGGAAAAAACATAATAAAATGGCCTGCCCTCCTGCAGCTCTACCTCCCCCCCTCTTTGTCCTACAGGTAGTCCCTCTCACCAGACAACCATGGTCATATGCATGCTTTACACATTAAACCCAGTGTTTCTCATACATTGATTTATTTAATTTAGCACATTTGCTAAGTCCCTACCTGAACTGCTCTCTATCTCTCTCTGTCTCTGTCCCCCTGCAGCTGGGGTTTGCGCTGACTGGATTGGGGTTGCTGTGGCCACTGATTCGGGGTCCGTCTCCAGGGCTGCATCCTGCTCTCTACCTGCCGAGGTAGGCTGAAGTGGCAGGAAGTGGCAGTATAAAAACAAAATCAGGGCGTGCGGCAAAATGCTACCTACGTACTTTTGTTTACACAGAATGTGCCTTTTTCGGGGCAATGGGGGGCGTGAACAAGAAACAAAACGTGTAGCTCAGCGTAAACAGTGACGTATTCTGGGGGAAGCCGCGGCTGGTCAGTCCTTCTGCGATTCTCTCGTAAGTCGGCCCATCCTTCACCGTCCCCGTCACTTGGCGGTTAATGGCCTCTTTGTTTGCGAGGACAAGGAGGGTGCGTCAGTTGTTCATCTTTACAGTGTCTTTCAGGTTTGTGTTTTCCTCTTGCTACTAGCGACTCGCTAATTCCTGCTATCAGCTGTTTCCTGTTTATCCACCGCCAGTGGGTCGCATGTGTGGCGTCATCAACAGCTCCTCCCGTTGAGGAAGGCCGCCTCGTTCTTTTTAAACCAAAAAGGTTCTGCCAATATGTCTACCCTACGAGGCGGAAAACTGGGCACCTCGGATCAACTCACCAATCCGGCTCTGTGTGTCTAAACGCTCGCGGCTTGCTGGCAAAACGGCCCAACATTCGCCGAAAATCTGGCAGTGTAAAAGGGGCTTAAGATTTGAGGCTATAGATAAAATTAGCTACATAAACGTCAACTTGAAGCTGCAGCTATGAGCCTTTGGCTTCAGTTAGCAGAAGGCTAAACTATTAGCAGCATCCTCTCTTCATCTCTGAAACACTTTGCCAGTATTGACCCTTGATTTGTTTTGTTTATCATCAGACTCTCTTTTAGATAACTTGGTCCGTCTTCCTGTTTGGGGTTGCCTTGTAGTGTCGTCAGTTGCTGCCAGTACTGGAATAATAACTTCTTCTGCAGGATTCTCCACCATTGAATCAGGCTTTCACTGCAGGGACATGCACATGCATTTGCAGAACAGTCAATAGGAATGCTCTCTCTCTGAAATGGCCTGTGATTGGCCAAAGTCTCCCATCAAGGGCTAGATTTTCTAAAGTGTGAAAAGCCAAGAGGAGGTGTGGAAATCTATTGTTCTCTCCGTCCAACTGAATCACAATATGCTCAAAGTTTGTTATCATTTCTTGCCCAACACCCAAACAAAACTGCTTACCCCAGCTTTAAAGAGAGCAGCGCTGATCAGATTTTCATCGGTTTTACTTTGGCAGATACCAGTGCATTGAAATGTGCCAGGACCGACATCTGAAATTTTTACACTTCCTAGAGATCATGTGTCACTGTGGGGATGCAGTGCTGCATTCTTTTCTTCTTAGATATTCTGTTGCTAAAGTTGTTTCTATAGGCAGCGCACATTTATTCCCATTATCCCAAAAAACATCTTTATCTAAAAAATAAGTCTCAAGCATCCAGGGTGGGCTGACGTGTTTTTGGATTGAGATGCTGCTACTGCTACGGCTTGATTTGGGGATTCTGTGCTTTACAGCAAGGTCTCCTGAGTAAAATCTCCATGAGTTAATGTTGTGCAACTGCTGGTGTTTCAGCTTCGATTCTGTCTTAATAAAGAAAAATGCCATGTCTCTGTCTTTCTTAGAGTCTGCGAAAATCAATTATATAAAAGCCTAAGAAAAATAGACTCCTGCCCATCTGTTATTGTCCCTGCATTTTAAAAATAGATGAAAGAGCTGCAATGATAGGAATGATGGACATGATGTAAATGATTCAAATGAAAAACAAACATCTTACAGGCCTGCTTTAATTTACACAGCCACTCTGACAAACAGATTCGGAGAACAGCAGCATCTCTGGCATCGTGCTTGATCATTTTATTTTTTAAAAATGACTTTCGTATCTGATCGAAACCAAATTAAATCTGGGGGATTAAAGAACAGGTTATTTTGAGCTATCCATTATGGTGTTTGGGGTTCAGCCCTGCCACTGACAATCGAGGAAGATGGTGGTGTATGTGAGAATGGATGGAGGTATGACTTGTTGATCATCTGCCTCACAGCATAGATGCCTTATATTGTACTGATTGTGGTTTTTTTATTGATGTGGATGGAGGTAAATGGTGTTGTGTTTTTGTGATGCATCTAAACAAATGACCAAAACTGATTCAGTTTTGAAAGCATCATTTCTTTCAAGCATGGGCGGATCATGAGACAAAACCGGCCCCTGGGCACAGATATGCAAAAGGCCCTACAAGACACACAGACTTTCTGGTGGTTTTGCCTCTTTTTTTCTTTGTTTTGTTTCTCTTTGTAGTTGTTATGTATTGGTTTTGTAGTTTTGTCTGCCCTTATGGTTTTTTTGTGAGTTTTTGAGGTCATTTTTGTGTCTTTTTAAAGTACAACTGCTCAAAAGAATTAAGGAAACACTTAAAGCACACATCAGATCCAGTGGCAGCTGCTGGTCTTTCAAACAGAAGAAGCTCACTTTAAGTTTACATCATAAAATTTGTCATATTGTAGCGAGGCAGTAACTTATAAAAGGAACATTAAATTGAAGCCGTTTTTCAACCACATGCCATCATGCCATAGAACCACAGCAACACACACCTCAAAGATTTTCAGATGGATTTAAACACCTGAACTGTGCTGTACAAACGGTTAAAATGAGCTATATGGCTTATGGAAATAAGGAACTCCAGACGGCACTCTGTCAAATATCTGCATGGGACTGAGCTCAGAATGCGAAGCGCTGTCAATCACAAAGGGGTTCAGCCTTTTAGACAATTCCTCCAATCATCATGCAGACACTGAGCGTCCTCTCCCGCCTACCGCTCCATTAGGTCCCAGGGAAGCTGAGCCTCCCTGGAAGTGACCATTTTGTCGCATTTATCCAATGAGCGTCTCGCTTTGCTGCATGAAACCAACCTGCTCAGAGCTGTCTCATAGGAATGCTTGGAGGCTCCGCGTCCACCGTGCTGACACGAGAATGTATGACAGGGAGGTCGCGTTTGAAAACTGGTGATAAACAGCTGACGTTTGAACATCATAATCATGATGTGAAACACATCCTAGTGCACGTTTAATGAAATGTAAATTCTTATTTCAATGTAAATTCAATAGTGCATATTTGACCATTTCTTCTATGACATTTTAGGGGAAGTTCAGCCTCCCTTGTTGTCTCAGAGCAATCGCCCCTGGTTGATGCCCTTCTACGGCCCTGATTAGCTCTTCTCGTGTAATGGCCGAGCTCCTGGTATCTCCTCCATGCTCTTGAGACTGTGCTGGGAGACACAGCAAACCTTGCGACCGCTGGGATGGATATGCCATCCTGGAGGAGCTGGACTACCTGTGTGACCTGATTAGGCTGCAGGTACCGCCTCATGCTACCAGTAGTGACAAGGACACTAGCAGAACACAGAACTAGAGAAGAAAGCAAAACCATTCCCTTTTTGGGGGCTGTCTTGCTTTTGCCTCTACACTGCACCTGTTGTCACTTTCATTTGCGCCAAAGCAGCTGAAACTGATTCACAATCACTCTAGCTTCCGAAATGGACAGATTGACATTCTTGAAGTTAGGGTTACCGAGGACCTATGTTATACTGTGACAGTTAAGTGTTCCCTAAATTTTTCCCTTAATGTATTTGTGACTTTTTTGTTGTTTTGTCTCTTATAAGTCATTTTGTGTCTCTTTATAGTTCCTTTGCATCTCTTTGTGGTTGTTTTGTGTCTCTTTGAGGTATATCTGTGTCTGTTTCGTCATTCTGGGTCTCTTTGAGTTAACTCTGTTTCCTTTGAGATATATTTGTGTCTTTTCTGGTCATTTAGTGACTCTTTGTAGTCATTTTGCATTTCTTTGTCTCTCTTTGTGGTCATTTGGTATCTCTGTGAGGTCATTTTTGTGGCTGTTTAAAATGTATTTGTGTGACTTCTTAGTCATTTTGTGTTTCTTTATAGTCCCTTTGCATCACTTTGTGGTTGTTCTGTGTCTCGTCGTGGTCATTTTGTGTCCCTTTCTGAGTGGTACGTGTTGATTTGAGTGCTGGGCCCTGACACGGTGGGCTCCTGGGCCCAATTGGCCCCTTCAGTTATCTATCCATGATTTTGAGAATCCCAGACTCTTTTACCTCCTTTATTAGTTTAAACAAAAATAATGTATTCCATTGTTTCAATTTTGTCTTTGTTTTTCCAAGTAAGTGTGTCAATGTTTTGGGCAGCGAAAACTGACATTTCAAAAACTCTGTACATAAAACTGTAATTATCTCTGAGGCGTGTAGAGAAAATGTTTTATTTTTGTTGTTGTTATTTGAGTGAAGTGACTCTTCAAACAGACAAGTGACCTGGCTCATTTGAAACACCCGATCCATCAGTACACAAAGCAGACAACACGCTGGGCTTTGGAAGTTTATCCGAGGAGCTGAGGGTGATGTATGGCTATCTACTAATACTACCATAGCTTCTCCCTCATGGCACATTAACTCATTTTTATGGTTTCTTATCCAAAGCCACTGCCTTCTCGTTCTAATACTTCAGATGTTACATTTGTGGCTCCATATAATTTATTAACCTAAATCTTTGATGACACAGGTAGTTAATAGTGGCTGCAAATCTCCTCCAGCAGCTACAGGGTGTATCCTTGCTACCAGGCGCTGTTGGAGCTGCAACTAGGCTTATTTCTGTTATTTCCCCATGACGCAGTACGGTATAAAAAGTACAGACCCCTGAATAATGAACCTCAGTCACAGGTCACATATCATAAGGCTGGTGGGAGTATAAATTGCTTTCCTAATACAAAATCTTCCCCTTGCTGCTTTAAAACTATACCCACTTAAAAATAATTCTTCTTCATATGCACATAGAACATTGCCTATTTGATGTATTGTATTCCTCCTCCTGGAAGTTAATGAATTAATTTTGGTTTGTTTACTCCCATCTGCTGATACCAGGGACTTTAAGAATTGGTTTTACATGTTAGAAATTGACCTTGGGAAATACCAATGTTATTTCCTGATGGGATTTTTGCTGAAATTATTGTTTTCACTGTGCCCTCATGGAGCACTGTTGAGTTGGCATGTTGTCATACATAACTCTAAAAAGTTTAGATTTGTTGCCCCAGAGTTTAAAGGTCTAGTGTGTAAGATTTAGGGGGCAGAAATGGAATATAATAAATGTTTTCTTTAGTATATAACATCTGAAAATAAGAATCACTGTTTTTGTTACCACAGAATGAGCTGTTTATCAGTCCCTCCAGGAATTCGCAAAGTTGCGATTGCAACAACTAGCGCAAATTTAACCAATCTCCGTTAATTCTGCACAATCGTGCAACTTTTCTGCAATTTTGACCAGCCTCCAAGAGTTTCACCAACCATCACAGTCCCCAACTCAAACATAATGGATGTATGTCACCAAATTCACTTCTTTGTTTATGGTATGAAGATGCAGACATGTGTTATTCTAATGCCTCACATTTACCAACAAAAATTACTATTAAAGACTGCTAAACTGTTTTGCAGCGGAACACAAATGAAAATCATTGATTGGCAAACTATTGAGAAACATATTCAGAGAATGGCTGAAACTAGTGGACCACAGACCAGACAAATCACTGTGTCAGAGGCTGTTCATCTTAATCTGTTGCAAGCACTAAAAGAATGAATTTTGGTTATATTAAAATGTGCATGGTTGGAAGTAACGTTAGTTTATTATAATTAAAACAGCAAATTTCACTGTACTCCTTGTGCAATGACAATGAATTCTATTTTATTCAATAGCAAAGTAAGAGAGGTGCACTTGCCTGTTAACGTGACAAGCTGTGTGCATGTGTGTGAATACACATGTGCCAGGATGGGAAATTAACTTTTTAAAATGTGAACATCAACCAACCACTGACAGATATGTTCAAATTCAATACATTCAATAGTACGTTTTTATTTTGTGTCTTAAATCCACCTGCAACTTCATGTTAAACCAGCATGTGGCTCATATATTTTGTTAGAATTTTATAATCCTGAGCCTTTTTGGAAACGCTTAGAGTTCAGTTTCATTCTTCCTGGAACAAGTTACCTTTGTTTTTTAATGAATTACATACACACTAAAAACACTACTCTTTCTTTTGCAATTTTCACACTGTCTCCTGCAGTTTCATTGCAACAAATATGCTTAAAACATTGCAACTTTCATCACAGTTTTTTAGAAAAGCTGCTGTGAAATCAGGCATTTTAGGCCACAACAATCCTGATAAAAGCCTGCGAAATCCTGGAGGGACTGATTTATACCTATATACGGACTCAGTCCTCCTCTAAGGAGTTCACCATGTTGCATCGCCAAGGGCGTAGGTTTCACTTCAACAGTGTGGGGGTGGGGGGGGCACATGAAACTAGGAGTTTATGGTATTCCCCGAAAAACATTGTGAGCATTAACTGCATTCTGGGGATTTTTTATGCATCAATTTTTGCCTTTTCTGCATAAATTTATGGCGTCAATGTCTTAAGAGTTTTTATCAGGTGGGACAAATGCACGTTCTAAATATTGATGGCGACATGTACCCTGTGTCCTCCCCTAAAATATACACTTACGTGCAACGCCATGTTTCTACAGTAACCCAGAATGGACAAACCAAAGACTGGCTCTAGATAGAGCCATTTATGTTTTCATGTTGACCACCATATTTCTTCAACACGCTTGGCACATAAGAGAAATTTGTTGTTTGTTGCAATCTGCAGCCTCAGCTGCAAGGTGCCACTAAATCCTACACACACTAGACCTTTAAGACTAATACATGCTCCCTGTTCATTCACTGAACCCTTTTAGCCTCTCTGGCGCATGTTGCCACCTCCTTTGGGGAAAATGTTTCCTGCACTAGCAATTTCCTCTTGAAACACATTGCATCACTGCAGATAATAACCCGATATATAAACTCAAATTATACTTGTCTTAATTGCTTTTTTGGCAATTTATGCCCTGCTGCTGGAGTAGGTTGTGCACTTTATCCTCTCATGCCTTTACACTCTTAGTAATTGTTTTTCTCTTATAATGCTCTGCTAAGATTCATACACCAATGGCTGAAGTTACTGTACTAGATTGAAGGGTAGATTTTACAGTTTTACTTTGATTTGCAAAGTTGACCTCGTTGCATGAAACGATCTTCAAAAACCTTTGACAGGTTTCTCCGGCACTGCCTCAGCTCCCTCTCTGTGATGGTTTCCCTTTACAACAGACAGCCCTGTTGATGTGCATGGTTTAATTTTAGTTTTGTGATACTCTAGTAATCCCCAAAGGAGAAATTCTGCTACAGTACAGTGCCACTGGGATCCGGTGTTTTTTTTTTTTTTTTTTTTTCTCAAGGACACTTCAGTCGGGTGAATGTTTGCCGTCACGGGGATTATTTGGGTTTAGACCTTCACATTGAAGGACAATCGCTCTGTTCATTGCACCATCATGCTGCACTACTTTCATCCTAATGCAATTTTGTTTCTCATTTGACTGGGCACGCAGCCTTTTTGGACATTATTCTGCTGTGGTCATAGATGTGATGCTATCCATACAAAATATAAGAGGTTGACGGCGAACCCTGACACAACCGATTATCTCCCCATCCAATCCATTTTGATGAGTTCATACTTCCATCACATATTTGGGCAGATTTCAAAAGGCACGGTTGTTCAGCCAGAGAAGAGCATATAAATAGTTTCAGGTACCATAGTAAATGACATTTTTATATGTTTTTATCAGTGGTCCTGAATGAGTAGTGAGGAGGACAGCTGCTTTCTGTCTCAGCAGTTTATCAACCTTTCCCTTTAATGCTAAATACAGTATCTCCCCATCTAAACAGAGAAACAGAGCAATCTAGGCCAAAAGTAACGCATCTCTCGGGTCATTTTTTTTATAGAATGGTATTTTCTCCTGCTCCTCTCCAAAATGGGGATTAATTGCTTCTGCCATGCAACATTTATAATGTCCCAGAAAAATCTCAATGTGGCCATCCAGTGTTATTTTGCATGCCCGACTGGGAAAGCTCTTGTGCTTACCTTTCTGCTTTTTGCAACACTTTTTTTTTCAATGTGCTGCAATCCATTATATACTCTTAGCCTTAAATTTGGGGGTTGTCTAAAGCTTTTTGTGCCTGTGCTCTGCACAAACTCTAAGTGTCTTTCTCTGGCTCTCACTCTGTCATTTTCAGAATTAAACTTTTCAACTCGGTATAATTTCACTAATAGATTTCACAAATAACAGTGCTGATAATGGTTTTTTAGTTTGTTCATAACACCCCCTCACTTGTCTTTCAAAGTGGTACTTTTTCAACTTTTGAAGATTTCTGTTTAGCTTTTGAAGTAATCTAAATCAATTTTATCTTTGCTGTCTCTTGCTGAAGGGTTTCCTGGACTGTTTAACCTCTTTTTCTTTCACACACTGAGTGTCAATGTAAATGGCTACCTCTTCAGTGAAGGGAAAACTTTTGATAAATATTCTGCATGAAATGCTCAATAAGTCATCACGTCTAAATGAGAAAAGGTGCCATTTGCCAGTGCGTTCAGAAGCTGTCACTATCAGTTTGACCTCTTTCACAGCAAACACAGACTTGTCATATCAGGAAAAGTGCTATGTAATTATTATGGCTGTTCTTGTGCACTTTTAATACATATACCTACGAAGAGTAAGACATCAGAATTGGTATGTAACCCTCATAATCATGAGATAGTAATTCATATACTGTATAACCCATGCAATCTTGAAGGCTGTGATAACGTGACCAATGTGCTGACAGGAGTGAAGAAGGAAGGGTAACACTTTACTTGAAGGTATCTACATAAGGGTGACATGACAATAACATGACACTGTCATGAACTTGTCATAAACATAATGTACATGTCATAAACGTTTATGACTGCTGTCATTAAGTGTCATTTGGTTTTTGTAATGACAAGTTGACATTATTTGGGTTATCTTGAATATGACAAGTTGACATTAATCAAAGTGACATTACCAGAAGTTGTCTTTGTCATGACTAGTTGACATTAAATTTGTCTGGGATGTTCTTATAATGACAAGTTGACATTAACCAGGATGACATTACCAGAAGATGTCTTTGTCATAACAATAATAATAATTATATCAACTTGTCATAAACACAAAAAGAGGTGCATTTCTTGTTAATGTCAAGTTGTTATGACCAAGACAACTTCTGGTAATGTCATCCTGGTTAATGTCAACTTGTCATGACAAAGACGACTTCTGGTAATGTCACTTTGATTAATGTCAACTTGTCATTATAAGGACAACCCAAACAATGTCAACTTGTCATTATAAAAACCGAATGACGCTTAATGACAGCAGTCGTAAACGTTTATGACATGTACATAATGTTCATGACAGATTCATGACGGTGTCATGTCACCCTTATGTAGATACCTTCAAGTAAAGTGTCACCGAAGGAAGTTCTATAAAGATTATCAGCACAAGCATGCAGGTTGGAGCATTGGATGGATCAAACAAACACACGACTTTCACCTAGGAGACTGGTGTTGTGTCCCATGTAAAAACAAGCACAAGTGCTGTTACAGTTATTTTAAGATATGTGGAGTCTCTGTCAAGCCGTCGCATTCCCCCAAAACCATCGATTATCAGATTGGATTGTAAGTCCTGCTGCTTGAGCCACATCTCCATCAAGGCAATAAGGGAGGCATTCCTGTATTCTGATAGGGACTTAACATTCGCCTGTAGATTGTCAATCTTGTTATGAAGGGACTGTGCATTGGCAAGGATAAATGAGGGAAGAGAAATCCTCAGATGACCCTGGCTTTTAAGCTTGTAGCACACTTCTCTGCATGTCTGCATGCCTCACTCCCGCTGGCTTGGATGGTCGACTCCTACTTACCCCCAGAAGAACCATGCCAAATGATCTCCAAAGGGAAAGTCAACATGGGATCCACCACTCCCGTGCCTGAGTCCCAAAGTAGTACTGCTTGTCGCCGTTAGTCCAGCATTACATTCTCAACATTAGAAATGCGATCCATGCATCTTCTGCTATAAGTCAAAGTGTTTGCCATGAACAAGGTCTACCGTCAGGACTGTACTGTCATTGAAAAGGCAGCTTGTGACTGTGCTTTGCAGTCAACTGTGCAATTTGACTTTTCAATTTATTATCCCAACCCTAAAGATCAGATAAAAACAAAGAACACCAGGCGAGTTCTTCAAATAAACAGTTAAGTACTTAATTAACATTTTCCCGTTGTCCCCTCTGTGATCTCATTCATTCATTAATTCTTTTAATAATTTCATTAAGAGCCAGTGCATGCTCTGTTTTTGGCTGCTCCAACAGGTGGTGCGTCCAAAGCTGGAGACCAGCCCAGTGTCTCAGGTTAAAGGGCAAATCACCACTCATTAGGCAGAAAACTGCCACTGTAATGTACTGAGTCTGCTGAAGCTTTGGTACCTTCTGTACCTCTGGTCGCACCATTCGCACAAGTCAGAGCTGGCATTTTGTATTTGACAGCTGATTATATTTAGTTAAAGATCTTTTTTTTAAACTAAATATAAACAATTACCTTATTTAGTGCCAAATAGTTATAATATGGCCATCAGATTGATGTGCCAGAGCACTGACTGTGCCCAGTCATTAATGATCTATGCTGTGCTTCGTAAGAATCTAATTTGCTGCTGCTCTTTAGTGAGTTGGCCTGTATGGGAACGTTATTGATGAGGCAGAGGAAGAGGATCCCTGAGGACAGCTGAGCACAGTGCTATTAGAGGTGCACTGCTGTTTGAACCTGCGAAAAAACACATTAGAAGCATTACCACTGTGACAACTAACACACCCATGACTATCATATTGCTGTTCAGCTTCAAAGTAATGTAAGGAGAATGGTAACGAGTAAGAATGGTCATCAACAATGTTTAAAAATAAAGATCTCAAACAAAGAATGAACAGTCAATTCAGGTTATTTTCACCATGGGCCTTATTTTGTCATGTTTTTCCCATCATGAGGACTGACTGTTTTCAGTATTTGTCCCTCCACTGTAGAGCTTTATTGTGCCTGCAGTTTGCCAGAAGCGCTACTCTCAGATACACACTTACTACCCACCACCCACACAGAGTGAAAGCAGGCTCCCACAGTGAAACCTAAAAAGCACTTAAGACAATACACTCACTCTGCAGTTCTCCCGCGTCTTGAAATAGCTGTGATTAAACAATTACCATGCCATGTCCGTTCACTACAGTTATTTTAATTCAAATAAAATCAATAATTCTGACTTAGGAATTGATATATGTGCCGTGGAGAGAGCTCACCAACCTCACCCCCTCTACATTTAATTACCACATTGATGTAACTTGAGCTCCGGTTATGCTGGGCAGCATGGTACGGTCCAGTTCAGTTCTGCATGCTTTTTTTCTGTTTCCACTGTAAAAAGTTGTGAACGGTACCAATGGAACCATTCCATACCATCCACGTTTTTGATCACCCCTCTGTCGGGGTAACTAGCACACAAATCTGGCACTAAAAGGTAGAGCTGTGAACACTTTGAGGCTTACGCAACCACTGTGCATACCATGAAGAGTTTTGTAAAGTGTAACTGTAAAATGAAAGGATGTTTTGCTGCCTCTCACAGCAGCTGGAGTCGCAGATAAAATAACATAATTCACTGGGCTGACTGCCGGCAGCTTTTAAGGTGGAACGTTTACTTATAGCCCCTTTTGCACTGCCAGATTTTCCGTGAATGCTGGGCCGATTTGCCGGCCAGCTGTGAGCATTTATACACACAAAGGCGGAAAGGCGAGTTGATGCAAGGTGCCCAATTTTCTGCCTCATAGGGCAGTCATATTGGCGGAACCCTTTTAGTTTAAACAGACCGAGGCAGCCTTCCGCAGGGGCTGTTGATGACTTGTGGGAGGAGCTGTTGATGACGCCGCACGTGCGACCCACTGGTGGTGGATAAACAGGAAACAGCTGATAGCAGGAATTAGCGAGCAGCTAGTAGCAAGAGGGAAACACAAACCTGACAGACACTGTAAAGATGAGCAACTGAGGAGACAAGGAATTGCGTGCCCTCCTTGCCCTCGCAAACGAAGAGGCCATTAACCGTCAGATGACGGGGACGGTGAAGAACGGGCCGACTTACGAGAGAATCGCCGAAGGACTGACCAGCCGTGGCTTCCCTCCCACGTCACTGTTTACGTCACACGCTGAGCTACACGTTTTGTTACTTGCTCACGCCCCCCATTGACCCGAAAAAGGTGCATTCTGTATAAACAAAAGTAGGTAGGCGGCATTTTGCTGCACTCCCCGATTTTGTGTTTATACTGCCAATGCTGAAAGAAGACTGATTCTGCTTTCCTGCAAATTTGCACAATTCCTATCTAAAAAGGGCTTATTTTACTCAAAGCATGAGTTGATGAAGTGAATCCATCAGTAAATTTCAATATGACAACTCTGACCATTCCATTAGTTTTTATTGTCTTTCATGGATAACGTACACTTATAGTAATGAGTGGATCTTAAAGTGTTTCTAAATATTAACAACCATGAACGCATTTAAGAGTAATGTTTGCAGTGAAATTGTTAAACATCTAGAGTCTAGGCACCATGTCTGAGGGGTTACTTTTGGCTCCAGAGGTATCATACTTAAAGTGTTTGGTGGAAACGGGGCTTTTAGGCAGCAGATAGCATGTGCATTAACAGTTTGTTTGTGCAGTTTATTTGATACTGAAGAAAAAGTCTCACGTCTAGTATTACTGTCATCTCTGACCACCAGTAATCTACAGTATGCAGTGACATTTTTGTTCAGTCTGGTTATAAATGGACATTGGTAAAGCTATTACAGGAGGGAGTGCATTTTACCAGTTCTTGCAGAACTGTACATTCTGAGTCTCAGAAGAAGGGATACACTTTACACCTTTTTAGGTGTGGGCTTTTAGACTATTCAGTTTGATATAAATGAAAATTACAGGTGTGAAACCTGCCAAACAGCCGAGCCGCGGTCCTACAAAAAGAGGTCTACTCGGTCCAGATCAAAATGACCCATGGTTTGGTTCGTTTCTGTGAAAACATTTTTTGGATAATTCAGACTTTCAGACCAATTAGACATTTGGCAGGTGATGTCAAGTGATAAGAGCAGTGTAGTGCCTCAGTGTGTAGCATGTGTGTTTGGTTTAGTTATAGGTTCAAAGAGAGTGAACGGTGGCTGCGCTCAGAGCACAGGTGGCAGTGATCAGAGCAGAGGAGGAATTAGCAGTAAAGCATCAAGTGGTAGGAAATGTACAGTTTAGGTTTCAGTTTGTCCATCAACAACACAGCATAACGAAATGAGGTGTGGAAGCACATGGGGAGAGTAGGAGACGACTTTGATAAGAGTCAGTTGGAAAAACTCACAACAGCTCTGACACTTTTCAGTTATGTTCTGAGAGGATGAAAGAGAGGGGATACGAGAGGCCAATTACTGTCATGTACAGGGAGATGCAGCTCACGCAGGTCATGACAGCGCGTACATATGTCATCTATAGTACGTTAGTGCACTAGCATAATTGCACTGTGAGACCAGAACCAACTGGTTTAAATGTATGCAATGTAAAAAATAAAGGGAATAGATCCAGTGTAATGGAACTAGATGGTAATCCACAGACCTTGTTGTGAGCAGTTTCATAGAGGAACTATTTTCTCTTTATCAAATCACACCTGCCAACTGTATCGCCACGCAGGTAGGGAATGTTCATCTACTCATGGACGAGAGGCTGGTGCTCGTGACAGCGTGAGATGTAAACATGCAACTCGTCTCATCCCAAGTCGTCACATATCGCTGCTTTGTCAGTGGCCTTTCATGTCTACATATTATGCGCTAGGTATCCTTCTGCATCTGCTGTTGACGTTCCAGGATGCTGCTTTCAACTCCAGGACATCAACAAAAGAACACAGTTATGTTTTGAAAAAAAAAAAAAAAAACATCATGGTTTGGCTCTACGTTCATATGGGAAATGAACACCAGGCTCCTGGGTGGAAGTCCGGGGTTTGCTGGACCCATCCAACAACCCTCCCACCCACCCTACAGGGACTTTCCAGCTTCTTATGTCACATACCAGTAGCGTTTCAACCTGACGCTATCCAGTGGTGTAGCATACTGCCATGACAGGTGCTGTCCAGTGGTGTTACCCCCATTTCCACATACTCTGTCTGCGCCGAGCTACTCAGTGCCGCGGATCTGGAGCGACTGATGCTGCATACCCTCGCCTACTGGATGCATTTCTGGAGCGCCGCGCTGTGTAGCAGAGCTGCAAGCTCACATGTGGAAACTGCGAAATCACGCAATAAAAAGCACCATTCACTCCGAAAACTCCTGCAGTTTCACACCAGGTCTTCTCCTTTCGGTTTGCATCCTTGTAGAAAGCATGTGTGGTGTCATACAAACTACTATGGTCTTCCACTTCAACTATGAGTTTCTCCTCGTCCATCTTTCTTCGGACCCATGCACTGACTGACAACTTGTGTGACAGGATGTGACGTGATTTCTAAAAAAAATTAGAGTTTACAATCTGTAGTGCATTGTATTGTATTTTTAAATTTACCGGATGCTGTGTGCGTTCCGTTTCTGGTTTGGTGCAATCTGAGCTACGTGGCTTGATGTGCAATAGACACGCAGTCGCTGAAAAATAGACCTGGCGCGTATCTCCAACGAAGCGGAGTGCTGTGGCACTTGTGGGATGCTCCAGAGACGCTGTGCAGCGCTCGCTGTGGAAATGAAGCTATTCACTAGAATGGGAGCGTATCTGCTACGCACTGTGCTGCGCAGACGGAGTATGTGGAAATTGGGGGTTATGAACTGACTGGTGCCATCTGGTCAACCAGTAATATATCATAACACGGCGAAAGCTTATGTCCAGCTGTGTTACCTTCTGACGTTGCCTGGCCATATATCATACCGCCAGCAAAGAGAAGAAGGCTTTTGGTGTCAGGTGTCTGACAGTGAAGTCAGTGCTGTTGATTCAGTTGGCAGGTGTAGTTCGGTGGAAAGAAAATAGTTCCTACACGAAACTGCTCACAACAAGGTTGCTGGATTATCTTGAGTAACCGGGTTTACTTTGGCACTGTGAGCACTACATGCTGAGTGCTATCTCGTTAGATATCTCCAACTCAGCAACTCACAAGCAATCTTGGTGACAGGTAAGAGGGAAAATATGTATTTTGATTTATGGGTGAGCTGTCCCTTTAAGGGTTAAAATTATTTAAAAAAAACATGCATTCACACAAGCTAAACTCCCACACCTTCACCCACTTCTGGTGTGGCCAGTGAGCAGGTCTGCTTCATGAAACTCTTGGGCCCAAAATAAGCCCTGAACCAACTCTGTGAGGAAATGAATCTCCTCTGCTACAATGTGTCAATGTCACCGAAGTACACAGTGAAGGAGGCTGCCCTACATAGTCAATCTCCATAAAGAACTGCTCACTAAGTGTGTGTATGTGCATGTTCTTGTGTGCATGCGTGTGTGTTTGTGTGTGTTTACTGGCATGCATGTCTGCACATTTAGAGAGTGACAGTGCGGTAATGAGGGGGGACGTTTAGAGAAGAGGCTGGTACTGATGCGCTGTCACTGTGGATCTTCTCAAGGTCTGATCAGCCTCCTCAGTCTCACGTCTCTTCAGGCCAACTGGCCAGACATCAGCACAACTGCATGTCGCACAGAGGAGCTTATTTATTTATTTGTGCTATTCATTTAGTGTGTTTGTGAAGGAGAGGTACCGCAGAGGTCATAGATGTATCCTCCTGGGGGTGATCTGTTCAAGAAAGCAACATCCAGGACAGCAGACGAGTTACAAATGAAGAACATGGTGCAAAAGCCAATTACAATCAAAGTCACATGGGAGAGAAAGAGAGCTGAGTAAACATGTCATGTGACACTTCATTTCCCCTTCCTCCCTCCTGCCTCTGTTACTCTCTCTCCCTTTGTGTCCTATTTCATTCACACTATTTTGCATGTTACTTTGCACACAAAGGACAGGGAGTAAAAGCTTTTCTTTAACAGTGATGTGTGGATTTTGTGTGGTAAATAACAATATGTTTGACTTTAGCATGAATTTTCTCTCTGTGGGAGTGTTTCTCGACTGCACATTGCAGCTCAGCTGAACACGATTTCAGAATACTTTTGTACAAGTGGACTCAAATATAGTCTGTTGGCCCACAACATTGTTCGTGTTGCCAAATTCTGAGGCAAACTGCCACCTGATTTGGACTAAATTACAAATATGAAAGCTGTTGTTACATATTTAGCAGGACAATAGCAAAGATAAATTGTCGTGATGATGTATGAGCACAGAGTAACAATCAAACCCACACTTTATTTTCTTTTGATAACAGTGAATAATAGTTTCTGGCTTTTATCTGGCTTTAATGGGCTGTGTTTAGTCATGCTTACTTGTCTTCACCTGCCCATACACTGGTCTCCATTCTTCCTGCAAAGAGGTGGCAATCACATTTCCTGGCAATGGTAACAATAGGTCTCATGCAGGAAGCCATACACAAGCAAATTTTCTCTTAGTTTTGTTCATATCCACGATTTGCTCTTATTTTGTTAGTAGCCATTGATTTCTGGGACTCACCACTGTTTTCTTACTTTTGCTCTCCCCTTATGTAAGAGGATATTTTTCAAGTGGTTGAGAGCACTCTCACCAAGTCCATGAAGTCTTTGCCCAACAAAAGGAAACAAAAGTTTTCAATTTTAGTAGCATAATAAAAGGCTTGAATATTAAACAATCAAGTTTAGATTATAATATGATTGAAAGCATTACAATGATTGGATTTTTAAAATAGTGGGCTAAAGAACTTTTGGTCCATTGATCCTGACTATAAAAACCCTTGGATTATACTGCATGCCTCCAGCTTCTGAATGGCTTATATACTGCAGTGAGGTGCTTTACTCATCCAGGCCTTACGCAGTGACCGTGTTTTTTAGAGACTGCACATATCAGTTTGATGAGACGGATGAATGGCTGCTGAGCCGTTTCACATTGCCAGGAGCGCTGCTTTTAAAACCGTTTTCTTCTAAGTTATTGTGCATCTCTCTGACATGACATTTATGGCACCACAAATGTTTGTTTTTCCTGTAATGCCAGAACTGACACTCTTGAGAATCACGTTAACTTAAGTTTATTTAACACTAGGTTGATTTCACTGCTGCTAAAGTTCTTCTTACAGACTTTTTTGGTTGCATCTCTCCAGTTCTTGAGCATGTGCCAGCATATTTGCACATGGCACAACACCTGCCCTAATGTAGCATTTAGGGGGTGTTACCTCTGCTTATAGGTTACTTATACTAATATCTTGTCTTATCTCTTATCTTATGATCAACAGGATTCATCATTCAGCTCACCTGGGTAAGAGCAGATTTGGATGGATTATGATGTTCGATACATCTGGTGCGTTCTCTTATTTTTTAGGGGAAAGTATGACAGAAATTTCAGAAAATGTTGCTGCATGCAGCGTAATAAACATCCCCAATCAGTTAAGGAGGAGACCACACATGTATACCCTGGACAGGAAGGGTCTCCATCACATTTCCAAAAAGCACCGCAATGAATATTTTTTTGTTTTTATATTATTGTGGCAATCTTTTGGGCTAAATTGGGAATAACTGAAAACAGTATTAGGCTGCATTCACTATTTAGAGAGCAATCCAGAACGAAGAAACAAGCGTTGAAAACCTTGAAAGATATTGGAGGTTCTTTGTGGCAGAAAGTTGTGCTTGGATACTTTTACCAGACTACAGTTTTGCACTCAGTGAATTGTGAGTAACATAAGGATTCACATTTAGAGATGATCAGATTTGGTGTTACTGTCTGTCTGTAACCAGTCACGTGTTATGCACCATAGTCATCATACAATCCCATCTGGCTTGTTATTTACAGCTAACTAGACTTGTGGTTTAGCATTTTTTAGCATTCATATATTCAGGTTTATTAATAGTTTAATTTAAAGTCAATGTAGACTCAATAGGACATGGAAATAAAATCACATCCCCCTTGAAATAACCTTGTTTATACACATCTTGATAAACCTTTGAGTGAAGATGCATATACATTATTAATAAATAAGGTCTAATGATTCCTTATTACAAAGTTCTGATCAGTCAGGAATAAGCATGGTTTTAAATATTAACAGCTATTTACAGACTGTGTGGGCTAAAACGACAGAAAGTCTAATTTACCATTACAGTGATTCACTACATATTTACACTTGGGTAGGCAAACTCATTTACTGTATATGCAATAATTAAAAATCTGTGTATGATTTAATAGTGGAATTAGTATGTCATATGCCATCACATTTAATCTTCTATAGCCAATTTTTGGTGCCAGGACCCCCCTAGCTGACTGCTTTTTGTCCTTTTGAAAAGCCTTGTACCTTATACAAAGCAGGCTGTCTCTAACATCTGACACATAGCGACAGACATCCATTCATGCTGACATTCACACCTACGGACAATTTAGAGTCACCAATTAACCTGCATGAAGCCGGAGTACCAGGAGAAAACCCACGCTGACACAGGAAGAACATTCAAACTCTCCCAAACTCAACTCTTCATCCTGGGTTCAAACCAGGAGCCCTCTTGCTGTGAAGTGACAATGCCTACCACTGCACTGCCATGCAAACGAAAACAAAACCAATGAGGAAAAAAAAAACAGCGTAACTTTTTTAGAGGTTCAGTGTGTAGGACTTAGCAGCACTTATTCGCAGAAATGGTATACTTATAATTATTTTTTCATTAGTTTATAATCCACTGAAAACAATTATTGTGTTTTTGTTACCTTAGAATAAACCATTTATATCCACATACAGAGCAGGTCCTCCCCCATGGAGTCCGCCATGTTGTTCTACAGTAGCCCAGAACAGACAAACCAAACTGTAGCTCTAGATGGGCATTCATGTTTGGACCTGTACCTTTAAAAGAGCAATACATTTTTATTCACAGCGGATTGTGAATATGTTATTTATGAAGTCTGCAAGCACCACAAACACTTTTAATGTCAATGTAAGTGTGCACTGATCGATTCAAAGCCATGTGGTGATTCATAGTGAGGTTAAAAAGTCCTGGAACTGCAAAACTGTATAAGTTTGCTGTTGACTATTTCAGAAGACACCTGACACCCCAGCTTGGAACTCAAAGTAAACGGGGCATTTGGTTGTAATTTATGGCATCCTACAGAGGAAATCCTGACTTCCAGTTTATAGTTGAATGTATAATCAAGGCTAAACTGAGCCTGTGTGAGTGAGTCCAGGGTCACAAAAATCTTTATTGAAGACCGAGGCCCGAGCAAAGCTCCGGAGACGTGCTCCTAACAACACTGACTGACCTTTTTTCCAGGACGATTTGTTCCTTTGATTTGACCCCCACAGTCTCCGGTGGCTCAGCAGGTCTCTTACAGTCATTTAGAATACTTGTTATTGGAAGTTTGTGCCGTCTGGTCAATCCATCATGCGGCACTCTGGAGAACTGTGGAGGATGGATAGAGGAACTCATCCAGCACTGCTACATCACCTCACAATGACATTAAAACAATTTGTTCAGCTATTCCGAGCAGTAGCAAAACAAAACAAAGTCAAATGAGTCAACAAAACAAATCTCCTGGGAACAATCAGACGCCAGGCGTGACTCTGGCCAGCTTCTAATGGCAGAGCTCCAACCAACCTCTCCTTCTCAGCTGGAGGTCAACTCATTGCAATTTCATAAAACTCTCCTAATTCATTGACTGTGCAGCCTCCCATCTGAGCAAATTATCCAGCTCCTTGCATCCCACATGTAAACAAATCTATAGTAGAACTGCCAGTATACGTGTGCTGACCTGCAGTGTGCGCAGAAAGGGTTGATATTTATTCAGCAACACAAACACTGAGTCATATTAAAATGTCTGTCTTAAAGATCTGTGGGTGTATTTTTTGTTTAGGTAGAATTTTGCCTCATTTCATTGTGTTTTTTTGCCTTTGCTGTCTTTTATTTTAAAATCCATGGCACTGACAGGAGGAAAGCCAGTAATTGAAACAGCGTTTCAGGTCTAATTTGCTCATGTTGAGATCCTATCAAACAGAAAAGTTATTTTTCTCAGAAACAAAACAAGGCGTGTGTTGTGTGAAGGTTAAATCTGGAAAAACAAACAGGCACAAAACAGATTTTGTGTTATGTTATTATCTTCATATGGTGTCGCACAAAGACTTAGACCTTAGTGAGGATTCCAAAATGTTGACTATTTTAGCTGCTAACAAGACGCAGTAAACAACTTAATATTTAATGATGATACAGTTGAATGATGGGCTCATGCAATAAAAGGCTTAAAGAGACCAGCATCATTTGTGTTTTGTAACAACTTATGTTTATGTTCACTGAGAGGTGATCTCTATATGATTTATGAGCTTCTGTCAGAGGCAAATGTAAATGTTAGGCTTGGGTGGTATCATGGTGTTACGGTATCTCAGGGTGTTTCCAAATCCCGACAGAATGATTTTAAATACTGTCAAAAATACAGATGCTCCTCTTTCTATTAAACTCCTACAGAGATGCTGTATCGTGGATATATTGTAATGTAGTGCACATTAAGTGCCACCAGAGGTCAGTCTCTACTGAGGAAACAGGCAGCTGGACTGACAAACATGGTGACTCCGTTACAGGACTGCTGAGACCACAGGGGAAAACAGCTTATTTTCACATCTAACAAACCTAAAGGCCTTTGCACACCAAGTCAGTTTAAGATGTCATTTTTGTTGTTTTATCTTATCATTATGGTTAGCCACCATGCTAGCCTGCCAGTTCTCGAGGTAGCGTCACTCACAGAGCAATAGTTTAATTTCATGATGAACTTTCTAGATCCTCGTCTTTTTACCTTCATGCTCTAGCTTAGTCATTGGTTGCCTGGATCTGAGAAAAAGCGAGAGATTCTGAACTGGACTTCCTCGACGGCTACTACCTTAACTCAGGTTTGTTTCTTGCCAAGTCGTTCTTCATTGGACTTTTTTTAAAGCCTTTTTTACCCCTGGATCTTACACTGACATGCCGTCACCTACCACTCCACTGGGTTGTGCGAGCTGTCTCCGCCTCGGCCAGAAAATTGCCTGACCCGAACGAAAAATATCAACCTTTTACAAGACTGCAGAAGGTGACGGAGTAAAAAACGATGTCTGAAGCCGGGCCAGATGACGCCGGACCTCGCCCTCGACACCTTTGTTCAAAACTCGTCCTCTTCAGAAAAATGTATAAGGTAGCAGTCAAGGAGTCACTGGAGACACTCAGGATCAGGTACAATCGATCTCCAGACTGCGCTCTTCTTTTTATGCTCGTGGAGATTCTAATGAGTCTCCACCTCTTTTCCTTAATCCTTCCCACTAAAGCCAGAACATACTGGTGTATTGCCCAGGCATGTCTGGAAATGAATTCATAATGGTGTAATGTCCTGGGCAAGTCTGGACATGCACAGTTATGGCCTAACTTGTCCCTCCAATATGTTCGGGCCTGAACCTACTCTATTTTTTAAAAAATACCAGCTCAGAGGTGACATATACTCAATACATGACTAGATATGTGGATGAGTGCACATTTATTTACTAGGTGGATACGTGCATGTTGATTAATACATTCCATCACACTTCTCATTCAGCCAAGGCCAGTTTTACACAACAAAGGCAACCAGCATATTGCTTGAGATCTCTGGAGCACTTTTGGTGCAAAACCGAAGGCACTGGTTAGCTGTATGCCTCTCGCAAATGGATATACATGGATATACAGAGCATACCCACTTCCTTTCCTGGCCCTTTACAGTATACCCACCTATCAGCCATAAAGCCATTGGAATATAGAGGAGGGGACGGTTAAGTTAAAGGATTACTAGCGATCTTATGTTGAGCCATTAGTTGGGACTTAGCTGGTTTATAAAAGGTAAGAGTCTCACTCCTACCACTACTTTTGGCTGAGATATACAGTCTAGAAAGTGGGATCATAACTTTCATGTTTCATGTGGCTTTGTTCTGGTGATATTTTATGGTGTTTCTGTGTCAAAAACAACATCAGCTATCATAATCACACCTGATTTCAATCATTACACTGTTTGAAGCTGTCTGAGTGTTCAGCTCAGAAGCTGAGTGACCGACTTGTCATTTGGAGCTCCGCATGGATCTTTTCATGGACAAAACAGTGTAGAATGGTCATAATTTGAGCAGTCTTCTTCGAATTTGAAATGAGTGTTCATTGATAGTGTGCCTACAGCCCCACAGTGTCATTTACCTGCTCAGGTGAAGCCACAGACAGTTATTCATCCTGAAAAACATTTTTTATTTTATTTCAGGCAAAATCATCAATTTTTTACTGACTTCAGAGGCCCATTACTCTGTCTACACTTTCACAAGAAACTTCAGAGAGTTTTCTTTCTGGCAAGACCTCATGCATGCATGTCGTCAGAGCGGTTAAGAAGCTACATCCATTTTAATTTGGGTATGTCATTTTAGGCGTTTTTTGCTGCAAAATGGGGATGCAGTACAAGACCACGTCATTTCCATAGCATTAATAATGCAGTTCCCTAAATTAAAGCGTAATTGGGTGGCAGATCAGGAAATGCTTCTGTGTGACATTTTCATAACAGCAGCATATTTTCTTTTTGAAAGTGCTAACGAGTATGTTTTGTCATTTAGATACCAGAACTTGGATTAAAAAATAAACAATGACACAAACAAATGACAAAAACAAAACAGGGTTGCAACAGTCATGCATCATTACCACAACGGTCCATTAATGACATTTGAAATGTAGCTTGTACTGTTTGGTTCAGCTCCATTCAGTTTATTGCTTCAGTCAGGTAAAAAAAAAAAAAAAGAGAGAGAGAAAGGAATTAGATTGTTTTTCAGTGTGTGGCAAAAACATCCTCCTACTACACACCCACCAACCTTATCTTATTTAGCAGATAAGCCCTTCACTGCACATCTGTTTATGATTATCCACTAAGAATAAAAGTGATTTGGGGAAAAGCATGATTTTTTTCCACAGTATGTGCAACAGAAGGGCTCCAACATTTTAGGAAATTCTGTAGATTAGCCCATCATTACACATCTGTTTTTAGAGGCACACATAATGAATGTTAGTCTTAATCCACAAGGAACGAGAAATAAAAGTGTCATCAAAGTAAAGTTTCTTGCCAACGGAGTTACACAAACAATGACATTCATTCTCTGTTGTGGAATATTCAAAGACGCGAGCACCTCAAAGTGTAACCACGCGGAAAAAGCTGCAGTCAGAGGAAAAGGAAACAAGAGTCCTCTCAGCCTCTGAAGCCTAACAAGAAAACAAATTGCTGTCTGAACTGTTTCCAGACCCTCGGAGATGTACTAACTGCAATTTTAGAGTGGCGAAGGGAATTAATACTGTTAATGAGGCAGGTTACAGGAAGAGTCCTTTATAGTTATCCTCCTCTGAGTTGAAGGTGACCTCTCTAATCAAACCTAACACTGCAGTACTCAGAGGATCATCGCTCTGGAAATTTAGCAAAGCCACACTCTCAAGAGGTTCAGATCTATGTCCAATCAAGGCACCTTTATACCAAATGGACTCTGGAATTAGCTCCTACGTCTGCAGGTAGAACAAATATGCGTTAGAAATGCATAACCTTGAAGTTTGTTTTCAGAAAGAACCCATTAGTGGTGTTGTTATTTCAGGGAGCACACCATTGTTCCAAATGTTTGCACATTTAGGAATCTAAATCAGATCATTTATGACATTTAATTGGCATTTAACACAACTTAGCCCAATTTTAGCTCCCCTCACCTTACAGCCAGGTTGTTATACTTGTAGAAAAAGTCATTTTCCAACTTCTCACATTTAAAGGTTATCGCTCCATCAAGGCCCAGTATTGGCTGTAGAGTATTTGTATAGCCATTCTGTTTTGGGGGATGACAGATGGCAAGATAAATTCCAGTTCCATGCCAAAGAGCTTACAGCTCAACATTTACATTTAACAAATTGAGTTTAGAGTGTGAGATGCACTGTTGGAAGCACAGTAAGCCACAGACACAGAAAGTTTCGGAGTAAAACCCTGAGCGCACGCTCAATAAAATTTACTTCCTGATGTCTGCTGCAATAAAAACTGACACATTCAGTACATTTTGGATAAATGCATTGTTTATTGATTACTGACACTAAACTACTGACTGTGTGCGCTCGTACCTAAGATGAAAAATGATTCTACACACTACTCATTTATCTATTAAATGGCATACTCTGTTCCCTGGATAGAAAGGGGAATTGCATTGCTGTTTCTGTTTTGTGTTTATTGATTTGTCTAAAGCACTTGATACAGTAGAATACTCTCTTCTTTGAGATTGCTGCAGATCAGCTGCTTTTCAGGCAAATGCATGTAATTGGATTCACAGCCATTGTGGCTCACTAACTGGTCCAAGGTTTAATACGTGTACTGCTGTATTAGTGGGGCTTGAATTCAGAGAGATGGCGTGTAATGGAAGAATGTGTCAGGTAATATCATGAATACATTAAAAACAATAATATGACTTTTTTGTATGTATTTTTTTTATGTATTTCTACTTTGTAAATAATAAATATATGTTCACAGCTCAGTGGCACAAAGAAAGTGTTTACAATATACATTTCTGCAAACCATTAAGGTAACATATGCACGTTTCATACCCATCCTATCAACATTTCTAAAGTGAAGTAAAATATAAGCTTTTGTCATTAGGACATGGACAGGATTGCGGATGGTGTGTCATCCATAGACACAGTGATTCTACAAACCTTTGTGTTCTTTAATGACACATCACAGCATTTCCCAGGGGCATTTGAGGTACCAAACTTGAGTGTTTTTCACTGACACATCGCAGTGTTTCTACTGTAAGCAGCATTTGGGGTACTAAACCTAGGTGCTTTTAGTGGCAGGCTGCAACAATTTCCAGCTATGTTTGTGGCACCGGACCAGGGTGATTTTTACCAACATATTGCAGTGCCTCCTCTCTCAATCTTTGGTGTTTTCAGAAGAAGATGAAGGAGAAGATAAGCTTAAATAATCTGCAAGAAATAAAACAATTTTTTCACTCTGTTGTCATATACACACAGGCCCGGGAATACACACGCATGCACAAACCGGACCTATACATTCATTACATGAAGAGATGTTTGGTCATGGATTTTCCAAGTCCACATACAACTTTCAAGGTTCCCTGGGTGTGTTGGTTGTTGTTCTGGAACACAGTGTCAAGTTCTACCTGTTACATGTCTTCTTTCAAACTACACTTCTGTTTTCACAGGAAATTTACCATTCACATACAGTCTCTCAAAATAAACGCACTATGTTAGCACAACACCACAGACTGATTTTTTTTCCTTCAACAACAAACACACACGGTTGGGTTTAGGCAACAAAAACACATGGTTAGGTTTAAGAAATCTTATGGGAAGCAAATACTTCTCTCTCAGGTGATAATCTGTGTTTGTTGTACCCATCCATTAACAACTCTCACCAGCCCCAGATGGACCTTTGCCACTTAAACTTTTGTTCTGGACCGCTGCCAGGTGTCTTTAAACTATGACTGCAACTGGCCATGTATCATGCTGATGTTAAAGGATGCTCTTTTTACTGGTTTCTGTATGGAGATATATTTGTGTCTTTATTACATGTGAGAAAATAAATGATATGAGAGGGGAAAAAAATGTTTGAGAGAAAAAAAAATATTTGAGAGAAAAAGTCTTCACACTGATAGCAAAAAATAATAATATTTGAGACTAAAAAAAGTTTTGAGAGAAAGTATTTTGTCATAGAATATAAAAAAAATAATTTGAGATTTAAAAAATCATTTCCAAAAAAAAAATTTTTTACTCTCAAATATTATTTTTTTGCTATCAGTGTGAAAACATTTTCTCTCTCAAAAAAAATTGTTTCTCTCAAAACATTTTTCTTCTCTCTCTCAAAACCTAAGTCTTTGCTCTCATGTCAGGATTTTGCTCTCACTGTGAAAATAATGTCATGAGCGGGGCCACGTTCCTATTGGCCAGTCTCAATGGAATTGACAGCTAGGTGAGGATCGTCTTGGGAGTCGAATTCAACTGAATCATTCATCCACCATGGTGGATTCACCGGCATAGATGTGCTGCGTTATTTGGGAGCGGAGACTCCAAATGTTTGGGTAAGATGGTGACACACACAATTGATGGGTAGCTAGCTGAGCAAGTTGGTTATCAAAATCATTCCTATAATGAATCCCTTTTCTCACCTAACGTTATTTTACCGAGATTGTGTAATTAGTTGCACTAGTCAGCTAGTGTTAACTTTACATCTAGCTAGGTTATCCCATTAGCGTTACTTTACTACAGTGCTTTTCTCTTCCAACATTCCATGTGTGGCAGGGTGAGCGCTGCTACACCTCCGCCCTTAATTGGCATCAGCTGGGCCTAATTTCCAGTTGTCTGAGCCTAATTGCGCAGTGGTGGCACCTGTGTTATTTGGTCTTCCCCTCACAGGTGCGCTCACTTCTACCTGGTGAGGGATGTGTGTGGCGTGCTCCGGTTGGCGTGCTCTGTGTGTGTCGTGCTCCGGTTTCTGTACCCAAACTTGGGACTCATAAGGTAGGCATGGGTGCTGCAATGTTTGTGTACTGTTAAAGCATATCATGGTGTCACAGCTGCCGTGACTCTTTGCTTTACAGCGGTGTTGGCCGTTCCTGTTGTGTGCAGCTTCGGAGGGGACTTTGAAAAGCGTGGTGTCTGCTCTTCCTCACTGCGAGACGGTGACTGGGTTTGACCTGTGCGCTGTGCTTAAGCTCCCTTCGCTCCGGTAAGCTCGCTGTTTTTTTTATTTCTACTTCTGCTAGTTCTGTTAACTTTATGTTAACAGGTTGTCCTGCTCTCTGTCCTGCTGTAGCTGAGGCCACAGCTTGTGGCTTCTTCTCCTCTGCGCACTGTGTGGGGCTGCACTCCGTAGCCCGGTGACGTGGGCCGTCAGCTGGGCACCCTGAAGGACGGCTATCCGCGGCCTCCAGCCCTGGTGCGGCTGCTCCGTTTTCCACTGCTGTTCTGCCGGTTTCCCACAGACGGATTAAAGCACACTGTAACGCGGCCAGTGTACGAATCTGTGTGACCTTCTGTTGTTAAGAGTAGTCTACAGGTTTGAGTGTATTTCCTGGGGTGCAATTCCACAGGTGGCGTTGTCGGTTCATTTCCCTCTCCTCTCCATTTGGCCATACGTTATGTATGCATATCTGCTCCCAAATAACGCAGCACATCTATGCCGGTGAATCCACCATGGTGGATGAATGATTCAGTTGAATTCGACTCCCAAGACGATCCTCACCTAGCTGTCAATTCCATTGAGACTGGCCAATAGGAACGTGGCCCTGCTCATGACATTATTTTCACAGTGAGAGCAAAATCCTGACACGAGAGCAAAGACGTTTTGAGAGAGAGAAGAAAAATGTTTTGAGAGAAACAATTTTTTTGTTTTTGAGAGAAAATGTTTTCACACTGATAGCAAAAACATATTTGAGAGTTAAAAAAAAGGTTTTTGAGAGAGTTTTTTTTCTTGGAAATGATTTTTTTAAAATCTCAAATTATTTTTTTTATATTCTATGACAAAATACTTTCTCTCAAAACTTTTTTTAGTCTCAAATATTATTATTTTTTGCTATCAGTGTGAAGACTTTTTCTCTCAAATATTTTTTTTTCTCTCAAACATTTTTTTCCCCTCTCATATCATTTATTTTCTCGCATGTAATAAAGACACAAATATATCTCCATATTTCTGGCGCTGGATATTGACGACTTTGGAGTGAGGCCGGGCTCCTTAGACAGGAACCCTGAGTAGTTGGGGGTTCAGTGCCTTGCTCAAGGGCACCTTGGCACCTTTCCAGCTACCAGTCCTCACTCCATATTTGGTCCAGATGGGGACTTGGGACCCAAGTTCCTATGGACTGAGCTACTGCCACCCCACCGACTTGTCCCTGCCACAAAATAGTGCACAAATGTACAAACATTCAGTGGTGTTTCCAGTGTATAACAAATCAGTGAACCTGGTAAAGAAAGTATCATTTTTAGGTTTTAAGGCTTTAAGTGTTTACAGAGAACAGTACCTAAACTTGCAGACACTTATGCCACATTTTTGTATGAGTTAAACCCTGCTCAGTTATGGTTCTTGGCCCCCTGGACGTCTTGTGTCAGCGTGCATTTAGATGTGTTGCACTGGGTTCACAAAAACAAATGTAAAACAAGTCATAATTTGAACAGATGGTACATTCTTATCATTACTTAAAACCAGTGTGATTGAAATGCATGATCTTGAGCAGAGTTTCTATTTAATCACTTTTAAAATTCATAGTACCAGAATACATTAATCATATTATATACACATGTAGATTAAATAAGTCTGCATTCATTTCTAGAGGAATGAACTGCAAGAATCAAACTCTGTATGTATTTATCATAGAACAGTGCTTCAGTAGAGGAACGAATGTCTTTCAGGCTCTGCTATGTTGCTGTGTGATGTGTATGATGTGATTGATTTGGTATACAGTACATGATTGCCTCTGCAGGAAGGCTTATCATGGGCTTGCTGCACTATTGATCTACCGTGATTACACAACACCAGCCAGTCAATAGTGTAAGCTATATCATCAGATGGAAAATATGGCCAACACATTAACAATAGATTTGAAAAATGGGGAATCAGCAGAGAAGATTAAAGTCATGCACATATTTCATACATTTCCTAAAAAAAATATTAAATAAAAACTTCTACCCATTTTACCCATGCTTGATCTCTTTAAAGTGGGAATCTGTAGATACTTTATACTAGTCCATACCCATTGGTAGCTTTGTCACCTTCTACCTATGCCAATCCTCAATGCCTATGTGCAGTTTCACATAGATTGAACACGTCGGTGAGCAGAAAAACGTGGGACAGACAAAATGACTGACTGACAGAATGACACACTGACAGTTTCCCTGATTATGTACAGCATACCATACCATGACTTAGTCATACCAAAAATTAGAAAACAAACAAACATTGGTCCACAGGGGGAGCCACAGCGATCGGTCACATTTTAGCCATTTGTAAGCATTTTTCTGTTGTTATAGCACCACCCAGTTGCCAATTAGAGTTAAATTTCTCCAGTCACCTTGAGGCGTCCTGTTCTACATATCTACCAAGTTTAGTAAAAATCCATATGGCGGTTAGGCCTAGATAAGAAATTAGCTCTCTAGCGCCCCCATTTTGTTTGATGGGGTCAATAATGGAGGGGTCCCCTCAGATTATGTGTGGTCATATGCCTACAAAGTTGCGTGGTGATGGGTGAAACCCTTGAGATGTTATATACCTTTATGTGATGAGCCACGCCCTCCGCAATATTCATTGCCTTATAGAAGCTCAGTTTTAGTAAGTTTTCCAACTTTTGCCAAGAGGGAACTTTAGATATTGGTCCCTAGATTATGTTCACCCAGTTTCATGCAGATCGCTCAAACTTCCTAGGAAGAGAATGATTTGAAGTGTTTTTCAAAAAAAATTCAAAATGATGGAAAATCTATATAACCGGAAGTTATGGGTTCTTGAGGTAAATTTGTTCCTCATGAGGAGAGGCATCTCTGTGCAAAGTTTCATGTCTCTACGACATACGGGCCATGAGATATGCCCATTCAAAGTTTGCAATTTCAATTGTTTGCTATAGCGCCCCCCTTTGGCCAATTGATGTAATATTGCTTCATTGGCATCCTCCCATGACCCTCTACCACTGTGCCAAATTTCACATGGATTGACCAAGTCAGTGAGGAGAAATACGTGGAACAGAGACACAGAGACACACACACACGGACAGAGTTTTCGTCATTATATAGTAAGATAAGATAACTGTACACATTTTCCCATAGTGCACCTTGACTTATAATTGACCCTTTCATGTAAAATTGAATATAATGTCTGTGTGTCTAATTTCTGATAATCAACAAGTACACCCTCCTCCTGCGCCCCAGCTGAATCCATAAACTGGTCAGACTTACAGATATCTTGCACAGCTACAGCCACAGTTTGGTACATTGGGGTCAGTAGTGTCATGAGATCTGATTAATTTATTAAAACCAAATCTCTCCAGACTTCCCCTGAAGCATACGTGACCCATTTCTCTTTAATATAGCAATGTGAAACTTTCACATGGGACTCCTGAAGGAAGGTAACACGGTATGTGCCCTAAATGCAGCGGATGATTTACCACTTCCATCTGTTTAACCTGCTCGGCAACTGGTTGCATTCAGTACATTACAATAACACCTAAGAAAACTGAGCCGGTGTTATTCTGGGCTGCACAAATATGTACTGTAGTATCAACACATAACACATGTACCTGACACAGACTCTAACAGATACTAATAAATGGATATAAATGACCTTTACAGAAGTGTGCCAGCTTATGAGATGCATGTACAGGCACCCTCTTGTTGACTCACTCCATAACAGCACCACTGATATCTTTTGAATCATGTAATTGTGCGCAGGCCAAACAGGGCAAATGTTACGTCTCAGTTGATACAGCACTGACTTTACATACAAACCTGACGGAGTGTAGGTGACTGATCACTGTTCCGAAGCTGGAAGTCGAGGATGGACTGACAGATGACTTTCTCGATGTCTGTCTGGATTACCAAAGAGTCTCATATTGAAGTCAATGCAGTCTGAAGGGGGCAGGGTGCACTGACCGTCCTGGGGTCATCATGTAAGCTGCAGCAGACACACATGATATTCATCCGCCTCAGAGTATTAAAAAGGTTGAATTCTGTCAGTTATGCTTTGCCCTTAGGTAACACTTTATAAAAACCATCAATAATACGTGGCAAATTGGTAGTTAATTAGACTTTAGTTAATAGTTACTTTACTTTTAACAATGAAATTGAACAGTTTATTCTTGCACACATTATAACATTTTATAAACTACATTAAATGTTTTTTAATTATTGGCTTGTAAACTGTCCATAAACATTATTTGATGGGTATTATAAAGCTGCAGCTGATGATTATAATACCTACTAAAACCTGTTAATACTGTGTAGTGTAGTTGTTTTACTGTTAAAGATGACATTTTAATTAATCATTTTAATTAAGTATCAGTAATGCTAGTATTTGTTATGGCTAATTATCGGTTTGTAAACTGCCCATAAACAGTATTTGGATACTTTCTATAATTATAAACATTGCGTGTTGTTTTTTTACTGTAAGTAATGAAATTATAATCAATGATTTTAACTCATTATTAATGATGTTATATGATGTTATATTTTCATTGTTTAACACAAAACATTTTTTTGTTCATCATGAATTAGTTTGTAAACCATCTATAAATAATATTTGGATGATATTAAATGTTTCAACTGATGATTATAACACCTTGTTAAATGATTAATAAATATGGTGTAGTGCAAGTTAACAAACAATGAAATAATGATTAATAATGTTTACTAGTTATAAGAAATGATATGACATTTTAACATTTTATTGTTGTACGAAATATGGCATTACGTATTTGTTAATGTTAATTATTGGTTTGTAAACTGTCTCTGAACGTTATTTGTAAGGCAGTTGTCAAGTTGTAAATGATCAATATAATACCTCATTCAATTAAGCAATATCACACTCGAGGTCTTGATGTTGTACTGTATGTCGTCACGGCTGTGATTCAGTCATAGAAGACAATTACAGCCGTGACGATATACAGTACAACGTCACAACCTCGAGTGTGATATTGCTTTTATACAACAGTTCAACAACAGCTTAAACAGCAATGCTGAGTAAGGAAATGTTAACAAAAGGCGATGAAATAAATTATTTAAGTATGTTATGTAGCTCCGCGAAAAAAAAAAACAGTTCCCCCAGTCTGTTGCCAGGCAATGCAGCACACACGCCAGGAACTCACAAGCTACTTTGTATTTACATTGATCTGCAACTGTGTAACTTCGTCCAGTTCGGCTGATGAATGTTTCTAATCATTAATAATGCTATTATTTATATATATTTAAGTATTTTATTTATTTGTAGAACTTTTTATTGTTGAATACATTATAAAATGCTCTGTAGTGTATTCAGATTTTGTTAATGGTTAATATTTAGTTTGTACATTTTCTATACACATTATTTGGATGGCTATTACAAAGTTGCAACTATTGATAATAATAACTTGTTAAATGGTTGATAAAAACCTTGTAGCACACTTACAAACATTATTTTCATGGCCATTGTAAAGTTGCAGTGTTTCATTGTTTGTCAACACTGAAATATTTTTGATAACTGCAAGTCCCTGTTAGAAGTTCCTGACAGCACTCATCTGTTTTTTCATCTTAACATTTACTGTAGTTTTAGTTTTTGCACATTACAAGTAAACACAACGCCCCAGACTTCAGCTGCAAGATGATGACAATGTGACATCCGAACGTCACTCATCATCGCTCAACAACTAAAGCGCCGAGGGGAACTTTCAGTCGTTTCATTAAAGTGTCACCTTGTCAGTTAACTTCTGATGATGGATAGCTGTATTGACAACGCTGTTCGATTCAGCCCAGCCCTACAGACAGAAGGACATTTAAAGCTCTACCGTAGCATGCTAAGACCTGAGGCAGTGAGGAAATGACACTGCTTGGACAAGCTTGCCTTCGGTGATTTAGCCCCCAGGGTTTATCTGTCAACGTTTCTCTCTTGGCTTATGCAGTGATATTAAAGACCTGGGTCTGGATCTCACTTGACAAGGTCTTCCTTAGTCTTTTGACAATAACTCAAGATGGCTGGAAATGGCTGCCTGGAGTGTCATTTGTGTGTCCATTGTAGATATGAGAAAGAGCAAGTGTTCTTAAAAGGTTACTGTGTCTGCAGTGATGCACTTGTGACAGCCAGCAGCAGAAGGTTCTCATACTTCTTCAAACTTTTCACATTTTTCAACAGTGTTGTGTACATAGGCACCGAGTACCAGTGTTGGGGAGTAGTGACCTATATGTAATTAAACTAGTAGTTTAATTACAGTAGCTTGCTGACAGTTGTACTACATTCATATTTACATAGTGATTCAAGTGCCAAAATATTTTTTTTGCCATTTTGTGTGTAGTTAACTATTGAAACTACAAACATTTTTAGGCCATAAAAGGAAAGTAATGATTACAAGTGACTTGGCTAACTCACTCATCATGCTTGGTACAGTTCCTCCACCTGGACTCCAGTTTCTAGAAGGCACGTATCTAACTGATGCACATTGTACATAAAAACAAAGGTGACTTTCTGGCACTTTCTTGTGAGTGGTGGGGTATTTTATTTGTTGATTTATGACATGAGCACTTTTGGCAATAAATTAAACTGAGTGGCATTCTTTTGTTGGCATGTACATTTTTGTATCTTACTATGTCTTATCTTACTACAGTATATAATGACGAAAACTCTGTGTGTGTGTGTCTGTTCCACGTTTTTCTCCTCACTGACTTGGTCAATACATGTGAAATTTGGTACAGTGTTAGAGGGTCATGGGAGGTAGCGCTTAGATCATCATGTAGTGATGTCTGCTGGTGAGTCAGTCTAACAGTGTCGGATGGGTTGAGGCTGTGGATTTGACCAAGTTTGACCACTTTATCACTATTCCCTCTCACTTGTAGCTGTTTTTTCGTTATCTTTTGAATTTAATATGAATTATGGAACCATTTTTGTTCACGTTTGTTTCCCCCGTTTCGTAAAATAAATTATTGAAAGTTGCTTTTGAAGTGCGTGACAGAAGTTCGTTTTGAGAACGACCGCAGACTGTCACCTGTTCAACGCATCAGTATCTTCGGATGCAATTAAAGTAATAATGATTATAATAATAATGTCAAAATATTATTTACAGACTGATTTAACAGACGATCACTGCTGCCATGATCACTGGAAAGTCTGGGCGAGAGGCTTCCACAGAGGAGCACCCAGTTTGCACCAGCTTTCTAAAGACGTTATTTATTTCACTCAAACTGTGTGTGGCTATTAGCGCTGGTGTTAGTGAATTAGACGTTGTTTATCAATGAGGCTCATTTGCATAGAAAGGGGCAATTTTTCCGCCAAATATAAGCATATTACCTCATTTAAATACGTACAAATAACACCGGAGCACCGAGACACAGTCTGCTTGGCAGCGCAATTAGTGGAGCATTTCACCCTCTGCGCGTGCTTTGTGAATTAGACGGTATCTGTTTGCTCCATTTTTACCGGTTTAGCGGCCGCAAAAGCCACACAATCCTTTTGTGAATTCGGCCTGCAATTCCTAAAATCTCTTCCTAGGAAGTTTGAGTGATCTGCATGAAACTGGGTGAACATAATCTAGGGACCAACATCTAAAGTTCCCTCTTGGCAAAAGTTGGAAAACTTACTAAAACTGAGCTTCTATAAGGCAATGAATATTGCGGAGGGCGTGGCTCATCACATAAAGGTGTATAACATCTCAAGGGTTTCACCCATCACCACGCAACTTTGTAGGCATATGACCACACATAATCTGAGGGGACCCCTCCATTATTGACCCCATCAAACAAAATGGGGGCGCTAGAGAGCTCATTTCTTATCTAGGCCTAACCGCCATATGGATTTTTACTAAACTTGGTAGATATGTAGAACAGGATGCCTCAAGGTGACTGGAGAAATTTAACTCTAATTGGCAACTGGGTGGCGCTATAACAACAGAAAAATGCTTATAATGGCTAAAATGCGACCGGTCGCTGTGGCTCCCCCTGTGGACCAGTGTTGTTGTTTTTCTTTCTAATTTTTGGGTTTGACTAAGTCATGGTATGGTATGCTGTAAATAATCATGGAAACTGTCAGTGTGTCATTCTGTCAGTCAGTCATTTTGTCTGTCCCACGTTTTTCTACTCACTGACGTGGTCAATCTATGTGAAACTGCACATAGACATTGAGGACTGGCATAGGTAGAAGGTGACAAAGCTACCAATGGCTATGGACTAGTTGTATCTTAATATTATTGTATATCAGATTGTCAACTTTTTTTTAACAAAGTACTTGGACCTACCTTTTCTAAGTAGCTTTAGTTAATCAAACCAGACTCCTCCTGAGGGTAGCTTTGCTGTAGTTCAGCATCTTCCTGTGTAAAGTAATTGGTAGCTTGCAAAGCTATGCTTTCAAAAAAATAGCTTCCCCAACACTGCTGATTAGGCTGATCACCCATGTGCACCAGTGCACAATGGGGGGCAAATTTGCATTGCAATTCCAGCCTATATTGTTAAGTTGTGTTCTTTGCAGCTATACTATAGCAGCGGTGTCACAAACAGTCATGGAGGTGTTGAATTGTGCACTTGTCCTATGATTTATGTTTATGTGAGCCTGTTTTAGGAAACTTAGTCATTTCAGTGGCATTGTTTATCACTTCGACAGTACAGTGGTACAGTGGTTAGCACCATCGCCACACAGCAAAAAGCGTCCCGGGTTTGAATCCACCAGCCAGCTGGTGTCTCTGGAGTCTCAGGCTTCCTCTCACAGTCCAGAAACATGCATGTTAGGTTAATTGGTGACTCTAAATTGCCCACAGGTGTTAATGTGAGCGTGAATGGTTGTCTCTATGGGGTCTAGTTTCCCGATGCAACGCAGGGTGGCGCAGGGTGGCGAACCCCACACAGAGCTAGTTTCGAGCAGCGCAACCTGAGGCGCGTTCAGTTTGGTAGTTTGGCAGACCGAGGTGTGCTGAGATGGGTGTGGCGGCGCAGAAGGGGGAGGTGTCGACAGATCCAGCTTGGCGCAGTGACACTTTCGTGCCAAAAGGCCAAAGGTGTGCTAAAAGCTCGCCAGCTGAAACCAGGTCTACTGTCAGCGCGGGGGGAGCGCAGCCGGTGTAAGCCGAAGTTTGGCTGACCGGTGGACAGTGCACACACGTCACCAAAACCTCACAGGCAGGTTTCCAGAATATCAGGCACATTAACAATGCAATAAATAACCAAAAAAACACTATTCAATGCAACTATCTGCAATCAGCACATAAATGTATCTCTATATCGACTGTCCCGTCACATCTGATGTCAGATCAAAGGGGATTGGCACCGTTTGGCACGTTTGGCACGCGTAATGGAAACCCAACCTGATTTGATTAGCACAGCTGCAAACTAATGAGTTCACATCCCTCTCAGCCAACCACAAACAGCCACAGCATCAGATAGGGAGTATATATTCAGCATCTGTCATCTTAGAAAAGTCAAAAGAAAAGAAACAGAGTGAGACTGCGAGAGAGAAAGAGAGAGCGCGTGCACCAGAGAAACGCAACATTGATTTACAATTGTGGTGACCTCCTTCCAGGCTACCTTTGCATCATCAGCCCGTGGAGGTCTGCTCGCAGTTCCATATATTCCGACACTGCGAGCAGACCCTCCCGGACCAAAACATCAGTTTCCTCCTGGGAGAAGTTTGGCCGTCTGACGCTGCTGCTCTCTTCTGCCATGGCGAATTGAGTAAACTCATTACGCCTTCGCGTGGTGCATTTAAGGGCGAGGAGATGATAGTCTCCCTGTGATAGTCTGGCGACCTGTCCAAGGTGTACCCCACCTCTCGCCCAATGACAGCTGGAATAGGCTCCAGTTTGTGTGTGTGTGTTGGTCGTCACTGGAAATGTCCTACGGTGCTGAAATGTGTGCATTTGACCATTTTTTCCAAATCCACACAGCAACAAGTCATGGGGAGAACAGCATTTGTTTTGAGCACCCACCAGCAGCAAAATAAATCGGCACCCATGGTTGCATATTATGACTGTTGTTGTTGATAAATGGAAAAGCATTCAGCATGGCCTTCACCCACTTGTGTTTTGTGATATAGTCGGAAAAAAATACCATATTTTGAAGACCATTTGTTGTGTCAGCAATCCCAACACTCTCCATCTTTAACCCCCTTTCGAGTGAGAGGAACAGATCCACATTTGACAAAGATGAATTACTGAGGTTTCCACACAGGAAATAGTTATAACCATATTTGCTGGTGCCAAGTATACAGTACAGGACCCTTCTGAATTTCCCTGCCAGATAAATTGGCCATCCTTTCCATTTTGATAAACTATAGCTGGCACACATACTGCCAGTGTTATGTCCTGGGTATAGACAATAATTACACAAAGCCTTAGTTGCAGGAACATTGGGCCGGAAACAAAACAAAACTTTTCTTATTGAAAATGGCAACAATTTCATTTTTGAAGTGGCATTTACAGGGAGTTGAGTGGAGATGATTGTACACGATGGACTGACACAGACAAGTAACACTTTGAGTTGTCTTCAGCTTGCTTAATGTCAGTCAAACCTGTAAACAGGAGAAAATCTTTGCAGATGACCCATATTTATTTTTTGAAAATGAATAAGTATAATAATAATTTAGGCTTCAAAGTAAATGGTGCATGTAGGAAGTGGTCACCAGCACATGAAGTTTGTCTCCTGCACTTAGCAGAAGATCCTAAATGGCACTTGAACATTTTCTTTCATGACATCTGAGGCACCACCAGTTCAATTTCCAGTCTGCTTTCATCTGTCAAAGACGCTCCCCTTCCTTCTGCCTTTCCCTCTCCCTCTGTCCCTCTCTCCCACCCTGCAACACAACATAGCTGTAACCCCTCAGTCCCTCAACAGGGCTTGTGCTGCTGTCATCCACTCTAAATGCCTTTCAAAGGTAGAGAGGGGGCTCACTCTGATCCAAGTGCTGCCTGGATCATTAGGGACCCTGTGGCTCAAGCTTCTGTCAGCGATCATTTCCAATTAGGTCTCCATTTTGCATCACACGTACCTTAGCACCCGTGGGGGACAGTGGTTCATACTGCAAAATCGCTCAGGTGGGGAGAGAGACATTAGGATGAGCGTTCATATGGTAACCTCACCACCCTGAGAGAAACGGTACACGTTTCTGAGGTAATGAACTCAGATTGACTAATTAAAATGAGCTTTTGGCATTGGGACTTCTGTTGATTTTGTGAGAGCGAAAGCTGGAACATTGCAGTGTGAGACCAAATGACTCATCAAGTCATAATCGCCTCTTCAGGTGAATCCATTTTCAACATCTATTCAAATAATCTGAAGTAAGAGTGTACTCATAAGCGATGCCCTTCCTGAAATTGGTCGGTGAGTGAGAGATATTACTCAGAAATCAATAGTGTGTAGGCGCACTGTCATGGCAATAAGTGCTGAAAAAAATCGCAGTGAGGTTCCCTTGTATTCAGAGCCCATGTAGTTCTTCTCTCTCAGTAATTCACCACTCCTTCTCATGGCCAAGGGAACAACTGGTATGGCAAATTTTCAAAGGGGTCTCTTGAACTCTCACCTCAAGATATCTGAGTGAAAATGGGTTCTCTGGGTACCTTAAGTCTTCCCTAAACTTAAGAAGGCTTGTTTCCAGTAAATGTTTGGTTCCTTACAATTAATGTACTCCTTCAAATTAAAGCTGTATATTCGTTCTATCCTAACAATAAGTTACATATCTAGTTCACTGGTAAGATGCAGTAAATAGTAATGTTTTAAGCCCTGATTTAAATGAGTTGACAGTTTCAGCTGACCTCAGATATTCTGGAAGTTTGTTCCACAGGCGGGGAGCATAGAAACTAAAGGCTGCTTCACCTTGTTTGGTTTTGATCCTGGGAACACTGAGTAAACCTGTTCCAGATGATCTGAGGAGTCTGGATGCTTCATAACGTACAAGTATATCAGAGATGTATTTAGGCCCGAGACCATTTAGTGCTTTATAGACAAGTAACAAGATTTTAAAGTCTATCCTTTGACACACAGGAAGCCAGTGCAGTGACTTAAGCACTGGTGTAATGTGCTCCACTCTCTTGGTGTTGGTGAGGACTCTGGCAGCAGCGTTCTGGACGAGCTGCAGTTGTCTGATTGATTTTTTACTCAGGCCTGTGAAGACACTGTTACAATAGTCCAGCCTGCTGAAAATGAAAGCATGAACAAGTTTTTCTGTATCTTGTTTAGACAGAAATTCTTTTATTCTTGCTATGTTTTTAAGGTGGTAGTAGGCTGATTTAGTAATTGTCTTAATGTGACTATTGAAATTTAGGTCTGAGTCCAGAACTACACCAAGATTTCTGGCTTGATTTGTAGGTTTTAGTGTCATGGCGTCAAGGTGAGCACTGACTATTGATCTTTGTTCTTTGGGGCCAAAAACAACTATCTCAGTTTTGTCTGTGTTTAGTTGTAGAAAATTCTGGCACATCCACGTATTGATTTCGTCAATGCACTTATTTAGCAGATGTAGGGGACTGTAGTCATCTGGTGACACTGTTATGTAAAGTTGTGTGTCATCCGCATAAGTATGGTAGGAGATGTTATGATATTCCATAATCTGAGCAAGAGGGAGCATATAGATATTGAACAGAAGAGGCCCAAGAATGGGCCCTTGAGGAACTCCACATGTAATTTTTGTTCACACAGATTCATAATTGCCAAGTGACACAAAGAAATCCCTGTCTTGTAAATAAGATTTAAACCAATTTAGCACAGTGCCAGAAAAAAACAGCGTAATATACATTCAGTTATGGCTTTTGCTTTTGGTCTGCAACTCGTGGCCCCATCTGACCACCCCTATGAACATTTTTGGGGGAGCCACTGCCCATGGCTACATGCATTTCTATTCAATTGCTATTATTGTTCTATTCTGTTGACAATTGACCTTTCGCTAAGCTCTATGCCTTTGTGATGGTCCGACAAGCTGTCAGAGTAAACATAGAGCCCACACTGTAACTCCGGGGGAAGCCAACAACATTCATCTGCGCGCACTGCGATGACACACAGCTGGTTGAATATCAGCAAAGTTTCCCTGCTTCCCTTCACTGGTTTCTGCACAGCAGGGTCGGTCTTTGTTTCACTGTTATAATCATTACAAAGCAAAAGCAGCATGTGTATATATTCAGTAGGCTATATCTTCAGTAGCTAGCTAGCTAACTCTACACTTTTCAGGGTTTGATTTTGGTTTTGGAACAGAGAAGAGACATCTATCTTTTTCCAACCTCTCCAGGTACAGCATTTAGCTCCAAATCCACAAAACCAGCCAATGGAGTCAATGGAGCACAGCTGTGTTGTTGTTGGACCCTGGTCTGAGTCGCCCAATGCTACGTTATGATTGGCCAGTCTGTGTCTGGGGACAAAAATTAGCAAAGGGTCAATTGACCACCCCTAAGAAAGGGAGGCACCACTGCCCATGACCACATAGAGCATTTCTACTCTATTGCTATTATTGTTCTACTCTGTTGACAATTATTGACTCATCTAGAGTGTGTCTATAACATATTTACTTGCAAAAAGGGGAACTAAGTGCTTTTTAGCTTTTAAAATGAAGCAGATGGAACCAGTTTCCTTCTAATGATGCACTATATTCAGCACTGGCTAGACTACCATTGTTTCTATGTTGACATTTCTGAGTCAAATTGTATTGATCACAGTTTATGGTCTTCTCTATATTAAGGACAGATGCGATCTGAGAATAACAAGACAAGCTGAATGCAGCTCTGTGAAATTGATTGCTAATTGTCAGCCTTTAAAAGCTCATTACTTCACTCATTGTTGTCTAAAGCTCAATGAGCATTGTCAGCAGGTTAGGCACATTGTCAATAGACACTGACCAAGTTTACTATATAGAGGACTTGCAATTTCTTAAGCCTTTAACCAGAATGAATCACACTCGATATATGCCAGCACATTACACAGACAATGTTCTTTACTCTGCCTTTCTGTAGCAGAAGTGAAACAGGAAATACAAAGTATAGAGCAGCCCCATTCTGGACCTAAATGTGTGGTGTTTGGGGGCAAGCATGACAGGTTGGTTTAAAACATAGCGCTGCTGCAAGCCCTCAAATGAGAATTGAGCACAGGTGGACCAACAGAGCATATAGATTACTAACACGCTTGACTGAAGCTAGTGCCAGCAACAGGGGTTTCTTCAGAGACAGCAACTTCAGGGAATTCTCCCCGGGTGCATATGGCTCATGGGAGAGCTTCCCGAGTGCCACAGAATGATCCCACTGTGGGACAGATGGGGAAACAGTCGGCCTTTGTGGCCTCGCTCCCTGCAAAAACTGTTTTTTAATAAATCTGAAAAAAAAGGTGACTGAATACTGGCCTTCCATCAAAATCACCATGATGCACGTTATGCTGTCAATATGACCTTGCATGCAGATATGGAATGAGTCTGTGCACTCCGGATCGTCTGCACCACAGACGAGGAGAAACCAAAAATATATATGAAAATCGACACATACAGTTTCCAAAAAATAGCAAATTGCCAATATCAGGTGCCACCTGAAATCCCCCGAACTCTAGGGTCACTTCAGGAAGTCTGGATTTCTCAAACACCAGGAATGTGGACGACTTTGAAATTGTGAAAACTCTCTAATGCTCAGCTCTTCGGGTCTTTTCATCTTTTAAATGGAGGCAAACTGAGAATCCCAGCTGCCTGTTGATGTGAACTATAATCATTCAGTTGTCTGCCCTCACCAACACATCCGTGCCACTCAGCAATGGATTGAAGACTTAGAAGACCTGTGGCACTGCATCCATCCCAAGAAGATTGATGTTGCATGACTCCTCCAGAGCCAGCTTGCCACCCTCTGCTCTCATCACGCAAGTGCCTCCCCATCCCAACAGGAAAACATTCATCAGTTCGGCATATACGTAGGTCACAGAAGGACACCCTACCCAGACCAACTGTATCCGTGTCCAATAACAAAACTGGCTGATCACTACGGCTCAAATAATGCACTTATTCAACTAACAGAGACAAACATTCTGCGTCCTCAGTTTACACGGAACATGGACTATTCAGTTTTATAAAGTGGCAGTAATACCAATACCTTGGTATGTTCAAATGTTCCAACATTCATTTCAAATAATTTGAAAAAGGTCACTATGAGTCCATAGTTGTACATTTCCTGCTCTGAGAGCAGGTAATATGCAATACTCCCATTTTCTTATGGAAAGTGGGTTGCAGAATGAGAAATAATAAATGACAGGCAGATTGAATTAGTGGTGAAATGTGAATAGATTAAACCTTCCACCAGCAGTTTTAATATCTTTCCAATTAGAATGGTGCAGACTTGATTCTCGACCCCATTGCCAGAATAAATAATGGCATTGTACATTTCTGCAAACCACAGACATGTGACATTTGTACATTAGTTTTAGCAGGTATGTTGAAACTTTACATTTCAACAATGTGTGGTAATATTTAGGCAGAAAAAAATATATAGTTATGTTTAGGAAAAGATTATGTTTTGGCTTAAAATACCAGGTTTTGGTGACAATCTTGGCTGCAAATGCCACAAAGTCTTGCTAACAAAACTGTTTATGTTGTTTGTTGCTCTCGAACAGTCGGGTGCAGTGGTCTAGAGCAGTTGTTCCCAACTGGTGGGTTGTGGTCCAAAAGTGGGTCGTAGGTCCATTCAGAATGGACTGCAAGTAGCTCGCAAATATTCAAGATTCAAGATCCTTTTATTGTCATTCAGCAAAACATCAGTGATGCAAAGCAGAAGGAAATTACGAGCATGGTCCCGTTAAAAACACAGATAAATAAAAAAGAAAAACTGTATAAAAAGAGAGCTTTATAAATAATATATATATACATAAACACATGATTGTGTTATATTGCACATAGATAAATAAATAATATTGCATATTTGCATAGCAGCTGCCTGGCTGTGGATGAGAGAAAAAACAAACACGTCAAGTTTGTAAAAAAAACACTTTATTTTTAAGTACAGTGAATTTCTGGCACAAGCTTTTACTTTGAAGTGCTGTTTCCTGCTGTAGAGTGAGTGACTATAGTACTATTCGGATGGGATTAGTTTTACATAGGGATGTGGACTAAGTTAGTTTACCACAGGATGTCTGTAATATAAATGTCCAATTTGCACGGGACAAGAAATCTACCAGAGATGGGAGTGGTAACTCGGTTTGCGTCCTGGCGTCTCCTCCCTGTCGGCATGTGGGTTCTATGTTGCTTCCTGTATGTGTAATAATAATTAATGATTAATGAATATGAAATATTGTCCATGATCGGGATTGTGGGTACACAACAATTAGCAATATGGATTTATATTAGGCCTACCTAACACAACCAGAAGTCTCGTGGCTCTGAAAAGTGCTTTCTTCTCAACTGTTTTGATTGGTCTCCCACGTAGGGCTATGCGATCAGTAGAAGAATTTCCACTATCACGACTGCCGACAACACTGAATGCTTCTTCAAGCGCCTCCATCATCAAAGAAACGCAGAAAACTAGTTGTAAATGCAGACAAATGGTCGTAAACAGGATGTGACAAAAGGATCGCGTTTGCACGGGATTAATATTACTCGAAGTATTTTCTCCAAACTGTTTTACAGAATTTTTACTGGCATTATCCGTAATGATTACAGACATGGTTCGTTCAGACGGGACTAAAATCCCTGGTAATAATTACTTTACCGCACGTCTCCACGTTAGACTAATCCCATCCGAACAGGGCTGAAGGGACAGCTACTTGACACAGACAGCAAACTAGCTCAATGAAGTAGGACGCTGAATGTATTAAACTATTTGGACCTTGAACTACTGATATTTAATGAAATGATAAACATAGACCGTGTGGCTGGACCTGTTGGGAACCACTGGTCTAGGAACCATATCCTCCTCCTTCAGGTGACAAATTCAGCTCATAAGTATATAATCTGAACTGGTATGATAGGTATGAAATGCATTAATATGACGTATCCTATTGATCCTACAGAAACATAGAATGCCAACATTTGTTCTTGACTGGGCTGTGATTTTAGCTGCAGTGGAAGAAGCCAGTCTGTGTGGAAGACTGCATGCCTTACTGCTGTTATATTATACATTTGGCTCTGATAACAGTTTGAAAGAGTCGACACACACAACGATTATAAATGCCAATTAAACTGACTGAAGTATCAAAGGAAAAGGATGTGAAAAGAGTTGGTTTGAAGCAAGTCAAAAAAGTGATTGCTGCTCAGCAAGAGAAAAATAAATCCTGGGAGAGCTGGCCTTTTAAAGCCACTCCCATCTCACAGGTGTAGCAAATTGCACTGATGACCCACCCAGTCAACCCACGTCACACTTACACATTTGTATTGTTTCTAATCTCTGCAACAGAACCCATGCAAATACATTTTTTGTTTTAGTGTTAAGACACAGAAGAGGATCTGCATGCCCTTTAGAAATTTCATATTAACATAATATTGTGAGCTTTACGACACCAAGAGAGAATTGCTTTTATCGTTCTTGAACCTCCTGTGGCTGATGAGTAACTGATGGAGGGTGTGGTGTGGCTGCGGTCATGTGTCGTGGTCTGAATCCCTTTGTTTATTTGTATGTTTGGTTAGATTAGTGGGTATTTTCTTCTGAGGATTAACGGGTTATTTTGGTCTCATTTTGATAGAATTGCACCCAGTTGGTGGCTTTTCTCAGCATTGTGCCTCTGTGTCTCTGCTGTCAGTGCGTGTTTAAATGTGACCAGTAAAGCAGTAAAAACATGCTGTAAATAGTAAAAACAAAAAGCACAGTAATTGTCTTATTTTGTTCTGAATGGCTTGATTTTTATTAAGGGAATCTTTAAAAGGGAAAACACGATGAATTTAAACACATGGCTGCAGACTGTTAGAGAAATGGACAAACTTGCACTAATGTCACCTCAATTTCAGGACACATCCCCGACACTTTTTTTTTTTTTTTTTTTTTTTTTTGTTTTAGTTTTACAAATCATTTGGAGCCAAATCGGGATTTTAACATTGCAATTAAAATGAATCACTAAGGTAATCTCCTGCCATGAGTACTCCGTGAGATTAGTGTGGATTATATTGGATTATGTCCATTGACCTGATTTACTGACCGACTGCCTCTTGTTATCCAAATCAGACTCGTAAATCTGACCTTGACCAGTTGGAGATTTAGAGATGCAGGGAAACTGTGACAAGCTGCGAGATGCAAGCACCTGTCAGTTTTTAACTCGGTGCGTGCACGGAAGAAGATTACACAGTGGGATGTTTTAGATGAATTGATTTCTGGCTGCCCTTTAAAATAAATAATAAATACATGGGAAAAAAACCCTGTCCAAATCACAAATAAATACATATATCAGTAAATATATAAATTGCCCCTCCTGCACACTGAGATGAATCAGCTTGTATCTTCTTAGATCTGGGTCACAGTGAATAGTGCAGAAAGACTTCAGATTCCTCTCTTGATGTTTGGAAGCATAAATAGTATAAAAGTATAACTATCTAACATATTTAAACTTTAACAGTTATATGATTTTCTTTTAGATAAAAAGGATTTTGACACCTAAACTCTACCTTTAAAGTATAAAAACTCAACCCAAGTAGATTTGAAACAGGACTTTATAGCCTATACATTCTCAACATTACTCTACAAAATGCTTATGATCTAATAATGCTATGGTTAGGGTATGGTTGGGTATATGATTCTCTTTCTGCCTTTAATGTGTTCATGCTGCAGTTGTGCGCACCCTCCACCTCCCCATCACCGCCTAGTCTGTGCAAATCCATCAGCTTCATCAGCCTGCTGGTCTCAGCAGAGTCACCACCACCACCACCACCAGTGTCTGGGGCTGGTTGCACAAAGCACCTTAAATTGAGATTTTTCTTTAAATCCAAGTTAAGGTCTCCTTGAAAGAAAATCTGTTGCACAAAACATCCTCAAGTCTTCTAGGGTTTCCTTAAATGTTTACTTAAGGATTTAAGTTTTTCTCCTTATCTTGGTCTTATATTTAAAGGATAACTTTGGTATTTTTCAACCTGGGCCCTATTTCCCCATGTGTATGTGTGCGTATGATTCATAGGTACAACTCGTTCTAAAATTGGTTCAGTATTGAGGGAGGCGGATGCAGCCGGGAGCCACGAAACAAGCTAAAACGGTAACGGGGGCAAATGCGTCCCGTATAAGTTTATGCATTAAAAGTGCTTTTTTTCGCCACTGACCGGTTCAGATCACCAGTGCTATCTCTGTAAATAGCATACTAAGTGTTTCCCTTACCTCTGGGCTGTGACGTCATCTCGCGAGAGCTTTGCTTGTTGCCGGAAGAAAACAGAGGAGCCATGCAGAGCGCCGCTCAGAGTGGTGCTGGTTGTCCCGGAGTACAGTTGAGAGTTTTACTGCATCGATTGAAAACAATGGTTCCGTGTTTGTGCTTATCCGAATTGTAAGAACAGGATGTCGCGCAACACCCCGTACAGCTTTCATAGGCTGCCTTTGTCGGACGGCGAGATGCTGAAATTGTGGCTAGTTGTGCTACAAATGGATGCTAACACTCCTGTCCAGACACTGCGCCTTGCAGACCATCAGGTCTGCAGTGCTCACTTCTCCCAAGATGACTACTGCCAGCCGAAGAAGAGAAGACATCCAATCCCGAAACACCTCTTCCTCAAGAAAACGGCTGCCCACGAGTAGAGAGAGCTACAGACACAGTGGAGCAAAGCTCTCGCGAGATGACGTCACACAGCCCAGAGGTAAGGGAAACGCTTAGTATGCTATTTACAGAGATAGCACTGGTGATCTGAACCGGTCAGTGGCGAAAAAAAGCACTTTTAATGCGCAAACTTATACGGGACGCATTTGCCCCCGTTACTGTTTTAGCTCGTTTCGCGGCTGCCGGCTGCATCCGCCTCCCTCAATACTGAACCAATTTTAGAACGAGTTGTACCTATGAATCATACGCACACATACACATGGGGAAATAGGGCCCAGGTTGAAAAATACCTAAGTTATCCTTTAAAGAACTGCTAAAAGTTTATTAAACCCACAAAAACCTTCATGACCAAAGTAAGAACAAAAACATTAAGTACCTCTGACTACATCTCAGCTGCAACATGACTGAGTTTATGGAGATAAATGAGAAAAATTAAGGCATCCTGAGAAGATTGTTCCACAACCGTGCTTAATAATGAGCTGATTTTGCACTTTAAATCTGACCAAAAGTCAGTTTGTGATTCTAACTGTCTGGGGTTAGATCACTAAACTTTCCAAAGCTGCGCTCTTCAAGCCCCTTTACAATTAATGATTGCTTTGTGGTTTTATGCAGCAGGATCTCTCCAGTCAGTTATTGGCGAGGTATTTCATGTAGGCCTTAACTGTATTACTGTAACAACTGGTGAACCAGGTGAGACTTGACTCAAATGCAGGACTCTGGAGACAGTTCAGGTAACTGAACAGTCTTTACTGGTCAAATGGTTGGTTCAGTACACAGAAGGACAGTCAGTGGAGGCAAACAAATCTAATAGGGATGAGTCAGAGTCAATCAATAGGCTAAATCCAAAAAAACAAGAAAAGGACACAGGGAAACAAAAGGCTGGAACACTAGACACACAAGGAGCTAAGACGAACTGGCACTGAGAGAAAACAAGACACACACTAAATACCCTGGTGAGGGGAAGGATAACGAGACACAGGTGAGGCTAATCAGGGCGGGACAGACAATCAAACACAGGTGAGGTTGTCAAAGGGGAGGGAAAACACACAGGGACAGGAAGTGAAGTGATCAGAAATGAGAGGAGATGTGAGTTTTAAAGTAAAACAGGAAACGACATGAATGAATGAAATAAAAAACATAACCTAAGAAACTTGAGCTGTGACACAAACAAAAGGAAATGTGTGCAATCAGGTCCTCATTTATCTTGCTGTTGCTCTGGGCAGACACCCCTTGATTACAAAGCTCTCTGTAGAGTCTACGCACCAGATTTGAAGCATCACATATCTTCTTTTTATCTGTGCTCCTGTAATCTGTATTAGACAATTATTTTACCTTCATTCACCTGTCTCTTCTTGAAGTATAATGAGGCAAGATGGGTTAACTTCATTAAGGTAACTTTGTCATCATGACAAGCAAGCCAATTTTATTCATATAGCCCGATATCACAAATCACAGTTTTCCTCAGGGAGCTTTACAGTCTGCACAGCATACACCACTGTTTGTCCTTGAGCCTCACAGGGGACACAGAAAAATTCCCCCTGAAAATCCCTTTAACAGGGAAAAATGGAAGAAATCTCAAGAGGAGCAGCTGAGGAGGTTTCCCTCTGCCTGGATGGACAGATGTGCAATAGATGTCTTGTTTGCAGAATACACCAACATAATAAAATCACAAAATAGGCAATCCATATGACAAAACGATGCCTAGAACGGGAACATGTGTGAAAAAGACAGATCCAAGAGGATGTCAAGCAGCTTCCCGGTGTCCCCAGACAGTCAGAGCCTGAGCCACAACACCTCCTCTCCACCATGTACCCTGGACAGAGGACAGGCTGTACAAAGGCACAAGAAGCAAAACTGAAGCACATCATTCACGCAGAGAGGAGAATGAAACAAACAGAGGGAGACAGACTGCAGTTTTTCTCTCCGCTGTAGCTCTATGGCCTCTAACCCACCTCGTTTTAATTGCTCAGCAGCTTTATCATAATATTTAGAGGTTACGGTTAACAAGATGGCCAATTAATCCAGAATACTAATTAGGCAGTAATTAAGTGTCACAGAGACAGCAATAACTGCTGGCTGATCCACAAACAATGACAGGGCAGTAAAACTGACATTGGCCCAAATTAGCCCCCTGATTTAAACAGGTTGGAGGCTAAATTGTAGGAAATAATACAGGGATCAGAATAATGTCAAGGACGTTCTCATCAGTCAACATCCAGCACAGCTCTTGACATTTCTTCTGCAGCTAATCAATTTCTTCTGCTCCGCTGAGATACAGCAGCACCAGTCGAGGTGATTACATCTTAGGCAAACATTTCTGAGTTTGCAAAGCTGAAATGAACTGAATGTCTCCATTGTTCGTGAATAATCCCAATAATAGTTACTAATTTGTGAGCATTTATCAGAGTCCATGAGTCACCAAAAAAGTTGCAATACTCCACAATGAAATGTGGACAAAAAATGAATTGCTGTTTTGCTGCATTAAAACAACTCATCACAGTATGATGAAACATGTTTATTTGCTGAGAACCTGGCATGAAACTGAAGGTTATGGACAATTACAATGAACCCAACGGTGCTGACACAATTGCTTACAATAATAATGTTGGATTGATGCTGCTTGGATTAATTGTAAACATCTGAATTGTAAGCAAATAATAGGCAGAATATATCAAGTGTTCTCTACCAGACAGCAGGGCCAATGGACACACCAAGTCTGGAGGGTGACTAGAATGCTTGAGCAGCTCTGGTGGATGGGTAGAAGGATGATGAGATGGGCGGAGCACCTCTGAAGGACGACCTGAAAGTCTGCAACACAGTAGGGACCCTTCTGGGAGTTTATTTTATTGCTATTAAATTAGATTGATTGATTTAAAGATCAAATAAATACAAATACATATAAAGAACATAACATGAGATAATTTTTTTCACTCTCTGGGTTCGATTTCGAAAAGTTATGACAGTTTCTCAGGGAGCAGGGAACTTTGTCCTGACGCTTACACCTTAAAGAGGGGTGCTTCATACAGCAGTGAGTTTGAGCACAGATGGAGTTCACTCTGTCAAGGATTGAGAGGGAGTAGGGGCAAATTTGGGCCGAGAAGTGAGGCGACTGCAGGGCTGATGAGGGTAGTGAGGACAGGTGTGCAGATGAATAGGGAAGTCTGGTGAAGAAGCATGAAGCCATTTGAATGTATAGGCTTAGCAGGGCTCAAGCCCCGAGGCTTTCCCCGGGGGGAAATATAAATTCACAGGGAGAAAAAAAAAAAAAAAAGCTTGACTATAGTTGCGTGTGTGTGTGTGTGTGTGTGTGTGTGTGTGTGTGTGTGTGTGTGCATTATGCATCAGAGAGATAGATATTGGCCTACAGTGAGCTGGCCTGTACCTTCTGGTGACCCTATTTCTGTATCATATATGCAGAGCCGGGCAGCACTATACGCTCACTACTCAAGCTACGTGGCCTCCCCCTCGTGTCAAAGCGGGTGTGAGTGTTTACATTATAATAAGAGGATGAAGTGGAACTATTGTTCTGGTCATGGAAAGAGCAAAAAACAAAACAAAATGAGGATGAACTGCAGAAATGCTACTCGGGTAAACTTGTGTTCTCTCCGCTCCCAGTCTGATGTCAGCAAATGACAATAACAGCTTAGGTTAACATTTTGTTTTTAGGTTTACTTTACTTTAGATTTAGGCAACAAAGCACATGTTTAGGTGCAGATAAAGAAATAAAATCATGGTTTGGCTTAAAGTAGGAACTTTATCACTCATTATACCAGTGTAGTTACCTGCAGTGTCAGAGACAGCTGCTGTCTAGTACTCATCCTACCAATGCAAAAGGTGCATCCTACCACAGCAAAGGGTGCCTGTTGCAGGACAAAGTGATACCAGGCGGTGGTAAGTTGTTCATTTAAACAGCAGCAGCAAACAGATATGGCAAATGAACAAGGATGGAGATTTAACAGTTCCTTTTATACTGTGTCACTGCTCCACTACCTTGGCGCCTTCTATGAACAGGTATTCCCAACATATTATGTCATCATTGAATTAAGTATATTAAATATTTAAATTCCTTAACACATAATATTTACCATTATCTTTTTACTGCTACATACTCCCCAAATACACACATAAACATACTAACAATTACTATACATACACACCAATTACCAACAACCCCTACCCAATGTTTATATTGGTTACTGGAACCCCGTGAAACTCTTTTAGACGAACACCCTGGACTGGACAAGTAAGTGTTTATGCAACAACTCAAACAGTAGTTTAGACACACAGAGCCGGATTGACGAGTTTATCCAAGGTGCCCAATTTTCCGCCTCGTAGGGTAGTCATATTGGCGGAACCCTTTTAGTTTAAAAAGGCTGATGCGGCCTTCCGCAATGGGAGGGGCTGTTGATGATGCCGCACATGCGACCCACTAGCGGTGGACAAACAGGAAACAGCTGATAGCAGGAATTAGCAAGCAGCTAGTAGCAAGAGGGAAACACAAACCTGACAGACACTGTAAAGATGAGCAACTGGGGAGACAAGGAATTGCGCGCCCTCCTTGTCCTCGCAAACAAAGAGGCCATTAACCGTCAGATGACGGGGACGGTGAAGGACGGGCCGACTTATGAGAGAATCGCCGAAGGACTGACCAGCTGCGGCTTCCCTCCCACGTCACTGTTTACGTCACACACTGAGCTACAAAGTTTTGTTACTTGCTCACGCCCCCCATTGCCCCGAAAAAGGCACATTCTGTGTGAACAAAAGTAGGTAGGCTGCATTTTGCCACACTCCCTGATTTTGTTTTTACACTGCCAATGCTGAAAAAAGACTGATTGGGCTTTCCTGCAAAGAGAGGCAGAGAGGCAGAATGTGACAGGAAGTAAAATCAATATCAAATCCATACAAGTAAATGTTTCTCTTTATCATGTTTGACAAGGAGACAAGATGTCAATAGCTTTTTTTCTGTTTTAACAACACATGCTTCTTTCCATAGATAAGTACAAAGTGTTTGTTAAGAGTAAAGAGCCATCACAGTGTCATCTAATCACAGTTATAATTATCAATATTTTAGTTTAGTTTAGTGGTTTTCCAAGAGTAGGACCAGTAAGGAGCAATAAAACACTGGACCAGTTTGGATTTACACTTAAAAGGTCAGTTCTACTGTGCTCTCTTTGTGTATTCCAACCATGCAGCTGTCCAGATGCTGGAAAAAACAGAGAGAGCAGGAGAACACACTGTATCTAAAGGTGGAAGCAAGATGTGAAAGTGCAGCTGAGTTTCTGCTCTTTTAACTGCAAATATATGAAAGCACAATTTGCATTTTTCTTTTCTCAGGGAGGGCAGGTGTTACTGTGCTGCCAGTGGTAGAACAGAAACACTGTAAAACAAATAAGCAAATGTTATGATACAAAAAAACTTGTTAAACTTGTAATGCTGACTTTTAAAAATCATGCAGAGAGATTCAAACTTCTTTTATTATTTTTCCTGATGTCCAATTCACCATGTAATGTCAAAAGCCACGATCCGTTTTGTCATATGAACTTAACACATTGTCCGGAGTTGCCCTTTCTCACATGTAGCACACAACAGGAGTTGTTTGTGTCAGCTGCATTGCCACTTACTGGAAATGCTCAGTTTGGTTGAGGCGAGGGTTGGAGCCTGGGTAGAGTGCGCAGGAGGCCAGACGTGATGCATAAATATGCCCAGTAATTGCAGTGTTTTGTTTCTGAAGCCGGTTCATAATCAGGTCATAAATAGCTGAGTCCCTTGCTGTTCCCCTGATTTGTTTGACAATTTCAGTGATGGCCCTTACTGACAGAAGTTTCTAAATCTCAGCGTCTCTCTAGTCAGACATTTTTGTTGGTGTCTTCATGTAAAGCCTCGTTTCTGCCAAACACTTTTGGTATGGTACCTTTAGAACCAAGAGTAACCCTTCAGACATGGCACCTAGACCCTAGTGTTTCCACCACAAACAGTACCCTTAAACGTGGGCGTGGTTGCTGTCACTCCTGCTCCTGTATTTCCTCATCACCGATGACATAAATGGAAGTCTGCACCTCGTTTATTGTGTGCAGAATGAGGTTGTATGCTGACATTTTCAGAACAAAATAGAACAGGCTGCAGTGAGAGTCTCTCTCTATGGGATATTTATAAATGGCTGGTTTGTGCATTTAGTCACTCTAAGGCAAGCTCAGCCGGCCGAAGCCCACAGGAACGATGCTCTGTGATGCTTTTTGTGACAATAGAAACTTAAGTAATGGTCCAAGTAGCAACTGACCAATCAACAGCGTTCAGTGTTCACAGCTCCACCTTTTAGTACCAGATCTGTGTGCGAGGTACCCCAGCAGAGGGGGGACCCAAAATGGGGACGGTGCGGAACAGTTCCATTGGTACTACCCACAACTTTTCACAGTGGAAGTAGAAAAAAATGCGTACCAAACTGGACTGTACCACGCTGCTCGGTAGAAACAGGGCTTAAATAACTTTTTTATACCCTCAAATGTTTGTATTCTTCATGTTTCACCCCAGTCGCATGATACAAAACATCATCAACACACCCATTTTCCAGCTGTAAATTCTCGACAAGTTACCTGTTCTTCACACATTCGCTCTTTTGCACTCTACAGGAAGCTGGCAAGGTAAAGTCTCGTATACAGCTCATCCAGGTAATGTCTAGATAAGTTCAGGGTTGCAGTACATATGTGAAAGAGGCTACTGTTAGCTCTGGTGTTGGCCTGAACAGAGCTGCAGACAGACAAACTGTGTGTGTCCTTTGTTACACATGGTGTTCTCAGCTGCTTCATTTCATGTACCAGCATGGAACTTCACTAAGCTTCACAATAGGAAGTGCGAGTGCAGACACAGGGACATAATTCCCTGCCGCCTTCCCACCCACGAACATCTGTATTGGTTGGAAAGCATGGCAACCATCCTACCAGGAACTAAACATCTGCAGTTATAGGTCTGAACTGTGCCATTAATAACTCACCAACCCATCAGAGAAAATACAAAATAATACAACAACCAGAAACATAATCAAATCCTCAAAGTCCTTCTTACCCATAATGTTTGCTGGATTATGAATCTAACATCTGATACTGAACCTTGCACAATGCTACATGCGTGAGTGTCCCCTCTGAACACACAGAGCTTCATGATTTATTTACATATAATCACATACATATACAAATGGAGAGCCTCCTCCAAAGTTCATCTGTTGATAACTAATGCAACCGGACAATTCCTCAGCCCCCCTGTATTTTCATGGGATTTACTGTCTTGAATAATTTAGAATTTCATATTTAATTTTGCTCACATGTATTAATGCAGGTCTAGATTTGGCCTCTGAGGACACCAGTAACCAGTATCATGATAGCACCCGTTGACATAAATTGTGGAATACAGGCTCTCCAACATTATTCATTAGGCTCTCAAAATGTATTTGGTATCTTGCAAATATATAACTAGAAAACTAGATGTGGTTGCATGACCTGTGCAGCAAATGTAGCCCATCCTCTCTGTTCCTTTGTTATTCTTCCATCTCTTTTGAACTCTGTGTATTTTGCAGTCTTCTGTCTTCAGATATTTTTGGTATTTATAGGGTGTATGTATTTAATAACTCTCTGCCCATCACTCAATGATGTCATGTTTCTTTATATTTTTATTATATTGGAAAATGTATATGACAATTGATAGTATGTGACAAACAAGCACTGTAGGTACTGTACTGTTCCTTAAACTGTTGCTTCCTGTTATGAAGACAACTACTTCTGAGAACGATTGCTTCTTCTCACATAACCAAATTTGGTCAGAGTCATGTCAGGTCATCTACACTATATTATGAAGGGGGGAATTAGCTATAGAGACCAAAATCGTTTTTTTGTACCAGGCTGCAAACATGTTATTCCTGCTGTAAAGTTGGGCATCTTAACATGGAGGTCTATGAGGATCGACTCGCTTCTGGAGCCAGCCTCAAGTGGCCTTTTGCGGAACTGCAGTTTTCAGCACTTCCTGCACTGCTTATTTGTTCAGTCCTGTGGTGTGTCTCAAATCACATAATTCCGTTAGTACACTTCCATGTAGTGTACTATGTCCACTGTGTAGCTACTTATTGGCATAGTGCGCAAATTTCAACAGGGTAGTGTTGTCTCAAACCAAACATGGCCATGGTGCACCTACCGGAAATGACAGCCGCAAATTTGTTCTTCTTCTTCTTCTTTTAATGCCTAATTGTAACCGGCCAGTGGAGCATTACCGCCACCATTTGCGCACAACATCAAAATGTGCAGCTGTTAGCTAGTTAGCAAACTAGCATTAGCATTTGCGTTATCATTCGCGGTATAATGCAGCGACATTCACGGTCGCACAGTCCTCGGTTGCCATTTCCAGTTTGAAAAGTGGTCCCTCCCCTTCAGCTACATAGCCAAGATGGCGACCATAGAGGGCGAGGAATGTCCATAGTTCCACACTCAACTTCTTGACCGTTTTGAGTGCACCATCCAGGTACTCATAGTGCACTGCATTTTTCCATACTTCTCAGTGTGAACGCACTTATGCACTCAAAATATTAAGTGTAAGTACAGAAGTGACGTTATATTATGTTAGTAACAAACATACTTGAAGCTTGAAGCCAAACCTTTTTTTTTTCTAAACCTAACCATAACTTTTGTCGCCTAAACCTAAGAAAGTAAATCTAAAAACAAAGTATTTTCTTTACCCACATTGTAAGTTTATTTTGAAATGAGAATGCATTCAACAAGCAGAAACTGTCAATTTCATGTGAAAACTGATTTTTTTATAATGCATTTAATGATAGCAAATAGACACACTGCCCCTGAGTGTCCAAAACCTACACTGGAAGGGGTACTTGGAGCGTCCTAGTTCAGGATATGTAGGGCCTCTGACCGAGCATCGATATTTGATAAGTTGGGAGTGAGGATGGTTGACTGTGTTGTGCCTTCAGCAGCCTCAAGAGGATTATTAAGCACCTGTTTTCTCAGTGTCTAATGTTTTAGCTTACTGTATTTTACCCTCAAATCACCACTTTTTTTACTCACTTTGTATTCAACCTCCTGAGCCACTACTTCTCATTCATCATTTAGAATCTCCACAGACGATTCCATTCAAGTTATAACTCAAGCGTGTTCAAACAAATCCAGAAGCACACTACCAGTGATTCAGGTTCAAGTGTCATTGACGAGAAGAGGGACTACATGTGTATTGACACAGAACATTTTCCAGCAGTTCATTATTTTTAATTTGCAAATTAAACATCCAGTATGGCATTATGAGGCATCCTCTGAAGATGTGCGATTAAAAAAAAAAAATCCATTTTCCATTTCCAACTCAGGCTTTGACACCAAAAAATGCAGGGAAAAGAATCAGAAGGGAGGCTGAATACTTTGTGAGAGGTAATGCGTGACATTTAAAGATGGAAGGGTGACTTTTTGAATAATGGAACAGAGCACAATTTTTATCTAGCTTATAATTGGTATTCGAATATTATCCTGAGAGCGCAGCATGAAATCAAAAAGGTTGTGCTTCTTTTCAGTGAGACCAAGGCTGGGTTTGGATATTACAGAATGTTCCTTGTGTGGCACTTTTTTTGCACTAATTTCGGCATTTGTTACAAAACGGATGGCACCACACTTTCACCATTAAAAGTCAGTAATTAAAGTCATTAGTTTTAATGGCAGATAGTCTGGCGCTCATCCATTTTGTTCTTCTGGGCTACATGTGTGACTTCACCTCACTGCTGTTGTTGGAGCTTGATTTCTTTTCCTGCTCAGTATTTGTAAGAGGGATAGAGAGAGAGGGGGTAGTATTAGGAAAAGGGAGAAGAGATGCATTATTCATACAAATTAGATGCTGCTACTCTGGTATAAATCAGCATCCTGCTGTAGGAAATGGAGACAGACAGGAGATGGAAAGTGCAATGTCCACTCCTCCCACCTGGCCACAGCATCTGTCTCTGAACAGCCCACTGCCAGTCCACCAAACATGAAGCATGTGTGAGGCCTTATCTGTTCGCCTCTGATGGGCTGCCAAAATTCAGGGATAAGGGGACAGCCAGGCAGCCGTGCATCGCCTCTCTCCCTCACCCAGCCCTCCGCCTTCACCAAAGCCACTGGCCGGCCACTGATATGAGCAACAATTTCCTGTCTGGATGCCGTCTTGTACACGCACACAGAAAACACACACATGCAGTACAAAGAAAAGCGTGCACACAAACTCACAGTGACTGCGTGCTAAGGTATGTATAAAACATGTGCCTGCACATGTGCAACACACACACACTTTTTTTTTTTATCTCCAAAGGCCTTGTTGGTAGCTTGCCTTGCCAGCAGCAATCTCTTACAAAAGAGACAGAGGATTTTCCGAGCTGAGCCACGTTCTACCGGATTACCATGCAAACACAGCTCCCTCCCTGTGATATCTTCTCCATTTTCAACATGCCCCCGACTCTGTCTTTTCTATCAGTAAAAATCTTCCCTGTAATTCCCTGCCTCCCTCTTCCACTCACCTCTTCCATCCGAGCACTGTCACTATCATCCCCTGGTCAATTTCCAACATGCCACACAGGGCTGTGATTGGGGGGTGGTGCGGTCGACTGTTGAGGCGATGTGTAGATTGGCTGGTGGGGATGTTCACATCCTGCAAGGTGGAAGACACAGGGCTCGTCTGAATCTGCCAGTGGCCCCTCAAGTTGTCACAGAGTGCAGTGCAGTTTCCTACTGTTCATTTCCTCTGTGTCCAAGAAGTCATTGGGGGAGAGGGGGTGGTGTATCCTAAACTTGTTCAGAACTGCCCGAGGAGTTAGACATACTCTAGGGCGTCCCAGTACCAATGTTGTTCTAGTTCACTGGAAGTTCAGCTGCAGAGAAATTCCCTGACTGTAGAAACCAGCAAGCAGCTTTGTCGTCTCTCCTCACCAGTGTTAGGCAGTAATAAGTAATAAGTAATAATAATATTACTTTTTCCAGTAAAGAATAATTACTAATAAAATTTCAGTTATATTATTACAGTTACCCCAACACCAAACAACTTGTTACAACGTCACTTTTGTTATCACTTTGCTACTGACACGAAATACAATAATCACATTAACGGACTCATTTTTGTAATCGTTGCACTGGGCAGTCCCGTCACAAAGCATTGTGCTAGTTTGGAAAATGGAATCACTTACTTTAACAGCTGGAAATATTCCCATTACTTTAGCCCCTTTTACACTGCCAGATTTTCGGCGAGTGTTGGATCATTTTGCCGGCAAGCTGTGAGCGTTTAGACGCACAGAGCCGGATTGGCACGTTAATCCGAGATGCCCAATTTTCTGCCTCGTAGGGTAGACATATTGGCGGGACCTTTTTGGTTTAAAAAGACTGAGGCGGCCTTCTGCAACGGGAGGGGCTGTTGATGACGCTGCACGTGCGACCCACTGGCGGTGGATAAACAGGAAACAGCTGATAGCAGGAATTAGTGAGCAGCTAGTAGCAAGAGGGAAACACAAACCTGACAGACACTGTAAAGATGAGCAACTGGGGAGACAAGGAATTGCGCGCCCTCCTTGTCCTCACAAATGAAGAGGCCATTAACTGTCAGATGACGGGGACGGTGAGGAACGGGCCGACTTATGAGAGAATCGCCACAGGACTGACCAGCCGCGGCTTCCCTCTCACGTCACTGTTTACGTCACATGCTGAGCTACACGTTTTGTTACTTGCTCACGCCCCCCATTGCCCCGAAAAAGGTGCATTCTGTATAAACACAAGTAGGCAGGTGGCATTTTGCTGCATGCCACGATTTTGCTTTTATACTGCCAATGCTGAAAAAAGACTGATTGGGCTTTCCTGCAAATTTGCACAATTCCTATCTAAAAAGGGCTTTTGATTCTGTCAGGTGGAAAGATTACGAGAACACTGTTGCTGCAGGTAGTAGAACTTAAACTCAGTAACTGCGAAAAACATGTCCTCAAACAGCTACTACGACTGACAGCACAACAACTTGAAGCTCCATAAAATACACCCCATCAAAGGGGAGCCCTCTTTGGCCGCAGAGGTCGGGTGTAGCCCTACACTAGTTAAACAACCAAAACTGGATTTTAATCATGGACAGCTGCAGCTACAGAGACGTAATGAAGCTTGTGGATGGATATGTTGTGGATGAAATGGTGCTCCATGAGTGACTGTCCGTCTTTCAGGCAAAGCCTCGGGAAAATACAGATCACAGACAAATCATTTGCACGTTATCTAACCTTAGCTACACTTACTGGCGATTACCCTGACATTCACACAGAGGCACACATCTGAATTTTGGGGAGATACACAATTATCAGTTTTATGGGGAGTAACAGAAAAATAATGTAATGAGTAGTGTAAAGAATTACTGTTGGCAGGGAGTAATAAGTAAAGCAATATTATTACTTTTGAAAAGAAAAAAGGGGAAATGAGTACTATATCACATTTTTAGAGTAACAAGGCGAACACTGCTCCCCACACACTGGAAACAGCATCACTACACTTTTTCATACTTCTGCTTGAGAGGTGGAATTAAGCCAAGGACAACAGACCAAATTAATTTGCAAATGTATTGTTACAGTTCCACTCACTATGTTAAACAGTTTGACATTCTTTATTATTCACAAAGTCCTATGTTTTATCCCCCAGATGGTGTATAGATATTTGGGGATGTTCACATACATTTTAATGGGCAGGGGGTCAATTTTTTACCTGGATGAAATACTGATCAGAAGATGAAATGTATATTTCAAATCAGCATATTTTATCATTCAGTCTGTACTGTGTAAGGTCCTAGGCCACAGCAAAATGAACAAAACATGATTGTGATGGAACCGTGTTGCATGAATATTGCATAACCTTTGAGCGATTGCATTTGTCATCATGAATTATTTGACTCATTTATCTTGATGAAAACAGAAGACGGTCGGCATACATGACAGTGAGATTACTAGTTACAGCGACATGAGCCAAAGCACAGTCTGTTGCATCGTCCAATCAGCCTGTACTTTGGTATTAACAACAGCAAGTTTATTTGAGGTTTGAGGCTCGGAAATGTAATTGGTTGGGGTCGTCAGTTATAAATGTGACTCAGACAGTTAGGTCAGAGAGGACGCTTACCCTGTAAATTGAATAGAAAAACACAATTAACAAATTAATACATGGATTAACCTAACAGGCAAAGTAAAAGAGCTATTTAATTTTTTTCCCACAACTGCAGGGTTGACCTGCTTATCATTAGTCACCGAGTATTCTCAGTAACAGCATGGCCAATTGTCTATTAGGCACCAAACTAAAACACAGTCAACAATTAGCCTATTGGGCAACTGAGCATCAGTGCATCTTATACAATTTGAGGAATAATTTCCAAGCCAACAGGGCATGAAAAGACTAAATTATAAAAGCAACTGCAACCACAACTCACAAGGGCTCAAGGTAACAGCTAAACACTGTACACCTACAAAAAAAAACAATTATAGTTTAGCCTTAATGTTGAGCGCTCTGCATCTCTAAGAACTAGTCAAAACAAATTTTCTTATAACTTGCAGAGTATTTCATCTAGAGTTCCTCCTTGATTAAGTCATGATGCTGACACTAAAAATGTTGATGTCATGGGTTACCCACCAGCCGAATGAGGCATTTGGCAGTAGGCTGTATTAGTATAGACACTGTGTGCTTGTCCCTCTTGTTGATGCAACATCACCACCATGCACAACCACCAGATCATGTCGCAGGTCATTGACTCTTCAGTGTCCCAATGGGCAGGATTGTCTGAAACAGCAGTTTGAAGAAATGCTCAGTGTCAGTGGAGTAGAAGTAACAGAAATAGTGGACACACACTTGAGGACATGGGAGTGCAGTGAGGCAAAACATGAAGTCGACAAGGTGACACACAGTTGGCCTGTTTTCTGTTGGACAGCGAGGTGCTGGTTAGCTTAGCTTCAGAGATACCCAGTACTGTGCTCTGGCAACCATGTTAATGCTGATGAGCAAGGAAGTAAGGACAGGAAGCACAGTGACTCATTCTGGGTTGTAAAGCTCAACATACAAGGTAAAAAAAAATCTTGAGTACTTTCAGCACAGCCTGCATTCTAATTTTCGGGGCATCAAATACTGCAGCTGATCAGCCGCTGTCTGTATCTGATTCTGATGCTCAAGGCACCCTTTGGCATCCATGTGAGATGTACCGGACATTCAACTAACTCTAATGTAAAGCTATTTGCAGCAATGACACTGTATGGTGTAGTATAAAGAGTGAAAAGGTAAGGAGAGAGAGACAGTGGATGGGTCAAACAAACACAGGACTTTAAGTCTTTAATGTCACATGACACACACCACATGTCACATACAGTGGGACATACTTGTTTCCTTGATTAAGTTTTGTAACAACATACTTATTTTAACCCAAACATGATCTTTTTTTCTAAACCTATCACCAAGTAGTTTTGTTGTCCAAAGTAGTTTTGGTGACACAACCAACCTTTCCTGCAAACATGGTAGTTTATTTTAGAAAAAGAGACGATGCATGTAATGAGGAGAAATTAAAACTTTATCACTGAGTGTCCAAAACTGACGGTATCTATTGTGTCATAGTTCATGGTGACGTTCCCTCTTCTGTTTCCTGCCTGGTCTCTTGTGTTGCGTTTTGGATTTTTTCCTCTGAGTTCATGGCGTTATCCCGGTTGGTTTCCAGTTTAGTTTGGTTCTTCTTTCTTTTGTTGCCTAATACTCTAGATTTGGATCCTTTCCTGAACTGATACTTGACAGGGCAAACTAACAAGGAACAAAGAGAAACACACAGGTATATATACACAGAAAACTAATCCCAAGAACGAGTCACAGCTGTAGGAGGAGGACATGGGCAAAAGGAGGAAAATGGGCACTGGTCTACAACAAGGGTGTGGTGTGGAACACTAGGGTGGAGCAAACAAGACTATCATCGCATGATTCCCGAGCGCGGCACCACTGCTGCTCACCGCTCCCTCAGGGTATGGGTCAAATGCGGAGAACAAATTTCACACACTCAGGTGTGTGACAATCAGTGGAACTTTAACTTTAATACAGAACAGGTGTGAAGGGAAGACTCTGGGAACAGGGAAGGACTAACGAGACTGGTGGAAGACAGGTGGGATAGAAAGCAGGTGGGAAAACACACAAAGACAGGAAGTTATGGTGCGTCCCTAAAAATGCATTGAAACGCCCATTGAAGCTGGAGGTCCTAGTTGTGGAGTCGGGTCAAATCGAGCTACCCCGACCTCACCGTGAATCAACAAAGTGAATCAACACAACAATGGCGGCGCACACAGACAAGAAACTATAATTCTCTGCATGTATGTGGTAATATTACACATTGTAATGTTAACACAACTAGTTCTGCATGCTGTTGGTGTGGAAATATGTTGCTATAGTGTCTTTCCATGACAATATGTGGTGAAACGTAAATGCCCAATTACTTTACATAGCGATATCTAGTTGTATCTGGATATTGCTATGTAAAGTAATTGGGTCTGCGGTCCTCCATGTTTGTTGTTTATGTTCAACATCGATTATCTGGAATGCTTTGAGGTGGGATCTAGTTAACTCCAGGTGGGATGTATCCCACCTCCCAATGCTTGGGAATGCAGCATAAAACCAGACATGACACAAATGGAGGTAATCTACAAAACCATTAACACAAACCCAGGATCATGACGCCAATGGCCGATGGGTTCAGAGACTGGTTTGCAAAAAGGGCACACTGTCTTTAAAAACCTAAATGAACAGATTTTCCTGAATTCATTAGCCGAGCAAGTCATTGTGTTTTTATGTTTAATGCATTAAGAGACAATTTATGGGTTTATACTGAGTGCAAAAGAGTTATGGAAGGCTGTAAGGTTGCATACCATTTTCAATGGAAATATGTGAGAAGAAAGAGATGTGAATTTGCTCTAGGTGTTGTGAGTCAGAGTTTCTGGTAGCGTAAGTTTTTAATTAGTCTGCATCTTAGCTGTCACAAAATAAACAGTACAATATAATTAATACAACTGATACAATTGTTGGAATAATTTTAAAGTGTCTAATTAAACTTTATTTTTAATAGCCAATGATTAAATTCCTATTAGTGGACAGTGTAATTACTGAGATGTAGTCACACTGTGGTTGCTAAGATACAAATGAACACGACTTGTATGATTTTCTATTTCATGTATTGAAATTCAAATTAACCTCTGTAGTGTCACAGGTATCTCCCTCAGTTATATTAGAAAGACTTTCAAAGTGCCTCAGCCTATCAGAGGTGAGAAGAGGATCTGTTTTATCAATGTGGATTTAATACCAGTCTCGGAGTCCAAACACCCAAGGCAATCTGTTATCCCAATCTGAGGCAGTGAGCGCTCACTCCACAGTCAGAATAACAACTCAACTTGTTAAAGCATCAGATGGAGATGTAAAATTACTGCGTAAACACAACTGTGTGCGTGCTGTATCTGATACACCTGTGCACTCACAGGTAGCAGCAAATACACACACACACACACACACACACACGCTGAAGCACAGGTGTGCAGAAACCGTATCTATCAAACCCACACAGATATATTCACGATACAAACAAGCTCTTCCTGGCAGGTAGATGTAGGTGTCAGTCTTCATGAGTCACACCAGCATGCTGTAGAGTTTGGTGTGTCCGCTGCTCGTGTATTACATTAGCTGCTAACTGTGCAGAGTGTGCCGATCAGCCTGTGGCTCTGCAGCTACGCTTAAACGGCAGACGTGAGATATTTTTATAGATCTCTCATGGGAAATAGAAAAGTCCTTTCACACTAAAATGCTAGGATAGGCTCTGGTTTTTAAAACCTTGTCCTTGCCTCTTAAAGTCTTCCCCCTGATTGACTCCTGTAGTTTCACTGAATGAATGAGGTGGCAGCTTGCCTGTAAAATTGACTTACCACTCAGTCAACTTATCGCTTTTCTTTGAGAGACATTTACATTTCCCATTCATAACAGGATCATATTTCATGTCTAATGAAGCATTAATGGATAATCACCATTCATAAAGGCTTCATTACAGTGGATCTTTGTGTCATATTTATGTCATTTAAAAACAATAAGCTGTCAGTCTAAAAATGCACATATCTGTTATTGCAGCAGTCTGGTGCAAGCGTATCAATTAGAAAAATGAACGGTGCTCATCAGAAGACAAAAACAGGCAGAAAACTGGGCTCAGTTTGAAATCATCAAAAGATTCTGGGTGTTCACTTTAAAGAGATATGACACAAAGTCTTTATGCAAAAACTGTTCAGTCAGATATTATTTTAATATAATTCCATACAATGGAAAACATCTCATATATCAAACATTCATTTTTTTTATATCACATTGTTAATTATCTTGCATTTAATTTTAAACATTTTTCAGCTTTGCAGTTGGAGTATATGTCACACCATCTTACATACATGGCTCCATTTTTAAATTCACTTGTCTACAAGATTCCAAGTTGCTTTGAACTACTGCATTAAAGCTGGTCTAGACTGTCTAATTTTGGCTTTGTTGGGCAAAAATCCCATAATAAACTCTGAGTATATTGTAATTCAAGCACTCTGAGAGAACACGAGCATTCTGCCCCTCCTCTTGGCTCTGTTATCAAGCTTTAGAAAGTCTAGCCATGACAGGAGACTTTGGCCAATCACAGCTAGAGCTGTCAATCACAGTGTGTACTTCACCTTACTCCCCACTGCTACAGACAGATCACCTTGTTAGGACAAGAGCAGGCAGAGGCTCCAGAGATGGACCCCCAGTCGGCGGCAGCAGGAACTTGAATCCAGCCAGTGCAAACCCCCAGCTCCATGGGACCGGACGGCCCCGACTCCCCGCAGGAACAGCACTTTCTGTTACTGCCATTTCACAGGTTAGACCTGGCGCTGCTGCTGGCCATCAGCCCGCTTTGACACCTGGTGTGGGGGGTTCATGCTAGGCCCCCAGGAAAGCAGCTTAGCCTTTTTTTTTAATTTTCCAGTGGCCACTGGTAGTATTGCAGCAAATAATCCTCTGCAGCCCAAAAGGCATTTTCCCCATGGACCACATAGGAGACGTCTTTCCTTTCCTTTTCCTTAAGCCTAGAAAAGTGGTTTAAAATCCATGACATCATCACATGTTAATTCTATAAGTTGACTGGGAACTCATGGATGGGGCCAGCCACAGAAACGCTACCGCATATATTCAGTGTACAGCATAGTGCAGAAGTAAACCCAAGAGCTAGAGACACATAAGCAGATCCACTGGACTAAAGAGGCGCCATCCTAAGGTACAGTATCTACATAGTTATTATTATTAGTGCTACCAAAATAACATGTTAATTTCAATTAATAAATCACAGAAAATATAACACGTTAAAAAAATTAATGCTGATTAATGGCATCTCATGGTGCCCTTTGACCTGGTGCGTCACTGAAGGCCTCAGAGGCTTTGTCTCTTGATGGAGGCAGATGAGAAGATGCTGGAATGAAACATTTGCATTTAAAAAACGCCCAAATGGAACTGTTGATAGGAGAACTGTTTACATTTAGCAATTTATGCTGTAAGGAGTTTTACCATCAGAGAACTTTAGGCTCGAAATATCACCTTAACGCAAAGCATTTAGCAGCAAACCCAGAGGTACAAGCTAGCACAGCCTCTAATGCTAGCGCTTAGCCAAACTTGACCAAGTGTTCAGATGCAAACTGAGAAAATCTACCTGTGATTGACTAACTAACACCCTTTCAACTCCCTTGGATTGCAATGGACTGCAGATTAGTTTCGGTGGTAGAGGACAGGGGGACATTTGTGTCCAAAATCCAGCAGCTTTGCTACAACACATCAGTCAAAAATCACTTGAATTGAAATTTTTACATACTTTCACAGCAAAAACTGATGTATGTGATTAATTAAGATTAATTAATCACAGAGCATGTACTTAATTAGATTATGTTTTTAATCGCTCGACAGCCCTAATTATTATACATCCATGGTTTGCACTGGCCTGATTTGAACCGCTACAGCCACTGACTGTGAGTTTATCTCCCACACTGCTGCCTGCTCTCCTCCTGGGAAAGCAACCCACAGTGATGAGGAGTGGGGAGAGACCTCGTTGTGGCTAATGTTAGCTAGCTAATTCTCATTTGCGGTCAACTGTACAATGACACTGGAGAAAATAAATCAGTGTATGTGAAGCATGGGTTAGTGTATGAAGCACATGCATGTGACCATCATTATCAGGTGGGAGGGGCTGAAGACAGAGACAGGAGAGCTGTAGGAGAAGGTGTATTTTCAAATTCTGCTGTTATTTTTTTTTTTCTTGTTTGTTTGGTTTTTGCCTTTTCCAGATTTCTAAAATTAAAGGTGAAGCCAGTGACTTTAGCTCCAAATGGGGCAAATAAAGACATGTCAACAGCCTAATGTGTACAAAACTAGAGAGGCTCTTTTTCTTTTGTTGTGCTGTGTGGGATACCACAAAACATTGTTTGTATTGTTATCCTAGGTACTGTCATTATCACAACCTTCAGTTCAAAATACCTTGTACAGTGACTGAGACTGTTGGTTTAACTGTTGACTGGAACTATGTTTTAGTATCCTGAGTCCTTCACTGTGTATTGACAGCTGCCAGCCAACCACCCACCATCCATGGAAACAGTACAAAGCAGACATCCACAATTCATCTCAGTCCTCAGATACAAATTCCTGAGGCACGTTGGTAACTCTGAGTCAGTAAAGTCTATTTAATTCCACAGCTCATGAGAGCACACTTAAAATTGTGAATTTTATTTAGCCCCCTATGTGTCACTCACCATTAAATGAGCAGGCAGTGTCAAAGTCCCAGAAGGTTGATATTGTCAAGGTAGCTTTAAGCTCTGATTGCAGGCAAGCTGTTATTTCCAGAAGGTATCTGAAGCGTTACGTGTAGTTATATAAACATCTCTTGTGCAAAGCTGATGAGGTCTCCGTGGCATCCACCCACCACAGTGAACTGTCTGTCAACATAATTAGTATTCAGATTAGCGCATGAAAAACACAGCAGATAAAGTTTTGGCTCACAACACTAAAATCTTTTCCCTGTAGCTATTTTTAAAGTGAATCTAACCACTTCAATCAAATTAAGTGCCACTAAAATCAGTGTCTGAGATAAAAACTGAATGTATCTGGATTTTTCCCAAGTCTCACTATGAATGCTTTCGTGCAGGCATATTTATTACATATGAAACACTGAGCAGTGGACATATGAGAACCATCTTCTTGTGACATTTGGTATTTTCAAATGTCAGAAGACGGTGTGTGCAACACACAGCATGAGTCCAATTTTAATACAAAAAAATACACTTAAGCAAAATGCAGGACCTGGTGGCTCAGCTGACATGGTTGCAGCTGAGATGGTCACAGTATGTGTGTAGCTGTCAGAGGTGATAATAACACCTCTAACAGGATTACCCTCCTCGCTTTCCCGTGGGGATCTGACCCTGACCATGACGGCCATCTTTGATAAAACTCTGCCACAGCAGTTAAAGCTCAGGTGGGAATGCCAGCAGCCCGAGAGTAAACACTGGCTACAACATTCTTAGTTGTTACAACACACACACACACACACACACACACACACACAGACTGGGATCTGTTTTACTGCAAATGCATTAATGTGATGAACGCAGTGTGCCTGTGGTGCTATGGGAAATGCCTCAAGCCACCTGTCTGTGGTCTCATTAACTTTCACCTTAAGTTATAAATTTAAGAACTGTGCTGTCTTTTTTTAAGATAATCAATTTGGCGATGTTCTAGTTAAAATAAAATTATAAAACTATAAATCTTCATGACATTTTTGAAAACATTTCTAAAATACTAAGCATCATGAAATTTCACTCGTCAAATACGGCAGCTCCGTGAGTGGCCGTTGGGTCTGATTTTGATGTACAAGGCACCCTTTAGCGACTCTATAGCCCCGTTTCCACCAAACACTTTCGGTATGGTACATTTGGAGCCAAAAGTAACCCTTCAGACATGGTACCTAGACCATAGGTCTGTTTAGCATTTCCACCGCAAACAATTCTTTTAAATGTGGGCGGGGTTGTTGTCACTCACTGCTCCGTCCCGCTCTCACTGTAATTTCTCATCACTGGTGACACAGATGGAAGTCTGCACCTTGTTTATCGTCCACAGAACAAGGATGCATGCCAGCATTTTCAGAACAAAACAGAACAGGCTGCAGTGAGAGTCTCTCTCAATTAGATATCTAAAAACAGCAGGTTTGTGCATTTAGTCCTTCTCAGGCAAGCTCAGGGGTTTAGTGTTGCCGTAGCCCACAGGAACGACGCTCCGTGCTGCTTTTTTTTTTTTCTTCAAGTGAGGATTAGATAATAAAGATAATAAAAGCTAATGGAACGGTCAAAATTGTCACATTGAAATTTAAGGTTGGTTGATGGATTCACGTCGTCAACTCATGCATTGAGTAACATTACAAATAAACGTTCCACCTTATAAGTTGCTGGCAGTCAGCCCAGTGAATAAAATATTTTTTTTCTCACTCGACAGCTGTTGCTGAAGGCAGCAAAACATCCTTTCATTTTATAGTTAAAGTTTACTAATGTATGTAAGACTTTCCACAGTATGAACAGTGGTTACATGAGCCTCAAAACCAGACACAACGCCCTGACCAAGAGTGTCCGATCACTCTATTGACCAATCAACAGACTGTAGTGTTTCTAGCTCCACCTTTTAGTACTGGATCAATGTGCTAGGTACCCCAGCAGAAGAGGGACCACAATGGGAACGGTTAGGAACGGTTCCATTGGTACCATCCACAACTTTTCACAGTGGAAACGGAAAAAATGTGTCCCAAACTGAACTGAATCATACCTGAAACGGGGCTTATGATACATACCAGGCTTTTAAGTGACTCCACAGTAGACCCATTTGCAGCAGTGATGCAGTATAAAAAGTGAGAAGTCTGAATATGGTGGGAGGGAAGTGTGGTGGATGGGTCAAACAAACACAGGACTCAAAACTGCTTGAGAAAGAGCTGGGAGCACTCAGGATGCTTGGTGGAATAGTTTAACTCGTATACACACCTCCTCACTGTGTATACAACACGATCTAATTCACTTTACTGTATTTCACTGTCTCCATTACTTGGGGCAAAAACTTGCCAGACTCTTTTCCAGCACAGACCCTGACTGTCCAACATGCAACCACAGTCCAGCATTAGTAGAACAGTTTCTGGGCGTGTCACTCTCTCAACAGCTACTGAGGAAAAATATTTTCAAATATCTCTAAAAAAAAACACAGCCATCTTTGGTATATCACCCCCACAATGCAGGGTCACAACCCTACAGGCGAATGCTAAAGCATTTGCTTCACTGGTGGCTCACAGCCTTATTCTTTTTAACTGGAAGTCAAATAAGGTCACGTCATTCTTACAGTGGTTAAGGAAGGTGCTGTCTCTTTCGCCTCTAGGAAAAACTCTTATATAAAGTATGTGAAGCCCACAAGAGCTTTGTTTTAACCTGGATTCCTTTCAAAGATTTTATGAAACACGTTCCCTTTTGTTAAAGGTATTGTTTACATTGTTGTAACCACAGTATTTGGCAGATGTATGAACATACTGTTAAACTGTATTGACTGATTTGTAACTTGAAGTGGGATGTCACTGCAGGTGTCTTGTTTGTTATCCATGCAAAAAAACAAAATCACTGTTTTTGGGGGGTTATCTGCCAGACTACATGTGTTTCCATGTATACCATGTAGAGTTGTAATCTTCTGGTCAGTTGGTCGACAAAATTCTCACCAAAGTGTTTCTTTACCTGTTGAAAAATGGTATTTAACACACAGATTTGTCCTTTGTGATGGTTGGTCTTTGCAGCATTTGTCCCGCCCCTTCTCCACTGTCATTCGACGGCTGGTGACAGTGACAAGTGCAACCTTTTACCCAAAGTTAAACATTTTCCAACTCTCATTTTCATCAAAAAAACAGATAAATAATCACAGAAGACATTCAGTGTTGGATTTATCATTATGGATTCATTTTACTAAATCTCCAAAAAGACACACGCAGTTCAAGGCTGCATCACAAAGCTTCTCAAAAGGATGTGATTATTGTTGGAGCAGCAGGATGGCTGACGTTAGAGTCTGAGCTAAAAATGGTAAGTCATTCTCGCATCATCAACCCAAAAGTTAACTTCTATGGTGTCCAGTATGTCAGATTTTCCTCATCGGTTAAACGTTTAGTGGTGAGGTGGATTCACGCACGCAGCTCTGGTGGAAAAACCTTCAGTGCGGAAGCTTTATTTTCAGACAATATTACATTAAAGATCACGTTTAATTTTCACTTGAGGCATTCCACTTGTCTGAACCCAGAGATTATTTACCCTAAGCAACTGTTAATGTCGAGCTCAGGGGAGAAAAAAAACATTTTGGTCAACACACAACACCACGAGGTAGAGTGCACTCAGTGTACTGTGGCCAACGTAAGCCTAGTTCACATTACACCATTTTCACCGCGATTTTGACGTCGCAGAGGATCTTGAGAGCCACCTTGGGTCGGAGGTGAGTCGGCAGATAGTCTGCCATGACGAGTCCTCATGTGTGAACAAGCCTACGAGCAAGTCGCCCCCTCGTCTGAGACTGGGACTGGATATCTGGCATGCTAGAGAGAGGTGTGACACGACTGACAAAGAGCATCAGCCAATGACAGGCGGGATACGTCCCACGTCAGCACGCAGGAGGACGGAATGTGAGGGGGACAAGCGGCATCCACAGGAGCATGTAGTGCGCGTTGTGTTTTGACCCAGGCTCTGGAGGCAGATCTAATTCATTTATTTTTACTTCCACGCAATTTAAATAACCCACCTGTGGCCAGATAGCGCAGGGTCAAGGAGAGATGTTCTCTAGGGGATATGGCAAGCCAAAATCTGGTGTTTTTCCTTGCGATGTACGGCTCTACCAGCCCCAGCAAGAAATCAGAGTCCTCTGCTGTCATCTGTAGCATCTCCCAAAAACCCATTCGATGACAGGTACAATAATCTGGGTCAGAATACATGCATAGACTATATAGACAGTACGATGCAAGCTAATAGGCTAGTGGCACAGAACTCACCTCCAACTCTCTCTGCAGAGTTGACAACCTGCGCAATCTGCATGCAGCAACCCACCTTTACCCAAATCCCGTTTTTCTTTTTCTGTTTCTTCTCAGCACAGAGCAGGGCACAAATGACCTGGTCACACGTGACAAAACGTAGTTTGGTGACGTCACTGCATTATCTGGGGCTCTGTCGGCAAGGACTCGGTAGTGAAATCTTGTGGTGTGCACACACAGGTCGTAACTAAGTTGGCGAGACTCCCAATGACAGAAACACACGTCGCCTGGTATGAACACTGAAAAGATCTCCACGACTCAAGATTGGTCAGCCAGTCGTGTAATGTGAACAAGGCTTTAGTTAACCTAGAGATTATATGCATCTTTTTCCCCCATCAACCAATCGATTGATTGAAGAGAAAGTAGAATGTCAGTTGACCAAAATTTTCTTAATTATGGCCCTCATACCCTTTTTTATACTTTTAGTAAACAGATGCTGTTTTATGTTTTATGGAAGTTGGGAAAATTTGCTTAGAACATGCCCCACATTTGATGAAAACATAATTAATGTGGTTTTTTTGTGATGGTGTGATAAATATCAGCCATTATTCGTGGAGGCGTCTTACTAGAATTTCAAATGTCTTGGATGTACAGCACCTGGCCTTAGACACCGCATGCTAAAATCAGGGTCTCACAAAGGGAAATCTGGAATACAGGCTCATCTTGCAGGGTATCAAGGTCTGCCCTGCTACATTGTACGCTGTCCTCCTGAATCTTATTATCATGCTAATGAGGTTTTGAAACACAAGCTTTAAAGGTTTGTTGAATAAAAACGGATATTGCCAAAAAGCAATGAGACTTGCGCTAGCATTCCAAGGCTGCTGTTTCTGTTTCCCAAGGACAACTTCCAAACTGTTGTCAGCCTAAGCTCCTGTTTTAATGAGATCAACTGCTTACCTCAGCAGTCGCCATGGCGATACAGTAAAAGTTAAAGGTTATATGAGACCTGTTATGTGGCTTCAGTTAAACCAGTGAACCAGGCCTGGAATGTCACATTCAAAGGGCCTCATCTTCCTCTCCCCCTCTCAATAACACACCTTTTCCTTTTCTATGCTAATCACGAGAAATAAATCACATCCACCCTCTCTTTCAGCTGCAATGAATTATGGGACAGGTCGTTTTGATTTGCAGTGGCTGCAAAACAAAGATGTGAGGAATGCAGGATGATCTGAATGACAACAGTGGTTGGTGGAAAAAATAAAGTGGGATGTATCTTCTTCAATGCACAGGAGCATGTCAGATCAATTCACCTTCTCACAGTGGGATGTTTGAAGGTGGAGAATTAGTGGGAACATTTAGCAAAGGCCAAATATTTGACACAGTTGTGAAAAATATCGAAGAAAAGCTATTCATCTATTTGTGTGGGAGTTGAGAGAGTATCTAACCAAACAACACTCAAAGGGAGAATGGTTTCTGCTGCCTGCTCTTGACCCAGAACAACGGTCCCAATCCGCCTTCGCTCTGCAGTGAATCCACCACAGAGGAGGAAACAGCTCCACTCAGCAGAGGATGGAAAACTCCCACTGCTTCATGTACTGCAAAACTATCTCTTATCCCAAGCCTGTAATTTACCGTATATGTCCAAACTGCATAACAATTTGAATTTACCGTGCAGCAGTGAAACGTGCACATGCAAAAACAAAAAATAAAAGGATCATTTGCTTGCATGATAAATTGATCCCCCAACTAGGAGAGCATTTGAGGGGCAAAGGAAAACAAATTTTCCACCCCTTCAATGGAATTGCGACCCAGATGCTCACTTGCGCTTTGTCTCTATTAAGAAACCGAAAGATTTATGAGAGGAATATTGAGTTTGTGCGCAGGCTACCAGTTCCTCTGGCCATTTTATATGTCCCACATGAGAGCAAAGAAAGAAGCGGAGCGCTTTGTCTTCAACATCTGCGGGTCTGTGCTTACTAGAATTGGAAAAAAGAGCCCACACATGCATCGTACACATGAGCAAAATAGTGTTTTGTTCCAATTCCCTGAGGACACTTTCACATGTTTCTGCAGTGTTTATAGTCAGGTTGCTCATTTCTCAGGCTTTGGGAGTTCAAAGAGGTCAGAATTAAATGACTGTGAAATTAAAAAAGAAAATGACCCATTTTGATGAGACATTGCTGTCATGGGCTGGAGGTGCCCTCTTATCAGAGGATAAAGTGTGATTGTGCTTTCAAAAGACCAATTTAAACCCGCTAAAGCCTGTTTAGACACAGCAGAGTAAAGCTAAAATGTCATCAGGGAAAATTATTTAATGAGAGCCACAGGTGCTTTTATTACTTGTGGAACCATGCTGTAGATAAGGCTCATTCCCTTCTTTTGTTATTGCAGATGCAAAGTGACAAATTAGTAGAAAGAAGAGTAGAGAAGACAGGGATGAAAATGAATCCAAAAACATTAGGCTGTATTTACTCATGAGCAAAACAAGAGCCACAAGTGACTGATTACAATAATGAACACCCCTTAATGATAATAAGATATTTTTCTGTCGGACGCCAACGTTAAAGTCAGTGTTTTGATTAAGTGCATTATCCACTAATCTTCTGTCTGGGAGTGTTGATTGGGAGATTGCAATTATGGTTACTCATGGTTGCTGATGATGACTGTATGGCTCCTCAACCCACAAATCATAAAGTTAACCACAATCAGACTATGCAGTTAGAGTAATTCAAATTATTTAAAGACTCTGAAGACATTTCATCACATAGCCAATGGTCTGCAGCGGACTGTAGTGGGAGAGTTACCTTTTGAACACCTATACACTGTCATGCTAACAGATGAACACTATGCCCCTGTAGGCAGGTAAGGTTCCACAAATGCTCTGTGTTCAAAACATCCAAGTAAGATACTGCACAAAGGGGAAGATACATCTGAGCTGCTTGAATACCAACCGCTATGGTCCCTCTCTCCTGTGCAGACACAGCTCTAGCACAGTCAATAGAGGAATGTGAGATTATTTGATTTCTTGTAAGTTTCTCTATTCAACTTTTTCAAAGCACTGCCCTAGACAGGTTTTTTTTATATTGTTATCTAAGGTCCTTTCAGAATGAAGGAATGAGCAGAACCTTTGGAGGTTTTTGCTTGAGGACAGAAAAGAGATTCCAAGTTGAGGGTCCCATATTATTGAATTTAAAGGCTCTGTATGCAACATTCAAAGCATTAATGAAGCAGCAGCTACCATTTGCTTTGTAAAGGTAGAGTGGTGAGACGGCGTCCTGAGCAAAGAATGAAGTCACGCTACCTCTGTGTGTGTTGTATCAGAGCTTCTCTGTGGTTTGTTGTGGTAAGCCGATCTGGCTGCACGTGCATGTTAGTGCATGTGTGTATCCCGCAGGCTTGCTCATTGCCGACACTTTGCACTGTTCTCATACAGCACTGTCACAGAAATATAGCACCCACCTTCAAGTTTCTCTCTTGTTAACACCATTAGCCCTGTCAGCACTGTTGCCATCGTTTAGTGCTGTTTATGGAGCTAGTACCGTTAGCTGCTAGCAGCTGACTCCACTCAGCTCATGCAGAGCCAGTGAGGTTAAATGCCAAAAACTCAAATTCTTTTGAAAGGATAAATATAAAAAACTGGTCATAAGACATTCTTTAAAAAAAAAAAAAATCTTTATTTTTATCGTCTAAGTCAGGCATGTCCAAAGTCTGGCCCAAGGGGCAATTATGGCTTGTGCACTGAGTTTAAACGGCCCACGACTTGTTGTTCAAAATATACTAAATGCAGCCCACCTCACAATATTGGTTAATCAAGCAGGAACACTTACAGTTTGTAGACATGCACCAAGTAGAAACTACATGGATGAAATCAATGTGTTTTTATAAACAGACGGCAAACAAGCACATGAATGGTTACCTAACAGAAGATATTTCCTACTAGTAGCAGACATGGCCACGGCAAAGAAGCAAACAAGTCACTTGCAGGAGTGGTGAAAAGTTGAATACTTTTTTTACTGCAAGATGAACCATTTACACTTGTCTCATTCATTTTCTTATAACCTGTATGATTCAAGAAGCAGCTGGCCCTTCAGGTGTTTTCACATTATCTTATCTGGTCCCCACTCACAAAAGTTTGAATATCCCTGGTGTAAGTGCTAAAAAATCCAACGGTTGGGGACTCAGTCTTGAAAAGCTCCTTCCCTAGAACAAGAGGAAAGTGTTGAAAGTTATAAATAACTTGGTGTATTGTCAAGAAGCCAAGCCTCGACAAGTACACTAGGGCAATATGTATAAAAGAGCAACAAAGACGATCTCCACTGTGGAGCTTAAATGTTTGAAATGTTTAGAAAAAGTTATTTGTTTTATCCATTACAGAATCAAACCAGACCCTCTGACAAGCTCTTCAAATTAAATGACAAATTGCGTTGTCTGTCCATGCCCTCTAGGACGAAAGCATTTTCTGATCTGATGCCTCTTTTCTCATGATTATATGTCCATGGTTTCTAAACTGTTTAAACAATTAATCTGTTAGAAACAACTTGGTTAGATTTAGGGAACGATGGGTGGTCATAGCTTGGGTTAAAATGGCTTTATTGGTCTGATGTGACCACTCATCACAGTCATGTAGCCTATAATAATAAAATAAGTATTATTTCCTGACTTCTCACCTTGTTCAGTTACACCACCGTGTACGTATCTGTACGTACTGCAATGTCTGGTACACTGTCAGTACAAAGAAACTACACTATGAAATGAGTAGAATAGTGCTGTATCTTGGGGGCCATAATGGAAAGTGTTACCAAGTCCTGGACTTTGTTCAGCCATCAAACCTAGCCACCTCTGCACTAGATGCAAAAAAAAAGTAGCTCTTCACACACTCACAAGAAAAATGTTGCCTGTGGGGGCGTTGGTGGCTTAGTGGATAGAGCAGGCGCCCCAAGTGCAGCCCGTGGCCCTTTGCTGCATGTCACTCTCCCTCTCTTTCCCCCTTTCACACTCACCTGTCCTGTCAATTAAAGACTAAAATGCCCAGAAAAATATCTTAAAAAAAAAAAAATGTTGCCTGTGAATCTAACCTAGGCAGGAATTACATTTTCCATCCCAACATAATTTGCAAAACAGATTATACTTTATTCTCGGAGGAAGTAGTGTTCACAGCTGTAATTCCCAGATCATAATTCCAATCATAAGTGCAACGAAGACTTTAAAAGTACACACAATTTAATGATAAATTTGGCATTTAAATCAAAGTGTAAGAAAGCATAAAAATCTGTGCATTTTCAGATGTGTACGAATTATCGACGTATCCTCCTATACAACAATTCGTATGATGTCCTACGAAAATGTCCACGTAGCGGCTTATATGCATGATATCATGAATGATAATTAGACTTTACAAAGAGTTATTTACTTAACATAAAGTTAAGTAGGTTAGGTGTAGGCAAGTAAAGTTACTGTGGTTAGTTTATGAAAAGAAACATGGTGACAACGTATCTTAAAATAACTCAGTTTCACACGGTTCCAAACACTGGTATCCTGGGGGAAGTCCTGTGCTTTGTGACCCGCTGACACCCCAGCCTGCCTCCTTATGCAGACTACTTCCTTCTTTACCTCCATCAGTACATTGGTCACGTGATCCAATTATGTAGGTTTACACACAAATTATTGGCTCATGATTATGTGGGATATACCTGCCAAAACTAATGCACCGTAAATAATGTAAGTATGAACAGTCCCCAAAAACAACTTGAATTGTTACAATAGGGCTGCTGAAATGATTTTCCACCAACACCAATACAAACAGTGACAGATTGGGTACTTGGGTCTTTTGCTATTGGGTCAGAAAAACTTGCAATCATGCCCTGATTTTTTCATTAACATTGAACTTAATGTGGATGCCCTTTATGTCTGGTTGATGATGGTACTTGATTCATCAGTTTTTAATCAGGATTGTTTGGGAGACAATCACTTCAGTGGCTCAATCACAACCCCCTCACCCCACCCCTTCTCACAGGCTGCTGTCCTTTCTCTCTTTCTCTGTAAGCTACCACATCAACACTGACCAGCATTGTGTGTCTCTTTATATCGGATAACAGTGTAAGGTAATGTGGGCAGATTGAACAAGAGTACGATTTCTCCCTCAGAAGAGGAGGCTTTTTGTCTTCTTTCTTAATCTTTCTCCACGAGTCGTGCCCCAGCCTTCTTGGCTTACTTCATTAGTCATGCGGACGTACGGTGGAGGAGAATGGTGGAGCCTCTCATTGACTTTCCCCGCAGTCAAACACTCAGAGGTCGTATGTGTGTAGGGAAACCATTGAACCTGCTGTACCAACCTGTACTTGATTCCTGTTTGTGCCACAGTGATCATATCCTGTCTATCGATGAAGTTTCGGGAGACTCGCACAGGCAACAAACTCTACAAGATACTCCACAGGGGAATATCCTTTGCTTTAAACATGTGTGTTATGTTTCTATCGGCACTTTTAAAGATTAAATCAACTTCTCAACAAAAAGGTAGTTTTTCTTTATTTCCTGTGCCAGGAAAGTTGAAGCTACCTGAGGGGAAGAAATAAACTCCCACATCTACCTTTCTCCTACACCAGAATGTCTTTTATTCTCTTGAACTGTGCCCACTTCCATTGAACATAAACCCCAATTTTACCTGACTGAGCACAGAAACACGTTTGGGACTGGCAATGCTGTAACACAAATGGAGACCCTTCAGTCATAGATACCATGCTTATCTTTTTGCCTTGGCGTTGACTGAATCGACTGTACACGAGTTGAAAGTCACAAAGTTTTAAATACCCTTTGATTCAGCGAAAAAGGCACAGCCTGGAATATTTTTTCAGGCTTTCCAGTGTTACTGTTATCTTTCAAAGCTTTAGGTGTTGAATTTTAATGAGTAATTCTGTTACAACCCCTAACAACCAGTTGTACAAACATAACACTGAATACAGACATTTCTTTTTGCTTCTGTTTAAGATACTGTATATCACCCTTCTGTATGTTTGAATTAGTGTACCACCCTGAGTGGCCAGAGCCCAGGAGCGACAGGAGTGACATTTTCAGTCCTGTTCCAACCTGTCATTCTCTCCGTGAAGAGGGCACAGAAGGTCAAACTGCCACTACTGTTCGATTCAAAGTGTCACTGCGAAGGAAAAATACCTGCTACACATTGAGTGCCACTGGTAAAAGGCAATATATGGGAGTTGCTTTATGTTAGATATGAGGACTTTACACTTTACCTGAGGGAAAGAATTAACTTGGTGATCCAGATGATCACTCAAGCTTTTCTGCATCCTGGGAAAGGCAATGCCTGGACTCAGATTAGACCTTGAAAGAGGAAAGTGTGAAGACATCCAAATCAGTCCAGTCAGCTTCTCCTATCAGCAGCATTGTCCTCAGGGATGTTTTCACTCGGTTATGCTCCGTGTTGCAATGAAAGCATATTACAACCTTGAGTACCAGGGGCAACCCCAAGACTTCCTGACCCTCAAGCAAAGACGCTTCCCCTGTGCCAAACAGAGTATCCTGTTTGTTGGCTATTTCTGTTTGGTGTTGGGTCACTTAGTGGCCCCTGGGTTGTTACAGTATTTGGGAAAGAAACAGCGATATCCCTGTTGGCACTGTTGTAGCGTTGTTGCTTGAGGGGCAGGAAGTCCTGGGTTTCCACCTGGCCCCTGCAGGACATTACACTGGTGTGAGAAGCTAAAGGCTACGGAAGAAGTAAAGAAAGTGAAGAAGTGTGTGAATACAGAAAAGGTGAACTGAAGGGGCCATCACTGACCATGGGATACCTTCTCCTATTCAACAGGGATAGCCGAGTAACCTTGGAAAGGTTGGAACCAGTGTTGCAGTGGTGACATGACTGCTTAGGGGCCATGAGCTAATGGCTAATGGCTGTATGAGCTAATGGGTTTGGTTCCTGCTTAATGCCATGATGCATTGCTGCACAGGTTGGAAAACTATCACAAATAGCTCCTGCAGATACATGTTGAAGAGGGGTTGTTTTTCAAGGAAGCACTTTCTTCTTCCTGAAGGCATAATCATGCACTAAGTAGGTCAGTATTAATGGCAGATAAACATTAGACTAATCAATCATTAAACTAATCTCACTGTGAGCAAAATTGCCTGTTAGACTCACATCCATGTAATGTTCATGGTAATCTGTTGCTTAAATGATGGCATCATGTTTGTGGCCCCAACAGCACACAGGTTTGCAACAAGCAGTAGAGATCTAACTACCAATTTGGCATGTTTCAAAATAGAAGATTTGGGAACAAAAAAGCACTGCACTGCCTGCAACTGGTCATTTTTTTTAATAATGCATTTATTTTTGTGGCATGCATATGTGTAACATATATGTTAGATGCAAGAATTGACCCTTCCTTATACACCCGTTCCGTTTAGCCATGTGCTACAGTGGTTTATTAGAGGGCATAAGGCAATATAGCTTTAAGAAGCTGACATGAGGGACTACAGCACTTAATAGAAGGATGTATTCACGATGTTGATTTTTATAACAAGGTGAAAAAATACAAATGTGGCTTCCGGTCTCAACAAAAAGGGAACAAGTAGCGACGGGAATGATATGACTTTTGGTCAGCATTGTTCCTCCACTGCTAGTATGTGTCCCCTTTTCCTCGTCTGTGGATCAGTGACATACTCAATGTATTCAATCGTATTCTTCACTGTCGAAAATAACGTTCACTTCAGTTTGGCACGTAGCCTTACAGAGATATTATATATAAAGGGATGTTAGCCTTGATCTTATCTGACTAACAATGATTCTTGTCATCCTAAAAATATGTCAGCAAACAACCTACGTTTCCTTTTCCAAACCTCTTTAATGTTACCACAGAATTAAGGAGGAAGCTGACATTGATCTGACATTAGCTCCTGTTGATATAGCTATACATTAGACAGCGAATTATCTGGCATTTTGCTAATATTAGCTAACTTAAGACGTGACTATAGACAATGGTAAATGGACCTACACTTGTATAGCACCTTTCTAGTCATCTCACCACTCAAAGCGCTTTTTTACACTGAGTCACATTCACCCACTGGTGGCCGAGGCTACCATACAGGGTGTCACCTTTAACTCAGTTTTCAACACACTCACACACTGATGGAACAGCCATCGGGAGCAATTTGGGGGTCAGTATCTTGCTCAAGGATACTTTGACATGCAGACATGCAGACATGACAGTCCTCAAGCCACATCTTTTAAACATCTTCAAAGTTTGGTTTTCATTTCAACATGGACTGGCGCTGCACATATCTACAACAGGAAAGAAGGAAATCGACTGAGGTTCTGCTGGGTTCCAAGCTTGCTCAACTGCTATTGGATTACAGAGAGAAAAGGGGCGGGACTTAAGAAGGGTCAGTGGACACAACAGGTTTGAGAAATGTCAGAAATCGAGTGTACAAGTTGAGCAGTGGTTGTCCAATCTAACATGTTCTGCCACCTGGAAACATAATCATTCCATAAAAACTAATGAGTAAAAATGAGAAGCTTCCCATGACTGCAGTAGGTATCCACACAGACTGCTGACCACCTTGCTAACTGACTGGACAACACAAGAATCACTGTAAGAGAGAGGCAGGCAAACATGTCCCCACTGTGTGCAGAGATAAACTAAAAGCATATTTTCTGAGCAAGACTTAGTGACTGTAACTTAATTTCAACTTTCATATCTCATACCTATGCCCCTGTGTTGTGTAAGTTGTTATATTAACATTTACTTTATTTTCCCATAGCAATAAATGCAAGTTGAGAGCTTGTAAGTCATCTCATATAAAATTGCAGAGAGTTGGACAGCTCCATGGAGAATCAATTGATAAAGAAAAAACGAGGGCTTTTGACAGTACCCAGCAGAGTTAATGGTTATGGCAGAACCCAGGATGATTTTCTGGGTATTAGGGCACATTTTCTAGTTCAAAACTCATAGTGTTAGCTCTGAATCCATCTCCCAGGCAGCACAGAGATTACATTTTGATGAAATTTGCTGTCTTGTTTCTCTGCTCATAGGAGATAAAAAAAAAATGTAGAGTGACATAGGAATATCGCTGGGAGCAAATCATGAAATTGAGTAGTCTTCCTGTTAAAGTGAAATGTAAAATTGATAAGATAGACATCTGTACAGACAACAGAATATAAAACTGGATGTGTTTCTTACCACCAAAGTTACAAACTGTTCAGCAGTTCTATGAGAGGAACTGGTTTGGGGCTTACAGAATAAGATATTGTACAACAGCTTTGTTTCCACATTACATCTTGTCTCTTGCAGTTTAGTTTAGTTTAGTTTGCAGCTTGACTATTACCCCCACACACACACACACACACACACACACACACACACACACACACAGTATACACAGTGCCACCTTGTTATGAGTATTGCAATGAAATTTCTTTCCTTTCTTGTACCTATACACAATGCCCCCCGACTACAATATACTGTCAGAGCCGGCAGTATTGCAAGCCAGTTATTTTCATCACTGCCTCATTCAAACCCGATTACAATAATGATGAGCACTCGTCCTTGATGAACTGAGGATGCAAAAAAAAAAAAAAAAAAAATGCAGATGAACTTCACAAAACCCTGATTTGACAATAATCTCATTGCATGATTTCTCTCTTCTGCTTGCACATGACAGTTTGTGACACCTTCTGTTCTGTGGGACACGTCGGTCTTTCTCAAACTGCACTGCCAGCTTGATACTGTAGTATGACTCTCTATGTACATTTTGCGAATATGGTATTTATCCACACTGTATCTTTGTATGTGTCAAAAAGTAAGGAGAATAAATAGTGCCACCGCTGTGAGATCTTTCCTGTACAAATAATTTTGCTTGAGCAGTGGTAAGCAAAATTTAAAGCAAAAGTTGCTGTTGTATTAGCCTGTCAACACTGGTTGTGTCTTGCTTTCTTTTATATCCTGGGGTACTTTTATATCTGAAATTTTAACATCAACATGCCATCAGCCTGCAAATAATCCATTCTGAAAAAACAGTGTAGGATATTTATAATCTGCTAGTAACAAAATACGCATTTACTCTCAGTTGAGTGATTTTATGAGGTCTTTAGTTCAGCATTTAGGTAATCCGAGTAAGGTGACTGCCAGTTTAGAAGTGGACTGTCACAGACATGTTTGTTAACCACTCTAATTATCCAGGCCCACTGTATGTGTGAGCTCATTGAACTGCATGCTGGACGTGTCAGGGCTGGATAGGAAACTAAAAACTGCAGAGCACTATTTTTCAAGAGAAGAGGTAATGACAGATAATACAGAATCATTTAGAATTGACATCAACTGTTGAAGAACTCTTTTGACATTTGGGGAAATATGCTTATTGGGATTCTGTTGGAGAGGTAGTTGGGAAGATCAAAACCACTCTCACATTTGTCCATTTAATATGAAGCCACAACTACCGTTAGATTGGCACTAAAACTGGAAACAATAGTAACAAGATCTGCCTACTATCACCTCTGAAGCTCACTAATGAGACACGTGGTTAGGTTTAGAAAACAAAAGCACATGGTTAGGCTGAGAAAAAACATCATGGTTTGGCTCTTCATTCATAAGGGATGTGAACACTGGGCTTGCAGGTGAAAGTCCAGGGTTTGTTGGACACATACACCACCCCTATCACCTGCCATATAGGGACTTCCCAGCTCTTTATATTACGTCATTACCAGTGGTGTGTCAAAGAGACGCCATCCAGCAGCACATCATACCACTGCAACACATACCGCCGCCGCCCATCTATATATTATACACCAACAGGTGCTGTCCAGTCATCTGGCCAACTGGCAGCGTATCAGGGGAGGTCTACTGCTGGGATCCACCACCTTAGTCCCCCTTCCACCCCCCACCCCAGTCAGGGTGGAGAGGGGGGGGGCACTGCTGTGGAACCATTACCTCCATTGCCCTTCCTTCTGGACACATACAATAAGCTAGGCAGGGGGGAGGCTCATAGCTGCGGATCCCCTGCCTGACACCCCCCTCACAAAAAATATTCTTGTAATGTTCTTTTGGTTATGCCAGTCTCTTCATCTGCTGACCCCGCGGTGTCACCCTGGCAGAGCAGGGCTGCTATTGTGACTGTTGACCTATTGCACGCTTTGGTACATTTTTATTTGCACAGTTCAGTTTTTATTCGCAGCAGTTTCATTTGCACTTTTCATACTACAGTTTTTTCTGCACTTTTAATTATTATCTCCTGGGCTAGAACAACTTTAAGGAGCTTTTATTCTTTAGCCATGCCTGTTACAACAAAGTTGATGTATTTATTTTGCCCAGAAGTCCTGACTGTGCAATCATGTTATTCAAATCGGCATTCTTGCAGTACTATATGGTTGTCTCCTGGGTGTCTTGATTGTATATGATGGTTGTATGTGCTATGCGACTATGTGTCCAAAACCAATTTTCCATTTGAGACAATAAAGTTTCTTATAACACCACAATGGTTCCGTCCAGTAGTGTTACATAGCCCAGTGACGTATCATACCACCTTAAAAGGTGGCTTTTTTGGGTCGGTGTCTGACACCGAAATCACTGACAGAACAGCAGTATTTGGCCGAGATGTGCAGGTGTCCCCAGGAAATGTGTACCTACAGAAACAGCAAGCTCCGCGTCCAGAGCGACTGCTCCACCCAAAACGCCGTCTCGTCAACGTGAATTTTTTTTTTTTCCAGTGGATGTCTGAGTTACAACATGATTGAGCTAACTGGAGTAGTTTCATGTCGTATCCGACAACGGGAGGCTTTTAACAGATGACGTCCTGATGTTAGCTTTGCTAACTGTCCCTGTCAGCTGCAGCCACTGATGCTTTCTAGACATCGTGATTTCCCATAACTGAATAAATACCACACATAGCAACACAAAACTGCTTTGCTAGCTCAATCATGTTGTAACTAAGATATCCGCTGGAAAAAATATTTTATTCACAGACCGTTTATTGAGTTATTACCTTATTTTTATACAGTCTATGGTTATTACAGACACCGCTAACGGCTAATGTTAACAGCTAATGGTTAGCCCAGCTAATCTACGATAACCATGTTATTAATTACAAAACGTGCACACAGAAATAGTAACGTTTGTTTTATAGACTTTACAAACATTAGATTATCTACACGGTGAAACAGAAACGTGAAAAATGTGATATATAGCTAAACTCTGCTGGTTTTCTACCCGAAGTATTTGTAAACAACACGGCGATTATCTGGGGGATCCACCGGAAGTGAAGGGCATGAGCAATCGCCGAGGCCCCTGCACTTCCATTAGTCGAAAAACTCTGAGCTGTGCCTCCAGAGGTGGGTTTTTTTTTACTGACGGATTTCCAGATTGGACAGCTTTTGAATGAGAACAGGCTGTAGAGTGGTATTGATGTCCTTGTCAAACTTTCTGCTAGGAAGTAAAACTCCCAAATTTCTCCAAACTTTCAATTAGGAAGCACAGAATGTTATGTGATTAAATTCCAATTTCAGTTCCATTCATGTCTGGGTATTTTGTGGACTTCACCACACAACACGTTCTCACTCCCAACTCATCAAATACTACAGCTTGGTCAGTGACCCTATGCTTCAAACTATAATCAGAATACCTTTATTGAATCAGAATACCTTGCCATGCTCTAGGTACCTGTCTAGCATCAGGCTTGGATGCTCAGGGACAGCATGTCACTTTCTATTTGTTACATGCATAGTGTCTTTTCACACATGCCACATGATGTCAACTTTGTAAAAACTCAGTGTTTCTCATGGGACATGAACAGTGATCTCCTGGGTGAAAGTCATGTGTTTGTTTGACCCATACACCACCCCTAGTGAAACTTTCCCGCTCTTTATACTACATCATTGCCACAGATGGGTTTACACTGGAGTTAGCTGAAAGCCCGATATGTCTCAAACAGATGCGATAGGGTTCATTGTGCTTTGGAATCAGACACCAACGTCCACAAACCAAAAGTATTTGACACCATTGGAATAAAAACAGGCTGCAGTAGATGTTAGCTGTTCCATTTCTAGTGTTTTTTTTTTTACAGCCAAAATAAACTCTCATCAGCTCCATATCATCCACAATAACCTTCTATACCAACATGTCTTTGTGTTTGCATCTTGGGTTCCCAATTGTGGAGGCTCAGAATCTGAATAGCATTTAATAGCAAAGTATGCTGACAGATGAAAACCAACAAAGACATACAGTTTAACAAATAAACTCACAGTGCGGGTTGATGGCCACGTGGTATCTGTATGGTTTTTCACTATTTTAAATATTCGCATCACTCTTTGTTCACTCAGTGACTCAGTGCTCAGGTCTGAACACACATTACAAGCTGGATTTAGCAAGCTTGAGCAGTGCTGTGATTGGAATCACTGAATATGACTATTTATATTCAATGGGTCCACCTAGTCAAGGTCAATCAAGGACACAGCTGCAGTAATTCTTTGTGTATGCTCAATAGAAAACAGAATCCTTTATTATTCAATTTTATATTCACTATGGGTGTTGATGATTGTGGTCATAACAATAATAGCCCAATGTCTTGGCTGAGATTGATAGATGAGAATTGTTATACCATATCATGCTTGCCAGAGGAATATCTCTCTCATGGATAATATCTTCGTTGTTCTCAGCTCACAATAAATGACAATAGATCTTGAAGGTATTGTGTTTGAAAATTAAATTCAGTCGTTGGAACTCAAGGGTGACATAAGATAGGGCTGGGACTTGGTGCGTGAGTGATCTGAAAGCTCCCTAGCTCATACAGTCCTCACTCTTTGTTAACTTATGGCTGAAGGGGAGAGAGGAGTGGGAAGCTGTCATGTCCACTGCCGCATGCTGTTTGTTATAAAACAGCACTATTTTAGGAGTCACTCTCTCCTCTTTTGTCTGTGTACCTTTCATATGAAGATAAGTTGAGGGAGAGTCACCAAATAGACAGCATCAATCAAACTGTATCCATCAGAAGAATTCTGCTATCTAAAGTCGGCCTCATTAAAATAACGGATTTAAACAAAAAGTGGATATCTACTGTGAATTAAAAATCAAGCAGATCAAATATACACAGTATTTATACCACTATTGTCATGTTAAGCAAGACTGTGTCATAATAGTGTATTTAATGTGAGTATTTTAGTCACAATATGCCGCTGCACATTCTTTTTGTACACCTACAAAAAGCAAAGCACCACAATTACTATGTAGGCAACGTAATCATGAGCAAATAATTCGTATATGGGTAACCCACGTAATTGTGAAGGCTGTGTTCACGTGGCGAATGCATTGACAGGAATAAAGACGGAAGTACTATAAAGAGCAAAAGTCCACATGGGAAGGCAGGTTGCAGTGGAGGATGGGTCAAACAAACACAGGACTTTCCCCCAGGAGTCCGCTGTTCATATCCTGTATGAAACCAAGTGAACTTTGAATTATTATGAGGATATGCAACCTTTAGAAGGTAATGTGACGAAACCCAATCATCCTCAACCTAATCCACATAACTTTAATTTCCTTGACCTAACTTATTTAAATTTAAGTATGTAACATGATGACATCCATCAGGATTCTTTTCCTAATCCTGAACTACTTAACTTCACTTTCCTAAACATAACCTATGTAACTTTACGTTAAGTATGTAATGTGACAATACCCAATCATGTTTCTCATCTTACGGAACTTCACCTTCCTAAACCTAGCCTACTGTTGTATAGTATAGAGAGAACTGGGTCCAAAAGCATGACTCAAACAGCTGTTCAGTTTAAAATGGATTTATTTTCAATGAAGCAAGAAGGGCTGTCTTGGCTTGATCCAGGGCACTTGGGGGAAACAGGGCAGGCAGGCTGAGCAGGGCTGGAAACAGGTTGGCAGGCTGGAGTGGCAGGCAAAGGGGTGACCAGTGAGTGTGGATCTGAGGCACAGAGAAACAAGGGTTTAGGCAAAAAAAATCCAAGAGGAAAAAAAAACACAACAAGCAACAAATAGGCCGTAGTTAGTAGAACAGGTAGACTGAACGATTTGGCGGAGACTGGACAGCAGAGCTGGGGTATTTGTACTACTGGGGTTGATTAGTGGATGGCTTTCAGGTGAACAGGCACATTGACAGCAGGTTGATGGCAATAGGACTGATGAGAGCCACGCCCAGACACACAGACACAAAGAGAGACAAGCAAGGAACCACAAGAAACAAATGTAACTTTACTTTCCCAACCCAAACCTACGTAACGTTATGTTAAGTGTGTAACAATGGCAACCCTCAACCATGATTCTTTTCCTAAACCTAACCGATGAGGGTGCTAATTTGATGGGCTTTAATTTTTTAGATATCTCATACCTTACTTATAGGAGCACAAACACTATGCATTAAGCACTAAGCTTTTCGTCATGACTGTGCCCTGTGGCCACTGTGAAGGTTGAGATTGCATTGAAGTGTTGGCAATTTGTTTTGACTTGGATTCCTGAAAACCACTTTTGCATGTCTGATTGTAAACCTGCGCAGAGACCACCCACTCTGATGGAAACTTAAAGCCATTTACTTCAAGCCATTTACTTCAGTCAAGATATCGGTTGTTTAATCAAAAGCAAAGCAAAGAAAACCAGTCTGCTTCTTAACAGATTCCTGCCTTCCACTGATCACTTCTTTGACAACTTGCAAACAGCCTTATCACATGTTTATGACACCTTCTTACTAAATCATTTTTATCTCACAGTAACAGAAACACTAAAGTCACTACTCAAGTAAAGTAGAGACCATCAACACAGTCATGTCAACATTATAAAAGTTTGAATATTACAGGGCCCTGTTGCAAGAAACACATTTAGTGAGTTATATGTGTGACATTTGGCAGCACCATGTCTTTCACTATACCTGCTTCATGGAACAGGGTTTCCCCTTGTGTAAATCAGTGACACCCATCCACTGGCAAAGCAAGAGTTGAGGACATGTATCAATTATTTTCATCAATTAATCTGCCAATTAATTTCCCACTGAATCAATTATAAATTCAATAGTCTAATTATCAGTGAGGTGGTGTCCAAACGGCATTCAATTTATTAATATGTAGACATTAGAAGAGTTCCAAATCCTCACAAGCTGAAACAAGCAAATCAATTTAGCAAATATTTATTTGTTGATTGTAAAATGACTGAAAAAAAAAGATCAATCATTAAACTAGCTGTAACTTAAACTGCAGTCGATTGACTATTCAGTTAATGGAGTGATTGTTTCAGCTCTAATTACAAAGCAACCATAAGCAAAGCATTGCAGTAGAATATGCCAGAATAAGCTAGGACCATTCAAGCATTTCATCTGGCAAAGGACTGTAAACTATCCACTGTTCTTCAATACTTGGTACAATTACTGAAAAACTATGAAACAGCAATTCAGTGGTTGGAGGAGAAACTGACAGAAGTGGCAAGGCACTTGAAACAAATCAGCCTTTGATAGCAAAATGGTGGATTAGTGACAAAAAGGTGATATTGTATTTGTTGTGGCAGCTTGTGCATACAGGAGGTCAACAATCATTTTATTGTGTGTGTTTGCAGGATATGTATTTTTGGTTTAGACTGGCTCAGAGCCAGCTTGTGCTGAGCTTCGCTTCCCCCTTTTTTTTCCCCACGACTGACAGAGCTATGTGACAAATGAGACAATTACCTACAGTCAAGGATGGTCTCATCTCTGCTCTCCTTTATGTGGCACTGCTTCTTTTGCCCCAGACTCACCACAGTGTCTGCCCGGGGGCATATAAAATACCACCCACTGATGTCGGGCTTCCACTTTTGGCTCTTTCTCCAGCCCTCATATGATGATGTTGACCTGGACGTGGGGAGTGAGGCAGCATATGCTCTTCCACAGGTTCCCTATTTTTCTGCTGGAAGAACTGTGCTGTGGTCATTAGACAGCAGCCGATGTCACTGGCCTCTACTGACGTGCACAGACTCTCTAAGAAGATTCTATGAAAAGGAAAAAGGAGCTCCTCTACTAAGCTTATGATAAGGGGAACAGTTAGTTAGCAGAAAGGCATCTGGCTGACCAGCAAGGCATGTTGGGGATGAAAGGGGACTATAATATTACAGCAACAATGAAGCATGGTCTTGTGTCTCATTAGGCCCAGACATGTCCTAATGAAAGGGCACTCAAGGCAAAAAAAGAGAATCCTACAGTTCAATAGAGAATGTCCGCCAAGACATATGACAATATCAGTTTTGTCAGCAACAGCCAGTTAACATATGTTTATGTTTATCTGATGGAGCCCTCTAGCAGCTGCATGAATTATGATTCTTGTTTGTAAGAAATAAAGCTGCTCAGCTAAGTTTGCAGAGTGAGAAGGTCAAAACATTGGACTTTGAAACAGGAGACCGCTGTCTGCTAGCTGATTCCTGCCAACAGTCAACACTGACCTCTTAGCACCATGACCGCAGCTGCTTCATAACCTTCAAGGAGCTGGCATTCAGTGTTATTAGAGCAACAAACCACTATGTGTAAAGATAAAGTGGAGCAGTGGCGTCCACAGCAGAGAATAAATTCACACTACCTCTTTGTGTGTTGTAATCTTGAGCTTCTCAGGGGGTTGGTGTGGTGGCTGTGCTGCCCATATGTGCATGTTAGTGCATGCAAGCCCTGTGCGTATCCCACTGGCTAGCTCACTGCCACTGCACTGATATCAGGATAGCGGTGTCACAAAAGTGTAGCGCCCACCCTCCACTTCCCCCAAGGTTAAGAATGTTAGTTCTGTCAGCACTGTAGCCGTTGTTTGCACTGTTTATGGATTTAGCGCTGTTAGCTGCTCGCCCCCAGTTCAGCAACCTCAATGCTGACGATTCCATCCCACACTACTGAATTGTAGTTATTCTCTGAACGTCGCATACATTGGCCAATTTTAATTACGAAGGCCCCCTAACCCCAACCAAGATCTTTCCCTTACCAAGGCATTTTTTTTTTTTTTTGCCTAAACTCAACTAGGCCTTGTGCGCGCTTGTGAGACATGGGCACTGTGCTGGTCTCGCATGCAAGCGTGCACACGTGAACATGGTGCCCAGAGAGGCAGTTAGAGCTACAGGCTACAATGAGACTAACAACAGAGTTCAAATGATGAACTTTTTATGTCGGGGCTTCAGGACGCTTGGATCACTATGGACGAGCAGTATGGAGATATTTTGTGATTTCAATTATGTGTTTTTGGATGTTTGAATCTGGGGCACCATAAGCCTCCATTAGGTGGAGTTTAGTTGCTACCCCCTCTCCCCTTGGATCTTCACAAGTGTTGTGAGGACTCTAAGACTTCACCTGAGCCTCCATCGGCATATGGGTGAGTAGATAATGGCTGAATTTTCATATTAGGGTGCACTATCCCTTTAACCTCAATGGCACCACAGAGGGAAAAAGGTTTTTGGACAGCAGTGACAAATGATGTCAGCATGGAAAAAGTTATGTCACATTGGGAAAGCCTTATATGTGTTGTTTTGGAGGGCAGTTACAAACAACATATCTGGCTGAAGACTAATTTGTCCGATGACATGCGGGTTAGAAAACGGTTTCCCAATGTGTGGGCAATGAATCGATAGTTATTTATTGTGATTTGTGTGTGGCTGTGAGGTCTGAACTTTGTCGAGGTTATTTTAATGACTCTTTGCAGTGGTGGCCTGTGAGGTTATCTTAAAATGTACAGGGGTTCTTTCAGTTTGGCATGTTATAAAAAGAGCATAAATTTTACACATTTTATTGAGATTCTTATTTGTGTTATTCCTTTAACTATTTATAGTTACTATGGTTCTTTTTTAAATGCATGTATTATTTAAATGTTGTTATTGTATTATAGCATTTTAGACTTCAACTTTTTATCTACTACTACGTTGTCTCTACAGGGTCTATGCACTGCCTTATTTACTGCAGTACAGTAGGAGGATGTGGTATTGAAGCTTCATGCAAAAAGAAAAACCCAAATAAAACTTTTGCACGGACCTAATAGCCATACCCAGGTCTGAATTCAAATCCTTTTTCTAATGTTTTGTCAATATTTTCTCACTTTCTCTTTCACATTCACTTTTTTTTAAGTTATTTTTAAGCAGTAGGCCACACACTGCCTCTCAAGGCCAAACACATTCAAGTGGTGCTTAACAGAGGGAGTCATCCTTCGATCAACATGTCTCTTGAATATAGACCAGCGTGCTGGAGTTAGTGGGGTTAAAGAGGGTCAAAGCCAGTCATTAATGAAAGAAAAGGAGAAAAGAAAAGAGTGCTGGAGGGAAAGAGCTGAGAGGGAGAGAGAGGATAGATTGCATAGACCAGAGCTGTGATCCGTCTTACACTGAAGCAAGTTTGCCTGAAATAAAAGGGAGGAAAAGAAGAAGTAAATATGAGGAGAAAAATGAGACAATGAAAGGGAGAGAAATGGAAAAAGTGGCAGGGGGAGATTGAAGGCCAAAGAGAAGAATGCCTGTAAGAATGAATAAAGAGCAAGGGGGCACAGCCTTGAAGGTTTCACTGAGTTAGTAATTAAAGAGAAACGCAGAGGAATAAGTAAGATTTGTGAGAAGAAAGAAGAATGTGATCAAGGATTAACATTTTACAGCTGAGACAGGGGACCTTTTAACCCCTCAAGTCAATTTCTCACTGTATTCCCTTTATTGTGGATATTTTATATACTGTCTCTGATGTTGTTTTCCTCTCGAAAATATGTTCCCCATTTCAAAACATCGTATTTTTATGTCTCCATGCCAGCAATAGCTGTGGCCAGAGGCATTATGTTTTCAGATTGTCAGTACGTTCATACGTCCCATTCTTGTGAATGCGCAAATGTTGACTTGGACTCAAGGATAAACTGAGCAGATTTGGTGGTTAAAGGTCACAGGTCATGGTCACAGTCATTGTTCAATCCCACTCTCTTGAATGCGATATTTCAAGACAACCTTTCTTCAGATTTGGCAAAAATGTCCCCTTGGACTCAGCAATGAACTGATTAGATTTTGATGGTCAAAGGTCAAGGTCATTGTGACCTTGTGTCAGTCTCATTCCCGTGAATGTGATATCTTATGAAGGCCTTGAGCGAATTTCCTCAAGTTTGGCACAAGTTTCCACCTGCACTTAACAATGAACTGTTCAGATTTTGGTGGGCAAAAAGGTCAAGGTTGAAGTGACCTGGTCTGTCCCATTCTCGCGAATGTTAAATCTCAGTAAGAACTTAGGGGAATTTCTTCAAATTTAGCACAAATGCCCACCTTTACGGAAGGATGAGCTGATTACAATTTGGTAGTAAAAAATCAAGGTCATTGTGCTCTTGCTTCTGTCCCATTCTCCCAAATACAATATCTCAAGAAGGCCTTGAGGGAACTACCACAAATTTGGCCCTAACGTCCATGTGCACTCAAAAATGAACTAATTCGATTTCGGTGGTCAAATGTTGAGGTCACTGTGAGCTAACAAAACATGTTTTTGGCCATAACTCATAAATTCATGTGCTTATTATGACAAAATTCCACACAAATGTCTAATGTGATAAACTGATGATGTTATTATATTTTAAATCCATAAGTTCAAAGTTCAACTCCACTGTGACATCAAAGTGTTCTGAAAAAACCTTTTTCTAGCCATTATTAAACGGCATCACCTAACCCTAACCCTAACCCTCAGGAACAGAGGAGGAGACATTTGGTCGTCTACTTAATTGGTGACACTAAGCTGGGTGTGCACCTTGAGAATGTATTAAGTGTATAGATCCTCTGTGCTGCTGGGTTGAAGATGTGTTTGAAGCATCCATGTTTTAGAATATGTAGCTTATGTACAACAACATCTGTATTTGAAGCACTGTCTGCTGTTTTGCCTACATCTGAGTCTGGACAGACATGCATGTGAACAGCAACTTGACTGGTTAGTGGAGGCATACAACTGCAAGGCTGTAATTCTAGCTTGTGCTATGTTTAGAAATTAATCTAATAATTCATAAATTATTCTAATGTTCATGGATATACATAACGCCCATGAGATACATGCACTGATATACTGCAGAGGGTACCTAAATAGACCCAGAAATGTCAGTGAGAAAGTTATTTTACCCTGACATGATGCAGAGAAACATTATGACAAAAAAAGAAAGAAAACAACCTAAGAATATATCCATATGAGTACGCTGGAGGTCTGTGTATTAGTCATGGAGATGAGTTTCTGATTGGAGTTCTCACACGATTGAGGTAATTGCCTCGCTCTGACTTTGGCAGAGCTAATTTGCCAGATAATTTGAAGAGGGCATAATGAATTGCGCATACTCTCTCAGGTCAGCAGTTCACTGGGTTAATGATGGTGACGACTGTGACCTTGTGAGGATAACAGAGTGAGAAGAGAGAGTGAACTCAAGACGCTATATTTAAACTTGGGTAAAATAAAGAGTGTATTTATTCTTTATGTTGCTCATATGTTTGTATAAAACAGGCTCATCATACAACACAGCTAACGGCACATACAAATTGTTTAAGGAAAGCCTTTCATCAGTAGTATATATCTACTAAGGGGCTTCATATATAGGTATGTGGTGAAGGTAACTTATGAAAAACAGCAAAGGGAGTGCATGTTTTATTAGGCCAAATCATAAAGTGGAGCGGAGTTATGTTTCCTCTAATTGAGACACATAAGATTTGCCCAAATTAAATTCAGGTGTCAAGCATGGACATAGTGGTCACGGTCTGATGATCTCTCCCCCACGCAGGAAGTGATTAATTGGAGTGGAAGATTTTAAATAACCTCACATAACCTCCTGTGGCTGTGTGTATTGTTCTTTCTCTCTTCTCTCTCTTGCCCTCTCTGCAACTTGCTGTAACAGTAAACTGTGTTATGATTAAATTCCCCCACATTTACATATTATAGCCAATTACCATGTAGATTATTTAAATTTGACCTTATTTAATAACCCTGACACTTTGCTTGGTGTTGTGTGGGCTGTGTATTTCTCTCTGTGCACATAAGTTAATTTGAAGGTTTTCATGCTGAAGAAAGCACAAAAACAACCTGGACGTGTTGAATTAAGCGTAATTGCTTGTATTGAGCTGAATAAATTAGAATAACATGTGTGATAAAAACTTGTCTGTCAAAATTCTGATGTTTACTGTAACAAACACAGACTCAAAACTGATAATATGTGATGGCAGAATTGACCCTTTTAGGTCGAGGCATAAGCGGCCATCTCACTCTGACCTCATTGCAAATTGATGTTTGGTCACGGACCTTCTACTTCCAGATGTGACGTGAAAGGTACCCTGGGTGCATTGGTTGCGTGTAGGAAAAAAGGACAGGGTTTGGCCTTATAATTTTATGGGATGTGAACACTGCTCTCCTGGGTGAGAGTCGGTGTTTGCTGGACCTATCCACCACCTGTTCCTCACAGCCTTCAGATTATAATGGCGCTGGATTTCATCAACTTCCGAGTGAGACTGGGTTGGCTAATCTTCTAATTCTCATTTTTCCTCACATTGTAATGTATTGACTAAATCTTCTGACTGTTGTCTGTGCGTGTTTAAGTAGATGAAAACAAACTGTCCATGGCCTCCCTGAGAAACAAAATGACTTCCACTCTGTCAGAACGCAGCAGCTTGAATTTTTACACAGAAAAACTTTTTTTCTCTCATCTTTATACATTAGCCAAAGCTTTCCAGGAATCCTATGAAATTGTATTAATTTTGAAATATTAAATGAGCCGTATGCAATGTTAAATGCAATAATGTAGCAGGAAAAAGTAAGTCACGCTTCCTCTTTGCATGTTGTAATCCAAGCTCTTCTGTTTTTTGTTGTGGTGGCTGTTCTGGTCGCACATGCACAGTGGTTACCACTGATAATGCCGTCCCAACCTACTACCATTGTGAGGAGTAGCGACCAACCAGCCCTACAAGACTCCACTACAAGCCGTTGAAACAGGTCACATGCGTTACGTTCCAAAACCAGCCACTGGCATTTTGACCAGCTGAGTTGCAGGTGACACCATCAGCAGATGTGAGTCGAACTCAGACCGGCCAGTTCACACTGCTACAACTTTTCTCTACGTTTCATCTCGTCACAAATCTTTGGTCTGAACTAGGGTTAAGACTAGCTTGCTCTTAAGTCTACCGCTTGGCCTCTCAATTGACCTATGGCTAAGTCCCGCCCTCAAACGCGATGAGCCAATCACAGTGCGTATAGCCATTCCCACACACAAGTTTAAAAATGGTCAAACGGTGTGCATAGGGTATGTGCAACTCTGACATGAGGTATCCTGAGAGGCTGGGCAACGAGGTGTATTTTTTACCCTTTCCTAAACCACATCTCAACCGAGAAAAGTGTCTCCTTAGGATAAAGTTGTGTGGTAACGTTAGACCACAGCATCAACTCAACATGAATAAGATTAACAATGATGTCTACATCTGTTCTAAGGTAAGTCAACACTGTGTTTGAGGCAACATATTGTCACTTTGCTGGAAAGAAATATAAAGTTATCTTTAAAGGTTTAGCTCCATTTCTCATATTGATAACTACAGTGTTTAGTTTTGCTGTTTTAATGTCCCATGATTTGCTGTAGTGACATTACTACCCATACTGCATTCCTCTCATCAGAAAATCACTCGCTTTTCCAATTTGCAGCACGTAAGAAGCACTACATCAGGTGCTGGCACATGTGGTTTTTAAAGGGAATGGGCTGGTTGAATTCATGCTACTTATGCCCAGAACACACATAGCGGACTAAATACAACCTCTTGTGTTGTACTTTGCCACCAGATTATGCACCATGAAGTTGGACATACCCAAAATGCACTTGCACTATGTACTTTAGATCATTGCATGACCAAGGAATTCAAAAAGTTAAAAATTCAACAAATCACCTCCCTTTTATTTTGTATGACAACATTCACCCATAATGCCATTTGTTATTGTGGAAGGATGATTTGGTGAAACCCAAATTAAACAGGGTGCGTCTCTAAGAATCACAAAGCTTGTTTGACTAGATAAATTTAAATGAAATGTTATTGGTAATTAGTAATGTACTGCAGGGCAAAACAACTGTAATAATACTGGCTAATGGATGATTCATTAATGTTGATGTGCTACATTTTGTTTTGTTTTAATTAACTCTGCAAAATGTACATTTTGACTTCCTGGAGAAGGGTTTTTATATCTCAATGGGACATTCCTAGCTACAACAAAAAAAGAAAAAAAAACAAAAAAAAGGATAAATAAATATATATACATTTTTACAAGTATAAGCACAATGTATTACACATTGTTTGAAAATGGGCAGCTTACACTATTGTGTAATATAACTAAATGCTTAATTCCACATCCCTGTGACGCCTAGAAGACAAGAACAATGCTGTCTTTATTAGGACTTGTCTCTCAAGGTTTTGGAAATAGAGAGAAAGCATCCAATCAGCAAAGTTGAAGCTGACTGAAAACATGTTCTCCAAATTACATGAAATATTGAAAACTGTGCCTCCACATCTCGAAACCTAATGCAAAAGGAGTGGTTTGTTATACATAATGCAGCCTCATGAAAACTCATCCATCAGACAGTCCAGCCAGTCGTTCAGTGTGCAGTTTCACTGCAGAATGTATCAACTAGAAAATCCATTACAGTTTAATAAATGGCCTATTGTAACCTTGAGCAACTCTGCAATGAAAATTTGTAGACATAACATAAAAGGTACTCTGGTCTCATTTGAGCGAGCCAGCTCAGACTTCCAGAAAGGGTGTATATTTAAATTAAAATTTGCTGGTGTGGGAGATTGGGGCACAATGCATATCCAGATGCTAATTCCAGGCATTTGTCTGTGAAGCAGTGGCCCATATAATTTGACTTTGTGTGGGACTGTCCTGAGCGCCAACTCAGGCTGATGAGACGGAAATTAAATGTTTATGAGATGATGCGAGAGAAATACAGAGAGAAAATACAGTACCAAAAAAACATACAAACAATAACCTCAACATTTCTTTTGCAGTTCACTCACAGTCAGAGGAACACTTTTTCTTTCAACCATTTGTGAAGCTTATTTTTTATTCTTTAATTAGGCTGGGGATATGTGTTTGCTGGTGCTTGCTCTTTCAGCCCCACCTCCACCCCAGCATCCACCTGCAGGCTCCAGCTAGGGGGGAATATTTAATCATCACTCCCCATTGTCTCATGTAAACATATCTGCAGGGAGCCGGATGAGGCCGGAGTCTAGACACCAAACTCTAACTGTGTTCTGCTGTTTAAATAAACATTTAAATTGTGAGCTGTCTGACTGAAATATATTAATTAAGTTCACAGCAGTCGCAGTGAGCAGCCATTTTATTTGTACATTAGCTAAGAGTTATCTTAATGCTAATCAAAATACTCATTTTTAAACCATAATTCTTATTTAGTTTTGATTAAGACGAGCTACACAGTTGACCTGTTATGGCTGAGACACACCCGATAGCAATATTATTTAATAAAAATCATATAATAGAGAGCTTACTCAGTACTTGAGCAGCATTCCCACCTTTTTGGAAACAAGGAAGTGAGAGTTATTTGGATATAGCTAAGCTCCTCTATGCCTGATTAAATCATGTTTTTGTAGAAACCTAGTCTGAGTGGGTGGAAGTTCACTGCATAGATGAGCCTCTCATTGGGCGGAACGAGCCACCTGCTGAAGTCCCACCCTACCACCTCCAGTTTTCAAGCGCACCGTTGCTGTGGCACCGCCAAGAACGATTGTGATTGGTTGAAAGAAATAAAAAAAGCCGGGCATTTTTTTCCTCCAATCTTAAAGTGAGAGTCAGCACAGCCAGACCAGTGAGCGAGACTAGTAGAAACCTGACAGTGTTGACAAAAAACCCAAGACACATTTTTAGATTTTGAATGCTTTTAATGCATTTTTAAACTGTTTTAAGTTGTGAGTTCTTGTCTGGAACAAGGCTGTTTAATCAAATATATTTCATATAAATTAATTCTTTCATAATAATATTTCACCCCACAAACAGAATTAGTGTGTTGGTAGATTGTAATTTTCAGCCTTTTTTTGTTTTTTAGGTAGGACATGATTTGTCCCAGTTCTCCAGAATGGTGCTTATTGGTTTTGGCTGGTGCCAGTGGCATGTTAAAAATGATGTTTTAGTACCCAGATGACTGACAGTCAAAACTAGTATCTGTAATGTGGCGTCATACTTTGCATGCTGTGATGACACAGCTCTCAACAATCCTGAAAAACATTACTGAGATCAGTTGTCTATGTATCATTTTTTATCTTCCAAAGTAAATACTCCTCATTTGTAATGAAGATCACAAAACAAATATTACAGTGGTAAATTATATTTTGTTGTTGTTATGGGTTTGAGAGTTAGAGCACAGAGTACAAAAGAGTGGTCTTGCCACGCCAATTGTTCCTTTTATACCTTCGTCGATTCAGCTCTGCTACTACCTCTGCTGCTGGCTTAACAACTCTGTGCCACAATTCATGTTAATACCTTTATTTATTACACGGCTCTATTAAATGCTGTATTCTGATTGGTCAGTCACGGCATTCAGCATGTAATGACCGTTGCTACTAGCAACGGTCATTACACAGTTGCTATGTAGCCCAGCGTTGAAGTGAAGTGGCTGATTTTAACATTTCTTTTAACTTATTTGGAGAGTAGCTATAAGGATTTTGAGGAATGGGATGCCGCTGAAGAATAAGAATACGGACTTTCTCTGCCAAAAACAAAAGAACATGGATTTGAATACACACTCGGCAGTCATGCTTAATGACATTTTACGCGAGTTTTATGCCTCGGTTCAGTCCACTAAGCCTGGGTGAGTACAAAACTTTCACCAAAAGTTGTCGAATCCGGTCGGTTTTAATGCACTTCGTGGAGGCAGACAACATTATTTATTTAACTGATAATTAGCCGTGTAATAAGCGGGATAATGTATAATGAGCCGGTGAATACTGGGAAAATAACTCCCTTCAGGGGAATAAAACTATTCTATTCCCCTGTCGGGAGTTATTTTCCCAGTATTCAACGGCTCATTATACATTATCCCTTACATAGAACAGCAAGGTGGAATAACTGCGCAGCATTCCCGCCTTGAGCAGACAGTGTAAAACAGCACCTATAACAGGGACAGAAAACAATTCCATTCAGTGTAATCACTGCAGAGGCAACATAAATCAGTGCTTTTGCATGTAGAGTTTAACTTAAAGTTTGATTTGCAAATTTGAGCTACTGACAGATTGACAACTGTCTTGACAGTGCTGACCTTTGGAGTGACAAAGACACAGAATGGCCAGAATGTAAGAAACTACTATAGCTGTCTCATCACCTAATTTTATATCACTCTATTTAATAACTGTTATGTTGGGGTATAAACTGCTCCAGACCAAGAGGACAAGTCGTCACTATGTCGCCAAGCTTTCAGCACTTTCTTGTGCCTTTAACCAACCTGAATGGAAATTCATCAACAATATATTTAACCAATATTACACGAGAGTGTAATATTGCAATTATACAACTAGCACCAACAAAATAAAGTATATAATCAAAATGTATTCATGTTGAGGGACAATTAGTTTTTAAAGTTGTCTCCGTTTCCATGGAAATACATAGGGTCTGACTGATAACTGAAAAAAGAATCATAAGTAGGCACCTATATGTAATAAAACCTAGTTTACTACTCTGGCAAGTAGACCGAACCATAGTAACAACCTAACAACAGATCTGTTTTCTAGTCCCTGTTGATTCCACCAGCCAACATGAGCTTAATACTTTCCAGTGATTGTCGGGTTTCCCAAACTGAGTAAGTACCCTATGTATAAAGACACCGCTTCTTTGCTAGCTCAATCTTGTTATGACTAAGATTATCTGCTGAATTATTTTTTCCATAAACAGATTTAGCTCCAACATCCACAAATATTAATAATTAATATTATTAATTAATGTTTAAGCTAGTAACACCATGTCACCAGCACAGCTGATGGAGGACACCAGAGAATGCCGGACATTTCCAATCACTCAAGAGCATTTTATAGTCTGAAAGTCAAAATTTATTTAAAAAAAAAATAAATAAAAATAAAAAGATGTAATCATTTCCAAAATCCACATCATGCTTATCGGATAAAATATTCTTTTTGCTCTGGCAGCCCATTTTGTTTGATCTGGAGTTGTAAAGTTTTTCCAGAGAGCACTGCTACCCCCCAAAATTTGTCTTTTCTTACCCATTCCACAACGATATCCACCCAGCTGATCCAAAACACAACAACCAACTACAACATCATCATATGATTGCTGTTTCCTAGAATTACAAATTGGACTCATAATTAAACATTCAAGTATGTTGGTATATGAATATTTGCCACAGGGCAGCAGCTGATGTGCTCCTTTCTTTGAAGTGATTTGACTGCAGCATCTCCTGCTGTATAGGAATGTAAATATGTGGGTTGGTATGTATGTCACCTCCAAACATCAGTGAGTAACACAATGTATAATTATGCATGTATGGTTGGTGCACATGAAAATTCAACATCTTGTGTAGCACTTGTTTGTGTGCTGTCCTGAGCACATTGTGGTGCATCTATGTGTGTCTTCCTGCGCCAGTGGTGGCATTGCCTGATAAATAGGCCTCCAGATGTGTGTGAAGCCTATCTCTGGCAGTGACGAATATTGGCTCTCCCTGCTACTTTATCATGGAAAGGCAGCTCTGACAGAAACCCTGACACAGAAACCTCTCCTAGAAGGGAAGTGGGGACAGCTTGGGCATAATTAGAATTAATGCGTAGATGTGGAATAAGGAAATGAGCCATCACAATACAGATCAGCTCTTCATTTCAATTTTATGCTTCACTCGTTGAATTTCATGGGTAATAATGGATAGGCAAGGCTGCCGATCACTATTGCTTGTGATGACAGATATGTATGCACTGTTTCTTTATGCTCCTGTAGGCAGAACAATGAGGGGAGAAGAATATGGAGGGGAGAAATGTGTGAGAGAGCCAAATAAACATGTATGTCGAGCAGGGCGGGAATGCTAATTACTATTTATGGTTGCCTTATTTAAGCATTGGATGCAAACCAAGTTGTTTACACAAGAGAAAATGAACTGATACAGACCTTGATAGGTTTGATCCATTATTCGCTTTATCAGGGTTATCTGGAAAAAAAGAGGAAGGTTATATTAGGGTAATTTTACGATGGAGTAATATTTTAATGATAGCCATAGGGGATTAATTACCTTGCACTGAGGTTGGATTCTTGCAAACTCAAGAGATCATATGGAAATCGATCTTGTTTGCTGATTGATCCAAACCCCTGGTGGTGCAGACACATTTTAGAAGAAGTTGCTGGCAGCTACACATGTGGTTTAGGTGTATGGGATGACACTGAGAAGTGACTCTTCATTCAAAACAACAATGGCGGCTCCTAAAGACATTAGCGTAGATGTTGCTATGGCACCAGTTATATCAAAACTGTACAGCAACGAGGCTTCTCCAGGCAGGAAATATGTTTTCGCTCTCATGATAGACGGTGATAGACAGATGGTCTGCCCAATCTACTGCCAAGTATGTTTTGAAAGTGCCTGATCTTTTTCAGTCAGTTTCCAATGTTCCCTGTCAGATGGCTCTGTGTGACAAACCATCTGGCGCCACAGGTTGGGATTAATAGGGCAATATCTACAAACAGTGTATCAAATGCTTCACTTTTATGGAAACAAGGTACCAAAACATCCTCATAAACTTTTCAAACCATTCCTGTACCATAATCAGTGTCTGTTGTTCTCAGGGCACTCAGGTGGCTTCAGCCCTTTTTTGAAATATAACATATGCATGGGCAGCACTATACAATGGCATAATATGGTAATAACAATAATTTACCGTCCCTGTTATATGGTGGCTGATCTTGTCCACTGCTCAGAATTATCAGGAGCTTCTGGACCTCATTGTTTTTCCTATTTGTGGACATTTTCAGCCACTGTCCTTCTTCGTTAAGTTAGCTGCTAACTGCTACTTTTTAAATTGTTTGCAGTGGGTTGCAGGTATTGTCATACCCATTCTGCCCATCATCCTGTCCTGCCGGGTGTCCAGTTTATACAGACCTTGTTTCAGTGCTGTTACTACCCACGATTAACCTGTAAATCCAGATGCCCCGTCCCAAGTAAATTCGAATTTGCACTGCACGAGGATCTGGCCCCGACGAGCAGAGCCCGCTGAATCGCCTATCGGACCACTCAGATCAGTCTATCTGACAGAGGCGGGCGTAACGTGATGAAGACAGCGCTGCGCCATAGGAGTTGAAAAGTAAACAGCCAAGATGGCAGCTGCCGAAGGACCACGTCCATTCAATTTAGCTTTGGAAGAAACGCTAAGCCAACTACACTTATCTTTTTCCTTGAGAGAGGAACAGAATACTGCCCTAGAAGCCTTCGCTTCCAGGAAGGACGTTTTTGCTGTTTTGCTGAAGGAATACGGCAAAAGCATAATATATCAGTTAGCCCCACTGGTCGGCAAACCAATGGGGCTTACTGCAATGAATATGTCATCTTGTTTTTTGCTCTGATTGGCTATCGTGCTATCCAATTGCGTGTGGTGGCATTTGAAATGCCTCAGTTAGTGCCGCTCCTTGGGTTGGAAGGGTGTATCGGTGAGGGCCAGGCTCAAAATCTTTCTAGATTCGAGTCTGAATTTCCAGGCTAACCCACAATGCCACCTTAAAGGTAAGACAGCTCTGTTCCATGATTATACCTTTTAAACAGAACGGCGAGGCAGCATAATGGAGTGAAACTGTTGCCTTAAAGGGGCAGTGTAAAGGGGGCTTTAGAGGTTTAAAGGTATGCTATAAAGGGATTGCGGTTACTGGTTGTAAACAAACATTCAAACTTGGCCGTGATTGAGAAGAATTACTTTTGTATGAGTGTCCATCCACTGTTCTTTAGGAAAATCCTGCATAGTATACCTTTAAGAGACCTCATATCACAAGTCCTTCTGTTCAAATTTTGAGGGACCTTTAGTGCTTGCCATTGTCCATGTCTTTTTCCCCTCGTTTCCTGTCATCTTTCAACAATCAACTCTATAAAAGACATAAAATACGTAAAAGAGGTATCCACATTTTTTTATTTCTTTTTCTTTTTCTTGCAGGAACAGTATGTTCCGAGCCCTAACATGCATAACACTTCCAGCTGTCCTTAGCACAGGTATCTGCCTGGAAATCAAACTCAACTTAAGTGAGTGTGTGTGAGCGTGGGCTCTCTGTATTGATTCTTGAGTTGACTGACATGGTTGGAATAATGTTCAGTATTGACCTCTGTGTCTCCATCTCTCCATCGCATTTTGAGGTTTAATATTCTCATCCTCATCAGGGTCATAATCTAAAATGAGATCAAGTGTCTCGTCCACAGTTTGTCATTGATCACTGTGGTGCTACCACAGAATGCCATGTGAGTAAGATAAATAGGCCTTTGTGTGGCTCAGACGGAAGGTTTGTGGTTTGATCCCTGTTTGACCCTTAGCTGCTCCCCTTGGTCAGCTGTGTGAGTGTGTGCGTTTTAGTGAACAAGAGCTACATAAGTGAGGAGTTGATCAGTGTAGCGTGATCACAACACAAAAACAGTTTCACTTTCCTCAAACACTGAGCCAAGAATAGAAGAATTTAAGGACATACAGGGGACACATTTAAAGCAAATATAATCCATCATTAAAAGTCATTCTGCCCTCCCTGGTGCCCATTCAAAACCTACAGCCCTCTCCCCGATGCAAACTAAAATATTACAAGGCTGTTCCACTTAAAGATAGAAAAACCCAACTGGGACCATCAAGGTCCAACACTGACTCCTTTACATGGGACGCTTTAAAGGGTTTAAAATGTTGCAGCATACCAATACTATCAGAGATAATTGAGAGGGTGGTCCCTGTTGGGTACTTCCCTCTCTGCTGACAATGATTGTGGGTTTTGACAACCACAGTTCATTAGTGAGTATTAGGACGAAACTCACACAAGAGACCACATTGTCAAAGAGGCGTAATATCTTCCTCATTACGGAAGGTATCAAATGAACTCGCACAGCACCCAAAGGTCTTCATTTCATATCGCCCTTGTTATGCTCTCTGGGGTGAAAATCTTAATGAATGCATATATATGGTGCACCTGACATCTACTTGGCAGGAGAGATTACTCTCTGAAGCTTTAAAACATATGATGAGGCTAACATAATGTAATAGGAGCAGAAACAATTATGGATGTGTAGCTCAGCCTCTTCCATCAAGGAGGAAGATACAGAGTTCATCTCTGCATTTGTATGGAACTCCTGCAAAATGATTCAGTTGACTAAAGATAAATTATTCAAAATGTTTCACCTTACTGTGAAAAACATTCAAAAACTCACTGCTATTTGTTTCCTTTCCATTGCAAAATAAATATTAAAATAAGCGACTATTGAAAGGCATCAGCATAGCACATTTATATTTCTCACAATTAAATAATTGAGTAATTACTGGGAAATTATTTTAAAAGTTATTATCATGTGTTCGAATAAATTGATATGTTGCACAAAACTGTCCAGAATAAGATGCATTTTAGTTAATGAGCCATTAAACAGTAGCAATTAAACACCTAATTTGCATAGTCATATTTCATAACTGAGAATAGTTTTGTTTAAAATGCAGTTAGCAACAGCCAAGCACAGAGGTGTAAGAGCCACAGTGTGGATCTCTTAGTCAAAAAAGATAAGAGCACGTGCAGCCAGGAGAAATTTAGCTTTTCATTGGACTAAAGTGATATAAGGTTTGTTTTGGTTTGAGAGTGATTTGTGCCAAATTTGATTCCAATCCATGTCTCACAATTGTCACATTCACTACACGGCTCAATGATTTGGAGTAAATCAGTGTGAGAGTCGGGTGAGACAGGCGAGGGAGACAGAGTGGATTGAGATGGAGACAGAACTGGGAGCTCTGACAATCCCAGATAACACAATAATTTAATTTTCTGTTCTCTAGTGCAGCACAGTGAATATTATTCATCTAAATGGAGTGAGCAGCATTCACACTCAGGGAGGAATGAATAATGGTTTTCAGAATGCTGAAATATTTCTCAATAGAGGCTTTGTCTGTTAAGTACAGCAAAGTATTGCGCCAAGATGAAGTAAGTAGTACAGTTGCTTAAAAAGCATGGCAGCTACCAGCACCCTGCAGGCTTTTAGGCTCTGGTGAAGGTCTCTGAAACTTGTGTGTAACAATGGTGGTGTGGAAAAAACTGAGAATATTCAGCCCAAGCCAAGTTACTGAAATGGTTCTTAAATTAAAGTGCAGTTATTCGTTTGTAATAATTAAAAATAAATAGGGCTGTAATTGCAATTAATTGCTTAATTGTCTATAGTTACCCCGTGATTAATCCCAAATTAATCACACATTTTTTATCCATTCTAAAAGTACATTAAAGGGTTTTTTTTTTTTTCAAGTTTTTAATACTCTTATAACATGGGAGTGGACAAATATGCTTGTGCTATGCAGATGTATGTTTTTTGCAACAACCCAAAACGATGACTAATACTGTCCAGAATATTCTCCAGAATAATTTTAAAAGGTACTGCATGATCAAAAAATATGCTGAAAGTATACCATGGCAGAACTTGCCATTCAAAAGACCCCTTTCTTTATACATTTCTGCTCACAGAGCTTTGTCTCTGCTCGCCATCCACTGTTATGATTTGGTTTTGTGTTTGGACCCCAAAATGCAGAGACGGAAGCAGAAAAACAGTTCAAAGTGTTTACTGAAAAACATGAAGTTCAAAAATCAGAAAAAGGGCCAAATGGAGGCAGCGGAGGGCTGGCTGGCGTTGCTGGAACGGACTCAGCATGCGGAGACACTGAAACACAGGAAGCTGCAATCAGGTACGGCAGGAGGCACACCGGCAGCTGCACAAAAAACAAAGAATGCTTAAGAGTAATGAAGAAACACGAAATTCACTTTTTCACAAAAGGCTGAGCCACTACGTTACCGACTGAGACAGGATAATCTGGCACAGGAGTGGCGTCTTGACCAGGCTTTTATTGCAGGAGTGATTACTGAATGAACACCAGGTGTGCCTCATTATGAAGAGCCGGCCAGCCACACCCTCAGCTGCACACACACTGCCAGGGAGAGAAAAGGGAGGGGGAAAGAGAAAAGAAAAAACACAGAACATCCCAAACACAAAACCAAACACCAAAACAAACATCATGACATCCACAACGTTAATGCTGCATCGCTTCCTGATTTCCCAAACTACGGACTGAGCTGAGGGTCATAATTACAGAACATATACGTGCGTTAATCAAGCATCAAAATACTTTGGTGGCGTTAATGGGAATTTGCATTAACTCATTGTTCACGTGTTAACTTTGTCAGCCCTAAACATAATATAATGCAAGGTAGCTTAACCATGTCATTTAGTTGTGTAACCCTTAAAAGCCATAAACACTTGCATGGTGTCCACACAGGTGTGCAGCTAATTATGCCTGATTAAAGCCCTTCCTAGGGCTACGTGTGTTTGTCCTACAGACTGCACCCGAACACAGGTGGAACTGACAACATTCATAATGGTTGCATACTATTCAGCTGTCCCAGTTCCAGGGCTTTCATATTGTGCATAATGGCTGTTAGCCGTGACTCACTGGGACATCTGGATCCACCAAAAGTGTTATTAGTTACAACTGTGCTTTTCTTTCCTGATGTCAGACAGAATTTTGAACTTGTTACACCCTGTTTCCATCTTCAGTCTGGCATTGGGTCCACTCTAACCATTTCGGGTGTTTGAATTTCCCTAATCAGTAATTAGAGACAAAGGTATCTGCCTAAATAAGGTCATTTTAGGCCCACGCTGAAGCGGGTCCATGTCATTGGTTCGACAGCCCATTGGTTCGACATCCCATTAGTCCGACTGTCCATGGTGCTGAATGGCTCGTGGCGGGCATATGGTGCGCCGCGACCGGCTTGAGGCGGAGCAGGCTCACGGCTTATGAGTTTGTCACTTTCTTTTTCATTTTAACCCACACCATGATCTTCTCCTGACCCTAACCAAGTGGTTTTTGTGCCTAAACCTAACCAGACCTTAACCACAGGGCATCATGATGATTTCGGAACAGACTTCGGAACAATGAGTTTAATATGGTCGGAACAATGGGCTGTCGAACCAATGGGCTGTCGAACCAATGGGCAGTTCCCGCTGAAGCATGGTCATGCCAACATACTGGTTTTGCCGGGATTTTAAGAATGGAGTGGAGGGAATTATAAACAAACTACGAAATCTGTGGCACTTGCCATCGTTGTTATTACTCCTCACTGGTTCTGGCACACCGCTTGACAAGCAAAAAAATGCTGTTTCATGACGCCAGATGACTAGCCTGCAAATCCAGACTCAAATCTAGAAAGATTTTGTCTGGCCCTCACTGATACACCCTTCCAACCCAAGGGGCGGCACTAACTGAGGCATTTCAAATGCCGCCACACGCAATTGGATAGCATGATGGCCAATCAGAGCAAAAAACAAGGTGACATATTCATTGCACTTAGCCCCATTTGTTTGCCGACCAGTGGGGCTAACTGGTATATTATGCTTTTGCCATATCCCGTCGGCAAAATGGCAAAAACGTCCTTCCTGGAAGCGAAGGCTTCTAGGGTAGTCTTCTGTTCCTCTCTCAAGGAAAAAGATAAGTTGACTAAGCGTGTCTTCCAAAGTTAAATTGAATGGACGTGGTCCTTCGGCACTTACTTTTAGACTCCCATGGTGCAGCGCTGTCGTCATCACATTACGCCCGTCCAGAGCCCACCTCTGTCAGATAGACTGATCTGATTGGTCCGATATGCATTTCACCGGGCTCTGCTCATCGGGGCCAGATCCCCGTGCAGAGCAAATTCGAATTTGCTAGGGGCGGAGCATCTGGATTTCCAGGTTACCAGATTACTAAATCAGATCAATCTTGGTGGAGTGGACGAATTCAAAGGTCTGGTCAGCAATGGTTGACATGACCAAAATAGTGCTGGCTCTAACCTTGCTAACATAACTCTTTACAGTTAATGTACAGTTACTCATATTGCGGAACAGAGGCATCAGAATGCAGTTTGGCCAACATGGTCTTCTTTGCATGGATTTAGGATTATGCTCTTGACAGCTCATCGGTTGTGTTCTGTGTTTTCATTTGGACAAGTATTTTTCTTTTCTTGTCTTTAGTGTTCCAACACATTCTTGTTTGTTGACATTCCAGGACTTTCCATGTCCAGATACGAAATGCAAGGTACCCTGGGTGGGTTGGTTGTTGACGTTCTGGGACACTGTGTGAAGTTCTGCCTGTTACATTAACTGTCTTTTTTCAAAATACAGTTCTTTCAGTTTTCACAGGAAATGTGCAGTTTGCATACAGTCTCTTTCAAAATAAGCATACTTTATCGGTAAAACACTGCAAACTGACATCTTTTCTACTCCAACAGCAAACGTGGTTACCTTTAGCCAACACACGTGGTTGGGTTTAGGCAACAAAAGCACCTAGTTTTGTTCAGGAAAAACAGAACAGGGTTTGGCTTTACAAGCTCACAGGAAACAAACACTGGTCTCCCACCCTCTCTCTCACACCCACCCTACATGGTCATTTGCTGCCTTAACTTTTGTTCTAGTCCCACTGTGTTTCCCCTTGATGCCGCTGGGCGCTGTTAAACTATAGCAACGGCCAGCCATATGTCATGCTATTGGAAAGGATGGCTTTTTTCGACGGTGTCTGACGCCAGACGTAACTGCCCGCACACCAGATTTTGTCAACTTCAGAAAGAGACCGTGTTGACTAAGCCTGACATTGGTAACCTCTTGTAATTCCCAGTATACTAAATTGAAGCTGAACTTAAGCCCATGCAGAGATCCTGAATAATGGAAAACACCTATGTGGATGGCATTTAGGTGAGAGGATGGGATCATGAAACAAACACTGGATAAGGTACAAAAAGTTTGGATTAAAGACACTACCAAGCTTCCAGTATATTAAAACTTTAACATTTGAACTAGTTTGTTAACGCGCCTAACAGGAAAGGAACATGCTGGCAGACAAACTACTCTACAGTGTACTAGGAAACTAGTAAAGAACTTTATCAGCAGACATACTGGCAGGAAAAACGTATTTGAAATCTGTCAACCAACAAGCAACATTTTCATTAAAGTCACCTCGGGCAAATAATGCATAATCCAGCAAAACAAACTCAAAGCATGTTAGACATGGTGCAAGGCGGATGGAAAAACAAAAGTGACTTGGAATATAAAAAGATGCTTGAGGTAGCTGTCAAGCACAGGGTGAGCTCATATATTGCTGTGTAGATGGCTGCATTGGTTAAAATGGAAATGTACCTGTAATCTCTGACAGTTATTTTAAAAATGTGGCTGAAACCTATCTGGTGTAGACAGGGTGTAATAAAGGGGGAATATATTCCAAACTGCACTGTTTACATGTTTCACATCACTATTGCCCTGAAAAACTCTTCTACTCTTCATACAGAGTTCCTGCAAACCCCCAGTCTGTACAGCATGTGCTCTCCTCAGTCACTCTCATACAGTTGCTCCCACCGCTGCTCCTGACAGAGCCCTTACAGCCACATGAATGCCTATTTCACCTAGTGTTACACTTCCTATGGTACAAATCCTCCGCATCCATCTTCCACAGGGTGCAGGCTATAGGCTTCCACCTCTGCTGGTCTGCCTCTGTTCGGAGTCTCGGGGTTAGGAGCGATTTTTCATTGACGTGCTTCATCTAGCACATCCGCCCATCGAACTGTGAGCTCCACAGAATTCACGATTTGCTGGGCCGCTGACCATAAGTTTACCTTTTAACTGTATTTTTATTTTTTATTTTTCTTTCATTGCAAAAGAAAAAAAAACATCTTACTGCATTTTATATCATTACATGTGGAGTCCCTCACTGTGTCCCTTTTTGAAGTGGTTATCTGGTGAGCACTGAGACCTACAGAGCTAAAAAGTGTGTGTGTGTGTGTGTATGTGTGTGAAAGTTGGTGAGAAAATACTGCAGTATTAGTTTAGGTACACTAACATAGTTGGGGAAAAAAGAGAGCAAAGATAAATACTTAACTTTATACTTTCGGGCAGTACGTGGTGAAGTGCTTCTGTATTTTTCTAATAAGGAAATACAAAGAGTAACTACTGTGGAATACACCTTATTTTTTCCATTTTGAATTTTAATGTAATCTAGGCAAATGCTCTTTGCACCAGGTGTCTGTAGCCAACAATGCTATTTACACCAAGGGTGAAAGTAACCAATGTGGCTAATTACACCTAAATGTATATTCTGGGGTTTCCTAGCAACATTATAATATGATGTTAAGATGAAATGGTCTATTCAGCTTTTCTGCTAAAGCTTTTGTACACGGTGTGCATTCAGCAGCTCTGGGGGCTGTACACTTGCCATGGTTTTTGCAGCCACAAATTCACTGTTTTCAATGGCAGCGCACACATGTTCCCAACCATCTATTTTTCAGGGTACCACAGCTGCAACCCAAGATAAACAGAGTTCAACTTTGGAACGCAGCAGCACACACCGCATGTCATGTGACAAGGACCAACCAAACACAGCCAACTGATATCTTTCCTTTCTTCCGTAAATATCAGTCTGTGATAAATAAGGAGGAGAAGTTGATCATTTTAGTGCAGGGCTGCCAGAGCTTTTCGTCTTTTCCATGGAGAGTAGGCCTACACACAAACAGCGCCTGGAAGAAGATCAACTCTACACTCATTTTCGGGTGAATAGGCTATGATAGGGTGCTTGTCGAGGTTGCTTAGCAACCACAAATGCAACCTGCCTCTGTGCTCTTGAAAGCTGGCACAGAGTAGGCACAAGAGTATGACTTAAACTCAAGTTACCTGTATGGAAATCCTGCTTGACCCATTTATCTACCATGTCTTACTGCATCCATGGACTGTGTCGCTCTTTATGGGTTACTACATCACCTGACTTTCTTGCAGTACCTTTGTGAGCTTTTTCTCATTAAATGTAACGCTTTAATCCTAGAGAATATCTGGCATTGGTTAGTACTAGCCCTTACCATGACCTCTTTGCCCTAATTCTAACTGCTTCCAACTCCCATGCATTAGTGTGACGAATGCAGTGTTACTATATTCACTCAGGTGCAAATAGACACTCTACATTATTTTAAAGTAGTTTAATATTTGAGACTATGGAATAAACCACTAGATGTTTAGAATGTCTCACAAACAACCAAATGTGGTGGCAAAAAGCAGACTTTTACCTGAACACTGAATAAACGGTTTAAATAATTTTTCCAAGATGTTCTGGCTGAGCCAGAGGGCAAAGCTTTCGATTTACTGGTCCATCTACATTCCAACCCTCACCTATAGTCATGAGCTCTAGGTAGTAACCATAAAAATGAAATCATGGACACAAGTGGCCAAAATGAGTTTCCGCCACAGGGTGGCTGGGCTCAACCTTAGAGATAGGGTAAGGAGCTCAGACATCCGAAGGGAGCTCTGAGTAGAGTAGCTAATTGCATCAGAACGGGCCAGCTGAGGTGGTTTGGGCATCTAATCAGGATGCTGTCTGGGCGCCTCCCGTTAGAGGTGTTCCAGGCACATCCAAATGCTAGGAGGCCCCGGGGTAGACCCAGAACATGCTGGAGGGATTACATATCTCATCTGGCCTGGGAATGCCTTGGGATTCCCTAGGAGGAGCTGGAAAGTGTTGCTAGGGAGAGGGATGTCTGGAGTTCTTTGCTCAGCCTGTTGCCTCCACAACCTGGCCTGGATAAAACTACGTTTTTAATCATTACTTGCATTGTATTTTGAGCCTGGGAAACAATCATATCTGCTAGCCCATGCTGCATAATCAGATTTCCAGCCTGTTTCAAGAACAGATTTTAGTGTACTGTTTAGCTGTAATTGTAGAAAGTTTGTGACCAGGCCGCCATTTTTTTGTTGTTGTTGTCCTTACTGGTTATAAGTCCATCCAATTATGTCCAGAGGCCTTTTGGTCTGCACACGCTGATAACGCCCCCTGGAAATAGATAATTAAGTGACAGGGCATTGCCGGGCTGTATGCTGCTTTCAGTTATATTTGTTGACTGTGTTCGTTTGCTGGTCTGCTCTCCCAGTGGACGGCCACTCTCAGCTCACAAGTCCATTACCACCACATTATTCAGATGCAAAGGTGCTCTGTGCTCTTAGAGGATAAAAAGGGGAAGCAGCAGCCCTGAAAGTACCTTTTCATTTATTGTATTTTTTACAGTTTCACTCAAACAACAGTTAAGAGAGGTGACTGTGGAGCATCAGACATCTTGAATTATTCCCTGGCATCTGACCGTCCAGGGGTGCGTAGACCACAGCAGACTACACATGCACTCTGGATGTGACCTCCTCACAAAGCCTTAATGGAGAGCACCCAACAGTTAATCCTAAAGTTAAGCCTCCTGTCAAAACAGAGCATGAGGAAGATGGCGAAGATCTGGTCAGACGACGAGGACAGCGCTCTGTTGATGTCACTACACACATATATCATGCATGGAGTAAATCATATGCACGATATTTCTTCAAGGCTTTTTATGAATAAACTATGTTTATTTAGTTTTTTTGCATAATGAGATAGAGCTGGAAATGAAATTGCAATGTTTACTTAAGAACATAAAACATACCAAACCCTATTTTGTTTTTCTTTCCTGTTAATTGTTTTTCAAAAACGTCCCCAAGATCAGACGCTGGCATTGCAACTAACAAAACAGAAGTAAAACCACACACACACACACACACACACACACACACACTCCTGACAGTTGACAGGCAGGTCTAAGTAAACAGACAGTATAATAATATTGCAGTGTATTATTAATAAAATCATGAATAATTTAAACCCTCCTACACACGAGCTGTACTTTATGTTGTGTTAAAAATGTGGATATATGGATTTGCAAATGTGCATTCTGCAGAGGTTCAACTAGTGTCAGGAAAAGTTTTCAGATGTGGATGTTTTTCTTGTTGAAAAACCTAAAAAACAACAACAAACAAACAAGAAATAACAGGCTAAATCAAAAAAAATCCTAGATTTTGCAGAATAGTGGCTTAAAGAAAGCCAACACGTTCTCGCTCTGACCTTGTCACATATTAATATTTGGTCATGGACTTTCCACATCCACATACGACGTGCAAGGTACCCTGGGTGTGTTGGTTGTTGATGTTCTGGGACGCCATGTCAAGTTCTGCCTGTTACATGGATTGTCTTCTTTCAAAATAAATGCCCATTTTCACAGTAAATGTACCATTTACATACAGTCTTCTTCAAAATAAATGCACTACGTTGGTAAAACAAAAAGTTTTTTTCCTTGAACAACAAAAACGTGATTGGGTTTAGGAAAAAAGAACAGGGTTTGGTTTTATAATCTCACGGGACTCAAACACTACTCTCCCGGGTAAAAGTTGGTAGTTGTTGGACCCACCCGCCCCACTGGGACTTTCAGCAACTTATTTTCATTCTTGTCTAGCTGTGTTTCCCCCTGATGTCACCGAGCACCGTTAAACTATAACGGCGACCATGCTGATGTTAAAGGACGGCTTTTTTCGTCACTGCCCAAGTGCTGGATTTCGATGACTTCGGAGTGTGACAGTGTTGAGAAAATACGTTTTAAAGAAGCTGTATGCGACTGTAGCAGTCTTGCTACCCCTGTGAGTTCCCCAGCACAGACGCACAGATTCAGTAGCCCATCTAACGCAATACTTTTATATTCTGCTGCCCAGCTCACAACAGCAACAAACTCAGTCAACAACATGTGCCTCCGGCTGCCTGGCTCATCTGGCACACGTCTCCCAGTCCATTCAGTCTCAAACCAAAAACTCAGGCAGTGTCCTTGTCCTTGGTCTGGGCTACAGTCATCCAAGGGCCAGCACACTGCTGCATGGAAAAGGGAGAGATGTAGAAGGGAGGAAGTAAAGTAAAGGGGATTATTGTGCACTCTCAATTAAAGGTTAAAGATTAAGTGGATGGAGAGAGGGACACTGATTATTTGTCTTTGGTGGTACAATCATTTCTCTGTAAAATTAAATATAAACACAGAGAATGTAAAAAAAAACTAGTATAAATTTAACATTGTATTTTTTTCTTACAATACAGAGGCAGAAATAAAAACATTTCAAGGATAAACAAATAGAAAGTTTAGTATTGTGGTTATGTGTGTGTTTGTCTTTTGGACTCAACAGGACTAAATTATTTATATTAAAAGAAATGTGTATCTTCCCTTATTCAAAATAAATGACATTTGCTCTCTCTAAATATATTTTATTGTATAATATGCAGTACAAAAATAAACCAATATACCAAATTCAGTTAAAAGCTTATTCAAAACAAACATGCAAATATGCAGTTTTTACTTTGCCCAACATTTTCATGAATTAAAGCTGTGAATATAATCTGATATGTGATTGTAATTTGAGTCCAGTCAGTTTTTTTGTTAACTACTTTGTTAAATAGTTTGGCCCTGAAAGACACAGTTCTTCTTCACTCTCTGCCTTTGTGTGTTTCCCGCCTGTGTGATTACCAACCCTGCCCTGATTAGTTTCACCTGTCCCTCATTACTCTGCCTCCCTTGTGTATCTAGTCTGTGTGATCCCCTTTGTCTGTGCCAGTTTGTCCTCACAGTTCCGAGCAAGTGCCCCAGCATTATTTTCCGGAAAGTTTCCCCTGAGTTTTTTCACTATTCTTCTGTACCTTTTAGTAAGATCTTGTCTCGGGTTTTTGGCTACCTTTGCCTGTATTTTGGGACAAATACCTGTGCACCGCAGTCTGCTGTGTTCAGCAAAAACTATTACTTGATGGTTGCCAGTGTCTGATAAAGACAAAGTTTAGCTCACTATGAACTTCAGTAGACTCGACAACAAAGCAGATACAAACTATAAGTCAACTGGTATTTTTTAAATCCCATAAGGATCATTTTCCTGTTGCAAATAAAGAGGATCAACCCAATTGCCATAATAGAGAGTGCTGTGTTTGATTGGGCTACACCAGCAGATCTGCTCATTCTAGTTTCCACAGCAGAAGCTGCAGCCGAATCTTCATTCAGGTGCTGCTGAAAACAGTGTCCGATTGTCAGACTTTAATCCATCTGGACGGGTACAGCTGCTGCAGTGCATAGCCTCCATGCTTCACTGTGCAGGGAACTACTTTGAATAGAAATTATACTTTTGTTATGGCTCTATTAAAGCCATTATGACTCATGTCCTTCAGGAGTGAAAAAGGAAACAGTCTGACACTTTTACAGAGCCACAAAGTCTGCAGAAGTAGGACGAGGGGTCAGTGTTGGTTTGTTTTACACAAAACAACAATGCTCTCTTCACCATAACAAGGTAATTTTAGACAAAAGCGTTTACTGTTACTACCATGACAAAGTGAATGTCCAACCCTGATACTTCTATTAATATTATAGTATAGTGTAGTATAGTACAGCTAACTAGACCAAGCGACAACCTCTATGGCTGGAATAAAAGCCAACACAGAAGTGCCATAAACTGCAGTTCTGTGAATGGCCACTTGAGGCTTGCCCCTGAGAGCCCAGTCTCACTCCGAAGTAGCGAAATCTGGCATTTAGGCAGTGACTTGTGGCATCAGACACTGACGAAAAAGCTGTCCTGTTATGTCGGCATGATACGCAGCCGGTCGCCATTATAGTTTATCAGGGCTCTGCGACGTCAGGGGGAAATGTGGTGGGACAAGAACAAAAGTCCAACTTAGGCAGGTGGAGTGGTGGTGGATGCGTCCACCAAACACGGACTTTCACCCGGGAGATTTTCCAAACCTAACCACAGTTGTTGGAGGAAAAAAAAATGGCTTTCACGTTCTTGTACTCACGTAGTGCATTTATTTTTTAAATAGTAAATTTCCTGTGAAAACAGAAGTGTATTTTAAAAGAGGACAATGCATGTAACAGGCAGATCTTGACACGGCATTCCAGAACATCATTAACCAACGCACCCAGGGTACCTTTCACATCGTATCTAGACGTGGAAAGTCCACGACCAAACATCGGTATGTGACGAGGATGGAGTGAGAATGTGTTGCTCCTGAAGCAAGTCAATCCCCACAGACCCTCATGTTAAAATACCCAACTTTACAGCAGAATAAACATGTTTACAGAGCTCAAGGCTTCTACATGGGGGTCCACCAACCAATGGGTGATGTCACAGAGGCTGCATGCATTATTTTATACAGTCTATAAACTAGACTTCTATACAACCAATGAAGGTCTGTGTTTGACAATAGCAAAATGTTCAATACATACACAATACATATGTTCACTATATACTCCAACCCACATTTTTGCTTGTTTGCTGGCAGCAGATCTTTTAGTATTCCAAACATGCGGGTGGTGACTGGTCTTATTAACAATGAAGCCCACAGGTCTTACACTAGCTGGATTTCTGCACAAGTCCTTTATCACCTGTTGAGAGCTTCTGTGCGTGGGCGCTGAGGAATAAACAGAAATATATGCCTACCTGCTGCTAAGCCCCAGTGGCCATCATCTCACTGACAGAATAAAACATCACGTCAGCCATCTGAGCACAGCAGGGGGTAGGGACCATCAGAAACCACTGCAGAACCATGTGATCCCAATACCAGATTTAAAACAAAGACAGAGGCTTGGGTTTATTTCATAATGTATAGAGACCTCCTGACACAGAAAGGTTGTTGCATGTTGCTAAGCAGCGCCAGATTGTGTTAAATCTGGCTGTTCATTCTGGCAATACCACTGATACTTAAATTAACCTAATCTGCAGAATAAACAACATGTTCCCATCCCAACTTGTCAGATACCAAGACTTTGTTTGTGGACCTACACATCTTAATTTGATGTGATAGGTATCCTCCTGTGTCTGTTTTGGATGTTAAGGGACAGTGTCTCAATTTATGCTTCTTGCACGCATTGTGTCATTTCAAATTACAATGTAGTTTTACCGGAAATGTGCAGTTTTCTGCTCATTACAGGCATACAGTCTCAAAATACAAAATACACGATTTAGGCAACAAATGCATCATGGTTTGGCTCAAAATTCATACAGGAAACAAACAGTGGGCTCCCGGGTGAAAGTCGAGAGTTTGTTTGACCAATCCACATCCCCTCCCACCCTCCCTATCGGGGCTGTGTTGTTCTTTATATCAATGGTAGTTGCCAGGGGCATTACAAACTGTTAGAAGCTGTGTCTTGTCAAAATCAAAACCTACATGACTGGACCATGTGGGAATTTACAGACAGGAATCAGGTCAATTTCCAGGGCTGGTACCTGCGGTTATTCCACAGGCTAGTTAATAACATGTCGGGCAGGAAATCCAAAGTGTGGGATCATTTTGAGAAGGTGAAGGACGAACCCAAGGTGATATGTAAACTCATCTTCATTGGTCGACTACAAACATGACGCATCATGTGAAACATGGAAGTAGCTACATGCCCATTAGCCCACAGCGTCATTAACAGGTGGCTTGCTCAGTGTGTGACGTGCACTTGTAGATAAAATATAGGCCTATATTAATGAAGGTTCATTAGTACGGTTTTGTATTTCTCTGTAATGTAGCACAGTGTTGTATAATTCAACAATTAAATGAATCTCGTAAATACGTGGGCGAAAATTCTTAGTTGGGGGCAGCCCTACTACATATGAAATGTACAGATAGTAAATATCCTTGGCTTGCAGAAATGTACAACATTTTCTTCTGGTACTGGGCTGCCAAAATTTGTTACCATTTGCAAGCAGGTATGACACCACCATTTTTTTTTTATTTTTTTTTTTTTAAAGAACAAAAACTTCCCCTGTCTTTACCTTACCCTCTTCTATTTCTGTCCATACTCAACAAATCATATCAGGAACAAATACAGTGAAATTCAAACTAGTTGTTCACGCAGTTTTTTTAAGTAACTTAAAATAAGCACAGAGCACAAGTGCGAACAGTTTGGTTAATTAAATGTAAACAAAGCAGAGCGATATATAACTCAAGTAGTCATACAGCAGTGTAACACAGTGTCAGGTGTGTGGCAAGAACTAAATAATATAATAAAGGACAAACTCACAAAAATAGAAAAAAGAACAGGTACAATAGAACAGAAAAATGTGTGAATCTTCTTAATTGAGGTGGTTTTAGCTGACAGCAGAAGTATGAGTAGCTGCAGTAATTATGAACAAAGGACTGCCATGAGCCTGCCTCTTCAGCAGACAACCTCACTTTGCTGATTGTGCGGTATAATGAAGGTGGACTGAAAGCTGCAAACTGTATGCCATAGCAGCTGACCATTTCATGTTCAGTGACAGTGGTGAATGTGTAATTAGATGTCTTCTGCAGTATCAACACAAGCTGATGAGACTGGTGAGAGGAATGGTAGTGAGCAACAAATGTTATGACTTAAAGGTAAAATTCACCACATTTTAAGTAGATATCCAATCAGTGTTGATGGTAAATGCAGATAATTGAAGCAATAAATTCCTCAGTACATGTTGCATTGACAGAGAAGCTGAGTATCTCTGAGTTTTCCTTCTTGCAAACAAGTAAGTAATGCCTTGCGCCCAAGCTCCTGGTGCTCAACCCCCAAATACTCCCCAGACCTGCTTAGCTTGTGGACGTGGGCTTCTCATGCGAAGGAGGAAGTCTAAAGTCTAAATCTTTGAGAATAAAGTTGTGGATTTATGAGAATAAATAATGAGTATATTCTTAACAGTGCTTAATCAGGCAGGGTATTTATTTAACATACCTGAAGAAATAGAGCAGAAACAAGCAAGGCTGCAGCTGAACTGTACAAGAGGGCACTGCCAACGGAGGGACCATCCAGAACCGGAGCTGCTGAGAGCAAACAGCCACCAGTTGCACCTTTGCTCAAATTTGTCTCTGATGCCAAGAGAAACTGAATCATTCTGCTGTAGCAAATTTCAGCGTGGGCAGTTTTTGTCAGATGCTGTCACCAACTACAAACCAGAGAGAGCCATGTGTGTATTACTATGCATGAAAGTTTTGCTTCTCACTTGGACAGAGGCATGCTGGAGACTATGGTTGAGCTGTTGGACAAATATTTTGACGATTGGCTGTTGCTTTTTATGGCATGTTACCCGACTTTCCAGTCTTAATCTGTGTCTTCTTCTCTCCTATAATTACCAATATAATTTCAGAATATTTCAACTTTATTCTCATAAATTTTTTTTCTTTAACATGGCCCTAAGCTGTTACTTTGTTGGCCATGGCATTAGGCAACAAAAATACTCACTCAATGATCATCTGCCATTGTGTGCTTGTCTTATTTTGTTTGTTGTTGTTTGTTTTTTCCAGTTTATCCTCATGATCCTAAGGAAGTTCTCTGGTGATTTTGCAACCGTCCCCAGTTAACCCAACAACCGGCGATTGTCGATATATTCAAGCGTTTCATTCAAACTTCACAGAAACAAAACAAGACTCACTAAAACTGTTACGGTTGGTTAGTCCACTGTTCCAAAAATCACAAACTCTGTGATGTGAAATTCTGGCTCTACATGCTGTATTTCCTCATTGTCTCTCAGCTGATGGCAGAGCAGCAGCTCTCAGTCTTTCTTTGGAGGCAGAAGCAAAATAAAATGACAAAAAACAGCCGTGTACTCAGCCAATCGTCAAAATATTTGTCCAACAGTCCGACTGTAGTCTCCAGCACACTTCTGTCCATGTGAGGAGCAAAACTTTCATGCAGAGTAACGCACACATGGCTCTTTCTGGTTTGTAATTGGTGACAGCATCCAACAAAAACTGCCCACACTGAAATTCACGACAGCAGATTGATTCCGTTTCTGTTGGCATCAGAGAGTAATTTGAGAAAAGGCACCACTTGTCACTGTTTGCTCTCAGCAGCTCAGGTTCTGGATGGTCCCCCTGTCGGCCTCTTGTACAGCTCAGCAGCAGCGTCGGCCGCTCTTTGCTGTATTAGCTCAGGTATGTGAATATATTATTAAAAATATCCTCATCTGTAATCCACTGCACTCACAATAACTGATGCCATTTTACTGAAGACGCAGCTCGTTTGCAATGCAAGACAAGAAAGAAGATTTGTTTTTGGATGTATCTAGAGCATGCCCTCTGGATACCCAGAGGTGGTGACTAGAGATACAAACCGAAATATCACAGGTTAGTGGAAGATCAACAGGTTTTGAAGCAGCACCCAGATATGTTGAAAATGGCAGTTATCCTTTACCCACACTTGCTTGTTTCTTTTTTGCTAATTTATGTAACCAAATGTTCTGAGACCGATCAATCAGCCCCTGAAATAAAATAAAACTTAAAGTATTGTGTCTGTTGTGCTGATTTGTCCTCAGAGATGTGATGTTTAGTGCTTAAGATTAAGAAGAAAATAAAACAGTGTATTCGAGGCCTTGACATCGATACAATTAAAACCTGACACAGGTATGTTTATGGCTGTACTCATCCAGCTCTAAGAGTTCAGAGTGCTGCTGGGTTTCTACTCTGCCAGACAGTCTTCACTCTGTGTTTGTGATCCGGGGCTGATTTTGACCTGGGATGACAGCTGAATGCAATTAACCACCTGGTGGGGTAGAAAACCCAGCACTGTTCTGGACCCTGAGGACTAGATTTGAGGAGCACTGCTCTGCACCATATGTACACTACACTTGTTTTGAGCAGGGTTGAAATGTGGGTCATGTAGACACTGAAAAGGAGATGAGCCACAGATACTCAGTCTCTCACTTTAGTGATGATGTGATGATATAAAGCGGATTACTGCACTGCATGTTAAATATGCTTTTAAATGGCACAATATTGTTCAGTTTTATAAGGTATTTGCAAACAACTGAAGCAGATTTGCCAGATAAAAAAATGAAATGTTTTGATGTATACATGAGAAATAAGGTTTGTGTGTTATATTGAAAAATAGTCTCAAAACAGACTGTACACTGTACAATACTCTTGCATATGTTCGAACGGTTTTATGAAGCCTTCTGTGGCTCCAGAGAGAGCTGCCAGAAATCTGAAAAAATGCCCTGAAGTGACATCACTTGGGGCAATTTTGGTCGGGTCTGAAGACTACAAGTTTAAATACGAAAGAAAAACACTGTGGATGTGGAGTTAGAAAGAAGTGAGGTAACAAGACCTTTATTGCCTGCTCCTGATCTTTGCTTGAGGCTAGCACCTCAGGCTACATTAGCCGCTACCAGCCCGAATCTCAGACCAAACTGTTGGCCGTCAAGTTGCATTGTGGATAATGTAGACACATGGATCTGACAATAAAAGGAGAAGGAAAGGAATGAAAATACTCTGGTACTTGTTGTGGGAGTGCAATGCTAAACTGGTGAAATACTCTTTTTATTGCTTTTAATTAAAGAAATATAAATTTGGAAATGATAGCAGCTTTCCAAATCTGTGTTTTGAGTTTTTTGTGCTGACCTCTAGTTTACGTTTACATTTACATCGAAGATAGTGCCTTCAGGTTTTAAGATTTCTGATTCCTCTGCATGCAGAACTGACCATCACTAGGTTATAACCATTTATCTGTAGCATCTGCTGAAGACATAATTACAGCAAAGCCATATTTTCAGCAGTATTAAAACTACTGTCATCAGAGAGTTTTATGTCTATCATGTCCAGCTTTTGCACTACATGAACAAAAAGGAATCTGTGATCACACAGAATTTTAGCAGCTGGAGGCAGCTTTTGTAATTGTTTTTAATGAGAATGAAGCTCTTTGGTCACTGTTTTGACATTGTGATGCACCTCTCGTTTATGCGCTCTAGGCACCTAGCATTTTTGCCAGTGTGCTCCGCACTCCTTACGCTGAATAAACTTAAACTCAGAGCGGAAAACTGCCCCACATCATCTCTTTTTTCATCATCCCCCCCCCCCCCCCCATTGCCCAATTAGATGATTTGAGAGGCAGGCCTTCTGTGGTGGTCGCGACAACAAGTTTACAGTTGTTAACCAATGGAGGAGAAACTGGTGGTGGTGTTACCTGGATACCCAGAGCTATACGGCCTGATGATAGACAGCAGGTTGTCAAACTGCCCCCGAGTCATCCTAAAATATGCATGGTAACAGCCACCATGGAGGGGAAGCTCCTGGACCAACTGGTGGCACTCCCCATGATCCACCCTCTTTTTTAGGGTCTAATGTACCCACACAGATCTCTGTTTCCCTGTGCCCAACAAACTATGTGCTGACAAGATCCCTCTGCCTGTCCATTTTACTAATTAGATACTGGGTCATTATATGAAAACTTGACATTTCCCTTTCTTAATGTTTGATTTTCAAAGTACTCTTTTAAAACGATTTATGACCCTTTTTGGATTAAATAGATCCTTACCTATCAGAAATAGGTGCTGTGCCATCTCAAGCTATCTTTTTTTTTTTTTTTTTCCACATTTAATTTTGTCAACCCTGTTACGATACACCAATTAATGTTTGAAAATGTTTTAAATGCATATTTACAACAAATCTGATATACTATGAAGGATAAATCTCCCCTTGTTACACTGAGTGTGTTTGTACAGTAAGAATATTGAGGTGTTTATTTTTATCCATGGATGAATATGCTCATTTGCAATTGACACTTTCACAGCATCTTTCTTTTTAAGAACAGAATATGGAAACAAAACAATAATACCCACATTTTGTTCTGTAGATTACTGGTTTCTTTTACTTAACATATAAATAGAGTTGATTTGACATTTGTCTTTTCATTTTTTGAATTATACTAGATTATTATACAAGTAACAGGGCTGACACCTCAGTAACAGGGTTGACAACAGTTACCATACTGCTAGTTTAAGTTGCAGCTTTGGGTCTAATGAAGATAATGGGACATTTATAAACCTTTAAAGGACACGTTAAAAAGATAGTTGTTAGACATTTTTAATGTACATAAATAACATGATATAAGCCTCTAATGAATGCACACCATGTGGTCCCATGACCTTCACTACATGGCTAGTAATGGCTGCCAAGGACATTTTTTCGTCAACCCTGTTACCATTCTAGCGTAACAGGGTTGACGTAACGGGGTTAACAAAAGTATGGTTTTGCGAGTACATGAAAATATAATTTCCTTACCAATAGCATTTACATTATGGTTTTACAAGTTTCATCTCTAGCTGAGAGGGAAATTGAAAAAAAACTGTGCACTTGGTGACAAGTTTTTGAAATATGGCATAGTGTAAGGTATGGGTATAAGGTTTTCAAAAACCAAGTTGGGATAGCCACAAATTTCAATATGGCCCTCACCGGAGATTTGGATCTGCTCCAAATTGTAAAGGGTTCAAGTTAAAGGTTCAAGGTGTCTTTATTATCCCCATGGGGCAATTTGTTGTACAGCCAGCAGTAATAAACAAACAATTCCATGGTTCCATGTTGGACCATGTTATACCTCTCCACCAAGTTTAACACCATGCCACATTTCAAAAACTTGTCACCAAGTGCACAGTTTTTTCAATTTCCCTCTCAGCTAGCAATGAAACTTGTAAAACCATAATGTAAATGCTATTGGTAAGGAAAGTATATTTTCATGTACTCACAAAACCATACTTTTGTCAACCCTGTTACCATCAGCCCTTGTATGCTAGAATGGTAACGGGGTTGACGGTAACAGGGTTGACGGTAAAAGGGTTGACAAAAAATGTTCTTGGCAGCCATTACTAGCCATGCGGTGAAGGTCATGAGACCGCATGGTATGCATTCATTAAAGGCTTAAATCATGTTATTTATGTACATTAAAAATTTCTAACAAATGTCTTTTTAATGTGTCCTTTTGTGGAAACAGGGCTGACACAATAAGCTTGTCCCCCTCTGTCAAACATTATATAACTCCAAAAAAAATCATGAAAATAAGAGGACACTTATTTGTCTTTTCACCAACATGTTCACAAAAGGAAGCTGATTTCACTCCCAGGAAACTTTCGGAGCAATCTATTCTCTCAGAAGGCGTGTTTTCATTAAAAGTAACAGGGTTGACGACTACCTGGCGACCCGACTAAATTGATGTTTTTTACAACATTTTACAGATATTAAGAATAAAACCCATTCATGAGTAATGAAAGGACACTTGAGGCTTTATATATAAGTTTATGTTTTTATGATAGTTTAGACTCACAAGTCAGTCTTTAGACGCTTTGCTTAACTAAAGACTGATGACTCTCTCCCTGATTTTGTGTTTAGATGGGCGGATACAATTTCAGAGTTTAAAAAAACTCCCTATGTTGCAGAACCAATAGTAAATCTGCAGGGCGGTCCTTTGGTGGCTCGCTGAACTCTTGTGCTTGTAAACATAGTCCCACTAGAAACACGCGTAGCGGTACAAAATGGCTCAGCCGTGCTCGCAGAAAACGCCGTCAAAGTTAGTGGGTGTTTGTCGCGTTTGCGGCGACACATTCTCGCCAACTAAAAGAAACAAACATAATCTTTTACAAGGCCATGACTCATCCGGCCAGCCGGACTATAACGTTAGAGGGAATCGCCTTGTTGTTTACAAATACTTCCGGGTAGAAAACCAGCAGAGCTTTTAGCTATATATATATACATGTAGCCTATATATCACATTTTTCACATCACTGTATCACTGTTTGGACTAATCCGATGTTTGTAAAGTCTATAAACACAATGATTGAACAAACATTACTATTTCTGTGTGCACGTTTAGCTGGGCTAACCGTTAGCTGTTAGCCCTGTTAGCCGTTAGCAGTGTCTGTAATAGGTAATAACTCATTAAACGGTCCGTGAAAAAAATATTTTTTCCAGCGGATATCTTAGTTACTACATGATTGAGCTAGCAAAGCAGTTTTGTGTTGCTATGTGTGGTATTTATTCAGTTTTGGGAAATCACGATGTCTAGAAAGCATCAGTGGCTGCAGCTGACAGGGACAGCTAACACTAGCGGCAAAGCTAACATCAGGACGTCATCTGTTAAAAGCCTCCCGTTGTCGGATACGACATGAAACTACTCCAGTTAGCTCAATAATGTAACTAAGACATCCACTGGAAAAAATATTTTCTTCACGGATGAGCACACGTTTGATAAAATGGAGTTAAATCTCTCAGCATCCATTTTCAAGCTCTCTGTGTGTTTGTTTCCTTGTGGACGAGAAAAGGAGGAGCGCACATTTCCGAGAAGGCGTGTCCTTTTCAAAAATGCAAGAGGCGTTGCTTTGTTGCCAGCCGTTTTCGCCGGTGTGTTAAACACACTTTAGAAAGGAGTGTCCCCAGACTATCAGAAGGCGGAGATCTCTGATTGTCTGGTGGCGAGACTAATGATAGTTTGACTTTTTTGGGCCTTAATAGCTAGTAAAAGTAGAGCAATCATGTTGAGCGACAGGCCATTTTTACAGCTTTTGAATGATGCTTCACACAAAAAGGTGTTTAAAACTCTCTGAAAACAAAATAAATAAACTTTTACATTGTTTTAATGTTACAAGAGATATGGAAAATAAATTCTAAAATGATTATAGTGTATTTATTGTTTATTGACATTTATAGCACAGTTTTGTTCGAGGGACACAAAATGGCACATTTTCGTATAATGACCCTACTAACTACTGTGAAATAAAAAAAATAGTGGATTGATTGCACAGGAAGGCTAGTGTAAAGATGTGAACGGGTGGTTGCTTGGCAACAATAATAAGGTGCAGCAACCTTTTTTGTTTTTACTTGTGGCATTCAATTTAAAAAAGGCAGTGCGTTGCGGCTCACATTTTGCAACCTGCAGAAACACTTTCTGTGTGAAAGAGGCCTTAAATGAAGAACAGTCTGTAGAGTTCTGCAGTACATCTCTGCTGTTTAGCTTTTAGACACGGTCCCACATAAGCAAAATGAACCCCCAGCAAATATTCTTATCCCATTCACATTGCGTGGAGTTCAACTTTGGTGAACTTTGATGAGCAAAGTTGCATCCTCAAGCAATAGCAAAGAAGTATGTGTGACAGAGACATTAGGCCTAATTGTTGCCCTGGCCAACCAGCAGATAGTAAACTGCCCCACATGACAGATAATGCATGGCTGACAGTGAGTCCAGACAGGCATGGAATGTAAGAAAATTGGAAATATTTCCTGGTATTTAGCAAGTTAGAGATGATTAGCTAGTAATCCTGGTTTGGGGACCTCAGAATTGCATCTCTGCTTTTCGCAGATGATGTGGTTCTGTTGGCTCCATCACACCGTGACCTCCAGCATGCACTGGGGCGTTTTGCGGCAGAGTGTGAAGCAGTTGGGATGAGAGTCAGCACCTCTAAGTCTGAGGCCATGGTTCTCTCTCGGAAACCGGTGGATTACCCTCTCCCGGTTGGGGGAGAGTTACTGCCTCAAGCGAGGGAGTTCAGTTATCTTGGGGTCTTGTTCACGAGTGAGGGTAGAATGGAGCGTGAGATGGATCGTTGGGTCGGTGCGGCTTCTGCAATGATGCGGGCACCGCGCCGGTCCATCGTGGTGAAGAGGGAGCTGAGCCGGAAAGGAAAGCTTTCGATTTACTGGTCCATCTACGTCCCAGTCCTCACCTATAGTCATGAACTCTGGGTAGTGACTGAAAGAATGAGATCATGGATACAAGTGGTGGAAATGAGTTTCCTCCGTGGGTTGGCTGGGCTCAGCCTTAGAGATAGGGTGAGGAGCTCGGCTATCCGGAGGGAGCTCGGAAAGGGGCCGCTGCTCCTTTGCGTCGAAAGGGGTCAGTTGAGGTGGAGCTGGGACAGCTGGAGGTGTCCCAGGCACGTCCCACTGGTAGGAGGCCCTGGGGCAGACCCAGAACACGCTGGAGGGATTACATATCTCGTCTTGCCTGGGAATGCCTTGGGGTCCCCCAGGAGGAGCTGGAAAGCGTTGCTGGGGAGAGGGATGTCTGGGGTGCTTTGCTCAGCCTGCTGCCCCCACAACCTGGCCCCAGATAAGCAGATGAAAATGGATGGATGGATGGATGGATGGATAGTAATTTAACTTTTTACCTGCATCATATATGGCGCTGTCCATATTCAGCACAAATATCGTCTTGTAAGAGATTAACACCCGCCTGCAGTTGCTCATGTGTGACTGTACCCTTACTGCCATTAAGTAACACATTTGTGTGAGCTGTCCAGTGCAAACACTATGATGTTCAGTCAAATGAAAGCATTAATGCATTGCTAAAGCTGAAATCATGCAAGAGATTTGAACCACCACTCTGACATTCACACACCGGCTGATCAGAGGTCTTGGCTGCTTATAGCTACATTTGTTTCTAAAGCCAGTGGCACCAATTATTCAACCTTAGAGTGGCCTCATCCAAGATAATGAACTTCACTGTCAGTGAGTGTGCAGTTGTTGCCCAGCTGGTGTTGGAGCATATTGGTCGGAATAGTGACATTTCAATGGATGGTCTCTCTTTATTTTATCAGTCCAAGACAGATATTGCAGTTCCTTTCCAAGTGGCTATAATCTATCACAAAATACCCTCTGCTATAACAAGGGAAATAGGTAGTCTCCGTTAGGGTTAGAAATATTACTGCTAATATGCATACCTTCCATAATTAGATGAATGTGTTTGCTATACAACACCTTATGTGCACCTTACTAGCTTGTCACAATTAAAACAAACAGGAAAAAACATTCTCTCCATTTTCACCACATGTGTATTACTTCACACTCGGTTGACATCAAAACACATTTTGGAGGAACTCCATTAAACTCCCTCTCATTAATTACCATTTCACTGGAGTGGGTTCAGGAGTTGAGTTCACTTCTGCTTAAGAGGATTTTGAAGTACACTGTAATTAAAATGCACTCTGTCTCATTCTTTATAAATGGTTTGAATGGTGCATACAAAGTGGCCAAAAGTGTGGCATACTATGTTTTTGCAGAAAAGACGGACAAACAGCCTTATGAACACTCCACATGATCAAGAGAACATGAGCCCTTTTTTAGTGTGTGCTTATTATCTGTGTTTATTGGACAACCTTGTATATACTTAATGTGGCATACGTATTGACCCAGCAAATGAAAGTTTGTCTTTTAATTTGTATTCATTACATTGATGAATACTATTCAGTCCCCAGGGATCTTCTGCACAGACAGCCCATATAGTGTCGCTCACAGTATATAAGAGAGGTGGAAATAATTTATGTGACTGCACTTGATGAAATGAAAGTGTTTGCACAATTTTCAGACACTATAAACTCAAAGTGACTGATGGGAATTATTACTGACCTGATTTAATTTGGTTGGAAGCGTGATACGGAAATAAAAGCTAATGTACAGTGAACCAATCACAAAAGTGTGTTATGTCCCAGCAGGTTACATCAACACTTGAAGGTTTTGAAGTGGAATAATTTTATAAGTAAACTTGGGGCTTTATGGAAGCGCATTTCTGTCAGTGTGATAAAAAAAAGATCCAGTAAGTCATTATAATGAGAAACTTTCACAAAATATTGACTTAATATGTCAAAATAATGAGAGACAGTACTCAGTGAGATGCAAACTCATTATTCTGCGATGCTAAGTCATCGTTCTAGGAAAGTTTCTCAATATAATAACTTACAGATTTCTTTTCCTATCACATTGGCGAACATGGCCTTTAATAATTATTCAGCACCTCAGCTTTTTTGATGATTTCTGATGCCTTCTTTTGCCATTCTCTTGGTGTTAAAGTATAAGCCACACTGTAGCTGCTTATTTTATGCAAGTGTAACATATGGACAAACAGTGACTTTTTTCAGACAATTGTTTAAAGAAGCAACAGACAGCATTTTCTCCTAAATATATCATTATGAAAATAATGTGGGTTGCACAGGGTAGTATACACAGTAAAATCAGACTATCAGCGTTTACATAGGTTACTTAATGGCTTTGCAATAAGCTTCTGCCACCAGGACGAATTTTCGCGGAAAAAAAATCTGCTTTACGGCAGGAAACGCGTCATGTATTGCGAAACTGGTCGGTCAGCCAATCAGGGACTGGAGCTGGTCCTTATGAGGAGTTGGGCATGAGATAGTTGAGTGAGGAGCACAATGGCAGACGGACAAAGTTTGGAGACAAGTGAGAAACGGCCTCCCAAAAGAAAAGGAGCTCCTCTGTCTGAGGAGGCAAAGAAGAGCAAAAAGGAGAGTGATAAAAGAAGAGGAAAAACAAGAGTAAACCTCAGTCAGGCGTTCAAGAGATGGAGGGAGCTCCGTGACCAAAGAGGCTTCAAAACCCATGTCCAGCTAGCTTTCTTTCTAATGGATCAGTAAGTAACAGGGCTAAATGTTAGCTAGCCGAGAGAGGACTGTACTGTAGGGGAGACTGGGGTAAGTTGAGCCAAAGGGTAAGTTGAGCCACCCCTTGTTGCTAGGAAACCGTAAATAAAATTGAGCATGTGACCAAATATTTCATTTATCATTCATTAAGAACCACATGGGTTAAGTGGTTAGAGATTTAGGTCCAAAAAAGCATTTTTCACTCATGAAAGTGAATTTAGTCTATCATAAGTTTCATGGGGATTGTGTTTAGACCAAAATAGATCATTTTTAATTTGCTTTATACATCAATTGTGGTATCTATTAACTACAAAATGAGGTAGTACAGCTAGCATGAAAGTGCACCATTTTAGCTGTGGGGGCTAATAAAGTCAGTATGGTAGCTATGGGGTAAGTTGAGCAATTTGAACAGGGGTAAGTTGAGCCGTAAGTTTCTGAGAAGAGGCAAAGCTGGACATGGTAAACCAAGCTTTACTTTCAAGGAGAAAGATGAGGGATTCTTCCCAAGAAGCGATGTAATTGCAAAACTCCCCAAACCTCAGAGTCCCAGCAGTGTGTATTCCCCTGCAACCTGCGACAGGTGGCATATTGAGTAAAGGGACAGGTGAGATATGGACAGAAGGAGGGAGGGGCTTGGATGGAACGAGAGTAAGATGGAGGGAGGAATTTAGACAGGATGAAGGAGGCCCTCCTGTCAGCAAGGACACCAAACTAGGATTCACTTTAGGGATTAGTTCTTTCCAAAAACACAGCTGTTATTATTATAAATAAAAATACACATGGATTTGAAGAAGCGTTTTATTTAATTCAGTACAGACATGTACGTATAACTGGAATATCTTAACCCAGGGAGGGAGGGAGAGAGGGGGAGGAGAGAAGGTGAGGTGGGGGGAGGGGGGTAGGAGGGAGGACGGGGGGAGGGAAGGAGGGAGATGGCTCAACTTACCCCACTCCTATGCTCAACTTACCCCAGACATGGGGTAAGTTGTGCCACGAGACCACTTTTTTGGACATGCTATATTATCAAAACAGTTATGTTTACACTCATTCTGTTTATTTGTAGGGATGCACAACATCCTGAAATATATGCACATGTATTAGTTAGCAACAAAACTATACTAGTCTTGATGTAGTGATCCTGAATATGAAAAGCGGCTCATCTTACCCCGGTCTCCCCTACTGGCTGCTAGTTCATTCCTAGCTGGCCATCATCGCAAATCGCCGCAGCCAGGGACTGGGTATCGAGTGTTGGTCGGCTGACATCCTCGTTGGCATTCTATGGCAGCCCTCAGACAGTGATACCCCCCCCCACACACACACACACACACTCTGCCAGCAGTTTAATGTTGAATGTTTTAGTAGTAAGCCATGTTCTAAGTGGCATAATGTATAGTGAGCTGGTGACTGTTGAAAAATAACTCCGCTGCACATCAGGGTTCCATTCCCCTGTGGGGAGTTATTTTTCAACAGTCACCGGCTCACTACTGTTGTTTGTACTGGTACTGTACATATTGGTATCATTTACTGTGAGCTGTTTGTACTGGTACTGTGCATTCTGCTATAATTATTTGCATTACAATTTTTTTTTCTTCAGATAAATCTGATTATTGTTGCTCGGTCTCTTTACTCATTTATTTAGTATAGTGTCCACACACCTTCTCATTCTACATATACATAGAGGTATACTGGTGGCTTTACAGCCTACATTTTGATTATCTCTGATCCCCACGCTCAATTTGGTCTTTGCACAGTGCGAGCAACACTGCTAATGCTCGGTGGCGCCAAGCTAAAAAAAAACAAATCCTATCTGTTGCCTCTTTAATCTCCTAATAATGACCTTTACCCTGTTTACTTATGTAGATCCCAGTATTCACCAACTTGCCATTAAATAACAGGCTGCTACAAACACATGGTGCAAATAATGCTATATTAGCAGAACTGTAACCACAGAGTATGCAGTCACCATAGCAACATCAGTTAGCTCGGGGCTAAAGGCCTTTGCACGCTGAGTCCATTTTCTTTTTTTTTCTCAGTTTTATTAATCCATCATCTGAAAAAAAATGGTGTGCTGTCAGCATCCTCCTCCTCTTCATCATCATCCACCTGATGATGATTACTATCTGACCTGCTGAAAGTTGAAAATTATTCTGTGTGTTTGGTTCCTACGTCTTGTTGTGGCCGTGTCCCGCCTCCACATTTTCTTTACTGATTCTTGGTCAAATGTCTCTAGCAGCTTCTGACGGTTGCAAAAAAACACAGAATTGCAAAGCTGTTCTGGACATTTTAATGATGGATGAAAGTTTGAAATATGATTTCTTGTATTAATCTTTAGATGTACAACGATTTTGAACAAAAAAAGGGACTCAGTGTACAAAGGCCTTAATGGCCCATGAGCCCATAGTGGGATTTGTACATTTGACATGCAAAAGTGGATCAGTTCTTGTTAAAATGGGTAAAATCATAGGGGAAGGGGTGCGTTATCTCATTGGTTTTATTTCAAGAGGTGACCACCAACACCTTAGAGGGTTGGAGATCTTCTATATAAATCCTTTAAATCTGCAATTAGTAATATTATTATATGAACACTGAACTGAGTCATCTCCTGAGGTGTATAAAAAGGTTGCTTTAGGGCAGGAAGTCCTGCCAATCCAACCAAGAATCAACAACCCAATCAGTGATGTTGGCATGTTGGCATGGTGTGTTTTTGCAAAGCACGGATACATTACATTTGCGAGTTATTATGCATGGGATACATTGAAACTGTTGTGGTTAACATGTGGGTAGGTTTAGGCACAAAAACCATTTGGTCATGATTAGATGGTTAAGATCATGTTTTGACTTAAAATACTCATTTCGGGGGAACAATTACTGCTGGAAAAGCACCAGTGTCTTAGTAAAAAACAACCGCTTTTCATGCCACTATCCCTGAAGGAGACGCAGAGATGTCGCAGTAAAAAACAAGCACTCTTCATGGCACCTTTCCCACTGGAAAAAGAGCAACAGGTTACTAGAAACACCCATGTTTGGTGGCTAAAATGCCAATGGAAACACAGCAATGACTCGCTAATAAACAACCAGTTATTTTGTTTGTTTGTTCTAACAGGAGTCTGCAGCTTGACAGGTGTGTTGCCTTGGTGTCACGCCATCCGCCATCATAAGTCAGCTTATATACTACGTCACGAAAATTGATAAGGTACCTATGAAACGTGCAATGTAACGTGTTGGTGCAGAAATGTACAATGCTAAGATTTTCCTCTGGCAACTTTAAGACTGCATTAATTGAAAGTACTAATATTTTTGGTGAATGGTGAAGTGACAAATTTAAACAAGAGCGTCATTCACTCTCCCAGCAATTAACACTCATTTTACATCACTCAAGGAGTGTCCTTATTTAGCTCTTTGTTTAATAGTCAGGATAAAAGGGAAAATGGATGCAGAACCCAAGTTTTGATCTCAGAGGAGTTGATGCCAAGAGTGGGCTTTAGATTACATCATTAATCCTATCTGAATCTACTGTAATCCTTTCTTTGAGTGCATTTAGTGACCAAGTGCGTCCTGTGAGATTGTATGGGAAGGTTTCAAGGGTTGAGAAACCCCTGACACACATCTAGCCATGCTGACATCTTACCTATTGCACGACATGTTTTATGTCCACAGCAGCTCATCACACACCTTTCATAAAGCCACACCTCTGTATTTATTATAAGCGATGATGTTTGTTCATTATAATTCCAGTATATTTGTGTTGTCTTAGCCTGACTGTTGGCCAAGACACAAATTATTTAAAGGGGTAAAATTATCAACAATTTATTACCACAATGAAAATCTTGTGCCCTGTGTTAGGCTTCAATTAAAGCTTTTTATGCTTTTGTTGCTGCATCAATTTTGCATGTTCAGCTTGCTTTTTATATTGCAATTCCCACGACTGGTTCCTAGTATCAGTTCCTTTTCCATATTCACTCTCTGCTTTGTGAAACCTTTCCCACGAACTGTTTCCCTCCCTAATGCATTTTTAATGTACTATGTCAATTGTTGTTAAAGGCCTTAAGCAAATAAAATGGCCTTTTTTACATAGTCTTACAGACACATACACAAACACAAACTGATACATGAGCAGTGTTTTGCAGTAATGTCAGATATTTTTACACAGTTTATCAGCTCATACATTGTTGCTCTTTATTAAAAAAAAAGACATATTTGAAGACATTTAAAACTATTTTAATGCCACTTTAAATGAAATTTCAGACTCAGTTTTCAATAACAAAAAACGAAGGAAACAACATGAACCAAGATCGATTTGCCAGAGTTAGGAACAATTTTGCTCAAATGCTTATTGTAACATAAAACATGACTTTTTTTTTTTTTTATCAAGTTAAAAACCTCAACACGGGTTTTAGAGTCAGCAATTAACCTGCATTACGTGGAACTGCAGGACGAAGCCAGAGAACCTGGAGAAAACCCACACTGACACAGTCAGTATCAGTTCCTTTTTCATAGTCACTGTTTGCTTTGTGAAACCTTTACCATGTACCGTTTCCCTCCCTAATGCATTTTTAATGTATCATGTAACAGGCCCTAAGCAAATCAATGTACATGGTCTTATACACAGACTAATACATGGGCAGTGTCTCGTGGTAATGTCATATATTTTCACACAATTTATCAGCACGTACGTTGTTGCTCTTTGTTAAAAACACCAACACTCGTGCACGTTACAAAACACTTACATGAATGTTCCAAAATGCATTATTGTATAATGACACTCTTCACAAAGGCACAAATGTAAGTTATGAACATAGTTTAATCAGAAAAATATACAGTAGAGTTTTTTGTAAACTACATCATAAAGTGAAAAATAAACACACAGAGAAACTGCAGAAATATGTTACAGTATGTTAGTAATGGCTGTGGTGAACTCTGAAACAATAGTCGGGTTTCCATCCACCTATTTTTATTCGTAATTTCAACATTTGCGGAAAAAAAAACTTGAATGGAAAAGCCAGAAATTTGAAGAAAGGCCAAAATATCGCAAAAAGTTTTTATGCTTGGAGGAGGTGGAAAAGTCAGCGTATCGATATTAGGAAAATGCGACTTTTGGCAATGGAAACAGATTTAGCGAATAAACGATGATGTAGGCTACCGGATCCTACTTCTGCTTCACACACACCTGTGTGAACTTAGAGAGAGGTAGGCTAATCACTCCAGTGTCAGGTGAGTGTATTTCACAACTTACCTGAATAGACGTGTTGAATACAGCTGCATCATGTGCACTGCCTGGTGTACCAACACAGACATCATGGCGTTATGTAGGCTACGCTGACAACGCTGATATGAGTGTGATGAGAGCTCTCGCAATAGCCAAGAAGTTCCCAAGGAATCTCTCCATCTCGTCATAGTCATGGATGTGCCGGTAGTTGTTTACATCAGTTGTGGACATGAGACGCTCTCAATCATCTCATGGCGCCCTCTTTTTCTACGGGTGTTCTTTTGCATTTTTATTTTTCACAAGAAGCTCCACCTTCTGCTCGACCTGTTGACTCCCAATACTCGCAAAACAATAATGAATGGAAATGTGCATAAATTTGCATTTTCTTTTGCGCATTTTCATAAAATTCACTTAAAATTTGCGCTACAGTTGGATGGAAACCCAGCTAATAATGAGTGTGAAATCAGGCTTCCTACATCTTAAGGTATGTCAGAATTAAGACATTTAAAACCTTTTTAATGCCACTTGAAATTAAATTTCAGACCAATGTTTCAATAACCAAAACTGAAGGAAAGCAACATGAACCAACAATGATTTGTTAGAGTCACTCAAATGCTTATTGTAACATAAAACATGTCTTTTTTTGATCAAGTTAAAAAGTTCAATGAAGATGTTAGGTCCCCGTTTGAGCCCAGGGGGTGAGGGGAGTAACATATAAAATGTTTACCGGGTATTTTCAGAAGAAAGAGAGGAGAGCAGGTCAACGTTAACTTAAAAATGATTTATTTACAAAAACAGAAGATAATGAAAACGTAAAGCGAGCAGCTCCAAAACGAGTAGCCGGACCACGTATAACACACAAGCAAAGAAACGCAAGTTTGGGCCAACAAAACAGCAACTGCAAACAACACCCTCCCTTCCACACCAAAAGAGTACCCACCGGTCTTTCTGCTGTCACGGTCCACTGACCACAAGGTCCACTGACGACTGGTTCACTCACAACTGGTCTACTGACGACTTGGTCCACCGACAACTGGTTCACTCACAAATGGTCCACTGAACCAACTGGTCTCAGCCACTCCTTCTGCTTTTATGCTTCCCATTTCAAGTGGCTTCAGGTGTGCTTAACCACTCATTATAGATAATTTAGGGAGAGGCAGGACCTGGAGGAAAAAAGGGAAGGGGACAAAAAGAAAAACAACAACACAGGCCAGCGGCCGTAACAGAACATTTTTAGAGTCACCTTAACCGTTGACCTGCATGTCTTTGGACTGTGGGATCAAGCCAAAGATCCTGGAGAAAACCAGGATTTAAAGCTCAACATGGTCTAGCCCCCAGTTATATAGCTGCGATTCTGACTACCTGTGCTCCAAGTCGTGACCTGAGATCCTCAATCCCTAGATCGAGGTTGGTAACTAAAGGTGACCAGGTGTTTGCCATCAAGGCCCCAATGCTCTGGAATTCTCCACCTGAGGAGATCAGGCTGGTTTACACATCCCCCATTTTTAAATAATTGCTTAAAACATATTTTTTAAGAAAAGCTTTCCCTTTTAATATCTGATTTGTACTTTCTGATGTGTAACTTTTGTGTTTTATTTCCTTTTGGTCTATTTTTGTCTTTTCACACACTACTTTTCTCAGCTCTGCACCTTTTTTTTATTGTTTATTTTATTGTTGTCTTATTTTCATGCACTTTGTGAAGCAGTTTGTAACCTTGTTTAGATAAGTGCTATACAATGAAATTATTATTAGAATTATTTTTTAAAAATTATATTTAAGACTTCAAGGATCTGTGGGAACCCTGGAAAAAGAAATGAAAAATAGAGTCTGAGCTGTGTTCAAAATCATCATGTATTTACAAGCTCAGTGGAGAGAATCAATTGAAGGTTATTTATTTAGTTTTGCTACAAGTGTCATGTCAGATTAATTATACCAGTGATATTTGGCATTGCTGGCATCGGGACTATTAGTGAAGCATGAGGGCCACTACTCAGTCAAAGGATTAGAGGATACCAATTCAAGAGGGATGAAAAATAAAATGCATAAAGCTTTGTTTCATTCTGGGGTCATCCTTCACTGACTATTTACCTCCTGTTACAGTGAGTGATCACTGGAGCATTTGGAAAAGACAGATAAGAGTGCACTCAGGTGTGTGTGTGAGGGTGTGGATGGGGAAACATGGCTGGAGGGAGAGGGCTGTCCAGGGTCAGCCACCAAAAGGCAGAAACAGTATAATAGCTTGATTGTACCTAGCGGGCATTTAATGGTAGCTATACACAAAGACCCCAATTTGCTGTGTGTCTGGAGGCTAGGCTCCTCTGTGACCTCTTTTGTTCTCTCTTTACATGGGTCACAGCAAACATGGGCCATTAGCAGCAAAGAAAAACATGAAGCTGGGCTGTATCCAGCACAGCAGCAGGGTGGCAAAATAGAAGACTAAAGGTAAAGACGGAAACACGGTTTTCTTTTCCTCATGGTTGTACTTTTATGACTTACCCGTACGAGCTACTCCACATATTGGCATAAATGCAAGACAGTAAAAATCTCAAGGCTAATTGCATTATGGTTTTGCTGATGTTCCCATGGACCTGGCCAGTAAAAGACCTGAAAGCTTACAAAGATGAAGATCTGTGACTATTGTATTCATCTTAATAGCTTCCTCAACAGCTCACATGGCAGCGAATGGTTTTCTTTTATAAAAAAAAAATGGCAAAGCCTTGCATTCATCTACACACATTCATATAGCAGTAGATTTCATACAAGGCAGCTGACCTCTGTGTATGGAGAAAATCAGATTTCAGTAGTCAAGGATACATATTTTTCTCAAACACTGAGAGCTCAAAGGTTGAGAGAAACAAGTTTTTTTTTTAAGCACTGCAATATGGGTCAACGTGGTCAAGGTGTTTCTGGATTCAGTTAACACTTTAAATATGCTGTTATTCAAAGCACATCTCCCCATTAAATTTACATCATGGCACTTGTAAGGTAAATCAAATGTTTGAAAAAAGAAAAAAAAATCCAAGTCAATTTATGTCAAAGGGGAGGCAAGCAAGCTGAACAGAAACACTGACCTTTAACTGTTGAAGGGAGAACTTGTCACCTTCTCTGTGAACATCCAATAATGTTTAATGGTAAATGTAGTCTGTTGGAGCAATAAAATACTCAGTGCTTGCTACACTGTACAAATATTTAAAAGCAAGACTTGTTTTTGCTCCCATTTGCTTAAGTTTAAGTTAAAGATATAAGACTTCTCTGGATGAGTCTGCAGGCCATGCAAGAACTGGGATGTTCTCAGCCTTCAGGAAGTGTGTACAGATCCTTGCAACATGGGGCTGTGCAATATCACGCTGCAACCTGAGGTCATGGTGGTGGATGAACGGCAAGACAATGGGTCTCAGGATATCATCACCGAATGTCTGTGCATTCAAACTGCCATCAATCAAATACACCTGTGTTCATGTGCATAGCTTATACCAGCCCATGCCATGACCCCACCACCACCATGGGGCAAAGTTCGAATTACCAAACTGCTTGCCCACACAACACCATATGCACCATCTGCCAGCATGGATGGTGAGCACATGACCACTCAACTTGGTTGCAATGACAAACTGCTGACCCTGGTGAGGATGACAAGCACAGATGAGCTTCCTTGAAATAGTTTCTGAAAGTTTGTGCAGATATTGGCAATTGTTGCATCAGCTGTTTGGGGGGCTGGCCTCAGACGATCTTGCAGGTGAAGACGCTGGATGTGGAAGTCCTGGTGTGCTGCGGTTACATGCGGTTTGGGGTTGTGAGGCTGGTTGGATGTACTGCCAAATTCACAGAAGCACACTTCAGCGGGCAACAACTCTGGTTGTTGTGCCAATGGCACGCTTCCTCAAAACATGTGGCATTTTGTTGTTGCACATTTTAGAGTGGCCTTTTTATTGTGACTATTCAAAGACACACCTGTGTAGTAATCATGCTGTTTAAAGGGATAGTGCACATAAAAAAGGAAAATTCACCCATTATCTACTCACCCATATGCCGATGGAGGCTCAGGTAAAGTTTTAAAGTCCTCACACTTCCAGAGATCCAAGGGGAGAGGAGGTAGCAACACAACTCCACCAAATGGAGGCTTACGGTGCCCCAGATTCAAACGTCCAAAAACACATAATTGAAACCACAAAACATCTCCATACTGCTCGTCCGTAGTGATCCAAGTGTCCTGAAGCCCCGACATAAAAAGTTGTTTGGAAAAACGTCATTTGATCTCTGTTTTTAGCCTCATTGTAGCCTGTAGCTCTAACTGCCTCTCTGTGCACCACACTCGTGTGTGTGTGCGCTTGCGCGAGACCGTGAGACATGGACACCGCATTCATGTGTGTTCACGTGCTTTCGCTGGTCTTGGTTGAATCTCGGCTGAATTTTCATTTTTGGGTGCACTATCCCTTTAATCAGCATCTTGATATGCCACACCTGACAGGTGGATGGATTATCTTGGAAAAGGAGAACATGGATTTTAACAAATTGCAACAAAAAATTGACAGAAATAAATCTATTGAGTGTATCAAATAAGTCTTTAACTCAAAACTGTGAAAAATGGGAGCAAAAACAACATTGGTATATAACCCAGAAAGCAGAGCTCTGCTCGTGAAACCATGCTGCCAGTGCCTGCAAGTTCCAGGAAGCGTTCCACTCAAGCTAATCAAAGCTAATAGATGTTAGCCTACTAGCTTATGGCTTTGACTTTGTTGGTTATACATATTGTAGCCAAGGCTGCTACTGCACTTCTGCATGTAACAAAATAAAAACACAGAGGATCTGCAGTCAGAATCAGCGTGAACCAAGACAGTAATACTCTTTATTATCTTTTTTTTACATTGTCCTCAGCAGTGCATTACCACTACACTCATTTTATTTACCTTTCACCGGAAAAGCCCAACTTAAATTACTCATACAAAATAACTTCTAATAGTGTTAGGTGACAAAAATACTTGGTTGTTAACTGCCCTTTCGGCCCTGCTGATCTTGGTTGTCTTTTCCAGTTTGTCCTCAGAACCCTGAAGAAAATCTCCAGCACACATATGTCCACATGAGGAGTAAAACTTTAATGCGTAGTAACGTACACACAGGCTCTCCAGGCGTCGGCAACAGCATTCAACAAAAACTGCCGATGCTGAAATTTGTTGCAGCAGAATGATTTCTGTTGGCATCAGAGGGCAACTTTAGCAACGGCACCACCAGTTAGTGATTGCTCTTGGCAGCTTAGGTCCTGGAGGGCTCTTACTGGTCATCATCTCTTGCCTCAGCCTAGGCTGTTCTCTGCTGTATTTCTTTGGCTGTATACTCCAACTCAAATAAATAAGGATGAATTTCTGAGTCCTAAAGGCAAAAATCCAACCTGTAGTTTTTCCTCCTTCGATCTACGTCACTGTCACGTCACATGACGGTGCTGGAGGGAGGAAGAGCAACAAATTTTATGGCTGATGATCACCGCTGTCTTGGTCAATATAGCATGCACTCAGGATGTTATTGCTTCCATGGACCATATGTACCATCAACACTGATCTGACATCCACAGAAAAGATGGAGAATTAAGTTCTTCAAATGTACACATCATTAACAGCCTCGGACACGACTAGATTTTGACTAATACGATATCTCAGTATATTTATTCCACCTGATTATCACTCAATCAGAGAGTCAGTAAATCAGGGGAGCTATTTTCATCACGGCTTTCAACCTTCACCACATTGACACTGAAGTTCTGCTCGCACACCGTACATCTGTATTAACTACACATTAGAGATTTCCTCACCTGATGCCAGTCATACACGATTGTCAAAACAGCTAAGTAGGCCATCTTATTGATGCAGTTTGTTGCATCCACTCTGCAGTTATTCTGCTCCCAGGCATCTCTTGTCAGCTCAGGCAGTCGCACCAGTGAGGCTGTTCATTGACCGGGAGCCCAGGAGAAGCTTCATTGAAATCCAACACATCAAACATGCCTGGAAGGCATTTCTTCACCTCCTCCAAGAGCCGGTCCTTTTACTGATAGGGGAGACATAAACCTTCACCTTGCAAAGAGAGGAAAACGCAGCACTTCTAAAAAGTAATTTTTCTACTAAGTTTCACATTTTTCATTAAGTGTACAGTGAGAATGAAATGATAATAAAAATGCATTTCTACAGTCTTGAAAACTCTTTTATGTTCCAATCCCTTACCCACTTTTCTCACACCATCCTCCTTCTATATTTACACTGCCCTTCCTACTCCAACTTTAGACAAACAAGGAATATCCAACCAGTGGTAATAGAAAGATGAAAGACAAACACAAGTAAACAAACATTTTGTTGTTTTTAATACAGTCTGCAAAGTTTGGGCATAAACCACTTATCAAAAACTCTAAGAATAAGACTTTATACCATTTTATTTGAATGTAAAGCAGCAGTTTTATCTGAAATACAAGTTGACTTGTTATATAAAGTCCTTTGTCCAAGTTGTGCTCTGCAGTGAAGTGCTGCAGAGCTCCTGTGCTGTTCTGGAAATCTGTTTCTAATTGGAAACCTTTCTATACAGCCCTATAGGTAAGGTTAAGGTTCCATTGTTTTAACATCTCACTCAGGCACCAAGCTCTAATAAATTGCATTTCCACTTTCAGCAACACTGCCAGGCTTTAAAGTTTAAAAGCTTTTCATTTCTCTCATCAACAGCAGGAACCGTAACAGCATATCCCACATGCATCTAATGATTTCCACTTCTTACAGTATATTATTATAATACGTGCCACTGTTAGAAATGCATTACATCTGTTTTGCAGACAGTTTTGTCATATGCGACAGTTTTTATCCACAGACACATACATTTGGAGCCATTTGGGATTCGTAGCCTTGAGCTAAGATGACTTTGAAATGTGAATCTCTGAGCTAGGAGTCTGGTGGATCGAACCAGCAGCTTGAGATCAATGGCTGACAGTCTGAGAACTGAGCCACAGCCATGTACAAATGGTTGCCTCAATTATAATTTCTGAAAGAAAGACCTACCAAAACAACTAATTAACCAACAGCAAACACAAAGGACACTACTTTATCTCCCTACATTAACATGCAATATAGCAATAGCAGAATACAGTGTGTATCATACCCATTCTATAGACTCACTCAGAGGAGTGCTATGGAGAGCTGAAAAACCAAACATACATTTTACTTTGGAAGTTTCAAACTGAATTCTAACTATACCTTCCTTTGGCTGTGTTCCTGGCTGAACTCAGTAAGGGAAACTGGAAGCAGATGGACAATACAGCATGCAAGTACTGTATTCATTCCAGCCCACATCCTACTAGAAAACTGCATGGTTTCTTTGACCAGAGATATCAGTAAACCCAGTGTTCCCCAGGACTCGGCTCATCTCCAAGTCGTTTGCAAATGTGGAGTCGAACCAATGCAGGCGCAAAACTAGATACTCTTTTAGGGCCCCAAAGCCAGTCAGTATCTGGCGTGACACTATTTGCCTCATGCAATGCAGCACATCTCCTTAATATCAAGTTGATCAAGTTCTTGATCCAGCCTGTGGAATGTTGGCCCACTCCTCTTCAATGGCTGTGTGAGGCTGGTGGATAATGGCAGGAGTTGGAACACGCTGTCATCAGTTCAGATCATCCTGTACATGCTCAGTGGGTGACATGTCAGGTGATTATGCAGGCCATGCAAGAACTAGGATGTTTTCATCCATCAGTCCATCCATCCATTTTCATCCACTTATCCTGGGCAAGGTCACAGGGGCAGTAGGACCAGCAAAGCACCCTAGATGTCCCTCTCCCCAGCAACGTTTTCCAGCTCCTCCTGGGGAATCTCAAGGTGTTCCCAGGCCAGATGAGATATGTAATCCCTCCAGTGTGTTCTGGGTCAGCCCCAGGGCCTCCTACCAGTGGAGGAGGCCCCGGTAGGCGCCCAGGAGGCATCCTGATCAGATGCCTGGATGTTTTCAGCCTTCAAGAATTGTATACAGATCCTTGCATAAGGTCATGGCGGTGAATGAATGGCATGACAATGGGACAATCTCGTCACAGTATCTCTGTACATTCAGCCTGCTATCAATAACCTGTGTTTGTTGTCCATATACTAGCTCATACAATGACCCCACCACCACCATGGGGCAAAGTTTGAATTAGCAAACCGCTTGCCCACACGACACCATACACGCCATCTGCCAACTGCCCTGTGAAGCAGGATTCATCTGCAAAGAGGACTCTTCTCCAAAGTGCCAGACAGATGGTGAGCGCTTGCCCACTCAAGTCTGTTGTCATGGTTGTGGTTTGAACCCAATTGCAGCAACAATGGCAGACAGGACAGTTTGTAATGACCTTTAATAAACCAAATAAACCAAATGCCAAGGGCCCTCCAACAAAAGCTATTTTACTTAGAATCTCTTGTAATTCCTTTTTTCATTTCAGTAGTAAAAATAAGTTGTATTTATTCCATTAAAAAATGGATTACGTTATTTTGTGTAAATTTTGTAATTGCCGCTCCCTAATTGAAGTAAGTGGACAAGTTTAATAATAACCACATTCATTCTCCACACTGTCTCTTATTAAGCTATTTTCAGTGATTGTAGTTCATAGTTTTTTCCTGCAAATTTTCACACCGCCAGGTTAATAATAATAATTTACTCTGCACTCTGCAGACATGAGGAATCTACTGTGCTGTGTAGTAGAGTGTGAGCACACAAATCACACAATATAAAACAAACTTGAGGGTAGACACACAGTTTCGGGTCCTTTCTCTGAGTGCTACCAATTAAGCACAACTGTTCCCTGATGTCTTTCTAAAAATAAATTATGAACCAAAGCCCAAGCCCCAAATTGATTAGGCGCTGTTGTAATTTTATTCCACTCAGGAAGAGCTTCCTGTGTGATGTCCTTTGTGCAGTCCGACAAGAGTAGTTAATTTTAAAAGTGTTGTATAAGCAGAACCATCCTGTACTGTATCTGAAGTGTACTTAGTGCTCCTCGACAGCATTCATTCCTGGGCTATTGTTTAAACAGCTTACTGTGACCTAACGTCATAACTACTTAACTGGATTAATGACACCCAAACAAAAGATAGTGAGGGTGTCTACATTGGCATGACAGTAAAGGCAGGGGTGGCAGCAGCTATCTTAATCTGTTTTTTTCCTCTAAGCAAACTACTCTGTGTATAAATTGTCTATTTCTTTTCTATTTCTTTTTATATGATAAGATCTCTGTTTCTTCTTTTTTTCTCTACTGTGGTCTGCAACTCTGCAAAAAGGTGGACTGAACTGACAAAACTGACTGAACAATTAAATGAAACAAGCACTCCTGTGAGTTGGTGTTGTATCAGATCAGGGTTGTCCAAACTTATTTGAATGGGGATCAGATTAAAGCATTTAAAAATACAAACTATTCTTTTACAGTTTTCCTTGCCTGTTATCAGACAGAATGGTCAATTCCTTCACTGTATCCTTGTACAACGGTTCATAAAATATCCTGCGCATTGGCACCCCATGAATGACATAATGTACTTAACATAACGTTACGTAATTAACTTTAAGTTACTACGGATAAGTTGGGGCAAGTAAAGTTGCTCTGTTTAGGCTTAGGAATATGAACATGGTGAGGATATATCTTAAAGTGACTCAAAGTTTACTCAGATTTCACATGGTTACGAACACTGGTCTTCTTGGGGAAAGTCCTGTGTTTTGTGACCAACCCACCACCCCGACCTGCGTGCCTCCTAACTGGGCATCTTGGGACCGCTTGCTTCTTTACTCGCATCAGTGCACTGGTCACGTGATGGCAGCCGTCCAAAACACATGGGTTATGCACAGATAACTGGCTCATCATTATGTGGAATATGAACAAATTTTGCCGCATGACATTTTGTCGGAAAGTATGCGAACAGCCTGACTCGTAACACTCCACTTCCATCTGCAGTCTGACGTTGCCTCCACAACCAATTCCCATTGGAGGAGGGGGATACGACTTCCCAAAGCAATCACTAGAGACCCACGTATCCGCCTCAATCTTGTGTCATTTTAAAGGCCCTGACACACCAAGCCAACAGTCAGCTGTCGACCAAAGTCGGGCCGTTGGTGAGCGTCTGTTGGCCTAGTTTTTGTGGTGTGTCCCGCACCATTGGCACTTTGGTGTCGGCGTCAGCGACTTTTCGGCCGATTGAGCATGTTGAATCAGCGGAGGAGCTTGTCGGTGAGAGAGATCCGTTAGAATCCAAACGGAGAGCCAGGGCTAGCTGGGAGCAGCTAGTGGAGCATTAGCTGCAGCATTACGGGAAGCACAGCCAGTTAGCCTCCGCTAGTCTCTGAGCTAGCCCCGGCTCTCCGTTTGGATCCAACCAGAGCATCAAGCCCTGGTTTGTTATTCAGGTTAAAGTGGGAAGAAGCAGTGGGTTTATCGGGCAGCTGAGTGAAGTGGAGCCTGCGGAAGAAACACCGGGACTGTCTGGATGTAATAGTCCTAGGAGGTGCTGCGGTGCTCGGCTGCACAGATGGGAAACCCCTCGGCTGTCAGAATGTACCACTCTCTCACTCTGCTCTCTCTCACGCAGGCGCAGAACGTACTTGCTACTTGGCCGTCGGATGTAGTCCGTGCAGTGTGTTCAAATGCAGCTGACACAGGGTGACGTGAGGCGACGTGAGGCGACATAGATGACGCAGCAGTTGGCCTTTGCGCTGCTAGTTCTTTGATATTGGTTTGGTGTGTCCGCACTTTAAGTCCAACCATGCCAACGTGCTTTTTTTGCCAAGTTTTAAGAGTGGAGAGGAGCGAAGTAAAACAAACTATGATGTTGAGTGATACTGAGAAGACATGAATAGCAGCATCTATTTGGTATACAGCAGCCATCATCGTTATTACTGTTAATTGGTTACAGCGCAGCACTTGACAGTGGTTGACAACAACTTGACAACAGCATTAGTCCCATCTGTGGGACTGACTGGCTGATCATTACTCTCCATGTGACATTCAAAGAATGTTTTTTTTTTTTTTTTCATTTTAATCAAAGAAATCGCTGTTTCATGTCACAATGCTAAACTAATCAGTCAACTTGGTAGAGTGGGTGGATACCATGGTCTGGACTCAGGCACTGCAGCCTATCATTTAAGTTAAATAAATCATGTTGTTCATGTTTTATGATTCTCTTGATATTGCAGCAGCCATATGTTGTTGTTATGTGACATGCCTGCACTGTGGATATTTCAACCAGTTTGGAATTTACTGTGTCAGCACAAACGTAGAAACAAGCCATCTATGTAAAACTGGAACGAGCATTGATAAACAGAGGAGGTGGCCTACGACACCACTTATCATCCACTTACAATGCAGTCTTGAGATCCCTTCCCAGACGGCGTAACACCCATTCGCACCTGCATTCATCTCACCCTAACCCTTGGATGAGATGTGAAATGTCTTCAAGAAACTCAAGCCTTCTAGTTGCCTACGATGTAGCCCTTAAGATTACCATGACCTGGATGACGAAGAATCTTCACCAACACGTCACCGCAAAGGATTGGATTTAGATATCCGTCATAAGAAATCAAAAGGAATAGCACAAATGTACATTAAATCCTAGCACTGTATAGGAAAAGTCACTGTAATAGTATTAAAGAAAGAAAATACAAACCTAATTCTGTTTAGGGGCCCCAAAAGTCTAGGGCCAGCCATCCTACTATATCATACTCCATCTGTGTGTTTGGGGGGAGGTCAGTTCATACATACAATTGTGAAACATGCAACTTGTCAGGTTTTATCCCTCAAAAATATTTTTCAAAGGTCCGTAAAATGTAATGTAATGTATCCACTGGAGGACTGTTAGTCTGTCTCTGTTGGGGCAGCAATGTTTTGATGGCATTTGGTTACCCCCTCCATTTACAGCATAAACAAAATACTGAAATTCTAATTTCTTCTTCTTTTTGTTGAACCCAAAGCAGCTCTGTTCCCTAATGCATGCAGTCACACGGAGCGTAGATTTCTTCATCAAAACTGTTGGCTGTTACTTCTTATTTTTATGCCAGAATAGTTGAATCTGTGGATAGGCAGCTTAGTTGACCGACAAGAAGCTGGTGTGCCTCACGGATCACAGCACTCCTGAGAGAGCATCTGCTGAGAGGGACACCTCTTTCTGCCTACACAAAATGTATGCAATGAATGTGATGCAAATTTAATGTGAACACTTCTGCTGTATGCAAGTAGAGCACCTACACTTCATGCATGTAGAGTACCCACAACACAAGATGAGACACTGGCCAGGGGGAGAACCTATATGCATATTGAATGTGGGACACAAATATTCCATTTCCAGCCATCATTTCTGCGAGATAAATTAATGATATGTTGTCCATAGGCGGTGGCTTTAACAGGCGGCCCAAGGTATAAGACTCAAAATGTATTTTGCAGGCTGTCTGAAAATATAGCATGAAACCTTCCAGCACGAGGACATCTGCATTTATTGAGGGCTAAATAAAAATTTTAACCCCCTCCAGGGCTGAATAATCGTCTGGCTTTCAAAGCATTCTGTAAATGTGTCAGAGCTTTTCTTATTGTTAAGCCTTGTGTTTGATATTACGAGTGAATGCCAGTCTCTGTCTTTGCTTTTACTACCACCAACACCACAACTAATACTACTACTACTACTACTACTACATTAAAAGTGCAAGCAGCAACATGGCTACAGGGTGATGAGGCAGTTTCTGTCTCACAAGTCAGGCATTAGGCGACACATTTTAATTGAAATACATTTAATTAACCACAAGACATCGAACACATCCTTTGTCTTCCAAAACAAAAAGTTTAATTTGAATTTCACAAAGATTATACAGTTATTGCTTTAGCTTAATATTGTATTACAGGGTCAGCTAACCACTGCAGTCGAGCCTTTTCAGGCACTGAGCGAAACTATTCCCAGAGCAATTGTGCCACAACTGAAAAACAGGCATAGTAATTGCACTGCTCTGAAGGTCCTCATGAAAATTCAATATCAATGTATTTTCAGTCCCATCACTGTATTCCTCTGGAGCACCTGTCAAAAATTGCTTTGCAGCGCTGGCAATGCTACTCAATATCAACTCAAATCTCTACTGAGTCCCTCTTAATCCATTGCTATTACCACTTTGCACCCCTTTAAATCCCGTTGGATTGATTCACTTTTTAAAAACCTGCATTCGCTGTTGTGAAATGATGCTTGAAGAGGGGAGTCAACAAAGATAGAACGAAAACTAAAATAATATACACGTAGATTTAAACACGGATGGATGAAAAAGGCTGCACTGCCTGATTCTTTGTACTTGTAAATCACTGTGCTGTAAAGTCCACATGAATTGGCATTGCGAGAGTGTCTAGCTTCAGTATCGTCACATATTTCTGATTAAAAAAGGAAACGTGGATGAGAAACAAGGTATGAAGGAATTTGATTTGATCATTGAAGAGTGGGTGTTGCATGAAGCCCCCGATGATGTAACACAAACACCAGTAAGAAAGAGACAAAACCCATTGGATACCCGAGTTGTTGAGAAGTCCACTGTAAAATGCCTCAGACATAATCTGAAGCTATCTATAGCCCTTTTTAGATAGGAATTGTGCAAATTTGCAGGAAAAGCCCAATCAGTCTTTTTTCAGTGTTAAAAACAAAATCGGGGAGTGCAGCAAAATGCCGCCTACCTACTTTTGTTTATACAGAATGTGCCTTTTTTGGGGCAATGGGGGCGTGAGCAAGTAACAAAACGTGTAGCTCAGCGTGTGACATAATCAGAGATGTGGGAGGGAAGCCACAGCTGGTCAGTCCTTCGGCGATTCTCTCCTAAGTCGGCCCGTCCTTCACCGTCCCCGTCATCTGACGGTTAATGGCCTCTTCGTTTGTGAGAGCAAGGAGGGCGTGCAATTCGTTGCACGTGTGGCGTCATCGACAGCTCCTACCACAAGTCTTCAACAGCCTCTCCCGTTGCGGAAGGGCGCCTCGTTCTTTTTAAACTAAAAGGGTTCCGCCAATATGACTACCCTACGAGGCGGAAAATTGGGCACCTCAGATCAACTCGCCAGTCTGGCTCAGTGTGTCTAAATGCTCGCAGCTTGCCTCGCCGAAAATCTGGCAGTGTAAAAGGGGCTACAGATATCACTCTCCCATGGGCTGATTATAATATGATGGGCCCCTGGGCACAGATATGCAAAGGGCCCCACCACCTCTCCAAGTTGTACAAATCATTTAGCCTCTTTGTAGTTGTTATGCATCTTGTTTTGGCCATTATGTATCTCTGCAGGGAATTTTTCTGTGTTTTTGGTTGTTTTGCCTCATTCTTATAACAACTGGTGAACCAGGTGAGAGTGGACTCAAACGCACAAATCTGGAGACAGTTCAGGTAAAGTGACACAGTCTTTACTGGTCAAGTGGTTGGTTCAGTACACAGAAGGACAATCAGCGGAGGCAAACAAATCCAGTAAGGATGAGGCAGAGTCAATCAATAGGCTAAATCCAAAAAAACAAGAAAAGGACACAGGGAAACAAAAGGCTGGAACGCTAGACACACAAGGAGCTGAGACGAACTGGCACTGAGAGAAAACATGACACACACTAAATACTCTGGTGAGGGGAAGGATAACGAGACACAGGTGAGGCTAACTGGGGCGGGACAGACAATCAGACACAGGTGTTGTCAAAGGGGAGGGAAAACACACAGGGACAGGAAGTGAAGTGATCTGAAAAGAGAGGAGATTTGAGTTTTAAAGTAAAACAGGAGACGACATGAATGAATGAGTTGAAAAAACATAACCTAAGAAACTTGAGCTGTGACAATTGTGTGGTTATTTTGTTTATTTGCAGTTCCTCCTCTACTTTTTCTGGTCATTTTGAGTCCATTCCTGGTCGGTGATATTTTGCAAGTGAAAGCCAGGGGGTTCCTGACACTTTGGGCCCCTTAACCTTATCTCTGTGCAGCTAAAAGTTGTGAATAATTAATGGGTGACTACCATGATATTATTAGTTGTAACTGGTTGCTACTAGCTTACGTTACATGTCATATTTTGTTTTACACAAAGGGAACACAATTGGATTTTGACTTGAGAATACGACTAGCCTGTTTTTTTTTCATTTATTTATTTACTTATTTTTAGAGTATATTGTTAATAGATGCATGATGTAGCTGGAGATGTGATCTAACAGGGCTGAAAAAGCATTTTTCATGTCATCTATATTTTAATGATAATTGTCAATCTGAAGCAGGTTCTAATACCTGGTGGAATTGGTGCATTTGGACTAAAGATCAAGTGTGATGTTGTTGAAGGTTGGTCATTGACATAAGGCCCTTTCCAGGCATGTGATATGACATGTTATTGATTCTCATGACCAAATGCACAGCAGCTTGTTAACTAACTTTGCTCCTCAGAACAGTAATTGATGATACGGCCTTCACCAAGGGATGGACGCAAATGCTTCATGATACGCCCCAGCGGTTGCTTGTCCAGCTAGAAAGAAAAGAACTCTTGCCAGGTTCCCAACCGCAAACCCTGCCAACTGTGTTAAATGGAGTGCCCAACCAAGCTAGTGCTGCTGCCGGGGATTTACAGCCCTGAACACTTAAATTCCATCCTCACAGGTGTTTTCACTTATTTTGACTGGTTAGACCTCCTGCCAGAGCTGTGTGGCATTTACATAGTGTGCCTGATTGACGTCTCACTCACCCAACACTGAAGGTGGACAGCGTCCACATGGTTACATTAATATTTACAAATTTTTTCCTTACATAGTCATGTGCACTGAAAGAAAATTATGTAACAAACTGGTACTGCATGAAAATACAACCATTTCTACCATTGTTTGTTGTAAGTCCCTTTTGCTGTGCAGCACACACAGTGGAAAACGTGGTGAGATATAAGTGACCAATGCAGCAGAGGAACATGTACTGCAAAAGAACGCAGGGATCTGCAGCTGTTCAGGTGTGAAGGCTCATTACTGAGATTCCTTGATCCCCATGTTCAGGGAGGACAACAACATCATATCCAAAGCCCTTTAACTTGTGTCCTCCAGTGTGTAAAAGCAGCAGTCATACAGATTCAGTGCATGTCATACGGTGCAAGATGGGTCTAATAAAATATTGGTTACAGTCTCTGTCAGACTTGCCAAAATCAAGTTTGCAGCATGTCAGATTGTGCAATGAATGTCTGGTGAATCGATGTCATGAATGAATCAACTTGCATCATCTGTCTGCACTACCGTCATGGTTTTAAAACTCTACAAAATACACATTTTTTTGCAATAGCACTGCTCTCTTAAAAAACAGTAAAAGATATACAGTGTATGTCATTGTAGTATCTGTATGTATACATGTATGGGCACTTACAATGTTGCAGGGAACAGTGAGTTCTGCATCATCTCATGCCGTACTCCAGTTGGTCGGTTTGTCAATGTGGACGGTCGTCACGGTTGTCAACTTCAATCTGAGAAAAGCCAAAAATGGCACAGCATAGAGTGGCCTTTAGTCTGTCTGCCACACTGAGAATTCACTCTCCAACAAAAAGTTCAGAAGCCAGATGAAGTAACTCCTCTCAGGTCAAGTGCGACTTTCTGATCAAAATTATGATCTTTGTACAGGCGTTGATTTTTAGCTGTATTGTTAAAATTATAAACAGTATTCATGAATGTGGAGTAATAAAATGTAAGACTTAATATATTCAGTGCCTCCCCATCACTACGACTCCTTTGTTGCAGTAGTCACGACAGCGGCGCTGCACAGCTGTGTGCCACTTTACATAGCTGCTGCCTAAACAAGTCCCGTGTGAAAGCCTTGTTTATATAATTTATTATGTGGCTGATTTATATTTCTCAAATTGTCTGTGATGGCAAGTGAAGTAACATAATTTATGGAGATGTTTTTGCAAGGCCTCATCGAAAATAACATAAAGAAAGCAACATTTTGTGAGTGACAAGTACCTCATGAGAACATTTCCAATGAAATGTAGACACAAACAAACAAGTAAGTAGTGCTGCATGTGTTAAACTCCAACGCCTTATGGTCACATCCTTCTTAACTGTCAACTTCTGATCTGAGGGAGAGTTTTTGTTCTCTCTGGTGCTTATTAGAAAATGTAATCGAAGAGATTATAAACAGAACATGGAGAAAGTTTAACAACCACAATGAAAGCATTAAACATTCTTGACATGATGGGGAACGACGTCCATTTTCAAAATTCATACATGTTATTCGTAGGGTCTAAGACACTCCTAAATTATTAGTAAACAAACAACTCTCTCCCAAATCCAGTACATTAGTCATTAAGCATTAAGTCTGGAGCTGCTTCATAGGCAATGATTTGTGAGAGATGTTATAGATAACACCGAGAGCACCTAGAGAAAAGCTCTGAGAATATCCCAGCTGACATTAGGCGAAAGGCAGGGTAGACTTGGTCAGGTCACCAGACCACCAGACAGGGCTGACACATAGAGACAGACAACCGTTCATGCTCACGTTCACACCAACAGCCAATTTAGATTCACCAATTAACCTGCATGTCTTTGGACTGTGGGAGGAAGCTGGAGTACCCAGAGAGAACCCACGCTGACATGGGGAGAGCATGCAAACTCTGCACAGACAGCTCTGTGCTAAATTTAAACTCTTGTGTATTTTTGTGAGTCTTGATGATGCTTTTCTTGGTTGGTGTTAAACAGTGGTGGCATGTGGCTGTGAGTCATTCATCAGGATGAGAAAATCAACTCACAAGTCTGTACAGCCCCCCTCTGTTGACTTTTAGCTAGCTAGCTAGCTGCTAGCCAGCCAGGTCAATGTTTCAAATGTAAACGTCAGTAAGAATGAGCACCAGTTGACCTAACGTCAGCATCCTGCTATCCATTGTACAGGAGCTGGAAATAAACCGGATGACCTCCGTACGCATCATTTTCCAACGGGATATCGGGAACTGTTTTATCCTTTGATTCACCAAAACTTGGCTAAATCGTGGACCTCCTTCAATCAGGAGACTCTTTTTCTAAATGACAATCCAAATGAGCAGAGGATTCTGGCGAAAGAAGGAGAGGAGGCGTGTGCTTTACGGTGAATAAGGACTGGTGTGCTGGTGGGATTGTGAGGTGCTGTCCTGTTCCTGCTGTGGGTCACTGCTACATGCCATTCAGAGGCAGTGGTGCCATGTCCAGGAGGAGTGACCACACAGTCCTCTTGTTGATGTGTGGAGAGTTAAATCATTCAACAACCAGAAACCATAGATTACCAGAACCATCAACAGCAGCCAACGATGTAAGAAGATGCAAGATGAAGGACTAAATTACAGTGCAAAACTTAGAGGAGCTAATGGAATCATATTTCACTGGAGTTGTGCCTTGTATAGTCCCATGTGACAAACAATTGATCGATCAAAGTTTGAGAATTACATCTCTGGTTTCTGGTTTTGAGGGAAGCCAGTGTTCACAAGTACTGATTGAAGATTATAGGCCTTGGAAATAACTTATTGGAAAGCTTATTTTACAGCCTTTAAGGTGTGACCAATGTCTTCATAACATGAACTGTCCCATCAACTTGATTGGAGTCCACCTGTTCCCATTTCAGTTGATTGGCTAAGATTCAGAACAAAGCAGAGGGGAGCGGAGCAGCTGGCCCCACATTTGTTTGTCTGTGTGACTTGCGACTTGCCAACTTATAACTTGAGCCAATTAGATTATTACTGAAAACCAAATTCGGCAACTAACACCATGTTAACAAAAGGTTACCTTGAGCTCTGCAGAAACTGAACAGTGGCTCAAAAATTAAATAGCAAGTGGTAAACACATTTAAAGCTTGTTGCTGAATGCAAATTATTCGAAAGGCAGACACACACCAGGAATAACAATCATTTGCATTTTGCTCTATGGCACTATTATGTTAATTTGGTTGTTTGGTTCTGAATTAAAGCACAGGTGGTCAGCTTTCTTGTGCAGTCCTTGGACTGAGTTATAAATGCAAAATGCACTGCTGCCCCCATCTTTTCTCTCTGTAAACCCACACATCTCTGAAAAAAGCAGCAATCTTTATTTTCAGAACTCACTCCCTCTTTGGCACATCCTCGCTACCATACCATTTACTTTTCTATTCACTTCTTTTGTTGTCTGGTGTTGCCAGTGCGAGACTATTGATAGAAATACCTAGAATCCCATCCTACACAATGCTGTTTGTCCAAATCTCTGTGGTCATAGATCTGTGGCAGTTGTGTAGCAGTACATAAGTTAAATCACAGGATTATATCATGATTTTACAGTGGAAAAAACATAAACATCACACACGCATCATCCTACAGAAACCATGTGTATTTGTCATGGCTTGTGCTGTGCAGCAGAAGTAATAAAGACTGTGCACAAAAAAAGCATCTAAACTCAGAAGCCTCATTAACAGATCACAGTAAGAACTGTTGAAAGGATCTAGCTGTGAGACAAATAAGACGTGGTATCACCCTTTATTTAATCCAGGCACTGCGGTGTGTAATGGAAGTACACCTGTCTCACTCAAACAGTCCCCCACTGTGTTCCTCACCCACACATGCTTCTTACAAAGCAGAAATAGGCAGAGAAATTGTCCGCTAACACTGCACATCAGAAGGTACTTATATTCTCGTCTTGAAAAACAAGTGCATACTGGTTCTACAACAAGCTGAGACTGCACATGCAACAAACAGGATAATATCAGGTAGCTCCAGTAGAAACTATTGACATCACGGTCATCAAGTATATTAGTTGCTTATATTACTAACAATAGTCAGTCCAGTTCACTGACATGATTGTCCCTGGTTAGTCCAATACATTGACACAATCACACTCTCTGTCATCACCAAGGGCTGGCAGGGCCACAGCCACCGTGATACAATCACCACTTCTTGCTTTGCCTCCAGGGCTGAGGTTGATGCTAACCAGCTTCACTTTACCCAGCAGTTGAGAGGCAAAACTCAGGGACTCTACATGTGTCTCAAGGAACTGCAGTGTTTATTCTTGGACACACCGAAACCTACATTTACTACTACTTGACAACTTTACCGCTAATTTCCACTCTGCTCCGATCCCCGACAGCTGTCTGCTCGGAGCGCATCCCCTGTCACTTGCTCGTCCACACACACACACACACACTGCACTCTGGGCTCAGCAGGGTGGGGGCGTGGAAAGACAAGACAGTCCCTCTGCAAGTTCTGCAGCATTTGCTCAGTTTGCTGTCATATCATCCTGACCCTGTATTTACAAAAACAAAAAGATGAAGTGGAAGTTCTGTCACAAAACTGTGTTGTTGTCCTTGAGCATTTTTAAGTGCGTAAAGAGAAACCCTGGAGCTTTCTAAGGGCCCATTTATACTCCCTTTACATACAAAAATATATCAGTTTATTTCAAATGTTGTAACCCTCACTGCCCACATACTTCTATGCATCCTGTACATTGACATAGATAGATCCATTAGATATTGCTAGTGGAGTCAAAATTTACTGACGACCACAATTGCGACGTTGGAGGAGGTCGAAATAATGCACCAGAAGCAGCTTTGTAGACAGCTGTGAGGTCATAAAATGCAACACGACATATTAATTAATGATATGAAAATTATTTTCACTGTATTACTGATTTGTACCATTCTGCTATGTTTTAAATGCCTACGGTTATGTCATGCTTGAAATACACTACACTGCCCCCTGCAGTTCCTGGTGGAACTGCTCTGCTTTATCCATGTTCATAAGTTTTCAGAAAACGTGCACAAATATGGACAAAATGAACACCAAGTATGGACAGAAGGTATTGTCCGTGTCTGGATATGTATCTTAGCATTTAGCAGCAGCAGTTAAGCAGTAAATTGCTTTTGGTGGGTATACGTCATCTACCATTGTATCACATGGACTACACAATTGCTCCAGACCATCTGGCATGCACACTTTAAAAATGTTCCACATTAAAATGTTTTCAGATGAGTCTAAACTAGGATTAACGTCTCATGGTTTTTATGCCTCTGCGAACCAGTCAAGTGTGCAGTTAAAGTTTCTTTATGCTTCTGCGTACACTCGAAGCAATGTGCACGCAATTGCTCTGCAGTTGCTGTATTCCTATCATAGTTCTGCGTCCTGTTGGTCTATGTCACTATGCAATTCCTTGCCAAAGCGCTTGGGGGCGTGGTGTTCTTTTATATACCTACCTAGACTCTGTGACGTCTATGGTCATTGCGTGTTCATTGTTAGTTTATCTTCTGGCTTTGCTCTAGTCACAGTGAAGATGGCGACTGAGAGAGATAGACTGTTGCTGGAGCTCGAAATGATCGACATTGAACAACTAATGCTTTTATTACAAATGTTACGACGACGACGAAGAGAGAAGCGACTGCGCTGATGATCTGTACGCCCGTTGAATGGCTTGACTTTTGAAAATGGCGGTGTTGTGGTACTGCAGCAGGATGTGAAACCTTGCACAATGCCGGAAATTATGTAGTTTGAAGGACCAATCATAGCTCTTGCGGTCTGCGTTGGGTCTGCGATTTTTTGGAGGTGCAGGTCGCATCTCTGCGTCTGTCGCACAGGGACACAATGCCTCCACAAAGCCCTCTGCGTCGTAGGTACACAGAAGCATAAACCTTGCTTTACAGTTTACATCCATGTCTTTCCAGACTCATTTGCAGCCATGACAGTTGACGGTGCTTTAAGTTTGGATGTTGCTGCAAAGAAGCTACATACTGTGATAAATGGATGCTTCACACATCTTCAACCAGGCAACACAGAAGATCTATGCAATCAGCACAGTTTCAAGGTAATTCATCATCATTTAGTCCTTTTAGACATTTGTTGGATATGTGTCATAATCAGTGCATGAATTGTTGAGTTAGGGTTAAAAACATGTTTTATGAGGTCACAGTAGCCTTTGACCTTTGACCAATATATTCTAATCAGTTCATTCCTGAGTGAATGTGACTGTTTGTGCTAACAGTCAATGAAGAAACAGTCAATCAACAGTGAAGAAATTCCCTCAAGGTGTTCTTGAGATATCTCGTCCATGAACAGGATGGACAGATGGACGAATAACCCAAAACATAATGCCTCAAGCCATGGCTATCACCGACACGGCGGGGTAAAAATGTAATCTGTTGAAATGGGGAACATATTTTTAGGAGGATAGAACATCAGAAACAACATGTACAACATCTACAGTAAAGGAAATACAGTCAGAAATTGACTTGAGAGGTTAAAAGGGCCTCTCAGTCAGCTGTAAAATGTTAATCCTTGATTATATACTTCTTACTTCTTAGAAAGTCTTACATAGTTCTCCATATATTTCTCTTTAATTACTAATTCACACATGCGCTAAAGAATGGCACATCATAATTGTAAAGCTTCATGGCAAAATATTAGTTTGTTCAAACTCCATTTTCTCTTGTACTTTTTATTTTTGGGAGACTCATCAGTGTGAGATGGTGCTCATGGCAAACTTTACTAAGCTGCGGCTTCTTGGGACTTTGATTCTTGAGTTTGGGCACCCATTGAAGAGCAGCTTGGTGGGACTCAAGCAGTTATTTGGATGATTAGATGGCAGGACTGTCTGTAATTTAGTCTTGTCATAGCTCATTGCCATACTGCTTACTGCAAACTGGACCAGTCACTACAGAGTTTGGTAACACACAAAATGGGATGACAGGTGTGATTAAATTCAGTTGTGTTGGATCCCAGACCCCAGTATTCTGCATGCTGACTAACTGGCATGGCTTACTGGGATACCTAACAGCGCGTCATTAGTTCCACCTGTGCTTTTCCTGATATGACAAGAAAAAAATCCATTTGTGTTGTGCCCTCTCTGTTTCAGGTACAGTGCTGATCAGAATATTCAAGTCTTGTTGAATCGAGTTCAATTACAAGCAGGACTTCAGGTCTTTTAGTCCCGTGTAGAATATATAAATTTTGCCTTTGAAGTTACTTGTCAGCTGCTATTTGACAAAGTGAGCAGACAACAGAAATGAAACCAAGTTATCAAACTTTAAGGTGGGACTTCTGAATATTTTATGTTCACCATTATGAGACTGTCAGTGATGGAATTGGTTTATGATCCTCCTCATCATCACAGTGCGCTGTGGTGAAAACAACAATACCCCCAACTGTGATCAAAGGATCTAAGCATAATTTTGGACCTCTGTTTAATCAGGATTATCCGAAATGCCTCTGATCTGTTCAGAATATCTCAGTGATATAACACCAGCTACAAGCTTGAGGTCTCCTGATCTGAATTCATGCGAGCTCAATCTCAGCTCCCTTTGACTCACCTCAGTAATTGGTTTCACTGTGATCTACAGTGGCTGTTAAGCTATTCATAAAGGAGAGCCGACATCGCCGCAGGGAGACCTGACTGAGCAGCAAACCACAGTGTACAGCCCAGCAGTATGATGCGCTCGCTTAGAAATAATAAAGAGGGAGAACTCTGCTGCTTTAATTGCTGCTCATGATTAAACTGAAAACTGTTTAATTCAGTGGACGCAGAGCTAACCATTATCAGAGAAAGGTATTCCCAAATAACCCGATCTCAGCATAAGTCAGCCACTTGTACACTGAACCATTAGTTCCCCAGTTAGGGAGACAATGCTTCAGCCTGCTGCATTACCTCTACATCATTTCACATGATGCCAGAAGTAGAATAATAGTCTTCATATGAAGTACACTAAACAGTCCCCTCACCCATTTATTTTTACTAACAGTATGCAGAAAATAATGCAAGCATCAGCTGAAATTCCTTCTCCAGCAGTGAAGGTTGTGGTGCTCCTCACTGATTTCTTCTGATCTTTTCAGGCTGCGATTTTTATTAAGATGACAGAAAAAAAATAAAATAAATATATTTAAAATGTCATTATAGAAATGTTCTTTTTAAATTGTATCTAGTTAATCACATAGTGGCGGCTGACTGACATTTTCATTAGTGGTGAGCATTCTTTTTCTTTTTTATATATCTAATATATCAGTGAAAAACTGAGCTTTCAGTCCAGACAAACGTAGCAAAAAACTGCGTTGAACACCCTGTTGTGTTATGCGTGCACTTTTAATACAGCAGGCTTTGATTCATTTTATTTAATGAGGGCTTATTGACAGTAAAAATGGTACACAAATTGCAAATTTGAGGATAGCGAAGGAATCACCCGTCTTACTGTGCCTTAGGTCCTGATCACACAGAAAGTGCTGAAGCAGCTGGAGGCACCTGTTTGTAATTGCTTTAATGAGAATGAGGCTTTTTGCATTGCGATGCACCTCGCATTTCTGTGCTCTAAAGGCTAGTTCACATTACACGATTTTCACCCCGCAAAATGCGTTGTGGAGACTATTGTAATCTTTTGAGTTTTCAGACCTGGCGACATGTGTTTCTGTCATCGGGAGTCTTGCTAAAGGTGTTTCGACCTGTGTGTGCACACCATAAGATTTCTCCACCGAGCTCTCGCCGACAGAGCCTCAGATAACGCAGTGACGTCACCAAGCTACGTTTTTAACTTGGAGACGACACATCGTAAAGTCATGGATATTCTTCCCAGTGTTGAATCAGATCTGCCTCCAGGGCCTGGGTCCAAACACAACGCGCTCCCCGTGATCCTGTGGATGCCGCCATTGTTGTTGTTGCTTGCCGGCTTGTCAGTGTTGCCAGATCTTGGGAGAGAAACAAGCCCCAAAGAAGCGACGGATATACAGTCAGGTCCATAATTATTTGGACAATGATACAGTTGTCATCATTTTGGCTCTGTACACCACCACAATGGGTTTTAAATGAAACAATGAATACCTGCTTAAAGTGCAGACTCTCAGCTTTCATTTAAGGCTTTTTTCAAAAATGTAGTATGAACCGTGTAGGAATTACAACCATTTCTTCACACAGTCCCCCGACTTTAAGGGCTCATAAGTATTTGGACAAACTAACATAATCATCAATTAAACAGTCAGTTTTAATACTTGGTTGCAAATCCTTTACAGTCAATGACTGCCTGAAGTGTTGGACACATAAGCATCATCAGATGCTGGGTTTCTTCCCTGGTGATGCTCTGCCAGCCCTTTACTGCAGCCGTCTGCACTTCCTGCTTGTGTTTTGGGTGTTTTGCCCTCAGTTTTGGCTTCAGCAAGAGAAACGCATGCTCAGTTGGATTCAGGTCAGATGATATGACTTGGCCATTGCAGAACATTCCACTTCTTTGCCCTAAAAATGTCTTTGGTTGCTTTTGCAGTATGTTTCAGGTCATTGTCCATCTGCACTGTGAAGCATTGTCCAATGAGTTTTGAAGCATTTAGTTGAATCTGAGCAGATAATGGTGCCCCAAACACTTCAGCTTTCATCCTGCTGCTCTTGTCAGCAGTCACATCATCAATAAATACAAGAGAACCAGTTCCACTGGCAGCCATACATGGCCATGACATAACAGTGCCTCCACCATGCTTCACTGATGAGGTGGTGTGCTTTGGATCATGAGCAGTTCCTTCCCTTCTTCCTTCTCTTGTCTTCCCATCATTCTGGTAGTTGATCTTTGTTTTATCTGTCCATAGTATGCTGTTCCACAACTGTACAGGCTTTTTAGATGGTTTTTGACAAACTCTAATCTGGCCTTCCATTTTTAAGGCTAACCAATGGTTTGCATCTTGTGATAAACCCTCTGTATTTATTCTAGTGAAGTCTTGTCTTGCTTACAAGAGCAGCAGGATGAAAGCTGAAGTGTTTGGGGCACCATTATCTGCTCAGATTTAACCAAATGCTTCAAAACTCATTGGACGATGCTTCACAGTGCAGTTGGACAATGACCTGAAGCATACTGCAAAAGCAACCAAAGACATTTTTAAGGCAAAGAAGTGGAATGTTCTGCAATGGCCAAGTCATATCATCTGACCTGAATCCAACTGAGCATGCGTTTCTCTTGCTGAAGCCAAAACTGAGGGCAAAACACCCAAAACACAAGCAGGAAGTGCAGACGGCTGCAGTAAAGGGCTGGCAGAGCATCACCAGGGAAGAAACCCAGCATCTGATGATGCTTATGTGTCCAACACTTCAGGCAGTCATTGACTGTAAAGGATTTGCAACCAAGTATTAAAACTGACTGTTTAATTGATGATTATGTTAGTTTGTCCAAATACTTATGAGCCCTTAAAGTCGGGGGACTGTGTGAAGAAATGGTTGTAATTCCTACACGGTTCATACTACATTTTTGAAAAAAGCCTTAAATGAAAGCTGAGAGTCTGCACTTTAAGCAGGTATTCATTGTTTCATTTAAAACCCATTGTGGTGGTGTACAGAGCCAAAATGATGACAACTGTATCATTGTCCAAATAATTATGGACCTGACTGTATATAGAGAAAGGTGACGTTTAGAGAGCAAGCCCAAATAAGCAACTCCACTTTAGAAACAAGCCCAAAAAAACGCAACCCGCGACTACCAATATTTGTAAGCAATTTTACAAAAAATCAAGCCCAAAGACACGGATAATATGCGGACCTGGCAACCCTGCAGCTTGTCCTCCTCACATTTCTTCCGTCCTCCTGCGTGCTGACGTGGGACGTATCCCACCTCTCATTAGCCGATGCTCTTTGTCAGTCGTGTCTGACTTCTCCAGTTTTCTAGCATGCCAGATATCCAGTCCCAGTCACAGATGAGGGGGCGACTTGCTCGTAGGCTTGTTCACACACGAGGACTCGTGGTGGCAGACTATCTGCTGACTCACGTCCAACCCAAGGTGGCTCTCAAGATCCTCTGCGACGTCAAAATTGCAGTGAAAATCATGTAATGTGAACTAGGCTTAAGCCGCCGGCATTTTTGCCGGAGAGCTCTGAACTCCTTGTGTTGAAAAAATTGCCCCACATCATTTTTTTTCGTCACCTAAACTGAACCAGTCCAACCAACAAAGGCGACAAGTACTAGCCAATCATGGGGAGAGCAGGGCGGGTCATTCTTTCGCTATCCTAGCATTTGCAAATTTGCAAATGGTGCACACCATCACCTCCCAACATAAGCCTTAATTCAGTCAATGCTGTGTGGAAGAGGGATTTGCTTGGCAGCTGCTCATCATCTACACCTGTGCATAATCAAACTCAATTCAAGAGGACAATTATTTGACTTTGTGCTGTTTGAGCTACAATTATTGTGATTTGAGGACAGTGCAAAGTATACCATGAGTGATTGTTAAGGGTATGCAGTTGTTATTTCAATCTGATATAGTGTTGAAGTATGCTGATTGGATCCAAATGTATTTTGATCACGGTGCAGTATTCACTCAATGCAGACATTCGACACTTGCCTTGACTGATTATCCATTCTCTAAGGCAGCACGAGGGACAATGTAAATACAAAAATGTGCCAAAAAATGTGTTGATTTGCAGATTAGTCGGTGCTAAAAAGTTAAAAGCATACTGTGCAAGATTTTCCTAAAAACAAAAAACAAATAAACAACAGCAAAACCCAATATATATACTTGCACAAACATGATCCCTCTAAAATGTCTTATGACTCACTCTCAGTGTGTGGTGGTGTCTGTATCTGCAGAGAACCTGCCTTCTGCCTGTGTTTTCTTATATTCCTCTTATTTTGGTCTGCTCGGGACGTCTCTTGGTGTCAACCTTTGGGTAGTGGTGTGTAGCCCCCAGCCAAAAGCAGCAGGAGGTCAGGACTTTACATAACCATAGTGACCAGCCACCTCTCTTCTCCACTCTGTGCATGTGAGCTGCAGGTCTGTGTGTCTGTTTGATCGAGGGCGAGGTTAAGCCACACACACACAAGCATGCGCTTCAGCTGTATTCACAAAAGAAAAAAGAAAAACAGCAATGCAGCACCTCTCTGCGGGGTTGTGCAGAGGTGTGGGTGTGTTTTTGTCCTTTAGAATGTAACTACCGTGAAACAAGCAGGAAATAACGTTTAATTTCTCTGATTCACTGCTTTGTTATCGTTAACAGTGTTTCCTCTTCCGTTGGATGTTGTGTTTACGAGCAGCAAGCAACAAATCCTGCATAGTATGTGTTTAATCAGCTGCACTTTTAAGACAAAAAATATTTAGGTAATTTATGAAACAAACCAGCCACAGATTTTTTTATCTTCTGTATATTTAAAATCTTTGGATTTTGTACTGTTGATCAGACAAAATAAGTCACTTGGAGGTGTCACTTTGGACTAACAGAAATTGATTTATTTTTCATTTCTTTCTTTTTTACATTCATAGATAAATCATCCATCCTTCCATCCATTTTCATCCGCTTATCCGGAGCCAGGTCACGGGGGCAGCAGGCCAGGCAAAGCACCCCAGACATCCCTCCCCCCAGCAACACTTTCCAGCTCCTCCTGGGGGACCTCAAGGTGTTCCCGCCAGACGAGATATGTAATCCCTCCAGTGTGTTCTGCCCCGGGGCCTCCTACCAGTGGGACGTGCCTGGGACACCTCCAGCGGGAGGCGCCCAGGAGGATCCTGATCAGATGCCCGAACCACCTCAACTGACCCCTTTTGACACGAAGGAGCAGTGGCTCTACTCCAAACTCCCTCCGAATGTCCGAGCTCCTTACCCTATCTCTAAGGTTGAGCCCAGCCACCCCACAGAGGAAACTCATTTCCACCGCTTGTATCCGCAATCTCATTCTTTCAGTCACTACCCAGAGTTCATGACCATAGGTGAGGGTTGGGACGTTGATGGACCAGTAAATTGAAAGCTTTGGTTTCTGGCTCAGCTCCCTCTTCACCACGACGGGCCGGCGCAGTGCCCGCATCACTGATTAAACACCAAATTTTTAAAAAGGAATGACATATAATGCCAGCTGAATTACACAGCTTTATAAACATAATGAGGGAAGATAACTTATCTGCAAGTTGCAAAATGTTTGTACAAAATATTTCTGCAAAACCTTGGCTGACAATGTGTTGCACTTGCTCTCCCTACAATGTGCTTTCATAGCAAATAAAGCACAATTACAATCTTCATGGTTACATTCTTGTCTTTGTTAAATACTGTAAAAGTGGACACTGTCAACACTGACATGAGGCACAAGGCAGAACATGTTTACTTTTATATTTAGCCAAAACCACAATCTTTCCCAGCCTTCCTTGTGTGACAAAAATGTTGCCAGTGAAAACACTCTGAGCAGCAATTACCCTCAAATTGTTGGCAAAACAAATTAGTTATATAAAAGTAATTTCCAGAAGAAACAGTTGCCTAAAGTGTAGCCAACAACAAATTGCTGAATGGCTACAGTAATGACAGGACAGGCCGTGCTTGTGTTTCAAACAGGGTTAGATATGACTTGAAATTGCATTTATTTTGGGGATCTTTGGGGTTTTATCTAACACCACCATCTGATGCCTGAAATCTCTCAGCAACACAAATTACTCAGCATGATTTCAAGTCAGTAATCATTTCCTTCATTTCCATTCGGGAGGCTTTTGCTCAGATTTACACAGTTGCACAGAACATATCAAATGAGCATTTTATGCACTTTGCTGCCATGAATTTATAATAAGCTGCAGCTCAATTATCATTGACAACTCAGCCTGCACTTCTTGGAAAATTAGCATCCTGGAAATCATTGCTACCTTCAGGCAATAATTTCATCATAGGATGAAAGTGATCTCCAACCAAGAGTCATAAAAGAAAGAAATACAAACTCCTAAGAACCTTTTACTTTGGTTGTTTTTTCACCCTTTTTGTCCATTCACTGAATTTCGCAATCTTTTCCTTTAGTAAACCTCTAAATTCGCAGAGCTCATGGGTTGTCACATCATCCCCTTCAAGACAGCGCCTTGGACAAAACACAATGAAGAGTTGCAGTGCAGTAATGAGAGGGGGATGTCAGACGAGAGAGAGGCTAGTGGTGATGTGCTGTCACAGAGGATATTCTCAAGGATCAGATCAGCCTCCTCTGCAGGCTAGACGCTCATACAGAAACACAAAGGCACACACACACATTCAAAGCCAAATAACATCCACGAGGCACACTGGGCTGTGTGCAAAACAAGGGCACGCACACCATTTCTGAATAGCGAGTTGACTTGAGCTGCGAGGATCCTGAGGGTCTCGCATGTCACAGCAGTCCATCATTCCTCACTTGCCGCTGCTGCTGACAAGGTCACAGTCTTCAAAGCATCTTCTCAGCTCATGCCAAACACACTCCTCTGAAAGGAGCTGTCTAGTCCAATTAACCCTTTGTAACAGTATTTGATTGACAACCAGAAACATAGCTAAGCTGCCATTTCTGTCAACAACATTGTCAAAATCCAACTTTAAGCACTGAAGTGACATCTCCTGAGAACCACTTCGGGGTTTTGTGTGGGAAATAGAAGTTGGAAAGTTGGGAAAATAGTTTAAATGATGTCTACGATGGGTTTTCAGGGAGTTGCACATAGTTAATAAGTTATGTCACCAGCAGGGATGCAATATGTACATATGTGTGTTGATGAGATGAACAAAGAATCCCAACCAGAAGGATAATCATCCAGAAAAGTCGGTTAACTTTTCTAAATGAAGGAATTGAAGGGCCTGTGTCCAAACAGTTTTTTTTCCCCCAATATCAGTGTCTTTAATCAATCGTTCTTCATGAGAAGCAAAAGTTTGCCCCCACCTTGCGAAGAAACAGCGCCCACAATATATCCTCACTCCAAACTTGTCACATATTGACGTTTAGTTACGGACTTTTCCTGTCCAGATTAGACATGCAAGGTACCCTGGGTGTTCTGGTTGATGTTCTGGAACTTCTGCCTGTTACATGTAAAATACACTTCTGTTTCCCAGAAATGTACTGTTTGCATAAAGTGTCAAAAACATATGGTTGGGTTTAGGAAAAAAAGAACAGGGTTTGGCTTTAGAATCACACAGGAAACAAACACTAACCTCCTGGGTGAAAGTCGGTGGTTGCTGAACCCATTAACCACTGCTCCCACCCACCCTACTCAGACTTTCACCACCTTAAGTTACGTTGTTGTCTGGCCACATTTTTCCCTGACGCCGCCGGGTGCTGTTAAAAATTAACAGCAAATGGCCACGTAGCATGCCAACGTGAGAGGACAGCTTTTTTTCATCGGTGTCTGACACCGAAAGTTACTGACCAAGCGCTGGATTTCAACGACTTTTGAGTGAAACCAGGTTGCCGCACCCAGAGCTCTCCGCCTTATTTGTCCAGCTGCCTTAAGCGGCTTGGAGTTGAAAATCTCCAACCTTTTCAGAAAGACACTGGTGATGCCATGCTGTTCCTTTAGCTAGGGTTCACTCACAAAAAAGCCCATTTGTGGGAGCAGGTCAGCTGGTGGACACTGAATGTTGCTGGTGGGTGTTGTGCTTTAATCACCGCACTGTTGTAAGCTTGTTGTTACCTGTGGAATCAACCTTCTGTTAATGTGACATCGCATTAACTACCTACCTACTGTTAATGTCAAAATATTGTCATAGAAACAAAACCCATACACAGTGCGTCTTTTTAAAAAAAAAAAATCACTGTGCTTTTCCGCTGTGGAAAAACGCTATGTGGACACAGGCCCTAAGGATAGTATTATTTTTACACCAACCCTTTTTTGTGTAGTTTAAATAAACTCAAAGTGCAACTGCCTGATTCGTTCAGTTTGTTTAGGCTGTTAGTTAAACTCAGGGCCAACCAAACAACTGAACCAAGACTGCTTGAAAAATGTTGTCGCAGATCCAACCAAACCCCAACTAAATAACAGGAGTGTGGGTTTAGTATGAATTCAATAAAAAAATGACTATTAATTCTGCTGGTCACAGGATTTGTCGAGGAAACAGTCTAGAAGGGATGTAAACTGTGTCACTGACCCCTCACTAAGTCCTGTACCCCTTGGTTACTGTTGTCAAGCCTGTCAAGCTTTCACACTCATACTCACACAGTATCATGGAGAAGTAATAAGAAATATGCATTTGAGAGCTATATTCACAATATAATTTGTCTGCAGAGTGGTGTGAACATAGACTCTATAAAACCAGATGCAGCCACTCTGACTTCATCCATTGGTTTTTGGATAAAGGTTTCAAGGCCTTAAGTTTGGCATTTTGGCCGGTGCCATCTTAGATTTTTGGAGCCATTCGTGACCAAATTTGGATGAGAGAATGGAACTGACAAAATTGCTAAGTTAGCGATTAGCTAGTTATGAAGTATTACGTTAAAGAGAGGTGGTTAAGGTTAAGGTAAGGGTAATGAGAAGGCTACATCCTGTTACTTATGCTAATACCCAGCCAACATTTGTATGTGGGGCCCACGTAGGTAGTAAATTAGCTGAAAACAGGCCCTATATGGGCTTGTCCACAGGTTCCATAATGGCCCCATGTCCACATGGATGGTTTTACCCATGGGGGCCCCAGATGGGTCCATGTCATTGGTTCGACATCCCATTAGTCCGACTGTCCGTGGTGTTGAACGTCTCGCGGCGGGCGTATGGTGCACCGCGACTGGCTTGAGGCGGAGCAGGCTCACAGCTTATGAGTTTGTCACTTTCTTTTTCATTTAACCCACACCATGATCTTTTCCTAACCCTAACCCTAACCAAGTGGTTTTTGTGCCTAAACCTAACCAGACCTTAACCACAGGGCATCATGATGATTTCGGAACGGACTTCGGAACAATGAGTTTAATATGGTCGGAACAATGGGCTGTCAAACCAATGGGCAGTTCCCGCCCCAGATAATGTGTCCACTTTGGGCCTATACCCGCTAGGTACCCAGGTAGCCCCAGCATAACCCATGCATGGCCCACTTGGGTAAAACCCTTACTGTGAACAATTGCCTTGGGGCCATCATGGAACACATGGACAATTTTTCAGCTCATTTACTACCCGCGTGGGCCTCACATGCAAATGTTGGTTGGGCACTTAGCTAGCGATTAGCTAAAGTTAGCTATGAAGTATCATAAAAGATAGACAGTTAAGGTTAATGGGTAATGGAAGGGCTTACATGTCCTTACTTATAAAGTGAATCACATCTTAATGAGTTGTTGAATGGATTATTGGTGTAGCATTGTAGCAGGGTTCAGATAGCCGTGGGTTTGGTGGTTTTGTCTTTCAGCCCCGGAGGCTGCTGCTTGATTGGAAATGAAGTTCAAATCGAGGATATAGCTCACCAGTCCCAATTCAAGCGTTGGCAGACTCACATCTTGACAATTCATGGGAAGGACAAACATTGTTTTTATAAGCTAAGATTGAGTTATGACTCTCTGTAGCTTTAATCATCTGTTAGCCCACTGCTAGCAAAAGTGAATTATCCCACAATTCTATTCGTTTAAAGCGCAAACATCCACCACGTACACATAATACCTTACTTACGTCATACGTAACTCAGCATTTTACCTTATGGTAAACAAAGGAGTTTTTGTTGATGGATTTAGTTGTGAGTGAGGTCATCCACATTGTTAATCCATATCCGACATGTTTCCTCCTCGTTTTTTTGGCTTCCAGAAAAATACCACTCTCAACTTTGAGGATATTTGCTGTCAGATTTGAAGGCGCCATATGCATATCGTTCAGCATTTTCCCTGAAAGCCTGATAGGCCTCCTGTGCCTTGCAGTTGCAAACGTCAAATTGCATTGGTCATTCTAGGAAGGGTCTTGTTGAAGTGTCAGTTATACTTGATTGTTTGGTAGTCACAGCATCAGGTAGTCAGCACATCGGCCTATATACTGGGATCTTCCCTGAACATAAGAAACTGAAAAGGGGAAGTCAGACGTGTGTTGTGTCTCCTTCATGTATTTCAGCAGTTCCTCTTTATGAAGTGAATGAAACATTTAACAGTCATCCCATTGATACTATGGCACAAGATGCATTGTAATGCCTTCTCCTAACTTTTCATCATTACTTATGGCATATGACCCCCAATTGCAAGCTCAACTGATGATGCTCTATCAATTATTCAATATCGCTTAAATAATATATGGAATAGATAATGAAATAAGAGATGAATAAACCACAAAGGCAGGATGACGATACAGGATGACATCTGCCAAACTGGCTGGTAATGACTATGACCTGTGATTTCATGCTTACAGCTCAGTCAGTGGAACATAAAACCAGAGCTAACAGGCAGCGACGTGTTATTGTCTTTTCGCGTTGTCCGAACCAACTGAGCTGAATTACAGGTGTGACAGCAACCATAAATGTGCCGTATAAGCAATAACCACACTGTGATGGTGAATAATTGCAAACAGAGGCAAAATGCTTAGTTGCTCTAAAGAGTGTTTAAACTTTTAAATCAAGTTTTAACTTTAAACCAAAAAGTAACTTTTTTATATATTCACATATTCTCATCCAATAATGCTGACAACTTAGGCACTCATTATTATTCCACAAATACATTGCATCTCTCCTCTCCATGCTGAAATTATCTCGACAGTAAATTTTAAAAATCCCTTTTGGTAATTGTTTTCTGCCTGGCTGGATCTGCAAACTAAATTTGCAGTCCTGTTGAATTCCGAATGTATCAGTGACTATTTTTGTTGCTAGTGAAGATGCATGGTTTCCATTTGCTCCAGCTTTAGGTTCCCCATTTCTCCTCTCATTAAGTCCCGTCCCCATACGGAATAACTTAAAAGCCATTCAGTTTTTATTCCCATCTATCTATTCTGTCAACTGCTTATCCATTTCAGGATCATGGGGAGCTGAGTACTCATCTATGTATGGACATTTATGCTCATCTAAACTCACCTCTAAATCTCATTTGATTACAATCTTGTCACCCAGGGCAATGCAATTAAATGAGTTAAAGTGACATGTGAACAGTGCATGCATGCTATGCTGTACAGAAGCAACTGTCATATTCTCATCTGAAGGTGACCACAGAGCTATTCCACAGAAAAGGTAGAGGACATTTTTCATATATATATATATATATATATATACTATTCCTTATCACTGAAAGCCAGAAATGGAGAGAGAAGACCTTATTCTCAGGTAAAGATCGATATCAACAGGTTTGCCCAGTAGGAATTATGTGGCCAGCTGCTTTTTCGAGGCTCTCTGTATTCCTACGGTGGAGATGCCCCGAAGCCATCAGTGAACCCTGAGTCCACATCTGACAGTAAAGCTTTCAGAGATAGCTGAGATGGTAGTCATGATGAAGAGTAGGAGGGAGAGAGGGCATCTGTGAGGGGTTGGCACCAAATGTATTTCCTTCTACAGGGATTGGAAACAACCCACACACTCCTCATGCTCACAGGACTACGAGCCAGAAACTTGAGGTCACATCTCGCTCAAAATAGCAGGAGAGTGTGGTGTATTTTCAACTGTGTGTGTGGAAAATAAAGCTGAGTCACTGTGTGTGTGTGTAACTTCAAGTAAAATATAGCTGGCTGTAATAAAACTTTAAAATTACATATTAAAGTGTGTTTAAAGTGCGAAAATAAATATATCTTTGGTTTCACATGAGTTCTGTCCACATAGGGGCACTAAGCCTTCAAGCAGCGTATGAAAGCACAATATAAGTGTGTGTGTGTGAGTATGAGCCCCCCCTTGAGTGACATCAGAAATAAAATAGTGAACATTTCTTCACCTATCAGTGATATTTAACTGTGCTGGAGCACCATCATGGTTACAGTGTATACATAGTGACAATGTTGCCAGTTCAATTCCAGTTTGGGAACTTTGTTACCCCTTAAGCCTGTTTCTGTCTCTTCACCGTTAAACTGTCCAATAAAGATGAGAGTAGCAAAATAATCCTTTGAAAAAAAGTAGTTTTCTTTTGGTTTAGCAACAGTATTTGCTTCAATATTTGTTTTCTTGAAGTAAAATTAAACTGAATGGTGACTGTTCTGCTGTGCAAAGCAATCACTGCTCTCTCGCAAATATACTTTAAGGTGCACTGTACTAATTAAGTAGGGACAGTTTTTGTTGGATGGCTAACGTGCATTGCTCCGTATGTGTCTGCTTCAACTCTGTTTTTTACATATGCACAAATAGCTTGAATAATTACTTCATTTCATATGTATTTACTTATATAACTCGCTTAAAGCGACTTGTATCATGAATTTTACTCAGATTTCAGATGGATGATTTACATTCAATTTAAAAAATAATCTAATCTGAGACTAAAATTTATAACTAACTAGACAGGCACTCACAAAATGCAGACCTCCTTGGGCGCTTCTGAACCATGGAAGCGGCTGATTGTGAGTTAAACCCCTTTACCACTGTTGGCTCAGTCAGCACTATCGCACTGATATCTGCCAGTATTTTGGCTCAGCCACCTCCATGTTTGCTTGTGACCTCTGAGGCAAAAGCTGTGTATTTCTGCCTCCTGATTCTGATCCACTACAAAAGTTGATGCGTTCGTCCTTGGCCCATGCTACACCTTTCCACCAGGTTTCATGAATATCTGGCATCTGTAAAATACAAATGCACAAACAGCCCTAAAAACACGACCTCCTTGGCAGAGGTAAAAACAACCTGGTCTCATTCTGAAGTTGTTGAATAGTGGCACCTGGGCATTGCGTTCCTGCATCAGACACTGGCTGGTTGCCCTGCGGCGTCAGGGGGAAATGCAGCCAGACATCATAAGTTTAGGGGGCAAAAAGTCAGAGGAGCAGGGTGGCTGATGGATCCAGCAGCCACTGAGGCCGGTGTTCGCCTCCCGAATGAATATGGAGCCAAACCCTGTTACTTTTTTCCAAACCCAACCACATGTGTGTGTTGGCTAAACGTAACCACGTGCATTTGCATTTTTGGAAAAAAATCTCAATTCACAGTGTTGTACTGACATAGTGTGTTTATTATAAGAGACTGCATGCAAACTGTGCATTTCCTGTGAAAACAGAAGTGTATTTTGCAAACACAATGCATGTAACAATCTGTAGCTGACATGGCGTTCCACAACGTCAGCAACACCCAGGGTATCTTGCACATCTAATGTGGATGCGGAAACGTCGATTTGTGACAAGGTTGGACTGAGACTGTTGGTAAAAATGTGGATTTTCATAATAAATATAAGAAAATAAACCTGTAGGAAATATGCCACTTTTTATCAGCTGTCTGCTATGAACCATTTTTATTTTCCTCTATATCACTCTGATGATTTTACAAAAGTCAAAAGTTTCCTGCAGCTAATGGTCGTCATTAGAAGATTGTATTTTCAGTGAGTGCACTGAGCTGCACCTACATGTGTGTGCACACACTGGTTTATGGCAGAAGGAATATAACACAAGAACATGTTCAGCCAGAGCACAATAGAATGTGATTGACACATTTACCACCTAAAGCACTGAGGCAGTTAGAAAGTCTCCACTTTTACTCAAATCCCTCTCCCTCCAATCCCCTTTACTGTCTTTGGGCAGGACATTGAACAAAAAAAAAAACCTGCTCTCAAATGTTATATGTTGCTATTTTCATCATGATCATTTTACCAGGATGCTGCTGCAGCTGTTGAGAGGAAGATCAATATAGGGGTGAGTGATGAGCTGGAAGATATTACAGAGGAAGAGAAGGGGAGGACAGGGACAGGAATGGAAGCAGAAGGTCAACCAAAACAGAGTAAGACAAAGTGACTGTGAGGAGCAGGAGGAATACACCCGAGTGTGAGTGGATGCTTTTAAAAAAAAAAAAAAAAAAAATGACCTCAAACATTTTAGATGTCGTCTTCATTGGATCAATACTGAAAATACATTTCTAAATTAATAGTGAAGAGAAAAATAAAGGTCAAGTCACATTCATTTATAAAGCACATTTCATATGACAGGCACAGACTGCCTGGATTATTTGTTATTTACACTATATGCTACAAAGTCCAACCACCAATAGCAACACAGCTCGTTTTTGTGTGTGGGGGTCTTAGAGACACACTAAAGTACCGCAGTTTTGTTGCATTGACATAAATTTGCTAGTTTCATAAAGTTTAGGACCACATGAAGGAGCCTTTTTTTTGCAAAGCTTTGGCACTTTAAAATTGTCTAGTTGTGAATGTTTGATGTAAACTGGCCCTGAAGGTACACGCACAAAGTAACAGCAACTGAAAGCAGGTGGAAAAATTAAAGTGACACAGTGTGTGTGTGCGTGTGGGAGTTGATAGAGCTTCAGGAGCGCAGTGGAGAGATTCCAAAGTTGCTTAGAAAAAGCTGAGGCAGGATTTTTACCCATCAAAGCCAGCAGACATATGCTGAAGATCAAGTGTAACTCTGCCAGGAGGAAGAAACACATATAAATAAAACAACCAAATAGATGCTCATCATTTAGTTAGCTATGCTAATTAGCACTATGCATTTAGGGTTTTCTTTCTCTTTTTCAGTTCAGCCACCAGAGATCCAGATAAGACTGTGTTCACCCAAGGCAAACGAACATGACTGACAGATGTTGCATTTCAACCCCTGGGTACATCTAGAGTGGAACGTGTACAACAATACTGTATACTGCCTGCACAAAGAAAATGCCAAGCAAGGTCTCAGAGGATTTGCACTCATAGAAAACCGTCAACCCACATGTGCTAAGAAATAACGGTTAAAAAAAGAGGTGAAAATGGTTTGTCACACTCTAGCAAAGCAGAAAACTGCTGTTCTACCACCTATTAAACATTAAAGGTCCAATGTGTAGGATTTAAAGGCATATGTTGGCAGAATCGGTACACATTTTCTTTATAATTCACCTAAAATGCCTATCCAAGGCAGACCCAAAGTAAACTGAAAGCTGCTCTTTTTCCTTTTTTAATACATGTACATGTGTGGTCTCATTTGAAAGGCAACAGTGAAGCTTCAGAATCACTGTGAAGCCCAGTTCAGACCAAAGATTCATGACGAGACAAGTTGAAACAGGCAACTACCTGCAATGCACCATACTGCTGGTTCACACCAATGCAACTAGATGAGACAGTGTATCACCTCTATGCAACAACTCTCTGTACTTCTGCTCTTCAGAATTCAAATAAACATAAGCAGTTTGTGCTCTAGAGAAAGGATCAGCACTCAGTGAATAACCTCCTAAGCCCTATGATAAGCTATTATGGCAAGGCTTAACTATACAGACCAGTGAGCAGTGATAACTAACACATCTTTGGGATCATCAGGTGGGAACCTCCTTTTACCAGTGTTTCGTCTAGTTGGTCCCACGACACCTCCAGGAGGCTAGACAGTGATCTCTGACATCCCAGAGACACTCCCCTAATGCCAGGTCTCACTGCTCCCCGCACCAACCCAACAACCTCCTTTACCTTACTTACACATGGCTTTCTCAGCCCAAACAGCACTGCCACCTTCAACAAACCCAGGCTCTGTACATGCGAGCTCCAGGTAGAAGCAGTGCCGATACTACCTATCCTTTCACATTCACTATACTCTATCTCACATGCTACATAGCATAACTCCAATATAAGCTAAAGTTAAAGGAGATAGAGAAGATAAACTCACAGGATCAGCAAACACACTCACCTTGCAGCATGGTCTCAAACAAAAGGGATTCAAATAGGCCACTCCCACACTTAAATAACCTTCCTCTTCCTGGATTTCCTCCTGAGAGGACTGATTGGTGGATCTCTCCACCTGATCTCAAGGAGTTATGTACCCTGCTTAGTAGTTCCCCCTGGTGGCCCCCAAATGACATTATTCCTCCTCATCCAAATCCACTGACTAGCTCTGGCTGCTTCATCTTCCTCAAACTCTGTCCCCGCACTCTGAGTTCCCCCAGGAGCGAGACAGCTGATCTTGCTATGAATATAGCAATATATCAGACTTATTTTGTGGCTGAATATAATTTGTAGCTTCTTAAAATATGAATGATGATAGTGATAGTGAGATAGTGGCTACAGCTGCATTTGTAGTAGTGACGATGTGACGAAAACAGAAACGAAATGAGCATCAGATGGACTGTATTCAGAATAAATACACCACAATAATATAAGTAACCTGCACCAATCAATCAGTCAATGAGAACTGAGACTTGGCAGGGATGGAACACCGGCCACAGCAAGCAAACACACTGTCTGCGGCCATTTTGACTTGACCAGCAAACTTAACTACAAGCTGACTGGCTACTGGAAACAGTAATATTTATTTTATTGACATGTTAGATTTGTTTCCAGAGATATTATAGAGTTTATATCGTGACTTTGTTGTTGTAAACATGACTGTTGCTGCTGTAGTATGTATAAAACTGTCCTGTGTATTTTCCTGACTTGACCTAAAAGAAAATGTAAGGAGGTGAGGTGTGTGTGTGTGTGTGTGTGTGTGTGTGTGTGTGTGTGTGTGTGTGTGTGTGGAATACTGGTAGAGACATAGAATGTGATATTGGTCTTGTTAATGCCACTTGTTACGCTTCCGTTGACCACCTTCGTTGTCCCACACACTTGGCACATTAGACAACTTCACTGCTAGATCCCACTAAATCCCACACACTGAATGTTACAGCCATATGTACTGTAGTGTGTATATATAGACATGAGTCATTAGGTTTGATGGAGAATAACAATGTGATGTTTTGCCACTGGGTGTAGAATACCTTTAAATGTCAACAAATTAGCATTAACAAACCTGAACCAAGAACACAAATTAACTTCCAGCAAGCAGAGGCTACAAAAGCATTTTATCCTCAAACTTGTAAGCTCACCTGCAGCACTTTGTTACAGTCAGTACTTGTGTGTGTGTGTACGCACAATAAAGGATAGTCCCACACACACTCTTACACACAAATACACACACACACGCTCCCTACAAGAACTGTTTGTTTACCGTTTGTTTCCCCTCATGCAGCCACTTAGCATTGAGTCCACAGAATAATGGTTGATCATGCAGCAGCACTTAGTCCGCTGAAAATAATCTTAACTGATTTCCACATTTTTGAAGTGTTGGTTTTCACATCCACCTTCACTGTAGAGTGGGGATAACTGTAGTAATCACAGCAGCAGACAGACACATAATATTGAATTGTAAGGTGCCACTTAAGTGCAGAACTCTTAAGGGACTTTGGTGCATGGGTTCAATAAACCTGTGCAATGTAAGAGTGTTTTTATTTTTGGCAGAGTAAGTCACTGACAGTGGGCCACAGTGTTAATGGAGAGCTCAGTTTAAGTCTTATCTTATTATTATTATTGGTATAATTAATGTAAAATGTTAAATTTAAAATAAAGAAAAGCAGATAAACATTTTTAAGTAAGATTAATGTTTTTTCTCTGAAAATTTAGATGCTTCTCTGTGTTTAAAAAAAGACTAAATATTTTGAACTTTGAGCACAGCAGCAGTGATGTGTAAAATCCAATTAAGCTTTGTGTTTGGTGCCACAAGGTTCAGCGTCACTGTTCTACCCACAGGAAACCACCGGCTCAAGCCAGCGCCGAGCAATTCTGCCAATTCAGCCAGTGAAGCAATGCAACAATGACAATTAAGAGTGTTCAGCCACGCTAGCAGCTTGAGCTTGTGCTACGTTATCACTTAACCCATAATTACAACAATCCGTTCACGCTCTCCTCCGCCTCCAGCCTCTGACCTGTAATTCAGAGCTGGAGAGATCAGGAATTTCTGACATCAGTGATATTTCCCACTTGGTGAAAAGAACTCCAGACATGTCTACAAACAGTTGACAGAATGTCTGCAAATGCACCACCTCTGGCTGTTACATCAAAATAAAACCCAATAATACAGTCTTTTCACAGCAGACTTTTTTGGGCTTGTCAAGGCAGGACAAGCACAGGTGTAAATAATAACAGTAGCGATGGCTCCATTACATTAAGTGATCCAGTAAGCCATGTCAGTGAGTGAGCATGCACAGTATCAGAGTCGTAGATCTGGCCTACCTAAATGGAATGGGGCTTTCATTAATGTTATTAAATCCACCTGTGCTTTGCCTGCTGTGACAAGTCAAAACGCCTGCTCTGACAAAGCTCTACACCGCTAATATAACTGATTTGGCTAATTGTTTAAGTGTCATGTGGTGTGGAGCAGGCGGACCCAAAGGCAGGAGACTGCAGGCAACAGGAATATGAAAAGTTTGGATAAAACAATCCAAGAAAGACTGGACTGAAAACCAGTGCTTAAATGCAAACTAGTCTGATGAGGGGATGCAGGTGGAGAAAAGGGTGGAGAAGCTCAGGTGAGGGAAGTAAGGTGATTAGGCAGAAGAACAGGCAGGAAGCTGATTGGCTGGGAAAAACTCAGGAGCAGGGAAGGGCTAACGAGGCTGATGTGGGGCAGGTGTGTAGATGGGCAAGTGAGGGAAAGGCAGCACAAGAATTTAGGAGGGGAAGAAAACACAATGCTCTTAATGACAAACCGACCGAAATGAGTCTATTAAGGGTGCTCATCCAATATAGCGTCTTTATCAGTGGACGTCCGCATGAGGTATCAACACACAAAGACATTTTTCGCAGTGTTATTAAATAGTTTGAAACCAGTGGCGGCTGCTGGTCTTTCAAACAGGGGAAACTCACTTTAAGTTTACATCATAAAATTTCTCATATTGTAGCGAGGCAGTAACTTATAAAAGGAACATTTATTTGAAGCCATTTTTCAACCACATAAGCTGCATGGCTTATGGAAATAAGGAACTCTGGACGGCATTCTGTCAGAAGACTCCATTCGCAAATATCTGCATGGGACTGAGCTTGAAATGCGACAATGCCGGTGTGTATTTCCAAAGCGCTGTCAATCACAAAGGGGTTCAGCCTTTTAGACAATTCCTCCAATCATCATGCATACACCGAGCGTCCTCTCCCGCCTACCGCTCCATTAGGTCCCAGGGAAGCTGAGCCTCCCTGGAAGTGACTATTTTGTCGCATTTATCCAATGAGCGTCTCACTTTGCTGCATGAAAAAAATGATGTCTCATAGGAATGATTGGAGGCTCCGCGTCCACCGTGCTGACATGAGAATGTATGACAGGGAGGTCGCGTTTGAAAACTGGTGATAAACAGCTGACGTTTGAACATCAGCCTCCCTTGTTGTCTCAGAGCAATCGCCCCTGGTTGAAACGCCACCAGCATCTACAGCAATATAAAGAGCAAGACAGTCACTGCAGGACGAGTGTGTAGCATGCTATCGTAGTGACATTACATGATGTTAGTAACAATATACCTGCATACACCTACCAATTAACCTAGCCTGCATGTGTTTTGGACTGTGGGAGGAAGCTGGACTAGCCGCAGAAAACCCGGAGAACATGCAAACAGAAGGACTCCCCTACCCCGGGGTACGAATTTTCCAGCCCAGGTTTGAACCAGGAACCCTCTTACTGTGAGGCGACAATGCTTATCACTGCACCATCACTGCTTACCATCTTTATTTGCGTTGATGAGAATGCATTGTTTTGTAGGCGTTTATTGTAAGTTGGTCAAATAACACAACTGACTTGCATTAGTAACATAAACAGTGACTGAATTTTAATGCAGTTTTTTTGTGTTTCGGCAATCGCTGGTTTAAATGCAAAGCAATTATTTCTGCCAATATGTACTTGCTGTAGAACGTACATGAAACCAGTTTTATGTAGAGATGTGTACAAAGTAAATAAGAGTTGATTTTGCCTGAATGGAACAGATGTTTGTACATCTTTTCCTCTGCAGCGACAATAGCCGAGGGATTGTCTGATGTTATCAATATAGTTCAGCAATGTTGCCATAGCAGCAAGTGGAAATACAAGGCCAGACAATGGCAAGAGGTAAGCTATGGGAAGAAAATAGAATTTGCAAGGTAATCAACCCTGAGTGAGCACTCGGTATATTCAGTAGAAAAAGAAAATTATTAAATCAGAACGAAAATGTTGTACAAGCAACATGTGAAACAGCCCAGGGCAGATGCATACAGTCAGTACTGCGTAGGGGAGGAGAAACACAGCGCACATGCTCATCGTGTAATCTGTTTTCCCCAACTTGTGCATTGACACTCAGGCACCAGGTAGTAAGTGATGTACAAACATTCTTTTATTTCACCATCCAACAGTTTTATGGGGCATGCATTCAAACACGTCCTCCTTTTATCACTGACCACACTAAACACACATGGATTATGCGCATAAAGAGATGCCTGCTGATCTCTTTTCAGCATTACAGAGTTTGAAATACCTCCTTTCAGTCAGTGCAAGGCTCCAATGAGGCATGAAAGACGGGACAGCAGCACTGAAAAACCCTGACATTGAACCAAGCGGAAAAGGAAACATGAGGGAACGATGGGCTGCAGATTGTGGACGGGTGCTCCCTACACATGTAAATGATATAGTTTGAGCGGCCACCCCTGCACATCCTCGTATTCATGCTGCTGCCGCTGAGCTGAATGGATCCCCCGCAGGAAGGAGGGGTTGAGGACAGAAAGCGGGGTAGGCATGGAGGGGGAGGGCTGGACGCTTTACAGAAGGAGGTTGTTGGGTGAAAGGGGACATAGCTCTGGGCAAGGATTGGGTAAAAAGCCGTCTGCGTCTTGGGTTTATGTTCCTCTACAATCCCTTGCTCCTCTTAACCCCCCCTCGACCTCATTCCTTTTCACCCCGCTTCCAGCTTTTCAATAAAAGGGGTTTCAGGGAGGGTGGGGTGTCACATATTTGTGTGAAACAGAGGGGAACACAGAACTGGTGGCAGCTATCAAGACACCTGATCAGTCTTCTCAACCCTGGTTGCAGCTGATACAAATCGCTTCTGATTGCATCCCTGTTGGCTCTGCCCATCCTCTATTTAGACTCTTATTCATCCCAGCCCACAGATAACCGACAGCCAGTCCAGTCAAGGGTGGAAATCAGCCCTCTTGGATCAGGACTGTGCCTTTTGTGTTTTTGATTTTCAAAAGAGTCGGCCATGTGGTGTTTGTGTGTTTGTGTGTGTGTGTGTGTGTGTGTGTGTGTGTGTGTGTGTGTGTGTGTGTGTGTGTGTGTGTGTGTGTGTGTTGCTGTTTGTGTGACAAGTAAAAAAGAAAAGTTCAAAAAAAGCAATCCTTGATTGACTCAGTGCTCTGATTTATGCCTTTATTCATGCACACGAAGCTTGATGCTGCAGTTAAAGCTGACAGTAAAGTTGACAGGCTTACAATGACAGAATGACTAATACAAGTTAGATTATTTTAGCCTGAGAACGGGGGAAGGATTTGAGAGAGAGGTTTTCTAAGTTTAGAAATGCCTTTTTGAAGAATGCTGCAAGATTACTAGATTAAAAAAATAAAAGATGATAATATATTTCACTCGAGTTAGCCACTTCCCTGATTTCAGGCCTCATCCCACTTTGTTCACCTCTTAGCATCCTCTTTTTGTGTAAGGCAAAACAAAGGGGGTACTCTGGTTACAAACTAGATTCAAAAGATGTCTGCACTTGTGTCCTTTGCATATTTAGTTTCATGGAAGCCAGCATCACATGGTGAGAATCCTACACAAAACAGAATAACCAGTGCATTTCCAACCCTTTATCAGACCCGCATATTAAATGTTATGTGGACAAGTTGTCTCATTGTGTTAACGTCCATGAACTTGTGAAGGAATGTCTCGTGGCATATCTGGGTCAGGTAGTGGCCAGCACAAAACATTCTTAACAAGCAGTAGCAGGAGTGGATTTCAGTTGGAGGAGGGAAAAAAAAACACATCGAGCAGCAAGAATTGTATGATTACCTGTAAACCCAATAAGGTCAGGTCTCAGCATTTCTTATGCATTGCACAAGGACAGGAGCTTCTAACGTCAGTTAAAAGTTATAAATGAAAGGGTAGAGGCAGGACAGCCATCCCCCTCTGAATTTAAATTAATGGTCTTTAAGTGACAGACTCGAGACTGTCACTTAAAAAATTAGATTGAACACTTTAAAGCCATTTTCTGCTCTTTCATCCATCCAAGGAGACATGTGACAAGGACACTATCAATTAGCAGATCCATTGCAGCTGCGGAAAAAATAAAGGGGTTTGTAAATAACTTTAATGTGTATACAAAATGATTTTGTAATCACTTAAGATGCATTATGTCCTCAGAAAAGGACTTTATAGACAACCACCAAGTAGGACTCATTCCTCATTAATGTTTCCTCTCAAAAAATCCATTTATTTAACTGACATTTACATGCATAAAATATTTAATTTTTTGCCCTTATTCCAAAAAGATTCCTACTAAGCTGCTTACACAGTTAATAAATATGAATCTTTTACTAATATTCTGATTAACACGGCCTCGCATGTCTTTTATCACATCAAAATATGGAAAAGTTAAATAGCTGGAGATGCTTGTGCCATTTTGCTTCTTTGATTAAAAATAGTGTTTTTTAAAAGTGTCCCACCAGTGACTGACCTGTTTGACCATGCAGACGCAGCCTTCCTCTGTCATTCCTATTCCGATATTTGTACATATCCAAAAGCTGTTAATATCTAAGTGTTTCGCAGTGTTTAAAAGATGGTGTGTTTCTTCTACCGACAAGAATTGCAGGCTCTTCTTTTGGGCATGCATCTATACTCCACAGCCTTGCAAGCTGTTGGCTAGTTGGGCTGCATATGACACATCTGTGACAACACAAAGAGCTGACAGCAAACAGACAAGAGGCTGTGTGTCACAATCTGAGGTAAAAACATCAGTTGAGACACATATTCCAAATGCACTGTATACATGTCCAAAGAATGCTCCTGAAACCCAAATTAGTATACCGACATATCAGTGGCAGCTGCTGGTCTTTCAAATAGGGGAAGCTCACTTTAAGTTTACATCATAATATTTGTCATATTGTAGCGAGGCAGTAACTCATGCCATAGAACCACAGCAAAATACACCTCAAAGATTTTCATTAAACACCTGAACTGTGCTGTACAAACAGTGAAAATGAGCTATATGGCTTATGGAAATAAGGAACTCTGGACGGCACTCTGTCAGAAGACTCCACTCGCAAATATCCGCATGGGACTGAGCTTGAAATGCGACGATGCTGGTGTGTATTTCCAAAGCGCTGTCAGTCACAAAGGGGTTCAGCCTTTTAGACAATTCCTCCAATCAATGGATCTGACATTGGAGGAATCAATTCCTCCAATGTCAGAGTGCCGCACCATCTAGCTTTGTTCTTAAGCCCTTATTTGCTTGAATGACCAGTCAACATAGAGAAATGCAGCATTACTTCACAGACTAGTTGGAGAAAAAAAAACCCATTTGAACCAAAATTGCACAAAAGATCTTGTATCACTGCCATCCAAGCTTTCATGCACTCAATTTCATGTTCCAGATGAGATGTTTTGCTTGTTTCTGATTTCATTTGCAGAGTCGAGCCAGTGCCAGATCAAAAAAAAAAAAAAGACGCTGATTTAAAGCATCTCTCATAATACACGATAATGCACATCCGCCACTCGCAAACAGGCTTTCAGAGACCCAGATTTCAGTCCACTGCATTAGGCAGGTCAATAAGAACAGAGCCCTTTAATTTCTCTTATCTCCATAATTACACATAATCTCCTAGTCTGTCAGTATATACGATAAAAATAACAGGGTTTGATGGGTATCCTGCAGGGACAGAATGATTTAACTGGGAGGCTTTTCATTCAATTTTAGTTCTTTTAGATAAGGCACGGTTCTCTAATCTAGCATTTAGGATGTCTGTCACACGTAAATGAATCATCCCACAAGCACATTACATGCCAATCAGAGGAGCAGAGCGATTCATAGAGGTACAGTGGTTCCATGACAGACTGAATTTTAAGACTTTAAAAGGATTTCAGAAAAGTTCCACATATGTTAATGTGCTGTATGAGGATTGTGAACTTTCCAGGACACAACAACACAAGTGTGATTTCATACCTAGAGTTGTCTTGCTTTGGTCTGAATCAGGGACTGATTTTGCTGCATAAGTTGTATAATTGCCTAGAGCTGGTTCATGTTCTCACGGCAGCATTTATAAGAAGACCAGATCAAATGCCTTGTGTGAGAAAGCTGCTCTTGATTGGTCAGAATTTCCATGTGGGAAAAATCCAGGAAGTAAAGCAAAAGATGAAGAAGAGTACACTTGCAAGATAAATGTGACACTTTCTAATGTCACAGTGGAGGGACAACTACGCAGGTTGATTTTAGCGCTGCTCATCGTGGACTATATTGCTGTCATTGTTCATTTTAGTCAAACCATACAGTTTGAAAACGAGGCGCGGCTCCAACTAGAAAACAATGTTTTGATGCATTGGATGTGCTGAATGTGCATATTAAGGCAGTACAGGAGGAGGTGCACATTAATAATCCTCCAGGACTGTAACATGCTCATGTTTAACCCAAACAATGTGTCATGTGACTGCAGTTGGTTCACATCCAGGTTGGAACACGTTATCACCACAAACCAACCGCACCAGAGTTCGGCTGTAACTGCACTGAGACCACCTCTTCAAGAAGGTCTCGGTCTGGTTGTTTTGGTGCACACCTGAGGGAGATTGCTGTGTTCACACCTGTCCCCTGCAACCTCTGTCGTCTCATTTAGTCACTTGATACCAACCGGAAATAAAAGCTTCAAAATGCACAAGTAGAGTATTTACTGACATATATTATGCTGTAGAACAAAACGTGAAAGTCTCTTAGGCTTGTGTGATCCACAGACCTCAGGCATCTGACCAAAAACGGGTTCAAAAAAACCCATTAACTTCAAGATGAGGGAACCTGTAGTGCAAAATTGTCAACTCATCTCTGGGGTTTGGGACTCATTCGTGCAGCGCTCTATTGAGCCTATGTGATTTTTGCTGGACAGCAGCCACTGTCACCAGGATAATGGGGATATATCAAAACATAATGTGTAAAAATAGCACAAGTAAAGATGAGTCATGATAACAGACACAGTCATATCAGTTACACAGCCTTTTCTCCCAAATCTGCCACTGGTCAAGATTGTAGCAGCAAAACATTGCAAGGCAAGGCAATTTTATTTATATAGCACCATTCATACACAAGGCAATTCAATGTGCTTTACAAGAGAAATACATTAAAAACAATAGATCATTAAAAACAAAAGCTAAAAGCAAGACGGCTTCTTCTCCGGAGCCTTTGTGCTCCACTGTCTCTCAGAATAACTCATATCACAGCGGTGCCTGGACAACGTGACGTGTGTGGTTGTGCTGCTGCCGTGGTCCTGCCAGATGCCTCCTGCTGCTGCTGCCATCATTAGTCATTAGTCATACTTCTACTGTTATTGTACACATATGACTATTGTCACACATGTATACTGCCAGATATTAATACATACTTTCAACATATTGTACCACAGTAGCCAGAACTATAACTATAATATTATTACTTTCTGTAATGTTGCTGTAAGCTACTGTCATTACCTGCATCTCTCTCTGTCTCTCTCTGTCTCTCTGTCTCTCTCTCTGTCTCATTGTGTCATGCGGATTACTGTTAATTTATTATGTTGATCTGTTCTGTACGACATCTATTGCATGTCTGTCCGTCCTGGAAGAAGGATCCCTCCTCAGTTGCTCTTCCTGAGGTTTCTACCGTTTTTTTCCCCCCCGTTAAAGGGTTTTTTTTTTGGGAGTTTTTCCTTATCCGCTGCGAGGGTCATAAGGACAGAGGGATGTCGTATGCTGTAAAGCCCTGTGAGGCAAATTGTGATTTGTGATATTGGGCTTTATAAATAAAATTGATTGATTGATTGAAATAGTTAAGAACAGTGCAGAAAATGCATTTAAAAAGCAAACATAAAGCAAAAGCAACAGCAGACAAATATAAAAACAATAGCTACAGATTATCCTAACAATAAGTTACATATCTAGTTCACTGGTAAGCTGCAGTAAATAGTAATATTTTAAGCCCTGATTTAAATGAGTTGACAGTTTCAGCTGACCTCAGATATTCTGGAAGTTTGTTCCACAGGCGGGGAGCATAGAAACTAAAGGCTGCTTCACCTTGTTTGGTTTTGATCCTGGGAACACTGAGTAAACCTGTTCCAGATGATCTGAGGAGTCTGGATGCTTCATAACGTATATCAGAGATGTATTTAGGCCCGAGACCATTTAGTGCTTTATAGACAAGTAACAAGATTTTAAAGTCTGTCCTTTGACACACAGGAAGCCAGTGCAGTGACTTAAGCACTGGTGTAATGTGCTCCATTCTCTTGGTGTTGGTGAGGACTCTGGCAGCAGCGTTCTGGACGAGCTGCAGTTGTCTGATTGATTTTTTACTCAGGCCTGTGAAGACACCATTACAATAGTCCAGCCTGCTGAAAATGAAAGCATGAACAAGTTTTTCTGTATCTTGTTTAGACAGAAATTCTTTTATTCTTGCTATGTTTTTAAGGTGGTAGTAGGCTGATTTAGTAATTGTCTTAATGTGACTACTGAAATTTAGGTCTGAGTCCAGAACTACACCAAGATTTCTGGCTTGATTTGTAGGTTTTAGTGTCATGGCGTCAAGGTGAGCACTGATTATTGATCTTTGTTCTTTGGGGCCAAAAACAACTATCTCAGTTTTGTCTGTGTTTAGTTGTAGAAAATTCTGGCACATCCATGTATTGATTTCGTCAATGCACTTATTTAGCAGATGTAGGGGACTGTAGTCATCTGGTGACACTGGGTGACACTTGGGTGATGTGGAGCAAAGGGTCAGGTGAAGGGGGAGAGATGCAGGCTGTCTGTCTCTGTGCCGCGTACTTGTCCTTGGCTCTTATTTGTCCATTCTTGTTTTGGTATGGCATTCCAAGAGCATGACGTAGGTTGGCCCCGAGTAGTCTGCATCCAGTGATGTTCGGATGAATCCCATCATGCTGAAAGCGATCCTTACAGTTCCAAAAGATGTTAAAATTGTTAATAAACTTTATCCCATGAGTGAAGCATGCCGATGTCAGCCATGTATTCAGGGCAAGGGGTCTGGTAGTGTATTACAGTGAGCAAAGGAACCTTTCATTGCCTATTGCTCCATATGCAATATGTAGTGAGGCAAACATTTCCCAAAATTTCCAGTTATTCACAAGTTTGTGCCGTCATAATGGGCATGGAGTTTCTTCAATTTGGTGATGATGAACTGATTAGATTTTGGTGTTCATAGGTAAAAGGTCAAGATCACTGTGACCTCATCTGTTTCATTCTTGTGAACTCTATCTCAAGAAATTTTGTGGGAATGTATTCAGATTTGGCACAAACATCCACTTGGACTCAGCAATTAACTGATTATGTTCTGGTGGTCAAAGGTCAGGGTCACTGTGATCTTGTGTCCATTTCGTTCTTGTGAACACAATATCTCAAAAAGGCCTTGAGGGGATTTCCCCAAATTTGGCATAAATCCACCATTTGGACCAAAGAATAAACTGTTTAGAATTTGGTGGTCAAAGGTCAAGGTCACTGTGACCTCACAACTCAAGAACTCATACACCAATTATGACAAAATTTCACACAAATGTCTTTCGGAATAATGAAGTGATGAGATTTTTAATCCACTTCAATGAGTGGGTTTACATGGACAGTTTAATTCCCTTTTCATTCGGAATGAAAGTTCATTCCTATTAAAAGTGATCTTGTAAACACCTAATTCGGAATGAAAATGGCCAATGCGATTGAAAATTCATTCTGATGTAAGGGGCTGGAATATTCCGTTTCTAATTCTGAATGAAAGAATTTCTCACACTTGTATACACTCATTCCTCTTTAAGTTAATTCCGTTCTTTCTGTGCATGCTCATTTCCTTGCCCTTCTGGTGCGATGACGTATATAGCGCACGGGTGACTCGTTGCACTCACCTGTTTCCATTCGCCAGAGGTCTTCTATCTCCCTTCTTTGACCTTCTACCTCCCTTCTCCTCCTCAACAGACGAAGCATTAGCAGAACAAGGTTGTTGTCGTACTGCTGCTTCAAGAATATAAGCAAAACAAGCCTGGAGAAGGCACTAAGAACGGCGTCGTCAAGCATCTTGTTATCTGGAGCGAGGACTGCAGTGTTTTCTTCCGGTAAAAGTAAACACGTAACATCCGCCCCGCCCCCTATCCAATCAGAAACCTTCCCTGCCCCAAACCTTGCGCAGACCCGAATAAATGCGATTAAAAGGAACTGATCTCCCGTGTAAACCCTCATTCGGAATGAATATTTCCCATGTAAACTACCTGGAAAACCTTTAACTCCAAATGATTTCATTCAGATTTATTTCATTCCGAATGAGAAGCCATCATGTAACTGCACCCACTGTTACATTATAATGTTCTGCACAAACACTTTTCTGGCCATTATTCAACGCCATAACAGATGGAACATTTGGTCAGATTCCGAATAGGTGGCACGAATTTTGAGTGCCCACCTTGAAACTGTGCTTTATTTGTGCTGAATTCAGGACAGACATGGATGTAATCTGTAACTGGTCCACAGAAGCATACAACCACAAGGTGGTAATTCTAGTTTTAATAGCTCACACCAGTACTTCATCAGGTCATCGCTCAGTTTACTGTGTGCACCAACTGCTATCAGCTAGCCATCCAGCCAACAGCTGTAGTGCACCAGCCAGCCAACTATCCAATGTTCAGCACACCAAATGATTAAGGGCACAGGATAAGGATAAAGATGTGCCAGACTCATCTGAAGCTCCTGTTAATCTGCTGTTGGCAGTGCAGTTTGTATTGCATTAGCATTATTACAGTGTGTGTCAGCTGGTTACAGGAAATGAAGGTTTCCGCATGTGGTGGTACAGGACGGAGTGGGGCTAATGAAGACTTAGCTATAGTAATTCCAACTTTAGGAGGGGTTTAAATGCCTGGCAGTGTGGGACTACAGAGGATATCTAAATGGGGTAACAGAGATGTCATGAAAATATGCAGGATTTCAACTTTTATAATGGCTTTCTGAGCAAATAGGATGCTGCTTTCGATACAGTTGTGACACAGAAATGTGCTTTGGTCACCTTGAGTTGGACAGCAGGTTTGATTATCTACTCAACCTATATTAATATACATCCCTGGTCTCTACAGTGATGTCCCATTGACTCTTCTTTACCTGGATCCACTCTCTACTGTCTCTAAGTCTAAAATAAACTTAATTTTAGGTGCTGAATTTTACTGTTAAGTATGGAGGCGTGGGTGGATCTCTCACAGCCAGATGTCCTGCTGATTCTACCAGATGTTTCTGGAGCCTAATGCAGCGAATCACTGAGGCCACACTAATCCCAATATTTGTTTTCACACAAATGACTGCAACATCCTCCATGTTCTATGGAGATGCTAAATAGCAAGAGGTATAGTTGTACAAACAAATATTCCAGTGACAGCGCTAATTAGTACCACTTTGTTTGTTTGTTTTCTCTCTCTCAAACTATTGCCATAAAATCAAGTCTTATTCCTAAGATATATTGGTTTTACTTGTTTGTAGGTACTGAATTTGCAACATGTCCTTATCCCAACTCATCAAATACCAACACTTGGTCAGTGGACCTACACGTCCAAAAGTGCTAGATGCCATCTTGCATCACTTTTGAATGTTCAGGAACAGCGTGTTAGGGACATGCATTGCTTCTTTTCAAACTACACTTCCGCTTTCACAGGTAATATACACTTTGTGCTCATTACATGCATACAGTCAGTTTCAAATAATCTTACAATATAGGTAGAACACTTCATTTTTAGATGTTGGTGAAGATTCTCAGTCATCCAGGTCATGGTAAGTGCCAACTGGAGTTGCTTCAGTTTCCTGAAGACATTTTACCTCTCATCCAAGAGGCTCTTTCAGTTCTACCTGACTGGTGGGGAGTCGCAGGCTTTAACCCCTGTGTGGGTGTGAAATCTTTCAGAGTCATTAAGGTCACAGCTAAGTCATTGACTCCCCACCAGTCAGGTAGAGCTGAAAAAGCTTCTTGGATGAGCTCAAACAAATGCAGTTGCCTACGACAGAGCACTTAGAACTTAATTTTTAGGTCTATTTCCCTAAATTTAAGCAACAAATTCTTTGGTTTTGTTAAAAAAAACAAAAACATTAGATTTGGCTTAAGATAATAACAGTTGTTACTAACATAATGTAACATCACATGACATGCATCAGAGGTAAAGGTGCATATCATACTGTCTGTGAGTCCCCACAACCTGACTGTGTGAACAGATTTGTGTCCCCACATCAAACACACATCACATAAATCTTTTCTCTTTTCTTTTTTTTTTTTATCGAGAGCAATTCATTTATTTGACCATTTTGACAAAAATGAATATGATCATCAAATTCTATTATAATGCAAAGGTGAGTAATAGCACACAAAAGTGCACCATCATCACTTATTCAACATATAAATCATTGATTGCACTACCACAGCTGAAAAATTAGCTGAACCTCATTGTTCAATTTTTAATTAGACTTGATCTGGCTTCAAAGCACTTTACAAACACAATTGTCCTAAAGGAAACAATTGTACCTCTTCATACAATTATAATTTGTTCCCTACTACGCTTTAAATGATCATCTGAAATAGGTAAAAACTGACTTTTATATATGCCCCAGTGACAAACTGGCTTAAGATTTTTTATTGCAGTTGAATATGGTTTATGTGTGTGCCTCTGGGTGTACAACCACTGTGCGTATGTTTCAAATGTCATGTTGTTATTTTGCCAAGGCTATGAAGTCATTTATCAAAGGACCCCATACATATGGATGCACAGAGACAGAATATATGGTGTCTATTTGATTAAGGAGACCTCTGACAAAGGAGCCAGTACAGCAGAATGACAGCTGAAGCTCTGTGGGTTTACACTGCATAAAGCTCCTCCTGAGGGACCAACGTCTAGTTGGAATTTCAAGCAGTCTGGAGTGCATACAGCAGTGCCATTGCTGCTGGAGAACTGACGAGATGGGAGCTTTTTCAGGTCACTTACATATTCAGTGTAGGGGATGCAGATTGGGCAGTTCTTGTTTGTGGTGAATATCAAACAGTAGCCCAAAACTTATTCACTTCAACTGAACAGAATAAAAAAAGCACAACCTCTGAAAACTGGCAAGGTGCTATGCTGAGTATGAAAATCTACCATGCCTAAGTATAGTTTTTTGGGAAATGAATGTAATTGCAAAGTAGGCACTTAGAGCTGTCGTTCCAATTGATTCACACCAAAAAACCTTCCTTTTACTTACACACGCAGCAATTAGAACACTTTCTCCTGGTTTCCAAAACATGCGGTAATTGCATCATCCAAATCACAAAACAGCCATGTAATTTGGTGCAAGTGTAATTGGAAATTACAAACATTGAAAAAAAATAATGTTAATTAACTTGGCTATATTGGATTGAATGAACGGAATGAGACTGGAAGTAACAAACACAATCCATCAGTCAAGCAGCCATTACTCTGCAGAGGCCATTCCTATCTAAGGTCCTAATGAGAAACCTTCTATAAATGAATTGTGATCCATGCTCTTTGGAATCGAATACATGTCATTACCTCATCATTTAACCAGGTATGACTGACATGTTGGTTTCTTAATGTTTAGCACTGTTGACAGATATGCACATGCTCTGGGTGCATGTTGAATGCAGGTACAGCGAGGTCAGAGCACCTGAAAAGACGCTGAGGGCGCAGATGAGCATGTCAGGCGCACAGACAGAGAACTGAGCAGTCAGAGGAAAGAAATGCTGTGCTTACACAGTAGAGTTGCGCACAGGAATTGAGTGTACCCTGCTAACAGAGAGCTGGGTTGAGTGCACTCGAAGCCCGCAGGCCCTCGCTTGACTTGCTTTAGTTCTGTCTCAAAACTTGAGGAGAGAAGATGAGAATGACTGAATGGCTTTTAAACAAATCAATACTCTGCTTTCTGCTACAAGATCATCGATCGGCTTGTTTGATAAAATTCGAGAGGAACTAGCAGCATCACCTCTCCGACACCTCACAAAGCTGAGGTGACGTCTGGCTGCGGCTCAGGATCTTAATGCTGCTTCTCCACTGAGTAGTTAATTCAGTGAGGTAGTTTTAACATGCTTTGGATGATTTTGGCAAATACTAATAAGAACACGTACGCATCATCGGAGGTCCTAACGCCATCAGAGACAGCCTCCATAACTTAGGGTGCCTTCGGACCTAGTTGTCTTGTTTTGGTCCGAATCAGGGACTCCAGATCAAATGCCTTGTATCAGAATTTCCATGTGGGAAAAATCCAGGAAGTAAAACAAACGTTGAAGAAGAGTACACTTGCAAGATAAATGTGACACTTTCTAATGTCACAATGGAGGGACAACTACGCAGGTTGATTTTAGCGCTGCTCATCGTGGACTATATTGCTGTCATTGTTCATTTTAGTCAAACCATACAGTTTGAAAACGAGGCGCAGCTCCAGCTAGAAAACAATGTTTTGATGCATTGGATGTGCTGAATGTGCATATTAAGGCAGTACAGGAGGAGGTGCACATTAATAATCCTCCAGGACTGTAACATGCTCATGTTGAACCCAAACAATGTGTCATGTGACTGCAGTTGGTTTCACCACAAATGAACCACCCCAGAGTTCCAGACCAAGACCACCTTTCAAGAAGGTCTTGATGCGCTTATTTTAGTGCGCATCCGATTGCGATTGCTGTGTTCACACCTGCCCAAAGAACTGAACTTAGGGGGCAAACGAACTTGAGTTTGACTAAACCAAACCAAACAGAATCTGCTGGAGCCTCTCTCCCAGTTTGGGGGTCACAGACCTCGGTGCTCCGATTACCACTGGCACCACTTCTGCCTTTACTCCTCTCATCTTTTCTTGCTCTTCTTTCAGCCCTTGGTATTTTTCAAGATTTTCGTGTCCCTTCTTCCTGATGTTGCTCATGATTGCTACATGATGAGGACAAGATGTCCAGTCGGTCTGCCATTACCAGTTTTTTAGTCTGGATCTGGAAGTCCCACAGGATATTAGCTCGTTCATTCTTAACCACCTTAGAAGGTGTTTTCCATTCTTAACGTGGGACTATATACTGCATATATATAAATATATATTCATTTTTTAAGCTAACATTTAGTTAGGATTCTCTGATGCTTGTGTTATCTTTAGGAGGTCTATGGGGAGATGGGTCGGCCTCAAGTGGCCATTAGAAGAACTGCAGTTTCTGGCACTTCCATGTTAGTTTCAATTTTCAGGCTTGGAGGTGGCTGCTTGGCTCTGCACTTCGCTCCTACAGCGATTACCATTGTTATTAGAGTGACATCACCCCTCAACCTCCTTGTTAACACCTTTAATTCTGTCTGCACTTTTGCCGTTGTTTATGGATTTAGCACTGTTAACTGCTAGCCATGTTGAGAGCAGTGATAAGACAGTTCATACTCAGAGTTTGGCAAACACACACTTTAACACTTGACTTGAAATCACATATAACCATTGCTTTGCTCAGAAGATATTTACAAGATATGTTTGTAGTCTGAGAGATTTACAGTGTAACTGATTCAACTGTGATAAGCTGCAGTTTACTGTAACAGGAGGGACAACATGAGAGAGATAACTGATGGCACTGGACTTTTGGATTCATCTTCCCCTGCAATAGCCAAGAATGCTAATTTCCATAGATTATGTACAGCTCAATTAACAGCTCTGCTCCCTGGTGAGTGGCTGTCAGAGAAAACCATTATGGTTTCTGCCCGGTGAAAACCTTCTATGTCCAAAATATGAACTTGTGTAATGTAAATGTAAACAGTGATCAACTGTAAACAGCCTACTATTTATCTTGACTGCCATATGTGTTTTTTAAAGCGGAGCTGTTCATCCAGTTGAAGAATATATGAAAAAATATGTATGTTAAAACACTTATTTACATGATGTGTGTTTAGAAATACCTGTCTTTACATTTAAATCTTTTTCAATGCATTCGCAGGTAAATATATACCAACTAGAGCAACAGTAAATACGGCAAACAACGTTACATTCAATACAACATGGTTGTCAGATGTTAGACCAGTCGCAGCAACACACATTGAGATGCTCTGTGTTCCACCTCTTCCTATTTTGCAAATATGAACAAGACAATCCCTTGAAATCTTTGTATGCACAGAGTTCCAAGTTGTGAATGAAAAATGGCAGACACAAAAACTCACCATGTGCACACTGGCATAAGGGTGATGGAGAGGAGAACAAAGCCAGCACCCCCCCACACACACATTATTTAGCTGGCGTGTTATGAATCTATTACAAATCCTTTCATAGCGTGCTCAAGAAGAATAGCCTTACGTGATAATGCACTGAAAGGCTATCGCGTTGCAGCAGATGCCCAGCTTCAGTGTGGGAGTGCGTCCCTTGACAAGGCTTCCGCAAGCTGGGTTCATTGACATCAACGTTCCCGGGACAGCCATGGAATCAGAGCTGTATAGCTGCTTCTTCGCTGGCCTCCCTGTGGCTCCGCTATAAGCACATCCACGGGCCTTTGATCTGCAAGGTTAGCACAATACCAAGGAGCTTCACAGAGCATCCAGGAAAGGGCAAATAAATGTGACTGTAAACATGCGCAGGCTGAGAGAGGTGCTGGAACAGCCTCTGATAATGCATGTACGTATGTTAGCCAGGGAACAGTCTGTGACACAATCAGAGGAAACAAGTAGCAGCTGCCATTAGTGGAAAGTAACTCAATACATGTGTTCAAGTATTGTACTTTTGAGTTTTCATATTTTATGTTACTTTATACACCTACTCCACTACGTTTCAGAGTAAAATGATTAAGCGATAAGCCGAGAGAGGCCATGGTTTACAGTTGTAAATGTCCAATCGGATGATTTGAGAGGCGGGCCTTCTGTGGATGTCGCGACAACAAGATAACTTGGTAAACAATGGAGGAGACACTGGGGGTGCTCAGTCACTCGGCAGGAACAATGGACTCCCTGTAATTAGTATTCATTTTTGTTATGCTAGGCCCTGACGATACACATAAGGTTGTCAAACTGCCCCCAAGTCATCCTAAAATATGCCTGGAAACAGCCATCATCGAGGTGAAGCTCCTGGACCAACTGGTGGTACTCCCCGTCATCCACCCTCTTTTTTAGGGTCTCATGTACCCACACAGATCTCTGTTTCCCTGTGCCCAACAAACTATTTACTGACAGCCGCTCACCCTCAACCAGAGCTACAGCAAGAAACCTCTGCCTCAACATTTTAGATACTGGATACTAATCACTGTGAACTAAAAATAAATGAATAAATAAATACAGTAGATTGATTATACAGGAAGGTTAGGATAAGGAGGTGATGGGGGCCTTATTTTTTCCCCATGTCACGTAATCACAGTCTTGTCATGCACATGGATTGTACATGAATTACTGGCACATGATTACATAGTATGTATGTGTAAGGCAGCTGCCTGTTTAAGCCAGTAGGAGGTGCTGTTGCGCTGTCTATTTCGCAGCAAATGTCGCAGTTCACACTGTTTGTCCCTGGCAGGACACCGTAGCCTTTAGATTCGCTCTGTCTAGGCAGAGATATTGGATGAAGCGAGATACCCAACTCAGCTCACTTCCTGATTCAGTGACGTCAGCGCCACGCCCCCGTAGGAGACTTGAGGCAGCTCTGAATGTATTGTCGTCAATGAGGAAAATGAACGTGATCACAATTTATGGTCAATTTTTTAGCCCTGTAGTCACTAAAGTAAATATTGGGTTCATTTTCCACAAGCCACACATCTTACCAACATTCTGACGCTAAAGATGCATTTTTCATCCGCACAGATCAAGAGAAAGTTAACTTTATTTGAGCCCTGTCCATCTCAGAAAACAAGTTCTCGCAAGATCTCGTGATCTTGATAAACAGGCAGTTAGCTTACAAACAGTTATTTACCGCTAGTAATAAATAAAAAATGCCCAAGCTTTGTGCAACAATAGGCTGCAATAATAGTAAGAATGTATTTTCATTCCACCTGCTTCTCGATTCGCATACACAGACATCCACAGTGCCTCTGTTCAACACGGTGGTGGGGATGGGGGGGGGGGGGTTGAGGGAGAACAGGCTCTGATTGGAGGGAGAGCTAACCACGCCCACTTAGGAGACAGGAAGAGTAACCGTTTTTTTAACATTGGATAAGCCTACAGTTGGGTATCTCCCTTCATCCAGTATCTCTGGTCTAGGATACATGACTTCAACGCAACATCACTTACTGCCTTCACAACGGCCATGCCCCGTTTTGGGTGAAAGTTTTGAACTCGACCCGGGAGAGACGCTAGTCGCGGCTAGGAGTTCATAATGCCGAAAAATTGCTGCACGCGTTCTTAATAACGAGTGTATCTGCACAGGTCCCAATCAGTAATATAATAGAGACAACATTCTAAAAGGAGCCATTCAGTATAAAAAGTACTGTTTTTTTTTTTAACTTTTTCTGCTACCTTTTGTTGCTCTGTTGTGAAAACATGTATCTACCAAGTGCTTTTATCAGATAATTTAATGTGTTGTTATTTGTTTTTTGTTGTTGTTTCTCTTTATTTTTATTTTTTTACCTCTAGAAACAAGAAATAAATATTTTCTACTTCTCAAATATGACTTTTATTCCACTGCCACACCACTGTTTGGCTGCTTCATAATACAGTTTAAAAACACCTGCTGCTTCTTTTTGTTGGCCTTGCACAGTTTCATTTCATATCTAAAACAGCTAGTTGAAATAGTCAGTAGGGCTCAAGAGTGAAGTAATAATCTCTAAACCATTCACTATTTTATTGATTGACCCAGCTTGCTGTGGCCAGGCTCACTCAGTCCTTCTATAATCTTGCTGTGAAAACTGAGATTGCTAAAAATTCAGGTTGGCTTTGCACGGCTATTTGACATCTGTGCGAAATGGAATTGGTGACGTGTGAGCTATGACAGCTCGTCAGCATGCACAGCCTTCAGCATCGCAGGCTAAATCTCAGTATCTCTGGCACCCTGCCACTTCAGAGCTTTTTAACTACCTCACTGACCTCTGCCAGCGAAATGGGGAACCAATTCCCCTTGGTCCTCCATCATGATAGGCTGTCTGCCGGATTCACAAGTTCCTCAAAACGGTCCAGTTCCCCTGACTCTCAAAGCACGACTACATCCTTTACATCTCTTTTTAGTGGAAGATTTTAGTCTGGAAAACATCCACTTTAGAATCGATTGTGCGAAAAAGAGAAAGTCGGATGTAAAAGGATCTATATGCAACTATGAGGGGGGGGAAAACATGCTTAGATCCATGCAGCTGCTAGTTTTGTTTTGTTTATTTGGATATATTTCACAATTATTATGTAAAAAATCAAGTATGACCTAGTTAAAGAATAGCATGTTTTTCTTTTTATTTCATGGCCAATTTAACGTTCTGTGGCCCTTCTGGTTATTGAAATCCTCATAAACTCTTACTTGCTAAGTCAGTATGACAGGGATGTTGACATTTGAGAGATGCAGGTCAATCACATTAGAAGTTTATTAATTACAACTAATGACCTCATTAATGGTTGACAAATAATTTACTATTTTTCATAGTTGAAAGAATAAGAATGCCTTTTGGCTTGCAAGATTGCGAAACATTTCTCTGGCTATTGAATATTTAATAGTTAAGTCACTGATTTCAGGTACATCGTTTAAAATAAGCACACATCCACCGTCCGACACCGTTAGACAGTGAGGACGGAAACAGAGGGCTTGACAGGGATGGAGCACCTGCTGCAGCAAGACTTCCAGCGGACTTCACCACAAGCTGATTGGCTATGGAAACAGGTGAAGTGCTTTACGTTCTAAAACCAGCCACCAGTGATTTGACCAGCGGAGTTGCAGGTGACACCATCAGCCGGCTTGAGTCGAGCTCAGACCGGCCAATTCACAACAATTCTGCAACTTTTCTCTGCAATGCTCTAAAGCAGTTTCGTCTCATCGCAAATTATTAATCCGAACTGGGTTTTAGTGGCATCTAGCGGTTACGACTGCAGATTGCAACCAACTGAAAGTCTCCTAGTTAGATATCCTAAAGTGTTCATTGTTCATTGGACCAGGTGATTAAAACTGGTAAAATAATTAAGCAGTTTCACATTACAAATTAGTGTTTCTCTTATGATGTTCGGCTTGTCAGAGCCAGACTAGCCCAGCATCTCATAATGTGTACTAAGTTTTTTCCCTTTAAAAAGGGAAGATCCACACATTCAATCTGGAACGTCCCTTCCTCTCCAAAACAAACTATGGACGCCAACGCAAAATTGATTTCCAGCTTCTTTTATTAACTTTTAAAGCTCAACATGGTTTTGCCCCCAGTTATAAAGCTGAACTTCTGACTGTCTGTGCTCCAAGTCGTGACCTAAGATCCTCAAGCCTACCCTCACTAGTCGTCCCTAGATCGAAGTTGGTAACTAAAGGTAACTGGGCTTTTGCCATCAAGGCCCGAGGCTCTGGAATTCCCTGCCAGAGGACATTAGGCTGGTTAACACACTACCTGTTTTTAAATCATTGCTTAAGACTTATTTTTAGGAAGCTTTCCCTTTTAATACCTGATTTGTACTTCCTGATGTGTAACTTTTATGTTTTATTTCCTTTTGTTCTATTCTTGCCTCTGTACACACTATTTTTCTGAGCTCCTATCATTTAAAAAAAAAAAATGCACTTTGTGAATCACTTTGAAACCTTGTTTAGATAAGTGCAATACAAATAAAACAATGATTATTATTTGTTATCATATAAGCGTGAATGGTCCAATCCAGACCCAGTGTTTGGTTTTTCCTTTCTTGGCTATGGTGCACCATGGATCCATAGGACCAGCTCCCTATGTTGATATAAAGGGCTCATTCTAAGGTGACGTAAAAACAACAGTTCTTATTTTCAGGTGATTATACACTAAAGAAAACATACCTACTTATTATATTATAACTCATTTCTGTCAATATATCCTTCTTTATCTTACACACTGAACCTTTAAGTCATAGATAATAAGGGTCACAGATTTTTCACTTTATAATAAGCCGACAGCAAAAGTTACTAACTTCTCTGTGATAATGAATGTTATTAATAAGTGTTCTCCACAACAATCCTTCAAATCTTTAACTGTAAATATTAATAACTTGTTGATAAATGGATTTTGGATCCAGATGCTCTTCAGCACTCATCCAGAAGGTCAGGGGCCAAATGCTCCACTGGAGTGCTCTATGATCTAATGAACTAAAGGGCAAAGCAAATAGGTTGCTGATGGAGGATAAACACTCACAAGAGAGACTTTTCACAACTTGGCAAACCAACCTTTGTCTTTATTATTGGCTTATAACTTATCTAAAAAACATGAATAAAACCATAAACTGGCCGTTAATGAAAACATTTGCAGCTCATAAGTCATTTATAAAGGGTGCATTATTAGAAAGTGGTAACAGTGTGTATTATTTATGAGCGTATTACACATGGGTGGCGTTGTTAATCCCCTATATGACTGTAGCCTCATCTAAACACCTTATAATGAGTCACAAACACAGTTGCAGAGCTGATTCTTTCATGTGTGGTAGCCTGTTATTAAAATGTGAGGCCACTTGTTCGTGCATCTCTCTCCTCCTCCTCACTCACTGTCAAAAGCTGTTTTATTCTTTATTTTCAGCCCTTCTTCCCTCAGACAGCGTGCACTTTTCACACTCATTGCATGTTCATTATCACCCCACCCACACTTCACCCGTATCAATACCTAGGTAAGCTACAGATGCCCCAGAGGACAGGTTTTGTAGAAACACAGCGTTGGTGCCGGAGATTTTCTTTTACTGGCACCGGGGTTGTTTGACGTTTCAGTGAGGGTGCTCTGGAACTGAGGGGTTCCCATAAATTTGGTGGTCATCACTGTTTAATTTCTATTGTAACAACCCAGACACACGTACACATGCATGCACAAACAGTACCTGCTCTTTGACAGTTACAGTGTCATTCTGTGTTAAACACAAGGTGAGACATTCAGCTCAAGGGATAAGGATGTAAGGTTCACATGCAGCCTATGTAAACACAACTCTGAATATGAAATTTTACACAATTATGCCACAGACTGGGCTTGTACACAGGCTTTTGATGAAAAAAATGGAGAGATATGGTATCAGAGGAATAGCCTATACATGGCTACAAAGCTATCTGGAAGACAGATTCCAATATGTACATCTGAACAATGAAAATTCTAATTTATTAAAAGTTACATATGGTGTTCCACAAGGATCTGTGCTGGGTCCCATATTGTTTATTTTGTATATAAATGATATTTGTGATGCGTCAAATCTGTTAAAATTTGTGTTGTTTGCCGATGATACCAGTATATATTGCTCTGGTAAACATTTGGAACAGCTTTTGAGTGCAGTGGAAAAAGAGTTGAAAGTTCTTAAAAGATGGTTTGATATTAACAAATTATCACTGAATTTAAGTAAAACTAAATATATAATCTTTGGTACCCAACAAGTAAATTGTGAAGTTAAACTCAAAATGAATGATGTCGAAATTGAACGAGTGTGTGAAAATAAATTCTTGGGCGTGATAATTGATGATAAACTCAATTGGAAAACACATATAAATAATATTAAATCTAAATTGTCCAAAATCATTGCAATTCTATACAAGACGAAAGAACTTTTAAATCAGAAATCCACTTACATGCTATATTGTTCACTCATTGTCCCATACATCACGTACTGTGTGGAGATATGGGGAAACACTTACATAACAAACATTGATCCAATAATTAAATTACAAAAGAGAGCCATAAGAATTGTAAATCGCTCAAAATATTGCGAACCAACAAATCCACTCTTCATTAAATTAAATACGTTAAAATTTGAAGATCTTGTCGAATTAAGAACTTCTCTTATAATGTTCAAAGCCCACAACAATCTACTTCCTTACTGCACTCAGAAAATGTTTTCACCCAGAGTAAGTCGGTATGAACTTAGAGGAAATTGTGTTCAAAAAAATTAAAGTAAGGACAAACTTCAGAAGTAGATGTATTTCTGTTAAAGGGGTAAACTTGTGGAATAGTCTCTGTGATGAGTTAAAAATGTGTAGTTCTATCTGTAAATTCAAAAAAATGTTTAAACTTAGGGCAATTGACAAATATAAATTATTGGTATGACCAAGTATATTAAGTTTCCTTGGGCAGCTTCTCCTGTAAATTTCTAAGCCTATATCACATGATTTTCGTTGAAATTGATCTTTGTAACACTTTTGTCTTTGTTGTAACACTTTTTGTTTTTGTTTTGGTGTGATGTAGTGTAAAAAGGGTAGGCATCATATAAGCTACGGCTTCAGCCTTCACCTTTTTGGTTCATTCATTTATATGTACTGCTTTACTGGAATGCACCTGGTTAATTAACAAATGAACCAAATAAACTACTACTACTACAGAAGCAGCAGGCAACAGACACAGGTTTGTGCAAACTTCCACCTCGATTCTAAGATCACAGTCTCATGCGGCCAGCAACACTTCGACTAGATACGCACTTTTCCATTCCATAGAACAAATGTTATGTGAAGGATCAACACACAGATAACTATAGAGATGCAGAATGTATACTTCAACCCCAAATGCAATGAATTTAAAGGATGAAAAACTTGTGTCTGTTGTTGTGACTGAGTGTGAAATCATCTTGTCTCGGTCCATGGCCATTGTTCCCTCAGTGTTTAAGGCCAACAGTGCCGGGTTACTAGCTCCACATGAGGATAATTTTATATCTAATATCTACAGCAATGCCAGCAATCACAAGCAGGTCCCCTTCCTCATCTCCATTCTCTGGCTTTTCTTGGTAACGGACAGTGATTACTAGTGTTGTATGTACACCTTCATGAGACCTGAAGTCAAAAACAATCCATTATGATAAACCCATTTTTCCTAATGTTACATTACCAATAAGGCTGGATAGTAAAGGATTACATGTAATTGATTATACATAATCAGATTAAAAAAATCAACCTGGTCTCACTCCGACGTTATAGTTTATTTTGAAAGAGACTGTATGTAAACAATAAAGTTTCTATGAAAATGGAAGTGTATTTTGAAAGGAGACAATGCATGTAGCAGGCAGAACTTGACATGACGTCCCAGAACTTCAACAACCAACCTTGCACGTGGTATCTGGAAGTGGAAATCCATGACTGAACGTCGATATGTGACAAGGTCGGGATGACAATGTGTTGGCTCTCCCAGGGGTAGCTACCAGGTCCCCAGGAACTGACCCAGGCTTTGAAGCAAATTATCATAGTGGCCAAACAGTGGAATTACAGTTTTTTTGAGACTGTCGCATGATGCCATTGGGCCCAGAAAGACCATAGACTTACATTGTGAAAGAGATGTCTGCAAATCAGTGGAAACAATATATCTGAGCATCACAACCCCCAGGAAAAGACTTGTTTAGCTATCAGGATTTGATCCGTTGGGTCCGATGACATTTGTGAAGTCTAGAAAAGAAGCATGATTAATTCTTTTTTTCCCCATTTAAGTTAGCGGAGCACTAAACTGCGCGCTAAGTAGCCAGCTTGGCCAGTGGAAGTCTCTAGTGTGCTTGCTCTATGGCCCCAGTGATGCAGAGGCAGCGTCAATTATCTGGGTAATTTTACACATGGCTGTTAAACATTTTTGGCGTTATGCGCCGCTGAGCAACTTGTATCCAGTATCCATCCAGTATCAACCCAGTCTCACTCCAAAGTTGTCGAAATCTGGCATTTGGGCAGTGACTTGCAGTGTCAGATACTGACAAAAAAGCCCTCTTTTAACGTCAGCATGATATGTGACCAGGTGCCTTTATAGTTTAACAGCACTTGGCGGCATCAGGGGGAAACTCAACGGGACAAGAACGAAAGTTAAGCTGGTGAAAGTCCAAGTAGGGTGTCCTGTCAGATTATAAAGCCTAACCCCCAAATTCCACCAGATGCGTGTTGGTTGCATCTGCGCTCCGGAACGGCAGCGGAGCGGATACAATTCAATTCTAGTCAATGTGTGTGCTTCCACCAACTGCAGCTGTGCTGTGCTGCGTTCCGGCTCCGTCACAGCTGCGGCGCACCGGAGCCCTCCGCAACAGATACACAGGACTTCTATTTTTGCCGGACACTGGCGCACAACGCAGCAATTCAGCACAGAGCAGATCGTGCGGGGCAGGAAGTCGTGCACAGAAACAAAATAAAACAGCCGGTTAATTTTCAAAATAAAATACACTGTTCATGGCGGATCATATTTCCCTGCACTACACCTTGAAAACATCATAATGGGCGGAGGCAGGCCTGAAGTCAACAGATCAAAGGTTTCAGACGTCATTTCACCCCGTTGACACCATGGATGAGGAGATGTTAATCATTGGAGGTGCACTCAGATGTCTTCCTACTACTCCTCTGGTTTTGTGGTTCTGTTTATAGAAACTACATCTTGTTATATCGCGCGATTATGCGTCAATCCGCGAGATCTCGTGGGTCCTCGTGACTCCTGCTGTCCGGGGGAGCTGCACCGCTCCGCACAGCAAATGCAGCCGGTGGGTGTTAACAGACGGCGGAGCACGCAGCGGATAACCAGTGCAGCTGTTCCGCAACGGACACGCATCCAGTGGAATTCCGGCGTTACCCTGTTCTTTTTTCCTCAACCCAACCATGTGTTTTAGTTGCTGAAGGAAAAACAAATGTCAATTCATAGTACATTTATTTTGAAAGAGACTGTGTGTAAACGTTAAGTTTCCGGTGAAAACATAAGTGTATTTCAAAAGAAGACAATGCATGTAGCAGGCATAACTTGACACAGTGTCCCAGAGCATCAACAACCAATGCACCCAGGGTCCCTTGCACGTAGTATGTGGACGTGGAAGGTCCATGACCAAGCGTGGATATGTGATGAGATCGGAGTGAGAATCTGTTGATCCAGTTCTCTTTATACATCCATGGTAGCTACAGCACCCCCATGCACCTCCCTGGCACTGCCTGTGGAATCACAGAGCTCGAGGCAGTAATGTTGATGTGAATTATTGTCAAAGTCAGACAATAAATGTGCATAAAATACCTCAAACCATCTTTCCAAGTGCCCAGAATCAGACAGGTAGGATAACATGTAAAAGAAGTGAACTAAAATAACCAGTTGCACCTGCAGGATGTGCTGCAGTCATCCCATTCATGAAGGAGGAGAAATCAGAAAGTAGTGGTTTCATGCAAAATAATCAAACATTTGCACACAATTCAAATTGAAAGGAGGTTGATGGAATCACTGTGAACTCGCTGCAACATCGGCTGGGTGAAAAGAGCTGGTCTGCTTGGCTGTGTGAAGGAGGAGTGTGTGATGTGGCAGGCAAGAGACTGAGGGTGATGATGATGATGGTGTGTGTGTGTGAGTAAGTGTGTGTGTCACAGAGAGAGAGAGAGAGAGAGAGAGAGAGAGAGAGAGAGAGAGAGAGAGAGAGAGAGAGAGGGAGAGGCAGGTGGAAAGGGGGAGGGGTCTGGGGTGGTCCAGACAGTCGGTCCTTGTGTACCTCACACACTCTCAGCCTCTGCGCATCATTTAAGGGGAGCCCGGCTGTCGCTTTTCTCACCGCCTGGCTGCTTCATAATAACACGACCGCTCCAACGCTGCTCCGCCACTTTTTTTTTTTTTTTTTAATTCTGTTTCACTCTCTCTGCGGCTGAAGCCGACCGTTCAACTTAAACCGACTCGCACCACCGTTATATGGAAAATACAGCTCCGCCAGGCGCATTTATTCTCTCCGTACCCGAGATGAAGCGCACGGTGGAAAACGTTTGAGGACTAAAGGAAACCAGCCGTGATTCATGGACGTACAGCGCATCATGAGAATACTACAACTACCAACAAGGTATAACGGAGTGCGAAATTGCTCCTTAATTTCACCCTGCTTCATCACATTGGATGATTTATACAGGCTTTATGTCATATAGTGATTTTTGGAACACTTGCAGCTGGGTGGGATATGTTCATTTGCGCTATGTTGTCTTATCGCAGCGTTAGTGAGGATGTCTGCATCGTGGAAAATCAGTCAGGAACCTGTTCCCGCTGCAGCATAGTGGGCTTTTCATCCCAAATGTCGATGAGAGGAAGGCATTTATGCTCTCTGTAAGCATAAGTGCGCAGAGTTGCTATATGTGGCCATGAAAGTCAGTATTTAGTGTTGTTGTTAGAGTATAAAGCAAACCAACACTGTCAGCTCCTTCACACAAACACAAGTCTGAGTCTCTATGCAGTCAGAGGGGGGATATATATTTTTATCTGCTGTCATGAAACAATTTTGGGGTTTTATTTCTCCTCTCAGGTGTTATTTTTAGAGTAGCCTGAAAGATACCCTGATGCATCATTTCTTTTTTTGGACCTCACAAGTCTCATACATGGCTTCTGAAGTGATGGTGCTGAGCCTCTATGTTACTTACACCATCAAAGCTCCCTGCATCAGGCCCCAGCACATCTTATTTAAAAGAAAATTCAGAGTGGGACAGGCTCTCTGTGTGATTATCTAATTCTTCACTTGCAGCATCATTTCCCCTTGATATGACATTGGCAGTGAAGCTTTAAAGTATAGTTTACCTTCTTTTGTGCTGCCCTTTATCCCTCTGACAAACAAGTGGAATACAGCACAATGCTCAGACTCCCCAATCAGGCCAAACAAGGTCCTTGAATTAGATGCAGACATGTTGGAGTAGACAGAGAGCACAGGGTGGATGTATGGGGTGTGCTGCAGTATAGTGGACATGCTGTGTCCCTAATAATGATTATATGGTCAATTTCGGTGCATTTTCAGCCCAGAAAGAACATTGCACACATATGACTAGAATATATTTTATGATTTGTGGGTAAAATCTATTTTAAAACATTGGCACAAACTAAAAGAAAATGTGTCTTGCCATTTTTAGATACTGTATACAGCCTGTTTTGTACTCGCACTCCACTGTGGTGTGGGCTGTTAGAGTGCTGTACATGTTTTTGGCAGGCAGTGTCAGCTGATTGGATAGACACCAAAAGTTAGATGGCTCTCCGCTTTATCTTTTTTAATTTTCAAAAATTAGGCTTGAGCACCGGAAGGAGGAACGGGACACAAATTAAATGATTAAGTCACAGGATTCTGACTCGTGGGTACAGCAATCTTTATTAAGGACTGATCTTGTTCCCTTCTTATTCACTATGTAGTAAATCTTCAACCCTGCCTTCAGTGTAAGCACCAAAGTGAATCAAAGCCCAGCCTTTTGTCCCTGGAATCATAAATAAATTATAGCCTGTATAGTCAACCAACTGATGACTCACCCTCGATTCTAAAATCAATCACAATACAAGTTGTCCCACCGTTAATTGGTATATTCAAATGAGATTTTATTGTAATGTTCTCTCTCTGCTGTGCTGTGTCAAACTGTAGTGTCAAATGTTTAATATCAATTGCCATTTTAGGGCAGTAAGTAGAGAGCTATTCACTGAACTGCTAGACCCTAAAACTAATAATGAAATCATTTCTAAGAATAAAAAGACAACACATTATTTGTTCACAGGGAGGACCTGGCATGGACCGCTGTGTCTAAATGAAGTGGTTCAGCCATGCAATGTTCCTGGAAGGCAGTGATTCTGCTGGCTTTGGCCTCCATTGCCATCCAGTACACGGCCATCCGGACACTCACCTCCAAGCCTTTCCAGCTGTGCCCGTTGCCCAGCCCCCAGAACTGCGGTCTGGGGGGCCAGGAGACAGAACCTCCCTTTGAGCGAGGAGCAGCAGGCGGTGGAGGCTGCGATGACTACCCTTACTTCTCCATCAATGCCACACGCAAAACCCACATCCTGGTCCTGGCCACCACCCGTAGCGGCTCTTCCTTTGTTGGCCAGCTGCTTAACCAGCACCAGGAGGTGTTCTACCTGTTTGAGCCTCTTTATCATGTTCAGACCACACTGATTCCACGTCTGTCACACAGCCGCAATGCTGCGGACCGGCGTGTGATGCTGGGCGCCAGTCGAGATCTCCTGCGTAGCCTGTACGGTTGCGACCTCTATTTCCTGGAGAGCTACATCAAACCGACGCCCACAAACCACACCACAGATAAACTGTTCCGCCGTGGTGCCAGCCGAGCGTTGTGCCAGCAACCTGTGTGTGATGCCTTTGGCCCTGCTGATGTGAATGTCGAAGAAGGGGACTGTGTAAAGAAATGTGCGACTCTGAACATGACCTTAGCAACGGAGGCATGCCGCGAGAAGCGACACGTGGCGATTAAAATTGTTCGTGTGCCGGAGATTGGAGATCTACGCGCTTTGGTGGAAGACCCACGGCTGAACATCAAAGTGATTCAACTCGTCAGAGACCCGCGCGGTATCCTGTCGTCACGGATTGAGACATTCAGGGATACGTATCGTCTGTGGCGTATTTGGAGAGCCACGGGGCGAAGGCCCTATAATCTAGACTTGAGTCAGCTCACGGTTGTCTGTGAAGACTTTCTCAGTTCTGTTTCGACTGGTCTCAGCCATCCCTATTGGCTAAAAGGGAAATACATGTTGGTTCGCTATGAGGATTTGGCCAGAAATCCACTTCTCAAGACAAAGGAGATCTATGACTATCTGGGGCTGCCTATGGATAAAAATGTGGAAGACTGGATACATGCAAACACTCGGGGCAGCAATGAGCCCTCAGCAAAACATAAGTTTGGTACAGTGAGGGACTCTGCAGCTAATGCAGAGAGCTGGCGTTTGAAACTGTCTTATGACATGGTAGAATACACACAGACTGTGTGTCAAAAAGTACTTCACCAGCTCGGATACAAGGCTGTGAAATCAGTAGAGGAACTGAAAAACATGTCCCTCTCACTGGTACAGGACAAAACTTTTGTACCTTTTTTGTAACAAAGATAGTTCTCTAATGACTATTTTTGATATATTTATAATTGTTGCCTTATGATTTCTTTAGTTTGTCGGTTTGGTTTCTGTAGTTTCGTTTCTTCAGATTTGCACTAAAGATTTTGAATGCACCGAGGGAACTATGGATGATTCCCCAATGTTACAGAACAGCACACTTAAAACACAAAGTAATCAAACAAGCTAGTTTACAGATGTCTCATTATTTAGTTTTTTTTCCTCCATGAATAGAACTGAGACAGGCACGGTCTTCATTAAGTTCCTGTATGCAAGCAGTTGTTTCAACAAAAGTAAAATGTTGCCCTTCATAAACATTGGATAGGAGCTGCGAGGGGTTTTGGTAAAGCAGACATGTTTTCTTTTAGACCTGTGTGGCAAAATTTGGACTGTACAAGCCCTACTGTGCAATAAATAGTGAATGTCGCGGTCAACCTTTACCACTATGGCATTTCTATCCATGTGGGAAGAGAAGAGATACTTCTGACAGATGCCACGCTTGCAATGGATAATTGCAGACAATTAATAGGCTCTCAAGTTAAAGGGACAGAATCCCAATGGCGGTCATGAGTGTTTCATCAGAGGATTTACAACCATCTGTGATAGACAAACACACACTAATGAGAGATAATGTCAAAATCTTCATTACTGTAGGTATTTAGAGAATTTTTCAAGATGATTACAGCATTAAAAAACATGGATGTCGACATCATATAGGTCCAAGTAGACACTGAAGCATTCTGATGAGGAACTGTATTTGTCAGTTTTATTTATTGCGTTATTTATTTTTTTTGTAGTCCATTCATTTGAAAGTACTCAGTGTGAAATTTACATGGCCTTTTCTGTCTTCAATTAAAAATGTTGATGCTACTGTCGTCCATTGATGGTAACACATTGAGGCACCACTTAAACAGTAAAGGACTTTGTTGTTTTTGTGCCACCTGATCAGTGCGCAAGACGTGAAAAAAAGAAAACATCCCAGAATAAAAATAGTGTATGCATTCTCTCTGAAGTACAATAACATCTCCTTTGACAGTTCATGTTGGATCTGTGTTTATCCTCCACATGAAAGATTCATAACAGAGGAAGATACGTATGACTTTGTAGAACAGGTTGCACGGCAGATTCCCATATATCCAGAATGTGTGGATAGCCTGCACTATGAAACTCAGCCACGCTCACACAGTGTACGAACATTAGATCACATGTAAAAAGAGCATTACAGTAATGACAGCCCATAATCTGGAATAAATCCTCTGATCATTAATGTAGCAGTTGGCTTGCTGCTTCTACCAGGCAATGTGAAAGGGTAGAGGGTCATGGCTAAAATACAGTACGCCACAGTCGTGTAAAGTAATGTGTCCTTTTTTCGTCCTACTACTTAAAAATAATGCTGCACACACTGGACAGTTGCCAAAGCATTAAACATGATGTTATTATTTTTTAAATTTATTTCTGAACTGTAGCAACCCCAGAATTTTTTTAATGGGGTGGCCAGATGGAGGACGTTGAAAATCTTGGTCTGGCACACCAAAACTAAAAGCCATGACTTGATTTCAAGAATTCTGTTATGCTTTTGTGGTGCATTGAAAGCTCTGTCAATTTTAGAGTTAAAGCACTGCACAGTGAAATACTATGGTTTCTTCTTCTACAATTAATCTGATGGGCTTAGAGTAATACTGGAACAGTTAAAGGGATGGTTCACATTTTTTGAAGTGGGGTTTATAGGGTACTTTTTTCAGTGTACGCAATACAGTTTGCCGCAGTTTGGAGAGGCATGCTGGAGTCGAACACCAAAGCTAAGCAATCTACTGCTATGGACGGGTCAGCAACAAAACCTAGCCTATTTTAGCGACCTTAAGAAAGTCACACCTAAAAAAATCAGTTTCAGTTTCAGTGTGCGCTATATTGAAAGTATTTCCACCACTTTACCTTTCCGGCAGACAGCCCGTTTCGACAGGGAACATGTTAACCATCTTCAGTTCCTTATCTATGCTTTCGTCAAAACCACCAAACTCCACTTACAAAAACAATAATTTAAGCTCGGTGAACACGGGAGCTGCTTGTCTACTTCTGCCTTGATAAGATAGTTATTGTGTGACTTTTGTGAATCTGAACCAGCCCTTTTAAATGCTAAAGTCACACAATTACACAGATAAATAACTGATCGATGCAGCAGAATAACAGCAGCACCTGTGATCAGCAATCTTAAATCACTGTTTTTCTCAGTGGAGTCTGGTTTTGAAGGGAGCAATATAACTGCTCTATTTTCCAGTCGAAAAAATCAAAGTTAAGTGGTGAAAATACTTTCAATATGTCGCACACTTAGACCAAGGTTGATTTTTTAAGATAGGACTTTTTAAAGGTGCTTAAAAGTAGATTGCCTAATGTCGGACTCCAGCCAGCATCTCCAACACTGACTGACATTTACTTCATGTAATATTCTGTCTATGGATAAGTACTCAATACAACCCCACTTCAAAAAATCTGAGCTATTCCTTTAAAGATTTTGAGTCCCATATTATTGTGATATGTATCTCTATAAACGTGTCAGTCGATTCACTGTTCTTCCTATAAGCTAGTTGTACTTTTCCTTATAAAGATAAATACAGGACTTTAAATGAGTACATTGATTTTAAGGTACTGCGAACAAGTCTACTCAATTTTAAAATACACCACACTGAGGCCTCCCATTATTTTCAATTATTTAGGCATGAAGGTGGGGGTGGGGGGGCAGCGGCCACACCTTGGCAGCGCCACTGTCTCTGAACAGACAGAGGCTTTTGGTTTTCTAATCCAATTCACACACCATTCCTAAACTCAAGCACAAAATTATATAGACAAAGCTGCCAGTTTTATTTGCTGTAAAATTAACCATATTATAAGCATTTGGTACTGATGGAATCTCGGACCATTATGTGGATATGGATTGAAGACCCCAACTGGCACAAACAGCAATGTTCTGGTAAATATTCCCACAGTTGGTTTATATTTGACAGAATGTTTACCATCTTATGCAGTGGTTAGTTTGTCTTCCCAGTTACTGTGCAGAACACTGTGATCATTTCACGCCCTGCGCTGTATTTCTAAATCTCTCTCTGTTACTGTAGCAGCTTAAATTGAATGTCGGTTTGCATTATGTAGCACAGGAACTGTCAAGGTTGCGTGCACAACACACAGCTGGGTCCATAAAATGCAGAGTAACCTTTCAGAGTGATATTGGTAAACACTGTGCATTCAATATGATAAGCGTGTTGCACTTAAGACTTGGCTGATATGCAGCAGACAAAGACAGGACAGATTCTCAAAGATAGCAGAGGCAGAATTAATTGCCACTTTATTAGAGAAAATGTCAGTTTCTAGGTGTAAACGAATGATCCGGGTTTTCAGATTTGCCGTCCTATCACAAGACTTTAGACGTGTTAGATAGCTTTTAGTGAAATTAATAATACTATAGATCTGATAAATGTGTAAACTAAGTAATGATCAAAGTAATGTCTGCCCTGATGCTGATAAAAAAAAAGTCTTTACCTTTTTTTTTTCTTCTTTTTTTTTTGTCAGTGTAGCTTTTTACAACCCGAACCATTGATTTCAACAAATGGCATCACTGCAGATAACTGTGCAGTCAAATAAGATGGGTCCATTGATTTCCATGCAATGACCACTTGTTTACCCATAAGATATAAACCCCGTGAATGGAGCATCACACACCCGGGCTCATCAGTATTGGTGACCGGATGTCCATTGAGATGCAGAGCACAAACCTTTGATCCTCGTCTGTGCCGGGGCTGGAGGCAAACTCTCTCTCCCTCTCTCCCTCTTCTCTCTGCCTGTGCTTTCTCCATCATCCACCTCTTTCTTTCTTACTGAGATCTCAGGGGATTGTTCCTTTGCTTCAGTGCTCACTCTCTGTTTTTCACTTTACCTCGGAATCTTCTGGATGTGCTTGGCATACTTTTAATTTTAAAACTGAAGAAAAGCTGCAAAGCTTAGTGCGTGTGCATGCATATGATTTCTTTGGGCAATTAAAGCCATAGTTTGACATATTGGGAAATATGGTTATTTGCTTTTTGTTGGAGAGTTCGATGAGAAGACTGATACCTCTCACGTGTCTGTTTGTGAAATATGGAGGTACATTAAGCAGCTGGTTAGCTTAGTTTAGTACAAAGTCTGGAAACACAGTAAAAACAAACAAAACCAAACGAGTCAACAGCAAAAAAAAAAAAGCTCTGGCAAATTTTTCACGGGCGCAACCCACTTACTCAGCTCTGCTGCTCACCCCACAAATGCATGTTCCTTACAAATGTGGCACCATTTAAAAGGGAAATAAACAGCGTTGTTACAACAAAGAAATAATCTACCATACACAAATTTCCTTACTTTTTGTGCTTTGTTTATGATATCTTACAGAATAGCACCCCAGTAAGTTTCAACTTAAATTACAGAGACTAGGTTTAGGCAAGTAAAGTAACTGTGGTTGGGTTTAGGTAAAGAAAAACGGTGACCGCATACCTTAAAATGACCCAAAGTTCACTTCAAACACCGATCTCCCTGGGAAAGTCCTGTGTTTTTTGACCTATCCATCACTCCAACCTTCCTCCTTATGAGACCGCTTCCCTCTTTATTCTTTACTCCCCACAGTGCATTGATCACATGGTCAGAGCCTTCCAAAATACATTGGGTATACACAAATTACTGGCTCATGATTAAGATTAGAATATGTAGGAATTGTGGTGCACCACTTACGTAGGACAATGTGTGAGCAGTACAAAAACTGACGCATAAAAACACCAGACTATGTCTTGGCTAGCTTCCCCATGTCCAGTCTTTGTTCTGACTCTGAGTTAATCAGCTTCATATTTACGCTACAGACATGAGAGTAGTATCTTTGAGGGATGTACCGCAATCCAAATATAATATTCGGGAAAGCATGAATACTGCAATGGCAACAGGAAACATTCTGACGATTCTGTTTCCTCAAATTGATTTATATTATTGTGGATGGCCAATGAAATGACAAGGTAGTAGTGAGACAAAAGCTTGGTGTGGCAGCTTGATTTCTTTCAGACCCCTGCAATTTATACATCAAAGTATAGGTTGGAATCTGTAGTTTTTAGCTGTATATGTAGCCTTCCTCTATCTATGGGAAAAAACACTTAAAATTTTGAAAAATAAACAAGTTCTACCTTGAATTTCAGTCAGTATTCATCTGTTTAGGATGTAAGATGCTCTATCTATCAGACATATCTTCAGTCATAGTGACTTGTGGTATAAACCCTGCCCACTCCTGGCCTCATCAGAGACACAGATAATTTCGTTGTTTGAACAAACACGATAATGACGTCTCTGTGCGCCTTTTGTATCAGTCTTGTCAGCTAACTCTCCACCAGAAAGCGAAGACACATTTGTCCCAAAACATCAGAACTTTTCTTTGATTTCTCAGAGAAATCACATGCATGTACACACACTTATCTTTCCTGTATTTTCTGTCATTTTTGTATTTACAAAACAAAAGCAACATGGTCTCAGAACGCTACCAAGCTGTTACTGTATATGACAGTCTCTGTGTTTTTAAACCTGTCCATTGTGCCAGTATATCTCTTTATGGATTCCAGAGGGCATCAGCAGCTCCAGCCTCTGACAGCTAAAACTAGATTGTGTTTTTTAGCTGTCTCATTTATATCTCATTCATTTATTGTAAAAATAATGAGAACTAACATTATTGGACAGATCATCAATAGTCCTGCATTTGAGTGATATTCCAGCCGAACATGCACACTTTTGAACTGAAGCTCTCAATTAAACTCAACTTGGCTCCTTGTTTCTAATGCTCGACTGTGACAGTTTGCTAGTAACTGTGCACTTCCTCCACACGCCTGACCCCCGTGCGCACAGTTTGCAGCCTGCTACCCATGTGTCAGTGTGTCAGAGTGTCTCTGGGCTCCTGCTGAGCCCCTCGTGTTGTTTATTGTGTCCCAGGGCTGAACATATGGTTCACAAGCCCCTGGAAGAAAGTACAGCAAATCCTTCTCTCTCTCTGTGTCTCCCTCTCCCTTTTTTTATTCTTATCCCCTCATAATATGACCTTAATAATCTGACCCTGTGTGACTGCATGACGGAGCAGAAAGATATTTGCTTCTTTGTGCCCACTGTTTATGGAGCTGAGCTGACAGAACATGTCCTGGCAGCTAAAACTACTCGTTAGTGAGCAAAAGCTGCTCAAAGAGAATATTCTTGAAGAGTGTGCAGGAATAAAATGATCGTTCTAACAAAAGGAAGTCGAAGATGAAAATCTGCTGTTAGTACTTCACAGTCTCTCCTTTGTCTTTGTTTGTGTGTGTGAGTCTGTGAGTGTTTGCGACTGTTTACTCTGCTTAGTGGGATGTACTGTAGTAATGATGTGAAACGCTCAGTGAACTGAACAAATCATGTGAATTATGGCACTTGAATATGTCAGTGTCCCTGTTGCCAAGGTGAGTGGATATGTTATGCAAGCCTTTCCGTGTCCATACCCACGTATCATCTTTGACCCCTCAGCACGTCACCTCCGTGGATGATTTGTGATGGCATTTTGACTCTGCATGTGAGCAGCCTGGATGATTCAATCAGTTGCTGCTCAGGTGACCCGCTGACGCTCTCTCCAGCACAGAGCTGTGGATGAGAGTTGAGCAGTGCAATCAAAACTATTCATGTGAAATTCACAAGATTGTTTTGTTCAACTTTCCTGCACAGGTTGTCCAAGTTGTTATTTGATTGCTGGTAAAATGGCAGTGGGGGGGGCTGGGCTTTTATGAGCAGTTTAATTGAAGCTGTCAGCAGGTCAGCGTAAGAGAGGCATAGCAACCAGGTTGTTATGTAGTTAGAGATCCAGAGCACCATGATAGGTTTAATGGAGAGAGCAGTTTTGAAAAAAAAAAAAAAATTAAAAATTGAGATATTCTCTGAAATATTCAAACTGGAGCATTTATCCTTCTGGGTAATACAGTTTTGTCAGAAGACTGAGTTTAAATCACAACTTTAAAGGAGCAGTGTCTATGATTCAGGGAGATTTAGTGACATCTAGTGGTGAGCTATTTATCTCAGTTAGAATTACTTCAGTGTTCATTGCTCAAGAGGTTTCTACCAGGAGCTGAATTACCTGCACAGGTGTCCTCCTCTTCAAAACAAAAAATGTACCAGGTGATTAAAACCGGTAAACACACTGAATAAAGCAGTTTCACATTAAAAATCAGTGTTTCTTCTGTGCTGTTTGGCACATCACAGATGAGCTGCTCAGCTAGTTCCTGCTATGTGTGCTCCCCTTTTTTCTCTGATAACCTGATGTGTGATCACCGTATTTCTGATCTAGACCTTTAGGACATTTTCACCTCGAGCCACATTAGCCACAGAGGTCTCTTCCTCCCTAAAACAAATGTACACAAGGATTTAAACCCCAATGTTTCTTTGATGTTGTGTCCTGAAGTACATGTAAAGTCAATTTAAAAACGCTATTAGATGCGAATTCCAGCTGGATGACACGATAGAAACAAAACAGACAAATTAAGCACCGTGAATGAAATTGAGTAGGGTGATATCGCATCTTACTGTGAGCTTACTCACAAGAGTTCAAAAATCTGAACTTCAGCGACCAATCCGCGCTGTGATAGCCAATCAGCATTGAGATCTTCTGGGGAGGTATGACGGCGAGGATGTACCAGCGCAAGTTCACTCATTGATTCAGTATTTTCACTTGCGTATGACGCGAGTCAACAGAAAATATTCTATCGTTCAAACTTGTGCAAGTAAGGCAACGCGAAAATTGGCATCATGTTTGGTGTGAATACACCACAACGCTGTATGGCACGTCTGAGACAGGCAGCTGGCCCACCCAACTCATTCTCATCCCAACTCGTCATATATTGTTACTTTGTTAGTGGACTTTCACAACTAAATACAACCCGCTAGGTGTTGTTGACGCTGTTGACGTTCAAGTGCCAGTTTACGCTCGTTACATGCATCGTGTCTTTTCAAAATACACTTCCTTTTTCAAAGGAAATGAACGGTTTGTGCTTCTTAGGTGCATACAGCATCATGTTTTGGCTCAATGTTCACACTGGCAGTGAACAGCAGCCCCACAGGTTAATGTCCGTGGTTTATTGGACCCATCCACCTCCACTCGTGCCCACCCTACAGGGACTTTTTAGCTTTCTATTAAGTTGTTGCCGCCAGTTACAACCTGACGCCACCTTGCAGTGTATCATACCATCAGGAAATGTGCCTATTTGCATTGGTGTCTCACGCTGAAATCACTTACAAAGCGACAGTATTAGACAAGTTGGGGATAAAATTGGACCGGCCCACTACATGCTAATGTGTGCTCACCTTTTTCCTCTGATAATCTAAGATCCAGACATTCAGTAGGTTTTTAAAAGATGCAAAATAATCCGCAGAAGTGTCTCCCAAAACAAACAGACCTGAACGCTGAATAAAGCTGTTTTGCATTAAATAAATTGTGTTTTTTCAGCAGTGCTCATTGCAGAGGGACAAATTACGGTGGCCAACGTGAAAACACGAATGGCCCAATTTACAGCCGGTGTTTGGTTTGTCTGTTCTTGGTGACTGGAAACTGGAAACATGGAGGTGCAACATGGCAATCTCCGTAGATGAGGACCCCCTCCCTATGATATAAACAGCTCATTGTAAGGTAACAAAAACATAACAATTCTTGTTTTTAGGTGATTATACAATTAAAGAAAATATACTTATTATGTTATATATATTTCTGCCAATATATCCCCATAAATCGCACACACTGGACCTCTAAGTCATGTTTAAAACTCAGTCTAGCACATGATTAGTTGGCATTAGTCACTGTGTTGTTGCTGGAAACATTTAATTTTGCACAAAGCATGCTTCTGAAATATTCCCAAGCCGGAAATGGATATGAAACATCTTTCCTTATAATATGATCATTGAATAAAATACTTTTCATATTAACCTACTTTTTCATACTTAACATTTAATAAAGTAAAGCATTAAATCTTAGAGCGGGGATGAAGTTATTTTTTTAAATGAGAAGGGAGGAAAACTGAAAATGACAGTCTGTCCCCTAAATTCTAGGAGCTACAGCTGCAACTGGCATGCATATCTGTCTCTCTCGCTCCCACACACTCACTCAGTCTCACACACACACATGCACACACACACACACGCTCACACTGAGGGGCCATTGATGGTTAATTCCCCCGTGGAAATGTGGGTATAGGTGAGCGAGATGATGTGTGTGCGAGTGTGTATGTGTGCGCGCAGTGTCGGTCGGGCCGGTCAGTGCAGCTGACGTCACTGCGGTCAGCTGTGGCTCTCTCTCGCTTTGCTGCCGTTGTTCAAATTCTCCCCTCGGCTGGCCTGAAAAGCTTAAATGAGATTAGCACACACGCACACAAGCAAACAAGTATGAGCAGTCATGAGCTAAAAATGAAGCTGGGAGAGGTCTGGGAATGGGGGAAACATGGAAATATCTCAGTTTTGACACTGTGTGAAATTTTTGATCCACAGATATAAGACTTGCAAATATGTGCTGCGGGTGCCTTGCGAATTATTCCCAGCCCGACATGACAGAGATTGAACCTGGGCGACGTGGCATGTGTATATGTTTGACCGAGGGCATAAATCCTGATCAAACTCTGGACTATCAAGCTCACATTTGTTTTCTCAGACACTGAGGCTGTAAATCAGAGCTCCATGGGAGCAGTGATGGAGCAGTGAATGAAAGCGGTGATGTTGGTCTGAAAAATATGATATCATGCAGAACCTTAGTTATGTAATCAAACAGTCTTCCATATAATCTATTTTTGATCATGCTGTATGTATTTTTTCTCAACTACATACGGGTAAAGAGAGTATTTATCATAAATCCTAGCTGAGATAAGCTCTTTTGGGGTTTATGTGCAGTCTAGCATGTATATTCCAGCCTTGTATTTGCATCAAAGCTTTTGCCAGGCATGTTGGTTTCTCTCAAAAGGGCCACATCCCCTGACATGCCTTGAAGTCTGCCTTGCAATATTTGTTCTTTTGTACTGTGTCAGTTTTGGCGAAGGAGCTGGCACAAGTAGTGTCCTCTGATGTGCATTCAGTGTCGACCAAAAATAGGGCTTCATTTGATTTTATTCAACATATCCACAACCTCTCGGGCCTTGAGGCTGTTCCAAATTACAACACTTGATATAAAAAAATCTAATTATAACATCACAGATTAGTCTATTATAAGCTTCATCAACCAGCAATGCTATAATGCAAGCGCAGACTGTATAATCATTTGTAAAATGAAAGAAGGGCTTTATTTGATGTCTTTAGGCCCATTTCTCTCTTTATCTCTTTAGGATTTTCCCTCTTGTTAAACATGAAATAAACTGTTTCTGTTAAAAGGTGTTAAAACTGGCCCATAGAGAGCACCGATCTCACTAATTTGTGTGAAAATATAAAATTTGTCACCACTGCTGTAACATTTTATCCCTGAAAAATACATGAAATCATTTATTTCTCTATTTTATTTTATTTCAACAAATATCCAACCACTTACAGAAAAAAGATTACAACTTCCAGCGTACTCCTTTAATATTAATAGTAGCTATCTTCTTCGGCGCTGTTACTAACCCAAGGTCTCTGCCAAGTGGTGTACAGTAAAAGATTAATTTTCCTGGATGGATAACAGCATTTTGTAGAGAATGGTGTTATGTTTTCTTCCCACAGCCCAGGTTTACATACTCCAGAGAGCTCCTAAACATGATTTCCTGTCCATTAATTTTAGTTCTCCTCATTAATTTGCTCTTATGGTGAAGTCTACAGCATCCTTGAGATGTCTGTTTAAGAGCAAAAGGGAAGTCAAGGAGTTCACAGTGATTATTATTACATGAAGACCTTGGTAAGATTGTCTGTTGAAACCTCTCTTTCTCACTAGACTCCTGTAAGTGACGCTGGTTGGGATATAGTGTTGAAGAAAAGCACTGGTTATACTGATACTTTTATGTCTCTTGTCTTTATTTGCCTTTATCATATTTCTTTGTCTAGTGAAGATCCAACATTAAATTAAATTTCATGAGTGTGGTTATGTCTGCCAGTTATGACAACATGTACTCACTAAAATAATTACAGTTACATTAAAGGTGATAGATATAGGATTCATACTTCCCGGTCAGTAGGTGTCGCACTCACACTCGCCTGCTCTCGCTCCACTCTTCATTTCTACAGGTTGCCTGGTTTGTAAACAACAGACACTGGAGACAGCAATGTCAAGTGAAGAGTCTTTTGTGGTATAGTAATTACAAAATAATCATAATAAATCATGAATCCTCTCTTGTAAAGCAGTTTTAGCTCTACTCGTCATTAATGCTAACGTAATTAGTCAGTTAGGATCCTTTGTCATGGTGGACACACGGATTCCCTGATTCAACAACGCCCTGTATACACACAAAAACACGAGTGTTCTTGATATTAAAACGGCAAATATATTCCTCTGTTATAATTTCCCACCATAATAATACTACTACTAATAATAACATGATAGTTCAGCTGTACTAGACATTTGATATATTCAGCAGATTTAGTTTTTTACGACAATATTTGACAACTCCAAAACGGGAACAATCCCAGTCCCAAAGACGCCGTTTCTAGAGAACTTGCTAAAATATCTGAAATTAGCCGACATTTTAACTTTTTCATAACATAGTTCATCTAGGTGCAGTGTCATTACTAGTTCTTCTTTACTACATATTTGATATATTCAGTTGATGTATCTTTTTACGATTTTATTTTACAACAAGCCGCAAAAAACTACCATTACCGTCCCAAAAATGCAGTTTCTAGAGTATTAGGTAAAATATCTAAAATTAGCCAACATTTTAACTTTTTCTTAACATATTTCATCTAGGTGCAGTGTCATTACTAGTTCGGCTTTACTAGATATTTGAAATTTATGGGCACTGCCGGGGTGCCCTTGAGCAAGGCACCGAACCCCCCAACTGCTCAGGGCGCCTGACCAAGGCAGCCCCCTCACTCTGACATCTCTCCACTTTGTGCATGTATAGGTCCTGTTTGTGCATGTGTGTGTATTTCGGACCTGTGTGTTAATGTTTCCCCTCAGGGGGATTAATAACATATATATAATTAAATTAATTAAAAATTATTCAGTAGATTTACTTTTTTACGACACTATTGACAACTCTACGACCGGAACAACTTGCTAACATATCTGAAATTAACCATCATCCTTACTTTTTCTTGACATATTTCATCTCGGTGCAGTGTCATTACTAGTTCGGCTTTACTAGATATTAGATATATTCAGCAGATATATATCTTTTTACAACCCTGCTGTGTTAGTTAGCAAACATTAGCTTACCTGTCCAGAACGAAAGTGGCAACCTCTGTGTGGCTTTTTAGCCCTTTTTCTGCCTTCAGCTGACACCAACGATCAAAAGCTGAACTGATGTTGATTCTGGTTTTGCTTCTCCGTTGGTCGGCTAGAATTTGCGACGGATAGCGCTAGGACGACACCATACCTCTGCAGCTATCACAATCTGGCAACCCTTACCATTTACATACAGTCACACTACATCGGTACAACACCACGAACTGTCATTTTTTTTCCTTCAACAATAAATGCACATGGTTGGGTTTGGGGAAAAAAAGAACAGGGTTTGGCTTTATAATCTTATGGGATGTGAACATGAGTGAAGGTCTGTGTTTGTTGGACCCATCCACCACCCCTCCCGTCCACCCTACTCAGACTTTCACCGTCTTAACTTTCGTTCTTGTCCCACAGCGTTTCACGGGTGCTGTTGAAAAACGATCACAGATAAGTTCACATGTTTTTAAACACTGGTCTCCAGGGTAGAGTCCTGTGTTTTGTGACCCATCCACTGTTCCAATCACCACTTCAATTGCCATTTGAAATTCAGGCTAGAAATCATCATCTGCTCTGATTCTCCACCAGCAGCTTAATCTGACACAAGATCGACAAAATCCATGGATAGATGTTATTTACAGTGAAGTGAAGACTTTTATTCTCTCTTCACACTCCAACTCTAATGATCATAAAACTGCCGTCACATTATCTTGTTTTCAGCTCCCACGTACCTCCAAAAGCAGCGTGCTCTGTGGCACAGTGCTGCAGACAGTTTTGTGATGATACAGAACATTTCCAGATCTGCCACCAGAGCACCATCCAACAGGAAACTGGTGCCATTGTGCAGTAGCTGCTGATCTGCCATGAGCGAATATATGCCACCTTGAATAAACAAGAGAAAGCAGATGATGTTCAAGCTCAAGAGGAAATAACACATCTGTGTAACATATGTTGCCCTGGTCATGGGAGAACTGTTGTACTGCAATGGAATGGAGGATATGGTTAAATGCTGGACATTGACTGAAACAGAAAATGTATGTATAAGCTTGTATACAGTACACTGTTCATGAGGCTGTAGTGTAAATGATTGTAAGTGTTTTGGTGAATTCTGTCACACTCTATCAAATCTCTACAAACAGTCTGTAGACATCAAGACAAGATTTTGGTGTTGGGAGCGTTCTGGTTTCAGTTTGTAGTCCAAGTAGTATTGACAAGTCATATTTGAACAGGAGCAGTCCATGTGGAGCCCAGTCTCAGGACCCATCAGCTATCGTGTGATGACATCTTTATAATAACTGTTTAAAAATATGATTTCTAATCTCTTTAAAGAGATTAGCCAAAGTGACTGGCACACAGAAGAGGAAGTCTTGGCCTGGATATCCGCTGGCTACACCGGATCTCCTGAAATATAAGCCACTGCCCCCAGAAGCTTATCGTCATCAGACTGATAGCTGATCTGTTCCAACATTGCATATTAAACAACATATCACTGCCAAAACCGTCATTAAGCTTTTAGATAGCATCTTCTTGTGTGGTCAAAGTTCCATGTGCCTTTAACATGGTCTGATCTGCAGGGTCAACACAAATCATTGTACTTCATGTCGCTAGAGACTCACTGAACCAGTTCTGGTGATGTGTGAAGAACCTTGGTTTGCAATGCTTCCTCGCCTTGATGTGAGTCCAAATATCTCCATTCCCTATTCAGCATGCATAGTAGTTGGATATCATTGACCTGCTGCTCTTTCCTTTAGTACCAGCACCATTAAGTAAAACAGTTTGGTAAATTTTTACACAGCAGATATCAAAATCTTGGGGTGCTTAATCGCCTACTTTTTATTTTTCGTTTAGTAGGTGCTGCAGCAGCCCTTAAAAAGTAGGAACTATTGCATGCAGTATGCACACAATCAAGACATGCTACTTCCTCATAACATAACACCCTGAACTTTGACCATCTTGCTTTTATATCTGTTACCATTCCACTGGTCATCATGGTTACTTAAATTCACTGTCATCTGTTTGCGGCTCAGTTGATGTGACGTATCGTCCGCTGTGCAAAGGATTGTGGGTCGAAATAGCATACTGCAAAATTGCAGCGGATGTAGTAAAACATCCTGGTATTTTTGGCACACTGCATTTGACATACTATGTATTAGGACATCCTAAATCTTTTTTCTTGCATACTATATAGTATGGTAGCATTGATATTGGAACACACATTTGTAAGTCATGTTTTTGAACATGATCATGCTCCCAGGGGGATGAATGTGGATTTTAATGACCCTTAAGGAAAATGTCCTCTGGTACCACCCTTAGGAAATAGTTTACATTTCAAGCCCTACTCGTCAGTCCTCAGTATGCTGTTGTTCTGTCCAATACTTAATACTGTCGAGGTATCCTGATACAGTTTGCATAATACCTTAAGAAAATGCACATGCAACGGTGTGTATGATACCCAATGAGTTACCACCCCACGAACATAATTAATTTAAAGTTTAGTAGGTTAGGTTTAGAAAAAGAAATGTGGTGATGTCATGCCTTAAAATGACTCTATAGCCCCTTTTACACTGCCAGATTTTCAGGGAATGTTGGGCCATTTTGCCGGCAAGCTGCAAGCGTTTAGACACACACAGCCAGATTGGCGAGTTGATCCGAGGTGCCCAATTTTCCGCCTCGTAGGGTAGTCATATTGGTGGAACCTTTTGGTTTAAAAAGACTGAGGCGGCCTTCCGCAACGGGAGGGGCTGTTGATGACTTGTGGGAGGAGCTGTTGATGACGCCGCACGTGCCAGCCACTGGCGGTGGACTAACAGGAAACAGCTGATAGCAGGAATGAGCAGCTAGTAGCAAGAGAGAAACACAAACCTGACAGACACTGTAAAGATGAGCAACTGGGGAGACAAGCAATTGCGCACCCTCCTTGCCCTCACAAACGAAGAGGCCACTAACTGTCAAATGATGGGGACGGTGAAGGACGGGCCGACTTACGAGAGAATTGCCAAAGGACTGACCAGCCGTGGCTTCCCTCCCACGTCACTGTTTACGTCACACACTGAGCTACACGTTTTGTTACTTGCTCATGCCCCCGATTGCCCCGAAAAAGGCACATTCTGTGTGAACAAAAGTAGGTAGGCGGCATTTTGCTGCACTCCCCGATTTTGTTTTTATACTGCCAATGCTGAAAGAAGACTAATTGGGCTTTCCTGCAAATTTGCACAATTCCTATTTAAAAAGGGCTTTCACGTGGTTCCGAACACTGGTCTCCTGGGAAAAGTCCTGTGTTCTCTCTTTACCCCATCAGTGCACTGATCACAGCCTACATGATAAAATGTGTTACACATACATTACTAGCCCATGATTGTGGGATATGTATAATTTGTGAAACAGCCTGGAATGAACATAACACAAACACACACAATTCTACTTTTGAGACTTAATTATGCAACAGTTTTTTTGGGCAGCAATAAACAAGCACTGACTTATCATCATCTAATAAGTCGATTAGACTCGAGTTGACTTGTCACCAAACACTTGCCTCTTAACACATACAGCAAATATGGAGAAAATATTATTATTCATTTGGAGATGTGTTTGAATCCACCTGATGAATTTGAGTCAATATTCTCTCTCCTTTCAGCTCCTCTAACTCCTGAGGGAAATATCTGGTTCTTTAGCTACTAAATACTCAGCGTTCATCAGCTAGTCGCTTACTTCACCGGTCTGCGGATTAGTGATTGGCAGGTAGTGCACAGTGGGTTTTAAGGGCTGTGTCGCTGAAAATAGCTGCCTGCTGTATCTGAAAATGAAGCTGATGAGAGCTGAGACTGAACTGAAATAGTGGAGTTGTTGACAACCTAAACAATTAGTTAGAAGACGCACACAACAAAACCTCTCTGCAGAGGGGAACTGCAGATTGTTGTGATATTACAAATTACACATTTTACATATGGTTTTAATTAAGGCAGCTTACTGATGAATTAATACCACAATAAAAAAGGGACCCTGTTGTATTTTGTCCGGCATTTGTCAACTTAGTGTGGAATCACGTTTCTTTAGGCTTTGTCAATCACCTGTGCTTTGTTGCATTAGGTGTCCTGACCTGGAAGAAAATCAAAAAGCAATATTTTCTCTACCCTGTTTACATTATTTAGTGCCCCGAAATACACCTCTCCTTCCTCTCCCTGTCCTGGATATCTTGTTAGAGTGGAGCTGTGACTCAACACTGACTGGCTAGCAAAACACAGGTGTCGAGTCCTTGTAATGCAAGGATTGTGTATGCCCGCTGGCAGTGTGTGCAGGAGTGGTATGCGCTGTGTAGTAACACTCTATCTACATGCACTGCAACGTAACATACATTTAAGTTCATGCACATTCACACACACTCATACACACACAAATATGGCTTGAGGCAGTCTGTGTGAGACTTTTTTTTTTTTGGAGCCAAACCATGATTGCCTCTCATTCACTGGGAATTTCAGCACCACTTAATGATTTCCTTTGAAATATACTGTATGCAGGGTATGTTGTCCATCTGTGCCTTGATATATGTTTTAAAATGTGCCGAAGTGCTGTCCAACATCTCTCAACAACTGCGTAATTATACAGTTGCAAAAAAGGGAGCTTTATCACAGACTGAGTTAAATATTTAATGTTTATGTCAGAATTTGTCAGAGGGGGAAAAAGTATTGTTCCTCTGTTTAAAAGAGAATCGTGCTGTACTTTTAAATTATTGAGCTGCACAGTCACTCGTACCCTACACATTACGAGGATTCTACACAAGAAATCTAGAGCACTTTTTTTCCACGACATGCTTGATGAAATGCCAAGAATAATCTGCTCTGCAATTACTGTTCACATACTGAAATGTCACAGGGCAGCGGATGAATTAAGGTTGAATTTCAGTGATATTCTGCTTCAGTGCCCCAGCCACATATGCCGTCATCCTGAGTTTCTCATTCAGATGAATTTGTCGTGGTTGCTTTATTGGCAAACAGGGAGAGGGATTTGGCAGGGAAAGCCTGTTACATATATACCACGTGTCAAACCTCCCTTTTTTTTTTTTTTTTTTTTTGGCTGTTTTCAGGTCATTCCGATTCATTCCTGACAGCAACAGCTGTAGAGGGTGATATATTTAGAAACTTGAGACAAGAGGAAAGGAAGCTCCTCCACTGGCGCTGGTTGCACTGAATAGTGAAAACAGAAGAAGGGAAAAATTAAATGTGCCCATCAGTCAGACGCTGATGGAGGAAACACAGAGAAGAAAAACGTTAAGGATCAGTTGGTTATGAAACTCTGCTTTTATTGAATCCACCCTTAATGACTTGATAATATCCTGATCTGTAAAGCACAGGTTCATGAGTAATCCTGCTAAATATGATCAGATCAGGAGCACTAAGATTTACTTTTTTTGTTTCTCTGTGATGCATCTGGTAGAAAGTAAGAAAGTACATTTACTCAACTGCTGCTCTTGAATTCAAGGACTTGTACTTTACAATTGATTTAGTTTTCTGCGACTTTATGTTCTTACACCACAGTTTATAGAAAAATATTGTATTTTTCTACTCTTTTTTTCCTCTAACAGAAGATGATGAGGAGAACTGGGAATCTGTGAGAGGCGAGAGAGTGGACATAACATGCCTGAGATCCTGAAACTAGAAGTATCATTAACTAACAGCGAAGCAGTGAAAAGGAGGGTGATGGCTGGCTCCGAGTACTATTGGCTGTTTAAGAGAAATAAATAGTAAAGGTAAGCATAGACTCTGTGTAGTGCTTTTTGAATGACTTGGTGATGGTGATGAGCCTCTATGAAATCGTGAAATATGCTGGCAATCTCAAATGCTCTGTGGGCAAGATTTGCACGCGTGCAATTAAAAAAAAAAAAATCACAACTGATTGTGAGCCCCCCAAACTTGTCATCAGATCTGCACCCATGGCCACAGGCCTTGGTCAGTGTGTTTTCCTGCATTCCTGCCTCTGCTTTCCTGTTCCAGAGCATCCTTGACTGCTTGCCCCTCCCACCTTGTTTAGGGATTGGCTTCACCTGCCTCGGGCTTTTAAAAGCTGAGTGAATCCAAGATGGCTCCCTCTCTCTCTCTCTCTCTCCTGGAAGGCTGGTGGCTTTCAGTCACCCACCTTGGTTTGTTTGGTTTAGGTTGATTATGTTGAGTTTAGCCTTCGTTTCCTTTTAAACATAGCTTGTGTTAGCACCCACAGACGCATAGCACCCAACACCCTCGACACACACTGATTGCTGACTTAGCCATTAGTTTTCTTTTGAGTATTACAAAAAAAATATTTATTTAAAAGCTCTTCCTGTGTCGACTTCCCTTCTTTGTTATGCTCTCCAACTCTCCAATTTTATATTCAAAACATACTGTATGACAACTTTATAAAGACAGTCAATCTTATAAGTTTAGTGCAGGTACAACAACACGTGATTCAAGATTCAAGAGCTGCCCTGACACCACTAAAATACACACTGACCAAACTAAAATATAGGCTATAAAAAGAAAAAAAGAGCAAGTATTATGTACGGTCAGATTTGTTGTGCAAATATTGTTGTGCAAATATTGCTGACTGAATGGCAGGCTACGACGTACATCCATCGACGTCAGTACGCAAGAACAAAATGTCATCAGCGTGTGTCATCCATCTATGCTGCTGTAGTGGTAAGAGAAAAATGAAAACAAACATGAATCAAGCCCTCCAGCAAGCAATAGTCATCATTTCAACGCATTGGCTATATTTAGCTCCAATTCAGTCTAGCTACATGTAACCCAAATCTAGCCGATTTAACTTTGAAATTGATTAAATGTAATTTCTGCATTGCAGATGGCGTGTGGTATGATATTCAATCACGTATGGAGAGTCAACAGTAATTAAAATATGTTTATCTCTATTTTTTGGACATGGTCTCTACATAGCCGTATAATTGATGATGTCTACACTTTGGCTATGGTTAGACATCTACGAAATTTTCACTGACAGCCCAAATTCAGCCGTGATTTAGCCTAGACATCAGGTCTTCATGTAGACGGCTATTAGACGTTTTTTAAACCAAAAAATGCTTGCTGGGATAGAGGCATTTATGTGTCGAAGAAGTCTGAAGAAGAGGAGGAGGAGGAGGATGTGGATGCGGTCATGGCTGTTGAAAAGAGGTTAACTTGGCATGCTAATTTTGCAAGGAGAGCTCGCAATGTATTCATTAGCATCTGTTAGCAGCGTCGCGCTGATCATCATTCAATCATCATCATCATTTCATGCTGCATTCCTATTGGTTGGTTAGAACATAGGTCCTAACAGCAGTCACACAGTGAGATGGTCATCCCAAGTTTCTGATGTTATCCCAGGCTGTCTTTGATCGCAAGACTTTGACCACGGCCATCCTTGAACCTGTCTCACTGTGCAACATAGGACCACTGTTTTAGAGCCATAACCAAATATATATAGTCTTGTTTCTTTCAACTTTTTCATCCTTCATCTGGGACAAACCAAAATTGCACAGTGTATAGCAGGCTTTACAGGATCCAGGTCAAGGCAAAAGGTTGTCATTAACCACATGAACCCCACCTGGGTTTGGACATAAAAGTTCAGCACCATCTTCCTCCATGGGTGCAGCTGCTGTTCTTTTTGGGGTTAATACAGATATACACTCATGCACACATGCATGGCTTATTACTGACTTTCACATTCACTCTGTTTTTTATTACTACTTTTGTAAATACGTTTGCTTTTACCTATTTCTAAACTTGTCTAGTCTCCCATCTTCGTCGCAACCTTTGAGCAGGCCTCTAACAATAGGGCTCATCTGGGATTTTAGCAATTGCTCAGCCAGTCACACATCTTTTCTTTTTCACAGTTTTTTCTTACATTTATTCTAAAGAAAAGTCAAAAGAAAAGTCTACATCAGGCACACATCTGTGTTTATATTATCATGAACACACTATTGTCCTTGTGAGTTGACAGCATGTGCCAGTTGATCCTAATTAGCGTCGGTATCGCCCCACAAATCCCCATAAAAGGGCATGAGACTGCAGGGCTGTGTGCACACAGAAACTGAAGAAGAAAACTTCAGAGAATAAAGTTAAGAATGCCCAAAGTCTAAGAGGGTGGAGCCCTGGACTCCAAACATAGGCTCAAAAACTTCTGTTTTGAAGTGCAGGGCCTTCAGCAGAAAGTGAATGCCAAATGAGCTGTCATATTCAGTAGCATCAGGAGTGGATATAAAATAACAGAAAGATGCATGGGATGCTAAAAATATGTGTTCATCAACCACCTGACCTGCATACCGCAAACTGTATGCATTACAGTAGCACAACTGTCAGGGCTGAGGACAGAGACGAGCGCTGCAGTTGAGAGAGACAGAGAGAGGGGGAGAAGGTGAAGGTAGACTCAGGCAAGGTTTCTGTAGGTTAGCCTATTAATATAATAACTTACTCAAATAGCTGCTTCGTCAATTATTGTCACGCCTGCCGACCCATCAAGATATTTTCTGGCGTGATCAATCACTAAGTATTAGATGGCATGGTTAATCTATAACAGATATTATAAATTATTATTGTCATATAAATCCTATAATATTATTCAACTGTAAATGTTAGAATCTTCATTGAGAAGAAATTTCATCTTAAGAACTGCTGGTGAATGAAGTGCATTGGTTGTGTTGGTCCCTTACCATGCTCAAAGTCTGGAAGTACACTGCTCAAAAGAATTAAGGGAACGCATAAATCACACATCAGATCTTGATGAACAAATTATTCAAGTTGAAAATCTTTACTGATGTCCATCCATCCATTTTCTAACCGCTTATCCTGTTGGGGGTTGTGGGGGGCTGGAGCCTATCACAGCTGACAGTGGGCAAGAGACGGAGTAAACCCTGGACAGGTCACCAGACTATCGCAGGGCTGACACATAGAGACAGACAACCATTCACACTCACATTCACACCTACGGACAATTTAGAGTCACTAATTAACCTGCATGTCTTTGGACTGTTGGAGGAAGCCGGAGTACCTGGAGGAAACCCACGCAGACACGGGGAGAACATGCAAACTCCGCACAGAAGGGCTCCCCCACCCAGGATCAAACCGGGAACCCTCTTGCTGTGAGGCGACAGTGCTAATCTGTGGCAGTACTTGGTGGCTGCAGATACACTGATATATAGCACCCAATAGGTGCTCAATTGGATTTAGGTCAGGGGAACAAGAGGGACAGTCAATGGCACTGATGCCTTCATCATCCAGGAACTGCCTACGCACTGGCAGGCCGGGAATTGTCCTCCACCAGGAGATACCCAGGGCCCTTCTGCACCAGTGTAAGGTCTGACAAACGCTCTGAGGATTTCATCTGTAGTCAGGGTACCGTTGCCTACTTAATGTTAAAGGATAACTTAGGTATTTTTCAACCTGGGCCCTATTTCCCCATGTGTATGTGTGCATATGATTCATAGGTACAACTCATTCTAAAATTGGTTCAGTATTGAGGGAGGCGGATGCAACCGGGAGCCGCGAAACGAGCTAAAACGGTAGATATGGGGGTAAATGCGTCCCGTATAAGTTTGCGCATTAAAAGTACTTTTTTCACCACTGACCGGTTCAGATCACCAGCACTGGTGATCTGAACCGGAATCTCTGTAAATAGCATACTAAGTGTTTCCCTTACCTCTGGGCTGTGTGACATCATCTCGCGAGAGCTTTGCTTATTGCCGTAAGAAAACAGAGGAGCCATGCAGAGCGCCGCTCAGAGTGGTGCTGGTTGTCCCGGAGCACAGTTGAGAGTTTTACTGCATCGATTGAAAACAATGTTTCGTGTTTGTGCTTATCCGAATTGCAAGAACAGGATGTCGCGCAACACCCCGTACAGCTTTCATAGGCTGCCTTTGTCGGACGGCGAGATGCTGAAGTTGTGGCTAGTTGTGCTACAAATTGATGCTAACACTCCTGTCCAGACACTGCGCCTTGCAGACCACCGGGTCTGCAGTGCTCACTTCTCCCAAGATGACTACTGCCAGCCGAAGAAGAGAAGGCATCCAATCCCGAAACACCTCTTCCTCAAGAAAACGGCTGCCCACGAGTAGAGAGAGCTACAGACACAGTGGAGCAAAGCTCTCGCGAGATGACGTCACACAGCCCAGAGGTAAGGGAAACACTTAGTATGCTATTTACAGAGATAGCACTGGCGATCTGAACCGGTCAGTGGCGGAAAAAAAGCACTTTTAATGCGCAAACTTATATGGGATGCATACCGTTGTAGCTTGTTTCGCAGCTCCCAGTTGCATCCGCCTCCCTCAATACTGAACCAATTTTAGAACGAGTTGTACCTATGAATCATACACACACATACACATGGGGAAATAGAGCCCAGGTAGGCAAGGTACCCTGACTACAGATGAAATCCTCAGAGCGTTTGTCAGACCTTACACTGGTGCAGAGGGGCCCTGCGTATCTCCTTGTGGAGGACAATTCCCGGCCTCATGTGGCGAGAGTGCGTAGGCAGTTCCTGAATGATGAAGGCATTAATGCCATTGACTATCCCTCTTGTTCCCCTGACCTAAATCCAATTGAGCACCTATTGGGTGCTATGTATCAGTGTATCTGCCGCCACCAAGTACTGCCACAGACTCACTGATTAGCACTGTCGCCTCACAGCAAGAGGGTTGTCATGATTAATCCTGCTAAATATGATCAGATCAGGAGCACTAAGATTTATTTTTTTGCTTCTCTGTGATGTATCTGGTAGAAAGTAAAAAAGTACATTAACTCAACTGCTGCTCTTGAATGCAAGGACTTGTACTTTATAATTGATTTAGTTTTCTGCGACTTCTGCGAAATACCGAAGTTATCCTTTAAACTGTGACCATTAAGTACTCCCTTAATTTTTTTTAGCAATGAAGTTACGGTAACATGTCAGAGCACAAGATATCCAGCAGCATATCCACTGTAAACCTGTACTGCTACATCTGTGTTCAAAATGCTAACCCAGTTTATTTCAGTCTTTGGAATTCCAAAGGTGATCCAAAGTGGTCAGTCAAGGTGATCCAAAGTGGTCAGACTACTAAGCATTTCCTCATATTTGTTTGCTCAAGTTCTGAAGCAGCTCCTGGTATGGAGGCTCCTGCATACAACGCTCAGAGCCAAGGGGCACTGGAGAAGTTATATCAAACCTTTAAGTCTCGCTGCACAGCTTTTGTTGAGTGAAATCCAGACTGGGAAGAAGAGCTGCCCTGGTTACTGTTAGCTGCCAGAGAGGTTGTGCAGGAGAGCACCAGGTTTAGTCTGGACGAGCCTGTGTTTGGGCATACAGTGTATGGGCTGCTGACTTTGTTGCATGATCCAGTCTGAGATAATGAATCAATCTCCACTCTGCAACCTGATAATAAATGGAATAAAATGATGAAGTGTTTCTGCTGACATGCATACAAATCAATAATCAAGAATATTTTTTCTGCAGATTGACTCTCCCTTTTCAATAGCCTTATCATTTTTACTGGACAAAGATAGTAAGTGGACCTTAAGTTGTTATTTTTGTCAAACTACTGTCTCCAAGGTCAAGAGTCAACTGTCTCATATGGAGGATGGTTCCATAACCTTGGGGCTCCGTCAGCCTTTGACTTCAGCTGTGGGACAGATAAGAGTTTCTGATCAATGCACGGACAGGATCAGGATGATAATGGCTGAGGGCTTTCAGAGATATAAGAAGCAAGCCTGTGATTTTCAAACAAACGGTGCAGATTTGTCAGTTCTATAATTGTCACAGAATCAGTGCCAGTTATGCCATTATGTGTATAATGGCCCATTTTATTGTATCCAGTTGAATTCCTGGCTTCAGTATTCTGGACGGAAGATCTGGATTGGAGCAGAAAAGCATGACTAATACCATAATACAGCGAGGTGCAGTAATCTAGAAACGGTGTGTTTAAATGCATGAACGACTCCTATTAGATATGAAAATGGAAAGAATGGATCTGATCCTTGATGTGATTTTGACTCAGAAAACGCTGAGTTCTATGGCTGGTCCTAATCTGTTTCTCACATTTCAAGACAAAAGAGACATTTTGACACAAAACATGCACTTCAAAGGATCCTGGTGTTTAGTCACATACATCAGAGTGCTCAGAGTAGTACCTGAAGCAAACCGAGGTTCAGTGTTTGGCCAAAGTGCAATTAAAGAGGGATGGACAATGTCTTTAGTTGTCCCATTTCCTTTACAGCTGCATCCCGTTATAGCCACTTTTTCCCCCATTTCCTCTCTGCTTCTATCTCGCACAGACAGAAGATTCAAACACTCCGAATAATCAGCAGAGGAAAGTACTTTCCAGGGAGAAAATGTTATTAATCCAATGGTTAACAGCCAAGAAGGCATTACTGTCTTGGGATGAAGCTTTGGAGCACTGGGCCTCTGGCTGTGGATAGCTGTGAAAAAAAAAAAAAAAATATTGCCTCATTTTACTGTAAAATAATTGAAATTCCATATCTATAATTACATAGAACCGTGTACTTCATACTCCTCACCAGAAGAACCACAACACTGAGGTGTCACATCAGCAAAGCACTAATTAGAGTCAGTGTCATGAAAAACAACCTACTTTGTCTTTCAGATATGAGGGGGCATTGTGTTTTTAAATTTCAATTTTCTTTTTAATACTTCCAGTGTTCCACTAACATCTTCAGAACTCATGGTTGTGGTCCAGGGGCATAAATATAGACAATGCAGGCAGTGCAGTTGCACTGGGGCCAATGTGGTGGGGGTGGGCCCGTAGAGAGAGTGGTTGGAGGGCCCGCTCTCTCTCTAAAGCAGAGAACTAGCCGTTACAAGTGATTTAACTTGCCACCTCAGCAATATGCCTGTGTTCAAAGAAGAACACACATTAGAATACAAATGCTGTCATCTGCTATAGATGCCCCTGAGAAGGCAAACCAGTCTGTTAATGTTTCTTTTTTTTGTTAAATAGTCAGTAGCAATCTATAAAAAACTTATATGGTCATTTCACATAAACTATATAAACTAGTCCATACCCATTGAGTACAGTATACCATACCATGACTTAGTCATACCAAAAATTAGAAGAAAACAAACATTGGTCCACAGGGGGAGCCACAGCGATCGGACGCATTTTAGCCATTTGTAAGCATTTTTCTGTTGTTATAGCGCCACCCAGTTGCCAATTAGAGTTAAATTTCTCCAGTCACCTTGAGGCGTCCTGTTCTACATATCTACCAAGTTTAGTAAAAATCCATATGGCGGTTAGGCCTAGATAAGAAATTAGCTCTCTAGCGCCCCCATTTTGTTTGATGGGGTCAATAATGGAGGGGTCCCCTCAGATTATGTGTGGTCATATGCCTACAAAATTGCGTGGTGATGGGTGAAACCCTTGAGATGTTATACACCTTTATGTGATGAGCCACGCCCTCCGCAATATTCATTGCCTTATAGAAGCTCAGATTTAGTAAGTTTTCCAACTTTTGCCAGGAGGGAACTTTAGATATTGGTCCCTAGATTATGTTCACCCAGTTTCATGCAGATCGCTCAAACTTCCTAGGAAGAGATCCATTTGAAGTGTTTTTCAAAAAATTCAAAATGGCGGAAAATCTATATAACCGGAAGTTATGGGTTCTTGAGGCAAATTTGTTCCTCATGAGGAGAGGCATCTCTGTGCAAAGTTTCATGTCTCTATGACATACGGGGCATGAGATATGCCCATTCAAAGTTTGCAATTTCAATCGGTTGCTATAGCGCCCCCCTTCGGCCAATTGATGTAATATTGCTTCATTCGCATCCTCCCATGACCCTCTACCACTGTGCCAAATTTCACATGGATTGACCAAGTCAGTGAGGAGAAAAACGTGGAACACACACAGACAGAGTTTTCGTCATTATATAGTAAGACTATTAATTAACAATTTTAAAAATCCATTTAATGAATAATTTATTTTATTTGGTATTTTTGTCATGTACAGATTTGCAGCGATGATTGGTGATATGTGTGTTGATGTTGTCCAACGTCAAGTCTGTATTTGATCATGTGACAATACTATCAAACACAACCCTTTCGATGCAAAATCTGGCCCCAGGGCCCATTATCAAAGAGTGCACTGGGGCCCATCCTAACTACCATACACCACTGTTGGTGGTCACAATGAGCTGCTCATCATCAGTCCTTTGCAGTTTCATTTCAGGGCACCCTGACCTCCTGAGATCATCTTTTAAGCTGGAAGTCTGTGTTTGATCTTGTGTAAGATGTATCAGTGCTATCTCTTCCAATGAATTCAAGCAGTCAGTTGCATTTTGGATTCATTTGTCTCATGCACATCTGACAGAACAGATATGATGATCGTGCTACAACGAATCAGTCTTTGTCAGTCACGTGTGTATTTTCTGTGATGTCACTAAGTCACCACTTTGAAGGTATAGCTTATGTAAAAGGTAAGTTATGACCAGAGCAGCAGGAGCAAACTGAGAGAATACCATACCGGGACAAACTCAGCAAGGATGTGATCGATCGATCCATCCATCCATCCATCCATCCATCCATCCATTTTCAATCACTTATCCGACGTCCAACGTTATCCAGACGTCCCTCTTCCCAGCAATACTTCCCAGCTCCTCCTGGGGGAACTCGAGGCATTCCCAGGCCAGATGAGGTACGTAACCCCTCCAGTGTGTTCTGGGTCTGCCACAGGGCCTCCTACCACTGGGACGTGTCCACGGATGCTATCTATTAACAATGGATCTATACCATCAGACAGCGAAAAGTTGGAGTGCTGACCCTGCACTGCTGCTGCCAACCTCGTACTTGGATATTTTCATTGTCTTGTTATGAGGTATAAGGTAGTAGACCTGTGAACAGTTCAGAAACTATAAATCCCCTGAAGAAACTGAAATTGAACGAAATTGTGGTGCATTACTTTTTGTTGGTGTGAGTACAAACAGTGCATGAGCGCAGCCTGCATTTTGGTGCATTTTGTTCTTTATAAACTTCTGGCTCTTTAGCTGCTGGATGTTCCCTCTCCATACCAGCTAATCTCTAATGTTTCTTGCAGTTGCTGGACAGGGTGCACACTGTCAGTGGATTTTTCTTTTATCTTTATCTTTTCTCAAACCAGCTGACTCTGCTTCTGGGAACAAAATAAATGTGCTGTTAAACCAAAACAATGAGCTAAAAGAGGCTCAGAGGAGCTGCAGAGTTTGGTGATATTGGCTGTTACTTTAGCAAGCTTCCAAATTACAGGAGGTAATCTGATTAATGGTTAACTCAGTATTGATTAATGGAGCTTTAAGCATTTTTGACCACAAGTCAAAGCCACTGCAGTGATGATTTAGAGCCGACTTTAAATTCTGACTGCAGTGCCTGTTTGTATTTGCCCATAAAACTAAGCTTTCAAAGCTGACAGGGCCAGAAGTGTTTTCTTTGGGCTTTTTTAATTGTAGTTTCCTATCTGACAGCGTGGCTAAATGCAGCATGCACTCTAAGATATTTTTGCCAATACACCCAGTACCTGTGCAAGCTATAATTATTGTGATTAAAATTCAAGCTGAGGCAAAGATAACGGACACACTCGTATAAGCAGTGAACGCAGCATACAGAACACTGATTCTCCCATAATCATTGTCATTATTTTATGCCCTGAGCAGCTGCAGTAAGGCCGGCTGGTAGTTATGATTTCAGTATGCACCACTGTTTTTTAGTCACATAATGCATAAAGTATCATGATTGAATAAATGGCAGAGGCACTAATTCAGATTCAGATTCAGTGTGAACGTTACCATGCACTTATCATTTGAGCCTCGGATGCAAAATGACAAAGAAAAATCACGTATCTAGATTTTTATATTTATTTCTTACAGTGCATTTGCAGTTCCCTGGAGTGAAAGAGGGTTGTTGTAGAGACCTGACAAAAGAGTGACAGTCCGGTACCTCTGTCAGATTGCTGCGAAGCCAAAAAAGCGATAAAAAAAACCCACTTCTTCACGGCTGGAGGTTTTGGGATGGTTGTCTGTAGTAGACCGCAGTGGGGTCACGGTGACACACGGGAAATGAATGATGCGCCACATGACCTTCATGATTCAGTGACCCTGGCGACATTTGCTTCTCAGCTTGAGAAGGACAACTTGCAGCAGTCATCAGGGTATGGGAGAGGCATCTGTGGTTTTCATCATGTAGAGGGCACTAAGAAACATATTATGTGGGTATCTGTTTGTGTGTGTGTGCATGTGTCTCTGTGTGTGTGTGGGTGGAGGGGGGAGAGCTCCTAGTGGTATTGCCAATGCTCTGCATGCAAACCTTTCTCCCTCCGGCCACCTTCTGCTCTCTAATTGCAGCATGTCCACAATCTGACTGCATTCGCGGTTGGATGAATGTGTCTTTCGTGTCACATTTCCTCACCAAAAATCATTATCTAATCGGAAATTTTCTTTCAAACGGTGCTTTAACTTTCAGCAGAGAGATGAACATTTTGTCTGATTGCCACTTTGGTCTGCACTGCAGTGCACTGGCCCCCAGAGATCAGTGTGTATATAAATGTGTGTGTATCTTTCCTGCTGATCTCCCCAGGCACAACCTGCCACATTGACTTAACGGATCAATCCACACCTTGCAGGTGCACCAGATGGGTATCACTTCGACTTTAAAATTCTATGCCGTCTCTGCCAGAGCTGGTTTGTTTGTGACGAGCTAAAAAACAAAGCAATAAATAAATAGATAATGAATGACTAAATAAGGCAACCTTGACGCAGTATCCACCTATTTAGAAATAACGAAAGGGTGACTCACAGTGAGAGTGGCCCAGAAACAGTGTTATCTGCCTTCCATTTCTGGAGACATTTTATTTTACTTTTGCCCGACCAAATAAGAGTGCCATACTGTGACTCCAGTTCCCTATGTTGAACTTAAATGTTGATTTACTGCTTTATTTAACTCCCAGTACACTGAACAGTACAATACAAAGTGTTATAACAAACTCATCTGAATGCATCAGACAGTAATTTTTCAAAAAGAACATGTTTTTCATGAATATTTAAATGATGGGTTAACCATTAAATGAAGCAAGGGATGCATCCTTTTAGAAAGTTCTCCAGTAATTGCATTTGCTCAGTGTCTAGACTACCCTTCTACATCTAGGCTAACATAATGATAAGATGGATACAGTGGATAAGATGGATGGATGGACAAAGGATTTATTTAGTCACACAGTATTGAGTGATTGGTTTATTTGATTGCTGAGTTAATTACTGCTAACTCACAACACACAGTCCATTATCAGACTGTAATATTTGATTGATAGATGCACCAAACAGATCAGCTTCTTAAAAAGCCTGCATGTACTTCAGCACTCCAAAAATTTAGACTTCAAGTGCTGCAAATATGCTGGCCACCAAACTGCATAATGCAGAGGCTGTGATGGTTTGATGGGTCAATGACACAGCAGACTTTGACATGGGAGTCAACTGCTCGCTTCACATTTCCCACTGACAGTCACAGCTGGTTCTTGTTAGCATAATGACCACAGTATAACCTCAATCACTTGTTGTCATCTTACCATGGACAATGAAGGCCTCCCAAACCTTAAAGGAATTCTTCACCCACAAAATGAACATTTCAGTTACTGTGAAATTTTATGTTGCTTGTATGTCTCCATGGTGAACAAAGAATCCAAAATCTGAGAACATTCTTGATGAACTATACAAAAACATCTGTATACAAACTCTCACACAACCCAGGCAGTATAATTCAAGTCTCATTTATCCCGTCGTATGCCCAGTACTTCCCAAACACATGCATTTTTGCTGAAACCTTACTATTTGAAACATTTTGGCATGCCAGTAGCACACCTGGGCAACAACATGTGTGTTTGAACTCTGCTTGTCTTTCAGTTGAGCAACATTCAAACACACCTGCTTGCCCAGGTGCCCTACTCGTACTGTATGTTGAAAAGTTTTTTAAATGGTAGGTTTTAGCGAAAATGCATGTGTTCGGGAAGCACTGGGCATACAACTGGATATGACTTGGATTATAGTGTAAAAGTTTGTAAACACATGTTTTGATATTGTTTTGCTTTTGTCTAATGTGGCCGCCTTTTACTCCAATTCATTTAAAATTTTCTCCGTTTTTGGATTCTTCGTTCACTGTGGAGGCGTACCTTCACACGGGGTGAGGGATTTACAATTGTTCATTGTTCTCGATCTCTCTCTAAACCCAATCAGAAAATGGTTTTGCTGCAGTGATGTGACAGTTGTGGAAGAAAAGTTTTGTAAAAGCTGGTGAATGACACCGTTGTGCTGATGGGGTTGTCACATCAGAAAGTGCTTCTGTGTGTCATTCTGAAAGGTAGTTACAAAACTGCCCAGTTTAATTTGGAGGATTTGTTGGAAAACTATGCACCAATCAAAAATATCATTCAAACTCCAAATTGGTTTTGACTCAGGTGGGGGACCACTGGCTCAGTATTCCAAGGTCCTCTTGCAATCGAAATTTGGAAACTGTTTTCATCCCTCCAACAATCCATACATCCATTCATTCATTCATTTTCCATAACTGCTTACCTTGATAGGGGCTGACATTGGGCGAGAGGCAGGGTTCACCCTGGACAGGTCACCAGACTATCGCAGGGCTGACACATAGAGACAGACAACCATTCACACTCACATTCACACCTACGGACGATTTAGAGTCACCAGTTAACCTGCATGTCTTTGGATTGTGGGAGGAAGCCAGTTCGAACCCCCCACCCCAGGTTTGAACCAGGAACCCTCTTGCTTACCACTGCACCACCATGTTGCCCCATGAATGAATGAATGAATGAATGAATTATCCATGGTTTGTTTTCTTCCCTCACAAACCTCTGAATAAATAAAGCAAAAGCATAAAGCAAATTAAAGGGATACCTCTCCAAATTTTAAACCAGTTTTGTATCATAACAATGGGTAGTTTGTGTAAATGGATTATGTCACCCAACAATGGAAGTCTATATTGATTCAGTGCAATGAAGTGCATTATAGTATAGCTTGAGTGCTATAGCCACAGCACTTCCTCTCTGTTTTTTCCAGTAATGAAGCACTAATTTTGCATCTTTCTACTGCACAGACAACATAGATTTATTAAAAGACCATATTTCCAGCAGCCGAGTACTTCTTTACGTTTTCGAGCGATGAATCCTTCAAACATAGTTTTGGAACTTAAATGCTTTCCTGTGCTGCCCTCGAGTTCTATACTACACTCAAAACTAACAAAAGGAAAGTGTTTATCTGTTTACCTGGGTGGAAATGTGTTTCTGTTTGGTCTTGAACCCAAAATGTCACACTGAAGAACAGTACTGCACCCTCTACATTCAGAAACATCATGTAGGCAGTTTTAAACCACTATTCTGAACGTGTTTGGACTGAGGTTCTTTTTTACATTCATGAAGTTCCTTGGGAGTCCAAACATAGAGTGAGTAGCGATCTCCTCAGATGATATGCAAGGCACATCTTGCCACTGACACACAGGGAATTGAATGTCCCAGCAGAGCCAGAGGCTGCATGTGCTTGACTGCACCCTTTTGACACCACCCATCACTCTTTTGTAGCTGGAGACCTCCTCTGCCCATCATCCTCTCCTTCTCACTGAGGTATTGGACGTACGTCTGCCCCGCGGACAGCTCACCCTGCTGGGCAGAAATGCCTCCCCAGGAGACTGTGAGGAGCCACGACTGGTTCAATCTCAAGCAAACCTTTTTCCATTTTCTTGGGAGAAGTGGTGCAACAATACAAATTGCCACAGGCATTTAGAGAATAACAAATAGATGCACAAAAAATGAATGTGATTGCTTCTAATTTGTTCTTGGTTTCCCTTTCTTTCACCTCAGTCACAGTCATCCCTTTCCTCAATCTGTTTTTAAGCTTCATTTTTATTGACATCCCATCACTCATTTTCCTTTTGTAATCAGAACTGTCCTCACCCTCTCTTTTTGTCTCTCTTTTTTACGCTTTTTAGACAGTGGATTGTAAAGCTCACGCTGCGCCAAACAACAGTGCAATTGGGGAGGGAAATAAAAATAGCTTAGCATGTCAGCAGGGGTTTATGATGGCCTCTTTTCCTCGGAGAACTCATATTACGTCCTGCCCACATCCTATACAATAGACTACTGGAGCAAAGCCTGCAAAGCTAGTTCAGGCCGACAACTTGAGTCACACCAAGCAGAGGTTTCAGCACATTGAAAACAGGACATTTCTCTCAGTGAATGTTTCGACCTACTTGGTAAAACTTTCTATAAGGGCTTCATTCAAAAGTACGCTAGCACCTGGCTCCATAGTATGCAGCCACATATATTTATCTCCGTTAGAGTGCTCAGACTCAACTTAGTTTTTCAGAGTAACATGCAAGTCATCAGCCACTCATGTAGATGCACTCCAAGTGAGACAAACATTTTATCATCTTCACAGGTACTCGCTCAAAACACTCCAACAGCACATTATGTCTTCTGTGTTAAACTCTCTGACCACTTCTTCCTCATGTTGCTCTAATGAGATGGAGACTGGTCTAATTTAAGTGTAATTTCAATGTTACATTAGCTGCTGTTATCAAGGGGCAGTAACAAGGGACAGATCCTGTAAGTGGCTGCCCACAGCACGCTTACTGTCAGAAACCCTATTCACAGTATAACCTGGGGACGACTGGTAATTTGTATAAATAGCTGAGGTCGTCTGTGATCTAAATCCCAAGCAAATGTCCGTATGTGTCAACTTGCAAATTACCTACCATATTTCACCAAGCATAGAGGTCATATGATAATAGCAGGTCAATGTGAATAGGCAGCTTGGGGACTTGGGGTTGTATGTGTTTATGTAGTTATTTATTTTTGAGAATTATGGAGGCTGTGCTGGCAATTATAAATGGGTTAGGTTCTGTTCACATTTGAACCAACATAGTACTGGTACCAGTGCATGTAATTCAATACCGGCACCCAACGGCACCTTTTCTTGGTACTCTCCATGGCTGGCCTGTTGTATTTGGAGCCCCGTTTTGTGAGCCCTCAAATTCAGTGTTTTCAGTGTTCTTCCCCCTCTTCCTTATCAGTCCGTGATAAATATAGAAAAGTTTATCATTTTGCTGCAGAGCTGCCAGAACCTTTCATCTGTCCCACGAATGATAGGCCTACACACTTATAAACAGCACTTGGAAGAAGATCAACTCTGCACTCAGGATTCCAGGTAAACAAACTATGATACAGTGCTTGTTAAGGTTGCTTAGCAACCTCAGACACATCATGCGACCCTGCTCTTGAAAGCTGGCACAAAAAAGGCACAGTAGTAGGGCCCAGCACCTGACCTCGTGTTTTCCAGGCAGTTAAAGACGTGGCATGTGTATGGACCATAATCCTGGTGTTCTCAGCCAGATGCACTCTCAGGTACCAAACTTTGGCACAGATGGATTTAACATGAATCTGTACTCAGGAGTACAGACATAGTGTGGTTGGTACCCTTCAAAGTACCTCTTTTGATAACCAATCCAAATTATAACTCAAAGTTCTGACAGCATATTGGGTACAAATTCATGAAGTTCATCTCACTACCCAGCATGGACACCCATAGGCAGAAAGAGCAATTGTGTGTCTCAAATCACATACTTTCATAAGTAAACTTCCATGTAGTATACTATGTGCACTATGTACCTATTGGCATAGTGCACAAATTTCGACAGGGTAGTGTTGTCTCAAACCAAACACGGCCATTGTGCACTCACCAGAAATGACGACCACAAATTAGCTAGTTAGCAAACTAGCAGCATTGTACCCGACAACAGTATAGTGGTGCTCAGTGCAAAAAACCCATGTATTTGTACAATGCAGCGACGTTCCCAGTCACACAGTCCTCGGCCACTATTTCCAGTTTGAAAAGTGGTCCCTTCCATAGCCAAGATGGCGACTGTTGAGGGCGAGAAGTGTCCATAGTTCCACACTCAACTTCTTGACCATGTTGAGTGCACCATGCGGGTACTCATAGTGCACTGCATTTTTCCATACTTCTCAGCGTGAATGCACTTATGCACTCAAAATATTAAGTGTAAGTACAAAAGTACATGATTTGAGACACAGGTCAAGAGAATAGTAGGGCTGTAGTCTCCTGGTCGACTAGTCGATTATTTGGTCGCTATGCTCTCGTCCGACCAAATTCTCATTGGTCGAATAATCGCCGTGTTACTCTCATATGGAGAAAAGTGCTACATCAGCAGCTTTCCAGGATTAATCCATTATTTCCTGCGGCAGGGGGACAGACTAAGTTACCTGTGAAAATGGGGGTGTTTTCAAAACACCCCCGTTGTTGACAGAAAGTTGAACTCGCCCATGCTCACGCTCAGCGTCACGGGACGCAGACCTCAGTCCTGTCCAAATACCCCCACTTGCGCCATTGTGCCCCTTAATTGCACGCTCCCGCTAAGGGGCGCAAGTGCGTAGGGTGTCCAAATTGTCTTCTGTTGTTATCAAGGGGTGCAAACCTGCGCCCTTAATGCACCCCTTCCGAAAGTGCGCATCAGACCTCACTTCGCTGAAGGATTTTACCCAGAATCCTCCGTAGTGTCGGGACGCTGTAACACTGCACAGCTGGCCGGTGCAACTCACCATCTTCAAATGGTAACTGACGTGTCCGCGAGCCGTTAACTCCGACTGACAACAACCGTTAGAGGAACATAACGTCAAACAACACGCTGTGTGGACTTAATAATACATGACAGGGCGTTAATAATGAAATAATATACAGTTTACAGTTGACCTGAGGTTTGTATAACAGTCCACATCACTTTACAGTTTTGATTGTGTCTTTAATTATTATGATTTTATTACTGTATGTCTTTATAGTTTATTTTATGTCACAATTTACCACAATTTATCCAAGCAAAAAACGTTTTAATAGTAATAACGGTAATCTAGGCTACGTTAACAGTAGAGTAAAAAAAGATGTTACAGCTAATATACACATTATTAACAGGTAAATTCAAGAGTAAAATTTAATTTAATTTACCTGTTGGTTGGGCATCAGCATCAATACTTGGATCTGATGTAGATGCCGCCTTCTCCTGCGGCTCCTAATCCTCCTCATCATTAGCTGATTGTATCTATTTATCATTTGCAGCAGCAGTGCTGCAAACAACGTTATTTCCTCTATCGCCATGTTTCGTCTCTTAGGAGACGGACCAGCTGGACCCAAACGGAAGTGACGTGTACGCAACTGTCCCAATTCTCCTTTTTAAACAGCGTCGATCCCTTGCGCACTTACGCCCCTAACTGCATTTTTGGCAAGTGCACTCCAGGGAAGACCTCAGGGCTCAAGTGCGGGTATTTGGACAGGGCCCTCCTGTCTGTTTCTGTAAGGTGAAACCAATTCCATCGGTGGAAACAAAGCTTCCTATTTCACAGATAAGAAACTATAAATTGTGAAGACAGTAAAGCCTCCACTAAAATAGCATTTTAAGTCTTGTGTGTGATTTATCCTTCAGGGATTTATACTTTGGGATTCATCCTGGCTTCATATGAGCAGAGGAAATCTCTGCTCGGCGCTAGGCTAATGTATACCATGTAAAATGCCATAGGGTGGCACTAATAATGTTAGCATGTTGTATTTGCTTGGAAAACATGTTTAGTATTAGTTGTTTTGTCGGTGAATGTTGTGAGCTGTAATGGAGCCTAATTATGTGCCGTTGCCTTTGTTACATGTTGCTGTTGTCCCTGGCTTTATAGAGGAAAAGATCGTGAGACGCTAGGCTAATTTATACAATGTAAAATGCCATAGGCTGGCGCTAATAACGTTAGCGTGTTGCATTTGCTTGGAAAACGTGTTTAGTATAAGACAGGTGTTTTGTCAGTGAATGTTGTGAGCTTTAATGGAGCCTAATTATGTACCGTTACCTTTGATACATGTTGCTGTCCCTGACTTTATAGAGGAAAAGATCGCAAGACACTAGGCTAATAATGTAAAATGCCATTGACTTGTGCTAATAACATTAGCATGTTGTATTGGTGGGGGAAATGTGTCCAGATAAAGACAAGTGTTTGTTTGTGAATGCTGATTTATGTACCTGTGTTTGAAATTGTCTCTATTAAGCCATATTTAATGTGTGATTTAAATCAACTATATAAATAAAGTTTGATTTGAACTAAACTTTACAGCACTTAACACAGTCCTCCACCGCCTACTAGTGTTTTGGAGGTGTAACTGCAGAGTGATAGACACACCACCAAAGAAGTAAAAATAACGTGCAGATTTTTTTTTTTTTTTCCCACGACTAATCGATTAGTTGAAGATTATGTGCGACTTTAGTCGACCAAGATTTTCTTTGGTTGACTACAGCTCAAGAGAATAGTACAATCTTGAAAGATGATGACAATGATGACACGCATGGCAGCATGCAGTAGGAACATGTTTTCTTATTTTAATCTCTCAACAGGCTCAACACTTACTGTGTTTCACAGAGCCTTGACATAGTAAATTTGTGTAAAATAGGGCTATAGGGCGAGGGAGGAGTAAATAAAAAAATATATTTATCATAATTTAATTTAAATGGTTACACTGCATTCAGCTGGTCAATCCAAAACATTTCTCTGTGGGTCAAGAGTTTAGCTCGACTGTTATCTCTCTGCAACTTCCAGCCCAACAAAATGTAATGCAGAAGCAGAATGCTGTTTGGCTTCCATATAATGTTTTGCCACTGCAGTTATATTTATTTTGAGATGTCTTTTTGTTTTACCATCGCAGGCCCTGCTACAGAAATAGATTATCATTTGAATTGCATTTTGCTATTAAAAATGTCTTTACATTTGTTTCTTAGTCCAATGGACCGTCTTTACTGCGATGCATTCACATGGATTTACCTCCAGGCTGTGTGATCTGTGTTTGTAGATTTTGTTATTTAAGGTGTTGAGCTTTTAAAGTAAGAGCTGATGTTATGGTGCAATGTATGCTTGTGCTGAAAAGTGTGGTGTATATATCATTGCTCACTGCAGTAACGGTGAACACCTCTCCCACACACCTGGGGATGATTGCTCCTTCTCTCCAAGAGAAGGAGGATAGTGCTGCTGTGGTGCTTTGATGAGGCCTTGTTTTTCGAAACATATCATTATAAGGAAATAAAATGGCACCCCAAGTATTGAGATTATTTTGTGTGTTTTTGGAGTGCTGCTGTCTCACTTCATAAGTTGTTGTCACCTTAGCAGAGCATTAAATTCTCTCAGTGAAGGCGCACCTGTCTTGCATTGGGTGTAATCACCTCATCAGCTGCTGCTCTCAACAACAAGCAGAAGGCAGGAAAAAGACATTACGGCCTGGTTCATTTTTTCTGAGGCTTTTTCTGAAACTTTTTCCTTTGCTTGACATTGACTTCAAGACATTCTGTTGTGTTCTTTGCAGAGATGACGGGTATGTCAATCCAGTTTCTCTACAAGCCACTGGGAAAATTACAAAGCAAGAAATGACGGCTGTGGCATGCTGTATGAGTAAAAGGGACCAAACTTGCTTCGTTGTGGTGAGTGACTGCATGACTGAGTGACTGAGCGAGCTGAGTGACAGTTAATTTTTGTCTTTTTCTGCATGCTAAGTGGTGAGCAGACCTTGTATTGATTGCCTGTTTTTAATTAGAATATCAGACAAACCTTGAAGGCAAAGACTTGCCCACTCATTCTTAGTTTAGCTCACCTCTGTGTGGTTGACAGCGTCTAACAGAGTGGCGCTCCACATCATCCTCTGCTTGTCCACACACATCAGTCATCTAATTATGTGCTGAGACGGGATAGACAGGGTGGTGAGTGGTGACTCATTTCAAGACGGAAACTATGGAGCAAAGAATAGCAGCCATTCAGTTCAGAGACTGGTGTGTAAGTAACTACAACATAACAGCAAGACATGAACAAATAGGTTTAATGTGGACCTCCGAAAAGTATGTTCAATTTTGAACCCAATACTTGGTTGAGGCTCCTTTTGCATGAGTTACTGCATCAGTGCAGCGTGGCATGGCAGTGATCAGCCTGTGGCACTGCTGAGGTGTTATGAAGGCTCAGGTTGGTTTAACAGCAGCCTTCAGCTCGTCTGTATTGTTGGGTCTGGTGTCTCTCATCTTCCTCTTGACAATACGCCATAGGTTCTCGATGGGGTTCAGGTCAGGCGAGTTGGCTGGCCAATCAAGCACAGTAACACCATGGTCAGCAAACTAGTGACTAGCAGTTTTGGCACTGTGGGCACATGCTCCAAAATCTCCTGGTAGACAGCCGTGTTGACTTTGGACTTGTTTACACACAGAGGACCAACACCAGCAGATGACATGGCACCCCAAATCATCACTGGACTTCAAGCTTGGATTCTGTGCCTCAGTGCTCTTGCTCCAGACTCTGGGACCTTGATTTCTAAATGAAATGCAAAATTAACTTTCATCTGACTTTGGACCATTGAGACCGCTGCAAACAGACAGCCCTTTCAGTAATGACCTTCTGTGGGTTACCATCTTTGTGGAGGGTGTCAGTAAGTGTCTTCTGGACAACTGTAAACTCAGCAGTCTTCCCCATGATCAGGTTGTGTGTGCTGAACCAGACGGAGAGATAAAGGCTCAGGAAACCTTTGCAGGTGTTTTGAGTTAATTAGCTGATTAGAGCTCCTCTCAGGACTGTGTGAGTCCTGAATATATACAGTTTCACTTTCTGAGATAACTGACAAGATTTACTGAACTCTTTCACGATATTCAAATTATTTGAGACTCACCTGAGCATGTAGGCTCCTCTCCAGCTACCAATCTACACTCCATGTTTGGTCTGGACAGCGACTTGAGCTGGTGACCCTCTGGTTCCCAGTAGTAGTAGTTGCTTAGGTTCAGCACACCAAATTTGAAATGAAACAATGACTGAGGTTAAAGTGCTGACTCACAGAGGTGTTCAAGGATGTTCACGTCTTTATTAGATGAACAATTCAGGACTTTCAATTCTTCTTAATTTTTTCAACCATGCTACAAATGTCCTACCATTTAGTGAGATTGTATTTTCAACAGTCTGAAATGTCTCAGTTCCAACAGACAGCCCAGACTGTGATATGAAGTTTACACCTCTAGATCAGAGATAGCTAATTTTGCATGTTTTGGCCTCAGTTCACCCTGAGCTGTGTTGCCTCAGTCTACACCTCACCTTTTTTACTAATGAATTCTTCCACTTCAGTCACGGAGTGTTGACATCTCAGTTTCTTACTTTGGGGCATAATTTAAATGCAGGAAAAACATAAACACCCTAATAATCGTTCATAAAGTCCACTGTAAAACATGTAATTAGTGCAAAAGCTGTAACCCTGCTTATCTGGACGAGAGGACAAAAGGTGCGCTACATGCATCACTTTAGACTTAAGAGAACTTCTTAAATTGACATTCTAAAAGGAATCCTTCACCCCCCAAATGACCATTTATATATCAATTACTCACCTCATGTTGTGTTTAATTTGGGAAGAGACTGTCACTATTAAACAGGCCCACTGACAGGGGGAGTCAAAGGGTACAGATTACACCGGCACAAGACCAAGGGGGGCCCATGAAAATGTCTATGATTGACCCTTAAATTGGTTCAAGTGTAGCAATTTACTTACTGAATTAAATCACTGACAATACAAGTCATATGTATTACATGATAAATAAGTGTAATTTTATAATTAGAACAAATTTGAACATGCCGTCTGACACTCCCGTGATGCGAATAACTCATAGGTGCCTAATATAAACATGTGAGATGGACTGTTGTCTGATGCAAGTTTCTCCATGAATACGACACGACCAAGATGCCTGAATGCTACTTCTACCCCAAGTTTGGTGAGTGTGGCAACAAGGAATGTCTAGAGGCCAGGGTACAGAGAGAACCAGAAAATGAAAGGAGAGGCAAGTGTCTGGCGAAAAAACATGCAGAAGCAGGTGTGAAGTGAGGCAGACTAAGTGCAATACAGCAGGTTTACTTACTAAAAATGATTAGATTTAAGGCTACAGTAAAGACACAGGTATCATATTAAACTAGAGGACTGAAGCCAACCTTGTCGAGCTATTTCGTCGGAAAGGGGGCTAAATAATGCTCCAAAGTTATGCTTAAATTTGGGGAGGGAAAAAGGAACACTGCCATTTTTCAAAATGGTGTTTTAAATATTTCTGCATACTGGGGTCCCTTAACTGTCTTGGAATTGCATAAATTAGGTATGATTGGAAAAACTGAGAGTTGACAGCTACTCTTAACACTATCTCAGTTCTGCACACAATGTAATTAAACGGGCACTGTGTGGGAATTTCCCCCATCTAGTGTTGAGATCGTATCTTGAATTCTAACGGAATGCACACTCTAGCGCCTCACTGTTTCAAATGGGTATTGCAACAACAGTAGCTGCTGTGTACCAAAAAGCTATGATAACACTGATGAAACCATGTCATCCGATACTACATGGAGTATTCATTCAGGCTCCTACACAGACACACACGAAGCGAGTTGACAAACCCCCTCCTCACCATGCTGGCTGTGTTTACAATGTAGGACTGTTGGGGCGGGCGTAAATCGAAACAAACCAATCACGTCTTGTCTTTTGACAACTGACAAGTGGCTCAACCTCACACACCTCATCCCTCTCCTCGCAACACTGCATCGCTAACAGCTGTTAGCGCCTGTTAGCCGCTGTTAGCTGTGATTCTCCTTCAGCAGCTCTCTCCACCTGGGAAAGCCTACCCCAATGTTGACCCTCGTTTTTTGAAATCGCCGGTCACGTTGCCTTTTTGCCTTTTTTCAAATGCACCGGCACTTGTAACTAGCCTGCTTGCTGCTGCTTTTCGTCACTGTACCTGCAGGCAGAAACCAGAAACCGACAAGTGAAAATGCAAAAGGCGAGTCTGTATTTCTCAAGTATGTCCCTATACATACTTGTATTTTCAAGATGCCGCACGTACATGTATATGTAAATGGGAATTTCTGAGCTTACGGACATACTTAGATACGCTGGTGGAGGTAAATACACACTTTTGACTACAGAACAACTGAAATTGTTACACATAGTGCCTTTAAATATTTAATTAAATTAGCCAAGATTGAATTAATAAATGAAGAAAGACAATTATTTCTTCGCTTATAATTTAACACCATGCAATAATTTCTTCAATAAATGTTTGATTTTATTTTCTCTAATCATTCATTCGAGGGCATTTAGGCCCAGGACGTACACGTGACTACCTCGACTTTTCAAAATAAGAAAATCAGGTTTTAGCACAGAGCAGATACAAAATGTGTGTGGAAGTATGATTAATTGGATTATATTTGCAGGAAGTAAATACCTGCATAGTGATGTGTCTAGTATCCTTCACCCTGCCCGTTGGGTGTGGTTGAGGGGCCCACTTTTGAAAACGTTGTCCCCCTGCCTATTTTCCTAACTGTTGGCCTGCTATTTATAACACTTCCTCATTAACAGCGCAGGTGTGCCGAGGACTTTTAATCCAGTCGCGTTTAAATAGTAAGGTTTATGCAGCAAATGCCTCTTTCCTACTTCCTGTGCCCTTGCTTGGACCACACCCATCTTCGAACTTGGCCTTCATTGTGATCTCAACCCCACACCTATGAAGATTTGTGACTGCATATTGTACAGTTGTAACGCTATCACGGTGAGAGCACCTGGCTCATTACTCAAAACCAGTTCCCACTACAATAGTGCCACCAGGACACATTTTCCAAATCACACACACACACACACACACACACAGAGACGCTGACTCACATGTGAAAGCAATAACAGCCATTTGCTGGTAATAATAATGTTCTCAACAAGGATGGAGCTTGGCTTCGCTAAGACTCAGCAGCCAGGATCTAACACAGAAAGGTACATTAAGTGATTTGGCGTGTGAGGCAAATGATGCTGATCACTTGGAGCAAACTATTGACAACCGGTCTCTGGAAGTTGGGGGTCATCCAGGACAGCCCCAGATGCAGCCCCCTGGACAGTGGTCATGCCAAAAGCACAATAAACAACACAGTAAAATAAGCCAACTGAGCTGCCTGCCTGACGTGCACTACACTGCATTATTATTATAATTTACGAGGATTGTTAAACCTTCCTGTCCCTTTCTGTTTTTGTTTTGGCCATAACTGTTACAGTGCCTCTTTGGCCGCATTTGTCATTTCAAGTGTCTCGTATCCAGATAAAATCCAGGTGAGATTTAAGACACGTTCTTTTTATATGCAACTGCAGTAAATGCAGATCAGAGTCGGTTCTATTCCAGTCCAGAGGCTGGTGGTAAGCACCTGGAGCTGTTTGGTAACTGGGAAAAAAAGTGATTATCATTTTATTAAAATGATTGAACTATTCAGGGATGAGGAAATGCTACAACAGCTCTGTGCATCTTGTGTACGATCATATGTGCTGACAGCTAATTTCAGCTACCATTATCACAGGGGACAGATCCTGAGCAGCAGAGTTTGTTGTAAACAGTTTCCTTGAAAATGAAGTGCTTTTTACCAAAGTACAGCCCCAACGGTTTATCTCTGCTCGGTAAGGAAAAAAAATCTTGTTAAAGGTCTGCAGATTTTCTTGAACAACCTTGGTGCAGTTTGAAAACGTCTTCACACATTGCTGCTGAGTTTTTGAGATGAAATCTTTTTTGTCAGTTTCACATCTCAACACATCAAACTTAAGTTCAGTTACAGTACATGGACCCTAATATTCAACTAATAATCTGAATAACAGCCCAGTAAGATTGAAAATGTCTGTTAAACTGCCTCAATGTGAGCAGACTGACCCTGATCAAATCAGGAACATCAGGTTGAGAGGAAGAAGATGTACTTTATTAACCCCCATGGGGAACTGATTTTTTTCACTCTCCAAAATACGCACACATGCACAGACAGCACCTACACATGCATTAAATGCAGAGTTGTCAGAACGAGGGGGCTGCCCATGGACAGTTGGTAGTGGGGGGTTCGGTGCCTTGATGAAGGGCACCTCGCCAGTGCCCATGGGGTGATATGGCACTTCCCCAGCTACCAGTCAAAACTCCATATTTGTTCCAGCTGGGGAACTTGAGCTTGCAACCCAACCCAAGTCCCCATGGACTGAGCTACTGCCGCTGTAACCTTTTAATTTATGAGCGGGCTGGTGTAAACCTTTGATAATCTGTTCAACAGGGGAATATTAGCACCTAATAACCATGTAAATGCTTAATGTCATTGTTTCTCTCTGGTCAGAATAGAATTATTCTTTATGCACATTTGCATGGGAGTAACAGTAGGTAAAGTAGCTGGTGCATACACTGCACTGGACATGCCACAGCAGCTGTTTCTATGCACCTCCCTCCACAGATTTTGACACAGAATCATTCATAAATTAAAAAATATATATTTTTATATTTTATTTAGCACTCTGCTAGTGCTACTTTTTGTGCATGCTCTGATTAATCAATGTATCTTTTGATTTTGAAACAGTTGCCTTATGTAACATTGTTTTATGAATTGTTTAGCTGCTGGACATAGTAATGGTCTATTGCTACCAGTAGCATTATCCTGGATATGAGATGTTTGGGGAACACTGGTAAATTGTAGCAACTACAGATAGTCTGCGTGTGAAGTGTTCACGGGACATCTGTGCTTTGTAGCTACAGAATAATATAACCTGAGTATTGCATTAACAGGTGGCACCACTTCCTCTCCATCTGTACTTTGTGAATTGAATAAATTGAATTTCTCAGTAAAGTTAGAAAAAAAAACTTTTTTCTGTTTTATTTATTTAGACACTGCACAGCAAGCACAACCACTTTGCACAACTCAATAAAGTTATATTCTGATTAAATGCTTTGGGGCATGCAAATTCACATCTAATCAGAAAATTAATTGATTCACACTGGCTTTTTTTCATACCATGCAAAAGTGCATATAAAAGCATCAAAATAGAGTGGTTTTTTTTTGTTTGTTTGTTGGTTGTTTTTTTTGATTGTTTGTCCCCTGGACCTGCCGGCAGAGGTCCTGGCTAAGCCCTGAATATTCCACAATCCTAGAAACGCCCCTGCACATACCTGACCTGTGAGGAGCGGCTGCGACTGGATTTGCCTCATTTATTAATTTTATATGATAAATATTATTATTGTTTGTTTATTAACTGGCCCCTAGGCGCCTGCCATTTTGTAAAAGTGGCCTCTGGGCAAAGCAAGTTGAGCATCCCTGTTGTACAGTAAACAGTTAATATGGAATCTCTAAGCATGAAGAAATATTGTCCATGTAACTGCAGCTCTAGATTGGACTATGTTTATTATGTTTTGGTGTAAATTATCTCCTGTATTGATGCCTCTGACTCTTAGATTAAACCTGCTACAGTCCTGCTACACTTTCACACATCCAGCTCCACACCAGCAAACCTCACTAACTAACACGAGCAGCTAATACTCCCTTGGCCTGCTAACGAGGACCCCTGTCACTCCTTTCTTGTAAACCCGTGAAGCCCCCACCTATTAGTGGTGACCCCTCCGACAGAGCTCTCAGTGTTTTGAAGGACAGGAGGCAGAGGCCAGAGCCTCCCAGACCAAAGCCTGGATTAGCTACTAATCCTTAGAGGTATTTCTCTCTCTCCTCTGCCACCCCCTGCTTTTCAGGAATCTGCTTCCTGCATGACTTACATTTTCAAGGGAAGGGAGTTGCACAGAGAGATGTGGGAGTCTGCAGTGGAAAAGATGGGAGTCAGAACCGGTTAATGAAAATATTAGAGGAGCACAGAGAAAATGTGTGGTGTAAAATCTGCCTTGTGGCATTCTATTTTAGATGTTACAGAAACGCCTGAACTCTTCCTCCTTACAAATTTCACTGAACTCTTCTGTAGGCGAATGATTTCACTGTCCTGACATTTTTATATTAGCACTGGGATTATGTGCCTTCACGCAATTGTAAAAAAGCTTCTGTTTCAAACTGCAAATGTAAATGTTCTGAACTCAAAGCTTGGGTGTTGAAGTGGTCCTGACTAACTGTGGTGCCAGCTGCAATCAGTGATTCATCCCCCATTCAGTATCCCCAGCCATCTACACTGCATGCATGTTCATGTTTAATAGCCTACTTTACCCTGACTATAATTAACCTGCATACCAGTCAAGAATGGTAATTTGCTTATATAATTGCACATCCTTCATTATTTGCGTACATATTAATGTTCCATGTACGTGAACATGGTCAAAGCATGTAAAAAGTAATCACAATCCTTTGATCATTAATTTGGGTTAGAGACATATTGTCTGCTGAATATATCCCAGCATGTCAGTGCTTTGCATATTCTAAAACACAAGGTCTCGCTTTTTCTTTATCATGTTTATTAGCTTCACATGAGCTGTGATTGACAGCCTTTGATGAGGGCACAATAATGACAATCATCATCACATAACCATCGCACTAATTACCGTGTCATAATCACTGCCATCAAGGAATTTAACGCCGAGTCCTCATTTGCAGAGGGTGAAATATTCATGCTCTTCTGGTGGAAGTTGAGCAGCCTGAATTTTAAAATGATTACACTCTAAAAACCTCTGGAGGGACGTGCAAAGGAGGAGCACTTCCAATCAGTAATTCTGTTTTTGCTTTATCTTAGTATAGTGTCTGATAAGAAATGGGGCACAGGCCCATAGATTATTTGTGAGCACAATGTGAAGGCGCACTGCTCGTCCTCACATATACCTTTGGTCAAATTAAATCAAAAGGAATATGAGTGAAGAGGAAATCTCAAATGTGCAGTTGTCAGAAAGACTAGGGTTGTTTATTTGTTTGTGGGGCCTCTTCTCTTTTGCCCGTTCCTCTGTTTCCCCAGTAGAGCAGATTGGATTATACTGAGCACAGGCAGTAGAATTAGTGTTGGATCGCTGCGTCGCATATGCTCCCCAAGGAGATGGTCTTGAAGAAAGGGTGTGTGAGTGAGAGAGAAAGAGAGAAAGGGAGAAAGGGAGTGCAGATGGTGGAGTTACTCAATGTTCAAACATCCCTGGGCAGTGGAGGGGGGCACATTGTTGACTCTTTGCTTGTAATAACTGCAGTCACATTTCTTACAGCCACATTTCATGCTTTAGTGGGTGGATGATGTACAATAGCCTCGTGTGTAACTTCATATCTGCAATGACGGTGTAGATCCAGAGGAGGATGATCTAAATCTCATGCTATGGTGAGAAGATTTTCTCTGCTAAATCTTTAAAGGAAGCAGGAACCCAGAGCTCTGCAAGTACTTCTCATGCAATAGGAAAGTTGTAGAAGAAGAGCAGCAAGGTGGCTGTTTACTGGCGCTGTGACAACTACTGCAAACTATATGGCAAAGGTCCAGTTTACAAGCATGTATAGGTGATTAATGCCCATGGCCGGCAGGCAACTTGTACATTTTTACAGGCTGGTCTTGTGCACTGTACATATGCCTATCAAAAGTAATGCACCAAAATTCATACATAACCAATGTAATCATGAGCCAGTAATCCCTGCACAACCCACATAATCAGGAGGGCTGCGGTCCTGTGACCGGTGTGCCAACAGGAGTAAAGACGGAATTCATCATTCATTCATTTTCTGTAACTGCTTTCCCTGTTAAGGGTCACGGGGCAGCTGGAGCCTATCCCAGCTGACAATGGACAGGTCGCCAGACTATCACAGGGCTAATGCCTAGAGACAGACAACCATTCATGCTCAAATTCACACCAATGGGCAATTTAGATTCACCAGCTAACCTAACCTGCATGTCTTTGAGCTGTGGGAGGAAGCCAGAGAACCTGGAGAAAACCCACGCTGACATGGGGAGAACATGCAGACTCCACACAGAAGGGCTCCCCCACCTCGGGGCTCGAACCCCCCTCCCTTGGTTCGAACCCTCTTGCTGTGAGTGCTAATGCTAACTTCCACAAAACTGTGCTGTCGTAAAGAAGGAAGTAGTATAGTAGTAAGAACTGAAACCTCATTCATGTCTCTCATTTGTTACCACTGTATGTGCATTTTCGTGGGGTATCATACAAAGTGTTGTATGAGGACACGTTAATTTTTAACGAGTGGGTGGGACCCTGACCCCACCCCCAACGGCCAGTGTCTAACATGCATAATGATTCCGTGTCATTTCAAGACGTTGTACCTTGTATATTTCATGTGACAAATAAACTGACTGATTGATATGAAATATTTTTTGTGCACTCAGTTCAAATTGTCATTGTCAGTTTTTATAATTACCATGGTCTCAAGCATATACTGAGTAATACTTGTTTTAACTGCCCGTGGGAGGAGACAACATGTAACAGGCTCAATCAAAAGCTTTGTTTTCGCTGTCTCTCTTTAGAACAGGGCATATGAATTTACTTTTTTCTGACTCTCTTATTTCTCCAAATGTTGTCGCCTGTGTGTCTCACTCATTTGAGTTGCAATGCTTATTGGAATACACACATTTGATTAGCTGATTAGCATCACCTGAGATGATTCAACACATGCAATTGGTCTGTGAGTTTCCTGCTCACTAAACCAGTGTTACAAATGGTGCGGTGGTAAAAACAGAAACACAAAACACAAAAACAAATGAATAATATTTAATAAGACCTAGGGTTAACGACGTAGACCCATTTTGGTCTGTTGCTCACCTACTGCTCACCTAGGGATGAATATTTTTCCCCAAATCATCCATTTTCTGAGCACACTATGGGAATCACAGGGAATTTCACTTTTAAACAAGAGGAAATATGCATAAACGTGTGGGTTCCAAATGTGACTGCTTTAGTGTATCATTTGGCGGTAATAACAATTATTAAAGTAAAAGAATGCCATTTTTTAATCAGCTAGTGATGCGCAGGTCAACCCACAACCTGCAGGACCCAGTTGGGCAGGTTCAGTAAGCTTAGAACCAATAGAAAAGTTCATGGGTTCAAAAAGTGGCAAAGCAGCATTCTGAGTAAGTTATTAATAACTTACTGCAACATTGTGTGTAATAATGCACCTTGCACCTTCTCTTCCCCACTATCTGTCTTGCTCCCAAACACACACATCTTGGAGAGCACAGCGAGGCACTGCATTAAGTTATTTGGCAGGTCAGGTTCAGGTGGTTGATTAACCTAGCCTACAATATATGAATTTGGTTGGCGAAAAGGAACTTACCATTGTGATGCTGTGGACTCAGAGAAGCGCATTTTATGTAAAGAACTTACGTATTTGCCTTATATTATATTTTTGGTAAAGGCAAAATGGGAAAAACATCACTTTTATTACATGTTTGGTGTGGCACGGTGGTGTGGTGGTTAGCACTGTTGCCTCACAGCAAGAGGGTTCCTGGTTCAATCCCAGGAGGGAGTCCTTCTGTGCACAGTTTGCATGTTCTCCCTGTGTCAGCGTGGGTTTTCTCCAGGTGCTCCAGCTTCCTCCCACAGTCCAAAGACATGCAGGTTAATTGGTGACTCTAAATTGTCCGTATGTGTGAATGTGAGTGTGAATGGTTGTCTGTCTCTATGTGTCAGTCCTGTGATAGTCTGGTGACCTGTCCAGGGTGTACCCCGCCTCCGGCCCAGGCGGGCTCCAGCCCCCCCACAATCCTCAGGAGGATAAGTGGTTACGAAAATGGATGGATGTATTTTTGGTAAATGGTTAATAGTTTGGATGTGTATTTCCAGGAATTCATTCCCTGGCATCAAACCCTAGCCCAGTCTTGAAGTGAGATGCTCAACAATCACATATGGCTGCTATATTTGGGTGTCCACATACTTGTGGCCAAATAGTGTACATAGCAAAGTTGCATTTTTCCTCTTCCGCCTGATAACACCTTGCTACCAGTACTTCTCTGGCTCACAGCCCTCGCCGCATCTGATTAATGCCTGCCCACTTAGACCTCTCCTCTTCCTCCATTTGCTCCCTGCTTCCACTGCTGTTATTAATGGCGGGAGCATAAAGGAGACTTGTTGTGGCACAGAGATTAGGCGGCTTGCAGTGGCCCACCTGCTGACCCAAGGTGCCCTACCACTGAATATCTCCACACTGTTCCTATTGCAGTGTTTACAGGAAACAGGATAAGGCAGCCTCATGATGACCAAGACGGGACGTCATTTCTCTGCTCTCCCTGTCTGTTCAAGTGTAGCAAAGGTATGCACAGAGAAGAATCTGCTTGCTCTGTCAAAATGCTCCAACCTCGCACATGAAAGGTGTTCACAGTCATTAGATCAACAAAGCTGACAAGAATTTTTTCCCGACGTCGCAGCAGAACCTAAACTTCTGCTAGAAATTAGAAAAGAGTTGGCTTCTACTGTACCAGCTACCTTCCTCAGCTGGTAAACAGAGTCATAAATCTACAACTTGGGAGTAATTATAATAACAACAGCTGGCACTTGCATACACATGGCAGACTGATGAGCTTAGCAATGCATGGCAGCACTGCCCCCAGATATAATTGCTTTTAGCGACAAGGTGGCCAGACAAGGATTGTGCTGTGATTAACTCTCATGTTTTGGTATGTAAGAATCATCAAGAAACATTGTGTTTACAGTCACTAAGTCAACCACATTCAAGACTATGGGAAACAATTCTGAAAATAATTAAAATGGTAATGTCACTTTTAGGCAGTCTCAATCTGTTTATTCTCTCATAATTATAATTTGCAAAGTGGCAGTTCATCTTATCTCATCCAGCTTTGTCTGCTTTAGTGAGTAACTTCCTACATGTTTCAGAGAGCTCGTCTGGACTTGCTGCAGTTGGGTTGTATGTGTAGGTGGAGACAGCGACAGAGGAAAAGATAAAAATGGTGAGAGTAAGTTTCTAGCTAAGAAAAAGTGAGTCACACCTGTACTGAAAACATGTCTTCTGGCAGCTGCAATGCAGTCTGGTCTATTGAGGTTACTGTCAGCGAAGGAGCTGGCATCTCTGCCTCTTCTAAAGTGGATTTCTACCTTTGTAATTGTTCAACGTGGGTGCAAATGGCTTTTCTAGGAAGCAGTGCATGGTCTGAGGGACTGGCACCATAGCCTGACATTTATTTGATATACTGCATTAAATGTTTGAAAATGCTCCGTCTTTGATGAAACTTACCCAGAGTGAGAAAAAAAATATGCAGCCAAACCAAAATGCACCCAGGAGTGACAGGAACGAGGTGAGAGTGACACTTATTTCCAGAATAAAATGAGCACAATTTGAAAGACTTTTTTTTTTTTTTTTTCTTAAATGATTGGCTGGCAAAATATTGCCACTCATACTGCCTCTCAAACCTAACACAGAGGGGAACTCTTCATTCATTCATCAAGTGTGTTTGGACCAGCTTCAACTCTCCACTATGTACTCATTTAGTTCAGTTTCATTTCAGCAGGTGGGAACACTAATATTTAAGTTCTAGTCTGGGCCCTTTTCCCAGTAGTGCAGTTTGTCAGGAATGACATGATAATCATACTGACTGCAGAAAATAGCCCCGAACCACCCCCAAAAAATTGTGATGTGTACAGCAAGACTATTGTTGACAGCAGTCCCTTGTACTCGGAAAACATTACCCAAAAAAGACAAGTCATAAAAGCCATTAATAAACACACACACACACACACATTCTTGTACATTTATCTTTGTAAGCGCTCTCACAAACATAATGCATTCCCTTGCCCCTTACCTATCATAACTACGCTCACCAGCCACTTTATTAGGCACACCTGGCTAGTACCAGGTTGGACCCCTTTTGCCTTCAGAGCTGCCTTAATTCTTGGTGTCATAGATTCAACAAGGTGCTGGAAACATTCCTCAGAGACATGATGACATCACACAGTTGCTCCAGATTTGTCAGCTGCACATACATGATAAGCATCTCCCGTTCCACCACATCCCAAAGGTGCTCTATTGGACTGAGACCTGGTGACTGTGGAGGCCATTGGAGTACAGTGAACTCATTGTCAGACCAGGCAACGTTTTTCCAATCTTCTACTGTCCAGTTTTGGTGAGCCTGTGTGAATTGTAGCCTCAGTTTCCTGTTGTTAGCTGACAGGAGTGGCACCTGGTGTGGTCTTCTGCTGCTGTAGCCCATCTGCTTCAAGGTTGGACAACCTGTTGTTGCTTCAGAGATGGTCTTCTGCAGACCTTGGTTGGAACCAGTGCTTATTTGACTTCCTGTTGCCTTTCTATCATCTTGAACCAGTCTGGCCATTCTCCTCTGACCTCTGGCATCAACAAGGCGTTTTGGCTCATTTTCTCTTTTTGGGACCATCCTCTGTAAACCCTAGAGATGGTTGTGTGTGAAAATCCCAGTAAATACTCCCAGCTCATCTGGCACGAACAACCATGCCACGTTCAAAGACAATTAAATCACCTTTCTTCATCATCCTGATGCTCGGTTTGATCGTGATTGTCAGATTAGTTATTTGTGTTAATGAGTAGTTGAACAGGTGAAGCCAATAAAGTGGTCGGTGAGTGTAAATGCCTAACCCCAGCCCTTCCCCTAAACCTAGCCTAGACCTAATTCTACCCTGAATCTTAAAATCACATCTTAACCCTCAAAAAGGCCTTTGAAGAAACAAGGACCAGCGAGAATGTCTTCACTTTCCAAAAATGTCCTTTCTCTGTTGGTTAAAAACGTGCAAAGTCAGATTTGGCATAACTCATATCCAAGCCAACATAACCATGATCATGCAAGAATCTGTGTGACATTTACACACCATGCTGTTCTTTAGATTACTTTCTGTTTCCTGTAGAAGTGTTTGTGCTCTCAGTTAATCATCCCTCTGTTTACATGCCTGTTGTAAATGAAACTGCTAACACTAAAATAAGGTAAAGGAAATGATGCAACCCTACCACAGAGCTTTGACACAAATGAAAGTCATCATGAGAACAAACCACTGGCATTATTTAAAAGCTTGTGCGGCTTGACTCATCTTAATGAGTAATGTAGAATACAATTACCACCGCCCCAACACACACACACACACACACACATACACACACACACACACTTCAGCATGATGTATGTTAATGTACCTCGTACATTTAATATCTCTTTGTCTTTTTAATTTGAGGTGTAATAACCCTTTCAGTACAGTGCTAGTGTAAATGTAGTTATGCAACATGAGTGCCAAAAACCATGAAATCTTTTTTTTTTTAATTCCCTTGGGTGATTACATTTCAGTAATATGTAACATAACAAAGTCCACTCCACCGATTGATGGAAAATGCTCATTTAAGCAGTTAAGGGCATGTTATTTGAAAAACGTTCATATACTCATTACTTATCACTAATTGAAAAAGTAATTACATTCATTTACAGCATAAATAATTAGTTACATTAATCATCACAGTACTTTCTGTAACTTCTAAAGCCTCCATCTTCACAGCTCACGTCTTCTGTATTCAGCACATGCAGAATCACAGATAGTTTGTTGTCTGTCATTTTGATGGACAGGCTCGTAAAAAATCCACCATGATCAATTATTACCTGTCATCTAATTTTTATTTTCTACTGATGATAAGACCTCCTAATAAATATGAAGCATGTGCTTATATATTATACATTTATAAGCAGGGTTATGGTGCTATTTGTTTAAGTACCACTAATGACATGTGGGCATGTGTGCACATTAACAGTTAAGATGTAGCTTGTTTCAAGGTCATGTAACCACTGTTCCTACAGAGGCAACTTAAAATACATTAGTCAATTACAGCTTTGAAATGAAAGGATGTTTTTCATCTTTAATAGGTAATAGTTATCTCGCAATAGATTGAGAAATAAATCATTAAACTGGTACATGAAACTGTACTGCTCAACGTCTACCACCAGCAGCTACAGGGAGATTTTAAGGAGGAATGTTTTCTTGCATGTAGCTCAATTTATAATGTCTCCTCCAGGGGTTGGCAACCTTTACTATTAAAAGAGTCATTTTTGACCCAAAAGGGGTCTGTTGTAGGAGGTGGTGGTCGGTGAGGCCATTAAATACATCACAACTGGAGGACGGAAAATTCTTTTCTCTAGTACTGCCAATGACAGAAATTGACGACGAGCGTCATTTCCAGTACTTTAGGATGTCTACCGGGGAATTCGATAACTTGCTTCGCCAGGTGGCCCCCCACATCCAGCATGACAAGTCGCACAGCGCGCCTGTGAGTGAGGCAGAGCGACTAGCTGTCACCCTGCGCTTTCTCGCTACAGGAATCAGCCAGCAAGCTTTGGCAGCAAGTTTCAAGCTGGGTTCCGCAACTGTGAGCCATTGTTATTTCTTCTTCGTGTCTCACTTGAGCTACGTATCGGGTAGTGACAGCAACACTGCCCCCATGGTTCCCGGTGGTACTGCTCCGTTTGGCCCGTATCCGTAAGCTTTATGGAAACGTGCAGAAATACGGAAGAAATGAACACAGAGCACAGACAGAAGGCTCCGTCCGTATCCGGATCTGTATTTAACGTTGAGCATAAATGGGCCTTAAGTCTAAATTCACCCATCAACATTACTCATGGGTCTAAAGCCCTATTTCCACCAAACACTTTCAGTATGGTACCTTTGGAACCAAGAGTAACCCTTCAGACATGGTACCTAGACCCTAGGGTTGCCACCACAAACAGTACTCTCATGTGGGCGGGGTTGTTGTCACTCACTGCTCCGTCCAGCACTCGGTGTATTTCCTCATCAGCGTCGACACAGATGGAAGTCTGCACCTCGTTTATCGTTCACAGAACGAGGCTGCACACCGACATTTTCAGAACAAAATAAAACAGGCTGCAGTGAGAGTCTCTCTCCATGGGATATTTAAAAAAAAAAGGTTTGTGCATTTAGTCCTTCTCAGGCAGGCTCGGGGGTTTAGTGTTGCTGGAATTAGTAAATATAAATGCTTGAAGATCCTCTCATTACTAAAAGTGTATATCATATAAAAACTAAAGTGAGGGTCAAAGTTGTCATATTGAAATTTAAGGTGTGCTGATGGATTCACGTCATCAACTCATGCATAGAGTAACATTACAAGTTAATGTTCCACGTTAAAAGTTGCCGGCAGTCGGCCCAGTGAATGAAGTTATTTTTTCTCAGACTCCAGCTGCTGTGAGAGGCAGCAAAACATCCTTTCATTTCATAGTTACAGTCTACTAATAAAATTCCTCAAAACCAGCCACAGCTCAGCCCTGAGCAGAGAGCCTGTCCTCTACTGACCAATCAGACTGCAGTGTTCACAGCTCCACCTTTTAGTACCAGATCTGTGTGCTAGGTACCCCAACAGAGGGGGGACCAAACATGGGGACAGTACGGAACAGTTCCATTGGTACCATCCACAACTTTTCACAGTGAAAATGGAAAAAAAAAGTGTACCAAACTGAACTGAACTGTTTGGTGGAAACAGAGCTTAAATGAGCATTATTAATATGTTTTACGACAGGGTGGCTACACTGCAGTGGGCTTATGTCCACACAATGTAAAAGACTTTTTCAATTTGGAATTTATAATGGAATCCATAGCTAGCTTAGTACGGGAGATCCAATACAAGCATTCGCTATTGAGGTTCGGCAAAATTTAATGGATGACACACATTTAGTTGATAAAATGTGAAACTATTTCTGTATTCTTTGAATAGGCTACACATTTTTACAGTACAGAATGTACGAATCACACAAGGCCTATGATGATGAAAACTGAAAACTCAAATCTAAAAAAAATAGCTATCATTAATTTATATATAATATTTTGTCAGAGCCACAGGAGCCACTGGAGAAAGGTGACAGAGGCGCATGTGGTTCCAGAGCCACAGGATGCCTGGACCCTGACCTCGTCATATTTCCGCGGTTATTTTAGTGAAAGTAATGCAAAAGTAGTGTAATCCCATTACCCTGTACATACAGTCACACTGTAAGTAACTTATTACTTTCAAATAAAAGTAACCATTAATATGTAATACATTATATTTTAAAAGTGACTTGCCCAACACTGGTGATGGTGTGTGAATGTTTTAGTGTGCCTGTGCATGTGTGTGCAAGCATGCATTTATTCCCTTGTGTGTATTATTGCCAACAGCATACACAGGCAGTGTTAAACTCATTGCACTGGCCTTACGGCTGTTATGTTGTGATGGGACTTCTTCAAAGCGAGTGATTCTGATTTAGTGGTTATCTGTAGAATGCATCGCTCTCTTACTCTCATTTAATATCCCAAACCATAGCTGTGGTCCAACCTTCTGCCTCCCCGGAGCACTTTGTGTTTTTATTTGCCCTGCCTCCTGGGCAGCCTCATCAGCATCGTCCTACAGCTTGCATCCAGCTTGAAGAGCAAAGATAGACAGGAATGTATTTTCAGTTCCTCTCCTTTTGAATCAGTAAACACCCATATGTCCCAGCCTTTATGCTACTTTTTGGACAGTTTGCTCATTTCCCAAGTTCGTATTAAGTTGTGCTTTTGAACGTTTGAACGATGCATTTGGATATGAAAGCATATTTTAATGTACTTTTAATGCTTTGGATGAGTTGTTGATAATAAAGGCCATACATTTTCATAAAGTGTATGGAAAAGGTAAAGCAATAATGAAATATTTATCAGTGTCTCTTGAAATGTCAGGGAACATTGGAAACAGCACTGGACAAATCTGCAAAGATGTTATGACCACAGTGGCTGAATTCTGCTTCTTGCAATGTTTTTGAGGTGCACTAGGCAGGGGTGAAATTTAGATTACAACTGGTTTCCTTAAGTTCATCCTGTATGGAAGCTGAGAAGGGCCGTGTTGAAAATATTTTTTTGATGCCATTATCATTAGACCACAAAAACGGACAGTTGTCAAGGCATAAATGTGTAATTTTGTTTGCTACAGTTATATAATTAAAGCAGACTTAAGCCAGGGCCACACCGCCCGCGCAAGCGCTGCAAATAGCCTTGAAGCGGCGAGAAGTGAAGCCAGTTTCCTTTCGGCGGCCATGTTAACCGATTGTGTCATCCACACCGGCCGCGCCGCGCAGCTCCGCCGTCGGCCCTGCAGCGATCATTTTGGCATCTGGTCTATTTTCCGCACGAGCCGCTAGTGAATGTGTCAAGCCGGGCAGTTACCCATGATGGAAAAACAACAGCTGGGAGCAAAATCGCTTGTCGACCGGCGCGGAGAAATGCGCATCTGATGTGAACGGAGGTGCTCCAGCTCGCGCGAGAATTTCGGTGCGCTGCGCTTCGCAGGCAGTGTGGCCCTGGCGTTAGGGGAAACTATGTCTCACAGTCTCGCGCAAGTACGCACACGTGAGCACAGTGTACAGAGAGGCAGTTAGAGCTGCAGGCTACAATGAGGCTAAAAACAGAGTTTAAATTATGTTTTTCCAAACAACTTTTTATGTCGGGGCTTCAGGACGCTTGGATCACTACGGACAAGCAGTATGGAGATATTTTGTGGTTTCAATTATGTGTTTTTGGACGTTTGAATCTGGGGCGCCGTAAGCCTCCATTAGATTGAGTTGTGTTGCTACCCCCTCTCCCCTTGGATCTCCACAAGGGATGTGAGGACTCTAAAACTTCAACTGAGCCTCCCGCGGCATATGGATGAGTCGATAATGGCTGAATTTTCATTTTTGGGTGCATGACAGGCACCATTCAAAATGTTATCTCTAACAGAAAGACACAATGCAGTTTCCACCTGTGAAGTACAGTCTGATGAACTGATCAATAATGGGTACTCCTTGATCTGAGTCCATCTTAAACCAGTTGTCAAGACGCTGTCTATGCACGCTGACATGATTCTCCTGATCTCTGATAAACATTGTGTGTATTAAGAGGAAACAAGACTTTGTCTTTTCGAGGCAGGATGTTGGAGTATCGATCAAATCATTAATTGTTTGTTACTAGCAAAGAAAATCTGGCACTGTAGATGCACTGGAGAGCACAAAGGGAATGTGGGTATCATCTGCATAATTATAACTTGTGATTTTGTTATTTTGGCTCAATAGAAGTGTGTAAATGTGTAAATAAAAGAGGCCCAAACACTGTGTCTTGCAGAACGCCACAGAAATATGTCTTAAGACCATCACGGCATCATGTGTTTGACCTGCTTTACAGTTTCTTTGTTATAAATCATGAATCAACAGCATTTTAGTTTTATCATTCCAAAATTCCTTGAGTGATGAAGGGAGTTTGTTTTCTTTGTCATGAAAGTTTCAGTGGTTAACTTGATATTTTGAATTTATAACCAGCTTGTCAGTGTAAAGGAAGTCAGACTTTATTGTTGCAAAGCAGTTGGTCAATATTTATACACCGGAGGGTGATCAAATTACAAGCAGACTGATAACTTGCTGTAACATCAGACAGCACAGTCTGCACACATATACAAGTTACATAACAATCTGACTATTGAGTTTCCATTGACCTATAATCATGCTGATTGTTGCGTTAGTTGCACTGTGCCTTCTATTAGTGCTACTGCTTGCAACTATTGGTGTAGCTGTCTATTCAACTTTAGGCAGTCTGAGTCATTGAGTGTGGCACTGCTGGTGCATTCTGCTGTGTTCTACTGTACATTCATGTAGTGTGAGCTTGTCAGCAGTGAGCAACATTGCAACCTGTGTTTACTAACCACAGACAGAAGCTTTAACTCTCAGATGTTAGAAAACACAGACTCCCATTGTTTTCAAAAATACATTAAAGAATTGGTCGAGGCATTGCTCATATATTAATGCAGCCCATTCCCATTTGCTTTCTACTATAAAAGCTAAAAGAAGCTTCCTGTACTTTTGATTTTGCCAGAGAGGTGAAGAGGAGGCTGCCGTCTGTTGGCCTACTGTAAAGAAAGAGTTCCAGTTGATTAATAATTGATTTATAATCCACGTAGCTCTGCTCTCAACACTGTCTTACAGAAAATGTGTTTGTATATTACTAAATTGTTTTCATACTTTAGTCGTGGTGTAATTGAGGCCTGGATTATGTTCAGGGACGATGTCTCTGTGATACTTTAATGAATGTCCTGTAGGTGTGTAGGTGTGGATGTGGTTTCGGGAGGTGGTATTAAGCCAGCTCACCACTGACGTCACACTTGGGGGTTGGTGGTATAGACTCATTATCGGACACACCTGGAGGGAGAGCTGGTTGTGAGGAGCAAGAGTGGTGGCTTGGCGGTGAGTCAACCACACACAACCCCCAGATAGGAAATGTCACACTCACCCAGGGAAGTCCAGGTACATTTTCTCACATCTAATGCAACATATAAGGAGAGGCACTAAGTCACGGGCTTGTTAGCCTTAGTTGAAGAGGTTTCACAAACCAGGTTGAGCAAAGCAGCATAACGTAATGAAGCACTACATTTATGCACCATGCTACAGACATGGTCAGGGTGGATGGCGGACATACAAAGTTGAGGACTGCACTGGGATTCGGATCACTTGGGTCCCACAGGACCCAACCAAGTGGCAACCTTCTTGACTGAAAAATGATCACTGAGGCTGAGGCTGGCTCCAAAAGCCAGTCTATATACCCACATGTTAAAATGCTCAACATAACAGCAGAAATCAATATGTTTAACAAATGGTTTTGATCTCTAAACATTATTTTCCCCTTCACTATAACTGGGATTGAATTTGTACATAACTCACCTGTTTACATTGTATCACAGCTTAATAAAGCTATGCATAATTAAAGATAGGTCACTTTGAGCGACAGGCTGTCTGCCGATAGTGTCGTTGGCTTCTCAGTCAGATCCACCCCTCGCTCCTCCACGGTGCCAGCCTCTTGCCCAAACATGGTCATTTCTGGCTTCAAAAAAACAATGGCAATAGCCAACAATGGCCTACGTCGTGGTAGTTATACCATTATTTTTACAGTCCACACAAATCTCAAAGGAGATTGGACATTGGATTGGACGGAATGGACACAAAACTGTGTATTCTGCAGTTTGCTGGGATACAACAAATCCGTCTCTATTCCAGCCATCTTTTCTGGTGGAGATCAGCTGTTGTGATAGCTCTGCGCTTTCCATGAAAGATGATAAATAAAGTAATAGTAACCATTTCTGAAGTATCATTTACCTGAAAACATGACACAGCATGTGTGAAGCATTTGCATTTGTGCAGGTTAGGGTTGCAATACATACATATGTAATAGCATTAACCATGACTCACTCATATGTCGCACATATGTAAACAGCTCTTACTGCATACCCCAGGCCGTGGGTGTGGGCGGGAACAGACATGCAAACTGTGGAACTGGCAGGAGTAGAACACACACACTGCTGCAGTGAGTGGTGATGGTCAGATATCCAGTGGTAGTGAGCAGCAGTGGGATTAGTAAAACAGTCTGGCGCAGGACTCTAGTTTAAACCACAGATTTGTAATATGCTGTAGGTTGTTGTCTGCTTGCATTACCTGCCTCAGTAACCACTGCTGTGTCATCTTTGGGGCAGGTTGAAATAAATCTTAGGATATCTTCACATCTACGTTGTCAATCCATTCAACCTATGTGACCTGGACAGACAGAAAGTGCCAGATGCTGCTGTCAACACACTCACCTGTTTGTCGATGGCTGCAGGCAAGCTCTGGGCACTAAATGGCACATCAAACTGATGTGACACCACTGACCAACTCCCAGCTTCAGCCTAAATGTTTCTTTTAGAGAGCTGAGCATGCAAACAAACAAATGGAACTAATTAATTCTGCTGGTTGTATATATTTTTCTAATGGTGGCACATAGAAAAGAGGAGTATGATTGCCAGGCCTAGTTTCCAGACCCACATTCACACACAGCAGAGATCTAGAAAAGGGTGTAACTCTCGCCCTTTTCAGACAGACTAGTATTTTATTCATATACTCTGTGGTCTATCAAAAGCATGCTGTGAAAGTCAGAAAACCATTAAGCCAGATACTGCTTAAGTAAACAAGACAGGTGAGGTAAAACATAAACTATGACATTTCATCATTCACAAATAACACCTGGAATGCATTTATCATAGACACTAACAATAAATATGTGTAAGAGTATGTGTGGATGTAATTTATCAGATAAACAATTAAACTCATTCTATGAAATAAAGTATTTATTCTCACTTTTCATAGTGACAATGATGTTGTGTTTTCCAATAAACTATTTTTCTTTCCTCTCATCCCTCATCAGAGCTGATAGCTGCTCTGTGGATTGGAACAGAAACTGACCAATGACTCATAGAGCAGGGAGGCTCAGCGAAAACCAGACTTCAATCCACCACAGATATCTGCTACTGTACATTTGCCCAGACAAACCAATAATGTAATACACCCCGTGCAAATAGTGTCCTTTTCACAGTTATTATTGTTATATTGGAAGATGCTAATAAAAATGCATCGCTTTGGGATTTGAATTCTTTGTTGCTTGGTTTTTTTAATGGGCTTGACCTAATTGCATATTATACGTGACAGGTTTTCTTCCTCCTTGCGCTCACTTCATGTTTGTTTTTCACATTAAATCATTTACATAGACGGCATTTCATCTTTCATTGAGTATCAGCTTTGATGTTGTCGATTCCATGAATAAATGAACCAAATCATTGTGCTGGAAACGTATACTCACCCTCTCTGAGCTGCGTATTGTACCTTCTTTCAGCGTCATTCGGGAGAAGATGAGGGGAGAAAAGTGAAGACGGAAATGAAGGAGAAGGGAGATGTAAAGGTCTGGCTGACGTTATAAGACTGCAGAGTGTGTGTATGTGTGTGTGTGTGTGTGTGTGTGTTAGAGAGACAGGGAGAGCCACAGCTGAGTAGGCTAAGAGTTTGGACATAGTGTATTTATGCCAAGGAAAAGCCTGTATTAAAGATAGAAAGCGAAAATGGCTCCTCAGTAAGTGCATCCAAGCTTGAGTATGTCTGACCGGGCTGCTTATTCATACACGGAACTAGCTTAACCTCGTCATATGAACCTTGAAATAAATTGCTCCTCCATGTGTAACCAATGCGCTCTCAACTTTTAGAATGGTTATGACTGTTCTGAAAGAGGGTACAGCAAAAGAGTTGTACCTCGCTAGTCTGCACAGGCACAGACAGCCTCTTTGCTTTAAAATAAGAGCTTGAAAGGCAATATTCTCCGAGGATTATGAAGCCATATGTACAGTGGGCATGCCCCTCAGAGTCGGTAAGTGACCTTGTATGCTATGCTCCACTGCGTCCAACAATTTTACAGCTATAATGTCGCTTGAGGTTGGTTCTTACCAACTGAGAATATCTAAAGCCTATTCATATTACCCTTGACCATCAGATATGAAATACATTTCTTTCTTTGAGCTTGCCACTTATTATTATTGGTAGTGCTTAAATTTCAATATATTACCATCTACTTACAGCATCACTGCGGCTACATTTTCTTCATTTGAATTGTTTTGTTCCACTATAAGACCGTCCGCAGTTTGATAAACCAACACCTGCTCTGAGGAAGTGCTCTGATGTTTGATTTCTGAGAGAGAGCTGCAGCTCATTCAGGGTTACTGTTAAAGTACGGCAGCATTTTGAATGGAAGGAAAACACTTGTTTTTTAATGGATAAACTGCAGGGGATCAGCGGTCATCTGTGTTAGTGTATTCCAAGAGAAGGAGCCATGGTAGTGTAGGAGGTTTTCTTTTGCACATGAATAAAGTCAAGAGAACCACAGAAATAATACAAGGGCATATCATTCCACTTTATTTATTGGAATATGTTCCTTCAGGCCCAGACACACCAAACCAACATCAAAAGAACTGGTGCCAATGAAGGCCGACTGTTACATTGCCTCTGTCTCAGCCAAGAAGTTGCTCTTGAAGACACTGCAAACAAAAAACTCCAGTTTATTCAGAATGCAGCAGCCAGATAACTCCTATTTTATCTTCTGCTCACTGGCTCCCAATAAAAAATGATTTAAGATACTTCTTATGGTTTTCAAATATTTTAATGGTTTAACTCCCTCCTATGTTGCTGACATGCAAGTGTACACTAGAAAGATCCCTTAGATCATCTCATTAAGGTCTACTCACTGTACCTAAAATCAACTAGGATATGTCCAGTGGAAGTGGGGTGTAGGGGATTCATAGAGTGCCGAAGTCACGCCCCTTCTGGTGAAGCTCATGGGACCTTAGATCGGAAAAAATATGAATGGCAGTGAATGAGGAGAGAAATGTTACCTTTTGGTCCCGTTTGAGTTGTGACATGAAATCCAAGTATGTCGTTAATGAATTTAAAGCATAAATTTTAAGGTCAAGAAAGTCATACTTTGTGGTAAAACTTTTGAAAAAACGTAATTAGACTACACAGGAGGCGGTCGCGTATGTGACGTCATAGCTTTCGCTCGCTTCCAGCAGCTTGGAGTGACTGCAGCCTGGCACAAAACACACAGACATCTTCAATCATAAATGATTAATCATAAAACAGTGGAATTTCAGCGGGGAGGCCAAGCTGCAGGAAGCGAGCGAAAGCTATGACGTCACATACGCGACCTCCTCCTGTGTACTCTTGAGTCTTTCTAATTAAAAAGCTTATATCTCAACAGTTTTACCACAAAGTATGACTTTCTTGACCTTAAAATTTATGTTTTAAATTCATTAACAACATATTTAGATTTCATGTCGCAACTCAAACGGGAACAAAAGATAATATTGCTCTCCCCATTCACTGCCATTCATATTTTTTCTGATCTAAGGTCCCATGAGCTCTACCGGAAGGGGCGTGTCTTCGGCACTCTATAGCAAGATCAGCAGTCTCACTCCTGGGGGAACTCGGAGTGCGGGGACAGAGTTTAGGAAGACAGTGAAGGAAATGTCAGATGAGCTAGTCAGTGGATTTGGATGAGAAAGAGTAATGTCAGTTGGGGGCCAGCAGGGGGAACTACTAAGCAGGGTACATAACTCTTTGAGATCAGGTGGGGAGATCCACCAATCAGTCCTCTCAGAAGGAAAACCAGGAAGAGGAAGGTTATTTAAGTGTGGGAGTGGCCTATTTGAATTCCTTTTGTTTGAGACCATGCTGCAAGGTGAGTGTGTTTGCTGATCCTGTGAGTTTATCTTCTCTATCTCCTTTAACTTTAGCTTATATTGGAGTTATGTAGTGTGTGAAATAGAGTATGATGGTGAATGTGCTAGGAAAGGTAGTATCGGCACTGTCTCTACCTGGAGCTCGCATGTATGGAGCCTGGGTTTGTTGAAGGTGGCGGTGTTGTTTGGGCTGAGAAAGCCATGTGTAAGTAAGGTAAAGGAGGTTGTTGGGTTGGTGCGGGGAGCAGTGAGACCTGGCATTAGGGGAGTGTCTCTGGGACGCCAGAGATCACTGTCTAGCCTCCTGGAGGTGTCGTTGGACCAACTAGAAACACTGGTGAAAGGAGGTTCCCACCTGATGACCCCAAATACATGTTAGTTATCACTCCTCACTGGTCTGTATAGTTAAGCCTTGCCATAATAGCTTATCTTAGGGCTTAGAAGGTTATTCACTTAGTGCTGATCCTTTCTCTAGAGCACAAATTTATTGTGTTTATTTGAATTCAGAATCAACTCTCAATGCTTTTAGTCATTATGGTCCTACTCTCTGGAATTTTCTTCCACATGAACTACGGTCTGCTACAACAATGTTCTCTTTTAAAAGCAAACTAAAAAAATATATTTTTTCACAAGCTTTTTGTTAGGTTCTTAAGTGTATCTTTATTTGTTTTAGATATTAGTATTATTGTTATTATCTCCCCTTTTTTAAGAAGAATTATTAAAATACCTTCTTATTTTGTTTTTATCATGTCCTGCTTGTTTTTATGTATGTAAGTTGAATTCACGCTTGTCCCATGAAATGTGCTATATAAATAAAGTTGACTTGACTTGAATTGGCTACACCTAATGACCAGCTAGCACCTACACTCTGTGCCAGCATGAGAGAAAAGTAATCCTCCATACCAGCAGGTGGCAGTAGTCTATATAAGTCACCTAAAAAAGGGAATTTGGAAGAAGAACAGAATAAACTCAAGATGCTAGTTAGCCAGTTAACACATTAACAACACAACTAAAGGTAGAATAAATGATATTTACTGTGCGCTAGTGAACAACACCACAAAAAATTCCATATTGTTTCTGTTGAGGAGCTCAATGGCTAAAATAAATAGTCTTACCTAGTATGACGTGTTTGTTTGGATCTCATGCCCCCTTGACTTTAGCCATTTGTTTGCTTTCTTCACTTTTATGAACTGCCAATCTGTGATTCACTCACCGATGGTCTCTGATTCCAATTCAACGTAGGGAATGGTCCCAATAAAAGCTGAAAAGGGCTGGCTAGTGCAATGATGCAGGGCACACCACAAAAACTAGACAGATGCTCACTAATGGCCAACATTGACAACTGTCAGCTTGTTGTGTCAAGGGCTTTAGAGTAGTGGTTTCCAGCTGTTGAGTCCTGGTCCAAAAGTGGGTTGTGGGTTCATTCTGAATGGACCACAAGTGACTTGCAAATGTTTGTAGTTTGTTAAAAAGGACACACTTACATTTGAAGCACAGGGAATATTCAGCATGGAGCTTTTATTTTGAAGTGTAGTGTCCTGCTGTAGAGTTAGTGACTAATGGAGAGCTGATTGACAGAGACAGGAAACTAGCTTATGGCCAGCATGACCAAACGCAAGTATGACACAAACTGCAAGGACCTTGAACTAATGACTAAGGAGAAATCTGGACCCCATGGCTGGACCAGTTGGGAACCACTGGTGGTGTGTAGTGTAAAATCAGCCAATTGTACATACTATAATAGACTTTACATTGTTCTACAGAGGTCAAAAATTCACCATTCTCTAACTAAAACACTCATTACATGTCAATCACACAACACCCAGTGTGGAGCAGTGCTTCTTATTTGGACATTTTCTAAATCTAAGCAATTAGCAGTTATTTTTGTACTCTGACCTTCATAAGGCCCTCTTTGCACAGCATGTGTTACCAGAAGGGCCTCTCAGTCAGATTGACAAAGCATGACTTAACAAGGATTAGGGTGGGGGTGCTTTGGAATACTCTGCCTTCTCAGCCATAATCAGAAAATCTTGAATTCGACTGAAGAGGGTTCAGTTTTCTATGTTTTTATCATCATCACCATTGAAGAAAATCACAAGGTACTACCTGTACTGTGGCTGATGATCTATTTGCTTACAAATTCCTGAAATAGTTTCTCATTTCCTCAGAAGTGTCAGTACTATGCACAACCATTGCAGAACTGTTAATTTAAAAAGTGGCAATTTATGTTCACAAACATCATCACTGAATGTTTCCAAGGGATTTGGCACAAATTCCCCAAACTGGTTGTGTAAAGGGCAAATAAAAACCCTTCATTTCTCTGTGGACTGGTTGTCATTTGCCATATCCACTAGAGCCTCACTGCTCCTTTACACTTTCAAACTACATTGTTGTTAGATTAATTGGTGCAGTGATGGATGGAGTAATGGTGGAAAAACAATCATGATGGTTGTCCATGCAGGCTCACCAGATGACATACAGAAAAAGTGCTCATTATCCAGGCAATCATGTTCATGGTTCTGCAACAGCAACTTCACATCAGTGAAACACTCACTCGTAGTGAACACATGGAGCAGTGTAGACGGAGGAATGAAGGAGAGACATTGCATCTTTTTCTGCTTCTGTCATGATTCAATGTACTTTAAACGTCAAGAAGTCATCTCTCTTCCATTTTGACCTTTGGGAAATGTTTTTACATGCTTTTGTTCTTTTGACTTAATATATTTACAATGAGCTCCCAGTTTGTTTGACATACCTGTCTACAGTACTCCAATCAAACACAACAGCCTTGCAGTAAATAAAACCTTCTGTGAACATCATAATGTTCCTTTTTTTTCTTGACATTGTGTCAGAAAAAGTGTTTATTAAACTCTGTTGGAATTTAGGCTTTGGTTTTTAATATTGCTTTAATATTAAAAGAGAGAGGGAAGAAAAACATCAAGATTATATCTGAATTGGTTCATTTTAATATATAGTCATTACATCACAATTTCTATACCGATAGTGATTTTATTGTTGCTGAAATAGATTTTTCTACCCAGAGTCTTTCAACTGTCTTTTAAAGATTAGATGAGATGATGCTCTCACACTAAAATTAAATAGACTTGTAGGTTTTCTTTTTTAAGGAGCTCTTATGATACAGGAATGAAGGTCAGTCATGTATGAGAAAATAAATCATCTACATTCAGGAAAGGCACTAGTCTGGAGTATTATATTGTTGATCAAATGAAAGCTTTAGAGTGTAGATGAGGCTGGACAAAATAAAAGAAATGTATATCATTATGATGCAGAGACAAAAGAAAATTGCATTGTGTTTATTGTGTCTCCTTATGTTTTGCATATTCATACCATGTGTTGTGTAATGCAGTCACTAATTAATAAAAATTAAGATTTACCAAAGTATGAGTCTAGTGTGTCGGGATACAACATCAAAACTGAACTACATTAAAGTGGAGCAGAGGCGTCCCGCAAGGATCCATTTTAGAGCTCCTGTTATAGAGTCTATAAAACCAGCATGTTTTCCCCGCAATGCTTAACAATTGTTTTCCTAAACCTCACCTACTTAATGTTGCATTAAATGTGCAACCTGACAATGCCCCATCATGATTCTTTCCCTAAACCTATCTTAAGCTGCTGCCACTTAAAGGGGCAGATTGGGGTGTTGGTTGGGTCAGACAAACTCAAGACTGCCCCCCGGAAACCAGTTTTTGGGACTGTGTGAAACCAAGTGAATATTGAGTTAATTTAAGGCACATCTTCACTCTTTTTCTTTTCCTAACCCTAACCCTACATAACTTTACTTGCCTAAACCTAACCTGTTTAACTCTATGTTGAGTACTTTACTTTGCATTAAGTACATAATGCCCATGCACTCTGGTACTGTTACCACCCAAAAAACATTTCTGGAAGAAGTAACCACCACATCATCCCTATTCCTTGGCTACAATATTCCACTATTTGCACCTCGGGCTCATCAAAACTGTCTCAGTATGATGACCTCTGCCACTTTACAATGCATCAAGTAAACCTCAGTTTTGCCCATGTAAACATTAGACAGGTCATTCACTCATTCATGTACTGTTACCGCTTATCCTGTTGGGAATCACGGGGGGGTTGGAGCCTATCTCGCTGACATTAAGTGAGAGGGAGGGTACACCCTGGACAGGTCACCAGCCCATTGCAGGGCTGACACATAAAGACAGACAACCACTCAGTCACATTCACACCTCTTCACACCCTGTTAATCTGCACGTCTTTGGATTGTGGGAGGAAATCGGGAGTACCTGGAGAAAACCCACGCTGATACGGAGGGAACATGCAAACTCATACAGAGGGGCTCCCCCACCCTGGGTTTAAACCGGGAACCCTCTTGCTGTGAGGTGACAATACTAACCACTGCAACACAGTGCCGCCACATAATACAGCTGATTTTTTTAATAATGATTGTTTTAATTTCATTACATTACATAAAAGTGATTGCTGATATATTTTATTATTGACATGAGTGACACTTTTCTGATCATTCACATTAAAAACAATGTATTTCAAGTAATGCTCCATCCTCAGATTCTTTCACCCTCAAGGCACTGAGCCACTGGACAAAGAAATGTCCTGTTTCTTTCAGTAATCGATGTGTCATGATACAGACATAAAGAATGTATACTGTATATTGAGTGAGTCATTCGTGCTGAAATTTCATTTTTCCCCCTCGATGGATCACAGACTCTGACCATATCCAGCAAATACTCCACTGCTCAGCAACTATTCCCAGCAAACACCTTGCTATCGAACACACATTTCATTTCTTGTACGAGCCTCTTTTCTGCCACTCATTTTAAACAATACTTTGCTCCTCTTTATTCCTTGTGCTTCTAATCCTACGCTTTGTTCATACCCTTATGATCGCTCACTTATTCTTCTGATCAGTCCTCCCCTCATTCTCTATCTCCCTCTCTCGCTCTGTTCACTAAGCTTTCAGAATGAGGGGGCGAGAAACCCCAAAGCATGAATCATTAAAAGATGTGAAGAGAAAAATAGATCACTGCAGATGCACCTGCAAAAATAACAGCGCACGATGAAGAGAGAGGGAGATGGGGACAGAGAAAGAGGGGGGGAGGGTAGCGTTTGGCTTCTCTTCTCATAAGACAAAGGATCTGTCCTGGGCTTAGCTGTAGTGATTCTGTCTTTACAAGTACAGTGGACTTTTAGAAACAAGCCAGCACAAAATAAGCTGCTGATCAGTTCACTTCACATTATTATATATCCTTTTCAACATCTTTTTTCTGCTGAATACATTGTGCTGGTTTCAAAAACGATGTAGATATATGCATTACCAAGTAAAGGACAAGGGCAACCAGAAACTGGTAAGACGGACACAAAAGGTAGAGCTAAAATAGAAAGGTTTTATGAAAAATAAAATGATCTACTTTCATGAAAGAAACAACTGAAGAGGCATTTGGCACTTGTCCATACTTTAGTGAGTGAGAGTGTTTACTGTTGGAGAGTGCTGGAAGCATTCTTTTTTTTTTTGCAATTGTATTGTGGTAAAGAAAATAAGCATATAGACTTAACGGCACTGAAAGTGAAGGATGTGCCAGTACATATGTAACAGGGTCAATTGTACTACAGTAATATGTATCAAATGTACATTTGTAATATTAAGTATTATAATTACACAAAATGTCTTTCAGTTGTTTTTACCTGACACGCTTAGGCCTCCATTGACAATATGTGGAATGTTTGACACTCAGTTTCCTGACTTGCGCTTACACAGCAATGGCTTTTAATGAAGCAACGTTTCAGTCCTCTGGACCTGCTTGATAAAGGTCCAGAGGACCGAAACGTTGCTTTATTAAAAACCATTGCTGTGTAAGTGCAAGTCAGTGTGCGGGCAATCCTTCTTTCCATGTTAAGCACTTTCTGCTGTGCCAACGCACCTGATGAGAGAAGCTGATTATCCTGGTGTGCGAAAGCCTCTTCAATACAAATTTGTGACACTCAGTTTCCAACACATTCTCACTCCAACCTCATCATATATTGACATTTGGTCATGGACTTTCCATGTCCACATACGATGTGCAAGGTACCCTGGATGCATTGGTTGTTGATGTTCTGGGACGCCGTGTCACGTTCTGCCTGTTACATGCATTGTCTTCTTTCAAGATACCCTTTGGTTTTCACAGAAAATTTCCATTTCCAATTTCCATTTCCATACAGTCTCTTTCAAAATACAACAAAAGGAATTGGTTAGGTTTAGGAAAAAAGAACAGGTTTGGCTTTAGAATCCTACAGAATGCGAACACTGCTCTCTTAGATTAAAGTAGGTGTTTGTTGGAACCATCCACTACCACTCCCACCCACCCCATTCAGACTTTTGCCGCCTTAGCTTTCGTTCTTGTCCTGCCGTGTGTCCCCCTGATGCCACCGGTTGCCATTAAACTATAATGGCAACCTGCTATTTCTGATGCCGCAAGTCACTGCCCAAGCGCCAGATTTCGACGACTTCTGAGTGGTTTCTGTACCCCTACGTTCACCTTTGGGAGTACCCTGCCTATAAAGGGGTGTCTCCTGCCTTTCCTCTCCCCTTTTGCTGTTGTACTCCATGGGAGAGGTAATTTCTGTATTTTAGTGCTGTTGAGCTGTTTATAAATTCATTGTATGCTAACATGAGAGCCTCGAGTTAATATGGTTGTAAGTGACAGATGATTTTACCTCTTTCTCAGGTATGTTTTCTGTGTTTTATCGTACTGAATTGAATGTAACATGGCCACCTTTTTGCTGTTGTACTCCATGGAAGAGGGGCTCGAGTTAATATTGTTGACGGAGGATTTTGTTTTTACCTCTTGCTGTCAGAGTTATCAGGAATAAACGGAGATCGTCTCCAAAGACATCCACAGTCTGGGCCTCTTCATATCAACAAAACTGCAGACAACACTAGACTCACCGGATACATGCACATAAAGCGACCTGTTACATTTATTCAAGCACCATTTGCACCCTGCACCTCACACTACTGTCCAACTGTTTACAGACTTCATTTTGTTGTATTTCCTCACTACCTTCTGGTATTGCATCATCTTATGCTTTAAAAGAATATTTCTGATGTACTCCATCAATCATAGGAGCCTAAAACTACCACTCTCTCTTACCCCCAGGATCCAGTCACTAATCACTATGCTCTTCATGAACCCAATTATCTGCACCTGTCGCACGCTGCTCCTGAAACCTGCTTCCAACTACCCATCATTAACACTAATACGGCTACAAGTGGGGGGATATGTGGGAACAAAGGTCATACCCACCCACTATATTATTAAGTATTGCCAAGATAACTTTCACATTTAGTTGTAAGTAACTCAATTGACAGTAAATGCAACAGTATAAGAGCAAACAAACATAGCAGGGTGGAATGCAACACACCCACACATCTGAAAAGCATTCAGAAATACCCACCTCATAGTGGAGCCAAGGAAACTTCAACAAAAGATTCCATCTGCTGAGCTGCATCCTACACACAGTGCACGATAATATTTATCCAGGAATTTAGCCACACTGGCTGCATGTCAGCCAGCGCAACACTTTGGTCCAGAATAAAATCTTTCAACATTGAATTGCCTTGACATTATGTGGAGATGTTCATAGTTCCCAGAGGATGAATCCTACAGACACTGGAGGAGCTCCTGACTTTTTCTGTAGCTCCACCATGATGTTGACATTTGTTGTTTTGAGTGAAATGACTTAGCAACTATTGAACGGATCACCACTGAATCTGATACAGGCATTTATGTCCCTTTCAGGATGACTTGTAATAAATTTGGTGATCCAAAGTTTTCACCTAGCCCCATCATCATATCAAACTTTTAATTCATCCAATACTTAAGTATATGACTAATAACATTTCCATCAGCATCAGATGTCATTTTGGTTTAGTGCTACTTTTTTTTTAGCACACTGACACAATAAACCAAAAAGGTGCCAATGGTAAGCGTTATACTTCCAAAACATATCCACAGAGCTCCTGCATGGTTGTAGACTTTTAAGCTGCTTTCACATTGCCTACCTACAGGAGGGTTCCCCCAAAAAGCAAAGTGTTCTGAAAATTGCTGCTGCCGCTACAGGCCACGGCCGCTTTGACAGGCAGGTGCTACAGTGAACACCAACAGAAGTGTACGATGACTTGTAAGTGCATACTGTAGCAAGACAACATACATAAACATAACCAAAGTAACTTCCCTTGCCTAAAGCCTGGTATACACTGTGTGATTTGGTTTGTCCCAGATGATAGATGACCATCGTGAAAGAAACGTGGAGATATCTTTGGTCGTGGCTCTAAAATGTTGGTCCTATGTTGCACAGTGAGAGAGGTGCCACAGTTGTCACGGTCCTGCGATGGAGAGCGTGGAATAAAATTCTGATGGTGTTTGAAATTTGGGATGACCATCTCACTGTGTGACTGCTGTTACGACTTACATCTGCTAACCAACCAATAGGAATGCAGCAGGAAATTACGCACTGATCAGCACGACAATTCTAAATGCTAGTAGATGCTAATGAATACACATCAAGCTAAAACTGGCATGCCAAGTTGGCCTCTTTTCCCAAGCCACGACCCAGTCCACATTCCCCTCCTCCTCCTCTTCTTCAGAATATTTTCGACACACATAAATGGCGCTATAGCAAGGGCTCAATACATGTTTGTTTTCATTTTTCTTTTACCATTACAGCAGATGGATGAAATTCTTTGTGCAAAGATGAGCTGAACTTTGACTTTGGTGTGGCTCTTCGAATTTCCTGAGTTTTGTGGCTCTTGGCTGAGGCTAAAAGATTATACCAGCGCCATAAATGTTTTTCTCTCCCCATCATTCATGACACTAATGACTTCACCCTTCCTGCCTTTTGTCACTGTTACTATCAGGTTGAACACATTAACTAGCAAAAAATTTACTTTTTTTTCTTCATTTGCACACTTTAGTAAAAGAGAGGGCAACAAGTGACTTGCATTTTTTATGGGGAAAAACTGCTTATATCTAAGTTACAGTTGCCACTATTGCCATGTCAGTTTTTCCTTTTTACACGGCGCTTCTGCAGTTTGCTGTAACAGTGACACATCTACTACTCCAAATTCATGATAATTTTTGAAACAATGGGATCTTGATATCAGAGGTACACAAAAGCAGGCTTCTCTTTTCTAACTATCGATTTTGTCGGCTGAACTAACAACTGCAGCTAACTAGCCGACTAACATAATCCTGTTTGGCTGCTTAGCTTACATACTTGGATAAGTGAGACAAAAGGCCCTGTCTTGCACCTTGCGCAAAGCAGCACACAGCACAGTGCTAATGTCATTGCTAGTTTCAGACCAACGCAGTTATTTTCCATTAACCATGTTTTGTAAGTAGCAAAAGTACTTACATCCATCTGTGTGTATAGGTCTTAAAATGAGGTGTGGTCCAGTGTATTGTTGGCCTGTTGCTATTATGAGGCAGCAGAAAGCGATTGCACCACTGACTAAACAAAAGCCTGGTCTAAAGTCAGAATGGTGGAGTATTTTTCTGCTATTGAAAGGGCACATTATTCAGATATATTATTGTGAAATGATTTATATGTATGAAATAAACATGATTTACAATACATTTTGATCTACTTACATTTTCAAAAGGGCAGAAATGCTGCTTAAAAACTGGTTAGCTTTCTGTGTTTTTCATAAATTCATTGTCTGAACCATAACATGTTAACTCTGCAGCCCTTTTGAATCAAAACTAAGTATGAATAATGGTTTTGAAACAAGCACTTTGAATAGCATTAAGAAAAGCCTTTGCAACTCTGAAAAATAAAACAGCTACTCATTATGACTGCTGTGAAATTAATGAATATATAACCTTTTGTCAACTCCGTCAGATCTTACCTCTGACATCCATTATGTATGCTATGAAGAAAAAAAAACAAGGTTGAAAAGTGACTTTGATTTTGTAAAAAATATTTTCCCAGCCTAATTGAAGAGTAAAAATCAAAGCCCCAAACAATAAGGTTCCATCCCAATTCTCTAGAAGAAAAATGAACTACATTTTTCAGTTTTGCTGCTTAAATGTCCCACAATATTTGCTGCAGCTACATTACTGCTCTTACTGCATTACTCTCAGCAGACAACCACTCACTTCTCAAATTTGCTGAATCCAGCAAGTAAATAGCAGTGCCAGCTTTTAGCATTCATCATCATTAACATTTACAGCACTTACATTTTATTAAGGCTTAAAGTTACGTATATTTAAAGGCAGGACATTTGAGTGACAGGTCACCCTTTGCTCATCCACAGCTCCATCCTCCTGTCAAAATATGATTACTTATGGCTCTAAAAATCCAAGATGGGGACTACTGAAATGCCGAACTTGAGGCTTCAAAACGGCGATCCACAAACTAATGGGTGACATCACAGTAGCTACGTCCATTATTTTATACAGTCTATGGTCTTAATCAGTGATTCTTTTCAAATTTTATTTATATGCTGAGTCTGTTGTGTACATATGCATTTAATTTCTATGTAAGGAAATTTAAAGCCTCTACAATTTCATTGTTGTTGTTATTGTTGTTTTTACTTGTTGTTTTGCAGCTGATGCATCTTATTTATCCACTTATAGTACATAAATAATTTAAATACTGTATAACTTTACTCAAATCAGCTTTTGTTTCTCAGCTTGTCTAAACATCTTACAGCTTCAGAGAACATTGACAACCTTTCTTTGTCTTTTGTTTTTTTTTTTTTTTGGCAGAAATTATCTCTTTAAGATATTAAGATTCAGTGTGTTTTTGTATGTTTGACGTCTTAAAATGTTTCTATACAACAACCTCATCTACAGTACAAGTACAAAGATTTCTGGCACTCAATTGTATTTTAAGTATTTATTGACTAACTAATTGTTTGATTAAATTTTGCCAAATTGGATGAAATAGGATTAGATTAAGTGTCAATTTAGAGTCTACAATTAACATGCATGTTTTTGGACTGTGGGAGGAAACCGGAGAACCCGGAGAAAACTCATGCTGACACGGGGGAGAGCTTGCAAACACTGCACAGAGAGGAACAGATGTTAGGCGCTCTCTGTGAGGCCACAGTGCTAACCACTGAGCCACCGTGCCGCCCTCTACAACTATGAAGGTTTTTTTATGGCACAACTCATGACAGCTGACATTGATTTCCCACAGGTGTGTCAATACAGGGTACCATATCACATGCATACTCTGTACATGTCCTGTGAGAAATCCAGCCAGCAAGGTGTTGTGCTAGAAAACAACCTTCATAGTGTAATTCAGTCATCCTCGTTGGCGGGGATGCTGCAGCAGAAGGTCCTCTTGGTCCAGGCTAGGAACTGCTTGAAGCAGTTCCTCTTCCTCTTCTCCTTCTTCTTGGGCGCTGTGTGGTCTGAAAATCAAAAGGACATTAAATGCCTTGGATGTCCTCAGTACAATCAACAACAATTTCAAAGACCTTAACCATGCAAACTCAAGTGGAGGTTAGCATTTCCTACCAGATGCCGTGGCAGTTCCTGTTCCACGTCTTCCGTTGAAAGGGGAGTCGGCTCGACTGGTGGATTTTCAGGAACATTCTCAGGGCAATCCAAGGGCTAAACACATACAAACACAGTTAATATATTATTCTCCATTCTCTCCTCTATCTGATGACTGACATGTTGAGAGGAAATCATCTCACCAAGATTCACTCTGCTGGCTGCCGTCAATCCCCCACAGGCGGCATTCAGGTGGTGCAGGCTTCACCATTATAACACCTGAGGGTAATGTCTCTGAAGTAGATGCATGAAATCCACCAGTCGCACTTGAGCTGTGGAATAAATACACATGCAGTTAAACACACAGCTGACTAGGAACTCATCTATTATTTATCATTTAAAAAAACAGACATGGCTGACATGAGGAATAGTCTTCATTCATGATCGTAATTACTTTAAAAAGCTACAATGAGGAAATTTTCTTACGAAGTTTTGGGCTCCAATTCCTCTTCCCCTTCCAATGTCAGGATACAGGTTCTTGATGTAGGCCGGACATGTATAACACCCGGTGGTACTGAAGGTGTTTCAGGTCTTTTACTTGTACTGTTAAATGGAGACAGGTGCAGTTATTAAAAGACACAATAAAACTATACTAGTTATTATATTCTTAATGTCACATGTATCGTCACCCCATTTTATTATTCTTCAGGTAGCCTTCATTCAGATCCCATTCATCAGGAGTCAGAACAGAAACTGATGATAAATCTAATAAAATTTATACGGGTCAAAATTCAAATTTAATCATTTCGAAACATAGCTCAGCAACTGTGACTTCAGAGGATGACTCAATTTTGTTCACCCTTCCAAAATGACAAAAAAAAAAAGTGTAAGGAGGGATTTAGCACCTGTACCTGTAAAATTAGCATGCCTAGCTAACTAGCTTACTACCTACAGTGGTGACAATGCTAGTTTTATTTGCAGAGTGAAAGAGAAGCATACCATTAGCTGATTAAATGATTTTGCAGAGTTTCAGATTAGAAAAAGTTCCATACATGATACATGCACTTTCTTTGAGCCAGTCCAGGACGCTTCTAAATATGCGTTTATAAATCTACACTGATGCTCTACATTAAAATGGGAGAGCAGTTGTTTAGAGAAATAAAACAGTCTATTTCTGTATGAATTAACAAGCAATGAAGTTAAATTACTGTCACTAAACTTGTCGCTCTGCTGCTCTGTTTCCTCAAATGGAGTACACCTCTCTGAGAGTGTGGTGCTCTGAATAACTGAATGGTACAGTGCTCTCAAAACAGATTGCACTTAGGTTACTGTAGATAGTAAGCTAGTTAGTCAGGCATGGTAACTTCATTGGGTTGTGTTACAGCAGATAAACACTGTTTAAACTATTCTTAAAACTTTCACTTTTTTGTTTTTGAAAGGCAAAAAATAGATTTAAAACACTACTATACAATACTAAAACATGTGTTACTCTGACCCTTTTTTGGTGCTTTTTTTGCTATCTACAAACTGAAATCTGCCTACTTAAAAAGTCCTTTCAGGATATAGCTTATTTGTAACTAGATATCCTAACAGAAGTCATATACATTTCTTATAACCCCAGTTTCAGATATCTAAAAGTGATAACATATACATAAATATATTAAATATCCCAAAATATAATTAAAACATCTTAAAATTTTAAGTGCAATTCTGACAAAACAGAACCACACTGCAGATATCTTGAATTTGAGTTTGGGCTTGTCATAATTTAATTGGAGATATCTGTTTAAGGTATCTTTATATAAATTCTCCATGCTACTTAATAGTTCATTTGTACCAGTCAGAATTTATTTAGAGAATTCTTAAAGTTGAACTAAAATGTAGCTACACATATTTCAAAATAATATTATGACTATGCATAAATGAAGTGCAGATAATGTGAACCCTGTTAATGTGCTGATGAATCAGCTTGCCATGTCCCTATACAGTCTGATATCTGTATATAAAGCTGTAAAGTAAACACTCCCATTTCAGTCCACTTGCAAACGCGGACACTTACTCTGAGTTTTTGTGGAGGGTGCCCCTTGTGATAAAGGGGTGGGTGAGGACCTCAGTGGGGGTAATCCTCTCACTGGGGTCGATCTGAAGCATTGCCTTCAGCAGGTCAGTGCACCCCCTCTTCTCATCAGCTCCCACTGTGTTCAGGTTCTCCTGGGGCAACTAATGTAGGGAAAAAAACACAGCAAATCCAAAGTAAAATTTCTGATTCATAAAGAAAGAATTGGTTAAAGTCCATCTTTAGCAGCCACAGCACAATCTACATAAACACCTACCTCCTCCAAAATGTCCAGGCTGTTGAAATACAAGGGCTGGTATCCGCTGGGATATGTGGTACTTTGCCAATACTCCTCAGGTGTCTGAAAAAAGGTTAAGTGTAATCATGGTAACTGATTAAATTGTGGAAAATGTTGTAAAGTATAATCTTAACTAGGGAAGAGAATGTTATGGATGAGATTACTCTTGGTTTGTCGTACCTTAAGTCTCCAGTGGCCGGAGGTGTCTGTTATGAAGTAATGCTTTGACTTGGTCGCAGCATCCAGTAGATGGTCTGGAGGTACACCCCGGAATGCCACTATCCATCGCATCTGGAGACAAAACACAGCGTCACAGATACGTTACAGTATGGTACTTATCACTTTATGAGAGGAAGCTTTTCTGTAGTCAAAATAATATTTATTATAAACTCTGTAAATTGCATAACATCTTAAAAGTAGAAATTACATCTGACAGTAATGCTGCTACAACAGCAAGTCAAATGTTGCTCCACGCAATATAGTATTACGTAAAAGTTTAGGATTGGTTCGATCTTATGTCCACACCTACTAGATGATGGACTGTTTTCCAGAGGTAGTGGAATACTGTGAATAAAGGTACCCTGTGGAGCTTTAATGCATTATGGTACCAACTGAAATGTGTCCATAGCACCAAGTTAAAACAAATTGTCAAGCACTAAAAAGTGTGAAAAGTTAGTTTCCAGTAGGGTTTAGCAAACATCATTGTGGCACCAAATCTGATGTAGTGTATCTACACTAGTATAACAGGTTCAGTGTGAAGGATTTCAAGGCATGTTGCAGTAAGAGGAAGGCAGAACTAAAACTTTTCCAGTGTGCCAAGTGTGTAGGAAAACAATGGTGGCCAAAATTGAAACATGAAAACACAAAGGAGCCAGTGTTTGATTTGTTTGTTCTGGCCTACTGTAGAAACCAATCAAACACTGGCTCTGTGGAAAAGGGACCCGCTCCATTTGTAGATATATTCTAAGGTCATGAAAACACAATTTTCTGAGATAAGTGACACATTCCCACTGATGGCATCATGCTATTTCATTTATCTACAGTTGGTGGCGGCAACAAGCCCAGAAAGGTCGCACATGCCCAGCAAAAGGCAGGGAGGATGACTGCTTGCTAACAAACATGGATATAAACAGTGCAGGATTCTAAACATTAAAAAATAAGCTTGAGAAATTTTTTCTAAAGCAGTAAATAAATTCCACATGTTGGTTTAGCTTCAGCACACTGTCACACGTGTAACTGTATTTGGCTGTAAGAAAACTCCACAGGGTACTTTTGAAGAATTATTTTTTAGATAAGAAAGTGAAGAGCACACCAATACAGCAGCATTAGATCTTTTAGGAAGAGAGATAAAAGGAAGCAGTCGGTGACTTACTACATCATAATCATCAATTCCACTGAAGAGCACATCAGCAAGCATCATGATCGACATCACAACACCTGCAGACCACATGTCTATCGCCTCTGAAAACGGAAGTCCAAGAAATATTTCCGGAGCTCTGTATATGAAACAAAGACAGACACAGAATGAGGAACATTTTCATATTTGAGCACAGATCTCCTACAAACTAGTAGAATCATGATTCATCTCTCACCTGAAGTGCTTTGTTTGAAGAGGTGCGCACTGCCCCTGGGCCCGCTCAGCCCACCTGGTTGGCAAAGCCAGTCCGAAGTCAATGAGCTTTACCTTGAGGGGCTGCGCTTCCCGATCCACCAGCATTATGTTGTCTATTTTTATATCTCTGTGGATCAGTCCAGTGGTCTTCAGGGTGTTTAATGCGATGGCCAGCTGCAAGTACAAAGATCAGAGAGGACAGTTAGAGAACAGTGCAACACTGACAGCTTTCTGACTTTAGTGTTGTGTCTGATGCTAATGTATACACACCTGCTGGACTACACTCCTGATATCACATAACTCCATAGGAGTGAAGTTTCTGTGGACAGCAATGTAGTCCATTAGAGTCATATCCAGCATCTCAAAAGCCAGAGCAACTCCGTTGTTCATCAGTCTGAATGAGTCGATGAACTTGACAATGTTGCACTCCTCCAGTTTCCTCTGCTTGAAGATGGTCAGTATCGTCATCTGGAGACAACAAATTGCATGAGTTTGATGCGTAGTTGTTGACGCACAGCTGACACATTAACAAGCGATAAAGGCAGGGAAGCCATTTTTGAAATTTAAACGAAAGCAAAATAAATGCTAATGAATTAAGGGACCTACTTCATTGCGGTAGTCGCAGCCATATTTAAGGATCTTTACTGCAACGGTCTCATTGGTGTCCTTTCTGAAACACTGCACCACCTGTCCAAAGCCTCCCTCTCCCAGACTTTGCAGCAGTTCATACTTGCTGGGGAACAGGTTTGGGTCGAGGGTGAAATCAGATGGACTGGATATTGCACCCACAAGCCGTTCCATAATGAACTGGTATTCCTAAAGAGTCCCAAGTCCCAAGTTAGTTGTGGTGAGAATCAAGCAAGTCAAGTCCCTGCTATAAGTCAAGCAAGTCAAGTCGAGTCATTGCTCAGGTCAAGCAAGTCACAAGTAAAGTCATATGTCACATACAGCAAACATCTCCTCGTGATCCGCTAGCTACAGGTCCTCTGAATATGCTGTGAAAAAGTTTGGTCTCTGTAGGCAGCCCAGGCTCCGCAAATGGCAACAAAAACATTTGGGTCCAGGCTGCACCAACCTGCCAGCGCCAGACCAGCGAAAGCAATCACACACACATGAATGCGGTGCACAGAGAAGCAGTCAGAGCCACAGGCTACAATGAGGCTAAAAAGTTCAAATGATGTTTTTCCAAACAACTTTTTATGTCGGGGCTTCAGGACACTTGGATCACTACGGACGAGCAGTATGGAGATATTTTGTGGTTTCAATTATGTGTTTTTGGATGTTTGAATCTGGGGCGCTGTCAGCCTGCATTAGGTGGAGTTGTGTTGCTACCCACTCTCCCCTTGGATCTCCGCAAGGGATGTGAGGACTCTAAAACTTCACCTGAGCCTCCCTCAGCATATGGGTGAGTAGATAATTGCTGAATTTTCATGTTGGGTGCACTATCCCTTGAACAGGTGTGTAAATCCAGGGTAACTAGCAGCTATCGCTCGTTCATGACAGAGTCACAGAGGACGAGGGAGGAAGTGGCGAGCTAGCTCCATTGTGTTTGATAACACTGTTGACGGTAAACAGAAGTGACACCCAACGTTGCTTAGCGTGCCTTTAATATTGCATTAAAGCCAAGTCCTTTTGAGTCATCTGTCTCAAGTCAAAGTCAAGTCTTAAGTCATGAATACAAATACAAAGTCAAGTCGAGTCTTTTATCAGCGTTAGTCAAGCAAGTCTCAAGTCATCATATTTGCGACTCGAGTCTGACTCGAGTGAAGTCATGTGACTCGAGTCCCCCATCTCTGAGCAATGCCATTGAAACTATGGTTCTATGTGCATGTATAGAAAGTCAGAAAAACACAAGTGGTGTATTTTAATGTTTAGCTGAAGCTGAAACACACAAATAGAGAAAAAAAACTCATTTCACCATCTACAACTCACTATCCAAGCAAAATACTAACTGAGGTAGACGTCCAGGAGGCACACTGAGAGAAAACTGGATACACAAATAAACACATCATCTTAACACAACTCCTGGGATGATTTAAGGTGTAATTTTCCAATTTCATTCAACACAGGCGTACATGAAGCCCACATTAATGTCTTTATGGAACATCTGCGCGAGAGATGTTTTTCATAGCCTTTCAGATTTCAGTTTTAAAGGGGGAGAGGTTAAATTACCTGTCATTAGACCACCTCTGCTTCCAACTGTGCAGAAGAGACCTCTGGGTAATTATTCTCTCAGCTCCTGTGGTGCATCAGACAATGGTTTTATAGCTTCATGTGGACAGTGTGCTTCAGGGTACGCCATCATTAGATTTAGCTGTGCCTAGGACTGTGTTAACAGCAGTTGAACTGATTAGGAATTTGCTGAGAACAGACTCTCCCATTTGTTTTAAAGTTTAAGGAACATTTTCTCACAGCCATTATCTTTTTTTCTTTTATAATCATGAGTTGATAACGCTCAAACTCTTTTAGAATACACACAGAATGCAGTGTAATCTGAATATTAGACTGTCATCATTATTTTACATTTACTTATTTGTTCTTAATTCAATGGCTTTAAACCCAATTATATACACACATACAAAGGGTTACACATATTCAGTTGGGTTTGGTTGTTTAGTCGTTGTTTTTTTTTCTGAAGCTGTAGGGAGGAATCCCTGTTGTATTATTGTTCGGCAACATGGCTGGCTAATTGCTGAGGTTATTTTCAAAGGATTTATTTGTCCAAACTGCTTGTTATTCTTACTTGAGGCTGATACAAATATCTTTGAGAGTTATGAGATTCAGATAACAATATATTAGCCAATATTAATTTCCCATGCCCCTGAAGTACCTTTGAGATCCCTCACAATTACTTCTGCATTACCTCACAATAACATTTTTTTCCCTTGTGCAGTAAGTGTGTTAGTTCGGTCCACTTATAACACACTGCGAGTTTAAGGAAGCGCTCTGCAGATATTGCAGAAAGGAGAGACAACGTGACACTTACATTATGCATTTATCACTCATTACTCCTTTCAGAGGGCTGAACTCCCACAGCGTTCAGCCACTGGCTGTGAGCACAGCTGCAGCTGCTCTGCTGTGATGGTTGAAGCTGTGGATGTGGTTATTTCTTGGACTATAGCTTCCTTTGTGGTTTTAATCAATGATGCTACAGATACGGCTGCAGTAGCTGTGCTTCTACTAGCCAGGACAGCATGGTTAAGCCTCGGAGGTTTTAACTAGTAATGCTGATACCAGATATGACATTTATGTTACCACACCACTGGAGTGCAGGAACACAGCAGCTTCAGTACAGCCCTCAGCCCATACTACCACAATCAATTCACTGCACACATACAACCCCTGCATGTAGTTAGTGTCGCTGCTATTATAAATGTATGTGTCACATCCGTAATCATAACAACCAAAGCACAGCCCGATTGCTACAAGCACAATTATAAAAACAAAGAGAATCCTTTCTAAAGTAATGAGGGGCAAAGTCCAAATTTGCTCTGTGATTCCACAGACAGTGTTCTCTTGCTAAGCAGTGGTAGAGGCTTAGTAACAAAGGGAGGGACGTTTGCACTAAAAAGGCTGCAACCTTAAAAGATACTCACTTGATTTATCTAACTAGAGCTACACATTTGTTTTGGCAGAACTTCAGAATTAATTTTTGCCCAGAAAATGGACTGTGGGTTTTGTCTCCCATCTCTTACTGCACAGTGAGATTGTTTTAAGAAGGGATCTCTGTGATGACAGTAGGAAAAGTCAAACCAACCAATGGTGCTTTAAATGTACAGGCACTGGAGTATTATTCTGGGACACACTTGGCAGCATGCACACTTACAATTGTAGGTTATTATTGGAAGTTATTATTTCTATATTAACTATAACTAATATTGTTCATGAGTCTTATCCTCATCAAGCTGCTACAAGACTCCGTACCACACAGTGTGTGTGTCTCATTTTGAGAATGCACACAACAACTAACAGAATGGCATGCGAGTCAGTTACAATGACAAGCGCATAGCTGGAGGACCTACCTGCCGGTCAGCTGCAACAGCACCAGAGAGAGATATATGCATAAGGTGTGAATGGAAACACATGCCACGTATACTAACATCACCCAGATGTTATATCATTGGAATGAGGAAAAAACAAACCAGAGGCCATCTTCCTATCCATATAGAAGCAGAATGGGATGGAAACACACTGTACATGATAACACACACAATCACTGGCACCTTCTATAATGCAGTGTATAATGACACAACAAGACACAACCTTTGGGGGATATTGTTTTCTGGTGGCGCACTGGTGGAAGTGGAGTGGTGTGGATCAGTGTGGATGAATGAAAAATGAAAACAATAAACTGTTTTTTTTTCAGGTGGTAACATGTTACATGACATTGTAAATGTAATAGCATTACACAAAATCCTGTTGGCAATGCGTTATATTCCTTGACTGGGCTGGGCTGGGTTAGGGTTAGGTTAGGTTGGGTTAGGTTAGGCTAGGAAAAGAATGATGGTTGGGCATTGGTATATTACATTAAGTATGTGAAGTGACAATGTGAACTGACATGACAACATGATGTTACATACGTACATTAAAATAAGTCAAACTGACTTTTGGTTTTACACGTGACACAGGGCTGCTGGGCCACATTCCTGTTTGTTTGACCTATCAACACCTTGATCACCTCCCTTTGCAGACTTTGTCCCCCCTTTTCTCCTTCAGGAGGAAGTCTGACAGGAAAGGAAAGGAAAGGAAAGGAAAGGAAAGGAAGGGACGGGACGGGATGGGACAGGAAAGGATAGGAAAGGAAAGGAAAGGAAAGGAAAGGAAAGGAAAGGAAAGGAAAGGAAAGGATAGGATAGGATAGGAAAGGAAAGGAAAGGAAAGGAAAGGATAGGATAGGAAAGGAAAGGAAAGGAAAGGAAAGGAAAGGAAAGGATAGGATAGGAAAGGATAGGCAAGGCAAGGAAAGGAAAGGAAAGGAAAGGATAGGAAAGGAAAGGAAAGGAAAGGAAAGGAAAGGATTGGATAGGAAAGGCAAGGCAAGGCAAGGCAAGGCAAGGCAAGGCAAGGATAGGATAGGATAGGATAGGATAGGAAAGGAAAGGAAAGGAAAGGAAAGGAAAGGAAATGGAAGAAAAAGAAAGGACAGGACAGGAAAGTGAAGAAGAAAGGAAAGGAAAAAGGAAAGGAAAGAAAAGGAAAGGAAAGGAAAGGATAGACAGCCTGCAGCACACAGGTCCAGATCATGTGAGTGATGCACAAATTACACTGCATTACTCTCTGTGGGTATAAGTACAAACATTGAATGAGAACAGCCTGCACATCTTGGCCTTGTTGACACTTAATGCTTCCAGCAGTGTGTGTTTGTCCATTAGTGTGGCCGTCCACTGCCCCCTCAGCTTGACAAGGCAGAATGAAGGGGCTGTGTCCACCCCCTCACTATTAAAGCAGCATTATAACAATTGGCCTGCTGCATATCTGAAAAGGCAAAGGAAAATCAGAACACTTGGCACAAAGAAATTACAATTAGGGAAGTTTGTGTACGCGCCAGTAGTCTGTTTGAAGTCTCTAACTCAAAAGAACCAAGCTGCAAGACATGCCTCAGCTGATAAAGATCATCGCTGTAATTGAAAAGGGATTTTGAGTCATAACTACACAATCAGTAGCCTGGACTCCCTGCTGTATAAGTCAGTGAGATTTTTAGCACTCATAAACTTCAAAAGGTTTGTGTCCCGCATATTCTTTGCTATTTCCTGTGTGTTTCATCAGATAAAGTCTTCAGGTTTCTCTTCATTTAGTATGTGGCGTGCTGTTTTGCTGCATACTCTATGTCAGCATCTTTCAGATGGTCTTCAGATTGTCTCCTTTGAACCAGGCAGAAAATACACTCATCATATTTAGCTTGGGAGGGCTACAAAACACTGCTGGCTGGCTGTGTTACTGCCATTGCATCACCTTGACTTCCCCACTTTAGACTATTTAATTGCTCCTCGTGCCTCGACTATGAATAAGTGGGGTGGGCATTCATCATTGCTGCACCATTTTACTCTCTGGACCACTCAACACTTCCATGCTCATGCATGACTATAAGAATGAGATGAAGGCTTTAATGTACAAGGGCTCTTTCTGTGGCATATATATCTGAAGACGGATATTCTTGCACACTGTAGTGTAGTTATAACATGCAATTTTCTGTAAGCTTAAATAAGTAGAGCCATTTTTTTAGACAGCTATTTGGCCCTTTGGGCTGCTAAGTGATTTTAGCACACATCCCAAGCGAAAGTTGGAAGAATGTTGTCATTTAGATCATCTCCCCGGTCTCCCAGTTAGTACTTGTGTTCCTGTCGTGAGCATGCCATGTGGCTATCGATTGTAGTGTAATGGCCTTTGACTCGAAGGTGGCACTGAACCAGCAGCACATACCACTACTCCGTATTGATTGCAATTCCTGCTCCACAGAACCTTTCCGGGCTTGTTTATTTAGAGCCTCTGGTGTGTTGACAGAGCAAGGCAATAACTGGCCCGACACACAGGACGAAGCATGTCAAACCAGGCGGAGAGATCCCTGAGATCCCATGAGTGATTAAATGTGATTCATTCTCTGTTGTCAGTAGTGATTGCTCATAAGGACAAGGGGGGAAAGAAGAGATCTAAAATACAAGAGCTAAAATATTAATAATGATAGAATCACATAAAGCTGAGGTGCTATGGAGCAAACAAACATTTGCATTAGTTGGCATTTGGGCTGCCGCGGTAAGCTAGGCACATATCCACTGTTAAGAAAGCCTACATGTAAGTGAGACCGTCTTTGTTGAAATACCACTGATTAAATCTCAATTAGGGAAATAAGTCAATTAAGCATGCAAATGATAGCAGATGTGTATCTTTCAGCCTCTCAGTCAACTGGTGTTTCCTCGCTCACTAGGGGAGTGTCAGAGATTCTGCATCAATGAGCTTTACTAGAGTCACATATGTCATGTCAAGCCTTCAATCATTAATTCATTATCTTCACTCAACCACGGCAATCCACTTTTAACCATATTCTCCAAGCAATGGCTTTCCAGGGAGTCCTTGGCATAGTGAATACTAAGGAGATGCTAACACTGCTACTCTTACAGGTTTTGTTCTTAACATTTGATAATTGATAGATGTTTTGAAGTATAAATTATTCATGTATGACCATTGCTAGTAATTGTATTTATGTATTTGGATGTGTATTTCACTCTCTGCACGTTTCGATTTTCCATCGCTCCTCAGATAAGGACACAAATGCATCCATGTACTTTGACACAGGCTTTACCACCTTACACCACAACCTGACAGGGATTGTGTGATTCATTCTGAACACTCTCCGCGCTCCCTTCACTCTCAGAAATCCTCATTTTCAGACGTGTCTCACCAGTAGGTGCTTTTCCAAGTTGTCACAAGGGCTGTCAACTATTGTGACATTCAATTACTCCTTCAGTGCCTGCCATTAGGAAAGTGCCTCAACTAGGGCATAGGAGGTCACTCCATCCCTCCTCTGATTGGCTGATTTGGGCCTAGTCAAGGCTGCAAGTTTCACAGTCTGAAATGAGACGCTGAGCACATCTGACAGGGATCACAAGCATGGTGCAACAGGACTTGCTCTTTCCGATTTAGCCGTTACAGGAAAAAGCTCTGTGTACATGTGTCCAAGCATCTGTGAGTGTTGTACTGAGCACTCACTGTCCCTCAAGGTTCTCAGAAAACCAGAGTCGGTCACTGGTGTGGAAATAAACATCTCTCCTACACAAATCTGTATCCATCTTCATCTGAAGTGTCTGTAAGTTGTAAGACCTTTTTGACGTTGTTAAAGAAACATCTTTGTGTCCTTAACGTTTGACCCTCTCCTCTGAGGACCTTACTGTTTCTCAGGTTGTGGAGGGCTCCTCTGAACTGAGCTCCTTCTCACAGTAAAAAGTACATTGTGAAACTTGGCCAGATTTTGGTTTAGTGTGCTTAGCAAACTGAGTTGCACAGAGGCTTTACCTGAGGATTTGACTTCAAAGGAGAAAGAGATCAAATGTCTGTGAGTTTTGGGGGGATTGTGATGGTGGTTTCCACACTTTAGGTCAAATTTTTAATTGGTGTAGTACTTTGGTTTATGTGTCATACTTGCAAACCTAATAACATCCCTATCAGCCTCAGATGTACTTGGAGTTAGCGCAAATGGAGATGAAGACCATGGTAAACATTATATCCTGCAAACCTGTTAGCATGCTCAACAGGGGGTTATTGACCCCGAGAGAGTTCTCAGAGTTACTGCAGGAGGACTGTAAAAATGATTGTTTAATCGTTTTTTGAAAGTGATTTTTTAATCTCTGAAAATACACATTAACATCCATCCCTCCATCCATCCACTTTCATGCGCTTATTCAGGGCCGGGTCACGGGGCCAGCAGGCCGAGTAAAGCACCCAGACATCCCTCTCCCCAGCAACACTTTCCAGCTCCTCCTGGGGGACCTCAAGGTGTTCCCAGGCCAGACGAGATATGTAATCCCTCCATCGTGTTCTGGGTCTGCCCCTTGGCCTCCTACCAGTGGGATGTGCCCGGGACACCTCCAGTGGGAGGCGCCCAGGAGGCATCCTGATCAGATGACCCTTTTCGACGCGAAGGAGCAGCGGCTCTACTCCGAGCTCCCTCTGGATGTCCAAGCTCCTTACCCTATCTCTAAGGCTGAGCCCTAGGGAGGAAACCCATTTCCGCCGCCTGTATCTGGCTTCCCCAAAAGGGAAGCCAAAACACTTTCAATTGTCCCCTGGTGGCTGGCTGCAGTACATGTCATAAACCCCGCCCCCTCCATGTTATTGGACGTAACATGAGCCCAACTAAAAACTCACAGTACCTATTAAATAAATTTTTCCAGGCTGAGGTTCCAAGCTGATGCATGTTCATGTGTACAAGTGTTTTTCTAAGAAGTTTGGTTTTAATCAGTTATCTGATGGTAGAAAAAGGGGGTGTGATGTCACGACTAGGGATGGGAATTGATAGGATTTTATCGATATCGATGCCATTATCGATTCTGCTTATCGATCCAATTCTTTATCGATTCCCTTATCGATTCCTCCTGTGAATTAATGATATCACCTCCTGTTGTTTGTAACCCAATACATCTGCTTTCAGAACGTTTTATTATGAACCTTAAAGCTATGGTCTAGTTTAGAAAGATGATGAGAAAGATTTGAAAAAAAGCATCCCCAGCCTGAGTGTGTCAACACCACGCAGCTAGTGCAGCTAACTCAGGTGAGGCAGCTAACGCAGCTAGCCCAGCATATTATAACAACAAATAGCGTGCAAATCAACTCAACTGCCCTCATCTTACCATCCTTGGTGTTCCCATGAAATCCGACAACAGGAGCGGGGATGCGCCGAAGCTCCACAGTGGGCTAGCAGCTCCAGGGAGACTAACAACAACAGCGCCCCGCCCGGCGTCCACCTGGAGCGGGGATGCGCCGAAGCTCCACAGTTGGCTAGCAGCTCCAGGGAGGCTAACAACAACAGCGCCACGCCCGCCGTCCACCTGGAGCGGGGATGCGCCGAAGCTCCAAACTTGGCTAGCAGCTCCAGGGAGGCTAACAACAACAGCGCCACACCCGCCGTACACCTGGAGCGGGGATGCGCTGAAGCTCCAAACTGGGCTAGCAGCTCCAGGGAGGCTAACAACAACAGCGCCCCGCCCACCATCCACCTGGAGCGGGGATGCACCGAAGCTCCACAGTGAGCTAGCAGCTCCAGGGAGGCTAACAACAGCGTGAAGCTACGGCTTTGACCGCTTCTGTCTCTCCACCATTACGTCTTCTTTGTTGTTGAACGGGCTGCTGACTGACGAGCATAGATTCGGCGTAATGAAAAGAATCGATAAGGGAATCGTTAAGCATAAATGCTAATGATGTCGATGAATTGGACCAGTTGGAACCGGTTCTTAACAGGAACCGGTTCTCGATTCCCATCCCTAGTCATGACAGCTGTGAGTGACAATCGATGTGCTCACGATCAATGGTGCTGCTTGTGAGTGGTCCGATGGGTGTATGGGTGAGAACTCGGTACTGCAGAAAGGGCTACTGTGTAGACTCTGGCTCCAAATGATGTACCCAGCACAAGATGGCAGTAGTTGTATCTGTAGGTGTGTTGCACATCTTTATATACAGTCCATGGTGTCTTCCTGCTAATCTGAGTTTTTCAGGAAATCCTAAAAATCACATATAAATGTGGTCGTGACCAACCATTGGCATCTGATTAGAGCAGCAGCATATCAGTTGTACTGTAGCATCTCTTATCTACTTTAAAGTTAAAGAGATGAACACACACAGTTGACATACTAAGTTGCAAGAGGATTTGTGTTGGTTTACTCCACCAGCCCCCTGAATCCCACTACAGAGAAATGTTTGAAGCACATGTTGACTTACAGGGTTCTTTATTGGGATTTCATAAATGTCAACTTGAAGTTCAGACTTTCCTCACATCCTCTCGGCTTTGTAATGGATCCCTTTGAGTTATGTCATGGCCTATGCATTTTTTCCTTAGGGATTTCTTTCTGAAAAACATGTATTCATCTTTTGAAGAAACAATTATAGGGACACCCATGGCGACTGCCACCACCATCTAACCCTGGAAGTCAAGCAATGGTCACAAAGTAAGCTTTGTAAAATCTTAGAATCATTGGTCAACATTGATTTTTTTTAACTACTTACTACTGATGTTTCATGAATATGGGCAGACAAGATTAAGCTTCATGTGTGTGCCTACTGATGCACTTTAATCGGAGTACACAATTTGAACTTCTGTGATTAAAATCAGAGTTCAATACTTGGTCTTTTGTGGTGCTTAAAACAGGTTATTTATTTTCATGATAATGCTGATTTTGGAAATGTTAAAATGCCATGTAGGCAAGCCAACTAATTTCATGTGTGAAACTGTGGCTTTTTACTGTTGACCTTTACAAGTGACCCATTGTCTTACTATTGTGGCCTGTGCATGTGTGTGTGTGCATACTTGTCATAGTACTTTTGCATATAATCCATTAACAGTTACATCAATTGTACTCATTTCTCATTTAGGGATAACAATCTGGGGTGGTGTTCACAAGGCTCCCTAAGAGTTTCTTCTAGTGACAAAATTCTAAGAAAATTCTTAGACTTGAAATGTTTTCTGAGAATTTTCCCTTAAAGTTGAGGCCAGAACTGGGTAAAGATAAAAATAATTCACAAAGCGTCATAGCCCTTAAGAGAGCTTCTAAGGTGAAAAACTGTTCATTATAATAATAGTAATACATTTTATTTATACAGCGCTTGTATAGTACTCAAAGACACTTTACATAGGCGTAAAGAGGAGGGCTTTTAAGAGGCTGAAGAGTTTCTGAAATGGCAGAAAGACAAAAAGGGAGGAGAAACATTTTCCAAACACTGGATTTCAGTGAGTAAATGAAATGCTACAGATTAGTCTGTGCAGGGATAATGTTTGTGGTCAGTCCCATTAGAGATGCCCACATCCACCCAACGCATTAATAATATAACACCAGATAGAAAGTGATGACACTAAGATGTTTGGCGACTGGAAGAATGCAACAGTGCAGCAGTGATCACTTGGGTTTGTCTCAGCTGTGTCTCAACCAGTGTGATCATCACAAACAATCACAGCGCTTTCACAGTCTCATATTGTGACACAGTTCATTTCGTTTCCACTGGGTGTCCACACCTTGCAGGTTCACAAAAGGTCAACCGATGACACCTTTTTAAAGAATGCATCATATCAAGCAACAGGGTCAAACACACCTCCTCACTCAGGTTCAAATTTGTGTCCCTTCTTTGTTCAGAGTTGCTTTGAGAATTTTCTGAAATCACTCCTAAGCTACAACTCCTTGCTAATTTTTGAGGCTAAGTTAGGAGCTCTCTGAGAATATGTTTGTGAACATGGCCCTAACGTAAACCATTAAACTGCAAGGTTGAGTAAAGGTTGCAATGAGGGTTATGTCAATGTGGGCTCTCAGTAGTATACAAATACAAACATGTGCCTGTGTATATTTGAACACATGGGCATTGACCTCAACACATCCTCTGCTTGTTAATTAGATTTGAGCAAATAATTCCGAACCATTGCTTTATTAATACACCAGTGAATATGTGCTCAGTTTGGAGACAAGTAAGTGATCGTATCACACCTCATATTTGCATATCTAAAAATCTTCCCTTGTTCTTGTTAATACTGAAACTTTATTTGATGTCTTACCTGGCTGGATGGAAGGGATGGTGTGTAATCTATAATCATAACCCAGACCTGACCTACATGTTGCTAGCAAGCAGTACACACCTTACTCAGCTAACCTGTGATCACAGTGTCATTTTCAAAGCTTTATTGCTGTTATTTATGCTATATAAACTCAGTTTGATTTCACGGCCACTTAAGCCTGACACCCTGGGGCCCAATGAATAGTCAGGAATCACAACATGACAGCTGTCAGCAGGTTTTTTATAATCCATGTCACCATAGTGTGAGATGCTCTATTTACTAATGACTTAGGAGTATTATTTCCAGGCGTATCATGCTTGAATCCAGCTCTAGCAGTGTCAGTTTTATTGTTATCAAACCCTAGCTTGACGTGGCATCGTGACACGTTTGGTCCAATCACACAACACAAATCTGATACATGTATCACAACTCATTAGCCGAGACTGGACGTGTGAGCTGAGCTATGTCACAAATTGTCTTCAATCAAACCAAAAATAGAGTTACAGCCGCTGTCACATGGCATGCAATGCTTGCCAACACTTGTCATTCAGGGGGACCTCAGCTTTCTGAAAAGTTAGCGTGTAAAGCTGCCATTAGTCACCTCAGGCATGCAGTTGTCATTCAGTGTTCCCATCTCATTTTGTTCTAAGTGCCTCATTTCAAAACAAGATGTCCATCTATGTGAAATACACGCTTAGATGGGCCAGAACTCAAATGAAATTACCAGAGTGCATTTGAATTTTGGCTGAATTTCAGATCAAAGAGAAAGAATGCCTATTTTTAAAACCCTGAACTGAGTATTTCATATCAGACAACCCTTAACTAAAGGTTGAGGACGATGTCTAAGAAGATGAGTGTGTAGACCATGATAATATTATCTAATTGGTACTTAGAATTTGCCTTCAAAGCCCAAAGAAAATATTTTTTGCAAACCATTAATAACCATGGGGAAATGTGTCATTAAACTTTGGATGTTTAGCATTTAGGTATACTGCCATATTCACCATCTTGGATTCACATGTTAGCATGCTAACATCAACTAACAGTACAGCTAAGGCCAATGGAAATCTCATACAGTAAGTTTAAGTGAAATTGATCCCAAAATCATTACAACTCATCCAGATGGGGACATGAATGAATTCATGGCAGTCAATTTAACATCTGTTGAGGTATTTCAGCCTGTGCTAAAGCGGTCAGAGATACCACTTGGGGTAAGAAACTGTTTTGTGTCTGGTTGTTTGGTGACAGTCCCAGTGGGGAGAACTTTGAACAAGTTGTGTCCACAGTATGAAGGGCTTGCAGTGTTGTTACCTGCACATTTCCTGACTCTGGAGGTATATAAGTCTTGAATGGAGGGCAGGCTGGCATCAATGATTATTTCTGCACTGCTGACTCTCTATAGTCTGTTCCTGTCCTGTTCAGTGGCTGATCCAAACCACACAGTGATGGATATACAGAGAACTGACTGGATTACTGCAGTGTAGGGTTGTATCAGTAGCTCTTGAGGCAGGTTGAACTTTCTCTATTGAAGCAGGAAGTATACCCTCTGCTGGGCCTTTTTCCTGATGGTGTCTGCTGTTGGACATGCACTTGAGGTCCTGAGAGATGGAGGATCCCGGAAAACTGAAGGTCAGTGTAGGGCTCCCTCTGCAGTCTACCGTCATCTCCACAGTTTTTAGAGTGCTCAGCTCCAAGTTGTTCTGACCACATCAGACAGCCAGTTGCTGAACCCTCTGTATGCAGACTTATCACTGTCCCAGATTAAGCTGATGACCATCGTGTCCACATCAAACTTCAGGAGTTTAGCAGACAGATCTCCTGAAGTGCAGTCGGTGGTGTAGAAAGAGGAAGAGCAGTAGGGAGGGCACCCATCACTGTAGGGCGCCAGTGGCAATGGTGGATGCTGGTTGTGATTTTCCCTGTGAGCCTATGTTTCTGGGGAGTCCAAGTGTTGACAGTGGTTCCCAACTGGTCCAGCCACAGGGTCCAGGGGCCATATTTACAAAGCTTCCTAGTGCTAAGAGTTGATCCTAGAATTGTGACATTTTCTTTGAATTTCCCTTAAATTTAAGACTAGGTCCTTGTAAAGATAAAATTTATTCACAGAGTATCTTAGACCTTAAAGAAGCTCCCAAAGTGAAAGTGAACTGTTCGGAGTAGAGATGAGGACTTTTAAGAGGCTTAAGAGTTTCTTAAGCGGAGGAGAAAATGGTGGAAAGTCGAAGAAGTGTGAGAAATATTCTCCAAACACTGGATGACAGTGAGTTAATCAGTGCTACTGATTAGATCATGCAGTGATAATATGCGCAGTCGATCTCATTAGGGATATGCACACATTTCCCAATTAACGCCTTAATGCCAGAAATAAAACGATCACAAGATATTCGGAACACTGGAAAAATGCAGCAATGATGATTTGGGTCTGTGTAAATCTTCCATCAGCAGAGTGATCAGACTATCAATGACATCACTTGCACAGTCAGCAGTTCACAAAAGGGCGTGTCTGTGACAACCAGTCACATCTGTTAAAAGAATGCATCACACCTAGCAACAGGGGCAACCACACCGCCTCACATCTCCTCTAGTTTCAGCAAAGAGCATGGATACCAAGAGGCGAAGCTCAATAGAACGCCCCATAGCAACAAATTCCCCCATGGTTTCGTCCTACCGCCGCCATTTTGGGCTGTCAGTAGACCGCAGCAGACCCGCTTGCATACAAAAACACACAGACAAACTGAAGTATATCGCTATTAATTATGCTTACAATGCTACTCACCTCGTGATAGCTTGGTCACAGCTGCTTTTTCACATTTTTGTAAAGCAAAATATAGACTTTAAAAAAAACAAAATGAGGAAAAGCGGCCGAGATGGCATCTCTACATATTACATCCACCTAAGAGAAGATTAACTTAATTACTTCTTCAAAATCACCCCATAAGCCAATCTACCAAAAATAATAAATAAATAAATAAAAATAAATAAATATTTTAACTAGAAACACATTAATGGCGACGTCACATAATCAGGAATAAAGATTTATTTACAGTTTGTACAGTAAGGGGACAGTAATAATAATAATAATAATAATAATATATAAGCTATTTTAATATGATATATTTTAATGCTAAAGCAGTAATCAGTTCTGATATAAATGGTCCAAGAGGCCATATATAGGCCTATATATACATATATATATATATCTTCCCACAAAAACTGGCATATTAAATTGATATTAAAACACTTTAAAACGTACACCTCTGTCGGGATCCTTCGGGAAACGGTGGAAGGCCAGGTGCGGAGTGTTCCAGTAGTAGTTGTTGCAGTTAATTGCACTACACTGTTTTCTTTTACTTTTTTTCTCCTCTCTCCTTGACATCTTGCATGTTGTCTGGGCGCAACAGTCGAAGCTCAACAGTCCAAAATGGCGTTAGCGCCCCTAGTGGCTGTTGGCAGAAATTCAACGGAGCTTCGCCTCTTGGTATCCATGCTCTTTGGTTTCAGATCACTTCACTTCCTGCCCCTGTGTGTTTTCCCTCCCTTTTGATGTCTTCACCTGTGTCTGATTGTCTGTCCCGCCCTGATTAGCCTCACCTGTGTCTCGTTATCCTTCCCCTCACCAGAGTATTTAGTATGTGTCTTGTTTTCTCTCAGTGCCAGTTCATTTGTGTCTGGTGTTCCAGCCTTTTGTTTCCCTGTGCCTGTTGATTGACTCTGCCTCATCCCTATTGGGTTTGTTTGCCTCCACTGATAGTCCGTCTGTGTATCAAACCTACATTTTGACCAGTAAAGACTGCGTTATTTTACCCAAACTGTCTCCAGAGTCTGAGTCCACTTACACCTGGTTCACCAGTTGTTACAAGTCTGAGTTTTTGTGACCCATCCACCACACTAACCTGCCTCCTATGAAGACCACTCAGGGCTGCTACATTGTTTACTCCACTTGATCACAGCTTTTCAAAATACGTGGGCTATGTAAGAATTTGGCTGCAGTACCTTTTGTAGGAAAACATTCAAACAGTTTGTGAGAACAGGTGAAATGTTAACTTCTTTTAAAACTTTCTAGAATGTAAGACTACCACAACTTTGGTTCAGCACAAAGTGCCAAGGCTGTTTGGAAGAGGTCAAGTACCAGAGTTGCCATCAAAATGAAAATACCTATACACAGTGATAGAGGGTAGACTGCACCACTGTCAGTCCATGACAATCCACTATCCTTGAGGTACTCTGGTATGGAGCTCTAAATTCTGACAAATATTTGAGTCTTATTCAAGTTAGAGAACCTTAACCTTTGGTACATCAGCCCTCTTATCAACACATCATATGTTGGTGCACAATCTTACTCCCACATAAGCAGAACAAATTCCTTGCCACAACCATACCACATGACATGGCCCGAGTTCCATACTTGTCTGCCAAAGGTAACACACTCATGGCAACTAGAATTAGTTGCCAAATATTTAATGTAGTCTTCAGTGTTGTCAATTAAACAAAACTTCACACCAAAGTGTTTCACATGCTAATGCACCTTAATCTTCTCAATGTTGAGGTTGCTTCCCTTAAAAAATGTCGATCCAAACTCATTCCAGACTTGTGATTCGCTGTCACACAGCCTACTTTCACACTTTTCTTTCGTCAATTTAATGGCTTTTCTTTGGCAAGGTTTCCTGTTATGTCTGAATAAAAGATTGATTCTTTAAGCTGTTATTACAGAAATGGCTGAAAAAAACCATAATCCTTCAGTAAAGCTGGAGACACTTTGCCACAGTCTGCTGTATCTCATAAACCCAGACAGTCAAGAAAGAGCAAATTAAATGCATCTACTGCAAATTTGTGAGTTAAATGTCTTTTGAATTCATGAAATTTGAAGCTATTTCAACCTCCTTAGCCCATATAGAGACTCACCAGCACAACAACACCTTCTCATCCAAATAACACAATTTATACCTTTAAGTTGTTGTAACTTTGGAGACCAAGTGTGTGCAGGATTGTTTAAAGCCTGTCCTTATGTATATAGTTGATTTATAACTATACAAATTTTGATAATCTGCCTCAGTGAAAATGTTTGCTAGCTAATTAATCTGCTAACATTAGCTAATCCAACCATTTTCCTTTGGTCCTGAGTGATAACAGCAGCAGTTTAATCATTATTGTATCAATTAATTATCCTGTTGGTTTCATTTTAGCTACAGGATGAATCTTAAGTGGCCGTGCTTTATTTAGATCGGCCCACTTTGTCTAAGAATGGCTCTTAAATCTGCTGGAACACCTGGAGAGTCTAACTTAGGTCAACAGGATGGTGCGAGTGCACCCCTGTGTGAAATTTGCAGTGATAACATGTGCACCATGTTATCCAGCCCCATTTACTTTTCAAAGATAATGAGAATTAAGTAAACCTTGGGGTTCCAGAGACTTCCATTGTTGATGAGATCGATACGCTAAAAGCAGAAGATCACCTCTGTGCATGCAACAGCTGCACAGTGAAAACAGACCAAAGAAGAAAAACAGTGCTAAGAATAGCTTAATTATGTTAAACCAATGCCTATTTGTTATGGACAGAATAAAAGTGTTTTGCTCAGTGTGTTCCCATAACGCAGACAGCCGAGGCTCTTTTCTAATGCAAGTCTTTAAGGGAGCAGAACAATTAAGCGCACACCTGTACCCAACAGAAGGATACCTTTCAAAATGTATGGGTGGAAATATATAATACAGAAAATGTGGCAGGGACAGAGAGATTCTATCTGGGTACAATGGAGTTTAATTCTAAACCTCCAGGGGTAGAAGAAAAAGCTGGACAAACAGAATTTTCAATACCTTGAGGATGATTTAGTCCACAGCGGAGTATCTGATTTCTTAATCAATGATCCATTGGTCACTGGGGATTGCATGGGGGTGCATTCAACAACAGCAAAATGATATCAAAACATCCATTTACAAACTCTAACACAATTTGTGCAGAAGCCTATGATCCAAGTTGTAAAATAGGTGTAACTGGTTGAGGAATATTTAGGACTGCACTCGCCCTGGGGTGACGGTCAGAACACACAGACAGGAGACAGGATGTAGATCTGACTGTTTAGTGACTGATTAAACTTTGATACAGCACATCAGGACAGTAGACGACCCGTTCTCACTCCGAAGTTGGGCAGTGACTTCCATCAGACACCGACATAAAAGCTGTCCTTTAACGTTGGCATGATATGGTCAGTCACTGTTATAGTTTAACGGCGTCAGGGGTAAACACGGCAGGACAAGGACGTAAGGAAAGGCGGCAAAAGTCCCAGTAGGGAGTGCTGGAGGAGTGGTGGATGGGTCCAACAAACACCAACTTTCACTCGGAAGAGCAGTGTTCACGTCCCATTGCAGAGAAAAGTTGCAGCGGTGTAAACTGGCCATCTGAACTTGACACAAGCTGGCAGATGATGTCACCTGCAACCCAGCTGGTCAAATCGCCAACCAAGTCAAGTCAAGTCAAGTCAAGTCAAGTCAGCGGCTGCTTATAGAACATAAGGCACGTAACGGCCTATTTCCACCAGATGCGTGTTGGTCGCGTCTCCGCTCCGGCACGGCAGCAGAGCCGATAGGATTCAGTTCTAGGCAATGTGTGTGTTTCCACTGGCTGCGGCTGTGCTGCGTTCCGGCTCCGTCACAGCTCCGGCTCCCCGGAGCCCTCCACAGCAGATACGCAGGACTTCTATTTTTGCCAGATGCCCGAGCACAACGCAGCAATTCAGCACAGAGCAGATCGTGTGGGGCAGGAAGTTGTGCAGAGAAACACAATAAAACATATAGTTAATTTTCAAAATAAAATACACAGTGTTCACGGCGGATCATATTTCCCTGCACTACACCTTGAAAACTACATAAACGGCAGAGGCAGGCCTGAAGTCAACAGGTCAGAGGTTTTCAGACGTCATTTCACCCCATTAACACCATGGATGAGGAGATAGTGCACCGAGATGTCTTCTGGCGGAGCAGCATCGGCACATGTGAGCCATCTGTTTCCATCCTCACGGTGTGCTGGTGTCCATTGGTGAGTCGCTGCTGCTGCTTCCTGAATGTACTTGCTGTTTCACTACTACAAATGCAGCTGTAGCCAGTATCTCACCATCACTATCCTCATTCATATTTTAAGACGCTACAAATTATATTCAGCCACAAAATAAACCTGAAAAGCTGCAAATCAGAACAGAAGTACAGAGAGTTGTTGCATAGAGATGATAGACCGTCTCATCTTGTTGCACTGGTGTGAACCGGCAGGTTTTTAGAATGTTGCGTAACAGTAGACGGTAAATGTGCTAGGAGGTGCACGTTTCAACTCATCTCGTTGTGAATCTTTGGTCTGAACTGGGCTTTAGACTTTATTACATTTATCCAGTCATATAGTTACTAAAGTTACCAGTTATATAGTTCACTAAAACCAAGTGCATGTTTGATCTCTGCTTGTGCATTCAGAGATCAAACCCCTGTGCTTGCCCAGACCAAATGATCATTTTGTGGGTAAGATATTTCTTAAACATAACTACTTCTGTCACCTTTTGTTTGCACAACCAAAAGCAGTATATGAACAGCTTTGTGGAGAGGCACTGTCTAAAAGTGTGCACCGTTTCCCCATCTGTGCAATTTATTGCATCTTTCCCTTATTTATGGCTGCTGGCTTTTTCACTCACCTTCGACTGTGGGGAAAAGGTCAACGCTTTCTCCTTTTGACATGTTCAGATGACATTTCATACAAGGTAGTTCGTTGAAGCTTACAGCACTCAGGTGAGCAGACAGGGATCGACCATGTCTTATTAAAGTAAAAACACACAGCTGGAGTCCATTGTAACTGACAGTGATCATGTGTGAGGACTGAGAGAGAAGCATCAGTAGCAGTACCTCGCTGACTTCAGTTAATTTTATCTGACTTCAGCCATAGTACTTGAATTATACTGCATCGAGAGTTGGACACTGGAGAAGGGGATTGTGCTGCAGGAGTTCTTTGATAAGTTTCTGTGAAAACTACTGTGAAGACTTTGTAACTGACAGGAACCAAAGCTAAACCTTGCTCCTCAGCAGTAGCAAAAAGGAACTTTTCACAGCCTTCTTATCTACAAGTGATACTCAAGAGCATGGCTGGAGCATCACTTCAAGGTTTGTATTTTCATGAGCATTAGAGTGACTAAGAGGAAAGGAATAATTAAACAGAATGTTCTATGGTTAAATGAAATATTATTTTGGAATTTTATTTTGTACTACTGGAGTGTACATTACTGTACTTGTCATTACTGTGACTTCAATGAAACTTCCAATACTATCACATTAGCATACATCTGTTTTTTTAAATTGGATTTGCATAAAACTAAACTGCCCAAAAACACAGGGTTTAATGCATCCAAGAGACACTGATGTTAGCACACCCATAGAAAGCAGGTGTGAGGCAGCTACAAACTTGTTTCAAGAGTTGTAAATAGCAACTCATGAAATATGGATGGTCTGGATTGTAGATGAGGAACAAGCAACGCCAGGTGCCGTTAATTTGTTCTGACGAAACTATCAATAGTGATAACAGCAGCTGCATAAACGACTCCCCTCAGCTTTCTACAGTATCCCTGAGAACTGCTTTCTCCGTTTTAAAAAGTAGGACAGGAAACAAGGAAACATGAATTTGTAATTGACTGGGCTCAATATTATAAGAGATTGCGACGAGCAGCGAAGTGTTGGCACACTTATCTGTGTCACATACTGTATATTTCAGGATGTCATCATGCATCTGATTATATCAGGAGTATTTCTGGAGATAAAACTTGTCAAAAAAAGTGGTTTATTTTTGCTGCAACCTGTTAAGATGTCAGGATTTTTTTTTTTTTTTAATACATTAAAAATTCATCCATTAACCATTTCATCACTGCCACCTCATCTTCCTAATCATCTTTTTAATCATTTGTGTAAATCTGTCCTCTAACATCTGCTGTCATTCCTCTCCTGCCTACCAGTTACGCCAGGGCCACACCGGATGCTTAGATGTTTGTCTGTTGCACTCCCCTGCCATAGTGCTCCACCTTTTTGTTTTGCCTCCCTGTTCAAGTGATGTTGAACTCTGGTAGTTTTTCGTCTGGTCGCCTGCCCCTGTCCTTTTAATATTGTTTGGCTCTGCTGACTCACCTCTTGCCAAACTGTGCTCTGCCTACTGACAAATGAAAGTCAGTTTTTACCAGACTGCTCCTGTTTGTAGGTTGTGGTCCAGATGTATCTGAACTGAAATGGATAATTTGGCTTTGACTGAAGAAAGACCTGTTTTGATGACTCACGCATGATAAAGTACAATGAAAACTGTTGTGGCATATGATTAAACATTAACAATCTTTTGTATATGAGACAGATGCTGTGACAGTTGATTGTGATCACAAATCATTCGTGAGTTTATCTTGTCACGCCTGTCATTTTAATAAGGAGAGACAGATGACTGAAGTAAAGATAATTGTTTTATACAGATTACAGGTGTACAGATTAACAGATGATATGTGATGATGATTTGACAGAAAGAATTTAATGATTAGACTCTACAGGGAGGTTTTGTGAGCAAGGGGCATCTGTCCTGAGCAGTGGAGTCCAGACAGTGGTGGTGTTGGTGGCTGGTGACTCTGCTGACACTGATGAATCAAAGACTGGGCACAGGTGGACGGTGCCTGGAACAGCAGCATGAATGTAAAAAAGGCAGATAGAAAATTATATTTTAAAAGACAGCAGGAACAGTAATAATAGCAATAAACTTTATAAATATGGTGCCTTTCATACAGGAAATGCAGCACAAAGCACTTTACAATAAGGGCAGTTTGAGTACTGAGTGCTTCACATGAATATAGACATAATGAACATGAAACAGACAAACAAGGCAATTCAGTATAAAAGGACATTTAAAAACAGTTTAAGACAAGGATTCAAAACCATAAATCTTAAATTTAAAGAAATAATAAGATGAAATAAATTTTAAAAGTCAGAAAATCATGGCATCATAAAACAATAGAATTAGTTTAGTTTATTTACTTTATTAATCCCCCTGAGGGGAAATTCAATGTTTTCACTCTTGCTTGTCAATTACACACAGGTCCGAAAGACACACACATGCACAAACAGGACCTATACATGCAAAAAGTGGAGAGATATCAGAGTGAGGGGGCTGCCCTTGGTGAGGCACCCCGAGCGGTTGGGGGGGTTCAGTGCCTTGATAAAGGGCACCTCGGCAGTGCCCAGGAGGTGAACTGGCACCTCTCCAGCCACCAGTCCACGCTCCATATTTTGGTCCAGACAGGGACTCAAACAGGCGACCCTCCGGTTCTCAACCCAAGTCCCTATGGACTGAGCTACTGCCGCCCTATTAGGGATACATTTTTATACATATATTTTTTTAAAAAAAAGAGTTGCACTTGAGATAGTTCTGAATATTTTTCGGGTCTTCTCTTGTTTGCCTAGCTGCTAACTAAGCAGCAGTTGTAGCATTGCTAGGTGCGTTAGCCTCACCCTCTGCACTTTCAGTGGTGGTTTCTATGGTGGACACTGGCTACGGTTACATGATGGCTTCTTATTCGGAATGAAATAAATCTGAATGAAATCATTCGGAATTAAAGTCTTTCCAGGTAGTTTACATGGGGAATATTCATTCCGAATGAGGGTTTACATGGGAGATCAGTTCAATCGGCTTTATTCAGGTCTGTGCAAGGTTTGGGCCAGGGAACATTTCTGATTGGATAGGGGGCGGGGCGGATGTTACGTGTTTATGTTTACCGGAAGAAAACACTGTAGTCCTCGCTCCGGATAACAAGATGCTTGACGACGCCGTTCTTAGTGCCTTTTTCGGGCTTGTTTTGCTTATATTCTTGAAGCAGCAGTACGATAACGACCTTGTTCTGCTAATGCTTCATCTGTTGAGGAGGAGAAGGGAGGTAGAAGGTCGAAGAAGGGAGGTAGAAGACCGTGCTGTGGCGAATGGAAACCGGTGAGTGCAACAAGTCCGACTGCTCTATCTCAGCCCGTTGCTATGCAGCCCGTTGCTATGTGCGCTATATACGTCATCGCGCCAGAAGGGCAAGGAAACGAGCATGCGCAGAAAGACCGGAATGAACTTAAAGAGGAATGAGTGTATACATGCACACAAAATTCTTTCATTCGGAATGACGAACGGAATAAACCACCCCCTTTAATCGGATTTAATTTTCAATCGGAATGACCGTTTTTCAATCGGAATGACCGTTTACATGACCACTTTTAATCGGAATGGCCTTTCATTCCGATTAAAAGTGGAATTAAACTGTGCATGTAAACGTACTGAGTGTGTCAGAGTCTGTTAAAAAGTTATGAAACAATCCATTGTGGCACACAAGAATGTCGGTACACTTGACATAGTAACACAGCAAACTGGCTAATATGCAAAAATAATTACAGGTGCTGCACAGTGATGTAGCGTTAGCTAGCTCACATGGTCGCATAATGATTCCTGGGTAACAGTCAGCCTATCAAAAATGTTGTGTACTGTTAACTAATAAGTTTTATGAATAGGCCGATTTATCTTGGCTAATAATATGTTAGATTCATGTTAATGTGGATTTTCAGACACATTTTACTTACTAAAACTTTGATTCGTTAATTAGATTATTTAGAGGTCATTTGGTGCCCCCCCTATAACTCTGAGGACCCCCTAGGGTTGTAGGTAGTGTGTTCCATATCTTTGGAATGTAACTGACAAAGGCCGCATCCCCAATCTTCTTCCGGCTGTTGCTGGGAACCTCCAATAAACCAGCAGTAGATGATCACAGTGTTCTTGGAGGCAAACAGGTTTTGTATTAAAGGAGGAAGAGCTTAAAATTGAATCTTAATGTGACAGGAAGCCAGTGCAGAGCAGCTCAGACTGGCCTGATGTGCTCTCTCCTCTTGGTCCTGGTTAATAGCCGAGATGCAGAGTTTTGAATGAGCTGAAGTCTCTCAGTGGGGCTTTATCGGGAGGCCGGTAAAAAGTGCATCACAGTAGTTAAGAGATGAAGGCAGGAATCATTTCCCTACATCTTTGTCACTTAGAAATGGTTGTACATTGGCTATAGCTGAGCTTTCTAGCTGCCTAAGCATGAAAATATCTCATATGCTATCACTAACAAAGGCTTCTGGAAGATAGGGTTGAGGTTAAAGAAAGCAAACCAACAAAGTAACAGAAGTTAAATCCAGTATATTTAGGATAATTGCCCCCACAACAACTGAGCTGCTCCAATCACAGCCTCACCTGCCTTACACACACTGCTTTAGTAATAAAATAGCAAGCATGCACAATCAAAAAATAATTGGGAGCCTCTGGTACGAATAAATCATATCCACCATCAATTTCCATATTTTCCTCCCTTAATGTTTATGCTCCATCCTTCTCACACACACACATTACTGCAACTTGGATGCAGAATGCAACAATGCACTCACATGTTCTCTGTGACGTCAGAGGAACACATTTTAGCACTGTGAATTTTCAGATGATCCTCATCCTGGCACACTTTGCGATTGAAACAATACTTCAGATTATTATAGCCATAATCACACAAGGAAATGTTGCAAAATCAGTTTCAGAAGCATTCAATACATCTGCTGCTGACAAACATTTAATTAATAGGAAGGGGGCCTGCTTTTCACACTTTCAAATTAACGTGGAAAGCACAACATCATTCTTCTGCTGATCTAATTAACACCTTCACAGATGTGTACTTCCAAGTATTCACTCGGAGAGAACACAGAGTACAGCTTACACTGGGGTTCAAGTTTATAAGGCTCTCTGATCAGTTACTGTGGCTTTGTATAAATGTTGTAATGGCCACTTCTTGTCTCTGTAGTTGCACACACTCCAACACAATCCATCTTCATGCTTTTGTCGCTCCGACAAGGCCGCATGTGCCTCGGTTTGAATTCTAATTCATCCTTTACTTTCTGTGTTCGTCCCAAATCCATACAGCTCCTTCAACGACTTTTGGAGATCACAAACACTGAACCCAATAACAGACAATATAAAAGGTTAGCCATGTTAGCAGAGTGAGATGGCTGCACAAGCATGACACAGCGTGAGAAATATTTCTGTAACAACAAACTAAATATTAAAATGAAATGGCATTTCTACCTGCAAACTTGTGTCAGGTTTATGGATCTTCCAGACCGAGTCACTATAAATTGCCATCTGTTTCCAGTAAGAGGCTTATTAGGATGTCCCACAGAGCTACAATACCTTAGTAAATTGGCAGATGTTGACAATCCATTTCTCCACTTTCCTTCATTGTTTGAAATCTGAAAGTTTGGATTTGTAGAAGGGAAAATGTGTTTGTGATTGTGGCGTGGCCGTGCTCAGCAGGCGCCAGACGGTGGGAAAGACAGCATTGCAGGTGGAAATCAAAACCAATTACAGTTTCAGGGTATTGGTTTTAGGGGTTTTACAGGTGGCAGCAGCGAGCGGGGAAAGGATGGCAGAAAAGGAGGTTAGATGGAGGGAGCGAGTGATGATGTAGATGGCAGAGGAGGGAGTGAGCTCCTCGAAGCGCCTGTGAAAATCAGCGGCCCCCTGGGAGACCAGCTGAGCTCAATTACCAGGAGAATACAGTTGCAAAGGGAAGCCGAAAGGATACAGCATCGATCTGTCACACACTGACAGCGGGGAAGAGAGCGCTGGCGGAGAGGGAGGGGTGGGCGGCAGACTAGAAACAGAGTGAGAAAAAGAGATGAAATTGGCAAAGGGAGCGAGCCTGAATAAATAGTGAAGTAAAGGAAGGTAGGCGTAAGTGAGAAAAACAAATTCTGCTGTTTAAAGGCAGATTATGCTGCCTTAACTATGTCAGTGTGTGCATATACTGAATTTAAAGACAGTGCAGGTTGTATTTCCCAACAGTTTTCTCCAAAATAAATGAATCATCACCAAATCAGACGTCAGTCTTTATGGTCATTGCTACAAATGTATAAATTACCATAGAGTAAGAAAATTATACTCAACTCATTAAAGCAGGTTGCTCATTCTTCATTTCAAACAACAGTTGGATTGGTGCTCAGTGAGAACACATCAAATTAAAGCTGCAAACCACAACTTTAAGATAGTTTTAATGCTGGGTTCACACTGCACGATATCAGCCTGATTATAACCCAACACAGTGTTGTACGGTGTCGGCTCGGATCGTGAACGACAGTGAGTATTGTACGCGATAATCCATCGTTTCATCTCGTGAAGTGTGTCATAGTCGACAACAACAGACGCTACGTCTGGGACGCCTCATGACATCCCAATAGAAAGTCTAGCATGTTTGATTCTCTTTTTGTCGTTTACGATTTTTCCTGTCACAGCCGTCACTTTGACCAATAGGAACACGGAGCGATCTGCTGCCCCTGGACAACTCTATGGCAACAGCAGCCCAGCCTTTTTGATATTTCCTCTAGGAACAGCAGAGGCACTTTAGCAACCCGGTGAGTTCTGTCATTAGCATCAAGCTAGCAAAGAATGTTATTACTTCATAATGGAGGAGGTAAAGTGGTAAAATTTAAAAATATTTGCAAGAATTTTACTGACCACAGCTGCAGAGGGTACCAGCTACATTTGAAACTGACTACATTATTTATCATTCCCTCTGTATTTCTATATTTTCACTTTTTATCTGCTCCCATTTGCCTTGACAAAGTTAATGCATCACACCTTCATTTCAAACTCAAAACTTTCTATATCTGTTTTAGATTAAAAGCCCATTATAATTTTGGTTAAGAGAATTCCTTTAGCCTATTTTCTATAAAGGCTTTTATTGTGAAACATTTGCAGGAACTTGTTTTGGAGGATTCAGTGACTTGTATGTTTGCGTATGGTACTTCAAATGCAGCTCCTGCCATCTGGTGGCATTTTTTTATGTTACAACAATAACATTTCGGCTGGCACATGAACAGACACCGTGACTGAAATAATAGTATTAATGATGAAAATAGGACAAGAATAACCTGATGACATCACACAGATCGTTTAAGATGACATGGGATGATTGGTCGTGGACCAACGTGTAGTCTATCATGTCTGTCGGCCAAGTCATGGGAAGATTTAACGACTCCACAATCACCTAATCTGATATGGTGACTGGTGGAACAGACAAAAACATCATGTCGTGTGAACCCGGCATGAACACACTTTTCTGGTCATTACTCAACGCCATAATTCAAAAACAGAAGGCGAGATGTTTGGTCAGACACTGAATTGGTGACACTAATCTCGGGTGCCCATTTTAGTGTTAGAGTCGTTTAGATCCTCAGTGCTGCCAGGTTAAAGATGTGTGTGAAGCATCCATGTTTTAGAATACGTAGCTTCTTTGCAACAACATCCATATTTGAAGCATTGCCTGCTGTCATGGCTATGTTTGGGGTTCACAAAGGCATGCAACAAGAGTGCAGTAATTATAGCTGATATTCTGCAAGGTTTTCATTGAGAGTGTTTCACAATCAAAGTTAATTATAATTGTTCCTTTTGAATGAAAGAAATAAGGAGTGTCAGTTAATGAAAACAATATTATCCAAGAGCTCATCAATAATATAGCTCAAAGAAGAAAGCTTGAGGTATTACCCTTTGCATATTTTATGTAAATTATTTATTAAAGCCTAACACTGGTAATTATGAAATGTACAGCCTATTTACCTATTCATCCGTATCATACCAACAGAGTCTTATCGTCTCATTACCTCCTCCTGCTTTAGGGGACATTTTCACAATAGTGTTCTGTCTGTAACATTTTTCATGTTATCGTTATTATACATCATTTATGGCCCTTTCTGTGGCTGAATTTCTGCCACTTTAAGGTAGAATACCTGTTATATTTAACTCTGTGTGTGTGTGTGTGTGTGTGTGTGTGTGTGAGAGAGAGAGAGAGAGAATTGACTCACTGTGCAAATAAACACATTCAAGATAATAAAACGTGAAAAAATAGAGAGAAATCACTGCAAGGTGGAGCTCTGCTGAGAGCTGGCTAAGGTACAATGTATAGGCAACGGCTTATATATAGCCTGAGTAAGATAAATTTACTGCAGCAGCTACATACGACCTTTATAACCAGATGTGCGCTGATATTTGTGCTATCAGATCTGCAGAAATGGGAAAAAAAATGGTCGAGATAAATGTAATGTTGGAAGTGCAAGACAAAAATATAAAACAGGGATTTGTATGAATTAAGTAAAAGAGAATCTACAACTGAGCAAATCCATTAAAAAGACCGGAGAGGGAAGGCATGCAAAACACCAGAGGCAACAGATCTGAAAACAAACGCAGGTAAGGACTGGTGCGAGAAAGCACGAATCATTGAAATGAACACTGATTACATGCAAGCCTGTTGGTCATGACTTTAAACCACTTGAAGCAGAAGCAAGACGCAGTAATAGGCTGATTATGCAAGATTAAAGTCTTAGCTTGGATCACAGGAGTTGTGATGATTTCATCACTATATGCAGTGCTAAACAGGCATTCTCTCTTCACTTAGCAATACTTTCTCTGAGATGTTGTAATACAAGACCAACGCTACGACAGGCAATCAGATCTGTTCCTCAGATATTTAAGACAGTCTCTGATTTGTGTGTCGACACATCACCAACATATCTGGATTGCTGTGGTAACAACATACTGTAGGTGTCAGTAACTGCATAGCTATGCAGGCAACATGAGAGATGGAGGTCTGTCATTTCATTCTCCAAACAAAATGCAGTTATTTATTTGAATTTTTTCAGCATCTGTCTCTCAACTATTGTTCTCTATGTCTTCCTCTGTAGCGCTGTGTTAGCAGCATGGATTCTGCTCGGCACTTCCATCACTCTCAGTCTGAGTCTTTGTTGTGGGTTGCGCTGCGAGTAATGCTTTCAAAAACTGATTTGAGCCAACATGTTCCCTCCCCAAGTTGTCACATGTTGCCTCTTTGTCAGTGGCCTTTCACATCTACAAATGTATCCTCCTGCATCTGCTGTTGGTTTTCCAGGATGCTGCAACCAAGGGCAGGATGGCAACAAAAGCATGGTTAGGTTTAGAAAAAAACATCATGGTCTGGCTCTACATGCACATGGAAGCCACCAGCAAGCTCCCAGGTGAAAGTCCAGGGTTTGTTGGACCCATCCACCACACTCCCACCTGTCCTATAGGGACCTTCCAGCTACTTATATTACAATATTTCCAGCAGCGTTTCAAGCTGATGCTGTCCGCCGACGAATTAAACCACTGTAACAGGTGTCGTCTGGCCACACTATGAGCTTACACCACATGTTTATTTATCATACTGCTGTGCCAGGTGCCGTCCTACCAACTGGCAGTGTATCATAACACTGCAAAAGGTGGCTTTTGGCGTCATGTGTCTGACGCCTAAATCACTGACAAAGCAGCGGTATTTGATGACTTTGGAATGAGAATAGGCTTTTTGAGTGGCCTCAACGTCCAGACTGATACATCTCTGTAGAAATCCAAATGGAATATATAGTATAGATGACCTGACATAAACCCTCAGGGTGTAGATGACATGACTTGATTTAAGCTAGATGGCCTGACATGACTCTGTCCAAATTTGGTTATGTGAGAAGAAGCAATTGTTCCCCGAACTGGTTATCTGAATAACTCGTACTCGTCGTCGTCCTCCACTTATCCGGGTCCGGGTCGCGGGGGCAGCAGCCTCAGCAAAGAAGCCCAGACAGTCCTCTCCCCAGCCACTTCCGTCAGCTCTTCCGCGGGAACCCCGAGGCGTTCCCAGGCCAGCCGGGTGATGTAGTCCCTCCAGCGTGTCCTGGGGCGGCCCTGAGGTCTTCTCCCGGTTGGACGTGCCCGAAACACCTCCCAAGGGAGGCGTCCGGAAGGCATCCTTACCAGATGCCCGAACCACCTCAACTGGCTCCTCTCGATGTGGAGGAGCAGCGGCTCTACTCCGAGTCCCCCCCAGATGCCCGAGCCCCCCACCCCACCCCCAAGGCCGAGCCCAGCCACCCCGCGGAGGAAACCCACCCCGGCTGCCTGTACTCGCGATCTCATTCTCTCGGCCACCACCCAACGGTTCAAAAGACCCTTCATGATGGATAAAAACAAGGACACGTGTACCTGGCCCGGAGGGTTACCGGGGCCCCGCCCTGGAGCCAGGCCTGGGGTTGGGGCCTGTGGGCGAGCGCCTGGTGGCCGGGCCTTCGCCCATGGGGTCCGGCCGGGCCCAGCCCAAACCGGCTACATGGGCTTGTCCCCCTGCAGGCCCACCACCCGCAGAGGGATCCAGAAGGGTTCGGTGCTATGTGGACTGGGCAGCAGACCAAGGTGGGGGCCTTGGCGGTCCGATCCTCGGCTACAGAAGTATCTGAATAACAGAAAGCAAAAATTTAAGAACTGGAAGTACCTAAAAAACTTGTTTGTCAGACACTATAACTTGTCATGATGCACCAATTCTTTGGCTTTCTTGTGAGTAAACCCTCAAATATCCAGTCCTTTGTGTTTTGAGTCCCTTTATTCCTTAGCAAATCTCTTTTAACCACTGATTTGGATTTCAGTTTGCAAAAACTGCATTTCTGTCTGAACAGGGCCTAAGAGTCTACATCCATGCTAGTCATCCAGGTACAGTTGTACTTGGGAACAGTGGTGCTGTGAGCTAAATGCTGACTATGCCAAAATGCTCACAATGACATGCTAACATGCTAATGCTTGGCAAATATGATGTTACCAATCTTATGCAGACTTTTAGCATGCTAACATTTGTGAATTAGCACTAGTTTTGCAAGTATTCAATCATAAACCAAAGTATTGGACACATTAAAATCTGACCTGTGGCCCTAGAAGAAGAGTCACCAAAAGTATTACAAGTCATCTTGAGGGAGACAAACATTTCTATCAAATTTCATTGCAACGCATTAAAGGGAAATTTTGGTTTATTTCAACCTGTCTCCTATCGTCCTAAATTTGTTTCAAGTAACTAGTGACATAAAAATAATAGTTAGCATGTTAGCCGTTAGCCTAGATACAGCCAGGGTGCATAGTAGTGTCAGACCTGATAAAACGTAAGTGAACGGGCAACCTTCAAGTGCAAAGTAAGTCCACTAAACAAGTTTTTTTCCACAAAGACCGCCTCATATCGTTAGGATAAATGTCAGAGAACATATAGAAAACGACATGTAAACGTAGCTCTGCTTTCCAAAGCGTGGCCGAAATATCGCAAGAACAAGCAGCAACAGCTGGAAGGCAGAACCGGACAGTAGCCTGAAAAGTTCATTCATTTATTTTATGAAAGATTTATAGAATAATGGCTGACTTTTTGCCAGACTTCGACTTTGTGGAGGAGGAATTTGATTTTGCAGAGTTTGATGGCCGCCCTTATTTATTTGAGCCAGAATACACTGATGAAGAGCTTCGTGAAATTGAAGAACGGAGGAGGAGAGAGAGAGAGGCGCAACAGGTAGAGGACGAGAGAGAAGGAATGGCTGCTGCAAGGCTGCATAGCTCTGGAGATTGGTGGTGTACCTGTGAATGCTGTGCCCCAGTGCCCACAGAAGAGGAATGCCTCTGTTGCAAGGAATGGGACCGGTTGCAGCCTTATTTTCAAGGTCTGGATGTGACCAAGGACGAGACACCTCCACCTGGAGTAGTATCCAGCTGGGCTTTATCTAGAGCTTGCGAGATATATTTCGGCTGTGCTTTGGAAAGCAGAGCTAAATGGTAAACAAACATGGCACCACACCGGTAAGGTAAGACAACACGTTTACATGTTGTTTTCTATATGTTCTCTGACATTTATCCTAACGATATGAGGCGGTCTTTGTGGGGAAAAAAAGCTTGTTTAGTGGACTAACTTTGCACTTGAAGGTTGCCCGTTCACTTACGTTTTAACAGGTCTGACGCTACTATGCGCCCCGGCTGTATCTAGGCTAAGGGCTAACATGCTAACTATTATTTTTATGTCACTAGTCACTTGAAACAAATTTAGGACGATAGGAGACAGGTTGAAATAAACCGAAATTTCCCTTTAAGTATTTGTCAAGACATTTCTTGAATGTCTATCCGTATAACAGTTATTGATATATTTCAGTTTGGACCAAAGTAATGGAACGGCTGACACTGATATTGCTGTGCTGCTAGCATGGCTGCAATAAGCCCAAAAAGGTATTTATTCTTATCCACGTTAGAGAATTCATAAAGCAAACCCTTCAGTACTGCAAACAAATCACCGTCTTTTATGGAAATTTTATGAAAACATTATCTCTTTGCTGCCTTAGCAAGACTCTTGCTGATGAATCAGAATGTCATGAGTTTTGCTGTGAGCCCCAAGGCGAGGGAACGGCTGCTTGCTGATCTACAGCTGCCTGATTCACTGCTGCTATGTGTCTGCTCAACGGCCTCCAGGAGCTGCGGGATGCATATGACTTGTGTCCTGCATCAGCCTGAGCATGAATAATCTTTTAAAGAAAGCTGTGATTTTTGTCTGATATGATCCCTACTAATATAAATACTGTCGAGGACACATGCATGTCATGCGCTGACAATAACATGGACCCAAAAACATCTCTCAACTAATTCAGCTGTCTTTTTGTTCAGGAGCATTAGAGAGGCCATAGAAATTGTACAATGTGCAGAAGAAATTAATTTTGCTAATTCAAAATGAATGTGGGTGTCGCAGCCGCAGGTGTTGGCTCAGGCTCATTTTCAGATGCAATTATTAGATTGGATCAGGAGGGTACGTGAGTAATCATTTGCGGAAAATCAGTTTTCATACGGTTTTGTTGGAACCCAGTGTCTCAGTGGGCTAAAGCAGCAGATATTCAAATGTTGACTTGTGTGTTAGGAGGAGACAGTCACACTTGATTGGTGACTGATCCCCTGCAGCATGTTTTTCTGGCTCTAATGAGGTTGTCTTTTATGTGAGAAAATGTCAACTGTCTCTATGTTTCAAGGTTTTTAATAAAGAAATAGAAATGCAGGCCTTCAGTCAAAGAATCAGTGCTAAAATACAATATTAAAAACAGAACTGGAAATTGCGCACAGACCGCTCTGAGCCTTTTAATTTACTATCCAGAGATAAACTGAGGAACACGGATGGTTAAGGGACTGCATTCATTTTTATAGTCTCAGCGATCACTCAGAGCACTTTAGAACACAAGCAACAATTACCCATTCACACACACATTCACACACTGGTGGCAGAGGCTACCATACAAGGTGCCATCTGCTTGTTGGATAAACATTAACACACATGCACTCAGATTGGTAGACGACCTCTACACCTCCTGAGCCAAGGAGTGCTGGGACAACGGGTCTTTTTGAAGCCTGGAGTTTGGATTTGCTGCGTACTACCATCAGTTGTTGGGTCACTGTTGTGTCCTGTCCCCAACCAACAGTCTAGTGATGTGACGTTCGCGAACGAGCCGAGTCTTTGAACCGGCTCTTTAGAGTGAATGAGCCAGTTCCTAATTTCTTTATTTTTTGCTACTCTGTATCCTTTAATTTCAGATTATTTGATGTTTTGAAGTTGAGAGAGACTAGTTTGTAATAGACTCACAAGTCAGTCTTTAGACGCTTTGCTTAACTAAAGACTGATGACTTTTTCCCTGATTTTGTGTTTAGATGGGCGGATACAATTTCAGAGTTTAAAAAAACTCCCTACATTGCAGAACCAATAGTAAATCTGCAGGGCGGTCCTTCGGTGGTTCGCTGAACTCTTGTGCTTGTAAACATAGTCCCACTAGAAACACGTGTAGCGGTACAAAATGGCTCAGCCGTGCTCGCAGAAAATGCCGTCAAAGTTAGTGGATGTTTGTCGCGTTTGCGGCGACACATTCTAGCCAACTAAAAGAAACAAACATAATCTTTTACAAGGCCATGACTCATCCGTCCGGCCGGACTATAGAGGGAATCGCCTGTTGTTTACAAATACTTCCGGGTAGAAAACCAGCAGAGCTTTTAGCTATAAAAAAAATATATATAAATATACAGTACAGGCCAAAAGTTTGGACACACCTTCTCATTCAATGCGTTTTCTTTATTTTCATGACTATTTACATTGTAGATTCTCACTGAAGGCATCAAAACTATGAATGAACACATGTGGAGTTATGTATTTAACAAAAAAAGGTGAAATAACTGAAAACATGTTTGATATTCTAGTTTCTTCAAAATAGCCACCCTTTGCTCTGATTACTGCTTTGCACTCTCTTGGCATTCTCTCCATGAGCTTCAAGAGGTAGTCACCTGAAATGGTTTTCCAACAGTCTTGAAGGAGTTCCCAGAGGTGTTTAGCACTTGTTGGCCCCTTTGCCTTCACTCTGCTGTCCAGCTCACCCCAAACCATCTGGATTGGGTTCAGGTCCGGTGACTGTGGAGGCCAGGTCATCTGCCGCAGCACTCCATCACTCTCCTTCTTGGTCAAATAGCCCTTACACAGCCTGGAGGTGTGTTTGGGGTCATTGTCCTGTTGAAAAATAAATGATCGTCCAACTAAACGCAAACCGGATGGGATGGCATGTCGCTGCAGGATGCTGTGGTAGCCATGCTGGTTCAGTGTGCCTTCAATTTTGAATAAATCCCCAACAGTGTCACCAGCAAAACACCCCCACACCATCACACCTCCTCCTCCATGCTTCACAGTGGGAACCAGGCATGTGGAATCCATCCGTTCACCTTTTCTGCGTCTCACAAAGACACGGCGGTTGGAACCAAAGATCTCAAATTTGGACTCATCAGACCAAAGCACAGATTTCCACTGGTCTAATGTCCATTCCTTGTGTTTCTTGGCCCAAACAAATCTCTTCTGCTTGTTGCCTCTCCTTAGCAGTGGTTTCCTAGCAGCTATTTGACCATGAAGGCCTGATTGGCGCAGTCTCCTCTTAACAGTTGTTCTAGAGATGGGTCTGCTGCTAGAACTCTGTGTGGCATTCATCTGGTCTCTGATCTGAGCTGCTGTTAACTTGCGATTTCTGAGGCTGGTGACTCAGATGAACTTATCCTCAGAAGCAGAGGTGACTCTTGGTCTTCCTTTCCTGGGTCGGTCCTCATGTGTGCCAGTTTGGTTGTAGCACTTGATGGTTTTTGCGACTCCACTTGGGGACACATTTAAAGTTTTTGCAATTTTCCGGACTGACTGACCTTCATTTCTTAAAGTAATGATGGCCACTCGTTTTTCTTTAGTTAGCTGATTGGTTCTTTCCATAATATGAATTTTAACAGTTGTCCAATAGGGCTGTCGGCTGTGTATTAACCTGACTTCTGCACAGCACAACTGATGGTCCCAACCCCATTGATAAAGCAAGAAATTCCACTAATTAACCCTGATAAGGCACACCTGTGAAGTGGAAACCATTTCAGGTGACTACCTCTTGAAGCTCATGGAGAGAATGCCAAGAGTGTGCAAAGCAGTAATCAGAGCAAAGGGTGGCTATTTTGAAGAAACTAGAATATAAAACATGTTTTCAGTTATTTCACCTTTTTTTGTTAAGTACATAACTCCACATGTGTTCATTCATAGTTTTGATGCCTTCAGTGAGAATCTACAATGTAAATAGTCATGAAAATAAAGAAAACACATTGAATGAGAAGGTGTGTCCAAACTTTTGGCCTGTACTATACAGTACAGGCCAAAAGTTTGGACACACCTTCTCATAGAAGGTGTGTCTCAGAAGGTGTGTCCAAACTTTTGGCCTGTACTATACAGTACAGGCCAAAAGTTTGGACACACCTTCTCATTCAATGTGTTTTCTTTATTTTCATGACTATTTACATTGTAGATTCTCACTGAAGGCATCAAAACTATGAATGAACACATGTGGAGTTATGTACTTAACAAAAAAAGGTGAAATAACTGAAAACATGTTTTATATTCTAGTTTCTTCAAAATAGCCACCCTTTGCTCTGATTACTGCTTTGCACACTCTTGGCATTCTCTCCATGAGCTTCAAGAGGTAGTCACCTGAAATGGTTTCCACTTCACAGGTGTGCCTTATCAGGGTTAATTAGTGGAATTTCTTGCTTTATCAATGGGGTTGGGACCATCAGTTGTGCTGTGCAGAAGTCAGGTTAATACACAGCCGACAGCCCTATTGGACAACTGTTAAAATTCATATTATGGAAAGAACCAATCAGCTAACTAAAGAAAAACGAGTGGCCATCATTACTTTAAGAAATGAAGGTCAGTCAGTCCGGAAAATTGCAAAAACTTTAAATGTGTCCCCAAGTGGAGTCGCAAAAACCATCAAGCGCTACAACGAAACTGGCACACATGAGGACTGACCCAGGAAAGGAAGACCAAGAGTCACCTCTGCTTCTGAGGATAAGTTCATCCGAGTCACCAGCCTCAGAAATCGCAAGTTAACAGCAGCTCAGATCAGAGACCAGATGAATGCCACACAGAGTTCTAGCAGCAGACCCATCTCTAGAACAACTGTTAAGAGGAGACTGCGCCAATCAGGCCTTCATGGTCAAATAGCTGCTAGGAAACCACTGCTAAGGAGAGGCAACAAGCAGAAGAGATTTGTTTGGGCCAAGAAACACAAGGAATGGACATTAGACCAGTGGAAATCTGTGCTTTGGTCTGATGAGTCCAAATTTGAGATCTTTGGTTCCAACCGCCGTGTCTTTGTGAGACGCAGAAAAGGTGAACGGATGGATTCCACATGCCTGGTTCCCACTGTGAAGCATGGAGGAGGAGGTGTGATGGTGTGGGGGTGTTTTGCTGGTGACACTGTTGGGGATTTATTCAAAATTGAAGGCACACTGAACCAGCATGGCTACCACAGCATCCTGCAGCGACATGCCATCCCATCCGGTTTGCGTTTAGTTGGACGATCATTTATTTTTCAACAGGACAATGACCCCAAACACACCTCCAGGCTGTGTAAGGGCTATTTGACCAAGAAGGAGAGTGATGGAGTGCTGCGGCAGATGACCTGGCCTCCACAGTCACCGGACCTGAACCCAATCGAGATGGTTTGGGGTGAGCTGGACCGCAGAGTGAAGGCAAAGGAGCCAACAAGTGCTAAACACCTCTGGGAACTCCTTCAAGACTGTTTCCAGCGGATATCTTAGTTACAACATGGTTGAGCTAGGAAAGCAGTTTTGTGTTGCTATGTGTGGTATTTATTCAGTTTTGGGAAATCACGATGTCTAGAAAGCATCAGTGGCTGCAGCTGACAGGGACAGCTAACACTAGCAGCAAAGCTAACATCAGGACGTCATCTGTTAAAAGCCTCCCGTTGTCGGATATGACATGAAACTACTCCAGTTAGCTCAATCATGTTGTAACTAAGACATCCGCTGGAAAAAATCTTTGCTTCACGGATGAGCACACGTTTGATAAAACGGAGTTTAATCTCTCGGCATCCATTTTCAAGCTCTTTGTGTGTTTGTTTCCTTGCGGACGAGAAAAGGGGGAGCGCACATTTCCGAGAAGGCGTGTCCTTTTCAAAAATGCAAGAGGTGTTGCTTTGTTGCCGGCCGTTTTTGCCGGTGTGTTAAACACACTTTAGAAAGGAGTGTCCCCAGACTATCAGAAGGCGGAGATCTCTGATTGTCTGGTGGTGAGACTAAGTTTGTAAGGGAGAAAGACAGTGCAGCCGCTCACTTGTTCACTTCAAAGAGCCGGTTCAAAGACTTGGCTCGTTCGCGAACGTCACATCACTAACTAACCCACTATCTGCTAGCACTTACTTGTATTGACAGGCTTGTTGTTTATAAAGGCCGTTGCTATGGCTACACCAAACTTTATGTCTGCGGAGTCTATTCTGGGTCCACGTTACAATATCACGTGATGCGATAAATCAGCAGTGCGATTTGTCGTTGAACACACACAGCAAAAAACAAAAAAAACAAAAACAAAAACGGACGAACGAACCGCAGCTTTGAGCCGGCTCTTCAAAGTGAATGAGAGCCAAAGAACCGGCTCTCACAAGTGAATGAGAAATCCCATCACTACAACAGTCAAGGTTGATTGTTTTAAACATTAAAACAACCTATCTTTAACCACAGCCTGAACCAAATAGTTTCAGTCTCCAGCCAACTTAATCAGACTCTGAAGTTGTACACATTTAATTCGTTTGAAAACCATGGGCATCCTCCAGAGTGACGACGGCACTGTTTTCGGAAAGAGATGCCCCTGCTGAATTTTCTAAATGTCATTTTTTTATTACAGTACCACAAACTAAATTACATTCACCTCCATTGTGTTGGTGACATTTCAGAGACAGATATCTTAAATTGAATCTAACTATCTAAACAGCCAGTTACCACTAGGGAGAGGGGGAACATTTTCATTCATATCTTATTTTATTTCATTGGTAATTTATGTAAAGTGAGCCTTTACAGAGGTGGGGGTGGCGAGCACACACCTCTGTGAAACTCTAAAGTCCCAAAATACTACTGTGAAAAAAAACAAATTGGCCTTTACCCAAATAAACTGCCTGATACACATGATTTCTTTATATTTTTTAATATGGGTTCATGAAACACTGAAATTCCTGTTCTTAAAAAGAGACATGCCTTTCCACTGACAGATTCTATAGTTACTGCTATCTGTTGCCTTAGTTTTTAATAAGTCCTACTACAAATACAGTGTTTGTTTGTTTGTTTTTTTTTCAATTACGCAGCAAACTGAACACTGTAATAATCTGCCTGACACACTAAAAATAATATTGTGATTCTAGAAAGTGTACAATATTTGGACTTTAGCTGAAAATGCTGTGATGGATCCAACAGCTGTGATGGTTCTGGACTTGTCCTGAGCGTTCATCCATTTGTTTTGAGTAATTTCATTGTATAAACTTGGAATCTGCCCAACAGTTTACCTGTTTGCTCTGCAGAAAGCCATTTAGAATAATAAGGCTACTGTAAGATGACAATGCCACGTCAAAAGATTTAAATAATGAAGTTACTACTGCTGTGCCACATGCATAAATACTGCACAGCCTCTCTTTCAATTCGGAGACACATATTGATCAGTCCTAATAATAAAGGTAAAGAAAAGGAGCCCACACACATCTGTTTGGTCAGCACAAGACCAGTGACTGAAGGTGGATGTTCCAAGACACAAGTTTGAAATTTGGCAACACTGTGACACTTAAGGAGACGGCTAATACGGGATGTATACTTCTACGTCAAATTGACGCCGCACCTATGGTGAAGGACCTGCATCGACGCAGAGCCTAAGCCATAGCCTGATGTGCACCTCCCCAGAAATGTAACTAGCTTACACGTCACGGCAATGCAGACCTCCTGTGCAGGAACGGTAAATTGTGAAGACAGTAAAGCCTCCACAAATGGCATTTTAAGTCTTGTGTGTGATTTATCTTGGCTTCATATGAGCAGAGGAAATCTCCACTCTTCGCTAGGCTAATTTATACAATGTAAAACACCATAGGCTTGGGCTAATACAGTTAGCATGTTATATTTGTTTGGTGTAAGACAGTTGTTTTGTCAGTGAACCTTGTGAGCTGTAATGGAGCCAAATTCTGTAAAGTTAACTTTGTTAAATGTTGCTGTTGTCCCTGGCTTCATATGAGTAGAGGAAAAGTCCGCTAGCTGCTAGGCTAATTTATACAATGTAAAATGCCATAGGCTTGTGCTAAAAACATTAGCATGTTGTATTTGTGGAGAAAATGTGTCCAGATAAAGACAAGTGCGAGAAGCTGATGTGTGTACTAATTTAAATTGTTGCTATTAAGCCATGTTTAATGTGTGTTTTGAATCAACTAAACTTTGCAGCACTTCACAGAAACCCTGCTGCCGACTAGTGTTTTGGAGGTGTAACTGCAGAGTGACACAGACACACCGCAGCACGTGTATGCTCACAACGGTGTAGGCCACATGTGTAGGCTCTGTTTTGAGCTGACGCACGAGTATAAATCCTGCTTAAGATCCAACAGAGTGTAATTTGAATTAGCCCAATTTAATCTGCTGCTATAACTACTACTGCTACTGCTACTTGTAAGCTAAAACCTTAGTGTTGATCAGTGTCAGTGTTCTACAGCAGTTTATTTTGTAATGTTTTTGTGAGGCTAATTTAAGTTTGGCCATGCTATATTTCACATAATTTAGACAAAAACACACACTCATCCCAGTCAGCTCCTCAACCACTTTTCCTGTGGTAACCACAAAGTTAGGCTGTAGTAATTAATATGAAGCAGAGCCAGGAAATAATTGAAGCAAATATATTTGGTTATGGCTGGAATGTTTCCTCCCAACTCTTCATTTTATGTAAAGTATAATACAGTTTGCGACCCAAATCACTTTCTTGAAGCTTATGATTTATGTGACTCAGTTTGCAGACTTTATCTGAGAGGTGTCTCTTGTTCATTTCATGATTTTATGACCTCATTACAAACTTTATTACTTTCATATAAAATATTCTCCGCATACTCTGAGCCACTTCTTTCTCACTTTACCTTTATTAGGAAAAATACAATTCAAACCCATCGAAATTGCCTTTTTGATTTGAAAACAGAAGCACCATCCGCACAGGATGAGTTGCACCCGAGTGTATACATTTATTAGCTCCTGTTACGTGTGGCTCTTCAGAGCTCTGTGGCGTCCTGCAGTGACTCAGATTACCTGGCCCCTCAGGGAAGTGATGTGGACATTCAGAGGCTCTATGGTATTCATTTGTCTTCCGTGTGATGATAAGCCTCCAGCTTGAAATATTGCAAAGGTGTTCCTTCAATGATATGCCTTGAGGGTTACCTTGAATATGTGGCCCCCACTTTGTTACTGGCTCTGTTTTCTCCCTGCTTGGTCTGAGATGCTCTTATTTTTATCCTTTCGACTTCTCCGACTTTGACAGTGACTCTGATTGGCTATGAAAACAAACAGGTCTGATTTAAAGACACAGATAGTTTCAGTGTGACAAGTTTGACGTCCTTCTCACTCCACTGTCTCTCTGGAGAACATCTGACACCCCTATTTTTTACACCTTTGCTGAAGCAACTCACAGCCTCCCTCAATTATGTATATGTTATTTTTTATATTAATTTTATAATGTCTATGCATATTTAATAACCAAATGTTTTATTGTGAACAAAAATAGTCAAAGACTATTTAAAAAAGTCCCTTACAGACAGCAGCAGCTGGGCACCAATTAAGAGGACTAATGGGGCTTTTAACTTCATTGCTCATTAAAGGGCTAATCTCCTATTGCATATTAAAATTGCATTGTAGCTGTAAAACCTTTTTGTGCAAATTGCACATAATACACAATACACAGCCACACACTCGACAATACATCTCTGCACAATCACGCTCTGTGTACCTCATCTTGATACACAAATAACAGGGAATTTGGCCTTCAACTTTTGAGTCTGACATCATGACACACCCATCTCCTAAACCAGACAGCTTCAATGGCTCCGATCATCTACAAGCTTAATGCAGGAAAAGCATAACTGCCAGTGACAATCCAGTCTGGCTTTCATTATAGTGTCCTCGGGATAGAAGTGATTATGCGTGGAAGTAATATGACATCTTCAAAAAGGCTGTGAGACTTTGAAGAACGGCATGTATTCATGCATGAATGGAACAAATGAAGTTGAAATATTACAATAGAATCCAAGCGTTCGCTGATGACAAAGCCAGCAGTAAATGGGAGGAGGTACAGTATATTTGTGTTTAACATAATTGGAATAGGAGCTTTTCCAAGGTTTATGCAAACAGAATGTGTCATTAATAATAGCAGCACTTAAATATCCTGAATACTGCAGGAATAGGAATGCAACAGGAGTCTCTAGAGGAATGTTTAGCGAGTCTGCCTGTGCAAGTGTGATGCTGTGAGTGCACTTGTACATCCGAGCCAGTCCTCTTCCTGCTTAGACTGAGTGTGCGTAACTTCATGTGTGCAATCAGTTACTGAGTGTGTCTGTGTGTGTCTTATTGCTGAGGGCCCCGCAGACATCAGGTGATGTTATGGGTGTATGGAGTGCTAGATAGGAGATGCTAGGGGCCGCAGGATGCTACATATCACATATGGCAGAAAGATAAGTCCAACACTGACCTGAAACACTTTGGACTTTGGATATTTGACAAATGAACAGTTTATACAATTATCTTAAATTAAACTTTCAAAAAACCTATATTTAGTCTTTTATTATGAAACACCTTCTAATGACTTCAGCCTCAACTGTATTCTGTGCCTAGTGCTGATTAGCAAATATTAATGTGCTAACATTAAACTAAAATGGTGAATATGTTGAAGAAACATTGTGTAAGATTGAGGAGGTTTTCAGTGGCATCTAGCAGTGAGGCTTGCAGATTGTAGTTCCAGTTAAAACAACCCAGTCTCTCTCTGAGGTTGCTGAAAAATGGCGCTTGGGCAGTGACTTGTTGCGTCATACACCAACGAAAAAAGGCATCCTTTAACGTTGGCATGACACACGGCCAGTTGCCATTATAGTTTAACAGTGCCCAGCAGCATCAGAGGGAAACACAGAGGCGAAAGTCCAAGTGTGGCCGGCTCGCGAGAGTGGTGGTGCATGGGTCCAACAAACACCCACTTTCACCCAGGAGAGCTTTCCTGTCAAAACTGAAGTTTATTATGAAAGAAGACAATGAATGTAACAGGCAGAATTCAAATAAACACAAGAAGTTTGTGCTCTAGAGAAAGGATCAGCGCTCAGTGAATAACCTCCTAAGCCCTATGATAAGCTATCATGGCAAGGCCTAACTATACAGACCAGTGAGCAGTGATAACTAACATGTCTTTGGGGTCATCGGGTGGGAACCTCCTTTCACCAGTGTTTCGTCTAGTTGGTCCCACGACACCTCCAGGAGGCTAGACAGTGAACTTGACATGGCGCTCCAGAACGTCGACAACCAACGCATCCAGGATACCTTGCTCGTCGTATCTGGACGTGGAGAGTCCATGACCAAACGTCAATATGTGACGAGGTTTGAGTGAGAATGTGTTGGTTAAAACTTCTCAGGGTTAGAATTCCTTCAGTGTTCATTGTTCAGGAGCATTCTGAATTATCCATAAAGGTCTCCTCCTCTTCAAAACAAAGGTGACCAAAACTGGTAAAAACACAGAATAAAGTAGTTTCACATTACAAATCAGTATTTCTCCTACATTTTTTGACATGTGTCAGACAGCCTGCTTGCTGAAGGAAGTCGCCTCTTCTCAAAAAACAAACAGACCCAATGATTTAAACTTGTGAAACACTGCATATGGAAGTTTCATGTTAAAAAGTCAGTGTTTTCATTATGCTCTCCTCATGGAGGGCTGCTATGGTGGTTGATGCAAAAACGTGAATGGCCTCATCTAAAGCCAGTGGTTTGTCGTTCTCGACTAGTGCTGTACAAACATGGCAGTGCAACATGGCGATCTCGGTAGACAATGACCTGCTCCCTCTATGTAGATAAAAATGGCTCACTCTAAGATAACAACAACACTATTATTATTTTCAGGTGATTATAAACTAATAAAAACATCAGCATGTTAGCATTCTGATGTTAGCATTTCATTGCACTGCAGTTCATGGCAGCCTCGAAAACGGTGTGTCACTCTTACAGTTGATCATAAAAGCGATGTAAGATGCAGTTGTTGACCCCATTTTCAGTTATGAATGTGAGGACAAGGACGCTGACAAAAAAGTGAGAAGACATTTAAATTTACTCTATAAATGTCTGATACACTCTCCTCTATGTGCTTTATAGTAAGTGCAAAGGTTCATGGATCATTAATGTGTGTAATGTGATCATTAACTTTTAGCAGTCATTTTATGACGACTCCAAATGGAACATTTGCTAAGATATGTATTTTATTTTTTCCGAAAGCCCAGGCATACAAGAGGAAAGGAAAACTAATTTGTCAGCTACAGTAAGATGTCCACATTTGTTTCACTTTCCTAATCTGCCTCTCACTCTGTTTAACAATGCCAGAGACAAAAATGCACATACTGTTCATCTACACACAGTCACAAAAGTAAGATCTGTATCAGCTGTTCTTTATGATTATGTTTTGTAAAGAAAAAGTTGGTACACTAAAAATCACCGTTTTCATCTCTGTATGTGATAATATGAGCCCTCTAGCCTCTCAGCTCTGTGTTACCTTTTCATCCTCCCCTCCTTAGCTCCTTCTGGACCAATTTCACATGGCAGTAATTACAAAAACAGAATGCTTTTGGAGCCTCTAAGCTTCTGGACAGCAGCAGATAAGAGAAGGATTCTGGATTGCATAATGGTCAGGATTAACCTCCCATACACCCTGACTTTTACCCCAGAAAAGACAGTTGTCTGGAACAGAGAGACTCCCATCAAACAGTTAATCATGAAAATCACTCAGTATGGATATTAGATTACACAAAAAGTCTGTCTTCAAACATAAATCACACCTAATCACATTCCTAGACATCGATTTTGCTCAGCAAATGAAATGCAGTAAACAAAACAGAAGCCAACAAAGTCAATAGCTTCTTTGCATATGATGTCATACATCAGTGCGCTGCCCAGATGGAAGGCAGGCAACTGGAGGCAAAACGACCAACACGGCACAAATGTCTATGATTTGTGCTATTTACAGCTGTTCAAATAAATCAGATTGGGAAATAACAAGGGACACCAACATGTTCTCATCCCAATTAATCAAACACTGCTGCTTCGTCGGTCGAACTACACGTCTAAATATGACACACTACATGCCCTCCTACATCAGTTTTAGACATTCAGGGACGGCGTGTCAGTTCACGCATGTTACACGTATCTTTTCAACCGCTTATCCTGTTAGGGGTTGCGGGGGGGGCGGGAGCCTATCCCAGCTGACAACCATTCATTCTCATTCACACCTATGGCCAATTTAGAGTCACCAGTTAACCTGCATGTCTTTGGACTGTGGGAGGAAGCTGGAATATGAAACCCACGCTGGCACAGGGACAACATGCAAACCTCCCAAACTGGGGTTCGACGCCCCGACCCCAGGTTTCAAATCAGGAACCCTCTTGCTGTGAGGCAACAATGCTAACCGCTGCACCACTACGTCACCTTGAAAATGTTGTTTCGTCTCATTACGTGCATGTAGTCTTTTACAACGTAGGTAAACACTTTGTTTTTAGGTTTATTTCCTTAAGTGTAGGCAAGACAACCCTATGGTTAGGTTTAGGCAACAAAAGCACACGGTTAGGTATAAGCCCCTTTAACACTGCCAGATTTTCCGCGAATGTTGGGCCATTTTGCCAGCAAGGTGCGAGCGTTTAGACACACAGAGCCGGATTGGTGAGTTGATCCGTGGTGCCCAATTTTCCACCTCGTAGGGTAGACATATTGGTGGAACCCTTTAAGTTTAAAAAGAACGAGGCAGCCTTCCGCAACAGGAGGAGCTGTTGATGATGCTGCACGTACGACCCACTGGCGGTGGATAAACAGGAAACAACTGATAGCAGGAATTAGCGAGCAGCTAGTAGCAAGAGGGAAACACAAACCTGACAGACACTGTAAAGATGAGCAACTGGGGAGACAAGGAATTGTGCGCCCTCCTTGTCCTCGCAAACAAAGAGGCCATTAACCGTCAGATGACGGGGACAGTGAAGAACGGGCCGACTTACGAGAGAATCGCCGAAGGACTGACAAGCCGCAGCTTCCCTCCCACGTCACTGTTTACGTCACATGCTGAGCTACACGTTTTGTTACTTGCTCACGCCCCCCATTGCCCCGAAAAAGGTGCATTCGGTATAAACAAAAGTAGGCAGGCGGCATTTTGCCACACTCCCCGATTTTGATTTTATACTGCCAATGCTGGAAAAAGACTGTTTCTGCTTTCCTGCAAATTTGCACAACTCCTATCTAATAAGGCCTATAGATAAAAACAACATGGACACCAACATCATTGACAAAGCGGCAGTATTTGGCGAGTTGGGAGAACCGCCTGGGGTCAATTTAATCCAGAAATAAACATAAAGGTAACAAGTTTACGTTTGGCGTTTCACCAGACCTCTTGGAACAATTGACCTAGTAGGTAGAAAATATTAGCTAAATTTAGCTGTAATTAGTAATGTTAGCCTGACAGCAGTGCATTCATGTACAGAGTTGAATTATAACAGACAGTTATACTCAAGCACATTTACTCATCCGGCCAAAAACAAGACATCAGTTGTTTCAGTTGCACACCCACACCGTAAACAACATAGTTCTAGCCCACTAGACTCCTGTGGGCTTTGGCTCACCATGTAGCATTAATAAAGTTAGGAGATCTAGAGGATGAGATAATTTGTAACGACGATCACGTCCACCCTGCGCAAATCAGTCAAGCTGTGGAAAAATTCACTTTTCTTCGTTTTGTAGGCTATGGATCACATCCAACATAAGTTTCTGTTTTTAGACCATACCTGCTGCCTACAGGTTTATCTGAACCTATTATGTAGTCACATTCCTCTATTTCCAATTCGCCCAGTACAGGATTTATCACCTCCTGCCATCCATCCAAACTGTGCTTTCATAATAGTCATGTGATTGCAAACAAGCTATGGAGATGTTTATTGAGTCACGATAATGAATGTAGTTTTTTGTTTGAGTTGGTGGGCAAAACTGTCTCAGTAATGGCTGAAAAACCAATGTACTAGTAAAATATCATAAAAAAAATAATCATTAAAACAGCCTAAGTATTGTTTAAAAAATCTGACAGAAGTATTGATAAAATGTCAACAAATATATTTAACTTTATGGAGTTAGTTGGTGACAGGTGGATTATGTGATGACAGGATTTAGTTCTTGATCAGTTCTTGAAAGACACAGGATTTTGTTGTATACTTAAAGGGCCACTGTGTAAAATGGGTTGAAAACAGTGACATCAGTGGTCAAATTCTAGATTGCAGGGCTCACTCGCTCACCCCTCCCGTCGGGTAAATGACGGTGGCCTCATAGGGACAAAAAGCCTTGCGCAGACAAGAGTTTTTCAGGAGTAGGTCTATCTAGCGACGAGGTGAATGTTTATTTAGAAATCTAAAAACCATGTTACATATTGTAATGAATCCCTCACGAGCAGGAGACCAGAGGAGCGTTCGGGAAAAAGGCCAGTTTATTTGAGCACTCCAAAAACTCCGGTAACACTCCACTCCGTCCCAAACTCTGACTCTTCTAGCGTAACATACACACTCCATACACACATTCTCGTTTACAGTATCTAGTGGGCACCCCCTCCCCTCTCTGCTCCACCAATCTCCAGCCCGCACACTGACTGACAGCGTAGCCTGTAAACAGAGCTCAGCTGTTTATTTAGCCTAGCAATATCTCCGGACTATAGCAGCTGCAATGGACGACTTTGAACGCGATTTTGAAGAGTTTCTTGTAGCGGACACAGACCCAGAGCCATACCTGTTTGAGCCGGAGCATACAGATGAGGAACTCCATGTGTTGGATGCTGAGCGGGCGAGAAGAGAGGCTGAATCCTCCGCTCCCATTTTGCTGCACAGAATGGGATTCGGTGCTACTGCTGCCATCGTTGGGGAGATATATCATCAGGAGGAAAAGCGCCGCAGAGAGTGCATCACAAGGAGTGAAGTTGCTTCTTCTTTTCCTCGCAGATGACGGTTTGGGTTCATTCTCTCCTGTTGCGTGGTAAATGTGGTCCATTCGCAAACTTTATAACTAAAAAAACTTTTCACTACTCTCCATCGACGAACTACTAACACTCTCTGTTGTTTCCTCCTCCTTCTTCCTTCCTTCCGCTGTCTTCGTTGGTTCATTTATACACGCGAAACGCGTTCTCTGGCTGGCTGGATTGTCCGCTCGGGCTGCCGTACATACATGGCGGTGCAAGATGGTGACCTCTGTAAAGCAAGGCCCTTGCTATATATATATATATATATATATATAAGCATAATTATAAGGCTACAAAAACCAAACGAATTTTATTTTATAGCAATTATACACTTATATAAACATATTAATGGGTAGAATATTCAGATTCAGATTTGACAATAAACCAGGCCAAATATTACACACTGGCCCTTTAACATTTTGTAATGCAAAAAAAATCTACTTTACACATTTTCCACAACAGCTTTGGGGAAGATGATAAAAAAACTAGTAAACTAATTCAGTGACAACCATTGTGGAAGTACAGATGTGAGTTAAATCAATAAAAACAGTGTTCATACTTACACATGTCACTGTTGTCAATAAACAACAAAGAACATGAACTATTCCTGTTTCCCCCAGGCTTTGTTTTTAAGTGAATTTCACAAGTCCAGGCAACTGTAGTAGGACCATGTCTGTGACCTTAATCATTGACCCAGAGACTGTTCCTCAAGACAAAGGACATGATTTGCAGATAACCATCATGGGCACACACGCATACACACACACATGCACACACTACTGCCCTTCCTGTCTGCTTAGCCATGTGGTCAGTATTCTCTGGTGCATGTCATTGTGTCTAGGGAAGGAAGACAAAGGTTAATGATGGGGTAAAGGGCAACACCTCCCTCCCCAGTGTGTAGTTTGTGCCCACTTTGACTGGTGAAGAAAGCATGCAACACACCACAGAGAGCCTAACAGGGACAGTAATTGATGTACAGAGTGTTCATGTGCATTTCCCTAAAATGTCTGTGATAAACTGTAGCCTGGACCATATAATTTCTCATTAGGCAAACAGTATCTGGGCTGTTTGACTTCATTGTCCTCTGTCTTGTCTGTGTTAAACTGGGAACACATAATACAAATTTAGTACCCGTTTGGCCGTAATTATTTATTTCCAAGTCACAGAGAGATTTCAGTGTTCCTTAAAAAAATGAACACAAAGCTTGTTCCTGAAGGCGATTTTATACCAGGTACAGCAAGTGTTACAAGGTAACTGTTTGTGGGTACATGTCATGTAACTATGTCATGAGGTATAGCTCAAAAAATGTACACAGTGTTCCTGGCTGAGTGTGTGAACCTGTGGGTTTTCTGCCATGCTATAAAATGTTCTCAGAACACTCCAAACACTTTCCTGTGCACACCAACAGAAGGATGACTGTCACACAGTTCAGGAATGTAAATTAAAATAGTTGTAAATGGTCTTTTGTGAAAGATAAGGTGACAAATACTTTATTAATTCCTGAGGAGAAATTGTGACATGTTACAGTTGCGGTTATACTGTATTTAAGCATTGAGAAATTATAAGAAAATACAAATTAAAAAAAGACGTATGTAAGAAAAATGTGCATCATGCAACACAATGTGTCCTCCAGGGGCGATTGCTCTGAGACAACAAGGGAGGCTGAACTTCCCCTAAAATTTCAAAGAAGAAATGGTCAAATATGCACTCTTGAATTTACGTTGAAAAAGGAATTTACTTTGCATTAAACCTGCACTAGGATGCGTTTAACATCATGAGTATGATGTTCAAACGTCAGCTGTTTATCACCAGTTTTCAAACGCGGCCTCCCTGTCATACATTCTTGTGTCAGCACGGTGGACGCGGAGCCTCCAAGCATTCCTATGAGACAGCGCTGAGCAGATTTTTTCATGCAGCAAAGCGAGACGCTCATTGGATAAATGCGTCAAAATGGTCACTTCCAGGGAGGCTCAGGTTCCCTGGGACCTAATGGAGCGGTAGGCGGGAGAGGACGCTCGGTGTCTGCATGATGATTGGAGGAATTTGTGACTTTGACTTTGTGACTGACAGCGCTTTGGAAATACACATCGGCATCGTCGCATTTCGAGCTCAGTCCCATGCAGAAATTTGCGAGTGGAGTCTTCTGACAGAGTGCCGTCCAGAGTTCCTTATTTCCATAAGCCATACAGCTCATTTTCACCATTTGTACAGTACACACTCTGCAACCCATCTGAAAATCTTTGAGGTGTGTGTTGCTGTGGTTCTATGGCATGAGTGTGGTTGAAAAACGGCTTCAACTAAATGTTCCTTCTATAAGTTACTGCCTCGCTACAATATGACAAATTTTATGATGTAAACTTGAACTTGAAAGACCAGCAGCCGCCACTGGTGTCCTCATACAAAGGTGCATATGATTTCTTATGAAAATACACATACAACAGTTTGTATGATGGCTTATGAATAAGTGCCCATGTATAATTTTATCCTGTTACATACTTAATGTGAAGTTAAGTAAGTTAGGATTAGGCCAGTAAAGGTATGTACATTAGTTTTGGCAAATTAACAGCACATTCCAAAGTTTACAACTACCGTCACCTTGTCAGTGATTTCAGCACTACACCTTTTGTAGTGTTATGATATGCCACATAATGGCGTCAGGTTGAAATGCTGCCAGTAATGATGTAATATACAGAGCTGGAAAGGCCCTATAGGGTGGGCCTGAGGCTGTGGATGGGTCCAACAAACAGTGGGCTTTCACCGGGGAGCCACTTGTTTCCTGAATGAATGTATAGCCAAACCAAGATGTTTTTTTCTAAACCTAACCATGTGCGTTTTTTTGCCCAAACCTTACCATGTGCTTTTGTCTACATCACAGCAGCGTAGTGCAGTAGCGGCGTCCTGAAATGTCAACAGCAGAAGGCCACAGACAAAGTGGCATTATTTGACAACTTGGGATGAGAACGTGTTACAAGTAAAGTTATGTTAGGTTTTTACAAAAGTAAAGTTACATAGGTTAGGTTAGGATTGGAATCATGCTGATGACATAGCTTAACGCAGTGGTTCCCAACTGGTTCAGCCATCAGGTACAGATTTCTCTTTAGTCATTAGCTCATAGTCCACACAGTTCAATATATTCAGTGTCACACTTGCATTTGGCCAATGTCATTGAGCTAGTTTGCTGTCTCTGTTAAGTAGCTGTCTGTCATTCACTCACTCTACAGTAGGACACAGCACTTCAAAATAAAATCTGTACCAGAAATTCACTGTACTTTGAAATAAAGTGTGTTTTTTGCAAACTTGACACATTTGTGAGTCACTTGGTTTCACACGCAACAGGAACACGTCTTGTGTTTGTCTGACACATCAACCACCCCATCCTGCCTCTTTACGCAGACTTTTTACTCCTTATACTACTTCCTTCTTTGCTCCTGTCAACACATAGATTGCATGATCACAGTCTTACTGATCACAGGGGTTATTAACGAATTCTGCTGCATTACTTCTCATAGTTATACGTTTAAACAGTGCATGAGAACAGCCTGATGCAACAATATATAACACAGTATATAAGATATATGTACAAATATGTGCACCATACCACAAAGTGTGTTAAGAATTAAAGAATAAATACGAATTAAATAAGAGAGTATGAGAAAGAGTATAGATGTAGTATGTTTCCCTGCTTTCACTGGGTTTGCTGTCATTTTTTTTTTCATGTTGGATGATTTATACATTAGAAAATGTTTAGATAAGACTCCATCTTTATGTTGGGAAATTAAAAATTGGATTATTGGCATGCAATAGAAAAGGAGTTTGACTGTAGCCAACTTGGTGAGGTTACATGGTTGTTGGGCACTCACATTTTACAAGTTATCTAATCTTTAGAGGAATCTTCGAGTTAACAATCCTGCTGTTATGCTATGTAATGAAAGTACTGGGTAGCTACTAGATGAGTGTAAAGAAACACCTACATGTACGATATCTCTGCTCTGCGTTAATGACTCCAGGGCTACAGTGTAAGAAGACTCCAGCAGGAAGCCCTGATGCCTTTAATCCCCTTTAACTGCACCCTGCTTCTCTCACCAAAGAGAAAACTAGCAGCAGAAAATCATTTTTCTACTCCGCAGCCCATCAACAAAGGCTTACATTTTGCTCACGGCTTTGCGCAATTTACTCATGGAGAGCGTAAATTAGCAAGACAGAGAGACAGAGAGAGAAAACAACACATCAACAGCTGGTCACAAAAAGCAGCGTGGCATGGCCACACTTAATATCATGGTAATTTTTTTAATCCAAAGACAGGAAAGTCCTCTACTCATAAGAAGTCTTGTCCTTCAGTTTAACTCATTTGGTATTTTGCTGATCTCGGCCTTAACATCGTTGCTCTGGGTGATTCATGGTGAAAATGATAGGGACTGTTTTCTTAACTCTCAAGTGATCATCAGTGAGACAGTTCTCAACAAAGGTCTTTACAAAAGAAATTCACTTGTCCCCTCCAGACTTTGGAGCAGACTTTGTCCTTGGTGACAGCCAGTGGGTAAAAAATTCTTAAAAGTATACCTTTTCTTTACTTGGTATCAATTTGTGTGTTGCCAGATGATGTTTTATTGTATTGTAGCAAAAACCTGAGCCACATTCAATATTTTTGCAAGTAAACTGAGTTTTTTGCCAGACGGGGCACCCTGCTGCATCAACACAGCGGCGGAAATTAATATATGGGCTGCATTTTTGGCACAGTGCTGATATCCATTTGAACGTAGGGGAGTTGAGGAGTTAGGCAGCCTGCTGTGGGAAGTTATCCCTATTAGGGTTGAGGGATTTCCCATGATTTAAAAATTAGTGCTGCCCTAAAGAAAATAACATTTTTCCCAGGATTCCTCAGCATAAATGAAATGAGGTTATTTTATGATAATTTTCTGCTGTTTGTTCCTCCGTATGAATCCATTTATGCAGTTTCTCCTGTGTAGAATTTCTTTAAGGTGGAAAAACACACTGTCAGTATGCAAATGTCCTGACAGCTTTGATGGAGCTCCTGAAGATGGCCACAATATTCAAAATGCTGTTCCTGTTAAAGGGATATTTTGTCGATTTTTAACCAGCTTTGTATTATTTCAATGAGAAGAATGTACAACTATGGTAAACTTCTCTTTATTTTGCCGATGCCCAGATCTCCCCGCTTATTTGCATAATTCGGTGGACTGTCACTGCCTTTTGGGCTGTTGCTCAAACACAAATGCTGTGTCTCAAATCACGTACTTATGTAGTTACACTTAATATTTTGAGTGCATAAGTGCGTTCACACTGAGAAGTATGGAACAATGCAGTGCACTATGAGTACCTGGATGGTGCACCCAAACGGTCAAGAAGTTGAGTGTAGAACTATGGTCTCTTCTCGCCCTGAATGGTTGCCATCTTGGCTACGTTGCGGAAGGGGAAGGACCACTTTTCAAACTGGTAACAGCAGCCGAGGACTGTGCGACCGGGAGCGTCGCTGCATTGTACAAATACATGTGTTTTTTTGCACTAAGCACCACTATACTGTTGTCAGGTATAAGCCAGCAGTATGTTTACTGAGTTAATTTAGCAGTATGTAATGATTTGGTACTGCAAACGATAACACAAATGCTAATGCTAGTTTGCTAACTAGCTAATTTGTGGCTGTCATTTCCGGTGAGTGCACAACAGCCGTGTTTTGTTTGAGACAACACTACCCTGCCAAAGTTCGCACACTACACCAATGAGTACATAGTGCACATAGTATACTAGTATAAGAGTATAGAAGCAGTCAAAAGAAAGACACCCCTCTTTGTCTCTTGAAATCAGACAAAAGTCAGATGAAATAGTGACACTAGGCAGTGATGACCAAATATAAACCAAGATTGTGTTATTATGTTGTGTATTTCTTGCCTAAAATGTTTCCAGAAACATATTTTATCATACTGTTTAACTGTAATATGAGATTATTTGTTACCAGCATAGATTTTAATAACTTGAAACTGGATGCCAAGATGGCACCAATTCAGTCGCCTTTTTATATTCTGTCAAGTTTATGCTCACCTGTTTGTGTCCAGTGTTTCTATTACTTCCTGAGTTTTCCCACCTTTGTCAATTACCTCATGTGTTTCACCTGTGTCTTGTTTCACTCACCTGTGTGTAGTTAGTAATCAACCCTTGTGTTTTTAAAGCCCAGGTGATTCACCCATTCATTGTCGCCCTGGTGTGTTCATGTGCACCAGCCTTTTCCTTGTGTTTGATTCCTTGGTTTTTGACTGTGCTTGAATTCATGGACTTTGCTTTCTGTGTGATTTCCCTGAATAGACTTTTCTGCCTTCGTTGACTGCCTTCATGTGTTTGACCCCTGACCTTCTAAGTAAAAACTTGGATTTGATAAATTGTTCTTGGTGTTTTGTGTTCTCTGCAACTGAGTACCAGTTTTGTACTAAATCATTACATGCCTGGCCCGAAAGCCAGGTGAGCAAGGAAGAAGCCAGACAAAGTTTACGGGTTTACTTCCATGGCGTGCGGCCCACTGAATATGTGCAGTAGTGTTTTTCCCATTGGCCCCGCCCACGAGTTCCCACTCGGCTCATATACACTTTATATTGTGAACATGCCACTAATGTTTTTAGTGCATGCTTTTCTTAGTTTGAGGAAAGTTCTACAAATATAAAACTACCATGAATCAAAAATTAAGTCATAATTGACCTTGTTTGCAGTTCAAGGTGTCCTGTCAGTAGTTTCATAGACATGTCTTTTATGGGGAAAATGCTCTCTGGGCTCTGGGGATTTTTTCCCCCTGCAGTACCATTATTGGCCACTGGGAACAATTTGCTGCAAGGATGAGCAGTCTTCCTGGGGGCCTGGTTACCAGCCAGACACCATGTTGTTTTTTAGATGAGCACCTTGCATTACAGCAAGCATTTAATGTTCAGGTGTGGTGCATTCTGGTAGCTGAAGGTTTTCTAGCTTTTGAGCAAAAGTAAATACCACAGTCCTCTTTCTCTGTTGTCTCTGGTCACGTAGCATCGATTTTCAAAAGTATTTGTATTATCCTTCTACGACAAAGACAGCCCAGTTTTGTGAAGAGGCCATCTCTCCAGCAATGAAACACTTATTTAAGCTTGGAATTGGAGTTTACTGTTCTGGTGTTCAGAAAAGCACTGAACTTTAATTACCGTCAGATCCTGAGTGATCCTGCTGCCGTGTCAGGAGATTTGAATAATTAATGAAGTTTCACTTGCAGTGCCAAATGTGCATCTCTCAATTTGGAGATGGAGATATTGTTCCTGCTGTGTGATAGCTACAGGTAATTAATAAACTCAGAGGAGAGAACCCCACACACATGAAGTTGTGAGCAACAAACGGGACTTCAGGTGATCATTTTTCTGCAAAGCCCAGATTACATAAAGTGACAAACATTTTTAGGAGGACTTGAAAAGTACATTGCACATTTCAGTCAGCAATAGAAGTGAAATTGTAGATGCTGTAAATGTAGAGGCCAAACTCAGTGAAAGCTTTTGTTATTTTGAAAAATAATGTGTGTGTGCATCTCAGGTTTTTGCACACTCTGTAATGTTTATGGACCAACCTTAATGCTGGAATAAGAAGAGAGAAAAACTCTGATGTGTAAATGTTGTCCTGTGTGTGTGTATGAAGCCTATACAACCTTCATAGTATTTGAAAGATGTGTCTGGGCAGAGTGAAGTTATCAGTCGGAGCCCAAAAGCGGATGTCTCACGCCAAATGCTTGAGAGCTGGCAGCCGTGGTTTCTAAACAGCATTCAGTCGTACAGCTGGTCTGTGAGCTTCCAGCTGAAACCTGATCCAGTTATATTACCATAATTACAGCACTTTAAGGTCAGAATATAGCTACAACAGTTACATCAAGGCATTAATGAGGTTTGGAGAGGGCGTCTTTGTTTGAGTATAGTCTTCAGTATGCAAACACACAGGCACACATGTATGCTAAAGATCTTGAGCTCCTGCATGTAATTTTTGCCAGATGATGGGCTCATAATTCCTGGCATTCAACCTAATGACTGTCAAACAAACAGTTTGTTTCTTGTGGACATACACTGATTAGCAACAACATTAAAACCACTGAAAGTAGTGAATAACATTGATCATCTCGTTAACAATGCAATGTTCTGATAGGAAACTTTGGGTCCAAGCATTCATGTGGATGCCACCTGAATGTGACAAAGAGCTCGAGGTGTTGACTTGGCCTCCAACTTCGCCAAATCCCAATTGGATTGAGCATCTCTGAGACGTCCGCTACCCCACCTTGCAACCTACGAAACCCCCAGAGGTCCTGTGTCCATGCGGCAACAGGTCAGAGCCAAGTCCAATCCAAGGAAGCCCCTCCGTGGATCAGGGGTAACACTGCTCGATTGGATTGGGGTCTAGGAAATTTGAAGGCCAGGTTGGAGGACCTCTTTGTCACATTACTCAGGCCATTCCTGGCCAGTTTTTGCATTTTGACATGTCTATAACAGTGTTTAAGTATTGTTTGTTTATAATGCCATTAACGGCCTGGCTCCTCTCTACTTGTCAGAGATTTTAATGTAACTATCCGCGACAGTGGCAGGGCCATGCGTTCGTCTAGTCAGCTTCTGTTAGAAGTCCCAAGGTCGAGATACAAGCAATGGGGTGACCTTTCTTTCGCTGTTGCTGCTCCAAGATTGTGGAACAATCTCCCCCCTGACATTCGCACCACTACTGATCTCTGCCTTTTTAAGTCTAAGCTGAAGACCTACCTTTTTAGAATGGCTTTTAATTACGACTAGGGCTATCCTTTTTTATGTTCATTTCATTTTATTCTATTTTATCTATGTTGAAAGGCTTTTAAAACCCTGCAGCACTGTCGTACTATATTGTTTTATCGTTTGTTTGTTTTTTGGGTACTTCATGTACTTTCATTGCTATTTGACACTGTTGTTAAGTACTTTGGGTACCTTTGGGTTTTGTAAAGGGCTATAGAAATAAATGTTGATTGGTTGATTGGTTGATTGATTGATTGATTGATTGATTGATTGAAGTATGGGTTGACATTATTCTAATTCATAAGCTTTGATACAAACTGTTGCATGTGTATTTTCATCACATGCTCCATTTGTTGGGGCTGCGTACACGTCAAGTGCCCAGCAAAACAATGCATTGCAACAGGATGATCAATGTTATTCACCCTACCTGTCAGTGGTTTTAATGCTTTGGCTGATCGCATTAAGTCACACAAATGCAGTAAATCCATGATATAAATCAGAATTAGCAGTTTTCTAGCATCAGTTATTCAAGACATGAGAATAATGAGTTACGAGATAGTTGGAGCCAGGCAAGCTGGTTGTTGCGTGCTTCAATTGGCAAATGCTTGGGTCTAACCCCCTAACCCTAACCCCTAACCCTCAAATGGCATATTGGCCGATGTTGAGTTCCCTATGTTGAGGGCGAAAAAAGCAAAACCACTGTAGACTAAGGGCCATGACACACCAAGCTAACGGTCAGCTGTTGGTCAATGTCAGGCTGTTAGTGAACGTCAGTCGCCCCAGTTTTTATGGCATGTCCCACAACACTGACACTTGTCTGCCATTGTCAGCTTTTTTTTTTGCAGATGATTCAGCATGTTGAATCAGCGTCGGAGATAGTAGAGTTTGTCAGTAAGTGAAATCACTCTGATTGGTGGTTCAACTCAGTGCACAAGAGGAGAAACAGATGTGAGGAAAGAAAAACACGACTAAACGACTTCTAGGTGACTTTTTGGACGAGACACAGGCGAGGTGAAGTGATGCAACAGTCTGCTGTTATTGCCACTAATTCTTTGATGTCACTTTGGTGTGTCTGGTCCTGAAGGAAGGTCAAAACTGGACTCTAGAGGAGTGGGAACAAGTTGGATGACTAAAAAATCAACTGAACTGCTTATGGTGCAGGCAGCATTAAAACATTTATTTATTATGCAAACACATGAAACACATGGAAACAGACACTGGGGGAATATATAGGGAACAATCAGAGGCTTCTCCTTTTTCCATTTCATCAGAATTTCAATATTTCCACACTGATTTGTTGTTGTTTTCAGAGTAAACTTTTAAACTCCCAGAGAATTATCTTGAGAGTTTGCGCACAGTCCTACATTTTCAGATCTAAGATTTACCTCTGGCAAGGAGGTTATGCTTCTACCCATTTAATTAGTCTCCATCTGTCAATGTAATATCTCCAAAACATTTGACTTTATTTCAGTGAAATTTGGCAGACATATAGGCCTTGGGGTAAGAAACAACTCATTAAAGTTTGGTGTTAATCTGGGATTTTTGCCATTATACAAAAAATATATACAACTATGAGTGACTAACACAGATAAAGACATGATTCGGAATCCTGAGGGGACCTTTCGAGAGAAGAAATCAATTTAACTCTGATGTAAGAGATGAAAATGTTGTCTTAGAGTGTAACAGCATGTTAGGATATTGTTCTGAACCGGCCCTTGTTTCTGCTCTAGTGCTTTTTAGTTTGATTTGTCTCTCTGTTGCCTCCTCCACGTACCTATGGGTGTTTTTCCTGCTTTAGCTCAGCAGTGCTGCTGGGATCAAACCGTATAAATGATTCAGAATTTCCTATAGCTCTCAACCCAAACCCTGCCTCTTATCCCCACAACACCCCTTGCACAAAAAACAGCTCCATAAACACACACCAACACACTCTCAGGCACTCGTGAACACACACAGCACCACCCCAAAATAACCGCATTCACTATTTAGAAGGTATCAAAGGTGCTCGCAGGCCTTTGTAGAAAATGAAACACTGTCCTAAAATGGAAGTGGCTACAAAGCACCCATGTGCAAACTTTATAATGTTTATCTGTTTTTGTCGTTGTTTTTCTGGGAACCCTCTGAGTATCACTCTCATTAGAGCCGTGGAGATATCTAACACTTGACAAGCCTGCTGTGCCTAGTTACTGTTGCTAAGATATAATTGGACGGTCACTGTTCAGGGGTGGGGCTTAGCAAATAGTCAGTCCCATTCTACTTCAGTGGGGGAAGTATCAGAGGCAGATGTCTTAAAACCAAGACTCATGTTTTTGTTTTGGAATTTGGGTCGACACTCCCTTTAAGATGGAGCACCAAGCTACTGTATGATTAAAATATTCAACTCAAAGCTCCACCAATTAACCCCTCAAGTACCGCTGCTTTTCACTGTGTGCTCCAATAAGAGTTGAACAACCTTGGATCACAGCAGAACCTTTGTCAACTCTGCCATGTATATTTTGTCTATCTTAAAAAAAAATAAAAATCTGGAAGATTGTTTAAAGATGTGGCAGAGGGGTTGTCACAAACTCCACACAGTTATCATATGTTAAAAAACGCTAGCTTGTTAACTGTCTGCCTAAGGTATAGCCACGTCAAGAGGTGTTCAGATCAACAATGTCAGCCAGGTTTGCTTCCTCCTTATTTCTGTGGTCGCATTAAAGAGATCTGAAAAAGGACAGACAGGTTAGTTGTTGACATATTTTTAAGGATGAATGATCATTAACCAGAGAAGATCAAGGCTAGCATTGCTTTATTTACATGCCGCACCAAAAGCAATTAACTAAACTTTCCACAGTAAATGGAGACTAACGTTAGGCCAGTGTCATGGTGTGTATTCATTAAGAAATATAAAGATTAGTGATCCCAGAGAGGGAAAATGGGACACACACCAACAGTGCAGATTGCTACTCTTGTCATCCTTCATCTATACTTTTCCCTTTTTCATTGAGACCTGAGGCTTCAATCTGCATCATTTTGCCTTGTTTATAACAGTTAACATCATGAATTTATCCTTTTATCACATACTGTAGTCATACTGTTGCTATATCGCCTGACGTCAAGAAACTGATCTAACAGCCTGAACAAAGTGGCACCCAGCTAAGCCGAACTAGCATCACCATGTTTCTTTTTGTCAAGCTTGCCTGACTAAAGCCAAGTTCACATTTCATGATTTTCACCCCAATTTTGCGTCGCTGAGACTATCGTAATCTTTTGAGTGTGTGTTTCTGTCATCGGGAGTTTCGCCAACCGCGGTCCGACCTGTGTGTGCACACCACAAGATTTCTCCACGAGCCCTCGCCGACAGAGCCCCAGATAACGCGGTGATGTCACCAAACTACATTTTTAACTTGGAGACGACACATTGTAAAGGCATGGATATTCTTCCCAGTGTTGAATCAGATCTGCCTCCAGGGCCTGGGTCCAAACACAACACGCTCCCCGTGATCCTGTGGACGACACCGTTGTTGTTGCTTGCCTGCTTGTCAGTGTTGACAGATCTTGGGAGAGAAACAAGCAACCAGGGCTGTGGAAACAAGCCTAAAGAGGAGACTGGACCTGGCAACCCTGCAGCTTGTCCTCCTCAAATTTCTTCCATCCTGCTGCATGCTGACAATATTACGTATCCCTCCTCTCATTGGCTGATGCTCTTTGTCAGTCGTGTCAGACTTCTCCAGTTTTCTAGCATGCCAGATATCCAGTCCCAGTCGCAGACGAGGGGGCGACTTGCTCGTAGGCTTGTTCACACATGTGGACTCGTCGTGGCAGACTATCTGCCGACTCACCTCCGACCCGAGGTGGCTCTCAAGATCCTCTGCGACGTCAAAATTGCGGTGTAAATCATATAAAGTGAATTAGCCTTTAGCAACAGTAACCATGGGGGGCAACTTAAACAACTTAAACAACTTATTCATGTTTCTCATAAAAAAGCACATTTTACAAGACTACAATTAACACATCATAAGAAAGATATAATGTACCTTTGTTTACACTCATTTTTACTGAATAGAGCTATAACACGTTATAATGTGCAATGTCCTTGTTCTGTTAGTTGTGGCCACCGGCTACTAACAGCAAACAGCCAATGTTCACTCAGTCTCCTCCTGCTGATTTTAACACGGACTTCTTGTACACAATATACTGTTATCAGGGAAACAATAGTGTAACTGAGAGTTCACCTCTCTGTCTTAGGCAGGTGGATATTTGACGCTCACCACTGAGTGTCGGTCAGAACACAAAACTGAACACTCTGGTAACTTCTTTGTCTTCTTGAATGTAGGCTTGAGATGTACAGTTGGCGGTGAGGACAGGTGGAGAGCGATTTATCTATTTCTGAGGGTGTGTGTGTGTGTGTGTGGTTCTACGGAAACAAGAGCAAATACTATAAACATCAGCGTACTGAGTCAGAACAACAGGGATCTTATGACAAAATACAAACTAAATGCAGGGCTTATTGAACTAAGGAGTAAGCTACATATTACTAACTAGGCATGGCAGCTTAGAGCAAATGATGAGCCCTTAATTAGCTTCACTCAATTAACAGAAAATGCCCCCCTGCACATGATCTTAACACAATATTTCGACACATTAGCCACTCTAAAAGGTGGACAACAGCATGACTCATGACTTACAATGTGCTATATTAAAGTCAGCATCAAACACATAAACACAGACCACGACTATCATCAGTGTAATTAGCATAAAGCATAGAAACTTAGCATGGCATTTCAGCAGTGTGGATTAGGAGAGACATGTAAGATTTCCACATGAAATCCAAAGAGGAACAAACAAACCTTTACTTACAGTAAGTCAAGAATGCACAACATCACATGGATTTACTGCACAGCTCTGTAACTCCAGCCTAAATCATGCAACTGTGCTCCCTCTGCTCCTCCTCCAACGTCAAGCCTTTCTAACAAATACAGTGCATCCTCTGACGTGTCAGTAGTGAGATTAGCGTCTTTTCATCCTGAATACGTCTCAGGAAGGATCTCAATTCATCCCAAACACGTTGTCTATTGTCCACGGGACGACGGCAGCTACTAGCCGTCTCAACAGTGAGGTCACAGTCATTGTATTCTTTTGTACCAGCTCATTAATTTAATTTGCTTATCCTTATCTGCTGTGAGGGTCCTAAGGACAGAGGGATGTCATATGCTGTAAAGCCCTGTGAGGCAAACTGTGATTTGTGATATTGGGCTTTATAAATAAAATTGATTGATTGGATTGATTTGCAGCCGTTAGGTCTGAGCCATGCTTTTTAGCCTGACGTGACAGTCAACAAGGAGAATATCAGCCGATACCAATGTTCCCCTGATAAATTGGTGCATCCCTTCTTATTACCTTTTCTCTTCTCTCACAAAGAGCTTTCTAATGAACATATTTTCCTGATCCATTACTCATAAAGACATACACCATTCTGTGCACACTTATTCTCCCTTGAGAAAGAAACCCATTGATTTTTGAAACCCCATGACCTTTCTTCCGCCCTAAGGCCACAATTTGACTATCTTGGTAACCTATAATTATTTTTGTCATGTAGCTGACAATGGATGTAATAGCAACTGGAAGATGATTATGCTTTAATGAAAGTCTAAACTCTACTGAGTGCTTTTATGTACGAGCCTTTAATTTATACAGTCCAGCATTTTCTTTTTTTAACCAAGAAAAGGAGGGAAATCTCTTATATAGGTGGTAAATCACCCAGCTATCTTGGGAGAGCACAAGTCTCCATAAAGCCTGAAGTTTATATTGTTCACTGTCAGCCATTCTGAATGCTGGTCATTGCACATGAGGAATGGGGATGTGATAGAATGGGGGAAGGACCAGGGGACCTCTGTTGTGAGACCTGCAAGAGAATTCATCTGCCCTGTACTTAGGATCCTTTAGATTGCTGTGTGTGTGTGTGTGTGTGTGTGTGCGCAGGGCTGGACTGGGACAAAAAATCAGCCCGGGCATTTTGAGCCTAGTCCGGCCCACCAGGTATTGATGGAAAGACAATGAAGCCTATGAATGAAAACAAACTTTCTTGTGACACCGCTTGTACACTGTCTTGTTGGTGTATATGTACTTGTCTAATAAATTTAAACCTACACCATCCTCCCAGTCCCATTATTCTATACAGTACTTACTTAGAGGAACCCAAAAGGCTGCTTGGTCTAGTGAAACTCCTGAGCAATGTAAAAAGTATGATGGGATCCTGAAAATTGGACTTGGAATTGGAGAGGAACAGAGATGAGATAAATATTAAAATGTATAAATGACAGATTGTGATTTAGTGATATTTTCACAGACTATTTACTCACCATATCAATAAACACCTTAGACCTCCACAGCTGCAATACTCAGCACAACAACACAGAATATTTCCTCAAACATGGAAACCTTTAAAAAGTGAAAGGAGACAGAGAGAGAAAGGTGAGAAATAATGACACTTGATAGACTTGCTTAGATGATCACAGTGCTGGTATTTTTATTTTAGAAACATAGTTGCATCATGTATTCTATACAGTACTTACTTAGAGGAACCCAAAAGGCTGTTTGGTCTAGTGAACCTCCTGAACAATGAACGTATGATGGGATCCTGAAAATTGGACAGTGAGGAACAGAGGTGAGACATGATCACTGATGAATATTAAAATGAATAAATGACAGATTTAGTAATATTTTCATAGACTGTGTACTCACCACATCAATAAACAGCACAGCAACACATAATACTTCCTCAAACATGGCAACCTTTAAAAAGTGAAGGGATATTTTAAATTGAATGGAAACATGCCCACAATAAAAACAAAATACAGGTAATTATTGTCCACAAGAGTTTGCTGTTAAATGTCAGTAAAAAAACAATAAGATAAAAACACAACATATCTAGAATAAAGAGGATATTTATGTATAAAAGACAAATACATTTAAGTAGTTACTTTCAACTCCAAGCCACTTTTATGTTAATGAGCAGCATCACATCTCCTGGCAAATCCTAATTTGATTCAATCTAAATTATATTTGCAAGTGGGTTTATGATGAATACTAGCCTAATCATTTGGTTTTACATGAACATTTTTGCTCTGTTGAGCTTTAGCTGTTTCAGAGTAAAGAATTACTGCATAGTGCACTTATATCAATTAATAGACATTGAAATATTTTACTACCTAACTAATAAAGACTATACTTAACTAACTAAATGAATAAAATAAAGTTACTGAAGCACTAAGATCACCATCACTAGTATAACATCATAGAAACAGCCCAGCAGTAGAGAAACCCCGTCATGCTGCTCAACAGCCAGCTAAATTGTTAAATGGCCTACTCATAACTATGCTGTGTTAAGAGTTAGCAAGCACAACGAAAATAAACTATCAACCAAACTTGATTCCTATCTGACCCAGGTAGACTGCTGTTCATCACTTCTTACCTGAAGTTCAAATTCCCCTCCAGTCACACCACCTGTGCCGTCGTCATATAATGCGGCGGCCGCAGGTCTCCTCCTCCTGCCTCCCCTTCGCCTCATCCACCTGCTGACGGCCACCTCCGCCATCATTACCTGCTGCAGCTGCTTTGGATGCCAGTGCCGGTGCGGTCACTGATGCTGCCGCTGAAGAAGCTCCGCCATAGCAGCAAACATCTGTGTTATTTTAACACATTTGGCAGCATCTTCCTAAAGGGCTTGTCTCTTTTTCTCTCTTATTTTTTCCGCACCTCCTTTGAGTTTCTTCTCAATTTTGTCAATCTCCTCTCTCTGTATGATTGATTGACTGGCAGCCGAGGCCCAAGTGGGAGGGGGCATCGGCCCTCGGCTGTAATTGGTCCAGCCCAGAATCAATCATGACTAATGGGCCAATCTACCAGTTTTGTGTACCAATAGGTATCATGACATGACTAAAAGTAAAAAAAAATAAAATAAAATAAAATTACCGGTATGCCCGATGGCCAGTCCAGCCCTGTGTGTGCATGTGTGTGTGTGTGTGTGTGTGTGTGTCACAGAGAAAAGAATAAGAAAGCATTAGGACCATATGTTGACAGAGCATTGTGCAGAGAGAAATTAAAAATCAATGTGTCCTCCTATCATCCGTGCCATTCTTCTCTTTCATCACGAGCAGTGGTGACTGTTGACCTCTGCAGACTGTTCATCAAGAGATGGCAGAGGAAAAATAAGAAAAAGGTCCCAGGAAACACAGCATTGACCTTGACTTTTTCCATTAAACCCTGGTGAAACTTGCAATTTACTGAAAAATCATATTCATCTCTGTAGAAACAAAACCATAAAAATAATCAACAGTCTCATCTCTTCAAGTTTGGAAGATTTAAGTATATGGTTTTTTTTTTTTGTAATTTCAGGATGTCCGTTTCAAGGACGATTAGCGTGAAGGGGATTAAAATTTGTTGCCATGCGGTTATGTAATACAGAAGAGGATTTGGGTTGTCTGTCTCGCAGAGTGAAACAAAGAAACTTTCTGACACATAATGATGCAGACACTCCAGTGCACAAGAGCTTCACAACAAACTGACAAACTCAAGTTTTATTTACACATCTGGCAGACCTGAAGCAACACGACTATTCATTAGAACTCATGTCTCTGGTCCCTCTGATGACTGTAAGTCCAATATTAAATCCCCTTTTAACCAACTCTGTGTCTGGCTCTTTAGCTGCCAGATGTTCACCAGCTATTTGCTAACTTTGTTACTCTGGTGTTTGGTGCAGGGCAGGTAGAGTATAGTGAGTTTATCTGGGCTTTTCTGCAGAAATCCGACCAATGCTGCTGAAAACAGGATTCATAAGAGCGAAAAGGGACTACGTAAGTCTCACTAGTAAGTGGGCTATATTGTTATCCAGAACCCATTCCTTAAAGAAGTATTTCACTGCTGGAAAGATGGCCTTTTAATATAACTGGGATGTTTATGCAGGAGGAAGATGCAAATACTTTTAAAAAACTGGTGTTACAGAACCAGAGAAAACAGAGACAAAGGCCAATTTAGCTTGAGAGGCAGAAAACCTACAACTACCAGAGTGCTCTGGGGTCCATGTCATTCGTCCGACAGCCCATTGGTCCGACATCCCATTAGTCCAACGGTCTGCGGTGCTGCCAGCGGGCGTATTTCTGCCTTGATGGTGCACCTCGACCGGCTCTGGATCAGCTGGGAAAGGCTTGAGGCGGAGCAGGCTCACGGCTTATGTGTTTGTCACTTTCTTTTTCATTTTAACCCACACCATGATCTTTTCCTGACCCTAACCAAGTGGTTTTTGTGCCTAAACCTAACCAGACCTTAACCACAGGGCATCATGATGGGACTTCGGAACAATGGGTTTAATATGGTCGGAACAATGGGATGTCGGACCAATGGGCAGTTCCCGTGCACTGCGCCTCACCAGACCAATAAATGCCCCTGCTAGTGGGTGACATAATTCAAATATGTTTGTTTGAAACTATGGTGGCCAACTGGCAAGAAACAATTCCATATTACAGTTACAGTTAGCTAAAACATTCATTCAATCATTCATTTTTGTAACTGCTTATCCTCTTGGGGGTCGCAGCGGGGCTGGAGCCTATCTCAGCTGACATTGAGTGAGAGGCAGGGTACACCCTGGACCGGTCGCCACACTATCACAGGGCTGACACATAGAGACAGACAACCATTCACACTCACATTCACACCTATGGACAATTTAGAGTCACTAATTAACCTGCATGTCTTTGGACTGTGGGAGGAAGCCGGAGTACCCGGAGAAAACCCACGCTGACACAAGGAGAACATGCAAACTCTGCACAGAAGTGCTCCATCCTGGGATCGAGCAAGGAACCCTCTTGCTGTGAGGCGACAGTGCTAACCACCACACCACTGTGCCTCCCTAGCTAAAACATGTTTCTCAATTTGAGGTGAAAAATATACCAGTCTGCAACACCAGTGATCAGCATACCCGGGGCCTTGCCCTTGCTTGCCGCCCAACACACAATGCACCCGACCCTGATTCCTGTCCCTGCGGCAGGTGGGCCCACAGTGTGGTAGCTCCGTGTTACTTGTTCGAGCTGAGCCCAACTGGGTCCCATGGCCCAAGGCCTGGCCACCAGATGATCACTGGCATGCTCCTTCCCTAGGTCTGGCACCGGGGGGGCCTTGTGTCCTCATACCAGGCGAGGTACTCACTGTCTGTCTTGTCTGGACCCTCCCCTGAAACCATTTTGTCTGGGGAGAGCCTAAAAGGGGCCATTAAAAATCGGTGAAGCATCCCTTTAATTGGCAAAGTATTGCATCTACTCCTTTCAAATTTTGTTTCAAAGCTGAGGACTTCATTCTAAAAGCCAAGAAGGAGAGCAGGATTCTGTGTGTCGATGGATTTGAAGTCACCAGCAAGCTAGCCTTACCTTTACCCAAGCTCTGAGTATGTGTCAACTTAAGGCTGAAATGCAGCCCGACATGTCTGCCATGCTGGCATAATCAACCGAAGCAGCTACACTGACCATGGAAGCTGCGCACACAGGCATCACACAGCCCTTCCTATTTTTACCCAGCTGGTCTTTTTATATTCTCTCTGCAACATGACTCTCCAACAGGTAAAAGCTACATGGAACTAAAAAATGAGTACAGTCTGATTAAAATATCTCGTTTTACCAGAGGTGAAGCAGCAGAGCAACCTTGTAAGTGTTTTTACATTTCACATTAGAATAAATCACTCAAATAAATGCATCCTGTTCACAAAGCCTGTGCTTCTAAACTGCTTCAGAAATTGGTGTAAATGCTGTTTGTATACCTCTGATAGTTGGTCACTGAATGTGTATCTTCTCAAAGCTTCACAAAACTTTCTCTCACCAAATTACTCTCTCAGAGTGTGCCAATTAAGGAGAACCAGGCGCTCATTTAGTTTGGACTGTATCACTGCGTCTTTGTCTTCCTCTTCTACTGACTTTTTTGGTTTACATTTCCATGCTATCACCTGGAGCCGCTCGGTCTTACCTGCTACCTGTTTGTCTTTGAGTTACTGCCACCAGTTTGAGCTTGTTTTTGTTTCACTGCATGCATAACATTTGTGTTTGTGTGTATTATTTAATGTAATGTAATTTTTTCGTAGCATCTATTAAAATGAATGAACTATTGTGCCTATGTTTTGTGGCTGAACACTTATATCTCTCATATTCTCTCTAAAGCAATCAGGCTTCTCCATTACACTGACAAAGACTGACCCACACAAGCTATTCATTCATTCTTCTCTGTCAAAAGCAGTGAATGAATGAATGTGTTCCTAACAGAGAGTGTTTACATGCTGTGTAAGGCACCCTGATGGCTGCTAATAGATTTAAGAATACAAGACTTTCAGAAATGGAACATTTGAGGCTCTCTTTAGTTGGAGTGCATCAGAGGAGGATGCTTCTATTCAGTAAATATTCTGTCACGCTGTGAAGGATATGAGCTTTTATGAGAAGCCTCTGAAAAATCTATGAATAAACCTCCTAAAACAGTGAGAACCTTGACCATTCCCCAACCTCTCTGCACTGCTCCTTGGAATGAAAAAAAAAGCATATAAATAAATGTATGATTGTCGCTCCCCAAGGATGGCAAGATCCATCCACAGAGAAAGATAAGAATAACATGGTCCAGTTCAGAGGTGAATAAAAGACAAATACATTATGACTAAAAAGCATGTCATGTTTTCATCATAACTGGTGTAAAAATTTCAATTCAAATGTATTTTGGCAGATGTGTTGTAGCAAAGCTGCTGGATTTTGGACACAATTGACCGCCTGTCCTCTACCACCGAAACTGGTCTGCAGCCAAATGTAATGGATTTTGCAATGGAGTTAGTTGGTCACAGGTAGACTTAACTCAGTTTGTTACTGAACGCCTGCTCGAGTGTGGCTTGATGAGGCTAGCTACTAGCACTAGCATCAGAGGCTGTGCTAGCTCAGACCTCCACGTTCACTGCTAAATGCTTTGCGTTTAGGTGATATTTCAGACTTTAAATTCTCAGCGGTATAAAAATTCCTCACTGCAGAAATTGCAGAGAACGGTGCTCCTATCAACAGTTTCATCTGGGCGTTTTTTAAATGTAAATGTTTCATTCATGGAGCCGAGCAGCGTCGTCTCATCTGCCTTCATTTTATGACAAAGCCGCTGTGGTCTTCAATGATACACAAGGTCAAAGGGCACCATGGAACGTGATTAACTAGTAATTTTTTCTGACTAATTAATCAAAATTAACGCCTTATTTTTGACAGCCCTTACATACATATATGTGTGTGTCTGTGCATATCATATAATGTACTGATGACTGATGCATTTAATGAAGAGGATACATCATACTGATTTGGCACAAAGTGATGGGTACAATATATAGACACATACACGCATTCACCCACACATGTGGATGTGTGCATACACCTGTATTAACACATATTCCCACACACAATGTGCAAAAGAAGAACAATTAACACCACATTAGTGTAGTAATTATCACATGTGACAAGACGGTGTTGTAATATTGTGTGTATCATATTGTATCATATTTTCATATCTTTATTCAAGGATATGAACTTCATTTCTAATTCTCATGCTTTTTTCCCATTCTTTATATTTTGTTAACAAGATTCTAACATTTGGAGTTAATCAAGTTGTCCTCTTTTAACAACTTCCTTGTAATTTGTTTAATTAATGCTTAATCCTTAATACTAAGAACAACTGAGAATCTTTCCTCTTAATCTCTTCTGGTGTTTCCCCAAAGCAGTAGGACCAGTGGGTTTTTATTTGGAGAAATACCAAAAACATTTGACAGTTCTCTAATAGAATTTTCCCAGAAGCCATTTATAGCTTACAAAACCAAAATGTATGACTGTGGTTTGCCATCTGCTGCTCAACATTTTTTCTACAACATGTTGAAGTTTCCTTGGTATTAATTTGAATTCGGGGTGTCTTAAACATGGGCTGATTATGAGACAATGCGCACCTGGTCACAGATATACAAAGGGCCCCACCACCTCTTCTACAGAGGATCAAGACAAACAATCTTTGCAGTAGTTTGCATGTCTTAGAGGTCTTTTTGCAACTTTTTGTGGTTCTGTGTCTCTTTGTGGGTGTTTTATGTCTTTTCGTAGTCAAAAGCCCCTTTTACACTGCCAGATTTTTGCCGAATGTTGGCCCATTTTGCCGGCAAGAGAGCCGGATTGGCGAGTTGAACCAAGATGCCCAATTTTCCGCCTCATAGGGTAGACATATTGGGGAAACCTTTTGTTTTAAAAAGAGCGAGATGCCCTTCCACTGCGGGAGGGACTGTTGAAGACTTGTGGGAGGAGCTGTTGATGACGCCGCACGTGTGACCCACTGGCGGTGGATAAACAGGAAACAGCTGATAGCAGGAATTAGCAAGCAGCTAGTAGCAAGAGAGAAATGCAAACCTGACAGACACTGTAAAGATGAGCAACTGGGGAGACAAGGAATTGCGCGCCCTCCTTGTCCTCACAAACGAAGAGGCCATTAACCGTCAGATGACGGGGGCGGTGAAGAATGGGCCAACTCATGAGAGAATCGCCAAAAGACTGACCAGCTGCGGCTTACCTCGTCACACGCTGAGCTACACGTTTTGTTACTTGCTCACGCCCCCCATTGCCCTGAAAAAGGCACATTCTGTATAAAGAAAAGTAGGCAGCTGGCATTTTACTACACTCCCCGATTTTGTTTTTATACTGCCAATGCTGAAAAAAGACTGATTGGGCTTTCCTGCAAATTTGCACAATTCCTATTTAAAAAGGGCTATACATTGGGCCCCTGATCCTGTGCCCAGTAGGCCTCTTCAGTAATGCAGTCTTAAAGTAGTACTTATTAGTTGGAAGAATCTAAATAAATGAGAATTATGTCAACCATCATGTGACGATAGCTAATTAAAAACAACATAGCCTCTGACAATTCCAAGCTATGCATATAGAGCTCTGTGACTAAAGAAGACCATTGGATTGACAATTGAGGATTGCTGTTGTAATAAATGAAATCCAGCACCGTTTATGTCTGAGCTACTTATAGGAGACGATAAGAGTGAACTGCTCTCTAGAACATATTGAAGGCTTACTAATATTAAAAAAAAAATGCAGCCAGCTATTAGTCATCTGAACCTTTGGAAGGAAAAAAGAGCTCCTCCCTACAGCTTATTGACAGGAGATAACAGATGGAGGAAGTAACACTAGCAAGTGCAGAAAGCTCCTATAAGTTATGAGTAATAGATAAAAAAGGTATGATTAATGGAGCTTTGGTGCGGCCGTTGATGTGATCCTCCGTCATCGCCCAGCAGACATTTTAGTGCAGACAACATGAAATAGCATAAAAATATTGGCCAGCGCAGTGATTTAGATCTGTGATCAGAGTCTGAGGTTTCATAACAGCATGATGCAGAAAGATGTTCAAGTCTTTGAGTCTCTGTAGGTGTCACTGCGTGCTTTCAACATTTAGACTTTGTCTTTATATTGATTTGCAAACAATAACTTATTAATATGTTGGTTCAGCCCAAGAAAGTTGAGCATCCCCTTTATCACATCACCCAAGTTCCATACTACTGTAAAGTGTTGCAACATATCCTCATACATGTATGTTATCTTATGAAGTAGTTTACAAAGTTTACATAGGTTAGGCTGAGGAAAGGAAAAACATGGTGACTACATTCCTTAAATAACTCAAAGTCCGAAGCATCATCTCCTGGGTGAAAGTCCTGTGTTTGTTTGACCAATCCAGCACTCCAACCTGCCTCCTTATGCAGAGTTTCCCCCTTTATACTTCTTCCTTTTTTACTCCCCTTGTCAGCACACTGATCACTTGATCGCAGTCTTCCCGATTACGTGGGTTACACATATTACTGGCTCATAATTATGTGAGTTTTGTACGAACTGTGCTTTTTGTAGTTCGGCAACATGTACGAGACAGTGCATGAGAACAGCCTGAGTTATGGCAACTGAGCAATCCCCTTCCACTGAGGCAGCCTGTAAGATGTGGTTGAAAGGTTTGAAAGAAACTGCACCTTTGTAGCTTTACATATATTTCAAATAGAGTTAAAAGAGAGAATATTTGCAGTAGATTTGAAATGCAAAAATTGGACCTGGATGCAACTCTGGGGTATTATGTTTAATATGTATCATCTGTATGATCTGTATGATTATGTATCTTGCACATATCATTTTGGTGCAAGTGGAAGGAGGACATGAAAGAGCCACACATTTTCATGCTCTTTGGCACCACATATGAAAAGGTATCTTAGATGTTTGTTTTTCTGAATCATCATCAATGACTGAAACAATGTAGTGAGACAACAATGACTCTGCAGAATGTATTCATTCACGTGGCAATATGGTAATGCTAAGCAACAGAATATTATGCATATATTATGTGTAATACTGCTAAGCAACAGAGAAAAGTTTATGACAATATGCACCAGCGCTGTGCAATGAGCCTGTTGATAACTGCATCTGAGAGTAATGCAGCTGACTTGGTGATAGTAATAATAACCAGTCGTAATATAATTGCTGAAATTGATGTTGATTACATGTGAAAGCAATAAGGAATACATTCCCTTATATGGGGATATGTGCTTCTGATGCTGGTGAGCATTTTAGGGGCAGCAAGTTGATTACACTGATCATCTAAAATCTTCAAATTAGCATTTGCCTCTGTACCTTTTGGTGTCCTTGTATTTGGATAGTTGTGATGTATTAACTTTTGGATTCAAGTAGTTTCCCAATGACCTGTATCATGTGAATCATACTGCACCCACAGTGAGCAGACAAAAGGCTCCAGCAGTGAAGCAATGTCGCCATCTGGTGGACAAAATCTGACATGATCAATATGCAGTATTTCTGAAATACTGTTCTTTTGAGATACAAGTTCATCTTTACGCCTCTGAACAAATCACCACATCTTCATGAATGTGCTCTGGGTAACTTAGTTTTGTCTTGAATTGAAATTTAGTGTGATTACAGAATTTGAAGTTGTGATCCCTTCCTCTGGTTGACAAGGACTAATCACATTACTGTAACACATACACTTAGTGGCCACTTCATTAGGCACACCTGCACAGTTAAATGCAATCCAGTGAATCTGTTGTGTCACAAACCTCAAACTATGAACTTGGTAATGAACTTAGAATTGGATTTACACAATATGTTACCACTAACAGGTTAGACTGTACCTAATAAGGTGGCCACTGGGTGTGTTACTCTCGAATGCTAATACTGTACGTACCTGAATAACCCTTGCCACATTCCCACATAAATATTGTCTATTCTATTCCTGCGTTTTATATCTTGACATTTTCACTTTGGTTAATTTTTTTAACTCAGCATGTGTTTTTAAAAATCATCACAATGCATGTGAGCCAAAATTGTATAAATGAACCTGCTTGTAATCGACATGTGAACATGCTTTTCTGTTTTAGCAAGAGGTATAAGTAATTCAAGTTTTGCAACTCTCTTAATGTTGAACTCATGTAGGAAAAGAATATACAGATAGATTTTATATGTTGTGCAAAGGTGAAACTTGACGTCAAACGTTATGCATCTGTGGACTGATAGACGAGGTCATATGAGAGCAGCAGAGCGAGCCAAGGTCAGACCCCCGTAAGAAGAATCCCTCCATCAAGAGCCTAATCTCGTTAGCCTTGTTGGACCCTGTTGGGATTTACATAAGTGACGAAGAGTGCCAACAAATCATTAACAGACACACAAACCCAGTTAACTTCAACAAGTGAGACCAGACTTTTTTTCTTGAGATATTAAGCTGTGGATTCAGATTTATTTTTAAGGCTCATCTAGAAACAGGCAAATTAACGTAGACTATCTATGCTGTGATGTGCTGCACTCATCCCTATAAATAGAAACATTAATTAAAGTTATCTACACAATTAAACTAAATGTACAGACTGGTATGGGAATATTCTTGCATTATAATGCCATATAGCAGTGCAATTAACAACCAATGTTGTTTTCTTTCTTGTTGTTTTTGTTTTTCCTGGCAACTTGAAGACAGAGTGGAATAACCCATGATGCCCTTCATTAAATCCTCTTAGCGACACACTGAGTAAAACCTTCTCTAAACTTGGCCACGTTGGAGCTGCTAATTTTAGATCCACCCTAAACGTTGGCCTTGTGTCTGAGACCGCTGTCCTGCTTTTTGCTGCATCTTTTTTTGAAAGACTTTAATGTGCATACTAATAACTGTAAAGAATAGTTTCATTTTCCAACCAATGGACAAGGACAAGTCATAAATGTATTCCAGTAAATATATATTTTTTTATAATACTAACACATTATATAAAGAAATGCATGTTGTAAAGAATAAGTGGAAAAACCAACCTCACCAATAGATGTGAGAAAGGTTTCAGTTGGTTTACATGGGGATCAAACAGACCATCACTGACCCGCCACCAAACTGGTCATGCCGAATGATGCTACAAGCAGCATGATGTTCACCATGGCGTCTCCAAACTCTTTCATGTTTGTCACACATCACAGGTTCAAATTATCATTGTCCATTCTGTGACATGGGTGTGTTGGGGTTAATGAGACATTCTCAGGTAGGTGGGGATCTAAAAATGCCCTTAAACCCCGCCTCCAGTGTCTGTGTCGCAGATCAAGCCTGACAGAGCAGCATAATGAGATCAACAAAACGAAAAGTAACCAGGTTCTCTAAAGCTCTGGCACCAAAGAAAGTGGTGAGCTATGACCTCAAGAAGGAGCAGCAGAAAGTTTGCCAGAGTATGACTAATTTTTTTTGGCTTAAAGTCGTGCAGGTAGCTGCTACCTACCACCATCAACCTTATTCTGCATGGATATGCTGCCAAAAGAGGAGTAAGCCTACGTAATGTTTCACTCTCATTGCAAATTCCAAGATGTATATGCTGAATATAAAGATGTGGGCATGAAATACAGTTTGACATCATGAGATACATGTTACAGACATCAGTCTGGTGGACCTGACGTGTGATAATCTTAGTAACCTCTAATCACCTCTCAGGGATTTCATTGTGGATTGTGCTGAAAACACAGTACCCACTAACCAATTAGACATTAACACGAAAGGAATTCCAAACTATGCATCTGAGACCATAGATATCTTTGTGCCAGCTCATGCTGATTGGCAGGTCGAAGGTCATGTGGGCATGATAAAGCACTTAAACCAGCCTGGTCTCGCAGAAATATGTGAAATGACCTCACCCACTTAACCCTGCATTACATGGTGGGGGCACGTTCTGTAATGTGATAAAATAACAGTTACAGTTTTAAACATATGGCTAATGTTGTGAAAGTTTTGGTTAGGTTTAGACACCAAAACTACTTGTCAAGGTTTAGAAAAAGATCCTGGCTTTGGTTAGAATAAGTAAGTTTGTTACCTACAGGATGAAAGTACATCATAACATGACATACAAACATTAGGTATGCACATACAAAAACTTGTGGTTTCACACCTGCCCTGTTTGCCCCTAAGTGCGGTTCATTTGGGCAGGTGTGAACACAGCAATCACACTCAGGTGTGCGCCAAAACAACTGGAGACCTTCTTGAAGAGGTGGTCTCGGTCTGGTTACAAACAAACTCTGGTGCGGTTGGTTTGTGGTGAGAAGGTGTTCCGACCTGGATCTGAACCAACTGCAGTCACATGACACAAAGTTTGGGTTAAACATGAGCATGTTACAGTCCTGGAGGATTATTAATGTGCACCTCCTCCTGTACTGCCTTAATATGCACATTCAGCACATCCAATGCATCAAAACATTGTTTTCTAGTTGGAGCCGCGCCTCGTTTTCAAACTGTATGGTTTGACTAAAATGAACAATGACAGCAATATAGTCCACGATGAGCAGCGCTAAAATCAACCTGCATAGTTGTCCCTCCATTGTGACATTAGAAAGTGTCACATTTATCTTGCAAGTGTACTCTTCTTCAACGTTTGCTTTACTTCCTGGATTTTTCCCGCATTGAAATTCTGACCAATCAGGAGCAGCTTTCTCACACAAGGCATTTGATCTGGTCCGCTTGTAAAACTCTAGGTCTGAAAGCACCCTGAGACAAAGCTGACTTTTGGTTTCACAGGACACAAACAGCTGTCTCCCGGGTGAACATCCTTAGTTTGTTTGACCCATCCATCACCCCCATCCAAACACTCCTTACCAATGTCACAGAGGCCGCAATACTTTTGCAGGTTTCTGGGAAAGCTGTTTAACACAACAGAACTGTAGTGCTTTACAGCGAGCAGGTCCTCTGGAGGCCTTGCTTAAGGGCACGTTCACCGTACAAACTGTAACTAAGAAATACTTTGCTTACTCTGAAATCCAATTTTGTCTCCAGTTTTACTGTCTTTAGTCAGCTGACAAAGAAAAAACACTGAGCAGTCTGTACCTGCCGTGGGCACTGTATTCAACAATTCATCTGAAAATGTAAAAGACACTGGCGAGTAAATTGGGTTCTTTACTTTTAAAAAAAGCAGTGAGTTACCACACTTCTGCTCTTTAGATAAAGCCTCGGCTGACAGGGTGTAAAATCAGCAAAAACAGCAGTACTTACAAACATAGTAGCATACACTCAGTGTGACTAGGAGCTAAGTTACTAGAAGCTTCGTAGTCACAGACGTAATATTAGTAAAATTTTGCAGCAACCAACCATCAACTATATGAAACACTGGGCACTCATGGTTAACTTGGACACACTGAAGGTATACTGAGGGCTCCTGCCTCCCTAGCCAATCCACAGAGCTAATGCAATCTAATCAAATGAGATTGATACACCAGTTCCAAATTAGCATGACCTAGAGCACCTTAGCCTCTTAGCGTCTTTTTTTCCGCACAGAAAAACAACACTAGGACTGATTAGGGACAGCAAGAGACTTGGACATCAGCCATTTGGAAGATAAAGTCATGGACGAGGAGGCCTGAAACTAAACAAACTTACTCTTCTGGAAAAGTTAACTCTTTTAAGGAAAGTTGGACTAAGGTTAAAAAAAAGAAGTCAAACTGTTTTAACAGTAAAAAATAGATCTGCACTCGTAGTTGCTCCCAGTTGATGTTGTCAACTGTTTTTTGAGCAATAAACAAGACCATGTCTACAGGCAGAGTCAAGGGATTACCAAACAGATTATAGTTCTTCTGGAGAGGAACAAAAGTGCCAGATTTCACAGCCTTTTGTCAAAAGTTGAGTGAGTTAAAATCTAACTCATAAATGCCAACCTGAAGATAGTGCTGGAAAAAAATTCTGAAGATTTATGACATTTAAAAACGGCATGGCTTACTTTGAAAGCTGCAGTAGTAACATTTAGTTTTTTAACACTGGATTAAGTCTGACGTGTTGTGTGAAAGAGGTCACTCATACAGAAGAACAGTCAGAGAAAGGCACCCAGCTTTCTCAGGCATCTGTTTTCAGACAATAATCTCTGATACACCTACCTGACCAGCTGTAACCGGTGGACATTCAAATCTAGCAACATGCTAGTTAAGACAGTGGAACACGTAGCAGCCTTAGAGCCAGATATGTCTCTAATGTAAAAGTTTAGTTTGGGCTTACATTCATCAGATGCGCAGAAACTAATGTTGCTCTGCAGGCTGATCTCATGCACTGTTTGTTTGTATAACTACGAAAAGTAATGCAGCAGATAATCCACGTAATCATGAAGGCTGCTATCACATGACAAATGCACTGATGAGAGTAAATAAGGAAGCGGTATAAAGAACCAAAGCTGACATACCAAGGCAGGTTGGGGTGGTGGATGGGTCAAACGAACACACAACTTTCCCCCAGGAGACCAGTGTTTGTGTCCTGTGTGAAACCAAGCGCACTTTGAGTTATGTTATGGTAAATCCTCATGTTATATTACAGATTAGGCAAGCATGTAGCCTGACACCGCCCAACCATGTTTCTTTGCCCAAACCTAACCTGCATAACTAAAGGTATAACGGTTCACATAATCCACAGTTCGCTTCAATAAGACACAGTGGTGTCACATTTCAGTATGTTTAAATACTGCAAAAGCACAGAAATGCTAGAGAAATTTGGTAGGTTTTAATTTTTTACTATTATTATTATTTAGCATCATGCAGTATGATCTTTTTTGATGATGGAGCTGTACATGAGTGACCCGTTTTCTAGGGTGTCTTCTTAGCAGTGTATAAAACAAAAGCAGCTCTTTATAAAATGTTAAATGTAGTCGGCTATTGTAGTTATAAACAAATAAAAATGAAAGAAACTTTTCTGTTTCTGAAATGCCAAATTTTATTTTTATGTTTTAAAACTAACATAATTTGGGCTACCATCACCCTTTATAATTCACAGTACAACCAAAGTGGCTCCAAACACCAGACCTATAAGTTTCTGGAGGATCTTTTGTTTCTGGTTTGGCAATGGCGTTACTAACCATATTGCAATGAGCTAGCTTAGCGCAGCGTGTGTACAGATGTTACTCACAGAAGTAGAATGTTTTGGTTTAGGGGTGGGAGGGTCAGACAGCATGTTGTCTGTGACATCATGTGGGCTGCCTTGTTGCGCGCAGTCACACTGAGAACATTATATTTCACACAATTTAAGCTGCATATTTTATTTTCCAGATGTTAAAGGATGAGTTCAATGAATCATGCAGTTTCTAATTCTTACCGAACCAAAGGCCTCGTACCAAACAGTCCAATACAAATATGTGTATTGTTACATCCCTATACGTAACTTTACTTTCCTAATCCTGACCTACATAACTTCACATTAAGTATGTAACATGATGGCGCTTAACTACGATTCTTCTCCTAAACCTAAACTAACCAGTAGGGGTCTTATTTGGTTGAGCACCAATAGAGTGCTCCAGGGTTGACGTTTTTAACATCACACTGTTTCCCTCATCAAAAAGCCTTTGGGATTGGATTTTGGATTATTGCCAGAATAAGCTCTATGGCAAACAAACGTTCATGATACTTAAACGTGTTGTTCAACAAGCAAATGAACACCACTTTCATGATTACTGAAGCCTAAATTTAATCACCAGAAGTAAAAACTAACGTTAGGTTATAAACCAACTACACTATGGTTGCATGACCTAAAGTCACCACCATAACAAGACTGTAGAGACAGTTCGGTGTGATGACGTTCTGCAGTCTCATTTAGACACTGCCTTTTTTAAGGCATATAGAACTACAAAGTTCATGAGTGGGGTATTTGCTGATGTGTTTTAAGTCGTAGAACAAAACATTAAAGTCTCTTAAACTTGGGTTAACCACAGACCTTATTTCTGGTACCTAACCAGAAACCCATTAAAAACCGCACTGACTTTAAGACGAGGGAACCGTGAGTGGTAAAATGCTAACTCATTTACCAAAGATGTGTTAAAAGCAATGCGATTTTACTGAAAGCAAGAAACATTTACGTTAGAATGATAAATCCAACTGTTAATGTGATTCACATGCTGCCCAAATTAGGCTTGCCTAGTCTTACAAATGCATTGCCTTCCATTACTAACTTAAAGGGCCACTGTGTAAAATGGGTTGAAAACCGTTGAAAACAGTGACATCAGTGGTCAAATTCTAGATTGCAGGGCTCACTCGCTCACCCCTCCCGTCGGGTAAATGACGGTGGCCTCGTAGGGACAAAAAGCCTTGCGCAGACACTTTTTTTTCAGGAGTAGGTCTATCTAGCGACGAGGTGAATGTTTATTTAGAAATCTACATGTTACGATATTGTAATGAATCCCTCATGAGCAGGAGACCAGAGTAGCGTTCGGGAAAAAGGCCTGTTTATTTGAGCACTCCAAAAACTCCGGTAACACTCCAGGGGGTAAAAGACTCCGTCCCAAACTCTGACTCTTCTAGCGTAACACACACACTCCATACACACATTCTCGTTTACAGTACCTAGCAGGCACCCCCCCCCCCCCTGCTCCACCAATCTCCAGCCCGCACACTGACTGACAGCGTAGCCTGTAAACAGAGCTCAGCTGTTTATTTAGCCTAGCAATATCTCCGGACTATAGTAGCTGCAATGGACGACTTTGAACGCGATTTTGAAGAGTTTCTTGTAGCGGACACAAATCCAGAGCCATACCTGTTTGAGCTGGAGCATACAGATGAGGAACTTGGATGCTGAGCGGGCGAGAAGAGAGGCTGAATCCTCCGCTCCCATTTTGCTGCACAGAATGTGATTCGGTGCTACTGCTACCATCGTTGGGGAGATATATCACCAGGAGGAAAAGTGCCGCAGAGAGTGCATCACAAGGAGTGAAGTTGCTTCTTCTTTTCCTCGCAGATGACGGTTCGGGTTCATTCTCTCCTGTTGCGTGGTAAGTGTGTCCATTCGCAAACTTTATAACTAAAAAAACCTTTCACTACTCTCTATCGACAAACTACTAACACTCTCTGCTGTTTCCTCCGCCTTCTTCCTTCCTTCCGCTGTCTTCATTGGTTTATTTATACACGCAAAACGTGTTCTCTGGCTGGCTGGATTGTCCGCTCGGTCTGCCGTACATACATGGCGGCGCAAGATGGCGACCTCTCTAAAGCAAAGCCCTTGCTATATATACATACATATATATATATATATATATATATATATATATATATATATATATATATATATATATAAACGCATAATTATAAGGCTACGAAAACCAAACAAATTTTATTTTATAGCAATTATACACGTATATAAACATATTAATGAGTAGAATATTCAGATTCAGATTCAGATTTGACAATAAACGATGCCAAATATTACACACTGGCCCTTTAATATTAATTGCTGATGTAATGCTTTTTTTTTCAACAGTGTCAATATGCTGTATACCACACTACTGGAACGCACTTTTAATTTATATGTTGGAATTTTGAGTGCTGAATTTGGCCTAGACCCACATTTAGATTGAAACCTAATTAACTCCAAGAGGAAACCCCACCAACCTAATACCGTAGTAATCCTGAGGCCACACTAATCGCTTGTGACATACGCAGACTGGAGCTTTGGGATTCCACAGGCTTATAAAAAAGACCTAAGAGTATGAGGTGTCTATTTCAAGTGTGGCCACTCCATCGTGGAGTACATACCCAAAGCTTTAAGGACTATGGACTGTTGAATAACAAGCCAGCCATGGGGCAGACACAGCAAACGGAGAACACTGAGCAAATTGATGTCAAAGCAATTCAGGAAATGTACAAAAAGTTTGTCATGGAGTGTCCGAGTGGACTACTTTTCCTGCACGAGTTCAAGCGCTTCTTCGGTGTGGACCCATCAGGGGAAGCGTCGGATTATGCGGAGAACATGTTCCGAGCTTTTGACAGAAATGGGGTGAGAGAGTAAAAGCTGTTACAGCCTGGCATAGTGTACGTACATCTTTACCCAAATGTGAAAATGTGACCCAATGTGTTCTCATTCAACCTGCCTTTCAGGACAATACGATTGACTTCCTTGAGTTTGTGGCAGCGCTTAATCTTGTTTTTCGGGGAGACCTGGAGCATAAACTGCGGTGGTCATTCAAGGTGTATGACAAAGACGGCAATGGCTATGTGGACAGGGATGAACTACGGTCGATAATTGATGTAAGTCTACCTATAAGTCAACCACAATGAAATGTCTCATGGGTTTTGGATGCAACTTCAATTCTGAGCTTGAAACAGGGTTTTTCCCTTGAGTAAATTCCTCTTTTAGAGAATGGCATTAAGTTTCAAGTCCAAACTTAAGCAACAGCTCATAGCAGCTCAGCGTATCATAAGGCTTTAAACATCTTCACCTAGCATACTATGTTTTCTCCTACCGCTCAGCTCTGCAGAACAGACTGTGGACTTGTCATGTCTCTACCCTCTTGCTCTCCTGTGTTCACTGTCACTTAACTTTTGGCACCTAACAGTACTTTTTAGCTGAATTAATTACTTAGAGTTTGAATTAAAAGAAAAAAACTTAATAGGCCTTGTTCACAGCAGACATTTTGATTGTCTTAGCAGAGAAAGAACATGTCACTAATAACACCGACAATGGTTCTGTCAAGTGTCCCCTTAAGCCAACGTGAACAGTACCAGGACCCTGAAACTGAAGCAGCCATCATTCATTTGATTACATACACCTGTTCTTTTGACATGTTAATCTGATTTAATCAAATGAACATTTCTAATTGATGCAGTTGGATTTGGCCTCGAGTAAATGCATCTTCAACTATTTCATTCTCACCTCTGCTCACATATACTATACCTAGGGAGTTCTCAAGCTACAGCAGATTAAGACAGAAGAAAGAAGGAGCATTATTCCTCAAGAAAAATATATGCACTTAATCTATGGACCAGTCTTATCCTTTGTAGGCATACAGTGATTATAGGTACACAAAGCATTAAGGATATATTCTGTTTTAATGGACATCGTATATCGGACATAATACGCAATCTTTAAGTGACCATGCCAGTGTTAGAATTTTCTTGTTGAGTTGGTGACATCATTTTAATATCAATCTGATAGCTGGTTAGACGTGTAATAGTTAATGTGCGAACACGCAATCTGGTGGAGCAGCCAGTTATCTAAACCGTGATGTCTCGTGTTCAAGAACCGAAATATTCACTCTGTTTCTCTGCTGGATTCCAATATCTAAAGTTGGATATTATAATATGCCCACATGGAAAGGAGGATGTACATTCATTTCCCCCATACCAGTTTTTAAATGTGTTTGAATCTCTACCGTTTCTTGAATTAGTTACTCTTTATTTAAAGCAAAACATAATCCTGGTTTGAAGACTGTCAATGCTGTCTTTGAAATCATATTGACAGTTAAATCAAGCAAGATAAACCTTTTTCAAAAAATATGTGTTAAGAAATTCATAAGAATGCTCAAGATGGTTAAATATGATCCAGATTTAAAGGCATCAACTGCTGTATAAAGCCAAAGGGAACATAATGCTGCAGTAAATATGTCAAATTATCCAGTTACATCACTGCTCTAAACTAATTTTATGCATCATCACTGAGTGCAGCAGCTTATGCTCTAAAGGTCTTTGATACAGTAACATTTCCTGCTATTGACATGAAATATATCATTTCCTTTTCTTTTGTTCCATCCAGAGCATCTATCGGATAAAAAAAGGCTCAAAGACAGATGCACATGATGCACAGCTCACGGTCGATGAAGCTGTGGATCGACTATTACAGGCCGTCGACAGCGATGGAGATGGTGAGCGTTTAGTCACATTTACCGTGCAGTGAAAGCACTTTTGCAGTGATGACAGACAGAAGTGATACTTTGTTGTATCAACAGAGAATCCTGATGAATCCTGCTTTGACTGTTTGTCTACAGGTCATATTAACCTGGAGGAGTTCATTAGGGGCGCACAGCAGGACCCCTGGGTGCTCAACATGTTGAAGCTGGACATGAACCCTGCTGGATGGGTGCTGGAGCAGAGGAGAAGGAGCGCACACTTCTGAAGTGTCAGAGCACAAAGGCCTTTCCCACATGGACAAAGAGACAACACTCATGGCTAAAATGCAGGATATGAATTACATACAGAAAAATATATTTAACACACATTCTACAGCTAAAAGTAGGATTCATTTTGAATACTTTCAGCATATGCAGTTTCATATTCATAGATGGTGAAGGTTCACAACTGGCCATCATTTGGCTTTTAATAAAGGAACAATAGCACTTTAAGTCAATGTGAGACTGTAACCAACAGTATAAACATACAGAGACGTTCTTATTTCTTTGCATACATTATTTTTTTTCTTTCCACAATTTCACTATATTAATGGTTCGTCTTATATTATCTTTAAATACTACTAAAGCTACATTTTTGTATGATTTGAAGCAGGTGCATATACACAGTATATTGCTGCTAACTCAGCCTTCTTGTTAAAAAGTGTAAATATGTAAATAGTGAGTAATGATAATGTCTGCTTTTCTACTGTTTCTACTTTACTGTTGTTAAACGAAGGTTTAAAAACTTATGAATCAACTCCAATAAAAAACATAAAGTCATTGACGTGTCCTGCTTTCTCCAGCTGTACAAAGGTGAGCTATCTTTTTCTTTTCCCAAAGGAGACAGATCTGTAATTCATGCTCAACGTTTTCTTAAAAGTGTTTTACAAACTATTCACTTCTAGCTTCCTGAGACCTGGAGGAAAATGGTTTATTATTATTATTATTATTGTTATGTTTTTTTTTTTAAGATTTTTTTTGGGCATTTTTAAGCCTTTAATCGATAGGACAGATGAGCGTGAAGGGGGGAGAGAGAGAGGGAGTGACATGCAGCACAGGGCCACAGGCTGGAGTCGCCTTGTACATGGGGCACCTGCTCTACCACTAAGCCACCGACGCCTGGAAAATGGTTTATTATTATCATCAGTAGTAGTAGTAGTAGAATCATTAGTATCATTATTATTACAAATTTTAAATTATTGGGATAAAAGAAACATATCACTTTTTTTTATAACATGTCCCTGTAGTGGACACTGGGTCAGTCTTTACCACAAAAAGTAAATTACAGGAAAGTGCATTTATATTACGTGTTTAAAATGTAATATTACAGGTACCCTGCATGCTTTTAACTAGTTGAACATAGTGTGTATGTGTGCATGTGCATGTGTGTGTCTTTACATGAGAGAAATTATTTATGTCAGACTCTTCCCCACTTCTCCAGAGTATGGAATCTGGTTGAAAATAATAAAATACATTGGTTAAAATGTGCACTTTGTAAGGCTTAAACTCAGCATACACGTCTAAAATCTAAATATAACATAGATAAGACTCTCATAAATAAAAACAGCATCCTTATGAAGAACAGAAACAATACATCTTTATAAATCACATGACTTATATGCCTTACTGCCATAAAGCAGAAGACAGAAGCATATTGGATGCATATTACATCACTAGAAAGTCCAGGATATGCTTTCCACAGTATCTGAGACTCATACACTGCATGTCAAGTGTTTGAAATGAAGGTTTCAGTTTCAGTTTCAGGACAACCATCAATTGCTGGGTTCTCAGAACGCCAGAACCTCATGAGGTACAGAGAACATCTTCTGTGCCACCATCAACCTGCACTCAGTCAGTGGCACGGCCCCTTCCTCCCTGTCGGTCAGGCCCATAAACCCCTGGGATTTAGCCACTGAGTTATTTTAGCTTTACAGGTTTAGCGGAGTGTCATTTTAGTTATCCTGCAGATTAGTAACGCTTACTGAGGCAAACTGTGGTCCCATCATGAAGACACATCTGAGTCAAAACTGAAGATGAAACACTTAGATATCATCAAATACATATCCTGTGCTTTGTGGCGTAATTTTGTTTGAATCAGTACAAAGAAATCCATACAAGTGTTGCAGTCTTCTTACATTTTAAGCGATAAAACTGAATTGTATATAAATGTAAAATCTAGGATACAGTCCCAATGAGTGATCACATAGCCCCCCCCCCCACCCCACCCCCTTTTTGTTTTACAGAATACATTTTGACACATCACAGTAAAACTAATGGCTTTAGCTCAATCCCCTTACGCACACATAAACAAACAAACAAGCTAAGAAGTTAAGTTGAAGTACTTAGTAAAGCATCTGACAAAACAGAGCAAAGGTGGTTAAACATTTCTTTGTTGTACAAGTGAACTAAAACAGAAGCCAATAGACTGTAACCTGACAACCCCCACAGCTACAGGGATTTAATTTATACTGTACACTAATGTTACAATACCAGGATTGTAAACTTCCATAAAATACTAGTAAAAAGAAAAAAAATGTGAAACCTCTTTCAGAGCCACAGCAAAGAGAAAACAGTCTTAAGCACACAAAATAGATTTAAAAAAAATTAACAACCTGCACAAAGTGCTGGTGCAGAAAAAAAATCACTGAACATACGTAATAAAATGGTCTTAGGTTGAAAATCTGACTGTAGAGTCATTCAATCCTCCTTCATTCATTTTCCATAACCGTTTCTCCTGTTGGGGTCGCGGGGCGCTGGAGTCTATCCAGTTGACATTGGGTGAGAGGCAGGGTTCACTCTGGACAGGTCACCAGACTATCACAGGCAACCATTCACACTCACATTCACACCTACGTGCAATTTACTTACTTATTTATGCCTTACACCCTTTCTGGGCTGTAGGCCGTCGACAAGGGACCTCCAGAGTACCCGATCGCCAGGTGTATCCCATTTTCTTGGTGTCTGCCTGCAGATCCCTTCGCCAGGTGTTTCTTGGCCGACTTCTCTTTTTCTTCCCCTGAGGATTCCACATCAGAGAGCGTGGCCGATCCATTTCCATCTTCTTCGTCCAATTTCATCTTTAGCTGGTATTTGCTGTGTCTTCGTCCAAACATCTTCGTTGGTGATCTTGTCTGGCCAATGGATTTTCAAGATTCTTCTCAGGCACCTGTTTATGAAGCTTTGTACTTTGCTAGCTGTGTTATTTAGCACCACAACTCAAAGCAGAGGTAGACGAGCAGCTCCCATGTTGTGTGAGGTAAAAACAGTGTTTTGTCATAAAGACAGCAATTTAACAGTTTAGTTCTCCATCGGAAAGGGCTGTCTGACAGAAAGGTCAAGAGGTGAAAATATTACACTGACTATCAAAAAGCACCTTGTACTTACACTCATTCATTTTCTGTAACCGCTTATCCTGTTGGGGGTCACATTGGGGTTGGAGCCTATTCCAGCTGACACTGGGGGTGGGATTCACCCGGGACAGGTCACCAGACAACCATCCACACCAACGGCCAACTTAGAGTCACCAATTAACCTGCATGTCTTTGGACTTTTGGAGGAAGAACCTGGAGAAAACCCTGCTGACACAGGAACAGCGTGCAGGGGTGGTCCCACACCCTGGGATTCGACCCCCCACCCCAGGTTCAAACCAGGAACCCTCTTGCTGTGAGGTGACAATGCTAACCACTGCACCACTGTGCCGCCCAGCCTCTGATTGTTGATCTCTTTTTTTTAATAGCTTCAGTACTGATACTATAAAATGTATAATTACAGTTTTTCTCATTTGCTAAAACACATTTGTCCATTCAGAAGCTACATTCAATACAGTTCACATACAGGCCTAAAGTAAATGTCTGTGGCCACAATGACACATCTTGCAAAATGCTCTAACACTCACAAAACACTAAAAACATACAACAAAGGCAAATAACTCCATCAATCAACACAACTACATTCTTTCCCAACTGCTTAATGAAACTGTGATCACCTCCTCATCATCACCTTGTTAGCACAGCAGACGTCCTCTCTGATGTGTTAAACTTTTTCTATTGCTTTCACACATTTTTCACACCCCTTTTCACCACAGTTAACACAGATCTCTTAGAAAGATCGAGAACTTTGTTGGATTAACTGTGTTACAAAATATATTCTTTCCAACAATGGACAAAAGAAGACAAAATACAGCTATCAATATGAAGCAGTTCAATCTTAATTTGTGCTACCCTGCTGAACTCTGCACCTTGAATGTTTTACACTTTTTTTAAGATGCCCTGGTGAAATGCTGTACAAAATATCATCATTTTTACATGCCTTTGGTCTCTTGGTGTCTTTTATAGATAGATAATGACTGATTGCTGATTGAAGAGTTGCTCAAAGGAGTTTCACACAGGTGGATCAGAGATTCGTAATTTCTATCAGCTATCAATAAATGTTCTCCTTTTGTTTAAGACATTCAAACCAGAAGAGTTTTGTGTTTTCTATGAGATCTGTGTTAACTATTTTGAAAAAGGGTGTGAAAAACTGTTAACACATTTGCAAGAGGAGACTTCTGCTGTGCTAAGAAGGTGATGATGAAAATCAAGTGGATTCAAGTTCCCTTGAGTGTGTCCTCAAATCTTGGAACGCATACTGTACTGTTTTAAACACGTAGTATCAAAGTACTGATACTTTTGACAACCTTACTTTACATACACACAGGAAAAGCCCCTCTGGTCACTGTGCGTAGGAGTTTCCATTTTACTTCGTAATAGCTTGAGGAGTATCAGTGACCCTGGGTCACTAAGGGTTCAAGATGGGATCAGGCATATGGATTACTGCTTTGAAGGCAGCTTGCCAAAGACTTTGTCTAAAAATAAGTTTCTTGCTGGGGTCAAGCATGACATGAATCAGTAATTACACTCCACTCAGTCCTCGCCCCCTGAGCTGTTCAGGAGACCTTCAGCAGCAGCCATGAAGTCGACACTGAACTCTCCGTTGCAGGCAGTCTTTAGGAAATGACTTCACTGAAGTGTCTGTATTTATTTATCTTTCATACAAAATAAGAGTTCAGACTTTGTACTGCAGTGGTGGGATCTGGATTTAGCATGGGTCAGAATCAGCAAATACAGACACAGGATGACACAGAACTGGAGACAAACACCATCCACGACCTGTACAAGTCTTTCATCATGGAGTGCCCGAGTGGATCTTTGTACCTGCACGAGTTCAAGAGGATGTTTGGAGTACAAAACGGCACGCCTGAGTCACAGTACATGGACAGCATCTTTCGAGCATTTGACATGAACCATGTGAGTTACAAAGCTGCTTTAAAGTAAAACTAAAGGAAAACTGCATGTGTCTTTGTATTTATAAAAAGCAAATTCTTTATTTCAATCTGCCCAAGCATACTCTCACTGTAACTGTTCCCTGTTTACAGGACAACACAATGGATTTTATAGAGTATGTGGCAGCACTTAATCTTGTCCTGCGTGGAAAACTTGAGGACAAGCTGCGGTGGTCGTTCAAGGTGTTTGACAATGATGACAACGGCCGACTAGACAAAGACGAACTACGAAAGATTGTCAAGGTAAAAAGATTGTATTTCATTATAACAATGGCAGCACTGTGGTGCAGTGGTTAGCACTGTTGCTTCACAGCAAGAGGATTAAGGATTCAAATCCACTGGTCGGGGGCATTTCTGTGTTTGCATGTTCTCCACGTGTCAGTGTGGGTTTCCTCCAGGTTCTCCGGCTCACACAGTCCCAAGTCCAGGTTCATCTGTGACCCTAAATTGCCCATAGATGTGAATGTGAGCATGAATGGTTGTCTGTCTCTATGTGTTAGCCCTGTGATAGTCTGGTGACCTTTCCTGTGTGTACCTGACCTCTAGCCCGGTGTCAGCTGGGCTCCAGCCCTAAAATGTTAACAGAGACATAGAGTTGTTTATGATAATCAGTTAAACACATAGATAGATATTTCATACAACTATCAGAATTATGGCATGGAATTTTAGCTCTAGTTCAGAGAATGTGCAGAAGCTAAATGCTAACATCAACATGTTGACAAGTTCACAATGACAATGCTAATGTGCTGATATTTAGCAGGTATACACCAATCAGCCAAAACATTAAAACCACTGACAGGTGCTTCTGTTCTGCTGGGAAAGCCTTGGTTCTGGCATTCATGTGGATACCACCTGACATGTTCCACCCACTCAAACACCGTTGCAGACCAAGTACACCCCTCATGGCAACAGTACTCCCCAATGGCAGTGGCCCCCCAGCAGGATAATGCACCATGCCACACTGCAAACATTGCTCAGGAACGGCCCAAGGAATGTGACAAAGACCTCAAAGTGTCAACCTGGCCTCCAAATTCCCCAGATCCCAATCTGAATGAGCATCTGTGGCACGTGCCATTAACCCACCTCACAACCCACTGGACTAAATGGATCTGCCGCCAACGCACTGGTGCCAGACACCGCAGGACACTCCCAGAGATCCTGTGTCCATGCCTCGCCAGGTCAGAGCCAAGTCCGATCCAAGGACGCCCCACCTTGGATTAGGGGTACATCTGGGGTACCGGCACATCACAAGAATCCTTGAGCAGATTGGGACCTGGGAAATTTAGAAGCCTGGTTTTCGAAAGGTTTCCCAGCAGAACAGTGCATTGAAACAGAATAATCAAAGTTATTCACTTCACCTGTCAGTGGTTTGAATGTTTTGGCTGATCGGTGTATGGTTTACCACATTCACTCTCTTGGTTTAGCATGTTAGCATGTTAACAATTACTAATTAACACTAAACACAAAGTACATCTGAGGCCAACATATCCTCATACAACTGCTCATATGATGTCCTGAGAAAATGCAAATAAACGGTTCGTATCATATCCTACAAATATGTCCATAAGGTAAAGCTGCGTAATTAATGCAAAGTTATGAAAGTTAGGTTTAGGCAAGTAAAGTTACTGTGGTTGGGTCTAGTGAAAAGAAACATGGTGAGAACATACCTTAAAATGTCTCAAAGGTCACTGAAAGTTCACACGGTTCAGAACACCGGTTCCTCAGGGGAAAATCGCAGGGGCAAGTCCAAAGTTTGTGATCCATCCACCACCATCAGCCAGCCTCCTTACCGGACCACTTTCTTCTTTACTGCGTCAGCGCATTGGTCATGTGATTGCAGCCTTCCAGAATATGTGGGTTATTTACTCATCACTGGTTCATGATTAAATGGTATATGTACAAATTTTGGTGCATTACTATTCATAGAAAAACAAACAGCCTGCTGAGGCTGATGGGAATGTCATTAGCTGTGGGGTATTTGGTAATTAGCCAAAGTATTGGACACATTTAAATACTGATCTGATACTGGTGCTAGATGAAAGGTTGGGTGATTACCAGAGCTGTAACAACTGATTATTTTGGGACCATGAATGTCTGAACAGACCATCAGCCCAAGATTGCCATCCACCTTGCCACTAGTGTGGCTTAAGACCATATACTTTGCCAACATCATCATTTCAAGATGAGAAACGGTCTGACTGTCGGATTTTTCTTTCAGATAATCTACAAGATAAAGAAAGGCTCTGCATCTGGGGATTCAGAAATAGGAAACCTCACTTCTGAGGAGGTGTGTGAGCGCATCTTTCAAGAGGTCGACGTGAATAGTGATGGTATGTAGACTGCATACTACTACTACTACTACTACTACTACTACAAACCAACAAAATCCTCAAACAAAATCCTTCAAAATTTAAGTTTTCTTAATATTTAGTAGTCTGTGATTCCTTCTCAATATTATGTTTGTGCTGCAGGTGAGATTACACTGGAAGAGTTTGTCGAAGGGGCTCAGAGGAGCCCATGGCTGCAAAGCTTTCTGCGACTTGATGTCAATCCCAGAGGATGGGTCCAAAAGTACTTGTGTGACAGGAAACTCACAGACACCAAAGATTCCTGAAGGACTTCAGTGTATTCAGACCAGCTTGCCAAAGGAGCTTGGACTGCCTGAAGTGGACTCTGATTGTGAACACATGGGGGAAACATAAATACTTCTGTGAAGGAATATTTGTCTCATGCAAATGTTTTATTTGTGCTCATTCAAAAGCACATGCCCCGTGCACAGCGCTGTCAGTCCTTATGACTTGGTGCAGGTCGTGGCGCTGCACATCAGAGGGCTGAATTGCTTCTTCTTTTAATTTAGTCTTCACTTGAAATGTTACAAACGACACACTTCGTGTTTTATTTGTGCATTGACATGTTGTATACCTGCGTGTTATATGTTGAGAGGCTCCTGCCCGTCTGGAAGAAAGGATGTCACAATGTTGTCAATGCTCCCGAGTAGCACAAACACTTTGTCTGACTCTTGTCCAGGAACGTGGCGATACGAGGATCTGAATGACGTGGGACGGACTTGTATAAGGCTGAAATGATTGTTCGGTACTTGAACTGTTTCATGTGTGTCTGCCCATGCACATGTGCTGTGCCAAAGGCTTCTTGGATATGAGATTTCTGTGTAAATAAACTTACATATTCATGTCAGACCAACTGAGGCTCAAGTTTATTTTATTATCTATCAAAGTGAAGATTGATGAGAGCACAGGTTTCTCCACATCAACTTCCACCAGCAGTGTGTGACAAACCCTCTCATGCCTTCACTGTGGAACAGTATAAAACCAGTATTGTGCTTACTCTGTTTTTGTTTAAGCCCTCTTATAATATTGTAACTGGACACAATGAGCATTTTGCCTCAGCAAGGACATATGGACATATTAGACAAAATTTAGACATATCGTAAAATATGATTTACATTGTGGCCTCATATTGCTCTGGATTGTTTGTTCATGAATTAGCTTACAAACCTCTGGAAAATATATGTTTTGTATATGTCTGGTATAGAAACATATGGGAGGGGAATTCTATTTTTTATAAGGGCTTTATTTATTCAAAAAAATATATATATATATATTGTGCGTGAAAGGGGTAGATAGAGGGGATGCCATGCAGCAAAGGACCATGGGTTGGAGATGAACCAACAGCCACAACGGCAAGTACAAAGCCTTTGTACACAGGGTACCTGCCCTGCCAGGTGAGCTACTGGACACCCAAGATAGCAGACAATATTACAAGCTGCAATGTGTAGGACATATAATTATTTTACTTTGGCACCATCTAGTGGTTGTATTAAGAATGACACTGTGGCAGGATGGAGTGTGAATAAATGGGCTGCAGTATTAGTTCAGTACCTACAAACAAATCTTTGTTATCTCAACATTAAGTAAAAAACGACTAAAAGGGTTTAATAAAAATTCAAGATAATAAGGTTTGAAGAAAATTATAATATGTGTTTAGGTGCAGGAAGTTTGAAATAAAGCAGTGTATCTATCAGATACTTTAGAGATCAGTGCCACGATTAAATTCTTGTTACAATGTTCAGGTGACAGTGCAGTCTTTTTCTCCTGTCAATAGACTTGGGTCAACACGCAAGTCTCTGGAGGAATTTCTCCTGACAATGCTCTGGGACCTTCCACATGTGTGAGATACACTGGATCGGTTGACACATGTGACACTGATGGATTCTATTTATTTTCTGTGGGGAGCAGGAGCTCCGGCCGCACGTTGCATGATGAATACAGCACAGCAAGTTGACATTCACCATCTGTTTTTGCGTAAACATGACTCAAGCTCAACTTAATGGAAATGTGGTCGGCCCATTGCAACACAAAGCTCGGCTCAAACTGTTGAACAAGGCAGTGCCAATCAAATTTAAATTAAGATTCTGTTGATGTACTGCATATTTCTCACCTCAAATGTTTGCAAAAACATATCATTGTTTACTGTTTAGTTGTAAAATGAGAAGGTTTGTGACCCGGCTGCCATCTTGACAACAGTCCAGCCAAGTACTGCCAAGTGTTTGGGATTCAGTACTCATCAGTATTCATTGTCTTTGGTGGATTCACCTGGTTGTCATTATTTGATCCAGCTGCAATTCACCATCCTGTCTGAGCCACAGCTCAAGCTGATAAAAGTGGCTTTGTAGAAGTGCCAGACAGTGGCAGTGATTTAGACTGAGCAGTTTGCCATGCTAACTTGTATGGTAGTTAGCTTTGAGGTTAACCTCAGTTTTCACGGTGTAAAATGTTTACTTGTTTGAGGCACCAGTTTGTGGCTTCAGGTCTGGGCAGCAGGCTCACTATGTTTCTACTCATACATTCATTACTTCCAGCACCACAGGTAGATTACTTTGTAGTAACACTAGGTCTTAAAGGTGGCTGCTAGTGTGTATTTTTAGTTTGACAGGTAAGATTAGTGCAGCTGGATATCGTTCAGCTGGTTTTAGCTGCAGTGAGTCAGTGGGGATTCTGAAGGATTAGGAGGTGTGTTTTGTTTTGTTTGGTTTATGATTTGGTACCACTCGCAGCCCTATTATTTATATCAACGGCTGTGCCTGTGCATTTCCTGCTGTGTACTTTTGGCATGTGGGTGGAGTCCACACAGAAATGCGGAAAACATTCAGAGTCCACCCAGACAACCTCACCTGTCCTGCCAACTGACAGCTTCAAACCCTGGACTGTTTTTTTTTTTGCCGTGGAGCAACAGCTCTGACCTTTGAACAACCAGATCCTGTCCGATCTTTAAAATGGGAAGTGATAGAAGCTTCAGTATTTCACTTCCCTATTTCTGTTGTGGGAGAGGGTAATGATAATTATGTGCTGACGGTATGAGCAGGCTGTCCTCTCTTCATCACCCTCAGCACACCTTCTAAGGAACTCAGTCAACAAAAACACTGCCCCAATATCTGAAGGACTATGTGAAGAAAATGACCTCTCCAAATGGTGAGCAAACTCACATGTACTTTGAAGATTGTTAAAGATCTGTGGTTATTGTTTGAGAATGTTGATGTATTGGCCTTTGGTACAGGAATGTTATGTTGAGAGATTTCTTAATCGCTTCATAATGCTTGCGTAACATCATTATACTTTGGGTAAAATATTCCCAGTGAGTTATTGTGCATTGAAAAACATTATTTTATACCACTGAAACAAGCAACAGTGCCCTGTTTGAGAAATTTGGTTCAGTGAAATGTCAGTCAAACTCTGTCAGAGTTTTGATCATCTTAGGGTTAACCAACAGGTTCTTCCAGAAAACTTGATAATCTGTTTTTGAAACAGCGTCTTGCATACTGTAAGGCAAGTAAAGGCAAGGCAGGTTTATTTTTAAAATTTTGGCAACAACATTAAGACAGGTATAGAATATAAGAATCAAAGTTAGAGTGCAATGTGAGAAATGAGTTAAAGTCTTCAGTCTTAATTTAAAATTAAAGCTGCAAGCAGCGCTGGGCAGGACCTCGGACTCCCGCCGTTTCAGCCTCCAGCTCATGTAGACAGTTAAAGACAAAAGTTTTAGACGATTTTAGACCCCTCTCCACTCTAGCTCACAGCTGACAATTTCTCCACATTTGCTCATGTTATTTTCAGAGGCAATAGCTCACTTCCTGTTGGATTTAGGTCAGGGGTGTCACCATGTGATTTGTAGGTCTTGATGAGACGAACAAGACAGTTTTGGTTTGATCCTTCTACAACATTCCTACGGCTGCAGTGGCCATTGTAATGTGTCTAGGTGGCACGATGATCGTCAGGAGGTTTTGTAGCATGTCACCGTTAAAGGGATAGTGCACCCAAAAATGAAAATTCAGCCATTATCTACTCACCCATTCGCCGATGGAGGCTCAGGTGAAGTTTTACAGTCCTCACATCCCTTGTGGAGATCCAAGGGGAGAGGGGGTAGCAACACAACTCCACCTAATGCAGGCTTACGGCACCCCAGATTCAAACGTCCAAAAACACATAATTGAAACCACAAAATATCTCCATACTGCTCGTCCGTAGTGATCCAAGTGTCCTGAAGCCCCGACATAAAAAGTTGTTTGGAAAAATGTCGTTTGAACTCTGTTTTTAGCCTCATTGTAGCCTGTAGCTCTGACTGCCTCTCTGTACACCGTGCTTACGTGTGCGTGTCACAAGCTGGGCTAGTTCTGAATTCAAATAAACACAAGGAGTTTGTGCTCTAGAGAAAGGATCAGCACTCAGTGAATAACCGCCTAAGCCCTATTATGGCAAGGCTTAACTATAATGTTCAATATTATGTAATTGTCTTAATGTGGCGATTAAAAATCAGGTCTGAATCCATGACTACAACAAGATTTCTGGTTTGGTTAACATTGCCAATTGAAGCTGAGCGCTGACTTTTGATCATTCCGCCTTGGCTCCGAAAACAGCTATCTCAGTGTTGCTTTTGTTTAATTAAAGAAAACTGGCAGATCCAGTCATTTATTTGTTCAGTGCACTCAGCCAGAGCTTGTATTGGACTACAGTGCCCTGGTGATACATTTATGTAAATTTGTGTGTCGTCTGTGTAATCGATAAGATATTTTGTTATGTTCTATACTGTAAACCAATTCATTTGTAACACAGGAAACAGTTGGGAGGAATGGGACCTGTCAGGACAGAAACTGAAGTCCCTTCCTCATGATCTTCTAGCACATGCTAGAAAAGCGGATTTGCAGAGGAACAAACTGAAACGGATCACTGGCATCTCCAGATTCACTGATCTGACGGAGCTTAATCTCTCCAGGAACAAGATAATGGAGTTTTCTCAGGAAATACACAACCTGCATAAACTAGAAAAACTCTACATGAACCAAAATAACATCAGAGCCATTCCAGAGGGAATCTTACCACACCTTAGAAGGTTAAAGTTCCTAAAACTCAGCACCAATCGCTTGACTAAGCTTCCTTCAGATATAAACCAGTGCACCAGTATCACTTACCTGGACCTTTCCAAGAATTGCCTGCAAAACATCCAACCACTGGTTGGTCTCCCAAAACTGAAGGAGCTTTTGGTTGAGAAGAACCAACTGACTGAGCTCCCGTCCCAGCTATTCCAGAATGGTAGTTGTGAGTTGATCACGTGTAAGGCCACAGGGAACCCCCTGAGGTGCCCACCGGAGGAGGTCTGTGCTGGAGGGGTCATGGACATCCAGAGCTATTTCCGTCAAATGGAGGAGAACCCAAACACACGCAGCGCCTGGACAGTCAAGACCATGTTCCTGGGCTCCTCCATGGCAGGGAAGTCCACACTATGCCGCAGTCTAAAGAAAGGGAAGCCTGTGGTGGTTGCAGTGGAGGACCGGACCGAGGGGATCGAGATCACTCAGCTGTACACCCAGGGAGTCCGTTTCCTTTTCTGGGACTTTGCAGGGCAGGAGGAATACTATCTGACACACCATGTCTTCATTACACCTCGGGCCCTTGTCATCCTTACTTGTGATTTAGCCAGGTGAGCAATTGTTACTATTTTACATAGTCTTTTAAGACAGCGGATGCCAGTCCCAGCCATGTTACCAGCCAGGCTCTAGAGTTGGCAATGTTGATTTGTCACTTTGGTTTAGAAATAAATGAAATATCCAACACGTTCTCACTCCCAACTCATCAAATATGGCAGCTTGGTCACAGGCCCCACAGTACACTTTAAACTAAAACGCTTTACGTACCCCTCTAGCAGTTTTGGACATGTCAGAGTACCTGACAGGTATGACACATGTTGAGTATGTCACACAATGACTATGCCACACGACATATGCCAGTAACAACATTATATGGCTGAAAAAACTCAAGCTGACTTTTGTTGTCACACGAGACATGAACACTGATCTCCTGAGAGTCCGATGTGTGTTTGACCCATCCACCTCCCTTCCCTCCTGCCCACTGTCTTGCTCTTCTACTGCCCTACTGTCGCGGACAAAATTACATTGGCATTACAGCCAAAAAACATGGGATACATTTGCAGCATGACACTTCTTTTGCAGCATGCCCGCAGCAGGGCACATCCATTACAATCAACTGACCAGGCCGCTGTATTTAACACCCTGGAAATGATAATGGGTTGAAATAGTTCAACAATTATTAGGTGGATTTCTAGGAAATTTAGTATGCATTCATGTCTTACAAGTAACAATCAGCAAACACTGTTGTGCACACTTCATGATTCAGAAATGAGCCCATGGTGAAATTATTAAATCTTAATTTTCAATCAGCTACAGCACTGTGGACCCACAGTCTTTCAAAGACCAAGTGTGGTTCTGGATGAACAACATACAGTTGCGTGTGCCGGACTCAGTGGTCCTACTGGTGGGAACGCACTGTGACCAGTGCAGAGACCAGGAGGAGGTGATGGAGAAGAAGAAGGATATTGAGGAGAAGGTCAGGATCATGTTGGCAAACAGGAAGAAGGTTTTAAAACAGCAGAAGAAAAATCTGGAAGAAAACATGGACGCCTCTCTCTTCACGGACCAGCTGGACGAGCTGGACTGCCTTTTGGAATACAATCTGAAGGTATTTTTTTTCTCTGTCAGACTTGCCTCTAAATTTTTTCTTATTCTTCGTATTTGAGTCGAAACAGTTTGTTAAAAGTTTGTTTTGTTTTAAGGGGAAGAACAGCTCTCCCCTACAAGTATATTCATGTGTAAACTAACGTTCTTACATTTACCTTTTTCAAACAATTAATTTCAAGAAACACACTATGAAACTACCTTTGTATATCAGTTGTGATACTGTATAAGTTTTCTTGCCTTCACAGTTGCCTTTTAAACTTCCTTTCAGGTTCTGGATCTTGTAACCCTTGATTGCACAAAGACTGAGGATATTGATAACCTCAGAAGTCATATTCTGATGTGCATTCAAACAGAGAACGAGTTTCTGTGTTCTGAGAGCATCTTACCAAAAAGTTACGAGTCGGTGGAACAAGCCATTCATACACTTGTCGCACTACAACAAATTCCCCAACATGGTAAGACAATGTTAACTCAAAGGGGTGTAAACTTAAAGAATGACAGAAAATGCTTATTTTTATTTGACATGTTGATTATGTTTAAATGCTTTTTTTATATCAGGTATTATTCTACTTGAAGAACTGGGTGATTTAATCCTAAACCATGTTGAGCTGAGCAGAGAGAGTCTCTACTCCATCTTGCGATTCCTCTTGCGATATCTGCATCGGATTGGGGTGATTGTTTGGTACGAAGACACCAGTATACTCAGTGACAAGGTGTTTATCCAGCCTTCATTCCTCATCTCAATGTTCAAGGTCAGTAGTGGCTTTTATTTTCCATTAGATAAATATACCTGTATATTTACAGATCCCAAATTTCCAAAATTACCTAATAAAGTGGCCGTTTGTCATGGTTCACAAACCAAATTTTCACTCTCTTTCTCTTCCTGTAAATGCAGACCATTGTGAGACATGACCTGGTGCAGCAGCTGGAGGGGGTACCCAGAGAACTTCTCATGCAGGAGGGGGCTCTGGTGAAACAGAAGTTTACCTGGGTGGATGACTTAAAGTGCAGAGGCACCCTGCACAATGCAGCCATGCGCATCTTGGTCCGCAGAGAGTTAGAGAAGCTAATCGAGGATGATGACGACTTGGTCACAGAGGTGGTAGGAACCAGAAAGGAGGAAGGCATAATACTCGCCCTACTGCAGCATTTTGAGGTTTGCCTCCCCGCTCTTGTTGGAAGTCATCTTAACCCCCAAGCACCGGTGTTCATTCCTGGTGAGAAGCAGTGGGAGTCAGCCAAGGAGGCCAAAAAAGACCCAGATGGAGCCTGTCTCTTCCCCATCTACCTAAAGGATGACCTCATAGTCTGCCACAAGTGGGGTGAGGACAAGCAAGATGACCTGAGCATTCACGTGTACTTCCTTCCAGAGATTCCTCATGGCTTCTTCCACAGGTAGTGTAGCTTGAAACATCTTTCATCATTTTAAATTATCTAGATGTTTGTGTACTGTACATTCACAGCCGAATCACAAAAGGGTTGCACAGCTTTTGCGGCCACTAAAACTACACAAATAAACTAAAAGAAATGGTCTAAGGGGCCGTACACATGCGGCATCTTTAACCACCTGGAAAACTCGAGGTCAGGCACAAGGCACTACTCTTTTGTCTACTATAACTAGCACTGTAACAAAGCCTTCTTACCAGAAAGCCTGAGCGCAGAGCTGATCTTCCAGGCATTGTTTTGTAAGCGTGTATTAGGCCAAAAATACTGATAGATGCAAAGGTCTGGCAGCTCTGCACTGAAATAATAAACTTCTCCTCCTTATTTATCACAGACTGGTATTCAAGGAAGAAGGGAAAGATAGCTGTCGGCTGTGATTGGCTGTTCCTTGTCACATGACATGCATTGCGCGCTACTGCATTCCAAAAGTTGAACTAAGGGTCTGGCGTTTGAGTGTGCCTGCTGCGCGTCTACTTTGAAAACAATTCATTTGAGGGTGCCAAAAATGCAGCATGTGCACGGCACCTTATAGTGCTGGTTGTGGTTGCTTAGCAACCTCAGATAAAACCTGCTGCCGCGCCCTTGGAAGTTGGCACAGAGTAGGCACAAGAGTAGCACCTAGTGCCCAACCTCATGTTGTTCAGGCCCTAATTATTAAGGCACCCACAAAAGATCAAACGCACCCTACCTGCGTTGCCTAGCAAATAGTGTTTGGTGCTCCTGCGCTATTTGCACATATTTAAATTAGGTAATGTGCATACATTGGCGTAAAATTGGACCCTTTCTGTGCAAATAAATCTTGCCACACTGATAATTGCAATCAGACTTTCTGGGCATGCTTGTGCTGTAATATCATCAGCGTAGTATCTTTTGTGAATCGGACCTTTAGACGAGGCAGATAGTGAGCATTCATGGTGCCATCAGTGGCCGCAATCCATTCTTGTGAATTGTCTCTCTCCAAAATGCAATGTGTAGTCTTGAGACCTAACAGTCATGTTGAATTAGGGATGTCCCAATCACGTTTTTATGGCCCCGCTCCCAACCTGAGTCCTTTGATCTTGGGTATGTGTTGATACCAAGCTGATTTGATACCTATTTTCTGTATGTTAATGAAATATACAGTACAGGCCAAAAGTTTGGACACACCTTCTCATTCAATGCGTTTTCTTTATTTTCATGACTATTTACATTGTAGATTCTCACTGAAGGCATCAAAACTATGAATGAACACATGTGGAGTTATGTACTTAACAAAAAAAGGTGAAATAACTGAAAACATGTTTTATATTCTAGTTTCTTCAAAATAGCCACCCTTTGCTCTGATTGCTGCTTTGCACACTCTTGGCATTCTCTCGATGAGCTTCAAGAGGTAGTCACCTGAAATGGTTTCCACTTCACAGGTGTGCCTTATCAGGGTTAATTAGTGGAATTTCTTGCTTTATCAATGGGGTTGGGACCATCAGTTGTGTTGTGCAGAAGTCAGGTTAATACACAGCCGACAGCCCTATTGGACAACTGTTAAAATTCATATTATGGCAAGAACCAATCAGCTAACTAAAGAAAAACGAGTGGCCATCATTACTTTAAGAAATGAAGGTCAGTCAGTCCCGAAAATTGCAAAAACTTTAAATGTGTCCCCAAGTGGAGTCGCAAAAACCATCAAGCGCTACAACGAAACTGGCACACATGAGGACCGACCCAGGAAAGGAAGACCAGAGTCACCTCTGCTTCTGAGGATAAGTTCATCTGAGTCACCAGCCTCAGAAATCGCAAGTTAACAGCAGCTCAGATCAGAGACCAGATGAATGCCACACAGAGTTCTAGCAGCAGACCCATCTCTAGAACAACTGTTAAGAGGAGACTACGCGAATCAGGCCTTCATGGTCAAATAGCTGCTAGGAAACCACTGCTAAGGAGAGGCAACAAGAAGAAGGGATTTGTTTGGGCCAAGAAACACAAGGAATGGACATTAGACCAGTGGAAATCTGTGCTTTGGTCTGATGAGTCCAAATTTGAGATCTTTGGTTCCAACCACTGTGTCTTTGCGAGACGCAGAAAAGGTGAATGGATGGATTCCACATGCCTGGTTCCCACTGTGAAGCATGGAGGAGGAGGTGTGATGGTGTGGGGGTGTTTTGCTGGTGACACTGTTGGGGATTTATTCAAAATTGAAGGCACACTGAACCAGCATGGCTACCACAGCATCCTGCAGCGACATGCCATCCCATCCGGTTTGCGTTTAGTTGGACCATCATTTATTTTTCAACAGGACAATGACCCCAAACACACCTCCAGGCTGTGTAAGGGCTATTTGACCAAGAAAGAGAGTGATGGAGTGCTGCGGCAGATGACCTGGCCTCCACAGTCACCGGACCTGAACCCAATCGAGATGGTTTGGGGTGAGCTGGACCGCAGAGTGAAGGCAAAGTGCTAAACACCTCTGGGAACTCCTTCAAGACTGTTGGAAAACCATTTCAGGTGACTACCTCTTGAAGCTCATCGAGAGAATGCCAAGAGTGTGCAAAGCAGTAATCAGAGCAAAGGGTGGCTATTTTGAAGAAACTAGAATATAAAACATGTTTTCAGTTATTTCACCTTTTTTTGTTAAGTACATAACTCCACATGTGTTCATTCATAGTTTTGATGCCTTCAGTGAGAATCTACAATGTAAATAGTCATGAAAATAAAGAAAACGCATTGAATGAGAAGGTGTGTCCAAACTTTTGGCCTGTACTGTATTTCTGACACAAGAGCTGTAGCCAACTTAATCTGAAGCATCTGATTTTTCTCATTGATCCACATTTTATCACAGATATGCTACAAATATAAGTTAAACTTTGAGAACGCGACTCTTGTAATTGACAAGATGCGATCAGCGAGAGAGAAAACACGTCTCACTTTATTGGATTTGATGGAACTACAGAAACACTCACACTAATGGTGTTACAGTAAACTAGACACTCTTCCTTCACTTGTTCTTCACTTTGCTATCAATCCCTGCACACTCTCAGCTCTGAATGTGCAGCTGAACTTTGGTTTGGTTTCCAGTGTTTTAATATTTGTAAAGGCTCAAACAATTAAAATTATTTGACTTTTGTCACCAATAAACCTCCACACTTTGCTTGTGTTAATGCATCTAACCATCAGAGTGATCATCAAGACGTGCTCCCTGTACCCGACTTACTGGGCGGGGAGACAGCAGTGTCTCCTCTGCTGTGGAAACAGACTGGCTGTGGTGAGACAGAAGGATAAAGATGGCGATCCATTCATAGAGATACGCTGCAGGAGACCTGAGAAGGATGAGGGTAAAACTCCATGATCACTCTTTCACACTGAGTCAAAATGACCCACACAGCTCCAGCACAGACAGCTGTTTTCTCTCCTCAGAGTTTCGGCAGTTGTGGGATCTGATCTTGGCGGTGATGTCCAAGGTGTTTGTGTTGTCCAGGCAGTGGCCAGGACTGACTCAGCAGGTGCACACACCCTGTCCAGAGAGAGGCTGTCCACACTACTTCACCTGGCAGGACTGGCAGGAGCTCAACAACACTGACTTCTATAACATGTAAGTGTTGCCTCATAAAAGGAGACCTCTCTGTTGGTGCCTCTCATGTCTTATAATTACTTCTGATACACAGAGTTTTTCATGTTTCCGCTATTAAAACTATTTTTTTACCTATTTAAATATCATTATGACAGGAGGGCTTTGCAGCAGGTAATAAAGTAAACAAATTCTAGCTATCTACTGAGCATTAGTCATATCACTGAGGCGAGGTGCCTGCGCAGACCCCGGGGGGGGGGGGGGGGGAGGGGGGGGGGGTATGGTGCATGGCGTGACACCTACACAGTGCCTGCAAAGCTGCAGACCACTGTTCAAGACCAACAAACAATTATAACCAGTTGTTTTTTAGCCATCAAACATGGGTGTTTTTTGGCGAATGTTGCTGTGTTTCCACGCGAAATAGTGCTACAAAAAGCAGTTCCTTTTCACCAAGACATCGCTGCATTTCCTGCCACAAGATGCCACAAGAAGCGATTGATTTACAGAGACATCAGTGTGTTTCCTGCCAAGATAATGGCATGTAAAGCAGGTATTTTCAGCCAAAACATTATCTTTTACTCACCATAACCAACTGATTTTTATGTGTAAACCTAACCACACATTAAACGCAAGGTCATTGAAATGTAAACCTCAACATATCCACTACATACTAACGTACAAATCAGCGGTTTGCAGAAACCCAAAATGCCAACATTTATTCTGGCAATTGGGTTGCCATTGTATTCCTCCATAGAATATTGTTTTGTTTGTTGTTGTTGTTTTTTTCTTGTGTAGCATAAAGTTACTACTAATTACATTTCTTCTTCAATGACTCTCTCCTAATTCACAAGAGAGGTGTTACATATGATCCTGCTTGTTTTATGCCACACAAGAAAAATCTTAACACGTAAATCATGTATGAAAATCGTAATCAACACAAATGTGCCTGATTATTTTGTTGATGCATATCGAGGTGTGTCACTTCTGGCTAAGATCTTTGTATGAAGAAGTGTCATGAACAGGTCAGTTGGTAAAAGAATACACAGGAAGGCAATCCAGGCACCAAAAAAAAAATGTGTGTATCCTGTTGTTTCCTGTTCTCCATGAGCACCTGACACAAGGTTTGGGTCCATGTTTAAATACACAGAGCAACCAGTCATCTCACTTTTTCTGGATGGATGAGCGGAATTTATTTCAGAAAAACGAAAGGCTAATCTCTGTGACTTCAATGTAACAATAATAGATAAGAGGCAGAAACTGGGGCTTTCGAAAAGATGTTTCCAAATGTTGAAATGATTTAAGGTTTGATTGTAATGTGATAAACTTTTTATGACAGCTGTCTGATAAATTTCCACCTGACAGCGATGTTAAGCATTCAAATGTTGTGGCCGCCAACTCCCACTATGATAGCTTATTTAATATTTTGTATTTTAACACAGCCAGACACCAGATGTTGTCACTATTCTCATAGTCTATCTCTCCAGCAAGGACACACCTTTCATAGTTTGTTTGTCTCAATAGAGTGAAGGAGGAGAAGTTAGTTTGCCAGGGAGGACATACACGACGGACGGAGCTGATTTTTCCAAAAGGTAAACAAATGTCCACACTTATAAGATAAAGAGGAAAATATGAAGAGATGTGTGCTGTGATTTGTTTTCTAATCAGAAAATGTGTTTTCATTTCAGTTCCTGTATTGCAGTGAGGGGTCTGATGAAAATAACCTCAAAGGTGACAAACACAGCACAATGAAGACGAGCAACTCCAAACCAGAGACGTCACATTCTGCAGTCCCCACAGTTTGAATGTGTCTTTGAGTGAAAATTGGAACAGGGTGTTAATTTTGTCATTGTTGTAAAAGCAAATAAATATGATTGATCACATGAAGTTTATGTGGCAGCTTGATATTTGAAATTGTGGTTGCTGTTTTTGTGTACCAAAAATGCTGCTTGCATTTATTTGCACCACTAATTTAATTATTATAAACAGATGTCAAGAATTCCCAACATCCTGAAATGCTTGACTCCACGTCAACTCATCAGCTGATAGAGATGTCACTTGTGAGGGCAGGATGTCTCATTTCCCCCAAATATTTGTCTTCTCAGTTTCTCCATCTTCTCTTGCTTGTACCTTGAAGGAGATGGACCTCAACAGAAGTGAGAAATGTAGATACAGTTCAAGGGAAACTGGATCAACGGACAGATGAAGCAAACTAAACAAACCTGCAAACAAGTTTTCGATGGGAAGGACACTGACGTACTGAAAATACAATATTACTTTTGCAGGAGTGTTGCAGGATTGAAATCATTTTTGGGGGAACATTTTAAGTGAAGCATCTTTTACCTTTTATTGCAAAATCATTTCACTAGTGGCCAAGTTTACAGTAGCTATGTTTCCATCCAAAAGTGATTCGAATCATTGGGAAATGCGCATTAAAAGAAATACAAATCCTGTGTGTTTCCATTAAATGTACGGACTTTGGTGAAAACTACGAACTCGCACGAGTTTTCCGCAGAACCGGAAACAAAACAAGTCTCGCATTCTTCTTCTTCTACGTTTTCTGGCGGTTGGCAACCAGCTTGTAAATGCATTACCGCCTTCCCGACCCGGAGTGTGGATATCTCCATGGAGAGAGGGGCGCTACGTCAGATTTAATTTGAACATAACTGTTTCCATCCCCTGTTTTGCGAATCAACATTTTTTCGAATCAACCAAAACCCGGCTAAAGCAAGCGTATTTTAGTTTGTGTGAATCAGGGGATTTTAATTCGAATTTTGGCGTTTCCGTCATAATTTTCCGATGCGATACTTCTAGATGCGCATCTAAACAGGCTGATGGAAACATGGCTAGTGTGTCTGTATTTAAATGATAAGAGCTTTGATTTCTTAATGATCAATGGTGACCTTTAACATGCTGCTGAGTTTATGCAAAGGAAAACGTTTTGCAGGTATTGTTACACCCCACCCATGGGCGGCCCTATGGGACGAACAAAACTCCACCACTGACCCAAAATAACCCCATAAGACATCTTTAAAACACTCAAATTCATGGGATTTATTAACAAATAAAACAAGCAAACAAGACAACAAAGATCCCAGGCTGAGAGGCAGCAGGACCAGCAGTCCCCACACCAGAGGCCTCTCTTCTCTGCTGCTGGCACAGGTGCAATGCACCTCCTTAAGTGATGCAGCACACCTGTGCAGATCTACAACAGAGGGAGAAAGGACAGCAGCACAGAACACAAACAACTGTAACAGTATGTGATGCTTCGCTGTTATTTTTAATTATGAAGCTCTGGGGTTTGGGAGTCTACAAGAAAGATGGAAGATGAAGAAGATGGGAGTAAAGCAAAGGTAAGGGGAGAAGAAGAGTCAGTGTGGTAACTTCTCAGTGTCTCTGCGCACAGTATCGCCCTCTGCTGGTTTCTCCCTGACGAGACTCTAAGTAACATGTAAACATACTGTCTCTGATGTGATGTTTGTTTGTGCCAGGAAGAATCTAACAGCTTTAATTCTCCACACTATTAATAGGCTAATCTGGCCCACTTAACTGCAGGAGAAATTATATTACATGCAGAGTGGTGACACACATAATGGGTCAGATATTTAGATATTATTTCAGTCTGATACTAACTACTGATTTCCACCTAGCTGTTATTAACCTCTGTTTTAATCGTCTGTGTTTTCCATCCACTTCGCAGCTTTCTCGTCCGGTGGGAGCTCCTGCTGCCTTCAAGGTCTCCTGGTAAAATCCATACTTGGACGATCTACTCAAGTACGAGTGTTTATAGTCTGAGGAGATGACAAATTAGTAATCAGGTACCATACGAAGCAGTCTCAGTGTTGAAGGAAGGTTTATTTAGGAAGCCATTGTCGTCCTTTATCTCTAAAATTGTTACGTTTATCATGAGCTAAGAAAACCAGCCTCGTTGTAACTCTTGCAACGATGTATTTGTGAGACACCACAGGTTTTCCAAAGTTTCATTAATAACTAAAACTCTTAATTAGGCTGGGAAACAGCTCAGGTGTGGCTCCTCTCACCTGGGTGCCCCACTCAGGCACCTACAAAGACAGCCTGGACATGTGCTCGGGTCCTTTCTCCAGACCAGGAAATGCTACAATGGGTGAGAACAATTTTAAACTACATTAGAATAAATAAAAATGTATCTCTGCAACTTACATAATTCCATCTTGATGGTGGGAAATACAGCTCAGGAGATTGCCCAGTGTTATACTTATATATATATCCTATATATATTTAATTTAATTACAGGAGTTTTAAAACTTTTTACCAGTAAGTTAAAACACAACTGAACATTTATGTCATACCCAACTGTATGTTGTAAACGCCTAGCACATTTCACAGAGCTCAACTGTCTGGTTTATATTGAAGAACCTAATGCACAGATTAATAAGGCTATGCAATGGAAATTTCAGGTGCCCTCATATTTGTTTTCACGTCCAAAAAAAGTTTGGTTTTAACTTTCCTGATCATCATACCACTTATATTCTTTGAACTAATAGACTTATGTTTATGATTTAATGTCACTGCATCCCTATGCCCAGTGGTGTAGTGGTAGTTGATGAAGTGGGTGAACTATAGGTAGATGAGAAGGTTATTAAGGAGAAAGTGGGTGTACTCTACATATTCCAATGGCTAGCTGAGAAGTGGATATACTGTAAAAGGACAAAAGGGTATTCCCCATATACCTGCGTATACCCTCCACTACAACCCTGCCTACATCTCTAAAAATCAAAAAGTTGGTAAGTGAACCCAGGTGAATGTTGACAAAGAAGTTAAGAGAGGAAAAAAAAGCAAAACTAGTTCAAGTTCCCCAAATTTTAAAACAAGTGTTCCTAACTGGTAGGTTGCGGTCCCACTGTGAACGGACCGCAAGTGACTCGAGCTGCAGTGAATTGCCAGCACATAGCTTTTAATATGAAGTGCCATTTTCTGCTGTAGAGTGAGTGACTTTTTTTTTTTTATTTTTTTTTTTTTATATATTTTATTAATCCCCCTATTTTATTAATCCCCCACAGGTCTGAAGAACACACACATTCACAAACAGGACCTATACATGCACAAAGTGGAGAGATGTCAGAGTGAGGGGGCTGCCTTGGTCAGGTGCCCCAAGCAGTTTGGGGGTTCGGTGCCTTGCTCAAGGGCACCTCGGCAGTGCCCAGGTGAACTGGTACCTCTCCAGCCACCAGTCCACGCTCCATCTTTGCTCTGGATGGGGACTTGAACAGGCGACCCTCTGGTTCCCAACCCAACCGAGCTACTGCCGCCCCTAACAGACAGATATTTGACAGAGACGGCAAACTAGCTCAAACGACATGGCCAAATGCAAGAATGCTGCCTGGACCCCATGATTGGACCACTTGGGAACCACTGTTGTAAAACATTGCCTAATTCAAACATGTCCAGACGGAGATTGTTATAAAATGATGCACAATGCATTTACAGGAGAATATTTGTGTTTGATGCAGCCTTTAAAAACATCTACTCCTGCAGCCCGACCCCAGACACAGAAAGGTCCACAGCGTACCACATAACAATCGTCTATTGACAAAAATATGACATAATAAATACAATATAAAAGAACTAGCAGGCAGTACAATCAAGATTTGATATGCATAAAGTTAATATAAATAACTAATAATAATAAATAACTTGTGGTCCTAGCAGCCATAAATGAACAAAGACAGCACCTGCTACATTACAGTTATGAAATGCAGATTTAATTATATAAAATTAGAGGAAAAATCCAATACCCACACCTCTTCTTGCCTTCAGCAGGCCTAATATAGTCTTGCTGTGTTGGTCTTTATATTCAAACACAATGATCTAGTGCCTGGCCATTTGATCATTGTGCACATGATCTGCTGCTGAATGCTGCTAGCAGTGTTTACCTATATTTATTGATTTATTATTTATTCATCTTTATATTCTTGGCTAAGCAAAAATGTACCATCTAAGCTATTTTCCACAGTGGATCATTCTGCATGAGGCTCAAAAATAAACCACATTTTCCAAATCATGCAAAGTTACCACTGTAATTTAGTTATTCATACACAGTTGAGCTGAGTTTCTATTTTTCCCACAGTCCTCGAAGGCAGCACCCTATCGCCGCACATCGCCGGACCTCTCAGGTGTCTTTGCTGGGCGGCCGCACGCGCACGGCGGAGCCAATGGAGGAACGTTAACTGTGCGGCATGGCGGACAGAGAGAAGCGGAAAGCCAGCCCGCCGCCTGGCCGCAACATCCAGGTGAACTCCCCGGCCAGCTTCAGGTAAGCTTCCCGGCAGGAGGCAGCCTGGGGACGGTGGTGGGGGGGCCGAGGCTGCCCGCCTGCAGGGGCTGTTGTGGAGGCTGTGAATGAGCGATGAGCCAGCGCGGCTCTGCAGAGCTCAAGGTGCTGATGCTGGTGCTGACTGGAGCCGCTGCAGCTGCTTTTGGCACCGCTCAGCTTTGCGGATCGAAGTCGCAGCGTGTTGTTGAGTCGCATGTTTTTGTGTTTGGGCGTGTCTGCTCCCGGAGAACCGAGACCAGCTCTGAGCTCCCTGCAGCCACTGGAGCCGTTAAATTCTTAATCATGTCGCATACTTTTGGGTTTCCTGCTCCAAACAGAGATCACAGTAATAAGTGTGCAGCTGTTTTACGAGTTGCAGCTTCGAATTATGACTTTATTTTATCATCTTGGCCTGTTTTATGGTCCATATTTCCCTTGCATCAATATGCTTTTACTGAGGAATAGTTTTCCTCTGTGCAGCTGCTTCATAATGAGCTTGATTTATCTTAAAAATATAGTTTTGCTGGTGTGATATTCCTGGTTGCAGCTCACCCAGTGACTTAATGTGTTTGTGGTGTTATTAACAGCATGTTAATCTCTTGTCGCTGTCATAAATAATCATAATAATTCATGTTGTGTGTGCAGAAACCTTATCAGAGCAGAAGTGTTATCATCACTTTTTTCCTTTGTAGAGGCTGATGTAGCCTATTTGCAGTGAAATCAGAAATATATTTCATACTATTTTAGTCATAGACCTTCATTATAACTAATCTTTGGCTCTTTTTTGAAAGGGCAAGTTAAACCTGGAGGTTTGGAAACAAAACAAACATATCTTCTCTGCTTTCGTAGAACAGAAACTGCAAATTTGTCCAGTAATTTATTCAGTAAAATATCAACTAACGTCGGATTATAGCAGTTTTTGCTTTTGTCTGTTTCACATCAGTGTAATTTAAATCTCTCTTGGTTCAGTCCAGACTGAAAAAGCAGCCTGAAGAGTCACCATGGACTCTGGGAACTTGTGACGATGCATTTTATTATCCAGGATCAATTAGTAATGAGTTGCATAACGACATAATTGATAGTTTAGTCAATAATGAAAACAGCGTTGCAGAGCTCATGTGCAGATAACCCAGAGTTCATCAGGTAGGTGATCCATCAGAGCTAATTCACCTGGCAGAACAGGTCAAATCAACATGTTAGAGAGCTGAGCAGGGCGAGGGATTAGCTGCGTGCTGCTGACATGCTTTTATGGTCTGTGTCACACACACACACACACATATACAACATCGCCTGAGGAGAAGCTGTGATTCTTCGGTGGCATGACTGAGTGGATGGAGGTCTGTGATCAATATTCCCCAGTGAGACAGCAACACACACACACACACACCCTGAGGCTCAGTCTGTCCCTCCCTGTCTCATTAGCTGAGCTGCGAACAGGCCGATCCACAATCATCTTCCTTTAGACTTTTATCACAGTGGCATCAGAGTCGCTCCGGCGGTGTTTGATTTGTCTGAGAGAAAATACATGAATAACTTTTTTTTTTTTTTAATGTGTCTAGAAGTTACACAAGGCGAACATCAAACCGTCGGGGAGAAAACAAACAAACAATAGAAACAATTCAGTTTCAGTCTCACAATAAATTAAAGATGAGTTTATGATCCAAATGTTGACTAAAGTGTGTCAGAGTCAGGACTGTGGCAAAGAATTAGCTGTTGCTCATACTCTCAACTTATTTAGGTAAATAGTTATGTACCTTACATGGTAAAAAAACACTAACAGGTAGTATAATAAAAAACAATAATAACAATAAAACAAGAAAAAGATCAACTCTGTGCTTTACATTAAATCAGGAGACTGAGCTGTGTGTCATATGTTGAGTTGTAGTCAACTAGAGAGAAGCCAGATAATCCACCACCTCCAGGTTGGCCCAGCCCCAGATCAGCCATATGTTGGCATGTTTTCCTCCATCACCCTCCCTCCCTCCACACGCTGTGGTCGAATCCTCCGTCTCTCCACAACCTGCTGCTGCTGTTAGAGAGCAGACAGTCGATCTGCTGCCGTCTGTGCAGCTTTTTGTGTGGAGATATTCGGTGACTGAGATACAGGAGCAGCTTGCCCTCGAGTCTAGATTCAGTTGATGGTCTCTTGAGCTTTTCAAGCCCGTGACCCACTTCTAAAATTTCCATGACTTGTCAACAGAGAGTTAACGAGTTGTCTATGAGCGCAACATCTTTGTGTTTTGGTCTCAACAGTCAGCTACACTTGCCCCCTTAAGGAAGCGTGCATCTGCTCATCGATGAGAGGCTCGAGCTTGTGACAGCGCAAGATGTAAATATTAACAGGGTTCTCCTCGGCTGAGCTGCGACGCTAGCTAGCTCAGCATGCTCCCGTCTTTGCAGTGATGTGGTTTGCAGGTGTAGTTTGGTAGAAAGAAAATAGTTCCTACTTCCGAATATGTGTCATTTAGTTCCATTATGTCTGAAAGAAGGCAGACATGCTATGGCTGATGTCTCCAACACTCAGCAACACACACCAAAACAATCTAAACTATATTTAAGTGGAAAAATACATGTTTTTGATTTTGGTTTGAATCATCCCTGTGAATAGCCTGGAAATCCAGACCCAAATCTAGAAGGATTTAGGGTCTGGCCATGAGTAATGAAAATGTCCCAACTTGAGGGGCGGCACCAAGCATGCCTTTGTAAATATCACTGCACGCAATTGGATAACACTACGACCAATCAGAACAATACACAAGGTGACGTATCCAGAGCACTACCAGCGGAGCTAACTGGTAGATTAGACTCTTGCCGTATCCGGTTGGCAAAACAGCAAAAAAAATCCTTATTGCAAAGGAAAGATTTGAGCGCCATCTTCATTGTAGCGGCCAAAGCCGTTTCAAACAACTGGTGTTCATCCGTAGCCATCTTGCAGTGTTTACTGACTGATTCTGGACTTCGTCGTCGCAGCACTGTCGTCATCTGTTTAGCTCGCCTCTGGCCCGCCTATATCAGATACACTGATGTGATTGGTGCAGCTCGGCTCCAAGGACATGGGTAATGAGCATCATTACTGATTGCCAGAGTGACTCGCTGAGCAAATTCAAATTGTGCTCTCGCGAGAACTCTGGATTTCCAGGGTACCCTGTGAACGTCCAGTGTGTAGGATTAAGAAGGACATATTTACTGAATTGGAATGCAATATAGTAAGTATGTTTGGAAATAAGAATCATTGTGTTTTTGTTACCTTAGAATGAGCCGTTTATATCTACATATAGTGCAGGTATAGCCTGAGTGTCAGACTGAAGCTCCCAGAACCTTCAGACTGACATCACCTCCATTGAAGGCAATTTACAAGGGGGAGGGAAGTTGATTTTTCCCTAACCAATCAGTAGAGATCAACGACTCACCCAGAATCTGACGTCATTAGTATCCATGCCTCGGGGGTGCCGAAAACAAGTGAGCATTGCCTGTTTAAAATGTCTCCGCTGTCGTGCACGCCCAGCTGCATCGCCATCAAATCCAGTTCAGCAGCTTCCTTAATTTGGTCCTCCATTAACGCGAGTAGTGGCGAAATACCTCGATAGCACCGTTAATGTGGTCTGTAGGATCTGTATCGGTCACCATTGTTGCTATCCTCACCTGTTACCCACCGGCGCACAGCTTGACATCAGCGTGGCACTGATTGGGTAATTGCTAGACCCGCCCCCACCCGACGTTCATTGGTCCTTCCATCGTTTGGACGAGATAAATCGCAAATTCATTGCAGTATGCCAAACCAGAGATGCAAGCCTACTCAGTTGAGTGGGCAGGGTCTGTGGTGTGGAACCAGGCTAGTGCAGGTCTTCATTGACAAAGATTGCCATGTTGTTGCAGTGTTTCTACAGTAGCCCAGAATGGACAAACCAAACATTGGCTCTAGATATGACAGGGGTAGGCAACCTGTAGCTCCAGAGCCGCATGTGGCTCTTTAGCCCGCTCCGATGGCTCCGTTTGGCTTTGGTCTGACGAAGAGCATCACACTCGAAATGTCACGCAAAATGAAAAATTGCATACGGGAGCTCTTGTGGTGTGTGGATCGCTTTTTTCTTTTTTCATCCCTTTGGCTTTGACAAAAAATTAGACAGAAATGAATAACTGTTATTATTTTTTAACATTATAATTTTCATTTATTGTTGTCGGCCTTAAGTGATTCGTCTGCGGCCTGGCGCCTTTTCCTCTAAAAACATCACTAGCGACGGCTGCAGTTGTCTTGACTCATCCTAGCTCAGCTAGCAGGGACTGCAGATAAAATTTAGTCTGTAAGGCTAAATCTGGCACAATTACGTGACTTCAGTGATCATGTTCAATAATGTGCGCTGTCCCTTTCTAAATAAAATAAACACAAAACTTAAATTTCAATATTGTGTAAATGAATCTGTTTTGCTTTTGTCTGCAACACTGCAGCGCAAGTTAAAGTACCAAATACTCAAAAATTGCCCACTGCGCAGGAGCCAGCTTGTGCTAAAACATATTAATGAATCCTCAGTTAGATCTGTTAGTAATGGTGAGAGGCTAAATTCAACTTCAAAGGCCGTGTTACCTTTATTATGGGGCTCAAGTATGTTTTGCAGCTCCAGATAAGTAGAGGTTTCCGACCCCTGAGATAAGGACATTTGCGTTTTTGTGTCAGCCGCTGTAGTTAGCAGCTCCTCTGCGATTAGAGCATCGGAAATAACACTACAGGTTTTTAAGGTGAAGCTGCTATATGTATTGTTTTTATGGGTTTAAATCACTGAGTGTGTTTGTTTTAGCGAGGAGGAGATCTCTGTGGATAATTTGGCTCCCAGTAAAAACCTCCTGAATGTCTGAAGAAGAAAAAATGCGAGCACACGTTAGTGCTGGGCTGAAGGTCCTACTGTGACGGCACAGAGGAAGCGCTGATTTGTAACGTGAAACTGCTTCATTCAGTGTTTTTACTGGTTTTAATCTCAAAGTCCATTTGTTTTGGAGAGGAGGAGACCTCTGTGGATAATTCGGCGCCCTGTAAAAACCTCCTGACCAGTGAACATTGAAGTAATTCTAACTGGGAAGTTTCAGCTGGTTGCAATCTGCAGTCCTCATCACCAGACACCACAAAATCCTCGATGAATATAGTTAAACAAAATACTCCATTAAGACTGAAGCCTTGCCCTGTTCCCCAGCATCGGTAGAACCTGAACACAGCGGCACAACACATCAGCAGCAGCAGGCATGTGCAGTTAATGATATTCACACTGAGCAATGACAGCACAGTTAAAAATAGTGTTTTGGTGACATTTCTCAGGTTCATGCAGGAGATGAAGAGAGACGGTTCAAACCTTAAGACAACAACACATCTACACTGACAGTCATTCCCCCACAGGTATTAAACAAGAGTCTACAGGCTGTCACACAATATGATAAACAGAATCATGAAAGGAAAGCTGTGATGAATTCTGTATCCTCTCAAAAATGTACTTTAGCAGTTTTTACTAAACTGGTGTACTGTGCAGCTGTCCTTTAGTATCTGATATGAGATTACGACCAATCGGGACATCCTATTTTTCTAGTCTGAAAACTATAAGTTGTGTTTTTGTTAGTATTTGAAGCTGAGCTTGACTTCTCACATTTAATATCATATATTTATGTGAATTTTACCTTTAAATTTTCCTGCATTGATCATTTGTGGCACGAGATGGCGCAGCAGGAGATTCTTTCACATTAGCCCTTTATTTATATCTGTGTACTGTGTGTGTGTGTGTGTGTGTGTGTGTGTGTGTGTGTGTGTGTGTGTGTGTGTGTGTGAGAGAGAGAGAGAGAGAGTGTGTAAAACAGCATGTATGGAGCTACAGCACAGTGTAGGATTGCAGTCCATCCTGCAGTGCATTATGGGGAAAAATGAAACCAGAGATCCCTCTTGAGGCAACACTAATCCCTCTCATGTGCAGTTCAATATGTATCTGATTTTAAAATGACAATTATGGTTTATCATTTCATGTTCCTGCTGTTTTTGAGTAGCAGAGGAGTGTCATTTTGAGCATCGGCTGAAGTTTATGTTTTTTTACCTTTTTATTTTGAAAACACATCATGTAAATAAATTTGACTTATTGGGCGTATGTGTTAAAATGTACACATCACTGAATATTCAGCACGAAAGCGCAGAAGTGTCCACGCTCTCTCCTTCTTTCTCACACACTCACTAATTCAGTCGCATACCCATTTTCTTTTCTTTCATCTTTTTACTGCGGCTTCCGAACTGACGTGACTCTGCTGACAAGATCTGCTCAGGCGGATGAATTCACAGAGCGAGGGATGTGAAAAGGATGTGAGTGAGAAGAGGGAGAGAAAGGGCAGGGGTAGATGGGGGAGGTTAAGCAGATTTGGACGTGTCACTTTCCCTGATTCACTGCGTCTGTCTTTTAAGGTCTGTGATGTTTGGGGATGTCTGGGGAGGAAAAAAAAGCATGATTTCCAACAGAATTACCTTGTAGTTTTTTTAGCTGCATTTTATCCTCAGAGAAAGAGAATTTAAATGGCGCTGATTTGAATTTCCCCCACAGTAGGAGCTGACAGAGTGGACAATTATTGCTCTGGTTGCAGTTTCGCCCCTGCGCTCATTATTTACTGCTGTCGCTCGGTTCTGCTGACACGGCACGCTCCACCTGATGGCACCTCCCCTCTGCTTATACAGTGCATCTCTCCTTCTCCCCTCTCTGTCAACACATAATTATGATATTAACAGCATCTTTAAAACAAGCTTATTTTACACGCGTGCCTGTATTCCGAGTTTTTTCTTGTTTTTACAAGATATTTATTTTAGTAAAAGACACCTCCCTGTGTTCTGATCTGCTCTCATTTTAATTTACTGGGTCGCTGTTAAAGATGAACTAATCTCTCCTCACATTTTGCATAGTGATGTATAAATGACTGAGTGTATCTTTCCATTTTTTCAAAAGACAATAACCCATGTGCCAAACCAGCTGCTACAAAGCTGTAAAGTGGAACATCTGTGCAGGAAGTGTCGACTTACATTGTCAGTAGCTCACCGGCAAATTAAATGAGTGCTGTGGAAATACACATTCTCATGAATTCATTAAGACAACAGATAAAGGAAGAGATGGAGGACGTATTGAGCCTGCATTAACAGCATTAATAGAAAATAATAACAGTAACAAATGAGGTTAAAAGGAGACGTCATATCATACAGATAATAATAATATAATTGCCTCGACCCTCGATGAGCCGCACAGGGATTAAATGTCACACATAATCCTGAGATACCTTTCTGTCTTTCTTCTGTCTCTCAAGACAAACAAATATTTCTAACTCTTTCTCAGATACACAACACTTCGCATGTGTTCTGTGCATCTTTTTCCTCATGTCACGTGCAGGGGGAGGTGTTGAAGCTCCTCTGGTGTGTGTGTGTGTGTGTGTGTGTGTGTGTGTGTGTGTGTGTGTGTGTGTGTGTGTGTGTGTTTGAGCTCCATAGGTTCTGGCCGGTTGCCGAGGTCGTGCTGTATGGCCATATGGCTGTGTGTTGGCAGCCCAGTGTGCAGAAGAACAAGGACTTAGTGTGTTTGACCTCTCTTAAGGAATGTTTGAAGCATGGGTTTTTGTTTGCTGTGGCACAACTTTGACTTTTGCCTGTGCACCTGTGTTGAGTTGTAGTGGATTTTGCAAATATGAATGCATGGCTGATTCAATTGCTTTTGCTGCCATTGGAGCTGCATTTGTTGCTCTCTGGCCACTAGGGGGCAGAGGAACATAATGACAAGGCAGTCAGCTGATACACTGACATGTCATTAAGTTGTTGTAGCTGACACAGTAGTAAACAAGTGATTGTTTACATGTGCAGCACACACAGAGCTATATAGCAACACATTTTCTTGTCTGCCTGATGAATGTAAGTCCAATATCATCTCCTTTTTTAGCTCTATTTTGGTCTTCTCCACCTCCTGGAAAAAATATCCTGCCCCTTTGGCTGCTTAATGATCCTCTTTTTTTGCACCAGCAAGTCAATAACAATGTCTGCCTTCCATTTAGAGCTGGGCAGGTAGCGTTCAATGTGTTTGTCAGAGCTTGTTTGCTGAAAACAGAAGCCTGCTGCTGCTGGAAGTGAGGATGATAAGAGCAGGCCAGAAAACAGAAACAATTTCCCACAGGCATGGGCAAATTATCAAACAATGGGCTCTTGGGCACAGATATGCAAAAGGCTCCCCCTCCTCTCTTACATAGGAGCAAGACACACACACTTTAGTTGTTAAGCCTCTTTTTGTGTCAATGTTGTGCATCTTTGTGGTCATTTTGAGTCTCTTTGCAGTTCCTTTGCATCTCTTTGTGGTCTCTTTGAGTCTCTTCCTGGTTAGTACATGTTAATTTGAGTGACATTTTTTAGGTGAGGGTCATGGGGCCCCTCTTACACTTTGAGCCCCAGGGCCTGTGCCCAGCAGGCTCGCTCAGTAATGCTTCCATGCCTATCGGACATTCAAATGCTCCATTAGGCTGAACTGCAGAGTTGGGTCGCGGGTCCACTCTCAATGGACTGTAGGTGACTCGCAAACTTGTCAAGTAAAAAACACACTTTATTCTGAAGTACAGTAAGTTTCCAGCACAGAGCTTTCATTTTAAAGTGTCCTGTTGTAGAGTGAGTGACTAATGGACAGATACTTGACAGAGACAGCAAGCCAACTCAACAACATGGTTAAATGCAAGTATGACACAGAATGTATTTAACTTTGTGGACCTTGAACGAATGAAGAAGAAGAAATCTGGACCCTGTGGCTGGACCAGGACCACTGGATTTGTGCATGCTCATTAAATTCCAGTGTTAATGTTTGGGGCTCTACCCTACTCAGAATTATATAAGTTAAATCAGATTTGGCTGTTCAGTACAGATATTTAACTATTCATCCATTTTTTCCATATAGAGTTTGAGGGTTTGAACAGGGTTCAGCAGGATCTTCTGTGCAGGGTTTCCCCACGCAGGGTGTAAAATTAGCTTTTACCCCATCTGCCATTGGCTAGTGACCTTATTAGTATGAAAATCCAACTTTAGGAAAATCCAACCCTGTCCTCTGTGTTTCTTTGGCGTGCTTGCGGCAAAGGCTACAGCTCATCATGTTGGTGTGGGGGTTGTAGGTCAGCCATGACTGTGGTCTAGTTTCCATTTTTCAATAAAACGCTGTGCGACATTTTTACTCCGTTTAACCGTCTGTTCTTCTTGTCCAAGTCCAACATGTTCATCTTCGTTTTTTCTTCTTTTCTGGCGGTGGCTTCACGGCAGGAATGTATCGCCACATCTTGCTCAGAAGTTACCATAGAATCCCCGGGAAACATGTTCCGGTAGCTGATGTCATGTCTTCCTGGTACACGTACAATAAGCCGCAAGGGTTAAAATAGTCTGACACAGCTGGCAGAAATGGTCAAAGCACATAAAAACCCCACATGCAATTCAAAAATTTCTATCGGCCACTGGAGGGTGTGTGTTTTTGTTTTACCCGCCATTGGCAGCCCACAGTGATTAATATGTCTGCTGCTCGGTTATCCATTGCTCCACATTTGCAGCACAGAGCATAGTCTTGGTACAGACGGAGCAGCAGAACAACAAATGAAACTTGAGTGTTCATTACGCCGAGTCGAAAACTTTGCCTCTGCAGCAGCTGCTCCTCTCATCCATCTGATCTGATCAGCTCTGATTGGATCGACTGGGTTATCCACCCTGTGACTCAAAACTCCACAGACAGCTGCTGAGGAACAAAAATGAGATGAAATCATGAGGAGCTCAGCCTGAGCTGCATTCACGGACTTCCAGAAACCTCCAGATTTTGAGAGGGGACACAGACTGATACACAAGTACATTCAGGGGGCAGCCCTTGTTATGTTATTAGTGTAATCTCTCTCTCAGCTGCATCAGCAGAGGCAAACTGAAGTAAACCTCCTCGCTTGACATATTTACTGAAGCCTTTGGAGGCTAAAATTAGCACCATGCTCCCACAGTATTTACAGTGTTACTACCCACATACAGTGCATGCTTTGGCCTATAAGATGCTAGCAGGAGGTTTTAAGGTCAGCAGGGTTGGAAGGGTTAATGGACTGTACTGTTCACAGTGCATAGCTGTGTGTAGATCTCCATAAAGACACATTGATTTTTAGAGGAAGCTCAAGCACCTGCCCAAACAAAGACCAGCACGAGCTAAAGGATAGCATCAGTTTGTTACAATTTTTGCCTTATTTTTATACGTTTGGCATCATTTCTTTTGGCAATAATAACATTATTGCAACCTGATGCCTCGAGGCAAGAGACACAATGTCCTGTTTGAATTATAACGGTAAAATTATTATCAAAAGTGTATGTTAACATGTAAACATCCATCACAGTTTACACACCAGCCTTTTGATTCAACTTGTCACTGCAGTTATCAAAGGTGTGAGCTTTTAATTTCCCTTTTATAATGAGGGATGATCACATTTCGGGTGGATTTATTTCAGTTTGACTTCAAAATAAGTAGTTTAGATAACCTGGATTAACTGTTGGCTCCTTAACAACCTGTCAGGTCATCCGACTGCTGGTGCTGTTTGCCCTGTGAGGCATCGCTTTATCAGTGTGTTGCCAGATCTTTGGGAAAGTGCAATACTTTCCTAACTGATGGGGCCAAAACTGCAAAAATAGGACTCAAGTTGTGATTCATTTTTCTTTAAGAGGATGAATGGAGAGGAAGAGAGAGAAGGGAAAATGTGGAGTCTTGTGATCAACGGGGCCTCATGAATAATTGAGCGCGGCAGCGTTGTGCAGAGAGAGAGAGAGAGAGCGAGCGAGAGAGAGAGAGGAGCGTCCTCCCGTGCTGGTGCTTCTCCTGTTTGGGCTCACCGTGGCGTTGGATGTCCTGCTAACACCAGCACTTTCCTGCAGTGGCGTAGTAAATCGGATGCACACAGGACAGAGTAAACACCAGAGAGAGGAAGAGAGGGAGAGGAGTAGATTATATAACACTGCTCCTCTGTGGCAGATTCAGCTCCTCAGCTTTAAATAATTCCCCCCTCTATCTCTGTCTCTCCTCCGGCTGAGCGGCAGCGGCAGGGCTCTGAGTCGGACGCCTCTCCCATCGACCCGGAGGAGCTGCACCCCTCCTCCCTCTCTTCCTACTCGCTCCTCCCTCTCTCTTCCGCCCTCCCACCTTTCTTCACTTTAACCCCCTTGCTCCTTTCTCCTCCTCCTCCTCTCCTCTCAGCTGTGGATGCCCTCCTCACTTACAGTATGGACTCGGGAGGGGAAGGAGAAGAGGGGTGGATGGAGGACCAGTGGGAGAAATGGTAGGGCATCTCTCTCTCCTTCTTCTCTGCGTGTTTTATTTTTACCGGCATGCAGCAACATGGCTGTGTGTGTGACCTTGTGAGTGTGGGAGCTGCTAACATGCCTCTTTCTCGCTATATGTCGTCCTCTTGCATCTTAAAGCTCAGGACAGGCATGCCCTTGAAGGAGAGCGGATGCATGTGGCGGTGTGTATGTTTGTGTCTTCAGAGGAGAGGTAGAGCGTGCAGCAGAGGTTGATGCTTTAGTTTGACCAAAAATAGGAGCAGAGAAGCCACAGAGGAGAACACACATCACACTTTATGTTATGGTGTGACAGCTGTGTCGATGCAGGAGATGCACTGTTGGGACAATTTTGTGTTTTCAGAGTTTGTTTTCATACAGCAGATGATGGAGGGTCGGGAGGGGTGGGGGTGAGGTCCTGATCCTTGTCCCGGTCCTGTCCTTGCAGGAGGGCAAAGCTGATGAATGAATGACTGCGTGCAGCCTTGTAATCTCTCAGTGGGAGCATAAACGTGTGCATCATTGGGAAGAGATGGGGAAAAAGACAGGCGATGGTATACATGCGTCTGCTGTGACGACTAAATGCAGGGCTTAATGTGTTTGCTGTGTGAGGTGATTGAATCATAACAGCTCAACACAGATGCTACTCCTGTGAGACTGGAACACAGCAAGAGATGTGCAGGTGCAAATTATCCGTAGTTGTGTGACTGTCCTGCTCCCACTGAAACAAATATTGCTGTGAATAAAACAAATATGTGAGCAGAGATCAGATTCAGTTTTGCACATTTTTATTTTTAAGTATTTTTTTTAAATGAAGGGGGATTTTGCTCCATAATCAGCAGCTCATTTGCATTTTTCTGTTCACTTTCTTATACTGGAAGCCTTTCCTGATCCGTCCTCACCACAGCGTGACCTTTTTCCACTGCACACTGCAAAAACAGTTGTTTTTTTGCAGCAGGAAATGTGAAAACTTGTGGGTCTGTAGAGGCGTACAGCTCTGATTAAAATCCGGATTAGCTTCGTCTTTTAAATAAAAAAAAATCTTAAAAAAAATTTTTAGGTGGCAATCTGTTCAAAAAAAAAAAAACGTGGCCTTTATCTATATTTGACCTTGCGTGAACAAACACTGCAAGCAAACAGTAGGTAACTACAGTGCTGTTGGGTCATGGCTGGACTCAGATAAAGACTAATGAGCTGGCCGGGCCCATCATGGCCCGAGCGAGAGGTCATGCTGTCCTTCATTAACACAAGCAGAGAAGAGGCAGGCTGAGGAGGCAGACACAAGCCAGCAGGCTGCCCTGTCACCCCCCACTGTCAGAATAACGCAGGAGTTTATCCCAAATCCTCGGCCAAACAAACTGAAACATCCATCCTGCAGTGCTGTTGCCCTCTGATGTCTTTTAACAACATAAACTGTGGACAAAGTGTCCATGATGTGACATTTCTGAAGGGACGTTTTCAAACCTGCACTCACAGGGCCCACTAATAGTCATATTTACTTCTATTATTGATACTGTTCCAGTGAGAGAGAGATCACACATGCTGAGACTGGGATCCAAATCACTGAATAGCACATGAAGTATTAAAATCTTCCCTGGAGAGGTGAACTCCAGCCTTAAGACACATCAGAAGTTAAATTAACTGTTGACTGTCTGATTGACTGGTGATTTTCTGTTGCTGGTGCTGAGTGTTTACTGCAGAACTACATCTGTAGTGGCTTTAGCATTAAGCTGTAATCTTAACATGTGACATGAGGACTTTTAAGGCCAAGACACACCACACCAACATCAAAGAACTAGTGGCATGTGTCGCCTCTCCTTTATGTCTTGGCCAAAATTTTGCACTTGAACACACTGCAAAAAGTACATCCAGTGACCAGCTAGCCACATATGTTCTGCGCCAGCGTGAGAGGAATGTTACTCTCCATACTAGCAGGTGGCGGTAGTCTGTATTTGTAATTAAAAAACAAGAAACCAGAAGGCTGACGGGACGGGTTTAAGACGCTAGTTAGCCAGTTAGCACATTAAAAGATGTCAAAAGAACAAATTATATTTACCATGCTCTCATAAATAGTAGCCTAACGCAAACAACCACAGAGCTCAATGGCTAAAAGAAAATCTTACCTAATATAACAACTTTGTTTTGATCTCATACCCTCTTGATTTTAGTTGTTTGCTTTCCTCACTTCAGTTTCTCTTCTCGTGCACTGACCCCAACTGCCAATCAGAGTAATTGCACCCACCGACAGGCTCTGCCGGGTCCGCAGCTGCATCGGCTGAAAAAAAGCCGACAAGAGCTGACAAGTGCCAGTGGTGTGGACTGCAAAAATAGAGACACACTCACCGACAGCTCGACATTAACCAATGGCCCAACCATCAGCTTGGTGTGTCAGGACCCTTGTACACGTGCTGCTACTTCATAAGTCACATTGGGTGTAATTTGTCCGCCAAACTATTGTGCAACTACAAGCTGTGGTACCGGTTCATGTCATCATTTTTATTGTGTGTGCTCTTACATATGTACAAATATAATATGAGACAATTTTGGGGCCAATCCCAATTCTCTTCCCTTAACCTTACCCCTTGGTTTCAAGTGCACTCGCCAGATAGATTCCCCTCAACGATGAAGTGGTAGTGTTGAGGGGTAGGGAATTTTATCTACGAACTGAGACGCCACTTCATGCAAATTAGCGTAACAGAAGTGTTCACCTATGTCACACATATCGGCGACTAGGCTTCCTGCACAGAGAACTCTGTAGATGTTCACGTCAGCTACATTGTGAATTAGCGATTTTCAAGCATTCATATTCTAACTCAACGCTGCAGAAACATAACACATTCTGACATATTTTGGAATTTTTGCATGCTTATTTGCGATTGACTTTCTCATGGAGGCTGCCATCTTTCTGGAAAACTCGCCTGGCTGGATAGTTTTGCAATGCATCCTGGGAAATTCAGTTGCAATCGCATCACACGGTCCTTTGAATAAAGTGGGGATTTTAAGGGCTGAAAAGCACTTCCCTAAAGTTTGGGACACCCTAGCCCTTCGCGGGAACGTGCAAAAACAAGGGCTAGGGCCAATTTTGAGTGGAAGTGTGAGTATTGGGACGGACCCCTGGATAAGATCGAGTAATCAGGGTTATGACATATAGGATGTAAACCTCAGGTGTCAAAGTTTTGAGCTTCGTGCACCCAAACATCCACTTCAACTTTCTTTTAATGACATTTGTTCTATACATGAGCGCCACACCTCCTGAACTGGAGAAAAAAAGTTGCGACCGTACATAATCTGGACAGCAGCTGAGTTTCTAAGAATTTTGGTGGTGGAGCAATTAAACAATAAAAACATGTATTCTGTAGAGAACAGGACTGGTGCAATTGTAATCGTGCCATCTTTTCAACAAGCCTTAGCACTTGAAACCATAACCTGCAAAACAACATCAGGATGCTGATGTTTTAACTAGTTAGCAGTTCCCCGGGGGTGCCTGGATGCTCTCAGGGCCCTGTGAGGTAACCGTGTCACTGTCAGTGATGATATCCGTGTCAGCCTGTTGTTACTACGGTCCGAATGATTTGCTGTGTCTCACTTTCAGTGATGATGACATAGTAGAAGTTTCACGGGAATCTCTGACCTGGACACCCCCAGCCAGTCTGCTGAGTCAGGCTGCATTGATCACTGAAGGTGCTGCGAGTGTGTGAGTGAGATGACGGGTGTACGTCGGACAGGAATACAATCCCAGAGGAAACTGACGAGGATATTTAGGGATCTGGGTTATTGATGTTTAGTGTTCATTCAGGAAGTTATGTGAGATATTTTTATCTAAGAAGAATAAGGGTTTTGCTTATGTATGTGTGCTGATTGTTTGCATAACTATATTCAAAAGTCGTTTTGGCCTAGAGGGCAGGTGTAACTGCACTGGCTAGTGTTGGATGTCATTCCCCTTTTTCCTTTCCCACGTTTCATGTCTATAAATACCAGAAACACCTTTCTGTATATCACAATGCAGTTCAGTAGCACCACAAACTACTTCCTCCAGAGTGATCAGAAAGTTAATCAACACCTCTCTAAAACAAAAACTGAACCTAACCTTTATGAAGATAGGGTTTATTGCAGGGCTGTTACATTTGACCACATTAGTTTCAGCTAGGTGTACCTAATATACTGGCAATTAAGTGTATTTATATAGGATATACTGGAGGAATTCAACATAGAATGGGACTAATCAGAAATGTTCCAAACCTGGGTTCAGTCCACAGGACAGTGTTTCCAGATTATTGACATGGTTGTGGGTGGGAGACAGGTGAGGGATCCTGTCCTTGTAGCTGCACTGAGGGCTCTGAAGCCTTGAGTTCAGCATTTTGGCCATTGCCGTCTTGGTTTTGTGGAGCCAGAAGTAATGGTATTTGGATGAGAAGCTGGCTCTTTAGATAAGCGAGGGGTGGATCTGACTCTTTAACTGTGGTGACACTGGGTAGGTAGCCCGTCACTCAAGAGGCCCCACCCTTAAAAATGCATAACTTTAAGCCTAATAAAATGTAAATGGGTCAGTTAGATGAAAAGTAGATGTAGAGACCATCACCTTTTTTTGTACCAGGCTGTAAACATTTTTATTTCTGATGTGAGGCTGGACATTTTAACATGGAGGTCTATGGGGATTGACTTGCTCCTGAAGCCAGCCAAGTGGCCATTAGAGGAAGTGCAGTTTTCGGCACCTCAGCATTGGCTTTATTCAAAGACAGCGAGTAAACCAAGACAGTCCACTGCGAGTCAGTTTCCTGTATCAGTGTCACGTGGGGTTCGCGAGCACCACGCCCCTTTAGGAGACTAACAGCAGGTCTGTGTCCATTGACTTCAGTGGGAGAAATGAACGTGATTACAGATTATGGCCGATTCTTTCGCCCTATAGTCACGGAAGCAAATATTGGACCCATTTATCACAAGCCACATATCTTCAGAACATTCCGACACCAAAATGGCAAATCAGGAGAAAATTTACTTTGTTCAAGACCTGTCTCTGTCTCAACAACACACTCTCGCGAGATCTGGCAACAGATATCTCCTCTCAGGTGCTGAAATCAGTGCAGTTTCACCAAAGATACTGGATTAAAAAAAAATATTTTTTTCCAGCAGATATCTTAGTTACAACATGATTGAGCTAGCAAAGCAGTTTTGTGTTGCTATGTGTGGTATTTATTCAGTTTTGGGAAGTCGCGATGTCTAGAAAGCATCAGTGGCTGCAGCTGACAGGGACAGCTAACACTAGCAGCAAAGCTAACATCAGGATGTCATCTGTTAAAAGCCTCCTGTTGTCGGATACGACATGAAACTACTTCAGTTAGCTCAATCATGTTGTAACTAAGACATCCGCTGGAAAAAATATTTTTTTTCACGGACCGTTTATTTATTTAGCTTACAGCCAGTAAGGGTACACACATGTTGACAGAAGCGAGGTTGGGGATACTCGTCTTTGATTGGCTGTTCTCCATCGTCTTTGATTGGGATATGGGGGACAACGCCTACTTAGGAGACCAGAAATGTATACCATTTCATACAGTGGGTGTAGAGGAGGGTGGGACCTGCAGGATGAAAAATACCTTTTGTTTACAATATTGCATGTTTGAGATTCTTACAAATGAGCATGTCCATTGTGACTGTGGGGTTTAGAAAAATATTTATCATGGCTTTCTTCTCCTTTTTGTCCTTTTCTTTTTGAAATACTTTTTATTAGATTTAAACAAGGAAAGCACAACAAAACTCAGATAATAATTAATAAAATTAAACCATAATAATAACAAAAATAATAACCTTCATTAATATAGGCCTATATTTTATCTACAAGTGCACGTCACACACTGAGCGAGCCGCCTGTTAATGACGCTGTGGGCTAATGGGCATGTAGCTACTTCCATGTTTCAGATGATACGTCATGTTTGTAGTCGACCAATGAAGATGAGTTTACATATCACCTTGGGTTCGTCCTTCACCTTCTCAAAATGATCCCACACTTTGGATTTCCTGCCCGACATGTTATTAACTAGCTTGTGGAATAACCACAGGTACCAGCCCTGGAGATTAACCTGACTCCTGTCTGACTGCTGAGCGTGGACACTTCCTGTGTCTGTCCTTTCAGAGTAAATTCCCACATGGTCCAGTCATGTAGGTTCAGATTTATTTTGACAAGGTGCAGCTCCTCATAGAGTTTGACATTTGTTTGTTTTTTCTGCGATTAAGGGACCAATGAAATTTGCCGCTTAATGACCTTTCTGGTTGACTAACCTTTGGTTGACTGTTTGGGGGCAGCCCTACTTTGGGGTTATGAGAGAGGTCTTCCACTCAGAAAAGGGCTTACCCCTTAGAAATACCTTCTTCATGTCTACCTGGAAAAAAAAGTGATCAAACCTTCAAAATCAGCTCATCTTTTCCTTTTAAAACTGCCTGTAATCTTTCATGAGCGTGGATGTTAAAAGTCTCTCTGTAGCAGAGCGTAACACTTAGCTGGAGGTCTTTGATCTAATTGTGCAGGATGCATTTTTAAAAGGAGGCATAAAAAGGAGCTTCGCAAGGAGTTTGTAGTGTGATGCAGGAAGACACAAATCCCCAGAGGGAGGCCCAAGAGGAACAAATTCAGTCCTTTTTAAAATTTCTTTTCTTTGTAATTAAAAATCTAAGAAATATTATAAATGCCAAATTTTGCTAAGTGTGTGTTAACAAAGTCATTGAATGAATCACATACAGGAGTATTGCTTGTGTATGTTGTTATCACTGAATGTTCTGTAATGGTGATGTTAGGAATGAAATTTGTCCTCCGTTGTGTGAATGGAAAAAAAAAATCATTAGAAAAATAATCACCAAAATTTGTGACTGTGACGTGACAGCCTGTTTGATGCGAGCGTGCTCGACATTGTATCCTGTGATGTCTGAGCCTTGATGTGTGACAACGTCATTTGCTCTGTATTATACACTCCATTGGTTCTCTCTGGTGTCTGCAGCCCTTCTTACCCACAATTCACTGCAGCAAAGGGGTCACCCTGTCCCGTCCAGGTGGTTTATCTCCCGGCGCTTAGTTTTCTCCGCCTTCCCTCCCTCCATTTATTTTTGTCCCCATGACTCCCTCCATCCTCTCACTGTCCGCTGCGTCTATGTGCACTTTCCTCTGGGTTTGATCTACAGTCACGACTTCATCCTCTCACCTCTTGTACACCACTCTTTAGACTCCTCCCCCTTTTGTCCTTGTCCAAATTATAGGTCAGAACCTGCAGTTCAATAAATAACATACTTGTGTCTGATTGGCTCTGATTGGCATGAAGTCTTTGCTCCTTTACTCTCCTTTCTCTCCTCATCCACCTTTCTCCTCCTTCCTGTAAGTGATGCAGATAACAGGGGGACGCTCAGGAGCATATTGATTTTGTTCCTCTCCCAAGCATCAGTCTGTGTTGTAATAAATCACATTTGTAGTGAACTGATAAGCTTACAGTTTTGTTGTTCTAAAGCAGAGCAGTGTCCCCAGACCAAAGCCTGTCAATGCAATTCAGCTGGGACAAAAAACAGCTGAGATGGCGCCATAAGCTGCATGTTGTTCCTGAGTGCTCATCATGTCTGGCTGGTAAGGACAGGACGGCTGGACACATATTGGCAGAACTGATATATGTGAATGATAACTGTGCTGTCATTCAGTGTGCATCTCATTGAGTATTATAGGAAACTGTCCTCATAGTACTTCTGATGATATTTGCAAGACTTGACCTCATGTGAACAAAAACAACCAATTAAGGCCAGGGAGTCTCTAACACAGCTGTCAATCACTGCCGAAAATCTGTGGTCAGACTGTTAAACTAAGCAGCGCTGATCAAATATGAATCAAGATTCTCACTTCTAATCTTCATTGGTAGCATTTCTTTTCTTTTTTAGTTACAGCACCACAATCAAATGGACCCGACTGTTTTCTAGAGATACATTCTTTTATACAAGGTAACCTTGACGATGTTAACATCTGTTTAAACAATTAAACGTCCGCCCCCTCGCTAGTCGGCACCAGAATCTTTAGTCGGTTACAAGGCCACTTAACTGTCATGCAGTTTCCTGCCACTAGTGGGTGCTACAGAGCCGTCAGACAGCACTCCCCCTCCACGCGGTAATGCTCCAGTAGACTGGAGTTTTAAAGCAGCACAGTGGGAAATTGGAGAGATGTCCTCTCGCAAAACCAGCGTGGTTAAAAAATGGAAGTCTAGAAAATGAATTCAGCTGCAGTTAATCTTTTTTTGAGATGTTATATTATTTGTTAACTTTAGGAGTTGTTGTCAGATAATGTGCAGGTTTACATTCATACTGCACGGAGCAACATGCCTCATTTCAGCTGAAATTTTATCATAGGTGTGTCATTAGGTGTTTTATTAACTTTGAAGTAAATTCATTTCTGTCAGATAATCTGCAAGGTTCAATGTGCCCCACATTTTGGAGGCTATTTATTTATTTTAGATGCTAATTTTAGGGCTGACCTTCGAATCCATTTATGGACATTCGAAGCTTCGGAGCTCAGAACAAATTTAATTCGAAGCATTCGACAATGCCGGGGGGGGGGTTAAAAAAAAAATGCAGAAAAAACACTAATGGTCGGTGATAAGTAGTGTTTAACTTTTGATTGAACACTAAATTAAAACCCTCGGCGCATACTGCAGCACGGTCAAACAGATGCGCAACTCAGAAGTGTCTCTGACACCAGACTCAGAGCGGACCGGTGGAACTGGAAAATGCATATTTTACATCAAAAAAATCTATTTTATCATTATTTTGAGTCACATTGTTGAAAGAATTTAGTCGTCTGTGTTCAAGCAGGATAATAGCAGGTCTCCATTGTGCGTCAGGCTTTCTGTTTCCTTGTCGGAGATTTTTTCTTTTATAATTACTACTTACATTTTTCAAGTGATTTCCCAAATTTGTTGCTGAGTTGTGATATGCCAATTGCTTTTGGCAAATCTGGCACTCTGCTTTCTGGGGGTTGTCGGGGCATATTTTAAAGTGCAACCACACATCTGATGACCTCTTGGACATGTCTGCCAGCTCTGAGTGCGCTCATTGTCAGTATCGGACTGGTGGGGGTTAGTGTTGCGTTTAAGGCCTCCCTAAAAAAAAAAAACGAAAAAAAAAGCGCAGAAGCTTCGAATTTTTTTTTTCCACAATCGAATCCCGTGCCATCGAGCGAAGCTTCGAAGGTTCAAATTTTTTGGATCAGCCCTAGTTATTTTAGTGGTTAACTTTTGACTGAGTTGCCGTCATGTTCACATTCATACCGCACAGCGCAAAGTGTCTTGTACTTAAGCAGCATTTAAAATCCAACATGGTTGTTGAAGATTGTTGAAGGCTTCAAAGGGCTCTTAATGCACACAATTGTTTTTGGGACAGTGTTCAAATACTTAACAGTAAGTTGTGCTATATTTTGACTGTTTTCTGAGTGTTTTCTCTTTTTAAGATTAGTCGACTAGTCTTAATTAAAATTTGTATTTAGTTGACAGGGAAATTAGTCGCCAGGAACATCCCTACAATAAGCCTGTAAATGTCTACCTTAGTGTGAGCAGTTTATATTTGTAAGGGTAGTCTTGCGGAGTTTTATTTGTATGGAGCGTCTTTCATGACGAACACAACATGGCATTACACGAATTGTCAGTAAGTCGGCATCGATGCACGCTTGCCACTTGGCAAAATCAGGACATGCCTATTCCTTTAAAAAGTATTTTGGTCACTAGAGTTATGTGGCAAAGAGAATTATCAGTAGGCTGTATCTGGCTTTGGTAACACTTATAATACTTGTGAGTAGGATGAATTCATTGTTGGTTTTTGATCTTTTTTTATGGGATTTGTTGACAGTAAGAAAGGTACAAAACTTTGGTGGCCTTATCCTTTCTTTAAACTCTACAAAGTCATTTGTTTCGAGCAGCAGGAGCAAAAACAATCTGATTTTTCCACCTTGCAAGTCAGTCGCTACACAACGTTGCATTTTACTGTTGGTGCTATCATGGAAAATCAACCTCGGATGATAAATGAAAAACAAACCTAAAAAGTGACTGATGCTGCAGCTCTGCAAGTCGGAGGATTTTTCACTGGAGGTGATTCCACTGGTGATTTCTTAATGTCAGCTTCTTCCTCTCTTCATTTTTCTCTATCAGGCGTACATGTATTCCCCTCTGAGATCCTTTACTCCCTACCAGTGGAGTGCTCCTGTTTCTTTCTCTCACTCCCTCTCCCTTTCCATCCTTCAGCCCTTCTCTCCTTCCTCCTTCAGGGCCTCATTATGGAGGTAAACAGATGCTCCTATACCCAGGCTATTTAACTCCCATACCCATATTCCAACACGTGATGGCTAAAGACGGCCGCAGCTGTGCGTAATTTTGCAAGAGGAGACAGCTGCAGTGTCAGTGTGGCCAGAAATGACATTAGCATCATGCAGCACCAGAGGGATCATAGCTCTCCAAGTTCACCAGGTTCCTCTGACAGCTTGCTTTCATGCTCCTTGTGATCACTGTCATCTTCTCTTTCCTCCCTCTAATAACATTTCCCTGCTCTCTGACTGTGTCTGTTTCGCCCAGGAGGCTGCAGGGTAAAGAGATAACAGGCGGACATAATTACAGACGGGGAAAACTGAAGCATTGTTTACTGGAAGCTAATTGAATCCTGCCACAGACAGCAGGACGGTACATTTCCCTGCCTCACACTGGAGTGTTGTCCAGGGCTGCTGCTAGAGTAATCAATCATGTCCTTCCCTGCAAAATTTAAGTGTTTTCTTCCTGATCCTGTAGTTTGAAATGTTCAGACATTTGGATACAAGTCCAGTAAATAAAGAAGCTGTTTGCCTCCTTGAGCTCGACAGCCACAGTTGCCACAGTGTGTTGATGTGGCGGCAGAAATCAGAGGCTCACACTTTGTAATGAGATAATAATTGAGCTTTGACAGATGTTTGCTCACTGCTGAGTACCTTGAAGTTGTATGATTATCTGTTTTGTTGACTTGAAAGTTGTTCCAGTAGGGTCGGTCAGTTGGTCAGATACATCAGCAACAGGTCTGATCAGCCTTACACTAACTGTGGATATTCCTGCTCCCCAGATGATGAATCCTGATGTTTCCCTGGGCCACTGTCCACCACCACTACCACGCCGACTTTTCCTTTTTTCCACAAATAAATAGCCACATCATGCCCTGAAGTTTACTGAGCACGTTTATATTCCCCGGAGGATGACCCTTTGTGATTTTGGATGCTATGAACTTTCTACAAGAGCAGTGTTTTGCAAATAAGGGTACGGGTAGCCCTGTGCAGCACCACAGGGGGTACATGACATTTTTTAAAATGTTAATTAAAACAATATCAGTTCCTGAAATGATTATACTATAATACGTTCAGTTCAATTTCATTCAGTTAAATAGAACTTTATTCATCCCAAAGGAAATTCTTGTGCCAGAGAATGCCTCAGGTTACAGTAACATTACAGTAACCACATTTTAATGTTCAACCAGTAACAACCAGTGCGTTCCCCGGGTCAGGGTCAATCGCTGGGCCCAGTTTTAGAAACAATAGTGTTAAATATCTGGCAAAATATACAAATACAGAAGGTAGAAATGTTTTCAAGGAGCAAAAACAAAAACCAGTGTCTAATAGATCAACACTAGGAGTACGATAAGTACAAGAGTTACTAAAAATGAACTAAAATAGTGTAATAAACAGACTGCATCTGATATTCAATGTTATACTAGTCCATACCCATTGGTAGCTTTGTCACCTTCTACCTATGCCAATCCTCAATGTTTGTGTGCAGTTTCACATAGATTGACCATGTCAGTGAGTAGAAAAACGTGGGACAGACACACCCACACACAGACAGAGTTTTTGTTATTACATAGTAAGGTTGAATGTAAAATAACAATGAAAAGTAGTATTGCACATGATTGACAAAATGGTATTGCACTACACTGACCAGTGATCATGATATTGAAAAGTAATGGTGCACATGATGTTACGAAAATATTGCACAAGATATGAAAAATGTAAATATAAGTTTGATTGATCACATTTAATATTCAGTATTCCCATTTTCAATGTAATGGTTAGCTGCCAATCAACTGCTGCAACAAATGCAATCACATTCACGTTTGTTCAGTGGGACCAAGAAGCCAGTTTCCATATTATTTTGCACTGGTTACAGGATACTTGGCTGGGAAATATTTCAAGGAGGGTACATTATTGAAAATCATTTGAGAACCATTGTTGTAGACAAAATTCCTCCCTCAAGACACTGTGTTACAGAATATGCTGAACACAGTCATGCTTTTGATTAGTGTTGTCAGAAATATCAATTTAGTGATCCCCATCAATTTTCAATATTTGAAACGGTGTCAAGACTCTTGTATCGATACATCGGTACCAGCTGCGCTTTCTCTCTTTTTAACCCACTGTTCTCTGCCACTAAGAAAGGAAATGTTGTCGTTGTCATGTTACAGCCATTTTATATTTAGGTTTTAATAGAAATGTCTAAATTATCTTTTCCCCGTGGTTTCCGAAATGATATTGAATATTATATTTTCAAGTTATTGCATTTAAGTTAGAAATTGCAGTATCGTGACAACATGACTGTGATGATGTTTTTGGTGATGCAGCAAAATCAGGAGTATGTTTATTGATTTATTCCATTTGTTGAATTCTGACTGAACACTGTGGCCTCTGCAGGATATTTACACTGCTTGCTGCGTCTTAGTCTTTTTTGTTGCCCGTTCTTAATCATAACAACATACATGTGCATATTGAACTCTAATTTTAAACTGTATCCCTGAAAACGTAACTCAGCAGCATTTTGTTGATGTTATTGAGTTTGTTTATGGTGCGATTATGACCAGTGCTTGGGACCGTTGTCCGTGTTCTTGATGTGTCATCGAGCTTATAGTTTGTCCTGGAGGTACCACCCTGTCAGACAGATAATTCGGTCATGAAGAGATTTTGAGATGTGCTGAGGCTTCGGATGAGTGCTGAAGGATTAACATTGATTTTTTTCCCTTCCTCATCTCTCCCCCTTCTCCCCCTTAATCCTCTCCTTCGACCAGGTTGACCCATGACATCAGCCTGGATGAGTTTGAGGATGACGACCTGTCTGAGATTACAGAGATCACAGACGAGTGCGGGATGAGCCTCAACTGCAACGGCCCGGATATAAAGGTACGACTTGGCCTCCTCAAAGAGGTGGTTCTCACCAGATCTCATTAAATGAGCTGTATAATCTCACAGGAAAGTCTCCCACTCTCCCTTTCAGTCCACAGCAGACTTCCCATGGCGGCTATAAGTGAAAGACATTTGTGTTTAATCAGCAGCTTCTCAAAATGACCCACTGCTCTGATTGGGAGACGGACTAGAGGAGAGTTCATATGAAATAGGGGGATGTGGGGGTTCTTTTTTGTCCCTTTTTAAAGCATCAAACACTGAATTTCCTGCATTCTGGTGACTTTTTATGCATCAATATATGGTGGAAATGTCATTAGGTTTGTCCAAATAAAAGTCCTCTGCTCCTTCAGTGATTTTATTGATAAGACAAATGTCCATGTGCAAAATACTGAGGGGTCGTATCCCCTGTGTCCCCCCAAAATCTGCGCCTCTGTTGTTTTTAGTCAAGGACAGTTGTCATCTCATTGGTTGCACTTTATAATGTCGCTGGTGACAGTGATGGGAGATCATTGTTTGCACGGTCCTGTTTAAATCGATCTAAAATTAGAACCATAATAGCTGAAGCATTCGTTCTTTTTGCAGCAGAAAGCGAAGGCTTCTGTCCTCCTCGTCACTGCATCATAACCTTACCTTACCTCATGGTGCAAACATGGTATTTTGCCATAAAGTCTAGGGGTGGGGGAAAAAATTGATACAGCGTAGAATCGTGTTAATTTTGTGTGGCAATATCGTATAATCATACAGTACAAGTATCATTTTTTTTACTATGTAAATTATTAGTATTACAAATACAAATTAAACTATTAGTAGTCTATTAAAATAATAAAAATCAATTGCCTTTTCAGTCCATTAAATACATTTTGCTGCTGCAAAAAAATGGCTGAAGTGAGAAGTGTATTGCACATTGGTAGTACACCTCCCAACCGCTGTAGTGGCGCTGTGGCGCAGTAGAAAGCCGGTGCACTCGGGGTGCCGGTGGCTTAGTGGTAGAGCAGGCGCCCCATGTACGAGACTGTTGCCGCAGCGGCCCAGGTTCGACTCCAGCCTGTGGCCCTTTGCTGCATGTCACTCCCTCTCTCTCTCCCCCCTTCACGCTTGTCTGTCCTGTACATTAAAGGCTAAAAAGCCCCAGAAAATATCTTTAAAAAAAAAAAAAAGAAAGCCGGTGCACTCATTCATTGCAGGACGAAGAAGGGGTGAAGAAAATTTCAAGACATCCGAGATAAAAATACATGTTAACTGAACAATAACGGATATACAAACACACGGCAACCCCCCGTACACCTTCCTAACATCTGTGCCTATGAGGTGAGTACATTACATGTTTGATTTGAAAGTTCATGGAGACGTGAATCGGTCTAGACCGGGAACCCCCACATGAAAAACGGGGTTTGTTTTCAAGACGTTCATGCAATGAACGTCTTGGTCCAAGGCTATCACAATACTCAGCATATCACAAGATATTTTAATTCATAGTAATATTTTTTTTGTCACTAAAGTATTGTGATAAAATATTGTATCATGGATCCACTGGTGATTCCCACCCCTAATAATTATTTAATAATGTATTTCATAATGGCTGCGGGAGTTCGTAATAGTCAGAACATTCATTCTTTTTGCAGCACAAAGCTAAGGCTCATGATGACATCATAATGCTACATTACGAGTGTTGCAAAACCAGGCGAAAACACCAGGGTAATGAATGAATGAGTCTCTCACAACACCTTTGCAATCTGAACATAAAAATGAGCATATCTCAAAAATTATATAATGCACATAGTTCAAACAACTTATAGAGAAATATTTTAATCATGCCTCTTCATTATCAATCAGTTCAATCAATTTTATTTATAAAGCCCAATATCACAAATCACAATTTGCCTCACAGGGCTTTACAGCATATGACATCCCTCTGTCCTTATGACCCTCACAGCGGATAAGGAAAAACTCCCCCCAAAAAAACCTTTAACAGGGAAAAATAAATCTTTTGGATTAGTTTTGTGTCTTTATTTTGTTAAAACATAACAAAAACATGTTTTTGTATTTTTTTATTACACAATTTCAATACTTTTATCAACTATCATGCTTTATTGATGTAAATAGCCTTTCAGCTTAAGCTGTACAGATGTTAGGGATATGAAGCATTTATATTTGGCGGATCATTTCTATGGAGTTCCAGGGTTAAAATGTACAACAGTAATTTCCCACATTATTTTAAGAATAAAGAGGCAAACACATGATCTCCATTTTTTTAATGCTTGTGCTCATGTCATGAATTTTTCGTGGCATTTTGTCTCAACCAGCTGCAACATTCAGCTTCATGCCAGCAGAGGAAAGAGGTCAGAGGCAGAGACGGCGGCTGTAGAAACCTTGAGTCTGATCACACGTGATCACCCCGCTGCATCCTGCTTTTCTGAATAATTCACTCTGAGCTGTTTACTGTTTGTTAAAGTCGAATGAAACTTTGCTGAAGCGGTTACTTTTTTTTTTTTTTTTTTTTGGTTGTTGTTTTTGCTGAGGAAAGTTTTCGGCGCCACGGGCCCACTGGCACCCTGGTTTTTACTGGCACGGATATGAGCGGGTCATTAATGAAAACTGGAGCGAGTGTGAAGTGCTACTATGAGAGAGGGAGATGTGGAGTGGTACAGAGGGAGAAAATAAGCAGAGGTAGATTTATTATTCTGTCAGATCTCTCCGGCTCTGTTCCCAGTGAAACACTCATCACCTCCTCCTCCATTCAGCTCTGCTACCGTAACCAAGGCAACAGGAGGGTCGAGGGGCCTTTTTTTAGTGCCATTTATCCGAGCAGATAAGAGAATATTTCTTCTGTGTCTCCTGTTTGATTGTTTTAGTGAGGCTGTGACCTGACATGAGAAAAGAGTAGTGAGAATATTTTTAGGTTGAAAAGCCATTTCTCTCTCTCTCTGCTTTTTCTTGTCTTCCTTTCCAGGGGGCTAATTATAGCCCAGATTATTGAATGTGAGAGCTTTCTGCTGGAGGTGTGTGTGTGTTTGTGTGTGGACATTGATGACTCATCCCTTGCAGGGGACTCACAGGGATCAGAATCCAAAATGGCTCCTTGACAGGCAAACATGAGACTTTTCTGACAGCGACATCAGCGACAAACCACACGTCATTGAGTGCTGTCAGTCTCAGGACATGAAACACACTGCTCGGCTTGTGTGTGTCGAGAGTGTAGGGGATGTTTCAGCTGAGGGGTTTGTCACATGGCTTTGTAGGGAAAGAGCAGGCTCTGCTGGTTGGTCTCAATAATGTGTTTCCCCTCCATCTCTCAGTCTCATGTCATTTTGCCTGTTTGTTGACTGTGGTGCGTCTCCCTGTGTTACTTTTGTTGCTTGTCACGCACAGACAGTATCTCAGTCCTGTGCACTCACTGCCTGAAGGCACACAGCTATGCACTGAACTAAACACACAAGAGGTTGGAAAATAGTAGCAGGTATTTTGCTGGAGCCGACTGTGAAACTGTAAATAAAGAGTGTTTGATAAAACACAACAAATTCAATGACTGATTACAAATTTAAAAAAAGAAGACCATACTAAAATTGACTGGATGGAAATAGTTTTTGAGGAGGCTGTGTGAGGATTATACAGAAAAAAGCAACATTGTTTTTGTAATGGATTCATCGATTTTACTCCAGTGCCCACTGTGGCGTGGGATGTACACACAGTGAAACCGGAAGTCTCGATGAATCATAAAAGATACCATTGCAAAGTTCTGAACGTATAAACAACCGGTGACGCATGTCTGACGTATTTTGGAAATGTGTAACAATATTTAATGAGGTAGTGTCAGAGAAAGACATTTGACTCCATTAACGTGAAGCATCATCATTACATGATAAAGATAGACAGACAGAATCCCCTCTGTGGTGAAGTGAAGCCAGCAGGTGGATGATGGACAGTTTCATAGTATCACAGTATACCACAGTATTTAAAGATCCAGCATGATTTTCAGTACCGTCAAAATTACAGATCCTCCTCTTTCTGTAAAACTCATACAGAAATGCTGTATTGTATGTAGTGCACATCATGCGCCACCAGAGGGCAGTCTGTACTGGGGGAACAGACGGCTAAGCTGAGAAACATGGCGACTGTTACCAGCAATGGCAGAGACCGTGGCAAAAACTGCATGTGTTTACATCTAACTCGGTGAATTAAGGGTTTATTTTGACCTAACCGGAGTTGGTGACTGTTGGACTAATTAAATGACTAAGAAGAATAACTGAGGCCCCAGTCGCACAGAAAGTGTTTAAGCAGCTGGAGGCACATTTTTACATTGGTAGAATTAAGCTATTTGTTTGTATTTTTTGCGTTGCAGTGCATCTGGCGTTTCTGCGCTCAAGGCGCCTGGTGTTTTTACTGGAGCGCTCTGAACTCAAGTTGAAAAAACTTCAACTCAGAGCAGAAAAATGCAGCACATCATCTTTTTTTTTCATCATCTTTTTCCCATTTTCCAATGTGCTTACAGCACTCATCTTCCATGCGGAATGTCCAGGGTTCGAATCCTGCTGGGGTTGACATCAGCAAAGGCATTTGGTCGCAAGAGGTTCCCACCGCTGAATCAAACGGATCAGATTCCTTAAGGAGGCTTCAGGATAAGAGAGTTACTCCAGAATCGGAGCCAAGTCTTCAACGAGGGCTCGTCTCAAGCCTGTTGTAGACGGGAGGTTCCAGACGTATAAGCGGATTCAATTGGATGATTTGAGAGGCGGGCCTTCTGTGGTGGTCACGACAACAAGTTTACATTTGGTAAACAATGGAGGATAAACGAGTCTCATGTACCCACACAGATCTCTGTTTCCCTGTGCCCAACAAACTAACAAACAAAGAAACAAAAAAGATTGATTACACTGGAAGGTTAGTGTAAGGGTGTGATGGGGTGATCAGGGCCTGATATACTTTTGGTGTTGTTTCTGTTTAGTCTGAATGAAATGTATTTTAAGATGAGTTAACAAGGCAATTAAGCTATTCTTAGTTTGATGAAAGAGAGAGTTCAGCAGGCACCGCAAATCAATTTGACATCAGGAAGTCATTTGATTCTTTTATTGGACAGACGTTAAAGTTTCGCTGTAATGAAAATTGTGTTGACGATATTATTAATGTCTGACAAGGTTAAAATCTCATGTTGTATGGATGTTAATATCTTGACATTTTGCAGATGTTGGGTAAGACAGCTTGCAGAACATAGCAAAGTCAGCGGTCGGGGGACTTGGGGTGTTAGGTGTTAGGTAGTGCTGCACACAAATACCATCATATACAGTGTATATATATACCCCAGTGAAATTTCAGGAATGTATGAAAAAACAGATATTACGGAAGCCTTGTAATGAGATTCTGTAACAAAGTCTAGATTGTGAGCTCCTCTGATACTCCTGCAGAATGTTGCTGCCCTGTTAATCTAGTGCTCTTATTCTGCCACAATATTATAAACTGTTATACGTAATGCTGACATCACATCCCAGAATACTCTAAATGACTGTTTGTGTCATTAGTGTTTAATCCATACCAGATGGAGGAGCTTGCAGTAAAAGTCAAAAGCCAAAACAAATGATGTCACAGTGTTTATTTTTTTAAATGCTGCTGTTTTCATTCAGTTTTGTAACATCTGCTAACCGAGCAGTATTTCAGATGTTAACATTTGATCACATACTTGGTTTGGCTACGTACTGTTCACGTGACACATAAAAATCAAATAAACCCACTCAAGTGTGTCGACCAAACTGCAGCTAAACGTAGAATCAATGTTGGACTTTGATTCATCAGGTGAACACAAACACACGACCATCAGGTGCTCTGTGTTTCTGTGAGTTTCTTTTTCTCTTTCTCTTGGGTTTTCGGAGTTTGTGTTTTATGAAAACAAACAGTTGCTCTCAGATTCTTTAGAATTGGAAACTACAGATGAGGATCAGTGAATGAATCAGCTGATGTTCTTTCTGCTTCTGTCACCACAGGTCTGAGAGCTGCATCTTTGTCTTTGCTTTCCAGTGAAAGGTGCACTGTGTCTGACGGAGGCGCGGCCTGTTTATAAATGTATGAGTAGGCGGTGCAGCTGCAGGACGTCAGGGGGGTTGTGAACACTTCATGCAGAGGCCTCACTGTATGTCCACACACAGAGTGGTGACCTCATTATTGAGCTCATCGTCCCAGGGGAGTCCCAGGATACATCTTGTCTCATTAATAATGGACGGTCACATGGAAGGAGCTTCACTCACCCCAGACGGGCGTGGTGTCTGCCTCAGCGGGTGTGTGTGTGTGTGTGTGTGTGTCTGGGAGTTTATAGATAGGGGTCAGAGGGCATATCCAACCTGATGCAGCCATTTTATGAATGCTGTTACAGGTCAAACATGGCTCCAATCACATTGGCATTTTCACAGAATATTTACAGCACTTTATACCATGGTCTACGTTGATATTTGATCCTGATTGGCTGCAGGTTGTCCATTAATGTCCAATAATGGACACCAACAAAGCAGCTCCAGTGAAACTCTCTGTTCATTGTTCTAAACTAATGCCACACCCACGTCGTATCACTATCATTTGTTAGCGAAAATTGTGATATTGATTTCCATAGCAAGCTAGTCTAGCTCTGTTTAACGTACTGTCAAATATGTTGCCATTGGTCAACCGTATGCAGTGTCATTAATTTTGAATCTTGCTAGCCCATAACATAAGCTTTCTGGCTCAAAGCTGAGCCGAAAGTTTCTATAAGCTGAGCGCACCAGGAATATCTCCCATTGCTTGGTCGTTTCTAGGGTTCGTTTTATTTACTGGAGTAGTAGACGGTGTTTCCATCACATAAAAACCTTATGAGATAGTAAAGGTGGTGCCAGGTATTAGTCAAAACCCTCAGGTGTTACCAGGGAAACCAAGTTATGGCTTGTCCAAAAAAACCTTTGGATTTTGATTGCAAAAAACGTGAATATATAAATGGTCTCAATGTTTTTTTTGTTTGGCAAGTGGCCATAGTTTAAGTGGGATAGTGCGTTTTGAGGTGTCCATAACCAGGAAGTAATGGACTCCACGTAGACATCTGGACTCCACGGAGACAACTGTTCTCCCCTGGCCTTTCCGTAGTCCTTTAATCCGAACCTAATCGGGCATAATACATTCTCCTGTGCATTGCCACCATCCTTCACTCATGTTCCAAAGAAAATGTTTATTAGAGCTCAAGAACTTTACCCCCATTTTATCCACAGGAAGTTTCATCCACAGATTTCGTCTCCATCCAGCATGCAGGATGAAGACAAAATCCTGCTGTCTAAGGCTCACAAACATTATTTACTAATAGACAACATTTAAATCAGAAAAGGATCCTCATCAGCACAATGTTGTCTTTGTTTTTTTCTCCATGGTGGCTCTTCTGACACACGTGCTTCCACAAGAAACAGACGGACATCTTTTGTAGCTCCTGTTAATTTTTGCAGAACTAAACTTTGTTGGCTTGTACCTCCTTTTCATTGCAGGAGTTTATCTGCAGGATCTTTTTAGGACATAATCTTGACTTGCATCTTGAATTGAGGACCCAGGTTCCAAATTTAAGCTGCTTTCACACAGCTGTGCAGTTACCACCCTGACAACCACCTACCTGCAGGAGCATTCCCCCATTAAGTGTTTTTAAAAGCAGCAGCTGCCACTTTGGTCAGCAGCTGTAATGACAGGCATGTGCTTCAGTGAACACTGGCAGAATCAAGCTAGTTTGTAGCTGTGTGCTGTAGCAGGACAACAGAAATCACAGCAGTTACCAAGGACACATATTTGGACAGTCATCTGAAGTTTGGTGGAAGTGTTTTCCCAGGCCATGTTTTTGTTCTTGTTTCTATAAGGTGCTAGCATTGTGTCAACTCTGGGTATTCAGGCCCCAACATTATCAACTCCTCCATCTCGTCTTCTTTTTGCTTCCACAATGCCCGCTGTTTGATTGGCCAAAGCCAGGCGGCAACCACCAGAAGCTGAACACAGTGCACTCAGCACTTGGGCAGCACCTGCTTCATAATCCTACCGCTGTATTGCAAGCCACCTCTGCAGCATTTCCCTCATTGGAACTACTGGAGGCAATGAGTTTCTGCATGGCAGTATGAAAGCAGCTTCAGTTTGTAGTCCCAAAAAGTCCCTGCTTCAGGGGTAGGACTTTCCTATAGATAATGAATGACTGTGGAGAAGCTAGCAGAGCTGAACTTTACATGTCAGGCAGGTCGAACTCAAACTTCAGTGATGAAACAGCTTGTGTCCACGATTTATTCACAAAGTTAGCAAGCACAGTTGCCAGTCGTGTCAGTAGTCAAGACTAGCAGTGGGAATTGTTTTTTTGTTGTCTTCTATTGACAAAATAAAGTGTAGGAAATAGATGTAATAAAAGCTAGAAAGATCGGCTGAAATGAAAAGTAACTATCTGCTAAGTGTTTAATTTCTGTTGCGGCCTTGAGGAGAAAAACATCCTGAAACACTGAGCCACTCTGCACCAGATCTTTTCTAGTATTTTCCATTTCCAGTTCTGTTCACAACCAGTGTCCAGCATCAGTTAGAATCATATAGTGTCGCGACAGTAAATTACGAAGAAGATAAATAGGACAAAGCTGTTGCTTTTTGATCGGTCTAATTAGCATAATCTTTGCAGATCCTCAGATGTGGCGCAAACACAAACATAATTTTGCTAAAAGAGCTTTTAGGTCTGTGGTTTAGTTCCTGGATGAGCAAGATCATTTGTTTTGTGGACAGAAGCTCCAAACACAGTGAAAAAGATGGACTTCCAAATGTATCTGAATTAGTGAGCACATGGCCATGCACAGTAACGAGTCAAGGGTTAATGTGGAGCAGCTCAAGTCCAGAATGAAGCATAAAGAGGTTTGGTGTTCCCCAGAGACATGAAATGACAACATACATTATCACAGCCTCTGTGAGTGTGTGTGCGTGAGTGTGTGCGTTTTAGATTGAGAGTGGGGTGCCTCCATGCGTGTGTGTCAGGGTGAATGGATTTGATTAGCACTCATTTGTCATGTGCAAATGGTTGCAGAAGTCACATGTCTGGGTGGGGTCAGACAGAAGGGGCTATTACATTAAGTGACTGTGGAAACACACACATAACCACAGTGTTGCATCCACACACCTGCGACCTCGTTCCCTAATTCCCGAACAAACTTTCTTTGTTTTCTATTAAATGTCTAAATCTCAAATACTCTGGAAAAATCACTGGAGACACGTAGAATCAGGTGCAACTGAGTTTAATGTGCTCACAGGCAACAAACACATCAACTCAATGAGTCAAGCTCCGGAGCAGGACTGAAGTTTTCCCTTCTGTGCATCCCTTTTTAAAGCTGGTGAAGATTCTGTTGAGTCTCCACCTTTTTCTTTAATCCTACCCACTTGGGCTGAGCATAACGGTGTCACGGCTCTCCGTTCTTCCCTTGAAGCCAGCCTATCTACTTGAGCTTGTACATAATGGTATCCCAGCTTTCCCTTTTTCCCTTGGAGCCAGTTTTACCAAGCTTTCCTGGGCAGTCTAGGCCCGCCTCCTGTTACCAGGGTCATATCAGGCCAAGCTGGAATTCCCCTAACTTTCCACCAATATGTCTGAGCCCATCCTCATGCTGTTTTAAAAAAAAAAGATGCACAGTGAATCCTAGGTACTTTCCAGTTCTCAAGTGCTCAATGAGTGTGTGTTGCATGAAAATACATGAAATAATAAACCAGTGTGTGACTGTAAGTGCACAGAGTACATTGCTTTAACAGGTATCTTTAAAGGTCAACTTAAAGGTACAGCATAAACACTACAGTAAATGAGTAAATTACACTACAGCGGTACCAAATCATTACAGACTGCTAAATTAACCCAATTAACATACTGCAGGCTTATACCCGACAACAGTATAGTGGTGCTTAGTGCAAAAAACACATGTATTTGTACAATGCAGTGACGTCCACAGTCACACCATTTCCAGTTTGAAAAGTGGTCCCTCCCCTTCCACTACGTAGCCAAGATGGCGACCATTGAGGGCGAGAAGTGTCCATAGTTCCACACTCAACTTCTTGACCGTTTTGAGTGCACTGCATTGTTCCATACTTGTGTAAGTACAGAAGTATGCGATTTGAGACACAGCATTGGTCTTTGTGGTATTTGTCCCGCCCCTTCTCCACTGTGATTGGATGAGTGAAAAGTGACAGTGACAGCATTTTACCCAAAGCTGAATATTTTTCAACTCTTGAAAAAACAGCACACACTTAGCACAAAATAGGCGCTCAATGCCTCTTCACACTGCTGGCGTTTCGTGGTGACATAGCAGAGTTTCATTACGTGACAGTCCCATCACAAAAAAGAAAAAAAAAAATGTAGCAGTTGGGAAGTTGCTCGCCATTTCCTGTGATTGGCTTGTCAATAGCGCAGTACTGCAATACTAAGGTTATCACAGCAGCCCTAATTGGAGTTTCTTTTTCTTTATTTTCTGATTCTGAAAAACAGTGTTTGTCAATGTAAACTCATCATATTTAATTCAGATTAGGGGAGGAGGCGTGTTTTTGTATTCATAAATCTATAACAAATCTATATAGAGATTATCACTATAGACATATATAAGCCATGTACTCAATGGCTGTGGGAGTATTTTTCTAAAACCTTTGTGCCAGTAGAGCAGATTTAATTTATTTAACTCTTTCACGCACTTTATTAACAGTGCTTAACTACATCAATACACATCAGTAAAAACAGATCTCATTAACCTAGATAGGAAGAGGGAGGGAGATATACAGAGGGAGGGAGATATACAGAGGGAGGGAGAGGAAGAGTGGGGCCAGCAAAACACTTACACGAGGAGAAGGAGACCTATTTCCATGGCAACAGTGTTTCTCTCACCTACTCCATGTGTCAGAGCTGAAAATACATTCAACACAGCACACACACACACACACACACACACACGGATACACACTGCCCCCATGGATACTGCTCACGTCATGTCAGCCACACATGGTAACAGCAGAGAGGAAGCTGGCTCATCAACACAAACAGAAACAAGAGAAGCTCTTTGTGTTTCTCATCCAGCAGCTTCCACTATCATGTTGGTGTTTACTGATATGTACAAGATTGCTGTTGATGCATTTCCATGGACAGCAGCCTCCTGTGTACTGGAGTCATCTGTTTGATGAACAGCAATATTATCTGCTGTTTACATATTTATTTCTTTGTTGTGGTTAGCATGGGTTTGTTTAAAGTTGTTGTTTGTTTGTTGTGGCCACTCAAAGGCAGCGGAGCAAGTTGAAAACATATTAACATGTCACATATCACTTAATGTAATTGTCATGGTTATTTGTTAGCAAGTAATTCAATTGATGAAAAACAATTAGCAACAGTAATATTAATTGATTCTGTGCACCCCGTTCCTCTGTCTTGTCACAGCTGTGTCCCGCTGCCACATTTTCTTCACTTGAGTCTTGGTCAATCGTCTTTAAAGGCTCTGACCTTCCTTTCTATAGAAAACCAATGGATTAGACAAAATGTCCAATTAATCATCACGAAAACCACAGTTTGCTACGATTTTTATGTGAGAACATCAACGAACGCCACTGACCACTCGGTGAGTTTCATGGCTTTGAAAACGAACGTTTCATCACACTCTATTTCATCATAAACAACCCAGAAATGGGGCTCAAAGTGCAAAATACCGGACTTTATGTATTTAATTTACATAACTACGGAAAGTACGTATATTTACATCACATTTACAGTTGTTTTAATCGGAAGCACTTTTCCTAAACTTAACCAAATATATTTTGTTCTCTTAACCTAACCAAGTACTTTAACTCACCCTAAACCTGACCAAACTGCGATAGTCTCAGAACGTTAACCACGTTAATGACATAATTGAAACTGCAGCTGCTTTCACTAGACTTTGGATTGGATTTTGTTCGTGTTGCCAGCACATAATTTTAACACATTTGTGCCCACCACCACAAAGCGTATTGTTAAGAGGTCTTGTCCATTTTCTATATTTCTGTGAGACTGTGTTGGCAGTATTTTTGGTAATATTTTATTCACTGTTCTTGGCTAATAGTGATTGGGGTCATTCCAGATGCAGTGGGTCAACATTTTGATCGATACGCAACGTAAAAACACAGTCCCAGATTTTTTACAGTTATAAACAAAGATAAGAATCTCAAAATTTTAGCAATATTTTACAATTATAACTGGAAATATTTAATTTACAGTAGCATAAAACCAAAACTTCAAATAATACAACAACAAAGGACAGTTTATTTAACATATAGGCCTGTGCCTTCAGATTTGTTTAAAAGTTTTACAGTATTTATAATTCAGATATTTGATACTCTGTGAAAGGAGCAAATCTCCACCAGATCTTGGCTTTATTCTGTGTCTTCTTGGACTCCTCTCTGACTGTATTAGCTGTATTTTTTCCCACTTGAAGGAGCCCAGCAGTCGATTTTGGGTGATTTAACATTTCCAGCCTTCTCCAGCATGGTTATATTTGACCTGTTGGTGTGTGATTGCCCTGCTTGGGCTGTTCTGATTGGACGAGTGCCGAGCATCATAGCAGCTTCGGGGCAGCGGTAACACCTCAGCCTCCTTATCGTCACTGAGCCCCTCGTCTCCTAGCAACAGGGGCCAGGGCTCTCTTAAAGGGGCCAGTCATTCCTTGATGTCATAAAACATGAGAGGAAGAGTAGAGGCTCGGTGCATTAGCAGGTATTGATCTTCAGCAGGTGAAAAGGTGAAGAGACGGAGAGAGGGCAGTGATAAAAGAAAACAAATGATGGAGGGAGAGCGGCAGCGCTGTGACAGACAGTGATGTGATGTGACTGAAGTGAAATTACAGGAGGAGGAGCGACAGGGGCGTCTTCTAACACCTCATCAGCAGGGGTGTAAATCACAAGTCTCATCATGAGCCAGTATTATATTGATTCTTTGGATAATGACTTGATATTTGATGATATGGCAAAGTCTGCCACGATGTGATTTTGATTCGAGTCAGTTCAGGGGCCTGCGATCGATATGGTTACAGAGGTTTGTTTTTTGCTTTCGGCCCTAACAAACAGGTAAATAATTGTAAATTATAAATAAATTGTAAGTTTACTTTAAACTGACTCCACTAACACAAATAAAACATGACTTAAAAACAAGAACATTTAACAATAGTATAATATTTGGTCCAATAATATCTGGCAAGTTTCATAGTTGTTTTTTGCTAGTCACGCATTATTAGCTTGAGCACTTTTACATCGCATACATTAGCTTAGCAGCTAACAGTCATTTCCTCCACTCATAACTCAAAAATATCCATTTATACTTTTTTGTACTCATCATCTCTTTCATGATAATGCAAGTAGAATTTTTAATATGATATAAAAAATTCATATTGTGACAATATTTCAACTTGTTGACATCATCGTCATACTGTTACCGACGGCAACAACAAGCATAGCTGAAAGCAAAATTATCACCGACCTGCAGTGGTTCCAAAAAGAGGAGCAGCTTCAGTAGTGTGGAATAAACTGTGACGTCCTGAATGTTTTATGAACAGCCCCGGACTTCTCACACTCTTTTAGTGACTTACCGCTCAGGCAGAGCATAAAGATCCAGGTGGGAAAAACAAGTCAATCATTTAGGATTTTACTAAAAGAAGGAAATCACCTGTTGATTAATATATATAGATCCCAAAGGACATTTTTTTTGTATTTGGGAGCTGTTTAAATGTGTAATTTGTGGTCGATGAGGGCCATATCGCCCACCCCTACTCCCCACTGGTTAAAGTCACCACATGTCTTGACAGATCAGCATGGTTGCATGCATGTTTTTTTCAGCTGAACATTGTTCAAACAGAGCAGCTAATGTAGCAAGAGTTAGCTGAATGAGATGCACAGCCCAGTTTGTCTGTATCATAAGTATTTTATTTCATAGCATTGTTTGCATACGGCATGTGCTTTGTCTGTTGACCTGCCTTTTCTCTAAGATCCAGAATATTTCTACACTGCTGATTTATCACCAAGAAAGTAGTAAATATCCTTATTAAGGTGGAAGGATAGATGTTTGCTGGAGGGAATTATAACTAATTCAGTCGAGGTTGCATTATGAAGTCACTCACCAAACAGAGAACAAATATTGGACGAGTTCACTTAACCCAATAAGTATTCTTACAGTGTCTGTGCATGACAACTATTGGTCTCAAAGGCTTTAAAGTGGTGCCACTAACAAAACAAATACTAGCATAAACATTAGCTGTCTGACAGTCTGAAGAGCGACGAGACGATCCAAGCAACAGGACTCTATGTAGACATCATTTCTGCATGCTGACAGTTATTGACTCCTGCTCATATATGTATGTTTGAGAGCTTTTCTCTGCTGTATTTCACTCCAAACAAATATTTGGGTTAATGCCCAGCTTCTATCATTTACACCCTGCAGTGGAGTTTTATGGCAAACATCATATGATGCATTTACCCATCATCGTAAATCAAGTGGTAAATACAGCGTGGTCATGTTATATTTCTCTGTTACACATTTCTGGGCTACAATTGGAGATACATTTAAAATGGGAAAGGTTTGTTGTGGTGTTAAATATGAAAATGTGGACTTAAAGGAGGCGGTCCCTGAATAGGAATGCAGCTGCACAAACACCTCCCATTTTAGTCCCAGTTGAAAAGCCTCTTTGGTTCTCGTCTCTGGAGAGACCTCTGGATATCTGTGATCTGTGTTTCACTGCATACAAATGTGCTTGAAGGCAACACTTAGCCAGTGGAATTGGATTAACCTCCATTCAATTCACCAACTGTGTGTTAGCTTACTGTCTGCAGCCACACACACACACACACACACCCCCGCTGTGCTTCTTTTACAAAGGAAAAAATATATAAGAATCTTCATAATACAGTCATTTACCAACGCACAGGCAGCATGAAGGTATTTGCATGTTTAAATAAACACACGTGCTGTTTATTACAGCAGAGGATTAAATACTGTAACTGCACATGACTTTGGCTTTGTTCCTGGAGATGATTATTGCTCCGGATGTGACTGCTGTTCAGTGCAATGTGTGTTACATGAGAGGAGTTTAGTTGAGCTCACAGCTCTGCCATCACTGATCTTCTCTGTGTATCCAGACTGTGGTGAATGTTGTTATCATGGCGGCTGAGTGTTAACACAGCTATTACATTATTGTTTCCCTGTCTCTGGATCAGCTCTGGATCAGCTCTTTAAGGAGCATATTGGGTTTTTTCCCACTGTACTTTGATTTCCAATCACTGCATCCCATTTAGGATTTTTTTGATGTGCAGGTCGTGATGAATCAATATTATAATTACGTCCTGTAAATTGTGTACCGATAAAAATCTTGTGCATATGTGTGTCAGCTCCCTCTTTGCTCCACATGCCAAACACAAGAACATGTAGATGATAGACAGTAATACGGAGTACTGTAATAGGCTTACCAGTGACTCTGGTGTCCATGTGAAAGCATCTGTGTGTGTGTGTGTGTGTGTGTGTGTGTGTGTGTGTGTGTGTGCGCGTAGCTGCAGGGATAGTGATGCTAAGTGAAGCAGACTGTGCTGTCCCAGTGCCCTCTGACTTACTCCGTCTCCCAGATGACGCCTGTGTTTATCACTTGCTTTGATTTCAGCAGCACTGTAAAAGACAGTCACTGTGGATCTCACCGCAAAATCAAACTGTCGATCTTATTGGTTTGATTTTTATTTGGCCAACAAGTTGCCTCCTGGAAGACGCGAAAACACTTGAGCCAAGTAGAGCTTTGTAGAAAGGATTCAACTTCATCTCTCCGGGCAAGAGTCTAAAACCATGCTGGCGGCTCTGTACTTCGGCACAGCAGCATTTAGACCTAAATAGTCTCATCAACATGCTCACAATGACAATGCCGGGCAACATGTTTGCGATGTTCACCAACTTACTAAAGCTTTTCAGCATGCTAACATTTGCTAATTAGTACTAAGCCCAAGTACAGCTGATGGGAGTGTCATTAGTTTTAGTCATTAGTAAGGTATTTAAAACTTAATTTAAATTTTGACCTGTTAGTGCTGGATGAGGGGTCAGGGGATCAAAGCTAAGCTATTACAATTCAGCATGTTGGGAACCATGTCTGTATCCAGTTTCTTGGCAATCCATCTAATAGTTGTAAAACCTTCTTTGGCCTACTTCACTACGTCAACTTCATGGTGGAACTAGAGGAAAGGTCAGGGAAATACCAAAGTCAGGAGAATCCATTGTCATAGAATCATGAATCCCTGTACAAATACTTGTGTCAATCCAACTTGTGGGTGAAAAGATATTTCACTGACTATGCGAAAAATGTGTCCTGCTGTTGACGTTAGAGGAGAACTCCAAGGATCACCAAAATCAGATGAAATTATCCTCTCGGGACCGATAATGAGATACGTACCAACCTTCACAGTAGACCCATTGATGTATAAAGAGAACTGGGTACAGCGTTGGAGGTGGGGCCTCGGTCATTCCTGTTACAGTTGCTCAGTGGCTAAAAATGTCGCTGAAAATAAGAAAATAACTGCTGCGTATGAAATTACCCGGACAATAACGTTGCCTCCGCACTGTGTGGCCCACAGAGCAGACGTACTAGAGACCTCTGCTGGCTGAGCTGGTTACTTCTGGTTCAGCAATCTGCTAACTTTAATCATTTCTTGGAGGTTGCAACACTCAAAAAAATGTATCCACTCATTTACAGACAACTCTTTCCTAATGTTAGTCTGTGGGGGAAATTATTTTTGGGGTCACATGGCATCACGTGATGGATGTAATTCCACTGTTTGGCCACAAGGAAAATTGGCGCACCTCCTGGGGGCCTGGGTGGCTAATCCAGTAGCTGTAAAAACATTTCACCCTGAACCACAAATGTCAACCTCGTGGTGCCCTTAGATGGAAAGTCATGAAATCACCAATCCTTGCTATGAATGTCTGCACCAAATTTAATTGAATACCAGTAATAGTTCATCCTGGACCAAGAGTTGTGGATCAACAGACGGATGTTGCCGTCCCTACAGCCACACAGCTAGCATGGCTAACATTGCCAGAAAAATGGCAACAAGCATTGATAGGATCAATAACAGCTGTAAAGATTGTTGTTAACGTGCAGAAACAACAACTTCAACGATTTCTTAGATATTGCTTTCATCAGCATGACAAACATCTCGTGAAGTGCTCCTAGCAACAAACCTCGACCACAGTTTCTGTTTCTGATAAAAGTAATGTCAATGAGCCGAATATGTCCATTACTAAAGATTGGTTAGGGCAAAATGACACCCTCCCTTTCCCCCTGAAAAAAGGCTAACATGAAGACAATTATTATCTGGCTAGGTGAGATTTTGAACAAAAAAAATTAACAGCAGTCGTCATCAAAACATTGAGATTAAGCAATGAAACTGAACACTGATTGGCAGAGCAGAGGAATGCTACCAGAGAAATGCTGTCAGTGTGATGCTGCCTGTCTTGGCCACTCATGTAAAGCAGATATCTAATCTCCACGAGGCTTCTCCTGGCTAAATAAATCTTAAAGATGAGTCAATATATGAAAACATGGAGAAGCTGATGCTGGGGATTGTCTCTTCTCTGTGTTTAAAGCAGCTCAGGGTCTCAGCAGTTAGAGTGTTACAGGCAGGAGACGGAGCAGCCTATAATTGGCCGGCTCAATCTCCTCATCCCATCCACACACACTCTCTCCCTCACCGTCTGCCTCTCTCTCTGCCTCGACTGACGGTGTGTTTCCTCCAATCCCTGCAGGGCCATGTGAGACGAGGCACCAATAGCATGTCGGGGAGGGCAGAGCTGGGTGCTGTCGGCCAGCTCCAGGCAGAGATGCTGCATTTGGAACTGATCGACGGCGCTGACGGTTACCGCGGTGACAAAGAGTCCTCAAAGGCGTCTGCCATCGCACCCCTGCCGGTCACCAAGGACCCTGTAGCACCTGTTACCATGGATACCTACAGACCCAAGAGACCCACGACCCTTAACCTCTTCCCGATCGTGCCGCGCACACAGGTATGGTCTGAATAATCTACACACACAACACACACACACACGGTTTGTGGCAGATGACTGAGTATTGATCACAAAGCAGGAGGAGTGAACCTTAAGTGAAGATTTTTTTTCTGTGTGTCCGCTTGTCTGGGCTCCTCTTCACACACAACTATGACATTCATTGAATTAACAACCTGCGTGACATCACCATTGGATTCACTACAATTGCTTCTCTCACAGGATGTGTTTACTGGACTGAACAATAGCCCCAATTGTCAAGACACAGAGATTTTTTTTGCCCTGGTGCCCGTCTCTGTTTGTGTTTGAATGCTGTGAGAGCTCGTGACTGAGTGTGTGTTCTTGGACTTCAATCTTTGTGAGAACCAGTGTCAGCATTTAACCTCAAGAGGAGGACATTTTGTCTTCAAAAGGCTGTTTGAGGGTTACATCTTGGTTTAAGGTTAGAATTAGGTGTAGCTGAAGGTGAGGAGATGCCCCAGTGTGCAGTATTAATAAGGGTCCTCACAAGTATAGACATATCATGATGAGTATGTATGTTTGGGTGAGGCTGGTTATGTGTCACAGTGTAGGTATGTGTATGTGTGGATCAATGTCTTTTGATCTCATGTGTGTCTGTCCTCCTGTTCACACAGCAGAACCCTGGTCCATGTTGTTCTTACCTAAATGGACACACTAATGGTGTGTGTGTGTGTTTAGATCTCCACAGGTTCCTCCAAATTAAACCGCAAAATATGTTGTTCATTAATGTCCTCTAAAACAACCCACAAGCGCTTTCTGATATGACGCTCCAATCTGAGGGATGACATCGTTTGTTTGTGACGTTACAAATTCACTGTAAAGAATAAATCAATTTCATGATGTGGCATCGCTATGGTTAAGGTTTGATTCATGTCTGCCACAGAAATGACTTGGTTAGATAAAGGAAAACCAAGCCAAACACTAGAGAATACGTTGGCATTTAACGTCTCTGCAAACCACAGATACATTTGCACGTTATTATGTAGCGGATACGTTAAAACCTATTTGTTTAGGCACAAAAACTACTTGGTTATATTTAGGAAAAGATCGTGTTTTGGCTTAATACACTCCCTTTAGGCGGCATAATCTCACCAGGAAAAGCAGCAATGTCTTAGTATTAAACAACAGCTTTTCATGGCATTATCCCCGCCGACAGGTCACCACAAAACATGCCCAACTGGAGCCTACAGAGCCCATGAGAATGTGGCGATGACGGGCTACATCACAACTGGTTTTGTTGTCAAATGTTCTTGAACAGTCATCTTCAGCTTGGCAGCCATCTCACCTAGGTGACATGCCATCCACCATTCTCTTCACTCAGTCAGCTCATATATTACATCACTTCAGAGACGTTGATATGGTACATATGAAAGATAAAGTAACATGGTTATGGTCTGCAGAAAGGTGAAATGCAAACTTTCTTATGACGACTGGGCTGGGGAACGATCACGGTTTGGACTGAAATGACTACTTCATTAAGGTTGGAGGAGCATCATCGTCACGGTAATAATAATAAACACTGGATTAAAGTTACATATCGATCATTGTTAATTACCCCCTGTACACTCAAATATGCGTTTTGGGTGATCGTATTCAGTTGGACAGTGCTTGACCACATGATCATGGTCAGGGACACTTTGTCACCACATTGAACACAGCTGTATATGCAATTGTGATATCAAACAACATACAACAACTGTGTGGGTGGAAATAGTGTTCCAACCCAGCGAGGTAGCAGCCATTAGCCTGTTAGCAAGCTAAGCTATTTGAGACACTCGCGGATTGAGTCAAGTGTTTGCTTTCAGTTTGGTCGGACGAAAGTATACAAGCAAAACTCGGCAAGTCATGTCCCTTCTAAGACATTTATGAAGCAACGGCTACTCAAGTAGTAGACAAGGAAAGAAGGGATCTTAATGTGGACACTAGAAACACATTTTAACACCAGGTGTAACTTTAGTCAGGTAATATCTCGATACAGTCTGGATATGAGAAGCATTTTCAAATGGTCAGGATACAAACAGCAGCTCCCTGAGTTAAGGTGTTTTTGATCCATCCATTCAAACAACTACATAGACTAGTCGCTTTTATAAAAGCTTCATCTGATTTTCCTGTCCTCTGATGCTGCCATTCTTCTTGAGGAGACATTTATAAACCTCTTGCTCAAAAACCACAAAACAAAATCATTCTAAAATGTTTTAAAGAATCATCAGGTTTTATAGAAAGCTCCAGGGATGATGTTTTTCTATAGGCCGACACAGAAGTTAGCATTGCACTGGTTCCCGCTCCAAAACGCCGATGGTATTTTTCCATTGGATGTTGGGTTATTGCTGAAAGTAAGCTCTGTGGCAAACTAACATTCTTGATACTTAAACATTTTGTTCAACGAATATTCTTCACAAGTGAACACCACTTTCATAGTTATTGAAGCCTACATGTAAAACGCTAACGTCAGGCTAGAAACATACACTACGGTCGCATGACCTAATGCCACCACCATGTCAAGACCGTAAAGCCGTGATCAGATGATGTTCTGTAGTCTCATTCAGCCACTTGTTAACAGCTGCCTTTCTTAACACACATAGAAGCTTCACAGATCACAAGTGGGGTATTTGTTGATGTATTTTATGTCCTGACACAAAACATGAAAGTTTCTTAAGTTCGTGTTAATCACAGACCTTATTTTAAGCATCTATCCAAAAACCCATGGACTTGGAGACGAGGGAATAGTGAGTGGTAAAATCCAAACTCATTTCCGTGTTTTAGGACTCCTTGGGGCACTCTCTCAGTACGTTTACATGCACAGCTTAATCAAGCTATGCTCAAAATTAGATTTTGGCGTCTAATCGGACTTCTGTCCTTGTCCCAGTTTACATGCAACTGAGAAAATCCAATTACTGACAGGTACATGTCCTCCTCCTCAACACTAGGTGGCGATATGCGTCGTTTCAGCTGGTTAATACGGCCCCCTTTCCGGTTGACCTATTACGTCACTTAATAATAAACAACTGGAGTCAGGTGGCAGACCGGCATTTTCAAACAACAGCAAGATGGATAATTGTACAGCTTTGTTCATCTGGTACGTAATGTACACGTTACTGATTGTGCAGATAAGGTGCACGCTATCCCTCGTGGTCATGGTGATTTCAAGAGGCAGACAAGAACGCCGTATGCTGTTGGAGGGCTACAACAATAGCATGTCTTGTCTGTTCTGGGGTCGTACACCAGCGCGGGGGTGTGGAGCATGCGCACATGCATTGTCTAGTTTAACTCCGATTAAGGCGTATACATGCCGGAGAAAATCGAATTCCAATCGCATTATCTGGGTGTCTTAATTGGAGTTGGAGAACTCTGATATTAGTCGGAGTAATGTGTTTACATGCACTTCAGTTGTCCAGTTATAGTCGCAAGGCAATAATTCGTTTTTTCCAAGTGTCATGTAAACGTACTGTATGACAACTCTGCGTCAGTTGTTAGATGTTCTCACTAACATGTCAGCAAACACTTGCCTACACATTCAGCAGACAGCTATGTATCCACCTGAAGAATTCAAGACTAATATTTGGGCACCACCCACTCCTGAGAGAAATATGTGAAACTTCAGCTGCTAAATGTTCGACTGTGTTCATCAGCTGTTTGCATACTTTCTCTGTCTGCTGTTTGTTGCTGGGCAGGTGGTTTACCGTGGGTTTATCGGACCTTGTTGGGTCAATACGCCTGCTTGTGCTGAAAACCAGGCTGATGAGTGAAGTGAGAGTAAACCATACAGTAAACGTGCTGTGAATCCAAAACTATGCGCTAAAAGAGGCTAAAAAGCTCAGCAGAGCTGCAGGGTGAGTGAAAGTTCTCCGTGAGTTCATCACTGTGAGCGGCCCATTTCACATTACATGTACCTGCCAGGTATGATGAGACTCTTGTTACGCAACGTATACAGTAATGTATCGTGAGTTTTCCTGTGACTCAAACATACACACACTCCCCCATAGAGCGGGCTGTCAACATGATCAATCAAGCAGCTCTATATTTGTATGCGCTTTGTTCTTTGCTCAGTTTCCATGAGGTGGAAACAGGCCTACTGTTCTTGCTGCTGTGCTTTTGTTAGTGTGTGTGTGTGTGTGTGCGTGTGTGTGTGTGTGTGTCTGTTTGAGCTGTCAGCACTGGAAACTATAAAGGAAATAATTGCTCTGAAACATTTTTTCTTCCTGGGAAGTCGTCCTGTCTCCTGGGACATTGTTCACTCTCTTCATACAGCAGCTAGAAAACAAAACCTGATTTAAAGTATTTCAATGTGAAATGGGTGAAGGTTTCCTGGAAGTGGCCTCTGCATGAACTATGAAGACACAGAGCAATAAACAACATCTCATTATATGTAGCATCCGTCAGCTGCAGATCGTGGGCTTATTATGATTTCTAGACTTCAATACTTGGAGTGCAGCTCAGTTGTATTTACATTTGTTTAACATGAGTATTGAGCTGTGTGTCACGTGTAATGACCTTCATCTGCAAATCATTCGCTTTGATTTATAACTCACAGGCTCTAAAGCTGAAGCTAACTGAAGCACCTGATGGTCAGAAAAGCCTGTTAGCTCTGCAGACTGCTTTGAGATGGTAATGGACGTTTTGCTTTTGACTCAGGACTTTTAACTCACTAACGTTAAAGACAGGTGTCAGTTACATTAACATGTCTCAATAAGAGACATTGGGTTTGTTAGTAAAAAAGAAAAATTCCTCTGCCCCTGTTTGGGAGTACTGACACTTATAACTTCATGTTAAGATGACTTCCTCTGACTACAAAAGCAGTTTCTTCATCACATGATTTTATTCAACACATTATCTCCGTTCAGAACACCGATGTGTCGGTATCCAACAAATACTCACTCTGACTGGTCATGGACTTTCCGACGTGCAAGGTAACCTTAGAACGTTGGTTGCTGACAGTCTGGGACGCCGTGTCAAGCTCTGTCTGTCACATGCATCGTCTGTTTTCAAAATATACTTTCATTTTCATAGAAATGCACAGTTAAACACTTCAAGTAAACTGTTTCTTTCACAATAAACGCACTGTGTCAGGACAACAAATTTACATTTCATTCCTTCAACAACAAATGCACGTGGTTTTGTTTAGGAAAAAAGAACAGGGTTTGGCTTAACAAGCTTATGGGAAGCAAACACCGGCCTCCCGGGTGAAAGTCGGTGGTTGTTTGACCCACCCTACCTGATTTCCGTCAGCTTAATGTTCTTTGTTGTCACGGCACATTTCCCCCAGAGGCAGCCAGGCAGTGTTGCTGATGTAAAAGGACATCTTTGTCGCCAGTGTCTGACGCTCAAAGTCATTGACCAAGCACCGGATTTTGACGACTTTGGAATGAGACCCGGTTGCAGTATCCGCCGCGGCAGCTAGTGTCATCCCATCGCAAGAAGGGCTCTTATTCCTTTCTATTCTTTATTCTATAGGCCATAAGTGTTTAAACCCAGAGAGACCTGTCTATGTGGGCTGACTGCTTATTAGAAATGCAATATTACAGGCTAGACAATGACACACACGCTACATTCACAACATTTCCATGCACAAAGTATTCTGATTTTTTGCCCTTATTCTGAAAAAGACAAAACTGCCTACATGGCTAATGAAAATTAATATTCTACTAATATTCCTGTTCACATGCAGCCGTGCATACTCCGATCAATGTGCGCTAACATGTTGTTTATCACATCAAAATATGAAGCTGGAGCCTCTTGTGTTATTTTGCTTCTTTGCATCAAAATGAGATTCTTTTTCAGAGTTTCAGAGTTTTTTTCCTTGACCATGTGAAGCCTTCATTCTTCATTCTTCATTCCTTCAACCACCTTCTTGAAAAGGTTGGCATTGCCATATTATCACATATCCAAAAACCTGTTGAAATCCAAGTCTTTTAAAGTAGACGTGTTTCTTCATCTGACCAAGAGTGTGGACTTTTCCTTTGGGCATGCATCTGCAGCCTTGCAAACTGTTGGTGAGTTGGTTTGTGTACAACATCTCCATAACAACACACAGAGCTAATTGTGGCAAAAACCCCAGTTAAGATGCAAATGTCAAATGGGCTGTATACATGTCCAAATAATGCTATCAAAACCCGAAGAATACTGGCCTATCCCATGTTGTAATCACAAAATGCTACATTTGAAAAAAGGAAAAGCCAAACAGAAAAGACCTGTATCAAATTCAGAATACTGTCATATTCAGAATAATAGGGGAATGTAAATGTACCCAGTGACCTCTGTCACCAGTAGCTCAGTTTTTACTGTCATATACTGTAAACCCAGGTAAAATGTCAAGAGGGTATGAAGGAATGAAATAAGAGATACCACCCAACTAAACAGACATCTGATGATAGATGTGTGCAATATATCTGCATTGCATTCTGGTCTATTTATTGCTCCTGTGGGTGTAGAAATTGGTCCCTTTGTTTACTCTTCTTATATGGATCTCTCACACAAGCAGAGGATGTGAATTTTCCTTTCAGCCCCCACTCCTTGTCTGAAATATACAGATAATGTACGTTTTTTGACCTGGCGATGTGGCAATATAAAATAACTAAATAACTTATCCATACACAGAGCCTGGGTTGTTACGGATATGAAACAAAATAGGTTTATAACAGGGCTTTATGGTGGAGTTTGTTTCTCTGGCACACCTTATAGGTGAGGCACTACAACAGCTCCATCAGCTCCAGCTGACAGTAAAAGTGTAGTCAGGAGGCACAGATGCAGCTCAGATGAGATGAGCTAGATGAGTGCTGATGATCTCCAGGCAGTTTTTTGTCAGACAGAGTACTGTAAGAAGAGAGAGAGAGAGAGCGCACTGGGTGACTGTTTCCAGGTCAGTGGATCGGTAAAAATGCTAAAATATGCAATTAGCTCTGCATCATTTGGCAGCGAGTGGCAGAGTTGTGTGGTTGAACAAAAGCAGCGCTGAACACTGATCAGGGTGAGAGCAGGGAGGCTTTTTGGAAGGCAATATTTTTAGATTCAGTAATCTGCCCAGTGCCAGCGTTTGTGGCAGACGACTACAAGGTGAAAAATCCTGTGAAGCCTCAAACTATCATGACCCACTAAAACATTTTTAGGCAAGAATAAGACTAGTTCTCTTTTTACCCATTTAAAAAAACATAAATAAACACAAATACAGTTTTTTTAGTATCCAGGCATCAAAAAGGAAAAATCAGTCATAGTATTAAACAAACAAAAAAAACAATGAAGAACAACAGTTCTGTGCAGTGTAAGGAGCTCTTAGCAGAAACAGGGGCAGGTTTTATTTCACAGATTGTCTCCTCTGAAGCTGCATCAGTAAAATGATTAAGACAGAAAAACAGAACAGACATCCATCTCAGGAGGGATCCCTCCGTCTTAATCCAAGTCCGACTCTAATCTCCCACCTGGCAGGCTCCTTATGCTGGAGTACATTTGTGTGTTTGTGTGTGTGTAGCGTGGGTGGGCGATAGGGCCCTAAAATGTAATCAAGATATTTCAGGAAATTTTTGTGATGATGACATTCTTGACAATATGATTCTGTTACAATATTAATAGTTCAACAAAATAAAATTGACCACAAATTACACATTTAAACAGCTCCCAAATACAAAAAATGTGGGATCTATATATATAAATCAACAGCTGATTTCCTTCTTTTAGTAAAATCCTAAATGACTGATTTGTTTTTTTCCACCTGGACCTTTATGCTCTGCCATTTCTCCTCTAATCATCACGCTGTAACCTGTGACAGGCTGTTATGATACCACAACTATCACACAGTCACATATATGGAGTTTATTGTCAAGCCGCAAGTCACGTAGATTTACATTACCAAAGGTTTATGACAGAATCACTTGACGACACCGACTCCCGTGTGTGCACGGTGAGAGAGGAGAGGGAGAGACGCTGTGCTGCTGCCAGAGGAGCCGCTGAATGAGTTCCCTCTGAGCGGTAAGTCACTAAAAGAGTCCGGGGCTGTTCATAAAACATTCAGGACGCCACAGTTTATTCCACACTACTGAAGCTGCTCCTCTTTTTGGAACCACCGTGGAGTCGGTAATTTCGCTTACAGCCATGCTTGTTGTTGTCGTGGGTAACAGTATGCCGTCAATATGTCAACAAGTTGAAATATCGCGTATCAGGATATGGCTTTTTTGTATCCTATTAAAAATTATGCCGGTATTGTTGTGAACAAGATGATGTGGCACACCCCTAGTTTTAACCTCTTTCAGTAAGTGTAGTGTGTCTGTGTGTGTCTGTGTGTGTTGCTCACAGTCAAACTCTGATGTCTCTTCGTCAAAGTCACGTGTCGTCACTTCCATGTAGTCATTAATAAACACACACTGTATCTGAGTCACTGCCCTGAGCGGTGAGGTTCAACAAAGCTTTGCTCCCCAGATCAGTGCTGCCGTCTCCCACCTGCTGATTCACTCGTTACCACGGCAACAGCCTTGTTTCCACCTGGTGAATGTAGATGGGAAGTGAGTCATGTGTGGTGGTGGGTGGACAGAGGAGGAGGAGGAGGAGGAGGAGGAGGGAGGAGTGTGTGATCTTATTTTGGGCGACGTGTCATCATCACAGGAGTTTCCAGTTCTCCTTCCGTCTGTTTAAATCTGTCTTCAGCGTACGTCATCACACAGTCGCTTCTTTACACATCCAGCAGGGACAGAGCAACATTAGCTTTCATTTGGAGATGTGTTTGTGTGCATCAGGAAAAGTCCAATATTCACAATATAAAGGGTCCAATATAAACTCTGTACCACTGTGGTACCGTGAAACTGCGATATTTCCTGACACCGTGAAAAATCTCATACATTTGCAACCCTAGTGTGATCAGAGGTGTGTTTGTTGCACCTGTGATGTCATTTAAACCAGAGAAGGTCAGCATAAACAAGATTTTTAAGCGGTGCGCTTAAAATAATAATATTCCTTTTTCAATATTTTTAGTGATAATGATGTTCATCCATTTTCTTTTCCTGTAAAACATTCACATTTTTTCCCCATCTGTTTAAAAAAAAACGATTAGGGGAGCTGAAACCGTTCTGTAGCACACAAAAAAGAAAGTGAAGTGTTTTGTGATTTGGAAAACCTGATCCTTTCAGTCGAATTTGAAAGAAGGAAAAAGGCATTTGAGAAGTATTATTGTTTTTATAAAAGGCTCTCATCCATCAATCAACAAAATCCCCCAAAACAGGCTTGTGTGTGTGTGTGAGTGTGTTCCCAGTAGCTTTGGTAAAAGGTCTGGTTCCCTTTAAATGCACACCACGGAGCACAGACAAAAGAATCCCTACTCATTCAACAGAATAAAAGGTTTGTGTGTGTGTGTGTGTGTGTGTGGCAAGAGAGAGAGCGAGAGACAAAAAGTTGTGTACACTGAGAGTCTGGCTCCAGAACTCAGTGACCAAACCTCTCCTCTCTTTTCCTCTCTGTACTCTCCATCTATTTTTCTTTCTCACCACTTCCTTCTTCTTCTTCTTCTTCTTCTTCTTCTCTTCCTCCTTCTCTGCACTTCAACAGGACACATTAAACAACAACTCCCTCGGGAAGAAGTACAGTTGGCAAGAGAAGGTCTCAGGCTCGTCCTCGCCTCTGAAAACAGGTGAGCTTTTCTCTCCCACCACATCTTCACACCATGAAGCTCATATTGTGCTTTAACTGTGTGAATGTTCGTCTGCTGTTTGATAAGTGAGTCCAGAATTCTTCCTCTCGTATTATTAATCCCCGGGATATTAACTCAGCAGCTGCGTGGCTGTGTGATTTGCATTCAGTCTGGCAGGTTGTCTGATCCTCAGCGGACAGTGTTAAAGCTTGGATTAGCTATGCTAATCGTGGCTAGCTGAGGCAATGCTGTATACTGTGTGTGTGTGTGTGTTAGCTAGCTGGGAGCTGTCATTGCTCATTGCTACAGCTCTTTTCAGAGCACCATGTGAGGCGAGACAAACCACACTCACTGCCAACAGCTCACCACTGCTGGAACAAGTCATACAGTATATAACGGCTATAACTCATTTATAACTATAATGCTATAAGTCATTTTTAACCATCATCTTAGCAACTTCTTTAACATACAAGGACGACCGACCGAAGCCCCTGGGGGCCCCAAGAATAAACTTATGAAAGCAACAACCATCATTGCAAAATGTAAACTTATGTCTCCACAAATCGTCGGAGAAAAAGTCAGATTATTGTTTTCGGAAAGTTATGGTTAATTTGCTTTTTGTGTGAAGCGAAAATATGTAATTTTCTTTAATGGAAATTTCAGCAAATTCAGGCTGAATAAATGCAAATTTATATTCCTCAGTTTGTACATAATGTAAAATGATAGTGTATACATAGAGCTATGAACACCACACACACTACAGGCAGTTTTACAGCGCATGATTTGGCTCGTGCTTTGCTCAGGGCACACTTGCACACTTCCTGTCTGTGTTTGGGAGCAAAGGAAACACCTTGTACGAGAAGATTTTCCAGCTGAACGTTGGTCGTCCACAGCAGCAGGTTGAGTTTTTCTTGAAGTGATCAATTGAATGTGATGGTCATAAAACCCATTTATTGCCAGCAGATAACACGAGGAAATCAATGTCTGCTGCATCTGTGTTTCTCGTCTTCAAAATGACTTACATGGGCTGAGCAATGAATGTCCCCACCTCCCCTGATAGTGTGCAGTACTTTAAATTAGGACCCATGGCAAACGTGAACTCAATAAATAATACCATCTATTGAAACTGCACAGGTGAAAATAGGTGCTTTGTACTGGGGTCCCCCAGGAGGAATGGATTGGTACTTTTAAAAGCACTAACTAGAACAGAAACCGAAAACAAAGCTGCAAAGTCACTGGGAATGAACTGAAAAATTGGAATGCTTTCATAAAGCACCTGTGACATATGACAAAAGGGATACCTCTTGGGTCTGCGAGTACAGTTGGTAGGATGAGGGTTAAAACACATCCTGAGAAAAACAAGATAAATCAAATTGCCTGTTGTTTTATTCAAGCCATGGTGGCAGCATAGAAAATTGGAGCACACACCTACTATTCAATCATTGCCAGCCTTGTATTCCCACCAAATAAATAAGAATTAAGTCAAATAGATCTATTTTTATTGTGTTGTAATGTTTGTTTGAGTTGGTAACAAAAGAAAAAAGGACACACACACACACACACACACACACACACACACAGTATGCAGCTAATTTTTGATCAGCTAAAAATACTGAAGCGATCATTTTGGATTTTGGCATGGGGGGGTTACGCTGAAATAATCAGGGAAACCAAATAGCATTAATGTCCAGTGTTGCTACATAAAATCAAGCTAGCAGCAGCTTTTGTTGGCCTTTCCCAGCTGGCCACCACCTTCTTTCCACACTGATATTTGGTTGAATTTAGTTTCGATGTCTGGTGACCAAAATTCAGTGTCAGGACGATGTCTAGCGCCAACGTCAGTTCATGCAGAACACTGACGACACATGACGTTGATATTATGTTGATTTAAAGGTGTGTTGTTCAGTAACCAAAACCCAACGTCTTCCAAATGTCTCATGCCAACGTCATCGTGTTGTAGAATACCAACATTTAGTCCAAAGGTATTGAGAACAAAACCCACCGTCTGCAAAACATTTAAAATACTGTTGAGCGGATTTTCATGTCTGTCCAGTCCACCATCTTTCTGATGTCATATTGATGTCGGGTGCCAGCATGGACTTTTCAAAATCAAACTAAGATATCTTTAGATTTTTAACATTTTCAGGAGCTGCTTTTCTGGACATTGGCCCAATTCAGGGGAGCCATAAGTGCACCCTGTCCACTGTACTTTACAGTTTTAGAATTCTTGATGATTTTGCGACTGTGAAAATGAAGACAGACATAATGTGATACAACCTGCAGATTTGTTGAACACAACTGGTGCCATTTACAGGCAAACTAAATTACAATTACATAACATGGCCTCACAAGCACCAAGGGCTCATTTTAAGTTAAGATTGTTTGTTTTAAGGAGTCGTTTGAGAATTTTCTTTGAATTGCAGATCAAAGTGATTCAGTGCAGAACGAGTCCTCACAGCCCCGTGAGGAAATTCTGTTGTTTCCTGTTTAATTTAAGAGGGTTAATTGTTGTAACTTGATGGTGCATTGCAAAGTAACAGTTTCACAAATACACAAACCTTAACTCCTCTCAAGGCGTATTCTCAGTCGGCCTCCTGCTAAATGCTAAGGTTTGTTTAAACACTTACACAGAGCTCACCTGTCATGTGCTCTCCTGTGGACGTCAGTGCTGCATCATACACAGTGAAAAAATCATGCCTGGATTTCCTGGCGATGGATTATGACATAACGCATGAATCGCCTTCTCCTGGCTACACCATGATTTTGATGAGTAATGGGGATTTAGCTGCGTAATCCTGACATCAGTTACCTAACCATCTCTACTTCTCTCTTCCTGTTTGTGCTTTGCTTTATCTGCCTGTTCATTTGTTGTCATGTCTGCCTTCGTGTCCGTTTGATTGTTGGTCATGTCTGCGTTTCTGTACCATGTTTATCTGCTCTGGACGTGTGTGTGGCCTTTGTGCGCGCTTGTGTGTCTACGTGTGTGTTTGTGCGTGTTGCTGTTTGCGTCCGCTCTCCCTCCAGGTGAGCTCACCCCTCCACGTGAGCACAGCTGCCTGAGTGACGAGGACAAGGTGCAGGGCGGGGGAGCGCAGACCAAAGACCGCGGGACTTCCACTGACGCCCCCTGCAGACACAGCCACACCTCTGGACACTCGCACGGCTCATCTACAACAGCTGCCACTCGCTCCAAGCTTCAGGAGAAGCCGCCTGCGCCACCCCCACCGCAGAACTATACACCAGCTCCTCTATACCCGGCGGGGAAGGCGGATGGAGGCGGGAACCACCGGGAGAGGATCCGCTACCACACGGACGTTCATCTAGAGCCCACGGAGGAGATCTATCTGACACCTGTGCAGCGCTCCGCTGACCCCCTAGACCCCCCCAACGCGCAGGACCGGCCTTTCCTCTCACAGCAGACTGAGCAGGGCCGCATGTCCATCAGCTCCGACACAGAAGGCCCACCACCATACCAGCCCCTCCCAGACCGGACAAACCCTTCCATCTATGAGGAGGACGAGGTCTACGTCCCCCCACCTTCATATGCTTCCTGTGTAGAGTCCCTCATCACGCCACCCAGCATGGCTCGCTCCTCCCTCACGCTGGACCTCAGCCAGAAGGGGGCAGGGACGGGGGCGGGGGTCATGCTGAGACCCGGGTCATCAGTGGAGTACGTGGACGCCACAGATGAAAGCTACTGTGGGGAGGACGAGGACGTGGACAGGATAATAATGGACGGAAGGATGAGAAAGGGGGGAGGAAATGGGGATGGCGGCAGCAGCAGAGTCCCAGTAAGGACTTCCATGAGCTCGGAGGCCAGCGGCCTTTCGTATGACTCCGTCAAATACACGCTGGTGGTGGACGAGCACGCTCAGCTAGAGCTGGTCAGTCTGCGGCAGTGTTACCAAGGCTACAGTGACGACAGCGACTCGGCCACCGTCTACGACAACTGCGTCTCTTCCCCCTACGAGTCGGCCATTGGGGAGGAGTACGAGGAGGAAGATGAGGAGGATGAGGACGGCGTTCAGATAGGAGGAGTGAGGAGAGAGGCCACAGCTTGTCTGTCTGAAGACTCCACTCCGGAGGTCGACCTGCACTTCTCCAAGAAGTTCCTCAACGTCTTCATGAACGGACGCTCCCGCTCCTCCAGTAAGTCCCCGCCATGATAATGATTATTTTTTTTAAATATTTATGTTGTGTTTCATGTCAAGAGAATCAGAAGTGATATGAGAGGTGAATGAGAAGTGTTGGGTTTGGCTTTTGTTAATAGACAGACATGCAGAATGCAAAGACATGCAAAGTGTAAGACACTTGTTTGCATATGGAGCAGCCTCACAATGCCTGTCTGATGTCACAGCCTCTTTTAAAGGGGACGTGTTATGCTCTTATGTTGTTACACTGATGGACGTTCATATAAAATATAACCAAAGTTTCAAATAATGAAGTAAACATAAGTACAGGTATTCCCTGTGAGCACAAACCTCGGGCTTCAGACCGTTCTGAAAACTGTTTCCAACATTTTTTTCCTGCTTTGGCTACAAGATGAAGACAGATTTCTTTTATGGTCATCTGCTCCAGGCTCGCTACTGAGAGTGTTTACATCACAAACACTGCTACATGAAGCTACATGCTAACGTCATGGGATCATGAGGCTTAATCCTGCTTTCTGATGTTTTTGATTTCTCCCTGATTTCGGATTACATTCCTGCTGGAACATGTCTGGTTGTAGTTCAGAAGCTTCTATTGGTGATTTTTGAAAATCTTTTTAAATAAAAATACTAAACTAGGCGTTCTGCACTCCAACACAGCCGCTTACCCTTACTCCTCTCTCTTACTCTCACTAATGTTTCCACTAGGGGTGTGCCATCATATCATTCAGGATAATAATTTTATAATTTTTGATAGTATTTCAAGTTGTTGACATATTGTCATCATACTGTTACCCACGGCAGCAACAAACATAGTTAAAAGCTAAATTATTACCGACTCCGCCGTGGTTCCAAAAAGAGGAGCAGCTTCAGTAGTGTGGAATAAACTGTGGTGTCCTGAATGTTTTATGAACAGCCCCGGACTTCTCAGACTCTTTTAGTGACTTACCGCTCAGAGGGAACTCATTCAGCGTCTCTCCCTCTCCTCTGCGCCGTACGGTGTCGTCAAGTGGTTAAACCTTTGGCAATTTAAACCTACATGACGCTCACGGCTTGACAAAAAACTCCATATATGTGAATGTGTGATAGTTGTGGTATCGTAACAGCCTGTCACAGGTTACAGCATGATGATTAGAGGAGAAATGGCAGAGCATAAAGGTCCAGGTGGAAAAAAAACAATCATTTAGGATTTTACTAAAAGAAGGAAATCACCTGTTGATTTATATATATAGATCCCAGGGGACATTTTTTAATTTTTAATTAATTAATAATAAATTAATACTTATATATTCAATGTCATATAATCAAGAAAATCGTTACCGCAAAAATACCCTGAAATATTGTGATATTATTTTAGGTTTTTTACCTGCAACACGTCACCTCTCATGAAATTTCAGAACTCTTTTTCACAAGACTTCTCCCTTAGTTGGACTTGGTCACAATAAAGTGTCCAGTAAAATGTAAAGAAATGAACGGAAATTGGCCGTGCACAATTGCCCATAGAGATTGAATTGCAGCCTGTTTTGCTGCTATGGCAGGAGGTGTATCTTTCAATACTGTACCAGTTTTAAAAACTTTGGTCTCCCTTTGTTACTTATACATAAAACATGACAAAATAGGGTCCAGGTTGAAAAATACTCAAGTTTTGCTTTAAAATCCCCCCATAAAGACTTGTGTGAAGCACACAGGTACAGCACACAGTAACACAGCAGTGGATGCTGTCTGGGTGAATTGACAGCATGGTGGGAAAGGCTTAAAGCGATGTGGCTGATAAAGCAAAGTCACAGAGATGTTCAGGTGCTGGAATATTCTCATACAGCACAGATCATCATCATCATCCACATGACATGTAACTCTGGATATTGTGACTGTGTGTCTGCAGAGTTAGATTCAACTCTATCTTGTAGAATCACATTTTAAGTTGGCTGAAGAAAAGGATTTGGAATTTTATTTCATCATGCCAGTGGCTTGAAGATAAACCTATGAAATCATTGAAATTTAAGCCACAATGCCCGGCACAGCTTCTGAGTGTTGTAAATGAAAGCTGTGTTTTTTGCTGCTTTGTTGATGTCGTTATCAGCATTCTGACAGCAGCACGTTCAGGGCTGAGACCCAGCTGGATGTTTAAAAGGCCTGCTGGGTGGAGGGACACTGAGCCAAAAAACAGCGAGCACATTCATGGATTTGCCTTTCTCTTCCCTCTGCTGTTCAGACCAATCACACATTCAAGAAGAGTTAGCTGAGTCTTGTTTTAGGCATTAACACAGTGGCAGTCCTAAAGACGGTGTTTGGAAAAACTGAGGAAGAAAAGAGGCAGTATTTCTCTATTTTTATCAGGCTGGACACACTAAATATTTGGTCACCACCGTGTGTATTTTTGACTGCTTCAATTTGTAATCTTTAAGATTTTCAGACCCCATGTTGTTGGTCAAAAATGACACCTGATCCTCAAACGCTGCAGTGTAAACAGACACAAGATGCCCTGTTGCATTTTTGACATCTATTATGCTCATTTTCACATTCATACCTGTTCTAGTAGAAACCCAAAATACATATTTACATGCTTTAATGGTCAGCAAAAACAATTTATTTTCCTCATGCCATCTGTGCTGGAACACCTTTATTCACCCTGTCTAAGATGCTCTGTTTTAGTGCCTGTCTCTTTAAGAGCCCCTCTCAAACAGCCCAATCTGCTCTGATTGGTCAGTGTTTTCAGTTCCTCTGCATCTCAGCATCTCTACACCATTATTGTAGCCAGAAAATGACTGTAATGACTAATAGTAGCATTCTACCATAAAGAATATCGCTAATTAAAGCTTTTAAACACAACCACATATGTTTCAGCTGGAATCTGATCCGAAATCGAGAAGAGATTTACATCGGCAACCAAAATTACATGTGTCTGTGACATTAGCATGTAGCTACATGTAGCAGTGTGCCTGGAGCAGATGATCATATAAAGAAATCAGTCACAAGCTGCCGCTCAGCTTCCAAACGGTGGCAAACAAAGTATTCAGAATGGTCTGAGGCCTGACATTCCCCACAGTGCAACTCAACAGCTGGCAGTTTGGTCAGTGATTTGAATGCACTATCTTAAGAGCGGCTAAGGTAGCCTGAAGCAGAGATGAAGAGCGGGCTGTGTCCATGCTCTAAGGCCCTGTGCTTTACTCCCAACTGAAAACACTGAAAACATCAGGCTCCTCAGGAATGGCCCAGCTGGGCACTTGGAGGCACAGCTACTTTCCAGCTGAGGTGCTTTAGTTGTGTCTGGTTGCTATGATGCAAAATATCTATGGAAGTAAGCATTTTGGCAAAAGGTAGTGTACTTGCTGTGGATGAAGGGAAGGCTGAAGCATGCAGGGAGAGAACGGACCCATTAGTCTGTGTGGGTTCATGAAAGGAACATATCTTAGTATATATACAGTATATTAAAGTACTTCTCCATTGTTTTTGATCAGCACTTGTACATGTCAGATGTGATGGTCTTGTTGGTATTTGTCCCTCCTCTACTGTGATTTAATGGTGGGTAAAAAGTGACAGTGATGAGCGTAGCATTTTACCCCAACTTAGAATTCACGCTCAGTGCCTCGTCATGTGGCTGGCTTTTGTTCAGTAGCATAAATACGTAAAGAATATAAAGGGCAACAGCTTGTGTCAGTTTTCTTTTAAGATCTGCTGCTTTCCCCGACTGTACCTTTGTGGTCTCCCAGAGAAAAATAAAGACCAAGACCGAGGTAGGAGAGGATGACGGATTGTAGGATTTACCTTCATTGGGCTGATCCTCACCTTGGGAAAACAGTAGGAGATATCAGCAGTGAGTCAGACACTGACCCAAATCACAGTGTCTGTGGGTGTGAGGCAGCTGGCAGTAATGGGCAGGACTGAGGATTCCTATGAAAGAGATGCGTCTATAATGTATGTGTGGTCATTTCCTCTAATAGTCCTCGCTGTTCTCTTGGATGCCATCCATGTGTTTCACAGACTCATTAGAAACACCACAGCGGTTTATCTGAACAGTACAGGAGGGGGTAACGGATGTCTCAGGGGAACGTAGGTGGAAATACACAATGCTCATCTGTTTCATGCCTAATTAAAGTGTGATTCATCGCTCCTACAGAATGTGTGTTTGCTTTAAAGTGAACACAGTGCACTCTAATTGTCTTTTCTGTTTGTATATGATGGACTTTTGTTGCAATAAGAAGTCGATGTCATTAATCTTTTTATTAGCTGAACACAGGCTGTCACTTCACACTGTGTTACTGCCCCGTGTCATTTTTCCTCATCTCTTTTCTTCTTCTTCTTCTCTGGTTTTCAAGGTGCAGAGTCCTTTGGCTTATACTCTTGTGTCATAAATGGAGAGGAGAGGGATCAGAGCCACAGAGCCGTCTACAGGTGAGGAAGAACTGCATCATCATCACCATTACCATCACTAACATCATCCTTATTAAATATCATTTTGCTCAACACATCACACAAGCAGTCAGGGAATCAAATTTATTGACTCAGGACCATGGTTGCTTAGTATGGAGTACAAATGAAATACAATAACAATCCTAGACATAAAAAATGATTTACACAAAGTGCATTAGTCAAAAAGACACCTATCCATATTTAACTTTTTATTTAACCAACTGTAATAACAAAATGATCCCAGACGTAAAGGTTTGTCTTCATGCTCATATTTGTCATCCTGTGTTGTTACCTAAAAGCATTCTTTACACCCTACACAAGCAGCCATTTTTATTCTTCTTCACTCAACTTAAAATCAGTGTAGGCATTATGCAGCATGTCGTCCAAAATAATGAAAAAAAAATCATAGTATAGCATGTTGTCCAAAATAATGAAAAAAAGTCATAATATAGCATGTAGTCCAAAATCATGAAAAAAAGTCATAGTGTAGCATGTCGTCCAAAATAATGAAAAAAAAATCATAGTATGTCGTCCAAAATCATGAAAAAAAGTCATAGTATAACATGTCGTCCAAAATAATGAAAAAGTCATAGTATAGCATGTCGTCCAAAATAATGAAAAAAAAATCATAGTATAACATGTCGTCCAAAATAATGAAAAAAAGTCATAGTATAGTATGTCGTCCAAAATAATGAAAAAAAAATCATAGTATAACATGTCGTCCAAAATCATGAAAAAAAGTCATAGTATAGCACGTCGTCCAAAATCATGAAAAAAAGTCATAGTATAGCATGTCATCCAAAATCATGAAAAAAAATGATAGTATAACATGTCGTCCAAAATCATGAAAAAAAGTCATAGTATAGCACGTCGTCCAAAATCATGAAAAAGTCATAGTATAGCATGTCGTCCAAAATCGTGAAATAAAGTCATAGTGTAGCATGTCGTCCAAAATAATGAAAAAAAAATCATAGTATAGCATGTCATCCAAAATCATGAAAAAAAATGATAGTATAACATGTCGTCCAAAATCATGAAAAAAAGTCATAGTATAGCACGTCGTCCAAAATCATGAAAAAGTCATAGTATAGCATGTCGTCCAAAATCATGAAAAAAAGTCATAGTGTAGCATGTCGTCCAAAATAATGAAAAACAAATCATAGTATAACATGTCGTCCAAAATCATGAAAAAAAGTCATAGTATAACATGTTGTCCAAAATCATGAAAAAAAGTCATAGTATAGCATGTCGTCCAAAATAATGAAAAAAAGTCATAGTATAGCATGTCGTCCAAAATCGTGAAATAAAGTCATAGTATAGTATGTCGTCCAAAATAATGAAAAAAGTCATAGTATAGCATGTCATCCAAAATCGTGAAAAAACCTCATAGCACCGTGGGTTTTCTCCAGGTACTCGACTCCCTCCCACAATCCAAAGACATGCAGGTTAATTGGTGACTTTAAATTGGCCATGGGTGTGAATGGTTGTCTGGCGACCTGTCCAGGGTGTACCTCACCTCTCTCCCAATGTCAGCTGGACTAGGCTCCAGCTCCTCCACGACCCCCAACAGGATAAGCGGTTATAGAAAATGAATGAGGTGCTTGTTGATAGTCTGTAATATTTTCACCTCTTGACCTTTCTGCCAGACAGCCCTTTCCGATGGGGAACTAAACTGTTATATTGCTGTCTTTATCAACACCAGACTCCTTTGTTTTTACCTCACACAACATGGGAGCTGGTAGTCTACTTCTGATTTGACTTGTCGTGTTATAGTATGACTTTTGCTCCCAAACTAGTGTGGTGTCCACAGCAGTATACCGCTTAGCTTACATGCTGGCTGGGGGAAGCTCCTACAAAGAACTGATGACAGACAATTCTCAAACAAGGCTTGGCTTAGTCATTTGGAGGCTCTGAGGGCTGGCAGTGTAATATGTAGCTACTTTATCAGGCAGAAACCTCCGTCAAGTCACATGGGAAAACATTTTAAGAGGGGCTAAGGGGAAATAACATTTTGACACTTAAACATGTACAGGACCCAAAGTTTATAGATTTGGATTTGAAAACATAAGGAACCAAATGGTAAGCTACCCAATGATATAAAAACTAACTACAACCTCCTAGCAGGATGCTCATCTCCAGCAGTCATTTTTCTTTTTTTGTGTAGTTGTTGGAGCAGAAAATGCTGCATTTCCTCATGTTTCCCCCGCTACAGTCACACTCCAGTTGGCAGTGTGGAGTTACAGCTGCTGTTTAAGACCTCAGGCTGATAGATGCATAGGGGGGAGAGAAAAACAGCAATGCAGTCATGTGAAGAGCAGCATCTTTGGGCGCTGACAGATCATATGATGTGCAGGACGTCACCCATGCATAGCTGAGAGCAGGGGGCTTGTTACAGTGCTGCAGGTTTCCAGTTTGTGTGTGTATAATATTCTTTATTTTTGTAGCGCCTCTGTGGCATCACATCTGACAACATTAGGCTGAATGTTTGATACCCAAAACAAAGGTTTTCAGAGAACTGTTCATGGTGCAGATGCTGCTGTGTACAGTGGTGATCCAGCTCATAAAAATCCTGTGAGGTCCTTCGGATCATCTGCATAATTACATCTGTCTTGACAGGTTTGTCCCACGCCATGACGACGAGTTGGAGCTGGAGGTGGATGATCCGTTGCTGGTGGAGGTCCAGTCAGAGGATTACTGGTATGAAGGCTACAACATGCGAACTGGTGCCCGTGGGATCTTCCCAGCTTATTACGCCATAGAAGTGAGCAAGGACACAGAGACTTACAAAGGTAATGACACCGCCACAGTTATTAATTATAAAGGGCTGAATGTGTTCGTAGAGATGCTGAAATGTCTTTGACATTAACTGAAACTGTACACAAGACCACTGTATGAGTCAGCACATCCAAGGCCAGCTTTTTAAAAGCATATTTTTTGCTAATTTTATAACTCTTTTAGTTGTGTTTGTCTCAGATTGTAGAAAAGTATCATGGTTTTTAATTTCTTCAGCCAATGACAAGGTGTATCACTACAGTTTCAGTTTCTGACGTTCAGAAACTGGAACTGTAGTGATACACCTCATGTATTCCTGCTTGTACTATAAAGTCCTGCTCCATTTAAGCCAGCATTTGTTCCTCTAGCCTTGGCCAAACAATAAACAGTATTTCCTCAGTGGGTTTCTTTAACAGGTCTTTTTGTAAAGCTAAAATATGATCAAATGATGTTTTCTGTCCATATTCTTACATAAATGAGCATCTACCTCAGCACTGGCAGGTAAAAATCAAATACCTAATTATTTTCTTAGCATTAAGTGGAAGTTGTCGTGGGAGAATACTATAATTTATTATATATTTGTCAAAATAATTAGGTGCTGGGGCGAACACTAGCTCATCCGGTAGAGCAGGTGCCCCATGCACAAAGGCTGTGTCCTTGCCACAGAGGCCATGGCTTCCATTCCAATCCACGGCCCTTTGCTGCACGTCATCCCCCTCTCTCCTCCTCACGCTTTAGCTGTCCTATCAAATAAAGGCAAAAAGCCCCAAAAAAATATCTTAAAAATATAATAATTATGTCTTAAAATATAACTAACTTACAGCCATAGCTTGTCGCTTGTTGTTGGACAGAAAACTTATTATTTTATTAAGTAGTAGTATTTTATTAAGCCTTTATTTAGGACAAGTAAAATCACTCATTTTTAAGTGCGACCTGTATCACAGCAGCAACATCCACATACAGGGCAACAGACAATACAATACAAACATTTACATTAGATAAAAGGACATCAAGATAAAAGTGCTAAGAACGAGAAGAGGGTCAACTTGGATTACAAGAGCAAATCATAGATGCACTCTCAATATTCCTCAACAACAGTTTACTTGTAAGAGGGATCAAATCAGAAGCTAGCGGAGCAGATGTTAACCTGGTTAGGTTTGGCTGGACTTCGGCTCTGTATTCACTGGAGATCCAATGAAACTAATTGGTAAGGACTCAATACTGAATAATACGGAAACAAGACACAGGAATGAAAAATGAAGAATGGAAATGCTTGTTAGTTAACTGACCCATCTGGTAGAACTAAAGCTGATTGTAGGTTCAGATGATGTAGAGCTGAAAATGAATCGTGATCAGTCAAATGACACACACACTGCTGATCCAAGTAATTTCTCAAGGAATACACAATAAAGTTTTTAAGATTTTGTCCCACGGGATAGTAACTTTAATATCTTTGATGTTTGGACTGTTGATGAAAAAACAAGTAGTATGAAGATGTCACTTTGACCTTAAAGAAATTATGCATTTTTCATCATTTTCTCTCTAATTTAGCGGCGTAACAATAATTTAAATAATAAGCACATTCAATAATAACAAAAGTCATTTAGTTACAGCCCCGTTATAAAAGAGATTTAATTCCACCCAATTTATTTTCCCTATTTTAATTTAAAAATGCACCCAGCTGTGTTTAAATTATGAGCATGGGTGAGGAACTATTAGATTTAGACAATTATTCATTTGGAAAGTGAGAATAATTTGCCTGATCTGCACTTTGTGAAAGCTCTAGTTGAGTATTAAAGTTGGATTTATGTTCAGATTATAGGGACAGTTCACCCCAAAATCTAGGTGCTATTCATCAGTCTATATTATTAGATTATTACAGTGTGAGGTGCTGAGTGTTGGAGATACTGTCGGTTGTCTGCCTTCTCTCTTATACGATGGAACTATCTGGCGCTCGGTTTGTGGTGCTCAAAGCGCCATCTCTACACCCAATATCTCCAACACTCACCAACTCACATGAAAACAATCTAAACTGATAAACAGCACTACAGAAGAAAAATGTGTTTTTGATTTGGGGGTAAACTGTTCTTTTTAAGGTCACAAAAGCACCCAGATTCACCAGGTTCAGTTCCCAGCTTTGTTGTCCCACAAACACAAGCAGTAATGTTTGTGGGCAGGACACCTGTGTGTGATCATGTACAGACGGGGCTGTGATATATGAGGTTAACATGAAGCCCTACAGGTGAAGCACGGTTACAAAAAAAACACAGGCAAAGTTATAACAGATTGTGATTTACATGCATACGAAGTCATAGTGGAGAAGAAACAATTAACAAGTACAGAGTCACTGGTACTGATCAACAACCCCATTAACTCCCAGCAGGTATATTTTTGTTCCCGTGCTGCTGTGGAAAACAAAACTAAACTTATTTTAGTGCTGAGGTTTTAGTGGCTCTTTTAGTGCTAAATACATTACTGCCACCTCTTGTATGTTATGATGTCTGTTGCCTTTGGTTATTATTTCCTTGGTATTGGATCTTATTCCATGCTTTGTCTCTTTCCTGTGCAGTGAAGAGCAGTGAATGGATGGACAGATACAGGCTCAAGTTCTTGGGATCAGTTCAAGTCCCCTTCCACAAAGGAAACGACGTTCTGTGTGCAGCTATGCAGAAGGTATGAGGCCAATGTGGTGCACATTTCTCGACGACTATAGTAAAGCAACATTAAGGAGAGATAAACACCATAACTACATCAGTTATTGTCCCAGAATACTTAGGTAGAAGACATATGGCATGATGCAGTGGTTCTCTAATGGTGACGCCAGGGTCTGGAACAATTATCTTATGGCGTGATAAAGGTGATAACACAGGTTATAGAAGCTACTGTGCACATATATTAATACAGGTGTGCCTTGAGATTTTGGCTTTCCTTTTGGTGTACCTTGGGCTCAAAACGTTTGAAAACCACTGGCATAATGCATACAATAACACAGGAAGTACACCATAAACTGTTTAACAACTGACACGCTTCACTTTCTAAAGACAATTGAAAATGATTACACAATAACTTAATATCAAGCATTTGGAAGATGCAGAAAACATGCAGACGGCACGTGCCACCTGGGACTTACCTGATTGAATACAGGTTTATAGTAAGAATGTGCAACACACATCAAAAATCAAGGAGCTCCTGGAAAAAAACAGCATTAAAGTAAACTTCCAAGTTAAGTTTTCAGACTTTAATTTGACAGGAGCTCTTCAAAATCACAATTTGACTGTTTGTCATAAAAGTACTACCAACACTGTTAAAACTTAATTATTATAATTAACTTTGGTATCATCATCTAGTATAGAATTGGGTTGCACGTTAAAAGTGTCTTTTTACATTATAGGAGTCATCATTCACATTTATTTTCCAGATTGCCACCAACAGAAGGATGACAGTCAAGTACAACCCGCCTTCCTCCTGCATCCTGGAGATCAGTGTGAAAGGCATCAAGCTTGCAGTTCAAGAGGATTATTATGCCTGTGACAGAGTGAGTCCTCCTCCTCCTCCTCCTCCTCTCCCTCAGTCTGTCTGATGGAAAATAAATAAAGTGCAGCTTCCTGAGGTTTCGTAAAATAAGGGCTCATCTTCACACCAGAATCACATTTAACTGTTGACGTATGTCGCCCTCGTGTGGCTGTCAGTAGAGACTGCAGGCCAGGGAAGTGTTGTTTTTTTTTTTTTTTTTTTTTTTTTTTTTTTTAGGTGGAGATTAAACCTATTTTCATCCTGAGCACTTTTAAACTTCTGTTCCTCAATATTTCAGAGAGAAACATTGTATTATTTTAACTAGTGCAGTTATGTGAAAGCTGTTTAGATGAAGATTTTACATGCTTAACATATAAACTATGACCTGTGTAATGCACATACTAGTTTCCACTCCACATGGGCTTGTCAGACATAAAATGTTGTTGCAGTGAACATCTGACACAAAAAGGCCCCTGTCCTAAAACACAACTCATATTTTAAAGTCATCCGACCAAAAATTAACAGTGATCAAAGACATTTAAAGTACAACCCTAAAACAATCAGACCAATAAAACATAACAGTGACTTCAGTCTCATTGAAATCACATAAGAAAAAAAGCCTTTTCTATTCAGTCTTGTATTTGTGGTTAATGGTATGAAAAAAAAAATACCAAAAGTGTGCATACATAAAAACACATTCAATTGTGCACAGAGATCTTTGACTTTTGTCACAGACTATTTTATGATCATGTCCCAGGGATGGGATATTAACTTTTTTGTCCACCTGCCACTGTGGCATGTTAGATGTCCTCTCAGAAAACCAGTGCAGTTTGGCAGTACTTTGATCTAGAAAATGAATTCAGCAGCAATTCATCTTTTTGAGATGTTCTATTATTTGTTAACTTTAAGTGAGTTGTTGTCAGATAATGTGCAGGTTTACATTCATATTGCACGGAGCAAAATGCCTCTCATTTCAGCTGAAACTTAATTATAAATTAATGTTGTTTTATTAACTTTAAAGTGAATTGCAATCATTTCTGTCAGATAATCTGCAAGGTTCAATGTGCCCCACATTTCAGGGGCAACTTATTTATTTTAGATGTTATTTTAGTGGTTAACTTTTGACTGAGTTGCCGTCATGTTCACTTTCATACCGCAGGTGCAAAGTGTCTCGAACTTCAGCGGCATTTAAAATCCAACATGGTTGTTGAAGATTGTGATTAAAGGCATCAAAGGACTCTTAATGCACACAATATTTTTGGGACAATGTTTCAAATACTTAACAATAAACTGTGCTAAATGATTCAAGTGTTTCCTTTTTTTTTGACTACTTTTGTACTTGTAGTTCTACTCAAGGAGCTTTTAAAATGCAGGACTCTTGCTTGTATTTTAAATATACAATAGTTAAATATTAATTACATGCAGAGTCTAATAGGGCAAAAATAAGCAGACATTTATTCTTCCTCTTTTCTGTTCAGAGTAACGAGTGCAGTCACTTCTTCCAGTTAAAGAACGTCTCCTTCTGCGGCTATCACCCCAAAAACAGCAAGTAAGTAAAGACTGAGAACTCCAATCAGGGACTGTAATGTCATGTCATGTCAAATTTTCTGTACTGTGTCACCAGAATAAAACAAAGACCGTAAGAAACTGTCATGTTTTCACCCTCTGCTAGTGCTCATCTGCAGAGACCAAACATTAAGTCACCACAATGTGTCGCTAGAAGTCAACAAATGTACCAGACTTCAGACATAAACTGGATCTTGACTGCCTACTGATCAAATGTGAAACTTTATCATTAATACATGACAGAAAGAATTAACTATTCATCAAATAAAGGTGATGAAAATACCGGCTGCCCACTCTGAGGTGCCTAATCTGTGTTCCCCGTCTTCTCTGAAGGTATTTTGGTTTCATTACGAAGCACCCAGCGGACCAGAGATTTGCCTGCCATGTGTTTGTGTCTGAAGACTCCACTAAACCTCTTGCAGAGTCAGTAGGGTGAGTAAGACTTTCTGTGCATTAGCTCTAAGATATGAAAGTCCAGGTAAAGCAAAAACAAATATGTGCAATGAGTCTGTCACACCACAGAAAAATGTGTCAGTAACCACCCAGTCAAATGTGAATGATTAAAAAAATTGCCGTGTGTATAAAACTAACTTTCAAAATCATGAAAAAAAAAATAAAAAATTCTCTGTTCTGAGATGCTGGAGGTGTGTCTGCTGAAGGAGCTGAACAATGATCCAGTTGCTGCAAAGTGGCAGACTTTTGTTAGAAGCTAACTCAGCAGCACAAAACACACACACCCGAAGCTGGAGAGCGAGTCTCCACACAGCTCTTGTTAGTAGTTATTTCTACAGTGACCATTGTATCATCTTAGTTGAATGTCATTTCAGTGTAATGTGGTGCTTTTCCTTTTTTCTACAAAAGAAATTGCTAGTTTGCCAATAGCTAGCTCACATTAAATTGTTGTTGCTGATTTGTACATGACATTGTCACATCATATTTCCCTCTCTTTGATGGCATATTGACACCCGAAATTTAACAAAAGTCCATTGTCCGAATTGACCTTTCGTTAAGCCCCGCCTCTCTGTAATGGTCTGTCAAGCCTTCAGAGTAAACATGAAGCCCACACTGTAACTAACTGCACTCCCTGAAGAAATATTATCATATTTTTGGAACAATGAAAGAGTGATTCCAGAGAGAAGCAGACAGAGGGGTCTACAGTCTGTGTTTGAAGAATTTATCCAGGATGTCAAACTGACTCAGCAGCAACAACAGGTTAAAAAGACAAAGATAGTTAGAAGCTAAAGCTGAACTATAGGCTACAGATCACAGTGTAAAAGTGAACCACCACATCACTGCTGATCGCCACACAAGACAATGAATATAAAGGGAAACTTTGCTAATATTGAACCAGCTGTGTGGCATCGCAGTGTGTGCAGATGAACAGTGTTTGGCTTCACCCCTGTGCCACTGCCAGCAAACAGACTTCCGCCGCTGGACAGGCAGGGATCTCTAAACAACATTCATCTGCGCACACTGCGATGCCACACAGCTGGTTGAATATCAGCAAAGTTTCCCTGCTTCCCTTCACTGGTTCCTGTACAGCAGGGTCGCTCTTTGTTTCACTGTTATAATCATTAACAATCAAAAGCAGCATGTGTATACATTCAGCAGGCTATATTTTCAGTAGCTAGCTAGCTAACCCTACACTTTTCAGGGTTTGATTTTGGAACAGGGAAGAAACGTATGTCTTTTTCCAACCTCTCCAGGTAACAAGTATCATTAATACACAACGTGCCCCAGGCACAACATTTAGCTCCAAATCCACAAAACCAGCCTGAAAATGAAGTAAATCTGAAGCGACTGCATTAGAGTCAGTGGAGCACAGCTGTGTTGTTGGACCCTGGTCTGAGCCAGGGATTAAGCGAAGGGCCAATTGATAGCTTGAAACACAAGTTTCTGAACAGTTCACCAGCATCCTGACAGTTACAAAAGCCTGCCTATAGAGCACCTATAAGAAATCACCACGGCGGAAGACAGCATATACACAACATCCAGAAACAACTGTTGTGTATGTTCACGTAAACGCCAGCATCAACAATTAATGATGTAATGATGAAGGGTTGTCCCTTCTACCCTCACCCTCTACGCCATGTGACTCTGTTCCCAGGGACAGGGTGACAAAATGACGTGTAGATGTAAAAGTAATATGTGGAATCTGACCTTTGACTCTCAATTGGGCGCTGTAAGAAAAAGAGTGTGTACTTTTAGTGAGTACTAGAAATGACTGAAGTCCATGTCTCTGTTTTGCAGGAAAGCCTTCCAATTGTACTATAAAGAGTTTGTGGAGTTCTCGTGCCCCACAGAGGACATCTACCTGGAATAGCCCTGACCTGCCTTCAACCACAGCCCTGTACAGTACACTGTATCATAGCATAATGTTGCATGAAGGACAGACATATCTAAAATAAAAAAGAAGAAGAAAAATTAAAAAACTAACACATCTGACAAAAAAAGCAGGAAAAGAAGGATCATGTTTTGGAACTGTGGTGAAACATCTGTGCAGCAAGAAGAGATGAAAATGAGCCAAAGGAGGAGTATCTCGAGGGAAGAAATATGCAAAATGGAGTCAGTGATGAGGTGGTGACCGCAGGCTGTCAGTGGAAAGCACAAACATTTTATCACCGCAGCCTTGGCAGCACTAATTAGCCTGTAGCGTCATCTCAGCAGGTGCAACACTGAAAGCCCCAGAGTCGTACTAGACTGCATCAGCTTGTTTTTGCACTTGACCAAAAAAAAAAAAAAAAAAAAAAAAACCAGCAGCTGAGATTTGGAAAAATTTCCACATGATGAGTTTGCTTCGACTTTAAACATTTAGGGTCTGAGCACAAGGCGGGTGTATATTTACTGAATAAAATCCTCACACTGAAAATGTACACTAAGCGATAAAAATCCATGTAGGTACAGAGACCTTTATCCTCGTAGCACACCAGGTGTGAAGGTGATATCCACATTGTTTAGTGGCAACAAGAAAACACCCGAAAACACTGTTAGTAAAGCAGCTACAGGTGATGTTCTGTGCATTTTGGGGTCACTTTTAGATGTTTGGTGAAGAATGTAGACAATTTCATCAGCTGTTTGACAGCATAAAAATTGTGTAACTTTTGGAGCATCACCTGAAAACAACAGGTTTTGGTGTCCCTAAGGCTCTCTACACATGGTCTGCAGTATGAGCTGTGCACACAGCAATGTGGGGCTCAGAGTCAGGTGCACCAATGTGTGCAAAGTAGCAGGAAGACAGTGTATTTCAGTTTAACACAAAGATGGGTAAGAGCCTGATTAGAGCTGAAACGATTAGTCAAATTCTAGATAAGGCGATCCACAAAGTTAGTCAGCAATCTTTGTGTTACCCAGTTAATCATCGCCGTATTTTTTAAGCAAAAATGTTAAAAGAAAATCTCTGGTTTCAGCTTCTCAAATTTTATTTTTTGCTGGTTTTCTTGGTCTTATCTGATTTTAAACCTAATATTTTGGGCACATTTGGATAAAAACAACAATTTCAATGTGTCAACTTAGGCTTTGGGAAATTGTGATTGCCATTTTTACTTTTTTCAGACAAATAATTCATTGATAATGAAAATAGTTAGTTAAAGCCTTACACCCAATGATCAGGAAGGGTTTAGGTACATTAAAGTTTTTATTCCTTCATGGGTCACTCTAAAACAAGGTCAACATTGTAAGTGACTGATTGGAGGTGTAACCTACACGTGGTGTACAACGCCCAAGGTAGCACAGCTTCGAGGTGTGTTTATTTTCTCCATTGGCAAACAGTAACCGTGCAATTAATCAATTATCTGCTGCAGATCATGTGTGGAGGTCCTTGTGCTGTGTTCACACTACAAGACACAGAGACAGTGTGCCTGACTACATTATCGCCAAGTTGTCATTTAAGTGTTGTTCAAGAGCTCATTAACACGGTTGTCACCACAGGCTTGTGTGTGCTACTTGGCACAAAGCGCTTCAACTAAACATACTCTAAAGTTTGTATTTGGACATAAAATGTCTATTCTTGTAATCAGTGTCTGAGCCCCATTTTTACATCACATTTCGCCGCTCCATGCATCCATGTGTGCTTGTGTCTCGTCTCTTGTAACTAAGCTAGATGACATAGCATTCTGGGAAATGTAGGCAATTACTAATTGGAGTAAAATGAGAAAAAGCAGGGTAGACAACACTGAATCCCAAATATCTCCTGAAATGCACTCAGCATCACTTGTCTGTGATTTAGGGAAAAAAAAACAGTGTGAGGTGTTTAAGTGTGGATTTTTCCTTTCAAACTGTTTAGCAGCTTCTACTGGTACTACAGTGCTATGCGAAATAGCCCCCACAATTTGCCTAGTAAAGCCTTTAGCCCTCAGTTCCTAGTCTGTGTGTTCTAACTAGGTAAAAAATCAGTGACGTCAATGTTAAATCAGAGGGGGAAAACATCAGGCTAGGCTTTTCGGTGGTTCAAGACGAGGTACGACATATAGGATTCTCTTTCATGTGGTGTTCTAGAAACTTGCTCCCCATAGTTTCCACATCAGAAATACTCCATGCTCTCAGTGTGGCAGTGGTAAGGTAATAAGGCTGATCCTCCCTGCAGTAGGTACAGGTGCTGACAAGGGAGCAAAAGCAAAACTCTGGTGTCTTCATAACTTCACTAGTAGTGCCTCTTTTTCATCAGATCATTGTGACCTTCCTCAGTTAACACTATCACATTTTAAGGGATTGCCATTGAGTGCGTGTTGAGTGTAGTTTGAATGCAAATGGTGATGGAGGAATATGTTTGATGTGACTTGAGCTTTTTTTTCCCCACTGCAATAAATGTGCTGTACCTATGCTGTCACGGGTCGTATTTCAGAACACTGAAATTGTGCTGACAATGAGCCTTTATGTCAATTTCCCCAAGTAAGAAGTTAAACTGAAGAGAGAGAGAGATTCAACCAAAACCAAGAAGATTCTCTAGTAAACGTGACACACTTACATAGGAGGTAAATATACACATGTGCTAAGTCTATTCTGTTATAATACATCCATGTAAATAAGTATTTCACTGCAGGAAAGGTGGTCTTTTCATAAAACTGGGCTGTCTGTGCAGTAGAAAGATGCAGATACTTTTGAAGTTGGTGCTACAGACCAGAGAAAACAGGAAATCCATCTCTCAGAGCTGATCAGCTCAGACTGGGTCAACCGATTAATATCCAACCCCACAGCTCGTACTCCACAAACTGCTGCTGAGGTAAAATAAACTCCAAAAACCTGTGCTGCGTTCACAGACCTGCAAAAACCTCCAAATTCAAAGAGGGGGCAGAATGATACAAACAGACGCACCCACGGTTCAAGATTCTCGATTAATGTAAAAATCAATATCAGACAAAATAAACTAAAGCTGTCTATCTTTGGATTGAAAGTTAGTTATCATTATGTGTTCTGAACAGGGGCTCAAAGGATTACCACTCTTTTGTTTTTTAAATCATCCTGACTACAGCACGGGCACAGCACAGATGTACTGCAGTGGAAAAACTCACAGAAAGGGTGCTTCCTGCATCACTTACCACTAACACTAATTTGTAACAGATTATTTTGTGTGATCTATATTTAACAGAAGAAGAAATATCTGTAAAGGAAAGATGAATTAATGAAGGATGCGAAAATTGTCGATTCAGCCATCTCCCCAGTCCCCACTGTTTGTTCCTTTCAACAACAACAACAAAAATCAGAAATCTGAACAAAGTAAATGAGTCGTCTGCTGTTGCTGATCAAAGCCATCATGTTCCCATCGAGAGATCAACACTGACTTTTATATGAGTTCCCTTCTCAAGAGCCAATCAGGCAGACTGAAGAAAATGTACTGTAGTGGGGGCTATACAAAGGGTGTATAGACATGCCATATATAAATAAATAATTTAATATCTGTAATTATAAATATTACGTTGTATTGATTCAACATGTAGTATGTGAAATTTCTCTTTATTTTGGAATTTTTTTAGGTGTGAACTATTCTTTATTTAAAAATTTTAATGCAGAGCTCATGGTGTCCTGTCGTTATTATACACGCACACACATCTATATCACTGTGCTTGTGACGTCCTGGTGTTGATTATCAGCGGATGATCTGACTGGCCACGCTGCTGCCAGACTACAACTCTAATGATGTTACGATATCCCTACATCTAGCTGACTTGGTAACTAATAAAGTAACATTTGATATCATACATCCGTGCACTGCCCAGATGGAGGGCAGGCAACAGGAGACAAAAACTATCAACACTGAATAAATGCCCATGATCTGCACTGTTTATGGCTGTTCCAATCAATTAAATTGGGGAAAACAAGGGCAACTTTAAGTCCAGAAAATAGAAGGACGTAAAAGGGATAAGTTTAAACCAAAAAAAAGTGACTGAGCTCCTGTAGATCACCGTAATTCGCTCCTTTTTGGTCTCCCTCTCAAGTCCATCTACAAACGTCACCTGACCCAGAGCTCTGCTGCTGGCACCATCATCAGAACCCCCTCCATCAATCACATCACTCCAGTCCTCCTGCAGCTTCACTGGCTCCCAGTTAAACACCGCACTGACTTCAAAATCTTACTCCTCACCTTTAAGGCCGTCCACAACCTCGCTCCTCTGTACATCTCCCAACTCTTGCACATCCACACCCCCACCCACACTCTCAGGTCTTCCTCTTTCATCCACCTCACTGTCCCACCAGTCTGTCTGACCACCATGGGGTCTAGAGCCTTCAGCCGCTCTGCCCCCAGATTGCAGACGCTATAGGCCTACTGTACACTGGTTGGAGACTCAATCTACTCTGTGAAGGATTTTAGGATTTTATTAGGCCCTGTTTGTTTGCTTTCTTTTGAAGAAGATAGTACAGAGGGGAGAGATGACATACAACACAGTCCTACAGCAGGACCCAAACTGGGGTTATTGCAAAACATAGTCTTAGATATCTCAGTCACCTAGGGTGCCATGTTTTGTCAGTAGAGCTGGGTGTCAGTGAAAAAGTTACGATAACAGTAGCACAACCAGCACCCTTAAAAACCATCTGACACCAATCGAGTTCTTCTTTTAATACCTTTTTATTACTTCATTTGATACCTGTTTTATGAATGAAAGCATTTAAGAATGTCATCTCAGCACGCTGAACTGTCAACTCCATCAAATGCACCACACTCATGACACCACAGACTGTATGGGTTGTAGCTGCTGTGTAGTGGGCTAATCGCACATCACATTAAATCAAAGGCCTGTGGTGATCAGCTGCGATCAAAAACATACCAGTAGTCTTTTTTTTTTTTTTTTTTTTTTTTTTAGATCTAGGAATAAAAAGGATTTAATGCAGGTATCGTTTGACTGGAGAAGTTTCAACACTACCTGGCGCTGGGTTACTTTGGTTAATAGCTTAAAGCCAGTGGTGAAATGGAGGGTATACACTGGTATATGGGGTATGTCCTCCACTTTTTCTGGCTGTTTACAGTTGACCCACCTACAAGCCAAAAAGCCATTGGAATGCATAGAAGAGTATACCCACTTCCTCCCTAGTAATCTACCCATCTACATAGTAAAACACCCACCTCATCAACTACCACTCCACTACTGCTTAAAGGCACTGAGTCCACACAGTGGATATCCAGGTCAAGACTTCCTTTTCTGTATATCAGTCATTTTGGCTCATCTGTATAAGTAATAAACACATGATGGAGGGGTTTTTGTTTGTTTTGTTTAATAGTCCTCAAAAGGATCAAAACACAGGGACATGGGCACAATCAATAAGTTTTTGCTGTTTTTATTTTGTAATGTTTTTTTTCCTCTTCAGGTGATGCTGCCTGCAGGACAGATCAGCTTCATTTATTCACATCAGGATCTGCTGTGTTTCTGTTAGTAGTATTCATCCTCAAGGTTAGGTTGATATGGATTTTCAGTGTGGGGTGGCAGAAGAGGAGGGAGGGGCCTCTCACCGTAATCTGCTGCAACACATTAATAAAATAAGAAGTATAGAAATCACCCCATTAATGTTTAATCATTATGACCTCTGCATTTTATCAGTGTTCCTTTTGTTCAGTGTTTATTTTGGATACAAAGCCCTTGGTACCTTGTTGACAAAAGCATTACGTAATTAAAGATAGCGAGTTACTAAGCAACCTCAATAAAATCATATACGACTTTCTCACCATCAGTAATGATATCGTGGTGTTTGAAGAGGCTGGGGTCAAAGAGCACCTCTAACTCGGCGGTACCTTCATCAGCTCTGCTGAAGACACAACACCAGATGAAAACAGAGAAAGCCTTTACACGCTGTGTGTTTACATGCGTATAAGAGAGGGAAAGGAACTACTATGTTTACAGTGTGTGCACAAAAACTGATTAAGGGCACTTCCCCAGAAAATGGAACAATGATGCTGTCCCATCATTAATGCCCGCCCTCCAGCCGCTGTTACATCCTGTTTAATAGTTAACTTTCTTTCTCAAACATAAAATTGGAGTATGGTTAATAGACATAATCCATTACCATGGCACCGAGATTGCAGCTACAGTGACTTGGAAAACACAAATATGGCACTTAAAGCCCAACTCCAGTCAGTTTTACTTCCTGTTTAACAGTTGAGTTTCTTTCTAAACGGAGAATGAGGATGTTCTTTAACAGTCAGACGGGAGCAAGGTCCAGCCCTCATGATGTTTTCTGCTACCTTTTTTCATTATTATTTCCTGTTAGTCTACACCTTATAGTTTTCTGCTCTGATAAGTTTGAGTATATTTGTGCTTTAAAACCTGCCAGTCAATTCAGCATCCTCTTAAACTTCTAAATCCACTTACAATTAGACAAAATCAAGTCCCCTGGGAGTTGAAATATGGCTACATCTGGTTGAAACAGCTATTTTGAATTTGGGAATTTCAGGCATGGATTCAGCATCCTCAATAACCCCCAAACCACTCCAATACTGTTCAAAATCAGACAAGCAGTTGCTGAAATACAGTCTATAGGTTATTATGCTAAAAAAAAACCAAACAAACAAAAAAAAAAAACAGGACAAAGGCTTTAAACATCTCACAAACAAGACAAGAGCACAACATGCTGACTCTCTCTCTCTCACTAGAGGTGAGCCACAACTTGGCTGCTGCTGCTGCTCTAAGGAGCCATGGCACCATTCGCCTGCAGCAGTACACCCCAGGACAGATGGAAGTGTTGCCAAGGTTCGCCGTTTGAAACGTAGTTTGAAATGTTCACGAGGTGCACTGTCCACCAGCACTGGCCCGTCTAGCCTCAGCTCCCAGTATCGGCACCGCCCTGGGCAGCACTGTGACTCCCTTTATTTTTTGCTGTAATCTGGACTTTTCTCTTGTTGCTGCATGGAGAAGTTCTGTGTGTCTGGGCTGAAAGGTGAGTGCTTCCCAGTGTCCAGACCTGATAAAGGCCAGTGCTGGTGGACGGTGCAAACCTTCAGAACATCCTGCAACTGCAAACAGTGGACCTCAGCAACATGTCTATCCATCCTGAGGTGTGCTGTGGCCACAAGACGGTAAAGGAGAGAGTGAGTTCACCTTTTTACCGCCCATACAAATGCCATTATGAAAATTAACAACATAATAATTTAAGATGGAGAAAACTGAAATAAATTGAAGACCCTCCGTTAGCTAATGCAATAAGTCAGGGTAGCTAACTAATGTTACACCTAACTGACCGCCAATGGGATAATCAGACATACACAGAGATATGACGAAGGCTATCATACTACAATTATGGTAGAAAACAACACAAGTCGGCTATGTTATGACAGTGCACCGGATGATGCATGACCTGCAGCTTCTCCAACAATCATACGTCGTCTTCCAGTTAGCAAAAACCTCTTTTAAGTTATTTGTCCAAACATATTTGGCAAACAGTGTGGCTAATCAGCAATTTCAGGGAATGACTCTGAAAAGTATCCGATATAAGCATGCCAAAATACACTGGAGGGAGGCTTTAATGTTACAGCAGCACTTAGTCATTATAACCACATTACTGATAATTGTTTATCAAAAATCTCACTGTATAAATATTCTGTGAAAGCACCAATAGTCAACCCTACAATATCACTGCAATATAGATATCAATGTTTTTGGTCAAAAGTATTGTGATATTTGATTTTCTCCATATTGCCCAGCTCTGCTTTGTGGCTATGTAGCGTATGATGAGGGACATCGGGAAACTGACTGACCACCGCTCAGTGGAGCATGGACATCAATGTGTTAGTCAGAGGTGACCAGCAAAGAGAAGCTCATGAAGACTCTGTTTCTCCGCTGTACACTGAAAATAATAGGGCATATGTTTAAGTACCAATGTTGGTGCTGAATTGTGAAGGAAAACAAGTCTTTTCTTGGAAACCTATTAGTCATTCTTGTGTGACACCTAAAAGATAAATGGTTACTTGTGTTTGCAGAAGGTCATTAAGTGTATGCAACACTGATGAGTGCTGTGCAGAAAGGTGCAGAAACAGAGATAAGGTGGAGAACTTAGTGTTTACGAAACCCAGTCTGACCACATCCTGAACAGAACGCCTTAAACAAATTTCCGAGTGGCATCTCACTGTCTCCAGCCCAAAGTCATATTTTTGTGTATAATTAATAGAGGTGATTTTTCCAACAACAAAAATTCAGCGAGCTAAAATGTCTTTTTCTGCTCAAAATTATCTCATATGTGTCTGCTTAGACTTGAATGTTCAGTTCCAATGAACTATCTGGCCCATCCCTAACTCTGACATTACAGGTATGACTCCAAGGTCCATTTTGTATTTTGACATCTTCCTCAACTGTGGTAGCAGCTGCTGCACCAAATATTAAAAGCAGAAAACTGCAACTGCAATTTTAAGGACTAACTTTAAACATTTGAAGTTAATCGTTAAAGAATAAATGACCTGGAAAGCTGGCGCTGCTCCACATAATTTAAAAGGTAACTTAGCCTACACAGAGCGGTGGAAATGTCCGTGCAGCTGCAGACGGGTGCGGCTGGATGATTGATAGGTGTGCTATCAGAGCCGATCTGTGCATCACTATGGCTTAATAATCAACTCAGTCAATAAAAACAACCCGTCCTGTGTTAGGAGTGTATGTCGCTGACAGAAAGAAAGAAAGAAAAAAAAATAAAAAAAAGATAGAAAAGCAGTGTACACCTCACATATTTATTTCTCACAGTTGCGCACACGTTTGGCTGGCATGCAGAAGCACCGTCTGCGTGTCTGTGTGCCGAGGGTGCGAACCGCAGCTTCAGCTGCTCAGGTAGAGAGGCTGTGTAGCCTGGTGTGTTTTTTCGCTGATTCGGTTCTGCAGGTTCTCTGCTGGTACACTGGAGATGACAGTCTGTCTTACTCGGCGATTGACGTGCGATTTATTCGGCTTTCCTTCCTTTCCCTCACTCATGAGCACGTCATCAAAATGCGCTGTCGTCACATTATTCATGATGTATGACGTGGATTGCCAGGAAATATCCGATCTGTCTGTTTAAATTACAGACCTATTGGCAGATATCGGATTCATATCCGATATATTTCCATATATGAAGGAGGCCTGAATCTGATCTGACAATATCCGATATCATGCGTTTTTTTTCTGTTTACACGTTCATGTTACGATCTGTGCCACTTGAGAGGAAAAAAATCAGAATTGGGTCACTTGAACCATGTAGTGTAAAGTAGGCTTAACAGAAGCTTCTCAACGCTGGTTATCTCTGACTCCAGAAAAGTAACCAAGTGTGCACACATCCAGGCAAAATACTCAGGTGCAAGACAAAAAAATTCTCCAGGTCAGAAAGACGATCTGCCAACTGTTGGCAATGTGCTGATCCACAAGATCTTCCTCAGGTCAGACTGGTTAGCTCTGACTACTGGCTCTACATCAATGCCTATGCTACACTCAGCAGTGGTCAGTCAGTAGGGATGTTTATCATTTAGAAAACTTCTTCCTCAGACGTTGAACTGACCGTTCACCAGGAAGAGAGCGGCTCCAGAGACGGCAGCAACAGAAAGTTTTCTGCTCTTTGACTGGTGAAGCTTAGATACTACCTGGTACTGGGTTATTTCAGGCAATAGCTTGAAAGTATCGAATACCAATATCCAGCCCTTTCAGTCAGTGCCCCCTGTGTCAACTGACCCATCTGTGTCACAAACTATGTACCAAAGCCCTCCTACAGTCTTTCCCCCCTTACTTCTCTGATGCATTTTTTAAAAATATACTGGGATGGAAGGTTCTTACAGAATTTGAAGGTGTTACGTTGGATGCTCTCTGTCTACATAAGATCTGTCAAATATGGAACTCAGTCACATCATGTAAACAAACCACACACCACAGCTGTGGTCTCAGAGTAACCACCAAACTTAATACAGGAAGTCCAGGAAACCAAGTTAAATTATAATAGCACAGAAAACTGTCAGAGGTCCAAACTGCGGGCTCAACATGTTCACATGATTGTTTTGTTTTAAATAATACCTTTATCTCATCAACAGGAGCCCCCTTCCCCTCCTCCGATTAAATGCCAATACAAAACAAAAACTCTGGACAATGATGATGGTGATTCTTGTGTTACTCTTAACAGGAAAAAAGTAAAGCATAAAGTACAAATAAAGACTCACCTGCTCAGCACAGGTGCAGAGAGACCTCCACCAACAAAGCAAATGAGGAGGGTTATGATGTATCCACTGATCATCATCATTATGCTTGGAGGTGTTGTGAACGGGAAGCCTTGAGCAAACTACTGCATCAACTCACAAGAGAAGTTTGATTCTAAATTTCCTTCAAATCATAATTAACTAGGACACACTTGGAATGTTTACATTTAACAATGTGAGTGATCATGTAATTACTTTTTTGTGAACAGAGCACAAAGACAAAACTTATACATGTAAAGTGGGCGTGATTTTTGGACACATTTGTGTGCACCTTGTTCAACTGATGCCACATAAAGTTTGCCTCTTGCAATCTCATGTTTCTGTACCACTGTGGGTGCTAAAACATGGAGAAAAGTGGGGCACACTTCTAGTATAAGAACAACTTTAATGTGACACCAACACTTTCCAGAATCTAATGAAGCAGATATTATATCAGGATGTTTATTTAGATAGTTCAAACAAACCCTTTCAGACAGTGGATAAATAGAGGTGCTGCAGCACTGGACAGCATGAGAATAATAATGTGGTATTTTAACATAAAAACATGTTAACATGTTCTGGTAGTACCCTGAAATAAATGTATGAACCTTAAAATAAGCATAAGGGGTCATACCCATGCTGTGTTTTTTGCGCCCTCAAATCCATTGTTTTCAAGGTAGACACGCAGCAGGCACGCTCAAATGACCAAGATACATCGTCTCGACGGGCACACATTCCCAAGCACCTATTTTTTCAGGGCACAACGGCTGTGCCCTGGGATACACAGAGTTCAACCTTATAATTCAGCAGTGCCAACTGCATGTCATTTGACGGGGCACAACCAGTGCTGGACTGGCCATCGGCCCACCGGGCATTTGCCTGGGGCCGATGGTAATTTTGGGCCGGGCCTTTTTTTTTAAAAAAAAAAAAAAAAAAAAAAAAATTTTTTTTAGTCATGTCATGATACCTATTGGTACACAAAACTGGTAGATCGGCCCATTAGTCATGATTGATTCTGGGCTGGACCAATTACAGCCGAGGGCCGATGCCCCCTCCCACTTGGGCCTCGGCTGCCAGTCAATCAATCATACAGAGAGAGGAGATTGACAAAATTGAGAAGAAACTCAAAGTAGGTGCGGAAAAAATAAGAGAGAAAAAGAGACAAGCCCTTTAGGAAGATGCTGCCAAATGTGTTAAAATAACACAGATGTTTGCTGGCTATGGCGGAGCTTCTTCAGCGGCAGCATCAGTGACCGCACCCGCACTGGCATCCAAAGCAGCTGCAGCAGGTAATGATGGCGGAGGTGGCCGTCAGCAGGTGGATGAGGCGAAGGGGAGGCAGGAGGAGGAGACCTGCGGCCGCCGCATTATATGACGACGGCACAGGTGGTGTGACTGGAGGGGAATTTGAACTTCAGGTAAGAAGTGATGAACAGCAGTCTACCTGGGTCAGATATGAATCAAGTTTGGTTGATAGTTTATTTTCGTTGTGCTTGCTAACTCTTAACACAGCATAGTTATGAGTAGGCCATTTAACAATTTAGCTGGCTGTTGAGCAGCATGACGGGGTTTCTCTACTGCTGGGCTGTTTCTATGATGTTATACTAGTGATGGTGATCTTAGTGCTTCAGTAACTTTATTTTATTCATTTAGTTAGTTAAGTATAGTCTTTATTAGTTAGGTAGTAAAATATTTCAATGTCTATTAATTGATATAAGTGCACTATGCAGTAATTCTTTACTCTGAAACAGCTAAAGCTCAACAGAGCAAAAATGTTCATGTAAAACCAAATGATTAGGCTAGTATTCATCATAAACCCACTTGCAAATATAATTTAGATTGAATCAAATTAGGATTTGCCAGGAGATGTGATGCTGCTCATTAACATAAAAGTGGCTTGGAGTTGAAAGTAACTACTTAAATGTATTTGTCTTTTATACATAAATATCCTCTTTATTCTAGATATGTTGTGTTTTTATCTTATTGTTTTTTACTGACATTTAACAGCAAACTCTTGTGGACAATAATTACCTGTATTTTGTTTTTATTGTGGGCATGTTTCCATTCAATTTAAAATATCCCTTCACTTTTTAAAGGTTGCCATGTTTGAGGAAGTATTATGTGTTGCTGTGCTGTTTATTGATGTGGTGAGTACATAGTCTATGAAAATATTACTAAATCTGTCATTTATTCATTTTAATATTCATCAGTGATCATGTCTCACCTCTGTTCCTCACTGTCCAATTTTCAGGATCCCATCATACGTTCATTGTTCAGGAGTTTCACTAGACCAAGCAGCCTTTTGGGTTCCTCTAAGTAAGTACTGTATAGAATAATGGGACTGGGAGGATGGTGTAGGTTTAAATTTATTAGACAAGTACATATACACCAACAAGACAGTGTACAAGCGGTGTCACAAGAAAGTTTGTTTTCATTCATAGGCTTCATTGTCTTTCCATCAATACCTGGTGGGCCGGACTAGGCTCAAAATGCCCGGGCTGATTTTTTGTCCCAGTCCAGCCCTGGGCACAACCAATCACTGCTGACAGATATCTTACCCTTCTTCCATAACTATCAGTCAGTATGTTTACATGACACTTGAAAAAAACAAATTATTGCCTTAATCCGACTATAACTGGACAACTGAAGTGCATGTAAACACATTACTCCGCCTAATATCGGAGTTCTCCAACTCCGATTAAGACACCCAGATAATGCGATTGGAATTCGATTTTCTCTGGCATGTATACGCCTTAATCAAGACATGCTATTGTTGTAGCCCTCCAACAGCATACGGCGTTCTTGTCTGCCTCTCGAAATCACCATGACCACGAGGGATAGCGTACACCTTATCTGCACAATCAGTAATGTGTACATTACGTACCAGATGAACAAAGCTGTACGATTATCCATCTTGCTGTTCGAAAATGCCGGTCTGCCGCCTGACTCCAGTTGTTTATTATTAAGTGACGTAACAGGTCAACCGGAAAGGGGGCCGTATTAACCCGCTGAAACGACTCATATCGCCACCTAGTGTTGAGGAGGAGGACACGTTCCCGTCAGTAATTGGATTTTCTCAGCTGCATGTAAACTGGGACAAGGACAGAAGTCCGATTAGACGCCAAAATCGAATTTTGAGCATAGTTCGATTACGCTGTGCATGTAAACGTACTGAGTCAGTAGTAATCAGGGTTGGGCAGTAATGCTTTACTAGTAATGCATTACAGTAATAACATTACTTTTTCCCGCAACTTCCCGTCGTGTAACTAATTACTAATACAATTTCAGTATTAATATTACAATTACTCCAAAACAACAACAACTCATTACAACGTTACTTTTGTTATCACATCACAACTGACTAGGGAATACATAGATACAGGGCACATTCCCGTCAGCTGAATGAGCCCCTGCTTCACAATCAATCTGGTCAGGGATGATGGTCAATCACCTCCTCCTTGGATTACAGCACAATGTAACACAGTGTTACAAAGTGAGGACTTCCTCATCAATATGAAAATTATGTGCCCTCTGTTTGACCCCTCCCTGATAACATCAGCCTTATACACAGAGGGAGTGCTCAGCAGCAGTACAACAAATGTGGCCATTTGGAACAGAGTTTCCTGGGGAACAATAGTCCAGCTAATGTTCTGGTCATGTTGTGGACTTCTACCTGACAACAACAACAAAAACAACAAGGGGTAAGTCATCAGCAATATCTTTGTCGGGAAAATTGTGGCTTGCTTTCAGTGTTTAATAAATAATTTGCAGTTCATCTGTAACGTTATTTTCTTTTAGATATACTGTCCTGATAATACTGTGATTTTTATCCATGTACTTTACTGTAATAGAGTTATTTATTCCCCATCAATTTTGCTTTTAAGTTCTTTGGGAATGAAAAATAAAAAAAATCTACCTGTTAAATCATTAAACAAGGTGGATAGCGCACTTTTAGTAGGAGACGTTTCTACCAGTGTAAACACTCACAGGCTAAATCAAAGTAATGTTTTTTTTCTATTATCATCCATTTTATTAACACTTTGCCAGATTGAAAGTTAAAGTCCGTTTGTTTTTCAGATGGTACCCAGTTCGCATTTTGATTAAGTAATGGCACAGACTGCATTATATTTACTCTCCGCCATTTCATTCGAGCTGCAGAATTCTGACATGCATGCATGACATATTTTACTAACACAAAAATTATAATATTGCAACCCCATACCTGCCAGTATTGACACAAAATGAAGTGATGACTATTGAGTGTGAATTATGTTAGCAGTAATGAATAAGGGAAAGAGGGAGTGACCCCTAACACTGCCCTTATTTGTTTTTTAATTCTGTGTCAGTCATAATGACTTAAGGACACAGAGTAACGGACACTGGTGGGGTTCTGTGGCATAACTGGTTTCACTACAGTGTAAACTGAATGTTTGTTTTCCTTCGAGGTGCCGTTTTATACACCAACAAACAGATAACTTCACCTCTGTGAGTGTTTGGTGGAAAAATGAAGGGGCAGTTTTTCACAGCAGTGAGGTAACCTGTCTCTCATCTTGTAAAGTTTGCTTTTTTAATCCGGTGATGTAATATTTTAGCAATTCATGAACAAATGTTGAATACTGGTACGTGTAAACGTAGGTAAGACAGTTAAGAAAAAAAAAACATTTCACCAAAACCTGATGAACTCATCCTATTTGTTTGTGTTTTATTTTATTTCCCTGTGGTAATATGTACAACTACCAGGTCTGTGGATTGTGCAGCATTTTTCTAGAAGTTTTAAATGCTTGTATCCATTGGTAACAAAATGAGAGTATATGGGTGGCGGTAGTTGATGGACAACTATTGATATTTTTCCCTTTTCCTTTGAAACGCCTGTTTGTCACTTTGTATCATGCCGGGTCTTTTCTCTCAAACCCTGAGGTTTTTGTGGGCCCATGAACGCAGTGCAGACGGAGCGCTCCATGAGTTCTTTTTTTCCCTCAGCAGCAGTTTGTTCAGAGCGAATCAGATCAGGGAGAATATATACACACACATATATATATATATATATATATATATATATATATATATATATATATATATATATATATGTATATATATATATATATATATATATATATATATATATATATATATATATATATATATATATATATACAGTACAGGCCAAAAGTTTGGACACACCTTCTCATTCAATGCGTTTTCTTTATTTTCATGACTATTTACATTGTAGATTCTCACTGAAGGCATCAAAACTATGAATGAACACATGTGGAGTTACGTACTTAACAAAAAAAGGTGAAATAACTGAAAACATGTTTTATACTCTAGTTTCTTCAAAATAGCCACCCTTTGCTCTGATTACTGCTTTGCACACTCTTGGCATTCTCTCCATGAGCTTCAAGAGGTAGTCACCTGAAATGGTTTTCCAACAGTCTTGAAGGAGTTCCCAGAGGTGTTTAGCACTTGTTGGCCCCTTTGCCTTCACTCTGCGGTCCAGCTCACCCCAAACCATCTCGATTGGGTTCAGGTCCGGTGACTGTGGAGGCCAGGTCATCTGCCGCAGCACTCCATCACTCTCCTTCTTGGTCAAATAGCCCTTACACAGCCTGGAGGTGTGTTTGGGGTCATTGTCCTGTTGAAAAATAAATGATCGTCCAACTAAACGCAAACCGGATGGGATGGCATGTCGCTGCAGGATGCTGTGGTAGCCATGCTGGTTCAGTGTGCCTTCAATTTTGAATAAATCCCCAACAGTGTCACCAGCAAAACACCCCCACACCATCACACCTCCTCCTCCATGCTTCACAGTGGGAACCAGGCATGTGGAATCCATCCGTTCACCTTTTCTGCGTCTCACAAAGACACGGCGGTTGGAACCAAAGATCTCAAATTTGGACTCATCAGACCAAAGCACAGATTTCCACTGGTCTAATGTCCATTCCTTGTGTTTCTTGGCCCAAACAAATCTCTTCTGCTTGTTGCCTCTCCTTAGCAGTGGTTTCCTAGCAGCTATTTGACCATGAAGGCCTGATTGGCGCAGTCTCCTCTTAACAGTTGTTCTAGAGATGGGTCTGCTGCTAGAACTCTGTGTGGCATTCATCTGGTCTCTGATCTGAGCTGCTGTTAACTTGCGATTTCTGAGGCTGGTGACTCAGATGAACTTATCCTCAGAAGCAGAGGTTACTCTTGGTCTTCCTTTCCTGGGTCGGTCCTCATGTGTGCCAGTTTCGTTGTAGCGCTTGATGGTTTTTGCGACTCCACTTGGGGACACATTTAAAGTTTTTGCAATTTTCTGGACTGACTGACCTTCATTTCTTAAAGTAATGATGGCCACTCGTTTTTCTTTAGTTAGCTGATTGGTTCTTGCCATAATATGAATTTTAACAGTTGTCCAATAGGGCTGTCGGCTGTGTATTAACCTGACTTCTGCACAACACAACTGATGGTCCCAACCCCATTGATAAAGCAAGAAATTCCACTAATTAACCCTGATAAGGCACACCTGTGAAGTGGAAACCATTTCAGGTGACTACCTCTTGAAGCTCATCGAGAGAATGCCAAGAGTGTGCAAAGCAGTAATCAGAGCAAAGGGTGGCTATTTTGAAGAAACTAGAACATAAAACATGTTTTCAGTTATTTCACCTTTTTTTGTTAAGTACATAACTCCACATGTGTTCATTCATAGTTTTGATGCCTTCAGTGAGAATCTACAATGTAAATAGTCATGAAAATAAAGAAAACGCATTGAATGAGAAGGTGTGTCCAAACTTTTGGCCTGTACTGTATATATACATACAGTACAGGCCAAAAGTTTGGACACACCTTCTCATTCAATGCGTTTTCTTTATTTTCATGACTATTTACATTGTAGATTCTCACTGAAGGCATCAAAACTATGAATGAACACATGTGGAGTTATGTACTTAACAAAAAAAGGTGAAATAACTGAAAACATGTTTTATATTCTAGTTTCTTCAAAATAGCCACCCTTTGCTCTGATTACTGCTTTGCACACTCTTGGCATTCTCTCCATGAGCTTCAAGAGGTAGTCACCTGAAATGGTTTCCACTTCACAGGTGTGCCTTATCAGGGTTAATTAGTGGAATTTCTTGCTTTATCAATGGGGTTGGGACCATCAGTTGTGTTGTGCAGAAGTCAGGTTAATACACAGCCGACAGCCCTATTGGACAACTGTTAAAATTCATATTATGGCAAGAACCAATCAGCTAACTAAAGAAAAACAAGTGGCCATCATTACTTTAAGAAATGAAGGTCAGTCAGTCCGGAAAATTGCAAAAACTTTAAATGTGTCCCCAAGTGGAGTCGCAAAAACCATCAAGCGCTACAACGAAACTGGCACACATGAGGACCGACGCAGGAAAGGAAGACCAAGAGTCACCTCTGCTTCTGAGGATAAGTTCATCCGAGTCACCAGCCTCAGAAATCGCAAGTTAACAGCAGCTCAGATCAGAGACCAGATGAATGCCACACAGAGTTCTAGCAGCAGACCCATCTCTAGAACAACTGTTAAGAGGAGACTGCGCGAATCAGGCCTTCATGGTCAAATAGCTGCTAGGAAACCACTGCTAAGGAGAGGCAACAAGCAGAAGAGATTTGTTTGGGCCAAGAAACACAAGGAATGGACATTAGACCAGTGGAAATCTGTGCTTTGGTCTGATGAGTCCAAATTTGAGATCTTTGGTTCCAACCGCCGTGTCTTTGTGAGACGCAGAAAAGGTGAACGGATGGATTCCACATGCCTGGTTCCCACTGTGAAGCATGGAGGAGGAGGTGTGATGGTGTGGGGGTGTTTTGCTGGTGACACTGTTGGGGATTTATTCAAAATTGAAGGCACACTGAACCAGCATGGCTACCACAGCATCCTGCAGCGACATGCCATCCCATCCGGTTTGCGTTTAGTTGGACCATCATTTATTTTTCAACAGGACAATGACCCCAAACACACCTCCAGGCTGTGTAAGGGCTATTTGACCAAGAAGGAGAGTGATGGAGTGCTGCGGCAGATGACCTGGCCTCCACAGTCACCGGACCTGAACCCAATCGAGATGGTTTGCGGTGAGCTGGACCGAATGCCAAGAGGGTGCAAAGCAGTAATCAGAGCAAAGGGTGGCTATTTTGAAGAAACTAGAATATAAAACATGTTCTCAGTTATTTCACCTTTTTTTGTTAAGTACATAACTCCACATGTGTTCATTCATAGTTTTGATGCCTTCAGTGAGAATCTACAATGTAAATAGTCATGAAAATAAAGAAAACGCATTGAATGAGAAGGTGTGTCCAAACTTTTGGCCTGTACTGTATATATATATATATTTGAGCAAAAAGGAAAATGTTTCTTAACCTGTGTCACTGTTTTTGTTTGTTTGTTTGTTTGTTTGAGATAATTATGGAAAAGCTGGTTGTATCTTGGTTAAAATGCAAAGCAAAAAGCAAAGATAGAAAATATTGCAATATCTTGTGTGCTGTAAAGTGGTTTGAAAAAAATTAAATCGGAATCGGCCAAAATCGGAATCGGCCGTCCAAACACTCGGCCCAAAAAATCGCAAGCAAGTCTAGATTGGAGTTTAATGGTATAAGTATTTCAGTGACAGTAAATTTAAACCAAAGACCAGAATGCTCATCACTTTTATCATGTTCATTTAACAGCCACTTCAGTCTCATACACACTTGGCCATTTGTCTGCATGATCAGTACAACATCAAACACTAAGTCATTTATAACCATATATTAAACAGGCTTAACTCAGGTGTTCTTGTTTGATTTGGCATCTCTTCAGTGGGCTAAAGGAAAGGAGCGCTGGAACCTTCTGCTGTCTTGTGTTGCTCGTTGTCAGCTTCACCTCCTTATATTTAAGGTGAGTACAAAAGTCATCACTATTGCCCTTGAAGACCGATGCGAGGCAATTCAATTTATTTAAAAGATTCACTTCAAAATTATTCTATTCTGGGTTAATGATGGTAACTTTTTAATGTTAGATATTTGGCAAGCCTCGTCCCTGCGGAAAACCTGCTGGTGACCAGTGAAGGAAAACTAAGATGGAGTGTCAACTTAGACCGCACGCTGAACTTCAGGTAAGAGATGAGACATTTGTTTTGTCACATAACCTCAGAAATCAAGTCGATTTATCTAAAGGGCATATTTAAAAACAACACACTGCCCAACTGCTTTTACGAAAGGATGATTAAAATATATGCCTCGCTGGCATCATTGCCATTAGCAGAATAAAAATACAGTGATGATGGTCTTACTTTAACTTTAAGTCATTATGTTTTCTATGCCTTTGATTATCTTGAAACTAATCCAGTGAGGCTAAAGCATGTATCAGAAATTATAATCAAGGTGACAACTTGTATAAACATTTTATTTTAACTTTTTTTTTCTACAGCTACAAATAAATTCTACACAATTACAAACTTGCTTTTGTACAGCAGTGTTTGACAGGTTTAAGGGCTGATTTCCGAGCACACACTTACTGATTATCATTTGCAAATCTCAACATCTCTCTATTTATGCTCTCAAAAACTTTGACACCACAAATAACCAATCTGAGACAACTAGGATTTGTCCCCAGGTTTGCTGTAAACTCGATCGCACTGTTAAGAAGCAGAGAAATAACCTAATCAATGCCTGAATCCTTTCTTAAAATCAATGTTTTGTCTGGTCAGTTAATGCTGACGAGATTATAAAAGGTAATATTTTGCCACTTAACTGCCCTGCTCTGCACGTCAAACCCAGCCTCCAGGAAGGCCTGCTCAGCTTGTGTGACGTTACAATGACAGATTTGTTTAATGATGAACAGCCTGATCTCACAAAACTCTTATATTCCTCTCTGATACACAGCATTGGAATGAAATGAATCCACAAATACAGTGGGTGGTTTATTTGGAGCCACCATAGTTTGAGTGTTTGCACTTCACCCACTTTGGAGCAGCAGTAGCTCAGAGAGCCAGAGGGTCACCGATTCAAGTCTGCACGTGAGCTAAATATAGTGTCGACTGGTAGCTGGAGAGGCCACTTCTCCTTCTGGGCACTGACAATGTGCCCTTGACCAAGGCACCAAACCCTCAACTATTCAGGGCACCTGTCCATAGACAGCCCCCTCACTCTGACATCTGTCTGTCTGCACCTGTATAGGTTCTCTTTGTACGTGTGTGTGTATTTTGAACCTGTGTGTGTAACAGCAGAGTGAAAAAACTGCATTTTCCCTCAGGGATTAACGTCCTCTTCCCTCACCCTGTGCTTATATTGTAGCCTGTCAGTAACCCAACAATTACATGGAATTACTCACATCAAGTCTGGTACTTCCCTTTCTGTCTACTCGTAGGACATATAGTTTCATGACAAGTAGGACAGCAGTGTGCAGTGTTTATCTTTTACGATTAATGCCACTGCTCTTCACACAGAACTAACTTGCTATCTCAACTTTAAGCAGCCAGATCTGGAACCAGCATGGATTATAAATCAATCAATCACCTGTTATTATCGGCCGACATTTGTTCTAAATAGTTTAATTGGTGATCTCTGTAAAGGCCGATCAGAAGATGCAAAACAAATGAAACAATTTCTCTACGTGTCACTAAATCAGCTTCATTGGTCTGGCGGTTCAGACTCACACTGAACACACACGGTTATATTCATGGTTTACTGCTGACCAGACATCAGCACACCTGCCTGTCTCAAGTACAGACATCAAAAAAAGTCTAAATTCAAATCAAATCATTAACATTAACAAAATAAAACACATGTTATGGTAGTTTAATCATTATTATGATTGAAACTACAAGATAAAGTAAATATTTTAGGAGGCAGTTACAATATAACTTCTAATTCCTTTTGGCACTTAATGTTTCATTACTTGCTCATGATTGTGAACACAATGTAAATGTCCTTCTCACATGGCTGTTTAACACATATCTGTTTTCATCTTCCTTTTCAGGGCCAGACAGGGAGTTGATACACGGACATCTTGGAAAGCTCCTATCATCTGGGAGGGGATGTTTGACCCCAATCTTTATGACCAAAACCACATCCAAAACCAGACATCTGTGGCCCTCACCGTGTTTGCTGTGGGAAGGTTTGTTTCTTGTTTCTCTGAATCCACCTGAACAAGACACCAGGGTTCCTACAGCTTAGTTGGATTCAAGACTGTTTGCTGCTACTCGGAATAAAATTGAAGAGCAATTTTATATTAAACAATAATGAAGTATATGAGACGAGAAAAGCATTTAAAACAAACTTGACGACACAATTTCATTTTCCACGGATTGTAGAAGAAGAGGGATGCTTTTTTACACTCTGTACTTTACTGTCCCCTCAGTTGTGTTCACATGGCTCTACCGACCCAAACGTCATTCCTTGTTTTTCATACATTACTTTCAGGATTAGAGGAATGTGGGACAGATGGGCTTGGGTCTCAAATAATGGAATGAGAAACACAATAGTATAGGGATTTTTTTTATCTATTTAAATGTAGTTATTTATTTTTTGTGTTTTTGTGTCATCATCTTAAGTTATGAGCAAAAGCAAGTGTTTGTCTCTCTGTCTCCACCTAAGGTACCTTGACACCTACCTCAAGACTTTCCTTACCTCGGCAGAACAACACTTTATGTTGGGGTTACAGGTGACATATTACGTGTTCACAGATCAACCAGAGAAGGTACCAAATATCAAGCTCGGCCCTCAGCGAAGCCTGAAGGTTATCCAGGTGGAAAAGCAGTCCAGGTGGCAGGACATCTCCATGATGCGGATGAAAACGATATCAGATGCCATTGAATCAGAGATTCGTCACCACTGCAGATATGTCTTCTGCTTTGATGTGGATCAAGTGTTTAAGGGAAGATTTGGCTCAGAGGCTCTGGGGGATTCTGTGGCTTTGCTACACGCGTGGTTTTACAAACTACCAAAGCACAAATTCACCTACGACAGAAACCCCAAATCCAAAGCCTTCATGGAAACTGGAGATTACTACTACCACGCTGCTCTCTTCGGAGGCTTGTCGGAAAATGTGAAGAATTTGGCAGATTTCTGCTTTCTGGGTATCATGGAGGACAAAGGAAACAACGTGGAGGCTCTGTGGCATGATGAGAGTCATCTGAATAAGTACTTTTGGCTTCACAAACCAAGCAGGCTGCTCTCCCCCGAATACTGCTGGGACCAGATTATTGGCGAGAACAGTGACATACGTGTAAAGCGCCTAATATGGGCACCAAAACATTATAACAGACTTCGTACTGGGTAGAGTGGCTACAAGAGCCACAAAGATGGAAGGACTTTTTGAAAGAAGTGTCAGCTTGTCAAGTACAAGCTTTGCATTGGATTCTAACCTTGGAATGTGGGACAGTGAAATAACCCTTTTCTGAAAATCCAACTCACGTAAATCTTGATGATTGTCTTTGTGTTCAAGAATGTCTCATAAGAACTGTGCTGACAAAAGATGATGTAAAATTTCAAAATGTCTTCAAGGAAATTCCGCTTTGCACTTCATATTTGTTTTGTTTGCGTGTTTTTGAAGGATTTATTGACAAATATATATATGGAGCAATTTGGTGCCTCACATTTTTTACATGCTGTGTTCTAAGCAATACTGTTGACTGTTACTGGAGAAAGTGCAAATTTTCAGATCAAGTGGGAAAAGGGAACGGCAACAACCACGGCCAAATGAGAGCAGCCTGTCAATCAAGCTGATACAGCCCCAAACATCTGTTTTACCTTTTAAATCTGCTCAGTGAAAAACCAATTAAGACAACATTTAGAGGAGCTGATAACTATTGAAAATCACAATTTAATTTGTTTCACAAATAGTCACACAAACCAAGGAACTCGTGCTTTGAGGGAACTGTGCTTAGCAGTGATTCACCTACCACTTCAATAAACTCCTGTTTTTGTCTTGGTTTTGGGCCTGGCTTTTGTTGATGTTGTTTTTCTCTGCAGTTGGCATTATGGCTGGGTGCTATGGTTGAAATATGTCACAACATAAAAAAATTATATTTTTCTGATAAAAATATACAACAAGATATGGCAAATGCTCAAAACAGCAAATAAAATAAACTGATAAATGCAATTATCCATCTCTCAAACCATCAGCTATGCCCACTCACGCTTTAGAGCAGGCATTTCAACTGGCAGCCTGTGGGCCACATCCTGCCCAGAAGCAATCTCTGAGCGGCCCAGCAAAATAGGAGTACCGAGATGCAGTATTAAACACCCCCGGGCAAAATTAATCAAGACCATAGTATTAATAAGCTCTGACGTATCGGCAATTTTGTCACACACAAACACAACAGAGTGAAGTCAGACAACAGCAGAGAGGCCGCAGTGCAGATGAAGGGAATATAACTTTAAGATTAGCCTAGTTGACAACAACTACACTTGTTACTGTAAGTAAGTGCAATAAAACCTTTGCCAATACTTTATCAAAACGTGTTCAGCAGGTAAAAAGTGATATTTCAATCTGCTCTGTCCACAGTCTCTGATTCTGTCCATTATGGTTTACAATCGCGGTTTACGCAGGCACATTACGGTAGCAGGGCTTAAAGCAAATGTTAAAAACAGACCAAAATGACAGCGGTCTGTGTGTCGTCCAACAGTTTAGCTTAGTTTGCCACGAATCTTAAAATGCATCTGAGGTAGCCGACCTGACAGTGAGTCTCCTCAGTAAGGAGAAGTAAGCAGGATGAGTGATTGATACTGATGTCCGTGTTTTTCATGCTTACATAATGTTATTATCGTCACTCAGTAACATCTAAACAATTTCATCCAGCCATTTTGGGATCTCAATTAAACGTCAAATATGCATGTTTTGTACCATTAGAAAGAAAAACTGGATCACTGGGAATGGAACCTTTGCTATTCCTTCACCTAAACAATGACAACTGTGATACTTCTAGCACCCCGAGATAGGGCTGAGCAATAAAACGATAGCGATATCTATCACGATAAAAACACATGATCAATATCAATAGAAAATACGTTCGATAAAACGTCTAATAAAACAGGAAGAAAATCACCGTCCTGAACTGCAAGGCATTCTGGGGGATGAAGTTCCAGCGAGGGCTTCAGCCTCTCCCGGCGCTCCCGGCCCAGCTAAGCAAGTCTGGTTGCATGAACAAACTCACTCACTCACTGCTTGTAACGTACGTAATGTTCCAATAACCTGTTGAGTGAGATGCACACTAGCAGTTTGATGTTTGGTTGCACCTTCGTGCCTCGTGTCTGCAACTCATAACAAAACAGTGAAAGGAGAAAACAGGCTCGTTCGAGATGAACTGCGCCTCGCCTGGAAAGTAGACGAGAGCAGGCAGGGGGCGGCAACAAAAAGCCGCGGTGAAGTCGGACAGTTTCCCGACAGTTTCCAGCAGCCTTCAGTCCGTACAAGAAGTCACAGACACACTTACATCCTGTCTGGAATGATGTCAATTCATTAAAAAAGTGATCAGATCCATATATCAGTTTGTTTTCAGTCTCCAGTTGTTTTAATTATGATAGATTAATTTATTAAAATGCTTTACAGGTGATCTGTAGTTTATGTTAATGGTTTAACCTCCATTTGACATGAATTCTCCTGTAAATCAGCGTCATCAGTTTGACCTGTCCCCTCAACTACACAGGCTGAATAAACTGTGTTTGACTATAAGGTTAATATTTTCAGAGGAAAAAAAATACAAGACAACAGCTTTCATTAAGGCTCAGTCAGATACAGCCAGGGCTTCACATCTGTACACGTTATTTTAAGTGTTAACATACAGTAGACTAGGAAAGGTCAGTTCGCCAGTTTGGCAGTACTTTGGATTTTATAATTAACCAGTATATTTATTTATTTGACTGTTTTTCATGGTTATGTTGACCTCTTTTTCCCCTGTGTTCGTTTGTTCATTACTGAGGAAAGGTTACATTTAAAATAAGTGTTTTTTATTTTTTTTTATTTTTTTCTTCTGGTCCTTATTTCAAATATGTTTTAAAAAATTCAATAATTATCGGTATCGACTGATATGAAACACTTATATCATGATACATTTTTCAGCCATATCGCCCAGCCCTACCCCGAGAAGCCTTTCTCACATCAGGTAAAATACAAGAAGTAACATGCTAGAAAGGTGTTGAAATTTCATATTATGATTTACAGAATTTTCATTTGAACCTTTCCTCTATGGTAGATAAAAGCTATAAATCATACTCATAACCCTAACCCAACCCTAAAAATTGAGACGTTTAAAAAGACTGCTGACCCGTATTAGTTTGAAAACTCCAGGGTTGCATTTTAATCCAGACAGGTAGAAACAGAGACTGTTGGATGCGATGGCACAGACACCCCTGTGGCTTCCCGATATGGTCGTATCAGTACAGGCGCGTTGAGCCAAAACACACAAACACAAGTATATGAATGCATGGAATTGCATTATTTATTATTTAGGTTAAAGTTTAACTTTAATTGCTTCAAAGTCCTGCTGCAATGCTTTGTGGCCTGCACAACTACAATTATATACTGTTAAGTATTAACTCATACAGTTAATCAGTAACTAAATGACATTGTTATGCCATAAACTTTCGCTGGTTTGCTCATTTCATTTAACATTGAATTGCATGACATCATTGCCCCAATATGATAGTCAACATCTTGAATTAATGGAACAAACTACACACCTCAGAGAGGACCAATCACACATCAGTATTTTGTGCTTGCTTTGACCACCTGCAATGCCTAAAATACACACAACAGAATAGATGAAGCACCAGTTATGGCTGATTCAGTCAGTTAGGAATGTGAAAAACTCTCAGGAACATTATACTAGTTTCACACTGAAATCCATTCTCCTTTCTTTCATAGAGATGGAGTATCCATGTCGTATTTAACATCTCACTATGTCCCTGTGATGACCATTTTGTCTGTTGACAAAACACATTGCTGCTAGTTAATCTTACAAAAACACCAGAGCTGGTATCCTTAGTAACACAAACAAAGGTATCCCTCCCAGTATTTATTTTTTATTTAAATGGTGTTTGTTGTGAGGCCAGAGTGTAACAGTGACCACATCTAACTGTTTGATACATAACCATCTTTTAATCAAAGGATGCTAACTTCACCTTCCTTTCTTTCAGTAGATGCTGATAAGGCTGCAATCCTGTATTTGACCAAACTCACTGACAGCAATTTCAACTCAGAGAAGTGCTGTTTCACACATTTGAGGAAACTCAGTGAAAAATGGGAAATGCATGGCCACAACAATCGCAAGGACGTCAGAGGTCCGACCACTGTGTTTAACTACATATCTTTAAATGTTACAGTTACAGCTGAAAATGGACACTGGAGTTGTGTTTGTGGGCACCAACACAACTCAAAATAAATGCTAATGTTGTTATGTAAAAATTAGTTTTGATGCAATTACCCAGTCCTATGGTGTTAGATATTTAGATTAAAAGTAGGGTTTCTAATACGGGTTTAATAATTATTAAATTCAATCTACAGCATGTGTCAGAAGGGGCTCATTATGTCACAGCAGGCTAAAGCAAGCTAATCCAGTAAGATCAAGGCTTATGGGACAAATAATCGCACAAAGCACAAATCTTTGCTGCATTGTCAAGTTAACTGCTGGAAGGCTACATAGTGTTGAATTAAAACTCAGATGGCTCTGAAACACTTCCCCCTACCAGTTAGTAAGTGTTGTTTTACAGCACTCTTTATTACAAGTCAAAGGCAGATGTGGGTCCAATCCTGCAGACAACGGTTGCCATACTGATGGCCAGAACACTATCATATATCCTGCTAGTGTATACACCAATCAGCCAAAATATTAAAACCACTGACAGATGTGGTCCTGGCCTCCAAACTCCCCATATCCCAACCTGATCAGCACAAGGGATGTGCTGGTTTCCCACCTCACAACCCACAGGACTCAAAAGAAATATGGTGAACACAAATTTTATTCATGAGCACATCTAATAAACAAAGACTTTTAATAATAATCCCTGATATCAGGTCATTAAAGAGCTGTGAACTAGATATGTAGAGCTACAACAAGTTGATATTTTATCGCTTGATTGACAAAAAATCAACAGCTATTAAATGTTATATATTGTATATATTGTTATATGTTATATATGTTATATTAAATGATCAATTGTTTCAGTCATTTTTGTACCTAAATAACAAGCATGTTTAGCATTTTGGTTCCAGCTTCTCCATAACAAGGATTTACAACTTTTATTTGTCATATTGTTTTTTATATCAGGTGAAATTATTATGCAAAATGGCTGATGTTTTTAATGCACTTTAAGCACTTTATCTAGCAGGGGCCTCATTTATAAAGCTTGCTTACGCACAAAACCGGGCTTGGAAGTGCGTACGCAACTTCTTACGCAAGAATTGGGATTTATAAAAAAAAAGACTAGCGTAGGAATGTGCGTAACTTTAAGCAAACTACAGACCTTGCTTAAGCACATTTTGGAGACAATTGTGACAAGGTGAGAACGATTGGTTAATGGAAAGAGCGCATATAAATAGCCATTCAGTGGCAGCCGTGCGCAATAAGGCACAATGGATGCACTTGTACTTCTCGAAGACCATGCCAATGGACGGATCCGACTGGAGAGGGTATTCCGAGATCGGGAAGATTTCCTGGCTCATGATGATGACTGGCTAATAAGCCATTTCAGACTACCTAGAGCCTTGCTCTTGGATCTGATTGCTGAATTGAGTCCAATTTTAGAGCGACCAACCCACCGGAACCACGCCATGCCGGCACACATTAAAGTGCTGACAGCGTTGGGTTTCCTAGCAACGGGCTCGTTCCAGAGGGAATTATCCGACAGGTATGCCTATTTCTTTTATTGTCTATTGATATAAATTCAATTTATAGATTTCTGTTCTATTCAGGAAATAGAAATTAATAATAAATCCTGTGCGAATAGGTCTGGGATATCACAGCCATCCCTCAGTGCTGCACTGCCAGCTGTTTTGGATGGGATAATCCAAATGACCAGTCGCTACATCAGGTTTCCCTACACTGTTGTTGAACAGGCCAACAGCAAAAGGCAATTTGCAGCAATGTCCGGTTTCCCTAATGTAATCGGCGCAATTGACTGCACCCACATTGCTATAAGAGCCCCCAGCGAGAACGAATTTGTATATGTGAACCGAAAAAATGTGCACACCATAAATGTACAAATAATTTGTGACCCCTCAATGGTGTTGACAAATTTAGTGGCATGGTGGCCTGGTTCAACACATGATTCATTCATTTTGGCGCACAGCGGTGTAGGGAACAGACTGCAGGCAGGTGCTGGTCGTGATGGTTGGCTCCTCGGTAAGTATTACATTCTCACATAATGCAACTGTACTTGTTCTGTTGGGTAAATTCTTTTCTCTATTTGGCCCATTCTGTTGCTGCCACTGTCACTGAGTGGCGCTCGTGGAATGTTTTGTAATTCGAGTCTGCTTCTTAATTACTCTGGTTATACCTTGCAGGTGACAGCGGCTACCCACTGAGGCGGTGGCTCCTCACACCATTTCCAAACCCGCAGAGTGCGGAGGAACGGCGCTTCAACATGAAGCCTGCTAAAAAATAGATGGAGGTGCTTAGATGCCTCAGGTGGCAGGCTGCTCTACCACCCCAGAAAAGTGTGCAAAATTATGAGCATGTGGAGTACTGCACAATTTGGCACTGAGGGATGCAATCCCTCTCCCACCTGACCTCCCCCCCCCCCGCAACACGTAGACCCCGACCCACAGCCACCTCCCCGACATGAGGAACATCAGCATGGAGCAAGGCTACGTGAGGAAGTGATGCGGCGTGTGTAAAAAGGCAAGTGCGCTTCACTTTTGTAACTGTTTTATTGCGTCAGTTGCAGATGAAATCAGTTCACACATATTCTGCATGACCATGCGTATTTGTGTTAGTTCATCCCTGACTTCACGGATGGCACTGATGGTTTCCCGCTGTGTACAAACATTTGATTGAATAAACATATGAAATTGTAACCTACCACTCTCCTCTTGAGCAAAATCTGTGTCCCCCTCCCTCTCTGACATAACACCAGACATGCTGGCTGGTCCGAGAATGGAAGCCACTTTGGTGTGAAGTGGTGTAGGTTCTTCCATGGTACGGCCACCACCTGTGTAAAACTACTTTTTCTGCTCAGTCAAGAGTCACAAAGGGGTGGTGGCAACATCACAGAAAATGAACCTTGCAAGCATGATTAAGTAGTGTTACATTTTTCATTCATAAAACCACATTGCAGCTATTGGGTGCCGTTAGATTTAACATTTCGATGTAGCTATATTTAGGACTTATTCACAACATTTAATCTGAAATGTGACCAACAGTTTTCACTTTGAATATTTTGATTTAGCAGATTCCGATTTTTTTATTGCCTAGTTTACAAATGTAGACTACATGTGCAAGAGAACAAATTCCACATGCATTTATCAGATTTTGTTTAAAGATAAATGTGCCTAAATCCTTTTTGTGTTTTTACAATGCTGCTTCAGAACTTTCACCACATGTGCATGTTTCATGTGTTTTCTGGACCCACCTGTAGCCGCCACGCTCCGGCGGTGCAAAGCCACTTTTTTTTTGCCTCCACCTTTAAATCTGACCACTTCTTTTTTATTTCGGCGACACTGCGCTCTGTGCCAGCCGCGCTTACTGCCGTGGCCACAGCGTGCCATTCAGTGGCTTTTCGTTTGTTGGTAATGCCACTTGAATGGCCGCCGAATAAAGTTTCCCGTCTCGCTGACACCTCATCCACAAGCACCTCGATCTCTGTCTCAGAAAAGTTCCTCTTTCTTCTGGTTGCTGCCATGATTCAGCGTGAAATGCCGTGGATCCATCATGCCTATTTATATGCAAAACACATTCATGAGGTAATTTGCATGACCGTACATGGTGAATTGTGGGTGTGGAGAGGGAGGGACATGAATCAAATCCTGCTGCGCAACTTTCCGGTTGGACTGTGATTTATAAAGGGAAAGTGCTTGCAGGTGTGCGTAGGCATGGTTTTATAAATCCGACTTCTTTTTTGCTTACGCACTTTTCAGCTTTTCAGCGTAGGTAAACTTTTAGTATGGATCCTACGCCAGGTTTTATAAATGAGGCCCCAGGTCATTTGCTTTTAATTTCCATATAGATGTTTTATCTGTGTTCTTATGTGTTGGATGTGAATGTGTGGATCTTATTCTATCACTTAATTTGTTTGATGCTTTTATAATTAGCAAACTATACTTTATAAGTAGGTTTTGTATCTTGATTGTTTGGCAAGTGGGCTGAACTTTCATAAAATATTTGAATTACTGTGCGATGGTATTTTCAGTGTATGGTTAGCAGGGTTGAACCTGGTCTCAGTAAGCAGAATAAAACGTAGGTTATTGCCTCTTCATGTAGAGCTTAATCATTAAGCAGCAGCAGCTTTTAAAGTCCATGCAGGAAGCTGGATTGTGTATCTGTGTGTGACGGATGGGGTTGAAAAAGATTTTATAATAGTCGACTGTGAGAACAGATAGCAGACTTGTAGTGATATGATAAAAAGAGGGAGTATGGGGCCGACAGTTTAATGACGCTTCCTAGGTGGGGCAAATGGACCTTTCCTGTAATCTAGGAGTGTAAAGTCCATGTTTGCTGAGAGCATTTGCAAGCACTTGTCTGACTTGAATGGAAGATCATCTTTCTGGCACTACTCTGGGAAATTATGGTCGTGGAGTAAATGCAGACTAGTGTGAATGGCAGAAGTAAGTCCAAGGTGGCAAATGGGCCTGTGATTAGGGATGGATGATACTACATGTTTTTTTTTTCAAACATTTAATTTTATTCTGTAGGATACATGGATATCTGTATTTATTGTGCTCCAATCCATCAAGTAGACGTGGAGATACCTCACAGTGTAAATGAAAGTCTGTACCACATTTTATAGCAATCCATCCAATAGTGGTTTGGAGATTTCTGTCTACTGGACAACAAACCGACATGGTCATCCTTCGAGCCATGCCACCAGAATGGCTTAAAAAAAATTGTCAAATAATTTTTCAAACATGTTTCGTAAGAACACAAAACACAGGTGAGCTGTGCATAATGTGCAGGTCAACAGCACACATGCAGCAGGCATCAAGTGTCGTGCATTTGTACACAAAAATGACACCTGTCCTCCCACTACAGTGCCTTTAGCTGTTGTAGGTTACAAATAAGATGCTTATTAACACAATGTATTAAATGAGATACTGTGACTTACTGAAAAAAAAATGTAATTAAAATGGAAAAACAGGGCACATGATGAACACATGTAAATACATTCCTATTAGCTGAATGAGCTCCTGTTAAAAAGAAAATAATGAAAGAGTGGAAAATAGTAAAAGACTGACCGATGAACCTGCTCTGAGATGCCTGTCAATCATCTTCCTCTCCTGTCTTAATTACAGCAAAGTTGACCTCATGCTGTGCCAAGTCACAAACTTCCTGGTCTGGACTCTGATAGAAAAAACCCTGTATGGCATGTGTATCAACGCTCAAGGTTTAATGAAAGGCAATAAAACCAGCGTGTCCAAACTGAACCTTTTCAGATGAGCCACTCCCTGAATGTCACACACGGAGGGAGATCGCCGCCGCAGAAAAATCCACAGAAAGTGTCCCGAGGGTCGTAGATCCTGTTAATGTTCTGGGTATGTTGTGGACTTCTACCTGAAGACAACCTGCATGCAGGTAATTCATCAGCAATGTCTCTATCAGGAAACGTGTGGCTCGCTTTGACTGTTTAGAATAAGCTACGGTTTTATCTATAGCCTGACCTATAGCCTGTATTTCCCTTGTTTCTCTGTTCAACACAACAATTTTCACTTCATTGTCATAAATTACGTTTTTTTGTTTTGTTTTGTTTTTTTTTTTCAAACAACTGCATTATTTTAAATATAATCTAAAAGCTAAAACTTAATTGGGATTGAGAAATTTGCTGGTCATGTGTGTCAATAACTTTTAAAAAAAGAGGTGGAGAATAATTTGTTTTATTCACCTGCCTGTTAATCATTATATAAGGTCATCAGTGGTCTTGAAGTATGAGACCTTTTCGACCAGAGTAAATATTCACAGGAGCCATTTAAGAAAGATAAAAGACATTGAATTTTGCATCACCATTCAATTTGTTTTGACTAAAAACATTATAGTTAAAGTCTGGTTGGTTTTGTCATGGTAAGCGGTACACATTTTAGCCAAGTCATGGCACAAAGGGAAAACTGTCACTGGTTTACCTCAGTTGTTTTGCGTTTATTTGTATTATTTGTGTGAATGTTAAATTATCATAATATAACAAGAGGTATGATCACTAATCAAGTAATTATCAAAATAATTAGACATGGAATTTGAGTGAGCAACCTTGTCTAATTTGGATTGAAATATTAGTCCTCAGCAGGGTCCAGAAACACTCCATTTTTTTATCTTATTGTAGGGGTGTACTATAATGTGACACAGACAAGCGGAAATAGCAAATTCAATGAATATGCTCCTTTTCATTAATTTTGAACAGACAGTAGTTCAAGTGTCAAAGCCAGGCAAAATCGCTTTGTATAATAGAAATTGGGAATATTTCAAACACTTCTGTATGATACAACACCAACACTGAAGGCAACAGGTCACAACAGGCTTTAAAACTGAAAGGCGTCTCTTGTGCTTATAATTGAAAATACAAAATATATAGACTAATAAAAAGTAAAACTAGTGCATTAGGACAAGTGTTTCAATTAGTCACACTTTGGCTATCCTCTAATGTAAATTGTTTTATTCCGTCTGTTTTGTGTGTAACGACTGCTTGAAAGCAGCAGTGACAAAAAGTTTGGCTCCAGGGTGTTTTTTTCTCGAAAGTTTCATTTGGTGACTGACTCGCATGCCAATCAGCTTGTTATGCTAACCTCAGCTTGTTATGCTAACCTCAGCACCTGTTGCTATTGCTAATTGGCGTGCATCAGTCTACATACCATGTATTTTGCATGCAGCTACATGCACCGAACTGTGACCCCCACACTATGGCTGTTCACTTCCAATACGCCAATTGTTACAGCGACCCTTTCGAGTGCTCTATATTTACTCTGACATTTAATTTTGTGATTCAGAATTCTGAAATTTATGCTAGATATACTGTTCTAACAACGGCGTCCATGCCATGTAAACTGCTTTGCTAACGATCTCACAATGCAATGTGTTTTCTTTCAGGTGCCATTGTATCCACCAGCCAACAGATACCTTCACCTCCTGCCAGAGTTTGTTTGCTGGAAAAATTAAGAGAATTTTTTTACAGCTATGAGGTAACTAGTACGAGTAAATATAGGCAAGACAACTTAACACAAAAAACGTTTAATTATAGTTGGTGAACAGAGGCCTGTACTTCAAAGCAGGATTTGGATTTGCATCGAACTTCAGGGTTAACTCTGGGTTTTCAGTACTACGAAGCTGGTTCTCTTTTTACTGGGATAAATCACCCAAATCACAACCATATCAAAGACTGCATGACATTTATTACCATATATTATATTGCCTGCACTGAGGTTGTCCCTTTTTGTTTGCTTTTACATCATTTCAGTTGGCTCAATACATGGAGTGCTAGAACCTTCTGCTGTCTTGTGTTGCTTGTTATTAGCTTCACTTCCTTATATTTAAGGTGAGTGCCACAGTAATATTATTGCCCTTGCTGGCTGATAAGAGTACATACAAGCCAGTCTGATTTATTTGCAAGTGTCACTTCAAGATAATTTTAACCCTGTCTCATGATGGTAATTTTTCAATGTTAGACATTTAGCGACCCTCAGGCCTGCCAAAAACCTGCCAGTGGCCATTGAAGGAGAGCAGAGACAGATCATCAATTTAGCCAACGCACTTAAGTTACGGTAAGAAATGTGACCTTTTAGTTTTGGCTGCATAGGCTCAGTGCAGGTATTCGTGGTAGGAAAGATGATTACCTTTGTTTTTTCATCCATTTATTATCATGTTTTAGTTAAAGCTCCAGTAGGCAACATTGTTTTGGTATAACTGAGTAAAAATTTTATAATATCCTCTAAGCATAATGTAAATCAAGTGGTCTGAGACAAACAATAGGTTTCTGCACCTCACCATGGCTCTGTGTTCAGCCTCTAAAGAATCAATATCCTGCCGATGTGCATCAACCAATCAAAGGTCAGCTCAGACCACTCCGTTCCTATTGGCTGTTTTACTGCATATGCGCGTTCTTGTGCCGCTGGCAGAAGGGGAGAACAAGCAGCAATGGCGAACAGTGCACCAGGTAAAATAGCTATTCCAGCATTGGCTACAACTTTCTACACAGCTAAACCCAAAAAAAAGGAAGACAGAACTCGGTTCCCCAGAGCCCCGGAGGGAGGGGAAGGGTGAGGTGGGGCCGGGCCCGGCCGGAGGGCGCGAGGGTCGGCCGTGGAAGCGGAGCCGAGGGCTCTCCACGGAGAGCGAGAGCCGAGGCTCGGGAGTATGTGCGGGTCTGTGAGGGAGGGATGGGGAGGGCTGCTGCGTGGAGAGGGAGAGCCGAGGCTCCCAGAGAGGGAGAAATAGAACCAAGTAGGATAAAATACTCGTGTGTTCGTCCTGTAGGAGGGGTTCAGGGCAGAGACGAACGAAACCTAACTCAGATGAGACTCAAAAATCAACCGTGTTTCAAGCTTTCTACCTACTGCAGCTTTAACTATCAGATTCTTCGTGATGCAGACCCTATCACACACAAAAACATTGAGGTGTATTCATCTTAGTCACTTCAAAATAATTTTATTCCAGTCTCATGACGGTCATTTTTCAATATTAGACAATTGACAATTCTGGAAAGAGTTCAATCCAGTCTGCTATGGAGTACAAAAGGTAACTGCTATTACTGCTGGTGTACGGTGACACTCTGGGCAGTTTGGACTAATGAATGTATAATCTGGTTACAGAGTATAAAATAGCTCTGATAACTATAAGCTTGCTCTAAATTTTGTGGATTTGGCAGAGTAATGTTTAAATGTACTATACTCCTTCAAGTGAAACCAAACAACCTTAAGACCTAGAGTTTTCATATATCTATCGAATGTTTTTATACTAGTCTAGTCATAGCTAGTCTACTAGCTGCCTTGGGCAAGAGGAGAGATCATCAGATGGTGTCTAACTTTCATAGAGTGTTTCAAGTCCGAACCACAAAATCTTACAATTTGCGGGTCAGCAGTGGTGGCTAATTTGATTTATTTGCAAGAGTCACTTCAAAATAATTTTATTCCAGTCTCATGATGGTCATTTTTCAATATTAGACAATTAACGACCCTCGTCCCTGTGGACAACCCGCCAGTGACCAGTAAAGGAGAACAGAGACAGAGCATCAATGTAGATGACACGCTTAACTTTGGGTAAGTGATGTCTTTTTAGTTTTGCTCAAAAATCTAGTCAATTTATCTTAAGGTATATTTAGACACATCATGTTGTCCAACTGCTTTTACTGAGAGGTTTGATAAGAAGTAATGATGTTATGGTAAACATACTTAATAAAATCTCAATGAAATACATGTCTTACTCATATCATTGCCATAATCAGAAAAAAATGGCTGTATGTGCAGAAAGAGTTGGGTCAATTTCCGGTTTTGCCAGTCTGGTACGGTGTACAAGCCTTAACTGGTTTGATTTTTTCTTCTGAAGCCCCCCAGCTCATCTCAGGCCAGAAGTGTTGATGTTTTGCTGTAAACTTAAAGCTTCCAGCTCTCCAGTTCATATATTAATATTTACATCACACACCAGTGCTTCATGGTGGCACAATGTGTCTAAATAGAATAGTCAGAGCCCTACTGACACAAAAACGAATGACATTTAATTTTTGTATCTGTGAGAGGGTGAGAGCCATAAGAGAGTGTCAGAGAACAAAAACACCTGAGCAACTCTCATGGCGGTGGCTTAAAAAAATGATGATACTAAATGTTCGCAATATAGTCACTTTATACAGAACAACATCCCACACAGAACAAGCTGCGATACACCGCCTTATATGGCTGTTAAATCTTTGTTTTTTATCTTCCATTTCAGGGCCAGGCCACGGGTTGCTACACGTACGTCTTGGAATGCTCCCATCATCTGGGAGGGGATGTTCGACTCTAATCTTTACGACCAGCAGCACATCGAAAGAAATTCAACTGTGGCCCTCACTGTGTTTGCTGTGGGAAGGTTTGTTTCTCCAGAAGCACAGTTCACTTTAAGCTTTCAATGTCCAATCTATATTGTATAAAACTTAATTCAAAGGTGATATACCACATTTAGAGCATATCTACCGATGCTAACAATGCAAACGGTGCTGACAACAGCAACAGCGCTGACGGAGACAACAGTGTTAATTTGGGGAGGAACAGGACATTGGGCACTATGCTTCCACAACACTGTCCAGCCACTGTGGGTCTGGACAGTGTTGTCAGCGGTAAATCCTGCATGAGCGCAGTGCAGAGCGGCAGAGATTAGCAAGCCAGTGGGATACACACACACGCATATCCACGTGCGACCTCATCTACCACAATAAAGAACAAAGAGAGTCCGATTACAACACACAGAGGGAGAACGACTTAATTCTCTGCTCAGGGTGCTATTAAACCACCAGATCTTGTCTATATCTTATCTCTTGTTTGCTGCTCTATCAATGCACTGAACGCCCAGTTCTTGGTCTAGCACCAATCATGGCGTAGTATTAGGAGCAAGAGAGAGTCAGATCAGGATATATAGTCTTTAAATTAAATTTTATGGTATAGTTCATTCATTTATTTATTTGTAATGAGTGAGTATGTAGATCTTTTTAAAGAGACTTTAAATAAAGGCCTGCCTGTACAAGCACTTATATGTCTCTCCTATTGGTTTCTCATGAACATAATGTGCAAAAATATGATTGTTTTTTATTTTCAATATCCGAATATGGTTGGAACCTGTGTGTTTTCAACAAAGGAATATTTGAATGTCACTTTATCTTTCTCTCCCTGGCACATACATCATCCCTCTTTTTCCGTTATTGTCACAAAAGTGGGCAACAACATTGTTTTCGAGCAATGTTGATGAACACCTGCACTTGTATTAAAAAGCATTATGCAAACACACTGCATATAGCAGCAGACCTGTGGGATTAGACTTGAAACCAAGGTCAAGTAAGACACCATTTTTAAAACAGTCTAAAAGGTCAGCAGTCGTAAATCTGTATGATAGTCGTCTCAAATAATAAAATACACAGCATGACACTAACCCATGATATGATAATTTTATCGTAGTGTTTCTCTCAGTATTTTAGTTATGAACAAAAGCAATTATTTGTCTCTCTGTCTCCACCTAAGGTACTTTGACGCCTACCTCAAGACTTTCCTTACCACAGCAGAACAACACTTTATGTTGGGTTTACAGGTGACATATTACATTTTCACGGATCAGCCAGAGAAGGTACCAAATATCGACCTTGGTCCTAAGCGGAGCCTGAAGGTGATGTCGGTGGAAAAGCAGTCCAGGTGGCAGGACATCTCCATGATGCGGATGAAAACGATATCAGATGCCATTGAATCAGAGATTCGTCACCACTGCAGATATGTCTTCTGCTTTGATGTGGATCAAGTGTTTAAGGGAAGATTTGGCTCAGAGGCTCTGGGGGATTCTGTGGCTTTGCTACATGCGTGGTTTTACAAACTTCCAAAGAACAGATTCACCTACGACAGAAACCCCAAATCCAAAGCCTTCATGGAAACTGGAGATTACTACTACCATGCTGCTGTCTTTGGAGGCTTGTCGGAAAATGTGAAGAATTTGGCAGATTTCTGCTTTCTGGGTATCATGGAGGACAAAGGAAACAACGTGGAGGCTCTGTGGCATGATGAGAGTCATCTGAATAAGTACTTTTGGCTTCACAAACCAAGCAGGCTGCTCTCCCCCGAATACTGCTGGGACCAGATTATTGGTAAGAACACTGACATACGTGTCCAGCGTCTAATATGGGCACCAAAACAATATAACAAACTCCGTACGCGGTAGAGTGGCTAAAAGAGCCAAAGTCTGACAAATACAAGATTGTTTACTGTAAGCTCTGTATTGAATTCTTACCTTTTCAGGGATTTGTAGAAATGTGTATATAGAAGCACTTGGTGCCTTCTGTTTTGAATGCTTATTTCTGAGCAACACCGCTGTTGACCGCCAGCTTGGCAGTTATTGGAGAGAGAAAACCCAAATCTGGTGAAAGACAGTGGAACCAGGGTGAAGAATTGGATCACTTAAACCTGATCAGATTACATTAATGGATTAGGAGCAGCAGCTGCAGAGGCAAGGGAAAGCAAACTGACCATGGTGTGTGAAGTTTCAATGGGAATGCAGCACGCTTCATTTGACAGTTCAATTGATGAAGACATCTTTGTAAACATAAGTGTAGCAAATTTTCTCACAGTCTCTTACAGCACTCGACAGTGCAAGCGTTTCACTCCCATTTGTGACTTAAAAAAAGGTGTGTGCAAACTGTAAAAAATATTTAGGGGCACATGTGCACATAAAAAAATCAGCCGAAGCAGCCTATATTTTTGTCAATAAAAAAAATATGATAATCTAACCGCAAATGTTGAAAGAACTCCAGCAGCCTTCCCTCTTCCCTCTTCCCCGTGTGACACGGTTATGGGCGGTTTTCCAAGCCACTGTCGACACAATGAATATAAGTCCCACTGTCGGCAGGGTGGAAATAAGTCAAAGTGTGGAGGAGGAGACGGACCGGGTTAAGCGGCGGACCTCGGGGGAAGCCTGCTTCATTCTCCCCGCAGTTAGGGACCGTTCTCCAGGGCCAGGCTGTCGGCTGGGTGGGAATAAGTCAAAGTGTGGCGGAGACGAGGGACTGGGAAAAGCGGCGGACCTCCAGGGAAGCCTGCTCCGTTCTCCCCGCAGTTAGGGACCGTTCGCCACGGTACCGCTGCTGGGCAGGGTGGAAATAAGTCCTGCAGAGTTTCAGAGGACCTGGAGAATGTTTTAGGATAGTAATAACATTATATAAGATAATCACATTGCAAATATAATATATATAAGATAATAACATTAAAGACAAAATTAAATTGCAATACTTTTTCAAAACTTGATGATTTTACCTTTCTGTACATTTTGTATACAAATTCATTAAATAATTTTGCTTGTAAATGTCTATTTGCATCACGTTTATTACGGAAAACACATTATTTGATCAATTTTCATTGTGCCCCTAAAGTTCTTTGTGCACTCCTTACTTTTTCAACTTAGAAGCACATGTGCTCCTTGGGAAAAAACTTAGCGTCAAGCCCTGTCTTAGTTTACAGGCTATCAATTATTTACTTTGTTATTATTATCTGTGGTTGTTAATGGCATAATAATAAAACCATTAAAGTATTTATGGAATATTTATATTTATTGTGCTAGCCGCATGGGGAGAAAAGTCACAAAAAACCATGACTGACTTTAAAATAATCCAGATTATATCTGAGTTAACTGTTTTTTATTGTTTTATATTTATCTTACATAAAGCACTCTGATCAACAGCAGCTAAATGTCTTCATCTGCTCGTCTAATCAGCTGCTGCTTTTTTTTCCTGTAGATGAACTTGCTTATAGAAACTGCCTTACAGAACAGCAATGACACGTACCATAGACTCTTTACATGCACATGAAAGACCCATTCAAGAGGTCCTGGTTATAATTATATTCGGGATATGGTGTTTACATGAGCTCAGGGAAATCGGGTTATTCATATTCCCAGTATACATCGCAGATTATTTGGCTGTACTCCAGCTAACATATTTGGGTCTCTCGTAAACTAAATATATGGTTTTTACATGTTCAATCACATTAAAGGGGATACTCCAAACACCTGATAATAGACTGGATATTCATGTTCATGTATAAGCATGAACTAGTGGAGTCTATGGACCTTTGCATTGCTGTTCTGTTGCTAGGGCAACAGCTTTGGTCCTCGTTCACTTCCTGTCAGCTAATGTATTAACAAACACTTCAAAAGGAAATAATGTTGTCTTGTTTATGTTAATCTTCATGTTGTCAAGTTTAAGATTATAAGTCCTTCACCAACTAAACTAAATTGTGTATGCTAAAGAGTAAGTTACGGGTCAGTTCCATGAGCTGTTTCACATCTAAAAAAAGAAATGTCTGTCAAAAACTAAAAAAAAAAAAAAAAGTATTAAAGTTATTCTGATTATTAGCTTAGCTCAAGCTAAGCTGCACTACAAGTGGGCAAAAATTCCAACGAAGAGTGCAAAATTATTGGTAATTGTTAACAAAATGCACTTTAAGTACAGACCTTTTTGGACAAAAATATGGCACTATATGCACTATGAAAAGCTGTACCATTTAAAATTGCCTGTTTGGGTTCATGTAATATGTATTTCAAGGTGTTGCTGTTTACAGGCCCTCAATATTTAATAACAGAAATTTACACAAATATCCACTGTACCATTTTTATCATGGCTGACCAAACACTGCAGCACAGGAAATTGTGTCTGAGATTTACTATCTAGAAAAGGCACACTTACTGCACAAACACACACACACACACACACACACACACACACACACACTACACACAGCCAAACCCTGAACTGCCAGCCTCTGACCATTTCCAAGTTCATTGTGTCTGTGTGTTGAAAGTATCCTTCTTTGAAAATTGACAATAAATTGTTGAAATGATATGTAAATTCACAATGTTGATTTTATTTGATAGATTAAATTAAATAATGAGGTTTGAGGTAACTGACCTCTTTAAATTTTATTGAACGCTTCTGGTCTACAAGGTCCTCCACTTCCATAGTCCATTGCTTTCCACATCATGATCACACACAAGGAGAAGGAGCACACACACAAACAAGCAGTAAAAAATGTATGCAATTCATTGTTTGCTCCTACATTTCTTGTAATTTTTTTCATTTAGAAGTGCATGTGCTCCTTGGGATAAAATGATCACAGAGCCCTGTACCTAAATAAGACTGACATGAGTAATGCATGTCAAGAGCCCGTTTGCCCGGCTCACCCCTGGGTGGCCCACCTCACCACTCAGCATGAACCACCCAGCAGCCACCTGCGTCATTCAGCTGACCTCAGATCAGCTTGGACCTGTCTGACTGAAAGCAGCGATGCATTATTCATAGACTGCCACCATCTGGCACATCAGTGCACCCTGCCACCTTACCACTCACCCTGTCAAAGACACACAAGCCAGAGAAGGGCAGTATCAACAGAGCAGTCCTCGTCTTAGTGTGTGTAGTTTACAGGCCAAATGGGGAGGGCTTTTAGTTTAAGGGTCTGTTAATATACAACAACAATTTTCACAGGACTATATAGCTGCCACTGAGTCTATCAGATGAGGAGGTTCCTGAGAAAATGTGAGGTTGTGAGGGAACACTGTATTCCAGTCTAATGTAGTGTATGTACCTTCACAAATTATGACACAGGACACCACGTTCTAAAGTTTAAGAAAGTTAAAGACTTCCTGTAGTTCCTCCTAGTTTATCAAGCAAAGAGTGAATGCCAGAGAAGAAGAAGAATCCCAGAAGTGCTGTTTAACCATGTGCCACATGAGGGTGCTAGTGTCAAGTCTGCCTGAGATACACAACTGCCTTTGCACCAATGCATGTGTTGTGCACATGTATGAGTGTGGACAGTATTGCAGCAATGCAGGTTTTCTCAGTGCATATTTAAAAGCTATATTCCATAATGTCTGGAGTCACTGCTTTGCTGTCCTCTCTGGTTCAAGCTTGTTTCACCTACGACCAAATGCAGCCTCTCTGATGGGTGTCGTTGGGTGTAGTCAGAAGTGTGTTACACCTGTAACTTCACCCAACAGTAATATCACACGATCCCAGTGTCCACTGCTGCCATCACTGCAGCAAGGGGAAGAGTTAAACCACTGGACGTCAGCAAAGACAAGATTTCCAGGGGTGTTAAGTGTGTCTTAATTCACAATTCTGTGTCAGACGCCACGGGATGGACTCATATGATCTGATTGTTATGAATAAAGAATTTGTCTTCCTCCTGTGGATCTCATTTATTTAGCGTCAATTTACAGCTTCACTGCTGCTCCACATCTCTTCCAATCATTTTTCCATCTATTTCAACCCTTCATTTCTCTCTATGTGCTCACCCCTCCAAAGATGGCCTAAAAGAAAAATAATCTTACTATTTGACTCATGAGTTTTAACACTGAAAACAAATCTCAAGATAAAGTACAATAGCAAGTATTTGTTTTGTCAAATATTGAGCCTGAAAAGTCTCATGTTCTCTAAACAAGTTTAAAAAAAATGAGTTAATGATGATTTTTTCCATTTATTTTATCATTTTTAATCTAATTTTTTGGTTTGTTCGTTTTTTTTTTCCTTCATTCGTGTGCTGTGATCCGATTTTTTCTGTCGCGATACTGACACTAATTTCTAAAAACAAATCTTGAAACAGTTCATCTATATTGGAAAGGTGGAAATAATCTTACCACACTGGAGAACTATTACACATTTTAGGAAAATTAGACTTTGAGGGCTCAATAACATACATAAAGGACATGATGAGATGCACTGTATAGGCTGTGCCAAAAACTGGATGGCACAAAAAGTCTTCACTGAATCACCACAAGATGGCGCTCAAAGCACACAATAGTAGGGGTAAGAAGCACAGTGCACTTTCCAAACAAAGGGAAATGCAGTTACAGTAATACTGTAAAAACTACATTGTATAAACAGCACAATTATTCAACAGAAAGAGATTTGATATAAAAGAATATAACAGAAATATTTCAGCAGACAATGTCCAATTTGTCAGATGGCATATTTTGCATTGATCCAACTTGCATGGTTGTGACATCAATACGCATATAAAAACCATTTTCCAAAAAGGTTTGTTGGCTTTGATGACAAATTCAGCTTGTGTTATGTGGACCAGGCACCTAACTGTATAAATAACATCATTCATGACAGCAGGATATGTGTCTGTCCTCAGAGAATGGCCTTTGTATTTACCTGGAAGTTCACCAACTAGCTGGAACCATACAAGAGTGCTTTACTATATCACAAACAGTAAGTTTTAATCCAACATTTGAAAACCAGCTCTGCCTCTGTGCAGCTCTGCACGTGCAAAGTCTTAAGCTCAAGACACACTACAGAACACAGTTGTAAAAAATTTAACATACCTGCTGTGCTCACATTAAACAGACTTTTCTCCAGTAGCAGTGCCAAGGTCGGGCTGTGAACCTGAAGACACAAGAAAAGGGGTTTGGGTTGTGAGGGCTCTCAATATCTACTAACTTAATTATTTTAAAAGGAAAAAATGACAAAATAGAGTGCCAAATTAGAGCTCAACAAAGCAGACGCATCTCACAACATAAATTGCGTGTGCCCTCATTTGTGCTGGAAATAGACACAGAAGGCTGGGTGAGGGCACATAGACAGTGTGCTGCCTGTTCTTCAAGACGAGGCAGAATATTGTTGGATGCTTTGCTGGGACATCTAATCACTACTGAAGTGATGTAGCAGAAATTCTATTTTTAAAGGGAAATATTTTACTTTCTACTCCACTGATGGCTGAAGTTAGAAGTTACTCCAACATACATACGTAAGTATCTGAGTACTTCTTCCAGCCCTGCTGGAAGTGTGAGTTATACCTCAAATTCAAACCAATGAAAAACCTTCCCCAACAGACTCTGGATCTGCAGGTAGCCTCCTGGTTCCAGTCTCAGGGGTCCACCTGGCTGTGAAGCAAGTAATATCACATCCAGGCTCACAGCCCTTCAAGTTATATCCGCCTGCATGTCAGGTGTCTCGCACACAACTGCTGTGTCCATTTGAATGAGGCAGCAGTCTGATCATGCATGTTACCACCTGAGCACACACAGCTATGTTTATACTGTATGGTGAGTCTGGTGCAATATGCTGTCGTCAAATCATCTTCAGGTGTCCTTTGGTGCCAATTACAATATCTATGAATATGCAAACATGTCTTACAAACATAGTTTGTATAATTTCCATCTGTATTACCTAAAGGCATGCGCTGAAATTATTAAAATAATTGACAATTTTGTGTCAAGCATTATCAGGTTTAAACTAATTAAATGTTGAGGATTTGTTACTTTATCTGTCATATCATTATTTATGGAATATATTTAGGTTGTGGACTGCTGGTCGGACCAAACAAGCAGTTTCAAGACATCACATTGGCCTGTAGGAAAAAGATGCATATTCCACCATATCCACAGATTTCATAAACTAAACAATTAGTTGCCTGATTATAAAAGAAACTGAAATATAATGAAAATAAAGAAAACGTGTGCACTAATATAGGTGCAGACCAGAACTGAATACAGTAAGAGGCGCGTTCAGAGGCATTCATCCATGCATGTATCACATATGACTGTATTCCACTTACAAAGCTAATAACTGATTACACAGCACAGTTTGAGAGAGGAAAGGATGGGAAGCTTCTCACAGCAAACTAGTCGTAGCAGACCTCCTGCACAGGCCTCAAATCACACACAGCAGATGACTGAGGAAACAATGTACAATGCTTTGAATGTAAAAATGAAAGACTCAGTCTGACTGTCCCTGGTTATCGGCTATGTTGACAGTAAGCCACTGAACAATTTTCAAACTTGCAGCCAAACAACGCACAGAAATAAACAATATGACACCAACACAACATCAACAACTGAGCTAGCCAAACACAACAAATACAAACTTCACGACGAGACGTTAAACATTAATAAAGAGACACAGATGGACAGGTGGTGTATTTGACTCACAATATTTGACGCCGGGTCTTCTCTCATTCATGTAACGTTGGGCGAAATGGTCCATATCCATGTCCACTGATGTAATGCTAGCTACTTTTGTTTGTCTGTTTGCTTGGTAGCTAGCCAGCCTCACAACCGGCTATCATTAGCATAACTAGCAAGTTGGCGTTAGCTAACTTGTTTTGTTGAACGTTAACGTTAAATGTTGTTTCATAGCAAAGTATTACTCTGGGAGGCCAGAGTGAAACTGACTTCAGTTTCTTCCCCATATTTCTGCCCATTTTCAATTTGTAAAATGGCGTCAGCACGATGCAGGACACACCTGATTTTCCGCTACGTCGTTAGCTAACGTTTGCTAACGGTAACGCACCTGTATTTCCGCTGACGTACGTCAGTGATAGCATGCGCAATATCCTCCTTCACCACGCAATCAAGGGGGGCGCTGTTTCACGCTTTTAAGCTAAGATAAGTTAAACTAAGCTAAGCTAAGATAAGATAAGATAAGATAAGATAAGATAAGATAAGATAAGATAAGATAAGAGGGGAAATTCAAGTATCACAGCAGCACAAGACAAAAATACATTAAATAGAGTAAGATAAGAGAAAAAATTTTTTTTAAAAATAATTATAGATAAATAAAAGATAAAATGAAAATAGAATTGCTACATCAAGATGGATAAAGTGACTTAAAATGGCAGACAAAATGTCGAATATATTAAAGTGTCAATTGGTAAAGTGTCAAGTGTCATGTTGATCAGATGCAAAAATAAGTCCGTTCAGAGCTGGATGTAGCTTAAGCCAAACTGCTGTTGTGCAGTCTGATGGCGGTGGAAACAAAGGAGCGTCTGAATCGTTCAGTCCTGCACCTGGGTGGGATGATCCGCTGGCTGAATGAGCCGCCCATCAGCCACAGCTCGTCGTGCAGTGGGTGAGAAGGATTGTCCAGGATTGCACAGATTTTGTCCCTCACCCTCCTCTCAGCCACTGTCTCCAGACTGTCCAGGTCCAGGTCCAGTCCCATCACAGAGCGGGCTTTCCTCACAAGCTTGTTGACCTCACCAGTCTTAACTCCACCCCACCAGCACACTACAGCAAAGAAGAGTGCACTGGCAAACACAGACTGGTAGGTCTTGAGGAGCCCACTACAGACACCAAACGATGTGAGTCTCCTCAGGAAGAACATCCTGCTCTGTCCTGTCCTATAGAGGGCATCTGTGTTATGAGTCCAGTCCAGTTTATTGTTGATGTGGACCCCAAGTTACTTGTATGAGTCCACCATCTCCACCTCCTCACCCTGGATGGTGACTGGGGCAAGTTGCCTCCGGTTCCACCACCACCTCCTTAGTCTTGCTGATGCTGAGTTGAAGGTGGTTTTGGTTGCTCCACGCGACAAAGCTCTCAATCAGATATTTTACAGATATTCACTGAAAACTGGGACAAGTAAACAAGATGATTATTTATTGTACATGTATATTATTATTAATATATTTAATATATCTTTGGGGGTGGCAGTAGCTCAGTCTACAGGGACTTGGCTTGGTAACCGGAGGGTCAGCGGCTCAAGTCCCCTGTACAGGCCAAGCATGGAGCGTGGATGGAAAGATGGAAAAGCTGTTGACAAATCAAGTGCAGCTATATGAAAAATTTCAATCAAAAGATAAGCATATCCCAATGCTTGTTGCTTGCAGGACGTGACAAGCAGACTAAGTAATCACAGCTACAGTAAATACAGTAAATGACTTAAGGCATGAGAATTACAGCAGGAGAGGGAGGGTGTGTCCTGAAGAATGATGGATCACAGAGCTGACAGCATTTTCTTGTAAATTCTTCCAACAGCACTAACACAATAAATCCTCAGCTTAATTCCTTTGTGAGAAGCGTGTGTGTGTGTGTGTGTGTGTGTCAGACAGACATTGGTAGACACTGAAGTGTTCCACAAGTGGCTTTTAGAGGCAAGCTGTTGTGTTAAGGCATATTTGTACACGTGCCAACAAACCATGTTCCAATCCAAACATTTCACATTTACACATTTTTTACATTCACATTGTCTGGAGTCCCACAGATCCACAGATAATTACAATATTAGCCAATTCTCTTTCCTTTGGATAATTTTCCTTTCTTGTGATATTATCAAAACACAGTGTAGAAAAGCAAACAGGCCTCCAACATACACTGGCCTTGCACATTCAATGAAGAAGACAAAATATTAAAACATCTATTAAGCACAACAATAAGGAAATATTTAATCCTTTATATGTTGTATAGGCCATGCATGAACCAATATATATTCACATTCTTTGCCAAAAGTCATTCATAGACAAGAAATATATCTTACGATGTATGTTTGGGGTCAGTGAGACCCCAGAGAGCTCCCTGTTGGATCTTTTAAGAACAAACTCCAGTAAGAGAAATCCTGCCACACTGGTTTGGGATTTGGGATTTAGTGCTGTGTAAAAGAGGTACTTGTCAACACCAATCACAGCTGTAGAGCTTGACAGCTCACAAGGACCTCAAACAGAAGTAATGCGTCATTTTCTTGTGGACTTCTGAGATGTGAGTTCAAAATCTTGTTCATAGGTAATTCTAAGGGGACAAAGTTTCAAGGTGACGAACACTGTAAAATGTTTTTCAGCTGTTTCAAAGGGCACAGTCTCAAGGACCCAAAGCAGAACATGAGAGTGAATTGTAAGGCATACTTCACCTATGGAATGCGTATTTGTATATCAGTAACTCACTGCATGTTACCTTGAATATGCCTCCACGGTGAACAGAGAATCCACAGGCAAACATTCTTCATGAATTGAAGTCATCGGGGGCCACGTTTAACAACAGCAAATCTATATCAAAACATCTGTTTACAATCTCGTACACAACTCATTTATCCAGTCATATGCTCAGTACGATGTACACACGTCAGTACAAACAGTCTCATGCCCGGTGAGTAGTGTGCCTGGGCACATGCATGCGTTTGAACTCTGCAAGCGGAGCTCATACCCATGTGTACGCTCAGCCATGCTCAAGACATGCTACTTGCAGGTGGAAGTGTTCTAAATTGTACCATTTAATGAAAATGCATGTGGCAACATTTTCTTACTCCCTACTCGTAACATACCGAGGCTTGGTCAGTGGCCCTACAGGTTAGAATATGATGCACTAGATTCGCCTTCTGCTTCAGTTTTGGACACCCAGGATGGCATGTCACGTTACACTCATTACATGCATTGTGTCTTTTTAAAATAAACTTTTGTTTTCACAGGAAATGTCAACACATTCTCACTCCGACCTTGTCACATATCAACATTTGGTCACGGAGATACGACATGCAAGATACCCTGGTTAGGTTTAGTCAACAACAGGAACAGGGTTTGGCTTTACAATCTTACAGGAAGTGAACACCTGCCCTCCAGGTGGAGGTTGGTGGTTGTTGGATCCATCCACCACCCCTCCTGCCCACTCTACTCGGACTTCTGCCGCCTGAACTTTCATTGTATTCCCCTGCGTTTCCCCTGACACAAATCATGCCAATGTGAATGGATGGCATTTTTTAGTCGGTGTCTGACACCGGAAGTCACTGACCAAGCGCTGGTTTTCGTTGGCTTCGGAATGAGACGGGGTTGGAAATGTACAGTCTCTGCTTGGTAAATGTTGGTAAAAAATTTTTTTTGGAAAAATAGTTTTTACATTTAGGCAATAAAAGCACTGGTTAGGTTTCGAAAAAACATCATGGGACTCCCAATGCCTCTAATACTGCTACTAAGGGTATCCATGTGCATCAGTGTCTGACGTCAAGGGCCACTGACACTGAGGGCCATGGACCAAGCATCTGTATTTAACGATTTAGGAGTAAAACCAGGTTGGTTTGACAAGTACTGAGCATATGATTGGATAAATGAGACTTGTATTATATGGCACAAGTTGTGTGAGAGTTGTTTTGATATAGTTTTGCTGTTGTTAAACGTGGTCCCTAATGACTTCAATTCATCAAGAAGGTTTGCCTTTTTTTGATTCTCTGTTCACCTTGGAGGCATGCGGGAAAAACAAAGTCTTCTTCACAATTTCAAAGTAACACGCAGTCAGTAACTGATATGTATGTGGTCATTTTGTGGGTGAAATATTCCATTAAGCTAAAAAATCTGACCACTAACCCAAAAGATTTAGAGACTGCTTGGATACACAACTGGGGCTGTAAACAATGACATTAAATGTTTTATCTGATGCATAAAAAAAAATTCAGATGGCATTACATGTCCCCCAAAACTCCAAACATTTGCTTATGAACAGAACAGAGACAGAGACAGTACGGTTGCACACAAGCACACAGGCACATGGTATAAAAACCCCTGTGCATGTACCCTCTCAGTCTGTGCTGTGTCAGATGTGTTAGAAAGCCAAAGCATGAAGAAAAACAGCCACCTGATACAAAGGTCACTCACAGGTAAAAGCCCTGTCACCTGCTGCTCTAAGCTACGCAGTAATTAAACTCCTCCACTGAATCAATAGTGTGAAGTGTTCTTACCCAGTAAGGTTGTTAATGTCCTCAACAGGCCGTGTTTTTAGAAGCTACAGTTTCAGGTTGTGACTTGCTGACATCATGTTGCTCTCGTGTTTTACGAGAGGTGGCACCTATGTTGAAACCCAGCTATGAAAATATGGAGGTGAACTGGAAGCACACATAAACATCAGGGTGAGTATGAAGTCAGGAGTAAGTGTGTGTACACCTGCACGTGTCTCTGGTAGTTTAGCACATACTGAACACCTTATGTTTTGCCTCCCTGTGCCCTTTAATTCTGAAAAAGCTGCATTCTTCTAAGTACCTCTGGGCAGGCCTCTGAAACAAAGACGCAAACGTGAATGAAGGTGTGAATCAAACCCTCTAATGCAGGCTGTGCCCCTTTGCTTTGCACAGACTACGAGAGAGTTGGCTGAATCAAGTGGGGTTGGATTCCAAAACCCAGTTCATTTTGCATTTAGGTGCGAAATAATAAAAAATATAATTTATAATTAATATAATTATAATTAATATAAAATAATTCATCACAGGGACAAAATAAATATATTTTAATGTACACAAATGTTCTCTTAAATGAGGTGATTTGTGTCATGAAAAATAATCATGTTGTGCATTTGTACCAACCAGCCCTATGGGACTGACATAGTGTTAACATGCGTGAGTTACAAAACATTTAATAGACCAAATTCAATGTTTATCTATAATAACTTCTTAATAAATTATTTGCGTCATTTAAATCAAACAGTGCTGAGCAGACACTGCCTCAATTAGTTAGTTTTTTTGACACCAAAAAATCAATATCAGTTTCAGTGTACGCTATATTTAAAATATTTTCACCGCTTTACTCTGCCATCAGAGAGCCTTTAACTTTTCTGACTCATAACTGAAGCCGTTAATAAAGCCACCCGACTCAAATGATAAGAAAATGACATTTTATGTAGCAGAACACTGAGTTGCTGGTCTACCGCTGCCTGGATTGGTAAGTGTGTAACTTAGGGTGCATTCACACCAGGATAGTCCGGGGAATCAGTTCGATTGGGCGGGGAATGCCGAAAAATTTCACACCTTCATTCGGTGCCATTCACTTTCACACTGCACTTTTTAAAGCGGACCAAACTGCCTTGGTCACCACAAAAACAATGGAGCAACACCAAATTTATGCAGTCTTGGGGTTTCTGTTTTTACTTTGGTGTTCAAGCTGCCCAGTATGAGCAGCAGGCGAGGCAGCGAGCGGTTCACACTTTGTGTTTTTTCCTACCCAAAATGCACTGCACTCTATGTCACTTCCTCTCTTTGGTTCACTTCCTCTCCATGGTCCACTAGATAGTCCGTTTGCATTTCCCACTGTAAGCGAACTGCACCAGGGTTCACTTGCAAGGGAACTGAGACCCTCAGTTTTCAAGGGGACCAGGGTTCACTCGTTTGGTCCGCACCAGAGTTTGAATGAACGTTCACACCACTCCAAACGAACAGAACTATCCGTGGAAGCGGACGAGGGTTCGTTGCCAGCGGACCAAATAGCGCCAGTGTGAATGCGTCCTTAAAGCAGAGCACATATTCAAATATAGTACTTAAACAGATATAGATTTTTAGGTGTCTAAAATACTTTTGCTGTGGCCCCCTCCACTGCAGTATATTGTTCAGCTTCAATGTCATTAGATTTGGTTTATCAAACATGATAACACAACAAAGTGCATAAAATAAGCAAAGCAGGGACGTCAGACAGGTCCGATCATACATCTTTCTGATGGTCGACGATCAGCTGTTGATGCCATTGTCTTCGTGGGATGCTCTCCTCCTGTTCTCTCTGTCCAGGTAACATGAGATTACGCAGCACATCTCATACTAGTTATATTTTGCCGCTTGGGCAGACACCCGGCAGCAGCAGCTAACATCCGACACCAAGTTGTTAACTTCACCCTGAAACAGCTCGATTCTGTTGTTAAATCTGCGAACAACTGTTGGGTAACATTAGCTTTGTGATGCTAACAGTTAGCCCTGTCACAGTGGGGTCCATGTCATTGGTCCGACAGCCCATTGGTCCGACGTCCCGTTGTTCCGATATGTGATCATAGTAGGCTATACTGTATTTGTGTACCATAGAGGATCAGCATAGAGTGCCATAGTGCCATAGAGAGAAGAGAGTGAAACACCATAACCTCCTGTTATTAACTCTGGGGTCGGGGTTGTGTGGGGAGGTCCCGGCGGGCGTATTTCTGCCTTGATGGTGCGCCGCGACCAGCTCTGGGTCAGCTGGGAAAGGCTTGAGGCGGAGCAGGCTCACAGCTTATGTGTTTGTCACTTTCTTTTTCATTTTAACCCACACCATAAACTTTTCCTGACCCTAACCAAGTGGTTTTTGTGCCGAAACCTAACCAGATCTTAACCACAGGGCATCATGATGATTTCGGAACAACAGGACTTCGGAACAATGGGTTTAACGTGGTCGGAACAATAGGATGTCGGACCAATGGGCTGTCGGACCAATGGGCAGACCCCTCACAGTGTGACTCTGTCTCAGTCTTACAGTAAACAGTGCAGTGCAACTCTTTAAAAAAGTCACATTTGCAGTAATGTTGTGGTAATTGGACATAATGACAAGGTTGCGCAGAATTCACAGGACTGGCTTAATTTGGGTCAATTGTTGGGATTGCAACACTGCAAAATAATGGAGGGACTGATAGATGGCACTATTCATTGAGTTCATGTTTGTCGTGGGTCCTAATTCACAAGTTTCACACACCATCTTCACGTTAACTTAACTGTAACTATCCTAAGATAATTATAATGTTGTTTTTTTTCAGATGTCATTAATGGCATAACTAGTAATATTTTGAAAAGAAATAAGTTAACATTTTGCTATAATGGTTGTGTCTTTGTAGTTTGTTCTTAGGGTGCACAGGGACCCCAGTCGCTGGTCCTTGTTTGTTAAATATGTTGGTAGGATGACTGTTAAGGAGGCAGCTCAGAAAAATGTCTCTTAACAAAAAGCATCACGAGAATATTTGTTGAATTCTGTCAGTGATTTTGTTCCCATCAAGCTCTGTTTATACACAATAACACAAATAATACCCAATGCTTCCAGAGGCTTACGGAAACCTAAAACTGATCTAAGAAGAAATTCCTGTGGCTTACCCATCTCATTTATTCTTTTTTGAACTCTAATAAGACACAAGAATATAAGAGCAGAGCTTTGTTTGGTGCAATGAAGGGCAGATTTTAGAGGTTTAGAGGTTTTACCCCACCTGACTCTCACACCACTCTCTGACTTTGATGAAAGTTGCTTTCACAAAGCCCCAAACACAATAGATCTTCCCCACCCCACCCTTGCATGCCCTTGTGAGAGGATATATGTCAAAGCTGTAACATCATACTCCAAAGTATCACTTCGACTCTCCACGGGTCACATTCCTCTGTGATGGTGGAGGACATGTGAATGGATTCACCAATGTGAGGGAGAGAAGGAGAAGGAGAAGAGTTTAAGAAAAAAGGGAGAAGATGAAGAAGAAGGAAAGCGGAGAAAATTGCAAGACAAAAAGAAAGGAAAAGAAAAGACAGAGTTATGAGAGTGGGGTCCACCACCAGCATCTGGCACGGCTCATCCTTCCCATCATACACATTCCTGTCTGACACGCTCACAAAGCACCATTGTAATGAACTGGATCTGACTCATATCCTCACTGCTACCAACCCTATAAGCTCGCTAGACCACATACACACCAACACACACACCAGCACACACACACATTTGGCCTTGAGCCACCGCCATTGTGCAGAGTTATGGGCTGACAGTTTTAATACCACCTGTAAATGATTCTCTACTGTACAGAGAGGAGGTGTGAACTTCAAAAGATAAGGAGAGAAGAAAGGAGGAGGAGGATGGATGAACCGTGATATAGTGTTACTCTAATGTCACGTGGCCTTTGGTCGAAGGGGACACGACATGCTCAGTGTGTGTGTTTGTGCACGTGTGTGTTTGTGTGCATGGTGTTGAACATTGTAAATTATTGAATCTTTAGTTCAAAATACAGTGTATCATGAAATGTATGGATAAGTGCACATGTAATGACAGTGAGAAGTCGACTGACTGAATGTGGAAAAACTGAGACATACTGTTGAAATTGGATTTAATTTTCTAAAGACATCTCAGGCTGTTCCTGTGTTTTGGAAAAGGATGGACATCTATAGAATATACTTGTAAGTCTTTACTAAAAAAAGGGAAAATATTGGAGCTGATAGTACTCACAGGTTATTGTGCGATGGTTTTATTGGTCCGGCCCATATGAGATCAAACTGGGCTGAATGTGTTTGACACCCCTGCTGTAGATCTCTGCCAGGTGACCCAGGCTGATCGCAAACACTCCAGACAATTCTTGTAATTCCATCAGACACGTTTGAAGCAACTCAGACATACCTGCCTCGTCTGTTTGTGACAGAGCTGTGGCATGGTACCCAAATCTGTGATCCATGTATTCATTACTGGACTTTTAACAATATTACCTTTGTCTGTACAAGATCAGGCAGGTAAAATGCTCCACTTCTGCAGCCAGAGCGCAGCACAGTTGCACCTGTTGGAATTGTCCCTCCTGGCTGCTGTACAGTTAAGTTGGCTGCAAAGATAACAAAAAAAAAGGGGAATTTACCCATCCCATAACATCGCTATATATCGGGTATGGAATTCATCCGAAGATTCTTCATTTAAAAGAAACACCAACCCTTTCTGTGGATGTCGTTTTTTTGGCCATGACAAAAGGCTAAAATGTGACCAGACAGGCTTTTTGCTTTTAGCTGAGACGATTTTCTTGAAAAACTTGCGGCCCCTATCAGCTGGTTAAGAAGGGTCTTTTCATAAATGTGAATCAGTGACTGTGTTTACAAGGTCTTTAGTATCCCAGGTTTGAGGCTTATCCCGGCTTTGAGCATATCCGGGATATGATGTTTACATAGAACACAGAGAAACCCGGTTATTCATATCCCTGTATACATGACAAATACCAGTAACCCGTTTTCTGATCACTGCATCCTATCTGCGCAGGCGTGTGTTACGTCTTTTGTTTACAACAGATTGAGCGGGAAATGTGATATATTTATGGCAGCTGTTGCCAGAGGACGGTGACCTAACATCTCGTCCAGTGTTTTGAAAAATTTGAAGGTTGCTGGATCAGAGCCACTTTTCTGGTTCTGACGCTTGGCTAAGTAGTAGTGCTTCTTCAATATTTTCCACCGCAACCTAACTTGTTCAACAGTGCGAGGTGGAAAACCAGCGTCATGTAGCTTGTTCTGCCGTCTAAACACCTAGTTACGTTGAGTTCTTTCATCATTTTCAGGCAGAATTCAGTCTCTTTGTCACTCCAAAAATGGGAAGCTCTCATTGCTGCCATGTTGCTTGTATATCTGGTGCGTCACTCTGGCGCCTGCGCACACAGCAGGCAGCCGTCAGAGACCGGGATAAGGCGTATACATGCTCCAGTATCCCGGCTTCTATCGGAATACTCCAGATAGCAAAACCGGGTTTCTTGAAACCAGGAAAAGGGCATAACCCGGTTTCTGAATTCAGGATATGGTGTTTACATGCACAAACACAAAAACGGGATACTTAAAAAACCCAATCAAAACCGAGATACTAAAGACCTTGTAAACACACTCACTGAAACCATGAGAGATCCTTGAGTGCACGATCATAAATTTGCACTCAAAATATCAGACTGGTGGGATCAGTGGTTTGCAAGATTAATTGCAGACAGATGGAAACACACACTTAAGTACACACACTCATGACCAAATGCATGAATCCCCCCACTATTACGCCTGGTGGAGATAAAAAATATTTGTAGTTTCAACTTTCTGTCATCATTGTGGCGTGAAGTGGAGGAGCTTTAGGGGAGAGGCAAGGAGAGCGTGATTTAAATATAATAATAATAATATATAATGGTTTGTTTATCACTTTTTTGGACCCACAGTCCACGTCAGATGGCATCACAACACATCTAGTTTATAGTAATGTTGGCCCGTTTCCACTGAAGAAGCTCCTGGTACTATTTGGGGTGCAGGAACTTTACAGGAACGTCCTCTCGCTCGGCCCTCTCAACCGCTGTGTCTCCACTGTGCGGCGGAGTAGGAGGATGGTTCCTGTAAAGTTACCGGGCTCTGGATGTGACGTAATTGTTGCGCGACCATTTTGACCGGGGCGACGCGGCAAAGAAACAAAGAAGAAGAAGAAGCAGAAGTAAGAAGAAGAAAGCAGACATAAGAAAGACGATTATCAACATGGAAGGAGCTGAGGTGGTTGCTGGGTTTCTGGCGTGTCTCTTCGTTTACGCCGGTGGAAGCTATGAGCGAGAGGAGGAGACGTCTCTCCTCGTCTGCTGAGTTTTAAAAATGCTGGCAATTTTGTCGCTTTCTGTTGACGTCACATCCCCCGTGAGTATATCCAATCAGCACCAAGTAAACCCCAGGCCCCAGCCAGGAGTCTTTCGGGGCCGTTCTGAGTACCTACTTCGAGGCAGGGACTTGTTTAGCCCCTGTAAAAGTTCCAGAACTCTGTCCTTCAGGGGTGGTTCCTGCAGTGGAGACACACACCAACGGCCCCAGCCCCGTAAAATTACCCCGGAGTTCCTGCAGTGGAGACGGGCCTCATGAGTTCACCTGGAACTCCCAAACAGCAAGTATATTCATTTTCTCTCTGCCATTGTTTTTCACAGAGAGCTTGAGGTTAGCTAAATGACAGCTGACATTAGCTAACATCGGCGCTTATTCCAGCAGTTAAAAGTTAACTTTAATCAGCCCGCTTGCATGTTAAAAACCAATGACAGGGAGACGCAGATAGAACATAGTCGCTGTTTCAGAGTTCCAGGTGAACTCATGACATCACATTACTGTACGCTAAATGTGTGGAATGCACTGTGGATCGCCTCGCTGGAGTGACCCTCTCTCTTTAGTGTGCATATTATATGTAAATAACACCGTCCTTGTGCACCCCCTTAAACTCCTCCCCTCCACAAGAAAACAGTGACGGAAAGTTGAAACTGAAAAGAACGATAGAGTAATTTTTAATGCCGAGGTTTTATTTTTGTTTATTTATTTATTTATTTGATGCCAAAACTTACTCTCAGTGTTCTGTCTGTATATTGACTTGCCAGGTCATGTGTGGCCATAATGTGACAAGTGTTTCCATCTCTGAGAAATACACACAGGGCTGTGCAAAGCAGTCAGCAACAAGGCCTTTGACTCAACTTGACCTTCGCTGGTAATAACAACAGGAAGTGATTAAAACAATACTGGAAATGGAAATGGAAGGAATGGGCGAGCTGCATATGATCAACAAAAGCTATGCCAGTGGGGAGTAGGGGTTGCCACTAGCAACATAATGTTGAACCAACCTCTGGTGGACGATTACAAGAAGAAAGCCTTATAATATTGAGTATATATTACAGTAACTCTAAAAACTCTACGGCTTTTTTCCAGAAAAAATAACGTGGACAACAAGACAAACAAGATGACATATTTTGTTGAATGTAATCTCCTGTAAAAGTAACTGCAGCTGGATTACTATAAGTAACTAAAAAAAGAAATCCAGGACCTTAAAACTGTACCGCAGTGGAGGGAAAGTTATTAATATTCTGCAGCTGTGGTGATGAATGAGAGCAAATGCTGCTGCTTTAAACTTGTTTCCATGTACTTGTATATACAGTATAAATAAAGACCCAGACTCCCTTTTAGAGATTTTTTCCCCCTCTGACAGGTATACCACACTCATCTCCATCTTCTGAATTTTCATCTACAGAAACAGATATTTTTAGGTTACCATGGAGCCACATTTGGGGAGGCAGCATCTACTTTGTGTTTTTACTCTTCTGGGACTGTTGCTGCTGTGAATAGTCAATATCTGTCAATGCAACAGACTTAATGAGGCTGGCTGCTTGTATTGTTTATGCAGCGCAGTCAGAAAGCATCAGGACAGTGATACAGTATGTGTTTCCTTGTTTTGTCTCTGTATTCTCTGTGTGTCGTTACCCTTGAGGGGTTGGTATAAAATGGGCAACATTTCCCACAGTGTCCATCTGATGTGGACGTTAACACCCTCACTTTAAACCTCAGAGCAAAGACTTTAGCCTATAGTCACTGCTTCACTTCACACCCAGTTTATATTTTATATAATGCTGATTATGCTGTAGCCTGTAGCCTGAGTCTGGTCACCTGTCACTTCTTATTGGTTATTTGACATGCACGATAATGACAACCCTTTGTTCTCATTGCAAACCAGCAGGGAGAACAGGGAAGTGCTGAAATAAAAATAAATCCAATTCATTTAACGAAACTAAAGTCATGAAAAGCTTTTACTTAAAAATGCACTGATAACAAAACAAACATTATTTTTGATGCATGATTTTGATGGATAAACCTGACCCATAGAATATGTGAATGCAAATAAGACAGTAATATCTGGAATGATTACAAACCAAAAAGTAACCAGAGACTCAGTAGAGTGTAACTCTCCGCTGCCCGGGCTGACTGTGGCCAGTCTAGAGAATTCCTTCAGATGTGCTGAAGCACATTTCAGAAGTGTCCATATACACGCCTCATCTATTTTTGATGGCACCACGGCACATTGCACAGAGCAGACTGAACAGTTCAGTCTGCTCTGTGCAATGTGCCGTGGTAATATAATAATATAATAAAAAGGAATTTTTATTAGTTTTTGATCTATGTAATTTATAACTGAACTTTGAACAGTATTAACTTTGTCTGTAGGCTACAGAATTACAAAGAGGAAATTAAAGGGGCAAAAAGCAAAATCGTTTCACCGCTAGGTTTGCTGTTGTGCACTGCCTGTAGACCAAAACAAAGTTTGTCATGAGCCACACCTCCCTCTACCTCTGCTCTCCACCCCCATCCCCCCACCCACTTGCCTTGTCTAAACTTAGTTTAGCAGTTAGCGATGTCTTTCACTCACTCTCGGTCTCTGCTGTGTTTAGCTATTCCCCTGCCTACTTCAATGATGATGGTACCTGTAATGAATGTAATATATTTGCTGAGATGGAGGCGAGGCTCAGTGACTAGAAGAGCTGGTAGAAGCGCTCCACAGCTGTAAGTTACTCCAGTAGCCGATGGCAGCTGACTCGGCTCGAGCCATCACCGGATCCCGGCTAGTGTTAACACCGGGAGCTAACGCTAACGTTCCTACTCTTCTCCGTGAGTGAGAGCAATGTTTTAGCCAGGCTACATTTTACAATGCTAATTGCAAATGTTAGCTGGGCTGCTGGGCTACTCACCTAACACAACCGTAACGCCTGACCCATTGCTGGGACCGGGCTCCAAGGGCTCCAAGAGGAGGAGGAGGAGGGGGGGAGGCGGCGATTCACATGGGGAACTGCCCATTAGTTCGACAGCCCATTGGTTCGACATCCCATTGTTCCGACCATATTAAACTCATTGTTCTGAAGTCTGTTTTCCGAAATCATCATGATGCTCTGTGGTTAAGGTCTGGTTAGGTTTAGGCACAAAAAAACACTTGTTTAGGGTCAGGAAAAGATCATGGTGTGGGTTAAAATGAGAAAGAAAGTGACAAACACATAAGCCGTAAGCCTGCTCCGCCTCAAGCCGGTCGCGGCGCACCATACGCCCGCCGCGAGCCGTTCAGCACCGCGGACAGTCGGACTAATGGGCTGTCGAACCAATGACATGGACCCTTCACATGAACGTACACGAACGCGTAGCCAGACCGGCTTGTAAACAATGGGCTGGAGATCAACACAGAGAGAGGGTGTGTGACGTCATGCTATTCTCCAGATGAAATTACACCTCTAGTTCTTCACACAGAAATTTTTTAATTCCCTCAATCTAGAAATGGTGAATTTCCACTTGTTGCCCCTTTAAAACAACAACATCGACATTGCCTACTTACTTACTTATGGTAGAAGCACAAATATCAAGGAAAAATAACCAAATCAACAAAATCTGTAAGTCTACAAATTCAGGCAGGCAAAACGCTGTGCGGGTGATGGAACAAAATCAGGTCCAAAGTGCACTGTGCAGAGCTGTGGCCAGTGGAATTGCCCCTTCCTTCCTCATAGTCAAGATGGCAGTGAAGATGACAAATATAGGGACTAATTCATGTATCATGGTTAACTTTCGTAGATCATATGACCCGAGACGAAGGCCAAAATGTGGCCTGCAACAGTCCAGGTACGGCTGATTAGCCTCGTAGTATTTGAGATTAGCTGACAAAAAGATACACACACTTAAACACTCACCACACACATGATCCTCTCCAGGTTTACACCTGTCAGATATAACAAAAATAAATGCTTAGTGGCCGAACTTTTTTACCAGACGTCATTGGAATACAATACATTTTTTAGATACACTGTGAATGAAACGTTCAAAGCAACACAAAGGACTTTAATCTCCTTAGTGGAATGCATTGAATTAAATATTTCAATCCAAGACTCTAAGATACGTTTCTGCATTGCTACATCAATTGGAAATACACATCTCTTGAGCATTTCTTTACACACACTTAAACAAAATTCAGCCAGAAATATTCAGTATCTGTCAGTATGTGGGCAGTGACTTCTGGCATCAGATACCAAACAAAAAAAGCGTCGGCATGACATGTAGCTGGTCGCTGTTATAGTTTTACAGCAGCCGGTGGCGTCAGGGTAAGATGAGGAGGGATAAGAATGAAAGTTAAGGCGGCAAAAGTCTGAATAGGGTGGGTGGATGGGTCCAACAAACACCGACTTTCACCCGGGAAAGCAGTGTTCCTGTCCCGTAAAATTACATAGCCAAACCCTGTTCTTTTTTCCTAAACTCAAACACGTGCGTTAGTTGTTGAAGAGGAAAAAAAGTCAATTCACAGTGTTGTACTGACATAGTGAGTTTATTTTGAAAGAGACTGTATGTAAACGTTAAATTTCCTGTGAAAATGGAAGTGTATTTTGAAAGAAGACAATGCATGCAACAGGCGGAACTTGACACGGCATCCCAGAACGTCAACAACCAACGAACCCAGGGTACCTTGCATGTCGTATCTGGACGTGGAAAGTCCATGACACTGATCTGTGACGAGGTCAGAGTGAGAATGTGTTGGTTTTCACACTAAGGAATAAACTCCTGGGTTGGTGGGGTTATTATTAGTAAAAAAGTGAAAGTAGTCAAATGTGTGTCCTGGTTTTCTTCATGTGAGCTGAAGTTCAAAGTAGAGTTCATATTCTCTTCATCCTATTAATACTTGCTCAGTAAGCATTTGGCCCACAGTCATTATGAAAAGAGAGGGGAGTTTTTTGGGAGCACTGCACCCACAGAGTCAAATGTCCCCCGGGCAGAGGTGTGTGTCCACTAAATGGGACAAGAGAGAAAAATCCCCAAATTCCCCTTGTGAATGGCACCAAGTAATTAATCTCCAACAGGGGTTTGCCCTCTTCTCTGACATATGAGTGACATGCAAGCTCAGTGTGTGTGTGTGTGTGTGTGTGTGTGTGTGTGTGTGTGTGTGTGTGTGTGAGGGAGGTGTTTGATTGCTTCTCCCCCGGGCCTGCTCCATCACGTCCTCCTCTTCTTTTGATGTTTCCCTTTTCTTTCTACTTTTTCTTTCCCCTCTTCTTCCTCTTTTCTCTTTGCCGCCTGGCATGCGCAGTGTCCTTTTCTTCTCTACTTTTTGGTCTTTTCCACTGTGAAATGGATCATACATTGAGTGTGTGCATGCAGAGTCAGAGCTGACAGTCAGGTGTGGGAGGTACAGTACATACAGTGCTCAGGTGTCTCGGGTTATTTTAAGGTGAATGGTTCCTTGAATATTAGACACGTCATTGACTTTAAAGCTGCTCTAATCAACATCAACATAGGATCATGTGAAAGAGGTTGTGACGAACCCACAGAGACTTATCACTGCTTTCAGCAAAGAAGCTCTAAAAAACACCCTGTGCACATCTTGTCCAGCACCGAACGGCAGATGGACAGAATTAGCGACTAGCTGGTGAACATAGTGTAGCATTTGACTGAAAGACACAGATTTTCTTTTCAGGAGTCATCCATCCATCCATCCATCTTTTTTCAACCGCTTATCTGAAGCCGGGTCCCAGGGACAGCAGGCTGAGCAGCAGGCTCACATTGCGCCCGGCTCCGATGCCAGTCCCTGCAGGTGGTGGGCCCACAGGGTGGCGGCTCCATGTAATTCATTTAGGCTGAGCGCAACTGGGCCTCAAAGGTGCGGCCACCCAGGTCTGGCTCAAGAGGGGGGCCCTGGTGTCCCCATACCGGGTCAAGTACTCATTCCTCGAATGTCATCGTGGTCCTCTTCATTCGCTCTTAGTCTGGCACCTCCCCTGGGACCACTTTGCCTTAGGAAACCCTACCCTAATCGCCCCGGACAGCACAGCTCCCAGGATCACGGGGACACTCAGCCTGCTTCTCAGGAGCCAGTAGAGATCAAACCAAAGCTCACAGGAGAGTGAGTATTCTAACATTTACCAGGTGATCAGACAAACAACTTCAAACAAACGACAATGTTGTTCCATGTCTGCTGGATGTGTAAATGTACGGCGACCAAATTTTCAAATCCCTAAAACAGGACCCTTAAGCCCACACAGGGCACCCTTTAGCGTATATATGGGACACACAGCTAAAACCCTTTGTGGCACACAATTCATGTTGTGAAATGGTCGCGTTAGGTTTAGGCAACAAAACTACTTGGTTAGGTTAAGAAAAAAGATCAAGATCATGTCAGTGAACAACAGTGACTTTTGGATTCACACAGGACACAAACAGCTATCTCCTAAATCTGTCCAGAGAAGTCTGGTTTTGTTTAACCCATCCACCTTCCCCTCCTTCCACCCGACACACACCTTCTTGCATATGACATCAATATTACTCGCTGAGGGGTGTGACAAAGTTTTGGTATTTGACGACCTGGGAATGATAACGGGCTGGAGAGAAGTCAGTGTTGAAGCAAGAAGAGTATAATAATATTATAATATTTATTTCAAATGTGCTGACAACCAGGACAAATTGGTAATGAATGCTGAAAACCAGGACTTTTTTGTGTTTTACAGATGTTTCTTGGGACTCGGGACACACAGGGAAAACCGGATCACTGTAGTAAATAGGCAGATGTTAATGTTGTGAAGGTTTCATAGGTTTACAGTAATAAATGTTTCCATTTAAAGAGGTAAATACGGTATTGATAGCTGAGTTTGTAAACTGAACCAAGGAATTTAAATCCAGCTGTCAGATTTCCTTTTCCGGTGCTAAAAGTGCAGTGCAGACCTGGTATGACATCATTATTGATGTTCCAAGGCTCTTAATTCTGGTCGGAGGAGCCTTCCTCAAAGATTTACCAGACCTTCCTTTGCACATGTGAAAATACAAACTCCAAGGCAACAAAGTCACTACAGAGCTGTTAAACAAATAATCGATCCAGCTGTGCCGCTCAGGGCCGGACTGGACGGATACTTCGTTCACAACAGACCATGTCTGACAGTCCACAGTTCTGAGTTCTGCCCTGTGTTCATTTTGCAGTTTTGACACTAGCCTGGTGCTGCAGTTATCAGACACTAATGTAAGATGAAGCTTGAAAAAGAAGGACTTCTTCTTTCCTTTCCTGTTTTACTGTCACCTCTCCCTCTCAAAAGCAAGGTACCTGCGAACGTACTGAAGGAACTTTGCTCGTCTCTTTCAAAAGAGGTAAACCTGCTGCGTGAAGACTTTTCTGTTAAAATGCCACAAATTGGCCTGATTGGACAGATTTAAGTAACTTTCTTCTTCAGAGCTCAAATTAAGACCAATTCCAGCTCTGATGCATTACCTGGAGTTCAACTGAGCGTGCCTGGATTTTCAAAGTTCAACTTTAAATGTAGCCACTCAAACACAGTCAGGTTTGTCTGCATTTATCATCTGTAAATACTGGAACATTTTATGTCCCATAATTGCGCTTCTTTAAATAAAATCTTCCTGGGCCGTAACTTGAGAAGCAGCTATTTGAATGTGTGTGTGAGCGTGTGTGTGTGTGTGTGTGTGTGTGTGTGTGTGTGTGTGCTGCAGAGGAGGAAGGGAGGAAAGCCTGCCACATTAATGACAACCACACTTATGTAAAGCTCCGCACAGTATTTATAGAGTCAGCTGGGCTTCTGAAGGCCACAGTCGGAAAGTCTGCGAACCGCAAGTCATGACACACAAACACAAGCACACACACACACACACACACACACACACACACACACACATACATCCACCCACTCACTATGTGTTTTAATTCATCATGTGCGGCACACAGAAAAGGTGGAGGAGGCACAGAAGGTGAACAGGTGAAGACATTTATCTTGCATTTTATCTCCAAAGCAGTTAGTTAGTTGTTGATGAAGTCTGATCATGGAATCATTTCTACCCACAGCACATGACATAATCTAGAGCAGTTAAACTCAACATACGGCCCCCGGGTCAAATAGGGCCCCTGATAGGGTGCTGGGTGGCCCCAAACTATTTTCTAAGTGAAAATAAATGGATTCACAAAAATTTTTGAGACTTTCAATATACACAAGGTGTCAGAGTGCATAAAAATCATCAAATTAGAGCTTGTTCATCAGCAAAAGTGCAATGGGAGGATCCCCTGGACCCCTGACAGAGGTCTAGGCTAAGCCTCAGATGTCCTCCAATCCTAGAAACCCCCCTGTGGACATGTGCGGGGCTGCTGCAAATGACCCCTGGCCTCATGTCATTTTGCAATGGTAAAGCAGGTTGAGTCAGGTGAGTTTCACTGTCGTCAGGTGAGTTTGAGCCCTCTCTCCATGAATACAGCGGGCACGCTGGATGTCTTTAGGCATGATGGTGACCCTCTGGGTGCTGATAGCGCAGACCCACCAGGTAAGCCTTGTTGACTTCATGCAGAGCCATGACGGTGGAACTCTGGAAGCCAAGTTGGTCTATGAAGTCCTGAGCGATCTCCCTCACCAGGCGCTGGAAGGGCAGCTGGCAGCAGCTCAGTGGACTTCTGGTAGCTGACAGTATCAGACCTGTAACGGTGAAGCTTCTTCTGGCCGGGGCGTTCTTACAGGCAGCCTTGGTAGCCCTCCCTGGGGGATTTGCCTCATGGTGGATTTACGAGCAGTCTGCTTGGTTCTTGCCATGATAGAGAGCGTCCCTGGTCTAAAATCTAGAGATATGGTTATGGTTATTCCACAAAACTGGATATAACCGTACCTTTGTCCCAACTACATAAATACTGATTGCAGCTGTAATTCAAATATTTAACATATTTACTCTAAAACGTGACGGAATAAAGTACATTTATCATGATAACAAGCAGACTAAAATCACTGAATTTTTGAACGTGGTGTTGCTTGTGGAAAAAAATATTAATTGATGCTGTGATGACTGGTGCAACTAAGTTTTAATGAAGTATATCTAAAGAATATTTTGAGAAAAAAGTTGTTTTGCAAATTGACGCCTTTTTTTCAAATACTGTTCCAGCTATTTTTACTAAATATTTCAACCATATTCTTAAAATATCAGCTCAGTCTCAGACAGTGTTGCTAAGGGAGCTTCAGCAAAAGTTCAGCCAGGAAGACAATACATTTTATGTTCAGGCTGTATGATTTCCTTCTCACACTGCCATTCACTCCTTGCATGCATGCTCACCCACTATCTGTAGGTGGCATTGTCTGGGTCTGTTAATTGAGTCATCAGCTGATTCACAGTCAACCAGTAGCACAGCGGCACACCTTCTCCGTCAGCCTATCATCGTACAGCTCCTCATTTTAAATGTGGTTCTTTCTCTGCTGTAGTTCTTTCTTGCTGCAGTCGTGCGCGCCCTCCACCTCCCCATCACCACCGAGCCTTTATGGATTCATCAGTCACCACCACCACCAGTGTCTGGACTCCATGGGGGGGTTTATCTTGCTGCCGCTCAGATGTCCCTCGATCTCCCTCTGGTGTCCAAGCACCAAAGACTTCTGTTAAATCTTAATCAGCACAAATCACCTGTTAATCTGTACACTCATATTCTGTATTAAATATTATTCTTTATGTTATTCTTTGTTTATCACTTACTCACCGCGTGTTAGGTTGAATTCAGGAGAAAAACTTTGCTTTGGAAGAACTTAGCATTTGACTAGATAAATGAGTCTCGGATTGTATGGCATGTTGTGCAGTACAAGTTGTGTGAGAGTTTGTAAACAGACGTTTTGATATAGTTTTGCTGTTGTAACAGGTGGACCCCTATAGTTTCAATTCATCAAGAATTCTGTCTGTTTTTGGATTCTTTTATTCGCCATGGAGACGTGAGAAAAACAAAGACTTCTTCATGAAATCAATGTAACACAGGGTGAGTAGTTCACCCTGAAATGATCATTTGGTGGTGAAGTATTCCTTTAAATGTCTTTGCCTACCATTGACCAGTATTAGACGCAGTGTGTGTTGCTGTGAATCGGTGTGAGTCAGTGCTGGACAACAGAATCTGCCCGCTGGGGTGTCTTTGACCTTACAGTGATCTTACTGTTACTTCAAACTTTCTCTGCCATATTTACCAGAAGTACATCTGTGTTTACAAAGCTGCCAGGGCAACTCTACACACAAATATACACAGCATTAGCGCTGACACATCTGTATCTGTATACATTACAGAGAACATGGAAATAAATGTGTACAGCTTCACTCCTCTGTTCTCCCATCATTCGCTCTGTTATTCTTCTTTCTTTCTGTGGAATACCAAAGTATTTCTGATCCCTGACTGACACCAATGTCAAATTTGGATATTTTGAACTCGCAGAAGAACAGACACTTGCTAAACTGACTAACTAAACTTTCACTGTCAGTCTTTCATTCTCTGTACAACACAAATATTCCTCAGGGATGGCAGGAAGCTGGGCTGTAAGGTGCAGCAGTTATGTCCTCAGTGCCAAAAAGTGCCACCAGTGTTGCACCACAGATGTTTGACAGCTGACATTTAAGTTTCAAATTCTGACCTTTCATTAAAGCGTCCTCATTTGGCCTATCATTGTGAACTGGGTTGCCGGATGCTCGCTGCAAGATTGATGTCAATACACTGTCAGCTTTTCAAAGGTGACTAATGAATTAATGCATCTATGTATTTCTTAACTTAAACCAATTGCTGAAAACAGGGTACCTTTCAAGTCGTATCTGGACGTGGAAAGTCCATGACCTGACGTTGATATGTGACGAGGTAGGAGTGAGAATGGTGTTGGAGTAGTTACTAAGGGACTAGTCTCTACATTCAGTGAATGTAGAGTCTGTAGGCAAACCCCGGAGATCTTGCCTCCGGAAGAAGAGCGGAAGAGCCCTGGTTTCCGGTTGTAGGCTGTTTGTAGTCCGCGTGATATTGACCAATCACCTTTGAGCCGGCTGCAGTTGTTGCCAGGTTAAACAGTCCGTGCGGTGAACTTACGAGGCGGAACATAATTGGCATCACTGCAAACTCTGAATCCATCGCAATGGTTCAGCATATTTACTTATATATAAACGGAAGTCGGAAACAGAAATTTGCCTCCTCCGTCCAAATCAAACCCGAATGCCAAAAAATCGGGGGTCTGCCCCCAGAGGCTGTATTGCCGCCTGCCGGAAGTCAGACGCCGAATACAGCCGATGGGTTCCGAGAATGCTAAGGGACCAATCAGGAATAACCCGACAATTAATTAAATGTTAAGTGGAACTTCCTGAATAACTCAAATAAAAGTGGTAAATCATCAACTGTTTCTCATATTTCCTTGGACCTTATTAAAAATTTGATGGAAATATGTTGTGTTTGCTCCCCTTTTGGTAGAAGTTATTACAGAATCAAAAGTTTCCGAACTAAAAAGTTAAAGAAACATAATTCCACATCCCCACAGTCCTGATATGAGGACGGTTAAATTTTTGTCAGTCTTGACGCCTCTTCAGAGGGATAAAATAGCTGCCGCAGTAGGGGGTCACCATAATTGGCCCAAACCGACGGATGGCGGATGGAGGAGGATTATGGAGAGGAGATGTGCATGTGTGCACTTGCTGGCCCATCCTGCTGTAGAACAGAATATATCAGACAAACAGTATTAGGTTGAAAACTGCACCCCCCACCCCCCTTCACATGTATAAGAGCATGTCAGTGTTTTCACGATCATCAGCGTAACAACCACGAGGCGAGTTCATCAGAGTCAGACATTATAGCCTTAGCCAGTTCAACAAAGCATAAAGTCCCAATCAGAGTTAAGAGGTATCACAGTGGTGGTTATCAACTGGCTGTGTTGACTCAGGGTTTCTGCTTCAGGCTCTGTGCAGGTTCCTATAAAACAAGTCAAATGGCTTGTTCAGCGTGCCAGCCTCTCTTAAAGGAGATAGAGTGGTTAAGACCAAAATAGTGATGATTGCTCATTTTTGGAGAATTTGGCTTTCCCCTGCCTGGCTTAACACTGCTGTCTATGGCCATGTGTGAACCTGTCCTAAAACCACCCTAAACGTTTGTTTTCAAAGTCATGAAACTCACCGAGTGGTCAGTGGTGTTCGTTGATGTTCTCACATAAAAATCATAGCAAACTGTGGTTTCTGTGATGATTTATTTGACATTTTGTGTAATCCATTGGTTTTCTATAGGAAGCCTCATTGTCCGTTGGTAGTAATCCACCACTGGAGACAGACAAGGGGTTGTTTATGACAAGGTTGTAGTCACTGTAGTCTTTTAGCTCAGCGAAAGTGCCGCCTCGACAGTGCTGTGTGCGCTCCTGGAGGAGAACGGATGAAAAAGTTTTGTAATAAGTTTAAACAACTGCACAATGGATTACTCGCTTGTAAACAACCTTCGCAGTACAATGCCTTTGAACACGACGCCAGCCTTCTTCTTCTGCTTCTTCTCTGTGTCCCATTACATTGCAATGGTTTCTTGCCGGTTGGCGACACCCACGTAAAGGAGCATTATCGCCATCAAGTGGGCTGGAGTGTATAACGCTTCAGGGTCAAACGAATGATCAAGCGGAAGTTTACACACGGGTGTGAGGCAGCTGAAAAAATAGTTCCACAATCGAGATGAAGAGCGAAAACACGGATGGAAACCGCAGTTTGCTACGACTTTTATGTCAGAACATCAACAAACACCACTGACCACTCGGTGAGTTTCATGGCTTTGAAAACAAACGATTAGGGTGGTTCTTCAACTTACTCTGCAGAGTCTATGATTTCATCCAGATTCAGTTCAGCTTCTCTGTTTCTTTTTTGTTTTCTGTTAAATTGATGAATGGATGCTGTTTTCTTTATTGGTAGAGTCAAATGCAAGAATTTGCGTTTTCTTGGGATTCAGGAGGTAGCCCCTGCCAGCATAATAAAATCTGTGTATGTTGGTCCAAATAAGTAATTATTTGTTGGCTATCTAGGTATTAAGGTTTCAATAATCACACTAAAACTTGCAGTAACTGGTATTTTGGGGGCAATAGAAACAAGTTGTACACAACACTGACACATCTAGTGTGGCACAACGTTAGCATTCATTTAAATGTATGTATGTATATGACCAAACATCTGATACAAGCCTTGTTTCCATATTGGTGCCTGAACAGAGTGGTGACCAAAAATGGGAACAGTACCGTACGGTTCCACTGGCAATATCCACAACTTCTCACAGTGGAAACGGACAAAATGTGTACTGAACTGAACTGAACCCTACTGCTCAGTGGAAACAGGGGTTTATTTGTCACTGTAAAGAGATGCATTTCTTTGCATTGGACATTGGGCGGCGTACTCTAAATATACTGAAATACAGACAAAACAAAACTGTATTGAAACAAGGTGTCACTCTCCCATCTCCTAATTCTCTGTAGGTGCTAAATGCTTTACTGTGTTCACACATTAGTTGCTAACATTGGCTGCCATGTGTTGATATTTTGAGTCCTGTTGCTGTGAAAATGGAGGGCTTTGCATTCCTCCCTGTCGAGGGCTTTTGTCAAGATGGATAAATATAAAAACAGATACACCAACACACTAAACACTGACAGCCGTGACAATATCAGGCATTAAGTATGGAAGACAACATTCTCAGCCATTTAACGCTCAAATACACACTTGAGGCGGTGCAGCATAAACTGTAATGCTACACCGAGGTAAATGGCTTTCACAGTTCACTGCTGACAACTTGGACACCTCCAAATCCCTAACAACATATTTCTTGGCTGTTTTTTAAGGTTCTCCGGCGACCAGCAGCAGGATGTGCTCACAGTAACGCGACGGGGAAAACTGTCCACTCGAGCCTCATTTCTGTCCTCCAGAGGATGAATAACCCTCGCTTCAGCTGTCCATCCATGCATAATCGTGTTTAGTAGAGTCCGAGACGTGTCCACGAGCCTTTTCTGCACCATAAATCTGCTTTTACAGCTGGGATATCCATTCATACCCCTGCACGGTTTCAACCATTTACAGTTTGTTGCATAAGCGAAGAGAATCCATCGGCAGCAGCTAGTTGTGTGTGTACACAAAACTCAGGGGTTTATGGTCCAGCTCAAGGTCTTTTGAAGTTTTTCAGCTCGCTTCTGTTCGTGCAGCTCCGCAGTGAAAACTGATCAGGATTTTATTTAAGTGGTGACTAACATCAGAAATCAGTGGAGGCACCGCACAATGGACGACACCCACCTTGAAGAGGACTTTAAATGAAGCTACGGTGTTCAGCACTGAAAGGTTTAGTCCCAAGGCTGAACCAAAGCACAGCATGTTCTGTGTAAAGAGGTACCCACACGCGCATACACACACACACACACACACACACGCACTCACAAGCACAATGGCAACATGAAATAAAAGCAGCTTCCCCATGTGAACAACAAGGACAAACCAATAAAGGAAATAAAAATCACTGAGAGTGTTTTGGCAGCCTCTTTCACTGCCTCTCTTTGTGTTTCTGGGTTAGTTTTCTTCTGTGTTTTGTGACTGTTTTCTCTTGTACTCTCGCTCAGCTCAGCGGGTTGCTGTGCTGCAGTGGCAGCCGGCCGCAGGATGAAAATGGGTAGTTTTGTTGTTGCAGCTCGACACCTGGGAGGCCGATTCAAGCTGCTGGACGTTCAAACACACAGACAGACACGACGCCCCCCGAGTCACCAGGACAAACACAAAGACTCTGCAAAGACAAAGTCTACCTCTCTGAGTTTCAAGGCCAAAGGTGTCTCTGTGGTCCAACTGGTTCTATTATCATTCCTCTGCTCATCCTTCATTCATCAAAGATACCGCTCCCTGATGTCTTTGTTGCATCCAATAACAACCCTAAATACGTAATAATCCACCCAGCTCAGATCAATAAATAAATTATATAACTGACAAATGAAAATAATTAAAGATGCTTATTTTCACATCACTAGCAACTGGCTGCAGCAGAGTTCAAGAACTCTCACTGTAAAAGGAAGCTGGTTTGTTATTTTTAAACTTCAAGTAAAAGTCAGAGACAGTTGATGCTTTGATTTCGCAAAGCACGTCTGATGATTTTATGATCGATCATGACCTGGAAAATGATTTCTTGGAGCAGAGAAGTGACAAATGAGGATCAACAAAATGCTCTGACAATCTGGCACACGAAAGAAATGCAAGCTGTACAAAATGACAGTCGTAAACTCAGGTGTGTCCCAAATATAAACTGGAGGCCAAAACTGTGTTTCAGCCAATACACAGTACTGACTGGTGACAACTTAAAGGGACAGTTCACCCCAAAATCAAAAACACATATTATTCCTCTTGCCTGTAATGCTATTTATTGCTTTAGATTGTTTTGGGTTGAGTTGCAGAAGATAGTGTTGAAGATATCAGCCATAGAGATGTCTGCCTTCTCTCCAATATAATGGAACTAGATGGCACTCAGCTTGTGGTGCTCAAAGTGCCAAAAAAACAAAGAACTACACCACAGAAGGAAGTGTACATCTACTCATGTATGAGCGGCCAAGCGAGATGTAAACATTAATGGCGTCCTCAGCTGAGCTGTAATTTTAGCTGGCTCAGTGGTGCTAGGTGAGCTAGCAGTAGATGCACTCTTCCTTCTGTGCGGTGACACGGTTGGTGAGTGAAGTTCAGTAGCAAGAAAATAGTTCTTTCATGAAACTGCTCACAACAAGGTCTGTGGATTATCTTGAGTAACCGGGTCATGATTTCTGGAAAGAGACATTGCTGTTGAGTTTCTCAGATGTTTCCTTTTTTCTTGAGTGCGATTGCTGTGTTCACACCTGCCCGAAAGAAACGAACTTAGGTTACAAACAAACTTGAGTTCAGTTAAACTGAACCAAACGGGGCAGGTGTGACAGCATTCTTACAAATGTTAATGCGCGATATGTACATGGGCAGGTACATGTGACATCACAAGTTGTATAGAAAAACAATGTTTTTCTGCATTTTCAGGATTTACTGGATTTGTGTGTGTGTGGGTGTGTGTGTGGGTGTGTGTGTGTGTGTGGGGGTGTGTTGTTTACTTTCAAGGATCCCTTATCATTAACGATCTGCAGCTTTGGAGGGCATCCATCTATCACTGTCAATAAGCTGCTAGCCTCCTCAGTGACACACACACACACACACACACACACACACACACACACAGGTAAAAAGTGCAGCCATCTCAGATGTGCTGATTCACAGACTCACACTTTGTCGACGTGCCGTTTCAGCAGACTGTCCTCAGGAGACCTTCTTTAAGGAACAATCGGAGTGTTTTGTTCATGTTGTCAGTCATTCTAAAATTACATCACATCAGTTAATCAACACAGATTGAGTACTAGATCTGAGGAAGCAGCTACGTTACAGATTGTTTCAGTTCAAACACATTTTCCAAACCGGTTGTTTGGAATGAAGTTCAAAGGTATAACCCAAATTTTGCAGTCATGCATTTTTACAATACAAACACAATTTCCATAATTCTGTTCAGATGATGTGACTAAACTGTGGAGTGCGTGACAACTGTTTGTTTGACTGTGTGCTGTTTACCCAACTCCTTCCTAGAAATGCAACACATCCACAGATTTCAGCAGTGAAGTTGGTGAGTAAAGGTGCTTTCACACCTGCCCTCTTTGGTTCGGTTCAGTTGAACTCAAGTTCGTTTGCACCCTCAGTGCAGTTCGTTTGGGCAGGTGTGAACACAGCAATCACACTTGGGCGCGCACCACAATAACTGGACCTAGACCTTCTTGAAGAGGTGGACTCCAGTTTCAAACAAACTCTGGTGCTTTTTGTTTATGAGAAGGTGTTCCGACCTGGATGTGAACCAACTGCAGTCACATGACACATTGTTTGGGTTAAACATGAGCATGTTACAGTCCTGGAGGATTATTAATGTGCACCTCCTCCTGTACTGCCTTAATATGCACATTCAGCACATCCAATGCATCAAAACATTGTTTTCTAGTTGGAGCCGCGCCTCGTTTTCAAACTGTATGGTTTGACTAAAATGAACAATGACAGCAATATAGTCCACGATGAGCAGTGCTAAAATCAACCTGCGTAGTTGTCCCTCCATTGTGACATTAGAAAGTGTCACATTTATCTTGCAAGTGTACTCTTCTTCAACGTTTGCTTTACTTCCTGGATTTTTCCAACATGGAAATTCTGACCAATCAAGAGCAGCTTTCTCACACAAGGCATTTGATCTGGTCCTCTTGTAAATGCTGCCATGAGAACATGAACCAACTCTAGGCAATTATACAACCCTGTGACAAAATTAGTCCCTGATTCAGACCAAAGGAGACAACTCTAGGTCTGACAGCACCCTAAATGTGTGGACAAAGACTACAAAAAGAAGAAGTGGTTGGTAGAAGAAAACTCAGACTCAGTGGCTAAATATTCCTTTGAGCCAAATTAAAGTAAGAAGCGACAGTAACATGGTTTGGTCTTTAGTTCTTTTAAACAATGTATTTTAATTATGTAATTTATTCAGTGTCAACAGAACTGTAAAGGATGAGAAATTAAAGACTAAGAAGGTCTGAGTTAAAATAAAATGAATCCAGCCTCATCTTATTGTTTGGTGATGATAAAAGTTAAGATGATAAATCTTATCTGTACGGAGCTGGAATTATTACGATTAAATATTCTGGCTAGTCTGTCTTGGAAATGTAAAAACAAATTATTCTGGATGACACCCCCAAAAGGGTTTCCAGTGGACATTTTAGATCCTGGATATCTTCACCCACTTCATACTGCCTCCATGCTGTGACGACAATGGATTTCATACCATCTGAATGGTTTTAACTGCAGTGGCTGCATATTCAGTTTGTGTCCAAGGCTCGTCCCCAGCGTCTAAGTGATTCATCAACAGTCACAATAAGAGATCACAGATTAGATTACACTGTGTGTGTGTGTGCGTGTGTGTGTGTGTGTGTGTGTCAGGATTCCGTGAGTACATCTCAATGTACAGCGTGCCAACCAGAGCTTTTACTCTGTGCAAAAACAATCCTCCAAAGTCAGGAGGAGAGATGAAAGGGCCAGTGTAAATCTCTGATTCCACAGTTGTTACATAGTTGCCTGGAAACATGGTGTTGTGAAAACAATACACGCTACAGAGCCTTTTCTTTTGCAAATCCATTATCAAAACACAAGTCTTTCTTCTTTTTACTGTATGTAGGTTATGTTTTCTTTTCTTGGAAAAGCAGAAAATCTTTATATAGACCTGCTTATAGATCAGCAAGTCTGAGTCACATGGACTGCAAACCAAATCTGCAAGAGGTGTGATTCCTGTTGACAATAAACCACATGTTAGGGCACATTAATCTGAGTATACTGCACGTAAAGGCTAGTTCACATTACACGATTTTCACCTTCATGTTGCATCGTAGAGACTATCGTAATCTTTTGAGTGTTCATACCTGGCGACGTGTGTTTCTGTCATCGGGAGTCTCGCCAACTGCGTTTCGACCTGTGTGTGCACACCACAAGATTTCTCCACTGAGCCCTCGCCGACAGAGCCTCAGATAACGCGGTGACATCACCAAACTTTGTTTTTTAACTTGGAGACGACACATCTTAAAGGCATGGATATTCTTCCCAGTATTGAATCAGATCTGCCTCCAGGGCCTGGGTCCAAACACAACACGCTCCCCGTGATCCTGTGGACGCCGCCATTGTTGTTGTTGCTTGCCGGCTTGTCAGTGTTGCCAGATCTTGGGAGAGAAACAAGCCCAAAAGAAGCAACTAGACCTGGCAACCCTGCGGCTTAACCTCCTCACATTTCTTCCGTCCTCCTGCGTGCTGACGTGGGACGTATCCCGCCTCTCATTGGCTGATGCTCTTTGTCAGTCGTGTCAGCCTTCTCCAGTTTTCTAGCATGCCAGATATCCAGTCCCAGTCTCAGACGAGGGGGCGACTTGCTCGTAGGCTTGTTCACACATGAGGACTCGTCGTGGCAGACTATCTGCCAACTCACCTCCGACCCGAGGTGGCTCTCAAGATCCTCTGCGACGTCAAAATCACAGTGAAAATCGTGTAATGTGAACTAGGCTTAAATGTGAATATTGTCTTTTTGAAGTACGTGCAAAAAGCATATTTTGTGAATGTGTGCATTATGTGAATGTAATCGCTGAGATGCTGTTGAACCAGCTTCAGTTTGCTCTCACAAAAATCTGCGACACACACAGAATCCAACCCCTTCACACCAAAACCGTCCAGACACTTAACTATTAATCTGTTTCCTAATCAAGACCTCTGCAGTAAGAAAATGCACTTCAGAGCTTTTCCTGGGTAAAGAGCTTGGAACTTCTGTGGACGATCCCGCACTACTTAGTCAATTAATCAGCTTCATTACTGAAAAGCTTGACTCAGAAACTAGTGACGTTCCCACCACACTACTAAGAAATGCAGTTCAGATAGACATGATTGCTCACCATTTTTCTCGTAGCTTAGTTTGCTACATTTTTCTGGAGATAACTTGAATGTAGTGAAGCTATGTTTTGATGTAGTGTAGCTGTCTATTTGTGCTGTTTTTCCACAGTATATAATAGTAGCTGAAAATGAACTTCCGTCCCACATAAGCGATGACTAAGACATAGATGCGTCTAATACGGTTTGTAAATTAACATATTTTGAAAGACTGTGGGTGTGAGGTGATTGACAGTCTTTGGAGTAACACCATAAAGCAGAAAAGAAAACAGACAGCTGCTTTGTTTGCTTTATGTCACTCTGTGGAAGCTGAAGCAAATTATTATTCCTTAGATAGAAAGACCCAGATATCTGGATTATCCTGAACACCCTTGATGACTTACTCATACATGTCTGTGTCTACTTGTGTGTGTGCACCCTTCTGGTTGTGCTGTTGCGTGCTAGACGGTGTTAATGGCATTCTTCACCACGTATCCAGTAAACGCGGCCCCCCAAGCACAATTTGTCCCTAATAGCTTATTCCCCCCTCGCTGTCATTCCCATGATGCTCGTCACCTTTAGTCCCCGTCGCGCTCTTCTGTCTGTGACTGCCCAGCTCCTCATTGTGATGCTCTCGCAGCAGATGGAGGTCCTTTCAGCGACATCAGCTGGGGCTTCAGTCCACCAAGACATTAGTCATGCCTCCGGGCTACCAGGGACACAAGAGGGCTAATTGGAAACAGATCACACACACTCACACTTGTGATCACATTTACACGTGCAGTCACGCACACAGACGAGTGAACCCGCATGCAGGCCATCACACACACACACAGAGCGACACACACACACACAATATCACACACTTAATTACTCAGACCCTCTCACTAATACACTCTCACACAATGCGTCACACACACTTGCACTCTCTGTCTTTCAGAGGCCCCTCTGTCTCCCCAAAGGAAGCACCTCGGGGTGAAGGGAAGGGGGTCAGTTTATTGTTTCTTATGAAGAGCATGTGAAACAAACGAGAGACTCCACAGATGGGTAATGATAGAGGGATGGAAGGACAGAGAGAATGAGAATCCTCCACCTCCATTAATGTGGCTTTTCCTCTCTCTGTATAAAGGACAGCTCCGTCCCCGTCCACATTGTGTGAAGTCAGTCCAGCGTAAACCCTTAATGGCTAATAGCAGCACACAGACAATCCCCCGATCTGGCTGCACATCAACTCTGCGGCTCCCACAATCAGCTAACTGCCTCTTAATTAGCTCATCAAGGCTTGACAGGTGGTTACACTTTAGCTGTACAAAATTACAAGTTATGTCCAGGCATGCCTGTGAATGGCAGAGTCTGAATCACGGTGGTTGGAGACCAGGTGCAAATTCAAGTGGTTAACAGTTCACCTTCATTCATTGTTTTTCTTTGTTGCTCTTCACTCCTCTTCCCAGTGGCAGAGGTCCATAAAGAGAGCGTGACATCATCTGGAATCCACAAAGTCCTCCCACATCAGGCTGTTCTCACGCATTGTTTGTATGTATACCTACGAAAAGTAATGTACCACAATTCATATATGACCCATGTAATAATTGGGAAGTCTTAGATCATAGCCTGATAGCTAAGCTAGCAGACAAGTGACTACCGAGCGAGTCCCTCTGGGATTTTGCAGGCTTTTTTGGGGGATTGTTGCTATCTAAAAACGTCTGATTTCACAGCAGCTTTTCTGGAAATTGCATGTTGCATAGCTGCATTTTATTATTTTTTATGTAGCCAACTTGTCACAGAAAGAACTAGAAAAGCAGTCAGAGAGTGCAGACCTCCGCCAAGTAGGTGATATTCCCTCCCCCTCTGCATCAGATTTTGCAGCCTGCATCACAATGAGGTTATTTGCATCACTATCATTATTAGGTTATATACGCCTTCACCATGGAATGGAGACACTGTGGTGTATTTATTTCGCTTTTATTTTGTACCAACACAGAATATAATGTTTTTTTTGTATTTTTCACTTTCTTTGTTCCCAACACAGAACATTAATTTCAACTTAAGAATTACAACAATATTTAGCAAGTAGAACAAGACGTGCTTTCCAGCCACCAGATTTTTCAGGGTCTTTAGAAATTGGAATTGCTGCTGAGGCTGTCAGACGATAGACTTTATTATTTTATCCACTTTGCTTCAACTAATCACCACCAAAATTTTATCATCTGTTCCTTGTCCCATTATCCACCTTTCCTGAATTTCATCAAAATCCTTTTGACTTTTTGAGTTATTTTGCAGACAAACAGACCAACGCCAGCGAAAACATAACCTCCTTGGAGGAGGTAATAAAACTGCACTGTTCTGAGTGGCATAAGTAATCTTCACATAATGGCTGAATACAGATTTCACAGTATGTTTAAACATTTCAGACTTTTTAACTCTTAGCTTTTTTATTTATTACATACAGACACACACACACATACACACATACACAGAGTTTGTAACATAAATAGGCAGGCACGCTGCTATCACTTTTTACACCACACAACTGTTACCAATAACCACATACATTTAAATCTAACTCACCTTGATTCTTTCAGCACACACTGAACCATCTGTCATGCTGATTGTCAGTTGTCAATGCATTCCAGACATCCTCCGGGTGTGTTTTGTGACAGAAAAATGGTCTGCGTACAACCGCAACATTGCACACAGTACAATACAGTCTACACCCACTTACGTGCAGAACATCTCAGAGTTGCTTTGAGAGGTCTTTAGCTGTATTTTTTATTGGTAAACGTGAGGAGTTCATGTTGTGTACGTCTGCATCATCACAACCAGAAACAGTGAGTTTTGACGATTAGACAAAATTGTAGGGTCATGACAAATTCATGGGGATTGGTTGAATTTGTGCAATTGTGACATCACAACATCTTGATGGGGCTGCAGAGCCAGCAGTTTTCAGCTACTAAGTGAAGGACACTTTCACCAGGTTCGTGAGGCCAACAACATCTGTAATCTGTGGCTAGCCTTTAAAATGACTTTGTTGATACTAAGCTGGTAATATTTGGTCAGAGCCAACAAGAGTCTTTCTGTGACACTGGAAGAAACGAAGTCTACAAAGATGGTGTCCCATTTCACCTGAAGTTAATGCTCCCTGTTTCCACCCCCATGGATTTCATGCAGGTGGTCTGTAGAACCAGTAGGAGCTGCTAGTGCAGAGACAAGGACATAATCTCCAGCAGGCTTCCCACTCTAATGCACAACAAAGCCAGAGGTACTGCCCACCCGTGCACCAAATACATTAATGTCTTAGAGAAGCAAATACCAATATGTGCATATGGGACAAGTGGCAGCATGAAGCAGGACTGTCATGTCATGAGTCAACTGTATTATGCAAACAATCACAACAGTCACAGATGACAATGAATCACTCTGGCTTGAAGCTGGAGCTTGTTTGTCTTCCTGGTGTGTCATGTTGAATGTAGTTGCCAAAAAAACTACAAACTTTTGCAGTGGAAGGCCAAACAAGGAATGTGACAGTGCATTTCAGCCTATTCTTCACAAATATGACTGAATATATTGAAACTGATGCGTCATTAGAGCCAAAGTACTGAAAGTGTTCCTCAGTTTCAGGAGGTGACGGTGAAAAAGTAAAAATACTTGGCAACATTGCCTAACAGGCAGTGAAAATGACATGTAGTGCACATACATTGTAGGAAAATCATGAACCTGTCTGTGTCATCATCCACTGATTTCTGGGGTTTTCACTCACTCATGCTGCCATTTTTGCAGACGCCTGAATGACAGAAGATTGTCAATGTCTTCAGCATTCTTACCTACTGGAAGTAAACGGTTTGGTTAAGGCAAGGGGAGACGCCTGGGTAGAGTGTGTAGGAGCCAGGACATGACCTGGATTACACCACGGTCATTTTGCCAGTTGAATTTGACTGATGATTTCTGCACTGGCCCTTACCGACAGACCCTCCTTAATCTCATCTCTCTCTCTGGTTTGACATTTTTGTTGCCGTAAATGCACACATTACCCTTCTTCTTCACCCACTGATATTTGTTTTGGCATGAGCTGCATGTCATCTATATGCCCACAGGTTCAAGGTTCAAGGTTCATGGTTGAGTTTATTGTCACTCAAATATGTTAAAATCATGAGGGAACAAAATTTGTTACCCAGGTCCAGCAGCGTACAGAACAAATAACATTTAAGATAGACCTATGAAAGGTAATTAAATAACCTAAAAGCATCTTAAAGTGCAGAAGACAGACTTAAAGCCACAGCGTTCATGAGCCTCACAACCTCTGGGAAGAAGCTACACTTTAGCCTCGTTGTTCTTGCTTTGAGGCTGCGCAGCCTTCTGCCTGAGGGGAGGGGGGTGAACAGGTTGTGTGTCGTGTGGATGGAGTCCTTCATGATACATGACGCTCTGCTTCTGCACCTGCTGATATAAATGCCGTCCAAACAAACGAGGCTGCTGCTGGCTATTTTTTGAGCCGATTAAAGGAGGTCAGGACAACAGGGCTGAGGCTGGCCCGCTTCAGCCTCCTCAAAAAGCACAGGGCCCTCCTTATGACACTGGCTGTGTTGGTGGCCCACGTGAGGTCTTTGGAGATGTGCAGACCCAGTATTTCAAGGTGGACACCATCTCCACAGCTGCTCCTCCCATGAAGAAGGGAGGGGGGGGGGTGTGGTCTGACGCCTAAAGTCCACCACCATCTCCTTAGTCTTCCCCACACTGATGCAGAGATTGTTTGCTCTGCACCAGTCCACAAGTTCTTTCCAATCCTGCCTGTACAGGGACTCATCTAGCTGGAGATCAGTCCAAACTTCACTATATGATTGCTCGGGTACCTTGCAGAGCAATCATATGTGAGGAGTGTGTACAGCAGGGGGCCCAGGACACATCCCTGTGGGGAGCCTGTGTTGAGTGTGAGTTGCTCAGAGTGACATCTTTGGACAATTGCTCTGTTACACAAGGGCTCATTGGATGTTACACAGTCTTAATACTTGGGAGCTGACACGGTAAAGTTCGTTTAATGTCTCATCCTACCGATTTGGCCATTTGCATTCTTACACACAGCTCCTCTGAATAATGTTAGATAATTTCAAGTTTGCAGTGTATGTGTGAGGAGGGCTTATGATTCAACTGACCTCGATACAGTCTGAGTTTTCTGGGAGCCAGCCTGTAGTGGCCATTAGAGGATCTGCAAGCTTTAGGGTTGTGCTTGACATTGCCATCAATGAATCAATCAGGGTTAGCATATAAATGTAAGCAGGAGGCTCGAACACTGAACCTTAAATTGCATGAATGGTCGTGCCCTATGCATTGTTTGCTGTTGAAATGCTGAACAGAGCAGGTGAATGAAGTGCAGTGCACAAATTCAGAATATATTTAAATATAATGCAGGGATATCTGGTGTCAGATGGGAGACAAGGAGGTTAAAACCTGCAGGTTTGAGCCAAGGTGACTTCCAAAATCTTTGCCTCGGCCCTGGTGTGTTCATTTCTACCTCTCTGCCAGATGATGAAGAAACAGAGCGGAGGATGTCATTCAGTATCTGCCAATTAAATGATGCCCTGGGGCATGCCTTGCTAAAGCAGCTAATTTGTGTATATTTAGAGATAGCAGTTCGGCGGCGGCGGCCTTGGTGGAGGCGGATTCTCCAGTTTGGTCGACTCAGCAGCAGCAGAGCGGGGGAAGCCATGATGGACAGCGGCTGATTAGGGGAAGTCCAGAGCAGGTTGGGTTTGCACCAGTGCCCCAAGGCTTTGTCAAGACAGCAAACATCTCAGCCTACGGTGCAAAACACGCCCCCCATTACTTATTTATTCACCCTCTGTGGATGATGTGTTGACAGCTGGCGGCTGCACAGAGCTGTGATGAACAGGATATTGTTGTTTAAAGCCGATTCAGTGACGAACTGCTCCACACTCCACTGGGCTTACCTCTCACGCTGAAAATTAGGCAATGAATGACATTAAGGAGGGCAGAGAAGGAGGAGGAGGAAGCTGTACAGACACACACATAAGGAAACAGAGCTCTGAACCATGCAGGAACTGACTATCACATTGGACAGGTGTCGTGTCGTCACAGGACAGCGAGCTGGAATTTGTCCTGAGGCTGTAGATATTTTCCTCCTCTGTAATCAATAATACATGGGGTAGCACATTAATATCTAAAATCCTCTGCTTTGCATTCATGTTTAAATCCTGTATGTATATTTGTGCCCCTGAAGACCTGTAGAAGAGCTGCATAAGAGAGATCCATCTTTCAGGGCAGACAGATATGAAATGTTAGCCACTTCCTGCCTCTGCAGACTTTAGGAAGTTAAGTGAAAAGGTATGCTACTGTTAAATATAGAGCAGTTCCTGGTTTAGAATTCATCTTTCTGCTGCCTCCTTATTAGCAAGAAACCCCAGTTTGATACAATATATCTAAAAAAATATACATTTTTTTAAGTATCCTATAATTACACATTATACCTGCATCCTACATATAAGGGCCATTGTAAGTAAAAAATAAAAATAGAACAAATTATGGAGTAGTAATATTCCAACAAAAAATGTAGAATTTCTGAGATTAAAGTTTTAAATTTTTAAAAAGCGGATATTCTCTGATTTCAAAGTGATAATTTTTCAAGAATAGACTCACAAGTTTACAGCTTTAATCTCAGAAACTCTAAATTCTTCATCAAAATATTAAGGCCTTGTTTACACAGATTTTTATTTATCCAGTGTAAAAAAAATTCCGGGTTTACATGATCAGTTGTGAAAACGATATCCCTGTTTACACAAAAACACAAAAATGGGAGCCCTTTGCTGCAATTAGCATGCCAGGCCAGTAGGTGTCGATAAACAATATGTCAAACACCATAGGAAAATGTTTTGCTCATGCACAGTGATTTGTTTTCCTCTTGGTGCTAGTGATAAAAACAATAATAAACTACATTTTAACCTTACGTAGCATAGTTAGCTGCTATGCACTTACTAATATTGGGCACAGCAGACGATGTAGCGGTGATGTTGATGCAGCAGTGCTAAGTTCATTTGTCAGCTCGTAAGTAATCCAAGTGCTACCAAAAAGCGAACAACCCGTGTTGTGGTTGCCAGGCGCCTAATGGGCATGCGCAAACTGGGTTGCAACGACATCGTTTTCCAAAATCTCCGTCTATCCTGTTTACACGTCTCCATATTTTTAGAAACTTTCACTTTGGAAGCCGTTTTTGAAAGTCTCCTTTTTCATCAAGAAAAATGCCAGTTACATGTAAATGATAGGTGCAAATGCAAAGATAAATACCGGTTTTCAGAAATATATGGAACTGTATAAACAGGCCTTAAACCCTGTCCCCTGGCTCTGTATGTTTTTTTAACCTACCGAGACCCTCATGCGCTGTTGAATACACACTGTAACTACTTTGCAACAGTAAATATGTTCGGACAGAAACATAATATGTAACGATTTAGTACAAAACTGGGACTTAGTCGCAGAGAAAAACACAAAACACAAAGAACAGTTTATCAAATCCAAATCTTTACTTAGGAGGTCAGGGGTCAAACACCTGAATTCAGTCAGCAAGGGCAGAAAAAAAAACATTCAGGGACATGACACAAAACACAAAGTCCATAAATCCAAGCAAAGTCAAAAAACAAGGAATCAAACATGAGGAAAAGGCTGGAACGCATGAACACACTAAGAGGCCGTTTACACGTACACGGTGATTTTGATAAACGGAGACATCTTCCTTCGTTTGTGCCCTTCGTTTACACGCAAACGGAGATTTCTCCTCTGAAAACGAGTCTTTATAAAAACTCCGGCCAGAGTGGAGATTTTGGAAAACTCCGGTTGCGCGTTTGCATGTAAACTCACATATAAACTCGCATATAAACACAGATAAACGGAGTTATAGGCAGCCCACGTCACAGTATGCGTGTGTAAAAAGTGCGACCTATGTTGCTATGGTGACAATGGATACATGGAAGGCTTGAGCTTCTCGTTACACTGCCACCTACAGGTTTGGCATGCTCTTGTGTATATATACACGGGTAAGTGTAAACGAAGATCTTTTTGAAAACGGAGACGGTGAAATGTCCGTTTATGAAAATAGCCGGCAACGTGTAAACGGCCTCTAAGGCGACAATGACAATGGGGAACACACAAGGGCTGATTACTAACTACACACAGGTGAGTGGAGCAAGACAGGTGAAACACATGACGTGATCAACAAAGGCAGGAAAACTCTGGAAGTAAAAGGAACACTAAACACCATGAGAACACATTTCAAAATAAAACAGGAACTGGACACAAACGTGAACATAAACTTGACAGAATATCACATAATTCTGCCAAAATTATCTTTTTTTATTTCAATCAAAATAATGACAGTATGCTTTTATTGAACATATCTGCCATGTCAAAATGTTCACCATGATCTGCTGACAATGTATTTCATTGACTTTCCATACAACATCTGTTCTTATCTTGCAATACAGCATCTGCTTGTAGCAAGTATAGCATGATATCTAGGAGCTAAAGAGGCACGGTTAAGGTCTTGGTAACATACTGAGAAGTCAACAGTGACCTAAAGCGTGAAACACATCATGTTTAATTTATTAATTTATTAACATTAACCAAAGTCCTTTTGTAGCCTCAAGCTATCACAGTCTCTGGTGTTAGAGTCTTGGTCTGTGTGTGCCCACCGCCCACCCCAACCACCTACTTAAAACCTTTGTGTAGCACAAGAATGGAACACTGAAAAACAAAAACCAACAAAAAACTGTCCAAAAATAGTCATATATACATGCAGGACAGTGTTTCAGTGTCACACCAAGACATACATGTACAATAAATGATGATTTATGGTACATGAACATCCGTGTATGTGCCGATACATTCACAAGCACACACACACAAATATTCTGTGCGTTATAAATGACTTCATAAGAGAAAAATGAAGAAACAAGTGCTGTTTAAAAAACAGAGATGACATACTGCTACACACGAAACAGAAGCTCTGAAAAATTCAGTTGGGAAATCTGCCCCCTGAACCGATCGGGGGCTTTTAATGTGAAGCAGATGCAGGAAGTGTTGAGTTTGCACTAACAGCAAACAGCAGCGACAGCAAATTAGCACAATTAATGGTGGCAGAGCAGAAAAGAGAAAATATATTGACAAATACAACAGCAGACATGAAGACTTGTCCGTAAATGAGGTTAATAATAAAGTAGGCTATATAAAGACAGGCTCAAAATGTCCTGCACCCCCACTGTTGAAACATTTAACTGACCCAAATCACAAAATTTGAAATCTTGAGGTTCTTCCCCTCGAAGTAGCATTCTGTAAAGTAGTAGATAGATTAATAAATATCATAAATCACACAGAAAATGAGTAAAAGCAGGAACATTTCACCCATAGAGGGGGACGCAGGGGACACAATCCCTCAATATTTAGAGCATATACGTGTAACTGATGTATAATTGTAATGGGTTTATATTTCACCAAATATATCTTGCATATTTGTTCATATTTTGTTGTTTCTTTTTTATGTGTTTTTATGTGTTATGTGTTTTTTATGTGTTCATGCTTGTTTCTGAATGCTTAAACATTACCTGCGGTGTCCCACAGGGGTCAATCTTGGGACCCAAACTACTTATTTTATACATTAATGATATTAGGAAAGTGTCTAATATTTTAAAACTGGTGGTTTTTGCTGATGACACAACTATTTTATGTTCGGGGGAGGATTTGCAGCAGCTATTATTGGTGGTCAAAAGTGAATTGCAAAAAATAAAATGTTAGTTTGATGTAAACACATTATCGTTAAACCTGAACAAAACTAAGTTTATGATATTTGGAAATCGTCAAATTAAGCAAGAAGTACATTTGGAAATTGAAAATGTTGAAATCGAAAGAGTTTACGAAATAAAGTTTCTTAGTGTTTTAATTGATCATAAGCTCTGCTGGAAACCTCACATCAAATATTTGTGCTCCACGCACAAATCAGTGCGTGCAGCTCCAGCTGAGACACTGGCTGTTGTTGAGCCATCCATATACATCCATATACACCAGATTTGTAAACTTACTCTTTTGTTTTTAGATTGTATTCAATATAATACACAATTACAATGGGACACACTGTGCTGCATTTACTGCCTGTTTGGATATTTAAACATCATTCAGCCACATAAGCCTGTGCCTCAGAGATTTCACGAGTTGCTGCATTTGCTTAACGAACCCTAAGATGTTAATTTTTAGAAACTCTTACCTTTGTTTACATCCAGCCTCCCTCTCTCACTTAATAATGTGGGAGTCTAACGCAGAGAACAGAAATATCATGGGACTAATATAACTGTAATTTATGACAGCGCAAGCTTTGAGTGCAGCCACTTAGGGGCGACGCATTCAATCAATAATCACATTATGCAAGAGCGCATGAAATTGGGAATATGAAGAGAGCGCACTGTGGCTGTGCGAGTAAATACACAAATTGAATTATTCTGTTAATCAAACTGAGAGCAGGAATTACATCAGGCCTGAGTTCTGCATGGAAGCAGAGTCACTTTCTCTATTCACAAGGGGCCAATACAGATTATTTCAACATCTACTCAATGCCGATGTGCCTCCTTTTGTCCCTTAAAGGCTTCCTTTGAAAAGCGACAAAAGCTGAATTTCTGTACAAGTGTTTGTGGGTTTCACATTCATTATTGTTCACATGAGTTCATGGTCAGTGGGTTTTTAAGGTTCTGTGGGTGAAAAGTTGTAAATGACCACGTGAAAGATCGTGTGACAAAAGAAACACACTCGAGGGAGAAATATGGAAACAGTCGATGAATGCAGTGATGAAACATAAAACACGTCAGGCTATGTGAGGAGAGGTGGATAGAGGTGACAGTCTGGGGTCGTATAGCTGTGAGGTCATAAATATTCACGCCAACATGACTCCTTTTTGATCAGATTTTGAAAGCCACTTTAATCCCTTCATGTCTACATCACAGATTCTTATATGACACACGTGACTCTTAGTGCATGAAACTGATTTACACACTGGGTACATTTTCTACAAATGACACAAACATAATGGAGACAGTCTTCATGTTATTCTGACACTTTATCCTGCATATCTTCTGTTAGAGTTATCCATTACTTCATTACTTTAAATCAAATCCATCTCAGGAAACTCCTCTGATCACGTCAGAGCTTGGTAAATTATCTTTTAGTTTTTTGCACCAAATAAACAGAACAAAATACAAGAGATATTGATATTGGACAGGTGGCATTAGATCATTTCAAATGTATGCTATATGATATGGTTGTAGTGTGTTCTTGCTTTGGTTAGTTGACAGACATGGTTTTGTATCTGTCCTTTAAGGCAGACTCTATTCTTATTATTTAACTTTTTTGCCTTTTTTTGTCTTTTGTTTTTGTTGTGCTGTTTATAATTCATGATAGGCATTGAATATGGACTTTATTTCATCACTATATTGCAGTTGCTAATTACACACTTGTATCCTTCTAGTCCACTGGATGTGAACTCAGGTCAGTGCCGTATAAAGAGCTTAATGCTCGGCCAATTTTCCCTGAATAAACAAGGGTTTGAAATTACTGACAGTGATAGTGAGCAAAGCACAGACCAAGCATTAAAGTGCTGTGGTGATGTAGTGTGATGAGAAGGTTTTAGTGTGGCAATCGCTTGAGTGAATATGTGTGGTGTATGTACAGAGTTGGGTGTAACGCGTTACAAAGTAACGCGTTAGAGTACTTTGATTATTTTTTGCAGTAACGAGTAACCTAACACGTTAGTTTGCTGTTTGAGTAATCAAATACTTAAGTACATTTTCAAACAAGACATCAGTTACTTCCGTTACTTTTAGAACGCTGGTCCTTCAGCTCCGAAACAGCAACGGCTGTCATTTGGTTCTAATAACGGAGATAACGTTAAACCTATCAGTCTGAAAGAAGCCACAGAGCTTGTGGCTCGCTACATGGTCGGAGAAATGCTGCTGTTGTCTACGGTGGAGTCTAAATAGGTGGAGCAGGACTTGCTGACAGACATATTTCAGACTCAGGACTTGCATTATGCCTGGTACACGCTACACGCTGGTACTCACCAATTATCCCCGGTCGTCTTTCACGACGTGTGTGATGTCATCGGGTTATTCTTGTCCTGTTTTTATTACTTTCACTATTATTTGAGTCACTGTGTGTTCATGTGCCAGCCGACATGTTGTTGTAGTCACCTAAAAGCGTCAGCAGATGGCAGGAGCTACATTGGAAGCGCCATAAGTAAACTATCAAGCTACTGTATCTTCCACAGGAAGTTCTGACATATGTTTCAGAATAAAAGCCTATTTAGAAAATGGAGGGATTCTCTAGCCGAAGTTATAAGGGGCTTTTAATTTGAAACAAGTGTTGAGTTTGAAATGACGGTGCGATATGTTAACTTCACAAAGACAACAGAGCGGATAAAAAGTAAATATATAAACACACGGAGGGATTAATAAATAACGGACCGTCTATAATGTAGTCTGTTTCAAATGAAGCTGGGAGCCTCTGCAGTTGTGGTGAGTAAAAGCCCCGCCGCTATTTGTTAATGTTATTACTTTATGTCCGACCGTGTGGATGTACCATTGTTTGCTAGCTTGATGCTAATGACAGTAACATTAACTCAGCAGGTTGACAAAATGCCTCTGCTGTTTCACACCATCATTTCCCCCTTTTACTCTGTGTGGTAACATTCCTAGAGGAAATATTAAAAACGCTGGGGTGTTGTTGTCATACAGTTGTCTACGGCAGCAGATCGTTCTGTGTTTCTAATGGTCAAAGTAACGGCTGTGATGGGAGAACTGGATCTCAGTGAAGGGCAAGTGGTCCATAACTTTAATTTTGGAGACAAAAATGTAGGCTTAGCGCCCTGTGGTCCATTGCCCAATAGGAAATGTAGAATACTCAAAAGTACTTTAAAAGTGCTTGAGTTACTTTTCTCAGGGAGTAATGCAGTAAAGTAACTTGTTACTTGTTTAAAAAGTAACACAGTAACATACTTTGATTACTTTTAAAGTAACCCTTTCCCAACACTGTGTATTCTCTCGATGAGCTTCAAGAGGTAGTCACCTGAAATGGTTTTCCAACAGTCTTGAAGGAGTTCCCAGAGGTGTTTAGCACTTGTTGGTCCCTTTGCCTTCACTCTGCGGTCCAGCTCACCCCAAACCATCTCGATTGGGTTCAGGTCCGGTGACTGTGGAGGCCAGGTCATCTGCCGCAGCACTCCATCACTCTCCTTCTTGGTCAAATAGCCCTTACACAGCCTGGAGGTGTGTTTGGGGTCATTGTCCTGTTGAAAAATAAATGATCGTCCAACTAAACGCAAACCGGATGGGATGGCATGTCGCTGCAGGATGCTGTGGTAGCCATGCTGGTTCAGTGTGCCTTCAATTTTGAATAAATCCCCAACAGTGTCACCAGCAAAACACCCCCACACCATCACACCTCCTCCTCCATGCTTCACAGTGGGAACCAGGCATGTGGAATCCATCCGTTCACCTTTTCTGCGTCTCACAAAGACACGGCGGTTGGAACCAAAGATCTCAAATTTGGACTCATCAGACCAAAGCACAGATTTCCACTGGTCTAATGTCCATTCCTTGTGTTTCTTGGCCCAAACAAATCTCTTCTGCTTGTTGCCTCTCCTTAGCAGTGGTTTCCTAGCAGCTATTTGACCATGAAGGCCTGATTGGCGCAGTCTCCTCTTAACAGTTGTTCTAGAGATGGGTCTGCTGCTAGAACTCTGTGTGGCATTCATCTGGTCTCTGATCTGAGCTGCTGTTAACTTGTGATTTCTGAGGCTGGTGACTCAGATGAACTTATCCTCAGAAGCAGAGGTGACTCTTGGTCTTCCTTTCCTGGGTCGGTCCTCATGTGTGCCAGTTTCGTTGTAGCGCTTGATGGTTTTTGCGACTCCACTTGGGGACACATTTAAAGTTTTTGCAATTTTCCGGACCGACTGACCTTCATTTCTTAAAGTAATGATGGCCACTCGTTTTTCTTTAGTTAGCTGATTGGTTCTTGCCATAATATGAATTTTAACAGTTGTCCAATAGGGCTGTCGGCTGTGTATTAACCTGACTTCTGCACAACACAACTGATGGTCCCAACCCCATTGATAAAGCAAGAAATTCCACTAATTAACCCTGATAACTGTGAAGTGGAAACCATTTCAGGTGACTACCTCTTGAAGCTCATCGAGAGAATGCCAAGAGTGTGCAAAGCAGTAATCAGAGCAAAGGGTGGCTGTTTTGAAGAAACTAGAATATAAAACATGTTTTCAGTTATTTCACCTTTTTTTGTTAAGTACATAACTCCACATGTGTTCATTCATAGTTTTGATGCCTTCAGTGAGAATCTACAATGTAAATAGTCATGAAAATAAAGAAAACGCATTGAATGAGAAGGTGTGTCCAAACTTTTGGCCTGTACTGTATATATATATATATATATATATATATGTATGTATGTGTGTGTGTGTGTGTGTGTGTTTTTAACCCTTCAAGATCACATATCCGGCCATTTTGTCCACTGTTTAACAAGATATGCTGAACAAAAAAATCACTTTCTTCTTATTCTTAAATTAAAATCCTATCATGATTCCGTCCTGTTAAACACAAAATGACATCCACCCATCAATCAATCTGCAACTATGACCTATGTTTTCCATGTACAGGAGCGGTATGCCGATCTGTTCTTGAGTATGGTTCATGTGTAGCCCTGTATAGTACACATCAGGTGTGAACACTGTACCAAGACACATACAGTAAGTGGACTGCCATTTACGGCAACTAAATGTTTGTAACTGATGCTTGGGGTTAAAATAAGTACATATGGTACTGTAAGACATTAATTCATTTTGTAGCCACTTATCCTGTTAGGGGTCGCAGGTGGACTGGACTTTCACAGGGCTGACACATAGAGACAAACAACCATTCACACTCACATTCACCTATGGGCAATTTAGAGTCACCAATTAACCTGCATGTCTTTGGACTGTGGGAGGAAGCTGGAGTACACAGAGAAAACCCACGCTGACACAGGGAGAACATGCAACTCTGCAACTCTTGCTGTGAGATGACGATGCCAGCCATTGCACCATTGCACACCAACGTAGCATGCTACATTTCCTCAAAATACCGTGGTTGAATGGCCTGCAAGGCATTTTACATTGGACTGCTTCAGTAACTTACATTATATGGACGAACCGATTGTGCAGTCAGTCCATCTCAGCCTGATCTGGCTGACTACCTGGGCAGTGAGGCAAGATGATGATGCATGCTGATTAAGAGCCTGCTGTGTGGATTTAAATGAAAAAAAGTACTGTTTTATTTCTCTCCCTACCTTCACAATTTCCTCCCCTCACTTGAGAGAAACACTAATTAGAGCTTTATATTTCTCTGTGTGGAAGCATCAGAGTTTAACCATTGAACAGCCCCTGTGTTCATTAGTGGTTATCTCTCTGCAGCCCCCAGAAATGGCTAAAATACGCTTTGTTTTCCTGCTCAGAGTCAAAGAAGTTTGACTCTTCTCTCGCTCGTCTGTCTCTGAAGCAGATAAACTCTAATTTCCTCTCATTACCGAATCAGATTGTAAAAACCACCGCAGGGGCAGACGTTTCCTGTACGGCCAGGAAGGAAAAATGAGAAAGACAATGAGAGAGACAGAGAGAGAGAGAGAGAGAGAGCGAGGTCAGACAGTCTTCTCAGGCAGATTGGAGAGGAAATTTGAGAGAGGAAAAAGGGAGTGATGGGCGGCTGGATGATCAGCCTCCACATCATCACTCACTCTGAATTAAAAGCTCCAGAGACGTACAGAGGACACTTACTAAGCAAGACATATACACCAGTACCCAGATAACAGTCTGTAAATAAAGTCCCTTTTATTCAGCAGAGTGATCGACTAGTGGCACTCAGTGCAGCGAAGTGGACATGAGTGAGTGGCAATTAAGTGAGCACTCCTTAAACTTCACCCGGAGACCCTCCAGTGTGATGACAGGAGGGGAGGAGAGCAGGATGACCGACATCAGAAGGATTACTGCTTCCTGCCAAACCACTGTCTCCTCACACTCTCACTGTAGACGGCTGATGGTTTATGGTGGAGATGGAAACAGAGACGGAGGAAAGAGATTTGGTGTTGTAGCTGGCAGGACCCTCGACGGTAGGAAGTTTCTTATCGAGGCTCACAAACAGAAAGACTTTCAGATAAAGGGGAAGTACACCCATTTTACAAGTTCATACATGTTATTCCTATGGTCTAAGAGAGTCCAAAATATTAAACATAAACAACTCTCTCCCAAATCCAAAAACTAGAGTGCTGATGTTGTAAATGTCACTGCCCTCGTACTCCATGCATCCTTTATGTTGGCATGAATACATCCACTAGATGGCACTAGAGGGCAAGTTTCTCACAACAAACAAGGTGACAGTGGACGATGTCGTAATAATGTACCTTTTGACGGAGGCAGCATTGAAGCCATTAAATATATCGTAACGTGGATGGAGATTCGTTCAGTTACACCATTTTTAAAATGTCTTCGTCGAGTTCGCGCTTCAACTGTGCTACACTGCCCCCAAGAGCTCCAATGGTACTGCACCATAAGCTCTCACAAACATGCACAAATACAGATGAAATGAACGCAGAGTACAGACAGAAGGCTCAATGGTGCCACTGTGGCACGCACGTCATGTGACACATGTCATGTGCTGCCCCTGGCACACACTGGATGTGTCGCACTGCAGCTTGTTAACAGATAACCACACAAAGTTATTTAAGACCTGTACCTCCTCCACCTCTGCATTAGCTTAAAATCATGTGGACAGCCTCTAATTAAAGTTGATTTCTCACCAAAAGGGCTGATCTCCAGAGCCATGACTCGCCAGGCAATATCTTTTTGGCCATTGTCTTTATAATGTCAGGACTGTGGGTCATTTAGCTCAGGATATTTCTTGACTTCAACACAGTCTTCGTCTCACACGAAACAGCAACAGAGTTCTCTTTATGCATCCATGGTAGTGCTGTGCGATTAATCTAATCGCAGTTGCAATCGCGATGTCAGGCTGTGCGATTACATAACTGCATAAAAGGCTGCGATTTGCGATTTAATGTAAATAAATGTTAACGTGTGTGCCTGTGAACGTGACTACCTCTGTTGTAGTGTGTGGAGTTTGTTGACATCACGCCCACAAGCTATCCTGGTGTGTGCAGCACGTATGGTCAGCTGACCACCTGGCGTGCAGCAGTGACCAACACAGACGATGAAGAAGAGCATGAGTACGACCAAGAACAGGCTGAGTTGGTGGGGGAAAAAAAAAGTCTATTATGTGGAGACACTTTGAATTCAGGTACGGCGGCGCTGAACAGAAAGACGTGCTATATCAACACTTGAGACAGCACAGAGAAAAGTAGGAAGAATGCATGCGAGAGAAAGCCGAGCCGTGTAATGTTAAAGACAAAGAGACAACTGAAAGCCGCCAGAGCCTCATAAAAAAACAAAGCACAATTACGCAAACATTTGTAAGTGTCACCCCATATGACAAGACCTCAAAGAGACGGGGAAATCACGGACTCCATAACAAACTATATAATAACAAATGAAAAACTGAGCAATTTTACTCTGACTCGGCCCACCTGACAAGCTGCTGTGTTGTGGAGTGGCCTATTCACTTGCTGGAATTTGTCATCCACGTGACAACGCCTGAACGTGACACAGGCAACTGAGTGTGTGTACAGTGCCGTGCTGCTCTGCTGTGCGAGCAGCGTGTTTGACTGTGCCCAGTCTGTTGATGGTTATTTACACACTGTCCATAACAATAACTTTGTCAGGTCAGGTCAGTGCCCCCCTGATATAATGTAGGGAAACACTGACTCAAGCAAGAAGACTCATGATACCGTTTATGTATTATATTGTAATCACAATTGTGATATTGTCCACCAAAATCGCAATCGCACATTTTTCTCAAATCGTGCAGCATTAATCCATGATGAGGAGAGGAGCCGAGCAGCCACAGGAGCAGAGAAAGAGCTGCTGCAGGAGCTGGTATGTACAAGAAGAGAGCAAGAGGGGGAAATGCAGCGAGGCTAAAAATAGGACAGCAACGTCAAGTGCCGCAGTCTGGCACGTCCAGGAGCACCAATGCAGATCTCGCCGCCAGTGTGGGGTTATACACTGACAATAAGAGGGACGTATTTTTCGACATGGCGTCACCCACTGGTGTGTTTTGGCCTTTAAGCATCATAGGCGAACCTTTCTGTAGAGCTTGCATTTATATTCTTTGTGTGTGTGTGTTTGTGTGTGTGAGTGTGTGAATCACTTTGTAACTGTGTGTTTTAAAAAGTGCTGTATAAATAAAGCTTTACTTACTTAGTTACATGGTCTGTCGACAAACAGGAAACAACTCATCAAGCAGCAACTTATTGAACATCAGCACTTTGTCAGATTACATGAAATGTTACAACTTGTAGTCTTAAAACCCGGGTTCCTTTCCAGATGTCTGATGTGGTGTTTGTGGTTCACGTGAGCCTAAGAACACCTCAAATGGAGATTACGCAGCCAAAAGAAATAGACGGTTAAACCTCACAGAAGGGACGTCTTTTTATCTGTAGACTTTATCAACATATTGTACCTGATACTTTTCTGGTATTTGAAGGCTTAGACTACAGTTTTTTTCCCACTGGGAAATGCTCAGTCATGAGCAGAATTACGGTGATTATTATGATTCTTGTTAGGTTTCTATGCATGTGTGTGTCGTTCAAATATGGTAAAAGTGGGTTGATTTTGAAGTCTTATTTTGCTATAGAGCTAATTTTCCAAATTTAAAATAATCCAAGGTGGAACGTGTGATGTGACTCGGATTATATTATTTCATTTGAATGTCAGGAAGGCTGTTGCTCAGGACACTGGTACAGTGTTTTGACATATAGATGATCTAGATCTGTGGTGGGACTGTCAGGGCCGGTGGATTTTCTGACGTGATTGTCACATACACACACACACACACACACACACACGGTAAAAACACAGCTAGGAGAAATAAAGCACAAACACAGCCGCCTCTGCCGTTGTTACTGTCTCTTGCAGTTACCACAGCAACTAATACACAAACACACTCGTCTAGGCTTGTGTTTGCTCTTGCACTCATGTCCGTACCCCCTGCCCTTGCCCCTCCCCTCCCCCACCTCATCACACACACACACACACACACACACACACACACACACACACACACACACACACACAGTGGTGTTGAATGACAGTGCTCTCCTGACCTTGACGGCACTTGGAGCTCGTCCAAGCGAGAGTCTGCTGGAGGTGTTGAAGCCTGAGCGGTGCAGCGAGGTGAAGGACAGGCAGCACTGTCAACGCAGTAGCTGTTTCGCTCTTCATTCTTCACCTCACATTCCTCCTCCAGTAGGAGCACACATCAAATTATTTTGACTCTACATTCACCCACACACACACACACACTCACCCTCACACACACCTCTGCTTGTTACTGCTGCTTCTCCATGACTTGCCGTGACACCGCTGTTCTGTTGACGCTGCCATTCTGACTCCTGAAACAAACGTTCCCAGTTTGTGAGAGAAAGTGCAAACCGCAGCTATTTCACTAAATAACACACTTTACTTCCTGAGTACCAATTAAAATGCCTGTCATACACTGTGCCCTCTTTTGTGATAATGGTGTCAGGATGGGAGGAGGGTCTCATTATTTGCCCGATAATAAAGAGAGGTGTGACACAGCAGCATTCATTTATAAAGATGATGTTATCTCATCAGCCTGGTAATCAGCGACATCTTTTCTCTTAAAGATGAACAATTTTCAGACACATTCAACCCCCATTGTGACAGCAAACTGCTCAGTGGTGCTACATATGTCCTGCCAACCAGTTTACAGTGTATGCCACCATAATTAGAGTCATTTATATAAATGTCCCGGGCAGCCATTTCTTTCCTCTTTGGTTCATTATAAATAGTAACAAATAAATAGAGCAGTATAAAGGTAATGCACCACAGCAAATGTTCCAAAGTGACTTTAAAAAGTAATTTGGGGATCTTTGTTAAAAAGGCTTGCAGTTCATTTAGAGTTCAGGCAAATCTCCAGCATCAGCGTTGGACTCCTAAGCTCCATTTCCACCAAACAGTTCAGTTCAGTTTGGTACACTTTTTTTCCCATTTCCACTGTTAAAAGTTGTGGATGGTACCAATGGAACCGTTCCGTACCGTCCCCATGTTTGGTCCCCCCTCTGTTGGGGTGCCTAGCACACAGATCTGGTACTAAAAGGTGGAGCTGTGAACACTACAGTCTGATTGGTCAGTAGAGGAGGTCACTCTGCTCAGGGCTGAGTTGTGTCTGGTTTTGAGGCTCATGTAACCACTGTTCATACTGTGGAGAGTTTTATTAGTAAACTGTAACTATGAAATGAAAGGATGTTTTGCTGCCTCTCACAGCAGCTGGAGTCTGAGAAAAAATAACTTCATTCACTGGGCGGAACATTTAAGGTGGAACATTTACTTGTAATGCAATCTCTCAAGACAGATTCTGCAGTTCACATTGTAGAATCTGTCGGCAGCCCTGTGTGAAAGACAACTACAGAGGGGGGGAGGGCAGGGCTTTGAGTTTGAACGATGCTGCGCTTTAGCCAATCACAATGGAGGGGGCGTGGCCGAGACGTGCAGGTGTCCCCAAGCTCCGCGTCCATGGCGACTGCTCCACCCAAACGCCATCTCGTCAGCGTGAATTTTTTTTTTTCCAACGGATGTCTTAGTTACAACATGATTGAGCTAACTGGAGTAGTTTCATGTCATATCCGACAACGGGAGGCTTTTAACAGATGACGTCCTGATGTTGGCTTTGCTAACTGTCCCTGTCAGCTGCAGCCACTGATGCTTTCTGGACATCGTGATTTCCCATAACTGAATAAATACCACACATAGCAACACAAAACTGCTTTGCTAGCTCAATCATGTTGTAACTAAGATATCCGCTGAAAAAAAATATTTTATTCACGGACCGTTTATTGAGTTATTACCTTATTTTTATACAGTGTGTGGTTATTACAGACACTGCTAACGGCTAACGTTAACAGCTAACGGTTAGCCCAGCTAATCTACGATAACCATGTTATTAATTACAAAACGTGCACACAGAAATAGTAACGTTTGTTCAGTCATTGTGTTTATAGACTTTACAAACCTCAGATTAGTCTACAGGGTGATATAGTGACGTGAAAAATGTGATATATAGCTAAACTCTGCTGGTTTTCTACCTGAAGTATTTGTAAACAACACGGCGATCCCCTGGGGGCACTGCTGGAAGTGAAGGGGTTGAGCGATCCCTGAGGCCCCTGCACTTCCGTTAGTCGAAAAACTCCGGGCTGTGCCTCCAGAGGTAAAGGAAGAAAAAAAAAATTGGTTTTTTTGTTTTTTTACCGATGGATTTCCAGATTGCTTGTAATGTTACTCAGTGCATGAGCTGACGACGTGAATCAATCAACACACCTTAAATTTCAATATGACAACTTTGACCATTACTTTAGTTTTTATTGTCTCTCTTGGATGACATACACTTTTGGTAATGAGTGGAGAAAAAAAAAAGCGTTGCAGAGCGTCGTTCCTGTGGGCTCCAGCAGCACTAAACCCCTGAGCTTGCCCGAGAAGGACTAAATGCACAAACCCACTATTTCTTAATATCCCATGGAGAGAGAGTCTGACTGCAGCCTGTTCTATTTTGTTCTGAAAATGTTGGCGTGCAGCCTCGTTCTGTGGACGATAAAGGTGCAGATTGATAAAAGAGGAAATACAGTGAGTGCTGGATGGAGCAGTGAGTGACAACAACCCACCCACATTTAAGAGTACTGTTTGTGGTGGAAACGCTAAGTGGACCTAGGGTCTAGGTACCAAGCCTGAAGGGTTACTTTTGGTTCCAAAGGTACCATACTGCAAGTATTTGATGGAAACGGGGCTTTAGGGACTGTGCGTCAACTTGCGCTTGGTTCAGGCATTGTGTTATGAAATGATTCTGTGCCCCCTGAGAAAATCAAACCTGTTCCAAAAATTTTAATGATGGACCTTAAGTTTGACCAACCTGGAGGCTTGCTTAAAATCTAACTGTCTGACTGCTTGGGTCTCTTACCCTATCAGACTTTTTTTTTTCTTAACAATGTCACTGTATTTCCAGATCTTAACCACAAATTTAGTGTATACGATGTCATGATGACCCAGTGGAATGATAGCCTAAACTACAAAATCAACCAGCTGCCAGTTAAAACAACCCAATTCACACTTTGCTTTGTACAACGCCCATGTTTCCTTATTGTGTCTTCCTCATTTTCTTTTGTACTAACACACCTTGTGACTGCAAAACTTCTTGGAAGCCAACTCAGAATCAATCCCTAATTGTAACTGCACTTCAACACTACGATGACGCAACCAAACATTCACTGTGATGGATCGCCAACCTCAAGCAAGTTTCTGCAAGTTGATTTTCATGACATACTAAAATGAAGTGAAATCAATGGCCGCCTAAGTGTTAAGCTGTATTTGTTTTGCTGCATGAATCATTGTTGCCTTTTCCTCCTCTTTTCAGATGCACTCTTGTGATTTATAGCAGATATTGTTCCTGTAAATAACACTGTCACACTTTACTTAAGTGGCTTGCAGTCCTCTTTATTTCAATTTTAAAGACAGGAGGCTGTATTTCTTAAATTCCCACTGCCTATAAGGGGAAGCCCAGAGGGTAGGAAATCCATCTCAATATGTTTGCTTTGGGAAACAGTCAGCAGTAATGTCAAATACTCACGTGTGCTACATAATGAGCTGAAACGTAAAAGCGTCCACTTACAACGATTACACCACAACACAGACACATTCACAAGAAATCCAGTTCGATGCTTGTTGTTTTCCCAGCGTCATAAAGTTTGGAGTGAACTTTTGCCAGACACTGACTTTGCTCTCTCCTCCTTGTTCTTTGCCTTGTTGGTCTTTGTCAGCGTGTCAGAATAATGAGGGCAAGAGAAACGCTGCGTTCGGGCCAGAGCAGGGACAGCCTGCTCGGTGCCCGCATGAATATTCAGTCCTGCATATGGCGCCGTGCATAAGGATCTGCATTCACTTAAAGGCCCTAATTAGGACGCTTGATTTGAAAAGAAGTGGCTGCGGTTGCTGTCAAAGAGCCTCTTGAGCTTAGTTAGGAGTTTTTCTTCGCTTGAAAGGAACAGGAAGGGCGAGAGAGGGAGAAGGTGGACCTCCTCTGGAAGTGGATTATCTAAGTGTGGACTGACCTGTAAAAATAAAACACTGAGGCTTTTATTTGGGAGGGAGAGAGAATGTCATGTCACATCATGTCATGGATCACTGAGCTTAAAGCACTGACTCTTTTTAAAGGGTAATACTGCTGTTTTTTAAGCCGGTGTCAATGGTTCACGTTCACCTCTCCAGAGTCGGCATGGTTACAGATATCAGAGCAGTTTTTTCCTGTTTCTGCGAAAGCTATTTTTAACTCTTGATCAGGATGACAAACAACATCCACAGAGCGAGACAATCAATCGCAGTAAACATGGCAAATCTCTCTGCTTCATCCTTTTTTCATCAATGTTTTCATTTCAGCCCAATTACAGAGTAGGGACAAAATAATTTGGAACATATTACAATGTAATGTAATCCAAACACCACTATGCACAAAATTACATGCTGAGAACAGACTCAAATCAACACCTGTTAGATAAGAAAAACAGATTCGGTATAAGCTTCACAGTGAGTTTATCCCTGGGTATTTGTTGTATTAGGGACTCATGCTCATGCACATGAACTCAGCTTCTGTCAGTCACATTGAAATGGAAGCCTAATACAGGAAATCATTTGTAAAGAAAATGTTGCCTTGTGGTTTTTATTGTCATTTTTATCAGTTGTCTTTGCCAGAAGATAGTCGACAATTACAGCTTGTGAATTCTATCTTTCAAAAGACTCACAATGTCACGTGCTTGCTTTAAAATGTCTTCTTAAGCCAAATGTTGCTATTTAACAAATCCATATGAATCACACAGGCCTAGGTGACACTGAAAACATAGTCTTAGGGCCATTCCCTTTTCTCTTAACCTTACCCCTTGGTTTGGGGTAGGGAATTTTACCTACGAATTGGGACGCCTCCATGCAAATTAGCGTAACAGACGTGTTCACCTATGTCACGCATATAGTCGACGTAGCCTTCTTGCACTCATTTCCAAAATGCCGGCTCCAGTGGTTGTATTGCCCATTTCGTTGGCTGTCTTCATCCTCCTTCGTTTAACAAATCAACGGAGAATAAATGCAACAAATTCGCCTGGCTGGATAGTTTTGCAATGCATCCTGGGAAATTCAATCTTCCCCTCAGTTGAGATGGGTTCGTAAGTGTGCATTGCACAGCCCTTCAGATTAAGTGGGGATTTTAAGGGCTGAAAAGCACTTCCCTAAAGTTTGGGACACCCTAGCCCTTCGTGGGAACGTGCAAAAACAAGGGCTAGGGCCAGTTTTGAGGGGAAGTGTGAGCATTGGGACGGACCCTTAGTCCCACCTTTGCTGCGAATGTGGTTACAACTAATTAATTAAAAGCACACATCCACACCTGACTCAAAATATTACCCACAGTGCAATACAAATCAGTGTTGTATAGGCTTCAACGTTAACAGGAAATGATGAAGGACCTGCAGCTGCTCCACTCTCTGTGGCTGCTGTGGGGCCATATGGTCCACGATGCTTTGCTATTGTGTTGACTGTTGTATGGCATGTAATGCTAATGCTACTTTCTTACACTGACTAATATATGGTATACAATGCAATGCAAATATGCTCCAAGCCAGTCTGACTGCCTTCAATTTAAACAACTTCCGGTATTAACTAAATCGTTCTGAAACTGCACTCACCTTTCTTTTGAAAGAAATCAGTTAAAAGCTGTTTTACCTCCCCCTGCTTTCCCTTCCTTTCTTTTCTTTTTGAAACCCTCATTTTCATTTTTTGGGGAATGACATAGTGACAGTCCTGCTCCAGCAGCAACAGAAGCAGTCAGTCACTTACTCACTCTGCTTTAGCTGCATTTAGAGAAGAATCCAAGTGTGGGGGCAGACATTTTGTGCATGTTGTAGGAGGTCAGAGGGGCCTAAGAGAGCCTTAACTTTTTTTTTAACACAAAGTTCACTCTCACGACCTTTTTATTCAGCCACTATTTTATTTAGTAATGGCACTAAATACTAAGAAATAAAAACCTGCAAACAAAACTGTACTTTTTATTCCAGGCTTGTTGAGGGCCCCCCTTCCATTTGTGTCCTTTCCCCCCCAGTACAACTCCCATGTGTAGCTCCTTGACCCGTCTCTGCCTTTCCAGCAGCTTTTGCACCACCAAACATAGGTGTTTTAAGCCAAACCATGATCTTTCTCTAACCATTACCAAGTGAGTTTTGTGCCTAAACCGAACCACACGCTCACCGCAGCGTTGTTTAGAAGAGTAGAGTTTCAAAGTATCCACTTTAAACTAATGTACAAATGGAACGTATCCATGGTTTGCAGAAACATCCAATGCCAACAATTTACTTGGAGATGGGGTTAAATAAACACATAAAGGTGAAAAAAGGGAATCAAAAACAGCACTGCGTTTAAGAAACGCAAGTGGATATGTTGACTGGTGTGGGCGTGTTGTTTCAGGCACGCTTCACAAAGGATTGTCGCTTACAAAGAGTCCTGAAGGGTTCTAGCACGCTCATGCATGGGTCACAAGTCTGGCATTTGTTTTCATTGGTGAAAATGTGTAAAATGAGTCTTAATGTCGTAAATCACAGCTTGCGTGTTGCCATATTTGCAAAACAGGCCCCTGCAGGTTGGTGAAATTCTTATTAGTTGCTACAACATTGCACAACAGTGTATAACACTATGAATGAGGGAAGTTATTGTCGTGACAATAATTTTATCTTAACAACTGTGAGGAAAAGCCTCTGCATCTGCAACACGGTGGCCTAATTGAAATGAATGAGGGTGCTGTGTGGAGACAGCTGTACTCACTCACCCTTTAAGAGGGTTTTCAGTAAGAGTTATAAATTTGGAGTGAGGTGAGAGTATTTTATATACAAAGAGAATCAAAAACAATTACAGTAGTAATAAATACATTACAGATTGTCCAATATATGCCAACAACAGTAGAATATAAAAATATTATCACCAAGAAAACAGCCAAATACTGCAGAGAAGTCAAATGTAGACACAAGACCCTGTTGCAAATGCATCACAGTGGACTGGGGGAAATGTTAACTAGATACAGACAGAATTAAATGTGCGTTTCTAAACAACATCGGTAGTCCCCTTCGGTCATGCATTCTCATGTTTTACACAATTGTTTGACCCTTGAGTCTGTGCAGAGTTAAGTCTGTCCCACAAGTGTAGTCAGTGCTCCGATCGTGGATTGTAAATTCTTGACCACATCCTGACTCTGAGGTCGCCCCTTCCGCAGGAGCCAACCTGTCACGGCCGGCACTCAGGATGAGTTAAAGTTTTGTCCTGCTGTAAATATTGGGCAACCCACTAAATAGCTATTTGGTGGTTTGAGGCCATCTCTTCCCTTACGGACGTATCTCTTTCCTGCTGATATATGGGCAGTATCTACGTGTCATCATTCATCACAGTCACTGCTGCTGAGGACAAAGACAACCAAGAAGTTTTTTTGGAGTTGTGTAAGAAGAACTCTTGAGTCCAAGACTACAGTTAGGACTGCGCCAATTTTTTTTCTCTCCAGTTTTCCGTTTTAAAGCTTGGCGAAGAAGTTATAGCCACTTAATGCCTGTTTTTAATCTGTGTAATTAGTGTATAATATGGAATTAATTCTTAGTCTGCTACAGTACTGCATTACACATGGATTGTTTTAACTTCTCTGCAATGTGAATAAATGTCACCTTTGTGTTTCTGTAGCTGAACACTTGCTGAAAGTTGTCTGCAGTGGCTGTGTAGTGTGCAAAACTTCAGCCTTTACATAATCGTTTTAGCTCCTACGCTCAGTATAGCCAGATGGCAGTTTGGACCGAGTCGCATGTTGTAAAAAAAATAAGAGATCATATACTTTATGAGGCTTTTCCTTTGGGCTCTTTCTTCAAAACCCATATAAAAGAACATCAGTTTAAACAGATTTTTACCCACATAGTACGTCCCCACAGACCCGGACATCATGCTATTACTGTACATCCTGCTACAAGTAGCGTCTGATCACCATAGCAAAAATCTCTATATGATTCTGTTGAGAGAAAATGTCTTTGACCATGATGTGATGCCTGTTGGGTCTATGGACGTGACCTCTCTTTTGCTGTTTAAATACAAAGTGTTAGCAAAATGGAGCTAACAACTCTGCCCACCAGGCCTGAGCCCCCGTGCTGCAGTGACTCACCATGGACGGTTTATTTTTGACATTTTCTGTTGTGGACGGCAGCAAGGGGGAACTTGTGAATGAGTGTGACAGGGGCAAGAAACAACCAGTGCCAAAGGAAATATTGGTGGTCATTTACAGGGCCCAGAGTGTGTTAGATGCTGACCAGAAAATTAAGAAATTGCCCAGAGACGCCGAGCTGTAGCATGAAACACAAGCTGGCGGTCAAGACTTAACCAAAACAAGCTGACAGGGTGCACCAGCAGTAACGAGGCAGTATGCTGAAGTGAAATTCACCGTAGATGGTTTATTTTTGTTTGAGTGTGTTGTAGACAGCAGTACAGAGACATTTCTCAATGTGTGTGACAAACGAGGGGTGGTGGCTTAAAAAGCGTCCTCACACATGAACAGTAAGGCAAATAGAAACAAGAAAGAAATACTGTGTAAGTGTTTATATACGTCTGTCAAGACAGGGATGTAATAATATGTCATTCGCTTGCTTGAAATTGTTTGAGTAGCTTAGCTGCCAACTGCAGGCAGCTAGGGAAGCTAAATAGAATAATTTTGTCTGACTGTATTTTAAAAAGTTGTTGGGTATTATAACTCTATGGAAGCACTACTTCTTTTTCCTCTTTCCTCTCAGCCTGCAATCTAAGTATGTTCTGATTACTGTCCTTACTAATAAATTTGGCTAGATAGGCTCACGTAGCTTCAGTTTGTCGCTAGTTACTGTTACTGAGTTACCCATTTCCAAGCCTGTTTTTCAAAAAACATGTTTCAGCTTGCTGTTTAACTGTAATAAATCATTGTTTCTTGCCAGCCAGCCACCATTGTCTTGAACTGACGTGTTCACATCACATTCACCATCAGCTGGTCTGTTTATTGAGCTGGTGCGGCGCAGTGCATTCTGATAGCTCTGGGGTTTCTCCCTCTTGAGCAAAAGCATTCTCTGTTTTCTCTGATTCTGTAGCACCATATTAAAAAGTATTTCCATCTTTCTACCACATAGACATCCTAGTTTTATTAAAAGGCCATCTTTCCAGCAGTGAAATACGTCTTTATGTCATATTAAGTACTTAAACGGCTGCTAAAAATGCTTCCAGCAACCTAGCAAAGCTAAACACATCCATCAGCCTGTATCATCTGCTGAGTATGTATGTGTGTTGTAACAGTACATGAATGGAGGGCAGAGGAGATACCTGCGCACCAGTGTAACTGGGCTAGAAAGTCACGAAAAGGTCCACAGGCTGAGATCAATGCAAAAATAGTCATTTTATTTAAGACACAAAAAAACGGCAAAACATTGATAAAGAGTGAATAAAAACAGCAGCAAATGTTTCAGTCCCTGACTATCATCATGAGTGCTTCACAGAACAGACAGAGACACAGACAGATTGCTACCAGGTGTGATGAATCAATCAGCTGCTGCCACTAATTAGATGAGAGCAGCTCTGAGGAGCAGAGGCCTGACGACCACATCACAATCACCTGTCATGTACTATACTATTCACTACATCCTCAAACACCAGTGTATGATATCAGAACACAACTAAACACAGAATAAACAAAAAGAAAAAACAAAATATGACAAAGCATGTCCGACAAGGCCATGCTGGTACATGCAGACGCCAGTTAAAAGCAGGACAAATTTAATGTTGCAGTCAGGCTGTTTAGTTTTAAAAAGAAAGATCCATTTACTTTAACACTGCAGGGGGCGAAAGGGAGCAAAGCATCGTATTTCTCTGTTGTCTCTGGTTCTGTAGCACCAACTTCAAAAGTTTCTACTGCACACACATCCTAGTTTTATTAAAAGGCCATGTTTCCAGCAGCGATATACTTCTTTAAATCCTATTAAGTACTTAAATGGCTGCACAAGATGCTGCCAGCAACCTTGCAAAGCTCGTAACATTCATTAGCCTATATCATCTGCTGAGTTTCCATTCTCAAGTTATTGTGTGTTGTAACAGTACATAAATACTGCATTTTTTGGTCTGTATTCGGCGTATGTTCCAAACACTCATGTTTTTACCATTAAATATGACTAAATACACAGCCTGTGTTTACTGTCAGGTTGTTGTTAAGCACTGTTGGGCGTTGAGCTTTGTTGCACGCAACAGTGAGCAGGACAAAGTTTAAAATCCAAATGCAATAGCAGCTCTGTATGAACCCACATTAAGCTACAGGGGTGGTTTGACAATTTGGGCAGCAGTAGCTCAGTCTGTGCGGACTTGACCTGGGAACCTCAGGGTCACAGGTTCAAGTCCCCATACAAACCAAGTGTGGACTGGTAGCTGGAGAGGTGCCAGTTTGCCTCCTGGGCACTGCTTAGCAAGGCACTGAGCACCCAACTGCTTAGAGTGTCTGACCATAGGCAGCCCCCTCCTTGCATGTGTACAGGTCCTGTTTGTGCAAGTGTGTGCGTATTTGGGCCTGTGTGTATGTAACATATAAAATAACACCTGATTAATGAAGTATGTCTTCTACATCTTCAATTTTCTGTGGACATTTTCATACATTCCTGTGAAACTGTTTATCGTCAGCTGTGAATTCAAGCTGCTGTCTCAGACAAGGAGCAAGCTACAAACTCTTCAGACCAACCCGGCCTCACTCTGAAGTTGTCCGAATCCGGTGCTTGGGCAGTGACTTGCGGTGTAAGACACTGACAAAAAAAGCCATCCTTTAATGTCAGCATGATATGCAGCCGGTTGCTGTTATAGGGGGAAATGCGGCGGGACAAGAGCGAAAGTTAAGATGGCGACAGTCTAATTAGGGTGGGTAGGAGTTGTGGTTGATGGGTCCAATAAACACCAACCTTCACCCAGGAGAGCAGTGGTCGCGTCCCCAAAGATTATAAAGCCAAACCCTATTTTGTCCTGAACCGAACCATGAGATTTTGTTGTAGGAAGTGCTGTTGTACTGACGTAGTGCTTTTATTTTGAAAGACACTGTATGTAAACGGTAAATTTCCTGTGAAAACGGAAGTGTATTTTGAAAGTGCAACCAACACACCTAAGGTACCTTGCACTTCATATCTGGACGTGGAAGATCCTTGACCAAACGTCGATGTGTGACGGGGTCTGAGTGAGACTGTGTGGTTCAGACCCACCTGTCAAGCTTACAGGAGGTGTGTGTTCTGTATTAAAAACATACGTTCCTGGAGGAGGGTTCCTGTAATTAAGGGAACAGCTCTCTGGAGCTCTGGGAAAAGCTAATCCTAATGTCAGTCATAAATTTGTTGGTTTATCACAGAGCTCTTGTACATCTTGTAGATCACTGTGTAAACACAGCCAGTGGTGGGGCAGCTGTGCTCCAACTGCAGATGCCCTACTCCTCTCCCCAAAAAATTGAGAGTTTTTAACGATGCTGAGAATCCAAAATACCTACAGAAACTCCATAATCCAAGTAAACAAAGGTATGACTGTCCTGCTTACAGGAACGAGGGGCCCCGCTGAGAAACGCTAAACCATTTAATTGAGGCATTTGATTTAGGCTGATGATCAACACGTCCATATGGGGGCTTAATGGATTCACTTATAATCAAGCGAGCTTACCACTGAAAACAAAGAGCCTCTCAGTTGGAAAGCCTTCACTGTGCTTATGTAATGTGAGTCCTGTTGATACAAAAACCTTCTCTGTGACTGGATACTAATGATATCTGAGCCTTGGGCTTAATCCAGTATGACTAGTCCTGCATGTAGAGCCTGGAGCGTGATGAAGTGACTGCTTACACACACACACACACACACACACACACACACACACAGAGAGGCCTGTTTAAGCACTGTAATAGATCTGCTTTAAGGCTTATTACACTGATCTTGGAATTACTATATAAATCCACTTTACCGATTTTTACAACCGTCTTTTAGACTTATAGTAAATTTACTGTAATTGTAATCTTAATATTTTGACTCCTCCTTTGTTCCAAAAATCTACAATTCTGCAAAGAACAAACATGAATTCAGACAATCCCTTTTCCATTACTTCAACACCTTGCAGTTTTGTCAGATCATCACTTTAATTCCCCAAAAGTGGTCACATTGGAAATATGGATGCAGACATAACCAAAGACAGCTACACATGAAATAATCCAATTAAGAACCAGGTGTTAAGAGTCTGAAATGAAATAAAATCCTATTTAAATTTCAAAAGGGCTGCAACTAATAGTTATTTTAATTATAATTTAATCTGCCAATTATTGGTGAGAAGAAAATCCCATCGCATTATCCCACACCTAAGTTGATGTCTTGAAAGTACTAGTTCAGAGATATTCAATTATAAAGACTTAAACTAGAGAAAAAATCCAGTCCCCAGAATAGATAACCTCTTTTACTGCCTCTTCACGGCAGGAATTACCTGTCATTATTCTTCCTCACTGTTGTAAAAAGTACAGTCACGGGATAGGGCCTTTAACCGACATCAGAGGTAGTAACAGCGTCCAAACAATGTCCGTAAAAGTGGGACAGCTAGCAGGACGAGATGACGGGCGGCACAGGTGTGACGTTTTGGGAATGTGTTACGAATGCAACCCACCGCAAGAGATTTAAAAAGTAGTTAGTAGTAGTTAGCAGCTACTCAAAGAAGGAGAGCCAGGTCTGATAATATCTGCATATCGGGAAATCAATAAGGTTGGGAGCTTCTTACCCTCCGAGCAGGGAGGAGATCAGCCGCCAGAGGTGTTTAGCACTTGTTGGCCCCTTTGCCTTCACTCTGCGGTCCAGCTCACCCCAAACCATCTCGATTGGGTTCAGGTCCGGTGACTGTGGAGGCCAGGTCATCTGCCGCAGCACTCCATCACTCTCCTTCTTGGTCAAATAGCCCTTACACAGCCTGGAGGTGTGTTTGGGGTCATTGTCCTGTTGAAAAATAAATGATCGTCCAACTAAACGCAAACCGGATGGGATGGCATGTCGCTGCAGGATGCTGTGGTAGCCATGCTGGTTCAGTGTGCCTTCAATTTTGAATAAATCCCCAACAGTGTCACCAGCAAAACACCCCCACACCATCACACCTCCTCCTCCATGCTTCACAGTGGGAACCAGGCATGTGGAATCCATCCGTTCACCTTTTCTGCGTCTCACAAAGACACGGCGGTTGGAACCAAAGATCTCAAATTTGGACTCATCAGACCAAAGCACAGATTTCCACTGGTCTAATGTCCATTCCTTGTGTTTCTTGGCCCAAACAAATCTCTTCTGCTTGTTGCCTCTCCTTAGCAGTGGTTTCCTAGCAGCTATTTGACCATGAAGGCCTGATTGGCGCAGTCTCCTCTTAACAGTTGTTGTAGAGATGGGTCTGCTGCTAGAACTCTGTGTGGCATTCATCTGGTCTCTGATCTGAGCTGCTGTTAACTTGCGATTTCTGAGGCTGGTGACTCGGATGAACTTATCCTCAGAAGCAGAGGTGACTCTTGGTCTTCCTTTCCTGGGTCAGTCCTCATGTGTGCCAGTTTCGTTGTAGCGCTTGATGGTTTTTGCGACTCCACTTGGGGACACATTTAAAGTTTTTGCAATTTTCCGGACTGACTGACCTTCATTTCTTAAAGTAATGATGGCCACTCGTTTTTCTTTAGTTAGCTGATTGGTTCTTGCCATAATATGAATTTTAACAGTTGTCCAATAGGGCTGTCGGCTGTGTATTAACCTGACTTCTGCACAACACAACTGATGGTCCCAACCCCATTGATAAAGCAAGAAATTCCACTAATTAACCCTGATAAGGCACACCTGTGAAGTGGAAACCATTTCAGGTGACTACCTCTTGAAGCTCATGGAGAGAATGCCAAGAGTGTGCAAAGCAGTAATCAGAGCAAAGGGTGGCTATTTTGAAGAAACTAGAATATAAAACATGTTTTCAGTTATTTCACCTTTTTTGTTAAGTACATAACTCCACATGTGTTCATTCATAGTTTTGATGCCTTCAGTGAGAATCTACAATGTAAATAGTCATGAAAATAAAGAAAACGCATTGAATGAGAAGGTGTGTCCAAACTTTTGGCCTGTACTGTATATTTCTACTGGAATACTGGAAGTAATTGCTTATTATGAAATGTTTTTATGTTAAACATTACAGATATTTCCAAACATTATTAAACACTTCACTGTTTGTTCACTTTCCTTTTAATTTTCTGACTTTTTTTCCTTGTTCTTGCTGTTTTTAATTGGATGAACTTGATTTTATTTTCCTTTTAATATTGTTTGTTTCAATAAAAATCCTTTTTTTTATCATTAGTATTATTATAATTTTGCTAAATATTTGCAATTAAATAGCCTACTAGATAGCACACACAGCATTTTGTGTACGGGGGTCTTTCTTTGGCGTTTTCCTCTTCCTCCTTGTCCTGTCGTATGTGTTAAACTACGTGAAAGATGATTTAGACACTGTGATAGCCTATACTGAGATATCCAAAATAAAGTTCATGCCCCATCCACATGTAAAGAGACTTGCAAATGCTTATTTTACCAGATGTATTTATGTATTTCATGATACACTATAAATTCTTTCCCCTGCTACTCAGCTGCGGAGCCACCAGCTGCCCTTGAGCTATAACTCTCATCTCCACACAGACAAGACTTTATAAGGCAGTGTTATCCTAAAAGCGAAATATTTGGACCTAAAAGAGCCTCGCAGAAATCTGTTTATCACTGGAGTACTGCACTGACACTGTTTACTGAAAACCACAGCAGCACTGAGCAGCTTATGGGAAAAAAAAACAAGGTTAATAAGTGTGTTTAGGGAACCACAAAAGAAGATGTTCTGCATATTTCCAGCACCGCTTCTGTACACACTCTTAAACTAATTTTATTTATTTTATTCTTTTGCCAATCTCAGAATCAGTTTATCTTTATCCACCTCCTCTTGTCTTTGGATACCCTTCTCTCCTCCAGCGTGCTTCATCTCCTTGGAGGCGGAGCCGAGCCTCCGGTAAAGCTGGTTAGAGTCCGTGTCGTTGACAGAATCAGGATGTCTCCTCCCAGAGGGATGCAGGGAGTTTTCAAGCTGGGACAGAGACTAAGGAGGGCTGCAGGTCTCGCATTAACAACGCCGTACAAGCACACACATACAGACACACATATTTGTCCCATATGCTCATCACTATTCATCACTAGTCATCTGCATGTCCTCATAAGCTGACAGGGGGTGGAGAGACGCAGGAAGGGGGAGAGTGAAAGAAAAATGAGGTGAACTGAGAGAACAAGGAGGGATAAAACAAAGTCTATCCTTCAATTTTTAAAGTCACAGGGATTTTGATGGTTTTTCTGCTCCTGTTATTAATACATTTCTGATTGGACCAGCATGTCCATGCAGATCATAACACAGTTCATAGATGTAAAAATGCTTCCTTTATTTTCCTCAGCCATCTGGATTCTTCGAAATGAATATATTTTAGGAAGTAAAGGGGATGTGATTTTTGAATAAAAGGGAATCACATGGTTTTGTTTATGGCATTTATTAGCTACACTTGTGACATTTTGGTCTTTTGGTTAGTTCCAACTTTGATCCTGAGTGAAATATCTATTGGATTAATTACCATCAAAATAAAAACAGACATTTATGGCCCCCAGAGGATGAGTTTGGGGATTCCCTGTCTTTTCCTCTTGCACCACATTAGGAAACATTAGCCTAATAATGTCGTCATTGTAATCATGTTTGCTTGACAACCTCGTGCACTTCACCACCAGCCTTTAGACTTTAACTTTTATCCATCTGTTTTCCTTTGCAGTGAGCATCACAGCCTCACACAGCAACTAACCTGGCTGTAGATCCATACTTTTGTTGCAGAACATACTGTTGTAAAATACACTAAGCTTGCCCCTATTTATTTTTCATGGGACAGGAGCAAGTTGCTCCTTTAGGCACTGTGTTCTATGTTTGAGCCTACACACCTGCAGAGTGTTGACACATGTTTACTCTCCAAGAAAAACAGCAATTTCATCACATTCAGGCCCTGGTGCTACACACACACCTCTCAGCTAGTCGGGCTACACAATGTGGTCTGTGGGGCTTTACTTGCTGCACTGTAGATGTAGTTTGTGATTCTGTTGGATTGTACTGAAGTGCATTATAGTACTGTGAGGTTTTTCTCATATGTTCTCTCAACCTGTTCTCTGTTTTTGACTATGTCAGATACCGGGGCTTTGTCACGCCCCTCAGCTTTTGAAGGCCGTTTCCATGCATTATTCATATGTACACCTATGAAAAGTAACGCACCACAATACATATATATCCCATTTAATCCTGGGCTGTGATCGTGTTAGGAGGCAGGCTGGGGTTGGGATTGGTCACAAAACATAGGACTTTCCTCCAGGAGGTCACTCTTCAGCACTATGTTAAACCAAGTAAACTCTGAGTTGTTTTAAGGCACACTTTTTTTCCTTAACCTAACCTACATTATATTAAGTATGTCAGGCCATTTGTGTTGCACTAATCCTGTAGATATCATACAAACCGTTGTATGAGGATATGTTGGCATTTGATGTATTGCGCAAGGCATCCTTTAGCCTCTGTATGTGATGCCCAGCTGTCTCCTGGGTAAAACACGTAACACAAGGTCAGCATTCAATGGTTGCTGTTGGATCAAGTCAACAAATGTGCTTGGTTAGATTTAGAAAAAAGATTATGGTTAGGGTTAAAATAAGTATGCTAGTTATGAAGCTCAGTGTAAGTTCAATCAGGAAGACTTTTTTTTATGCTATATCCATTCACAATTCTCTCTCTATCCCACTCCCAACACTTCCACCAATCAGCTGACTGTGGGTGTTCCCTTTCCTAGTTAGCCAGTTAAACTTTGGCACAATCTCCTTCAGCCATTCATGTTGCTGCCAAACTCTAAATCGGAGTTAAGACGGAATCATCGCACCCTCCTCCACACCAGTCACCTCCAGTCACCTTTTCCAGAGCCCAGGACGAGCTCATCAAAAGCCCATTCCTCTTCACATCCAGATCCTCAGCTTCCTCTTCATCTCATCTCTAGTCTAGACTCTTTAGTGGGGGATCCCTAATCTACCACGTCTTTACCACCCTCCTGGAGTAGATGACATTACGATGGGTTCTAATCGCCAAAGACTTTTCACATTTCCCATACTTATGTTCACATGTAAATAAATATTCTTTTCTCTCAGAGCAAGTCTCTCCTGATTGAAATGGGTTTAGGGTTAGTTCAAATAAACACAAGAAGTTTGTGCTCTAGAGAAAGGATCAGCACTCAGTGAATAACCTCCTAAGCCCTATGATAAGCTATTATGGCAAGACTTAACTATACAGACCAGTGAGCAGTGATAACTAACTCCTCTTTGGGGTCATCAGGTGGGAACCTCCTTTCACCAGTGTTTCGTCTAGTTGGTCCCACGACACCTCCAGGAGGCTAGACAGTGACCTCTGGCATCCCAGAGACACTCCCCTAATGCCAGGTCTCACTGCTCCCCGCACCAACCCAACAACCTCCTTTACCTTACTTACACATGGCTTTCTCAGCCCAAACAACACTGCCACCTTCAACCAAACCCAGGCTCCGTTTATGCGAGCTCCAGGTAGAGACAGTGCTGATACTACCTATCCTAGCACAGGCACTATACCCTAGTTCACATGCTACATATCATAACTCCAATATAAGCTAAAGTTAGATGTAATATCAGTCGTCATTTGATGTAAATATGTGACATAACTATGTAACCTAGGTTACCTTAAAATAAGTCAACACTGACTTGGTTACACAAGGGAGGGAAAGAACAGTCCTGTGTAAATTTGAAAGGATAGCTGCCTCCTGTGTGTATGGTTGTGTTTTTTGTACATTTGTATATGTTCTGCTATCATACACAAGTGTTTGAGAATTGGTCATTGTGATTTGGTAGTCAGCCCAGTTGCACTGGTGTGTGTGGGTATCTCCTCTGCCGTCCTTTTTTGGTTGTCCATTGTACAGACGCACCCAAGATAAACTTTTTTGTTGCCCTAAGTAGGTGCAGTTCCACAGCAGCTCTAAGACTTTGCTGTGTAAGTTTGACCCATCCACCATCTCCACCTTATGTGTCACTCTATACTACGTCAGTTGCTATCAGCATCTAATACTAACACAGAGGGGTTTACACTGGGGTTTGGGGAAAATGGGTGCTTCATACCATGCGCATCGGTATCAGACAGACACCATTGGGGAAGTTTTTTGTTTTTTTTCCCCGTTAAAGGGTTTTTTTTGGGGAGTTTTTCCTTATCCGCTGCGAGGGTCATAAGGACAGAGGGATGTCGTATGCTGTAAAGCCCTGTGAGGCAAATTGTGATTTGTGATATTGGGCTTTATAAATAAAATTGATTGATTGATTGATTGAAGTGAGACCAGGCTTGTATTCTTCCCTCATTGACATGAGATGGACAAAATATTAGCTTAGTGTTTCTAATAAACTTGTTACTGAGTGTAGGTGTGCGACAATGACATGAAGAATCCATGAACATGGACAAAAACATAGTAGATTATAAGGAAAGTGCATACATGTACATACACTTCTCTGATAATGTTTGAAAGCCACGACTTCAGGAAACCATGTATTGGTTGTAAAATCAAGGTTAGATTACTGGATATGTATCGATCTATCACAATGTTCCCACAATAAAATGAAGATTCTCCCATAAAAACAGCAGCCAGTCGATCCTCTGATCCTCAGTATCATCAGGAGACATTTTCTGGTGCTTCTCCATTGACAGAGAATTATAAACTGGACTCACACACACTGTGCCATTATACTCTCTGTCAATATGAACACACTGTCTGGCTCCACAAAGAAATAACCTCAAACAAGCTTCCCACGCATCCTTGAAGTCGAAATCTTATTGATTATCAATTCTCCAGAAAATTCTCCTTTAGTAGAGGCCCGGTTGTTTGGCTCCTAGTTTTGAAAGACAATCATTCACGGTCAAAAATATTGATCTAATTACTCTGATTCACTTTAATGGAGAGGGGAGAGCCAGAGCAAAGATTAAAACCCAGCCTCTGCAAAACCCCGAGGAAATGTGGCTCATATGTTTATCTCGGCTCCAATCTCTGGCAGAGCTAACTCAAACTTAACAGGCAGGAAAAAGACCTGCACTCTGTTCGCCTGCCCTCGGTACTTTTAAGCATTTGAGCTAAAAAATAAGCAACTTCCAAGAACCACATGGTACAGGCAGAAAATGGAAACAGCCCTTCTTGTTGGTTCAGCAGCACAATTTTGTGTGTTTGAGTTGAACCTGGGACAACTGTTGATTCCTTTATGCACAGATAAATGTGGTTTGGTAGTGAAAGTAAGCCAACCAAACTGCAGTGAGACCAGCACAGCGGAAGAAATCAAGCAAAACAAATGGGATATTACATCCTTTCTGCCTGTTTAGGAATTGTTAAATATAGACTGCACACTGGTGGTTTTGCTCACTGTAATTGTCCCCACACAGGAGGAAATATCTTTCACACATTGTCACTTTTTTTTCCCTCACCTGAAGGTTCATCACTGCCTGGGATGATGGAAGCTAACGAAGGGTTGCAGTGCTGCGCTGCTGGAGACGCAGGCGGAAGCAGTGGGAGTTATGGGTAGGAGAAAAAAAAACAGGTGAGCAAGAAGAAAAAAGTAAAGTGTAAGAGGAAACGTGGGAGGTGGAAAGTTTGACAGAGACAGAGGCTTCTCTGTGCCCCGGTGCTGCAGATGAGCCACCAAACATCGAGTGGGAGACAAGTCTGTGGCGCTCAACTCCAAGTTGAGACTAAAGTTCAGGATCTTTGCAGTGTGCTTACATTACACCCATACAACTGATGGCAGTTATATAACACAATGAGCAGGAGAAAGCAGGGCTCCTGAAAAATAAACTCTTAATGAGGACACAAGCACACTGACACAACCTGCAAACAACAAAAGTCAATTAGCAGGATTTCCCCATGAGTGAGTTTTTGACATATTTGGGACTTCTGAAAAAGATGTGTTTTAATGATACATTTCTCTTTTAGGACACTTAGATTAATAAGATTAAAACACATATACTGTAACCCAATCACTGAAATCAACAGGCCTACATTTGGCCTATCCCATTTAAATGGGATAGGCCTTTAATTCCACAAAACTGTTGATCAGCAAAGATGGGACATGCAATGATTTTTTTATTTAAACCAGTATAAATATTACTTGTTTAAAAATTAAGCTTCATATACTAAATCAATTATAAATTGTTCGTTTGATCTCACTCTCATGGAAAGAGAATCATTAGCCCTTTTTAGATAGGACTTGTGCAAATTTGCAGGAAAGCCCAGTCAGTCTTTTTTCAGCATTGGCAGTATAAAAACAAAATTGGGGAGTGCAGCAAAATGCCGCCTACCGACTTTTGTTCATACAGAATGTGCCTTTTTCGGGGCAATGGGGGGCGTGAGCAAGTAACAAAACATGTAGCTCAGCGTGTGACGTAAACAGTGACATGGGAGGGAAGCCACAGCTGGTCAGTCCTTCAGCGATTCTCTCATAAGTCGGCCCGTTCTTCACCGTCCCCGTCATGTGACGATTAATTCCGTCTTTGTTTGCGAGGACAAGGAGGGCGCGCAATTCCTTGTCTCCCCAGTTGCTCATCTTTACAGTGTCTGTCAGGTTTGCGTTTCCCTCTTGCTACGAGCTGCTCGCTAATTCCTGCTATCAGCTGTTTCCTGTTTAGCCACTGCCAGTGGGTCGCACGTGCGGCGTCATCAACAGCTCCTCCCACAAGTCTTCAACAGCCCCTCCCGTTGCGGAAGGCCGCCTCATTCTTTTTAAACTATAAGGTGCGGCCAATATGTCTACCCTATGAGGTGGAAAATTGGGCACCTCGGATCAACTCGCCAATCCAGCTCTGTGTGTCTAAACGCTCACAGCTTGCCGGCAAAACGGCCCAACATTCGTGGAAAATCTGGCAGTGTAAAAGGGGCTATAGAGAGTGAGTTATGGCACTCGAGGATTACGGCACCTGGCATACCGACACAACACCACTTTATCCTGTTTAAACAATCCTCACAACCTGGATTCTATTTTTTTTTGAAAAGCCCTTTTGGTTCCTCTGAAGAACTTATATAACAAAGTGAACTGTTGGCAACCAGACCTGTGGGGCAAAAAGTGTAAAGTGGGTTTATCATGGCTTCTTTTTTCCTGAAAACAGCCGCCTGCTGCTGCTGGAAACAAGGCTGATGAGAATGCTGAGACTGGACCCGTAAATGTCGTCGCAGTTGTTCACATTTCTAGCTCTGGACCAAAGTGTTAGACTGACAGATGGACCTGATGCTGCTCACTCCTCTAGTTAGTCATAAGTGATGATTGCGATTTTTGCAATCATCACTTATGACTAACTAGAAGAGTGTGCTGGTTTATTTATCTGCAGAGACTCTGCCCTCTGCCTGTATTTTCTTTTTCTTTTGCTGTGTTTGGGACATTCTCAGACACAGTGTGAAGGTGAGGTCGGGATTTTGTAAAACATTAGCAAGCAGGTGCCAGACCATAAGCAGCACCAACCTGATTTCACAGAAATACGTGAAATGACCACTACCTCTTTATACCATATTAAATTGTGGTGGTGGCACGTAATGTGTTACAAGTACATGCCAGCACCACAGAAACATGACATGGAAAGTCAATCAGGATTGTTTATCATGGTGGACACACAAATTCCCTGGATCAGCAACGTCCCATATTGGGCAGTGTTCAATGTAGGTGGTATAAAAAGCAAGAAAGTCCATTTAGGGAGGAGGCCAGGTGATGGATGGGCCAAGCAAACACAGGACTTTCACTGCTGTATGTGTCCAAATGTGAAACTAAAACTCAACATTGAGTGCTTTTAAATGTACACCCTTACATCCCTCAAGTACCATTACGTACTTTTGTCACTTAACCACGTATTTGCATCCTGTACGTAAGTGATGTAGTTATTTTAAAGGAAAAAACAATCTTTTTCTAAACCTAACCAAATACTTTTGGTGCCAAAACCCAGCCATGCTGTCACCATGTAATTTTACACAATACATGCCAATACCACATAATGGAGTGTTAAGAGGTTGTGGTCACCACGTTGTCACCATGGACCCAAGAGGAAGTTACAAAACTTTCACTTTCACTTTTGCTGGTGATGCTGCAGTAACTGGCATTCCTGCAAAACATACCTTTAAAACACTGAGAAGCAAATTTGATGTAAACATGAGTGTAACCACTTTTCCCTCACGCTGATTGTTTGCATATGCTGTGTAACTCCTGTGTTACATAGGATAGTGTCTCGGAGAAGGAGTCTGGATTCTGGTGTCAGTCCCTGGTTAGGGTTAATATGTGGTTCCACCACAGATGAGACGAACTGCCCCTCAGTAGCTGTGTTGTTAGCAGTGAACTGGAGGCTGACTGTGTGGTGTTCAGGTTGGTTCAGTCTATATTCTCAGATATTTTCAGGGGTACATCTCAGGTCAGTTATCACACTGAGCTCAGCTGAAAGTTTCATGGTTCGATAACCTTCTGCCAGTCAAACAAAAATCTATTTCTCACTCACTCTGAGCTCTGGACTTCTGTTTGGGAAGATACCAGTGTTACAGTGAAATGAAAAAATATCTTTCCATGCCAAACCCAATCACTGCATTGTTAAAAAAAAATATGAAGAGAATGACATAGAGATAAAAAGCAAATATAGGCTACAGTATGTTAGCATGCTAGTGTTTAATGAATTAACACTTAACACAAAATACAGCTGAAATGCCTTTAGTTTTGCAGGTATTAAGTCTCAAATCATAACAAAATAGATATATTTGCACATATTTATAAACCATACACATTTATTTCTAAATCATTAACCCTTTGTAACTGGCCACTTAATTAGGTACACCTTGCTTAGACTCCCTTTTGCCTTCAGAACTGCCTTAATTCTTGGTGGCATAGATTCAACAAGGTGCTGGAAACATTCCTCAGAGATTTTGGTCCATATTGACATGATGACATCACACAGTTGCTGCAGATTTGTCGGCTGCACATCCTTGACGTGAATCTCCCGTTCCACCACATCCCAAAGGTGCTCTATTGGACTGAGATCTAGTGACTGTGGAGGCCATTGGAGTACAGTGAACTCATTGTCATGTTTGAGATGATGTGAGCTTTGTGACATGGTGCGTTATCCTGCTGGAAGTAGCCATCAGAAGATGGGTACACTGTGGTCATAAAGGGATGGACACAGTCAGCAACAATACTCAGGTAGGCTGTGGTGTTTAAACCATGCTCAGTTGGTACTAAGAAAATCTCCCCCACACCATTACACCACCAGCAGCAGCCTGAACCGTTGATACAAGGCAGGATGGATCCATGCTTTCATGTTGTTTACACCAAATTCTGACCCTACCATCTGAATGTGGCAGCAGAAATCCAGACTCATCAGACCAGACAACATTTTTCCAATCTTCTATTGTCCAGTTTTGGTGAGCCTGTGTGAACTGTAGCCTCAGTTTCCTGTTGTTAGCTGACAGGAGTGGCACCTGGTGTGGTCTTCTGCTGCTGTAGCCCATCTGCTTCAAGGTTGGACAATCTGTTGTTGCTTCAGAGATGGTCTTCTGCACACCTTGGTTGTAACCAGTGGTTATTTGACTTCCTGTTGCCTTTCTATCATCTTGAACCAGTCTGGCCATTCTCCTCTGACCTCTGGCATCAACAAGGGACCTAAAACATGCTAAATTACTGTCCTGTTTTTTTAATTTTCACAAACATCTGCTAAACAGTGACCAAGCAATGACATCACCAGACTACTAAAGCTGGATTTTATTTTAGGATAATAGCTACATACTGAAGTCTAAATTAGCCATTTAACAGAGAATGTGATAAAACAAGAAAGATAACACACACACACACACACACACACACACACACACACACACAGAAAACAGTTTGCTGAGGAGGTTTTTGTGCATCTGAATGGAGATCAGCGGTTAGTGCTCTGGCTTCTTGATTTGTTTCCTTTTGATTACTGAGAGAGTGATTAGAGTGAGCAATTTTCAGCCCAGTCACTCATTGATCAGTTCTCTGCAAATGTGGGAGGCTGTGGGTGGCCCTACTGGAACGCAGCAGCACTGATATGTAACCAGTGAAAATATCAATCCCTCCTCTTCTACCCCGTAGTCATTATGACAAATTGCTGCATTTATGGGATTCAAACACATCAACACATTTCACTAAACATCTCCCTCGTGCACTGTTCCTCTGCTGCACTCCCTCATTCCCCACGTCAATCACACCGCTCTCTGTTTCTTTACTGCACCCACCATCATCATCATCATCATCATCATCACCATCACCATCAGCAATCTCTGCCCTGTTTCTTTCCTCCATCCCTCCGTCTGCACACAGCAGCCATTCTGAGCTAAAATCAATATGATATGGAGTGTGGCCACTTGCCTCTCAGCTGCTGTCAATCGAAGTGATTGTCACACACAGAGAAATGAAGACAGCCTCTATTATGTTTGATTTAGCTTCACAATGCCTGCACAGGATTTCTCCCCTTGCTTTTAGACAGGCAGGATATCTGCACACTCACTCTGGGTAAGAATGTGTAATTTATGATGTTTTTAATAGATGCAACAATTCCAAATTCAATTGCAAAACCAAAAAGTTATTATACAGGATTTATTAGATGTTCTAGTCACTGTATATCTGCTGGAATCAGGCTGTGAATTAATACGAGGTGAGAACAGGCTTCGCACCTTCAGTCATGTGTTTCTTTCTACCTAATTTAAAGGCATAGTCTGTGCTACAAATGGAAAAAGTGTTATGTTGCCAACATGTAAACAGGCCAATTTTATGATGAATAGATTTTAATAAAATAACTCTGGGGGCATGTTGTGCAACCAGTAACATTTTGATTATCACCCCACTATAAACTGTGTTATACATAAGTTAAAAAAACATACATAACCATGAATTTTAATTGAATAAAATGAAGCTATAGGAAAAGTTCAGTCAGGAAGACGATAGTTTTCATGCTCAGGCTGTGTGTTTTCTTTCACACCTTGCCATTCACGCCTTACACACATGCTCACCCACTATCTTTAAGTATTATTGTCTGGAAAGGTAAGTTGAGTCATCAGCATACAGCAACACACCTTCTCTGTCAGCCTATCATCTTAGGGTGCTTTCAGACCTAGAGTTGTCTTGCTTTGGTCTGAATCAGGGACTCATGTTGTCACAAAGTTGTATAATTGCCTAGAGTTGGTTCGTGTTCTCACGGCAGCATTTACAAGCAGACCAGATCAAATGCCTTGTGTGAGAAAGCTGCTCTTGATTGGTCAGAATTTCCATGTGGGAAAAATCCAGGAAGTAAAGCAAACGTTGAAGAAGAGTCCACTTGCAAGATAAATGTGACACTTTCTAATGTCACAATGGAGGGACAACTACGCAGGTTGATTTTAGCGCTGCTCATCGTGGACTATATTGCTGTCATTGTTCATTTTAGTCAAACCATACAGTTTGAAAACGAGGTGCAGCTCCAACTAGAAAACAATGTTTTGATGCATTGGATGTGCTGAATGTGCATATTAAGGCAGTACAGGAGGAGGTGCACATTAATAATCCTCCAGGACTGTAACATGCTCATGTTTAACCCAAACAATGTGTCATGTGACTGCAGTTGGTTCACATCCAGGTCGGAACACCTTCTCACCACAAACTAACCGCACCGTCTGTTCGTCTGCAACCGGACTGAGACCACCTCTTCAAGCAGGTCTCGGTCCGAACTGAACAAACCGCACTTAAGAGGCAAACAAACTTGAGTTCGATTGAACCGAACCAAACAGACCAGGTGTGAAAGCACCTTTACGGCTCCTCATTTTAAATGGTTCTTTCTCTGCCATAGTTCCACCTCCCCATCACCACCTAGACTTTATGGAATCATCAGCCTCATCTTCCTCATCTGCCTCAGCAGTCAGCAGCCACCACCACCACCACCACCAATGTCTGGACTCCATGAGGGTATCGATCTTGCTACCACTCAGATGTCCCTCGATCACAAAATATTTATCATATCTGCTAAAGACTTCTGTTAAACTTTAATCAGCACAAATCATCTGTTAATCTTTACACTCATATTCCATATTAAATATTATCTTTACTTTATTCTTCTGTCTCTCCTGATTGAAATATCACATAGGAGGCGGTAGTGGTGGTGAAAGGAGCTGCAGCAGAAAACAGCGCTGACATGAGAGTGATCAACAGAGTAGCAGTGCAACGTATCCACATACAACTGTTTGTAAAATATGTTACATAACCAGTTGGGGTCATCAAGTTCCATTGACTTTTGGTTTCACACGAGACATGAGCAGCTGTCTTCTGGGTCTAAGTCCTGTGTTTGTTTGACCCATCACCTGACGTCACCTGACTTCCTCTTTTGCTCCTGACAGCCTGCAGTGCATAGGTCACATGATCACAGTCTCTAGGCTTACAGTAATTATATACAAATTAATGCGCATTACATTTCATAGGTATACATAAGTGCAAACAGAAAACAGCCTGGACAGTGATAGCTGTCAGGATGTAATATCCGCACTGAACACCTGCATGAAAATGATTGGACATTGCTTGATACATTGCTGTGAATGAGCCAGTCATTGAGAAGCATACTGCAAAGTGCTGATTCAAATCAGCCTATACAAGTGTGACTATATTGAACAATCAAAATATGAACACAGTAACAACTTATCTTTGCTTTGCTTAGTAAGCTGCAGTATTATTGATTTGTAGAGCTCAGTGGAACTGCAAAGATGGATGATACATTTCTGTGGGTTGACCTCTTTCACATTACACAGTCACTTGATCTATAGTTAACTTAAAAATATTGATTAGCGCAGCATTGTGAAAAATAATCGCCCAAGCTTCAAGTGCATATGACTGGACTTTATCTTTGTGTAAACATCTCCATCTTGACTTGCACTGAACCACAAACAGCATGCTATTAACAGCCTATTGTGTCTTCTGTTTGCTTTGAGTTGGTTTTGACACAAGCCAAGGCTCATCTATGAGACTGAAATGTAATCGTAGATGTTTAAGTGTCACATAATGATGGTGATTACACAAGAAACACAAACTGGAGTTTGATGTGTTGTGTGATGTCTGGCCGTAATTTTAAAGCTCCGCATTTTTTGTTGTGAAAACATCTTTTCATGTTCTCTTTCTGAGAGCAGTGATCGTTGCCATTAAAAGTCTGCCTGCTACTGTGCACTCAGACCAAAGAGCTCAAACACATGTTTAATACAAACTCGGATGTATAATCTTGTTTTTATGCTCTCAGGGCCATCGTGACAAGCTAACAAAAACGCAGACACATTTGGCCTTATAGACGAGCTGAGAGGGTCTTCACAAATGAGTTTCTGATTGAAGGAGAAAGTGTCCTCCATAATTATGATGCTCATACTCAAACTGACTACACTTCCTTGCTTTACTGTCAGTAGATAGATACCACTCGTATATCTGCCCGTTTAATATAAAGCTAAAGACAGCAACCAGTTAGCTTAGCTTGGCATAAAGACTGGACGATGGGGAAAAAGTTAGTATGAAACTGTTTAACACTTGGTTTCCACATGGCTCTGTGTACATATGCAAAACAAAAGTCCATTTTGACGTAGATGGCTTCTTTCAAACCTCTTTCAAACCATCTGTCCTCCCAGGCCAAGACGTGGACATCGCTGTCCTCAAAGAAGTGTCCCTTCTACTTTAGATGTCAGTGAACAGCTGAGTCTTGACCTGAGGAGCTGGCTCTCCTGTGCCGTGCCGTGCCGTGCCGTGCTGTGCCACGCGCTTGTTGAGTGGTTGTTTAGTTTCCCCAATGTACAAATCTGTGCTGGCTGCATTCAACAGTGTACACTCAATTACTGCTTTTGTCATGGTGTTTTGTCCTTAAGTAGGACAAGCTTCTTTCTCAATGTGTTACTGGGTTTGAAGTGCACAGGGGTGTGGTGTTTGTTGAAGAACTTTTGGCAAAGGCCCAGTTAGGATAGACACAGATTGTTTGTTATTTGTTGGCTCTGTGCTGCTCCATGCACATATTCCACAAGACTGGACACAGGTCCGGAAACAGGTTATAGGCCAGTGGTTGCCAACTGGTCGAGCCATGGGGTCCAGATTTTTCCTTAGTCATTAGTTCAAGGTCCACCCAGTTTAATACATTAAGTGTCACACTTGAGGTTGGCCATGTGGTTGAGCTACTTTACTTCTCTGTCAAGTAGCTGTTCATTATTCCCTCACTCTATAGCAGGAAATGACACTTCAAAATATAAACTATGTGCCTGAAATTCACTGCAATTAAAAATAAAGTGTGTTATTTACAAACTTGACATGTTTGTGAGTTACTTGGGGTTCATTCAGAATGGACCCACGACCCACTTTTGGACTGCAACCTGGCTTTTTTGGTTTTTAGAGAAGGAAATTTGTGACTTTCAAAGGTTTACGTCCTCAGTAGAAAACAATGGGCTTAGAGCTAGACATAACAGTTGAGTCACAAAGTATTGAAAGTAACACATTGTTTGTATTTTTTGAATGTTGTTTATGTCCAAACACATAATCTGCCTTTCAGAAATCAAACAACTTTCGACTTTGTTTGGATAATCAAAGGACAAAAATATAAATGATTGCTTTCGGTGCATATTCAGCAGCAGCATGCCTCAGGTATGAGAAGCAGGTCAGTTACAAAAGTCATAATGAATCACTGCATATGTATCTGCTGATGAGTTCTTCCCTTTCCCTCTGTGTTTCTCTGTGTGTCTTCTGTTTTTCAGTCGGCTTCCCACATCACATTGACCAGACCTGCTGTGTGTGTTATGAGTGGATCATAAAAACTGGTGAGTGTTTTCATTGCCATCCCAGCCTCTTTATTCCCTTTATTTTACAGGCTGCAAGGTCTGATTTAGCAATGGTGCTGCTTCTTGCCAAAACCAGCGAAGGTGAAATTTCTCTCTGAGTGGAATGCAGTTTCCGAATAAAATCCAAACAACACATGAGGCTGTTTATGGGGTGGAGGGGCTGCAAATGACGGCAAAGGGCCCATGTAGAGTTCACACCCAACACGTTCTGGGCAGCTTATTTGATCTTTTAAGGTTTTTAGCCTTTACTTTAGTTTGTCCAGCCAGACTGTGATAACAGCTTTGAGAGTACAAGGTATGCGCACACTAGAGTCAGAGCTCATTTAAGTTTTATTTGTGATATTTTGACCCAACTCAAGGCTTTCAAAGGTAAATATCCAAGTAGATGGCACCTTGCTATTGCTGATTACATGTAGCCTATCTGGCACCGATCTCTCAGATCATGGGACGTGGTCATATTGCTAGATTGTGGTAGACGGTCTGGCCATGTGTGCACTAGTGTTGTGTTGTTCGCGAACAAATCCTTCACCAGAACGAATCTGTTGAGTGAACGTACTGAACTGAATCACTTCCTGAACTGATTCTCAGTTCAGTTGAGCTCAGCAGCGAGCGTGCAAGACGGGAGTGGAACTGCTGATTTGGTTCATGCGAATGATGACTCACACGCTAGTCTTGAGGCAGCCAGGGTGCAGGGAGGGACTGCCTACCATGTGAACAAATCACTCAGTGAACGACCTAACCCCAATCAAATCATTTCTTCTCAGCGATACACTTTCATAGGGACCATTTTCTCCAAGCTAAGCTCAACCGTGTATCAGTCCAATGAGTCGGACTATGCAGCACACAGTCAGGGCTCCTCCCGCCAAGCACTGAACGATTCGGTGAACGAATCTTTTGAACAAATCTTTTTTAATGAACTGATTCTAGTGATTCAGTAACATCTAAAGAACTGATTTGCCCTTCACTAGTGTGCACGTTAATGCACAAGTCCCTGTGTGTGTATCACTATAGCTGAGGAGAAGGAGAGAAGGAAATAAAATCAAAAAATTGACAACAGGTGTCAGTAGGCGGGGTTTCCTGGTCTGGTCTGTAGGGGCTGTGTTGTATTCTGCCTAGCAACAATGACAGCTTCCTTCTCATCCACGTGTCTTTTGCACAGTCGCACTGGCTAGCTAATCGCCACTGCTCTGTGCTGTGCTCATACCGTGGTAACCGCTGACAACACCGACCAGACCCACAGTGACAGAAGGGCATCATTGGCGCCATAAGCTCTGTTGGCACTGTTTTTGTTGTTATACTATTTGCGCTGTTAGCACTGCTTAGCCACCTCCATGTTGAGAGCCATGTGTACACAATCACAGCTCAGACTATGATTAATAGATATGCTATGACACTTGTTCTTCCAACAATAACCCTTCTGTTGTCATTACTTTAAGGGTCAATCTGACTGATGATAATATAAATCTGTGTTACTGTCATTACTTGAAACCACAATGTTTTCTGAGACAGCTATCGTACCTTGAAAATCTCATACTGTTGCAACCCTAGTCATGGTGTCAGGAAACACATCTTACTCCAGGATGCGACCAGAGGACGATAATTACCAGTGAAACACGCTACACAGGCCCATCTGTACACTAGCTGAAGATGCTCTGAAGGTTGCATACAGCTCCTTTAAGACCTGATTCCCTTTTAAATACAGTCATTTAATGCTGTTGAAACAATGTTCATTTCTAATCTAGAATTTTGCAGAGTGTAAGCAAAACATCTCAATGTCTTTTATCCTGCAAATCACAAAATCAATACTTGCTTCTAGAAATGTCTGAACCAGTGGTGTAGTGGTACTTAATTAGGTGACTTTACTACCAGGTAGATGGGAAGTTACCAAGTCACCTCTGGCTGATACAGTTGGTGGGTATACAGCTAAAAAAAGAGGAGCGTATACCCTGTATGCCTGCGTATACCCTCCACTACACCACTGGTCCTAACATTCACAGATCTCAGTTGGTGGATAGTTTGTAGCCTACAGTCTATTATTATAATAAAGATGCTGACATGTGGACAAAAACTAAACAAAATGAAGTTTGGTTTTCTTTCCCTGTTGCCAGGATTAGTAAACTCACAAGGTAAAAGGTCATCAAAACTTCCATTCAATAAACAAGCAACCTGTAAGTGCATGCGACTGCTGTTTACAAGTCCTGGCTGGCTTGTAATTGAAGTGTGTGAAATTAAACGGAGCAAGTACAAAATTCAATAAACTTAACTTTTCCAGTTTGGACCAAAGAAAAGCCAACTCTCTTCTGTTTCTCAACTCTGTCCTTTTGTTAGTTTTCCTTCCATCCTCCGGCTTCTCTGTAAACTCTCTTGAACTGCTCTGCAACTAATCATTGTCGCTCTCCAATTTCTCCGTCCTTCTGTCCTTACAAACACCCTCCACCCCCCTCCACCCGAGGAGCTGTAGCTGTAATGATGGTTGATGGAATTACAGTAAAAATATTGATCTGCGGCTGGCTGAAACACTGAGCAGATCCCCAGCTTGTCTGCCAGCCTTTCTCGGGTTTCAAGGTCTGTTTTTATTCCTGGAGAGCGTTAGGGGGGCGACACACCACCTGGAATGAGATTACAATAACATGATTACAAAACATGGAAATTGGGATGATTGTCTATTTGTTAGCAGAATATCTCAAAAATGATCTCAGTGAAATTTGGTGGAAAGTCAGGCCATGAGCCAAGGAACAAGTGATTAATTTTTGGTTTGGATAGCCTGACTCGCCATTTATTTTTTAAAACCTTGCCATTTATTCTTGGCCATGGATTTATGTTATTTTTTGGTGGCTTTATATGCCTACACAAGACAGCTGACAGCCGAGAGATGACAGGAAGTAGGGGGAGAGAGATGGGGAATGACATGCAGCAAAGGCCACCAGGGCACTCCACTATTGGCAATTTATAAAGCAACACTTTGCCTCATAACTCCCAAACTTTCAGATTGCTTGCATGTGTTTTTTTTTTAACTTCTCACTTCACTCTGATGCATGTAGGCTGTGTAGATCACAGCCAATTAAGTTTTTTGGTTCACACTTGTCTTGATTTGCCTCCAAGCAAACTCTGCTGCAGTTTGGTCAAATTCAAGTAAAGAAATCTGGTTTGTCTGTTGATCATGACGGATATTTCCCCCGTCATGTTGCACCACAGTAGGTGTTATCTTCTCTCTCTAACTGTCTGTCCTTTGTTAACATCAAACCAACATGGACTTGGTATATGCTCACAAACATGTCCGCATACTCTGACACCTAATGCAGAATCAACAGGACCATGTCAGCTTTGAAGGTGACGCATTTGTATAGTAATGTATCAGCCAATGTTGGACAGTAAGGCTTTACTAGTGTTGCAGTAATAATATTACAGTTATCCCAAAAACAAATAATTCATTACAACCTTACTTTGCTGTCACACCTTTACTGATTTGAAATCCAACAATCAATCACATCCCCAGACTCCTTTTCCTAACTGTTGCCCTGCATGTCACAGAGCAGCAAGCAAGTTTGAAAGATGCAAACGGTTACATTCAGCAAGGTAAGATGACAAGAACATTGTTATATAATGTAAACTGTGTGCAGGTCAGGGGTGTAAATATAGACAGTGCAGGCAGGGCAGTTGCACCGGTGCTCATAAGGTGAGGGGGCCCATATAGAGAATGGGCCCTCCAACAATATGTAGGGTATTATTAGCACAAGACTAATACCGGAATTCCACTGGATGCATGTCCGTTGCGGAACAGCTGAGCTGGTTATCCGTTGCGTGCTCCGCCGTCCGTCAACACCCATCGGCTGCGTTTGTGGTGCAGATCGGACAGTGGGAGTCACGAGGCCCCACAAGATCTCACGAATTCATGCATAATCACACAATATAACAAGATGTATATGATGTATTATACAGATCATATATGATTTTATGGTTTTGTACCTCTATGATTAACATCTCCTCGTCCATGGTGTCAACGGGGTGAAATGACGTCTGAAAACCTCTCACCTGATGACTTCAGGCCTGCCTCCGCCCATTATGACATTTTCAAGGTGTAGTGCAGGGAAATATGATCCGCCATGAACACTGTGTATTTTATGTTGAAAATTAACCGGATGTTTTATTTTGTTTCTGTGCACGACTTCCTGCCCCGCACGATCTGCTCTGTGCTGAATTGCTGCGTTGTGCTCTGGCGTCCGGCAAAAATAGAAGTCCTGTGTATCTGTTGCGGAGGGCCCCGGAGCGCCGCAGCTGTGACGGAGCCAGAGCGTGGCACAGCCGCAGCTGATGGAAGCACACACATTGACTAGAATTGAAATGTATCGGCTCCGCTGCCGTTCTGGAGCGCAGACGCAACCAACATGGATCTGGTGGAATTTGGGGGTTAGGCATTTTACATTGTGTAAATTAGCCTAGCAATTAGCAGACATTTCCTCTACTCATACGAAGCCAGGATAAATCACACACAGATTTTAAAAAGGTTATTTTGTGGGGGCTTTATTGTCTCTACAATTTATTGTTTCTTATCTGTGAAGTAAAAGTAAATGAAAGCTTTGTTTCCACTGAGGGAAATGGTTTCAGTTTACAAAAAAACAAACATGAAGTCTGCGTTGCCGCAACATGTAGTTACATTTCTGGGGAGGTGCACATCAGGCTACAGCATAGGTACAGTGTCGATTCAAGGCAGAAGTATAAATCCTGCTTAACGAGTAATGAGTAAAAACATTAAATTTTTCGAGTAACAAGCCCCACACTGATATCAGCGCTTAAAAGGTGATATTCTGCATTGTTCTTGTCTACAAAACCAACAATGTTTTAGTCTGTCTCTTCATAATGTCAGACTCCCCCAGCTCGCTGTCACAGCTCAAGTTTCTTAGGTTATGTTTTTTATTTCATTCATGTCGTTTCCTGTTTTACTTTGAAACTCGCATCTCCTCACTTCCTGTTCCTGTGTGTTTTCCCTCCCTTTTGACAACTTCACCTGTGTCTGATTGTCTGTCCCGCCCTGATTAGCCTCACCTGTTTCTCGTTATCCTTCCCCCTCAGTATTTAGTGTGTGTCTTGTTTTCTCTCAGTGCCAGTTCGTCTCAGCTCCTTGTGTGTCCAGCATTCAAGCCTTTTGTTTCCCTGTGTCCTTTTCTTGTTTTGTTTTTTCCTCTGTCTTATCTCTATTGGATTTGTTTGCTTTCTCTGATAGTCTTTCTGTGTACCAAACCAGACCTATTTTATCAGTATTTTACCTGAACTGTCCCTGGAGTTCACTGTTTGAGCCCACTTTCACCTGGTTCACCAGTTGTTACACAAAATGGTGGGAAGTGTAATTTCTAATAAACGTTACTCAACCAGAGTAAGTAGCAGTAAGTTTGTTGGGGATTGTTTTCAGCCGTGGATTTGGAGAGCCAGCAAGTAATTACAGCAGCAGGATGCTTTATGTGGGAATGACTCAAAATAAACTACAGTGGTCATGTTCATGGTAATGAAGGAATACACCCAGTGCAACAGTGTGGCTCATTCAAGTGTTGTCTGATACTTTTTGGATAACAGTGGAGCACATTGACTCATTGTTGGTTCTGGTCTTTCATGGGATTTGCTGACAAATTTGCTGCAACATATACTGTAAATATTTCTCAGGTGTGCTATCTGTGACCAACAGAGAACATAAATAAAGCTTCCAGTGCAGTTAGCATCAACATGTTGACGGCCTCCAGAATATACTCACAGGGTAGTTTATCGCAGATGAAGCAGGATGTCAAGTTAACGAAACTATCCCTAGAATGAGTTAACCTGTCAGCCCATGAAAAGTTCACAACACTTTTTCTGTTTGTAATAAGTCAAACAAACAGTCTTAAGTCCCACGATGGAATAAAACGATAAGTCAACAACTGATTTTTAATCTCAGACCAAAAGACCAGAAATACCGTGGGGAACACATCCATAGTCCCTGTCAGCCCCTGCTGTGCCCTACAGTGGTTAGTAAATACCAGAGTGCTGAGGTGTGTGTGTGAGAGAGTGTGTGTGTGGTGAATCATTGCTGGCTGGCCCAAGAAGAGAGGAGGATGATTGAGTCATGGCTGCAGAGTGTTTACAGCTTTTCAGCACAGCCCTGATTATTGTGCCTATAAAACTCTTTTTATCATTTTATAACGTCTATTAAAAGAACACACACGGAGTCGCCATGTTTTTCTACAGTGTTGTAATGTGAATTTTTCGACCCGCAATTGTGTAAAAAAACAAAAAGAACGTTATAGCATAACGATGATTATCTCCTGTAACTGCTCCAAGTGTTTGTTTACACCAGAGCTCTGTGTGTTTGGGCTGGGCCTTTGGCTTGGGCCCAAACTCAGAACTCCTTTAGAGTTGTATTCAGTCAACTGGGTGCCCACTTTCCCCATCTGTCAAACTGGGATGATAGAATTAATTGAGGGATACAGAAAGAACTTGTTCAATGCTGCTCCACTGGAGTTATCTAATCTTCCAGCCATCTCTGAGATGATGAGTCTGGGTGACAACAAAGCCACTTTCCTCGTCTGACTGAACAAATCTAATTTTGCTCTTATCCTGCCACTTCCTGTCTCTTTACCTCTGTTTACAGTTTGTCTTTCACAGACACAGACTGCAGTTTCCAGGTTGCAAGCAAAAAAAAAAGATTATGTTTGTTTGGTTGGTTGGTTTTTTATAACCAGTCTTTGACTGGTCATGATTGCATGTTCTACTTTTCACACACAGACACACACACGTGTATATATATATATATATATATATATATATAGCAGATTGGCCAGTTGTGTGTACTACAGTTCTTCTTGCTGTGAAATGTTTATGTACTTTTAATTTACTTTGCCACGTATGTTTTGGAGGAATCTTAATTGCCGTCTGGATTCAGTCACCCGCAACATGTTTTTTTCCCCAATCCAGGAAGTGTGACGTTGTGAAGAGGTCAGGAGTAAATGGGTGGTAGTACAAACTGCATGACAGAAACCGGCGTCTTGCACGTCACTGGTTGTTAGGTGTTGGCGACCTAAACTTTTGGTTAGAATGAGGGAAAGACCGTGGTTTTGTTTCTGTATTTAGAAGTCAAATTGTTGTGTCTCCTGCTTGAAGTCAGTGTTGACTTCTTTCAAATGTAACCAAGACCACAACCTTTCCATAGCATTAATCAAGCATTAATTATACTTAATTAGGGCTGCCCCAGACGAAGAATTTTCCTGGTCAACCAATAGTTGTCATTTAGGGCCAGTAGTCAACTAGTCGCCTGCATGTTTACGATATTAATTTACTTATTAAATGATATGTTTTGGTGGTTTGAGTTGAAGGTGTGAGAAAGAATAGTATCAGTAACATTGTTAACACTGTGCTACATTACAGAGAAATACAAACCGTACTAATGAACCTTCATTAATATAGGCCTATATTTTATCTACAAGTGCATGTCACACACTGAGCGAGCCGCCTGTTAATGACGCTGTGGGCTAATGGGCATGTAGCTACTTCCATGTTTCAGATGATACGTCATGTTTGTAGTCGACCAATGAAGATGAGTTTACATATCACCTTGGGTTTGTCCTTCACCTTCTCAAAATGATCCCACACTTTGGATTTCCTGCCTGACATGTTATTAACTAGCCTGTGGAATAACCACAGGTACCAGCCCTGGAAATTAACCTGACTCCTGTCTGACTGCTGAGCGTGGACACTTCCTGTGTCTGTCCTTTCAAATTAAATTAAATAATTTTGTGTTTGATGAGAACATTTGACGTTATGTTGATAGAAAACTTATGGCTGAAACTTAAGTACACCACTGCAGTTTTTAGGTGAAATAGCTGCCTGAGGAAGCTGTCACTGTCACAAGTCACTTTTTTTCTTTCACCCTACAGTCACGCTGTCTCCCCTGCACATCCAACCCCGCTCCATCCAGGCATCCGTGACAACCAGAAAAATTCACCATTGCAGTGACAAAGACACGATAACTCATCAGCTCCCAATCAGGGAGCACTGCCACTTCTATTTAATGGAGCTCACAGCCAAACTGGAAGCACTGAATAACACCTGCATACTGTTCTCTGAGGTGCTGAGTAAAGTTTTTCAGTGTCTGCAAATGACTCGTTTCACCACACTTCATCTAAGGGAACTGATAAAGGCAAAAACTTTTAAAAAGTGAGTGAAATAAGGTGCAAGATTATATGACATAGAGCTCACTATGCACCTGTCTGTGCTGCGACACAATCCCTGCATCTTCAGATGTGTTCCTTCTATGGTGGGGTTTCAAAAATATGTCGGTGAAACCACGGGAACCCATGACCACTGAGCTCACTATGTTCAAACCTGCTGACAAGACCGAACTGCTGAAAATAACAGAGGTGAGATCATAAAAAGTATCTTTTGACATCACAGCCATGTGATACAGATCCATTCCCTCTGTGCGAGTGTGTCATGTGCATGTTTGTGGTGTTGATGTGTCGCTGATCTACACCAGAAGTTTCTCTCATCACGTTAGCGGTAGCCTGTTGCGATCAGAGTAACGACAGCTGTCTCTCATTGGCCCTTGCCTCACCTCTCACCACCCAGATGGTGATGATATGGTGGTCCCCCACCCACACCGGTCTGATCAGAACCACCCAGCACTCCCGAGAGTAACTTGATCTGCCGCTGCAGGACCCAATGAGTGAGACGCAAGTTTGCAAAGAGACAGAGACATGAGAAAAGGGAGTCGCACAGAGAAAGCTTTATTGAATATAAACACACTGGATGTTATTATCACACTTCTTAATGACAGTGAGAAATCAGAGCACCATACCCCGAGGCACAAACACGGCAGTAACCAATGAGGTCATTCTGACTGAACTGTGTCAACAAAACCGAGGCTGGTTAGACTCGTGTTAACACATGTATGTCATAAATTCCTTTCCACAACTATACCACTTTCGCCCAAGGCTTTGTTGTTACCTTTTTTTCCTCTCATATCACATTCTCTGGTCAGGCTGAGCCACTTCTACTGGAGTTCCTGGCATGCACGCAGGAATGTATCTTCAGTAGGGGGGGTGCCCTGGATACATGTGTGTCCCCACGTACTGTGAGTGCACAAGTACATTAATGTTTAAAACTGTTAGGAGGGTTACTTTTTAAACATATTCCAGCACAGATTAATGATTACATGTCCTAAAATGTTTTTTTCTGTAGTGTATTCCCTTAGTTTACTTAAACTAATGGTGCTTTCAGACCTAGAGTTGTCTTGCTTTGGTCAGGGACTCATTTTGTTCCAAAGTTGTATAATTGCCTAGAGTTGGTTCACGCTCTCACGGCAGCATTTACAAGCGGACCAGATCAAATGCCTTGTGTGAGAAAGCTGCTCTTGATTGGTCAGAATTTCCATGTGGGAAAAATCCAGGAAGTAAAGCAAACGTTGAAGAAGAGTACACTTGCAAGATAAATGTGACACTTTCTAATGTCACAATGGAGGGACAACTACGCAGGTTGATTTTAGCGCTGCTCATTGTGGACTATATTGCTGTCATTGTTCATTTTAGTCAAACCATACAGTTTGAAAACGAGGCGCGGCTCCAACTAGAAAACAATGTTTTGATGCATTGGATGTGCTGAATGTACATATTAAGGCAGTACAGGAGGAGGTGCACATTAATAATCCTCCAGGACTGTAACATGCTCATGTTTAACCCAACAATGTGTCATGTGCATCTCCTCTGCCATTGTTGTGTGGCAAAAATCTGTCTCACATAAATTTTACACTGTGTTCTAACAGCAAGTGAATATCGCTCGCTGTCCACAATGAATCCGTTTAATATGTACTTCTTCTGTCAACAAACCACGTACCTACCAGCTGTGCACTTGACTAGAATAACCACTGAGAAGACAGGCCTGTACTTGCTATCTTTATCTTACTAGAACTGACATACAGTATAGCCAGCAACAAGTAGGTTGTTGTTAGCCATGTTGTTGTGAGCTCCCCAGCGATCTTCCTCCAGCCAGCTGCCAGCTTATTTAGGTTTTTGTAGCTAAAGAGGAGGTGCTGTGTGGATAACTCCTCATTCCAGCTTCACAAATCAGCCGTTCATTGTCCATTGATGTGCTGTCAATGGAAGCAACAGGGACGCAGTGCTGCGTTACTTGCGGCCAAGAGGGGCACGCCATAGAAAACAATGCATCACACCAACACCGCATTCATTTCAACTATGGTGTTAGAGCAAATGAAACACAAACAAATAAAGTAATACCTTCAATTTATCTATTTTTAAAGAGAGTAACAATTCACAATACCACCAAATAAACTGTAATAGAATACAGTTACTTATATTTTGTAGTTTGAGTATGTAACGTCATTACTTGTATGCCATTACACCCAAACCCTGAGAAATAAACAACTGACAGATGTAGTAGACTCCATTTTCTACATGTGAATAAACAATATTATGCATAAGTTCAGCAGCCCCTTTAAATTTACCATATTTTTAAAACTTAAACTACAAACGAGCAGGAGCAGGATGAGAAAAAGTGTTCAAATGATTCTTTATTGGATTATTCAAAAAGGAAAATAGTATTTTTTGGCCCGCATGTGGGACTGCAGCCCCCTCAGGACCCCCCTCCCCACACTAATGGTTTCTAGAGGTCGTTACACACCTTTCTGTACTTTAAAGATGAAGAAATCTTGGCAGGATTTCATACGAGGAGCCTCGTCTCGCTACTATTCGACCATGAGTCATCGAATCGGAGAAAGCCAACTTTAAATCACAGCTGACAGGGAGGTAATCATCTTTGCTGGAGCCTGTTGTTCTTCAAAGGCCTCGTCCATTTTTAGCTGCATGTCGTTTTCGGCACTCATGATGTCATCTCGGCATTGGCTTTCAGGCTGATCTTTTGAATCCCTAGTTCCGTTTTTAAAACCTGCCATTAGCCAACCAGGGAGCAGAGTAAACCAGTGATTGAGAGGGAGAGAGAGCAGATACCAACCAAAGGCACCCTGAGCACCAGCAGAGAGAGGGGACAGAGAAAAACAAACTGAGCCGAGACGGATTTTCAGCTGAATGCAGCAGAGATGTTTTGTTGCAGGACTGGGGACATGGAGTTGGCTGAGCTGGTTCTGAATTTATGAATGTGAAAAGATGAAATGGGGGTTTAAGGTTTCCCTCCTGCTGTCCAGAAAGACTAAAATGTTCAAATAAAAATAGATAAAAGAGATACAGCTTTGATTCGATTTGATATAAGAAACAGAAGAACATTCTTTTGTCATATATATAAAGTTTTAATGCCAGATGTTCATATTAAATGGGGTCAAAGTTTAAAACAATGAGGTAAATATATGTGAGCACAACCCTCAGGCTTCAGACCATTATCAGTACTTTTCTTTATGGTCATCTGCTCTATGCACGCAAGTGTTTACATTACGTAACATACAATGCTACCTGATGCTGAAGCTGTTAATTTCTCCCAGATTCTCCCAGATTTTTTGGATCAGATTCCTGTTGGAACATGTCAGGTTTTAATTATATAAGCTTTTATTAGTGAAGGTGCTTGATACACAGTCATTCCCTTAGCCAGGTAAGACCATACTGATGACGTGACCTCAACATTCGGTTTTGCTGTCTGGACTCGGTGCCACCCAAACACTTTCCAAGTGTTAAAATCTAATCAGCTGGATCTGGTAAAATCTCCTTTTATCAGCTGGCTCCATTGGTGATGATGTTACCCAAGCAGCTTAGAGAAAAGCGGTCCTCCCGAGAGCTACCAGCCACATCGTCGAGAAGTGCAGCAAGGAGACGTGTAGCCAACAGTGTCCGCCAACACCATTCTACTCAGGCCTGGGTCAGCAGTGGGAAGTCTATCGCCCAGGAAGACCGTGAGTACCCTTTATATACAATGAGGCGGACACAGTGAGGCAGGCCAGGGACACACTATTGAAGCTAGGCTAGCAGCGAAGGGAACACACTACTGGTCAGGTGTCTCTGCTCTTCTGCAGATCTGACAGTTGGAGCACTTTGGGGTCGGTGTGGAAGTCATGCAAGGCTGGAGTTGCCGTGACGCTGAAAAGGAGGATGTCAGCACAGAAGGCACTGCTTGATAGGGTTTTAGCAGACTGCTGAACAGCCAGTTTTAGAACCCGAATTGTACTCACTCTGCTCATTTTTTTGGAGAACCTTTGAGCCCTTTGTTCAGGGTCCTAGACGCTGTAAATTCCTAGGTGGCGTTGTTAGCTTTTAATTTCTTCTAAATTTCTAAATTACTCATCTTAAACCATGCAACACTTTAGTTGCTGGGCTACGCCACACAAGTACCCTGCTACATGTAGCTACATGCTAACGTCAGGGAAACATGTAAACTTGGTTGCCAATGTTGTTCATTTCTCCCAGATTTCAGATCATATTCCTGTTGGAACACGTCCAGTTGTGCTTAGAAACTGCATGGATGGATGTAATTTCTAGGAATCCAAAATACAACTATGAACCTAAAAATTAGCACCATGGGTCCCCTTCAAATATGTTTTAACACCTCTCAGGTAGACGTTAGAAGTTTGGATTTATTACGGAGCTGTTGCTTTAGCTAGGGATACGGAATAAACTGGCAACTGAGTGTAAATGAAATGAAAAAGCTCCCAATGCTTTGAATATGTCCATCAAAATTCCATTGTATTGTAGTGGTTGCAGAAATCTCATAACTCATAAGCAGGGGACATAAAACCAAACTACCTGCAGGGGCAGATACCGCTAGAGGTAAGTGAGAGCATGTGTATTTTTGTCATTTCAGTGAACTGAACCTTTAATGTACCTGTCTATATGTACCTATAACTCTCTGCCGTCACTGACTCAAAGGCAGCTGCTGCTGGATTTCCATCTGTGTCTGCTCACATCTCCCACAAGCGTGACATGTTGATTGGTTAATGGTGACAGATGGTTGCTGTGCGGGAGTTTTGGAAAGATTTGGGGTCAGAGTTGCTCCTCTTGCACATTGTGGACATCCCGTATACAGTATAATCCATCACTTCACTCTGGTCAGGCTTCAGATACTCAAATCGTGTGTTTGCCAAGCTCCGGCCACAAGTTATAGAAAGACAATAAATCTCATTGTGTTCTTAAACATTTTTCCTACACGGCTGAAGGGAGAAGTGGAAACTTCTCTGGTGTAGTCTGAGCACACGATCAGGTGAAAGAAGAAGACGAACACGCGTTTTGTATTTTTCCCACATTAAAGTTCCCATCCATCACTGAGCAGCAGAGAAATACTGTAACAGAACATCTGTTTCAGGTTTGACACTACTTTGAATCAGAGAGAAGTTAGATACTGAAGAGTTTAGAGATGCTGAGAGATGAAACAGGTGATCCAATTTACTCTAAATTAACGTCTCTCTCTGTGGCCTGGACAAATGGTTTCTGGCTGTCTAGCCGAGAGGTTATTTGGCACATACAGATTAATTAAAAACATGCCAGCTAAAGCTGCCCATAGCTGGCCACAACTCAGTCTCATTACGTTTATACTACTCATTTTAATGCTTGATGTGGAAAAAAATATGTGCAGCCAGTACTTCCCCTATTCACATGTGGGCCGTTCTGTGTAAATCCAGGAGGGGAGTTGATTGCAGGATGAAACTTAAGAATCGTTTTGCTAATGATGGGTGAACGACATATACCAGATTATTTTAAAGAGCCAGTCTTCTCATTACTAGTGGTGGTGGTAGCCACAGGTAGTTTTACAATGCTAACGTTAAATCGACGGGATCTTCACTCCGAGGAGCAGCACTAATATTAGCTTGTGTAACCAGTGGACGTCTGCATTGTGTCGCTATGAAGAGGCCCTGACTGTGGATATCTTTGGAGGTGATTTCCGTTTATTCCTGACAGCAACAGGCAAAAACAAAATCCTTCGTCAAACACAACCATACAAACTCAAGCCCCTCTCCCATGGACTACAACAGCAACAGGGACCATGTTACATTCAATTAAGCACAATAAAACACAGAAAACTTACCTGAGACCAAGAGGCAAAAACAAAATCCTCCGTCAAACAAAATTGAGTCCCAACACAAATTAAGAGACACAGGATTATTTTAGCATAAAATGAACTTATAAACAGCTTAAAAGCGCCAAAACAGAAATCACTACTAGAGCAATATCACTTACTTCTCCCATGGACTACAACAGCAAAAGGGGGGAGGTAAGGCTGGAGACACCCCTTTATAGGTGGAGTACCCCCAAAGGTGAACGTAGGGGTACAGAAACTGAGTATCAGATGTTCCACCTATTGACTATGGAGGCCTAAGCGTGTCAGGTAATAGTACCTGAAACAAATTTTGTATAATTACAATACTTAACATTCCAAATGTACATTACTGCTGTATAACTGATCCTGTTACATTTAGTTACACAAAATTTGACTTTCGAAGCTTTGTTGTGTCATCTTCCGACTCTGTTCATGTATCTTTGCATTGCCCTTTTGGAGCCAAGCCAGCCCCTTTGTGTCTATAGCCCTTTTTAGATAGGAATTGTGCAAATTTGCAGGAAAGACCAATCAGTCTTTTTTCAGCATTGGCAGTATAAAAACAAAATGCAGCCTGCCTACTTTTGTTCATATAGAATGTGCCTTTTTCGGGGCAATGGGGGGCGTGAGCAAGTAACAAAACGTGTAGCTCAGCGTGTGACGTAAACAGTGACGTGGGAGGGAAGCCGCGACTGGTCAGTCCTGTGGCGATTCTCTCGTAAGTCGGCCCGTTCTTCACCGTCCCCATCATCTGACGGTTAATGGCCTCTTCGTTTGCGAGGGCAAGGAGGGTGTGCAATTTCTTGTCTCCCCAGTTGCTCATCTTTACAGTGTCTGTCAGGTTTGTGTTTCCCTCTTGCTACGAGCTACTCGCTAATTCCTGCTATCAGCTGTTTCCTGTTTTATCCACCGCCAGTGGGTCACACATGTGGCGTCATCAACAGCTCCTCCCACAAGTCATCAACAGCCCCTTTCGTGGCGGAAGGGAGCGCCTCGTTCTTTTCAAACCAAAAAGGTTCCGCCAATATGTCTACCCCTACGCAGCGGAAAATTGGGCACTTCGGATCAACTCGCCATCCAGCTCTGTGTGTCTAAACGCCCAACATTCGCCGAAAATCTGGCAGTGTAAAAGATGTCTGGGGTGGCAGTAGCTCAGTCCATAGGGCCTTGGCTTGGGAACCAGAAGGTCACCAGTTGGAGTCCTCGTACAGACCATGTACAGAGCGTGGACTGGTAGTTGGAGAGGTGCCACTTTGCCTCCTGGGTACTGCCAAAGTGCCCTTGAGCAAGGCAGTGCACGGTCAACTGCTCAGGCACCTACACAAGGCAGACCCCTCACTCTGACATCTCTCTTTAATGCATGTGCAGGGATTAATAAAGTATATCTTCTTCTTCTTTTCCACTGGATAAAAAACCCCACTAACATCTGGCTTTTGTATTTATTAATTAGAAAGGTTACAATCAGGATTAATTCCTGGGACAAGCGAGTCTGCAGTAGTCATGGCTATTTTTCAGCTTAAGCTCCAATTGGCTCTGTCTGGCAATGACGGAAATACAACAACCAGGTAAACACACCCCTTTTCTGGCAAGATGAAATGATGGCTGCGACAAAAAAACCATACATATCTGTCCAAGCAGCACTCAAACAAGTCTGAGACTTAATAAGTAAGAGATGTCAAAAAGAAGTAACCACTGGAACATTTTCTTTTTTTCAAGATATTTTTTGGGGCTTTTTAGCCTTCAATGTATAGGACAGACAAGCGTGAAGGGGGGAGAGAGAGAGGGAGTGACATGCAGCAAAGGGCCGCAGGCTGGAGTTGAACCCGGACCGCTGCGGCAACAGCCTTGTACATGGGGCGCCTGCTCTACCACTAAGCCACCAGCGCCCCGCCACTGGAACATTTTCACAGGCCTCCATACTGCTTTCTACTAATCTGTTTTCTGACCCATCCGTGACATTGAACTGCCGCTAATCTATTGCTTATTCTGAACAGTTTTTCCTGCATTTAGAAAAACACTTTGAGGAATAACGATATTAAACTAGCTGCCAATGGAGAAAAGCAGACAGGTGAGAACAGGAACCGGTGAGCGTCACAAAGTGCCCCCTGGGTATATTTCTCCCAGTAGCTCCTGGGTAATGCTGTTTATTTAGGGCCCATTATGAATCACCCAGTAAATTTGATATGGAGAGGGCAGAAAAGATAGTGGAAGCTTGTGAGAGGTGCTGGTGCTCAAAAATAAGTCATGGTACACTGGCCTACTTTGAGCACTGACTAATCTGCAACAGCAAATGCTGCTCAGCTGAGAACAAACTTCCGATCTCAACTTAAAAATGTGACATTTGACACATTTGTGTTTGTTGTGATGTCATTGCACTTCATTCTGATTATGTAATCAAAACTTCCTGTAATCGTCTCAATGCCGCAGGCAGACACAAAACAAAAAAAAGCCGGCTTGTGCTTTTCTTTTCTCCTTTCTTGAACACTATGATGCAGTTTTCACCAGTCTGCTAAACGCAGGCAATAGACAGAGCAGAGCTTGTGCTGAACGCCTCTGCCAGAGTGCTGACTAGGACAAAAGACAATGCACACATCACACCTGTCTTGGCCACCTCACACTGGCTTCCTTTTTCTTTCAAGGCTTATTTTAACGTGGTGGGACTTGTTTTATTTTAAGGCCTTACATAGCTTGCTACCAGACTACATATCAGATTGCCTAAAGGACCACAGACCTATTCACAGTTTGAGATCAACAAACAAGAGTCCTCTTTGTTTTCCATCAGCAGAATACAAAAAGAAAGAGAGAGAAGCTTCCTGCTCTGACCAACACAGCCAATTCATACATAGCTTTCCTGCTGATTAAAAATACACTCTGAATCCAAAGCTTTTAATTAACTGATGCCATTTTTCTTTCTTTGCGTATAAATTGTCTGTTTATTTTTATTTCCTTCTATTTTCCGAGAGCTCGTCCTGTTTTCATTGTTTATAGCTTCCTGGTATGTGACTGATTTATTTTGAAGCATGTTGAGTTGCATGAAATGAAAGAATGAAAGATGCTATAAATTAGATTGATTGAAAACACAGAATGGGAGCACACGCAGGGCTAAGCACAGAGTACCGACTGGAAGGCCATTCATCAGTTTCAGAGAACTTGGATTAAAACTGAACCTCTGCAGGTATGGTGCAATGATCATTTTGTGCAAAAAGAAAAACAAAGATTTCAATGATGCAACTAATTTTAGAAATGTGAAGAAGGCCAGGTGAATAAAGGCATTCATCCATCTTCGTCCTTGTTTGCTTCGACTGAAAATCCCCAGAACCTCTTGCTGCATCGTTACCATTCCAGGTTTCATTGCATGGATCTCAAAAATCTCTTCATTTCTTTATTTTTCTTTTGTATAATTTCATAGGCAACAGTCACAATGAAACGTCTCTTAAGCTGAGCTTATGGGATGTATTGTTACAATCCCTATAGTAATCAGCACTTGCGTGGTGTCTCGTGTCTTGAGTGGGAGAGAGGTGATCACTTCATTGGGGTCATCAGGTGGGCAGCCTCCTTCATTGGTGTTTCATTGATAGGTCCACAACACCTGCCCCCCTCCGCTTTTACCTGTCATGTTGAACATCTTGCAGACCTCTCCATCCAAAGCCTATTGCTGCTTTGCTCAGCAGCCTCTGATAGTGACTTGATGGCTTGTTGGAAGGCCTGTCCTTGAACCCCCATACTCTCCAAAATCCTGGTTGATGATATGGCAACAAATCCCCTACACTCGACCTTTACAGGGAGCACCTGGGTACGCCAGCCACCTTGGTGGGCATTGGTGGTAATTCTCCTTCCTTGTAGAATGACTGATGTGTCACTGATATGAAATCTCTGGTCTGAGTTTTCCTCTGATGATGGATGTGCTAATGGATTTGCTGGGTGTCAACTTCATCTGTGCCCATTTATTACTAGTGTGTAGGATTTAGTGGCGTGAGGTTGCAGATTGCAACCAAATAAAACTTCTCATGTGCCAGGCATGAAAGAGAATGATGGTGGCTGACCCAACGATGTGAGTGTCCCTATCAGGCCAGTGTTTGGTTTGTCCATTCTGGGCCATTGTAAAAACAACATGACGAACTCTGTAGAAGATGACCTGTTCTGTATGTAGATATAAACAGCTATTCTTAATTTTGGGTGATTATACACTAATGAAAATAGTCATGAATATCTCCCACACACGGAACCATTAAAACAAAATGTCTGCAAGACATTGTCTTGTTTTCCTGTGGTGCAGCACACATGGCATACACTCCCTTCCTGCAACATGTTTTAGTTTCCCGGTTTCCCCTGTAGCTTGCACTTATAACTTCTTTGGCACAAGGAGCAGAGTTGTAATACTTGCCAGTGTCTTATGCAACCACCCCAGGCACATGGTGCCATGTTTGCCCTGCGGCCGTTTTGAAGACTACATCATAGCAGAAATGAAAGGAGGCTTTTTGTTGTATGCGTGCCATAACAGTTTAATAGAGGCTTAGTCACACCAGAATTTGACATGGCAAAATCAATTTATTTCAACTTCATTTCCACAATTTGTGGGTTCACTTGTGGTTGTGAGGTAGCTTATATCCACACCGATCTATCAAACTGAGTTCAACTTCGGTGAAGTTTGACTCACCAATTTGTGCCCTCACTAATAATAAACTGTCTTTGTTTTGACAGTGCTGACCCAGGGAACAGAGTGCTGCAGAGCCCACAATGGAGAAAGCTGTTGTAGCGTGCTGCACTATCCACTATTCAGCCTGGTCTTCCAGAGTTTAAACTGCCTGTTGAATGAGATGATGAACAATCTGGAGAAGTATAGGGCATGGGAGAGTGCAAAATGGAAAATGGAAAGCTATTGTGGCTGAGTAACCCTAGCATGTGTCCGGCTTTCTGGTACAGTATGTTTAAGTTGAGGAAATAAGAACAGGGTTTGGCTTATAATCTCATGGGACATAGACACTGCTCTCCTGGGTGAAAGTTTGTTGGACCCATCCACCACATACCCCACCCACCCTACTCAGACTTTCACTGCTTTAACTTTCGAGCTTGTCCCACCACTGATGCCGTTATACTATAACAGCTTCTGAACATGTCCACGTCAAAGGACAGCTTTCTTCGTCAGTGTCTGACACTACAAGTCACTGCCCACCCGCCAGATTTCAACAACTTCAGAGTGAAACCAGGCTCCTTGCACCGTAAATAAAGGCATCAACCAATCAAATTGTTCCTCAACTTATGAGGATTATAACAACAACAAGGAGGCTCTTAAGTCTGTACCAAGAGAAGAAAACGTTACTTCTTTCGACCTTGACACAGGCAGCGCACCAGATTCACTCCTTCTGTTCTTTCCTTTAACAATGAAAGCCCAAGACATATACACTGCCTAACTGTTTACCAGGGGGAATTCAATTTCACTCAGATTTAATAAAAGGAAACTCAATAAATAGCTCACAGCTTTAAGTTTTATTGAATAAATGTTGCAACTATTGAAAAATTTGCATCACTGCCAGTGTGAATAGTTGTGCAGCCTGTTCTTATTCTCAAGGCATCACATACCACTGTTTTATCATGCCCCATGACGTGTGATACCAAAGGCACCCTTTAGGGTCTTTATAAGATATACCGGGCTGAAAGCAACACTGAAAGCAAATTAAGTAGTACAAAGAGTGAGAGAGTCCGTGTAGGGCGGGAGGTAGGGGAGGTGGATGGGTCAAACAAAACAGGACTTTCATCCAGGAGACCATATTTCGTGTCATTAACCATGTGTTATAATGTGTTTCAGCTGTGTGTCACATACAAGGATGTGCTCTGTGTTGCTGTGAGATGCCAAGCAGTGTGACAAAGCACCTGTATGTAATGACCTTAAATTGGGTTGGGCTGTGATCATTTTCATGCTGTTTATCTGCCACAACCCCAGGGTTTAAAGCCTGTTAATCTGTTGGCACAAACTGACATGATAAGAGGAAACAGGCCACTGAAACTAACAAAAGAAGACAAAAAAAATACCAGTAGGCTATTCTGAGGCATAAAAGATGCCTCTGGGAAATCCACACCTGAGCAGGCGGAGTAAGAGGATGATGAGGGGAAGCAGGTGGGTCAAACCTCAGTGGAGACCTGCCACCTCTGGGATCCCTGGACTGGACTCTGCTGCTCGCCCTGTCAATCAAGACACTCAGCCTCGGGCTAAACACACACACACATATACAGCACACGCTACACATACTCACCCTGCTGAAACCACTTAAAAGAAAGAGCCGGTGGTGTCAAGACACTGTTAGTTAAGGCTCAAGTAAAAACTCCAAGACTCATTTCCAATGCAAGAGGCTCAAATCCAGCTGGACATCAAAGCCACTGACAGCCAAACCAGAGTGCAGAGGTGACTGTATGGAAATGAATGCACTCATATAAAATTCATAAAGCAGTCAGTTTAAACTGTAGAAAAACATGTCTGCGGTGTCTGTGACGATGATGCAGTAGTTTCATGGAGTTTGAGCAAATAAAACTGAGTACATTTTATTGACTTTAATGCAAATCACTGAAAATCATACTCTTGCTTTACAGCATGTTACATGCCTGCAGTTCGCTCCATTGATGTGCAAGATTCTTCACTGAAGAAACCGTGTACTTTTCTGTCATCTAGCAGATAATATTTCAACTGGTTATACTGTACCGCTTTTAATAGCAGTGATAGTATACCAAACAAAAAGGCTCATGATCGACTGCATTATAATGCACTAACCCAATAATCCCCTATATTGTTTCAATAGACACCTAATACATTATATAGATTTCATTATTGTTATATCAAATCAAATCAACTTTATTTATATGGCACTTTTCATACAACAGTAACACAAAGTGCCTCACAGAGGTTAAAAACAACAAAGAATGCACACACATCCACACCCACACCCACACACACACCCCACACACTAGCTATCACTAAAGAGACATATAAAAAATGTTTTACAAGAAAATCAAATCAAGGCTGTTGCCGCAGCGGCCTAGGTTCAACTCCGGCCTATGGCCCTTTGCTGCATGTCACTCCCTCTCTCTCTCTCTCTCTCTCTCTCTCCCCCCTTCACACTCACAATCTTTCCTATCAATTAAAGGCAAAAATGCCCCAAAAAATATCTTTAAAAAAAAGAAAAGAAAAGAAAATCAAATCATGATTTCCAAACTTAGAAGAACCTTTAAACTCACTGAATAATTAAGAATTACTTTCATCTTTACAACAAAAAGCACTGTTTTCATCTGCATTATTATTAATTGAAGATCAGTTCCTTTAAATATAATTATCTGAAAATAAAAACAGCTTTTTAACAGAAAACTGTAGAGAAGTTTTGGGACTGAGTAGTCTTCCTTTCCAGCTGTGTACTGCACACGGCCCCAACAACTTCCATCAAGATGGTAGTGTAGTTTGTGTGTTGGGTGAGGGCTAAATTCCAGGGCTAAAAAGTCTAAAAAGTTTTTCAGAAAGACTTGGTTGATGTATCCTCATACAAGGTTTCATATCATATCACACAAGAATGCACGTAAAACACTTTTATGTACTTAGCATTTAGTTATGTACTAACACAAAGCTACATAGGCTAGGTTTAGGCAAGTAAAATAATGTAGGTTTGGCTTAGATTTAAGAAAAGAAACATGGTTGGGCGTCATCATGTTATGTATTTAACGTAAAGTTACATACTAAATATAAAGTTAGGTAGGTTAGGTTTAGGAAAAGAAACATGGTTGGGCATTCCATGTTATGCATTTAATGTAAAGTTACCTACTAAACAAAGTTAAATAGGTTTGGTTTAGGCAAGTTATGTTAGTTTAGGTTAGGTTTAAGAAAAGGTGATTACATACCTTAAAATAACTAAATTTCACTTGGTTTCACTCAGGACACACACACCAGTCTTCTGTGGGAAAGTCCTGTGTTTGTTTGACCCATCCACCATCCTCACCTGCCTTCTTACATGGAGTTTTGCTCTTTGTACTGCTTCCTTCTTTACTCCTGTCAGTGCATTGCTCATGTGAACGCAGCCTTCCCAGTTATGTATGTTATATACAAATTACTGGGTCATGATTACGAGGGTTATGCCAGATTCTGGTGCATTACTTTACGTAGGTATACATATGAACAGTGCATGAGAACAGCCTGACTTTGGCAAGAAAATTAACCTGACATTATGAAAGTGAGGGGGACAAAAGGTACAGTGTTCACATCCGGCTGCAGTGAAATTGTCTTCATAGCAGTAGTTATTAAGTTAGTTTCTTGAGGTCATATGCTGTCTATGGCACTCATGAATGAACTTTAATTCCATGTAATGCAGCCTATTAAAACCATCCACTCTGTGAATGGCCCTTGTACAGCCAACCACAGCTGGCTGCTGAGTGGTATGAGCACGATCAGAAGCCAGAGGGGTGAGAAGTGACAGGCAGAAAAAGGTGACAAGGGTGACGAGGGTGCGTAACCACAGGAGGAAACCCAGTCTGTTTACCCAAGTGATATTTTAATTTGAGCTGCGGGCTTCAGCCTCGTTTTTTTCCCCCGGATCCTTTCAGCGTGGATTGGCTTTTTTCACCTCCTGAAATTGAAATTGGGCTCGGGACGTTAAGACAACATTGACTTTGGCACGAGGGCAGCGACTGGGGAAGTGACGGGACTCTTAAAGAAGTTTCCTCCCTCCACCTCTCGCTGCCTGCACTCTGATCAACGTCACATCACACTCGACATTCACAACAACCAGACACGCCGGCTCGTGTCCCCTGATGTCTCTCCGTGCCGCTCTGATGAGGTCACGGTCTCCTGCAGAGAGAGAGTCAGATCTACTGCAGGAGTTAACGCCTGTGGAAGTCAAACACATACCTGAAAGACTCCTGTTAGCACTGTTAACCATATAACTTTATGTGATGGCAGTTTTAAGATAAAAGTGTCTAAATACTAATTACACTGAGATACATTTAAAAGGTTATTAGTGGGTTAGATTAATTACATGAGCAATAGAAAATATGTAGTACAGTACATAAAAGGTCTTAAATAGCACCATATTTTGCCATATTTATATACATATGATAAAAAATGTTGATGTAAACATTCATTGTATTTTAATGGTTATATTTTTTCAACAATTATAGGTTTTTTGTTTGTCTGTTGTTTGTATTTACACCATGGTTTTTAAAGGATTGGCTGTAGGAAATGTATCATGCCTCAACATGTTCTTTGTTGGCTCTGCTCACCAACGTTAAAATCCATTCAGTCAGGTCAGTTTTGCAGCTCCGGCACTGAAAAACTTTCTCAAAGTACATTTACTCATCTGAACTAGAAGAGCACTCAGAGAGCACAGAGCATCGCTAAGGCTAAATGCACCATCCTGCAATGCTGGAGGTGCAAAATATACAACATTCAGAACATTAATATAGCAGCAAGATGCTATTTGATTTGTAAAGACATACTGGAGCACTGGCGTCCTGAGCAGAGAATGAAGTCACACTCCCTCGGTGTGTGTTGTGTGTTACTACATGTGAGTAGCACCACTGATCACGTCATCCCGACTCAAGGTGGCAGGACCATGTTGTTGCCATAATGCCCACCCCTGGTTACCCCCCGAGGATGCTTCAGTGAGTGTGTCACCCCAAAACTTTCCCTGCCCTATGGCAACTCAAGAGGGACACACAACATAGAACACTCTGTTACACTAGCTTGCTAGCTAATGTTAGCTAGCTTGCTAAGAAATACCACAAAATATGATGTTATAGGTACATTTTCCTTTTTTTTGTTAGGTTTCATGCCCGTCTCCTGATTCACTGCCAGCCAAGTAGCATTTATCATGTGGGACAGTTTGCAGTTTTCATTGTCAGTATTATGAAATATCAGCTTAACACGGTGACGATCAGCATCACCTCCACACATACTTCTTCGCCATTTGTTAAGGCTGCAACTTCGCAGGTCAAAGTTTACCAAAGTCTTACTCTAGACAATACGAAAATGCAAATTTGCTTTGCCACCAGAGGCAAATATATCATCCACCCCTTCGCGGGGTCCGCCCATTGGTCCAAGAGCCCATTGGTCCGACAGCCCATTGGTCCGACAGCCCATTGTTCCGACCATATTAAACCCATTGTTCCAAAGTCCCGTTGTTCCGAAATCATCATGATGCCCTGTGGTTAAGGTCTGGTTATGATTAGGCACAAAAACCACTTGGTTAGGGTTAGGAAAAGATCATGGTGTGGATTAAAATGAAAAAGAAAGTGACAAACACATAAGCTGTGAGCCTGCTCCGCCTCAAGCCTTTCCCAGCTGACCCAGAGCTGGTCACGGCACACCATTAAGGCAGACATACGCCCACTGGGAGCCGTTCAGCACCGCGGAGAGCTCCCCACACAACCCTGACCCCAGAGTTAATAACAGGAGGTTATGGTGTTTCACTCTCTTCTCTCTATGGCACTTGTATCTCGACCGGTACCCTACTTTTGTTGCGTTGCTGATCCTCTATGGTACACAAATACAGTATAGCCTAGTATAATCACATATCGGAACAATGGGACGTCGGACTAATGAGAGGTCGGAACAATGAGAGGTCAGAACAATGCTATGGCACCCCCTTCGCTTGATCTGAGTGGAAGTGAACGGGAGGCAAATATTTCCCATATTTATTTCACTGGAGAGGCCGTGCCCTGACACTGTCAGCACTGTTGCCGTTGTTAGTACAGCACTGCTAGCTGCCACCAGGTCGTCTCAGCTGTCTCCACGTTTGCAAGGGACGTCTGAGATTAGGACATTCCCAGCCCAGACTATGAACCTTGTATACTGCAAAGTGATGAATAATTTGTGTGGCCTCCCTGTAATCTGAATCCGCTACAAAGTTGAATGAGTTCTTCCTTGGCCCATGCTACAGTCTTCCACCAAATTTCATGATAACTTTTGGCCATCTTTGCAGAGAGTTAACATCTATGTGACTGACTCTCAGTTCTTGGGTCACATTACAACACCTGAACCAGCTCCATTTGCTAAGGAAGGGTTGAAAGTTCTGTGGAACTTTGACCTTAGGTGGTTTTATTATGCAAGTTAAAGCTCATTAACACAAGCACAATAGACACAGTGTCAAGCGACTTAATCACACAATGTTTTGTATTTACGCCTCAGCAAAAGCACATGGTGTTGCCATGGCAATCAGAGGCCAATTGTTAGATAGTTTGGGGAAAGAAATGGTATATATAACTTTGAGAGGAAGACAGGAAGGAAAAGGAGAAAGAGGCTGGCGCAGCCCCTTGAAAGAACAAAGGAGATCCAAGGAGTATTCTCACACGTCAGGCAGATGATGGAAACTGACACAGAAATTGATTTCCGTTATCTCAGGATGTCTGACAATCTCCTCCATCACATTTGTACGTGAATCAGTGCAGCACTGACACCAGCCCGGTGGATGTTTTGGATTGACTTGCCATCATTTTTATTTGATTAGATGATATCTTGTTGACATTTAGACCTGAGAGTGCCACTAGAGGAAACCTCATGGAGTATTCAGAATCAATAGGATTCATCCTCTGGAGACCATGAATGTGATGAGGAAATTTCTTTGCAATCATCCCAACTCTGTAAAGGCACCAGAGGGAGTAGCTATGATCCATCTAGTGGAAACCCTGCATAGCAGTATTCACATTTGATTGTTGAGACATTTTACTGAGGAACAAAGTGCTGGATGGTTAAATCAACCATCTTAAATTCAGGCCCCACTTTTAGTGACTTTATGCTTGGCAGCATTGGGCATCAGTCAAAATGTATATAATTTAGCATCTAATATGTTTTCAGATACAGTTTTAATTTATATCAAAGCTGGATTTACTGTTTATTGGTCACTTGGGGGCAGATTAATTTTTTGAAAATTTTCAACCGCTTATCCAAAGCCAGGTCACAGGGGCAGCAGGCTGAGTAAAGCACTCCAGACGTCCCTCTCCCCAGCAACACTTTCCAGCTCCTCCTGGGGCCAAGTTGTTCCCAGGCCAGACGAGATATGTAATCCCTCCAGCGTGTTCTGGGTCTGCCCTGGGACCTCCTACCAGTGGCACGTACCCGGAACAGCTCTAACAGGGGGCACCCAGGAGGATCCTGATCAGATGCCCGAACCACCTCAACTGACCCCTTTCGACATGAAGAAGCAGCGGCTCTACTCTGAGCTCACTCCAGATGTCTGAGTTCCTCACCCTATCTCTAAGGTTGAGCCCAGACAGCCTACTGAGAAAACTAATTTTGGCCACTTGTACCTGTGACCTCATTCTTTCTGTTATTACCCATGGCTCATAGCTGACTATAGGTGAGGGTTGGGGACGTAGATGGACCAGTAAATCTAAAGTTTCGCCTTACAGCTCAGCTCTCTATTCACCACGACAGTGCGGCACAGCACCTGCATCACTGCAGACACGGCACCAAAACGCTGATCCACCTCACGCTCCGTTCTACCCTCACTACACCTATGACATATTGTGTTATAGTGTTTTTACGATGAATGTGTTAGCAAAGGAGTCCATCTTACGCAGTTAATATGTGCGCAAATATTCACTTTCACCTCTGCTTTGGTCTCCACCAACTCTTGAGAAAAATATAAAACCAAGACAAAAAGCTAAAAGAGGCTCATGGGCTCCATACTGCAGAGTTGGGCGATAACTGTGGGTTTGAATTAAGAGGCGGCTACCTCCATCAAAGTTCGCCCCACCTCCAGCTCTTTACAAAACTCTGATAGGTGTCTTCATGGAAAACACTTTTCTTACAAGTATTGCACTTTGTGGATTTCTGTCATCTGTAACTGCAATTGTGGCAGTATGCCAATGTGGAGGTGCCATATCCTAATCAGCTCAGTGCACCAGGAAAGGCACTGCCAAAGAGGAAGAACCACCTGTGTTGGACTGCAGTGAAGCAATAGCCAGCTGCCAGCCTGATGTGCCACAGTGTCTCCGCTGGCAACATATTTGCCACTATGGCAAAAATATCACTAAAGAATCCAATACTCATTTTCCCTGCCATTCGATGTTTTAATATAGTTTTATATCATCAGCTGTTGCAAGTGGCAGTCAGACTTTGAATTTGTGAACGCTACTTCATGAGCATCTATGAGTGCCTGAACGATTGTCTTGTAGCTACTGATACTACAACATCTACACCAGTGAAATCAAAGGAAATAAAAAAAAATTATATTAACTTTTTCTTTGAAGGTGGAAGAGTCTCACTTAGTCTCCATCTCAGGCGTTTTTCCACATGAGCTGATTACAGGTCCCAAGACGGTACCTAGAATGAGTCTTGAGAGAGTTATGCTGCACATTAAATAAGAAGGGATGAGTGGAGAAGGGAAGAGAGGGTAAAGGGATGTGGGTGGGGATGAAGTAGGAAGGCTAATGAATGAATGAAGGTAAAGGGAAGGTAGGTTAAGAAATCTGAGACAAACAGAGCAGGATGGGTTGACCAGGTATAAGTAGGCTTAGCAGGTAATTAGAGGTGTGGTCGAGGCGTGGCCCTGCTCCCAGGCCCAAGTTAACAAACATATTTGATATCTACAAAACATGATGAAGAAAATTGTCATCAACCTAAAAAAAAGTGAGGTTGGAGGTTCATCTGTTGTCGTTTTACAACCGGCCCAGTCGCCAGAAGAAGATTGAAGAACATTGTACCTTTCTGCAAACCACAGATACATTACACTGTATGTTTCATACATATATAAGTGTTTCTAAAGTGATGTAGTGTAAGAGCTAACTTCGTCACGGGGGGGTGGAGGGGATGGTGGATGACCTGTCACCTAAGCCAGCTGCCTGCCAAGCTGCAGACCACCATTCAAGATCAACGCTGCATTTTCAAACTGCATTTAGACAACAAATGTAAGAGTTTTTTGGTGAGACATCGCTGGACAGTACCACAGAGAGCAACGGTGTTCCACTGAGACACTGCTGCATTTCCTGTCAGGATAATGCCCAGGGACTAGGTGTGTTTCCAGCAGGGCTTGTGCCACCAAAAGCAGGTATTTTAAGCTAAAACATAATGCTTTCCTAACCATGACCAAGTGGTTTTTGTGCCTAAACCTCATCAGCTCTTAACCACAGCGGTGTTAATGTGTTAAGTTTCAACATATCCACAACATAATAACTTACAAATGTCCATTGTTTGCAGAAACATACAGTGTTGCCATTGCCGTGATTGGGCTGTCTATAACACATGGTTGCTCAATGAAATCCAAGTTTTAATTGTACTATTTCTTTTTTAAACAATGTAGGACAGTGAAATTAATGTTGCCAGACTATTGCAACAGGCCTTTGTTATGTCTGTAGTTTAGTTTTAATTCCTTTGGGAGCAAATGGAGACCTGTGGTCAGTGTGACGCTGTCATCCAGGCCAAACTACAGAGGACAAGCTGATGAGTATCCATCTGTAGTGGCTCCTCCCCTGCTGAGAGCCGAGATTGAAGCTAAACTGTGCCCTGAACGCAGACTAATCGTCCTCTCTCTGTTTACAGCACCCAAGGGTGAGCTTTAATGAGGCTAACGGTGATATGACTAAACATCCTGCAGCCTTCATCCGTCAGGAGAGCAGCAGGCCCCAAGCTTTTGATGCCTGTCTGAGCAGCAGAAGAAGCTGAATCCCTCCTCCTGTCCTTTCAGATGACTTTACCGCGTCCTTGTCGAAGTGGAAATATGAAATGTCACAGAGTATCGTGTGCATGCTTGAAAATGTCAGAGATACAGCAGGTTGACGCACGCGGCTCTGTGGGAAGCTGTTGGGAGATTAAAGGAGATTCAAAAACAATTTTGTTAAAAATAACCAAACAATTCTGCTGAGGGATTTTAGGTGGTGCTGACATTTCTGGCTTTCAAAAGGCACTTTCTGGCATGAAATCCATTTTCGAATAAAAACTCTCCAACTGGCGCAACATATTTTGTTCTCGAGCCAAAAATGCAAATGCCAAAGCAGATTTGTTATTTTTGTGTCCAGCATGTTAATGTTTTAGTCTTTGCTCTGTTTTATTTGGACCCCTGCTCTGATTAGCCAGTCAAGTCCTCTTTGTCTTGAAATGGAACGTTTTTCATAATTAACAGACCACCATGAACTGTGCATGTTGCTGGACTTACCCACAATAAAGAGCACCAAAAGTTATTATTTTAGTGTCGACATTGTACATTAGACTCATCAATGGAGGCAAAAGTATTCAAATCTGTTATTTGAGTAAATGAATTGTAATTCATCAAAGCTACGTGGCCCACAGTGAGAGAGGCAAGGGGACAAAGACAAATTAGATAAAGGAGAAAAGTTAGTGCCATTAATTTGAAATAAATGAATGTATATTTTGAGGGAAAATACATTTTGAACACACACATTAGCCATTTCAAGGAATTGTAAGGGATTCATAAAGTGTTTTCCCGGAGAGAAACGTCCTTCCATTGTAAATATCTGTTTTATTTCTTTCCTATGTGAGCTGTGATGCAGGTTAGACTAATGTACCAGGCAGATATTGATCTTAACTGGTGGATTTTATTGCATGACCTACAGTAAAATGTAATTTTGTTCTGTAAATTGAAGGGTTCCCTGACAGGAAGTGGGGTAAGCAAGCCTGTTCCCTCAAAATAGTGTGGGTGTTGATGGAAGTTTTACTGTCTGTCTGTTTAAGTGTTCATTCATTCATCATTCATTTTCCGTTACCGCTTATCCAGTTGGGGGTCACAGGGGGGCTGCAGCCTATCCCAGCCGACACTTGGAGAGAAGCGAGGCACACCCTGGACAGGTCACCAGACTATCACAGGGCTGACACATAGAGACAGACAACCATTCACACTCATATTCACACCTACGGACAATTTAGAGTCACCAATTAAGCTGCATGTCTTTGGACTGTGGGAGGAAGCTGGAGCACCCAGAGTAAATCCACGTTGACATGGGGAGAACATGCAAACTCTGCACAGAGTTCAGTTCTTGCTGTGAGGTGACAGTGCTAACCACTGCACCATTGTGCCGCCATGTTTAAATGTAATTCCTATTTTGTTGTGTGTGTGATTATTGACCTAAAGTTGGTCATACTGAAAGAAGACAAACAGAGAGTATCAGCTTCCAAGTCCCCGTATCGAAACCTTAAAAACATACACAAACTCCTTGTGTGTTTCCTTTGGAAGTCTGTTTGGTGTCCTTACTGTCTCCTGCTGTTCCACAGTCACTTTCCCTGACTCAAGGCTAATGCATGCACTGTTTGGGGAGGCGGAGCATCGAGGTATGATGGCCCCCTCCAAGGTGAGTTCACCTGAGTGAGGAGGACGAAGAGTAAACTGTTGTGAGAGTGGACACGTCAGAGCAGTGATGAATATGGATGCTGCAGAAGCTGCAATAAAACATCCTGTTGCTAAAACTGAAGAGTAAAAAGGACATGGACACGATGCGTTTTGTATGAAGGTCTGTTTGAAGCCTGTGTTAAGTTGTAAATATATCGGGTTCACTGCCTTTTTTTCAAACGTCCTTGTTTGATCCCTCAAACAGAATCACTTCCTCATTTATTCATGTATTTTCTACCTCATCAATTATTTGCAAAGCCTTTTGGAATGTTTCAAAGACCTGCCAAGGTTACCTCAGCTTTCTTTTCAATGCAGTGGTGGATGGTAATTGGTGTTACCACCAACTGTCAAAATGTGGGGCTTCATAAAACTAACAGACAGCATACAACTGTTCCCACAACTTTTATTTGATAAACGTGGCGAGCTAACACCACTTTAATGTTTTGATGTGCAAGTCTGGTGGGCATGGGAAGAAAAATACCCGCAAATGTAAAATGTTCCTAAAAGCTGTTAGCTTTGATGTGCCAGCCTGTTGTTAGCTCAATTGGATTGTTCTAAATTAGCCTCATAAACCTCTTGGCCACATATGACTCCATCTTTACAAACTCATTATTCACTGGAGGTCGGGCTTGGCTCTTAGCTGTAATGCTTTGAATTGCTGCTGTTACACTCCCTCAGACAAACAGGTCCCAAACAAAATCAAAACAAGATCCCTGGATTCTCAAGTGACTCTCTTAAAATTGCCTTGACGGTCCAGTGTGTAGGATTTAGGGGGATATATTGTAAGAAATTGAATAAAATGTTTTAAGTATGTTGTCTGTAGTGTGTAATCACCTCAAAATAAACTGACAAACTAAACACTGGGCCATTTGGTTTCACATCAGCTACCATAGTTAGCAGCCCCTCCACATCGAGCACCATCTGTTAAAAACATTTTTTTAAAACTTGAAACTGCTTTATTCAGTGTTTTTACCAGTTTAAATCCAGGTCCATTTGTTTTGGAAAGGAAGAGACCTCTGTGGATCATTTGGCTCACAGTAAAAACCTCCTGAACAATGAACACTTAAGGACTTCTGAACAAGAGAAGTTTCAGCTAGTTGCAATCTGCAATTCTCACCACTAGATACCACTAAATCGCCCTAAATCTTACACATTGTTCCCTTAAAAGGATAGTGCACCCAAAAATGAAAATTCACCCATTATCTACTCACCGATATGCCGATGGAGGCTCAGGTGAAGTTTTAGAGTCCTCACATCACTTGTGGAGATCCAAGGGGAGAGGAAGTAGCAACACAACTCCACCTAATGGAGGTTGATGGCGCCCCAGATTCAAACATCCAAAAACACATAATTGAAACCACAAAATATCTCCATACTGCTCGTCCGTAGTGATCCAAGTGTCCTGAAGCCCCGACATAAAAAGTTGTTTGGAAAAACGTCATTTGAACTCTGTTTTTAGCCTCATTGTAGCCTGTAGCTCTAACTGCCTCTCTGTACACCGCGCTCATGAGTGTGTGCTCGCGCGAGACCTTGAGACATGGGCACCGTGTTCATGTGTGTTCACCTGCTTTCGCTGGTTTCGCATGCAAGCGCAGAGTACAGAGAGGCAGTCAGAGCTACAGGCTACAATGAGGCTAAAAACAGAGTTCAAATGACGTTTTTCCAAACAACTTTTTATGTCGGGGCTTCAGGACACTTGGATCACTACGAACGAGCAGTATGGAGATATTTTGTGGTTTCAATTATGGGTTTTTGGATGATTGAATCTGGGGCACCATAAGCCTCCATTAGGTGGAATTGTGCTGCTACCTCCTCTCCCCTTGGAGCTCCACAAGTGTTGTGAGGACTCCCTCGGCATATGGGTGAGTAGATAATGGGGAAATTTTCATTTTTGGGTGCACTATCCCTTTAAGATACTATTTTTAGGTAGATAGCTGGTAGCTATTACTATTATTTGTCATTGTGTTGTTACCAGCTGCAACAGCAGGACTGATATTGTTATCACTTTGTGAGTCTGCGTGTGTGTCATCACGGCAAAATGTGGCCCTGGTGACACCTGTTGAGATGTCCATTAATCGGAGGTCTGCCAATTTGATCCCCAGCTCCTCCACTCCGCATGTCAAAGTATCTTTGGGCAAGATTCTGAACCCTAAAGCGCTCCTGATAGCTGTTCCATCGGTTTGTGAATTTAAGGGAATGGTTACTAAGCAGCAGGTGGCACCATGTATGGTAGCCTCGGCCACCAGTGTGTGAACATGCGTGACAGTAGGTGAATGTGACACTTTGAGTGGTCAGAAGACTAGAAAGGTGCTATACAAGTGTAGTCTATTTACCTATCGCAGTTGAGACTACTACAGAAGGTTTTGAGTACTTTTCCAGGTGTCTGTCTGTGTGCGGACAGATATTGTCACCGCCATAGTGTCACAACCGTGCAAGATGCAGTCACAAAACTTTACAGGTGTTTTAGCTGAAATTGCGATGAAAGCTGTTCTTAAAGATGGGTGTGGTCCAAGCAAGGGCGCTAAAGGTAGGGCAGCAGGAAGTAGGCAAGGGGCTACATACGTTTTAAGGCGTGAATCACTGTATGAGTAATCCAATGCAAGATGGTCTCTGAATTTTATTTTGCTGTTGTGAAATCTTTCATATCTATTTTTCCTGAAATTGCAAATAAATTAGTAAGTGATCACAAGAAAACCACCTGATGTTTTTACTTCTTTTATTCCAGGATCATGATAAAAACAAATTTAAAAACAAAACTGTTTACAAATAATAAGAAGATAATTATTGTCTCTTTAAGGACGTATATTTTCTTAGATAATAAGAAAACACCATTAAATCATTTTTAATAAAAGTCATCCTCTGTGTCCCTCCAATATTGTCAGACTTAATTTAAAAATATAAATGTGTGCTTCCACAAACCCACTGAACTCTAGTTATCCCAGGCCTCCCGCTTTATTATCTGTGTCAGGTATATCTTTATCACCAGGTTCAGGTGGTTGACACTGAGGTGTGTATCTATATTACTGTTATTGGATAATGGGGGATGTGGTATATTGCAGGATTTCTTCCCCCGTCCACTCAGACGGAGCAGGTCATAATGGCTTCATGGTTAAGCCACAGAGGCCCAGCAAAGGTAGAGGAAGTCGGTCTGAGCTGAAGTCTTCATCAAATTGGAGTTTCTATTTTCCTTCCCTCTGAAATCCCTAAAGCAGTGCCACGGTGGATCCATTTCACACCTGGAAATAGTTTCCGCAGCGTGTGGGTTCACGACGGGCTTACATGCAGGCGGACAGGCAGGTGGAGGAGGCACGGGACGTTTAAGCCTCCATCAAATAATGGCTTTGTAATTTCACAGCAAACGGCTGCGTCGAGCCAATCTCAGCCGCTGCCTTTCTCTAATTTTATCTCCTCAGCTGCCTCCCTCTCTCTCCTTGTCTTCCTGTCTGTTTTCCGCCACAGACGTCGCCCCCTATCTCGCTCTGTTCCTCGAGCCGTCTCTATCTCTGACAGCTGCAGACTCTATTAGCTGTGATTGGTTACAGTTCACAGCCATGAAATGATCCTCGGAGAAAGAAGAGGGGAAAAAACACAAAATCTGAACAACTCACATTAGCTGCAATATGAAACCTGCTGTATCTGTAAATGTGGCGTTTGACAGGTAAGTAATCGGATGGTGTAACTTCAAAGGCTTAAATAAACATCTGTGCTATCTTAAACCTGGCTGTCCGACTTGGGGCTGCTCTTTGTTCGCTTGTGCTGCAGAGAAAAAGGAGGGAAATCCCAGTTTCATCATGGGATTTTCTCGAAGGTGTTGTTTACGAAATTATACACTCCTCTTGTGTGGTTTGTTTTAACTGTTGTCAGGTTGTTTAGGATTCAGTGCTTTTTCAAAAGACTGATGACAGTGGGGATTATTTTCTTTCATGAACCAGAGATGCTCTGTCACCTTCACAGAAACCAGACCTCTGTAAGAGTTTAACATTACACTATACCAACCTCTTAATGTGCATTCGTACCACAAATAGCCCTGTATCCAGGAAGTCCAGTTTGACAAACAGCTCCATGAGTTTAAAAGCTTTTTGGATCCAAAAACACCACAAAGGGCGGTTTTAATTCTGTGAGACAGGGTTTGGCAACTCTGAAAAGTTGTCACTCTAGCAATAAATAGAATAGAGTAACTGTAAACATAAGGAATATGTACAGTTATGTGCATTGAATGTTGAATAAATATAGACATTCAAGAGGTAAAAATATTGCCCAGTTTAATAATTGCACAGAATATTGCAGCAGGTGAATTATTGCACCCAATAGATAATCATGAATTATAAATGCAGCAGGTGAGTTAAGTCCAAATGCCAGTCTACTGACTCAGAGACTCCCTGTGGCGCTTTGTGGTGCATCTTGGGGGAATGAGTCTGTCACTGAATGTCCTCCTGTGTCTGACCAGCACATTGTGGAGTGGGTGGGAGACATTGTCCAAGATGACACGTATCTTAGACAGCGTCCTCCTCTCTGACACCGCCACCAGAGAGTCCAGCTCCGCCCCCATGACGTCACCAGCCTTGCAAATCAGTTTGTTGCGTCTGCTACCCTCAACCTGCTGCCCCAGCACACAACAGCAAACAGGATCGCACTGGCCACCACAGACTCATAAAACATCCTCAGAGTAGCACTGGCCAACTACTCAGGGAAGGTCCCATGATTTAGAACTACCGGATAAAGGTTCATAAATGTATAAAAAATAAATCACTTGACCAACTTTGAGCTCTGCATGTGTTCTCAGTGACTCACAAATAAGATCTTACTGAGGGGCCACAGACTTTATTCAGACCAGTATAGCAAGTAATAATGAGAAAGTAGAGGAGCCCAGGTGAGCCCTCTTCTCAGGTTCACAGAGTTGGGAAAAGTGGCATCATACGAAATATATTTTTTCAGCTCTGCAGACAGGACTGAGAAATATGTGGTGTGTAATACATTGTTGGACGGATTTTGACGTAAAGTACACAGGGGCGGATCCTACTATAGGCTATATAGGCGGCTGAATCTCCCCCCAATTTTTATTACTTCATTTATTTTCTTTATTCAAAAGAATCAAACAAAAGGATACATGATCCAGAAATCTAATGTAGTGGGGGTACCATCAAAAACCACCCCAAAGAAAACAGTGGAAGCTAGCTAGGGGAAGCTTGCCAAGGTGCCAACTATGCTTGGTCCGGCACTAAAGCTGCGTTTCCACCATAAGAATATAGGTGCAGTACCCTTAGAACTAAAAGTAACCCCAATAACATGCACCTAGACCCTAGATCTGGTAAGTGTTCCCACCACAGACTTCCATCTTCACAGTGATGCTGAAGGAAGTCTGCTCCTCGTTTATCATCCACAGCACAGGCTTTGCATGCTGACATTTTTAGAACAAAAAAGAACAGATTGGAGTCTCTCTTGATGAGATATTTAAAAACAACAGGTTTGTTCATTGAGTCCCTCTCATGCAACAGCAGGGGTTTAGTGCTGACAGAGTGCTCAGGAACAACCCTCTGCCATGTTCTTTTTCTCCAAGTGAGGATCAGATTACATGTAGTTAACATTATCTGGTTGAAATTCATAAATATATTTTAAATGCTAGAAGATCCAATCATCACTGAAGTGTATGGCATCCAAAAGAGACAATAAAACAAATGGAATGGTCAAAGTTGTCATGTAGAAATTTAAGACGTGTCGGTGGATTCTCATCGTCCACTCATGCATTCAGTAACGTGCAAGAAGTTGTTTCATCTTAAAAGTTGCCGGCAGTCAGTCCAGGCTATGAAACATCCTTTCATTTATAACTACAGTCTACTAATGTATGTAAAACTCTCCACAGTATGAACAGTAGGTACATAAGCCTCAAAACCTGCCACAATTCACCCCTAAGAAAGAGTGACGGTTCTCTACTGACCAATTAACAGACTTCAGTCGTTCTAGCTCCACCTTTAGTACCAGATCTGTGCTAAGTACCCCAACAGAGGGGGGACAAAAAAAGGGGACGGTAAGGAACTGTTCTGTTGGTACCATCCACAACTTTTCTCAATGGCAATGCAAAAATAACCGTTCTAATGTGAACCAAACTGAACTGAATTGACCTGGACTGCTTGGTGGAAAGGAGGCTTAAAAGCACACACCATATACATAAAACTCACATAGGGGCAGCAGTAGCTCAGTCTAGGGACCTGGCTTGGGAAATGTATGGAGTGTCACATGGTGGCTGGAAAACTGCAGTTGGCCAGGGTGCTTGTCCAAGGTAGCCCCCTCGCTCTGACACCTCCCCACCAATTGCATATACAGGTCCTGTTTATGCATGTCTGTGTATTTCAGGCCAGCGTGTATATGACAAGTATATCTCCTCCTTCTTCTTCTTATACTTTCTGTCATTGTAGATTAGATTAAATTAAATCAGATTAGATTTTTCAATGTGTTTTCATTATATATATATATACACCGATCAGCCAAAACATTAAAACCATGAATAACTGATTATTTTGTTCCAATGCATTGTTCTGCTGGGAAGCCTTTGGTTCTGGCATTCATGTGGATACCACCTGACATGTTCCACCCACTCAAACACCATTGCAGACCAAGTACCCCCTCTCACGGCAACAGTACTCCCTAATGGCAGTGCCCCCCGAGCAGGATAATGCACCATGCCACACTACAAATACTATTTAGAAATGGCCTGTGGAGCGTGACAAAAAGCTCAAGGTGTCGACCTGGCTTCTAAATTTCCCAGGTCCCAATCTGATGTACCCCTGATCCAAGGTGGGGCCTCCTTGGATCGGACTTGGCTCTGACCTGTCGAGGCATGGACACAGGATCTCTGGGAGTGTCCTGTGGTGTCTGGCACCAGTGCGTTGGCGGCAGATTCATTTAGTCCAGTGGGTTGTGAGGTGGGTTAATGGCATGTGCCAAAGATGCTCATTCAGATTGGGATCTGGGGAATTTGAAGAAGTTCTTGGTACTATTTGGGGGGCAGGAACTACTACAGGAACGTCCTCTCGCTCGGCCCTCTCAACCACCGTGTCTCCACTGAGAGAACGGAGTAGGAGGAAGGTTCCTGTAAAGTTACCAGGCTCTGGATGTGACGTAATCGTTGCGCGATCATTTTGACCGGGGCAATGTAGGGACGCCGTTAGATGTTAGCCCTTAGCGGTGTCTGTAATACTCAGTAGCTCAATAATCTATTTTAATATAAATAATAAAATAAAAAATAAATAAATAAAAACAATTTTTCCAGCGGATGTCTTAGTTACAACATGATTGAGCTAACTGGAGTAGTTTCATTTCATATCCAACAACTGGAGGCTTTTAACAGATCACGTCCTGATGTTAGCTTTGCTGCTGCAGTTGCAAGCATCAGTGGCTGCAGCTGTCCCTGTCAGCTGCAGCCACTGATGCTTTCTAGACATTGTGATTTCCCAAAACTGAATAAATACCACACATAGCAACACAAAACTGCTTTGCTAGCTCAATCATGTTGTAACTAAGATATCCACTGGAAAAAAAAAATTCACGGACTGTTTATTGAGTTACTGAAGCTATGATGAGCTAACCCTCATCTACTGAGTTTTAAAAATGCCGGCTACTTTGTCGCTTTCTGTTGATGTCACATCCCATCTTGAGTATATCCAATCAGCACCAAGTAATCCCCAAGCCCCAGCCAGGAGTCTTTCGGGGCCGTTCTGAGTACCTACTCCGAGGCAGTGACTTGTTTAGCCCCTGTAAAAGTTCCGGAACTCTGTCCTTCGGGGGTGGTTCCTGCGGTGGAGACACGCACCAACGGCCCCGGCCCCATAAAATTACCCCGAAGTTCCTGCGGTGGAAACGGGCCTTTTGAGGTCTTTGTCACATTGCTTGGGCCGTTCCTGAGCCTTGTTTGCAGTGTGGCATGGTGCATTATCCTGCTGGGGGGTCACTGCCATTGGGGAGTACTGTTGCCATGAGGGGGGGTACTTGGTCTGCAATGGTGTCTGAGTAGGTGGAACATGTCAGGTGGTATCCACATGAAGGCCAGAACCAAAGGTTTCCCAGCAGATAATGCATTGGAACAAAATAATCAAAGTTATTGACTTCACCTGTCAGTTGTTTGAATGTTTTGGCTGATTTATGTATACATATACTGTGTATATATATATAGGCCTATAAGTCATTTGATTCATTGACCACAATGTGTCATGACCTTGAACTGGGCTACAGGTTTTTCCCTTTATGTTGCTCCTGTTTTCCCTCTCTTGTGTTCCAGATTCTGTTTCTTTTGTCTATTGTCTATACTCCTGTGATAAGGAGATGATCCCTCACCAGATTCCCAGCAAACCAGCTGGATACGTTGCCATTGCATTCTGGGTTTCTGCTGTAAAACCTGATGTTTACCTCTGTGTTACATCATACAGCATTCATGATTTCATGGTGCATCACAAGTAGCAGCTTTTTAACGGTGATGAAGTGTTTTAGGGTGGATTTTCCCTTTAAGCCCTCATTCTGCTATGACAGAAATTTGTGAAAACATTATTACCATAATTAAACACTTCATAGACATTTAGTGCTGCAGCAAAGAGATATTCTAGTGTTTTACAGACCGGTGTGTGTTTGTGTGTGAGTGTGAGAGAGCATGTAATTCATGGACTACTGAGGGTGGAGCGCGTGGGAGATTTAGAGATGATTTAGTGCAAGCATAGCATAGTGGAGAAGTGGAAATATTTTCCTAAGGCTCATAGCACTTAACAGCCATGGGATACACTCACAAACACACACACTCTCTCTCACACACACATAATTCACATCGACACACCTGATTTTCCCACCCGCTGGAGTGCAGCAATAATGAAGTGCAGATTGAGAAGCATTTGATGTTAAGAACCTGGCAATTATGTGCATTCACACACAGACAAACCTAGTGTACATTTACAGTCTCATGTACTATAACTATACTGTGCGCAGCATTTTTAGCTGTGGGATATCATAAAAGGATCACAGCATGCCTGGACTAAACATGACAGCACTTTAAGTGATGACAAATATACTGGAGAGAAAGAGATGCTTAACTTTTCCACTGCTAACATCTTTTAGAGCCTTCTTCTCTATGTCCACCTTCCTCTGGAACTCAGCTCCTGGGCGCTCCCCCCCCCCCCCCCCCCAATCATTGTTCATCGCTCCAACTCAGTGCTGAAGATGAAAAATAGGGCTCTGTGTAGTTAATTGTAAAAAAAAAAAAAAAAAATCAGGTGCTCTTCAAGGATAGGGCAAAGAGTCACCTAAAGATAGAAAAATGATGGTACAGGCAGGCAGTCCAAAAATGCATCCGAGGCACTCTGACTGTTTTTTGGACGTCTATCATTGAGTGTCATTTATTTGGGTTTTTCTTACATTATACCGTCCCCTCAGCATTGTTGTCATGTTTTCGACATGGCAGCACACCGGTAAGGTAAGACAACACGTTTACATGTCATTTTCTATATGTTCTCTGACATTTATCCTAACTATATGAGGCGGTCTTTGTGGAAAAAAAGCTTGTTTAGTGGATTAACTTTGCACTTGAAGGTTGCCTGTTCACTTACGTTTTAACAGGTCTGACGCTACTATGCGCCCCGGCTGTATCTAGGCTAATGGCTAACATGCTAACTATTATTTCTATGTCACTAGTCACTTGAAACAAATTTAGGACGATAGAAGACAGGCTGAAATAAACCGAAATTTCCCTTTAAGCCTCTGGAGTCCATAGACATGCCGATGCGTCCAAATCACAAAACCGATTTAAGATGATGTAGCAGCAACACACAGCTTCACTGAGTCTCCATTTCAACTTGTGTCGAAAGTGCAAACTTCAAACTATATATCAATTTTAAATTGTGCTGATAGGCCAAGTAAAACCGGACATATGATAAATAATTTACACCATGCTTTCTCTTGAACATTGTCATCACATTTGATGCAGGAAGACATGGTAAAAACGGGCTATTCAAATGAAAGTGCTTGCAAGCAAGCAAAAAAAAAACAAAACATGACAACCCCTCTCCTATTGGTGATGTTTTTTGTGTGATTTTAGTTCCAATGTCTTAATACAGTATGTGAAAATGAAAACATAACTGTAAAGTCACACAGGTGAGGTTGTGCTGAAAAAAAGACACCAAACAAGGCAAGGTAAACAGTTTTTGAGGTGAGATTTAAAGGTAAAATCAAAACTAGTCAAAAACGGCCAGTTGACCCCAAAGGGTGCACAATATCACTGGTGACATGTTTTTATACCTATATTACTGAGGGTGATCCTTTGTAAGCCCTATGAAGGTTTTCCTGCCTTTGAATATTTAGGTTTAACTTTTTCCTTACAGTCAAATTCTTTTATTAGTTATCATGACTTATAGACTTTATAAATATTTCAACCTTATAAACGCTATGAGTTTGTTGTCTGTTCATGTGCGGGTTTGTCACAATATATAACAATTCTTATTTCATTTTTTCTTGTCACTAAATATGTCAATCATTTATAGTATACATTTTTTTTCATTTTCATTTCCCATTTCTGTCAATGTCTTTTTTTTTGTCCAGTATCGATATATCACTGTGTCACATGACTCTCACATGAGCTCTTAAATTGCACACCTGTTTCCAATGCATTTTACACCCTGATGAAGACTCTCTAGTCAAAATGTGTTGGTTATCCATGTCTTAATGAAGGATTTTAATCTACAGTCAGAGTGCGTCGGATGCATTTTTGGACTTACAGACTGAGTGAGCGGGCCAGTTGTTGTTTTTTATCTTTACAATGCTAAAGACCTTACCAGCCTCTCGAAGGGAAAATGCTAATGTCAGGAGTTACAATTGACTTTGATAACAAGTGTCCAGTGTTTGTGGAGTTATTGTGTTAAATGTCAGGATAAAATGCTGGTTTGTTGGAGTGAGGGAATTGTGCAGCAAACAGCAGAAAAACAGATACAAATTGTGACAGGAGAGACCAAGCAGCAGCTTAAGTGGTGGCTAAAATAACTACATAAACTGGTAAAATATAAATACTGTACATATAAATACAATTAAAACCATTATGTGATTAGATCGGATTTGTCTGTCCAGGTGTCACCAACCTATCTGTATTGCCATAAAGATGTAGGCGTAGTAATTACATGGCTACGCTGGTGGCGCAGCTTTCCAATGTGGAAGCATGAGATAGGGAGGTCCATCATTTTCGCCCTCCGAACAATCGCGTTTGTCAAGTGGCAGTGCAGAACTGCTGTTGCACTAAACAAACTCCCCAGTAGTGTTTTGCTCTTTTGCACGCCCAGTCACTCATACCGCAGTCAGTAATTTCCCACTTATCCTGCCTCTCTGCTGCACCCACCTGCACACCAATCACACGTCTATACTTTTCACGCTACTGCCTGTCCACCCCGCCCACCTCATTAATCCAACTCAGTTCACCTGTTCCTCATTACTCTCGCTAGATTGTTCTTTGCGACTCGTGCAAGACTCTCCAGCTCTTTCTTCAATAATGTTTTCCTGTTGCCAACCCTGCCTGCCACTGTCCTGCCTGCTTCGTCTGATTCCCGGTAAATGCCTCACCCTGGTATCCCTGACCACGACACCTGCTTCTGCACCCTTGCTTCCTGTTTGCCTGTGGCAGCTTGGCGTTTCCATCCGACAATGACGACGCTACAGTGTGAGTGTTCCAGTCTGCTTACCTGTGGTTTCCTGTGGTCCAGAGACTTTCACAGTGTCGCCACATTTGCAGTTGTGTGTGCGTCCTGGGAGTACTCAGCTGCTGGCTTCTCAACCCTCTGCCTGCTCCCTTCTGGTTCATCTGTTTGGACCCTGTACTTACCTGGCTCCAGATTATCTGCCTCCTCGAATATGTCTCCTGCCTGCTCCTCCACAGAGCCTATGATTGAACTGAACTGTGTTTGTTGTTGGGCTCACTCTCGGCCAGCCAAACCAGCCGGGCTGCCAAGGAGTTTAAAAGTGTGTAAAGACTTCACTGGAGTGTTGAACTAAACTGTGCACTGTGTACCTGCCCTGCTCTGTACCTGCTGAGTAAACGTCACAACCAATTGTTCCTGGTCTCTGTTGCGCTGCTTTTGGGTCCTAATACCACCTGTTACAGTTTTTGGGGTTTTCTGTTCCTGTTTTGCGTTGTTTCATGTGTTCTTTCTGGTTTGTCTGTTTCTTGTTTGATTTTGTAGGTTGATTCTTCATGTGTCATGTCTGGTTTTACTTCCTTTCTTTGTGTGTCGTCCCACATTTTGATTGTCTGCCTCACCCTGATTTCCTGTCCCTCAATTGTCCTGTAGTCTACTCACCTGTTCTGATTTCCCCAATTAGCGCCTTCCTCTTAATACCTGCCCAGTCCCTTAGTTGTTTGTCAGATCATCTGTTCATGTTCCTTGTGGTTTTCCTGCATTCTTGTTTTTTTGTTTTTGTTTTCCTGCTGATTGTTCCTGCCTGTTTGCTTGCCCACCTGGTATGCATCTCATCTGCCTGTGTTTCATCTATTAAAGTATCTTTTTGAATCCACCGGCCTGCTGTCCTGCATTTTGGGTCGTCCCTGCCTGGAGCGCATCAGTCTACTGTGACAATAAGCAGCACTGATTCTGCTCAGCACTTCCATCACTCTGGATTTAATATAATTGTTGTGTGGTGTGTTGATGGCAATGCAAGAGTCACTCTGCAATCTGATTTAGGCAACTAAGATGCATCTGGGGAAATCCAACTGAATAGCAGACCACCTCCAAATGTGTTTTGAATCTGATTCGGAAAAATCGCACTTCATCCATTTTTTGCTGTCCAGACCAAGGGGCAACCTCCAAAGCTGAAAAATGAAGCACAGTGCCAAAAAATGCAGCTCTTTAGGCCAGCTCCAAGAGCAAGTCAATCCTTATAGTCCCATATGTTAAAATGCCTGACTCTACAACAGAAAAAATGGTTTTGGTCTCTATAGCTAATTTCAACATTCATGACAACTGACTAAGTCAATCATTTAACTTCAATTAAGGCTCAAAGTTATGCATATTTCAGGGTGGAGCCGCTTTGAGTGACAGGTTGTCCCAAGGCATCGCTTCAGTCTGTGAGTCAGACCAATATGATCACTTCAGGCTCCAAAAGTGATATTGATAGTGATGGTGATGAACTCAAGGCTTCAAAATGGGAGTCCACAAACCCATGGGTGATATCACTGTAGGTATGTCCACCATTTTTATAGGCTGTGGTCCACACTTTCTAAAATCAATCTGGATACAATTTATGTATGCCAAAAAACTAATTAGTGCTGGCAGTTTGAACAAGGCCAAAGAGATGCTGTCAATTAAATTATGTCATGTGGTTTCTTCTAAATTCCCAGAGCCACTCACAGTGCTCTCTTTAATTCATATCAACAGTGGCGCCTTTACAAGTATTTCCTGTAGACACGCAAACAGGTCTGTTTTGGTTACACACGAGACAGTTGTGAAAATAAAGAGATCTGAGAATTTTTTTAAAGACCAAAACTGGTAGTTTGTCCATAGGATGCAAATGCTATCGAGCCAGCTAAATGACCTACTGAAGTAACCAGCTAGCAAGAGGCTGCTTAATCCTTTTCTATCAGTGGTTCATGATGTGCAGGCTCATCTATGCAACTGTCTGGCATTTACATTTAAATAAAATCCAATGTTGCACCTAATTTTCGACTCAGCTAATAAGTTTGAATCTGGTTTCATCTGTTAGGTAAGACAGATAAAAGCATTTACTGTAGGCCACTTTCATGTGTGACTACATAGTAAGCAATGATGGCAATTATGGTAAGCCATCTTGGAATGATGCATGACCCCAAGTCAGAATAACAGGGGGCTTCATTCCTGTTCTTCCCATTCCACCAACATTGTGTGAATGCAATGTAGTTAACAGTCAGCTTTTTGTGATGATGGTGGCCGTGTCCTCAGTGCACTCTGTGACAGGCTTGTAGGACTGAAAATAACAAGATGACATCATGTCCTTGTGAATGGAAGCCATTGCTGCATCCAAATGTAAAAGTGTCCTCTTTTGAGGTTCGCATTTCATGACAACAAATAATTTGACAAGGCCTGCTCCATCTCAAGGGTTCTCCAATGTGGCTTAGAAACACAGCCTTCATTTCTCCGAATTTAGTAGTATCCCACAATCCATTTAGGGTCAGTCCAGTGCTCACTGGTGCATATAAGTAACTCTTGTCAAATGGCAGTCAGGAAACATCAACAACCACAAGATATTTAGCAGGTATTTGCCTTCAGGCAGTCACCAGTCATCTGTTAACACACTACATGAAGTGGACCAATGGAAAAAGCCACTAGAGGATGTAAATAATGGAAGCCAGGCTGGACATGTTGTTAGTCATATTAGGTTACAGATAAATGGAAGTTACAGCAGATGGATGTACTGTGCTTACCATCAATAAAACCTGGAACATTGTTTGTCAGTTGTCCATCCTGCGTTGAAGTAAAATGACAACTTGTACTCTAAATTCAAGATAAATCATCAAACTTTTTCCATTTTACTGTTGGTTTTAACCATTATGTCAGCCATCCTAGATCCCTTTGGCTTACTCATTTGACAAAGACAAACACATTTTTAGTTTTGGTCTCTGTGAAGCTGGCACATCTTTGGAAAGAAGGCACAGATTCAGGCTTGCACGTATAGGCCTACAGATATTCTTGAACACAGATATGTTCCTCTACATTTTGACCTATCGTCCACATGCAAATGGAATTTTAGGACACTAAAACTGAGATTTGTTTCAACACGCCTTCTATGGTGCTTTCTTTTTTTTTTTAAAAAACTTTCATCCATGTTGACATGTAAAACAGAGTGTTCAGGAAACAGACTAAGGACACATTCACACTGGCACTATTTGATCCACTTTAAACGAACCCTGGTCCACTTCGATGGATAGTTCAGTTCATTTGAAGTGGTGTGAACGCTCATTCATACTCTGGTGCGGACCAAACGAGCGAACCCTGGTCCACTTGTAAACTGGGGGTCTCGGTTCACTTGCAACTGTACCCTGGTGTGGTTCGCTTACAGTGGGAAATGAAAACGCACTATCCGGCGAAGCAAAGAGAGGAAGTGACATAGAGCGCATTGCATTTTGTTTTTTGGTGTTTGGTGCTTTTGTGGTGACCAAACCGACTGAAGGGGATGGATTTCCGTTTTCAGTTCTTCCTAATGCTTTTTTTTCTTCCTGGTCAGTGGTGGTTTCGGGCAGTATCGGCCCAAACGAGCATCTGTTGTAACTGCATGACGTTGTCCAGGCAGTTTGGTCCGCTTTAAAAAGTGCAGTGTGAAAGTGAACCAAACCAAATGAAGGTGTGAAATTTTTCAGCATTCCCGCCCAGTCGAACCGAGTCCCCCAGACTATCCTGGCAGGAACACTCCCTTAATCTTCGCAATTCACACATGCCCATTGTTGCTAGAAAAAACAATGGCAGACTACCAATTTGCTAATGTTTTGTTAGCACTTCTTGGTGTTACCAGCTCACCCTTTCCCCTTTTAAGGGCGATAGCCTGGTGGATAACCTGTGAGGGAAGCAGCTCTCTCGGTGTGTCATGGTGAAGATGCATGCAGCAAATAGTGATGATAGTAAGCAGAATTAAGTTCAAGATGAGGTTGGGGCTACCCAGTGAGAAGGCCATGGTCCAAACCACTAGAAGCTAGTTAGCTAATAACGAGCTAAGCTAAAATTAATGTAAATAAGCCAGCATGTTCCCAACTATGGTTCAAAGCCGGTAAACTGTCACTGCAAGAGAGGAAACATTGGTCTAATGACTACTTTACACTTTAACTTAGGGGGCATTCACACCAGTATAGTCTGGGTGACTCGGTCCAATTGGGCAAGTAATTTGGTTCGGTTCACTTTCACACTGCACTTTTTAAAGTGGACCAAACCGCCTGGACAGCGTTACGCAGTTACAACAGCTGCTCGTTTGGGGGTGGTATTGCCCGAAACCACCACTGACCAGGAAGAAAAAAAGCATTAAGAGGAAGAAAACCCGGCTCATCGATTGGCCAGGACCGAAAATGGAAATCCATCCCCTTCAGCCGGCTTGATAACTGTGAAATATGGTCCTCTGACCATATATCAATAAGTGCTTGCATGTCGTCACTACTCCACATCTGCCCACGAGAGATTTGCCAACTTTCCAACTTTTTCTTTTTTTTTACCTCTGCTTTGCACTGTTGGCTTTGTTTTTTTCCTACCCAAAATGCACTGCACTCTACATCACTTCCTATCTTTGGTTGCTGGATAGTCCATTTGCATTTCCCACTGTAAGCGAACTGCACCAGGGCACACTTGCAGGTGAGCTAAGACCCCAAGTTTTCAAGCAGACCTGGGTTCGCTCGTTTGTTCAGAGTATGAATGAGCATTCACACCACTCCAAACGAACACAACTATCCGTGGAAGCGGACCAGGGTTCGTTTAAAGCGGACCAAATAGCGCTGGTGTGAATGCGTCCTTAGTATTGCTGCTGCAGCACTGCAGGGACAAACGGAGGCAACTGCTGCACCCAGTTTTTTTTGCTCCGCCTCAGCATCCATGGTTTAAAGCTCACCAGAAACACACTTGGGTTTGGTCTTTGGATCAGGCCCTGTCGAACCAGCAGATGGTGGACACTTTCAAGGGTGAGATTGTTGTTGATGAGGAATGAAAGGAAAACTTTGGGCTGTCCTGAGTTAGCACCTTCATCCTTATATCACAGGGGGAATTAATGGTGATGAGGTCTTCAGAAGGTGTTTTTAAAAACGTAATGTTAACCTGTTCACTTTCCTGGTACTGTTCACTTACCTTTGTGATGGCGGGAGACTGCAGTAGGTTGCCAACTCCAGTGAGTGTTTTGTGTTCTAATATAGATGGAGATATTTTGTAAAACAAAGGTTGTGTGGACAGAACTATTTTTCAAAACCGAGAGGAAAAATTTCTGTTTTCAAAAATATCAGTGGACAGGGCCTCAATTTTCTGAAAAGGACAAAGCCTCCATGTATTGTAAATGAATGAATCTATGGCTGAGCACATATTAACACCCCTTGGTTGGCATTGTCAAAAGACTCTGGATAATCACTAACTGGTGTAGAATTAGCAGGTTGAGGAATCAGGTTCACCAGAAATGTTCATTTCCACACTTAATCGGAAAAAATAACTCTTGAAATGCATTCAACATCACAGTCTGATCAAATTCAACCGTATAATAATGATCTGAGGGTGAAATTGGCTTCCTTAATGTGGATACCTATTTCCAAAACCCTTATAGGTTTACACACCACTGGGTTGCCTGCTGTTGTGTAAAATTAACCTGAAAATGTTTTCCCGTCATGAAATTAGTTTCCATGTGTTATTTCTCAATCAAAATGCGCAACGAGCGCAACATCTTGGCGGCCAGAGGCGATTCCTGAATAATTTAGACTCAAAACAGGCGGATGCTGCTCTATCACCTCATCACAGATTCAGTCACGGAAACAGGTCACCAACCCTCATATATAATCTACAAAGAGGGTTTCCCCATCCATTAACACCCTCACTGCTGAATGAATGCAGGACTTGAAACCAACACAAATTACATGAGGAGGGGCTGTGTTTGCGTGGGCGGAGGTTGTTGTAGGGGGATGTGATTATAGTGGGATGCATTCAAATTGGATTTTTTTTTACCCTATTTTTAAGGATGTATGCAGCCACTTTTCATGCACGCCCTGTTTTACAATCTTTCACATCATCCTGATTAATTTTGGCCACATTTTCATCAGTTGCTCCACTATAATGCGACTTCATTCTTCCTTGACCGGGTGCATTTCAACACAACAAACCACTTCATACTCAGATGTCAACCACCAGAACTCTGAAAACATGAGGCCCGGCCCAGAAGCACATTGCATTCACCAAAGAAAAACATTTTTATTATGACTTTTGAATAATGACCTCCGTATCCTGTAATTATGAACTGTGGTAGGCTTATATGGCAATTATGAGACAGCAACTTTATAAAGCACAAAATAAAGGTCTCAAGATTATGAAATAAATCTCAAAATTATGTTTTTCTCCCAATATGAGATTTAGCTCATAATTATATAGTTAAAGATCATGTAATTACAAGATCCTAAGAAGGAGCCACAGCAATCATGAATACAAGAACGGAACCAAAATGTCTGTTGTTGTTTTGTTGCAGGTTTAAATGAGACCACAACTTCAAAACTACAGCAGCATCTCTCTGCCAAACTCTTTATGAATACAACTTACCATAGCAGTATGAGATGTACTATCAGCTGACTGATCAAGTGTCTAAAATTATATTGTTTTATTCAGACAATGTCAGAGCTCAAGTTTCTTAGGTTACATTTTTTATTTCAGTCATTCATGTTGTTTCCTCACTTACATCTCCTGTCTTTTCAGATCACTTCACTTCCTGTCCCTGTGTGTTTTCCCTCCCCTTGGACGACGTCACCTGTGTCTGATTGTCTGTCCCGCCCTGATTAGCCTCACTTGTGTCTCGTTATCCTTCCCCTCACCAGAGTATTTAGTGCGTGTCTTGTTTTCTCTCAGTGCCAGTTCGTCTTAGCTCCTTGTGTGTCTAGCGTTCCAGCCTTTTGTTTCCCTGTGTCCTTTTCTTTTTGATTGACTCCGCCGCATCCCTATCGGATTTGTTTGCCTCCACTGATAGTCCTCCTCTGTACCAAACCTACCATATGACCAGTAACAACTGTGGGTCCGTCCCAAGTCTCTTAAATTACTGCTAGTTATCTTACCTAGCCGACTGTGCTAGCTGTTTAGCTCCTCCCACCTAGGAAAAAAATGCGAGGAGCTAGCGCTAGGAGCGATGAGCGAGCATTGTCGGTTAAGAAACATGAGACGTCCTTTCCACTGAAGCGTCATGTGAAGCGACGTCCATTCCTGATGACGGCGGCACCGCTGGATCTGCTCCATAAAGCAGCCAGTGTCTGGCGTTACTATGGGTACATCCCAAGTCTCATTATATTCGCTGACCAAAACAGTAGCCCCCACCCCCCGCCGCCATGACTCTGGTCACACACTTTTGCATGTATTACCATTGTTATTGAGTCATTTGTCGAAGTTTGTGCAATTGCAGAACGGTCTGTAGCCCTGCTATTCCACTGTCACTGTGATGAGCATTGTTATTATTATTATTATCAGCATTATTATCACTATTATTAAATCCACTCACCATCATTCAACAAGTCAGCTGCTGAGTGAATAAGACATATCAGACCTGTCAGTCTGCCTCAGTCAATCAGTTTTTTTTATAAAGCCCAATATCACAAATCACAGCATACGACATCCCTCTGTCCTTAGGACCCTCACAGCTGATCAGGAAAAACTCCCCCAAAAAAACCCTTTAACGGGGAAAAAATGGTAGAAACCTCAGGAAGAGCAACTGAGGAGGGATCCCTCTTCCAGGACGGACAGACGTGCAATAGATGTCGTACAGAACAGATCAGCATGATAAATTAACAGTAATCCGTATGACACAATGAGGCAGAAAGAGAGAGAGAGAGAGAGAGAGAGAGAGAGAGAGAGAGAGAGATTAATATATAATAATTAATATTACCTACAGGCTATTAAACATTATTCCACTCACATGACATGCAGGACAATTAATGATGGGCAAATGTGTTTGTGTGTGTGTGTGTGTGTGTGTGTGCGTGCGTGGTGTTATATCAACATGTGTGGTTCTGGACATGAGCAGCTGCACATTTAACAGCCACACATCACTGACAGTCCGCTGAACACCGCAACGGGTTGTGAATGAAATAAACTTAATTACAACATGAAAGTCTTGCACAAAATATCATTAACGTTACTCTTTGTAGTCACGTAGGCATGTGAAGTACAGCGTTTCATTGCAAAGAATGCATGTAACGGGTACACTTGCGCTGTTTCTCCGCCATCTCGTTCAAATGAGCCAGGTGTAGGGGGCGGGTATTTATACGTCAGGGCGTTCAGCTGAAAAACTCTTCCGGATAGGAAGCTCTTGACCATCCTAGCTAGTAGCTGCTTAAAGCTTGCTGCTAGCTCCTCGCTGCACAAATAAGAGACTTGGGACAGCCTAGAAGATGGCGGACCTCGAACGACTTCCGGTTCAAGCGAGGAGTTAGCAGTAGCACTATAAAAATAAGAGACTTGGGACTGACCCTGTGTTACTTTACCTGAACTGTCTCCAGACTTGTGCGTTTGAGTCCACTCTCACCTGGTTCACCAGTTGTTGTTACAGACAAGTGTTAAGCCACGTTTCCATCAGGCAGTTCAGTTCAATTTGTAACACATTAGAAAGGTTATTTTGTGTTTCCCTTGTCCAAAGTTATGGATGGTACCAACTGAACTCCTTCCACTTGGTTCCATTTTTATGTCACCCCTCTGTTGGGTACCATGCACACTGAGTCAATCCTCAAAGGTGGAGCAAGGAACAGTCAGTTGATTGGTCAAGACAGAGTCACTGTTGCTCAACAAGGACTCAGTGCTCAAATTTGCTGTTTATAAATATCCCACCAGTTGCAACAGAGACTCTCAACACGCTAGCCTGTTCTTTTTAGCACTGAAAATGTAGGCATGCAGTCCCGTTAAGTGGATGATCAGAGGAGCAGATGTTGCCCTCACAAGAGCTGAATGGGACAGCGAGGTTAAGGTAAAGGTTACATATGAGTGTGCAGGGCACCATACCGAAAGTGTTTTGGGGAAATGTGGCTTTATTCTGCTTATACCAAGGTCCTCAACATAATGTTGGCACAACTTTCATCAGACTTGAAATAAAAGTTACTTCCATACCCCATCAAACAGGTGAAGATGTAGTGTAGTAACAGCAGAGGCAATAAGCCCATTGTGTATATTACCCCATGAGCTCATTGTATTTATGCAATGCATCCTCATGCTGTGGCTTGTATGATGTCCTACCAATTAGCACCCCATGAATGACATAACGTACTGATGTAAGTTATGAAGGTTAGGGTTTGGCAAGTAAAGTTACTGTGGTTAGGTTCAGAAAATAAACATGGTGATGATGTACCTTGAAATGACTCAAAGTGACCCCCAATAACACTTTGGTCACCCAACTGCAGCCTTTCCAAATATGTGGGTTATACACAAATTACTTTTTCATGGTTATATATTTATGAATGAATTTTGGTGCATTCCTTTTTGTAGGAAAACATACTGACAGTGCATCAGAACAGCCTGATATATGCCACCCGCCAAAGTGGCTAGTAAGAGTGAGCTGTTGTACACGACACTGCTGAGTTCTACCCACATTTGACGGGTGGGCGGTGCTACTGTCAAGCTCTGCACCACACGTCTGTAACAATGTATTTCCTGTGAAAAACAGGTATGTTCACTCACAATAATGTGTGCTGTGTTGACAATTGTGAACATACAGTAAGTGGTGCATTAAAACAATATTATAAATTTTTGTGTGCTGCCTGTTCAGATAATTTAATACAAGTCAAATAAAGACAAATAAACAACAACAACAAGGACAAAGACGCCCGGCTCATGATGTTCATGTGGTGTGTTTATAGGTTTGGGTGGAATATTTAGCTGGTTGAAGAGAATATTTCAAGATGAAGTAATGAAAGGCTGTTCCTGTTCAAATATGGAAGCTGTTCTGTTTTTAGCAGGAGCGTTGTGCTGGATGTGGTCACAGCTACTTTGCACAGCTATATTAAGAAAAAAGAAATTTGCCGAATATTTCTGTTTACATAATCACTGCTTTTCTCCTACTGCTGATATCAAGTGCCAACACTTTGATCTCTCTCTGTCTGTCTCTGTCTGTCTCTCACACACACAGACACACACACGCACACACACACGCAGAGGCTTTCCCATCACATTCTCATCCCAAGTTGCCACAACTCGCCAGTTTGTCAGGGGCCTTTTACGTCTACATTTTATGTGCTAGGTATCTTCTTGTATCTGCTGTTGTTGTTTCATTACACCACTACCAACGCTGGGATGTCAACAAAAGCACATGGTTAGGTTTAGGCAACAAAGCCAACCTGGTCTCACCCCGAAGTCATTGAAATCGGGTACTTGGGCAGTGACTTGCGGCATCAAACACTGACAAAAAAAGTTGTCCTTTAACGTCAGCATGATACACGGTTGGTCACTGTTATAGTTTAACAGTATTTGGTGGCAACAGGGAGAAACGCGGCAGGACAAGAACGAAAGTTTAGGCAGCGAAAGTCCAAGTAGGGCACGCAGGAGGGGTGGTGCATGGGTCCAACAAACACCGACTTTCACCCGTGAGAGCGTGTTTCTGTTGCCTAATCCCAACCACCTGCACTAGTTGACACTTGACACATCATCCCAGAATGTCAACAACCAACACACCTAGAGTACCTTTCATATCGGGGCATGGAAGGTCTATGACCAAAGGTCAATATGTGAAGAGGTCGGGGTGAGAATGTGTTGCAAAAGCATGTGGGAGGGTTTAGGCAGAAGGAAAAAAAAAACGGGGTTTGGCTTTACATTCCTATTCCTTCTGATGTCGTTACACAATAACAGTGGTCGGACATGTATCATGCTAATGTGTAAGAACAGCTTTTTTCGACCGTCTGACGTGGAAGTAGCTGCCCAAGCGCTGGTATTCAACAACTTCAACATGAGACTAATGCGCGATTAAATAAAAATAGCTTGGTTGGGATATAAAGTTGGGGATACAGGATTTGGGCTTGAAAATGGTCAGATATCTGCTCAGACATCTTACAACATCAACAATCAGTTTTAAGTTCTGAGCACGTAAGTTACAAAACCTCCATTATAGCATTTATAACATTCATGATTTCATGAAGAAGCACAAAGCAGCCCGCGGAGCTGCTCACTGAGGCGCACTGCCATTGTCATTATAATAACCGATGTCATGACGTATCATATAAAATCACACACAGCAGGCTGACATTCTGTCAAAGATAATAGCTGTGAATAAGATCAAAGTCCATTTGATGTAATTTATTAACCTTTAAAGTGCATAAAAAAGTGCATAATTGAACAGATCAAGGGATGATTGCTTTTTGTTTCTTTGATGTGCCTCGCAGCTCTCACAATGTGGATTTATGAATCCTGAATACTGGGAGGGAGAGCTTAATATCTCTTTCTGCCTATTTCTCTTTTACAACACATCGCCCCGTCGAGGCAGGTTGAGACTCGGGTCTTGTGCAGCTCCTTGCAGAGCTGTCCCCTGTGTGTGGGACAATCACAGACTATTATGGAACTGCTAGCAGGAGAGAGTGTGTGATGATTTGTGTGTGTGTATGTATGTGGGTTGGTGTGTGCCGTGGTAAAAGTTGCAATGTGAAATCTATCAGCAGTGGGAGAAAACTAGCCTGCAGGGCTTTTGAGTCTTTTGTGAGTTTCCACCTTCAGAAAAAGAAAATGGCAGCAGAAAACTTAATCCTACTCCTACAGGGCAAGAGGGGGCCCGACCAACAAGAAAGAAAGACAAAACCAGAGAGAGAAGAACAGAGCGAGGGAGGAAAGTGAGAATTTCTAATGTCAGGGCTTCTGTTTTCAGGAATACAGAGCTTAACAAATCAAACTATCACACATGATCAAAGTGCAAAAGGTGCTTTGTGTTTGGAATGAACAAAGCAAACATGCATTTGGATGATGAATAAAACAAAGAATGAAGAAACCATTTTGAACATGGAAAAGAACAGCTGTGTGTAGAAGTGTTGCCCAGGGAAATTTCCCCTTGATCTCCCATCACCTTTAGCCACAGCATCATAGCGGTAAGGATGGCGATGTCAGTGGGTCTGATGGTCAGTTGGCCACTTTGGCCCAAACTGAAATATCTCAACAAGTTGGACTGCCATGATATTTTGTACAGATATGTACAGATATCCACGGTCTCAAGAGGATGACTCTAAGTAATTTTGGTGATCCCCTGATTTTAACTCTACTTCCAGCGATGCGGGTGCTGTGCCGGACCGTCGTGGTGAAGAGGGAGCTGAGTCGGAAGGCAAAGCTCTTGATTTACTGGTCCATCTACGTCCCAACCCTCATCTATGGTCATGAGTTCTGGGTAGTGACTGAAAGAATGAGACTGCAGATACAAACGGCCAGAAAGAATGAGACTGCAGATACAAACGGCCAAAATGAGTTTCCTCCACCTTAGAGATAGGGTAAGCAGCTGCGACATCCTTATGGAGCTCGGAGTTGAGCCGCTGCTCCTTTGTGTCAAAAGGGGTCAGTTGAGTTGGGTTGCGCATCTGATCAGGATCCTCCTGGGTGCCTCCCAGTAGAGGTGTTCTAGGCATGTCCCACTGGTAGGAGGTCCCGGGACACACCCAGTACACACTGGAGGGATTATATATCTTGTCTGGCCTGGGTACGCTTTGGGGTCCGCTCATTATTGCAGTGTCTTTTCAAAATAAACGTCCATGTTGAGTCCAGTAAATGTATGCTTTGTGACCAAAACTTCTTTAGGTTTAGGCAACAAAATTATTTGGTTAGGTGAAAAAAAAGATAATGGTTTGGGTTAAAATAAGAAGGTTTATGGCGTTTCATATGGGACGCAAACAGCAGTCCTCAGAGTGAATGCCTCGTGTTTGTTTGCACATCCACCCCTACATGGTCTCTTTCACTCTTTCTTCTCCATCATTGCCTCAGATAGATTTACATTGGAGTTAGCTGAAAGTTTGAAAATGATAAACCTCTGCAGACCCTCAGTAATTATCTACATTAAAATAACAGGTGAATGCAACACAGTGTAATCAGTTGAGATCATTGTCCTGGATCACCAAAATCTAATCAACAGACGGTCGGGGTGAGTGGGAAGTTTGAGGGCAGCCAAAGTTCTTGAGTTCCTTTTTTATTGTTGAAAATTTGAGATGACTGACTGTTGAAGCATTTCTAACATCAAATATGTCAAACTCTTCTGTTTAAATCATCAGTACAAAATAATGACCAACTGCATGAAAAAAAAAAGAAAACTCAGGTGCATTAGAGAAAACGTCAAAGATACAAAGTGATATTAAGGTCCAGTATAACTACAAGTCAAAAGAAGCATTGCAGTACAAAGAAGTCAATCAAAATATTAAAAATCATGCTTTGCCATTACAGAATTTTGGGATGTTGAGCTGACTACAAAGTGGGGTTTTTTTTCTGAATGGAACAACAAACTGTTCTGAATATGCTATAACTATGTTCTAAATTGATTTCTTTTTTTGTCTATATTTATTACACGTTTATTTTACCAAAGCAGTGCCCTTACACCCTTAAGATTTTTTTTTCAAATAATCATAATCATAATTTAAATAATAATAATCATAATAGAATTAGCATTACGAAATACACAATTCCATATAACTAGACAGAATGAATTAGAATGAATATGTGGCTTAAAGTGTGTGGATACTTAACACATCACACCTCATGAGATTATTTGACATCTCATTTCAAAACTATGGAATGTGGTGGGGGTGGTGTCCGCTTACTATTGGCCATATAGTGTATCTTTTCAACAGCAGCTTTAACTGAGGCTCATAGATATTGTAGTATTTAGTTTATTTGACAAACAAACTAATGGAAAAGAGAATTTTATGTCAGAAACAAAGCTGAAACTTTTACAGTTAATGGTCCTAACATGAGCAGAATATTGGAAGTTTTGTTTTGTGTTTCTGGGATGACTGGAATTGATGTATTGTAGATAAAAAACGTATCCTCGTACAATGGTTCCTTCGATATCTAACAAATTAGCACCTTATGAATGACATTACATACTGAACATAAAGTTGAGTGGGTCAGATTCAACAAAAGAAACATGATGATGATGTACCTTAAAATAATTCAAAGTTGGCTTGGTTTCACACAGTCCTGAACACCGTTCTCTTGGGGGAAAGTCCTATGTTTTTTGACCCATCCACCATCGCAACCTGCCTCCTTTCATTACACTGCTTCCGTCTTTAGTCCTGTCAGGGCATTGGTCCAACCCGGCCTAACTCCAAAGTCATCGAAATTTGGCGCTTAGGCAGTGACTTGCATCGTCAGACACTGTCGAAATAAGCCGTCCTTTAACACTGCCGTGATACGCAGCTGGTTGCTGTCATAGTCTAACGGCCAAGTAGGGCAAGCAGGAGGGGTGGCGGATGGGTCGAGCAAACACCGACTTTCACCCGTGAGAGAGGTGTTAGTATCTCATAAGCTTCTAAAGCCAACCCTGTTATTTTTTCCTAAACCCAACCACGTGCGGTAATTGTTGGAGGAACAAATAACATAGTAGTGCATTTATTTTGAAAAGTAGAACTTGACACGGTGTCCCAGAACGTCAACAACCAATGCACCCTGGGTACCTTTCACGTCGAACCTGGACGTGGAGGGTCTATGACCAAAGGTCGATATGTGACGAGTTTGGAGTTAATTACTGGCTCATGATAACATGGGTTATATCTGAATTGTGGTGCATTATTTTTCATAGGTCTATGTACAAACAGTGGATAAAAACAGCCTGAAATCAAATGTAAAACCTGTGAGAACTGATGAAACTGCAGCTTCTCTCACTCCCCCAGACTTGTTTACTTTAATGGAGGGTTCTCTGTCCAACAAATGTCAGTCAAAATTTTGGGAATATCTTGTTAAAAGACTGACAAACAGCAGTGAAATTCAGCAACATCACTGCATCAATATATGCAAAAGGACCCCTACTTCAGAGTGCATTAAAACACTTCTGCCTCAAACGTTACACAACCTGAGAAGGCACAGTCTGAAGCACACGCACAGGCTGGGTCTGCTTAAGACATAAAATAGTTCACATTGCAGCCTTTCACGTGGTACTCCATTATTATTAACCACTAATAGGCACTCTTATATGGTCCAATATAAACACAAAGCCCAAAGACCGTAATCAGCTGTACGTCCAAACAGGCTGCTTTCTGATGCTAATTTAATACAGTAGACAGAGACAGAGGAGCTGGGCGAGAGACCGCAAGCTATAGCTGGTTTGAAAGCAGAGCCGACGTGGTCTTGGAGTCGCCTTTGCCTTGCTACCAAGGCCAATTTGCAGACGTTCATTTCCTCCAATCTGTCAGAGCCGACGGTGGGAGCAGGGGGAGCAGGAGAGGACAGGACGGGGGGAGTACCGAGGAGAAATAAGGTTAAGTAAAACTCTGGGGGATTGGAGACCAAAGAGCAGCTAGCTGTGTCCCACTCTCTCTTCCAAAGCTGGGATCTATGAGGTTCTCCCCCTCTTCCTCCTTTTTCATGACTCCAGTCTCCAGAACAAAATAAACCTCTTCACACTCCCACTACCACCATGCTGACAGAGCGGGGATTAGCATTCAAGCACTGCTAGCAGTGCCCTTAAGATCTGCAGGGTAAACTATCGCTCCTGTAAGCAAAACCAGGCTTTTGCTCTTCTTCCTCCTCGCCTCAGAGGCCACACACACTCATCCAGGAGACGTTGTTAAGAGTTTTTACCAATTGGTACCAACACAGACAGTGCTACTGTATGTGCCACTGGCTTTATTTCAAATTACTGTCTGCCTTACAGCAGGAAAAGATGAACTGCCGAAATGTCTTTTGAAACTGAAATCCACAAAATGTTACAGTGTTAGCTGGAGTCCTTCGCCCTGCTCTGCTACTGAGAAATGGTGATTGGTTTTGTTGACAGTGCTAATGCCGTTGAACAACAATGATTTATTTGCATTGTCACTACCTGGTAGGTTGATGATGCAAGACCTTTCCGTACAAACCAAAGATGCTGTTTGTTTAAGCTATAGTTTAAATTTTAATAACTGATGAAGTGTTTAAAGTAGTCTTAAAGTAGTTACCACATAAAATTAAAGGTTTCAGCCGCTCAAATGTGAGGATTTGCAACACTTCTTCTTATTTACCTCATATCTAATTTCTGAAATCATTATTTTGTGACATTTGAAAGACAATCATAGATAATCGATTCAACCTTTCAGTGTCTGAGTGAGGGTCAGCTATTGATTTTGCAGCCTTGGAATGACATCTGTACCAAGCAAATGCCCATTGAGCTTCAAATTACTCAGCAACTCCTTAATCTTTAAAGACAAAAATAACTCGTCTAAGCGTTTTCTGAGCCGCCACCGTGGCTGAGGTCTGGTTAAATGAGTGCTTTGACATTTTGGGAAAGAGCTTCTTCACTTTCTTGCCAAGAGCAAGATGAGAAAATCAATACCACTCTCATATCTCTCTGTCAGATTGTTGTTTGTACATTTCAATTTTTGTGCTGATTAAAAGTCCAGTGTGAAGGATTTAGTGCCATCTAGTGGTGAGCTTACAGATTGCAACCGACTGAAACTTCTCCTGTGTGCCAAGCATATAGGAAAATGATGATAACACCAATGGCCTGTGTTTGGTTTGTCTGTTCTGAGCTACTGTAGAAACAACATGGTGGACACAGGAAGAGGACCCACTCTGTATGTAGATATAAGTGGCTCATTATAAGGTAACAAAAACACAACAATACTTATTTTCAGATGATTATACACTCGTAAAAACTTAGTAATGAGTATCACATATTATTTATGTCAATAAAGCCCCCTTAATCCTACACACTGGACCTTTAAAGTCATTAATCAATGGCATTAAAATGCTCGACATTAAAAGGTTCCAGCCCCACAAATGTAAGGATCCTATATTTCCTCTCATTTATCTCATATCTAATTTCTTAAAACCTTATTTTGTGACATTTTTGTGACAATAAATAGACAATCAAATAACCTCTTGGCGTCTGAGTGAGGGTCAGCCATTAATGTGCAGCCTTAGAATGACGTCTGTCACAAGCAAATGCCTTTTGAGCCTCAAGACTTCAACACATAAAGAAAAATTAGACAACAAATCCTCAATCTTCAACAAGAAAAAAAACAAAAAAAAAACTTGTCTTAGCATTTTCTGGGCCGCCACCCTGGCTGAGGTCTGGTTAAATGAATAGTTTGACATTTTGGGAAAGAGCTTATTCACTTTCTTGCCAAGAGCAAGATGAGAAAATCAATACCACTCTCATATCTCTTAGATTGTTGATTTTATATTTCAGTTTACGGATGGAACAAAGACGTAATGTGTTGAATCGAGAGCTTTAGAGATGCAGTCACGGCAGATTTCACTCCCAACTATTTTATTAAGGCCTTAAATTGCTCTTTCATGGGCATCAACTAAAGATCATTTCATTATTGGCTAATTCGTTGATTATTTTTGCAAATATAATGGCCATAAGAAGCTGTTACAAATACAGATAGCACACTGCAGATTAATAGAATACACTCAACATAATGATGACAACCATTGAGGTTTATTTGTGGTGTGTTTCATGAAGCTTTTGTTGATGTATTGTTCATGTTTTAATATTGTGGCAGCACTGATATCTAGTTAAGTGAATGTGTGTGTGGGGTTGTGCTGTGCTGACCTTGTGGTTACAGTAATGACATGTTTAGGAGGACGATGGCGCCAGACAGCTCAGTAGACCCCTACCACACTTATAATTCGAGAACAGAATTGTTACGGTCAGAAGTGTTCAACACACAGCAGCTCGAATAATACCATATGAAAGCAAACAGTCCCAACAATTGCTGCGGGCCAGAGTGCATGTTTATGAATTTTTCAGGAATTTAGAGCACCCAGTCGCAATATTAGACAGCGCAGACAGTGTGTAATTACTCTGAATATTCCTCTGAGGGATCTCACAGAGTCTACAGAGAAGCAGCAGTAGCAGCGCTGAAGCCGGCAGAGCTTCATGTCTCATTAGGTTGATCCTTCTCACCCCTGCGACCCAGAGAGTGAGCACTTTAGTTTCCTTTTTTTGCGCAAGGACGCATGAACAGGGAGAGTTTCATGGATCAAACCTTGGGTGACCTAAGGTGACCTCTCTAACTTTCCCTGCCTGCGTACTCCAAGAGACAAAACCAAAAAGACATTCTGACACAGAGGTTCAGAGTCTGGCTGCCAAACAAATGTTTGTGGTTCTGTGTCTGTTTGTCTCGGTTAAATCAGCTGCAACATCCCATAAAATGTATGCTTAGAAGATAATATGAAACTAATTATATGAATATTATGTTTCATGAATTGGAATTATGTATCATCAAGTGGACATTTTCACCAGTTTGGCTGGCAACAATTCAGTTTTGAGAAGAGAGCAGAGTTTAAACCTGCAGTAACTGATTTTATTTGGTCGATGGGGGGCGGGACATGACATATCATCATCTTATAAGGTGATGTGATGAACTTGTTAACACTTGTAAGGACTTGTTGTTTATTTACACATCCAGCAGTTATTGAAAAACATTTTCATTCAGCCCGGTCTCATTCTGAAGTAGTCAAAATCCGGCACTTGGTCAGTGACTGCCGGCGCCATACACCAAAGGAAAAAGCTGTCCTTTCATGTCAGCATGATACGCAGCCAGTTGCCGTTATTGTTTAATGGTGGCTGGCGTTGTCAGGGGGAAACGGGTGGGACAACAACAATGAAAGTTAAGGCACCGGAAGTCAGAGTAGGGCGGGTAGGAGGGGTGGTGGAGGGGTCCAACAACCACAGGCTTTCACCCAGGAGGCCGATGTTCACTTCCCATAAGATTGTAAAGCCAAACCCTGTTCTTTGTTTCCTAAACCCAACCATGTTTTTGTTGTTGAAGGAAAAAAACTTCAATTTGTGGTGTTGTCCTGTGAAAACAGAAGTGTATTTAAAAAAAGACAATGCATGTAACAGGTAGAAATTGACACGGAGTCCCACAAAGCCAACAATCAAAGCACCCAGGGTACCCTGCACGTTGTATCTAGACGTGGAAAGTCCATGATCAAATGTCGATATGTGACGAGGTCGGAGTGAGAAGGTGTTGTTCCATTCTTTTTTAGCCCGTTCTAACTCCCAACTTGTCAAATGCTGACACACTAAGGTCATGTTATTATTAGATAGTCTGAGCTATTGATGTTGTATAAGGTGGTGAAGACAGATGAGTCAAACAAACACAGGACTTTGACCCAGGAGACCACTGTTCATGTCCTGTGTGAACCCAAAAGTCATCATTAAATTATAAAGTAGCATGTCATGTGACATACTTATTTTAACTCAATCATCTTTTTTCAAAATGTACTCAAGTGCTTTTTCTTTTGTTGTGTGAACCTAACAAAGTAATCCTAAAAACCAAGTAAACCTGCAGTGGGACTTTATTTTAAAAAGAAAATGTACGCATGAAACCATCAGAAATTGTATATTTCCTGTGAACACAAAAGTTAATTTTGAAAAAACACTACACATGTAAAGCAAAGGAACTGATATGCTCTCCCTGAGATGCTAAAGGGGTTCCTAGAGTGTCATGTGATGCGTACCACTGGTGAACCATTGGTATTTGACAAGTTGGGGTTTTTTTATTTTTTTTTGGCAGTAATGTTAACACTAATACGCCACATGGCACATGCTGCATGCTGAGGCTGAGGACCATGCAGTAACTACTGACATCAGAATCTGAAAAATAAAAACTCTATGACCACCTGGAATGGACCAGCCATCCAGTTATCTTCCTGAATTTCCTGATAGCCAGCCGCCCCTTCCAATATCCTCTCTCTTTTAGCTCTGTTTTTGTCTCTACAGAGTCCTGAGGAAAACCCAAGCTAGTTACTAACTCCGTCTGTCTGCAGGTTTTTTTTTTTAACTTTCAGTGCCAAACTTGCATGGATTTATGAAACCAAGAATTAGGTATTTAAAAACACTGGCTACAGTTACATGATGGCTTCTCATTCAGAATGAAATAAATCTGAATGAAATCATTCAGAATTAAAGTTTTTCCAGGTAGTTTACATGGGAAATATTCATTCCGAATGAGGGTTTACACGGGAGATCAGTTTAATCGCCTTTATTTGGGTCTGTGCAAGGTTTGGGGCAGGGAAGGTTTCTGACTGGATAGGGGGCGGGGCAGATGTTACGTGTACCGGAAGAAAAACACTGTAGTCCTCGCTCCGGATAACAAGATGCTTGACGACGCCGTTCTTAGTGCCTTTTTCGGGCTTGTTTTGCTTATATTCTTGAAGCAGCAGTACGACAACAACCTTGTTCTGCTAATGCTTCGTCTGTTGGGGAGGAGATGAGAGGTAGAAGGTCGAAGAAGGGAGATAGAAGACCGTGCTGTGGCGAATGGAAACTGGTGAGCGCAACGAGTCCGACTGCTCTATCTCAGCCTGTTGCTATGCGCGCTATATACGTCATCGCACCAGAAGGGCAAGGAAACGAGCATGCGCAGAAAGACCGGAATGAACTTTAAGAGGAATGAGTGTATACATGCACACAAAATTCTTTCATTCGGAATGACAAACGGAATAAACCACCCCCTTTAATTGGATTCAATTTTCAATCGGAATGACCGTTTACATGACCACTTTTAATCGGAATGGCCTTTCATTCCAATTAAAAGTGGAATTAAAATGTCCATGTAAACGCACTGATTGTCCAGTTTATTTCAGTGCAGGGTGATCACCCCACTTGTATGGCCAAATATTTGACTTGTTCCCAACACTTCTTGTATTTTGTTTACAGAAAAATTCCACACGCTCTCACAACTATTGTGGTGTTTGTGGTGTTAACAGTTTTTCAAGTGGATTTTCTTTTTATTTATTCATTTATTTATGTATTATTTGTTTAAATGGTAAATTATGTTTGTTTAAATATTATTTGTTTGTTTGTTAAAATGTATGGAAGTAATTTACCTTTGTCATTTTTTTCTTTTATTCAATACTGTAAACTTGACTCCATAGTGCTCTCATACAACCTAATGGTTTAACAAGTGGAGAAGCTGCTCGAGATGTTTATTTCTTAGTTTTACAAGTAAACAATGGATGTGTATGATGAAGTCTGTCTGGGCCTCAGAGCTTCACATTTCCTGCCAGAATCGCTGCTCAGCACATTGCTGTTCATCAGGAATTGGTTTCTTGTTGGTTCATCTCCAGCCATTGTTTCCTGGAGAGGTAAAACAGGTTCCTCTTGCATTTTGTGCACAACACACATTATTTACAAAAACTCTTAAAGATGAGGCTGGATTAAAAGAGTTAATTCATCCAAATAACCTAAAGATATACAACCAAAACGATCTGCGATGACGGATTTGTTTGGATCTCAGTTAGTGAGAGCAGAGGGTTTGTTCGTGTGTGTAGTTTCATTATTGACGGTGTGTTAAGGGTCCAGACGTTTATTAATTCTTATCAGTGTGCATCTTGTAAAAGTCTGTGAGAACCCAGGTGGTTGTAGCGCAGGCGGTGGGGTGAGTTAATATGAACCACACGGTTGTTGCTTCAATTCCCCCGTCATGTCCAAGCATCCTTGCGCAAGACACTGAACCCCCCAGCAGCTCCCAATGTGTGCTTGTTGCTCTGGGTAAATTAATGTAATGAGAAGAACACTCTCATTACATTGCACTGTTGATTAAAGGTCTCTGAGATCTCGTGTATGTGTCTTGAGGGTGTGTGTGTGATATGGATATGTCAGCATGCTCGCCCGTCTCCCCCTCCGGCCCCCTCCTTGTAAAAAAATATGTTTTGTTCACGGCGGATTCAGAAGCACAATTATCACTGCGGCCTTTTCAGTCTCGGCTCTTTAGGCCAAGAGATGAAGCATGAAATGAATTCTGTGGCCAGTGGCTGGGCCAGCTGGATTTAGGCTGTGCCAACACAATGGCTGGGGCTGGTGCCAGGTCACTTATTTGCTTTTGCTATTTAGTTGTTTCTCTTGGTATTTAACGAGTACTGTCAGCGTAAACTTCAGGTTATTATGTCTTCAGGCCTTAACCCTCGATATGTCTGCATTACAGTATTTTGTAGTCTTGGAATGCTCAGTTAAAGCCAAGCTAAGGACGATAATAATAGTGCTTCTACTAGCTTTCTCAAAAATAAGACAAAAGTATGAGAGAGCAGTCGAGTTCAAAGGGCAGCAAAATGTTTTATCGACTGTTCAATGGTGTTTAAAAAAAGGTGAATTTTAATGATGTCTTGGTTGAAGAGATCATATACTTTAATATAGACAATCAGTATAATAAAGTCCCTGCAGTTAAACCTGCAAGCATGAACAAAAAATATTTATTGTATCTTTAAAAGTTGCTTCAATTTTTCACTGCCATTTTACAGCCTTTTAAAACGGAGGTTTCCCAACTGGTCCAGCCACAAGTTCCAGATTTGTCCTCAGTCATGAGTTCAAGGTCCACAAAGTTTAATATATTCAGTGCCATAACTGTGTTTGTCCATGTTGTCGAGCTAGGTTGTTGTCTCTTTCAGGTAGCTGTCCATTATTCACTCACTCTACAGAAGGAAACAGCACTTCAAAATAAAAGGTCTGTGCCGAAAATTCATTGTACTTCCAAATAAAGTGTGTTTTTTACAAACTTGACACTTTTGCAAGTTAGCTGAAGTCCATTCAGAATGGACCCACGACCCACCAGTTGGGAACCACTGTTTTTAAAAACATATGACCATTCGCTTACACTGGACATGCATGTGCTGGTGTAAACAGGAAGCAGATTGTCTACTTAGCAGCTGGTTGCTTAGTTGCAGGGGAAGAACAGCAACTGTGAAAAGTAAGGCCTCGTTTATACGACAACGATTTCAACTGAAAACGGTAAACTTTAGTTGCGTTTTGGCCAATTGTTTACACGACATCGGCGTTTTGGGTGCTTGAAAACACAGCGTTTTGAAAATGGGTTCCAGAGTGCAACATTTAGAAAAAAAAAGCGTCTCTGTTGTCACGTAAACGTGCAATATGCAGTTCCTCTGAAAACAGAGACTTTTCGCACATGCGCATTACGGCTCCAGTCACTAGGCATGCCGACCGTCACAACAACAATGCTGAGCTGTGTTTGTGCTGCTCACCCTGTTGATTTGAAGTGAAGTGTAGATCTGTTACTGTAGCAACTCCACCTCGTCATCCATCCAGACAAAGTTATCTGTGCATGCTTTCGCCATTGTGTCTTCTTTGTTTTGGTTTGTAATCACCGCGTTGTAGAGGAAGGCGCTTCAGCGCAGGCGCATGGCGTCATGCCGTGGTGTTGCTTTGCAAATTTACACTGCCACCCATTGGCCTGGCGTGCATACTACAGCGTTTCCAGTAGATTTTGCGGCTCCGTGTGAACGGGGTTTCAATAACGTCGTCATATAAACGCAGAAGTTTTTTAAAACGCAAAGGACAGACGTTTCCGTTTTTAGAGAAATCGTTGTCGTCTGAACAAGAGACTGGTGATTTCTTTGCATTGACTGAAAGGAAGACGAGTAAGAGGGTGTCAAGCAGCGGCGGCTGCTGGTCTTTCAAACAGAAGAAGCTCACTTTAAGTTTACATCATAAAATTTGTTATATTGTAGCGAGGCAGTAACTTATAAAAGGAGCATTTAATTGAAGCCATTTTTCAACCACACTCATGCCATAGAACCACAGCAACACACACCTCCAAGATTTTCAGATGGGTTTAAACACCTGAACTGTGTATATACGGTGAAAATGAGCTATATGGCTTATGGAAATAAGGAACTCCAGATGGCACACTGTCAGAAGACACCACTCGCAAATATCCGCATGGGACTGAGCTCAAAATGCGAAGTGCTGTCAATCACAAAGGGGTTCAGCCTTTTAGACAATTCCTCCAATCATCATGCATACACCGAGCGTCCTCTCCCGCCTACCACTCCATTAGGTCCCAGGGAAGCTGAGCCTCCCTGGAAGTGACCATTTTGTCGCATTTATCCAATGACCGTCTCACTTTTGTTAGGAGTGATAAGGGGATTATAGTTCCTCTTTTCTTTTCCTTTTCCTTGTCTTTCATTTATGTTTTGGACTGGTTTCCACTGAGAAATAAAGGTATGGTTGAGCTGTGTGTTTGTTTACGTCACATCATTGAGGTGCGCACGCACCATCTGGAGTTAGTTAATGAGGTGACAGGATTCAGGTGTGTGAGTGCGGCAGAGGAAAATATTGGCTGCCATGTCATGAGGAGTCGCCCCGATTTGAAAGTGCCGCTGAAGAGGACGACAGCCACACACACCCAGCCAAGCCACAGACTGAGAGCCAAACCAGTTTATGTTTGTTTTCGGATCGATTTTAACCACAAAAAACTGAACTACTGGGGGGCGCCGGTGGCTTAGTGGTAGGGCAGGCGCCCCATGTACAAGACTGTTGCGGCAGTGGGCCGGGTTCAACTCCAGCCTGTGACCCTTTGCTGCATGTCACTCCCTCTCTCTCCCCCCTTTCATGCTTGTCTGTCCGATCCATTAAAAGCTAAAAAGCCCCAAAAAATTAAAAAAAAAACTGAACTATTGGGAAGAGCCAGGACGGAGCTCGCCACTCACCGGGAGCCGCGGCCAGAGCTGGTGGTGCCTGGACTGACTGACCAGCCTCTGAATGCACCTAGCCTGTGGACCTGGTAAGCTGGCCTACCTGTATTATTTCTCGTGCCTGTCAAACCGGTCCGCTGTTCCATTCTTTCCTCCATTTGTTTCCTTCAGTGACACACTCTCAGGTTAGGGCTAGCCTATCATCTGAGCTGTTGACATCCTTAGACTTGACTAGTCCGTAGCACTTTACTGCATGAAAAAAACCTGCTCAGCACTGTCTCATAGGAATGCTTGGAGGCCCCGCGTCCACCGTGCTGACAGAAGAATGTATGACAGGGAGGTCGCGTTTGAAAACTGGTGATAAACAGCTGACGTTTGAACATCATAATCATGATGTTAAACACATCCTAGCACATGTTTAATGCAATGTAAATTCTTATTTCAATGTAAATTCAATAGTGCATATTTGACCATTACTTCCATGAAATTTTAGGGGAAGTTCAGCCTCCCTTGTTGTCTCAGAGCAATCGCCCCTGGTGTCAAGGCAGCTGAAAACATAGCTGGTCAAGGCTAATGTTGTTTGTTCTCTTCCGGAAAAGGGTAATGTGATAGAGGCATGATCATGGAAGGACAGGTTGGGACTGATAAGACCCAATCAGAAAACAAATGTTGCAACACATTCTCACTCCGACCTCGTCACATGTCAATATTTGGTCAATATGTGACCAAATGTTGGTCCAGATACGGTGTGAAAGGTACCCTGAGTGCGTGTTGACATTCTGGGATACTGTGTCAAGTTCTGCCTGTTCCATGCATTGTCCTCTTTCAAAATACACTTCTATTTTCACAGGAAGTTTACCATTTACATACAGTCTCTTTCAAAATAAATGCACTACAAAACGGAATACGGAATAAAGGAATACTAGTAACTAAATCCCCTTTTACACTGCCTGTTCAAAGCAGGAATACCTCGCCATTATGCCCTCTCTTTATGTATCATTTTATCATATGGATCACTGTACATCTATTATGTCGATCTGTTCTGTATCCACATGTGTTGCATGTCTGCTCGTCCTGGAAGAGGGATCCCTCCTCAGCTGCTCTGCCTGAAGTTTCTACCGTTTTTCCCCATTCAAGGGTTTTTTTGGGGAGTTTTTGCTTATCTGCTGTGAGGGTCCAAGGACAGAGGGATGCTGTAAAGCCTCTGAGGCAAATTGTGATTTGTGATATTGAGCTTTATAAATAACATTAAATGGCATCGAACTGAAAGCAGTTCTAGTTAAAACCTCAATAACATAAATGTTGATTGCTCTTTTTACTTTTTCGGGCTTTTGTGTTTCCCTGTGAAACATCTCAAAATGAGCGAGGAAGTGAGCTCATGCTGCAAATTCCAGTTCACATGTGACACTTTTGGTGAAACGGGCACCTTGGGACACTGGTAAGAAGAATTTTTATATGAGTACAAGGAATTTGTAAGTAATTTTATGACATGAAAATGTTCTCAAAATCTTAAAAAAAAAAAATACAAACCAAAAACATGTGTTGGGTGCAGTGAGAAAAATCAACTGTCTTGTAATTTGGGTGAGCAAAAAGATAAATTTAACGGTGCAAATGTTATTGAATACAATGTGGAATATCATGCAGTGGTGAAAAAGCTGTGGATGTAGCATTCTGAAATAAATCAAGATGAGACAATGAGACAAACATCAAATGGAATATATTAGTGAAGTTTTCTTCTCTTCTCTTCTTCTCTCCCTCCATCATTACTAACAGTTTACTAATTGTGCCAAAGATAAGACTTGTCAGAGTTCACAGGGTCCATTTACACAACAGGTGCTGCTCATCACTCAACAGGTACATGCACACACCTTCACACCAAGCTGCACACGCCCCCCCTCCCTCCCCCAAACACAGGTGTAAGGCTTTTTACAAAGAGCAAAGTGTAAACAGGCCTGTCTTTTAGCCAGAAGGCCAACATAAAAGGCAGTTTTCAGGGTTTTGTGGCTGCTTTAGGATTGCTTGGTAGCCTATTGACACAGCTGCAGGCCCCACCTTCTGCCCATATCGCCTAAAGAAAAGAGGCTCGCATGGAAGCCTGCATACACCGCAATCTGTTATTTTGAAAGTTAAAAGAAAATCCAAGCGGGTTGAAGACATTCTGAAGAAGCCAGACAAAAACCCCACAAGCCTTTATAAGCCCCAGAGGATCCAGAGCTTTTGTAAGCAGAAAATTAGGATTCTCTATGTACACATGCATGCCTGCACACATACATGCATACATACTGGCGTACACTGTATGTGTGTGTGTGTGGGGGATCTTTGTGTGTGCACCGTCACTCTCCAGCTGTTGCAGGGAAAGTGCTGTTGCCTCCAAAAGAAGCGGCACACAATTACAAGTTCCATTCTGAGTAGCACAAAGGGCCGATAGAAAAGATGCGTATTTATAGAGAACTCCTGGGCATTTACAGCGCACGGCCAGCTTTGTGTTTGTGATGGAACATGTGGATGAGAGAAATTGTCACGTAATTGTACCCTGTTAAGTTTCTGACCTATCATTTTGTCGAAATGTGAAAGGGGCGATTCTGCCGGAGCTTGTTATCAACGATGGCAGAGAATTTCAAACAGAAGGAAAAAGGGTTTGAATCAAGTGCACATCAATCAGCATGTGATTTGAAGGACACACACACACACACACACATATACACTAGGGTACATCTCTGCACAAACAGCATTGATTTTTAAATGCAAAGAAAATCTGCGTGGGTTCAGTGACCTTGACTCCACTTTTACCAGCGGTGACAAACAAGCCATGTCCACATTACTGTCGATACATTTGAAACCTGTCTTTTTCTGTCTCTGTTTTGGGCTTTCATCCACACTAAGTGGGTGTTTTTCCCCCTGAGAAAATAGAGTCGTTGCAGGCCATTCTACAGAGTGAGTACATATAAACATGGTGATCTGACACTGTAGCATGGATGAAGGTTTTTGAAACACTGTTGCATGGTATGATTTTATTTAAACCACAGTTTAGACATTAAAGTTAAATTCAGACCAAAAGTTACACTGTCATATTGTAACCTGGTCTCAATTTTAGTTTGTCAAACACCGAAAGATTGTGACACCCCTCTGCGTCTCACACTGACCCACATAGCATCCATCCATCCATCCATCCATCCATCCATCCATCCATCCATCCATCCATCCATTTTCATCCACACATTCAGGGCTGAGTCACAGGGGCAGTAGGCCAAGCAAAGCACCCCAGACATCCCTCTCCCCAGCAATGCTTTCCAGCTCCTCCTGGGGGACCCTAAGGTGTTCCCAGGCCAGATGTGATATATAATCCCTCCAGTGTGTTCTGGGTCTGCCCCGGGGCCTCCCACCAGTGGGATGTGCTCGAAACACCTCCAGCGAGAGGCGCCCAGGAGGATCCTGATCAGATGCCTGAACCACCTCAACTGACCCCTTTCGACACAAAGGAGCAGTGGCTCTACTCCGAGCTCCCTCTGGATGTCCGAGCTCCATGTAACACCCTTTAGCATATCTATGACACACAGCTGAAACACATTGTAACACATGGTTAATATTGTGAAACAGTCGCAGTTAAGTAGGCAACAAAACTACTTAATTAGGTTTAGAAAAAAAAGGCCACGTTTCAGGTTAAGATAAGTACGTATGTTACATAGCGTAACGTGACATATTTTTGTTTTTATTCCATGTGCTACAAAAGCACATGTTAAGGTTAGAAAATAACATGATATTTTGGCTCTACATTCATACAGGGAATACAGTGGTGGAAAAAAGTTTTCAGACACCTCATGCATTTGTGAAATATTGCATCACTCTTAGGTCTTCAAGTGCAATTTCTTTTAGTACAGTCACAGCCAAAATACTAAATAAATCCTAAAAAAGCCATTAAAAACTTAAAATTGATTGGTTCCATAAAAATACATAAGAAATTTTGAGTATTGGGTCATTTTGGTACCAGTGATGAAGGTCGTTCTTTTTATTAAAAGACACAATTTTTGTTGCCAAGCTTCGTGTCTACATAAAGCCAGCACATTTGAAAGTTCTTCAGACACAAAAATGGCTAAAACAAGGAACCTAATGCAGGAAACACGCCTGAAGATAAAGATTCTCAGCCAGGAAGGGTACAGCTGCCACCAGATAGCCAGGAAGTGCAGATGCAGTCCTTCAGCAGTTGGATACACGCTGCAGAAATACAGACGAACCAACAGCTTGGAAGACAAACCAAGATCTTGGCGTCCAAGGGTTTCTTCAGCAAGAAATGACCGCATCCTGATCCGCATGTGCAGGCAAAACTGCCAAATGACATCACAGGAGCTTCAACAGCAGTGGTCAAACCAAACTGGTGTCCAGTGTTCCACCCGCACTGTACGTGGCCGACTTTTAGATCATGGCTTAAGGTCCTACAAGGCTATCAAGAAGCCCCTGATCAATGAGAGACAGAGGTTAGCCCGGCGTCGTTGGGCCCAGGCACACAAGAACTGGACAGCCAGGAATTGGAAGAAGATTTTGTGGTCAGATGAGTCCAGTTTCCAGCTTTATCTTCCTCCTATTAATGTGAGGGTACGCAGAAGGCCAGGCGAAGCATTATTTCCAGCATGTACAGTACCTACTGTCAAGCATGGTGGAGGCAGTATCATGGTTTGGGGATGCATAAGTGCTGCTGGTGTTGGTCATCTCACTGTCTGTGATGGCACATTGAACTCTACCAAGTATTGTACCATTCTCGAAACCCACATGCTCCCTTCTGCGCGTGCACTGTTCCGTCGAGGTAAAAACTGGATGTTTCAACAAGATAATGCCCCTTGCAACACATCCAAGGCCAGTAGAACTTGGCTGCAGGAGCACAGTATCCAGGTCTTAGAGTGGCCAGCTCAATCCCCGGACATGAGCCCCATTGAAAATCTGTGGTGGATTATCAAAAGGTCTGTTTCAAAGCATAAACCAAAGAATTTAGAAGAATTAAAAGCAGTAATTCAAGAAGAATGGGACAAGATTACCCCTCAACAGTGTGAAAGGCTCATGGGAAACATGCCAGCCAGGATTAGAGCTCTACTATGTGCCAGTGGCAGGACTACTAAATATTAATTTGATGATGTGATGGTTTATTTATTTTTTTTGTTCAGTTTTGAACACATTCTCTGTTATTTGTTGACTTTGATACCGACAATGTTGAGAACTGACATACTGAAACTGTCAAGAATTTAGTTTTGTTAGTTTTTCTTGTAAACAATAAAAAAAAAATATATATAATTTGTATTTGTTTGTATCTGTCTAATGCAGCCACACCTTTTGAAACACAAAAAAGATTTTTCCACAAATATTTCATGATAATATTTGAGATTGTGTAAAATTTTAAGGGTGTCCGAAAACTTTTCCACCACTGTATATGCCAGGCTCTCGGGTGAAAGTCAAGGGTTTGTTTGACCCATCCACAGGCCTTTCCGCCTGCCTCTGAGGGACTTTTCAGCTCCTTATATTGCGTTGTTTCTGGCAGCGTTTCAAACTGATGGCGTCCTCGGCCTATCAAACAGATGCCGTCCAGTTGCATTATTAACTGACACCGCCCATCCATATATCATACTGCCCTGACAGGTGCTGTCTGGCCGGCTGGCAGCATATCATACCACCGTGGAAGGTGTGGTCTAGCCATGCTGCAAACTGAAATCACCTAGTGGCGTATCATGACGTTGTGAAAGGTGGTCTTCAGTGTCGGTGTGTGACGCCAAAATCACTGACCAAGCAACTGTATTTGATGAGGTCAGAATGAGAAAAAAAGATTTAATTGTGGACATGACACCTCAAACTGCAAAATAAAATTTTGCTCCGTGGAGGTTTTATATTTGTAAAACTTTACTCTAGCCAAAAAAAAGTGGTTTTAAAATCTGTGGCGTATGCCCCAGATGAGCAGCTCCCCTGGACTGAATAGGCACCTTATTGGGGTCTGGTATCTTGTTATTGCTATACATCTGTGGCCTTATACAGACGCTAAAGGGTGCCTTTGGTGTCAATATAACATGTTGAGGGGTGTAAAAAAAAACTGCAGTATTTGATGGCCTGGAAATAAGAACAGGATGTCGATGTGGGAATGATATGGGTGTTGTGGCAGTTGAGAAGATAAAATAAGACCCAGGAATTTGATGTCCGGTTTGAGAAACAAACCCATGAGATTAAAGGTTTATCAGATGCTGCAGTACAGTTCATAAAACTACAAGAATTTTACAACTCTACAGAGTTAATATAGTAACAAACATTTTATCTACCTTCATTACATTTTCCATGAATACAGTGGAAATGCATTATTCACCTTATGAAGTTATCTCCATAAATGTGAGCTATCATGTGTTTGATTGGCCAAAACAGTATGTTACCCCATGTGGTACAAAAAGGCTGCATTTTTTAAAGTATTAACAAAAACACCTGGCTGTTTATTTTGTACATCAGTATAACCATTTACATAATACCTATCACTGAAATATTTTTCTGTTTCTGTTGTCAGATGCCTGCATATAAAATGGTTAGTTAATGAAATGGGTCTTAATGTAGCAATGATTGGTCGACCCTTGATCAAATATTTTATACGTACATGTGCAGCCCTTCTTTTATTGAAACAGGAAGATGTGTCAGTATAACAACCGGGACTGTGTCATCAGCCACACTGAATACATTACAGTCAGTTAGACAGAAGGCAGGTCAACACAGCAGAGATCAAGCAGAGTAACTAGTCTAAACAGTCCATCTTTTCAGCCCCTCTCCTCACCAAACAATGACAGCAGTGCCACCCGAGGACAAGAGCATGAAGACTTAAAGAGGCCCCGTGGGTTTTTCTTGTAAACAAACAAAAGTTATGTTTACATCAAGTGTTACTCATCAAAACACATTGTGTGTATCCTTGAAGTCTAAGAAACATGCCGAGTGCATTTCCTTCCTCTTGAAACATTTGCAAAGCAGATTTTTTTTCATTGTTTACATCCATGTTTACTTGGTAGCCATCTTCTTCTCCCCCACATGGTGTTTCTTGTTTCATTACCACCACCTGTAGATCAGTGGAACAGTGTGAAACCATTGGCAGGAAGGTATATTGTGTCATCCGTGTTTATGTACGTGTTCATTCTTACATGTAGTACCTTGCAAATCCCTTTCAAATCTTCAGAACATTCAAAAAACCCTTTAACACTGCCTGTTAAAAGCAGGAATCTGCCTCTGGGATCTGCATGAAATGTATGATCGTGGCATGTCTCGCCATATATACGTTCAAAATAAATATCAAAGAGTTGTCGCCTTTAAGTCGGCAGTGGAGGTAGTAACAGCGCTGAATCAGCGTCTGTGTAAAAGGGACAGCTGACAGCACAGGACCGTGGATGGTACTGATGTGACATTTTTCTGACATGTTACGAGTGCTCCCCTCGTCCGGGAGATTTTAAAAGCAGCTAATAGCAGTTAGCAGCTAACTCAAAGAAGCTCAGCAGCTGAAAATGTCTACAAACAGGGAAAGCAATGACGTCCGCGAGCTCCTTAACTACTGAGCAGAGGACGAGATCAGCCGCCATATAACAGGGACGGTAAATGACTACTATTGTCATGTCATGCCATTGTTATTTTTTATAAAGTACTGCCGACATCTATGTCATATGTCACACTAGAGGCTGACAGTGCTGTGTTATACGTCTTGCCTCTTTTGCTTCCAGGATGCCAGCATGCTATCTTAAATCAGAAACAGGAGCGGCATGATGCTGTCGTGTAAAGGAGGGACCTCTTAGAGGCTCAGTGGTATGATTTCTGTGTAAAAAAGGCCAAAGACTTGCCAAAATCCTTCTTACATTCCTGTGTCACAGTCCATACTATAACACCCAGCTGAATGAAACCATAAAGCCTTTTCTTCATAATGCCAAACAGCGTTCTGGAAAATGTAGGAAATCACTAACTAAAGTTGAGAGATATGAGGGTTGGAAGTAACTAAATTAACTGATGAAGATGGAGGTGATGAAAATGCATCTGAGTTGAGAACAAGAGCAGTAAACATGGATGTGATATCATGGATAAATTATCAAGTGATTAGATTGAAACAGTCGTGCGATGACAACAGAGCCATGTTTCATCATTTTCCCTATCTCACATTCACTATTTACAACACAAATTTGACATTTATCATTTAAAGAAAGTAATAAATAATTGAAAAAAAAAAACAATGAAGTGATGAAAATGTTTATGAATCAATAATTGAAGTGATAAAATGCATGTGAATTGAACAACAGAAGGAGAAATATGGATGTGAAAACAGAAATTACAACATCACAAAATGACTGGAATATATCCAACATGGCAGCTTGAAGACAAATATCTGGTGTTAAGGGGGATTCTTCATGGATCCACACAAACTGTAACAGTATTGGCTTTGGCAAGTCAACATCCTTGTTGCGAAGTGGACCGTTGACAGGTTTGATGTACTGCTGCAGTGATGAGGGCATGACCCGAGGCTGACATGTAGCTGACCATGCTGGGTAGGCAGAACGAGCAGCTCCCCTGGGTGGAGTCCAGCGGATGCAGGGACACTGAGGCTACGTTCAGACTGCAGGCAAAACAGATCTGTTTCTTAAAACAAATCTGTAGGATAGACTGTCTGCACTGTTATTTGCAAGTGATCCGATCAGATTTGTGTGCCCAGACATCACCGCCCTATCGACATGAGTTGTTGTGGTAACAACGTAGGCGTCAGTAACTACGTAGCCATGCTGGTGACGCAGCTTTCCAACAAAGTATGAGCAATGGAGGTCACGACACAGTGCAGAGCTTCTCCATCGCACTTTTTTATCCTTGTTGTTCTCCATAGCGTTCTGCTTGTAGAGTATGGATTCTGCTCAGCATTTCGTCACTCTGGATTTGACGTTATTGTTGTGTTTTGCACTGCGAGTGGCACAAAAGACCAGTGCGTCTGGACTGAGGCGCATCAGTAGAAATCTGATTTTAAAGCACCTCCAAATGTGGTTTGAATCCAATTTGCAAAAATCGCATTTCATATGTTTTTGCTGCCCAGACTTTCTAAAATTAATCTAGATACAATCTGGATATGCCAAAAAACAGATTTGGGCTGGCAGTCTGAACAAGGCCTTTATCACCAGCGCTCCTGCGGTAAACATGTGAGCTTTAAAGCAGCTCTGGCTTTCAGAGCTGGATGTCAATATTTGGTCCCATTCCTTGTGGTTAGGGCTGTGACGCATTCAGCCAGAGTTGGATTTGTACTGCAGCCCTCCACAGGCCGTCCAGCCAGCAGTGAACAAACAAGCTGCTCTACATTAACCAAATACCCTTTCCAACAGCAAATACAATGCCTTATTATCTTATTGCCCCAAACCACAAGCGGTTATAAAAAAAAACACTGTTGTAGCAGAGACGACTTTTTATGATGTGAACAGAGCTAATGCAAAATAAAAGTTGTTTCAATACAACAGTTGGAGGGAAATTCCATCTTTAAATCTTCTCCCATTGTTAAATGTCACTATATAAAGAGCCAGAAGTCACCAGTGTCTCAGTAGTCTGTGTGATGTGTCAAACACAGCCTATAACAAGCAGTGAATACGCTGATTGACCTATATACTGCTTGCAAACACTTCAAAAGCTTCATTAAATATATAACTAAATATATATAACTTCTTGAACATATTTGCCTGTGTTCTTTTTACTGGTTGAATCTTATTCTGTTCTTCTCTCTCAGTTCGTGAAGATGCTTAAACATTTATCCATGTCCCACTTTTGCTTTTCAGCAAGTTTAGTCCAGTTAGACGTTTTACAATGCTCACTGTGTACTTCAAATGCTTGTATTGAGATCACGTATCACACAAATTATAAACCCCCTTCTGGTGCATCTGAACTTAATTTCTGATTGGTATCCAGTTTCCCCACAGGACCACTGAGGATTCATCATTTCAGATACGGCGCTGTGTGTGTGCATGAGATTCATGTATGCGTGCAGTATCACACTTTGTGAAGGTGCAGGATGATTAGCAGCAATTTATCCTACTTTAAAATCTTAATCTCGCCCTCGGAGATAATTCTGCCTACAAAGCCATATCAAAGCTCTTGGCCTCTGTTTCCATTTCAGCGGCTTTAACAGAAAGCCTGGCCCTACCCCATCAAGAGCCTCCAGAGCTGCCCCGGCTTCACCTCCCCTCAACCAAGGCCTTGGTACGCTCCCTCTGGGTATGGATCCTCAGAGCTGGGGCCTCTTTGGTAGCAGCGGCGCCCCCGGCACTGTGAGTCATGGAAGAACTGATGGCTTTCTAATGAGGTTTTAAGACCTGATGCCAACAGGCCAGGTGCATGAGTCTGTATAAGTGGGTTTTGCAGTGTGTGTACTTTGTGCTGGGGAGGAATGCGTGTGTGCGTATGTGTGTGTGTTTACCTGTGTGTGAGTGCACAGATTCATTCAAATCATGTACACCTGCAGGAACAAGTGTGTGTTTGCTTGTGTAGGTGCTGATTATGTACATTCGTGTCTAAATCTTTCTTGCGCCTGCTGCAGATGTTGGTGGGGGATCACTCACGTTGAAAGATACTAAAGTCCAATACCTATAAAAGGCCCACCGAGCTCCAGTAAGAGAGACTGAATGTTTTAACAGGTGAAAGTGATGCTTCGTCTGAGTTATTATCAGTAATCCAGGTTTAACTTGCTTGTATGCTTGTGTTTGCCCACATGAGAGCTGGAGATATCAAACATCAGAGCAGGCCATGTATTGCTCTTCTTTCTTGTTTAACATGACAGCAACCCAGCAAATCCTTATATCTAAACAACAAAATCATTTGCCGGTGCTGCCAAAATTACCCATACGACTGTTTGGAGTGTGGACAACTAAAAGTACTTGAGTAAGATTTGTTAAAGATCAGCTCAGTTGTTAAAAGAAACCGACGCTGACTGTTGGCGGGGGAGAGGACATCATTTGGGGTCTGTCCATAGAGTCTAGACTGTATAAAAAATATGGAAGTAGCCACCGAAACCATTATAATTACCAGATCATCTCATATGTCTCGGAGCATTTCCCCCTGACGCCACAGGGCACTGTTAAACTGTAACAGCCAGCTGCGCATCATGCCGATGTGAAAGGACGGCTTTTTTTGTTGGTGTCTGACGAGTGAGACCATGTTGCCCAAGGACACTAATCACAGACAGCCTGTCACTCAAGTGGCCACACCCTTAATTATGTGTCACAATAGAGTGTGCCAGGGCTGACATTAAAACCGGGAAGTTTAGCATCGCGCCGGTTCCTGGAAGAGAAAGTGAATGTGATTTTTGCATTGCGTTTTGGATTATGTCAGAAAATAAGCTCTATGGCTAACACAAGTTTATGATACTTACAGGTTTTGTTCAGCGAGATAATCTTCACATATGAACACCTTTCATACCACATCTGAAGCTTAAATGCAATCGCCAGAAGTAAAAAGCTAACGTTAGGCTTTAACAGACTACATGACTACTCCACGGTCGCATGACTCTTGATGTCACTGCCACTAAGCTTTCAACTGATTTCAGCCGCTTTATTTTAAAAACATTGTTTAATGGGGAAATCGAACTGTTTAAGCTAAATAAGAAGCTGTAATGGCGGACTGCCAGCACTCTCGCCTGTTTGGGGGTGATGACGTTTAATGTCCCCGACAGGGTTTGTAGTCGTACTGAGCAACTTGTTAGCAACTGCCTTTTTTACGACACGTAAAAGCTTCAAAATTCACAAGTAGGGTATTTACTGACGTGTTTTATGTCGTAGAACAAAACCTGAAACTTGCTTAAGCTTTTGTTAAACACAGACCTTATTTGAGGCATTTTACCAAAATCCCACTCAAAAAACGTATTGACTTTTAGACGAGAGAATCGGAAGTGCTAAAAGCGCTAATGGAGTTCCGGGTTTACTGGCACACTCTATAATCCTTGATAAAATTAAATGAGTGAGTTACGTAAAAATTCACTCCTGTACAGTTGTCATAAGCGAGGAAATTTGCTATAGAAACCAAAACTGTTTTTGTACCACGCAACCTCAAGAGGCCATTAGAGGAACTGCAGTTGCAAGTGCTTTATTTCTCAGGACTGGATGGGGCCGATTGGGTCTACCATGTCATCCAAATCACCCAGCCATCCACCTGAATCCCTCCCTTAGGGCTTGAAACTGCAGATTGAAATCAGTTCATTGCAATGTAACCACCACAATCAGGAGCTTGGCTTGTGGAGGTTAAGTAAATTTAAATAAAGCTTTTGCATAAAGTTAAAATAAATGCAAAAACTTTAATTAAACTTTGCTGAATTTGGAAGCGGATGTATTCCACTGGCATCTGCCCATTTTGGAATTAGGGAGAGCCATAGAATGAAAAAAACCCCCAAATCACATCAATACAGCTGTTCAGTCCAAAACACTGGAGGTTTGACATGGAAAAGTGAAGATCAAAAGAAATATGCACATACATCACAAAATCTGACTATATGACACATTAAACAAAAGTAAGTGGACTGTAAGCTCTAAATAACACCGGCATTCTCCTTTAAGGCACAAAAAGGACAAGTTAGGATTGGATCTAAAATAACACCAGCTTATGAGAATAAAGGCCCTTCTCATTGCGACCGAGGACAAGCCTGTGGTCAAAACCCGAGTCTCCATGCATCGAAAGGCCAACAACGAAGCGAGGCGAAAGCCTGCGTCCATGTCAGCGTGTGTTTGATTTTGGCCACATGTAAACGAGCCCATTGTGCGAGGAGAACATGGAGAGAGCGGAGCATCCACGAAAATAAACCTCACACAGAAAAGCCCTATAGTTAGACAGGCCACAGAACAGGCTGCTGGGCTCTGAACCACACCACAGCAGGACGCACTCTGTGAGCGTGTGTATGTGTGTGTGTGTGTGTGTGTGTGTATGAGCAGTGGGTATGACTGTGGCACAGCAGCCAGCGCTGGCCATGTGTACTGTGGTGTGGTCGGGTTCCCCTGCTAAATTTAATAAGGGTGTCTCTGGTTACATCATGGCCAGGAGAAACAAAGAAAAGGAGACAGGAAATAGTGAAAATCTGCCATCAGCATTATAATATCCAAAAACCATTCTGGTGGTTTAGCTTGTTCAAATTAGCCAATTAGCAAAAAAACATGAATTAAAGTTGCATTCATATTTTGGGCCCTTTGGGGGCAGAAGAATTCCACAACAAGCCGACAGACAGAACGCCATATACTGCACACCATATCATCACCTTTCAAACTCTCATGGCTGACATGTTAGCAATAGACTATTTAAACATCCAGCAGACACAGAGCAACAATAGCATTCATTCAGAGTTGAGTTTCTCTTCAACTAATGAATACGAGTCAATTATTTTCTTTCCTTTTAGCTCCATTTTGGTCTCCACCAACTGTCTGGTTTGTACTGTGGGTGTATCAGAGCTTGTTTGTTGAAACTTGCTGTTTGCTGTGACTAAAACAGCAGAGAGTGCTGAGACTGAAGCATATCGTAACGGTGCCGTCAAACCAAGTGAGCCTGGGAAGCCAAAAACCTCGTTAGCGCTGCAGAGATGGTGATAATTCCCTCTGAGTTAATCACTGTGAGCGACTCCTTTCACATTACACACAATCACTTGTCATGTATTAATTAAAATGAAAAAAATAATTAATTAATAATCCTCAATTATATTATCAATTGCTAATTAAAGGTTTAGTTATTAATATAATGAAAATATGAATTAGTATCTCTGGTCTTCTCTCTAATTGCTGTCTGGCACGTTGTCTTTTTGATGCTGCCACTAAGGAAACACCAAAGTTGAAAATTTCCAACTTCTACACATGAAAAGGCTTTAGACTCGTTGAGCAAATACTGTAGATTTCAAAAAGGACTTTGTGAGGATTTAGATTTGAATTTGAAAAGCTGGTTTAACTGGATTTAGATTCAATAAAATACCATCAAACACCAGCTATAACTGCACATAACAATGGTCTATTTTAAATAGTCTCTTTATTGATCTGTTTAATGAATATCTCGTTAGTGTCGAGAATAGGCTGCTGAAATGTATTCTTTTTAATGCAACAGCCAAAATAAAGATCTTTTTCCTGGTTTTCACTAATGACTTATTTTGTAGGTTTAGATTCCTGACAACATGTAGTGGCTTGAGAATGCAAGTGTCGTGGATGTTAGAGTGTCCTTGAATGCACCAACATTGAGATTTGTCTGAGTGTTTTTTAACAGTTGGGTAATTACAAATGATGATAGTAAATACACCAATTGTTCCCAGTAATTTATCTCAGTCTCTGCATTTGATTTGATTTGATTTGATTTGAAATCACACTGATTGACAGGTCAGCTCAGTGCAGGAGTAGAGAAACGATAGTGAGGAAAGTAAACAAAAAGCTTAAGTCCAGATTAAGTAAGATCAAAACAAACTTGTTACATAAGGTAAATTGTTTTTCTTCAGCCATGAGATCTTTAGCAGAAACGTTTCTTGATGGTTTGTGTCATTGTTCACATATGCTTTGTTCTTTCAACAGCTGATTATGTTGTTAATGTGCTAACTGGCTAACTAGCATCAGGACAGTCAGTCTTCTGGTTTTCCGGTTTCTGTTTTTGAATGAGGAATACAGACCACCGTCGTCTGCTTACGTGGAGACTTATTTCCTCTCATGCAGGTATAGACCTATATGCTGGTTGGCCCTCTGCTGTAGTCTTTGCAGTGTGTTCATCTGCAATTTTTTGTCAACGCAACAGTGGCTTTTGTTGCCACTAGTTCTCTGAAGCCAGTTTGATGTGTCTGGGCCTTAACCTGCATATCACTGGACTAAGAAATCCCATGCAAACACGGCGAGAGCATGTGAACTTCACACAGAAGGACCCCAGCTTGCTAGCTAGTGGGTTTGAACCCAAAACCTACTTGATTGGCAACAATGTAAAGTTAAAAAATATTTGTAGTTGATGGGTTGAACCATGCAAAATCCTCAGCATGCTCCCCAAAAGCTGACAGGTTTCCTTTGGCATAACTGAGTGTCTATGTCATGCAAATATGTGACTCCTGTTTCAAGTTACTACAGCGCTATAAATGTCCACTCACTTGTACTTATTATGTATGTGTAAGAGAGTATGTGTTACAGAATAAGATGCGCAGGAAATTAATGACATCCTGTGTTAATCTAACAGGAGAATGCTCACATAAGCAAGTGGTGGATATGGAAAGTCATGGCTGTGTTTTGCACACACACGTACGGAAACATGTACTACACATAAAAAATAAAAATAAACCTCCAACACCTGCCTGATCCTCTATCTGTGGCGGCCTCCTCATCTCCCAGCGCGCTTCCTTATTTATCAGAGGAAGCTAAAGTGATAAGCCCACAGCTGTTCTCCCAGCACCTATGACCATGCACACACACACATACCCACGCACACACACACAGATTTTTTGACAGCCATATGTTGCCCTGGCCAAAAGGTGTCAGATACCGGTGGTGTCTGGAAAGAGACTGAGGATACAGAAGTCAGAGTAGCAGTGGTGTGACTTTTTGACACTTTAAGTGATAAGTTTCTTCAGTAAGATTGTTGAAACAATTTGTACTAGAGCACACTACGCTATTCTCAGTGTATGTTTATGTGTGTGTGAGACGAGTCTGGGACCTGAGCGAAAGCCCACGGTGCTGCGCAGACAGACTCCTGGCCCGCTGTGGACACATTAATCACAGGTTATAATTAAATGTCTCCATCTCCTCACCCAGAGACAAGATGGGAGCTGAAAAGGACCACAGCTGCTATCCGCTCACACTGCAGCCAGGCTGGCCGCCCGAAATTCAGCCCGTTCAGGTCCTGATCCTGGATCAGCCCATCGCTCAGTCACCACAAACCGGTGGTGTATCTCACAGAGGGGAAATATGTAAAACTCATCCTGTCTTTATTTTCATTCCCCACATTTTCCTCGGGCCTCACACTTCGGATCTGTTGGCATTGATAAGTATAGTCAAGTTATATATTTATACAGTATATATCAAACTTAATATCCTCACAGGAGGGTATGGATATTTAGTGTTGCATCTTAATGGTCTCTGTTACTGTTATGGCGCCTGTATAATATTTCTAAATAGAGTAATGTCTGTGGAGTTTGGATGCTTTGTTTGAAGTATACCCAGGCCTTTAGGTTTTCGAGATTTTCAATATTTCTTTTTATTACATTATATTTCTGTCTGCATTCTTTTCTTTAATCGTCGTTTAATGTATTGTGATTGTCTGTTGGATAACATTGTTGACTGTCTTCTTTCCTAATGTAATGTAATGTAATGTAATGATTTGTTTGGCAGTGTCGTTAACAGATACAGGATGCAAGGTACAGTAGCTGCTCAAGGTGTGTTTGCAGCTCTCACTGGTTGTTACATGATTGATTTAGAAGTTAAATATGGGTCCTGTATTATTAAAGCACACTGGTTTTTACCATCAATAAATGAAGTTGCCAAATCAGCCAAGATTTAAAGGTCTAGCGTGTGGGATTTAGTGACATCTAGTGGTGAGATCACCACCATGTGAAACGTCCCCCGTGTGCCAAGTGTGTGGGAGAGCTACAGTGGCTGATGCAAAAACGCAAATGGCCCTATTTAGAGTCAGTGTTTCATTTGTTCTCCCTGGGCTACTGTAGAACAACATGGCGGACTCCATAGAAGAGGACCTGCTCCTTATGTCTATTTAAGCAGCTCATTTGAAGGTAACAAAAACACAGTGACTCTTAGGGTGCTTTCACACCTGCCCTGTTAGGTTTGGTTCAGTCAAACTCAAGATTGTTTGCCCCCTCAGTGCGGTTCGTTTGGGCAGATGTGAACACAGCAATCACACTCAGGTGTGCATCAAAACAACCGGACTGAGACCTTCTTGAAGAGGTGGTCTCAGTCCAGTTACAAACGAACTCTGGTGCGGTTGGATTGTGGTGAGAAGGTGTTCCAACCTGGATCTGAAGCAACTGCAGTCACATGACACATTGTTTGGGTTCAACATGAGCATGTTACAGTCCTGGAGGATTATTAATGTGCACCTCCTCCTGTACTGCCTTAATATGCACATTCAGCACATCCAATGCATCAAAACATTGTTTTCTAGTTGGAGCCGCGCCTCGTTTTCAAACTGTATGGTTTGACTAAAATGAACAATGACAGCAATATAGTCCACGATGAGCAGCGCTAAAATCAACCTGCGTAGTTGTCCCTCCATTGTGACATTAGAAAGTGTCACATTTATCTTGCAAGTGTACTCTTCTTCAATGTTTGCTTTACTTCCTGGATTTTTCCCGCATGGAAATTCTGACCAATCAAGAGCAGCTTTCTCACACAAGGCATTTTGTCTTTGTATTTCTTTGTAGTAAAATAACACCCTGATTCGCACCAAAGCAAGTGATCTCTAGGTCTGAAAGCACCCTTACTTACTTTCAGATGATTATACACTAAAGAGAACATGGTCGTTAATATTTTATTAATATTTGCCAATATAGTTCCCTAAATCCTACTCAGTATTGTAACTTTAAGGTATTTTTCTGTCATATTTCCTGTTTAAAAAGCATCCATAAGATACTCTAATAGGAACACAGGGTCTTAGATGGTGTCTAAGGCACTTAAAAATGAGTAAATAATGTGGTACTGTACTGTTCTTAATAGTATTTGTGTTTCGTACATATTATTCCTCTTATGGGATCCTACGTGCAGGGACATAATGAAATGGTATAATGGACAAAACATGGATAATAAATCTGAAAATTGTTCATGATTTTTTTAAGAGACCACTACAGTTCTTTGTCCAAAGCATTGTTTATTAAAACGCTCTGTATCAAATCATGAATAAGTGACAGTGCAGACCACTTTTAGTGGGATGAAATGTAATACTCTGATGGATGCTCCGCAGGAGCGTGGAGGGGAGCCGTGTGCTGAATGATGATGTCCTGTTTAGAGACGATGGAGCTCACATCCAAACTGAGGCGGGCTCATAATTAGAAAGTAGGGTCTAAAGGCTCCTTTCAGAGAAAGAGGAGCGATATAAATGTGTAGACTGTGGAGCAGCCATGCTAGTTATTCACCCATTTTATAAGGATAGAAAATTAGATGGTGCGCTTAAAATTATATCATAATTAAAATCTACAAGCTGTTGTGTAATAATGCCAGAGAGACCATGACAAACTCATTATTACTATCAATAGTTGCCAATTAGCAGCACAGACAACAACACATCTTTATGGATAATCATTATACCACAGTAACATTCACTTTGCAGGCTCAGCTGTGATCTGTGAAATCACAGCTGAGCATGTTTTGTTTTCAACTGTGGCCAACCGTGATGTCATGCTCCTGAGCCGACCTGCACGCTCACAGGTGCCCATAAGAGTCTTGTGTTCGGTTGGAGACTCACTGTAAGCGCTCCAAGATGTAACGTTAAGACTCTGGACTTCGCATTGACTTTAAAACCACATTCACTGTTGCACCCACCCTGAAGCTTTCCTCCTAAACAGCTCACGGTCTCTGTGCGCCCGCACACCGCCGTCACAGTTATTTCCCTCTGCCAACACTCTCCACACTCAGGCACAAGTGCAGTAACATAATGAATGTCAGGTTGAACTGACACAAAAGTCACACAAATCTCACTATGACTGCTGAGTCAGCGCTGCCACAGATCTGTCATGCATCAAATTTGGGGCCACATACAAAGGTGGATCGAATTAGGGTTGAAAACGTCAGATTTACTGTGATATTTCTTTTCTGTTCGCACTAAAATACTCTCAAGGGAGAAGAGATTATTTTCCTTTACCAGCACTGTGAACATGTACTACTGTTTGTATCAAGAATTCTTAAACTTTAACATGATTTTACACCTGAAATAAATATTTTTAAGACAAGATTTTTTTGTTCTCTGGATATGACTCAGTAGTTGCACCACACTGTATATTATGTTGCTGTTGTATGCATGTTGTTCAAGTTTATTGTTTATTATTTATGGCTTTATTATTGACTACTGGCCATATGAAACTGGCCAAAAAATTCTTTGATGACCCTTGGAAGGCCTTGGAGTTTGACTTTATGGGACTTAATGTACTTGTTTAGTCTCACACACCCTCATACTAGCATTCTTGTGGGAAGTTATGATGTAGGCTATAGTACTTAGTTCATGCTTACTCAATACTCAAGGTATATTGTTTGTCTATCTGTTGTGGTGCTTTACACTTGGCTATTCCTATATCAATATGATATGTATCATATATCTCTGATCCCTAACAGTAAGACTGTGGTGGCTTTATATGATTTTCAATCTCAATCTCTCTTTCATTCTCAATTTTAAAGGGACAGTTCACCAGAAAAGCTAAAATACACATTTTACTCTTACCAATGCTGTTAAATAATCTAGATTGTTTTGGCGTGAGTTGCCAGTTATTGGAGATATCAGCCGCACAGATGCCTGCCTTCTCTTGAATATAATGGAAATCAATGGCATTTGGATTGTGGTGCGTGAAGCGCAAAAAAATACATTTGGAAAACTCAACAGCAATGAGAAATCCTGACTGTGTTGTGAGCAGCTTCATGTAGGAACTATCTTCTTTCTACAAAACTACACCTGTGGGTGCCACCGTGGTGCAGTGGTTAGCATTGTCGCCTCAGGAGTTTGGGTTGGGTTTCCTCCAGGTACTCCAGCTTCCTCCCACAGTCCAAAGACATGCAGTTTAGGTTAACTGGTGACTCTAAAATGGTCGTAGGTGTGAATGTGAGCGTGAATGGTCTATGTGTGTCAGCGACCTGTCCAGGGTGTACCCTGCCTCTCGCCTCCAATGTCAGCTGGGATAGACTCCACCCCCCCGCGAACTCTAACAGGATTACGGAAAATGAATGAATGAATGCACTACACCTGTCAACTGTGCCACCACGCAGAAAAAGAGTGTATTTACTCATGGATGAGATGCTCATGCTTGTAACAGCACTAAATGTGAACATTAATGGCGTCCCTCTCATCTGAGCTGTAACATAGCTAACATTGGCTCAGTGGTGCTCGGTGATCTAGCAGAGAACGCACGCTTCCTTCTGCAACAAAATAGTTTTGAAAAGAGTCTCTACATGAAACAACTCACAACAATTAGCTTGAGTAACCATGTCATGATTTCTGGGAAAAGACTTTGCTGTTGAGTTTTTCAGATGTTTTTTTTTCCGAGCACCATCTTGTTCCATTATACTGGAGAGAAGGCAGACATCTCTATGGCTGATATCTCCAACACTTGGCAACTCACATCAAAACAACCAAGACTGATATACAGCACTACAGCTGAGACGAATAATATGTATTTTTGATCCTGGGGTGAACTGTCCCTTTAAGCTCCTGGGTCTCATCTATAAAACAGTGCGTAGAATCCATTCTAAAAATGTACACCAAAAGCCAAAAATGGCACACGCCAAAATATGTTAATATGTTTAACAATTTCTCCTGTCTCCAAAATGTTTGTAACCTTGGGTCAAAGTTTCTCCCGTCAAGTCTGTTTTTATAGATCACAACTTTTCGTTTTGTGCATACGCAACATTTATAAATGAGACCCCTGGTGTCGACATAATGCTCCAATCGGAGCTTGTCTCCAGTATTAACTAGCAACTTTTCAGTGACTTCATTGTTCTTAAAAATTGTTTTATGTCTGTCTGAATCTCTATCATAATTCCATAGTGTGTGTCAAAGTGAATAATAACCTTAAAGTAACTTTTTGGACTGAGCTGTATGCATAAACTTGTGGTGTAACTCGGCTTTATCATCCCTGAATGTCTTGTAATGGTGGGGTAAAAAAAACATGTGACCCTTTTAGACTTAATTACATTTTAATATGAACCATAATATCCATCCAGTAACTTTTTGTAAATCTGTGGTACTGAATAATGGCTGTGTAATGACCTCATCTCATGGTCATTACAGCCCACTGTGGAAACCACTGCTCTGTCATTTGCCTCCATTGACTTAAGTGACAACAGAGAAGTTTTTCCCCCTCTTCTTCTTCTCCTTCTTCTTCTTCTTCTTCTCCTTCTTCTTCTTCTTAAAACCCACATTGTGTAAGAAAGAAAAGCAGAATGAGAGGGGCAAAATAAAATTTTCCGTGCTGTGGGGGGAAGCACAAACAATTTACTCATGCCTCCAGATGCTGTCTGAATTTATCCTTTGATTTGCTGACCACCAGCCTCTTTAAAAAAGACATTGTAATTTAAGAAAGGACACAACGAGAGAACAGAGATTTTGGACGCGACGACTTCTTGTGGGAAAGGGAAGTTGGGAGAGCGGTGAGGAAAATACAACTTCAGAAACAACACATTTGGGATGTTTAGTGTTTGTTTTGTGTTTTATAATGCGTAAAGTGTTAAAGATTTGTTACTGGCGCGCAATTACGCACAAGTTAGATTAAATACACGGCGGTGGACACAGCTCGCCCCCCCTCTGCTTGCGTTTGGTACAACCCACAGCTCCTTTTGGTAGCTACAGCGTCAGGAACTGGAGCACAACATGTTGGAGACCACAGGCAGCCTGTTCCCCTCAGAGTTAACTTTTTAATCCCGGTTTTGTCGCGTTATCACACACAAGAGGAGGAGGCGGAGGAGGTCGGTGAGAGAAAAGAGGCAAAGAACTCAGTCATGGTATGAGGTTAGCGCGAGAGCCGGGAGCGTCTGACTTGCAACAGAAGCCCGTTGATATTTAACTGTGAGAAGAAGAAGAAGGAGAAGAAGAAGAGGAGGAGGAAGGAGAGAGGGGGGAAAAGGGAAAGGGAAGCCCGGAGACGCGAGAGAAAAGCGGGGTACAAGATGCAGCTGGCCGCGGTGCTGTGGGGCTCCCTGGTAACTTTGCTGCTCAGCCGGAGTCCAGGTAAGAAAATGTCCGTTTGGAAACGCAGCAAAGTGAAGTTGAAGCTGCATGTGAGCGTGTTTGTGGAAGAGGTGTAGAGGTGTTTGTGTGCACCGCCGCTGTTTGTTTGTTAGTAGTATTTCTGTGCCCTTATCAGCTCTGTGCATTGGGCTGACTCGCACATTCAGACGGAGGAACTCAGCAGCCAACTTTCCCCCTTTATTAGAGAGCGCAAATTAGGTGGCTGAAATGGAAACTGTAGTGGAAAATGTGTCTGTGTTCATTCTTTCTTTCTTTAAGTCTTGTTTGACAACATGCTTGTGTGTAGCTCTCAGGTTTGATTAAACTTGACAAGAATTCTGCTTTTAATTTTATAATTTTGACACTTATGTTTTGTAGTCTTGAATCTTTTTTATTGCAGTCTGTGCCTCACTTATCCTGCATGCCAGCTACACCTTAAGTATATTGGTATTAGATTATTTTAGTGCGTTGAACTGTTTTTTTTTTTTAGGTTTTTGGAAGGTTTTGCAACTGTTTTTAGCTGCTACATGCAGGTTAGGTTGTGTGTATTACAGTATGAGGGGTGCGTGCATGTGCCTGATGTCCTGTCAGATCTCCACCTCCATGCAGAAGACCTTAAATGTTGAATCAGTCAGAATTTTGTTTTAAGTTGTGGCTTATTGCAGATGCCTAGAAGCTGAGCATGTACGAGAGACACTGTGATTTATTTTGTGCTCCTGCATGGGTTATAATCTGGCACAAAGTTCTGCACAGTTCTGTAAAAATACACTTTTTACTTGTCTCTGTTATACAAATGATCCACTGACTGTGTCCTTGGGACATGATAGGAACGACGGTGGATGCAGCCTTTATTTTTGCAGTTGTAAAGCACATTGCTCCGGACTGTGATTGCAGGTGAACTGGGTTGTTTATCTATGATAACCTACATCCTGTCCCCCCACGCCCCCCAGCAGCACTTGTAATAGGTCTGAGTGATTTCCACCACCCCCTTCCTATGTTTTCTCTAACACCTTGTATTTACAACATGTTAGAACAGCCGCTGGAATGCGAGGACCCTACGTAAGCTATTTCTAAACACACACAGAGACACACACACACAGCAGACTAAGCACACACACAGTCACACAGTCACACACACACACACACGGGTGCTGTGCCCTCTGACATGACACGGAAAGATTTACCCGACAGGACGGCTAGTATGATATCTGTAATTGGCTGGTTGGACCTCAAAAGCAGGTTGCTGTAATTGTGACAACTTCTAAATGTCACCAGGAGACTGTCTCCAAAATGTCAGCCAGATAAGATTCAATATCCAATCGAAAACAAAAGCCCCCCCTGGATGATCCACATCCTATTTATAGTTGGGTCTTTCATCCTCTCAGATGTAGTTATCAACGTTTTCCCCCGCCTCCACTCTTTATCTGGGGCGGGGGGCCGAGCTCGTTTGATAATGGACTTGTTCTGTCATAAAGCAATTAAGTCTACCGGGCCTGTATCGTGTCTTGAACACATCGTCGTCTGCTGTGCACGAGCGTGAGCTGCTGCTGTTGGCATTTTCCAGCCTGGCACAGAACATACAGCTCAAGCAGATGCCTGATAAATTATGTTTCTATTCAAGATCTTTAAATTTGACCATTATCATGCCAGGAATTCTGAACGTATCATTTTATACTGTGAGTCTTTTATTTTGTCAGGGTGGAAAATCCTCTGTAGAAGCATTTAAACCCTCATGTGACACAGTCAGTGACAGTCAGGCTCGCCCTAATGACATTATTTTAGGGCTGGTGGCTCTTGAAGACAGGATCTCATACCACAGCTATCCAGTGGTTGGGAAACTCCAGGAGCCATTATAAAAACCAACATGGATACATATATCTGTGAACAAATAATTGATTAAATAAAACGTTCAAAGCAAAAATGAAATTCCAGTGGGTCAAGAATTAAAACGTTTATCACATCGACCACAAATGTTGGCAAAGTGATAAATCACTCTCGTCCTGACACATCAGCTGTTTATTTTCCTGACTATTATGTTATAAGATATACATTATGGGTTCATGGAAAGATGAACAAAGTGCTAAAGGCTATAATTTTCTAAGCTGTGTATTGTGAGTGGCATTATAAAGACCAGCCGCCGGTCTCAGCTGACAGTAGGTGACCCAGGGCTACGATTTACTCTGCCTGTTGTGTGTGCGTGTGTATGTGTGTGTGTGAGAGAGAGAGAGTCTCCGACATGTGTGTGAGGTCAAGATGCCTTTCTCAGCTTAGTCTAGTGGCCTCTTCCAGTAATGGACTGAGTTGGTTTAATGGCATGCTGGAGAGTGTGTTGTACGGTTTAATGATGTCGTCTGGGACACAAAGACCCCTCACCCACTCCCGCGATCCCCACTGAACCCTCCTCATTTACCAATCGACTATTGATTGGACTCACAGGTCGACTCAGACCCTCTGATGTTGTTCCACTGAAGGCATCACTGCTCATTAGATCACATTAGGTCCCACTGCTCATTTCATCCCGTCCCCAGTGGGGATGGGATGAAATATTCAACTTGCATGATGATCCTTCCGAGCAGCACTAAACTAAGACAGTGCCTCTGTACGAAGCGGACAGCTGGGCAACTGTCCAAAAAGCTCCCTTCTCGAGTGGGGTTGGTTGGTTTTAGCTTCTGCAGCCGAACAAAGAAGAAGAAAAGAAAGGGGATGATGACAGTCGAACACAAGCAAAAGAGGTGGGCGGCAAATATTTACATCATTAAAAAATGTCCTCTGCACTTCACTAGAACTCAAGGTTACATTTTTAAATTGCTTGTGTTGTCCAACTAAAATTCCAAAAGCCAAAGGTATTTAATTTAAAATGCTCCGAACCAGATAAAAGCAGCACCACCTCACATTTGAGATGCTGAAAGTGGTGAATATTTGGCATTTTTACTTGATAAAAGGCCTGAATGAGTTTGCAGCAGTGTTTTGTAGCAGAGATGGGTCACCTCGCCAGCAATGAGGAGCGCCTTTGTTAGTGTAAAAATATGAGCACACTCTTGATATGAAACACTAATTTTCAGGGAGCAATAGCAAAGCAAATGTCACCTTTTAATGAGTATGTGTAGGTGGTAGGGATGCGCCGAAATGAAAATTTGTGGCCGAAGTCGAATAATATTAAACGCTTCGCCAAATACCAAGTACCAAATACCGAATGCAGTTGTTTAGTTTTTTATTAGTTTTTGCAGATGAACCCCCTCCAGATTAATATTGTCACTGTACCAAAATTGGGACCCACAGTACGATACCAGTGAAAGTATCACAGTTCTGAGTAGTATCACGATACCACAGCGAAAATGAGGCAGATGTGCCTTTTGTCATTTATAAAAAGACAAATCACTTTTCTATAATACATCAATGATATTTCAGTGGAATAAATTACTTAATGACTTATTCATACTTCAAAAACAGCATCAATAAGTGATTAACATAGGGGGGATCAAAATAAAATAAATAAATAAAATAAAAATCAACCAGCCACCCTCCTCCCCTGACAAGTCCCTTCATGAGTAAAGAACAGTCCCTAAAGTGCGGTGAGGTTTGTGGGCCGTTACCTTCCACAAAGAGAGAAATGTGAACGGCTCGTTTCTCCTCTGACACGTCACATACCTGTGTGCCGCCACGGCTCGGCTGTCCAGGTACTTTTGGGCAGTCATGATGCCAAGAAGAGGACATTATTGGACCTGGAGCCGGGCTTCTCCGTCGCCGGTAAGCCGTTATCTTGCACTGCGGGGCACTATGGCTGCCGTATTTGACAGGAATACATTCCTGTCTGTGTCTGTGACCCCCGTTCAACCCACAACCGGCAGGATTCGCCTTTCGTTTCTGCTGCTGGTTGAAATCTGTACTCGCACAGCTGCTCCTGAATGATTTATTTTGCTCGCACAAAACTATTTTTAGTCCCAAATGCGAGTAAAATGCTCGCACCGTAGAGCTCTGTGGAAAACAAATCACTGTGTTTTAGTACCGCGGTCTACCATTGGTACCAGTATACCCTGCAACACTACTCTAGATAGTTCAGTATTACATTCTTTGCAAATCGCTTTTCTTCTATCACTCTCCAACACTTTGAAATATTGCCGCACTGCCGACATTTTAATCCAGTATCTTTGATTTTACTCCGTCTATCACCGCACGCTGTTTGATTCAAAACACGCCGTTATTATTTGGCCTTGCTTTTCACTTATTCCACCGAAAACCGAATGTGTGTTTTGTTTTGCAATATTCGGCCGAATATATACGGTGCATCCCTAGTAGGTGGCCATCTAGTCATGATGATGAGTTGATGACAAGGGATGAGTAAAGAATATTGGAAACGTGTTCCATGAAACAAAGGATTAGATCGAGGATGCTTGTATCAATTGACCTTTCCTTAAGCTCCGCCTCTTTGCGATGGTCTGTCAAGCTGTCGCAGTAAGCATGGAGCCCACACTGTAACTAACTGCACTCCCTGAAGAAATATTATTATATTTTTGTTAAAATGAAACAGTGATTCCAGAGAGAGGCAGATGAGTATCATTAATACACGACGTGCCCCAGGCACAACATTTAGCTCCAAATCCACAAAACCAGCCTGAAAATGAAGGAAATCTGGACTTAGCGAAGGGTCAATTAAGGTTAGGTATTGAAGGCGTCGTGGTGTTGGTTTTGGCACTAAAATTTAGGAATCGTATTCTCACCAGTATAGAAGCATTTAAAATCATTCAAAAGTCACATGAGGTGTGTCGGGATCTGTCGCATCTCCACCTTGCCATCTCTGCGAAACCATTTCATGATTATGAAGATGTTGTTGATCGTCTAATCATTTGACGAACTATAGTAATTAGAGTAGAGCAGAAGAAGGTAAAAGGATGAAATCACAGACCAGCGGACAGGAGGGGTTAGAGGAATGGAGAGAGGTGAGGAAAGGGAGTTGAAAAGCGGAGGTGGAGAGTTTGCTGGCTCTGCTGTCCTGCTCTGCTGTAGAGGTTGCAGCCGGCCTTTGTGCCCTTCCCTGCCGCCCGAATCCCGTCATCGGATTGATTAGTCCCCTGACATTGCCCACCTCATCCTGGACTTAGCACACACACACTCTCACTGGTGCCCTTTGCAAAGAACATGCTGGGGGTTTTGCATATCCATGAAGCATTAGAATGTTAATTTATGACTTTGTCTTGCAAAATAGCTCAAACACCACATTTGATTAAGTGTCCTCAGAGTAATTGTGTTGGTATTAATGGTGTTGCAATGTTGATATTACAAAATAACTCAGCCTACAGACAGATTTATTGCTTGCCATGAGTTGTTTTTGGTACAGATTCCACTCTGCAGGCGACGATACTGTTCTCCGACGGAGAGAAGTTGTTTTTGAGGATGTGGCCGTGGCTCAAGGCCTATGAAACGGGACTCCTTTGTCTGTACTCCTCGCAGGGTTTGATTGTTTTGGCATACGTGCCTTTCACCTTCCACTCTGGTGACTTTTCTTGTCGAGGCTGAAGCTATTCAGGGGCATCAGGGGGAGCACGATGGTGAAAGTTTCATTAATGGATCTGGGACCGGAGCTGCCGTGTTGGACGAGTGCATGTGATTTTTGTACCCTGAATGAATGTGTGTGTGCCCTCCTCTGGTCGAGCTGGTTAGATTGGTGTCGGCCAGGCTCTTGCTTTCACCAGGGGAAGGCAGACTGGGCCACCTGATACCCCCACTGCGCTTTGTGTGTCTCTACTGAAGGTATGGAATTGCACCTTCAAGGTAGCAGTGGAGGTAACCTATGATTACTTGATTTGAAGCCCCCTCCCCTCCTTCCAACATTCCCATGTGGATAAATGTCAGACCCTCTTTTCCCCCCACTCCTCTCCTCATGTTCCCCCACCTTCCTATAAATCACCTGGCTCTCTCCCTGCAAGGCCGGCCTCCTCTGCGAGAGACCCCCGGGCGAGCTCTCGTCTTTGGGGTTGTTTCTGATTTCAGAACATGATGCCACAGCCCCGGGGCCCATTTCAATTATGTTCACAACGCTAATGTATGTCACAGATGTCCACTTTGAGAGCACACGAGTAAGCAAACATACAAAGTCAACCACTGGCTGCCCGCAGTGCGTTAGCGTAACAACAGAAGTGGTCCACTGGTGGAAATCTGTGTCAGGGTTTTAATTCTGTTATACTGACTTGCCGTTGCTTTCACACACTACAAGAATAACGAGAGATTGCCACCTACGTGCGTATGTTTACTTACATGACCTGATGTTAGAAGGAATTTTAAATGCAGTTAGTTCCTTGGTCTTTGACCTAAAGAAAGCCAAAGAAATTGAGATGCATTTTAAATCTGGCACAGGGACAAGAGGTGAAAGTAAACCCTCCAAATTAACTCTGGCCCTTTTACAGTTTTTCTGGTAATCACTTAGTATTGGGTTGGCTGGTAGCTGTGGCTTAGGCTGTAGAGTAGGGGTGTAGATACAAAGATCTGGATTGATGTATCGATTCAGCGATCAACGATCCAGTCATTTAAAGTGAAAACATCGATGCATACCATCATCTTTAAGATCCAGCTTTATTTTGAAACTCCCATGACACGTTTTTGTCACCATTTCCATCCAAATACACCCCACTTTCTAGTGCTTACAGCCTAGGCAATGGTAAGCAGCAAAGAAAATGTCAATGAGAATATTTACTGATTCATATCGATCAGTTGTATTGTGGCAGACTTTGCAATATCAGCAAATATTGTATTGTTGTCTAAAGGCTTGATGTACTATTGTGATGAAACTTGTGATTTACACCTCTATTGTAGACCCGTTTGACCGCTACCCTCTCCTGTCTACATAACTGTCCTTGAGCAAGACACTAAACCCCAAATTGCTCCCAACGGCGGAGCAATTGGCCATTTGGTGTGCGAGTGTGAACGGGTGAAGGAGAGACAGTGTGCTACATAAATGCAGGCCAGTCTCATCTGAACTGGTTACAGCATAAAACCAGATTTTACTCAAAACCTGTATTATAAAATTGTTGGTTTCACTTTGATAAAGAAGTTGTTTGAGTGCCCAAAAGTCCCAAAGATGGATACTCATCACTTTCAGACAATAAAGCTTCTCCCTGAAACCTCAGGTAACAAGAGACAAGCCCACAGGGTACACGTTTGTACAACAAGTGCTCTGTGATACTGTCACCATCTACTGTCTTTAAAAAAAATTGTTACATGAAATTCAGGCCACGTCACCGCAGAGGTTTGGTATCAAAAGAGACGTTCGTCGTTTTTTAGGCCATGTAGTATGAATCTGAGTTCCTCGGGGGTTGCAGATTATTGGAGACTGTAATAAACTCTGGTTCTCTGTCTCAGCGGGGGTCTGCTGTAGAGGACAGAAAGATAAGCAGGGCTGGAGACTCACTGTCTGCGCACAACCAGGGGAGGGGGGCAGGGACACAAAGACATTTTGAAGGACACACACTTGTACGGATCCATAGTAACTTAATTCCTCAGCTTCACTCGCCTCTCACTGGGGAAAAAGCATCTGCAGGGATGCTGATGAAATTCTGGCAAATTTGGCTGAGGACGTCAGTGTGAAACGAATGTGGCTTCTGCAGAATATTGTGATGAAAGGCCTCTTTTCGTCCCCAAATGTGGTTTCAGCCATGCATTAAAAATAAGCCACTTATTCTTGTGTATTGTCTCGTAACCAAGACATCACGGGATCCTCTTTGCAGACAAAAAGAAGACATTTATCTGATGCCAGTGGCTACTGGGAATTTATGCGGCCATATTTTCAGCGTGTCTAATGGCTTTAACTGCACAGAGGGCCACACACAAACATATGGTTTGGGGATGACTTTTGTCTGAGGGCAGTAGAAACATCTGAACAATTTTTCAGCACAGGACAGTTGTCTCTTTGTCATTTTTTATTGAGGGGGTGTCCAATCAATCTCGAAAATGACTGGCCAATTGAATGTTTTATTTCTGAATAGACAGCAATTAACCATTCATATCCCTCTGCTGGGTGATCACTTCTTACAACTAATGAAACTCCTTTGGTGGAAGGTTTTTCTTTTTTGTTGCAATTGTATTAGTAAAATTTGTTAAGGATTTTTGGAAGTCAAGATTTTTAGCAAATGCACAGAGGAAGGCTTTTTAAAAAGTTGGAATTATGGCGATTCGACTGAATATAAAAATAAAAATCTCATGAAAAGGTCAAAACTAGGGTTGAAACGTTAATAGATTTTCATGGTACGATAACTGTCTCAGAAAGTATCTTGTGTCATGGTATCATGGTATTACAGAACTTATATTATTATCAGTCAGACCCTTAAAGGAATCAAAACAGAAGGGCTATTGTTGGTTAAACACATGTTTTATTACTGTTTTTTACTACTCAATGGAAATATGTGTAAAAACTCTCCCCTTAGGAAATAACTGAAATAAAGGGAAGATTCAAAGCCCAGCTGCATTTTTTTTTCAATATCATGTATAAGAAAATGTACATGGATTGATAACGATCAACTTTTATATCATAGTATGTCTTGAAACCTGTATATTGCCACAACCCTCATCAAAACCAACTAGGCATTGGTCATTTTAAAGAAGCAGTGTGTAAGATTGAGGGGGATTTGTATTGCAGATTACAACCAGCTAAATCTTCTCCCAGTTAGAATTCCTTAAGTGTTTATTGTTCAGGAAGTTTTTACCAATAACCAAATTGTCTGCAGAGGTCTCTTCCTCTCTGAAACATTCGGACTTGGTGATTTAAACCAGTAGAAACACTGAATAAAGCAGCTTCAAGTTAGAAGTGTTATTCTGACGCTGTCTGTGCAGAGGAGCTGCTAACTATGGTGGCTGACATGAAAACACAAATGGCCCTATCAAGAACCAGTGTTTGGTTTGCCCCTTCTGGGCTTCTGTAGAAACATGGCAGCTATCAGAAGCCCATTTTAGATAGGAAGTGTGCAAATTTGCAGGAAAGCCCAATCAGTCTTCTTTCAGCATTGGCAGTATAAAAACAAAATTGGGGAGTGCAGCAAAATGCCACCTACCTACTTCTGTTTATACAGAATGCGCCTTTTTCGGGGCAATGGGGGGCGTGAGCAAGTAACAAAACGTGTAGCTCAGTGTGTGACGTACACAGTGACGTGGGATAGAAGCCACGGCTGGTCAGTCTTTCTGCAATTCTCTCGTAAGTTGGCCTGTTCTTCACCGTCCAATGGCCTCTTTGTTTGCGAGGACAAGGAGGGCACACAATTCCTTGTCTCCCCAGTTGCTCATCTTTACAGTGTCTGTCAGGTTTGTGTTTCCCTCTTGCTACTAGCTGCTTGCTAATTCCTGCTATCAGCTGTTTCCTGTTTTTTCCTGCTTGCACGTGCGGCATCATCAACAGCTCCTCCCACAAGTCTTCAACAGCCCCTCCTGTTGCGGAAGGCCGCCTCGGTCTGTTTAAACTAAAAGGGTTCCGCCAATATGACTGCCCTACGAGGCAGAAAATTGGACACCTCAGATCAACTTGCAAATCCGCCTCTGTGTCTGGCTGGCAAATCGGCCCAACATTCACGGAAAATCTGGCAGTGTAAAAGGGGCTTTATTCCGCTAAAAATCCATTAACGTGTTCCTTAATTATCATTAATATGGCCACTGTAGTAAATGTTGAATCAATCCCACATATATTGTCATCGCTACATCGCCAGAGCACTGAATGCATGTTAATCTGCTGCTGGAAATAGCCCCCCCCCCGCCCCAAGGCTCAATGTTTCCCCAAAACAGTCTGCCCGTGATGCAGCCTCATGGAAGGATGGAAGGGAAGGGAAGGGATGATGCTTTTTCTGTTAATTGATGTCAGAGCTGTGACTCCGTTTTTTGTTTCCCTTCACACACACACACACACACACACACACACACACACACACACTTCCTTTCCATTAGTATTTGGCGTGTCTTTCACAATGAAAATCTATGTTTTGAGTATTAAACGCTCCCTGCCTGTAGGCTTCAAAAGGCTCGTAGCTCCTTCCTCCTCCTGCTTTGATTAACAAGAACAAAACCATGGCAAAGAAAAACGACTCATAGAAACCTGTCAGACCACTCCTGCATCATAATTAATTAATTCCCTTTATGTGGAGCCATAGGTAAACAACTGTCGCTTCAGCACAAACTTGCACAATATCGTTCTTCAGGTGGAGCTTTTGTGTCATGAGGAGGCAATGATGTGGTGAGCTAGGAGCATATTCAGACTTTTCAGAGTTGTGGCAAAGCCCACAGGGAGTGTTTGATAGTCAGAGCTCAGATGACCATTTCTGTCCTTTTGCCACATGTTTTCAAAGTATTTATTTTATTAATTTATTTATCCTCACACAGCTGCCTTTATTCTCATGTGGGATTGCTTTTCCTTCTTTTTCTCCCTTCCTGATCATATCTCGGGAGCCTGCAGCTGTCTCATAGCTCACCTCCAGAAGGTGCCTGAATGAAGGCCCCCCTCACCTCTCTCAACATGCCTGTATGCACAAACTGCCGGTTCAGCCATATGTTCAGGAACACACACAAACACCCACAGCTTCCATCTCAAGCTTCAGATAAGATTAGAGCGTGATATGATTTGACTGAGACCCCCCACACACTTACTCAGCACACTTTCTCCCTAACACACACTCGCGCTTAATCCGGTTACACGACAACAGATCCTGTGTGTGCATTTACACTGTCGGAAACCTAGTGGACTGAAGGTGGAGCTTAAACGCCGGATGTGTCAATGTAGTGAAGAATAAATTAATCCCGTAGTCTTCCTGTAGTTACTTCTTTTCCAAATCTCAAGTTAAGCTGCGGTCTGTGTATCAGCTGATGACGGTGTGTCGGTAGCTCTGTAGAAAAACAGCTGAACAGACTTGGGTGACGTTCCGATCACACCGCGTACAGTATGAGCACATGGCGTATCAGTGTCGCCTTCCCCTCCCTGAGACTCTACAACTGCAGGGAAGCACCTGCTACGGATCTGATGTCCCTCTAGCTGTGGAAACCAGTAGGAGGCATGCTGCAGCACCTATGGAATTAAAAACACGTCCAAAGACATGTCAGACACTCTTGCGAAAACCTGATTTAATGTGATGCCAGCATTCAGAGGCTATGGTATGGCAGTAAAGATAAAAGTGTAGAGAGGATAGCTGACAGGTTTTGGTTTTGATTTAATCCATCGTATACAATATAACAGTTGCTGAAATATACACAAATCAAAAATCTGGTGCTGCTACACTTATTTATTATCAATTAATGTACTGATTATCTTATTTCAAGCAAGTGATGAGTGAGGTTGGGTACTGCTCACACTTGAACGATACTAGTCCTGGTTCTGGTACCTTGAATTTGGTACCGGTACCCAATTATACTTTTTTCCGGCACTTAACTTTATCTGTAATAACAAAAATTACATTTTAGAACAAGCTGCAGTGGTGACCTAGTCGACTTAAAAGCAGTTTGCCTCCATTATCTCTTGGAACCCTTAAAAAATGTTAGAAAATAAATGCTCATTGCAGTTCCCCAGAGCTGAAGGTGACATCCTCAGATATCATTATGTCCGATCAACAGAGAAAACAGTACATCCTCACATTTGAGAAGCTGGGACTGGATGATATGAGGCATTTTTGACAAATAAACTACTTAAAATCACTGATTTATCCAAATTGTCATTTTCTGCTTAAAGACTAATTGTTTGTTTATTTCAGCACAACCAAAAATACAGATGCCAACAACAAACAGGACATCAGTAGAAGTTGTCACAAACAGGGTTCCTGCAGATCCTTAAAAAAAGTGTTAAAAGGCATTTAATTTAATCATCTCAAAATAAGGCATTCATTGGTAGTAGGATGTCTTATATCAATCTTAAGTGCTATATTGTAGGCAACTGGACTTTCGCCTCTCATCCAAGAGGCGAAACGTCTTCAAGAAACTCACACAAGTCCAGTTGCCTACAATGTAGCATTTAGGATTTCCAGTTGTCACCAACACATCTTAAATCAATCTTTCAAAAGTCTTAAAAACTAAGCTAAGACATGGGAAGTGGGATTTTATGAATCTTATTTTTTTTTTTACATTGTGTCGTAAATCTCAAAATAATTGGTGACTACTACTTTTCTTAAATAATTTACTGAATGCCTGTTACATTAACATCACACAGATCTGAACGGAGACCCATCAGCACTCATATTGTTCTTCTGGCGGGGATGCTCAGAGCAGAAGATGCACTGTCTGTTAGCTAGCTGTCACCGTAGCCTGGACAGCATGGGGAAGTGTAAATTCAAGTTGGAATCCTGCATAGTATCCCTCTAAACAATTATTGAATTATCAAAAGAGTTGCCGATTCATTCTCTGTCAGTTAATTTACAGACTAACTGTTGCAACGCTTCTTTAAAAAGCTAGTAAGTGGACCACTCTATGTCATGACATGACATTCACATGATTTAACATAAAAAAGCTTACATGCTCTTAGACATCATCCTGCTACTGTGCTCCTCACTTCAGGAACTTAAGTCTCAGTCTCAGACTCTCACCACAAATAACTGAATCATCGCTGTCTAGATGCTGGAGTCTGAGCGAACACATCGACGTCCATATGAGCTGGTGAGACATCCTGGCATTTGCTTTTCCTTGCAACAGACATAGCATGATTTAAACCGGTACAAAAGCTTTTTCAAACTCGGCATGCTGTGAATCAAGGCAGTGGAATCAAACGTGCAGTGTGAGAAACACAAAATGGCCAAGAAAACTCACCAACAAACTCTGAGTAGGGTATTTCCAAGTTCTGTTCTACCCCCGTCTCTGTCATGTGACCAAACAGTCATGTTTTATGATACAAGGAACATTTCGGCAAAGGCTGTCTCTAACCCCTAAGTAATTAATCATTTTTCCTGTCTAAAATTGGTCTTAAATTTCATACTGAGTGGCATTAAATAAGCAGTAGAAACCCTCAAAGACAAAATTTATAGAATAATGTGTTGATTGATGATCATATCCATTATTGCCAATTGCTCATGTCTCTGCAGATATTGAGGCAATCATCCATTTGTAATTTCTCCCTAATTATTATGCGGTTGTAATATTCTACTAATTTGCCACATTTGAACTAGCAGGAAACACAATTAAGGTGTTATGAAACACAGTCAAGATCCAATGCAGAACACAACCTATTTCCATAGTAGTCCCAAATTCATTAAAACAAATGAGACTGCTGTTCCCTGGTACAGTATAGACTTCAGTGGAAATTAGGACACACTATACCACAGGTAGCTAACTGCTATCTAGCAGAAAACGGAGGTGTACACTCACCTCACTTTCACTCTCTCACCGTGATTATCTGCGAGTGTAGCTCACATACACACACACACACAAACACGCACACACAGCTGAGACTTCCTCGGGGCTCGTATGATCTCAGTCTGACTTTGCCCTTCTAGAGTGACATCTCTCACTTTTGTCCCCTTGATACTGACGCGCAGTGATGTCACTTGAAAGTGTGAGAGCTGCAACCTGACTCCTGACACACACACAAACACACACAGATGCACAGTGTTGACCTGAGAGAGTGCACATGCCTCACAGCTAGTCGGCGATGCAGGTGAAGCACTGTATGTGTAATTCATACTCCATGGATGGGAAAATGTTTGTCCCACATCTCCCTACTCTGCCATGTCTTCATGCTTATACTTCTTCTTTACATTCTCCTCCACCACTCTTTCTTCTTCTTTACCATTTTCTTTCAAAGGACCCTTACCCGACAGGCCTTAACTCAGCCAGGCCCGAGATGAAGGAAATGGAGGTTGTAGTTGTGAAGGTGGTGAGGGTCTTTATTATACAAACAGTGAAGGGCTTTGGAGGCCCCCTTTGAGGCCTGGAGCTGGAATGGGGACGCGACTGAAAGAGCTGCACTCCCTAATGAACTCGAGTGGCCCATAGAAGCAGGGCCTTTTCACAGAAGCCAAGGAGGACAAAGTGTCAAAACAAGCCCAGCCCCTCTTCGTTCACAGGGGCTAAACGCCGCCTTTTGACTCTGTGGAGTGTGGGCATCTGAAGGGGAGGCCATGAGGAGAAAGGAGGGGGAGGCAGAATGTACTTGTTAAAACAATGGCCTCTTAAATCAAGCACCCCTCCTTGCCTCTCTTCTTCTCCTTAGCTCCTCTGCTCCCGCCTCCCTAACCCCCTTCTTGTATCGCCTCGACTTCCAATTAGACCTACTCTTGCACAAGCAGTTGAAAGCCCCATATATCGCAGGGGCCTCAAAGGAGAGGCTTTGGAGTTGTGTCTCTGTAGCAGTGTTGCTTCTATGAAAGGGCCTTAGTATTCAGAGGAGAGTCCTGTTTGGGCTCCTAAAAGCACTCAATCTGCCACTGGGGACTTGTGTACCATCATGTCCCCTCCGTTCGCCGCCTCTACACTCCCTTCTTCCCTCTTTCTGAGCCACTCCACCCCCTCCATTCCTCGCTTCCCCTTCTCCGTCCCACCCTCAGCCGAAACTCTTTCTTCTGTTTGTGACCCCTCCGTTGCTCCTCCATGCTTGGCTGCTCGCGGGGCCGGGGCAGGAGCCGTGCACGGCCGGGGCCCGAGCGCTCGCTGCCTCCCTCCCCTTAGTTGTTTAGCCATGGATGAAAAGCGGAGACAAATATGTCTGTGGTTCAAAGTCCATCCCGGCAATTACAGTGACTGATTAAAGAGTTGGCCTACACAGGCAGCTATGTATAATACTACAACTCCCACTCAGTGTTTCATAACAGCACCTTCAGAATAGAACTGAGCTCAGCAGCGCCTGATAAGGGCCCATGGCTGGCTGAGCCCACTGTTTACGGTGCAGTGATCGAGAGTTGGTGCCCTAAAAGGGGCCACGATTGTTTTATGGCCGGAGTTTATAATAAGCAGAGCAGACAGTGTTGTTAAATTATCCCTGTGCATTGAATATAACTAAAAGCTGCAAGTAAGAAAGAGGAGTTGAGGGATCGATGGACGAGACTGCTGCTGCAGCGTTCAGTCGATAACATTTTAAATTGCATACTGTTTCTAAGGGCTCAACAAAACACTTAGTTTTAAAGATGCAGTGTTAAGATTTAGGGCGGATTTAGTGGCATCTATTGGTGAGGACTGCAAATTGCAACCAGCTGAAACTTCTCCTAGTTGAAATTCCTTCAGTTCTTACTGTTCAGGAGGTTTTTATTGGGAGCTGAATGATCCGCAGAGGTCTCCTCTTCTCCAAAATGAATAGATGTGGTGATTTATACCGATTTAAAAACTCTGAAGAAAGCAGTGTCACGTTACAATTCAGTGCTTCTTCGATGCTGTTCATGTGTGCTGATAACTTAAGTTCCAGATTTTTGTTAGGTTTTTACCAGGAGCTGAGTTACCAGCAGAGGTCTCTTCCTCTTTAAAACAAGCGGACTCAGTGATTTAACCAGTATAAACTCTTAATAAAGCAGTTTCACGTAAAAAAAAGTCAGTGTTTTTCCAGTGCTGCTTGTCGTGGAGGGGCTGCTAGCTATGGTGGCTGATCCAAAAACACAAAGGGCCCCATCTAGAGCCAGTGTTTGGCTTGTCTGTTCTGGGTGGACTCTGTAGACGAGGACCTACTCCCTGTTTAGATACACAGCTAATTGTAAGGTAATGAAAATGCAACAATTCCTATTTTCAGGTTATTACATCCTGAAGAAAATATACCTATTATATTGCATTATATTCAATTTCTATATATCTCCCAAAATCCTACACACTGGGCCTTTACGATATTGTCTGGATGGTAATTTGGTGTCATTTGTGACATGTTATATGCTAAATAAAATGTTGTCATGCTCGTATTTGCTGTGAAATGTACGTCTGTCGTCTCTTGCCAAACAGCCACATCAGACTCGCAGCACTGGAGCTCTGTGTGACAAACAAAAGCTGTATTGTTTGGTGTTGTTTATCTGCAAGGTTGTAGTCAGATGTTTGATTTACTCTGGACTTCCCTGTCATCATCACAAATGGTCTTAAATGCACGACTGTGATTACAACAAGGGTGAATTTCAAATGTCAGTGTTTGTGTTTGCAGGACTGAGACTCTCTTGAACTTGTGATCTCCTCAAAGATTTGCTGCGCTTACACTAGAGCTGCAACTTCAGAAAGGATGGAACTGATCTGAGTGTCGTGTTCAGTGTTTGTGCAGTATGCAGGGATTTCATGTCAGCTGTGGAACAATATTGCATTAATGTGTTATGTTGGAAAATAAATCATAAGCAAACAATAGAGGCAAACATTTTGCAAAACAAAGAATTGATAATGTTCTGGTGCTTTCTTACTTTTGGATGTATTTTAAAAATTGTCCTCACATATTTACAGTATGCATCTAGCTATTGGACTTTTCCAAAGCCTTTAAAAAATAATCAAGAATCAGGAGATTTGCTGTAAGGAAGAAAAGAGGATGAATAATGAGTGAAACAGTGTAACAGTGACTTTGCCTGAGGATTGTAGTAGCCACTCCCAGGGGCCAAAGTTAGTCTTTATGCCTTGAGGCAAAACTAGAGGAAGATAATAATAACAGCAACAAAAACAAGACTCTCCACCAGAACCAGGGGAACCATCTGCCCGGACTGAAGTTAACTGAAGCGGGCCGCGACGATATTCTGCTGAGAGTCGGCGCTAATTGGGTCAGCATGATTTTCCACTTTTGTTGCTAGGTGGTTGATCTATGGGGCTTCTATTCTGAGAAGCGCCTACTTAAGTTATTGTATCGGCCATCAAGAGACAAATCCATCTATGTTGGGCAAAGTCCATCGTCTCTCATCGTCCTCATTTTCATTTAGCCCACATTCATTTTAGAGAGCTTGCTCCAAATCACAGTCATGGCCCAAAACGGGCTCTCTCAAAGGCTTGTTCCACTTCCATGAGATTTTTGTGTATAGGCTAAGTTGTGTTTAACTTTGAGACCTTGGCCTTGAGTATCCACTTTCTATCGCTGTCACAGATAGCAGGGAGACCACTAAAGCACTAAAGATATGCCCTCTGGGTTCAGGGCCTGTAACTAACAGTCAGGATGCTCTGTGGTTTTCCTGAAGCCAATCCATACAGTATGCCGGCTTTTGCTTTGTCTGAGATTAAAGGTGAGGAGACGTAGCTTAGTGGTTCAGGTTTTTCCTGAATAAAGTCATATGGAACTTGTCAAATGCTTCACAGTGGCAGCAGCAACAATTTGCCTGTCTTGCCATAGAAAATTTTCATACTGTTTTACCCTCTTGCTCAGATTTGACAAAGCATCATGGAGCCCAAAATCTCTCAAATGGCTTTGCTTTTTTGGCAGATGCTAAGTGCGTTCATTGCTCTGAAATTAGGAGGTGATTGGGGATAGAGCAGCGGGCTGCAGGGATGTTTTTGTCCAGACCTCGAAGGCTGGTGCTGCTTACAGATCCTGTCCAGGTGTTAGCCTGGGAGGGAGAGGAAATCTGGGGCACACTTAAATCAGAGCCAGGCCTGGACCCAGCCCTGTAGGCTGGAGCAGCATGCTGGGGTTGGACGGGGCTGTTGAAAAACTCTGGTCAGTGTCCAAACTGGCCTGTTCATTTTCACAGTTTCACAATTCTTAGTAGTTTAATGGCTTTAGTTTCATTCATGTAGCATAAGTTCTGTAGGAGCCAAACTGTTTGCAGCAGTAGAAACGAACAGCTCACTTTCCAGCAGATCCGTTCCTTATATGGTTTAAAACTTTGGTTAAAATCTGATAATCCAATTTTAGATGCAGAAGCCACTCAGAGGACTTTATAAATGAACAGTCAGGAAAAGCAAATTGGACAGAAAGCAAGCATGTCAGATGCACTGTTGTCAAATGTGGGTTAGGATTGCCAGAAAACTGATTGATGCGGAACAAGCAAGGCATCTGTCAATTCTGATGGACGCTGATAATATGAAGGGGAGTGATGTGCGTGACAGAGTATGTTTTGCTGAGAGGAAGTCAGACGTCAGGGTGCATATTGAAAATGTGTTTGAATTTGAAAACATCACATATAGGCACACTTTGATAATGAGATACATTAAAAATCTTTTGTCAGAACTGGGCTTTAGATATGCAGTTGCTTGTTAGGGTAGCATGGGGCCTTCTGTATGACACAACCTCCAGTTCTCAGGACAAAATACAGTGGAACCTGCTCTACACAGCCACCTTTCTGTGTGTACTATACAAAGACAGCAGTTAGGGCGCACTTACAAATACCTCCTGACAGCGTCAGCCAGTGGCCTCTCTGACTACCTCTCCTCCTGCAGGCTACTTTAGCTTACTCGATTGATTGCTGTAACCTTGGCAGTCAGCAGGGAGGCAGGGACACACTTTAGAGCTGCGTTCATAAAACACAGTCGCTTCTGAAATTGCTCATTTAATAGGGATGCTGTGTGGGCTCCTGCTCGCTTAAGAGAGCCGTGCACGAAGCTCTAAAAGCATATTTCAAGGTTTCTTCCTCTTCCTCTTGCGTACCCACTCAGCGGTGAAGCATTCATTGTATGTCCACATTTAGGCTAGCGTTAAGGGTCATGGTCAGGCTCAGTAGTAGCTGGCTTTTTTTTTTTACCAGCCCAGTGAATGTGTTGTTTGAGAGAACTGATCTGTTTGCCACAAACTGTAGCAGCAGAGAGATGACTTAGTCTTTGAGCAGGGAAGGAAAGGTCACGACTTGTGGCTTCGGAATATCAGAGGTGTCTCCTTTCCATAATTTCACACAGTCATTTACGGTAAATCCTTGACAGGTGCCGCAGCTTAATGTGAGTCGCCTCCATGCTACATGCATTTGGCTCTGTTGTGTACGTTTTCATGTTGTGGGTGTGTGTATGTATGTATGTGAGACAGGTGCCAGGGTGCAGTCAAGTTGCCCAGCAGTTGCAGCAGCGGGCTGAAATAAAAAGGTTCAGCTGGCGCCTGGCGCCCATAGTGCTCTACTCAGATATGTGTCTTTGGCAGTGTGCCACAAACACACATACACACACAAACCAACCAGGAACCACTCAACTAACCCTGTTGATTGTAACAAATACACACTTGTACTCCTAAACAATTACACACACATCTTCCTCTGCTGGATTTCTTCCTCTTTGCTGCCACAGCTGAAGCTGGCACCCCCAGTTCTGCTGTCACCCCTGGGGGTTCAGGTAGACACCGTCATCAGGCTGAGTGGTGCCAGCCCGTTTTATAATTGGATTTAGTGTTGGCACTCTTCGTTCCCCCCTCAGCCGGATAGCATTGATTTATGAGGGAGGCCTGGGAGACTGTATGTGACTGAGTACAACAAGCGTTGCGCCGCACTGAAGGCTTTGTTCCTGTTGTTAGCTTCTCCTCTCTCACTGAGCCAAGTGGTGCTGTGAATATCTGGAAATACACTTACTACTAATTTAGATTGGTGTGCGTGATATCACTTTAGTACCTCTCCTTATCTGATAAGCTGATTAAAAGCCAGTTGCATTTGGTCTGCTGGTATTGTTTTTCAGCCAAAGAACTGGGATGGGAATTGGGGGATGACTCTTTAATTGTGTCTTGTGTGTTGGTCTCATCAGTACAGCTAATAGCGTATGATAGAATCTTAATCCAGTGTCAAACCTGCTTACCAAATCAGAATCTTTTCGAATCCTCTATCAACTTTATTTAGACGTAGCTTTTAACAACTGAAAAACAAACAACAAAAGTTTTAAAAACGGAAACTCAAAGTCTGACGTACAAGTTCGTAGTAGATTCTAATAAAGTACATCTTTTCTTTTAGCTAAATTAGTAACTGGAAAAAAAGAGAGAGAACCTTAAGTAATTGCTATAAGACCTTGAGCTCAACAAGTTCAGGTATTTTAGGGTGCTTTCACACCTGCCCTGTTTGGGTCGGTTCAATCAAACTCAAGTTTGTTTGCCTCCTAAATGTGGTTCGTTTGGGCAGGTGTGAACACAGCAATTGCACTCAGGTGCGCACCAACCAGACAAAGACCATCTTGACCAGCGCTAAAATCAACCCGCGTAGTTGTCCCTCCATTGTGACATTAGAAAGTGTCGCATTTATCTTGCAAGTATACTCCTCTTCAACGTTCCCAAATGGAAATTTTGACCAAGGCAAACAAACTCTAGGTCTGAAAGCACTCTTAACCAACTAAGAACCAGATCCAAAATTCAACCAGCTATCAGAGCTGCACCCTGGACATAGTCCCAGTGTCTAGCTGAAGACTTGATGCCACAGAGGCTCTTACTTGCCCTGCAGTTACTGTAAACCCCAACCACCCCCACCCTCTACTCTGTCTCTCTCAAGTGTAGGGTATCAGCGCCCTGCTCCCCCTTCTCCTCCTGCCTGGGGGTTTTGGGCGATGGCTATTCTTGGCCGAGGAGTGTGTTGGCTCACTACTGCACACCCTGACCCCTTCCCCCACGATAACCCTTTCCCCTCATCAGATGACCTTTTGCCCTTCAGAGGAGGACACAGAGGTTATGTGCCTCCAGGACTCACAAACACCAACTGTCTGACCACTTAAGCAACATAGAAGAAGCCCTGGAATGCAAACAAACGCTCCCATTACCCTTGAACTGCCTCTGACCTCGGTTTGTGTTCAGGAGGGGAGAGACGGTAAGGATAATGGGTGGATGCTGTACCTGTCATCCACCTTCTGGAGCAGTTTCTCTGCAGAGCAACTGGAGTGTGAAATGTCCTTCATCTGGTCCGGTGTGGAATGGAGTCACTTCTTTAATATCAGATTGCTTCACAGCTGACACAAAAACAAATAGAATAAAGGTGTGGTCAGACGGGACCAGCTGGAATTAGGGAGGGTGTTGAGGGTATGAAGAGATGAAGTGTGAGTCACCCAGAAGCCACAGCTCATGCGTGTTCAATATCCTGTACTGGCCTTATGGTATTTTGGCACGTTATAACTGATACTCCACCCAAAAGCTTATCTTGTGTTTATCACAAATGGTCAGAGATAAAGAGCTGAATAAAATAATTTCAGAATTTTGTTTTTTACAGAGTACAAAGGCTAAAAACGGTGGCTTCAAACACACTAATTCGTCTCAATTAAAGACCATCTTGAAAAAAGTGCCTGACTTTCTGACATGTACATAGACTGCATTTTTTCATTCTCATAATTAGTTTTAATTTCTGTGGCCCGTAAGGATGTGAGTCCCTAAAAAAAAATCCACAGATATTCCCAGTAGCAGGTCAAGTAACAGTATGCACACAAACTGTAGTTTTCCCATTTGCATAATTAGTTTTTACACTGGTGACCCCTCACAGATGTCAGCCCTGAAAGGAATACTCAGCCGCTGTCAGTTGCGCATCACATGACGGGAGGAAGCTTTGAGATAACACCGAGACAATGTCCAGGGAACATCAAGTGCTGACCTCGTGTTCCTGATCAGTCAGACGGCTCAGGGCTCGCTGTTCTGCAACAGAGCCACCATTCACTGCAGCGACAGACCGGCTAGCCCAGTCACTTCCAGACACATCCACTGCTGACACAGCTCTAAGACAAACACATGATGCTCCCCTGAAAAACCCTAATTCATTCAGATCCACTTAAAACATGCATCATCACAAAGGGCATGAACTCAGCCATCCCCAGAACAACTTTTACTCTTTTGCCTTAACATGTTTTTAATTGTATACATGCTCATCCAGTGCACTTGCAGCTGCATTAACTCATGCAGCATTGACGAATAAATTAAGGGACGATGTTCATTCACTGTGACGGTTAAATAGTTGTGGCATGTTTCAAGTATCTGCAAGTTGAGTTTTCATATTATAGTTAAATGAATTGCAGGGCTCAACAATAAAGACTACCTGACTGCCTGGGGCAGGTTAAATGCCACGTCAGGCTAGTAAATCTAGTAACGCACTTGCCTGATCAGGCAGGTGGTAAAAAATAATTAAACCCATCATTTTTTTCTGGAGCTGATGATCAAAGTACCTAAGGAATGAAACATTTTGCCGCCTTCTCATCTTTGTTGAGAGTTGCACATGTGCAGTCCCAATCAGGCACTCTTTATTTGTGCTAAAGACAAAGTCCATGAGCTGAAGCAAACATTATTGTGGACACAGGAGACATAATTTGTAGTGAAGGGGCTAAAACAAACAAAAAAAACTGCTGTGGTTTGTCCTTGGGTAGGGTAAAAGGAAAAATGTATTTCCACCCTTTGATACCCTGCCATGATCATTTAAATGTTTCTTCAGCTGCGTATTCTTTGACAAAGTGTTGTAATTTATGGCTCTCTGTGTACCTGTGTTTTTCTTCAGTCGTCTTCATCTACTGCTCAAGTTTATAGTTTTCTCAACTAGCTGGAAGCACATTTGAAAACTCCCACAGACGGGGCCTGAACATGTTTCATTCAGCAATGCTTTTCATGTCTTCTCAGAGAGAACAATACCAGTAGTGATTTACTATGATAGCACAGTCAGAGAAAGACACTGTCTTTTCCAGCAAAGACAAAAAAAAAAAACCCATAACCCTCACTCCCCTTAATTCCAAACGCAACATGTGTTGTTGTTGCGTTACTGTCTGGTCTATTTAAAGCCAGTGAACAGTGTTTAAAAATACTCTAGAAAGCAGCAAAATAGAGTCAGAAGGTCACATCACCAATCATTTTCAAAAGTGCCTAAATGTGTTTGAGTGGAAAAGTGTTACGTTTTTTATTCAAAGGGCAAGAATAAAGCAAGATAGATGGAGAAATGGTTCGAGTTGTACAGCAGCTGCAGTTTTTAGCCCCATCACACTCAATGCTTTCGTGTTTCGAGTGCCTTAGTTTGATCTTTTAAGCCATTTATTTTTCAGAAGATGGACTGAAATCAAACCTTGCTGCAGAACGCGCCATGTATCAACTAGAACAAGTAACGGCAGTGATGAGTGTTAAAACCGCTCACTGTTACGAAGGTTGAGTGGGCTTATTTTCACATTGCTGAATATGCTTCTCATTCTGTATCAAAATTGCTTTCATTTGTGTGAAGCATATATACTGCTCCTGTTAATAGCGGCAGCTCAGGATCTCTGTGCCAGCGCTGAGTCATGGACGACTTAATGGTGTTGTGCCCTGTTTACTGTGTTTACAATGTCCTTGCAGATATTTCCATTCCTCTGGGAGAGAGAAGCACTTCTTATCTGTAAAGTGATGGCACTAGACATGGAGAGAGAGGGAGAGAGATGCAGGCTGAGGGAAGAGAGGGGGAGAACATCAAAAGGAAGAGATGCTAAATATACTCATCCCATTTTTGGCACTACATGTGCATCTATATCTCGCTGTGTGGGATTCACGAGAGGAAGCTGAACCTTCACAAGTAAGCGATTCACTCTGCGGAGAGGCTCTTGACATAAAGATGTTCTCATCGTAAGATGCCTTTGGTACAGAAAATGATTTATAATTCAGTGTTGGATTCAGCCCTCTGATAGCACCACTGTGACATGAGCTGAATGTGTTGTACATTATCAGGCCATGTTGTGCTTTAGTTACATACCAACAAAATCATGCTTTCATTCACTTGGTGCAATGTTTTTGTTTCCATCTGAAATGTGTCTATCACGACGTCAAGTGCCAAAAGTACAGAAGCTCATTAATTTCTTTATTATTTACCTTTTTATGTTGAATGTTTTAAATGAATGAAAGGCTTTGTAAAAAAGCATGCTTATATTCCTTAAAGTAAAGCATTGGAAAACATTTTTTGGAGGGTAAAATTTCAAACAGTGCCCAGCTTGAACAAACTGTCTCATAGCAGCATGTAGCAGTAGGCATGGATGTTTCCAGTTGCCTCTCTGTCAGCTCTGTTAAATTTGGGCTAAGTTTATGCTCTTATGATTATTTAACAAGTGCTTTTTGTGGTTGCTGTTGGACAGTGGTGCCGTTTGGCTGGGAGTCACTAATAGGGATGAAGAAATCAGTTCACCAGTCTGTAAACTCCTCTCCTGCCGACTTCTGCTAGCTGGGCAGGATGCGGTTTTCCAACATCAGTAAACATCAAGGAAAAGATGCAGAAGATGGACACCAGCCAAACTACTATTCTGCTAGCCATCGTACAGGCGTTGGATTGTGGGCTGGATGACCTCCATTCTGCTTCACTTTAAAGTGGTATTTATGGAGCTGGGGTGTCTTTTGTTTCATCAAGGCTTGGCTGGGTCCTTGACAGCATCATTCATCCAGGTGAACTTGCCAATCTTACGGGGCTGGGGACTATGGCGAGAGAGGGGAGGAGGCCTGTGCATTGTGGTGATGCTGGTGTCCAGTTTATGCTCTGGATCACTGCTGCGCGCCGTCCAGGGACGGCTGTGGAGTGGCACTGCCCATGTTCGGGAGGGGTGACCACGTGGCTGTCTTGTTGGGGTCAAGATGTAGGCAGTCAAATAATTTCACAACTAGAAACCATCTGGAGACACAGACAATTATAAATCAGCAGCCAACAATGTAAGAAGACCCTGCAGTCTACCTGCTACACTGCCATCCAGAAACTCTAAAGTTTAAATCCAGCTTATTGCTGATCTCAGTGATGGACAGACTGTAAAACAGTGGCTGTGTGGATAGACGAAGGACATCAAACTCCAAAAAGGATGAGAAAAATGAAAGGTGAAGGAAGGGGAACAGTAATACTGCCTCACCCATGGATCTAAACACTTATTCACTCACTCTGTCTCTTTCCCCTTTGCCTGTCTCCCATCCAGCCACTTCATTACTTCCTTATCCATCGCACACACCCATCTCTGTATCACACTGTTGAGTTTGCCAAAGGCTTATCTGAACTATTGCCAAACACCAGTCTTTTGTGTAAAACCCTTGCAGGGACATTGGGACATCGCCATTGATAGAGTAGCATGAATGTTATCTGCCAGGCCGGACTTTGGATTGAACGCGGCTCTGATTTTAGGAGCAGTTTGCAGAAGACTGGAGGTTTGCCAGATTCCTTCCCCACTTGAGTCTGGCTGTCTGGTCCTTGATGCAACCTTGACTGCGCTGGAGATCGTTGCACAAACTGACATCAAGTTCCAGATTTGGTCCAAGCCAGGACCGGCGCGCCAAACTGTCATGCCCAGACAAGAGCCTCTGTCTCCAGTCTGGCCTTACCTCATGGCCGCCGAGGCTGGATGCTGAGCCATGGAGCTGTGAAGACTGATAGCTGAGGCGCAGTGAGTGGAGGGTAGAGGGCGGGGAAACACTCCACTAATGGTAGCTGAGGATTAAGACCTTGATATGCATTCAACATGTTTTTCATATTTGTTCAGATTTGGACATCTGATACACCAGAATTATCATGCACACTTCTCACAGCAGCGCCTCGTCCAATTTGGCTCCATATTTTACTTGTTGGAAAACTAAAGAGTGCCCCTGGCAGTTTCTTCCTTTGTTGTTTGTGAGAGCGGCCAGCTGTTTATAGACTTTCTTTGCCTCTGCCTGTACTCCTGTCAGAGGCCTGTTTTTCCCCCCTCAGCTGTGAAGGCTCAGTGTGCTACTGGCTGGATGTGGGGCTCTCAGATCTTTAGAGGTTGACCTCTCCAAAATGCTGGGCTGGACTCGGACACAGTTGTGGTCATTGTGCTGGTAGTTAATGATTCTGCCCCTCCATTTTCACCCTCAGTCTCCTTCAGTTCCGCTGCCTCCTTTATAGAGTCAGGAAATGGCTGCCCCGAATGGACGTAACTTCCAGGTCAGTGGACTTGGGGTGAGGGGTCACGGTTGGGTTGAGGCAGCCATAAATTGGATGACTGGGCAACTTTCTGTGCTGCTTGATGAATTTGGACTCCTCTCATGGGCAGCTAACACAAAAACACATGCACAGATGTGTGTGGCACGTGCGTGAAAATATATGAATGTAGGTTTGTTAGAGATTTGAGAACACGTGCACCCAGCACTCCATTTGTTCTTTGCTGATCTCTTTAATGGTTTTCTCTTCGCTACTATCCTCTGCTCTCTTCTCACTGTTCTAGCTTTCCTCCTGCTCACTTCTTTCTTCACTCTCTCTTCTTCTGTTCGCCTGATTGCTAAGCAACAATGACAGCCGTGACAGATCTGCGCTTTTGGCTCACACAGTGTCACATCTGACTTTAGCCAACCCCCTCCCACATAAACACACATACACACACACATGCTATACAACCAAGTGCCCTGCTGGTTTGCAGTTTATGATACTGAACCCCACCCCCCTCAGAATGGCTCCCTGGTCAGCACCCCCTCACTGAGGTGACAGGAGGGAAGCATCCAGCTGGATGGAACTGTTGTGTTCCTCTCCTGAGGGCTTTGATCCTTTGCCCTTCATCCCCCAAATCAGCGGCTGCTCTGCCAGCCTGGAGAGGGGGCTGGATCGCCCCTTGATTTAGCACTGTTTCCCCTGCCCATGGGGATGGAGGCCTGAGTCTTTGAGAGGTACGATGCATACTTGTGTGGAGCTGTGCGACAGCTGGGACAAGGTGGAGGCCCTTTCTCCAGATCGGCCGCCCCGTGCACCCCAACCGCCTGCCTCCCTGCCTTAACTTCCCCCTAGCCTGCGCTCGCTCTTGGCTCCTCTTAGCTCCACAGCGCAGACGCATTGTCCCTAAGCCCCCGCTCGTCCCTGGGGAGCAGAGGGAGAAGGCTGAGGCTCCCTCACTCTCCCCTCCCCGGGTACCCCCTGATCCCGGCCCCATTTTTTAAGGCTATAAGACTGACCTGTCAGCTGCTCTCTCTTCCCCAGAGTCAATGCGGCCCAGCCCCCTCAAAGACCCCTCCGCATTGGCCTTCTGTTTGAACAGGCCCCACCAAAAGACCCCTTGTGCTGCCCTTTGTGTGCTCATAAATAAGATCAGAGTTAAAGTCCCTGTGCTCTTGTGTCCAGAGACGGGCCCTGTGGGCCAGGAGGACTAATGCCGCTTGGCAGGCTTATCGATCACAAAGCTCCTCCCAGAACGTTGACCAGCTCTGCAAATGCCCCGATGCCTAGCCTGCTACATGGAGCTTACCGATGCAAACAATTGTAGAAGGTTGCTTAAGCACATATTCACTGAAGTCGGGCGATATGACAGTGAATACGGCGAAACAACAGAGTTTGTCTTTTTCGACACAGTTTATACCAAGGTAGATCTGAACAGCGAGTCCTCTATGACATTAATGTGTTGTTGTTTTTTTGAGTTAATGTAATTTAATATGTTCTTTCTGTTATTTAATTTACTGAATTAGATACCTGACTGGACATTCCCAATTTTTCACAAAAAAAAAAATCCCAGAATTTACACCATTTACTGTATCAATGAGACGCACATTGACATGTAAAATTGCATAATACATTTACCCAGACGGACGATTTTAACCACACAGCCCCAGCGTATTGCACAGACTGCAACATCGATGCCCTTCTGAATCTGACTCACTCGTTTCCTTCTTTCCTTATCTGACACCACTTTCAGCAAAACCCCAGTCAGACCATCAAGCCCATCAAATTTCAGTGTATCCCCGCAGCCTCGGCCCTGTCCAGGAAGCTGTCTTTGCAGTCTAAATCGGCCCAGATTTATAGCAGGGCTTGGCTGGAGCGGAGCTCTGCTTAAACAATCGTCTGTCTTGTAACTTAAGAGGCAAATAAAAACGAGGTAGTCTCCTATCCCCGGCGTCTGGATGAGACGTCCCAGAGCTTGGGGGCCACCACATGTAGGGTGAGAAAAAACACGACCATTGCTGTAAAACTCTGGTCTCTTGACGACGGGCTGAGGAACAAGGAGGGGAAAAAGTGAGCAAGGGCAAGGGAAAAGAAACTTTGAGACCAAATAGAATAACAAATAGACAGAGGTTGAAGACAGAGGATGCAGAGAGCAGGAGAGGGCAGGACATGCCAGCTGAAAGAGTGGAAAGGCCAGTGTGCTGCAAAGAGGGGGAGGAAACAGGTTGTCAGGGCCTGCCATTACGAGTAGATTAGGTGAGGGGACGCTGAGCTTTAGCAACAAACCAGATTACACACTATCACTGGTAACTCAGTTAACTTGGCTTAAAGATGCCAGAGCCCTCAGCTGGATGGAGAGAAGCTTATAGTTAGTTGAAGAACATAATGACTCTCTGGATATTTTCCTCGGGGCTAGATGATGTAGCAGAACTAACTAACTGTAGAAGAAAGAACCAATGATACAGTTTAAGATATGTTTGTAGCATTTCTTTCCACCTTCTGAGTCCAGTTTATTTTCCACTTTTTCCTCGACTTTGCCGCTCAGCACTTGTCAGAGGTGAAAGAGTCAAACTTATACAGATTTGCAGTGAGGGATCACGCACATCAAACCTGACATTTATGTACGCACATGCACAGAGAGAGACAGTTGTCCAGCATGATGTCAGGAAATATCGTATTTCCTGGGGTGAGAAGCTGTTTGTCCTGGGTCCAAATCCCTCTGTCATGACAATTACATGCGTGTCCATGCGTCTGGAGCCACTGGCCCACCTGTTCTCATTCCTTCATCATCAGAAGTAGACAGGGAGTCTGGCCTGGGGTGGATGGGGAGGTCACAGCAGTTTTGAGGTTTTACAGTGATGCAGCCTTATGAATTTACACAGTAGCACATTGGGGTGAAGCAACACTCACCGAATGGATGTGACAGAGTTAGAATTTGTTGCAAAGTCGTCAAAACAATGGACAGATGTAATACATTTATTTAATAATCACATTAATATAGAGTGCCGAAGTCACGCCCCTTCCGGTAGAGCTCATGGGACCTTAGATCGGAAAAAATATGAATGGCAGTGAATGGGGAGAGAAATATTATCTTTTGGTCCCGTTTGAGTTGTGACATGAAATCCAAATATGTCGTTAATGAATTTAAAACATTAATTTTAAGGTCAAGAAAGTCATACTTTGTGGTAAAACTGTTGAGATATAAGCTTTTGAAAAAAACGTAATTAGAAAAACTACACAGGAGGCGGTCGCGTATGTGACGTCATAGCTTTCGCTCGCTTCCTGCAGCTCGGAGTGACTGCAGCCTGGCACAAAACACACAGACATCTTCAATCATAAATGATTAATCATAAAACAGTGGAATTTCAGCGGGGAGGCCAAGCTGCAGGAAGCGAGCATTCATATTTTTTCCGATCTAAGGTCCCATGAGCTCTACCGGAAGGGGCGTGACTTCGGCACTCTGTAGCACACAACACAGTAAAAGGAAGATTCATTCTTTTGTAATATAGTTGGGGTATCCAATCTTGAATAAGAGGACAAGTCAATTAAGACATGAAATCCAAAAAAAGTATAAAGAGGATTAAAGTGTGTGTAAAGGTTAAGGCAGTACATCAGTTGAAATGAGAAGAAGTACAAGATGGTATCATTAAAAAAGGCTTTAAGGCGGGGAATCCCACAGATCGGCCCTGACTGCAAAAGTTTGAATACCCTTGGGGCTAAGCTGAGGATGGAGGAACTACCAGTATGCTTCTTTTAAGAAAAGCAAAGTATCAGAAGTGATGCATCAGCGATATAACCAGGGCACAGCCATGTAAGGCTTTAAATCTGCAGAATAAAAGCTTCAAATCTGTGGCTTCATGGATAAGGTCGATGTGCAGAGAGTTGCATTAATCCAGTTCATTCATTGCACCTAGTTGTAGACATGAATACAAGCAGATGTAGTTGTTTGAGAAGAAAGCTTGAGACAGGCATTGAAATTCAACATGCTTTCTCACCTCTGCATATTAAGTATGGATGATCGTTGGATTGTCAGATACAGAAAGTTGCAAAAATTGTTTGACGCAGCTCTCGGATTTTGAGATCAGATAGGTGTTTGAGGTGCCATACGATGGTCAGACAAGCACCTCATTTCACTGACATCTGAGGGGACAGGTTAGGTCTGCGAGGGCAAGTTAAGACGTCTCATTTTTATCGGGACATCCTGGGACATGTGCCATTTGAAGTTGTAGTAGAAGTATTTGTTTCAGATACTGAACTTAATATGTCAAACTCTATATTTAGAGTTTGCGTGCAAGTGGAAAGTCGGCTGTTTTCAGTCTTTTTTTTTTTTTTTGCTGGGCTCAGAGAGATGTTTGGGTCTGGGAGTCTTTATAGAGGAAAACTGCTTTCACCCTGACAGAGTGGCTTTAAGAGCAGAGGAGTCAGGCTTCTTCTGTATGTGTATGTGGGGAGGAAGCCTTTTGGAAAATGCCCTTTAACAAGTGTGAATAGAGTCATCTCTAGCTGCTTCTGTGTTTCATGTGAGACTCCACCATTTTTCCTCTTTGCCTCTAATCAATCACCGAGACCCTCTCCCTCCCTGCCCTCACTGTTTTTCTTCCTCCTCTCTTTTCTGTGGGATAAGAGTCTCCTTTTCCCCCCTCTGTCCCTCTTATGAAGTGAGAGGAGGAAGGTGGTGGTGGTGGTGGTGATGGGGGGTGAGCCAGAGAAAGAAAGAAAGGAGAGAGAGTGAAATACAGAAAGAAAGGAGTGCATAAAGACGAGAAAGAGTTCCTCCAGTGTTTCTTTAACATGTTTAACTGTGGTCCAGGCTGCCCGGGGGCTTTTGTTTGGGACCCACAGATCCCTACCGGGCATTGTGGGAGCAGCTCAGGACTGCAGGGGATTGTGGGAAAATCCATTGAAACACTTATAGGGAACAACATATGAAATGGAATATTGAACTAAGCACCACCAGCACCACCTTCATCATCGTCATCACCATAATCCGTTGCTCCTAATCTGTGAGGACCTTTTACCATAAACATTGATGTTATGATTTCCTCTGTGTGCAGACAACAGTCATTGGCTTTCAGAATTAAAACCAAAGGATGTTTAATTTTTCAGAGGAAATTCAACAAACATTTTCCTATTTGTAGTCACTGTCACCACATTAACCAGCAACACGGATTAGTTCAGATCTTTTGAAGTGGGGTTGGATGAGATCCATGATTATTGTATTACCTGTTCGGCTTGGCCCAAGTTTGGAGAAGCAGGCAGACGTACCGATGCAGAAGCGATGCAGTGTACTTCTGTGGATGGGGGCAGCAACAAAATGTATTTTAGCTAGGGCTGCAACGATGAGTCGACTAATCAATGACTAATCGACTATTAAAATAATCGGCCATTTTTCATAGAAAAGTACCCCAAAATACTCTTATTGCAGCTTCTTACATTCAAATATTTGCAGCTTCACACACTCTCCCATGACGGTGAACTAAAACCCTTTGGCGTGAGTGCGAAACATACTTATGACATTTGATGTCATAATTTTGGGGTTTGGGAGAGACAGACCTACATTTTTTTCAACATTTGAACACATTTTTCGATAAAATGATTAGTCGACTAATCGAAGAAATAATCGACAGATATTGTTTGATTTTGGTACATCCAAACTAACAACTGTAAACACCAAAGTCACACAACAACACTCTAGAGGCTCTCTAGAGCAATATAACGGCTTCAGTTCCCCGTTCACCCCGTTCAAATCACTGTCTGACTGTAAGGCAAAGTGGTGAAAATATTCTCAGTATATCCTACACTTAAACTGATATTGATCTTTATAGGTGGGACTTTATTTAGGTGGCTATAATATGTTTTTTTTGCTGCCCCCCTCTACAGCAGTACATTGCTTAACTTCTGTTTTGGTACTCCTGCCTGCTTCTCCAAACCAGGGGTGTGCCTCACCATCTACTGTATGTAATACACAGAGTATAAATAAGTACTTCATACCGTCCCACTTCAAAAGATCTGAACCATCCCTTTTACTGAGGTGAATGTGGTGCTTGCAGCGACATGAGCTCTGCTTCTCCCACTGTGTGTTGCACTTACAAAACTACTCTGCACTTCACTTAATTACAAAGCCATTAAATGCAACATATATCTAAATGATGTCTGTTAAAAAGCCACAGTGGAGCATTGAACCGGAGCTGTTTTCGTCTGTGTAAGACATTGTGAAGGCTTTGGCTATCAGAGGATAAAGCCTTATATTGCTGTTTCCTTTGTAACCATTGATGCTGCACACATGTTGCTTTTAGAAGTTAATTATTTGCGACACATTTGGCCGGCACGGATCACCGAGGGACAATGTTGCGAGAAAAGTTTAGCCAGGTTCAACTCAGCACCCTTGCTGGAGCTTCTGTGTTGCAGTCTCCTCTCTGCCAAAAGCGGTGTCATGAGTGAAGAAGCTCGTCTCTTGGACTGAATGTTGAAATGCAGCGGAACTTGTCGCTCTTAACACAGGTGTATTTGCAGGTGATGTGGTGGTGTTGGTGGGATGAGACGGATGTTGTTGGTTGAGTCCCAGTTCACTGCTCCGTGCTGGCCTCCTGAGAGGTTGGAATGCCTTGGGAGGAGGAAGAGGAAGAGGAGGAGGAGGAGGAGGAGGAGGAGGAAGGGAGTATTATGGGGGATGGGAGTTTGGCTAGTGATCTCTTTCTTCCTCCCTTTTGGTCTATATCTCACACACACACATGCGCTCACACACCCTGAGAGTGGCTGTGCGGTTAACTCTAGCTCAAGTTCATTGTGGCTGAGTTCCGGGAGGCGGTGGTGTTGGAGGGCGTTGGGGTGGAGGGGTGGGGGGCGAGGAGGAGCAGTAATTAAAGAGCTTTGAGAGAGGGGCCCCATGCGCTCTGTTAGATGCATTTCACCCCCCCTCCCCTTCACCATAATCCCCACAGGAATAAACAAATTGGGCTTTTCAGCCTGCAAGCTGGGCCTGGGGGCTCCTGTAATGGGATAGACATGAGGTGTGTGTGTGTGTGTGTGTGTGTGTGTGTGTGTGTGTGTGTGTTGGACAGAGAGAGATTTTGTGTGTGAATACGAGATATGAGAGAGAGAACATGTGTTTCTTGGTCAGCTGTGTGTGCGCGCGTGTGTGTGTCCCACCACAAGTGCAGTAAGTGGCTAATTGCTCCCAGCTCAGTGGTGAAGTGTGCAGACGGACAAAGAGGCCTCAGCTTCATTTACTTAATCCACGGGTTTGGTATCTGAACCAGATTATACTGGGATACCTCTTAAACACCTGAGCACCCTGTGAGTGTATGTGTGTGCGACATGCTGCCCAAATCCCTGGCCGGATTCTACACTTTTACTGGTTGTATTTTTTTTTGGCCACCAGTCCTATTAGTCATTACGAGGATTTACTCACCACTGTAATTGCTTAGATGGCAGGAATCCTGCAGGGCAGATATTTTCCTTAATTTATCAAAAACTGTGGTAGAACTTCTGGTCTGGACCTTGGGGTGGTCGATATCGTCAAATTCCTCTATCATGTTATGTGTAATTTAATTTATGTGTAAAGAGGTCACGGTCCAAAAGTGGGTTGCAGGTCCATTCTGAATGGACCGTAAGTGAACTGTGAACATGTCAAGTTTCTAAAAAACACACTAGGTTTTATTTTGAAGTGCTGTTTCCTGCTGTAGAGTGAGTAATTCACTGACTATTTAACAGAGACAGAAAACTGGCTGAGCAACATGGCCAAACACAAGTATGATGTTGACTGTATCAAACTGTGTGGACCTTAAACTAGTGAATAAAGTTGGGAACCGCTGGTTTAAAATAACCATACCATGCTTCATTAAAATTAATTATTTACTTCTTTTATTTGGAGCTTCCATGTGAACAAAAAAACAACTGCCTCACATGTAGTCTGACTCACCGAAACCAGACTGTGTCTATAAATCTGTCATTGGCAAACTATTTAGGCGGGCATTCTCCCCTGCTTCCACTATCTGCATTTTACCTTTTTCAAAATCCCCTTCGTTACAGGAAACAGCTACAATGACCGCCAAGCTAACAACTTACACGCTTAAAGTGGCAAGTTTGGATGAAGATTGGCATCACGAGTGAGTTTATCCAGAGCAAAAGTGTAGTCAGGCTTCACCTGGTCAGGGCACCAATTATCAAATTATGTCTGTTTTATCACACAGTCAGCATTAAGTTTGTTTGGCCAACTGTTTTGTGGCATTTTCCTTTGTGGAGAATTGTCCACTTTAATGACAGTGCTCACCTCCGCACATGCAAATATTCCATCAAATTAAGTTCTCCCACAGCACTAGTTTGCAAGGGCACAGTCGCTGTATCCTGGTCTTTTTGCTGCGCAAGACTACGGTGATTGGTTTGAATAAATAAAAACAAGCCAGAGCCCTTTAGCAGAATCATAATGTGTGCTTCCAGACCTTTCTCTAGTGCTGAAACCAAGTCATGGAGATAGGTCTGGCTACATGAGACAACTCTTGAGTTAAGAAAAGGCTTTAAACAGAACATTCTTTCAAACAGAAGCTTTAAGGTCCCTGAGAACAATATTTAAGTGTTACGTATTTGTGTTTGTACAGCTCCTTGTCTGCCCAAATCATTTTACCTTGCAGGGCGACTGGATTCAAAAGATTGCAGCTCTGATTTGCCTCATGGCCTGCCCCAAAAAAGCTCCCACTGTAGAAACAGCATTGCCAAATCATTACCCCTGGACACTGCATAGTACATACCATCACATCACCCAACTCTACTTGTCAGCCTGATCTATCAGCCACTTATATTCCTGTCCTTTTTGACATGATTGCATCCCCTGATCTCAAAAAGCAGCAGTGCTGAATCCTGTTTCATATGTTAGTTACCCGATATGAGGTTATATGGCACACACCTGCTACCTCAACGGGACGAAACTAAACTACTGTTTCACCTTCCCTGTGACAATTTCTTTCACACCCATAGTTTGATGTATATTCCCAACCTGAACCCTCAGCTGCTGCTAATCCCAAATCTCATTGCAGCGACGCTCTGCACCTCCAAACATCCTAATCGGATCAGAGGCGCAGGAGCATGATGTCAGGCAGGCAAATGACACGAAGGAAGGAGAGTGTATCTAAATCCTCATCTTAAAGCTGAAATGTGCCGCGCATCACACGACCGGCTGTCTTTCGCTTAACGAGAACAACCAACACGACAGTTTTGTTCAGTTAATGAGAGCTGTGTGCGTGATGGACTGCGTGCGTTTTGCCATCAAGTCTAAGATGGCCACAGCTGATCAGTTCTAAAGTGAGTGTGTGTGTGTTTTGGCGGGTAGGGGGAGGTTAAATGAATTCAGCCCCTCTCCTCTTAATGAGCCTCAAGCACATCTCATTTCACTGGCTGTTGCACTTAAAAAAGAAAAATAGTCCCCCCCCTTCTCCTCTTCAGTTCCTCCACCTCCACTTCCAGTCTTTCAGGCGGCTTCAGAGGGTTCTGCCATGCAAAGCAGCCAATGATTTACTAAAAGGTCCTTTAATCATTGCAGGTTTTATTCCCTCTGCCTGTCTGGAGGTCAGTAATCGTCTTTTTTCTACACAATAGGAGCTCTGTTTGTTGTCGGGTTGTTGACAGCAGAGAGAGGAGGAGAGTCGGGACGTTTCAGCTTGTCGTCCTGCAGGTCTGATGAGGATCAGCAGGTTGTTCATTAAACATCACTGCGAGTCTCTGCTGCTTTGTTGTCCCTCAGAATGTAGAGACACAGATGTTGCTCTGTCAGCGCGGAAGGGAGGGTAAAAAGAGAGCGCACTGGATGCCAAAAGAAAAAAAAAACTGTTACAAAAACAGCGTTGAAGCTGGCATCCTGCTGAAGCCGGTCCCTCTCTGCCTCAAAGCCGCCTTGACTAAAATATCTCTGAAAACCCTCGTCAGAGAGGAAACGGCATCGGCTTTGAAAGAAAGTAAGCTTGTTTATGTCCCCGTCCTCCTCTCCCCCCCTCCATCACCATCTCCCTCCTCTGTTCAGCTCCCCCAGATGCCGTTACAGTGAATGCATGATGCCTGCTTGCACCACATACATCTGATCTCCCAGCTCATCGCGGAGTCATGAAATGCTTCCTTTTGCATCTCATACAGGCCTGCTTCCCCCCCACAGTTCTCCGCTTCATTCACCTCTTCTACTTTTACAGAAGAAAAAAAACTAGGCTGTGGGTTGGGGAGGTCGGATGGCAGCGAGAACAGAAGCCAGAACAAGAAGAGGAAGACGTTAGTTGTGCTCTGATCCGTCTATAATCAAAGTCTAGAATATTCCATCAGTGGTGTTGTGTTTCTCTGTTGCTGCCAACGTTCCTCCTCCACACTCCTCTTTTCCAAAGCACAGTGGTTTGTAACTCTTTCTGCACTCATCCTCTTGTTTTTTTCACTTTCTTTTATCTCTAAAGTGGGTTGCATCTGTTCTGTGTGAAGGTAAAGATCTTCAGATGCTGCAGAACGAGGGAGAAACACCACAGAACGTTCTGTAACAGCCAGACGGGAGGAGGAGGAGTGGGGGGAGGGCGGTGAAGGAAAGTATGGTTTGAAATGGAGAAAACTGAGAATAGTAAATTATCTCTTTCTGTGCCAACTCTGATTTATCCGCATGAGCGAGGCTGGAGTTCCTCCTTCATGGTTTCCCTGTTGTATTTTCAATTGGATCCACTCTGGCTGTGCGATTAATCATAGATTTCTTGTGTCGGCATCGTCAATAATTTAATTACTTCAGAGATGCTGCAATGACTGTTGTGTTAAAGTTTTGTCATGAGGACAAATAAATGTTTGTTTTTTTTGGTGAGAACTGTAAGAAACAAACAGGCAGTGTGAAAGGGGCTAAAGAATGGAAGCGGGTCGAGAGAGCAAGCCACCCGCCCCTGTGTCATTGTATTGCCTCTTTTTCACCTAAAATGTCTTCAGAAACATATTTGAGTGGACTGTTTGCCAGCCGCCTTATTGTTTCGTATGGAAAAATGTCCAAGTCTGCATCACATTACCCATCAGCAGGAGCAGTTATTGGTCTGATGTGGCGCAGTGCATTCTGGTAGTTTTAGATCTTCTACTTCTTGAGCAAAAGCAAACGCCACATCTCTTTTTCTTAGTTTCCTCTGGTCATGTAACACCAATTTCAAAAACATCTGTGGTGTTCTACTTCATAGACAGCCTAGTTTTGTGAAAAGACCACATTTCCAGCAGTGAAACACTTCTTTAAGCTAGTCGTAGTTCGTTGTAGGGAAAGAAACTTGAATTCAGAAGGTGTATCGTTGTATATTTTTGTTTAATATAGGAGAATACATACATAAATATATCTGCAAACACAGGTTATTGGGCTGACAGTGGCAGCTTGCAAAATTTTAACATATCTCCCAACCTTACTGTGCTTTCTTAGTTGGATTTTTGGGAACATTAAAGGGATAGTGCACTCAGAAATGAAAATTCAGCCATAATCTACTCACCCATATGCCGAGGGAGCCTCAGGTGAAGTTTTAGAGTCCTCACATCACTTCCAGAGATCCAAGGGGAGAGGGGGTAGCAACACAACTCCACCTAATGGAGGCTGATGGCGCCCCAGATTCAGACGTCCAAAAACACGTAATTGAAACCACAAAATATCTCCATACTGCTCGTCCGTAGTGATCCAAGTGTCCTGAAGCCCTGACATAAAAAGTTGTTTGGAAAAATGTCATTTGAACTCTGTTTGTAGCCTGTAGCTCTGACTGCCTCTCTGTGTACCGCGCTCATGTGTGCGACACTTGGACACTTGGATCACTACGGACGAGCAGTATGGAGATATTTTGTGGTTTCAATTACGTGTTTTTGGACGTTTGAATCTGGGGCGCCGTCAGCCTGCATTAGGTGGAGTTGTGTTGCTACCCACTCTCCACTGGGATTTCCACAAGGGATGTGAGGACTCTAAAACTTCACCTGAGCCTCCCTCGGCATATGGGTGAGTAGATAATGGCTGAATTTTCTTTTTTGGGTGCACTATCCCTTTAATCTGTAAAATATTATTTATGTCATATTGAAATGCTTCTAACTATTTTCACACAGGATTCTCAACACACAGTGCTAACTGTGAAAATATTCAAAAGTGCAAAAGTGCATTAAAATAAGTTTGATTCCAGTAACAGTCACAATTTATAACCGTGATCACAGTATTTTGCAACATAATCTGTGCAATTATCATTTTCTCATAAACCTTGCAGCCCTACACGCTGCGTCATCCAACAATAACAGACAGTCGTTACAGATTTATTTATTAAATGAATCCAATGCCATGTTCATCTGACTCATGGCAACAAGAAAGCAGTGTACGTTTGTGAGTGCGTGCATGTGCGTTGTCGGTCGTTGGCCAGCAGCCTGCAGGCATCTGAGCCGGCAGGCAGGCCCGAACAGGCCCATGCGAAGATCAGACCTCAGGCAGCACCTCTCCTGTCTTCTCCTAGTCTGGGACATATCACTCTGCCCCTATGGTGTGTGTGAGTGTGTGTGTGTGTGTGTGTCAGAGTGGCCCAGACGGGTCCATTCTTTTAATCAAGGCTGGCTGAAGACAGACATGAGTGATCTTAACATCATGCTAACTGGGGGAAGAGCTGTCCGTCAGCTTCAGGAGGGGGCAACCAACAGAATAAGAGAAGAAGAAGAAAAAGGAGAAGGGAGGAAAAAGAGGAAACGCAAAGAGAGATCTGAGGGATAAATAAAGAACGTAGAAGATTTAGGACAGCAAGATGGAGGTGCGGAGAGGACAGAACAGAACGGATAATTGAGGCGTGTGTGTCAGGAGAGCGATTTACTCCTTCCTAACAGTAAAATATGACACTGTCATTCCATTTGTCCGAAGGCAGACGGTCCCTCGGGCACCATTTGTTATGGCTGAGCCCGAAACGAATTTGTCCGAATGAAAGATGTGATGACTGCAAGACGGTCACGTCGTGCTCACAATGTTGATGCATTGTCAACAATAATATTCTGAAGAATGACGTTCATCTTCCCACCTGGATGAAAATGGGACAGGGAATGACTTTGCAGCTGGAACCCATGGAAATATTTGTACAAAATAATATAGTAAAAATTGTGAACTCATTGAACCTCACTGGCCTGAGGTAAGAACTGTAAAATGTCCCGCTCATTCTACACCTCATTCAGTAATCTTCAATATTCAAATTCAGGAGATCCTCGCCAAAAATCCGTTTGTGTTATTTGTTTAAACAAAGCAATTACAGGACAGGTTGTAAAGGTGCAACCCATGACCAACGCCACATCTAAGGGCTCTGACACACCAAGCCAACGGTCGGCCTGTGATTAATGTCGGGCCGTCAGTGAATGGTGTGTCCTGCACCATTGGCACCACTTTTTTGGCCATTCCAGCATGTTGAATTGACGTCCGAGACGGCAAACCCACGGCAAAAGTTGAGAGGGAGTGAGATTGAAACAAAATTTTTGTGTTACGTACGATTATTTTTAAAGCATTGATCTCTTTGGCAGAAACGGTTCATAATTGTTTGTGTTGTTGTTTCCTAGTATACGGTAAATTTTCTTTGTTCTTTCAACACTGGATTGTGTCAGTGTGCCAACTAACTAACCAGAGTCTTGAATTCATCCTGTCGGTTTTCTAGTTTCCCTTTTTCTGTGGCGATTACAGACTACCGCCCCCTGCTGCTGTGGACAGTTATTTCCTCTCCCGCAGGCGGAGAACGTCGAGCTAGCTGGCTGTTCGCTGTAGTCTTTGCATTGTGTTCAGGTGCAACTTGTTGGTCCGGCTTCTCTGCTGCTAACGCTGCTGCCGAGATACAGCTCATGAGGAGCCGGCTGCTAATGCTATGTACTAAGACACTGCTAATGCTGCTTGCCGTGCTGCTGTAGCTCAGTCGTAACTGTAATTGATGCTGAGACTCTACTGACTGCGTGACTGGTAGACGGCGGTGGGTGGCGCAACAGGCCAAAACACAAATTCAAAACATAAACATGATTTGCGGACTGTAAAAAGTTTTTTTAAATGCGAATATTCTGGCTGTACTATTGTTGTCGGTGAGATCAGTATGTTATATGAACATTATTCCTTAGTCTCTGTGACATATTAGGAGGATTTTATGACTATTTGCTTTATATTTCTTACATATAGCTCCTTTAAGGTCCACACAGTTTATTACATTTAGCATCCTACCATGTCGTCAAGCTAGTTTCTTGTCTCTGTCAATTAGCTGCCCCCTTGATGGCGTGCACATGTGAGTTGTCGACCGTGACAACGTGTGTGTCGGCTTTGTCGAGTGTACCAAGTGCAGCACAATGCATGGGCCGGGCTCAGACAGAACATGCACAGACTCAGATGGGGTTGGGCTGGATTTTTTGGGCCCGATCTAAGCTCTATCGGAAATTCACTGTACTTAAAAATTCAGGTCCATTCAGAATGGACCTGCGACCCGCTTTTGGGCCGTGACCCACCAGTTGGTTTTGAGATCTAAGCCTTAACAGTTATGTTTGTAAAAAAATTAATTGTAACATCATGACCTGGGGTCCCAAATTAGACGAGAATTATATTTTATCATGCTTTGGGTCCTGTTTTTGTAGCTCTGGCCATCATTTCTATTAGAAATTATAACTTGTACTTACCAAAGTCATTGCTAAGATCTGGGAACATGGAGACATGACTGAAAGAAACATGAGCAGACAAGTTGTAAACACGCCAACAGTTCAGCCTGATTATCCAAATTAATTCTGAGATGTAACCGAGGGTGAATGGGCCTGAGACGTCAGTAATAATCCCTCATTTCACAGGAGAATTGAATGGGTGCACAGCTTCAGTAGCTCAGCGTTGGAAATCAGTCCGTAAACTGTGATGGATATTTACACCCGACAGTTTGGGCAATAATGTTACCGTTCATCTTCATTTTCTTTCAAATAAATTGGTCTAAACTAGGGGTTTGTTTGAAATCTGTATGATTGCATGACTGCTCGTGTTTCATGCCGCATTAGACCTATTTTTTAGTGATATTGCTGTGTTCCCAAATTCCTGCAATTACCCTGGGGAGTACAGTGTTATTATTACTGATGGAAACGATGGCCAAGCTGATGAAAACAAGGCCAAACTTGTAATAAACTGAAATTACCCTTGAAATGTCTTCTTTTCTATCATCCTCTCCCCTTTCGTCTCCCTCCTCCTTCTCCTTCATTACACGAGTGCTGTTTTGGGTGATGACTTGATCTGCTGAAGCGGCTGTCACAAGCTGACGAAGGGGGGGGGGGGCATTAAGATTGATGTCTTCATATTCCAAAATGCCTTGGGCCAAATTAACGTTTATTGAGTTACATCCTGGTTTTCCTTTTATGAGGGTCTAAAATAGGATACCACTTGCACCATCCTGGGTAGATATTAAACAATACAAGGTGTCTTGGGACTGAAAAAACACACAAACACACACTCTTGATTGTTTTAGCTTTTATTACTGATCAAAGTGGGGATCTTAGCTCGAAGAATGGGATTATGTTGTGATTTCGATGATTGCAGTGTCTACAAATTAAACTTTGATGAGGGTTGTGAGGGGACACATAAGTGCATCTTCAGCCCAACGTGATCTGAAGGCTGCGGCGCATTAAGCACCTCAGACTGGCAGAGCAAATATTTGTGCCGTCTATTTAAACAGGAGGTTTATTAGTGCAGCGGAGTGGGCCGCTGTCATTTCTGCTTGCAGACGTGTGAAAAGCTTTCTGTCATGTTTAACTTCTCCCCCGGAGTCAACCCGAGCTGCGGTGCTGCAGAACGCTCTGGCAGCGAGAGTTAGGACCGGAGCTCAAGTGGTTGCCTTGTTTCTGAGCTACATTACCCAAAACCTCAAAACCTGTGTACATGTTTTTGTCTATTTACTCTTTATTTGCATTTGCATTTTTTTTTTTGCAGAATTTCTAGCCTATACACACAGCAAATGCACTCTCACTGAGTTTTATTTTGACATCCATGGTACGCAGATAATGGAATATGTGCACCATAGCAACAAAACCAGTTAGAGATGGCCTATAATTAGCCTAAGTGAAGCTGTACCTCTCCATCCTACACACACACAGCGGAACATTGAAAAAGTATGTTCGGTGGGAGTTTTGCTTTGGCTCTTAAAATGAGTTAGAGAACTGCACATTTACTGAGCAGTTGTCTCTAATTCAAACAAGAGGGAGATAAAAGCTTGTGATTGAATAAGGTGCAGGGTTGCACCTTTTGTCACCTTATTGTTAAACACCACTTATAAGAGATTACAAATCTGTGCCTTTTTAATCTCAGTGTTAAAGGAATACTTCACCCATGAAATGACCACTCGTATATTAATCAGTCACACTGTGTTACCTTGAATTAGTGATGAAAATTGTGTTTTTCTTGCATGCCTCCACAGAAAACGGTGAACATATTGAAATCTTGATTAACTGGGGACCAATATAACAAGAGCAAAACTATATCAACACATCCGTTTACAGGCTCTCACACGATTTGTGCAATATAATCCAAGTCTCATTTATCCAGTCTTATGCTCAGTACTTCCCAAGCACTTGGATTTTCACCTAAACCAAAAATTTGTGTGATTGGGACATACCGTACGATTTCCAACACAATCTCACTCCCAAGTCGCTTGGTTTGTGGCCCTACACGTCAAAATATGACGCACTAGGTACCCCTCCTGTGTCAGTTTTGGGTGTTTCAGTATGGCGACTGGCAAGTCAAATTATGCTTGTTACTCATATTGTCTCTTTTCTGTTTTTACAAGAAATGTTTAGTTTTTCATAGGGATGTCCTGATCACATTTTTTTGCATCTGATCTGATACCGAGTCCTTTATTTTGAAACCGAGTCCGATCCGATACTTTGCAAAACATTAAGAAAGAAAAAGAAGAATGCATCCAAGTTGTCCCATAAGGTTTGTTTTTTTATTAAAATAGTATCCAAAAAGCTTATCGGTGGTTCAGCAGCACAAAATGTAAACAAATTCTGAATTGTAAACAAATTGTCCCTCCAGAGTTGCCGTATGGCTGTGGTAGGCGAGGTTCCGCCCTTAGGTGTGGCTGTATTGCTCGGAATAAAGAGAGAAGCGGTGGCTGCTGAGCCTGTTGTCTCGACTCCTGTCCGTTTATTGCTCATTAGCTGCACTCAGTTAGGCGAACCCAGGACGCTCGGTTACAATATATTGGAAAGCGGAGGCAACAGTGAACAACATAGATGAAAAACCTGGCCATTTTTGTTATTTTGATACCTCCGATCTTTTGTTACAGATTCCGATTTTGTAAAAATAACATGATCGGTGCTGAGGATCAGATCGGGACAACCCTAGTTTTTCATTAAAAAAACATTAAAAATCATTAAACACATACAGTGTTTCAAAATTTTGTCTTTTTATCTTTTTTTAGGTTAACTTCCTTGAGTTTAGGCAACATAAGCGTGTGGTTTGGTTCAATAAAAAACATGGTTTGACTTTAAAAAAAAGTACGTTTGCACTAATGTTGCATTACATGTGTCACTAGTATAGTATGCTACACATACTAACACACTACATTATTGTCAAGATCATGCAATTGACTTTTGGTCTTTTCACGCGGTACATGAACAGCTGGCTTCTGGGTGAAAGTCAAGAGTTCATTTGACCCAACTGTCCACCCCTCTTGCTCTTCCTGTGTGGACTTTGTTGAGAGTTCGGGAGTGAAACTGGGTTAACCATTCTGCACGAATTGTGTGAGAATTTGTAAATGGATGTTTTGATATAGATATATATGCTGCCCATTCATTTAATAAATCAATATGTTTGCCATTTTCTGTGATGGCATGAAGGAAAAAGTTTTCTTGAACTCAAGGTTACATGTCATGACCGATTGATTTAAAAAATGGTCATTTTTTGGGTGAAGTATGCCTTTAAGTACTAGACATGTAGTGTGTGTACATGACTTGAGTTGAAAAACTGAACTCAATATTAGTTACATCTTATACAGCAGTATAGTTTTGGCACATTTGATGCCCAAAGAGAGAAAAATAAGAAATTCACTTCTTGTTTTCATCCCAACTTTCTTAAAAATAGAACAAGTCGAACTGTGAGCTGACTGTATGGTTGCACCCTCAGTCTGCAGAGCTATGTTCCTCTGAATTCAGAATGAAGACTTGAGTAAATGATGACCCGAGGAGCTGCTCTAACTCTCTTCCTCAGACCTCCGTGAGGCCATTCGAGACCCTGACATCTTTCTAGTTTACTCAAATGATCAATCAGCTGGACAAGGTTCTGACTCTGCAGACGCCTCTAATTTCCTACAACACAACGGATCTCCGGTGTTGCCCTTTCTTCGCCTTTTCTGTTGTCTCCTTCCTCGAACAGACAATTGGTTTGTATTGATTTCCTGAGCATCATTCCCAGATGACTCATCCTCTCGCTCTGGGAGTCTGGCTCTGCGAGGAAACGCTTTCTTCAGGTTTCCTGCTCTACTTTAGGTGATTCTTCTCAAGGTGGAAGGTCCCGTCTGGGCCTTGAGGCTCAGAATAGTCGCTCTTGATAGTAGGTGGGAAAGTGTATATAAGTGTATTCTTTCTTTAAGAGAAATAACAACGTCTTTAGTGGGGCCGAGGCTGGCAAGAGGTGTGCTGTGGCGCCCCTGAGGAGCATTTGGCCTTCCTCGACTGTTTTGTAAGCGTTTGACAGGTGAAATAGTGTGGGAACTGCAGGGAGTGTTGCTTTAAAATGCTTTTTGTTGCGCTTGTCGGGGATGTGGAGGTGCCTGGTGAATGCTCAATAGCTCTGTAGGAGCCGCTGGTGAATGGTTGAGTGCTGGGGGGAAAATGGCTTCCCGCAAGAGCTGTGCAGATTGTTGCTGAGGCTCCTTCTGTGGGGAAACTGTCCACATTTCTTTCCCTCAACTGCAGACTCCCACAGAGGAGTGCAGAAACAGTGTTTTTTTTGTTATTGATTGATCAGACTGACATATACTTTGCCTGTTTCTCAGCCTGAACCAGTTGGAGTGTCGCCATGCGAACTGATGAACCACATGTTCCGCTGAAGCCCAGCTCGCTCTCTAGCATCCTTCGCCTGGGGAAAGAGACATGCTATGGAGTTTATTGTAATGGCACAAAGCTGTCTTGCTGTCCACACTGATTTTCATTGTTTTCACTGTTGTGTTCCATGTGTTGCGGAAATCGCACATGGGGCATGGTTAATCAAAGTCAGTTGTAATGTCGTCCCCGACAAATATGCTATTAATCAGACCTGTAATTGCTTTGTTCACCCGCTCTCCAACTTTGAGCCAAGCAGGGATTTTTCAATGATGGTAAGATGGTTGGAATGAAACATGGTCATAGAGGATGAGTTACCCACGTTTTGATGATTGGGGCAATGGGAGGGTCAAACGGGGTCCTGAGAACCCAGAAAAATGTGGGGCGCTTCATGCTCCCCTTCGCCTTGATTCAGAGTGTTTGCCTTAGTGTTACCAGAGAGGAAGTCCAGAAAAGTTGAGGCAGAGATAAAGAGGTGGGAAACCAGGGGAAGATTTTGATGTAAGAGAGTAGGGAGAAGCAAAGAGGAGTAAATAAGAGAAAACAGTTTATGTTGAAGGTAATGGCTGCTGACGGACGATATTGGATGGATAAAGGAATGTGGGTTTTGCGGGAATAGCTTGTGGTTGCTTTTAGAGACCGAGAAAGTAAGGCAGAGAGCGAAGCAGAGAGAGGGATTGTTCAGAGCCAGCGCCTGGCGAGGGCCATTGTTCATCCTTCCCTTTTGAGCTGAAGGAGACAGGAGAGTTTCACACGCCACTCGCAGGCATCCTGCTGGGCAGCCCCGGAAGGGGGCTATTGCTGCCGGTAAAGAAGGCCTGGCCATAGGGATAAATTACTCTGAATGGAGGGGTCTGTGTTTGCCGTTTTCTCCTCTTTTTCTAAAAGGAGCCAGAGAGGGAAAGAATTCAACCCCAACCACAGGTTGTCCGCTTCGCTTCTGGAAAGGCTCTGCCTTCCAAGTCACCAATTTAACATCCCTCCACCCCCACCGTCCTTTAAACTCTCCACTCCCACCTCCTCTGGAATGCTCCGGGGTTTTGTTGTCCTGCGGGGACGAGGGTGTGTGTGTGTCTTATGAGGTTTCATAACTTCAAGATGTGCGTGTAACCTATTGTTATTGGGGAGAGGGATACAAAATGAATCCAACATTTAATTACTTTCAGAGAAATTAATTCACAAACTGTCTTGCTTAACAACAATAAATGTATGACCTAAGGTACCCCTTTGAAAGCACAGATAAAGTGTCATTCTCTTCGTCCACTTAACAGCCCTCATTTATTTTACAAATCGTTTCATATGTAAATAGACATTTCTGGTGACGTTGCTAGACACGCGTCCTGAGTCTCTAATGCATTAAAATCCAAAAGGATGCAGCAGACAATAACCTTAGATGTTTAGGTTCATAGTAATCCGACTCACCAGATGTAGACTGTTGGTATAAGCCTGCCATTGATCGGCTACTTTAGCCTATATTCTCCTCCCCCTCCATTACCTGCATGCTACCATCTTTCAAGGGCACCACTGCTGCATCCTGGGTGTAGCGCCGCCCAAGGTGATTGTATTTGGTTTAGAGAAATACATACTACCCAGAGCGTTCATATCCCCTGTACCACAATGATAATGGGTGCTTCCAGACCTTTCGCTAGCACTGACACAGTGCTATGGAGATAGGTCTGGCTATGCAAGACTAGGTTTTATGATATGTAGGGGACCAACTCACATGACCACCTGGGGATCCCGTGGACTCATTGCATCAAAAACCTGTTACCGTTACAGCATTTCTAAGATTCGCAAGACTACTTGCTGCTTTCTGTTCCATATGCCCGTACTGAATTGGGTAAAAAGGCTTTTGTCTACTCTGCACCTTCAGCATGGAATATGTTGCAAAATGACTGGAAACTAACAGGGTTAATTTCTTTGAGTGCCTTTAAATCCAAACTAAGAATATTTGTACTACACTACATGTACTTGTTTTTCATAATCTGTTCGTAAATTCAATACTATTTGTTTGTGTTTTATCTGTGTAGTTTGTAACTGTGCTTTGTACTTGCTGCTGCCTATCTTGGCCAGGTCTCCCTTGAAAAAGAGGTTGTTAATCTCAATGGGATCTTCCTGGTTAAATAAAGGTTAATTAATTAATTAAAAAAAAAAAAAAAAAAAAAAAGATGATCTGTACAGCATCAAACCCGTCTTTAAAGAAGTTGGTTCCAGCTATTAAAGTATGTATCTGCCTTCAAAATCCAGTATCAGTCTGCCACTATCCTGATGTTTCTTGATCTGTTTGTCTGATAATTAGAAAGACTCAAGCCTTTGACTGCCAGTCAGCGTGTGCACATCTGTACAGGCATGAGTGTGTTTTCGCTTGTGTGTGCATGTGCATATGTGTGCGCGCGTGTTTGAGCCCTCCTCGTAGTTAGCAGCTCATTTTAATGGTCGACTGTTGGACTGATGTAGAAAACAGAGAGGTCAATATACTGAAACTGGCAAACTCTCACTCGGAGATCTGGAATTTACAAGCCCAGTTTTTGCCCCAAATCCCAAATGTTAACATCATAGAGCGTCTGGTGCCAGCATGGAGGAGGTTAGAACTGCGGAGCAGAGCCCTTCATGCTGCGTCAGTTTATAACTGGATATTACTGAGCTGGACCTCAGTGCCTGCTCCCCTCATCCAGTCAGTGCCCATAAAGTGAGTTACAGCTCGCCCACATGGAATAATCTCCTCTTATTACACTTATCCCTTCGCTGTGAGTTCACATTCACAGACATGGACCAAATGAAGCTGCTAATACTGATCTGGCATCCGGTGCTGCCATGAGGCCTGTTCAGGAACACTGTACTTGCTCTTGTTCAGAGATTGACTGTTGTGGTTTTGGTGCCTTACAAAGCTCAGGTGAATGTTTGTGCAGATTAAAACATTTTTTTTGCACTGGTTAAATTTGTGATTGATTCAGGTGTTCTGATATGTGTACAAATCATAGTCTGTATGAAAATAATGTACGTAAACTTTGTGACCTCACCCATTGGTTACCAGACTCCTGTTCAGAAGCCCTAAGGTCGCCATCTCTGTTTTTTGGAGCTAGAAATGATCAGATTTGGGCAAGAGAGTAGAGCTGAGGAGGAGCGAGGGATGTATCTGACTCAGACGGTAGTGACACTTTGCAGACAGCCTGTCACTCAAAGTGTCCTGCTCTTAATCTGCATACATTTAAGCCTTAATATAATTTGAATGGGTGAGCTAAACAAAACTGTTTCCCCTGCACAGTTTTCATGAACAGCTCTATTAGCTATAGAGGTCAAAATGTTTCTTTGTACGAGGTAGTAAACATGTTTATTTCAGCTGTTAAGTTTCATTTTAACATGGGGGTTGACTGGCTTCTGGAGCCAGCCTCAAGTGGTCATTTTAGGAACTGCACTTTTTGGCACGTCAGCGTTGGCTTCATTTTTCAGACCTGAAGTTTGCTGCTTGAAATAAATGCAAAAAAGTGTGCGTTGTGATCTGTGTGTGCACTGTCTTCCTTTATGTTGACGGGCAGTGGCAGCTGGTATGCGATAAAATTATTTTTGAGTCATGATTCCTTCTATTCTGGCTCCCACTAACACAACAAGACAATATTTTAAGACTCCGATGTAGCCTACAGCCCTGTGGTGGAGAGTTGTGTTTTGCCTTCTCCCAGTTTCGGTGAAATGCTGACCTCATTTTGTGGATTTGGTGTCGGCGGGTTGTAACCAATCAGATGCATTAATTCAGTCAAGGTGGACTGCTTTGTGTAAGCTTTTAACCAGGATTTAAGCAGCTGATCCAGAGCAAAAAGCTACAGATTTTGTCACTGACACTAATGATTCAGTGTAATCATTTTATAATGTTCTAAAGATTTGTTTGTTCAATTGTACTATAATTTTAGGATTAACATTCTAACCAGAGTCGTGCAGCCAAAACTCCCTGGAAGGGTTGTGAAAAAATAAAAATACAAACTCATGCTGTTCGAGAGGAAGGTTTAAACGCTGTTTTTGTTCAAGTTATTTGGCCATCTATCCTTGTGTACTGTACTTTCTCCTGTAAGCTGCCACGGTCTGACTTTGATTTGTATGTGGGATGGATTTCAGGCTGTCAGCGTGCAGCCCCAGAGCAGGTGATCGATAAATCCCAGGGAGAGGTTTTGATCTCTGGGGGTTCTGTTACAGGGAAGGTCTAGGCTGGAAGTTTTGGCTCAGACGTGGGGCTCGTGTAACACTTAAAGACTGACTCCACTGGACTGGACCTGATCCAGGCACTAGTAACACACACACACACACACACACACACACACAGCAAAAATTTAAAACTTCACCTGCAGTCCACGTGTGCTATAGAGACGTCCTGCTGGAAATAGTAAAGTTGTCCCACACAGAAAGATTTCAGACTCCAGTAGGCAGCCAATTCCATTTCTCTGCACCTCTGCTGTTTCACTTATTCCACCATTTTATTCTACCTGGACTCTGGTGCAGGCACAGCGATGTTAACATCCCTAGTGGTTCAGCTGCTTTAATTTGAGCTGAGTGAGGTCCACTGCTTTTACACACCAGAAACATGGTTTTGATTTGCCTCCACAGAACAATAGATGTTTGCACTGGAGACGGGTCACTTAGTTTGGGTTTATTGGACATATTTGAGGTTTGCATCCCACGGCGTGGATCTAAGATTCTGGTATTTTTCGTCTTTTGAAGCTCAGTTTAGAAAAGTAATGTTTGAACCTTGAGCACTGCACTCATGTTGGCGCTGATCTGCAGATTCTGTTTCAGTTTTAATTCACCATGTCCTTACTTGATTTGGTTTTGTTCTTGCAGATTCATTCAGGGTTATATCAGTGATATCAACAATTGTTACATGTGCCTTTAATTTTTAGACATCTGGTTTAGATTGATGTTTTGTTTACATGCTTAGTTTCTCATCAAGCTAATTTTCTGTTGTAGTGTAGCAGCTTGATGCAAGTCAGACAACCTTTTTTTTTATTTGTATAAGAAAGTAGTGAGTATGTGTAATAATGTGTAAGAAAATGGTGACAGATGCCAGATTGGAAGGTACCAACATTTGTATTAAATGTTCTTTTTTATATAATCAGATGTGGGCAGGAAAGAGTTGCCTATATACAGGACTGTGGGTACTTGGATCTGGATTGGGAACTTCTGCTTTCACACCTGCCCTGTTTGGTTTGGTTCTATCAAACTCAAGTTTATTTGCCCCCTAAGCGCGGTTTGTTTAGGCAGGTGTGAACACAGCAATCACACTCAGGTGCACACCAAAACAACCAGACCGAGACCTTCTTGAAGAGGTGGTCTTGGTCTGGTTCCAAACGAACTCTGGTGCGGTTGGTTTGTGGTGAGAAGGTGTTCCGACCTGGATGTGAACCAACTGCAGTCACATGACACATTGTTTGGGTTAAACATGAGCATGTTACAGTCCTGGAGGATTATTAATGTGCACCTCCTCCTGTACTGCCTTAATATGCACATTCAGCACATCCAATGCATCAAAACATTGTTTTCTAGTTGGAGCCGCGCCTTGTTTTCAAACTGTATGGTTTGACTAAAATGAACAATGACAGCAATATAGTCCACGATGAGCAGCGCTAAAATCAACCTGCGTAGTTGTGCCTCCACTGTGACATTAGAAAGTGTCACATTTATCTTGCAAGTGTACTCTTCTTCAACGTTTGCTTTACTTCCTGGATTTTTCCCACATGGAAATTCTGACCAATCAAGAGCAGCTTTCTCACACAAGGCATTTGATCTGGTCCGCTTGTAAATGCTGCCGTGAGAACATGAACCAACTCTAGGCAATTATACAACTTTGTGACAACATGAGTCCCTGATTCAGACCAAAGCAAGACAACTCTAGGTCTGACAGCAGCCTTAAACAATTAATTAATTATCAACAAAACTAATCATTATGCTGCATTTACATGAAATCGGGTCGAAGGTGGACGGCAGACGAACAACATTTTCTAACATCTGGTTGTGAATTCTGTTGGGGATGGTAGCAAAAAGTTAAAGTATTTTAACTTGGGACAGCTGTGTTGACTACCGTTACCATTGCTGGTATCCTTTGCTGGCCTTATCTAATTTAACTGCCCTGCTCTCGTCCACTGAACTGACATCTGGTTTTCCGTCTACCCTTGGCCTAAATACATGTGAATGCAGCTTTAGTTCAGTTGAATAAAGTTTCAGCACGGTGTCCTCTAAGGAGGACCTCTACAAAACCGCACATTGAGGAAAGGTACAGATTGTAAAATGGATTTTGGGATTCTGGGAATTGATACAGTATAATCCAATTGGAAATTAGACTCCAACTGGAAAATCACCTCTTCCCAGGAGGGAGCACTGAGCTCTGGGATCGGGTGAAGCTCTGACCCGTGTATCCCTGATAGAGGCCCCTGGTGGGGGATTTTAGGGGTTAAAGTTAGGATGGTGGGGTGTGTGTGTGTGTGTGTGTACGTGTATGTGTATGTGTGTGTTTGAGGGGGGTCAGCTGGCCAAAGAGACAATCTGTGGATTAGAGCGAGCTTGGACACCAACTGCTCACTCAGCACATTACCCAGCGAGTCTAGTGTTCACAGCCAGAGGCAGAGCTCAGAGCTCCTCTGTGTTTACACTGCCAGGCCTGACACACACACACACACACACACAATGTCATACGCACACTCACACTCAAGCAATCCTATTCATACCAAAACCAATACATATTTGCGCTGGCATGCTCGAACTCTGACTTTTTACTGTTGTTCTGCAGTGAAAATCTTTGAGCTGTAGATGTAGAACAAACGACAGTGAACTTTTCATACTTTTTTTATTTAACAAAAGAAGGATTTTCAAATGTTAAATGTCAAATGCTAGAAGCCATACCAAAGACGATGCATTATAAAATACAGGCTAAAATTGGCAGTCATGATGTAAATTTGGAGCTACGCGTAGATCAATGATTAATTAATCTGTACAGGCATTCAGTCTCAACTTTCGGTTCATGATAGGTTACTGTTTGATAGTCTGTGCTGTGGAAACTTTTATATGCATTATAAAATACAGGCTAAAATTGGCAGTCATGATGTAAATTTGGAGCTACGCGTAGATCAATGATTAATTAATCTGTACAGGCATTCAGTCTCAACTTTTGGTTCATGATAGGCTACTGTTTGATAGTCTGTGCTGTGGAAACTTTTACTTTAGTGCTAAATACCCAGCAGTAGTTGACACTGTCTTTCTCTCCCAACAGCGTCTCTTTCATCTCAGTGGTGTGGCGTTCACGCTGCTACTTAAGCAGCTGCTGAACAAATAGACCGAACTTTCATGCTCACTATCTCTCTTTGCCCTCCTCACCCCTCCTCTCTGACTCCATGCACAACACTTGCTTTCTCGCCCCGCACTTCATAAAAACTCCGCAGGAGCCCTCTCCCACACAGGCTCATGACAGTCAGACCTTCAGCTCTTCATCTGCTACTGCGCAGCTCGTATCCCGTACAACGCCTTCATCACCAACAAGGCCCTTTAACATGTGTGTCATCGCTTTGGAGAGGCAGTCGCCCAGTTTCCCATTAGGTCATTAAATCCTTAAAACCCGTGTCCAGCACGGAGTAAATGGGAGTAGTCGTGATGGGTCTTTTATGTGTTTTCTCTTTGATCGTCATACAGTCCTTCCCTCATTCACATACTGTATGCAGTGCACACACATATGTTCGCATACACACACACATATTGAGCCCCAAAGCCACATAAGTACAGTGTGTGGAGGCCAGAGTCATCACAAAGGGCTGACAGTAGTGGAAAATGAAACGTAGTACGACGTGCTCGCCCCTCTCCCTCCTTAACCCCTTCACGGCCCTGTGACCAAACAGATCACACAGCATAAAACACTGCAAGATGCAACAATCCAAACACTGACGTCATCTGCTGCAACACTTCAAATCTTTCTTCTTTAAACAAGTAAAAAAAATCTGCCAAGCGGGAGAAAAGATTTTACAGTTCTTTGTGTAAATGAGTTTACTTGTCTATGAGATACTCACAAAGCTACAGACAGGTTTTGTTAGTGTTGGAACTCTTTACTTTCATGGGTAACAACTGAATTACATCTATACCAATGAGTACTGATTCACATTAAATCAATCAGTGCCAAATTTTGCTACATGAGAGCACATCTGGCTGAGTGTAGAGACACTAAGTCACCCCTGCAGCTTGTTTAAGTCACAGTGAGTCAAGGCAATGGTGTGTGTGGTTACACTTTTCAAAAACTCACTGCAGACAGTGCTCACTTTGAGTTGAGTTGAGCTGGAGATCGTAGGGACGGCTTTGGGAGAGGAGAAAGAGGAAGGGGATGGATTGTGTTTTGTGTGCAGTTTGTAATATGTTTTAAATAAATGTAGCCAAGTGTTATGAGTTGCACCTATTCTTATGAAGGTAATAAAATAACACAGAGGCTCCGTACTCTGATCTATGACGGCAAACTCTTTATTGCTGCCCGCATTGCCAACAGCAGCACATTACAGCCTCACTCCTTCTGTTCGAACCTTTCACAGTAAAAGCCGTAGCTGTATATGCTACATCTCACTTACCAGGGGAAACGTAAATTGACTCAGAGCGTTTAGCCAAAAAGCACCTCAACAAAATAACTTGGATAAAAAGTTCAAACCCAGGGTGGGGGTGCCCTTCTCAGAGTTTACATGTTCTCCCTCTGTTAGCATAGGTTTTCTCTGGGTACTCCGGCTTCCTTCCACAACCCAGCGACATGCACGTCAGTTTAATTCGTGACTCTAAATTGTCCGTAGGTGTGAATGTGAGTGTGAATGGTTGTCTGTCTCTATGTGTCAGCCCTGTGATAGTCTGGTGACCTGTCCAGGGTGAACCTCACCTCTCTCCCAGTGTCAACTGGGATAGGCTCCAGCCCCCCCCGTAACCCCCAACAGGATAAGTGGTTATAGAAAATGAATGAATGAATGAAATAAAATTGTTGAGATTAAGAAGCTTGATTTTATTTTTTACAACTGAAACTTTATTTTTATAATAACAGATAAGAAGCAGTAATTGATAGTAAAATACCGAAAAAAGTACCGTTGGGTGCTGGATGCATCTTTTTTGGTCCAAAGATCCAGTGATTCGATTTTGGCTGTAGCACAGATTTAAGACTTCTGTTAGACAGCACCTGTTTTTTAGCTCTATTATTTATTTAACATGACTGGAAATTAGCTCAAAGCTAACTAGTAAATTTGATCAAATGACTGTATTTATCTTTAAAATTCTAGTGTGTCGGATTTAGTGGCATCTAGTGGACTGAATTTTCTCCAATGTGCCAAATGTGTAGGAGAACTACAGTGGCAAACGCAAAAAAACGTGAACGGCCCAATCTGTAGTCAGGGTTTGTTTGTCAGTTCAGAGCAACTGTCAAACACCATGGCAGGCTCAATGGAGAGGACCTGCTCTGTATGTAGATATGAACAGCTCATTCTAAGGTTATAAAACACAATGATTTTTAGTGTAAGGTGATTATAAACTGATGAAAACATAGTTATAATAGATCCATCTAAATCCTACACACAGGAGCTTTAATGTTGCACATGATTCTGTACAAATAAATTTGATTTGGCACATGATTCTATGCAGTTAATGCTTCACCTTAATAGATAAAAGACGTGTATAATGTGTTGCATTCACGTTTTACAGAAAATCCAACATGAGGGTAAATTATAAACAAATGTAAACATTTCTGGAGGCTGCAGCTTTGCATGTTGGAGGGTTATTGTGTGTTGGTGGAGGTTTTCACTCAACTGAATGCATCCGCGTTATGTTTCATTCTGAGATTTTGACACTTTGCCCAGAGAAAATAAGATTTGAGGGATTACGTTGGTTTATCTCCAAATGCTGGCAGATTCTCGCACTTGTTTCACTAAAGTAACAAATGAAAAATACACTAAAACACAACTTTTTTCCTGTTTTTTAGTGTATTTTTTAAACTCACCCACCCCTCCCACTTAGCTGCCCACCCCTCTGTGCCAGCCCACATGCCCGTCCAGCAGCCATCCACTCATCCCTGGCCAAGTCAGTGTTATCTTTGAACTGACTTCAGAGAGACTGCTGGCCGACCGCTGATGATGGCACTGTGTGTGTGTGTGTGTGTGTGTGCTGTATACAACTCCACAGCAGCACTATCCTTTCATTTCTCCCCCTTGTTTGATCTCAGAGGCCTTTATTTTTAACCCTCAGCAGCAGGACGATGATATATCACTAAGCGTGTAATTATGTTGTTTTTGCTCATTTCAAGGGAATAAAGGACAGTATCCTCCCACATGCTTCTGGGTCGCACTTAGTTAATAGGCAATGACTTGGCTGAGTGTGTCTTTGAGTGTGTGTTCCTGTGTGTGTGCGTGTCTGGTGCTGTTTGCTTGAATAAGGCTACTGCACATGATGAACATGCAGAAATAAGGGTCTGTAATGAAGTCCCTGGTCAGGTTGGAGGAGTCTCAACATGGTTCAGCCTTAAAGGCAAGCCAACAACACACACACACACACACACACACACCCTCCTGCTGAGTTATGTCAGAGGAAAGTGATTGAGCGCTGCAGTGTGATAAGACTGGAGTTTTAATGAAAGTCTGAGATGAGCAGGCGTGAAAAGAACCCCGCTGCCGACCAACTGCTGCACATTTCAAACACTCCTGTGTGTTTTTGTGTGCGAGCGAGCAAACCAGAGGGATGAGCTCGTGATGATGGGCCTGTCCAGGAAGATTTTTAGCAATGCTTTGAAGATTTGGCATCAGACTGAACTTGTTTGTCTGGTACTTCGTTTAGACACTTGATTGCCCAAACCGGATATTTTAAGAGATTTGAGAATTTCCCTTGGGTTGAACAGTGGCACATGTGTGCGTCTGCTCATGCATGTTGTTCCTCCACACTTCTTTTTTTTCCCAGCGGAGCTCAACATGTGCTGCTGTGGTTATCAGCTTGCCACATCAGGGCGGCCTGACCTACGGCGGGCAAATTAGTAGGTGGAGATGAGCCGATGGAGAGGGGGAACGGGCAGGGAGGATGAGCTGTTTGGCATCGTGTAGCCAAGCCGGCGTAACCCAGAGCCATCATAACCACAGGGAATTCAGCGAATGTGCTCTTTGAGTGTTGGAGCAGCTTTAGAGCTTCCATATGTTGTAATGGAGAGAAATAGGAGGATAAAAAGGAGCAGGAGTCTGGGAAATGGTGCTGTAAGCTCTGCCGATCAATATTTATTTGTAACAATGAATGCATGTAGTGAAAGGTGATTAACCCACTTAGCCTTTTTAAGCTCATTGTTTTAATTTATGGAACATTTTCTGTAGTGTTCAGGCTCGTCTCGTTTGCAGCAGCAACAGGGACGCTGTATCCCACCTGCCCAGGACTGAACAGCAGACATTTATCAGTGAAGAAACTGGAGCACAACAAATCCCTTTTTCAGAGCTTAAATGAAAATTGGATTTAGATTTCAAGATGTAGACTGAAACACAGCTCCAAATGAATGTTATTGTCGCTTCGTGTCCGCTTGATTGTTTGCTAACACATTAACATGTGTGACGTTAAGACAACAACACACTACAGAGCAAGAAGAACAAGATTTATTTTGTCACAATATTACAGCTTTCCACGGCTCATAACACACAAAGCGTGTCTTTCTCATAAAAGTCTGGTAGGTAAAAAGTTTGCTCTCAGATATTGGCTTTCACCTTTGATGCAGAGTCACAATTATTCAGATGAATAATGTACAGCTGATACAAAGCGCCCCACGTTGTGATGTCAAATCAATCTAAATGTGATAGACTAGATAGAAGATGGGGATGATAGAGTCTGCTGTGTGAGGTGAGGACATTAAAATTAGACAGGTTTGTTTTTCCTGATAAGCCAAAGATGGCTTTGCAAGCAGAAACACTTTTTTTTTAACACATAATCTCACTCGTTCCAGTTTGTGTTGATTCCTCCTTAAAGGTCCAGTGTGTAAGATTTAGGGGGGATTTAGTGGGACCTAGTGGTGAGGACTGCAGATTGTAACCAGCTGAAACTTTTCCTAGTTAGAATTCCTTCAGTGTTAATGTTTCTATACTCTGTTTACTTACGTTATCTTTAATACTGTGTCATACTAACATATCCTGATATATCTCTGTATCCAGAAATGAAAATATTATATCTACCTGTGTCCTTCAAAATGTCTTCACCCAAAACCAGGTGTTGCAAAAGTGTTTTTCTTATTTTTGGAACTATAATTTCACCATTATTAATATCAAGAAGGCAGGAACACTGTCACAGTCCTCTCTGTTCAGCACAAATGGGGAATGACAGTCATTACAGGTGAACAGCCGTCCCACATACGTGATCAGTCAGGCGTCTCGTTCTGTCAGCAGCCTCACATGGCGAGACGTGACGAAGGAAGAACACTGTTGCCTGACAGCGAGGTGGGACGCCAGTTGTGTCCATTCTCATTGTGCAGCGCTGCGCGACGCTGTGCGGCGCAGCTGAATGCAGCTGGTTCGGGCTGAACAGTTGCTGACACGCTGAGACACAGCTGTCTCTCAGAAGCCTTTACAGTTCGACATCAGCAGCGGACGGGTGGCAGGAAGACAGAGGGCGGACAAAAGGCTTGACTCACTCCCTCCGTGCCCCTGTCTTACCCTTCGCATTGTCAGGTGGCTCATTTTCCCCCCCAATTTCCCGCTTATCGCTTTTTATAGCGGCACACTCACACGCTGAAAGAAAGACGCAGCTCCGACCCTCCAGGTAGTCTCCAGGGAGGTCCACGCCTAATTAACTGGCAGCCTTTTGACATCGTTCAAAGCGTGTGGCCACCCGCTCTCAGGGCTGAGTTACCATTGTGTGTTTTGGCCCCACTGCTCTCTCCTCAACTCTTCACACTCGTCATTTAACTATTTAACAACTGCAAATTGTGAAATGGTGAAACAGAGGTTGGATGCCACCTGGTTAGATCTGAGACTCCTACGACGTGGCAGCATCCGGCTCGGTTTGGTCGGTGAACCCGGGCTTCTTGGCGGCTGGCTGATGCTGTAGGCGGGTCAGGTTCAGGCGTGGTGTCAGGGTGGGTTTGCGGGATCATCTCTGTTTACCTTTGGGGGACCACCTGTCTTGTTCTACACCAGGCCTGTTTAGACAGTTTGAGGCTGTAGTAACCAGCAGTGGAGGATCTTTGGTGGTCTCTGTTTTCTTTTTCTCTACTGGAGGCTCTGTCTGACTCACAGCTCAAACACAGCGGGTTCAACACGTCAGTGCTCATCACCTGTTATTGGACTCAAATTGGAGCTTTCCTCCTCTTAAAGTGGGTATGTTAATCGCCTGCTGACATTAATGTGCAAAAATTGAATCCATCACATCGACAAAGTTGGACGCATATTTTCACTGTTCAGTAGCAAACAAGATGACTCACTGTCTCTCAGAGAGTTTAATCTCAAGTTCTGGTGTCTACTGACAAGAGAGAAGACAACTCTTAAAGGGTCAGTGAACCTCAGAAGAACTAAAAACATAGTGTTTCTTTAAATGTAAAGCTATTTATCAGGTGAGATTGTTTTGGTGTGAGTTGCCGAGTGTTGGAGATATCGGCCATAAAGATGTCTGCCTCCTCTCGAGTGTGACGGAACTAGATGACATTCAGCTTGGGGTGCTCAAAGTGCAAAAACATTTTGAAAGCAAGCTCACAGCACTTAGTGTATTTAGAACAACTTTAAACTGTAGCTGTATTTTACATCTCTTTATTACGGTCTCTCCTTGCTGGAAGGCTTTTTTTATGAAGGTCAGCTAGATGAAAACATCAGAAAAGTTTTCCTGTTCTTCACTGACACTTTGTCCCTGTGCTGCGTCTGTTCAGTTATTTTTTCTCATCTCAGCTTTTCAGGCAGTTTAAGAAGATCCAGCTTACGATCAATTCACAGCTCAGGTGATTCTACTGTATCTGCTCCACTTAAACATCCAGCAATGGATTGAATGATGTATTGTTGCTAAACTTACAGCTCAAAGTGATTCACCGTCTCTCCAAAACAACCCAGCATGTGATCTGTTATCTGTGTGATGCATCAGAGGCTTGTCATGCTGGTGCTCTTGAAAGCACAGGGCTGCCATGCCTGGCTGCTACTGCATGGTGTGTGCGTGTGTGTGTGTCGGTGTGTGTGTTTGTCTGCAGCCTTACATAACCACATAGTGAGCGGCAATGATTCTCTCTTTGCTTCTTCAGTAGGTTCATGCTCACAGTAGAAATCCCTGATGTGCTGGTTCTGACACACATTCAAACTTATTTCTGAAACTCATGATCAGTGTGCTGATCTTTCCCTTGTCATTATCAGTCTCATGAGTTAATATCTGGGTCTTTTCCCCCCTTGGATCCAAGTTTTAAAGAGTTACAGAACTACAAACTATTCTTTGCATTGTTTAAAGGCACATGTTAGCTCAATGCTCTCCCAGAACACACTGCAAGAATAAGAAAGTCTTTGCACCCCAACATGCTGGACAGTATTCACACCAGTGCACGCAATACATTTTTATTTTTCTGATCAGACAGCTTTGAAAGTTTTAAAGGAAGTCTTGCTGTAAAACTGTGGCTGGTGTGCTTGTGCATCCAGTGTATGTATGTGACACCTTTCTTGGCGCAGTCTTGGCAGCAGCATAAGGGTAATTTATGTTGCGTTACTGAGGAAGAGGTGCTTCCTTCTTACTTCTTCCGTCTGGCAGACATTTGAACTCTGTGTAACATAACGTAGTTTTGTGAGAAGTTCGCAGTATAGACTATGCCTAATGTATGGCTGTAATCCATCAGTAAAGAGATTACAAGAAGTAGAGGATGTGAACTGGAAACAAGGAGATTACCTTGGTCATCTAACACAAGTATTAGGTTTTGTGGAATTTGTTTCAGTCGGGAAAAAATTAGTTGTCTATCATGCCAGCTTTTATTGGCAATGTTTCATGTGGCTGGTGTGCTTGAACATACAGTGTATGCACCTGTCATCTTTCGTGACTTGGCAGCAGTGTAAGGGTAATTTATGTTGCGTTACTGAGGAAGAGGTGCTTCCTTTTTCCTTCTTCTGTCTGGCAGACATTTGAACTCTGAAGTGTTTGGCAGCTCTGCTTTTTGTTCAGTTTGACCCTAAAATATTGAGATTACTTGTGCTTCTGTTCAATTGTGAGCAAACTTTTATAATGTTGTAAAGAAGAAATGCAAATTAGGCATGTTTCCATCAACTGGTTTAGAGTTAATAAACTAGGCTAAACAAAGGGAAGCATAATGTAGTTTCGTGAGAAGTTGCTCAGATTTGCAGATTGAAAGTGTTTCATCTAGACATCTTAAGTAATCTGAAAAGTTAGAGATACAGTAGAGATTTAATTCTCTCGAGTCAAGCTGTATTTGTGCAAAAATCTAAACTTGTCACAGATGGTTTTCTTTCAATATAATACATAACTACCTGCGTTTTTGAGGCTGATGCTGAGGTCAGTATTTTAGAGTTTTTTAAAAGATATAACAATATGTCGTCTGATATCTGTAATTTTTGACATAAACAAAAAAAAAATCTGATATGAATCCCTTAAATTTGTGTTTAGCAACATTAAAGCGATGGATACAACCAGAAACCGTGCACCAACTTCTCTACGTGTTGACAGATCTCATGCTGTCATCTTGCAACATACAGTACAGGCCAAAAGTTTGGACACACCTTCTCATTCAATGCGTTTTCTTTATTTTCATGACTATTTACATTGTAGATTCTCACTGAAGGCATCAAAACTATGAATGAACACATGTGGAGTTATGTACTTAACAAAAAAAGGTGAAATAACTGAAAACATGTTTTATATTCTAGTTTCTTCAAAATAGCCACCCTTTGCTCTGATTACTGCTTTGCACACTCTTGGCATTCTCTCCATGAGCTTCAAGAGGTAGTCACCTGAAATGGTTTTCCAACAGTCTTGAAGGAGTTCCCAGAGGTGTTTAGCACTTGTTGGGCCCTTTGCCTTCACTCTGCGGTCCAGCTCACCCCGAACCATCTCGATTGGGTTCAGGTCCGGTGACTGTGGAGGCCAGGTCATCTGCCGCAGCACTCCATCACTCTCCTTCTTGGTCAAATAGCCCTTACACAGCCTGGAGGTGTGTTTGGGGTCATTGTCCTGTTGAAAAATAAATGATCGTCCAACTAAACGCAAACCGGATGGGATGGCATGTCGCTGCAGGATGCTGTGGTAGCCATGCTGGTTCAGTGTGCCTTCAATTTTGAATAAATCCCCAACAGTGTCAGCAGCAAAACACCCCCACACCATCACACCTCCTCCTCCATGCTTCACAGTGGGAACCAGGCATGTGGAATCCATCCGTTCACCTTTTCTGCGTCTCACAAAGACACGGCGGTTGGAACCAAAGATCTCAAATTTGGACTCATCAGACCAAAGCACAGATTTCCACTGGTCTAATGTCCATTCCTTGTGTTTCTTGGCCCAAACAAATCTCTTCTGCTTGTTGCCTCTCCTTAGCAGTGGTTTCCTAGCAGCTATTTGACCATGAAGGCCTGATTCGCGCAGTCTCCTCTTAACAGTTGTTCTAGAGATGGGTCTGCTGCTAGAACTCTGTGTGGCATTCATCTGGTCTCTGATCTGAGCTGCTGTTAACTTGCGATTTCTGAGGCTGGTGACTCGGATGAACTTATCCTCAGAAGCAGAGGTGACTCTTGGTCTTCCTTTCCTGGGTCGGTCCTCATGTGTGCCAGTTTCGTTGTAGCGCTTGATGGTTTTTGCGACTCCACTTGGGGACACATTTAAAGTTTTTGCAATTTTCCGGACCGACTGACCTTCATTTCTTAAAGTAATGATGGCCACTCATTTTTCTTTAGTTAGCTGATTGGTTCTTGCCATAATATGAATTTTAACAGTTGTCCAATAGGGCTGTCGGCTGTGTATTAACCTGACTTCTGCACAACACAACTGATGGTCCCAACCCCATTGATAAAGCAAGAAATTCCACTAATTAACCCTGATAAGGCACACCTGTGAAGTGGAAACCATTTCAGGTGACTACCTCTTGAAGCTCATCGAGAGAATGCCAAGAGTGTGCAAAGCAGTAATCAGAGCAAAGGGTGGCTATTTTGAAGAAACTAGAATATAAAACATGTTTTCAGTTATTTCACCTTTTTTTGTTAAGTACATAACTCCACATGTGTTCATTCATAGTTTTGATGCCTTCAGTGAGAATCTACAATGTAAATAGTCATGAAAATAAAGAAAACACATTGAATGAGAAGGTGTGTCCAAACTTTTGGCCTGTACTGTATATTACATACATATCGCCTGTTCCTATTCTTAGTCCTGGTACGTACAGATGCATGTGCAGTACAGTACGTATGATGGTTTCTTTGGTTCTGGTCTGAGCCCATGGCCTCTGCTTTTTAAAGCATGTTTGACAAATGCACGGCCTGTGATGTGGCTTTATGTTGACACAACTTCAGCTCCAGCTCGCAGACTCTAATTTAGCTCTGTGCAAACCCACACACACACATGCACATCTGAATGAAACACACATATGCTTAAAGTTACAAATCCAGCACAGCTCACAACACAGCAGTATGAGTTATCTGTGTTGTACTGTTGGATCAGGAATTAGTCTTTGGCGGGGATTTTCAGGCCTTAGTCTGTACCTGTCTGCGTGAACACTGTCTGGTAAGGTAAACGGCATGCCCCCGGGGGCTGACGACTGCAGGAAGCACAGACTGCGCGAGAAAATTAGAAAGACAACTTCACAGACAGGAAGACTTGGATGACGCCATCCCGGTTTCACTCCCGTTAGTCGAGAATTCTGGAAACGAGGGGGGAGGGGAGAGGAAAGAAAGTGGGGAAGAGGAGAAAAGACGAGAGGCAGCTGAAGGGGAAGTGTGAAGAGGGGATGGTGGAAAGACAAGAATGAGGAGAAGGAGAGGGAAATGAAAAGAAAGAGGCCATTAATTTAGTGCTGTGGGAGGGATCTGAAGGTTACTGAGCTCTCTCTGCCAGGCCCTCCTGGGTTGACTGATGCCTTTGTGAGGAGGCCAGGAACCACACATCCATGCACACATACACACATGCGCGTTCCAAGAAACTCTGGGTTTGTTGCGGCAGGCCAGTTTCAGCAAAATAGACGCATACACACACACAGATGGTCATTAATGGGCTTCAAAGTGAGAGCAAAATGGGAAACCTTTATTTATTTCCTCTCCTGGACGTGATTTGCTGTGATGTGTCTGAAAATGTGGTGACTCTGTGTTTTTCTCTGCTGTGGTGAGTAATCAGAGCACAGTGTACCGAACGTATGGACCCTGTGTGTGTGTGTTTGACTATGTATTTTTGGGACACCGTGTTTGTCTGCGCACATATGCACACTGTCAGCAAAACAGCTCATATTAAAGGGCCAGTGAGCAACGTGTTGGACTAAAAGGGATTCACTAAACAATATGTTTATGTATTTTAATGTAATGTGATTTCATTTGTCATTAATCAGAATTAGTCGATCTGCAGTAGAGAGAGACTGAGGATGTTTCATAGATTCATGATGTTTCTCTGCTGCCTGCTCAGGGCAGTAAAGCCCCCTATATATTTTGTGAATGGCTGTAACAGGACAGACTGAGCTCTAATCGCTGCTCTTTTTCTTGTGATTCACTAGATTTACTTCTAAAGGCCTCTAAGGAGAAAAATAAGTCTGTGGCTAACTGTGTCCACCGCATTAACATATGTAATTTCTGACACCAGGATCCACATATAGACACTGATTTGTTCCAGCAGGTCTCAATTACAAAATGTCGGAAATGCTCACTGATCTTACCACTTGACTCAGTGTGTGAATCCAGTGGGGAGTCTAAATTGTAATACTTGTACTCATTCAATAATACTGTAGTTCCTTTTCCACCAAAATAAGATCATGTACGCAGGTTTTTTAAACACTGATAGATTCCTTTCCCATTGCAACTAGACTAGAGCAGTATAGATCTCTGCTGCAGACAAGCATACCTTTCTGTATTTTTTACAGGTTTGTCATGTTTGACATCACAGACTGCCTGGCAATTAGGTTAGTGAACAATAGAAAGCAGCATGGAGGTTAGTAAAAAAGTTACGCTGATGACTTTGTTATATTTCTCTCTGACTTAGGAAGTCTTTCTTTCAATTTTGATACAGACGAATTTGGATAGATGTTTGAGCACTGCTTGGATTGAGACGGATGGTATATTGTGGTGGCACCTCATTGCATCTCGCTGGTAAAGGGGCTAGAATTAGTGCGTTCACCCAGGTATCGGTATCAGTGCCAACTGGAGCTGGAGCCGATAAATACCTGTGACTGCTGCAGTGTCATTTAACCCAGCTGTAATCTTTCCCATTACATACAAACGCCAAATGTTAGTGGGTGTTAGTGGGGTTTTTTGGGCCTTGGTGAAGGGACTCAATCATTTGGTAATTCATATAGAAATAGAATGCACACCATGCCGTCCAGCGCTGGGTGTAACCTGTGTAGTAGCAGCAACAAAGTTTGCTTTCACTCACCTCTGCAGCAGCTGCTCCTCTGAACTAATCCATCAGTCTGACCTGATCAGCTCTGATCAATCTGACCGCAAACTGACCATCTGATCAGTTCACAACGCAGTGACTCAAACTCTGCAAACTGCTGCTAAGGGTGTGGCAAAGAGTTCTGCCTGTGCTGCGTTCATGGGCCTGTAAAGACCTCAGAATTCATAGAGGGGACACAGATCACAAAGGGACACACCAACACTCAAAGACTGAAAGTTTGCTTATCTGTAGCACCCTCCCGCCACACATAGATTGTAATTAATGTGGGAAACACTGACATCTGTGCTCTGAGTGACAGCTGACTGATTTTCTTTCAGGTAGGTAAATTGACTAATTTTTAAACTCCCAAACCTCATTAGTCACTTAATGAATCATCCAACTGATTGGTGTCAGTGCGGTCCAACAACACTTTTATATCATTTGTTTTTTGAGGTTGAGAAAGAACCACAGGGGAAAAAATCCACTAAATAAATCACTCGTCCTACTTATCACAAAGGATCTCAGCTGGAAGCATCACTGCATTGTTCACACATGCAGATTTACACCGATTTATAAACCCTCCTCACCCTGAGATGTAAAAACTACCTGAGGCTGTACAGCTGTATACTAATGGCCATTATACTGTCTCTCGCTGTGACACATACAACACACATGTTTATGTTCTGATTTGTTTAATGAAAGCCATTCATATAAAGATCAGGTATGTTTATTGCTCTCAGGAGGTTTGTGAAGTCTCATCTGCACATGGTGACATAGTGTGTGGCTGTATGGAGTGTGTTAGGCTGTGGTTTACAGTACACAGCGCACTGAGGGGTGACAAAGACGCTGCATGGCAGAAGAAAAATGCAGCTAAATGCTAATGCTAAAAGAAAACAGAACATGAATGTAGCTGAGTAGCAGCCTGATAGTCAGACTGAACTGCTGTTTTGTTACCACTGCAATTTCTTAGTATTACGTTAGATTATTAGGCATCATACATTTGGCAGAGGGGATAGAAGTGTCACTGTTCTGCAGTAGAAACTTGAACTGGGGTCAGATTTATGTAACTTTGTTCCCTAAAGAGTGGACTGGACTTCAGAATTCTAAGTGAATCCAAGCCAAGTTTCAAGTTTTGTTCCAGTCAAATCACAGAAATATAATAAAAAAATGACAGCATCAGGCAGCATTGCATACCCAGCTTGAATATTGAAGGCCTGCGCACTGGAAGGTCTCAGCTGTGTAAAAACACTATCACACAGATTTGAAAAGAAATGTTCAGCATTGGTTGATGGAGAAAGACTTCCAGTGGACTTGCAGTTGCTCTCAGTGACTTGAGACTTAATTTGGGACCTGTTATATCAATTTTCAGGTTCTTACTTGCATTAAAGGTTTCAACTAGAACACGTTTGCATGCCTTAATGGTAAAAAAAACACCTGTATTGACCTGTATTGTATTGTATTGTGCTTCTCTCTTTAAACTCAAATTCTGATAAGAAGCCAAGTCTGCTCTGAGTGGTTCGTGTTTCTGGGTGTTCCGTATTTGCGCTCTTGGCGTCTCTGCACCATCATTGCAGCTGGGGGAATGACTGTAACGGAGAATATTGGCACTTTCCATCATGACCATCATGAAAAATTACTCTTAAGAGCTTCTAAACCAGTCTTCACACCCTCATGTGATCCAAAATTTACAACATCTGCAACCAAGATTACATGTTTCACTGGCGTTAGCATGTAGCTACATGTAGCCGTGTGGGCTACGTAAAAACACTATCACACAGATTTGAAAAGAAACGTTCGGCATTGATAAATGGGAAAAACTTCCAGTGCACTTGCAGTTGCTATCAAGGACTCGAGACTTAATTTGGGACCTGTTATGTTAATTTTCAGGTTCATACTTGTATTAAACATTTCAAGTAGAACATGTTTGCGTGCTTTAATTACTGTCTGTGCTAGAACACCTGTATTTACTCTCTGAAATGAGCTGTTTTAGGTCTAGTCTTTTTAAACTTAACTCCTAATAAAATCCCAGTCTGCTCTGAATGGTCCGTGTTTCTGGGTGTTCCATATCTGCGCTCTCGGCGTCTCTGCACCATCATCGCAGCCAGGGGAATGACTGTAATGGAGAATGGCGGCACTTTCTATCATAAGAAATTCACTGGTAAAGCAAAGTTTTCACATCTGGACATGATCCAAAATAATGGAGAAATTTACAACAGTAGCAGCGAAGATTACATGTTTCACTGATGTTAGCATGTAGCTACATGTAGCGGTGTATGCTATATAATGAAACACTAGCAGTAACGTGCCTGGAGCATATGACAGTGTAAAGAAATCCATCACTAGTCGACATCAGCTTGTATGCAAAGTAGAAAAATGAAAGAGTTTTCAGAGCGGTCTGAAGCTTAAGATCTTTGCTCAGGGGGATCACTTTTACATATGTCTACCTTATTGTTTGAAGCTTTGGCCACGTTTAATATGAACATCCTTCAGTGTAACATCATGACAGAAAACAAGGAAAAGCATAAAAGATCCCCTTTAACAAGATGTGACACCTGACTTGTCTCCACATACATTAGACTTGCCAAAGATAACACAGAGGGTCATGGTTGAGTTGATTTCATCTTTGCTTGTCATATTTTTCAGCAGAAGTTCCCAACTTTAGTCCCGTGTAGAAAGGCCCTAATAGTCTCCCGTTGTTTCTCCAGTGTTTTACATGAGCAACACTGCCTCTGAGTCCCCTGACAAACGTCGTGATGTGAACAGTGATTCAGATTCATTCTGCATAGAATCCCAGGCAGGTGGAGTTTACTGCTGCGGCATACATCAAATAGAGAATCACATTAAAGTGCGCTAAACAGATTTTTGCACACATGGCTTTGGCTTTATAAAACTTTGGTCACACATTCAGGGAGGTTGAGTAGGGAGCAGTTAAGGAGGGCGAATATATATAATCATAAGAAAACAAAGTGGGGAATCACATGGGTAAAATGTGGTTGTGTGTGTGTGTGTGTGTGTGTTACAGTAAATGTCGGCCTCCTCTGTTGTGTTGTTAAAGTCAGGTTGCATTCAGCAGCAGGTTGTGATTTTTGCTACGTGTTCACCTGCACGTTTCATACCTTCACCTTCAGTCAGTGTGACGAGTGAATGATGGAAAGATGAGCTAGTTTTGTATAACTCACAGGATCACTATTTGTTTCTATGAATTTCAGTAACAAAACAAAGGCAGTTAACCGTAACATGTCTGATTAGCTCTAACCCTCTTCTTCCTGTGTGTGTGCAGGAGTTCAGGGCAGCGCTGAGTGCTCGTGCGGGAGGAACCACTTCACATGTGCGGTCAGTGCATTCGGGGAGTGTACCTGCATCCCGGCCCAGTGGCAGTGTGACGGAGACAACGACTGTGGGGACCACAGCGACGAGGACGGATGCAGTGAGTTTGCTCTTTCTTTCCCTCTATCTTCGTTTCCTTCTCACTGTGACTTAACTCGGAGATTCATTGACTCTGATCGGTCCAATTTGAAACTTGAACAAACTAAATCTGACGCCTGTTTACTGGCTTTGATGTGATTGCTTGATCCATGTGTCTGCTCTGAGTGTATTTGGTCTGTGTGATCAAGTTTAAATCGATGATTGCCCAGTTAGTGACCAATGAAGTTGGACAGAGAGTCCTGCGTGTATAAAAGATTTCAATACAAACTTTTGTCTCTGATTTCAAAACATTTGTCGTGATTGATTAGAGAACCTGATCTGTGAGCCACCGGCTTTTTTTTAAAGGTTACTCAAGTTTTTTTTTGTTTTTTTTTACTGAAGCTTTTTATAACCTTCCTTGATTGATATAAACATGTTTTTTATTAAATGGAAGTAACCAAACATCTCAAATGTTAAATCATATAAACACAAGCATCTGTATCAGATTTTTGTCTAAATAAAATAGTCTGATTTTTTTTTTGAAGGGTCAGATCAGTCATTAAGTAAAAAAGATCACAAATCTGACCAGACATTTGATATTAACTTTCAGTATTTGACAGTTTTTGATGCCCGGTGCCATTTGACCAAAATAGTTCTAAAGATGCATACCCAGCCTCAACTGTTTGTTACTGCTGTATTTAGGGCTGACACCTTCTGGTCGGAAGGTTAATTGGTTGGTCAACATGCTCTTTTCTGACCAAATTCTCATTGGTTGGCCAATTGTATTTTTTTTCCCCGGCTGAAAACGACAGGTGCTCTCTTGAAAATGCCCAGCTGGGAGCAGTACAGTGCTTTGGAGGCACGGCGTTTTTTCAGCTGGGATGCTATGGTTGGTTACTGTGATACAGAATATACACGGAAGTTTGAATGTTAGCATTAGGTAAAGTGCTGATGAATAGAAGGCTGATGGGAGGATGGCCCCCCGCCGGTCTATAGCTATCAGTACGTTGTTGTTTAGCACTTGTACTAAGGGTGTGCCATATCATCTTGTTCACGATAATACCCTTGTAATTTTTAATATCATATGGAAAATTCATCTTGTGATACTCACTATATTTCGACTTGTTGACATATTGATGTCATACTGTTACCCACGGCAACAACAAGCATGGCTGAAAGCGAAATTATTACCGACTCCACGGTGGTTTCAAAAAGAGGAGCAGCTTCAGTAGTGTGGAATAAACTGTGGCGTCCTGAATGTTTTATGAACAGCCCTGGACTTCTCAGACTCTTAGCGACTTACCGCTCAGAGGGAACTCATTCAGCGGCTCCTCTGGCAGCAGCACAGCGTCTCTCCCTCTCCTCTCTTGCTGTGCACACACGGGAGTTGGTGTCTTCAAGTGATTGTGTCATAAACCTTTGGTAATGTAAACCTACGTGACGTTCACAGCTCGACAATAAACTCCTGTGTGATAGTTGTGGTATCGTAACAGCCGGTCACAGGTTACAGCGTGATGATTAGAGGAGAAATGGCAGAGCATAAAGGTCCAGGTGGAAAAAAAAACAATCATTTAGGATTTTACTAAAAGAAGGAAATCAGCTGTTGATTTATATATATATATATAGATCCCAGGGGACATTTTTTGTATTTGGGAGCTATTTAAATGTGTAATTTGTGGTTGATTTTATTTAGTTCAGCTATTGATATTGTAAGTTACTGTTGTTGTTCACAAACTAAAGAAATGAGAGATCATTTTTGTTTGGCTTTATTAATTATTTGAAGGCAAACTGTAAAACTGTATCACTTATTTTGTTACAATTCTATTTTCTTAAATTAATAGTGTGTATATATATATATATATATATATATATATATATATATAAACTATTCGTTAAATTGTCAAGAATATCAGAATATCGTTACTGCAAAAATACCCTGAAATATCATAATTTTATTTTAGGGCCATAGCGCCCAGCCCTAACTTGTGCTAAATGTGTTGTGATGTTTATCCCACCCTCCTTCTCTGTAATAGTACAGCTGGATAAAAAGTGACAGTGATGCTCAGCAGTATACCCAAAGATGAACATTTATCAACTCTTAGCAACCAGAATAAAACACTAAACATGTAGCGCTTAGCACAGATGCTCAGTGCTTCTGCAAACTATTGGCATTTGTATTTCAGTGTAGATATGCAGTGCTCATATCGTAAAGAATTAAAAATAACCTTTGATGGATACACAAACTACTGGGTCGAGTGCTGTTGGTGCCACGTGGCCAATTTCGTTAATCTAGAGATAACGTAGATTTTTTTTCTCCCCAATTAAGCAATCGATTGTCAACCAAGATTTTATTTTAACTTAAGCCCTAGCTATATTTCTTATATAGGTATTTCTGGATGGATATTAAATTTGTACTAATGTGATTTTGGTTTTAAAGGTTTTTCTCTCTAATTTTAAAACCTAACTTGAACTTACTGGTTGAACCAGCCTCATAAGTCATGTTTGTACAGAATAAATCAGCAGTTCTCGTCTGAATATCTCCCCTCAAGCAAGGCCTTCAACTCCCACCACTTAACCAAGCCTCCAGTTGTGCTTGGCAGCTCCCTGGTGCAAATTTGCGTTAAGTGCGTGACTTCTGAATTTTTGCTAGAAAGGTACAAGTGTGCTCAGGCAGAGTTTTCCTGCATAAATAGTCCAGAATAGTAAGAAAAAAATATAATTGGGCCCATATGGATCCCATCATCACCCAGTGAAACAGTGAATGGGTCACTGGTCCAGGCGGGGTAGTATTTCTGGTGCAGAGGCAGAGCGAGGCGCTCTGCGTGGTGTATGCCCCATGCAGAAAAATGCTTGAGTGACTTCTGGCACCAGACGGCGTTTGGCTGGAGGGAAGTCTTGGCAGCAGAGCCAGACAGGAGTATTTTCCTGCAGAGCATGTCAAGTGGAGGAGATCTTCACTGCTCCTCTTTTACACTTCTGCGTATCGATGTGAAATGTCAATGTGAGGGTCTCCTTTTTCATTTTTTTCCCCCGCTGGCTCATAGAGTAGAGAAGTAGACGCTGCCCTTTTGTTTGACACTTCCTAAGTCTCTTTGAGAGGTGTGTGGTTGTGTTTGTGTGTGTGTTGATGTTCTGTCTCCATCAGTCTTCCTCTGTCACATTAAGCTAGTTAGGGGTTGGGAGAGGGGATGCTAAGTGTTATTGATCTCTGGCCGGTTGAATGTTCAGTGAGCCTGATTGCCACATATTGATCTGCGTTACGTTACTTATTTAAGGAGACACATGGAAGCAGCTGACAGATATCAGAGCATCTAGCTGGACCTTCCTAATCCATTAGTATCGTCTGATCGATTCTCTGGTCCACCGCTCTGCAGCCGGACGCCCCTCCTCCTGGACTCACTCCAGTCAATCTCGTAACCACAGAGCTCATATCATCACAGAGATTCATGTTGGGACTCCCTGAAAACTTCATGTGGAAGTTTTAGATGATGTTATTTTACAGCATGTAGCAGTTCAAGCTTTGGCAACCTTCTTGACCATCTCAGCCCCTGCTCTGAGTGCATGTTCATGAGTTTCTACTGTATATGATGAGTGTCTACTGTATATGATGACTTCCATGCACCTTTGTAAGAATATACAACAAAAATCCTGAATTATTTTGGTTTGATGAAAATTAAAAGTTTGACTAAAGGTTGAAAAATGAGGCAAACTAGACTGAATAATACACACATAGCTACAATATGAGATCACTTTATTTGATGCATGTCAAGTATAAAGGTGCCCCCTCATCTGTGTTGATTCTTGTTGTTGGACATAATTAAGTCCATAAAAATGTCGATATACTTTTGCAGTATTTATTTTCAGTATAATGTTATGATGGTCAATTTTAGAAAGTAGCAGCAGTCAGGTTGTTTCAAGAAGTCTAGTTGCAGTTTCAGCTGTTCCAGAAATTCAAGGTCTAAGTTTATCTTCGTCAGTCAATGATCACAAAAAATGCATTAGGTTCTTCTTTAGGTTTAAACTTGGGGTTTAAGCAAAGATTAGGTTAATAAACCACTTCTTAGGTTACGATTTTAGTAGCTTATCCAAATAGTGCTGAGACTACTCGATGGGCGCTGATGAGGATGCGCATCAGGTACACAACACACTGCCCCCGAATGAAATACCAAGATTTTAGGGAGTCATGATTCATGTTGTTGCAGTGGCCCGAAAAAAATACAGGCATAACCCTTAAGTATTTATTCCCACACAAATGTACTGTCCTGCTAGTGCCTCCGCTCGTCCAAATGATCTCTATTAAAAAATCCATCTCGCACTGCGAGTCCCCAGATTAACTTTAGTTGCACAATAGAGACATTTCAAATCTTATAGCAATTTGAAACTTGTGAAAATGTGAAATTGTGGCCTTTTCAGGTTCAGATTTGTAAATTGGGAACAACTAAAGAAATGAAATATGTCTATCTGGATACTTCTGGCATGTTTGAATCTACACTTAGGCTGGTACTGAAACAATTAATGGGTAACCATTTTGATACTCAATTACTGGAGGAGGTATACTTTATTAATGCGGGTGGGAATTCATTTTTTCGCTCTGTTGGAGGCCTGGAATACACACACATGCACAAACAGGATCTATACATGCATTAAGCGAGGGGGCTGCCTTAGTCAGGGGCACCTCGGCAGCTGCCAGTCCACATTCCACACTTGGTCAGGATGGGGTCTTGGACCAATGACCCTCTGCTTCCCAACTTAATTCCTTATGGACTGAGCTCCTAGGAGTAAATCCAGAGAAAGAGATCAGATTTTAAGACTTTGAAGCTAACCGAAAGATTTATTTCCTCAGATGATGAAACAAACTACCTGAATGACATTCAGTGTGTGTTTGCGTGGTGTGTGTTGTTGTGTCAGTGAGGAGAGTCGAGGCCCATGTGACTCTGCTTCTATTATGCTGATTGAATTAAGAAGTCGGATCATAAAACAGAGGAGTAAAATTTTATGTTCTTGTCTTCTAATCACAGTGAATTATTAAATATATGGAGACACAAGGCGGAGAGAGAGCAGTTTCCACGTTCTGTGTGTGACCGTGAGAATGCAGAATCACAATGAACACACATACACACACACACACACACACACACACACACAAACACAGACGAATCTCTTTTCAGCAGAATCGTAGCAGTGTAGTTTGTGGCATCCAGACTGTGTTTGAACTTTAACGTATTTAGCTTTTACACTAATTCAACAGTTTCTAGAGAAAGCACAATTGTCCTGAGTCACAATGGAGGAATGTGTGCCTGTGTGTGTTTGTGAGCGTGTGTGTGTGTGTGTGTGTGTGTGTGTGTGTGTGTGTGTGTGAGACTCAGAAGAATAGGAGCGGAGGCAAAGTGGCCGACTGTGGCCATGAAGCTATCCGTGTAAACTTCTGATCTAATTACGATGTGGGAATCATGTGGAAATTGTGTAGTGCAGATGTGGCTGGTCTATGCGTGTGCTTGTGTCGTGTGCTTGTGTTCTCCCATATAAAGTTTCATGGCTGCACGGAGACCAAAGAGGGAGTGGAGAAGAGTTGATGAGGGACTGAAGAACATGCACGAATTCTCTTTGTACGGGCTTGTGTGTGTGTTTGAGGAAAGGATAAAGTATGTGGTGTTGTGTATGTCAGTGTAGGAACTCTGTCTACTTTTACAGCCGGCCGCTCTTCTCCTCGCCACACATGCAACATCTGTCTGTTTGTAGTGCACCACACTGGGTAGAAGGAGGTGGGGATGATGGGTGCTGGGTGATCATAAATCTGTCCATTTAAAAACAAACATTTGAAGTTAAAGCACCATGCCAGGGTGTTTCTGATTTTTCATCTCCCCAACTCTTGTACTGGTTGTGTTTTTGCCGATAATTTTAGAATGATTGAACTATATATCTGAATGTGTCATTCCTGCTGTTTCAGACAGCCACTGATTTCCATTTATCTCTGTTAAGTATGAAAATCAATTAGTAGACTCTTGATTCTTGTTTATGTTGTGTTATCCTTCACAGAGAACATCAAGTCTGCATTATGTTTGTTAGGGCTGCATCTAACGATTATTTTTATTGTTGGTTATTTTCTCAAATAATAAGTAAGTTGTTTGGTCTGTAAAATGTAAGAAAATAGTGAAAAATGCATTGTTTCCCAAAGCCAAAGGTGATGTTCTTCAGTGTTTTGGTGTGTCCTCAACTAGGGCTGCAACGATTAGTCGACTAATCGATGACTAATTGACTATTAAAATAATCGGTGACTATTCTAGTAGTCGACTTTGAGTCATTTTTCAGAGAAAAGTACTGTAAAAGTACCCCAAAAACTCTTATTGCAGTTTCTTATGTTCAAATATTGGCAGCTTTACACACTCTCCCATGATGCTAAAATGTGAGTGAGTGAGTACGAAACAAGACATTAGATGACATAATTTTGGGGTTTGGGAGAGACAGACCGACATTTTTCAACATTTTAACACATTTTTCGATAAAATGATTAGTCGACTAATCGAAGAAATAATCAACAGATTAGTCAACAATGAAAATAATAGTTAGTTGCAGGCCTATCCTCAACCCAAAGATATTATCCTGACTGTCACAGAGCAGTAAAGAAACTGGAAAATATTCACATTTAGAAGCTGGAATCAGAGAATTTTACAGACCTTTAATTCCTTTTACATAAATTTGTTCAGCAAAGATGGGAAATATGATCAAATTCTTCATTTGAACCAATATGAATATTACTTGTATAAAAATTAGGCTTTGAATAACATATCAATTATGTATTATGACACTCGTTTCATGGCACTTGAGGGTTACGGCACCCAGCATACAGATGCAAAAAGCTTAATCCTGTTAAAACAATATTCATAACTTGGATTAAATTTTATCAAAAACACTTGATTCTTTTAATTCGTGGACCCTTACTAAAAGGAATATGAATAACTTACCGAGTAATCGAGGACGGGACACATGTTCTGACATCATGCCAGCGTCAGAGGAAGGGAGTCACCACTTGTTGTTTTGTCACGCCGGTTAATCTGAAGAAATTATTGTCTTCTCCGGTAGTCATGGTATCAGTAAAATGAACTGAACCGAGCTAACAATGTGTAGCATCTCCATATTGACATTGATCTAAGCAGCTAACTAATGTTAGCTCAAGTGGGTAGTCAACAGTCTGGTTTTATACACCTGAAAAACTTCTTCAGCAGGCATCTAATTGAGACCACATAGATCGTTTGTCCCTAACCTCTTATATTCGGCTAACAGGAGCGTTTACTAAATTAGTGCATCCCCCAGACGCAGGAGATCAACATGCCTCATACCTGTAAATGACAGAATAGGTTGTTTGCCACTGACCCCCAAAACAACTTATATGACCATGAACAGTCGCTGTTTTTTTAGCATGTGATTAACGTTGTGAAACAGTCGCAGTTTGGTTAGTTTAGGCACCAAAAGTACTTGGTTAGGTTTAGAAAAAGATTATAGTTATATATGACAGCACAGCATCCAGTTGCTAATGGCTAACGTTAGCCTACTGTAGCATAGCCTCTGAAACATTAACGTTATCTTCCTTGTGTGTTTCCACTTACTAGTAACGTTAACACTACTATCTAACGTTAGCACTGTAACCTTATTCTAAAACTCATCAGTCATCACTGACTCCGGTTGAGTTTTAAAACTCCAGGGTAGCGTTTGACTGTCTTGTTTGTAACGTAACACTCGCTCTCCTCTTCCGTGTATCTAACGTTACCTTGCCAACGCCAACGTCTATCATAGACATCATGAGGACGTAATGGAGGAGGGGGGAGTAGGCCTTTGGAGGGAGGTGGAGTTGCAGGAGGAGGAGGATGGGACTTTGGAGGGAAGCGGGAGTTGTGGATGTTCAAAGATTTTCTAAGTGCTGTGTGAAATGCAAGAAAGGTAAGAGTAGCTTTAACTTGTGACGCAAGTTAAGTACATTAAGTAGGTTGACCTCATAGGCAAGTAAACACAACTCAGTGTTGACTTTTGATTATACATGGGACACAGAGCCGTCTTGGTTAAAGTCCTGTGTTTGTTTGACCCTACCGTCATCCCACCACTTCCCTTCGCAGACTTTGTCAACCCGGTCTCACTCCAAAGTTGTTGGAATTCGGCACACGGTCAGTGACTTCTGGCGTCAGACACCGAGAAAACTAAAAGGCATCCTTTCATGTTGGCATGATATGAGGCCGGTTGCCGTTGTTTTTTGTTTTTTTTTACCAGTGCCCTGCAGCATCAGGGGGAAACGTTGTTTGACAGCAACGAAAGTTAAGGTGACGAAAGTCTGAGTAGGGTGCACTAAACCTGGATATGTGATGAGGTCAGAGTGCGAATGTGCTGTCATTGTCGCTCTTTATACTACATCTCTTGGCTTCCTTCTTTGCTCTCGTCATAAATACTACGGCCACTAGAGGTCACCTAACAAAAAACGTAAATGGGATTGTAATAAGCTGCTTGTACAAACAAACCTATGTGATCATTTTTGGGTGGAGGTCAGTCTCTGTAATTCAGATCAAAAGCAGATTGATCCAACGTTGCTGAGGGGTTGTCTGGAATGAATATCGTTGCATAAACATGGCTGAAAGACAGATGTCCTTCTCCCCAACCAAAAGTTGAGCCAGGTTTCAATTTTTTGGCGGCGGACCTTGTGCCCTCTGTGTTTGCACCCCTGCTGGGTCAACAGACTGCCCTCATTTAAATTAATGAGGAGGCTGCATTTTTGTACACAGGACTAAAGTCGGTCTGAAACTTAGAGAGAAGATGAGGCAGTTGATGATGAGCCACAGTGCAGGGAAAAAAAGCACAAAAATGAGCACATGGCACAAAAGATGTAACAAAAAGATTAGATTACTTTACATCTCTTAGTTTCCTGACTGAAGATGATACAGGTATCTGTGCCTCTTAGCCGGCGAGCAGGAAGAGCACGTTACAGGGTCACACATCTCAAGGACAGGACACTAATTAGCCCTGATGAAATTTAATGAAGGCATAACTCACAGATGTTTCATCAAATTGATAACACCCCTTTTTTCATTGATTCAGCTGTCTGAGCTCGGGAGGGGGTGTACACAGCACTGGGTGGCACATGGTCAGAATAACACACTTTACTATGTTTGATTGCGGGCCAAATGTATGAGCTGTGAGAGACTCTGACATGAAGCGCTGCTCCATTAGAGGAATATATGTTTATGTTGTTGGCAGTCAGCTCCACGTCCATAAACCCTCATAAGGGGAGGGAAGGTTACGTGCTGCCTTTGTGAGTGTGGTTCCTATGGAAATGGCAATGTTGGTTGTGTTGAAGGCTGTGTAGTCAGAGGAGTCAGACTGAAGTGGAAATTGACTGAATAGGGAGAAGGACAGAAAAAGTGATGAGCAGGAAATTGCTTTATGTTGTGTTCAGTCGGTATTCGGAGTTAGTGTACACCGATTACATTGTTTGCCCACACCTCCACTGTCTTTGTCCTGTTTTTTATATAGAAATAAAACTCATGAAGTTCATTTTCACATATCAGCGGCTATGTTTATCAAAAACACAACAAAAAAAATTCCAATTTGTACAATACTAAGTGTGTTATAGATAGTTGGACAGCGCACGCTTCAGTCACAAACTGAATGTGTCAGCTCCCTACAGCAGCAGCAGAGATGCAGCACTTAGCTCTGACCAGGACATTCAGTGACCCGTGCCACTGCGATGACTACAACCAGAGTGCTGTGGAGACTGAGAGGATGATGGGGGAAGAGGCATTCATCCACAGGTGTATAGTGCACCCTGTGAGAGAGGAGGGAGGTGAAGAAGAGTCGCAGCCCATAGGGAAAAAGAACTTTAGTAAGTTTACTCAAAAGAGAAGAAGGTGCTGCCACAGCTGCGCCGACTGTTAACTGTGTAAAGTAAGGGAAGGATCTAAAGATCTAACATTAAATATCAAAGTAAGCGCTTTGTAAGTATAGAGTGTGATGGAGGAAGAGCTTTTATTGTAAAATGTCCAGTGTAATCAGGTCCTCAGGATGTGTGCCAAACTTTGAAGCCAATGATGATGCCACTGGGCCCAAAGATGATTTTCTCCACAGACTTACATTAAGAATGAGACATCTGTTAATCAGTGGACACATTTTATGTCCCAGTGCTGCAAAAATTACTCGTTTAACTAGTGTTACAGGTTAGTACTCTTGTGTTGGATAGATTAAATGATGACCCACTCTTAGGACGCATTCACACTGGCACTATTTGCTCCACTTTAAACGAACCCTGGTCTGCATCCACGGATAGTTCGGTTCGTTTGGAGTGGTGTGAACGCTCATTCGAACTCTGGTGCGAACCAAACGAGCAAACCCTGGTCCGCTTGAAAACTGGGGGTCTCGGTTCAGTTGAAAGTGAACCCTGGTGCAGTTCACTTACAGTGGGAAATGGACTATTCAGCGAACCAAAGAGAGGAAGTGACATAGAGCGCAGTGCATTTTGGTGTTTTTGTGGTGACCAAGCCAGCTGAAAGGGATGGATTTCTGTTTTCGGTCCTGACCAGTCGATGAGCTGGGTTTTCTTCTTCCTCATGCTTTTTTTCGGGCAATACCTGCCCCCAAATGAGCAGCAACTGCGTGACATTGTCTAGGCGGTTTGGTCCACTTCAAAAAGTGCAGTGTGAAAGTGAACCGAACCAAATGAAGGTGTGAAATTTTTCGGCATTCCCCTCCCAATCGAACCGAGGCCCCCTGGACTATCCAGGTGTGAATGAGCCCTCAGTTACTGTTTGGCTTGGACCTGCATTTATTTCAGCACAGGTAAATATAAAACTAGAAAAGTTGTATTTTCGGAAGCTTGTACGGCACATTTTTGGCAAATAAAACACTACAAAGTAAAGTATTTTTGGTGGAGCTTATCCTGACAGCATAACAGAGCACAGGGGCGCATCTGCGAAGTCTTCATGGGCTCATTAGTGTGGCATTCCAGTACACACAAAATAAAAAGAAAACTCTGTGGTACTTAATACATCACGGCAAACAACAAAACAAGACAGTAAATAACAATAATGAAACAGTCAAGTTTGTAACAAGAAATTAAAACCAGTACACCCTCCATAATGACAGAGAGACAGCTTGTAATGGCAACTGGGATCACTAATTTATTAACTCTGTTACATTAGCAGAATTTAATCCATTTGGTCTACTAACACTTTGAAGTCTAGAAGAGCTGCACGATTAAATCATTTCAATTCCATTCAAGTTCGTCGGGGGCCAAACCAGAAGTCGCCGGCTTAGAGCGTTTCCCGTCATACACTGGGTCATGCAGTCGGTGGAGAGCAACTGCAGCGCCTGGCTCTAGAAAGTGCGGCCCCCTTGATCTCATGATTATCATGGTCCACTTTTGCATGATGTCAGAGCAAGTCAGGATGAAAGTCAGACACAAATCTAACCAGCATGCATCATATGGCAGCCAGCGGTGATCGATTCTGCGCAGGCCTGGCTCATGTCAAACAAGCCTGTTATTACTTTTTGGCATTTTTGGCTTTATGTGACAGTTGACTCATGCCCTGCTATTTTGATGTTATGAATAAGTCACTGAGGCTTTGTAAAACTGATGTTACATTCTAAAAATGACACACTTGTTAGCACCAAATTGGTGTGGTGGTTGCAAGATGATTCATAATGTTTTGACTTCCTTATCACATTCAGACATCATCTTACACTGATTCATAGTCCTATAATTTAAATTGTGTTTTATTACTCTTTGACATACTTTTGTTTTGGTATTTGTGTTGAATTTAGTCCTGTGTGGTGCGTTAAAAAGTCTTAGGTTGTCTCAAGGGAGCCTGGATCTGTCCACTACGAACCCAGAACAGTATTTTCGTGTGGATTCGGCCCTCTGAACTCTGCAGATATCCTGAATGTGAACAAGGCCAACAGTCTAATTGAGTTTGACTTATGTTTTTGTCTCCTCTCATATCTTATCTGGGTCTCAGTTTTCCTGATCTCTCCTCCTAGTTCAAGGCAATAAAATGCATTCAGGCACTGATAAAGGATGTTCATAACAACAGTAACCACAGCAGATAAGGCTCGATAACCTTGGAAAACTCATACATCTTCTACTGTTTCACCATGCGTCTCCTCCCACCTCCTTCTCCTCCCCCGCTGTTTTAGATCATCCTTCAAGTTATTTCTCTCTCTCTCACTCTCTCTGCATTTCACTTAGATTGAAGGAAGCAGGACACACGCACACACACTCACACAGAGATGCATGGGCACACTGTTGGAGTCCTGCTGAGTTGAAAGCAGCTGAGGTTGTGAAAGAGTAAATGCTTTGGGCCAGAGTGAGGAGACAGGGCTGCAGAGGAGATAGATGTGAAGGACTGTGTGTGTATGTTTGTGTGTGTGTGTGTGTGTATCTGTGTGTGTTGCTGGGGTGGATGTGAGATGAAATGGAAGAGGAAAATGTCTGTTGTGCGTGATTGAAAGCGCTGCGTGAGGTTTGGCTTTCTCTGCTGTCGGCTCACACAGATCTGTGAGGTTTGGGAAATGGGTGTGCACTATGAACTCAAATACACACTTACTCACAGATATATGCACATGCACACTTATGAGGACCCTCCATTGGATGCATTTCAGGATATCCATCAGGTATAACAGGGCCTCCTGGTGGTGTTACACACACCAAAGGAGAAGAATCCATTTGAACAACAACCTTCTGGCGTGGTATTCCCCATTTCATACTCGCACGTTGTCTGAGAGCTCATGAATCGTCGCTTAAGCTGTAGTTTATTAAGATTTGTGAAAGTCTTGAAATGCAGGAAACACAGAATCATCCCCCATTTCTGAAGCCCTTTTCAAAAATGTTGAAAGGCAAAGTCGGTTTTTGTTGTCAGTTGCCTAGCAACAGTGTCCTCACAATTTCAACCAATTGCACGCCAAACACAGTGTACTTGACTTCCCATTTGGAATTGGCAACCTCTCGAGTTCATTTAGAGGCGAGCATTAGTCTTAAAATAAATGTTTTGAATTGAAGTCCTTCAAAAGTTTATTGAATGCAGTTTTTTTTTTTTTTTCCCCCAGACATGAATGTCAACGTTCAGAAGAATTCAGAACTGAGCTGGTTGAAACACAGCTTATGTCTCAATAATAGAATAACTTTCTGGTGGTATTCAGTCATAAACAGGGCTGTTTTTGACAGTTTTAGCTATTTTATATTTCAGTTTCAGCCTCAAGGCACCGCTGTAACTGAGTGCAAAATGAAGGCCACTTAAAACCTTGATTATTTCATAATGACAGACGTTTCATGATTGTTAACTAGGCTGCATAAGTGGGGCACGTCCTGATTCTCCTGATTATCAGGCAGGTTGATTTTTCTGACAAAAATCCATCCATCTGTTTGTTTGAGCTTTTCAGCAAAGTAACTCTGAAGACGACTCTAATCTCTAAATGTCTTAAAGCCTGTGTGTGTTGCAGCAGAGTAAATTGGGCTTTTGAAAGGCTTAAGGTATGTTTGTGGCTTAATAATCTAAGTCTCATCTTGACCCTGAACGCGAGATCAAATGAGTCCCCTGAACAAAACAAGTGAGGAATGACCGCAGTGTCCTTGCCCCTAAAATCTTAACATCAAACTGGTTCTCACAAGGGCATTGATACAAACTCACATACACACATATATAAAGCACCAAAAAATAAAAAATACCCCCTCTGTCCTTTAATCTACCGTGCTCTGCAGTCTTAGCCAATCAGAGAGAAGCTGTGACCGCGGGAGCTCAGCTGATCCGAAAGCAGGCGCGGAGAAGATTAGGACCCCATTCCTTCCTTCTCTATGTGTCAATTTCTCTCTGTGTCCCTTCATCTTCTCCTCCCTCCCTACCTCTGCCCTCTGACCACAGGAAACCTGCAAACCCGACTCACTTCTCTTTTACCAGAGGCTTTCTCATTTATTTCTCACCATGTGGTTGAGTTTGTTCCTTCGCTGAGTTTGTCCGTCTTCCTGTCTCTTTCTGCTTGTGTTTTTTCCCTTTCCTTTCCTTCTTTCTGTCTCAGGATATGACCGTAGTTGTTTGGACACATTAGCATAATCCTCCTCCTCTCTTTCTTCATCCCCCCCCCCCCCCTCCTCCTCCCAATGCTCGCTCGGTCCTCTCCTCCGCCTCCTTCCTAAATATTTACTCCCTGCTCAGTAAATGAGGGGAGCACACTTGTTCACACAGAAGAGGACATGATTAGAGGCTGATTGAGGGCAGAGAAAGAGACAGAAATAAGAAGAGAGACAAAGAGATCGTTTCTGAGGCCGGGCTTTACCGACTTTGTAAATCTTGTGTGAGCTTGTTTGAGCAGGTTTTAAATGTGTTCTGTGTGTTTTTAAACACAACAGAGGTGATGGATTAAGGTTTGAAAGTGCGGTGTGGAACATTATTATTCTCTATTACACATGTGATTTTAAAGATATCTCCAAATGGATAAATATTACTTAAATTTTATTAAATAATGATGAAAGTAATTATTAGTTTTAACCTTAAGTTACTGTTAAAACAACCCAGGGTGGAGAGCATTAGTTGGTGTCCTATATGTTGGAAGTGATTTTTATTATTTCCAGAAACTCTGACATCTTGAGCTCTGTGCTCTGGAAGAGCAATGTCCTAAAATGTAATATTTCCTAATATTCTTTCTCTTGGAAATAAATCTTCGTCTCTTAAACAAGATTAATTGTGACTGGTATCTGGATGCGACATTTACAGTTTAACAAGCGTAAATCTGCAATAGCTGTGACCTCTATGATAAATTTCAGCCTCTTAAGGCAAAAACTGTGGCCGCTAAAGGGTGGAGAAATTTTTGTGGAGTGAAAATGTCAACCGGCAGAGTGAACTATAGAGCTGCTGGTACAGCTAAAAATTTAACTTGTCAGTGCTGTCTGGTAAAAGACTATGTTATGGAGCACCTGAGGGCTGCCCCTAAAGGTCAAGGATTCAAATTATCTGTCTGAGGCGCCTTAGTCAACTGAGATTCCTTCAGTCCGTCCTTCTTTTTTTTGTTAGTCAGTGTGCAGTGTACTTCTGGGGACATGTACTATGAAGCCTTCTGCTAAGAAGTGGTGAATTTACAGTTCATCTTGTGTTTGCCAGAAATACTGCTGCACAATTCTGATTTGTTGTTAGCACTCATTAGCAGGGAGGGCTAACGTGGCTTCTTCACTGTATTTCATGAACATCGCTGTCATCCCATTCAAACTCCGAAACTTTATACAGAACACAAGGAAGGAACAGAGGAATATTCTGAGTCCGTGTCCAATGGCCGTTATCAGTTAATATTATGAGCATAGATTTGAGGTATGGCACTGCTCTGCCTCCTATATTGTAGGGGTGCAGTAAAAAATCAATACAGCATACTATCGCGATATTGTTGTACGGCAACATCGTGTCGTCACACAGTGTCAAGTATCGATTTTAAATTATATAAATTATCAGTATTACAAATACAAAGTAAACTTTAGGTAGCCGACTTGAATAGTATAATCAGTTGCCTTTCCACTAGATACATTTTTCATTACCAAAAAAAAAAAACAAAAATCAATGAAGTGAAATAAACAGACTGAAAACTTTATCTCATTAGACAATACAGATGTTGACAAAGTTTGGGGACATTATTTGCTGTTGAAAACAGTTAATTAATCACAATATATTGCAATATATTTTATCACAATGCTCAGCATATTGCAATAAAATATAAAATAAAATTGTGATAATATCGTATGGTGATTCCCGCCCCTACTATATTTATGTTTTCTGTTAGGTGGCAATCTCTGGTGGCCTTAGTAGCCTAAGTAAAGAGCAACATCGTCTGCGTAGGGAGGAGGTCAAGTTGGTGGATGGGTTAAACATGCACATTTCTTTCCCGAAACCTAACAATGTAGTTTGGGCAACAAAACAGCTGCTGTGTCTTAATTGCACACCTGAGCTTCAGAGACTGACTCACTCACTCACTTTTTTTGTATCTTTAAGGTCTTTATTTATTTATTTTGGTATTTTTACGTGTTATTTTGGATATTTAAATTTTCTTCTTTTGCATTCCTAAATATCCTTGTTAAGTAAATGTTTATTTCTCTTTAAAAGGGTGCACTTGCATCATTATGCCTATATTATCATTATATAAGTTAGAAAATGGTCTAAAAACAGCAAAATTACAATAATAATAATTCTGACGCAATTAATTGCCCAGCAAAATGTGTTATCGTGACAGGCCTTCTTGTGCTACAAACTTTCTGGCCTGTGCTACAAAATTATCACCCTCTGCACCAGTGCTATGGGCTAAAAAAAGTTAACGTACAGCCCTGTAATGGTAGTGATAACAACTGATAACAGCCATTTAATGGTCTGATAAGGCTTAGGCAGTATCTGTTTTGTTTTTTCTATACTTTCATACGGTTTTGATATTTAACCGGGGATATAAAAAATAAATAAATAGATGAAAGGTGGCGTCACCATAGTAACTTTTTAAGTACCTCAGAATCAGTGTTGTTCTGACTTGTTGATTGATTTGTGTATTTTTCTGCAGAATCTCTGCCCTCTGTTTGTATTTTTTTTATATTCTTCTTATTTTCTGTGTTCGGGACATTTATGGGTGGTGAGGTTGGGGCTTTATAAAAAGGCAGTGACCAGAGACACAGCATCAGAGAAACGCAAATATAACGAGGCGATATGCCATATGAGTGGAAATCTGGGGTTGGCTTTTACTTTTGTGTTGCTTGTGAGCATTTTAACAAACGGTGACAGACAATCCTACATAGTTCACCTCTAAACATGGAACAGGACTAAGCTGGTTATGTGAATCTAGCAGCTGCATCATTTTCATCACCATCATGTGACGCCCCCTTCACAGATCAGAGAGTAAAAAAAGCTACAGCTGCTGCATTCTCGGGAGGGTGAGGCAACAAAAATGGAAAAAGCTGTGTGATTTACAAGTGGCAGCTAGAGATGATGTGTTTTCCCCTGTAAGAATCAATCACCCACTAACTGCTCTGGGGATGACTGTGTCAAGCACTTTTGCTCCAGCTTTGCTTTTCTTCATTTCTTTATCACTGTAATTTATAATCACGTAGCTACAATAGTTCATGCGGATACCTTGACAGCCAGACAAAATAAACAAATTGTAGACATCACCTGTGGCTCTGAGAACTTGTGGTACGTGCGTGTCATTTTGTTTGACATTTTATAGGCTAAATAATTGCTGGACTAATTGAAAATAATGATTGATAGACTTATTAGTCGCAGCCCTAGACATGACTCCACCTTTTAAGGGTGAAAACAATTTAGCTCATGCCAGGTGGAAGTGCTGTTAATGAAATTGGCAGCTTAACAAGAAAGTTACCTCAGTTTGTTTAGATGTTTGTTGATGTTTTTCTGTCAAATTGCTTGTTTATAATTAACCTGTTTTTTCAGTTTTAAAGTGAATAAATGAACTAAAGTGACTTGTTGATTGTATCGCTCACAATGACAACGCACATTAACCGTTGACATTGCTGATGTCTGAAGCAGACAAATGCATTCATCTAATGTCACATAACCAGACAGACGACCGCAGCTGTGTTTGCGCTGGTTGAATCTGTTTTGTGTGCCAGTCGAATGCACGTGTGTGTGCATGTTTATTACCTGCCTGAACTTCTTTCAGACTGCCCTATTATCTTAAATCAAAGCTGCATCAACACACAGTCAGTTTTTTTGTCCTTCTGGGGACTCGAGGAAGGTCACTTAGATCCAGAGTGAGATATCTTGACACCTGCTGGACAGAATATCAGACAGTTTGATATGGAAATCCATGGTCACCTGAGAAGGCTGATTTTGATGATACACTCACACTCACCTCCGAACTATCTTTGTCTTTTTAACCTGTTGTTGCTGCTGAGTCAGTTTGACATCCTGGATATATCCTTCAAACACAGACTGTAGACCCCTCTGTCTGCTTCTCTCTGGAATCACTGTTTCATTTTTCTCAAAATGTGATAATATTTAATCAGGGAGTGCAGTTAGTTATAGTTTGGGCTCAATGCTTACTGCGACAGCTTGTCGGACCATCACAAAGGGGCGGGGCTCTGCGAAAGGTCGATTACGTTATTGACTTACTGTAAGATATATGGAAATGACCTCAATCATTTTGCTAACCTCAAATTTGTTTACATACAAATGTCATCAACATTTTAGCTTTTCCTGACCATACTCCCGCCTACTTGCGTGAGTCCGAATAAATGTAAAGCAACACTTCAAAGACGACACAGCGCAGTTTATCAGTTGCTCTGATAGTAGTCTCCATAGTTCTGATAATAGTTAGCCTGCCTATCCCTGGCAATGAGCCCAAAAGTCCGCCGTTTATAGTTTTACCCTCCAACTACTTCATCCTCTACTCCATAAATCCACCAGCAAAATGGCTGCCTCCCAGGTCGTCCATCCCTGGAGGCCGACTGCAGCACACCAACCAGATTACAGAGATTGATGCAGTGTTGGTGGAGCTCGCAAGAGTCATCACTTGCTTTGTTTTAGTTGGCCAAAGTTTGTATTGAGTCTGAAACTGAGTAAGCTTCCCTGATATCTAGAGGTAGTGTGTTCCATAGCTTTGGGGCATAACTGACAAAGGCTGCATCCCAGATCTTCTTCCAGTTGTTGCTGGGAACCTCCAATAAACCAGCAGCAGATGATCGCAGTGTTCTTGGAGGTAAACAGTTAACAAGGGAGTTAGCAATGTAGCTCAGTCCCAGACGATGTAGGGCTTTGTATAGGTACAATATTTTTATATTCTTGTATATATTTACTGGTGATAATTACTTTGTATGAAACATGTTGTTCATATTCTGATACCAATGTCTGAACATTCTTGGGTATTTATAGCTCATCGCTCTTTGAAAAGGCGTACTTGCATTATTATGCTTTTTATTATAATGTCAGTGGCAAAAAAAATGGCCTCAAAATGACAATAATATTGCTTATTGCAGCTATTTCTTGGTAGATATATCGTCCAACAGAAGTAGTTAGTGTGACAGACCTACATCCCATGACCCTTTCCTGTGGTGCAACTGCTGGGGCAAACTTTTTAAGAGTAGCCCTGCTCACTGGAAGGACATAGCTTCCTGGGATGCTAAGGTGACTTTATATGTCTGCTCCTTTTTCTAATAATATGAATAAGATTGTGGAATTTATGAGTTCATTTGCATTTTCTGAGTTTCTCTATGGGATATTTTTGGTACTTTCTCCAGTCTTCCTTATATTCAGACTCAAGGTTGCAGTTTTCTTTTGTTGTTCGTCTTTTTCAAGCCCTCTTGTTGACTGATATCCTCCTATCCTGTTTTACAAGCCTGAAACTAACTATCCTTTGCCGGTAAATATCTAGTAGCCCAAGTATAATCTATGGAAAGAGATGAATTACCTGCTGCAGGTGAGTGTCCAAAGGGACAGGCGAGGTAACATTAGAGAAATCCCAACTTCATTCAGACGGTGACAGATAATCGTAACAGTCTTATAATGTCATCATTAGGCCACATTGCGCATTTCCTGTCATTCAGCCTCTTAAGAAGAAAGTGTGTGGGTTGAATGGATGACAGCGCTTGAGTGTTTCTCACTGGTGTCAAGCACTAAGCAGAGATTTGTCATGGCAACAAGCAAATGTTTCTGCATTAATCTGCCTTGATGGACAGTAAAATGTCTTGTGAGATGTCTGCAGTTCATTCGGCACGAGTCGTATACTTAACTCCAGTTTTGATGTATTTGCACTTAAACCCTTCTGCATTTCAGAGGGAAATACAATCCACTTTGACCAACTAAAGCCTTTCTTTTTTCACATGACAGACAGTGATGAAGGAGGAAAAGATGGATAAACAGACTTTGGTCACAGGTGTTGAGTTTGATTCACCAGACTAGGATAAACACTTTGTAATGAGGTGATAGAGATTGATGTCAGACTCAGAAAGCTAGTAAACATAATTCCGCAGCGAGCATTTGATGGGTTTATGAATGCGTTGTATGAGTGGTGTTGCGGCTGTGGCGAGGCAGGAGGTCTGTTTACTGCAGAGGTGGAGGAGGATGGAGGGAGTCCATCACACAGGCTACCGCCGGACACATTGCCAAGAAAAACTCTGCTGGCAGAGCCACTCCGCTCCGACGGACTGAAATATGCGCTGGCTACCGACCAAAGCTGCCTAGAATCAGATAAGCCGCCTCTGTCGGGACCGGCTATGAGAGGCAAATAAAGACTGAGTAGAGCTGAAGAGACTGAGAGGGATGAGAGGAACAGAGGGGATTAGTTTGAGAATGGTATTTGGGCAGGACAAGTGAAATACTTTCAAATTCAGGAATAAAATACATTTTAAGACCTTACAAGCCACCAAAATATCCCATATATCCTCCCATGTTGTGGTAGGGAACTGCATTAGTGATGCGCACTGTCTGCTTTCCTGAACCACACTGGATGATACTACCCTTTATTTTAAGATCTTTGTTGCTTTTGGCACCTGCTTGTTTTACAAAGAAATAAAGAAGACAGCAAAGACCATCGAAACCTGAGAAACGTGAAGAGAGAAAGATGGAAACCAAACAACGAAGGCAGGCAAATGTTTGGAGCTTCAGAGGAGAATCTCTGTACATGCAAGAACATGAATAATTTGGGTGCAGAGTGTCAGAGGTATAAAATAAGGGAAGGAATGAGAGACGGGTCGGGGATTATTCTGCCTGTTTGCTTAGCTTCGGCTCGCTCTGCCTTTAGGCCCGTTTTAACACACGAGACATTTGTTAATTAAGTCAAAGAAAGAATTTGTATTAGGAAAAGGAAGAGATGACTGGTTGCTGGAAGGCAATCCAGGCACTTCAAAAATATAGAAAACAAGAAGGAAGTATTAAAAAGCCTTTACTGTAGTGGATAAACCATTAAAAGAGCCAACATGTTATGACCTCTGCAGGCCTTCATCAGGGCTTTAAAACATACAACAAAGGACTGGCCCCACCTGTATAGTAGCAGGAACTAATAAGAGAATTTGTATTGTACCCACCTATGTTGTATAGTTGTGGGTAGGCTCTTCCACAAGCTCTCTTGGCAAATGTCACAGATGTCCCACAATAGATACTACTCTTAATTATGTAATGATAGACAATTTTATCACGATATATATCTTGTCATATCGCACAGCTCTACTGTCTTGGTTACTCTTGTTAGTCACTTAGTTAGTTAGTCTGCTGTTCCAACTATCACCACTTTTGGTTTTGGCCGAATAAACCCCCAATACACCAAGATAGTTTTGAATATATGCTGTTTTCTCCCGCAGTCTCTCGCTGCTGTTGCAGTCCTGTAACGTTATCCCCACCACTCACAGTTACCATGTCTCTCAGCTCAGTTGCCTGTTCCACCACACTGACCTCTGGTGGTGCATGATGTGCACTACATGTATTACATCATTACAGTCTCACCAGTATGAGTGTAACGCTCGTTTGTGTATGAAGACAAGGCAAGCCGAAGTCCATTCATTCCTATGGGAATCTCCGTGATATCCGATGTGCCTGCGATACTCCTCCCCTCCGTAATATTTCGGTCCGCAATTTGCCTCAAGTGCGTTAAAAAAATTGAACTTTTGCAGTGGATTTCGGAGAGACTGTATGACATTGTGCTAGCTTAGCTAACAGGCTGCTAACCGGCTAACAGGCCATTTCCTTCAATTCAGTTACCTGTGTTGATTGTCAAGTGAGTTTTTATGATCAAAAAGAACTTGTTTATCTAGTTTTAACACATTGTGAATCTGAGTAATGTTATTCTGCTACAATATGGTTATATATTATATACAGTCAGATCGTCATTATGACTCGTTCAGCCGTTCATACGTCTTTTTAATTGAATATTTCACAAAACATGCCACGTACCTGGCAGATCCTGTTTTTGTTCTGGTATTGTTCCTAGTGTATATTCCAAACTACTGGATGGCAAAAACTGTCTTTCTGCCATGGCTACAGGTAGTTTCTATTATGTTTCTATACATCTGTAAAGAAATGCACTTCCTTACGTTGGACACTAGAGGCATCATCTGTATATTTACAGGTCTATGGACACCAGTCACATATGTAAGTGGAAATGAGGCGTAAGATGAGTGTCTATATGGTTTTTCGTGTATTGAAAATCAAACCAGATTTCTAAATTCCCTGGTGTACTCTGATACCATGATACCGCCCCAGCCTAGTTGTGGACAAATCTCGAGACTTCTCTCTCTCTTGGTCAGTAATGTTAACACACACGGCAAACAGGAAATGTAGGAAATGTCTGCCTTTCAGATTTAAATCCTGTACCACCTGCCTATGCAGAGGTAGAAGGGAAAATGTCAGACCATGTTGTCACTTTCCAGCTTTTTCCCTGCGTAGTCTTCATGTTTTTAAATACCTGTGTGCACCCTTACACTTCTTAATTCTGTCTGAATCTCATGAAAAGCCTGTTTATCCCAAATCCCGCTCCTGCTGATGCCGTCATGATCTGACAGGCAGCAAGGAAAGCTCACGGTGACCTTCAGCCAATTTTTAGTGTTTCATCTAGAAAACGATGAGAGACTTAAGTTTGAGTTTGAAACATGTACTGTGATGTGCGAGCAAACCAAGTGCCTCTTCTGTTTAGAGACGCTTAGCAAAAACATTCTTTTAAATAAAGAAATATATATATATATGTGTGTGTAAAGGAAAGAAAAATATCAGCTCCTCAGAATATGCTGCAACAACTAATGCTCAAAAATAATGTCTGTGTCAAAGAGGCAAACACATTGTGCAGTTTCAGTGAGAGGTTTTTTCAGTGTGTTTGCATGCAAGTTGTTTATTATTGGAGTCGCTGCTTTTCACTTTCATGGAATTTTTTCTTATGCGTTTATTTGTGAGACATGTTTTTCCACTCTGCAGGTGTGTGTTTGTCTGCACGTAATGGCTGCTCGATGTCAAACATGCAGTCAAAATAATAAAACCAGACAGAGATCACCAGTGTGAATAAATGTTTCCAGTGGAGACGACAGTAATCTGGAGGTGAACCGCCGCGTTCTGGACCGAAAGAGAAAACCTTTATTAAAGCTCCTTGGATGAAATATTCTCGGTAGACTCGCAGACTCCTCTATCGCTCTCTGGAGTCCACATCTGTTTTTCAGTCAGACAGAGTGTCCTCTCTCTTTCTCTCATCTGTCCATCCTCCCATCCGTTGAGCCAGTGTGATAAGCGGCGTTTAGGCAGATATATTGGTCCCATTAGAGCCACTTGATTCAGCTGCGCTACAGTAAAGGGGAGGCCATTAACTCTGCTGCTCAAGGCCACTTAAAGACGCACACATACATCTTCCTTAAGACGTGGAACACACACTCACACGCGCCAGCTTAGGCAAGTCAGACACGCAGAGATGCTTACCTCTACAGCAGATACAGCCAGTAAGCGATTTGTTTGTGTGGAAGTTCCAAATAAAAGAAAGAAGAGTGTAATTGATTGTGATGAATTTTGGGGAGGCAGTAGCTCAGTCCATGGGCACTTGGCTTGGGAACTAGAGGGTCAGCGGCTCAAGTCCCTGTATGGGCCAAGCATGGAGTGTGAACTGGTAGTTGGATAGATGCCAGTTTGGCTTGAGCAAGGCACTGAACCCCCACTGACGTCTCTCCACTTAATGCATCTTCTTCTTTGTCTTCTTCAGGGATGATTTTTCCAGAAAAACATTTTTTAATTGAGTCTACAGGACAAGTACTGCATCGTGACATATATCGTCACTGTGATATATAATTGCATATGCCGTAATAGAAGGTTTTGGCCATTTCGCCCACCTCTACTACACACAGTGCATCAGCCCACTGTTTGGGGCTTTGTAGCAGCGGGGTCAAGGCAGAAATCTCACAGCAGGCCAGAGGAGTCTGTGTGTTTAACAAAATTATTTCATCCAAGGAGCTTTAATAAAGGTTTACTCCTACAGTCCAAAGCAGGTTGGTTCACCTCCAGGTTGCCCTTATCTCTACTGGAAACATTTGATCTCGACATCTGCGTCCTTTTCTGCATTCTTTTGGCCCCATGTTTGACTTTAGAGGACATTTACACACACAAAAAAAACACACAAACTCCTTAATGAAAGTAACATTAAACGCACTACTACAGTTCAAATAAAACAAAAGACTAAAAGCAGCTTTTTTCTTCATAATTTGGGTGAATCAACTCTTTTAAACTGACACACAAAATTAACTCAGCACTCACTGAAGACTGTGAGTGAGCGGCGTCATGGTCAGTACAGACAGACCTTCATTGTGCGTGCGTTTGGGAATGACCTGTGGAATGCAAGTGGGAATTCTGTAGCTCGGATGAGAAAAGCACATTGGTGAAGGTCAGGGTGTGTGTGAGTGTATCTGTGTTTCTGTCACTGTGTGACCTTGAAGGATCATTCTAGGATGTGAACAAAGACGTCAAACAAGTAGCAATGCTTAAGCAAATTTTAAACAAATTTCCAAAAGTTGGATGCATGAGTGTCAGCTCTGACTGTTATGTGACTGTGCTCGAGAGGATGTGACAGTATTATATAATTAATGGTGCACAGCAGGAGCAGGAAATGAACCAGAATGCAATACGTTGAGCATCTGTCGTCAGTAGCCTGTGAAATGTAACACCACCTTTGATGCGGTTTTGCTGTGGCATAATTCTGTCAGCGCTCTTACTTTCTTCTTAACTGGGAAAACATCTACATCATCAATATTGTTGGCAACTTGAGCGCAGTGAGCACACAGACTCCCTCTTTCTCTCCTCAGGTGGAAAAACATTCGGAGAAATGTAGGAATGATGCAGGTGGAGGGAAAGTAGCATACATCATAGAATGATTCCTGGAATGCATCGAACAACATGATGTGGACAGAGTTAATGTCAGGAAGGCTCTTGAGAGTGTGTCAGTTAATGTGCGTGTGTGTGTTTGTGTGTGTAAGGGTGTGTGTGTCTCAGCCTCAGAGGAATGCAGTGGTAGCAAGAGGAGCAGCGCTGAGCTGAGCAGAATCTGTGTGATAAGAGAGATCAAAGCGAGAGAGACCTCATCAACCTTCCTAGCATGTTCCCTGCTGATCCACCTGATACCACGATACAGGCCCCACCTACTCTGTGTCCTTGGGTGTGTGTGTGTGTGTGTGTGTTTGTGTGTGTGTATGCAAGTGTAAGAGAGAGGGAAGTATTTATTTGCATACAGTTTGCACCTCGCCCAATTAATGTGCCTAAACAATTCCTCACTGTGGACCAGTGTGTGTATTTAGCCCGTGCAGCGACAGTTTGCTTATGTCTGCGTGTGTGTTTGTGTGTGTGTGTGTGTGTGTGTGTGTGTGTGTGTGTGCACAAGTCAACACGGCGCTGTCTTCCCCTTCTGATAAGCTGAATTATTTATTGAAATGTAGAGAAGCAGCATTTTTCTCCTCTCGTTGGTTAAGGCCATAAATCTGCTGACGCCTGGTCAGAGATGCTTCCAAAGAGCATCAGACTACCTCAGTTTGACAGAGAGCGGTTTGTAGATGGCGTGCAGGTGTCAGGACTCTGCTGACAGACTCTCTGGATATTCCCTTAATGGATCGCTGTGAATTTTACCTCCCGTTTAGTTCTGTCTCTGCAGCAGTTCTGGCAAATACTGAACTCAGACTTCATTTCATGAAAGCAGAGCTTTGTCTTCTGAAAGTGAATCATGTCGACTGAGAGAGAACTGTTTGGGTTAAAGACACAGTGACATGAATAATACATTTTCCCAGTTTAATCCTGTGTCTGTGTTAATTGTCCTTTTTTCTCTTGTTATATGTCATTTATATGTCTGTAAATTTGCTCATCAAAATCCCTGTCTTTTCTCTTCCTGTGAAACAGTTTCAAATGTTAAATCACTCATCCTGCACATCTGGATGTCTGGAAAAGTTCATCTAATCAAATGTGACTTTTGGCGACCAGATGGCCTCATCAGACATGGTCTTGTAGAGCATCTTCGGTCACACCAGTTGTATCAAACCACACTGTAGGGTTTGTGGGTGTAGTCGCTTACAAAGTAATATGAACAGAGATACAAAGAGAGGTGTGTTTGGATATCAGTGGACAAACCTTTGTTTTCATTTCCAAAACAGTGTGGCCAAGGTCTTCTCTCCCTCGTCCTCCAGCTGATGGAGGTGTGAGTGGAGCCAACTGTCCACTGTAGCTCTGTGTCACGAAACTCAAAACCTGCCCACTTTTTAGCGTTCCATTCAAATGCAAATTTAATTTGAATTGCTCTTGTAAATATTACATTTCACTTGGATATACGTCTCAGTACAGGTACAAGTTTAGACCAGTGGTTCCTAACTGGTGGGTCGTGGGCCCATTCTGAATTGGACTGCAAGTGAGTTGTACATGTGTCTGACTATTTGACAGCAACTTGACAGAGACCGCAAACTAGCTTGGCCAAATGCAGGTATGACGCTGAATGCATTAAACTGTGTGGACCCTGGTCCCTGTGGCTGGACAAGTTGGAAACTATTGGTTTAGACTCTCAAACATCTATTTCATAGGGACTAAAAACTGACAGGAACATATTAGTAGTTTGGGATTTTTTATGGGAACTATGATCTCCAGGGCTGCAACTAATAATAATTTTCATTATTTATTAGTCTGCTGATTGTTTTCTTGATTAATCATTTACTTGTTTAATCTATAAAATATCAGAAAATAGTATAACATTAGCTGAAAATTGGCTTATTTAAATTGTCTGTCTTGTTTGACCAGTATCTTTTTAGCGCTACAAAATTTTTGAAAATTTTGGAATTTTTCTTATTATGTTTTAACAAATTTTAGTGAGCTACTGTTTGTTTTTAAATCATAAAATCTTGAATGCTCATTTTGTTGTTATTAAAAATATACTTAAATGTTGTTTTGTGCTTCAAAAGGCGGATTTTTTCATATTTGACTACAAACTCTCAAACCTCAGATATTTCAAGCGTCTTTGAATGCACCACATGGAAAGTTATTAAAAATGTAAAAGTGGTAATTTTCTCTTTGTAAGTTGATTTCACACCATGCAGAATTGAACTGAAGCTAAGTGCTGCCAGGAAGGAAAGAAATAAAGAAACTGATATGATTTATGCAAATGTAGCCCAACCACAGTGTGATCATATGATTTAGAGAGTTCATCAGAAGGTGAAAAGAACAAGAGATAAGCAAGAGAGCTCTGTTTGCATAGGTCTCTCTGTCTTTCTCTCTCTCATGTAATATCCATGCAGGGGTATGTGGGTCAGTGGGGCTTTACTATCCCTGGAGACCAAAGCCACACCCCAGCACACACACACACACACACACACACACACACACTCACACACACGCTTACTTAATTCACTCACTGAGCCCTGACTCGTCCGCCTGTCTGCCTCGCTGGTTAACTTGCTGCGTGACGTCATACATTTTTCATAAAGTCTGCGTTGTTCGGTCAATATTTCATATCTGGTATTGACAGGCGGGTGAGAGTCCACTGTGAGTAGTTGCTGCGCTCTCTCCTCCCTCCCCCTCCTCCTCCTCATCTCCCCCTCCATCCCTCTCTGGCCTGTAATTAAATTAGCTCTGTCTGCAGATGACAAAGGGCCAGTCATTCGGGCTCTGCTTAGATAGCGAGTAGCTGCACTTAGAGCGGATATGAAGTTAAGGAGGAATGCGCTGAGCTGAGCTCAGTGCTACTCTCTGGGTCTCAGGGAAAGAAGGTGGGAGAGAGGAGGCCGTGTGGGTCCAGATCAGGCTCAGGCTCTGGATGAGCTGAGACCAGTCGGGGAATTAACCCTACCGCACTGAGTGATGACCGTGAAATCAGTAAAAGCTCCATTACTGTGTTAGATTGACATCACATCTGATTGAGTTTAGTTTGGTGTAGTTTGGGCTGCGACTGACGGGGCGGGAGAGAGTTATTGCTCCAAGTGAAGGAATTCAAGTATCTCAGGTGTTGTTCATGAGTGAGGTGTGTGAGATGGGTAGCTCACCTATAGTCATGAGCTCTGGGTAGTGACCAAAAGAATGAGATCGTGGGTACAAGCAGCTGAAATGAGTTTCCTCCGTAAGGTGGCTGGGCTCAGCCTTAGAGATAGGGTGAGGAGCTTGGAGTGGAGCTGCTGCTCCTTTGCCTTGAAAGGGGCCAGTTGAGGTGGTTCAAGCATCTAAATAGGATGCTTCCTGGGCGCCTCCTGTTGGAGGTGCTCCGGGCATTTCCAACTGGTAGGAGGTCCCAGGGCAGACCCAGAACACGCTGAAGGGATTATATATCTCATCTAGCCTGGGAACACCTCGCCCCCAGGAGGAGCTGGAAAGAGTTGCTGGGGAGAGGGACGTCTGAGTACTTGGCTCAGCCTGCTGCCTCTGCAATTAATGGATGGATAATATCCGAAAATAGTGAAAAATTCCCATCACAGGTTCCCAGAGTTTACAAATTTAATTACCTTGTTTTGTTCAAAATATATAAACGGGCAACTATTCAGCCAAATGGCTAATTATGATCTGGAACTAATGGGATCGTCTATGTTGATAGTCAGACTGGGTACTAAAACCCAAAGCTTTTACCGTCCTGACCGAAATGTGCTGGAAAAATCACCTAGGCCTACAATATGGTGTCATACATGGAATGAAAATCATGTGTTAACCGTACAAGGACAAAGTAACTTTGAAGTTGAAAGACTGAAATACTGACAGGAAAGCATCAAACGTCATATTGTAGTGAACCTCTTAAAAACAGCAACAAACTTTCCTCTCCTCTCCCTTCAGCCTCACTCTTTGTTTGTCTGTTTGTTCCTGCTGACAGTTGTTGTCTGCCCTTGTTTGTTTGCAGTGCTCCCCACCTGCTCGCCGCTGGACTTCCACTGCGATAATGGCAAATGTATCCGCCGCTCCTGGGTGTGTGACGGAGACAACGACTGCGAGGATGACTCCGACGAACAGGACTGCCGTAAGTACACTCCTCATCTCTTGTCAACACAAACACACACAGTGGCAGTTACAGTGATATGTGCCGTCACACACACACACACACACACACACACACAAACACCCACACACTCTCAACCTGCTCTGACGGGCTCAGGGGGATGAGTTATTAAAGTGGACAGATGTTTGAGGCAGCCATGTGCAATGAGGTGTTTGTTTTAGTCTGGAGGAGTTGCCTGGCTGTCTCACACACACACACACACACACACACACACACACACACACACTGGTGAGAGGTCAGCACTCCCACAGTCACCACATAAGATGCTTTCTGACCTTTGCCCTCAGTTTATCCTGTCCTTCTTTTGATTTGTGTAGTCATCTGTGTGTGTGTGTGTGTGTGTGTGTGTGTGTTCAACCCAAAATACCCTTCAGCTGCTTGCCAGGCAGAATGTGGCCTGCAGTGGGTGAAGTCAGAAGAGTGTCTATTTCTGCTGTTGTATTTATGTATGAATGCATTGCTGCCTGCTGGGTAGGTGTGTGTGTGTGTGTGTGTGTGTGTGTGTGTGTGTGTGCTTCTGTATTTCTATCTTTGTGAGAGTCATTTTAAGTTTGACAGTGATGACAGTTTTGGAAAGGGTGAGCCCTTTGTCTGTTCCTCTCTTCTTCAAAGGGCCGTTAAAGGAGTTAATGCTGCATTCAGGCAATGTCGGCAGAAAAGGAAGAGCAGGCGGGAAAACCTCCTCATGGGTGTTTGACAAAACAGTTGAGCCTGATTTAACAAGGACTTTGAGGATGACCACAATACCAGTGTTCATGTGATGCCTACTGTGGAGTTGAGCTCTTACCAACATCACCACAATCTAATTTAATTTTTATTTCATTTACTGCCAAACTGTAGCCATACACTGCTTTTTTCCCCGGTAAGAAAAGCCCTAACATTTGGAGTAGTTTGTTGTCAAGTGAAACCAGTTGCACTGTATAGCTCCCTTTATAAATTAGCTGAACTGATTATATTAGAGTTAGTACTGGAGCAGTGAGCCATTTTGCCAGCATTTTTGAAATGCTACTTTAGTTATTTTGGCAAAGTGGGAAATATTGTTAACCTGGAAATCCAGATGCCCCGTCCCTAGCAAATTTGAATTTGCACTGCACGGGGATCTGGCCCCGGCGAGCAGAGCCCGTTGAATTGCCTATCGGACCAATCAGATCAGTCTGTCTGACAGAGGCGGGCTCTGGGCAGGCGCGACATGATGAGGACAGCGATGCGCCGTAGGAGTCGAAAAGTAAACAGCCAAGATGGCAGCTGCTGAAGGACTGCGTCCATTCAGTTTAGCTTTGGAAGAAATGCTAAGCCAACTTATCTTTTTCCTTGGGAGAGGAACAGAAGACTGCCCTAGAAGCCTTCGCTTCCAGGAAGGACGTTTTTGCCATTTTGCTGACGGGATACGGCAAAAGCATAATATATCAGTTAGCCCCACTGATCGGCAAACAAATGGGGCTTACTGCAATGAATATGTCACCTTGTTTTTTGCTCTGATTGGCTCTTGTGCTATCCAGTTGCGTGCTGCAGCATTTAATGTGCCTCAGTTAGTGCCGCCCCTTGGGTAGGAAGGGTGTATCGGTGAGGGCCAGACTCAAAAGCTGTCTAGATTTGAGTCTGGATTTCCAGGTTAGGGAATGCATTGTGTCGGTAACTTCCATGAATGTATTTTTATGCACATTTTTTTAAACTTTATGTAACCAGAAAAACCTTTTAGATTAGCAGCAACATAAGTTACAAACAGACAACATAGAAGAAAAATGCAGGATAAAAATGTACAGCTCTAAACAAGCAATATAAAACACAAAATAAGATTACTACAAAGAAAAGCCCAAAAAGTATGTTCATATATACTAGAGGTCATACAGGTCATATGACATACACACCATGACATTGGCATATAGAGAATTGTTTACAAAAGTCTGGGATCAGTGCTTTGAAACGGCCGAGAGAAACCCATGAATGCAGCTAATTTTGAAGTATTGTATGAAAAAGCTGTCTGTCTGGAAACAACGTTTGGCAAACCGTCCTCAAACTCATACACACTTGAAGTTAGTGTTTGCCTCTGTCGAAAAAGAGTTGATGTGAAAAATGGGATATGGAAACGCCTGAAAGCTGAATAAGTTCTGAGGTAGCAAACCTTCATCTCACATGACTGATCAGCTGTTTCCACTGTTGGCATCTTCCCTGATATTTCCATGATAACTTAATTTGTCTTCATCTCCGGACAGCATGAAATATGGACAACACCAGCCAATAAAACTTGCCCAACTGAAACTAATTCTTGAAGATCTCATAGATGGGTTAGATGGCCAAGGCAACTTTTTCTTTTCCTGTTAGCGACCCCTTCTTCTTCTACTCTGCTTACCGGTGGATTACAGCCATGTGTAAATCTCAGCCTAAACTTCCAGCTTCTGACAAAACTACGCTTTGTGTCACCTAGTTTATTTACTCCATACCAATAGAAGGAAACGCCCCTAATTGACATTTCTTTTTTGCTATATTTTGAGCGTTTTGAATGTGTGTTGTTTCAATAGTCTCTGTGGAGTCAGTGGTCAGATGCTGTGAGCACACAGTCCACTTTTAGTCTGTGTATTTATTTACCCATAGTGACTCAGAGGGCTCTGCATGTGCCATCTGATCCGTGTGGATGTACACTGCACGCCACTCGTTCCATCACGCTGTCAGTGTCGGTTTGGTGATTCAGTTTAATCACACGTAATGCTCTGTGCAGGGACAGGAATAGTTTCAGCGAGTGACGTGTTCCTGATGGAGACAACACATGGCAGAGAGAGTCAGCCAGTGTCCTTTTAGTGACTTAACTGTTATCTAAAGATCAATACAGAATCCTTTTTCCCTCTGCATCTTCCAGTAACTGATAATAACCACCAGTGTGTTTTTTTTTCTCAGTGCAACATCTAAAATCAGTATTTGTCTGTTCCATATTTTTGGTTTCATAATTGCTCCTTATCTAATTCATCAAAACTTGACTCATGTGTTTCAACTTATTTTTGAGTTTGATAGGCTGCAAAAGAGAACGCTTGGGTGGGAACAATTAAATTTTGGTCAGAGACTGAGGAAGAAATAGTTTGACATTTTGGGAAATGTGCTTATTCACTTCCTTGCTGAATGACTGATGAGAAGATTGATGTTTAGCTTGGGTTAGCATACTGTAACAGCAACAGTGGAAACTTCCTGGATTCTTGATACCATCGTATTGTACTAAGTTGAGGAATTATGGCAAATGGTTATACAGTAAGTTTTGGTGGAAAAGGCTCTGCTGTTCGATGAAAGAGGATTCAGCTGGAGCTAACCCCCCTTCACAGACACATATTTTCACGTTAGATCATAGTAAAAAGTCGACAATATCAAAAGCGCTACAGGTAAGCACACAACCCAAGAACTTGCCTGAGGACATGAGTGAAGTGGAGGAAGCCGCTCAGCTGAGGAAGGAAGCTTTTTGTGTTCAGTTTTTACCTCAGCAGACTCCTGAACCAGCAGGTTCATATCTGCAGGCCAGATGGACTGCACTGTCTGCAGGGTTCATAGATGCAAAATCTCATGTGAAGCAGCATGTATCCATGGTGGTTGTGTTTGCATTTGAAGGTGTGTTCAGATTCAAAGTGAAGCAGGTCTTCTCCTCACGTTATTTACTGGACCATTTGTGTTTATTTAACTCCAAATAGCCAACGTAACAATTGTACAGACGGGCGACAGATGTTGGCTATAAGCTGGCTAGCAATGACCGTGTGTAGTGGTCAGCTGCATGACTGTATGTGCTAGCAGGTTAACAGGTATGCAGTTTGCATGCTGAGACAAATTTGGTCATTCCTTTTTGAGATACCTAGTCACGAACTTAACGACGAACTTAACATATTTCCCTGGTCATTTTATAAAGCTAGGTTGTCTATGCAGGTGAAAGAGTGCTAGAGTGCTACATCGTACGCAACTGGACTTGCCTGAGTTTCTTGAAACAGTAGGCCCGTTTCCTCTGAAGAAGTTCTTGGTACTATTTGGGGGGCAGGAACTACTACAGGAACGTCCCCTCGCTCGGCCCTCTCAACCGCTGTGTCTCCACTGAGAGCGGAGTCAGAGGAACGTTCTTGTAAAGTTACGGGCTCTGGATGTGACGTAATCGTTGCGCGATCATTTTGACTGGGGTGATGTAGGGACGCCGTTAGCCGATAGCGGTGTCTATAATAACTCACTAAATGGCCCGTGAAAAAAATATTTTTTCCAGCGGATGTCTTAGTTACAACATGATTGAGCTAACTGGAGTAGTTTCATGTCGTATCCGACAACGGGAGGCTTTTAACAGATGACGTCCTGATGTTAGCTTTGCTGCTGCTGTTAGCTGTCCCTGTCAGCTGATGCTTTCTAGACATCGTGATTTCCCAAAACTGAATAAATACCACACATATCAACACAAAACTGCTTTGCTAGCTCAATCATGTTGTAACTAAGATATCCGCTGGAAAAAATATTTTTTTCACGGGCCATTTAGTGAGGTTTTTTTACATGGTGGCGGAAGCTATATGAACGAGCTAACCCTCGTCTGCTGAGTTTTAAAAATGCCGGCTATTTTGTTGCTTTCTGTTGTTGTCACATCCCTCCTTGAGTATATCCAGTCAGCACCAAGTAATCCCCAAGCCCCAGCCAGGAGTCTTTCGGGGCCGTTCTGAGTACCTACCCCGAGGCAGGGACTTGTTTAGCCCCTGTAAAAGTTCCGGAACTCTGTCCTTCGGGGGTGGTTTCTGCGGTGGAGACACGCACCAACGGCCCCAGCCCCGTAAAATTACCCCGAAGTTCCTGCGGTGGAAACGGGCCTAGTACTTCTGTTCTATGGGAGCTGTTTTGATGAGTCTGTAGTGTCAGGAATTTCCATGTCTGGCGTTTCTTGCTCTTGGTGTATTGCGATGTCTGTGCCTTCTAGTGCCTTCTACCTAGTGCTGTCAGTACCTCAAGTATCCGTTCAGTCTTAGATTTAAGCGCATCGATGGTGAAATGAATCTGTCTCACTCTCTCATTGAGCAGCTGGTTCTGAGCCCTCTGAAGGATTGTTGCAGTCCTGTGTCCTTTCACAGCGGAACCCAAGTGTAGGATGTTAGGAATGATCCTGTGTTGCCTGCATCTCCGATTGAAATGCAGGTGGTTCCTGTAATCAGCCAGCTTCCTAGATGTTCTGAAGGGCATTCTTCCCAAATTGTTAAGCAATACATTGTGAATATTCTCAGTCATCAAGATCATGGTAATCTTAAGTGCTAGGCAACTGGACTTGCTTGAGTTTCTCGAGTCTCTTTGATTCAGACCAAGGCAAGACAACTCTAGGTCTGAAAGCACCCTAAGATTTCCATGACCTGGATGACTGAGAATCTTCCATCTAAAAGGGTTGTGACATTTGCTTTTGCTCAAGACCCAGAAAACCTACAACAAGAATGCACTGTGCCACACCAGACCAATTAATGCCTGTGCCAGTGGGTGATGTAATGCCAAGACTTCCTCTGTGCGCGGCTCATTGTTTACAGTTTGATTAGCAATTTGAGACAGGTCCAGACAACATTTCGGCTAATCTCTATAAACCAGATTTCATTCGTTTATTTAACCAGGAAGTCCCATTGAGATGAAAAATCTCCTTTACAAGAGAGACCTGGCTGAGGTAGCAGCCAATCAAAACACATTTAAAATGCAACAAATACAACATATAATACAAAAATCCACCACAAAACAACAACTATTCAAACAAAGAAGCCTCCCAAGAAGAACAAGCCCATGTCTCTGTCACCACATTCTTTATGATGCCCTTAAATTCATTGATGGATGTAAGTGTTTCCATTTATAGATCTTTTTAAAGATTGTTCCATGCCCAAGGTGCGTAGTAGGAGAAACCTACTTCTTAGATTCCTGCAGATAAATGTAGACCAATTAGAAAAATGCTATAAAAGCTAAATCATTGTCAGATGTTAGCTGATGGGTTCTGAGGTTGCATTTTAGCCAATGTGTTCCACATCTTTTGCTCTTAAAAGTCCACTTAATTATGATTTGTCAATACTACTCAGACTACAAATGGAAACCAGACCCAAAATCTTGTACAGTAGCCTATAAATTCTGCATAGATGTGCCGATATCTGTCTGTAGAGATCACCAAAGTCAAACTTTATTGCAATCCATTACGTATTTGTGACGTCGTTTCACTCTGGACCAACATGTTGGACTGATGCTGCCTTCCATCAAGTCACCGTGCTAATGTGCCTGAAAATTAGGGGATGACTACTTTCAATTATCTAGGTTGTTTAGCATTTATTGTAGCATCTATATTAAAGGGAAGGACGGAAATTCCATTTACCGTAAATAAAAAAATATAATAAAAAAGTTGGTACTGCGTGATTAGAGGTAGCTTCATGCCTTTGCAGCACTCTAACAGCAAATACAATCTTGACACCCATTGTTTTCCAGAGTAGCTCTTGTATTATTCCTCATGTGGTTTGTATGTACAGCAGGTACATGTTAGCTCTCTCTCCTCAATGATTTTTCTTATTTGTCTGTCATCTAGTGATTTCTCCTCCTCCTCTGTTGACCCACATACTGTATCAGCAGCCAGACACTGAATCACTTCCTGATGGGGGGTCTGTCTGCTGCGAGCCGGTTATGAATTTTTCATCTTCATGCCCAGTAAATTTCCCTCCCTCCCCTGTTCCCCAAACTACTTATTATTTCATGCTTCTGTCTTTCTCCTCATTTTTTCACCGTGGTCTGTCTTTCACCTCCCAATATATTTTGTTTCTCCCCGCGATGCAGTGGATTTTATTTCATTATTTAGAGACGGGGAAGACAATCCTCCACGCTCGGCTGGAACTAAAGTAGTTGTCAAGATTTCAGACAAACACGGAGACTGAGGTGCGTCTCGGTGTGGGTGCCTGTGTTTTAACATGAGATATTCTGAATTCTTGAAGTTTGAAAGACATTTCACAGGAAAAAAAACATGACACCATTTCACCACACACACAAACACATGCAGAGAGCCTGGTAATGACTCCCAGCGCCCTTTGCCCTTTGACGTTTGGATGCTGTGTGAATGATGAGCGTCTTGAGGGCTTGTTGACCTCTGACCTCCCTCTGTTTACCTCGCTGACGGGAGGGGACAGAGAGCATGGGAGAGACAGAGCGAGGGGGGAATTCAATTATTTTCTGACGAGGTGAACAATAGATTAAATGAGTGTGTTTGTCGATAGTTGGCTTAAAATTCAATTTCTGTTTGGACCCACCCCTTTTTTTGGGAGGGCAGGGTGCTACGGTTGAGAGGAGGTTGATGCGGGTGAGGTCAGCCGAGGTTTAGCTGTCAAAAGGTGGAGCAAGAAATCAGCCGGGCTGATAGATTGGACAGTATTTGCTTATGTCAGATAGATCGAATCGGTATAAGTATGTTGCCCGATTTAGTAACAAGAAATTGCAAAACAAAAAAGATGTATTTGGGGTTAATGGCATAATTCCACAATGACTACTTACTAGTTCAAAAAGCAGGGAGCAGCTGTCTCGTTCAGAACATAGCCTGGTCACAGCTCTAAAAAATGTCTGATCATGCGATGGGATTATGTGAAAAATCAAATATCGGCCAATATTTCACTGAATTTTTCAACACTTAAACATCATTATTGATATCGACCTCAAAAATCCAGCATCAGTCAGGTTGTTTTCAAGAAGAAATGACAACAACCTTTTGATCGTAGCTTGAAGAGATTCTTTTTTAGTTAGATTTAGTCTTTACAACCGTTTGTAAATTATTTTGTGGTGGAATCTTTATTTTTTAATCTACTCATATGAAATATAAAATATACAGAGTCAAAACATTTTAAAATTAAGTCCTACGCGAGGTAACGAAAGTTTCTTTATGGTCATACAGAGATACCCATCATCCACAGAGGTCTACAGTACCATTTTTGGAGAGAGTGTTACTTTGACATGGAGCACCAGTGCGACCTCTTAAATCATTATGTGTGTCATGTGAAACACCGGAAGAGAGTGAGAACTGGTGTGTGTGTGTGTGTGTGTGTGTGTGTGTGTGTGTTTTGCTTTGCCCGTGACATTGCTCCATCTGCTCTTCTTGCCGAGACTCTGCTTTGCTCTGCCTGTGTCTCTCCAACTTTTGTATCGTCTGGTTTGACATCGGAAAATGCGACTGGCGGCAGTCCTTTTGTCGGTCAGCCAAGCTGGATCAAATCCTCCTGTGCAGGTCTGATGTTTCTGCATCAAGCCAGCAGTCACTTGCTTCTCTGTAGTCAAACAGCCACCTTTAGAATTTAAAGTACCTGTATTCTGACCTTTATAGTGAATGCATTGAAGCGACCCGCGATCAATGTGTACTTTTCAAAATTAGGTATTAACAGAGTAAGTACAAATTACATATCAGAAAATAAGATTAATTGGAGTACATTCACAGGAAGTATAAAACATGTTTCCTGTGTCCCTTCTACATTACAAAATCCTTCTAAATTGTGAGGGAAATAACTTAATTGTTTGATTTTGGGTTGCTGGAAAAAAATCTTGACAATTACTATAATCAAATTAAGGATGACTCCGATCACATACAGACTCAAAATCAAGCAGTTTTGCTGTATCACTTTGGAAAATTGGCAAAATATAAGTTACGCATTTGCCGGCAGTGGCTCAGTGGGGTGGCAGTAGCTAAGTCCACAGGGGCTTGGTGTGGTTTCAAATCCGTGTTCGGAACAAATATGGAGCGTGAAGAGGTGCCAGTACCTCCTGGGTGCTGCCAAGGCGCACTTTGAGCAAGGTGCTGAACCCCCAACTGCTCAGGGTGCCTGTCCAAGGCATGCATACGTCCTGTTTGTGCATGCGTGTGTATCTCAGGCCTGCGTGTAAATGACAAGACAGAAAAATTGAATTTCCCCTCAGGGATTAATAAAGTTTATCTTCTTCTTTTTCTTGTGCACCTTAAAATATCTACATTTGTAAATACTCCAGGTATAATCATGTTCAGCTGCGAGCACCAGCAAGCTCAAGTTGGTTCAAGTGGTTCTCCTAGAATTTGTGCTGGCGCCCCTAAAATGTTCAGTAGGGTGCCCCACTGCTACGATTTGAAACTGTCAGTCTGGAGTCCTGCTCTGGGGCCTCACGTCATGTCATGTCTCTGCAGTGAAGTGTGTCTCCAGCAGCCTTGACTCGTGCTGTGATGCAACACACCTGAGAAAAGATGAAAAATCTCTCAGAGATAAAGAAAAGCTTCATCTTTGTCTTCGCCTGCGCCTCTGTTCTGTGGGCATCCTTCTGTTTCTGTCTCTCCTTATCTCTCTCTGTTTGTCTCAGCTGTCTGACACTCACACACGGCAGTGATAAATTATAGATTACCTCCTGCCAGGGGCCATCCATCATTGGTTCTCCTTGACGAACCTGTTTACTCGGCCCCAGGCGAGCATGGCTGGGTTTTGCCATCGATTTGCGGTGGTAACAGTAGAGGCGGTGTTTTGAAAATCCATTCAGTCTTTTATCAATGGAGGTGTGATTAAAGAGGCAAGGCGGAGGAGTTGTTTGGATAAATGAAAGGGTTTGAAACTGAAACACTGTCAATGTCACAGTGCTGAAAGTTCACTGGAGGGAGTGACTTCTGTCTGACTGCACCGTCACAGCTGTTGGTATGAATGACAAATGTGTCTCTTATCTTCAGTTTCAAGGTGAACTGTAGCCTGAAACAACATTTACTGACTTGCAGCAGTCAGTATATTTAATTAAGACATAAAAGGAGCTGCAGTGCTCAGCTTTGATGGATGAAACCAGGCCCAAATTCAGCTGGTTTGAATTTGGAAGAACTGTGGAATCATTAAGAAATCTTTTTTTATTTAGCTTATTGATTAATGAAAATGACTTTTGAGCAGAAAAGCTTGGACCTGTCTATGTTGCACGTTATACACGTAAATGCAACATTTAATGTAAAAACCTGGTGGATGGAGGCATGCAAAGAAGAGTGGTGTTCCTCTTGCATGTTTCTTTCAGCTGGTTTTAATATCCGTGGTCGTGGTCGTACCCATTTCCTATACTTAAACATTTCTTTAAGAAGTTGCTATGTTTAATAATTTGCTAACATTTGTGATACACCTTGTTGAGCTCACCAGTAGGTGGCAGCATAACCTGTCTGCAACCCAAATAGGACCTGGAAAGAAAGCCGTTGTTCAGTCTGAACCATGTTCAAGTAAAAGCATGTATATGTGTGTGTGTGCGCCCGGTGCTGCTACAGCTTGTATGTTTTTGCTCAGTCCTGCTGGTGAAGTTAATAAAACGACACTTTTCTGCACCATTAACACCGTTGCTGTCTGGATGGTAGAATACCAGCAATCTGGTAACTCACTGGCTATCTGTTTGATGGTGATAAAGGTTCCAGTGTAGCAAGTGGATACCTTGGCCAAGACTTCCAATTCCTTGCACTGGTTAATTCGGCTAATCCCTAAAAACAGATATCATCCTATATTTGCAGACAAGAAAATCCAATAAAAAGCTAAATTGTTGTCGCACATTCGCCAAGGGTTTCAAGATTGCATGTCGACCATTGGGTTCTACCTGTGTTGCTCCCCACATGGACTGCTTACCTGCAGCTCAAACATGATTCGTCAATACTACTCAGACTAGAACACTTTTGATACCAAAACCCTTGCTAACCTCTGCAAATCTGATTATAGAGATTGTGATGCCAGAAGCCAACCATTGGTGGGACATCCACCTCCTCTTGAAACAGACAAAATTTAACTTGTGCATGATAAGATAGAGCAGTGAAACTGGTCCAGCCATGGGGTCCAGATTTCTCTTTAGTAATTTCTTCAAGCTCCACAAAGTTCAGTGTATTCAACATACTTGCATTTGGTCGTGTCATTGAGCTAGTTAGCTGTCTCTGTCAAAGTGCTGGAAATTCACTGTACTTCAAAATAAAGTGTGTGACACCTTTGCGAGTCCCTTGCAGTCCAATCAGAATGGATACAGGACCCACCAGTTGGGAACCACTGGGATAGAGAATATTATGTGTACGATACTTTCTAGACAGCCACATCTTTTACAAATAACAGCAGATTACAGACTTTTTTTTGGTCTAGATCTCTCAAACTTGTTCTTTTAGAGCTGTGACAGCATACTTTCCTATTTTAAGGTGTCACTATGCTCAAAATTAAGTATAAAGTCAGCCACCCGAGAAAAGTCCAGAGGTAATAGAAGTTTGAAAATGGGGATAATAGTGCACATTTTTGAACAGTCTCTACAGACAGGCTCATTGCACTTGGTTGTTCACATGGAAGAAGAGAGAAGTCATTGTGTGAAAAATAAAAGAGAGCTTGAAAGAAGAGTTCAAACCCTTCCTACTTTCTCAAGACTTGGCTCATCGCTTTGTAAACTGTGTGTGAATGTCTGATTGTCATTTTCAGAAAGTTGCAGAATGCAGCTCTTCTAATTCCAGCATCTTAAAGGTGTGGGAGGAGGTTTTAGACACTGTTTGACCCTCTGACAGGCTCTGCGGTTGTAGCCCACTGACACCTTCACAGTAGAACTGTAAACTTATTCTGACCAACAAAGAGATGCAGTGTATTAACATGTATTTCGGTAAAACTACACGTGATTGGAAAACACTGAGCACACAGATGGACAATGGAGATGAGGGCTATGCTTAACTTTTGGTTTGCCATATTTCTTTGGGCGTTTAATTCTTTTTTCCATGGAAGCTTGTCACTGTTGGTATTTACTGTAACCAACATTAATTCAAGCTGACCACAACCTTTGTGTTTCCTCAAGGACAAATCACTGGTTGTTTTTTTTTACAGGCAGCCATTAAGGTGGTTTGGTTTTGTGTGTACAGCACTTGTTACACATCTTGGCAAAGTGCTGTCTGAGTAAAATTAGACAGCAATTAAAGCAAATGTTTTACTGGGAACAGTCAGTGACCGTACACACACTCAGTATGACTTTCTCCAGGCCTCCTCCTCACTGAGTTTCAGTAGCTGTTGATCGAATGTCATGTGTTCGCTCTGTAGGTCTTTGAGCCGTAGACCTGCAGCCTCAGGAGACTTTAGCCTGTTTACAAAGAGAAAAATCTCACTTACTTCTCCCCCGCTGTGAGCCTGACATAAAAGGCCACAGTTGCCCTGGTGTCGGTGCAGCTGTAGATATAAAGTCAGCAGTGCTCAGGGACGGCTTCCTCTTATCACACAGTTGTACAGTATCGGCTCTTTGCTTTTGTTGTATCCTCATTACTCATCCACTGAAACCTCCCTCTTTCCTCTTCTCTCTGCAGCTCCCAGAGAGTGCGAAGAGGACGAGTTTCACTGCCAGAATGGCTACTGTATTCGCAGCCTCTGGCACTGCGATGGCGACAACGACTGTGGGGACAACAGTGACGAACAGTGTGGTAGGTACACATATCTACACACATACACACACGAACATCATCATGCAAGCACGTCTTCATCCCCACAGTCTTATCAATATGACCTGAGGTTCGTTTGTTTATTTCTGACCAGACATGCGGAAATGCTCGGACAAAGAGTTCCGCTGCACAGATGGCAGCTGTATCGCTGAACACTGGTACTGTGATGGAGACACGGACTGTAAGGACGGATCAGATGAGGAAAACTGCCGTAAGTTACTCTGGGTATTTGTGTGCGTTTAAGAAAGACACAGGAAGAAACAGGGCTTAATGCTTCTCAGGGTAAAGCAGCTACACACAGGAGCACTATCCTCCTGAGACCTGAACTTTTGTTTGGTATGCATTTTTGATTTTTCCTAGCTATTTGGGATCACTAGGACCCAATAAGTATATAAAAAAAATCAACTTTGTCAATGATAATTAAGTTCCAGTGTTTTCAAAAGAGTACTTCCTAATAAACAGTGTCTTAGCTTGTTGCTGTTGCAAAAAAATGTTGGCAAATCAAACTATAAACATTATTAATCATAAATAAACAAGTTTCAACCATAAAATGTTATTAGATTTTGTGTCTTTAGTGTCGGGATCAGCTGCAGACTGACTTAGCAGAGATGGCTGCCACCTTGTTTTTACATGGATTGGTGTACTGTGCTCTTACTACCAATAGGTGGCACAAAAATGTGTCCACGAAGGAGGACAACAGGTCTAAGTTAAGCAGAATGAAGTATTAGCTCAAGTAAACCCAAAATTTGATGTCCTCATATGACAACACAGGGTCTCAGGAGGCTTTGCAACATTCAGAACGTTAATATAATAGCAGGCAGCTCTTTGCTATTGAAAGACACAGTGGAGTAATGGCGTCCTGAGCAGAGAGTGAAGTACACTGTAAGCACTATTCACGCTATTAGCATCGTTAGCTGCTAGCGGTTGGCTCAGCCACCTCCATATTGAGAGCCGAGTGCAGACAATCCCATACCAGACTGTGAATCATTGATTTGCTTTGGATGTTGAGCTCCTTTAATAAATGTTTATGCTGTCATGAGACTGCACGAGTGTAAAATAATGGTTTAATGAAGGGGTTCAATGTCTTTCTCCGCAAGTTATTGTTTATTGTGTTGTCTTCCTATAAAGATTTTCAGCTGAGTGTTGATGTAGGAGTGTCATTATATAATTGGGTCAATTCAGAGAAATAATCGGCTACAGCTAAAAACTAAAGCAACCAAAATGTGTTGTTCATGAGAAGCCTGACAGCCCATCAATTACTGTGTTCACATAACGTACTAGTTTTGTTGTCTTGTCATGTTAATGAGAAGTGAGAAGCTCAGTTTCCTGAATCTGTGTAAAAGAATCCAGTTAACGTTGCTCATTTTTTATTTTTTTTAACTGTGTTTTTAATGGAGGTTTCATAACAGAGCAAATGTATCAAACGGGGAACTTATCTCTGGAGCAGCAGCGGCAGGATGAAAAGAAAACCCATTACTCACAGCACCTGCTCGTCCTCGTATCCAAAATAATCCAAAGGCAGGCTGAAATAAGTTTCCACATCTGAACAGTACGCAATTTGTGAAATTCAAACATCACAAGAGAGTGTGTTGCCTCCCGGCTGCAGTATCATGAATCAAAACTGTGGCCTCAAGAAGAGGACAAATCTGATTACTGACCAGCTGCATGTAAACTAAGATCTTCTAGTAATCAATTTACTGCAGAGCATGTAAACATGTTCACTGTCTTAATAGAGAGCCGAGCTTCCTTCATTTCATGTATAGTTTCTGACAGACTCTGCAGAGGAGAGTGGAAGCTTCAAAGAGCCTCAGACAGCCAGCTGCCGCACCATCTTTCCCAGCATCTGTTTAACATGTATGTGTATGTGTGTGTGTGTGTGTGTGTGTGTGTGTGTGTGTGTGTGTGTGCAGCCTCAGATGTGATGGCAGCCACCTGCAGTGTGGAGGAGTTCCAGTGTGCATACGGCCGCTGTATCCTGGACATTTACCACTGTGACGGAGACGACGACTGCGGAGACTGGTCAGATGAGTCGGACTGCTGTAAGCACGCACAAACACACTTGCAAACTTATGAACTGACTTCGGGTGTTTGTTAACTTCAAACCTCAAAGGAATCCACAGTTATGACCTATATATTAGTATAGTGCATGATATTTCAGTTTACGTGTACATGGTAAAACCTTAAATCTATTTCTAAATACAGTCTACATCACAAACTCTTAAAAGAGGAAACATTTGGCAAATATCCCTGCACAAAACGTCCTCAATTTGAAGATCTAAGATGCAAACTTGGTGGAAGTCCAAGAAGAAAACAATACCCATTGTTACAGCGGAGCGACTGATCCAGCCTGTCCTGCTGGTGTAAAGCTCACAGCGAGCGGCTGCACGTACTCTCTATGATCCATGGCAGCGCTCTTGGCTCTCACTAAACAGCGTCTTGAGCAGGAGAAGAAGCTCCTCTGGGAGACCAGTCCTCTGTGTTGCCGTTAGATGAGAGTTAAGTTTCTTTTCTCCTTCTGGCAACTGTCTTTCCTCTCTCCAGCCCTTCTCCTTTTCTTCTTCACTCTTTCCAGCCACACACTCCAATGGCACTGCTGCACACATGTCCCCAAACAGCGAGTCATCCTCATGTCCTGCAGCTTGCAGAAGAGGTTCATCTGTAGTTTAAGAGTGCATTATGGGCTTATCTGAACGGGAAGTTTAGGCATTAATTATTTTAAGTGGTTGCATCAGGCCACCAGGAAGTGCGCCATGCTTTGGAGCCAGTTTTTCTAGTGGTCAAACTGTGGAATTACAACTTCCTGGGTGTGTCACGTGATGCCATTGGGCCCAGGAAAACTTTTCCCCATAGACTTACATTATTAAAGAGACATCTGTAAATCAGTGGATATGTTTTTTTGAACACCACACCCTCTGCAAAATGACGAGTTTTCCTTTCAGGATTTGATCCATATGGTCTGATAAGATTTGTTAAGTCTAAAAGAGCCATACGATTAAATCATTTCATTCCCATTCACGTTAGCAGAGCGCTAAAACAGAAGTAGCCAGCTCGGCCTAGTGCACCTGCTCTATGGGCGCAATAATGTGGAAGCAGCACTGATCATCTGGGTCATTTTATGTGGGGCCATTGAATGTTTTTGGCTTCATGTGCCACTGAGCAACTTTTGTAGAGATGAACGAGGTCCTGCCTCCAACGCTGTGTCCAGTTCTCTTTATACATCTGTGGGTTGCACCGATTGAGCAAGTGGGCACTGACTGAATCGATTTTGATTATCCTGTTGATCATTTCTACAATTCACTGATTCATTCATTCATTTGAATGCCCAACACAGTTTCTTTGAGCTTAAGGATATTGTCAAATTGCTTGATTAGACCGGCCTGCACATCAAAAACTCAATAAAATTCAGGTGAAATTGGCAGAAAAACTAAAATTTTCATATTTGAGAAGCCAGTTCAGCTTCAAATCTGGTCAAATGACACCGACGCAGTCATCATGAAGCCCTACTTTTTGGTGGTTAAAACTTTTTTTAAGAACTTTACCCCTTTATTCATAAATATGCGATAGCGTACAGAAACACATCGGAAAAACATCATAATGTTCAGTGTCGATTTCATGTTATAAAAACCGGTTGACGTCAGGCTGAGCTGAGGAACAGCTGCTCCACAGCATCTGTCAGAACTGGAAAACATTCTGTCTGTTAGATCTTTTCTGTCACTGTATCTCACACACACACACACACACACACACACACACACAGTGTGAAGCCATGGTCCTGATTAACACAGACTATCATGTTTCGCGCTCCTCACTCCAGAGACGCTGCCTGCTGCTGACAAATCTCTCAGCATCTCCCTCCTCATTCTCTCCTCTCTGATTTCTCACGTTTGTTTCATGCGCTCATTGTCTATAACCACCCACCACATCCCCCTCTCTCTCACACACACACACACACACACACACACTCATGCACAGTGGGTTCCCCCTTTGATGTGTTTATCTGCAGCGCGATAAGCACAGCTTCAAGGTTTCGTAATATCATTTGGTCATGTTAGCAGACTGAGCTGCTCTCTGTTTCTCCCTCGTATCCTCCCACACCCAGGTTTTTTAATTGCTGCCTCACTTCTGAAGTGTTTAACATTTCTCTTTTGGAAAGTTGAGCTGGCATCAAAGCTTTTAAAAAGTTAAAAAACAGACAGGAGGAAGGTCCTGGAAATACTTAAAATAACTTTGCAGTATAAAAACAAAAGCTGGTGCACATATCAGATCCAGATAAATCAGGTATTGCGGAAGACACACACGGTTGGTTTGCGTGTGTCTTTGAAAAGTCTCACATGATAAAGATTTAAGAATGCACACAAAATCCTGTTGGTGACTTCTGCACTCAGTAATGACAGGACTCTTTGCGCCGCATGTTGTATTAAACACCAACAAGGTTAATAGATCAATCCACTTCCTGTCTCATGTACTGAAACCAGCTGGATCTCATGTTCCCTAACTGGTCATTTCCTGCTGTCCTGCGCTCTGAAACATCCCATTTATTCTTATTTTTTTCATATTCAGTGTTATTTGTGACCAGAATTTGCTTAGTGTTCACTTTTTTTAGTGCATAAAATTCTCTAAATTTCATTTCAAAAAGTCTGAAGACGTCTTCTGAAACATACAGATAGTTTGTGGACACACACACACGCTCACACACACAGAGGAGGCATTCCTCAGAGGCATAAGACGGCCCATCCTCAGACAGCATTCCTTGGCATCGACTCTCCAGACACATGAAGGGCGCTTTGTTAGAGAAGAAGCCTCTCTCACTCCCTCCCTCCCCCTTATGTGAATGCACACACACACACACACACACACATCCCAAAACACTCACACTTGCACGCCTTGTTACCGCTTGCGAACACTGATACTGCTTTCGGCTGCATAGCTGAGCAGATGAAAGAGCATCGTTGGTGTGTGTGTGTGTGTGTATGTGTGAGGGAGGGAGAGAGAAAGACAAGGAGTGAGATGAAGGGTGGACGAATCATATTTGAGTGTGTGTGGGCGTCAGTGTGTTCGTCGGCATCCCACGCTGATTCTTGTGACCTATAAGTCTCTCTCTGTGGGAGAGCCACCTGCTGTTTTGCTTTTTTGATCATCTCTGTCTCTTGCCCAGCTGATAAGCCTGCGCGGGGATGCTTGAAGCTCTGCAACATCTCCGTCTGTTTTTTTCCATGCCTTTCTTCCCCCTGCATTCCCTCGTTTGCCATTTTGTTCCTCCCTTATCTCACGCCCACTGTGGCTTTGATGGGAGCCGACTCGTGCCGTCAGGAGGAAACATGTCAAAAGAACACACGCACATACACACTTGCTGGGATTTAAGATGCTTATGTTTGATTCAGCTTTAATCTTCTCGTCCACCTCCGTCCTCATCTGCTGCCAGGTTGAGCTTCACTTTGATCTGATCACATGTTGAGATGTGGTGGGAGATTTAAAGGTGGGACGGCTATGATCTCTAGTCAGGGATGATCATAAGGCAGCCAAAATAAACATAAGCAATTAATGCTTATGGGGAAGGAAATATCACTGGTATGAAATGCTGTTACTTTGCGTTTTTGCACTTGTCTTTTTCACTTTTTATGGAGAGCATAAAAAGTTACTTGTATTCTGTTCATATGACAATAAAACATCAGTGGTCAGATCTAAAACCCACCCGATTCCCATGGGCATAAATTATCGTAAAAAAAAGAAAGACGCGATCTGAAATAGCCCCGAGGATAATTAGACCTGATCCAACACATGGTTGACCCAAACAGACCCGGACAGTGAGACGACCAACACTGGCAGCAGCACAGTGCTACATCTGTCAACAAGCAGCCACAGTTTATAATGGCAGCAACACATCATTCTTTTTCTGTCACTTCATGGTTCAAACTTTTACTCCTGAGACCAAGTGATCAAAGCTGATCCGTACACCTTCCTAGTACCAGGTTGGACCCCTTTTGCCTTCAGAGCTGCCTTAATTCTTGGTGTCATAAATTCAACAAGGTGCTGGAAACATTCGTCAGAGATTTTGGTCCATATTGACATGATGACATCACACAGTTGCTCTCATGATGAGAATCTCCTGTTCCAGCACATCCCAAAGGTGCTCTATTGGACTGAGACCTGGTGACTGTGGAGGCCATTGGAGTACAGTGAACTCATTGTCATGTTTGAGATGATGTGAGCTTTGTGACATGGTGCGTTATCCTGCTGGAAGTAGCCATCGGAAGATGGGTACACTGTGGTCATAAACGGATGGACACGGTCAGCAACAATACTCAGGTAGGCTGTGGTGTTTAAACCATGCTCAGTTGGTACTAAGAAAATCTCCCCCACACCATTACACCACCAGCAGCAGCCTGAACCGTTGATACAAGGCAGGATGGATCCATGCTTGCAGGAGCTAACAGGAGTGGCACCTGGTGTGGTCTTCTGCTGCTGTAGCCCATCTGCTTCAAGGTTGGACAAGGTGTTGTTGCTTCAGAGATGGTCTTCTGCAGACCTTGGTTGGAACCAGTGGTTATTTGACTTCCTGTTGCCTTTCTGTCATCTTGAACCAGTCTGGCCATTCTCCTCTGACCTCTGGCATCAACAAGGCATTTTGGCTCACTGGATATTTTCTCTTTTTGGGACCATCCTCTGTAAACCCTAGAGATGGTTGTGTGTGAAAATCCCAGTAAAGACTCCCAGCTCATCTGGCACTAACAACCATGCCACGTTCAAAGTCACTTAGATCATCTTTCTTCCCCATTCTGATGCTCAGTTTGAACTTCAGCAGGTCGTCTTCACCATGTCTACATGCCTATATACATTGAGTTGCTGCCACTTGATTGACTGATTGTGTTAACAAATATATTCAGATAGAACGGAACATTATCCAACCCAATCAGACTGAATATAATTTGGGTACTACATGGGTTGGAGTCTCTGTTACTAGGAACTGAGAGGATCAGTTGAGACCTCCATCTTGTATCTTTATTCAATTGTTAACCAGCAATTTTCTTTCAACGCTGCTTTTTGAAAACAATGCGAGCATGTTTAGCTTTTTTTACATGATAATAAACACTTAGAGAAAAACTATATATTTTTTTACCACCCCTAAAAGAAGTTGCGCATTTAAAAATGATGTTGTGACCTCTCATGAAAGTTTTCACCCCGAAGTTATAAACCACTGATGAGCTACAGATTTAAGTTATAAAGATGTTTTTCGCTGTAAAGGTGGTGAAATAACAGCTGTGTTGCCTGCTGTGGTTTCTGATGTCATTCTGTGTGTGTGTGTGTGTGTGTGTGTGTGTGTAGCTTCCCACCAGCCATGCAGATCAGTTGAGTTCATGTGCAGTAGTGGGATGTGCATCAACGCCGGCTGGAGGTGTGACGGCGAATTCGACTGTGACGACCAGTCGGATGAGAAGAACTGCAGTGAGTAGCTGTTCTCATCACAATAACTGAATAAATATGTGCTCAATATATGCATGTCTACTTTTATATTCCTTCATATTCAATCCCAGCCTTTTATCTGACCTCATGCTGCTGATGGAAAAACAAGACGATCACTCAGAATATCTGAAATCACCTGATCTAAGACCCAAAGGATAAAACGTGTATGTTTCTGTGTGTTTGTGTTGCCTGCAGCCACGTCCATGTGCACAGCCGATCAGTTCCGCTGCGGCACTGGACGCTGCGTCCGGTTGTCATGGAGATGCGATGGCGAGCCTGACTGCTCCGACCGCAGTGATGAAGAGGGCTGTGAGAAAACTGGTAAGACTGCAGTTGTTATCTTGTTTTCAGAAGCTAAATATAACACCGGCTTCAATGGTAGCCATGACAACGGCTCAGAACAGCCCTCCTCTACTCACAAACTCACTTTAGCCTTCTTTCTTTTATTTGGTCGAAACACACAGTTGCTTTCAAACAACAGACTTATCAGTTTGGCAGATCCTTCGCTGGGGAAACACCAACCTGTGGACAAACTACAGAAACAGGCCTGTGTGTTGAGATAGAATTGAACAATAAACAGGCAGCCGAGAGGAGGGAGAGATGGAAAGATTTAACTCTATTTTTGGATACTATCCATCTATAACCCGAGCCATGATGGTAAAGGAGTTCCAGATCACTTTGCATAAACCTCCTGAACCCTGATATTTCCCTTAACTTTACAGCTTCAAAGATAATATACATTTGTTCTCACTCAGTACAACAAGTGTTTTTTTTTCTGAAATGTCTTTGTTTTTTATTCGTAGCACTTCATTTATATGTAATGAAATATTAAAATCCATGATGTCATTTTTATGGCTGCACGCTTGCATCAAATCAAAATGCCATTTGCATCATTTATACTTTTCCCTGTTTGTCCTCACACGTAAGAGGTCTCCATTGCCCCGTTTCCACCAAACACTTTCAGTATGGTACCTTTGGAACCAAAAGTGACTCTTCAGAAATGGTACCTAGACCCAAGGTCCACCTAGCGGTTCCACCACAAACAGTACCCTGAAATGTGGGCGGAGTTGTTGTCACTCACTGCTTGGTCAAACACCTGCTGTATTTCCTGGCTCTTCACCGGTGACACAGGTGGAAGTCTGCACCTCGTTTATCGTCCACAGAACGAGGCTGCACGCCCACATTTTCAGAACAAAATAGAACAGGCTGCAGTGAGACTCTCTCTCCATGGGATATTTAAAAATAGCGGGTTTGTGCATTTAATCCTTCTCAGGCAAGCTCAGGGGTTTAGTGTTACTGTAGCCGACAGGAACGACGCTCCATGACGCTTTTTTTTTCCTCCGACTGAGGATTAGAATATGTGCAGGTCACATGATCCGGTCGAAATTAATATTAAATGCTTAAAGATCCACTCATTACTAAAAGTGTATGTCATTGAAGAGTGACTTTGACTTCACTGTAGTTTTAAATTGTCTAAGTTGTCATATTGAAATTTAAGGTGTGCTGATGGATTCACATCATAAGCTCATGCATTGAGTAACATTACAAGTAAATGTTCCACCTTAAAAGTCGCCGGCAGTCGGCCCAGTGAATTAAATTATTTTTTCTCAGACTCCAGCTGCTGTGAGAGGCAGCAAAACATCCTTTCATTTTATAGTTACAGTTTACTAATAAAACTCTCCACCGTATGAACAGTGGTTACATGAGCCTCAAAACCAGACACAACTCAGCCCTGAGCAGAGTGACCGTCCTCTACTGACCAATTAGACTGTAGTGTTCACAGCTCCACCTTTTAGTACCAGATCTGTGTACTAGGTACCCCAACAGAGGGGGGACCAAACATGGGGACGGTACGGAACAGTTCCATTGGTACCATCCACAACTTTTCACTGTGGAAACTGAAAAAAATGTGTACCAAACTGAACTGAACTGCCATGTGGAAACACGGCTCAAAGACTTTCAGATAAATGGTTAATAAACAGTTACATATAACGATATACTCAGGTGGTGGGCCTGATGTGGAAGGGGAAGTTAGTGGAAATATAAAACACTTAAGCTCTCATATTTAATAGAGATGTACTCAAAGCTACCACTTTTTTTTCTCTGCAACGTGTCATGTATGAGTAACAATTTGTTAAGTGAAGAGCAGAGTGGGAGATAAAGAGCTGATGCTATAATTGTTCTATCTGTGTGTGGGACTGCAGAGTGTGAAGACAGTTGTCTGTTGTCTCACGGGATATTTAATCATACCTTCCCACAGAGAGTCCCCCGTGTGCTCCTGATCAGTTCCAGTGTGGGAACGGACGCTGTATCGGTCAGAGGAAGGTGTGCAATGAGGTCAACGACTGTGGAGACGGGACTGACGAACACCCACATCATGACTGCCGTGAGTTGATATAGTATATCTGGATGTTAAGTCTTTAAATTCAGCCTTTATCTTCCCCTTAGAGCATGCATGAGTCTTACTTTGAAGGGCCAAGACTGCCATAGCAATGTCTGAGTCATTAAGACTGATTAAACTTAATGAATGTTAATTGAAATTCTCGTGGCAGGCATGAAAATGTTTGTCAAGGTGAGATTTAGGTGGCACTCGAGGAAAGGTCAAGCTGTCTGCAAAGTAATTTAATGGCAGTCTGGCCTGTGTTTGTTGAGCTATCTCAGCCTGCACCACACTGCCCGACATCACCACCCTCAGGCCTCGCTGCTTAAAATATTTCAAGGCTCTGCACCAGATGAGTCATACTTTTTTACAGCATGTGGTTGTATTTATACTGAATCAGCATGCTGTGTTTATGTTCCTGTAATGTTTCCGCGCCGCATGCAGGTCCGCGCTCCAGCGAGGGCAACTGTAACCAGAATAACGGAGGCTGCTCCCAGAAGTGTCAGATGGTGAGAGGACTGGTCCAGTGCACCTGTCACACTGGATACCGACTGATGGACGACGGCAAAGCCTGCCAGGGTACTTGTGTGTGTGTGTGTGTGTGTGTGTGTGTGTGTGTGTGTGTGTGTGTGTGTGTGTGTGTGAGAGAGTTCCTTCTGTTAGTCAGTTTGTCTTTATGTCAGCAGGATATCTCCCAAAAATATTTCCATGAACTTTCCGGAGAGTTAAGTTTTAGGCTGAGAATTTATTGATTAGAATTTGGTGTGGACCTGAATCTGGGATTAGTTCCACGAGTTTAAAGTTTTATTGCCAGGATTTTGAATCTCATGGAGAGATAATCTTTGTTTCCACATTCTGCGAGTGTTTTTGCAAGGTCAAGAAATTAATTTAGAATTTAAGGGGCGTAACGAGACGTAGGAAGTGTTCCAAAAGTGCAAATGAGTTTTTCACCTTTCAGCCCCCTCAGTGCACATGCTCTGTGTCTTGAAATCATTGTTAACCCTGCAGGAGTTTGACGCCAGTATCTCTCTGTCCCTCCCCTCTTGTCCTCTGCTTCCGTTCCAGATGTGGACGAGTGTGCCGAAGAAGGCTACTGCAGCCAGGGCTGTACCAACACGGAGGGGGGGTTCCAGTGCTGGTGTGTCCAGGGCTACGAGCTCCGACCTGACAAGCGCAGCTGCAAAGCTCTGGGTAAAAACCACTGTACTTTATTTCAACCTTGACATGTGACCACAGAGAAGTTGCTGGGGTTTGACCTCCAATAAAAACACGGTTGCGTAGTGTTTATACTTGCTGCAGCGGTAACTGTATCCATTCCTCTGCTCCGGGGTCTTTACTCAGAATGAGGTTGGCTCATTCGGAGGGTCTGGACTAGATTTAGATAATGCAATGAAGGTAGAGTGCAGGCCTGGTACAGCAGCCCATCAATCTGCGGCACACCAGAGTTAAACCCAGGTCAGGACTGTCTGTCAGGCAGCTGCCAGGACCCTGACCTTCACCTCCAGTGAGATTAATGCTTGTTGTTATTAGAAGTGACCATCGGTCCTAACTCAGACTTTTTGTCTCTTTGCTTACTCTCCAACTTTCACTTCATGTTTGGTTTCTCACTGTTTTCTTTTCCACTTTAATTCACATCGTTCCGGTTGGTCTTTCCGACCTCCTTTAGGTCCAGAGCCGGTGCTGCTGTTCGCCAACCGCATCGACATCCGTCAGGTTTTGCCGCACCGCTCCGAGTACACCCTGCTGCTCAACAACCTGGAGAATGCCATCGCCCTGGACTTCCACCACAGTCGCGAGCTGGTCTTCTGGTCCGACGTGACGCTGGACCGCATCATGAAGGCCAACCTCAACGGCTCCAACGTGGAGGAGGTCGTCTCCACTGGTCTGGAGAGCCCAGGTGGGTACAGCAGCCAATCGGATGCAGGTTCACATGTAGGACAACAGGCCCATTTGTCATTCATCCCATTTATTAAACTCGGCTGCTTTCTGTCCAAGTATACTCTGCTCCCACTCACTTCATCAATCACCTTCTTCATATATGAGTTCAGCAGTATGACATCAATGCTGTTCAGACTCAGTTCTTTCTGTCTTATTTCCACTCTCCATGTTTTTTCTTTACTTTCTTGCATCTTGCTTCAGTATCTCTGGTTCTTATGTACTCTCTGTGTCCCTCTTGGTCTGTTTGACCCTCTTGCTTGTTTTGTCTTTAGTAACTTTCTCTGGCACCACTTTTTTCTTCTTTACATTTTAACTTATATTTTTTAAACTTTACTGATGTCATGATGCTCAGATCACACGTTGTAAAAGCATGTACATGGAGACTAAAGTAAATAGTACATACAGTGAAATGACACTTGAAGGAATAGTTAAGCATTGTGGGAAAAACATTTATTTGACTTCTTATAAAAACTAACTCAGAGGTGATCGATAATAACCTTGTATCTGTGTCAAGCTTTGAGCTAAAGTTGTATTTTAGCTTCCTTAGCTTAGCATAAACATTGGAAGCAGAGTGAAACAGCCAACCTGGTCTGTCCAAAGTGGAAAATACAACCACTGATGATACACTTAAAGCATTTGCCAACACGGATCTTTTGTGTTTAAGACAAACAGCTAACTAAAAATGGAAAAAGTCTCTGTCGGTCGATCTGTGTTTCTCTATGTATGTCTGTCCTTCAATTTTCTTGACAACAGTGCATCCGATCGACTTCACACTTGGCGGGTGTATTGCTGACGATCCAAGGAAGTTGTAGTGTTGAATGGGAACTCTTGAGATCTACGGGACATATTAATTAGTGGTGTGTTGTGTATTGAGAGGGGACCCTTCTTAACTGTTACACCGCGGAACTGCGTTCTGGGTACAGCTCGCTCCCGTCACTTGCCACAATACATTTAAGAACAGAAGAAGAGGGCGTCAGGGTGGTGCAGTGGTTAGCATTGTCGCCTCACAGCAAGAGGGTTCCTGGGTAGAATCCAGGGTGCCCTTCTGTGTGGAGTCTGCATGTTCTCTGCGGGTTCTCCGGCTTCCTCCCACAGTCCATATCTATCTATATCTATCGCTTTCAGACCTGCGATAAAGTGGCGACCCCGCCCTTGCCCAACGTCAGCTGGCATGGGCTCCAGCTACCCCATGACCCCCAACAGGATAAGCGGTTATGGAGAATGAATGAATGAACAGAGGAAGACAGAGAGAGCTGATGTCACATTGCAACATTTTAAGTATCAGTAATCAAACTTTTGGAATGAGTATTTTATTCCTGGAAATAGCCTGATCCCAAATAGCTAGCTGTTAGCAAAGGACATGTATACTCCAGCTGCTGGGGGATGCAATGATGTCATGGCAGGTGTATTGATTAGGACCCAGCAAAATACAGTGTTGAGTATGAAGTTGTTTGGATGAGTGGCTTTAGAGAAAGCTGCAATCAGCAATCAGTCCGTACCGAACAGGCACGTTTTGAACTGACACTGCACTAGTGGAGACAGTTTTAAAAATGACTGTTGTAAAACATGACATAGCACAAATTAATATAAAATAGGCCCATATTCTGTCAACATTCAAATGTTTCTTTCTCTTTAGGTGGACTGGCCATAGACTGGATCCATGACAAGTTGTACTGGACAGACTCAGGAACGTCCCGTATCGAGGTGGCAAACCTGGACGGGACACACCGCAAGGTGCTGCTGTGGCAGAACATGGAGAAGCCCCGAGCCATTGCTCTGCACCCCATCGAGGGGTACGAGTCCAAACACACACACACCCAAACTGTATAATTCACTACAGATGGTTTCAAATGCACACACACTCATATATACATATCCCCTCTGGATGTGTCCCAGTTGTATTGTACTGTAGCAGCAGAGCAGGGATTAAAGTTTGGCAGCACAGCAGTGCCCACAGGTGAGCATCTGTGTGGAACAAGTATTTCATGAAAGGGGCAGCAGTTAAGTGTGTTTTCATCCCCGGCTTCATATGCTGCAGTGGCAGGAAAGAGTTTTAGATGAAGCCCCAGAGAAATTTTAAGCTGGAAAACTCATTCAGCTTATTAGGCAGCTCATTTGCATGGGATAATTGAAAAATATATTAAAAAAAGTAGCTCTCCCCTCTGAGGTCGGTCAGAGCAGATGAATGATGATGAGGAGGACATGAATGTCGAGGACAGAGGAGACTTTTTATTTAATCAGGCACCAGCTGTGTCTTAAATCCTGACGGCAATCTGTTTACCTCCTGACAACAAGTGAACAATAAGTAAACAACAAGTAAACTAACTGTGACCGTCCCACTTTCCACCTCAGTAAGATCTACTGGACGGACTGGGGCAACACACCTCGCATCGAGTACGCCAACATGGACGGCTCCAACCGGCGGGTCATCGCAGACACACACCTGTTCTGGCCCAACGGCCTCACCATTGACTACGCTGGCCGCCGCATGTACTGGGTGGACGCCAAGCACCATGTCATCGAGAGGGCAGACTTGGATGGACGCAATCGCAAGGCCGTCATCAGCCAAGGTAAACCTCCGGGGTCTAGCACCAAGGAAGTTCAGAATTGTTTGTTGCTGATAGAGCTGACATATTGTTAAGAAACAAGCTTTTTGGTTCTGCTATTGATATCTGTAGAGCAAAGTATAGACATACAACTCCACTTCCTTCCTTGACAGTTTCATACATGTTTAGGGTTTTTATGATGGAGGGGAACTGGTGCCTAAATAATGGGGCTGAAACATTCATAAACTCTTCCAGATATCGCAGTACAGGTGTTTATTAGTACAACAAAATTGGCAAAATGCTTTTTAATGATGGCTCAAACTGTGGTTAGCACCTGTTGCCTGCAACTCTACATCTTATTAGCTCACTGTGGCTGTTTTTCTGTTAATCTTTAAAAGAACGTTGCAAAATTATACCGAAAATTTCCATATCTTTAATGAAGATACAGTTCCTCACATAAGGACTCTGCAGTTGCCAGTTTCAACAGTAAAGGCTAGAGGAGGCTGCAGCTGCTTCACAATAAAAGCCTTATGGCTGGCTGGTGGAAACCTTTACATATTCATAGGGATGCACTGATACGGATTTTTTCAACCGATAATGAGCCTTTTAAAAGCTTGGTGTTGGATGTTAGCCGCTGTTGCTAATTAGCTCGTGCTAACTCTCTGGAGATGGTCCTTCAGCATTGTGTCTAACTGGTGTCGGGTGGTCCGGGTTCAGACCCTCTGCGCAACCCTGTTGTTTCCCTCTGGAACTGTGAAAGATGTCCACACCGCGACATGTTTTGCCCTCTAGACAGTTGTTGTTGTTCTTCTTCTCTGTGTTTATTGGCGGCTCGCAAACCAAGTTTAAAGGTACATGTACCAACACCTGCTATGTCAGGTGTGTAGATGCTCCCTTGTTAAGTCAACGAATAATGCATAGTTATAAAACTGTCCCATTATCGGTTGATAATTTATCGGCCCAATATGTATCAAGCATCCCTACTTATGCTGTAACACTATGACATGTTATGTTTGCATTAACACAATTATAACTGCAGTAGTTCAGCACAAGTCCAGGCAGATAGGATGAGACAACCCATAATACCGTGGTCTCATTGTTGATGGAGATTATCTGGCACTTGGTTTAGATATTTTGGGGGAAGCACGGAAGAATCACAGAAATCATGGTAACTGAAATCTTCAGAAAATTGAGGCCTCTGGTGTGTGTGACATACTGGAACCAAGAATCAATAAGCAGGATTGGTGTAGCAGAAATGTAAACATCTCCAACCATATTTCTGGTGTCTTGTTTTTTTCATTGAAAGCTTTGAGTGAGCTGGAGAGTAATAGGAGAGATGTGGTGTGCAGAGGTCTGGCGGGACTTCAGATCCTCATTAATTACCACACACACACACACACACACACACACACACTCAAAGAAACACAAACACACAAGGGGATAGATATAAGATGTAGCATGCTGACGCTACTTCATTATACAATGTGGAGTTAATCAATGCCATATTTCCATTAAAGAGCATAGGCATGTGCCTACCACTGACATACACACACACACAGACTCCATAAATAACAATGTAAAGCTGTGCGTGCCTCTGTTCATGTTGTTGGTTCCTACAGTGAAGCCCACGCTGTGTGTATGCACTTAAAGTGGGGATCTGGCATTTCCAGACGTAAGAAGGCAGACTACTGATCAGTCACAAACACACTCTGGCCTTCCTCTGAGGCCTCGTGTTGCAGTAAGATGTGTCCATTACGTCTGTACATTTATCAGGTTTAGCTGCTTCCAGTTTGGGACCTTTCTCTTTTTTTTTCCCGGATGAAGTGAAACAAGTGTGGAAGAGTGAGTGACGATCAAGAGTGTTTAAGAGTGTGTGTGTGTGTGTGTGTGTGTGCGCGCCATCAGCCCTGTGAGCTCTCCTTAATGATGTGTGCTCTCAGGATAAAAGGCTGTAATTGGCCCTGTCCTTCCTCCACAGCCTCTCTTTGCTCAGACAACACGCCGGACAAATGGGCAAATGGGACGTTCGCGTGTGTGTGTGTGTGTGTGTGTGCGTGTGCGTGTGCGTGTGCGTGTGTCTGTGTGTGAGTGTGTGCATAGTTACATTCAGAGCCTCTGTGTCCAGGAATGTTAATGAGTGTCTATGTTCCTACACCTATAGTTTTCTGTGTGTGTGTGTGAGTGTGTGTGTGAGAGAGAGAGAGAGGGAGAGAGAGAGAGAGAGAGAGACCATGTTAGCTGGATGTGTGCCAGCTCCTCTGTCATTGGAGCCGGACAGGAGGCGGGTGTCACGGATAACGCCGCTATCCAGTCTGCACACCTGTGCAGATGGGGGAAGAGAAGAGAAGGGGCTGTGTGTGTTCCCTTGTGCTTGCTTGTGTATATGTGTGTGTGTGCGTGATCATAGAGTACATCTGCCTGAGGACAAATGCTGTTTACTGCAGTGATGCCTCACAATGAGTCGTCTGCTGCATGACGATACACTAGACCTCCAGTCAGTCCTATAAGAAGTCATTTTGAGACACCAGCAGAACAGTGCCCCCTTGTGGACAACAGGTCTTAACATAAAGTCTTAAATTTCACTAACATACACAGTTATTGCCTATTACAATAATAAGTCTACTCTGCAGTGGGGTCATAAAAATATAAAGCATTCTTCCTCTGGAGGGAAGTAATGTGCTCGTTAAATTTATGGGAATTGGCCAACTAGATTGAGATATTAAGTGTGCAGAGGTATTATTCCCTGAAAGTGACAATGGAGATAAAGTAGTGGAAAAGGTGCTTCCTCTGGAGAGGATGTCACAGTGCTTTCTGACACTGCCACCAGGTGTCACCAAGTCAAAACAGTGGCTTGAAAATGTGATTAGGGGGCGTTGGTGGCTTAGTGGTAGAGCAGGTGCCCCATGTACAAGACTGTTGCTGCAGCGGCCCGGGTTTGAATCCAGCTTGTGGCCCTTTGCTGCATGTCATCCCCTCTCTCTCTCCCCCTTTCATACTTACCTGTCCTGTGCATTAAAGGCAAAAATGCCCAAAATAATATCTTAAAAAAAAAGAAAAGAAAAGAAAATGTGATTAGTTTTTTTAAAAAAAATCTGTTTTGGTCTTAATCAGTGGTTCCCAAACTTTTTTAGACCACAGCACCCCTTAAAACAATTTATTTTTGGCGTAGCAACTTGAGCCACCGAACCAAAATTATATTATAGCCATTCGTTCTTGGACGTACAGACAAAAGCCAATAATGGCATGTGCAAAAAAACATTCAACAATTTCTACAATCAGGCTCTCACCTCATCTGCGTCGCCAATTTCCCGTTTCCAAAATGTTTGCAGACATGAGTTAAAGATTGTCCCATCGAGTCTGTTTTTTAGGGCTGCAACTAACAATTATTTTCATTGTCGACTAATCTGTCGATTATTTCTTCGATTAGTCGACTAATCATTTTATCGAAAAATGTGTTAAAATGTTGAAAAATGTCGGTCTGTCTCTCCCAAACCCCAAAATTACGTCATCTAATGTCTTGTTTCATATTCACGCCAAAGGGTTTTAGTTCACCGTCATGGAGTGTGTAAAGCTGCCAATATCTGAACTCAAGAAGCCGCAATAAGAGTATTTTGGGGCACTTTTATAGTACTTTTCTATGAAAAATGACTCAAACCGATTAGTCGACTACTGAAATAGTCACCGATTAGTTTAATAGTCTATTAGTCATCAATTAGTCGACTAATTGATGTAGCCCTACTGTTTTTTTAGATCACAACTTTTGTGTGGGAAGTGGCGTATGCCTCTTTCAGGCCTCGTTTTGTGCGTACGCAATGTTTATAAATGAGACCCATGGTCTGTACAGGTCCCTTCACCACTGAAATCATACACAGGGCTAACCAGGTTCACTTTTAGTCTTTATGATTAATTTTATTTCATTAATTTGTCTGTTTTACTACCATTTTTGTGATGACATCATCTTCTCAGCTTCAATATTGTGAATTATTAAGTATGCATTTTGGTTACACTTTGTAATAACCATTATTAATAAATGGTAAATTAATAGTTAATTGACTGTTAACAAACAAATTAATAACAGTAAAATAACTATTAACTAAAATGTAATTAACAATCAATTAACTATTTCTTAATGATGTTTTTATAATGTCATGCCTAAATTTCCAGTAGAAGTTCTGAGTTTGGACAGGGTGGGCTTTTCTATTGTTCAGCTTCACAAACAAACACACACGACAGAAAGTAGCATCACAGTAGTTTTACTTGGATTGTCTTTTTGTAAATGACATAAAAATCCAGTTAGCTTAAAGAGGAATGCGTTTCAAGAAGGAAACATCAAACAGTTTACCACCAAAATTTCTCCATGTCGCAGTCCATCACGCTGTAAGCTGAGCAGCTTTCTGTCCACGTGGACATGAGGTGTCGCCAATGACCTGAAGATAGAGAGTGTGACAGATTCAGGCAAGGCGTGAAAAGACTGGGAAGTGCCACATGTAGGTTAAAGGGGACATTACTGTGAAGGCTGGTGGGACGTTTGATGCCCTGTCGGCCTGCAGCTGCTCCTCCAGCTGTCCCGGAAAACAGGAGCAGGAGGGGTGGGAGTGGGGGGGCGCAGAGACGACAAAGAAGAAGGTGACCGTATCAAAACCAGGCGCCTCGTAGATGTGGATGACTCAGAGGAAGGAAGAGGGTGCACTGTTGTCTCCCTCATGTTAGGATAAGATCAGAAAACACACACATTCAGCCGGCATCACCTCGAACACACCTGGACCTGTCTGTGGAGGAGCGATACGGAAAACTTTACACACATTGATTTCAGATGTCTTCACTGTTTATTTTTTGTAATAACTCACAAAATTACTTTGCACTTCTTTCAATATTCTCTGACCAAACGGTTCCTGATTTGAATCATGATTTTGTCTGTTTTTTAATCCAGAATATTGTTTTGGGATTGGTACCCCCCCCCCGTATAGCTGTCATGAATAGGGAACTAGCTGTAGAGACCAAATTAGATTTTTGTACCAGGCTGTAAACCTGTTTATTTTTGCTGTAAAGTTGGACATTTCTTCTTCTGGAGCCAGCCTCAAGTGGCCATTTAAGGAACTGCAGTTTTTGGTACTTTTTGCATTGGCTTCATTTATCAGCCCTGGAGCTTTCTGCTTGGTATGCATTGCAATTGTAGTCATCAAGGTCCAAGTCCACAGGAAATTAAATACAACACATTACTAACAAGTTGATAAATTAATACAAAATTTTTTTAATTTAAAAAAAAAACAAAAAAAAACAGGGCGCCCATAAAGTGTTTTCCATGTCTTCCAAAATCTGTTCATCTTTTAATTAAAATCAGACACTAGACAGACTACTCAAGTTAGTTTGTATATATATATTATCTGGTGCTAATATGGTGATAATCCAAACTGGTACTGTGAGATATAGTTCTGTCTCAATATAGATGAAAAGGGCCCAACATAAAAGTCATTGCAACAGTAATGTTTTAACCAGCCAAGAGGGCAGTTTATCATGTTTTAACCAGCCAAGAGGGCAGTTTAGTGTGTTTTTTGGCTCCCAAGAGGGCACTTTCGTGCACATTTTGGCTTCCAGGAGGGCACTTTGGCTGCCAAGAGGGCACTTTATCGCACATTTTGGCTGCCAAGAGGGCACTTTATCGCACATTTTGGCTCCCAGGAGGGCACTTTAGCGTGCGTTCTGGCTCCCAGGAGGGCACTTTGGCTGCCAAGAGGGCACTTTAGCGTGCGTTTTGGCTCCCAGGAGGGCACTTTATCGCACATTTTGGTTCCCAGGAGGGCACTTTAGCGTGCGTTTTGGCTCCCAGGAGGGCACTTTATCGCACATTTTGGTTCCCAGGAGGGCACTTTAGCGTGCGTTTTGGCTCCCAGGAGGGCACTTTGGCTGCCAAGAGGGCACTTTATCACGCACGTTTTTCAACAATTGGGCCACGAGGCCACCCCCCTCGCCTCTGCAGCAGCTGCTCCTCTCATCCATTGATGTGATCTGATCAGTTACTCTGCTAGGGACTCAAACTCCACAAACTGCTGCTGAGGGGGCGAAAAACACTCATGAAGAGTTCTGCCTGCTCTAGATAATTTAATTACTTCCAACTTTGAACAAAGCTTTGAGCTATTAGGAAACATTTTCTGAGGGTAAACTGAGGTAAAATGCATTCTGCACTAATGTACATGCCAACCAAATAGGCATTACTAAATAGTTTGTTGCTCATAAAATACATAAAAAGATTAAAATGATAAAACTTTTGAATGGTTGAGCTTTACACTCCAACACACACACACACACACACACACACACACACACACACAATCACTCTGGTCCTCGTGGCTCGTTATCATTCTGGTCTCTCTCCACTTTTAGCCATTTACCACTTGACATTTGTGCCGTGCTGTAAAACACTGTCATTAAATGAGCAGCTCTGTTTTTAAAAGCCCTGCACCAGCATGCCCGCCACACCACCACCACCACTACCACTACCACCTCCACCACCACCACCACCGCCGCCGCTGCCCTGTGTAGTCACAGAAATCACTTTTTCCAGCCATTTAGCGCTCTCGTCCACACTGGTTTTGCAGCTACTTCACCAGTGGAGGATTAAGCTGGAGAGAGAAAGACAAAGTGTTTTTGGACGAGTGTGGAGGAGTCAGCCCGAGCAGATGTTCCCAGCGGAGCCAAATCTGCGAGGAGTTCCCTGTTACACATGTTAGTATTTAGGCCAGGGTTGCACTGATAGAGGATGTGAACACTGATGCTTTTGGACACAAGTGAACAGTTTTTACAAAGACAAAAACAGTCAGACATTCAAAGCCTCAGTTTAAGTTTTAAATGTAGCCAAAGGCCTGAAACTTATTTTCACAATCAGCTTCACTTACTACAAGCAGTGGGTTTTTATAGGAGCGCGTTATGATCTGCCAAAGTTGGAACAACACATTGTAATAAATATTTTTTTTCTTTTTGTGATTGTTTTTAGGCATTTTTGCCTTCATATTTGACAGAGCAGAGACAGTTTGGAAATGCACGGAGAGGTCCCAGGGTGGATTCAAACCAGGGGCGTTGCAGTAGTGCCACATGCGCTGTAACCTCTTAGGTACCAAAAAGTACAGCAATGACACATGGATTTTAGACATGAATGATTCTTGTATTTATGTTTTCTCTGCATTCTTCTTACTGATTTGAAGTGAGCGGGACAAAATGTCACACAAAGTGACATCGGCTAGACCAGTGGTTCCCAACTGGTGGGTCATGAGTCTGTTCTGAATGCACCTCAAGTGACTCGCCACATGTCAAGTTCATAAATAACGCACTTTATTATAGTAGTATAGTGAATTTTCGGTACAGAACTTTTATTTTGAAGTGCCGTTTTCTGCTATAGAGTGAGTGACTAACGGACAGCTCCTTGACAGAGACAGCAAACTAGCTGGACGACATGTCCAAACGCAAGTATGATGCTGAATATATTAAACTGTGTGGACCTTAACTAGTGACTATGGGAGAATCTGGACCCCCTGGCTGGACCAGATGGGAACCACTGAGCAAGACTGTTATAACTGTAACTTTGAGTATTTCTCATTTACTTTGAAATGTTTATGGCATCCTGTTTTTGAAATATTCAACACAACAAGGCCAATAAGAGAAGTCCCATGTCCGCCAAAGTATTCTGTGCTTAAAAGAGAACTACGCCCATTTTCAAAATTCATACATGTTATTCCAGTGGTCAAAGACAGTAAAAAAATATAGGTAAACATGAGCAACTCTCCAAAATCCAAAATAAAAACTTACCAATACTGTTATCGATATATCCATTTTTTCCCCACTTAATTTTAGTGATCATCAAGTCTCTTCTATAGTGGAATTAACATCATATTATACATGTATATGATGTCCCACCAGCAGATGGAGACATGAAATATACCACTTTTCAATGTTTGTAATATTTATTCATTGTGCAAAATAAGAAAAAGCATGTTGGCCGATTCCGATTGTGATATTGGCTGATGACATGCTGATATTATCATGCATCCCAGTGAATCGGTAAAGTTGTTCTAGATGACACAGAGAGCACTCAGGGGATTGCTCTGAGTATATGGGTACATTTTTTGTTTCAGAACTGAGAACACTGCAGTAGAGTAAAGCTCATTTGGGGTTTAAAAAAGAAAACAAACACTCTGTTGGTCCGCATTCATTGTCTATGAAGCAGCTCCAGACTTCATACTTGATGACTCATAAGTTTGAGACCCACTTATCTGGTTTCTGGCTCTGAGAGAGAAACAGATGCCTACAAATATTGATTAAACTTTCCTAGGCCATGGAAATAACACATTGGAATTCTTAACTGAGGTGGTGTTCCCCTTTAAGCTCAAAAAGCCTCTTTTAGACATCAAACGACACCAGTTCTTTGGATTGGAGCACACTGTATACACACACAATCTTGAATATCCAGTATGACTGTCCTTCAGATTAAAGTCTTCAAGTAAAATAATCAAAATCTACAAAGTAAATAACATTTCATGGTAGACTAAGAGGAGAACTGGCCTCTTCCTGTCCAGTATCAGTGTCTTGTACCAGTCTGACCCGGGTTTAAAGGCTGTCCTCGTCCATGATCTCAGAATTTGGATGGAAAAGTCACATTACTTAAGGAAACCAATGGAGCATCTCTGCTTTTGGCCGCCCTGGCCACAACTAAACCAGCTACAGGCCAATGAGAGGCAGAGTAATTGAAAGCAGCTCTAAATGGGGACGCTATGACATCAGCCAAGCCCACAGCGCTGAATGGGAGGATGTTTGGAGAGCGTTGGCGGAACAAGCCAAATGCAGCATTTGTTCTTTCCATCTTTTTAATGTTTGGATATAAATGTGCACATGAACTTCACAGGATCATTATTTTTTGTTCATTATAAAGGTGTCAGATTTAACGCCTGTGTTTGTTTGTGTCCCTTAAAAAACAGCTCATTGTTTCTGGAAAATGTTACTGGTGTGATTCTGGTTTTATTAAACGCTTCATTGAGCATCTCTCAGCCTTTCTGACATTTTTCTCTCTTTTTGTCTCTTTACATAGGCCTACCTCACCCGTTTGCCATCACAGTGTTTGAGGACAGCCTATACTGGACTGACTGGCACACCAAGAGCATCAACAGCGCCAATAAATTCACCGGCAAGAACCAGGAGATCATTCGCAACAAGCTGCACTTCCCCATGGACATCCACACCCTGCACCCCCAGAGGCAGCCCGCAGGTCGGTACTACATTTTAAGTTTGTTAAATCAAGGGCTGCCCCCGACTAAGAATATTCCAAGTCGACCAACAGTCATCATTTAGGGCCAGTAGTCAACTAGTCAGCCGCATGTTTCTGATATTAATGTAATGATTAAATGATATATTTTGGTGGTTTGAGTTGAAGGTGTGAGAAAGAATAGTATCAGTAACATTGTTAACACTGTGCTACATTACAGAGAAATACAAAACCGTACTAATGAACCTTCATTAATATAGGCCTATATTTTATCTACAAGTGCACGTCACACACTGAGCGAGCCGCCTGTTAATGACGCTGTGGGCTAATGGGCATGTAGCTACTTCCATGTTTCAGATGATACGTCATGTTTGTAGTCGACCAATGAAGATGAGTTTACATATCACCTTGGGTTCGTCCTTCACCTTCTCAAAATGATCCCACACTTTGGATTTCCTGCCCGACATGTTATTAACTAGCCTGTGGAATAACCGCAGGTACCAGCCCTGGAAATTAACCTGACTCCTGTCAGACTGCTGAGCGTGGACACTTCCTGTGTCTGTCCTTTCACATTAAATTCCCACATGGTCCAGTCATATAGGTTTGGATTTATTTTGGCTGCTCTTGATAGAGTTTCTTTTCTTTCTTTTTTCTTTTTTTTTTTGTTGTTTTGTTTTTTCTGCGACTAAGCAACCAATGAAGTCTTGCCGACTAATGATCTTTCTGGTTGACTATTAGGGAGCAGCCCTAGTTAAAATTCCATGAAATTTTGCAATAACTATTAATACACTTCTTGAGTAAGAGCAGACAGGGTCCTCTGTGGGAGGATCAGAGGACAGATGGGAGCGAAATTAAATGTAAGGCGGAATTGCAACATTGTGGAAGCCAGAACAAACTGTTCTGCAGTTCTTTCAACACATTTTATCAAAGGCTGTGTCAGTGTGATGATCATATTTTTTCTGCCATTGTTGTCAAATGACAGGAAGGTCACAAAACAGTGACTTGAAACAGAGCAATCAATAGCTTTGCAGTGGAAGGATTCAATACACAGTTCTGAGCTTTGTGCAAGCAGCAGTGAGAAATAGCAGAAGCCCATATTGATGTTACATTCTGTGTTTTTATCAAGGTTTTTCAGTCAGAGGCAAAACGCAAAATTATCAGTAATTTGAGCTGGTAGTTGTGTGTAGCACTCAAAGTCTTTCGGAAAAGCTCTGCTGTGACGTCAATGAGCTGTCTGAAACACACTTGTTGTTTCAGTGGTTTAGATGAATGCATTTTGATGTTTCCACCTGTTTTTTGGTGACAAAAACACACCGACGTATGGTGTGCAATGTATGGATGAAATGACGTGCAGAGATATTATACTGTACATGATCCCAGCTGGAGCTGAAAGCAAAGGAAAACCAGTGTTCTCCATTCATGAGGCTCAGTGGCTCCTTATATAGCCACTGGTTCATCCCACATCCCTTCAAATCTGTCTGTGGTTGTTTCTTTGTGTGTGTGGGTGAATTGTGGGTTAAAACAATGGAAGTATTTCTGAAAACATCCACTTTTGCAGCTTTCAGCAGTAGATCATGTTGACTTGCAGCAGGCAGGAAAACAAAATGCTGAACAACAAAAAAATTAAACTCGACATTAGAGGCTGGAAGATGAGTGGGTTGACGCGCACACACGGAAACTAGGAGCCTTCTCAGAGGGTTTTATTGTGCACAGAAGTGAAGATTTTTTTCCCACATGGTGGCAGCATCAGAGATGGTAGAATGATTTGTTGCTGTAGTGTTGGACCATGTGGTGAATGGGCCGGTTGAGGTGTTTTATCAGCGTGATAACAAAGACTTGTGTTCTTTGCTAACATACCGTGTTGAACTTGAGTTCTGGCCAAGAGAAAGTTTTGGTTGACATGCTGATAAAATATTCTAACAGTCGGACACCAATATAAACTATGAGCTGCCTCTGTGTTGGCAGAGGGAGGTCAGGAACTATTCCTTTTGTTTTGGTGTCGATTGAGTGAATCATGTGTGAGTGGAACACATCTGAACTCTGCAGCAATTGAACAAAGGCTTCAAAGCTGGAGTGAAATCCAGACGCACTGTGTGACATTTAGAACAGATGACCGAAACTCTGCAGTGGCTGTGTAGTTGATTGTATTTTTAAAACGGAAAAATATTCTGTCCTTTGACTTTCTCACACGTAAAATACTGTTTAACCTCTCGGCCTCTGATACAATAATAAAGCCTCTACAATCTGTGTACAGACAAGCTCTCAAGGTCGAAGATCATAAACCTACTAGTCCATACCCATTGAGTGCACAGTTGCCCACGTACAGTTTCACATGGTGTGTGTTTGGGATACAGGTCATAGGAATTTGCAGATTAAATAGTCAAGTGAACCCATTAAGAAGAGCAATGTATTCAGACAGAGTGTGAATTTGATAGCATGATTGCTTTATTGAAAGTACAGTAGTACCATTGCCAATAGTGGGATAGTTAGTGGGCTAAAACTGTACATTAGTAGTTGAGGTAGCACGTTGAAAGGCAGATAGTTAAAGTCATTGCCTTATAGAAGCTCAGTTTTAGTAAGTTTTCCAACTTTTGCCAAGAGGGAACTTTAGATATTGGTCCCTAGATTATGTTCACCCAGTTTCATGCAGATCGCTCAAACTTCCTAGGAAGAGATTGATTTTAAGTGTTTTCAAAAAATTCAAAATGGTGGAAAATCTCTATAACCGGAAGTTATGGTTCTTGAGGTAAATGTGTTCCTCATGAGGAGAGGCATCTCTGTGCAAAGTTTCATGTCTCTACGACATACGGGGCATGAGATATGCCCATTCAAAGTTTGCAATTTCAATGGGTTGCTATAGCGCCCCCCTTTGACCAATTGATGTAATATTGCTTCATTGGCATCCTCCCATGACCCTCTACCACTGTGCCAAATTTCACATGGATTGAAGTCAGTGAGGAGAAAAACGTGGAACACACACACACACAGAGTTTTCGACATATAGTAAGAAAAGCTATCATCATTGTAGTATATTTCCTAAATATGGTCTTTATTTGCTGGTTAAATTTCACTCAAAAGCTTATTTAATTCACAAAATTATTATTGGATTAGCACCTCCCCTATTTACCACATGTATATTTAATAAAAATGTATAGATAGATGAGCCGGATCAAGACTAGGAGGGGACATTGTTGTTGAATAAGAATATTCCTGAGTGTCAAACACATTTTAGTTCACAGGCCACATGCAGTCCGATTTGATCACAGATGGGCCGGACCAGTAAAACCATTGCATAATGTCCTATACATAACAAACGACTCCCTTTTTTTGTTTTAAAGAAGTACATTATAAAAACGCTAATCCATTTACAAAGCAGCCTGATGTCTTCAGAAGAATAAATTCAATTTCAACAATATTTCTGTACATTTCCACTCCTGTGTAGTAATCCTGACATTCTGGTCAGGGTGAAAAACTTTACATGAAAAAAAATAAGTCGATTTTTACCTTGATCACGAAACCTGGCACCTCTTAGCCTTCACAAGTGCATCACTATTACATGTGCAAGGTCATCCAGGTGGCTGGATTGGACCCTTTGGCAGGCTGGTTCTGGCCCCCGGGCTGTATATTTGACACCCCTGCTCTAAAACAGCAGTGAGGCTAAAGTGCAGCTTCTTCCCAGAGGCTGTGAGGCTTATGAATACTCTGGCTTAAAGTCTGTCCTCTGCACTTTGTACTGCTGCGACTGCATGCAGCTGTTGATGCACTGTTATGCACTATAATACATGCTGCTTTGTTTTTTATTATGTGTTCTATTGATTTTAGGCTTTTAGGTTATTCACTTATTTGTTATAGGTCTATCTTAAAATGTTATTCATTCAGTACGCTGCTGGACCTGGGCAATGAAGCGAGAGAAGGGCATGCAGCCAAGGTCCTGGTTGGGTACCAAATATTACTAATTTGAATATATTACAGTCCATCATCACACCCTGAGCTGTGTGTGTCCGTCTCTCCTGCAGGAGGCAGAAACCGCTGTGGCACCAACAACGGAGGCTGCAGCCACCTGTGTCTCCCCAGCAACAAGACGCATACCTGCGCCTGTCCCACCGGCTTCAAGAAGGTGGACCACAACAACTGTGCCAACGGTGAGACCCTCAACATCTGGAACTGTAGTTTGTGGCATAATTAAGTGAATGAATTAAGTTAGTGTAATATTTATGAAACAGTAACAACAGTTTTAGCCAGTTACCAGTTTTATTGAATGCATTTGAATATAGTTTGATATTTTCTTTAATTGTAAGCGGTTACTACAAGACACCCACAACTACGTTTGTGTCCTGGTGGCTGAATTCACTATTTTTTAATGAATTTTTATTAGGAAAAAAAAAGTTTAATGTCACCTCTTATCGTCTGCCACATGGTCTCAATCTTTTCCTGTGGCTCATAAAGTTTAAAGACAAACCCTCAGCAGTAGTTTAGGAAGTGTCTGCACTTTTATTGACTGAACTGTCAGTGTCAGTAAGTCAGTCACTGAGTGTCAGTGTCAAGATAATCCTGTAACACGCTGTTAATCTTCCTGATCAGTCTCAAGGTGTCGGCTGTAATAGGAAACTAAATTTACACGACATCCAGTTAAGTGAAATTTAACCAATGGAACAAGTTCAATTACATGTTCCGGTTCAGTACAACTAAAGAAGTGCTGCACTAAAATATTGACTTTATTTTGGCAAAGTTTTAATGAATCCTTTTTTCTCTTGCAACCTGTGACAGTTGCATTGCTTGAAACAGAATTATGTGACATTTACACACCCTGTAGTCATGCAAACATTTCTTTTACTGCCGTTATTCTAGATAATTATATCAGAGGAGGTTTATGTTTTCAGATATTATTCAGTCAGTGTGGTGAGGCTGATAGCTGTCTGTGTGTCAGTGCTGTTTTGCTGTGTTCACTGTTGACCCCACTGTTAAACCTAGAAGACTGACAGAAGACCTTTGGTCTTTAATCAGGTCTTGACAAGTTCCTGCTTTTTGCCCGAAGGACGGACATCCGACGAATCAGCTTCGACACAGAGGACATGTCCGATGACGTCATCCCTCTGGCTGACGTGCGCAACGCTGTGGCACTGGACTGGGACGACAAAGACGGCTACATCTACTGGACGGACGTCACCACCGACTCCATTAACAGAGCACTGTGGAATGGCACCAAGCAGGAGGTCAGTGACATGTACAGTCTGACTGAACCCCGCAGTGATCTGTCATTTCTCGTCTGTCCTGGACTTTACAAAGGGGAGCAGCAGGATTTAAGTTTATGCAATACTGCCATCTGCTGGGGCGGATGTGAAAGTGCAACATCTGGTCTCTGTACAAGATAATGTAGGTGTAGCGTCTGATTGAAACTAGAACTGGTGGAATTAAAATCTATGTTGTCCCTGTTTTCCCAGGTGGTGGTGGACACCAGTCTGGAGAGCCCAGCAGGTTTGGCGATTGACTGGGTGACCAACAAGCTCTACTGGACCGATGCTGGTAAACAGCTTTATTTCACATAACATCATATTTCTGATACTTACATGCAGTCGCCTGCATGACAGTGTGTGCTCAGGGATTTCAACCAGTCACGTCATGTCTTGGGTTTTTCAGGTACAGATCGTATCGAGGTGTCTAATGCTGATGGCAGCATGCGGACTGTCCTGATCTGGGAGAACCTGGAACGACCCAGAGACATAGTCGTTGATCCGATTGGAGGGTGAGATGATTTTAAATTTATAAAAAGTAGCATATAAACTTGAGCTTGCATGACACACTCAGTCCTTCTCATTTGTCTTATTCTTTCTCCATAGTTTTATGTACTGGACAGACTGGGGTGCCAACCCAAAGATCGAGCGTGCAGGAATGGACGCTTCCAGCCGCATCGTCATCATTTCATCTAATCTGACGTGGCCCAACGGGCTCGCCATTGACTATGCGACCCAACGCCTGTACTGGGCCGACGCTGGCATGAAGACTATTGAATTTGGCAACTTTGATGGTTCTGATCGACAGGTAAAGGGTGTTTTTATAGCTATAATGCTTTCATTTTTGTTCTCACAGTGTTACTGTATTTATTCTGATGTGTTTGAGAAATTCTTTAAAATAGATTTGCTTTCAGGTTTTTCTGTTTATGTGTAAACACTGTTAGCAGATGTTTAGGAATGTTCACAGATCTCACCGGAGCTCTCCCTCTGTTTGTGCATTCAGGTTTTGATTGGCAGCCAGCTGCCTCATCCCTTTGGCCTGACTGTACATGAGGACAAGCTGTACTGGACAGACTGGCAGTCCAAGAGCATCCAGAGCGCTGACAAGCTCACCGGCTTAGGACGGCACACACTGGCAGAAAACCTAGAGAACCTCATGGACATTCACATGTTTCACCGGCACCGAGAGACAGGTCTGTGTGCGTTTAGAGCAAGACTGAAGCGTACATATACAGTTGATAGTTTTGATTAACCAATATTGTGTTACTCAAATAGTACAGTGGTTTTCAAACGTTTTGTGGCCAAGGCACTCTAAAGGGCGAGCCACAATCTCAAGGCACACCTCTATTTATATCTGTGCACAATAGCTTCTATCACGTGTGTTATCGCTCTTATCACTATGTAAATGTTTGACAACTAACTATTACTCATGAAATATTTGTTAACAAAATGGTTCAAGAATTAATTTTAAACTTTGTGAAATTACATCGAAGCACCAATAACACACCCACTTATACGGGAAATAATGTAAGATAGGGTGGTGAGTCACGCACTTATAATACCTATAGGTGAACGGCGACAAATAGGTTCCCAGTGAAAGTTTTATTTTAATTTGTTTGCTTCTGTAGTAAGGAAATGGCTGTGCACACCATAGTGATACAGTCAATTAAAAATTCATTCCTAACTTTTTGTATAGGCCCAGCTGAATATTGCAGTAATAATGCCTGGTTATCACAAAACCCCACCGCACACCTGGATTTGCATCACAGAACACCATTTGAGACCCACTGATATAGTGTATTTTGAAAGACAATCCGAGGGCTGTTAAATACAAGTCTGTGGGCCACAATTAGCCCCCGGGCTGGATTTTAGACATGACAGGCGTAAGATCTCCAGCCAGTCGATCATTAGTGTCATTTCAGCCCAAGCTTGACGAATGGGCCTCCAGGGTCCTGAGCTATGGAGCAGCCTGTCCTTTTAGTGTTAGCTTCAGAGGCCAAAGTGCACAGCAGTAAAGGGTTAGTCAGTCAAATGTAAAAATCTGTTTTTTTCCCATGAGGCTCAAAATTATGTTAGTTTAGTTTAGTTTGCAGAAAATAATCACAATTTAAATCTTACTATTGTTCAGCTTGTTTAACATGTGTATATATAGGATAATTGTCCTGGTGCATTGCAGGATGATGCATGAAAAGGCTTTTGAGTCCAACACCTTTCATCCACACTTCAGTTCACTTCACACACACTTCAAACTCATAGTCATTATTTCATTTCAAATCCAGTGTGCCTCAGTACAAAGATATGAACTATAAAAATGAGAATTGAGTCACTAAACTTTAGGTGTCCTGTTGGACTTATAGTCTCTTGTGACAAGGATAAAGATCTCCTCCTGTCACTCTTCTGATTTTTGCCGCCTGTCCTCAGAGCTCAGATCCTGTGTCTCTGCTGACACTGAGAGGATTACAGGTAAACTGAACCCAGATCACTGGCTGAGGGGCCAGAGAGCCTCAGGCACTCATACCAAACTGAAACCTCACTGATCTCACTGATGTGTGGGGCTTTCCTATGTTCCCTTAAGGGAAGTTGTGTGTTTCTGTTTTCTTTGCCCCAATTTTTCCCATTCCCTCTCCATCCCTCGCCTCAAAGCCAACTGAAAAAGTAGGACAGTGGGTGAGTTGAGTTGTTGTGTGTGTCTCCATCTGTAGTGCGAAACCCGTGTGCAGTGAATAATGGAGGCTGCAGCCACCTCTGTCTCCTGGCTCCTGCTCCCAAAGCCTCCAGCTGTGCCTGTCCCACTGGGATCAACCTGCAGACAGATGGGAAGACCTGCACGCCTGGTACGATACTTCGTCTTCAGTGTCAAAAATAATCCAGAATGGTTGTCTGTTCACCATGTTTACAGTAACAGTAACTGGGTGTAGCTAATAATGCTAATGATCTTCATGGTGCAGATTAATCATGATACAAAGACATGAACACTAAAAATCGCACATATACTGCAACTTGTTGACCTCCAAACCAACATTATGCTTAGTTTTAGCATCACCAAAGACATGAGGGGGCATGTAGTTCCAAAAATTTGAATGTTTTTATCTCAGAATGAATTACAAATTTTAAAAAAACAACAGCAGTGACAAAACCCTTGAAAAATATCTGTAGAAAACTGAACCCAAAACAGTGAGGTGTTCAAAGACTTACGTTAAAAACCTTTGCTTCCAGGAAGATAAAAGCATGTCAGCCCCCTTTGTATTCTCACTTGAAGGTGCTGTGATGTGTGTGTGTGCAGGGATGAGCAGCTTCCTGATCTTTGCACGGAGAACGGACATCAGGATGGTGTCTCTGGATATCCCCTACTTTGCTGACGTGGTTCTGGCTGTCAACAGCTCCATGAAAAACACCATCGCCATCGGGGTCGACCCCAAAGAAGGTTCGTGTCTTCTCAAAGTTTTAAAGTGCCTGTTTGAAAGTTAGACGCGAGTCCTTACACGTGTATGTGGCGCCTCCTGCAGGAAAAGTCTATTGGTCTGACAGTACGCTGAAGAAAATCAGCCGGTCCAGCATCAGCGGAAAAGAACAAGAAGACATCATATCTACAGGTGAGGAGGAGGGCTCACATTTACGATACTGTTTAATTCCACCCAATCAGAATGTCGTGACTCCATCTCTGCTGCTCTCTCTGTGTCTCTCTGTAGGGTTGGTGACGACTGATGGCCTGGCGGTGGATGCTGTTGGCAGGAAGATCTACTGGACGGACACAGGAACCAACCGCATTGAGGTTGCCAACCTCGACGGCTCCATGAGGAAAGTTCTCGTCTGGCAAAGCCTGGACAGCCCTCGAGCCATCGCCCTCTACCATGAGATGGGGTGAGGCTGCTGTAACTTGACAGCTTTGACACTGGTAGAGATGGAACCAGATCTTGCACTGTGACTTCCACTTCACTGATTATTACCACCACTAACCTTTTAGGATTTGTTGTCCAAACTACTTGTCTAATCTATGCTCTTTGCTCTCATGAACTAACATTTTCTCATCAGTATATCTCCGTCCTAGTTTCAGTCTGTCAGACCTTTGACCTCTGTGTCCCTCTCTCCTTCCAGTTATATGTACTGGACAGACTGGGGTGAGCATGCAAAGCTGGAGCGCTCTGCGATGGATGGATCAGACCGCCTGGTCCTCATCAGCAACAACCTGGGCTGGCCCAACGGCCTGGCTATCGACATGGCTGGCTCACAGTTACTGTGGGCTGACGCTCACACTGAGGTCAGCAGCCACTTCTCATGACACTCACGTGAACTTTCACCTCAAAAATCATCTGTCTGAGTTATGAAATGATTCTATGCGCCCCGTTCCTCTGTCTTGTCACGGCTGTGTCCCATCGCCACATTTTCTTCACTGATTCTCGGTCAAATGTCTCTAAAGACTCTGACCAATGAGATAAAAGCAGAAAATCAAACCTGTTCTGAAAGTTTTTAATGACGGACTAAAGTTTTGGACTCAGTGTGCCAACGTGGAGTTAACAATGTTAGCTGCTAGCTTTTCCTCCAAGTTAGGAACCTTATCCAGAAAGTCACCTGCTCTGAATTTTGAATAGAGCCCCTTTAAGGACTTGTAATGTTGGTGTACCCAGAATGTGACTGTATTCTGCTGTTACACTCTGTGCACTGTGGAACTGTTCAAAATGATAATAATCCATATCTGTATAGCACTTCTTAAACAAGGGCCTCACAGTGAGTGACGAGAATGAAATTAACGCTTGCAAGAGTACTGAAACAGTTTTGGAGCGTTCATAATGATGTACCAACTTAATTAAAAACAGACAAGGCATATAAAGACAATTAAAGTCTGTAGAAATTAGTGGAGATTTAAAGGTTAAACGGCGAAACGCTAATTGACTCAAATGTAAATGCATTAAGATGAAGGGCATCAGACATTAATGGAGTCCCGGTGATAATCCCTCTCTTTTCTCTGGTCCTCTCCAGCGCATCGAGGCAGCCGACCTGAATGGGCAGAATCGCCGCACCCTCGTGACTCCAGTCCAGCACCCGTACGGTTTAACCCTGCTGGGCTCCCACATCTACTGGACCGACTGGCAGAGCCGCAGCATCCAGAGAGCTGACAAGAACACGGGGACCAACACCATCACGGTGCGAGCCAACCTGCCGGGCCTGATGGACATCCAGGCTGTGGACAGGGAGAGGCCTCTGGGTGAGTCTGAGGACTGTCGTATGAATGAAAGAATATTTATGCTCATAATAAAGCACTGTGTCATCGTTTGACTCAACACCAATTAGTTCACAAGTGACAGTCTGCTGTGTGACTGCGTCAATTAAAATAGCCCGGCGTGTTTTCATCTATTTATACTGCTCATTTCCTTAATTTCCATCTCCTAGTCAATATCTCGTGACCTCCTCGACACAATGGATTCAGATTCAGTTTCACAGCTGATCAAACAGCTTACTGAATTTCTCAGATTGCTCAGCAGCCTGTGTTACACTCCTCCTCTATTTCTTTACATGATGATCCCAAATTAGCTTCTGATGATTGTATAATGTGCAGCTCACCTGGTGATTGACAAGTAATTATATGTTGCCTCGAAACATTTGAAATCATCTTCGAGTACACGCACATTCTGTTTCGGCAGGGTGTGTGTGTTTCTTTGCATCACTCCTCCTGTCTCTGTCCTCTCCAGGTTTCAATAAGTGTGGCAGGAGGAACGGCGGCTGCACCCACCTGTGCCTGCCCCGTCCCAACGGCACGTCCTGCGCCTGTCCCACTGGCATCCTGCTCAAGGGAGACGGCAGGTCATGTGACGACTCCCCGGAGTCGTTCCTGCTGTTCTCCAACCGCGTCAGCGTGCGCAGAATCTCCCTCGACACCAATGACCACACAGATGTGCATGTACCGGTGCCCGAGCTACACAACGTCATCTCACTGGATTACGACAGCGTGGACGGAAAGCTTTACTACACCGATGTCACCCTGGATGTTATACGGTGCGAACACGAACAGTGTCTACATGCAAACTTCCACTTGTCATGTCTGTTATAGCTTTCATTACATTAATTATGATGATTATTTAATGATGATTTATTTTAATCAGTGTCAGTCATCTAGAGATTTAGAAACACAGTAGATAATGGAAACAAGTACAGATTCAGGATAAAGTTTGCCATGCTTGACATTACTACTTTGACAGATAGTATTACCAGCATTAATTTTACTTTGTTCCATAGGCGTGCGAACTTGGATGGCAGCGGCATGGAGACGGTGATCAGCCAGGGCCTGAAGACCACAGACGGGCTGGCTGTAGACTGGGTGGCCAGGAACATGTACTGGACCGACACCGGGCGCAACACCATCGAGGTGGCCCGCCTGGATGGAACGAGCCGCAAAGTCCTGGTCAACAATAGTCTGGATGAACCCCGAGCGATTGCAGTGTTCCCAAGCAAAGGGTAAGGAGAGAGTCTTAAGTGAGGAGTTTTAGTCGGGATGTTTCTCATGGTTGTTTTTTAACCTTTGCACAATAGAGAGTCTCCTCACCAGTTTCGCTTCTGCTCTGCAGTTTCCTGTTCTGGACTGACTGGGGTCACATTGCAAAGATTGAGAGATCTCACCTGGACGGCTCGGACCGAAAGGTTCTGATCAACACCGATCTGGGCTGGCCCAACGGGCTCACACTGGACTACGACACACGAAGGTCAGAGAGGGAAGCATGTTTATGGAAGGAGCTACCTGTCTGGCTTTTTTACAAACAGTAGCCTTGTAAAACAAATTGGATTGGGCGGCATGTTGGTGCAGTGATTAGCATTCAGATATTTGTTTGTTGAGATAAGTGTATGGTTTTCAATCTTTTTGTCCTTGTCCTTAAACAGGTTGTTTAATCTCTTGTTTTCACAGCAGTCAGAAGGCATGTTCAATGTATTTACAGAGACAAGTGTGTTTATTAATCTGCGATGTTTTCTGCAGGATCTTCTGGGTGGACGCCCACCTGGACAGGATCGAAAGTTCGGACCTGAATGGGAAACTGCGCCAGGTCCTCGTCAGTCCCGTGTCCCACCCGTTCGCCCTCACACAGGTACCCCTCCCCATCCCTCCTCACCCTCAGCTGTCAATCACTGGGCTGACCCCTTCCTCTTGGCTGCCTCCTCCACTCACCTGCTCTCTTTCACTCATCGGCTCACCGTGTGACTCTCACTGGTCGTCTCTCCGTCCTCCCACTCATGCTGAACTCATTCGACTTAACCATTTCTTCTACTTCTCTTCCACTCTGACCCTCATTTTTCTTCCTCCCCGTTTCCCTTCCCTTTCTTCCTCCCATGCCCCTTCTCCTTGTCTGTGTTTTTCCTCTCCTCTCTTCTTCTCCCTCGTTTCCCCAGTTGAAGCCGGTGTCCTCCCCTCTAACTCCTTTCTCCCGACTCTCGCAGCAAGACCGCTGGATCTACTGGACGGACTGGCAGACAAAGTCCATCCAGCGGGTGGATAAACACACCGGCCGCAACAAGGAAACGGTGCTGGCCAACGTGGAGGGCCTCATGGACATCATAGTGGTGTCACCTCACAGGCAGACAGGTAAGGAGGCTCTTCTTCTGACACATCCAGATGACATGGGGGAAATTAAAGACCTCACTACGGTTATCTGTGAGGACTCTGATGCTCAGTGTTTGGCTGGTGAAGTGCTTAAGCAGCAGAGCGTGGAATAAATCAGGCGATGAACACGGGTGCAGAGTGGGTCGCAAATCTAGTCAGTTTGGTGAACCATGGTTGCCATAGAAACAGACAACAAACCGGGCAAAGAAGAAGAAAATAACCTGGTATCAAGACAACACGTACCTTAGTTGAGAATGCATTAAAGTCTTCATATAACTCAAGAAATTACACAAATTTCAAAATGTTGATATTCAGTTGCTCAGTACTGTGTGGTCATCTACACAAAGTTTGAGGTCACAAAAACTGTTTTTTTAAAACTCTAAGGTGCAGATTTGTCAGATTACAGGTTACTTTGTATCCTCAAAGACATGTAAAACATCTTATGTCAGCGTTTGGGAAACAATGACATAAGCTAAATTTTGTCCATGTCCACGTTTGCCTTGTGTAATAAGCATGCGCCGGAAATAATAACGACAGTGGCATAATACCTACCTATTATTATGTTTTGTTAGCATTGCTTAGTCTAATGACAACTTGACACTTAAACTGAGCTCTGCTGCACCACTTCAAGTATGAATGGAGCCTTCTGCTGTGCCCAGTGTTATATGGTTCCCCAGAAATGACGGTTTAGGATTAGGCCCAGTCGAACTAGTAGATTTTAACAATCTGTTTATTAAGTTTTCAACATTATACAAAAAGAAAAGAACATAGAGAATACAAAATGTGTGAATGTTTACAAAAGTCCTGCCTTTTCTTTAAAATAAATACATACATGATGACAAACTGTTTTAAAGCAAATTGAAAAATTGTAACACACACACACACACACACAAATAAATAAATAGGAACACAGAATAAATATATATAAATATATAAAATAAAAATTAAAATAGTAATGATAATATTAAATGAAAAAGAAAATTGCAAAGAAAAAGAAAAATAATAATTTACATTGGGGGTTCTATCTGACAGACACCTATACAAGTTCTTCATTGCATACTGTGTATTACGCTTACTTTGGACACAACAAGTTTAAGTAAGTTTTAATGCAGAGGTTGTGATTATGCTTCCTCCATCATGTCCAACATACAAGATAAATCTTTGCCCCCAAGATATCTCATAAATGGGCCCCAGATACATGGAAACCATTGTTGTTTGTCTTTGATCGTGTATGTAATTGTGTATGCCCAATATTCTCTGGGTCTCTGGGTGCTTTTCCATGTTAATGCTATAGAAGGCACACGTCTATAAAAATTCTTCACTGCGTTTTTCAGTCCTTATATTGACGGGGAGTTAACAGTGATGAGATCCTCAGTAGGTGTTTTGAAAAAGGTAACGTTAACCTGTAAACTTTGCTCCCTTTGTGACGAGGTGAGGCTGCAGAGGACGGCTAACACCGGCAAACGTTTGGGGTCGTTATTAAATTCTAGTGTGAACGAGATATGTTGTAAAATGAAGGTTGTGTAAAGAGGTTTAATAATCTGTTTTCAAGAATATCTGTGTACATGCAGACAATAAAATCAAAACAAAAATGAACCCGATCAAATTATAGCTGCAGCAGTTAGTGGATTATTAAAGTCGTCAATCAACAGAAAATTAATTGGCAACTATTTTGATATTCAAATAATCATTTTAGTAGGATTTTAAGTGAAAAAGCCAAACATTTGCTAGTTTTATGCTTCCCACATATGAGAGTTTGATGTGTTTCTTTGTTATACGTGATAACAAACTGAATAGCTTTGGACTTTTTGACTGTTTGTCAGATACATTGACACAATAATTAATCGACTAGTCGAGAAAATTATGGTCAGATTAATCGATAGTTAAAACAATTGTTAATTGCAGCCCTAAATTAAATTAGTTTCACTTTCTTTGTCTCCCAGAGAAAGTGAATCAGCACTTTTAATTAGAAGTCCCAAGGATTCTCAAAAAGCTTTTTTAGTAACCTTTCCTCTGGCATGAAATCTGATTCCAGTTGCTCTCAGGATAATTAGCTAAACATGAAGGATTTATTTGACCTTCTTTTATGTCATTTGATAAATAGAAAAAGTATTTTACTTGGAGTAGCCTCTGGTAATGAGTGTGAGTTGTTTATTGTTTTGTAACAAACTGCATCACAGTTCTCATAAAGAGGGCCAGGACCTTCATTTTCTGCTGTCACAATAGTGTTGCAAACTCAAATTTCTTTGTTCTCACCAAATGAAATGAACCAAACTAAAGGAGGAAACACTCACTGATTTCAAAGAAGCCACTCAGACTGTTTGGTGCCACCTGTGAATGCTCCCTCTCCTGTCATTCAGGTACCAACCTCTGTGGGGTGAATAATGGCGGCTGCACTCACCTCTGCTTCGCCAAGACCAACAGTTTTGTGTGCGCCTGTCCTGATGAGCCAGACGGGCGACCCTGCTCCACCAGTGAGTGACCAATGTGATTGTACAGTGTAGCTGTTGTATGTTTGACAAAAAATAACTGTGTTAATATGTTTGCATGTTATAGCCCAAATCCCATATGCTTGGCCAGTAAGAAATTTTCATAGTAGGATTGTTGGAGGCTCAATAACCCCAGGGTAAAGTGGAAATAAACCTGTTTTTTTTTTCTTTGCTAACTCATCATGGACAGGTCAAATCACAGTACATTTTTTATTTACATCCTGGCATATAGTGTCACACTTTTCTCAACGGCGTTCATTTCCATCTCAAGCCTTAAAATAAAACCAAATCTTTCCACACAGTATGTTTCATTTATAATCCCCACACATTGGGCCAGTGTTGGAGGATCAACTTGCAACCATTTACGAGTTATGGCTTTCCTGCTACTTGCCAAAAGTATCTTCATTAAATTTTTATCTTTGTGTGGGACAGTTTCAGGTATTTTTCCTAAGTATAATGCAGCAGATGAGTTGACTAAATCCATCCCAACTATCTCATGAATCTCAGCTGCAATCTCTCGCCAATATGGTTGTATTTTTGGGCCCAGAAAACATGATTATGATTGGCCAGTGTGGTTCCACACAGCCTCCAACAAAAGTCCTGGCTCTGTAGGCCTGTTCACACGCTGTTAGTCAAGAGGTGATAAAGAATCACGCAAGGTTTTTCCAACCAAACTCCCTCAGGGACCTTGAGTCTGCACATATCTCTGTCAGATTCTTTCTCCCATTTTTGTTTAATATATTTTGTTGAATGATTCTTTGAAATTTAAATACTCACGCACAGTTTCGAAACTAACTTTTGAGTATGTCCAATTATGTATGCATTTGAAAAATCTAGTAATAAGACGGTGTTCATTATCTTTAAGCTTTGAATTTTTTTATTGAAGCAGTCCCTAACTTGCAGGTATCTGTAGAAGTCCTGCTTTTTAAATTTTTGCTTTAACATATCGTTATGAAGTAAATGTTGATTTCACTATATAATGGCTATGTAATAATGACGTCATCTGCATTTAGATTGGCTCCCAATAAGCTTCACTTTCATGGTGCAATTCTGTCTGCCACCTGGTGTGATCTCCCTGGAAAATAAAGGCTTGATTCACAGCACAAAGAAAGTGCCTCAACCACTGCGCTATCAAAACAGGAAGAAAATAGCACTATTGTTTTGTAGCTGTAAGTTCTGTGCAGTTAGAATCCACAGTAGAGGAAATGGTGGACGATGGAAGAACCAAAGTAACTAACAAAATACAGTGTGTCCAGTGTTATTGGTAGATGCTTGGCTCTGAGAAGAACTCAAAGCAATGGAGATGAGGGGGTTTATGGTCCAGCAGCACACTTAGGTTCTAATGTGCATGTGTTGATCAGTTTCAGGTTACATCCCCACCTCTCCTGCCAGAGGAACCAGCAGCACTCCGGTCCCTAACAAGATCCCCAAAGCTCCAACAGACACCCCACACGCAGGACCCTCACCTGTCAAGTACGTCGCTTTGTCCATTTGAAGAAGTGTTTTTTTGAGTATCAGACAGGAGATCCACACACTATTAAAAGCTCCCAGCAATTTTAATGATGCAACAGATGTTCGTCAGGCATTGTCAAATCACCATCACACAGCAGTAGATCTCCTGTCTGACTCTGACTTTGATCCAGGGCCTGCAAAAGTTTTTTGGATGTGTGCACCCTCCATCCTAAAAAGTACTTTTAACAGGAAAGCTCCCTTTTGAAGTGGTTATTTACTTAAATGTTTCAAAAATGTAATTAATAACTTAACACCATAAATGCATCTTGAGTACTTCCACATTATCCCTCTGAGAAACACCGATACTTGTTCTTCTGCCAAGCACGTTGGCATCACTGCTTTAAAATTCCACGCATGACTCTTGTTTTTAAAACAATTTCGGACAGCAGCACGTCGTCTGAGACAAGATGCTGCCAGGTTTTCTGTTTTGAGTGCTTCTTTTCAACTTTGTTTATCTAATTTGAAGAACTACTTTATAAGAAATAGCAATAATTGGAGAAGTGAAGTTGCTTGTTCTTGCCCAGATAAAATATTGAGTGCTCTCGCGCCTTGTATAGAGGTTGGAGAATTACCTTATCCCTTAGAGGAGTATTATGTAATTGTTCATCTTCAGCAGAATACACAATGAGATTTTCAACCAGTATTAATACTGCAGAATCTGGCAGCCTCCTCCCAAAGGCCCCACCAAGACTTATCTTCAGGAAAAACTATCTCATGTTTGGACTTCATACGGCTAATATTAAGTAAAGAACCTTTTCAAGCTGTGTTTCTGTCTGCTTTTTTACAGCTGCACTGACAAGACCCTAAACATAGAAGGCTGCTTGAACAACGTGGTGACGGCTCCTCACGGTCAGTATTTGACAAAGTTCTATCATCATCCATTTGCATACGTAAAGGAACACTGACATGTAGGTCTGACGTTTGGAAAATTCACATATCCTCCTGACACCCGAACTTTTGTTTGGTATGCATTTTTAATTTCTCCTAGCTGTTTGGGATCAGTTGGATCTGATAAGTATGAAAAACTAAGAATTGTCTTTAAACAGGAAGTAGTTTTTAAACCAATAATGTCCTCATATGACGCAGTGGGGTTATTTTTAGTAGCCACAAGTGTTTAATAAAGTATAGAACACTTAATTTAAATGCCTGAACATTTTTTATCTTGTTTTTTTTCCTTGCTCCATACAATTTCACAATGTCTTAGCTTGTTACTGTTGCTAAGATTGGTCAAGCTTGTATGGGATATCAAACTACAAACATTATTAATCAAAACTAAACAATTTTCAACCATAGAATTTGATCAGGTTTTGGATCTTGTCCACTTTTGTGTCGGGATCGGCTGCAGACTGACTTGGCAGAGATGGCTGCCGTCGTGTTTTTACATGTACTAGTGTATTGTGCTTTTGTTGCCACTAGTGCTGTGCACATCAGGCACACAAATAAAATGAATCATCATGACTATCATTTATCATAATTTGTCTGCACATATCCCACATCTGCATGCACGTATGAGATAGTTTACTGCACCCAAAAAATGCGTCAGGGCACAACAGAAACACATCCACCCTCCAAACCTGCAACATTCAGATATCAGGCAACTGACAGGTGTAATTGAGCTCAGCTGGAACCTCATCAAGGGACGCTCCACTCGCTACTCTATATAAAGGCGTTGCCACATCACACATGTGTGAGATACCATGGCTGCTTTACAGCATATTCTTGCTGCTAACCAACAGCGTTGCTGTGTGCGAAGCCAAACCGTATATGTAAATGTAGCCCACTCGACGTGCTGTCAGACCGGCTGTCCAAATGAAGTACCGGCTGAGATACAACACCTCATCAACTAGTGTCTCCACACATCCGGAGGGCAACCCGGTGCAATTTTGCCCTCAGCCCGGAGGTGCAGTGCCTGGCTGCGCTGCGTTTTTACGCAGTGGGGAGCTTCCTGGAGGTGGTGGGAAACGGCACCGGCCTCAGCAAGGCGTCTGTGTTTTTTGTTTAAATATAATACATTTCTTCATTCTCTTACCAAGACTACTACTTATTTAGTTGTAGTCTTGTTTTCATCATGAAAATAGGTCATTAACAAATATTTATCGGCTTAGTTTTTCATTAGAATTATTAGAACCCACACATACAGACAAGCAGCAGGGAACTGGTGCGTTAGGTAGCAGCGCTGTGTGTGATTTATGTGCTGATTAAGTGGTAGGTGATCGATTTGCCTGACATCGATTGATTTAGTTTCAGCACCGCGGTAGTGACCAGCTTCTGTTAAGAGCTTCTTAAAGAGCGATCCTAAGAAGGGCATTAAGAACGCATCTGGGAAACACTCTTATCTTAGCTACCCTTCTTACCAAAGACAATCTTAACTGTGCTCTTAACTCTTAAGATCGCTCTTAACTGGGAAAGGCGGCCAATGTTGGTTGTAGCTGTAGGTTAGTAGCTCACTAACCTACATGAGAACAGCTTTGTTAGATGGCGTATTTTCCACTTCCTCCTTCCAGTTTAGCTTTGCTTCTGTCGCATCATGTTGGGGTTACATTAATTACCAGTTTCCAACTTGTGAATATTTTTCACATTAACAACAAGGCGATTACGACTGGGAAACTGTGTTGTTTTCTTCACCTGAAAGCTCTCAGAAATGCCTGAAAAAGCAAATCAGTATGAATGCTAATGTCAGCCAAAGTCCATTGTTAAGGACATTAAATGTGAATTAAGTGATAAAACAATTATATTAACCTTTATTTGTGTAGCACACAATGCAGATTCAAAGTGCTTTACAGTAAGAACTACTAAACTACTAAAAACTTAAACAGATAAAACTAAATCAAAACTTTTCTATGTGTGTATGAAATGCCTAAATGCCACTAAATTCTACACACTAAACATCTGTGCCATCTGTTGCAGGAGAAGGACTTCATATCAGCTATGTGATCGGTGGAGTTCTGACCATCCTGGCTATTCTGATCCTCATCGCTGCTTTGATAATTTACAGGTAAGTCCCCTCTTTTACACTTCTTCATTTCCTTACTCTCTGGTCTTAAACAGAGGATATGACACATTACATTTCATACACAGCAGATGGTGTATTAATGAAGCTATGTGCTCCTTTTGTCCTGTTTTGGACCGACAGACATAAAAAGTCAAAGTTTGCCGACCCTGGAGTGAGCAACCTGACCTACAGCAATCCCTCATACCGGACATCCACACAAGAGGTCAAGATCGAGGCGTCGCAAAAGCCTCCAATATACAACCAGCTTCGATATAAGAAAGAGGTAAGGAACAGTCTGGACACAGAAGTGAAAATTACATTTTCTGTTTAATATATGAATGGATTAAAGGTGAATCCATGATGAGTCCATAGAATGATGATCACAGGCTATGGAGGTGTACGGTGGGTAACCACGGAGACAAATGACGTCACTGTTTGTCTGATTGATTGTGTTGAAATATTGTAACATGTGACACAAGCAGGTCACGGGCACCAGCGCTCATCTGTTCTTCCCCCTCTCTCTCTCCTCACTACAGCTCTCTCATCCCTACAACTCCCTCTCTCCCTTTATCTTTTGACCCACTTGTCCCGTGGAGAGGTAGTTACACAGCATGGAGGAGTTGTGTCCTCTGCCGCTTCTCTGTTTTCCTTCACTTCTTCTGTCCGTCACTGCATGCAACCTGCTATTCAAAACTATTTCTCTCTTTGGTGCAGTTTCAGAGCTCTGCGATCAGAAGCATGTCAGTGTTTATAACTACTTATGGGGTTTGTGTGAAACTGACATTTCAGCAGGCCGAGAATCAAAGTGTGATGTGCTACATGTAAATATCATTATGTCATTCTCAAATCAATGATGAAGCCTTGAAAAAAATATTAACAACTAACAGTGCAGGCAGTTGGTAGGCTCCATGTCAGAACTGTGCAATACTGGGGTCACGGGTCACGTAGCTGCTCCAGCTGCAGGTATATGACTTGCATTTCCTGGTTGCAACGACAGCGCAGAGACACTAAAGCCACGTTTCCACCAAGCAGTACATTATGGTACAGTTCAGTTCAGTTCAGTTTGGTACACATTTTTTTCTGTTTCCACAGTGAAAAGTTGTGGATGGTACCAATGGAACTGTTCCTTACCGTCCCCATGTTTGGTCCCCCCTCTGTTGGGGTGCCTAGCACACAGATCTGGTACTTAAAGGTGGAGCTGTGAACACTGCAGTCTGATTGGTCAGTAGAGGACGGTCACTCTGCTCAGGGCTGAGTTGTGGCTGGTTTTGAGGCTCATGTAACCACTGTTCATACTGTGGAGAGTTTCATTAGTAAACTGTAACTATGAAATGAAAGGATGTTTTGCTGCCTCTCACAGCAGCTGGAGTCTGAGAAAGTAACTTACTTCACTGGGCCGACTGCCGGCGATTTTTAAGGTGGACCGTAGAGTTGTAATGTTACTCAATACACGAGTTGACGATGTGAATCCATCAACACACCTTAAATTTCAATATGACAACTTTGACCATTACTTTGTATATGACATACACTTTTAGTAATGAGTGGATCTTCAAGCGTTTATATATATTAATTTGGACTCGAGTATGCAAACTGCGTATATTCTAATCCTCACTCAGAGAAAAAAAAAAGCGCCGTGGAGCGTTGTTCCTGTGGGCTACGGGAACGCTAAACCCCTGAGCTTGCCTGTGAAGGACTAAATATTTTATTGTCTGGACCCCAGGAAGACTAGCTGTCATCTTGGCATCAGCTAATGGGGATCCTTTTAAATAAACAAATAAACAAATGCACCAACCCACTATTTTTGAATATCCAGTCGAGAACGACTCTCACTGCAGCCTGTTGTTGTCAGAGCAGACCCAGCTTTTTTCAGGAGGGGATCTAACAACGACAGGCGCTAAAACAGAGCATCTCAGACAGAGGGTGAATTGCAGGTGTTCCAGCACCAACAGAATGAGGAAAATAAAGATTTTTGAACATTAATGCATGTAAACCTGCTCTAGTAAAAACCCAAAATACAAGTATGAACCTGAAAATGAGCACAATAGGTCCCCTTTAAAATCAACACCACATTTCTCATAAACCGTGTTGCAGGTAAGATGTCAGAAGAGAGAAAATAATTAAAGATTGTCTGCTTTTTAGTTTTAGTCATCATTGTGATTAATAAGGCTAAATCCATTTCCAGTGCTCTGTTTATTGCAACCCATTGCACCAGCTGTTGAAAAAAAGTCTGTTAAATACAGGAAGCGCTGTGGCTGGGCTGCTTGTAGGCTGTTAGTATAAGCAGCAGTTTCAGGTGAGCTCACTGCTTTGGGTCATTTTGCCTCTGTCTCAACAGGTGTGCCACGCCCGCTGTATGCATTTGTTTCTTATGCTGGTGATTAAGAGACACTGTTCAAATTATTCCTGCTATGGCAGACTGAATAATTTGTTCAGGGGTGTGATATGCAGCGCTGTAGCATAACTCCATTTGCTCTGGGAAAAGAAAAAGAAACATCTCCCTGTTTTTGTACTGTAAAGCAATCCAGTGGATTTCACTCCAGATTAATGATAATTATATAAACCTGTTGTACTTTAATCTGAAAATAAAAAACTAACTCCAGGTGAAAGCACAACGTTAATGAAACGAGCCAACGTGCTGTGCATGGGTTGTGTTTGAAGGTGACATCTTGTTCTGGAGTGTTGTGCAGTTGGTTGCTGATTAATCCTTAAAGGAAAATCCACCTTTAACATGTTGAACTTTGAGCTTTGGGGATTTTTGTGGAGCCGATTTTGAGGTTCAGATATTTTTTATAAAGGAGGGAAGGGTTAAGGTGAAGGAATTAAGGAAGGAAGTTGCAAGAGAGAAAGACAGGAGGGAAGAAAGAAAAAGAAAAAGAAAAAAGGAAGGAATGAAAAAAGAAATAGAAAGAAATGATGGAAAGAGAGAAGAGAGAGAAGAAAGAAAGGATGGCAGATAAAGACAGAGGAAAAGAGAAATAGAAAGAAGGGAGGAGAAGGAAGGAAGAAAGAAAGACAGAAGGAAGGAAGACAAAGGTAGAGGAAAGGAGAAATAGAAAGAAAGGAAGGAAGGAAAGAGAAAAGAGAGAGAAGAAAGAAAGGAAGGCAGATAAATAGAAGAAACGAGAAATAGAAAGAAAGGAAGGAAGGAAAGAGAAAAGAGAGAAGAAAGAAAGGAAGCCAGATAAATAGAAGAAATGAGAAATAGAAAGAAAGAGGGAAAGGAAGGAAGGAAGGAAAAAAGAAATGAAAGAAAGGAAGAAAGACAAAGACAGAGGAAAAGAGGAATAGAAAGAAAGGAAGGAAGAAAGAAAAGAGGGAAGGAAGGACAGAAGAAGGAAGGAAGGAAGACAAAGATAGAGGAAGAGGAAAAGAAATAGAAAGAAAGGAAGGAAAGAAAATAGAGAGAAGAAAGAAAGGAAGGAAGACAATGATACAGGAAAAGAGAAACCGAAAGATAGAAATGAAGAAAGAAAGAGAGTAAGAAACACAGGAAGGAAGAAGGAAAGAAAGAAAGGAGAGAGAAAGAAAGAAAGAAAGAAAGAAAGAAAGAAAGAAAGAAAGAAAGAATGGGAGAACAATAAAGAGAAAACAAAGAAATAAATGTTACTGACTGCCTAAAGGTGGATTTTGCCTTTATACTGTTGCTATAGAGGCCATTGCTCTGACTAACTCTTTGTTTCTCGTGGTCCAGGGGGGCGTGGACGGAGGCTACACCAAGGAGAAGATCCGCATTGTGGAGGGCGTGTGTCTCCTGTCCAATGAGGAGCTTTACTGGGACGACCTAAAACAGATCAAGCCGTCCCGAGGCGGCCTGCACACCTGCATGCGCACAGACACCGTGTCCCTGCAGGCCAGCAGCGCTTCGCTAGATGACGGCGAGACGGAGCAGCTCCTCCAGGAGGAAGCGTCCGAATGCTCCTCCATAACCACTCTGACCCCCTCAGCCATCACCCCACAGCGCCACGCCCAGCACAGCCTGCCCGACACCGGCTGGGCCTCCACGCGCAAGCCCTCCACCGAGAGCGAAGTGTGAAGAAGGCCCCCCCCCTCGCCCTCTGTGCTTTATCCCAACCTCCATTACCTAATACACACACCTGTATTTATAGCTGGTACAAACACACAAAAATAAATAGGTACAAACACGTAACGGTTGCATACGTAGAGTAACGGTACAGATGAACCTGGTTAGACACAACTAAGCTCCTGTAAACACAACTTCCTGTCTCTGAAACTGGGGCTCCGTCCTACTTGTGCACATACACTCACACACATACACATGCAGTACAGTCCTCCAACAGTACCCTCAGTGCTACTGCCTTTAGGCAAACTGATAAACTAATGAGCATGCTGGAATAAGAACGCAAAGGACTCTGGGGAGGAAGTGAACAGAGAGACACAAGCGTTATCTGGAGCCTTTTTAAAGGATGCAGACTCTCAATGCGACGAACGCTTCTCTGTGTACAACTTCACCTTTATTTTTTTTGTGAACTTATGTTTTTTCTCTGGACAAAGCTAGAACGACATACTCCCTGGACGATGTAACCACGATGCTCTCTCTAATGCCACTCATGTCTTTATGAACTCTATTTATGAACGTTTTTTGTACTTGTGGAGTGGGTTTGCTGACTTTCAGAAAAATGGCGAGAGTGTTGCGTTTGTGCCGCAGGACCCGGGTATTCAAGAGTTGTATTTATGACAGTGCCAAAGGGTGGGGCTTCACAGAGTCTCCATGCTTCTTTCATCATTTACACGTCAATAGAAATGTATCTTAATTGGGGGATGTTTGTTTTGTTTGACTTTACTGACTTGCCCTCACCGGTGGGAGACCTCAGCGATGACTCCATCTGTTTCTGATTCCTTCTTTTACAAACTCCAACAGGTCAAGCAAGGGCTTACTGTATGTAGCTGGTACTCTCAGTTGGTTGCAGAAGTCCATTCATTCTTTGTGAAAGTAACCTGAAAGGAGCCTTCTTCTTCCTTTTTTTTTTTTAAAGTTGTCATTCACCCATTGCTGATCCTCGGGCATAGCAGAGGAAGCCACGATGAAGTACCAGCCTAAGTGCCAAACATTTCATTCTTTTTCCTCCTTCAGCTGTATAATTATTTTACTCAGAGGTTTTAAAATGTTCGTGACATTCTTCTTACTTGGGTTTGGTCACTCAGATCACAGAAAAGCATATTGTCTCAGACATGCACCACTAGGGCTGTTCGGCCATGCAGATAGTTGTGGTTTTATTCACCCAGGTGCAAGACATATTGTATGTCTCTGGGAGTTCTACTGCCCAGAAACACTGCTTTCCCATTCCAGTCTCTCTTGGAGATTTTCTTTAATGGTCCTTCAACAAATGGATAAATGATACACAGCAGTGGTTCTCAACTTTTTTTTAATGTCAAAAACCCCTAAAGTAATACACAGACATGCAACAAAGGACTGAGGTCTGGAATCAAACTCATGGCCACTGCAGCAAGGACATAGCCTTTGTACATGTGATTTCCATTTTCAACCGCTTATCCGAAGCCGGGTCATGGGGGCAGCAGGCTGAGCAAAGTACCCCAAACATCCCTCTCCACAGCAACTCTTTCCAGCTCCTCCTGGGGGACCTTGAGGTGTTCCCAGGCTAGACGAGATATATAATCCCTCCATTGTGTTCTGGGTCTGCCCTGGGGCTTTCTACCAGTGGGACATGTCCAGAACACCTCTAACAGGAGGCGCCTAGGAGGCATCCTGATCAGATGCCCGAACCACCTCAGCTGACCCCTTCTGACACAAAGGAGCAGCGGCTCTACTCCAAACTCCCTCCTTACCTTATCTCTAAGGCTGAGCCCAGCTACCCTTCTGAGGAAACTCATTTCGGCTGCTTGTATCCACAACCTCATTCTTTCAGTCACTACCCAGAGCTCATGACCATAGGTGAGGGTTGGGACGTAGATGGTCCAGTAAATCGAAAGCATTGCCTTCTGGCTCAGCTCCTTCTTTACCACGACGGTCCGGCGTAGTGCCCCCATCTCTGCAGACACTGTGCCAAACCACTGATCCATCTCACGCTCCATTCTACCCTCACTTGTGAACAAGACCCCAAGATACTTGAACTCCCTCGCTTGGGGCAGTAACTCATTCCCATTAAATACTAAAAATAAATTAGTCCCCATTTGTCTGAGGAAAGCCTTGAGACTTCCTCATGCAAGCATCCCTGGAGGTCTCTGGACCTCTGTTTGAGAATAACCAGCAATCTCCAGGGCTGAAGATGAAGCCAATACCAAGAGCCAAAAACCGCAGTTCTTTGATGTCTTGAGGCTAGTTCCACAAGCCAGTCAGTCCCCACAGACCCCCATAGAAATAAACATGTTTACAGCCTGGTATAAAAATGGTTTTGGCCTTTATAGCTATTTTCAACATTCATGACAACTGTCCGCGAGTTAAATTTTTATGTGACTAACCCGCTGACATTTTGTTAATGCTTAAAGTTGCATGTAATTAAGGCTGGGCCGCTTTGATTGCCGATAGTGTCCTTGGCTTCTCAGTCAGATCTACCCCTCGCTCCTCCAGAGCGCCAGCCTCTCGCCCAAATATGGTCACTTCTGGCTCCAAAAGAAAAGAACAAGCTGAAATGCTGAACTTGAGGCTTTAGAAAGGGAATCCACAAACCACTGGGTGACGTCACAGTAGCTACATTTATCATTTTTAGTCTATGGTTGAGAACCACTGATACACAGCACTTACTGTTAGAATTTGAAGGTCTTTTTGATTTTTTTCATCAGTGCATGTATTAAACATTGTTATCACCAATGTTCCCTTATCCATGCTTTGTGCTCACTCTATCCACCAATGCCAACTCTCCAGTTTTTTTTAGCTATAATCTCAGTTGCCTAAAAAAATGTGTATGTCATTCAGCCCTCCCTGTACTTTCTCATACGACCACAACAGTGTAGGCTAGTACTTGCTACTCCAAACAAAAATGGTAGATAAAGGATATTATTTCATGTTTGGAATAAAAAGATGACCTGTTCTAACAAATTGATGAAACTAAACAAGATGATGTTGCGAAAGGATATGTTAGGGTTAGACTTTCTGCATGTGATGCTTTCTGCATCACTACAAACATCAGTGTGATTTTCAATTATATTATCTTCCTTCTGGAACATGATCACAAAAGTTCCAGTTTCACTTTGGCTCTCTGTAGTGTAGGGTAGGGTGAGAGTTTCAGAGGTGAATATATCAAAAACTTGGCACTCACAACCAAAAGTATCTGCATGGCCAAACGCTACTAGAGGTAAATGAGAATACTTGTTCTTTTTGTAATTTGAGTTTGGATCCATCAACTCTAAATCTGTAACGCAAAGGTGTACTTGCAGTATCTGCCACAGTACGGTACAACAGAGGAACACTGTGCATGTCTGACCCCATCAGACAGTGAGGGTTGTAGTTTAGAAATGTATCACTGACATCTTACTGAAAAATGAATTTAATACAAGTAAAGATATTATGCATTGCTTTAACTTTAGAGTACCATTCTGTCTGTTGTTGAAATACGGTACAAGAAAATACTATATTGCTATATTGACAAATATATCGGTTAGACTTTATAGAACCATGTATTTTGAAGTATCTGCTACAAGCTCAGCAACTTGCTGATTTGCTGCTAGACGAAGCACTGAGGCCAATGAAAGAGGGTCTTGGCAGCTACATAACTACGGTCTCTGACGGTTTGTTTGACGGTAGGCCTACAGAGCATCACAGTGACCCAGTAACCAATCATCCCGGCTCACAGTCCCTCCAACTCTGCTGCAGGAATGCTAAAACTGTACAGATTTTATCATGCGGATATAAGCAAACATTTCTGTTGAAGATATTGTGTTGATTAAGTTGTATAGTCTTTTGTACAAAGGGATTTCATGACCGTTTTTAGACTTGTATTAATTTTACTCACTGGAGAAGAACATTTTATTTTCTTTTTGTTTTGTTTTTTGCTGGATTATTTTAACCACTGTGTTTCCAAGCCTTGTAAATGATAGGGAAAATGCCAGTTATTTAATAGTGCTCTTTTATCTTATGAAATACTGGTCGCGTATAGCTGTTGTAAAGTTAACAAAAAGAGGTATTTATGATTTCTGTTTGGTTGTCACTTGATGTGTAAATATGAAAAGACTGTATATGTATTTCCATGGCAGTACTAACAAGCTGTGTTGTGTGATATAGTGAATCATCCCTTTGCTATCTTTTAATATAAAATTGCATTTGCATTTCAATGAAACCTTTGACTCAGTCATCTATGCACTTATTGCTCTCAGACAAATGCCCTCCTCATCAGACACAATCATCGTATAGCAATAAAGGGAAATCAGATGTCTGCTTCTGCAGATAATTGCAGACTTAACAATGGGAGCAAAGATGTAATCAGAGAATCAGGGTTTTGGAGGCATGAAGCCAAGTCATCCAACTTAGAGCAAGAGTATAAAGCAACAGAGAAGAGATCTCTCTTCCAGGACAAACAGACAATAGTTATAATATACACTTAGAATACAAAGTAGCATTTAGTCAAATTACTTTATAAACTGACAACTTAAATAAAGAATATACCTTTTAATATCAAGTAAATATTAACAGTTTCAGGCAGTTAGTTGTCTAGAGTAAATAATATTCATCAGACAGGACATTAAGCAGCTTCCAGGTCCTGCCAGGAGTGGGTAGGACCTTTGACCCCAAACCCTACTGTTTCCCACAAATACCTGTAAAGAGGACAGACTCCACAAACACAGGAAGGCAAAACAAAGATGCCACTGACACAGAGGGAGAAGAGATGAGATGCTAGAAGAGGATGAAGCAGTTAGTTGCAGACAACACACTATGTGCAGTAAACAAGCTTTAACCACCACTAGAAAACACCAGTAACTTAGTTGATAACTTGTGTTCAGACTTAATGATATATAAATCAATACATCAACACCATGAGTCTTTACAGTATTAATGGATACCACATGCACTATTAATCCCTGAATACCCCACCCACTCCATAAGCAACACTTGGTATGTTACCTTACCTTGTGATGTTATCATAAATATAATTGCATGATATATAGCCCCAGTGGCCTAATGGATAAGGCACTGGCCTCCTAAGCCAGGGATTGTGGGTTCGAGTCCCATCTGGGGTGGTTTACAGCAGAGTGGCGCAGCGGAAACATGCGGGGTCCATAAGCATTATTGGGGGGCGGCAGTAGCTCAGTCCATAGGAACTTGGGAACCAGAGGGTCACCTGCTCCAAATATGGAGTGTGAACAAACATCAGTATTTCAGTTTTATTTAGATTGGAATATTCAGAATAAGAGTAAACAGTTTTTAAATACTTTTTATTTATGAACATTTTTACATTGCAAGGGTAATACAGAAAGAAAAAATAAAGAGCAAAACACAGGTCATGGGATGTTTAAAAAGTCAAGGCAAATTTTCCTTACTTAAAGCAGGATATCACACATGGTACATACAATACTCATGAAATTTGCCTCACTGGCTAAATGAACACCATTTTTTCACCAATTCTTTTCTGAAGTTTCATGGAGTAGGTCATCTGTTCTAGGAGAGTGTTTAACAATATTGACAAACAGACAAGCAGTAGGACAGTTTTTCTGGGCCCAGGATTTGTAATTTTTTATTTGCTGCCAGTACGATCTTTAGTAGATAGGTATCATCTTTGCTTAGTCTGTCAGGGATATGTGCAAGATAAAGGGATGTGAATGCAGTACTAATACTTAAATCCAAAGTTTTTAAAAATGATTATTGCTACTTCCTTTTAGAAAATGTGAACAGACGGATAAGACCAGCAAGCATACAATTTTTAAAGTCAAATTAATTAAATTTTCTCTAAAAAAAAAAAAAACAACCCTAAAATACTAGGCAGAGGTCCACCACCTGTGTGTATTCATGGTTTTTGAAGCGCTTGTGAAGCGAGTGTAGTCATGTGACTTATATACAACTTTTTAATTGGTGGTTCAACCGGAAGAAAGTCTCAACTGTCCAATGAACATGCAGCATGGTCCCGGCTTTGAGCCAATCAGCGATTAGCTTTACAAACCGCACTTGATTAGAATGAGAAGAAATGTTGTCCAGGGCGGTTGGCTGAACTAGCAGCTACAAAGAGCAAGAAACTCAAGAATAATGTTTGTTTGAAAACAACTAACGTAAGATATATCTTCGGTTTTATGCTGTAAGTTTGTATTAGGCGCTGTGGGTAAGCTGTGTGACGTTTTTAAAAAGCGGAAGCGAATGTTATTTGCTACTTTAGCTAACCTGCTAACGGCGAAGCTACGCTAACTTGGCTAGCTTCGTGAGTGGGTCTTTTGTTTTAACCGACGCTAATGTTTGTTTTCAGCGTTGAGGAAATTAGATACTAGTAGCCAACCATTACAGTTAATTTCAGTGTCACGTTGGCAAGTTAAACTTTCTGCAATTTTTCACAACGGGCGGGGCAACCGCCACGCTTTGTGCACGTGCTATGGCTAACCTGCTTGTTTCGCATGCTACGTCCTTGTACGCAGGCACTGCTGCTCACCGTCATGACTCAGTCCTCATGTTGCAGCGAGGCGAGACTGGATGGAGCTATCTGTCGGTCGGGAAATGGGAACACAAGGTAAACACACACCCAGCAGGCATGCTAGTATCTCAAAAACACTCCCAGAGAATCAGCGTTGCGTGTTAAAAGGAAGGGGAGTGGGTGTGAGAGTGATGAGTTGCACTAATCAATTGGGGTGTTGGTGCAGTGGCATCAATACCCCAATCTGACCCAACCTGAGGACACACTGTGTGCACAGGGGCCATCTGACTCAACCCCTCTACCTTTTTATATATATATATATGTGTTCTGCATAAATATGTACACACCATAGCACAGAATGGGTTTACTAACATGAGATTAAATTGCTTCATTTGCCAAACATTTTATGATTTAGTGAGTTTTCTGTGCATAATATACAATTTGAAAGTTTGCAGTAAGCTGTTAAGTGTTTTGGCCTTGATGAGATTTCTTGTGGGGCTCTGCTGATTGAATCAAAACTGATCTTCCATGGTTGCATTTCAGTAGACCAAACTGTTTAATAATTAACTCATATTTTGTGTTCAGTTACTATTTTTTTTTTTGAGCGATACAATTGGAAAACTGAACAACAGCTAACCCTGGCCTGATTTATGTTGTTCAAGTGCTTTATTTTCCATTACCTGTATTAATGCTGCTTGTCTTCATTTTATTTTATATTTGTACCATCTGGAAGTGGAAGGATGCTGTGCTGTGGAGTTTCTCGATCATCTCTGTCCCCTTCCCTCAAGCAGGACTGTCAGCTCACTGACCTGGAAGCCAGCTCTTCATTGCTCAAGGTCAGTTTGTTGATGTGCTACTGTCTGCCTAACTATAGGAGTTATTTCCTCTCCTTTTTTTGTTTTGAAGTAGTCTTCCACAGTGTTATTCATGAGTGTCCTAACATCCACCATACATGGTTAAAAATATCCCCAAGTACCAGCTTGCCTTTGACAAACAGCTTGTGTGTCACCACACTTGTCAGCTAACATATGCTTCATGCTAAGTTAAAGCCACAGTGTGTAGGAATTTCTCCCATCTAACGTTGAAATCATATATTGTATTCAAACAGATGGCGCACTCTAGCGCCTCACTGTTTCAAACACGTATTGCAACAACTGTAGCCGCTGTGTACCAAAAAGCTATGATAACACTGATGAAACCATGTCATCCGATACTACATGGAGTATTCATTCAGGCTCCTACACAGACACGCGACGCGAGTTGACAAACCCCCTCCTCACCATGCTGGTGGTGTTTACAATGTAGGACTGTTGGGGCGGATGTAAATTGAAACAAACCAATCACGTCTTGTCTTTTGACAACTGACAAGTGGCTCAACCTCACACACCTCATCCCTCTCCTCGCATTACTGCGCCGCTAACAGCTGTTAGTGGCCAGCGGCACTACTGCCGCATAACAAAGTCCCACTCTTTGAGCATAATGCAGGATCATGTATTATGCAGCATCACGGGAGACAGAATCCTCGTCGCCAACAAAGTGCAAAAGGGAATCAAAAAGGCAGCATGACCGGTGAGTTAAAAAAAACAAGGGTCAGCATTGGGGTAGCCTTTCCCAGGTGGAGAGAGCCGCTGAAGGAGAAAGGTAATACAATCACAGGCCAGCGGCTAACAGCTAACAGCGGCGCAGTGATGCGAGGAGAGGGATGAGGCTGTTAGCGACTGGCCGCTAACAGTGGCTAACAGCCAACAGCGGCGCTGGCCTGTGATTGCATTACCATTCTCCTTCAGCAGCTCTCTCTACCTGGGAAAGGCTACCCCGATGTGGGCCTTCGTTTTTTTAATTCGCCGGTCACGCTGCCTTTTCTATTCCCTTTTGCACTTTCTTGGCGACAAGGATTCCGTCTCCCATGATCCTGCATTATGCTCAAAGAGTTGGACTTTGTTTCAGATTTGCCAGGGTAGTAGCGAAGTGCCTCTTGCTCCTCTCCTTCGGCTCCTCAGTCACGCAGTGCTGGCCTGGCTTTCAACGAAAACGCCGAAGGCGGTGCTGTATGTCCCTTGCTGGCGGGTGTATTCTCAAGATGGCGAAACGTAATGGAACCCCACAGACGACTTATCCGCACAATGTACAAACAAATCCGAAATTCTCCTTTTACGAGAATAAGTCAGATTATTGGTGGAGGTAATAATACACCAGTGATGACATATTTATGAATGCAGACATCAATTTTTGCCAGTAAACAACTGAAAATGTTACACAATGTCCCTTTAAGAATATTGGTCTGATGAGCATATTGGTTATGCCAGTCAATAAAGCAGTCTCCCTTTAAATAACTCAGAACCTGTTTATGCCTGCTATAAACATGTATCTTGAGTGATTGAATACCAAGTGGACAGTCCTACGTCTTTATGTTCATACCTGGTATTAGAATGCATCTCCACGTTCATCTCGAGTGACCACTTGTGATCAGATCTCACTTCCTCTCTCTATATGCAAATGAATATGGAGCTAATCATTTCATTTTCCATCATTAGGAGACTACTGCTGCGGGAGTGTGAGCTCTGCACTGGGGACAGTTGGCGAGAGTCTGCCCACAAACACACAGTCACAGGGCTAACTGTTAGCATCACACAGCTGACATTACCTAACGGTTACTAACAGGTTTAACGACAGAGTCAAGCCTGCTGCTGCTGCTGCTGTTGCTGTGTTAACTCGTGCTAAATGAGCAGACGTTGAACTGACAGTTAACAGGAAGAAGAGCAGCTCCAGAGACTGTCCCTCAGCATTGTGTGTAACCTATGTTACAGCTGTGTAAGTGGTCCTTCAATGTGGCCCAGGACACATAATTGCACACACTGCTGACTTAAGCCATATGCAGCCCACACCACCTACAAATGTGGTACGAGTAATTGGATCTCAAGATGCGTATGGGGTGCATTCACACATGTACTTAGAGCTGTCCACGTGTGATCTGATCACCCAAGGCTCGTGTTAATACCAGGTGAGAACAGGGCCTTAGTTCAGTGTAAACATGCTTTTTAAACCTGAAGTTTTATGATGGCACTCCTCGACATTGTAAGTAGCAACAGATCACTCTTTCCATCTAGAGTATTTACGAGGAACATTTTTAGGAAGTCCGAGACCTAACCTGTGCTTCAGCTCGGGGAACCGGGGTGAAATTTCGTTCATGGCCCTGCATATATACCTGCTGTAGGGTTAATGGTGTCCCATAGCTCACACTTATGGGGCTGAGTTAGCAGTACTGAGCAATGCTGACTTGTCAAACTAAATCCTCGAGGCTGTGAGAACTTGTGTACAGCATTCAGTCACATAGCTTCCCAACTAAAACTTAAAGTGCAGTGGTGAGAGAAACTTCCTATACTGTTGTTTCAATGTACTAAACCAGAAAAAAAGGGCACATCATCAATAGACATATTACCTTCCTGGTGTTTCCTGAATACCGTTCAGAGGTGTCCGTGTGCAATACGTTGCATGTCAAAGCAGCAGTAGTTGTTTTTTAGTTCATTCTAATTTGTTGGATTCTCAGCAGTTGTTGTGGAAACAAACAGGAATATGATGATATTGATTCAGATTAATGTGCTTTGCTATGCGACACTAAATGGTCCTGTTTTATAGTGTTTTAGAAAGGTGGGGTGTGACAATGATGAGTTGCACTATTAGGCAGGTTGCTGATTGCAGTGGCACAGTAGGCCTGTCCTGACAACCTGTGGTGACACCCATTGTGCACAGGGGCCATCTGAGTCTCACCCACACCTGACAGAAACAGTGGGCCACTGCTTAAAGGTTTTCTTATCTCTTCCTTTTCTTATATTTGTTTTGCTCTCTTCCTTTTCCAGCCTGAAGATGTGAGAGTTCAAGGACGTGGTTAGGAAGGGTGTTTGAGCCACTGTGAACGTGATGAGCAAAACGTATCCTGCCAGGAAAAGTTTTCCCTTCATACTGGGTGGGAGACGTCAACCTGTGAGCTGGTGAGGACACAGACTTATTCTGTCAAATTTTGTGATTTCATAGAGAATAAATCTGTTTTTCTATCCCAGTTTGTCCCCTTCTGTGGATCATCTTATTTAAAAATCACAGCTTCATTCTGAGCTGCCTGAATTTAAATACTTCCCTACTATTTTCTGACACTTGGAGATTTTTGCAGCTCTTATATTTCACACAAGTGAACCAAACTGTTTATTCTGTTAATTTTTGTAAAACTGTAATATTGTTTAAACAGTTCCTTAATCCTTTAACAAAGTCCTTCTGAAAGCAGTTGGTGGAAGTTAGTGCCCTCCTGGCTCTTTTAAAACAAGTTTATTCTCCAAAAGCCTGTACTTTGGTGTTTTTTCTTTTGCAATCAGAGCAGCTGTGGCCTCATTCCAAAACTTAGCACAATTCATGTAGAGTAATTTTGTCCCCAACTGTTAGTGTTATGAGTATGTTGCAGCATTCAGCCAAGAATATGGCAGTGCTTCTTTAATGGAGGAGGAAATTGCCAGAGCTTCACCTTTCTGGGTCTATACCAGAAACTGATCCTTGGCAAACTATAGGATGTATTGAGAGACCTGGGTACATTATCCCCAAAGCCTTTTTAAACAGAGATTCAGCAATACTGCCATAAAGAAGATCCGCCATTATGCCAGCTTTGCTTTTTTACACTGAACCAACCAACGCCGACGTAATACTCACTCAGTGTGTGATTTTACATAGCTGCTGGCATCACTCCCTGGCCCAGTGTGTGTGTAGTCCCGCCATGCCAGTGGTCTGTTTAACATAGACATCAATTTGGCTCTGTTACTACCTTAACAGCAGAACAACTCTGTCCCACCATTACATCCTCATACCTTTTTATTTAGAATAGCGAGAGGAAATAGAGGTGTAACATGTCCTCCTTGAACAGGCTGTGTAAAAGGGATTCGAGATGGGACTATATTCATTCCAAAATATGCTCACTAAACACATACACCAAAAGTTAAGGCCTTTGTGGCTTTGTTATGTGGCCATGTCATGTCAAAATAATGTGACGGCTTTTTTACCGAGGCAGCACAGGCTGTGATGTCTTTCCAGCACAGTAGCTTGTTTCCTACTGTGTTAATAACTTGGTACATCTCGATTCATCATTTAACAGCTCTGTTGGTCACTATTGACCCACTTAAAGCTGAGGGCCGGCTGTGATCAGTGGCCCACTTGGTTGTTGGACTCTTGAGAGTTTTTGGAAAACAAAAACTGCCCACGATAGCGTTTTTTTTTTCTTGCCATTCTTTTATTTTGTCCTGATTACTTCTATAACTTAATCATTGCCACTACTTTTAAATTTCCCTTGTCCTCTTTCTGTCGTCTTTCCCCCCTCCTTTGTCCCTGCAGGCAGACTCCTGCCCAGAAAACCCTGCTAGCCCCGCAGCAGCAGCCACAGGTCCCAACCTAAGTTCAGCCCGGACCTCCACCTGCTGCACACATTGCCTGTCCTTGATCCTTGAGCTGCAGCAGTCCGACCTGAATTGACCTGACGCTGGGAAACACATTTCCAGTATGTGTGCTTGTACTGAAGGATTCTATATGGCCTTAAACCTTCGTGGTAACTATTAGTAGGGCAGGCTGTTGGTGCTGAACTTTTTTAGATTTTAAAAAGGGGAATTGAGTTATGACTTTGTCAAGATTCTGAAAGGTTATATTAGATAATACAGACGGTTTAGGGTGTCCTTTGGTAATGTACTGAAATTGGTCTGACTTTCTGTAGCAGTTTTAAGGTTCGGTGTCAAGCTACAGACTTGAAAGAATCAGCATGATGAGAATCGATATTGGATTGTCCAAAGTAATGATATGTTTTAACAGTCCTGTATACTGTAACTGGGGTGTTAGAGCAAACATCAGACTGATAGAGCTCTGCGGGTCTCCTGTGATTTACGATCAGGTTTTGGTAAATAAGCAATGACCCCAGGAACGTTGGGTGTAATGTGAAAATTACATCAGATGATTTTTGTCTCTCTCAGTGATGACTTTTTCCTCTTTTCTAGGCTATCATACTGTCCATCATTGTGACCCAAATCCTGCCTCCATTATGTGTTATCCCAGATTCTATCTGGGGACCTGAACACCAGCATGCAGGTTTTCACACAGGTGAGGACATACTTTATTAGAGTTGGAACAAATTGAATATAGAGCTATACTCTGAAGTGAAACAGACAAAACCACTGTAGAAACTGTTTGCAATATTGAGAAATCTCTTTCAACTCAGTCTTGTTGTCAGTATGTTCTCTAAAGAAAGGCCTATCTGTCCTTTCTTTCATTTTACTGATGTTGGACCAGAACAGCTTGTCAGAAGTGACAGTCGGCAACATCAACAGTGCTGCAGCTGCATGTCAGTCACAGCATGAACATCGATGGCCACTGTGTACCTTGGAAAGACCTCATGCAGCTCCACAGCTGTACTGTGGGCTAATTACTGGTGAGCAACACATGGGAAGTCTAGTTTTGTTTCATTAATCATTAAATAAATTTAGGCTATACAGTCGTCACCACACAAAAAACCATCTCCCAGACACACAGTGCAGGAAATATGCACAAACTCCATCATATATACAGTACAGGCCAAAAGTTTGGACACACCTTCTCATTCAATGCGTTTTCTTTATTTTCATGACTATTTACATTGTAGATTCTCACTGAAGGCATCAAAACTATGAATGAACACATGTGGAGTTATGTACTTAACAAAAAAGGTGAAATAACTGAAAACATGTTTTATATTCTAGTTTCTTCAAAATAGCCACCCTTTGCTCTGATTACTGCTTTGCACACTCTTGGCATTCTCTCCATGAGCTTCAAGAGGTAGTCACCTGAAATGGTTTCCACTTCACAGGTGTGCCTTATCAGGGTTAATTAGTGGAATTTCTTGCTTTATCAATGGGGTTGGGACCATCAGTTGTGTTGTGCAGAAGTCAGGTTAATACACAGCTGACAGCCCTATTGGACAACTGTTAAAATTCATATTATGGCAAGAACCAATCAGCTAACTAAAGAAAAACGAGTGGCCATCATTACTTTAAGAAATGAAGGTCAGTCAGTCCGGAAAATTGCAAAAACTTTAAATGTGTCCCCAAGTGGAGTCGCAAAAACCATCAAGCGCTACAACGAAACTGGCACACATGAGGACCGACCCAGGAAAGGAAGACCAAGAGTCACCTCTGCTTCTGAGGATAAGTTCATCCGAGTCACCAGCCTCAGAAATCGCAAGTTAACAGCAGCTCAGATCAGAGACCAGATGAACGCCACACAGAGTTCTAGCAGCAGACCCATCTCTAGAACAACTGTTAAGAGGAGACTGCGCGAATCAGGCCTTCATGGTCAAATAGCTGCTAGGAAACCACTGCTAAGGAGAGGCAACAAGCAGAAGAGATTTGTTTGGGCCAAGAAACACAAGGAATGGACATTAGACCAGTGGAAATCTGTGCTTTGGTCTGATGAGTCCAAATTTGAGATCTTTGGTTCCAACCGCCATGTCTTTGTGAGACGCAGAAAAGGTGAACGGATGGATTCCACATGCCTGGTTCCCACTGTGAAGCATGGAGGAGGAGGTGTGATGGTGTGGGGGTGTTTTGCTGGTGACACTGTTGGGGATTTATTCAAAATTGAAGGCACACTGAACCAGCATGGCTACCACAGCATCCTGCAGCGACATGCCATCCCATCCGGTTTGCGTTTAGTTGGACGATCATTTATTTTTCAACAGGACAATGACCCCAAACACACCTCCAGGCTGTGTAAGGGCTATTTGACCAAGAAGGAGAGTGATGGAGTGCTGCGGCAGATGACCTGGCCTCCACAGTCACCGGACCTGAACCCAATCGAGATGGTTTGGGGTGAGCTGGACCGCAGAGTGAAGGCAAAGGGGCCAACAAGTGCTAAACACCTCTGGGAACTCCTTCAAGACTGTTGGAAAACCATTTCAGGTGACTACCTCTTGAAGCTCATGGAGAGAATGCCAAGAGTGTGCAAAGCAGTAATCAGAGCAAAGGGTGGCTATTTTGAAGAAACTAGAATATAAAACATGTTTTCAGTTATTTCACCTTTTTTTGTTAAGTACATAACTCCACATGTGTTCATTCATAGTTTTGATGCCTTCAGTGAGAATCTACAATGTAAATAGTCATGAAAATAAAGAAAACGCATTGAATGAGAAGGTGTGTCCAAACTTTTGGCCTGTACTGTATGTCTAATAATTCTAATGCATTTTTTATTTAATGGCACCTTTCATGGTACTCAAGGTCACCCTGCATCACATAAGATCAGTGATCGTCCTTGTCATAGCACCCAACTGTTCAGTAATCCTTTTGAGTCAGAGCAGTCGCGTACATCACAGTAATGGCTTTTACTGAGGCTGTTTTGCAGAGGTGACTGGAATGGGTTGACAGTGTCTGTGGAATCCTCTGAAGGGATTGCACTTTTTGTGATTGCCTTGCATCATCAGAGGCCACAGCTCATCTTAAATATCTGCATATTCTGTCAGCCGGCAGTAGGTCCAGGCTCAGTAATGTGTGCATTTGGGTAAAGTCGGGCCTGGGCAATATGACATGAAATTCATATCATGGTAGTCATGTACCTAAGTAATAATAAAAGCAGTGATGTAGTTTAACACCTATGAGCATGATTCTCTACAAGCTAGTCTGTACAAATAGTACCTCCCCTGACGAAGTAGTTACTGTAACAAGGTCCTGCTAGGTCAAAGCTAAACACGAGATATGTTCAGCTGCAACCTTGTTAACAGTGGAATTCACTGCTTGACCGCAGACCCTCAAATATCAGATGTCAGGGTCCTAGACTGATCAATCAGATCACATTTTTGTTAGTGTGTGAGTTAAAACTTCACGTGGTTGCATTAATGCGAGTATGTGATGCAGACTGAAGTATCTAACAATGACAAAGTAACAGCTGACTCATAAATGGGTCTAACGTGTGTTGAATGTGCATCGGCAGGTCTGCGTTTTTAACTACTATTAAGCGACTGTGGGCAGACCACTGCAAGTGGAAACACTGGGTCTTTTTGCAACTTCTGTAAAAATTACAACTTCTGCAATATCTGCTGCCTTATGGTCGATACACAGCTCCGCTCCAATCTCATGGCCTGTCTGTGGCACTGCGGCCTTCAGTGTTGATAGGCTTTTACTGGTGACAGGTAACCAGTCAGATGGTGCTGTGGACAGGACATTGAGCAAAGCTGCAGAGTGGTGACTGACTGCAGTCAGAGAGGCAGCTGCATCAGAGCCAAAGAAGGGCATTTTCAATTTGTTTTTAGGTTATCTGATGTTTTATAAAATGCAAATTTAAATAACGAAAGGGAGGAAAAAAAAGAACAAAAGGTGATGGTGTGGCCAACTGAGAAAGTTGGTTGCACCAGTGGAAAAGTTAGTCTGGAGTCATGGGTGCTTTAAACAAGGGTACAAAGTAATAACTGTAGATTGATTTTTGCACCAGTACCTGCCTTATTAAACACATTGGATTTCGGACAGACATTTCTGGATCCTAAAGAATCAGTAAACTTTTTAAACCACTGTTTGTGCTTTTGTCATTTCACTGAATAAAATAAAAGTTTTAAGCCACTTGTGTTTCTCTTTCTTTTGTTTCAGTAGAACAGTTTGAGGCAAAGGGAACAGACCAAAAGAAAAACTTGATTGATCCCTGAGTCTTACAACTCTTTTGTTTTTTTCCTAGATAAACTGCTGCCTCCACTACTGGAGAGCTCGATTAGCAGTGTTGAGAAGTCGTTAACTGCTTGTAGTTTAATTACTAGTTTTTCCACATTCTGCAGTAGTGGTGCAGCAGTTTAACTACATTTGAATCTCAGTAGCTTTTTCAGTACTTAACTCCTCTGGTTCACGTAGTTTATGTAATTAATTACAAACTGCACAGTATTCTCATGACACTTTTTTGCTCTACAATATGGCACACTGCTGCAGCTCATCAGCCACAGTTGTCATTTAATGGCAGTCACTTTCTATTTGTCTTAAAACACCTCTTAAACCAAGATGTCTGCCGTTGAATACTATGGATTTCCTAGATGTGTAGCATTTCACTGGCTCCATCCCAACAATTGCTCCTTATCCTCTCCTTCACACTCAGTCATGCTGCCTCTGAGAGGAGTGGCCTGCCCTAGTCCCCAAAATCAAGCACACCTACACTTTACTCAATGCCACTTAAGATATACCTCTGTGAAACGGTATGTGATTCCCAATTCAGAGACATCCTGCGATGTAGTTTGGATTCAGTTCAACTACTTTCTGGAACTAGCTTTCTTTGACAAGCTGATTTTTGAGAGTAGTTAAGATGTAGTTTAACTTCCTTTTATTGTAGGGTGGGTTGTCGTTTGGTAGACTACAGCTATAATATTGTTTCCCTAACTCTGATTAGTAGCTGTGGTGTTTGAAATGTCTGTGTCTGCTGTACAGTATGATTTTTACCACCAGGTGGCAGTTGAACATCAGTGTTCCTGCAGTGTGTGGACACTTGCATGTGGCCTGATGTACAAGTGTGTATTAAGGCAACACATTTCTCTGTATTCTGATGCAGAGAGACGAGCGCCTGAAGGCTCCACAGAAACACTGATAGCTCCCACAGGGAAACGTCTTGTTGGGTAAAGCTACAACTGTGGTCATAAGCTTTAACTTGCGGGCAAATTCCTTCACCAAACTCATAAATCCCTGTTTTAAATATTTGTATTTTTCTCACACATTATCATAGTCAAGAGGTTTGCTGACCAAAAGCCTGTTTGCTAAGAAAAATATTTCAAATGAAATCCTTTCTGCATGAATATCTTTGATACCCAGCTTATTGAGGATGTGAAAACAAAGCTCCATGCCAATGTGTTTCACAATAATATGCTCTTAACACATTTAGATCCAAATGTGTAAGAGTGAATATACTTCACCTGTATCACAGCAATTCAAATTAGTTCTAGTTAGATTTAATTTACCGCAGAGCCTATGAGTTTCAGCACATAATCATACGTCATCCATTCTTTATACCAGTGCCACTCAAGCACAGCTGACACCATTGTCCTAGTTCACTGTACAACCTGCGCAATGATAGACTGAATGCCATTCTTGTATGATTCTCAGTTAATGCAGTGAGTTCACGTGTCCTGTACTTGCTTCGTTTCTTTCTCCCTACCTTTTTCATCCACTCCTCTCTGTGCTACACTGAATACAGCGTGTTCTAAAGATCAAGCTCTGATTTTACACAGGATATTTTAATACCTGCGTAACAGTTTTGCCCAGAGACAGCAGCAACATTTCAAATGACCTTAAAGGTCTGAGGGCTATGTGAGAGCTTACTTGTTGTTCCGTGTGCTTATTATCTACTCTCCAAAATATGAGAGGAAAGATATTACTCTGGTGGGAGAGGGGGGAAAAAAGCTAATGCCTGCAGTATAGTGTTATAAACTAGTTCATTCTTCATAGTATTTTTAATCTTTTTAACTGCAGGGAACACTTATTAAAATGTTGTGCAACTTTACCACATTCTGCAAAGAGAGATTAGATTTTATTATGAACATGAAACAATGTAGATTAATTCTGTATTCAAGTGAAAGTCTGCCATGAAGGGCACTCTATGAGTTCATTTGATGTAAAACAAGAGACAGATCAATTATTCATCTAGTTAATTGTGAACTGACACCAGATTTCTCTCACAGCTGTGCAGCAAAGGTTGCATAGTCTTGTTTATGGTAGAGATAGAACTGGGTAATATGTTGATATATATCTGTCATGATACCAGACTGGATATCGTCTTAGATTTTCCATATCGTAATATCCAAAGTGTTGTATTTTGCTGGTTTTATGATGTAATTTTCTGTAATTGCCACTGTTCTAGCTGCCTTTACTCCGTAGTCATTATATCCACATTACTGATGATTATAAAAAGTCTCATTGTGTAGATATTTTCAGAAAGCACCAACGGTCAACCCTACAATATCGATATTTGGTGAAAAATTTCATGTAATTTGTTTTTCTCCATATCCCCCAGCCCTAGCAGAGCGTTGTCATTAACTTTAGAGATCACAAAGCACCATGGGAGTCATTTTTAGCACTTGATTCCCAGCCATTGTCAATACAGTCGTCGTTTTTCACCCGAACCCGTCAACATCAACCGAGCTGTCTGTCAGGCTGTGTCACAGAGCTGAACAATGCCCTCCTCCTGGGCACCTCTCCTGTCAGACTAAAACCTGACTGTATTAGACTGTAGTCTGACACCACTGCTATAGCAACCATGGAGCAGCAGGCTGTACAGTGTGTATGTGTGTTGACAGGAGGAGGTGGTTATGTCAGCCGTGGTGAAATGTTTTGTTCAAAGATGTTTCAGTCTCCTGTACTCTGAGTGAAATCTGGGTTGTAATGTGAGGTATGGTCTGTTCTCGGAGGTGTTCTTTCAGTCCTGTTTTCCCTCTGGCTGTCTGAGAAGAGAGGATCCCCCTCTCCTCCCTCCCCTCCTTCCCTCTTTACCTTCTTCTCTTCTTCATTTCTGCTGCAGTTGAGACAGCTATTCTCATTTACACTTTGCAGTATGTTTGATTCTCAGGGAGCAACAAATTAATTGTCTTCAATTTTCATCATTTTGTTTTTATATCTGCTGCGGTTCAGGGCAAGACATCACGGTGCTTTACAAAATGAATGGACCATAGCGTATTTTATTGCCCGACAAAGTTCTGGAATAATTTAAAATTGTTGAAAAGCATTGGAGTAATAGTCCATTGGTGGCTAAGTAGAAGTCCCACATTCAAAATGTTCCTTAAGTGCAAGTAAGCAAGTGTTAGATGTTATTTCATATCAAAGTAAAAACACTGACAAGACATAGGGGCTGTGGCTCAGGAGGTAGAGTTTGTCATCGACTATCGGAAGACTGGTGGTTTGATCCCTGCCTTCTCCCCATCCTCCCTCAGTCCATGTGTCCCAAACTGCTCCCAGTGGCTGTGCTACCAGCAAAGGGATGAATGTGGCATGTTGTGTAAAGGCACTCACGTGGTCTGAAAGCTAGAAAGGCTCTATACACATGCATTCTCATTTACCATCCACAGAGCTGAAACTACACATTATTTTCTTTGTCGATTAATCTCCATAAGGACAGAAAATTGTGAATAATACAGCTCGCCGTAGGGGGACATATTTGAATCACTCGTGTTGCTCCAGCAACAGACTGAAACCCAAACATATTCAGAGTACAAGGATAGAAAACAAAGAAAGAGAACAAATACTCGCATCCACATTAGCAGCTTAAAAAATGATGCAAATGATTGATCAATCATTCTTGTCGACAGGAAATTCTTTGTCAAATCGACTAATTGATTAACCAACTACTTGTGTCAGTGCTTATTTTGAATGACAGGATTAAGTTTCCATATTGGGCAGAGACTGTTTTGTCTTATGGCGTTTTCACTCTTTTCACCGGGTCAGTCGAAGAATAAAAAGGAAAGAAAGAAGACTTTAAAAAAGGAAGAAACAAAAGTGATACAGGTTTTATCTCATGCTGAATATAAAGTCTGGATATGCAACATAATCAGAAACCTAAGCTGTCAGATAAATGTAGTTGTAAAAGAGTACAGTATGTCCCGCTGAAATGTAGTGTAGGAAAAGTGTAGTCTCCCAACCTGATGTATTGAATCTGAACTACTTACACTTTAACAGAATGTTAACTCCCAAATCAAAAATACATATTTTTCCTCTTACCTGTAGATTGTTTCAGTGTGAGTTGCAGAGTGTGTGAGATATTAGCCATAGAGATGTCTGCCTTCTCTTGAATATAATGGAGTTTTATGAGCACCACAAGCCAAGTGCCATCAAATACATTTAGAAGAACTCAGCAGTAATGTCTCTCTCCAGAAATCATGACCCGCTTACTTAAAATAATCCACAGACCTTTGAATCCAGGGTGGGGGGTTCAAACCTTGAGGTGGGGGAGCCCCGCTGTGCCTGTGAGTTTGCATGTTCTCCGCGTGTTAGCGTGGGTTTTTCCTCCGGGTTTTCCGGCTTCCTCCCAACGTCCAAAGACTTGCGGTTCAGGTTTATTGGTCGAAAATGTGAATGTGAGTGTGAATGGTTGTCTCTATGTGTCAGCCCTGTGATAGTCTGGTGACCTGACAAGGGTGTACCCTGTTCATCGCCCAGTGTCATCTGGGATAGGCTCCAGCCCCCCACACTAGAGACGCACTGATTCAGCTTTTTCAGTTTCGATACCGATCACGATGCTGTGGCTTTGAGTATCAGCCAATAACGATTCGGTATCATGGTTGACCTGAAAAGCTATATACCTTTACACGTAGAACAGGAAAGACTAAAGGCATCAGGCATTGATGACTACACAGTTCTTTCCTAAGATAAAATGGAAGAAGATGAAACAGATTAATGCAGTGATGAACTATTTATTTTGAACAAAAATAAACAATTGTGCAACAGCAGTTGAAATAGTGTGAAATACCTCCTCACATGACGTATGACGTAGCTCATGTCGCAATAGATTTAAAGGGAAAGGATCGCCTCAGGTATAGGTTGCATTTTCTGATACCCGATCCATCATTTTGATGATATTGGGGCCGATATTTGATCCAGATATCGGATCGGTGCATCCCTATCTCACACGACTCCTACCAGGATAATCGGTTATGGAAAATGAAATTAATGAATCTTTGCGCGAGCCTCTCGTTCATGAGTAGATGCATGCTTCCTTCTGCACCATGATACAGTTTGCGGGTGTATTTCATTAAAAATATAATAGTTCCAACATAATACTGCTCACAACAAGGTCTGTGGATTTTCTCGAGTAACTGGATCATGATTTGTGGAGAGAGACTTTGCTGTTGAGTTTTTGACATGTATTTTTTAGCGCTTTGAGCACCACAAGCCGAGTGCCATCTGGTTCCATTATACTGGAGAGAAGGCAGACATCTCTACGGCCAATATCTTCAGCACTCTGCAACTCACACCAAAACAATCGAGATAGATAGCACTACAGGTAGGGGTGAACTGTCCCCTTCAACATTTCTGCCCAAGATGGACTGAGGGAATATGGGTTTCAGAGATGTGGAAGGAATACAATGTTGGCACTCATAAATGCATTACAGTAATGCAGCAGAGCTTTGTCTAATTTTATGTGTCTGCTTTGGACTTTATGGTAATAAATGTTGAAATTTCCAGTGAAGCTGCGCACTTCTGTGCTCTTGAATCTGCCACAGTTCAGCTCCAACCCACACATCATTTGGATACAGATAATCTTTTCTTAAGATTTCAAAAGGAATTTTGACATTAGGCAGCAAAGACTTTTGCAATTAAGATCCATAATAGAAATCCCTAATGGTGAACATTAAAAATGTATTCATCTACTTTCCAATTGATAATGGCTTGTTTTACATTGTGCACTAACTGTATGCACACTGCACAGAACATCTTGGATAACCCCGGCTGGCAGTTCAATTTATAAAGAAAATGTACTCTTTACTAGGAAATAAAAGTAATCAAAACTTAATCTGAATCTAAATTGCAGTAAACATAATTTCAAAAGTGTACCAGAGAAGTAGTGCATGAAATGGTGTTATCTAAAGACTTGACACCTCACACCTACACATTTACTACTTCATAAGTGAAACCTTCAGTCACATTTAGACCATTGAAACAAGCTGAATTCAACATGAACATGTTTTTGTCCTTTGACCGACAGAATCTGACAGTTTAGTAGCCGAAAAATCTCTGAGTCTTCACATTTAAGATTTGTTGTTTCTCATGTGGCATTGTATTTATATTGGCTGCTGGGAGAGTTGCTTATCTCACTGAATATGTCCATTTAATATCACTGAGGATGGACATGTAACAAGAGGAACAAGCATTCATAGTTGCTTTCACACATGCCCACGAGGGATTTAAAATAGGGCTTCTTTTTCCTCTGCCGTCTCTTGTCTTATTTCCCTCTGTCCCCACAGAAAACTGTGACTCGGGGCTGTGATTGACAGGAGTGCACAGAGTGATCATAGAGGACTGATCAACTAGACTTTGTGACCGCAGGCAGCTCTGGTTTTACTTTTAACTGAACTCACCAGGGAGTCAAGGAACATCCAGCTGCCTACAGATGTTTCCTGAGTATCAGGGAGTAAAAAATATGTCCAACACCTGAGAGGGAGAGAGAAGCTGAGATGGGGGCATCTCTTAAAAGAGATAAATACATCTGTGCGCCTGAGGAGGCTGTTGTGCGAGTGTGCAGGTCCAGAGGGAACTGCACCTTTCACAGTGCTTTGAACACAGCAAAATTTGTAATGCTTTGTTGTTGTTCTGCAATTGCTGAATTAATCTAACCCAGAATACAAACTATGAATGTTTCATCAGGTAACTACAAAGCCTTAACTTTAGCTTCAGCACAATGTTCCTGCCGTATGCAGCATTGAACATCATTTGAGCTCAGTGATTGAATGTTTCTAATCATGATACTTCTTGGGATTGGTTTACTGCTCCACCTACGGTTTTATAAACACAGGCTTTTACCGTTTGACTTTGTTTTAAATCAAAGAACCAAACATTTTCATTTGCAACACGGTTGCTCATCTTTTGCAGCAGAGTTCCATGTCCTAGACTTTAAAATGTCTTGTCACTTCACATTGTCTGTGCACAAAACTGATGTGACTTTACTTCCAGGAACGCCCGACACCTGGAAATATCTCCTCTTACTTCACAACTCTGTGGCCACAGTAGTTTTTTCCTTTTAATCACTGATGCAGAAGACTACTCATGTCCACTTATGTCGGACAGCTGCATTGTTCTCACAACACAACTTTCCGTCTTGTAATCAGGATTCTTGAAGTTGTTGTGGTTTTCACAAAACATGACCGACTGGCGACAGGGGGGGTTAGACACAACAAGATCTTTTACCAGTAGAAATCGAGCATGTCTGGTTTCCAATCTGTTGTTGTCGCAAAAACACGTGAAGCAGGAAATGACGTAATACCACGCACAAGAAGTGTGCCAGACTTTGAAGAAAATTTGACATAGTGACCAAACCATGTAACGATTCCCTTAAAAGACTTTTTCCATAGACTTAAATTAGAAAATAGACGACTATAAATCGGTGGACAAACACTCAGGAAACGACTTGCTCACTATCTGGATTTGATCCATTTGCTCCGACAACTTTTCGAAAGTCTAGATGAGCTGCATGATTAAATCATTTTACATCCATTGTTAGGGGACGGCTAAACCAGAACTGGTCACTTGGCCAGCGATAGTCTAGAGCGCTTGCTTTGTGGGCCCACTGATGTGAAAGATCCGGGTAATTTTAGACCTGATAAGTCAAACTTGTGTGGCATCATGTGCCACTGATCAGTTTTCATAGGACATAGGAGTGTGTGAGACAGGACTTTTTCTTCCATGAACAGATGTCTGCCAGAAACAATCGCCTTAAGTTGTTGCTCGGGTCCAAGCAATCTACAGAACTTTTGTAATTATCATGATGGTGAGGTTGTTGCCACACGCGTTCACAAAATACGCATCTTGAATATTTATGGCCTGCTTTGTTTAGGTGCACCAACAACTTTGGTCCATGTTGCAAATGAAACACATGCAAAAAATTTCCCTATGTTACAGGTGACCTTTCCCCAGGTTTCCCTTCAACGCTGTCACTAGAAGTAGCTCACCGACAAAGTCTCAGAGCGGTCCACATATTTAGCCTGCTAGATTTTTTGGGACACTTGTCTGAAGCATTGGTGAGCCTCTCGGCTCGTGTTTTTGAACATTTCACACATAACGCCCGAGCACTGATACACGAGCACTGAGCCAACACTGATTTGTCTCTGATCTGGGGCTTCTGTTGGGGGCTCCAAAAACTGTATAGTGTGAACCAGGCCTAAGGCAGTCTGTCAGAAAGTTGTGACCAACTGCGCTCGAATCATCCTTGTTTTTCTTTTGAACGTTTGGCTTTTTTTTTTTTTTTTTAGCTCACTCCTCTTTGTTCAGCTTCCAGATGTTTGCTGTGTGGAACTTGGAATATTTCTGAATTTAACATGTGAATGAATGAATGTATGGTTGAATTAATGAATACTTTATTTATATATATATTTATATGTCTGGACATTTGCATGACCCATCCCTCAGACACACTAACCAATAACAAACCAAACATTTCAGTATGTTAACCCACCATCATACATAAATATCATCCAGACTTGAAGACAAACATTTTTACACACAGACACACACACACACACACTTAACACAAAGTACATATCTCATACTTATAAGTTATCCAGAAGCACAGATTTTTCCAACAATGGTTGAGTACATCAGCAATCATGATATATGCTCTGTGGCATTTTTTTGCATCCTCCCCGTTGAATTTATTTGAGAGTATGTTCAGAATTCAATTTGCAGCCGACTCTTATTTTTAAGCCATTGCAGCCTTGTGTAACACCATGGCTTTAGATAAGGTGCAATTTCAAACTTTTCATTGTCACTGAAAGAGTCTCTCTCCACGTCTCCTCCCTAGTTTCACTTCGTATCTGATACAATATCTGTGTGGTTGTGCAAATACCCAAGAGGCTCCTACAAGAGTGCATTCCCACCAACATTTCTCTACATACATGTAAATGTCTAAAAAAATACATACAAGAACAGATTGAAATGCTAATGCACCTAACCATTCCTCACTGTTTCACTCATGTGCAACAAACATCCGTGTGTGCTTTGTTTGTTATTTGTTCAGGAACAAAAAAAGGGATGCAGGTACATAAAAATACAGTGATGAAATTGATTGAAAGCTTGTTTTGTCAGTGCAGAAGAGTGTGACTAATACAAATGAATTATTCCTCTACTTTTTCCCCCTCATCAAAGTAGATATTTTTTTTCTTTTTGATGAGTGAAATGCAGAGAGGATTCTTATGTTGAGACATATATACAAGGCCAGACTGGAGGATTCTCTGACAGCTGTTTATCTGAATATGAGTCATCGTAAGGTTAAGTGGAAAATGTTAAAACTGAGAACAGTTTATTATAATTAAGAACAGCTAATGCCTTTGGCTGAAGTTCTATTTGCCTTTTCAAAAGCAGCACATCCGTATCTAGCTCCGTGCCAGTGTAGGTGTTCAAAAAACCACAAGGGAGCACACAAATCAATAGCACGCATTTGTTTATTTCACCTCAGGAAAATGAAACTAAAATAGGCCGCTGTTCAATAGACTGTGTTCTGCCGTGATTCTGGTTTAAAGACAGGCCGTTCATTTTCATAAAGCTTGTGTCTTTGGGCAAATCAAAGCAATGAGTGCGCATTCTGATATCATAGAGAAGGCTTTCAGAAATCTTGCAACACCTCTCTGCTCTGAAATCATGTCACGCTGGTTGCATTTTTATGGTGGGATCTGTCAAAGAATGTTTTCCCCCTTCAGATTTTCATATTCATGTGGAGCTCATGAATACATCATGACTTTCTTTGTATCCTGTGCACCAGTGGAGAAAGACAGGTGATAGAGCAGTCAGGAGGTGTGACGTTACATGTTTTCTGTCTGAATAGTTAAACGTTTTCTACAAATATGTTCAGGCAGGCTTTCACCAAAGACCTCCTTGAAAGTGGGGACCGATTAAAACAGATGATGGCTCTCTGCAGTGCTCATAACTCTCATTTTCACTCTTTCACAGTCAGTCCCTCTTATCCAAGCCTGAACGGGGAGATGAACTTCTTTTCACAAGCCATCAGAAAAAGAGCAGGAACTTGTCAGATTAAATATGCAACAGGCTGCACATGTAGGAGACATGAAGCATCCAAAATATTTCAGAGGAAATTCTTATCTGTTCAAAATTTCTCCTTTGCTCTGAAATCTGTGTGAGTGTGTCTCTGTGTGCCAGTGAGCCCATCAGCTTACACCCACAAGAAACCTTTGAATTGTAGGTCAAGCGGGTAAGTAGGGGAATCTCTGCGCACAAGTCCCTCAACAGACAGGACGATGACATACAGGAGTTCAGAGGACCTGGGAAATGTAGGTAGTGGGTTGTTGAGATAGCCTGGGAGATTAGAGCGTTTCCAGAACATACAGAGCCGGTGGATAGTTCAGTGGGCCTCGGATATCAGAGGATTCCAAGCAGATACACAGGCAGGGGGTTCATGTAGCCTGCTGATTGCATTTTCAAGAAATACACAGTATCAATGTGCCGATCAACAGGCACGAAAGTTTCCTGCATCCCAGCCCTGGAACCCATCGGCTGTTGTCTGGTGACGTTAAAGCGTCTGGGGGCAACAGCCAATATTTTGGGAGATCTAGTGTAACCAGTAGATATCTGGGCTAAGACTTACTCTGCCATGCAACGCTCATTGTTTGCAGTTCGATTAGCAACTTGAGGCAGGCCCAGAAAACATTTCAGTTGAAGAGATATCTGCATATGAATGCAGATAAACTGTAAAAAAGTCGATATAAAACTAAGTCATCATCAGGTGATAGCTGATGGGTACTGAGATTGCATTCTGGGCAGTGCCTTCCAACTTTTTTGCTCTCCACACAAACAGTTTGCCTGTAGGCACCTAAAGCTTACAGATACACTCTGACTACAAATAGAAAACAGAATGCTTCTGATACCAACACGTTGTGCAATTATAGATTCTGCATACATTGGCAGATATCTGTTTTATAGAGATAACCTGTGTCAGACCTTTGAATCTCCACACTCCAGCGAGTCGACTGGTTTCTTTGACATTATGACACGAAACATAAGTTTCTCTGTTGAAAAATAATTGCATTGTCAATTAGAGCATTGTCAAGCTGTGAGCCGGATCTATGAGGAGTAATACCAACATTGACAGTTAGAGATAGATGCAGCTATCAAGGTTCCACTCATAAAAGTCTGGCTAAATGTATTATGTTGACATGGCTACGCATCAGTGTTGACCAAAAATGACATCAGACTCAGGCGCATACGTTGGTCTCTTTGAATCCCCTCCCTTGTGGCTAGTGTGGAGGCAATATCAGATTGAAGATGGAAACAGATTGTGAGGAGTAGACAGTTCTGTTTATCAGGCAAGCATGGGAGTGCAGTGCCCAAGAAAGTCAGTTTTGGTGGGTAGTTCAAGGACCTAAGAGATTCAGGTCTTTTCACTAAATATAGGTGATGAATGGATTGGATAGCTTGAGTCAGTCAGTATTTTGGGGGCTGTCCGTATGGAGCACGTCCAGACAACACACAGAGGCAGAGGATAATTGAGGTGGCCTGGGAGATGAGGGTGAAAATATGCAGAGTCGTAGGTAGTCTAGAGGTCAGAGAGTATAAAGTGGTCACAGCAAGTACACTGAGCTAATAGCCCTTTTCACACAAGATTGCACTAAAGAACCAAATGACCATGGCATCACAGGTGTGTTATGTAACACAACTGCATTGGCCTGTGGGGTGACATATATCACATGGGCCTGCAATGCTTTATAAACAATAACAATGCCATAACATGGCAACAACAATCATTTACCGTCCCTTTTATATGGCGGCTGATCTCATCTTCTGCTTGGATGGTAGGGAGATCCCGGACCTTGTAGCTTTCCAAATTTGTGGACATTTTTGTCCGCTGTTCTTCTTCTTTTAGTCAGCTGCTAGCTGCTGTCAGCTACTTTATAAACCTCCCGCAGTGGGTTGCACGTATAACACGTCGTCAACACGTCACACCCGTGCCATCCATGATCCCGTCCTGCTGACTGTCCCATTTATACAGACAGACAGACTCCATTCCCGACTCAGAGGCAAGACAACGCTGTCCTTAGATTCCGCCATCATACCTCGTATAAAGAACAGCATGGCAGCATACCGGCGCTATATTTCCGCCTTGAACAGGCAGTGTCAACGGGCCTAATGAGTAGTTGGCGGGAGGGGGGCTGGGTCATTGCTGCATTTCCAGCAAATACACACAGCCAGTCCAGCTCTGCCAGTTTAGAAAGCCTTGAATCTCAATAATAACTGACATAACATAGGTGGCATTGATCGGCAACACTTGCAAACCCTCACTAATAATTTGATTACTTTGTGCAAAGAGCCAATGAGATATTATAGATTTCCCATTTAAATAATTTCAGCAGTTAATGAAGTTGCATTGAAAGGTGGAACTCTCTCACTCAAATGTTAAAGTGGTGGGATTTTTCCCCGCTTTTTGGGGGAAGGATGATTTTAAGCCTGAGGCCACATGAGATGATACGGTTGTGCAGCGTGTCGAGTGGCTGACCTGTGCTTCGCCAGCATGTGTATCACACAGGCCGACGAGAGCAGAAGAAGAAAGCAGCTAAATCGCTCAGCGTTGTCACCGGAGATTTGGATTCTGAATAGATGTTAGCTTCAGTCAGATCCGGGCTGACATTAACCTTCCCTGCTGTTCCCTCTCGCCTCCTCAGAGGTCCGTCCATGATGGATGACCTCTCCCTCACACACACGCAATACGCACAGCTCTCACTGCTCATGCCCATTAAGAGCATATCCTTATAAACGGATTAGGAGGCAGGTAATGGAAACTCGGGGAACTTGGTCCCATAATCTCCAGCTTGATACCTTTTGCTCTGATCAATCTTTGTTTGGCTGCCTCGGAGGTGGCTGTGAAATGTCATCGGACGAGTTTGAGAGATGTGGATGTGTGCACGCGTGTGGTTTGGGGTATTCAATGTCATGTGTCAGATTCATTTATCTAACTTGTTGGTTTCAGATTCATATTGTGCACTGACTTGGAGTATCGAGAGGAGCCATTAGTTATTATCTGCGAAGGGTGTTGCGTCTGTGATTTATTCGGTGCTGCAGCAGAGATTGTGCTGGTGCATTATGCCATCATTATGGCTTCAAGCGTGACCCAAATTTCCTCTGCCCCTCTTAACTCGCTCTCCTCTCCTCCTTCTCGTCCTCCTCCTTCCACTGTGGCGTCTAAAATCCAGATGGAGAGCAGACTGTACGATGTGACCGCCACTTATTACCAGCCTCAGCTGTCATGTGAGCAGACCAGAGTAAGGTGGGGTGAGAGATAAAGAGACAGTGGAAGAAAAGGGAAATTGGGTGAAAAGAAAGATTTGCACAACACGATATTACAGACAATACACACTTTGCTGATATCACACTGTTGCATTCAAAGAAAATAACCCAACATTTTGACAAATTAGCTCAGAGGATTTGAGTAGACAGATAAACATTCAGTGAGCGCTGGTGCATTGGATATGTTCCTGCACTCATTTATTCTGGTAATTTCTCCCCTCCCTCTGTATCTCAAATGATCACCCACAATGAGAAACTCCATACTGAGATGGACTTGAATGACTAGTGGCCCTGATTTTTATTGAAAGCTTTAGATGTAGAATAATATTCAGCAAAAGTCCAGTCAATCAGAAGCACTGTTGGATTCAGCTGAGCTGTTTCTGAGTACTGAAGAGAATGATTGAATGGGAAGGTAGTAGTATTGTCTGGTCCTCTCTGACCATAACAGACACCCTCAACCAACTGCCCCTACTTCCCCTGTTCCCTAATCACTGCACCTGATCACGCTTTTATCCTGACACACACCGGGACACCATGCAGAGACTCGCTGCGTCAAAAGATCACATTCCTTTGCTGCTTCATACACTGCAGTGCAGTCCTCTTGTGATGCTTATCCCAACATGATCTCTTAGTTATCTGACTCACTGTTCTACTTTCTTTCCTCAACCAATTATCTGTTCTTGCTGTCTCAGGGTGAGTCCTGACACAAACTGCAGCAGTGGGAGCCCTCTGCTCAGTCATCACGCAGGTGACATCTGGGAAGTGTCACGATATTAGTGTTTTCTTTTAATTAAAGCTAGCATAATTGAAAGAAGTAATTTTTACCGAGGAGTATTAAAGTTTCCAATATTCTATTGAGACAGTTTAATTATGTCATCGGTAGGTAATCTCACTGCTATTTATGTTCTGCTCTCTATTAACAATTAAAAATGTCAAACACACATGGCACTGTGACCCAGAGAACTTGTCTTTGCCATCGGCGTTATTAAGACAACCCAGTACAGCGTTTTAAAATAGCATTGCATCCTTCTCAATGAACGTGGCTCACCCAGTGCATATGAAGTCTGTTGTTGTCTGGTAATATGTACAAGTCATATTGGTGGTTGAGTTTTTTTCTTTTAACTTGTTTGTTTTCTGAGAGTGGCTTGTAAGGGAAGGATTAAGGGGAAGAGTTTAGAACAGCAATGTAATGTTGACTGTCTTTAGTATTGCCTCTAAATCACATTTATTTTATCAACTGACATTGCACTGACTGCACTTCTCTCACTGGGTTAATCTATTCTCTGTAGGAATGATACTGAATAATGTTTTTACTCTGAGCTGAATAAAAAAAAAAGTGGTAAAATTGGGAAGTCAAAACATGAGGGCGCCACGTCATGATGCAACCATCAATTTGCGGGAGACTGAGTCTATTATTATATCAGCCTAAAGTATAGATTAGAATTAATAGAGGCTCCAATCTACTCTCATATCTTGAGCTATAATTAAAACTGCAGCCATAAACTCAGTATGTCTGCCGCAACAGACGACTGTCAGACCAGATAAACGGCTCAAAAGTGACTGATTCTGTAATAAATTTTCTATCTTTAGTCGGGAATACTCATCAGAATGACATAAAAGTATAATAGAAAAACAGTGTGGCAAAGGAAAAATCAGAGCTCAAGCTGTCGATCTCTACTTGACTGCACTTGGAAAATAAATTCAAGCATACAACAGACAAAAGACCAAGCGTTTATTTAATGATCAAGACTTTCTCCTAACGTCATATATCTATAAAATTTTGTACATTGAAACCTACATTAACAGCTCTCTAAACACAAATTGACCTATTATCTAGGGCCTAAATTGAAATAGCAAACATGGTAGCAAATAATGACTTATTTACATATCAAGCAAACAAGCATTCATTCGGAGTCGTACTTCTGGACCTCTGGGGCCGGATGCATAAAACTGCAAAATCATGACTTAAACTGTGTGTGAGCACAAAGGCAGAAATATGCGTACACACTCTTTCCTCAGATTTATAAAGCCGTGCATATGCCTGATTCTGTTTTATAAATCTCAGTCATTGTGATGCTGGGTGCACGTGCATGAGCCTCATTCCCACACCCACAGTTCACTATAAATGGATGTAAAAACGCCCCGAGACATCTGTTTGCATATTGATACTGGTGCCCCTCCACTCCTCTTAGACCTGTCACTGAGAAATATGGTAAAGGAAGTGCAATTTCACTGACAGTGTCACATCTGGGAGGTTCTCCAGCAGTGTCAGAGCAGCTGTCACTACGCACGGCTGTGGATATTTGTAGTGACCGTACCACTAATTTATCACATTTCGGCAAACCATCATCGCAGTAAAATATAAATCATCAATATTATTAAACGTCAAAAGGATGATCAATGAATCATTCATAGTGCTCATGTTGAAACTGACTTCACAAAGTGCTTCACAGGATAAAATTAAATGATCACCAGCGGGAAGATGAATGTAAATAAAAATAACGATGAAATTCAGCACTCAAATAATTTGAAGTTAACTTTATAAATACGTCTTTGACTGACACTTTACAGAGTGCTGTGGAGCCTGCAAAAATTACACAATCAGTGAAATTGGCAAACAACTTAACACTTTTACCCATCTCTTAGCTAAGTAGAAAAAGCCACCACTCATCCGTAGGCAAAACACTTAAAGAGGTGCTGGAGCTGAACTTAGAGCCTTAGAAAACAACAAAACAGCAGCCGCACACTCAAACACTGTGCATATATCAGTTTAATACAAGCTTTCCGTCGTTGTGACCTTCTTCAGGCATACAAGTGAATGCAGCTGTACATAAGGGTTCAGGCAGTAACATCGCTTGATTGCAAAATGCCAGACACCTGTGTCAAACATGGCAAAGGCTAGAAAAACATCATGGGAATTGTAGTCCCAATAAAAAGGGAATTGTAGTCCTAGATAAAGTTATTCTAATAGCCTTGGACACAAGTGTCTACTGAAAACAGGAAACACCAATACATTGAAATTATTTACAATATGTACACATAAAGTACAAAAACACAGTAGAGAAAAGCAACAAAATCTATGCAAACATCAGGTTGTGGCCATCATAAAGCATAGTAGAGAGCATAAAATCTATTGTGATATGTTTAAAGTACAACGCTCATGTCAAATTCCTCATTGAGACCTAGTGGTTGTAAAGTTTCTAAGGTGTGGATCCAATAAAGCTCTCTGACATAGTCGCCTGTCAACATCACCCCCTCTCTGAAGAGTAATTTGCTCTATTCCCTGGAAGCCTTATGTACAGCTGCATTCACTTGTCTTGCATGCCTGAAGAAGGTCACAATGACCCAAAGCTTGCATTAAACTGATATATGCACAGTGTTTGAGTGTGCGGCTGCTGTTTTGTTGTTTTCTAAGACCCGTCTCTTAGCTAACATTTAATCTCGTCCTTATACCGCTTGCATTTAGCTCAGCTAAAACCGTGTGTGAGTCCGGTCTTAAGAATGCAGGAGGTACGCACATTCTCACCACACTTCTTTTAGCTCCATTTTGTTCTCCATCACCCTCTGACAGAATTATGACTCTTTAGTGATTATAAATGCTCCACTGTGTTCACCAGCTGGTTGCTAATTTTGTCTTCTGTCTTGAGGGTAAACTGATGACGACCCGTCTTGAGTGATGATGTTTAAAAGCAGCGGGCTGATCCACGGCTAAAGTCCCCTGTTATTTTTGCTGCATGTGTTTTTCCACAGCAGGGCAGGTAAAAGAAGTTTACCTGTTGCAGGTGAGCTATTTGCAGAGGTGCAGTAAGAGCCTGTTGTCTGCAGCTCTTCATCAACATCTCACTGTGGCTGTTTCTGATTTTACTCTTCCTTCCTGCCGTATTATTAGACTTGCCTTTATTGAAGAAAAGCCACTAACAAAGTTCTGCTAATTCAGTAATAACACAATTTATTTTCTATAGATTATTATCAATAAAAGTCCCCCTTTATTTTGTTATGTAAAAACTTTTATTGTGAAGCAGCAAAATAAGGAAATGTTGGAGGAAACTGGAAAATAAAGCAGGAGTAAAAACAGGACGCAGGAGAGAAACTAAACTCCAAACCACAGAGATTCAGTTAGAAGCTACAAAAGCATTGAGAGCAGAACACACAGAGACATTTAAACACGCCTTTCGTGAGGCATGCGGCCCAGCTTTTGGACCTACTCCTGAGAAGGTCCATCTATGGTGCGGCTTGGCTTGGCACAGCACGTCTAAACTGACAATGGAAACGCAAATCGGTGTGGCATGGCTTTACTCGGCGTGGCTAAGAATGACACCAATTTGTTAGCAGATTGAGACTCAGATGTGCTGAATAGGTTAAAATGCTCTGTAGAGCTGAAGGAAACTGCTTAGAGCAGCTCCACTTTAGAATTAGGCCTAAGACATGATACATAAATTAGAATTATAATAATTACAGCCAGATAACATGAATTACCAATTTTTAACTGAATTTGAACTACTCTTTTGTCTATTATCGCACAGCTTTTAAACTAGATTGCATAATAAATGGATTAACTGCCCTTACATAGCCCTTTTCTTGTCTTAACGACCATTCAAAGCTCTTAACAATACAAGTACCACTCACACATACATTCAAACACTGGTGGCTGAGGCTAACATCGACAGATAAACATTCAAGAAATGGTGGGAGCAATCTGAGGCAGAACCTCAGATTGCTCCCACCATTTCTTGAATTTTTTGCCCAAGGACACTTCAACATGTAGACTCTAACAGCCAGGGATTGAACCACAGACACTCTGATTGGGAGACTCTACTTCCTGGGCTGCAGCAGTTGTTAATTGTGAACCTGTTAAAGGAAAGTCAGAGACTGGGGTGCTTGAAATAAATTTTCCTGGATAAGATATACGAAGGGGGTCACTGTCATGGCATCAGCAGATGAAACTGCTCTGCCAAAATATACAATAGAATACAATGCATATCTGTATTTTTCAAACAAACTGACTGGTTAGAGGGAACTTGATGATGTAAGGTAACAGGAACATACATAAGGCTCAGTGTGAATTTCCTCCCAGATGGGATATTAATATTCCCCCGATGTGCGAGTGTGAAACAGATATTCTTCAAAGGATTTTATTTTAGATTCATCTCTTGGTTCAATTGTGTTATTTCATTTGGAGTTTGCAGTCGCAGACAGTGAGTGATTAGGAAGTAGTGAAGTCAAATCTTATTTAAAATCCTGTGGGGACGTGCACGCCTTCTCTCTCCTCTTAAAGTCCCCACATCCAGATGAATCATCACTTCATAGTGTGGATTATCTGTGAGTCACCCATCTTGCTAATATCACACCTTCATACGACAGCCATACCTCTCACAAGGCATTGTATCAAAGTGCACACTACATTTTTCCTTAACAAAGGAAGTGATGTGAGGACAAAAGTCAAATCAAGCTGAAGTATTTTACTTTGAGATAATATATCCATTTTTCTAAAGGTATAGCGGTGAGAATGTCATTTTTTCATGCTAGCAAAAATCTCCCAAGACTGCAGAATAAAAGACTGAATAAGTGCTGTGTTCAGACAAAAGAAAAAGTTTTTCTCTGAGAACGGCCATTGTGAGAATCTAAAAAGGGCATGACAGCTCTTGGTGGATACATTGTTATTTCTGCTGACCATGTAGTGGGCTTATAGTTGCGTAGTATAAAGTCTACATTCCTTTGTTCAGTTTGCAGGTGAGGGGGAGTGTTCCTGCCCTTCACCCTCAGTCAGGAATACAGAGCAGGTTGTTGTGAGTCAGTGGGGGGACACAGGTAACTTTTTAGTGTCCAGAGAAAGACAGAAAGAAGAAGAGCTGCAGCCTTCCCCTGGCCATGCAGCTGCAACATTAAAGTGAATGATGACTTTAAGCAGTATATTTGATGCCATCTGTGCATTGCTGAGCTTGCCGGTGAGATGTGCTCAGACGCAGCTGCCCTGACTGTCAATGAGAAGCTTGCCGGGCTCTGCCAGGCCTTCAAAGAAGATTTGAAGTGTACTGAGAGAGATCAGGATGGCAAAAACAGATATTTACAATTTACTCAGATGTAATGTAGAGAATTATAAAGTCCTCCTTCAGATGGAAGATTCAATAATTTGTTGCTGCATAAAACATTGCTGGGAATTGGTTGTGTGGTGCTTATATAAACAGAAATATGCAACCATAAGACATGGCACAGGACCGAAGTGTTTTATAACTTAAAAGACAAGGTTCACCATTGTTGCCATTGACAAAATTAAGAACAGTACATAGTCAAAACTTATGTGGACACCTGGACATTGCACCCATATGTGATTGTTGAGCGTTCACTTCCAAATCCAGGAACATTAATATATTGCTTTAACAGCTTCCACTCGTGATTTCCACCAGATTTGTTAACATGGCTGCATACCATCCCGGAACTTCATATGGTTTGTGAGAGATCGACAAGCTTTTTTGGCATTTTCAGTCCAAAAAATAAACACAAAAACTCACAAAATGTCAAGAGAGGTAACTTTCTTACACCTTTTTTCTTATAAAACAGAGAAATACTACCATACGCTTTCTGAACTCTTGTTTCTCTTGTTTACCGAACGAAGTCTAGCTTAATTACTTTGTTAACTTATCGTAAAACACACTTCATTCATGCTACAGAAACAAAATAAAACTGCCTTGGTTACTCTCGTTAGTCATTTAGTTTGTTAGTCCACTGGTCCAACAATCATGAGCCATGGTTTGGTTGAAATAAACCCTTAATTTCCTAGCGGTCTCCTGTTTTGCGGACCAGCTGTTTACAGTCCTCTTAACTGTTATCCCCTCGTAAATCTGCGTTTCCCAGGATAGTGAGGGCATGACCCACCTTACTCTCCCCCTGATTGGATAGTACTTGTTACCTTTGTTGGTTGGATTGGTTAGGTTTGGTGTGGGCTTGGTTAGGGTAAGAATGTCAGGGTAAGCCAGTCAGAGGCAGAGAAAGGTACAGTAGGGTGGGTCATTCCTTCGCTATCCTGGGAAACGCAAATTCACATCTCCGTCACTTCCAGTCAACTCAGCTGCCTGTTCAACCAGTCTGACCTCTGGTGGCGTGTGATGTGCACTACATACAGTATGATAAGCGTCTGTATTTTTGACAGTATTGAAACTCATATTGTTAGGTTTTTTAGACCCTGGTATACTGTAATATCGTGATACCACTCAAGACTGCTGCAGGGCTTTGCTCACATTCAGCCACACAAACTTTAGTGAGGTCTAGCACTAATGTTGAGAGGGCCTGATTGGCAGTTGCCTCTCTAGTTCATTCCAAACATATTAGATGGGATTGAGGTCAGGGCTCTGTGCAGGCTACTCAATTTCTTGCACATCAAACTGCACAATTTCCTTATGGATCTGGCTCTGGTTCAGGGGTACAGTGTTGTATTGAAACAGAAAATTTCCCTCCCCGAAGCTGTTGCCATAAAGTTGGGATCAGGGTTGTCAGGCCATTGAATAGCTCTTATCAGTGGATATAAGTGCCATAGAGAGGGGTAAAAGGGGCCCACCTTGACCTACAATGGCCATTTACGTTTATTGTTAGGTGGCGACCACTTGTGGCCGTAACGATAATTATGTGAGCAAAAAAGAAAGGTGATGGATGGGTTGATGGACTTTCACCCAGGAGAGCGGGGTTTGTGTCTCTTGTGACACCAAAAGTCAGCGTTGATTACTTTGAGCTTTACTTTGCAGGGGGAAAAAGGCAAACAAAGTTTTGTTATTAACAAGAATGAAACAGTACTTTCAGCTCAAAGGATGAAACAAAACGGTTTGGAGATTTTGGCCAAAAGAAACAAAAGATGGGGGGAAGTCGCCATGCCAACCATGCAGTGGGCCGTCAGACCCAGCTCATCCCCCTAACTACGTAAACTGAACTTAAACAAAATCCAAAAACAGAACTACCAGAAACTAAACTGAAACGTCAAACTAAAATAACAAAGCCCAACGATCTAATTCATGCTGCGAACAAATGGGAAGAAAACCCGTCCCCTACTACTCCTGTGCTGCTGCGGGCATGTGTCGCTGTGTGTCTCAGTGTGTCTCCCACACTCTGCCCCTCAGCTTCTTTTTATCCTCTCCTCACAATTACTCTCAGGTGCTGCACTCATATAGAGAGACAGGTAGAGAGGACAACAGCCACACTCACTAAGGTGCGCAAGGGGCCTAGCGTAACAACTGTGTTAAATGAACTCATTACAGTTTTCTTGTAAATAAACGTATTTATGTTTTCACTTAGTGTTTCACATTAAAGACATTATGTGTATCATTGAGACCCAACAATCACGTCGATTGCATTCATTTCCCCATAAAACATTTGTAAAGCCAATTTGTTGCATATTTTGAAACTTGCATTGTTTACACCCATATTTGCCAGGAACCTGTCATCTTCTTCCCCACCTGTAACCAATGAACAAAACATAATCACAGGCCTCAAGATACTTTGAGATGTTCAGTAGACTAAAAAGCAACACAAACGGGCGGCATAAAAACACCCATCGCTATTGTTTTCTGTGTAAGCCCACACACCAGTGGGATTAGATCTTGTCAGAAGGCGTGGATGCCCTGCTGTGTAACTCTCTTGGAAGCCAGGAATGTGATCATATTTACTCAGTGGATCAGCACATGCTGGCTACTGTTACTTAACTAATGCTTCCTCTGTCAGTGTGATGCATCTGGTGCATACTGTGTGTCATGTGAAGCCCCGCAACATTGTGATGCAGCCAGGGTGTGTTGCAGTTAAGAGACACAGTGTCAACAACAGACCTACCATCTCTGTACATTAACTGACAAACTGGTTGGGTTCTGCTTCAACGTTTGAGAGGTGATTATAGATCGTCATTGCAGATGAGGTCAATGCAGCATGCCTGTTGTCAATAAAAATGCTAATAAGCTTCTTCTTTGTTACAGGGATGATCACCGCTGAGTTGCATGATGCAGGGAACACACAGATCGAAAGGTAAGCTTGTGTATGTTTTACAATATTTCCAGGTAATAACAAAATAGCAGGTATTATCTTATGGAGAATGATAAGAAAACTGTTGTGAAGCTCCCACAACCCAACTTCAAAGCGTCTTTTCAAGACAGTTTGCACCCACTGGATTGCACAAGGATATTTATCGCCAGGAGAGATTACAGGTTATTTCATTCAAATTCAATTTAAATTAGATAACCTGTGAAAGAGTTGTAAAATGGTTGTAACATTGATTAGAATGGAACAGTTAAAACACCAAAACATTTTAAACTGTGTGAGTGATAGTGCTAGATACACACATACTAGCTAATGTGTCATGACTAAATTAACCTTTTTTCATGAAGTGAGTGAACCTGCAAAGAGAAATTAAGCCTGGCTCCTACTTTGCCGCTCTGTGCAAAGAGACAGAGGAATTTCTGTTCTCAGCTTTATGTCACTAGTTCAATTTCTCAATCCAGCTTCACAGTTAAATGAATTATGAGGAAGAGTGTGAACTGAAAATGAACCCTCTGTATTTCACAACCTGTATAGCTAGACAGACAGCAAAGTGATAATTGAGGTCACATTTCATAATTTGAATTTCCTGTCTTTGGCCTTTTTAGAGTTATCATGTGGCTAGGATTATATTAAAAGTAGACAATATATAAAATAGGTGTAGTCGCAGTTGTTTGGTGTAAGAGGAGTACAGCAAACTGCTTTGCATGCATTACATTGGTTCCTCAACAAGCCTGTTAGACTGTGTCGTGAGGTTTTTTTTTTCATCTGAGGGAATACTTGGGAAATTTAGGAAATTCTGAATTTTGCTGTTTTCTTTAGAGACAGATGAGACTAGAATTACTGCCTCATGATTGTGTGCCTCTACAAACCAGCCAAGTTGCAGTTATAATTTACATCCATGTTTGAACAGACTCATATAGCCATGCCAGTTGACAATGCTTCAAATATGAATGTTGCTGCGAAGAAGCTACATATTCTAGAACAGTGGTTCCCAATTGGTCCAGCCTCGGGGTCCAGATTTCTCCTCCGTCATTAGTTCATGGTCCACACAGTTTGATAAATTAGCATCATACTTGCGTTTGGCCATGTTGTAGGAATAGTTTACTGTTTCTGTAAAGTAGCGGTCTGTTAGTCACTCATTCTACAGCAAGAAACAGCACTTCAAAGTAAAAGCTCTATGCCAGAAATTCACTGTACCTAAAAATAAAGTATGTTTTTTTACAAACTTGACATGTTTCAAAATCACTTGCGCAACCCACCAGTTAACCGCTGTTCTGAGATCTATACAATCACCACATTTTCAAGATGAACACCCGAGATGAGTGTCATTAATTCAGTATCCAACCGAATGTCTCCCCTTCTGTTCTAATGGCCAGAAATGTGTTATTGCAGAACATTATGATGTCAGAGTGAAGCTGACCTTTGACCTTTTGGATATGAAATGTCATAACTTCATCATTTTATCCTGTTAGACATTTAAATAAACTTTTGTCATAACTAGTGTATGAATTCTTAAGTTATGTCCAAAAACATGTTATGTAAAGTCCCTGTGACCTTTGACCACCAATTCTAATCAGTCCCTTCTCAAGTCCAAGAGGACGTTTGTGCCAAATTTAAGGAAATTCCTTCAAGGCCTTCTTGAGATATCACGTTCACAAGAATGAGACAGTAGTGAGGTCACAGTTACCTTTGCACCACTGCAGATGGTAAAAGAATTCAAGTACCTTGGCATCTTTTTAGATTCCAACCTTAATTTCAGGGCACAGGTTAAAAAAGTATGTCAACGGGTCAAAGCAAGTCTTGTAAATTTCAGATTCATACGCAACTCTATGTCAACTGAAGCAGCCAAGCTGTACATGCACTCAATGATCCTTTCTCACATGAATTACTGTCTAACAAGCTGGTCGCAAGCCAATTACACTACACTCAAGCCATTGCAGTTATTGTACAAACAGACGATAAAAATCTTAGATAAAAAGCCAAAACAACACCACCACTGTACAATCCTAAAGAAATATGGCCTTCTGAATTGGGAAAACATGATTAAGTATGTAAATATATGTCTTCTGTTCAAAATTATACATGGCTTAGCTCCTCCTCCTCTCGGATCTTTTGTTAAGATTAGAACAAGTACAAATCAAATCACAAGGGGGGTCTCAAGAGGGGACTGTGTTGTTCCACTAAAGAAAAGCTTCTTTAGTCAGTCAGCGTTTTCTGTTAAAGCCTCCCGAGAGTGGAACAACATCCCAACACATATTAGGGATGTCGGGACATATGTGATATTTAAATCTCATTTAAAACAGTGGCTAATTAGTAACCAAATTTGTCAGCATTGAAAATTCTGACAGCTGCTGCCACCTTGTTAATATCAGATGGTTATTTGGTCCCTATGTCCTGTTCTATGTATGGCTTGTCCAAAGTGAAATATCTTTTATGTTCGTGCATAAGTGTTGTTTTGTATGCACTCTGGGCTAGTCACTCTGGTTCTGACTGATGTCTAACCAGCATGCTGCGTGGAGGGTTGGCTTGCTTATGTCTTAACTACGTATTGTCTTGCATACATGTTTTTAACTGCTTTCTTGCTTGCATGTTTATTTGCTTGCTGTGAAGTTCGTTTTGTCCCTTGTGTTCTGTATTAATTGTAAGGCTGTCTTATGTTGTCTTGTTGTCAATTGTATGTTAATTTTAGCAATGTCATTATTACTTGTTGTTCACACACTAATCAATTTTAATTAGTTGTAGTTTATTGATCGGTGCTTTAAGATAAGACTGATGTTTGTTCCCTCAACGTAGTTCTACTTTGGAGCCTTTGTAACACCTGGCCAGGGACAACGGATGAAAATTAGCCTTTGGCTAAATCTGGCATATTTACAGAAATGTCTATTAATATGCTCTGTCCCTTCAAATAAACAAATAAATTAAAAAAAAAAATAAAATAAAAATCAATATAAATGTAATTTACAGTAACCATACATGGCTGCTATAAATACACTCCCAGTGTATGTTGTCCTAATAGTTTCAAGAGGCAATAACGTTTGTTACTGTAACCATAATTACAGCAAGAGCTCTCCGATCATATTCAATACAAACATTACTGCATGAAGGACCAGCACTTTAAACTGTACAGAGAAATGAACTGTGGGAGTTCAATCTGCTTATTGCATGTTTTCCTTTTTCTTTCATTCCTGTTACCTTCAAATGAAAACATTCAGAAGAGGCTCTGCTGTTTAATAGCAAATTGCCTTGAGTAGTCCATTGCAGGTGCACAGTCTCAGAGTAATCTGCAGATGTCTGAACTGACAGCCAGTGAAGTAGTCAAGACGGCCTAGACAGAGACCAAGTTATAACCAAGACCGGACTGTACTGTGACCAAGACCAGACCAGTGTGAGTCCCACACTGAATGACACACGTCAGATAAAATGTGGAGCATGTAAACTAGGGATGCACCGAAATGAAAATTTGTGGCCGAAGCCGAATAATATTAAACGCTTGGTTGAATACTGAGTACCGAATACCGAATATCGTTGTTTAGTTTTTCATTAGTTTTTGCAGATGAACCCCCTCCAGATTAGTGTTGTCACGGTACCAATATTGGGACCCACTGTACGATACCAATGAAAATATCATGGTTCTGAGTAGTATCATGATACCACAGCGAAAATGAGGCAGATGTGCCTTTTGTCATTTATAAAAAGATAAATCACTTTTCTATAATACATCAATGATATTTCAATGGAATAAATTACTTATTGACTTATTCATACTTCAAAAACAGCATCAATGAGTGATGAACATAGGGGGGATCAAAATAAAATAAATAAATCAAATAAGAATCAACCAGCCACCCTCCTCCCCTGACAAGTCCCTTCATAAGTGAAGAACAGTGCCTAAAGTGCGGTGAGGTTTGTGGGCCGTGAACGGCTCGTTTCTCCTCTGACACATCACATACCTGTGTTCGGCTGGCTCGGCTGTTCAGGTACTTTTGGGCAGTCATGACACCAAGAAGAGGATATTATTGGAGCCGACTTCTCCGTCGCCGGTAAGCTGATGGCCGCCGTATTTGACAGGAATACATTACTGTCTGTGTCTGTGACCCCCGTTCAACCCACAACCGATGGGATTCGCCTTTCGTTTCTGCTGGTGGTTGAAATCTGTAGGCTGCTCGCACAGCGTGCTGAATGATTTAAGCCTATTTTGCTTGCTCAAAACTATTTTTAGTCGCAAATGCGAGTGCGGTGACGGGCGGATCGCCACACTGCCGACATTTTACTCCGCCCGTCACTGCACGCTGTTTGATTGCATTATCAAAACACGCCACTATTAATCGGCCTTGCTTTTAACTTATTCCACCGAATGTGTGTTTTTTTGCAATATTCGGCCGAATATATTAGGTTACCAAATATTCAGTGCATCCCTAATGTAAACCATAAACACTCCTCAAATTGATCTGAAAACACCCACAGAAAAGAAAACTAAATGCCCTCAGCCCTCTCTCATCTTTTATGGTGCCATACTATATATATGTGCGTGTATGTATAAATGTACTGTGAGTAATGTCTTGATAAAATAATCAAAGGGTATTGCAGATGGGAATTTTTAAGATTATTTTTTGGGGCTTTTTGCCTTTAATGGACAGGACAGATTGAAATGGGGTGAGAGAGAGAGTGGGGGATGACATGCAGCAAAGGGTTGCAAGCCGGAGTTGAACCTGCGACCGCTGCAGCGAAGCATCGCCTCTGTACATGGGGCACTGGCACTATCCACTATGCTACCGACGCCCCAGATGGGAATTTTCATTTCTTTTCTTTGGGCAAATACAAACAAACTCTAAGGAGCTGAAATCAGCTTAGCCATTTTTTCTTTAACATTCCCTTTTTGCACAGGCAATTTAGCGATATCCCTGCAGTTGTGGTCTTGACCACACTTAAAGTAAAATCCAGAGTCGTCTTTGTTTGAGACCAAGATCAGATCAGAGTGAAAATACGGACAAGACAGAGACACAGACAGAGACTTCAAAAAGTGGACTTGAGACCAGGATCCTGTTTACACTCGGTGTTAACGTGCATTTCTGTGATCCGAACACAAGTGGACAGCTAAGACACATCACTGTTCATACTTGTGTCTATCATATGACTTCGGTTGACCAGATGTTTTCAGATCCTTACTGCCTGCGTTAACCAGCGTAAATGCCCAGCTAGCTGCTCGCTAATTTGCTTACAATTCACATTAGCGACTGTGTCAGTACAGCTGGAGATACTGCTGTCAGCAAAACCCAACACATCATCTTCCATAGGGCTGAACGATGGAAGGTCACACAACAGTTCGTCCAACTCTGCGCTGTCCCCAAAACAACCACCGCATCCTGCACTGATGACATAGGCCTTGTTGGGGACGCTTCAGAGTGGTCCATTTTGTCCCAAACCACCTCTTCAAGTAACAAATCTTGGTGGTCGTAACTCTTGTCTTTGGCACTGTCCTCTTGTGATTGGATCACCCAAGACACATCTTAATACCAGGTATAAAGAGGGCAAGACAGGTTCATTAATGGTAGTGCAGTTATTGCTCCAATTTGTGTAATAATGTTTGGGTGCAAAACTCTTAATGCTCAGAGTTTACACTCTAATGCACACTTTGGTAGAAGGCTGTCTAGCTGAATGAAATAGTATAAAAAAGGTAGTCGACTTTTGTAAGCACCGACTATTTAAGAAGTAATGTTTCTGTCAAGCAGCTGACATGAACACTACCTGTGTACTATCTTCGTGTACTGTAATCATTTCTGAGCAGTAGTGACTGTAGTGTAAAGGTGCTGTTTCTTATATTGTTGAAGCCTGAAAGTCTATAACCAAAGCTTCCTTAAATGAACTTAGCACTGACAGCTTGAGGGAGTCCACCACATGCTTTGCATAACCTATAATAAAAATGATGATTATTATTTCTCCTCCTTTGGCCATTTCTCCATGTTTTGTAAAAATCAGCTCAGTGGTATCTGAAATATCACCCATCTGTCTACATTTATTCATTGTAAATTATAGCACCTCCATAAGGATAATCACTAGATGGGGTGACTCATCCCATATGGGTCTGATGCCTCCTTGCTATATTTGCCCCAAAATAGTTCAGTAGATGCTGGATTTTATCTGCCTGTGGTGACCTCCTGCTGTAATTCACAACCAAGTCGACTCGTGTGAAAGCAGCAATTGTAAAAACCCTTTTGCAAAGGCTGGTGTCAAACATAAAATCAGGCCCTGTAACATACAAAGTTGTGGATGTACGGAGTGCAAAAAAATGCAATGGAAGTACGTATAAAATGACAAGCACACAAGAACACTGAACATTGCCAAGCCATTGTTTTTCCTCTTCTGGGTGGTTGTGATTAATTACAGTTTGCAGGTGAAAGGCATTATCATGTACAGGTTTCCCCCACCTTGTGGCTCCATAATGAATGCTCTGGCAAACGGCCAGCCACAAAGGACTGTGAAACATGACACGCCAACACTTATTCTTAGCCCAGCTGTGTCTGTGTGCTTACAAATACCTGGGTGTTTACCTCAACAATAAACTGAACTGGTCAGACAGCACGGAGGTTCTGTAAAAAAAAAACAGGGTTGGGATTAATAAAGTTTATCTTAGGTTTCTGTCCCTTTTTGGACTGGTGGTAGTGTTGTTTCTCTGCCTCCACCCTAATGTCACCCTCTCTGGCTGTCAGTCCAGTTTCTGTCACATCATTTGTTCTTGTCAACTGGTCTGACTCCTTCTGTTCAGGAACACAGGAGCTGGATGGACGTGGATGAATTGTTAGTTTCAGTTGAAATGTCTGAAAGCTCTGGACTTTATTTTAGTTTATGGGAAAAAGCTTTAACATACAGTTTTACTTAAGTTTGTTTCAGATGTGAAATATGCAAAGCTTGAATAATATATGATCTTATAGTATAGTCATACTAAAGGGCACTTTATCTCTCAAAATTGATTTTTTTTGTTACTTTAGGGAATACATCTTTATGCCACAAATCTGCATCAGTTTATATGTGCATTATTGACTTTTTTTTTGCTGCTGCCATCCCCTGCAAAGATGCTAGCTCCGAACATATAGAGAACTCCAAGAGGCACGCATTTTGATACTGAAAATTCTATATTCATGGTGAAGTAAAGCCACTTCACACTGGACAAAAAAAACCCAAAACACCCACCAATACCTGGCTTTGGACTTTACAAGGAAAGGTTACAAGTGTCAGTCATTCCCGGGACCAATGACTCCGCAGAAGTCGTCGGTATTTATCAGCTCCAGCTCCTGTCGACAGTGATGGAGACCTAGGTGGACACCCTGATCTTTCCCGTCTTTTCTGGCGCAACTATTTGTAACTTCTGCGACTCATTGTCATCTCGGCAACAAATTCCGTCTGTCTCATTCAAGCAGTGTTTAAATATTGTTCTGAATTAGTTGACAGCGAGTTTGAATTAGTAAAAGAAGCAACCGCCGTAACATTTTCACGGGTCTCCACGTTGCTTCTTACTGTTCACTAATCCTGTTTTCTGGCGCGTTTGTGATGTCCAACATGACACACCAAAGAAACCACGACTCATGTACTAGCAATGGGGGTCTATTGCTTATTTTTACTGGCTTTTCCCGCAATTAAAAAGTCATAGATGCCCTACTTTTGGTGGGGAAAGGGTATAAATTTTCCTCTTGAGACTTGCTGAGACACAAGGGGAGTGAGGGAGGTGGGGGAATTGAAAGGGGGGCAAACTACAGGGCCCCAGAAAATGTTTGGGCCAGGCCCAGCTTGTCTCTTGATATTGAATAGGCCTGTCACGAAGATAACCTTGTATCATCTTATGGCAATCAGTTCAAGGCCTCTGTGATAATTACGACAGCTGACAGCTGTGATCGCTATGACAGTTAACTTGAAGATGGCACTTTTCCCTGTTGAGCGTTCTGAACGGCTGAACCCTTCTTTCATCTGGATCTCAGACAGAAGGGGAGCGTCACCTTCATCTATAAAGACAGTCAGGTTTTGGCTGCGGGCCACAACTCAGTTTCTCCCTCCATCATCCTCCTCCTCCTCCTCCTCCTCCTCCTCCTCCTCCTCCTCCTCCTTCTCCTTCACCAAGTTCACTGAATCCTATGGTTTCTTTTTTCTCTTAATGAAGTTGGACAAATAATTGGTTGAGATACTTCACCTCAGTCTGAATTCATCTGGTTCCACTCAATATGATTGGCAAGAGATGTAAATTATGAAAATTTTGGCTACTTGCTGTCAGTGAAACAAGCTGTAACCACAACACAGATATTTTAGCACCTTATAAGGTGCTGACAGTTACCCATTTACACATCCAACAGATATGAGGCAACTGTAGCACTTATTTGGATTTTTGTATTCCAACACATTCTCATCCCAACTCGTCAAATACTGACATTTGGTCAGTGGCCCTACATGTCAAAATATGACACGCTAGGTACCCTTCTGTATCAGTTTTGGATGCTCAGGGACGGCGTGTCAATCTTCGCTTATGACATGCATCATGTTTTTTTAAAATACGCTTCCGTATTCCCAGGAAAAGTCCTGTTTTTGCTGGTTAAATGCTCACAGTCTCTCTCAAAATACACTCAAAACATAGGCAAAAAAAACTTTTTCAGGTTTACTTCCTAAGGTTTAGGCACAAAGGCACATGGTTATGTTTAAAAAAAACATCATGGTTTGGCTTAAAATAAGTATGGTTGTCATTAATGTAATGTTACGTCACTAGCGTAGCATGATACACATACTAGGACACTGGTTTTTAATCAAATAACTCAATTGACTTTTGGTTTCAGAGTGGTCAGTAAGTGGTTTAAGAGTTTGGTTTAAGAGTACTGTTTGCAGTGGAAATGCTACACGGACCTCGGGTCTTGGTATCATGTCTGAACGGTTATTTTTGGTTCCAAAGGTACCAAATGTTTGGTGGAAATGGGGCTTAAGAGCGCCTCTGCCCCAGCTTCAGGGAAGTACCTGGCTCTTAAATTGCTAAATGTTCCACTTTCTCCACCAGCTCGTAGTTAACTTTGTGTGTCTGCCATGAGGTGCAGGGCAGGTAGCGTACAGGCACTTTATCAGAGCTTTTTCTGCCAAAAATGGGTGCTCACTGCTGCTGGAATTAAGGCTGATGAGTGTGCTGAGAGTGAACCAAGATAGTAAAGTTATGGCCATAGACAGTATTAAAGAATTAAACATAGCGTCTGGGACGTCACACGTGGTTCATGGACTGTTAATCTGAGGCCTCAAGTCTGGCATTTTAGCTTTAGCCATCTTGTTTTTTTAGAGTTAAAAGCCATATTTGAACATAGAGTGGAACTGGGGAGGATACGCATTGCTACGCCTCTATCCGGATTATCAGGTCACTGTGGTAGCAACTTATCAATTACAAGGTAGCCGTGCCCTAAAGCATACCCTAGTATTTTACTCTTAATGGAACCATAATTTACAAAATGAATTTCATGCTGTATTGAAAAAGGCTTGAAACTAGCAATTGAGAAAATAAACTCATTATGAAAATGTTTACTTAGGTAATAAATCCATTTAGAAGTAGGTTCATTTTTATAGAATTTTGTACAGTGGGATTTCTTTTTGCTCCCAGCTGGCCGTTAGAAAGAGTGCAGGTTTGAGGCACTTTCCCATTGTCTTCACTTTTCAAACCAGGAGGCTACATCCACTTCTTTTACACAGTCTATGGGTACGACCTGTAATACCAAAACAAAGAGCTGAAAGATACTTAAACACTCTGCAGAGCTGAGGGGAACACCATCCCTGTGGATTCAACATGAAACATGAAACAGAAACATGAACTTGCATGGCACTTTAAAGTTATTCTGAAGAACTCATTTTTCATTAGGGCCTATGCAAAAACGGCATTTAATTAGAAAAAGGGGGAAAAAAAGAATTAAGGAATGAACTGTCCAAATAATTTGAGAACCGGAGAAACCTCGCAGCTTCAGCTCTTAATTAAAATCTACATTTTACTTGCCCCACTAGCCCTGGAAGCTTAATTAATTATCATGGAATTACAGTTAAGCATGAGGACTTTTGTTTATCTTGATCACCTCAGAGAGAATAAGGATACTGTAACACATTTGTGGTGAATAGCCCACAGTGTCTCATCTATCATTTCGTCCATGTCTTCCAATGATAAAACCTGTGAATTATTCTCACCTGCTGCTGCTGTCAAAGATGCGTCATCTCTCACACTGCCACAGTGGTGTGCGGTACACCTCTCAGACTCCACTTCATCTTGTCTAACTGCTCCTCTGAGACTGACAGAAACCTTTCGTATGTGTTGGACATGATTAGCTATACATCTTGCTTCTTCGCCATGCAGTCTCACCAAGGTTAAATTAATGGAATTTGTCGTTGAAATGACAGTACTTTGCTGCTTCTCGCAGCTTCAACCGACTGGAGAGAGCTGCCTGTGCTGTGTGTGATCATCTGGGTGGTATTATGTATTACTACAGCTCCTGGTGATCAAAAATGTTTTTTAGCATTAGTACGGTAAAAATATTAGAACTTTTGTTCACTGTAGCGTTTAACACCATATAAAAGCTGCATTTTCAGGTCAGTAGCAAAAAGATCTGTGATTTTGTGTTGAGAGAAAACACAATTTCTAACTTTGAAAATGCATACACAGCAGATGCAGACCTGTGTGAGCTTTAATACCACATTCAAAATTAAAACAGGTAACACAGCTCTTCTTCAGAGCACAAAGCTTTATTCATGAAATGTTTGTGTCTATCTCGCCTTCATCAAGGGGTTGTCTGAAGCTGTTTCAGGTTTTCATGGTTTCCCTTGTGGAAAATGTGCTGTTTTTTTCACAATTGTAATGGCTTGCATGGTGTTTTTTTCACATGTGCATTTCTGTAGCATTAATTCCATCCATTTTCTGAAAACATGCATTGAAAATGTTTCAGCTCAGGGCATTGGTCCAGACTCAAGTTATAACTTCCAACTTTATTTTGACTCCACTTGAACTTGAACCTTAAGAATAGGAAGGATTGACCCCCTTTCCAAACTCAGGAAGAATATTGTGTGGGCAAGCAGTTATTTCAGAGATAGAGAAAACTTTCACACCACTATCCAAACTGTGGGATCGCTGGAAGCTCAGCAGCACTTGTTCTCAAGTGCTTTTGAATAAATTACTCTGACAAAACAATTGGTACAGTGTCCACACTGATGGATGTGGTGTTCCAGGTTGTGTTTGCCAGTTAAGAGGTTTGTCTTTATTCTTTAGTTTTATGATTTACCAATCTACATTCCTGTCCTCATCTGGGGCCACAAGCTCTGAGTAGCAACTAAGAGAGTGAAATTGAAAACAGAAAAGGCAAAATGAGGTTCCTCCGCAGGTTGTGTGGTTTCACCCTTGGGGACAGAATGATAGTAGCAGTAGTGGTCCCCCTGCTCATTCACACTGGATCTGATTGAGGTGGTTTGAGCATCTGATCATGTCTCCTGGATGACTCCCTGAGGAGGCACTAGGCACTCGGAGACCCAGGGGCAGAACCAAAACACACTGGGATTATGTATGAATATCTGGTCTGGGATTGCCTCAGGATCCCACTGGAGAGTCTGGAGGTTGTGAATTTAATAAAGAACATCTGGGCTTCTTTGCTGAACCTGCTACCACCACTATCCCAACACAGATATGCAGTGAAAAACAACAGATTGATGGAAGGACTGTAACTCAGTAGCAGGATTTATTTAAGATGTCTGTCAGGAATGGATTATAGTGACATGAAAGCTTGCATTGATACTGTTTGGATGACAAGAAGTTAAAAAAAAATCACGTGTGATTATATTTGCACTACTTGGATTTTATTGTTTTGCTTTTTTTTATTTTAATTTTTTTCTCTTGGTGTTTTAATGTGGACAGTTAACGTTTTAAAAAATATCTGTCTTAAAAAAAAAAAAAAAAAAAAAAACAAGGACCAAAAACTTCAAATTCTTTGACAGTTTTTTTTTTTACATTTATTCACACAGACTGTTATGCCTAGTTCACGCTACATGATTTTCCGCTCACCAACAGTTTTTGGAGCTTTCTGACAAAAGCCCCAATCAGAGGCAAATCAGTGTTGGCTCTGTGCTTGTGAATCGGTGCTCAAGTACTATGTGTGAACTGTTCAAAGATGAGAGGCGAGAGGCTCAGTGATTCATCACAGACGCTCCCCTAGACGTCTAGCATGCTAAATATCTGGACCTTTTGGGGACTCTGTCGGCGAGCTACAGTCAATGGGAGCACAAGACATGGGCTTAAGACACAGACAAGTGGTGCTTCAAATGCTCTTTAAGGTGTGTGTGTGTTTGAGAGGGAGAAAGAGAGGAAAGGTGGAAGGTGAACTTTTGTACGTAATGTTTTTGTAAGTTATCAGCCAAATAATTTACTTGTTGCTTTGTCACTTTATGGCATTTTATGGTAAGCATCCCCCCTGACTCATCTGGGCTTTCTCCTGGGGAAAGATCTTGTAGTGTGACTGCTTGTTTCCAGTCACTCATGTAATGTGAAAACCACAATGATCTGATGACTTTGAAAGTCGTGTCCAGAGAGGAACAAGTTCAAAAGCAAATAATGTGAACTTCCATAGGACATCAGTTTGAAAGCACTCAATCTCTGAACCCAACGGCTATCGATGTGACGCTGATAACCCTACAAGGGAAACTGGTAATAATTCATAAGATCTGGTGAATCCAGCAGATATTGTTGTAGCATAAACAAGACTTGAGTTGCACATTTAAGGGTTTTTTAATCTCGAGAGAAGCCAAAAAATTGGTACATCATGACAATTTACAGTGTGTGACAAACAAGCATTGAAGGTACTGTAGGTACTTTACAAGTAGCTCAGAGAACAATTAATTCTCCCAATTTATCCAGAACCACGCCAAACTGTGACTGAAATCACGTAGGCCATTTGGTTAAAGTCAAGTCAGGATAACAACAACAGTTTAAGTCAGGTCATCATCTACATTATAATATCCAGGCCAAGACCATCTTTCCCTTGCACTGCTCATTTCGGCCAATCTCTATAAACAGATATCTGCATATGAATGCAGGCACTTTAAAAAAATAATGGAGAATAAAAAGGTATATCGCCATCAGACAATAGCTGATGCGTTCTGAGACTGAATTTAACAGAATGCGTTCTGCCTCTCTGCACTGACTGCTTAACTGACGCTCAAACGTGATCGGTCAATACTGCTCGGACTACAAAACAGACTACAAACAGAAACCAGAGTGCTTTAGATACCAAACACTTGTCCTGTTGCCGACAGATTCTGCATACATATGCAGATTCTGTTTATAGAGATAAGATAGCACTTGACAGGATACTATATTATCTCAGCCCATCCATTACAATGACTACCTGAAATGCTGGTTTTCTCTAAAGGTACAGCAGACTGGGCTGATGGCCTCAGACCATCTGAGGCCACAGAGATGCCAGAGTTGTCTCGTACATCCAGCTTCATTTTAGCAGAAAATAGTGACAAGCATCAGCGCTGTGACCTTCTGTGACCAACAAGGTAATATACCAGCATATTAGGGACTTATGTAGATATTTGACATTACCACAGTCTGAGACACCGTAGATCACGATTTCCTCTGAGAGTCTGCAAACTCCCAGAAAGGCTTTATTAAAAGGAGTGATTTATCTAATCTGGAGTGAGGAGCGATGATGTGTGAAACCATGAGAGATGATTAAACCCCTCTAGTGTCAGGGAGATGGTCCCTGTCACATCCTGCTCCTCGTCAGAATTTAAGACCCTGCTGCCGTGACATGTCGTCCTCTAAACACAGCACACAGCACCCATTTTCTTTTATTCCTCCCTTTGTTCTCTAATCCTCAGTTGATGTGGCGGAAACACAGATCCATGAAATTAATTGCTGTAACGATTCACCTCACAGTGGGTGAAAGTGTCAGTTCGTGTAACTTTTCACAAAACTTTGATATCCAATATTGCTAACTAAAAACGTTTTTTTGCTCACTAAGGAGACAAATAATTTGGTAACTTACTGACCACTTTAGTCGGCAGCAAACAAAGATACATGTTCTGCAGCTGAAAAAACCCACTAAAAAGACTTCCTTCAGAGGGTCAGTCCTGCCGAATTATGCACAAGTTGTATCTAGCTATGCAGATGATTTTGGTTTTATCTCAACTCAAATTTATTTTTGAAGCACATTTAAAATCAACTCACGTTGACCAAAGTGCCATACAAAAGGAATAAAATGCTAAAAACACAAACATGAGAGGCAACATAACTGTCAGGGACTGATTGGGAGGGGAGGCTGTTCCACAGTTTGAGGGCAGACACGGCCAAGGCACTTGGCTGACCTGAGGGACCTGGGCGTAGAATAGGGGGTTAGGAGGTCTGCTATGTAGGATGGGGCAAAACCATTAAGGGCTTTGAAAACAAACAGGCGAAACTTAAAGTCAGTTCTGAGCTGTAATATTTTTATGTGCTAAAAACATTCCAGATGGCCAGATGCACAATGGCCTAAATGTGGAGGTTTGAAATAGACCTCACTGTCAACAGTTTTCACTGGCATTACTTTCTACTGAAGATATAGTCCCTATAAAAACAGTGACATCTGTGGCTCATCTGAAACACCACAAACTTTATCCCATTCACCTCCACTGTTTAAGGGAAGAGGCAGAAATCTGAGGGACAGACACCTGGACAAATAAACCAAAACAATCCACATGGTAGACACCACTTTTCAGAATTTGTGTACTGATTGACATCATCCTTTATCTTCTTGCTATGTTGAGAGGGTTAAAGGTTACAACAACATACCAGGGAATTTCATGCAAAATACGTATCTCAGATTGTGCTCTTATCAGCCGTCTGGATGGTATTAATATAAAATGTGGTTGGACTTTTTCCAGTGTACTCAGGTTGCTCCCACTTAGCTGCCATGTCCTTTTTTAAATAAATCTTGCCAACACCCAAACCCCCTCATTAAACAATTGACTCCTTAGGTCGCTGTACATTAGTCACTGTCCTGGAAAACACAAATCACAGCAAACACAAGCAAGGGACACCTTTACAGTATATCTGCCTACCACAGTTGCCAGGGGCACAGTTCCAGCTCTTAACTGAGCTCAAGAAGGACCATAGTCTTCTCTCTAAATTATATATGGTCTGAATATACTGCACTGTAGGAGTATGAGAGGCAATCCTCTTATACAGTATATCCAACAGCATGTGAATACAAATTATGTGTACGTTTGTCTTTGCATGTGTGTGTTTAAAGTATGTGTTTGCATAATGAGGGTAGACTGCTGATCGCAGCATGAAAAAAGCGGGTCTCTGTGTATAAATAATACAGCCCAGCGAGATTTTCATTTTCTCCTTGATTGAATTTGAATTGGAAAAGCATCCTCTGGACACTGATGGTGAGGAGTGACATCATACTGACAGGCCGAGAGCACAGTGAGAAGATTTATCAAATAGATCCATCTAGCAATCCATTTTCTAAACTGCTTATACTGTTCAGCGTTTGGGGAGGGCTGGAGTCTATCCTAGATTGCACTGGGCAAGGGGCAGGATATTCCCTGGGCAGGTCGACAGTCTGTCACGGGGGATAATGCTTTTACTGAACTGAACGTGAAAGTCCATCTTAATGAGGTGGTCTGAGATTGGTTCCAGTTGATCTGCGGTACATTTTATCTGCATCATTAATGGCATTCCTGCACTGTTAGCAAGAAAATTAGGGAGATAAAATCCATGATGTATGAGCAGACAATAACTTTCAAGCCCAATTTAATCTCTATAAACAGATATCTGCGTATGTATGCAGAATGTGTAGGCAACTGGACAAGATTCTGGTATTGGAAGTGTTCTGGTTTTCGTCTGTAATTAGTAATCTGCAGTATTTACCAGTCATGTTTAGATGGCAGGTGGGGCCTAAACAGTCCAACGTGGAACACAGTGGTCACAATGCAGTCCTGAAACCTATCGACTATCATCTGGTGGCAATTTCGCCTTACATTAGGTGTTAAGTTATCTGATTCAGGCTGTTCTCATGCACTGTTCATATGTATACCTACAAAAAGTAATGCACCAAAATGTAACCTACATAATTATGAGCCAGTAATAATATGTATACTCTGCCTTACTGTGAAGGCTGCAATCACATGACCAATGCCCTGATGGCAATAAAGAAGTATAAGAACCGAAAGTCTGTGAAAGGAGGCAGGTTGGGGTGCTGGATGGGTCAAATAACACAGGACTTTCTCCCAGCAGACCAGTGTTCCAAACCACGTGAAATCAAATGACCTTTGAGTTATTTTAAGGTACCACGATTAAAACACCTGCCACCACGTTTTGGTTCTTGGTTATTAATTGCTCCACACTCTTGCAGCACAGAACTTAGTCTGTGAACAGATGGAGCACCAGAATGGCAGGTGCAGTGAAAGTGAAACTTAACGGCTAATTATGCTGGGTCGAAAAAGTTTGCTTCCGCAGCAGCTGCTCCTCTCATCCATCAGTCTCATCAGATCAGCTCTGACTGGATCAACTGGTCATTTATCTATCCTGCGATTGAAAACTCCACAAACTGCTGCCCAAGAAAAAGATGAACTCATGAAGAGTTTCGCCTGTGCTGCGTTCATGGACTTGCAAAAACCTCAGAATTTTGAGAGGGACACAGACAAGGACACACAGGAAAGAACCCCTCCCCAACAAAATACGAAAGTCAACGTCCGTCAGGTACCTCCAAACTCCGATTCTTATTCTGACGGTGGGAAACACTGGAGATGTTTACAGGTCTACTAGGTTCCTATGACCTGACCTGCAACCTTAGTGGATCTGAGCAGAATCACCATAATTACAGCAAGTGCCTTAATCATCTCAGGACTACAATAAAGATTTTGAAATGAGGTGGAGAGTGTGAATTGTTTCATGCACAGATGTCAACTTTCAGGCTGTCTAAAATTCTGGACCCATGAGGACCTCTAGCGTGTACGTCAAAACCATAAATGACTGAGACATTCAGTGTGTTCACTTAACTTGCCTGCCTTGGATACAGAAGGACACTTAGATGGAGAACATGGACACTCTGGCCTGAGGGTTGTGTTCAAACCAAAGACGTTCTTACTGCAAGGTGTAATGCGCTGTCTATAAAAGTTATAGTGAGAAAAAAAGAGCTTATCTCAGATAAGCAACAGCAATGTCACTGTGTGAAAAACTAGTAAAAGAGATGGTGTGATCTCTTCAACAGTATTTGTATATCAACCAAGCGTCCGATCAATCAGCTCAAAGCCTGCATTCAATAAGACCTATCAGATGGCTTACAAAAACACTCTCGCCACATCCAATCAATTCTACTCTGGCACTGTTTGATTTTTTTCTCTGTGGCTTTTTCTTTAATTGCTGGATGTGTTGCAAAGGATACACCACTCTGTCTGTTCTGTCCAGTCATCTCATCCATGGCAGCCTTACTACTCTCATGAGGCTGCAGTGGTCTTTCACCTGAGCATATTTAATCTTTCGCAAAGGAATTTGGTGAGATAGGGCTCCCTCATTGGCTGTTTGTTTTGGACCTGTGCATAAGGGGCCTTCTGCATCATTTAGTATGTTTTTAGTCGCACTTTAGTTTTGTCACTTTAGGGATAGTAAGATGGGTCAGTTAGGTAGTTCCACCCAGACTGAAATAGCTTAACATCTTGTGCTCTTTGACTCCGATGAAGACACATTAGGGTTGAAACGTTCTGGTCTGTCTGCACAATAAAAGCCTTTAAATCAATCATTGTGCTCCAGTCCTTTCTTCCCCCTCGGTATATCTCAATGTTGATTTGATTGATTGGCACAAAGATTTGTACAGACATCTGTGGTTCGTAAATGATGCATCCTTATGACTTAGGCGAACTTGACTTTTCTTTTACTGCCACCATGAGGTTTACATTTGTGGTTTTGAGTGAAATGTCTCAAGTACTGGATGTATTGCCGTGGCATTTGGTTCAGACATTCACTACCTCTGAGGTGCAAGAGCCGTGTGAGAACTGCTGATAGCTTTACTTTTCATCTAATGCTAAGCAGCAAATGGAAGAATGGTAACTCACGAACGTTAGATGGTGAACATGATGAACGTGATTTTTTCTTTTTTTTTTTTTGGGAGGGATTAGAAAACAGCATTTCAGTATTATCTCATTAATATTCCTGCTAATGTAATTCTGTGTAAAAATTCTCAACAAAAGCCAGTTTTGAAATGGTTTATGTGAGATATATCCAAAGGTTATGAGATGTCCCACATTTAGAGTTTAATTTTATAGTAACAACTTGGGCATAATTATCACTGAAACCAAATACAGTTATCTGCTCATCAAAAGAATGTGAATATCTTAGTCATCCCGTGAGACGGAGCACAGCCTTAAAACAAATATCCCTCTGCCTTTAGTTGTATCACCGTGAATCTAATTATAGAACATGAAGCTGTAATTGACAAGGATATACTGTGCTTCTGTGGGGTGGGATATGAGGTAACTCCAAGGCTGCACGGACCCATGGTCTCACGGGTAAATGCAGTGTATCCCATCCATTTTAGTTTCCCATGCGTCAGGGCTCTGGGCTGTTTGGGTGGAGAGCTCTCTGTGTGTTATTAAAAACTGTGCAGTCTCTCTTTTTCAGAACATACTGGGCCGTGGAGATTCAGTGGAATAAAACCAGCAGGAACACAGCCTCTGGTCTTACGAACAACAAGCCTTGCTTTCTTAGTGGAAAAAATGTAACATTTTTAACTAATTTAATTCAAAAGCTGCATCTTTATCACTGTACACTACCAGACATGGACATTTTGGCAGTCTTTGCTATTTTACACAACATTAGAGCTCCAAGGCTTTGCACAAAGCTGCTCTGCAAAACCACTCACAACACTGCTCTAATTAAAATAATGTGCCTCATATATGACAGTTTTCTTTCGTTCTAAAATGCATTCTTAACTGAATAAGTGAAACATAACCAAACTTGTCATCCTACTCACTAAACGTCCAAACAAAAAATAAATCGATATGAAGTGAACTGATTTATTTTAACATTTCAGTACTTCACAAGACCTGTTTGTAATTGCTCCGTCTATATTTTCAATTTTTTTGTCTGAATAGCAATTTGTAGATTGGATTTTTCCTGAGGGATATTTAACAGTTTTTGGCACGATTGTTGGAAGCCACGGTCCACTTACTAGCTTTAAACAGTGCATGCAAGTGCATCTCATGGTCATTATCAGTGGATGAAGTTTGATTAGTTGTCATGAAGATGGCTCAGTTGTTGTATGGAACTTCTGAGCATGCTTTAGTGTTTCTTACAATTGGGAGCTATGATGTCATACAGCAATCCAGTCATCCTCTCCAGCAGGGTACTGTCTTTACGGTGTACAAGTAGAGATCTTAAAGGAATATGTTTGAACTCACTGACCATTTGTATATCAATTACTCACCCCCTGTTCTGTTGAATTCAGAAGAATACTTTGTTTTTCTTGAATGCCCCCACGGTGAGCAAAGAATCCAAAAATCGAGAAAATCCTTGATAAATTGAAGTACAAGAGATCCGTGTCTAACAACAGTTTAACTAGATGAAAACATTTATTCACTAACTCTCACACAACTTGTGCAGTATGAATGTAATATTTATCCAGTTGTATGCTTGGTACTTTCCAGGCTGCCCTTTCCGACAGGCAACTGAAGTAAAAGTGAAACTCATGTTTGCTCTCTTCAAAGCCAAACTCCATTGAGAAAAACTGTAATTTTACCTTGCTGGACATGGGAGCTGCAGGTCTATCACTGAGTGTGTTTACATGGACAGCTTAATTCCCTTTTCATTCGGAATGAAAGTTCATTCCTATTAAAAGTGATCTTGTAAACACCTAATTCGGAATGAAAATGGCCAATGCGATTGAAAATTCATTCCAATGTAAGGAGCTGGAATATTCCCTTTCTAATTCAGAATGAAAGAATTTCTCGCACTTGTATACACTCATTCCTCTTTAAGTTCATTCCGGCCTTTCTGCGCATGCTCGTTTCCTTGCCCTTCTGGCGCGATGACATAGCACGTATAGCAACGGGCTGAGATAGAGCAGTCGGACCCATTGCACTAACCGGTCAACTTGCCACAGCACGGTCTTCTATCTCCCTTCTCCTCAACAAACAAAGCATTAGCAGAACAAGGTTGTTGTCATACTGCTGCTTCAAGAATATAAGCAAAACAAGTCCGAAAAAGGCACTAAGAATGGCGTGGTCAAGCATCTTGTTATCTGGAACGAGGACCACAGTGTTTTCTTCCGGTAAAAGTAAACACGTAACATCCGCCCCGCCCCCTATCCAATCAGAGACCTTCCCTGCCCCAAACCTTGCGCGGACCAGAATAAAGGCGATTAAACTGATCTCCCATGTAAACTACCTGGAAAAACTTTAATTCCGAATGATTTCATTCAGATTTATTTCATTCCGAATGAGAAGCCATCATGTAACTGCACCCGCTGTCTCCATCGGGAGTTAGTTTGTGTTATTGTGTCACTTTGTTGAATCCGACCCAACTCTTTAAAACACCAAATTCACACAATCTAACTGATCGAGGCAGTGGTAGACCAGCAACTCCAAAGTGAGGTAAAATACTGATACTGATTTTGTCAGTGGAGTCTGGCTTCAAGGAGAGCATAGACTAAGGCCCAATCCCATTTCTACCCCTTTAATCTTCCACTTGGTATTGAGTGCCCTCGTTTGCGAGATGACCCTTGATGAGGGAAGTGAGAAATATTAGGGTAGAGATCCTTCTCTAAGAAATGAGATACCACTTCATGCAAATTGGCGTGGCAGACATGCAGGCATACGTCGAGTGTAGTATCGACGCAAGATACCGGTAGTCATTCAGGTTTGAAAATGCCTTAGATATAAAGTATTGTATAGTCTGATTTCAGCAGAAGGCAGTCCCACTTGGATCCTTCTGGTGGTTTCTGTTGAGTTCATTGTGTTTGTACTGGTATCAATTCAAGGTTTTATTCTCATCATTTGGTCCATGATCTTCCCTGAACCTGTAATGTACAGTACAAATTTGCTTTTCGTCAACTTAATCAATGATATAATTTCCAGGGAAACAGTGCCATGATAAATTTTTGTACACCAGACATTTTTAATCTGCTCGCAGTGAACGAGGTGACATCAACTTTCTACCTGATTTCCTGCATGGAATATTCCAGCTCGACTTTCTCCAAATGCTGACTGTTTTGCTTCATATTTCATTTTAGATACACCACAGTGTGCTACCCATTCCTTGTTACAAATATCAGCTGCAGCAAATGGGCTCCCATAAATATACAACAGCCTGTACTCCAAGCTTGGCCATATTTTTCATTGGCGAATTGGCAGTCTCATTGTTTTTAGTCGCTGGTAACGTATGCACCTCTCACTTTCTGGTTGGTAATGATCTTGAACTTTTCAGCAAAATTGCGTCATTAAACTGTGAGATATTTATCAAGAGGATAGTGTCTCTGTGGAGAGGAAAGAACTCTTCAGTGGGGGGCAGTTTTTTAAACGTCGCTGACTTGTGTTTGTCCAGTCGAATGGAGTTATTGGGATTTGGGGACCTCGGATGTTCAGCAAACAGAGCTGAGGGAGCAAGTAGGTCAGAGATTGAGCGGATGGGGACTGGAGAAAAAGGTGTGAGAGGTTAAGAGATCATTAATGCGTACATGTGTCCTGGATTAAAAAGCATTGATCTCAGATGAAGATGTTGGCTTTGGCTGTCTCTATTACTCTTCTCTTGAAGGGGTTTGGACATTTCACCTTCAATTTCCTATTAGACACCCAGCAGACTAATCAGTCTTTTTCCTGCTTCTATATCTTTTGATCGAGGTTAACCAGCAGATCTATTTTGTGTCTGGCTGTGTCTCTTTCTTTGTTGCCTTTTTTCTTTCTCTCAGCAGAACAGCAGGGCAGGTTGTTATTCCACTTAGTTGTCATTCATCTCAGTCTGCGCTGCATGCAAAATATGTACACTTGTCTTTGAAAGGGCAGGCCACATTGTACCAGTGTACAGAAGCTGCAGTTGACCTGACTAAGCTGTGTCTTGTGCCTCCAACACAGCAAGGCATCGTGAGTGCAATTTGCTGGGGTCAGTGCTAGGGTGAAGGTGCATGTCACAGGTGCATATCAGTCATTCTGCGTGGTTGTTAATAGATGCAAGGTACCCTTCCCATAAGCCTGTAGTTGAATACATACAGCTTATGTTTACAACCTAATCTGCACTAACATAGGGCTCAGACTGATTACAGGTGTAAAGGTTAAGAGTGATTCAGGGATGATGTTATCTTGTAGACCCGACACAGAAGTTAGTGTCACCCTGGTTCCTTCGTCAAAAAGCCAAGCCGATTTTTCCATTGGATTTTGGATTATTGCAGATAGTAAGCTCTGTGGCAAACAAAAGTTTATGATACTTGTATTTACTTTTGTTCAACAAGATTTAAAGAAAAAAAAAAAAACACAAACTAGAATTACTGGCTTGCAGTTTTATGCCTCTGCGAACATGTCATGTTGCAGTTACAGTTTACATAGTCTCGCCACCAGATAACCAGAGATCTCCACCTTCTGATAGTCTGGGGACACTCCTTTCTAAAATGTGTTTAACACACCAGAGAAAACGGCCGGCAACAAAGCAACGCCTCTTGCATTTTTGAAAAGGACACACCCTCCCGGAAATGTGCGCTCCCCCTTTTCTCGTCCACAAGGAAACAAACACACAGAGAGCTTGAAAATGGATGCCGAGAGATTGAACTCCGTTTTATCAAACGTGTGCTCAGTCCACAAGACTGTGGAAATGAAGGGCTTACAGCGACTTTGTTTAAAACTTTTAACGCAGTCGGACTATGTTTACGAGCACAAGAGTTCAGCAAGCCACCGAAGGACCGCCCTGTGGATTTACTATTGGTTCTGCAACGTAGGGAGTTTTTTTAAACTCTGAAGATGTATCCACCCATCTAAACAAGAAAAATGTCAGTCTTTAGTTAAGTAAAGCGTCTAAAGACTGACTTGTGAGTCTACAGTTTACATCCATGTCTGAGAAAACATGGATGCCTTACACACATCTCCCGGCAGCACAGAGGATCTGTACCAGTAGCAGTTTCAATGTGGGCACCCAAGTTTAGAGTCAACAATTCATATCTGACTAAATGTCTTCCTTTCTGTTCCTGAGTTAGGATGTTGAATAATGGTAAATGGACCTGCACTTGTATAGCACCTTTCTAGTCTCCCGACCACTCTAAGTGCTTTTACATGACATGTCACATTCACCCATTCACACACTGGTGACCAAGGCTACCATTCAAGGTGCCACCTGCTACTCAATTTTCAACACACTCACACAGTGATGGAACCGCCATCGGGAACAATTTGGGGTTCAGTATCTTGCCCAGGAAGACTTTGACATGTGGACTGGAGGGGCTGGGATCTAACCGCCAATCTTCCTGTTGGTGGTCGATCTGCTCCACCTATGAACCACAGCTATTGCCTAAAGAAAAGGCCAGAAAAGTGTCTTTGCAGAACATTATGATGTCAAAGTGAAGTTGACCTTTTGGAAATCAAATGTAACCACGTGATCATTTTATCGTATAAGACATCTGTTTGTTATAATTAGTATAAATTCTTGAGTTATGATGAAAAACATGTTGACCTTGACCTTTGATCATAAACTAACACATTTTGATAAGTTAATTCGAAAGTCAAAATCAAGGAACTTTTTTCAAGGCTTCTTGAGATATCATGTTCATGAAATGAGATGGAGGAGGTCACAGTGACCTTGACCTTTGACGACTAAATTCTAATCAGTCTAATCTAATGAGTCCAAGTAGATGTTAGTGCCAAATTTGAAGAAATTCTCTCAACGTTTTCATGGGATATCGCATTCACGAGAATGGGACAGACAGACAACCTGAAAACATAATGCCTCCAGCCATGGCTATCGCTGGCGCAGAGGCATAAAAATGCATGACGTAATGACGAGAGAACCAGGAGTTCAAAAGTGCTAACTCAGCTCTGGATTTTAGGACTCATTTCTGCACCACTCTATAAGCCAAGACTTAGAAGTTGATTCACTTATGCCCAATCCCATTTCTTATTTTCATGCCTACCCCTCATTTTCATGTACCTGTTTTCCCCACTGAACACCGTTACAATTGGTAGTGGTTGAATCTCCTGCGTAACCAGACTATGGTAAAGTGGATTTAGTAAGCATGAAAGCTCATGATCTGTTCACAACTCAAAGTTCACCCTATCAATCCATCAAACAAGTCGTCACATAAAAATAAAACACTGCTTCAATACCAGGCCACCAGTGGTGCTCTTTGGGCTAACGTTAGCAACCCACGCTCCTACTCTGTCATTTTATCCATTCTGTCCTATTGAAGGAGTGGTAACAAGTGCTGCCATCAAAGGAGTGGAATGCAACATTGAAATATGTCAAAATGTGGGACTGTCGCATGCAAATCAGCAATAATAATGTAAGCTATCTAGCTAGCCAGCCACCGAGACATCAGCATACTACCATTGATTTCTTCTGTTATGCTTGTCATGAAGAAAAAGACCATAAGACACTGAAACAACATCAAACTGAGATAATGTAATGGTTACCGAAAATATTGAATCTTTATTAACACGGAAAATACATCTGAGGGTTTCTTTTGTTGCTTGTGTAGCCATCTTGTTATGATAGTGTGGAGTGTGCCTCTGAAAAACGTCAGTTTGGAGGGCCATGTAGCCCTAACATTTCGCACTACCCTTCTATCCCACCAAGAATCAGGACACTCTGCCCTTAGGCGTGCATGTGCAAAATGGATTGTAACGGTTGTAATGAGATTGGGCAATTGTCTAGCCATGGAAACCAAGTCAAATTGCATGCTCTGCCATTTCTGCCCTTTCACTCATTTTATGTTACTTTGGGCTGGTAGCAGCAGGAAAAAAGAGAACAGAAGCCAAACAAAAACTTCCACAACCACCCACAAGTGAGTATCTACTTAGCACCCACATACAAACAAGCAGCGGCACCAAGACAATGTATAACAAACTGTAGGTCCACATGGTGCCAGTGACCCACACAAACATACTTGTCATTTAAATGTATGAAGTCAGACCTTCCCTCCCCAGAGCAGATCGTGTTATTAGCCAGTGAGCATTACGAAATGTGATAAAACTTCCCTTAAAGGAAAGTATATGCTCTTTGCCCCAAGTTGTGCTGACTGCCTCCAACAGTCAGACAGAAAGATGCACAGTTGTTGTTGTGTAATTATGCAAAGCTCTTCACTCAAGCATAAAGCTGTGACACCGTCCAGCGCTGAGCTGCCCTCTGTATCACCCGAATCCTCCCTCCTGGTGATGACCAAAATGTCAGCGTTGTGTCGGGGGGAGAGCCATATCGCATGGCCAGTACACATAGTCCCACACAGTCAGACACCTTTTTTTTCTCCCATCATGAATATGGATGTTTTCCAGATTTCCCACAAATGGGGTGGATATGTTTTCTGCTCTCACCCCCAGGCGGGTTTAGCGATGAGTTGTCGGTGCACAGGCCGTGCTCAGTTTTTCACAAGATTGTTTCTTTCCTGCTTCATTTCCCGCTCTCTCTGTTTTACCATCTGCAGTCATGACGGTCACCAATCACAGAGTTGAAACTTTTCTCTTCAACTTCGTTCTTTCTCCATTTCTGTTTGTCTGTTGTACACCATTAGTCATTTACATCATCATTTACTTTTTGTTAAATAATCTGGGCAATGCCAAAGAGCGTGGTGAATGAATAGCATACATTAGAGATGTATAACAAAATGAAAATACTGTCACTGTGAGTGGCAGAAATGTGCTTTCAAATTCTGGATCATACCTTTCTTTGATAAGTTATGACATTTACAGGTCCTGGCAGCCATTTGTCATGATTGTTAATTTCCACCATGGTATGATTTTTATCTTATTTTTCGTAGTGCACATAAGAGAAGAGTCCGAGTTGCTATTCATTAGGCAAAATGGCTAAAGTAGATATGTGTTGTGGACATGATGGGGCTTGGGATTTGACTGTTCCAGAAACTTTCTCTTGAAGATTTCTTCATTTTCATGTGCCGCTTCTGTGGGTCATTTCTGTAGACAGCAGGCAGAGAAATCAGTTTGAAACACTTTTAAATGGGCTTCAACCTCACATCAGGAGGCCCCATGCTTTTTTGTACAACTTACAATAACATCACATCCTATGTTCCCGGCCATATCTCTATGGAGACAGATTGTCTACTAAACTTACAAGCAGGATAGCATATAGTTGAGAACTACTTTTGAAATGGAGCCAAAACTATCCAGGGAAATTACTCTCCATAGATAGGAGCAAGAAGTGTTTTAATGTGATGTCTTCATCTATAAATTGGAATATTCTTCCCAAGTTGCTGGACTTCTGTAGAAATGTCCAGCAGTGTTGCTCCTTTGATCTACATAGATCAATGAAGGCGAGTACCTTAGACAGAGGACTACAGTCTTTTCCAACACTGTGGCTGCCGTTCAGAGCATTTAGTGCATTTCGTTTGTGTTTAAATCTGCAGAGTGCTACATTTGTTTTTAAAGATTTAAAAATGTTTATCTTGGAAGATAATTTGTTAAGATAATTTGTTAAGATAAAGTTTGCAAAGTAGGGAGCCAAGATCAGTCTGAATCTTTTGACTTCTTAAGTGCAACACACAGTGGTCACATAGATTGCATTGTCTTGATTAAAAGACATTCACAGATAACTGTAGCACATCCCAAATGTGGCAAACAGACTGTAGTGGTAGTCACAGCAGCCATGATGGGCTTGTCCTGGTACTGTGTGTGATAAAACTACTGGTTGTCAAATGGTTGTGCATTGGCACATTTACACCTTTTGTTTTTATGTTTTTTGATCTAACTTATTGGCTGTATCCTGCTCTACTGACCACCGTATTGTTGTTGCAGTGAAACCATGCACTTACCTATAGTTATTTAATTAAGTTTATCCTTTCCTATCCTATCCTATCCTATCCAATCCAATCCTACCCTACCCTACCCTACCTGATCCTATCCTGTCCTATCCTATTCTACCCTACCTGACCCTATCCTCTCCTATCCTCTCCTACCTTGCCCTACCCTACCCTACTCTTCTCTACTCTACCTGATCCTATCCTGTCCTGTCCTGTCCTGTCCTGTCCTATCCTATCCTACCCTACCCTACCCTACTCTACCTAATCATATCCTTTCCTATCCTGTCATACACTATCCTATCCTACCTAATCCCATCCTATCCTGTCCTGTCCTGTCCTATCCTATCCTACCCTACCTAATCATATCCTTTCCTATCCTGTCATACACTATCCTATCCTACCTAATCCCATCCTGTCCTATCCTATCCTATCCTACCTAATCCTATCCTATCCTATCCTATCCTATCCTATCCAATCCAATCCAATCCAATCCAATCCTACCCTACCTGATCCTATCCTGTCCTATCCTCTCCTACCTTGCCCTACCCTACTCTTCTCTACTCTACCTGATCCTATCCTGTCCTGTCCTGTCCTGTCCTATCCTATCCTATTCTACCCTACCTGACCCTACCCTCTCCTATCCTCTCCTACCTTGCCCTACCCTACTCTTCTCTACTCTACCTGATCCTATCCTGTCCTGTCCTGTCCTGTCCTATCCTATCCTACCCTACCCTACTCTACCTAATCATATCCTTTCCTATCCTGCCATACACTATCCTATCCTACCTAATCCCATCCTATCCTATCCTATCCTATCCTATCCTATCCTGTCCTATCCTATCCTATCCTATCCTATCCTATCCTACCTAATCATATCCTTTCCTATCCTGTCATACACTATCCTATCCTACCTAATCCCATCCTATCCTATCCTATCCTATCCTATCCTATCCTATCCTGTCCTGTCCTATCCTATCCTATCCTATCCTATCCTATCCTATCGTCAGGCCACCACCATAATTCAAAACATAATACTGGAAATTGATATCCAGAAGAATGAGTGACATGTTCTTAAAAACAAGAGCTAACACTTAACAGCAACAGCTAAATTTAAGGGACCATTCTGAATATATCCTGATGTGTTGAAGTAGTGTAATAAAGCATGGTTCTGATTATCAATAGATTAGTTAATAATTCAAGAGACTAATCAGCGAATTATATTAATTATATAATCAGTTGATTATGTAAGTGATTTATCAATCTAAAATTCCAAACTTTTTGGGGCTTGCAGCTTCTTAAATTTGAGAATTTGAATGTCTTTAGGTTTTCTGCCATTAGTTGGATGAAACAAATCATTTAAAGACATCAGCTAGGACTCTGTATATTTGTGATGGATGTTATTCACTTTTCTCAAAGCATTTATAGACTAAAAGATAATTGATCATTCTGAAAAACCAACCTTATTGATCAATGTATCAATGTATAAAGCAAGTAATTTGATTACAATTAGCAATACATTATGTTTTCTTATGAGTACCTTTCCCAGCACTTGTCATCAGTAACTGAACTGCTCTAATATAGAAGCATTAACTTTCTAAATTGACAATGTATTTCTCGTGGTCTAAGGTATTATCATTGTAATATTAGCATATGAAGAATATTTTAAATGCTTTAATGTTCCTTAGACCAGCATGCATACGTTTTATTCTTTGGAAACAAAAAGTAGAGCAGAAAGTCTTTTCTACATTGTCCAAATTTCGGTGGTTCATGTTGGCTCAGGATAAACAGATTTTATATTAATCCCAGAATAGTTTCTGGGCAACAGTCTCCTCTTTTTTATCTCGTGTGGCTTTTATCTTCATTCAATGAGAGAAAAAAAAGTATCCTAATTGGTATTGATTTTGTGTAACTTTCCATTTTACCACTTCCCACCCTCTGCTTTATTCTGCTTCCTCTCTAATCATGACTTGGATTCTTTAAATGTCATTTATTTAGTTAGAGAATACACTGGGTAGAATGAATTACAGAACAAACACCATAAGTGATGAGTTGAAAATGTGTGTGTATGTGTTTTTAGAGCGGGTTGAATATGTGTTTTGAGTGATGATGCTTTCACTGACACAGACAGGTGTTTGTGTTGAAGCTGACCAGAGAGGGCTGGCTGTCTAAGATAACAGCTGCTGAGCACAAGTGCTGACGAAAATATTGAAAGTTTAAGTTAAAGTGCACATGAAAGAGCATTGGAAGTCTCGGTGATACCTGAGAGCCAAAGCATGACTGTTAGGCAACAGAGAGCAGCGGTGTTAACTGTATTATTGTATTGTATCTGTTATGTACGTTGTATGGCTGCCCACGACTAAGAATTTTCCTAGTCAACCAATCATTGTCATTTAGGGCCATTAGTCAACTAGTCGCCCGCATGTTTACAAAGTAATTTAAATCAAATGATATATTTAGGGCGGGGCAACACAATGGTTTGAGTTGAAGGTGTGAGAAAGAATAGTGTCAGTAACATTGTTAACACTGTGCTACATTACAGAGAAATACAAAACCGTACTAATGAACCTTCATTAATATAGGCCTATATTTTATCTCCAAGTGCACGTCACACACTGAGCGAGCCGCCTGTTAATGACACTGTGGGCTAATGGGCATGTAGCTACTTCCATGTTTCAGATGATACGTCATGTTTGTAGTCGACCAATGAAGATGAGTTTACATATCACCTTGGGTTCGTCCTTCACCTTCTCAAAATGATCCCACACTTTGGATTTCCTGCCCGACATGTTATTAACTAGCCTGTGGAATAACTGCAGGTACCAGTACTGGAAATTAAAGGCCGTACATATGCCACATTTTTAACCACCTGGAAAATGCGAGGTAGGTCTTTGGGCGCTACTCTTGTGCCTTTTTTGTGCCAGCTTTCAAGAGCTCGGTGGCAGGTTGCATCTGAATTGCTAAGCTACCTTGACAAACATTGTATAGCCACTTTACCTGAAATCCTGAGTGCAGAGCTGATCTTCTTCCAGGAGCTGTTTATAAGTTTGTAGGCCTATTGTCCGTGGGACAGATGTAAAGCTCTGGGTAGCCCTGCACTAACATGATCAACTTTTCCGTGTTTATCAGACTGAATATTAACAGAAGAAGGGAAAGGTATCTGTTGGCTGTGATTGGTGTGTAACCTGACTCCTGTCTGACTGCTGAGCGTGGCCACTTCCTGTGTCTGTCCTTTCAAATTAAATTCCCACATGGTCCAGTCATATAGGTTTTGATTTATTTTGACAAGGTGCAGCTTTGCTCACTTTAAAAAAAAGTTTTATTATTTTTGACGTTTTTTTTTTTCTGCAACTAAGCGACCAATGAAGTCATGCGGACTAATGACCTTCCTGGTAGACTAACGTTTGATCAACCATTAGGGGGCAGCCCTAGTATGGTATGTGTTATTTAATGTGAATGGATCACATTTTTTAATATTTCTACTACCTTTTTTATAAACACAATTTGACTGTTGATGATGTGCAGGAAGAATTTCTCTTTCATATGCCACTTCTAAAGCCGTATCTACTTTAAAGTTTCATTCAATATGTCTCTCTGTTTGTGTGGAGTGTTTATTTTCTTTAAGTTATTTTTGACTCATTTCAAAGACAAATTTACATCCATTTATGACAGACCATACAGTTCTGTCACCATCCTGCTGTTTATTTTTAGTCCTTGTTACTGCTCTGCAGAGTATATCTTCAGGTTAACGTGGAGTGAACATGGCAGGATGCAGCTACATACACGTGACCCCTTTATATCTCACAAGGCCTTTCTGTTAGACTATGAAGTGCTGTTGTCATGAGCAGCGGGTGCTGACATTTCCCTCTTATGTCGAGAAAAAAGGTCATTTATGTTGCTCAGCCTTAGATCAATTGTTGGTACGACAACAGAACAGCTACAACTTTTAATTCTTTTACTTTTCCACCAAAAGTCATTTCCAGACCTTCACAGCTATCCATAATAAAAGTTAATAGAAGCGTAAATTGTGACAGATTATTTCTATTATCATTGTGATATCTGGGTGATTTTTTTTTTTTTTTTTTTTTTTTTTTTTTAACTAAACCAGTGTTGGTGATTGTTGGAACAGTGGAAGGGTGAACCAAGTAGGTTTTTGTGAGTTTTATTTTGTTTCTGTCGGATAAAATTACTGCTTACTCGACAGTAGTGCTGGTTTCCCTCCTCTTACAATAACAGTGGCTCATCAACCATCTGCTCCTTTTTAAATAAGGGTATTTGTCTGTAAAATGGGAGAAATTTAAAAGATGAGCCACAGTAGTATAATTCATTTAATAATTGCCTCTATCCACAAATATTGTCTGGGATTACTGTTTGCAGCCACTTAATTTTTTAGCCTTTTTTTGTTGAAGTTCAGGTTTTAAGAATACACAGATGCTGCTTCTACTCTGCTAGAAATAAACGGACGACATTATAAATTGGCAGCAGCATAGGGCAGGACTAAACAGGACTAAACCTCCAGCAGGCTCATCTGACCTGGACCACTCTAAGTACCTTCAAGTGTAGGGCCCCTTATTACAGCACTGCGCTAAAACCACAAGTATTTGTTTCCATCAACCTTATCTCATTCATTCCATTAGTAATGTTTTTTTTTTGTTTTGTTTTTTTACCTCTGACAAGTTGAAAAAAACTTTTCTGATATACTGCCATTTCCTTTCAGATTTTTTTCTCAAAAAGTGCATAAAAGCAGAATGTTCAAAAGGTTTTGATTATGTTGCAGGATAATGCTCTGTGCAGAACTTTGTAACAGACGTCTGCACCAGCGAAGCTTGTTTAGCTTTTATTTTATTGTCTCATGGTCAGAATATACACATCTTTTAGTGAAACTTACAATAAATCAAATTCTACAATCTAAGAGTTATGCTGGTGACCCCTATGGATTTATTTACCATTTATCCAACACAATTTCACCATTATTTGTTGCCTCCCAGTTAATTTCGGACTCTGCATGTTGTGTGGATTACTTCTGCTGAAAAAAATATAACAGACATATAACAGACAAGACAAATACTCACTCCTCTTCTTCTCTCTGTGCAAAGATGAGGATAAGACAGTCATATTTTGGTGGCCAGACCTCATTCTGTCTTGGAATTCTTTGTAGAGATAACCAACATAATCTGTGGCTGCTTCGGCACCCCATGAAGCATCATCCCTTCAAAATAGAGGGTCAATCTTCCGCCCATGCTTCTCAGCCCAGTACTGTTACGGATTGCAGGATATTAAAAGGGATTCAGCCCACTGAAGGGGCCATGGTATTTACTGAATGAGAGCTGAGGGCAGAGATGGAAATGGTTTAAATCTGAACCACATGCTGACAGAGAAGCAAAACCAAAGAATAAGAAGCCCCAGACGCTGTTGGGCGACATTCAGCAGTGCTGTAAGGAGGGGAAGATTGTGTGGCTTTGTGCACAAGCAGAGAAAAGCGAGATAAATTATTGTTTGGAGACATAAGTAGGAACGGAGTAGTCTCACACTGTCACAGTTCAGAGTTCAAATTCATGTGAAAAACACTACTGCAAGGCAAAATTTTCTAACCCGGTCGCCAGAATAAAGTGTTAGAATTGTACATTTCTGCAAACTCCAGATTTGTGACATTTGCACATTTCACACCTATCATCAACATTTCTAAAGTGACATAGTTCAGATTACATGTGTATGAGCTGAGTTTCTCATCAGAAGGAGGGAATGGTGTATGACATTTTGGTGAAATGTACAATATTTATTCTGCTGATAATATTCTGTTTAATTTGAAAGGAGTAGTAGAGGAAGACGAAGGTACTGAAAGCACTTCAATTTAAAAGCAGCTGCACTGATATATGCCGTTCACATAACCTGGTCAGAGTTAATATATATTAACACTTAAAGATCCACTCATCACTAAAAGTGTACAGTATGTCATATAAAAACTAAAGTAATGGTCAAAGTTGTCATATTGAAATTTAAGGTGTGCTGATGGATTCACGTCGTCAACTTATCCATTGAGTAACATTACTGTTCCACCTTAAAAGTTGCCGGCAGTCGGCCCAGTGAATTAAGTTTTTTTTTTTTTTTTCCTCAGACTCCAGCTGCTGTGAGAGGCTGCAAAACATCCTTTCATTTTATAGTCACTGTTTACTAATAAAACTCTCCACCGTATGAACAGTGGTTACATGAGCCTCAAAACCAGACACAACTCAGCCCTGAGCAGAGTGACCGTCCTCTACTGACCAATCAGACTGCAGTGTTCACAGCTCCACCTTTTAGTACCAGATCTGTGTGCTAGGTACCCCAACAGAGGGGGGACCAAACATGGGGACGGTACAGAACGGTTCCATTGGTACCATCCACAACTTTTCACAGTGGAAATGAAAAAAAAACATACTGAACTAAACTGAACTGCTCGGTGAAAACGGGGCTTTATAGTCATTGTACAAGTACAATGAGATTCAGTATGCAGCTTCTGTTACAATGCTGTAATAAATAAAGTAAAAAAAGAGACATAGGAGTAATGAAAGTTCTGATACAACTGTTAATTAACGCAGTATTGTTAATTAAAGTCACCAAAGAGAATCCAGTCTTTGACAACGGTCTAATTATTTGCTATTGATTGACCACTATCTAACTTTCATAAGACGAGCAGCCAAGATTTCTCGTTCCCCTTTCATGTTTGTTCATAGTTTTTTATGATGTGGGAAAAATAACGCGGACATATTCTATGTCCACCACATGTTGAGCTTTAACCTAAGATTAGGAAATGCTCTTTTAAGACTGTTGGATTTCCTGCATGCTCTGTCTTCAGTGGTCTCTCCTGCAGTGTGTCTGACAATGAAGCCAAAGGCCAGTAAATGTCAAATTCTGCGGTCTGACTCCCCCTCCTCTTTCTTCCCTCAGATCCTCCTCCCCTGCAGCGACCTCTGAAGGTTTCCTTGAAGGCTCACTGAAGTCAGCGATCACGCCACGTCCAACCAGCGCTGCACGGAGGGAGTGTATAACATACTGTGAGTAAACATACTTATTCACACATACATGTTACTCACAGTGGGACCTAACACCAAGCAGCAACAGTGTCTTAGCTCATCACACCTCGGTGTGGTGGTTAATGCTCCGCCTGTCCACCCAGGTTCATCAATATTGTATAGACTGCAATTTTCTGCCTCTGGTTGCTAAATCAAGCCTCAAAATGCCTCTTCATTAACCTGTAAGAGATTCCAAAAACACCATGCTTCATGCTTTTAGCTACATTAGTGTCATACAGCTCATGGCGTGTTTTTGTATTGGTTTTTGTGAAAAATCTCCACTGGATAGATTACCATCAAATTTGTTACACACTCAAATTTCCACTTATCCAGTGCTTTAGGTTGATTGATACCTCTTGAACTGACGTTAATCCTGTCGACTTTTAAGATTATGATAATTTAGCTAAGCATGCTAAATAAACACTAAAGTTTTGCTATTCTCAGAGCATTTTAGAAGTCTTAGAGGTGGTCATGCTGCTGTGGCTCCAACAGCCTTTAAAGTCATTTTTGAAAAGCATCTTATATGCATTTAGTTATGCTAAAAAAATATGACGTTAGAAGTTGCATGAGAGGAAAAGGATCATTAAAACATAATGAATCATCCTCTGGGGAGCATGAATATCCACTTGGGGTGGCTGATATGGCCCTAAAATAATGTCACAATATTTCAGGGTATTTTTGCGCCAACAATATTCTTGACGATATGACAATTTAGTAAAAAAAAAACCATGTAATTATTAATTTAAGAACATAGCATTGGCATAGCTAAAAGGGTTCCTCCAATATGACTACTCTACAAGGTGGAAAATTGGACGCCTCGGATCAACTCGCCAATCTGCCTCTGTGTGTATAAACGCTCGCAGCTTGCCTGCAAAACGGCCCAATGTTCGCGGAGAATCTGGCAGTGTAAAAGGGGCTTGAGTTTACCTTCAAATATTCAGTAAAAACTAAAATGATCTCTCATTTCTTTAGTTTGTGAACAACATTATTAACTCTGACTTTGACTGAGATTCAGATTCTGTTACAATATTAATAGTTTAACAAAATAAAATCGACCACAAATTACACATTTAAACAGCTCCCAAATACAAACAATGTCCCCTGGGATCTATATATATAAATCAACAGGTGATTTCCTTCTTTTAGTAAAATCCTAAATGACTGAGTTGGGGTTTTTTCCACCTGGACCTTTATGCTCTGCCATTTCTCCTCTAATCATCATGCTTTAACCTGTGACAGGCTGTTATGATACCACAACTATCACACATTCACATATATGGAGTTTTTTGTTGAGTCGCAAGCATCTCGTAGGTTTACATTACCAAAGGTTTATGATAAAATCACTTGACGACACTGACTATCGGTGCACACTGTGCTGCTGGAGCCGCTGAATGAGTTCCCTCTGAGTTGCTAAAAGAGTTTGAGAAGTCCGGGCTGTTCATAAAACATTCAGGTCACCACAGTTTATTCCACACTACTGAAGCTGCTCCTCTTTTTGGAACCACTGCGGAGTCAGCAATAATTTTGCTTTCAGGCGTGATTGTTGTTGCCGTGGATCTTTGGGACATGTTATTAGAGAGTGCAAAAGAGGGAATCAGTATCACTGTGGGTTAGAAAGGACATCCGGCTTCAAGGAATACTGCACCGCAAAATTACTACTTACTTGCATATTAATTGCAAAGTGCCTGTTAGGTTGAATTTGTGAAGAAAACTTTTTTTTTTTTTTTTTTTTTGTGGTATGACTCATCATGACTCATCATGATAGACACATTCTAGCATTAATTCAGTTAAATGGAAACCACATTCAACAACAAAACTATATAAAAGCATTCGTTTGCAAACTCTCACACAACTCCTGCAGCATAATTCAAGTCTCATTTATCCAGTCATGTGCTCAGTACTTCCCCATACATGCATTTTCACTAAAACATCAAGATTTACAACACGTCTGTACATCAGTCTAATGCATGGCCGAGTAGCGTGCCTGGGCATAGGCATGTTTTTGAACTCAGACACACTTCATATGCATATGCATGTGCATGCACTGGCACACTTAGGGCGCGATACCCGTAGGTGGAAGTGCTTTATCATGAAAGGTTTTAGCAAAAATTAATGTGTTTGGGAAGCACTGAGCATATGACTGGATAGATGAGACTTGGACTATACTGCACGAGTTGTGTGAGTGTTTGTAAACAGATGTTTTGATAGTTTTGCTGTTGTTAAACGTGATCCCTAAAACTTCATGACAAATCTTCGCCTTTTTGGATTTTGAACTATCAAACTACTTGTCTAAGTCGCATGATCCCCACCTTCTGTTTCATAGATTTGTTTTATATCTAACAAAATAAGGACGTATTAGCTCACTTCTTATAACTCTGACAAAGATGTAGATATGAGCAGACTGGAATTCAGCCTGAAAGCTGCAGAGGGTTTGTTCCCTGTAGGTCAGCCACCTAGGGACTCTGCAGCAGCCTTTGCTGCCGACTCCTGCAGGGCAGCAGATTGTCTGTAAACCAGGCCACAGCATTTGGCACCGGGCTGGAGGGGAGGCAGCCCCAGATTGTGGTGGATGTGTGCGGGTAGATGCCAGGAATACTGGTACAGATGGGTGGTTGAACAGTGTGTGGCAGAGTGAAGAGTTACAGTGTCGACCTACATGTCTCATTAGGAACAGAAGAGAGGAAGGATAACATGACACAAAGGTGCTTTCTCTGCAGTTTGTGACTGACTATACTTGTGCATGAAGCAGCACGTCTGGCACATAATAGAGGATTCTCTTTCAGATTCAGCAGGCTGTTTGTCAGGTTACAGCACATACAGCTACACAGCAAGCATAAATAGGCTGCGAGATATCATGCACTTTTGCTACTTTTCCTACTGCTGCAATTTGAATTTTAACTCCATCATATCCGAGACAGATTTTAATTTGAAAATTCCTTGCTTATTTCATATAATTGAAATTATCTCAGGGAAAATGATGCCAGCTTTCTTTATAATGGAAAGCAGACGTTCTTCCTCAGGCTTCCTTTGCATGAGATCCAAAATTCAAGACTGGCGTCTGGAAGCAAGTGCATTGCAACCCCCATCTATCCAGGGTTAATTGACTCTTAGAATCCATTTCCAGTACTCGTATTTCTCTGTTGCCTGAGCCGTATCAATATCACTTCATTATTCCAACAAACAAAACAACCGTTCCAAACATAACAAGCCACATAATAATTTCTGAACCCTCGCTGCTGGTTAGAACTCTGTCTAGACTACAGTGTACACTTAGGTGCCATCAGTTTTCAGGGGGAGGTGGGGGGGGGGGGTTCTCCATCTGCTCGCCCAGATAAAACATTCAATTTTGTTTGTGTTGCAAGTCGAGCCCCACTCCCGTTCTGCTCTGCCTCACTGTGTGAGAGCTACAAGAAGCAAAGACAAGAGCAGGATGCTGGAAAACAAAAGCCCAGTGGGAGTTTTACCAGTCTGCTTTGGCTAACACACTCACCATATAATTAACTACCCGTATCAAATGTACCTCCCGAACACTAGTGAAGTACAAGTGCTGTGGTAAATATTCTGGAGACAGAGCGCTAATCTTTTGGCAAAACAAAAACCGTTAGAGGATAACGGAAAGGAAGAGAAATCGTTCAGCCATCTAAGCAGTGCGTCCATAGGAACATTTTTAAGCTACCATAACAGTTTTTCTGGAAAGCGTCCACAGTTCACACTAAGCTCCCCCGGCCCTCCTCTTATGAAAATTTGTCTTTTAATTAAACTAGTTGGTGGTACGCATCAGGCTCAGGGGGCGACGCCAGTGATGATCAATGTTGGCAGAGTAACAGAGCACTGCTTTCAGACCTCTTTTCCTCTTCAGGCCTCCCTGTTATCTTTCAGCTCCATTTTCAGGTACATCCATCCATCTGTGTGTGTGTGTGTGTGTGTGTGTGTCTGTGTGTATGTGTGTGTGGGAAGGGTGTACAGACGGTGTGGTTCCATTTCTACGGCCCATTGTCCTCCATCAGGCACAACGGGATGTTATCAGCCTCAGCCAGGCTCAACCTCCTACAATGCTTCATTACCTGTGTGTGTGTGTGTGTGTGTGTGTGTGTGTGTGTGTGGGTATTCGCATCCCGCAAACAATGCTTCATTACACGTCTCTCCCAGGGCTCCCTTAACATTTCTTCTTGTCTCATTACCCAGTGAGAGTCCTGTTATCTGTTCCAGTCATATTTACTGAGCAGACCTTTGCCTTCTCAGAAACACACACACACACACATACACACACACACACACACACACACACACACATACACACACAAACAGAGCTGTCATGTTTGTTAGGGCTGTAATCTTGAGATCAGCGCTCGTAATGAATAATCACTTAGTGTTTAATCAGTATGTGTGTGCACTTAGAGCTCACAGGCATAAATACTATGCTACTACCTAAAATAAATATTCTAATAATGTCTAATTACTTTAACTTAATTTAAAGCTCCTCTTCGTGGATTAATTAAACTCTTAAAATGCATCTCTGTTCATCACATTACATATTTAGATGTTTTCTTCATGAAAAAAATGCTGTCATGCCTGAAAATGGCTTCAGGCCCAGACACCCCAAACCAACATCAACGAACTAGTGGTGATGAAGGCCAACTGATGCATTGCCTCACATCACCTGTGTCTTGCCCAAAAGGTTGCACCTGAACAACAGTGCAAAGACTACAGCCAGTGCTCGACTAGCACATATATTCTGTGCCCGCTCGAGAGGAAATAACTCTGTACCAGCCAGAGCATGTGAGCGGAGCGGAGTGGGGAGCGGGAGGATTTTGTGTTGAGCGAGGAGCGGCTATTTGTTTTAAAAGGTGGAGCGGAGCCTTATCTCTCGCTCCAATTTCGCTCCGGTTGCTCATGCCCCACCCAGAATGCATCTTCTGCCTTGATGGTTCGCCGCGACCTGCTCTGGGTCAGCTGGGAAAGGCTTGAGGCAAAGCAGGCTCACGGCTTATGTGTTTGTCACTTTCTTTTTCATTTTAACCCACACCATGATCTTTTCCTGACCCTAACCAAGTGGTTTTTGTGACTAAACCTAACCAGACCTTAACCACAGAGCATCATGATGATTTCGGAACAACGGGACTTCGGAACAATGGGTTTAAATATGGTCGGAACAATGGGATGTTGGACCAATGGGCTGTCGGAAAAATGGGCAGACCCTATTTTATTTGTGAATAGAAGATTAGAGGTTAGGGTAGTACGACGCAGTTGTTTTGAGCGGAGTGGTGAGCGAGCGGAGCGGGATAAAATTTATGATGGAGCGGAGTGGAGCGAAGAATGCGCAGAACCAAGCGGAGCGGACGAGCAATGCAAAGTGACAGGTCTGCGAGTGAGGAGCGGAAATTTTCACCCACTCCGCTCCGCTCACATGGTCTGGTACCAGCAAGCAGTGTTTAGCGGAATTTATACTTGTGCGGCAGCTCTATGCAGAGTCTAAGCCATAGCTTAAGTACATGGCCTACGCTGTTGTGAGCATTTTCTACTTGTGCGGTGGTGTGTCTGTGACACTCTGCAGTTACACTTCCAAAACACTAGTCGGCTGCGGAGGTTTCTGTAAGTGCTGTTAAGTTTAGTCGATTCAAAACACACATTAAACACACATTAAACATGGCTTAATAGCAACAGTTTCAAACACAAACACAAATACACCAATGGGCTTCATTATAACTCGCAGCATTCACAGAGAAAGCATTTGTCTTTTGCTGGACAAATTTTCCCACAGATACAACATGCTAATGTTATTAGCACAAGGCTATGGCATTTTACATTGAATAAATTAGCCTAGCACCTAGCAAACTTTTTACTCATAAAGACAGGGACAACAGCAATATTTAACAAAGATAACGTTACAAAATTCAGCTCATTACAGCTCACAAGGTTCACTGACAAAACAACTGTCTTATACTAAGCACGTTTTCCAAACAAGTACAACATGCTAACATTATTAGCACAAGCCTATGGCATTTTACATTGTATAAATTAGCCTAGTAGTGATGAGCAAATATTTCCTCTGCTCATATGAAGCCAGGATAAATCACACACAAGACTTAAAATGCTATTTTTGTGGAGGTGTTATTGTCTTCACAATTTATTGTTTAATATCTGTGAAATTAAAGTAAATAAAACCTTCGTTTCCACTGAGGGAAGTGGTTTCAGCTTACATAGATAGACAGGTCTGCGTCATTGTGACATGTAATTACATTTCTGCGGAGGTGCATGTCAGGCTACGGAGTAAAGTACGTGCGATTTGACGTTGAAGTAAAAATCCTGCATTAGTTCTCATTTGTCAACAAATATAGGGAATCTGGAAGACCAACGGACAAATTCAAGATGCTAGTTGGCACATTAACATCACAACCCAGTGTTCAAAGAACAAAATATTTACGAACAAAAGCGAACAAAAACACAAACAATTACAAACACTTTGTGCTAAAGATCTCAGTGGCTTTAGACATAATCTTACCTAATTTCACAAGTTTGGTTTGGTCTCACACCCTCCTGACTTTAGCCATTTGTTTACTTTCCACACTTAAGCTTTTCTTCTCGTGAACCAAGCTGCACTACTAATCAGAGTGATTTTATTCACCAGTGGGCTCCGCCGTCTCAGACGCCGATTCAACATGCTGAATCTGCCCAGAAAATCCAACAAAAGGGTCATCTAGTGCCAACAGTGCGGGACACAACAAAAACTTGTGCGACAGATGCTCATTGATGGCCTGTTATTGACCAACCACCGACCATCAGCTTGGCGTGTCAGGGCTGTTAAATGTAGCTCTACACCTTTACCTCATTTAGTCTGCATGAATCTATGATTATGTAAATTAGCCCCACCCCGTTGCTCACCTGCAGCTTGAGTGTACCTGTTCATCTTCGACTCATCAAACAAACAAACCTCTTCTTGTAAATGCCAATAGATTTGACTACATTATCAAACCGCTAATAACGTGTTGCTTATGTTACACAAACCTTGATGCTGATCTCCAGTCATGATAAGCTGACATGAAAGTGAAACTTAGCTTACATAATACTGATACGTAACCTGGCTCCTCCTCTGATACCCCTTGTTTTGCTGTCGGATTGGTGTCGTGGATTTGTGACGTACCAAACCCTGGGAGTCAGAATCTGTGTTTTCGTCACAGGCAGTGAAGATGTTTTTGTGATTTGGGTGAACTGATCCTTTAACCGTCTGTAAAGTCCTATCTAGTTCCACCTCTCTAGATTTTACTCTCCATCTCCTCTTTCTCATGCCGACACATAGAAGAAACATTGGTCTCTTCAGGAAATGAAGACTTTGGCAGTCAGGTGGTTCAGGCTGGATGCTGTCATGGTCTGCTTTGTTCACATTCAAATATTCAAAGTCAGTCAGCGCGAGTGCAGATGAATACGATGGCAGGGCTGGAGGCTGCAGCGCATCACGTCTAATAAGAATCTGTCAGGTTATCATAGAAAGTCTATTGATCATCCACATCTGGCCCAGTTTCTCTCCTCGGCCCAGATTAAGGATTTCACAGCACGGTCGATGGAAAATGAATTACAAAAACACAGAAATAGTGGGACGCAGGGAGTTGGGGAATGTATAATTAGATGTAATTATTCAGCGTTACGCAATCGTTTTATTTTTTTTTGTAGTTATTTCAAGGAGCTGTGTGTCATACTGGTGTAACATAAGCTTAACGTTTAAATGAGAATCAGCATCCATTTAGGTCTGCATTTACATAATACTGAATATTTTAACTTCAGCCTTTAACTCAAACATGAACCTCAACTCACCAACTGGAAATTTAAAGACCTCTGCTTCACAGTCTGTACTAATGGTGGCAGATATTAGATGTGTTGTTTTCAAATTAAACTTTTCCGTTTGCTGTGTGATGAAGTGGGAAATAAAAAGAGATTCAGAGGGATTTTTCTGTTAGAACCTGGCTTTTCTCATAACCAGCCTCTGAGGGGAAAACAGAGCCTCGAGCTGTTGAACAGCTGATTGTGAATGCATGTTTTTTTAATAAAGGCCAGCTGCCTGCTCGACTGATTATCCGCAGTCTCCATACACAGTGATAAACAAGCACATTAGAGACCAGCGCATCTGCTGACACCTCCTGATATACAAGGTCTTTTCAAGAATTCATTTATGTCTAGTATTTTTTCTAAATGGGCCTGGCACTTGTGGATGGTTGTGCCTCTGGGCTGCATGCCCTCTCCAATTTAAATCTGTTTGCCTAATTGATAAATGTTATCGCTTAATAAGTTGTGACAGAAAATTAATAGCGCTGGTCAGAGCGGGTGTGTGAAGGTCGTGCTTCAGGCTGACGGTTGATGGTTTAATTGGTTTTTACTCGGCTCTTGAGTCGTTTCTAACCAGACACAGCACCCCTAAAACCACCCTGATGGCTAATTCTGGCACACTTACTGGCACTTTAATCAGGACCCAGTCCAGCAAAATACCCCAAAGACTAGCCTGCTGCCTTCAGATTTACCATGTGAAAGAGGAGAGCCTTCCCTGGATTCTCCTGTAGTTACATATGATATCAGTAATCTGCTGTTTCAGGATTCTGAGGGACAATTTGCAATGCGGTCTTGATGAAGCATTGCAGTTCTGTCCATCGTATTGATTTCCACATTACCCAGAATGTTTTTCAGCTGACTTGGAGCGAGGCCATGAAGTTGTGTTCAGGTGTGTTTTTCACATGTAGGAGTGTGTGTGGAGAGTAACTTTATTCATCCCTAAGGGGAAATTCAATTATCTGTCAGCTCATCTATTATATGTCAAAGAATTATAAAGCCTGATGTCTGTTGGTATATAGTATCTTCTGTATCTCTCTGTCCTGCATCGAAGAGAGAGGAGCCATCCACCACAGTGTTTTTTGGTCCATCATGGTGTTGTGGAGTGGATGATCTGGGTTGTTCATGATGGCCTAACATCTTCAGAGTGCATCTCTCCACCACCTCCTCCAGTGCGTCCAACCTGACTCCAATCACAGAGCCAGCTCTTTTCACTAGTTTGTCCAGCTGCCTTGCATCTTTGTGTCTGATGCTTCCTCCCCAGCAGACTGCAGCATAAAACAACACACTGGCCACCACAGACTGATAAAACATCTGCAGCATCTTACTACAGATGTCGAGAGATCTGAGCTTCCTCAAGAAAAAGAGGCGGCTCTGTCCCTTTTTGTAGAGAGCGTCTGTGTTTAGGGACCAGTCCAACTTATTATCCATGTGTACACCTAGATACTTATAGCTTGGCACCACCTCGATGTCCACCCCACAGGTATTCCCTGGCTGAAGAGGGGGCTTGGACCTGCGGAAATCTATGATCATTTCCTTGGTCTTTGAGGTGTTCAGGAGGAGACAGTTCTTGTGATTCCAGTCACTGAAGGCTTTTATCAGGTCCCTATATTCAGACTCCTGCCCATTCCTGATACACGCCACAATAGCAGTGTCGTCCGAGTATTTCTGGACGTGGCAGGACTCAGAGTTGTATTTGAAGTCCACCATGTACAGTGTGAACAGGAATGGAGCCAAGACAGTCCCTTGTGGAGCCCCGTGCTGCTCATTAATGTCCCAGAAACACAGTTCCCCAACCTGACATACTGTGGCCTTCCTGTCAGGTAATCTGTGATCCAGGAGATAAAGGAAGGATCCACTGCCATCTCTGTGAGCTTGTCTTTAAGTATGTTGGGTTGGATGGTGTTGAATGCGCTTGAAAAATCAAAGAACATGATTCTCACATACTGTAAGCGCCATGGAAGGTGAAGAAGCTAAAGGGCCAAATACTGTATTTTAATTCTATGTTGGAAATGAAACCAGAGCTAAAAGGGAAAGGGAGACCTGCATTTGACAGGTGGATGGAGGCACAACTCCAGATGAATGCTACTGTTGTCCTGTGTCTGCTGGATGTATAAATATGTGATGGTTTGCTAGCATTGCTGGATATGTCAGCCAGTTTTTATTTTTTTATTTTTTTTTTTTTTTTTGCCTGGTGGCCCCTGGTGGCCAAAACTCAATTGATGCAAGTTTAATTTGTTAAAATCACATGAGAATCAGTTAAAGGCTTGGCTCCAGGCTACGTGACTAAGTTAATTAATGACAACTCTCATCTCATTTCAAAAGGTGACTGAGCACTGCCAGTTAGAAGCCCTAAACTTTACAAAGGATAAATGGACTTGGATTTGTGTAGTGGCTTTTTAGTCTTCCTACCACTTGGAGCGCTTTTACACTAATGCCACATCCAACCCTTCACAGACACATTGGTGGCTGAGGCTACTGTACGTTCACACGCAGACTTGTACAACTTGAGGTTCTGTTTTTCAGCCATGATTGTGTCACCAAAAGCGGGTATTGTAAGTGAAAAGATGATCTTTCCCTAACCATAACCAAGTGTTTTTGTACCTAAACCCAACCACATTAACCGCAGCGCTGTTGAAACCAAAAGTTTCAGAATATCTGATACATAAGGTACAAATGTTATCCATGGTTTGCAGAACCATATAATTCAAAAGTCCAAAGAATGTGCGCTCCCTCACCTCAGACTCAGTTTGTCTCTGGACTGCATGTGCAAAAGTTTCTAAAATGTCTGTCTGAATGGTGTCGGACATCCAGTTGTCTGTTCACTGAAGTAACTACTATCCCCTGGGCACTCATAATATTATGTGCACTTGTACGCGCCATCATTGGCTGCTATAAAACTCCACCCCGATGGATATGCCCCCGCCATGGAAGTCCCTCGTGTCCAAGATGTTTTATGGATTTAATAAGTCGCTCCATAACTGGCAGATTTCTTGTCTTTCTCTGCCTGTTTGCGCGAATGATTAGCTCTGGTTATCCTGCTAATCTCTCATCAAGTTTAACATTGGCTGCCCGTGAGCTGACCCTGGCCCTCGCTCTTTGACCGGACGTGGTGACGTTTTCAAGTCAAATCAGAGGTATTTATTAAATTTACAGATTTTAAACAGCTTTTTTCATTCAGAACCTTCTGACAGGTACCTTATCAGATGCTATTCAAAACATAAAATGAATCTTCAATGCTGTGAATTATGCTAAAATAGCCAAGTATTTACAGGTTGTGTTGTTCCACCCTTGTCAATAGATGTTGCCTCAGCACCCACCTTCCTGCGCCCATGTCTACATACAGAGTGAGTCCTCTTCTATGGAGTTTACCATGTGTTTATGCAATAGCCCAGAACTGACAAGCCAAACGCTGACTCAGGGTCAGGCCATTTGTGTCATTGGCCACTATAGTTCTCCTACACACTTGGCGAAGCGAAGTTTCAGTTGGTTGCAGTCTGTAACCTCACCACTAGATGACACTGAATCCTGCACACTAGACCCAGTGGTTGATGACGGACTCAGATATTTTACTTAAAGTAACAATACTAGGGTGTAAAGATTATTGCATTAATAACTTTGATTTTTTTCAGGTCAACTTATCTGTCAATAAAGTCTAAGTTGAGTCGACAAGTCATTTGATGACGTCATCACATTGACACAGCGGAGGAAAGTGAAGTATCTCCACACATGTGATGTGTGTCTGTCAAGGCCCGAACGTACTCGGGCGGAACGTACGCGGAACGGACTCTGCGGAGGTCCGGGCGGACTCAAAGCGAACGTCCGCAAGCCCCATGCGCGCAAAGCTCAGATTTTATGACCACGCGGACTCCGCTCCTCGCACCAGTGACTGCTCGGCATGTATTTCTCACATCGCCGGGATTTTTCACGGACATTTTTACAGGAAACTACAACGCGGAAGTGCGCTCGACTATGAAAGCCCGAATGACTGTGGACATTCCTCGCGGAGTCCACTCCGCTTATAGTACACCCGAGTATGTTCACGTCAAGGATATAGTATCAGCGTAAGCCAACCAGAGGCAGCGATTGCATTCCGTACACAAGCACAGAGAGAGAGGGGGAAAAAACACACGACTTGTCGACTCCTCCCGGGGGGTGTCGACTTGTGCCACTGACGTCGATACGTCGACAAATCCACTTTTCTGTTAATGCCCTAGTAAAGATACTTACTCAAGTAAAAGTACAAAAGTATTAGCATCAGCATGAACTCAAAGAACTGAAAGTAAGTAGTCATTATGCAGAATGACCCATTTCAGAATAATGTATAATTTATGACTGAATTATTATTATCATCAATGCATTAATGTGTTCATCACTTTAGTGTTGTAGCTGGTCAAGGCGGAGCTCATTTTAATTGTGTAATACACTGCTGGGTAATTTAATCTATAATAATGTAATTTAGTAGTTTACTTATAGTCTGCATTCATCTCAATCTGCAAAGCAACTAAAGTTATCAAATAAATGTCACAGAGTAAAAAGTACAATGTTGCGGAGTATACTAGAGGTCGACTGATTCATCGGTTTGGCTGATTAATTTAATTTTTATATAAACTATGGTTACGGGGCTCCAATAGTGGTTGATAGCTGTAACCTGCACTGGTTATGTGGGTGCGGCCGTAAGGCTTTGCACAGAGTATCAAACATGCAAACACAAGGTAATGTGTGCTTTAGATAACTTGTATGACTGAAATAAAAGTTAACAAATGTAGGACAGCTTCACTTCTTTAATAGGGGCATAACAAGGTTGCCAGTTATAGAATAGTATTATATGCTTTCTTTGTTTTGCTATAGCAAGCATGGTCGGTATAGATTCACTAGACTTAAGTAGCAAAGTGTGTGAAATTAATTTCTGATACTCTAAACAGCTGTTAACTCATAAGTACTTTGAGATCGTGAGGGGCACTCAGTGTGCTCCAGCCAGAAATGCACAACAGATTTTAAATCTATTATTATATACTGTATATATAATTTTCTCAGAAAGCAATTATCCCTGCATTTTTCTGCTGATACAGAACATGACTTTCTCCCGGGGAACAGCTGATTTTACCGTAAGGCTGTTGAGTGGCATTCATGTCATAACAGACCTGTTTGCAGTCATTTTCTCCTCACAGTAGTTTTCTCTCCTACCAACACGCATCTGGTGGAAAGTTGTTCTGTGATTATCTGCACTGCAGGATTTTTACAATTGTAATGATGTTCTTATAATGTTCAAGTGTAGGCGGGGAATAAAGTCCCACACATGAAAATGATCAGTTGTGAGCAGGTGTTATCGGCCGATTAATCGGGGTCAGCCCTATGTTCCCACAGCCCTATGTTCCCACAGCTCTATGTTCCCACATTTAGGTCCCACAAGTTAGGTCTTGTGTTCCTACATTTCCCTTCAATTTAAGCCCTTTCCTCCCACAAGATTTTTTGAAAGCACTTTATAATAAATGAATGAATGAGTAATTTTATTTCGATCATCATCAGCAGAAATCCTCACAGTCACAATCATTACAAGAAAGAATAAAAGGGTTTCGGCTGAGAAAGGGGGATAAAATCTGATACAAATTTATGAAAAAGGAAATGTGGGAACATAGAGCTGTGGGAACATAGGGCTATGGGAACATAGGGTTGTGGGAACACAGGGCTGTGGGAACATAGGGCTGTGGGAACACAGGGCTGTGGGAACACAGGGCTGTGGGAACATAGGGCTGTGGGAACATAGGGCTGTGGGAACACAGGGCTGTGGGAACACAGGCACGCTCCCGATTAATCTGCTATCTGCTTTTTCCTGCTCCAAGCTATTGTTATTATATCGGCCATTAAAAACTCACTATTGGTCGACTTCTAGAGTGTAAGTGTATAAAGTAACATAAAATGGAAAAACTTTAGTGCAAGTGCGCCGTACCTTTACTTAAGTATCGCACTTGACTAAATGCACTTCATTACATACCACCACTAACTGTGCCTTTAAACAAAGATGAACTTTTACCTTACATTTCTTAATTTCTTGGTAAAATAGCAAATCTTTGTACTATTTTCACTACTTTTGCTTTTTACAATTTTACTTCCTTTTATTAAGTTGGCAATAAAAGCATTTTGTCAGTGGTTTTAAAAAAAAGGACTATACAGTACAGTGATAACTCACCATGGAGCAGGAGCTGCCAGACATGATGTGACACATTAATCTACTGGAAAAACTAAAATATATAGCAAACCAAGTGATTCCAGTCATGCTCAAACATCCTCATTTGGGTGTTTCACCACAGTCTGTTAATGCGCACTCTGTGTTACAGTTCTCTATGTATCTTTATTAGATCTCCCGCAGCTCCCTCTCATCTTTCTCCACCTTATTCAGGAGCTCGATGAAAAATTCATACTTTGGGATGGTGGACTGCCCACTCTTATTTAAAAGAAATCATTCATTTTCACATCATTGGTATATTCAGACTACCTCTTTAGATCTGAATCTGCACTTTACAAAGAGGAGGGAAAAGTTCTATCAGTGGTGGGATAAAAGGTCCAAGTAGGCAATTTATTCATGTGCTGGCACAGGCTTCTCTTACAGCAGACTGTGAACATCAGTAAATTAAACGCCTTTGGCTATGCTAACCATTCTGCCATTAGCAGAAAACAATATTCCTCTTTCTGTTATTCTTTCCACCTGGTTTGCAAATTTTACACTTGCTTGAACATTGAATAACGTGATTCTTATTTGTGATTGTGAGTATTGATTTTTTATCTCTCTCTCTCTTCGCACTTTAAATGTCGTGCAACATCCAAAAATGATACATGAATTTTAATTAAATCAAACTTAACATCAGCAAAATCAGCAAGCAGCGAGGGTCACCAGGTCACACAGATACATCAGATACACTCACATGCTTACACACACACACATGCACCATGACACTGGGTTAAATAAACACTTAGCTGCTCCATCTGACCACAGGTCAATAGTGACTCGCCTTGTCACTGGCTCAGCTGCACTCTTTAATTATACACTCATTGATTGCTCAGGATGTCGATAAGGCATTTAAGCAGCTTAATCCTCGTTGTATTAACATGAGCAATATGCACATAGTTTATGTATTAATTCTCAGCCTGAGGTGGAGCACTTGTATTTGTTGCCTCTTGCATTTCAATAAGGCTGCCTGGGGTTTTCATGAAATGTCAATAGAAAGAGGAGAAATTGATCGATCTGACTGCTGGTGGCAGGAGAAGCAGGAAGCGGTGGTGATGGAGGAGGAGGGGGCGGGGGCTGGACGGCTGAAGTTACTCTCTGTTTTGCTGAACTGATGCCAAACCGCTTTCCCCTCTCTGTTGTTCTACCCCAACTAATCTATCAGAAAGAGTAAGACATCTCTTAAAGTTAAATTAGACCTGACTGAAAAAGCAGTTTTCGATTTTGTGCTGTTAAGTCGGTCCATTCGTGCATAGACGCTGGCTGTGTCCCCCCTTCTCCTCCCCCTCCTGCATCTATACAGTAGATGAGAGTTGTTGCTGAGGGAGTCACTCCATCACCTCTGTGGCGACCTCAAAGGTTCCAGCCCATGAATGGTAAGCACCTAAGGGTGGAGCAGCTCCCGGCCGAGGGGAGCAGGGGCCGGGACGGACAGGGAGCACAGGGCCACCGCTCACTGTGACCAGGACAGACGGAGCGGAGAGAACAAGAAAGCACTTGGTTTACAGCTGACTGACAGCAGGTTAATTGACTGAACCCTCCCCAGTGCTGCTCCCCAGAGCCCCCCCCTCCCCAAGAGGCATCTCAACTCACCATCTAAGATAAAGACATTGAAAGTGATCAGTGCCAAGCAGATGTTCATGAAAACGCACTGGGACTGGTGACATAACAGTTCCTGTATAATATTAAAAGTGTGTATTGTTCAGTGCGTAGATTGATCACAGAGAATCAGTTGTTTATCTCAGCAGCAACAAAGCAGTGTTAGATATTAGAGTCTGCCACCTTTAGGGTGTTATCATAAAGGAATACTTCACCCACAAAATGACAAGTTGTATATCAGTTACTCACCATGACCTTGAATTCATGAGGAAAACTTGTTTTTCTCCCATGCCTCCACGAATCCAACATTCCTCATGAATTGAAGTAAGCAGGGACCATGTTCAGCAATAGCAAAACTATATCGCAATATCTGCAAAACTCCTGCAGTATAATCCAAGTCCCATTTATCCAGCCGTATGCTCAGTACTTCAAAACTTCTGCTTAAACAGTACTGTTTAAAACACATCAGTGCAAACAGTCTCATGCATGGCCATATAGAGTGCTCAGGCACACTCAGGGTGCGCTACTCATAGGCGAAATCCTAATGCTTGAGCAAATGGGCCATTCCACTGACACTTTTTGCAGCGCTGAGTAAAGCCATGCCGTGCCGATTTGCGTTTCTATTATCTGTTGCCACGCTCAGCTGCGTCAGAGATGGACCTTCTCCAGAGTAGGTCCAAAAGCCGGGCCACCTGCCCTCGAGTGGATAGCAGTGACGTCTCGCCAACAGCAGCAGACCCCTGACAACCCTGATTCTTCTCCTCAAACAAGCTGTGTGTGTTTCGATACTCTACTCACCTCTGTCTGCCAGACACCAGAGGGAAAGGTGTCTTTAAAAGTTTCTGTGTGTTCTCTGTGGTTTGTTGTAAGGTTTCTCTCCTGCATCCTGTTTTTACTTTAGATATCTGCTTTATTTCACTATCAGCTGTATCAGAAGTCGTGTGAAGTTGCTGCTCGAAAAGTCAACATTTCCTTATTTTGCTGCTTCACAATAAAAGTTACAAAATAATGAAGGACTTTTAGCGTGAAGAATCTACAGGAAATTGCGTGTTTATCACTGAACATTGTTAATGGCTTTTCTCCAATAAAGAAGTCTAATAATATGTAAGGGAGGAAGAGTAAAAGCAGAAACGGCCAGGTATACCGGTACTAAAATAGTACTGCGGTACTAGAGTATTCCAAATGGTACTATACTGCATTTGGAAAATACCGGTACTTTGAAATTGATTCAGTTCATTAATTTAGTTAATTTATTTTACTCATTTATTCACACAAACGCCTTTCTTGTTCCTATTGGAGCACAGATTGCACAAGTGGTGTGTATGACAACACCTGTATCAACATTCGCAGCTGGCGCACGTGAAAAAAGACAAGAGAAAGTCTGCCTCGCAAAGGGAGACAACACGAGATAGCACAAACTTGGCGGAACATTTGAGTTACCAAACCGTGACGTCCGTACCGAGGTACTTACCATGATTTTTTTGGTACTGTTACACCCCTACTATTTATTGTTCTAAAGGTTTGTATCCAAAAGGACTTTCCTTAGGAAAAGTACCTAAGAGTATCGAAAAGTATCGAAATTCATATTGGTATTGGTACCGAAACAAAGATTTTGGTATCGTGACAACACTAATGAGATGTTACATGTTTGTGTTTAGCTGTGGAACAGCCCACTGCTTTTAAATATCATTACCCAAGACAAACCATCATCAGTTAGGCACACCCTCAGGTGGGTAGCCCTGTTGTAATGGAGATGCAAATCCCTGCTGCGCTGGGCTGACGGCTCAAACCAAGCCAGCTCATGACTGTAAAAAAGGGGCATTAGATTATACTGCAGGAGTTGTGCGAGAGTTTTTTCAGTTCAGGCAGATAGCTGTTGTTGTATAATGTTCTGTGCAGAGACCTTTTGTCTGCTGCAGAGCGGCTACTGTACCACACCAGGATGCTGTATGTGAGGACACTTTCAATGGAGCAGCGACAGAATGACACCAGAAGCTGTTGTGACAGATTTACCTTCCTGAGCGTCCTCAGGAAGTATAGCTGCTTTTGTGCCTTCTTGACCAGCACCATAGTGTTTGTCGCTCATGAGAGGTCCTCTGAAATGTGTGCCATGGAATTTAAAGCTGGTCACCCTGTTGATGTGCAGTGGTGAATGAACATCCTGCTTCTTCCTGAAATCAATTATGAGGTCTGCCGTTCTGTGCACCACTCTGTCAGCCGTGTCACCTCTTCTCTGAGAGCAGACTCGTCGCCTTCGGTGATCAGCCCCACCACGGTTGTGTCGTCTGCAAATTTAACTATGGTGGTGGTGTTTTGGGATGGAACACAGTCATGAGTGTGCAGAGTACAGGAATGGGCTCAACACACAGCCTTGTGGGGCTCCTGTGCTGAGTGTCAGAGTGGGGGAACAGTAGGGGTCAAGAAGCCTTGTATCCACAGGCTGATGTCTAGAATCCATCTAGATTCTAGAAGATATACATCTCAAAGTATGGTGTGGTCATAGAAATAATGATAATGCTACTATAATCTGTGAACATAAATTGTAGGAAACATTGGTTGCTGCCTGGATTGTGTTCCTTTGCAGTGTCAAAGAGAGGAGGTCAGGGTTGTCTGGGTGTGCAGTGTAGAGGATTTTGATACTGGAGACCAGGTTTTGCATCCTGTGTGACATGTGTGGGCTACTAAACTGCAGAGTTGTGGTTTGGAAGAGGTCATTTTTATCAATCAGTGTGACTGTAAGGCCGTGTGAAAGGTTCAGTCACACCCTGACCCAGGGCCAAAGCTTAAACATGTTAGAAGCTGAACGAGCAAAGAAGCTGAACCCAGGGCAGACTGATTTATGTATTTATTCATGTTGCACAAACCACAGTATCCGTAGCGTTCTTAACCACAGTCGTTGTGTGAATGGCAGTGTTTTTCTGTCAGTCTGTCACTTTGATCCAGAATGAAGTCTCTCAATAAATATTAGACGGACTTTATAACATTTTGTACAGACAGTGATGGCCCACAGAAGATGAAGCTGACTTCTCCTCTGGTACTAGCTGTACAAGCTGTTTAGCTGTAAAATGAGAGTTTGTGACCTGGCCGCCATGTTGGAAAAAGTTAACCCAGCAAAACAGTTTGTTAAAATGTGTTTCAGAAAATATCTGAGGTGAGAGTTAGGCAATGCAGCAACATAACCTTGAGTCATATTTGATCAGTGCTGACTAGTTGACAGTTTGACCACAGTTAACAAGCAGTGATTGACATAATGACAGTTGCTTTAGTCTGCGCATGTTTTTTTTTTCTCACAGATGTGTCTCATGCAGTCCTTTCAGAATATAGTGACAGTTTCAGTAAATATGAAAGTTATTTTTTCATAGAAGTTATCTACTGTAGCTTTAACAACTCCTCTGGTGCCAGCATCAACTTTGAATTTGCTCAGTAGGTTTAGTTTATGACGGGATAGGTTTAGAACTAATTACACCCTCATCAACCTCAGCTGTACTTTGTGTTTAGTGCCAGTTAGCTGATGCTAACATGCTAAGAGGCTAAACTAAGAGCGTGGACAAGGTAAACATATACCTGCATTAATTTAAAGGGAAAGTGCACCCAAAAATGAAAATTCAGCCATTATCTACTCACCCATATGCTGATGGAGGCTCAGGTGAAGTTTTAGTGTGCAAGCGCACACGTGAGCACATTCCACAGAGAGGCAGTTGGAGCTACAGTCTACAATGAGGCTAAAAACAGAGTTCAAATGACGTTTTTCCAAACAACTTTTTATGTCGGGGCTTCAGGACACTTGGATCACTACGGACGAGCAGTATGGAGATACTTTGTGGATTCAATTATGTGTTTTTGGACGTTTTCATCTGGGGCGCCGTAAGCCTGCATTAGGTGGAGTTGTGTTGCTACCCCCTCTCCCCTTGGATCTCCGCAAGGGATGTGAGGACTCTAAAACTTCACCTGAGCCTCCCTCGGCATATGGGTGAGTAGATAATGGCTGAATTTTCATTTTTGGGTGCACTATCCCTTTAAAGATGTTAACCTTGTCATAGGGTACATACTGTAGTGCATACATAGTACATGGTACATAGTGTTGCTGTAGAGTCTCAGTACTTTTTTATCGTTTGTTAGTTTTATGTGCTTTCTGTTTAGTTATACGCTGGTGCTGGAGTCTTGAAATCTTGTAATGGGTTAGCATGTTTGTACTTCCAGTTTCCTTGTCTCAAAGTTGGTGGGTTATTTGAATGTGTTTTTGGTAAGATATCTGAAATAAGGTCTATGGTTGACACAAGCTTTACATTTTGTTCTATGACATAAAATTAATCGGTAAATACCCCATTTTTAAGTTTTAGAGCTTTAACATGTGGCTAAATGAGACTACAGAGGTTGTCACCAAACACAGCTTTACAGCCTCATTGTGATCGTGACACTGAGGTCATGCAGTAGTTTGTTTATAGCCTAATGTTAGCTTTTTACTTCATGAAGATTATCTTGCTAAACAAAGCGTGTAAGTGTCATGAACTTTTGTTTGCCACAGAGCTTATTTTCTGTAATAATCCAAATTCTAATGGAAAAATCCCATTGGCTGTTTTTTTGAGGGAGCTAGGGCGATGCTAACACCCCTGCACCACTGTAGAATAGGGGTTTTGCTAAAGAATGTGGTTGCATATTTATGATAGTCTATTGTAAAGTATACATGGGCAGAAAAGTGCCCATCTATAGAAAAGGAATTTATATTTGTTCTGGACATAAGGGCCCAGTGATGTGGTTTGCAAGTCTCTTTGTACACACTTTTCCACTGCATCTTCAAGGCGAGAATTTAACGCCATTATGCCACCTCACTGTTCTGTGTAAAAGGTACAATCGCAGAATGGGGGGACAGAATTGTCTCGCCTTTAAGGTGGCAGCCGATGTAGTAACAGCCCCAAAACAATGTCTGTATGACAGGATCATGGGTGGCAAGGGTTTGACATTTTTACGTGTTATGTGTTTGATCTACCACGGAAGATTTTAAAAGTAGCTATCAACAGTTAGCGGCTAACTCAAAGAAGAAGAACTGTTTGCAAATTGGGAAAACAATGAGGTCAGCCGCCATATACCAGGGACAGTAAATGATTGTTATTCCATGTTATTGCCATTGTTATTGTTAAAGTGCTGCTGACGTGTACGTGATGTGTCACACTAGAGACCAACGCTGTTGTGTTACACATTACACCCATCACGCCTCTAAAATCACACACTGGAGGAGCATGATGTGGCCTTTGTTTACTTCTGTATAAAAATGTGAAGGTGGCTTCAAGAAGGACAAAAAGCAATGTCTTTAGAGTAACAGTAGCACAAGCAGAGAACGCTCATAGAGTCAATGTCAGTCACACAATAACATCTGTAAATCTACAGTTGGCCAACACTTAACGTTAGACATTATGAGCACTCGCAGGTACGGCTGTAGTGGCAAATCCCCCGAGTGTATCAAGCTGAGTAAGGGTGAGTTAAACTGAGCATGAATTCAGCTTTTTCTGGTATTTCTCCTTTCAAAAGTTACATAATCTTGCTTTAAGGGCAGCGCTTCAGTGATCTGAAAAATCAAGGTTACTAACTGATGAAAAAGAAGTCAGCAGCTCTGGCTGAGTTTTCACATGCTGTCGAAAAACCTAGCTTTAGTTAAAGGTAACTTCCTACTGTTTTAAAAATACCTGCATTCCAGTGAATTAGTGTTTGGTATAATTTCAGGTTCTGTGTGTATTTTTATCGATCCTGGTGCCGCAGGAAAGTATAAAACATTAGGTTTGGTGCTGTGCAGCTTTCACATCTTTTTCCCCCCACCATATAGCTTCAGAAGTGTTGCTGCACCGGCTCCTGTTAGCAGCACAGCAGCGCTCCTTTAAAGCATCAAAAGAATGTACTTATCTTTATTGCAACGCAGCCTTTCATACATTTCCTGAGGGAAATGGGAAACAGCAGTATTGATAAAAGAAGAAACATGAAAGAATTTTCCAGGACTGTGTCCCAACGCTGGGTTTGACTTTCATTTCTGAGGCTCGGAGACAAGGCTTTGGTTTAAGCTGCCGGTGGATGGCGCGATGGTGAGCCATTTAGGCGTCTCTCGTGATTGTGCTATCCATCCTATTTTTGCCATCACTCTGGAGGCATGACTCGTCTACCGGTGAACCTGTGAGCTCAACTGCCAGTCATCATCACACTTTAAAGCCAAAGACCCTCAGCAAATAAAGTAAACAACTAAAATATTTATTAACCGAAGAATTTTTTTTACAGCAAACTCTTATCACGACACAGTCTTCAAGTCAAATGACACTTAACCCTTTGAGTACAATTAGGTTGGCCACTCTGATCTGGAGAAGAAACAATGAACAGACCTGGAGGATTCCTCCGCCATGGCCCTCTATCAAAAACATGAACAAGCACATCAGGATCTAGAAGGTCCAAAACTGCTTCTTTTAAAAAGTCAGACATTAAAGGAGAAACACAATGGCTTGCTTTTTTAGTAGGAACTGAATCAAGAACAACATTGTCATTTTCAACATTAGATTTTTTTCTTTACATGTGTACATAGTTCTATTTTGTCTGGTTCTTATGACGAGATTTTTCAGTTCAGTTCATACAGACGTGTGTTGGAGAAAAAATAAAATGTGTGAAGTCTGTCCAAACTCCTCGCCTGTTTGCAAAGGGACAGACGCTGGTCTGCACTCATTCTGAATTCCAAATCCGCTTCTGCTGAGTCTCAGCTTTTAGTGAGGGACAGTGATCCGAGATCTGTACATATACAGGCTAGTCAAATCCATAATATTGTCCTAAAACAGTGAAAAGACAAACTATGACAGATACTAAAAGGGTTAAGGCAAGAATAGAAAAATAAAGAAATAGTAAAAACAATAGAAATGTTGCTTCTCTGTCATACTCGACTCGCAACGCTCAGATCCTAAGAAGCTGTGGTAGTGAGAATTATTCACATAGTCTTACTCTCTTTACAGAACCCTTCACTTTACACAGTATTTACAGCAAAACAGAATCTATCCCACAAAAAGAAAAGTAGTCCACTGAAATTAACACGTTATTCATGAACACAATGATAATTAAAAAACTGTATAATTGTATCATATCGTCAGTATGTAAAAACATTTACACACAGACTTGCAAATAGTGTTTTACAGTAGTCGTTACATTTCATATCAAATCAATCAACAGAGCAATCTGAAAACCTTGTTTTCAGTGATCGTTTGTACAAATGTCTGCTTTCGATTGCTGTTTGAAACGTTGATGGGTACAGATACCATTTACATAACTTGTTTTTCTTTTGTGTGTGTACTCTGTGCACAGTTGACGATTTCAGTTTTACAAGAGGCGTAGAGATAATGGAGAAAAGTACACGGAGAAATGTGAGACACAAACAGATGTGGTGGCGAGCAAAGACGACACAAGGACATTGCGACTGAGAGGTCAGGGAAGCGGCACACCTCGCTGCACGCCCACTGTCCCCTCCAGAGGTTAAACAACCGGCATCACCTTTCCCACAAGTTTGTGAAATGACCACCGTGTTTTAGAGTCTAAACAGTGCGCTGTGTGCATGAAAGGGTAGAAAAATATCTTCGGAACACGACCAGAGACAAGAACTAGTGTGACATTGAATAGAGGAAGGTCAGCAGGAGGAGGTGGGGGATATTTACTTGAAACTCCAAAGACTAAGGTCACCTCTGACGCCGGTTTTCCTTACAAACAAATAGATCAAAGTTTTTGCTTTTCAGCGAGTGCTGAAAACAAAGGGCCTGTTTATTCCTGGTATTAACATGCATGTTTGGTGATCCTAAACAAGTGGACAGGACTAAATACATGAGCAAACGACCACCAAGATTTTGACCACATATCTTTTGTTGTGTAAATTCGAATGCGTCCTGATATGTCCCTGACAAGGACTACAACATCAATGCAGGATGTGGTGGTTGTTTTGGTGACAGTGTGCTCATGCTCTACAACTTGCCCATGAAATGAGCAAGTTGTAGAGGGGGTTGGACGAAGTGTTGCTTGACCGTCCATTGTTTTGCCCTATGGAAGGAGACGTGTTGTATGTTGGTCAAAAATCAAAGCTCTAGTAACTCCTAAAGATTTGAGAACAACTTCATTATGAAAGTTCATTTCAGCCTATGGCCCTGACTTTAGCAAAGGCCACAGGATGAATCGTACCAATCAGAATCTGTACTTTTAGGAGCAGTGTGTAAGATTTAGGGGGATTTAGTGGCATCTAGTGGTGAGGACTGCAGATTGGAACCAGCTGAAACTTCTCCTGGTTAGAATTCCTTCAGTGGCTACTGTTCAGGAGGTTTTTACTGGGAGATGAATTATCCGCAGAGGTTTCAGGTGTTGTGTGCTGCTGACAGTGACATCTCTGGTTGTATCCACACAACCACTAACATGACTAATGAGGCAGCTAGCAACAGAGTGGATGTAATAACCGTGCACTGGGCGCTTTGAACTTGTAGCGTAAAGGTTTTTTTAATCCGTCGCCCGAAAAACCTTGCACACTGATTCCGGTGCGTTTTATTGTTGTATTCGTTGTGAAAATTGGCAATACACCAAAACACGTTAATACCAGGTTTAAACAGGCTCAAAGATGCCTGCATAGTCATTCAATACTCTTGATCTAATCATGACAAAACATCATAGTATAGTATGTCGTCCAAAATCATGAAAAAACATCATAGTTTAGTATGTCGTCCAAAATCACGAAAAAACATCATAGTATAGTATGTCGTCCAAAATCATGAAAAAAAATCATAGTATAGCATGTTGTCCAAAATCACAAAAAAACATCATAGTATAGTATGTCGTCCAAAATCATGAAAAAATGTCATAGTTTAGTATGTCGTCCAAAATCACGAAAAAACGTCATAGTATAGTATGTCGTCTAAAATCACAAAAAAACATCATAGTATAGTATGTCGTCCAAAATCACGAAAAAACGTCATAGTTTAGTATGTCGTCCAAAATCACGAAAAAACATCATAGTATAGTATGTCGTCCAAAATCACGAAAACACGTCATAGTATAGCATGTCGTCCAAAAATCATGAAAAACATCATAGTATAGTATGTCGTCCAAAACCATGAAAAAACGTCATAGTATAGCATGTCGCACTCTTAGTCATGCTGTACAAGCGCGTGTAGTTTTTGGCTATGATAGAGATGTGTTGTAGCCAGGGTGGGTGGAAGTCAGGATGAATTTCATAGCAGTGCTTGTTGAGATTGCCACAAGCATGGATTCAAGGCCTACTCAAGGATTTTTGTCTTTGATCTCACAAATTTGTCTGAAACAAATTCTGCCGTCAGTTACATAATATGCACCAAGCTTTCCAGTATCAACCCTGACTTTGTTTCAGGATACCAGTGTTGTTTAGGACTTGATGAACATTTCATTTACACTGTGAAGGAGTATCTCAATCTGTGGACGTTGTTTTTCATTTTCCTGAAAGAGGAACATGAGTCGTGACATCTGCAACGATGCTGACAGTGTGCAGACAAACCAGAGAGGACTATGAAGTGTGGAGAGAGGACCCTGACCGTTGCCTCCCGCTTTGAAAAGCAGCACATTTATCGTTCTACTGAAATTATTCCACGGACTTAAAATGAACTGTTAAGTGGTTTTACAAAGAGCTGTGTAAGAAAAGTTTACTGAATAACTATTTCACCTGGCATGACTGATTGAAGCACAATTTGTGGCCACAACACACAGTTCACATCAAAGTCTGTGCTAATTTCACAAAATTTGAAGACAGTGTTAGAAATCACCCCTGCTTTCTGTCGGGGGAAAAACAGACAGTGATGGACAAACAGGGTGACAACATCGACACTTGAGGGAAACTTTAGCGCTCTCGAGACAAGCTTGAAGATAATGGAGAGGAGTGGAGGCGAGGACAAGCCAAGGGGCCACTGCGGCGCGTCAGAGCCGTGAACGTGTGAACTGTGGCAGGAAAAGCACCACACTTTCCTGCCTTATTAAGTCTGGCCGTCTGTAAACAGATTCGACACTCTGTGACCTCCTGGCATACTCAAATCCAGGCCTGCGTGACATGGCTTTAATTAGCCCCACCCTCTCGCTCTTTCTTTCCTATGTCGAGACACCAGAGAAGTCTGACCCACCACGAGCTCTGCCGATTTCATCAACAGCTACGGCTGGTGTGTGTTCTGGCCTGCAGGAACCTGTTGTGCACCATCAAACTACTTTCACGTGCTTTGGATATCATGACTTGCTATAATTAGCTATCTGGCAGTCAGTTACATCAGAGCGGAGACACTGAGGCGATGGGACAGTGCTGAAGACAGAAGCGTAAATGGCTCAGCAGGACGTACGACAGCTATGTCCTAATTCAGAGCCTGGATCCTCTCATGGCAGCAGGTCATTTCAAGGACCTCAAGACAGACGACTGAGGTATGCTTGAAATAAACTACGGCCACCCTCTGTTCGTAACAGGTTTACAATCACAGGCAGGCTGGACACAAAGAATCGTACAAATGGCTCAAACTATGAGACTTGTGAGAGGAGAGACCCAGCATGCTTTCTCCTCTCTACACACCTTTTCAGTCGCTGCTTGAAGTGGGCGTGTGTGTCACATTGTCTCTTACAGAGTTGCATAAATAAAAATGCAGCTTTCCGCCCCGTCTCCAACGTCGAGACTGTTTGATGGTCTGACAAAGCACTCTGACACGTCTGGACTGCTCTTCCTTTGCCAAATAACATGATCTAGCCTCACAGAGACCAAAACTGATGGTGCGTTTAGGCGCTGCTTGCCAAAAATGAAAGCTCCAGTAACACTTGAAGATTTGAGAACAACTTCATTATGAGAGCAAAGCATTTCAGCCTGTGGCCCTGACTTTGGCAAAGGCCACAGGATGAAACGCTTCAGCCAGAATCTGCACTTTTAAAGGAGCAGTGTGTAAGATTTAAGGGGATTTAGCGGCATCTAGTGGTGAGGACTGCCAGTTGCAACCAGCTGAAACTTCTGCTAGTTAGAATTCCTTCGTTTTTCTTTGTTCAGAAGGGTTTAACCAGGAGCCAAATTATCTGAATAAATTAGTTTCAGGTTAAAAATAGTGTTTTTCCAATGCTTTTGTTGCAAATGCAAATGTCCCGATCTAAAGTCAGTGGTTGGTTTGTGTCCCAGGCTGTTGCAGAAACATGGTTGCTCAACGTGACAATCTCCGTGGACGAGGACCTGCTCCATATGGAGTTATAAACAGCTCATTCTAAGGTAATGTAAAGTGGTTTTATATTCCATTTCTGTTCATATATCCCCCTAAATCCTACACACTGAACCTTTAAGTCAGTAATTTCAAGTTGCCCTTAAACAAAACATTTACATACCAGTGAAAACTAAAACAAGTATGACAGCATCCAAGTTTATAGTAGAGCTGTCAAAATTGCTCAAAAATGACGTTCGAATATTCCTTCTAAAAATAACTCATAGGTTCGAACCATTCGAATATTTCTTTTTCCACATTATGTCCACAAGAGAGCAAACTAATACAAGGAAACATACTTGTATATGAAACATAACTACCTGTAGGTATTTTTATTTCAACATAAACGTCTTTGAAAACATTTACATACCTACACATTAAAACACATAAAACAATTATCTATAACATTACATTATAAACGACCGCGGACCTCTCGCTCGCCCCCTCTCTCTGACCCGTGACCACACCGCACGCGGAAGCGCTGCGAATAGCCTCGAAGCTCCGGACTGTGACCGGCTCGCGCCCTGCAGCGATTGTTTCGGCGTCCGGTCTATTTTCTGTGCGAGCTGCGAGCGAATGTGTCAAGCCGGGTGACGGAGACAACAGCTGGGAGCAGAACTGCTTGTCGACCAGGCTGGAGAAATGCGCGTCTGATGCCAACGCCCGCTTGCAAAGAGGACAGCTGCGGTGGTGTTTTTTTCTCTCTCCACAATCAAATATCAATTTTCACATTCGAAGGTCCTTTTTTTTTTTTCAAATTCGAATTTAGAATATTCGTTGACAGCCCTAGTTTACAGTTAAATTCGGATGGTTCACTTCAAATCATGGTGAACAACTGGGAAACAGTTTATCAATTTAAATACCCCATTAGACAACTGACTTATGGTAAGGTAGATGTATTTAGATACAGGGATGTCGGAGGATCCAATCTCTGAAGTGGGAGGAGCAGGCAGCTGTTGGGTGTCAATACAGGAATGCAGGTGATGCGTTGTCATAAAATATTTACATGGCATGTAAAGGAAAGTTATGCACCCTTGATTGGTTTGCATGTTCAGCCACAGAACCTTAAAAAAACCTAAAAGTATAGACCAAGTTTAACTAAGATTTCTTCACTTCCTTTCTACAGTGGCTTTGTTTGGTTTTAATTTTTTATGTATCTGTCAGGGATGAATGTGGGACACAGTTGTTTGAAAAAATATCAGTGATAAAATATGGGATTGTTGACTTGGATCAAAGACAAAGAAAACTGTCTTGAGGTTCGGCTGAAGTGTCTGTCAAAGCTGAATGTAAAAAATATTTGCCGAAATAACAAAGAAGTCACTTCTATCGAAAGAAGTTTGTATTGAGTTTGAAACATAATCACACTTAAAAGTCATTTTTGTTACATTCCTGGGTGTTATTTCTACATCAAACTATCTGCTGCTTCAGTAACGTCAGCCTTGCATCCTGATGATGTTGCTTCACAGAGCGAAATATAAAATTAGGGTGCATAACTTTTGGTTACAGCAATAATAAATGTTTTATAATGACGTCCTCGATGCAACAGTGAGTTTACATTTTTCAACATAGAGAGCTGGACAGCTCAACATCTGTCCAGCTGTGAATCCTCTTTACACTCAGCTGCTTGTCTCTGGTTCGGGCTTCGAGACGTTAACGCCAAACAGGTTTGCGCAAGACATTTAGTGAAATGGAAACAACACAAAGACACATACACAACACAGTGACTGTGGTGAGAGCGACCATGGCCTCAGTCTCTGCCTGAGCCACACACACACGCTCACACTGTTTGTTGAGTTACGGTGTAAAACAACAGCCTTGACACTCCAGTCTGTCCAGTGCATGTTTGTATTTTCTGTGCACACGCTGGCATGCACATGTGTGCACAAGTCTGTTTTATGAATCCAAGGGGAGAGTCGTCAGATGGAGGAGGGGGGCGTGGCAGTCCCGCAGTGAGGGGAGGAGAGTAGGAGTACGGAGAGGAGGACAGGAGGAGGAGAGCGTTAGTTGTTCTGAAGGCAGTCAAGATCCACCGAGCAGCAGACATTCCCATTCTGAGCAGGGCAGCATGAAAAGACAGGAGAGAGGATACAGAGAATATTAAATATTCTATAATGAATATGCCGTACAAGGCGCAACACAAGTCAGAGCCTGGCTGGCCACACTTTGTCAAAATATTAAGACTGATTACAGAGGGGAACGTCACATGACGTAAACAATATCACTAGTCTAATGTCCCCAGACCAAATTACAAATGTGAGTTTAAGCCTTAACACACCGAGTACCTATTTCTTACATGCATTTTTTTTAATTCGCCATCCAAGATTGTATTCACTGCGAAAATTTCACAATACAAGGCAAAATGGAAAAACACATTTGCTCCCTTGCTTCCCTTGACTGGAGGTCTAGGCCGTTGCTAGTCTTCTGCCCGTGTCTTGCATTTGACAACACGGCTACCCAAGTTAGGAAATTATACCCTGCAGCTATGAAGTTGCACTCTGCTCTAAGAATTATCATTTCTGCACAGGCTAATGTTAACTTGTCTCTCTTGTTGCAGATGTGTGTGTCCTGCAGGTTACGCCACATTTTCTTCCCTGCTGCTTGGTCAAGGAACTCTCTAAAGGCTCTTGACGGATGCAGAAAGACACGGTAAGTCAAACCTGTTTTGAAAACTTTAACAGAAGTTTCAGAGTCAGCACGTAAACGTGAGGTATTTATTTTTAAACACGAGACAACTTTGGACAGAAACTGTAAGAGCCATGTTGTAGGCAACTGGACTTGTTTGAGTTCCTTGAAGATGTTTCACCTCTCGTCCAACAGGCTTATTCAGTTCAAACAGACGGGTGCAGAGTCGCAGGGTTTAAACTGTGGTCACATGTGAGCTCTGAGTTTCAGAATCATGAGGGTCAAATGGGTCCAGGTGAGAATGGGTGTTAAAGGGATAGTGCACCCAAAAATGAAAATTCAGCCATTATCTACTCACCCATATGCCGAGGGAGGCTCAGGTGAAGTTTTAGAGTCCTCACATCACTTACAGAGATCCAAGGGGAGAGGGGGTAGCAGCACAACTCCAACTAATGGAGGCTGACGGCACCCCAGATTCAAACATCCAAAAACACGTTTTAAACCACAAAATATCTCCATACTGCTCGTCCGTAGTGATCTCTGTTTTTAGCCTCATTGTACCCTGCAGCTCTTTCTGCCTTTCTGTGCACCGCGCTCATGTGAGACCGTGAGACATGGACACCGCGTTCATGTATGTTCACCTGCTTTCGCTGGTCTTGCGTGCAGGCGCGGTGCACAGAGAGGCAGTCAGAGCTACAGGCTACAATGAGGCTAAAAACAGAGTTCAAATGACGTTTTTCCAAACAACATTTTATGTCGGGGCTTCAGGACACTTGGATCACTACGAACGAGCAGTATGGAGATATTTTGTGGTTTCAATTATGTGTTTTTGGATGTTTGAATCTGGGGTGCCGTAAGCCTCCATTAGGTGGAATTGTGCTGCTACTTCCTCTCCCCTTGGATCTCCACAAGTGTTGTGAGGACTCTAAAACTTCACCTGAGCCTCCCTCGGTATATGGGTGAGTAGATAATGGCTGAATTTTCATTTTTGGGTGCACTATCCCTTTAAAGGGTTCACACCCACACTGAGTTCAAGGCCTGCGACATCTTAAAGAAACTCAAATAAGTCCAGTTGCCTACGATATAGCACTTAAGATTACCATGACCTGGATGACTCAGAATCTTCACTGACACTGAAGACAAAAAATACAGACTTGGTGTGCAAAGGTCTTCAGTCTGAAACCTCTCAGGTCATTTTTCAATATCCAAGGAGCATTATAAACAGCCGTACATCAAAATGCCTCTGGATGCAATTAGACAGACCAACAACCAATTAGAGTAATGCAAAATTATAAACCGACTACAGTGTGCGGAGATGTGCTGTGATGCTGCACCATTAACATGTCTATGAACAAAGGTTGTTTTCAGCCATCAAAATTTGAAAATAGTACTTTATCAGATTGTTCCACAGCAGCTTTATGCTTGCTGTAGTGCTGTAGAGGCCAGTATCTAAAATCCTTAACTGCACGGCCTGATATCAGATGTGTTTATGATTTGGCTGACCTGATCCTTCAACGGAAGAACGATAGATAGCTGACCGGGTAATGGGGCCTGTATGCTTTGGCTGTCTTAGGTGAGGTCACCTGCTGGTCAGAGGCAAACTGAGTCTTTACCAACAGTGATGCTGCTCACTGGTGGCAGAGTGAAGTGCAGTAGCTCCGCCAGTAGCTATCACCACTTGCTGTGACCACAGCGTGAGTGAGCACACCAGCTGCTGTGGCTGGCTGTGACTTTTGTTTTTCTCTTTTAAGCTAAAAGAATTTTGCCCAAGTGCACAAAGTTTACTATTTCAGTTTGTGTAACCGCTAAACAAAATAACTGGCATGTGATGTCGACTATGGTTTCAGCCCACGTAATTGATGTGCTTCTTTTTAGCTCATTTAAATTTTGATGGCTGAAAAATAAAGCAGAACTGAGGGATGACAATATTTTTACTAAATGTGTGGAGATGATGAGTTAGGGTGACATGTTCCTGACACAGTGATCTGCATATTTTGTTCTTTTATAATGAGAATGTACCTTACATCATCTGTGACAGTCAGATATTGTATATCCTCCATCACACATTGGATAAAGTCACTGTAACAGTTTCCACCTTGGGGAATTTTCATCAATAGCTTGTAATGGCAGCCATTATCTGCAACACTGTGACGCTATGAAGGAATTCAAAGATTGACACGAGCGGGAACTGAATCAAGCTTTTTATATCCCAAAACTACAAGGACAATGGTCCCGCTGCAGGGACTACAAATTGCAGCTCAAAAACAGGAAAACCACGCATTAATTATTTCTGAGAAACAAGTTAAAGTCCAAATTTATATGTTGTGAACTTTTGTTTGAGCACTAAGCGATCCAAGCTAGTTTTAATTCAAACACAGATGCTGCACAGTAAAGCAAACCTTCATTATTGTTGCTTTGGCCTACCTTACACTTGCAGGTGGTACAGGGTGAGTTGGGCATATGCCATGTGTCTCCACTGAGGCGGACGGCGCCTGTGGGGTCCTGACACGTCTGCCGGATGTCATACGACAGGTTGTCGGCCAGGCAGGGGTCTGTGACGCAGCGCGGGCAACACTCGCCCTCCGCCACCGCTGTGTACTCACACATCAACACAGGGCAAACCAGAGGCCAGCAGTCCACCTCCCCCTCCTGAGTGAGGTAAAAAAAGAAAGGTGACACGAATGTTACTGTGTGTTGTTGTTTTTTCTCCTTATGTGTGAATCAGCTGATCTGGCAACTTCAGTTACAGCTCACATGCTGATTTGTTGCCACATTTCTAATTAGAGAGGTGATAATTATCTGAGCCCTCCACTCACGCTTACACACACAGCTGAGCAGCAGATCAGGGCCAGGTACTAAACAAAGCCCTGCGCTGAGCGTCATGTTGATGAGGTTGTTCTGTGTTTAGGATGTCACCTGTTACTTCTTACAAACCTGTTTCACCACGCTCAGGGATTTAAAGCAGCTACAGGGAACTTTTATTTTGTGTTGATTTTGGCAGCCCATGTTCCCATGAGCTACTCTGTCTCATGTTGTAAAGATCTTAATCTATGGAACTAAATCAGGGCCAAAAGTTTTAATAATTAAAGAAATTGAAATTGAAAAATAAAAATTTAAAAAAATATAAAATATATTTAAACTAAAACATACATGTAGGAAAAGTTTTTTTCAGGTTAAATACAATTTTGATTCAGTTCTGGAATTTTTTGAATGAATTATTCATTTTCAGTTTTCACTTCAATATATATTTGAATTTCGCTCTTTTCAGTCACAGACTTTTTTGCAAAGTTTACGTTAGCTGGTATATGCCAGCCTTTGGCAAAGCCAGAAATCTGAAACTGAAAAAATCTGAAAACATAACATCTGCAACTAAAAAAAGTGAGACTTCAAATATTGAAAAATATATGAAAGTGAAAACTGTCCAGCACTGAATCAACATTAGATTTCACCTGGGGGGGGAAAAAACCCTTTCCTACACTTATTTTTAGTTTTAATACATTGTTGTATTTTTCAAAATTCAAAAGACCTAACCTAACTTTTTCAATTTTAAATTCTTGATTCAAATTATCAAAACCTTTGGCCCTGATTTAGCTCCACATTAATCTGGCTTGTGCATGCATTTGTTTTGGAAGCAACTAAAAGAAAAATGCAAACAAACTATTTTTAATTTTTTTTTTCCTTTTTTATACACAGCTGCAGGATGCATCGTGATGAGGTAATTTATTTATTTGTGGCTGTCTAAGATTAATAACTGTATTATGACAACAGTGAAACAAAGTCAACTTTGATTCAGCCCCCAACATAAATTCATATTTTGATGTAAAGACACATCTCACAATGTATTTGATGAACAGACAAACATATTTCATTCCTGTCTGGGAGAGAGAGGGCCAACTTAGGGTAGATTCTGAACCATTTCAAATCCTGAAATTCTTTCCATCTGTTGAAAGACTGACCAAGGTTGACTCTGTTTTCACCTGTGCTCTGTCACTTTGGCTTTTTGTTGCTGTTTGTTTGTTCTTTGAGTCATTTTTTTTTTCTCTTTGCTGATCCTGATCAGCCATAACCACAAAATCTTAAAGTATCCTCCTGCTTCCTTTCAACTTGCAGACATATTTCTGTACTCATGAACAAACTTTGCCTTGGAAATGTAAACAGGCTCTTGTGTGCCATAAATTGTTCCATTTGATTTTGCGGAGAATCATACCTGGGAACACGCATTAAAAACATTAAGAACAGACTGTTTCAAGTTGTCTCTCTGTTGCCAGGAAACTACACTGTTGGTCCACTTAGACTTTCAGTCCAGCCACTACTGCACGTAAACTAAAAAATAAAATACACACTGTGGGAAATGGCCTAATTAGTTTTAGGACCTTGCTCCTCAATGTTAGGTTGTTCCCTTTGAAAAGGTACAAACCTGATTTCAAAATAAAAGTCTACTGTTTCCCTCAAGAAACCAACCAACGCAAAGCCTGAAGCATTCAAACGAAAGAACTGCACACTGATGGAAAACTCCAGGGTCTGTACAATTATTTCAGTACTGGTATGTTTCACAATTGGTTGGAGAATAAAATTGTCAAGACAGAAAAACAGCAAATGCTTCTGTCCTTCTCTGTAAACTGTTGGCTAGCGATCGTTAGTTTAAATTTCGGTAATGAAATATGTTTTTCGACAGTGTCCACATCTTTTGAACGCTGCAATTTACGCGGGTTTGTTTCTGTAGGGAATCAGTGGACTTATAATTGTGCCTAGTCAAAGGGAACACTCTGATGTGGATCATAAAGAGGCATTAGTGTTTCATAACTCATTAAAAACTCCTTGTAGCTGCATGTTGGTGAAGGTTCTCAGTCATCCAGGTCATGGTAATCTTAAGTGCTGTATCGCAGGCAACTGGACTTGAGTTTCTTGAGGATGGCCAGGTGGGTCAACAACTCACATGTGACCTCAAAGACTCTGTAAGGGTTCATGCCCACGCACCAGTCTGTTAGAACTGAAGAAGCCTCTTGAATGAGAGGTGAAACATCTTCAAGACACTCAAGCAAGTCCAGTTGCCTACGATACAGCACTAAAGAGCTGCTTTAATATGAAGATCAGCTGTTGGCAAAACACTTGTAGCTTCTGTGTAAACGTGTGTGTTTCTGTGTACGTACCATGCAGCGGCACTGCTGGCAGCCATACAGCCAGGATGCTCCACTGCGGTAGAGTGTGCGTCCACTCTGGTCCAGACACTGGCTGCTGGGCCTGTTGTCACAGCCGGGGCAGCAGAACAGATCCTCGTCTGGGTCTCCACAGTCGCAGGGTCTCCTCCTGCAGTATGTCTGCCCGTCCTGCAGGACAGAGGTCACAGCATCAGAGAGAAAACAGACTTTGGTCTTATGGTCTTTTTTTATTAGTGTAATGAAGACTGTACTTGAAACTTCACCACCTTGGTGTCATACATAACTAGACATTGGAGCCATGCAGTGTGCGAACAATCTTTTTTTTTTTTAATTTGAAAACAGACTTCGGTCATGATAGTGGCCCTGAGATACTGTATGTAGCAGACTTCAAAGAAATAGTGCCAACAAAGACCTCAACACACGTCACCTCACTCTCTGGACTGTAAAGTGCTGCTGCTCCAGCAATTCTTTAACAGTGAATAGGGGGGTCACGCTGCGTTCAACAGTTGCTGAAACTGAAAGCTTTCACCGTTCTGGTTATAGTGAAGGGGTTTAAGGATTCCCTGTCGCCTTGAATGTCGTTTCAGAGCCTTTTCATCTCTGAGAAAAGCACAATCCTAGAGAGAACACTGAATGCCTGACATTTGATTTTGCCTTGAAGGCCTTACATGCCTTACAAACATACTGAATCTCAGTAGAAAAAATAAAGCACGTCATGATTCAAAGGCCCCCATCAGACAAATCCTAGACTTCAGGATATGATCAAGGTGCATATATGACACCTCCCTCAGACGCCTTTAGGGAGAGCTAGTTAACAATTTTGCACACTGGGTCATCCAGGCGTATAATTCAAGGCCAGCATACCTACGGAGGTTTTAATGTCTTGTAGCAGCTCTCACATCTCCATTTCCTAACAGCAATTTATTGGAGCCATGAATGAAGCCAGAATGTGTTAGAAGGTTGGTGTCTGGGCTGGCGTGTAAAGTCAAATGCAGACGAATCTGCTGGATGTGGGAGCCTGCCGAGCTGCCGTGTCCCTGGCTCTCTGTCGCTTCGCAGGAAAAAAACTTTATGGTCCATTTTACTCACCACAGCCAGCACTGTCTGGCCCGGGGACGACATTGTAATGGAGATGTAAAAATGTTACATAAAATGGCTGTTAGAAAATGTATGGGAGCCATAAAATCATTCCGCATACCATTAAAAGGGCAATACAGAGCCAATGTTTTATCGATGCATATTGTCCTGCTACAGTAACCGCCGAGTCCCAGGGTAGCAATACCGATGGCCTTGGTCTTTACAGTTATGGCCCTTGACTTGCTGGGAAATTACTGCCAATTGTACCGTGCCGGCAGGACGTATGAAGGCAAACTGTTCATTTTTATGCCAAGAATAAGACCAGGCATGAATGCTAATGCTGCGCTGTTGTGCTAACCAAAACAACATCGTTATACAGCCTTTTTGTGTCACCGACTTTATGATGAATTTGATGACTGTGGGTGACATTTTCTTTAATCAGTAGGTATGACTTGTTTTCAATAGAGTCCTTGAGTCAGGTATTCCTCTCCAGTGTATTTTTTTCTGAGGATAATCTAATTTAAGAGCATTTCGTCTCTATTAAATCACTTCTGTAGAACTCTAAAATCTAATTCTCTAATTTAACTCAATTCCTTCTTTCATTTTCCTTCAAATAAAACTTTGATTAAAGTATAGTTTCTACCTTACATCTCATGTGCTCAGGAGTTTCTACAAACTCTTTCCTGCTCTGCCCACTGTCCTCTCCCTGTCATGCACCTCTGTCTCTTCCACTTGCCCTGTCTGGCATCCACGTTTTTCAATCATATCGAGCCAATCAACCCTCCTCTCATGTTCGACAAACCAGTCCACAGTTTCTTTCAGACTCTGATTGCCTCTTTCTCTCACCTTCACAAACCAAAGCAACTGTGGATCCTGACGGCGTCCAGTATTAGCAGAGTGTCACACTTGTGTCTCTTTTCTCCACTCTATCTTTACGGGTCTATTTTTGCCACAACAGCTCTTGAATCTGAAACCCGAAATTTCCTTGTGAACGTATGTAAACAGATGGCAACTGACCTGGAGTAGAGCCTAGTACGGCTTTGCATACAGTGATTAAAATGAGCTGATATGCACATTATGTTGTAAAAATAGGGCTGCCCCCTAATAGTTGATGTTAGATAATCACAAAGGTAAGTCGCAGAAAAAATTAATAATTTGGAGACACACCATGTCACGCACCGGTGTTTGTTAAGGTTGCTTAGCAACCTCAGGTGCAACCTGTGATGTGATATTTGTTGACATACTATACCATGTCGGGGGGCTTTGTGTGTGTGATTTTTGATGACATACTATACTATGACGTTTTTTCATGATTTTTGACGACATGTTATATTATGACTTTTGACAACATACGATGACATGTTTTCATGTTTTCTGCTGACATGTTATGCTGTGCAGTTTTTTCATGATTTTTGATGACATGCTATACTATGACGTTTTTTCGCGATTTTTGACGACATGCTATACTATGACATTTTGGGTGACTTTTGACAACATACAATGACATGTTTTCATGATTTCTGCTGACATGTTATACTATGCAGTTTTTTCATGATTTTTGACGACATACTATACTATAACTTTTTTTCGCGATTTTTGACGACATACCATACTAGGATGTTTTTTCACAATTTTTGACGACATGCTGTACTATGACGTTTTGGGGTGATTTTGAGGACATGCTATACTCTGACGTTTTTCCATGATTTTTGAAGACATACCATACTATGTTTTTTTTTGTTTATTTGGTGATATTTGATGACATGCTATACTATGAAGTTTTTTCACAATTTTTGACGACATGCTATACTACGACATTTTTCATGATTTTTGACGACATGCTATACTATGACGTTTTTTCACAATTTTTGACAACATACTTTACTATGACGTCTTTGGGTGATGACATACGCAGGGCTTGAAGTTCTCCGGCACGGTGCCGGATTTCCAGTGCAGGGATATTCTGGTGCAGGAATATTTTTTTCTCATGAATATTTTATCATCTTGCCGTAGCAACAGTGATTTAACCAGTCGTTTTAAAGCAAAGCAAAGTGATAGTTCCAACTACCAATGCTGTATCACATTACTCAAGGTAAACAAGGACTTCTAGCCAATCAGAGGCAGAGTAGGGCGGGCCTTAAGTTTTCACAGTCTCTCATTCAGTCACGCCATGGACACACCGGACGCTGAACCGAAGCGCAGCACCCAGCAGCGGAGGCAGTTTTCAGTCGGCGTCCATGTTAACCTATCTGACTGTCCACGCAGGCCGGTGAGCAGAGCGGAGCGCCCGCGGAGGCTCGCGCACTGCAGCACTTCAGTTCGGCATCTGGTCTATTTTTCACACAAGCCGTGAGCGCCTCTGTCAAGCTGGATAGAGCGGATCATACCAAACAGGAAGTCGGACACAGAAACGACGAGAGAATCCGGCAAATTTCAAAATAAAATAAATTTAAAAAATAAAAGCCTGTTTAATTATGATGTTGCTTGTCTGTCTATAAATATTTGTTCAGTTTGTTCTAGACACGAGAGAGATGAAAACACACACACACAAAGAGAGAGAGAGAGAGAGAGAGAGAAATGGCTACAGGTTGGGGGTTACAATTCACACATACAGAAAGAGAAAGAGACGGTGTGGTAGAGATAAGTGAGATAATTTGTGAAGCCGCCGATGAGTTGTCACTTGCAAATTAGCTCAGTCAGATAGAAGATGCTCCTTGGTGTCAGAGGTCATGAGTTTTGTCAAAAAACGTACATTTTAATGCTTTCTTGTTGTCTTCCTATTCTGCCACTTGTTGCTCAGAATTGCCTAAAATTGCCCGGCCCCAACCATTTTGTAGTAGCTGATGACCAAATTTTCCTTTTTTGGTGAACTGTTCATACTTCATTATTAAAAACTTGAAATTGTCATTCTAGCTCCTTGATGTGATACTTGATTGATACTCTCAAAGTGCACCAGATTAATTCATTTAGATGTCAAATGTTCAAAATTTTCTTATGGGGGGGCATGCCCCCGGACCCTCCTAGCACAGAAGGCCCTCTAAAAAAAATTCAGGCACATGTTTTTTTCTTGCTTCAAGCCCTGCATACGATGACATGATTTCTGATGACATGCTGTACTATGACGTTTTGGGGTGATTTTGAGGACATGCTATACTTTGACGTTTTTCCATGATTTTTGAAGACATACCATACTATGTTGTTGTTTTTTTTTTTTTTATTTGTTTGGGTTTTTTTTTTTTTTTATTTGGTGATTTTTGATGACATACTATACCGTGTCGGTTTTTTTTTGTTTGTTTGTTTTTTGTGTCATTTTTGATGACATCATATACTCTGACATTTTTTTCATGATTTTCGATGACATACTATACAATGTCATTTTTTTGTGATTTTTGATGACATACTATACTATGACGTTTTTTACAAATTTTTTTGCTGACATACTATACTGTGATGTTTTTTCACGATTTTTGATGACGTGCTACCGACATACTTTACTGGGGGAATTGCTCACAGACTCTTTCTCCTGGACCATGACGTGCCCTTGCTCACTACAGGCAAACCTGAACCAGAGTAGTTAGAGGTGCAAACACAAGATTTGCAACTAACTTTCCAGCAACAAGGAGAACCAAGTGAGTTATCACCCAGCGTCTAACTCTGCAAGGACCCTGAGCGACCGGCTTCCTTGGATCAGCACCTTTGGAACAAGGACACGACAGAGACTGCCTCTGAAACCACAGCTCTTTCCAGCCTTCCTCTGCAGGTTAACAAAAGCAGCACCACAATGCCACTCTTTCTTCCATCCATTGAAGGATCTGACGTTTTTTTCATGATTTTTGAAGACATACTATACTACGACATTTTTTCATGATTTTGTAAGACATACTATACTATGCCGTTTTTTCATGATTTTTGACGACATACTATACTATGCCGTTTTTTCGTAATTTTCAACAAGATGCTATACTATGACGTTTTTTCATGATTTTGTAAGACATACTATACTATGACGTTTTTTCATGATTTTTTGATGGCATACCATACTATGAAGTTCTTTTTATAATTTTTGACAACATACTATACTATGACGTTTATTCATGATTTTTTGATGACATACTATATTATGAAGTTTTTTTCATGATTTTTGGACGACATGCTATACTATGCCGTTTTTTCATGATTTTTGACGACATACTATACCATGACGTTTTTTGATGATTTTTGACGACATACTACACTAAGATGTATTTTCATGATTTTTGGACGACATACTATACTATGATGTTTTTTCATGATTTTTTGATGACATACCATACTATGAAGTTTTTTTTTTCATGATTTTGTAAGACATACTATACTATGACGTATTTTCATGATTTTTGACGACATACTATACGATGACTTTTTTTCATGATTTTGTAAGACATACTATACTATGACATTTTTTCATGATCTTTTGATGACATACTATACTATGACGTATTTTCATGATTTTTGACAACAAACTATACTATGACGTTTTTTCATGATTTTGTAAGACATACTATACTATGACATTTTTTCATGATTTTTGGCGACATACTATACAGTGATGTTTTTTCTTGATTTTTGACTACATACCATACTATGACGTTTTTTTTTTTTCTTTCAAGATTTTTGACATTCATACTATACTACAACATTTTTTTTCATAATTTGTGATGACTCGTGGGCGATGAGTCAACTAACGGCCCTAAATGACGACTTCTGGTCAACCAGGAAAATACTTGGGAGCAGCCCTATGTAAAACACACAAAAAAATTTCAGCCCAACAGTGGTAACCTACTGTTCATTAGAAATATTGCTCCTAAAGGACAGACTGCTTGAAGACACTCTCACTCTCACTCTCACATGAACTGGACCCAAGTTCAGTTCATGAGACATTATGGGGGAGGCATCCTGCAGAGGAAGCCACTGCAGGATAGAAATAACTGGATAACATGATTTAATTGACCAGATATGGGCTTTTACAGTTCACACTTATTATGACAGAGAAATGGCAGTAATATAGACGCAATAATACATGTGTTGAGCTAAAATGTCATGATACACAGCTATCATAGAATCTGCTTTAGTTTACTCTTGGTATTATTTACCAGAGTAGTTCCTGTAAAACTTATTAGTGGTAAATTTTGAATTTTATAAGCCTATGAAGCATTATTTGAGCCACCGCCTTCAGCTGTCATTTTTTTTCTTCCAAATATCCCTCTGTGTCTGTTTTATATTAATCTCACTCACTTGTCCTCACCTTGCCAAAGACAAATCTGATCAATAACTCCCTTTCCTGCGGCCACACCGTGCTGCCTCGCTCTGACTCCTGAGCACAGACGTGAGTTGTTAAGCTGCCACAGATATTTGTCAGAATGTAATGCAGGCTAATGAAAAACAGATGGGAGCACTGAGGTGCTTTTTCCTTGAGTTGACCCTGTGCGATGCTTAATTTGGTGTCCTGAGGCCGTTCTGTGGTTAGAAAAGTTTTGTATTTTTCTGTTTGCTTCACAGCGATCAATACAAATGTTGGCTGAATCAACTCCAGGAAGTTACATGTGCTCAGGGGTGTAGGTAAAGACTGACATTACGAAAACAAGATTTGAGGTCTTTATGGAATAATTCTGGTTTATTAACAACTTGGGTCATATTTTAGTAGTTTTGCCAATCACTTCTATCCATTCTTATAACATCCTACATCCTAATGTAATTGGTAAGATCTGCGAACACAGCAACACGAATAAAATGAGTCTGAAGGGTGGGGAAACATGAGCAGTCAGATGATCATAGAGGTTTTAGTCAAACTTGAGCAGGAATTATACTTCTGTGCCGAATCAACGCTATACCTTACACTGTAGCCTGGCATACACCTCCCCAGAAATGTAACTACATGTCGCAGCAATGCAGACCGTCTATTTCTGTAAGCTGAAACCATTTCCCTCAGTGGAAACAAAGCTTTTATTTACTTTAATTTCACAGAGAAGAAACAATAAATTGTGAAGACAATAATAACATTTCAAAACTTGTATGTGATTTATCCTGGCTTCACATGAGCAGAGGAAATCTCTGCTATTCGATAGGCTAATTTATACAATGTAAAATGCAATAGGCTTGTGCTAATAATGTTAGCATGTTGTATTTATTTGGAAAATGTGTTTTGTCAGTGAACCTTGTGAGTTGTAATGGGGCCAAATTTTGTAACATTACCTTTGTTTTACCTTTTGAATATCAAGCTCTCACACTTTGTAGACTTGTAAGGTGGTAGTTAAAAGTTTGTACTCTGCTGCTTTGAGTTTTAGATCATAACTATGATGAAAGCCCTGAGTTAAGATCCTCCAGCAGGTCGTGAACACCAGTATTACTCAGTGAGGTGAATCTGTATTTGTGTGATCATCATCTGTACCTTGCAGGAGCATATAGCACAGCGGTCAAAGCTGGGTTTCCAGTCCTCTCCGTTGCGTCTGATTCCATCTTCCTGTGGGCAGTCACCGCCGCAGCCTGGACCAGACGTACACACACAGTCGTAGCCTCCCGGGAGGTTCACACACACGCTGTCATTCCAGCAGGTGTGTGTCTGCAAACTGCACTCGTCGATGTCTGGGCAACAAAAACAACAAAAACAAAAGTGTGTGTTTCACAGTCCTGCCAGTTTTGTTGTAGAGACAGTACAAAACAAGGTCAAATGAGACTTTGTGGGGAAAACTAAGATCAACAAGAAGAGGAAGGTTCAACATAACAGCGTCAGAAACACAGACTTCATCGTGTTTTTATTCATGCTCTTAGTATTTATGCAAGTTATGATGTTTGGTAGTTGTATTCTATTGTTTTATTTTCTCTCTGACCATGAGAAAAGTTCTGTCCATTTGGAAATACACAACATGTTTGCCTCTTAAACCGTATGAAGTTGTCACATTATACAATACGTTATAGGACAAGGGTAATGAAGGTCAATAGTTTTTTGCTCTTGACCAAAATGTGTCCTGTAGTTTTAACAATTTCCACTTTTATCACCTATAAAGACTGTTTTATTGTCCAAAATTGTCAAAATTACGAAGCAGTGTCAAATATTTGAGAACTTTCTTGGAGCCAAGGACTCAAGACGTATAAAAACATGTTTGTAGACTATTTGTCATTGACCGGACCGGAATGTTAGTGTTACTAATAAATTGAAGCTGAGCAAGAGCAGTGTGCGGGATTTTTTATTCAAGGACTCAGTGATTAAAAACAAATACACTTCATGCATTTGAATGAGAGCACTTCAAACAGTGTCTTGGCCTGGTGTGGCCAGGATGTTGCAATTGCAGCAATTAACACAAATTCAACCAATCCCAATAAATTCTGCAAAACCTTGTTATTTTGTCCCATCACTGCAACTTTACCACAAATCTGACTATTTAGAACAGGTAAAATCTCATTTCATTGTAGAGCAGTGTGTGGCGTATTTAATCGCTCAGCCCACTACTGCTGTGGGACCACAGCTCTGAACCTAGGAAACACTCTCACACACACACACACACAGAGTGATGGGGTTAACTGTTAGCATCACATGGCTAACGTTACCCAGAAGTCATTAACAGGTTTAACGACAGAGTCGAGCTGTTTCTGTGTCGCTGCGAGACTAAAGGCCTTTGCACACTGAGCATGTTTTTTATGTCCAATATTGTCACATGTCTAAAAATAAATACAACCTTTCATAACTCAAATAGCTGCTTTCAACAGGTCAGAGACTAATATTCAGGTGGATGATGATGAAGAGGAGGAGGATGTGGACCACCCACAGACTGTGAAGACAGAGAGGAAGGACAGCTCCGCCCCTTCATGCAGCTGTGGTGCCAAATGTAAGACACAGAGGGAGTGATGACAGTCAGATAGGTAACTCCAGTGGAGAGAGGCGAAGGAGGAAATGAATCTTTTCGTTCTGTCACGTGTTGCAAATTTTCACAACAAATAGAACAATACAATGCATAGGAATTAGGGATGTCCCGATCCGATATTCGGATCAGTATCAGCCGCCGATATTAGCAAAAACGTGCATCGGCATCGGATCGGACTGCATGGAAAAATGCCAATCCAAGAACTCCGATCCAGTTTTTCAAAGAGTCAGATCCAGGTTTTCCGACCAACCCAGCACTCCGCGATTCAAGCAGTCCATTCCAGTGATCCGCTCCAGCTCTTACTATCAATCCACCAGGCCAGCATGCAGACGGCAGACACACACGGAGGAAAGGAAGAGTAGCGGTCAATTTAGTTAACTGACTATTTGTTTTCTGCTCTGGTTTTTTGAGAGTGATATTTTTATTTGGTTTACACTCTTACTGTTTAAGTAAAGAGTACTGATGGCATTGTTTTGGGCACAATTAGTGAAATTGGAGCCATGGATGGACTATTGCTTGTTTAAACAGTTGTACAATATTGTGTGTGGCTTTTTGTCCCCTCTGTTGGTCCCAGGAAACAGCAGCACCAGGCTTACATTGACACTACTAAAATAACTGAAAAGGAAAGGCTGCATTGTTTGTTAAATGTCAACAATGTCTTGTGGTGTTAATCTTTTTTTTATTTATTAGGGGGCCAAAGCACAAGTCTGTGGAGTCTTGCTGCTATTTTAATTTCATTGTTAGACATTTTAAAGATTTCTTGTGTTGATCTATTTTCTATTTATTAAGGGGCCAAAGCAGCCAAAGCAAAGCAGCTATATTTTCTAATAAATGTTAATGTTCAAGTTCAAAGTTTGTTTATTTAACCCTGTTAACAATAAACGGGTCAGTTTCTCATACCAACTGTTGTGGATCATTCTAACTAACCTGATTAAGTAGTTGTTCTTGTTAAGAGTAATATTGCTTGATCAAACCTTTTCTAACATGACTGACAACAAAATAAGTGAATATGTATAATATGTGCTTGGATCGGATCAGTATCGGTATCGGCCAAAACTCAAGGCTGTAATATCGGTATCGGATCGGAAGTGGAAGAAGCTGGATCGGGACATCCCTAATAGGAATCAGTGTGTGAGGTTTCTATGTGGAACAATTTTTAAGGATAACGGATTAAGGAAACGCATCCAAAAAAAAAAGGATTCAGTGTGCAAGGTTTCTGTACAGAATGATGTTTTGGGGATGAGAAAAGCTGCTGTAAAATCAGACATTTGAGGCCATAGCACTCCCAAAAACAGCTCATGAAATCTTAAAGGGACTGACAGTTGACTTTGATACACACAAACTTCACAGAGTAGTCTACTCATTTGTTTGCCAAATAAAGTTTGGTTGAATTTTAATCCATGTTTGAATCATGTTAACTGTAAGTGTTTCTTCCCCACACAGCTGTGACAGTGTTGGACAAAGCACATGTGCCACAGCGTGACACCCATTGTCAGCTCTGCACAGGGAAATGTTTACCTTCACTTATTCTGTGGTTGACATTTACTTTTAATGATATGTTCTAGGTCCTCACATTACTGTGGTGCCCAGCAGGTATCAGGTATAATATTTGCAATAGTATGAGTTGTGCTCAAATTAGTATTTCAGCCCTCAAGTCATGGCCTCAAATTAATTGCATTCAGTTATCGTAGCGTTACAGTATAGACTGGATTACAGGTTGTTGTGGTCAGTTACAGAGGAGCAGCAGAGTGTTAGTTACAATATAGAGGTGTCTTTCATTTACTGAATCAGTTCCCACAAATTAATGGTGTAGCATTCCCTCTCTGCACAGTATCACACAAATGCTGCTACGTATAGGGTGCAAAACAAACTGTAAACATATGACACCTACCATACTAATATCAGGCTTTGGCTACTAACCACAACACTGCGTTGTCTCTGTCAGTTCCTACTCATATTCTAACAGACAGCAGATTGATTTTTTCTCTGTCTTGATTCATTCAAACAAATTATGTGCATTATTATTGGAGAGAAGATATTTCAGGGTGTCTACAGGTGTCAGACAGTTAAATTTAATGCTTTTTAAGACCTTTTCAAGACACCTTGTAACCATATTTAAGACAGATTGGACAAATCATGTTTTACTTGTTAAAGCATTGCAGGTAAGTAGTATATATGTGGTCTTGTGCAGAGGAAGGTGATATGTAGGATTACAGCTATTTGAGTGAGTTAAGTTGATCTACATTTTACCAACAGGTAAGTGCAAGTATGAAGTAAAATGACAGTTTTCTAGTTTATTTAAAGATTTGTATCATTAGAAATGTTGACTATTGCATAAAAAGCTTCATTTATTTCCACTAAAAGAAATTAAAAGATATATAAATTAACGTGGACAAAATATTTTTAGTAGTAAAGACCTTATAAATTCAAATTTAAGACTATTTAATTACTTTTAAGGCCTTATTGCTGTAATATTAAAGACATTTAAATTTTAACGATTTGTGTATTTGTAACCAAAGGTCATGGGTCAGAGGTCATGGTACTGTGCAGGCAGCCGCTTGCACAATACATGGTATATAGACTGATGCACGTAATCTGGAACCAAAGCTCACAAGCGTTAAGTTCCAGTGGTAAATAAAAAGGCAAAAAAAAAAAAAAAAAGAATACTTTTAGCCATACACCATTAGCAACATGTGCTGAGGTTTTGCGGGACAGGCTGGTGCTAATAACGTTAGCATGTTATATTTGTTTGGAAAACGTGTTTAGTATAAGATAGTTGTTTTGTCAGTGAACCTTGTGAGCTGTAATGGAGCCAAATTTTGTAACGTTACCTTTGTTAAATGTTGCTGTTGTCCCTGGATTCATATGAGTAGAGGAAAAGTCCACTAGCTGCTAGGCTAATTTATACAATGTAAAATGCCATAGGCTTGTACTAAAAACATTAGCATGTTGTATTTGTGGGGAAAATGTGTCCAGATAAAGACAAGTGTTTGTCTGTGAATGCTGCGAGTTATAGTGAAGCTGATTTGTGTACTTGTAACTGAAACTGTCTCCATTAAGCCGTATAATGTGTGTTTCATTTGTGTTTAATGTGTGTTTTGAATCAACTTAACTTTACAGCACTTCACAGAAACCCTGATGCCAACTAGAGTTTTGGAGATGTAGAGAGAGCTGTGTACAAGACAAGGAGAGTGTGCCAGCATTGCTCCCCTTAAGGGGTACTTACGTAAATAGAAACAAATCCAACATGTTTAAACACATTCAACAGCATCACTGAGATGATACACGTTTGGGTGTTTGGAAGTTTAAATACAGCCGAGGTTGAACTGGTTGAAACACACTTATTGTTTCTTATCTTTTTTTATGATATTTATTTTGTATTTCTAATTTCATACCCTAAGAGTTGCTTTTCAGATTTACAGCCTGTTGTAACCTGTTGCTGCCTTTTGGAAAGTTTCAGTGTTGGTACAGGGTAATACTGAGGTGTTCAAAGTGTTGAATATTTTTTATAATGAAAATAGTTTACCAAAGTTACATGTCAGCGAAGTCAGCAGCAACAGGAGTTTATCTCTTTGTCTCTTGCACTCCCGTCTGTTCAAAATAAATATAATAAAACATTTCCTCTTCTTTATGTACAAAGAGTATACTTTTCATTCACACAGGCATCACACTGTAGCGTCAGTCACATCAGTCAGAGCCCATATATTCTCTTTGTGGAGTCAGTTGAATCATCAAAGGAATCAAACACCTGCTCAGACAGCTTCTCTCACTTTCCCTCTATACAAATCAACACACCAACATCAACAGAGCAGACAGACGGCATACAGCGTGGCTCAGGAAACAGGGTGCCAAAAATCTGTCCCTACCTTTTATCAAGCCATGACATTTAACTCTCTTTATCCTCGCTAAATGTGAGAAAAAGACCAAAGTCCCTTCGACAGTAGTTCTTCTCTCCCCTGCCGGCACCTGCTGCCTACAGACATCGATCACACCCACACGACACTGACAGCAGGCCTCTAGTGTTGCATGAACAAAGACCACAAGTACAAATACAAAGAAAAAAGTTTATAAAAAATAGAATTCATGTTTGGGTTTGTGTTTAACTCTAACCGTGCTTTCACACTGAGAGCAACTTGGTCAACAAGTCAATTTGATTTCTACACAGACGAGTGAGATGGCAAACTGTTGGAACGGTCACAAGCTTAAAAAGATTAATTTCCACACCTCCATTTCCCAGCCGACAGAGTCTGTTTAGCACAACAATACTATGGAGCAATCAAAAGAGTTATTCGCCTGTTGGAAATGTCAGACTCAGTGCAACATGATCAGACTTGGCTCAACTATCATGTGACTAAGCTGCACTTTGTCACTTACTCTTTTACTCAAGTTAAGGTAATGCTAACAACAAGCAAAAATGCTGACAGTCAGAACACCAAGGACATTTAAACATTTTGTTTTCTACATATGCCAGGGCAGTACTGAACAGTTTGAAGAAGGGATGCGCGCGATTAGCCATCTAACAATTAAACGTCCGCCCCCACGCTAGTTGGCACCAGAAATATTAGTCGGTTAAATTGAATTGTGTTTCGTTTTCCCTGCGGTAATGCTTTAGTAAACTGGAGTTTTTAAACAGCACGGTGGGAAATAAGAATGATGTCCTCTCGCAAAACCAGCGCGGTTTGGCAATACTTTGATCACACAACTTCTAATACAGCTGGTAGTGAACACTAAACAGTAAAATAAAGCAGATATGTAAAGTAAAAACAGGACGCAGGTGAGAAACATAACTCCAAACCACAGAGATTCAGTTAGAAGCTACAGACGTACTGAGAGCTGAACACACACACAGACACTTTTAAAGACACGTTTCTCTCTGGTCTCCTGCAGACAGACGTGAGTTGAGTCTCACAACACACACGGCTTGTTTGAGGGGGAAAAGCAGGGTTGGCTATAGTCGGCGAGACACCACAGCTACTGGCTTGAGTGCAGGCGGTCCAGCTTTTGGACCTACTACGTTAAAGGAGAAGGTGCAAAACACAAATCAGTGCTTGACTGGACGCAGCTAAAAGTTACAGAGGAAAAGGCCCACAGTATTGCATGTGTGCTACTGCAGTAACTGGTCCAACATATAGACCAATATCTCACTGTAGACTAATGATGTGATGTGACGTTCATGAACGAGCCGAGTCTTTGAACCAGCTCTTTAGAGTGAACGAGCCAGTTCCTAATTCACGTCGTGTTGATGACCCCTCTCGGTTAGAAATGAAGGGTAGGAAGCTAACCCACTATCCACTAGCACTTGCTTGTATTGACAGGCTTGTTGTTTATAAAGGGCGTTGCTATGTCTACACCAAACTTTACATCTATGGAGTCTATTCTGGGTCCACGTTACAATATCCAGATCATGTGATGCAATAAATCAGCAATGCGATTTGTTGTTGAACCCACTAACACTTGAAAATATATCGATATATTGTAAAAAAGCTGAGGGGAGACACTTAGTTCAGATGTGTGTGCAAGAAGGCAGAGAGGACTGAAAGGTGAAGACGTTTCTAGACCGCAGAGATTATAAACAAGTTGTAAAATGACTTCAGAAGAGAGCGCTGAGTTTTGCTAATATGGACAAACCCCAGGAACAATTCCAAAAAGCTTGGTCATTGATTTTGTGAACAAGTTGTTAGAACAATGTAATGTTACGATTTAAAATACAGAAGGCAGCAAAAATACACGACATACATCACCAGACGGTTGCATAAAAATGTTTAGAGCCTCTGGCCCACGTTGCTCACACTGTTAACACCATGCAACATAAATTTTTGTGTTCTCCAGCGGAGAATGATGAGTGGTATCCGGCAGGCAGACCTGCTCTGCGTGGACGTGAGCCTCGGTGGATGCTGTGGCCACAACGCCGCCAAAAACAACACACTGTCACAGCCCTGAACACACACTCTAATTGGTTGCAGTATCAAGTTTGCTGGATGCAGAGAGAGGAAAACAGCTCAGCCGAGAATTTATTGTGCCTGCCACAGACTATTTGCATACACTAAATGAAATCCCCATCAGCCAGTCAGACATACTGTACCTCCGCTGGTGAAGGATTAATGCTCTTCATGCTACATTCACCACATTCAGCCACAAGCTGCTGCTCGCAGATGAAGCGTACTCTTACATGTTGGCTGTGAAAGACAGTCGCACAACGCAACACAAAAGCCCTTCGGAGGAACCAGCTGAGCACAACAAACCATATGAAAAACTTACACTCACACCTACATGTGCTGTTACACATGAAAGCACTAATCCCTCAGTGCATGTACATGACAACACATATTCACACAGGCACAGGCACACACACACACACTGAACATAAATCCCCCTGACAGATGCTGGTAATTAGGAGGCATCTGCAAGCTCAGTATTTGAGTATTTAAATCATATTTCTTTGATACGTCTCCAGGCAGCCCGTATGGAAAGGTCATGTACATCACAGGGAGGAAGAGAAAATGATGCACACACACTGTCGTGCAGGGAGACAGTGGGAGAGTATGGTGTATTATCCTCATCTTTATGCACAATCTGTTTATTAAAGCCACCTGTCTCCCCCTAAAGCATTAGGCATAATAAACGTGTTTTGAGATGCAGCCCGTGCAGCTCCCAGTCAAAGCAATAAAAGAGAAAAAAAAACAGACTGCTGTTTGCAGCTGCTCTGGTCCTCACCACAACAATATGCAGTGCAACACAATGCAACATGATACAATGCTATGAAATGTATTTCATCGCCAACTCCACACACTGCATCAAAACAAAACTTAGAACACAACAAAAATCCAGCACGAGAAAACACGAACCTCAAACAACAACACGTACTGAGACAACTGAATGTAACCTAGTTTAACACTACAGTCACCACGTGTCATAGTGAAATATTACAACATGATGCACTGCAACATACAGAGTCCTTAGGGCAACATGGGGAGAAAAAAAGATGGGTTAGAAAAAAGAAATACTTCTGTGTTCTCTCCTAAAACTTTTGTGTTCTTCCAATAAGTATCTTGACTCTCCAATTACACTCAGTTTTATCTATAAAGCCTAATATCACAAATCACAATTTGCCTCAGAGGGCTTTACCACATAAGACACCCCTCTGTCCTTTGACCCTCACAGCAGATAAGGAACAACTCCCTAACGGGGAAAAAATGACAGAAACCTCAGACAGAGCAACATAATAAATGTACAGTGAACCATACGACAAAATGATACATAAAGAGAGACAGAGACAAAGAGGTGCAGGGCACACAGTAGTGACATTAATTTTAGTGATTATAATAGTATTTTAGTAGTATATATGTTATAAGTATATATTTATATATGTTAGTATATGTTGGGGTGGGGGAAAATCTGATATAGCATAGTATCGCAATATTTTGTGTGGCGATATTGTGTCGATACACGCACATCAAATATCTATCTTTTATTATATACATCATCAGTTTGTTCAAATACACATTTCATACAACTTTTGGTACTAGGATAATGAAATCAATTGCTTTTTCTGTCCAATAGATGGAGCTGATGTTTTTTTTCCTGGTGAGGTCAGCTGAGGTCTCAGCAGACGTTCATCAAATAAAAAAAGGCCCGTTTCCACTGAAGAAGTTCCTGGTACTATTTGGGGGGCAGGAACTACTACAGGAACGTCCCCTCGCTCGGCCCTCTCAACCGCCGTGTCTCCACTGAGAGAGCGGAGTAGGAGGAAGGTTCCTGTAAAGTTACCAGGCTCTGGATGTGATGTAATCGTTGCGCGACCTTTTTGACCGCGGCGATGTAGTGGCGTAGAGACACTGTTAGCTGTTAGCCGATAGCGGTGTCTGTAATAACTCACTAAACTCACAAAGTGGCCCATGAAAAAAAAAAAATTCCAGCGGATGTCTTAGTTACAACATGATTGAGCTAATTGGAGTAGTTTCATGTCGTTTCCAACAACGGGAGGCTTTTAACAGATGACGTCCTGATGTTAGCTTTGCTAACTGTCCCTGTCAGCTGCAGCCACTGATGCTTTCTAGACATCGTGATTTCCCAAAACTGAATAAATACCACGCATAGCAACACAAAACTGCTTTGCTAGCTCAATCATGTTGTAACTAAGATATCCGCCGGAAAAAATATGTTTTTCACGGACCGGTTATTGAGTTTGTTTACATGGCGGTGGAAGCTATGAACAAGCTAACCCTCGTCTGCTGAGTTATAAAAATGCCGGCTATTTTGTTGCTTTCTGTTGACGTCACATTCCGCCTTGAGTATATCCAATCAGAACCAAGTAAACCCCAAGCCCCAGCCAGGAGTTTCTCGGGGCCGTTCTGAGTACCTACTCCGAGGCAGGGACTTGTTTAGCCCCTGTAAAAGTTCCGGAACTCTGTCCTTCGGGGGTGGTTCCTGCGGTGGAGACACGCACCAACGGCCCCGGCCCCGTAAAATTACCCCGAAGCTCCTGCGGTGGAAACAGGCCTAAAGATGGAGGCACCGGAAAAGAAACCAGAAATGCACTGTCTGGACTAATTTTTTAACACAGAGGGTATGAAGGATTTGGATATGACGTGATTTGAAGCAGTGTCATACGAGAATAAAATACTCTGGGAATGATATGAACACGAGGGTTCCCTCAACTACACAATCCATAGATAGTGTTAGCCGCTGACAGCTAAGCTAATGCTAAACCCACTCCGCTGAAAAATCAACCAACAGTGGACACACTTAGCTCGACGAAACTACCATCCAACTCTGAGAGAGGGAAAAGAACACGGTCCATCACCCACTTCCTGTGCAACTATCTGCGTCCATACAACGTTGTTAAAAATGAAGGCTTTTGCTACATGCTAAAAACACGTGAACCCAGGTATGTGACTGCGTCCTGACGTTTTTTAACCAACACAGCTGGACCCAAGCTCTACAGAGAAGTGAGGCATGAAGTTGAGGAATTTTTGAGTACAGCAGGAAGGGTGGCGTTAACTTGTGAGGCCTGGACTTCAAGGTCAGTGGATCCATATGTGACTATAACAGCACATTGAAGACTGCTGTCTCACGTTCTAGACTAGAGCAGTACATGAAAATCACACCCGAGCAAACATTGCAGACCTCCTGTGAAATACAGCACAAGAATGTAACACACAACACTTCTGACATGGGTGTTGCCATTTAGTTAGCGTTTTGCTCATGTGCTTAATCCGGCCTCTCAGAGGGCATTAAATCTGCCCATAGTTCAGTTTGTCAGGTGCATGCAGCATTTCCGACAGGTTTTTATGACTGTGCTGGTCAGTCTGTCTGCTCTGCATCACATTTAGCTGCAATAAAAATGACTGAAGTCTATGAACAGACTGAAAACTTTATCTCATGAGGTAAAAATGATGTTGAGAAAGTCTTCCTTTTGGAACATAATTTGCAGTTGGAAAAAAGGTAATAAATCGCAATATACTGTATCGCAATAATATCATTACTATGATTCCCACACCTAGTATATATATGTGACAATAATAATCACATGTGTATAATAACAGTAGAAGCATGATTAATATTAGCAGTAGTAGTAGGCATCAGGCAGGACCATGACAGCACCTTCTGCAGCAGCACAACGTGCAAAGAGCTGGGTGAAGGTGAATACAGCATAGATCAGCGGGTGTGGTGATTATTAAACGCTCTCTCAGCCAGTCACATCAGTGCTCTCATAGTTTTCAAACAGCTGTGCCAATCACAGTTAAAGGTGATAACGAGCTCTGCAAATGCAAAGCTTTACCTCAGGAAATGTCTGGGTGGTTCACACCGACACGACATGAACACACATCATCACAAATCCACTCCCAAAGACAGATGGAGTATGATGGCAATAATTCTAATGAACCTCACCTCGTACATGGTCACAGCCGACGCGTTCTCACAGTTAAGTAATCAATGTTACACAACAGTGTTTGCACTGCAGTGTGTTTTAAGGATAGAACATGAGACGCTACTTCTGATTTTAAAAAAAAAAAAAAAAAAAAAAAAAGAGGGTTAGAAAAGATAAGTGTGAGAAAACAGACATCTCCTTCATAAAAAAATCAGAATATTGAGATATAACTGATCGGTCTGTTGTGTGTCGATGTGTGTTTGGTTATGCTGCAGCAGCCTGGTGTTGTGTCTTTTAGACGATTTAATGAAGGTTAACAGCGAATGGCTGTGTGAGCAGCACTGCGCCCTCGTCTCAGAGGCTGCAGATTTATCAACATATCAATCCTGCTGCCTTCAGATGCTGCAGGGATTTCATGAACTCAAGTTGTAGCTTTTAATACAGTTTAAAGCACAAGATACTGTAAGAATCACCCACATGCATTCATAGATCTATGCAGACTGATTTACCTTCCTGCTTTAACTACATTAAACTTTATGTCCTGTGCCTTTTTGCATCTGAGAGTATTTAACTGAAATAAGTTATTTATATTTAAGCATTACAACTGAGGGGTTTTATGAATTTAATTATTAAAAGGGAATATTTTCTGTTTGTCTTCACTCCTCATGTCCCCTAAGGGGCTCCGTAGTAACACAAGGTATTGGAAGAATGGTAATGTGTTGCATTGTGAACAAAGATAAATAAATTAATGCACATATTTTAACACAGTTATGTTGACATTTTTCAGCAATGCACTGTAACACATAACACTGCACAGAGATGAGAACAAAACAAAGGAGACACAGTGTCTCATTCACCATTTCTTTCATCAGTCTGTCTTTACTTTCCATATTCTGACAATCTGCTGTCCACTACCATGACAAGAGATTTCACATGTACTTCTACTGAGATGACAACGAGAGCGCAAGTAAATCATGAGGTCAGCGCGTCCATTCAAACAAACAAACAAGCTACAGAGTGGACATGTTTTGGTTCAACAAATGCAGGACATGAAGTGGGAGATGCACTTGATATTATTTTGATATTTTTGGATGTCTTTCAACTGTTTTGATTCAGTCAACCAGACACACAAAATTACAGCAGATGTGTCAGACAGGCTTGCCCTGGATACCCTATAACATTGCGCAATTAAAAATGCTAGAGTCTGCGACATGACAAAATTCTCCAGGTGCGCATCATAAAGTAAAATGTGTTGAGGGACACATTTTTCTAGGGATGCATGACATTGGCTTTTTTTTCCCGATATCTGATCTGCCAATATGTAACCAATGGAGGCCCTGGTGAAGTTTTGGAGTCCTCATATCCCTTGCAGAGATCGGCGGGTGGAGCGGCTAGCACACCTAATGGCAGACGGCGCCCCAGACTAACGTCCAAGAACACAAAATTGAATCCACGGAGTATCTCCATACTGCTCATCCATAGTGATCCAAGTGTGCTGCAGCCGCGACATAAAAAGTTGTTTAGAAAAACGTCATATGAACTCTGTTTTTAGCCTCACTGTAGCCTGTAGCTCTGACTGCTTCTCTGTGCTCCACGCTCACGTGTGCGCGCCTGCGCGAGACCAGCGAAAGCATGAGCTTTGCTCACCCGTGTTTACATCACGTGACACGTGCACCGCAGGGAGAGACAACGTAACCACAGAGCTAAAAGATAATTTGCACTACGGTCTTTTAGCAAAGGACAGCCCAACATGTCTGAAGACTTTGAAACTGAGGAGGAACAGCATTTCTTTGTTGAGCTGTATTTGTTTGAGCCCGAGTATACAGACGGAACTCAGGCTACTGGACGAAGCAGCCGCCACAGCTCATGAGCCTCACCCTCAGCCAGCCGCAGAATACCGGAGTCGAGCACTGGAAACCTGGTGGTGTAGTTGTTTCAAATGCAAAGCAATGCCATTGGATGAGGAAAGTCTTTGCTGCTCAGACTGGGAATTGGCAATGCCTACACTTGAGAATCTGGACATCAGTACTGATGAGACTGTTGCTCTTCAGAGATCACCGATCACCCTGAGCGCACGCACACGTGAATGTGGAGCACAGAGAAGCAGTCAGAGCTACAGGCTACAGTGAGGCTAAAAACAGAGTTCCTATGACGTTTTTCGAAACAACTTTTTATGTCGCGGCTTCAGGACACTTGGATCACTATGGATGAGCAGTATGGAGATACTCTGTGGATTCAATTTTGTGTTCTTGGACGTTAGTCTGGGGCGCCGTCTACCATTAGGTATGTTAGCCGCTCCACCCGCCGATCTCCGCAAGGGATGTGAGGACTCTAAAACTTCACCAGGGCCTCCGTCGACATATGGGTGAGTAGATAATGGCTGAATTTTCATTTTTGGGTGCACTATCCCTTTAAGTGATCATCAAGTCTCTTCTGTAGTGGAATTAACATCATATTATACATATACACATACATACTCTTATCATGATGATGGTGACCACCAGCAGATGGAGACATGAAATACAATACCTTTTTAAAGTATGCTATATTCATTCATTCATTCATTGTGTAAAATAAGAAAAAGCATGTTGCCCGATTCAGTTCATTTTACAGCCAATATTGGCCGATACCGATGACGTGCCGATATTATTGTCCATCCCTAAGTTTTTTCCGTCAAAACATATATCACTTCTGTCGTGTCACACTCATTAAATTGTTGAGCACCCTTCCAGAAATCAGGCTTAAGGCCATGTTGGCTGGATTTTATGGGAATTGCATTTTTAGTTGCAAAGTCATCCAGTGGGCTTTGAATGCACGTTTCTTATTTTTGGAACAGAACCCATGAGTTCAGGTTTAAATTTGAATTTCTAGCGCATGGTCTAAATTAGGGGTGTCAAACACACGACCTGGGGGCCAGAACCAGCCTGCCAAAGGGTCCAATCCAGCCCACTGGATGACTTTGCACACCTAATATTGATACACCTGTAAATGCTAAGAGGTTACAGGTTTAAACAGGGAGTAGATATTTCGTGTAAAATGCTGCCACAGAGGCTTCTCCACTCTGAGCAGAATAGAGCTCTCTGACATAACAATGAATACTTTCTATGGTCATATTTAAACATATTGAACATTGTGCAAAATATTGTCAACCAGCAGCTTTAGTACAAAAGAGTCTGGATCAGACTACTATCTTTAAACAATATGGGTGGAACTGTGTTACTAAGACACCGACAAACTTCAGATAATAAATGGTTTGTAAGGTGGCGGACGACTTCTTCAATAGCCTCAACTTTAGAAATGCACATGTAATGAAAAGTGAGTAGTCGACTGATTGAATGTGTACCCCAAGTCCAAAGACTACACTGATGTATTTTCCACTTGTTTGAAAATGAAAAAGAAAAACAAGGCAGAGAAGAACTGTATGTGTGAAGTGTCTCCATCGACAGACACTTCAGGTAAGGCTCCCTCATGCCCTAACTATAAGAGTGCACTTATTCACTTCACAGATAAAATACTTTCTTTATATTCATGTGTCACCCAGCAGGATGCTCTGAGAGCAGCACAGCAGTTGCTTTATCTGCCAAACATGAATTAGCACCTACACGACAACAAAGTTCTCTGTTCATTTGAAAAACACAGCACATCCTCAACACGAAGGCCCCTTTTCACAGGGCACACATCCAACAACACTGAATAATCCCCCAATTTGCTGCTGCAGCAAAACAACACAGGATATCAACATCTGATTGTTTTCATCAACCCATTACCGTACCCTCAGGAGCTCTGAATCAAGCCTCAGGTTTTTACAGAAAGCAGTAAGTGTGAAAGTGATGCTCTGGGCTGTGGATTTGCATTTGAAAGTTTAACTAAAATCAACGCACAAAAAGCAAAAAACAAAAACAAAACAATCATGCAATTACGTACACAATTGCTGACAGACATACACACAGGCAAAGAGACTGTCTGTCTTCACAAAACATTATCCTCTTCTGTCTCACTAATGCTCGTCCCCAGTGCGTTCTGCTGTTTCCTTCATGGCCGTCAGATACTCTTGGCCAACTTGCAGCCGTTAAATGACTGCTGCTGCTCTCTGCTTTGATCTGGCTCTCTTATTATAAAATGCTACTTTCTTTTTGGTTGACTCATGAGAAGCTGTTGGAGAAAAAAAATCCTGTTAAATTGTCATCTGTACTTATTTCCCCTGCTGGCTTCCTGCCTAATACTGCAAAATAGTAGGGAGCGACGTGCAGTGGGCTGGTTGGGGAGTCTTACACAAACACACGCATGCACACATTATGACGTGTGTGTGTGTGTGTGTGTGTGTGTGTGTGTGTGTGTGTGTGTGTGTGCACGTGCGCTGTGAAGTAGAAAAGCTTAGTAATAAATGAAATCTCTGAATGACATGCACAAAAAAGTGCTTCCACTGATCACACTGTAGAAATCATATTTCACATCATGAATGTGTTTGTTTAAAGCCTCTGATCTCAGAACACAAACGACTAAGTTAATGTCCAATTACACAATTTATGAGATTTAAACAATGGTATCATCTTTTAAATCATTCTGATGGCATATGTTTTTGTCTGTCGGAAAATGACGCAGCCCAAGTGAAAACTGGTGCAGTCTTGGGTATCTGTCACACTGTTTCTATCCACCTGTTTCATGCACATTTTTAATTTGCACTTAAAAACCTGAGTGGAAACGGTGAAAATACAAAAATCGCAATGTTGCAAAAACAATAATACAATGGAAACAGGATTAGCGAATAAATCATGACGTACGAGATGAATGTGACTCAAACATCACTGCCACCAAAGAAACCAAAAACTGCAGCAGACAGAACCAGAACACACCGAAGAAAAAGCCATAGTTGCATCATGTTTGACATCGTTTTCATCATCTTGTTACGCACTCTTCCTCTGTAATGGTTTAATGGTACCTGACTGGAGAAAGAGTGCCACCGAGTCTCCTAATATTTGCAACAGTAGTGACAGAAGATGGAGAAGCACACCAACCTTCTGGAAATTCAGTTAAAATTTGTGACCCTACCATTAGTCGTCAAAGTCAGACATTTGCGATCAGCAAAGTAAACATTGCAGCGATGAAGTCAATGTTTACTGACAGTTACTTATGTCTTGTCTTTTCACTTTACTAAGATCAGATTCTGCAGGTAAAATTACAATAATAAGGTGACTTTACTTGGACTTGACCTGACCTATTACAAGACTTGCCTTGATTTGACTTGACATAACCTGTGACTTGACTTGACTTGACTTGCCCAAGAAAAAATGACTTGGGACTCTTGGGACTTACTTGAGACTTGAAGGTTAAGACTTGAGACTTACTTGAGACTTGCACATGTGTGACTTGGTCCCATCTCTGATCCACTCATTACTAAAAGTGTATGTCATATAAAATATGAAGTGATGGTCAAAGTTGTCAGTGAAATTTAAGGTGTCCTGATGGATTCACGTCATCAGCTCATGCATTGAGTAACATTACAAGTTAATGTTCCACCTTAAAAGTTGCCGGCAGTCGGCCCAGTGAATGAAATTATTTTTTCTCAGACTCCAGCTGCTGTGAGAGGCAGCAAAACATCCTTTCATTTTATAGTTACAGTTTACTAATAAAACTCTCCACAGTATGAACAGTGGTTACATGAGCCTCAAAACCAGACACAACTCAGCCCTGACCAGAGTGACTGTCCTCTACTGACCAATCAGACTGCAGTGTTCACAGCTCCACCTTTAAGTACCAGATCTGTGTGCTAGGTACCCCAACAGAGGGGGGACCAAACATGGGGACGGTACGGAACGGTTCCATTGGTACCATCCACAACTTTTCACAGTGGAAACTGAAAAAAATGTGTACCAAACTGAACTGAATCATTTTGTACTGCGTGGTGGAAACAGGACTTTTGACACGTAAGCTGTGTTCGAAATCGCTCCCTATCACGGATATAGTGCACTATATAGTGTGTTTGCCATTTTGTAGTGTTGTTCGAATTCTCCGTGGTTAATTTCATTCACTATATAGTGGACTATAAAATACCCACAATGCACAGCAAATGTGAGTGAACAAACGATGTACCCTATATTTTACTCGTGTATACCACAATGCAATGCGGTCGTCTTTTGCCAGAGGAGAAGAAGAAGAAAAAATTTCAGTTAGTGTCTGAAATCTCGTTCAGTCGTTCCCCATGTAGTGCACTGTATAGTAAACACGAAATAGGGAATAGTGAGTGAGTGAGTGAGTGAGTGAGTGGACGGTTTCGAACACAGCTGTAGATTTATATTTAGTAGTTATCACTAAATCATCATCATTTGTGTCTGTGTTCTCTGTTCCCTTATGACTGGTGAAGATTAACAAAAAAATGGCTTTTCTCTTGTAAAAAAATTTTTGCACAACTGTTATAGCATGGATGTTTTCCTAAGCGTTGGTCTTCTTAGATAAATACAGAGACAACAAGTGGCTGACCTATCACCTGACACCACCTCCGTCTGAAGCCTGAACTCTTAGATGTAGTTTTGTGCAGAAGATTTGACTTTTGAACTGTCATATTTAAGTTTATCTCCACTAAGTCATGAATGAACAAGGTTTATTAAAAGAAACAAATTATATTTCGCGCCAGAGGTTGTGATGGCTTAAAGGTGACTGAATTCAACAATTTAAATCACTAATTGGATAAGGAACGCAAAGTTACTTAGTTAGAGGGAGAAAAGGAAATTACACGAGCAAAACATTTGTGATGAGACAATGTGAGCTGGTGACTGCCTTTAGAGATGCTGTGGATGGTGCTCAATCTGTGTGGTAATGTGACACGAAGCTGTCGTTAAAGTGAAGTCTGACATCTACATCTGTCTATCACTTTCTGTAAGAACTGAGTTTGAGTGAAAGCACTTTCAGGGAGAATGTGCTGAAATCATCATACCTCTCCCCTCAAGGAAAATGAATCAAACTGAACTGCTGATGCTGCATTTTGATTTTAAGCAAAAGTGTTTCACTCAGTCAAGCTGTCCTGTTGGCTGCATCCATTACTTCCTCACACTAGTCCACAGCATCCCAATCTCCAGAATAAATGTTGGCACTGTCCATCTCTGCAAATCACAGATATGTTACATACACTCACAGGCCACTTTATTAGGTACACCTGTGCAACTGCTTATTAACGCAAATAGCTAATCAGCCAATCACGTGGCAGCAACCCAGTGCATTTAAGCAAGTAGACATGGTGAAGACGACCTGCTGAAGTTCAAACTGAGCATCAGAATGGGGAAGAAAGGTGATTTAAGTGACTTTGAACGTGGCATGGTTGTTGGTGCCAGACGGGCTGGTCTGAGTATTTCAGACACCGCTGATCTACTGGGATTTATGCGCATAACCATCTCTAGGGTTTACAGAGGATGGTCCCAAAAAGAGAAAATATCCAGTGAGCCAAAATGCCTTGTTGATGCCAGAGGTCAGAGGAGAATGGCCAGACTGGTTCAAGATGATAGAAAGGCAACAGGAAGTCAAATAAGCACTGGTTACAACCAAGGTCTGCAGAAGAGCATCTCTGAAGCAACAACACCTTGTCCAACCTTGAAGCAGATGGGCTACAGCAGCAGAAGACCACACCAGGTGCCACTCCTGTCAGCTAACAACAGGAAACTGAGGCTACAATTCACACGGGTTTTCTCACCAAAACTGGACAATAGAAGATTGGAAAAACCACATTCAGATGGAAGCATGGATCCATCCTGCCTTGTATCAACGGTTCAGGCTGCTGCTGGTGGTGTAATGGTGTGGGGGAGATTTTCTTAGTACCAACTGAGCATGGTTTAAACACCACAGCCTACCTGAGTATTGTTGCTGACTGTGTCCATCCCTTTATGACCACAGTGTACCCATCTTCTGATGGCTACTTCCAGCAGGATAACGCACCATGTCACAAAGCTCACATCATCTCAAACATGACAATGAGTTCACTGTACTCCAATGGCCTCCACAGTCACCAGATCTCAGTCCAATAGAGCACCTTTGGGATGTGGTGGAACGGGAGATTCACGTCATGGATGTGCAGCCGGCGAATCTGCAGCAACTGTGTGATGTCATCATGTCAATATGGACCTAAATCTCTGAGGAATGTTTCCAGCACCTTGTTGAATCTATGCCACATAGAATTAAGGCAGTTCTGAAGGCAAAAAGGGTCCAACCTGGTACTAGCAAGGTGTGCCTAATCAAGTGGCTAATGAGTGTATGTAGAAGATATGTTAAAACTTTGCAATTTAATTTTCAATTTAATGTTGTGGCAACACTGTGGTCAACATATGGTTGAGTTTAGGTACAAAAAAACACTTGGTTAAGGTTGGGAAAACATCATGTTTTAGCTCAAAATACCTGGTTTGGACCCTGAAAATATGGCTGGAAAGGTCCTGAGGTCTCGTTAAAAAATACTTGATTTGGTTGCCGCAAATACGGCTAGACATGTTCCAACCCCGTTGTAATACTGCAAATGGAAATGCCTAAAGTGGTCATGACTGAAATATTTGTTACTAGAAATGTTAACGGTTAACCATTAATCGATTAACTGCAGAGAATATTTTTGACCGGGTACGCACATTAGTCTATGGTTTAATTTTACTACTCTTCAGTTTACTTTGCTGCTGTCTGGTGGGAGCTAGCTAAAGTTAGCAGCGCCACTCATTAGTTCATTACTGATAATAATGGTGTCCTGACCCAACAGTGTTGCTGTGAAAACACTGTGCCCACCCTGCTGTCTTCCAGAGCGGAGGTAAGCTTGTTAATAATTGATTGTAAGCTGGAACCTTTCACTGTGCTTCCTTGCTCTCTCATCAATACTGTTTCAACAAAGGAAACATACAAGTCTAGTTTTTCTCTATTTTCTCTGGAAGAATAGACACGGGAGTAGGCACATGACACAAATATCTAGTAGTGGCACAAGGCTATTGTGTGTTCCTCATGAATATCTCAAGGGTTATGTGTGTGGGTTTCACACTGTGTGGTTAGATCTAGAGCTGTGAAGGTGAGACCCTCTGATTAGAGCAAACACCCATAGGTTGCATCGTAGCCTTAGCTTATGTCTACATGCTAATTTTCAACGAGGATACATGACACAAAGAATGACAATCAAGTGATTATGTATGAGACCAGGGTGAAATGGACTTGAAGAGGAAGCCACGCTGGTAATTCAAGCAGTGATAAGGCTGTTTTCAATTCAATGTATGCTCACCGATGCAGGAGCTCCCATCGAGCAGGTAGGAGCCATTGTCATGGAAACCACTTCTGCATTCACAGTGGTACCAGCCGGGCAGGTTGACACAGCGGGAGTGGTTGTGGCACTCAATCAGGCCCTCTGCACACTCGTCAATATCTGAGGACAAAAACACACACAGTAGCATCAGCATCAGTCCTGAGCTCATTTGTGTCTTTTTTGCCTGTTCTTTGATCTGCGCTGGTTACAACAGTGGAGGTTGATCCAATCAGAGCAAAGCGTCACCACAACAGAGCTGGGCCAGCGGCTGCCCACATTAGACAGCCAACATCTCTGCAGCCCGTCTGCCACAGCAGGGATCAAAGTCTTTTGGAAATCACACCATTTGGCAGCAGAGCTGCTTCCTTCGTGCACTTTATTTCTTCTCCTCGCTCATTCTGCTGTTTCTACTCAGCTTGCTTTGTTTCTGGTGTGCTGCATGCATACACATGCCCAGCCCAGAGGCGCTAGGTCTTCACTTCTTCTCGGGGGAGTAAATCTCTCTCATCCATTATGTATGGTGTAAGCTCTGCTCCTCATCTGCAGCTCTCCTGTTTCTGGCTGTAAGACCCGACCTGTGCATACACTGTAATGGTTAAAGTGTGACCTTCACTCACACCTTCAATCACTCTGAATGTGAACCACAGCAAACAGGAGGGCAGCGAGGGACTGCTCATTAAGTGTCATGTCTAGGTATACCTAATGTTGTCACTGACGGGGAAGACTGAACATTTTCAAGTAAATCAACAAGAAAAAGTGCAGTCGTTTATAGCTTGACCTGCAGGCATTATTCATAATGGACTCTGAGAGGGCTTGTACACGCGAGCGGGGGTTGTATAGTTCCATCATTTTACAGAGTGTCCACCTAGTCTGACAAAACTACACAACCAATGATAAAAGTAACGCAACATCTTGCTTGCAAACAGAGATTTAGGCTCTGTAGCTTCACAGCGTCAAAAGCTGCTAATTATCTCCGCTAGGTGTAAGCCTGGAGGGGATCATGTGTTTGGTCGTGTGTGTGTGAATGAATGTGTGTGTGTGCGTGTATCTGTCTGTCCGCGGCTAATCCAACAAGTGCTGAAAACCTGTTTTATTGACTGTTTTACACTGTCATTGGCTGCTGACTCCTCACTCCTCTTAAAAGGGTACTATTCAACCAGCTTTGTATCAAAACAATGTAGGTAGTATGCGTAAATGAACTGTGTTAAACTTCCCACTATCTAACCAGCGCCTAAATGTCCCTCCTCGCCCCCAGTAAAACTCTGTGAGATGATGTTTCACTGGCTCTCAGGCTGCTGATCTAACTACAGGCTGTACATCCACATTCTCCTGTTGCCTGCCACCCATGCCGCCACTGTGGACACAATGAGTATAGAAGCAGCTCAAGAGACAAACCTGCCCCTCTCTTTCTCTCAAACCCAAATCCAAATCCGATCAAGCTGTGAAACTAAGCGGTGCTGACCGAATATGTTTCATGATCACGTTACTGCATTGCCTATTTCTTGCCTGCAATGTTTTAAGAAACATATTCTAGTGCCGTGTTCAGCTGTAAGGGAGTTTCAAACGGATGTGTTTGCATTGTGCCACCCACCAGAAGGGACGTAAATTGGTCTGGTGCAGCGCAGTGCATTCTAGTAGATGTAGGTTTTCTTCCTCTTGAGTAAAAGCGTCCTTTTTCTCTGTTTTCTCTGGTTCTGTAGCACCAGTTTCAAAAGTATTTGCGTCTCTTTACTGCATGGACATCCTAGTTTATAAAAGGCAATCTGTCCAGTGGTGAAGTAGTTCTTAAGCAGACTGGACGGTGTCATAAGTTTCATAGAAATAGTGTCAGCTAAAAAACAACAGCCTAACCTAGTCTGCTGCAGGCCACGTTTTGGCCTTTGTCATAGCTCAAAATTGACATCCGTAGAAATGTCTGGCCTTATTTTGAACCAGAGCATCTGCAGATTAATTCCATACCTGATACTCTATTACCCATGGAAGTGAGGAAAACTACAAGATGAATTAGTCTTAGATTGTTTGGGTTTGTTTTGGTATGGTTTTGTTCTGTCTGCTGCACAGTATCATACCACACCAGGAGCACAGAGCGTTTTGTCTGCCTGATTTTGTTGATTTGGTCATATTTCCTAGATATTTGTGCTTGTACCGTAAGTAAAAAAGTAAGGCTATGTAGTTTAATGGTTTCTTTTTTGTCTGTGTCTATTTCAATTGCATTTGTCGTTATTTCCTGCCATGTTGTGCTGTAGCCTAAAGACAAAACAAATACTGTTCAAAGTCCAGTTATAAATAACATAGATCAAAGATCTGTGGCTGTGTTTTAGTCATTAAAAATAAATGTTTCATAACTGTATTGTATCTATATTACACATACAGTGCCTGCTAGCAGAAAAACTTGATTTGGTCCGTGCAACTGCTTTGGCTCCATCAAAAATAGAGGAGGCACGAATTTTCCAAACTTCTGGAGGCTTTTAAAACAAACTGTGGCACGTCCACCAAAATTACAACAGTTGTCTAAAGTGGCGCAATCAGCCTGGGCTCTTTTCTTTTTATAGTTTCTCACAGAATCTGATTTACTGTGGCTTTATATAATTACAATCACGAAGGACCATTTCCCCATAAAACACATTCGATGAGAATATCAGTATCACTGTCATCTGTAGTTCCTTATCCTGACCACTTGAATTAACTGAGATTAACTTGCTTTATACAACAGTTAGTTCCGGCCCTGCAATCTGATTGGTCGAGAGACAGTAAAACCGTGATGATACTGGAGTACAACATCACGGTTTTTTCACTGTGTATGTATCACTCCGCCTCACAGCTGATTGCAATCAACAGTCAAATCAAAACTGACGGTTAGTGTCAGTTAGGTCAGCAGTTGCGTTGTAGGCTAATTAATTCATCCACTGTCAAACAGCCAAAAATATGGATTTATTTCCTAAAACAAGTTTTGAATTGAACTATGAATGGTCATTAGAGGAAGATGAGGGAGAGGAGAAGCTGAATCCATCTGAGCACACATCCAGGTTTGTCAGTGTTTCATCAGCGGAGCTCAATTACTTGGAGAAAAGCAACATACTGTCAGATCAGAAGGCAGAGTCGGCCGTGCCTGTGAAGCGACAGTCCACCATGCAGTCATCAGAGACTTATTTCACCGGCTGCACAATTAATGGAAACATGCTAATAAATGTGTATAAAGAGTAAGTGTCTGGCGCACCATGTCTGCGTTACAGAGCAACGGTGACAGCGGAGTCCTGAGGGAACTATTTTTGTTGGCGGGAGACAAATAAAATGCTTAAATTATCTATTTTGTCCTCATTTTTCAACATTTCTTAATCAGCCTTGCTTATTTAACTGTTGAACTGTTGTATAAACGCAATATCACACTCGAGCTCGTGATGTTGTACTGTGATATTGTCACGGCTGTGATTCGGTCGTAGACAATCACAGCCTGCGGCCTCGTGCCTACAACTGAATCACAGCCGTGACAATATCACAGTACAACATCACTCCCTCTCGTGTGATATTGCTTAAATCTAACAAGATACAACATGAAAACAGGACATATGTTGAGCTGTTGTTCAGTAGTTTAGTAGAACAAGACATATCTCATTACTGAATACATTTACACTTGACAGCTTGTGGAGCTTGAACAAGTAGTATAGTTTCATTTAAAGTAAAATACTGACGCAGCTTGGAGACACGGATGAATCGTTTCAACATCAGGGTAGATTGTGTCTCTCAATTGAATACTTGACTTATTCCAGAGAGTTATCTGATCAGCCCAAGATGCCTGAAGCTGATAAATGTAAATAGATGAAGTGATGTTGATCATATAAACAAACTCCTGGTAAGAAAGCAAACAGCAAAGGCATATTTCCCAAGATGTCACAATATTCATGAAATAAAAGCATGTCTTTTTGAGAGAGTTGTGTTTATCTTTAAAAATATGTTATCTTATCACTGCAATTCCAAATTTGCTTTTGAGAATATTATGGATTTTAATCAAAGGAGGGATATGTACCATACATCACCCACAGGGTCTCTGTACACTTGACAAGTCAGTAAAAACTACAACAGAAAAGACAACACGAAATATCATATGTGGAGGCACACACACACACACACACACACACACACACACACACACACACAGATAATAAAACTGTTATGACAACAAGGCTGAGGTCAATTTTAGAAACAGAGATCATACAGTGTAACTGAAACAGGGTTGGGGTAGCCTACTTGTCAACGAGGTAAAAATGTCCGCTATTTTGGTTCCCATCTGGTGAAATTATGACAGACCATTGTTAATAGAAAAAAGGTGTGCTTTAAATCATTAACAGAGCTTGCCTCCCATACATGTATGTCTCCCAGATTATTCCAGAGAAGTGGAGCTCTGTGGGCAAAGGCTCGACCACCGAAAGACTTCTTATTAAATTGTGAAATGGTTTAGTAACTGGCATCAAGGGAATGTAAAGGTGTGATGGAGTATATGAGGAAATAAGGATGAAGATATATGAGGGAGCCAGTCAATTTAAAGCCTTATAGGTAAGATGTAGGATTTTGAAATCAGCTCCTTTGTGAATCCGTAGCCAGTGCAGAGACATCATTACAGGTGTTACATGATCCAACTTATTAGATCTAAGAAGAGTCTGGCAGCTGCGTTTGAGACCAATTGGACACCTTTTGTTGCCGTCTTAGATTGGCCAGAGAAAACTGCACGGCAGTAGATGTTAAGAAGGCATGTACGAGGTTTTCAGCATCTATTTTTGATCAAATGGGGTGTATTTGAGCTATTTTACGAAGTTGGAAGAGCGCAGTTTGTGTCATATAATTGGTGTGTGGCTCAAATGTGAGAAAGGGATCAAATACAACAATTCCCAGATTGTTAACTGTATGAAATTGTGCAGCCATAAATGTTAATGAAAAAATCTGTAAACAAAAAAAAAAAAAAGTGAAAAGAAAGTGAATGTGATTTTTGCATTGCGTTTTGGATTATGTCAGAAAATAAGCTCTATGGCTAACACAAGTTTATGATACTTACAGGTTTTGTTCAGCGAGATAATCTTCACATATGAACATCTTTCATACCGCATTTGAAGCTTAAATGCGATCGCCAGAAGTAAAAAGCTAACGTTAGGCTTTAACGGACTACATGACTACTCTATTGACTACTACTATTTTAAATACATGGTATAATGGGGAAATCGGCCTGTTTAAGCTAAATAAGAAGCTATAATGGCGGACTGCCAGCACTCTCGCCTGTTTGGGGGTGATATATATATATGCTACACATACTAGCACACTATGTTTTCATTAAATAACTCAAGAGACCTTTGCTTTCACAGGGACATAAACAGTGGTCTCCCAGGTGAAAGGCCGGGTTTAAGTAGTTTACATACTTACAGCTACAGTGTTGTCATCCATAAAAAACAAAACCAACAAACAGCTGGCTTCCTGATCTTGTGCTATTAACATTTTTAGTCTCTCCAACCCTGTTGTGAAAGTCACACTTGATACCTTTGACCCTACAAGCACACACATATTTATCTCTATACAGATTTGTAAAGAAAGCGAGACTTGTGTCGTTAGCGCGATGCATTGAAGGTAATAAGACGCGACAGCTGCCGGGAGGGCTGCCCTCTGTCAGCCTCTCAGGCCAGAGATCAGGTCAGAGCTACACAACAAAAAATTCCCTCTCCGACATCCTACTGAAACATACCAAGATTAGATGTGACTGGTGGCTGAGAGCACCTAACCCTTTGACAAAAGAGCAGTGCTCTGCGTGTATATGAGAGGGCATTCGTGCACCCGCTCATGCTGGTTACACTGCATGATTTAATCCAACAGAAACTAGATTCATTCAGCAGAGATTCAGTGTTAAATTTCAAATACTGACCCTGAGTCAACTTAACATAATATTTACACACTTCCAATTTGTTAAAGAAGGTTACTGTCATCCAGATTTAATAACACACAAACTACACCAAGACTAAAACACTATTTAAAGAATGAAATGCCTCAAACTGATGCTTGGTTTAAACAGTGCTTTCCACTCTCGTACAATTACTTTTGTACTGTAGCTGTTTGTCAGGGAGGACTTCTTCTGACATATCTTCATTGCCATTTTAATAGGAAATATAAAAATATACTGAGCCACAAACACAGACAATGATATAACATTAAAATCTGGCGATTAAATTAAAACTAGTCATTGGTCCTTGGGAAAACAAGGGGAAAAAATATGCAAGATACACCAGTGGGGAAAAAGTGTGGCTTAGTTGTGATCATATCAGATAATGTATTTTATTCCCTTTGTGGGTGTTTGACTCTTCAGTCTCCTGTTAGTTTTAAATTCATGTACAAATGGAGTGAATGGGTTCAGAGAGGTAGGCACTGAAGAAAAATCTATACAACATCTCGAAATAAGAATTTCAATTAACAGCACGCTTAATAAAATAATCATGTTATCTTTGTCATATCGTATTCATTTAATATTTCATAATTGCAAAGCCGCCGGGGTTGTGTGCAAACATTGTCTTTATTTAACCCAGCGTCAGTGTGACGGAAAAAGCTGTCAGCAGCACTAATATACAGCACTGGCGGCCCACATATCACTTTATAAAGCATATAGTCTGACTAATGAATCCACAGTATGGCAAATCGCACCGTACTTGAATTAGTTGTTTGTCACACTTGCAAATAACACATGCTGGGTGCAAATGATTTAATCAAAGTGAAGCAAGATTTGTTATTCATTCATTCATTGACTCTTTTAATTTGCTGACATACACATTTTCTCCTTACACATACAGTATGTTTTGAGACTCCACATTCTGTACCTTCCCATGCAAAATACTTCCCTGTTTTGCATAAACAAAGAAACATGTTTGTGTTCTTCATGGGGAGAGCTTTGTAAGGCAGAAAAGCAATAAAGCCCAGTTGGAACATCCACATCCCACAAACAACAGGCGACAGTGCTGCCTGCCTTCCTAATAACAATAATTCTGCCCAGCTCTCCAAAATATCTGTCCATTATTTTTGAAAAGTGACTCATTCTGAGATGTTTTTCACTGCTACTACAAAACGCTACCACTTTAATTGTGAGGTATATGAGGTGCTGCAATTCTTCTTTCATCTTCTGAAAGAAATGCTCATTTTCTTGTCTGTACAAATTATGATTTTCTACATTTATTTCCTCTGCCTCCTTCTGTTTCATCTACCTTTGGCTTTCATGTATTTTACAGAGGACAGTGACATGTGTTTCGTTGTTTTGACTACGCTCTACAACACTGAATTCGAAACGAAGACTATGAAATTGAACTGCCTGCTGTCAGCTTCACAAGTGTGTGAAGGTGATAAAGTCTACACTGGGTGTAGGAACAATAACATAGACAGACAAAGCAACCACAGTTTTTCTAGTGCCAAATAGCGGAATGTTCTTTACTTGTCAACAGAGCTGATTGTGTCTTTCATTTGCTTTAGAAATACCATTTACGGCACAATCGATTTGAATATCCTTATGAAATGGGTTGTACTGGTAATTTGGTCGTGTAGTGATTATTATATAGTCACACTGTTGGCTGTCACTGGTTTTGACAGAGGAAACCTTCCTCCACCGCAGACTTTCCAGTTCTCTATAGCCCCATTTTCACCAAATACTTTTGGTATGGTACCTTTGGAACCAAGAGTAACCCTTCAGACATGTTACCTAGACCCGGTCCGTTTAGGGTTTCCACCACAAACAGGACTCTTAAATGTGGGCGAGGTTTTTGTCATTCACTGCTCCGTCCAGCTCTCGCTGTATTTCCTTATCACCAACACAGATGGAAGTCTGCACCTCGTTTATCGTCCACAGAACGAGGTCGCACGCCGACATTTTCAGAGCAAAATAAAACAGGCTGCAGTGAGAGTCTTTTCATGGGATATTTAAAAATAGTTGTTTTTTTACATTTAGTTCTTCTCTTCTTCTTCTTCCTCTTCCTTCTTCTCATCTTAATATTACCATGGCCCACAGGAACAACACTCTGCAACGCTATCTTCCCCCCAAATGACGATTAAAATATATATATGCAGCAGTGGTGGCTGCTGGTCTTTCAAACAGGGGAAGCTCATTTGTCATATTGTAGCAAGGCAGTAACTTATAAAAGGAACATTTAATTGAAGCCGTTTTTCAACCACACTCATGCCATAGAACCACAGCAAAACACACCTCAAAGATTTTCAGATGGGTCTGAAAATGAGCTATATGGCTTATGGAAATAAGGAACTCCGGACGGCACTCTGTCAGAAGACTCCACTAGGGATGTCCCGATCCGATATTCGGATTGGTATCGGCCTCCGATACTAGCAAAAAACGTGCATCGGCATCGGATCGGACTGCATGGAAAAATGCCGATCCAGGAACTCTGATACAGTTTTTCACGGAATCCACTCCAGGTTTTCCGGCCAGCCCAGCGCTCCGCAAGTCAAGCAGTCCATTCCAGTGATCCGCTCCAGCTCTTACTATCAATCCACCAGGCCAGCATGCAGACGGCAGACACACACGGAGGAAAGGAAGAGTAGCGGTCAGCTTAGTTAACTGACTATTTGTTTTCTGCTCTGGTTTTTTGAGAGTGATATTTTTATTTGGTTTACACTCTTACTGTTTAAGTAAAGAGTACTGATGGCATTGTTTTGAGCACAATTAGTGAAATTGGAGCCATGGGTGGATTACAAAAACACTACTAAAATAACTGAAAAGGAAAGGCTGCATTGTTTGTTAAATGTCAACAATGTCTTGTGGTGTTAATCTATTTTTTATTTATTAGGGGGCCAAAGCACAAGTGTGTGGAGTCTTGCTGCTATTTTAATTTCATTGTTAGACATTTTAAAGATTTCTTGTGTTGATCTATTTTCTATTTATTAAGGCTCCAAAGCAGCCAAAGCAAAGCAGCTATATTTTCTAATAAATGTTAATGTTCAAGTTCAAAGTTTGTTTATTTAACCCTGTTAACAATAAACAGGTCAGTTTCTCATACCAACTGTTGTGGATTATTCTAACTAACCTGATTAAGTAGTTGTTCTTGTTAAGAGTAACATTGCTTGATCAAACCTTTTCTAACACTACTGACAACAAAATAAGTGAATATGTATAATATGCGCTTGGATCGGATTGGTATCAGTATCGGCCAAAACTCAAGGCTGTAATATCGGTATCGGATCGGAAGTGAAAAAGCTGGATCGGGACATCCCTAGACTCCACTTGCAAATATTCGCATGGGACTGAGCTCGAAATGCGAAGCGCTGTCAATCACAAAGGGGTTCAGCCTTTTAGACACTTCCTCCAATCATCATGCATACACTGAGCGTCCTCTCCCGCCTACCGCTCCATTAGGTCCCAGGGAAGCTGAGCCTCCCTGGAAGTGACCATTTTGACGCATTTATCCAATGAGCGTCTCGCTTTGCTGCATGAAAACAACCTGCTCAGCGCTGTCTCATAGGAATGCTTGGAGGCCCCGCGTCCACCGTGCTGACACAAGAATGTATGACAGGGAGGTCGCATTTGAAAACTGATGATAAACAGCTGACATTTGAACATCATCATGATGTGAAACACATCCTAGCGCAGGTTTAATGCAATGTAAATTCTTATTTCAATGTAAATTCAATAGTGCATATTTGACCATTTCTTCTATGAAATTTTAGGGGAAGTTCAGCCTCCCTCGTTGTCTCAGAGCAATCGCCCCTGATAAGCAGTTAATATATATTTTTAAAAGCTTGAAGATCCACTCGTTACTAAAAGTGTATGTCATCCAAAAGAGACAATAAAAACTAGTAAAAAGTAAATGTCAGAGTTGTCACAGTGAAATTTAAGGTGTCTTGATTGATTCACGTCGTCAACTCATATATTGAGTAGCATTACAACTAAACGTTCCACTTTAAAAGTTGCCGGGAGTCACAGTGAATTAAATTATATTTTTCTCAGACTACAGCTGCTGTGGAGGCCGCAAAGCATCCTTTATTTTACACAGTTTACGAATATATGTAAAACTCTTCACAGTATGAACAGTGGTAACATGAGCCTCAAAACCAGCCACAACTCAGCCCTGAGCAGAGTGACCGTCGTCTACTGACCAATCAGACTGCAGTGTTCACAGCTCCACCTTTTAGTACCAGATCTGTGTGCTAGGCACCCCAACAGAGGGGGGACCAAACATGGGGACGGTACGGAACGGTTCCATTGGTACCATCCACAACTTTTCACTGTGGAAATGGCAAAGATTTTGATTTGATTGGTATTTGGTGAATGGCATACCTTTGCATGTTAAAGTTCTCTAAAGTTGAACTCTACACAAATTTACTTTGCCTGGAAGAAGAGAATCACTCTGGATGATACCAACTGACCTCACAAAGTCACTGACTGTGAAAAAAATTGCAACAAAGATTTCATTTGATGACTTAATTTCAATTAATCTTGACCTTAAATTTTGGTGCCTTAAAATGGGAACTCTGAAAAAAAGCTTTCATTTTGAATCAAATGTTTTTTTTAGTACAGAGCAAACAACATTTTCTACACCTTCCCTTCTGACTGCATTGCATCACCTAGGCTACCTGTGATATTTACATCCATTGTTTTTCATTAACTGCAATTAACTTAGTAACTTCCATATTTAGCAGCTTTATGTTGACAGAGCCTCTCTACATCTGCCATCCTTGCCTTTCTTGAATAAACCTGTACATTATGCAGTGTTAATTTGTTCCTGAGTACAATGAGCTGCTGTCAGAAATCCTCCTGTTATCAACTCTTTAGGATTTATTTTTTTGAGATTTAGATACTGTCTGATGTGGTCTAATAAAGTCGGCTACTAAAATGTTGCTGCATAAAAAATGATTTGTGCAGTCACTGCAGTTTGTTTTTTTTAGGTCACTTTGTTTTCTGTTTTTTGTGAATTTTTCATGCTGTTTTTGCCCCAACTAAATGGCACAATCTACGGTATAATCATCTTGATGATAAGGTAAGATGTCAAAAGTCAGATTCTGGTCTTCACTGGTCTTTCTAATGCAGGACTCTGGTCCGTTATCATTTCTTGTACTGCTGTAACATGTAAATTTCACCGTGAATTAATTACCATTTGACCTGAGAGTGGTGCAAGAGGAATGTGCACATGTTACACAAACTGGCAAAGGTTAAAAAGTGAAGTGTAATTTTGAGCAAGCTGAAAGGAAATAGACCAGATAGACTCAAACTATCAGTGCTGCAGCGAAAGTTTTGGCTCGCTGTGAAGCCTACTGAGCTCCTTGGCCAACTTCTCAGCTTCGGGGCATTACGTGATGCTTTCTCCTCCTATCTTAACCCAGCAGTTACGCAGAGCTTCGTATTCTGTGCCAAGAAGCACCCCAAAGCCAGAGGTGGAGTTCTGCGAGTGGCTTCCTGGCTTTTGGGTCAACTGTGGAACTACAGAAAGGGCCAGGGGCCACAAAAACATGAATACTCATCCTCTGAGGATCATGAATATTCACACCAAATATCGCGCAAATTCAATTAGTGTTCTTTTGTCTGAAGCACAAATATCCATGTTAAATTTTATGGCTATCAAACCTGTAGTTGTCACAATATATTGCTCTGGACCAAAGAGTCGGACAGACCAAGCAACCTTGCCAAACGCTTTTTCTTACATATTTTTTTTTTTTTTTTTTTTCTTTTTTATGGATGAATATGTCATGGATTATATGTAATTAAAACAACCTAGTTGTCTTAGTTGATTTAATAAATATGTTGCTAAATTCCAGCCCTGACATAAGCGTTCTTTTCTCTTGAGGAGGTAAAATTGAAAACCTGAAGTGAGAAGGTAATCTGTCTGTCTGATCTGAGACCTGTGACAACCCACTGCACCAATTGTAAGCTCAGAAATAACTAATTCCACCAGGACTCTGAATCTCTTTTTATGGAGAGCACATGTTATTTAAAACCCCATTCATCACCTGCCTAGTAAGACCTTTTTATTTAGACGTAATAAAAGCTCATTTCATTCACACACAGTCAATAATTCCTGTTGCTCAATAGTCTTATAAAGCTATTTGTTAGCTGGTGTGGGCGTAAAAGTGTGTGTTTGTGTGCGTGAACAGCCTTCCATTCTCTCCGTCTGCGGCAGTGAAGTGGACAGGTGACCTTCCTGTGGTATAAAGTACAATATGCTCGAGTACACACGCACATACACTCCCCATCAATCTTTGTTACAGCCACAGGAAGGAAAGCAGCCAGACAGCATATCACATTTCCTTCTGTTTCCTTCCATTACAATGCAAACGAGAGCACTTAGTACTTTCTGCAGGGCCTCACTTCTGCCCTGACTGTGGATTTTCCCAATGGGGATACGTGAAGACTTTATGACAGCCTGGACTGTGAAGAGCTGTGAGTTTTAGCTCACGGAGGAAATGGGAAATTAATCCACACATAGTTAAAATAATCCCCAAGCTCTCGGGAGAATCCTCTGGCCTGCTGAGCTTTACATAATTACCCTTATCTCAGCCCTACTAACCTACTGAAACAACATCACGGAAAATGTAGCAAGGGGGCTTTTACAGTAATGTGTCCTCAAACAGAAACAACAACCACTGTTTGTGTTTGTTGCTGCCCGACAGTCTGTGACCAGTAAACGTGAATAAAATTAACAGCCTGCTGGATTAAAGGAGCAATTAAAGTGACCACGGACCACAGTCGAGCAATAATGAATGCATGCAGTGCTGTTCTTTTCAACTAATGATATCTTCACTAACTTTCATCTACCTCTCATAATTGGATGTGATACAGTATCAAAGAGCAGAATGAGATTAGGTGTGTGAAGGTTTTCAAAGGATGATATTGCTAGTACATTTGGTGATTTGCAGGCCAAAGAACAAGTTACCTAGACATGTAGGTTACATAGAGCTGTTGTTGTTTCAACAGTGTTTGAATGACCACATTTCAGTGTGAAGCAAATCCTACACACATTTTCAAATAAAGTCACTGTATTACTGTTAACACAGCTATGTGTAAGCTGGACGTCTAAAAAAAACCTTTTCAAGCAACGCTAACCCAGTTTTATCTTAAACATAGTAACATCTTTTGACTAGCAAATCATCCAATGGGTCAGATCCACCTATCTTTATCAAGGAAGAATACCAATATCCAGCACTATCACCAACCCAATCACCCATAAAAATGTTGTCATTTTACATCTCTGCAAACCATAGATACATTATATTTGTATGTTAATGTGTAGTGAATATGCTGAGACTTAAATGGTAAATGAATGGACCTGCTTTGTATAGTGCCTTTCTAGCACATGCCAATGGAAGCATCATTGGGAGCAATTTGGGGTTCAGAATCTTGTGCGAGATACTTCGACATGCACACTGAAGGAGCTGGATTCAAACCGCTGATCTTCTAAATGGTGGACGTCCCGCTCTACCTCTGAGCCACAGCCGCACTTAACATATTACGTTTCAACAACGCTTCTTGTCAACCCTGTCTCACTCCAAAGTTGATGAAACCAGTGCTTAGGCAGTGTCTTGCAGTGTCAGACACTGATGAAATAAGCTGTCCTTTAACGTCGGCATGATACACGGCTGGTCACCATTACAGTCTAACGGTGCTCTGTCAGGAGAAAGACCATATAGGGTTGGTGGGAGTCAGTTTCATCAGTGTCTGACACTGCAAGTCACTGCCCAAGCGCCGGTTTCCTCAACTTTGGAGTGAGACAGGGATGACAAGATAATCGAAGCGGTGGTATATGGGTCCAACGAACACAGACTTTCTCCCAGGAGAGCGGTGTTCGAGTCCTGTAACATTATAAAGCCAAACCCTGTTCTTTTTTCCCAAACCCAACCACATCTTTTTGTTGCCTAAATCCAACCACGTGCGTTAGTTGTTGAAGGACAAAACCGTCAATTTTCCATGTTGCACCGAAATAGTGTGTTTATTTTGAAAGAGACTATATATAAACAGTAAATTTCCTGTGAAAACAGAAGTGTATTTTGAAAGAAGACAATGCATGTTACAGGCAGAACTTGACACGGTGTCCCAGAACGTCAACAACCAACGCACCCAGGGTACCTTGCACGTCGTATCTGGATGTGGAAAGTCCATGACCAAATGCCAATACGTGACGAGGTTGGAATGAAAATGTGTTGAACTTGTAGTTAGGTTTAGGCGCTTGATGATGGGTGGCAAAAAATTGATTTGGTTTAAAGTACCCAGTTTGGGGGGTGCAATCCTCGCTGGATTAGTAAAACACAGCCCCCTCTCCTTGTGGCGTGTATCTGTGTGTGTGCATGTGCAACTAATGCAACTACTACTACTACATTTATGGGGAACTGATATATATTGTCTTGGCACTGGCTATTTGTGATCACTCTGAACATCATTGATCACTGAGATTATTATCAACTAGCACAGCCCTGATGCCTGCATAGCTTCTTCCATTGAAAACCTGTCACACTGAAGCAAACTTGAGGCACCTTGTGTTGCAACTCCAGCCCACTGACCACATATTACCCAGTACAGTGTGTAAATTACACTGACTTCTGTGACAAAGTAGTACTATATCCTTCACCATGTGTGAACTGGGAGTTCATTGTGAGGTCAGCTGTTCTATCTGTTCTATTGTTCTGTTTTATCATTTGGAGTAAAACATTTCAGAAAATAAATCAGAAGAATCCAATAGTGGATCTGTGGCGAGGAGCGGGTCAACGTGGGGGAAGATGAAAAGATCAGTGAAAAGATCGACTCAGTTCCCATCGGCTTTATATTTAGATGCTCTTAACCTCCCACTGAGCTGCAGTGTACACCGCGGAGGAGAGAAGTCAGTGAAGCAGTGATGTGTTTCATTACACAGGAGGGAAGAGCTGCAGAGAGGGAGATGGAAGTGGAGACAAAAGACAGAGACAGATGTACATGAGAGACGTACAGACAGACAGTAAGAGAGTTTGACAGATGTAGAGAAAGGTTGAGAGTGAAAAACAGGGACAAACAAAGAGAACATGTCGCGCGCCGAGTTGAAACAAGAACCTTCTGTGCAGCTCGTACATGTTGCCTGCAGCAAGGGGAACTCCACCAACCCTGACGGCACTTTATGAACAATCAGGTATTTTACTTAAATTTATTCACATAACACTTTGACATACATATGACATGTTTTTTTATTGTAGTGGTATTTTTTAAAAATATAAAAGACCGTTGTACATGATGCATAAAGTCAGCTAACAAAGTACGGCAACCTCTGAGTGAATGTCAGGGTAATCAGCAGTAGGGCTGCCACTAATGATTATTTTCATTGTTGACTAATCTGTCGATTATTTCTTCGATGAGTCGACTAATCATTTTATCGAAAAATGTGTTAAAATGTTGAAAAATGTCGGTCTGTCTCGCCCAAACCCCAAAATTACGTCATCTAATGTCTTGTTTCATACTCACGCCGAAGGGTTTTAGTTCACTGTCATGGGAGAGTGTGTAAAGCTGCCAATATCTGAATGTAAGAAGCTGCAGTAAGAGTATTTTGGGGCACTTTTATAGTACTTTTCTATGAAAAATGACTCAAACCGATTAGTCCACTACTAAAATAGTCACCGATTATTTTAATAGTCGATTAGTCATCGATTAGTCGACTAATCGTGGCAGCCCTAATCAGCAGTAAGTGTAGGTAAGGCTAGGTAGCGCGCAAATGATTTTTTTTCCCCTCTGTTGCCCGTCACCCGTATTTTTCCAAGGCTCTATCTAAAAGACGCAGAGTCACTCATGGAGTAGTTTGAGTGGACGGAAGTTCGCTGCATAGATCAGCCTCTCACTGGGCAGAACGAGCCACCCGCTGAAGTCCTGCCCTACCACCTCCGGTTGTGTAGCAGTTTTCAAGTGCACCGTTGCTGTGGCACCGCCAAGAATGAATGTGATTGGTTGAAAGAAATAAAAAAAGCCGGGGCGTTTTCTTCTCCAATCTTAAAGTGAGAGTCAGCGCAGCCAGACCTTTCTTTTCTTGAGAAAGGTCTGGCGAGCGAGACTACTCATGGAGCAACATTTAATCCACAAAGCTTCATTACTTCTTTGTAGCTGCAGCTTTGGTTGTTTACAGCCGACCTCGGCGGCCGAGGACAGCTCACCTTTGGTGGGGTGCATTTCCTGGACCTCCATGTTGTGCTGTCGGTCATGGTAGCTGTTTCAGACCGGAGGATTGAGGATGTGTTTTTCGCAGTGGAAAGAGTTTTAGTCCGACTACCTGCAGCAGCAAAGTTCTTCTCATATTTCCACCCAGAATCAAAGTGATGGGAACATTTCCAGACACTAAAGTAAGCGGCTCCATCTTCCAAACAAGCTTACTGCTTTGTGACATGTGTGAGTAATGCAATTAATATGAAAGTGAGTCCGCTGATGTGATTGTTGTATTTCAAGTCAGTAGTGATGTGATAACAAATATAAGGTTGTAACGAGTAAATTTTATTAGTAATAAGTTACACTGCTTGTTACTAGAAAAAAGGTATACTATTACTGTAACACGTTACTTTCCAACACTGCCGACCAGTAAAGGTAAATTATATGATTTATGCTCTTAGTTGAAGTGTCACAGTTAGTTCAGCCTGACAACTCCGGCTCATAATATTATTTACATTTCAGCTGACACTTCAGTTCCTTTCAGGGCTTATTATTGTGCTTACACTTCAACTCTTTTCAGCACTTTCACTTCAAATGCTACTTCAACCTCTTTGAGTGATTCAACTTCAGCCACAGTTTCATTTGAATTATTACTTATACAAATACATTTCAGAGGCACCCAGCAATCCGCATTTTAAGACATTTACACTGCGCTAAGTATTCAAGCTGTTTTGAAATCAAGCACATCAATTTTCTTTAAAGAAAAAAAACAAATTAAAAAAAAAATTGCCTGACATCAAACAGGACCGTCAACTCATTACACTCCGTTTCCATCATCAGTCTGACACTGCATCCACTCTAACCATTTTCCTTAACCAGTCTCTAGAGACCCACATTTCCCCCTGAATCTAACATCATTTAAGTCCACACTGATGCATCGCCATGAAAACACACCTGATTTGCCGGGGTTTTAAGAGTGGAGCAGGGTGAAGGAACAAACTATGATATCAGGTGATATGGGGAGGACATGTCCCCCTTCTCCTCCTCAAACAAGCATGTGTTGCGACACTACTACAAAGAAAGGCCTTTTTAAACGTCTCTGTTTTCAGCTCTCAGTAACTTTGTAGCTTCTAATTGAATCTCTGTGGTTTGGAGTTGCGTCCTGTTTGTGCTTTCAGATATCTACTTTATCTCACTGTTGTGTAAAGTCAACATTACTGCTGATGAAAACTTAACATTTCCTTTTTTGCTCCCTTAAAATTAAAGCTTTTACATAACAAATTAACAAGGGACTTTTACTGTGAAGACAGTACAGAAATTAAATGTATTCACCAAATTAGCAGAACTTTGTTGGCTGGTCTTCTTCAAATAAAAACAAGTCTACCAATACCGCAGGGAGGAAGAATAAAAGCAGAAACAGCCACAGTGAGATGTTGATGAAGACAGCAGGCTCTTACTGCACCTCTGCAAACAGCTCATCTTCAGCAGGTAAACTTCTTTTATCTGCCCTGATGAGTGATGGAAAACACTCACAGGAAAATAGCAATGGACCTTCATACATTTGTGAATCAGCTCCCTGGCTGCGGTGAACTTGGCAACACTTGAAAACAGCTTGACAAAGGCACAAGACCTGCCCATGGTGCTGACTAGCTGATCACAAGTCCTCCTGAAGTGCTCATTGCTTGTTTTTATTTCAAATGAGAAACCACTGTTTCATGTCACAATGCCAAACCAGAATCAGTCAACTCAAACTCGTGTGAGTAGGCGGATTCAAAGGTCTGGATCCAAGACAGTACCCATTTCTAGTGTGATATAAAGATGTGCTCACTCCAAATTAGTCTAGTAATCTGGACAGTATGATTTTCAACATCATCAAAAGCACAGACACCCATCTTCCTACTTAACTCATATGGAGAAGCTATATTGAGGATGTATTGTATTTAATACACATCATGCACCTCAGGATCAGTGGTGGAGCAGGCTGCTGAGCTGTCACACATGGCAGATCACATGGAAAGACAGCATATTTTCACATCTAACCACAAACTATTAAAATAATGGACGAAGCCAAAGAGATGTCACCCACTGGTCTGTGGACTCCCGTTTTGAAGCTTTAAGTTTGGCATAACAGCCGCTGCCATCTTAGTTTTTGGAGCTAGAAGTGATGATACTTGGGCAAGAGGCTGGCAGGAAGTGAGGGGTGGATCTAAATAAGAAGCTGAGGACACTATCAGCACTCAGCCTGTCACTTAAAGTGTCCCATCCCTAATATTATTTTAAGCCTTAATAAAATGTGAAGGGATGACTTATATAAAACTGTACCCCCTGTACAGTTGTCAGAAAGAGGAAAGGCTACAGAGACCAGGACTGTTTTCTGTATGAGGCTGTAAACATGTTTATTTCTGCTGTAAAGTTGTCCATTTTAACATTGGGATCAATGGGGATTGACTCGCTCCTGGAGCCAGTCTCAAGCAGCCAAAGAACTTCAAAGATCTGCAGTTTTTGGCACTTCCATGTTGGCTTCTTTTTCAGCCCAGAGGCTGCCGCTTTCATCTAACTTGGTGAATTAAGGGACTCGACCAAACCAGAACTGGTGATGTAGCAGTGGACTAACGAACAAAACAAATAATGAAGGGTTACAATTCTCTCTCTATCCCACTCCCAAGGCTTCCACCAATCAGCTGACTATGAGTGTTCATTCTCCTAGTTGGCCAATCAAACTTTGCCACAATCTCCCTCGGCCATTCATGCTGCCGCTTTCAAACTTTAAATCTGCTCTCCTCTCTGCTCCTGTCTGCTGTTATTTTAGGTGGAATCGTTACACCCTCCTCATCCTCATTCACTTCCAGTCACCTTATCCAGAGCCCAGGACGAGCTCATCAAAAGCCCATTCCTCTTCACATCTACATCTTCAGCTCCCTCTTCATCTCATCTCATCACCACCACCATTACAACCACCTGTGCCTAAACTGCATACGGGGAGTCTACTACATCTTTACCACCCTCCCTGAATATATGACATCATGATGGGGTCTAATCGCAAAAGACTTCTCAGATTTCTCATACTTAAATGCACATGTAAATAAATATTATTTTCTCTCAGAATGGGTCTCTCCAGATTGAAACATGACAAACTAAGACAGTTTTGGTGAGTTTAAATTTGCTTGTCAAGTTTAAATGAAGTGGGTACCCAAACCCGGTACTAAATTAGCCCAGGGGCTAAATAATCAAAGACCGTAGTATTGATAAGCTGACGTTATCGGTTCTTTTATCGGTACTTTTACACATTTTGATTTAATTCATTATCATCCTGCAGCCTCTCACCTGCGCTCTGTGCCAGGGCTGAACTCCTCCGCATACACATAGTCTGACATTTTTGAGTTAACTGTTTAATTTAGTACACTGTAAAAGCTATGAGAGCTTGTGGAATGTAGTAAACTCACCCATCATGGGTGAGGTGTGTGTTGGGTGATACCTGGAGCCACATGTGTCATATTCTGTACTGTATACCACCAGTGAAATATCAGGAAGTTCTGAATATTTGAAAACATAGATACCACTCAAGCCTACTCCAAATGTTCAGGACTTTTTTTTATTATTTTTCATCCCATTTTAATAAACTTTTAAAATCTAAATATGTAGTTACAGGAAACTGCAGAGTCACTGGTGGCTCTGTAGCTTCTGCAAATGAGATGTACATGTACAAAGAAATAGTTTGACACCCAGAGACAGCCACCGATTTAGACTCAGAGAGACAGAGTGATTTTGCACTGCATCACATCTGTAGCGGCCTCAGGCAGGAGCCAGAGGGCCACAGGGAGGAGCCTCATTAGCGGGATGACTCCATATTTTGCTTCCTATGAGGGGATGAAGGAGCAGAGCCGCATTCTTCACCTCATCTGCTCCTCATTTCAACACTTTATTTTCTTCTTTGCATAATCTTTTCCTCCCCTCACCCCCTCCTAAAGTCGTTCAAAGAGAAGTTAATTTTGCAGATGCAATGTAGTCAGTTTTCTGATCCTGTGTTTTGTTAGTCATCAAAATTCAACTCGCAGGCACAAATGTAAAATCTGTGCCAAGGTACAACAGCAAAATGTTACATGGGGGATGTGAAATGTCTTTTTCAGAGAACAGCACAGAGGAATTAGCTTGCCACATTAATTAATTGATAGATATTTGATGCTGTTAATAGGGAGGTTAATCAGTCTTTGGTTGACTGCTTTCATAAAATGTGTTACACGCTGATTTCCACTGATTACCTCTCAGCAGCTCAAATGCTCCGACTTTAGAGCATGTCTGAATTAGTTTTAGTATTGAGGATATTTTCTCTGCAAAAAAGTAAAAAGTTGTGAGAGAAAAGAAGACGTGTATGGTTTAACTACAGAGTGACATTAACCAGAACTTTTTTTTTTCTTTTAAGTATTTCCATGAAATATTTTGGGGTATGAAAATGCACTGCTTCCAAGTAATTAACTGGCAACCTTCAATTTATGATTACTTTGCTGGTCATTCGATAAAGGTAATTGGAATTTGTGCACATCTCCTCTATGCATGCACACAGCCACACACACGTAGACACACACATTTCTCATAGAGATCAGAAGGAGCACAGGTTGTCTCCAGTTCAGTAAGTTAAAAGCACATCAGCAGAATTCAGAATTTAGAACCAAACACCAGCAAAAATCAAACCAGCCGTATGTGTGAAAAGTCTAATATCAGAAAGCACTTTGCCATCACTGCTGTGACAAACACCAGCAACAGGGACTGTGACAGTAATGAAATAACATTTTAATTTTCTTTAATTTCACCAGGGTGCACAGAGAGCAATAAGATATTTTGGCTGACACTGTCTGCAGTCTCAGTTAGTCGCTGTCTTAGATTGGATCTCTAAAATATTTAAAGGAATACTTCACCCCCCTATGATGACTATTTGTAAGTCAGTTACTCACCCTGTGTTATGTTGAATTTATAAAGAAAATGTTTTTCTGGCATGCCTCAACAGTTGAAGACCAATCCAATAATGGAGACAATTCTTGATGAATTGAAGTCATAGGGGTCCACATTTAACAACAACAACAAAACTACAGCAAAACATTCATTTACAAACTCTCACACAACTCATGCAGTATAGTCCACGTCTCATTTATTCAGGCTAGAGATGCAATGTAATATCAGTCATCAATATCAGCCGATAATGGCTTTCAAATGAATGAAGTCGGAATCTGCCCAAATACTTTTTCTTATTTAAGCCCTCTGTCTCTGCGGTGTCATTTTACAGAGGTGCTCAACCAGCTCTCATAGAGCACCACGCTAACAGGTCAGCTTTCCACGGCATGTTGCCATGGTTTTCGTTTAAAGACCTCCCCATGTCAGCGTGGGTTTCCTCCATGTGCTCCAGCTTCCTCCCACAGTCCAAAGACATGCAGGTTAATTGGTGACTCTAAATGGTCCGTATGTGTGAATGTGAGTGTGAATGGTTGTCTGTCTCTATGTGTCAGCCTTGTGATAGTCTGGTGACCTGTCCAGGGTGAACTCTGCCTCTCACCCAGTGTCAGCTGGGATAGGCTCCAGCCCCCTGCGACCCCCAACAGGATAAGTGGGCTGTCATGATAAGAGTATTCATGCAAAATATGATATCAATTCCACTACAGAAGAGACTTGATGATCACTAAAATTAGGTGGGGAAAAGTGGACATATCTATATCAGTATCAGCTGAGGAAGTTGTTATACAACAGCGTATCGGATATCGCTCAAAAAAATCCAATATCATGCTAAGTACTTTCCAAACTGACAGCCCTTCCCAACAGGGAACTGAACTAAAAATGGAGGTTATGTATGTGTATGCTCTCATCCAAGCCAGACTCCATTGATAAAAACAGTCATTTCTAATTGCAGAGCAATGGAGCTGCTGGTCTACCACTGCCTTAATCAGGTTGTTTGTTTGTGTTATTGTGTGACTTTGGTGTTTTAAAGGGATAGTTGGGATTCAGCAAAGTTTCACAGTTGAGACAATGGTAGACCAACAGCTCCGCTGTTCAGCTAGGTAAACTTATTGTTTTGTCAGTGGAGTCTGGCTTTAAAGGTTTCATTTTTCGTTCAGCTCCCCGACAAATGAAGCTCAGCGTAAGTTCTATCAGGAGGATTTTCTTTGTGCTCATTCATTCACAATTCTCTCCTTCCCACTCCCACTGCTTCCTCTAATCATCTGACTATGGGTGTTCACTCCTCTAGGTATCCAAACAAAATCTGCCATGATCTTCATCAGCCAATCAGGATGCTACTGCCAAATTTTAAATCTGCTCTTTCCTCTGCTGTCGTGAGCTGTCATTTTAGGCAGAATTGTCACAACCTCCTCCACCCTGTTCACCTCCAGCCATTGGATCCAGAGTCCAGGACAAGCTCAACAAAGACTCAGTCCTCTACTCATCCAGATCATCAGCACCTCTCCATCTTCACCTCATCTTCACCACCTCTACCAACACCCAACGTCTAGATCCCTGTTTGACTATGGATTCATCACCCTCCTTAAATCATACCATCTCTATGGGGTCTAATCGCCAAAGAGTTTTCACATTTTTCATTCTTATGTGTACGTTAATAAATATATATATATATATATATATATATCAAAAATAGACGACCGCACACTGAATAGACTTTACTGTGAATTTATTGAGAGCGAACAATGCGTTTTCGCCTGTGGCTTCTTCAGGTGATGAGTGAACCTGAAGAAGCCACAGGCGAAACGCGTTGTTCGCTCACGATAAATTCACAGTAAAGTCTATTCAGTGTGCGGTCGTCTATTTTTGATATGTTATATATATATTTAATATAAAACGAGTCTTTCCAAACTGAAAAAGTACTATCTGTTTGGGAAATACTGAGCATAAGACTGGAAAAATACTGGATTATACTGCACAAGTTGTGTGAGAGTCTGTAAGTTTTGATATAATTTAGTTGTTAAATACAGAGCCCCAGTGAATTTTCTCCATTTCTAGATTCACTGTGGAGACGTGAGAAAAACAAATTTTTCTTCACAAAGTCAACGTAACACAGAGCAAGTAACTGAAATATAGTCATTAGGGAGTTGAGGTATTCCTTTAAATTCTTATTAAATATTATGCAATTTACTTAAGACATGCTACATAACCTAATTAAGTTTTATCACTCTTTACTTTGCCATACACAATATGTAATCTCATGGGAGGGGGAACACTGTTTTTTTTTAATATCCTTTTGCACAATCAATAAAAAATTAATTACAAAAGGGAAAAAAAAAACATTCGGTAACTGTTACACTTAATATAATCTGCTCCCTGGTGACTCATGCTTTCAGCGGAGCGTTATCCACAGACAACACTAACGTGTGATGAAGATAGGAAATGTATTCCACAGGGACTACGGCAAACACACTTGAACAATCTTCCTCTGCTTTACATATTGACAGAAGGTATTAGGACTGACAGCAATACCTGAGGTCTAAGTGCTTTAAGGCTACACAAAGAGTAATTTATGTCTCCAATAATGTGCACATGTAAGTGTAACCAGGTCTTTAAACGGAAACCATGGCAACATGCCGTGGATAGCTGACCTGTGAGCGTGGTGCTCTATGAGAGCTGGTTGATCACCTCTGTAAAATGAGACCGCAGAGACAGAGGGCTTAATAACAGAGGAGAAGTGAGGTGAGGTGAGAAGAGGTGAGGAAGAGAAATGAGAGGGAAACATGGAGGATGAATGAGCGGAGAAAGCAGAAGAGGAAAGATGAAGACAGGAACAGTGAGGGCAGGGAATGGGAAGGACTAAATATAAAAGGGAGATAAAAATGAGGAGGGGCAAAGGAGGGGGAAAGGGAGGAGAGGGAGAAGATGAGTAAAGAATGGAGGGGACAAAAAAGGGAAGAGGAAAGGAGGTAAGAGAAAGGAAGTAGGTGAGGACGGGATGAAAAAAAGGGGGTAAATAAGAGAAATGAGAGGAGTAAGACACTGGAAAGGATGGAGGATAGGACAGAAAAGAGGCGATTAGAAGCCAGTAAAAATGGAGAAGAAGAGAGGGACATGAAAATAGAAGAGGGAGGAGGGGAGAGGAAGGTGAGGGGGAAGAAGAAACAAGGAGAGGAAAAATGGAGAAGGAAGAGAGGAAGGAAAATGGAGGTGGAGATGAGAGAAAGGGGGGAGTGAGAAAGGAGGAGGAGAGCTGAGAAGAATTAGCTGTCCTTTTCTACAGCTCTCCTGGGTCCAATTTAAACACAGGGCTTTAGAGATGAAGCGTGAAAGCGTGTGTGTTTTAGTGTGTGTGAGGGTGTGTAAGAGAAGAGAGAGGGAGTGGGAGAGAAACAGAGAGACGAGGGGCAACTGCTGAGCCCTCAGACCGACCTAATGACCATTCCTCTGATGTCACTTCTGAAACTCGATAAAAACAATATGATACTCCAGCTGAGCTTTAATTAGGAGCGACAAGTGAACAAGCCGGGGATGTGAGGGGTCAGGCGGGGTCCTCGGGTCTTACCTGTCTCACAGCGGCGTCCTGTGAATCCTGAGGGACAGACACACGTGTTGGGAGACACACAGGTCCCGCCGCTCCTGCATCCCTCCTCACAGAAAGCTGGAGAGACAAAGTGAAATGTATTGGTTCGGTTAGTCTTCATATCCTGGATACCACAGTAGCAGCAGCAGCAGCACAAAACAGCAAAGCACACACTTTTTTTGTCATTCACATTGATGTGGATGTGTGTTTGTACTCAAAATGTGGAGTGCTCGGGAGCGACCTGATAAAGCATTATCACAAGATCTGAAATGGCAATCCTGTGCACCTAAAAGAGGCACTTCACATCAACTGATACACCGCTCAAAACTGTAACCTGTCCTCCTCAAATTCATTTTGCGTTACTGAAAGTGTCTGATGTGCAATTTGTTTTTCAAGTGGTTATCATCTACAGGACAGCTTCTCCATGTGGGTGTTAAAGTGTCAGAGTTAAGTGATGGAGATAAAAAAAAAAAAAGGCACCATGGGTAACGTGCTTCAGAGCGAGACTGGTTACAGTGCTGCCTTTTTCTCCCATATAGACGCACTTGTCAATTAACAACTAATTAAATATGTGTAATGTGAAGGTCAGTTGTAATAACACGCCCATGGAGAATTATCACCTCTGCTTTGTCTCTTCCAGCCTATTTTAGCACATTGATTAGTTTTCATTGTACATTTTCTGTATCGTTCAGACTAAGTGCTCTTGTTAAACCTGTTTCCATCAAAGGCAGGTAGCTGTTTAAGGCAAAGCTCTACGACCAACCCACTATATGTTACCTGACCAGCACCAAATGAATGATAATGACCCCTAACAGTCAATGTGAGTCGACTAGAAAGGTCATTAGTTGGCAAGATTTCACTGGTCGCAATGTCGCAGAAAACACAACAAAACAAAACATAAAAACCAAACAAACAAACGTGAAACTCTATTAGGAGCTGCGCCTTGTCAAAATAAATCCAAACCTATATGACTGCACCATGTGGGAATTTAATTTGAAAGGACAGACACAGGAAGTGTCCACGCTCAGCAGTCAGACAGGAGTCAGGTTAATTTCCAGGGCTGGTACCTGCGGTTATTCCACAGGCTAGTTAATAACATGTCGGGCAGGAAATCCAAAGTGTGGGATCATTTTGAGAAGGTGAAGGACGAACCCAAGGTGATATGTAAACTCATCTTCATTGGTCGACTACAAACATGACATATCATCTGAAACATGGAAGTAGCTACATGCCCATTAGCCCACAGCGTCATTAACAGGTGGCTCGCTCAGTGTGTGACGTGCACTTGGAGATAAAATATAGGCCTATATTAATGAAGGTTCATTAGTACAGTTTTGTATTTCTCTGTAATGTAGCACAGTGTTAACAATGTTACTGATACTATTCTTTCTCACACCTTCAACTCAAGCCACCAAAATATATCATTTGTAAACATTACATTACATGTAAACATGTGAGCAATTACTCGACTGATGGCCCTAAATGACGCCTATTGGTCGACTAGGAAAATTCTGTAGTTAGAACTACCACAGAGGCCATTTTGCATATTTTATCAGGTGTTCATTTGTCAGTCACAAAACTGTAAAGGTTCATAGGCAGTGGGGGAGGAAGTAGGGTGAGGGCCACATCCCCCCTCCCACATTCGTTTTAAGTCAGATATTGTGTTTTAGTATGTTGTGGAGTTCTGCCAAGTGACTGGGGAAAAACCCACACATTATTATTTCATTTCATCTATTTAAGGGCTACGCTAAAATAATCAATTCATCCGGTTCAAATCAATCTTCATTTTAATGACGATTAAAATGTCGATTCATAAAATCTGAGATTAATCTTTTACACTTTTTCCCACCGATGTGTAAAGCTTGAACCCTGTAATCGCTGGTAGTAAATGGGCCATGGTGCTTTTTGATTTATTTTAATGACATTTTAGATTTGTTTCCAATGAGATACTGACTTATATAGTGACTTTGCTGTTTTAATGTTACTGTTGCTGCTCTAGAAACAACATTTAGTTATAAAATATTCAATTTTAATTCTGTTGTGAATCTATTCTTTATTTTTTAAATGATTCCTTGTAAAATTTACAGTATTAGTTCTCTGAGAATCTCTTTCACAATCTAGCAAAAATTGGTATTGTAAATGAAATATCCGCGAATATTGAATTAAATCAAAACTTTATGAATTTAAATCGAATTGATTCAGGAAATCAGTGGTGATACCCGGCCCTAATTTATTTTATATAGGTATATATACTGGTTGGACAGCACAAGGACATGAGAGATTTTATCATGGATACTCCAGCTTGGCTCCAAGGTAAGCGGACTGCTTTTATAAAGCGCATTTATCCGGAGAACAAGCCCTTTACAAAGCCTTATATTCGCCCACGCGCGCACACACACACACACACACACACACACACACAGATTGTGGAAGAGCTGCAATGCAAGGAGCTAACCTCAGGAGCACATCTGAAGTTCACTGTGAAGGACTACCTGCCAGTAGTAGGATGTATTTTATAGCACCACACAAACAAAAAAAAAGTCCTTTTACCTTAATGGCAACACTGATCCTTTGCCAGTGTCTTCCTAAATGATCCACATGACTGTTTCAAAAAAGCCTGCCACCACTTTAGTCAAAGTCTGGGTAAATTAAGGGCAATAAAAATAGCTCCACTGAAGCTTAAATAAACCAGTAGATGGACCAGACAATAGATGGGACCAGCCCAGTCGCATGAATAAAATGTTGGCATTGTAGAATTCTGCAAACCATGGACATGCTACATTTGTACGTTCACAACATATTTCAGATTGTATATGAGCTGAGTTTGTCATGGAGAGGAGAAGGGGATGGTGGACAGTGTGACACCTCGGGGAGATGGTTGCCACGCAGCAGACAGCAGCAGACGAACCAAAGCAGGTGTTTTTAATCGACATTCGGGACATGTCCAGCTGTGTGTGGAGCGACCAAACCAGGTTTTTCAATGACAGGTTAGGACATGTCTATAGCTGCCAACCCATTAAACCACAACCATCATGTTTTGCTTAAACAGACGTTAGTCCGTTATGAACCTCTGAAGACTGAAGACCAAAGGCACCTTTTGCCACCAGGGCCCCGAGGCTCTGGAATAACCTGCTCGAAGATATAAGGCTGTCTGAATCACTGGCTTAGTTTAAGTCTCTCCTAAAAACATAGGCTACTTCTATCGGAAAGCATATCCTGACTATATCTGAGCTGTGTCTTTTTTATTGCAGTCTTATTGATTTTATTTCCTGTTTTTTATCTTGATTTTAGTTTTGGCCTACCTTATTTGATCTTTTACTTTGGTGACATTATTTGTTTTATTCTCTTTGTGTTTTAAATGTGTTTAGTTTTATTGTATACTTTGTAACTGCATTTTGAAAGGTGCTATATAAATAGTTTAGAATTATATTATACACCTAACTACACATCAACCACAATGTTGTCACAACATAAATTTGAAAACTGAAATGTAAAAAAATAAAGTTTCACCATATCCGCTACATGGCAACATATAAATGTGACATATTTTGTTTGCAGAAACACATAATGTCAGCATTTATTTCTGTTTTTGGGTCGATGGGATGCAAAACCATAGTCTCCGTTATTCATGCACTTTACACCCAACCATCAATGCCTGTTTTACACCACCCTATGTGCCAATCACAATGTAGTGGTGCGCTGTGCAGTATGTGGCAATCCATGTCCTGACCAAGACTTGGCTATACAGAGAATATTCATTATCCGCCCCACCACTAGAGGCCACTTGTTTGGAAGACTCAAAAACAGGACTAAATAGGGCTGAGCAGTTAATCGAAACCAACATTCAGAACCTCTAACTGACTTAATCTTGCCCATGTTTGTTAATACATTCCCCACTGTGTGTGTTCATGTAGTGTCCCCTTAAAAATGTACTACTGCGTGTAGTCATGTGACTCCGCCCCATCCAGAAGCAACATGGAGGAGACCTCAAACACTGAGCCACCTGAGCAACTTTAGCAGCTTGTACCAAAGAGAAATGCTGTGTCCATTGTTTGGACCCATTTTAGCTTTCGTGAAAACCACACCGAACAGAAAGAAATAAAATGTAAACACCACGGAAAAAAACGTTTGAGCGACCAAAGGTAACACCTCTAATCTGTTTCAGCACTTGCAGCACAATCACATTACCAAATACGAACAGTGCACGGCTTGAAAAAAGAAAGACACTGACAAGCGCCCAGCAACAAGTGCCTCCACAAAGCATTTACAAAGGCTACACAGTATTCAAGATACCCAAATATTCAGTAAATAACCACAAACATCATCTGTGTGTTTCCTTCAATTATTTTAAAAGCACAAGATAAGATATGCACCCTGTCATTTAGACAAGATATCCCAGCTTCAACAGTTAAGCATATTTAAAGTACAAACCTTGTCAACAAAATAATCATTCATTAATCGTAATCGAGGTAATGTAGTCAATTAACTGTGATGTTGATTTGAAGTCATATCGCTCAGCCCTGGGACTGTTCATAAATAAAATTCAAACTTGTCCTTATTGGTATTATAATTAAATCTAAAGTCAAAATGTTTAACTTTATTGCTCCGCCACCGGTCAGATTTAGATTAAACTTGGTTAGAATACACATATTGTTTCTGAACGCCTGCTGAGCTCCCTGCATCATTCATGAAGTGACATTTCACTTGTCTGTTCTGCAGTTATTTGTGAACCTTATCACTGTGTGTCTGTGTGTGTGTGTGTGTGTGTGTGTGTGTGTGTAAGGGCATGATGTGCAACTATCTCCTGGCCTTGTTGTTGGAAGCAGGCTGCCAGTGCAAATGACTGTGATTTGTTCTGAGAGCATGCAGCGTGTGATGCATCAACATGGCTGAGACAAACACACAAAGGAGAAGGGGAAGCTTGAGAAGAGCTGGCAGACGAATGCACTCCACGAAACAAAAGGAAGAGCGAGTGCGGGGACAGACAGCGAGAAAGAGTAGTTAGTCAGTGCTCAAAGCGAGAAGGATTAAACCAAAAAAGAGGGCAGACTTAATTGAGCAAGTTCATTAAAGAGAAATTACTTGAGTATTTCTAAGCTTAATTAATGACATGATTTGAAAGATGAGCCTTAATGAGCTGAAAAAATCTATTTATAGTCCCATACATAGAGTGTGTGACTGTAATATATCTGTGTGTGTGTAATGTATGTGCGTCAGCTTGTCTCACTTTGCTTTATGAATCCAAAGAAACATAATTCATCCGTTTAAATTATCACCCTGGTGTTTAGAAAAAAAAGTGCTAAATATACAAACAAATGCATAAGTGCAATAAATAAAAGCAGAGTCCCATGCCAGAAGCTATTAGAGCTATTAATCTGACTGGTTCCACTGTTTAAGAACTTCTATCAGGCCCTCATTAGGAGCCTGATTGCCTCTGTACTAATAAACCTCACACTTAAAAATTAATTACACTTATATTGACTCAATCTATCTCCAACTCTAATTATCATTTCACCACCATCAGCATAATGCTGCCTGCCTGTTGAACTAATGACTTCCAAAGATGAGGGGGCTTCACTGGGGGTGTGTGTGTTGTATGTTTTTTAAGACCCACATTTTTCAATCAAAGCTCTGATGATTTTCTTGCCCAGAAACAACCCTCCACTTTCCAGCTCCCTCCATTATTTTATTCTTGTTGGAGTGGAAAGAAAATCTCAACTGGCATACTACAACTCTACAGTGAGCTTTATCATAATAATATCAGTAATTATATCACAGTCAAATTAGATTAAAATGAGCTCAGATTAAAACTCACTCTTGGATACTTTCACACACAAATATTAATGTGTAACAGTTTATTACCCAGCAGCAACCTCCGGGGCTGAAAAATGATCCAATGTGGAAGTTATGTTAAAGTTATGCATATTAATAAAGTAAAAATAAAGACAGGAAAATAGTAGGCCAAGCCTTTTTGGTTTGCAAAAGACTGATTTTCCTAAATAGGAAGATTCATAAAGAAAAATGTTTCTGAAACACGGCTATTTGAATTTTTTTAAATCTTCTTGGTATGGAAAAAATAGCATATCATCAGCAATATGACATATGTCACTGTAGTGTTGGGTACATTTTGTTGCTGGGTTGTTGTTGTTTTTTGTGCATGTCTATCATGTATGAATGCAATATCAGGGTATCTGCAAGTTTCAGCAAGTAAAATTTAAGACCTTTTTAATGCCACTTGAAACGGAATTTAAGACCAAGATTTACTTGAGGCTGTTGGCTGTTGTACTGAGGTAGACGGGAAACAAAACTGAGAGATCCCTGGCGTTTGCTTTTGGCTTTTTGCTGCAATTTTGTGTATTTCCCCCAGTGTGTGGGATTTGACCACCTTAATCCCCATGGTTCCTAGTTTCAACGACCCCTTGCAAAACGCGCACCTGGCTTCGTCTGGAATCCCCGCCACAGACTTCAGCCACGGAGAAAAGTCGCTATTATCTGACAACGTTTCATTAAATTTGCACTTCCCCATGGTGGAAGAAAGTGGCAGTTGATCGACCGACGACCGATAGGCTAACTTTAGTGCTAGCTAGTTAGCTAGGCTACCGCTACAACCTCTAGCTAAACAAGTCAAGTAGTCTATGCTATCACCTCAGAAACAACTGTGCGCGCTACCTGCTAGCTTGGCAGCTATATATTTGGGCTGGACGGAGCCAGGCTAGTTCTCTTCACGCAACTCAAATGAATCTCTTTGCAACAGAAAGGGAGCGCAATAAAAACAGTTGTCCCATATTTTTTTAAGAACTAATGAATTAAAGACCATTTTAATAAAACTGTAGGAATTTAAGACTTTTTAAGGTCTTTAATTTAGATACACGAATTTTAAGACTTTTTGATAGGGATGTCTTGATCCGATATTCGGATCGGTATCGGCTGCCAATATTAGCAAAAAACGTGCATCGGCATCGGATCGGACTGCATGGAAAAATGCCGATCCAAGAACTCCAATCCAGTTTTTCATGGATGCCGATCCAGGTTTTCCAGCCAGCCCAGCGCTCCGCAATTCAAGCAGTCCATTCCAGTGATCCGCTCCAGCACTTACTATCAATCCACCAGGCCAGCATGCAGACACACAGGAAACAGCAGCACCAGGCTGGCACTGACACTACTAAAACAACTAAAAAAAAAGGAAAGGCTGCATTGTTTGTTAAATGTCAACAATGTTTTGTGGTGTTAATCTATGTTATTTATTAGGGGGCCAAAGCACAAGTGTGTGGAGTCTTGCTGCTATTTTAATTTCAATGTTAGACATTTTAAAGATTTCTTGTGTTGATTTATTTTCTATTTATTAAGAGGCCAAAGCAGCCAAAGCAAACCAGCTATATTTTTTATTTAATGTTAATGTTCAAGTTTAAAGTTTGTTTATTTAACCCTGTTAACAATAAACAGGTCAGTTTCTCACACCAACTGTTGTGGATCATTCTAACTAACCTGATTAAGTAGTTGTTCTTGTTAAGAGTAACATTGCTTGATCAAACCTTTTCTAACATGACTGACAACAAAATAAGTGAATGTGTATAATACGAGCTTGGATTGGATCAGTATCGGTATTGGCCAAAACTCAAGGCTGTAATATCGGTATCGGATCGGAAGTAAAAAAGCTGGATCAGGACATCCCTACTTTTTGAGGATCCGCGGACACCCTGAATATTGCAAATTAAATGTTTTGTTTAATTCATTAAAGCCTGTTTTTCACTAGCAAGATTTAGCATTAGCATTATCACAGTTAACCATAGCTGTAAATGCACTGTGCTAGCCAAGCTAGCAGCTAGCTAGCTAGGTGGTCCAAATATGGTCACTTCCGGTCGACTAGATATACAGTAGCTGGAGCTGGAGCAGCCATGTGACTCACCAGCGTACCTACACATCAATCCATGATCAGTCCCCTTTGCCCCTTGAGAGCAGAACCCATGAAGTGAATGCTAAGTCTGCATTTAGCTAGCTATTAAAAGAGAGTCTGTTAACGTTATGGTAAGGGTAATGAGAAGGGATACGTGTCATTTATAAGGTGAATCTCATTTTTATATGTAATGAATTGTAAAGTGGATTGTTGTTTTGTTTGGCCTCATATTTGTTCACTGCAGTGCTGCGTTGTAGCAGGGTTCAATTAACCATTACGTTGGTGATAATAATTTAAGAAGGTGATGGCAAAAATGCCAAACTTGAGGCTTCAAAATGGGAGTCCACAAACTAAAAAGGGTGACATCATGGTGGCTACACACACTGTTTTATACAGTATATGTTTGTTACAAATATTTAGAATTTTGGTGAACAATATAAAATAACAGACTGATAGTAAATAAGTAGATGCACCGCACAAGAGGGCGTTTAGAAAAGTGTCGCAAATGACAACTACATTAAAAGCAGCAGCAATTCAGCCCTCTTGTGTGCACTGCATCTTCTTATTTACTATCAATCTGATGCTTCCTGTCACCACCTGCACCAAGTTATAAGGACTGACAGTGCTGTGCACAAGGCATGTGCTTTTGAATAAAGCAACACAGCTTCAGTTCAAGCTGGATTTACACCTCTGCATCACAGTGTCACAGCAGCCCTACCCTGGTGTACATAACCTGTTGATTGGTGTAAAGATGACACTGTTGGCGGAAATGCACTGCAAGCCATGCCTCAACTGTCACTGACTCCCATTTGAAAAAAAAAATCCATTATAGTAAAAAAACAACATGCTTGGCATCTGAGAAAGTTTTGCCTGAAGAAGTTCAGCTCTGCTTTGACTTGTGTCACTGCTTGTGGCCTCGTTACACTGCAGCAAGGCGACTAACCAGTCAGGCCCCACCCTGCTACAAAATGGTATGTTGTTTTTGAAGTTGGAGTGAAACCCGGTGAGGTTTGAACACTTTAACTTGCAGTTTGTAACATATGTCTGCAGGTTGGGTCGGGCTATGGTGTGTATTCTATACCTGATTGTGTTTGTGTTTACATTCTTTCATTTAATTTATGATAGAGAGTGGCAGATGGTGACAAGAGGATTTTCCCTTGAAATCGCTTTGCTAGATCTTTGGTGGATGTACAGCGTGTGCTCTCTGAGGGCTTTCTCTGAGAGGAGAACTGTTTGTATTAAGCTGTAGGCTTTTTTCTACATAAGACATACACAGGAAGTGTGATAGTATGAATGTGTGAGGCTTTTCCATTCCCGAATAAGATTGAGAAGAAAATAAAAAAGTGGTGCTGCTGTTCGACAGCCACAGCATCCCATAACACTGAAGAGGAGTGGTATTACACATCCTATACAGTAGAAAACAAACTCAGAAGAGATGAGCTGTATAACTCTAATGTATTCTGTTCCATTTCCTGTGGTTGTAGAAATTGATCTCTATGTATCCTCTTGTGATGCCCAAACCTGATGCTCACCATTGATGCTACAGATCTCTATCATGCTCCATTGTTGCTGGAAATATCTCAAGCCTCCACAAACTCTCACCACAGAGCATGTCACCAACACTTCAGCTTCTTCCTTCATCTTCCTCTCCTCTTTGTATGCCTTGTAGCAGCTCTTATTAACAATTTTCTTGCCGCTCCTCTTCACCAGCTCCTCCCTCTGCCCCCCCCTCCACATTACATTACCAGGACCCCCACCACAGCGACAAATAGCCTGTGCTGGAGCTGAGAGGAGGAGACTGCCCTCCCTCATTGTGGTCCCCATGACCTCCAGCTAAACTATCTCACTGCTTAACTGAGCCTGTTGCTGACTCGTGACTTCCCGAGACATGCTTATATCCACAGATTTGCTATTTGAGTTTCCCATTACGGGCCTAGATTGCTTTCCAGTGGGTGGCGAGAATGGAATCATTTCACTCTGTGCCGTGGCTAACAGCCACATTCACGGTCGTTGGGCGTCCAAGGATCCATCTCAGAATTAAGAGCAGGAATATCACAGAGAAGGCCAATGGATATTCCACAAATTCAACTAGGTACGAAAGGGGGCAAAAGCTTTGTAATTCTATGCTAGAACAGAATGGAGCTAATAATTTGCATCCTATGGAGAATGGCACAGCTCAGTGATTTGCTGCATTAAGACACTGTTAGTCTCATGATAATGATGTGATCTCTAACAATTTAAATCAGAGATTAAAACTGCATTTTTTAATATTTTTAATCTTCATCCTTACACTGAATCAGATGCACATTATGTGATAGCAGTTACTTGTAGCCCAATATGTCCCTCTCATGGAGACTGTCCTCCCCCCAAAAATGGCACCATACAACACTTGTACAAGCAGCTTATTACAACCCATATTCAGCCTACGTTTTGAGTTTGACTTCCAGTAATTACAACAGAAGTAAAGGAAAAAGTCAAGTGACATAGTATAAAGAGCATGAAAGACCACGTAGGTAGTCAGTTGGGTTGGACGGACGGATCAAACAAACACAGGACTTTGACCCAGGAGACTAGGCTTCATGTCTGGTGACACCAAAAGTCAATGTTGAGCTATTTTGAGTTACATATGTACGCAACGTCATGCCATGAGCTTATCACATTATATACGTCAAATCGTCATATTACATTAAGTAGCTAACATTACGTTTAGTGCGTAACATGCTACACTAAATACTATTCTTTTCCTGAACCTAACCTAACGAGTAAGGGTGCTACTTTTGGAGATGTTCCTGTGGGTCATATCAGAGGATAGGAACATACGATTTTACGATATTAGTGTTACAATGGTAATAATACATTTCTCTGACAATGTTTGAAAACCCCAGAAGGTCATAACAACACTTAAAATCAATCTGAAACCTATAAGACAATCTGCATTAAAAATATTCCATCTGCTGCATGGTATTAAAATGATTTTTAACCCCTTTTACTCTGCCCTCTGTCCAGGAACCGGTTACATCTTTGTTTGGATTAAGAAACTAACTAAGTCGCACCTTCGGAAATGGGTTCAAAATATTTTTGATTGTGCAGCAGATGAAATGTTCTAACACCCAGATGGTTAGAATAGTTTTTCAGGCAACACTAATCATCATTCATAGTGATGAACATTCAGAGAATTGGTATCCACTTTAGAGCTTTTTGGTCTCTTTCAGCTCATTGTTTTGGTTTTATTAAATAGGAAGTTTTAAAGGAATTCAAACTAGCAGTGTATTTTTCATAAATATATTTCTAGAGGTCTTCTTTTGTCTTTCTTGTCCATCTCATAGAACAGATGTACTTCTGTTTCTTCAAATCCATAAATCCACTCAGGATGCTAGATGCTTGATTCCTGTCAAAATATGAACTTCTGTATATCTGCAGCAATCAATCAGGGCCCCTAGGTTTGCTATGCATACATAAAATTTAGTTAGTATTTCTGATACTACTCAGTGTGGTAAAGACAGTTTGGCTGGTCGCTGCCTATGCTGCTGGAAGTGCAGTTGATTTTGAAGACAGCCGTAACAGAGGTCACAGTCAGTTTGGATTGTATGGCTGTGCGTCTCAGTAGCATTTAAGCACTGCTGACATCTTTCTTTTAGTCTGACTTTCAGGTCAGCCAATCTCAAACCAACCCCAACTCCTACAGCAGCAACAGTCTCTGATAAACCCACTGTACACTACCTGCCCATCACCAAAGAGCTGACAGACAAAGTTACACCCTTTTCCACTTAAATTAGCACATTTGAGGGGTTTTAAGTTTTTTTTTTTGTTTTTTTTTAATGCAGAACATCTATAAAAATAGGCAATAGCCTGAAAGGCGATTGGAGCAGAGCCAATAAATACCCGTGACTACTGCAGAGTCATTTGTCCCAGGAGCGAATGCAACATTTCCCAATAAAGACAAAAGCCAAATGTTAATGGGTGAACGTGAGTTTTTTGTCTAGATAGCAAAGGGGCTTTAGATACTTGCTGGTGAGGAAAGTTGCACAATTAGCAGCTGAAGAGTCAGATATCTTTATCAGGAGTTGGTGACCAAATCAGAGCTTAAAGGAGACTGAGTTTCACAACTGCATCCATCATGTCATCAGACACAGTCTCAAATGAATGATGTCCACTGGATGTTTAAATAAGCGAATGTTTGCTATAAAGTTAATTGTATTAATAGGGCTGACCCAAATGATTTGAAGCTTTGATGCTCCAATCATTGCCATGGTAATCGATGTCCCAATCACTATACAAAAGCTTTGATTTTTGTTTTTCACCACTAAACTGGTGGAGGAAATTGAAAGGAGATGGCACGCATCAGATTTGACTGAGGTCGGCATCCTCAGCACAATCATTGACCCCGACCACAAGCATTAAATTGGCAGTCAAACAAAAAAAAGAAATGGTTGAGAAGAATTGCAGGTGGTAATTAATGGCTGACAACTGTAGTGAAGCACCTGTTTTGTTCTAGTGATGAGACCCAACCTGCGGTGTACCAAGTTATTAATAAGTTACAGAAAAACTGCTCGCTATAGTCCACCTTCCACCACCAAGTCAGCTTGGGTATGGGTGGCTGATTAAGGCAAATGACCCCACTCCAGATCCAGTTGCATCTCACTGAAGCTTTGAATATTCACAGGTAATTATTTATGAAGCCTTAAAGCCCCTAACACGCTATTTGGGAGATCTCTAAATGTGATAGTATGCCAGGGGTGTGTTGTTTTGCAGTTGTACCCCTAGTAACCAAAAATCAAATAATGCAGCTTTTAAATCTAAACATGTCTTCCACCAGATGCTGATCAAAAAGAGACAGGGAATACACAATAAAGCTTGTCGCAGAGTGCTCCTGAACACATCACCAGTAGTTCTGACAGAGGAATAGAGAGGCACCTAGATAATAGACTCCTTTGTCTTTTTCATCTCTCTCCCACAAACCTGATGTCAGAAGACGAAAGCAGACTTCCTCCTCTCTGCAGTGTATGTTTAATACTACCTAGCTTCCCTGCTAATGAATGTACAGCAGCAGGCTCCAATGCAGGAGTAGGAGTCCACTGTCAGTCTGCAAGGGAGAGCTGAGCCGTGCAGAAACTCACCGAAGAAAGAATTTACACCACACCATTTACTCATACAAATGCCTCACTTTGTTATGCATCAGAGTAGAGGCAGTTCACCCTTGGCTGTACTCTCTGTTGGGCATTTACTGAACATCACAGATAATGACGGCACTTACAAGACAATAAGGACTCGGGCCAGGCGGTTGGCATGGATTAAAGCCGCGTTAAGGAAGATTTTCACGGCCATAATGTATCTGCAGAGGGTTTGAAGGGTGGTTGATCAATACCGCTGACACGGCAATTAATTCCAGCGGGTGCTTTCAGAGATTTCTCGCTCTGGAACGAACCTCCACACATTTCAAACTGCTTAAGGATGATGACTGACCAGCACTGAGACCCATGTGGATTTCCAAGTAAGACTACGAATTACAAAGCGATTCCAGGAATAATGATAGGAACATACTATTACCTCCTTCTCGTTCTCATAAATTATGTTTTTCCTGCTATTAAAAGTCACTTGGCTGTTTCAAAATCTGTTGCTGGGTTACACATAGAGTAACTTAAATTGTTTTTCATCAAAAACTAATTCTGTTTTGCTTCAATTACTCGTACATTTGGAGATAAACTGGATGTGCCACCATAGATAAGAAGTGAAAAATCCTAATTTTCACAGACAGTAATAAAATAATTAAATTCCACATGTGGTTTTATTCTGCAAAATTACTTTTTTTTTTTTTTTTTACTATTTTTGCATTCAGTTTGGGCGCTGTGATACCTGTCAGTCCTCACAGATGTGATCTTTAATAAAACTATGCCTGCCAGTGAACTAAGTCACTGCACCTATAGTTGGAGTGCATCTTCAGAAAGACAGTTTGAAATGTTGCCCCCATAACCAGATGGCAGCAGAAGACTGAGCTAACACTAAGGTGCCATTAGTTTATGTGAGACATGAGGACTGAAAAAACATGAGCACACTGACAACCACGTTTTTTTTACATGCCACATTTTCTAGATGCAAAACAGCTGTCAAGGTTTAAATGGCCCTCTGAGATTCTTGTTTTCACTTTAAATCATTTTTAGCATATTTTTTTTCTCTAGTCAAAACATTAGGCAGCAAAAAACAACTTTTCTATGTACAAAGTTGTCTATTACGGAACATCCCTGCTTAATGCCACTCTAAAATCACTGTCTCAAGTCTGATCTCTTAAAAGCATGTTTTATAATCCTAATCCAAAAATCACACTTTTATAAATATCCACAAGTAAAAGGCAGCCTTAAAAGACTCACAGATGCTCTGTTTTACACTCCAGCTCGGGGTGATATGGTGACAGTGCAGCATTTAACAGCTAAAGAGCCGTGCATGTCCCTCATGAGTTGGTGGAGAGCAAAAACAGAGCTAGAGGGAGGGCAAGTATTGGACTTACATTCATCAGGTGGACACAAACACAACTCCAAATGAATGTTAATGTTGTTCTGTGTCTGCTGGATGCTTGTTAACAAGTTCACCCTGACAACTTGACCAGAGTATACAGTATATATACAGTATATTGTACACAAAGAATACATTTCTTCTTAGATGTGGGCACTACATGTGGGTGAGTGATGCATTTATGTGAGAACTTGCCCAGTTGAAGGACAAATGAAGTTGAAGCATATGGATATGTAAAAGTCTTTCCATGCATATGGAAAGACTTTTGAGATTCTAAGTTTATAAAGAAAAGATATTGCAGGACTCTGCGAATAAATAAAACAAAACAACCCCAAGCCAAAACAGTTCTCTCTGTTGGGGGAGTTTCTTCTGTTTGATACTTTTTTGATGAAAAATGAGAAGATCAATTGCTGAATAACAACTAAATAGAAAAGCAAAAGAATAAAACCGTATTCATCTCACTGCCTCTTTTTCGACCGAATCAGTGTGTGGCAAACATTAACTGGCTCTTCACGCCACGTCTGGATGATTTTATCTATTTTCATCTGTGGAAGAGTCGCGAGGGCATGAACCTATCAGAGCGCCGAGGAGGGGAGGAACAGGGACGCCCTTGGCAGCTGGATGTGAGGAGCTTTCATAACCAAGGGCAGTGCAGGATGCGCGACACTCTACCCTGAATCCATTACTGAGACACACACAGGTAGGCCGCTGACGACACTGTTTTCTCCAACCTCTGCTGTTTCACTGATAACGTGAAATTTACTGCTGAGAGGCGAGATGTAGCGGTGGAAATACCCGTGACCCATGCTGTTGGAATCTGGAGGAGGGATATGCATCGAGTCAGGATGTGAATTTGATTTTAAGATTGTGTTGGAGAGATGTAACTTGTTGATCCAGAGTGGTATTTTTCTATCCTTTGGATTTTCCATTACATTGAAGTCTGCCACTTCTAGCTATGAGAGAAAATTCACCACTTTTTTATTTATATATTCTACAGCATGGGTGTAATCACAGGAGTCGGTTCATCAAACACACACAAACAAAAATACTATCTAGCCACTCAGCTGAAGATATCTGCCTTCGTCCCAGAACAATGGAGACTAATGAAATTTAGTTTAGCTCACAGCGCTTAAGGATTCAAAAACAATGTCTCTTCAGAATCAGCACTCCCTTATTTGGATAGTTGTAACAATTGTAATGGTTGTAAAAAATATATGTATATTTTTTTTATTTTTCAGTGCTGTAAAAGGGATATACATACCAGATGTAAGCGAGACTTTTTTATGAAAGTAAACAGACCCTTTTAAGGACTATTGCACAGGATTAAGTGGCATCTAGGGGTGAAGCTGCAGAATTGAACCTTCTCTCATGTGTCAACAGTACAGGAATATTACTGCGGCCTATGCAGAAGCGCGAATAGCTCTATCTAGAGTTAGTGTTTGGTTTGTCTGTTCTGGGCTACCGTAGAAAAAATGGCCAACCCTGTGGAAGAGGACCCACTCTGTATGTAGATATTAACGACTTGTTCTAAGGTAATGGAAATATGATTTTTATAGTTTCAGTTGATTATACACTGGTGAAACATAGTTATGATTATTATATTCAGTTTCTGCCAATAGATGTCCCTAAATCCTGCACTCTGGTCTTTCAAAGGCACATCGTATTTTTTAGATTTTCACCAGAAACAAGCAATTTTGGAGCAGATTGGTTTGAAAATTATTTTCACCCAGTCTGCTCTGAAATTATGTGTAATTTTCGTGCAAATCTGTTTGAAAAGATTTTCACTTTCAGGCTGCTTTCTAAAATACAGCCGAGACAACACGGAAATGATGATTTTGTCAAAATGACAGAGCTGATAATTATGTGCAACTGCTGTCAGTCAGTTGTTTCTTTTTTTTGTTTGCTCTTGGTCTCATTTTGTTCTTTGTGTTTGGCTGTGTATTTGAACATGAATGTTCATATGTCTAACAAATAAATAAATGCAATTATTTCGGCAACATTTTATGCTCTATGACATCCATAAGTGCGATGTTTCCTGCTGCAGAAGGACAGTGATCCTCGTGGTTTATAGTAGGTGAGGATTACTTCTCTATCTACGCTTGTGGAGTAGAAAGCTCTGGTAAATGGAAGTTAAGAGAACAATGATGAGAAAATTCGCTGTATATTGTGTACTAACATGCAAATGACGTTTTTAAAGTCTGACTTCCTGCTAGAGTTTTAAATATTTAAAACAAACTCATTTAACACCCTACATCTTTCAAATAGTAACAGAAAACAATGAACCCTGCCCTTGTTTTAGTTTAATGGCCGTCATTAGTATGTTTGGTACCTTTTTCGTGATAAACTGGGATTTCACAACCTTTAAAAACATTTTCTTCTAACAAAAGTAAGAAATGTAATCATATCTGAGCCTGTGTTGACCTGCAGCAGAAATTTCTACTCCACTCACATCTGATCGAAACAAACCAACGCTAATGAAATCCCGTTGTGTCGAAGACACTGAGCATAAACAGCGAGCAAAAGCTGCCTTAAAAACATGACTTTGAACAGTAGACCTGTCACTGTCGCCCTGACAGACAGCACATGGAGAAGACAGAGAGCGGATGAGAGGTGGGACATAGATGGATGATAAGAGAAGAGAGAAGAGAGGTAAGATGATGGAGGTGACAGCTGAGAAATCTGCATTAAAAGAGGCTGCGGTTGTAAAGTGGAGTTGGATATGCATCTATGCGTCTAAGTGTGTCTCATGCAGGTGGGAGTACCATCAGGCGGAGCAGCAGCTGGTATTAAAGGCAGCTGAAGAGAACAGAAAGCTTCATATCCTCGTCTGAAAGAAGGCGGCTGCTTCAGTCTTTTCTTTTTGTCATCAAAACAACTTGAGTTTCTGCCTCTGTGACCTCTGGTTTATTTGTTAGGCACACTAGTAACAGGGCTCTGATTTATCAGTGCTAATACGCCAGTGGTGGAAATAAAATGTCCAGTATGGCACTGTACAAATAATAATCCAAGCATTCAAAATCTTACTCAAATAAGAGCAGGCTACTATTTTACTTGGCTACTAATTTTTTTTATGATTATAACTTTGTAATATCACAAATACAATGTAAACCTTTTGTAGCCTATGAGAATAATAAAACAAATTGCTTTTTTAGTCCACTAGATATAATGTGCTGTAATAAGAATGAGATAAACAGACTAAAAAACATGCAACAACATGGTGGTGCAGTGGTTAGCATTGTCGCCTGGTTCCTGGTTCAACCCTGGAGTGGAGTCCTTCTTTGTGGAGTTTACATGTATCAAACATTAATCTGAAAAGTAACAACAGCTGGCAAATAGATGCAGAGGAATAAAAGGTACAATATTTCCCTCTGAAATAAAGTGAATCAAGGGCGCGGTCACACCAGGATAGTCCGGGAGACTCGGTTCAAATTTCACACTTTAATTTGGTTCGATTCACTTTCACACTGCACTTTTTAAAGTGGACCAAACCGCCTGGACAACGTCACGCAGTTATAACAGTTGCTCGTTTGGGGGCGGTATTGGAGTGTTCACACCACTCCACACGAACGAAACTATCAGTGGAAGCAGACCAGGGTCAGTTTAAAGCGAACCAAAGCCAGTGTGAATGCGTCCTAAGAATATTGTAAAAAAGTAGCATGGACTTAAGTGACCTAGAATTGTACTTAGAAACATGTACTTTTCACCACTGTTATCAGCAAGTGCTAGTATGCTAACATTTACTGATATTTACTGTGTAATATAATAGCATATGAATACAAATAATTTGATTTTTTTTCTTCCTTTTTGAATTTGTTTCGTCCCTTCTTATTTCTGGCTTCTTTTTTTTGGTGGTAAATTAATGTCCTCGACTGCTCCTTAGATGAGCTCTCTGTCTGTCTCTATCTCTATCTGCGTGTGTGTATGTGTGTGTGTGTGTGTGTGTATGTGTTTTGTGTCTGGCCCTCTAAATTTCCTGCCTGGCAGAAACACTGCACTAATTAGCTGAAGAATCCTGGGTATCAGATTGTAATAAACACACAAACACAAACACAAAAGCATGCACACAAAGACTCTGCCTCACCACGTACACATATCACAGATCTATATACAACTGATTCCGTCATCTGCACTGATGAGGCGCTGCCCGTCTTTTTATCTTTGTTCAAGTGTTCTTTATTGAATATAAAAGCAGAAACCGTAAATAAAGTCATAGATCATATCCTGAGTGTGACAGCAACTTGGACAAAGTGACAACAAAAGATCAATACCTATTAAACAAATTTATAAAACCACATACGATCCATATCTTTGTCCATCAGTTCATCAGTGCTAGCTATCATTAGCTCATATCCCAGTTACTCAATAATGTTACTATTGAACCTTTGTCAATATATATCATAGAAAGTTATTTAGCCTTGGCTCATTAACTCTTCTACAGTCACAATGAACCATAATAAAAATGCAGGATGTCAGAGGGGGCTGGATTCTTTCAATAAAGTGGGAAACACAATAAGAATATCATCATAAAATAAAAATTGTATCCAGATCTGAACCACATGGAAGCTGAAAACAGCCATGCTTGCAGTAATTTATTTGAATGCTATTATCCTGAGAAAACTAGCTTTGTTATCTCGAGATGATCAACCCGTTCTCATGAGAAAACAGAAGGTCATTTCCTCCTTTCACTAATAATGTTCATCAGAGATCAGTGGTGCCATACCAGCATGCATAGATGGCATCTTGACAACTGTAGCAACAGATATAAGATTAAAAAAAATGTCACATCAAGGAGTGCTGATTAACTCATTAGTACTTCAGAGAGGGTCTAATACAGGCAGACATTACACTGTGTCTTTCTTTTTAAGATAACATTCAGATTAGTCCTCGTTATCTGTTCAAAGGAGAATCTGACCCAATAGACATGTTGCAGGTTGAAATCAGATGAAATCAAATGAAAAAGACAATAAATTTTAAGTTCTCCTTTAACTGTCCCATGAGCTTAAGAAAGAGGTCAATTTCTCATGATAAATTATTTTGTTATCTCAACAAATCTTTTTATTTTCTCAAGAACAAACATAAAATAACTTGCTATCACGAGAAAACAAGCTTTGTTATCTTAAGATTATACAATAATTTATTTGTGATCTCATGATAATGGCAATAAAAGATATGCAAGCAAGGTTATGGCTGCTGTAGAATCAATGGAAACACTTGATTTAAATATAGTTTAAGTGTGTTGAATTGGTGGCAGAGAAACATTGTCCTGATAATGTAGGGGTTTTCAAAGTCTGACACTCAGTATGTTTACATGCACACAGTAGTCGAGCTAAGCTCATAGCTCGGCTAATCCGTCAAGTCGGACTTCTCGTCTCGTCTGAGGATACACGCAGAAGAGAAACTCAAATTTCTGACCAAGTACATCTGACTCCGCCTCGATAGGCTGCACTGTGTCCTTTTTAATACAGTGCGTATTGAACTAGTTCCAGTTCATGTTCAGAAACTTTTTAAAATAAATCCACGTTTCGCGTTTTTCTACCATCCATAAACTTCAAAATGTTTAGATCCTTTAGCTGTGGGAGCATGAATGCGGTTTCCTCGTCCGTCCAGAGGTGCGTCTTCTGCTTCTTTGTCGCCATGGTGTTTGTTCGTTTTTCCGGGAATTACTGCACTGCTGCTACATCGTCTCCTTCTTCTTCCAGGTGACAGCCCGGGAAAGAAAAGTGGTGCATGCGCAGAATGCCAAGTCGGACTCCAGACGGACTAAGAACTATAACTATAATATTATTACTTTCATTAATGTTGTTGTAAGCTACTGTCATTACCTGCATCTCTCTCTCTCTCTCTCTCTCTCTCTCTCTCTCTCTCTGTCTCATTGTGTCATATGGATTACTGTTAATTTATTATGCTGATCTGTTCTGTACGACATCTATTGCACGTCTGTCCGTCCTGGAAGAGGGATCCCTCCTCAGTTGCTCTTCCTGAGGTTTCTACCGGTTTTTTTTTCCCCCGTTAAAGGGTTTTTTTTTTTGGGGAGTTTTTCCTTATCCGCTGTGAGGGTCTTAAGGACAGAGGGATGTCGTATGCTGTAAAGCCCTGTGAGGCAAATTGTGATTTGTGATATTGGGCTTTATAAATAAAATTGAATTGAATTGAATTGAATTAAGTGGATACATGCAACAATAGTTCGATTTTCAAACGAATTAAATAGGAGTGTTAGTCGAGCTAAGGATAGTCCAATTTCAGTCAGACTAAGCAGTTTACATGCATTTAAAAGTCCGGTTTCAGTCAGACTAAGCCGATAATTAGATTTCCTCAAGCTGCATGTAAACGTACTGACTTTGTGCCAAGAAAGTAAAATGTCACCTTGGAGTCAGCTAGTTAGTTGTGGGCTACAACTCAAGCCCCATTTTTTAAGCCTATATTTGCTTTCACTTTGGCACATTGGCACCATTAAAAGTTTGCAAAATTAGCTATTAGCGGTTCCTGTTTGCAGTGTACCCATGAATGTGCAGACAAGAATCACTGCTTTAACGTGATTCTGAAGCAAACTCAAAAACGTGATCATTCTAAGGAGAGTCCTGGAGTTATAAGAAGCATCTTCATTATTTCTAAAGCCCAGCATACACTGTACGATTTTTAAAATCTTGTTGTTAATACCAGCTCACACTGTACGAGTGAATCGTCTGCGATGTGCTGCCAAAGCTCACGATTTATGTGCTCACGCTGTACGTTCCGATCATCAAGCACGATCAGAGAGCTCACACTGTACGGGTGAAAACGGCTCGTCGGCCTCTGCTGACTGTCCTGCCCGTTAACAGCTGTCAATAAAGATACATTTGAAAGCTCCGATTTGTTCCGGAAGTGCCGATGTTGCCAACGAAGCAGGACAAGGGGTTTGCTTTGATGATTTGCGCTATACTGTGTGCTGAAACGTCCAAATAGAAGAGGCGTCAGTGCATATGGACTCGCAGATGGCTTGAGAGACGTGGACAGTATGGTTTGTCCATTTTACAACGAGAGTTGGAGGTAAGCCTGCTACAGCTGAGTGCACCCTCTGTGTGTGTGTGTGTGTGTGTGTGTGTGTGTTGTACCTTGTCTAGCGCGCTAGCTTGTATGTTTGTTGCGCTTGCTTGAAACTTACCAGGCAGCTGAAGAATATTGGCTATCTCCTGCCAGCGTTTCTCTCGTTGATAGCGGTTGTGGTAGGTGGAAGAAGAAACGTCGAACAGGCACTCATACTGTTGCCACAGCTCAACCAACCTGGCCTCCATATTTACAGTCCACCGACGCATCGCCATGGTGATCTATGTCTTCGCACAGGCGCAGTGAGGGATAAATGCACAGACGTTGGTGAATCGGCTCGTGGCTCTGCTTCAACTGTGCGAATGTCTGTGCCGGCCGACCAAAATTTCTGACATGTCAGAAATTCATCCGACCGTCCAACCACGGTTCTGCGGTCCCCGCCCACAGTAACATAATCTTGATTTATATTCAATCAACACAGCTTAGTTTTAGCGTTTGATCAGATTTCAATTCAAGTTTGAGAAAGACAGAGGGGCAGGTCTGTCTTTTGATCTGCTTCTTCAGTGTCTGCGGCGGCGGTATGGGTGGCAGGCTACACAAAAAATGCACAAATACAGCCTGTAGTTTGAGCAACAGCCCAGGAGACAGCAAACTTATTTTGCCGGGGGAGCCAGGAGAGATGCCGTGTTTACCACAGTTCATTTACACATACTACCCACATTGTTTTGATACAAAGCTGGTTGAAAATTGGAGAAGAACCCTTTTAAGTGGCCAAGTTCTCATTTTTATTACTTAAATCTGAATCACATCCAAGCTTCAAGTCTCAATGTTGATGCTGTCACTTATAAAGTAGCTTCTAAGAAGTGTGATGTGAATAGTCTTCTCTCCAAGTTTATACAATTTTAAAGAGTTAGAAGTAATTAGTAATGGGGAAAGTTTTTCAAGTTAAATGCCCACCAATGGCTGTGAGAAAACATTATTGGACGACTCCAGCTTAAGTTTCAAGGCGTTTTCCTAGTCAAGTATTTCCTCTACTTTTCTATCCGTTATTTATGTGTGGGTATGTGTGTGTGTGTGTGTGTGTGTGTGTGTGTGTGTGTGTGTCTGTGTGTGTCTGTGTGTGTTTGTGTCTGTGTGTGTGTGCAGCCTGCAGCCTGCAGCCTGCCATAAATCAGTCAGGGCCCACAGATCTGAACTAAAGTGTTTTGGAGCCCGGAGCCTCTGGGCTTTGTGCTTTTCAGTCCCACTCGAACCCTGTCTGTGTTTGAAAACAGGCTTTTTTACACCACGGCTATGTACCAGGTGAATTTCTCTACGCTATTAGTGCAGCTTGCAAATTAAATTCACCATAATTCAGAGGACGACGAGCACTACGCATTCGGTTGTGAACAAAACTTGTTTTCTTTGAATTTTCAGTTGATTAGACAGGGGAGAAGGCATCTGGAGAAATTAAGCTAACATGAGACGCTGAGCACAACTTTATCAACAGATAAACTAATACATTATTTATCGTGTACACACATACCCAGTGTACACTTGTTCCCATTAAGGCAAATAAAACTGCATCAGGTTAAAGTTGTCACTTAACTTTATTCACTTTAATAGTATGTTAAGACTTCTTGAGTCAGTGGAGCCTGAAGCTACTGAATTACTTGAATATGAGGAGCAGTATTGCTGCATTAAAACTGATGACAGGTCTAATCAGTCCAATTTATTTTTCACACAATTGGATATGTGCTTCAATATCTACTGTACAGAGTAATATGTTTAAACAAACTACTTTTTCTATTTCTTATTTTGCAGAGTCAACTAATGAATGTTTTCCTCAATGTGTTTGTCAAATTATTCTACTTTGTGTTCTGATACAATGCATGTCAGACAGTGCTAATAACCAACAACAAATAATGTATTATCCAAGCTGCAAACCTTTGAAAGAATGTAGCACTTTTAATGATCTAAAGATAAGGAACAAAGACAGAGAGTAAGATGACAGTCACAGTGTAATGATAAAAATGTGGATTGCTCATTGTGAATTTTAGCTACGTGTTAATTTTACATTTACTGCACATGAACACTATACACAAACACACATGAAAATCATCTTGAGAGTGTTGTTTGTTTTCTTTGCAGAAGATAATTTTCCAAATTCAAACTATATGTCAACAATGGTCTTTACAGGAGATAACATGGCGTTTGATGGAATATTTCACTTACTCAGAACATACTTACCAGCAGTTAATGTACAGAACTCCTATTCAATTGGCGACTCCTTGGGCACATCCGGCCCAGAAGCAACCTCTGAGTGACCCAGCATACATAGAGCTGATATACTGGTATGATAAGATACAGGAACTACATACTGCATAGTGTCTGGGAGTAGTGTCTTCATCACTGTTGAGTTACAGATGCACTGTAACGACTGCACAGGACGTATGGATCGGTATAGCAACAATCATATCTTTCACAAATCTATGTTTTCTCATGTGATGCAGTTATGACCATGCTTAGCGGCTTTTAAAAACATCTGGGCTGCGGTCAAACAGTCACAAAATACATCCTTTGTCCCTTCCTTTCCTATTGACCTCAATGGAAATCATCATGAGTGTAGGTGTGTGTGCGCTCTTTAACCCCGTTTCCACCAGACACTTTAGGTATGGTACCTTTGGAACCAAAAGTAACCCTTCAGACATGGTACCTAGACCCTAGTGTTTCCACCGCAAACAGTCCTCTTGTTGTCACTCACTGCTCCGTCTGGCACTTGCTGTATTTCCTCATCAGCGGTGACACAGATGGAAGTCTACACCTCTTTATCGTCCACAGAACGAGGCTGCACGCCGACATTTTCAGAGCAAAATAAAACAGGCTGCAGTGAGAGTCTCTCTCCAAGGGATATTTAAAAATAGCAGGTTTGTGCATTTAGTCCTTCTCAGGCAAGCTCAGGGGTTTAGTGTTGCCGGAGCCCACAGAACGTGCAGATCCACTCATTACTAAAAGTGTATGTCATATAAAAACTAAAGTGATGGTCAAAGTTATCACAGTGAAATTTAAGGTGTGCTGATGGATTCACGTCATCAACTCATGCATAGAGTAACATTACAAGTAAATGTTCCACCTTAAATGTTCTGCCCAGTGAATTAATTTTTTTTCTCAGACTCCAGCTGCTGTGAGAGGCAGCAAAACATCCTTTCATTTTACAGTTACAGTTTACTAATGAAACTCTCCACAGTATGAACAATGGTTACATGAGCCTCAAAACCAGCCACAACCAAAATTGGGGGCAGTACTGAACGGTTCCATTGGTACCATTCATAACTTTTTACAGTGGAAACGGGAAAAAATGCGTACCGTACTGTACTGCTCGGTGGAAACAGGGCTTTTGTGATTTGGCTCGGAAAAATATGTGACCAAAAATATTGTTTTTGTTTTTTTTTTTTAATTTCAGAAGTTAAATGATAAACTTTTTATTATTATAACTAAATATCTGGCCCATATAGATTTCCTGGTTTTAAAATCTGGCCCCTTGGGTCAGTTGCACAAAGCACCTTAAGTTCTCCTTAAGTGTGACAATTAAAGTTTTTCCTTTTGCTGAGAAAATTACTTAAGGGTGTTGAACAGAACTCCTAAAAGGTTTCCCTAGTCAAGGAAAGACGTTGAGGTATTTACTGCACTGAAAGAGATTTTACAACGATAAATTCTGCTGTTTCCATGGAGACCATTTGTTTGCTTGCACTTGTGATAGCCTGCCTGTTATCGCTATCTCATCCTCCTCCTGGAGGGACAGGAATTTCACCACAGTGTTCAGCAGACAGATGAGAGCATTTGAAACTCAGTGAATGACATAGCAGATAGTAGTTTCGCGTGTATGAATTGCCTTGCCAATAACCGATTGGAAATGTGCTGTTGCATAAAACTGCAAAGCAAGTGTTTTTTTCCTCACTGGTTGCTAAGGTCCTCTGTGCAACTGTTTAACAAACTTAAGTATAATAATGAGATATGGAGGAACAAGACCTAAGGATGTTTGCACAACCAAATTTTTTTAAGGAAACCATAATTTAGATTTAAAGGAAAATCAACACTTAAAGTGCTTCATGAACCCGGCCCCACATGAAGTGAGGTTTCCTTTTCAGTAACTGATGCAAGTCTGTTCTGGCTTTTTCTGAAGCCAGAACACTGCATCTATAAAATCCGTCTCTAACTCTGTGGTAAATTCCATTTCACATGATGTGTTCCCACGCAGCAGTTACTGAAAGCATGGTGTTAAAACCAATGTGAAAGTGCTTTAATAGGCAATTTGTCTAATGGTCACTAAATCCAGGCTTCCAGCGATGCTGAAGTGAATAGAAAAAAGTTCCACTCTCAATAACTAGGTTCTTCTATGTTACTTGGTGACAACTTTAAAAGTTAACCAAATTAACAAAAAGGACATATGTAAGGTGCATTTGATAGACTGACAGGCATCCCGCTGTGAACAATGGTGGTTGCTACTTCTCTGCCCAACCTCAACTTCACCCAGGCTCGCTCCATCCAGGCTGCACAAAACTCCACCAGCTGTAAAATAAACTCCAGGCCACACTCAAGGTCAGTAGCTTCCAAACTTGAGGTTGAGACCCCCCCCCCCCCCCCCCCCCCCCAAAGGGCCTCATGATCAATCTGAGGGGTCACTGTGATATACCGTACATTTTCACCACTTCAGACATCAAAAAATCCTTCAACTTAAACCATCTGAGAGGAAGACATTCAGTCTTTGGTTGAAATGCTCTTAACACATCCACACAAAGGCCAAAATCTGTGATGAGGAATAACAAGTAGCTTCAGTTTAAGGGGTCACAAGCCATAGGTCTCCTAGGCATCCATGTTTTTCTACTGCATACATGTTCTACTCTTTCCTGGTGTACACATACAAACAGCGTACATGAGGTCTCTTCTTTCCTGCAGTGAGCCAACTGTTCCTTCGCACCATTTCCTGTCTCACATTCACCTTAGTGCTACAAAGAAAAACAGGCCAGATAAACAGAGAAAAACAGCAATAACACCACAAAACACTGATGAGATGCATCTGCAGAACCAAACCAGACACCCTCTGGATGATAAGAGTTCATTATAACTCAGCCAGAGTGGTCTTCAAGCACATTCCTCAGTGGACCAGGCTGGCTCCTATTAAGAAGCTGACAAGCCATAAAACACATAAGTACACATGAACTTTGATTGTTTCTTCCCATTTTCTCCCCAAAGACAGTAATATTAGCATTAGTAGCAGCAGCAGAGCTGTTTTTAAGTCCTCTAAGGTCAGTGTAAATCTTAAATCAAGTCTGCAGCAAATCCTTATAAGCAGAGAAAAAGTCAAGACACAGACGAAGCCATGAGGGTTTCTGAATGCTGGAGAAATGCAATGTCACAGTCTCAAGTAAGTAAGCAAGTAAGTAAGTAAGACATGGACTCTTTACAATGCATTACATGGTGGAGGACACAAAATGTGTTGAAGTTATACGCTGGCAACACGAAAACAATACCAATGCAAAGTCTCTCTCTTCTGTCTCTTCTGTAGTGGAATTAACATCATATTATGCATGCATGTTTTTATGGTGACGGCCCACCAGCAGTTGTAGACATGAAATACAATACTTTTCAATGTATGTAAAATTTATTCATTGTGCATATGAGAAACAGCACATTGGACGATTGTGACAGATCATTTTAAAGCCAATATTGGTCAATACTGATGACATGCCGATACTATCGCACATCCCTCGGAATACTGGGAATGTAAATTGGCTGACAATGTAAAACAAGTGCAATTTGAAATTCATTTATTGAACAACCAGGCTTTAATTAGCCTATCAAACCATAAAGTGAAAGCTGACATCACAAAAATCAGCCATCTCTCTGCCACTGCACTTAACGTTCTATAGGTTAGACGCCATACAAAGGATCGTCTCCTGAGCCATTCTCCTCACAGTCAGTTCAACTCCTGCCTGGTAGGCACGAGTTAACATAGTGGCAGCGGCGAACATCCGACATCAAACTGTTTAACAGTCTCCACAAACTCAAACTGACACCAAAATGGCTCGACAACTGTAAGGTAACATTAGCCGTGGAATGCTAACAGTTAGCTCCGTCACTGTGTGTGCATGTATGTGTCTTCCAGGGGCGATTTCTCTGAGACAACGAGGGAGGCTGAACTTCCCCTAAAATTTCATAGAAGAAATGGTCAAATATACACTATTGAATTTGCATTAAAACAAGAATTTACATTTCATTAAACGTGCACTAGGATGCATTTAACATCATGAGTATGATGTTCGAACGTCAGCTGTTTATCATCAGTTTTCAAACGTCAGCTCCCTGTCATACATTCTCGTGTCAGCATGGTGGACACGGAGCCTCCAAGCATTCCTATGAGACAGCGCTGAGCAGGTTGTTTTCATGCAGCAAAGCGAGACGCTCATTGGATAAATGCGTCAAAATGGTCACTTCCAGGGAGGCTCAGCTTCCCTGGGACCTAATGGAGCGGTAGGCGGGAGAGGACGCTCGGTGTATGCATGATGATTGGAGGAAGTGTCTAAAAGGCTGAACCCCTTTGTGATTGACAGCGCTTTGGAAATACACACCGGCATCGTCGCGTTTCGAGCTCAGTCCTATGCGGATATTTGCGAGTGGAGTTCCTTATTTCCATAAGCCATATAGGTCATTTTCAAACCCATCTGAAAATCTTTGAGGTGTGTGTTGCTGTGGTTCTATGGCATAAGTGTGGTTGAAAAACGGCTTCAATTTAATGTTCCTTTTATAAGTTAGCATCTGCCACTGGTGTCTTCCTAAACTTAACCGAATACTCTTTTATTCTCTATTATAAGCCTTTCTCTTTTTTCTAAACCTATAAAACTGCAACTGTTTCACATGAGCCACATTAGTGGTGTGTTTAAAACTTGAAATAGACTTTGCATTGTTTTTGTGTTGCCAGCATGTCATTTCAACACACTGTGTGCCCACGAACATGTTATACATCGTTATGAGGTCATGTTCATTTTATGTATCTCTGTGAGAACGGGTTGTTCAGTCATATCTGAGTCAATGCCTTAAATCTACAGTTCTGAACAGTAATATAATTACATATTACTATAAATAAGTTTCAGCATTGCAGTAGCAATAGAGTTCCTAGCAGATATTGCTATGGTTCTGCCATCATCTCTGTATCACAGACAACAATCTCCATGTTAAACAAAGAGTATTCTTTTCACAGATTTAATACTGCGCTGACACAAGACTGATTGAAGACAAAAATCACCACAGATCAGATAGAATGAGGACAGCATGCTAGATTTTCATCTGGCGCATTAAATTACATTAAGAGAATGGATCTGATAGAGCTGAACACGAGAGAAGATTTTTCTCTTTGCTGCACAGCGGCTACATCTAACAGCAGGGCACAGACTAAAAATAATTGCCTCAAATGATAATTGCTACAAAGCTTCAAAAACAAGTAGTGCATTTTTTCTCTGCACATTTTTTTCCCCACATTTGCAATTAATCATAGCTTCAGATACTGTGGTTCTCACCCAATTAAATGTTGTAAAACACTATGCCCTCTAGCACAGAACTACGCAGCAGAGGAGCCGCTAAATGTGTTGTTCCTCACAAAAAGGGATGAAGGGGAGCAATAATTATGTAAACAGAAAATTAAATGCTTCAGACTTGTAGGGGAAATGAGGGCTGAATTCCCCCCCCCCCCCAATTTCTCTTTCCCCCTCCCTGCAGCAAACACCCCCACCCCTCTCCCCTCCATCTCTCAGAATACATTAGCCTGAGTTTCACTGCTGGCTGCTAGCTGGTTGCAACATGGTTCCTCTGTGATTAGCTCCGATAGCAAGATGAGAAAAGCACGAGTCAATGCCTTTGTCCTCTGCGCCGCTGTTTAGACTCGCTACTCAAATCCTCTCTATTTAAAACCCCTTTGTCTATACAAACCAGTCCTAGGGAATGAAACGGACCATTAACAAGATTAGCTCACTCATTCTGCTGCCGACAAAGGCTCTGCAATAGGCTGCTGATCATTAGGCTGGCAGCGGGAACAATGCTGATCTATAATCTTGTGCTGTGCTCCGATTGAACTATTGTGGCTTATTTATTGTGCTCTGAGGGAAATGACATGATGGTAACCTTTTTCTCCCCAGGAGAATTGCAACACAAAAGAGAGGGGGTGAGAGAGAGGAAGGGGAGGAAGAAAGAGTAAGTAAAGGTAGAAGGAGTCTTAACCCCTCATTTATTCTCACCACCAGTTAGCCAGGACGGTCAATAGCAGCGAAATGGCTCTTGAGATGGAGACCTTTCTTTATGTGCACCTGCAATCATCCACAGCGGGCAGACAAGGGGCCAGCTGCAGGCCTGCTAACAGCTGAATACTTGGCATATAAGGGGTTAAACATGAAAATAAGCGTTTGATTACCAGGTGCACTAACAAGCAGGGCTTTGCAGCGGTGATGTAAGTAAAAGTTTTAACTCAAAAACCTCTCAGGCAGAGATGAATGCAACCATTTTAAACTTGATATCTTAAATTGTCTTTTTTTAAATGGTGTTTTTTTAAATCAAAGCTGCAGTAAGGCTGAACACCATGAGCCTCTACAATAGCAGCATTGTCTGTTTGCATAATATCAGCAGCAGGCGAATCTATTGTGCCATTAACAGTCACCGAAGGGGCATGGCATTGCTGTAGCAACAGTATTAGCCATAATTACTCTCCTGTAATAGGAATGAGATGTGAGGTGAGAGAGGACAGCCATTATTCACACGACCACACAAGGCTGCTTGTCAGGAAAACTTAGGCAGGTTTTAACAAATGACCAGTCTTGTCACTTTTTTCTGTTGAGGACAACCTCCAGATGACAGGTCTTGGTGTCAGTTACACAGAATCAACGAGCGTGGGCATCTTTCCAGAGCTGCCAATCTAACTGGGGGGTGATTAACTGTGGGAAAGGCAGAATCTGTACACCTGCAGGCTGCAGTGTAATGTAAGAAGAAATGATGTCTGTCCAGAGGGTAGGAAACTCTTGCTCTGGTACCTTAATACCAATTAAATATCAAAGGTCCAGTCACAGTCTACAAGGGTTGTTGAAAAACAATCAGGGGAATGTAGGTATTCACTAAATGAAAAAGAAGGTGTTCAGGCACGTTAAGGAGAGAACAGTAAGTAATTCATGAACCATCCCTTAAGGATCCAATGTAAAAGATTTAGGAGGATTAAGTGGCATCTAGTTGTGGGATAGCAGATTGCAACCAGCTGAAAATTCTCCCAGTTAGAATTCCTTCAATGTTCATTGTTCAGCAGGTTTTTACCAGGGAGGATTCTTTTTCTTGCTGCACATCAGTATTTCTCTGACACAGTTTGGCTCGTCAGACACAGCCACCTGCTAATGCGTGCTAACCTTTGTTGTGTGATAACTTAAGATCCAGGAGGTTTTTACTGGGATCCAAATCATGTGTAGAGATCTCTTCTTCTCCAAAACAAACAGACCCGTTGATTTAAACCAGCAAGAATACTGAATAAAGCTATTTCACGTTTAAAAAAGTCTGTGTTTTCCTAACGCTGCTGGTTGCAGAGGGCTGCTAACTATGGTGCTGACAAAACATAAGGTACCTCTGACTCCATCTTAACCCCAACATGGTTGAGTTTATGGAGATAAGTGAGAAAAATTAAGGCTTACCGAGAAGAGTGTTTCACAACTGGGAGAACCCCATGAACACGCTTAACTTAAAGCAACTGATTTTGCACTTTAAATTTTACCAGAAGTCAGTTTATGATTGTGACCGTCTGGAGTTGAATCACTCAACTTTCTAAAGCTGTGCTCTTTTAGCCCTGTTACAATCTATGATTGCTCTGCAGTTTTATGCAACGTGATCTTTCCAGTTAGTTATTGTTGAGGTATTTCATGCATGCCTTAAGCAGGGCTCAACAATAAGGATTGCCCGATTGCCCGGGGCAAGTAAAACTCACGGTCGGGCATGTAAACGAAACAACTCACTTGCCCAATCGGGCAAGTTGCTAAAAATAGTAAAAGTTAATAACTAATTGATAAAATAAATGTATTTTAAAAGGTGCTCCTTCGGCTCCGATGCAGCGGTGTCTCTGCCTGAAGTCACAGGCACAGCTGTGTAATGTCCTGCCCACAGCCCCCATTGATATTATTTTGCACGACGGACGCTTCATATAATAACATAACAATATACTATTTATGGTGTTATGTCATCGTGTCATTTCTGTCTCTACATGGTCACGCGTTAACAATTCTCCTCTGCTCTCTGTATCGCGCACGGCGGAGTTCCGCCACACACACAGGTGAGCACGCTACTGCTGTTACGCACAGACAAACACGCTGCTCGTCTCGTTTGTCTGTGCGCGTAGCACGGCACTCATGCTAAGCTTGTGTTGCGTTCAGGTGTTGTCACGTAAATAACAACTTCCAACACTTAAATAGGTCATAGCACAAAACAGCAGCATGTCAAGTGACTTTTTACTTTATTATATTCAATAAAACTGTATGTTCCTAAATCTTGAGACACCTCACATGTAAGCTAGACAGACATTTCACCTGCTCATTACTGTGCACACATGTACTGTATGTACTTAGTCCTAAAGAGCCCTTCTGGTACCAGTAGATACACAGAAACATCCCAGCAGGCTGTGCTTTGCAAGCATACATAAAAGTTTCACGCATGTGAAAATTATTTTTCATGCGTGTGCTTCACCTCCGCTGCTACAACTCCATCCTAGGGGAAACACTGCTGTGTGCGTTTTGTGCAACAGGTGGATGTGGTAGTCTACTGGTAGAGTAGAGAGAGAGCTAAGTAGCGTTGAAGTAGAGTAGAGCAGGGCAGAGAGATGGAAGCAAAATATATTAAACCCGGTGTTAATACAGCAGAACTGGAGAGAGGGGTGAAAAATAAATAGAGGTGGGCATGGCTCAAGTAGGGCGCAAAATTATAGACGGAGAACAATTGAGAAATTTTTCACTTTAAGCCCTGACACTGTCATTTTTGTGTAGGAATTAAGCTACAATACATGACATATGTTGTTTTAATTAATGAATACAGTGTAAATAAAGATTACATAACATAAAAATAACTGCAGTCTTTGTTAACTGATAGCCGCTTAAACAATTTTTATAGGGCAAGTAAAAACTGACTTCCGGGCAAGTGAAAAAAAACCTTAGCGTTGAACTCTGCTTAAGTGTCATACTTAAGGAACAAACTTAAGGTGCTTTGTGCAGCTGGCCCCTGCTCCCTATGTAGATATAAACAAGTATTCTAAGTAGGGATGTGCGATATGGACAAAAAATAATATCTCGATATTTTGGGGGATTTTGAAGATAACGATAATTAGACGATATTCTTTTAAATATGTGTTTTTAACAGCCTGAGTTATAGCTCATTAATTGTTTCTCATGGATGATATTAATGGAAAAATGTTCTTAACATTTCTTGCTGCTTTTTTTACCAGCTCTCTCTGTTTGACTCTGGTGACGGCCTTTTGTAGCGTCAATTCCGGGTCCATTTGCAACTGTTCAGATAGGCGTTTGTCCCGCAGACTCACCACAAGCCTGTCCCTCATCTCATCATGTAGAGCCCCGTAACCGCAGTGCTCCGCCATGCGGTGCAGCGCCGTAATGACACTGTCGGCCATCTCGCCCGTTTCTTGATGCTGCTGGTTAAACTTTACTCTCTCAAAGATCACATTCCTGCGATTCCCTTCTGCTTGGGTCTCCAATCCAGAAGCAATGCGGAATCTGTCAAAGCGTTTAATCCATTTAGGCCAGTCTTCAGTCTTGAAGGAGAACTTTTCCGACGGGGAGACTTGAAACTGTGCCATGTTGCTGCTTTGTTCAGCTAACTGTGGCTAGGCTAGGTAGTGCCGTAGACGGTCTTCCGGTACTGCGAACTTTAGCCTAGTTAGTTTTTTTAGTTTCTTTTTTAGTTTCAACCTTTCAAAGTGTGTTTTCAGTTGTTTTTGTGAAGTCATTTGCATACTCGATAACGTAAATTTGCACATCGTTAAAACAACAATGACGATATTATCATTAACGATATATATCACCCACCCCTAATTCTAAGGTTACGAAAATGCAATGATTACTAATTTCAGGTGATTAAACACTTAAGAGAACATACTTATTAAATTGCATTTCATTTCTGCCAACATATCCCCCTAAATATTACACAGTGAACCCTTTAGAAGAAACTCCAGTATTTGTCAACCTGGACCCTTTTTTCCAATGTTTTTGTCTTAGCGTCTCATGGGAACAACGATTTTTGAAACTGGTCCAGTATTGAGAGAAACTGCTGCAGTTGGCAGCAGCTAAACAGACTACAGTGTAACCTCTCAGGACAGGTGTGCGACTTTAATTTATATCCAATTAAAGTGCTTGTTTTTGTCACCAACTGGTTCAGACTGTTAGGCGTCTTACAGCATTACTGAAAGGACCCTATAGAGACGTCTCATTCTGAAATCTCACGAGAGGTGACTTGCTGCAGGAGGAAAACGGTGGATATGTGAGCTGGAGAGAGGAGTGCCAGTAGCAGTCTGTTGTGCTGGAGTACAGAAAGCCGATCATAGTCTTACCCAAAAGATTTTCAGTGTCATGGCTGAATACTTGGCTGGTTTCAACAAACTATTACCAGCACTCCTCTCTCCAGCTCTCGCTTGCATTTCCACCATTTTCTTCCTGCAGCTCGTCATCTCTCGTGAGATTTCAGAACGGACTTCTCCTCAAGCAGGACTTGGACACAAAACAAAACAGATCGAGCGAAACGTACGGGAAAAACATTCTTTTTCTCTGTAGGGTCCTTTAGTAATGTTTTCAGACACTCGTAATAGCAATCTGAGTCTGTCAGTGGCAAAAACAAGCACTTTTAGTAAATGTACAATGCCGGGGTGCACCCCTCGAGTGCTTACATTGTAGCCTGTTTTGCTGCTGCTGCTGGCTGCAGCACTCTCACTCAATAATGGACCAATTTCAAACACCGTTGTTCCCATAAGACACAAACACATGGGAAATAGGGTCCAGGTTGAAAAATACCCGAGTTCCCCTTTAATGACATCTAACAGAGGACAAGGATCTGAGAGAGGGTTTTTCTTTAAGGTCTAATCGGGAAATAAAATGATAGATTTAGAGCTTAAACATCATTGATTATGCAAAGCCACATCTCCAACTGCCTTTGTCATCATCCCAGTCACAACAACTATAAAAGGTCAAATTATACCTTTGCAAATAAAACGCTCTCCCTTTGTTAACCAATCCAAGTGTGGAAGTGGAATTTCAAACTGTTTGTTTTCGCAGGAAATAAGCCGCTGTCACTCAAGCAGGCTCATCACCTGTTTGGTTTTTAACACGTCAATTGAAACGCACACTTTTTTTGGCTCAGAAACCTGATTTCGCCTCGTCTACTACGGAGTCATTGCTCAGGGCTCGCCAAAAACACTTTTTCGCCTTATTAACATTAGCAGGGACAGGCTGTGGAGCTGCAGTCGCACTCAGACTAATTCCCTTATTCCTGAGAGGACTGCGGTGATGTATGAGGGGAATGAGATGGGAGGCACAGGTCGATTGGCCAACACTGTCGCCATCACACAGTAATGAGACCTCAGGGGGAGGGGAAAATAGAAGGCCGATTCCTCCAACTCCCTGTTCACATAATACTAATTGGCCAGAATAGGATAGGTAAGACATAGGAAGTTTTAATGACATTATTAAAAAGTATAGAATTTCCTCACCTGCTTCTGACAAATATCATCAGTGAGTAGGGCTGACTGTCATGAGGGGTGTCTGTATACTGGCTGATCATAGATTAGCTACACTATAAGGGCAAAAATTTGTGGACATGCCTACTGATGTACGTCTCTGTACTCCCATCTGGCTGATATTCATGGTTTGGGTTTGACCCTACGGTCCAGGGGAAGACCCCTTTCTTGTGTCAACAAGAATCCCTCGTGCACAATATGAGCTCTATAGAGAAATTATTTTCCTTGTTTGGTGTTGTAGACCTTGACCAATCCCTCACCTCAACCCCATCCAGCACCTTTGGGATGAATTAAAATCTCATGTCTCAACATCAGTAATTGACCTCACCAATGCTCTTGAGGTTGAACGTGAGCAAATCCTTGCAGCCAAGTTTCCAAACATATTGAGGAAACCCTTCCCAGGACACTGGAGGCTGTTACAGCGGCAGATTAATGCTCATGGCTCTGGAATGATGTGTTCAGAGGGCTGCCCCCCAACATTGGACCAAAGGTTAGTTGACCACAAAGGTTATTAGATGGCAAGATTTAATTGATCGCTTAATCAGAAAAAAAAAAAAAAAACGTGGAAACTCTATGAGGAGCTGCGCCTTGTCAAAATAAATCAAAACCTACATGACTGGACCATGAAGGAGTTTACTCTGAAAGGACAGACACAGGAAGTGTCCACGCTCAGCAGTCAGCCAGGAGTCAGGTTAATTTCCAGGGCTGGTACCTGCGGTTATTCCACAGGCTAGTTAATAACATGTCGGGCAGGAAATCCAAAGTGTGGGATCATTTTGAGAAGGTGAAGGACGAACCCAAGGTGATATGTAAACTCATCTTCATTGGTCGACTACAAACATGACGTATCATCTGAAACATGGAAGTAGCTACATGCCCATTAGCCCACAGCGTCATTAACAGGCGGCTCGCTCAGTGTGTGACATGCACTTGTAGATAAAATATAGGCCTATATCAATGAAGGTTCATTAGTACGGTTTTGTATTTCTCTGTAAACATGGAAACATGCAGGCGACTATTGGTCGACTAGGACAATTCTCAGTGGGGGGCAGCCCTATTCAGCAATTATGTGTGGGTGTTATGGTCAGGCACCTACATACGCCTCCTGGGGTCCCTTTTACCATATAGTGTATTTCATATTCCAGCATGGACCAAAGTGAAGTCTTTCCACCACGTTTTGTAATTTCCATATATTTATATGTCTGTAATTCATATTCTAAACATTGTTTGAGACATCCGCTTCTCTGGATGGTCTATCCCGTCATTTGCATATTGACCGTGACTTCCAGAGTGAAAAATGGGGAGGTAGCACTACAGTCAGCTTGTATATTGTCTGCAAATGTGTGTGTGTGTGTGGGTGTGTGTGTGTGTGTGTGTGTGTGCGTGTGTGTGTGTGTGAGTAGCATGAGCCTGGAGACAATCCAAAGGCAGAAATTATGTGGAAGGCACTTTGCAAATTGCACTGATCTCTCACTAGACCTGCCTCCCACCTGCCGCCCATCCTAATCATAGGGGGGGGGGGTGCAGTCGGATACGCCTACTTATTTTTCCTCCGGTCGTTTTCTGCCTCTTTTCCTCTATTGTCGTTTTGCATTTACCTTGTGTCTTGCTGTCTTCCCTCTGTTCTCCCCTTTTTAAACACCTCTCCCTCTTTCAGTCACAGTCCATCTGTCTTTCTCTTACACACACACTCACACACCAACATATATGTACATATGGTACGCAGGCCACTTGCAGCAGCATATGACACACTTTTCCTTCACTAATCATTGGTATGACTGACATGCTTTTCCCTGTCCTGTCCTTCTAATTACAACATTATTAATTTTCACGGTGATGAGCAGCAGTGCGGATACAGAACATGACTTAATGAGTGAGAAATCACGGTGGAACATGGCAGGGTCAAAATTAATCGTCTTTTAATTTTTACCTCTGTTAAACAAGTTAAATGATGATCAAATTACCATAAAGACGCTCAGCCCAGCAATTACTGGACCAAATTTTGGGTTTGAACTTTCATTTGGAAATTTCAGGTACTTCCAAGCCAGCTGTTAACCACATCAGAACAACACCGGGTTTTACAAAAATCAAAGGAAGACAAACAAAAAACAAATATGTAGTCGCAGCCTCACATGCTGCAGTTGTTTAGCGTTGGTTGAACCAGAACTAAGGTTGCCTGTAAGGGCTCGTTTCATCAGTGATGTTGGCGCCGTCACAGCAACTAATATCCCATGATGCAACATATTTTGCTAGGAGTTTATTGAAATCATGCTTAAGTATAGTTTGGAAAATCAAAGCCTCATTAAGCTTAATGATACTCTCATCGCTTGGACAGCAGCCAAGCATAAGCACACAGTCATGGAAATTACATGAAAGGGCTTCTCGTGAGCTCTTGGGATCTCTTTATTTACAAATTAATCACTAGATGTGAGTAGGGCTGCAAATCAAACCACTACTCTTTGAGCACTGACTGAATTGTGGCATTGCTTTACTAATTTACTAATTTCATATTTTATATTGGCAAAACTGCAACAGTTTACGTTGCACATATGAGAAGACTGGCTCACAATGCCAGTGTTTTAGTGCTATGGATGTTATCCCACTGAATCACACTATTAAAGACCTCATGAGGAACATGACTGCTTGTTTAAATGCTGTAGTTGTGATGGTCGTCAACTGTATACGCTGTATCAGGGCCGTAATCGTCTATTTGCCAATGGGGGGACCATTTTCAATGTGAGCCTGCTGTGACCCGACCCTCCGAGGAGGTCTGAGAGGAATCCTCCCCAGGAGAAATTTTTTAAAACTTACAGCTTAACTGACCATTGTTTCTAGCACGACAACTGTACAGGGGATGAATTTTTTTTATAACTCTTTTACATTTTATTAAGGCTTACAGTTACACATATTCAAGGGCGGGGCCAATTTCAGTTGACAGGCTGTTTACTGATAGTGTCCCAAGGTGTCATATCCACCCCTCACTCCTTCACAGCTCCACCATCTCGTCCAAATATGATCACTTATGGCCCCCAAAAAACAAGATGGTGACACCTAAATGCCAAATTTGAAGCTTAAGCATGTCAGTCCACACACCAGTGGATGATGTCATGGTGGCTACATCCATTATTTTATAGTCTATATATGCTACAACCTACAATAACCTTTTAGGACATTTTTGTGACACTTAATGGTATGACTTTTTTATGACATACTGTATTATATTTTCTTTCTGACATTTCTTTGGCATACTTATACTTGGATATTTTTATGTCATTTTCATCACTTTTTTGTGACACAGACAGTAGGTTTACATGCACAGTTAAGTCAAGCAATGGTTATGGCTCTTCTAGGTCATTTAATTGGAATACTGTCCTTGTCCCAGTCTACAAGCACGAGAGGGGAATCAATTTATTGCCTGAAGTATGTCCGACTCCACTATGATGAGTGCCCCCTTTCAGCTTGTTAGTATTGGACCTTCTTCTGGTTAACCTATTACATCACAGACCAAACAATCGACAAACAAGTTAGCTACAGTAAGCTGGTGGCAAACTGGTACCATGGTGAAAAACTTTACAGCTCTTTACAGGAAACTGTGGAGCATGCACAGAGTGCCTCAGCTAGCTTGGGTCAGACTGTGTATATGCAGGTGTAATTCCACTCCCAATTGCATTTAGTAGGATTTCAGTCGGACTAACGTGTTTACATGTATTTTAAAAGTCTGGTTTTACCCGCACTAACACAATAAATCAGTTTTCTCTAACGTCATGTAAACGTACTGAATATGTCATGGCGAGACTGGATGGGAAGTTTGAGGAACAGCTGAAAGCTGAAGATACTTTAAGAATATTCCGGGGTACCTGTACCCCTCAAAGCGTATCATGATTACGCCCCAGTGCTGTATAACGGTCAGAGTTGAGGTTCAATAACATTTTATCAACTAGGAATCCAGTATCCGATTTACTGACCAACTCTTTATCCTTTCAGTCCTTCAGTGATTATATATTTAGTTGTAGCTTTCAACAAAAGTCAAAAACAGCAGGTGCCATATTCAGTAATTAACTCAGAGAGTGACATTCAGATTCTAACATCTGCTCTTTGGCTAAATGGCACCCTGAATGATTATAATATACAGTACTCACTGCTAATGAACAAAGGTAATTGTAGGCATTTTGCTGATGTGGAACTGGATCCAAAATGTATACCACTGTCAGAAGATAAGCCCATTAGCCATGTTATAGTGCCTTTTTAGCCAGGTGTCTTTTAAAAAAGATTTTTTTGACGTCAAATGTCCTGGTTACTTAGCTAAAGGCTGAGCTTTAGACAGTTGAATACATACTGTGTGTTTTCCCTCTTTTCACTTCACTGGCTTTACTGTAAATATGGCTGTTAATACTCAGGTGGACAGGGGACTCTGGTTCCCTGGATCTTTCTGCAGCTGTGATAATGGACCCTAGGGACATTTGTTGTACTCAGGGAGCTCAATCCGTGATGCTTCTCCAGCTTGTAGAAGCTGCCAACACACTAACAAGTCACCTCAGATTCCATAAGGGCCCCAGATACACTGCTATCGACTGTCCTGCTTCATCTTCCCTGAACCTGCAGCCACTGTCCCACTGCGGCTGCTTTCAGTTCAAATATACAGTTAAATATAGTTCATCCAGCACACGGTCGAGTGAACACATGTACATAGAGTCTACAGCTGGAGGTTGTGTGTGGACATGTACGTATGCACACCTAAGAATGTCAGAGGGCATGTAAACGGCTACACAGCCCTCAAGAATATTCATTCACATTAACACAAACACAGGGTCACAGAACTGCGAACAAATGCCAACTCAAACTCCCAGAGTGCTTTTCATGTAACTGGTAAACAAACATAAATGTAGGTTAATGGCTTTTTTTTTATTTCTCCTTTTATTGTTCAGTTCAATAGAGGAGTTGTTAAACACAGAACAGCTTCCCCTGAGCGGGAAATCATTAAACAGCGATAAGTTACTCTTGTTGTAAATCTGTCATTCAATAACATGTGCTCACAGAGTTTATTAAAGATGCCATTTCTGAATTGGCCAGCCAGTGAAAATGGCTAATGCAGGCCAAAAGCCAATGTTTATTGGCAAGACATCTGCATCGATTGAGACAAGCTACTGAATGAAGTAACAAATCAAGGTTGCACAGTTATGGCAGCATGTTCGAAACTTCTGCCAAAGCTGAAACCTTGAAATGGTCAGTATGGATTATACAAAACTTGATTCATTTATAATCACGACATTTTCTAAGCCACTGTGTCAAACATGCAATACTGTACTCTATTAAAATACCAAAACTGTCGCTTTATGCTCCCTTTGCCTGCACGGCACTGTTTCAGTGATTTCACAGGTACATCACAGGTCTCAAGTCCTGCTGTTGATTTAACACCACATATATGGGCTTATTATACAAAAAAACGGGGGAAACTGGACAAGGTGAGATTTGATCATCAAAAAAATGTTACGACAAATTCAAATAGCTTTAACGTAGTTGTCATCACAATGTTAAAGATAACACACGGAGTTCAAACTCAGAAAAATTAAATAAAATATTGCTATTCAATGCTCAATGCAATGAATGGTCTTTAAAATGTAAACTTCAGCCTACATCACACAAATCTACGGAAGCAAGATTCATTCACTTGAGAAGAAAATGTTTGCTTTTGTTTTTCAGAATTAACAAGATAATAAAACCCTTAATCAGAAAGACAGAGCAGAATTGTGTGCAAAACCATTCAAGTATGTAAAGCCAAAAGGTCAAACAATAACATCTTGTACAAGAATAATCATAATTCAACTGAAAGTTCACAAATGATAAATATGAATGATGTGCCAGACCTCTGTGTGTATTGTGCAGTATTTTCTTTTTTTAAATATACTTTATTAATCCCCCTGAAGGGAAATTCAATTTTTTCACTCTTGTTGTCAATTACACACAGGTCCAAAAGTCACACATGCACAAACAGGACCTATACATTACATATTGTGCAGGAAATTAATCAATATAATATTGGTCTTGGTGGGGCTGGGTGATATGGAGAAAATCAAAAATCTTTGGCTACATACCTCAATATCTGTATTGCTGTGATATTGTGTGATTCACTATTGATGCTTTCACAATGAGATTTTTGAATGAATCATCAATAAGGTGGATATTACGAGTGAGTTAGTAAAAAAGCAAATAATAGAACACCTAGAACAGTCTGATGCCCCGATCACAGAAACTGTTTTAGCAACTGAAGCCGACTTTTTGCAATTGTTTTAATGAGAATGAAGCTTTCTGCCCATTGAGTTGAAAAAACCTTCAACTCACAGCTGAAAAGCGTCCCACGTCATCTCCACTTTTTTGCCATTGTCCAATCAGATGATTTGAGAGTTGGTAAACAATGAAGGAGAAACTGGTGGTAGCAGTTGCGAGATACCCAGAGCTATACGACCCAATGATACACAACAGGTTACCAAACAGCACCCGAGTCATGCTTCAGAGCATTCCAAATTCAGAGTGGCCTGTTTCATATATAAAGTCTTACATGGGTTGGCTCCACCGCCACTGTCTGAACACATTAAACAAATGACAATCGATAACTCCTCAACTCGAACTACTAGAGCCACTGTTAGAGGTGACTGCAAGGTGCCACTGAGACGTACCACCTTTGGTCAAAATGCTCTGTCTTTCAGAGGAAGCACTTTATGGAACACCTTACCACCCTCAATGAGAGAAAGCTCCAGCTGTGCTATTTTCAAGGGTCACTTAAAAGTGTGGCTCAGAAATAATCAGATATGTAGTCATAGGTAGTATATTCTTCACTCAAGTACCAGCATGTAGCACTTCATGGGCAAAGTGCAATATCACCTGCACTTAGCACTTTGTGAAATGCGACTGTTGGTCTATATTGATACACTGAACAAAAATATAAACGCAGCACTTTTGTATTTGCTCCCATTTTTCATGAGCTGAACTCAAAGATCTAAAACATTTTCTATATACACAAAAGACCATTTCTCACAAATATTGTTCACAAATCTGTCTAAATCTCTGTTAGTGAGCTCTTCTCCTTTGCCGAGATAATCCATCCCACCTCACAGGTGTGGCATATCAAGATGCTGATTAGACAGCATGATTATTGCACAGGTGTGCCTTAGGCTGGCCACAATAAAAGGCCACTCTAAAATGTTCAGTTTTATCACACAGCACAATGCCACAGATGTCGCAAGTTTTGAGGGAGCGTGCAGTTGGCATGCTGACTGCAGGAATGTCCACCAGAGCTGTTGCCCGTGAATTGAATGTTCATTTCTCTACCATAAGCCGTCTCCAAAGGTGTTTTAGACAATTTGGCAGTACATCCAACCGGCCTCACAACCGCAGACCACGTGTAACCACACCAGCCCAGGACCTCCACATCCAGCATGTTCACCTCCAAGATCGTCTGAGACCAGCCACCCGGACAGCTGCTGCAACAGTCGGTTTGCATAACTAAAGAATTTCTGCACAAACTGTCAGAAACCGTCTCAGGGAAGCTCATCTGCATGCTTGTTGTCCTCATTGGGGTCTCGACCTGACTGTAGTTCGTTGTCGTAACTGACTTGAGTGTGCAAATGCTCACATTCGATGGCGTCTGGCACGTTGGAGAGGTGTTCTCTTCACGGATGAATCCCGGTTTTCACTGTTTTCACCATGGGCCCATGGCGGTGGGGTTATGGTATGGGCAGGCGTATGTTATGGACAGCGAACACAGGTGCATTTTATTGATGGCATTTTGAATGTACAGAGATACGGTGACGAGATCCTGAGGCCCATTGTTGTGCCATTCATCCACGACCATCACCTCATGTTGCAGCATGATAATGCACAGCCACATGTTGCAAGGATCTGTACACAATTCCTGGAAGCTGAAAACATCCCAGTTCTTGCATGGCCAGCATACTCACCGGACATGTCACCCATTGAGCATGTTTGGGATGCTCTGGATCGGCGTATACGACAGCGTGTTCCAGTTCCTGCCAATATCCAGCAACTTCGCACAGCCATTGAAGAGGAGTGGACCAACATTCCACAGGCCACAATCAACAACCTGATCAACTCTATGCGAAGGAGATGTGTTGCACTGCGTGAGGCAAATGGTGGTCACTCCAGATACTGACTGGTTTTCTGACCCCCCCCCAATAAAGCAAAACTGTACATTTCAGAGTGGCCTTTTATTGTGGCCAGCCTAAGGCACACCTGTGCAATATTCATGCTGTCTAATCAGCATCTTGATATGCCACACCTGTGAGGTGGGATGGATTATCTCGGCAAAGGAGAAGTGCTCACTAACACAGATTTAGACAGATTTGTGAACAATATTTGTGAGAAATGGTCTTTTGTGTGTATAGAAAATGTTTTAGATCTTTGAGTTCAGCTCATGAAAAATGGGAGCAAAAACAAAAGTGTTGCGGTTATAATTTTTGTTCAGTGTAATTATGTATCAGCACTAGCACTTATAGCGGAAATACTTGAAAATTGTGGTTTATGGGCATTGTGCAATAATTTAAACGTACAGTATTTTATATGGACTCAAACTGTACTTCATGACTGTTGGCGTTTATATATTCATGTCAGCATCTGCACTTTAGATGAAATACGTAATTATGGGCATCATGCAATAACCACAGCACACAGCACTTTATCTGGACTCAATTTCATACACTGGACTGGACAGACATTCAATTCAATGGCCCCAGTTTTTGATGTTTGTACACCATGTTGTTATGTTTTCGCTTATAAGGTATGTATTTTTTTCTCCTTTTGTCCTCAGTGATCTAATGCAGGGCGTAAAATGAACTTTTTACCACATCTGCCATTGGCTAGTGACCTCCAAAAATTTACCGGCCAAACATATTTTTCACCAGCCAAATAAGAAAATCATGCTTTGTTTGACTAAAAGTAATTACCTTACGTTTTTAGTATGAAAATCCAACTTTAGGAAAATCCAACCTTGTCCTCTGTGTTTCTTTGGCGTGCTTCCGGCAGCTCATCATCTTGGTGTGGGGGTTGTAGGTCAACCATGACCGCGGCTGGCCAACCTTGTCTAGTTTCCATTTTTCAATAAAACGCCATGCGACATTTGTACTTTGTTTTACTGTCTGTTCTTCTTGTCCATGTCCAACATGTTCATCTTCATTTTTCCTCTTTTCTTGCGGTGACTTCACACCAGGAATGTGTCGCCACATCTTGCTCAGAAGTTACCACAGAATGCCTGGGAAACAAGTTCCGGTAGCTGACGTCATGTGTTCCTGGCACACGTACAATTAGTCGTGAGGGTCAAAATAGCCTGACACAGCTGGCAGAAATAGTCGAAGCACATAAAAAACCCTCATGCAGTGCAAAATTTTCCATTGGCCACTGGCGGGTATGTGTTTTTGTTTTACAAGCCAAACTAATTTTTTTACCCGCCATTGGCACTTGGCGGGTGTTAATTTTACGTCCTGATCTAATGTATTCACTATCACATGTTTTTCTTCCTTTCCTTTCTTCTAAAGTTTTTACTACTCTGTAAGATCAACCTGCCAAGGGACTACGGATGAAAATTAGCCTGGGGCTATAAACCGGCATATTTACATGCAAATGTTCATTAATGTGCACTGTCCCTTCTAACTTAAATAAATAAATAAATTCTGTCTGGAAACATCCATCATGGAGGAGAAGCTCCTGGACCAACTGGTGGTACTCCTCGTGATCCAACCTCTTTTTTAGGGTCTCAAGTACCCACACAGATCTCTGTTTCCCTGTGTCCAACAAACTGCTGACAGCCGCTCACCCTCAACCAGAGCTACAGACAGTACCCTCTGCCTGATCATTTTAGTAACTACCAATTACTGTCAAAGAATACTAAGCGTTTTTTTACTAGTGCCATTCAATTTAAAACCACAAAAAGACAACACTTACAATATTATGATATCCAAAATCTAAGACAATATCCAGTATCATAGCACAGTATCAATATAATTTCAACATAATAGTGATATATTCCCCAGCCCCAGGTCTTGATATGGAAAAAAAAAACTCAATATGAAATATTAAATAACTGATTCGGATCAGAAAAATACAAGTTATCATGACATACTAAATCTTGAATACAGTATGGTGTGTGCTATATTTTAACATAAAGCAGGTGTTAGAAGTTCTGTGTTTAACTCTAGAGAAGGATAGTTCATTGCTGAGTCTCATTCCCAGGTTGTCACATAACAACGCTATGGGTTGGTAGTTGGACCAAACCGCCAACCCAAAGTGCCCATATTTGACAACCGAGGTATGAAACTCAACAATCAAACAGCTTTCTTCAGAGTTAGATGTGGCACTTTTAACTGCATTGAAATATAGTCATTAAAATGCCGTTTAAACAGAGGATATGTTACCTAGATGTCTAAAAAAAACCTTTGCCAAATTAGTGCCTACTGAGCTATGTTGAGCTAAGTATCCATTTCAGGATTTATTACTTTTCTTTTATTGAGGCACTTTTCCACTTTGATTTAATCACTGGCTGTCTCTGTTTTCATTTTCTAAAGATGACAACCCACAAGTGCTTTAGCTATTAGGCTGGAGTGTACTAAGAATGCTCTAAAAGGTCTGTGCAGCAGGCTGAATGGAGGCTTTCACAAAGAGATTAGATTTTCTTTTTGTGTATATATTGTTCAACTTTCAGTGCTGTATGAACAACCCACACAGCCACACACACTGCACAAAAAACATTTCTCATTTCCGCCCTCCGTCCTCCCTCCATCTGTACGATACTGTAGGGCCAATCGGGTGAGGCGCCTGGGCGGGGCAACGGGTCAACAGGGAGCAGAGTGTGCAGTGAAGGAGAGGAAGCACACATGTGGAAAAACAGGCTGAAACTGGTCCAGAATCAATTTTCATCATCTCTGTGGCAGCTGCAGCCTGGTTAGCTGATGTGAAGGAGGAGTGAACCACACCGACCATGATGTTACGGAGCAGAGGATCAGCTACCATCAAAGAATGTGGAGGAAGGTTTGGTATTTGTGTGTGTTAGTGTGTCTGGAGGGCTGTTCCAGAGCAGGAACTTACCTCTGCAGATGGTGCCGTTGCCCACGTAGCCCGGCTTGCAGGTACACAGGTGTCCTCTGATGGTGTTGGTGCAGATGGCGTTCTCATCACACAAATTTTGGCCGCTGGCGCACTCATCATGCTCTGAGGGAGAGATAGGAGGGAGAGAGACTCCACAGTCAGAATGGATGTGAGTGTTTGTTGTGTGAAAGATGGAGAGGTCATTGGGAAAATTGGTCTTTTTTTTTTTTTTTTTTTTTTTTTTTTTTTAGCTGAGCAGCCATGGAAATTCCTCGATGAGAGGACCGTCTGAAAGTATGAGGTCACAGCTGAGCTTTCTTCTGTCAACAGCCAGCTCTCTCAACGTCCATGTCTCCAAACACCGGTTCAGCTTGGCACTTTCCAAACTGATTTCAGATGAATCTGTAACATGAAGGTTATTTCAAACAATGACAAAGGAACAGCTGTTTCTTCCAGTCTAGTTTTACTTTAAAACCATCAGGTGGTGGAGGTGTTGGGAGCGACAGCTGATACATGCCAGGTGTGTTGACTGATTGCTCAGCATCAGCATCAATTAGCCTAATGATGTTGGCTCAGGTACTTGTGCTTGTGAGACACAAGATCAAGAAATAAATCAACATTTAATACTCACAAAATCATGTAAACAACTTGAGTTTTCTTTAAGCTCACAGATCACTAACTCAACAGATGTTAAATGCTTGCTTAAAAAAAACAGTTCAACTCAAAATCAAAAATACATATTTTCTTTTTAGGTATTTTTCCTCTTACCTGTAGCACTATTTATCAGTCTAGATTGTTTGATGTAAGCTGTCGAGTGTTGGAGATATCAGCCATGGAGACGTCTGCATTCTCTCAAATGTAATGAATCAAGACGGCGTTCAGCTTGTGGTGCTCAAAGCTCCCAAAAAAAAAAAAACATTTGGAAAACTCAACAGCAATCCACAGACCTTGCTGTGAGCAGTTTCTTGTAGGAATGATTTTCTTTGCCAACCGTATCACTGCAGAGAAGGAAGCACACATCTACTCATGGACAAGAGGCTCGGGCTCGTGACATCAAGAGATTAATAGCTTCCTCCTCAGCTGAGCTGTAATGTCAGCTAGCTCAGTGATGCTAGGTAAGCTAGCAGTAGAAAGAAAATAGTTCCTACATGAAACTGCTCACTATAAGGTCATGATTTCTCAACCATGAATCTAAGAAGTTACCAAATACAGCTTTAAAGGACACTAGAGACGGAAAATAGCACAAAATCACATCACTCTTAATCTACTAGAGCAGTGGTTCCCAACTGGTGGGTCCCGGTCCAAACGTTGGCCGTGGGTCCATTCTGAATGGACCGCAAGTGACTCGTGAATGTGTCAAATTTAGTAAAAAACACACTTAATTTTGAAGTACAGTGACTTTCTAGCACAGAGCTTATATTTTGAAGTGCCATTTTCTGCTGTAGAGTGAGTGAATAATGGACAGTTAATTCCTATCCAGTTATTAAAACTCATCAAAAATAATTTAACATTACAACTATCAAATGAGTTAACAAAGAAAGAGATAGAAATACAAACTGCATCAATCACACTACAGATGTAGTGTAAAAAACATTAATCAATATGAAAGTGTTTGAATGTCATTGTGAATAATAATAGTAATTGTATGAATGTATGATGCATTCAGGATCATGGTTTAGGTACTTTTGGCCCCAGAGTCCTTCACTGTCTGCATGCAGGCATGTGAGGAGGCTCCAGGGTGTCTGAAGTTTAAAGGGGAACTAATGTTTTTTTCAACCTGGGCCCTATTTTCCGATCTACTTTTGTCTAAATGAGTGATAGGATGTTCAATATGAGACATTTCTCCAGTACGAAGCTAGGGCTGACCTGCCTGCAGCCCGTGAGCGCGTGCTATATTAAATAATAGGGCACTCAGACAGCGTCAAACAACGTCAAAATAAGTCCACTAAAAGTGCATTTTTTTCACACAGATAGGCTCGGATTCTTAGTATAATTATCCGCCAACATAACGGAAAGGAGGAATGAATGTCTGTGTTTACCTTTAGCTGGATTCAGACATGTTCCTCTGCCTCTTGAAAAAACAAAATCCAAGGCAACTCTTCTCTTCATGCTCACTGGCCTTCATCATGCCCTGATGAAGGCCAGTGAGCATGGCCGAAACATGTTGGTGATTTTAATGTTCATCATGAACTAGCCATTTAATAAAGGCCATTTTAACTTTTGCACCAGAGAAGAGTTGCCTTGGATTTTGTTTTTTTCAAGATGTACTACACTTCCTGACCAAAGAGCACCTTCCTGGATACCATGATATTGCAACCCACATGAGCACTTCATCTGCTGTTGTCTTCATGTTCCTCTGCCTGTTGCTAATGATGAGTTAGAGAGTTAGAGAGAGTCAAAGTCTGGCTCTGAAATCTCACATCTCGCGAGATTTGAGATGTTGCAGGAAGTTACCTCTGGATGAGCCATTTGAATTTGATGATCGCCCGTATTTATTTGAACACGGAGTACACAGACGTACACGGATGCAGAGCTCATTGAAATTGAAGAGCGGACAAGGAGAGAGAGGGAGCAGCAACAGGCAGAGGAACATGTCTGAATCCAGCTAAAGGTAAACACAGACGTTCATTCCTCCTTTCCGTTATGTTGTCGGATAATTATACTAACAATCTGAGCCTATCTGTGTGAAAAAAATTCACTTTCAGTGGACGTATTTTGACGTTGTTTGACACTGTCTGAGTGCCCTATTATTTAATATAGCACGCGCTCACGGGCTGCAGGCAGGTAGGGCCTAGCTTCGTACTGGAGAAATGTCAAATATTGAACATCCTATCACTCATTTAGACAAAAGTAGATCAGAAAATAGGGCCCAGGTTGAAAAAATATATTAGTTACATACCCTTTAAAATGCTGTAAGATGAAGACCTTGTAGATGTTCAGAGTCCAATGTTAGACACATTTGTGTAACTTCTGAAGTGCACTTTATAAGGCTGAATCATTGTTCTGTTACCTTAAGTTTTAGGTACGTCCTTGTCCATGCACGTGTGCTGTGTCTAAAGCTTCTCTGAGCAGACTGACAAAGATCGATGAAGATTGAACAAAAGTACAAGTTTACAGCTCCAGCTTACGACAAAGAGTAGGACTGATGTCATGTAAAACCTCGCAAGGGCAATTTTGGCACTTCTCTCCTTCTCCTTGGATTGAAAGGAACTTCGCGGGCTGGATAGATTCTTAGACCATAAAACTGAGAGACTATTTTATTATAGAAAACAGTGCAAGGTCAGCGGTAGGCTATGAAAATTTGTTTCATATTTTTGTTTCATTCATGAAATGCTGACTCAGTAACACCGCTGTGGTTCACCACACAGTGCTGTATGCACTGTACATGCTCAGGGTCATTATTTTATATTCTGCTGGGTATCATGAATCGCTTTCTTAACTTTTATATGTTTGCTATTAAGCTGGAGGCAAGAGGGAATAAGAGCTGGGTTTAGAAATGCAGGTGGTGAAGTGTAGCTTTAGCTTTGCTTTCCAGATGTTTGACAAATAACCTTGACTTTACTCCGACTGTGGTAGTTTGCTGCGTCTGATGAGGGCCTTGGAGAAAGTTCAAAGAATATTATACTGAAAATGTGTTTCTGAGTATCAAGAACTTATCACGTGCAGTCCAAATTGTTGCTTGGAAAAGTTTGTAGTTTAAATTTACAATAAGTTGCAGTAGTGAGCCATGCTAAATAATGAAATCATGTTCACACAACCTGCACATGTTTCAGCTATTAGGCTGGAGTGTACTAAGAATGCTGTAAAAGTCCATGCAGCAGGCTGAATGAAGGCTTTTACAGAGAGATTAGATTTCAGTGATCAAATCATGCCAAAATATGGCCAGATAGTAGTGATAAGTTGGAAGAGCAGATACAAGCTTTTAAAATCATCTCCCCATATTCTTCAGCTCTGGAGTGTAAAATTCCTGCTGCTAACTCCACTGTTGACCCGTGGAGAGCTACAGACATGATATGTACCTCCATGATACTTGGCATCTCAGAGTTCTTCTTTTCACTTTTATTTGAATTCTACAAGCTAAGTTGTGCTCAAGAGTTCCACAACACAAAATCCACAGCATGGAGGCTACCTCTTCCCTAAAAATCCAACAATAGGCATTTTTGTCAGCAGACATTTTGTTTTATCTTTACAAGAAAAGCACAGTTGCTATTGGTAAAATTAGAGGAGCTCTATGCCACATTGAAAGCAGAAAAAAACTCAGAGTCTGGCCCAGGATTGCCTGCACACGGCTCTCAACATGGAGGTGACTTAACCGGCAGCTAGCAGCCAACAGTGCTAACAGTGCGAAAATCAAATCAAGTTAACTTATATAGCACATTTAAATACAACAGCAGTTGACCACGAGGTCTGGAAGTTCAGCAGTGTACTGAAAAGTGCTAACAACGGCAACAGTACCAACAGAGCTGACAGCGATGACCTGGGGAGGAACCTGAGGGTGGTCATAACGCTTCTGCCACCTTTGTTGAGGGCAGCTTTATCAGCCGTAATTGTAGTATGAGCGCAGTGCAGAGTTGTTGAGATTAGCTTGCAGGTGTGATACACACACAGAACCTCATATGCTTGCGTGGCCGGGCCACAACCACAAAACAGAAGCTCAGATTACAACACACAAATGGAGGCGTGATGTCATTCTTTACTCGGGACGCCATTATTCCACCATGTATTTACACAGCAAATCCTGGTTTACTGCTTTATCAGTGCTCTGAATGTCATATAGAGTTCCTTTAACGACAGCTCTGCTCTATTCAAGTGCCCCTGTAAGCCATGACAGTGTGACAGTGAGCCAGCATGCACAATACCAGGACCGTAAAAACAGCTAAACAGGAGCTAAATGGAATTCAGCATTCATTAATTTTGTCTTAAACTTATGTCAGAATGTCTTCTATTAAAAATGTGAGGCATACGTTATCTCCACTCCTAAGATTACAGACATGTGATACTGATTATGATTCATAATGTCCTACTAAGAGTTTATCATGTCATCAATAGGGATTAATAATGACAGATTCCTATCAACTCAGATTTCCTTAGGTCCACTCTTCAGCACTACATCAGTCTGACGCTAATCACACCACAATCAACATGTCATACAAAGCATACAACATGTTCCACTAATGAGCCCCACATTGAAAGATCCTAATGAGGCTGCTCTGGAGTTTACCTGAGGCCATCACTACACTTCATAAAAGGCAAAGCACTATACAGAAGACGGGAAATCAGATTCATACATTTTTAAAAAGAACATAATTAAAACAACATAAAAAATAATCATGGATCTCTCTCTGTTACTTATAAATAAGGGATTAATTGATTTTTGGCAACATGTTTCTTAATTCAAGCTTTGCTGCTGAGCTTATCAAACTGATTAAGCTGCAGTTAATGCATCTCCAATGAGAATCCAACATGATTTTAGATGATTATAAACAATACATTACAAAGCAACCTTTGATGCTGCTGTGTGTGTGTGTGTGTGTGTGTGTGTGTGTGTGTGTGTGTGTGGGGGGGGGGGGGGGGGGGGGGGGGGTTTACAACACAGCTGCACTGCGGAGGTATCTTTTCATATCAAACCATGGTCTGTGTCTTTAAGTGCCAGTTAGGACCTGGCCTAAGGCTGCCTCCGCTCACAAAGTACACACTCACTAAAACACACTCCTCATTAATATGCAAAAGCTTTGGTAGGAGTCATGACTAATACATTCCCCTTAATTAATGAGTGGTGCTAATGAAGCCCCGGAGCAGTGAGGAGAAATTATTTAGCTTTTCTCTTCCCAAGGATTTCCTCCCCACCCTGAACTATAAAGTGGAGGTGAATGTCAACAGTGCTGGTGGGATGTGTAAGAGTTTATGTGAAGAGATATGAAATGTAGGCTACATTAATGGTGGAGTAATAGAGGAAGAGTTACATGATTAAATATTCAGTGTGTTAATGGCTATGAGCTGACGGAGGGGAGAGCAACACAATCACAACACTAACGGCCGTGGCTGCTTATTAATGCCGTGTAATGTCCGCTGGCCAATTGGAAATTACAAGTTGGAAGTAAAAACAGACAGATGCAGTGGCTGAATTGATGGATAATGAGTAAGTGAAAAACTGCCAGGCTGAATACGTAATAAAACCCTCTTAGAAACCTGCTTAGATGCAATGTTTTTGTGGCGGTGCAACGACCAGTGCAAGCAGCACTTAGAAAGTTTGGTATTTCTTGACCTTGAGAAGCAACTTGCCCGTCTGTGTGCCAAGCAGTATTTTGGAGCCAAGTGCAAAGTGCACAGGTGGGAGGAGAGCCGCAAACAGATGGAGGATTTATTTAAACGAGGCAGTGTAAAGCAAGTTAGTATTTTGGTAGAAATTTGGTCTGATTTCAATTTGTTTTGATAACTGTTTCTTAAGAAATTTGCTGCTTTTTTTGTTTGTTTGTTTGTTTTATATTTGTCAGAAAAGGCAGGTAAAGATAAACTACTTAGCAAGAAAAGTCTGCCAGCTAGCAATAACTTTCATAATACACATTTCTTATAGACAAATCTGTGCTGCTTTGTGTGTTATACTATCTAGTGGTGCCGCCATTACTGCTGAGGCAAGTCCAAGTGACTTTGTGTCTGCTGCTGCCAAGTGGCAACCTCTGGGGCTAAAAAATGAAGCCAACACAGGAGTGCCAAAAACTGCAGTTCTTCTAATGGCCACTTGAGGCTGGCTCCAAGAGCAAGTCAATCCCCACAGACCCTCATGTTAAAATGTACAAATTTACAGCAGGAATTAACATGTTTACAGCCTGGTACTAAAACTGTTTTGGACTCAAGAGCTAGTTTCACCATTCATGACAGCTGTACGGGGGTGAATTTTTATATAAATCACCCATGGTTACATTTTATTAAGGCTTAAAGATATGCAGGCAGCATGGTGGCACAGTGATTAGCACTGCTGCCTCACAGGAAGAAGTGTCCTGGTTTGAGGGTGAACCCCGCCTCTTGCCAAAGCCAGGTAGAATAGGTTAGTTGCAGGATTATATGTTAAGTTATCAACACGCTCAACCATTCTCAGGAGGACTGTTCCAAGAGCTCAGTGCATGAAAGCTAAAAGCTGCCTCACCAAAGGTTTTTGTCCTGCACTTGAGAACGACTACAAAGCTGGAACCAGAGGACCTGAGGGCCTGTGTGGCTCATACATTAAAAGCACTCCAGACAAGTCAGTCAATGCATGACTGGAAACTGAAATCAATATGTAAAGTGTGTGTGTTTGAAGGCTGCACTATTCTCTGTTCCGCTATTGATTGTAAAAGAAGTCGAATTAAAATGTATTTATGACTGCTGCAGCAGTTGTTACTGTATTGGTTATTTCTATTTTTATCTGGATTGGGCAAAAGGGTGTGTGACACTGTGAGTCATACCATTAAATGTTCATCTCAAAAACAGTGCTTAATGTAGCTTTAAAAGCCCAATATGTAGGATTACTGGCAGAAATGGAAGTTAATTTTCTTAAGTGTATAATCGTTGTGTTGTTGTGACCTAAAATGAGCTGTTTATATCTACATAAGGAGTAGGTCCTTGTTAATGGAGATCGCCATGTTTAACGCCATGTTTCTACAGTAGCCCAGAACAGACAAACCAAACACTGGCTCTAGACAGGGCCACTCACATGTGTAAAGTAAAACTGCTTTATTCAGTGTTTTTAATTGGCTTAAATCACCAGGTCAGTTTTTTTGGAGAGGAAGAGACCTCTGCAGACAGTTCAGCTCCTGGTAAAAACCAGACTTGCACCGATTACAATTTTTCGGGCCGATCCCGATTTCCGATTTTGCAGAGTGTTTGGATGGCAGATTCCAATTTTGGCAGATTCCGATTTCATTTTTTTTCAAACCACTTTACAGCACACAAGATATTGAAATATTTTCTATATTTGCATTTTAACCAAGATACAACCAGCTTTTCAATAATCATCTCAAACAAACAAAAAAAAGTGACACAGGTCAAGAAACATTTTCCTTTTTACTCAAATATAACTTCAGGTACAGTATTAAAATAGTAAAAAGGGCAGACATAAATAAAAACATAGATAAATAAAGTAATAATTCTTGGTGTAAAGTATTTGTAGGTAATTTCTTGAATAGACAAAAAAAGTAAAAATATCTCCTGTGTAAAATTTCACACAGGTCTTCGGAACACGCCCGCCAGTAAGCGTGCAGACACACGCATCTTCGGCACGCAGACACGCGCCTCGTCAATTTCAAGCGGCACAGTGCAGCAGTGAGAGCTCCGCAGTTAAGTATAACACGGACAGTTAACAACTTTCTCCTTCTCTCTTTTGGTGTGTGTGTGAATGATTAAGGTGAGAAGCTGCCCATGTTTCACTTCCTCACATCGCCCAAGCCACGAGTTGCACATGTGCGTGTGTGTGTGCGCTGCTGATGTTACACGATGTCAATCAGGCAGCGTGGCGGAAATTTGACCAGCGTTTTAAATTGGCATATTTTAGACTGACCAGCCAGGTGCAGGTCACAGCCAATCACATGAAAACCGGCCCGATTCCGAGCACTGCCGATTAATCGGTGCAAGTCAAGTAAAAACCTCCTGAACAAAGAAAACTGGAGGAATTCTAACAAGGAGACGTTTTAGCCCACTGCAAAGTGCGTTCCTCACTGCTTAAAGCCACAAAATCCCCTAAGTACACTTTAATATAACAATTTATGGATTTTTTTTTAAGTCTATTAGGACATTATTTTTTCGAACCAAAACCCACTGGCCTAAAGAGGAACTGCATTTTGATGTATCTGTACACTGGCTTCAAAAATCAGCTGTCACAACTGTCATTTGGTGGGTGGACTGAAAAATAAATTATAGCTCCCACAGCATAATTAATGTATAAACCATCAGAGATTGGTAAGATCTTCAAGTCATAGTATCCAAAGGGAGGATTTTTTTTTTTTACTACATTACAATAACCTAGCCCAGTAATGAATGATCATGTCACTGGAAAGTTATTAAATTGACAGTAGTGAGCTGAGTGATTCTCCCTGAGATAACAACAGCCTGGTCGGAGCACGCTGCCCGTCTCTGTCAGGTCTGTCTAATTAGTGATGATTATAGAGTGATGCGGTGTCAGGCCTGGACATGTTGAGGTGACCCCCTGAAGTGCCGGGCTAATGATGTGTAATGACTGATCTTCAGGACCACGGACAGCGGCGCAGTCAGGCTTCTGCGCTGCAAACACACCGCAGGCCGCAGGGTAATGGGAGGATCAGAGTGATGACTGAATTACTGGGTAGAATAATATATTTCTCAGAAAGATGGGCTGTCTGAAACCACTCCTCTATTCAGTCATTTACTGTTCCCTATAGATTTATTAGTGTTATGAGCAGTAAATCCACTGCAGAAAAGTACACTTCAACTACACAAAGATTATTTGCCTTGCTTTGTTTACTTTATTTACACAAATGGCTTATTTTCTGTCTCGCTAATATTGCTAGTTGTTTTTTTTCCTCCAGTTCCTCTCCTTTTGCTTTTTGTTTCTGTAGGTGTGTCATAAAGCCTCTGGAAAAATGCTAATTTTCTGCTCAAGCGGAGACACTTACAATGCACGGGCAAGGGCTGGCCTCCATCTGCACTGCCTAGAGCTAATGATCGGTGTCCACTCGCCTCTTCACACTGACTTTGTGTAAATCATGCTGCCTGTAACATTCACTTCATGTTCAGTCTGAATTTAACACGAAAACAAAATGTCAGGAAGCTGCAGTGGCTAAGTGTGTGTACTCACGTATGTACTTAAGTACAATTTTGAGCTGCTTGCCACTTTATTTCTGCTGTGTTACAACTCTACTGCACTAAATCTTCAAGGGAAATATTGTAATTTTTACTCCACCATATTTATTTGACACCTGTAGTTCCTTTGCAGTTGAAGATTTTACCACCAACAGCAGAGAGCTAATAAAATATAGAGTATGGAAGCTTATAAACCAAAATACATTGTTAAATATTAAAGCAGTGGTTTCCAAACTTTTCCGATGAGTGACTCCTTACAAAACAGCAGCGTGTAGTAGTGTCAGACAGTAGGGCCCCTCAGATTTAACTTGTGACACTTACAAGTGGGAACCACAGGATTAGACTACCCATATGTATATAAAGGAGTTAAAACTAACTTAGCGGCTATTTTTTTTTAAAAGGTGGAGCGGAGCCTTATCTCTCGCTCCAATTTTGCTCCGGTCGCTCATGCCCCACCCAGAATGCATCTTTGCACCTGCACACACCCACACTATTTTCTTTCAAAACTATGGAGTTTACTGTGTACTTCAGAAAAGAAACTGAGAAGAGAAGCAGTGATACCTTGGAGAACGGTCCCTAACTGCGGGGAGAGGGGAGAATCTACCAAGCTCATGTTTTATTGGTGCCGTAGTATTGTTCCGACCTCTCATTGTTCTGACCTCTCATTAGTCCAACGTCCCGTTGTTCCGATATGTGATCATACTAGGCTATACTGTATTTGTGTACCATAGAGGATCAGCAACATAACAAAAGTAGGCTACTGGTCGAGATACAAGTGTAATAGAGAGGAGAGAGTGAAACACCATAACCTCCTGTTATTAGCTCTGGGGTCCAGGCTGTGTGGGGAGCTCTCTGACGTGCCGATTGGCTCCCGGCGGGCGTATTTCTGCCTTGATGGTGCGCCGCGACCGGCTCTGGGTCAGCTGGGAAAGGCTTGAGGTGAAGCAGGCTCACGGCTTATGTGTTTGTCACTTTCTTTTTCATTTTAACCCACACCATGATCTTTTCCTGACCCTAACCAAGTGGTTTTTGTGCCTAAACCTAACCAGACCTTAACCACAGGGCATCATGATGATTTCGGAACAACGGGACTTCGGAACAATGGGTTTAATATGGTCGGAACAATGGGATGTCGGAAAAATGGGCAGACCCTGTTTTATTTGTGAATAGAAGATTAGAGGTTAGGGTAGTATGACGCAGTTTTTTTGAGCGGAGTGGTGAGCGAGTGGAGCGGGATAAAATTTATGATGGAGCGGAGCAAAGAATGCACAGAACCAAGTGGAGCGGACGAGCGGCGCAAAGTGACAGGTCTGCGAGCGAGGAGCGGAAATTTTCACCCACTCCGCTCACATGCTCTGCAACCAGCTACAACAGTTAAATAATGCTTGCATATTAATGCATCAGTATTAACAATCAGTCACAAGTGCCACTTTACCGCATGTTTTGCCAACAATACTCGTGTACTTCTACTTTAAGTAATATTTTGCACGCAGGACCTTTACTTGTATTAAAGTTCTTTAATTAGGGCTGCCCCCTAATAGCCGACCAAACATTAATCGACCAAAAAGGTCATCAGTTGGCAAGAACGTGAAACTGTCAAAATAAATCAAAACCTATGTGACTGGACCATGTGGGACTTTAATTTGAAAGGACAGACACAGGAAGAGGCCACGCTCAGCAGTCAGACAGGAGTCAGGTTACAAACCAATCACAGCCGACAGATATCTTTCCCTTCTTCTGTAAATATTCAGTCTGATAAACATGGAAAAGTTGGTCATGTTAGTGGAGGGCTGCCCAGAGCTTTACATCTGTCCCACAGCTGATAGGCCTACACACTTATAAACAGCTCCTGGGAGAAGATCAGCTCTGCACTCAGGATTTCAGGTAAATAGGCTATATGGTGCTTGTTAAGGTTGCTTAGCAAAAAATAGGCAATAAGAGCAGTGCCCTGCACCTGACCTCACGTTTTCCAGGCAATTAAAGACTCAGCATGTGTACAGCCCCTAATTTCCAGGGCTGGTACCTGCGGTTAAACATGTCTGGCAGGAAATCCAAAGTGTGGGATCATTTTGAGACGGTGAATGACGAACTCAAGGTGATATGTAAACTCATCTTCATTGGTCGACTACAAACATGACGTATCATCTGAAACATGGAAGTAGCTACATGTCCATTAGCCACTTAGCACAATCATTACTGCTTTGCTGACAGCGTCATTAGCAACAACGATGTTACTTATACTATTCGTTCTCAGACCTTGAACTCAAACCATTGTGCTGCCCTGCCCAAAATATATAATTTGATGATTAAATTAAAATTGTAAACATGTGGGCGACTAGTTGACTAATGGCCCTAAATGACGACAATTGGTCAACTAGAAAAGTTCTTTATCGGGAGCAGCACTAATTTTTATATTGTGATCTGAGTATTTCTTCCACTGCTGTCAGAAAGCAAGGTCAGTGCACAAAGTGGTGTTCATGAATTCTCAGAGCTGATGATTTAATAGCTGAAGAAGACTTCAGGAGACTTTGATGGATCACACACCGTACTTAATGAAGACTTGATCAAGGAGAATCACAGCTCAACGTACAGAGTGTAACACTGTGAGTGCCGTCCAGAGATTCTGAGGGTGTCCTTATCCAGTTCTTCATTTTAACCCAAACAGTATTCCCTTGCAAGTTCCTCAATAAGGTTATTCTGTCCTGATCTACAGCTTTGTGGTGTTTCTATTGGTTACTAACGCTAAACAACAAGCATGTGCACCTGGCTCGCTCTAAATCACTTCAACTGTCTCTAACAAACTGCACGTATCAAAAAGAGGCACTCGTCTGTTGAGCCTGGGGCACAGGGCAATCTCCCATCCCCTTAACCTTCGGAGCTATGGTAACAGAGCTGGCTAAGCACCCTTATCTGGACAGCTGTACACCACAACTGGGAGACCACAGATGGAGTGTGTTCAAAACAAAGGTCAAGTAGCCTGACCTCGAGGCCTCTTTCAGGCCTTCTGCTGACCTGACTGGTACCTCAAGCGTAACTATCATCCATTTCCTTTACTGACCGAGGCTAAAGGCTGTAACACAACATTAGAGAGTGATTCTGACACAGCCTCATTGAGAAGTAAGTTAAAAGTGCTGATTTTATGAATACACAACAGTAATGAAATGGAGATAAAAAGCAGTCTTTTGAGAGTGGCAGAAAAACGACAGCGTGGGTCATTTCCATCCTATCTCTTACAAGAGTCAATGTTTTATTTACGCCACAGTGAGTATCTTTCCCTAACCTTTGCCAGTTGGTTTAAGTTGCCTTCACATAAATCAACAGTCATTCGTCACAGTTTTTGGAAGGCACTGACAAAGTTGAGATCAGAACATGGTCATGTGTATCATTCTGGAAGGCAGTGATGTCTTACATTTGCAGTATCTACTTTAAAACATTTTATATCTTTACCAAACTTTCTCTGTGTCACATCCTTTTCCACTGCTGTCTGATTTATGGCTCTTTACTCCTCTTTGCCCTTCATGCTAACAATCTTGGAGTTTAAGCTTCCTGGACTGTTTCTTTTTTCCACAGTGGATAAGACAGGCAGCTAAATGCCTTCAAATGTAAATATATTAATGGTCTCCCTCAAGTAGCTCTGACTTAGAGTGAAATTCAATGTAATCTGTGTTGAAGTGTGGATGATAAAACTAATAAATTATGACATCTTGTAGAGTGTTTGTGTCAGCTTTGTGTACAGTGTGCAAACTAATCGCATCAAGACAGATGAAGGAAAGTGGTTTTAAATACTCATAGGGACCTTACTGAATGGGCAGATTTGATTCTGATGGGAGACTTTTTGTGAGGTATGTGAGCTAAGCAAGTGGCAACCTCCAAGGCTGTGAAATGAAGCCAGTGTGGAAGTGCCAAAAACTGCAGTTCATCGAATGGCCACTTGAGGCTGGCTCCAAAACAGAGTACATCCCCATAGACCCCCATGTTAAAGAGCACAACTTTACAGCATAAATAATCCCGCTTGCAGTCTGGTACGAAAAACATTTTTGGTCTCGGTAACAAATTTCAAAATTCATGACAATTGTAGGCAGGGCAAACTCATTTCATATCCCACTTGCTTAAATTTTATTAAAGCCCAAAGATGAGCGTATTTAAGGGCAGGGCCACTTGATTGACAGGATGTCTGCAAGGCGTCATTGCTATACCAGTTGTACAGCCTGTAAGTCAGATCTACCCCTCATTCCTCCACAGGAGGTCCTGGTCCAAGTGCAGTGCAATACGATACAATATACTTTGTCCATGTAGGGAAATTACTCTTGGACTCAGCGCTGCACAAGTATTGCTGCCTTAAAATAACAGTCAAATATCTGGTTCCAAAAAACCAAGGTGGCGACAGCTGAAATGCCAAACTAGAGGCTTTAAAACGGCAGTCCAACCCAATGGGTGACATCCAGTAGCTTGTCCATTATTGATACAGTCTAGGGAGCTAAGCTACGTTCATAAAGATAGCGGAAAATTTGTGTGCCCCAACTCAGCCCCAAGCCTCTGACCTCATGACAGATGCAGCTAATAGGGAATTCAACCCAAGTCAGTGAGATAATCTCATTAGCATTAATGTTAACATTATCAGTTAGCTAATGTTAGACTGTTTGATGTTAACAGGAACGTTACAGTTAATGAGTCAGCAGCCGACATTTGCATTGACAGTGAGTGAGCTGTCAGTAATGCTAACTATGAGCAGTCAAAACTCCCCAAAAGCTCAAATCGTACGTTACGTATCCCTCTTCGCCCCCTATGGGACACAAGACTGCAATGACATCTCTCCATCACATTTTGTCCTTGGCAACATGGTGCTCCTGTCCCCATGACAGCTGCATCTTGTCCAGTGGACACACCAGCCAGCGGGGCCGTTTCTAGCTTTTTAGGGGCCATATGCAAAATCTTGTTTGCCCCCTGTTTCAATCACTCATGAAAACACACCAAATCTGCATCATATTACATATGCATATGAGACCAAATGCTTCTTTTTACACATAGAAGACATTCAAATTTAACTTAGCTGCATTGTTGACACTTGTCCGTCAGCCCACGCTGGCTCGTATCAGGTTACCAGCCATGTCAAGAGGTACTTGCCACCTGACCTAAGACTTTTCTGGGGGGGAACCCTCCAAGTGTGTTGCTGTGGCCCAGTCAGCTGAATGAGTGTCATCTGTCCTGAGCTTTAAACTCTCTCTAAACCAACCATCTCTCTTCTAGCCAGTAAATACTGCGGCATATTTTTAAATCCTTTTTGTGTGATGCCTATTTATACTTGTCTTTTGGTTTCCTGTTGCGTTCTCATCTTTTACCCATATTTAACTCAAACTGTACTGGTGACGTCAATTCACATTATGTTTTTCCTGTCACAAAGAAACCTAACCAAAGTCAATGTTGTTCATGTCACATAAATGATGTCTGCCAGCATTACTTTTCTCATATTTCATCTGTCTTCTGTTCTTTTTGTTCAGCGTTCAGAACCTCTCTAAAACTTGACAAAAGAGATGGACTCTGTGTTTATTATGAGATCTATGAATAAAACCAACACCTCATGATTCACTTTTACTTTGCATAATAAATTTCTAAAACATGTCCTCATCTCTTTAGCTCTCACAATCGTCTCATTCAATAACGCGCAGCAGAACACTTCAGTAATGTCAAATTTAATGACCAGTGACAAGCTCATAAAAAAGAACAGAGCACAGCAGGATTTTTTCCGTCTATATATTCTTTTTTTCTGTGCCAACGCAAAGTCGTCATGCTCACTTTCTGCCTCGGCCTTGCTGCTCACCTTGACGTGATGTGAACTCGGCAGAGATGTGTTCCGTGTCACAGGGGGAAAAATATTGATCGCCTGTCATAGCATTTAGCCTGGAGGACATGGATTTCCATAAAATCAGTTCCGAGAAAAATTCTGAATTTCCTGCAGTAATCCACACGGAGTTCAAGAGGCAATTTTATTTTGACCCTGCAGTCAATTAATTCCACTTTAGACAGCTGTTTCTCGATACTACTGCATGCAAGTCATGTGTGTGCTCAGAAATAATTTCATTATTAAGATTTTATTAAGACAAAACAAGGCTTAAAGGGCTCCTTGCATAGGGCAGTGTGGATTTATTATGTATTCTGGTGACTTTCAAATACTGCCTCTTTATCAGCTTTTATATAATGTTAAATGCACCTCTGTTTTCCTTCATCACGTATTTTTTACAGTATGATTTATGTCATCACAAAAAAGGTTCTGGCAAATTAAAAAGTGGCCTGTGCTGGCGGTCTCACAGCGCTATATTCAACTTGTATTGCATCAATAGTAAACAATATGACAACCTTATTAACATAATATTGTGCTTTTAAATGGACTAACAGAGCCAGTAGTGTCTGACAGTCCAACCACAATTTACTGCAGAGCCGAGCACCAGCAACGTGAAGGAGATCACATTTCAGTAGAGGGAGGAAGGGGGTGAGCGGTGCACGTTGTGTTTGTTTACTAGAAAGTTCTCGTGTTTTTGGGTGACTGGATGAGCCATGGCAGAGTTAGTCTCTCAAGAAAACTAAAGCTGCACCAATATGACAACATTTTGGATTTGAACCCGATGAAAGAGGTGTCCTAACTGTCCTAACGAGTGAAGAAGCGCTGCAGTTGTGAGTTGAACCTTTGTCGGGTGCCCTGTTTCTATTTATTTCTGTCACTCCCTGTGACAGCGCCACAGTGGACGAGGAACAGCTGATTGATGAAGTTGAATTGAGGAATTATCTACATGATACCTTCTTATTTCACTACAAAAGCCGAAGTAAAGTGGCAGCTGGCTGGAGGGAGATCACAAGGGAGCTAAAAGTTGCTAATAACAAGCTAGGCTACTTGCTGTTGGCTGTGTTGTATGTCATTTCCAGTAAATATCACAATATAAAACTTGTGCTTTCTGTTTAAAAAGTAACGTTACAAACATAGGAAGACAGCAAGTAGGCTCACCTATTGCTGCAGTGCTTATGTCTGCAGTATGATCTTGACCACACAGGTGACAGATGTGTGGTTTATCGACATAAAATAAGAAGTGCATATTTCATAGATTCCATGCGGACTGAGAGCTCTGATGTTACGTGATGCAAGACAATAGACAATAGAAGAACACTTGTTCGCAGAAACAGTCTCATTATGTTCTACTCGGAGGCAGCTGCTGAGTTCCGTGCAACTAGGGCTGCCCCCAACTATGAATTTTCTTAGTCGACCAATAGCCATCATTCAGGGCCATAAGTTGACTAGTCGCCTGCATGTTTATGATATTCATTTAATTACTAAATGATATACTTTGGGCGGGGCAACACAATAGTTTGAGTTGAAGGTGTGAGAAAGAATAGTATCAGTAACATTGTTAACACTGTGCTACATTACAGAGAAATACAAACCGTACTAATGAAACTTCATTAATATAGGCCTATATTTTATCTACAAGCGCACGTCACACACTGAGCGAGCCGCCTATTAATGACGCTGTGGGCTAATGGGCATGTAGCTACTTCCATGTTTCAGATGATACGTCATGTTTGTAGTCGACCAATGAAGATGAGTTTACATATCACCTTGGGTTCGTCCTTCACCTTCTCAAAATGATCCCACACTTTGGATTTCCTGCCCGACATGTTATAAACTAGCCTGTGGAATAACCGCAGGTACCAGCCCTGGAAATTAACCTGACTCCTGTCTGACTGCTGAGTGTGGACTCTTCCTGTGTCTGTCCTTTCAAATTAAATTCCCACATGGTCCAGTCATATAGGTTTGGATTTATTTTGACAAGGCATAGCTCCTTATAGAGTTTGACATTTGTTTTTGTTTTTAGTTTTTCTGCGACTAAGTGAACAATGAAATCTTGCCAACTAATGACCTTTCTGGTCGACTAACGTTTGGTCAACCATTAGGGGGCAGCCCTTAGTGCAACACTGGTAACATTCTGCATACCGGTCTGGTGTTTGGCTTGCTTGGTTATCAAACCAGTTTGACAATTTCTACATGGATAAGAAATTCTTCTGTCCACATGTTGTGAAATTTCAATGGAAAATTTCCACAAGTCTCAAAAATAGAATGCTAAGTAATATGTATTTACATCCTTACGAGGATAGATGATTGCGCAAGGTTGTCTGAGTTTGAAATGAATGAAGAGGGATTCACATCCTTTCTTCCACCATCAGTTGGTTTTATTTCATTCAACCATGAACACAGTCTTTTCTTAACCTTAAAGGGCAGTGAAAACTCTGGTGCCCACTCAACTACCACTACATTACTGAGAGGAGTGGATGTGGAGAGACGGGAAATAAAACTAACAAATCTGTGTTGAAACTGGCAGGAGGAGAGCTAGTTATTATTATCTGTAAGCAGCCGGTGGCCACAACGAACAGCTCAAGGAGATTGCATTGATTTACATCGTGAAGCGTTCACACACTATTCAGTAAAGGCTCGCCCAGGGCACTGAATGTGCTAGGGGGACCACTGTTAAAGGATACTTTGCCGATTTTCCACAAGGTCTGTGTCATCGTGGTGGGGAGTGTATGCAGATGAACATTAATTACACCCACTTTAACCATAGAGATACATTTTTTTATGAAGGTATGGGGTATTGTACAGGAGGAAATGGTGGGTGGCAGCAACAAGCCAATGCTGTGATTATACTGCCCAAAATTAAACAGTGAGTCATTTTGACATTTTAAAATAGTAAACAGACTACATTTATGTAACATCTTATACCAAAGTGTATTACGATATACCCATGCATCAAAGCACGCATATCGACATGTAATGGGACCTTTATGAGGAGTAGCATGGTAAATAAGCACATTTCGCAATAAAATGGGGCAGGGAAGCAGGAGAGGTGCCATTAGAGGAGATATCTGAACAGCTGCTGAGGTGTGTTACAGGTTATTTTTAACATGAAGCAGTAAAGACCTTTAGCACTTTAACACACAAGTGCTTCAAAGTGCTGCAAACATTTCATTTACATCATGACTGACAGCTGCTTCTTTAGTGGCATTAGCTCAGTTTGCTGTAAAGCATTCTGACCACCCAGTCCATGTCCTCACTGTGTAGCAGCAGCAGCACAGAGCCTGCGAGGTAATGCATTTACTACCCAATGAAATATACAGCTCAAGGCAATAAAGATGCTTAGGCAGCAATTCACAATAATGAAAGCATGTTGCATTAATGTGCTCTGTCAGTAAACAACCATCCCATAGGTGTTGTGCATTATTATTCTACACAACTCTGTGTATTCAGCCAAGGGAACAGAAAGACAATGCATCACTGAGGAAGAGACAAAGCATACAGGAAAACAGTGTAACGTGAGGGGAGACATCACTCTGGATGTACAGTCTGCTGCCGAGCAGGAAGAAACACTCCTTACATCAAACCTTTATGGGGGAGCTAAATATAAACACCAGCTTCTCAGAGCCAATTACAAATGGATGAAAGTGAGGACTAAGGAAAATTTATCCAAGTCCTTCCCAAACTGTGTTTGATGGGCTTATTAAATTGGCTGGTGCCGGGCCAGCCTGACAGCGTGACCTCCATTTTTGAAGAGTTAATGTATACAGGGGGGGTTGCCAAGGTTTCCAGACTCGTCACACCTGAGCTCCACATTCATTACATGTATAATTGGAATTGGATTTGATTAAATTTTCATTAAACATATAATGTGTCTTGGGGGGGATGCAGCTTTTGCCACTGTTGGAATTTTGGGGGAATATATGTAGCAGGTGATGCATGAAATTGATGGCAGCTTCTATTGGTCAGCCATACCACAGAATCTGAGCATATTGTCTATGAATGGCAGGTTGATCAGAAAATCAAAAGAGTCAAGTATTGATCCGTAGAGGGCAGGCGAGGATAGAGGAGGAATATATATATATATATATATACATTAGAGGATGAAAGGCAGCAGCGTGTAACGTGGCTGCTGTCTAAATGAAGGATTAGTCGTCTGAAAGCAAACACTTAAATCTGCTTAGCTCAATCAATACAGTTAAAATACCACCATGTGTTTATGTCAGCTGAAGGAACAATAAAGAGCCGTGGGTGAGCAGACTAATTATATTAATTAGAGCTTGATTTATGTGATTTTTAAATCAATAAAAGTAAAAAAATAAATCCTATAATTACTGACAGTTCTTTTCTTGTAGACTTGAAGACTTTACATCAGTTATGTTATTAAGATTATATACAAAGTAACTGAGTAATTGAGGGACAGGAAATGTGAAGGGAAATGACATGCAGCAAAGGATCCAACCACATGTGGTATGCGCCCCAACCACTCAGCTATCGGGTCGCCCATAGTTGGACAATTAACTTTACGATCCATTATGACAGTTAGAAATATAGGATGACAGTAAACAATAGTTTATTAGCTGGTGATTGAGGTGATTTACGTTAAGGTAAAGTTTTGAGAGCTGTTGGAGGCTTGCCCCCTTTGCCTTAATCAATATCATTCCTACCAGAGTTTAAACTTCCACATCTCTATAAGTAGTGAGTATTAAGTTATTATATGAAACTGCTCGCTGACAAGAGCTCAGTTTCGCTCAAACAAAAAAATAATATTTAATTTAAAAAATAACAGTCATCAACAGATAAAAAATTCAGCCCAAAATACAATACCACTGATTTTCAAAACGACATATATGACTGTCCTCAAAACCATATATAATACTGTCCTTACAGTGGCAGTTTTAAACACATTGTTAATGTTATGAAACACTCACAGTTATGTTATAAAACTCCTTGGTTAGGTTTGACTTCGGACACAAACACCGGTCTACTGTGTGAAAGTCCTGTGCATGTTTCACCCATTCATCACCCCTCCTGCCCACCCTCTAGGGCAAGGGAGGCAACCTGCCGCCCAGGAGCCACACGTGATTCTTTAACCCTTCTCCAGTGGCACCCCGTGACTATGACAAAAAGCAATTCTTACATTTTTCAGCTGTATAAATGTGTGGCTGCTGCACTGAATTAATTTTTAGCTTTTTTTTAACATCTCGTCAATTATGTGCGTCATACGTCTATGGCCTGGGGCCTTTTCCTAAAATTTCAATAGCGATGGCGAGTCTTGTGTCTCCTTAGTGAGGCTAGCTATTGATTCCAAATCCAAAAAAGAAAATATAAAAATATCATAAAATAGAAAAACATAGAATTTTATAGTGAGTGTGCGGGTTAGTGTACTTTCACCACTAATGCTGCAAATAATCAAAAATAGCCCGCCGCATAGTAGCTACTTTGTTGGAAAACATATTAATGAATACCCCTGTAGACCTATTAGGAATGTTTAGAGGCTAATATAAATTAAACAGGCTTTGTTGTTGTTGGTACTATGAGGTACAAATGTGTATTGTGGCTCCAGACAGATCTGGATCAAATCTGGCCAAAAATGGCTCTTTGGATAATAAAGGCTGCTGAACCCCGCCCCAGGGACTTCTTTGATGTTTATACAACATCACTCAGACTATGTCCCTTTTTATACTACATCAACTCACTTCCCCCTCTGCCCCCATAATAATTACGTAGTTATATATAATAAACATAAATACTGGTCATGATAAACTGTTTGCACAGTCGACTTATGTGGCCTTTTTTTTGATGAGAGTACTGAAACATCTGCCAACAATCAGCCAATATTAATATGTCTGTGATAAACTACTATCAGCCAGTAATACTGGCCGACAATAAAGTGTTCAGATTGTAAAAGTTCTTACACTACAGTGTCTTGAGTCCACTGAGAGTATAAAAGCTGCGGCGCGGCAGTCACTGAGCTCTTTAATCTATTAGAGTTTCAATGTCTTCACCCAGTCATAATGCGTGTAAAGCTACAGCTTCTAAGAGATGAGGAATTCATTTTAAAATGGTTACACTACACTTTATCTCCAGGCCTGACCTGAACCTGCTGTCGGAGTTTATTTACAGGACGGAGCCGAGAGGAAGGAAGGACCTTAAGACTCTCATTCCAGCGGTTTAATCTGTAACTGTGAGCCTTATCAGCGCCTGCTTAATGTAGAGAACAATTCCTCTAAAACCAAGAGATCATAAGATAAGCACACAGTGGGAGTCGGACAACCATTCCCACAATTACCTATGGCAGACAACTATTATCCACCAACACATGAAGTCAGAGATCATAATGACCTTCCACAGGGGAAATCCCTTGTGTTCTGCTTGCACTGCACCATAAAGACTGAGGGTAAACACTGGTATCATCTACACTTAAGCAAACTGGAGTCTAAGCCCAACACCAATACATCACACAAAATTCACATTTGATTCTGAAAATAAATATCTGTCTATGTGTATTCACTAAATGGCCAGTAAACATTTTCCATTCTTCAAAACTCAGTATGTACACATGATCAGTTTCACATCACGTGTCCTTTAAATGGGAACACCAAGTGCTATCTGGAACAGTGAACTGTGAACTGATTTGGGCTACACAAACTTGGATGTGACGACAGCTCTGTGGCATTTTGAGAAGGGGAGATACGGAACCTCACACTTCCTGCCATCTCTCCTCTTCCCTCTGTCCATCCCGTTTCCCCAGAGCTGCGTGGCTGCTTCCACAGAGGTGAAATCAAGTGGAACCACAATTACCACAGCCTCCTATTGTTTACAGGGAGCTGTCTTCACAAAGGACAGGCTCCTCCGCCAGGCAGGAGAGACAGAGAGAGATGAGGCTGAGAGTGTCCAATGAAAAAGGTGATACATGATGTGTCGTGTCGAAGCCGCAATAGGTGACATTTTATTCCTCCAAGGAAGGAGCTGCTCAGACTGCAATATTGAGGGTAAATTTGTAGGCCGTATAGTGCCTACAGTGATGTAAGGTAAGTTTGTGGGTGGACGAGGGCCAAGAGCTGTCTGATGCCCACAGAGACACGCATACTGTACAGTACACACACAAACTGGCCTGAAGCTAAAAGGGAGGAACAAACACATTGTCCTAACACAAACAGTGGCGCTAGTGATTGTCATCAAACACAGTCCTGCTGCAGTCCCTGCGTTTCATCTCTACTCTGCTTGATTTTAACGATTCAGGTGACATCTTTACGACTCACTGAGGACACATATGCCATGTCACACATGGTCACCCCACTCTGAGTGGCAGACATGAAACAGCTAGAGCCTGCACCGTGTGTCCTTGTCTTTTAGTTCAAAACTAAAACACACGAACCATCCCTCTAGAACTGTAAAGAGCTGTTGTGTACAAACAGCAGACGTTTTTACAGACTAACAAAGGCTAAAGAAAGGAAATGTAATGTGAGGTTACAATTCCCACAGGGCTTTGACAATTACTATTTGAAAATTACTTTATTTTTTAAGTAGTAGTTTATGCTTTTTAATACAACTGCACTAGGGAAACACTGAACTTTTTATTCCACTTCATTTATAGCTATAGTTACTGTTTACTTTGCAGATCAAGATTTTACATACAAAACTTTGCACTGTGTGACAATAAGATATTGCGATTCTGTGCTGTATCGATTTTTCCCCCCGCCTTTACCCGATAGTCCAAAATATGTCCCATTGGACCAAAGGGTCATTTGTACACAGACAGCCTGTTATCCTGACAACAAATGCACATTGTTCCCAGAAAACACTACACACTCTTCACAAGAGAGGCACATCATTAATTTTGATGCAGAACGATGTCATCAAACCTTCTACGATGGCAATGGCATAGCTCGCCCCTCTCTGCCTCAGATTGGTTTACGATGATATTCTTACCCTAACCAATCTCCTCATGCCTAAATCCAATCAACCCAACAAGTAAAGGCAACGAGTACTAGCCAGTCAGCAGCAGAGAAGGGCGGGCCATGCCTTTGCCATGGTAGAAAGGTCCAGTGATGTCACTCTACATAATAATTAGCCATGTACTTCTGCTTGGGAGTGCATGTAGCATATTTTCAGAGAAACTGTCCTTTGGTGCATACCACGCTGTCGGACAAATGGTCTTTCGGTCCAGTGGTATATCTCTCAGACTATCTGGGCTTAAGAATCATGAGCCGTTGGAACAATGGGCAGTCCTTACCCATTTGGCATCATTAACTTTACAAGTTTACCTTTTAGAAGATATGAGTGCTTTTTCCACCACAGCCAACCAAGCATCCCGTTTTCTTAATGAAACAGGTAATGACAAAGCACTATTTATGTATGTAATCCTCTGAAGATGTCGTGATTGCAAGATGCGACAAACTAGGATGCTTGTAATATGGATGTAGAACAGACTGCTTAGACTGCTAGTACCATGAAAATGACAGGAGGTACCCCCACGTTTGAAAAAAAAAAAGCAGCAAAAGTTCCAGTTTGGATGCCCACTCAGTAGAGAAAACATAAAGTGAATCATAAGATGGCCTTAAAATTGCTTAAATATGATATAATGCCATATATGCTGCCCTAAACGTTATAAAACTTTCTGCATGTCAGTGCTCTTGTTTGTTCGCCCCTGTCCCTGAGACAGCCTGAGTCCGCCACAAGTGTGGGATACACTGTGTAAGGCTGAGTGAATGTAATGTTAGCTTTGCCAAAAGCTTCACTGATCAGATTTGAGTTGTAATAAACATATATATTCAAGTAAGGATGACTTATTGAGTTATTCTTTTATGCACCTGTTGTTGATTGATGATACGATCAATCAACAACAGACCATTTGTTCGAATTTAGACAGACAAACCTCAAAAGTGGATGGATGTTAAAGGGGTATAATAGGATCAAGCAACTACAGCATGCCTTCAGGCTCTGTTTAAGGTAGCATTACGTACCCCTCCCTATATAAAGCATATATCTGTCAGGAAAATCAATATCTGGCCGCATTTCAGCATCCACAGAGCACTCAATGTTTGGTACTGCGTATGGATCTCACAGCAGCCATAGCAGGTCAATCACTGGTATGAGGAGATGAAGTCACATAACAAAGTGACATCAATGCATTCCTTCTATTATGATTAATTATATTCATTCCAGCCTAATCAGAGAAGCTACTGGACTTCCTGAGTTAACTTTCTCCTCGCTAATAACTCAATAGAACAAGAAACCAGAGAAACCAGAGACAAGTCTCTGCTATGTCTGTGTGTGTCCTGCTCAATGCAGCAACAATATCATTACCAGAAGCCCTTCCAGATCCAGACACAATGAAGAATAACAATACAGATTTCAGCACAACGCACCAATTACAGAAGCTAATGTGCAATCGTGTTAGCGTTGTGAAAGATGAGTGGTCGCCTCCCTGCGCCGCGAGCCCTAACTCTGTATTACATTCATGCAGAGGATCTGAAACCCTCGAGAAGGGGCTGAAGGAGAAGCAGAGGGAGAGGGAAAAGGAGACAGAGAGAGGATTTATCTCTCCCAGCAGATGTAGAGCAGGCTCCTAGGGCTCCCAGTCAGCAGCCAGGACAGTTTACAAGCTGCAAAATAGATTGATTGTCTATGGATCCCTGTCCCTGCGTGACTGCCAACTCCGAGCTAATTAAAGAACATTTCTCCGGAGAAACACTGAGCAGCAACCAAGCACATCCTATTCACTCTCAAAAAAATACATGGCTCTAAACCATTCCCAAGAAAAAACACTGTAAACCAGAACAGGTGTCACTGTACTGTATGTTGAGAAATGGCTCGGGCAGAGATAAACTTAGACAGAACATATGAACTGTATTTACAAAAGTAGGTGAATATGTTGGTGAAACTGTTTCCATACTTTGCCCTGACGCCGAGAAGGTAGAGCTAAACTGCAGACAAGCCATTAAATAACTGAAAAGCTGCAATCACCCGTTCATGTTCGATCATACGTGCTGATTTTCCCAACCTTTAAAAAGACAGCCCCTGAGGTATAAATCAGTTTGCACTGATTTTACTGCATGCTTTAATTTTAGATAACTAAAGATACAGTTGCAGAGCAGTGTGGCCGCTGGTTGAAAGCTATCGTTATTGCACAAGAGCAAGTATAGAAACTGCAACCAAGGTCATTTTGAGGTAAACTAAAAAAGAGAGGAGACAAGGTACATTTCAGAATGATTGACCTCTGGACTTTTCTTATATGAAAAGGTAGAAAATAAGAATATCTATTCAAGTGCAAGATTTATTTTTCAAGGTTGTTTACATGAGAATTGCCATAACTACGGCAGCACTATTTTCATAGTGATGAAAGACAGTTTAATTTCCTGTTTGCCGTAACTGAAGAGTCAACAGCCAGGATCGTTGCTCTGTGGGGCTGTTCTTAGACACAGTGGTGCTTTGAGCTAAATACTAACATCAGCATACTAACATGCTCACAAAGACAGTGGCTAAATCTAAATGTGCCTCCTCCGGACCCCCCCAAGTCCTGCTCGAGTCTGCGAGGGTGTCGGGGATGAGATATGCTATGAGACTTGCTTCAAGTGACTCCATGGATATGAACTGACCCTGTAACTTATGTCAAAGTATTTTTTGAAACAGTTAAAAACATTGATTTTGGCAGCTTAGGCTGAATTTTAACAAATTCCCTTGGGGTAAGTTTTATCTTAATTATATGTACATGGTTTGCAGCTTTAGATGGTAGCTATTAGAGGTCAGAATATGCAGTAAAACTTTTCCTTTACATGAGCTGCCAAACTCAGTATTATATTCATATTAAAGGTCTTATATGTAGGATTAATGGGCATCTATTGGCAAAAATGGTATATAATATTCATAACTATGTTTTCATTAGTTTAAAATCACCTGATAAGAATTGTTGTGTTTTCGTTAACTTAGAATGACCCGTTTATATCTATATACATTGAGGGTCCCCCGTCTATGTAGTTCGACAGTAGCCCAGAACAGAAACCAAATACTGGCTCTAAATAGAGCCATTTGCATTTTCGCGTCAGCCATCGTAGTTCTACACACTTGGAAGATGGGAGAAGTTTCAGTTCTGCAATCTCACCGCTACATGTCACTAAATCCTACACACTAGACCTTTAAATCATATTATACTACGTTCAAATTAAACCTTCAATTGAGGACGTGCATCGTAGTCAGACAAAAAACGACCTTCACTCTTCTGACTTTGCAGATTCAAAGAAACCCAAATTACTCAGCCCCTACATGTTCTGTATGTTCATTATCAAACTTTTCTACATCACGTACATGACAAAAATTAAAAACAAGGGCCTTTCTGTGTGAAGTAATTGGGGACTTTAAGTTACCCAGAGGTGTGAATGTGAGTGTGAATGGTTGTCTGTCTCTAGGTGTTAGCCCTGTGATAGTCTGGGGACCTATCTGGGAACACCCTGCCTCTCACGCACTGTCAGCTGGGATATGCTCTAGCCCCCTTTAGCGACTCTAAACAAGATAAGCGGTTACAGATAATTGATGACTAATTAATAAATCATAACAACCATATCACTGAGAACTGTGGGATGTTCTCCAAGCAAAGTCTTTTCTCTACAAGTCCGCAGAAAATCTGCTTGAGGCACCTTTTGGACTTGATGAATTGTGGATTTGGTGAGCCTTAAGCACTTTAGGACTTCCCGGGAGCAAGCCCTTTAAGTCTGCAAGTGTGGTGATGTCTGACTGTCTGATGGATTGAGATTAAGACATGATGATGGCATTAGGTAAAAAGTTCAGGGACCATCAAACTCCACGGCGGAGCATGAACATCTGCAACAAATTCCAATGAAATTCATCCAATACGTGCTGTTGCTGCTGGTGGTAAATAAAAAGTCATGAATATCTGTACTACATTTTAATGCCAACCCATGCAATATTTGTGTAGATATTTCAGTCATTATCCCCAGAATCCCACTAATGTGGGAGTGAGAGGGCTATAGTTCGACCACCAATAAGCACATTCCCTGTTGATTAAGAGAAAACTTCCAGCTCATTAGCCACTGCCCAACAGGCTACAGAGCCATCACACATATTAAACTAGACTGATATTTTCACATATTACGCCCAAATAAGCTCAAAAACTAGCAGTCTGTGCTCATTTTCTCTCCCAGTCAGTTCAGTCGCAGTTGCCAAAACCAGTCAAACAGCAGAACAACTGTGCAGTGATCCAAGATGCCACGGGCCTCTTTAAGGCAAGAGCAGTTTAATTTCACAGGGTTTCAGTAAGTGGGACAATTTAAAGCATCCAATGTTGTTCACATAGTTTTTCTGAACATTAACAGTTCAGGTCAATTTAAAGAGATATTCCAATGTGTAACGTTATTATGTTTTTGTCAAACAACCCCACGTAGATAAGCTCCCCTTGATTAAAAATTTGAAAGAATTTGAAAATAACGACTACCACTAATGTTATGATGATTATTCTAATGGCTGATGTGTGTATGTGTGTGTCATTATGCACTAAGATCTGATGTGTCAGTAGTGTGTTTGCATGCAGCAGACGTACCAGTGCAGGAGTATTCGTCCACTCTGATGAAGCCTGGCAGACAGTCACAGCGATGGCTGCCGGGCAGGTTGACACACACCGTGTTGGACTGGCAGTAATGCATCTGGGTGGCACACTCATCAATATCTGAGGACAAACAGAGCAGATACAGCGGATTAACAACTCTCTGACAGTGCTCCAAAGACACACTCAGGACACACAGAGCAATTCCTCTGGGCGACCGATGAAGCAGGTGGATGAAGCTCATTGAACTGCTGCAACACAGATGCTTTAATCTCCCATTACAAAAGGCCGGTCTCTGGGTGTCATCTTGTTGCTTACAGTTATTAATTAGAGTCTTGCCCTGGGCAAGACTGTAGTTCTCTTCATGGTTGGGCAAGTTGCCCATCCACAAATCCCCCAAATTGCTTCTACTTATCAATCACACAGACAAACTTTTTCCAAGTATACTTCATTTTTCACCCACAGGTGGGAAACCTTGGGTCCTGGCATTTATGTGGCATTTATGTCCTGGCATTTATGTGGATGCCACCTGACATGCACCAAAAATTGCTGCAGACCAAAACACCCCCTCATGGCAATGTCACTCTCTGATGGCAGTGCCCCCCAGCAGGACAATGTGCCATGCCACACAGCAAACACTGCTCAGGAATGGCCCAAGGAATGTGACGAAAAGCTCAAGGTGTCAACCTGGCCTCTAAATCCCCCAGATCCCAACCCAAGAGAGCATCTGTGGGACATGCCAGCACCCCAGAGGTCTTGTGTCCTGCGTCAACAGATCAGAGCTGAGTCTGAACCACAGTTGGGCCTCTGACCTGTCAAAGTAAGGAAACAGGACCTTCTGTGGTGTGTGGCACCAGGAAGTTGGAGGCGGATTCATTGAGTCCTGTAGGTTGCGAGGTGGGGTACCAGCATGTGCCATGGATGCTTAATCAGATTAAGATCTGGGGATTTCGGAGGCCATATCAACACCTTCAGCACTCCTTGGTCCATTCCTGAGCAGTTTTTGCAAAGTGCAATGACACGTTGTTCTTCCGGGGGGTTAGGGTTGCTATGACAGGGGGCACTTGGTCTGAAATGGTGTTTGGGTGATGCGTGTCAATTGGCATCCACATGAATTCCAGTACCGAAGGTTTCCCGGCAGAAGATTGCATTGTAACAAGGTGATCGATGTTATTCACTTCACTTCTCAGTGGTTTTAATGTTGCGGCTGATCGGTGTAAGTCAGTGTGTTGCTTTGTTAGAGCAACAGAAAAAAGTACCAGGCAAAAGACAACAAGAAAGAAAAGTGGGAAAAAGGGAAATACGGGTATAAAAGAGAAGAGAAGTAAGAGCTTGAGAGGAAACATAAGATCAAGAAGGAAAGAAAACAAAAGAGAGATGTTAGGGAGAATGGGGCAGAAAAAAGAGAATGGAAAAAGAAAGGAGATGACAGAGGAAAGAAAATGTGAACGCTGATGAGATAAGGACATATAAACTGAAGAGGACAAAGGACAGGAGGGAGAGCAGCATCCTTCCTGACATTCATAATGTTCAGCTAATATGATACATTAAAGCCTCACTCTTCCTAATGTAGCTTGAAAGACATTGTATGAGCATTGAAACACAGCGCTCAGGGAGGCATTAGCTGAGCTGGATGACTGCTGATGAAATGGGATCGGAAACACACAGGGGAGGTGTTATGCAGGGTCTAAATTTGTGTGTGTCCGTGCGTGTGTGTGTACAGTACGGAGTATTTATGTGGATGTGAGCAGCAGAGAACCAGTTTCCTGAGGCTAACAGGCCTTTCCAGCACTTAAGGGACTCTGTACGGTACACTTAAGGGAAGGAGAGAGTGAGGAGAGCATTTCCATATCCTCTCCTTGGATAAATACATTCCAGCTTTGAGGTTTTCAGCTCACACTTTCCCCCTTACAACAGAATGAATTTGTATGAAGTATGTAATTGACTTACATGCAACACCCAGAGGTTTTTTCTCTGCAAATTTCATCCTTGGAGAGTGTACAGTAGGAGTGCTGAATTCCACAATCAAAGAGAGACGGATCGTGTACTCAGGCGTACAAAGCCTCACTGGCGTAAAAAAGCATTGATCTGCTACATCAAAACCATGGAACTTAGTCGAGTGCTTTGAGGCTGCAAAACAGTACCTGAATCCAATTTTCACAGTGTCCTGGAGCACTACTCTGCCCAGAATGCCGCTCATTTGATTACCCATGATTGGCGGAACGCATCAGAGCGTGGCTTGAGCCTGATGACAGCTGGCCTGTGATGTCGCAGACACGCGGCCTCAATAATGCAAAGTTGTTGCCTTTGTCGGCTCTCATTTAAAGCGGGAAAAGCATCTACGACTTGTGTTGAGGCTTTCTGATCCCTGTCGTTCCAAGGTCCTGCATCCACTGTGTTTGTCACTGTGTGCCTTTGTGTGTCTGAATGTCTGTATGTGTGTGTGTGTGTGTGTGTGTGTGTGTGTTCGCCCTCTGCAGCCTCCTCTGGGAGTGCCGTAGCAGGTGAGGTCTGCTGACAGAACTGGATCTGTCATTTTACACGAGGGGAATTCATTTTTCTGGATTTGCCAGTGTGTCTCTCTCCGTCTCTCCCCCCTTTTCCCTTCCTCCCTCCTTCCTTCTTCCCCTCCCCTCCACCCCAGACCTCCTCCTCCCACCTCCTCCCTCTGAGCTCAGTTTCTTCATATCTCTGCGGCTTTATTCATGCTGTGATGTAGGTCAGGGCTGGGGAGGGGAACAGCTAAAAATAAGGCAGGATAGGACTCTCTGTGTGCATGTGTAAGTGCGTGTGTGCGGTTGCTTCGGCTCATCCCCTTTGAGTGTATCTGTGTGTTTAGGAGGGAGAGATTGTGTCTGGATGTTGACTGTTTGAATGCTGTGAGGCATCAAGCGAGAAGAATCTCCATATTATCGTATGTGTGTGTGTGTGTGTGTGTGTGTTTGTGCATGTGGACACTAGTAACTGCATTACCCCTTACTGTACAGAGGTTAATGGAAACAACTTTCCATCCAACAAACATATTGTGTCCTCCTGACTGAAACTCCTTTATTTTGTTTACTCTAATCAACCCCGATTGTGTGTGTGTGTGTATGTGTGTTCACAAATGTGGTCCAGGCCCTCAGCCACTGCAGCTGATCCGTCTCTCTGAGCAGCAGTCTGTTTGAAGCCCACTGTAAGAAGCCGCTGACTCCCAATGAGAGAGACGAGGAAACAAATCCAGGGATAAACACCTCTGTAGAATTTAAAAGAGTTCACCAGATTCTCTCCTCATTTCTAAAACATAAAACTTCGGCGCTCAGTTAATGCGAGGACATGATGCGTTAGTGTGTGTGCACTGCCACACACGTTTCCTAAAGATTTTCCGCTCAGCGACTCAAAAGTGTCATTCAATTATTCTTTGCCATTTTCCATTTGTCTCTCACTCAGTGGGGTGTTTTTCAAAAATTCACGAACAGACTTCTGTGGAATTTGGTTGGAAGATTTTATAATGTCTGGCACTGGAACAGTTGCTTTGATTTTGGTGGCGACTCAAATCTCAGATGTTCATCATTAAACAAGGATCACTGCTTAGCCAAGAAGGAAATAGGAAACTTTTCTCCAGAAACTCCTAATTCCAAATATTAAAAGTTAAAGAAGTACTTCACTTCTAGAAAGATGGTCTTCACAAACTCGGCTGTCCATGCAGTAGAAAGACGCAGATGCTTTTAAAGGTGATACGACTCGTCCAGGGAAAACAGAGAAAATGAGTGGCAGCAGAAACCCGACAACTACCAGAGTGCAATGTGCCGCATCAGACTAATAAACCCTCCTGCTGTAGTTGTTCTACAAGAAACAATATGGGAGCCAGCTGGTAACGAACAAAGTCGAATTACAGTTACACAGTAAGTTTAAATATGTCTCTGAAAACACTTAAGGTGAGAGATAGGTAATGCAGCAATAATTGGTTCATATTCTAACAGCACTGCTTAGATTTATTATTTGATCTGGGGTGTTGGTGGCTTAGTGGCAGAGCAGACGCCCCATGTACAACGCTGTTGCTGCAGCGGCCCGGGTTCGACTCCAGCCTGTGGCCCTTTGCTGCATGTCTCTCTCTCTCTCTCCCCTTTTCACACTTGTCTGTCCTATCAAATAAAGTTAAAAATGCCCCAAAAAATATCTTTAAAAAAAAAAAAAATAAGATTTAACATTTGATCTCAGTTTTTTCAGCCACCACTAGGCCTGTCGCGATATGCGATAAGTCGGTTAATTGCACGGTAAATTAAAAGGGACACTTTTCCGGCCGTGATTAATTGCCATATTCATGCGTGTTTGTTTTCCTTGTCTCTCTCCACCAAAGAGACTGGACGACAAGAGCATTCACTGCCGTGCATCGTCTGGCAGCCAGGTGAGCTGGTTCAATAGCGTAATGAACGGAGGGAAAGCCCTTGTCATCGAGTGTCTTTGTTTCTGTGGGGGAGGGGGGCTATGGGTCACACACACACACACACACACACACACACACACACACAGTGTGATCTTCGTGAGGGGGAGAAGAGGCGGAGAAAATAAGTTTTTGAGTGTATTTTTTTCTTAATAGAAACAAAGTCCATTTATATATTGTTTTTGGTTGGGGTTTTTTCAAGTGCAAATTTTGATAAGAGACTGAAGGTCCATTTCCTTTTATTTTTTTCCTATTGCAATGCACTTTTTGTTAACAGGGACTGAGAGTCTATTTTTTTGTATTTATAAGGTCTTTATTTATTTATTTTGGTATTTTTACGTTATTTCGGATATTTAAATTTTCTTTTTTTGCATTCCTAAATATTCTTGTTAAATAAATGTTTATTTCTCTTTAAAAGGGTGTACTTGCATCGTTATGCCTTTATTATCATTATATAAGTTTAAAAAATAGTCGAACAATGAGAAAAAATGGTCTTAAAAGCACAATATTATGCAATATTATTACTTATCACAGTAATTTCTAACGCAATTAATCGCCCCGCAAAATTTGTTATCATGACAGGCCTAGCCACCACTTTTACAATACAGGAAGTAGTTATGGCACCCACTTCCTGTTCACAAATTCTTGTACTGCAGCCAAACAGTGCACTAAAATATGTTTTTGAAAACATTTTAAGAGAGAAACAGGCCACACAATGATGGAATGTTGGTTTAAACATGATCAGCACTGCCTGGTTTTACTGTTCAATCTGAGTTTTGTGTACGTTTGAGAGAAAGAGACAGAGAGGGCCGAGTCTCTCTCTCAATCTGCTTCTATACTCTTTGTGTCAGTGGTGGCAGAAATACAAGAATGCAAAAGTAAAATTTGTGGTTTGAACAACCGCCCTAGAGCCAGCGATGATGTGGGATGATGTGTTTGACATTATCCAGCGGGGTTTAAGCTGAGAGATGAGCATGTAGATCTGGCTGCTGGTAAGATAGAGGGAAGTTCACCATAGTTCATTCACACTTATTACCGATGCTCTCAGACCAAATATTTGCGACAAAACTTTTAGAACGACTATGTACAATATATTGATATAATTTCAAGCAAGATATAGGGTCAAGTTGCGTTACATAACGCGTACCAGTGTGCATCTCTCCTCTCCAACACTCTCTGCACAGCTTCACCCCACTCACCACTCACTCACTCATAAGTTCTCCATCAACACTCAGACACAGAGCAATTCTACATAAAACAAATTCAGTAACATAGACGCCTCAGCACTAACTCTCTATGCTCCTCCCTGACTGTCCGGCACAGCCACAACACAGCACCATTCAATAATTCATGTGCATCACTAAAGAGAGAAGTGACTCCTGCTACAGTGTTCATTTTTTTCAAAAGGACCGAGCTGCTTCCATCCAAATGTCATCACCCCTCCTGATAGGAATCTCATCACTCCCTCAGCAGATGTCTCCTTCACACACACAAACACAGATATCAGCATTCCCCTCTTCTTTGACCTCTCCCTCGCTCTCTCTATTTTCATGTGCACATAAGTTAATCTCACCCAGCAATTACACACCATGATAATTGAGGCTTGCACAGAGCATTGCTTTCAGCATACGGGCACACACACACACACACACACACACACACACACACACACAAATACAATCACACACACACACACACACAAATACAAACACACACACACTCACGGGCTGAGTTGAAGAGAGATGGGATATTTCAATTATTTTCTCTAATGCATTTGGTGTAAACAGCTAATCAGCTTTTTTTTTTATTTGACTTCAGTGAAACACAATAAACAACCAAAACAGTGGGAGTGAAAAAAGTATTTCCCATTAATAGCCATTTTTACACAAGTTATTATGTCTATATGCAAGTCAATGATATTGAAATGTATGAAATTGCAACATTAAACAGCACAGCAACAGCGTGAGTTAACTTAATGTTGGAGACGTTCTGACTGCAAACAATATTGTCCAGCTATGTTGGGAAGTTAGCGGGTTACAATATTGTGATTACTTATTTCAGTAACAAATAGTGTTCACCAAAATCAGTGATTACATTACAGCAATCCTAATAACGTTCCGACAGTATGGGAGGTTCAGCTTTACGTCTTACTGGAAGTTGGAAAGAGTCAGTGCGGAGAATGATTTGAGATGTGTTAGCTCAGCACAGGAGCTTACAGAATACATCCTGAATAACTCCTTAGTTGTCTTTTTACTTTGTGTCATAGTCAGTACAGTTGATGACAGTCAGCACACCCCCAGTTTGGAGAAGTAGGCAGGTGCACTGCCACAGAAACTAAGCAATGTACTGCTGTGGATGGGGCGCCAGCAGATCATATTTATATAGCCACCTAAAACAATTATTATCAGTTTAAGTGTATGCTGCATTTTGAATGTTACACCACTTGCCGTCAGACTGCCCTTTCAATCTGGGAACTGTAGCTTTCTTCTGTGCTCTCCTCAAAGCCACCAGACTCCTTTGACAAAAACAATAATTCTACTTGCAGAACACAGGAGTTGCTGGTCGACCACAGCCTCCATCGGTTAGATAGTTTGTGTTATCGTCTGACTTTTTTGTTGTAAAACGTTACTTTATGTTCACCAAAGTCACAAAATAACACAAACAAACTGAAAGAGCCAGAGGCAGACCAGGAACTCCCATATTCAAAGAGGTAAAATTACTGTTTTTGTTGAGGGAGCCTGGTGGCTTTGAAAAAAGCATAGATGGAAATAACAGCTTCAGGTCCCTGTCAGAAAGGGCTGAATGATGGCCAGGTAAAGTGCTGGAAATATTATGAATATAACATACACTTAAATTGATATTGACTTTTTTAGGTGGCTAAAATAGGGCAGGTACACAGACTTTATAAAATCATACATTCACCTGAATCTCAACTAAGCAAAATTACACAAGAGGGTGAGCTGAGCCGGAAGGTGAAGCTTTCGATTTACTGGTCCATCTACATCCCAACCCTCACCTATGGTCATGAGCTCTGGGTAGTGACCGAAAGAATGAGCTCGCGGATACAAGCGGCAGAAATGAATTTCCTCTGTGGGGTGGCTGGGCTCAACCTTAGAGATAGGGTGAGGAGCTCGGAGTGGAGCCGTTGCTCCTTCGCATCGTAAGGGGTCAGTTGAGGTGGTTCGGGCATCTGACTAGGATGCCTCCTGGGCGCCTCCCGCTGGAGGTGTACCGGGCATTTCCCACTGGTAGGAGGCCCCAGGGCAGAGCCAGAACTCACTGGAGGGATTACATATTTCGTCCAGCCTGGGAACACCTTAGGGTCTGGAAAAGCTGGAAAGCGTTGCTGGGGAGAGGGATGTCTGGGGTGCTTTGCTCGGCCTACTCCCCCCACGACCCGGCCCCGGATAGGAGGATAAAAATGGATGGAGGGAGGGTGTGCTTGAACGTCATTTGTGGCACAACAGTGACGCGGTCAGTAAAGGCATCCAAAACATTTCCACTGCGGTCACACTCTGACTGTCTGCACTCCAGGGAGGCACACACCTGCATCGACAGGGTGACTGAGCAGCAAACAGCACCATAAATTATATGAATTAAATAAAGTTAATTAAGTAACAAATTAGACTAACTCTTTTAATCTGAAGAAACACTGAGCCTTTATAAGTACATTGGAGAATTTCTGCAAATGCAGTGGTTGAGTTCAAGTTCTGAAATTGATTTAATAAATTTAATTTAACTATTCTATAAATGTTAATATAACAGTTGCAAGAAACAAGCTACCATGGGCATTATTTTTTATAAGATATCCTAATTACCCATTTTAGGTGGCTTTTTGCTAATCAGCTTTCCAGGTCATTCAAAATAAAGAACAAAAATGTTCCAGATATATTAGTTTAATACACATTGACTTCCTGTGTGCTTACATTTAGTTACATATTAGGCTATATGATATTTTCAGGATTGTGAAGAGTTTTCTACAGATTTTAGCCCATATACATGAACACATATAAGGCATGCGTGTGTCCAGTATGTTCCAAAGCAACAGCAGCAGCAGCCTCATCCTCCTCCAAACATGAATTGAACTAAATCCACTGTATAGATCAAAATTAACAACGAAACCATCCATTTTGTAGCAGTTTGTGGCAGTTAGCCTACAACGTTGCCATGGAAATGGCGGAGTAATATTTGCTGTTATGCTAACTTAAGCACAATCTAAATGTCTTGTTGACCAATCAGTAGGCAGGACGCAGGATCACTCAATTAACGCCAGCACAGCATGTTGCCTAATACAGTCACCTGTACCTCAACAGGATTTACAGCGCACCTGCTCCCTAATTAAAGCAAAGCCACCTGAGTGAAGGCTACAGAAGGGTGGGGGAGGTGACGACCACTGCACTACATTACAGGTAAGGGGCAGTGTTCCCAGATCTCACGAGACAAATAAGCAACCAGACCTGTGAAAACAAGCCAAAACAAGTGACTTTTTCTACGGAGCCCCCCTAGGTTCCAGTGAGAGAAAATTAAATAAACTATGTGCACGGTTTTACAGTCCGTGGGGACGGATTTTAAACTGTGGGTACAGATTGTCAATTTACATGCATGTGGACAGATTAGTAAACTGTGCGCAGTTTTGCAAAACTGTACCCACGGTACACAGTTTATTTTTCTCCCCCCTGAGCTTCAGGACAATGACTACAAGAGGGAGTTAAACCACCTTTTAACATTATTTAACATTAGAAAGCAGATGGGATATCAAATATAGACTGATGTACCAAGTACATTATATACACAGTAAACCTGTGATAATTAAAATTTGCACACACAAATAAATATCATCCTGAATTTACAAATTATTTATTTATTATTGCTTTTAATGCACTCATCTAACTTTTTTCTTTTAGTTACAGGACTGATGTTTTCCTAACCAGAAAAAAAACACATTACCCTGCTCTGCCTCTGATTGGCTGGTACTCGTTGCCATCAGGTTCAGAGCCAATTAGAAGCAGGATGCGGGTGGGAAAAAACTCTGCTGTCTCCTGTGTGTATGGGGAAAGGGGAGGGACAGAGGGAACAGGCAAGACTATCCTACGTTTAAATAACATATCAAAAATATCTGCTTGACAACTTATTATGGAGCTGGGAACAAGCCCAAATAAGCAACTACACTTTAGAGATAAGCCCAAAAAAAAACACGACCCGCGACTACCAATATTTGTAAAAATAAAAAAAACAAGCCCAAAGTCGCTTATAATAAGCAGACTTGGCAACACTGGTAAGCTGGGGACAACCTTTACAATCAAAAGAGCCACTGTTGCAAAATAAATAAAAATTAAAAATCTGTTTGGAGCCGCAAAACATATTTTTGCCATATAATGTAAGTAACACAGCCTATTGAGTCTTAATTAGTCTACAGAGGTCTAAATGAGTTCATCCATATGTTTTACTACTCTGCAGTGGCCCATTTATAATAATTTGGTACTGTAACTTTGCAGCATTAGCAGTGACAGCAATAAAAAACACACTATTAAATTCTCTATTTTCCTCTGAGACTTTTTTGTTCTTAGGAGCTGGAATCCAAAGCTAGTCTAGCTAGGAAAATGTAAGACAAGTCACTGCTGCTGAGGTTCAGCAAAATTTACAGGAGAAGGTGCCCAGCCATGGAATAAAAAAAAAAATATATATATATATATATATACAGTACAGGCCAAAAGTTTGGACACACCTTCTCATTCAATGCGTTTTCTTTATTTTCATGACTATTTACATTGTAGATTCTCACTGAAGGCATCAAAACTATGAATGAACACATGTGGAGTTATGTACTTAACAAAAAAAGGTGAAATAACTGAAAACATGTTTTATATTCTAGTTTCTTCAAAATAGCCACCCTTTGCTCTGATTACTGCTTTGCACACTCTTGGCATTCTCTCCATGAGCTTCAAGAGGTAGTCACCTGAAATGGTTTCCACTTCACAGGTGTGCCTTATCAGGGTTAATTAGTGGAATTTCTTGCTTTATCAATGGGGTTGGGACCATCAGTTGTGTTGTGCACAAGTCAGGTTAATACACAGCCGACAGCCCTATTGGACAACTGTTAAAATTCATATTATGGCAAGAACCAATCAGCTAACTAAAGAAAAACCAGTGGCCATCATTACTTTAAGAAATGAAGGTCAGTCAGTCCGGAAAATTGCAAAAACTTTAAATGTGTCCCCAAGTGGAGTCGCAAAAACCATCAAGCGCTACAACGAAACTGGCACACATGAGGACCGACCCAGGAAAGGAAGACCAAGAGTCACCTCTGCTTCTGAGGATAAGTTCATCTGAGTCACCAGCCTCAGAAATGGCAAGTTAACAGCAGCTCAGATCAGAGACCAGATGAATGCCACACAGAGTTCTAGCAACAGACCCATCTCTAGAACAACTGTTAAGAGGAGACTGCGCGAATCAGGCCTTCATGGTCAAATAGCTGCTAGGAAACCACTGCTAAGGAGAGGCAACAAGCAGAAGAGATTTGTTTGGGCCAAGAAACACAAGGAATGGACATTAGACCAGTGGAAATCTGTGCTTTGGTCTGATGAGTCCAAATTTGAGATCTTTGGTTCCAACCGCCGTGTCTTTGTGAGGCGCAGAAAAGGTGAACGGATGGATTCCACATGCCTGGTTCCCACTGTGAAGCATGGAGGAGGAGGTGTGATGGTGTGGGGGTGTTTTGCTGCTGACACTGTTGGGGATTTATTCAAAATTGAAGGCACACTGAACCAGCATGGCTACCACAGCATCCTGCAGCGACATGCCATCCCATCCGGTTTGTGTTTAGTTGGACGATCATTTATTTTTCAACAGGACAATGACCCCAAACACACCTCCAGGCTGTGTAAGGGCTATTTGACCAAGAAGGAGAGTGATGGAGTGCTGCGGCAGATGACCTGGCCTCCACAGTCACCGGACCTGAACCCAATTGAGATGGTTTGGGGTGAGCTGGACCGCAGAGTGAAGGCAAAGGGGCCAACAAGTGCTAAACACCTCTGGGAACTCCTTCAAGACTGTTGGAAAACCATTTCAGGTGACTACCTCTTGAAGCTCATGGAGAGAATGCCAAGAGTGTGCAAAGCAGTAATCAGAGCAAAGGGTGGCTATTTTGAAGAAACTAGAATATAAAACATGTTTTCAGTTATTTCACCTTTTTTTGTTAAGTACATAACTCCACGTGTGTTCATTCATAGTTTTGATGCCTTCAGTGAGAATCTACAATGTAAATAGTCATGAAAATAAAGAAAACGCATTGAATGAGAAGGTGTGTCCAAACTTTTGGCCTGTACTGTATATTTAAAAAAAAAAAAAAAAAAAAATATATATATATATATATATATATATATGTATATATATATTAGATACGTTATTATATATAATTTATTGTCAAAGCCACAGGGAGCCACTGGTTGCCTACCCCTGGTATAGGCAGACTAACAATGTGGGACCATGTATCCCCTAATCAGATGGACAGGTCTTTCCTTCTTTCCTTTTTTTTTTGTACAGTTTGTTTTTCCAGTATTGCTGGTGGTGACCTTATGGCCCAAAAGGTCATCCCACCTGGCTTTTGCAGTGGTGCAGGCAATTACAAATCTATACTCAAGTAAAACTGAATATTACCATTTAAGAAACCCACCTAAGTACAAGTAAAAAAGTAAATTACTCAAAGTAGAAGTAGCTTTCCATGCAGGATGCAAAATAATAAAAAAAAATACACATGTTGATTTTTTTTTTTTTAATCTAGTAGACAGGAAGGCAAATCAATCAATTAAGGAAAGCCTGTACCATTTAGACACTAACAGTCTCCCACTCTCTCTCCACCCCTTCCTCTGTATCTCTCTCTTTCTCTCTTCTTTATCATAACATCAAAGATTAATATCACACATGAAAAAATATCCAACCTTAGGTAGCTTAGAAGAGGATTTTTTTTTTCAGCAGAGATTTCTTTTTTCCCAGGAGGCAGTTGTTTTCACTTTTTTTAGATTCTGGTATAAAAAGTGTGGCCAGGGGTTGTCTCTGGAAGCAGCATCTTGTTCTGGGTTTTGCGCCATCAACATTGCATCATGTTCAAAAGACAAGTTGTGTTCCTTTTTCTCCTAGGCAGCTGGACACCTGACATCTGCAGTCAAGGTGCTCCTCACACGCTCTGCCCCCTTCACTCAATCCCTACATTTACAGGGGGCTCGTTGTAATGAAGGTATAAATGGCAAATGTAGTGAAGTAAAATGCAGATTACTGGCTTATATGTTTGTGCAACTTGTTAAATGTTTAAAATCAATAAACATATGTTTTACAAGTGAAGTTTATAGTGAATGCTTAGACCTGCAATTTGTATATCAGACAAAAATATCTGCACATAGAGTTAACTAGTTTTATATCAACTGCTGTCCTGGCTAAAGACAGACTGATGTTTCCTTGATGAGGTCATAAGAGTGCTGGCTCTCACCAGCTTCCATCTTCATAAGGATCCAGACAAACACACTTTGCTTCATTGAATTTTGCTGTGCTGTCAGCTCATCTCACATTCACCCCAGTATATCTGTCCCTGCAGGAATTCTGTTTCTCCACTGCAAATACAGCAAAACCTGAAATCTTATCAAGGTTTTGATGTTATTACAATGCATCAACACCGCTTTGATTTGCTCAACCTCAGCTTGCATGTTTACACGCTGATCCTCAAGCTCAAGTTTAGGATTTCAGTTGGTCACTTCACTGCTGTGCTTTCGTGGATATTTTTCTTTATTTCTGGGGACACTTATTTCTTGCTGTGTGTGTCAGGTGATTGACAGGCACCAGAGTGTAGCGTAATGCCATTCTGATACGAGAACTCTCACTCAGCATAGTGAAATAAGGATAAAAGAAAAAGTTCTCATCCCTGTGATGGGCTGTGGACTTTGATGGAAAATGGCCTCCTCTGAAGAAGGAAATGAATCTCATCCAGCAATTACATACCATGATAATTGAGCCTTATACACAGCATTGCTTTCAACAACTTGGACTTGTGAGGGAGGAAAGTGAGCCTGGATATCTCCCAATATGCTCCATTATTCCTGCGGCAGTGGGAGCTTGCACTACTGGAACAAACATGAAAAGAAGTGTAGTATTATCCTTTAATATGGCCTGAGTCACAAATGATTTTCATGACGGGAGCTCTGTCTCCACTATGAGGGCACACAGAGGCCTCAAACGGCTGAACTCAATGACTAAACTCTCTTATCTTTCCGTGCTGTAAACAAATCAAACACAAAAAAACAACAATCAACATGCAGCGCAGGATGCTGCGTGTCCCCTCTTGGAGCCAAAGGAGAAAAAGAACTACTGATGCATTTAATTAGAGAGCCTTTAGAGAGCAGCCGCTCTTATCGCTATCCTTGTCCTTCTAGAAGATGCATACAGAGCAGGAAGTGCTGTGGTTGAGCAGATTAGAGGCTGCTCAGGAACATGCTGTTTGCATTGTCTGGCAGAGAACAGCTCGTGGGTAGGGGAACTGAATGATGGTGTGGTTTTCTATCAGGAGAAGGAAGCAGTGTGAGCACGGTGGTTTAATCTACCTGTCACTCTGCAGCTCCAACGAGGAGCTGCCAGTCACTGAGCTGCACACTGACAGACTTTCAGACAGACACTCTGAAGACTGAAACTGTGACAGAGTCCTTCTGTCAGACAGAGCGGAACAGTTTACCTCGATGACAGGTGCTGGGTGTGTGTGTGCTGGGTGTTCACACAGGTATATTTACTGCAAAGCTTAGAAAAGTACTCCTGGGTGCCCACTAACTGAAATAAATCCATATATCAGGCAGAAGAAGGCGGTGCAGTATGCGCCTTTTCTCACAGTTTAACGGATTGCTGCACAGCTGAGGTCTTATTGTTGCAAACGAAATCCGAAACGCAAACAAACTTTGCTTTGTCGACGCAGAGAGATGTATATCACAGACGGCAGACACAATCCACTGCAGCAGTCTCTGGTGTTTTATAATGAAATATGTCTGCACAGCAATTAAACACACCTCATCTAGACAGTGTTACAAAGCAGCATACAGCACAGAGTTTTTCCACACAGTGAGGCGTATCTTCCATCACTAAATTAGTCATGTAAAAACAAAACTACATTTTTCCCTGTGTGGCACATTGCATGCTTAGGTACAGTAAGAGTAAAAGTGTACAGAGTCTATGGATATTTTTTGTCTCTTTCTTCCATTTTTTGCCCGTTGAATAAGCGTTCCACAATGCAGGACGCTGTTTGTTGTTTGTTTTTCCTTATCCGTATTGAGGGTCAAAGGACAGAGGGTGTCATATGCTGTTCAGATTGTAAAGCCTTTTGAGGCAATTTTGTGATATCAGGCTATAAAAATAAATTTAACTTTAAGTATAGCCAAGAAAAGTGCACTCAGTAGAGTGCAGAAATCCGCCCGTTGGCCACATTCTGGCAGCGAAGCAGCCACAGGAGCTGATAGTGTCCCCTCTAGACAATGGGCTTGGTGGAATTGTCCCTCCTGGCTCCCGTAGGGTGTTTTCACACTTGGTCCTTTCAGCCCTCTAAACGGACTCAGAGCTGTGACAGCATTTTTTGCACATATGTGAACACTCCAAGAGAACTGACACCCCTCTGAGGAGAGCCGGACTCAGACCACCTTCGCTTCAAGTCCGCAGCGCGGTTCACTTAATCTGTGCCTTGTGAACAGAAAATGTTCCGGGTCTGCGTTGCCTTTTGCTATTATATTGTAGCCCTCCAGGCTTGCCTTAGACAGATCACACACTATTTCAGTGGGACACATAATAAACACAAAGGAACCATGGCCACAGGTAACGACAGTACGACCATTGGACAAGGAGTACTTTGGTCGGACGATGAAACAACTGCACTCCTGTCCACAACGCACAGAAATGCAAAGGTTTTCTTTCAGTTTTAAGTTCATAACCACACTACAGTGGCACATCAAAGTGAAAACAAAACTACATCAATATAATATATAGGCTATAGTGTGAACAGAAAGAGGACTGAGGCCCCATCGGAACTGAAGTTGACCGGGAAGAGAACCAAGTCCTCTTTCAAATGAACTGACAATGTGAACGCAAAAAGAATTGAGTCCCTTTTCTGTTGGTCCACTTTTTGGTCCACTTTAAGAGGACTGAGTTCGGTTTGTTTTAAAAGGACTATATGTGAAAACACCCTTACAGTCAGGACGCTCTGGTTCAAAATTATACCAAACTTTTCTATGGCTGTCAGTTTTTAAGTCACAACAAAGGCCAAAATGTGGCCTGCCATAGTTTGTAAGGCTTCATGTTTTTAGTTGAGACAATTTCTGGAAATGACTTTTGCGCTGTGCTTTTGCTACGTGATTTTGTTGAGGACTTGCAGCCCCTACTGGCTGGTTAGTCAGCAGTCAATCACGATATAAAACAGTCAGTAAAACAGGTTTTTCAGCAATCATGAATCACCACAACCACGACGGCTCCTTGAGCACACAGTTTTCAGTGTGCACACAAAATATTAGGCTGATTGGTCCAGTAGTGTGTGAGATTAACCGCACACATTCAGATACACACACTCATACACGCATGCACACGACGAAATGCACGGTCCTTTCCAGGCCAAAGCCTGGCAGAGATAAATATGTTGTCTTTCAGCTCATGGTCAGACGATGCGTCATGCAGTAGATCAAAATGCCAAGGTGTACATACCTTTATAAAACAACTTCTTTGAGGGTGGTGTAATATTGTGGCAGTCAGCTCTAATATTAGCACTACAACAGACCTGTCAAAAACTGTCCTGTAAACCCTCAATGTATGAAGCATCTCATCTATGTTATGTGACTTACTGCTTTTTCTAATCATCAATCAATAATACAGGGTGGTCTTATTGTAATGTTTGAAATTGTTAGGGTATCTGTCTGCACTAAATAGTGTTGTCATGTAGGCTAATCTTTTGTACAGTATGACTCATCTGAGATCTTAGGTTCTAAATATCTTTCGAAACTTGACACTCTCTGGCACAGCGAACCAAAACTCACTCATGGTCCCTCTCCAAAGCACTGGCTGTTTTTCTGGGAAATGATAAAGCTCAAGTAGACTTTGATACAAGAGATCAATAAACAAGTAGCCACTTCACCTTGTGTGTGTTTCATACCAACTGCGACAGTTTTGATTCAAGAGCACATGATGACAAGGTGATGGCAAAGTCTATCTGCTCCTATCTGTGCAGCTGTTCCTCAAAATGTGATCCAGACTTTAGTCGATGGCTCCCATCTTGTCTCTGAAAACACACAACCTCTGCTATGACTAACACAGTGGATACTGGTGCAGCTTAGCAGTAAACAGTGGCGATAGGAGGAATGTGAGGAATATGGATGACAGAATGTTTCAGAGTGCCTCCAGCTCTGCGCATTTTACACCTGTGCACACCTGGACATTTGCTGCAGACTGCTGCTGTGGTTGTAGGGGCTTAAAACGGGTATATGGGGAGTATGTGCGAGTCACCTTTGGGGGAAAATGAAGAGATCACCCAAAAACACCTGTTGATCTTGCACTAACATGTAACCCACAGCAACAGCTTCAAATCAGCTTTGCAATGGCTGTTCTACAGTTCGGTATACGCTGTGCAATTTTGGGCTGTCCCTGACAAAAGATGACCATCATGAAAGAAACATGGCGAAATCTTTGGTCATGGCTCTGAAACAGCGGTCCTACATTGCACAGTGAAAGAGGTTTAAGGACGGCTGTCGTCACAGTCTTGCGATCAAAGACAGCCTGGGATAAAATTTTGACGGTGTGAGAAATTTGGGATGACCATCTCATTGTGTGACTGCTGTAACAACCTACGTCTGCTAACCAACCAATAGAAATGCAGCATGGAATGACAAAGCAGCGCTAAACCCAAACAAACAGACAGATAACAGCAAGCCATAAAAGCAGAACGTGCTACAAGAGATTATAGCAAAGCAAACCTTGTTATGTTGTGGCAGCAGAAGCCTTGCCTGGATGACGTGTCCTTTAGCTCTTACCATGATCATGTAAAGAAGGACGAAGCGTGGAAGGAAATAGTGACACCACACACACACACAACAGCATATAGTGCCCACAAAACCTTAGGTTATTTAATATGTTGTGTTTCACTGTTGGTGCTGCATCCTTTAAGCTATTGTACGTCATAGCCTGTGATTCAGTAAGTGCTGTCATCGTCTGCATACATCAAACTTCATGTCATACCCAAGTTCATTAGATCCATGACGCTAAGAGAGTTAAACCTGTGGGGTTGGAGTTGATATGTAAAGGTTGTGCTTAATTTGGCACCTACAAGCTCTTTTCCTGGAGCTTGTTAGAAAACATGTTAACACACATACACACAGGCTCCGACAAATATACAAACTAATCACAACCACAGGCTGAGATGCACATGTTCAGATCCTCACGTGCACGCACTCTAAGTTGTTCCTGTGACAGGCTGATAATCAGGAAGCAGTGCAGATGCTTTTGTGTATAAAGATGGGGTAAGAAGCTGAGAAGTACGCACAGATGCTGGCAGAGGAAAACAGTCAGAAAAGCTGCCAGCAGTAGGGCTGCGATGAGTACTCATGATTCATCAAGACTTTTTGTTTTCAGGACATGAGTGCCGTTGCAGTCTTGTGGACCAATACTTGTATTCAGAAAAACACAACAAGTCTGATTAGCTCCAAGAAATCAATGTCCCTCTGCTCTTTGACTACAGAAGAGGCAGGTTTCATGAGTCCTGCTCAGGCCTGAAACTTCAACCCAGACCTGTGTCCGTATTCACAAACATTCTGAGAACACTCTCGGAGAGCTCCTAATTTAGCCTAAACATTTTTTATTAAGGAAAGTTCTCAGAGCAACTTTGAGCAAAGACGGTACAGAAACTTTTAACTAAGTGAGGAGGTGTGGTTGACCACGTTGCTAGGTGTGATGTATTCTTTTAACAGATGTGATTGGTTGTCACAGACACACCTTTTAGTGAGCCTGCAAGGTGAGGACACCCAGTGAAAATGAAATGAACTGCTGACTGTGAAAGTGATATCAGGTTGATGGGAGGTTGAGACAGACTCAAGTCATCACTGCTGCACTGTTGTGTTTTTACAGTTTTCCAACTACCTTCGTGTTGTGATCATTTTATTTCTGGTGTTGTAGCGTTAATTGGGAAATGTGTGAGTATCCCTAATGAGATCCACCGCACATATTACCCCTGCATGATCTGGTCTGTAGCATTTAATTTACTCACTGTCATCCAGCGTTTGGAGAATATTTCTCCTCCTTCTTTGTCTGTCTGCTGCTTAAGGAACTGCTTAAGGAACTCTTAAAGGAATACACCGACGATTTGGGAGTTATGCCGTTTCGCTATCATTTTCATATTGAGACAACATGATCGATATCTTTTTTGTGTCTGTACGTCCAGTGGCTGGGTCTCAGCGGTTAGCATTGCGGCTTAGCTTAGTGAATACAATTGAGGTCTATAGGGGGTCAGTAGCCTACAGTAAAAGTGGACAAATAAATGTTACAGAAACCCTGAAGCTGGCATTTCTGCACGTGCATTTAAAATAAACATGTTTAAACATTAATTCGAAAAATGAGAGTCTTTTTTTAGTCATTTTAGAAGAAGTTTGATACACGGAACTATAGTGTGTTTACGTCCTGCGCTGTGATCTACAGAGGGACACACCAGTGAGCAGGCACAGGCACAGACGTAGCCTGTAAACAAAACTCAGTTGTTTATTTAGCGTAACAATATCTCCGGACTATAGCAGCTGCAATGGACGACTTTGAATGCGATTTTGAAAAGTTTCTTGTAGCAGACACAGATCCAGAGCCATACCTGTTTGAGCTGGAGTATACAGATGAGGAACTCCAGGTGTTGGATGCTGAGCGGGCGAGAGGAGAGGCTGAATCCTCCGAGGCAGGAACAGCAAGGGGCCGAGGGTAGACGGAAGTCAGGGGAGGATTGGTGGTGTAGCAGCGGGGCTTGCCAACCTATGCCTACGGAGGTGGAATCATTTTGCTGCACAGAATGGGAATTGGTGCTGCCATCGTTGGGGAGGCTAGAGATATATCATCATCATCATCAGGAGGAAAACCGCCGCAAAAGAGTGAAAACTTTGCAGCAATCACTAATCCTGGCGTGATTGAAATATTCATGTTCATAAGATAAACTGGAAAAAACGCCCCCGGCCTGCAGGAGCTGATGGACAGCTTTCAGTCGAGTGAGTAATATCGCTTTATGATCGTCCATGTCGTCTCTTTGTTTGCTTTTACCGAGTGACCTAGCGTACCTGTCCCAGAGCCAGCTGCAGCTGTTGGCCACCGGCGTATCCCTCCGCGCAGGATGTAAACACACTATAGTTCCGTGTATCAAACTTTTTCTAAAACGACTAAAAAGGACTTCTCGAATTAATGTTTAAACATGTTTGTTTTAAATGCGCGTGCAGAAATGCCAGCTTCAGGGTTTCTGTAACGTTTATTTGTTCACTTTTACGAGTAGGCTACTGACCCCCTATAGACCTCAATTGTATTCGCAAAGCTAAGCCGCAATGCTAACCGATGAGACCCAGCCACTGGACGTACAGACACAAAATAGATATCGGTCATGTTGTCTCAATATGAAAATGATAGAGAAAGGGCATAACTCCCAAATCATTGAAGTATTCCTTTAAGTCTCTTAGAAGTCCTCCTCCTTACTCCTAACAGTTTTTCACTTAGGGAGCTTTTTTAAGGTCTGAGATGCTCTGTGAATAACTTCATCTTAGCAAGGACCAAGTCTTCTAAGAATTTTCTCAGAATTTTTTCACTAGAAGCAACACTTTGTACCAGGAAGCTTTGTGAATACAGCCCCTGATCCGGCTGTGTTCATTAAGGCCCGAGAAGCTCAGAAACATTTTAGACTTGAACCTGATCCATATTCAAAATTTTATTTTCAGAACTCTCTCTCGATCTTTCCCTTTAACCCTAGGATACACTAACAAGTCTTCCAATGTAAATGACAAAATGGGTTGTTTGTTAGTGCTTTCCAAACTGACCCATATGACTGATCAACCACCTCTACAGAAACCAATATTAACTAATAAAGGATAATATAATACTACTTTTTTTTGCTTCTGAGAGATCACAGTCATTATTCGTACACCTACAAGAGGCTTATATCCCCAGGGAAATACCTGAACATATGAATATAAAGGTAAAATCACCAACATCACATTAGCGCAAAATATGATGTCCATTAGTTTATCGGTCAAAATAATCATCTCATCACCAATCAGAATGAATAAACTACCAACCAACAAAGTAAAGTAAAAACCAAGGCAATATTCACTGCAAAAAAAAAAGACAGAGTGGGTCCCACTGAGATACATGCAGCCAGGCTACACACACATACACACACACCACATATACACCCCTACTCAGACTGGCACATTTGAAGTTGTTTAAACAAGAGCCAAAGTAATGCAACTGACCATAAAGCAGATTTGATCCAGGCACTAATACAGCAATAATGGGCTCACTCGCCCCTCTGCAACAGCCTCAGCTTGAAAATGATTGTGCTCTTGTTTAAATGTGCATGCCCCGGAGCCAATGGCGGCCAGTTAAAAAAGGAGCTACAAAATGACACACTTTGCATCGTTGTATGAAACCAGTGAGTGAGCAGAAATTACACGACACTGTTGGACGACTCTAGTTAAATAGTTAAATATAGAAATCCACACGTTTTAGCACACTGTTAAACCTCAGTGCTTTGACACTGTGCCCGAGCCTGCATATAGCTTCATTAGACAACATTACTATTCTTCTGAAATAGACATCTTACAGTATGATTACCCCGGCTGCCTGAGGGTGCTCATGAAGTGTTTTTCATGAATTCAATTTAACACAGGGTGAGTAACTGATATACAGATGGTCATTCATGATGAGATGAAACTGTTTTAGAACGTTGCGGGGAAGAGTTGCAGCGGTGTGAATCAGATGGTCTGAGCTCGACTCAAGCCGGCTGATAGTGTCACCTGCACCTGGTTTCAGAATGTAAAGCACATCACTTGTTTCTACAGACAATCATCCCCGCCGAGCCCTTTGATTACGTCCTCACGGTGTGTTTTTCACCGTTTCATCACGACTACAAATGCAGCTGTAGCCAGTATCTCACTATAACTATCCTTGTTCATATTTTAAGAAGCTGTGAATTATATTCAGCCACAAAATAAACCTTAAAAGCTGCAAATCAGAACAGAAGCACAGAGAGTTGTTGACTAGAGATGATGCACCGTCTCATCTAGCTCAACTCATCAGTTGCGAATCTCTGGTCTGAACTGGGCTAAAGATGAAATGTGTGTTTGTTAACTTAGAACGAGATGTTTATATCGACATAGGGAGTACGTCCTCGTCCGTGGAGTCTGCCGTGTTGTACCACCATGTTTCTACAGCAGACAAACCAAACACTGGCGCTAAATAGTCATTTGTGTTTTTGCTTCAGCCACTGTCGACAGCAACCCCTCCTCAACGAGCGGTGTCAGAAAAACAGAGTTTTTAACGTGAACCTGCTTCATTCAGTGTTTCCACTGGATTAAATCACTTTGCCAGTTTGTTTTGGAGAGGAAGAGACCTCTGTGGATAATTCGGCCCCCAGTTAAAAAACTCCTGAACATCTGGATCTAAGTTATCAGAGAGAAAAGTTAAGAACACATGAGCAGGTGCTGGGCTAACGGTCCGTCTCTGATGAGCCAAACAGCATCGGAAAAACACTGATTTGTAACGTGAAACTGCTTCATTCAGTGTTTTTACCAGTTTTAATCACCTGCTCCATTTGTTTTGGAGAGGAAGATACCTCTATGTATAATTTGGCTCCTGGTAAAAACCTCCTGAACAATGAACATTGAAGGAATTCTACCTGGAAGAAGTTTCAGCTGGTTGCAATCTGCAGTCCTCACCACTAGATGCCACTATAGCCCTTTAAGTTTTACACCTTTCTCCTTTAAGACCAAGGATTAAATCACACAAACAAAATATTCTAACTTATCTCCTCTAATTAAACTGCCTGAAACAATCAGAGCATTAAAAAAGCTTACTGGTATTAAAACAAAACCTTTCTCAGTCGCTTACTTTGATGTCAAGAGTTTAAAATGACAAAAAGCAGGTTTACAAGTTGCTTTCCGAAGTGTCGCTGACGAAATATACAACACCTCAGGAAAAACTCTCCGCTAAAACAGACAACACATTTCACTGTTTTTTTTCCCAGTATTTTGTGTGTTTTGTTTACATTGGTCACACTGTGTTTCCACCGTATCTGCTGCTTTGTTCTTTCTCCCCGTAGGCAGAGCCAGCGTACATTACTATTCTATGAGCTGTACCAGTCTCTCTCCCTCACAAACACACACACACACACACACACACACACACTTGATTGACCCTGTGCCCAGGACTGTGGGCAGGGCACCAGCAGCAGATGGTTGAATTTAGCTCTCATTGTGTCAGGTTGCTGCAACACACGCACACATACACACAAGTACATATAACACACACACAAATTTGTCAGGAAGGTCATCTACATACCATTATGCAAGTCCAGATGAGAACTTGTTTCAGATTATTGGCCATATTCAAACCATTAGTAACCAGTTGCTAGGTAACGACGATGCCTTGCGGCTAATAACCTGAATGACTTAATTGACACTCCATCAGTCACCATTCACCTTGCAGCTGATAGGGCGAGAGAGAGCCATGGAAAGCTAGGCAAGGAGGTATGGAGCCGTCATTCTCCCGACAGTTTCCGCAGTGATTTCGGTTACTATGGTAAATTAATGTCTTTCATCCTTCTGACTCACCAATCATCATGGAAAGTGACAGAGGAAGACAAAGAGAGACGGAGCGGCATGTTCAAACAGGGACAGCAGCGAAAACAGAGATAAAGACCACAAATACGGGACGTAAATGAAGGAAAATAAAGACGGGAATAGAAAACAAAAACTGAGACGGAAAAAGACACAGAAAGAAAGACACACGGACAGAGAGTGAAAGAGACTGAGCGATGAGGATACAGAAAGAACCTGGGAGACATCAAAGTAATAACATGGCGTTTGTTGTGACTTCATCGATGACAGGCAGTAATCATTTGACAGGAGAGCCGATATAGGGGTATAAATATTTGACAACGCAGTGTGGGAGCGCTTAATTAGCTTCATTGTTATTCCCATCCAGAGGCAGCTGCTACCTGCAGCCCATGCTGACAAAATGCTCGAGTGTGAGTGCAGATGCAAATGTGGATATCACATTAAGTTTTATTTTGATATCATTTTTTATTTTGAGTTCAGTTTTAATTTGGGGGTGGTGGTGGGTGTCAGGAGATTAGTTATGAGAGTAGTTGATGTTATTCATAATTCAGTTTGAGTTTATGTGGGAGGCACAAGTGAGACGGAAAAGACAGATTCAGCTTTTTGGAGATGAAAAGAAAAGTTCACTTCATGGACGATTAGTTTGGGAGCTGTTAGTGCTGTGCTGCTAGTGGAGATGGCAATTTAGCCGATTTTCATTGGTGTAAAATAACTCAAATCATTTAATTTCACTCATTTTAATCTAAAATCTGTAGTTTTGTACAGTGTTGTACAATGGCAGGTCAAAGTGATGTTTGAACTACAACAAAAATGGAAGAATCTGTAGTTCAAACACAAATTAATGCATCAAACTACAAAACATTGACTGTGGTTTACACAGACTTCAAAACACACATGCTGCGTCTTTAACCACCTGGAAGATGCGAGGTCAGGCGCTGGGTGCTACTCTTGTATCTTTTCTGTGCCAGCTCCAAGAGCGCAGCAGCAGGTTGCGGCTGGGGTTGCTAAGCAACCATAACAAGCACCATACCATAGCCTAATTACCCGAAATCCTGAGTGCAGAGCTGATCTTCCTCCAGGTGTTGTTTTGTTAGTGTATATTAGGCCAAAAATGTTGACAGTGGGACAGATGTGACGCTCTGGCAGCCTCGCACTAACATGATCAACTTATTCTCCATATTTATCACAGACATTTATGGATGATGGGAAAGATGTCTGTCAGCTGTGATTGCTTGGTCCTCGTCACATGACGTGCAGTGTGCGCTGCTGCATTCCAAAGTTGAACTCAGTTTATCTTAGAGCGCAGTTTGCCATTGATCCATCAATTTTCATAAGCTCTTCCGCGGGTCACGGGGACAGTAGGCCAAGCAAAGCACCCTCAGATGTCCCTTTCCCCAGCAATGCTTTCCAGCTCCTCATGGGGGACCCCAAGGCATTCCCAGGCCAGATGTAATCCCTTCAGCATGTTCTGGGTCTGCCCCGGGGCCTCCTACCAGTGGGACTTGCCTGAAACAACTCCAACAGGACACGCTCAGGAGGATCCTGATCAGACGCCCAAACCACCTCAACTGACCCCTTTCGACACAAAGGAGCAGCGGCTCTACTCCAAACTTCCTCCGGATGTCCGAGCTCCTTACCCTATCTCTAAGGCTGAGCCCAGATACCCCACAGAGGAAACTCATTTCGGCCACTTGTATCCACAAACTCATTCTTTCTGTCACTACCCAGAACCATGACCATAGGTGAGGGTTGGGACGTAGATGGACCAGTAAATCGAAAGTTTCGGATTCCGGCTCAGCTTCCTCTTCACCAGCGCCTGCATCACTGCAGAAGCTGCACCAAACAGCCAATCTATGTCACGCTCCATTCTACCCTCACTCGTCAACAAGACCCAGAGATATTTTAACTCCCTCACTTGAGGCAGTAACTCTCCCAGTACCAGGATAAGCAGCTACAGACAATCAATGAAAGTGGTCACTCATGGTGATGAACCCACTGAAATTTGTAATACGACACAGCAGGCTTCATTATTTTAGCGTCTTTCAACTCTGTTGTATTGTCTCACCACATCTCATCAACCTGTTTCTAGCAACAGCAGGCAAACTCTGCCCAGCACCAAACAACAGACACACAACGTTAGCAGCTAGCTAGTGAAAAAGGTGAAGCATTTACCTCACAAAGAGCCAGGTATTTTTCTCAGGGGTTGGTGTGGACCGAACTATAAAGTGGGTGATCATTTGACTTGTGTTCACCTCGTGGCCAAAAGCACAACTCCACCTGAATGCTAATGTTGCTACGTTACATGCTACTGTGTTTACAGTTTGTTGCGCTGTGGCCTTTTAAGCTTTAAAGGAATTCTTCACTCACAAAATAATCATCTGTATATCGATCACTCATCCCGTGTTACTTTGATTTCAAAAAGACATCTATGTTTTTACTTTACTCCCATGATACTTTGCCCTGCGCCAGCCTCAGGCAGGTTACCTGAGGTTGGCGTTGCATGCACACTGAAATCATGACGTGGGAAAACATTTCTGTCAATAAGAAACTGTTTCTTTGAAGCTTGTGGCTGCTAGTGATGGAGACAGAACATGAATGTGTGTGGGGTAAGCACCTGTGGCTGAAGCCACTTTCATCAGGTGGATCAATAATGCCTGTTCACGTAATGTAACAGCCGTACTGTATTTTCAAACAGTCACTACATTTCAGTAAATACTAAAGCTGTCCATTTTATTACTTTACATTTATGTAATGAATATACAAATGTCAATTAGGGGGTAATCTGCACAAGTAAAAAACAAAAAGAAAAACAATCGGTTATAATAATCAACAGATTATAGCGAAAATGTACGTGTTTGGGAATTACTGAGTGCATGACTGGATAACTGGGGCTGAGACTATACTGCAGGAGTTGTGTGCAAGTTCATAAACATGTTTTGATACAGTTTGCAGTTGTTTAATGTGGCCCTCTTTACTTCAATTCATCAAGAATTTTCTCTGGTTTTTAGGATTCTCCATTCACTGAGGGCAAGAATGAATTCAACGTACCACGAGGTGAGTAACTGATGTACTTTCGTGGCATATTCCTTTAAGGTGTTTCTTTGAAATGAAACACTAAACACAATCCACTGTCTGCTTGGACATGTTCTGTCCCTGTTGTTGTTTGGAGGCTTCAACACATTTTAAATTTCCTCCGATAGTGTGACAGTCTGAGGGACTGTTACTTCATGTCCGTGAGACACCAGCACTAAAATGTGACTGTGTTCCAGTGCTCATACTACCATACTATATAGTGTGCCAATAAAAGATTTAGTATGTCCCAGTACATAGTATGCCAAATGCAGTGTGCCGAAAATACCAGGATGTTCTGCTACATCCGGTCTGATTTTGCAGTATGCAAGCCAGCATGCTTTTCTGGCTATTCTGGCCCATAATCCTCTGCACAGCGGACGGTATGTCACATAGACTGAGCTGCAAACAGATGACAGCTTGACAGAAATCAAAAGAAGCATAAATATTACAAACAACAACAGGAGATAACTATGACAATAATAATGACAGAAATGCGTATGTACTTTCACTGTTGCAAATATAATGTGTTACAATCTACACTCTGTGCAGTTATAACTTTCAAGTTAAACTACATACTGTACACTGCAAAGTAACAACATCAGATTTTTCTCTCTCTCGCTCTCTGAGTGGCGTTTTTTTTTTTATCTCCACGGTAATGGATATATAAAAGCAGGAGGGTGAAAGTTTAGGGCGTAACGTTGTAAGGAAGTAGTATGTCTTGATTGTAGCGGCCGTGTCAACATACCAAAGGTCCTAGGCCACTTAGTTTGTGAGGTGTCTCGGTTTTGACTCGTGTTTCTGCTCCTTTTCTGAAGATCCACAGCACTCGCACAAGGCGGGGAAAAAGATTAACAAGGTTTCTTGAGAATACAAACAAAAAGGCCACGTCCTTCCAAAATTACATCTTGCACAGTTCACTACCAACTTGATGTCCTATTTCTATATATCCTCACGTATTACCCGTTATTATACTCAAACACTGTGTAACACGGTCAAAAACAAATTACAGTCCAAATCAACACAAACTTCACATCGTTGTCCACACACTCCTTTTGTCATGCACACTAAACTGCTTCACGGCACCTACCTGGCGTAAATAACTTGTGCCTAACACATAAATAAAGTAAATAAAAACATAACTTCAGTATAGTCCACGCCCATACATTATTCAAAATATACAGAAACTGTTGTGTAGATAGATAGATTTGTTTGTTTTCACAAACTGTCAACAACATTTGGGTACACAAAAACATCACCAACAAACACCATGCATAAATACCACCAAACACTGAACAACATATCAATACACACACAATGCACGAACACCACCAGACATGAACAACCGACACATATATATCACACTCAGGAGGGCTGGGTCCATACAAGGTTATTGGGGGAGGTTATTGAGTGCAGAGATGGCACACGGGACAAAGCTCTTGTTAAAACGTGCCCGTCTCCATCTCAGGGTCCTGTATCTGCGCCCAGACAGCAGCAGTGTGAAGTGTGGGTTGAGAGGGTGATCCGAGTCATTGGCTATAGTTCGTGCGAGACGTGTGACAGATCGGTGGTTGAGTTCTGTGAGGTTGGGTGTGGGATGGTTGATGATTTTGGATGCGGTGTGTGCTATTTTTGTTAGTTTGTTTCTGTTAGTGGTGGACAGCATGTTGTAGAAACAGGGGGAACAGTAGAGAAGGATGGGTTGAATGATACTGGTGTACAGTAGTGACAGAAGGTGGGGGGCAACAGAGAGGGCACGGAGCTTGCGGATGACATGGAGTCTCTGCTGGGACCTTTTGTGAATGTCGGTGATGTGTTGATCAAATGTCAGTTTATTGTCTATAGTGAGTCCGAGGTATTTGAAGTGGCTGACCTGTTCAACTGTTTGGTTATGGATGGAGGTGGGGACCAGTCCAGAGGGGGGTGCGCGTGAAGTGTAAATGACCATTTTAATATGTATTTAAGTGGCTGTTACACCGATTGTGTGCAGCAGTACATACTTTTTAAGAGCAGCTGCAGTACCTGCTAAAAGTAAAAAGAAAAAGTATGTGATTCAGAACGCAGTGCTTGAACTTTAAAAATCTGCTTCTCTGCAGTTTAGCTCCTTCTGTAGTAGCATAACACGTTTTATAATCAAATGAAGCTGTGGGCAGAATGTAAGATTTTTTGACAACTACAATTTTAGAATTTGCATTTATTATTTCACTATTTGAAACAAGAATCAAATATAATCATGGGTAATTAAATAGACAAAAACCAAATTATAATCATAATTCATAATTAGGTAGTGATAAGATAAAAGTTTGGTTTAATTATAGTTTATATCACTTCATATTACTTATTTGAAGATAAACTTTTACACTCTGAGCAGATTTGAGATGAAAAAACTTGTGACATAAAGTGCACTTTTACTGACGTTATCCAACTTATTAAGTATTCACCTCAGGTCAACGAGCCTAGTATGTTTTGGTTTTCTATAAAGCTAAAAAAACATTTTGTTAATTGAGACTTCAGGGTCTGTTTTTTACTCAGGATTTTTCACAGACTCCTACATTTTTAATTGAGTTTGTAAATGTTTTTACATGCCCCGCTGCCGCTGTGCCCCATTTTCCTGAAAGGTAGATGTGTCAGCATGGGGCCCAGCGGGAGGAGCAGCAAAGTGACAGTGGAGTAGCTGAGGAGAAGGCTGGAAGAAGCAGCTTTCACACACACACATACACACACACGCAGAGTTATTTGTCCCTGAGCCGGGGACTGTTGGGAGGGCAGCGGCAGCAGATGGTCTGCAACAGCTCTCATTGTCTCCGGATGCGTCAACAGGGAGCGAAACGTGCCCTGTACGGCCCCGGCCTGGAGACGCCACCGCCACGTCCTGCGTCAGTGTCACAGTCAACCTCTTCGCCGTAATTAAGGCCAGCCCCTCTGGTTCCCTCTGACAGCAGAGAGCAGCTGGAGGACAGAGGAGAAGGAGGAGAGGTCCAATCCTCCAGATGAACGGCAGCTGAGCAGCTCTCATGTTCCAACACACGCACAAACACACACATATGTCCTCAGGTCATCTGAACACATGTTGGTATTACTATACTTGTGGGAAGCTTCACAGACTTCACAGACTGTGGTCCTCCGTGCATGTTGTACCGTGACGACAGGCTGTGCTGCGTAAAGCTATCAGTGGTCTGGAGACACACTGGGGGGAAACTAATGCTGCTGTAGGGGACAATAAAATCCATCTGTCACTGAACAACCCTCAACTCTGACTCAACACAACATGTCACCTTAACCGTCACTAAAAATCCTGATCCTAACCCTAAATAACACCAACCTTTAAGTGGAACTCTTCTGCATATAATAATCCATTAATCAGAGCAAAGGTTTCTTGGATTGCTTGTTTCAATGAAGTTTGATTTTTGGGTAAAGATTCCAGCCTGCGGCACTCATCACAAGGCCGCCAGTGCCACTTGAATCATGCAGCCTAAAATCAGTTTAACAAACAACTGAAAATTAAAAAGGAAATGAATGAAAAATCTTAACAGAAAAAGCTCTTTACTGCTTTCACTGAAAAATACATTAAAACAAAAAAAAAACATAACACTTCTGATTTTGCTCCCACTTTCATTAGTTTAAATTACAAATCTAACACTTTTTTTTATGAAAAAAAAAAAAGACTTAGTTCTCTTAAATTTTGGTCCTAACTTTGCTAAAATCCATGTCAGTAAGCACTTGTCCTTTTCCAAGACAATCCATCCACCTGACGTGAGGCAGATTAATCAGTATTACTATGCCTTGTGCTGATAATACAAGGCCACTTTAAAAGGTGCAATTTTATTTGGAAAAAGACATGTATCTATGTATTTCACATTACTATTGCTAAAGAAATGCATGATATCCTAAAGCCTGGGTCTTTAACAGGGGGTCTGGGACCCCTAGGTGTCCTCAAAGTAACTGCAGGGGGGCCACCAAATTATTGTTTCATCATTTGAGAGTTTTTTTCTCACATATTAAAATGTATCTGAAAATACACATTGATACAAATCCAACATATTATAAGCAAAGATAAATTGGCCTATCCATTAAAAATAAAAATAAAAAACATTTAATTTCCAGTACACAACATTAATGATAGGCTAACTGTTACCTTTAGGCGGCATTGTGGCACAGTGTTAGCATTGTTGCCTCACAGCAAGAGGGTTCCTGGTCTGAACCTGGGGTGGGGCGTCTGAACCCCAGCGTGGGGTAGCCCTTCTTCGCAGAGTTTGCATGATCTCCAGCTTCCTCCCACTGTCTAAAGACATGCACAGGTTTAACTGGTGGCTCTAAAGTGGCCGTATATGAGTGTGAATGGTTGTATGTCTCTGTGTGTCAGCCCTGTGATAGTCTGGTGACCTGTCCAGGGTGAACCCGGCCTCTTGCTCAATGTCAGCTGGGATAGGCTCCAGCCCTCCTGCGACGGAAAATGTATGAATGAATGAATGACTGTTATCCATGAATCCTTGTGCAGTCGTTTGAGCTAGCTAATGCTAACTCACTTTTTATTTTCCATATATTGTTGGCCACTTACCATTCCAAGTGTACAGACCTTCTTGTGAGCCACAGTGGATCGTTTTGATTCTGTTGAGCAAGTGACTGACATACTGTTGACTAAGGAACAACCAGCAATAGAGCAGAGGGTGAGGCTAATGCACCTAGTCATTGTAAAACTGCTGCTAACTTAGCACAAACAAGAGGAGACCCAAATGGAGGAAAAACTTGGGTTTGGGCTTAGTTTTTTGTTCAGTGTATGTTGAAATGTCTTTGGAATGGCTTTCTGTAATGTGACTATAGTATCAAATGGGTATTCTTTACACCATACAGACATCCCAATAGCATTAAGGTGACATTAAAGGTGTGCATGTAAATAAAGCCTGTACACTTATTGTTAAATAGCCTGTGTTCCATTGTGTCATTGATACAGGACTGCATCTGTTCAGCACATGCTGGTGTCTTGTCATGTATTGATTTGTTCATTTTAGCCTCAGTGTGTTGTACTGGCCTTACCAGTTTGTTTGCCCCCTATACTCGCCTTGTTCAGACAGTTTTTTGGCTACTTCAACTTATTTTCCAAATGTAGCCCAGTGTTAACGTAGATATCTAAAAGCCTTTGGGCCTGCACATTGACAAATCAGTGCTTGCTAGGTAACACATTTACAGTCATGTTGAGTGATGATGGCTGTAAACATTAAATATAAAAGTACATAAACTTTTAAGTAGTGATTAAGTAGAAAGAAAGATATTTTCTGGCAAAAAAAAAAAAAACATGTAAAAATGACTTCAGTTTGAAGTGTACTTCCAGACTCAGCAAGGACACAGTAAGAAACTAATATAGTCAGTGTCAGTTTGGTACATAATGGAAAAAAGATGCCAATGTTATCTTTTAACCTTCATCCCAACATCACCCAAAAATCTAATCTTAATCCTAATCCCTAAAGATTTCCCCTCTGAAAATAAATGATGACCAACTAAATGCATCAGCACACAAAGTTTACCAAACCCTTGGCCCTGCTCTGTGCACAAGTTCTTCCTTCTCACAGTTTTCAACTCAGATTGTCGCACTTTACATCGGACATCACTTTGAAAATCAAACATAAAACACACAAAAAGCGACAGCAGCAACAACGTAATGGACAATCTGACAAATAAGAGCATCTCCTGTCCTCGTGACAACTGCATCAAACACACCTTCACTCCCAGTTCTCCACACTGCAGGTCTCCTTTTCAGACGAGACGCTGACAACTAACTTTGGTAATACATCAGACATGCAGGAGGCGCCACATCTGTTTCTGACAACATCCACACTTGTCATCTGCTCTGCCAGCTGCAAGACAGCCCACTTCCAAAACTACAGAGCGAAAGATGCATCTTAATCAGTCGTGGGAAGTCGGTGCTTCTGAATCCACCGGTGACCCGTGTGTCTGAACAGCATGTTGTTTAGCAGATGCAGGCGGCTGCATCAAAGTGCTCAGTCCATCATAACTGCTCATTATTTTAGACACAGTGCATTTTTTTCAGATTAAGCTGATTGATTTACCTGTCTGTCATATCTCACACACTGTATGTTGTATAGTATTAAATGACAGCAGTTTATTCTGCTTCCTATAGATTTTACTGTGGTCGTCCAGTTTCAATAGATTTAACTTGATGAGGTTGTGGAGTCAACGGATAAATAAATTGCATTATATTAAACAGATATGTATCAAGATGCAAAATAATGTGAGGGGTCCCTTAATAGATTTTTATCTAATGACAACAACTACTTTTAAAGTCATTCCTCAATAATTGCATTCTGTTTTGTGTCTGTTTTGCCTTTGATACATCAATTTCTCAAAATAAAAAGTGAGTATAAGCTTCTTGGCTCAACCCCAGAGGCGAAGCCAGACGTTGTAATGATTTGGGTCTTAGCCCAAACCTAGGTGAGGTCTGAGGGTATGCTCCCCCAGGTAGACTTCTTACCATGTATGGCAGCGATATGCACTATTTTCCAAACCATTTGTGTTCATCATGTGGGGACAAACATGATTTAATTGCGTAGGAATTTAGAATGAATGTTTTGCCGACTAATCTGCTACATATAAAACGATCGATAGATAAAATTCGGATGACTGGCTCAGAGGAAGAGCAGGTCATCCACCAATCGGAAGATCAGCAGTTTTATCCCTGGCTCCTCCAGTCCACGTGTCGAAGTATCCTTGGGCGTTTGCATGGTTACTGAGTAGCAGGTGGCACTATGTATGGTAGCCTCGGCCACCAGTGTGTGAATGTGTATGAATAGGTGAATGTGACATGTAGTATAAAAGCGCTTCAAGTGGTCGGTAGACTAGAAAAGCCCTATACAAGTGCAGTACATTTACCATAATAATGTGGGCAACTCTAATTACAAATCAAGGATCCCCTACAATGCCAAGTAAATATGATCTTTATTACGCTGAACTGAACATTAAGCCAACAGAAGAACATGTACTCATGTTTGATTAGATTTCCTAGAAGCCAACCACCTCTCTAAAGTCACACTTTACCTGGTGCATTTTAGAGGACACATAACTGGATTATTTTCATTGGTAACATTTCTCCCTGGCTAATAAGTACTGCATTCTTGTGCCAGACACAAGTTGTAAGGAGGTGGTGGGAGTGGGTAGTGGGTTAACAAAGCGCAAGACTTGGACACTGGCGACCTCGGTCCAGCATGTGGTTGGGTTTAGACAGACAAGGAAAACACAGTGGTAAAGGACAGTGAAGATCATGGTTTAGTTAAATGTTAAAAGGAATGGAGGGAAATGCGAAAAGTACAAGCTGAAACCACAGATCCTGGCATCTTCTTTTTACCTACGAATTCACCTACGAAAAACCCCAGTGTGTGGTGGTGTATTTTTTTGCAGAGACTCTGTCCTCTGCCTCTATTTTCTTATTTTCTGTGTTAGAGATGTTCAGGAACACAACGCTCAGGTGAGGTGCAGGCTTTATAAAACGTAACACCCAAGTGCCAGACTGCATAAACAGCAGGCATCCAAGACTGACAGCACTAAACACACACAAATACAGTGAAGCAAAATGCCAAATGAGAGCGAATCTAGGGCTGGCTTTTACTTTAGCTTTCACTGGCAAGCACGTTAACCAGGGCCGCCCCCTGAATATCAAAGATCTGAATCATCAGTCTGAGACCTCTCAGTCGACTGAGATTCTTCAAGTCTAACAGTTTGGGTTTTTTGTTTTTGTCAGTCAGTGTACAGTGTACTTCTGGGGATGTTTCGGTCCCCACACTGAGCTGCAGGGTGAGTGCTCTTTGCTCTGATGTTGCTCTCTGGTACAAGCAGCTGCAGACCCGGTTCAAGGGTTAGACGGAGCAACCTGGACTCACTCCAAAGTCATTGAAATCCAGTGCTTAGGCAGTGACTTCCGGTGTCACACAGTGACAAAAAAGACATCCTTATGCACAGCTGGTTGCCATTATAGTTAAACAGCAGCCAGCAGCATCAGAGGGAAATGCGACGGGACAAGAACGAAAATTACAGTGGCATAAATCCCAGTAGGGTGGGCAGGAGAGGTGGTGGGTGGATGGGTCCAACACAGACTTTTGCATATGTAAGACAATGCATGTAACAGGCAGAACTTGACACAGCGTCCCAGAGCGTCATTCAATGCACCTGTGGTACCTTGCACACCGAATCTGGACTTGGAAAGTCCATGACCAAACTGATATATGTGACGAGGTCAGAGTGACAATGTGTTGCATCGCTCAGGATCTAAGATAACGTTATCTTCTACTTCTGCTTAGAAGGTGTGAATTTACAGTCTGCAGCAACTTAATATGATATGGTCTCTGGCTTTTTTTTTGATATCTAAAGTTTGCAGAAAAGGTTGTACATTTCTGATCCATCGTTAGCGCATGTAGCACACATGAGCTTGGAAGGCTAACTTGGCTTGTTCAGTACATCATGTGAATGATGCTGTTGCCCTGAATGTCCAGCCGAACCCCCATTCAAGCTATCAAATAAAAAAGGAAACATTATATTTATATTAAACAGCCAAATCTGATTCAGTTGACATTATCCTGAGTGAGGTACAACCCCAGTGTTTCCTGAAAATCCTGCAGAGTATACCTTTAAGAAAAAGATCAAAATGGCCACAAAATTATGGAAAATATCACAAAAATATTTGTTGTGTAGAAATACAGAGTTGTGGCAAATCTGCCCTCAGATAAGGAGGAGATTTTGATGTATAATTCCTCCAACCAGTGGGGCTGTTTGTTACAAGAATTCCTCCTTTCTAAAAATATGAATATGAACAACAACATTACTCCAGACTCTGACACCAGAGATTGCTCTTTACATCCTTTTCAATGTTGGTTCAACGAAACATAACCAAATAGTTTTTGTACCTTCACCTAATCAAACCTTAACCATGGCTGTTCAACTGTAGTATTTCTATAAGATATTTTACTGGTCTCTTAATTCGAATTTTTCTTACTTGATCTCTCTGTAGTCTGTCACGTCTTGCTCAGCACTGCCTCGTTCACTGAAGTGCTCACCTGTCTCCTCACGCGGTAGGATCACTTTCCTTTTTTTTTTTTTTTTTAAACAATCATTCACGTTAACATTCATTGTATTTTACTAGAGTCCCCTTATGATCCATCAGAGTGACTGTCGTGTCTTTGTTCCCCTGAAGAGAGCTAAAAAGTAACAACCTCTCATCCTGAGGGTGAGCCAACCGTCACATTAACCATGAAAAAAGCAAGCTGTTAAGTTTTTGTAAGGATTTTCATTAACTGCCATGTTACTGTTTCTTCGCTCTGTCGGGTGTAGAAGTTGAAATTTAATTTGACGTGTTCTCTAAAAATGTCACTCTACGATATAATTTGACTTCTGAGTGATTTTAAGGAATGTTTTCTTCACTCAAACTCACTCTGACAATGACTCTTTATCAGTATGCAAATTCAGGTGTTCAGGAAGCTGTCCGATATTTGCTTATACTATTTGATGATACCAGCAGTTCTGCATTATGTAGCACTCTTCTTACAAATTGTATCCACATTAAGGTTCCAGTGGTATAACTGGTTATGTGCACTGCAACCTGTCTCTGAATGGTTCAGTCCTACTGCCCATGTGTCTCAGAGGCCAGTAGAAAAGAACATTGTGCACCGTCCCACGTTACAAGACCTCTGGGACCCAGGGAACTGGTCTCGGCAGTATGTGCTGTCTTGTGGGTTTCTGGAAGATGCTGTCAAGCATATTTTCCAAACCAGTTCCTTATTCACCTGCAGTCCTGTTACTTTACCTCTGTGTCAAGCAGAGGCGTCTCTGGCTAGCTGGCCTCGCAGCTGCCAAGCAACTAATAGCCTGTAGATGGAAAGCTCTGCACTCTGTCAATATACAAAGATGGCTTCTTGACTTCATAGATATAGCAAGCATGGAAAACTACTATTATCTTCCATGTGGTTAACTGGGTGGATGGTTGAGATTATGGGGAGGGATGCAGGGGCAGGTGGGGAGGGTGTGGGGGTGTTGGTGGAGTTGAAGCGTGTGCAAAACAGATGTTCTTATTTCTTAATGTTTGTCTGCTTCTGAATTTTATTTTGGTGAATGCACGGATACTTGAGACAACAAATCATTTGCCTGTCTGTGGCTTAACAACCGTTGGAGCCTGACTTCTATAAAACTGTGTATGAATCTCAATAAAAACCAGAATTACCGCCTCCCAGTTGTACGCCTCCATGGACCAGTCATGTTGCAGTTATAGTTTACATTCATGTCCGTCCAGACCCATTTGTAGCCATGACAGTTTACAATCTTTGAAATATGATTGCTGCTGCAAAGAAGCTACATAATCTAAAACATGGATGCTTCACACACATCGTCAACCCGCCAGCACTGAAGACTTATAAAATCAGCACAGTTTCAAGATGGGCACCCAACATTAGTGTCAGCAATTCAGTATCTGACCTAATGTCTCCCCTTCTGTTCCAGAATTATGATGTGAATAATCACTAGAAAACCCTTATTGCAAAGTCACAGTAAAGTAGACCTTTGACCTTTTGGATATAAAATTTGTGACATTTGTGTGAAATTTTATCATAATTAGTTCTTGAGTTGTGGTCAGAATGGGTTTTGTGAGGTCAGAGTGACCTTTATCTTTGACCACCAAAATCTATTCAGTTAATCAATGAGTCAAATTGGACGTTTGTGCCAAATTTAAGGAAATTCCCACAAGGCCTTTCTGAGATATCATGTTTACGAGAATTAGACATACACAAGTTCACAGTGACCTTGACCATTGACCTTCAAAATCTAATCAGTTCATCTCTGAGTCCAAGTGGACGTTTGTGCCAAATTTGAGGAAGTCCGTTTAATGTGTTCTTAAGGTATCACGTTCATGAGAGTGGGACACACAGATGGACAAACGCACAGATGGACAGACAACCCAAAAACATGAAATCTCCGGCCACAGTTGTCGCTGGCACAGAAATATAAAAACACGATGGACTTTCACACCAAAAGCTCAAGTTTGACATCACAAAGTGCAAAGCCATTATTTTCAAAGCAGAGCGTTTGTGCTTTCTTGGAGAGCAGTGTGAGCCATAGTGGCACACATTACACAGATTTTCTGCCAGGTTTCAGTTCACTCATACTGAACTTGTCCCCAGATACGCTGACCTCCACAATGCACATTCAGTGGAATTCTGACATTGATGGGAGGAGTAAGTTATGGCAGCTACAGTTTTATTGCAGTCTAGATTGGCGGAAGAGGAGAAGTTTGTGATTCTCTGAACTCTTAGATTTATGAACAACGTCCATGTTCCTCTTTACTGTGTGACTTTCTAACACTGCTCGTGAAATTGATGCTTTTCTGAAAAAAAAAAAAAAAAAAACCATGTCAGAGCTTCCTCAGAACTAGTCTGGCTAGCAGGATGTAGACTGTGGATATAAAGCCTGTCATTGGCTGCCTGTCTCACACAGTAACATGCTTTTTGCATGTAGCGAGCGCTATCTCCACACTTGGTTATAGCACTGAGCGTGAAACAACAACAACTACCTTCAGGCTAGAAACCTACATGCTCAAACATATTTTCATGCTCTACGTGGCATTTTCTTTTGCAGTGATTTGACCATTTTGATGGCATGGCTCGCCTCTCCACTGAAACAGGTTTCCTCCTGACACTATTTTGCAGGTGCACTATGGCTGTACCCTGGACTTACCACCACCGAATACCACTGTGACTAGTTTAAAGAAATATTAACGACCCAGAGCTGTTTTATTTTTTCCTCAGTGTGGACTGTGGAATTATAATGAGTTCAGCCAGACATTTCTACAGTGCTGGCACAGCGTGAGGTAGGTCTGGCTATAAGAGACTACCCTGAAATGATCTCTGCCTTCCAAATCTCAGAACCAATTCACCCTTCACTATGTCCTGCCCCCAGACACAGACTGGCCAATCGTAACATAGCATCGGGCCAGCTCAGACCAGGGTACAACAACACCACAGCTGTTCTCCATTGAGCTAAATGTTGTGCCTGGGGCACGTCGTGTATTAATGATACTCGTTACCTGGAGAGGTTGGGAAAACATATACGTTTCTTCCCTGTTCCAAAACCAAAATCAAACCCTGAAAAGTGTAGGGTTAGCTAGCTACTGAAGATATAGCCTACTGAATGTATACACATGCTGCTTTTGCTTTTTAATGATTATAACAGTGAAACAAAGACCGGCGCTGCTGTACAGGAACCAGTGAAGGGAAGCAGGGAAACTTTGCTGATATTCAACCAGCTGTGTGTCATGGCAGTGTGTGCAGATGAACGCTGTTTAACTTCCCCCAGAGATCCCTGCTCGTCAGGCATCAGAGGTCCAGGTGCTGGCAGCTGCACGGGGGCGGAGCCAAACACTGTTCATTTGCACACACTGTGATGCCACACAGCTGGTTCAATAGTTTCCCTTAATATTCAGTCTTCTGTGGCGGTTCACTTTTACACTGTGATCTGCAGCCTATAGTTCGGTCAGTGCAACTCAGACTACAAACAGCCTTTGAACAGAAACCAGAACTCTCAGGATAATACAGCTTGTCCTGTTGCCTACAGATTCTGCATTCATATGCAGATATCTGTTTATAGAGATTACTGCCTGCTTAATTTAACCTAGCTTTAACTAGCATTTTGACACCAGTAGTGTCAGCAGTTGGATATTTTTACTGTGCTGAAATTAACCTCATCTAAAGTCTAAAAACACCACATTTTAAAAGCAGTGATGTCAACACTGCATCACAGGTAGCTAATGAGCTAAAGCACCAATACGTTTTTTTAATAAAATAATAATTGGTATGCGACAGCCAGAAATTAATACCAACTGTGCAACTAATTTCAGTGTAAGAGTAACAACCCCTTCTACTTTCTGCATTAAATTTCTCATTAATTTCTCCTTCTAAATTTCTAATATCTCTTCTAGTTTATCCAGAGGTGACTCGCAGTCTGCCTTGGCTCATCTACCTGTGTCCTTCCTCCAGCCCTGGCTCCATCTACCTGCGCTCAGCTCACCCCCCCTTCCCCTTCTCCTCTCCGCCTGCACTGATGCTATCAGCTCCTGATTCACTGTAGCCGCCTCAACTCTTATAATTGATACAGAATCCCGATGCCCCGAGCAGCTGACATTCAAGGCAGTCTGAAGGACAGCTAGGGAAATGAGGAGCATATAATGGAATACGCCGCCAGCACAAACAGGAGGAAGAGCCACTTGTAATGTGATCTGCTCCAGCGCTTAAATATCAAGTGCAATTAAATGCCAGTGATGGCGGAATGGAGACGGGCTGCATGTGTGTCTGGAAACAAATTTGCTCTCAATCGGCAGTGACATCCTTTATATAGTCAGCTATCATTTACTGTGTGTGAGTGAAACAGCAGGTTTGTGCCCTGGCAGGGAGGAAACGGTCTCACTAGATTTTGTGAAATGAGGACAAACTCCGAGAAGCAGATGACATTTTGCGGACACAAACAATGTGCCAATTGCTCCTCCACCCTGAGAGGTGACATTAACACACATCGAGCACCTCTCAAATCGCCCAACCTTGGGCTGTCTTTAGTGATGTTGAAGGTTCATTATGAACTTCAACAGTAGATCCCTGTCTTGTTAAACGCCCAGGCCTGATAATAAATGAAAAATTCATTGTCCACGCACATGCAATATATCTTTCCATGTTCTCTGGCTCTGTCCACCAGCTCAGTCCTTTTGGTCAGAGGCACTGGCTCAATCTGCTAAGTGAACACTTAAAGTCCCCCTCCACTCAAAAGTATGTTTATTTTGGTCCCCTAAAACGTCTGACCTTGACTATATTATTGACTTGTATCTGAGCAAAATGTGTCACTAGACTAGAGAGGTGTTTTCACATTGCTCTGCTGAGGGGGCCAATGTCTGTCCATTTCCCTAAAATCTGAGATTCAAATATATACGCCAGGCAAGCTAGATTAGAGGGAATATTTCGGTTTATGTCAACCTGTCTCCTATCATCCTAAATTTGTTTCAAGTGACCAGTGACATAAAAATAATAGTTAGCATGTTAGCCGTTAGCCTAGATACAGCCGGGGCGCATAGTAGCGTCAGACCTGTTAAAACGTAAGTGAACGGGCAACCTTCAAGTGCAAAGTTAGTCCACTAAACAAGCTTTTTTCCACAAAGACCGCCTCATATCGTTAGGATAAATGTCAGAGAACATATAGAAAACGACATGTAAACGTGTTGTCTTACCTTACCGGTGTGCTGCCATGTTTGTTTACCATTTAGCTCTGCTTTCCAAAGCACGGCCGAAATATTGCGCGAACAAGCAGCGATCTCATACTGTGCCTGAAATCTCGCGAGAACAAGCAGCAACAGCTGGAAGGCAGAACCGGACAGTAGCCTGAAAAGTTCATTCATTTATTTTATGAAAGATTTATAGAATAATGGCTGACTTTTTGCCAGACTTCGACTTTGTGGAGGAGGAATTTGATTTTGCAGAGTTTGATGGCCGCCCTTATTTATTTGAGCCAGAATACACTGATGAAGAGCTTCGTGAAATTGAAGAACAGAGGAGGAGGAGAGAGAGAGAGAGAGAGGCGCAACAGGTAGAGGACGAGAGAGGAGGAATGGCTGCTGCAAGGCTGCGTAGCTCTGGAGATTGGTGGTGTACCTGTGAATGCTGTGCCCCAGTGCCCACAGAAGAGGAATGCCTCTGTTGCAAGGAATGGGACCGGTTGCAGCCTTATTTTCAAGGTCTGGATGTGACCGAGGACGAGACACCTCCACCTGGAGTAGTATCCAGCTGGGCTTTATCTAGAGCTCGCGAGATACATTTCGGCCGCGCTTTGGAAAGCGGAGCTAAATGGTAAACAAACATGGCAGCACACCATTTATCCTAACGATATGAGGCGGTCTTTGTGGAAAAAAAGCTTGTTTAGTGGACTAACTTTGCACTTGAAGGTTGCCTGTTCACTTACGTTTTAACAGGTCTGACGCTACTATGCGCCCCGGCTGTATCTAGGCTAACGGCTAACATGCTAACTATTATTTTTATGTCACTAGTCACTTGAAACAAATTTAGGACGAAAGGAGACAGGTTGAAATAAACCTAAATATTCTCTTTAAGTACGTCACTAATACAAAAGCAGCACGGTGGTACAGTGGTTAGCATTGTCGCCTCACAGCAAGAGGGTTCATGGTTTGAACCCAGGGTGGGGGAGTCCTTCTGTGCAGAGTTTGCATGTTCTCCCTGTGTCAGTGTGGGTTTTCTCCAGGTGCTCCAGCTTCCTCCCACAGTCCAAAGACATGCAGGTTAATTGGTGACTCTAACTTGTCCATAGGTGTGAAAGTGAGTGTGAATGGTTGTCTGTCTCTATGAGTCAGTCCTGTGATAGTCTGGCGACGTGTTCAAGGTGTACCCCGCTTCTTGCCCAATGTTAGCTGGGATAGGCTCCAGCCCCCCCGTGACTCCCAACAGGACAAGTGGTTACAGAAAATGAAGTTTGCATTAGCATCGTGAAAGCAAACGTGGTAGCGTGTGCAGTTTTTGGATGTGAACCAGACTAATGCAAACACTCGGTAACATCATATAAGATAATACTATATGTTTCACAACCACTAACTCTGTGTCAGCCACTGCCAGTTACAAGCTAACAAACAGCAGAAACACATGAAAGATGCTAACTACTCTTACCATTCTGATGCGAGTCTCTTATTTTCATGCACAACAGAGTCTGGTTCTGAATGAGGCTCAAACATGTACGGCTGAATCCCTCCAATATTTCCGGCAATGCTAGCCATCTTAACGCACGCTGCTTTTTCTTTCTCACTTGTCAACCTAGCACTAGTCTCGCATAGTCGGACCATACTTTGTTTTAGCGCTGTGTCGGGGCTGGAGAAAGCAGGAAGCAAAATCTAGCGCTAGCAGCAGAGGCAAGATCCAGAATTGTTTAATGAGGGAGAAATAGTAGTTTTGTTTCGAGACAATTTTCAATGTTTTTCTTTTTATACGGAAAACTTCTAAACATATTAATCATAGTAGAATATTCTCACAATCTTTAAAATGTGTTTGAAGGGGGACTTTAAGAAAAACTGTTTGCAACCTCAAAGTATTTTGGAAGGAGGTTCCTCAACAATCTTGGTCACCTTGATTATTTCTCTATATTTATTCTTTTTAAAATATTTCCATATAACACTCCAGTTACACTTAATTGTATCATATCTCAGTTTTTTAATTGGTTAATAGGAAAATAAATTCAATCATGTGCTGGGCGCTACAAGCAAAATATTTAAACCCTACACTAGGAAGATAAATATAAAGCTAAATTCAGGGTTCATGAGATTAAGATACACTGATGATGTCATTTTTTGTGTATATTATGAATTGTTAAATTCAGTGTTTTCCCGCTTTTGTTCCGCAGCTTGTTTCTCTGACTCTTAGGCTGTAATCTCTGTTCTTTTAGCTGCTCCAGTCCTTTCCTGTCCTCTGTCCTTAGCCTCAGCATTGAACTCCTGACGCCCCCAACGGGAGGGGTTGTCTCTGGGCAGGGCAGGGCGATGCGGGGTGGCTGCACTCAGCTGAGCGCCAGGTCAGCCATTTCGCTCATCTTTTTTTCATGTTCCACAAGTTGTACCCTGTAGGACTTTACCTGGGAGCGAGAGAGTGGCAGGGAAGTGTATGAAAAAGTGCATGTGTGTGTATGTGTACGTGTGTGTGTGTGTGTGTGTGTGTGTGTGTGTGTGTGCGCGCACAAGAATGTGTGTTTGCATGTGTGAGACCTTTCCACAAGGGCACCGAGCTCAGGGGGGGAGACAGAGATTAATGATAGGAGGTGACAACTCTCTTTCAATATTAAGGGAAGGAAGTTTCTGTCGCTGTATGGACAGCGGGGGAGGGGAGAGACAGAGGGACAGAGGGAGAGATGGAGAGAAAAAAAAAAAAAGCCCAGAGGAGCCTCAGCAGCAGCAGCAGCAGCAGCAGCAGAGTTGACCCTTTACAGTACTCCCCGAGATGCCGAGATTAACTAAAGTACCATTCAACTCATTAACTATTAGATTAATTTTGAGCTTAAAATTTTAATTCCCACTATTAACCTCCATTTAGCTCTATAATTTCACCGAGGGCAGGATTAACTCTGTCTTTGTAATAAAGAGCCAGAGTCCTGATGTCACGTATGGGCTGGCTGCTGTGCCACCAGCTTCTGCAAGTCAATGCAGTCTCTCAGTGACCCCCCCCCCCCAAGTTAAAATGTCCAACTTGACAGCAGAAATAAACATGTTTACAGCCTGGTACAAAAAAGGTTTTGATCTCTGTAGAAGTAATTTCCTCCTTCATGACAACTGTCACCCATTTACATTTTATCAAGGCTGGAGACATAATTAAAGACGTGCCGCTTTGAGTGACAGGATATCCATCGACAGTGTCTTTGGCTTCTCAGTCACATCCTCTCCTCACTCCTCCACAGTTCCACCCTCCCACCCAAATATGTTCTCTGGCTCCAAAAACCCAGATGGCGACAGACGAAATGCCAAACTTGAGACCTCAACACAGGAGTCCACAAACCAATGGGTTATGTAACGTTAGCCATGATTTTAACATGCTGTTGTCTTGTCATAGATGCTTTGACTACCTACTTTCCTCCATGTGATCCATGATAAAATTATTTCTTGGTATACTGTGATTTTAAATTGTAAAAAACTATGTTTGAGGAGTTGGTCAAAATTAACATTTTTAATTTTTTTTAGTGGCACTGAATTAAAATAACAAGCTTAAAAAAGGTCAAAATAATTTTACCCCTAAATATCACCAAAACTTTTGGATGAATATTAAGTTGGTTCAACTCGATTAAGTTTTCAAGGTCAAAGCAAATCATGTTGATTGTACTAAACTTATTAAGTTTGTCAGACTATAAAAAACAGCATTGGAGCTACTTGGAGAGATGCATGCAAATTGTGACCTTAACATTTTAAAGTTGAACCAGTGGTTTCTTTTTTTTTAGAGTGCAACTGCCCATCTATGACTTTGTTTAAAGTGCTGCTGCCTCTCTTGGCCAGGACACTCTTGTAAAGGAGAGTTTTAATCTCAATGAGGATTTTCCTTGTGAATTAAATTATAAATAAATAAAAAAACGTTGACTTTTTACTAATTACTTTAACATTAATTCCAGTTTTTAGTTTCCCCTGAGAACCTGTATTGTGCTGTAACTTATTTCCATTGTTGTGTTTGACATCTGTTTTTACGGCATGTATCTTCATGCTGCATATGTGTTGTCAAAGTGGTAACTGTGTTTTGTCATTTTAAAATCATGGAGATGTTTTGCTCATTTGCTTTTGTTTTCTCTAGTTGAAGTTTGTTGAGCTTTCCCAGTGACTGTATCTTTTTGCTCATCCATCCACTTGCATGCTCTTCTACGGTCATCTATCCATCTTTATAGCCGTAATCTTTGCTGTAAAACATCTGCACTTTTCAGCTTTCATGGTGCATTCACACAGGTCACTACTCGACTTTCCTTAGTTTATTGAGCTGGTGACATTTAACCTCCTAAGATCTTTGGCTTGTGGTAAATGTAGTGACAAATAGCAAAAATAACATTAACAAAGAATTCCTGATCCTCATCTTGAGAAATTTCTGTTTTTTTACTTCTGTAACCGAACCCAGACGTTCTCATTCCAATTAAAGTCTCTCTAGAGATTGATCTGTCTTCAGCCAGACACCTGAAGGAGAGGCGTAACTCTGTAGGCTGAACATGATGTTAGTCAACACGCAGCACAGCTGGAGAGAGGGGTATCACATCACTCCGCTGTTAAAAATTCATATAAATGATCCCTTTGGGGCAAATAACCTGCAGGTAAAACACAGGCTGTTAAATTAAAAACGTGTGCATGACACCGGTATCTCTTCCCCAAGTTGTGCTTGATCAGAGAAAGAGTGGGACAGCGTTATGACATCCATCACCACAAACCTGCCAAACGCTTCTAATCACAGCCAGTGTTGCTTGTCAGAGAAAAAGACTTGCAGTTTAAATGACTAAAGTCTCTGGTATCCCCTCGAGCAACTTGTTTCTTCAGACACCTTCTACCATCCTTCAGTTTCCACAACTGCTACCAGCATACTCTTACTCATGAAACTTTCATCAAATGCCAGCTATGCATCGGACTCCAACGTGTACTGTATAGTGCTCCCAGAGCGCTAATACTGATCAACGTGCGATGATGGTAAAGAAAAATTATGCTGTGGGTGCACACTGGAATTTCAGTCCATATACACAAGGAGGATAAAATGTCTCACAGATCCACTAATGCAAACACTGTTTTTCCTGGGAGGAGAGTGGAAGAACGGCTCTCATGTATAAGTTATCTGCAGTCCACATTGGGGGTCGTACTCCCTTCAGCTGTAATCATGAGTCCACCTGGCTGAACACTGTCCTCCTTATTCACTGCATACGTGAATGGAGTGCTCCAGGAATGAGTCTTAATACCTGGAAATGAGTTAGCATTTTAACACCCATGGTTCCCTAGTTCACCCCACGTTTTTGGTTAGATGCCTCAAATAAGGTCTGTTGTTAACACTGGCTGAAGTGATTTTCACGTTCTGTTCTTCAACATAAAATCTCTCAGTAAATGTCCCACGTGTCTTAAAAAAAAAGGTTGCTAACAAGTTTCTACATGAGACTACAGAACGTCATCATGCTCAACACGGTTTTACAGTCTTTATGTGGTGGCGACAATGAAGTCATGCCACCATGGAGTAGTTTGTTTATAGCCTAACATAAACTTTTTACTGCTAGCGACTGCATTGACGCTTCAAAAATCATAAAATTGGTGTTCAATTGTAAAGATTATCTTGCTAAACAAAATGTGTGTCATAAATCCCATTGGCCTTCTGATGAGGGAGCCAGGGAAATGCTAACAAAATAAAAAAAAACAAAAGAATAGAAAAAAAACATCATCCCTGATGCTCTTTTTCAGGGTGTCAATCTTGTTTCTGGGCAACAGAAGTAAACAGCTATCCTGAGAACCAGACAAACATGCCAGCTCATGTTTTATTTGCTCTGGTAGATGCATTTAGTCCCGAACCTGTTCAGGCAGATCAGGGCTGTTTCAAGACACTCTGGGGGCCCCAGGCAAGAGGCACTTTGGATAAATAAGTGATTAACATAGGGGGGATCAAAATAAAATAAATAAATGAAATAAAAATCAACCAGCCATCCTCCTCCCCTGACAAGTAAAGAACAGTCCCTAAAGTGCGGTGAGGTTTGTGGGCCGTTACCTGCCACAAAGAGAGAAATGTGAATGGCTCGTTTCTCCTCTGACACGTCACATACCTGTGTGCCGCCACGGCTCAGCTGTTCGGGTATTTCTGGGCAGTCATGAAATCAACAAAGAGGAAATTATTGGACCTGGAGCCGGACTTCTCCGTCGCCGGTAAGCCCATCTTGCATCGTATTTGACAGGAATACGGCGTCTGTGACCCCTGTTCAACCCACAACTGGCAGGATTCACCGTTAGTTTCTGCTGCTGGTTGAAATCTGTACTCGCACAGCGTGCTCCTGAATGATTTGTTTTGCTCGCGCAAAACTATTTTTAGTCGCAAATGCGAGTAAAATGTTTGCACCATAGAGCTCTGTGGAAAACAAATCACTGTAGCATATATAAACAAATCTAACCTACAAGTAAAAATAAATAACTAAATAAATAAATAATAACTTTACACTCAATAGCTCAGCTAATACCTGAAATGTCACTGGAAAACAAACCACTGCAGCAGCATATTGAGTGCCAGGTGGCCAGCACGCGCCGTTATTGGACAGCGCATGGACACTCACCCTCTTGCGATTGGACTTTGAACTTATCCCACAGTAGTGGTACCGTGAGGTACCGTAGTACTACGGTACTCCAACAATGCTAGTGCGGGTGGCAACCAATCATGCGGGACATGGTCTCAATTTACGTGACGCGTGAAAAGAGACAGAAATGCTGTGCAGTCCCGCACAGTGCGGGACGTCTGGTCACCCTACTTAGCCACTTGCAAGCAGCAGCTAGTAGGGGGCCCCATTAGGGGGGATTCCAACATGTTGTCGTTGTTGCAGTGTCTATAGGGGTTCCATCATATTGTCATTGATATGGACCAATGTCAGCCGTCTCTGGGGGCCCCTTCCAGCTCGGGGCCTTAGGCAATTGCCTAGTTTGCCTGTCCGGTTGCGACAGTCCTGAGGCAGATTTCCAACCAACCTGCATGGGTAAGACCTATTGCAACTGTTAGAGCCATTCTTAGAAAGTCCTTGCTTCCTGTTATTTTTTGAGTCACTCGAATGGACCACCTAACCTGGCATCTCGGGAACCTTTTATTAAAGGCAGGTGTGCTGAAGTGAGTGTGGAGCATGGAAGACGCCACAGGGTTACAGTCTTTAACCACTCAGTGTTTGGTTAATCTTGGTTTTATAGTTTGATGAAGACCCCTTGATCTGAACTTTGTTTTGGAAAAGCCTGTTTATGTGGGGAATGTTGTTGCAACTTGACATGCATCCAGCAATTCAGTCAACTCTAGAACCAACTGAAGCACCTGGATCATCAAACAGTGAGTTAAACTAAACCAAAGACAATGAGTTCATCACATCTCCCGTTATGGCGTCTGTGGTCGGCTATTTTTGAACTTATTTGGAAGCCGCAATAGCAATCATTTATCCAATATGGGGTGGGTTTGACACAATGACTGACAACTTCCAGAGCCTTTGCGTTATAAACAAAATATGTGAGGACATCATTTTTGGCTTGTGCACCCTCGTACCAGGGACACTATGGCGAGCATAAACCTAGCTTATTAATGAAGAGCGTTGTTGAGTCATTTTTTAAAACAAAACAAGATGTCTGACGCTGATGTGGAACTTTCTGTTGAAGCACTATTCTCAAATTCTCATAGCAAAAACATCTGTCGTCATCAGACATATTGATGCTACAAGATGCTGTCGTCTGTTTACATTTGTCACTTTCAGCGCTACGTCACGTGTTGTCGCTCTGACTGTTTGTAGGTCGAACCTATTGCGCCCAGAGGCAATTTGGTCCACAGCCTTTGATTACATCCCAATTGAAAATGAACTGAGAGGTTCCAGAGTAACTCACATTTCCAACTTGGTCTGGCAATGTCAGGCTAGTACACAGCTGCATTTACTGCCAACATGATAGTAGCTAGATAGATATATATCTGTGTTAGAGAGACCAGTGAACCACCTGACACTGAAGTCCTTTAGCCTCTCACCCAGCAGGCCAAAGATGACTTTCATACAGGTACTGTAAATTTACATCAGTACTCCAGGCTTTGCCCTTGCTCCTGCCTTTGTCCACTAAATAATTCCTTGCTGGCTTATTTCAATCCTCCGGAGATCAGAGCTGACTCTTATCCATGCAGGCCGACGCACCAGGTTGCTGCTCGACACTCCAGAGTGACATCACCCTCTTCACTTCAAGGTCACCTACGGGTGGGATACAGTATCAGGGAGATTTGAGCACAGAACTTCAACCTGCTTTTCTCTGGATGATTTCAGTTCAGCCGTCTGTTTCCACTTCATCTAGTGTGTGTGTGTGTGTGTGTGTGTGTGTGTGTCTGGGTGTGTGTTCTCTCCATCACTATGATGTCATGATGAATGGGCGGCCAACAAAGCGGAGGAGAGGTGGAGAGAGAGAGAGGGGGAGAGGAAAAGCGATCTCTCCGCCTTTTTATCGCTCTATTTCATCATGGAAATCACCTCATTTACTCTGAGCACTTCTCCATTCATCTCTTATTGTCACTGGCAAAACCCATTTTCTATCTGCACCAGCCCCGTGTGTGTGAGTGTGTGTGTGTGCCTCTGTGTGTGGGAGAGTCACAGGAACAGGGGAAAAGCAGCAAGCTCACTGCATGCGGTTTCGTTCGCACATGAGCAGTTGGACTAATGAACTCACGGCGCACAAGTGTTAACATCAGCAAACAAACTTACAGTTGAGAACTCTTGTGTTGTTTTGTTGTTTTTAACAGTTTGCTGGTTCACATCTTCTCACATGAGAAAATCTTTTTAATCTACCTCGAATCAAAAACTAAGGAGTGACTTTTTTTATAAAGTGCATCAATTTCAATTCGTAGCTACAGTTCACCTGAAGTTCACATCGCTCTTGTTAAATTCTTTCTGTTCTCTTCTCCACATTTCTCTGCAGAGTTTACAGTCCGTGTTTCCATCATCTCTCCTTCAAACATCAAACTGTAGTTCTTCCTCCTTTCTTTTGCCAGTTTCATATGAACTGCAGGGTTTACTGGCAAGACAGTTACTGATGGGTGTTACTTTAAGATTTTGGTACAGGAATATACTGCATTCCAGGAGTTGGTGATGTATGGTGACATCACTCAAATAACAGTTAACCACCAACTGTGGTGTCCGCAGTAATTCAGCATCACTCACTGATCATTTGAAAAGCTCAACTTCTCTCTATTTCTCGTCTCAAAAACTTTGACACAGCAACACTCACAGATAACTGAGCCTCCTACCTGCCTGTCAAACACCATCAACCCAGAAACCTTCTCGAGTTCCCAACTGAGCCAAGTCCCGTGGAGATCAGCTGTGATGTCCGGCAACCAGTGGCTGCTTGCTCCGCTGCCCTTCAGTGGCTAACACGCGGAGCTAACTGCTAACAGCCACCTCCACAAATCAATACTTCCACCATCCACAGTCAGACACACAAGGCGGTTTATTTAGTGCTGAATTACAGCTCACAACTCCAACAGATGACGCTGCTCCAGTGTGACTGTTTTTGCTGTCCAGCAAAACATCCTGGTGCAGACTATTTACTGGAGTTTGCCATCCTGACACTCATACGGCATTTGAAGATAATTACAACAAGCATGGCTGTTTTCAGATTTCAATGCCCAATAGTTCATCACCAACATTTTTACGTCTTGTCAACGAAAATGAAACAGATTTCCTTAGTTTTAGACTTCCTCATCGTCCCATTTTCGTCATGAAAAAGAAGTTGTTGATGAAAAATTTTCGTCAGAGTTTTTGTCAACGAAATTAATGCTGGTACAGTTGCGACAACATGTTAAAGGGAGAATTCGGTTTATTTCAACCTGTCTCCTATCGTCCTAAATTTGTTTCAAGTGACTAGTGACATAAAAATAATAGTTAGCATGTTAGCCGTTAGCCTAGATACAGCCGGGGCGCATAGTAGTGTCAGACCTGATAAAACGTAAGTGAACGGGCAACCTTCAAGTGCAAAGTAAGTCCACTAAACAAGTTTTTTTCCACAAAGACCGCCTCATATCGTTAGGATAAATGTCAGAGAACATATAGAAAACGACATGTAAACGTAGCTCTGCTTTCCAAAGCGTGGCCGAAATATCGCAAGAACAAGCAGCAACAGCTGGAAGGCAGAACCGGACAGTAGCCTGAAAAGTTCATTCATTTATTTTATGAAAGATTTATAGAATAATGGCTGACTTTTTGCCAGACGTCGACTTTGTGGAGGAGGAATTTGATTTTGCAGAGTTTGATGGCCGCCCTTATTTATTTGAGCCAGAATACACTGATGAAGAGCTTCGTGAAATTGAAGAACGGAGGAGGAGAGAGAGAGAGGCGCAACAGGTAGAGGACGAGAGAGGAGGAATGGCTGCTGCAAGGCTGCATAGCTCTGGAGATTGGTGGTGTACCTGTGAATGCTGTGCCCCAGTGCCCACAGAAGAGGAATGCCTCTGTTGCAAGGAATGGGACCGGTTGCAGCCTTATTTTCAAGGTCTGGATGTGACCAAGGACGAGACACCTCCACCTGGAGTAGTATCCAGCTGGGCTTTATCTAGAGCTTGCGAGATATATTTCGGCTGTGCTTTGGAAAGCAGAGCTAAATGGTAAACAAACATGGCAGCACACCGGTAAGGTAAGACAACACGTTTACATGTTGTTTTCTATATGTTCTCTGACATTTATCCTAATGATATGAGGTCTTTGTGGAAAAAAAGCTTGTTTAGTGGACTAACTTTGCACTTGAAGGTTGCCTGTTCACTTACATTTTAACAGGTCTGACGCCGCTACTATGCGCCACGGCTGTATCTAGGCTAACGGCTAACATGCTAACTATTATTTTTATGTCACTAGTCACTTGAAACAAATTTAGGACAATAGGAGACAGGTTGAAATAAACCGAAATTTCCCTTTAACATACTTGGTTTCACACAGGACACAATACCAGTCTCCTGGGGGAAAGTCCTGTGTATGTTTGATCCATCTGCCACCTAATGCTGATTTCTGCTCTTTCTACTACCTCTCCACTTCTTTCTTACGCCCATCAGTGCATTCATCATGTGATTCCAATCTTCATGATTACATAGGTTATACAAGTTACGAGCTAATGATCACCTCGATTATAAACAAATGTTAGTGTATTATTTTTTATGAGTATACTTACGAACAGCGCATGAGAACAGCCTGACGGGGTGGTGCACAGGTCAAACTAACTAACAAGACTTTGACCCCGGAGACTGGGGTTCATGTCCTATGTGAAACCAAACGTAAACATTGCTATGCACGTACGTAATATCACGTCATCATGTTATCTTGTAGCATCATGTAATGTCCAACACTTAACCATGAATCTTTTGGGATTGGTAGGGATGCTAATTTGTAAGATAACATATGAATGGCTGTATGAGGATATGCTGGCTATCTACACATGTTCCCATGAATAGAGTCTTAAAGGCAGAAGATAAATACACCCCAAGAGGACAAACAAAGACCCTGATGTAAAGCTTAATGTGTGATGAATGCTGTGATCTCTTACATAATGTGTCAGTGTATCTAAAACAGTGATTATTGGCACTGTTTTAAGCTGCATTTGTAATGAGTTGTTTTTGTTTTTAAATTAATTAATTAATTAATTAACTTTTTGCAGTGCAGCAGAGGGTGTGAGCTACATCTGCTGAGAATCTAATCAGAGCCTTGCTGTTTCCATTCCATGTCAAGCTAGGGGTCCTGGGCTGAGGAGGCTGTGTGAGCTGGTTAATGACATGAATATGATTAATAATTCAGAACGAACCCTATGTGGGTCTAAACAGATACGTGCCAGTGTGCTGGTGCCTTCAGTGAATAGCAGGAGAGGGGCGGCATGTCTCTTGGAGTAATGCGACATGACAGCGTTCACCTCGGATGATAGAGAGTGGAAGAAAACTATCAAAATGCTTATAAATATCTTATAGAGCCACTGAGGAGCGGCGGAGCAGGGGGAGGGGGCAGGATGGGTGAGGAGGCTGTCAGATGTGCCCCAGCTCCTGCTGCAGAGGCAAATATCATGCCACTCACATGGAAGACAAGGATGATGATGTGTGTTTATCAGTGTGCTTTGTGTGTGTCTGTGTGTGTGTGTGGCACAGCGTATGGTTACAGTAGGTAATGATGACGGTGGCTGATTCAGGCAAGCAGCTGTGGGAGGGGAGGTGGCTGTACCTTGGCAGCAACACAGTCACACAAACGGGATTTGGGGATTTCGAGGTGTGTGTTTATTTGCATGTGTGTGACTGTGACTGGAGCAGAAGAAGACTGAGAGAAAATAAAGAAATATAAAAGCAGAGTACAGTTCCTGAGCTAAATCCCTCTTTCTCCTGGCACAGGAAAATAACACAGCTACAAGTCTTTTTTTCTGTGAGTTGTAACATGCTCTCCCACAAAGAAAGCCCCGGGTCAGATATTATGAGAATACACAGGACTCCTCAGATATGAGCACTTCATCCTCAAGTGTTGTACAACAAAAACCTGGAGCCAAAACCAGTCCCAGCCTCTGGTGCTGGGAGGCAGGAGCGGGGAGGTAATAAGGGTGAAGCATCAGAGGATAAGAGTAAAACTCTTTAGAGACCCACTTGGCTTCTCATTCCTTTTTCTTTTTCTCCATCTCACTGTGTAGAGTAGAAGAAAACAAGTTTGTCCAGCCCGGCGCTACAGAGTATTTTACCTCCTTCATTGTGTTGTAGCTGTAGTCACCTGGGTCAGATTATGTCAGATAAAACTAATAATCCGTGTGGACTGGGTTACTGCGTCTTCACAGGGTAGATTCTACAGCCACTGCTACATCCACTTCAGCATGTCACACATTTTAAAGGTAACGTCAGATACATACTGATGAAAACATACAGTAGATCCTTAAGCTCAGTTCAGACCAAAGATTTACAACGACACAAAACCGTTTTGGAAGGTTGCAGGGAAAAGTTGCAGCATTGTCACATGCCGAAGTCATCAAAATCCGGTGCTTGGGCAGTGACTTGCATCATCGGACACTGATGAAAAAAGGCGCCTTTTCACGTCGGCATTACATGCAGCCGGTCGCCGTTCTCGTTTAACAATGCTTGGCGACGTCAGGTGGAAACTTGGTGGAACAAGAACGAGAGTTAAGGTAGCAAAAGTCCAAGTAGGGTGGGCAGGAGGGAGGGAGGGGTGGTGGATGGGTCCAGCAAACACCAACTTTCACCCAGGAGAGCGGTGTTTGTAAGATTATAAAACCAAACCCTGTTTATTTTGAAAGAGTCTGTAAGTAAACGTTAAATTTCCTGTGAAAACTGAAGTGTATTTTGAAAGATGACAATGCATGTAACAGGCAGAACTTGACACGGCGTCCCAGAACGTTGACAGCCAACACACCCAGGGTACCTTTCATGTCATAACTGGACATGGAAAGTCATGACCAGACGTTGATATGTGACGAGATCGCAGTGAGAATGTGTTTGAACTGACCCATCTCAGCTCTGCTGAAGCCAGCTGATGGTGCCGCCTGTGACTCAGCTTGTCAAGTCAACTGCGCCTGAATTAAGACACATCACCAGTTTCAGCAACCAATCAGCTTCTAGCAAAGTCAGCTGGTTAGGTAAGTTACACACTGTCAGCTGGTTGAAATGAGAGTTTTGGACAGAGGAAAGAGAGGATCACCTCATCAGTCCTTCTGATTCAGTGGGCTGGACATCATTTGCCACTTACAGAAAACAGCACTGGTACTTTTTTTACTGCAAAGAAATACTAAGTAAACTTGAGGCTTACACCCTTTCTGTCTTAGCTCCAGCAGGTACCTGCTAGTCTCCTACGAGTGGTTTTGACAGATCTGTGGGTAACTGCTCTACTCTGGCACAAACTGGACCATTGGTAAATTCAGAGTGCTGCTAGGGGCCATACACATGCCGCTTTATCTGCGCCCTCAAATTGTTTTGTAGACGCATGGCAGGCGTGCTCAAACACCAGAGTGACGCCATGTGCACATGTTCCCGAGTGCCTATTTTTCAGGGCACGACGGCTGCGCCCTGAGATAAACAGAGTGTTGTGGAACGCAGCAGCGCACACGGCCTGTCATGTGACGAGGAACAACCAATCACAGCTGACAGATACCTTTTCCTTCTTCCATAAATTTCAGTTTGTGGTAAATATGCTAAAAGCTTTTTATCTGTCCCACAGACGATAGGCCCACACACTTATAAACAGCGCTTGGAAGAAGATCAGCTCTGCACTCAGGATTTCAGGTAAACAGGCTATGATACAGTACTTGTTAAGGTTGCTTAGTAACCTCAGACACAACCTGCCACTGCGCTCTTCAAAGCTGGCTCAGAAAAGGCCCAAAAGTAGTGCCCAATGCCCGACCTCATGCTTTCCAACCGGTTAAAGACACAGCATGTGTACGGCAGCAGTGCGCCAAGAGGAGTGAATGTGTGATGAACCTAACCTATGTTAATTCATGTAGAAATATAATGCTCTATTTCTTCAAACAACAGTGCTCTCATCGTACTGTGAGTTCCCAGAGTTTGTTTGCTGAGAGACGGCTGCCTCCTACAACTGGAAACAGGAATGAGGTGAGACTGAACTCTATACAGTAAATGTGCCACAACAAGCTAAACCAGCATACAAGGCTCAGCAGGGCATCAGAGCTGGATAATAATTCTTTGTGGGTTCATGAGAGACTCTTTTCACATTACACAAAATCATTTAATTCAATGTTAATCGAAAAAATAATGATTAGCGCAGCTTTAATTAAACCAGGTGTCTTTTGGGGAGAAATTCCAAATGAATATGAAAACCATGTTTGTTCACCAGAAATCTCACAGTGTACTTTAAACAGCTCTAAAGGACAAAATGAAAGCAAAGGGCGAGAATAGAGAATATCCTGTCCAATCACACTGCTGTGCCTCCTCCTCAACACTAATCCCGGTGTCTTTCAGGTCTTTTCCTGAACCATGTTAGGCCTCCACATTTTGCGAGTGTGTCTCGTAGCTTAATAGAATGGTCTTTTGGACTTTGATGCTACATCTCAGAGGATTAAACACCTCCCAGTGGAGGGGCGCACTCTTTTCTCTTTAAATCTCTCCCCTGCCAGGCCCAGACCAACCAGACACATTATTGATCACAGGAGGCTTCCCCTCAGCCCGCAGCCTCATTTAGACCAGCTTCATTGTTTCCAGATGAAACACCCGACAACAGCCTCCCGCTGACTGAATTTAATGCATGCTGCTACCTTTAAAACTCACGACTCTCACTCCATTTCTCTCATCCGTGATCTCATCAATCTCTCCCAATCCCTGGCTCTTAAAAGCCTTTCTTCGTCTCTCATCAGTCACCACAGTATCCTTTAAATCAGGTTTTTTTTTCCTCCTTCTACTCCCCTCTGTGTGAGAATTCCAAAACTGAATTGAAACTGGAGGAGAGACTTGGAAAGAGATAGCACACAATTAACACATTCTGCACCAGAATTTCACCCCTTCCTCTCTCAGGCACATAAATCTGTCAAACTGAGAAGTTTTCTTTTTTTTTTTTAAATGTAAAACCCCCATAATAACAATTAAAAATCTTGTAAAGAAAAAAAAAAAAAAAGACACTGAGCTGCTGCCTGACAATCATCAGGTTTTCTTTAGTATTACATTACCCCAGCTTGTAATCAGTACAGCCATGGTTATGGTGCAAACAGGAACTGGATCAGGAACCAGTTCAGCATGACTTTCTTTGTTGTACATTACTCAAAATGCAGAAACATCAGGCTAAACAAACGGGGGTCGCAGAGGCAGGTTGCGTCTGAGGTTGCTAAGCGACCATAACCACCACTGTATCATAGCCTACTTAGCAGTAATCCTGAGTGCTGATCTTTTTCTACTTTCATTGTTTTTTTGTGTTTTTTTTTTTTTGTTAGTTTTTATTAGGCCTAAAATGTTGTCAGTGGGACATGTGTAAAGTTCTGGGCAGCCCTGCACTAAAATGATCAATATATTTATCCCATATAGACTGATATAGAAGAGAAGGAAGATATCTACCAGCTGTGATTGGTTGTTCCTCGTCACATGACATGCGGTGCATGATGCTGCATTCGAAAAGATAAACTTTGCCTTTGCACAATGAAAGATAGGCACTAAGGAACGATGCCATGATGGCGTCACTAGCCATGTTTCCATCAGCCTGTTTAGATGCGCATCTAGAAGTATTGCATCGGAAAATTATGATGTAAATGCCAAAATTCGAATTAAAATCCCCTGTTTCGCACAAACTAAGATATGCTTGCTTTAACTGGGTTTTGGTTGATTCGAAAAAATGTTGATTCGCAAAACGGGGGATGGAAACAGTTATGTTCGAATTAAGTCTGACGTAGTGCACCTCTCTCCATGGTGATATCCACACTCCGGGTCGGGAAGGCGGTAATACATTTACAAGCTGGTTGCCAACCGCTAGAGAGCGTAGAAGAAGAAGAATGCAAGACTTGTTTTGTTTCTGGTTCTGCGGAAAACTCGCACGACTTCGCAGTTTTCACCAAAGTCCGTACATTCAATGGAAACACACAGGATTCATATTTCTTTAAATGCACATTTCCCAATGATTCAAATCACTTTTGGATGGAAACATAGCTACTGTCACACTTTTGACCACACCTTCTGCATGTCTACACTGAAAACAATGGATTTGAGAGTAAAAAATTGGGACATAGACCTTTAAATGACACCAACAATTTCAAACTCTACTGACCCGTTGTACAAAAGCTTCTAAAGGTTCTGAGTAATCTCACATTCACACTTTCTTTCTGCTAATGGCATTTAAGGAATGGTTAATAATTGGGAAAGATCATGGATAAAGCAAATGAACTTACTGTGGTTACGGTAAAGCAATGATAACACTTGGTTAGAGAAACGTGATGACAGCTAATAAAAAAAATAAAAACTGTAGGTTCAAGATGGGATGCACTAAATGTTGGCAGTGGCCAAAAATCACAAGGTGCAAAATCCAATCCAATATGAGAGTAATTATTTTGGATATTGAGGTAGACTATGCCTTGAGTGTTTTCATGAAGGGAATGAAGGTGAGAAAAAAGCCTCAGGCCTAAGATCTGATACACACCAAAGACTCACACTCTCAAGATAAAAAACTGCAGCCACCACTCCATTGTAATAACGGCAATATATCCCAATTATCAAATGTCCTCTTGGATTCTAAAGAGATAATTAGACTCTTTAACTATTCAGCCCCAACAGCTCTTCATTGGATCATCAATTAATGTGTCATTTGCATGCTTGTACCCCACTACTCATGCAGAGTGTCAGTTATATGTTTCAATCAAGTGTAAAAGAAGACTCCGCTATTTTTAACTTTACTATTTTAAGTAGGTTACTCCTTAAAGTAGTGGAGTTAGCCATTCCCCCTCAGCAGAACACATACTGTTCCTCCCTTTACCATCCGTATCCTACCCACAGATGATTCAACATGCCATTACTGGGTCATGAAACTGGCACCTGTCCCATGTCGACCTCTCTGAGTGAGTCAGAGCACCAGAACATTAAAGGATCAAAGAGGAACTCATTTCAAACACATCACGGCAACATTTTTCTCAAGCCTTTTCCTTAGCTTAAAAAAAAAAAAAACCTACAACAACAACAAAAAACATCACAGCTTCCTTTCCTCTGTGAAACACCGTAATTTTATATTGTCATTGTCTTCAAATCAGAAAGTGTGTCGGCACGACACTTTCTCATTACTAGGCGATGAAAATAACACAGCGGCGGTAACATGGCAGCATGAAGTCTTTAGGGGAACAGCAGAGCAGAACTAAAACAAAAGGCAGAAAGCAAACAAACACGGAAAAACCAAGCAATATATGATGCATAAATAACAAGGACAGACTTCTTACATTTGTTCTTTTTTTCTAATGAAGACACAAAACCGGCAAAGTGAGTAAAATTATGAAAGTCACTGTGTGTTACAGAAACAGAGACATGCACATATGAGAGGGAACAAAGCTAAATGTATGCCGCTTTTGAAATACTTCACTGTGCCTGGTGCACCTGCAGCCATGTGAATTCCACACTGCAATGTGCCTTTCACATAACTCTAAATGGACATGACTGCCCATGTCTGCTCTGGGTGATTGTTAGGTGCTATAGCAACCGACAATCCATTTAGCATTGTTGGATAATGAGGACCGAACGGAGTGATTATATCAGCTACTCCCCAGGACAGCAGAGCGTCTGCAGCAGCAGAGGCACATTGGATAGCTGGTGGGACTAAATCTGTTCGGTAGCCATTTTCCTCACATGTAGCTTTGAGAGGTCAAGTCACACAGGGGGGTCTCCCTGTCTGCGTTTCTTCAAACACTGACCCTTTGTCAGCAAATCTCCAGCAACATATGATTCATGTTTCACTTTCCCACAACTAAGTGAGCAACCCTGTCCCTTAGAAATTAAGTTTAAACTGCTTTTTTAATTATGTTGTTACGGCAACGTAATCACTGCCTAGATTATGTTTAGAAACATTTCTTTCAGGTAATGAAACATGTGTGTATTGTGTAGGCTTCAGAAGGAGGTGGTTGGTGAGGATGGTGGGACCTTGACACCAGAATTCAGAATTTACCAGAACTTAGGTTTAGGCATTAAATATACTTGCTATTAAATGCTATTTAAAAAAGGTTATAAAAATAATGCTGTAGTCACTACAAATGGAAAAGAGGCTGTATAATAAAGATGGATGACGTGACAACTCCCCAAAATTGAAGCCGAAACATCTAGACCACCCCCTGGTGGCTCAGCATTGGCAGTATAAAATCAGGGAGTGCAGCAAAATGCCGCCTACCTACTTTTGTTTATACAGAATGCGCCTTTTTCAGGGCAATGGGGGGCGTGAGCAAGTAACAAAACGTGTAGCTCAGCGTGTGACGTAAACAGTGACGTGGGAGGGAAGCTGCAGCTGGTCAGTCCTTCAGCGATTCTCTCGTAAGTCGGCCCGTCCTTCACCGTCCCCGTCATCTGACGGTTAATGGCCTCTTCGTTTGCGAGGACAAGGAGGGCGCACAATTCCTTGTCTCCCCAGTTGCTCATCTTTACAGTGTCTGTCAGGTTTGTGTTTCCCTCTTGCTACTAGCTGCTTGCTAATTCCTGCTATCAGCTGTTTCCTGTTTATCTACCGCCAGTGGGTCACACGTGCGGCGTCATCAACAGCTCCTCCCGCAAGTCTTCAACAGCCCCTCCCGTTGCGGAAGGTCGCCTCGGTCTGTTTAAACTAAAAGGGTTCTGCCAATATGTCTACCCTACGAGGTGGAAAATTGGGCACCTCGGATCAACTCGCCAATCCAGCTCTGTGTGTCTAAACGCTCGCAGCTTGGAGCAAAACAACCCAACATTCACGGAAAATCTGGCAGTGTAAAAGGGGCTTCTGTCTCCCCATTTCACACACTGTCCTGTCTATTAAAGGCAAAAAGCCCACAAAAATAATCTTTAAAAAAGGGGGTTTGATAAATACACTACCCAAAACCCTCAAACAGACTGCTTGAAGTAAAGTTGCCGGTATACAGTGGGACAAGATTCAAGGTGATTTTGGGGCTATACTGAAACCTGAGAAAATGTAAAGCCTTCTCTACATCAAATGGGAGAGAGAACTGAATATCGAAATTACAGCTGAAGAGTGGCGTAATATGTGCAAAACACACTACACCACTACAAGCTCAAAGACATGAAGGGAGTGTGGGTGGAAAAATGTAATCGGCTACTTCATTACACCTAAAATAAAGAGGAAAACAACTGGGTCAGACTGGGAATGAAGAGGCAAACCACACACATATTTTTTGGGAAAGTCATGATTGACAGCTATGTGCCGATCGGTGTGCTTGCAATCAATGACGCTGCTCACAATTGGTTAGACGGGTGTATGGGCAGGATGCTGCAGATATCACTACTGCACAAACTCTGATTCCTCATGAGGTAACCAGCACGAGATGGCAGCCATACCCAGGATATATTGGCTTTATTTTTGTAGAGTGAGAGGAAGTGGAGATGTGTTGCCCACCTGTCTATACAGTCTATGATGGATACTCTGATGTTAAATTGCCTATGTTGGCAGAAACGTAAAACGTTGCTTACGGCAGAAATGTAATTTCATGGAGACAGGGCTGAAATGAGAAGTGATTTAATTAAAGATTGATCAGATTCAGCTGTAGACAAGAGAACATGATGCACCGCTCAATGGTTTATTTATAACACATTCTATTTCAAGTGGGTGAGGCAACTTCTGAGATCATTTTTGTCTGTTCTGCTCTCAGCTGTGTTGGTGCCTATTACTGTGAAAATAATGGGCAAAGCTACCATGACATCACCCATTGGTTTGCGGGCATCTGTCTTCAAGCCTCAGATTTGGCATTTTGGCTTTTGCCATCTTGTTTTTTTGGAGCCAGAAGTGACCATCTCTGGGCAAGAGGCTGGAGCTCTGAAGAAGGGAGGGGTGGATGTGACTGAGAAGCTGAGGACACTATCGGCAGACACCCTGTCACTCAGAGCATCCCACCTTTAATTATGTGTAAATATAAGCCTGAATAAAAAGTAAACATGTGAGTGATATAAAAATTCAACCCCCGTATAGTTGTCAAGAACGAAGGAAATTAGCCATACAGACCGAAACCTTTTTTTGTACCAGGCTGTAAACACGTTGATTTCTGCTGTAAAGTTGAGCATTTTAACATGGAGGTCTATGGGGACTGACTCCCTCTTGTAGCAATACAGCCTCAAGTGGCCATTCAAGGAACTGCAGTTTTTGGCACTTCCATGTTGGCTTCATTTTTCAGCCTGGAGGTTGCCACATGGTTGGTGCCAAAAAGGTGCTTTAACGCCTGCCCTGTTTGGTTCGGTTCAGTCAAAGTCAAGTTTGTTTGCCCCATAAGTGCAGTTTGTTTGGGCAGGTGTGAACACAGCGATCACACTCAGGTGTGCACCAAAACAACCAGACTGAGACCTTCTTGAAGAGGTGGTCTCAGTCTGGTTACAAAGGAACTCTGGTGCAGTTGGTTTGTGGTGAGAAGGTGTTCCGACCTGGATGTGAACCAACTGCAGTCACATGACACATTGTTTGGGTTCAACATGAGCATGTTACAGTCCTGGAGGATTATTAATGTGCACCTCCTCCTGTACTGCCTTAATATGCACATTCAGCACATCCAATGCATCAAAACATTGTTTTCTAGTTGGAGCCGCGCCTCGTTTTCAAACTGTATGGTTTGACTAAAATGAACAATGACAGCAATATAGTCCACGATGAGCAGCGCTAAAATCAACCTGCGTAGTTGTCCCTCCATTGTGACATTAGAAAGTGTCACATTTATCTTGCAAGTGTACTCTTCTTCAACGTTTGCTTTACTTCCTGGATTTTTCCCACATGGAAATTCTGACCAATCGAGAGCAGCTTTCTCAGCTTATACTTAGTCACCTCAAGTGTCTCGGGTGGATCAGATAGTATTCAGATATCAAAAACGTGAAGTTGAAATGCATCCAAAAAACAGCTGAGATGAGATGCATTCTAACCAGATGCTGAAAATCAATCAATCCATCAATCATGTAACTGAACTCAGCGAACCTGACCATAATTTAAGCACACAGAAGTAGAAATCCTTGCATGTCAAAAACGTTATCCAAAGGACAGATCTGCTGTACATTTGAGAGGGAATATTGCAGTATAGCCATGTCCTGGAGGAGACGCCTTGATGTGTAGATGAAAGTCTTTGAGAGTTTTGAAGGTTTATCAGACCAGCAGTGTCAGGCAGAGGCTACCTGTCCAGTCTTGATGAAAACTAAACCACTGCTGCCAGAAGAAGAGCTCAGGGAACATCCTGACACTGCTGGTAATACTGATTTTCACTCATCAACAGGTACAGCAGTATGTTGGCTTAGTCAGTTTTATTTTATTCTTTTACTAAAGTAACAGGTTTTAATGATTCTTGAACTTTTTTCTCTTTTCAGTGGCATGCATGCTTGAATTATACGATCATTTCCTGTCACTAACTAAATTGATAATCATTTACACATTAGACTTTGTATCACTGTCTGTAATCATGATCTAAATGGCTTTTTAACAATGAAGTGAAATCTGACACTCAGAGTGAGTCTCATATTTTGCAGGTGATTTGTTGAAAGCTGAGCTGGAGTGGCTTTGTTGTCATCTGCTGAAAAAAATCAAGCCGGCTGAAGGAGAAAGCATTCCTGAGTTCAAGTGAACTCCTAAAAATGTGCTTGGTGTGAATGCAGCCAGTTTATAGCCTGAGCCGAATCTCCATTTGGGCCTGAGGGTTTTGCTCAGAGGACACAACTGATAAGAAAAGTGGCCAGCCTGAACATTTAATGAGCTCCATTGCTGTGAGTGGTCGAGGAGGCTGTTACCTTTGGAAGTGCCATCATCTGCTATCGCCCTCTTTCTCACTGCAGTGTGACATTTTTCAAAAATGCCTTATTTACAGTGAATCAAATGCTGCTTGATTTTGCCGGTGAGGTAGAAGGAAAGTCAGTACACTTTTATACTTGTAAAAAACTGATTCCTGTCAGTAACCAGGTCAAGGCAAGAAACTGGATGTTGTGTTTACATTATGTTGCCTTACAGTGACTTCTCTGATAACCCCTCGCTGGCTTTAAGAAGTTGTAATAGTGTTGTCTGATTCACTGTAGGTCTGTGAAAAATCTGACTCCAGCAGCCCTTGCAGGGGTCACGTGAGCTCTTAGTTTGTGACCTTAACGACTCTGAAACTAAGAGCTCACATGACCCCTACGACTCTGCAAGGGTTCCCACCCACACAGGGTTTATAGCCTGCAACTTCGTACCAGTCATTTAGAACTGAAGAAGCTTCCTGGATGAGAGGCGAAACGTCTTCAAGAAACGCAAGCAAGTCCAGTTGCTTACGATATAGCACTTACGAGTAGACCATGAGAAAAGTTTAATCATACACTTCTAGAGACTGTATATCATGAGATATGTTGTCACTATTAAGCCATGTTTAAAGTGTGTTTTGAATCAACTAAACTTTGCAGCACCTCACAGAAACCCCGCCGCTGACTACTGTTTTGGAGGTGTAACTGCAGAGTGACACAGAAACACCACAGCACAAGTATAAATCCTACTTAAGCAATGGCTGTTGCAACTCCAGTTCAGCCAGCGCAAACCCCAGTGCTGAGGTTCACAACGGAAATTCAGTTCAGTTAGGACCACTTTAGTCAAAGAAAACTTTACTTCCATTTGCAGTATTATATTTGGTGGTATGGCTCTGTTCTGGGGCCCCTCTGTTTTTCCTTTTGCCTATGCAGAAAGCCTCTTCCACGCGCCTACGTGGTAAGCATAAGGCAGAGTTGATCAGTAATCAGATTTGACCCCTCCGAACGGATATGACACCTGCACACAATTAGAGATAAAGGAAAAAAAAGGCCTTTTCTACTGTATGCACATAAGAAGCTAAAGTCCCACATGCCCAAATAATTAGGTTTCTGCAGTAGAAATTAAATTCCATCTCTTAGTATATTTACAATAAACCATTGTGGAAACTAAATAAGGCAAATGCAAATGTGAACACAACTTTAATCCCCAGAAAAGCAAACACAGTTTTGTATTTACATTTGAATGCCCAAAATCCTACTGAAACAGGAGAATACACATATCATCACTGTGTATGGGAATCAATGATCCAAACAAATGTCCCACAGTGGGCATCAGAACACCTACTGTACATCCTCAGGATAAGTTAAATGAGTTGCCGTGTTAAATACAGATAGGGGGGCGGTAGGTATCAGAAGATGGAGGTGTGCTGCATGAGGGGACTGCGTGAGCTGCGAGCATAGTGGGTTGGGAGTAGGAGGTGCGATGATTTCCTTGGTTAGATGAAAAGCAAATGGAAAAAGAGAGTAGAATAAAATAAACATGGAGGTGTAGATGAGCAGAAGGCGAGGCGGCAGTGAGAGCAGAAATCTTTGGGAGGTTGGAGAGACACAGATGCTGCAGACCTTGCTGCAGTGGTCTGAATCATTCATTCTCCTTTAGTTTTTATGGCGATCTTAGTAAACATGTGCTGCGTCAGGGGAGATGTTTCCTCCAACTGCATGTGAGTGGAGCAGAGAGATGATGCATGCTGAAGAACAACACTCTTGGCGTGTTCTTTCCTTATCTCTCTGCCTTTCTTCTGCTCCTTTATCTCTAATCCACACACACACAGACACACACACACCTGCTGACAGAGGGTCATAAAAGTTTTAGATGCTTGGCATGAAGTGCTCACCACAGTCTGAAACTCAGTCAAGGCTGACCATTCTCTGTCAGGTATTTACACAGCAGTTGAAAATAACAGGGCCAGGCATCCAAATTGATGCAATATGCATTATGTGCCATATATATATTTCAGCAGAGGAAACCGTTATAAAAGCTGCACGCTGGTTGAGGACCGTGCACGCTTCTACTGTTTCACACAGCTCAAGGGTACATCGCAAGATCACAATCGCTCTGCTCTCATCTTCTCCTCTGTCTCTTCATTTGCTTTGTTCATTTATCTAAAATCGCTGCGTGACTATCACAAGATCCATACAACCAGCAAAACAGCCAAAGTGATTTCTTCCATTGTATTTTCTACCAGACTTAATGAAAAAAATTGTTCACTGCCTTCCAAATAGACCCATATGAGCGTTTTAAGATGTGCCGCTGTTATCAGCATCATCATGCGTTTCAAATCCATTACGAATTACTTACAAAGAGGATTCATACAACTGTTCTGTGCCCTCTCACTCTGATAGTTATGGTTCGGTTCGGTTTAGGCAGAAATAAAAACTTGCTTAAAGGAGCAGTATGTAAAATTAGGGCGGTTTGTGGCACCTAGTGGTGAGGATTGCAGATTGCAACCAGCTGAAACGTCTCCTGGTTTGAATTCCTTCAGTGTTCTTTGCTCCGTTTCTCCAGGAGGTTTTTACCGGGAGGCAAATTATCTCTTCCTCTCCACAACAAGCAGACCCTGTGATTTAAACTCATAAAAACTCTGAGTAAAGCAGTTTTAGCTTGTTGCAAAAGCCCAGCACCTGCCAATGTGTGCCACCTTTTCTCTTTGATAACTTAAGATTCAGATTTTCAGGAGGTTTTCATCAGGAGCTGAATTATCTGCAGATTACTTGCATGTCTTTGGACTGTGGGAGGAAGCCAGAGCACCTGGAGAAAACCCACGCTGACACATGGGGGAACATGCAAACTCCGCACAAAAGGGCTCCCTCAACCCAGGGTTCAAACCCCCCAATATATCCCCCTGAATCCTACACACTGGACCTTTAAAGTGAGAAAAAAATCTAAGCCAACAGTTTAAGCACTGTGACAACATCACGTTACTTTCACCTTTGTTTCCGACAGATAAGGTTCCAAGATAATTTGCACAACCACAAAGTGGTCCTTATCAGCTGAATGTAAACATAGATAGCACCTGGCATTTGAACACATGACTAATGCTGCCTTTTGTTCTGGAGAGAGCAGCGCTGGTGAGAGGTTTTCTTTTAATGATAACCTCAGTGTTCTTCAACATAATAAGGAGACTACGGTACAGTTTAACAGTAAAATATATCTATGCCAAAGCCATCTTACTATATAATGACGAAACCTTTGTCTGTGTGTGTGTTCCACGTTTTTCTCCTCACTGACTTGGTCAATCCATGTGAAATTTGGCACAGTGGTAGAGGGTCATGGAATGATGCCAATGAAGCAATATTACATCAATTGGCCAAAGGGGGGCGCTATAGCAACCGATTGAAATTGCAAACTTTGAATGGGCATATCTCATGCCCCGTATGTCGCAGAGACATGAAACTTTGCACAGAGATGCCTCTCCTCATGAGGAACATCAAACAAAATGGGGGCGCTAGAGAGCTCATTTCTTATCTAAGCCTAACCGCCATATGGATTTTTACTAAACTTGGTAGATATGTAGAACAGGACGCCTCAAGGTGACTGGAGAAATTTAACTCTAATTGGCAACTGGGTGGCGCTATAACAACAGAAAAATGCTTACAAATGGCTAAAATGCGACCGATCGCTGTGGCTCCCCCTGTGAACCAATGTTTTGGGGGTTTTTTTCTAATTTTTGGTATGACTAAGTCATGGTATGGTATGCTGTACATAATCACGGAAACTGTCAGTGTGTCATTCTGTCAGTCAGTCATTCTGTTTGTCCCACGTTTTTCTACTCACTGACGTGGTCAATCTATGTGAAGCTGCACATAGGCATTGAGGACTGGCATAGGTAGAAGGTGACAAAGCTACCAATGGGTATGGACTAGTTAGCTATAAATATCTAAACTTCACATCTGCTCTTGTAACCACAAGTGTCATCTGTGACGTGACATGTAGAAGAAGCCAGACCAGTCAGAGCTGAAATCATGGCTGCAGCAAATCAAAAACATTTTGTCAAGCTAAATAACTGCACCATGTTGTATTCATCCAAAACTCAGCCAAAATTCAAATGTGGCAAACAAAGTGGGATACTTCACCAAACACATGATCAATTCCCAACCCCGTGTTACATTGAATTCAGGAAGAAAACTTTGTCTTCTCGCATGCCCCCACATTGAAGGAATAATAAAAAAACAAGGAACATTCGTGATGAATTGAAATCAGAGGGGTCTGCGTTTAACAGCACCAAAAAATATTTCAAAACATTTGTTGACTAACCCTCACACAACTTTTGCAGGTGCATTTATCCAGTCGTATGCTCAGCAATTCCCAAACACATGTATTACATAAACAGCACAGGTGCGCTACTTGTCTGTGCCTCAGACTGTTTATTTAGATGCATTTTAAATAGTAAGGTTTTAGTGAAATTATGTGTTTTGGGAAGTACTTAGAAAACGAGTGGATAAATGAGACTTGGATTATACTGCATGAGTCGTGTGAGAAATGGAAGTTTTGGTAAATTTTGTTATTGTTTAACACGGTCCCCTATGACCTCAGGGCATCAAGACTTTTTTTCTGTTTTTGGATTCTTCGTTTACTGTGGAGGTATGTGAGAAAAATGTTTCCTTATCTAATTCAACGTACCACGGGTGAGTAATTGACAAACGAATGGTCATTTTGGGGTCGAGTTATTCCTTTAATCGTTAGCACCACAACTTTAAGCTCTATGATTGGATGTTTCTAAGCAAGGTGCTTCTCGGGAGTTGAAGTTGACTTCTCTCCTCATGTTTTTATGTTCAACAACTTGTACCTTTGACTTTTTATCAAAGAACCGGATATTTTCGGACACAAGTGTTCATTTTTTGTTTTGATGATTCAGCTGGGGGAGTTTCATGACCATCCAAGTCTTGCAAAGCCCCATTTCCACCAAACACTTTCGGTATGGTACCTTTGGAACTAAGAGTAACCCTTCAGACATGGTACCTAGACCCTAAAAATGGGGGCAGTACGGAACCGTTCCATTGGTACCATCCACAACTTTTCACAGTTGAAACAGGAAAAAACGTACACCAAACTGAACTGAACAGTACTGTACTGCTCAGTGGAAATGGGGCTTGACTAAGTCCCCTCACCTTGTTTAGAAAACGACCTGGACTTTTACTTTTTGAACCTGGACAGCCATATTCATTCAGCTACTCTATGAAACATGACCAGAGATTACATCCATTGCTCAGACCACAGAAGGCCCCTAAGACTCCCACAGTGGACATGTGACAAGTGCCATCGCCATCAACCCCTCGCACACGCGCAGGCACACGCGCACACACACTATCCTGTCAACAGGCCTGAAAGAGCAGCACACACAGAGGAGACATCCATATCATGCATCATTCAGAGGCCTGGCTGGTGGCTACAACCACCACTTAGATGCTGCAGCGTGGAGCACTGTTTTACCCTTGATTCAATTACTGGGGGCAATTCTGGTAAAACATGCAACTCACATTTGCACATTAGCGAATAAATGCTCAATTTGTGGCCCTAAGATCTGTGTTCACTTCTTTCCTACTGCCGGAGACTGGCAGGAAGCCTTACATAAGTCCTCAACCAGTCCACTTTCTAATAGAATTTTCTCAGTCAGTACATTTATATTCATTGAAATAACAACATTACTGTGAATATCAAGATTTAAGGTACACCAACTGGTGGCACTAAATCCTTATTTCCTCCTAATTCACACACAGAGCTGCACATTTTGGTGATTAACAGTTTTCTAAAGATAGCTGAGCAGGGTTTCTGAGAACATGGTGTTCCACAAAACCAAACTTTGCAAAACACAACAGGAAATTAATTTCACTGACTTTCTGAAGCATGTTTATGGATGTTTATTTTGCATTTTGGTACATTACTTAAAAAATCACAGTTGATAAATTAATTACACTGGTGCATGTGGAAATGTGATCATGATTATGTGATGACAATCATGTCAAAATTGAGACTGGTTTGGATTTAGCTGTTATCACACAGTTAATCTTCTCTCAATCAACCGACTCATTCAGATGAGCTCATGTCACCATGTTACCTGGTATGAACTGCACCTTCTGTAAACCCTGTGCACAGCAGGATTTCAACCAGTCTTAAAAATAAATAATCAATGAGGCTCACTTGTGGTATCATGGGACATGATGCAATGAAAAACAAATTCACAAAAGGCTGAAATGTGAGTAAAACGGGACCTTTAAACTTTCCAGAATTTGAAATCAGGGCTATGACAGGCTGAATAATTCATGACCTGTGCATGACTCCGGCTGTAAACAGAGTCATTTTTGCAAGCATTTACAGCCTCCACATTTTGTTGTGCTCTGAAATGATGATGTTGAGGAAATATTTACCAGGGAGGAAACTTAGGTCATATATCCCCAAACTAAATTACATAAAGAAATAACCTGTACCATAAAATCTCACATAAACTGAGGGCCTAATGTCCATTTCTACTGCATTAACTTCACAGGGGACTATTTCTTCTGTAGGAAGTGTTTACAGTGAGGTCTGTGGACTATTTCTTTCAGTAAGCTGAGCCTTTACCTGCTTTAAATATTTAGTCAGAAGAAGTACAATGGAGGCACACGTAGAGAATGCCATTTAAGTCAATAAAAAAGACATATATATAAAGCTTTATTGCAGACACAGGTCCATATATCACAACATACAGTATAAATAGTATATAAAAAAAGGAGATACAAAAATACAAAAATTGTGCATATCATAAGATATACAAGCTATTGCACCAATGCCGTCTCAACCTAGAAGTGAATCTATAGCAGCTTTTCAGGGGGCTGACTAGGGCTTCTATTATGTGGTTCTCTGACTTGTCCAGGCGACACATAAAACTAAACATCAGCTGTCTTAAGAGTGCCTCACAGGTTGGCACTCTAGTGGACACGAACAATTGACTGGCACTATGCCACCTAGGGACACAAAGCAGCAGCCTCATTGCATCATTGTATGCTACCTTGAGCCTCTGCATACTCTTTTTCTTATAGTTAGACCACAATTGAGCAGTATATAACGGTGTGATGTAGGTTCTGAACAGGGAACACTTCACAGAGTCAGAGCACATAGAAAACTTCCTTATAAGCATGTTAGCTTGAGAGTAAATTTTACAGCGCTGTCGATATAGGTCTTTGTCATCCGTCCAGTCATCGGATATGACATGACCTAATTTCCTCACACACAGCAAGAGGACTGTCTGACAAATAAAAGGTCGGAAAAGTTGGTTTCCTGTCCCCATCGCTTCTAACTATCATTATGTGGCTTTTCTTAGCGTTATATTTTATGTCATGATCAAGGCCATACTGAGAGCACACCTTCAACATCTGCTGCAGTCCAGCACTATATGGACGGAGCAGGACCAGGTCGTCTGCATACATAAGATGATTAACAATAGTGTTGCGCACAAGACAGCCAGTTTTTAACCTATTTAACTGATTTGATAATTCATCCAAATAAACATTAAATAAAATAGGAGACAAGATTCCTCCTTGCCGCACTCCGTTACTAACACAGAATGGAGCAGATACAACATTGTCCCATTTAACCTGAAACGTTTGATGGGCATACCAAAACACTAAAATTCTCCCTAAAAATTTAGGGACACCTCTATCTAGCAATTTTACAAATCATTGTTCATGGTTAATTCTATCAAATGCCTTGGACGCATCAATAAAGCATAGGAATACAGATGAATTAAGGCTTGTGTACTTAAATACAATCTCTTTAAGAGCATAAATACACAGGTCAGTTCCATGTTTTCTTTTGAAACCAAACTGATTGTCAATAGTAAGGACATACATTTCTAGCTTTGTTAACAGTATTCTCTCCAGTCCTTTTGACAAGATACTGGCTAATGCAATAGGTCGATAATTGTCTATACTGTTGAGCTTACCAGCCTTGTCTTTAAGCACGGGCACTAACATCACAGACATAATAGAATTGGGCAGAACACCTAAAAGCCAAAAAACAGTAAAGCACATGGAAAGCAAAGGGCTGAGCTTATAGCTGGCATATTTTAGATGTTCTGCAGTAATGCAGTCCATACCACAGGCTTTGTTATTATCCAACATGTTAATGGCATCATAGACATCTGCTGCCCTAACTATCATGTCTGCAGAGAGACCAGTATGTTCATGATCAATTCTAACCGGGTTACTTTTAACACAATTAAAAAGGCTACAGTAGTGCTCACGCCATATCTCAGCTATTTTTTCTGGGCTGCTTACCCCTTCAATGTCAGACGGTAGGGGAGTTTTATTGTTATTCATAACTTTGACCTCTTTCCAGACACCTTTTAAATAAATCCTGAAAAAATACATAATCAATATATGAATAAATGTTAATATAAATATATAAATTATGTTCAATAAGTGAACAAATATGTCTCTTTTTTTCTTTTGAAAAGGATGTTTTTCAAAGGACTATTCTTATTTATTTCAGGGGACTTTTATTTCCCAATGCCACATTTGTATCCCAGCTCCTTTTATTTCCATCTGTTCTTTATTCAAATTAATGGAGCGTGGTTATTTAATAGATTCAGACCAAAGAAACAGCACAAAGATTAGCTAGCTAGCGCACTCCACGGTTCCTCGGCCTCACTCCCCACTGCTTGGAGACTACTTCGGCGGGGAGTCGGCAGGAGGGTCCAGGATCAGACCCCCTGGCATTTGGGTTTGTGCTGGCTGAATTTGAGTTGCTCTAGCCCCTTAATGAAGGTTCACCCACCCTCCTCCTGGCAAAGTGGTCTCTAAGCAGCAGGGAGTTAGGTGGAGGGACATTGGGGTGCGCTGGCTAGCAGGGAGTTAGCAGGGGGGTCTAGTGTCAGACCCTGGCATATGCGGTGGCTGAATTTGAGTTGCTACAGCTGCTTAATGAAGGTCTGTCTCTGCAGCTGCTGCCCACCCTCCTCCTGGTAAAGTAGCCTTCTAGTGGCGGGGAGTGAGGTGGAGGGTCTGCAGGGTGCACTAGCTAGCTAATTCTTATCACTTTGTGCTCTGATAAACAGTAAATGTACCATAAAACCATCAGGGATTATGTTCAGTGCTGTTGCTTTGGTCTGAATCTGAGAAATCTACACCCCATATGTTTGAATGTTCATTTCATTCATTCATTTTCCATAACTGTTTATCCTGTTGGGGGTCGCGGGGGAGTCTATCTATCTATCTATCTATCTAGTTTTAGACATTTGTTTATATCCATACAGGATCAAGTTGTGTTACATAACTCATACCAGTGTTCATCTCTCAAGCTCTCCACATGGTGAAAAGAAGTAGCATAGTTTGGGCTTTTCATTCACACTCTTTTGCACTCAATCAAGGACAAGAGTCATAAAAGTGACTGGGATCTTATTCAGCCTCTTCACCGGCTCTTCTTCACTGTCTCTGATTTTCAATGGGGAAGAGGAGGCAAAGTCACTCAGCGGCCACCTGGTCAGACTCACACAGATGATTATGAGATCCCTGCACTTTCAAACACATATTAGTGTAAGATGTCGTGCCCACACAGCTGAGGAACATGCTGCCTAAGATAACAGGCTTATACACTCACACATCAAAGACTAAGTCACTATGATCTGCACTTCATAGGGTAATAAAGAACAACTATGAACGAGTACGAGAAACCAGCAAAACTGATGGATGAGGATTGAATCATGAGTGTTTAAAGTAGCGTGCCCTTCTGAATGCTGATGCTGTTATCTTTCCTGTGGCAGTGAACTGATGGACATGCACTAAATTTGACCCAGTGGGGCACCTGTCAAACCAAAGTCTCTCTACAGCTGACAAAATTATTGGCTGGAGAAAGCTCCCATTCCCCAGTCATTGTGAACGGTATAGAAATGAACATAATTTGGTTATCTTACTGATACGTGTTAAGTGAATGGATAAAGTTTTTTTTTTATAATTGCATCATGCACATAATTATGGCACCTTGCATGAGCTTATTAAAATACCAAAAACAATCTAACAAGCCAGGGCAACAATACTTTGTGCAGATTTCCAAACAAAGAAAATAAAAAACAACTACAGCATCCTCAAATTATCACTGAGCAGAACAGAATTCATAAATCACTCCCAGAAACATTTACTAAGTATAACTGAAAAATCTAAGTAAATACTAATTAAACAATCTGTCCGGCCTTCTTTTCCAGACTTTTGAGACTAAATTGGCAAACACACACTCACACACATCAAAATTAGAATATATTAGGCTTTAGTTGAGCCATTTCATAACTCTATGCAGTCATCATAGTCTGTGCAGAACAAAAGAAAATGGGACTCACTTTTCACTTCAAAGTCACACAGCTCACACAATCTGTTTTCCTCCTGAATAATTTTTCATCGACCGACCTCAGTGGCCAGAGGAAGAGCACAAGCTCTCAGCTGTGCAGCTACAGATCTTTGGTTTCCAGATAAACAAGATGTAACGTATGATTCAGGGCCAGACTTCTGTTTTATATGCACTAGCCTTTAATTTAGCCTTTGAACCATTTTTCTTCAAATTTCAATAAAAGTTGTTTTAATAGAGTTAGCATTACAACACAAATTATTTATAATTATTTATTATTTCTGTCCTCTGCTATTTTGATTTGACAGTTCCACAATCAGATCATGTCACATTTATGTTGCACTGACCCTCCAGCCTGTGTCTCCCTGTATTTCTGGAAATGGAGCAAATAAACCTCAGAAAACACTCTCTAGTCCTTTTTACACAGGAATTGTGTAAAATTGCAGGAAAGCCCAATCAGTCTTCTTTCAGCATTGGCAGTATAAAAACAAAATCAGGGAGTGCAGCAAAATGCCACCTGCCTACTTTTGTTTATACAGAATGCGCCTTTTTTGGGGCAATGGGGGGTGTGAGCAAGTAACAAAACGTGTAGCTCAGCGTGTGACGTAAACAGTGACGTGGGAGGGAAGCCACGGCTGGTCAATCCTTCAGCGATTCTCTCGTAAGTCAGCCCGTCAGGTTAATGGCCTCTTCATTTGCGAGGACAAGGAGGGCGTGCAATTCCTTGTCTCCCCAGTTGCTCATCTTTACAGTGTCTGTCAGGTTTGTGTTTCCCTCTTGCTACTAGCTGCTCGCTAATTCCTGCTATCAGCTGTTTCCTGTTTATCCACCGCTAGTGGCTCGCATGTGCTGCGTCATCAACAGCTCCTCCCACAAGTCTTCAACAGCCCCTCCCGTTGCGGAAGGGCGCCTCGGTCTGTTTAAACTAAAAGGGTTCTGCCAATATGACTGTCCTACGAGGCGGAAAATTGGGCACCTCGGATCAACTCACCAATTTGGCTCTGTGTGTATAAACGCTTGCAGCTTGCCGGCAAAACGGCCCAACATTCGCTGAATATCTGGCAGTGTAAATGGGGCTAATGATTCTATTCTGTATGGTGTCCCCAGGTTTAGATTCCTTTTCTCTTAGTATAAAGTGGGATCTTGACGACTGAATGGCCGATATTAATTTTATTGACATAGTACATAACAGTAGAGTAGATGTACCCTCTTATGTGGGAAATATCACTGACTGAACTGATTTACTGTCTGGCTCCATGTGGGGTCCTGCAAATTTTCATACCAAAAACAAGTCACAAGTATAGTTTTCACCCAGAATTATAGTGTTTGTCACAATGGCAGAGCTCCTAAAGCCCAGTTCAGACCAAAGATTTGCAACGAGATGGAACCGTTTTAAAATATTGCAGAGAAAAGTTGCAGCGGTGTGAACAGGCCCGTCTGAGCTCGACTCAAGCTGGCTGATGGTGTCACCTGCAACTCAGCTGGTCAAATCGCCAGCGGCTGGTTTTAGAGCGTAAAGCGCATCACCTGTTTCTACAGCCAATCATCCCTGCCGAGCCCTCTGTTTGTGTCTTCACGGTGTGCTGGTGTCAGACGGTGGGTCTCTGCTGTTGCCCACTGTATGTGCTTTTGCCCCACCCACACACACATTCACATTGGCTGATTAATTGGCGCTGGTTATTTATATTATTGTGGCGTATGATTATGAATACAGTCCATCTGATGCTCATTTTGTGTCTTGTTTTTGCCATTTCATCACTACTACAAATGCAGCTGTAGCCAGTATCTCACTATCACTATCCTCATTCATATTTTAAGAAGCTACAAATTATATTCAGCCACAAAATAAGCCTGAAAAGCTGGAAATCAGAGTGAAAGTACAGAGAGTTGTTGACTAGAGATGATACACCGATTCATGTAGTTGCATTGGTGTGAACCAACGCTGCAGAATGTTGCTATATTAAAGGTGAATTACTTCAGAAAAGAAACACTGTTAGTGGTTAGCCACCAAGATCAGTCACCAGAACAAATCATAGACAGTCGATGTGACTGAATAGTTCGCTGCCACTTCCTCTCTCTCTCAGGATGTTGCACCCATAATCATTCCTACAGTGGCACCCTCAGGAATAAGATGGATAAATGGCAAAGAAATAATAATTTACCAATAATTCAATAATGCTGAATCTATTGTTCCTTAAATTATGTAACCATTAATTAATAACACAGTAACTTAAGTAATAAAAATAACCCAAGATATAATGTGTGCAGTAGTTATGGTTACAATATTAAGCAGTGTTAAGATGAGCAGGAACACAGGAGAAGAACAAACTCTGTAAGACTGAAACTGGCAGAGTTTCAGGTCTTTAAATTTCCTCAGCCACTCCCGGGAGCGCATCTTTACGCGAGACCCGCGCGTCATTTATTGGCAGCTCCGTCCATCAAGTGGTGAGCCTGCACCGTGAAACACTCCTACACCGTAGCCAATGAATTGTTCTTCCTGGCCATATATGGTAAAGAGTGGACGGGACTTCCTGTCGAACCAGGGACACCCGCGTAAAACAATCTCCCCTCTCATTGTGTTGTTGGAGGGGGCGTATGAAGACAGAGACAGCACCCACACACTCACACACCGCGAAAACTTTCTTCACGGGACAAAGTCTTACACCTCGTCAGAGCTAAGAAATGTTTCTGTCAGAGTCTGAGGATGAGTTAGAACAGCTCCAATCGGATTTAGACTCTGAGAGCGAGTGCAGTCGTTGCAGTTTGGACGAGGACTACATACCGAGGGGGCTGGCCCGAGGATCGGATCAGTGAGTACAGACACCAACAGCTGGCATCGGTCCAAAGAAACCCGCGCTTCAGCTACATATCATATGCCACATCTGGCATGCATAGGTTTACAGTGATGCAGCACAGTCAGGATACCTGTTGAGCCTGCTCCTGTGCAGACTGGTATGCATGTGCAGCAGCTATGCACGCTGCTCCCCTCGTGACCCCGCTGAAACTGCCGGTGCATGCAGAGGAATTAACGCTGGCATAAAATCTACAGCGAGCACACCGGAGAGCCACACCGAGCTCAAGATACAGCTTCTGTTGTGCGGCACAAAAGCGTGTGTGTGCAACAAAGTGTGTTGCGCATGTATCTTGCAACATAAGGCTCGTGCACGGAACGGGCGCGTGCACCCGGTATTCCATCTGCCATGGGAACACTGTAGTATTCATATCAGGCTACTATAACTTAACCAAAATATAACACTATGCTTTTAAGATCCTGTGCAGGAGTGGCTGGAGTTTTTTAATTGTGTGGGAAGACAACCTACTGTGGTGTGCTGCCCACTGTGCACAAAGTTTGTACCACATGATTTCATTTATTACATTTTAACCAGTCAGCTTGATTTTAACATCAGATAAATGATACATTCCTTATAAAATAATCTGCATGGCAACCCCATTGTTAGGGCTCCAGTATAGTACCATAAAAAGCCGAAAGTCAACATGAGGAGACTTGGTCTGTTTCAGCCCTCTAAGCAGACTCAAGGCAGTGACTCAGCATTTTTTGTGCATATGTGAACACTCCAAGAGAAGTGAGACCCCTCTGAAGTGAACCATACTCAGAAGGTGGTCTGAGTATGGTTTGCCTCAAGTCTGCAGTGTGGTTCACCTAACCTGTGCTCTGTGAACACAGCGTGCTCCAGGTTGGCTTTGCTCTTTGCCATTGTATTTAGCCCTCTAGATCACATGCTGTTGCACTTTGAAAAACAACAACCAAAAAACAGTTAACACTGGCCTGTAACGCTTGCCAGGATGCAAGACCATGTGTAGTTTGGTCCACGGAAGATCCTGCAAGTCTCCAGATGTGGAATGTGGAATACATAAAACATAACAGTCTACAGCACAGAAACACTGAGGTTTTCCTCTGATTTTTAAGTAGATCTGAAAGTGACATGCAATGCCACACCAACGTAAAAAAAAAAACAAAAAAAAAAACTATATCAATATATATTATATATAGGCTATAGTGTGACAGACAGAGGACTGAGGCCCAATCAGAGCTGAAGTTGACCAGTCCTCTTTCAAATGAACTGACAGTGTGAACAACACAAAAAGATCAGAGTCCCTTCTCTGTTGCTCCACTTTTTGGTGCACTTTAAGAGGACTGAGTTCAGTTTGTTTAAAAAGGACTAAATGTGGAAACACACCAAGTATAGTACACGCATCATTACACATAGATGAGAAAGTGATATTGTACAAACCAATACTTTGTGTTATCATGAAGCCTTACAGAGGCAATCTGCAGATTTTACAGATTATGTCCAGCTGAGCAACTGAGCCTGTTAAAACAGTTGTACGATGTCATGTGTGGCTCCGGAGGAGCTTTGTCAAGTATGGAAAAATCACCCTGATACACATTTATTACAGAAAGCCTGCATTACAAACTAAAGGTGTGGAGTGTGGAGACATATACCAGGCTGGGAGTCGTCTAATGACACATGTTATTGTGTGATATTATAGGATCTGGTATTTTTAGAGCTTGACCACACTGGGAACTAACAGTCACAATATCTCAGACTCTGCTACTTTGATTTTGACCATTGTTTTTAATCTGTCTCTCTGAAGTCACCCAACTGTTGTAAGTTTATGTTTATATTGACAAACTAAAGTGTATGTAAACTGGTAACTCAGTGTTTAAAGTAATGATACTATAATAGCCATTTAAATTGTGGTTTTTAGGGACAATATGGATCAAATTCTCTGTTGTGGTACAGTGATATACTATGGTGGTGTAGTGGTATGGTGTAAAATGAAATATGTTTAAAATAACCAAAAAGTATTGTCTGATTTTGGTAAATTCAGATAATTAAATACACATGAAATCAAGGCACTTCATCACGTAAATAAAAAAATCAGTGATTTTGCGTCTCTGATGCATTAAAATCCCAAAGGATGCGGCAAACTATCATCTCTATTTTTTCTGTGATTATGCTATATTGTGAACAACAATCCATGTTGAAATCATAGAGGTAATCAAAAGACACCTCACTGTCACCATTTTCTTACTGACTGCACATCTATCTTGCACAGATGAGATCCCATGTTCATAGTAAACAATCAAGGCTACAAACCTGGGAGGCGTCATGTCACCAGCTGCTGTAATTTTCTTATTATCTACACATACACATCGCTCAAGACAAGATCTTGTTTTGTTCATAGACTCAATGAGTAAAAGGAAAATGTGATAATTCTTCTCGCAAACAAAAGCCCCTTTTACACTGCCAGATTTTCCGGGAACGTTGGGCCATTTTGCCGGCAAGCTGCAAGCATTTAGACACACAGAGCCGGATTGGCGAGTTGATCCGAGGTGCCCAATTTTCCGCCTCGTAGGGTAGACATATTGGCGGAACCTTTTTAGTTTAAAAAGAGGGGCTGTTGATGATGCTGCATGTGCGACCCACTGGCAGTGGATAAACAGGAAACAGCTGCTAGCAGGAATTAGCGAGCAGCTAGTAGCAAGAGGGAAACGCAAACCTGACAGACACTGTAAAGATGAGCAACTGGGGAGACAAGGAATTGCGCGCCCTCCTTGTCCTCGCAAACAAAGAGGCCATTAACCGTCAGATGCGTCACACGTCACACGCTGAGCTACACGTTTTGTTACTTGCTCACGCCCCCCATTGCCCCGAAAAAGGCGCATTCTGTATAAACAAAAGTAGGTAGGCGGCATTTTGGTGGCCTCATTTTGTTTTTATACTGCCAAGGCTGAAAAAAGACTGATTGGGCTTTCCTGCAAATTTGTACAATTCCTGTTTAAAAAGGGCTAAAGAGAATAGACATACTATTAGATTTATTTACAGCTTATTTAAATTGTTTATGGATCAAATCACACTTTTAAATGTTCTTTTTAGACTCAGACAAAATATATAATAACTTAATAACTCTGGCTTTTTTGTGCAGCCATTTGTGGGCAGATTAACCGGATGCTGTATGTTTCTATTGAGTGTTGTGCTTTTTTTAAAGCTTGTTAACTGTGTAGTCACCCCTCTGTTAACCTAGCAGTACTGGGAATGTTGTTTTTATGACACACTGGGATGAGGCGCTCCCCAGTGCCCTGCTACTTTTGTGCCAAAGAAAAACACAATGTGGAAACATACCCTAACAGCTGTATCCAGAAACATTTTATCCTGCTACATTATTTATCTTTGCTTATCTACTTTATTTACAGGGAAGATTTCTCTGATGAAGACAGTTCAGATGAGGAGTGGAATAGTAGACCTGCAAAGAGAAGAACTGTCGGGAAACGCGGCCGCTCTTGTTCGGCTTCTCCAGTTTCATCGCCCCTGAAATCCCCATCTAAGCAGTGGGAGCGGAGCCCCCTCAGAAAGAAGATCAACTGTGCATCTACACCCAAAAAAGGCACTTCCTCTCCCAGTACTGGCAAGATATCAAACACTCCACGCAGGGAAAATCAAAGTGGAAAGAGGCAAGCAGAAAGCCGGCTTCTGAGAAACGACGAGGATGAAGCCAGTGATGGAGAGCGGTGGTGTAACATCGATGAGGAAGATGTCGAGCCTCCTCAGCCACGGTTCAGACCTGAGAGGGAGGTGGGGCCGCAGCTGAACAGAACTGCCAATTACACGCCACTCGAGCTGTTCCAGCTGTTCTTCTCTGTGACAGTAATCGATACGTTGGTAAAAAACACCAATGCCTACGGGGAAAAGAAAAACCAAGGCCAGAAAAAAAGCTGGGTGCCTGTCACAACAGCAGATATGTACACCTTCATCTCCCTCGTCCTCTACATGGGTATTGCACCTCTAAAGACTCTGAAAGACTTCTGGAGAACATCTAAGCTATACAGCCTGCCATTTCCTGCCTCTGTCATGCCCTGCAGACGCTTCCTCACTATCTCTCGCAGTCTCCACATGAATGATCCTGCAGTTGAGGCAGCCAATGACCAGAAAAAGGGGACGCCAGGGTATGATAGACTTTGCAAGATAAAGCCACTATATGGGCAGATTATGGAGGCCTGCTACACCTTCTTTCATCCCCACCAGCATATCTGCATAGATGAGCGGATGGTGGCGACTAAAGCAAGGATTGGGTTGAAGCAGTACATTAAAAACAAGCCGACTAAATGGGGCTTTAAGCTTTTTGTTTTAGCAGACTCCTCGTGTGGCTACACCCTGAACTTTTTTGTGCACGGGGGAAGAGACTGTGAACCCACAGGGAAGGGGGTCAGCTATGATGCTGTCATGAGATTACTCAACATCCCCTTTCTGGGCAGAGGATACAAGCTCTATGTGGACAACTTTTACACCAGTCCAGGTCTTTTCCTTGACCTCCTGAAGAGAAAAATCTGGGCATGCGGCACTGTCCGCTCTAATGTAGGCGGTTATCCCAGAACAAAAAGGAATGACATGTCTCCAAAAACACCAAGAGGAACTATCCGGTGGATCAGAAAAGGGGGGTTGCTGTTTGTGAAGTGGTTAGACACAAGGGAGGTAACAATGTGCTCCACTTTACACAAAGCATACAGCAATGACATGGCGGTGCGCAAAGTTAAAGACGCAGATGGACGGTGGACGGTGAAGGAGGTGCCTGTTCCAGGCTCCATCAAAGATTACAACCAGCACATGGGAGGTGTCGACTTGTCAGATGCACTCATTAGCTACTACAATGTCCTGCATAAAACCCAGAAATGGTACAAGACTCTGTTCTATCATTTTGTGGATATAGCCACTGTGAACGCATTCATCTTGCACAAAGGAATGTGCAAACTGCAGAGTAGGCCGATGTTAACACAGAAAAACTTTAGGGAACAACTGATTTTGTCCCTAGCTGAGATTGGGTCTACCCCAAACCGGTCAGCTCCACAAAACTATATGTTGCCAGCCACTCATTTCAAAGTGCCCTCTGCCCCCCCATCCAAAGTGCCTACAGTCCCGCCTGCCTCCCAGACACCCCCCTCCCTGTCCACAGCGCCACCTCCTTCTCAGTCCACTGAGGTGCCGCCTGCTGCAGCCTCAGATGCTCCAGGTTTAGGTCACCTGCCAGCTTACTTTGTAGAACAAATGACCAACGTGGCCCCCAGAGATCGGGCTACTCTCGGCAGAAGGGCATGTGTGGTGTGCAAAAGAAAATCACCAGTCTATTGCAGCACTTGTCAAAAAACACTTTGTTTTAATTCTTTAAGGAATTGTTACAGTGAGTGGCATAGAGGCAATAACATCTGCATCTGAGTGACGACACTTAAACGGATACGTTGCCAATTTTCAACCAGCTTTGTGTCGTAACAATGAGGGCACTATGTGTTGATGAACGGTGGTAAACTTCCCTTCATCTTACTAGCGGCCACATCTTCCTGCTCATATCTCAGTGAAAATATGCTTGATGACATCATCTAACAGATTTTCACTCTAGGGCTGTTATTCGAACTAGAGATTGTGCTTCTGCATTTTTGTTTGCCCACCACCACGGACAGAGAGAATACAGAGAGTATAGAAGTAGCACAAAAGAGGACTCCCGCACCCCAAAGCTCAGACCAAACTGTAAAACTAGGCAGCGCTGATCAAAAATTAACCAAGACTCTGTTACTATATTGCACATTTCCTGCCTAAAATGTCCTCAGAAACATATTTTAGTGCACAGTTTGGCTGTAATACAAGAATTTGTGAACAGGAAGTGGGCCCAATACTGTGCCATTTCCTGTGTTGTGGAAACTGAGATCAAACGTGTTACTGCATTGCGTATTTCTCGCCTCAAATGTTCTCACAAACGTTTTTAGCTTATTGTTTAACTCTAATTGGAGATCATTTGCTTCCAGCTGGCTGCCATATTGTCTCCTGTGGAAAAAAGGCCAAGCTTGCATTATGTCACCCACCAACAGAGTGTTAATGGGTCTGGTGTGGCCACTGCCCCTCTGTTTTCTCTTTTTATGTAGCACCAATGTCAGAAATATGTGCATCTTTCTACTGCATAGACAGCTCAGTGTTAATGGAAAGACCACTGAAGCACTGAAGTACGTCTTTGACTTGTATATAGTCTGTATAAATGGCCTATAAATTGGTGATTTACCCGTCATGAACACGTGCCTTTCATTACCACGTCGACTACTTTTTGGTTCCTTTGCCAAAGTCTCCTGTACCTATGGTGTTCCCTCATACGTGTTTTACTTCCAGATTACACAGAGTACTTAACAAGCCTAGATAAATGGTCTCTAAATAGTATGCAGTATCTTAAAATGACCAAAATAGAATAGATAATAACCTTAAAAACCTGTGGTTAGTGAACTAGAAGAGAATTTAAATTAATGGATGAATCTACCCATTATCTTGATTGGCAGAGTGAACTGTTAAAATATTCCCAAGGCTTCAGTGTCCGGTCATTACCCATTCAAATGCCTCAAAATGTCTCTAAAACTCTTAATAAAAAGCAGAGGCTTTATATGGAATTGTAAAGTGTATTACAAAGCAGGAAGCAGCATGTTACTGCCTGGATTAATTACACTGAGAACGCACGTTAATAAATTCAGTCAAATATATGAAGTCCGTGAGAAACTTGAACTGAAAACTGCAAATGGATAAATATATACCAACTTCCACCGGGAAGTATGCTGTGAAAATGGATACCTCATGTAATCCTCTTTTGTTATCTGCAGCTAAGATCCTTTCTAACAACAACCCTGGAACCTGAAATTACCTCACCAGTGGTAAACCTATGTGGTGATGCTGCTGCATGCGGGAAGTGCATATCGATTTATTTAACGTACCCTTCGTAAATGAATGGGGGTTTTGTACTGTAATTTGAAGGAGAAACAAGAAACGTACTTGACTATAATAACTGATGTTTTCTTACTGTTTTATTAACTACTGAGTGTATTTACACGTGCACTAGTCTAACCACTTTAAGTTTTATCCTTGTGTATTTGGAATATGATGTTATTAACATTAGACTAACTAGATTCAGCTCCATTGAATGTGGTGAATGTGTGTTTGGTGCAGGCATGTGTTTGTCTCCTCAGCATCTCAGCTAATCTTTGACATTTCTAGTTACTGGACGTCAGCAGTTTGGTTTCTGGTTCATTTAGCAACAACTTCCATAACTTGATTTCCAACAGCCACAATAATGTGACTCGGATTGAGGATGCTCCAGCACAGATTGCGGGCAGTGATTAGAAACTGGATTTAAGTGTTTTAATACCATAGTACCTAAGTTCTCCTTCTGAGGGGTGTATCACGAAGCAAGATTAGTGGCCAAGCAAGGTGTGTTGAGCCTAGAGTCAGAGTTTTGCGTCCTATGAAGGTGACTCTCTTTTAACCTGGCTAGATCGCCATGGTAACTTATGCAGCAGACCTAACACTGGCCGTCTAGATAAATGGTACAAAGCTGGTTATCAACTAGTTCAGCCAACTCTGGGTTTTCCTATCCAGCCATGCGCAGGTTCATGGGTGTTTATTACAAGTGACATCATCAGAGCCATGAATGAAGCAGGCTACTTCATACAATACGAGATGAAGCGGTACCCAAAGTGTCTGGCACATGAGACAGTAAGATGTCAGTGCCGTGGGAGGTAAGCAGTACTCTGTAATCCTATAACGGAAAATGTACAAACATTGAAAGTACTATCCAAAAATTCATCGTCTGCTGAGACTCACATTACGTGTAGGTATCACTAAGCTATATGTGACATTAGTGTAGAGTATTTTTTGCTGTTCAGTTGGATGTATGTCAGATAAAACACTTTAAAGTGATGCCAGACTGTTCCTGGTACTGAAGTAAAGAGTAGAAAAGTAGCCCAGTTAATGACGAGATTATGATGAGGTCCTTCTGACCGAAATGTTGCATTTATAATATATGCCTTTTCTTAGTTGTCATCAAACAGGTGTCTCAGGTTATTTTGAGGTGCAGCGATGGAATCAGAGTGTGAAATCAGCAGCCTAAAATAAACTTTGCATGAGTTAAACTAGTGCTAAAATCATTCAATACACAGGTTACTCTTTTTCTACTTGAGTCTCTGGACTTTTGACCATGGATACTTTTTTTTCTTCAGTGATCTGATTGGTCAGAGGTCAGGGTGTTGACATATAACCTACTCCGGAGCAGGTTAACTGTTCAGCACAATTACCATGATGATTCCGGTAAAAAGAGAACCAGCTTCATAGTGCTGAAAACTCATGAAGTTAACTCGCTAACTCCAAATCCTGCTTCGTAGTACAGGCCTCTGGTCAGCAGCAGCTTATGTTCTGTGTTTCGGCTAAAAAGCACCCTTCATTGCTCCTTTGAGTAGCGCCACACTACAGTCAATATTCCATATATGAGCAATACAGACTGTCAGCTGAAGGAAGACGTTATAAATGCACTTTATCCAAACTTGTTGAGCTGTAAGCATTAAAACAGAAAGACAGTCATTCTATTTCTATGGTGCTAATGTTACATACACGCCCCTGAACAAAGGCGTGCAATTACAGTAGGCTAGTCTTTACTGTGTGCATTATGTTATATATATTTTTTTTTTTGCACGGGAATCTACAGTACATCACTAATGTAGAAAGTCTGAGTTAGAATATTGTTTTATGTTATTTGCAAGGTTGTTGTTGCTCTCACTGCTGAATATGTTTGTATTCTCTGGTCCGTTTGCTCACACTGGTTCTGAAAGATGCCTTTTATAAAATCAGGTAGCATACAGTTCATTATATTATTAACCAGGATGATGTTTGTATGTTTATATGCATATGAAATGTGATGTAATTCCTGCAAACCACCATAAAGTCACCACTTTGGGTTAGGTTTTACACTTCCTGATTTTACTGATCCTGATTTGCTGAAGTCTGTTTTACACTGCTGGTAGCTGATATTACAGCCGATAGAAAACAGATTAGAAAATTGATTAGTCTGTTGATATTAAATAACTAACCGTTCAATCGGTAAAATTAATTTTAATTTGATTTGCCTCAAAACTTACGGGATTCCCCGTCTCCTTCGTCATGGGACCGTAAATGCAGTTTTTGAGTTTAAATCTGTTGCTTCTAGTTTGAGATCTGTAGAGTGTGCAACTGTTAGAAATAGTGTAAATAAACATATTCACCTATGAGTTCACATATTAATGCAAGTGCTCCTCTCTTACCTTAAATGAAGCATCAGTGTTGACTGTCATACATTTTAATATCCTTTAAAGGCAGACATTACACATCACATACACGATCGATCAATTTTAAGAGTCAAATGACAAGCTGAACACTGGGTTAACAGAGTGAGTGGTTAACTACCTCTATAACCTCTGACTGAGGCCTGAGGGTTTCTAGAGCCAGCTCAGGCAAAGAGAGCCAGACTCTGCTGAGCTGGCTTCGTGGCACAGCCTTCTGGTTTGGTACTTGAATAAAACCAGGATGTTTAAATGCACACACGGCATTAAAACTAGCATCACTGTGCATACAAACACCCTGATTCATTACAGGTTACCTCACTGACTCTACCTCACATCAACACAAACTTGAATGATTGGAAATGTTTTAGATGTTGCATTTGGCCTTCGTCCACACTGGATGCAAACTTTATAAATGTTTGTGCATATTCAAGGAATGTTTTACATCTATAATGGATTTTTGTATGACAGAATGAAAAGCAGTGACCTCAAAGATTCATTCTACCGTCCTTGTTGCAACAATTCCATCATTTCATTCTGGATTATTTTGAATCGTTACGGACCTTAGTGCATCTGATTAACTTCAGTACCTCTCCAACTCTTCAAAGGTTATTTCATAGGGTCTTTTCTGCTGTTGTCTTTTTTTTTTTTTTTTAACACACTATTTTAGATATTGTATATATTTGTATATTGGTTGGAGCAGGGATTTTGCAGTGTTCTGTAAAAATTAAACACATTTTTAGAAAGAGATCTGCATGTAGTGTCTTCATTGAGTGGCGGGATGGGTGTAGTTTGCTAAATTAAGGTGAAAGGGATAGTGCCCCCAAACATGAAAATTCAGCCATTATCTACTCACCCATATGCCGAGGGAGGCTCAGGTGAAGTTTTACAGTCCTCACAACACTTGCGGAGATCCAAGGGGAGAGGAGGTAGCAACACAACTCCACCTAATGGAGGCTGACGGCGCCCCAGATTCAAATGTCCAAAAACACATAATTGAAACCACAAAATATCTCCATACTGCTCGATCCAAGTGTCCTGAAGCCCCGACATAAAAAAGTTGTTTGGAAAAATGTCATTTGAACTCATGGGTGAGTAGATAATGGCTGAATTTTCATTTTTGGGTGCGCTATCCCTTTAAATAAGAGACAGTATTTGAAATTATAGTTTATAATATTTACATATAGTGTTGATTTTGTGTCTTGAATGCATGTGTAAAAACTAAAAGAATGCAGTACTTAGGTATCTAATGAGAAGGAATCTAAATATGCGCACAGTTTAGAGGAATGAGCTGACATCACTTTGGCACTTTGGAGGAGATGCTTGCAGACATGATTCAGTCATGCTAAATATTTTAAAAAATGACGTGGTGCACTGGGAGTGTTACAAACATCACATTTTACATTATCACAAAGTGATTCATGCTCATTTGGTAACTTTGCAGAGGTTTGTATTTTCAAGATGTTTGGGACATGAAGATTCCTCAGCCTACATTCTGATTTAGATGTTAAACACTTTCAGGGAGATATTCTGTGAATTTCAACCCACGTTATGATACATAAAATACATTTAAATATCAGCTGAATCTTCTTGGAAATCAGATGAAATTTCAGCTTTGCTAATAACGCCAAGTACATTATCCAGTTCTTAAAGGCAAACAGGTTTAATGATGGAGTATTGTCACATACACTGCAGCTGCTGTGTGTGTTTATGTAAGTTTACACAAATTCTAGTGCAAAGGTGTGAAACAGAGCTGCTGTCAACCTCTCTAATTATATCTTAAAAGATGAGGTGACGTGAATAACTCAAATCTGCCGACTGCAATTTCTTGTTAATTATTTTCTTAATAGACCCACTTTGAAAAACACATCTGTTTAGTCAGTCAGTTAATGGGTCGCAGTGTGAGTCTCAGTATTACCTGAACCTGGCAGCACACATATACAGTATCTACAGTACAAACAGATGCAGTAGCTCTGTTATCTACATATCTTCAAAGGGACATTTAACCCAATCAAAACCTGTGGTGGTATTAATTCATCTAGATTGTTTTGCTGTGTGTTGCCAAGAGTTGAGATATCAGCTGTAGAGATGTCGGCCTTCTCTTCAGATCATGTTTCTGTCCAGCAGAGGCTGAGATGCAGCTGACGGACAGAGACACGATCTGTTTGGAGACCAGTAACAAGGACACAAATGCGCATATTTAAATAAAAAAAATGTCAGCAAGCATCACATAATGTGTGGTTGTATTTTTTTTATTTTGGTGAAAGGATTTTTCAGTCAAAGTTGAAACAGCAAAAATATATTTCCTCCCACTTCTTTTTGAAAGTGTAAATCAAACTAACTACACACTGACAACTGCTTCTCATTATTTGTAGATATGGCTTTTTCTGTCTGCTAGTTTGTGTGTTCATGTCTTTTTTTTACACGTTCAAAATAAATATCAATATCACTCACTCCGACCAATGGTGTAACTTCACTCACTCGGTCACTCACTCACTCAGCGGCAGGCAGACTTTGATGTTTATAGGCCTGACTGCGCCTCTGCAGTCCAGCCAAAAACAACTAGACTTCACTGTAAAGCCCTTCTTGTGCACAGTTGCATTCAGGTACACTGCCATTAGCTATGTACAGTATTCATTCCCAGGTGATTATAAAACATTGTGAGACTGACCAAAGGTCGGATGCAACAGCTACATTATTTAGAAGGAAACAACAGCAAGGTTAGTACAGGTTAAATAAATATGATAATAAAGCATTCGTAGCGGGCCTTCTCATAATCACAGCCTCACTCGGGATATTGTAAATAGTAATGAGGGATATATGCATACATTGACTCAAACCAAATTACTCCGGGTACAGAATGTCAAGGGCAGCATTTACATACACAGGTATGTAAATGCTGCCCTTGACATTCTGTCCACAAATAAGATAAAGTGAGTATTTCCCTTTAATAATAGCTGGGTGAAAGGAAATATAGAGACATGATGAAGGAGGGTGGAGGCTGGGTTAAGCAACACTCGGCAGGGATGATGCATAAAACAAAAGGCTGAGCGACCCCTGAACTGATCCTGCTCCGGTTTGATTGAAGCTGCACGTGAGCGCACACATTAGCAGCGAGGCGACAGCGACGGCCGTGCGCATGCCTGTGATTAATAGCCCGATAGCTCCCTTCACAGAGTGTTTGCGGACGGAGCGGCCTCTCAGTTGGGGCGATGTGATGTGAGCATCCCTCTGTGATTATATATCCTGTGTCTGCAGATAAGAGACTGTTTAACCTTCTGCCAATCACAACCACAGACGTTATTTGGTTTTCCTCTGAACGTTAAATTGGGAGCAATTCTGCAGGCGCTGCGCTGAATCTCATATCTCAGTCCATAAAGCAGAAGCATCAGGAAGGCAAACTTTTGTTTCCATTTCACAGGAGGTTAATAATTTTCATCGAGGTAGAGCGAGCCCCGTCTGTGACAAAATTTAATGTCTACAGACAGACTCTGCTTGAGTGTTAATATCACACTGCTTATTCAATCTTTTGACTGCATTTGGAAATATAAGCTTACTTTTCTGCATCGCAGAGCATTCTCAGTGGCGGCACTGAAACTCAGCAGTTAATGGTTCACAGGGTTTGATCTCTTCCTTCTTCCTGGTGCATGCTGGGATGAGCTCTGGACTCTAACCCCCCCTGTTCTTGAATAACAGCAGGAAAAAACAGTGAATTACTGCATTTGAATGACTGATATGCTAAAGCCAGGCCTAGTGATGTAAGCATGTTTGATCCACTCTGGCAGACGCAAGACAATAGCCTCATTAAAATAAATGGGTGGCACTGACGCCTCACAGGAGGAAGGCCTTGGACTCCAACCCAACCTGACATGCTGTGTTCTCCCTGTGTACGTGGGCGGGGGGCGGGGCTCCTTCAGCTGCTCCAGTTCCCGCCACAGCCCAAAGACATGCAGATTTAGATAAATTGATGACTTAACAATTAGGCCTGAGTGTGCTTGCTCTGAACCCCACAACCCAGAGTCAGTAAAGGTTTCTTGAAAAAGAAATGACACCATTTATCATGGCCAGAAACTGTAAAAACAGATATTATTGACAGATTTAATAATGTCCCAATGATCTTTATACACCTCATGTTCTCCTGTCAGGAAACATAACCACATCTACCACATCGCTATATTTGCATTTTTGTCTGTGCTGTGTCTCTTGGGTACCTGCTACATATGCTCTGGCACCTGGTCGCTACCATTATATAAAGACCCGACAATGGGATTACACGACCATAAACATCCTGAACACAGAAAATAAGAAAATACAGGCAGAGGGCAGAGTTTCTGCAGAAAAATAAACCAGCACACACTTCTAGTGAGTCATAAGAGATGACTGAGAGGGATTAGCTCTGTATGACTCTTTACTCTTTTGTTTTGTGTTGTGTTGTTTTTTTGTGAGAAAAATCCTGTGTGGTTTATCTTTAAATAGTGATATTTCATTAAAATCACTTTATTCTATATGTCTCATTTATTTTTTTTTCCACAATTAAATTGTTTGCACCAACCAGATCCTGTAAAATAAAAAAAGAAAAATTGAATTCTGCACTCTTTGGCACAACTGGACAACCATGAAAGACTCAAGAGTCCCATGACAAAATGAAAGCAAAACTTAGACTAACTCCAGGCTGTTTTACGTTAAGCAGACAGAGAAGGACAAGAGGCTGTAAAAATTATGCGTAGCATCAGTAGGCCCCATTTTTTGCAATATTGGTAACACTTGCGGGCACTTGTAAAAAATACATGAATGTATAGATTACATTTATTTTTTTGAATTTTTGTAAAATAAATTAATTATTTATTAATTAATTTATTAATAAATTCTTCCACACCTGAAGAACCGTCCTTCCATAGTCCAAAGACATGCAGGTTAACTGGTGACTGTAAATTGTCCGTAGGTGTGAATGTGAGTACGAATGGTTGTCTGTCTCTATAGCCATGTTTCCATCAGCCTGTTTAGATGTGCATCTAGAAGTATCGCATCGGAAAATTATGATGGAAACACCAAAATTCTAATTAAAATCCCCTGATTCGCACAAACTAAAATGTGCTTGCTTTAGCCGGGTTTTGGTTGATTCGAAAAAATGTTGATTCGCAAAACGGGGGATGGAAACAGTTATGTTCAAATTAAGTCTGACGTAGCGCCCCTCTCTCCATGGTGATATCCACACTCCGGGTCGGGAAGGCGGTAATGCATTTACAAGCTGGTTGCCAACCGCCAGAAAACGTAGAAGAAGAAGAATGCGAGACTTGTTTTGTTTCCAGTTCTGCGGAAAACTCGTTCCACTTCGTAGTTTTCACCAAAGTCCGTACATTTAATGGAAACACACAGGATTCGTATTTCTTTTAATGCGCATTTCCCAGTTATTTGATGGATGGGTACATAGCATATGTGTCAACCCTGTGATAGTCTGGTGACCTGTCCAGGGTGTACCCTGCCTCTTGCCCAATATCAGTTTCTTCCACACCTGAGTAAACCTTGGAAATTAGACTGATAACTGACCAAAAAGTGATGAGTTTCTTTGATATAGACGTTCATGGTGTTGTTCTTTCTAAGTTAACATCTTGCAACCATGATGTCTGAATGGGTGCAGAATGGAGACATGCAGAGGACACCTGAAAAGCCAGTCCAATAGCTAGTCTCCAGTTCTTATATGCTAGTGCAAGTTGAAGTCCATGAGTCCCTAAATGTTTCTGGAAAAGTTCCATGGGCTGGCTTGGATAGATGGTGGTTTGGTTACAACTTTGAACTTTCTGCAACATCGAACACATACAAGTCACAACATTTCAAGCTGAGCAGTGAAGTAGATTATAAGCTCTGTGTTTTTCCATCAAGAGAAGACGCGAATGGCACAAACCTCTCAAAACATTATTCATCGTGTCAACCTGATCGCTGACCCCAAACTCGGCCGTTCAGATGGACAGCATATGCCCTGACAATACTACGTGCCCTGTCATTATGTTAATGGTGCTTCGTGTCAACACCCTGCTGCTACACTCTGACAGGCCAGAACCTTATCACATCATTACACACTACATTAATGTTTTTAATGAAGACAACAGCTCCCAAGCAGAGCATACTTCCTCTCCACCGTCTGACTCATTAAGTGATCTAACATGTGAATAACCCAGGGCTCAATTATCAAGTCACTCAGCTGTCCTCGAGCCTGCACACCTCCTCCTCACACAGCCACGCTGACACTCAGTCACAACCTCATCTTGCCCTGTTCCTGTGAGTGTTGGAGATGTCCTGATTAAAGTTACAGCAATTTATCTTTATGCCAATACTGACTTTTTATTTGATATTCAGTCATGCTGCCACTGCCGATGAGATGGAGGTACTCTAGATTAAAAATAAATAAGTCTACAGTTTGTTATAGCATGAAAACGCTTACATTTAGGAGTAAAGAAAAGTGGGATTGTAATCAGAGGGTTGCTTTCACTATCTAAAGATCTGGGTTAAGCAGCGCTCTTCCCTACCTCGTCATCACTGATGGGACACTCTTAAGCAAGGCACTTAACCCACAACTGCCTCAGTAGAGCTGCTCAGTTTCCATCAGATCAGACTCGGCTGTAATGAACAACATGCTGATACCCAAACCACTCATACTGAGAGTGTTTGAGTGGGAAAAAGTCACTTTGTATGAAAGTGTCTGCCAAAATAATGTTATGTAATGTAATGTGCTGGGCAACTTCCATGTGAGTGTACGTAACTGCGTGGGTATGGAGATAACTTTTGCTTGAAGAGGACATTTGGCGTAAGTACAACTCAAATTACCGCCTCGCAGTTACATGCCTCCGCAATCCAGTCAAGTTGAAGTTACAGTTTCAATCCATGTCTGTACAAACTTCAGACTGTAGCCATGACAGTTGACAATGCTTTAAATATGGATGTTGTTGCAAACAGGCAACAATGTTGATGCTTCAAGCACATGTTCGACACAGCAGCACAGAAAATCTGTACAATCACGATCAGTTTCAACATTAGTCGACATTAGTGTCATTTAATATCCATCCAAATGTCTCCTGTTCTGTTCCTGATTTATGACCTTGAATAATGGCCAGTGTTTTTTGCAGAACATTATGATGTCACAGTGAAGTTGACCTTTGACCTTTTGGATTATAAATATTACTTCATCATTTTATCCTGGTAGACATTTGTGTGAAATGTTGTCGGAATTAGTGTATGAATTCTTGAGTTATGGCCAAAAACATGTTTTTTTAGGTCACAGTGACCTTGACCTTTGATCAACAAAATCTAAGCAGTTCATCCTTGAGTCCAAGTGGACGTTTGTGCCAAATTTGAGGAAATTCCCTCAAGGCGTTCTTGAGATATCACGCTTACAAGAATTAGATGGACGCAAGGTCACAGTGACCTTGACCTTTGTTCACCGAATTCTATTCAGTTCATTGTTGAGTTCACGTGGAACTTTGTGCCAAATTTGAGGAAATTCCCTCATAGTGTTTTTGAGATACTCCTGTCTGAAGACTGGAACGGACATGAGGTTACAGACACCTTGACCTTTGTCCTTAAACCACCAAATTCTAACTCATTCATTGTTGAGTCCAATGGGACATATGTGCTAAATTTGAGGAAATTACCTCAAGACGCTCTTGAGATATCGCGTTCACAAGAATGACACAAATGTGCAGTCACAGTGACCTTGACCTTTGACAGCCAAATTGTTATCTGTTTATTGTTGAGTCTGTGTGAACATTTGCGCCAAATTTGGGGAAATTCCCTCAAGGTGTTCTTGAAATATCGGGTTTATAAGAATGAGACAAATGTGAGGTCACAGTGACCTTGACCTTTAACCACCAAATTCTAATCAGTTCATCGTTGAGTCCAAGTGGAAGTTTGTGCAAAAGTTGAGGAAATTCCCTCATAGTGTTTTTTTGATATTGTCATCACAAGACTGGGACAGACATGAGGTAACAGTGACCTTAACTTTTGGCCTTTGAACGCCAAATTCTAATCACTTCATCCTTGTGTCCAGGTGGACATTTGTGCCAAATTTGAAGAAATTCCCTCATGGTGTTTGTGACCTACCACCGTCACAAGACTGGGATGCACATGAGGTAACAGTGACCTTGACCTTTGACCATCAAATTCTACTTAGTTCATCACTGAGTTCACGTGGACATTTGTACGGACAACCCGAAAACATAATGCCTTTGACCACAGCTATCGCTGACATGAAGGCATAAAAATATGTACAAAAATAAATCACTCCTTATTTAACAATGTCATTCAACTTGTACAGAAATGTCAAACACCTGTGTGTGTGTGTGTGTGTGTGTGTGTGTGTGTGTGCGTGTACACCAGTTAGGTGTGTATGTCATCCATCAGAGGAGTTGCACACTTGTCATTGGGGAGTTCCTCTCCATTCACTGCAGGACGTTCATCACATGAAGGTCAAACCAAAATTCCACCAGCTGCTCTTTATTAACGCTCAACCTTTCAATGCAGCCATCTGCCAGCCTGAGAAATTAATGTTTAAAGCCTTTCAGGAGGGAGCATGTAGATAAACACAAGACACAGGTTTGTGTTTCTTCACATGCGGCGACCTTCCACTGACAACATTCAAACACTACACCTGCCATTACATGCTTAACCTCTCTCTTTACACCATGTTGTGTCATTTTGGATTTACTGTAAAAACAAGCTGAAGATGCTGAAAGTTCATCCATTAATTAGTCCCCTGGTGGTAAACAAAAGAAGGGCTTGTGGGACTTCTTAAGACTCTGATATCTCTCACTAGGCAACCAGAAGTATTAGAAATGCATGAGCACAGGTGGGAAACAAGTTCATTCAAGTATTAGCAGTCCAAGGTTATCAGCTATATTCACATTAATATATCAGCTCTCCATGCAAAATATTAAATATGATGTAATTTGTTACATAATTTGTGAAAAAGAAGGAGGCACACCTTCAATAAAGCAGCATAAACCATTCATATAAACGACTTCTGCACTTTGGTTCCGTTTTTCACTTTTTAGTAAGTTGAGTTCTCACTTTAAGCCATCTTAAGATGTCTGCACTTAATCATGTTATTAAGCCAATAGTAAAAGGCCGTGTATTTCTCTTTTTAAAGGGGATCTATCATACTCATGTTTAGGTTCATACTTGTATTTGGGTTTCTTCTTAAACATGCTTTTGCATGCTTTAATGTTAAAAAACATTTTATTTTCCTCATATTGTCTCCCTGAGTACACCTGTGTTGACCCTCTGTTTAAATAGAGCCATTTTAGTGCCTGTATCTTTAAGTCCTCTCTCAAAAGAGCAGAGTTTGCTCTGATTGGCCAGCGTTTCTGGGTCTTCCCAAACTGTGTTCTTGGCGTCTTTGCATGCCAGCTAGGGAATGACTAACAGCATACTGTAGGAGCACTTTCTACTGTGAAAAATTACCATTGAAAGCTTTCAAACCAAACTTTTCACAACCGGACATGTTCCAGCAGGAACCTGATCTGAATGGAGAGGAACAAGATTACGTTGCTCCCTGACGTTAGCATGTAGCTAAATGTAGCAGTGTACTTGCAGCCAGGGAGTGACTGTAATGAAGTACACCGGCACTTTCTGCTGTGAAATATCAGCAATAAAAGCTTATAAACCAGAATCTTTGCAATTGGACATAATCCAACAGGAATATGATCCAGAAATGGGGAGAAATTGGTGAACGGACCTGCCCTTGTATAGCACCTTTCAAGTCTTCTGTGGACATGTGGACTGGAGCAGCCAGGGATCAAACTTCTGATCTACCTCCTGAGCCACAGCTGCACCATCTTCAGCAACCTGGTGTTAGCATGTAGCTACATGTAGCAGTGTACTTGCAACCAGGGAATAACGCTAACAGAGTTTGATGGCACTTTCTGCCATGTCAAATCATCACTAGAAGCTTTTAAACCAAATCTTCACAACTGGAAATGTTTCAGCAGGAATATGATCCAAATTGGGGAGAAACTAACAACATCAGCAACCATGATTACATGTTTTGCTGACGTTAGCATGTAGCTACATGTAGCAGTGTACCTGCAACCAGTGAATAACTGTAACAGAGTGTGACGGCACTTTCTGCCATGTCAAATCATCATTAGAAGCTTTTAAACCAACATCTTCACAACTGGAAATGTTTCAGCAGGAATATGATCCAAATTGGGAAGAAACTAACAACATCAGCAACCATGATTACATGTTTTGCTGACGTTAGCATATAGCTACATGTAGCAGTGTATGTAAGGTAAACCATTTAAGAATGTGTCACATGCTGACATCAGCTTGTCTCAAAATTAGACAAAACAATGGAAACGGAGGATTCAGAACGGTCTGAAGCCTAAAGTTTTTGCTCACAGGGATTATTTTACATACTTTTATCTAATTATTTGAAACTTTGGCCATGTTTAATATGAACATCCAACATTGTGACACGAGCCTATGGGCCAGTATATGACAGAAAACATAATAGGCCTCCTATTACATTACATACAGTGTCCTTCCACATAAAAAAGTCATCAAGTCTGCAGTTTTATGTTAATAAGTTGTTCATAAATTGATTTTGGTCTGGATGCTCTTTTCCAGAAGTAGCTGCACACTGGCCAAATGACTATTTCACAGCTTGGCTACTCAGAGGTTATACTTCTTAATGGTTTCTCACTGATCTACAAGGCATAAATGAAGCGCTAATGAAACAATTACAAGTGATAAACTTATTTTTAAGGTAGCGTATACCTTATCAGGAAGTATTTCTCATACACACACCTATGCACACACATACACATAGACAGAACTCGGCCTTGGTCCAGGAGATGCTTTGGAGCTCTTAGTTGTGACATAACAGGCGATTCTGTGGAGAGACAGCCAAAACTGTGAGCCAGCTAAGACTTTCATCTTTTCTTTGGAACGAGCAAAAAGCAGATAATTATCTCCACCCTCTATACTTGCTTCTTCTAGACTCCATAAGAAGGTGAGACTTGTGCTAAGCAACTAAGGAAACCAAGATTTCCCTCAACTACAAAATGATAACAGTGCTTCACGCACGGCTTTGATCGTGTAAACCCTGAATAAATCGATGAGCTCTTCCCTCACTGCGCCGGCAGCCTGAACTGCTGCACCCGGGCTAAACTACGCTCCTCAAAGACAGCCACAGTTGACACGCTTTGGGCAACAGGTGCAGAGAGCTGAGGCCCTTTGTACTTTGAGCATCTATATTATAGCTGCGAGCGCTTGGCGGATATTTTTGGGGAAGCACTAGATGAGGCTCCCGCTGTTGCTACGAGACTTGTGAAAACCCTTTTGAAGCGTGGCACAGTTGAGTGCAAACTTGAAATATCTTTAACTTCTTGCACTTGGTGCTGTTGACACCATAAATATCCTAAGCTTTTTGCAGACGTATAGCTGTATACCTGTGCAATGTCAACAATGCAATGCTGCAACAGGCAGGCAAAAGCACAGTAGTACATTCAGATCCAGATCACTTTAGCTGCAGATGGAAGAGGACACAACATATATATATATATCCAAACAATCAGGACAGACTGAAGACAGAAAAACTGGAGACTGTCGGCCTTGGATGACTTGCTGTTGCTGAAATAGTGTTTCTGCTTGCCTAAGAAAGGTGCAACATACATCTACATCCTATACAGCTCGGGAGGGTTGGTGAACAAAAGATGAAGTGTATAAAAACAGAGCATTATCATGAGCATTTGGTGATTTAGACATCAATACATCAAGGTACACCTGGGCTTAATTTGTGTTTTCAGACATCTAAATGACACAAAACCGTTGTTTCATCTGTATTTCTACATTTTAGGGGTCAATATCAGTATCGATACTTTTAAATCAAGATTTCAAATGTTATTTCCAAAGTCTAGGAAAGTTCAATAAATATTTGTGAGCATAACCTACGCTCTCAAAGCTAGAAACTAGAGAATTAGGTCTCAAACTTGTGATGGCATAGGGTATAAAGTTTGGAGCTGCTCCTTGGACAATGAATGGGAGCCTTACTTTGTGGATCTTTGTTCTCTTTTTCATCCCCAAATGAGCTCTCTTCTATTGTAGTGTTCTCAGTTCTGAAACAGAAAATGCACCCATATACTCAGAACAGTCCCCTGGCTGCTCTCAGTGTCATCCGTAACATCGTTCCTGATTCACTGTCTATGGAGCAGCTCCAGACTTTATACCCTGTGACATCACAAGTTTGAGTTTTAGCACTCTGGCCTCTGGATTTGGGAGAGAGTCATAAATGTTAAACGTACTATTATTTTTGGACTGTCTTAGACCATAGGAATAAAAGGTATGAATTTTGAAGGAGAGCTTTTTTTGTTCCCTAATGAAGACCTTAGGGTCGAAACTGGTCGCCTTTTTAATGTAAGAAGCCATGTTAATTCAAGTTAATTTGTTCCTGCTCCGCGCACAAGTGCCTGAAGTTCATTTTTTCTTCCCATGGGCGTAGTTCCCCTTTAGGGTATCAACTAAAATAACCCAGTATCAAGTGGTTTTGAAAGTTCTCCAGTCAAATGAGACCGTTTGACCCTTTTTGTACCCAGATCTAAATAACAATGATAATGTTCTTTTGGTTTTGCTCATAGCCAATCACCACAAGCATTCCTTGATTTAATGATGTGACATGGTAAAGTCAAGCACAGTGTATTCAATGGAGTTGGGAGTTCACATGCCGGGGTGCCACCAAAATGTTCGAAAAATGGCGATAGTGGCATTTTACGCAACTGAATGCTTCCATTCACATGATAGATATCTACTAAAGTAGAAAAAAAAGGGTAGCTGATGTTGGTATTGTAATTTTTTAAATGGATACTCAGCCCCAGTATATTTCCACTTACTGTATGTTATGCTTCACATTGAAATACAGACTTTGAAATGCCATTTAAAAACTACTTTGTCTTATGGCTGCAGAACGTTGGCTTCAAAAGAACCTCAGACACCGTAAGATCTATTAAAAGGTCCCGACTTCTGAGGTAAGTTTGCTTGATTGACAGATACAGTATCTCATGCTAGCACAGTCAGCCGTGCCTCAATTACCTCAGATTCCCCCAAGCAGTCCCCTTACAAAAATGAAATTTTGTAGCTCCAGTAACTGCCAAGATGGCAGCAAACTGTAAACTCAAAGTGAAACTTTAAAACGGTTCCTTCAAAAACTGACAATATCATTTCTTACTGTCCATGCTGTAAATATGTGGAAACCACTTTAAAAATCTGCAGCATGTTCCTTTAAGAGTGGAGCATTTTTCAAAGACAGACACTGGATACTCACTGCAGTAACATTCAATTAGATTAGATCACTCCTGTGCATGTATTTTCTTTCTAGACACAATTAGTGCATGGCATCATCCCTGCTTCCCTATATAGTCACAGCTCATCTTGGTTGCACTGGAGCATTAAATTAGTGCTGTGACAGTTACAACGCAAGGTTGCTGGCGGGTTTAATTGTCAGCGGTTAAATATGGTGTGAATGTAAGGCAGCCTGGCAGAACGTTTGGGTCATAAACCACTCTGAGCTGTCGTGCTTTGTGGAGCGGAGCAGAAAATCACTACTCCAAGGGAAAATCCTTGACATGTACTCTGACGGCTAAAATCAATCCCCGAACAAAGCTAAACTTCAGGATAAATTTAGAGTCTTGGCATACAAACTATGTCATCATTCCCTCAGAAAAAGGAACGGCGGAGCCTAAATATTCATGCATACATTCATCACTTGATATACTGTATATTTAGGCAGAGAAGAAAGATTTGTTCTACATGCTGTTGATGCATAGTTTTTATCACAGCCTGTGCATTCACCAGGGGTGGTACTGGTTGATCAAAGTCCTGTGAGTTCAGTTACTCTGTGTAAGAAAGTAATTTAGTTCAATGACACTCAGTCATCGGAGTTTTTCTCTTATTCACTAGTGTGTGTGCGCGTGTATGTGTGTGTGCGTGTGTCTTAAAGGCCAAGGACACTGTCTGAGCTAAGTGGAGATGACTGATGTCCTCGCAGTCATAATTGTGTCATTACCACCCTGTGGAACATGATCATTAGTCCCTGCGGTCTCTGCAGTAATTAACGGATTGGGGATAACTGAAGAGAAGACTGAGGAGGAGCGTCTGTCTGTCTTAAGACTCGACTGGAGCCATATCTTCACCTTCTGACAAAAACACACAGGAGATGACCTTAGATGATCTTTTCTTGATGATCTGTGTTCAGATGGTAGCTGTGTTCCAGGCCAGGGGCTGACTCCTTGGAGGTCTGTCTTTTAAGACTGAATATATGGTAACGGGTCAACACTAGCTTTAGTCTTGTTCTGCAGACACAATCACAGTATATTTTGGAGATGTCAGTATCCCAAAATCTACTGCCAAGCAGTTTGGTCAACGCAGTGTTTGTGTTCAGGCTATCATTGGTTAATAAATACAAGGTTCCCACTATAGACTGTATAAATTAATGGACATAGCTACCATGATGTCACCCAACTCCTGTTTTGAGGTCTGGAGTTTTGGCCATGGCCATCTTGTTTTTTTGGAGCCACAAGTGACCATACTTGGACGGGTCCATGTCATTGGTTCGACAGCCCATTGGTTCGACATCCCATTAGTCCGACTGTCCGCGGTGCTGAACGGCTCACGGCGGGCGTATGGTGCGCCGCGACCGGCTTGAGGCGGAGCAGGCTCACGGCTTATGTGTTTGCCACTTTCTTTTTCATTTTAACCCACACCATGATCTTCTCCTGACCCTAACCAAGTGGTTTTTGTGACTAAACCTAACCAGACCTTAACCACAGGGCGTCATGATGATTTCGGAACGGACTTCGGAACAATGGGTTTAATATGGTCGGAACAATGGGATGTCGAACCAATGGGCTGTCGAACCAATGGGCAGTTCCCACTTGGACAAGAAGGTGGACAGAGCCTGCACCATAGTCTGATGTGCACCTCTCTAAAAACGTACTACACGTTGCGGTGACACAGACCTCCTGTCTGTTTTTGTAAGCTGAAAATAATTTCCCTCAGTGGGAAGGGAGCTTTTGTTTCACAGATAAGACACAATAAATTGTAAAGACAGAAAAGTTTCCACAAAATGGAACTTTAAGTCTTGTGTGTGATTTATCCTGGCTTCATATGAGTAGAGGAAATCTCTGCTTGTCGCTAGGCTAATTTATACAATGTAAAATGCCACAGGCTAACAGGCTAATAACGTTAGCATGTTGTATTTGTTTGGAAAACATGTTCGGAATATTGTTTTGGTGGTGAACCTTGTGAGTTGTACTGGAGCTGAATTTTGTAACGTTACCTTTGTTAAATGTTGCTGTTGTCCCTGGCTTCATATGAGAAGAGGAAATCTCTGCTGGCCACTAGGCTAATTTATACAATGTAAAATGCAATAGGCTTGTGCTAATAACGTTAGCAGGCCAATATAAAAGCCAAAGCAAAGTTTAAATAATGTAGGTGTACACTGTTTCTGTTAGCAGCCTGGATATGTTAATGTCTTAACTTTACAGGCTGACGAAGATCCAAAAAACGCAGCATTGTAGTGTCGGTTTATGTGAGGCCAGACTGTCTCATGTGGGAGAGAAGTACAAGACTGGTCATCTTTCCCTCACTCCCCCAAAGGTCAAACCATTATAGTCTGTGTCCTTCAAAGGCAGATGACAACCAAACTAGGACAAAGACAGTGTTCGACTGATGGTATTACAATATTGAAAACCAGTAAGGGTGTGGAAAGTGAGCTTGGACTCCATCTCTGCATGCATGTCTGTAACAACCTTGTGATTGAGTGCTACAAGGTCAGCAGGTCTGCCCAGCCATTTCTTCTGTCCATACTCCAACTGCAACTGCAGCGAGAGTTTACCACTGATTAGTGCTGTGGTTGCTTTGAGTGTCTCCCTGCATCAGAGACCACTGTCCACCATTTGAAAAACATAAGCCCTATCATTTAAAAATGAAAAAAACAAAACAGTCTGTAACTGAGAGACATCTGAGCCCTCAGCTTAACAAAAACAATTTTACCGCTTCAGTTGAGATTTGACGATCTTTACAGAGTTGTGGCTCATCTTAAAAAAGATAACAGTGATGATATGATCTCTGCCTTAATTAATGAAAACTGTATGTCAACAGCAAGATACAAGGCTTATGAGGAGAGCCTGCTTCACCATTAAAATCTCACCATCACTTCAGCAATATGATTACATACCACAATCTAGCTAAAATGAAAATAGGGAACAGCAAATTGTCCCACTGCTTGGGGTAAAACACTGATCCATGCTAATGAAATACAACAGGCCTTTAGGTAATCTGCATTAACTCCCATTAGGCTACTTGGACAAATAAGTTTTTCAGGCTTGCATGGAGGCTTTCAGGCTCATTTCCAGTGGAAATGTGATCATTTTAGCCCGAAGACCATGCCGAGCAGCGAGCCAGCAAGCCCTCTGGCTCGAGGATTACCACCCCAATCCCCTACAGCTCAGAAATGGTCAGGAAATTGAATGGGAATAAGCAGGGATAAATAACCATATGAGGAATGAGGCGAGGGAACGGAGAGATGCCAAGGACAGCGTTGGCTGTGTTGGAACACATACAGTCGGCGTAGTGCAGATGGCAGAGATGGATGCCACCCAGAAGAGAGTTTGAGAAGTGGGACATGAAGGGAGAGGAGGGACTCGGAGGAGCAGCACTGTACACACACACACACACACACATACACACACACTCTGTCGTTCAGTGATATAACTGTAATTCATTACAGGTCTTTTACTGACCTTTTACCAGAGTGCTCACCCACTGTGACTCTGGCAGACCTCTGCCAGTGTAACACAGTAGGCCGAGTCAATCCACCCGCTGCACACAGAGAAGCTCTCCTCACACTCTCAGACTTTCAGCAATATGGACAGAGGTTGGCCAGCAGCACTGCCTGTACTTTCCAACATTGCTCGCTCTCTCATTATCTTTGTTTGAGCAGTGAAAAGAGGGGTTTTGTTGTTATTTTTACTCCTGGCCGTCTGTCTGCTTGTTTGTTAGCAGGCAAGATGCTTTTTATAACCTTTATTAAAGGATGGTTTCACCTTATTTCAACTGAGATCTTGTGTCTGCAGCTAAGGTCACTGTTTCTATCAGTTATGATATAATTATATTTACCAACTTAACTGCTTAGTTGTGGCATCGCTGCATCGGTAGGTTGAGTTAAAGATGAATGGAGAAATCTGTAAACTGTAACTGATGCTTTAAACCAGAGGTGGGAGGAAGTCACAGATGTGCAAGTCTCAAGTCATGACCTTCAAGTCTCAAGCGAGTCCTCAGTCACTGTGGTGAAAATCAAGCAAGTCAAGTCGAGTCATCATAATCTCATGATATCATATATAGAAGCAGATTACAACAGTCACAGGGGGCATTTTTACTGTACTTTTACTTGTCATACTTTAAGTACATTTTCCTGATATACTTCCATACTTAAAGAAGCAACCGATAGCATCTTTTCCTAAATATATCATTATGAAAATAATGTGGGTTGCACAGGGTAGTGGCCACAGTAAAATCAGACTATCAGCATTTACATAAGTTACTTAGTGGCTTTGCAATCTTTGTAATGAGCTTCTGCCACAGGTGCCGAAATTTCGCGGAAAAAATCTGCTTTACAGCAGGAAACACGTCATGTATTGCGAAAGTGGTCGGTCAGCCAATCAGGGACTGGAGCTGGTCCTTATGAGGAGTTGGGCATGAGATAGTTGAGTCAGGAGCACAATGGCAGACGGACAAAGTTTGGAGACAAGTGAAAAACGGCCTAGCAAAAGAAAAGGAGCTCCTCTGTGTGAGGAGGCAAAGAAGAGCAAAAAGGAGAGTGATAAAAGAAGAGGAAAAACAAGAGTAAATCTCAGTCAGGCGTTCAAGAGATGGAGGGAGCTCCATGACCAAAGAGGCTTCAAAACCCATGTCCAGCTAGCTTTCTTTCTAATGGATCAGTAAGTAACACGGCTAAATGTTAGCTAGACCAGAGAGGACTGTACTGTACTGGCTGCTAGTTCATTCCTAGCTGGCCAGCATCACAAATCGCCGCAACCAGGGAGCGGGTAGCGAATGTTGGTCGGCTGACATCCTCGTTGCCATTCTACGGCAGCCCTCGGACAGTGATACCCCCCGCCCTTCCTTCTGTTCTCTTCTCACGGAGGCAGCTATCGACGGATATCGCCCAGCTAAGTGAACAGTGAGCACTGTTTCCCATTCAATTTGAGCTCCAACCAACCGCATCGTTTCCATACGGTACCGTTTACGTGTGCATATTGGTATAATTCCACTGTGTCTGCTGTTGTTTGTACTGATACTGTACATATTGGTATAATTTACTGTGAGTTGTTTGTACTGGTACTGTGCATTCTGGTATAGTTTTATTGATTATTTCTGATCCCCACGGTCAATTTGGTCGTTGTGACAGTGCGACGCAACACCGCTGATGCTAGGTGGCACCAAACTAAAAAAACGAATCCTTTCTGTTGCCTCTTTCAGTAACATTTTAAATGCAGGAATTTTACTTGTTACAGAGTATTTTTACAGGGTGGTTTTAGTTACTTTTACTAGAGTAAAAGGATTTATATACTTCCTGTCCTGCTCCGAGCCAACTGGTCAGTGTCAAAGACTAGTCTAATTTCTATGTGTTGCTGACTGACAATGTTACGATTGAGCCTGTGAGCTCAATGTAGGAAATTCAGGTTTTAATAACCCGAATTATCCTTGAACCGGGGTAGTTTTGCTGTGAACGGTGCTCTCTTTTTCAGGAAGTCCCTGTTTCACACTCACACAGTTGCATTAATTTACATTTGGAAGCTTCACAGTAAAACCATATTCGAAGGGCCCTGACAAACCAAGCCAACATTCTGCTGTTGGTCAGTGTCGGTGAGTGTCTGTCGCTTTAGTTTTTGGGGTGTGTCCCGCAAAATTGGCTGATTTAGCATGTTGAATTAGCGGTGGAGCCTTTCAGTGATTGAAAACACTCTGACTGTCAGTTCAGCTCAGTGCATGAGAAGAGAAACAGAAGAGAGAAAAGCAAACACCTGAAGTCAAGAGGGTGTGAGATTGAAACAAACTCGTTACATTATGTACAATTAATTCCTTTAGCCACTGAGCTCTTGAGCAGAAACCCTACGAAATTGCTTGTGTTATTGTTTGCTAGCTCACGGTAAATATCATTTGTTCTTTCAACTTTGGGTTGTGTTATTTTTGTGCTAACTGGCTAACTAACATCTTGAATCCATTTTTTCCAGTTACGCAGTTTCCCATCTTTTAATGATGAATACAGACTACAGCCGCCTGCTGCTATGGAAAGTTATTTCCTGCTAGTTGGCTGTTGGCTGTAGTCTTAGTGGTGTGTTTGGCCCAGACACAGGCAATGTGAGGCAATGCAACAGTCAGCTGTCAGATATGGTGTGTCTGAGCCTTAGTCTGTTGGTACTGGCAGCTCACTGGAGCAGCTGGGGGTTAGGGGTCTTGATCAGTGGCACTACAGGGCACTCAGATTTATCCCACTGGTTGAGGGATCAAGCCATTGACCTTCTGGCTAGATTTGGCTATGATTTAGCAAACACCTGTGACCTGTGGAAGAGATTTTGGTGGCGCTCCAGCCCTAAATTGAGACTTATTGTAATTCTTTATGTATTGGAATCCTGTGACTTTCAGTTCATCTAGCTTAAAATGCCAGATTGATTGAAACGGTTGATGGATGATTGATGGATTGAAATGAAAGCAGAACTCGTGTATAAAACTTCAAAGAAATAGCTCCACATTTTAGGAAACATTCTTATTGAATTTCTAGCAGACCTGGTAATACTGAATGGATGACAATTCATTCACTGTAACAATTATTCAGCTCTCTACATAAAATACACATGGCCTTAACTTGAATTAAAATGTCAAAGAACAATTCAAGGTTCATCAAAAGTGCATTTTCTGTAATGAATGTCAATTATTCTTTAAAACATTTTCTCTGCAGGACTTCCTGTACAAGACAGACCGAATGTCTCAGAACCGCAAGACATAAGAGCATAGGGGTTTCATTGCCTTTGAAACTACAGGCATCACGCTGTCTTCCAGTGTATTTAGGCGCTGGTGGGAACATCTAGGACTTTCGAGTCGATTACTAAACATGTGCTTTGTTTGGGAGGACAAACAACAAACCAACAAACTTTTACGAAGGGCACAGCTTCCAGCAGGCTGTTGGCTGAGGCTTGCACTGCTGCCTTTTAGCTTGTCCTTGTCTTTATCTACCTTACTTACTGCCTATCTGTCCTCCTCTTTGTATCCCCCCCCCCCAACCCCACTTTGATCCCCCTCTTTCCAAAATATACAGAAGTGAGGAGGAGCAGGCGCTGTTGCTCATTCGTTCCCTGTCATTACATCCTTGTTTTAGCACGGCGGAGGCAGAGTTCCCACAGAGAACCTGATTGATTTGCAGAAGTACAAACACAGCCAATTACTCTTTAATGCCACTGAGTGAGAGCCAATTCAGCCAGCGGCACTCGCCGATGCCACAAAAGACAGACGCACACTGCTGCTCCCATCATCGCGGGCTGAATAAGGACAAATGAGGATTATCTAAACTGCTCCCAATCAATAAGTCACTTTCTTTTGCATTACGCCTCTCAGCGCGCATCACATTAGCTCTCATCAGCTCTGCATTGACAACATTAATGGTAATGACTTGACACTGAAGTGGTCTGTGATGTAGGATGAGTAAAACCTTCGCCGCACATTATAGGTGGGTATTTCCATGTTTCTCTGGCTCCTGGTGTTGTTATGTGTGACCAGACTCAGCAGGGAGAAGTAAGCAGAAGCTGTCAGTTTTAGCGGATTAGCTGTAGCATAAGGGCAGGTGCTGCACTCCGGGTGGAGGCACATCGTGTTTTCCTGAGCTTATCTAAAAACCCAGGACAGCTACACACACCACACACACACACACACACACACACACACACTTGCACTCAAACACACCTTCAATCCTGCTGAGGAAGTCCTGCAGGCAGGCTCTGCCCTTGATTAGCACATTTCCAACCTCTGCGGATATGATTCCTGCAGGTTTGCACTCCCAGGGATCTGTCTGTATTTCTGTCTGTTTGTAGCTGCAGCCTTCCACCGCCATAAACCTGTCCAGCTGTGTGACTGTCTGTCAGTCAGTGTGCTGGTCTGTCCCACCCAGGCGCCAAATGCCCAGCTCATCTCAGCTCATCTGCAAACATACGATAACAGCACCTCTATCGGCACCGGCAACATGGAGAGACAAGATGGGTGAAATCCTCCACAAATGACTTGCTAAATCCTAATTCATCGGTCCAGGGTGTATGGCATGTGGATACCTTATCAGGTGTAAACATCTCAGCAAACAGGGTTCACAACATGAGGACACACTGTATGGGGAGCATTTACTAAACCAGCAACCAAAGCCTCCACCAGGGAGTCCAGAGAAACTGGAAGGACAAACAAAACATTGACATCTAAAGGGTCAGTTCTCCCAAATTACAAAAACATATTTATCACCTATCCATGCTGATATCTAGACATGCAGAGAGCTTTGGTTTCACGTGCAGATGTTTTTAGATGTCCGCCGAAGACACAGATTTAAACTGCAGCACTCACAGCTCTGAAAAATCATCAGTTTTAACTTGAACTGTTTTACTGAGGAAATTATCTCCATGAAACTGAGCGTGGAGCAGAGTGAACATGACACTATATTTAGAAGTATGTGTCTACTGAACTTGCTTTTGAAAATCACAAAGAACAGTCTATTTGAGAGAGTGGTAGCATTTGATTTTTTTAGGGTGACAAAATCTTATATTTTCTCACCCAACATAATAATTCTCACAAAGCACCATATACATTAGGCTGGTGAAAGTGTATCAAGGTAACTGGTCCCGGTTTTTCTTTGTTAGAAATCACTCTGTATTTAAGCTTCTGTAGATCTGACAAGAAATGTGTCTGGTGATGTGCATGGTTGACACACTCACATCCAAAACACATATTTAAAAAAAACAGGCAATCAATAAAGTCAGACTGCTTCAGGCCTGACGACAGCAGGACTCATACGGACACAAAAACCTTAGTAAACTGAAGCACAGTGAGAGGTTTGTGCCAAAATTTGTCATAAGCTCATAAGTATAAAATAACATGCAACGATGTTTCATCACAGGCTTCATCAGGGTTGATTTGTAAACTAGATTGCTCACAATCAATTTATCTTTTTGGTTTGTTTGTTTTTGTATTTTCCTAAACTGGTGAGACAGTTCCCACTGCATGGAAATTAAATCTAAGCAAGGTTGATCATCTCACATTCAGACTCGGAATCTAGTTGGGCTCACGGAGTGCTTAGGAGTACAGTTGTCACTTTTCCTGTGTGTGTCATCAACAGCCAAGGTGATTTCTGCACTTTCTTGTTTGCCCTTTGCAACCAGCATGTGCAAAATTGACAATATATTGATTACAGCCACTCAAAACCCACACTCACACCCACTCTATAGATTTTATGTAAAACACTGTATGATTACATGTGAGACTGATGCGGCTGCATCCATCGGTGGCGCTGATAGTTAGCTCTAAAGTGATATTATCGAGCCTTTTATCAATTAATGCAACTCGATGCAATTAGCTGCAGCTCCAAAGGAAAAGTGCACTAAACACAACATTTTCCTCTAATGATTCCATTATCAATATATTAGCTCTTTACTGCTTCATTTTACATTGTAATCAGTTATTTTTCTCTGTGAAGTATATCACGTTGCATGCCCTCAATCAAGATGCCTGAAATGTGTTCAAAAAGCTCAGGTTGCAGTGACTGTGACACTATTAGCAGCAGAGTCACGGCATATTAGTGAGTGGAAAAAGCTCTACAGACAGAGCAAAGAAGAGAAGATGAGCTGAAATGTGCTGTGGTGTCAGTGGAGACTGTCTGGAGATCAGGGTCATCATAAAGTGCCTCCCCAGAGCCTGTTAGCTAAGGGGACACATCAGAGTGTCAGTCCCTGAACCCGGGGAGTTCGGCTGCTCCAGAGCTAAATGAAAGTGAGCTGAACAAACAGAAATAGCTCCCTTAGGTTTCATGTGTTGGCCCCACACTGGGCTCTAATCTTATTACCTAAAGCAGAAAAACAAGCGTGGATTCGCAACAGCTGCATCCGACCATGTGCGCACATGCAAGAACCACCTGTCACTAGTACAATGATGTCTCCCTTTTTAAACCAGTTCTTGAGTTATGATATTAAATAATGGCCTGAACATTATGATGTCACGGTGAAGCTGACCTTTGACGTTATGGAAAATGTCATCATTTTATTCTATTTGACATTTGTGTGAAATTTTGTCATAATTAGCATATGAAATCTTGAGTTATGGACAAAAACATGTTTTGTGAGGTCACAGTGACCTTGACCTTTGACCACCAATATCTAATTCATAGTTTAGTTCATCCCTGAATCCAGTTAGACGTTTGTGCCAATTCTGAGGAAATTCCCCTCAAGACCTTCTTGAGATATTGTGTTAATGAGAATAAGACGGATATGAAGTCTCAGTGACCCTGACGTTTGACTTTTGATCACCAAAATCTTTATTTTTATTTAATTTAACCGTTATTTAACCAGTTCAAAACACATTTAAAATGCAACAAATATAACGTAGAATACGAAAATCCTCAATAAAACAACAACTCTTCAAACGTGGTGGCCTCTCAAGAAAAACAAGCACATGTCTCTGTCAACACATTCTTTATGATTGCCTTAAATTTACTGATGGATTTTTATTTTTAGATCTTTCTGGAGATTGTTCCATGTCCAAGGTGCAGAGTAGGAGAATGCAGTTTTCCCCAGATCTGTTAAAACCCGGGGGGTTCATTAAAAAGTCACCACTCGGTGCAGCATCTTTGAGTCCAAGTGGACTGGTTGCCAAATTTGAAGAAATTTTCTCAAGGCCTTCTTGATCTTCGTCATCTTTGTGTTCATGAAGATGGAAACGAGGTGACAGTGACCGTGACCTCAAAGGACACAGTGACCATGGACGTTTGCACCAAATTTGAAGAAATTCCTTCAGGGTGTTCTGAGATATCACACTCACAAGAATGACACGAACAAGGTCACAGTAACCTTGTGCTTTGACCTTTGATCTCCAAATTCAAATCACTTTATTACTGAGTCCAAGAGGACGTTTCTGCCAAATTAGAAGAAATTCCCTTGAGGCCTTCTTGAGATATCACGTTCACAAGAAAGGGACAGACATCTATGAATGCATGGACATACAAACAACCCAAAAACATAATGCCTCCAGACACGTCTATCGCTGCCGTGAAGGCAAAATAAAACTGCAGACGAATGTCGCCCCAGCCAGTTATTGTCAACAACATGAAGTGAAGAGGGAGTCATAACATTTGATCAAATGCATGTTAATTTAGGTCCAATTAAATTTAGGAACTTCACAAGTAGTATCCAAAACAAAAACACAGCTGGTGGAGTGGTGAAATGAATCCACCTTTACATGTAAAACAAGGGCAAGTCAGTGTTTGAGTTGCACACAAGAGCCGCTTGAGAACTACAGGGCACAACAGGAGCTAATGCTGCCATTAATGTGTGTAGAGTGACCCATGAGGGTTCTTAACAGCAGGAAAATCCTCCACAACAACCTCCTGAGACCATTTCTATGGAAATAAGCTTCAACTCTGCATATGTGAAAATACTTGACTCGACTCGAGCATCTTACTAACTGCTCTGACTCTTCCCTAATGTGCTCGCCCATAAACATTTCCAAGGACGCGCCGTGGTGATGGAGCCTTTAATTTGAAACATGGAGGAGAAAGGAAGTGCACAGAAGAGACACTTGAGAGGCTGTAAAGAAAAAAAAGGAAGACAGAAGAAAAAAGAAGTCTTCCTGCAGAGTGGGAGATCATTTGGGTGCACTGGGAAAAAAAGGTCTGTATAAAGCTGAGAACATACCGGTATGTAATGAAAGATAGATCTGCACTATCTAGGTGCACTTTGGTCGAACATTACACCCATGCTGGGATTTCACCCACCATGGAAAGACATATACGGAGCAGCCTCTGTGGTAACAACCGGCCATTTGGGAGGAGGGTCCCTGCAGCACTCAGCTAGGAAACAGGGAATTATGTTGTTTGTCCTCAGCTGATGCAACATTCTCCACATCAGCAGCTTTAGCCCTTTCTTCATGCAGGGCCTCATTGTGAGAAGGCTCAACCAAATGTGAACATTTTTTAGGTTACGATTAACAAGCTGTCAGTAACACAACAACAGTGTTAATGTCTGTGTCCTCTGGAGCTGAGAGAGGATACTGTAGATCTGCTGGGACTCTACAAATATCACTGACAGCATAAACAAGAGCTGATGAGGATAATAAGCCTATGATAAGCCCATTAGCACAAACGTGAGAAATAATAGTGTGCAGAATGGAGCAGCATCAGGTGGTGTGACACACTGAGCCGGAAAAAGAACACAACCCGCGAGGTGTAGTCAGTGCTTTTTAACAATGATAATTTGTGCTTTAACACCCCTGTTACAGTGTTCCCTGCATTTCTGTCTCACAGAATGTATCTGATAATAATATTAGAAAATAATGATGCATTTTCAATCTGTACCTAAAAGTTTGAGAAGGCACTGGTTAGGTTTCAGAGGTGGGAGATTGGTGGGAAATTAAGTGAAAGACAAAACACACAGGTGCTGCACACTGACTCACTGTCACCTCACAGTAAGAATGCTCTGGGTTCAAATCATGGATGAATTTATGAACAGGCCTACTGAGCACAGACACAGGGGCCGAAAGGGCCCCCCTGGCCTTTAACTGCAAAATGTCATTCAAATTAACAAATGCCGACCAGGAAGCGACTCAAAATGAACAAAAAAAAACCCCACACAAAATGACTACAAAGAGAAGCAAAGCAACTACTGAGAGGGATTCAAAATGGCAACTAAGAGACAGGAGCCCTTTTTAAATAGGAATTGTGCAATTTGCAGGAAAGCCCAATCAGTCTTTGCGTGGCAAAATGCCACCTGCCTACTCTTGTTCATACAGAATGCACCTTTTTCGGGGCAATGGGGGGCGTGAGCAAGTAACAAAACGTGTAGCTCAGCGTGTGACGTAAACAGTGACGTGGGAGGGAAGCTGTGGTTAGTCAGTCCTTCGGCGATTGTCTCATAAGTTGGCCCGTTCTTCACCGTCCCCGCCATTTGACGGTTAATGGCCTCTTCGTTTGCGAGGGCAAGGAGGGCACACAATTCCTTGTCTCCCCAGTTGCTCATCTTTACAGTGTCTGTCAGGTTTGCGTTTCCCTCTTGCTACTAGCTGCTCGCTAATTCCTGCTATCAGCTGTTTCCTGTTTATCCACCGCCAGTGGGTCGCACGTGCGGCGTCATCAACAGCTCCTCCCACAAGTCATCAACAGCCCCCCCGTGGCGGAAGGCCGCCTCGTTCTTTTTAAACCAAAAAGGTTCCGCCAATATGTCTACCCTACGAGGCGGAAAATTGGGCACCTCGCATCAACTCACTGTGTGTCTAAGTGCTCGCACCTTGCCGGGAAAATGGCCCAACATTCGCCGAAAATCTGGCAGTGTAAAAGGGGCTATAGATTAACAGCAAAGAAATGCAAAGCAATGACAATAAGGGGCACAGAGAAATGTGTAATGACTACACAGACAAGCAAAACAACAACAACAAACATGCAATCTGCCCCTGGTTCAAATGTGCTCCGATTTCCTCCTGCAGTCCAAAGACATGCAGGCAGTCCAATTGGCGCATGCGTTTCTATGTATTGGGTGTACCCAGTCTCGCTTTTAACCTTTTTGCATTGTCACTCTTGGCCGTTCTGAGGAAAGCCACGCCGTGCCGATTTGTGTTTCCAGTGTCAGTTTAGACCCACTGTGCCACACCAAGCCACACCAGAGATGGACCTTCTCAGGAGTAGGTGCAAAAGCTAGGCCGCCCGCTCTCAAACGGGTAGCATGTGAACAAGCATGTGTACTGTGAGACTTTACTCCCCTCTGTCTGCAGGAGAGCAGAGAGAAAGGCATTTTTCAAAGTCTCTGTGTGTTCAGCTCTCAGTACATCTGTAGCTTCTAACTGAATCTCTGTGGTTTGGAGTTTAGTTTCTCTCCTGCATCCCATTTTTACTTTAGATATCTGCTTTATTTTACTGTTTCATGTTTGCTATCAGCCGTATTAGTCGTGTGAAGTTGCTGCTTGAGAACTCAACATTTCCTTATTTTGCTGCTTCACAATAAAAGATTTTACATAACAAAATAACAAGGGACATTTATTGTGAAGAATCTACAGGAAATTAAATGTGTTTATCACTGAATCAGAACTTTGTAAGCGGCTTTTCTTCAATTAAGACAAGCTCTTCATCAAGATGTTGATGAAGAGCTGCAGACAACAGGCTCTTACTGCACCTCTGCAAACAGCTCACCTCCAACAGGTAAACTTCTTTTACCTGCCCTGCTGTGGAAAAACACATGCAGTAAAAGTGCTTTTGCAAATGCAAATTCCTGCTGTGCTGGTCTGATGGCCAAAACCAAACCAAACCAAACCAAGCCAAGCCAAGCCAAGCCAAGCCAGCACATGACTGTCCAAAAGGGGTATATGTTACCTGGGACCCTCCAAAGGAGTGGATATAGCTGGTAATGGATGGATATGTATATAAATACCTTCATATAAGGGACAAGGTAATGAAGGGAATGTTAAAGGTCTTTCATGTACAGTAAATGTGGGGAACACATGAAAATGTTGATGGCCTTCAGTGCAGTAGTTTCACGCAAAGTCCACTTGGCCTTCATGTGAGCATGCTGTTGCTGAGGCAGAGCCAGCAGGCCAGCAGTAAGCCCTGTTGGAGCCTTTGAATTGCTGAGTGTTGACAAGACCAATCAATATCAGCCACTGCCTTCTCCCAGGCTTCCTCCAGGACTAGAAAGTATTTCCCAGGAAAGAGAGAGGAGAAACAGCTGCCTGAACATGCAGCTTGCAGAGCACCGCCTCCAATGGGCTCATCTCTTAAGACCATCTAGAAAGATGTCAGCCCATACGCAATAATACACCTTCAGTGGAGTGAATAAAAACACAGGCCTTGGGTGGGCAGGCCAGCAAGAAGCAAACCATCATTAGTGTGTGCCTATGTTTGTGTTGCTACTTGTGCGCATATTCTGCACATGCAGGCACATTCCTGCTTTCTGAGATTATGCAGATGGTATATTAACACATTCATCACATTCCCTCGCTGGGTGTAGCAATCAGACATGCGTCATACGTGCTGTAGCAGGCAGATACGATATGCTGCAGCTTCACTGACTTCTAGCAGAGAAAAGCATTTTTCATCAAAAATCACAGCCCTTCCTCTTCTCAGTGTCATAAATCAGTCAAATTGGAACAAACAGAAATACTGCTGGAATCAGCTCAGTTTACTCTTCTGAGTAATTTCCTGAGTTGTGCATAAATGTCCAAGTCTTCAGTCAAAAGTTTTGGAAAAAAAAAAAGTAATTCAGCTGATTGTTTGTACATCAGTGGTGCAAACAGAAACTGCCTGTAGCTATTTCAGTATGACTTTCTATTGTGCAGATTCACTAACAAAAATGGTTTCAGGTGACGCCTGCAGCTCACTTGTTGACCTGTACATGTGCCACTTTTTTTGCATCCTAAAATTTATTGTTTTTAATGTGGTCACATGGAAGGTAGTCTCGCTCAGCAGACCTTTCTCAAGAAAAGAAAGGTCTGGCTGGGCCGACTCTCACTTTGAGATTGGAGAAAAAAACGCCCTGGCTGCTTGTATTTCTTTTAACCAATCACAATCGTTCTGGGCGGTGCCACAGCAACGGTGCGCTTGCAAAAATATTGCTGGGGGGAAACAGGTTTTGGTGTAACACGCCCACAAAAATATCGCCTACAGGACGCGAACCATGGCAGAAAAATGGCTGCATCCCCGCAAGATCAAACACCGCAAAAGTTAGTAAAGGACGTGTTGAAAACGGTTGAAAACTGCTACACAACTGGAGGTGGTAGGGCGGGACTTCAGCGGGTGGCTCGTTCCGCCCAATGAGAGGCTGATCTATGCAGCGAACTTCCGCCCACTCAGACTACATGGAAGGCCAGCTCAATAGCAAGAGCAATACTGTTAGGGCATGCAAGCTTTCCTGAGTGCCTGTTTTCATGGTGCTACCGCTGCAAGCTGAGATAAACAACAACAATTAGAAGGTGGCAACGTGCACCATATGTCATGTGATGAGGAACAACCAATCACAGCCAGCATCTGTCTTTCCTCTCCTCCATTAATATCAGTGTATGGTAAATATGGAGACCATCACAACCAATATTCAAGTGATGGAGAATCTTAAATACAGGATACAGATGGATGAAGGACAGTTTGAAAAAGACTTGGGAAAATGATTAAACTATAAAACAATAAGACAATGATAAAGATAATAACACTGTCTAGGTAGAAGTTGGACTCGTTTATTCCCGCAGGCTCTGTTCATCTTTTGTTATGGTCTCTAATTTTTTTATTTCATGTACATAGTAAAATATTTTCTGCTGAAAATCCTTCCCACCTACTTGAGGAATTCCCAGAAACAACTTCAAAAAGAAACGAAGTAAAAGGAGGAAAGAAAATAGAAACCATAGGATAGGGTAAAACACAACCCGGATAATGTATTTGCTTTAATTATTGAAAACACTTCTTTTCTATTTGCCCTGGAATATTATGACGCCCTAGAAGAGAAACAAAGTGATATAATAGGTTGTTTATGAACATAGACATGACCAGTTTGTACCTTTACTTGCTACAAGAGTTTTAGTTTCAGTATTCATTAACTGAGGACTCTAAAGAGGAAATACAGCAGGTGTGAACAAAAAAATGTGAAGTTGATCATTTTAGTACAGGGCTACCCAGAGCTCTACATATGTCCCACAGATAACAGTTAAATACAACCTTTAAAAAAACACCTTCGGAAAAAGATCAGCTCTGCACTCAGGGTTTCTGCGAAGTAGGCTATGATACGTGGCTGGTCATGGTCGCTTAGCAACATCAGATGCAACCTGCCTCCGCACCCTTGAAAGTTCACACAGAGTAGGCACAAGAGTAGCGCACAGCACCTGAACTCATTTTCCAGGCGCTAAAAGATGCTGCACATGTCCCGGCCCTTACACTTACTGTCTGCATTATCCATAGAGCGATGGGAAATGTGGTGCCAGAACTCAGAACCTCTTCATCACAAACAGAAATGCAAGCAATATAAATCCATGACATGTTCGGCTAAGACATGAAGTGTGGACAAAGAGAGTGAAAACTAGGAGTAAAATTAGGCTTTGAGGAATTTCACACTAGTCTGAGGGTGAGATTTGTGATGTTAAAAGTTAAAACAACACTCCAACGTTAAGTCTTAAATGTGATTTAAAGGAAATAAAAATATCAGTGAAACTTTTCACAACAGTTGGGGTATCTCATGATCCACCAAGGTTTTGACACACTGGAGGACAATACTCCAGCCAAGTACCCCACTCGGAATGATAAGGTATTCATCTGTGGTGAGGGAGAGTATAACTGTGGCCCCACAAGGTGACTGAATGCAGGACAGAAGGCTCAAGCTGGGCTCTGTTCAAACCCCCTGGTCCCTCCTCAAACAGCCCTCTGATTACAAATAAATAATCTCATCTTTAGTCATTCACCTGCACATTAAAACATTTATGAGGGTATATTGGTCACATTTAATGACAGCTTAGAGCCACGGCTGGACACAATCTCCGGTTTATAAAGTCGGCTACAAGAGGAGAAATTAATTTGCTTGGTGAAACACCTATTAGGATATCAGTGACACCCCATCACACTGCCGGGCTTTGTTTATAACTCAAATAAAACAACAACAAAAAGGAATCTGTGATTACTTGAGTGTGCTGTGTAAGACATGTTATCCTAAGCCAATTTATGTTAGAGGTGAGAGTGAAGCCCTGTCAAATATCACCATACTGTACAGCAGGATTCCAGCTAATCCAGTCACAATAGAAGTTTGAGCTGCCTTTAGGGAGCAACCCCCAAACACGGATAATGCCGCCACAGCCAATAGAGCCGTAGCTCCCCGATTTACATAGCTGATCTGACAATCAGCGTTTCTCAGCCCTCACTCATACGGTGTGGGACTGTTGTGGATTGGAGTGGAGCTCTGGGTAAACCTCTTTACCATGCAGATCAAACAGAGGCAGAAAGACTGGAGGGCTTGCGGCCCCCATTTAGTGAATTCAGTCTGCCGTGGCTCCGACCCAAAGACAACTGCACCGAGCATCGAGCAAATCCTTCAATCCGCCGGCTGACGCTCCCAAGCCTCTTAATCAAATAAGGCCATTAGCTCCATCACAAGCACTCTGGGCCTCCAGCATGCACCGACTGGGGCTTTCACCCAGCCAACTCCAACAATCAGAAAACTGGAAGCACCCTCGCACTCTCAGTGACTTTTTCACAGAGGCCGGGGATCGCCTGAAAATTTGTGAAATGATGCCTCAAAGCTCAGATGATATGTTTTCCAGGACAAGTGAGGCAAATGCTAGTGAAAACAACAGGTAAGGATTAAAATAAACTCAAAGTATGCAGCTTGGGATGGATGATGGGTAAAACCTGTACTCTCAACTCTGAAAACTAAAATATAGCCAGATCTTTTCCACTGCAAGTGAAGTTAAAATCTTATCAGAAGTTTTACAACAAGCTAAACAGACCATGCCTGCACCAGCCCACTGAATACAAATGTCAAGGGTCCATTTTCTAAAAGAATGCCATGAGTTTTCAAACTGACTTCATACCTTGCAAACAGCACCTTGGTTTAAATTAATTTTTGGGATGTTACAAAAGTCCGCCTGGAGACCTCAAACAGGCAATTCCACTCCGGGGACATTAAGTTGGTGTTATCCTTAGTTATCATTAGACGTTATGCAGTTGCAGGCATGGGACTGAGCATTCTGTAGTACATTGAGATGCTCCTATTTATAGAACTGAAGACGATGCCAAACAGGAACATCCTTAATGCAAGAAATTACCAAATTCATATTATCACTTGACAGTGCCCATGTTTGCTTATTGTTGGTCTTCTGGGTTTTATTTTCCGACACAGTTCTCTAATGGGTTTCTTTTCATTACCTACCTCTGAGGTATCGATTACATTACACCACGTTTACTGTATTTCTCCAAAGCAACTTAAAATAAATGGATTCAGCCTTCACAGGTACAGCTAGAGCTTATCCTGCCTGATCACCACAAAAAGCTTTGCATTGCATTTTCATTTCCCAGCTAGTATTAGATGAAATAAATGATCTGGAAATCCATTTAAAACTCGATGGTATCCTTTGGAAATGACCAACAGTAAAGTAAAATTCCATTAATGGACTCAGCATGCAAAGGTCCTTGAACCAAAGGTTCTTGGGTTCTGTGATGAAACTGTTTAAAGGAATACTTCAATCCCAAAAAGATCATTTGAATATCAATCACTTATGATGTGTTACATTGATTTCATGAAGGAAATTTTGTTTTTCTCATATGCCTCCATGGTGAATGGAGAATCCAAAAACTGAGAAAATTCTTGAGGTGAATGGCAGCCTACAATGCCACCTTGAATTTGCATGTCATTATGACTTCATTTTTGCCTGATGTTTCACTCATGTGATATTCAAGGTTATACTCTAGGCACTGCCGGCCTTTTTTGTAAATGTATTTTTTGTAAATGTATTCCTGTGGTGTAATTTTGCAGTGATTTTGCAGTGTGTTGTACTCAGTGTCGTTATAGTTATCACACAATCTGTTGGGCGACCACCATTGGTTGTGTATATAAAGAGGTTCGTTTCCTTATCTTGTTCATGTCTGATGGAGGCTGGTGCCCAAAACGTCTCATGTGGTGATACAATTAAGATTTCCAAAAGGTGTCATTTCTGGTGTGCGGACCTGTTTTTGTATTTTCATATTTGTTCTTCTGTCCAGCACCACTGATTTACGGATGTGCATGCTGTTTTTTGAGTCTTCAGATTGAAATCATGCCTCCCAGCTCACTCATTGGCCAGGAAGTGACAAGCGTTGGTGAGTGACAGCAGAACTCCTGGACATTGATTCATCAAGAATTATCCGTTTTTGAATTCTGTTTACCATGGAGGCATGAAAGAAAAATTAAGTCTTCTTCATGGACACAAGGTAACACAGGGTGAGTAACTAATGATCATTTTAGGTGTGAAGTATTCCTTTAATTAAGTTGCCCAAACTGAACCTCACCATGAATATGGATAAAATGTTCACACAGCAGGCTGATCAAATACATCACTGTTTAACAGATCCTGCCAAAGGTTCCGCTCCCTTCACAACTGACCACAGAGCTTTCTCAGACCAGACCTTGTTCCCCTTAAAGTGAGCGATCATCATGTCATACACTCAGCGTGTTAATATCAGCTCATCAGAAACCTCAGTCTGTGGCTCACAGCCAGCACAAACGTTTCTAGAAGAGAAGGATGAATTAAACGCTGACACACTGCCAGCCATACTGCTTTTAAAACCCTGAGTTAATAGCTTTTATGAGTCAGTCACATGAGCCCCGACTCAGCCTGCAGTCCTACCTTCACAGTAAGTAGAATCCCCGTGGATGGAGGCATAGCCGCTCTTGCATTCACACTCTGCTTTAGTATTCCGGTTTTTACACTCAGAGTTTTCTCCACAAATGAGTCCCTCTGCGCAGAAGTCGTAACCTGAAAGAGAAAGACAAAGGAGGCCTCGATTTACTTTGGACTGTACACAGAGATAAAAGCGGACAAAAGCACAAACAAGCAGCCTTGTTCCTGTCGCCCACAATACTGTGGATGACACAGAGCTTGATGTCTAAAGTTTATGACTGCAGTAAATTTGGTGCAATAATAAAGGTTTGTCTTTCATGACAGCATGCGCCCACACAAACAATGCAAAGAAAAGCATACACACATAAGACATGCTGCTCATGTAGGAAAAGCTCAGAGGATTTTGTGTTTTGTGTTCATGTGCTGGTTCTAAAGGAAGTTCACCCCCAAATCAAAAATACATATTTTTCCTCTTATCTGTGGTGGTATTTCTAAAGCTTGATCATTTAGGTGTTAGCTGTTATAATATAGATAGTAATATAATGGATCTAGACGGCACTTGGCTTGTAGGGCTCAAAGCCCCCATAAAATACATTTAGAAAGACTCAACAGTAATGTCTCAGTCCAGAAATTATGAATCAATATAATTCACACACCTTGTATATTAAATATTAAAAATCATACCCGCATTATCGTGAACGAGATGATATGGCACATACCTATAAGGAAATATTGTGCTAACATTACAGCTCAGCTGAGGAGGACACTATAAATGTTTATATCTTGTGCTGTCAAAAGCACAAGACACTCATGACATGAGTAAACACACACTTTCTTTTGCATGGTGATACGGTTGGCAGGTGCCAAACTTTTGCGGAACTTTTTACCATTTATAAAACTGCCTCTAGTTCGTATCACCCCCCCTTGAAGATCCACATATTTATTTGAACCCAACAGCGACGAAAAAGCCTTTCTCTATATGGCTATTTAGCGTAGCCTGGCTTGGGTCGGACACAGCCGAAGTCAGCAAACCAGAATACGGCACCCGGAGGCGGAAGTAAGTCTGCACACCTGCAGCGGCCCGCAGCCATTAAACCACAGAGGAAGAAGGAGCTGTGTTTATGAGTAGGATTTAAGAAACAGGCTAAATGACATGTAGTAGGGATGTGGTGGTATGCACCTGAAAGTTGTTTGCGATCCGCCAATAAATCGAGAGAAGAAGAAGAGCCATGTTTACAGAGAGTGTTCTTCGAGTAAGCGGTACACAACAGGCATTGCTGAACACGTAACAGTTTTACCAGATGTATCTATAGGCCCGTTTCCACCGCAGGAACTTCGGGGTAATTTTACGGGGCCGGGACCGTTGGTGCGTGTCTCCACCGCAGGAACCACCCCCGAAGGACAGATTTACGGAACTTTTACAGGGGCTAAACAAGTCCCTGTCTCGGAGTAGGTACTCAGAACGGCCCCGAGAAACTCCTGGCTGGGGCTTGGGGATTACTTGGTGCTGATTGGATATACTTAAGGCGGGATGTGACGTTTTGTAATTACTATGGTTATCGTAGATTAGCTGGGCTAACCGTTAGCTGTCAGCCGTTAGCGGTGTCTGTATTAACTCATTAACTCAATATACGGTCCGTGAAAAAAATATTTTTTCCAGCGGATATCTTAGTTACAACATGATTGAGCTAGCAAAGCAGTTTTGTGTTGCTATGTGTGGTATTTATTCAGTTTTGGGAAATCACAATGTCTAGAAAGCATCAGTAGTGGCTGCAGCTGACAGGGACAGCTAACAGCAGCAGCAAAGCTAACATCAGGACGTCATCTGTTAAAAGCCTCCCGTTGTCGGATACGACATGAAACTACTCCAGTTAGCTCAATCATATTGTAAATAAGACATCCGCTGGAAAAAATATTTTTTCCACTGACCGTTTATTGAGTTATTAATACAGACACCGCTAACGGCTAACAGCTAACTACGTCCCTACGTCGCCCTGGTCAAAATGGCCGAGCGAGAGGACGTTCCTGTAGTAGTTCCTGTCCCCCAAATAGTACCAGGAACTTCTTCAGTGGAAACGGGCCTTATAAGGACTTGGTTGTACTTTCAATGTCATGGCGGATAAAGAAGGAGCACCATCTAAAAGAAAAAGAACAGAAGAACAGAAGAAGGCTAAACAGGACAGTGATAGGCAGGGTTCAACGCTAAGGTTTTTTTTCACTTGCCCGGTCGGGCAAGTTGGTCAGAGAGCTACTTGCCCGAAGTCAGTTTTTACTTGCCCTATAAAAACTGTTTAATTTAAGTGGCTATCAATTAACAAAGACTGCAGTTATTTTTATGTTATGTAATCTTTATTCACACTGTATTTATTAATTAAAACAACATATGTCATGTATTGTAGCTTAATTCCTACACAAAAATGACAGTGTCAGGGCTTAAAGTGAAAAATTTCTCAATCGTTCTCCGTCTATAATTTTGCGCCCTACTTGAGCCATGCCCACCTCTATTTATTTTTCACCCCTCTCTCCAGTTCTGCTGTATTAACACCAGGTTTAATATATTTTGCTTCCATCTCTCTGCCCTGCTCTGCTCTACTTCAACGCTACTTAGCTCTCTCTCTACTCTACCAGTAGACTACCACATCCACCTGTTGCACAAAACGCACACAGCAGTGTTTCCCCTAGGATGGAGTTGTAGCAGCGGAGGTGAAGCACACGCATGAAAAATAATTTTCACATGCGTGAAACTTTTTTGTATGCTTGCAAAGCACAGCCTGCTGGGATGTTTCTGTGTATCTACTGGCACCAGAAGGTCTCTTTAGGACTAAGTACATACAGTACATGTGTGCACAGTAATGAGCAGGTGAAATGTCTGTCTAGCTTACATATGAGGAGTCTCAAGATTTAGGAACATACAATTTTATTGAATATAATAAAAGTAAAAAGTCACTTGACATGCTGCTGTTTTGTGCTATGACCTATTTAAGTGTTGGAAGTTGTTATTTACGTGACAACGCCTGAACGCAACACAAGCTCAGCACGAGTGCCGTGCTACGCTGCTGTGCGAGCAGCTGTTTGTCTGTGCGTTTGTTGCTGGTTATTTACACACTGTCCATAACAATAACTTTGTCAGCTGACAAACTGCACCGGGCTCGGGGTCAGGTTTGGTCAGGAAAATGCGGCCTGAGCCGCTCTAGCATGCTCACCTGTGTGTGTGGCGGAACTGCTGTGCGTGATACAGAGAGCATAGGAGAATTGTTAACACGTGACCATGTAGAGACAGAAATGACACGATGACATAACACCATAAATAGTATATTGTTATGTTATTATATGAAGCGTCCGTCACGCAAAATAATGTCAATGGGGGCTGTGGGCAGGACATTGTTACACAGCTGTGCCTGTGACTTCAGGCAGAGAGACCGCTGCATCAAAGCAGAAGAGCACGTTTTAAAATACATTTATTTTATCAATTAGTTATTAACTTTTACTATTTTTAGCAATTTGCCCGATTGGTTAGTTTACATGCCCGACCTTGAGTTTTACTTGCCCCGGGCAATCGGGCAGTCGTTATTGTTGAGCCCTGGATAGGGCTCGAGCCGAAACGAGTGTAAACCTCGGTCAGGCATTCACCAAGTGGAGAGAGCTGAGAGATTTGAAAGGTTTTAAAACTGATCCCAAGTTGGCCCTTTTCCTAATCGACAGGTATGTAAGTTTTGTTTTTATTTAGAGAATATACCGCAACTTGTTAGACGTTGTTTCACTTCAATATATGACGACATGGAAGTAATAATCAAGCTAAATGTAACGTTAGCTGATGTGAACCGCTTTTGTCTAGTAACGTTACAACAAACGCCACAAAATTATCTGTGACTGTGACCATGAACACAAATATACAGCAGGCAGTTGTCCTGAGTTTATAAGAAATTCAGAGCTACACCAGAACATTTATGATTTTCCTCTCGCTCTCCAAAACAAATGCATGCGGTAATTGCCGGCTGCAGTTGAGATTTTCCGACACCAAGCTGTGGGTGTCATACCACTTCGACCAAAGGGGGCACTATAATCAACGAAAATGTAAAGTTCCGCACAGCTGCTTTAATAGAAAGAAAATAGTCCTCCATGAAACTGCTCACAACAAGGTCTGTGGATTATCTTGAGTAACTGGGTCATGATTTCTGGAAAGAAACAGTGCTGTTGAGTTTTTCTAAATATATATTTTTTGGCACTTTGAGCACCACAAGGCCAATGCCATCTAATCTAGTCTATTATATTTAAGAGAGGGCAGACATCTCTACAACCGATATCTCCAACACTCTACACCGATGAATAGCACTACAGGTAAGAGAAACTACTGCTACTTCAGCTGTCAGCTAGATTAACCAAAGGTGAGAATCATATATGAAAAATGACTGCAACACTAACTGACTTATTGAAAGAGTCTCCACTTCAGCCAGCTAACATATGGGACCTTCATTGCCATGTTTTACAAAACAGTTGAAAGGACGGCCTTTGCGTACACCACAAGATGCTGACTCTGGGTCACTGATACAATGAGGCCACCACCTTAAGGATGCTGCACCTCCAACACAGAAGTTAGAGAGCAAAACGTTCAATTATCTCTTCACAAATGGAACACTTTATAGGCCACTTCTGGCTGGGTTGGCTGTATGAGCGAGTGTCAAGGGAGTATTTTGTTCTGATGTGGAGAAACTACAGTATGGAACTTATTGAACAGATGGATCAACAGTGGAGGAGTAGATTGTGTTGCAGCAGTGGTTTGAGAGCTTTCTTTCATTGACTGTGTGCACCGTGTGTATCCATTATAACTTATGAATCTAAGATGAATGCAGTTGCTGTCCTTCAAAATAAAGCCAAGCTACATACTTTTCAGGGCCATGTTTCAAGGTCGCAGGGGTTAAATGATTTCTTGAATCGAAGTTAACAGTGGGGGAGTCATTAGTGCAGTGACAAGGTCAGAATCCCTCACTGGCCTCCCAACAGTGAACAATTGTATCTTTTGGAACACATGGTACTGCTACTGAGATTAAAAACCTTTGTCGTGGTGAATGAATGGGAACTTTAACCCGTCACTGCCTGCCGCAGTACTAACCTTTTGTCTACTGGACCAAACCACGCTGAGATCCTGCACATAGACAGAGATGTCACATTACAGATAGATGTACTGAGAATCTGTCTGACAGATAAGGAGGGGGACAGACAGAGAGGTGATTGTCTCCTGCTCAGTAAGTATGAACTGATGTGGCCCATCATGTCCTGTAATTTAAGACAGACCGGCTGCACATAAAAGCCCTGAGAGCCAGGGAGCCTGGGGAGTCATTACTGAAGAAAGAGCTGCGTCTGCATTATGTTTCCTCCACCATGTACAGCAGCACCCCACCGAATGCTGTATACATGTAAATGGACTGATTACACAAGGAACGACACACATGTGAGCATGTCCATGTGTTTAATATGTGTTTATGATGAAGTACAGTTCTGCTCCGACACCACTGAAGGGAGAAACTAGAATTACCACCTCATGGTTGTATGCCTCTGCAAACCAGTCTAGCTGCACTTATAGTTTACATCCATGTCTGTAAAACATGGACGCCTCAAACACATCTTAACCTCCGCAGCACAGACGATCAGTACAATCAATACAGTTTCAAGGTGGACACCAATGATTAGTGTCACAAATTCAGCATCTGAACATTCTCCCCTTCTGTTCCTGAGTTATGGTGTTGAGTAAAAACCAGTGAGACATGATGTCACAATGAAGTTGGACTTCACCTACTCGATGTAATATGTCATCATTTTATCCTGTTTGATATTTGTGTGAAATTGTGTCTTAACTAGCATATTAGGCATTGAATTATGGCCAAAAAAAGTTATGGTTTGACCACCAAATTCTAATCTAAGTAGACGTTTGTGCCAAATTTGAGAAAATTCCATCAAGGCCTTCATGAGATTATGCATTCGCGAGAATGAGACAAACACAAGGTCACGGTGACCTTGCACTCTGACGAATCAGTTCATCTTTGATTCAAAGTGGACGTTTGCACCAAATTTGAAGAAATTCCTTCAAGGTGTTCTTAGATATCACATTCATAAGAATGAGACAGACAAGGCCACAGTAACCTTGACCTTTGATCACCAAATTCTTATCAGTTCATCTTTGAGTCCAAGTGGACATTTGTGCTAAATTTGAAGAAAGTCTCTCAAGGTGATCTTGATATATTACTTTCATGAGAATGCGATGGACGGGGTCACAGTGACCTTGACCTTTGACCACCACACAAGTCACGATGTTACTGTTTAAATCATTGTCTTCAAACACATCTTCAACCTGGCAGCAGAGAGGATCTATATAATCAGCACAGTTTCAAGGTGAACACCCAAAATTAGTGTCACCGATTCAGCATCTGACCAAATGTCTCCCCTTTTGCTACCGAGTTATGACATTAAATAATGGCCAGAAAAGTCTTTATACACAACATTATGATGTCACAGTGAAGCTGAATTTGGACCTTATGGAAAATGTCATTAATTAATTATTTCATTCTATTAGACATTTGGGGGAAATGTTGTCATAATTAGCATACAAATTCCTGACTTATGGCCAAAAACATGTTTTTTAAGGTCACAGTGACCTTGACCTTTGACCATCAAATCAGTTCATCCTCAACTCAAACTGGATGTTTGTGCCAAAATAGAAAGACAAATCCCTCTAGGTGTTCTTAAGATATTGCGTTCACAAGACTGGAACAGAAGAAGTCACAGTAAACTTGATCTTTGACCTATGACCAACAAAATCTTCTCAATTTATCATTGAGTCCAAGTGGACGTTTGTGCCATGTTTGAAGAAATTTCTTCAAAACGTACTGAAGATATTGCATTCACGAAAATGGGGCGGATGGACGGATGGACGGATGGATGGATGGATGGATGGATGGACAACCCAACCACGTAATGCCTCCACTGGCACAAAGGCATAAAATGTATCTCTGTACCTCTCCGAACTCTTGCAAATCCAGACCCCCACCCGCACTCTCAGCTCTTCTTCTTCCCTCCACCTCACTGTCCCGCCCGCCTGCCTGACCACCATGGGGTCTAGAGCCTTCAGCGTCAACTTCCTCCTACTGGACATTCATACCATTAACTCTCTGCTTTCAAATCCCGCCTCAAAACTCTTTCAAAAAGCCTATTCAGTTTGACATACATATCCACTATTTACATTGTATTTCATTCACTGTAAACCTGTTCTACTGATTATTTGTTATTAGGTTATTATTATTGTTATCATTTATTTTCTTAATGTTACCTTATCTCATTGACCTTATTAAATGGTTATTTTCTCTATCTTTGCCTGTAAGGTGACCTTGAGTGTCTTGAAAGGCACCTAGAAAATACATTGCAGTTGTGTTTGTGATAGCTGGATTGTTGATTTGCAATGCACACACATCGGCCCCTCTCTGTAGAATTTTAAACAAACATATATTAAAGTGAAGCAGAGGAGCATGAACACTCTGACAATGTGTAATTACCAGTTTAACAGAGCCAGTGTGACTTTGAGGAACAGCGAGGCACAAGTAAATATCACAGTGGATTCAAAGTTCTGAGTTACACACTGGAGAAGAGGTCTGGAGATGATTAGGAAATAATGACCGGCTCTGAGTGTTAGCGACCGTGGGTGTGGGTGTGTGTGTGAGAGAGAGAAGGAGGGTTGTGGGGAAGAAGCACTGTAACTCTATCAATCTTTAATTGTTAGCTCTTACTCCTCTCACTTACACTTCTCCCCCTCACTGCTGCTTCCCTCTATACTCTCCTCTTTTCAACACAGTAAGTCCTCCTCTTCCTCTATTCTTATCTTCCTCTCCTGCCCTCTCTCCACATCCTTCTCCCTTCCTTTTCTCATCTCAACATATGAAGTCTTAGTTTTATCCTCTCTCTAACTTTCTTTTCATCTTTCTCTCCTCTCATGTGCTTTATACTCTCTACCTTCCCTCTTCCCGTCTTCCTCCTCCCCTTTCCTTTCTTTCCAGCAGAGCAGGTCTAAGACTTTATATTTCCTCCCCTCTCCTTCATGTCTTCTCCTTTACATTCTTAACCTCTCATTTTCCTTCTCTGCTTCCCTTTCCTCTGTCTTCTCCTTGCCGTCTCTTTTACGTCCTTTTCATCTTCCTCTACTCTAAATACAGTGAGTCTAAGGCACACTGCTTATCTTACCTAAATGAGAGCGCAATTTCCTCAGCTCCGAACCTCTCCCGGGTTTCTTTCATTATGGCTCTATAGCTGACAGCCTCCTACAGTTTGTTTATTCAATGTATTTACTGAATTACCGGTGGCTATTTACCCTGTAGTACCTCCCTGCCAAAGCAGCGGGGTTCAGGCAAATTGGCATAGCAGGTGCTCTATAGCAGACAGACCAATCTGCTCTGATAGGTATCCCAGCCAAGAAGCACTCGTACCCGGTGGAAAGGGAGAGAAACAGAATTATTGCAGAGGTGCGGCCTGAATCAGCAACCGGCAGACTGGCTGTGTTTACTTCTCACAGCGGCAGGGGATTGGTGCGTGCACGTCCAAAGAAAGAGTGATTCATGCAACTGAGGATAGTGCAGGAAGAGGGAAGACATACCTCTGCAAACATTGCAGCATCTGCCATCTGGTAGGATCTGTTCACTGACGGTGCAGTTGAGCTCTGGACAAGTTTCTGTGACTTTCACCATCAGGCCACTCTGGAAGGACAGGACAGAGATAAAAAATTACAACTTCATTGCTGAGCTCAAACGTGTGAAAGTCTGTGCATTAAAAGAGACTTTCTTCACCAGAGCGATTACAACATTTAAGGAAAAATGACACAAAATCTCATCTTCTCTGGGCCTCAAACCAGGAAGCCCACTGCTTAAACACATTCTCACTACCAACTGGTCAAATATGGCAACTTGCTTAGTGGTCATATGCTTCAAACTATAGCCCTTTTTAAATAGGAATTGTGCAAATTTGCAGGAAAGCCCAATCAGTCTTCTTTCAGCATTGGCAGTATAAACACAAAATTGGGGAGTGCAGCAAAATGCCGCTTACCTACTTTTGTTTATACAGAATGCGCCTTTTTCGGGGCAATGGGGGGCATGAGCAAGTAACAAAACGTGTAGCTTAGCATGTGACGTAAACAGTGACGTGGGAGAGAAGCCACGGCTGGTCAGTCCTTAAGCAATTCTCTCGTAAGTTGGCCTGTTCTTCACCGTCCCCGTCATCTGACGGTTAATGGCATCTTCTTTTGCGAGGACAAGGAGGGCACACAATTCCTTGTCTCCCCAGTTGCTCATCTTTACAGTGTCTGTCAGGTTTGCGTTTCCCTCTTGCTACTAGCTGCTCGCTAACTCCTAACTTCAAAATAAACTTCCATGCCTACAGGAAGTTGGAAGTTGGAAGAAAAGTGGTAAGGTTAAGAAAAAGGACTGCAGTTGAGGTATGTTTGCTATACAACTTTACTTAGTAAGTTAACAAGAAAAAAACTCAACATTGATGCCTGGTTCCATAAGGGACACAAACAGTGGTGTCCTTTGTGAAAGTCCTGTGTTTGTTTGACCTCTCTCATTCTTTTATACTACAACACATCCTCACTCTGACCTCATTACATATCGACGTTTGGTCATGGACTTTCCACGTCAACCTGTGAGACGTGCAAGGTACCCTGGGTGCATTGGTTGTTGACGTTTTGGGATGCCGTGTCAACTTTAGCCTGTTACATGCATTGTCTGTTTTCAAAATACGCCTCTGTTTTCACAGGAATTGTACAGTTTGCATACAGTCTCTTTCAAAATAAATGCACTACATCGGTACAACACCGCAAATTGATGTTTTTTTCCTCCAACAACAAATGCAGGTGATTACATTTTGCCAACACACGCACATGGTTAGGTTTAGGAAAAAAGAAGAGGGTTTGGTTTTACAATCCTAGAGGAAGTGAAGACCGACCTCTCGGGTGAAAGGTGGTGGTTGTTGGACCCATACACCACCTCTCCCACCCGCCATCCTCGGACTGCCACCAGCTTTACTTTCGTTGTTGTCCCACTGTGTTTTCCCCTGATGCCGCCAGGCGTCATTAAACAATAACGGCAACCAGCTGCATATCATGCTGACATGAAAGCACACTTTTTTTTTGGTCAATGTCTGATGGTGGAATTCACTGACCAAGCAAAACTGCAGTCTTTGGCCCCCTTAATGGTGAAAAAGGCCTGACTCTTTCTTTGGGCCACCACTTTGTGTTTTTTGTCTGGGTTTTTTTTTTTGTACTTTGCCAATCAACCAGACTTTTCCATTTTTCAATTCAATTCAATTTTATTCATAAAGCCCAATATCACAAATCACAGTTTGCCTTAGAGGGCTTTACAGCATACGACATCCCTCTGTCCTTTGGACCCTCACAGCGGATAAGGAAAAAATCCTCAAAAAAACCCCAACAACCTTTAATGGAGAAAAAATGTTAGAAATGACGATACTAATAAGTTGTTTTTTGAACTTTCATATTGGTTGTTGACTAAAGCAGAAAAATCCACTAACAAGCGCCATATGTTAAGACTAGTATGACATGAGGTGATGTGAGCTTGTGGTTAATTGTGTTTTTTTTTAACCATTTATTCATTAGTGTCATACAGACACATTCATATCATGTGTGTTTCACAAACTGCAGAATATATATATATATATATATATATATATATATATATGTGACTCTAATTATCATTAGCACCAATTAGCGTGTAAAACATTCAGCTAACTTCTCATCTTCTTATAAAATGACAAGCGGCAGCAGGTCATATCAGCTGTTGCTAATTAACGTTAAAGCTTGATGACAGGTCAGCACTGAACTTGTCATTTGTCGGGGGTTGCATGCTGTCTGCAAGCTGGTGTCTGGACTCGGCCAAATATCATTTGTGAAGTAAGAAATTTCATCATGTCACACCACTAGAACCGTTTCTGTCATCCTAACAACTCCAAAACAATAACAGGTGAACTACAGGAGGTGCATTCTCCCAGTTCAACTCTCATTCATATTATATCAATAATTTGAGTATATGAATTTATCATATTTGAACCAGGATCTCCAGTAACAGTTTCTTGCATAATAATGTTAAATATAATGTAATATATAATATATATATATATATATATATATATATATATATATATATATATATATATATAACATTATATATAATATAATGTTAGACAACTGACAATTGTGTCTACAGGAGGTGACAGTTCTCTGACCTCGCACAAAGGCCTGTGTGTAGAGCTTCACTTTGCCAGTCTGTACCTTGTAATTTGAACATCACAAAAAGAGAGGCTGACACTGCTTTTAACATGTACTAAACCACACCGACAATTAAAAGGATGTTTTCAGATGTTAAAACACAGAGTATTTCAGGATACTCCTGACTGAACGAGGCTGCCATGACAACAGATAGGGTGGAATGTAAAGGCTGTACATGCTGCTCACATTCACAAGGAGGGCATGAATACAGATAGCAGATGAGGCGCAGATATGCAGGGGAGCAACAAACAACAAAGGGAGATCGAACTTGGTGTCATCTTCGCCCAGGTCTTCAACACAAATAGCAGGCAAACAGCAGCAGCAGCTTGGCTGGTATGTCAGAGCTCCAGTGGTCCCTGAGATACCTCTCAAGGTCAAAGTATCGACTCAAATCCCTAAGATTTCTCCTTCACAACTTTCGTCAATGATGTGCATCCTCACGTCATCTTTGAATAGTACAGTTACTTTGCATTATTCATCAGTCGCATCACTTGACGCCATGTTAGGGTCATTGTAAAGAAAACAAAATGGGAGGAGGGTAATATTACAAAAAAAAGGAGGATTGCAGGATTCATGTCAATAAATTCATATTTTTTTTTGGTTTTTGTTTTGTTAAGGAACCACATAGCTTCACTTTGCAACGCTGGATCAACCTCATCACACCACAGACACTGCTATGGTTGCACTTTATTTCACGGTACACTAATAAGATGCAAAAAGCCATAATTTGTATTAAATTAGACCAAGAATGTATTTATTCATATAAGATATTTATTGGTATTTGTTAGGTTTATATTTGGGTGTGTAACACTGCTTTTTGTGACCCTCCTGGAACCATTATCCAGTGTTCGCATCCTTTGCTTGAACAATCTGGAACATGAACCAGCAGAGGTAAGCAGGTGCATGACACAAACAGATTTCAATTTGCTATTACAATTAGCTTAGCGTGAGACTTCATTACACTCATCAAATAACAAATATTTTTGCAACTACTGCGTCATAAAATCAGTGCACATTATTTGCTCATTCACAGGCAAACGAACAACAAGGAGGAACAGTCAAGCGCCCCTGCTGTAAAACACCATATTACTTTTAACCATTACTTATCCCGTTTGGTGACCTCTCAGATTTATCATGTGACCACTTGGGGGGTGCTGACCCCTTAGATGGGGACACCGGAATTAAAGCAGTGACACAAATCCAGAAATTCAGAGAAACCATCAAAGGTCATAGAAGTAAGACGATGACCCTTTTGCTCATGTACCCATCACAGTCCATTACGCAAAATTTGAATTAAAAAAAAAAAAGTATGTGATTTGGAACGCATCCGTTATCACGTAACGTTTTGTTGGAGATCAATTACAATGACAGGGAAAAGAACAAACATTTTCTTGTTAGGTTATGACTAATCTAAGTCTTTTCTTGCGGATTTATAATTTTATAATCTCAGAGAATATTTATCATATATTATTTGTCGTATTTTTTTATTTTATCCTTGTAGATTTACCACTTGCGTCTCAGGGAATATCCAACTCCATATTTTGTAAATTTACGACTTTAATTTGGGATATTTTGTGTGTTTTTTTTTTTTAATCATTATTCTGTTTGTTTTTCCAGTGGAATTTTCTAACTTATTAGATATTTTTTACCACATTTATTTGTAAGCTCATTGCTTTGGTTTCAAAGTCTGCAAACTCCACTCGCATCAATGCAGTTTTCGCTGTTCTTGACAAAAACTTTTTGATAAACCCACGTTACACTACCTGTCCACCTGTCCAGCACCAAACACACACATAAAGTCTCGATGGATATTTCTCAGGAGTTGGTGGAGACCAAAAGCAGCGCTAAAAGGAGAATAAATATTGGATTCGGAATAAATGCTAACGTCGCTCTGTATCTGCTCACTGGGTCACGTCAGGCAGCCATGGTGAGATCATTAACACCATGAGCAATGGAAAACCCCTACGCGCACCACAGTCAGTTTCTCAGAGGGGACAGAGCTTTTTCTGTTGCCGCTCCTAAATTGTAGAACGAGCTACCCCTCCACATTAGACGAGCCTCCTCACTGTCCATTTTTAAAACTTGTCTAAAAACCCATTTTTATTCCTTGGCTTTCAACTCCACTTGAGACTCTGCTTCTGTTTTAGTGTTTTATGGTTTGTTTTATTTATAAATTGTTTTATTGTTTTTAAATTGTTTTAAAAACAATAAACAATTATTTTAGTATTTATTTCCTGTTAATTGTTTTATGTCCCTGTGTTGCTTTGTCTATTTATGTACAGCACTTTGTTTCAGCTGTGGCTGTTTTAAAGGGCTATATAAATAAAGCTGAGTTGAGTTGACAGCGTAGGCTGCTGAGTGTTACTTCATCATCGTGATGGCGCAAAACCAACCACCAATCTGATTCCTCTTTCTTATTCTCTCCATATGTCAATGCATATATTCATTGATGCTTTTTCCACCTCTCCTGTGGCGCCATGTGAGGAGAGAAAGACCATCTGATGTGCAGAAACAACTCAAAAATACTTCAAAACACACAAGCTGAGATTCATGAGTCGTCATGGACCAAAATGCTAACACAAGAGACCCATCAAAGCGTCAAAATAAAACTTTCCAGGCCCCTTCGTATAACAATTTGTCCACAAATTGGTCATTTAATAGGGTTCAGTTGCAGGACTACAAGACGGCTGTAATTGCTTGAAACAACTACATGCATAAAACGATAATTTTCAACTTAAAATAGCGGCTTTAAAGATAAATGGCTCGTCAATGAAGAAAGCTCACCTCTGTTCTATGGTGAACTGGAATAATGACTTTAATTAGAATCCATGCAATGATGAAGCTTCTATTCAAATCAGGCCTTTGTGTTGCTGTGTTCATAAGTTATTCTAATTACCTGGCTATCTCGCCATTTGAGAGGAGGAAAAAAAGCAGACTGAACAGATTGGGGGAGGGAGGGAAAATTCATATGGCCTGCTGGCTAAGTGAATAACACACCGAGATATCCACCATATGCTATCATTACACTCTTACACTGAAAGAGAAGAGCTGTATGGTATATTTGACTTCAGAGTAAAGGCTAAATGCTGGAGGAAAAGTGTGCACTTAGGTAGAAATGTTACCTTGCATTCCTTGCAGCTCCTGGATAAAAAGCGCTGGCCTTCAGAAAAGGTCTGGCCCATGTAGGTACATTTTGCTGTGGGCACAAAAATAGAAAACAACTGCTTCAGTAACACTCTATTAAGGTAAGTACAGGAACCATGTCATACCAGGAATAGAATAATTACTCTGACAATATCACGTCCTGTGATACTCTCAGAAATGCTTTTGATATTGCCTGTGGAAAAAAAAAAAGTTTCCAGCCTGAAGTTCTGCATAGTTAATTCTGTCAGAAACAAAGTTGTTCTTGGCTAGTGTGCATAAGTGGAGAGGAAATGTAACAGCGCATTAAGAATACAACAGAAGAGACCCTTCTGCATATTCCTCTGGCGATAAAGCAGAAATAGAAAATGAAGCATATGATATGAAGTCCTGCTTTTCTCCTCTCCAGGGTGCAGGACCACGGAGCGCTCAGTCGCAGCTCTGGACCGCTGCTCCCTCGTTCATCTGTGCCAGAGCTCTGATGTTCACAGGGGAGGAAGAGGAGGAAGAAGAAGCGAGCCGAGGGATGGAGGGAGGCAGAGGAGGGCTGGAATTATTCAAAGACAAACTATCCTTCAGGGATTTAGTGTTTTCGCAGTATAGCAAGAGAGACTCAGTTGTCCGTGGGTCTTTGAGCAGCTACCAGACCCCTGAGTGTGTTATACTAGAAATAGTGCTTCCATTTCAGCTTTCATGAAAATCAGGCAACTGTGATCTTTGCTCTTGTGGATAGTTTACTCTGGTTTCATTGTGCAAGCAGAACATCAGCCACAAGCAACAGCCGTCTTCTTTGTATATACAGTGACTCCGGATGTAACGGTTCCTCCTATAGCATGTTATGCTGTTAAGCAAACAAGCTGGGTATGTGCAGTAAGTAGGACTGTACAAAAACAAAAGCACTGGTAATTTGTGAAAATGTGTAAAACAACTTAGGTGTATGTTTCCCTGACAAGCAAAGTTTTATGGTTGTTTGAAATCCAAAGAACAGGAAGTGGCTCGACACAGTTCAACTGCTGCAAAACGTCCTAGATATATTCTTTAAAAGTCTAGAGATAATAGTTAGTACTGCAGGTAGAACGCTAGTTAGCCAGGAATGCTAATATGAAACAGAAACACCATATTTGGACAGCCTGTCGCTCAAAGCAGCCCCACCCTTAATTATCAGAACTTTAAAGGCCCTGACACACCAAGCCGCACTTCGGCGTCGGCAGCTTTTCGGCCGATTGAGCATGTTGAATTGGCAGCGGAGCTTGTCAGTGAGAGAGATCACTCTGATTGGCTGTTCAGGTTTTATTTCCTCGCCCCTGTAGCGAGTGAATCTGCCTGTAGTGAAACTGGGGCTAACCGGTGCTTCCTCCTCAGGCTCCACTTCACTCAGCTGCCCGACAGATCCGCTGCTTCTTCCCACTTGAACCTGAATAACAAACCGGAGCTGGCTGGGAGCGGCTAGCGGAGCGTTAGCCGCAGCATGACCGGAGGGAAGCACAGCCAGTTAGCCTCCGCTTGTTTCCCAGCTAGCCCCGGCTCTCCGTTTGGATCCAACCAGAGCACCGAGCCCTGGTTTGTTATTCAGGTTAAAGTGAGAAGAAGCAGCAGGTTTATCAGGCAGCTGAGTGAAGTGGAGCCTGCAGAGGAAACACCAGGACCGTCTGGATGTAATAGTCCGTGGAGGTGCTGCGGTGCTTTGCGTTATCATGAATGTTGAAATTACCTACAGAGACAAAAATTGTTTGTTGTACCAGGCTGTAAACATGTTTATTTCTGCTGTGAAGTTGGCCATTTTAACATGGGGGTCTATGGGGGATTGATTAACCTCGAGAGCCAGCCTCAAGTGGCCATTAGAGGAACTGCATTTTTTGGCACGTGGCTTCATTTTTCAGACCTGGAGGTTGCTGCTTGGCCCTACTCTGACTCTGAATGGCTTACTCTGACATTCTTAACCATAACATTAACTAATGTCACTCCTCAGACCAACATCTACCCAACCTAGTCAACAAAGGCACAAGCACTAGCCAATCAGATGCAGAGTAGGGACGGTTATGCCCTTGCCATGGTCTGATGACATCATTCAGCATAATAATTAGCCATGCCCTTCAAGTTGGGAGAGTGCCCTTGGAGAAATGGCCCTTCAGAGTAATGGCCGTTGGTTTTCAGGATAATGAGCTCTTGTACAAATGGGCTTTCTATCCAATTGGACATTTTTCAGACTACTGGGTGTTCATAAGAACAACGGGCATTTCCGAATGTTTGCATCATACATTAGAGCAGATAAACTGTTAAATCCATTCCTTACACTTTGGCTCTTATGTTTTTGTTTTGGAAAGGCAAAAAAAAGACAGCACCCTCCAAAGGGAGGGTTTAGGGAATGGTCGACTGGTCAAACATTTAATTGTCAATACATTGTATAAATGTCCTTCCATTGACTGGCAGTCATGCAGGAGCCCTCCTCCTCCTATTATTACCTCATCATCTAATATCAATATTTATATCCAATTATAATAATGATATCAACAATCCTTAATGTGAGCTCAATCCCACTTTCTCTCAAACTATCAAGACAATGTAGAGTCTTGTTTTTTTGCAAGTCAGCATTGATTGATTCATTGATCCCCATTAACTGAAGGTAGCAAAAGATACAACTTAATTTTGTTTCTTCATCAACGTGTACTGACAAAACCATGATGATTTTAAAGAGGAATTTTTTTTTAAGAAACCAGCTATGCAGAGATGACATCACTGATCGCTCCATGCTGGTTTTACAGAAAAATATATGAGTCAGAATATCAGATTCTAATGGTGGAAGACGCTATGGTGGAGACTGAGCAATATGTGGGTTATTTACAATGTTTAACGAATGTAGATCATCATTTATTTATTTTATTTATTTATTTGATCAGCTGTTAGCAGCTAATTTGACCTTAGCCTATTTGTGTGGTGTGAGAAGTATTCTTGAACATGAGCAGGGGGGATTTTCACAGGGTAGTTGTGAACATCTCCTCTGCTTCCTGCTTGATGTAAATATGAGCTGCTGATACTTACGTCTGCACTTCTTGCAGCACGTCCCATCGACGTGTACAGGCAGCGAGTCCTCGGAGCAGTTTGCTGGAGGACAGAAAATCCTGCGACACTCCACCACACCATTCTGAAAGAAAAGGAACATCAAAAAAAAATTCAACGCTCACAGTGAACGTACTGCTTTTGCCTGGAGCACTGCCAAAAAAGCCACACTGACATTTCCCTTTTTCCTTCTATGTCTAAATTTACATTTGCACAACATTCATGGAATCTTTGTGTGGAAAAAAAAACATTATATTTACCCCTTGCCAACAACAGAAAACATATATATGCAGAGTGATGTATACTCTCATCCAGTGCCATTACAGTACAGCTCAACTCTGAATGGCTAATGCAGTTTTAACAATGGAAACAAATCCAAAATGGTTCAGAATCCCACCTTCGGGAAAGCAATCTGAAACTGAAAGCTATCAAATTGACGAAAAAAAAAATTATAATGTCATACAATCAGATAACATATTCATCATTGGGTGCTGGATTGCGGATACTGTAACCGAGCGGCCTGCTGATAGCAGGTAGTTATTCAGGCCCTGAAGGGCTGCCTTCATTTTTGAGGCTGATATCTCTCTCTGCGAGCGCCTCTTCATTTCATGAGTCATCGGAAATGGTTCCCCCAGGACGCCGCGGTTATCAGTTAATGGCATGTCCACGGGAGGAAATCAGACCGACTAAACTCCACCCTGTGCTTGATGTGCAATGATGCAGCAAGTCTAATTGCCCAGGGCCTGGGATGGCCTGATTCAACAAATTTCAAAGTCTGGCTTCTAAGTATGAACGCAGGCAGGGAGGCTTATTAGGGGGGCGCTTGTTAGGGGGCGGGCAGGAGGCAGGGAGAGATGATGCAGGGGCTGGGAAAGAGGGTGGTCTGATGGGAAGACAAGTTAAAGGAGCTAAGTGTTCAGAGTGGAGGAAATAAGGGTTGAAGTGACTTTCTGTTAAAGAAATAAATCAACTCCAAGATCCTGCTTTGCTGTTATGTATCATCCATCTGTGGTGCAGAGGTTATTTTCTTATAAAGCTTGTCTTTTGCCTTTCTGATGTTCCCACTTTCCCTCAGCTACTAAGGTTTTCTATTTCATTTTATGATACACTGCAAATCAGGACATTCAGGTCTGTTATTGAGTCTCAACATTTTCTTTTCTTAAAATAGTTGTAAAATTTGGTGAGGTAGTTTTATCAAACACAAATCACAATGGTGTCTTGAGTTTGAGTATTTCACTCAGTGTAAACATCACATACCTTCAATGAAGAGCTGAAACAAGCTGAATATAAACAGGATGTAACACTTTGGTGCCCTGGGGCTTCAGAGGCCATGGGTGCTTAATGCTAACGTGTCCCCTCATTTCCCTATCTCGCATCTCTTCCTCACATCTTAGCTCTTCCCACTGAGGATGTGGAAGAGATATGGGAGGAAGAGAAACATAGGATACACCTGTTTCCTCAATCTAAGCTCCTCGTCTCCTCATAGCACATTTAAGGGATTGGAAAATCCTCACGATGGCAGAGGGGGAACGATTTTCAGGTCACAGGAGTAGACAGGATGTGTGGATGTGTTGAAGAAGCGCAAGTTAGCATAATAAAAACCAACCAATGACCTGCAGCATCCTATCAGCCAGGTAACTTTTATACCACATCTGTCTTTCCCCTCATATCCTGTCATCTATTTACTGTTACTATAAAGGCATGGCTGCCCAAACACACTTTAGAAAAAACAAATGAGGTCCTGTCAGACAATGTGGAGTAACATCACTCCAATAATCTTAAAGTTACTTAAAGGGAAATAAAGGGGACTTAATGTTAGGGGTCAAATAAATGTAGTCTTAAGTTGCTTTATCTCAAAATCTACAGATTTCTTTGCAACACGTTGACTCTTACTGGAAACAGGTTGGAGTCATTTTCTTGCAGCTGTTGTTGTTTTGCATGTTTGAAGAAAATAATACTTTCTTGGCTCAAAAGTAGATGAAAGTACTCAATATGTACAAACAACATTTATTGCACATCTGTCTATCCTGAGAGAGGAATCCTTCCTCTGTTGCTCGCCCTGCACTTTTTTCCACTTAAAGGATTTTATTGGGAATTTATCCTCATCTGAAACAAGGGGTCTCAAGGCCCCGACACATCGAGCCAACAGTCAGCCGTTGGTCAATATTGAGCCGTTGGTGAGCATCTCCCTAGTTTTGGTGGTGTGTCTCGCACCATTGGCACTAGTTGGCCATTGTCTGCCCTTACTGGCTGATTAATGCGTAGGAGCCCATCGGTGAATGAAATTACTCGAGTTGGTAGTTCAACTCAGTTCATGAGAAGAGTTAGGAAGTGAGGAAAGTAAACAAATGACTAAAGTCAAGAAAACTGCTTGTGTTAATGTCAAGGGTGCACAGTAAATATAATTTATTCTATCAACATCAGGTTGTGTTGTTAATGTGCTAACGGGCTAACTAGCGTCTTGAAAATGGTCTTTCCGTTTTTTAATGATGAATACAGAGTACTGCAACCTGCTGCTATGGAGTGTTATTCCCTCTCACACAGGCACAGAACATACATGCTAACAGGCCGCTGGCTGTAAGATTTGTGGTGTGTTTAAGTGCAACTTTTTCGCTGCGACAACAGGCCATGTGCAACACTCGGCCTTCATTGCCACTAGTTCTTTAATGTTGGTGTGATGTGTCTGAGCCTTAAAGATTAAGGATGCTGTACGCTGTTCAGACTGTAAAGCAAATTTGTGATTTGTGACATTGGGCTGTATAAAATGGACTTGACCTGGATATGATAGATTTTTTAGAGAGTTATAGTTAAAAGCTGTTGCCTCATTCTTTGATTGGGAGGATGGGGGTGACACTCACCTTACACGCACAGTTCCTACAGTTCTCAGGCTCCACCCACAGCTCCTTATCCCGATAGACAAGGCCGTTGGCGCTGCAGGTCCTCTCGCAGTGACAGCCCTCCAGCTGGGTCAGCCTGGACTCTGCGTAGTTCAACTGAGGATGAGCACAGAATCACCAGAGTCACAAAAGCAAATCAAAAGTCTGAGCATGCACACAGGTTAAGCCCCCCACACCGCCCCCTAGCCCTCTGGCGTGCCCCAATCAGTTTTCACAGAGAGCTGCTCTGCTGAGAGCCACTCATTAGAAGGGCACATAGAATAATAAGCGATCATCATTCAGCTCATGCTCCAGACCTCAGGCTATAATCTACTGAGAAATGACAGACAGGACTGACAGCCCCGATCCTGCCTCAGTCCTCTTTTGTTCCCACAGACTGATCAGCTCTTCTTCTCCAGCTTTTTTCATGCCCAACACTCTCCACGGTTGTCTCTCGACAGAAGTGATGCATCTTTGACTGACAAAAAGTGTCACAAGGCGGTGTCACAGCGTGGTTTGCACCAACCAGGATTAAGTTTAAATCAGGGTTTAACAACTCTGTCTCTGAGAAATTATGTTTATATGCTACTTATTTGTTTTACAAAGTATGCTGTATGTAGGAAACTTTACTGCCGCTTGGATCGTGTTCACAGCTAATGTTTTGTGTTTGTTTTTGTTCCCAGTGAAGTCTCCTGCATTTTTGTACTGCACGGAAGTCATAAGGAAGAGCTCAGACTTCTCACTGGGGGTTTGCGTCTTGAGTTTTGTGTATGGTTTAGGCAACAAAAGCACTTAGTTTAAGATTAGAGATGGGTTTGTGTTAAATGTTTTGAAAGTGCAAACGTCTTGTCTCATGATATATCAGTTTCAAACTAACCTTAAACAAGTTTATGTAAATGCAAAAACATAACCGGAAAAACAAAACATTTTGCACCATGCTTTAGTTGCTACTAATGGATATATTATTGCAAAAGTTGAATCAACACTTTGTAACCTAGCAGCTAAATTAATTAAAAAATTACTCCTTATATCGTTGATAATAAATGTAATGCTGTTGTATATACAGTGAATTTAACTTTGAGGAGCCAGGGTTGGATTAGTTTGTCAGCCCCGTTCCTTCTAGTTTTTAAACTCAAGTTGATATTTCAGCAAAGGAGGAAAAGTGTCAATAATCTGATATCTTGTTGACACAATAAAAAACAGAAAATGCTTGGCTGCTGATAGCAATGTGATTTGTGGGTTGTTCTCTTCCCCTGGAGAGAAAATTGTTTTGCGGCCAGAGCTCAAATGAAAATAGAAATCAAAGGACATTATCAACGACACGTCAACACAAAAATCACCAGGGCAGGCGAACAGAAATAGAAATTCATACCATACTGAGTAGGCAACACATGTAGGCTACAAGAATGCAAAGTGCAAGTGTGCAAAGGAAGTGCGAGGAATACAGCCAGAGTGCTATTTGCTTTTAAGTTTATCAACAGCACTTGGGATGAGGGAGACAGGAAATCTTTTGGTCCTTTTAATGGGTGCCTCAAAGCAATGTTTGGAGGGCAAATGCTTTAAGTCATCCAGGAGTGGTTGGTCCTAAGAGGCTGCCTGTTTGGCCTGACTCTGCCCTGAAATCTTACCAGCAATTTTGACAAGACTTCCCAGTCTGTTCTTATTGGACTGATTTAGATTTCCAAACCAAGCAATAACACAAAAAGTTAAAACAGATTCAATGAAACATCATCTTCTATGATATCTCTCAAAGTAACCACATGCAAATCTGTAATAAATAGAATGAATTTCCTCTTTCATTCTTTTATAAAATCAGCCTCCATCAAGGCTCAGTTTATATTTATCTAAAGTATCATCGCTTGTGTTCCAAGGGGTTATTTCTCTGTATAAAATAGAGGACTAAATCTATCAAAACTCACTTACTGCCTTGAGTAGGAGCTGGCTGGTTGTACACAAACAGCAATTCACATAAAAAGTCATATATCTGTAAGATACAAGTACTCCCTGACCCACATATAAACAATCAGAGCCCTGCTTGAAAGGTGGGAATGTGGGGGAATTCAAAAGCTCAATTGATCTGAGCAGTGTAGGTCAACTCGGAGATTGTAGGTCCACTTAAGACACTCAAGGCTGCTCCGGTGCTCTGCCTCACGCCCCCTCCGCTCCACTGAGACCTGCCCAGGCCACAGTGTCAGAGAGAGAGGGCTAGCTGCGAAATGATAGAGGCTTCTCAGTAAAAAAGAAAAATGCTGGATGTCACTGAGGCTTTTTACTTCATTTAAAGGAGTCCCGGCTGGCTGCTGGAGAGCTGTGTGAGCTGTGAGCAGTAGAGATGTGTCCTGTCAAAGCCCTAAACAAAATGTTTGAAATGCAATTTCAAAGGCTGGGAGGCTGCCTTGAGGCACCACCGAGGAATACCTTTACTGTACAACTTGAGCCATGGTACGGTGATTCGACACAAAGGAGTCAGAGGCTAATAGGCATGTAGTATCTCCTATGGTTGATACATGAGGCAGAGAAACGTGAGTGAAATAATAAAATAACAGCTGAAGACGAGTCCCGGTGAAGGAGGGAAATGTGCACTTATTACCTTTAATCTTTTTGTGTTTGCCTGCGTATCTGAAAGATGTGTCTCACATGTATGAATTCTGGGGAACAATCAGTTTTGGGCCAACAAGCAATCAATTAGATTTTGTTTGTAATCCAGATCCGGGATGTCTGCCATCAAGTGATTATCATATTTTAGTTGTCACAATGAAACAAACACACACTGAGATTCCAAAACCTGATGATAAATGTGAAGGTTTAAAACACATTCGCACTTCCAACTCATCCAAAACAGCAGCATGGTCAGCGGCCCTATGCTTCAGACAGTGATGCTCTGGGTAACCCTCTAGTGTCAGTTTTAGATGCCCAGGGAAGGATGTTAATTTCCACTCCTTACATGCATAGTGTCTTTTCAAAATAAACTGCCATATTCAGAGGAAACATATTTTTTGTCACCAAAATTACTTCAGGTTTTGACAATAAAACGACTTGGTTAGGCTGAGAAAAAAGATCATGGTTTGGGTTGAAATAAGTACATTTGTTACATAATTTAAGGATGTCACGTGACATATGTGTCAACGTTTCAAACAGGACACAAACAACGGTCTCCTGGGTGAAAGTCCTGTGTCTGCTTGACCCATCCACCTCACCTCCCACCTCCCTTCCCCACCTTACTCTGACTCTCTTGCTCTCTTTAAACTCTGCAATTTCCATGGATGGGTTTACATTTGAGTTTGTTGACAGCCCAGTACATCTCATACAGACGTTAAAGCCTTGTGGGTCAGAATCAGACGCTAAGGGCCACTGAACAAGCTGCCGTATTTGACACCTTGGGAATAAGAACAGGCTGTCTTAGATCTATGCATCTTTCCTTGTAAGCTATGGTAAGGATGTGTTTTGGTTTACAGCAAGGAGGGGATTTCACACCAAAAAAAAAAAAAACTCACCTATGGTCATGAGCTTTGGGTAATGACTGAAAGAATGAGATCACAGATACAAGGTTTTCCTACATAGGGCGGCAGGACTCAGTCTTGGAGATAGGGTGAGGAGCTGAGACATCCAGAGGGACCTCGGAGTAGAGATGAGCTCCTTCGTGTTGAAAGGAGCCAGTTAAGGTGATTAGGGCATCTCAACAAGAAACCTCCTGGACGCCTCCCACTGGAGGGTTTCTGGGCACAACCAACTGCTAGGAAGCCCTGGGGAAGACCCTGAACACACTGGAGGGATTATTTGTCTCAACTGGCCTGGAATGCCTTACTTAGCCTGCTACCCCCCACATTTCATTTAGTTGACAGCCCAGTGCATCTCATACAGATGCTCAAGGGTACCTTGTGTGTCCTAATCAGACGCTGATGGCCACTGACCAAGCTGCCATACTTGACACCCTGGAATGATAATGGGCTGTAATAGATCTACGGATCTTTCAGTGTAAGCTATGGTAAGGATGTGTTTGGGTTTACAGCTAGGAGAGGATACCACATCAAAAAATCATGAAATGCATAACAACCAACCCACTTTCCACATTGCCAAAATGACATTTAATTTTGAAAACTGTTTTAGCTTTGTCATGAGTTGAAGCGAAATTCTGGTATTATTCAATCTGCGTCTTAAACTGGATTTATACCATACAGAAGGGGTAAAGGTATTCGCTGCATACTTATCTACAGTGTAGGATTTAATTTATAGTTCAGCCTGGATTTAACTGCAACACTAGACTGATGTGTCAGATGTCTTTGAGGAAAGGCACATTAGCCTCAATGCATATGCTTCGTAGACACGCTGTAACTCCTTAAAACAGAATCATAAATCAAACCTTATAATAACTGTGTTCATTCTGGCAATGGGTCATGCTAACGCTGCACTTTCCACCTCCGTTGTAAGGACTCCAGAAACACCTCCGCTTAAACAATGTTTATTAACGTAAGTAGTGCAAACCTTTTTAAACTATCCAAACTAACTTTGGCTTTTTAAAAATCACCCAAAAGCTTGTCTCTGAGGCCCACCAGCTGCAAAAACAGCAATTAGCTTCCTGGATGAGCTATTATAAGTGCACAGGAAGCTACTTTGGGGGCAACTTGGTGGAAAATCAAACTAACTATCCTGCAGTAATAACAAACATTTAAACAGCTGACACATGGACCTGCATCCACTGTTAAGAACACTGGATAGACTTAAAGCCGCTTCCATGGCTTACACATAGGGGAATACACTGCAGCACCAATGGAGGAGAATGTTTAACGATTATGCATCATTTATTTATATAGCTATCCTGGGCACATGGCTTCTTAAAGCTTGCTCTGCTGTGAAAACCAAGGATCCTTAAAATGCTTACTTCCCATTATCTTAGAAAAGCAGCCTTTGTGATGATTCATTTTTCAGATGAATTGTTTCTTTATTTGTAGGATAAGCGCAATAATGTCTGGAAGATTCAGCATGCTCAGAGGTGAACAAGGAGCCTGAACGTGGCAGGGAAATTTACAGGTTTGGGGCCCGGAGAGAGTTGTTTTCACAGGGCCCAGAGTATCTAGCAGCATGAAGGAGGAGTTTATTTGAAAATTAAACTGGAATTACCACCTTGCGGTTGTGTGCCTCCGCGCACCCGTCAAGTTGCATTTACACTTCCCATCCTTGCCTGTGAAAACATGGATCCTTCACACACATCTTCCCCCCGACAACACAGATGATCTATACAATCAGCTCATTGCAATTTCAAGGTGGGCATCCAACATTAGCGTCACCAATTCAGTTTCTGACCAAATGTCTGCCCCTCTGTTCCTGAGATCCGATGCTGAGTGATGGCCAGAAAAGTGCTTTTGCAGAACACTGTGGTGTCACAGGGAAGATGAACTTTGACCCTGGACATTTGTGTGTAACTTTGTCATAATTAACGAATTAATTATTTAGTTATGGCCCGAAACATGTTTTTGAGGTCACAGTAACCTTGACCTTTATCCTTTGACTACCAAAGTCTAATCAGTTCATTGTTGAATTCAAGTGGATGTTTCTGCCAAATTTGAACTTCCCTCCAGGTGTTCTTGAGATATTGCATTCACAAGAATGAGATGGACACAAGGTCACAGTGACCTTGACCTTTGGCCACCAAAACCTAATCAGTTCATCACTGAATCCAATTTGTGCCGAATTTGAAGAAATTCCCTCAAGTTATTTGTGAGATATTGCATTCACAAGGATGACATGGATGCAAGGTCACAGTGACCTTGACCTTTGACCACCGACTTTTGACCACCAAAATCTAATCAGTTCATTGCTGAGTCCAACTAGATGTTTGTGCCAAATCTGAAGAAATTACCTCAAGGTGTTCTTGAGATATGGCGTTCACAATACTGAGACAGACAAGGTCACAGTGACCTTTTACCTATGACCAACAAAAATCTAATCAGTTCATCTCTGAGGCTAAGTGGACATTTGTGCCAAATCTGAAAAAATCCTGTCACAGCCCCAGCTACACTTGTGGGCGGAGGCATAAAAATGACAAAATCTGAAAATGACTCTCACCAAACAGTTGACAACATACAGATATTTATGGTCAGTTCACCCATAATTTCTACTAACCTCTAGCAGCATCTAGCCATGCAGACAGTTTGGGTTTTATATTTAGTTTTCAGATAAAGCATCTGTCTCTGACCTTGCTGTCAGCTGTTTTTATTGGGACTTATTCTTCGGTGAAAAGTAGTTTAAAAAACTGTCGACGGAGAGGTCTGTGGATAATCCAGATTAGTGGGACACTGATTCTAGAAGGAGATGTTGCTGTTGATTTTAAAAATGTGATTTTTTTTTTTCCATGCTATGTGCACCATAATCAAAATGCCTCAGTTTTCACCTCTACACAAACTATTCAAATGGCTAAAAACAATGGCTTAAATGCATACTTGGGGTGAACTAACCCTTTAAAGAGGAAAGGAAATATTGGATTGATATCAGTGTTGATACTTCATGCTGTGGTATCATAAAAAGTGGTATTGAGCTATGTCTAGTTTGTCTTTTGGCATAATGGTTGTGCTTCCTCTCACAACCACGCAAGTATAATACATGCAAATGCTGCCACGCTTATCCACACAGAGCAGAGCGTATTGTCATCTCACCTCGCCTTGACACCCCACATCACACACTCAGGACGGAGCAATTATTCACCTCATGCTGAATTCCTCACTTCTCTACAGCATAAAGGCAGAAAGCCATTTAACACTGGAGGTGACTGCATCCTCCCTGCTGTGACTCATATGAGCAATGAGGTCAGGCGGCAATAGGTCGAGGTGTGTTCATGTGAAGGAGGATGAGTTGACACAGCGGTAGGGCTAATGTTCTTCATTTCACCCTTATTTACACCCAAAATTATTCTATAGCTTTCTCGTCCGCCCGCTGAGATGTCCTTGCTTCATTCACTCTCACCTGATAGCACTCATTCGTGCACACAGAAGCACGCACTCAATCACGTACACGCCCGTTCACACACATACTGTGGTTATGCAGATGTTTAGTCTTAGAAATGGTTCAAGCTCTCCCCCATGGCTCCGCTGCAGAATGCATGGCACCTGTTAGCCTCCTGTTGTGCCAATGCAGTCTCCATTTCCAGACACCTTTCTGAACCCTGGGTGTATTTGGCCCTCCTGTTTGCTTATTTGTGTGTGTGCTGCCAAAAATTCCTAACCTCTAGCATCTGACATTCATTAAAATGACAGTAGCATCTGGACAGGAAAATAAATATCATAATATACATAATTCTAATGAGATATATACAGCAGTTATTTCGCTTATTGTCCCACCTCTGCACATGCTATAACATTAAGGATGTAGCTGCTTGGTAACAGTAAGTGAAGGTCAGTATTATAAATGTCTGACCTATATTTACTAAGAATGCAATTCTCATGAATAAAATATCTTAATCCCATAATTAAATGAGCAGTGATATGTAATCAAAATTACAGGGTTAGATTTTTTAAAACCCTGGTGGGGGACAGCAGAGGACATATGAGGGACATACTGCCATAACAATAGTTACAGACGCACAAACTAAGCAAAAAATAGGCAACAACAAGGCAAAAAATAAAGACTGAGGCAATGGTTCTCTGTTGGAAAACGGTGGATTGCCCCCTCTGGCTTGGAAGAAAGTTACTGCCTCAAGCAAAGGTCTTGTTCATGAATGAGGGTAAAATGGGCACCAGGCAGATTGGTGCACTGTCAGCAGTGCTGCAGGCACTGTACTAGCTCATTATGGTGTAGAGGGAGCTGGGCCAGAAGGCAAAGCTCTTGTTTTAGCAGTCCACTTATGTTCTGACCCTCACCTATGGTCATGAGCTTTGGGTAGTGACCAAAAGAATGGGTTCATCAATACAAGGTTTTCCTACATTGGGCGGCAGGACTCAGCCTTAGAGACAGGGTGGGCAGCTCAGGCATCCGGAGAGACCTCGGAGTAGAGATGAGCTCCTTCAAGTTGAAAGGGTGGTTAGGGCATCTGGACAAGAAGCCTCTTGGACGCCTCCCACTGGATGTTTTCCTGGGCACGACCAACTGGTAGGAAGCCCCAGGGAAGACACTGAACATGCTGGAGGGATTATTTGTCTCAACTGGCCTGGGAACATTTCAGGATCCCCCAGGAGGAGATGGAAAATGTTGCTGGGAAGAGGGAAGTTTGGAATGCCTTACTAGCCTTAGCCTGTAGGTCTACCTGTGACCGACTGACTAACTCCTTTGCAAAATGGATTGCTATGGGGGTGTCGGTGGCTTAGTGCATGTACAAGGCTGTTGCCGCAGCGGCACGGGTTTGATTCCAGCCTGTGGCCCTTTTCTGCATGTCACTCCCTCTCTCTCTCCCCACTTCAAACTTCGCTTTCCTGTCGATTCAAGGCAAAAAATGCCCAAAAAAATATCTTTAAAAAATGGATTGCTATGGACTGCAGCCCAGTTTCGCTGGTAGAGGACAGGGGGACAATTGCGTCCAAAATCTAGCAGCTTAACTATGATACATCTGCCAAAAATTATTTGAACTGAAGTCCTTTCATAGCAAGTTGATGTATATGATTAATTTAGATGAATTAATCACAGAGCATATAATTAATTCGATTTTTTTTTTTAAATCGTTTGACAGCCCTTGTATTCACCCAGCAGCAAAACTCTAGTCTTCTTCAATTCATGGTTGCAGTTCCAAGACAACTGAGCAAACTGAACCTGAATCTGCTGATGAGGTCCATGTAACACCGTCAAAAGCTCCAGAACAAGTAGGTCAGAGGAAGTTGTGCTGAGGTTGCTTTGTCAACTGTTATTTACAAAATCAAGCTCAACTCTGCTTTACTGTCAATACTTTTCCTCCATAATCAAGTACTTGACATTTTTGAGGAGCTTTAATGCATGCAGTTATACTTTCCTCTGTTGTTGTGATGCAAATATTTATTCAAAGTGAAAACTGTCCCATTGTTTCATTACTCTAATGAAACAACTGCAAACTGCAAAAAACAAAACCATGAAAAAAATAATAACTTCGGGGACCAAGTAATTGTCTGTTTACTGTTCCCTCTTACACATTAATATCTTTTCAGTGTTTTTTTTTCCTGTGCGTCTTTTAAAACCACTTCAATCGACGCTCACAATAATAACTGACAGAATAATCATATTTTCTAAAGACAGATTAAGGTGCGTGTTCATTTTGTTTTCGTTTCCCAACAATAACTTGTATCTTTTTTGGGCACCATCTTGTTGAAATTAAACAAAACTGAGATACTGACTTTAGAGGAGAAAGAACAATGAGCTTCATTGAAGGCAGCAAGGAAATCAAAGGATTCAGCTGTCTCCGGCTGCAGTGGAGAAGGAAGTTATTTATTCATTTTCATTTATTTATTTATTTGTGTGGCAGTGACAAGCGGGAAACAAAGGTATTAGTGGTTCTTTTAACTGGATACTTTTATTTAACACTGACATGGTTCCTAACATTTTGCAGATTCAGTGTTTTTTCTTTTATCTGCAAAGACTACTAAACATTTCTGACACGGATAAATCTAGTTCTGCGGTACATTAGGAATTCTTCTACACTGTTATACAGTCTGGTGAGCTGCTGCTGCTGGGGTAGATTTTTGACTGGGAGGTCGCTCTTTGCTCTTACCTTCAGGGTCATCTTGGCCAGCAGCTCCTGAAGGTCCATGATGCCTTGCACCAGGCTCAGGAAATCGCTGCAGGTCGGACAGGCTCAACGGAGGAAAAGGAAAGCACCGCAACAGAGAAGAAAAAGAGAGGAAGAGAAAGAGGGAAGCATTTAGATATGAGATAATATTTCAGTCAGTGAAGTTAGGGTTCACATGCATGTCCATCCAGACTCATACAATATGTTGTGAAGACAGTGAAGGAATTTAATCAATGATACTAACTGTATTTTTGGCGAAATTGAAGTTACCATTATAATAACGTGTGAGTGTTCACTTGGACACTATTTTTTACAGAGAAGCACGGACAGGGTTCCCACACAGTTTTACCAAGAATTTCCAAAACCTCAAAACCACAAAATATTTTACACCATTTCAAGGAGTTTATTCTAGCAGTTTAAAAAACAGCCTGGACCCCTCTTTGACAACTAGTGAAGTAGAGTGCAATTCCATTTCCAATTTCCACATGTGGAAACGTATGCACACTCCCCACAAATAAATTTGGCCCATATTCCGCTCTGCACTAAAATGTCAAAAGTTAAATGCAGAGCCTCCATCCAGTGTGGCTAGTGTCTGCCTCTCTTGAGCCATGCATTATAGTTGTCGTTCCATAGCCATGCATTATAAAACACACACTTCCCAGGCATTTGTGAATAAGCAAACTCGTAGTGCTTACTAGTTGTTCTCCAATGTTAGACATTCCCACCGTGAACCATACAGCTATCCTAAGTGCTATATATATATATATATTAGGCAACTGGACTTGCTTAAGTTTCTTGCCAAGAGGCTTTTTTAGTTCTAACTGACTGGTGGGGAGTTGCAGGCCTTAAACCCTGTGTGGGTGTGAACCCTTATCAAGTTGATGAGTTGAGTCTCGCGCAAGTTGCCATGTAAACACAACATGACTGCAGGGCAGGCTAACTGACCACGGTGAGAAATTATGCTACAAAAGTGGAGTAAATTACGTCTCAAGTCAGTTTTGCATGCCGCAGCTTCAGGGCACTTGGATTACGACGGACGAGTTGTTCTGATGTTTTTGAAATGCATTAGCAGAGTTTTATTACATTTTCAAAATGTGGGTTCCATGCACTTCAAGTGTAGCTGTTATTCTGGCTAGCTGTTATCCTCCGATACCCTGAACGAGTTTTGCGGATTAAAAAACTACACTGGACTTCTTGTCAGCATCAGGGTCAGTAAGTACTGTCTGTATTTTCATTCTAAAGTGGCCATTTCCTTTAAGGTCACATGTGAGTCATTGACCCAACCAGCCATCATGTGTGTTGTTAGATTTGTATCTTGGAGAAACAAAACAACCACTCCGCAAACACATGGTACAGCACAGGAGAGCCAGCTCCTCAGGTCAACACTCGGCTGTCCACTTACATCTATAGAAGGGACGCTCCCTAGAGGACAGAAACGTTCACATCTTGGCCAGAGAAGACAGATAGTTAGAAAGCGGCCTGCAAGAAGCCAATTACGTCAAAGTGGAACGACCATCATCAAACAGAGGAGGTGGCCCATAACACTTAGGATGACCATGACCTGGATGACTAGGAATCTTCACCAACACATCTTCACATGGCGATGTATATCAGTGATACTAGAGACATTTCAACGGTAATGCAGTGCAGCACCAGAGGAAGGAACAATATTTCACATTATGTTAAACATGTTTTAGGATTTTTTGACACAATGTATATTCAAAACTTTTTCAAAACATCCTGTTAATTCCAAACCATTTCCACACCTGGAAAACCGTTTCCTAATTTCATAACTTTTCCAGAAATTTCATGAGTATGCGAACCCTGTTCAGAGGACTGACGGAGTGCTTCGTCAAATGGTGTAACAACCATCACCTGAAGCTCAATATCAACATAACCAATGAGCTTGTGGTGGACTACCAGAGGAACAGGATAGGACACAGAACTGCAGCCATGACAGTAAACGATGCTTCAAATGTGGAAGCTGCTGTAAAGACGCTTTAAATTCTAAAACGTGGATGCTGAGTTATGAGGTTGAATAATGGCCAGAAAAGTATTTTGCAGAATATTATGGAGTCACGGTGAAGCTGATCTTTGACCATTTGGACAGACATCTGAGTGACATTTTGCTATAACTGGCATATGAATCCTTGAGTTATAGCCAAAAGTGGACGTTTGTGCCAAATTTAAGTCATGTCTCTCCAGGTGCAGTGTTGGAATGTTATAACTCTATTAAACAGATGATAGTAGTGTTTATCAGTGATAAAGTTTAGAAGGCTCCTGCAACACCGACTAGTGAGTTTAAAATGCCATTTGTTTCTTCTTATACAGTGACGTGTATGTAAGCTGACTTTGTCATCAGGTGGTGGAGGGGATGGTGGACAGCGAGACATTCAGGCAAGACGGCTGCCAAGCTGCAGACCAGTGTTTGAGACCGACAACAACAACACTGGTTTTCATTAGCGAGACATTGTGGCATATTCAGCGACGTTTATGCCCCCAAACGTAGGTTTTTAATCATAAACGTGATCTCTCCCTCAGCATAACCTAGTGTTTTTAATCTGCCAAAACGTAACCACACATTAATCACAGCCTTGTTGAAATGTTGCCAACAGCTGTTTAAACAGCATTATGACAGTACAGGAGGAGCTTTCTGACCAATATCTATAAGGCTGAAAACCACTACTGATGTCTATATAATAGAGTGATAACTTTAGAAATGGTGCCAGGCGTTCTTGAAATATCATGTTCATAAGACTGTGATAGACATGAGGTCACAGTGACCTTGACCTTTGACCACCAAAATCTAATCAGTTCATCCTAAAGTCCAAGTGGATGTTTGTCCCAAATTTGAGGAAATTCCCTTCAGGCATTCCTGAGATATCACATTGACAAGGGATGCACGGGTGGAGGAACAGGTCGAAAACATAAAGCCCCCGGCCATGGCTGTGGCCAAAGGCATACAAAAAGTATTTGGACACTGCTCATGTCAGCCCGCAGCAAACAACAGGGAAGCCTCATACATCTGTTTACTCTTTGTCTTAGGCTTGTGCCTGTTGTTAGTATCAATAATAAAGCGACAAGGTGTGATTACATGCCTTATTGATCAGTAACAGAGACAGTGGCACAGCGGTGGCCTTGTATCTTAATCTGTTTGACAGTAAACAGATGGAGAAACAAGGCGGGGAGAGAGGAGTCTGCACTGAATCTAAATTACAGCAAAATGAAGATCGCTGGAGTAGAGGAAGATGATAAAATAGAGGGAGCTTTGTCTGTGATCAGCGGGAAGAGGTCACCACCAGCTGACACATACTGTAGCTCATTACAGTCCGGTTTTATAATGGCACGCAGTAATGGAGAGTGTTCTTTTTTTCTTTCTACTTCTACTCTCAGAGTGTTTTCAGAGCACTGTGTATAACTGTGTCATCATGATACTTACTGCGGTTAAGGTTTGGACACTGTGTAATGTAGCCGTTGGGAGCGAAAATCAACTTCACATCCTGGATAATGCCCTGGAAACACAGAGGGAGGGGTGGAGGGAAAGGACAGAAAGAGTCAGTGATACACATGGATTGGTAAGAACATGATGATATCTCTTTGGACCAAAAACATGACAATACAAATGCTGCTATTTTCCGTATTTACACTTACTATGCGTTCACACTGACAAATATGGCAAAAATGCAGTGCACTGTGAGTACCTGGATGGTGTACTCACGATGGTCAAAAAGTTGAGTGTGAAAGGGACCACTGAACTTGTAAAAATGGTGGCCGAGGAAGCTGCAGTGGTTGCTTTGGTGAACAAGCCAGCAGATACTTTAGCAGGTGCTGTGAAATGTTGCCGGTAATAGACTTTGCGATGACCAATGACTGTATATACAGATGGACAATGGGTCTTTACTTCCTCCCACTGTACAAAATGAAGCCAAAATATCCCAGATACAGCTACAAAATATATTGCGCTGGTGATGTCATTTGGAGCCAGAAACCAGGCAGCAGTGATCTCCATGATATAAAGTTTCCATCCAAACACCCGTCCGAATAATTGTGAGCAGCGCCATTGATCATGAGCACACCGATAGGCACACACAGCTGCCAGTCTTAACATCAAACCCCTTTCTATAGCATCAAATAACTAATTAAAACCAAACTTGTACACAAATAGGAATGATAGCTGCCTAAAACTGCAGAAACCATCGTTGGGAAAAAATCATTTTGAGTTTTTAGTTTGGCCCATGTCCCAGCCACTAACATAGAGGGGGCGGGGTTTAAGACCTTTACTGCAGCCAGCCACCAGGGGGCGATTGAGACTTCTTGACCTCAATTTTGGGGAGTTTCATTTCATCCATCTCCAGTGCAGTGATGACAATGGCATTGAAGAAGAAAAATAATTTGAAGAAGAAAGTGTACTACATGGAGGTGTACTAAAGGTTGTATCTGAATATTTACACAGCATAAGAGGCCGCATTTGCGCCCTTAAAATTAATTGTTTTTTAATTGTAGATACACGGCAGGTGCGTTCAAATGCCAGAGCGCCCTGAGATCAACTAAGTTCAACTTTTGGAATGTAGCAGGTGATGTCATGTGACAAGGACCAACCAATCACAGCCGACAGATATCTTTCCCTTCTTTCATAAATATCAGTCTGTGCTAAAAACGGAAATGTCAATCATGTTAATGCAGGGCTACCCAGAGCTTTTCACCTGTCCCACGAACGATAGGCCCACAGCTCCTGGAAGAAGATCAGCTCTGCACTCACAATTTCAGGTTAACAGGCTACAATCACAACCTGCTGCCACACTCTTGAAAGCTCTTACAGAAAAGGCACAAAAGTAGCACTCAGCGCCTGACCTTGCGTTTTCCAGGCGGTTAAAGACACGGCATGTGTACAGCAACGCCAGCAGCTCTGCAATGCTAATCAACTGATGTTTAGCAGGTATAATATTTACCATGTTCACAATCTTAGATTAGCATATTAGCATGCTAACATTTACTGTTATTTATACACAGCAAAATGTGATTTACAAACACAAATCCCTTTCAGAAAAAGTGAACTAAAATAAAAACTTAGCCTAATATCATGGAGGTCTTGACTTCTAGAAAAATGGAAATCAGCAGCTCCTAAAAAAAAAAATAAATAACCACATATGTACAGTACAGGCCAAAAGTTTGGACACACCTTCTCATTCAATGCGTTTTCTTTATTTTCATGACTATTTACATTGTAGATTCTCACTGAAGGCATCAAAACTATGAATGAACACATGTGGAGTTATGCACTTAACAAAAAAAGGTGAAATAACTGAAAACATGTTTTATATTCTAGTTTCTTCAAAATAGCCACCCTTTGCTCTGATTACTGCTTTGCACACTCTTGGCATTCTCTCGATGAGCTTCAAGAGGTAGTCACCTGAAATGGTTTTCCAACAGTCTTGAAGGAGTTCCCAGAGGTGTTTAGCACTTGTTGGCCCCTTTGCCTTCACTCTGCGGTCCAGCTCACCCCAAACCATCTCGATTGGGTTCAGGTCCGGTGACTGTGGAGGCCAGGTCATCTGCCGCAGCACTCCATCACTCTCCTTCTTGGTCAAATAGCCCTTACACAGCCTGGAGGTGTGTTTGGGGTCATTGTCCTGTTGAAAAATAAATGATCGTCCAACTAAACGCAAACCAGATGGGATGGCATGTCGCTGCAGGATGCTGTGGTAGCCATGCTGGTTCAGTGTGCCTTCAATTTTGAATAAATCCCCAACAGTGTCACCAGCAAAACACCCCCACACCATCACACCTCCTCCTCCATGCTTCACAGTGGGAACCAGGCATGTGGAATCCATCCGTTCACCTTTTCTGCGTCTCACAAAGACACGGCCGTTGGAACCAAAGATCTCAAATTTGGACTCATCAGACCAAAGCACAGATTTCCACTGGTCTAATGTCCATTCCTTGTGTTTCTTGGCCCAAACAAATCTCTTCTGCTTGTTGCCTCTCCTTAGCAGTGGTTTCCTAGCAGCTATTTGACCATGAAGGCCTGATTCGCGCAGTCTCCTCTTAGCAGTTGTTCTAGAGATGGGTCTGCTGCTAGAACTCTGTGTGGCATTCATCTGGTCTCTGATCTGAGCTGCTGTTAACTTGCGATTTCTGAGGCTGGTGACTCGGATGAACTTATCCTCAGAAGCAGAGGTGACTCTTGGTCTTCCTTTCCTGGGTCGGTCCTCATGTGTGCCAGTTTCGTTGTAGCGCTTGATGGTTTTTGCGACTCCACTTGGGGACACATTTAAAGTTTTTGCAATTTTCCGGACTGACTGACCTTCATTTCTTAAAGTAATGATGGCCACTCGTTCTTCTTTAGTTAGCTGATTGGTTCTTGCCATAATATGAATTTTAACAGTTGTCCAATAGGGCTGTCGGCTGTGTATTAACCTGACTTCTGCACAACACAACTGATGGTCCCAACCCCATTGATAAAGCAAGAAATTCCACTAATTAACCCTGATAAGGCACACCTGTGAAGTGGAAACCATTTCAGGTGACTACCTCTTGAAGCTCATGGAGAGAATGCCAAGAGTGTGCAAAGCAGTAATCAGAGCAAAGGGTGGCTATTTTGAAGAAACTAGTATATAAAACATGTTTTCAGTTATTTCACCTTTTTTTGTTAAGTACATAACTCCACATGTGTTCATTCATAGTTTTGATGCCTTCAGTGAGAATCTACAATGTAAATAGTCATGAAAATAAAGAAAACGCATTGAATGAGAAGGTGTGTCCAAACTTTTGGCCTGTACTGTACTTTTATCCGCAGCTTCTCTCTTGGCCAGAACAGCAATGGATTTGATCACAGAGCTGAAAGTGCTTATATGTACGAAATGGTGAAAAACCACCACAGCAGAATGATTAAAAAACACCCACTGCAGTAGTATGCATACATACATTCCTAACGCGACTGAAGCAAATGTACTTCACACGTAGGCAGAAGTAGATGGCCTGTACCGACACAGTTCTCTCCTTTAACGGAATGTCAATCACTCTGAATGACAGGCTCCATAGGTGCAGGGCTGGTAAATAGAAAGCTTCATGATGACCACAGAGAACAATCTCAGAGAAAAAACAGCCGCCCTCTGTAATGGAAAACTGAACTTGTAAAACACTGGGGTGCCCACACACACTTACACACACACACGAGGGGGTAATATAATTTCACCATTCCTTCGAAGTGGCTACTGAAAACAAGCTGGAAGGACATTAGAATTCCCCACCTCAAGCACAGTTGGCATCAACTCGTCTCTGCATTATGTGTATGTGAAATCCATTTACAGTGCATTTGGCTGGCCTGGAGGCAAGCAACACCTGCCTCCATTTCAAACACAGACACAGAGAGAGGGAGCCTTGAAGGCGAACAGGCTTGCAGCACAGATTGAGAACAAACACACACACACACACACACACACACACACACACACACACACAGAAAGAGGCTGTGTGAGCAGTGGATAGTGAAGAAGAGATTGTCAGTGTCACTCAGAATGAAAATGAGGGTGTAGATCACAGATGTCTGTCCCAGTGGTGTAATATAGGGGCCCTGACCACACATCACTGTCAATGATCAGTAGGTAATTCAAACTGAAGTCATAAAATCTCTCTCTCTCTCTCTCTCTCTCTCTCTCACAAACACACACACACACACACTCAGGCAGAAACATGTATGCCTCTGCCAAAGCCTATGGCAGATATGCCTCAATAGCACTATTCAGGAATAATGTTCCATGCTCCCTTAGTAAGATGAGACCAATTACACAGCTGCATTTCAAGTCTTATACCGTACAGTTAGAACAGTGACGGATTTTCTATTGTTTAGTCTCTGCACAACAGAACATTGGATTTGACATGAATGGGGTAAAAGTGCTGACTTCCAGCTTTGGAGCTGCACTAATCAATATTTTCATAACAACAGTGTAATAAAGGACTATGTTTAATATGAAAGAAGCCGTTGGAAGTGATGAAACCACAGAGAATTATCAGCAACTCTGCAGCTGTACAGATTTTTTTTAGCCTCTTTTAACTCATAGTTTGGGCTTTTGCTGTTTGGTTCAGTCTCTCCACTTTCATCAGGAGGCAGCTGCTTTTAGCATACCTGTAAATTTGATGTATGGTAACAGCTTGGACCAAACCGCAGATAGACAAACTCAGTGACCAGCTAGATAAGCAAGCAGCTACAATAAAAGGGCAGTTATTTGTTTTTCTAAGGACCTGGTAAAGACAAGGGCATAGGTTTTGTTTCAACATTGAGGAGAACATATTGAGTGTGTGGTCTCAGGGTCCTGCCCCAGAAAATTTTGAGCATCAAACACTTAATTTCTGGTAAATTTGTATGCATCAATTTATGGCAGTGAGTCTTTATTTCTGTGAAAGAGAACACAAAATTCAGACAACAGGTGACAATTCAAATGATCAAAATATAAAGGAACTAGTTTCATACCCATTGAGTGCACAGTTGCCCACGTACAGTTTCACATGGTGTGTGTTTGGGATACAGGTCATAGGAAATTGCAGATTAAATAGCCAAGTGAACCCATTAAGAAGAGCAATGTGTTCAGACAGAGTTTTTGTGAATTTGATAGTACAATTGCTTTATTGAAAGTACAGTAGATTGACCACGTCAGTGAGCAGAAAAACGTGGGACAGACAGAATGACTGACTGACAGAATGACACACTGACAGTTTCCGTGATTATGTACAGCATACCATACCATGACTTATTCATACCAAAAATTAGAAAGAAAAACAAACAGGGGGAGCCACAGTGATCGGTCGCATTTTAGCCATTTTTAAGCATTTTTCTGTTGTTATAGCGCCACCCAGTTGCCAATTAGAGTTAAATTTCTCCAGTCACCTTGAGGCGTTCTGTTCTACATATCTACCAAGTTTAGTAAAAATCCATATGGCGGTTAGGCCTAGATAAGAAATGAGCTCTCTAGCGCCCCCATTTTGTTTGATGGGGTCAATAATGGAGGGGTCCCCTCAGATTATGTGTGGTCATATGCCTACAAAGTTGCATGGTGATGGGTGAAACCCTTGAGATGTTATACACCTTTATGTGATGAGCCACGCCCTCCGCAATATTCATTGCCTTATAGAAGCTCAGTTTTAGTAAGTTTTCCAACTTTTGCCAAGAGGGAACTTTAGATATTGGTCCCTAGATTATGTTCACCCAGTTTCATGCAGATCGCTCAAACTTCCTAGGAAGAGATCCATTTGAAGTGTTTTTCAAAAAATTCAAAATGGCGGAAAATCTATATAAGCGGAAGTTATGGGTTCTTGAGGCAAATGTGTTCCTCATGAGGAGAGGCATCTCTGTGCAAGGTTTCATGTCTCTACGACATACGGGGCATGAGATATGCCCATTCAAAGTTTGCAATTTCAATCGGTTGCTATAGCGCCCCCCTTTGGCCAATTGATGTAATATTGCTTCATTGGCATCCTCCCATGACCCTCTACCACTGTGCCAAATTTCACATGGATTGACCAAGTCAGTGAGGAGAAAAACATGGAACAGAGACACAGACAGAGGTTTCGTCATTATATAGTAAGATAAGATATCATGCAGTGAGGTTCTCACACATACAGTATTGCTTTCAAATATTTATGCTCCTGGAGATCATCTTTTCACATTAACTGTTATATTTACATCAATGACACATTTATTCATTTTAATTAAATTATAAATCCCTTACACTTTAATGGCTCATATGTGTTTCAGTAAGATTTCTGCTCATGTCCAAAATTTTCTACATACTCAAAACACATCCCACACATCTGTGCTCTCTGGGATTTGAAGAACAAAGTCTTAATATTCCCAGAGTAAAATGGTAATTCAATGAGAATAAATGCATAATATTTCAATAAAAAATCTAGCTGCTCTATTGTCTGCTGCGCATTACGTTGTGAAGGTGGTGGTAATGGTGGTGCAGTAATGAGTCCTAAAACCCAGAAATGAGTTCCACTCCTGGTTTATTTGTCGTGAAGTCAGTGGGTTTTCTGAATGGGTTTTTGGTGAGGTGCCTGAAATAAGGTCTTTGGTTAAGAGACATTTTGTTCTATGACATAAAATATGTCAGTAAATACCCCACTTGTGAATTTTTAGATGTCTTATAAAAGGCTAGACAGGATAGAAGTGGCTAAATAAGACGAGAGAGTGTCGTCACCTTGAGCATGGCTTTACAGCATCGTTGTGGTGGCAACGTTAGCGATTGCATTTACGCTTCAAAAATCATAAAAGTGGTGTTAATTTTGGAGATTATCTTGCTGAACAAAATGTATTAATGATGGATTGACATCAACTTTTGTTTTCCACAAAGCCTATTTTCTGCAATAATCCAAAATCCAAAGAAATCCAATTGGCTATTTAATGAGGGAACTGGAGTAACGCTTAACTTCCTTGTTGGTCTACAAAAAAAAGGTCATTGCTGCAGCACTCCATAGCTGTGCTGATATGGTAGAATCCCATTCAGACTATCTCACAGGGACATTACCCGATTTGGGGCTCTGGTTGAGACAAAGGTTAGGGAAGCTGCTGTGCGCTGCTCTTCGCTTCGAATCGGGCAGAAATCTCACCATTGTGTGGCTTATTGTCCACAAGAATGTTCACTTAACCACTGCAGAGAAAGTGCAGCTTAAAGTTGCTTCCCCGAGTTTTACAGTGAGAAGCACATGCAGAAACACAGATCCACTGGTCAGAGGACAGTAGCCACACTGCAGTCCAAACTTTTTACAAGTCTGAATCACTATAGGCTACAATGGCCTATCAACTCTCAGAACATGCTAAAACATGCTGAGAGAACCGAGCGAACAAACACTAGAAACTATTTTCATCCAGTAGAAAATGAGGGAGTTAACTCTTTGTAGAGCAGAGATTCTCTCAACTGAAGTTATACGAGACTTTTAATTTGAAACAGATACAGGAAGTGTTGAGTTTGAAAAGTTAACCAGTGCAGCTTTAAGGAGGTTTCAGGGTGTTCAGATTCACACAGTGTGTCACTGGTGGTCTTTTTTTATATACTGCAGCCGCACAATCTACTAGGGCTGTAGTCAACCAAAGAAAATCTTGGTCGACTAAAGTCACACATAATCTTCAACTAATCAATTAGTTGTGGGGAAAAAAAATCTGCACGTTATTTTTACTTCTGCGGTGGTGTGTCTGTGTCACTCTGCAGTTACACCTCCAAAACACTAGTCGGCGGTGGAGGACTGTGTTAAGTGCTGTAAAGTTTAGTTCAAATCAAACTTTATTTATATAGTTGATTCATAACACACATTAAACATGGCTTAATAGAGACAATTTCAAATACAAGTACACAAACTGGCTTCACTATAAATCGCAGAACTGACAGACAAACACTTGTCTTTATCTGGACACATTTCCCCCACCAATACAACATGCTAACGTTATTAGCACAAGTCAGTGGCATTTTACATTGTATAAATTAGCCTAGTGTCTAGCGATCTTTTCCTCTTCTCATGTAAAACCAGGGACAACAGCAACATGTAACAAAGGTAACGACACTTAATTTGGCTCCATTACAACTCACAACATTCACCAACAAAACAACTGTCTTATACTAAACGCGTTTTCCAAGCAAATACAACATGCTAACGTTATTAGCGCCACCCTATGGCATTTTACATTGTATAAATTAGCCTAGCGATGAGCAGAGATTTCCTCTGCTCTCATGAAGCCAGGATAAATCACACACACAACTTAAAATGCTATTTTAGTGGAGGCTTTACTGTCGTCACAATTTATTGTTTCTTATCTGTGAAATTAAAGTAAATACAAGCTTCGTTTCCACTGAGGGAAATGGTTTCAGCATACAGAAACAGACAGGAGGCACTGTTGCCAACTCCTCAGTAAGAAAAGTAGCTATTGGCTGTCCGTTATTTCTCTCAGGCTGTCCTGAGAGGAATAACGTCGTGGGAGAGACAAAAACTGAGTAAAAAAACACCCTGAATATGTTTAGAACTACAAATGAACCTTCTTTCAGTGATTTATATTAGACAAAGAAAATTTTACATTTACATCCCGCCCTGACTGTAAACCAGGTCAGGATCAGCCAGCGGCGGTTCTGCGCATGCCCAATTCACTTGCAGTCTGGACGTGGAGGGGTTAACATCTCCTGCTCTGACTGCAGCTGGGAGGGAGGACTGGGCCGTCTGTGAGTGCTTTGGGGCGAGGGAAGGGCCCACGGCAGCATCCGCTGCTCGTTGAGAAGAATAAGAATGATACATGCTCTCTAGGGTTGGGACTCGTTAGGATTTTAACGATTCCGATTCCTTACCGATTCCTTCTTAACGGTCCGATTCCTTACCGATTCCTCTTACCGATTCCTACATGATATTCATTATACTTGCTATACTTAAACAAGTATATAATAAACACAAATGCAATCATACAAAAACTTTATTCTAACTGTTGCACAGTACAATTAGATGAAAATACACATTTGTGTGTGGTGTGTATTTCAGATTTAGAGCTTGTATCATCTCCCTGAGAATATATAACAACAAAAAGTGATTCTCTGATTTCTACAGTAACACTATTACCTCAAATTAACCACAGCAATGTAATAAAAAATACTTATATGCATTCATGCTTGGGCACTGTTATTTACGTGACAACACCTGAAAATAACACACACAGACACACTGGCTGTTTGTTTCTACCTCTCTCCTCGCTGGAAGCGTCGGACCTCCCGCCGCCCACTCCCGTCTCAAACACGGAGGTCTCCCTCTCCGGAGCACCCACGGCGCACGCCCAGCCTGTTAAATAGTCTGTAACCATGACAACTGTGTGACACAAACTCAGTGCTTTAGTAATTAGATAATGTCGGGCTCGGTGGGGTTCGGACAGAAATATGCGGCCCGTGCCGCACTCTAATGGAAATGCACGTGACAATCTAGGAACCGTTTGCAGGAACCGTTACGCCAAATGTGATGGAACCGGTTCCGGAACCGGAACTTTGGACCCGGTTCTAAAAAAGAACCGGATCCGGATCCCAACCCTAGTGCTCTCACAACAGAGTCTCCAGAAGTCTTCAATAACATCAGAAAAAGTCGCTAGATTTGTCGCTAGTCGCTTTTTTGAAAAAGAGTCACTAGAGGGGTCTGAAAAGTCGCTAAATATAGCATGAGGGTGGGCAAGTTCAACTTTCTGTCAACAATGGGGGTGTTTTGAAAACACCCCCATTTTCACAGGAAATAATGGATTAATCCTGGAAAGCTGTTGATGTAACACTTTTCTCCTCATGAAAGTAACACGGTAATTATTCGACCAATGAGAATTTGGTCAGATAAGAGCACAGCGACCAAATCATCACTAGTCGACCAGGAGACTACAGCCCTACATACAGACGACAAGGTTGTTCTCATGGCCAAACATTTTATTGTCTGTCCAACTGATTGTGACTTTCCTCCAAACATATTGTATATACCAGCCCACTGAGGGGCCATATATAAAAAGGACTGCAGTTCCTACTCTGTTCATCTGATGTGGATGTGAATATATTCAAATTAAAGCTGAATGTCAGCACTTTAACTTCATTGTTTTGTCACAAAGCCAATGTGCTGAAGTAAAGTGAAAAAGCAATAAAACAAAATGTGTCACTGTTTAAATACTTACAGATGGCATTGTTGTTTCAACTAAATGCAAAACAAAAAGTGTGTGTGTGTGTGTGTGTGTTATACATTTGTATGAAAAACAGATGTCACACTGTTAAAAAGATGAAAAAGTAGATGAGATTAGGATTGAGTTAAGGTTTGTTTATGACTCATGCTGGGGAGAGTAAATGAATACAGTGCATGTGTGTGTGTGTGTGTGTGTGTGTGTGTGTGTGCAGTTGGGCGGGGGGTTGTGTGTGTGTGTGTGTGTGTGTGTGTGTGTGTGAGATGTTTATGCATCATTGGTGTCTGCGTGTCCCCAAACGTTCACAAGTTCACTCACCGTTACTGCTGATAAAATTACCTTCACTTTACTTGTCTGCTGGCTCGTACAGTCATAATTCCCAGTTAGCTTGTTTATTATAGCAATAATAGGCCGGGCATATTTGGCCAGCACTTTGCCTCCAGGCAACACTGACAGAGGTTTAATATGCTGGGTAAAGCTTTGTCTTGTGATTATATTTTCTCGATTTGATCATGCAGAACATGACCTTTCCTTGGTCTAGACTTAACCTCCACCTGCGGTTCATCTCCCCAGACGACACCAGCGTCAACAACACTCATTAACAAGTGTGAGAGACAGAAGGCAGATGAACAGAGAGAGATAAAGAGAGGTGATAATGATGACTATCTCTCCAACGAATTTACTTATTCACATCTTTGTATTCTTTTTTTACAGAGACCAGTTAATTCCATGTAATACATAATGTTCTGATGGACAGTAATGATTTAGCTCTGCTTGCGTGCAACATACTTTGACCTCTGTGTTGGTGATGGATTGTGAGAATAGTTATTTATATTCCTTTAGTCCTTAAGGGTCCACCGATAAAAAGTGTTTATACAATTGAATCCAAATGGGTATTGTGTAAACAGGATAAAGTGGTGTTGTGTCAGTATTCCAGGTGCTGTGAAACGATTGCCGTAACTCTCTGTCTTTCGGATGCGCTGTCTGTCAGAGCTAGATCAAATGAATGATTCCTAAATAATATGTTATCTGAAGCCTAATTAAATTATACAAGTAATATCTTATCTTACTATATAATGACGAAAACTCTGTGTGTGTGTGTGTGTGTGTGTGTGTGTGTGTGTTCCACGTTTTTCTCCTCACTGACTTGGTCAATCCATGTGAAATTTGGCACAGTGGTAGAGGGTCATGGGAGGATGCCAATGAAGCAATATTACATCAATTGGCCAAAGGGGGGCGCTATAGCAACCGATTGAAATTGCAAACTTTGAATGGGCATATCTCATGCCCCGTATGTCGTAGAGACATGAAACCTTGCACAGAGATGCCTCTCCTCATGAGGAACACATTTGCCTCAAGAACCCATGACTTCCAGTTATATAGATTTTCCGCCATTTTGAATTTTTTGAGAAACACTTAAAGTCGATCTCTTCCTAGGAAGTTTGAGCGATCTGCATGAAACTGGGTGAACATAATCTAAGGACCAATATCTAAAGTTCCCTCTTGGCAAAAGTTGGAAAACTTACTAAAACTGAGCTTCTATAAGGCAATGAATATTGTGGAGGGCGTGGCTCATCACATAAAGGTGTATAACATCTCAAGGGTTTCACCCATCACCACGCAACTTTGTAGGCATATGACCACACATAATCTGAGGGGACCCCTCCATTATTGACCCCATCAAACAAAATGGGGGCGCTAGAGAGCTAATTTCTTATCTAGGCCTAACCGCCATATGGATTTTTACTAAACTTGGTAGATATGTAGAACAGGACGCCTCAAGGTGACTGGAGAAATTTAACTCTAATTGGCAACTGGGTGGCGCTATAACAACAGAAAAATGCTTCAAAATGGCTAAAATGCCACCGATCGCTGTGGCTCCCCCTGTGGACCAATGTTTTGTTTTTTTTTCTAATTTTTGGTATGACTAAGTCATGGTATGGTATGCTGTACATAATCACGGAAACTGTCAGTGTGTCATTCTGTCAGTCAGTCATTCTGTTTGTCCCACGTTTTTCTACTCACTGACGTGGTCAATCTATGTGAAACTGCACATAGGCATTGAGGATTGGCATAGGTAGAAGGTGACAAAGCTACCAGTGGGTATGGACTAGTTCATACTGGTTTAAAAAAACAATCTGATTGTATTTCTTGATCTTTGCTGAGCTACAGTTTTGGAATTGAAGGCCTGTCCCATATATAAGCATGCTGAGTTTAGTGATTTGAGCAAATAATAGTCCGGGCTATTATTGAAGTTTTACGGTCATACTATTCTGTGGTGAGCACATTAAAGCAGCTGAGCTTCTTAAAACATGGCTGCACACCTTTTTAATGACAGTTGACATTTTGCAGTGATTGTTTTTCTTCAAGTGTGCAGGTCATTGGTTATTAAATTGCACATGAAAGCTTTTGTGTACATGATTTTCACTGTGCAGCTTCATTTTGACTCTAACTAGGAAACACGACCACATCTCAGCGACCCTGGCTTCCTTACACTGGCTGCTTTTTGCTTTTAGAATAGATTCTGAGGTATTCTTGATAACTTACAAAGCCCTGGGAGCCCTGCTCCAAGTTACTTATCTCATCTGTTATTGCTCTATGCCCACTCTCGCACCCTGAGATTCTCAGATGTGTCACTCAGAGGTCCAGATTATCTTACAAATGTGATAGAGTCTTTGCAGTCAGTTTTTTTCAGAATTGCTTTTTAGTGATTTCACTTGTGTTTTTTGACATTTAAATTTTTCCTGTTCCAACTCAGCAGGAGCACTTTAGAAGGACACCTCAATAGTGCAGACTTTCCATTTAATGAGTTACTCATGGGGCGACAATGCACCTTCTTCAGAAATGAAAGGACTAACATGTCTTATTTAGACAGTCCATTCAATGAAAATAGAAATGAGTCATGCATTTATACAATATATTCAGTAAGCCTTAGTCTGACATTGTCAGACCAATTTGTAAATGCGAGTTAAGGCCTTTGCACACTGGGCTTGTTTTTTTCTGATGCATTTTTTTAATCTGTCATCCAAAATAAATCATTATGTACACTGATTCAGATGCGTTTTATTGTTCTATTCGTGAAAATTCGCATAACGTGACAAAATTAAAAGACACATTTCCTTCTTTGCCTCTCTCCACTGAAGTTACCTTTCTGGCTGTCACTACTCCTTCTCTGTCTTTCATTTGGCACCACAGCTGCATGAAAGGGCAGAGCTGTCCTCCACATTCTGTGTGGGGTCCACATCCTCCTCCTCTTCATCATCATCCACCTGAACATTACTATCTGACCTGTTGAATGTAGCTATCTGAGTTATGAAATGATTCTGGGTACACCATTCCTCTATCTCGTCGCAGCTGTGTCCCACCACCACATTTTCTTCACTGACTCTCAGTCAAACGTCTCTAAAGGCTCTGACGGAGGTGAAAAATGCAGAAAATCGAACTTGTTCAAAAAATTTTAATGACAGACGAAGGTTTCGGACTCAGCGCACAAACAAGGTGAAGTCATATTTATTTTCAAACGTGTGACAATTTTGGACAAAAAACGGGCCAAGGCCTTTAGTCTGGAGCCTCTCAGTTCATTTTTAGTTACCAAGGACATTATCAACGCCACTTGGATAGACCTACAACCAGGGCAAGATGACATAGCGCTGAGTGAAAAACAAATGTAAACATACTACAGCGTGCAGAGATGAACTGTGATGGTGCAGTACCAATGTGTCTGTGAACAACTGTTGCTGTTTTTGCCATGAGGATTAGAAAAAAGTTTATGCTTGTTGTGGTGTCCCCAGTGTGAGGGTGCATGAGCCAAAAATGGCGTCATCACATATTTTGTGTTAAGTGCAAAGGCTCTGGTGGTTGTCAGTCATCGCATCAAACCATCGCATCAAGACCAGGCCTGACCAGGACTGGCTGGAAATTTGAATTGGAGGGGGACTGGACATAAAACATGAGGTCACAGATTTGTCTGGTTCCCAGGTTAAGTCAGCCCCAACCTTTGCTATAGAACATTTACTCCATCACTTACTTCTATAAGTAAGGAGCCTCACAGCATCATTAGGACCCATATACACACTTCTGAAAGCCGAGCTCTTCATAAAGAAATTGGATTTTTTTTCCATTATATGAAGTCTTTGCAATTTCCCATGAGTTTTCTTTTGCTCATTGCACTTTTAGAAGTCAGGGTATTAACCCCAGACTGCACCATGTTGCTATTGATAGAGGTACGGAAGAGATGATTGTGTTGCGGATGGTACAGTGTTGATATAGAAGTAATAAAGTTGTGACCAAAGCATAAACCAAGTAATTCAAACAACCAGAAAACAGAGGAGACGTAAGATAAGTACAGGGATAGTCACAGACAGACTGAGTGAGAGCTCTAAGCTCTGAAAACTCTCACGTCCAGATTTGGCTTTGCCCTCATCATGCTGCCATATGTAACGTGTTCAAGCTTTCCATCATTGTCCATAGTAGATTCATTACTGTCCCGTGGTGCATGAAACACCGAGCGTTTCACAAAAGCACCAGTTTCAAACGAGCCTGCAGTGTCCCTGAGGAGTCAGCATCCTTGGCACAATGGATTCTAGATAAAGATAATTTATTACAGTTGCTCCTTCAGATGGAGAGGCTCCCGGGAGGAGGTGGCACGAGGACGAGGAGCGTCTCTAGCCACCGCCAGGGCTCAATATGTTTTATTTAAAGCCCTAGTTAGCTCGTCTTATCATTATCCTACTCCTGAGTCTTGAATGGGATAGATTACAGCTGCAGCTTTATTTCACCTCCTATCTCCATCTGCAATGCTACTTCTTTTGGCTCTTTCCTATTTATTCTTTTCTCTTGTTCCCAACAAGCTCCTCGCCCTTCTCTGCCTGTGACATTAAGAGACGTAAGTAGGGTCTGTTTATCCACTTGTCTTTAGCAGGTTACAGATGGGAGCAGGTGGGAAAATGTGAGGGGAATAACAAAGAGGTAACAATGCTAAGCTGGACAATATATTTTGTCTGTCTTTGTCTCTGTCCATACCTGTTTCTCTGTGTGTGTCTGTGTCTCTTAAGACCCCTGCACAATGTGCCTGGCCACCGTTCGCCAAGAAACAGTTAGAGCACATAACTCCCCATTAAGCCAAAACTTGTTGTTTTTAAATTTCTGTTTGAGTAGAGCTTAAACAAATGAGCTACAACGTGTCAATTAGTTTGCTTTCCAGGTGTATTTTTGAACTTTGGAAAGAGCCAGGCTGGCTGTGCCCCCTGCTTTCAGTCTTTATGCTTAGTATGGATGTCGGTTTTGCTTTCTTTTGCTTTCTATAGCCAAACACCCAGTAACCGGTAACTCACTGGTTCATTTTAAAGAAAAAAAGAAAAGAAAAATGAATTAAAATACAATAGGCCTTTACCTTTAGTGCAGCGCTCCACTGACTCTGTGAGCTTTAGCACAGCATTTAAAACTGTCATCATTTAGAGGTGGTGAACTTTTAATGTTTTGTGATGCCACTATCTAACCTTATATTTAATTTTCGGTTGGCTTTGCTAACAGACAGCTGGCCGGCAGTATTAACATACAGAAACTGCCCACCATCCCTGCTCCACTGGTTACCTTACGTTAGCCTTAGCCGCTCTGCACTGTGCACCACCCGGGTCAGGTGAGAACTAGCTATCAGCGCAGCTCGTTTGGCAATCACTGCTGGTAATGCCATTGTGGTGGCAGGATGCCAATGCTGCAGACCCCCCAGGTAGCTACGGTGAGTAAGTAGCTTCACTTTGAGCCGCAAAACCCCTTTAGCATTGTTAACTACGTCAGCACCACTGGCCGTGCTGAATATGCTAACTGTGCTAACAGACCTAACAGTGATCCATCCATTTTCATCCGCTTATCCAGGGCCAGGTCACGAGGGCAGCAGGCCGAGCAAAGCACCCCAGACCTCCCTCTACTCAACAGCGCTTTCCAGCTCCTCCTGGGGGACCCTAAGGTGTTCCCAGGCCAGATGTGATATGTAATCCCTCCAGCGTGTTCTGGGCCTGCCCCGGGGCCTCCTACCAATGGGACGTGCCCGTAACATCTCTAACAGGAGGCGCCCAGGAGGATCCTGATCAGATGTCCAAACCACCTCAACTGACCCCTTTTGACGCGAAGAAACAGCGGCTCTACTCCGAGCTCCCTCCGGATGTTCAAGCTCCTTGTTAATAACAATGCTAAAGTGGGTTTGAACCAGGGTGACCGAAGGTTGGGCACAATATTCCCACAGCGATGCTTCTTGGTCGAGGTGATATCTTTGCAGTAATTGACGAACAAGTGGTGCCGCTAGCTAGCTAGCTCCTACCAGACCCGGTTGGTGCACGCTGCAGTAACTTAAGAATAGAAAAATTAACCTATAGACTGACAAGCGTGACCAGTCAAAAATATTCTCGGTGGTTAACCATTTTAAGGTTAACAGTTAACATCCCTAAAGTCCAGCTAAGCTAATTCAAAGACTGCTAAATAAAACTTAAAGCCTGGGAAATGAAAGACTACAACAGGATTTTAGAGTTTTTGTAAAACCTCTCATTTTCTTTAAGTAGAAAAACTATTTCAACATGTGGAGAGACAACAGCCTCAAGCTGAAATGTAGCAAGCTGGCAGGCTAATTTTACCAGGACCTTGGAGCCTGATGGAAACCAAAACTTTTAACTAGCACTAATTTCTTCTTTTCAGAGATGGGTAAACAAGCACACATCGAATAAACAAACTCCTACTAAGTTTCTATCTCTGGAAACTTCTTGCCATGCATTAAATTATGAGATATGTTGGCTCATAAATATTCACGAGCAGAAGGAGATAATTAGGTTACCGTTTAAAAAAACAGGGTGTAGCGCTAAATGGCCCTTCTGATACAATGTTCAACAGGTCCCCACTCAGCGACACACCCGCTGAGGATAAAACTCTGGTTATTGGCAGCTCTATTCTGAGGAACGTGAAATTAGCAACACCAGCGGCCATAGTCAAATGTATCCCTGGGGCCAGAGCGGGCGACATTGAATCAAATTTAAAACTGCTGGCTAAAGCTAAACGTAGATTCAGTAAGATTGTTATTCACGTCGGCGGCAATGACACCCGGTTACGCCAATCGGAGGTCACTAAAATTAATATTGCCTCGGTGTGTGAATATGCAAAAACGATGTCGGACTCCGTAGTTTTCTCTGGACCCCTCCCAAATCTGACCAGTGATGACATGTTTAGCCGCATGTCATCATTTAACCGCTGGCTGTCCAGGTGGTGTCCAGCAAACGATGTGGGTTTTGTTAATAATTGGCAAACTTTCTGGGGAAAACCTGGTCTTATTAGGAGAGACGGCATTCACCCCACTTTGGATGGAGCTGCTCTCATTTCTAGGAACCTGGCAAATTTTATTAGTAATTTAAATCCCTGACAACCCAGAGTTGAGACCAGGACAGAGAGTTGCAGTCCTAAACGCCTCTCTGAGCTTCTAGTTCAGTTACCCAGCCATAGTTTTCATAGTTTTATACAAACGGTGTCTGTCCCCCGACCACCTAAATTATTTAAATCTAAAATTAAACAAAGAGGAGTTGTGCATAACAACCTCATAAAAATTAAAACCTCTTCTGTGACAGAAAGACAAAACAGGAGAATTAAATGCGGACTGTTAAATATCAGGTCTCTATCGTCTAAAGCAGTGTTAGTAAACGAATTAATATCAGATAATCATATTGATTTACTCAGTCTCACTGAAACCTGGCTGTGTCAAGATGAATATGTTAGTCTAAATGAGTCCACTCCTCCCAGTCATAATAATACCCACATTCCTCGAGGCAGCGGCCGAGGAGGGGGAGTTGCAGCCATTTTTAACTCTAGTCTGTTAATCAGCCCTAAACCTAAACTAGATTATAATTCATTTGAAAGCCTCGTTCTTAGTGTTTTACATCCGACCTGGAAAACCTCGCAGCCACTTTTATTTGTTATAGTGTACCGTGCTCCTGGCCCGTATTCTGAATTTGTATCTGAATTCTCAGAGTTTTTATCCAGTTTAGTTCTTAAATCAGATAAAGTTATTATTGTAGGCGATTTTAACATTCATGTCGACGTTGATAATGACTCCCTGGCTACCGCGTTTATCTCATTAATAGACTCCATTGGCTTCAGTCAGGGTGTACATGAACCCACTCACTGTTTTAACCATACCCTCGATCTAGTTCTGACGTATGGAATTGAAATTGATAACCTAAAAGTCTTTCCACAGAATCCCTTGCTATCAGATCATTATCTGATTACTTTTGATTTCTTTTTACTCGATTACACGCCACTTAGCAACAGTTACTATACTAGATGTTTATCAGATAGTGCTGTCACAAAATTTAAGGAAAAGATTACTTCGTCGTTAAATTCAATACCAATACCTTCAGTAACAGAGGTTTCCCGTGCCGACTTTAACCTCTCCCAAATTGATCATTTTGTTGATAGCGCCGTAGGCTCGCTGCGAACAACGCTCGACTCTGTAGCTCCTCTTAAAAAGAAGTTAACAAAGCAAAGAAAGTTTGCTCCTTGGTATAACTCTCAAACCCGTAGGTTAAAACAAATATCGCGAAAATTTGAAAGGAATTGGCGATTAACCAAACTGGAAGAATCTCGTTTAATCTGGACAGACAGTCTCAAAACTTATAAGAGGGGCCTCCGCAATGCCAGAGCAAACTATTACTCAGCATTAATAGAAGAAAACAAGAACAACCCCAGGTTTCTTTTCAGCACTGTAGCCAGGCTGACTGAGAGTCAAAGCTCTATTGAGCCTTGTATTCCTTTAGCCCTTAGCAGTAATGATTTTATGAGCTTTTTTAATGACAAAATTCTAACTATTAGAGGCAAAATTCATGACCTCCTGCCCTCGGATGGTAGGCCTACCTATCTAACCTCAAACACAGCTGTAGAATCTAATATATATTTAGATTGCTTCTCCCCAATTTCTCTTCAAGAATTGACCGCAGTGATTTCTTCATCTAAATCATCAACGTGTCTCTTAGACCCCATCCCAACTAGGCTACTTAAGGAGGTCTTTCCTTTAGTTAACACTCATATATTAGATATGATCAATATATCCCTATTAACAGGCTATGTACCACAGTCTTTTAAGGTAGCTGTAATTAAACCTCTCCTAAAAAAGCCCACCCTGGATCCAGAGGTGTTAGCCAACTATAGACCAATATCTAATCTTCCCTTTATGTCAAAGATCCTTGAGAAAGTAGTCGCAGACCAGCTGTGTGATTTTCTCCAGGATAATAATTTATTTGAGGAATTTCAGTCAGGATTTAGAGTGCATCATAGCACTGAGACAGCTCTAGTTAAAATTACAAATGACCTTCTGATTGCTTCAGACAAAGGACTCGTCTCTGTTCTTGTTTTATTAGATCTTAGTGCGGCGTTTGACACAATTGACCATCAAATTCTACTGCAGAGACTGGATCACTTAATTGGCCTAAAAGGTTCAGCACTAAGCTGGTTTAAATCTTATTTATCTGATCGTTTTCAATTTGTTGACGTTCGTAATGAATCATCCTTACGTACCAAAGTTTGTTTTGGAGTTCCGCAAGGTTCTGTGCTCGGACCAATCCTATTTACTCTATATATGCTTCCTTTAGGTAACATCATTAGAAATCACTCTATAAACTTCCATTGTTATGCGGATGATACACAGTTGTATTTATCGATGAAGCCAGAAGAAAGTAATCAATTAACTAAACTCCATAACTGCCTTAAAGACATAAAAAATTGGATGAGCACCAATTTCCTGATGTTAAATTCAGACAAAACTGAAGTTATTGTTCTTGGCCCCAAACAACTCAGAGACTCTTTATCTGATGACATAGTTTCTCTAGATGGCATTGCTCTGGCCTCTAGCACTACCGTAAGAAACCTCGGAGTAATATTTGATCAAGATTTGTCTTTTAATTCTCATTTAAAGCAAACCTCACGGACTGCATTTTTTCATCTGCGTAATATTGCGAAAATTAGGCCTATCCTGACCCGAAAAGATGCAGAAAAATTGGTCCACGCTTTTGTTACCTCAAGGCTGGATTACTGTAACTCTCTATTATCAGGTAGCTCTAGTAAGTCCTTAAAAACTCTCCAGCTAATTCAGAATGCAGCAGCACGTGTACTAACAGGAACTAAGAAACGAGATCATATTTCTCCTGTTTTAGCTTCTCTGCACTGGCTCCCTGTAAAATCCAGAATTGAATTTAAAATCCTACTGTTAACTTATAAAGCTCTAAATGGTCAAGCTCCGTCATATCTTAGAGAGCTCATAGTGCCATATTATCCCACCAGAACACTGCGCTCTGAGAACGCAGGGTTACTCGTGGTCCCTAAAGTCTCCAAAAGCAGATCAGGAGCCAGAGCCTTCAGCTATCAGGCTCCTCTCCTGTGGAATCATCTTCCTGTTACGGTCCGGGAGGCAGACACCGTCTCCACATTTAAGACTAGACTTAAGACTTTCCTCTTTGATAAAGCTTATAGTTAGGGCTGGCTCAGGCTTGCCCTGTACCAGCCCCTAGTTAGGCTGACTTAGGCCTAGTCTGCCGGAGGACCCCCTATAATACACCGGGCTCCCTCTCTCTCCCTCTCTCTCTCTCTCTCTCTCTCTCTCTCTCTCTCTCTCTCACTCTCATCCTATTACTGCATCTTGCTAACTCGGCCATTCTGGATGTCACTAACTCGGCTTCTTCTCCGGAGCCTTTGTGCTCCACTGTCTCTCAGAATAACTCATACCGCAGCGGTGCCTGGACAGTGTGACGTGTGTGGTTGTGCTGCTGCCGTGGTCCTGCCAGATGCCTCCTGCTGCTGCTGCCATCATTAGTCATTAGTCATACTTCTACTGTTATTATACACATATGACTATTGTCACACAAGTATACTGTCAGATATTAATACATACTTTCAACATATTGTACCACAGTAGCCAGAACTATAACTATAATATTATTACTTTCATTAATGTTGTTGTAAGCTACTGTCCTTACCTGCATCTCTCTCTCTCTCTCTCTCTCTCTGTCTCATTGTGTCATATGGATTACTGTTAATTTATTATGCTGATCTGTTCTGTACGACATCTATTGCACGTCTGTCCGTCCTGGAAGAGGGATCCCTCCTCAGTTGCTCTTCCTGAGGTTTCTACCGTTTTTTTTTTCCCCGTTAAAGGGGTTTTTTTTGGGGAGTTTTTCCTTATCCGCTGTGAGGGTCTTAAGGACAGAGGGATGTCGTATGCTGTAAAGCCCTGTGAGGCAAATTGTGATTTGTGATATTGGGCTTTATAAATAAAATTGAATTGAAAATTGAATTGAATTGAGGTCCTTGACTCAAGGTTTTACAAGTGCACCTGTCAGCCAACATGTCAAGTGAAACCTAAAGGGAAAAACTCATCATTCCTGCCATCACTTCACACAAGCCTGCGCACCTCCACACCATCTGTCTGTGCTACTGACAAACACTTTTGAACGCCTCCTGCACGTGAAGGGTAGACAGACTCTGAGCTCTGAGCCAACTGCGGGTGGGGAACTGGATGATGGAGCTGTGCCTTTCAAGACCAGAGCTTTCCTCCAGAAGAAGGAGCTCCTTGAAGCATCAATGCAAGAGGGGATGAGAGAGGCAGATGTAGAGGGAGGAGGAAGAGTGGGCTGATGTGCAGCAGTGATAGTGTCAAAGCATGGGGAGGAGGAATTATTTACACCACAGTCGGGTCTGGTGACGAATCAATATTACATAGATGTTACATAGAAAAAATAAAAGGCCCATCGATTGCATGGTGGGCGGGCGGGAGAGGTGAGGAGAGAATATCAAGAACATGTGCATGTCTTGGTGACACTCAGCCACATCCCCACCCTGCTGTGAGCGCATGCAGGAGCCTGAGAAAATGAGCAGTGATTAAAAATCGACAACATTGTAATGGGCTTGGGAATAAGCGTTTCAAAGCATACGCTGAGCTTTTTGCGGTTCCTCTGAGAGCCCTCAGTACTTCTTTCTTGTATCTTCCACTTCCACTTGCTCTGTTCCCACACACAGCCTATTGCAAATCTGGCCAATTATACCAGGCAATCATGAATGTGAAGCACGTTCAGGTGTGTGAAGGAAATGTATGTGTGTGTGTGTGTGTGTGTGTGTGTGTCTGTGGGGTCTTACCTTGAACAGGCCATGCTTGTGACTGTGCTGGCCTAACCACACTCCACTGCCTGGGGTGAGCTCCATCTGAGGAGGGTCTATCACCCGCTCGTAAATCCTGCCAACAACAAATCAGGAGAGAATGCTTGGTTATGATAACAACACAGACACAAACATGCTTCTCTTTTTGTCCTGCTCTGGCAGAAACACTGATCCAATACAGCTGAGTAGTAAATCCAACAGACTGTGTGTATGTCCGCTCTCTCACGCCCTTAGAGCAGCGCCTGCTCTCCTCGAGCATGACAGCCAGTCTCGCCCCATGGCCCTCTAACACAGTATTGATATCTGGACCTGGAATGTAGGCTGGATTAACCGCCCGACTCCAGACAGATACAAACAGGCTTTGGCATTAGCAAGGCAAACATCCTCAGTGTCATTTCTTTCTGCACTGAGGTGAGCTTAACCATGCTGGCGAGCTCCAATGGGCCTCTGTGAGGATGTCAAAAAAAATTGTCAGGTTTCCTCCTCCCTCTACAGTACTCACACTAGGAGGAGGAGGAGGAGGAGGAGGAGGAGGAAACCTCCTGTGTCTCTCTGCATGCATCTCTCCATGCAGGGAAATGCACTCTGAGTAGCAAGCTGATATCTCTCTTGTTCTCTCCTTCAGCCTCATTGACAGAGCATTACACACAGTGATTTAGTACTTGTTTTGATCTCTGACAGACAAATTGCAACTAGACTTCAACAGTATGGTACTGTGCTTCAAAAAGCATAAGTCACAATGTTGCTCAGTCATCAAAAGTGAAGAGGAAATAAATCATCATGCAAAATAAAACTTCTCATTAGTGTTGAAAACTTGGGCAGGCGATATATAACAGCACCAATCCCTCGTATATACTGTAAATCACAGTCATTTTTATGCTTTTGGCTCACACTCACAACTCCATGAGGCAGTATTTCTGTTATCAACACTGAGTGTGTGCCTGGAAAAATGATTTTTTCCACTCTTACACTACACTTTGAAATTAATTGGAGAAAAAAAACAATCTGATGGACAGAGAGACTTCTCGCTTCATCTGTCCCACCCATGGATGTTTAATAAGATCAACCATTTATGCCATGTCGCACTCTCTGAGTCGCCGTTGGGGGTGGGCCAGACCAGGCTGTCGTGCCCACTCATTTGGACTCCTTGCCAAGTTGACCGTCACTGAGTCGCTGTCGCGGTCCCTCTCTAATCAAGGTTCTCGACTTCAGTCCCAAACACAGAAGCTGTTTACTGTGGGCACTCATTACTCTTCACATAACAAGCTGCACAGTTGCGTGCTTGTTTTCCACTGTTAACTGGATCAAAACAAGCAACAGGACAATATGCTCACAGGCCGACTAACAGTTGATTTATTATTTCATTTGAAAAGGATCTGACAGACACTTTGGATAATGATTAAATTATTTCTTTGTTCAAGATGAGGCCTCGCTGTCTTGCATTATATGTTGTGATGTGCAGCTTACATTGCTCCTGTGGTTCACTGACATATTTAAGTCATACTGATGGTGGTGGCAGTCATTTCTTGAAATGGGACCTACTGGTTCTGCCTATTGATTTCTTGTCTTGGATTATAAATGTAATGATAGTTAATAAATGAAGCTGAACATTGTTTGCTGTATTGATGGGTACATGATGTTAACTTCATTGATGTACAGTAAGTGGCAAGTTGGCAGTTGCATGTAGTGGCATTATGCAAATAGCAACAGTAACGTTCAGGTAGAAAACAGGCAGTTGATTACAATTGCTGTGATATCTAAAATAGGCAGACTTGCTGTCATTGTCAGCCATAACTTTATTGTAAAAGATATATATTAAACATCATGGTCGGACCAATCTGATGTTTCTACTGTGCTTATTTTATGTACTTTGTTGCTTTGCTCACATCTTTGATAAACCAGCTCTACCAGAACAGGAGCTAAACAATGTACTGCTGTGGACGGGCCACAGCAAAACATATTTTAGCCACCTAAAAAAATCAATATCAGTGTAAAGCCTGATTTATGGTCCTGCGGCGTACCTACGATGTACCTACGTCGTTGCCGTGACACCATTGTGAACCCTTCGAACTTCTCCGTCACTCCATTTCATCGCGGTGCAATTCACTGCCAGAGCAGTAGGGGGCTGCGTTCCTTTCCTGAATGGTTATCATCATCTCTAGTTGATTCTTTGTTTAGCTTCTGGCTTTTCCGTTCACAGTGAACAATGGCGACCGAGAGAGAGAGAATCTTGCTGGAGTTGGAGTTGTTGGATGTTGAAGAAATTATGTTAGTACTGCAACATCTACATCGCAACAGAAGATGTTTATAGATGGCGGGGATGGCGCAATACGGAACCAGAAATATGTTGCTACCAAGAAAACCAATCACAGCCCTCTCGGTCTGCACTGGGTCTGCGTCGCCTCGACTTGTAGTTACATTTTTTGGGAGGTGCATGTCAGGCTATGCCGGGGGCTACGGCGAGCCTCCTGCGTAGCCACATACCCTACAACATAGGTACGTCGTTGATTTACATACTAACCAACTGACGCCATGGTAAACCATCAACTCAGTATTTTGCAAAGTAAAATGACTGTTTGTCAATGGAGTCTGGAGGCTTTGATATAACTTGCAAAGACTGTGTGACAGCAGGATAATGCGGTGAAAATGTTCTCAATATAGCATAAACTTCCACTGATTTTTCTGGTGGGCCTTTTTAGGTGACTAAAAACTATGAAATTGAGGTGGTTTCCCCAGCGCTGTTTGATTTTATGTATGCCACACAAGGATTTACTACCTGGTAGTTTTTGTAAATAAACACTGGGATTCATTATATGGGAATACCCTAAAAAAGTGTCATGGTTGTGTGGTTACCATTGCCGTTAGAATATCTGATGTGATGTAATTGGATGTAATCTTGCAGATGTTCATTGCAGTGGCCACGGTATTGTGATTTGGGAAATCACTACAGCTATGGAGAAGGCTCTGTCACCCTCAGTCCGGTGCTTGGTCGAGTCAGGTGGTTGGCATCAGACGAACGAAGGTTGTGGGGAAGGAGTGTGGTGGTGCAGCAGGTCAGTGATGAAGAGGGGGCCTGGTTATGGAGGGCTTTGTGATGAGGAGAAGGACTTTGAATTGGATGCGTTGTGGTGACAGGAAGCCAGTGGAGGTTCTGGAGGACAGTGCTGATGTGGTCGCAGAGTGGGAATGGGTGAGCAGATGGGCAGCGGATGACGGAGTTCTGGATGTATTGGAGTTTATTTAGGACTTTGGATGGCGTACCATAATGCTAGTCAATTGTGGATGTGATGAAGGTATGAATTTGAGTTTCGGCAGCAAAGACAGAGTGACAGATAATGTATAGCAGGCAAATACTCAGTAATGCTTTAATGAGATCTTATAATAAGAGTAAAAAACTGTTGCAGTTGATCCACAGATCCTTTTGGTTCTTGCACACACTATATCCCACAGGCCCACCTAAATTTATATTTCTGGTTACGCTACTGACATGGTTGACTACAAATGGCTCCCACCTACCCCCCTATAAAACCATGGGCGGCTCACACAAGCTACCTGCCAGTTACTAAGAGGAGGTAAAAAATGTTCCTCATGAGACAGGATTCAATCACGACTACAACGGCTGCATTACATCTGACAGGTGGCAAGAAAATGGGCTCCATCAGGATACCTTTATGTCCATATGTTTCTGCTGCACGTGTACTGTGAGTTACATTACATTAGGTGTAACATGTTAGCTAGCTTAACAAGCTAACAGAATATATGAGGGCTTCATTATCATCATGTGTTCTGGTTTCGAGTTGTTTGAGCTTCAATTTACATATAAATGTATGTAATTTAACATTTTTTAAATGTCAGAAAATCAGCTTTCTTATCACATGATACATTCACAGCTTCTTCATGTGCCTATGCTGCTACTGTTAAAAAAGGAGAGGTATAATTTACATGCAATTTGGAAAATCTAAATATCAAACTAAAAACAAGCAGAAATTTCTTTATGCTAGTTTCCTTTGAGGCTATAGAAACAAAGCAGATTTCCTCCAGTGAGAAAATGAATAAAGCACAAAACAGCAGCAGAATTTGTCCTCTGACTTACAGCCAGAGTCTCTTTCATGTGTCCAGTAATTACTTATAAGGTATTAAAGCGAATGCCACCTATTACTAATTATAGGTCACGTTCTTTTATTTCCTTAATTTAAATCTCCTTAAATGGCAGCTTGTTTGTGTGCTCACATCTTGTGCTCTAAGTGCTGCAGTGCCTCAATGCTGTTTATGCCCTAGCTGTCTGATTTCCCACCTGCTGGGCTGTCACTGCGGTAGAGAATGTAGAGGTCATGTGATTATACTCTGTTTTGTCTCCCTCAACCTCTCTGTCTTTGCTTCCCTCAACTTCCCCTCTCGTCAGCGGCTCAGCAGCAGTGGAGGCTGGGAGCTTCACACAGGGAGCGCTGGAGAGAGCGGGCGATGCCAATTAGAATATGATGTGCTCACGGGCATATTTGCATGGTCTGACACCGCAGGCTGCGCCCATCAACAACTAATTATAGAGGACATTCACCAGTCAACACACTGTATATTATGATTAACAGAGCGCTTCTATCGCCAAGGTGCAGGATTCAATGAGTAATAGCTACACTTTACAAACCAGAGAATAGAAGAGAATGAGAGTAAGTGCGGTAAATGTGTTGACAATATTTGCCATTCATCACAAAAACAAACAAATGAAAGACAAACACACTGTAGTGATATCTAGCAGTGCAGATAGTTTTGGTTTCGTTTGTCCAGGTTTTCAGTTTTCTGTCTCTGAGAGCTCTGCCTCCAATCCAATACAACAAAAGTACATAGAGGCACATAGGAGGAGTATTTTGGGTGAACTGACCCTTTAAAGTTAAAAGCCTCAAGAGTTTCATGCAGTCTGTATCTGCGTCCTTCTGCAGAATCTGTAGGCAATAGTACGCAATTTTGGTTTCTGTTTGTAGTCTGTATCGACCAATCATGTGGGAACATATTGACGGAAATGCAATTTTGGAAACCCCATGCTATTGTCTAATGATTTTGCTTTAGATTAGCTTTATCTAAAATGCATCTGCATTCATATGCAGATATCTGTTACCAGAGATTAACCAAAATGCAGGCGCATGGAAGAGGACTTGGCCCAGATATCCGCTGGCTACACCGAATCTCCTGTGTTACTGGCCGTTGCCCCTGGAGACTTATTGTCATCAGACCAATAGCTGATGGATGCCGAGACTAATAATATTTATATAGATAATATCTATAGTCCGCATTTATTTTAGCAATTTTAATTCAGTGTTAAAAATCTGCCTATCTATGCAAGAGGGACCAACAAAAACCTGGTCTAAAGTCAACAGCGCAGTATTTCGCTGTTAAACAAGTTAGTAATATGCGTCTCTAGGCGGGTGCACAACGCACGTGCACTCTGCTCAAACACACACGGTGTAGCCACACATATGCAAAAGATAAATAAAAATATGATTACAGTGTGAAAGGTTATTATTGTGCACATTAAAATATTCATCAGAAACACGTCTTAATGGTCAGTCATTAATCAGAATGATCTAATCGCAGTAATAATGATCATCATAATCTGTAATAATGACAAATGAAATTGTGAAATTATCTGACCAATCAACCATTTTTTTGATTGAAAACCAAAGCCCACACATTGCATTTATTTTAACATGTTATACTAGGCTACATTATCTTATATTATTATATTGTAGGACACACATGCAAATAAGAGGCAGAACACAGCTCTACGAAACATGTGAAAACAATTAACAAACGTGGGTGGGGGAGAAAACGCTGAACAGGTCCTAGCTGCAGGATCAGCACCTTGGGGAGCTCCGCGGCAGTCCTGACAGCTGTGCTTTGTTATATGATGAAACTAGCTCTCCCCCATGCGCTCCAATCGCGCCTCTTTTAAAGGGAGTGAGAGGTGACACTTATTAGCTTACTGAATGATACACCCAAAACACACCCATGACTAATTCACAGAGTAAGTCCAACCCTTTTAGACTCTCCGCCATGGCGCACAGTCTAAAAACGCGCTGTCTAACGAGCAAGTGACTGGGACACGCCCATGCGCCACACGCCTGGCGCTTCGCGTTTTATACCATCTAAATAGGGCCCATTGTCTTGATGCAGAGAAGTCAGTAATTGGAAGTTTAGTTCTTGACATTATGATTACCTGTAACAAGTTTGTGAGACTAAGTTGTATTTTTCCAACAGCTGAAACATCTGGAGGGTGAAATGTAATGAACGTAATGGTTGCTCATGCATGACTGCATAAACATAACTTAGATTATTCTGCATAAGCTGTGAGAGAGTTTGTAAGAAGTTGTTTTAAAAAGTTTTTGCTGTAGTTAAACGCGGTCCCTATTTACTTCAGTCCATTAAGAACGTGTGCCTTTTTTGGATTCTTCATTTACTGTAAAGGCATGACAAAGAAAATGTTTTGTTCACAAATTCAATGTAACACACAGTGAGTAACTGAAATACAAATGCTCATTTTGCCAGTGAAGTATTTCTTTAAGTTAGCACTGATGGAAACATTTTCTACTGCGGCTAATTCACATTCAAAGCATTAACGTAGTGCAATGCAGGGTGTCTTTTATTCCGGAACAGTCACAGGAAACACAATGAAACACAAACAAAAGTCTTTTCTTTTGGCATTTTGTAACAGCGGCTCGTTTTTCGGGGAGTAATGGAACATGAAGGAGCAGCCACAGCGAGCTCGTGGTTGCTTGTGGCATCATTGAAACAAGGCCAATTATTGACTGATGTCTTCATAAACACAAATTGAGTAATCAAATACAACAGGTCCTCCTCTGTTGTATTTCTGACAAAGCAGCAACTCAAGCAGTGTTTGCTGCCCCCACAGTTGTAGGAGCAGCAAGATAACCAGAGACCACAGGTGTCACCAAAGCAGCCAGGTCGGAAATCGTAAAGACTCAATCTTTAATGTGGGATTCACTGTGGTGCTCTGCTTTACCAAATCCCTCAGCATCTCCTGCGCGGCAGAAAGGGAATGCTAATCAATAAAAATGTGTTGGACATGAATTGAGTTGCAGGGAATACATGATACAGTGGAGCCGGACTCATCACTTTATCCTTAACCACTAAAATAGGGCAGCACTGCTCCACTTTTACACTGCTCCTCTTAACCTTTATCGGTGTCTGTGTGGATGTGAATGTGAGTGTGTGTGTGTGTGTGTGTGAGAGAGAGGGAGACCCACATCTCGATACAGAAGAAAGAACCAGGCAGGTGTGGAGCGACTCGGCCATCATTCATGTGAATGGAGGCTGAAGCAAAGAGAAAACCCTGAAATGTGCTGCATTATGGCCAGCCTGAGCTGTGGAGGCGCCGTATGGCAGAGACTGTATAAATCCACATCCTACTACATAACACATATTTTGTTGACAGTCCACTTCAGTAAGCTGCCAGGCCACCTCGTTTCCACCGATTTACTGACGGAATTGAATAAACTACATTTAATCTTGGGCAGGCAGGATTTCAGCTATACTGGCTGGCTGTTTCCCAAGTTTGTCTTTAAGCCAGTGATAAGAGAAAATACATTAAAAAGACTAAATAAACACTAAGTAAAGCCACTAATGCCATCAAAAGCCACGTCCATCTAACTGAGGGATTACATATCAGAAAATTCAAAAACCGACAGCTTTTATCTTCAAAAGTGAGACGCAACATTTAGGTGTTTGGCGGCCTTCATGGCTCCCCTTCAAGAGAACAATCTCAATCACAGCCTACATTATTTCCACTGCCAATATCTGTCGGCCACACTAAACTCCAGACTACTTCCAATTTTCCACTAGTTGAGCTCGAGACATTTCCTGTCATGTCTGTGTCTCTCCTCTGCCAGAGAGATGAAGACAGGAATCGGGAGTCAAAGTCCCTTTTGAATCACTTGCCTCACCGTGGGACAAAATTCTCAAAGCTTTCTGTTTATCCTCTGCCAAACGCACAGGCTGGGATGTGTCACATCACTAAAGGTGACTGGGAGATTACTGGTTGAGCGACAGGAAGTTAAAGAAGAGTTTTCTGCATGCTTTAAAATGCTCCAACGGTGTGTGTAGCTGCGTCTGGGGTTCTGTGGCACCTAAATCTGCATCTATAGGATCTGCTTGGGGGATTTCAGAACTTTCAAATCCTTTCTCAAATTAATTTAATGAAGTTGTTTAACACAAAGTGAATTTAAGAACCTTATTTCTTTATTTAAAACTGACCTTCAAAGACAAAACTCACCATACTGAAAACATATTTGCTATTTGAATGAATAACTACCTTCATTTTTTGTACTGTACAGCATCATACTCTACAGCTTTGTACAAACAAAACTGAGAGAGGGTAAAAGAGCTGATAAAACATTCAACAGACTTCATGCTAAAATAAAAAAAGATGAGAGAGCCACAATGGTGAACCCATCCCCATGTGCAGGTCCAATACAGAGGCAGCATTTCAAGCACACTGGTCTTCATCAGAAAAAATAGCCACATGTCCTCAAGTTGCCACAGCAACAGATTCTCCCACACAACACCTAATCTTACAGCACCTGCCTGGAAAACCTGGAACAATGTGATGAGCTAGAACAGACGTATTCCTCGACATCTTTAATGGACCCCATGCTTGGTCTTCCAGAGAGTTGAGCGTAAGAGAAAGACAGGGAACTTGTTCCTAAACCAAATGCCACGGCCCCTGTGTGGGAGTATTTTGGATTTAAACCAAATGACAGAGGGGAGCCCAGTAATTTGGACGAGCTGGTGTGCCGGATTTGTTTTAAAACCATCTCAACAAAAAGAGCGAATACGACCAACTTAACTGCACACCTGAGAGTGAGAGACTGAGAGTCTATTTTTTGTATTTATTTATTTATTCGATATTTTTACACGATATTTTGGATATTTAATTTGTGGGGTTTTTTGCATTCCTAAATATTCTTGTTAAATAAATGTTTATTTCTCTTTAAAAGGGTGTACTTGCATCATTATGCCTTTATTATCATTATATAAGTTTAAAAAATGGTCAAACAATAATAAAAATGATCTTAAAAGCACAATATTACACAATATTATCGCTTATTGCAATAATTTCTGACGCAATTAATCGCCCAGCAAAATTTGTTAACGTGACAGGGCTAGGTGCAATAGTCAGTAGCTATCTAAAACAAAATTATATGTTTTTTCTATACAAGCCATAAAATCTATAGATACACTGCAAACTGTTCAATCAAATGATTCATTTCTTACTCTCTTTGATATTTTCGTCAGATATGCACTGATGATTGCTGGGTAATATGTATCCAATACATGCACAATAGCATACACTAAGGCCATTATTATAATGTTATTGTTGGATTATGAACCTTTGTATTTTGCATTTAGCAGGGTGAAAGAGCTAGCCTGGAAATCCAGACCCAAATCTAGAAAGATTTAGGGTCTGGCCATGAGCAATGAAAATGTCCCAACTCGAGGGGCGGCACCAAGCATGCATTTGAAAATATCACTGCACGCAATTGGATAACACTACGACCAATCAGAACAATGCACGGGGTGACGTATCCAGAGCGCTACCAGCGGAGCTAACTGGTAGATTAGACTCTTGCCGTATCTGGTCGGCAAAACAGCAAAAGTGTCCTTCTTGCAAAGGAAAGATTTGAGCGCCGTCTTCTGTTCCTCTTTTAGAGAAAAAGCCAAGTCTAACTCGTTCATTGTAGCGGCCAAAGCCGTTTCAAACAACTGGTGTTCATCCGTAGCCATCTTGCAATGTTTACTGACTGATTCTGGACTTCATCGTCGCAGCGCTGTCGTCATCTGTTTAGCTCGCCTCTGGCCCGCCTATATCAGATACACCAATGTGATTGGTGCAGCTTTGTTTCATGGGCATAGGTAATGAGCATCATTACTGATTGCCAGAGTGACTCGCTGAGCAAATTCAAATTGTGCTCTTGCAAGAACTCTGGATTTCCAGGGTATAAAAGAGCAGGGATCTGTCATCAACCTTATCTCATAGAAATTGTGTTTCTATCCGACTAGTGTGCAACAGCAAATTCAATTAGTAAAGCTGTCTGGATTACTTGTTTTATTAACACAGTGAGGAAAGGTTTTAATGTCCATAACTGCAAAGTCATAAAATGTTAATATAAAAACTTCACAGTGTTGGTAAAACAAATTCACGCTGTAGTTGCTTGTGACCACGACAGCACGGTTAACTCAAAGCAATTGGTTAAGATAATGATAAGATTATTTTCTTGGCTAAATGCTGAAGAAGTCAACAAGATGTCTTCTTTTTTACCATAAATGAAACCATATCTTCTTCTCACTTTAACCAAACCACCATCTTTCCCCTAAGTTCTTTTTTTTTCTTTTTAAATCATCATGAACATTAACATCCAACTTGTAGGGTGCTGTACAAGAATATACTGAATGTTTCTGAACTAGAAAACAAAAACATTGCCAGGAAACATAATTTGCACAAAAAACATATTTTCTCTACAACATACTAAGAGAAACCATTTAGAAGTATATATTTATATATACTTCCCCTTCAACCACTTCTACTGGTGCTCCTTTAGAAGCTATTTTACCCTCCCTCTCACTCCCACTGCTGTTCTCTTTCTCTGCCTTTCTCTTTATACGCCCATGCCCTTTCCCCGGTCCTGCATGAATGTGCCGTGCTGCATGCTTTGAGTTGATCATGCAGCACGGCACAATAGTGTTGGCCGACTCAGATCGAGCCACTTTGTTCCCATTCACAGAGCCAGGAATATATTTTTAGTGCATACATGAACGAACAGCTGGCTGACTGTGAAGAGATATTTGCTGAATTGGACAAAACCTGTAAAGAATTAGATTTGCAGACTCCACCTTTAATATGTCATAATGTTTTCTTTGTCTTTTTAAAGAGCTCAAACTGTGTCAGAGACGGTTGTTGTTGTGGGCCTCTAAAGCTCGTTGAGAAACTCCATGTGATAAACAGGGGTTATCCACACCCACTCCAGCATCACCACCATCCACCCACAAAGCCATTAGCCTTGTAGTGACGCAGATGGAGGCTCAACGGTATTTGGGTGGGTGGAACATGTCAGGTGGTATCCACATGAAGGCCAGAACCAAAGGTTTCCCAGCTGTCATTTTGAAAATTGTAAAATACCTGCTGGAGGTTGGGTATGAGATGACAATTTAAAATGTGTTTTAATGATAACAAATGGTTTTATCATGTAAATTCACATAACGTCGACTACTGTCAGTGATATAAGTAAATTGTTGTACTTGATTGTATACAAGGTTCAACAGAGGACCTTTGCATGGGCCCCTCAGGGTCTTGAGCAACAGTGAATGCTAAATGTGGTCTTTCAGCTGAGCCAGCTAAGACCTTCACCATGATGCCACTCTGGAGTACAGGTGTGGTACACAATCCAAAACACCTAATCCTCTACACCGGGCACAAATATGGACAGAACGAGTGGATTTATTGTGAACAAAATGTACAGTAATTACCGTGAGAGAACCTTTCCTTTGTGAATACAAATTATGGCCTACTAATTACAATGGGGTCATAATAACTGGGCTGATTCTCAGTTACAGTCCATTTACTGAGACTGGAAATATATTCTGGCTCATTTACATGTGAACCTGCTGTACAGAGAGAGCTACTGATCAGCATTTTCCATATGCTAACACACTGTATATTCTGATTTTATACTATGATTCTACCTGCATATAGTTATAATGACTGTTGGTATTGTGAGTTTCTAACGACGGATATGTAACATTTGTACATTTTTATTCAGACAATATGTTAAAACTTTATGCTTCCTTACGTTTCAACAACACTGCAGTTAACACGTGGGGATGTTTAGGCACATTATTGAATATTAAATCTTGGCCTTCATGCAACTTCCTCAAACTCAACAGTGATAAAACTAAGCTTCTCCTTGTAGGTACTAAATCTACTTTGGCTAAACCACAGTTTTTCTCTGACGACTGACAACTCCAAAGTCCATCCATCCCCTCACGTTAAGAGTCTGGGTGTCATCCTGGACAGTACACTGTCCTTTGAGGCCCGCATCAGTAATGTTGCTCAGTCTGCATACTTTCATCTACAAAATATTAACCATCTTCAACTGTCACTTACACCTCAGAGTGCTGCTATCCTCGTTCACTCTTTGGTCACATCCCGTATTAATACAGATGACGTCACACAGCCCAGAGGTAAGGGAAACACTTAGTATGCTATTTACAGAGATAGCACTGGCGATCTGCACCGGTCTGTGGCGGAAAAAAAGCACTTTTAATGCATAAACTTATACGGGACGCATTTGCCCTCGTTACCATTTTAGCTCGTTTCGCGGCTCCCGGCTGCATCCGCCTCCCTCAATACTGAACCAATTTTAGAACGAGTTGTACCTATGAATCATATGCACACATACACATGGGGAAATAGGGCCCAGGTTGAAAAATACTGAAGTTATCCTTTAAGGCCCTTCATAATCAAGCCCCTTCCTACCTGTCTGAACTCCTTCAAATCTACACACCCTTCCATCCTCTGAGATCCTCTTCTGCAATCCAGCTCACATCACCATCTGAGCCTTCATTCTTCATTCTAGAGCCTTCAGCCGTTCTGCCCCCACCTCTATTGACTCCCTTTCCACTTTCAAATCCTGTCTGAAAACACACCTTTTCAACCTGGTATATTTGGTCTGATTTTAATGGAGACACACACATATGGTGACCTGCACTGATGATGATTTTAAACCCAATTTTTTGTTTAGTCATTTTATCAACTTTTATTGTATATTACAAAATTGTTTGATTTTATTATCTATGGATACATTGCAGCTTGTTTTTTTAACTGTGTCTTGTAAGGTGTCCTTGACTGTTCTTAAAGGCGCCTATAAATAAAATGCATTATTGTTATTGTTGCTCATAAACATGTAGAAACACTGATATAATACATATGAAACGTACAAATGTAACATATCTGTGGTTTGCATTAATGTACATTGCCAAGATTTTCCTTTGGCGACTGAACTGGACTTACAGCAGACACATCTGGGCTTAATTTGTAACCGCCAGAGTGATACTAGTATATACATTTAACAGAAAAAGCTTCATCCATTTACGAGTCAAAAAGAAAACTTTCATCAGGCTTTGTATACGGTGTGAGGGATAATACAGAGAAGATCATAGAGACAGTAAACAAGCCTGGCTTCACAGGGGAATGTCTGTGCATAATTACATCCCTAGGTAACACCTCTCTGACAGCAGCAGCAGCGAGAGTGCCATGCAGTACTGAGCACTCTGTGAGCACTCTGTGTGATTCTAGAATTAAGTATTGAGCAGAATTAAGAGTGGTTTCCAGTGTATCACACACACAACCATTATATATCTACATGTACTGGAATTCAGGTACATATTGTGTTTTTCCTCTATACATGTTTTGTTCTGTCCTTCTGTATGTATTTGTGTTGTGGCCTGTCTCAATTTTGTTTGTTCAAAAAGCACTCTGTAAGCCTAGGTATGAAAATGCCACAGAAACACAGGCTTACTTACTCTAATTTCTGCAGGAAACTGTGCAAAATGAGTGAGCCTTTTTCCGTGGCAGTTTGTTATTTTCCTAACCTTGCAATTCACTTTGCCCGTCTCTGTTGTCTGTGTGTGTCCAGCAGCGCGTACAGTGCAAAGGTGGAAAGAGAGGGTCAAACAGGAGAAATGTTCCTTCAAATGAGGCAACTCAGAGTAAATTAGATATCTCAGAAACACGTCTGTTTCTGGGGGAAAGTCAATCCATTGCCAACTGGGCGATTCTGTCAACAAGAGGAAACGAAATATTTGGAGCAAATTCACAGCAACAATGGGAGAATGTTTTTTTTTTTTTTAAAGGGACATTGTGTAACATTTTCAGTTGTTTATTGGCAAAAATTGATGTCTGCATTCATAAATATGTCATCACTGGTGTACTATTACCTCCACCAATAATCTGACTTATTCTCGTAAAAGGAGAATTTCGGATTTGTTTGTACATTGTGCGGGTAAGTCGTCTGTGGGGTTCCATTACGTTTCGCCTTCTTGAGAATACACCCGCCAGCAAGGGACATACAGCACCGCCTTCGGCGTTTTCGTTGAGAGCCAGGCCAGCACTGCGTGACTGAGGAGCCGAAGGAGAGGAGCAAGAGGTGCTTCGCTACTACCCTGGCAAATTTGAAACAAAGTCCCACTCTTTGAGCATAATGCAGGATCATGCATATGCAGCATCATGGGAGACGGAATCCTTGTCACCAAGAAAGCGCAAAAGGGAATAGAAAAGGCAGTGTGACCGGCGAATTAAAAAAACGAAGGCCCACATCGGGGTAGCCTTTCCCAGGTAGAGAGAGCTGCTGAGGGAGAATGGTAATGCAATCACAGGCCAGCGCCGCTGTTGGCTGTTAGCCGCTGTTAGCGGCCAGTCGCTAACAGCCTCATCCCTCTCCTCGCATCACTGCACCGCTGTTAGCTGTTAGCCGCTGTTAGCTGTTAGCCGCTGTTAGCGCTGGCCTGTGATTGTATTACCTTTCTCCTTCAGCAGCTCTCTCCACCTGGGAAAGGCTACCCCAATGCTGACCCTTGTTTTTTTAATTCACCGGTCACGCTGCCTTTTTGATTCCCTTTTGCACTTTCTTGGCGACGAGGATTCTGTCTCCCGTGATGCTGCATAATACATGATCCTGCATTATGCTCAAAGAGTGGGACTTTGTTATGTGGCAGTAGTGCCGCTGGCCACTAACAGCTGTTAGCGGCGCAGTAATGCGAGGAGAGGGATGAGGTGTGTGAGGTTGAGCCACTTGTCAGTTGTCAAAGGACAAGACGTGATTGGTTTGTTTCAATTTACATCCGCCCCAACAGTCCTACATTGTAAACACCACCAGCATGGTGAGGAGGGGGTTTGTCAACTCGCGTCGCGTGTGTCTGTGTAGGAACCTGAATGAATACTCCATGTAGTATCGGATGACATGGTTTCATCAGTGTTATCATAGCTTTTTGGTACACAGCGGCTACAGTTGTTGCACTACGTGTTTGAAACAGTGAGGCGCTAGAGTGCGCCATCTGTTTGAATACAATATATGATTTCAACGTTAGATGGGAGAAATTCCTACACACTGTGGCTTTAAGATTAAATCAGAAATTGCATTGAAATTGGCACCAAAAACTACCAATAATACCAATCGCTCCAATAATTAATGCATTTAATGGAGTGTTTTGTAGGACATAGTGTCATCTAGTAGTAAGGATTGCAGATTGCAACCAGCATAAACCGTGTGCCAAGCGTGAATTCCCGGTCAGGATTCCATCAGTGTTCATTGTCCAGGAGGTTTTTACCAGGATCGGCATTATCCACAGAGGACTCCTCCTCTCCGAAACAAACACACCAGGTAACTGAAACTGGTATAAACACTAAACAAAGTAGTTTCGCTAGCCCAGCACCTGCTAATGTGTGCTCATTTTTTTTCTCTGATAACTTAAGATCCAGACGTTGAGGAGGTTTTTATTGGGAGCTGAATTATTGGCAAAGGTCTCTTCCTCTCATAAAACAACCAGACCCAGGGATTTAAATTGGTAAAACACTGGATAAAGCAATTTACTTTAAAAAATCAGCATTTTTCCAAAGTCGTTTGGCCCTTCGCAAAAGTGCTGCTCACTACAGTGGCTGACGCACAAAACCAGAATTTCCCTGTCCAGAGCCAGTGTTTGGTTTGTCTGTTCTGGGCTACTGCAAAAACCTGGCGGTGCAACATGGTGGACCCCGCGTAGATAACGTCTAATATAACAAATATACAATGATTTTTGTTTTCAGGTGATTATACACAATAAAAAAATATCAATTATATTCCACTTCTGTCAACATAGCTCCCGAAATCCAACACACTGGACCTTTAAAGCACAAAGGCTGTTAAAGCCGTTTATCTGTAAACTACAGAATCATTGTTCACAGCTACACTGTGTGAAAACCCTCTCCCTCAGTTCATTAAATCCCTGCAGCCACCTGAAGGCAGCAGGACAGAAGTGTGATAAATCTGCATCAAGAGTGGACCCCTATGGGACCTCATTATTAATGGTAAGAGGGCTCCATTTAACAGCCACAACAGCATGAGATATCCCTGTTACAGCAGAATGGAACCATTTGAATCAATAGTCTTAACCCATTGTTACCATTTATGGAAAAGTGGTGACTTCAGACACTGTCATCTCCAGGGTGAGACCTGTTTCTGTAAAAATGAAGACATCTGGATATTAGGGATTGTTACTGCCATACGAGTTTATAACACAGACATGGAGATACTGTATAGATAAATATTAAAAAGCTTTTTAATAAAAATCCATTTCTCTACATCTATGCAGACGCTATATAACAGTAAGCTGTAGCTGCAGAGCTGCAGACAATAAGCTGATTAATCTATGGTTGGACTGGCATCTGTTTTGATCATCAGTTAAACATGTATTTTTCAAGCAAAACTATATAACTATATACACCTTTAACGTTAAGAGGATGAACTGTGTCGTGGAATAATGTTATGCTGGTGTTTGTTCTTACTCCTGTCTTCTCTGGACTTCAGTGGCAGCACCACTGTATATTTAGGCAGCTGTCATCGCAGCTCAGCAGCATCTACTTCTAAAAGGGCATCTGTCAGTCTCTCTCATGCTTCTAAAGTGCTGCGAAGATCGAACTGCACCAGCTCCACTTAAACTGGAGCTCTGCCACCCACAGTGGTTGAAAGACGCCGGCATTATGCTCGGAGATGGCAGGCCTGCTATTTGAGTCAATACTCCTATTCATTGTTAAATCCAGACGTTTTTCAGTAGAAATGAAAGACCTACAAATTCCTGATGGATGAAATATGGGCAATATGGGATTTTGTGTTGTGTTTTTAAACATCCCGACAGTACGTGGGGCAAAAGAACCCAAAAGCACAAAAAGACAAACTAACCGAAAAGAACTGGAGCATCCCCAATGAAAAAGGCTCAGAAACTGTTGCCTGAAACTGGAGCATATCCTAATAAGATGGCAGATGTATCATGTTTAATGGATAAAATGACCCAAATTCCTTTACCCCCAGCTTGGTGCAGGGAATAGGACTGGTTTTACCTACAGTATGTAGATGAAGATAGAGCCTAATCTTGCTTTGTCACCAAATTCCCAAAGGAACTGTGCGCCTGCTTCCTCTCTGTCTCTGATATCTGTAATAACTTCACCTCAACAATGACCTTATCTGTTGATGGAAGCTCCTGTCCTTTTCTGATAAGACACAACTACAGTAGCTTCAGATATATTCTGGGGAGCAAAAAAAACACAGGAGATGGAGAGGCTGGTAAAGCTTGTGCATGCATGTGTGAGTCCCCTGGGTCTCCTTGGCGCAGGGAGCTCCTCCTGTCCTCCTCCTCCTCATCCCCACCAGGGGCCCGAGCTGGGGCGTCTGCCAGCATGATGTGGGTTGGACCCCGCTGAGCTCGACGCAGGGAGGCTACAGTAATGACACACTCCATCACACCTTACAGAAGGCAGCACTGAACCCCAGAACACAAGAAGGCTATTAGGGAGGACTAACAGTCTCAAATCTGCTCCTTAAAACAAAGTCAAATACTTGAGCAGCAGAATGACAGAGGCTCTGGCAGAGCTAATGACGGCAGAAGGCTGACTGTCTCATGGATCCTGACTGTAATAATTTGCAGGAATACAACGAAATATATTGAGGAAACAACACACAACACCACTGCTGTGTCCCTGGTTTGACGTCAGCCTTTAGCCAGGTATCAGTATTCTGCAAGATGCGGCGGCCATGTTTAGTGCCAATGAAGGAAGCAGTGAGGCTTTCATAACGCCGAAAAAAAACTTGACACTTTCAACTAGAGTTGAAAAGTGCAGAGTGCAGTGAAACCTTTTTAGCTTGGTGTCAATTTACTCTTTAGAAAGAGCTGTATGTGACTTTCAGAATATTAATATGCCTGCAAACCACTTTTTGTTATTTAAAGATATATAGTAGAGTAACAGTAACCTGAAGAGAGAACGGTCCTTCTGCATTTGCCGTAATCAGAGCGTCTCTGTCCGATGTTGTGGTAAAAGATCGGTAAACGTGCATGTTTGTGCATGTGAGTGTTTCCCACTGGCTAGCAAATTGCTGCCACTGCATTTATACAACAGTTACAGCAGATATCAGGACACAGTTGGCGCGGAAGCGTAGGGTCCCCTCTCCGGTTTCCTTCCAAGTTAACATCGTTAGCTCTGTAAGCACTGTTGCCATTGTTAGTGCTGTTTATTGAGTTAGCACTATTAGCTGCAAGCTCAGCCACCTCCATGTTGACATACAGCTCCTTCACTGTTGGTTGCATCTGTTTTTATTAACAACTCCATGTCAGCCAGCTGGTTATTATTAGTTTTCCTACACACATCAAGCTAAATTCTTTGTTGTTTTTTTCTATAAATTTAACTATGAGAAACTACTATATGATATGTATCTTAATATAAACTGTGCAGAAACATGCTGCTCTCATGCACTGTACTGTACATTTTCCTATGAAAAGTAATGCACCACAATTCTTTGATATCCCCCCATAATTGTGAGCCAGTAATTTGTGTATAACCCACGTATCCAGGAAGGCTGCGATCATGCGACCAATGCGATGACGTGAGTTAAGAAGGAAGGAGGAATAAGGAGGTTGGGGTGGTGTATGGGTCACATGGGACTTTCCATAGGAAGCCCGTGTTTGGAATCGTGTGAATTTTGAGCCATTTTAAGGCATGTTGTCACCATGTTTCTCTTAACCTAACCACATTAACTCCAAATTTGTAGGATATCTAATGAATTGTTGTATGAGGATACGTTGCCCCGAAACAACCATTACAAATTATGCTAATGTCTGTCTTTGTAGCAGTAAATACATTTTACCCAGGTCGTCTCACAGGGTAAATAAGTCCACACATACTGCCATCATCCAGTCTTAAAACTGTGTAGTGATAGAGTTGCATGCCCTGATCTGTCTCCCCATGTTTCCTTTGGTGTGTACTATCAAACAATGATCAAACAAAAAGGAGAAAATATTACTGATTTAAACAATAGTAGGGAAACAAATTCAAGCTGATTAGCACCAGGTGCATTCACATTGTGATTATTAGTTCACCCCTAAAATCAATCCCAGGTGATAAGTACAACCTGATGGAAAATAATAGAAGTTAACGGCTGCATCAGTGGAATGGCAGCTTTGCAGCCCTGAATGAAAATCCCAATCTGGTGGTAGAGGTTTGTCTGTGCCGCCTAAATCACATGAGGAGCACATTATAGAAAATCAATTGGAAAAAAATACTTTACCACCACCACTCATTGACATTTAAAATGTTCCTTCATTAGGCTATAGGGCAGGAGGAGTAATTACTTGGAGAGGCCTGTACGAGCTGCTGCACTAGAACCGCAGCTACCCATTGATCTAAACGTGGGTTATTCTGCTGGAGTTGCCCCATTGATTAGAGACCCAAGGGCCACATATAATTTCCTCCGTGCTTTCATTGCGCTCTGTGTCCCGTGAAGCTGTGACGATACAACAACCCGGTCAAACAAAAGAGCTTTCCGGTCAGAGATACCGACTGTATCTCCAGCCCAATGCTTGCCAAGGACAAGGGCAAAGGTTTCAAGGTTGCGAAGCACATCGTGTGGTATTATTAACCCAATCTCAACTCATTATCATTCTTTGTGCAGCACACTCGTCTTAGCTGGAGTGTCAATGATCAGGTAATGAAATAATGAATGCTTGCTGCTCTGCTGAGCAACACTGGCACTGCCCTTCACAGGAAATTAAAACGTTACACCTGAATCGCTCATTTGGAGAAACATTTCTAGTTCTTCATGCATGGCTTAACTATGACCTAAACCTGCCCATGCATACCACTACATCTTATGACTTAAACCCTAAGATATATTAAAGAATAGCAGAAAACCTCAAGAAGACACAAGAATGACAAAGAAAGCAACAGAATTATTAGATGAAGTTTAGTTTCACTGCAACCACATCATTATTTGCATGTTCCATTCCAGTCTAACAGCCTTGTTCTTGTTCTAATGATAGTTTTGGCTGGGCTGATGAGCTGCTTAGCAGGTAAGAAAAAAAAAAGAATGTACCTTCCAGCTCACTGGCTTCTTTAATGAGCAAAGCAGAATGTCATTTTCTGCCTGCTGGACACAAAAGCAGTACAAGTCAAATCATTATGAGATCTTTGAGGTGGAGAGCTCCCGATGCCTCCCCTCCTTCATTAGCCAAGTGTGTAATGAAACAGACAATATTTCATAACCTACGTCAAACTGGTCTGGAACAGGTCTGCTATCATCAGCTGGACGATAAGACATCACTCAGCATACATAATGTTGATCTTTATAATGCAGAGTCATTAGAGGAGCAGAAAAAGGGGTCTAATGTGTTTCAGATGACTGTTCGGCTCACTGAGCCATCAGTCCACTTCCTGACATCGATGTGCACATTAACAGCATTGTGGGAACTGTAGAATGAGCACAATGGAAAAAAAGAAAACAACTGATGTGCAGTATGGACCAAAAAACAAAAAAAGAAACACGCAATTCAAGATGGAGCAGACAGCTAGAAACAGACTGTGAAGAAGAAAAAAGAAGCAAAAGAAAAAAGATTCAGGATGTCCCTATACATAGTGTGTCAAATGCAGTGTGCCAAAAATACCAGGATGTTCCAGAGCATCCGGTTGTATTTTGCAATATGCAAGCCAGGATTTACAGAGAAGTGTATAGTAATTTTACAATCGTGTCCTAATCAGAGCTGTCCAGGCTGACCTCTGTCTCTGGCGAGCTCGATGAACAGCTTTTTGTTTCATCTCCATGGTAACAGATACAAGTAAGAGGGTCAAAGTCCAAGGCGTAACATTATGAGGAAGTAGTATGTCCCCATTATGCGCATACTGCATGCAACAGCACATACTTTTTAAGGGCAGCCGAAAGTAAAAAGAAAAGGTATGCGATTCGAAATGCATCCAGAGAGTTTCAAACTGAACATGGTAACATTTCAGCCGTGCTCAAATGCTGCTGCGTCTGACCTGCTCATGAGCTGAACAGATAAGAAGTCTGTCCATGTCATGCATTTTTCATAGAGTTGTGCCCGACTCAGAATTCTGTCAGTGAAATCAGTGAAATTGGCTGTTAAATACAAATATTCGACTATATGTTCCCCCTACAGAGTTTGAACTGGATTTGGCAGGACTTTCAGGGTGACGGTATCATTCATATAAAATAGTAAAAAAGCCAAGTTAGCCCTCGTGCTAATTACATGATGACTTAGTGGAAATGTGCAACATTTTTTGCTAACATTAGAAATCAAACCAATGCCAAAGACTGTGTTGTATTGAGTTGCTGTGAGCTGTAAAATCACCACTTCTAAGCAGAAGGCAGCTGATAACATTAATCTCGGAGCCTGACCGGGCAAAGCCTCTCTTCCTCCAGGCAGCTGCCTTTGTCTCACTCAGGGTGCTTTCAGACCTAGAGTTGTCTCGCTTTGGTCTGAATCAGGGACTGATGTTGTTACAAAGTTGTATAATTGCCTAGAGTTGGTTTGTGTTCTCACGGCAGCATTTATAAGCAGATCAGATCAAATGCCTTGTGTGAGAAAGCTGCTCTTGACTGGTCAGAATTTCCATGCAGGAAAAATCCAGGAAATAAAGCAAACATTGAAGAAGAGTACACTTGCAAGATAAATGTGACACTTTCTAATGTCACAATGGAGGGACAACTACGCAGGTTGATTTTAGCGCTGCTCATCGTGGACTATATTGCTGTCATTGTTCATTTTAGTCAAACCATACAGTTTGAAAACGAGGCGCGGCTCCAACTAGAAAACAATGTTTTGATGCATTGGATGTGCTGAATGTGCATATTAAGGCAGTACAGGAGGAGGTGCACGTTAATAATCCTCCAGGACTGTGACATGCTCATGTTTAACCCAAACAATGTGTCATGTGACTGCAGTTGGTTCACATCCAGGTCGGAACACCTTCTCACCACAATCCAACCACACCAGAGTTCCTTTGTAACCGGACTGAGACCACCTCTTCAAGAAGGTCACTGTCCAGTTGATTAGGTGCGCACTTGAGCGCAGTTCCTGTGTTCACACCTGCCTAAACAAACTGCACTTAGGGGGCAAATGCACTTGAATTTGATAGAACCGAACCAAACAGGGCAGGTGTGAAAGCACCCTCAGAATCACCCTTGGTCTGGATCCCTGACTGCCTGTACCTGAGAGCAGCATGAAAGTGAGGAGCACTCACTCTGTAGCTACATATGGGGACCAAAGTACACTCAATACCTGACAAACAAATGAACTAAAAAACATAAGGAAAATAGAAATGACAGCTCGACTTGAAGAATCTCAGTCGGCTGAGGGGTTTTCGCCTGATGATTCAAATCTTCAACTTTCAGGGCAGCCCTAATTTTTCACATTACCTTGAACATAATCTTCACACAGTTTGTATTCATAAAAAAACTGATTTGTTCCCAGTTGCAGTTCCCATTGCACAATATTTTACCAGACTCTATGTTGCATCAACACTGATGGTGAAGACTTAATTAGGGCATCATTCAACACAACCACCATGAGACACAGAGAGAAAAAGGATGAAAGAGGCAACAGGGAGAGCTAAAACATTTAAAAGAGATTTTTAAAGCAAGTCTTCACACCAAAGCTGAAACTCACAGCTGCAGTGTGATCTGTAAAAATGTGTTCAGAGTGCCAATGAGCAGCGGTAAATTGGAGGTTCTGCGGCAGTTTATTCCTAATGAAACCAATAACAGTCCTTCTTTCAGCCACAAAGGCAGCTTGTTAAGGCCACAACTACATCTTAAAATTTGATATCCCTGGATGATTTCTGGACCAAATGAGATGAATAATGTAGATCAGACTACATTGTTAGTCAAGTATCTGGTTAATGCTGGCCACGTAAACCCCTCTTCATTACCATGTTCTCATGCTGTTCAAGCATCTGCTCCTCTAACTGTGGCTCAACCAAGTGTCCACTGGCCGGTGTCTATCAGTCGTTGTACAAGAGGTAGTTTCAAACAAGCAGTCTGATTGGTTGGAGACACTCTCAGCCAGTGCTGTTAATTCCAAACACACAGTTTAGAGAAAACTTTGGAGGGATGATGAAACCTGGCACACTTTCCGGGTGCTAACTGGTCTAATTAGAAGTCGCATTTCCAGTTGCCAAAGGAAATATCAGCTCTGGTTGGGATCAGATTTGGCATCTTGCTACCATTTGGCCCCAAAGGGTGCAGGTTTCACTTGATTTTTCAGCTGATGCTGTGCAGTCATACCACTTTGTAGATAAATCTTCAGTCACTATAGAACTGCACCACGATCCATGTAAATAAGAGGAAAGGCCACAAATGTTTTTCACACCTCCTGTACAATCGAATATTTGTAGAAATAAACAACATACCAATTATTTTTACTATTCTTAGAGTCTTACTTTTGTGTTTTTGTTTTTTTAAGCGAGTGCTATATGTCAATGTCATACAAACAGATTTCCAGGTGAACGCAGGGGACACATCCCCCGTACTATTTAGAACATGTACATTTGACCCCTCCAAATCAAAACATTAAAGTGGCTAAGGACAACGTATTGGAAGGCAACGAAACCCCAAGAAATAAAAGAATGGGACAACTATATGACAAAACCTTCCTCTTACGAATCCCTGCTGACCAGGATGACTAACTGTGCTCAAGGACCAATCTGGGGGGAGTTTTGGAATTATTTTGCATTGACTGGAGGCCTGGAAGTGTGATTTTTTGTTTTGTTCTGCCCTGCCTATTTTTTGTATTTATTTATTTAAATTATAATCACTATTAATTCTAATGTGTTTATTTATTCAAATTAAATTGTGTTATTTTAATTTTTTTCTGGCAGACTGGGACAAGAGCTATATCCTGTCTTGTGCGGATCTCTATTACCCTGTGTGTATTGGATTTTAATTTTTGTTTGTCAAGACTGAATGTATCATTTGAGGTGTAAAACAGTCATGTTCCAACCTAACCAAAATCAATACAAAATTTAATTATATTTAAAAAAAAAGTAGCAGAGGCATTTCCACCTTAAACTGATGCAGAAAATGCACAGATTGGTGCATAAAAATTCATCAGAATGCAAGAAATTAAGTGTTTGATGCTCAAAATTTTCTGGCAGAGGACCCTGAACCAACCCATTCATATGTGTCCCCTTCACTGTCGAAACGAAACTCTCGGCTTTGGTCATGTGCTAACATGCTAACTTACAATTCAAGTACAGCTGAGGAGCTGAGGCTGATGGACATTTCAGCAGTTTTGAAGGTATTTGGTCCGTAAACCAGCATACTGGGAAGATGAAAATTTCAACCTGATGACGACACCATATGGAAATTGTTGGGATCAAAGTTGAGAGGTGCAAGAATGTCTGTACCAACTTTCATGCCAATTCATTCCATAATTGAAGAGACATTTCCCTCATAACCACAAATGTCAGCTCACGATGGCACGAGATGAAAAGTCAGAGGATCGCTTAAGTCAGACAGATGCATCCTCGAGGAAAACATGAATATCTGTACCAACTTTGATAGCAATCCACCCAGTAGTTGTTGAGTTATCTCAGTATGGACAAAAGTGGTGGACCGACCTGCTGACTGACAGACCAATAGACCAGCACTGTCATCCCTCTAGCTGCACCATGGGCTAAAAACAACCTTATAACAGATGCCAGTGCATTACTCAAATCCTTTTTCTCTGGAGATGTCAATATTGTACGGGGCTAACCATCACATGTGCCCCATGACTCTGGGAGAAACCCGAGCAGAGAAAATACTCTAGCAGGTTTTAAACATCTCTCTCCTCTCGGGATATTTATATTCACTCTGTATTAGACAGCTGCTTCACTCCAGGCGACGGGCTACATGCAGAATTTCTGTTACTGTCAATGCAGTGATTCAGACACCTCAGCTAATAGAGTTGTATCAATAAATCTGAGTCTTCAAAGTCTTGACCTTGACTACTTAGCAAATAAAAAATCCTATCAGAAGTCGAACCACCTGCGTACAGTGAGGCATGACTAACAAAAAGCCTCTCTGAGCCTCTGACTTGACACTGAACTGCAAAAAATTGTAAATGAGGCCCGATTGTTATTCAGTTATTCAGCTTCTCCATAAGTAAAACTTGTCACTGATGAGTGTACAAAGCCTGTTGTTGTGACATCCACGTTCTCTCAAAAACAAAAACCTCCAGCAGAGAGAATAATATACACGCAATAATAATGTGCGTGTAACATAATTGCATAAACATCAAAGGTGCTGTTGCCTGCAGGAGCAAAAAAAACTTCTGTCTCTCCGACCCTTTAACTACTTATCAGAAAAATCTGAAATATTGCACATCCAGTGTGAAGCATGTAGGGGGATATATTGGCAGACATGGAATATAATACCTAAGAATGACTCATTTATAATGTGATTTTAACTCCACTAAAGAAGAGACTTGATGGTCGCTAAAATTAGGTCAGGAAAAAAGTTGATGTATCGATATTGGTATCGGTTATCTGTCAAATACGTTGTTACATATCGGCATATTGGCAAACAATCCAATATTGTGCATTCCTAGTAAAAACCTCCTGAACAATGAACACAGAAGGAATCTTAACCGGGAGTCTATGCTTGGCACATGGGCGAAGTTTCAGCTGATTGCAATTTGCAGTCCTCACCACTAGATGGCATTAAATCCGCTTAAATAAAACACACTGCTCCTTTAAAGAATAATTACATTTTATCACAACTTGGATCCTATTTTTGTCACTTTTTAAGAAACCCTCAAGTAAGCCAGCACTAAAATTATCAGTTGTCAACATATACTACATCACAATTTACAGACCAACTTCCTGGTTCAACTTGAACTGACCTACCGTACTTTCGGTAGCTGTAAGCACACAGTTTATCAGCATCCATTCATTTTCCGTGACTGCTTATCCTATTAGGGGTTGCAGGTGTGCTGGAAGCTATCTCAACTAACATTGGGCGAGAGGCGGGGTACATCCTTGGCAAGTCGCAAGGCTGACACATAAGCCCCTTTTACACTGCCGGATTTTCGGCTAATGTTGGGCCGTTTTGCAGGCAAGCTGTGAGCATTTAGACACACAGAGCCGGATTGGCGAGTTGATCTGAGGTGCCCAATTTTCCGCCTTGTAGGGTAGACATATTGGCGGAATCTTTTTGGTTTAAAAAGAACGAGGCAGCCTTCCGCCACAGGAGGGGCTGTTGAAGATGCTGCACGTGCGACCCACTGGCGGTGGACTAACACGAAACAGCTGATAGCAGGAATGAGCAGTTAGTAGCAAGAGGGAAACACAAACCTGACAGACACTGTAAAGATGAACAACTGGGGAGACAAGGAATTGCGCGCCCTCCTTGACCTCACAAACGAAGAGGCCATTAACCAACAAATGACAGGAATGGTGGAGGACGGGCCGACTTCTGAGAGAATCGCCGAAGGACTGACCAGCCGCGCCTTCCCTCAGAGCATGGCCAACTTTTCGGCCTTCGATGCATGTATTGTACGTTACTGTTTACGTCACACACTGAGCTACACGTTTTGTTACTTGCTCACGCCCCCCATTGCCCTGAAAAAGGCGCATTCTGTATAAACAAAAGTAGGAAGGCAGCATTTCGCTGCACTCCCTGATTTTGTTTTTGTACTGCCAATGCTGAACGAAGACTGATTGGGCTTTCCTGCAAATTTGCACAATTCCTATTTAAAAAGGGCTATAGACAGACAACCATTCACGCTCACATTCTCACCTATGGTTTAGAGTTACCAATTAATCTGTATGTCTTTGGACTGTGGGAGGAAGCTGGATTACCCAGAGAAAACCCACGCTGACGTGGGGAGAACATGCAAACTCCGCACTGAAGGGCAACCCCCCTCCCTGGGTTCGAACCAAGAACCCTCTTGCTGTGAGGTGACAATGCTAACCACTGTCCCACTGTGATTCAGATAATTATCTGTCTATTGAGTTTTATTATCTAGAACCCGTCTGATCATCTGACTGCTTGTATTGCTTGCCACATCTATAAAAACAAGATGCACATTTTAATGAGATATATTGATGTTGAGTGGGAAATTTCTCTCTAAATATCAAATTAGCTTTGTTGATATGATTTTAATGAAGTACAATATCGACAAAGCAGACTGTGAAATGCCTATGATGCAAACAAAAACAATTCAGGATTAGCAAAAGGTATGCAGAACATATTGCTACAAAGTACAGTAACAGAAACAAATCACTGAGAGAAAATCTTTCTCTCTCAAATACACACATAAGAAGACTCATGCAGAGCAATCTCCAGGGTGTCATTTTGGCTGAATATACTCAGCCGAATTAACAGCACTGAACTGAGCTGTAGTTTGTCATAATCACTGGTTTCTCAGTCCTTTGTTGTTCCTCCTTGTCTTCCTCCCTGTCCAAGACTCTCTCTACCGATAAATACAAACTTCTACTTTTGTCTAAATCTGGCTGTAGGTTAGAGAAGAACAATATTCTGAGCGCCTAAGAAACAAAGACAGACACAGCTATTCTAATAACACCCCCTTATGCCTTCTGTGTTTCAGTAATTACGTTATATAAACATACATTACATTGTATGTGTATGGATGTATCATCTCTGTCTTGGGGAATGTGGCTCTGCACTAATCAGGGCAAAAGCATGACCTACGGATGATAAATAACTGGATATCATATTTGTCCAGACCTGTCTCCATGACAACTGAGAAATATCATCCACTGAGAAAAACTTTAATGTAGCCAGAGGCTGCAGGAAAAAGCTAGGAACCTTTCATAGATTTAGATGCTCCTCAGAGGATGGACCCCTTTGATTCTGGGTCTTACATGAGCTTTCCTCTGTCAGGTCAGTGCCACTGGCCGCCCAAAATTTCAGTGTTATCCAACAGAAACAGTATCTAATTGGCAGATTGCAAAGTTTGCTGTGCGCAAGTGCCCAAGTTGGTCAGCAGTTTGATTTTAATGACCCTGTGACCCTTCCTCTAGCACCACCATCAGGACAAAGTGAATATTTTAAGCCTATCAAAGCTCTGAGTACAGCCAAATCTTCAGTGTGTCGTTCTTTCAACATTTGTGACTTACATAATTTCCGTCACATTGACCCTAAAACTCAAGTGGAGTTTTATACAGTGTTATAGAGAGGATATTTTTAGCACCCTAACTGTATCAGTATTGTGTTTGTACTCCAAATATTAAGCAAAATATGTCACATTACGTTATGACTTCCCCTGGGCCATGGTTTGAGAAAAAGGCCTTAAAAGTTTGCAGTATGGTGGCTACATGACAGAGCCCACTGGCCCTCCAAACTGGGAGTGCATGCTGTACTCACAGGGTTAAAAATACACCGAAAATCTTGGGGACACTTTTAATTCGGTAGCCATCAAGGTAACAAAAACAAGCATAACATACAACATAATGTAGGAGGACAAATAAATATTGTTTACATCAAAAAATTGTGGTCCGTCTGATCAACACATCCTCACTCTGACCTCACATATCGACGTTTGGTCATGGACTTTTCACGTCTAGATATGATGTGCAAGGTACCCTGGGTGCGTTGGCTGTTGACGTTCTGGGACACCGTGTCAACTTCAGCCTGTTACATGCATTGTCTGTTTTCAAAACACACGTGTTGCATACAGTCTCTTTCAAAATAGAGGAACTACATCGGTACAGCATCACAAATTTTTTTTCTTCAACAACAAACGCACATGATAAGGTTTAGGGAAATAAAACTGGGTTTGGCTTTACAATCATATGGGAAGCAAACACTGGCCTCCAGGTTGGAAGTCAGTGGTTGTTGGACCCAACCACCACCCCACCCACCTGCCCTACTTGGACTTCCGCCATCTTAACTTTTGTTGTTGTCCCACTGCATTTCCCCCTGACGCTGCGGGATGCCATTACACAATAACCGCAATCTGTGTATCATGCCGACGTGAAAAGATGGCTATTTTCATTGGTGACGCCAGGTGTCACTGACGAAGCGCCGGTATACGTCGATTTCAGAGTGAGACCAAGTTTGCATACAGTAAGCAATGGACTTCACTCAACAATATTCACAATTTAGATTAATCTTAAAAAACACCTCTGCTCCATTTGACCCTTGCAGAAAAAAGGAATAAAAATAATCAAGGAATGGAAACATGTTCAGACTTTATGACCATGTTAAAGGTAGGAAGATTCTTTTGTCTGCCATTTTGTTAAACCTGTATGAATTATACTTAGGTGCTCATGGGTTCATTGAATAAATTGAACAGTTGAATTGTGGAGAATCTAACTGAGCTAACAATGTGTAGCATGTCCATACTGTCAAAACTTTAATGTTAAACATTCATATTTTGTTGCGCGATGCTAAGCTGCTTAGAACTAGCTCAAGCAGGTCAGACTTCACTGTCCTAGAAAATGCAAATTCAAATCACAGACCCTGCCTTGATACGATAACATTTAGCCTTTCAGTTATAGCTTCAGGTTGAGATAGAGGCAGGGAGAGTGACGCTGAGGATTGACAAGTGTTTACTGCTAGCTCATCATCATGCCTTTACAGGCTTCAAAATTGTACTAATTGTCTGAGTTTGGTGAGAAGAGTTTCATTTTATGAAAACCAAGACTTTATTTGAAATCTAACAAAACCCCAAAATGGCCATAAATCTAAATGTTGAATTCAGAGATGAACAGTGCAATATCTGACTGATTTCGATAGAGTACAGCACATTCTCGTAACGTGGGCGCTAGTGGGGCTTTAGATTTGTAGTCTTGGTGAAAAACTAACTCCTGTACACGCTCCACTGTGGGAGAGAGACCTGGCAGGCAGAGAACAGAAAAAGCAAAAAGCCGTTTGAGTAGATCTTGAGAGGGGGCTGCTTTTGTCTCGAGCCCATTTCTGTGCTGCACCCCAAAGGAAGGAGTCAACGAGGAGAAACCATTTACTTTCAACTCAACCCAGCTTGAAGGTTGGCTTTCATACCACATCTGAAGATCACACATGCAGCAGAGCCCCAGCTAAACTGGATGCCAAATAAAAAAGCAGCACAAGAGAGGCGAAGGCGCTGGAAGCAGGAACTGAACAGCGCTGAGGGCAGCAAGCGTCCTCTGGGAAACACCAGCCAGTCTGCACATGAAATGACCTTCTGCATGTAGGGGACGACCACATGGTTGTAAGTGACAGGCACAGCCAATGTCATTACTGCGATTAGCTATTCAGGTCCAAAACAAAGAGCTGACTCTGAGTGTGTGACGAGGGAGTGTGTTCTGGGTGTCTGCCATTAATTCAATTAGGAAAATTTGGAGATTGCAATTACATACTACAGTTATGTAAGCGCCTGACCTTGTCCAAGCTCCACAGTGGCACTACTGCAGGTAATATCACACAAATGTGTGTGTGGGAGAGAAATGACCTGCAGTAACTGAGAATGTTCCAATGAAATGCATTTGAAAACGAAAGGTAGAGGAGGTGGAGGACTGAAAATAAAACGTTGACTCTGTATGAGCAAGCACACTGCAGCCATCCTCTCACTCCACACATCTGACTGCAATAACATTTTGTATTCCATACATATCATTACTTCTAAATGTCTGAGTTGTTCATTGAAATGCTCCTAAAACGCTGCGGCAGCAAACAGGAAATTCATTTTTCATCTGGTCAGGTGAGTTGTGAGGCGTTTCCAGGGAGCAGAAGTTTTTACTCTGGAAGTCAGTGACTTTGACTGTTTGGCAGAAGTAATTTGTAGAAGAGTGGAACAAACACAGCTGAAGTATTTTGACCTCAGACTTAGAGCCCTGTCACACCAGCACTTATAACGGTGAAACATGAATCATAACGGGATCACTGCAATCTGTGGATTATACATTATATCTATGCTGAGCAGATATAATCTAGCCTCACTGAAGTATGATTAATGCTGTTCAGAAATAGCAAACTGTCTTGAAAATACTGACCTATGAGGGAACAGAGAGCCAAAGACTCAAAATGTGGGAGGAATCTATATTAGCTCGTTGCAGTCCTGTCTCCTAAAAATTTAGAGATTTATATGCAACTAATATAAACAGCGAATAAATTTTCAGGGGAATGCAATGCAGAGCAGATTACACTTTCTATTAACATTATGAGGAAATGTTGCTAAATAACATATCTGGCAAGTTGCAAAAATGTTGATACTAAATGTAACAGCAAAATGTTCGCTGACAACATATTTTAGTTGTGTTCTGACATAACAATCCTGCAATTCAGTATCCACTCATAATAACTACAGCATTATTATCATTATTATTATTATTATTATTACCTTTTTTTATTAACATTTAACCAAAATCACAATCTTTCCCTAAAGCCTAGTTCATATTACATGATTTTCACCTCAATTTTGACGTCACAGAGGATCTTGAGAGCCACCTTGGGTCGGAGGTGAGTCGGCAGATAGTCTGCCACGACGAGTCCTCGTGTGTGAACAAGCCTACGAGCAAGTCGCCCCCTCGTCTGTGACTGGGACTGGATATCTGGCATGCTAGAAAACTGGAGAAGTCTGACACGACTGACAAAGAGCATCAGCCAACGAGAGGCGGGATACGTCTTATGTCAGCACGCAGGAGGACGGAAGAAATGTGAGGAGGACAAGCTGCAGGTCTGGCTTGCTCTCTAAACGTCGCCTTTCTCTATATATATCTGTCACTTCTTTTGGGCTTGTTTCCATAGCCCTGGTTGCTTGTTTCTCTCCCAAGATCTGGCAACACTGACAAGCCGGCAAGCAACAACAACAATGGAGTCGTCCACAGGATCACAGGGAGCGTGTTGTGTTTGGACCCAGGCCCTGGAGGCAGATCTGATTCAACACTGGGAAGAATATCCATGACTTTACGATGTGTCGTCTCCAAGTTAAAAAATGTAGTTTGGTGACGTCACCGCATTATCTGGGGCTCTGTCGGCGAGGGCTCGGTGGAGAAATCTTGTGGTGTGCACACACAGGTCGTAACGCAGTTGGCGAGACTCCCGATGACAGAAACACACGTTGCCAGGTATGAACACTCGAAAGATTACGATAGTCTCTGTGACGCAAAATCAGGGTGAAAATCGTGTAATGTGAACTAGGCTTAACCCGCACCGAAGTGCTTTTGTTGACTTAACCTAAGACGAATCTTTGTTAATAAGTATTTTATTAGAATGTAATAGAAATCACACGCTCAGACATCCGATGGAGCTTGGAGTAGGGTTGTTGCCCCTTCATGTTGAAATGAGCTAGTTGAGGTGGTTCGGGGCGTCTGATTTGGATGCCTCCTGGTTGCCTCTCTTCCGCCCAGTTTGCCAGGCATGTCCAACTGGCAGGAGGCCCCGGGGTAGAACCAGAACACGCTGGATGGATTATATATCTCATCTGGCCTGTAAACACCCCAGAGGGACATCTGATCTTAACCCAAATGCTATTGTTGCCTAAACCTAAGACAGGACTCTGGACACAAAACCGAAGTTCTGATGTCAAGGTCCTGTACTTTATCCACGCACTATCCTCCCTAGCCACCTCTTTACGAAACCTATGTAGTACACGGATGTGGTGTTTCATTACCTGAACGAATCGTTCTCTCTGAATGTAATCTAGGCTATCCATTACGCTGCAAAAACAACGTAACTTAGAAAGCAGTTTAGAAACATACTTACGTAACTTGAAGGACACATGAGACATAAACTGGTTGACTAAAGACATGGGGTACAGTTTGCAGTCAGTCAAGAGTTGATATACAAATACGATCCCTTGCACAACTGAGGAAACTTATTATACGGTTGGTAACCGAAAGCAAACCTACAGTACACAAGTATGCGTAAATTAATTTTCATTGGCTTCCTTTCGGTCATTTCAGAGGCGACCTCTAGCTCACCTGGTAGACTGTGCACCCAATGTAGGCTGAGTCCTTGCAGCGACCCAGGTTTGAATGCAAGCTGTGGCTGATTGCTGCCCGTCATCCCCCTTCTCTCTGTCCCCTTTTCTGTCACTCTTGAGCTGTCCTGACAAAATAAAGGCTAAAAGCTTTTAACAAAATAAACCATCTGAAAATATTCCCGATACTTACAAGCAGCTAAGATACTTTTAGCATGAATAATAATAATGGATCCCATTTTAAACCAAGCTGTGAACATTTGTTGATTTCAATATTCAGGTAGATAAATAGCTGTGAACGAGGAACTCACCCAAGGCTCCAGTCTTTTGTGAGTTTTAATCAGTGCAATCAGCATTCTCACTGGCCAGGAGATATGTTTTGAGTTTGCCCCTAAAGCTGTTATTAAACACCTAATTTATTACCTAGATCATGTCGTTGGCTGCTCTTCTTAAGCTTTTAAGTTAAGTGTACTGTCCTAACCTGACTTGTTAATTAATACCACTGTCACCTCACAGCAAGAGGGATCAATTTATTTTAAAGCCCATTCTGTGTGGAGTGTGCATGTTCATACATAAAACATGTCCTTTGCCTGGCGACCTTTTCAAGGTGTTTTTCTAGCGTCCAGCCTGCACTTACAGACGGTGATAAGAAAAAAAAAAATCAAGAGACTGCTATTTTAAATATGGAACAATAACAGGGAGCCCAGCTTCGCAAGACGTATAATAAAATAAATTTGACGACGGACATTTATTAAGTGCAACCATGTAAGTGATCAGGATCATTTATTAGGGAGACAGCGAATAGAGATGTTATGCCTGTGAATGAGCTGAGCTGGGCTGGTGAGCTGTGAGGCAAACCACATTAATCAATGAGCAGAGGAAACATAATTACTGACAGGGACTGAATATTGTTAGATAAGATGAGTCCACGGTGGTCCAGGAGACCAGGCAGGTCTCTGTCAAATTAGGAGACTATGATTAGCGGTGTCATGGCTGAAACACTGGGGTCAGGCAGCCCTAACACTGACTCCTCTGTGAGCAATCTGGATTCATTAGTGCAACATTCACTTTCAGGTAACAACTGAACAAACACAGAGTGATGATCAGAGCAGAGAACAGGAGCAATAGTGGAATAGCTTCTTTCACTTGCGGTTCTGATGCAGTATGTTCAACCCTGTGGTACAGTTTGGGGGCCCTCAAGTCAAAGGTGAAGGTTTCGTTTCAACATAGGAGGACACACATATGAAACTGGGGGGTTGGCAGTCCTCTACCAGAACATTTTCAGCATCAAACACTTAAATCCTGGTGATTTTTTTATGCACCATTTTGTCTTGGCGCTACAACCTACAACTACGTTTCAAATCAACAATGGGTACGCTAACCAGAGCTGTTTTTAATTCTCCGAAGGCAGGTCCAAGTCAAGACTCAAGTCAGTTGAGACAAGGGAAAATCAAGTGTTAAGTCCTCAGAAGCAAATTTCAACCCAACTTCAAGCCAAATTGGTGAACTGGATGTAAAAGAACTAAGTGACCATGCGCTATGCTAACAAACACCACACTAGGAGCAGGTACTGTTTCCTTAGTTAAGGAAAAACATCAAGTCACTGCACTGAAAGAGATTTTACAGCGGTAGAAGATTGTTTGCTTGGACTCGGGCTTGTGATGCCTTTTATCGTCTCACAAAGTTGACTTATAGTTAGATAGTGAAAAAATGGCAGAAGAAAAGAAGACAAGAAAACCATATTGGTTATAGAAGGAAAAGATTATGCTTCTGGAGGAATACAATCATAGAAAGCAAATACTACAAAGTAGAAAACAGAAAACAACTGCGGGAAGAAATTGCAACAAAAATGAATTCAGTCACATCTATACTGTAACAAAAGCGTATCCATCGGGTTCTCCTGGTCGCACAACACTCTATTCAGGGTGTGTTTGTTTTTTTCATTTATCACCAAAAACTCGGTCATGTTGCAGTTAAGATAGAATCAAAGGTAAGTTTTGTTTACCTGGCTTTGGTTGCTAATTTCTTTTGTGCAATGGTGGGATTCCTTCCTTAAGTGAACATTTTAAGGAGAAGACTTAAGAGTGTTTTCTGTGACTGATTTTAATTTGAGGAAACCTTGACTGGGACTTTCAGGAAAATCTTAACTTAAGCTATTTTGTGCAACGGGCCCCTGACCTTTAAAAAGCTCAAGACTGATGAAGATTACTGCTGCCTCCAGTCTGAGTTAACACTAGCTTTATGCCACGGAGGTCAGTAGCATTCACATGTGCCTCGATAATTTAACTCTTAAGTGTTGATGTATGCATGATTACTAGTCTGTTTTCTAAAGCTGTCTACTGGTTGTAAAAATACTTAAAAATTTCAAGATCGAGATCAAGGTTATTACATAGAAGCAGGAGAAATGGTGATGATGATTGTTAACTGCATTTAAAGTGGCTCACTTTTAGTCATAGACATGATGAAATAATGAATGATGAACTATAGTAGTTAGTTGTATAAACTTTTTAGCTGGAGGAAGGAAAGGAAAAGCTGTTTGGTTATTGACTAGAATCCACTTAATAATCTTCCAGTAGATGGATCAATCTCTTTCAAGTTGGGATACTGCACATGTTCTTAAAGCATAACTTGTCAATACTAATTTCTGTTTCATTAATAGAGGAGACTGTGTTTTCATTATCAGGTCTTTAAAAAGTGGAGTCTTAATCAAGTCTCTCTTTGGTAGTTAAATCTACAGGCCTGAGGCAAACATTTCACAATCTTACTATATAATGATGAAAACTCTGTCTGTGTGTCTGTTCCACGTTTTTCTCCTCACTGACTTGGTCAATCCATGTGAAATTTGGCACAGTGGTAGAGGGTCATGGGAGGATGCCAATGAAGCAATATTACATCAATTGGCCAAAGGGGGGCGCTATAGCAACTGATTGAAATTGCAAACTTTGAATGGGCATATCTCATGCCGCGTATGTCGTAGAGACATGAAACTTTGCACAGAGATGCCTCTCCTCATGAGGAACACATTTGCCTCAAGAACCCATGACTTCCGCTTATATAGATTTTCCACCATTTTGAATTTTTTGAAAAACACTTCAAATGGATCTCTTCCTAGGAAGTTTGAGCGATCTGCATGAAACTGGGTGAACATAATCTAGGGACCAATATCTAAAGTTCCCTCTTGGCAAAAGTTGGAAAACTTACTAAAACTGAGCTTCTATAAGGCAATGAATATTGCGGAGGGCGTGGCTCATCACATAAAGGTGTATAACATCTCAAGGGTTTCACCCATCACCACGCAACTTTGTAGGCATATGACCACACATAATCTGAGGGGACCCCTCCATTATTGACCCCATCAAACAAAATGGGGGCGCTAGAGAGCTAATTTCTTATCTAGGCCTAACCGCCATATGGATTTTTACTAAACTTGGTAGATATGTAGAACAGGACGCCTCAAGGTGACTGGAGAAATTTAACTCTAATTGGCAACTGGGTGGCGCTATAACAACAGAAAAATGCTTACAAATGGCTAAAATGCGACCGATCGCTGTGGCTCCCCCTGTGGACCAATGTTTTTTTAAACACTAACTATCTGCCTTTCAACGTGCTACCTCAACTACTAATGTACAGTTTTAGCCCACTAACTATCCCACTATTGGCAATGGTACTACTGTACTTTCAACAAAGCAATCGTACTATCAAATTCACAAAAACTCTGTCTGAATTCAGTTGACTATTTAATCTGCAATTTCCTATGACCTGTATCCCAAACACACACCATGTGAAACTGTATGTGGGAAACTGTGCACTCAATGGGTTTGGACTAGTTTACTTATTATTATGATAATTATCTTTACCTATGTTATGCAGGTGTTCCTAAAAAACACAATGAACAAACTCATACCAAAGTAATACCTTTCAATTATTGCTTATGATCCAGTGGAAGTGTGTGGCAGTGTATTTCCTCACAGAGAACCTACATGCCCTCTGCCTGTATTTTCTTATTTCCTCCTTATTTCACTATGTTAAGGACATCTCTGGGCGCGTAGTTCCCAGCTGATAACAGAACGGAGGTGAAACAACCAGGTCAGAGCAGCACACATCCAAGAGAAAGCTACAAAGACACACTGAAAAACACAAATATACAAATATAGTGAGGCAAGACGCCAAGCAGACGGAGCCTGTTCCAAAATGAGAGTGAATCTGGACTTGGCTTACACTTTGGTGATCACTGAAGGAGAGAATGAGGATGAAGAATGATGCAGTGCCTGATTTCTATTGAAAAGATGGGTGCTGGCAGTTAGCTTGTTTGTATCGGCTTTTCCATTACTTCAAATGTGATGTTGCTATAGTAATACAGTAGCTTGCAGTGTACGTACGAGCAGTGGAAGGATGAGAGGCCAAGCACTGAAACTTGAACTATTTCTCTAGCAACTTTTCATTTCAGCAAACTGATCCACACAGCTTCGTGGGGGTTTCCTTTAGAGCAAGCTACAGATTTCCAAAAACTCCACTTTAACCTTTGGGAGAGCTGTCCGCCCAGCCGGCCCACACAAAGTGCAAAATCATGTACAGGATGGGACGGAGGCACCAGAGGATTTATTTTGTTGTGAAAAGGACAGAGTGGAGGCTTGTGACCAGGATGGTAAAATGTTTCAACCCCATCTCTAAAATCTCTGCAGTGACAAGGTGAGCAACATGTTATCATAAGTGACAAGAATAACAGTTAAATCTATGACGTCTTATCTTACCTATAACAGTAAGACTCAGTATGAAAAACTCTGCTATGTGCTATCATCAATTTACAAAATTTCAGAAAACAAAGGTAAATTCCCATCACCAAGGTGTTGTTTCCTATCGCTAGTTTACATTTTAATTTAACATTTGATCCTATTGAATCCTGTGACTGCTCTATTTTTTTAGTGAGCTTCGAAGTTCATTGCAAGATTAAAATTTTAGGCCAACATCTTTGACATGGAGGTCCTTAAACATCTACAATATAGTGAAAACGGAGCAAACTCCAGTTGTCAGTGAAGATCATGTTATATGATTGAAAGCTCATAAATGTACCTTTAATTAATCATTTTGGTTTGGGGGTTGCTATTAAGATTTCACACCTCTTAAAATCATTTAAGTAGACTTATTATAGAGACAGAGTTAAGTCCCACCCATACCAAAGAGGAAAACTAGCCATTGCTCTCCATTGACTTTGTAAGATAAGAGATAAAATACACCTTTATTGATCCCATAATTGAGAAATTCCAGTGTTACAGCAGTCAAGAGGAAAGAGTCAGATTAAAGATTTCAAATTTAAACTTAAAAACTTAAATAACTAGGCATGCAAATAAGTACAAAAATACAAGAGATGACGATAAATAATAATAACAATAACAATAAAAATAATAATGGGAAGTGGATAATAAGGAGCAGCAGTGAATGAAAATGGCCAGTGGATAAGGTGCAAGTGATTGTATGTGCAAAAACAGCAGACTGCTGTGGTGTCAATAAAGTGTCCATGGTGCAGTCTACTGTGAGCAGTGCTGGTTATGTAGCCTGACAGCAGCAGGCAGGAAGGACCTGCGATAGCGTTCCTTCACACACTTTGGGTGAATCAGTCTTGTATTGCATGAAGCTGCCTCCTTGTTGCTTACGTTCTCTAGCAAACAACAGAAAAATGCTAAAAAGCTGCCGTGTGATGTGATGCACTACCAACAGGATACAGGACCCAGAACTACATTTTTCTATGCTGCTGAGAGGACAAGAGTGGATGCAGGTAAAAAGATGTGAGGCAGCAGCAATTGGAAAACTGTGGGCTTCTGACACTCAACCTACAGCTGCTAATTTGTAGAGGTTGAGCTCCAGCTAATCTATGCAAGACCTGGCTTTGATCTTTGTCAGGTTAAATGATGATTTTACTTGGTGATTCAATCAAATAGTTGTAAATATCAAAGTATTTCACTTCTGGCTATTCAGTGTGATCATGGTAGGGATGCCACGGTGAGATATTATCCAACTAATTGATAAACACCTGACAACAGCGGCGTTCCTGATGAGACTGGACATTTTACAAGAAAAGATATTTGTTGATTAAACTCAATATCTGAAGAGCACTGCACTACATTATTGCTAATGTAAATCAAACATTTGCTACTACTGCTGCAGCTTCATATTAAAGCATTTAACTGGCAAAACTTGAGTTGACTTTTACTATTAAGACGTCAAAGGAAATGCAATGGTTCATCAAAATGTGTCTACAAAATAATAAAATGACCATTTTTGGCATTCGTTGACAGTGGATCAATTTGAAATGTTGCAGGGAGTAATGGAGCAGTCAGGAGCTGCATACTTTCAACTTATTAGCATTGTAACCAACTCCTTTTCCCTTATTAACGTTGCCTAGTTTCCTATTAGCATTACATTTTTGCTTTTCACTTTGACACCAAATCTTCCGCCATCTCCTTTTTTGGTCCACTCTGAAATCTGAGGCAGGTAATATAGTCTGTGTATAACAGAACACTGTGTAACACCAGTAACACTGACAGGTAAACCTAACATGGGGTGCTAAGACAATCCTTTATATGCTGAAATCTATTTTTTTTCAGAGGTGTTAATTTTATTAGAAAGTAAACGGTGACCAAAATTATTCGTCATCAACCATTTTTGTTTCTTTTTCGTTGACAAGACGAGACAGGATAAAAATTTTTGTGGTGACTATCGCACATTTAAAATGAGAGGAGACTGTAAATTTATTATTTCATTAATCATATTAGAAAAATGTTTCAAACTAGAAAGCCAATACCAATCATGCTTCCAATTATTTTCTTTTTTGTTTTTTAATAAGATATTTTTTGGGGCATTTTCAGCCTTTAATGGATAGGACAGACAAGTGTGAAGGGGGGAGAGAGAGAGAGGGGGAGTAACATGCAGCAAGGAGTCGAACAGGGCTGGAGTCGAACCTGGGCCGCTGCGGCAACAGCCTTGTACATTGGGCGCCTGCTCTACCACTAAGCCAACGACGCTCTGTGCTTCCAATTATCTTCTAATGCCATATGAGCAGATTAAGTCGGAGCAACAACTAAACTCCAGTAAATAGTCTGCACCATTATGTTTCACTGGCCTGCAAACACTCACACAGGAGCAGCATCAGCTGTTGTTGTGAGCTGTGAGTTGTAATTAGGTTAGTAACTAAGCAGCCATGTGTGCCTGATTGTGGATGGTGAAGCTGTTGAATGGATTTGTGGAGTTTGATAGTTGTGGCTGTGGCTGTTAGCAGCTAGATCTGCTTGTTAGCCGGTGAACGGCAGTGGAGCAAGCAGCCGCCGGCCACTAGTCGCCACTCCACTGAGATCCAGACTGTCTGGAGAAGGTTAAGGGTTCGATTGACAGGCAGGTAGGAGGCTTGGTTGGTGTAAACTGTCTAAAATCGGCACGGTTTTCTCTGACGGAGCTGAAAATTTAGTTTTAATCACCAATTCCATGAGAGGACATGAGTTTAAACCTCCACATGAATATGCTGCAGATGTAGGAAGAATTCAAGCTGATATAAAGTTATTTCTCTGCTTCTTAACAGTGAGATCAGTGAGCACAATAAACCTGAGTACAAATCCTAGTTGTCTCAAATCAGTTATCTGTGGTGTCAGTTTTTTAAACCACAAACAAAAACCGACACCAGATGTCATTGGTGACGCTTCTGAAGAAGACGAAAGACACCGGTCAAAACATGTCAAGGTAAAACAAACCTTATCTTGTCTGATGTAAAAGAAAAGAAAAACACTAATTTGACACTTAGAATGAACTTCTGTGGATTAAAAAGATTTTAAGAGTTTTAAGCATGTGCTCGTAAATCATCTCTTCTCATTCTGCTGGAGAAATGCAAGTTTGTAAGTGTGTAGTTATTAATTCTGCGTAACTGCAGAAAAAACATTATGTCTGAATGAAATGTCTATACAACCTGTCACCTTGATTCTAATTACTGATGCGTGTATTAGCTTAAGTGGATTAATTTAAAGAGATAAAACATTTCCACTAAAAGTAACGAGTGTGTTTTCAGAGTATGACACATGCTTTGCTATGCTTTGTCTCTATAATTGGCATTATTACTGTTATCATGCCATGTATGTTGTTCTATGGTTATTATTAGCAGTGTTGTTGATATTCATAATCCTATTTTTTTGTGCCACAATAAAATGTATACCTACAAGATGTAACATTTGCCCATTACTTTATACTGGAGTCCTTTAACTCTTTACAGAGTTACTATTTTCAGTGAGAAGCTGAAGGCAACACTGCCTCTCTGTGCTCCCTCAGCATGTTGCCCACTCGTCTTCCTCTGATGTTTTCTTCAGATTGATTTCAGAGAAGGGCAGAAGAGGAAACAGAAGCAGGGAAACTTCCACAAGTTTCTAATGCACCTCGAGATTAAGTCCAAATCCTACCCAAAGGTAAGAGTCCTTCACTCAGACAGTGACACGCCTGGTCTGGTCAAACAAAATGACAGGTACAATCTGAAGCTGTTGCCCTGCAGACAGCCAGAGGATTTGCTTCTTGTAACAATCAGGGTCAAATGACACAGGCAGGTGTGGCATGGATATCCAAATGGTTCCCATCAGTCAAATACAGGATAATGTTGATGTTATTTATTTTTCGCAAACAGCAAAACATCTGAAATGATCCATTACTGTGACAGCAATGATTTATCTCGGCACAAATAATGATTATTCCAATTACTGCGTTGAGCGATGGCTGCTGGAAATAAAAATAATACTCTTCATTCATTAACTGTTATTTCACGAGTTCTGTTTAGTTTTGTCGTCCGTTGATACAGAGTTGATTAAGCATATACATTGAAATCATTCCCACAGTAGAAAACAGGAAAAAAACCTTCACAAAGATTCATCAGACTTTACAGATGGAGAGCAGTCTGAAAAGAATCAAGCACTGATGAGCAATTCTATTTTCCCGACGGGTGCAATGTGTAAAATATAGATGGGGGACAAATGGAACATTCCATTCATTAAATAATGACGAGGATGATGATGAGCAACGGGGGTCAAAGACATTTCACCATTTAGCATCTGAATTCATTAACGTGTCTGGAATGCTTATCTTAAAGCTATTCATGGGCGCAAAAGCACAAGTATTAAAAGTGACATTGGCAAGTGTTGTATTAATTTCCCAGAATGCTTTTTGATAACCTCCAAAGAAGGGAAACATGTCACCAGGAGACAGCAGTCTGTTGGCAAAAAGATTCTCCAGTTGAAGAAAAACAATAATCTTCTCTAAGTGTTAGACCAGAATGTGAAAAAGTACGAGGCAGTTTGTTTTGTTTTGTAGCTTTCTTTGGATAGATGCCTCCACTTTTCTCATTCTCAGGACCCAATCACTTCACATTTTCTGATTCCAAAATCATTTTTCTCTCTCAAAATCATTAATGAGCCTTCCTTTCAAGAGACATCAGCTATCCTTCAATCAGCAGTTTCCTCAATCAGTGTCACTTTACTGACGACTGAGCTGTGCACGTTTTCTGTCTGCAAAATGTTGTTGCTGTTTGATAAAGTTGCATTTTTGGAAGACTAAAGGACAAGGTGAACTCTTATATTATCCACCTTATTCCTAACCCCTATCATACCTTGAATGAATTATGGGCGCAGCCTCCAGCGCCAAACCAGAACCAGCGTTTTCCATTAGTCACGGTATGTAACGGTATGCTAATCCTCTTTTCTAGAGCGACCGGGAAAAACAATGTGAAACACACCACCTGTTACACCTCAGACAGGATAACATGATATTACGTCTATTATCTCTGACCGCCATGTCAAACAACCCGGTCTCACTCCAAAGTCGTAGAAATCTGGGGCTTCGGCAGTGAAAAGCTGTCCTTTCACGTTTTAATCGTCAATAATCTGACAATTTATAATGAAGATTGAAATACCACCGTGATGATGGTTTGCAGGTAGGCCTACGTGTGACACATATTGTGTCCCGTATTGAATCAGTAAGGGATGGTACATTTTATTTTTCAATATACGGGCCAAGGCTAAAAGTGAGGCTGCGAAAGTCGGAGTAGGGTGGGCGGGAGCTGGAACAAACTTGCACTTGAACTTTAAATGCAGGTTATAAACTTCATGTTCTGCACTGCTTTTGACTGAATTTTCGGCATTCATCATGAACCATCTTGCCTTCCTTCCAACTTTTTATTTGCACTTTAATAGTTGAAGCTTCTTTCATTTAATATTTTAATGCATCATGTGCCTTTGTGCACAAAATGTGCTATACAAATAAACTTGCCTTGATGATTAACTTTGAAGAGTCACCTTTGGCCTCCTAATCACATTAATCTGCGTATGTCACAGTTTCGGTGTGAAACAGGTTTTAATAAAGCAAAGGAGCTGTGAAGGCCAAGGAAACTCTAAACAGTCAAAGTGCACCTGTAGATGTGAGAATACGCCGCTCCCTCTCACATTTGCGGACACTTAAAACCATTTGATGAGCCTTGAAATCAATAAAGTGCTGTTTAGTGCACAAATCAAATATCTCTAAATTTAAAAGCTAATGGATGTGCCAATTTGCCTTGAATGGAGAAATTATTCCCAACACTTAAGAGGGGTGAGATGATGAGGTTAGCAGCAAAATTATTTTCTTTTTCTCTTGTTTTTTTTATGTTTCTTCATTGAACTAAGTTGTCATCAAAGCCAAATGTACATGGTTGCCATCAAATTAGTGTGAGTGAACATCTGTGGGGAAAACTGCAATTGGAAATCTAAATGTGTTGATTTAATTAGTAGTAGTTCTCTAAAAAAAACCTTGGAAATAAAAACAAAAAGAATCTGGCAACTGTGTTTCTTTGTAGCTCATCTAAATCCAGTCCTCATATAAACTATCCTCATTAGTGCCCTCTGGGAAAGTCTGATTGGTAATTCAGGACAGATTCAGCTCACTGCAGTGTTTATCAGCTATACAAAAGGAATTGAATTACAAGCTTTATCGCTTAAGAACTAAGGATGAAAAACATACACATACTTTACTGAAAAGTCAGTATCAAATGAAAGCTAATATAGTTTGGTTTAATGGGTTTTCACTTCAGCCCTCTGGGCTATCCACACCAAAGAATTTGAAAGACTTTTTGTATCTTTTGAGCTTGAGCTTGCTGGGTCCTGTAAATAACTGGCACTGGCGATAAGTATTTGAGCCGATGATGCCGAGGTCATCGCCATTGTAGTGAAAAGCCAAATGCTACATGGGCAGTGTCAAACTGAATAAACACTGGAGATAAACAGTTAAGCTGTTGTAATTTATAAACTATTTTTGACCAAACAGAGAGCAGTTTGATACGACAGCTGCAGAGTCTTAACATGAATTTTGAGATAAGTCACATCAGGCTAAAGTGTGGAGTTGTCTCTCAGATGACAGGTATCATAAGCTATGATTGCTACTTTAAAGAGCATTTGAAAATGTATTTGCAAGCAGATGGTGTCAAGTGATGCTGTTGCAGGTTACGGTGAAATGCAGTCGGGTAAACATGATCAGAGCTGAAGGCGGCTGCAGATGAGGTGCTTGACCTTTCTGTCTGACCCACTGTATCTATGGTGGGAGGGGCCTGGTCATCATGGTGACATTCACATTAACCTGCCGCATTTCAATCGTCCGAGAAAAGCTTCACAGAGCAGCTCTAAACAAAGATCTTCAGCTGGTCTAAGGTAATAAACAACTGAACTGCAAAATGGCATATAAAAAGTTAGCTGTTAATAAGATGTCATTTTAGGCTTTGAGAATGAACGAGCAGAGAAGAAGAACCTGGAGGAGGCGGAGGAGGACTCTGCGGTGCTCAAGACTCACAGGGAGCCGTTTATACAGGTGAGTACAACAACAAAGTCACTGCCACACTCTCCAGATGAGAACTTCAATAACCTCTGTGGTGCCTGGGAACATTGCTTGTATGGGTGTGTGCTTAAAACTGTGCAATCTCTCTTTTGCTGAAATATATGTTTGTGGCTGCAGCTGCCGTGGAGCTTATATTGTTCAGACATGTCCACCTTGTCTTCTTTGGTGGTGATTAATTCTACTGTTGATTCAAAAAGAAGTTTTAATGCTTGTAGCTGTGATGTCCACCATTGAATGTCTGCAACTGTCTTTTGATTTTCTAACGGATAACCTAACGGATGCTGTTCACTGAATCTCTCAATATTTATTCTGCAAATGCCACAGAATAAATATTGAGAGATTCAGTATGAGAAGCCTTGGTGAACAGCATCCGTTAGGTATTGTCTGAGTTTAATACTAACTTGACTTGTCTCCAGCTGAAATCCACCAACATATGCTCAATACTTTACATTATTTACGATGCCCCTTCATATGGCACAGTCAAACGCTTGGTACAAGAATTCAAGCGTGGCAGGGAGAGTGTTGAAGGTGAGTTTTGCCAACGACAATGACGTCATGGAAGCTGTGGAGGAGTTCTGAAGGTCCCAACCTGAAGAGTTCTTTTCCACTGGGATAAAGGCGTTTGAGCACTCCTGGAGCAAGTGTGTCACCCTTGAGGGGGATTGTGTTGAAAGATAAAAGCACCGAAAAATCTGCATCTTGTTTTGTTTCCTTGAGGCTCAAAACTTTTCAGTCACCCCTGGTACAGATACCTTGGCATCTAGCTGGACGACAATCTCAATTTTAACAAACTGAGAATAAAACGTGGTTCTCTGTACAAAAATAAGAACGGTTATACTTTTTTATGTAGAAAAGGAATTGTAGAATCTGTATTTTTGTCTGTTTTGCAGCCTCTACACTGAAATCACTGGATGCTGTGTACCACTCAGCCCCAAGGTCCATGACAGGTGATTCTTACAGCACCCATCACTGCCACCTTTACCTAAAGGTCAGCTGGCCACATTTGGCTCTGAGGCAGGCTCATCAGTGGTATTTGTTCATTTATAAAGCTTTGATACAGATGCTTCCACCCTATACTTCATCCCTTTTAACCTCACATAACCTTGGTACTCATTCACAGAATAGGTTGTTGCTTCATGCTCACTTAAGCCTAGTTCACATTACACGATTTCCACCCAGATTTTGCGTCGCAGAGACTATCGTGGAGACGTGTGTTTCTGTCATCGGGAGTCTCGCCAACTGCGTTACGACCTGTGTGTGCACACCACAAGATTTCTCCACTGAGCCCTCGCCGACAGAGCCCCAGATAACGCGGTGACGTCACCAAACTACGTTTTTTAACTTGGAGACAACACATCGTAAAGGCATGGATATTCTTCCCAGTGTTGAATCAGATCTGCCTCCAGGGCCTGGGTCCAAACACAACGCGCTCCCCGTGATCCTGTGGACGACACCATTGTTGTTGTTGCTTGCCGGCTTGTCAGTGTTGACAGATCTTGGGAGAGAAACAAGCAACCAGGGCTGTGGAAACAAGCCCAAAAGAAGAGACGGATATATACAGAGAAAGGTGACGTTTAGAGAGCAAGCCCAAATAAGCAACTCCACTTTAGAAACAAGCATAAAGTCGCAGCTAATAAGCAGACCTGGCAACCCTGCAGCTTGTCCTCCTCACATTTCTTCCGTCCTCCTGCGTGCTGACGTGGGACGTATCCCACCTCTCATTGGCTGATGCTCTTTGTCAGTCGTGTCAGACTTCTCCAGTTTTCTAGCATGCCAGATATCCAGTCCCAGTCACAGACGAGGGGGCGACTTGCTCATAGGCTTGTTCACACTTGAGGACTCGTCGTGGCAGACTATCTGCCGACTCACCTCTGACCCAAGGTGGCTCTCAAGATCCTCTGCGACGTCAAAATCGCGGTGTAAATCGTGTAATGTGAACTAGGCTTTAATCAGAACTGAACCAGGAAAAATGTCACTTGGACTTGGACAGTCTGCCACCTTTATGGCTGTTTAAATGTCATATTTCAGATTGTGTTCTAATTGAGTGTCAATGCTTCCAACTGTACATCTACACATTAACATATTTATTATCCTGTATTTCTACATTTAGCGATCACCTATTGCTACTATTGTTTCTTGTTTTGTATGATCTCATTTCTGTTGTATTTGGTATGCATGATGGTTCTTTGCTTGCTTGCTTATTGATTGTTTTTAATGTCTGTGTTCATGCTCGGCATCGTTGAAAATGAGGGTCTCCCTCAATTGATTTCCTGAGTCTTAAATAAAGATATGAATGAATAAATGAATAACTGTAGTGAGGCTCCACTGAGGAGGGAGGTTATATATTTATAACTGATGATCTGTTGCATGCACAGCCTGCAAAATGCGGTCTATAGAAAGGGAATTCATTGTTGATTTAGACATAAGGGGTCTTGATGGCGATGTTGTGTATAAGATGACATTTAAAACAATTTATTTTGTCAACTAAAAATGTTATTTAATTTAACAGTAGTATAATACCACCACCCCTTTTGTAATGCTACAATTTTACTTTAATTTAAGAACATTTCACAAGTATATTTTACTTTTACTTAAGTACAATTCCATTTAAGTAATAGAACTTCTACTTGAGTACAATATTCTAGTATTATTTCCACCTGTGAGGATAACCAAGTTTACAGTGATGAAGTACCTGCTTAAAGAAACTGTTGCTTTGATCAGATTCAGCACCTCTGAAGTGCTACGGTTGGTTGAAAACTGCACCTGAACTTGAGCACATGCTGCTGATAAAGCGACTGTCAAAACATTCCTGCTGTAACAGCTTCACACCGAGACTCTTTCTCCACAGATCCAAAGCACTACGGGACACTACACAAAATATTAAAAGATAAGATGAAATGAAATGTTCTTGTGATGAAAAGTTGAGGCTAATGTCCACTAAAAAAGGTTTGGATTCTTTACCTGATGTGTCCATGCATTAACAATCAAACAATATGTAGAAACAACTTTTAAATAAAACATTTGTCACCGACCTAAATAATGTACAGCTGGCAAACAGATGATGATGTGTAGCTGTAGGTGTCTGGGGATTCATTTTCCCTCTGTCGGCCCCTCACCTCCTGCACTCGCACACTAACAGGTGTGAGATAACACCCACAGGTCGCAGCTGTGTGTTGGATGGGAAAGATTTAGAGATCATGTTCTTTGTGAATGTTGTTTGTAAAGTTTTGGAGAGTGTGTTTGCCTTTTGTCATCTGTTCTTCCCACATCAAGGCAAACTGGTGAGTCATGTTTTAATTTGTTTAGCAGCAGCTTTCTTTCTTATTTTTCATTAGGGCCCGAAAAGTGCAAAGGATCTATTTTTTTTTGAGAGAGATTTTTTTTCTGCTGCTCAGTTGTATTTTTGAAGGGCTTAGGTTGCTCAGAAACTTGAGAAAATTGGCACAAAACCAGAACTGGCAAAACAAATTGAAAAGTTCTGCAACAGGCGAGGTCATTGTTGACTTTAGGATTCACAAAAAACTCACAAAACTTTGTCCCCATGTTCAAACTAGTTATTATTTCAGTTTGTTGACTGAATTGGGTTTTGGCATGCTACACCAGTTTGATAGCACCACCCAATTACTTTTCACTTTGAACCAAGAGGAAAAAAGACAGCTAACGTGGATTGCCAAAAACTGCAGTTCCTCAAATGGCCACTTGAGGCTGGCTCCAAAAGTGAGTCAATCCCCATAGACCCCATGTTAAAATGTCCACCTTTATAGCATAAATAAACATGTTTACACTCAGAAAACAGTTTGGGTCTCTAAAGCTAATTTCAACATTCATGGTAACTGTACAGGGGGGTTAATTTTTATACAACTTACTGGTTTACATTTTATTAAGGCTTAAAGGTACACATATTTAAAGGTGAGGCTACTTGAGTGACAGGCTGCCTGTGAGAGGCTACACTCCGTGAGTCAGATCTGACCCTTGCAACTCCACAGCTTCAACCTGTCGTCCAAATATGGTCACTTCTGGCTCCAAAAACAAGATAGCGACAGCTGAAATGTCAATGAGGCTTCAAAATGGCTGTCCCCGAACCAATGGGTGACACCTGTAGTGAACTCGACAACTCACAAAACTTTGCATACATAAAACCTGTGGAAACTACAAGACTTTAAAGTGATTAGGTTTGTACGTGTTTAGCAGGCTCCACGGTGGCCCCTAATGCGTGGAAGGCCTCAGTTGGGATAAAGTTGCTCTGATTTTCGAGATCAATCTGAAAGTTGGACAGCAGGATCTCTTGACCTTCATGATTCCAAAATGCAACACTGTGGTGTTTTCATCGAAGGATGTGCCTGTGGCGAGGGGGGCAATGTGGATGTTATTCCATGACGCAGAGAGTTGTTGTAACTTGACTTCACATTGTCCAGTCTGCCCCAGATTTCACAGGCTGGATAATACGCCAGGCCTGAATACTAAAAAAGTCGCATTATATTTGCAGGTCGCACGACAGAGCTGTATTATGCAGTCAACAACCATCGTTGTATAGCAATTTCTTTGCATTTAATTCATTCATATAATACTCGACAGGTTAGTCAGCTCCACCTTCCGTTTTACAGCACGAAACATGGTCAGTATTCCATCAGATATCGTGGTGTGCAGATTTGGAACACCAAAATTCATGTTGTCAAGAGCTCTTTGTCCTTAAAACATTTTAAAAGGAAATTATCATTACATTTAATTCATGATGTCTAATTATTTCTTTACTTGCATCTACATTTTTTTCTTTTTCACTGTCCTTTATCTTAAAGTTGTATTTTTCTGTATAATGTTAGTTTAGTTCTTTTGTCTATTATTCTCCCTACTTTTGTTATCGTCTGTTTTTATCCATAAGTTTGTTTGCATGGCTTCTTGTGACAGATTTATTTTTTCTTTTTAACTATTTGGATTTTATGCAATTTCATGTGTGTGCAAGTAAAAAAATGAATAAAAACAATATATCTATTGGTCAGACAAGGAGGTCACTCAATAAAAATGTGCTTTAAGGCATCATTGAAAGGCAAAATTATCATTTGTAGATCAGTAACTGTTTTACCTTGAATTTGTTAGAAAACTTTATTTGTCTTGCAGGCCTCCAAGGTGAATGACGAATCCAAAAACAGGTGGGTGAGCAACAGCAGAATTCCTGGTCTATGAACGAGCCAACAGGCGGGATTTTAACTGAATAAACAAGCAGAGTTCAAATGCACAAGTTTGCCCACGTGCACTACTCGTTCTTGCATGAGACTGTTTATGCACAAGTGTTTTAATTAGTAAGGTTTCAGCAAAAATACATGTGTTTGGAAAGAGTTAAGTGAGAGTTTGTAAATGGATGTTTTGATATAATTTTGCTGTTGTTATACGCAGTCCCTGTTTACATCATCCCCGTTTAATTTATCAAGAATGTTCCCAGTTTTTTGATTCTTCATTCACTGTGGAGGCACACGAGAAAAACAGTTTGAAGGTAACATGGGGAGAGTAGCTGTCATACAAAAGATCATTTTGTGAGAGAGGTATTCGTAAAAACAGCTCCCCTTCACACAGCTTAGTATCAACCTTCAGTTTCACGCCACTCACAGCCACCAGCAGCTGATAAACAGCACTAAACTCATTCAATCTAACCATCTCTTAATTAACTCAGCTCTCACCTAAAGCACTGTAAGCAAGCAAAAAGTTGTGATTCCAATTCTACCCAATTACGTTTTGATCTTTTCTCCCTAATAACTCTCCGATGCTCTCTTTTATCTTCACTTCAGACTTCATTTGACAGACAGCCGCTGACTGCAGCGATAATTAATCGACAAACCACCAGGCTGATGGGAATAATAAGCGTCTGGGAGGAATCAATACTACAACGCAATCCTCCCGTGCATCATATAGCTTTTTATCCACGAGAGGTAACAGAGCGTTACCTCTACTCAAATTTACACTGCTTGTTCACGTTGTGTCTGTCTAGTGAGTGTGTTAAGAAAAGGACAAGTGATGCCTTCCTGGCTCTCAGGAGGGAGTGTAAGGATTGAGACAGATTGATACAGCTGAAGTGCATGTTTATAGATCAGCTCTGACTGAGTGCTCCTTTAGAAAAGGGCCTTCACTGCCCAATCGATGAGGCGATTATGTCATTGTTACCTTCCACTTCATTATGGAACAGTGAGAGCTGAACACACATCCTCCAGGCTATATAAAGACACAGCCTTTCCTGTAATCTGCTGTGTGTGTGTGTGTGTGTGTGTGTGTGTGTGTGTGTGTGTGTGTGTGTATTAATTTGTCCTTGGATGTTTCATTGTCAGCCCTACTAACAGCCTGTCATCCACACTGGGACAGTAGAGAACAAATATTTACCTTGATAAACACAGACAGCTCATTAAACGTGTCACTTTAAAGGAGCACGGTAAAAATAAATCGCCGCAGCCACTTGCAACAGAGATATCAAGGTGTCTCTTAGCGGGGTGTGTGTGCGTGTCTTACCTGTTACAGTCGACGTGCAGCAGTAGGTGGGTGGCGCTGATAGTGAGGGCGATCTTGTGCCACTGGCCGTCGGCAAGGCGGTAGGGGAAGGATTCGGAGCGCGGCTTGCCTTTGAAGCGGTAGTGGTAGCGGATCTCCTCTCTCACCCCGCTGCTCTCCAACTCAAAGTAACTGTAGAGGAAGAGAGGAGGTCAGAGACACTCTGTTTCCTGGAAAACGGTCTCTGTTCAGGGTAAAGAAAGACCTAAATTCATGGAAAACACTCAGGCTATAGCATTATGTGCACAAGGTCTTGTACAAATCAAGTTAGTGAATTATTTTCTCAACCTTTTTAGAGATGTCAACAAAAAATGATTCATATTTTACAAATATAAATATATATTTTTATTCCAGAATGAGAGAGAAAGCTCTTTTAGTTGTGGACTGTTGGTAAGAAGATGTTCTGCAGACGTCCACTGGGAACTTGAACTGTGTTTTGTTCATTATCTTTCAGACATTTCATAGACTAAATAATCAAAAAGACAAACAAATATAAAGGAGTGATTATCACTCCCCCAGATGAAACACTAAAACTCTGCTGAAGACTTAACTAATGATGTTCTTTTGGGGTAGCTGTTAGTAGGCCCTTGGCAGAGAATTAATTTACATTACACACAATTTAATTAGCAACATGAGCGGATGTCTACAGCCCCAGTAGCCCCTCCTAAGGGCCACAATGTTTGTTGTCCAACAATATAAAGGTGCAACCTAACAACAAATCTCCTTGTCTGAGGACTTTCCAGTGGCAGGGCTAAAAATAACAACTCTCTCCTTGAGTTTTTATCATTTGGACCAGAAATAGCATAGGTCCCAGAAGGGGTGGGGAAGAAAAACAAAATGATAGGTCTTGATGCAGAGAAGTCACTAATCAGAAATTTAAAGGGCACATGTTATATTGCTTTTCAACAAGTTTATACAGGTTATTGAGATTGCCAAAACATGTCTTTGAAGTTTCTTGCTGAAAATCCATTGCAGTCCTGGATTTCAGTATGTCTATAAACCCCTCTGTTTCAGCCCTGCTAAGGAAAGCTATTTGTCTCTCTATTGCCCTTTTTTAACAGGAATTGTGCAAATTCGCAGGAAAGCCCAATCAGTCTTCTTTCAGCATTGGCAGTACAAAAACAAAATCGGGGAGTGCAGCGAAATGCTGCCTACCTACTTTTGTTTATACAGAATGCGCCTTTTTCAGGGCAATGGAGGGCGTGAGCAAGTAACAAAATGTGTAGCTCAGCATGTGACATAAACAGTGACATGAGAGGGAAGCCACGGCTGGTCAGGTGCCGATTCTCTTGTAAATCGGCCCATCCTTCACTGTCCCCGTCATCTGACGGTTAATGGCCTCTTTGTTTGCAAGGACAAGGAGGGCGCACAATTCCTTGTCTCCCCAGTTGCTCATCTTTACAGTGTCTGTCAGGTTTGTGTTTCCCTCTTGCTACTAGCTGCTCGCTAATTCCTGCTATCAGCTGTTTCCTGTTTATCCAATGCCAGTGGGTCACACGTGCGGCGTCATCAACAGCTCCTCCCACAAGTCATCAACAGCCCCTCGCGTGGCAGAAGGACGCCTCGTTCTGTTTAAACTAAAAAGGTTCCGCCAATATGACTACCCTACGAGGCAGAAAATTGGGCACCTTGGATCAACTCGCCAATCCGGCTGTGTGTGTGTAAACGCTCGCAGCTGGCCGGCAAAACGGCCCAACATTTGCGCAAAATCTGGCAGTGTAAATGGGGCTTATGTCAGTGAAGATTCTCAGTCATCCAGACCATGGTAATCTTAAAAGCTATATTGTAGGCAACTGAACTTGCTTGAGCTCCTTGAAGATGTTTCATCTCTCATCCAAGAGGCTTCAGTTCTAACAGGCTGGTGTGGAGTCACAGGCTTTAAACTTTGTGTGGCTAATGCTAACTGTTACTGTCTCTGCTGCCTCGTCATTGATGGGAGCTCTTTTGGTAAATAAGCTCTATTGTGAATTGTGGAGTGTAGTTATCGCTCATGCCTCCTCAGATGTACTTTTACAGTCTATTGAAATGTTTGCCATCTGAGGATTGCTACAGGTGGTTAAAGACCAGACTACTACGATATATTGATAGAGATGCTAATCACAACTGCTTCCTTTATGTAGTCATTTATTTTGTATATTACACTTAACTTATACCACTGTAATTCAGCATTAACATGCCTGTCAACCCAGTTCTCCACATTATGGAGACATGTAACAATTTCATAAGACTGGGCCGTACATTCCTGAGCCAATTGGATAGTGGAGTGTAACGGATGTAAACGTGTTTGCCGTGTTTACAATCTGAGCTTCCTCTTGAGTTTTGGTGAGACCGCTAAGCGTGACCCAGATGAATACATTCTGACCAGCACCCCTTGGAAGCATTTTGGCTTCTATGAGAAGATTTAACCCGATCGTCCTCTGACTTGGTCTGTGCAATCTAAAGACCTTTGCGATGTTAAGTTGTTAAGCATTTGTGTTTTCATGTCACACTGATGCTGGTCCAGACCTTTGAATCCACTCACTCCACCAAGTCCACTGATACGTCTGTTATATTGTGACATGAAACAGTGCTTTTTCGGTTGAAATAAAAAACAACCAATGATTGCTGAGGGGGACTAACATTAGCCAGTCAGCAGCACCGGCAGGTCTAACGCCCTTATCAAGCTATTGTCAAGCATCATCATGTGGGCACCAGAACCAATAGGGAGTAAAGACAACAACGGCAAGGCTGCTGTACATCTGCATAGCTCCTCAATATTGCCGACATCGTAATTTGTTTTTACTATGTTCCGCTCCATGATTACAACCCTGACAAAACAGGCATGCTAGTATGTGTAGGCATCAGTGTGGACTGAAATGACATTAGGTTCAGGTTAGTCTCGCTCACCAGACCTTTCTCAAGAAAAGAAAGGTCTGGCTGGGCCGACTCTCACTTTAAGATTGGAGGAAAAAACGCCCTGGCTGCTTGTATTTCTTTCAACCAGTCACAATCGTTCTTGGTGGTGCCACAGCAACGGTGCACTTGCAAAAATATTGCCGGGGGGAAACAGGTTTTGGTGTAACACGCCCACAAAAATATCGCCTACAGGACGCGAACCATGGCAGAAAAATGGCTACATCCCCGCGAGATCAAACACCGCAAAAGTTAGTAAAGGACGTGTTGAAAACAGTTGAAAACTGCTACACAACTAGAGGTGGTAGGGCGGGACTTCAGCGGGTGGCTCGTTCCGCCCAATGAGAGGCTGATCTATGTAGCGAACTTCCGCCCACTCAGACTAGTTTCAGGTGGATGCTTTGATCTCCAGTGATAGATATGGACATTAAAATCCCCTTGTCCTATAGAAATCAGTAAGAGTGGACCAGTTGGTGAAGATTCTCAGTCATCTAGGTCATGGTAATCTTCAGTGCTATATCGTAGGCAACTGGACTTGCTTGAGTTTCTTAAAGACGTTTCACCTCTCATCCAACAGAATAAACCTCTTGGATGAGAGGTGAAACGTCTTCAACAAACTCAAGCAAGTCCAGTTGCCTATACAATATAGCACTTAAGACTAAGAGTGAAGATGGGACCAGAGTGTAATGAGCAATAGACAATTCTGTCTGCTATCAGGCAACCATAGAACAGGAAGTTGTTCTGAGCTGAACATACGTTGTCCAATCTGCTCCAAATTTCACATGCTGGGTAAGAATCTAGGGCTTTAAGGATGCTGCGACGGACACTTCTGTTTCTTTTCTGGTTGGTTCTTTGTAATGCTGAGAAATATCTGGGTAAATGTAGACTTCCATTTGTTACTGCTGTTGTATTGATAAAAGATATTTGATCCCCTAAGGGGTAATTAAAATGTAAATCTGCCGATAAGCAGTTAACATTTCATGTGTAGAAATGGAACTTACAGTTATGCTAGAGGAAAGACAAGGGGTCACTAAAGTTATTCAGTTTCTAACTCTAACTTTTAACTCTTATGTTTCAAGACATTTTGTCATCGGCCAGTATTGATCAAGGGCAAGTTTTGACCTGGTTGATCAAAACATCAGCAGAATTTACCCTTGGGATTGTGAATATTGATTCTGAATTTCATATAAATCCTGAGATTTTTGGACAGAATACTGCAGAAATACCCAGCCTCTTGCTTGTGGAGGAAAATTATGTTTACACGATAACAATGAGTGATTAAACTGTAAAAATTAAAGGTCATTCAGTGTCACAGACAATCTCTTTGTAGCTGTGGTACGGGGAATATTGGCAGGCTACAATGATTGCTGATCTGATATTTATTAAGGCCACTATCATCTAGACCCCTGAATACACACTGTAATTTCATTACCCAGCTGTCAAACAATAATAATGTGTGTACACATGAAGGACTGTGAGTTGATGCTTTAACAAACAGCTGCCGAGGTGATTGCTCAATGTGAGCTTTGTGTAAAAAGATGATTGTCAGCCTGTTAAACAAACAGAAAAAATAAAGATATGTTGGTCTCAGTTTCAGCCAAAACTGTCCTCGCTTGGTGGTGTGACTGCAGGCATTCGACCTGCAGCTTGTCTCAGCACCACGTACGCGCTGCTCTCCACCCTCATCAGCCACGCTAAATTAAGAGCCAGCCAGCCAGAGACGGAGCAGCCCGAGAGCCACAGGCAGTCGGTCATGACATTTCAGCTTCCCCGCGGCTGAAAATGACCCCAACACTGGAACCCTCGGCCCCTCACACACATCCACACACATAAAATATACTGTATACGACACACCTTTTGGATACATTATCCGAACCTAGCCAGGACCTAGCCTATTACAATATATCCAGACACAAAAACACACAGAATCACACACACACACACACACACACACACACAGGGATCAAGCCCATTCAATACCAAAGCTCAACAGCTCTCATGCATATTTATGGAAAGGGAGAGCGGACCCACTCCAGAGAATATCAATCGAGGCTGTGAGGAAGCAGATTTCTGTTTGGAAAATGAATGAAACTGAGAACAGCTCATAAGGACTCGGCACAAACAAAACACCAAGCACATTATGATGAAATATATCAGGTTATCATTTTCATACTGACCAGGTACACATTAGCAGTGATGGCCTTTATCTATGGCGCAAAAACACAATGTGATGATGTCAGCCATAGAGTACAACTTCTATATATGAGACATAAGAGAAGGATGTCTCTATCAGTTGTGATAACATTGTATTCACCAATGCATTGCTACAAAACAGTCCAATAGGGACAACAAACACGCAGTCAAATGTTTAAAGAGCTGCTGAAACCAGACGTTCCTTCCTAAAAAAAAACCTCTGTATAGTTCATCTGTGAAAGCAGCTTATTATGACCCATAATTACGTTTATTGTTTGGCAGCGACCTCTATCTGTCGTAGTAATTATGACAGGAGGAAAGGAGGAAGTCAGGTGACATAGTACAGTGGTTCCCAACTGGTCCAGCCACAGGGTCCAGATTTCTCCTTCGTCAATAGTTAGAGGTCCACACAGTTTAATATTCATGTTGTTAAGCTAGTTTGCCGACTCTGTTAAGAAGATATCTGTTCGTCACAAACTCTACAGCAGGAAACAGCACTTCAAAATAAAAGCTCTGTGCCAGAAATTTACTGCACTTAATTGTGTTTTTAACTGTGTTCTTTTACAAAATTGACACGTTTCTAAAAACCCGACACATTTGCGAGTCACTTGTGGTCCATTCAGAAAAGACCTGCAACCCACTTTTGGACCGCTACCCACCAGCTGGGAACCACCAGCATAGTATAAAAGGTGGTAAGGTCTGTGTCTGGAGCAGGTTGGGGTGGATGTTTGTGTCCGGTGTGAAATAAAAAAATCAATGTTGACTAATTCTGACTTGTGTATATGAGTTTACCTATGCATAGGTCAAACTACAATATGCCATTGTTCCAAGCCCAAAATTCTGAAGCCCCACTAGTCCTAAAAATGTCCCACTGGATCAAATGCCTATTTCTCCGACATCTCATTATCCGAAAATCAAATGCCCATTGTGCCAAAGTCCCCTCTTTCTGAAAACACACACCCCCTGCAGTTGCTGTCAGTTTCCCAGGGACATTTGAGCCACCGATCCCAGGTGTTTTACAGACCCTTTGAGGTGTTTCCCAGCAGTGTTTGAGCCACCAAACTTTGGTGTTTTTTTCACTGACACATCCCTGCTTTTTCAGTTACGTTTGTGCCACCATACATGATCTTTTCCCAACCATAACCAAGTGGTTTTGTGCTCAAACCTACGCTTTGCGTAGGTTCAAGGTGATCATCAGTTTCTGTAGTTCTCTGATTGGATGACTGAGGCAGCTCCTCTGTATACAGAATATGTAAGTGTTGTTATGCTGTCCATATACCTGAGGAAGGTCAGACACACTGAAACAATATGATCGAATAAGTATTTCAGCGGTTGTGAGATGGTGTGTGGGAGTTCTTTTCAAGATTTCACCTTCCTCTTACACATTCAGGTATGCAGAGATTTAAAAGAAAATCAGTTGAAACAAGTCATGTTCCTGTGAAAATACACGCTCCCTGCTGTTAGACAATCCAATCACCAGAAAAAATGTTCACATTGTATGTTTCTGAACCACCAATTTGTCAATAGTGCTGTGGTGAATGCAGCCAGAGAACAGCATTAAAAAGATGAAAGAAAATACAAAACGACTCAGTTCATTTATGAAACCTCACAACTCTCCAAAGGCTAAAAACTAGAAAAGAGCAGGTGACTTTAAGAGCAAACAACCTCATATATCATGAATGTTACAACCAAACATTACACCCATTCTAGAAACAGACACAAAAGGCAAGGAAAGGACAACAAATAGAGATAAAGGTCTCAATTTATCAAAAAGCATTTTCAATATCATCACACATTAAACATTAAACATATCAACCCCCCAATTAGCATTAAATAGTCACAGGTTAAAGATGTAAAATATGCTTGGCCAGTAAAAAGGTATTATGAAAGATAGTCTGTAATGGTAGATACTAGGGCTGGGCAGTATGGCCTTAAATCAATATCACGGTATTATGTTGGGGGGATGCAGTGACGGTATGATATCGCAGTATCGTCTTCTCTCTTTTTTTTAAGACATGTACTGATACCACTTTTTCCTTCCCAATACCGATTCCGATCCCTGAACCTTAGGTATCTACTGATACCAAGTACCAATCCCATACCAGCGTGTAAAATAAAAATGGATGGGATATGAATTGTTGTATGTCTCAACTCCTAAAACTCTATGTAAAATATTAAGAAATAAATACATAATAGTAGAATGAATGCCATAAAACATTTTTTTATTATTATTATCCAGTGTTGACATAGATCAAGACACAGGTTAAAGTGCAGCCACACAATTTGGTAAAAAAGACATTTTTAAGGCTACAGTAGAATGCTTTTTAAACTCCGCTCCGTTTCCATTTCGTTTGCCTGTAGCGTGCGTATGTGTAATGACGTGAGGCATTACGTGGTATTGGATTGGTCATAGGCTGTACTGTATTGGTACAACTCTTTTTTTTTACACCTTAAATTAAACAATTTAAAAAGTTTAAAAAGTTTATCGTCAGAAGTAAAACGGATATGTTTGAAAAGTTCAAGGTCTACCCTGCTCTACAGAAACCAATCACATTGTGTGCAGACGAACAGAGCTTCCCACCCGTCAGCCAGCAGAGGTCCAGATGCTTGCGACATGGGGTTGGGACAAACACTGTTCATCTGCACACTATGCGATGACACAGCTGTTTGAACATGTTTGAAAATTTGATAATATTTCTTCAAAGATTGCAGTTTGACTCTGTGGGCTTCGTGACCTCACAAAGGGGCGGGCTCAGTGAAGAGTCACAGCAGCTCTGTGATAGTCTGGTGACTTGTCCAGGGTGTACCCCGCCTCTTGCCTATCAACTGGGATAGGCTCCAGCCCCCCGCGGCCCCTAACAGGATACGCAGTTACGGAAAATGATTGAATGAAATAATGAGCATGCCTAATGTGTGGTCACATTAATAAATAACATAACTGCCCATTTGTCAGTGAATTTATACAGAAACATATTGTAATAAAAATGTTATAGAGGCCATGACACATAGAGCAGGGACCAGTAGACTTAATCAATGCATATATGTTACTCATTAAACATTGTCAGGGATGTGAAAAAGATGACTGCTGACATGATAATAAAGGCTTTTACATTACGTTTAAGTTAATGAAAGTATTAGTCATAGTGTCACGTTTCCTACATAACCAGAATGAAGATGAGCAAATTAATTGTTGTAACCAAGAAAAGACAGAGAAAAGACAAAGGAAATGAAAGGAGGGGGCGTCTTGTAGGGCTCAGATAACTGAGTTCAAACCTTTCCACAGAGCTAATGACGGCCCATCAGCCCCCCACACAGCAGGCTGTGTTAATACCAAAACAATTATCACACAGTAAATTAACAAGCATCACAGGGAAGTGTTTTTCTACAACATTAAATTGCATTTGCACGCATCGAGCAGGGGCTGCTCACTCACTTCAACGTGCGTGTATGTGTGGAAGAGAGCAATAGAGTCAGCGCGGGTACGGCCGGCCAGTTTGGCTGTCTGCGTACAGCGTGTCATCACTCTGAAATTAAATGAATACATCACTCTGTGGCTGCGCTGGGCACCGACCTGGCAGCTTGTCTCCACCCTCCTGCAGGAGACAGAGCCGCTGATACTTGTCAGCTGGAGAAGAATCATTTGCATCGAACAAGGAGTAAAGCGAGAACAAGAGCTCTCCAGCTTTGCCTCCTCCACTGATGGAGGCCTCCTCAGGGCTTTGAGAGGCCTGAAATCACTGAACGAGCAGAAACACCGTTATCCTGATTTGACTCATGAAATAATCATCAAAGGCATTAACTCCACTTCACAGTGAGCGTTTATTTTATGAAGCATTTAGTGGTAGCTATTGTATCCCTGCATTACAGCATATTTAATGAAGGGGAATAATCTATTGGCAGGCAGTCCATCTGTAACTAATTGTGTAGCCTGACAGATGCTAAAAATGACATATCTGTTTTGGTGCTTCTTTGTACAAAATATAAACAATGAGCCTTATCACCATTTTAAAGGCTTTCTTTTCAGTGCCGATCCTTTTATAACCAGCATTTTACAAAGCCGCTTCTCACTAATGGAAACTGCGAGAATCTAACAGACCCCTAATGCGAGCATCCACGGCTTCCACGAAGAAAAAAAAATTATGTTTGCATATCAAAGAAGATGGAAAATTTTGGCTAGCAAATGTGATGTGAGAGCAAAATTGCGTGACTGTGTAGGCCACAATTTTCTGAAGAAAAAATTGAAAAGAAGATGTGCATGAACGAGCGCAAAGCAAAAAAGAGGGGTCAAATTTTAACTGATTTTAACAAACAGTAAACGACAACAAGCAGATAATGGATAATGGAATATGGAGGGCTGCAAAGGGTGCTCTGCTTGTGTCCTCCAAATTTATACAAGAAACGCTGTACTTCTGAGGCACACTGGGAGAAGCCTTTCAAAAGCAAAAGGCTTTGTTGGCCAATTATGATGCATTCGGTCTCAGAATGTGGACTTCAGAGGACAAAGACCCCGAACTGGGGCACAGCTTTAGATTTCCTTCTCATTTCTAGTAAACCACACCACAATTGTCAATGAGAAGAAAATGCATTTCCAGGAATTCCCTGTGATGTTCTATTTTATTTTTTTTGCAAGACTTTGACTGTATGACCACACACAGTATCAAACATAACTGCCATATGCCATGTTCTGGCTCCACAGTGGTGGAATGAGCATTCGCCAAATGAATGTAATGTAATATTATAAAGGGAATTTAAAGAGTTTCTCTACACAACAGAAAACTAACCTAGGTGTCGCTGTGACCCATACAGTATATTTACTGCACCCTTCATAGGGTGGTTTTGATATTTCTGTCCACATTGTCAAGTTTCCATGCCAGTGTCTAAGTCTAACTAAGAAGCTCCTGGTCACATGAGACACACTGACAACTTAAAACAGCCCACTGACACATGGTGGTGCAAAGGTAACTGTATACTGTATACTGTAAACTATACTGTAGGGTATCTTACATATAGAGCACAGGGCAAACTGCATGTGCTGGACTCTAAAAATATAAATTCAGCATGAATTTATCATGTGCCTTTAGGCAGCACAGAAAGCAGTATGGCAGGATGGGAAGTCATCAGTTTCCAGTAGCACACTGGTCCCATTCCCTTATCAGTTTTATATATACACATCACTATTTCCTTATGCAATTTGGTGCCAAAAACACACACATAAACACAGAGACTGTGACCAGGACTCAAAAAAAGAGGTACTTGAGCTACAAAACTGATCATAATCACAAAACACCATATGAATTATGTATCATAATGTTCATAGTTTCATAATTTTTGCTTTTTGATATTAAAACGTCTGCAGCAAGGTGCTCTATAATCATATCATATCTCTACTCTATCTCTACAGGACCTGTGGTGGAAGTAAAACCTGTGTGTACCAATGTTATTATGAACCCATGGACATCACCATCCATGGATGCTGCTGTAATGCAGTTCACAGTTTACACACATAGACACTACACATTTCTTTGTAAGACTTAGTTTCACTGAAAACTGTTCACAGGGGGTCTAATTATCCAAAGTAATAAGAATACTATTTCTGGAAAGAGATGGGGCTGTTTTCTTTGCTGTGAGCGCCACAAACACAATTTAATTCACCTCTATTGTAATTGGGTTGGGACAGAAATCTTAAAAACAAATATCTCAAAACCTGGACAAATGAAAACAAAATAAATCCATGGTTAGATATCACTACAGATGAGAAAGCATTTGTGGAAAGAACTGACCCCATAGAGCAAAAATCATCATCTTTGGGAATCATTTTGGGAAATACTCTCACTCGCTTCCTGGCAGAGAGTTAGATCAGAAGACTGACACCACTCACATCTGTTCGATCATTGTAGCCAGGTATCAGTTAGCTTAGCATAAAGACTGGAAAGAAGGGCAAACAGCTAACCTGGCTCGTCAAGTAGCAACACAGTCTGTCCACCAGCACCACCAAAGCTTCATATTTAACAGACACATACAGTATAATCATGTTCATAATGCCTCAGCAATCACCAAGAAGTTGAATAACTGTTTGAACGTTCAGTCAAGATGTCCCGTTATGGTTCAAAAATAGTTCAAAAATGAAAGTTGCGCCAATATCAAGACTATTACCTGGGTGTCCTAGCAACATCCAAATATGATGTAAACATGAACAAATAATAAGCCAAGTTTGACTTACACAGGACGAATTCCAGTCTCCTGGGTAAAAGTCCTGTGCTGGATCCATTCATCCACTATGACTTGCTGTGTATGTGGACTTTGTCGCTCCTTAGGGTGCTTTCGAACCTGCCCTGTTTGGTTCGGTTCAATCAAACTCAAGTTCATTTGCCCCCTAAGTGCAGTTCATTTGGGCAGGTGTGAACACAGCGATCACACTCAGGTGTGCACCAAAACAACCGCACCGAGACCTTCTTGAAGAGGTGGTCTCAGTCCGGTTACAAACGAACTCTGGTGCGGTTGGTTTGTGGTGAGAAGGTGTTCCGACCTGGATGTGAACCAACTGCAGTCACATGACACATTGTTTGGGTTAAACATGTCACAGTCCTGGAGGATTATTAAGGTGCACCTCCTGCTGTACTGCTTTAATATGCACATTCAGCACATCCAATGCATCAAAACATTGTTTTCTAGTTGGAGCCGCGCCTCGCTTTCAAACTGTATGGTTTGACTAAAGGGAATTATGCAACTTTACAACAAAATCAGTCCCTGATTCAGACCAAAGCAAGACAACTCTAGGTGTGAAAGCACAGGTATTTCTGGCAGAAAGCTTTTAAGGCAAACCTCTCTCATATGTGATAAAACTACAGCTTGGATAAAGACTTCTGGTTCTCACACGGGGTTAAAATGATAAGACAGGAATATTATTTAATTTAATCTGATCACAACCAAATCAATTGTCATTAAAATGGTGTATTTTTAAAGAAAAAAAAGATAAATGCATTTGCCTTTTTCAGTGGTCTGACTGGACCATTATTAGACGTGGAAACAACACAGCCATCTGGCTGTCTGCCTCATAACCATGTTGCCATTTTTGGCATCTGACCAGGACCATTTTTGGGCAAGGACACAACTTTGTCAACTGACCAATGTTTGCTGAGGTGGGACATAGGAAGAAAACTTAATTCCAATGGCCATTTTCCCCACAGTATTATAAATGTGCTGAGAGCAGGAGAGATGGTGATTCAAACTGCTGAGTAATAAATAAACAGGCACAGTGGCAGGGTCACAGGCTGTGTCCCCTGAGAGGGAGATTGTGGGCTGTGGAGGGGTCTCAGGAGTGCCGTGACAGCTCTGGGAAGAAGCTGTAGAGGTGACAAGTGGTCTTCATCAAAATGCACTGGCATCATCTGTAAGGGAAAAGTTTTGGAAATGAATGGCTGCCCAAGAGTGCTGGGTTGGCTGTATATCATCCTGTCCTTTTTCTTCACCCCCGGTGTCATGCAGCTATTTTATGGAGGGCAGCTGACAGCCAATTATCTGCTCAATAGGAGGTCATTCAACACTCTGGAGCTTGTCCGTGGAACTGGAGGAGAAGGTGGTAAACCAGATACTATGATGGAAAAACACACCATGGCCTTCGGTTACAGCCCTGGAAAATGTGAGCGGGATTGGTTGTGGGGCATTGTGCTTCAGCTGTCACATGAAGACTATCATTAATGTGAGTTTCTGGATTGAGCAGACGGTGATGGCAGATAGAAGTAACTTTCATAACTGAGCCCGGCTTGAGGTATATAAATCAATGAGATTTGATGAGCGGCAGCAAATGAATTCTCATTTTCACAGCGAGCGTGAACGCGGTGTGTTCAGCAAGACATTATTAGCAGCAAAGGATGGTGTGAGGCAGACCACCTTGTGTTCCTGGTGATGAGATCCATCAGGTTTAAACAGCTGATGGACAGGCCAGACACGGTGGAATTACAGGGTGCAGAGGAGTAAATTAAAAACATCCACTTGGGTGCTTCTTTCAATACAAGATACAGCTCAGAAATAACCTTCCATGCCTTTTTTAACCCTGACATTCCTGATTTTGTAAGGTCAGTGAGCTCGCTGACTCAATTACTTGGGATAATGTGGGATTGTGAATCAATAACCACCACGGTCCGAGAAGCAGCGCTCACCATGTGAGCTTGTTTCATGAAAACTCCCAGAGGATACCAGGGGTGGAAGAAGCATTCAGATCTTTTATATAAAGATGCAGCTGGTAACTTTTATAAATCTAACTCTTTGTCATATTAGATTAAACTGTCACTTCATCCACACAGAAGTAGATGAGATAGTCCGTGAAAAAATATCAGTTCCTCCTTCTGATGGCATTTGCTTGAATCTACTATGGCTGAAGGAAAACCACCAATCAGAGCTGGGGAGACTAACGCAGCTGGCAATCATGTCAATCACTGCTTGTGAACTATGATCAAGAAGAAGAAGATATACTTTATTAATCCCCGAGTGGAAATTCAATTTTTTCACTCTGTTGTCATACACACACAGGCCTGAGACACACACTCTCACAAACAGGACCTATACATGCATTAAAGGAAGGGAAGTCAGAGCGAGGGCACAGCCCATGGACAGGTGTCGGCGCCTCTCCAGCTGCCAGTCCACGCTCCATATTTGGTCTGGATGGGGACTTAAACTGGCGACCCTACGGACTGAGCTACTGCCGCCCCAAACTGTCAAATTAGGCAGCGCTGATCAAATATGAATCAAGATTCTGTCATTGCATTGCCTATTTCTCGCCGCAAGTATTTTCAGAAACATATTTTAGTGTACTGTTTAGCTGTAAAATCACGAAGTTTGTGATTTGGCCGCCACGTTGAAATAGGGCTGCTTGACTATGGAAAAAAATCATAATCACAATTATTTGGGTCAAAATTGAAATCACAATTATGCAAATGATTATGCGGCGCACATAATGACTTATTGTTAACACGACGGCATGTCATTTCTGCCTCTACATGGTCGCACGTTTACAATTCTCCTCTGCTCTCTGTATCGTGTACAGCGGAGTTTGGCCCCGATGCATGCGCACAGACACACACACACACACACACACACACACACACAGACCAACCTCTCTCGCTCTCCCTCTGCCATATTCCGCATGCTGATTTTGAAATCTTCCGCAATCACCTGCCCCTCGCATTATTCGTAGTTCACCTACTTGACTGGCTCGTGGAGTGAACAGAGGAGAGGAGGGGGCGGTATTGCAAATGCACAATTTCATTAATTTTGAAATCGTTTGACCTCAAAATCATAATCACAATCACCAGACGATTAATTGCACAGCCTTATGTTGCAAACAGTTGAGCAGATCGGACAGAGCAGAGTTTCTCATTTTACAGCTAAACAGTACACAAAAATATTTTTATGAAAACATCTGAGGCGAAAAAAAGGAAATGCAGTTACAGGTAGGCCTGTCGCAATATGCGATAAGTCGGTTAATTGCACGGTGGATTTAAAGGGAGACGGTAACTTTTCTGGCCGCAATTAATTGCCATAATCATGCGTGTTTGTTTTCCTCGTCTCTCTCCACCAAAGAGACTGGACGACAAGAGCATTCACTGCCGTGCATCGTCTGGCAGCCAGGTGAGTTGGTTCATTAACGTAATGAACGGAGGGAAAGCTCTTGTCATCGAGTGTCTTTGTCTCAGTGCGATCTTCGTGAGGGGGAGACGAGGCGGAGAAAAGAAACAACAGAAAGACAGGGAACTTGTTCCTAAACCAAACGCCACGGCCTCTGTGTGGGAGTGTTTTGGATTTAAACCAAATGACAGAGGGGAGCCCAGTAATTTGGACGAGCCGGTGTGCCGGGTTTGTTCTAAAACCATCTCAACAAAAAGAGCGACCAACTGCACACCTGAGAGTGAGAGACTTTATTTTGGTATTTTTACGTGTTATTTTGGATATTTAAATTTTCTTTTTTGCATTTGTAAATATTCTTGTTAAATAAATGTTTATTTCTCTTTAAAAGGGTGAACTTGCATCAATATGCCTTTATTATCATTATATAAGTTTAAAAAATGGTCTTGCACAAAGCACAATATTACTCGTTTATCGCAATAATTTCTGACGCAATTAATCACCCAGCAAAATCTGTTATTGTGACAGGCCTAGTTACAGGATCTTAATCCACATTTGGTCAACATCGCCTTGTTTGACAGTTTGACTGCAGTTCATGAGCAGTGATTGATATGATTGACAGCTGTATTAGAGATGCCTCGGCTCTGCTTGGTTGTCTTTATTCAAGTTGTTCAAGCTTTGTTGTTTTTTTCAAAGATTATCTGTCTCATGAAATGCTGCAAGGACACCGTGATATTTTCAGGAAATACAACAGTTTTATAAAAATGGCCAACTACGGCTTTAAGTAATACCACACTATGAAGATGTGAGACATGGAAAACTGCAATATGAAAAAAACTACACCTGTCTGACAAATGTAGTGGAGTAGATGTGAAATAAAAATACCTAAAGAACTCATGACAGGGTGCAGACAAACAGCCGTCCAACTTGTTCGTCACGTTTGAGATATTAGTTCCTAATTTTCTGTATCAATCTGAAAAGTAGTGTTGAAAGATGCCTTTGGGGTTTTGGATGTTTTTCTGCCGGAAAGCTTTTTTGGGCTTTTTCCTTTATGATGAGAAGGAGGGCAGCGGTGAGGTTGCTGAAGGTCTCTGGGGTCTGAAGACTGTTGGACAGGTGAGGGAGGTCTGGTAGTCTCAGGGGCGTCAGGGGGTTCCTGTCATTCAAACTAACAACAAACACAGCGGAGGTTTGAAGGAAGTGTAGGGCAGGGTGAGTGTGAGATTGCCTTTTGGCTGCTAGTGAGACAGCAGAGTCTTTGTCGTGCTGTGTGAGTTATTTATTTTCCTGTGGGCTTCATGTCCTTCAGGGCTCCTTCCTATAGGCTTCCTCAGCAGTTGTAAAGATTCTCTGCCTGGTGATGTGTTTTCTGTTTATAATCCGACATGCTATTTAACCCTGTTTTTTTAAGATTCCTCTCAGATTGTTAATAAGAATTTTGCAGATGTATTTTTCCAAATTATTTTAATTATTCATGCTTTTTTGATTGACAGTGCTGCATAGCTCTTAAATTTCTTTTTAAAATATTTGCTCTCTATCCCCCGTCTTTTTCTTTTGAAGAAATTCTCTCTTTTTTTTTCATTCTTTTTTCTGAGAAAGGTTTTTTTCGAGCCCTCTTTTTCATAGAGCATTTTTCATTTTATTTTTTTATTTTTCAAGCTTCAGTTCTTGGTATTATCTTTCCCAAAAAAGGTCATAAACATACTAAAAGATTGTTTAGATATATTTTTGATCTATTTATGATATTTTTCAGGGCTCCCTTATACATCATGTGTTCATAGATAATACAGATTTTATTGAGTCATTTGTTAATTGTTGTTTATGCACCTTCATTATTCCATTATTTATGACTCTGGATCCTATAGCTCCTTATTTATAGTTCACTGTTGTTTCTGGTCCTGGGCACTTGTTTTCTTACGCCTCAGGCTGCGTCATCGTCTGCTGGTGTTCTTCTTGATTGTTATGGACACTCATCGTGTTTGTGAGAGGCTAATATTTTGTGGTTCATTTACTCACAGATGGCTCTTATCACTTAATTATGTATTCTCAATCCTGACTGTGTTTTGAACCTCACCTGTGTGTTTATAATTTGCCATTCACTATTGTTTTGTCACGCTGAAACGTGTCCGTGTCTGTACATTTTTACCTTTATCAAATTAATGTTGTTTATGAAGGCAAACTTAGGAAAACAACCAAATGCTGAGGTCAAAACTATCTCAGGTATGACGCCATGATGTAGTGCCTTCATGTTCTGATTTCAAATTGTAGTGTCAAAAAGATCCAGGTTAGCCTCTCAAGCTAAATCTAACATTTTTAATACTGAATGAGCGTCTGATATGTGACACAGCTGAGCAGTTATTGAGGTGGAGCTAATTTCTTAAAGCTTGACTAATCAATATTTTTTCATATCAACAACAACAAATGATTACATGTAATCTGAAAGCTCTATAAAACTTTTCAGCATCATAATAGCAGAAAGACAATGTAGCAACTAACTAGTTTAAAAAGTGGAACATCTGCAGCTTAAGAGACAGTGAGACCCTGAGAGTTGGTGGAGTCAACCTGGAGCTAAAAGCATGTTATTATACATATATATATTGCATTAGCCCTTTGAAACCTGGAGTGACATTACTTTTCTTGTGCTGCTTTCAGATGCCTTTCGCAAGCATTTAACCTTTGAACCCTGAGCAAACTGGTGCGAATAATTTTTTTTGAAAAAAGAAAAAAGCTAGGGAAAAACTATATTTATAATAATAATTATTATCATTTTTACATTTTAATATTGTCTTACAGAATTGTTTTAATTTTTAAGCAGTCTTTCCAGGTCATTTCCTTGTTTGTTTGTTTTTAACTTTCTTTCTTTTATTTTTCTTTCTTACAAATTTTCTTGTTTAAATGTTACTTTCACCTATTTCTTGCTCATTTTTTGGGTGATTTCTTCTTTTGTTGCTCATTGCCTTCATTTTTAAAAGAAATCGAGCCAATTAGCTCGGGTTTCAAAGGGTTAATCCAGTGGACACAAACTCCAGTTGACTAGTGACGTTGCTCTGTGTCTCCAGGATGTGGAAATAGGCAAATGCTTTGCTAACATGTTAGCCATAGCAACTTTATAAGGTTGTTTAATGTTGCTACTGTTTTAGTAGGAAGAAAAACCAATAATCAAGTCTGCATAATTGGTACTATAAGTCTGGTTTCCAGTGATGTTATCTATCTAATTAAGAGGCAAGCAATTATCTCCACCTTAGCCAAGATGCTTTGCAGACACCAGTAAGGAAAATAAAGAATTGAAAAACTAAGTACAACATAACTAGCCGAGCAAAGAACTTAATTCTGGGTAAGAAGTGCAAAATTCTGCAGTTTGGTCAGCCTGCGTTATTTCACAGGAACTCTGAAAAAGACTCAGAGCAGCAGAGGGAATCATTGTTCGTCAGCGTTTGTGCTGCATTGCATCCTTTCTTTGAGAGCAAATACAGCTGAGGAGTAATCCAGCGAGTGCAGAGTGGAAACTGGTATCTGTCTGAGATGAGAGGCCACAGCTCATCCCTTGCCCCTCCTCCATGGGGGGGATCAAGAGTTCAGGATAGAAGCCGGCAGGTTTCCTGTCACTAAAATTCACGCACAAATCCCATCTGATAGCAAAACAAATTTTGGAGGATTCTGCAAATCGAGTTTTAGAATAAAACTAGACAACATCTGGCAATGGGATCGCAACAGCTACAATGCCGATCCGTGATTTAAAACAGGTGTGGACCAGAGACGTAAATGGGGGCCCTCCTTACTTCCTGTCCATACTTCCAGCCACCTTAAATGGGACCGCACCTGCTTTCGAACTCGGCCTGTATTGTGATCTCAACTTAACACCAATAAAGTTTTGGGACTGCCATATTGCACGGTTATGCTGTTATCCCGGTGACGGTGACAAAATCTGTCCACAAAGAGACTTATAAACACTTGGCAGTGATCAAAAGTGCTTCTGTGGTCCTGCTAAAATAGGTGTCTCCAGGACCACATTTTGCCATGATGACACACACACACACACACACACACGCACGCACACAGATTACAACTTTAACACAATACCAGCCCTGCTGTCATGGCTCGTATTAAACAGACAGAAAGCAGGAATTCCTCATGCCCAGCACAACAGTTCCCTCTTCTCATTTTAACAATTTTAAGATCATCTGCCAATAGAATAATAAACACAAAAAATTGCCTATTGCAATTTTGGCAAATAATGACCATAGAACTTCTTTGCAATATGTCACTGCACCTGTTTTTCAAGGCTATTAATACAGAGTATGTTAGAATCAGATGCTGTGTGTTAATTTATCAGACAAACAAGATTTCTCTTAGCGAGGACTGATGCAATCCAAAGCTACAGAAAGGAGAGCCGTCTGTTACGATAACACGTCACTTGCCAGGATTCAGAAGTGCCAAAATGCTGTACACATTTGGAAATGTACAATAAACTTTGCAAAGCTACTTAATGATTCAACTAGTAATATGAATAAACTTCAGTATGGGAAGAATGTTGAAAGAGCAAACTCATTAGAGGGAAGGTCATCTGCAGCAATTAATCAGTTGCAAAAAAGCACTGTACCAGTGTCAGCTGGCTGTAAGGTAACAAAAACATGACTGTGGAAAGGGTGAGGATTTCTATTATAACTTAGTATTATATGTTAAATCAAAGATGGTGGAGAATTTATCTTGAAGCCACGGGTGGCAGCAGTGAGCAGAAAGAAATCCTGCACTCCACTGCAGTAGGTCCAGCCTGTTCCCATTCCCAGGTTGTGAAACACAGACGCTTTGCTGTGCCGATTGGCATGAGAAACCAACGCCGTGGGACAGATGTAAAGCTCTGGCAGCTCTGCAGTAAAATGCTTCACAACTTCATATTTATCACAGACTGATATTTATGGAAGAGGGAAAAGATACTTGTCTGCTGTGATTGGTTGCTCCTCATCACATGACATGTGGTGTGCGCTGCTGCACTCCAAAAGTTGAACTCTGTTTATCTCAGAATGCAGCCACCGCACCCTGACAAACAGGTGGATGGGACCATGTGCACTCTGTGACAGCTTCCGTCTGGCGTTTGAGCGTGCCTGCTGTTAATCTATATTAAGAACAATGAATTCCAGGCCACGTGAAGGATGCATCCCATAGAGACACCAAAGAGTGCCTTCAGCATCAACATCACATGCCAAGGGGTGTGAGAAAGCATCGGTATTTGATGACCTGGGATGAGAACGTGTTGGTGGGTCATGTTGCTACTACTTTAAACCTGTCTGAAATCTGTTATATAAGTTAATTAAAAACTTGCCTTCCCTCCAAGCTGTACATATTTTTTGTCTTATGATGAATTTTGCGAATGCCTGAAATGTTTGAGTTCCATCTGACAGCTGAACCAGGATGGTGATATACGTGCTACCATATCAGTGTCTTAGATCAGGGCATTTATTAATCCAAATTAATCCAAAACTATCTACAAATGAGACACAATCTAAGCCAGACTGAACATCACTGTAAGATAGGAAAATCTAAGCATTTCACAGGTCAGGTCAGTTCTGACTGTTAAACTCATTGATTTATCTGCCAAAGACAACTTTTTCCTTGTATGTAGCACTTTGTTTGGGGATTGTACATATTTGACTGCAATTTTAAATAACAGCTGTTCTTGTACTCATGTTCAATTAATTGTCTCTACAAAAATAATTCAGCTTTGGAGCAAATATTTACAGGAATGTTCTTCCTCCATGTTTACTCAACAACAATCCCAAACTTTTACCACAAAGTGTAATTTAACAAGTTCCTTTCCTCAATTTCTGTGTGCGTCTCTCTGTGTGTGTTCCAACCTCATGTCGACTTCAGCTCAGCATGTTCCCTTGAAAGAGAAGACCGAGTAAGTGCTTACGAACTGAGGCATGGAGGGAGAGACAGACCTGTAGAGTGACAAAGGGCAGGCAGATGAACAGAGCAGCTGGAGGAGCTGGCTGAGCATCTTACGTGTTTAAGTGCTCAGGTGGGAAGAGCAGTGGAGAGACTGGGCTTTGAGTTAGTTCATCACAGAGCTACTGCCACTTGCTGACAATGAGAGCGTTACTGGGACCCAGAAAACTGCTGGCTATGCAGAAATAGGCTCCTTTTGTTCTATTCAGCCTAGTGGAGCAGCAATAAACCTTCTCTCCCATTCCCCAGTGCCGGGCACAAGAAGAAAAAAAAGTTTCTTCTGCTTTTGCAGCGGGTGCCGAGAAATGCTTGCATTCAAAAGACGTTTTCACTGTGAGGATGCGGGGAGCAGGGGATGAGAGGGAGGAGAGAAGGATATTATCATATTGGGAGAGCGGAGCTAGCAGAGGAGGTGGGAGGGGAGAGAGGATGGTTTGATTGTGCTGAGAGAAAGATGAAGAAGTAAAGAAAGGACAGAGAAGGAATGTATGATTGGATTTGGCCGAGTGGTAGAGCTAGCTGTCTGTTAGCCGGCTGAATGGGAGGCCTGTGTTATAATGGGAAAGAATGGACACTGGACGAGGGCTCTAATAGGGTCTTCAGAGAGGATTCAGAGGTTCAGAACAAATCACAATGGAGCACAGGTCTGCACTGAGCCAGTCAAGTCTCTGTCCATCTCGCCAAATTTAATTACACTCGCAGTGTGGCAGTCTGACACACACAACAGCTTGTCTCAAAATAACTTCAGCCTGCTGCGGCTCAGCTTGGCAAGATTTGCATCCCAATATCTCTTTTATTAACAGTATACAAAATCTGAAGGAAAAGGAGAGATCTTGTGAATCAAGTAACTGACTGAAGGTTTTGTCTGGTAAAATTTGAAGTAAATGTCAAAATACTCAGTCTGTCTTTCACCTGAAAATGTTGCATGTGTCAGTTCTCCATCAACACTCAGAGACACAGAGCTGCTCCTCTGTTTAATCTGTCTGTTAATTAGTCGACAGTGCGACATCAGTCTGTATGTTGCATGTGCTACGCTCGATCAGTCTGTGCTATGAATGAAATTACCGCAGCACATGTGCAATCCAGCTCTGCGCTGCTAGTTTGTGTGTGAGGTGGATCAAAGCGCCTCCGCGTTCTTCTTGGTAGTTGTAGTCTATTTGTGACACTGAGACAGCGCCAGCATGGCAGGTGGGAAATGTAGGATTATCGTACCAGAGACTCAAATTTATTGTATTTTGAGGGAAATTATTGTACATCCGTCATAACCAAAATAACAATCCTACTGATGCGCTATAGGCAAATATAGTCACTCTAGTGTTTACTTTTTTGGTTTACTTTTTTTCCATTTTCCTTGCTTCTGTTTTTCTTCCTCTTCTTCTTCTTCTGTTTTGAATCTCATTCTCGCTCGACTTCCTGACGGGTCCTAGCACCTCGTGGGGCGAGTACAGCCAAAGATACTGACCATTCAGCCAATCGTGCTCATTGTTCAGAGACAAACATCACCCATATCTCACGCTAAGCAAAGTGCGATTGGCTGGAAACATGTCACATGGGAACAGATGCCTTCAGGGCTCACAAAAAAAACTCTGGCATACTGATTACAACCACACATTCATGAAATGGTCAAATAATCGTACATTTGGCCTTTTTTGTGATTACTGATTGTACAGAGGGCCAAATTATCGCACAAATACGATAATTATCGTACACCTGGCAACGCTGGACAGTGCCTGGATGCAGGCAACAGATCGGTTTAAAAATTCAGCGACAATACAGACGTTTCATGTACAAGACATATATAATGTAGGGGCGTCAGTAGCATAGTGGATAGTGCCGGCGCCCCGTGTACAGAGGCCATGCCTTGCTGCAGCAGTCGCAGGCTCAACTCCAGCTTGCAACCATTTGCTGCATGTCACTCCCCGCTCTCTGTCTCACCCCATTTCACTCTGTCCTGTACATTAAAAGGCAAAAGCCTGCAAAAAGCAATCTTTAAAAAAAAAATGTGGACAGAGTGTCTCCTTCCCTCCCTCGGCCTCTCTGTTGATGCTCTGTGCATAAGTAAGATTAATAGTCAAAATGCATAAGAATATCTAAATCATTTTCGAGCACTGGATTCATTTAAAAGACCATGGAAAACAACTTTTCAAACCCCCCACCCCCCATTTGTGTTTTAATTATGAAATTAGAACACAAATACACACACACACATACACACACATCTTGAGTGAGTTGTAACTTGAACGCAATGTGTTTCAATCAAGAGTGCATTAAATGTACTTACTATAGCAGGCGAGCAGAGACATTTGCCAAAAGTAACATGTAAATGCTTAAGAAGTAGGTAAAAATAATGACTCAACAGTTTGAAAAGTTAGTTGAAGAAAAGTAATGGATATGCAGTTGAATTATTTGTATAAAAGTTTAATGGTGAAATAGCAAAGAGTCTAGTAAGCTTGGCTGACCTGGGTACTTTTAAGGGCACCAACCGATGCATTGGTACTACTGAGTACAGATTTAGCCTACATTAAATCAATCTGTGCTACATTCTGGTACCTAGGTGCACACCTGGGTGAGAACTCTGGGTTCAGATAGGAGGTGGACTGCTAAGCACCCCAAAGCTAGGATGCCAGCCGCGGAGCTCCATGGCCAGCTTCCAGGCTTCAGGGGGCTTTGTGGCAAAGACAACGGAGCTCCGTGGAGCCTGCAGGCTCACAGAGGAGGAGAAAGCACCGAAAAGTGCCCCAAAGCCAGGAAGTTGGCCACGGAGCTCCGTCTGTTTCCCAGCAAGCTGAAACTTTCACCACAGTGCTGATAGTTTCAGCTTATCTGGTCTGTTTTCTTTTCTCCTTCATTTTAAAAATAGTACTGTCACTGCTGTTTGTGATTGTGTTTTTTTAATTAGGCCCACTTGTTTCTTATAATTGTCAGTTGTGTCTTAACCGAGACGCACGCACGCACGCACACACACACACACAAAGTACTAAAAAAAAAGTACTGACGGATACGGTACAGAATTCAAGATGCAGGGTACCAGTTTTGGCTCAAATGTGAGCAGTACCCAACCCTGGCATCTAGCTTCTGCAGCTAGGAGTACAAATGCAAAATGCCTAAACTAAATCTTAAGCGTGTCAGTGGCAGATCAGAAAACAGATGTTAATTATTTTTGTAATAGTTTTGGAAGGTACTGACAAATGCTGCCATCTCGCCGATAGAGGCTGTTGAGCAAAAACACTCACACTAGTGAGAGCCAGTGACAAATTATGTATTCTGTTCTTTAGGTTGGAGGACTGTGCTCAAATCTTGGGGAAATAATGTGTATGCCTACATACCATTAGAGATAAGTACAAACCTATGACGTGTTCCAGATCCTTAAATAGTCAACAGCTCTCTGAACATTTTAATGTCATAAACTGGCTTTAGGAATCAGTATCTGACAAGTGGGTGTGTTTGAGTGTGGCTGAGTGCCTGTAATGCAACATTTGCTTAGTGTGAGTACTCCTCAGAGCTACATATGCTGCATGGAGCATGTCATTGTGCCTGAAGGAGGAGGACAGTACAGTCAGCTGCCTCCATGTAGCCTCGCTGTTGTTTGGCCAGCCTGCTGGGTGGCAATTATGCCTGCAGGTAATGTGAGAAAGCAAGTGAGAGATACTGACAGAGGTGGGGAGGGAGAAAGCGGACTAAAAGGCAACTCTCAGGGTCACCTTTAATGCTCAGCAAGAGTGGATCATACAGTCGCTGCCTGAAGGAATGGAAGTGCACAGGCATGCACATCTCTACCTACATTAAAGTATGTTTACAATACCGACACAATACAACACAAAAGAAAAAATACAGAACAGTCCTCCATTCAAAAACTTCACTCAAGTAAAAGCATACATCATCTGCAAAATGTGCTGAAAAGTATTCATTATGCAGAACAGCACGTCTTGGTTATGATATATGTTGTGATTCCAGATTACAATATAGGCTGATATCACCTAATTTAACATCTAAGCAGCATTTTAACATTGTAGCTGGTGAACTAACCTGAACTGTTCTGCACTCTTGGGTATGATATCAGCTCATTTCAGGTTTTGTGTATAAAGATATTATATGTTTTCAATCATCACTTGCTGCCTCTAGCACACAGAGGACGTGTCATGCTGCAGCTCATCAACAGACTACTTTTACTGAAAGATCTGCACTTCCTCCACCTTTGTATTAGCTTAAAATCTTGTGTGGACAGCCACTAATTAAAGTTGATTTGCAGAGCTATGACTTGCCAGGCCATATGTTTTTGACCATTGTCTTTATAATGATGGGATTGAGGGTCGTTTAGCTTGAGATATTCCTCAACCTCAACAACGAGTCTCTCCTCAGCCATTCTTTCTCACACACGAGACGCAGCAACAGAGTTCTGTTTACGCATCAGTGGTGAGGAGAGGAGTCGAGCTGCCAGAGGAGCAGAGAAAAAGAGCTGCTACGAGAGCGGATATGTACAGGCAAAGAGCTAGTGGAGGAAATGTATTTAATTCCAGGGACAGAGAGGCTGGAAATGGGACAGTGGCGTGAAGTGCTGCTAGGGCGGTGCATCCAGGAGCGCAGAAGCATATCTATTGAAAATAAAAGTGGTGTATTTTCTGATGCACAGAATTTGCCACTGGTGTGTTTTGACCTTTACAGTGGCTCGCTGTTCATTTCAGGATATCCTGAAATCCTTCTTATTGTCTAATTTACCATTTACATACAGTCTCTTTCAAAATAAACACACTTTGTCAGTACAACACCCCAAATTTAGATTTTTTTTTTTCCTTCAACAACGAACGCACATGATTGGGTTTAGGCAACAAAAACAGGGTTTGGCTTTAGAATCTTACGAGTTGCAAACACCGCTCTCCCCAGTGAAAGTCGTGTTGGTTGGACTCATCCACCACCGCTCCCACCCACCACTTCTGCTTCAGTTTTCTTCTTGTCCCACCGCGTTGGCTGTTACACCGGAATTCCACTGGATGCGTGTCCGTTGCGGAACGGCTGCGCTGGCTATCCGCTGTGTGCTCCGCCGTCCGTCAACACCCACCGGCTGCGTCTGCTGTGCAGAGCGGTGCAGCTCCGCCGGACAGCGGGAGTCACGAGGACCCAGGAGATCTCACGAATTCACACATAATCGCGCGATATAACAAGATTATTTTTTTATAAACAGAACCACAAAACCAGAGGAGTAGTACGAAGACATCTCGGTGCACATCCATGATTAACATCTCCTCGTCCTTGGTGTCAACGGGGTGAAATGACGTCTGAAAATCTCTGACATGTTGACTTCAGGCCTGCCTCCGCCCATTATGACGTTTTCAAGGTGTAGTGCAGGGAAATATGATCCGCCATGAACACTGTGTATTTTATTTTGAAAATTAACCGAATGTTTGATCTTGTTTCTGTGCATGACTTCCTGCCCCGCGCGACCTCTTCTATGCTGAATTGCTGCGTTGTGCTACGGCGTCCAGCAAAAATAGAAGTCCTGCGTATCTGTTGTGGAGGGCTCCGGAGCGCCGCAGCTGTGACGGAGACGATGGAAGCACACATATTGACTAGAATTGAAACGTATCGTTCCGGAGCGCAGACGCAACCAACACGCATCTGGTGGAATTTGGGGGTTAAACTATAACAGTGACCAGCCACGTATCATGCCGACATTAAAGGGTCGCTTTGTTCGTCATAGTCTGACGCCACAAGTCGCTGCCCAAGCGCTGGATTTGGTGGAGTGAGACCAGGTAGAACACACCGTCAGGAGGGTTTGAGCTGCACACTAACACCGACGTACACTGTATACACCATTTAAATTTCAGGAAGGTATTTAAAAAAGCTGATATCGCCCAAGCCACACACTGACCTCTACTTATCATGTCACTTGAGAGATTGTTTCAGCCCTGCTTGTTTCTATTTTAAACTTGCCTTATTCATCTATGCACTAATGGCCAGTATACACTGTGCGATTTTGGGCTGTCCCAGACGAAAGATAGCCATCGTGTGAGAAACATGGCGATATCTTTGGTCGTGGCTCTAAAACAGTGGTCTTACGTCGCACTGTGAGACAGGCTCAAGGACAGCCGTTGTCAACGTCTTGTGACCAAAGATAACCTGAGATAAAATTCTGACGGTGTCAGAAATTTAGGATAACTATCTCACAGTGTGACAGCTGCTACGACCTACGTCTACTAATCAACCAATAGAAATGCAGCACGAAATGACACATTGGTCACCGCGACACTGGCACTAAAGCCAAACAAATGATCGCTTGCCATGGAGGTAAAACGAACTAAAAGAAGTCTGTGGAACTCCCAGAAAGAGGAAAGCTTGGTGGAGCTGTGGCAGCAGAAGCCTTGTTTATTTGATGTTTCCTCCTGCTGCTATCATGGCCGCGAGAAAAAAGACGCTGCATGGAAGGAAATTGCGGAGGAACTGCAACTTCCAGGTGAGCAAGCTACCTGTGGTGGCGCAGATGGATGACGTATGCTGATGCGGTGCATCCTGATGACGTTGCATATTGACGTATGTCGTAACCTGCAATTCAGTAGTAAATGGCCATCGGACAATCTGCACACATCAAACTTGACGTTGTACCAAAGTTTATTAGATCCATATCTCACAGTGTGTCATGCAATGGTCTTATAAGATTGCTAAAATCGCACAGTGTATAGAGGGCATAACACGTCTCTACGCTTATATGTGTATATATTTACGTCTGTCTTTCTGAAGCACTTTGTTTTTTAAAGAGATATACAAATGAAATCATCTAAAACTCACTATAGCTTTAATTAAGCTTTTGTCTGAGTGAAGTCTGTCAGACCTGCAGCTATTTTTCAGTGCACAGTAACTGGTTGCTTTGCTTACTACATTTTAAAGGAGAAGCTCTCCCTCCACAATTCTCTCCAATCAGTTGATGGGCCCTCTGCCTCACTCTCCCATTGTGTATGATGTTGCTTTTGTCTTGACGCTCAGCAAACACATATACACAGTCCCTCGCATGCTCACTTTGACTGCGTGTTTTACAGAACTGAAGGCTTTTACCTTCAGACGAGTTGAGGAAAATCAATGTTGTCTGCCCTTTAAAAACAATTCACAGTTGTATGGTTTCTCAGGGGAACGGGGGGTTGAGCTCGCTGCTGCCACTCGCTGATGTCCTACAGCCAATCACATTCTGTTGCAAAGTACAGCCCATTGCTGCAAATTCAATAAGACTCCTCGAAACAGCCAAGAAGAGATTACCAACGTTCAAATTATTACTCAGAGAAAAAAAGATATGTTCCTATTTCTGTACTCTTGTAGTCCATCTCAGCTCAGTTACAAAGCCATATATTCAAGTTATCAGTGTAGAAGCCACAGTCCGAGGTGCTGCATGTCTGTTTATGTAGCATTCTGTGATAAAATTCAGCATTATCAGCATGCTTGGTATTGCTTAGTAGTTCACACTCATCTTACAGACACAATACATGGAAGGTTATCTTTCTGCCCTGAGCATACAGCAGGAAACGCTGTATTATTCCACCCGCAGACTTGCCCTCCCATCACACGCTGACTTACACTGGCAGTGGAGTAATCTCACACTGATCTTTTCTTCTACACCTCATCAACAGCCATCTGCAAACAGCTATGAGTGAGATGAGAATTCATCTCTGGGTTTAATTTAAAATGAGAGTGCTCAGTAACCTGTGGAAGTAAAGTTGTGCAGAAAAAAGGAGCTGCAGGCCAAAATGAAGAGGATTACAGATGGATTACCTGTGTTCTGACTCGTGGATGGAGAATATGACTCCTGACGTGGAGGACTTCTGCTGGATGGAGGCCAAGAAGGTAAACTCACTTTTCCTCCTGAACAGCTGCACCACTTTCTCTGTGATGTGTGCCGGGGCGTGAACTGCTCTCCCAACATCTGAAGGAATAAAGTCAAATGGAAAGAAATCATGAGCTTGTGTAAACTCTTTTCACAGGCAATGTGCTCTGTGCCTCCATGTGCACTTGCCAAAAGTGGGAGCAACATATTAAGCTATCTAATCACGCACGGTGAAACACCTTTACACTTTGAAAATATATCTCATCAACAGTTCTGGCAGTGCTGTCTGGCTGTCTGTGTTTGGATAAAAAATCATCTGTTGATGCCAACAAGCAACTCCAAACTAGTGCAAGCAAATTCAGACTTAGCAAAGTTTGCAAAAAAGTGTCTGCTTGTTTACACTATACAGCAGTGGTTCCTAATTGGTGGGTCATGGTCCAAAAGTGGGCCCCGGGTCCATTCTGAGTGGACTCGCAAACATGTCAAGTTTGTAAAAACACACTATTTTTAACTACAGTGAATTTCCGGCACAGAGATTTTATTTTGGGGTGCCGTTTCCTGTTGTAGAGTGTGTGACTAACGGACAGCTACTTGACGACATGACCAATGACAAGTATGACACTGAATATATTAAACTGTGTGGACCTTGAACTACTGACGAAGGAGAAATGTGGACCCTGTAGCTGGACCAGTTGGGAACACTGCTATAGAGAACCTTGTGTCCTCTAGAAATTTTGCTGCTGGTAAATCCTAAGGCTGCTCCACTCAGGATGTCCTGATCACTGGAAGCAGTATTGGCCGATATCAAGCACTGATCACTGGGTCTATTTGAAGCCTTCTATTTAGCCCATTATATCTATAACTATTTATTTATTAAACTTTTCTTCATAACATTGTATATTAAGTATGAACATTTAGAGACGAGAACATAGTGTGACTTCACAACTGTTTATTAATTGGCAGGCAACATGTGCAACATATTCCTCTCTTAAAAAAACACTATTCAGGATTTTTCTAAAAGACAATGAATAGACTCTTACAGAAGTTTTTGACCAAAATTAATTTTAAATAATGTGCCTGGAGCCGCAAAACATATGGTAACACTTATGGTAACACTGGGTTTTCAGTCTTAATTAGCCTATTGACATTAGAGACTTTTACTTTTATGGATCTGGGATCTGTTGCTAGCCTAGCAAGGGAGGCTCCAGATTAGCCACAGCTGTTGGGGTTTGGAATAAATTTAGAGGAGAAGGTGCCAGGCTGTAGACGTACGATGAACATTGTATTTGATGAAATGCTAAAAATCATTTATTTTTTGTCAAAGCCACAGAGAGCCTCTGGAGAAGGGCTAAAGAGCTGCATCTGGCTCTGGAGCCGCATGTTGCCTACCCCTGCTTTAAACCATAGCAACCCTGGCTTGGTTGTTGGGAATATGGCTTTCTTGTGGAACCTGTCAAATGTCCTTAATGTTATATTTTAAAATATTTGTCAGCTTCATCCTGTTTGTTGTAGTTGCCTAAAAGTCCGGTTAGTTTAGTCTTATCTTAGTCAAAGAAAACAATAACTATTTTATTAGTTTATTAGTTTGTCATTGAAAACTGCTGACATTTTATTTTTGAATCATCAGATTATGATATATGATGATATATGGACTGCACTTGTATAGCACCTTCTTCTTCAGACCACTCAAAGTGCTTTTACTCTACATGTCACATTTACACCCTGGTGGTCGAGGCTATCGTGCATGGTGCCACTTGCTACTCAGTAACCACTCACATGCTCCCAACAGCCATTGGGAGCAATTTGAGATTCAGTATCTTGCCCAAAGACGCTTTGACATGTGGACTGGAAGAGCTGGGGATCAAACCACCAATCTTCCAGCAACCCATTCTACCTCTGAGCCACAGCCACCCCATTTTATCCCATCTTATCAATATCTGATGACAAACACAGGTGTATACACACACACTCTAACTCCCTTTGTCTTGCCCTCCCCTCTTCCTGTCCACCTCGCCCTCTCTCCTGACCACCAATCATGACGACCAGTAGCCGATCAATCAGAGCACTCTCAGTAAATCCAGCTGCATCTTCACAGACATCTCGCCCACAGTTTTGATTGTTTTACAATCTCAGTCTTACATCTCTATCCGTTAGGAATACCTTTGTACTCACAAAAAATCGCACAGATCTGGTAAAACTACACATTCGCTACAACCTATCTATGGGGCAGTGAGACAGTTTGAGAGGTTGTAAACAAACCAACAGTTCAGGCAGCACAAGTACGGCAGGTCAAAGTTGAACCATTCATTTTGTAAACTTTGATGGATGTTTACAACGGACAGATTGGGTCATAATTCTACCGTCTACCTTGACTTTCTATTCAAAGTGAGTCCACCTAACCTTGAGGGCTTTTTCTTGCAAAGTCTGACTTCTTTTTAGCAGCGTTGCCCTGTTTCTAGACCTAAGCAATTGAACCTCGTCAGTATTTTCACTTCCAATAAGAACGCCGACCATAACTACAGTGTCTACAACTTTGACTTCTAAAGCAGCAGTAAATAAAGTGCACCATAACAGTCTGACTCTGTGTGACCCTGCATCTTCACATATGGAAATCTCCTGTTTGTTTGAAATCATCATTCCTGTGATGTTTGTGAGTTAGCAATAACAGCTCAGAGTTTAGTTAGTGTATAGCCTGTTGAAAAAATAGTTGAAAAAGATGGATGCACACATGTATCAGCACCGTGATGTGTTCATGTTAGTGCCTGTGTTTGTCTTGTCTTAAAAACCTGTGGATTATTTACAGGTGATATTTGGAGTTAAGTGACAGTTAAGGAAGATGAGCAACAAGTGTTGGAATGTCAGCGAGTTCAGAGGATGTGCGGTTAGCAGCACATCTGTGCCAAGACCAAAGCTACAATATGCAGCATTCACTGGGAATGAATGATGGTTTTGTTTGTCTTACCACTTCAAATTTCCCATGTTTTGTATTGCATTCAGCCTAAGATGAGTTTTTATATTGATTTTCTTCTCTCCAAAGAGACACTTTCTTTCATGTCAACATGGAATAAAAAGAACCTTACAGACAGAAAGAAGCCAGCCCTATCATGATGCCAGAGTGAACAGTTTGGAAACACATTACTCTGTACAAGGACACTCCAACACCTGGCAGCTGACTCACAAAAGATCAGACAGCTGGGTTTGTTTCTCTGGAAACACTGCTTGTAAAACACAATGCAGTGAGTTCTACATGTTCACCCTTTATAGTTTGTAAAACTGCGTCAACTTCACAAAGAACAAAGGTGAATTAAGGTTTACTGTGATGTGATGTTTGCATATGTTATGACAGTTGATTTCATGGTGTAGTGACAGTGAAGCCAGTGGCTGCCTGGAAGGTAAGGAAACACGGCATGCTTTGGATAACTGTCTGCAGACATTTCAAATATATTTAAAGATTTTATTATCAGCAATGTGAGTAACATGACTCAAAGGATGGCGATGTCTGTCCTTTGGACAGTGGGTGGGTTTACCACTTTGATCCAGATCAAAATATTTCAACAACTATTAGATGGATTACCACCAGTGTTGGGCTCCTTACTCATTACTCGTTACTCTTTTCAAAAGTAATAATATTACTTTACTTATTACTCCCTGCCAACAATAATTTGTGACACTAATCGTCATATTACTTTTCCGTTTAAACCCCATACAATTGGTAAATGCGTATCTTCTTCTTATCTTCTTCTTCTCCAAAATTCAGGCATGTGCCTCTGTGTGAATGTCAGGGTAACTACCAGTAAGTGTAGCTAAGGCTAGACAGATATTTTTACCTGGGGATTTTCTGTTGCCTGTGTCTGGTATTTTCCCAAAGATCTGCCTGAAAGACGGAGAGTCACTCATGGTGCAACATTTCATCCACAACATATCCAACCACAAGCTTCATTACTTCTTTGTAGCTGCAACTGTCCACGAGTAAAATCCAGTTTTGGTTGTTTAGCCAGCATAGCGCTACAGCCAACCTCCATGGCCGAGACAGGCTCACCTTTGGAGGGCTTTATTTCCTGGAGCTTCACATTGTTGTGCTGTCGGTCATAGTAGCTGAGATGTTTCAGACGAGTGTTGGGTTTTTTTTTGGAGTAGAAAGAGTTTTAGTCCGACTACCTGCAGCAACAGAGTTCTTGTCATCTTTACCCCCGACAAAATCAAAGTCAAAGGAACATTTCTAGCCGCTAAGGTGAGCCCTTCCATCTTTCAAACTAGCTTGCAACGTGCCTGCACAGCACAACAATTACAAAAATGAGTCTGCTGATGTGATGTTGTATTTCAAGTCATTAGTGATGTGACAACAGGTAACGTTATCACATCACTAATGACGTTGTACGGAGTTGTTTGGTTTTGGGGTTATTGTAAAACTATTATAAAAAAAAATCTTCGTAATTAGTTACACTACTTGTTACTGAAAAAAATAATATTACTGTAATGCATTACCAGTATCGCCCAACACTGATTACCATGAAATTTTGTTAAGGAATTCATAGTCCACAGAGGATCAGTCTCACTGACAGTAGTGAACCTTTGACTTTTCCTGTAGTTCTGCTGTGAGATTTATATTTTTGGGGCTTTTTAGTGAAACACGTCAACAACTATTGGATAAATTGCTGTGAAATTTGGTACAGACATTCAAGAACTGCGGTGATACCCTGAATTTACATCTAGTGCCACCATCAGGTCAAAATTTCAGTATGTAACTGATGACCAAATACCTGCAAAACTGACATTTTGATCAGATAATTTCATGTTCAGTGCTCATTTTCCCACACTGGGAACTGGTAAGATCTTATTGATACCAATGTCATTATCAGTTCTGCTTATTGATCCAATTCTTTATCGATTCCCTTTGTTGATAAATGATCAGTTTTTGGGGTGAGAAAAAGTAGGCCTACACAGGTATTCAGCATCAACGCAACTACTTTTTTTATCTCTGAGTCTCAACATAGCATAAAAACAGAGTAGAAAGAGGCATGCATGTGACTCTGGTGTACAAAAGCTCCACTGTTTAACTGTTTTCTCAGTCAGATAAAATGTGCTAAGCCTGCCTGTGTGGCACTAATGTTATTATAACGAAGGATATTTACTATCAGTAACAGGTGTGCTGCTCGGTTGGGAAGCAGTGGCACTCGTGCGCAGAGTGTCAAACACACGGTATTCCTGGAATTTAAGCTCGTGGCATAGAAAGATGTGTCAGCATATTGCTTGTGTTTCCAGTTATCATTTTGCAGGTATTACAAGCAGCACTGCTGCCATCTGTCTTTGTCAAATGAAGCCACGTTGTGGACCTTCTTGTTGCAAGTTTGCTGAAGCGTAGACACCGGAGTTTGATGTCCTTGTTTTGTAATGTGCAACTGTCACAAAAACATGCCATCATCGACAAAAGGATTCTAATTCCAACCTGGAAACAGTTCTCAACTGGAGCTGGTTCTTGATTCCCATCCCTCTTTTGAGTTGTTTGTATTTCTTTAAATCAATCACAAGCGTCTTAGGTGTCTCAAGCCGAGGATGCAGCTATGGTTCCTTAGCAAAATGATGTTGGAGATCAGGAAGGGGAGGACAATTCCTTCTGAAAATAGGTGCGGCAGGTAAGGCAGGTTTATACGCACAGTCTACATCCTGTGAGCTAGACCATGGGGAATGTACAGGATAACAAGAATGGGTATATTTTTGCATAAAACACAAGATAAAAAAGAAATCATGTAAGCTTAGAAGTGAGTATTTATCATGTAAGTGCTTTTGATTCATCAGACAGATAGCAGAACTCTGCTGTCTCTAGGATTTGGCGATAAATACAATCCTCACTATTCTGGCAATAGGGGCATTTTGGGATGTATGTGAATATGAACGTAGAAGAGGAAACCTGAGGAGCTTGTAGCAACAGTAACTTGTGTCTGAGCCACCAGAGCCGAGGACAGATCTGAAGGAGAGACTGTGGTTCCACACTCCCAGCTGTACATGTCAGACAGTCCAGTGTGGAGAAGCCTGTGGCTGTCTCAGCGCAGGGCTTTTAAAACTCCCCGGGGAGACAGTGGCCCAGCCTGCCTTCACACTCAGCCTCCCTGCTGTCACAGCTCAGTCGACGGAGTGCCACTTCCCTGGGCCTCCCCGGTTCTCTTCTGGCTCCATGACCAGAGTCTGTCATTAGATCATCCCTTCAAATCTGCTGAGACACTGGCCCTATTTTCATGATGTTAAGATACTGTCAGATGTCAAGTCTGGTGTTTTTTAACCTCACCTGACTGACAAGTGAAAAAAAGAGCTACGTGGCGTGCTTCAAGGTCAACAAATTGTTCCACATAAATTCAGTCTCATTTAAACTGCAGCTGGCGCTCCTCATGTAAGCGCTTAATACAGTCAAGTTCACGGTCTTCATGGCATTGATCAATACCAACAAATTGTTATAATGAGTCCTGCTTAAAACAGGCAGAAAGCAAACCAAAGCGGACTCTTAGTCCTGTGCATATGTGCTCGGTTGCAAATGAGAACGAGACCTGAATTGTATTTTATCAGCAGTGATTAAGTGCCCAGCTCATTCCCCTTCCAAGTAAAGCCACAGCTGGAAGATCAATGGTTCAGCTGGCTCAGATGCAGAGCCTCAACACCAGAATTCATCTTTAACCTTAAGTTAATGTGCGTAAAAATGTTACAATGCAAAAAGTCCTCATGTCAAAACAACTAAAAAGACTTTAGTTGTGTTCGAGTTGACTGTTTTTAATCGCCTTTAAGAACAACTGAGGCCTTTCTGCAGGACAACATGTCCAACAAGTCCTCACACCTAAATGACAACATACTCTTGGGTGTTAATCATCACTACTTCCAGAATGACCAAAACAGTTTATACGAGTAGTTTTGGATTTGGCAATATGGCCCTGAAATAATATCATGATATTTCAGGGTATTTTTGCGGTAACAATATTCTTGACAATATGACAAATTAGTAAAAAACAAAAAAATTACAATTTAAGAACATAGGGTTAAAAAAATGATATAGTTTTACAGTTTACCTTCAAATATTCAGTAAAAACTAAAGAAAAATGATCTCCTATTTCTTTAGTTTGTGAACAACAACAGTAACTCAGAGTGAGATTCAGATTCTGTTACAATATTAATAGTTCAACAAAATAAAATCTACCACAAATTACACATTTAAACAGCTCCTAAATACAAAAAAACATCCCCTGGGATCTATATATATATAAATCAACAGATGATTTCTTTCTTTAAGAGGAGAGGGAGAGACGCTGTGCTGCTGCCAGAGGAGCTGCTGAATGAGTTCCCTCTGAGCGGTAACTGTACGTTCAAATCAACAGCGACCAGAGCTTCCAAAATGGCTGAAGTCATTAGTTTTCAATGAGAGCCCGGCGACTTGGGCGACATGGTCGTCAGCCACGCGTCTTGGGCGTCCAAAGCGACCAGAGCGTTCCGGAGGGGAGTTAAAACTCGTTTAACTTTATGGTAATGAGCTCTGACGCGGTTCGGCGGCAACCAATCAGAATGCTGACGTGCTTCGATGAAGCGGGTCCCAGAGAACAAACCATGTAACTTTGGTTCCTACAGCACACTTGTTCCCACAATGGATATCGAGAAGTTTATAACTTGCACTTGTGCAGCGATCAGTGGCCCGATCTTCGACAGCAAGCTGTCAAATAGCTGTCTGTCCAGCCTGAAGTACTGCTGGAACCGCTCTCCATCCAGCCGCAGCTCTTGCACCAGCCGATGAAATTTATCGTGCTGATCACAGCGGCGACGGCGTCTTCGAATGCACAAGATGGCAGCAGCACACATCACAACAGCAATATCATCTTCCATGTTGAGTCGATACGATTTTGGGCAGTAAGCATAACTTTCTGTAGGCCAACTATGAGCTTTTTGACTGGACAACAGCAAGCAGCAACTACGCTGCTTTCAAGCCAGCAGTCTGCCTTGCGGCTTGACAAGCACGATCGAACGTTCAGTGATTCACATGATGAGCGACTAGACCAACCAAAACTGCCACAACTATTTTTGACAGTCGTGATTCTTGGGCGTCTGTGAGAGGCTTTGCCTCATTGGAAGCTTCTGAACGCACAGTACGTTACTTAAAGAATCTGAGAAGTCCGGGCTGTTCATAAAACATTCAGGATGCCACAGTTTATTCCACACTACTGAAGCTGCTCCTCTTTTTGGAACTACCACAGAGTCGGTAATATTTTCGCCTTCAGCCATGCTTGTTGTTGCCGTGGGCAACAGTATGACATCAATGTCAACAAGTCGAAGTATCGCGAGTATCACAATATTGATTTTTTTGATGATATTAAAATTATACTGGTATTATCATGAACAACATGATATGGCACACCACTACTGCCACCTTCATGGTTTAGGTCGGCACAACTTTAGGGAAGCAGAATAACGTAGTGAGAGTGGTCATGGTTAGAAGATAACCCTGAATCCAGCCTCTTATGGCAAAGTCAGACACTTTGTACACCCAGGTCATTTTCAAGGAAAATGTAGGTTGTTTTGAGCAAATTGCCAATGTTGTGCTTTTTGCGTTGACAACAGTCTCATCTGATTAATCTTTCTGGGAGTAAACAAACAAAGCAATCCCACAGTTAGATTTAAATCAAGAAAGAAAAGGTCAGGTTGAGTGAGTTAACTATACAGTTAAAATAGGTTATTAAAACAAGATAGAAATGCCTCAAATGCTGATGAATTTCTATGTTTATTCTATTGGTCTTTATATATGGAGCAAGTAATACAAGATTATTGTCACCACTGTAAACACATCAGCATGTCCTGTAACCTGTTTATTCAATAAAAAATGTTATTTACTGTGTATTTTTCTGACAATGTAGAACTCTAACACAACGAGATTAAGTGTTGTATTTATCTTGCCTACTGTGTATCTGAAAATTGGCCTGATTCTTGATATGAGCAGTCATTTAGTTTAATTCTTTTCAGCTCTGGCTGAAAGAAAAGAATAATATTTACTAAGAAAAATCAAAAATCAAGTTACCTTGAAACAAGTTTGCAAATGGTGTACGATAAGGTTATTTTCCCCAGACAAGAAGACATAATTTCATCATCCTATAATAAGATTTTATGACTGCCTTGAACTGTGCTTTGTGAAAGTGTGCAGTGTGCAGCTTACCTGCTGGTGTCACAATGTCATCATATCATCATATTAAGCCCTGACATCCTGTCACTCATTCATTTACACTGCGCACACAGTTGATGTCAGTTAATGGCAATTCAATAATCATCAGCTTTGAAATGAATCCTGATTTATGATTTGGATCACTTTTGACACACTGAAAATTCCAATATTGAAATTTATTGTTCTAAAATTACACTGTTAACTTCTTTTTAATCCTCCAATTAAAAACTTTAACTTTTGAAATGATGTTGTATTATTATCTCTGCCAGCCTCCAGGGATCATACATTTGGAAGTGTGTGCGTGCATGAGTCCGTGTGTGGGTGTGTGTGTGTTAGGGTTGGGTGCCATTCACATTCGAACCTAACAATACCTCTTTTCTTTACTTTTGTTCTTGCTGTAATAACAATGTTATTTTTGTACAACCTGCAGTCTACAAGTGATTCATCTCCCCTGCTCTCTTCTGATCATACAGAGAGCTAAGTCTGCTTACTTGTGTGTGTGCGTGTGTGTGTGCGTGTGTGTTTCTGCTCATCTACCTCGCTCTCTGTTTAGACACAACTGACAAATACGTGGAATAAGTAAGAATTTAAAAACACTACCACAAACAGCAGTGACATGAGGCCATTTCTAAAATAAAACAGAAAAGAAAACAGACAAGAAACAAACTGTAGGCACTGCAGATATAGTTTCTGCTCACTGGAAACCCAACAGAGCTCCTTGGCTGGCTCCTGAGCCTCTGAGCATTTGCAACACTTCTGGCTCCTTTTTCAACCTGGCAGCTCCACAGAGCTCCATTGTGTCCGCTGCGAAGCTCCCCAAATGCGGCCATGGAGATTTGAGGGCTGCTTCCTGGATTTAGGGCATTTGGGGTGCTTCCACCTCCCGCCTGAACGTGGCATTATTGCCCAGGTACACTCTTGGGTACTGAACTTTAGCACTGATTGATTTTACATGAATCAGTACTCGGTAGTACCAATGTATTTTGGCACCAAATACTACTGGACCCGTCAGCCAAACTATTGGTGCACATTTATGACCGAATGATTAGAAACCCCTTGTGTTTGCAGTGATTCACAGTTTTTGAAAAACCTCTTTATTGACCATTTTATACAATCATTGACTGCTGGCTGCTAACTCCTCTCCACTGGCTGGCAGGGCCTTAAGTGATCATCAAAATAACATAGCAAAATGCATTTTTAGCAATCAGCTGTTGTCTTTGTCATGACTCAAAAACTGACATCGATAGAAAAATTTAGTCTCATTTTGAACTGGAAAGTCTGCAGATTGATTCCATACCTGATATGCTGTGATCTGCCAAAGTTTGGCAACATACTGGCAACATAGGTGAATAAATCCCCATTTTTGTTATCTTGGCCACTATCTTGACAGTAAGGCAGAGGGACTGGACAATTAAGATTCAACTTTTCTTTGTTTGGGAGTAGAGTGGTAGGTAGGGAGGTCTTAAACAGCGCATCCCACCATCCAATGCCAGCAAAAAGAAGGTTGATTTCACTTGCCTCTGCAGCAGGTGCTCCTCTAAACCACTGATCTGATCTGCCGTGAAAACTCACTGCTGCTGAAGCAAAAAGTAAAACTCATAAAGAAGTACAATCTATTTCTGTGGGAACATGCATTGTGTTTCCATATAGCCCGTCCACTCTGGTTACACCTTGATAACGTCACCTGCATATTGTCTCCCTTTCATTTCACTACTGTCATGCACACACACTGGACACTCAGCCCTCCCTGCACTTCCTGTTCGCCACCAAACTGCCCACAGACACACCTGGCATGTTTGGAATAAATGCGCTCTATTTACATGTAGATGTTGGTAACAAGAGCTAGAGAAACAAAATGTCAACAGATGCTGTTTGACAAAGGGCTTGTAGACAAAAACTTTGCATCATTAAACCTGACACACACACACACACACACACACACACACACACACACACACACATACGGCCAAGTCAAATTGGCAAGTGTGAAAACTAAGTGTGATCACAGCTCGACAGTGCATTAATAATGATGGATTGATAGTATGACTGAAGCAGAACTAAAGCAGTGCACCCTCACCCACTGTACAGCAATCTCAGGCTTGTAGACATAAACAAACCTATTTACAGCGACAGGAAGAAACAGGTAGAGCAGGAAGGCACGTCTCCTGGCAGACAAGATGACGTTCAGTGTAGCAGGCAGCAGCCGGCTGTCAGCCCCCTCCCTCTCGATTTTACAGCTCATCACTTTAATCAGAAGCCTGGCGGGTCCTCCCCCAGCTCGGCTAAGTCTTACAGATGGCCTCTCTAACTGGCAGTGAGGAAGAGGAGCTCAGCCGCGGCCCAGAGAGACTTCACTCACCAAAGACACAGCCAGTCAAGTCTGTGTGGACTTCTGTCTGGCCTGATATGGAAAACCCTTGTCACAGCCAGATAAGCACATTACTGTACTACACTCAAGTTTTTGCCAAGGGCACAAAGTAGATCAGGGCAGAGTTTTCTAGGGGGCCGGTGTCCGCCAGGCCGGCAACTGGCAAGAAAATATCTAAGAGCCTTCACTCTCCAGCTCACTAGGAGGAACATCAGTGTACATCACCTCCTGCTGGTTTCTATGCTTCTGTGTGGGGGGCTTAAATTTGTATTAACTGCTATAATAGCTCGCTGTTATTCAGGGCTAAGTGATATGACATCAGAATAATTTGAAACATGCTACACTCGAATAAAAATTCCACACATTGCAGCTTTGGATAATCCAACACTATTTCCATAGCTTCACAATCACATACATACAGCTTGATTTACAAGGCTTCAAACTCGCCATTTTTTGAAGGTACCGTAGACCAACCCGGTCTCACTCCAAAGTCGTCAAAAACCACCGCTTGGCAAGTGACTTCCGGCATCAGATACCAACGAAAAAAGCCGTCCTTTCACAACAGCATGATACAAGGCTGGTTGTAGTTATTGTTTAACGGTACCCGTCAGCGTCGGGAGAAAACGTGGCGGGACAAAAAAACAATAGTAAAACAGCAAAAGTCCAAGTAGGGCTGACAGAAGGGGTGGTGGACGGCTCCAACAACCACCAACTTTCATCTGGGAGGCCAGTGTTTCCCTCCTGAAAGATTGTAAAGCCAAACCCTGTTCTTTTTTTCCTAAACCAAACTAAATGTAACCTGTGCGCCTGTTGTTGAGGGAGGAAAAAAAAATGTCAATTTGCCGTGTTGTATCGACGTAGTGCGTTTATTTTAAAAGAGAATGTTTGCAAACTGTACATTTCCTGTGAAAACGGAAGTGTACATTGAAAAAAGACCATGCATGTACCAGGAAGAAGTTGCTCCGGTGTCCCAGAACATCAACAACCAACACACCCAAGTAGGGCTGCGACGATTAGTCGGCTAATCGATGACTAATCAACTATCAAAATAATCGGTGACTATTTTAGTAGTCGACTAATCGGTTTGAGAAAAGTACTATGAAAGTACCCCAGTATTGCAGCTTCTTGCGTTCAGATATTGGCAGCTTTACACACTCTCCCATGACGGTGAACTACAACCCTTTGGCATGTGTATGAAACGAGACATTAGATGACATAATTTTGGGGTTTGGGAGAGACAGACTGACATTTTTCAACATTTTAACACATTTTTCAATAAAATGATTAATCGACTAATCGAAGAAATAATCGACAGATAAGTCGACAATGAAAATAATTGTTAGTTGTAGCCCTACACCCAGGGTACCTTGTCATTATGTGGACGTAAAAGTCCATAACCGAACATCGATACACTAAAACACCAAGAAAGCAGTAAATGTTTCACACTTGCATTTGCTTAGATTAAGACATCTACATGTCGACACGTTCACCCTCTCAACTTTTCAAATACTAGCACTCAGTCAGTGGCCCTACACATCAAACTATGATGCTCTAGGTACCCCTCTGGTGTCACTTTTGGAAGCTCAGGGATGGCATGTTAGTTCCATTTGTTATATGTATAGTATCTGTTCAAAATAAACATCCAGATATACGTCACTTGACATACTGCACTATGTTCTTAAACTAAGGGACCCTAACAGCGGTCTCCCGGGTGAAAGTCTTGTGTTTGTTTGACCCATTTACCACCCTTCCTTTGCAGATGTTCTTGCTTTTTACTTTTACTATGGCCTGTTCCCAGGGCTGAGGGTCACTGACCAAGCGTTGGTATTTGACATGTTGGGAGTGAGGACGCATTAGTTTATGAGGGTATGTGCTACGTGCACCTTTAAATGACACAATGCTTTGCAATGAGGTCAGTGAAGTTTCATTGCCAGCCATCCTCAAGTGCAGCTGATAGAAAGGGAGAAGTGACCAAGGACGAGAAAGTCTTGAGACAGTAGCACATGGCTACGTGGCTAAGATATGATTTTGGACGATACAGCTCTAAATCAGGGGAAAAAACACCTGACATTAGACAGGTAGAGGAGAAGAAAAAGGAAAATGATTAGGGCTGCAATTGTTATTTTGGCTACTTACGTTGTCAAATAACTTGTTTTGTCCGACTAACAGTCCAAAACCCAGATGGATTTAGTTTTCAGTTATATGAAACAGAGGAAAGCAGCAAAGCCTGTGCCTGAAGTATCATCTTTTCCATACCACTTAAGTTTGGAACTCATGACAAAGCTCTAACCATGAATATCAACAACCTCTGACTCAGTACATGTTGAGGATACAGGCCAACCTTGATCTGGACAAACTAAATGATACATGCACATATCTCAGACACAGACAAACACCATCTTTACTCAGGCATCAGATCAAAGAGCATCTCTGAGCACTGTACAGCGAGCCTGGCTGTCTCTGTCGGACAGTAGTCGTATGTTTACAGTCCCCGCAGCAACACATTCAGCATCCCTGGCAGCTGCTCGGAGGCTGCTGGGTTACAGCAAGGAATAACATTAAAGGTACAAGCTAAGAATAACACATCAAAGTTTTCTGGCATCAGTTGCAGCCAATTAACCATACCCACAGTGATGGACTGATAACAAGATAAAAGCTTCTTTTCATTGGCCATCACAGCCCCTCCAGCTCTGTTGTTCCTTCAGCAGAGAAGATGCTGCTGACAGATCCCTCAAGCCAACCACCCACGCAGCAGGTAGGATTCTTCCCCATTGACTCATCTTCATCTTAATAACAATGCCGATAATAAAGTAGGTGGCAAGGACAAAGCAAGGACCTACAGCATACAGATTTTATAGTCCTAGTTTGATTCTAGTCATCATAAATAATAGTGGAACTTTGGAACTCAACTTCTTAACAGTTACAAGGTGCTGGTGAAAGAAGGCAATCGTATGAATATAAGTATGACACGAGTAAAATGTGTCAATATCTGTACTCCTGATGAGTTTGGGTACCTGTGTTCATCACCTACTCTTTTGATTAAAAATGACCTGAAGCTCAATCCTGAGATTGTTGTACATAAATAGTTTTCAAATAAACAATAAATATAGCAACTTCTGATCAATCCAAGCAAATTCAGGCTTAAAATAACAACTTTCGATCAGGTCCCGCCCACTTTCAACTTAAACCCCGCCCACTTCAAGTCTTAACTCTGTCCATTTTAGGTACAGATACAGATACAGATCATTTTGTTGGTTAAACAGATGCAGACACACACAGATAATGGTGTACTGGCTCATTTCTAGTAAAATCATAGGTTAATCAAACTGTAAAACTAAGCAGTGCTGATCAAATAATTACCAAGGTTCTGTTACCGTGTTGCTTTTTCTCTCTTAAAATGTTTTCAAAATAGTATTTCAGCTCACTGCTCAACCATAAGTTGAGATTGTTTGTTACCAGTCGGCCGCTATATTGTTTCCTGTGTCAACATGGACAAGCTAGCACCCCGTCACCCACCACTGGGAGCATGCATTGGTCCAGTGGGGCGCAGTGGATTCTGGTAGTTGTAGGTTTTCTAGCTTGTGAGCAAAAGTAAATGCCACAGACATTTTTCTTTGGTTTTTTTTTGGGACACGTAGCACCAATGTCAAAAGTATTAGTTTCTTTCTACTGTATAGACAGCCCAGTTTATGAAAAGAACATCAGTCCAGCAGTGAAATACTTCTTTGGGCTTGAAGTTGGTGGCTGTGGAGCTGTCGGCCGGTAGAATTAATTTCTGCAGATTATTCCAGTAACTAAGGCTGCTTTCAGACCTAGAGTTGTCTTGCTTTGGTCTGAATCAGGGATTAATTTTGTTGCAAAGTTGCCTAAATTCCAAGAATTGGTTCATGTTCTCACGGCAGCATTTACAAGAGGACCAGATCAAATGCCTTGTGTGAGAAAGCTGCTCTTGATTGGTCAGAATTTCCATGTGGGAAAAATCCAGGAAGTAAAGCAAACATTGAAGAAGAGTACACTTGCAAGATTAATGTGACACTTTCTAATGTCACAGTGGAGGCACAACTACGCAGGTTGATTTTAGCGCTGCTCATCGTGGACTATATTGCTGTCATTGTTCATTTTAGTCAAACCATACAGTTTGAAAACGAGGCGCGGCTCCAACTAGAAAACAATGTTTTGATGCATTGGACGTGCTGAATGTGCATATTAAGGCAGTACAGGAGGAGGTGCACATTAATAATCCTCCAGGACTGTAACATGCTCATGTTTAACCCAAACAATGTGTCATGTGACTGCAGTTGGTTCACATCCAGGTCGGAACACCTTCTCACCACAAACCAACCGCACCAGAATTCGTTTGTAACCGGACTGAGACCACCTCTTCAAGAAGGTCTCAGTCCGGTTGTTTTGGTGTGCACCTGAGTGTGATTGCTGTGTTCACACCTGCCCAAACGAACCACACTTAGCGGGAAAACAAATTGAGTTTGATCGAACCGAACCAAACAGGGCAGGCGTGATATCTGATACCTGATATCTAACTGTGTCTCTAGTGGTGTCTAGTATGTTAACAGGTGAGGAATGATGTTTGTTTCATGGATTCACCCTCCCTAAAGTGCATACTGAACCATTAGTAACATATTTGCATTGCATATTGGCAAATAATCAGTAAAATAGTATTACTTCCTACTGCTAAAACTACCAGAGGACTTAGTTGTTTGTTAGTAGTTAGTTGCATCAGCATTCTGGTCGGTTTTTTGTTCTGATCGATTGAAAGTTAGAGATTTTTGACTGCTTCAAAATTCAGTTGTTGTCTCATCCACAAGGTCTTCCTTTGGGGATTTCTGGTAGCTCAGCTGGCTAAGGTCAGTGCCATGAAATCATGGCATTAATGATTAAAAAATAAAGCACAAGAGGGCCGATGGTTTATATTTTCCCTCTCTTCTTTGGATTAATCTTCTCATTTGCCTCTGTACACCACCTTGTACTTCTAAAACTGAAAACACACCACAACCTGAGAAGAAACATCCCACTTACAGCCTTACAAATCAGCTACGGTGGCTCATGCAGGCCAGTAGTTGCATTCATGCATGGTTACTTGGCAACTCAAAAAGAAAATGTACTGTATATGAACAAAAATATAGCAGTTCTTTCTTAATTTCCCTATCATGTTATACTCTTTCATGCTCATTTTTCTTTCTTTCTGATCCTCAGAGAAAGCAGTCATCTTTATTTCCACACTTCCAGCCCCTCCAGTCATCTGTACATCCACACATGAAGCTAGCCAGCCATCCATCCAGTGCACAGCAGACTGTCCCTGAGGAGCTAGCCTGCTTTCGGCTGCTCAAGGCGGGTCTGCAGTGGAGAGTAAAAAGCAGAGAGACTGGACTGCAGAACAGGGGCTGGGCTGGAACTGAAGATAAAGGACTGAGGCATGAATAGAACTGGCAAACATACACACACACACACACACACACACACACAACTCTCAAAGATTCAAGGTAATGTTTGAAACAAAAACCACATGTCAACAGTAACCGCTGATGGCACTTCACCTTGACTACAGCTGAAGCAGAGATGTTGCAATTTCAGTGTACAGTTTTCCATCAAAAGCAAAATGCAAAGAGCAAAACTAAGAAATGCAGCAGCAGAGACACTAAAAGAAGTCAGCGAATAAATAACTGAAGAAGCTATGAATGTTGAGTAAGGTTTGGAAACTGGCAAAAGCCACAGAAAGTGAACAGTGTTCATACAAAAAAAGCAAAAAGGAGGAAGAGAGTTTGATGCACGTGAAGGAGACTGCGAGTGCATGTCAAGCAGCCTACATACACAGCCGAGCTCTCAGCAAGCCTTTCCTAAGTTGACTTGGCTTGCATTTGAAGAACTCGCCGGCTGCTGAAAAATTCATAAATCTGAATTGATAAAACATTGATGATCCAGTTCAAGTTTTCCTTCCCATTGCAAGCAGATAACCTGACTGTAAACATTAAAAACCCTGTAAGCTCTATCTGGTAGGTTAATGGTGTGATGTGATGTGTCACATATCTAATGAGACTGGCCACGGATAACATCATGAGAGGGTGTGTTCACCTCATATGGCCTTCAGTGGAGCTGACAGCTCTTTATCACAGGCCATCACACTGAGTGCAGTTTGATTACAGTAAATAAGGATAAAACCCAGAGAAATAAAGCCCATCAATCTGTGGGGAAGTCATCGGCTGTCACTTAAACACCAATAATGCAGAGCCCTGACGCAGAATCCAGCCAGGGGAATATTAGATATTGGTTAGAGTAATGAACTTCCCTCTCCATTTCCTCCAGGGGCAGCATCATTTGCATGTTGTGTCTCTAACACACACCAAGCACACACACGGTAAGGCTGTGAAGCCAGTATGGAACAGTATGCAGAGTTTAAGCATGTGTGCATACGTGTGTGTGGTATGAAATGAGATTAGCTCCATAAGAGATGGCACTTGAACTGACTGAATTTGAATTTGTCATGCTCATTTTGAGCTGCTGAATGACACAAAAGAGAATTTTGTAGGATAAATGACAACTCACAACCCAAAAAATGCAGTGTGTTACAAGTCAAAATTATGATAATGTATTCAAGGTATTAGTTCTACATTTTGGGAAATATGTGCATTTGCTTTCTATACGACCATGAGTCGTTAAGATTGATTGGGATGCTGGGGAAATTTTGGTGGACTGATCGACCAACCAAACAACCACAATGTATCCTCGTACAAAGGTTCATCCCACCCCATGGATGACAAAACTTACTGGGTCTCATTCATGAAACGTGAGCAGAAGGAATTTGTGTGTAAACTGTTCACAGACGGAAATTTACGTGCATGTCCGCATTCATCAATATTTTAGTAGCTCCGATCTTTTCGTAGCTACTAACAAAATCTACTCCTGTTCCTGACCACTCGTAGTGCTTGTGTAAATTTAGTAAAGCACATAAATATTGCTTGTCACTATTGGAAATTACAATTTTAACTCGTATTGCGCTCTGTTATGTACACAATACACAGATGCCTTTGAAGCACGTAATCTCAACATGACAAAAATATTAAAAATATAACACATTTAGTTAAATTAGTTGGCAGTTAGCAGGTTCAAGATCCAGATTAGGTTCATGATTGTGAATTATCTGTGTAAAGCGACTCAATAGATTACACGTTCTTTCTACATGTTGAATGATGGTAATAAAAATATCTGTAAGGACAGCCGGATCACAGGCTCTTCAGCCTCGGTGCCTGGGTTCAGCAGGGGCAGCAGGGGCAGCAGGTGGTGGAGCCACGAAGGAGCACACGCCAGCTGAAAGAATTATTTGAGACAGCACGTTTTTTTTTTTTTTTTTTTTTTTGTGGCTTTTTGATCATTTGAATGAATAAATCTGATTTGAAAAATGTTTAATTTACGTTGTATAAAACAGAGCTTTAGGCTATTAAGATTCAAATAATTTGAAGACGATGCATACAGACTGCTGTAGGCTATATGTTATCCGTATCATTTGTTAAAATAAATGTTAAATAGCTCTACATTCCGACAGCCATCACTGATTTAGAGTTTATCCATTACGCACAAAACATCTCTGGTTTCCCGTTCCCACTTCATTCAAAACCCCACAAATGAATCTTCTGTTTGTTTGGTGACCGCTGTATTTTTTTTTTTGTGTGTGTGCTTTGTGCCATGGAGACAACATTAACAGCATCTGTTACCTCCCTCCAGGCCTTCACTTTGCCTGTCCCTGTCACACCACTACTAACTGAAGAAAATAAAATGTTTTTTCTTAAGTCCACTTCACCCAAAATTATTTAAATCTCCGCTTCGGAAAAACTCTTTTTTCTTTCTCTCTCGTTATTTCTTTGCACCATGACTGACAGGTCGACTGGATGCACCTACACCTCCTTATATGGTGGTCATTGGCTATTCATGGGCGGGGATTTATGCTAATTGCTGATTACCGGGAGCGCACTGTCACTTTACAATGGATTGGCATTCATGATCATACACATGTGTTTACAATCAAATCAGAGTTTCCCGCAGCATTCCTGAATCTGGAGTAGGTTTTTAGTAGAGTAGGCTTTTATGTGCAAATCTACACACAGATTTACTCACTTTTCATGAATGAGACCCACTGAATGTAGAGTTACGTGGGTAAGGTAAATTAATGCAGGTTAGGTTTAGGCAAGAAAAGTTTCTGTGATTAGGTTTAGGAAATGAAACGTGGTGAAAACTGTACCTTAAAATGACTCAAGTTAACAATGTTCAGAACACCAGTGTCCAGGGACTATTTTGTTAGGGTTGGGGACACTCAGGGGCAGCTCTACTGATTTTGTGCCTTGGCGTTTTAGGACTTCTATGGGGAAAAATACCTTCTGATACTCAGCAGCAGTCTTGTGGAATGGGTTGCATACAAATATTAAATTAGCCAGTTCCTTAGCAAGTTTTAAAACCAAACTAAAAAGCTGGATGATGAATAATCTATCGCAACAACAAATCAGCCATGATAGTATAGAGTTTAGCTAAATCATGTATTTTTGATATGCTATTCCTTAATATGTCTTCTCTCTATGCTGTGATGTCTATGTAGGTAGGTAGTTGGATTAAGTGCTGTTTGTCAGAAATAAATCCAACATGTTATGTTATTCTAATATTACAAATCATAGCCTGAACAAACAAGGTGTGTTTTTAGATTTTAGTACTAGTTTTCATTCACCACTGCACCTCAGTGCTGTGTTTTGTAGGGCTTCCTGTGCAAACACAGACTTTGGCTATGCTTTACTGAACAAAGCATGTCATGTATTCAGTGTAAACTACTTCTGGGGAATATTTTCAGTTTAAAAAGATGAATTATTGATGAATGACTCACCGCCACCATGACGCATACCCCTGAACAAATGCAATGCACAGTACATTTTAGCAACTGGTTTGTTGTGTTGTCGGACTGTCAGCTAGGGAGCAAAAAAAAAGCCCTGCACAGTCAGCTTATAGTGTTGCTATGGCGAGCATGTTAGCAAACAGCCGCCTATAACCCCCAAACAAAGATGTCTAATGCTTCTTTTAGTTCTGCTTTGGTCTCCACCATCTCCTAAGAAAAATATCTGGCTCAGTAGCTGCTACGTTTCACTTTCTATACCAGCTAGCTGCTAGCTTTGTCTGCCTTCTCTTTGGTTGTGGACAGGTAGCATACACTCGGCATGTTTAGTATAAATGGTTCTCTGTGGTGCTACATGGCAAGGTTGGTTGAGGGCTTTGAGAATTGATGTAAAGGCATGAGTTCTAATGAGGATGACTTTCAAAATCCTACTTTTGGCTCTCTTCCTTTTATTGTTTCAGGTTGATTTTCTTATCAACGTCTCTCTAAATGTCTTCCTTTTAGTCTCCTGCAGCCATAGTTCAGAGAAGATTGGAGGAGATAAAAATGTTTACGCGCTCATCTGAGTCGCCTTTATTTTTATTATTGTGCCCTCAAAGCAACAAGCTTAACGAGCAGCAGCGGCTGACTTTTTTTTTGTTTGTTTCAACTAAAGCTAAAAATGATTTAGGATTAGTTCATTACCAATATAGAGGTTAACATAGCATTTTATTTGCAGACAGTCAGACAACCAAAGCAATCAGCTTAAAATTGCCAAGAGGCAACATTTTTGGAGTAAACTGTTTGTCTCCAAAACACTGTCAGCAGGCCAAATACTTTGATCCTTTTTTTCCACTTGGTAGCAGTAGTTGTTGATTGTTACCCTGGAAACCCAGCTCTTACTTCTGAGATAGCCTGGAGTAAAATTAGTCAGTCTGTATCTCTCAGTCTCGCCTTATATGAGGTAGACAAGGAGCAGATGTAAAAACAGCCAAACTCATTAAACCAGTCAACCATTTTCATGTGCAAACAGCAGCTGGTCTTGTGGTTTCAATTTTCTGACTCAAAGATGGCAACTGAAAAAATGCACAATAGAGACGAGGGTTAAGAAAAAATTACATTCCCGTCTCTGTTGGATTCATTTAATCTTGACATGTCAGTTTTAATTAAGTAAATGACGGGTGAAAACATGGCAACAGGTAGAATTTAATTATGACCACAAATTCCAGCCGGTGCCTTACAAACATATTTCTGAATTAATTTATCCCAAAAAGAAAGTGTTAAAATTCTGAGATTTATAAGCTCAAGAAATTCAAATTTATGCTGCTCAACTACAGTCCCTGTAGGCACTAATCTCTTTCCATACTGTGAGAGTTTTTGTGTCTCTGTGTGTGTCTGTGTTTGTGTGTGTGTGTGTGTGTGTGTGCGTGCATGCATGTGTTTTGTTAACAACTCTCTAGGCTGAGATCCTATCCATAATCTGCTCCACCCCCCACAGCTCTACACAATCCTCCTCTGCTGTGGGCAGGTTTTAACACCACAGCTGGCAGTCTGCTCTTCAGACTGCTCACACTGTACACATACAGCATGAATCCACACACACACACATTAAAGAACACAAACCTGCGCAGGGGAAATAGGTGGAATTGAGATGTGAGCTAATTTAGTGGAGCACTGAGTGCTTTGAGGTGCCGTATCAGTATCTGTCAGGCCTCCGGTAGGCCCACTGCTGGGAGTGTGGCTCACTCTGAGGGACCACGCAACTGTACAGCCAGGGCCCCTGCAGAGATCCAGGAGAACGCGAACAGAGCTCCCCCCATCAGAATTCAGCCAAGCTTAATTGCCTCCTCACTCTCCTTGTACCGCTCCGCCTGACAAACAGCCGATCACTCAATCCGAGAGTGGGACGGCACCAGCCAGTAGGCTCACCAGCCAGCCAGCACAGCCTCCATCCTGTCGTCAGCACTGCTAACACAGCTATTTATCTCAATTAGCCATGCTTTGCATACTTGAAAAATATGATGTCAGGATAAGGCTGGGATAACGGCGTCAGTTAGTACTGTCCTCCTTATATTTGTGATAAATTATCCCCTGAGAGCTCTAAACTACCATGTCGTTAAATGTCGAATAACGCAACAAATCGGCAAATAACCTCATCATCGCACAGTCATGTTTATGGCAGGCTCCTTAATCATTCTCTCACAGCCACAAGCTGACAGCCACAGCCACATAGTTTACCTCTGCATGAGCCCTGCTGCATTTCTTTCTCCTTTAGAGCAGAGAGGGAGGTGGAAAAAAAACAAAAAACAATGGCGTTGGAGCAAACAAGTGGTGCAGCGTGGGCAGAATGCAGAGCAGAGCTGGGAGATACGATCAGGACAGGACATACAAGGAGGAGACACACAGAGAGATAATACTGCCAAAGGTCACCCAAGGGTGCCTTGCTTCTCTCCCAGAAAACATCTCTGTCACAGCCCAGTGCCATCACAGCAAACACCTGCAGCGATCATACTTTACATGTTTCAAATGCGTGAGTGCACGTGCTTGACATTAGCACATTGCTCAGTGGCCATGATATGAGATAAATCTTTTCTGTACTTTATCTGGGCTGCACAAAATGTCTTTCTTCTTTGGCAATGCTTCAGTCATCTCGCTGCTTCACAGTTAAGACAAAATATACTGACGTGAAACAAAACATCACTGTGAAGCAGCTGTGGTCACATGATGCAGCCGGACGTGTTTGAGTAGATCGCAATGCTGCCCTGTGTCTTGATAAAAACTTTACATCAACTTTTTGTCAACAAGCAGCATAGGGCATTGTCAAAGGTGCTTCACCCAATATTGAGAACATATTTATGATTAGTCGGGATTGCCTGCACACGGCTCTCAACATGGAGGTGGGTAGCAGCTAATGGTGCTAACAGTGCTAACAACGGCAACAATGCTGACAGGGCTAAAGGTGCTAACCAGGGGTGAACCGGAGGGTATGCATTACACTTTTGCGACAACACAGTCCCACCACCATGGGTTAGGACAGCGTTACCGGTGGTAACCACACAGGGTCTGAAATTAGGACCCACCATCAGCCAAATGCAGGTAAACTATTGTGCCACTTTGGCAGAAATGGAAAACACAATGGAAAGGCACATTTAGTAAAGTTATGATTGGATAGTACATGCCCACTCATTACTGTATCAACTTCACTAGCTCATGCATCAATTTCAACTCAATGCATAGTGAGTGTGTGGTCAAGCAAGACAGAGACAGAGAGATGTTGGACGCACTCAGAGCAGGCAGGTGCTTCACTTTTTCACAAAAAAACACTGCAATTTTCAAAGTTGTTTTTCCAAGCTAAACGTCGTCTGTATGAACTGAACTGTAATAAATTCACCATGCCTGTAATGTTTTTTCTGTGTATAGGCCTATATCAAATACCCTGGAAATCCAGAGTTCTCGTGAGAGCACAATTTGAATTTGCTCATTGAGTCACTCTGGCAATCAGTAATGATGCTCATTACCCATGTCCTTGGAGCCGAGCTGCACCAATCACATCAGTGTATCTGATATAGGCGGGCCAGAGGCGAGCTAAACAGATGACGACAGTGCTGCGACGATGAAGTCCAGAATCAGTCAGTAAACACTGCAAGATGGCTACGGATGAACACCAGTTGTTTGAAACGGCTTTGGCCGCTACACTGAACGAGTTAGACTTGGCTTTTTCTCTAAAAGAGGAACAGAAGACGGCGCTCGAATCTTTCCTTTGCAAGAAGGATGTTTTTGCTGTTTTGCCAACCGGATACGGCAAGAGTCTAATCTACCAGTTAGCTCCGCTGGTAGTGCTCTGGATACGTCACCCCGTGTATTGTTCTGATTGGTTGTAGTGTTATCCAATTGCGTGCAGTGATATTTTCAAATGCATGCTTGGTGCCGCCCCTCGAGTTGGGCCATTTGCATTACTCATAGCCAGACCCTAAATCTTACTAGATTTGGGTCTGGATTTCCAGGCTATATATCAAACACTGAATGACATCATTCTCTACATGAAATGACCTATGAGTGGAGTGTAGAGCTGCGGCAGCTTAGTTAGCCACTCACAGGGACTCATATGCACTAACATGCTAGTGCTACTGGATGGGCTAGCACAGCAAAGAACAGAGAAGCTCGGATTACAACATACACAGAGGGAGCGGGACTTCATCCTCTGATCATGATGCCATTATGCCACCATATCTGTACAGAACAAAAAGTGGCTTGCTGCTAGTAATGCTCTGAATGCCGTACACAGTGACTTTAAGTGATGCAGGACCAAAATATTCCTGTTTACATTAACCAAGTCGGTGCGGTAACCAGAGTGCTCAGATATTAAACAAATCTTAAATGGAAATACAAACACAAAACACACAGGTGTCAAAGGCTGAGAAAATCTTAAGTCACTTATGAAGTATGCAAAGTGATGGCTTTATAAAGTGTGCTAACTGATTCTGTAAAAAAAAAAAAAAAAAAATGTCAGTAGACAGTGTCATGAAAGCTGCCTCTCTTATTTTTTCTCTCTTATGTTGTGATAAGAGTGATAACATGTTATAGAAGATATTGTGCACAGATATAAATACAGGTATGCCTTGAGATTTGCCTTGCCCTTTGGTGTGCCACAGAACGTTTGAAAACCACTGGGGTAAAGGCTGTATTACTGTTGATGGGGTTGCAAGTAATAATTATTTTCATCAATAAACTTCATTAATGGTCGATTTATCAGATAATTGTTTGAAAAAGACGAAAAATGCCTGTCACAACTTCCATGAGCCCATGATGATGCCTTCAAATGTCTTGTTTTGTCCAGATGACTAAACTCAAAGATATCCAGTTTGCAGTGGCATAGAAAACAGAGAAACAGATAATCCTCACCACTGAGAAGATGGTTTCAATTTTTGCCATTTTTTGAGGTTATTTTGCAATATCATACAGTAGGTGTGTCACTAAATGCACTTTGAATGCCTCTATTACAACTATTAGAAATGTCGCCAGTTAACCAAAGTGTCATTGAGCAAGACGTTATGTGGAAAGACACGGAATGTAATCTGGAAACATAAACAGATTGAGAGTCATAGAGAAGGTGGATTGAGTCTGGTATGTCAAATGTTATTTCGTGACACTACTTTGATTGAATTACTGTGCTAAAAACACTTCTTTAGGGTCCAGTTTGCATCGAGCATCCAACACACTGAAACTACACACCAAACTCTACTTTTTTAATCTAATATCATATTGCGTTCAGAGTATCGAAGAAATGTATCACAAATTGTGCAGCCCTACCGGCCGCTGTGTCAGTATCTGAAAACATTACAGCCCTGCCGGTGAACAAACACACTGATACTTCTCTAAAAAAGGAAGGACACAGCAAGACAAACAACACAAACCGTTCCCTCCCTCTCTTATCTGAGCAAATGGGGCATCAATTCACACAGAGGCAATGCGGAAAGGAAGCAACTCATCACGTACGGGCGACTGGAAATGCAAACTAGCTGCTGTGTGTGGAACAATATCTCTATGTGTACTCTCAACATGTGTCATCAACAGATTATTCACACGGGACTCCGTTTGGAGAGGAAGCTACCGGGTTTAGTGACTCTGACTGTGTTGGGGTTGATTATGAAGTCAGAAGCGATGAATTATTAAAACAAATGGCACTCCAGATGTTTCCCCTGTCTTCATGACAAACGCTATCCTCTCTCAAGCGTGGAGATGCGAGCTGAGCATAACACGAGCTTGAAAAATCTCTGTGGCCTTCCTTTCTCTTGTGTGTGGGGGAGTGAGGCAGTGTTTGGTGCGGTTTCCCTTCTCGGGAGGTTCTGTCACTGTGATGCATTAGCAGCCCTAAGTCATTTGGCATTGTAAAGTTAAAGCTTTAGTGTTAATAAACTGCTGGCATGGGGCTGGCAGGTACTACATATCCTGCTCATAGTAAAGTTATGTTGTTATACTTTATTAGGCTCCATTCAGGCGGTTACTAAAACTTTTGTTCTGGTATAGTGCTGAAAGAATTAGCTGACTAATTATGGGCAATCCAAGACACTCAATTAATGATTATTTAAGTCAGTTACTGAGCAAAGATGTCAAAAATACGCTGGTTCCATTATCTCAAATGTCATGTTTTGCTCATTCGAATTAATTCTTAATAGTTTTCTACCTCTTCATCTTGTTTTTGTGTGAACTTATGACTTGTAACATGTTAATTTCCCCCTGGAAATCAATGAAATCATACCTTACATGACTGCAAATTGGCTAACTCTAGGCTTTGAACCATTGTTGAGACAAAACAAGCATTGCAAAAGGTCACCAGATGATCAACATCTGTTCTAGGTATGCTGATGATCCTTGATGATATATCTTGATTTGGAGAAGCTCCCTGACCACTTGTTTTCAGACTCAGATTATTTTTTCATTGACTCAAGACTAGTTATTTACTAGTTATTTGATGCTATAAAAAGGCGGTGTAACGTCATAATTGACAGCCGTGTCGTGTGTGTGCCTGCAATCAATGGCGTTGTTGCCGATTGGGTCAAAAGGGTGGATGAGTGGGAACTTGATACTGCGGCTTCACTTCCTAATAGACCGTTTCAAACCGGACAACATAAACATTCTAAATGGGTCCCTTTGTATTTCCTGTTTGAATGTATGTTAATGCAGAAGCTGACAGGAAGTAAACAGGGACCAAAGTTGTTGCCCTAGCAACAGAATAGCAATGAAATGGTACATAGCTTCTGCGCAGACTGTGGCTCCAAATGAGGTCATCATTGCAAGATGGCAGCACCTGTATCCAGGATATTGACTTCATTCTTGTACAGTGGAGATGTGTAGTCAATTTTAATATACAGTAATTGCCCAAGACCATGGGTGCATAAACCTTTAGTTGTGGACCACAGAAATGGGTTCTAATCAAAATCATGAGACCCTTGACACCACCTTATAGCCTTTTTTTAAATTTACATTATCATTAAATATATTAAATTATAGTTGTTTTATTTAACATCAGTTATTTCGACAGATAGATGCAAATAGTCAAATAGCCCTCACTGTAAAACCTAAATTAATAATCAGATTGCTGCCTGTAAGGTGATGGTGCTGAATACATGTTGGGGTGTTCATAGCATCCATCAGATTAGAGAAAAGCTTTTCTGTTTCGTCCATTGTCCCATAGAATTCCAAGGGCACAGTGAGCTGATGAAACCACGAGGTAATGCAGCTCACAACAAACCAACTCCTGCACCAAAAAAGACCAGGTATTTCAAGCTGTAATTAATATAACTGAAGGTGGAGGAACATTACTCATATATGCTATCCAGTGCATGCAATATTAAAATCACATGACTTAGAGAAATAAAACCTGAGGTCAGGGTGAAGGTTCTGAGGCCAACACCTTCCTTCCTCCAGCATATTTTTAAAGGGATAATTTGGATTTTTTGAAGAGGGGCTGTGTGGGGTACTTATCCATAGCCAGAGTGTTACAAACAGTGGATGTCAGTTGGCACCCCCCCAGTTTGGAGAAGCAGGCAGGAGTACTGCCACAGAGGCTAATCAATGTACTGCTGTGCACGTGGGCAGCAACAAAACGGATTTAAGCCACCCAAAAAATGTATTTATGTGTACACTACATTTAGAATATTTTGACTGCTTTACCTTCAGAGAGTGATTTCTAATGGGGAACTGAAGTCGTTATATTGCTCTCTTCAAAGCCAAACTCCACTGAGATAAACAGTGATTTAACATCTCTGAACACAGGAGTTGCTTGTTTTACAGCCACCTCGATCAGTTCGTTTGTGTTATTGTGTGACTTTGCCATTTAAAAGGGTTAGTTTGGATGCACCAAAGTCACACAACAGCACAAACTAACTACCTGAGCAAAGCAGCCATAGACCAGCAGTTCATGAGTTCAGCAAGCCAAATTTTTTGTTTTTACTACTGGAGTCTGGTGGCTTTGATGAGAGCATAGATTGGAAACTGAAGCCTTACAGCTTCCCTGTCTGAAAGAGCGGTCTGACAGTGAGGTAAGACTGTGTATACTGTTGTGTTTTTATGTCAGACTTCTTTTAGGTGGCTTAAATACATTTTGCTGTCATAACCCAGCTCAAAGGCAATGACAAAAACGGAGAGACACAGCACAAACTCAAATACAAAAGTATTTAAATAAAGCAACGTAAATAAACATAATGCAGGTATGGGGTGTGTTAGTCAGTGTGATCAGTAGTGTATGTGTGGATGTGTGGAGCATGCGAGGTGTGATGTTGTGGAGATAACCTAAAATAAATAGAAAAGCCAAACAAAAGTACGGGCGCTGGCGAAGAGTCGGGAGAGAGAGAGAGAGAGAGAGAGAGAGAGAGAGAGAGAGAGAGAGAGAGAGAGAGAGAGAGAGCGGCGTCAGCCAGCACTGTTTATATCTGTCCATGCACTGGGCCCAGGTGCTCGTGATCCGGATAATTGATCAGCCGTTTACCTCAGTAGAAAGACAACACCACATGTCACCAATTATGTCATCACAACAGCATGTCAACCCACTGAACCAACCCATGCAACCCACGTATTTGTACAATAATTTGGCCCTCTGTACGATCAATAATCCCTAAAAAGGCCAAATGTACGATAATTTGACCATTTCATGAATGTGTGGTTGTAATCAGTATGCCAGAGATTTTTTGTGAGCCCTGAAGGCATCTGTTCCCATGTGACATGTTCCAGCCAATCGCACTTTGCTTAGTGTGAGATACAGGTGATGTTTGTCTCTGAACAATGAGCACGATTGGCTGAATGGTCAGTACCTTTGGCTGTACTCGCCCCACAAGGCGCTAGGACCCATCAGGAAGTCGAGCGAGAATGAGATTCAAAACAGAAGAAGAAGAAGAGGAAAAACAGAAGCAAGGAAAATGGAAAAAAGTAAACCAAAAAAGTAAACACTAGAGTGACTATATTTGCCTATAGCGCATCAGTAGGATTGTTAGTTTGGTTATGACGGATGTACGATAATTTCCCACAAAATACAATAATTTTGAGTCTCTGGTACGATAATCCTACATTTCCCACCTGGCAACACTGCCCCCATCCACAGCAGTACATTGCTTAGCTTTCTTGTCGTCACTCCTGCCTGCCGCTTCTCCAAACTGGGAGTGAGCAAACAGACATCTACTGTAGGTAACACACTTACTATGGAGTACTAATACAACGCCACAAATAATCTCAACTGTCCCCTCAACACTGAAGGATATTTTTCCATGAGATAAGATGGACGCAATCATGACTTCAGCTTATGATGCCTATCTGGGGTGCGAGGAAACCAGAGCTCTCAGAAGAGTCTCCCATTGACACAAGAACATGCAAACAACACACACTTTATATCTATTACTATTACTTTTTTCATTCATTCAAACCTTTATTGTTAGACTCAGGAAATCTATTAAGGGGGAAACCTAATTTCCAACAACGCCGAGCATGAACGAAGACATTAAAAACAAACACTAAGCAAAGAACCATCATGCACACCAATTAAAACAGAAATGAAATCATACAAAAGAACAAACAATAGCAATATATAATCGCTAAAAGCAGAACTACAGGGTGGTAATTATGCTCAAGTGTAAATGTATAGTTAATAGCATTTACACTCAATTAAAACAAGACCAGAAATATTATATTTAAACCGCCATAAAGGTCCAAGTTTATGGTCTTTTGCAGATAATTCCATGTATAAGGTGCACTGTAAGAGAATGATATTTTTCCTAGTTCAGTTCTAATTAAGTGATTATGAAGCAACAATTCTGTGAACGAGTGCCAAGGTTATGTGAGGTCAGAGTTAAAAGGGATGAAATATAGGGTGGAAGCATCTGTATCAAAGCTTTATAAATGAACAAACACCAATGCTGGTCGTGCCTCACAGCCAACACTTTTCATTATCTATATACAATTACTACACTCCTATGTTTATTAATTTGCCATTATAAACATGTTTCAAGTCTTTAAATTCTCTAGATATATTTGGCTTGTTTGTTAGAGGGGAAAGGTTGTCACAGTGGCTACCAAGAATTTGAAGAATGTCTGCATTCATACACTGTACAAAAATGCCCTTGACAATCTCACGTGACTCACATTCAGTCACACGATGCACCACGTCTGTAAATTTTAATCCCACTTCTAAAATGAGCAACATACCTCTCATACTTATTCATGCTAATTGGTGTGAAGGCTGATTGAGAAGCATACAACAAGCCAAATTCATTTAGCAACAGAACAGAATAAGCCCCCTCTGTTTCCATCAAAGCCCCTCTCACTTTTCAGCTCTGTCTTGCCTCAGAGACACAACTGTAAGACATGAAAAGCTTGCAGTCAAGGAGTGCAGCAGCATCTCTGTGTTTTGCTATGTCTCTTCCTCCTCTAACCCTGACTAAAACTAAATGACGGCTCGCCTTGTGATGCAGTCAGCGCTCACATTTTTTATTTCTAAATCCAGCGTCCTTTGATCCTTCACTGGAGAGTTGTTTTTTTTTCTGGTTGCTCCTTCCAAGTGCTGAAGCTTTAAACACTATAGCAGGTGCAGTGCAGTATCCATGCTGTTATGAACAACCAAATTATGTTTGTTCAGACCAGCCAATAATGTCAAAGACCTTCTTTCACCTACCACTAAACAAGTAACAGGCAAACACTTTGTCCTCCACAAATGCCACACAGACACACTGAAAGCACTCAGCAGCAAAATGCACCATCCTTTGAGAGTTCATCTTAATCTACCCAGCAGCCCGGTGCTTTCCAAGTTCTTAATTTTGACATGAGATTACAGTTACTGTGCCAAAATGTATCATCCATCCAACTTCCATTTAAGTCACACCAATTATGTCTGAGATGCTACGAGTTACAAATTTGGAAGATTACAGCCCCCTTGTCGGGCCAAGTTTCTGTATGAAATGCTGGGAAACCTTTTTTGTTTATATTAGGCAAAATTAAATCTACAGTGTGAATCAGTTTTCATAACTTCAAATGTGCTCTGTCCCAGAATGAGAGCAATGTAGTTACTGATGTTTTGAAATGAACCGAGTTTAGTTCAAAGGGAATACATTCACTGAATATGAATGAACTGAATGGGTTCTGGATGAAACCAATTTTCTTCCTGGAAACTAAGAATGCTTCTTACTGGGCTGCTGACAACAGAGGATACGGCTATAACCAAGAGATATACAGATGCACGTCCATATTCATATTCAGCCACACAGATCATCATAACTAACATCTGTTCATCCAATCAGCTTGACCTGCGGGACATTCAGGTTTGTTCAGCATTTGTCTTGCAAATGACTTTCCAACAAAATGACACATTGAATGCAAGACTGCTCAGCAAACTAGCCAGAAACCCCCAATGTACTGACTACAGTTGCAATACTGGAAGCTAATTGGTTGACAGCAGCTCCTCAAATGAAGTAAACCTGCTGAGTGAAGACTTTCCAGTGGCTGTAAACTGGCCTGACTGCAAACTGCTGGCAGATTAAGGTGGCAGGGTTAAAAGAGGTAGTGTAAGTGTTGAAACCGCAGTAAAAACTCCATTACAACTAAAAGTCCTGATTCAACATTTTACCTAGATTAACTGACAAATAAGATGTTGCACTGAACCCCACCTGGTAAATTGATAATGAATGATAGATATATCCTATGCCAAACCTATGGATGTCCATTCCAATCTATCAGTAAAGGCTGAATTAAAGCTGATCTATTATTTTTGTGTTGTGGTCAGTGACTCAACGGATAGTTTATTCCATTGAGCTGACAGTTCCTTGGGAAGACTCAGTGGAAGAAGCCTATGAAAGAAAAAAGCTTAGGTATGCAGACTTAGGAGCAGAAGCTGAGCAGCGGGGATGGAAAACTAGGATTTGTCCAGTGGAAGTGGGGTGTAGGGGATTCATAGCAAGATCAGCTGTCTCACTCCTGGGGGAACTCGGAGTGCGGGGACAGAGTTTGAGGAAGACGGTGAAAGAAATGTTAGATGAAGCAGCCAGAGCTAGTCAGTGGATTTGGATGAGGAGGAATAATGTCAGTTGGGGGCCAGCAGGGGGAACTACTAAGCAGGGTACATAACTCCTTGAGATCAGGTGGACAGATCCACCAATCAGTCCTCTCAGGAGAAAATCCAGGAGGAGGAAGGTTATTTAAGTGTGGGAGTGGCCTATTTGAATCCCTTTTGTTTGAGACCATGCTGCAAGATGAGTGTGTTTGCTGATCCTGTGAGTTTTTCTATCTCCTTTAACTTTATCTTATATTGAAGTTATGCTATGTAGCGTGTGAAATAGAGTATGGTGAATGTGCAAGGAAAGGTAGTGTCGGCACTGTCTCTACCTGGAGCTCGCATGTACAGAGCCTGGGTTTGTTGAAGGCGACAGTGCTATTTGGGCTGAGAAAGCCATGTGTAAGTAAGGTAAAGGAGGTTGTTGGGTTGGTGCGGGGAGCAGTGAGACCTGGCATTAGGGGAGTGTCTCTGGGACGCCAGAGATCACTGTCTAGCCTCCTGGAGGTGTCGTGGGACCAACTAGACGAAACACTGGTGAAAGGAGGTTCCCACCCGATGACCCCAAAGACGTGTTAGTTATCACTGCTCACTGATCTGTATAGTTAAGCCTTGCCATAATAGCTTATCATAGGGCTTAGGAGGTTATTCACTGAGTGCTGATCCTTTCTCTAGAGCACAAACTTCTTGTGTTTATTTGAATTTTTCAGGGTGTCTACAGGTATCACACAGTTAAATTTAATGCTTTATAGGCCCATTCAAGACACATTTTAACCACATTTAGGACAGATTTTTGGACAAATCATATTTTACTTATTTAAGCATTGCAGGTAAGTAGTATATTCTTGTGCAGAGATTAAGTGTGGTGTCAGAATATGGTTATTAGAGTGAGTTAATCTACATTTTGCCAACAGGTAAGTGCAAGTCAAATGACAGTATTTTAGTTTGGTTTTTTTTTTAAAGATTTGTAAGATTAGAAATGTGGACTTTTACATAGAAAGGCTTCACTCATTTTCACAAAAAGAAATTGGTAAATGAAAGTAGATCAAATGTAACTCTTGGGATGGTCAGTAGGCCAGCCCCAGATGTCCTCAGGTTACTAGAAGGTTCATATGTTACAATTATGTCAGAGATTTATTTGAGCGCCGAGCCACAGAGTGAATTTATACACGGGCACCTAGATTTTGAAATCGATTTTCTGAGTGACAGGTAGTCAGTATAAGGATTTTTTTAAACTGGAGTAATGTGCTCATATTTTGTAGTTTTTGTCAGGGTCCTAGCAGCGGCACTCTGAATAGGTTGAGGCTGCCGAACAACTTGTTTCGACAGACCTACAAACAGACAAACAGTTGCAGTAATCTGATCCACTGGAAATAACTGTGTGGGCAAGACTTTCAAGGTCCTTCTTTGACATTATTCCCCTGACTCTAGCAATGTTTTTTACATGGTAGTAAGGAGATGAAGTGACTGATTTGATGTGCCTGTTGAAATTTAAATCTGAGTCCAGGATAACACCAAGGTTTCTTGCTTGACTCTTAGTTATTAGAGGGATTCAAAGGGGAGAGCTGACGCTCTGTCTTTCTTTCAGTGGCCCAAAGAAAGTTATGTCGGCCTTATCTCTGTTGAGTTGGAGAAAATTTTGATGCATCCAGTCACTGATTGGCTCAATACAGTGACACAGACAATCTATAGGTCCATAATCACCTGGTGAAAGCAATATGTATATTTGCGTGTCGTCTGCATAATTATGTGAATTTGAAAACTTACGTGGCTGCACTTGTGAAGAACTTAATGTTTAGACACATAGGTACATAGGTGGGCAAAAACACTGATTTGCTAAAATCTGACACCAACTAATTAACCTTGGAACACCCCGGCTATCAGTCTGTGGATGATTGAGCCTCTGGTTACCAAAACTTCAGGGTTTCAGGGTAAACGTCAGATATCCAGACATGGAATTGCTCTTCCATGTGCCTGTCTTCGATTAGTCTAATTAGCAACATGACACACGAAAATGGAGTCAAAGTTGAGAGACATTGTCTATAGCAATGTTTTTTGTAGGGGTGTAAAACAAAAGTTTCATCAGGATTTGATAATTCTTTGGACAACAGCACAATTTTTGCTGATATTAAAAAGTCTGACACTATACGATTTTGATTTGATTAAATTCAGGGGCCTGGAATCCAGGGTTTCCCACACATTTGTTTAGTTGTGGCGGCCTGCCAGGATTTAAACATCTGCCGCCAAAAACAGATCTTCTTCTTAGAGCTGGACCATTTGTTACGAGTGCTACTGGAATATATATACCCTTATTTAAAGTGCCACATAGTTGGGAACACAGAGCGCACTCATGGCAGAGACAGAGCAGCAGAACATCAGGCATGTTGAAAGTGAAACTTAACATTTCATTCATTCTGCTGGGCTTAAAAGTTTGCATTCACTCGCACTTCTCTCATCCATCGATCTGATCTGATGAGCCCTGAACACATCAATAGATCAATTATCCATCCAGTGTGTCACAAACTGCTGCTGAGGCAAATGAGCTCCACAAGCGCCACAAAAACCTCTGAATTTAGAGACGGGACACAGAATCATACAAAGGGACACACAGGCTGCCCCTGTTTGCTGCCCCCCACCCCCGAACCTCCTGTTGTAAGCCACCACCACACATACACTCTCATTCTGTGGGAAACACTGTGGGATACTCATTGACTTTTTCTTGGCTGCTTACCATTGTCTGCCTGGTGCCAGGCCACTAGCACTGAATGTTTAGGAAGGAGTTGTGCTTGGACAGAAATGGTGACACAGACGTGCCATGGGAATTTCAAAATAAAGGTATATGTTAAAGATGACGATATGTATTGATGTTTTCACTTTGCATTGGTGTTATGGCTTGTTGACCACTGAACCCATATATTGATCCAAATTAATGTATCGTTACACCCCTTTTTATCTGCATATGAATGCATCAGATGATAACTGATGGGTTCCAAGACTGCATTTCGGCCTATGTGTTCTTTTGCTCTCCGCAGGGATCGTTTACCTGCACCTAAACAAAGCCTACTCAAATGTGATTGGTCAATACTACTCAGACTACAAACACAGTATAAGCAGAAACCAGAAAGCTTCCACTACCAAAATCTTGGCCCATGCCTACGGATTCTGTACTCATATGCAGAAAACTGTTTATAGAGATTACTAGCAAATCTGTTATCTCTCCTTTCTCCCTCTCTTATTACCAATGAGTTACAGAGTGTACAAAGACTTAAATTAGCAGCTTCCCATTTTTAGCTGGCGTTGATTGTGGCTTTTTAAAACTGTCTGCTGTGTTGATAAGTTCTCTGCACAGCCAGTGTCAGTACCGGTCGAAAACTGTGAGTGAAGAAACTCTACTCTGTAACACCACTGTACAATTAAACCTTCATTTATATCAGGTTAATAATTTTATCTTACATATATACTTGTTTTTAACCAGGACCACCAATATTTGTATCAAGTAGCTCTTGAAAAAAGGTGTGTCGGACTTATTTCATCGCACCAGACATATTTTCTCAGCATTTAGGTTAAATATAAGTACTGGGTTAGACTCACTAGTGGCAGACACCCAAAATCCTCTGAGCGGGATAAGGGCCAAAAACCTTGATCTAGAACTCCCTAATGAATGATAATGATTTCCAAAATTGGAGGTACCTTGGAGTTCCAAAGCTGAAATGTTCCTGACTAATGGGAGAGCAGCATCTGCACGCTTACACCTGCTGGAAAGCTTTGTACATGAGAGCTGAAATAGGAAGCAGTGTATTTTTCTATACTATAGCAAATCTACTGTGGTTTGGAACATACAGTGGAGCAGAGGATTATGCTGCAGGAGTGGCTTGAGAAATTTCTATGGATGTATTTATCCTCTGCTGTGAAAATTGGTCACCACTGGAATCCACCACCACGAATTCAAGCTGACCACAGCGCCTGAGCTCTGTGAAGGAGCAAACGACAAACTGTTTAAAGACCTCAAGAAATTGGGGACCTGAACTTCATGGAATGACTTGCTGGAAAACTGTTCAATTCATGCTGCACTGGTAGGCAGAATTAAAACTATCAAAAGAAATAACACAAAAATCAAACCATGCTTTTCTCTGTAATCCATATCCTGGTGCTTAACATTTCATCCTGTTTCAACAGGAGTCTGCTCGGCAATAAAGAACTAAATGTACCATTTTATATTTCATTGAACCTTAAATGTGATCTTTAAAGCCTAAAGGGGAGTTATTTTGATCATCAAAATAGATTTTAGATGGAGCATCACTTTAAGTGCTTTAGAACTCTTTAAGTGCTTTAGAACTCTTCGTTATCATCTTAGTTAATCTCCAATCCAGACCTTGATACGAGTCAACATTGCCGGTCTATTGCACTGATTCTACCAGCCTGGTTAAGATTAGATGAAAACACATTGTGAATGTGCTTTGAATGTTGCATCACAGCTCGCTACTAGCAGAGTGTACAAGCCGTCCCCCAAAAACATCAGCCCTGCCTTTCTCAGAATAGCATCATGGGTCGTGGTATCAATAAGTTAACATGCATTCTGTGGTCTCTGATATCTCAGAGTGTATGAAGAGCTGCTGATATAATGGAGCTAAAAGGAGGAGAGAGAAGAAAAGAGACACAATAGTGATAATGCTATTTTAGGATTTTACATGAAATCTCCAGCAAACTGCAGTGTCTGATTGTTAATCTAGCCTTTTTTCCCTGTGTGGTTAGTGTTTCTCCTGCAATTAAAGTCAAATGTAATTATCGTGATAATTTGAGGACAAAAGTCGCTTTACTAGCTCTTGTTTTACAGAGATGATATCAACATGAAATTCTGAAATTCTAAATTAGTGCCAATAGGTTTGCAGTATTACCTGATTTTTGAGATTTATTGGTATGCCAACCAAAAGTACTACAGTCCTGTTTTTCTTCTATTCATCATTATTCACATGAAATCTGCCTTACCATGCACATAGGTCCAGTCCCATGCCAAAGTTCCTCAATATAGTCCTGATGACACGACAGCAACCATCTAAGGTTTAAAACTTTGAATTCAGAACAATGCTGCCAACAGTGCTACAACTAAAGCTTTCACCATAATGTAGCGCCAGTTGAGCAGATATGTTCAGATGCTTCAAGCTACAGGAATTATCAAGTTCATCCCTTTATTTTCTCAAATACTATAAAACCAATTAAACTTACTGACTTCCAAATTTTTTGGCTCAGTTGACACCAGACTTTGCTGCAAAAAAACGATTCAGGCAAATTTTTGAAATATCAAAAATCAAGCCCGCAGTGCCTACGAATGTTTTGGCACAATCAGTACTGTAAACAGCTACTACTTTTTTACATTTAAGTATTTTTAAATGTTTAGACAAAACATAAACACCACAGAGAACTTGTGTTAAATGTCCTTTTATTGTCCAGACATTCACAATGAAGCTGCATCCATGTCTTCTGAAATAAAGACAGTTCATTTCTCCCATTTTCTGAGGAAAATTACTCCTCTAGACCATTATGAAGATCTCCTTGATTATGTCCATCCATTGTTTAAGGCTTGGAGGTTCTGTCTTTTTTATTTATCACATCTTCCCTTATTGCAACAGCCACTACTTTTGACAACATTTTTAATTATTGAGCAATGAAAATAAGAGTATCTTTATCAGTTTGTCACTTATGGAGCGGTCAGTCTTTGCAAAAATAAATTACAATTACAATTCTAAATGAAGTACAAAAACTCAAAAATTGTATCTGGTTAACTGAATTTTTGACACTAGTTTGAAATATTCCTTCATTTTTTTTTTTTTTTTTTCAATTGCATTGCCCCTGTCAAACAAATTTATTCAACTCACTTAGGCCCCTGAGAACTTTTAATGATTACAAAATGAAGTTGCAGATTTCCTTCAGGGGTATAAAGTCCTGCTACAGGTACAACTTGTACAAAATTATCAGCATAGATTAATTTGAATCAGTTTCAATTCAAACATCAACATCACTTTTTCACCAAGTACACAACAGCAAATTCACCTACACACAGGGAAATAATAAATATATAAACAAACCATGACAGGCATAACCTCTAATCTAATCTTAGAGGTGCACTATTGTTGCACAAGTTTAGTGTAATATTCACTCCCCCACCCTGATGGAGGGAAAGGTGTTTTTATTCTTTTATAATCCATCTGCAGCTTTAGATGAAAAAAGAAGTTGATATTTGATTTGATTGTTGGAGCTCTTGCTTGGTATCACAGTGAAGCCAGTCCAGAGGTGGGACCAGGTTTGCAAGTAAGCACAAGTAAGTGTCAAGTCTTGGCACTCAAATCCGAACTCAAGACTGACAAGTCCAGAGTCCTAAACTTTGAGTTCCTGATCCTAAAGAAGTCTAAATGTTTTTTTCCCCAACTGGTGTTCATTAACGTAACGTTAGTTCTTCTGCGAAATCTGCCTTCATATGCACCCCTGGTGATTGCCAAAGTCATAGTGTAAAGCCGATCTGTAGTTTCTCACTTGGCAGGAAGCTCAAGATCATGAACTGCCCTTAGTGTCTGAGGTTGTGAGTTCAAGCCCTGGGTGATGCAGAATAAACACGTTAAGGTCTACTCAGGCATTGTGCTGCGTGGATTGGAGACACGTGGTTGCTAAAATATTTTTAATTTAATAAGTCTGAAATAATTATGGTCTGGACAGCTCTGTTTGCAGACCCTCCTGTCTTTCTCATTTGTCTTCCTCCTTCTTCCTCTTCTAAATGTCTGGCTCTGTGTCACTGCTGTGCAGTAGCTTTAATATTGGCTGATGGATTTGTTCTCAAATATTGATACTGGCCTCAGAAATCCAGTATCAGTCAGACTCTAATGACATTTACTGGGCACAGTCACTCAGATGGTGAACCCTTTCCATTTTGGACAAACCTCAAACAAACTGATCAAGATACTTTATAATGCAGTGGTTTTCAAAGTGACACTGCCATCCTCCCCTCAGACAAACAAGACAACTGTGACTTTTATGCTGTTCCAGGCAAAACTTTTCCATGTTCTTTTTAACAGCCTCCCCTCCATTTTAAACAGCAGCAGTCACCAAAGGCATACATATGCACACACACACACCCCGTTGAGCTAAGAGTGACATTATGACTACCATAGACACTAAGGTGCATAACCAAAGGCTGCATTAGTCTGACAACCAGCAAATGTTAGCCAATGTCTAACAAATCCATACCTGTCAGGCTCACTGTAATGGAACAAGGAGCAGGAACACCTCCTGTTCGAAAGTGTTTCAAAGCACCCAGCAGTGCTGAAACTTTTTCAGCCCCCAGAGGCGTATGAAGTTTCATTTGCACTTGAAACATGGAAATCTGCCAGATTGGTCTGGCAAGGTGTTCACATGGCAACAGCGATATGCTCTGCATTTGCTCCAGCATGTTACAGGCTTAAATTTAAAGGCTGTCAGTGACACCTTTTGCCTTGAAGCTTCCACAGCTGCATCTCGTGGTATGGTAAATTTCCAGCGACTTGGAGCCATGATGGTGTCAGTGTTGTCTTGGCAACCAGCTTGTTGGTGTTGACAGTTAATCTGTGAGGTACCGTGGCTACATCGTGGGAGATGAGCCCACTGCTGCTTAATCCCAACATACTTTCCCTCAGCACAACTGATCTCTAGTGAAGGTGCAGCTTTTTCTTTATTTTAAATGGGTGAGGATATATCATCAAGAGCATTTTTTGTGCGTTTGAAGAATACATCAGTGTACAGCTTTTCTAACAAAGACTTGTAAGCTGTTGCTTAAATATTAATCAGATAATACAATCAAAGCATTTCAGGAACAATATTCCCTGTTTCCAAACTGCCCTACAGTGCCTCTGAATAACGATGCTTTGCTTATCAGGGTTACCTTACAAGTATAACAGTAGGGGAAAAACTGCTTGTTGTTGACTGTTCTCATATGTTATCTCAAAGACAGTGGTTACTTTCATGTTAGGATATTATTTATTAAGAGGAAAGGGCTGCCAGGAAACCTGAGAAGAAAGCAGAATGTCTTACAGTCTGCTCAGTGTGTCCTTATGCACGGTCTGTGCAGCTTATACGTGTATATAAGGTCCTGTGTGTAGGATTTAGTGGCATCTAGGGGTGAGGCTAGAGGTAACGAAACTTCTCTTGTGTGCCTACCATGTAAGAGATCTCTAAAGAAAGCTCTAAAATGTGAATGGCACTATCTAGAGCCAGTGTTTGGTAGGAGAGGACCAGCTCCCATGAATGTGTAAAAAGAACTGGATACAGAGTTGGAGATAGGCCCCCAATTGACCCTTCACTATGTCCCGCCCCTGGTCGCAGACTGGCCAATCATATTGTTGCATCAGGCTGGCTTAGACCAGTGCCTGCCAACACCACAACAGCTGTGCTCCATTGACTCTAATGCAGTTGTTTCAGATTTACTTCATTTTCAGGCTGGTTTTGTGGATTTGGAGCTAAATGTTGTGCGTGGGGCACGTCGTGTATTAATGATACTCGTTACCTGGAGAGGTTGGAAAAAACCAAAATCAAACCCTGAAAAGTGTAGGGTTAGCTAGCTAGCTACTGAAGATATAGCCTACTGAATGTATACACATGCTGCTTTTGCTTTTTAATGATTATAACAAAGACCGACCCTGCTGTACAGGAACCAGTGAAGGGAAGCAGGGAACCTTTGTTGGTATTCCAGCAGCTGTGTGTCATCACATTGTGCTTGGATGAACGTTGTTTGACTTCCCCAGGATATCCCTGCCTGTCCTGCAGAGCAGCTAACTTCCACTTTAGCCATCCCCTAAATTGAATGGTGATCAGAACGATTTAATTGTGCAGCCCTTCTAAATGTAATCATTCAGAATGGATCAAATCTCAATAGTGAAACAAGTCATTCCACATGGGTTGTGACTAGGGCTGTAGTCAACCAAAGAAAATCTTGGTCGACTAAAGTCGCACATAATCTTCAACTAGTCAATTAGTCATGGGGGGAAAAAAAATCTGCACGTTATTTTTACTTCTGCGGTGGTGTGTCTGTGTCACTCTGCAGTTACACCTCCAAAACACTAGTCGGCGGTGGAAGACTGTGTTAAGTGCTGTGAAGTTTAGTTCAAATCAAACTTTATTTATATAGTTGATTCATAACACACATTAAACATGGCTTAATAGAGGCAATTTCAAACACAAGTATGCAAATTGGCTTCACTATAACTTGCAGAACTGACAAACACTTGTCTTTATCTGGACACATTTCCCCCACCAATACAACATGCTAACGTTATTAGCAGAAGTCAGTGGCATTTTACATTGTATAAATTAGCCTAGCAGCTAGCGATCTTTTCCTCTTCTCATATAAAACCAGGGACAACAGCAACATGTAACAAAGGTAACGGCACTCAATGTGGCTCCATTACAACTCACAAGGTTCACCGACAAAACAACTGTCTTATACTAAACACGTTTTCCAAGCAAATACAACATGCTAACATTATTAGTGCCACACTGTGACATTTTACATCGCATAAATTAGCCTAGTGACGAGCGGCGATTTCCTCTGCTCATATGAAGCCAGGATAAATCCTGAAGCATAAATCCCTTAAGGGTAAATCACACACACGACTTAAAATGCTATTTTAGTGGAGGCTTTACTGTCTTCACAATTTATAGTTTCTTATCTGTGAAATACAAATAAATACAAGCTTCGTTTCCACTGAGGGAAATGGTTTCAGCATACAGAAACAGACAGGAGGTCTGCGTCACCGTGACGCTGAGCGTGAGGGTGGGCGAGTTCAACTTTCTGTCAACAACGGGGGTGTTTTGAAAACACCCCCATTTTCACAGGTAACTTAGCCTGTCCCCCCGCCGCAGGAAATAATGGATTAATCCTGGAAAGCTGCTGATGTAGCACTTTTCTCCTTATGAGAACACGGCGATTATTCGACCAATGAGAATTTGGTCGGATGAGAGCATAGCGACCAAATAATCGACTAGTCGACCAGGAGACTACAGCCCAGGTTGTGACGCTGAAGAAATGTATCCACTGGTCTACCGACGTCCTTTTCAGAAAGTAAGTCTGTGTGAAAAGTCTTTTTTGGCCCCATGGCATCACGTGAAGGACTCAAATGGTGTAATTCCAATTTTGGCCACTGTGTCAAATGGGCTTAAAAGCCCGGCATTTTTACTCTGGTCTTGCCCACTCTGTATGTAGACTACAGCTCATTGTGACGTAACCCAACGAAAATTAATGCAAACAACATAGTTATGAATATTAACATGCATATCTGCCAATACATGCCCCTAAATCCTACACACTGGATCCTTAAATAGCGGGGTGGATGCTAAACATGTGCAAAATTCTCTTTGTTTGCTGCCAGTAAAGAATGCATCTCCTACATCATATCCAAATGGCACCAAAATGTCATTAGCTGTAATTAGTCGTAACAGAACACATTCGAATTCCAATCTATGATAGGTTATAAAGCCACCCGAGTGAAAGTGAATGCAATTACAGCGTGACTACGATAGCATCAAAACAAAGACAATAGCTCCAGGCAGGACAAAGCAGGGCTAATTATATCAGGCTTCTGATGGAGATAGGAAGGTGCTGAAGGGTTGTTCTTGCACCTTCCACGAACAGTTTGAGGCGGCGATAAATAGACAGAGTTTAATTGCTCCACGCTGAGGTTACTGTGCCAGTTTCCAGTCATGCAGCCGAGGATTTAGAAACGAGCGTGCCGTATTGTAGATGACATGTCTGTGTGTGTGGTAATGAGCCAGACTTTAGAGGGGGGCTTTGAGTGTATGATAATGCACGATTGCAGCTACTTTCCAGACGGTCAATTCTAAACTTGCATTGCTCATAAGAACACAAAACAGCACAGTTTGCTGCTGTCTAACTCGTATAAATTGAATAGAAGAATAAAAAGGAGCCAGGAATCCAGCCTCCTTCTGTGCAGTGAACTCTGTAGGGAGTGCAATATGTGGTGTTATTATTAAAGCTGTAACTTTTTTATTGTGTATTTGTGTTTGTGTGCTGCACAACAGGATGAGCTGGATGAGTCAGACTTGCAATTTCTACAACCACGTCTTATAGTGATTAGAAATTTCTATAGACAGAGTGCAATCATAAAAATAATGTCCATTAACAGATCGTGAAGGTCTGGAAAGATAAATACTGAATCACAACAGATATAAAAAATATATATATATATATATCATGTAATAATACACTTTATTTCAGTAGAATCTTTCATACAGGAAATGCTATGAAAAGCAACTAAAAAGGACTTCAAAAGAAAGAGCCGACCATTTAAACAGCTGGGGAAAAAATCAACCAAACAGAGGGAGGAAACTTAAAACAAGACTGAGAGTCGCAGCCACACTGGTAAAGATCATTGTTAAGGAAAAGCACTAAACAAAAACTTAAAGGGACATTAAGTCTGCAGGTATTTTGTCATAAACCAAAATGTTGGACAAAGTAAAAATTTGACGTGTTGTTGGTACGAGAGGAAAGTCAAATGACCATGAATGTCTGCACCAAATTGCAAAAGACACATGCCACTCCAAAATGCAAATGTCAACCTGCAGTCAGGGGATCACCGGCTCACCGAGGTCAGAAGGACTCATCCTCAGGGGACCATGGATACATAATGTTAAAGATAATCCTTTCAACAGCTGTTAAGATATACAAGTCTGGATCAAAGTGATGGACCAAATGATTAGGGCTGGGTATCGATTAAAACAGTGGTTCCCAAGTGTTCCACCCACGGGGTCCATATTTCTCCTTAGTCATTAGTTCAAGGTCCACACACTTTAATACATTCAGAATCAAAACTGCATTTGGCCATGTCGTCCAGCTAGTTTGTTGTCTCTGTCAAATAGGTGTCCATTAGTCACTCAATTTACAGCAGGAAATGGCACTTCAAAATAAAAGCTCTGTGCCAGAAATTTACTGTACTTAAAAATAAAGTGTGTTTTTTACAGACTTCACATTTGCTATCACTTGTGATCCATTCAGAATGGACCCACAACACACTTTTGGACTGTGACCCACCAGTTGCGAACCACTAGTTTAAAATATACCCTTAATGTGATACTGATTGAAATAGAGTACTTAATTTTATACTTTTATATTCTACTAAATAGAGTACTTAACTTTATACTTTTATTCTCACTTAATTCAATATTCATGTGAATGAAAGAATTCTGTTGTGGAAAATGCCACCTGATGCTACAGGTGTTTAGTACCTTCATACCTACCTGAAAATTCACCGGGGTATACAGTATATGATGATATTTGTGCGCGGCGCTACCTAACTTGACCTCCCACACCCATCCAGCAACTTTGCTACATTCCACAAGCTCTCTTAGGCTTTTCAGTCTAATAAATAAACAACTACCTCACAAACTACCTCAAAATTTCAAGGAAGGTAATAGTATTACATCTGTTTCCTTGTTTAGCAGCAAAATACAACTGTACACTTTCTGAAATAAAGTTTCTCTCTTTCACCAAACTCAGACTAACGTAATGTAACTGCCTTGTTAACTCATCGGAAAATGCACTTCAATCAAACTCAACAGAAACAAAATAAAACTCACAAAAAACACCTTAGTCTTGTTAGTTATCTAGTTAGTGACTCCACTACTGCAATAACCATCAACTGTATTTTGGTTTAAATAAACACTTAATTCATCATGTTACATGTGAAAATATGATGTTTTTTTTCCTGCCAACGGGTTGTTTGGTTGGGGGCAACTCTGGGTTTTTTTCGGACCTAATTGTATTGCGAGGAGTTTTGCACAGCGGCAACCAGATCTTTATCACTGTAGAGCCGATGCGCTGCTGGTTCTGTCGGCCTGAATAGAATATAATGTCTACTGTTGTGTACAGCATTTATAGACTGAGCTGAGTAGTGATGCGAGGGTCGACCCGTAACCCGCGGGACCCGCAAATGGACCTGCGGGTCGGGCAGCAGTGATCGTCTGTTAAATCAGTCTGTAAATGATATTTTGCCATTATTGGCTATTACTGTCATGGCATCCGAAGGTATTGATGCATTGAGCAGGTGACAGTCCGCGGTCGTTTTCAAAACACACTTGTGTCACGCACTCCAAAAGAAACTTTAAACAATAATTTATTGTACAAAACAGGGGAAACAAACGTTGACAAAAATGGTTCCATAATTCATATTAAATTAAATTAAAAAAATAACGAAAAAACAGCTACAAGTTAGAGGGAATAGTGATAAAGTGGTAAAACTTGGCACTGATCCACAGCCTCAGACGGATGCGCTCAAGCGTGCCGTGCGCACAAGCTCAGTTGGTAGGCGATACTATATTTTTATATTTTTAACAATGCAATTTAAAAGTTTTGATTTTTATTGATAACCTACATTTACCAACAACAAAAAGACTACATTTAGCACCAAAAATTTTTTTAAAAAATAAATAAATAAATTTTAAAAAAAAAGTAAATAAAAAAACAAATATCGAATACCAAATTTTCATAACGAATACCTACCCATAGAAACGAATATTCCAATATCCGAATATTTGGGTACAGCCCTAATATTTGATGGCATTGAAAATCATAAATCAGGTATTTTTAAATACCCTGATATACTCCAGTACGGTGATACCACCTGAGCCTATTACACAATCATTTTTTTCTACAGGGCACAAAAATAATTAGCAGTGGATTGGAGTCGTGAAATAAAGCTCATATGTACATATACAGGAATTGAAAATGACTCTCTGACTTTGGAGATTCCTAGCAGTAGTATCCAAAAAGACTGGACACTGAGATAAGTAAGCTAAAGCAACACACTCACTGCACTGATTTCCACTGGGATTATCTAATCTTTCTACAAACAAAACTGTGTGCCATCAGAATACTTTCAAAGATCCAAAAAATCCACACTAAGGCGCTTTAAAAACCTCAACAGATGGTAATAGCGGGAGAGAATTCCATAATGTGTGGTCCAAAACTCCCAAAGACAGCTTCAATGCCAGGAATAGATCCTTTACAGTAAATCCCTGCTATTGATCCTGGTCCCAGGAGATCCCGCTACCCCGGACCAATTATATGGATGCCAGATGAGATCATGTTTCCCACATCCAACTGAGGGCACTTGTATCTGGCCACTGTTCCCATACGCTGGCTTTAATTTGACAGCAGGGGGGCAACAGAGACACGTCTGTCCCTTTAAAAGATATCGCCTTCATGTACGATGAATAATTCAGACAGAATAATTCCGCCGAGGTTCCTGTGAGGTGGGACCAGTGTCTCGCCTCCTCCAGCAGTAGGACAGCCAGGAAGCTCATACATAAAAGATGAAAGGTTTGATAGCCTCCATTGGATTCAGCGGCTGGGACTGAGCGCAGTAGACTTTAGAGTCGTAGCCTGGCTTAGCTCGCAGCCTGTGAACTGCCCACAGCCTCTCGGGCCTGGCTGCATGGGGCTCTCTCTGTAATATCTGTGACATATGCAACCCAACTCCGCTCTGCAGTCAGAGGGGGAGGTATAAATAGCAACAAAATGGATGCGGGAGAGAATGAGACCTCGGTGAAACCTCTCAGTTTCTGGCCAGTTCACTCCAAACCTGCAGGAATGGTACAGCCTGCAATAAAAATAGCAGACTTGCATTGGCCACATTGTGCTGTTGCTCTATGTGTGTTTATCAAGATTTCTAAAAATGTGTCATCACCTATTTCTCACACTTGAACCACCTACTATCTAATTCCTCTGCAGCATCCACAATTGTGAGCTAAATTCAGCTCTTTAATTTGCCATTTTCCTTTTCCATTTTGTTCCATGCAGCTTAGTCTCATCTCCACCATGAGAGAACAGACAGATCCGTTCGAGTGGAGCCAAACCTTCTGCCTGCCCAATCGCCTGACACAAACATGATAACATTTCACTGGAGCACATCAAAGATTGGCATATTTTGACTTTCTAAAACAGGAGTAACATGCACAGCACTGATATGCTCAGAAGAAAGGAAACCTGCGGTGAGACGTGGATTTATCGGCCTGCGTTGTTAACCTTCTACCCTCCTTGGTTACCCCGAGGGTAAATCTGCAATACTAAAAAGACATAAAGGCCAAACATTTTGGTTCAAGGCATTTGTCTTTTGATTAGCTGTCAAGAAACTCTGTCTGTGGAGATACCAATATAGCTAACCATCAATTCAATCACGAACTCCATCGCTACGGCAGCCGATGGATTAAATCCCTGTTGGTGCCAAAGTGGGCCACTGACTGTTCATATTGATTTATATGCAGTAGCTCTGAATTGACAAGAAATCTGTCAACAGCAGATTTGATGGAGGTTAAAACACTGCTAAATCTATTGAGAGAAAACTAGTAGTGAAATGGAACTCATATAGAAGCACAGAAGATGCTACAAAATCATTGAAAGGCACAAGGTACAAAGCTGCAGCCACTGCAAGAGTTAATGTGTTCATCACTTCAGGATTTCAGGTTGAATTTCTTCGCAAAATATAAGCAGCTGATTTCAAAGTCTCAAATGGTGGCTCTTTTCACATAGCTGAACTGTAACACAGGGCCAGGCCAAGGCTTTTAGAAGCAAAGATTCATTTGAATGTGGCGTCCAACCAACACGAGGACTACCAAACACTTTCCAAAGCATGCTATCACCAGAGAGGAAGTTACTTTAACCCCAATCTGGAAATCCATCGGTAAAAAAAAAAAAAACAAAAAAACAAAAAACCTTTTTCTTTTTTCTTCCTTTACCTCTGGAGGCACAGCCCGGAGTTTTTCGACTAATGGAAGTGCAGGGGCCTTGGCGATCGCTCACGCCCTTCACTTCCGGCGGTGCCCCCAGGGAATCGCCATGTTGTTTACAAATACTTCGGGTAGAAAACCAGCAGAGTTTAGCTATATATATATATATATATATATATATATATCACATTTTTCACGTCACTATATCACCATGTGGACTAATCTGATGTTTGTTAAGTCTATAAACACAATGATTGAACAAACGTTACTATTTCTGTGTGCACGTTTTTTTAATTAATAACATGGTTATCGTAGATTAGCTGGGCAAACCGTTAGCTGTTAAGGTTAGCCGTTAGCGGTGTCTGTAATAACCACAGACTGTATAAAAATAAGGTAATAACTCAATAAACGGTCCGTGAATAAAATATTTTTTCCAGCGGATATCTTAGTTACAACATGATTGAGCTAGCAAAGCAGTTTTGTGTTGCTATGTGTGGTATTTATTCAGTTATGGGAAATCACAATGTCTAGAAAGCATCAGTGGCTGCAGCTGACAGGGACAGTTAGCAAAGCTAACATCAGGACGTCATCTGTTAAAAGCCTCCCGTTGTCTGATACGACATGAAACTACTCCAGTTAGCTCAATCATGTTGTAACTCAGACATCCGCTGGAAAAAAAAAAAAAAATTCACGTTGACGAGACGGCGTTTTGGGTGGAGCGGTCGCTATGGACGTGGTGCTTGCTGTTTCTGTAGGTACACATTTCCTGGGGACACCTGTATGTCTCGGCCACGCCCCCTCCATTGTGATTGGCTAAAGCGCAGCATCGTTCAAACTCAAAGCCCCCCCCCCCCGTAGTCGTCTTTCACACAGGGCTGCCGACAGATTCTACAAAGTAAATTGAAGAATCTGTCTTGAGAGATTACTTTAACCCTCAAGAGGGCACCATTAATTAGGGGTGGGTACTGAAACCCAGTATTAAATGAGCCCAGGGGCTTAATTACCAAAGACAGCAGTACTGATAAGCTATGATGTTATCGGTTCTTTTATCTGTACTTTTAAACGTTTAGGTTTAATTCATTAACATCCTGCAGACCTTCATCTGCGCTCTGTGCCGAGGCTGAATTCCTTTACGTACACACACACACAACAAGGAATGAAGCCAGCGAACAGCAGAGCGCCGCAGTGGAAATGAAGTGAAAATAACTCCGTTTTACTCATTACTGTAAGTGCAATTAAACCTTAGCGAGTAAGAAGCCAATACTTTGTCTATACATGTGTTCAGCAGCATGAACATCTACACATGCAGACAATGATATTCAATATGCTCCTTACACAAAGACAGCACACTAGTTCGGCTGATAGCGAATAGTTACTAATAAACTAAAGACTAACTTAGTTTGACACTTATCTTAAAATTGGATTAAGTATTTTAAACTGAGCTGCTGGCTGAGACAAACAGCCCCTCCTTTCTCTACCAGCACTAATGTTACCTGCACACAGTGAATCACATCAGCAGAGAGGGAGCAGGACAGGAGAACAGAGGACAGGAGGAATGACTTATAGTGACTAATAAGTACTAAACTTTACTCAGTATTGTCATGTCAGGAATATTATTTATATAGTGACTATTGCTGCTCTAGAAACAACAATTAGTTATTTCAAAATATTCATAAATCCTCTTCTGAATTTATTCTTTTTTCAAACAAATACATGTTCTAAAAAGCAATCACTTAGAAATGAAAAAGAACGGGGCGTCGGTGGCTTAGTGGATAGAACAGGCGCCCCATGGACAAGGTTGTTGCTGCAGCAGCCTGGGTTCAACTCCAGCCTGTGGTCCTTTGCTGCATGTCATTCCCTCTCTCTCTCCCCCTTTCACACTTGACATTCCTATCAATTAAAGGCAAAACTGCCCAAAAAAAACTTTAAAAAAGAAGTGATAAGAGCACAGATAAAGTACCGAATCGATAAGGAGTATCAATAAGAATAGCAGGATCAATAAAATCTTAATGACACCGATCCCTACCATTGATAGTACACTTTAGCAGGTGATACAGACTGTTCCTTCACTTTAAACCTGTTATATGAAAACATTTGGTTCGCAACATTGCTCGGCAAGTGCTTCACAAGTGAAGTTGCCTTTACATCTAAAAATTCTTCAGTCTTTTATAACACTGAAAAGGTGGCCGGAACTGCATGTTCTGCAAGTATTCCTTTACATGGTAAATTTGCATTTTATAAGTGATATTTTATTCATGTTTTTCAAGGTAGAGACTTGAATAATTAAATATGATATGGCCATCAGGTAGTGCTGCTTTTGATAAATCACTTCAGTCCTGGTTTGTGTTAAAGGCTGTTTAAAAAGTCTTTACGGGCTGTCCACACATACGGATTTAAAAGCTGCAGAAATTTAAAAGGTGCCCAGCAGCCCCACAAGCGAAGGTTACAAAAAGCTCAACTTCATGCAAATGTAGTCTGAAACAACAGACCAAATAGCTCAGGGGACTCCGTGAGAGGGACTGCCCACTGGGGAGCTGCCCCAAAAACCACATACCTTCAAGGGTTTTGTTTGTTTGTTTGTTTGCTCTACACCACCAATAGGAACACTACGGTTGCGTAAGCTAGCCAGCAGTTGGTATACTGCTCCAATATACTGGTTTTTAAAAATGGTGGTTGCTGCATTTGCTCATGTGTTTAACCAATTAACATAAACTTACATCTGGTCCAGTCACTATACTGGAAGATGCATACTCAGAAATAGCTTTCAAAGTCCCTAAAAACTGCATTCTGAGAACTGCGATGGGTCCTAGTTCTTGTGGTTTAGACACAAGTAAAAAGAGAGTTCTTGGAATAATTTAAAAGTTCCTCCAGTCCACAAATGCCTAACAAGAGCGACAAGCAGACGAGTTGTTTAAATGTAGACAGACAGAGAAGCACAGAGTTGTTTACTCCACAAGAGTGAGGCTTGCATTCGGTGCAGATACAGCACCGCAATACCAATCAGCCCCGCCAGCTCAGGTGTCATTGTTGTAATAAAACTGTTTCAACAACACACACCACAAGCTAAAACGAAAACAAAACTATTCTGTGCCCGTGAAACAAACTGTGCAACAGGGAATTAATGTCTTCCTCATGTGTGGTATGGCTGCTACATCAGGAAACAACTGTTCTGCTGAAGCTCAGTATGTAAATTACAGACTTAATGCAACACCCCAGCAGAGCTTCATGACAGGCCACAGGCTGCCTGCACTATTTTATATTTGTATGTGTGAATGCAGAGTTTGTGTTGTGAGCCTGAAGCGGAGCTGTCCACCCTGCTGTGGTGCTGATTACTATGTTGCACATGGAAGCTCATTTTCCTGTGCTTCCATGACTATGATCCACATATACACACACCAACCCTAAATTATCTCCAACAAACCATCTTTTATATTATAATGACAATACATCTTTTTTGGGTGAAAGCTCAATAGTAATGATCTTTGCCCTCGCATTCTGCCTCTACTGTCTGCTGCTCCCTCCTGCTGTAATTATTTCCGTCACTTCCACTTTTCCACAGTGTCAAAAACCCTGCACCCACACGTCATTATACAGTCAGGTCCATAATTATTTGGACAATGATACAGTTGTCGTCATTTTGGCTCTGTACACCACCACAATGGGTTTTAAATGAAACAATGAATACCTGCTTAAAGTGCAGACTCTCAGCTTTCATTTAAGGCTTTTTTCAAAAATGTAGTATGAACCGTGTAGGAATTACAACCATTTCTTCACACAGTCCCCCGACTTTAAGGGCTCATAAGTATTTGGACAAACTAACATAATCATCAATTAAACAGTCAGTTTTAATACTTGGTTGCAAATCCTTTACAGTCAATGACTGCCTGAAGTGTTGGACCCATAGGCATCATCAGATGCTGGGCTTCTTCCCTGGTGATGCTCTGCCAGCCCTTTACTGCAGCCGTCTGCACTTCCTGCTTGTGTTTTGGGTGTTTTGCCCTCAGTTTTGGCTTCAGCAAGAGAAACGCATGCTCAGTTGGATTCAGGTCAGATGATATGACTTGGCCATTGCAGAACATTCCACTTCTTTGCCTTAAAAATGTCTTTGGTTGCTTTTGCATTATGCTTCAGGTGAATGTCCAACTGCACTGTGAAGCATCGTCCAATGAGTTTTGAAGCATTTGGTTGAATCTGAGCAGATAATGGTGCCCCAAACACTTCAGCTTTCATCCTGCTGCTCTTGTAAGCAAGACAAGACTTCACTAGAATAAATACAGAGGGTTTATCACAAGATGCAAACCATTGGTTAGCCTTAAAAATGGAAGGCCAGATTAGAGTTTGTCAAAAACCATCTAAAAAGCCTGTACAGTTGTGGAACAGCATACTATGGACAGATAAAACAAAGATCAACTACCAGAATGATGGGAAGACAAGAGAAGGAAGAAGGGAAGGAACTGCTCATGATCCAAAGCACACCACCTCATCAGTGAAGCATGATGGAGGTACTGTTATGTCATGGCCATGTATGGCTGCCAGTGGAACTGGTTCTCTTGTATTTATTGATGATGTGACTGCTGACAAGAGCAGCAGGATGAAAGCTGAAGTGTTTGGGGCACCATTATCTGCTCAGATTCAACCAAATGCTTCAAAACTCATTGGACGATGCTTCACAGTGCAGATGGACATTGACCTGAAGCATACTGCAAAAGCAACCAAAGACATTTTTAAGGCAAAGAAGTGGAATGTTGTGCAATGGCCAAGTCATATCATCTGACCTGAATCCAACTAAGCATGCGTTTCTCTTGCTGAAGCCAAAACTGAGGGCAAAACACCCAAAACACAAGCAGGAAGTGCAGACGGCTGCAGTAAAGGGCTGGCAGAGCATCACCAGGGAAGAAACCCAGCATCTGATGATGTCTATGGGTCCAACACTTCAGGCAGTTATTGACTGTAAAGGATTTGCAACCAAGTATTAAAACTGACTGTTTAATTGATGATTATGTTAGTTTGTCCAAATACTTATGAGCCCTTAAAGTTGGGGGACTGTGTGAAGAAATGGTTGTAATTCCTACACGGTTCATACTACATTTTTGAAAAAAGCCTTAAATGAAAGCTGAGAGTCTGCACTTTAAGCAGGTATTCATTGTTTCATTTAAAACCCATTGTGGTGGTGTACAGAGCCAAAATGACGACAACTGTATCATTGTCCAAATAATTATGGACCTAACTGTATGTCTGACCAATGATCTTTGCAATTCTCTCATTCTGTCTTTCAGACTTATAATTAACACAGTACGACGTGGCAAAAAAATACTATCATGATCATTTTTTTTCATATTGATTATTAGAGATAATTATCATGACATATAATGTAATAATGCTGCCAGTCTGAAGAGTATCCTGATGATGACTGAAACCTGAAGAAACCACGTGTCATTTGTAAAACTTTAGAATACAATCTATTAACATTAGGGCTGCCCCTGACTGAGAATTTTCCAAGTCGCATTTTTTTCCGTCTCCACTGTGAAAAGTTGTGGATGGTACCAATAGAACAGTTCCTTAGTGTCCCCATGTTTGGTCCCCCCTCTGTTGGGGTGCCTAGCACACAGATCTGACTAAAAGGTGGAGCTGTGAACACTGCAGTCTGATTGGTCAGTAGAGGACGGTCACTCTGCTCAGGGCTGAGTTGTGGCTGGTTTTGTAACCACTGTTCATACTGTGGCATGTTTTGTATTAGTAAACTTTAACTATAAAAATAAATGATGTTTTGCTGCCTCTTGCCGCAGCTATAGTCTGAGAAAAAAAACTCATTTCACTGGGTCGACTGCTGGCACCTTTGAAGGTGGAACATTTACTTGTGATGTTACTCAATGCATGAGTTGACGACATGAATCCTTTAGGACACCTTAAATTTCAATTCAACTTCGACCATCACTTTAGTTTTTATTGTCTCTCATGGATGACACAGACTTTTCAGTGGATCTTCAAGCTCAAGCGTTTAAAATATATATATTAATTTCAACCAGGTTATGTGAGCTGCATATATTCTAATCCTGACTTGGAGGGAAAAAAAGCATCGTGGAGCGTCGACTAAATACACAAACCTGCTATTTTTACATAGTATGCTACAATAATATAATGTTCTGTTTTGTTCTTAAATTGTCAGCGTGCAATCTCTTTCTGCGGACAATATATGAGGTGCAGACGTTCCATCTATGTCAAATACAGCAAGTGCCTAGACCCAACTAAGGGTCTAGGCACCATGTCTGATGGGTTATTTTTGGCTCCTAAGGTACCTAGGCGCAGCCGAGTGGTGGAGGGTGTCAGGTTTGGTGACGGAAGGATCTCGTCTCTGCTTTTTGCGGATGACGTGGTCCTCCTAGCCCCATCGAACAGTGACCTCCGGCTCTTGCTGGGACAGTTCGCAGCTGAGTGTGAAACGGCTGGGATGAGAATCAGCACCTCCAAGTCTGAGGCCATGGTCCTCAGCCAGAAAAGGGTGGATTGCCCACTCCAGGTCGGGGAGGAGGTCCTGCCTCAGGTGGAGGAGTTTAAGTATCTCGGGATCTTGTTCACAAGTGAGAGTAGGATGGAGCAGGAGATTGACAGGCGGATTGGGGTGGCGTCAGCAGTGATGCAGGCGCTTAACCGGTCCGTTGTGGTGAAGAGGGAGCTTAGCCAGAAAGCGAAGCTCTCGATTTACTAGTCGATCTACATTCCAACCCTCACCTATGGTCATGAGCTCTGGGTAGTGACCGAAAGAATGAGATTGCAAGTACAAGCGGCCAAAATGAGTTTCCTCCGCAGGGTGGCTGGGCTCAGCCTTTGAGGTGAGGAGCTTGGACATCCTGGAGGGACTCGGAGTAGAGCTGCTGCTCCTCCACATCGAGAGGAGCCAGTTGAGGTGGTTCGGGCATCTGGTAAGGATGCCTTCCGGATGCCTCCCTTGGGAGGTGTTTCGGGCATGTCCAACCGGAAGGAGACCTCGGGCCCCCCAGGACACGCTGGAGGGATTACATCACCCAACTGGCCTGGGAACGCCTCGGGGTTCCCTCAGAAGAGCTGACAGAAGTGGCTGGGGAGAGGACTGTCTGGGCTTCTTTGCTGAGGCTACTGCCCCCGTGACCCGGACCCCGATAAGCGGAGGACGACGAGTACGAGGGTACCGTACCGAAAGTGTATAGAGAGAAAGAAAGGGTATGGCATGTAACAAGGGCCTCCTGCCCAGAACTGACCAATAAGCATTGCAGTTTTGTTATATGGTCCTTTACTATTAGGGCCACCAGTCCACCCCTAATTTACTAATTTCGGTGGTCGACCGTGGTTTTAAGCAAGAACTGCCTCATCTTCCAGGTCCTAGACCACCACTCAGTACACATACTTAATATACAGAGCAGATCCGTAGGGGCAAAGGTGAGATGTTGAAATTACAGTTCTTGAGATATCTAGCTGACAGACACACAGACAGTGAAGGCAACAACTTGTTTTTTTCCTTTGCTAATCAGTAACCTGTTGATTAAGTGTTTACATGTAGAATTTATGAGCCAATTAGCGTTGATTCATTAGATCAAATGTGTGGTAAAATAGTTGTAGAACACATGAAAGCAAAGCAGACGTGCTCTTCCACACACACAGCATCTGGTGAGGTATCAGATCAGAGTCTTAACTACACACTCCCTGAGATGACAGAGACGAAAACATACACCATTACAGATAATTAGGAGTTCTCCTATTCAGTGTATTCAAGACAGTAATCATTGTAATCAGCAGTAATCGCAGTGCCCTGCCTCAATTCAGGCTTAAAAACTTGAGGGAATCATTTATCCCCATTTGCAATTAGAGGCTATCATTATTACAACTCTTCATCATTAAAAACACTTTTGTAGTCTTCGCAGATGAATCATTATCGGGAACTTTTATCTGCATGATGTATCATTTTTCTTTTGGTCAAAATGGCAACAACAAAGCTCTACCGTAATTCCCCTTCTGCTGTCATGTTTTTAAGAGTTTTGGTGTAAACTCCTCACCTCAACCTGCTTCATCTGTTTATGTTTCATGCTCAGATTTCCTATTGTACCATTCATAGATTGCCTTTTAATGAAAATGCAAGAGAAGTGACAAGAACCTGTTGCTTTTCCCTCAGGATTTTAAGTTCCAGGGGAGATTGATGGTGAGAAGCGAATTGCCTCTTGCTTTAACCCCAACTTGGTTTCAGTAGTCAGGTTGAAAGGGGTGGTGTAAACCTTTAATAATCTGTTCATGTGAAAACTTTAGCATCAAATAACAATGTAAACACTTAATCCAATCATTACACTCTGGTGCAAATAATTGTATTCTTTCTGCGCATGACTGCCCCACATGGAGTACAGGTTACATCGCTTCTGGGAGGGACAAAAACATGATGGTGGCAAAACAAAAACGGTCAATCTAAACAACGAACGCCAACATCAACTTATGTTAAATGAATAAACATGATGGGAAATAGCCACCAGCTAACGTTAGCCGCATGCTCATTACGGCATGGCTTTCTATTTGATTCCTTTTAACGTCAAAGAGCCTTGTGAATTTTTAATAGATGCGAGAAGCAGCTAGTAGTATTAAAATTTTCACCTTGTAACGTAACGTTAACATGAAGTCATTGAGATATGTAGCATTAGCTTACCTTAACGTACCTCAAAACAGCTATCATCAAGCCCCTCCTCAAAAAACCCACTCTTGATCCTGAATCTCTGTCAAACTACAGACCCATCTCCAATCTCCCCTTCATCTCCAAAACTCTTGAAAGAATTGTATCCATCCAACTTCACAACCATCTTAAATCAAACAGGCTGTATGAAAAATTCCAATCTGGTTTTCGTCCCTCCCACAGCACCGAGACAGCTCTCATCAAAGTCACCAATGACCTCCTGATGACCTCTGACTCCGGCTCCACTTCCCTCCTCATCCTTCTCGACCTCTCTGCTGCTTTTGATACTGTTAATCACCACATCCTCCTTCACCGGACTTCACTGGACTCCTGCCTGGAGAAGATAAAGGCTTGGATGAGTGAAAACTTCTTACAGCTGAACAGCTCCAAAACGGAAGCCATTCATATCGGCACCCCTCACCAGCTCCGTTCTTCCCACATTTCCTCCGTCTCTTTTCTCGGCCACAACTTTTCCCTCTCTCCTTCCGTGACTAATTTGGGAGTCAGGTTTGACCCCCATCTTAGCTTTGACGATCATATCAACCATATCTGCAAGACTTCCTTCTTTCACCTCCGTAATATCGTCAAACTCCGGCCATCTCTCTCTCGTCCTGCAGCAGAGAGGCTCGTCCATGCCTTTGTCTCCTCCAGGCTGGACTACTGTAACGCGCTATTCATCGGGATCCCGGGCAAGAGCCTACAAAGGCTCCAATATGTCCAAAACAGCGCTGCTCGGGTCCTGATGAGAGTGCGTAAGCATGAGCACATCACCCCCATCCTTCACACTCTGCACTGGCTCCCCATTCACCTCCGCATCGAATTCAAAATCCTCCTTCACACCCATCACTGTCTGCACGGTGTAGCCCCCACCTACCTCACCGAACTCCTCAACCCACTTACCTCAGCCAGAACCCGGTCAGGCCAACTGCACCGTCTGCGCCCGCCCAGGACTCGGCTCAAGACCATGGGCGACAGGGCCTTCGAGGCTGCTGCTCCCCGTCTGTGGAACGCCCTCCCCAACCACCTCAGGGCTCCACAGTCGGTGGATGCTTTTAAAAAAGGACTCAAAACCTTCCTTTTTCAGAAAGCCTATCCTGACTAATCTTATCTGATTTTATCTGCTGACTGTTTTTATTGTTTTGTTCTGTTGCTCGATTTTACTGTTATTGTTGCTTTTATTTGCCTTTGTACTGTGCACTTTGAGATTTGTATTCAAATGTAAAGTGCGTTATAAATAAAATTTATTATTATTATTATTATTAGTTAAGGTTACATATTACAAAAAGGGAACAGCAAACACCATGAGGCATGGTAATGCACATCCTATCATTTTATCAAGTGTATGTGTGGGCTATGCATGTAAGCAGTTAGGTTGGAATCTCCAATCAGAATGATTTTAATCAGGTTAAAGAAATAAAGCTCAGCGTCTTCCAATCAGCTGACTATAGGTGTTCCCTCTCCAGGTTAGCCAATTAATCGCTGCCGTGTTGCTGCTGCCAAACTCTAAATCTGTTCTCCTCTCAGCTGTCATTTTAGGCCGAATCATTGCACCCTCCTCCACCTCATTCACCTCCAGTCACCTTATCCAGATCCTCAGCTCCTTCTTCAGCTCATCTCATTACCACCACCAGCGTCTAGACTCCATACAGGGCGGTCCGTAATCTACTTCGTCTTTACCACCCTCCTGGAATAGATGACATCACGATGGGGTCTAATTGCCAATGACTTTTCACATTTCTCATATACTTACGTACACATGTAAATAAATATTCTTTTCTCTCAGGACGAGTCTCTCCTGATTGAAATCATGTCTGTGTAACAGCAACATGTATCTGTGTTTCTGTTTCTGCTCCTTTTCTTGTATGGCTGGTAAAATAAAGGATTAACAAAAAAGTCTGATGTTACTGTTCGTTTTAGGTCAAGTGTGATTATAAGGAATGATTTCTTCTATTAGGTTCCTCTGTCAGGCTCTTCTCACAAACTGTTCATATGTTTTCCTACAAATTTGTACATATCCCAAGAATTTTAAAAAGTCGTGATCACGTGACCAATGTGCTGACGGGAGCAAACAAGGAAGCAGTTCCAAGTGGTCTTGTAAGAGGACAGGTAGGGGTGGTGGATGAGTTCACAAAAACCCAGACTTTCCCCTGGAGTCACATGTTCAGAGCCATGTTAACTTTGAGTAAGCTTTGACTCATTTTAATATACTTCCTCACCACTGTTTCTTTTCCTAAACCTAACCTCTGTAAATTTACTTGGCTAAACCTATCCTCCATAACTTCATGGTAAATACATAACTGTATGTTAAGGAAGTAACGCCATTTGTGGGGCGCTAACTTGTAGGCATTGTTCATGAGTATATCATACAAACTGTTCTATGAGAATACATTGCCATTGTGGCTGCACTGGATATTGTTTAATTGTTTCATAGGATTATTTTTTGCTTAATCAACCACGGAAGTGATGGGCAATGTTGCAGTGAGCATACACGTAAAATTATATATTTTTCATATTGTCAGCTAATTCCATGACCCATGAGCCAAACCAACAATGAACTGATCCTAGTATGTTTTGTTCATGTGATGAAAGCATAACCTGATCCTTTTTACCACAGAGCTCCAATTTTGTCCAAAATCAATTAAAAAACACATCAAGCCACAAAGTTTCTGAAGGTAAAAAGGTTCAAAATTCTAATGAATGGGGTAAATCAAAGCATAAAAGAACAGTTCAAAGGTGAGCTCAGTTTCTTATTCAGTATGAGGCAGAATGCAGTCTGCCTTGACACACATTTTCAGACTTCTGTCTTCAACACATTCAAGACACAACACAAGAAATGTCTTTTTTGTTTGACTGAGGCTCCCGCAGTTTGGGCTTAGATCATTTTCCCTCTTTGTAGCTGTGTTAGTAAAATAAGTTCAACTTAAAAAAAAAACATCTCTTTTCTGTGAGACAAATAGAACTGGTCCAGGCCGATAACTGATTTTTGAAGCTGTGTTTATAGTTGAAATTTAGAGCGCTCACATTATTTTGTCTACCTCCTGTACATGTAGTCCTGGTTGGGGTTTTAGGGGGCAGATTGGTAATGTGCTGGCTGCGCTGCAGACCCCTTGTTTGAGAAACATTCATTTTTCCTTTTCAGCTGTGAGCAATTGCAGAAATTGAGTGATTTCAGAGTTGCCAATTTTGCTGTTCATAACACCTATTTTAGCTTACACAATATATATTTCTCCCACAACAATAAGTGTTCTACAACAGCCTAACAGAAGAGGCAGCTGCTGCCACTTGTGGACTGATCCAGAAAAAATGCTGGATAGGAGACCTCTGTGTTGACCTCTGTTTTACCTCTCTGCTCTGTGTGGCGTGATGGAAAATTGGAAGTTCCAGTCTTCAAATTTTGACTAAAATCTACAGTGTAGCAGTTCAATCACAAGTTTGTATTGTCAGCTGAGGAGAGTTAAAGTAATGGTGTTCTGACTTTCTTCATCCAGGTCATAGATTCACTCAAGCCAGAGCTGTGAGTGAACAATTTGGGAGCCAGGTCTTAGACTTGGAACCTGATGCCAAAAACAAGATTTACGATCGAGATCATAACGGGCAACATTATATTTGCTCAGGAGATCGTTAGTGGAACTAGAACCAGATAAAACAAACAATACTGCATTTTAATTGTCACAGTAAGGCAAGTCCCAATTTGCTAGAAAAACTTTCAGTAGTTTGCTGAATCCAGTTTAATTGTTGAAGCAAGATTTGCTGACTTATACACAGAAGGTAGTAACCTCCCGCTGACACTGATACAAGTTGCTCTTCATTTGGATCTGAACACCTTTTCAGTTCATTTTTGTCTGCAGGTCAGCTCTACTCTTTGTGAGAGAAACGCTAAAGAAGCTTACTGCAGTTTGAAAGAATCTCAAACCCCCGATAAACCATCAAGGTGAGCAATGTTTTTTTTTCCAGTGCTGACACTGATGCAAAACTCTTTCCTGCACAGGCTCTGTTATCAGTTGTTCACAGTACAACACACCGCAGGGGTCCCGCCCACATGGAAATGCAGCATCATTTCAGGCAGAATGTTTGTGTATGGAATCACAATATCACTCATGTCAACTAGAGTTGATTGTAGTGTTGTAGTAGGTCTTGTCTCGGTCTCGGACTGGCCAGACTCGGGTTTTTTGAATGAGACCCGTCGAGACCACCACTGATGCTTTTTGTCCATGCTTTACTGATAAGAGTGAAAAAGACCATCTCAAAAACAGCTAATAACTTCAAATCATTGGTAGCATAAAGATTTCCCCCAGCTGCAGCTGCTACCTGCCCGGTGTCAGTGTGAGTGACTGACACGCCCCCTGCACACAGAGGATGGAGACGGCAGGAGGAGAGGCTGTGTGAACTCTAAGATTTGTTTCATTGTGCTCTGCAACAACAGAGCAGATATTGTTTTTGTTGTTATATTTTTAACCCTATGGGCCCGAACGACGCATAGTGCGTCCAAATTCACACCTGTTCTTCTCTACTGATTTTCTCCACAACTGTCATAGCGAGAAGCCACGCATATCACGCGAAACAGCGGAATTATAGCTTTCCGACAAGGCCAAGCACTTGTCGGTAGTCCAATGTTTTCACAGCGAAAAAATGATAAAGTTACACTAAAATGATGTATAACAGAGCTTTCATACAGCTCTGCACACACATTACTCTTGGATGGATTACTCGCGAATGCAGGCTCGCACAGAAATGCCACCAGTGCTGGACTGGCCATCGGGCATACCGGGCATTTGCCCGGTGGGCCGATGGTAATTTTGGGCCTATTGGTACACAAAACTGGTAGATCGGCCCATTAGTCATGATTGATTCTGGGCTGGACCAATTACAGCCGAGGGCCGATGCCCCCTCCCACTTGTGCCTCCGCTGCCAATCAATCAATCATACAGAGAGAGGAGATTGACAAAATTGAGAAGAAACTCAAAGTAGGTGCGGAAAAAATAAGAGAGAAAAAGAGACAAGCCCTTTAGGAAGATGCTGCCAAATGTGTTAAAATAACACAGATGTTTGCTGCTATGGCGGAGCTTCTTCAGCGGCAGCATCAGTGACCGCACCCGCACTGGCATCCAAAGCAGCTGCAGCAGGTAATGATGGCGGAGGTGGCCGTCAGCAGGTGGATGAGGCGAAGGGGAGGCAGGAGGAGGAGACCTGCGGCCGCCGCATTATATGACGACGGCACAGGTGGTGCGACTGGAGGGGAATTTGAACTTCAGGTAAGAAGTGATGAACAGCAGTCTACCTGGGTCAGATAGGAATCAAGTTTGGTTGATAGTTTATTTTCGTTGTGCTTGCTAACTCTTAACACAGCATAGTTATGAGTAGGCCATTTAACAATTTAGCTGGCTGTTGAGCAGCATGACGGGGTTTCTCTACTGCTCGGCTGTTTCTATGATGTTATACTAGTGATGGTGATCTTAGTGCTTCAGTAACTTTATTTTATTCATTTAGTTAGTTAAGTATAGTCTTTATTAGTTAGGTAGTAAAATATTTCAATGTCTATTAATTGATTTAAGTGCACTATGCAGTAATTCTTTACTCTGAAACAGCTAAAGCTCAACAGAGCAAAAATGTTCATGTAAAACCAAATGATTAGGCTAGTATTCATCATAAACCCACTTGCAAATATAATTTAGATTGAATCAAATTAGGATTTGCCAGGAGATGTGATGCTGCTCATTAACATAAAAGTGGCTTGGAGTTGAAAGTAACTACTTAAATGTATTTGTCTTTTATACATAAATATCCTCTTTATTCTAGATATGTTGTGTTTTTATCTTATTGTTTTTTTACTGACATTTAACAGCAAACTCTTGTGGACAATAATTACCTGTATTTTGTTTTTATTGTGGGCATGTTTCCATTCAATTTAAAATATCCCTTCACTTTTTAAAGGCTGCCATGTTTGAGGAAGTATTATGTGTTGCTGTGCTGTTTATTGATGTGGTGAGTACATAGTCTATGAAAATATTACTAAATCTGTCATTTATTCATTTTAATATTCATCAGTGATCATGTCTCACCTCTGTTCCTCACTGTCCAATTTTCAGGATCCCATCATACATTCATTGTTCAGGAGTTTCACTAGACCAAGCAGCCTTTTGGGTTCCTCTAAGTAAGTACTGTATAGAATAATGGGACTGGGAGGATGGTGTAGGTTTAAATTTATTAGACAAGTACATATACACCAACAAGACAGTGTACAAGCGGTGTCACAAGAAAGTTTGTTTTCATTCATAGGCTTCATTGTCTTTCCATCAATACCTGGTGGGCCGGACTAGGCTCAAAATGCCCGGGCTGATTTTTTGTCCCAGTCCAGCCCTGAATGCCACGTATATCACATGAAGGCGCAGGACCACACACATCATTGTGCTGTCAACCCATCACGCTATAAATCCAAATTAATTGTCTACAAAATAAAAACCTGACAAATTTCTTTACAATCCATTATACAGATCTTGTTGTCAGTCACTTCATATAGGGAGGAATATCGTATCTTACCACGTCTTAGGCTTGCGTGTGTTTCTCCCTGTCTATCCACATTTATAGTCCGGCTTTCAAGAGTATATGCATAGCTGTAGTTAATGTTATTTCAGTGTGTTTTCAGTTCAGTTCATTCATACCTTTGTCTATAAAGGTATGAATGGCAGTTAAAGCCAGAACTGGCGTATGATTTTAACGATTTGCATATTTGCATTTTTGTAGAGGTATTTTTGGCATATGATGTTACTTACTTATCTTTTTGTGTTTCCTATTGACAAATCAATATTAAAGCCAATGTTCCCTGAAAAAAGGAATCAGATTTTCAGTCTTTCCAGTAAGTACATTTTGTGTGGAGGGTTTTAAGCCTGTTTTTTGTAATTAAAATTCACATTATCACAGTTAATCATAGCTGTACCTTGCTAACCAAGCTTGCAGCTAGTGTTAGGGTTAGCTCCACTCTCATACAAATATGGTCACTTCTCCCTCCAAAAATCAAAGATGGTGGCAGCCAAAACACCGAACTCGAGGCACTGGAAACAGAAATCCAAAAACCAATAGGTGAGGTCACAGTGGCTATTTGTCCTGTCGCGATGTGCGATAACTTTTCCGGCCGCGATTAATTGCCATATTCATGCGTGTTTGTTTTCCTTGAGATTGGACGACAAGAGCGTTCACTGCCGTGCATCGTCTGGCAGCCAGGTGAGTTGGTTCATTAGCGTAATGACATGAGAGGAAGCTCTTGTCATCGAGTGTCTTTGTCTCTGTGGGGGAAGCGGGGCTATGGGCTACACACGCACACACACACACACACACACACACACACACACAGACAGTGCAATCTTCGTGACGGGGAGACGAGACGGAGAGAAAAACGTTGAGTGTAAGAGAAAGACAGGGAACTTGTTCCTAAACCAAATGCTACGGCCCCTGTGCAGGAGTGTTTTGGATTTAAACCAAATGACAGAGGGGAGCCCAGTAATTTGGACGAGCCGGTGTGCAGGGTTTGTTCTAAAACCATCTCAACAAAAAGAGCGAATACGACCAACTTAACTGCACACCTGAGAGTGAGAGACTGAGAGTCTATTTTTTTGGATTTATAAGGTCTTTATTTATTTATTTTGGTATTTTTACATGTTATTTCGGATATTTAAATTTAATTTTTTTTGCATTCCTAAATATTCTTGTTAAATAAATGTTTATTTCTCTTTAAAAGGGTGTACTTGCATCAATATGCCTTTATTATCATTACATACGTTCAAAAATGGTCGAACAATAATAAAAATGATCTTAAAAGCACAATATTATGCAATATTATCGCTTATCGCAATCATTTCTGACGCAATTAATCACCCAGTAAAATTTGTTATCGTGACAGGCCTAGTGGCTATGTACATTTTATATAGCCAGTGGATAACACACAAGTACCTGTAGAACAGCACTGTGTGGCTGTAGCTTCATATCATAAAGGCACAGACAGAAGAGTGGTATCACAAGAAAGCAATTTTGAACTATTACTGAGAGTGCTGTAATTTATAGTTCAAATGTACACTCTCCTCAGACTGCCCCAGCAACCTCGACATCAGTGAATGATTCCTAGATTTCCTGGAGTGGTTTGAGATAGCATGAAGCAGTTTGCTTTCAATAGACTTTTGTATATAAAAGGAACAAATGCAAAAGCAATCAAAGAGCCAGAGTCAACAAAACGTATGCCCCTTTCTTTAAACTCAAGACTTGTTGACTTTGGTTGCCTCATTGGATCCTGGTCCATTTTCCACTGTTTTCTCTCTTACAGAGGATTTCTTTCTGTATGGTTGTTAAACATCAATGCAAAGTGTCTGAACTAGAAAATAAAAAGCCCTCACTGACTGACACCAAAATCTGACATGTGTAGTTGATGCTTTTGATTGTTGACATTTTCTGTGCAATTAAACTCCACTGCGGTTTGCTCAACATGTTGATATCGCTTCACATGCCACATTTGGCCAGTTAGTCGTAGGGATAACAACAAACACAAAGGATGGCCCCAGAAATGCTATGTGCATCGGCTACAGCTCTTACTGGAGAGCAGCCAGGTGTTTCAGTGTGGATTTCTGCTTTAAATACGGTTGGGAGAAAAAGTTTTGATTGGAATCGACAGGAGGGTCAATTAAACGTTAATTAGGGACCATTTCAGTCCTAAAACCAGACTGCGGAGTTGTTACATGTTAAGGATAATTGGTCTAAAAGGCCGATAGGAGGCGTGTTTATAGATCTCAGGGATATCGGGATCAAGGCTGCATTTGTTTCTACCATTTAACTGTTTAACATTAATGATTTTGAGTAAGATAGTTGATGGAGAGCAGAGGGATCTATAGTGACCAGACAGGTGCACAGATAGCAGAGCACTGTTCATTGAAACAGTACTCAGGGAATTCAATAACTAGTAAATAACAAACTACTATAACAGACTTTGAGGGCTGTGATTGGAAATATCTGTCTGAATGCTGTGATGATAGAAAGCAAGGAGCAACTTCACATTAAATAAGGGAATATTCCTTGAAAGCTGAATATCATACTTTGTTTCTTGTCATGTGACAATTAGCCAAACCACATTTCATCAAGCTTATGATTCAGTACCTTCAAACACAATAAAGGTCATCCAGATCTTTAAACACAACTGACCATTGTCAAACTCCGTCATAGTCACATCAATAAAAATATCATTCAGTACAAATACAGTATCTCAGTATTCAAGTATCTGTCGAGAGGTATTTACAGCCATGACTGCAGTCTGGTGAGACTTACGTCCATGACACATCTGAAAGTAAAACTGCTGGATGGACAAGAAATTAAGGTCTTTATCTTTATACAGTTTTTTGAGGTTTCTCACCTGGCACCTGTAACTCTGCCTCTATTTCAATACTCTGCACAGTGGACATTTTAGGACATCTCAGCTTGTCTACCTCTGCTCTACATTCTCAGATCTGGTTGCTGGGCGGTCCAAAACATACTCATTAAAAACACCTACCCAAATACAAGGTGCATAAACACTTGTCGTTTAGACCCAATCCAAAAAGAATCTGACGACAGTCACACTGTTCAGACAGACCAGAGGATAATTAGGAACTATTTGAAATCAGGCCAACCCAAACACATCCAAATAGAAAAATGAACACCCAAACTGGCGGCAGCATGATGTGGTACCAATTAATGAGGAAGCACAGTTGAAAGGAGGAGCAATACATGTCATTTTCTCCTACAACTCACATTTCACACTCCTGGTCTTATTTCAGAAACACATTTTTCTCCTGTGGTGAATATAACATGATCAGAGCTGATTGTGTCTCTGCATGGATCCACTCTAGTGTTAGACATCTTGACACACAGACACATCACCAGCAGCAATACAACGGGGCCCTACAGTACCTGACCCACTTAGACTGATCATTTGGACACGGCCCCAATGAGGTCCCAAGGCAGGTCTTGAGCCTTACCTCATTACTGAGCTCGGCGATATGGAGAAAATGTAATAAATTGTTTGGGACCAAATACCTCAATATCAATAAAATGATGATATTATAAACATGAGTGTTGGTGCCTTCACAAAATATTCACAAATTTTTGATAAATAATAATTAGCAATGTGGATATAACAACTAGGTAGATAAAGAGGAAAACTGAACAGCTAAAACAGTCAGGTAAGTTCAGAAAATTACATCACTTAACTATAGTGCAGCCTTTAAAAACAGGAAAAGGCCACACTTACAATATTAGGATATCCAAAATCTGAGACGATATATGGTCTCATATCAAGATATCAATATATTATCAATATATCGCCCAGCTCTATCTTGTTATGTGCATCGGCTCTTAGGATCAATAGCTTGAGCTGAACGTAAAGCCCAGTTCAGACCAAAGATTTACCAGGTGAATCACGAGCTGAATCTTGAAACTACTTACAATGCGCCGTTCTGCAACATTCTAAAAACCTGCCGGCTCGCACCAATGCAACTAGATGAGACTGTGAATCATCTCATCATCAGCCGGCTTGAGTCGAGCTCAGTCGGCCAGCTCACACCGCTGCAACTTCTCTCTGCAACGTTCTATAACAGTTTCATCTCGTTGCGAATCATTGGTCTGAACTGGGCTTGAACAAAGTCAAAAGCTTAGCCAAGAATGTCTGCACCAGATTTCATGGTAACCCATCCAAAAGCTGTTCAGTTATTTGTCACATTTCCAAGAATTGAGCACCCTTTTTGCAGTCTTATAAGGAAAGAACCGTACGATTGAAGCACCAGCATCTCTTTGAAGTTGAGATATTTTACTAAGGACCAAACTGACAGAGCAACAGACTGAACACGTACCCACAGTGGGATACCAAAATACAAACTGATGACCACCATTAAAGAGGTTTTAAACCTAAATCAACACTGGGACGAAGGGGGGTCTTAGTAATGAGGTTGACAATCTGGGCTCCAATGTAGGATGAGAAACTAGGTCACCCCCCTCCTGGATGAACTAACTTTATTCAATATATCACACAAGTGCCCACAATGCAGACAAATCCTGTTATTGAAAACTACCAACTGTAACAACAAATATCTTAGCAATTATCTGAGCTTTGTTCCCCTCTATCATCGCGCAGTGGGGGAATATTAGCATATTTCTTTCTTTTCATCACAAGATTGGATCACACGTTCAGATGAGGACCTTAAAGAAGAGGCAGCACTCGTCTGCTTCTCCCCAAACTGGTTTTCACTCAGCGCACTGGTGCATAATTCTGGTGAAAACGTAAGAGAAGAGATGCTAAAATCTATTTTCTAAAGCAAACCATCTGTTGTTTGTAAATCACTGGCTAACTGGGAGACTGGAGTGACTGGTCCCAGTGACCAGCCAAAGACGCTGCCAGAGCCCTCTCTTTCTCTCTCAGTGCTATCGACACTAATTGGAACACCACATTGCCCTTTTTTCTGAGCCATTTGAGCAGCGTTACACATGTTCCTACGCATTTTTTGCAATCAGATAGATGAAATATGTTACTGAGCTCAGTGTACAACATGATTGCATAAAGCGTACATAAATCAACTTGAATAATCACTGACCCAATCAGCCACAAAGGCTCCAGTTCAGCTTCTACTACACAGGTAATCACGAGCTGTTTGTTGCCACCTGTTAGACCATCAACTCTTTCTTCTGAAAGAGAGGATAGTTGCTGCAACTTTGGCTCATCTGGGCCACAGGGCTATGAAAGCAGCTCAAGGGTGGGTGAAGTGTCAAAATAGGTCACAACACAAGCAACCTCTCCAGCGCTCACAGGTCCAGTTTTCCTGACTGGATTAGCCTCCAGTTTCCCACACTATCTGGCTGCTGCACCTCGACCCTGGGAGCCTAGAAACCGTAGGTAGAGCATCTTGGAGTAGGAGTGTGTGAATGCGAGTGTGTATCAAGTAAAAAGTGAGGTTGTGCAGCCCGTATGGCCTCCAGCACTGAATCTTGGACGGCTTCACCTCGGCGGAGTCGGCCAAGCTGCCCTGCCTTCATTCATACAGAGCCAGTGGCACAGCGAGCCAAGCACTCTAGAAAATAAAACCACACGCACACACACACACACGCACACACACATGCAGAGAACGCTACCACTCTGCCGATATTCAACACCCAGTGCTGCTTATTTGGGATTCAAGCTGCCGGTGTTTGTGCCAGTATCTCTGAATTTGAATATTTCCATGCCAGAAAAAGTAAAAGAGACTCAGTGTTTCTCCCCAGGATTGCTTTTCCGTCCAGGTTGGAACAACACTGGGCCATGATGAGATAATAAGTCTCCAATGAGAATTTAATGAGAATCTCATTCATAGTGCCTTCGAATTTCAAGCTGTTAAAAAACACCTTGCAAAGTCTTGAATACAATAATAACATTTCCATTAAAGTTTGTTTTTGGCGGTTTCTCTGTAGTTGCAGCCAAGCGGGAAAGAAAACACAGAAAAGTCTCTCGAACAGTCCTTCGCATATGTTTGTCTTCCTCTACCTTCTCTCACTGTATCCCTCTCTTTCCTCTTTCTACTCTCTAATAATTCACCTCTGCTTAAACCTGAGGGCACGACAAGTCCCACCAAACACAGAGAGTCCTTTGCAGAGTGCAGAGAAGCAAGTGAGCAAAGCAAAGTTATCTTCTGACACTGATAAGCCACCTCACCTTAAATATGAGACACTGTTATGTCACTGTTATTCTCCTATTAGGATTTATGCCTTTGACATTTATCTATAATAATGTGATAGTGGTTTTCTTTTTCTTTGAGGCTCTGAAGCAGCCACCACATGCTGTGTGCCCTTCAGGGTCCTCACACCTGATATCCAATAAGCACCAGTTGTTGGGATTACAAAACGCCGGATGCCATTGGAAACAGTGCAAGTGTTGTAGAAATCCTACACAGAGAGCGCTCATGCGTGTCCAGAAAGATCCCGAGCATCTGCTGCTCGGGACGAATTAAATGTGGAGTAATTATGAGAGGAGGCTCCCCGGAGTGCTCCGTCTCAGCATCCCGGCTAATACTGTGACACCAAAAAGGTGTGGCGCTGCGTGGCTTTGCTCACACTAACTAATGAAACAAAAGGGCGTGCGTGTGTGTGCATGTGTGTGTGTGTGTGTGTGCGCGCAGCCACCACACAGAAGACAAAGACATTTCTGAACTTGAGACGCGCGACTAATGAGGAGGAAATTGTCAGCGTGCGTGTTTGTGCGTTACCTCGAAATAGGAAGGCTTTGCTGCTGTTGTGAAGCCCCGCCACTTGGGTAATTCCATAGGTGGCATTTGCCAGGTCAAGTTCATTGATGATATCAATCTGGTAGTCTTGATCTGATCCGAAAGCCAAAGCTGCGGAAGAGAGAAGAAGGTTAGAGGATGTGAAGCGGTGTGTTCACAGCCCGCTGAGAGGATTAAACCTGACAGGGTTTTAACTAAATTCATTTTGCAAACAGACACTGATTGTGTGACTAGTTGTGTGGGGAGGAAAAGTCGCGCTGTTTTCATTTCCACGCAGTATTGATCATCCTGCCCACTAAAATGCACCGTATGTGCCCGCAGCCAACACCTGTGTTCTCCGCGGGCTGTAGGTGCACTGTGCGCACACGGTGAGGCAAAAGGTGTCACCTCTTTTTACCACGTCTTGTGTTAAAATATCAACTCAACAAACTGCATGTGATTGAAAACAATGCGCTGCAGCCCGAAGACACTACCAAACAAATCGGACATGCTGGCGCGCAAGGTGCGAACTGAGAAAGCGCAAAACACGTTAAGAAGCGCGTGTCACTCGCAACAGCATCCCCTTGTGTGCCACGCGGCTTGTACTTACCTGGTTTGGTAAAAAAGAAAAGGGATAACAAAGCCACGTAAATATCCATTTGTGTTGGAGTTTGCGCTGTACAGAGTCCTCAGCCGTGCGCTCCGCTGCGTATCCACACTAACCCGCTCTGGTCCGTCTGGCGCTGAGCACCCCTCTCACCTCGACTGGATGTGGAGGAGGAACGGAGGAACGGTCCACATCACAGGAGCAGGGGTTCCTTCACTGCAACGCCACATCAGTTTACAGCGTTTGAGTGCGTCCAATCAGTCTCTGCGTGGCAACAACAGTGACAGGCGTCCGCGTTTATTCAGGACATATTTTAAACTGTGCTGCGGACGGAAAATTTGAGAATATTCTCAACCATCAATGTGCAAAGTTCCCCCCGTTCAGACCACAGAAACTTCCAGTTTTGGAGGTGAGAAAAAGGCTTTTCAAAGGAAAGTCGATGAGGATGTGGGAATTCTCTGTAATAGATAGGTAGGCTGCTCTCACTTGTCACAGTGGAGATTATTCAAAGAATTTCCACTCATGTCTCACGGGGCAAATTAACAACACTGCAGTTGACAAAGTAGAACAGATTTCATTAACTGTATGGAGATACTACAGCCTGCAGGCTTGACGTTTGCTCTCTGTGAGAAGTTAAAGCACAGGCACCAAAAAGGAGTCCTGTATCACCTCTTTGCTTCAGACAGCATCACCCCCCCACATCACTTCCTCCAGCTCCAAAATCGACCTCTCCTCCTCCCACCTCCTCGTTGCCTCAAAGAATCCCTGGGATTTATAAGCACTGCTGCTCTGGTCCTCTCTCCTCTGGGGCTTGTCCTTATTGAGAACCATTAATCATAGCCCTCTGCTGCCTGCCTCTAATTTGTGTACATTGTCAGGTTGTCTGGGTTACCTGCATCAACACAAACCGGGGAGGGAGAGAACAGTGGTGTCTGCTTAGTGATTATGGCAGTTAGACAATGTGCACCGCCTGCTCCGCCCTTGCAAGTGTGCTCTACACCAGGGATGGTGTTATGTGTGCGTTGGGATGCAGGTCACTGTTCCATGCTCTCAAATTAGACTGTAAACAATAGCAGCATTCTGCAAGCACTGATCCAGAACCAAATAAATTTAAGGGGGGAAAACACATTATATGAGTGTTGCAGAGCAGCGAGGAGAAAAGGGGAAAGAAGGGGAATTTGAATTGTTTTTGGGCAGGCGATGAGGCAACATCATTTCTGCCTTTTGGGCTTTTAATAAGTTTAAAAAAGAAGCAATTAAGTGTCTCAAAATTCCATTTCTCTCCACTTTCTGTCTCTTCATACACATCAAGATCATTGATGAAATTATCTACTGAAGCACAGCAGATGTACACCAATGCTCCTGTAACCAGCCACAGCCGGCCAAGGAAAAACAAAGACAAAACTAAATGAATACAGATTTAATGAATCCTAATTCAAGGACTTTTCTCTGTCTTCTTCAGCTTTGAAAAAAAAAAAAAAAAACAGTCACCAAAATAAATGTTGGCAATGTAAGTTTCTGCACACTATGAAAATGTTACATTTGTGCAAAGCGGACATGTTGAAACTTTACGTCTTAATTTTCAGTCTTATGCTGCAGGTAAAGAGATATTTCACTACTCGAAAGATGGACTTGAAAAGGTGAATGTTACATGAGTAAGATGGTTGAAAAGTGAAGGTTACATAAGTTTAAACATGTAGTTAGGACCTGCTTTGCATTTAAATGAAGTGGTTTAATGCTGTTGAAACTTGTAACCTGAACATCTGAAAAACACCACACCTAGAATACAAATGAAACTCAGTGGAAGTTTAGTCGTTAAGGCTACTTTTCATTTTCTTACTCTCTCTATTGATGCTTTTTCTTTCCTGCCTCCAACTCATTCAGGTAACTGAGGGTGTTTTCCCTATTCACTTAAACCCATCCGATTTTGGCATGACTTGTGTGCAGTCTTGTTTCTGTCAGAATTTAAAAATGTTCTTTTCTGTGCCTCTGTCAGCTGTCATTTCATCGTGCAGCCCATGGGACCCACATCCACCCCTTCACCTCCAGTTTGAGACGACTACCAACTGAAACACTACAACATACAATCTACCTTTGTGGTAACTGTCACATTAATGACTTTGCTGCTGTCTTGCTGATAGGGTCGCCAGATCTATCTCAATCTTTAGAAAGCAGTTCTTTTTCTTGTAAGTGTGAGAACTTGGTGTTTTCATCAGGGCCGAATCCCAAATATCTTACAGCTTTGTATCCATCCAATATACTCAGGAAGCATCGATCCATCTGATCTTCAGCTGAAGGTTAAAGGGATATTCCTATGTAGCGCATGACATGGCAACCAATTCAGCCATTACTCTTTAACATAAAAAAGGAATCTTGGCAACTGACCTTTCCTAAGTCTCGCCCCTTTTTGCATTGCGCTCCGATAACAGCTGAGCAAACTCAGTACCCGGCAGACTTTCAGACAAGGTGCCACTAAGTGGTTTGATGATTTAACGTCACACTTTTGCAATGGCCTTCTCAATTACCGAAGGTCTCCTTTATTAACATTGCGTACGTGCACAAAACGAGATCTCAAAGCGGTGTACGCCACTTCCAACAGATAAAAGCAGACTTGATGGGACAAACTTTGACCCATGCTTATGAACATTGTGGAGACAGGAAATTGGTGACGGTGGAAGCCTGATTGCAGACATTGGATGCAGTTACATGATGGCTTCTCATTCAGAATGAAATAAATCTGAATGAAATCATTCGGAATTAAAGTCTTTCCAGGTACTTTACATGGGGAATATTCATTCCGAATGAGGGCTTACACGGGAGATCAGTTTAATCGCCTTTTAATCGCCTGTATTTGGGTCCGTGCAAGATTTGGGGCAGGGAAGGTTTCTGATTGGATAGGGGGCGGGGCGGATGTTACGTGTTTACGTTTACCAGAAGAAAACACTGTAGTCCTCGCTCCAGATAACAAGATGCTTGACGACGCCGTTCTTAGTGCCTTTTTCGGGCTTGATTTGCTTATATTCTTGAAGCAGCAGTACGACAACAACCTTGTTCTGCTAATGCTTCGTCTGTTGAGGAGGAGAAGGGAGGTAGAAGGTCGAAGAAGGGAGGTAGAAGACCGTGCTGTGGCGAATGGAAACAGGTGAGTGCAACGAGTCCGACTGCTCTATCTCAGCCCGTTGCTATGCGCACTATATACGTCATCGTGCCAGAAGGGCAAGGAAACGAGCATGCGCAGAAAGACCGGAATGAACTTAAAAAGGAATGAGTGTATACAAGTGCAAGAAATTCTTTCATTCGGAATTAGAAACAGAATATTCCAGCCCCTTACATCGGATTGAATTTTCAATCGCATTGGCCATTTTCATTCAGAATTAGGTGTTTACAAGATCACTTTTAATAGGAATGAACTTTCATTCCGAATGAAAAGGGAATTAAACTGTCCATGTAAACGCACTCATTGTCAAATATTTTTTGGCACACTCCATTTTTGGCTTTTGTTCATACATACATTTTTAGTATGGATCCTATGCATTGTTTTATAAATGAGGCCCCAGATCTCAACCAGCACCTATGGGATATTTTGCAGCAAAGCTTAGACAGTTAGACAGCGCTCACCACCACCATGGTTTGTCAAATCACCAAATGATGGAATAGCTTTTGGAAAATGGTGCCTCATCCCCTCCAGTAGAGTTCAAGAGATTTGAAGAATGACAAAGAGCACTGAGGCCTCGCTCATGGTGGAAAAACCCCCCCAAAAAAACATGCTGTGTTTTTCTTGAATTCGTCACCATTCTATTTGTAACCTCGATTCTGAAAATACTTGCTTTTCATACAATTTAAGCCCAGCTGTGTCGTCAACGAATCAGTACTGACTGGGCTAAAATTGCACTGACTGGATATTTCTTGATACATATGCCTTCTGTTTCGGGGCTGTGCCGAATCTAAAGTGAACAAACAACGAAACAAATAGAGACAGAGCGAGTCAGAGAGCGTCAAAGAAAGCATGGACTGGCAGCAACATAAATGTCAACAGGATTAGCTCTATAATTTAGTCCCATTCTCCAGATTGCAGGATTGCTGTGTGGCCCAGCTGTTTTCAATCTGTGCTTGTCAACACATTACAATGCCCGCCATCGTCCCGCATTCACACACCGTGAGGTCAGCAGAAGAGGGGCAACCAGCGGACCCTCTCTTATCAGGAAACAGGCGAGCGAGACATCCAATTGCGCACAAACAGAAGTGACCCCAAAACAGCACTCGGAAAGCTCATTCGCTATGGGTCTTAGCCGCCTGACGGAGATGGAGGCCAGAGTTTAGAGTTTGTCGGAGCAGAACAGGAGTCAAATTAAACCCACAGGAGGCGAGATGAGGCTCAGTTGCTGATGAGATAAATGGCATTCAGCAGTGCTTCTATTTTACGTGATGGATCTCTTTGTGTTCCATCATATTCATTCCTGTCGTTACCTGACATGTCGGCCTGATAATATCAGTTCTGTTATTACAGTTATTACAGCACAAGTAATAAGCTTTTATATGCTCTGACATTTCTAAGAATCAAAAGCAGCAACACGCAGGGTCAAAGTGACCTGGCTTCAACTTTTAAGGAAGTTAAATCTTCATCTTTCAGTTCAACTTTGAGATTACATTGGCCACCCAGAAATCAGTAAATGTAATAATGCGATTATTTTTCATATAGGTGTATAAAATTACTCAGAACACACAGGCTGTTCTCTAGAGAAGGCAGAGGAGTCTGTAACATCTGCAGAGACCGCAGACTGGAGTCTTTTCACATCTGCTGTGTCTTAAAAGCTGAAACTTGTAATCCAGAGCTGTTATCCTCCTCTCAGCTGCTTACGTTGTACCTGTAAAAATAAAAAACACACCAAAATAGATTATTTCAATCTCTCCCACTGTATGACAATATCACAAGCACATCATGTTCTGTGATTGTTACGACACTGCTTTGAAGATAGTGTCCATCGATCAGCCACAGCATTAAAACCACTGACCTTTAATGGGAGCATGATCGGATTGGGGTCTGGGAAATTTGAAGGCCAAGGAGATGCCTTGAGCTCTTTGTTCCTCAGGCCATTCTTAACATGGCACATTGTCCTGCTCTGGAGTGGGGGTGCAGTCGGAAAGTACCATTGCTTTGTTTGGGTGAGTGGCATCCACATAAGTGACAGAGCCCAATGTTTCCCAGCAGAACACTGCATTGTTGCACTGCACTGCAAGAGATGATCAGTGTTATTCACTTGTATTCACCTGTAAGTAGCTTTAATGTGGTGGCTGATCGATGTATATGAAGCAAAATCAACTAAAAAGTAAGATGTCAAGATGTCAAATTCTCTTACTGCAGCATTCGGTCTCATGAAAAACAGTTTACATGTCTTTTGTGTTATTCAAATTTCCTAAAAATTCACATATGTTTACCACCTTTGGAAATTTTAAGGGGAACTACGCCCATTTTCAAAACCCATATGTTTTATTTCTATGGTCAAAGACAGTCCAAAAATATTGGTGAACACAAACAAGTCTCTCCCAGATCTAAACACTAGATTGCTAAAACTCAAATCTGTGATGTCGTCAAGTATAAAGTCTGGGACTGCTCCATAGACAATGAATTGGGAAAGAGGATATAGATGACACTGAGAGCACCCAGAGGAGTGTTCGGAGTATGTGGGCACATTTTCTGTTTCAGAACTGAGAACACTACATTAGAATAAAGCTCATTTGAGTTTAAAAAATAAAACAAACATTCTGTGGGTCCATTCATTGTCTACAGAGCAGCTCCAGACTTTATACGTGATAACTTCACAAGTTTGAGACTTTCTTCTCCAGTCTCTGGCCTTGAGAGAGCAGCTCATGTTAGTAAATACTGCTTGAACTTTCTGAAAACACGGGAATAACATTGAAATTATTAGTGTAGGTAGTCTTAAGGCCCGTCCCAATACCCCCCCTTGGCCCTATCCCAATTCCTTTTTGCATGTAGGGGTAGGGGGCATAATGAGGGGTAGTGGGTATGAAACTAGCCCTTCGGAGCGAGGGATTTCAGATGCTGACTTGCCAGCGAGGGGTAGACGTTGCCATGGCTATCACCGAGCAAGAGACGGGGGAAAAAAGTTCATACATGTATGTATAATTTCGCAAATAAACATGGTACTTTTGTAAAAACGTTATCGAATAACTGTATTCGTGTAGAGAACGGTATAACAATTTTTTTATTGCTATTCATGATGTCTAGATTGGACTTGACAGTTACCGTCGTCAGGTTGCTTGTTAGGTAGCTAGGTAGCTCGCCCTATCTGGCGTCTGTCATCTGTCCTGTTCTGCAAAATTGTTGTATTTTTTCACATGACGATAACACACCAGCCAGTATAAGTATGCTGCCTCGTAATGTTAGCTGGTTAGCAGCTAGCTAGCTAGCAGAAGTCCCCTGCCGTCTGTTGTTCATCAAACGAAGCATGATGAATGCAGCAAACGCAATCGGTAAGATGAACTCAACTGGAGACTCCATTGTAGATGCCGGTTGGAAATGTAGATGGCTCACAGCTTCCTGTTTAAAATAGTTACGTATGCGTGAACATAACCGACGCAGTGACGTAGTGAGTGGTGTCCCAATTCCTAGGGAAAGATTTCAACCCCTACCCCTCGTTTCTTCATTTTGAGGGCTAAGGGGTAGGGCCAAGGGCTAAGGGGTAGTGGACAAGGGGGGGTATTGGGATTGGGCCTTAGTTTAGGTAGTGTTCCCCTTTAAATCTTGAATTGCAACTTCATCCCGCTGTAATATGTTGTTTTTGCTGACCTCATGAGGTTTAATGCCCCATCTTGCTGCAGTGATGTAGAGGTGTACCCCAGGGTATGTCAGTACACTGCGACATCACTGCTGGGTGTGGTTACAGGTGACAACTTCTGACTACACCCAACCAAACCCTGCAGTGATGCTAGATATAATCAGAATTGAAACTCTCAACCAGAGAGGGCGGTGAAACACAGCTTTTATAGCCTAGAAGAATTTACCCAAAAGTGTTTAAAGGTCCAGAGTGTAGGATTTAGGGGGATATATTAGCAGAAATATGATATAAAAGATAAAATATAGCCTCTAAAATGAAATAAAAGAATAAGTATGTTTTCTTTAGTGTATAATCCCTGTCCAAGGCGATCACCATGTTGTACCTCCATGTTTCTACAGTAGCCCATGACAGACAATCCAAACACTGGCTCTAGATAGGGCCATTTGTGTTTGCACATCGGCCACCATAGCTGGCAGTCCCTCTACAACAAGAACATCAGAAAAGCGTGGATTTTTTTCACATGAAGGTGCTATAGTCAGTGTTTACTGGTTTAAATCATCAAGTCTTTTTCTTCTAGAGAGGAAGAGACCTCTGTGGGTAATTCAGCTCCCGGCAAAAAACCTCACAATGGACACTGAAGAAATTTCAATTGGGAGAAGTTTCAGCTGGTTGTAATCTGCAATCGTCACCACTAGATGCCACTAGATCCCCTTAAATCTTACACACTGTTCCCTTAGTGTGTAAGGGAACATAAGAGGTAGGGTTATTATAAATACTACAGATGTAAGATGATCAAGCTTTTGCCACAACTAATTTTCCCTTAGAAATTTATCTAATTTTGTATCCTCTTTTCAGATTCAACTGAAAACTCACTTCTGTCCTTTTTTTTCTGACTTTTTTTGTTCATGTGTTAATTTTACTGATCCTAATTATCCAACCATATTATTAAAACCGTATAACAAGGAACCTCAAAAATAGTCCAACAATCTAATCTTCTTCAATCAGCGCACAAGGTATATTTAAATCCTGGTAACCACAGCAACAGTACTTCTGCTGATTGCCAGTCATTTTCCACTGGTCAAAGGCACCACGTCTTCTGTTTTTGGAAGTAGTGAGTGACCATGATATGAGAGCAATTATACACTTTGATGTGCCCTGACAAAGCAAATAGCAAACTTGTGGAGGAAACTCAACACCAGAATAAGGCGGAACTCTAATTAGAAAGCTCACTTTCAGCTGATAAAAAACTAAATGACTCCTACAGAGTTTGCACGGCTGCAACTCAGACCGATCAAAACGCTTCTGTCTCATGTTCAAACTGTGTCCACTGTCAGTAGATGAAATGGTCGTGCATACAATAACCCAGACAGAAATAAAAGCAGTATTCTCTATAGAATGAAAGAATAAGTGTCTGATGAGCAGCAGTTGTTGAATGAGGGCCTGACGATTACAGCCCAGGGAATAGAGCCATGCAGCAGAGGTCCCGCTGTGTCTGCTGAAAACCCCTCATTACCCATTAATCACACAGTTAAAACGCTCACCACCATAATGCCCAAATTTGCAGCCTGGTGGATGGCATTAGTGTGTACCACTGCTGTGTGTGCCAGGCTTGGAGGTCTCACTCTTTTGTTAATCACAGCCATTTTACACCACTGCCTTCGTCTGGTCAAAAATGGGGTTGCGTGAATCGGCTGTTCTGCCAGACCAGGCTGCAAACAGCTTTAACCCCTTAATCAAATCTCTTTTTTTATACCTGTGAAGTCATGTGGCAGACGCAAGATATGTCAGTGACAACACCTGTGCAGCTTCATCAAATGAGTGACTCTATAAAGGGTTGGAGGTGACAAGAAACTGGCTCCAGGAGACACAGGGAATGGCAAAGAAGATGTCCTCGACTTTTGCTTTCCATTGGACATTAGATAATTGCATACGAGGACAAAGTAGCATAGTGGAAACGATAGGAGCTGGGGAAAGCTATGTAAACACAGAAGGATCATGCCAACTCGGTAAATAAGAGCCCCAGACACCCTTGGCAGTGTTCAAACCAGGGCCAGACAACAGTGCTAACCACTCTTTTATCGACTCAAAAGCTTTTGAAAAGCTCAGTTGTTGTGATGGAAAATGTTGGCTTTGTTTGGATTGAAGGCCAGAATGGAGAGAAAAATAGTTTTTTTTCAGAGTTATCCCCGTTAAGTGTGGACCTGGCTTAAACTGGATCACAGTTTATGTGCAACAACAGCTGGAATTTTTCTTATTTTTTTACTTTTTTTTATGGACAGCTGTTAATTTTCCAGAATTCTGGCCATACACAACAACTACCGCACACATGCTTAAATAGCCATGTAATAGCATACATTAAAAGACAGAAAACACTTCAAATTAAAATAACTTGAAAATAAACTACTGAACAAAGTGACTAATGAGAGGCAAAGGAGGAAAAGGACGCCAAGTGTCACCAAGCCCACTATCCACCATCTGGCTCACCATGTTGAAATGAAGAGCATCTCCAGTCTGATCTATAAGGAGACCTGTGGTGAGTTGAAGGTCTACCTGGAGAATGTGATCTGTGGTGCTGTCACCTAACTACACCGACTAGGTAAGGGGAAGACTGTAGGCTTGCTTGAGATGACCCAGGCCTGCAAAGAATCCATCTCCAACTGCACAGTGCATGCCGGTTAGATTTGTGTTCAACCTTCATCCTGACTTGCTCTGACAGCAGCAGAAGTGGTAAACGATAATATCACAAGACTGAGGCAGCCACAGTTTTTAGAGCCAGGCACCGCAGTTGCTCTCCACTGACTGCAAGACTCAGGGCATGACGGGAAACGCTTGGTTCTAACCTGACCTAAACAGCTGACTGATTTAGATGAATCAGAATCAGAAATACTTAATTGTTCCCCAAGGGGAAACTGTGATTCATTACAGTCGCTGCGATGTTAAAGAATAGAGAATTATTTAAATAATAAGAGTATGAAATAGAAGTATTTAAATAATAGTAATAAAATGAAATAAAAATGAAGCTCCAGCTAAAGTTCAGTCAGGAAAACAATACTTTTCATGCTCAGGCTGTAAGTTTCTTTCTCACCCTGCCATTCAGTCCTTGCATGCATGCTCAGTCACTATCTCTGGGTGTCATTGTCTGGGTAGGTCAAATGAGTCATCAGCTGATTCACAATCAACCAATAGCAAAGTGGCACACCTTCTCTGTCAGCCTATCATCTTACTGCTCCTCATTTTAAATGTGGTTCTTTCTTTGCCGTAGTTCTTTCTTGCTGCAGTCGTGTGTGCCCTCCACCTCCCCATCACCACCTAGTCTTTACGGATTCATCAGCCTCATCAGCCTCAGCAGTCATCATCCTCATAGTCATCAGCCACCACCACCACCAACGTCTGGACTCCATGGGGGGATTTATCTCGTTGCCACTCAGATGTCCCTTGATCACAAAGGGCCTGTCCCAATACCCACACTTTCCCTAGAAATACCCACTTGCACTTGGATGTGCATGTTCACGTTTAGGCTAGTAGTGTCCCAAAACAGAATTGAGGAAGTGGAAGTAGTTTCCAACACTTAAAACCCGCCCTAGATTCCAAGGGAGCCCCAACCCACACTTTCAACGAAGTTGAAGATGAAATTTCCCAGAACACCTTGCGAAGTCAGCAACTTCGGCAAGTTTTGGAAAACAATCTTGCGTTGCTACTACGCGTGACATATGCCTATACATCGGTCACACCAATTTGCATGAAGTGGTGTCTCATTTCTTAGGGAAAGATCTCTACCCTAATATTTCTCACTTCCCTCATCAAGGGTTATCTGACAAACGAGGGCACTCAATACCAAGTGAAAGATTTAAGGGGCAGAAATGGGATTGGGCCGAAGTATTTCCCTCTGGTGTCCAAGTGCCAGAAACTTCTGTTAAACCTTAATCAGCACAAATCATCTTATAATCTGTACACTCATACTCTGTTTTAAATATTAGCTTTACTTCATCCTTGTGTCTCTCCTGATTGAAATAGGTATGTTGTGCTACATTACACTGCATAAACTAGTATGTTACATTCAGAAATATAAACTGTATTATGCTATAATGGTCACTACTAGAATAAGAATAAACATAAGAAATATTTATAGTTATGTGCATCAAATATGACATTTGTTTAACTTTTCATTTTTGTTGAATTGGAGAGGTTTTACTTTAATTTGTCTATTTTTATGGTTTATTCTGTTAACAGAACAAACATTGAAGTATATAACAACACAAAGACTTGTGGTGCATGGGAGGTGAGGATTCTTAAAATAACATCTGCACAGATGCGAGGCCCTGACTATATCTGACTGATCTGTAAAGAAAGCTGCTGCGATGTATTTATTTCCTCTGAGTTTGACTATCAGGCTAATGTTTTCAATTTATCTATGTATTTTGAGGGTGACAGGTCTGTTCGGATGGTTTATATACAGCAACCAGCTAATATGATGCTGATTTACACGAACAGTCATGTAAAATGGAGGTTGAACCATGGACAGAAATTACAGATCACCTGTAAAGCATTTTATTGAGCTCTTCAGTCATAATTAAAACAGTTGGAGATGGTGAACAACCTGCTAAATGGGTCTGATAACATTTTAATAAATCTGAATCAAATCTAACAAGACGTGAGTGTTTTTGTGACGTCTTTTACAGACTGGGAGCTGCTGGAAACTGTCCAACTCAACCGCAGCTTCTTGTCACCGCCCCCTGCCGCTGCCTCTTGATCTCGAGCCTTGTGACTGCGGTGGATGTGGCATTTGCTCTGAGGAGGCAGGGGCGCACCCTTTGTGGCTGCGGAGGAAATATACTGTAGATTCATCTGTTATTAAAATCTTAAAATCTGGTCTGCATAATTTAAGTTTATATTTCAGTCGTCTTGGCAACATATCTTATAGGTCACACAATATTTGGCTGTTTAATATGCAATTAATGAATTTATTTATTTATTTGGCCTTTTTCCCACTGGACATTTTGGCTGTTGATATTTTCATCTGCCAGGCAGCTACACGTGATACCAACAAAGTCAGCATAAGCCAGCCAACATAAACCCGAGGTGTGACTTTCTGCACAGAGTGAAGGTTTTATCCTTAGAGGGACTGAGGAACAGTGTTGGCAGTTCACAGCCTGGCTTACAGTGCACAATGCTTTTCCTCTGAAGTTAGAGCTGCAGAGTGGAGGTAAAGCTTCAGCAAACAGTGTGTGTTGTTCCATTCAGCTGCGCTCAAGAGTTTTAGGTCTAGTGTGGCTTTAATGGGTTGAGTGGAGGGGGTGGAAACCATGTGAAGGTCATGACACTCCACCATGAGAGACTTATAAAGCCAGGGGCAGCTCCAGAGGGACATCTTAATGGCACTCAGGGGAATCAGTGCTTTAACTTTGTATTGTCAGCCTCAGCTGGAGTCTCGTTGACCGTCACTTCTCCAGGAACATGAATAATGTGTTCCTCAGGGGTACTTGCCAAAAAGTAGAGCTTCTCCAATGTGAAAATGTGATGCCAGAAACTACAATTCAGTACAACAGCAATTGAGCTGCAACTGCACAAAAGATAATTTTCTGTTCTGTGTGCATTTTCTGTACGACAATTTAAAAAATGGTTCTCCTTATTCCATAACAGGAAAGGAAATGGTGGGATGGAGTTTTTTTTTTCTTCGACTCCAACCTGCTGTGAGAGCAGAATAAGTCATGGATTAAGCGGGCACCTCCACTGTAGACTGATGCATTGTGCACAAAAACTGTGGCCGGAAGGTAATTATCGGGTGGCACAGAAAACTCTCAGCTCTGGACATGATGGTCATGAATTGTCCCTGCAAGTTTGATTCCTTTGACAAATATAGAAGCACTTATCCCAAGCATGACCCACTTCTGCTCTTAACTTTCTTCAGGCAGAGGTAAACACGCTTACTAGACTGAAAAAAGCAGCGCCTCTCTTGCAGAAGGCAGCGGTGTGATTGGAATGACAACTTACTGCTGTATCATTGTATCACTGAGATAAGATCCCTCAGAGTGCAGACAAAAGCTTTCTAATATGAGCGAGGCATAAATTCAACAAACTGCTAAGAGAGCAGTAATGGTAATATAACATTAGCAACCCCTGGAGCACAAGGCCTGTACCGCCCTCCAGGTGGACCTGCAGAATTATGCGTTCTCAACTGTGGATGTTTTAATAGGACCATGCCAATATTTCTGCAAGTTTAAGGTCCTTAATTCAAAAGTCTGGGAATATTCCTTTTTGTGCTTTTACACAACAAATCCCATGAGATGGCCAAAACCAGCAATTAGCTGATCCCAGTAACAAGCATTGCCTGTGTAGCCAATGCCTGACATAGCTCATTCCTCTGTGCCAAAGAGGCTAAACTCATGCTGACATGACGTCAACATGCTAACATACTCAAAGTGACAATGCTAATGATCAGAATATTTACCTTGTTCACCATCCTAATCTAGCATAAAACCTCAATTTAATTAGCACAACACACACAACACAAAGTGCAGCTACAGGCCAATTGGGAAAGTCAGTTTTGCAGGTCTTTGGTCACGCACCGAAATACTGGAGAAATTTAAATAGTGATGGTGTTGGTGGTACTGCAGTATATCAGTGTGTTTAATGATTAAATACTGTGTAAAATACAGACGCTCCTCTTTCTGTAAAAAGAGGGGCTGCATTAAGGTTATATGCCGTCCACATCAAGTGCCACCAGAGGTCTGTCCCCATCAGCTGAGCTGGCAACAATGGTGACTGCCAGTTGTGGGGATAACATTACAGGACTGTAACGAGACTATGGGGTAAAACAGCATATTTTCACATCTAACTTGTTGAATTAGGAGTTTATTTTGACGATACCAGAGTCGGTGATTGTTGGAACAGTGGACAAACTAACGAAACAACTAATAAGACTGAGACAGTTTTGGTGAATCATATTTTGTTTCTGTTAAATTTGAATGAAGTGTGTTTAACAAGGCAATTAAGCTAGGCTTGGATGGGTGAAACTTAAAGAGAAACTTCAGTTCAGAAGGTGTGAGGTTGTATGTCTTTGTTTGATGAGGAAAAATAGGTGTAAGAATATTACCTTCCTTGACATTTTATGAGTTTATTATTTACTTATTAGACTGAAAAAGCCAAGAGAGCTGGCAGAACGTAGCAAACTTTGCCGGTCGTGTACCGTATACCCCCGTGAAATACTGTGCTAGATGCAAAGTCAGGGGATCACCACACCAATAACAATTCATCCTAAGTGAAACTGGCATGCCTGTACCAACTTGCATATAAATCCATCACATTTCACAATGAAACCTCATGGTGGCGCTGTACAAATTCGGTTTCAATCCATTCAGAAGACACTGAGATGTTTTGCAAGACAAGTAAAAAATCTGACCTGCTGGTGGTGCTACAGGAACAGTCAGGGGACCACCAGAGTTACGAGTCTTTTGGGGACCATGACTGTCACTGTGGTCTGATAGTTGTTCAAATATTTCTGTCGAGACATGTCATGGCCATCCGCAGAGCTGTGCTGCTAGCATGGCTAACGCATATGAAAGAGCCTCGCTAAACCACAACGGGATGGTTTGCTTAAACATTAGCTGTGATGTATAAAGTATACATTTTTGGTGTTGCCCCTTTCCCTGCTTTTTAAGCCTGTGATCACCTGTGATTTTATTTGTCTTCCTAAAAAAAATCACGAGTTTCTAAATGTCACTGAAACCTGTTAAACTCTGCTGCAATATTTAGGTGAAGACTGATAGACACTGCAGAAAGGCAGTTTTTCAGATTTCAGAATAGAGTGTTGCCCAGAGTCTGAACTTTGCATTCTGGTCTATTTCCCGTGGCTTCTGTAGGTAGACATTGTTTTCTGTGTTTTCTGTATGGGTGTTGATCTTGATGTAAAACAGATGTTTTTAAAATAGAACTCACTCTGTGATTCTGCAGGATAGGCACCAACACATGATGTTCACAGGTGATGAGTGAGGTTGATGAAATTTGACAAGCTTTGACTTGAAGGCACATCTTCCAGAATCTGGCCAATTAATCACTAGAAGAAAAAAACAGCACAAAATACTGAAAATGTTTACAGTACACCACTTATCTGCATGTAATGTGAAGGTACATTTGTATTGCCAGTAGTTTCCTTTGATTGTTAATTGCATGAGGAACATTTTAGATTTTTTTGTACTGTCCAAAATCAAAGAGAGAGACAAACTTTATTGCTCCATCTGCTGCTCTGATTGCTGGTTTCTGGTTCAGTCATATTTACTTGGTTTACTTGCTGTTCTCAGTAAAACGCAGAGCTACTATATGAATGACTACCTCCTGTCTGTTCTCAGGCAGAGAATGAGTTGAAAGCTTTTGATTTTCTGTGGTAACAACATGACAACACACCAAAATTTGCTTTTTATTGTGCCATCTTTCTGCATACTCTAAATGCACTCATAAAAGTCAGTGTTCAGATACAGAGTACAATCTTTAAGCCGTACAATCTGCACCAAGGCCAGTCCCAGTAATGGCCATGAAGAAAGGGTTGTGTAATATGCGATGTAATTGCGCTGAATTACATCGCATATGAACATACAAAACTTTCAAAGGAACGAATGGAGATTTTGAGAAATATTCTTAAATTTGCTGTCTTGCAGTTAGTTAGATGAGAAAGTCTGACACCACACTGTACCAGGAGAGTGGTGTCAGTCTTCTCATCTAACTCTCAGCAAGAAAGCAAAATGTCCAACTATCTCTTCAAAGTCTGAAAGGTATAAATTGCTGTGTAACCACCTGAAGTGCCAAGTAAAAATGTACAGACTAGAAATAACTACAGTTTTACGCCATATTACAGCTTAAGTAATGTGATTGCTATGTGAACTTTAAGACCTGAATGTGACATCAAGTGGAGAGGCATCTTCATACCCAAGACTCTACACCATTTTGTAGAACAGACGACGCCTTCTTAAACATTTACCGCTGCCAGCATAACCCCCTATTCCACTGTTCATTTGCATGCTTGGTACAGCCTAAACTTAGATTTTTAACACAGCCTCTAAATGTAACAGTTATAAACAAACATAGCCTCCAGCTTTTGTACCTTTAAGTCCACCTCACGGGATGATATCCATAACACAAGTTTCTGGTGGAGTCAGTGTCAGACAGGTCTGCCTTTAAATGTGCATTAAGTTACGCCAAACAGCAAAGAAGCTGGCAGGTTTAAATGCATATTTTCAATTAGGAACCATCCCTAGCCTTTAAGCTGCTACTAGATGTCATTAACAACTTTTACATGGCCTCTTCAAGGCGGGAATTTCACGCCATTTTGCTGCTTCACTATTATGTATAAAAGGTACAATCACGGAATGAGGGGACAGAGTTGTTTCATCAGAGGTAGCAATAGTGCAGAAAAGATGTCTGTATAAACAGGATAGCTGTCAGTACAGGATCATGGGTGGCACATGTGGGACATTTTGACAATGTGTTTTGCACACAAAACACTGCAGGAGATTTAAAAAGCAGTTTGTAGCAGTTAGCAGCTAACTCAAAGAAGAAGAACAGCAGCAGAAAATGTCCACAAATTGGGAAAACAATGAGGTCCATGAGCTCCTTACCCTACAAACAAACGACAAGATCAGTTGCCATATAACAGGGACAGTAAATGTTTGTCATTGCTATGTTATGCCGTTGTTATTGTTTATAAAGTGCTGCTGACGCATATGTTATATGCAGGCCCGTACATAATCTGTGCCCACACGACAGACAGTCTTCTGATACTGGCTGTTCAATAACATAATCTGGAAACAAAAAGTAAGGCAGACAGTTGTTTTTACAATATGTACAACAAGGCATTAGAGTTGCAGTCTGAAAGACTACGAGGAGCAAAAACCTTTGAAATGTTAGACACTCATAAAACAAGAGCACAATACATTAATAAACCATTAACTGCACAGCACTACTTTGATCCATTACACTGCCTCCTAAATTTGCTCACTTATCAGCTGCAAGCAATGTAATCTGGGATGTGAAGACTCATCTTTAGTATTGAGCGTGACGTGACATCTCTGACTCACAATGAACCACCTCATTATTATACTCTCCCCATAATATAACATCATCAAGACATTTCTAAGCTAAGGTATATTCTCTCAATTGCAGTTTTATGGAGAACACTAAATGCAGGCTTGATATTTTATGGTTTACAATTCTGAATATTTTTATAACACCATAACATGCATTGTACAGAAATGGAGTCCTTATTATTAGCCACTCAGAGCAGTGAGATTAAAGCTGATTGAGTTTTGATAGTGTTCTTGGAATTATTACAGTACAAATGGAGGAGTGCTTTACAGTAAATACAGAGTGCAGACATTTCATTTCCCCGGACCTAAATTAGCTGCGGGGAGCTGTATGCTAAAGTAACACTCATTAGATCATGTGAACTGTACTGAGGGCCATATGGACTCTCAAACCCCCAAATTAGAAAGTCCACACACTGCAGAGGCTGCTGAGGTGGGAAAAAGAAGTAACACGTACAGATAATAAAACCTCTGAGCGTGTTGCTCATTATAAACAGCAGCCGGGGGTGAGGGGGCAAGGATGTCGCGTTTTGACCTAATTATCAAAATATTGTCAATAATCACAGAGAGGCATTAATCTGATCATAATGGGCTCAATAAGAGATCTCAGCATTAATCTTCCATTTTTCATAATTCAATTGACAAGGACAGGTTAGGAGACATTAGGAGCATGCATCCTGAATACAGAGATATAGAGGCTGTATTCAGTGACTGTATTCATCTGACACATGAATGGTGTTGCGAATACAGGTTGCATGAAGCTAGCAGCCACAGCCGAGGAGTTTCACGGCAACACCATCAGGAAGCAGGGAGACGACCAACAGCTAAATACACGAGACAAGACCTCTACAAACAGGCTGAATATCACAGCACAGCATCCACTTCCTAAATGCCAGTGGTGGCCCTAAGGATGACAGTTACTGTTCTGAAGCCAAAGGTTGATTTTTTTTTTTTTTATGGCTAAAAGATCATCAGGAAGTGTGTTCAAAGTGTTCAAACTGGAATTTGACCAACTCAGGGAGAAGGGCAGGACTAACTACAAACTCACCAGTCTGAAGGCAAAACACTGCCAGTTGTTTTTAAGCTTTAAAGGAGCTATATGTAAGAATATGTCACAGAGACTAAGGAATAATGTTAATATAACATACTGATCTCACCAACAACAATAGTACAGCCAGAATATTCGCATTTAAAAAACAATTTTACAGTCCGCAAATCATGTTTATGTTTTGAATTTGTGTTTTGGCCTGTTGCACCACCCACCGCCGTCTACCAGTCACGCAGTCAGTAGAGTCTCAACATCAGTTACAGTTACGACTGAGCTACAATGGCTGATGGTGCGACTAAACCCAAACGACCTTGTTATGATTCCCAAAAATGCCAAGACAAAACTCGAGGCAAAGCGAGGGTCTATATAGGAGATGCTTTTGAACGGTGGAGACGGTTGAAAGCGGAGAAGAATTTGAAATCGGATGTCGAAGTGGCTACTCTTCTCCTCGACAGGTAAGCTTTAGCCAAAGTTGGCTAACTAGCATCATAGCTAGACGGGGATGGACATTTCAAATACTTTCAACTGTTATTCATTTTCGTTCATACATTGTAGCCCATGATTTGTTTGAGAAACAAACGTTAGCAGCACGGCAAGCAGCATTAGCAGTGTCCTGGTACATAGCATTAGCAGCCGGCTCCTCCTCCGCTATATCCAGGCAGCAGCAGCAGAGAAGCCAGACTTGCTCGAACGGTCCACTGGAAAACCGAAGATCAAGGACACGGCGACGCGGCCCTGCCATGGCAGCCGCCTGTGGGCATACAAATCACCCCCAGTTTCCACCAGATGCGTGTTGGTTGCGTCTGCGCTCCGGCACGGCAGCGGAGCCGATAGGATTCAGTTCTAGTCAATGTGTGTGTTTCCACCGGCTGCGGCTGTGCTGCGTTCCAGCTCCGTCTCAGCTGCGGCACTCCGGAGCCCTCCGCAATAGATACGCAGGACTTCTATTTTTGCCGGACGCCGGAGCACAATGCAGCAATTCAGCACAGAGCAGCAACCTCGAATCTGTAGGGGAGGGGGGGCGGACACAACAGCGCCTTTAAAGAACAATATTTTGTACACACTCATTCCTTTATGGTTTTCATTGTCTTGTTCTGACTCACTGGGGCTGTGAGTCAGAACAAGACAATGGAATAAAGTCAGTATAGGCCCGGGAGGTCAGCATTACAACCTTAGCGCACTATGACTATATAAAGTATAAGGATACTTAAAGACAGTGGCCTCAGGAACAGAGTCAGGAACTGGCACTAAAATAAAACATCATAAGGTACCGGCACTCTTTCTTTTCTGTGTACTAGGTGTCATCTTTTTGTGGAAAGTGTAGAGAATGGTGACAGATCTGGTTAGATAAGACAGTCCACATAAGATAAAAAAAGCACTGGCCATTAGTCAAATGGCTTCAACCAACCTTACAGCTGTGCAAATAACAACTGTCTACATTCATCAGAAAAAAGTGGAAGAGGCGTGATGCTGTTACACTGTCCTGAACCTGGGCCGCCGCAGCGAGAATGGAGCCTCTTTACATGGGGCGTTGTGGGTTAGAGCATGCGCCCCATGTAAAGAGGCTCCATTCTCGCTGCGGCGGCCCAGGTTCAATTCTGGCTTGCGGCCTTTTGCTGCGTGTCACTCCCTCTCTCTCTTCTAGAAATTTTTCAGCTGTGGCCAAAAACATGCTTTGTGCCCTTGACCCCTTGACCAAATTCTAATCAGATCATTACTGCATCCAAGTTGATGTTTGAGCCAAATTTGAGGAAACTCCCTGAGGCTGTTCTTGAGATGTCACTTTCGCAACCATAGGACGGACGGACAGCCCGATAACGTAATGTCTCTGGCCATGGCAAATGCCAGCGCGGAGGCATAACAACACCGCTGCCATGAGTGCCGTGCCCTGATTGTGCCTGGACATGCGGTGCGTTTGAGCACTGGACAGGACTGCATTAATGAGACTTAAGAGTTGTGTGAGTGTGTTTGATATGACTGATAGTTTTGTTGTTGTTAAATGCAGACCCTGATTACTTCAATTCATGAAGAATGTTCGCCTCTTTTTGGATTCTCAGTTCACCGTTTAGGAATACAAGAACAAATGACTAATTATCTAGGTGGGAGGACTTGTTGCTTGTATACCTTTTCTTGACAGGCAGCCTCCTGTGGTAGTGTGAATAATGACTGTCCTCTGCAGAAAAAGAACCACCATTAGTTGTATGTTCAAACAGCTTGAAGAACTCCTGTGTCCAGTACGAGATCAAAAGGTACTGTGTTGGCGTTATACTGCAAAGTCTTACTTTGACACTGGAGCTGGGTGGTTCTTTAGTTCACTGGTAAGTTTTCATCCCACTATGTATCTGATAAATGCTAATCTAAATCTTTGGGAAAGTCACTTACAAAAGACGTTTTGTGATTTAAGTACGAGGGCTTTTCGTCTGCGTATCAAACTTCAGGGAAGACACTCTGCTTCACACACATACACACACCTGTGGACAAAATTTATTCTTTGGTTATCCAACGTCTCTTTCACTCTGCAAAAGCCATTTCACTCCATCAACTGAAGTCAAGGCCTGCAGTTCACCACATATAAAGACTGTATTGACTCCTGCCCATAGCTATATCCATCCATTTATTCTCTACTACTTATTTGCAGTGGCAATATCCATCCATCCAGGGCTGTGATGGCAGCACGCTTAGCAAGATAGTCCTCCCTGCCTCTTCCAAGTCACACCCTCCAGCTCTACTTGGGGGATCCTGAGGCATTCTCAGGCCAGAGCTGGGTCCATTCTCTCAGTTGGATCTATCCAGAATACCACCTAGTTCGACTCTAAGCTCATTTTGGGGTATCCAAGCTTCATACCCTGTCCCTGAAGATAAACCCAGATTACCTACAAAGTAAACACATTTTGTACTCTCACTTCTTGTATTCATTACAGCATTCTATCAGTCGACACCTGCACCTCGTGACCACATCTGAGGAATGAAACACAAACTGACTGATAAATAGAGAGCTTCGCCTTCAGGCTCCAGGCTCTTATCTATATTTCCCACGGAATTACATAAAAGTGCATCACCTGCTGTACATAGCCAGGTTGACATCCTTTAAAGAAGAACATTTTTTAGATGTTCTGAGGATGCCACACATTCATTGTTGACATATCTTTCTTTCTCCTAGCCTAGCTTCTGGCAATATGAGCGGTGCTGACTACTAATGTGCACATAAAGACGCTGACAGGACTTCCTGAATCCTTGTGCCTCAGAACAACTTCTCTCTTTAGAGATGGATGTGCTGCCAGCCTGGTTCTATTTCATATAAATAGTCTGTACACTTCATACCTATTTCTTATCTAAAATCACCATTATCCCAACCTTTTAACAACAAAAACAAATCACAGCCCCACGGTGAGTGACAATGAACACACAGACAATACAGCAATTACAGGCCGAGCAGTAAGTGCTTCTTTCCGGGAGAATGACATGCTTTTATATTATTCTGACAATATGGCCCTTGCATAACCAGCCAGTGGTAGAGACCTCTGTTAGAACGGAAGATTAATGGATGATTCAGGTAGATAGTCCCAGGGGCCAGAGAGCCGCTCTGAAACTAAATGACCTCAGATGGCACAATGAAGCCAGACCGCTCTTTCATATAAGCAAGCCATACTGAGATAAATTGCCTTTTCCTCTCTTCATCTTATTAGAAATTCCTTTGGAATTAGTGCAAGTTCTTAAGTTTAAAAAATTAAAAATCATCCAAGGAAGGACAAAATAGGAAAGTATGATTACCGTACAACTTTGCAGAAAGTTATTATTATTTTAGTATATTTTATGTAACTTCTATCTTTCAAAAAAGGCAGGATACTTAACACTTTTACATGACCATGAATAACCCGTTAATGAGGCTTATCCTGGTTATGATCATATTCAGAATATGACATGAGCGCAGAGAAATCTGGATACTCATATTCCCTGGATACAAGAAAATACTGGTAACTTGGTGTGACGACCCCTCCCACTCTGCCTGTCAGTTATCTTACTCTGCTGTTTGTGTTTGCAGATGCTGGGAGTTGGATGGTAGATGAAGTTGTGAGGGTCGTCTGGTCATACTGGTGCATCTGGGCGGGGCTCCCAGAAGCCATAAAGGGACTGCCTCTCTAATCAGTCACTCTCTCTGCTGCATTCCCCTCCGTCGTTCTTTGTTTGGTTTGCTGTACCAGCCAACTAGCACCACACCATATTTTCACTCATACACACACTCCCTCCATGACTGATTCCTTTCCCACTTATACACTTCACCATATGGTTCATATGTTTATTAGTCGGAGCTAAATAAATAATTTCATGATTGATATATCTGTGTGTGGCCAGTAACACCTGGTTACTCAGTCTACTTGCGCAGGCACTGTGATGTTCATAAAAACAAACAGTCAATGGAAGATGAGAGCAACAGGAAATATTATAAACTACACTGCACATTAACTACCACTTAAAATACGACTTAACTGCTAATTTCTTCTCTGCTCCGATCATCAACAGCTGTCTGCTTTGAGCACATTCGTGTCTCTTTCTTTCTCTCAAACATACACACACATTACGTATTTACCATAGACTGTTAAAATAATGGGCATAGCTACCGTGACATCACCCACTGGTTTGTGGACTCCCGTTTTTAATGCTCGAGTTCAGAGTAGGTATAGCTGCTAGCCACAACTCGCCTACCATATCTACACGTCAGCCTACGATCAGCCCTCTTCACTCCTTGGCCCAAAAGTGGAAGCTCTGAAGAAAATGCTAATTTATAGCTAGTTAGCTAGCTATATAGTGTTAGCTTGAAAGAGAGGCGGTTAAAGTTTAGGATAAGGGTAATGGTAAAGGTTACATCTCGCTGCTTATGATGTGAATCACGTCGTCATGTATATTGATTTATAAAGTGGAATATGCTATATTGGGCCTTATATTTATTCAGTACAACTAGAGGTAGGCATGGTTTGTAGGGGTGTGTTGTGTACACTACAAAACGAATGTGTCTGCAGCCATACATGCCCATCCAGTTTGACCTTTTGGCTGTCACAATCTTCTTCTTTTTTGAAACCAGAAGTGACCATATTTGGGCCAGTTGCTGGTGCTGTGGCGAAACGAGGGGTGGATCTGACTGAGAAGCTGAGGGCAATATTGGTAGACAGCCTGTCAAAGCGGTGTGTAACTTTAAGCTTTAGTAAAACATTAATGGCCGAGTAATATTAAAATTCCCTGTACTGTTGTAGTGAAGGAGCAAATTAGCTATAGAGACCAAACCTGCTGCAAAGTTAGGCATTTCAGCATTGGTTTCTATGTGGACTGACTGGCCTTTGGAGACAGCCTCAAGTGGCCATTCAAAGAACTGCAGTTTTTCAGCCACGGAGGTTGCCACATGGTTTTAACTCCCCTAATGTTATTCCTGAAAGCAGCTTCGCTCCTCATGTAAAACTGTCCTTTTACACTGTTACCAGCCTGTCACTGTGTTTAGGACAGGGGAGCAGTGGATGAAGATACCCAGCCTATTTCATTACCAAGAGACAAATTCAGTGTCTTCATCGCTCCAGAAGGGAGATGCTGTTGCTGCTGTGTTTTTTTTGAATTTCTGTTACATCACTTGGCTGAGGCCGCACCTGCACAGGTAGTTGGTGGCAACATGCAACATGATCCCCGCTTTTTTTAGGGTACCTCAGGTGTCATATTCAGTAGGGCTGTTCCCGACTCAGAATTATGCCAATTGAATCAAATTCAGACTTTTATTACAAATATTCAGCAATTAATTTTTTTGTGCCACATAAAGTTATTAAAGTTTTAAAGGATGTGCAGTGTGACGGTATTCCCATAATATAGTAAACAAGCTAACTACGCTAACAAAGGATCGGAAGTGTACAGCAACATTTTTTGCAGACAATGGATATCAAACCAAAGCCAGAGACTGTATTGTATTAAGTTACTGTGAGCTGTAAATTCACCACTTCCAAGTAGAAGAAATAAGATAATGTTGTCTTAGAGTCTTACTATGCGAATCCTCTCTTCCTCTGTGCCGCTGCCTGCTTGTCCGCAGTTTCCTGTACCAAAGAGCAGCATGAAAGTCAAGAGAAAGCACTCTGCGGCCAAATCTGGGGACCCAAATGTCCCCACACTGCACAGCACACTGTCTCGCCAAACTTTCGACTTTCAGGGGGCAGCCCTAATATTTGTCTCTTGTGAACGAGGTAAGGGCTTATACAGGTTTCTGAAAACAGGATATGGTGTAACACATAAACACATAAACAGGATACTCCAAAAAGCCGATCATACATGGGTTTTTTATGTCCTTGTTAACACACTCATGGTTTAACAGCTGTATCCTGGTAACAGATGGAAGGCTGGTAATCACGAAGGACTGCCAGGCAGGTTTCTATTAGATTCATATATACTTGACAGACATCTTCATCCTGCGTGCTGCACTTGTAATAACAAAGTAGGTAGTACCAGCCATCACTGAACAGCAATGTCAGTAGTTTGTTTAGCAGTTTGGAAGCACTTCCAATTGAGTGTTTCATTCCTAGGAAATCAAAGAAATGGGATTCAATGACACATCACAAATGCAGCAGTTATGTCATCAGCTGTAATGACGGCATGTCGTCTTGAAAAACAGACATCAAGCTCCCTATCCTCCAACTCACACTCTAGCTCCAGCTCCATCATTGGTAGGAGCACAGCAACGCCGCAAGACAAAGTCAAGACTGACAGGGATTTCTCATAAGCCGCAGAATACATGAGCACAGAATCACAGTGACTCATTCAGCATGTCCTCAAGCAGGAAAAGAATGCTTGGAAAGCCTCGTTTAGCGTCATGAGGAAAATAGCACTACTCGTCCATCAGTTTATTTTGCTTCTAGCTGAGGAAGGCTTGATTATTTTTAAAGTCATTTATTGTTTGGTGGCAATGCTAATTATAAAAGAAAGTGCTCACAGCTGGTCTGACTGCACTTGCTATTATTCTAGTAATTGCCTTGATTCTGTTTCTGACTTAATGGAGACAGCCTTTGTGTTTCACTACCAGAAACCTGTTTCTAATAATGTAGTTGTACATTTCTTTTCCTTGTTTAATAAAACTGGAAATAATGAGCCCTTTAAGTAATGTAACCTTACCAGTGTAGTTAAGCAAATGTTGGTCCATCACACATCAAGCTTTTGCTTAAGGTTTGAAAACAATGTGAGGACTCCTTCCTAATACTCCCTGGCTGCATTAGTAGTATTTCATTGCACTGCTTGATATATCTTTTTAATTCAACTGCCACACCCCAGGCAGTCAAACATTTGATGTGTAACCAAACAGCCTTTATGTTCAGTGTGCCTATTATCCCACAGCAGTGGGGCTACTTCTGGCTAAAGTTAAGGGCCCACCCACACAGGTGCTTTCAGTAATACTGGCTGATTAGCCAGCCTGAAAATGAGAATGATGGGATGTCACAAAACTGCATGTAGAAACACAAGTGTGATCACATTACAGTTTAGTCCTACAAATATTTGCTCCGTTTCAATTACTTCAGATAAATTCAAGCTTCAAGCCGGTTCCTGCTGACCTCAGTTTACAGTTCACCTTGAACCCTGCCGATGTACACTGTCAGCCAATAGAAAAAGTGATGAACTGTGTTTGGAAATGGAGCAGGTATTATTTTAATATTTCATCACCTTGTTCAGTAAAGTATTGGACTACCATCACAAACAGCAGCATCACTCTCATAGACTGTTTACAGACCTGCTCTATATTCATTACCCACACCTAAACTGTGACATTACTTCTTTTCGGGCGTGTCAGAAGATAAATACGACTGCGCCTTAAGGCAGTCACACCACTATGTAAACATCACTCACTCATTATGTGGTGGTGTTATATTATGTGGTGGCAGCACGCTTGAGTTTAGGCACAAAAACTACTTCAGCACCCTTCCCACTGAACAAAAAACCCACTAACACCTGCTGACATCCAGCTTTTATATATAATGGGAAAGATTACAACCTGCATTCACACCTGGGTCAAATGGCTCTGCGGTAATCACAGGTATTTATCACATCTGGCCCCCACAGGCAGTGATGGAAAAAAACACCTGGGTAAATGCCCTAATTTTAGCCCCCATACTGGCAAGATGCTGTGAAGTGCCGCCACAAAATACCTGTCCGTGTTCGCCTGAGAGGCACTCAAACATCATTCGGAATTAGTTTGCAACGAGTTTGAAAGAGTACGAGTTGTGTGACAAGAAGTAACCACCATAACATTTTCACTGGCCTCCATGCTGCTTAATGCTGTTTACTTAGTAGTTTTGTGGGCTGTCCATGTCTAATGTGACACACCAGAAAATAAAGGCATGCTCACCTGCTGCAGAGCTGTGTACAAAGCTCTAGTCTACTGGCAATGGGAAAGGACTCTATCCCTTATATTTAGCAGGTTTTCCTGTGCTTAAAAAAAACCTATGTGCACATAATATGCATAATTTTGTTGGAAAAAAGTTTGTGAAAAAGATTGTGTTTTCAGTTAAAATTACTCTGTAGTAAAGTTGAAAGAAGTCAACGCTGACTTTTATTTCACACAGAACATGAACAGCAGTCTCCTGAGTGAAAGTCCTGTGTTTGTTTGACCCATCCATCACCTGACCTCCTCCCTGTATAGACTTTCTGACTCTTTATGCTACCTATAGATTTGTTACATTAACCGCCCATCGTGTGACATCGTTGAACCAGGGATTTCATGTGTGCGCCACAACACAGGATCCTAATTCACCTTCCATCGTCATTCACATGCAGCACAGTCATTACATGCTGGCAGCCGCCACGTCATGCAGTGTTAAGAGGTCATGGTCATTTCATGTATTTCTGTAAGACCAGCTTGTTTTTTAAAACTGCCTTTCACAGCAAAAACATTGCATACCAATGGGATCTCTGTGGTCATTGGGTTTGTCCACAGGGACAGAGTAAATCTGCACCAAATTATCACATTGAGTTTAACTCTGGTGGAACTCTGACACAAAAAAATGGCCGTTTACCATTTATGTTCAACTATGCACTTCTGGAGCAGGAAAGGAGGACTTACTTTAAGACGTTGATAAGGCTGGAGCCAATGGGACAATTATTTTTTTTTAATTAACTGTATGAAGCTATTGTTAGCAACCAAGCTAACAAGAACTTTTTTGCCCTCTATCTTTTTTTCAAACCTGAGAACAAAAAAACCAGAGAGAAGTAAACAGCACAGTTCACAGACAAAAGAAAGAAGCCTGCAGAGCCATTGGGACTGATGTACCAGACTTGCTAGTTTGTTAGGAATTGACTCCCACCAGCTACAATAGTTCACCAGCAGTTTACAGCTCACTAAATCTTATTACATCAGCAATAAAGATCATCTGAGCTTTATATACAGTATCACAAAGTAAGAATGCAAAGCTGTGCCAGTCATTCCTTAAAAACACACTATGATTTGTTTAATGTAGATGTTTCAGTAGACTCACAAGTCAGTCTTTAGACGCTTTGCTTAACTAAAGACTGATGTCTTTCTCCCTGATTTTGTGTTTAGATGGGCGGATACAATTTCAGAGTTTAAAAAAACTCCCTAATGCAGAACCAATAGTAAATCCGCAGGGCGGTCCTTCGGTGGCTCACTGAACTCATGTGCTCATAAACAGTCCGACTGCGTTAAAAGTTTTAAACAAAGTTGCTGTAAGTCCTTCATTTCCACAATCTTGTGGACTGAGCACACGTTTGATAAAACAGAGTTAAATCTCTCGGCATCCATTTTCAAGCTCTCTCTGTGTTTGTTTCAGTGCGGACGAGAAAAGAGGGAGCGCACATTTCTGGGAGGGCGTGTCCTTTTCAAAAATGCAAGAGGCGTTGCTTTGTTGCCTGCCGTTTTCTCCGGTGTGTTAAACACATTTTAGAAAGGAGTGTCCCCAGACTATCAGAAGGCGGAGATCTCTGATGAGACTTAATGTTTCAGTGGCAATAAACTGGATCGAGTATTAATTCATCTTGAATTTAAACCTTTTTATTCTATCTGATTAAAAATATGAAATTCTAAACCTCTCCATTGTTGTATGTCACAAAGTCAAGTCAATTTGATGAGGTCAGAGTTCACAACAAACTGCAACTCACCTACTAATGACTGAAAAATACAGGGCTAGACACTGTGGGCCTGGCTGCACCCAATGAGACACTTTTGGCTTTTTAATAGATTATTTCCTGCTGCTAAACTGTAACTGTCACATTAGATAAATGAATGCCACCAGCAAGAGTTACCTTGTCTGTCCGTGTGTCTGACCTGTATTACAGAGAGACACGGCAGTAATGTTGGCTATTTATGGAAGAAGCTACAGGGTCAGGGTAAGGCCAACGTCTACATTTTTCAAATCATTTTTATTGTGTTCTTCCAAGCCATCTCCTTCATGCATAAGATATGTTAGTATTACTGTACTGTATGCTATAACTGTGTGATACAGCACAGATCTGTGCATTGATAACATAATTATATAATAATGTAACATTTCATTATATAGTTGGTGGAAACTGCAACAAGAGGGGTTTGTATGTGAATAGCTGATGCTTATGCTTTTGTTATCATTTCCTCCCCTCATTATGTTTTTTACTCAGTTTATTCGTCTGTTTTTCAGCAGGATTATGGAAAAACTACTGGCTTGAATTTCATAAAAAATAGTCACTAAGGGACAGTTACTTCATGGGACAACCCCTACAACTTTATCACCGCCATACTCGCAACAACACTTACTTCTCAAACTAAGGTCTGGCTAAACATATCCTCGTCAATGGTTTGTATATGTTATATTTCAGCGTTTCACATGATATCTAACAAATCAGCACCCCACGAATGGCATCGTCATGCCACATACTTAACATAAAGGTACATAGGATAGGTTTAGGCAAGTTATGTAACATAAGTTAGTTTTAGGAAAGGAAACAAAGTGATGTCAAAGTTGACTTGGTTTTGATCACACATGACAAACACCAGTCTCCTGGTGGAAAGTCCTGTGTTTGTTTGACCCATGCACCACCACATTACCTCCTGATGAGGACTTTTGCTCTTTATACTACTTCACCCTTTACTCTCATGAGCGCACTGGTCACATGATTGCAGCCTTCACAATTACATGGGGTAACACATGAATTACAGGCTCATGTTTACATAGGAATCTCAGGAATCTCAGAACGTAGGAATCTCAGGGACCGCTCTTCATTGGTTTAAGTCCTATCTGTCTGATCGATCCTTTTCTGTGGCTGTTGGCCCTCATAAATCAGAGTTTGCCCCCCTTTCTTGCGGGGTGCCCCAAGGTTCAGTGCTTGGGCCTATCCTCTTTACGCTATACATGCTCCCTCTCAGAGATGTCATCAGCAATTTTGAAGGTATCTCATACCATATGTATGCAGATGACCTCCAGTTATATTTTTCTTTTAACCCTGATAGGACCGATGGAATTGACTCACTGTACGATTGTATGAATGTAATTAAGGACTTGATGTCTTCTAACTCCCTTCAGTTTAACGCAGCTAAAACTGAGATTTTAATTATTGCACCTGATGCCTCAGCATCTAAAGTGGCCAGCTGCTTAGGGTCCCTCAGTGCAAATGTGCACCCCAAGTTGAGAAACCTTGGGGTCACATTTGATCAGGCCATGCTCTTCGATGACCACATCAAAACTGTCACTCGCTCCTGCTTTTTCCACCTCAAAAACATCTCCAAACTCAGATCCATGTTAACTTATTCCGAGCTAGAAATGATCATCCATGCTTTTATTTCCTCACGTCTGGATTACTGTAATTCTCTTTTCACCTGTCTAAATAAAACTTCATTAGACCGCCTCCAGCTGGTCCAGAACGCTGCCACCAGGCTTCCGTCCAGATCTCATAAGTTCACTCACATCACTCCAGTCCTGGCATCCCTGCACTGGCTCCCTGTTAATTTCAGGATCCAGCACAAGATTCTAACCATCACTTACAGAACCCTCCATGGTCAAGCACCTGCATACTTGACGGATCTGGTGTCCTTTCACTGTCCTGTCAGGTCACTGCGGTCCGCTGAAGGCCACCTACTTACTGTCCCTCACACAAGATTAAAGACGAAAGGTGATAGAGCCTTTAAGGCTGTTGCACCGAAATGGTGGAATGCACTACCTCATGAGCTGAGAGCGGCCTCTTCCGTGGACATTTTTAAAAAGCAGTTAAAAACACATCTGTTTAGGCATGCGTTCCATCAATTGTCCATTGTATCATCTCTGTATTTCGCTGCACTTTACTTTTTATTTGTTTTTGTGTTTTTTGCATTGTTTCTGTTATTGTATTTTTTGTATTTTATCTTGTGAAGCACTTTGTGAGTCCTCTCTGTGAGAAGTGCTATATAAATAAAATTTACTTACTTACTTACTTACTTACTTACTTACATGGGATATATACAAATTCTGTTGCACTACTTTTTGCAGGTATACGTATGAACAGTGCGTGAGAACAGGCTTTTAACCTCCTGAGACCATGTCCTCATATGAGGACATCACACATGGATTTACTTGAACTTATACTTTTTAACTTAGACCTGTTGTCCTCATTCGTGGACACTTTTTTGTGTCATCTAGTGGTAGTAGGAGCACAATACACTAATCCATGTAAAAACACGATGGCGTCTATCTCTGTCAAGTCAGTCTGCAGTCAATCCAGACACAAAAGTGGACAAGGTCTAAAACCTGATCACATTCTGTGGTTGGATATTTATGATTAACAATGTTTGTAGTTTGATGTGGCAACAAATCTGACCAATTTGCAACAGTAACAAGATAAGACACTGTTAATTAGGAAGTACTCGTTTGAAGACATTGGAACTTTATTACTGTCTTTGAGGACATTAGGACTTAATTATTGTTGACAGTTTATTTTTTATACTTATCTGCTCCTCCTGATCCTAAATAGCTAGGAGAAATTAAAAATGCATACCAAACAAAAGTTCAGACAGGTCTCAGGAGGATATGGTAATGTAAATACTCAAATATTATGCAGCTGATTACACTCTTAATCACATCTAAATGTGGTTGAATTTTCTGGAATGAACTCCACCAGAGATATTACTTTAAATCGACTCAAGCAAAAATTTCTTCCAGTTTTTGACTGTTTTTGATAACAAGCTGTTATGTTCATGATGTAATTTTAGTCTGAGTATTTCACATTAGTGCATATGAAAATGTCAAAAGTGCTCCAGCACACTTGTATGAAAAACAACTTTATTGACCGACGCGTTTCGGATTGTGGCCTTCATCAGGGTCATCCACATTTGTGTATATGTACATGATCATAAAGTGTTTTCTGGCTTTCACAAATGTATGTTAAATATGTGAAATATTTCCAGTTTAGTAGGACATAATAAATACACAGCTGAGAGACTGAAGCCTTAGCTCGGCACAACCATATTTTGACTTAATTCTAATAGTTTTGGAAACATATCCAGACATATAGCAATGTGCTTACAGATTTGTATATCATGGAAGGCCACAGGCCTTGGCAGAGGTCTGTGCTTTCAGAGTCCACTTCTACAAACATTATGAATTGTTTTGATATCAACTGGCCCAAGGCTAGCAAATCTTAATAGGTTTACTTTAGAGACTTCAGTCTTTGCTTATTAGCACATACAGCCATTGGGCCATAATCTCATAAAGTTAACTGGGGAGAGATAATTGCAGTAAGCATGTTGTTATTCAGTGAATAAATACCACTGAGAATCAGAAATAATGAAAATGTTTATATTGTGTGATGTTTATTTGTCAATAAATACTGCACATTTTTAGAGAAAGATTTAACGATGATGCATCAGATTCCTGATTGCTGCCAGGTTTGCGTTTTAGGATTTAAATGTCACTACATGGGAGAGGTTTAAAATAAATCCATTGCATCAGTTCAGGCGCGGTGATGCCAGTTCAAACCAAACTAAAATCTGAAGAGCGACTTCACCGCTGAAGTCATGTACGGGGCGATAAAGTCCTCAGATCACCCAGGGGACTGGAGGGATTAAAATTTCATCATGTTTTGTATTCATTTGTTATTTTCACAAAGACTCAGACATGAATAGGTCTCATAGTGTCTTCAGCCATTTCTATACACTAGCTCTGTTAAAACACAGCGCACTGGCACAACAACAGCTTTCTTTTTCACAAAACAACACCTTTTCACTGAGCAGATGACTCACCTCCATATACGCACAGCACAGACTGTACAAACTTTGAGCTGTTTCCACTTGTCATAATGTTCTTCTCAGCCTTACTCAGAACCACACAAAATATTGTAGTTCAGTGTCTCTGTCTGATAGTGCTGTTTTAATTTACAAGTGTCAGAGGCTTTTGAAGGTCTGACTGAGATCAGCATATTTTCCCAACCTCCACAGAATAAACAGAGCACTTGCGGTGGCGTTCTGTTCTTTGACTCTGACGAGGTTTTTCATCAGACAGACAAGACTTGTGCCTCCGCTGCTCTACTACTGATAATGGTGTGTGAAACATGACACGTGAACTCTTCACTGCATATCTGAGCTGAGCATTATCTAACATTTCATCGCCAGCAGCTCAGTATTCTCTAATGGATAAAGTCAGAAATTAACACCCACCAGGTTTCCACTGCTGTTGAGATTTGGGGAGATGCAGCGATGACATGAGCAAGCGTGGCTGTTTGAGATGTGGGTTTCTGACATGGTCTAATCAGCACCCTGCTGTGAGAAGGTTGAAGCCTGCAGCTGTAACTCAACATTCATCTGCATCTTGAAAGAGTCCTGGTTTATCCAATATGTTTAATATTTGGGATATATAAACATCAGGCCTGATACAAAACACACATGATATTCAGCCAGGCCACCAGCGTGTTTCTGTCCAATGCTTTTCTACAGACATTCATGGTCCCCAGAGGCTGAGTCCTGATGACTTTGTTGGTCTTATGACTTTTCGTCTAGTGCCACCAACAGGTAACCTGGAAATCCAGATTAGAGCTTAGATCAGGCCCAAAAAATGCAGCCCGACCCGGCCCGAGCCTGTGCACGTTATGTCCGGGACCTGCCCGTCCCGTCCAATTAACTGTAATTATGGGCCAGTGCCCGATTTAAACCCAACATTTTTCAGTAAGTTGGCTGTTATAATTAACGCTAAGGACACACCGAGCGCGTTAGTGCCACGGAAGTCACTCGCAGGCGCTTGACTGTCCACACAGACAGCGCATTTCTCCTGCGCTCTCCGCGCTGGTTAAACATCGACTCCACTCATCTGTTCCCGTCAGTACTCGTTTTTTCACTTCAACAGGTCATTTTAAACATGGGTAAGTCCATATTTTCATCGTTTTCTATAACGTAATAAGTTAATGACAATTTGTCATTGTATGTCCATGTATTGAGCGTGTTGGGTAAATACTGAATGAATAGGGCATATTTTTTGGAGGCACGGAAAGCCTCTGTCCCTCCCACTTATCTCTACCCCCCCCCTTTCTGTATGTGTGAATTGCAACCCCCAACCGCTAAGCCAGCTACACTTATCTTTTTCCTTGAGAGAGGAACAGAAGACTGCCCTAGAAGCCTTCGCTTCCAGGAAGGACGTTTTTGCTGTTTTGCCGACGGGATACGACAAAAGCATAATATATCAGTTAGCCCCACTGATCGGCAAACCAATGGGGCTTACTGCAATGAATATGTCACCTTGTATTTTGCTCTGATTGGCTAACGTGCTATCCAATTGTGTGCAGCGGCATTTAATGTGCCTCAGTTAGTGGCACCCCTTGGGTAGGAAGGGTGTATCGGTGAGGGCCAGACTCAAAATCTTTCTAGATTTGAGTCTGGATTTCCAGGCTAATCAACAGGTGAATTTTTTTTTGTACACAGTTTGTTATAAACATAAAAGCTGAAACTTTTGCCAGTATGGACGTTACACATTTTTAGCTTGGTAAGATTATCATTTTACTGAAACCACGAGCACCAGAGTATGATTCAGTCAGATTTACCAGCATGGTAAACAAGAGAGTTAATGATCCTTAACTGATGATCAAAAAGAGCGTCATTATCCTGAAACAGGGGTGGGCAACCTGCAGCTCCAGAGCCACATGTGGCTCTTTAGCCCTACTCTAATGGCTCCCTGGCTTTGACCAAAAATTAGGACATGATTACCATTATTTTTTTTAATATTTCAATTTTCATTTATTGTTGTAGGCCTAAAGTGATTCTTACATTCTTCAGCTGTAAAAATGTGTCGGCCCTACACTGATTAAACAAATGTTTAAACATTTCGTCAACTAAAAGTGCTCCATACGTCTGTGGCCTGGTGCCTCTTTTTCTAAAAACATCACTGTGCTAGCTGTGGATTCCAAATCCAAAAAGGGAAAGGTCTCTAGGGAAAATAAAGAATTTAATAGTGTATGGACAAATTCATTTGCTTTCATCGGCAACACTGCAAAGTTTAAGTATGGATTAATCATAAATAGCCCACTGCAGAGGAGCCACCTTATGCTAAAACATATTAATGAATGTCATTTAGATCTACTAGTAATGTTGAGATGCTAAATTCAATTCAAAGGCTTTGTGACCTTTATTATAAGGCTCAAATATGTTTGGCGCTTCCAGAAGGATTTCTTTTTTTATGTTTCTCCCTCTCTCTCTCTCTCTCTCTCTCTCTCTCTCAGCAAAGGGGCAACAGTTATATGTGTATGAACGTTAGTAATGAATTGGTAAGATGTACAATCAGGTGACTGTTTCTGTGATGACCATGGATGGAAAATAAGCAGTTTTTGACCAAGTTTTTGACAGACTGAGTGTTGAAAAACTAAGCAGGCTGTTCTCATTCACTGCTGGTACAGAAGGTAATGCACTATAATCACGCCTGCGGGGCAAGAACTAGGATTTGAAGCCAATTTTTGTAGTGGCCAACAGTGCAATTATGTCCGTCATGTTGCTTAGTGGCTCAAAATACTTTTTCCTATAGACTTACATGGTGAAAGAGAGTCTGTAAATCAGTAGATCATGTTTTTTGAGCATCACAACCCTGAAGAAATGATTCATTTCACAGAATTTGATCGATTCAGTCCGATAATATTTGGAAAGTCCAACAGAGCCACACAATTGAATCCTCGTGTCCACCCTTAAGCCCGTAAAGCACGTAGCTAGTCCATGAAGGAAGGCAAGTAGTCAGGGTGGTGGATAGGTCACACTAACGACGGAAGTTAAATTACGCATGTCACGTCACATCACATCACGTACAGTAAGTATGACGCCCAACCATGACTCTTTCTAAACCCAACCTAACAGGTAGGGGGGGTGATTGTAGGATATAATACAAACCATGTGCATAATTTCTCGTAAGATATGCGACCCATTGTATTAAGATAAGATGAACAGAGGGTTTACTTGCCAAAATGCAATGCAGATGCATTATTTCATTGTTCAGTTAACCTGCAATTGAACAGAATGAAGTACCTCCTAAAGATCAAGGACACACAACCATGTTATTTTCTTAGCTGTCTTCCTCCCAAAGATGTATGATGATTAAAATCTATAAAAACACAGTGAAAGTAATAAACCAAACCAAAACCTCTTAAAATAGTGAATTGCTTGATATTTCCTCCTCTCTGTGCTGTATATTTGCTTTACTGCACACATAAGGTGTTCTGTGCTGCTCTCTCTGCTCTGTGGGCCATACCAGGAAAATGGAGGATGGCCTACATTTTACAGCTAATCCTAATGACATTCTCATGGCTGCCAGTCATGCACCTCTCTCTCTCTCTCTCTCTCTCTCTCTCCTCTCTCTCTCTCTCTCTCTCTCTCTCCTCTCTCTCTCTCTCTCTCTCTCTCTCTCTCTCTCTCTCTCTCTCTCTCTCTCTCTCTCTCTCCTCTCTCTCTCTCTCTCTCTCTCTCCTCTCTCTCTCTCTCTCTCTCTCTCTCTCTCTCCTCTCTCTCTCTCTCTCTCTCTCTCTCTCTCTCTCTCTCTCTCTCTCTCTCTCTCTCTCTCTCTCTCTCTCTCTCTCACTCTCACTCTCACTCTTATTGAAAGCGGCCCTCAGCCCATATAGTGAGAGCAACACATCAGTAGGAATACAATTTTGCTCAGTTACTAAGCCCAAGATCTCTGCGGTGCATTCCATCTAGCCTTGAAAATCCTTGAAAGTCTATGGATTTAAGAAAAAAAAAGCAGCTTAGGGTTTTTTTTTTTAAATGAATAGATGGCCTAAAAATATTAGATTTTTTAAAATTAAAATTTGGCATGCACACTATACTTGCACGGACACTCATGGTCTCCAGAGAACTCCTGACTCACACACAATCCTGTGAATCTTGCAAACTTTGCACACAATAACTGCTCCATTCTTCTCCACTGAACACAGCTACTCTTTGTCAGCCTTTTCATTGGCTATCCTGGCAAACCCGCCAAATTAAACTCATGCTCAACCATGCTCCATTTTGTTAAAAGGAAGTGCAGCATTAAGCTAGCCAATGAGTGAGTTATGACAGCTGTCCACCAGACCAATGAAAGAGCAGGAGATGGACACCATTATGCACAAAAACAAATGTGGCGCTCTGCTCACAGTGATTGGGACATACCAGGCATATGGAAACATGTTGTGCTGCAGAAGTGTTTTAAGGATTAAGAAACTTATATGAATGTTGTGATTAGGGGTGGGGTGAAAATCCGTTAATTTGCAAAATGTGCATCGGTGCGTTGCAATGAAGTAGCCTGCACCTGGTGAAAGCCTGAATTCCTCCAGAGAATGAGCTGATGCTAAAAACCTCACCTACAAAGTGAAAATGACTTCTCACAGACACTTGCAGTGAAACCATCCTGGAGGGCTTTGTCAAGACAGCAGCAGACAGCACCATCTTGTTTACTTTTTGTCCCTACTCAAGCATGATGTATTAGGGTTATCAACACACACACAACCTTTTTCTGTTAGTAGTAGTCACTTTTAATTTTGGTGCCGTTGCTAAAGACATTCCATGCATCATCTAATGTTGGTTTACTTGAACAGGTATACACAAGCGACAAAACAGCTTACACTGACCTTACAGACTGCTGTTACAGTCTGTAAATCATTTCAGTTACTTTCCTTTCCCCACACTGATGCAGTAAGTATAAGTTTAGCACTTATAAAAATATCTGTTCTCCAGGTCAGGTAAAGGTGATATACAGTGATTAAATTAATGTGTGTGTTACAGCGATGCTTTTGAAGGTATGAAGTTACTGTGGCAACGTAATCTCTGCCTGGATTATGTTCAGAGCAATGTTTCATTCAGGAAACAATCCGATGCTGTGGCTTTGAGTGTCAGCCAATACCCGATACCGATCCGATACCATGGTTGACCTAAAAAGCTATATACCTTTACATGTAGAACAGAAAAGACTAGAGGCATCAGGCATTGATGACTACACAGTTCTTTCCTAAGATACAATGAAACAAGATGAAACAGATTAATGCAATGATGAACTGTTTATTTTTAACAACAATAAACACTTGTGCAACAGCAGTTGAAATAGTGTGAAATACCTCCACACAGCAGATTCTCCCCCCCTCGCTCCATGACATATGACGTAGCTCGTGTCGCAATAGATTTAAAGGGAAAGGATCGCCTCAGGTATAGGTTGCCTTTTCTGATACCCGATCCATCTATTTTGATGATATCGGAGCCGATATTTGATCCAGATATCGGAGCGATGCATCCCTAAACAAAACACTACATTCATGTACCACATAGGCTTTGGAAGGAGGTGGTTGGGGAGGATGGCAGCTGTACAAAGTGCAGGACCTTGGCACTAGGGCCCGGCCGATATGGATTTTTTGGGGCTGATGCCAATTCCGATATGGAATAAAAAAATCCGACAACCGATCTACCAGCCGTTTAAATTTTTATCTTTTTCAATTTAAAAAACCCCAAAATACCTGCTTTTGATGGCTTAAATATAGTTCAAACACTCGTTACAAAGATATAAATTGAAGGAAGAACATTTTACTATTTTCAAATACTTTTATTATCAGAAATTGTGTGGAACAAGCAGCATATGAACAATTTGAACACAAAATAAATCAAAAATATGATGTGCAAAAAGGCAGTAAACCTCTGGGAAATAAAATAATCATGCAAAGTCTATATGAATTAAGACATTCACATGTATGTTCACAGTACCAGAGGTCTTCTTATTATTGCTAATTTAACAGAGGTAGGTTATAGTGCAAAAAGTAACACAGAGACATCATTTCTAAGTAAAACACCATATTCCTTGCATTTTATTAGTGATGAAAATATAAGTGTCGATCGGCCGATTATTCTCTAATGGCTATAATCAACTGATTAAATCGGCCGGCCAATAACTCGGTCGGGCCCTACTTGGCACCATAACTTTTGATTTGTGTCCAGACTCCAGACTCTCTCAGGTTTAGGCAACAAATGCACTTTGGTAAAGGTTAGGGAAGGATCGTGATTTTGGTTATATGTTATTTTAAAAAAGGTAATATTGCTGTAGTCACTACAGGTGCCTGTTTTGGTGAAAAAGAACTGAAATCCATTGTTTGGGAACATTTTGCTGATTCACTCAGTATCAACAGTTCTGTGCGACTTGCCAGATACGTTAACTAGTAACATTTCCTCATTATGTTAATTGTACATGTAAAGCCTAGTTCACATTACACGATTTTCACTGCGATTTTGACGTCGCAGAGGATCTTGAGAGCCACCTTGGGTCGGAGGTGAGTTGGCAGATAGTCTGCCACGACGAGTCCTCATGTGTGAACAAGCCTACGAGCAAGTCGCCCCCTCGTCTGTGACTGGGACTGGATATCTGGCATGCTAGAAAACTGGAGAAGGCTGACACGACTGACAAAGAGCATCAGCCAATGAGAGGTGGGATACATCCCATGTCAGCATGCAGGAGGACGGAAGAAATGTGAGGAGGACAAGCCGCAGGGTTGCCAGGTCCGCTTATTAGCCGCGACTTTGGGCTTGTTTCTAAAGTGGAGTTGTTTATTTGAGCTTGCTCTCTAAACGTCACCTTTCTCTATATATATCCGTCGCTTCTTTTGGGCTTGTTTCCATAGCCCTGGTTGCTTGTTTCTCTCCCAAGATCTGGCACCACTGACAAGCTGGCAAGCAACAACAGCAATGGCGGCGTCCACAGGATCACGGGGAGCGCGTAGTGTTTGGACCCAGGTCCTGGAGGCAGATCTGATTCAACACTGGGAAGAATATCCGTGACTTTACGATGTGTCGTCTCCAAGTTTGGTGACGTCACCGCGTTATCTGGGGCTCTGTTGGCGAGGGCTCGGTGGAGAAATCTTGTGGTGTGCACACACAGGTCGTAACGCAGTTGGCGAGACTCCTGCTGACAGAAACACACGTTGCCAGGTATGAACACTCGAAAGATTACAATAGTCTCTGTGACGCAAAATCAGGGTGAAAATCATGTAATGTGAATTAGCCTTAATTTGCTCACCATTACAATTCCCTCACAATGTATTTGCAGTTTCAAATTAGTTGTAGCCTACATAAAGTTAATTACTGGGAGACAGGGCTGATATTTCTGTGTATGGACAAAAACGTAGTCAAATTCCTTGTATTCCCTCACATACTTGGCCATTACAGCTGATTCTGATTCTGACATTAGGTATATGTATATGCATACAATGCAATGTGCTTTGTTCCTGAGCTGGTACCTGGTAGAAAATAAAAAGCAGCTTTGGATGGATAAAAGAGATTAAATTAAAAATAGAGCAGCTCTCATGCATCTGTAAATACTTGCAGACCTAAGACATCTTTGGATTTTGGTTCGTAGTGAATTTTGTGCTGAAATTCACAAAGATAAAATACATAAATTATTTCAAACCTCATGGCTGTGTTAAGAAATTTTGGGGCCCTTGAGCTTTAAAAAAAACACATTTGAAAGCCTGAAAACAGAGTTAGTCCTGTTTGCTTCTGTTCTAACTTTTGGGATATACAATAGTATCTCATTCTGTTAGATGTAGGCAGCGAGCAGTAAGATGCTGTACATGTGTAACAGACAGCACAAACAAAAACCAAATAAGTTTTCCAATCAGCAGTTCTGCCAGTCTATCTTCTCTCAATTTCTCCACGAGGTGAAAAGCCACGGAGCACTTCCCCTCTCAGGTAAACAATTCTTTCTGCAGAATCTCAATCTTACCAAAGTATTACTTACAGCTTGAGCTACTGCAGAGGGTCCGGCTGAGAATATAGCTCAGCCTTCCATTTCCCTGATACATTTGGTGCTGGGAATTTCTTTATTTCTCTGGTTCATATATATGGAGTCATTCCTGCCATGGTTTCCTGATGAAGTGGATTTGAACTGAGCTGTTCAGTCTGACCTGTGTTCACTCAGCTTCCTCTGCCTCCAACTGGGCCTCTGTAAAGTAAAACCACCCAGACAAAGAGCTTTTACTCTGTGGTTTTGTGGTTCATAGACACCATTAGTGGGCCCCATTCTCTCTCCAATCACCCAGCTCTGGCAGAAATGGACATTCTCATGTTAGTGTGTGTCCGGCTTGACTGATGGTTTTTATTGTTTCATTTTGAACCTTTATGGCTTTCAGTGATATCTCAGGATATTTTATAAGTCAGCTCTGTTATTAGTGTGCTCCCTTCAGTATAGTATATTTTTTTTCCATTTAGGCTGCTGTTTTGTCTTTGTTGTACTGTACTTACAAAATGTTCAGCTTCTTGAGATGATGCATGCTTCTATTCAATTTTTTTGTCTTCTTGTAAATATTCAAGTTTTTAAAAACCTTTTAAATGTGTGCCCTCATCATCTGTTACACTTACTATTCAACAGCTTTCAGAGCTTTCAGTGCAACTCACATTATGACTGTATTCTCTGCTAACATAAAAAACTAACCCTTTGTACAATGCTTACACCTCAGCTTACAACTGACCCACTGATAAGCCCCGCCCCTTCGTGATGCACTGTCAAGCTATCAGAGCGAACATGGAGCCCACACTCAGTACGTTTACATGATATTACATTCAATCAATTTATTGTGTTAGTCTGCCTAAAACCGGACTTTTAAAATACATGTAAGCATGTTAGTTCGACTGAAATCGTACTAAATGGAATTTCTCAAAGTTGGACTTACACACTCAGATAATGCAATTGGGATTCGAGTTACTAACTGGCTGAGGCGCTCTGAGCATGCTCCACCGTTTCCGCCCAGGCTTTGAACAGGAAGTTGAACAGCATTAAATGCATAACTGAAGAGGACGCCGATAACAACATGGCAAAATCTACATCCATCATGCATCTCATCTGTACAAACAGTAAAGTGTACAGCATATACGAAATGTACAGAGCTGTAAGCAGGGCCGTCGCAACCGGACAGGCAAACTAGGCAATTGCCTAGGGCCCCGAGCTGGAAGGGGGCCCCAGAGACGGCTGACATTGGTCCATATCAATGACAATATGATGGAACCCCTATAGGCACTGCAACAACGACAACATGTTGGAATCCCCCCTAATGGGGCCCCCTACTAGCTGCTGCTTGCGAGTGGCTAAGTAGGGTGACCAGACGTCCCGCACTGTGCGGGACTGCACAGCATTTCTGTCTCTTTTCACGCGTCACGCAAATTGAGACCATGTCCCGCATGATTGGTTGCCACCCGTGCTAGCATTGTTGGAGTACCACTACTGTGGGATAAGTTCAATGTCCAATCGCAAGAGGGTGAGTGTCCATGCGCAACGGCGCAAAACAAATCATTCAACACGCTATGCAAGTACAGATTTCAACCAGCAGCAGAAACGAAAGGTGAATCCTGCCGGTTGTGGGTTGAACGGGGGTCACAGACGCTGTATTCCTGTCAAATACGGCGCAAGATAAGGCTTACCAGCGAAGAAGAAGTCCGGCTCCAGGTCCAATAGTTTCCTCTTTGTTGATTTCATGACTGCCCAGAAATACCTCAACAGCTGAACTGCGGCAGCACACAGGCATGACGTTTCAGAGGACAAATGAGCCGTTCACATTTCTCTCTTTGTGGCAGGTAATGGCCCACAAACCTCACCGCACTTTAGGGACTGTTCTTTACTTGTCAGGGGAGGAGGGTGGCTGGTTGATTCTTATTTTATTTCTTTATTTTATTTTGATCCCCCCTATGTTAATCACTTATTGATGCTGTTTTTGAAGTATGAATAAGTAATGAAATAAGTAAGTAATGGGCGGGGGGAGGGGCATATTGCTGAAAGGGGGCATATCGCCACCTATGATAGTGGATTTGGACATCGTTCAATACATCAATTCCCCTCCTGTGCTTTAACGTTGAAACAAGGACAGTAGTCCAATTAAATGGACTAGTCCAGCTATTGTTGTAGCTCGACTTAACTGTGCATGTAAACGTTCTGACTGTAACTAACTGCACTCCCTGAAGAAACATTATCAAACCTTTGTAAAAACAATAGAGCGATATCAGAGAGAAGCAGACAGAGGTCTACAATATGTTTGAAAGATGTATCCAGGATGTCGCACTCACTCAGCAGCAATCCAAACAGAAGACATCTCTCCAATTTCCCACCGTGCTGTTTTAAAACTCCAGTCTACTCGAGCATTACCCGGGGACTTCTGTCTGACGGCTCAGTTGCACCCACTAGTGGCTGGCGCTGCATGACAGTTAAGTGGCCTTGTACATGAATAAAACACAAAGTGGTTTAAGACTAATATTTCTTGTGCTGACTAGCAAGGTTGCAGATGTTTAATCTTTTAGACATGTAATCGTGCGCATCCCTAGTCAATACTGGAGCTGCTGCACCAGTCAGCGAGCAGATTGTGAAAATCACAATCCTCTACACTGACACTGCAAACACAATGTATGGTGTTTCCACCAGTAACACTGCCATTAGTAATAGTGGTTACTGGATGTGACTTCAGTTTTATGAGTAGACTACGAGAACTGCAAGAAGAGGAAGAGGGAGTGAGACTGCACCTTGACGTGGGGAGAGATGTGACCAATCATAGCTCATAAAAATGTGGCACAGTGACAATACAAACTGGTAGAAGAAGTCCCAGTCCCAGTTTACCTGATAGAGGTCTAGCTACCAAAATGCTGCAACATTAAAATCATTATTTTTGCAAGTTAAACAGTATGCATGAGTTTGTACATACAAGTTGTAACTTGTATGTACAAGTTATGTCCTGCTCGTCCATCTTCTATGCGCCTGTTCGGTAATAGATGTGCGAAGTATTCCTTTGCACAGTGACGATACAGACATTTCATACACCAGATGTATATATAACGTGCCAGTGTGCATTCAACCCTCATTAGACCAGTATATATGAGTCGGTAATCACTTTGTTTGTCACTGTCACTTCAGTCTGCATCACTCACATGAATGCGACCACTTGAAATTTAACTTGCACACTCACAAAAAATGGTTGCAGTCTCAAGCCCTGATCATTATCAAAACTATAGCTGTTGATGATAACTATGGATATTCTACAAAGCTACCTCTTAATAAAGTATTATCCCAATGTATTAATAGTTTGCACCTTTAATAAAAAGGATTTTTTTAAATCACAAGAAAAGTATTGTCTCATTTTCCAGTAGCCAAAGACAAATGCAATAATGTGTCAGAATGTGAAAAAGAAATTAAACAACGAAAAAAATAAATAATACAAATTTAATTGCATGAAGTGCACAATTCCCAAACCATGCATGTGAGAGCTGTGACAGTGAAGGAAAGATGGAGAGAAAATGAAAAATAAATGAGATCTGGTGAAGGCAGTCACTAGTGTGAGGCTGCTGAATGTGTTTAGATGCTGTTTGCTGATCAGTGTGTGAGGGAGCTTAAGTAGGCCAGCTGTGGAAGAGCCATTGATTGTGCTGGGCACATCAGACTTATTTTAGAGTCCTACTGTGTCTTCTGTCCCCGAAGATCTGTGAGGCAAAGATCCAACCACAGACTGGGGAGGGGAGGCCCAAATGGTCTCTGTCCTTGACCTGAAAATATGTGAGGGCCCAGTGTTTCTGTCAGGTTGAGGACCTGGGTGCTACATCTGCCTAGTTTTACCACAACTCAACCAAATATTAGTCTCAGAAATGTGCGGTGTCCCTATCTGCCCATCTGATGACGCCACAGTGGCTCCTGACCTCAAGGTTAAGAAAGTCTGATGTGGTAATTTTGCTTCTCTGAAACACAATATAACAGGAAAATGTCATCATGTTTATTCAATAATGAGTATGAACAGCTGACCTACACTCCAACAAAAACTGTATGTAGCTGCAATTATAGAAGATAACCCTCAATTTATTCAGAAAGCTGTAATTTCAATGTTCAGGAAATTATGAATTACAGCTTTACTGTCGTGACAATATTTGTATTCAAAATATTGTAGAAAATGTTTCCCTGCAGTGAACAATGGCGTTTTTCTTATGATAGAGGGTGTTACAAGCTGTACACATTGCACATTAGCAGCAGACTGTAAGCCCTCTGGGACAAACTTGTGATTTTACTTAATATAGATAAACTTGATATGCCAGTGTGTGTGTGTGTTTTTTTTACTTCAGTGTGAGGTAAGGAAAGCGGGGTTGAGGGAAATACACCTAAGAGTGTTAAGTGGATAGCTATATAGACAAACAAGCTGTAAAATCAATTGAATATTGAGGTTTGAGATGACAATATCACAAAGCTGTCTAAAAAAAGCTGGTTTAAAAAAAAACATTTTCAAAGGGAGCAATGATCATTAATATATAAGCTTCTGGCTTAACCCATTTAATCACACCAGTTGCAACAGTGACCGCAAAAAAGGTTTTCAGTTATAAGGCTCTAAAAATGTTACTGAATGATGTATCAAGGCATTTCCAGCAAATATTGAAATAATAAAGGGTCTCAGTGAATTATGTGCAGTGTCACGTGTTAAGCGTAAACAGTCACATGACCAGAGCTGTTTACTTCCTGGTTGCACCATGATTCAAAGATGGCTGCATCAACAACAAAAGGTTAGTAAAGTGTGTTAACATAAAGATAGCACAGAGATTTTTGGTCCGTATTATCTTTAATGTGTCTAGTATTGATGAGTGCATTTGAAATTACTCGACTTTGTTCAGTGCAGTCACAGAATTAGTGAACATGTTAAAGGCAACAACAGTGATGTTGGGATAACACAGCATATCGAAATGTAAACGTACTTATACACATACATATTTTTTGTTCTACCTAACCTTCCACTGTTCTTTTTTAGGTTCACTTTGAGTGAAGTTTTGGATATGTGAGATCTAGGTGATGGCCCAGACGATGCATACGACCTTACAGTTGTCCCTTGAAGACTAAAAAAGATGCTGTCTTCAGTGATTGTGATAGCGATGGGTCAGATATAGACTATGAGAGGGAGACAGACCAACTCACAGCCAGGCTGTTGAATTCATATGCTGAACTTATGCAAATAGATCATGACAGGAACAACTTTATCAGTGATTATGACCTCCCCCTCCAGCCCGTTCTCATTCCCAAGATCCCGCCGCTTTGTCAGTGATTTCAGTGTCAGACACCTGACGCCAAAATCCACCTTTTGCAGCAGTATGTAACGCAGCCGCACCTCTGGCATTGCTATGATACGCTGCTGGTTGGCCGGGTGGCACCTATCAGGGTGGTATGATATGCTGCTGGACGCAGTCAGGTTGAAACCCTGCTGGTAATCACATAATATAAAGAGCAGGAAAGTCCGTATAAGTTGGGTAGGCGGGGTGGTGGATGGGTTCAACAAACCCTGGACTTTCACCCAGGAGCCAAGTGTTCCTGTCCTGAATGTCAAACCAAGATATTTTTTTTTTTTCTAAACGTAACCACATGCTTGTTCTTGATGTTAGGGCATTGGTAGCGCGTCCTGGAACCTCAACAGCAGACGCAGAAGGATACCTAGTACATCATATGTGAACATAAAAGGCCACTGACAAAGTGGTGATGTATGCATGTAAAAGGATTTTGTAAAGGGGACTGCCAGTGACAGAGTTTTAAATGTTTTAATAGTTGAAATATATAAGTATTTTGATGACTGCATAGGAGATTATGAATACAATTTTCACCTACTTTTCCATGACAAAAATATAATGACTGATTATTTCAGAGGGTTATCAGTGACAGATGATTTGGATAGTTTTACGTCTGGTAAAAATTTGGGGTTAATGCACATGATCTTTTACTTAGCAGGACAATCTGCAGGCATTTCTCCATGAGGAGTCACAGGGGTGAATTAGATGAGGATACTGCACCAGACATCACTGCAAATCATCCCTTGTGCCCTCTGACAGGTGAAGAGGACAAAGTTAGATTTTAAAAAGATTTACTCTTGGGGCAAAGCAGGAGTAGAGCAATAATTTACAGTCTGAAGTGTAAAGTGGAGCATGTGCGATGGTATCAATTCTGCTGTACCCGAATGTCCTGATAGTTGCCCTTCCCCACAACAAGTAGAGATGTATTTATTGCTGTATGCCTGCATGGCAGACAAGCGATGCATATCGCACAGCGTTTCTTTCTATCTGTTAGCCTGTGTCATCGCTGACAGTCAGGGTAAAAAGGCCTAAAGTTTTGCCGAAGTTAAGTTGAGTCATGACTTTTCTCCTCCGCTGCGTACCTCTCGCTCTACTGCTGGAGACAATCCAACACTGAAATTGTGTGGAAGGCACTTTGCAAATTGCATTGATCTTTCCCTGGACCTGCCTCCCACCTGCCGCCCATCCTAATGCCTGGCTCGTTCTCCGGCGCTGTGCACTGAGATAGGTAATGACAGCCTGAGATGGCACTGCTCAGACACAAAAACCCCTGGTCAAACACGCACATGCATACAAAACATGTGCACACACCTTGTGCGGTGGCACTTCAAAGATGGATTCACGAAGAGCAAACTGTCTTTCACAGTTTTATTGCAACATTCAGTCAGGCATTTGCAAATGTGGATCTCCCTGCTTGCCAGGCTGGAAAGAAATACCTTGAAGTTCAGACGAAGATACATATATATACAGGCGTGTGTCACGAACAGCCCTTTTTCCTCACCCTTAGCAGGTGTCCTTAACCACGCAGTGTTTTGTCAGTGGATTCAAAACCTTGCATCTTAGAGAGTGTCTTTCTGTTGATGTCTGCTGGGAATCCAGAGTTAGAGGTTAAATTCCACGACGCCTCTCATAACATATTAAAACACTTTCACACTAGAAGCATAAAAAGATAAGGTCTAAGCCTGTACAACATAACCATGAGTGATACAGCGCATTGCACATATGTTTATGGTTGTTCATGCATCTGAATATGAATGTCTTTTTTTTTTTTTACATATTATTTACTTCAAAGTCATAATCATGGTCCACTAAAAATCACTTGCTTTTCTCAAAACACAAAACTTGGGTTTTCGTGTTTTTGTCCAAAAAACAAATTCACAAAAAAGACACATTTTTGGCTAACGGGTTGTTAACAGCTGGATATGGTTTTTTTGTCCTGCTGTTCAGACAGCTATTGTTCTCCAGTCTTTTCAGTACACTATTTTAATAAAAAATCAGACCTGAGGCTGTTTATTTAAAAAAGAAGAAAAAGTTTTCTGACTCAACCAATGCAGCTACAAAGAGTGATGGCCACAGAGATGTTATCTTTTGGATTTCATTAACCTGACATGCGAACCTACTGTACATTTTCTTTCTATCTACAGTTTCTCTGTACATGGCTAAAACTGTGTTCTCATGATTATTAAATAAGAGGTGTACAATTCCGATGTGGTAATTACCAGTAATCAATTACCAGTTAATTGTGAAATAATTGCCAAAGACTGAGAGATAACATCAATCCATGGAGGAAAATTCAATGTAACATCACAGGAATATTTCATCCTGGTAAGGCCCAGACACAAACCCACATCAAAGAACTAGGAGGTGACGAAGGCCAACTATTGCATTGCCTCATGTTGCCTATGTTCTTGCATCTGAACACAGAGCAGTGACTAAAGCCAACAGGCAGCGAGCACATACATTCTTCGCCAGGGTGAGCGAAATTAACTCTCCATAGCAGCAGGCAGCCATCGTCTGTATTCATCATTTACAAAAGGTATACTGGAAGACCAACAGGATGAATTAAAGATGCTAGTTAGCAAGTAAGCACATTAACAACTAGGGATGCACGATATTGGATTTTTTGCCGATATCCAAATTAGCGATATATAACAACTCATTTGACCAATAAGAGATACCAATTATCGATATATCCACTTTTTTCCCCACCTAATTTTAATGATCATCAAGTCTCTTCTGTAGTGGGATTAACATCATATTATGCATGTATACTCTTATCACGATGGCCCACCAGCAGATGGAGACATGAAATACAAGTAAAAGCACATTGGCTGATTCATTTTAAAGCCAATATCAGCCAATAATGATGACGTGTCAATATTATCTTGCGTCCCTATTAACAACACAACCTAATGTTGGAAAAACCAATGATATTTATCGTTAGCTCAATGGCTAAAAAAAAAATCCCACCGAATTTAAAATTTGTTTCAATCTCACGCCCTCTTGATTTTGGTTGTTTGTTTACTTTCCTCACTTCTGTTTTTCTTTTGTGCACTGAGCTGAACTGCCAATCAAAGTGATTTCATTAACCGACAGGCTCCACTGTCTATGACGCTGATTCAAAAGTGCTAGTTCAGCCAAAAAAAAGCAGACAAGAGCCGATAAGGGCCAACAAGTACCAACGATGCAGGACATAACGTAAAAACTAGGGCAACAGACGCTCAGTGATGGCCCACAGTTGACCAACAGCCGACAGTCAGCATTGTGTGTCAGGGCTCTTTCAGCTCTAGTGGCCTATGAAAATCAATATCTGCTGTCAGATGTAAGCAGTGACACCCCAGCGATTAGAAATATCCTTCTACTGATCTGATGAAAATCTATTCATGGAGCTAAGTGAAAAGACACTCAGCAGTTTGCAACTGTTTTTTTGCCTTCCATACTCAGGCATGTACACATAGACATGTTTGCACATGCACACACACACACAGGAACACAATCACACGCCTGAAACCCTGACACTTATTTTAACTTTTCAAATTAAAGACATTAGAGGCTAATATGAAGATGCTGCTTTTCCTGCAGCGTACAGGCGAGCAGAGCGGAAGACAGAGGGCAGCTTGTTTGCCTGTCGCACTGTTTGTGCTCAGCAAGATTCAGCATGTTGTCTTGTTTACTGTTATTTACCACATAATCATGGTTGTTAGGGTAACTCAGACAAGCAGAGAGTGTTTTACTGCGCTTTTACAAAGTCCCAATAAAGTGGAGTCGGCACCGTGGAGTTAATTGCCAGGGGAATCACACTATTACTCAGTGTACCTGACCCATAATGAGTGTCCTTAGGCTCCATGAGACCCTTAACATGGAGCCTGTGTGGGTGTCATCGAGTGTTATTGACCATCCTGGTCCCTTCAGCCTTCACCAGCGATGACTGTCCCACTGCAGCAGCACTCAGCACTGTCACTCTTCTCCATCACCCTCCTTTCCTTCACATATACAGAGCCTCAAGCCTGAATGCACAATCACACCATATGCACACACCTCACTGCACATGCAATACAATCAGTGCTCCTATCAGTGCATTCTCTCCACAACCCACCATTTACAATAACACCAGCCGGCCTCCTTGACACATAAAGAAAAAATAAAGATCTTGCAGTTGTCAAAGCTGCTGTGGTGAGGCAGCGGGACGCTGCTGTGTGGAGAGGCAGAGGAGTTTGGGAGAAAAGGGAGGAGGCGGTGAGGTGTTGAGGGGTAGGGGAGGCCTCAATAAAATCAATTACCATCACCGCCATGTGCCAGGTGGTGATAAATAAGCAGGGCATGGTGTGGACAGCCGCCAGGGTGGATCTGATGGTGTGAGTACAGATGGCATTCTCACACCAGCACTGCCCACTGGCATACTGCAGAGTGCGCGTGCGAGAGCATGTGTGGCTTGGAGACAAAGAGAGCGCACAGATGGACTGAACAGCTGAGATGGATGCTAACATGCTTTCTGGGGCACCACGCAGGCTGACAATGCATTGTTTGTTTGTTGCAAATGAAAGGATGATTATGCAGGTTATCCAGAAGAAGAAGAAAGCCCTGCACTCCTCCATGCTCCTGCATGACGCATCATCAGTATTCAAGCTTCATATTAATCAGCACTAATGCATTTCCCTCCTAATGAGATGAGTTTATTGAGTCCTAAAGCAATCTTTGCACTAATAAGCTGTTTACAAGCAAATCAATTATGGAAGAAAAGGACATGCATAGTCAATGTGTACACACTATCAAATCAAAGCAGATGATTGTGAACATTTGAATAATCACAGACCTCAGCAGTGATTTTTCAAGGACGTATTTGTTGTCATAATTAACTCAGTCAAGCTCAATGAGCGTAGGGTGAGAGGTTTTATAAGATAAATTAAATGTTTGAATTCTTATTTGAAATACTGAATCATTTTCTACAGGGGAAAGTGTGCACTAATGGAGACAAGAGCACCAAATGGAGGGTAAATTAATTAACGTCTGTTTTTTAAAGCAGCTCCTGAAAAAGGAGATTCTACTCTGATGCTAATATTGAATGTTTCCTCATTGACAGGGCAATTCAATAAAATGAAGTTAGTCAATTTTTCAAACAAACTTCTTCCTCCAGAGGCAGTTATAGATGAAACAATCTACGAGGTTTCTGTGAGTTTGTGTTGCTCGTTCACTTGCAGACCTCCCACCGTCAGGCTCATTATGTTAAACTCTGATGCAGATCCAGCCTCGCTGATCAATCGCAGCTCAGCAGAGAACCACTTGTGCTGTAGAGGGGAAAAAAACAGTTCCTGACTGCTACTGGCTGACTGTCATCACACTCAGCTCAGAAAATATAGATTTCCATGGATCAGTACAAAAATATTTCTGATCGCTGTAAAATATCAAGAGGCAGGTTCCTAGTTATGTATCCATCCATTGATCTCTAAAGACGAGTGTGTGGTTGCATGTTTCAATATAGGAGGGAGGTCAGGTTGTGCATAAGATGAGGCACTGATTGTATTTATGCATGGACGGACAAAATTAATTATGCGATTGTAAATTTAGTTCCATGGCTTTGTGAGGGAAGAGAAAGCATAAAGTCAAGTCAGAGCGGGCTGTCAGGTGATTTCATCGTGCAATTTCTTCTTCTTTTTTTATATTAATATTACATTATCATAAGGTTTTATTATAGTGGGATTTAAGGTTTTAGAAGACACAGTGTGAAGTTCTAAATCTCCTCTTGAAATAATTATATAGTATTAAGATTTTAATCAAAATACTCCTTTGACATGCTGGCTCTTATCCCATATCTAATTAGACTTACGTTTGACTTCGATGTGGTTCATTTATATAAGTTAGGTGCTATGTCGTGAGATCGCAGAGTGGGTATCTACAATATGAATCATTATGGTTAATGGTTTGTGGCAATCTGCACATTATATTTTGATATTTCTACTTTACATGGGTTGCATGTTGGGTACTTGTACCCTAGGGGGTACATCTGCAGTTACCAGGGGGTACATGGAACTCTTATGGTGTAGCTCAACTAATTTGAAAATAAATTAAATAAAAATTTGATTTCTATTAATTTATATCAGTATATTAAGTCAGCTGTAACCTGAACACAATGCGTTGCAGCTAAGAGTGCGCGAAGAGTAGTTAGCAAGCGAGCAGAGAAGTCTCCGCAGTTAGATAAATGTAATGTGTAAATGCTTAAAAAGTAGCTAAAATATGTGAACATAGCATTTAAATAGTAAGCTAACAAAAAGTAATAGTTGAATGGCTAAAAGAACACTCACACACCAACGGAACAGCCATTGGAGGCGATTTGGGTTCAGTATCTTGCTCAAGGATACTTCAACATACAGACTGGAGGAGCCGGGAATCGAACTGCCGGTCTTCTGATTAGTGAACAACAACTACTTCCTGAGCCACAGCCACCCATATGGGTTAGAAGGGGCCCGCTACAGCTACCAGTAGGCTCAAGAGGCCATAATCAGCTCATCAAATGGCCATTATCAGTTGTCACCTGGAGCAGATTTGTTTGGTTTCACATTAAGTTGGTTAGGTTTAGGTACCAAAATTTTGTGGAAGGTTAAAAAAAAATAGGATTGTGATTTGTGTTAAAATAAGTAGCCTGCATTTGTTTTATAAAGTGACGTGACGTGACAAACTTGCATACGCCAGTTAAAATAAGTTAAAACTGACTTTTGGTTTCACATGGGACGCAAACAGCTGTGTCCTGGGTTTGACCCATCCATCCACCCTGACCTCCTTTATATGTGGACTTTGTTGCTCTCAATACTACGTCACCTAACTTCCTCCTTGTTTCCTGTCATTATTACTATGGCCAGTAGAGGTCACCACCTAATAGTAAACACAGCCATTTAATGCTTTGATAACGGCCTTCTGAACTAGTAGGTGTAGCAGGCCCCTTCTGACCCCTATCTATGAGACTGATAACCACTGATAATGCCCATTCAATTGGTAACATTCAAGTAGGTGAACTGCTCAGACCATGAGTTACACGCTCTTTCAAGCCAAGGATTCAAGATTTATTCAGCAAGATTTGAAGAATAGCAGCCGACCGACAAATCTTCAAAACCCATTTATTTATTTCTTAAATGGGAAAAAGGCTGTTGGATAAGTTTGTTCTTATTGGATAGATAAGGACTGGTATTTTGCATATGACTGGATTTAGAGGTTTTCAGAGCGATCTGTGTTAATTAAAGGGTTGGAGACCCCCTGACATACTCCCTTTATTTCACATAGAGGTTTGGCCTCATGGTGATGCACGAGAGATGGTTGCCAAAAAACATTAGAATTCACCCTTCTGGGACCATGAATATTCAGAGCTGATTTCCGAGGAAACTGGCCATGAGATGTGGAGATACTGCATCTGGACAGATATGGAGCTATATTTGTGTCTTTATTACATGCGAGAAAATAAATGATATGAGAGGGAAAAAAAATGTTTGAGAGAAAAAAAAAATATTTGAGAGAAAAAGTTTTCACACTGATAGAAAAAAATAATACTATTTGAGACTAAAAAAAGTTTTGAGAAAAAGTATTTTGTCATAGAATATAAAAAAAATAATTTGAGATTTAATAAATGATTTTCTGGAAAAAAAACACTCAAAAAACTTTTTTTTTACTCTCAAATATTATTTTTTTGCTATCAGTGTGAAAACATTTTCACTCTAAAAAAAAAAAAAAATAGGTTCCCTCAAAACATTTTTCTTCTCTCTCTCAAAACCTAAGTCTGCTCTTACTGTGAAAATAATGTCATGGGCGGGGCCACGTTCCTATTGGCCAGTCTCAATGGAATTGGCAGCTAGGTGAGGATCGTCTTGGGAGTCGAATTCAGCTGAATCATTCATCCACCATGGTGGATTCACCGGCATAGATGTGCTGCGTTATTTGGGAGCGGATATGCATACATTAACGTTATGCATGTGTGGCCAAATGGAGAGGAGAGGGAAATGAACCGACAATGCCACCTGTGGAATTGCACCTCAGGGAATACACTCAAACCTGTAGACTACTCTTAATAACAGAAGGTCACACAGATTCGTACACTGGTAAATATGGGGACAGGAGACGGACTTCCAAATATAACACAGAGGTCCAAAGCCGCATGAATGCACAGCCGCGTTACAGTGTGCTTTAATCCGTCTGTGGGAAACCAGCAGAACAGCAGTGGAAAACAGAGCAGCCGCACCAGGGCTGGAGGCCGTGGATAGCCGTCCTTCAGGATGCCCAGCTGACGGCCCATGTCACCGGGCTACGGAGTGCAGCCCCACACAGTGCGCAGAGGAGGAGAAGAAGCCACAAGCTGTGGCCTCAGCTACAGCAGGACAGAGAGCAGGACAACCTGTTAACATAAAGTTAACAGAACTAGCAGAAGTAGAAATAAAAAAACAGAGCGAGCTTACCGGAGCAAAGGGAGCTTAACGCACAGCTCAAACCCAGTCACTGTCTCGCAGTGAGGAAGAGCAGACATCACGCTTTTCAAAGTCCCCTCCGAAGCTGCACACAACAGGAACGGCCAACGCCGCTGTAAAGCAAAGAGTCACGGCAGCTGTGACATCATAATACGCTTTAACAGTAGCATACACAAACATTGCAGCACCCATGCCTACCTTATGAGTCCCAAGTTTGGGTACAGAAACCGGAGCACGACACACACAAAGCACGCCAAGACGATTCTCACCTAGCTGTCAATTCGATTGAGACTGGCCAATAGGAACGTGGCCCTGCTCATGACATTATTTTCACAGTGAGAGCAAAATCCTGACACGAGAGCAAAGACTTAGGTTTTGAGAGAGAGAAGAAAAATTTGTTGAGAGAAACAAATTTTTTTTGAGAGAGTAAATGTTTTCACACTGATAGCAAAAAATAATATTTGAGAGTAAAAAAAAGTTTTTTGAGAGTTTTTTTCTTGGAAATCATTTTTTAAATCTCAAATTATTTTTTTTATATTCTATGACAAAATACTTTTTCTCAACACTTTTTTTAGTCTCAAATATTATTATTTTTTGCTATCAGTGTGAAAACTTTTTCTCTCAAACATTTTTTCCCCCTCTCATATCATTTATTTTCTCGCATGTAATAAAGACACAAATATAGCTCCATAGACGGACAGCTGGGTCGAGCGTCAACATGGTCAGAATCCACTGTAAGCTGAGCGAAAAATGACTTCTGTGTGTCAAAGTAGTCATGGTTATAATGGGATAATCAGAAGGGAAAGGCTGTTAAGACTCCAGCATGTTACCTTCAATAGTCCCACTAATAAAATTATGTCTACTATGAATATACAAACTCTGAAATACCAATTTAATCTATATACACTTCAGATCTTTTTCCATAGCATCATAAAATGCCAAACAGGGCTTTTTTCAGCCACCTTGCTTCGTTCTCACCATTGTATTGTGAATCCATGCTGTTCTGTGTGCGTCACTGCTGCACATCATCTAGACTGAAAATGTGGAGATTAGCAGCAGGCATTTACTCTGGAATAGAGGAGGCACAAAAGAGATGTTTTTTTGTGAAAAAGTAATTTCAAGTTTTGAAAAAAAAAAAGTTCCTTAAATGGGTCTCCAATAAATTCTGAAATATAATGAACTTTCCATCCCAGATCAACAAATGTCACTAAAGTCTTTCTACCATGTTCGAATGCAGAAAGTGAATGAAAATGGAAATCATGTAAAACTGGAACAAAATGTGACGCAAATTTCATTCTTTGTATTCAAACCTTGTACGCCCTCAACCTTGATGTCTCAAATCTTTCACCTTGACTTTAAAACAAGTAACCACTGGTTCAATCTTCACCTGTTTGCTGTAGTTTCAAGCTTGTAGGTTGATTTGTTTTCCAAACTGAGCACAAGCTGATACCAATCTTTGATTTATCAAATGGTGTGCTGATTAAAGAGCTGAGGTGTCTGTGTATTCCTGTATAAAGGAATACACAGTGAATACAAAGTAGTCACTGGAAGAGTTGTTTTTACACAAATTAATAAATTACTTGTGCAGAAAGAAGACTGAATCCCAAAAAGTGACAAGTTGACAAGATGACAATCCAGTTCTCAGAGATCACAAGCCTCATGTCTTTGATTGTGGTCTGAGGTACTACAGAGAACAGGATGCTGGTGCAGGACTGATCTAACTTGTCCCAGCTGAGGTAGACAATGCTGCGTAGAGTCGTGAGCAGCCGGGACACTTTAAGGAGGAAAAGAAGGATCATTTGTCCACAGGCAACCCTTTTTGACTGCCAACTGTGAGCTAATCAAAGAATTCTTCTGAGCAAGAAAAGGCAGACACATCCTTCCTACTCACCCCTTGACTCAGAATATCTACTGTATGTATATGCTGTGCAGCTTCGTAGCAGGAAACCATGGTGTGTTCACCAGAGGTGTTTTCAGTGGTGGCTAATTGTTGGCCTCCCCTCAGTGATTCCAAAAACCAGCCTTAATATTTCCTTGGCTGAGCTGAGAGGTCGAGCCTTGCAATTACCTCCTGCCTTGTAAACAAATTGTCCTCCAAGACTGTCTCCTGCCAGGAGCTGTGGAGCAGAGGAAAATTAACTACTCTATGCTCATTAGATAAAACAGGCCTGGCTTTATAGCCAGAGAAACTAGCACCACTTCAGAATAGAAATGAGAAGATCTGCATTTCAACTTTATTCCAAGCTGAGACTGCTGCTTTTCAGGAAATATACCACCAATGTATACTGTTAGAAGGATATTCCTCAGTAATAGACCATTAGAGTGAAATCTGTAGTATCAAGACATAGAGCGCAATGAGATGTATTTTTTATAGTAAGAGGGATAAAATGAGGACAAGAAAGAGAAATAAAGTCCTGAAATAATATAATAAGTAATAAAAATGCAAATCAGTTATGTGTACGTTCAGAGAGCTTTTACTGCACCGAGCTGACTGTTTGTTTAATGCAGCACTTGAATGGTTGCAGGGAATTAGCAGAGGAGGAAAATTAGAGGAAAATGTTTTCCCAAACAATTACAGCATTAATGGTGACACATGTTCTTTAGGTGGACTGCTCATTACAATGCAAAAATAGCTTTGTACCCTTTAAGCTGCCCTGTGTTGTCATTTATTTAAGGAATAGACTTCTGCTGAGGCTTCGTCTTAAGGAAGGAACACCTCCTAGGAAACTAACACAGAAAGGGAGGGAAATTAAAGAAAATGGACAGAGATGTTTATTGCCATATACAATAAATAAGTATAATAATGGCAATACTGTAACAGACAGAGAAAGGATGAAAATTACAGCAACAGAAGGACTGTGCAAGAACAGTGTTTCAGTATTGAATTCTTGACCACAAACCACACAGCAAGCAGCAGGAGAAGGACTCTGTTGACTTCTATTGTCAAATTTCTAATAGCCTCATAGCCAGGACTGTTTCTGGTTGTCGCTTGATCTACCTGTCCAAACATCCCATCCTCAACAAGACTGCTGTATGGTTGCTCCTCCCGAACATGGGCAGCAACGCCCTGCAGCCGCCTCTGAACAATGTACAGCAGTGATCCACAGCAGGAACAGGACAGCACCTCACATTCCCACCTTCATACCAGTCCTTATTCATCGTGAGCCTACTTCTCCTCTCCTTCTCTAGCCAGAGTCCCCTATCAGATCGGCATACAGAAAAAAAACTCCAGGTTTAATGCTCCAGGACTGAGCCACGTTTCAGTAATTCGAAGGATATTTCAGTTCTTGATATCCCGTTGGAAACTGTTGAAGGCACAGGGGGGTCCAGTGGTTGTGCAAGTTCAGCCGGTGCCCCTCTTCTCCATCTTTTCCTCTGTGTTTACTGATGTTCACATTTGAAATTAGCTAGCTACATTAGCTAGCAGCTAGCTAGCCAGCAGAAGGTGGTTTACAGACTGGTGAGTTGATTTCCTCATCCTGATAATTGACTCGCAGCCACACGCCACCACTATCCAACCCCAACCACAAAAAGCACCACCACAACTTGCAAAATAGACATGAAAGCATACATTTAGCACAAATTTAGCAAAGATGACAGAAGGCGACTTGAAATGTCTGCGCCTACGTCACTGTTTGACTCTTACGTTTCTTCAGCGTGTAGCAGACTTGTGTTTTTTAATCTTAGGCCAAAAAAGGGTATGCTACATTTATTTATTTCAAAGGATCCTCATTTGCTGCACAATGCTAATGGGGAACAATGGCACAAGCTTGTCTCCCTGGAGATCAAAATCCAGGACATCATATTCACCACACACATGATGTACACAGGTGAATGTGAATTATGTCCAACAGATTCATCACAAGGATGCTGTACAAAACATCGCATCTGTGCAACCCTATTTTCATCATATGCACCTCCAATTGTTTTCCATTAAGTGGTCATCCAGGTTCTCTCAAGCATCCACACTGATACACATCCAATTACATTTCCTTTAATCAATTAGTCTCGGTATCAGGCCATGAATTAGCCTCCAGGGAACAAGTCATTATACATGACCATTGCTGGACCACTGATCAGCTGCTTAAGTGTTGTGTTCGTAAATGATATCTGAAAAAGGATTTACAATAGGATTGATGCATGTTGAGGAAGCAGCTATTCCAACGTTGTGCCGTTTTCTTCATTAAATTTTCAAATGATTTTGTGTTCAGCTTGCTAACCTTTATAATGGTGTTGATTCTACTGGTGTAAGACAGTGCTGGATCAACACTATATTTGATCCAAAAAATGTTTTATTCAAAAGCTCCATGATTGTCTGCCAGTGACCGGGCAACACAAGTCAGATTTTCCATATCAAACAAGATACTTTGAGTTGATTTAATTTTCTTTTTTTCCTTTTCCTCCCACTGTCTATTTCTCACAAGTATCTGTTGAGTTCATAAGGTGGAGAGAAAGAAGTGATTGTATCAGGACCTATCTTGTTATGTTGCAAATGGAGATTGAATTACACCCTGGCTTTCAGGGGAGTCCCATTTTTCAGGGATTGGGGGTGGGATGGTACTGTACACATGCATGTACATACATGTCTTTTTTCCACCTATGTGCAAAAATATACTATCAATACATTTCATTCTATACAGAGAATATCTAGCCTGGAACAACTAAGAACAACCATGCCCGAGTTCGACTGCCACCCCCGTCCACTCCCCTTTCACATTAGTAATACTGTTCCAAACCCAAGTACACTATCATTATCATCTATGTAACATTTTTGTTGTGGAACAGTGTAGAAGAGTGCGCCGCAGACATACACTGCTGCCCTGGTGACTGTCAGCAGTGGGGACCAGCAGAGCAGTGACGTGAAGCTCTGCTCCCAGGCATAGGAGGACTCACTACCGTCAAGCACAGAGCTCTCCGCCTCCCGCCGGAGCTCTGAGTGCAGGTCGAAGGCTGCAGCAAAACTGAATCTGGACCTGTCCATGGTGGGCTGCGCTGCCACAACTTCTCGTTGTCACCTTAAATAGCAGTCCACTTCCGTGTTTTGGCACAGCTGGTGTTCACACCTGATGTGTACCGTGGAGTACACATGAAGCGTACTTGAGATGATGTTTTCAAGTGGACTCGAGTATAGATCGGCATTATGTATCCGGTTATGCTACACAGTGTTTACACTAATCAAACAAACTGGTCTTTGTCATCAAGTGTACTCGGACCTGGACCAGAGCCCCTGATGAGAAAGCCCTTGAAGAGAATGTAAAAATACAATTTTACGAAATTCTGTGATGCACTTATCGCAGCATTCATTTGTCAGTCAGAAGACGATCACTCAAAAGACAATGTACAGAGCGTAAAGTGCGTTGAGTGCAGCCACCCACGCTTGGATGGCCACACCAGCAGTAGACAGCAGTGAAACTCTAATGCCACATAACTGTACTGTACATGCCGTCCTGTCACAGACTAAAAAAGGGATTCACTTGATGAAAAGCAGGCAGAGGGAAGAAAGGCAGAACAGCCAAAAGTCAGAAGAGCTGCTGTGATCAGACACCTTTCTGAGACCTCATGTTCGCTTCATTCACATTTTATGATCCACTACTACCAGAGAAACGCTCACTCTTCCTCTGTGTGCTGAAGCGTACAAAATGCAGATGCACATCCTTGGGGGGGGGGGCGGGGGTTAATTTCCTGTCACATTGCCCTGGTTATGAATATATGGATGCAATTGTATTGCCTGTGTCAATGCATGGATATGTTCAATATGGATTTTTTTATTGTGACAAAATGCTACACTATCGATAAATGAACCACCGGTGCTGAGGGATGAACACATGAAGAATCACTGTCTGACTTCAAATGTTTACAGACAGGTACTCTCTGGTGATTTCAGAAAATACAATGTTGGCTTTCAAAAATGAACACAACAATTCAATTTCCTTTTTTTTCCAAAACCTACAATTTCATGGTATTTTCCTTTTGGCTATGCCTCCTATTCACAAAGTGTGTGTGTGTGTGTGTGTGTGTGTGTGTGTCATTGTGGTAGACTGGCCACAGAGCTGGAACTGTCAATTCCCAGCAGGCTAATTCATTTCTCTGGATCACTGCATCCTCCCTCTGTACACCTCCCCTCTCTTTCTCCCTCTCTATCTGTAGCTTTGTAGAGATGTTGGAGATGTCCCTTATCTTAACCTGTATCACTGCCAGATCGCACAATTGTCCCTCTTGGGTATCAGTAGGATAACATGGAGATGAGTGGGAGAATCATGATGAAGAGTACAGTTAGTTCTGTCCAACAATGCAGATCAAAAATATTACATGGCGTCAGATCTTTGCAAAATAAGTAAATGTACGATGGAGCGGGATACCCCCAAGCTTCCAGACGCATCGTTTACTTGAAGGCAAGTTGTGGTTGTTTATTGTAGACATCAGGACACTGTGTCAGGCTTTGGTTTTACATGTTCCAATGTAGATCCACGCTCCAAACACTTTAAATATAAAGCATTGCTCTTACCGCAGCCCCATGCACAGCACTTTGGCACATGGAGAAAGCCATACCTTTTTTAGGATTGCCATGCTCAGTTACTGTATGGCTGCTGAGCTTTGACTGAACAATCGCCATGTGGGGAGGAGTTTAGCAAGGTCACTTACTCCTTTTACTCCTTATTTATTGCATACTAGTCCATACCCATTGGTAGCTTTGTCACCTTCTACCTATGCCAATCCTCAATGCCTATGTGCAGTTTCACATGGATTGACCACGTCAGTGAGTAGAAAAACGTGGGACAGACAGAATGACTGACTGACAGAATGACACACTGACAGTTTCCGTGATTATGTACAGCATACCATACCATGACTTAGTCATACCAAAAATTAGAAAAAACAACAACATTGGTCCACAGGGGGAGCCACAGCGATCGGTGGCATTTTAGCCATTTTGAAGCATTTTTCTGTTGTCACAGCGCCACCCAGTTGCCAATTAGAGTTAAATTTCTCCAGTCACCTTGAGGCGTCCTGTTCTACATATCTACCAAGTTTAGTAAAAATCCATATGGCGGTTAGGCCTAGATAAGAAATTAGCTCTCTAGCGCCCCCATTTTGTTTGATGGGGTCAATAATGGAGGGGTCCCCTCAGATTATGTGTGGTCATATGCCTACAAAGTTGCGTGGTGATGGGTGAAACCCTTGAAATGTTATACACCTTTATGTGATGATCCACGCCCTCCGCAATATTCATTGCCTTATAGAAGCTCAGTTTTAGTAAGTTTTCCAACTTTTGCCAAGAGGGAACTTTAGATATTGGTCCCTAGATTATGTTCACCCAGTTTCATGCAGATTGCTCAAACTTCCTAGGAAGAGATCCATTTGAAGCGTTTTTCAAAAAATTCAAAATGGCGGAAAATCTATATAAGCGGAAGTTATGGGTTCTTGAGGCAAATGTGTTCCTCATGAGGAGAGGCATCTCTGTGCAAAGTTTCATGTCTCTACGACATACGGGGCATGAGATATGCTCATTCAAAGTTTGCAATTTCAATCGGTTGCTATAGCGCCCCCCTTTGGCCAATTGATGTAATATTGCTTCATTGGCATCCTCCCATGACCCTCTACCACTGTGCCAAATTTCACAAGGATTGACCAAGTCAGTGAGGAGAAAAACGTGGAACACACACACAGACAGAGTTTTCGTCATTATATAGTAAGATTACAAAAAGTAAGTTCTGTTTATCAGACCATCGCTGTAAAAGTTGGCCTTTACTGAATGCTTTGCAAAAATGAGCAAGGCAGCAAATAAGGTACATTTCATAAGTGATGATCGAGACTAGAGGTTGCATTAGAGTGTCTCATTGACAGTCAAGGTCGTAAAAATTGCATCATAATCTGATATTAGCTGTCATTTTAATTTTCATCTTTAATGATAATAGGACATATTTAATAGCATTTTATTCTCATCCATTGATTTTCCATCTATTCATTATCCATTATCTGTAACTACTTATTCTATTTAGGGTCGCAGGGGGGCTGCAAGTCACCAAACTATCAAAGGGCTGAAACATAGAGACAGACAACCATTCATACTCACATTTACACCTACAGGCAATTTAGAGTCACCAATTAACCTGCATGCCTTTGGACTGTTGAAGGAAGCCAAAGAACCCTGGAGAAAACCCACGCTGACACAAAGACAACATACAAACTCCACACAAGAGGACCTCTGATCATGTTTATATATATTCCATCTTGTGTGAGGATGTCTGCAAGATTTGTCTTTATGGGTGGAGGTACAGTGGGTGACACTAACACATCTGTATTTCTGCCTGGGTGTGGGAATATCTGAGAATAGACGAGAGGTGGGGATATTGGTTTTTAACCAGAGGATTGTGGGACTTGGACTGTTTAAAACCGCCTATATAGTGGATTTTGAAAGACATGATTTCCTTTGAGATCTTTCATTATTGTGCCAGTGCCTGTGAATTATTTTTTAAATAGACCCTTGAAGAAGTGAGGATCGCTTGGATTATTTGCAAAATTCGTCAGTCTGGAGGCCTAAAACTCAAAAGCAGACGCTCACACACACACACACACACACACACACACAGACACTGACGCCCACACACACACACACACACACACACACACACACACGTCTACTGATTTCAAAGTCCTTCGTGAACTGCATCAATATGCATACATGACTGTGGCGGTGGAAAGACTTTGATCCGCTAATAGTCAATGACCAGAGCAGACGAGCAGATTTGGCCTATCAGCCGAGCCCAGACCGGCAGGCAGACCCAGGGACAGAACACGGAAGTTAATCTGGTGAGAGTCTGGAAGGTGGGCAGGTCACACACACACACACACACACACACACACACACGCACCACCCTGTCTGCGTTGCCATGGCACCCACAGACAGAAGATCAAAGCCCCTCATGTCTTGCTCTGCGATGAAGGCATTCATCACTACAGTGACATCTGTCAAGGTGCTGATTTACCACCACCCAAATGCAGACATCAGCAGACGTTGTTGTTGTCATTTCAGAATGAAAAATATATTTTAAAACCCACAAAAAGAGTCTGCATGAAATGTGGTTATTTTTGTATAACAGTGGAACAATTGAATTTTTTAGTGTCAAGGTTTAAATCAGGCTTTATTTTCTTGGCTTAAGGCGGTAAAGACTGAAATGTGGAGCTTTCCAAAGTGCTGTGCATAATTCATACTGCACAATATTTTTGCCACGAGGCAAGGGCTTGTCAAATACAGGTCAAAACTAAGTGTGAGCAACGTAACTGAGCAGATACTGCTGGATAGAAACAGCTGTCCGTTTCACATGGCGAGCATACAGCGATGTGAGAAACTTGTCACAGAATGAAACACAGCCTGCACATGACAGCACTGCAGTCAGTTCATCTCACAGCTGATTGATTTGTTTTTTGCATTCCTCTTCAGTTAAATGTGTATGTGTCCATGTCTCTCCTGTATGCATTTTACAATGGCAGCTATGACATCACTGCCAGTCACTGGTAAAGCTTTTTGCAAAATATTATTTCTACTTCCTATGATGTCGTTGAGTGCAGAGTGTGAATGTAAACTGCTCACACTGTGTTTCTCCACTGACTCCACAACCTAACCCCAGTTTTTCAGGCAGACTAAGCATCAGAGAAGCAAGTTCTATCTCTTCGTTATCTGGTTTCACTAACCCTAATAAAACTACACTGAGCGGTCACAAGACGGTGATTATCAACTCAGTAAGTCAACCCAGGTTTTCCCAATCTAGCTATGAGCATGTTCACATAAGAAGGGCTCTATTGGCAGCATATGACAAAGCGCAAACATGGACAAGTCTACTGGCAGCAATGTGGCATATTTTACAAATGAAGAGCAAACTATAATATTAGACGATTACTAAGAAGTTAAATGCACCCAGGCTGAGAGCAACACAGTCACAGCTGCCAAATGTCAAGAAAGAAAGCTGGCAAAAAACACCAATGGTGTGAACGCATAAGTTAACAGATTTATAATATCGCTGCCATATCATCAGGACACAAGTAGATGTTACTATAATTACATTTGTATATTCCATGAAATTAGATGTAGTCTCATGATGTGTATGACAAATTTGCCCTTATTCTTTCCAGCAAGAAATGGACTTGGAGCAAATAAAAAATGAATATAAAACCATAATTCAAAGCAGTAAGTAGTATTATATTCATATCTCATGAGTGCAACAAGTACAAGGCTTTAGTGCTTCTATTAGTCTCTGCTGTCGGATGATATCAGCATACAAAAACACAATGACAAGGCTTAAGAAGCTAGAACAGTCAGTCCCTCTGAAGAGAATCTATATTGCTAGTATTATATCTATATATAAAAGATAGTCAGGGAAAGTCAAAAGATTTTAGCCTGGTAAGCAGAGGTGGGTAGAGTAGCCAAATATTGTACTCGAGTACTGATATTTTAGAACAATATTACTCAAGTAAAAGTAAAAAGTAGTCATCCAAATAATTACTTGAGTAAGAGTAAAATAGTATTTGGTGAAAAAACTACTCAAGTACTGAGTAACTGTTGAGTAACGTCTGATTTATTTGTAAAATAAGAACATGAACTTAATCAATCAATCAAAAATAATAATCTGCAAATTCATGTATTTTAAACGATACCCCTTTAACTAAAACAAAATAAATCTTTACAAACATAACATAAATCAAGGCACAAGAAACACAAATATATTCTTATATATACTGTACACATATATATATATATATATATATATATATATATATGTACTCAGAGGTGGGTAGAGTAGCCAAATATTGTACTCAAGTAAGAGTACTGTTGCTTTAAAACAATATAACTCAAGTAAAAGTAAAAAGTATTTTGCATTAAAACTACTCTGAAAAGTACAATTTATCCAAAAAGTTACTCAAGTAAATGTAACTGAGTAAATGTAACTAGTTACTACCCACCTCTACTGGTAAGATCATCCTGATGACGTGAGCGCAACTTTTTTTTTTTTTGGTCCACTCTATCAGTCTGGACTCAGTGCCGCACCAAACCTCTTCCAAAACTTAAAATCCAGTCTGGGCCAGTTAAGGATCCACACCATGGTTGAGAATGTAAGCAGGTACAATGACGTAAAATGCAGGCCTCAGTTTGCAGAACAGTAATGGCAGCTTCTGAAGCAAGACATTGCAATGTAATATGGTGTAACACTTTTCCCAGCCATGTACAGAAATTACAGAGTCTCCAAAAGAAAGTTTTACGTGCTTTATCATGGTCACATTTCAGCGCACCTACAAACCCACTCTTTCATGCTTATGGTCTACTAAAGCTTTCAGAATGTAACATAACAATGCATGTATGATGTACCAGGTAGTATATGACTTAAATAACCAATTGTGTGACCTTGCTCCAGTCTGCCGTCCACTGCACACACACGACACTAGAAAAAAGCATCTTATCTTCAGGAAGAAACGAAGGCTAAATTCCACAGTCTGAGTGTAGCGTGCAGGGGACCGCAGATCTGGAACGAGCTTGATACAAATATCCAAATGTCACAATCAGTCTCCACCTTTAAGAATAACTTAAAGAAACATCTTTCCAAGTACAATGATTAGTTGATGCATGAGTGATATTTACGTACAATTTGCAGCTGAATACCCATATTTGGGGTTTTGATGCCACCCACCATTCATTCATGTATATGTATGTATGTGTATGTGTGTACATATATATATATATATATATGTGTGTGTGTGTGTGTGTGTATGTGTATATGTATGTATATGTTTATGTATATATGCGTGTATATGTATATGTCTGTGTATATATGTATGTACGCCTATATATATGTATATTTGTATGTATGTATGTGTGTATAGACTGATATATTTCTTTAACCTGACTCAAGTTATCTATCTATTTAATTTTCAACCTAGGGTTCCTATTGGATGCCCAAAAACCCTTTTCCTAGGCTTTGTAGGACTGTTGTGGAGATCTTTTCTGGGACTATGTGTCGTTTGTTGTTTCTGTATCTGTGTGTTACCTGTTATATGTCTGGGCCCCCGCCTATAAGCTTTAATTAGCTTCTCTGGGGTGACCCCATTTCACATGTCTTTCGTGAGTTCAACTTCACGTTTTTCTTGATATGTGAATAAACATACTGATTGAAGAAGCACTAACTCTGATGACATTAGAGTTAACACAGTAATAAGTGAAGTTATTGCAGAAGTAGAGTCAGTAACAATTAAACAAGAACAAGAGTATGCGCTCACAGTGTATTTGCCGCTCTTTCAACTGGATTTGGCAAAAGCTTGATATATCATCTGGCTCCGTTGGTGATGAAGAAGATGTTCCCTGGTGTTTTGTTGCGCAGATATGCTGCAGGAGTTTGTCTGGGGCATCACAGAGTCCACACTGAAACAGAGAGTGAACCAGAACGTTGAGTTCACATCATTACAATGGTCTTACCAGGCTAAAAGGACTTAACCAGTCTCTGAACACTCTTCTAAAAGACCCTCTCATGATTAGCACGCTGAGCTCCACTGGATATTCTATGATTGGTGATGTCATTTCCAAAGAGAATTGATTGGTCAGGAGGCAACACTTTTATACACACTGATCTTTTACCTCGAACATAATCTGCTCCAGAGCAGGTTACGTGGAGGCCTTTAGGTATAGATTTATAGGTACAGGTTTAGATGTGGACAATGTTTTGTTGGGCTCTCCAGAAGCATTTCTTTCATTGTTTTTTGACATAATTACACCGATGTTTGATTTAAATATCTGCCAAGGAGTATATTTTTGTAATCCTGTTTTCTAGCTAATGAGTTCGATTTCTCAAATGATTCACAGAGTGTAATGGAATTTAGTTCAAGAAGTAATGCTAATAGCATTACAGCACCAAATGCTGAGATCTGTGGATGTTGTAGAGGTTCAAACCTCAGGTTAGCCAGATTTATTTAAGTGTTCAAACTGGACAATGACTAACTTTTTCTGGCTCTTTCAACCACATCTAACAGCTCTCTTTAGCAGCTGGGTTTGCTGAGGTTAAAAACTCCATCACAGTGGCCTTGAGTTAAGACATTGTTTGTCAGACTACTGTTACAGGGCCACATGGAAACATTGCTACCAAACTGGCTGTTGTAAACATGTTTACAGGGTGACATCTTGGTTCACACATACATCACTGACCTTCTCTACTTCACACAAGTTTTCTTCTTCAAATTACGCACAGTGTGGGTGTACTCAGTTTCACCTCCACATACAATGGCTTAGATAATCTGTCTGAGACGGTGGCGTGTTTACAGCCTGTCTGATCGTGTGACTGCTGACATGTTATCTCAAAAATAAAATCCAAGATGTCACAAACCAGAATCATTCTCTAACCTTGGGAGAAGGCAATGTATTTATCTACCTATATCTGTTGTTGCTTTGACGCTTCCATTATTTTGTACATTTTTTTCTTTTCATAATTTCCTTATAAAGTGTCATAGCACTGAGTTATGTCACCTCTACCATTAACCACTCAATGGTGCATCTCTCTCATTCCTGCCAATGTGCCTACACCCCATTAAAAGATAAATGCGCCTTTCCTCTCTCTCATGAACATTTCCCATCTTCCCATCTTGCTACCCAGGTCTCTGGAAATTTGTTCATTTTTTTTGTCCCTCTCCAGCCTCACTGAATCAGACTCTGGTAAACAGCCTGACAGCTGAGTGGTTTGAAAAGAAACACAGCCTTGGATATCAACATGAGTGATGTCGGAAAACTGTCTGAAACGACATCCATATTTAGTTGTCCAACGTGACATGTGTGATATGACTGGCTGTCTTTTTTCCTGTATTAAGCATAATTAAAGAAGTTGCTTCCTCATTGGGAATGGCAGCTTCCTGATAAGACCCTGCCATCCCACAGATCACACCAGAAAATCAGCTGTCTCTCATGGCAGGCCTTCCCTGCCTTGTTATCTGAAATAACTGGGTCTACTTTAATAAGGCTGATTGGGGTTTTTGGGAGCAAAATGCTGAGGCACCACTGTTATGGGATGCATTTCTTTTGAGAATTACAGAAAGATAGAGGTTACAGAGAACAGACAGATAGGAAGGAGAAAGGGCAGATCTATATCATATATTTATACCTGGAGTTCTGTATGTTCCCTCTGAGCACCGGCCCTCTCAGAGGATAGATAGAGAATAAGCTACTCACCCACATCTGAAAAAGCCATTGTCAGAAGCCTCTCTGTTCTCTGGAGAACTCCAAGTGAACAGGCTCTTTACTGCAGATAGATTAAACACCCAGAGCTGCTCTCATTAACAACTTATCTGTTAGATTAATTTTCAGCTACTGAATTTTTCAAAATGCTAGTGTGAGGCTGTCTTTAAAGGACCTATAGTGGAATTTAAATACACTCTCATTATCACCCTCCTTGGATGATGTGTGAAAGCTGCCCAGAGGATGGTGAGAAAAGAAGATGTCCACAACAAGCTCCACAGTTTATGCCAAAGACCTTACTGATTAAAAAAGTACTCTACACAACAATACCAAGGTTGTCTTCGCCACTACTGCGCCTATACGCCCATACTCTCACAAATAACACTCCTTTTACCAACTATTTTTTTAGGAACTTGAGAACTTTGACTGCATTTCAACAGCAGGAGGTTGTTACTGAAGTTTGTGATCCACCAAAACATTCCTGCTCCTAATTTAGTACCCGTGTAGCTGCGAAGCTGTGCATGATGTAAACAACATCATATGCTCACGTCCATGAGGTTTTTACAAAGACATTTGTTCAGTCGGTCTCACATCACCCAAAATTTAGTGGGGAGCGCGTACAAAGACACCTCTTGTAATATAGAACCACATGCTTCTCTGCTGGCTGCCCTTGTGTTTGTGTCCATTTTGGAGTATTAGAGACGTTTTGGCTTTTATGTTTGAGGTATTATCCTAATCAAGTTGGCAGTGCTGAACAACACTGTCTGGCCAAACACAAGCCCCATACACACTGGCATGCTGTACTTTTTGCAAGCTCTGGGACAGTGTCTATATACCAACACTCAGAGCTGCCAAAGTCAGAAATATTCAAATTCTATTTATGTGGTTTAATTTATTAAGGCTAACGTGATTGTAGCGAACTAAAATGACTTTATCAAGTGGATTGCACTCATGCTTGGGGTTAACCTTGAAAAGCTGTGTGACAGCAACTTCAGTTAAATTTAAACCCTTTTAAAGAACTGGAAAATCCGTTTGTATTCAGAATCGAGCAGAACTTTTTTGCCACCAAAAAATACCTAAAAATTCTACTTAACAATGTCGACTACAACCGACGAGTAAAAGACAAGCAAACAACAAAATGGGACCTGAAATGCTATTTTGAATAGGCATATTTTTATGTGCATTTTCCCACTCACAAGCCCCTTTTACACTGCCTGCTCAAGGCGGGAATGTATGTTATTCTGCCTCGCCATTCTTTATATCTTTATTCTTTAACTATATATTTGTAAATACTGTTGTTTAAATTTCTTATATTTTCACATATCTTTCCTCTCTTGCAAGGAGCACCTGTAACATAAATAATTTCCCCTCGGGGATCAATAAAGTATTTCTGATTCTGATTCTGATTCTGATAAAAAGGTACAGTTGCAGAACTGGGGGAACAGAGTCGTCTCCCTTTTAAGTTGGCATCAAAGGTCGGGACAGCGCCACATTGATGTCTCTGTAAAAGGACCAGCCAGCAGGAGACCATGGACAAGATGGATGTGATGTTTTGAAGATGTTTTATGTGTGCAACCCACCACTGGGAGATATTAAAAAAAATCAGCTAATAGCAGTTGGCAGCTAACTCAAAGAAAAAGGACAGCAGCTGAAGATGTCCGCCCACTGTGGCGACAGTGAGGCCTGAGAGCTCTTAACTGTCAGGGCTCTAGTTTCCCAGTGCGGCGCAGGGTGGCGCAGGGTGGCGAACCTCGCACAGAGCTAGTTTCGAGCAGCGCAACCCGAGGCGCGCTCAGTTTGGTAGTTTGGCAGACCAAGGTGCACTGAGATGGGTGTGGCGGCGCAGCAGGGGAGGTGTCGACAGACTGGTGTGATGTGAATCGGCTGTGTAAAACCTACCCACAGGTAGGAAGGACAGAGGTGGGAAAGAGGAGTAGCTGTGCCAGCGCGCACGGTGTGCCAAACTTGCAAAATCCACCTGGCCACACCTGGTTGGCAAAGCGCAGGTGCGCTGCACCTCCGCCTCGCCCAGTCTGCGAAACTAGAAGCCTCAGAGTTAAGTTGTTGCTTGGTTCTGTGTGAAAAAGCAAAGGCACAGTAATGAAGGGACGCTGTGGCCCTATTACACCATCTCTGTGTAAAAAGAGCTACAAACACCCACATAGTTTTACTGCAAATGTAAGTGTGTAATTATACTTGCTTAACATTTATGACCTTGTGCTTGCCAATGATGGAAAACAATACAAAGAAGTGCTGTTTCTCCTGCCTTTGCACAGTTACATAAGTTACTCTTTAAAGTGGAGATCCATATCGTTCTGCAGAAGTTCAAGTGTCGATATGTGTTGTTGGTCTATTATAAAAAATTCATCAATATAATTTGAATATTTATTTAGGTCTATTGACGTGTGAGCCAACATTCCTCTGCAACATTTAGCAAAGCATATGCAATAGCCACTGCACACATGTTGACAGCTGATGAATATACATTTGGTTACACAATAAAAGGCTCCTAAAGAACAAAATGGTGTCCAAAACAAAGAAGGGGAGACTTAATGCGTGCTTTTACTGGCTTGCTGTCAGCTCATGTTGGACATAAACTGGGCACACAAACACTGAAACAGCAGGGTTGACATTGCTGGCAAGTTGCAGTGGACAATTATTGTACCAACAACATGTCAGGACATCTAAAGCAACTTCTAAACGTGTTTAGTTTGGGCTGGGTATACCAAGCTCACATTAATTATTCAAAAAATGAATTTCGCCATAATTCATAATTGTAATATCTGTAGCAGCAAATGAGGAAAATTCCATCAAACTCTGCAGCAGTCAAACTTTTCCAACTCTGTATGATGATCACCAAAATATATCTGGAAAGAGAAAAAGGTGAGAAGAGAGGAGGCAGAGAGGGAGATAAGGGTTGTAATGGCAGGAGCCCAGCTTGGCATCTCTCCTGTGTCCTCTTCTGAACCTCAGAGTCAGTTTGGTCTGGTGTTGCCCAGAGAGAGCTCAGGCAGAGGGAGGCTGGAAGTCACCAAATTTTGCTGCTGCACAAAGGCACTAAAATTCAATCTATTCTCCAATAAAATGTATTCTTTCACATTTCTGTTTCATTACTTTTAAATGTATTAAATTGTTTCATCCAAAAATCCAACATGCAGTACCCACACCTGAGCAAGATTGCTAAGTCCAACAACTCCTCATGGAATAAAACCGCATATTATTATTGGTTTCCCTTCAAGAAACTAATTAAACCAAGACTGGGAACATCCAGAACTGCTATGTAGATTGATACACTATATGGCCAGAAGTATGTGGATACTCACGAGCGTTGAACGACACATTTCAACCTGATGACAGTGACCACACTGCCTCCACTGCAATGAAAATTCAAAGGTTCTACAGTATTATTTAATAGTCTTTTGACTTTGGTAGTACACCCCAGAGGATTAAACACCTCCCAGAAGAGGCAGAGCGCTCCTTTCTGTTTAAATCTCTCCCCAGAACAACCTTAACACATTATTGATCGCAGGAGGTCCCCCACCCACCCCCCACCCCTAAGCTTGCAGCCTCATTTATACCCGCTTCATTGTTCCCAAACGCAAACAGTCTCCTGCGGATTGAAGCTAAAGCAAGCACACGTTTACAAAGACTTTTTGCAGCATAATTCACCGAGTTAAAACGATTGCATCAGCAAAACACAAAAAAATAACAACAACAAAGACCATTTGTCACCATAAGCCCAAGATGACCTTAAGGAAATAACATTTGTGTCAACATTTTTGAGGAGATGCACTTTATCTTATCAGATTGCTCCTACTGAGGACAATAAAAGGAAAGATAAAGAGGGAAAAATGAAACATACAATCGTTGCTATTATCGATGGTCCTCACTTGTTTTGTCAGCATTTTGTGGGAGGTAGCTGTATGGGATTTAGGCTGGTTGCTACAATGTAGAGGACACTGATCATCAACAAATTTTCATCATCATAAAGAAACAAATGGGTTTAACAAATCAAAATTTGTCCTCTCCACCTGTTAAAACTCACTTTAATTATATTTCAGTATTGTAGTCAAGAATGAAAACCATTTCACTAGGTGCTTGTTATAGCACCATGATAGGAAAGATGATTGCAGTTACTGTTTTAATTAACTACACTAGCAGCAGGGCTCAATGGATGGCATTGACAGACCGTTGATTGGTCCTATTTCAAAGTCTAACGGATGGATCTCCATGAAACTCTGTACAAATATTAACGCTCAACAGATGATGTGCTCTAATAACTTTGGCAATCCCCTGACATTTCCACTAAAGCCACTTTAAGCTTCACATTTGTGGTTCTAAGTGAAATGTTTAAACATGTGTTGGGTAGATTGCAATGAAATTTAGTAAAGACATACATGTACCCAGCAGCATGAATTATAATTAATTTGGTGATCTGTTCATTTTTTATCAGGTGCCATTGTCAGGCCAAAATTTTACTTTCAAGAATGGCCGAATCTGCCAAACTAAAGACATTCCCATCAACCTCAGCAGCACTTTGTGTTTAGTGCAAATTAGCAAATACTAGTCCATACCCACTGAGTGCACAGTTGCTCACGTACAGTTTCACATGATGTGTGTTTGGGATACAGGTCATAGGAAACTGCAGATTAAATAGTCAACTGAACCCATTAAGAAGAGCAATGTATTCAGACAGAGTGTTTGTGAATTTGATAGTACAATTGCAGCCACAGCAATCTGTCACATTTTAGCCATTTTTCTGTTGTTATAGCGCCACCCAGTTGCCAATTAGAGTTAAATTTCTCCAGTCACCTTGAGGCGTCCTGTTCTACATATCTACCAAGTTTAGTAAAAATCCATATGGCGGTTAGGCCTAGATAAGAAATTAGCTCTCTAGCGCCCCCATTTTGTTTGATGGGGTCAATAATGGAGGGGTCCCCTCAGATTATGTGTGGTCATATGCCTACAAAGTTGCGTGGTGATGGGTGAAACCCTTGAGATGTTATACACCTTTATGTGATGAGCCACGCCCTCCGCAATATTCATTGCCTTATAGAAGCTCAGTTTTAGTAAGTTTTCCAACTTTTGCCAAGAGGGAACTTTAGATATTGGTCCCTAGATTATGTTCATCCAGTTTCATGCAGATCGGTCAAACTTCCTAGGAAGAGATCCATTTGAAGCGTTTTTCAAAAAATTCAAAATGGCGGAAAATCTATATAAGCGGAAGTTATGGGTTCTTGAGGCAAATTTGTTCCTCATGAGGAGAGGCATCTCTGTGCAAAGTTTCATGTCTCTACGACATATGGGGCATGAGATATGCCCATTCAAAGTTTGCAATTTCAATCGGTTGCTATAGCGCCCCCCTTTGGCCAATTGATGTAATATTGCTTCATTGGCATCCTCCCATGACCCTCTACCACTGTGCCAAATTTCACATGGATTGACCAAGTCAGTGAGGAGAAAAATGTGGAACACACACACAGACAGAGTTTTCGTCATTATATAGTAAGATTAGCATGCTAACACACAACAAGAGACTTAACATGGTAAACACTGTACCTACTTATTATTAGAGTATTCAATTAACCACCAACTCTGCACCTCTATCGAGCTTTTCAGCCTCTTCCCGATCACAGTTTTGGTTCTACAACAGATTTACTTTATGTTTCAGTCAAAGTGTCTTTCGTCTTGTTTCCAGCAGCAGGGAGCTGTTTTCAGCAAATAGTTTCTGATATACCAACTATACACCACCTGCCCAGCACCAAAGGGCAGACAGACAAAGTCAACTAAAGCTGGTTGAAAAACTGGAAAATCTAGCAGCTAAAGCAGATATTTTTCTCAGGAGATGAAGGAGATATAAAATGGACTTTCATTCATCAGGTGGACACAAACAAGATTAAAAATACTACAAACTTTGCTCTTTTTAGGCTCTTTTTAGTTTTTTTGATAATGCATTGAGTATGAGCTTTAAAAAGTGCCAATGTTGGAGCTTGTTTAGGGGTTCTTCTGCTGTAATGTGGGCAAAATATTTTTAATGCAGCTTCAAAAACAAAATTCTGAACCATCTGTCGATTGAATTCATGCAGTAATTCCTAAAAGTAAAAGTAAATCCTATACTTATCTCTTAATACCTCTTTGAGATGCGTCAACTTTTTTTTTTTTTTTTTTTTTTTTACAGACAGTAGCACAAAGAGAACTTTCCCAACAGAAGCCGCACTCAGCACAACCTACCACACTTTGAAGATTTTCTCTTATTGCCTGGTGAAGTGAATAATTCACAGACATGTCCTCAGTGTGTGCGTGCCACTGTACAGGTAGGTTTAACATTAATAATCAGACACGGTGAAAGAAAATCTCATGCTGCATTTCTGACTGAATGTATTCAAGGATTCACTTTGTGATTCAGGGCCGTGATCTATAATTTTGGTGCATACTCACTTTTATTCAGCCTGAAATGAATCACATGCTTCTTCTTCAATTTGTAATTATAATGTAACGGAGTGAGTGAGTGAGTCAGTCAGTCAGTCAGTCAGTCAGTCAGTGAGTGGGCGAGTCAGTGAGTGAGTCAGTGAGTCAGTGAGTGAGTGAGTCAGTGAGTGAGTGAATCAGTGAGTGAGTGAATCAGTGAGTCAGTCAGTCAATGAGTGAGTCAGTGAGTCAGTGAGTGAGTCAGTCAGTGAGTCAGTCAGTCAATGAGTGAGTCAGTCGGTCAGTGAGTGAGTGGGTGAGTGAGTCAGCGAGTGAGTGAGTGAGTCAGTCAGTCAGTCAGTGAGTGAGTGAGTGAGTGAGTGAGTCAGTCAGTCAGTCAATGAGTGAGTCAGTGAGTGAGTGAGTGAGTCAGTCAGTCAGTCAATGAGTGAGTCAGTGAGTGAGTGAGTCAGTCAGTCAATGAGTGAGTGAGTGAGTGAGTGAGTCAGTCAGTCAGTCAGTGAGTCAGTGAGTGAGTGAGTGAGTCAGTCAGTCAATGAGTGAGTGAGTCAGTCAGTCAATGAGTGAGTGAGTCAGTCAGTCTGTCTGTCTTCTCCACAACCATTCATCTGACTGACTTTGCACTTGGTGGGGGTATTGTTGAGAACCCTAGTGCAGTGAGGAGTACGAGCTCTTGAGATCTACTAGGGGTGTTAAATACTAGTGTCATCATCACAATACAATATTATATCAATTCTTTGGACAACAATACCATATTTCCTGATAATACAAAGTCTGCCACAATATGATTACGATTCGATGCGATTCAGAGGCCTGGGATCAAGATAAGACAATATAGATCTGAGTGCTCGTCTCTGCCATGATGCTATATATACCAACCTGGGTGGAAATAACATTGTTGGCTATGGACACCTAGGTGCCAAAACATTACCCCTCCAAAAAAATTAACTCAAAATGCAACTCCTTTTAGGGCTGTATTTTGCAATTCATTACGGACATAAAAGTTAGTTTCTCTCTTTCGTCGTAATCACGCTCATGAATAGCTTCTAACACAGTGTTTTTCTAGACTGTTTTCCAATCGCTGAGTCAAAGCTTGTCTTTCAGAAAAGAAAACAAACAAAAAGCTTAGCCTTAGAGGAAGCAAGCTTTGATTCACTGGAACTGATCAAAATCCTTTCAACTCCTGTTGATGTATTGTGGTCATTTTGTGGTATGGGGCAATAAAAAATGTCCTTATTGCCAAGGGTTACATTGGGATTAGTGATCTGGGGGGAGCCCTGATTCACAGAGGCTGGCAGGTGGGCAGATGTACGTGTGCAGAGGCAGCAGCCGCGTGGCTGCAAGCTGAAAGGACGTTTAATGTCAATACCTGAAGAGCCAATGTGTATTTTAGTGTTCCAGCATAAAGTATCTTTTCTCTGAAAGAGCTCAGTGTTTTTAAGGGCAAATAGCTGGCTCCTGGCAATCATTTGAAGTCTAGAATTTGAAGTCAAGAAGTCTGGAAAACAGTATTTATGTTCATAGAGCTCTAGTGAATGCTTTATCTTGCACTGTTTACAGAATGGAATTTACAGGCCAATATTTCTACTGACAATATTTCTGACATTTTCAGTCAAGGTTTAGTGTTATTCATTGGTAAATATTGATAAAATATAAAAAGGGGATACAGTTTAATATGTATTATATGTATTCGTCCTCCTCCTTTTTGAACATGAAATACTTATGTTATTTACCAAATATGTCTCCTGGGTATTCTGGTTTTCTTACTTGTATTTTTAATTTTTATTTATTTTGCATGTTCAAAAAAATCTTATTCTAAATACAAAATAAATAATACAACTGACTGTTTTTACTTGTATAGAAAATGTTAATGTTCCATGTTTGGTGCACAACATCAAGGCATACTGTTACCATAAAAATGTGAATATTAGGAGTTCAAAGTTCAACAGGAATTGACTGTATTTTAACGTTGGGGAAATGATGCATAAAGTGCTGGACAACTATATGAAAGTGCAGCATGTGATGATGTTTATATTAATAATAATTACTTATATTATTATTTTCGAAACAGATGTCATTAAAATAGAACATTACACACACAGGGCTGTATTCACAAGACTTCCTGGTACAAAGTTGCTCCTAGTGATGAAATTCTAAGAAAGTTCTTGCAATGTTTCCTTAGAATTTCCCCTTAAAGTTAAGACTAGGTCCTTGTAAAGATAAAAATTTTTCACAAAGCATTTTAGACCTTAAAAGAGCTCCTAAGGTGAAAAATTGTTCGGAGCAGGGAGGAGGACTTTTAAGAGGCTTAAGAGTTTCTGAATCAGAGGAGAAAATGGCAGAAAGACAACACTGGATGACTGTGAGGAAAGATCGGATAATACAGGGCTAATATTTGTGGTCCATCTCATTAGGGATACACACCCATTTCCCGCCCAGCTCAATAATGCTATAACGCCCAAAAATAAAATGATCACAACACGAAGGTATTTGGAAAACTGGAAAAACACAACAGTGCAGCAGTGATGATTTGGGTCTGTCTCAACCTTCCATCAGCAGTGTGATCACACTGACAATGACATCACAGTTAGCAGTTCATTTCATTTCCACTGGTCCTCACCTTGCAGGCTCACAGGAAGGTGTGTCTGTGACAACCAGTGTGTTAAAAGAATGCATCACACCTAGCAACAGGGTCAACCACACCTCCTCACTAAGGTAAAAGTTCCTGTACTTTCTTTGCTCAGAGTTGTTCTGAGAACTTTCCTAAATCACTCCAAAGCTAGAACTCCTCACAAAAAATGTTTTTAAGTTAGGGGCTCTCTGAGAGTGTTTCTGTACGTTCAAACCAGAAGCTTCCAATGAGGCAAAGTCTCTCGCGGACGCCCAAGAAGCACGACTGTCAAAAATATTTGTGGCAGCTTTGGTCACTCTAGTCGCTCATCACGTGAATCACTGAACATTTGATCGTGCTTGTCAATTTAAAGGAGCCGCAAAGCGGACTACTGGCTTGAAAGCAGCGTAGTTGCTGCTTACTGTCCAGTCAAAAAGCTCATAGTTGGCCTACAGAAAGTTATGTTTGGTCAATGAAAACAGAGAACGTATGTCATCCCATTCAAACCAAGCAAGAAAGACTTGCATTACATGCATTAGCCTGCAATTCTCTCCTCTATTACTAACATTACACACTTTAAAACTCACCAGACCAACCAACTACCTGCGTGACGCGGTCCCAAGCCTCGTTCTTTTTATTTTGGTCTCTGTAACTGAGCAGCGACACATTATAAAGGACTGAGTGGGCGCGAACGCAAGTAATAAACTTCTCAATATCCATTGTCAGAACAAGTGTGCTGTAGGAGCCAAAGTTACATGGCTTGTTCTCTGGGACCCGCTTCAACCCTAAAATATCTACATGTTTTTGAAAGTGGATACAGATCTAGATGATTGTATCGCTGCAGGAAGTGCATTCCAAAGTTTGGGAGCCCTGACAGCAAAAGCCTGATCCTCTCTGGTCCTACGTCAGATGTAGGAACAGCAAGAAGTAAAAGATAAAATCATCTTAGACCACGCTCAGGCTCATAGGATGTTAAGAGATCCATTATATGCCCTGGCACCTATCCAAGTTGTGCTTTTAAAGTGAGCAATAAAATCTTTGAATTGTTCCTCAGATGTAAAGGAAAGCCAGTGCAATGATGCTCGAACAGGTGTAATGTGTGCTTATACTGTGTGTCTGTTGTTCCGGCTCAATAAAACCTCTGCAAGAGATGAACCATGACACTCCCAACACACGAGAGGCTTGATGTTTATGTTGTGAGGCTAAATGTTTGCTCTCTGTTCCATTTCAGCTGGATGTGTGATTGAGGCTTGAAACATAACAAGCAGAGAGCATAATTATCCATACAGGGAGAAGTTGGGTTTCAAACCCACGACCCCCAAGGGTGCCCACTGAGCACAGCCAAATAAAGGCTGTCTGCAGTAATGATGAACAAAACAACAAGCTGCAACACAGTGCAACAACCTTAGGGGCAAAAAGTATGTATTACCCTGTATTAACCAGTGACTTAAAACAAACATTGTGCAACAGTCTCAACACAGAGTCCATAAATATCTAAAGTTATGTCATGTAAGTAAAGGAATATCATCCTAACAAGCTGCTTATGACCAGGTCAGAATTATCTGCCCACTGTGGAAACATCCAGAAACAATTTGCTGAAGCACCTGATCAGAAAATATGCCAGTTCAAAGCTGGTGACAAGAAAACCTCGCCCTGTTATAGATAATGAGAATGTCCCAATCTCCCCTGAACAGTAACCGCATGAACACAAAGTCCTGACACACCGAGCGGACCACATCAACCCAGCGCAGACACAGGCTGACACTTTCCACTGCAGCACGTCCCCCGTTATATGTTGCACTTGAGCTGATTGCAGAGGCTGACTGCTGAAATGTATGAATGTTCTGCATTTGTGTGAGAGGAAATATCTAGTCAGCAGTCTGTTTCCATAATCTAAGAAGACATCACACTGCGGCAAACAAAACAAACAAGCCAACCATTTCCTGTCAATATGTTTTAACTGTCTTGTTATGTGCTTGGAATACAAATTGAGCTAAAAAGTTGCAGTTGGCAGAGAAACATATTTTGCTCATCATTCTGTGGTCTGTTGTTTGTGTTAGAAGATGAGACAATGTACAGGAAAAACTAAATGGGTGAAAGCTGAGCTTAACAGACAGTTATGTGCTGTGTCTCTTGGATACCTGCTGCTTACAGCCTGGTACCTTATCGCTACCTTTTTATAAAGCCTCATCCTCACCTGAGCACCTTTATTTTGAATTTCGAAATGCACATCTGTGTCAGTATTTCCGCCCAAGCGCATGCGTTCCACCACTGCAGCCTAGCACCAGGCAGGCAATGGCAAACAATCAAGAAGGTGTAGACATTTTCTCCCCTCTTGGGAATAAAATCAGCAGTCTGGAAATATTTGAATCATGTTGCATGCAAACAAAACTTTTATGAGATAAACTACTTGGGAAACATGACGCACCTGGCCAGGCACCTGAAATAGAGAATAGAGAATTAGATTAAATGTGAGTTAATTAGCACAGAACAAATTGCTCTCACTACAGATGGATAGATGTCATGTACAACTGAAGCTCATGGCAAATGACGAATTATGTTCTGCAGACACGCATTTTGAACAACGCACACACGCACGCACACACACACACACACACAGGAGTAAATCTTGGGACAGTTTTGAAAAAGTATGCGAGGAGTGTAATATATGTGACAAAAAGCCTGCGCTTATAAGCCATATGTCTGTAGCTGAAGCAGAGGCTAATCAGCCACCACACATCAAATGCTTTGGACAAATCATTTCAAGGCCTGAAATGTGCTGGTGTCATTTTTCCACCTCAGCACAATAGCGACAACAGTTTTGAAAGAGAAACACAACTTCCAGAACACAAAGTAAAACAAGACATCATCACACGCTGGAACAGTTTGCTTGAAATGCTGGAGCGTTTTTTGGAGCAACTAGCTGCAAGAGTGTGTTTCACTCCTGGACAGACATCTAAGGAAAGGTGCAAATGGCGTGCATACACTCAATGAAATTGACATCACTGCAGCTGAAGACTTGGTAAAGCTACTGGGACCAGTGCAAAGTGCTCCCACCATCATGTGTGAGGAAGCTCAGCCCACTGTGTCTGTTACTGCACCACTGACAGCTGAATTGTCGGAGCATTTCAAGATATCAGAGGAAGACTCCACTCTAGTGACAGAGATGAAGCAGATTGCGGTAAGGGAGCTTGAACAGCGAGGTGTGGACGTGCAGAAGGGTCCTGCAGAGAGCATCTGCTTTAGACGCAAGTAAAGAGGAGAGAGATGAAACCTGTGTCTCATGCGTGAGGCTGCAGAGCCAGAAGGTAAGATCAGATTTTTGCCTTGCTGTATAAATCTAATAGGAATGCAAACACTATTTATGAATAACATTTTCATTACTTCTTTAGGTGTTTAAATGCTTTCCATTTGCTTATGTGCGTCTGAGCGTTTATTTGTGTTTTATAAATCTACAGAATGACAAGGTGGCACAGGTTAAGAATACCCCTCCTCTTTCATCTGGTGACCTAGATGATCAGTCTGCCTTGGTGCCTTTGTCTCAGCACCAAGCCACTGAACAAAGTGTTATTGACTCAATGTTATAAACACATTTCATCTTATTTCATAATTAAGTCTTCTGCTCTGCATCTAATTGGAGTACATTCCTGCTTCCAAAAAAGTCAAAGGCACTTTAAGATCTCTTTGGTGACATCTTCAGCACAGAGGACCCAAGACAGAGACCTCCAGAAAGCTAGCCCATGCTAAAGTAGCTAAGTACAAAGACACTACTATATACTAGCTGACAGGAATGCAAGAAGAAAAACCTCTCAACGAGCAGCACTGAAGCATGCAAAGGATTGTGTTGAAGTAATTACATGCACAGACAATATGCACTGAAAAGAGCAAGTGTAATTGTTTATTTACTCTGATTTGTTCTAACTGAAATGTTGGTTTAAGTTGTTACCTTGGATATCAGTGAGTTCTGACTGTGGAAAACATTGTTTATGAGACACTAAATATGATTGAAGGCTTAAATGTAAATTGGCACAATGGCACTTAAATTAACAGATAAACATTTACACTTAAACAAGAAATGTGGCACTTTATGGCGAACACGTCTATTTTCGCTCTTTATTTATTCATTCTATGTTTGATTAAAAAAGGCTGTTTTTTATTTTAATGTCTGCTGTTGCTGTTTATTATGAATGGGCACATGAAATGATATATTGATATCGATCGCAAGCCCTGAATCGAATTCAATCAAAATCATATCATGGCGGACTGTGTGATATCAGCAATATCGTATTGTTGTCCAAAGAATCGATATAATGACGTATCGTGATGAAACCAGTGATTCACACCCCTACAAGCAACTCCTTTCACATTCTAGATTATCATTTAATCCACTGTGAAAGTTAAAAAAAATAATTTAAATGTACTTTTTCTTTAATCTAGTGGCACTTACAGAAACTCAGAGTTCATCAGTAAGATATCTAAGACGGGAAAAGATGCTGCAATCCATGCCTTCATAGTTTGACTGACAGCAAATATCAAGTTTTTAGCAGAAACACTCTCCAAAGACTGCAACACACCACAGATTGAGATGTACTAAATAAAATAAGAACCTTTCACATTGCATCTCTAAATATGCAACCATATTAGTATTGGCAGAATGACTAGTGTGATTTCATCAAAATCATCATGTTATTCTGTGCTTATATAAACTTCAATCTTTTTGCAAGTGTTGCAAGTAATGAGAGCATGAGTTTATTATAGATGCAAGAAGTCAAGCTGCCAGACTCTTGAGATACTGACATTTTACAGCCCCAGGCAGCACAGAGACAGTGCTGCTGTGTGAAAATCAATACAAGTCATTACCATTACTCTAATGACAGCTCCAAATGTTGCAGCAAGTTGGTATTTCAATACCCACAAACCATGATAATGCATGTCCTATCTCATCTGTAGGAGTATAAAACCTGGCACTAAATGGATGTTAGGAAAAAGCAAAAATAATATTATACATTATTTGATATGATACTTGTATTTCAATTACACCACCTCTATACTCTTTTTAATAATACTTAAATGTTAGAAAATTTTATTAAAAAAATAAAGAATAAAGAAGGATAAAGTGTGGTAGGTGGTGCAGATGTTTTTTCCCAGCTCCCTGCTGACTGGGGGGAAATTGATAAAATGTAAATATAAAACTGAAAGTGATCTATGAAAGTGCAATAACTAAAGCTGCAACGTGCTGAGGGATTAATATGACAAAAAAACTGCACACCCACCAGGAGTTTTCAGAGAGATTACCTCTCTCAAACAGTAACTGAGGGACATTTTACATGTCCAGCTCCATTAGGGGAAGCTGTGCAATTGCAAGAAGCAAAGAACCACTATCTTCTTGATACGTTAAGCACTTCTAGTCCCATGCCACATGACTGGCAATTTCCAGAGAGGTACACAGGGCAAGTTGTCCTTGTTCAAGCAGAAAAGAAAAATGGCAAGACTCTGGCTTCACAAGCTAACAGCAGGGGCCAGATGCATAGAACTCTGCAGATCCATGACTAAAACTCTGTCTACGCACAAAGGAAGAAATGACCCATTCTTTTCATCAGGTTTATAAAGCAATGCGTATGCATGAACTCTCTATCATTGCGTTGCTGAGTGCACATGCACATGCCTTATTTCCACTCCCACAGTTCGCCCTAAATGGATGCAGATACACCCTTACTTGTGACCCACCACTCAAATGAACTGCCAAAGAGAAATACGGCAAAGACAGTGCAATTTGACCCACTTGTGTTGCACCAGCGAGGTTCCTCAACAGAGCCAGAGTTGCTGTTATTGCGCACCACTGTGGAAATTTGTAGCATCTGTACCACTAATTCATCACGTTACTGCAAACCATCGTCACAGTAAAATCTCGATCATCATCTTCAAAAGTCAGAAAGAAGATCAATAATAAACTCATATGGCTCATGTTGAAACTATTTTTACAAAGTGCTTCACAGGACAAAATTAAACAATCGCTGTGCAGCCAAAAATAAAAAGACATCTGTGAAATCAGCTAACAACCTAAAATCAATGTTATTAGTCTCTCTGCTTAAATTTGATTTCCTCCTTATCATTTCACCCTTTGCTAGCTCAGCTAAAAACATGTGTATGCCAAGGATGGGCATGAGTACTTGAAGAGTCGAGTACTCATTTGGATGTCAGTATTCATTCAACATATCCTCACTGCTGCCCCTCCCACATGTAAAAGTGACTTTTATATTTTTGTTTTACTATTGAAAATTGGGAAAATCTTATTTAACTGTAGAGCTGCGTGCAGTGTATTGCCTCCCTCAGCACCTCCTTGCCCTGCTGTCCCTCACTCCCTCCTTCTGAGTTTATCATGAGAATACTGCTGCAGGATTGTGACCTCCACATTGGGAAACAGTTGGTGGGAGTCCACCTGCACACACATGTAGAGTGACTGGGATTACTGTTAGCATCACACGGGTTTAACAACAGAGTCGAGTCATTACGGGGACGTTAGCCGTTGCTGCCCTGTTAGCCCGTGCTATCGGGCAGATGGTCATGGTGTTTACTTTCAATTTGTGGTTCAGTAGGCTATTTGAAGCCTGGTTGTTCAATAAATCAATTCTAAATTGTTTTCTGTTGTTGACCTATTTACATTCCTATTCTTACAACTGATTTTTTTGCGAGCACTCAAATACTCTGTAATAATTTAATGCCAGTTGTCGGAAGTTACTATGAAAGCCCATCCCTAATGTACACCTGGTGTGAAGAAAGTGTGAGGTGCCCATATTCTCACAACACATACATCCCTTATGTGTTGGAAAAGGCATCTAAGCACTGTCCATTTAGCACTGACTATTCATAGAAATCCTTAAGACTTAGAAACCTGCCATTTACTGATTAAGACAGTCGTTTAAGTGACCTTCAATATGTTAAAAAAGTCAGACGGAGAAGGTGGGGACAGAGTTTAAAGAATGACATTTCTCATTAGCAGACACAAAAGAACATTAAGGACAGAGAGAGGACAGCCAGTTAACGGCCCTTAGGACCAGCCGGTTTCTCCATATGGACCCAGAAGGACATCTTTACACTTGGACCATGTGCTGAAAAAGGCCAGAGTGATTAGCATTTCCTATTTTAGCCATCAGCAAGGCTCTTACAGATAAGCAGTGGGAATCTGATTTGGCTGGGTCGGATCTTGAGGTGGAATTCAATCAAATCTCAGTGGTAAACATCTTGGTACAACCCTACAGTTTGATATTAGCATTTGTATTGTGTAGCTCCGTTGTTGACCAAAGCTGCTCTGCCTTATCTGTCAATGCAGGCTTGTCAGGTCTGCACCTCGCGGTGAGTGGCTGCTGGTGCTTCCCATTCAGGGCTGCAGCACTGGGAGCACACACTGGCCTGGTTGGGAGCTCAAATCTCAGAGCAAAAGGAAAAACAGCATCCGCTCCACACTCTTCTGTCGCAGCACACACACACAAACACACAGAGTCACCTCCAACTGCTGAACGAAATGTACAAAGAAACACATTTCCCTCCGAGCTAGTCAACCCCAGCACTGAGCGAACATTTCTGCACCCTTTGGCTACAGTCAAAGGAATGTCAGCTAAAACACTACACAGTCCTGTACAGCGACTGGTTGTTGCTCTATTTCATTTCTACTTTCTGTGTCGTTTAACTGACTGGATGTCAAAATGCTTTTTAATTCTGATGACTTACATTTAGACAATCCTGGTGAAAATTACTGTCAATGTGTTGCCTTCAATCCATCATCTCTGTCCGCAGGTAAGTCTGACATTTTAAAATTCTTAACATAAGGGTTTTCATAGGGTTGTGTACTAGCTAGAATCCGGCAATACGACATGTATCAATTCAGTATAGAACCTTTAACTGTTAGTAAACAGTATGATGTTTTCTTGGTGGACCGTTCAAAAATTTGTAACGCTGTCAAAATGTACTGTTCAGTTATCCAGAGCACCTCACTCTCAGAGCAGCAGAGCGCCAAGGGGAGTGAATATGTTACTAACTTAACTGTTCGTTAATATAGAAAAATCATGCTCCATTTCTTCAATCATCAGGGCTCTCATTTTAGTGTAGAGTATCAGACTGAATTTGCGCAAGCACCATGTCAGGTCACTCACTCTCCAGGACCGTGAGTGTTACTTGAATAAGTAAACACTGACCAGCGGGACCAGACTGGCCGACCCGTATGCTCTCACTCAGTGGATGGATGATGTCATAGGCCTGCTGAAGATGGGATGGCCAGCTTTGTGTTTGATTACTATGGCAATTGTACAAAGAAGGACGACACTTGAACGGAGAAACTTTTGCATCACAGTCAATGTTAGCTAATGCGCCAAAAAGTTAGTGTTACAAAGAAATCCAATACTCGTCTTAATCCCTCCCCAGTTTCTATTGAGGTGGATGTGATAACCCTTAATACACATAACGTTATTCATCCCTACAACAGGAAATACTTTTTCCCCAATCTGGAAATAAAAAAAAACAACGGTAAAAACAACAACAACAAAAAAAAACTTTTTTCCTTCCTTTACCTCTGGAGGCACAGCCTGGAGTTTTTCGACTAATGGAAGTGCAGGGGCCTTGGCGATCGCTCACGCCCTTCACTTCCGGCGGTGCCCCCAGGGAATCGCCGTGTTGTTTACAAATACTTCAGGTAGAAAACCAGCAGAGTTTAGCTATATATCACATTTTTCACGTCACTATATCACCGTATAGACTAATCTGATGTTTGTTAAGTCTATAAACACAATGATTGAACAAACGTTACTATTTCTGTGTGCACGATTTGTAATTAATAACATGGTTATCGTAGATTAGCTGGGCTAACCGTTAGCTGTTAACGTTAGCCGTTAGCAGTGTCTGTAATAACCACAGACTGTATAAAAATAAGGTAATAACTCAATAAACGGTCCCTGAATAAAATATTTTTTTCCAGCAGATATCTTAGTTACAACATGATTGAGCTAGCAAAGCAGTTTTGTGTTGCTATGTGTGGTATTTATTCAGTTATGGGAAATCACGATGTCTAGAAAGCATCAGTGGCTGCAGCTGACAGGGACAGTTAGCAAAGCTAACATCAGGACGTCATCTGTTAAAAGCCTCCTGTTGTCGGATACGACATGAAACTACTCCAGTTAGCTCAATAATGTTGTAACTAAGACATCCGCTGGAAAAAAAAAAAAAATTCATGTTGACGAGACAGCGTTTGGGTGGAGCCGTCTCTATGGACGCAGAGCTTGCTGTTTCTGTAGGTGCACATTTCCTGGGGACACCTGCACGTTTCGGCCACGCCCCCTCCATTGTGATTGGCTAAAGCGCAGCATCGTTCAAACTCAAAGCCCCCCCCCCCCCCCTCTAGTCATCTTTCACACAGGGCTGCCGACAGATTCTACAATGTAAAGTGCAGAATCTGTCTTGAGAGATTACTTTTTCCCTAACCTGATATGAAGTGTGTGCTGCACATGTGAGCATTTTTGATGATGACCTCCGTCCAGTCCTTTGGTTTTATCACATTTAACCATAGTTGTCTTTGTTTTTGTTGACAGGCAGTGGCGGCTGGTTTTGAGCCATGACTCCTTCTATTCTGGCTCCCAATAACACAACAAGACAAACACATTTTTAGACTCCTATGTAGCCTAAAGCCCTGTGGTGGTGAGTCATGTTTTGCCTCCAGCTAATAAAATGACATCATTGTGATGTCGGCCCTAAAAGGGTCTATAGACGTGAGCCCAATGTGACTGAGAGTCATTTTGAGTAACCGTTTTGATCACAGGTGTCACACAGGTGCCACACTTATCTTCTCAACTGCTGACAACTAGAGAACTCTGGTCTTTATCATATCTAACAACCAAACTCTTTCCAGGTGAAGGTTCCTGAAGCAATATCTTATTAAATGTCCGTGATCTAATGTCAATTTAGGGGTCCTTGACAAGAAAAGGTTGAGAACCACTGGATTACAGCACTGATATGTAGTGGTGAGGGGTTTAAACACAACACAAAAATGAACCACTGCCATGAATCTTTGTATGCAAACTATTATTTAAAAATGTATTATGTTTTTGAGAATTGAACCAGTATCACAATATGTTCTTATACCCCTACACTTTATTATTTAAAGTATTATTAAATGTAAATAACTGATGTAAACTTTAAATATTAAATCTGCTAATAACATTTTTAAGGAGTTTTGCCTTGTTCACTCATGGATTCAGAGTGGCAGACTCCATCTTGCCTTTTATGAGTCTGAAGCCTGCAGGCATGTGTAAATTAAGTAATTTACATGCTCATCATCTCATTGGCAGTTACTGGTGCCATCTTGCACCACTGTACTGGCGCAACATGAAGCAACACATTTCCCAAGTGATGTGGGTCCATCAGTCGTTTTTCTTCCTCAAGTTCTGGTACAAGTTTTATTGTGAGAGGCCAGTGATGGAGACCATAAGCATTATTTTTAGATTTAAAGGTTGAATTTTGAACCAATCCAAACAAGGATTAGTTGTCATCTATGCGCATTCGTGGACATCTGCCTAAAGTTGGCCTGTATCGCTCTGCTAGAAACTTTCAGAGTCATGCTGGGTGATTCTTCAAGGTTCAGTTCAAAATGATCTGCATCATGTTTTGTCTCCAGTGTTTGAGTCTAAGTGTGAGGGCTGGAACAAGCAGCAACCACCACTACCAGAGAGCATTAACACCAACATGTTAAGTGCCTTCTTTATTGATACAGTTCTTATTATAGCTTCCAACAGTGCAGCCAGACTGCCAGGCTCTGCCAGTGCCTCTCAAAATTGGTAAAGTGAATTTTATCTTAACTGCAAAAAGAAACAATCATTGACAACATTATTGGTCTGCTAACTGAGGGCAGCACAAACCACACGCCCATGGTCTCTGTTTGAAGAGTTACTACTGAAAAAGGCTCATAAATACCGAAGAGGCAAGTCGATTATCTTTGGGGCAATTCAAACCCAAATACTGCAAAAGATCTTGTCTAACTGGAAACTCTTCCCAAGAAAGTGAAACAGCTGTTAAAAGAATGCATCGTCTCAGATAAAACAACCACGACATTTTTGTGGGAACTGTGACCCCGAGATCTGATTAAAACTCCAGAGAAACTGTCTCTTAGAAGAATCCGTCTTACGGCTTCACTATCACACATAAAGATGGATATCTCAGAGTAATGTTCACTCAAGTTATTGTTTCATTTTCTGTCCACTCGTGGGCAATTTTGTAAAGCATGCTAAAGGCTATGATTCAGCTCGAGAGCACTTGAAATGTCAACAGAACCTGTGTAATGACAGTACAAATAGGGTTCAGCATAACCTTGAATGATGGAAGTATAAAACAAGCCATTGAGCAGGACCGGCTGAATAGGTAATAGCCTCATACAACCTGGCAGCTGGGGCTTTTGATTAAATGCAACGTCCACAGATGATCTGCTGCGGTTTACGATAGTGATGAGAGTGAAAGTCTGTCTCTGAACTTTTTTTTTTAATAAGTTAAAAGCTGAGCATGAAAATCGCAGAAAAAAAAACAACCTAAAGACTGAATGCAAGGAGTAACCAGCATTTCACATCAGAGACTGTATGCTGATGCAAACTGTGCTCACTTTTCAGCCAAACATTTGCTGCAATTACCGCACTTTTACTGTGATGGGTCTAATAAAACCCCACCAGCATACCACTAATTAATACTTTGTATTATCAAATCAAAGTATTCAAAGTGGGGCCAAGAAAATGCACATACACATGATTAAATAAAAGCACATTGTTACTGTTCATGGACCTCCCTCTGTGCACTGCTGCACGCTGCAGAAATTATAAGAGGAATGATTACAAATTACAGTAATCAGCATTCTTAATTAATACTCAGATCCTCCTCAATCACTTAGAAGCCAAATGAACACAACAAAAAACTTGAGGACTCCGTGACTGCGGTTGAATGAGGGTGATAGCGGCTCCCCGACATGTATGAGTCATGGCAGGTAATTCCACAGGGCCATTGTTTGTTTGACAGCAGCGCGCTCCCTCCAACTGCTCCTCTGATAATGGTGTTTATGTACTTTGGCTCCACAAGGCGAAACAAAATGACCACACTAACAATACAGGCAGTAGACAGAGGCAGCCAACAAAATGGCACCAATTCATCCCTGAGGACTGAAAAAAATCAGCGGCGTTCACCACAATGTTAATCACTTATCTTAATTATGAGCTAGCTAAAGACGACAACCAGCTTACATCATTATTTGTAAGGACATCCAGCCGTGTATACACCTCAGCACAGGGACTAACAGTCCGTGCGCCCAAGACCTACTGCTTTGTCAAGTCACGATTAAAATGGGGCACAATGTCTTCATGATACAGATATTTTGTTAAGAAACAGGAAGATTATTTTTATTTATTTTTTATTTGAGAGAGGCAAATTATACGTATTTCAAAAGATTAAACATGAGAACAATGTTTAATTAAGTTCTGTATTAATAACTCCACATTGATGCAGATAGCCTCCACTATATGATCACTGTTTCAAAATTAGATCAATTTTTAGTGCATGGTTTTGACAGGTTATTAGTAATTACAAGCAGCTATATGAGCAGAATTTTATACAGACAGAAGCTGTTTGACTGAGAGAGAGGACTCAATAGTTCAACCCCATCTGAGGGCAGCATAACACAGTCAAATAACACCAATCTTCAGACTCAAGCTATGAGTTTGTGATATTAAAAAGAGCACTAAAGCATTTTGGGCCACAAATGGAATATTTTATATTCACAGGGAGACTCAAATAAACTGACTAAACTGCAGTGGCTCCATCTGACATAAAAAGAAAAATAAATAAATTTCATCACAAATCAAGAATGGTGCCTTTATACAAGACTAGCCAGTCGAAGGTTAAGGTTTTGCGGTTTGTACCACCAGGCAAATCAGTTTTCTTGTAGTGCCAGAATGGAGAAACCTTGACTCTGCAAACTAATTTACACCCTGAACATGCACCCACGGAGGTGGCATCACTCGTCCTGACTGATTGTTCTTTTGGTTCTTAAATGAGATCGCTAAAATATTCTAATAAGGGTGATAAAATTAATTAATTTAAGACAATTAAATTAATTGACAAAAATAATACGTCCTCTGTGGCCTGAATGTGCTGGTGTTCTACAATAAAACTGCCATACATAAAAATAAAGTCACTGAAATGATGAAGCAATTTATGTAACCTGGCTTCTTTCAGACATCTGAGAAACTTTCACTTTTTAACTTAAACTTTTTAACTATATCGAGCTCTTTTAGAGTCCTTTCACCTCTAAACCCTTAAAATACTTTTCTCTTGGGAGACAGTAGTGACATGCAGGTCGACCCAACCCGCAGGTCCTGCATCGCCGTTTGAGTGAGCTTGTTAGAATATACCACAGGTGGTTTTAGGTAGAGTAGCGAAAATCTATACTCAAGTACAAGTACAATTACTCCCAAAAAAACATTTTGAAAATTACATCTAGACACATACTCAAGTAAAAATACAAAGTAATTGGATTAACTGCAGCTGTGGCTGTCATGAGGTCAGAGGCTGACTCTGTGCTCTGTGTGTGCAGTCTAATTTCTATCATCGTTAACTGTCACATGAGCAGGGTGTTTTCCTTTACTTTCTAAGCTACTGTAGTTAAAAAAAAACAACATCTGAAAAATACATGCAAAAATCTCAGGGCAGCTTACTGGGGATTCCCACCAAAAGCTTCATGAGCGTCATAAGCAGCCGGTAGCCATTCATTTTCAATGCACGCTGGTGATGAAGGGCGTCAGGGGCATCGGCTATAGCGAGCAGCGCGATGCCAGCGACCAGAGCATCAAGTAGAAGTTGAGAGAAGCTGAACTTTATGCAAATGAGCAGCGCCGCCACCGAAGCAGCAGCCAATTGCAGACCGGGTTTGCAGGACTCTGTGGACTCAGACGGACCGACGGCTCCGGGCCCTGTGTTTCCTCAGCAAATACAGCGATGCAACACAAAGGAGGCTTCCGAAAGTGCAATCCATGGTGAAAGAGGAAACCGAAGATGTGCATGCTATATATAGGCCTATAGGCTATGCTTTTTTTCCCTCCAAATAAGCTCCCGCATATTTACCACCAATTACATTTCTGATGGGCCTACGTGCCAACAGGAGGGTAAAATCATACTAACAATAAGACTCATAAAGGCTATATGACTGTGTTTATTAGCGTTATTTTAATTGTGCAATGAAAGTCATGAATAATACATAGTGAAAGCATAAATGAATTAAGTTTATTTGTTCATCCTTGTAAAGTGCACAGCCAGTCAGCCTAGATGGACATATCGACAGTGCCCGGCCCTGCCCCTTTGGCTGCTGCAAGCGCCTGCTGGAGCTGGCAGTGTGCCCAGATCGCCCGTAGGTGACCATGAAGCTTTTGGAGGGAATCCCAAGTTACGGCCCATTTATGCTCAACGTTAAATACGGATCCGGATACGGACGGAGCCTTCTGTCCGTGCTCCGCGTTCATTTCGTCCATATTTTTGCACGTTTCCATAAAGCATACGGATACGGGCCAAATGGAGCAGTACCACCGGAAACCGTGGGGGCAGTGTTGCTGTCACTACCCGATACATAGCTCTAGTGAGACACGAAGAAGAAACAACAATGGCGGTTATCCAACCCTGGCGGACATCCTAAAGTACTGGAAATGACACTCGTCGTCAATTTCTCTCATCGGCAGTACTAGAGACTTTGGGCTCTAGTTTCCCGGCGCAGTGCAGGGTGGCGCAGGGTGGCAAACCCCGCGCAGAGCTAGTTTCGAGCAGCACAACCCGAGGCGCGCTCAGTTTGGTAGTTTGACAGACCGAGGTGCAATGAGATGGGTGTGGCGGCGCAGCAGGGGGAGGTGTCGATAGATCCAGCTTGGCGCAGTGACAGTTTCGTGCCAAAAGGCTTCGCCGAAGGTGCGCTAAAAGCTCGCCAGCTGAAACCAGGTCTACTGTCAGCGCAGGGGGAGCGCAGCCGGTGTAAGCCGAAGTTTGGCTGACCGGCGGACAGTGCGCACACGTCACCAAAACCTCACAGGCAGGTTTCCAGAATATCAGGCACATTAACGATGCAATAAATACCCACAAAACCACTATTCAATGCAACTATCTGCAATCAGCACATAAATGTATCTCTATATCGACTGTCCTGTCACATCTGATGTCAGATCAAAGGGGATTGGCACCGATTGGCACGTGTAATGGAAACCCAACCTGATTTGATTAACACAGCTGCAAACTAATGAGTTCACATCCGTCTCAGCCAACCACAAACAGCCACAGCATCAGATAGGGAGTATATATTCAGCATCTGTCATCTAAGAAAAGTCAAAAGAAAAGAAACAGAGTGAGACTGCGAGAGAGAAAGAGAGAGCGCACGCGCGCACGAGAGAAACGCAACATTGATTTACAGTTGTGGTGACCTCCTCCCAGGCTACCTTTGCATCATCAGCCCGTGGAGGTCTGCTCGCAGTTCTGTATATTCGGACACTGCGAGCTTGGACCTCCCGGACCAAAACATCAGTTTCCTCCTGGGAGAAGTATGGCTGTCTGACGCTGCTGCTCTCTTCTGCCATGGCGAATTGAGTAAACTCTCATTACGCCTTTGCGCAGTGCATTTAAGGGCGAGGAGAGGGGCTCATTTGATTGGTGTGATGTGTGTAAAACCCACTCCACGCCTTCTCTCCTCCCTCTTTCCGACTTTCGCAGGTAGGAGGAACGGAGGTGGGAAAGACGAGTAGCTGCGCCAGCACGCATGGTGTGCCAAACTCCGCCTGGCCACACGCAGTTGGCGAAGCGCAGGTGCGCTGCGCCCCCGCCTCGCCCGGCCTGCGAAACTAGAGCCCTCTGTCTTTTATGCAAGAGGTACATTATCAATATCTCCTCCACAGTCGCCATGTTTGTTTTTGAGTTTGTTGTTGTCATAAACTTTTAACTCTGGGCTGCCCCCTGGTGGATATATTGGTTAACATCCATGCCAACGTAAAGGACGCATGCAAGTATGTGAGCAGTGACGGTAACATCATCTGAAATGGACGTATACATTTTCGTACGTAAAGGGAGCATAAATGGGCCTTTAGGCCGCACAGGGAGTCAGCGTAGGCAAGGCGGACTGCCTGGCGTGCGAAATTGGTTGGAGCAGGCAATTTGTAACAACAGTATAAATGGCAAATGTACCAAAGCAAAAAGTAGATTACTTTCTCAAAATTGTCCTCGAGTAAAAGTAAAAGTGCAGTTTAATATGTTTGCAGGTTGGATTGGGGGATTGGCTTTCATAATGACCATGTTGATTTTAAAAAACCCTGACCTGGGCATTAGTTGACAGTAAAGCTGATGACAATGTAGTTTACTTTGTCACAGCAGCCAAACTTAATAATATAAAATATTAATTCTAATAAGACTTTGACTTTTAACTTTGCTGAATAGATTTAGAGCCACAGGGAAACAAGGCTCTGTGGCTACTGTAGTTCTTTGTTATATATTTAGATATTGTTAATAAACAGGTTGGTACTTAGTGGCTCTCCCACTGCAGCTGCTGCAACATTTTTCAGTGAAGTTACTGAACAGGAAAAGTCAAAGTTGCTTTGGCAGCTTTAGGGAAAATATTGGCCGACATGAGAGGTGCCAATTTAATCAATGTGTACAGTAACTTCACACAATCAGGACCGAAGCAGAGTTCACGTGTTCAGGTTGTTGCTGACGCTGAGTCAGCTGGCTGGTAGTAAACCTTGTTGGAGGCCTTTGAAGCCACCGCGCTCTCTCAGGCTTCTTCCATAATTAGGAAGTGTTTCAAAGCCAGGCGGGGCGATTTCTTTCCCATCATCACAAAGATGTTGTCAAAGTCTCTTTAAAAGGCACAGCCTGTGATGTACAGTGCATGTAAACAGAAAGGGTAGCCACAGCACCTAACTGATTAGCAGGCGGCCTGGTTGCCAGAATAAAATGTTGGTATTGTGTGTTTCTGCCAACCACATATAACTTACATTTGTACAATTCATACTTATTATATAAACATTGCTGAAGTGATATGGTATAGCTTACATGTATATGAACTCAGTTTCTCATCAGGAGGAGGGGATGGAGGATGGCATGACACCTGGACGAGACGGCTGCCAAGATGCAGGGAGCAGGAGACCACGGTTTGACACTAACAAAAAGATGCTGTTTTTTTGTACAAGACATAGAGACCAAACCAGGTCTTTTAAGCCAAAAAACATTTTCCTAACCCTAAAGTCCAGTTCAGTCCAAAGATTTGTGAGGAGACGAAACCATTTTAGAACATTGCAGGAGAAAAGTTGCAGCAGTGCAAACTAGCCAGTCTGAGCTCGACTGAAGCCGGCTGATGGTGTCACCTGCAACTCAGCTGGTCAAATTGCTGGCTGGTTTTAGAAAGTTAGGCTTGTAGTGAAGTCTGCTGGTCGAGTCAAAATGACTTCAGACGGCGTGTTCGCTTGCTGCAGTAGGTGCTTCGTCCCCACGGTGTGTCGGAGTCAGACGGTGGATCTCACACACATTCTCATTGACTGATTAATTGGCGCTGGTTATTTAAATTACTGTGGCGTATTTATTATGAATACAGCCCATCTGATGCTCATTTTATTTATGCTTTCAGCCATTTCATCACTACTACAAACTGTAGCCAGTATCTCACTATCCTCATTCGTATTTTAGGAAGCTACTAATTACATTCAGCCACAAAATAAGCCTGAAAAGCTGAAAATCAGAACGGAAGTACAGAGAGTCGTTGCATAGAGACGATACACCGTCTCATATAGTTGCATTGATGTGAACCAGCAGGTTTTTACAACATTGCAAAACGATGCGTTGCAAGTAGTTGCCTGTCTCAACTCATCTCGTCACGAATCTTTGGTCTGAACTGGTGGTTTTTGTGACTAAACCTAACAACAAAGCATTGTCACAACAAAAAGTTTAAAATTGAAATCTAAAGATGAAGAAGAAAAGTTTCAGCATATGAAATAGGGGTGTAACTTAACATCAGTTATCATGATACAAAATTATGTTGATTCTTTGGGCAACAATATGATGTTTACTGATGTCACAACGACAATGCTCAGGGAGTATGATACATATCTTTCTTTTCAACCTAACTTAAAATCATGGCTGAGAGATGGTCAACTCTGCGACCACCTGCTCTAAAACTGTCATGTATACTATATTTGGATTTTACTGTATTTAATTAGGTATTTTATGCAATGTATACTTTAATGATTGGAGTGCTCATGTCACCTGCCCCAGAGACTATGGCTGAAAATTAGCCAACCTGACTAAACCGGCATATTTACAGTAATGTTTATTAATGTGCATTGTCTCTGTATTTTAAACCAATAAACTAAACTAAACTAAACTGCCACAATATGATTTCTATTCGATTCAACTGAGGGACCTCCAAAGGATTTGAGACATTATGATATGACCATTTAACACAATGGGGTACCAAATAAGCTGCCACCACTGTCTTTTTAACTTTTGGCTATAAATGATCAAAACAACACTTAAGTGGAAACGCACAAGGAAGATAACGCTTATGTTTCAGAGGCTACGCTACAGTCAGGCTAACATTAGCCATTAACAACTGGATGCTGTGTTGTCATATATAACATTATAGCCTGTGTTACATTAGAGGCAAACTAAAAATACCTGTCCAGCAGAAACTCTGCGACTGTCTCATCCCTTTTTATCCAAATGCAATGATTGGTCATAGTTTTCTTAGAACCATATGAGAATGGTACAATTATGAGTTTTAATCTCTGGTGGAATTCACTTACATTTTAGTGTGTCATCAGCTTATTAATAGCATTTTAACCTAAGCAAAGAAAAGCGTAAAATTTCCAGAAAGGTAAGAGTCGCTTTAATAGAAGTCCTTCGGATGTAAGAAAACCGGGTTGTTGACAACCTCAAATTATGTGTCCAGTCCTCGATTACCCTGTAAGTTATTCATATTCCTTTTGTCTCTAAGAGTCCACAGATCAAAAGAATCAAAAGGGTTTTTCATTAAAATTTATCCAAATTGTGAGGATTGTTTTAACAGGATTAAGTGGTGTTGTGTCGGTATGCCGGGTGCTGTTATACACGAGTGCCGTGAATCTCTCTCTGATGGACGGTCTGTCAGAGCTAGCTACTGGTTTAAATGAACAGCTAGATTGTATTTCCTGATCTTTACTGAGCAACAGTTTAGTGTGGAAGTAATTACAGGCCTGTCCCATTTAGACGCCTGTCCCAAATATTGATTTCAGTGATTTAAGCAAATAATAGCCTGGACTATCATTTGAGGTTTTATTGTATATATGTTTATTGTTTACTGAAAAGTGTAAACATCACACAAAGCCTCAGTTGCTGCAGCAAGGCCACAGGCCTCTGCCTGCCATGACACAGCAGAGAAGGTTACAAAGAAGTCTGGAAAGTGTAAACTGTGTGACTGAGCCAGAGCAGTCTGAAGGTCTGCAGGACCCAAACCAACAAATAACTGAATGCAGAGTTTACTTACTGAAGTGTGCTGAGTGCTAATGGAGCTAGAAAATGGGCCAACTGTACATTAAGTGCACCAAATTGATTCACCAACAACCCAGTGAATGGCCATGAGCATGCTGTTCAATATTACACATCTACACAAAGCTATGGATATAAGAATGAATTATGTGGTGCTCTAGTTGTTCGGTCGATTTAACAGTAAAACATTTCAGCGCCGCCACTTCACACTTCATTTAGATAAACTTGTCTGTTGCTGAGCTCTACAAAGTTCCAACAGTGGATCTGCCGTGTCACAGCCAGTACTAACTCTTGTTTTGAAAGCCCAATTGTTTTTTTATTGAGTCGTGCCATTAGACATGATGCATATAAATATGTAGTGAGAAATTCAGCCAAGTAACAGGCTTTATGCAACACTTGGTTGGCGGGTTGGCATTTTCTCAAATCTAGCAAGCAAAATAATGAAACTGTCATTCACACATCAAACACAACGCACAGAGCAGCAGTACTTCATGCCTGGAAACTTGACCGCTGACAATACAATTATCAACTGCTGAGAACTGAAGGTTTGCATAAAATATTATAATAAAACAATGGCAGCGAAACACTGAGGAGAACACTGAGGAGTGGTTGATTGGGCCACAGCACAATTAACACATATTTAGTTCACAATTCACCATTTCACTTTCAAACAGCTTTAAAAACAGCATTTGGTGGAGTCACAATTTGTAATATATTAAAAAAAAAATCCTCTATGAAAGTGCCTTGAGGTCAAACTGTACAAGGTCTGGGCTGAAAGGGGACATGACTGGAATGAGATTGAAAGTTCCAAATAAACTTTAATGTGAGAGTTAAATTAGAAGGATTATTGCCTGAGCTGTGGGCAGTTTTAAAGTATTAAATTCAGTCTTCTCACCCATCTCCTCCATATGGATAAGACTGAAATACTTCAGCATTTTAGATTTCCTCGTGACAGCCCGACTTTCAGAACATGCACTTAGAATAAAAAGTGCTCTTAACATTCATAAATGTGCACTCACAGTGGACAATCCATCATAATCATGGGGGCATACTGTACATAGCTCAGTGGGCACAGCAGTCTCTTTCTATCTCGGCTGCTGACATTCAAACAAAGAGCCGGCTCCTCCACTCCTCTGCAGGATCCCAGTGAAAAACAACAACAAATGAATCACAGGCAACAGCAGCCTACTTTGCTCCCTTCACAGCATATAAAATGTCAATGCGCACAACAATCCCTTACAGTGATGGATGGGTTAGAGTCACCGCTCTCTTCGGAACACAAAGCGCCGACTCCACCTCACACTACCTACACATTTCACACTTCTTTGTAAATGTCATACACAGGTTTCATAAACAGATGTCATTTCATTGTTTAAAAGATGACCCAAGCTAAAGGTAACTGCTGTGTAGTAGCACCTTAACAGAAAGCCCCTCTTTGAACGATGTAGAGAGCTCTGTTTTCATTCTGCGTACATAAACTCAGATCAGCCAATACATTAAAACCACTGAAAGGTGAAGTGAACAGCATTGATCATCTTGTTACAATGCAATGTTCTGTTGGGAAACCTTGGGTTCTGCCACCTGACACGCTCGTCCTGCCTAAACACCAGTGCAGACCATGCACATGGCAACGGCACTCCTCAGTAGCATTGGCCCCCCAGCAGGACAGTGCACCACGCTTAGCCACAAAAACTGCTCAGCAATGACCTGAGGAAGGTGACAAAGTGCTCAAGGAGTCAACCTGTTCTCCATATTCCCTGGATCCCGATCTGATCAAACATCTATGGGACGTACCGTTACCCCACCTCACAACACACAGGACTCAAAAAATCTGATGGTAACGCCAAGATGCCAGGCACCAAAGTACACCCTCCAGAGGTCATGTGTCAGCCAATTCCAGTACAAGGAGGACCCACCGTGCATCAGGGGTAACTGGAGTACCAGCACATTGCTAAAATGTTTGATCAGATTTGGATCTGGGGTATTTGGAGGCCAGGTCGACCCCTTGAGGTTTCTGTCACGTTCCTCAGGTCATTTCTGAGCAGTTTTTGTGGCGTGGCACCGTGCATTACCCGGCTGGAGCATGTCAAGTAGCATCCACATGAATGCCAGTACCCAAGGTCTCCCTGTAGAACAATGCACTGTAACAAGATGATCACTGTTATTCACTTTCACCCATCACTGGTTTTAATGTTTTGGCTGATCAGTGTATTTTTCTCACATTTTAAACTGTGTACATCTACAGTGGTGTAAGTGGGTGGTTCATCCCTTTATTCAAAGTGTTAGCTGTCTTTTTGATTTTGGAAAAGGGATATTTTGTGGTTGTCATCAGAAGTCACTTAAGATTCTCTGTTTGTCTAGAATAATTTTAACAACAATATGGCAAGCAAAGTGCCAACAAGGAACAGCTTCACACAGACATGTGTTTAAAAAAAAAAAAAAAAAAAAGCTCCAGTCCAACTTACCAGACTTCCATTTCAAGGGTAACTAAACCCCAGACCTTTGGAGACAAAATCAAAATTGTTGTGCTCATATAACTCGTTAAAACTGCAATAACTGATTTTTTTTGGCCACTTGAGGGCAGCAGAATCACACCGAGCGACATTATTATTCATTAGGAGTTGTGCTTCAGACCAGTGGGCGAGTGTAAATAAAATATTCACTCTCTTTTAGCTCTGTTTTTGGTCTCTGACAGCTTCTGAAGGAAATATCTGTCTCTTTATCTGCTAATATTAAATGCTTCACTAAGTTCACCAACTAGTCTCTAAGGGCCCTGACACACCAAGCCGACAACTTGCTGTTGGTGAATGTCAGTTGCCCTAGTTTTTGTGGTGTGTCTCACACCACTGGCACTCATGAGGGTGCCATGTCATAATTCCGACATCCCATTATCTCGACATCCCATTATTCCGAAAATTACCCATTGTTCCAAAATCTCAATGTTTCGACATCCCATTGGTCCGACCATATTAAACCCATTGTTCCGAAGTCCCTTTATTCTGAAATCTCAATGTTGCAATGCAAAAAGTTGAAAAAGCAAGCAGCAAGGGAAAGCAGCAAGAGACCGTGTTGTCGTGTTGTTTACTGTTGCCATGACGACAACGGTCGCCCTGTTTTGAGGAAGTAGAAACAATGTTGAAAGTTATAATTTTAACCCAAACCATGATCTTTTCCTGACCTTAACCAAGTAGTTCTTGGGCCTAAACCTAACCAGACCTTAACCATGAAACAGTTATTTTGTAACAATGAAAAATGAGTTTTCGGAACAACAGGACTTTGTAACAATGGGTTTAATATGGTTGGAACAATGGGATGTCGAAACATTGAGATTTCTGAACAATGGGATGTCGGAATAATGGGATGTCGGAATTATGAGCGGACCCCCACTCCTGTCCTTGTCAGCTTTTTTTTGGTGAATTCAGCATCTTAAACTGTGGTCGATAACGGCGGAGCCCATCTGGAAATGAAATAACTGTGTGGTTGGCTGTGGAGCTCGCTGCACGGAAATTGAAATAGAGGTGCGAAAAGTAGCAGTTAAAGTCAACAGGGAGTAAGATCAGACAAACTTGTTCTTTGCCACTGAGCCATTTAGCATGTAGGATTCTTTATGGTTTGTATCATTGTTTACTAGTGCACAGTAAATATCCTTTGTTCTTTCAATATCAGGCTGTGTTGTTAATGTGCTAACTGGTTAAATAGTGTCTTGAATCCATCCTGTCACTCTTACAGTTAACTTTTTGAGTGACGGCGACAGACTACCACCACCTGCTGGTGGAGTGTTACTTCCTCTCACATGGGCACAAAATGTTCCTGCTAGTTTTCTGTTGGCTGTAGTCTTTGCAATGTGTTCAAGTGCAACTTTTTGGCCAAAACACAGGCAACATGAGGGGACACAACAGGCGACCGTCATCACCACTGTTCTTTGATGTCAGTGTTGGTGTCTGGGCCTTTATAGAGCAGAGTTCCCAAGGAAACCCATTTCTGTGCACTCAAAATCTACATCTGCATCCGTCTGGTTTACATTATGTATGACACTTTGATTGACTTGATTTTCTTTGACTCTCATAAATTGTTAACTGCTTTGATGATGCCTTTTATGCCTGGCAGGATTCCACACTTACTGTACCTTTTAAAGGAAACCACATGCAAGTTTTCAAGAATTTCTTGAAGTCGTGTGTAAAATATGTCATGAATTTTCAAGAGACATATCAAAGGAGCTACACCAGAAAATGCCATTTTGCAAGTGCGGTGTGTCTCTCTGGCATGACTCCAGTTTATGCTTGTCTTAAAGACCAAGAAGTTTGACTAGCAGGGTCCTAACCTGCAAATGGCCAGCTGATGAATGACTACAACCTGAAAATTTCTTGTGATGTTTTTTTATCAGCAGGATATTAGAAGATATGTAGAGGGGCAGCAGGGCATCACCCATCATTCTGAAGGAAATTAAAAGAGAGAAAAATACAAGCCCTTGAAAGTCTGTAAAACTCATTTGCACAAAACAAGAACTGTCTGCGGGCATGGCATGGCAAAAAAAAAAGAATGGTCTTGTATCAGCCTTGTAGTCTGGAATGAACGGTGACCTGGGGTTACTGTCTCACATTGATAGTCTGAGCAGCAGTACTTAGCTTCATGAGATGCTATGGGGCTTTCCAAAGAAAAGAAAAAACAAGCCCAAACATATTCAGTGCTACATATTATTTTTAAAATGTAGTGGACCTGAAAGGCACATAAATGTAAGAGTTGGAGGCAACACCTCCACACACCCAACAACTCCTTTGCAAATGTGTGATGAATTAAAATGAGTAAAGCCAGAGGTGGCCCTGACCTTTAGAAAATGTATGGAAACACTACTGAGGCATTTATCATTTTTCTAATTAAGTTATGTGGCGAAGGCATATCTTGTGTGCCCAAAAACTGTGGCGAAATGGGTCTCTATCAGTATGAAATTATTACAAAGCCATGTTTAATTAATGAAAATATGACCCAGGTGTCAGAGCTAATATATCAAAAAGAACATGCTACAGTCTCAGACTACTCTGTGGCAAAGGATGAGAGCATCAGCTTGAACTTAATAAAAGGTAGAAAAGAGCTGTATTTTACAGTTCTCTGTATTTATATATATTTCTACTTCTCTCTTTCTCTATTTGCTGTAGGCTATATATTAAATATTTAATTGCATCTTTTAAGATGTTCAGTGCACTGATCATTTTACAGGTTTTTATGCAACATTCAGGGCATTTATATAGCAGCAAGCCACAGTAATGACATCCTGAACAAAGAAGGAAGTCTTTGTGTGTGTTGTATTCTGAGCTTCTCTGTGGTTTGTTGTGGTAAACTGGTCTGGCTGCATGTGCATATTAGTGTCCGTGTGTATCCCAATGGCTAGCTCATTGGTGACACTTTGCACTGAGCTCATATGGAGGTTACCGCTCATATCCTCCTGAGACCTGAACTTTTGTTTAGTGTACATTTTTAATTTCTCCTTGCTTTTTGTGATCAGTAGGACCCAATAAGTATAAAAAAACTAAACACTGTCAACAATAATTAAGTCCCAATATCCTCAAAAGTCTTGTTAAAGTTGGTCAAATTTGTTGCCATATCAAACTACAAACATTATTAATAATAAATAAACAAGGTTCAACCATAAAATGTGATCAGGTTTTGTCCACTTTTGTGTCAGGATCAGCTGCAGACTGACTTGCAGAGATGACTGCCATCTTGTTTTTACATGGTTTAACTGCCATAAGTATTATTTATGTCATTATTTGATATGTTTTGTTTACAAATATTATTTAAATGATTTATTTTCCTGAATTTCGATTTTGGTTTGTATCAGGACTGCAGAGGTACTGGTTGTGTATTGTGTTGCACATGATGTTTACATGAGGTGCAGAGCAGGTACAGAGATGCTGCGGTTGTAATCTCCTCCAAGAAGGAGTTGAGAGTGGAGAAGGTTAAGAGTTTAAGGTAACATTTCATCATCGGACAAAAGAAGAAGCAGTAACTTTATCGCCGTTTTTTGAAGATTTTATTTGTGGACTCATGTGTGCAGCCAGCGAGGTATGTTTTATTTTGGGATTTACTGTATGTTCATTGTGCATTTTTACTCTCATGTTTCTACAGCTTGTAAGTAATATTAATATGTTGTCATTCTGTAATAATAATAAATCCATCAGTAACTGAAAACCAATGGTGTCGTCTAATTCCTGGAGGGAGTGATACATGGATTAGAGGCTGTACACATGCTGCATTTTTAACCGCCTGGATTGTGAGGTCGAACACTGGGCGATACTTTCGTGCCTTTTTTTTTGAGCCATCACTCAAGAGCGCGGCATCAGGTTGCGTCTGAAGTTGCAACCTTAACAAGCACCATATTATAGCCTATTTACCTCAAATCCTGAGTGCAGAGCTGATCTTCCTCCAGGCGCTGCTTATGTGTAGGCAAATTGTCTGTGGCACAGATGAAAAGTTCTGATGTCTCTGCACCAAAATGATCAACGTTTTTGTATTTACCACAGACTGATATTTACAGGTGAAGGGAGAGATATCTGTTGGCTGTGATTGGTTGTTCCTTGTCATGTGACATGTGGTGTGTGCTGCTGCATTCCAAAAGTTTGAGGGTGCAAAAATTGTGCTCTCACTACCACTAGATGGCACAAAAAGTGCCTACGAACAAGGACGACAGGTCTAATTTAAGTAGACTGAAGTTTAAGGTTAAGTAAACCCAAAACGTGTCCTCTAATTGGATAATTGGATGGCAGTGTTGTGTAAGTGTCATCATGCCCATCCTCTGGTTCCACCTCTGTTTACACTGTTAGCTCTGTCAGCAGCATTGCCGGTGTGAAGTGCAGTGTATGGAGTTAGCACCGTAAACTGCTAGCCACCAGCTCAGCCACCAGCTCAGCCACCTCCATGTTGAGAACCCTGTCCAGACAACTCATACACTCTAAATAGAGCCCCTTTAAACAAAAAAAAAGTGCATATTGCTCCTCAAGCCAGTTGTAACAATTTTTTTAAAACCAATTTTGTGTGATTTATTTCTGAGAAAAAAAGGTTATTGTCACAAGTATAGAACAAACTTCCTAGAACAACTTTTTGGGGTTTTTTGTTGTTGGTTTTTTTTCCAGCTTTGAGCAATTCTCAGCATTCTCTGCAACATTGTGTGCCCACTGAGAGTGATGAAGAGTGCAGTAGCTGGATATATCAGAATTAATAATGACATTTATTTGTATGCTGTTCTTGAAGGTGTTGTTGTCCACATCATCTTTTCATTACAGATCCCCAACAGCAGCGCCTGCATGTAAATAACACCCACATCATGTAGTGTATGCCCACTCCTGTAAGAGACTCATGTTGCCATTCTCTCTAAGTCTGAGCAATAAATCTGTCTCTCAGTGGATTCAGACTCACAGTGCTGTTGCTTAACAAACAAATAATTAACCTCCGTGACTTAAACATGAAGATTAAAATACTTTCACGGTTGATGTCAGCTGTTGAGGATGAAATCTGTTGTGTGTTGCTGATGAGTGAACATACAGAGACCCAAACAGAAATCACTAAACATCTGGTTTTCTAAGACATATCCTCATTAACAAAGTCAGCCTTTAATTGTTGGGTTGTTTTGATTCGGTAGTGGTTTCTATTTTTGTGAGCTCATCTGCAGAGCTCTTTCCATATTATTATTTATTTCCAGTCTTAGCTTGCTAAGAAAGCCCTAAAAATGTCTGAGATTTTTGGTGGATGTACAAAACGTGTAGGCCTTGCTGGCAGCACACACAGGCATCTTATAACATACCGTATGTGAAAAACACCGATTGTAATGTGAGCCCACATGACAGGGGGAGACAAACAGGGATGGGGCGATTCGTTATATATTGTAATTTTTAAGTATTGCAATTCTTTTTTTTTTTTTTTAAAGATTATTTTTTGGGCTTTTTGCCTTTAATGCACAGGACAGAGTGAAATGGGGTGTGAGAGAGAGAGAGTGGGGGTGACATGCATCAAAGGGTTGCAAGCCGGAGTTGAACCTGCAACCACTGCACCAAGGCATCGCCTCTATACATGGGGCGCCGGCACTATCTACTACGCTACCGATGCCAAATATTACAATTCTAAAAGTATTCAATATTATGATTTATTGCAATTTTTGTTTAATTTTTTAACACTAGACCATGAGAAAAAAGTCAGACCATAAACTTCCAGAGACAAGTGGTAAATAACATGTACATGTGCAGCAGAATATATAAAAAACATACAGCTACAGTCGTTTGTAAAATAGCACTGCACTGACTTTGATGAATTTACTTTTTGACAGGGACAAGAGTTAGCTAGCTAGCACACCCCACGGTCCCTCAGCCTCACTCCCCACCGCTGGGATACTACTTTGCCAAGAGGAAAGCAGGCGGCAGCTGCAGAGATGTTCATGACTGTATCAACTCAAAGTCAGGGTTGAGTCTTACCTGTGTTGGTCATATTAACACAATTAGATCCCTGTCCATGACAGAGGTCAAAGTGTTTCCGTACTTTGGATTTAAAATGTGAGGGCGCAGGTCATAACCCTACAGACACTGGTCAGTCAGCCATTTTCTAGACTCACAAGTCAGTCTTTAGACGCTTCGCTTAACTAAAGACTGATGTCTTTCTCCCTGATTTTGTGTTTAGATGGGCGGATACAATTTCAGAGTTTAAAAAAACTCCCTACGTTGCAGAACCAATAGTAAATCCGCAGGGCGGTCTTTCGGTGGCTCGCGGAACTCTTGTGCTCGTAAACATAGTCCGACTGCGTTAAAAGTTTTAAACAAAGTTGCTGTAAGTCCTTCATTTCCACAATCTTGTGGACTGAGCACACGTTTGATAAAACGGAGTTCAATCTCTCAGCATCCATTTTCAAGTTCTCTGCGTGTTTGTGTTCTTGCAGACGAGAAAAGGGGGAGCGCACATTTCCGGGAGGGCGTGTCCTTTTCAAAAATGCAAGAGGCGTTGCTTTGTTGCCGGCTGTTTTCTCCGGTGTGTTAAACACACTTTAGAAAGGAGTGTCCCCAGACTATCAGAAGGCGGAGATCTCTGATTGTCTGGTGGCGAGACGAGCCATTTTCTGCTTTGTCTTCGCATTTTGCAGTGTGCAAGCCAGCATGCTTTCTGGCTATTCTGACCCACAATCCTCCTTGCAGCCGAAGATGTGTCACATCGACTGAACCGCAGACAGATTCCAGCTCACTGACAGCTGACAGAAGCCACAGAATTAATCATGAAGATGACTAATAACAACAAAAGAACATAATTATGAAAATAAGTGACACAGAAATGCATTTGTAATTTTACCGTCCCTGGTGTTTTGTTTATCTCCAAGGTCATGTGAAGTGATATCATGAGCAGAAGAAGATGAAGATATAATTTATATACTCTCATATACCCTGTTGTCATATACTCACTGGCCCAAAATACACACACATGCATTAAATGGACAGATGTCAGAGTGAGGGGGCTGCCCATGGACAGGTGTCCCTCAGCAGTTGGGGGTTAAGTGCTCTACTCAAGGGCACCTCAGCCATGTCCAGGAGGTGAACTGACACTTCTCCAGCTACCAGTCCACACTCCATAGTCTGTGCAGGGACTTGAACCAGTGGTTCTGCTTCCCAAGCCAAGTCCCTGTGGACTGAGCTACCGCTGTCCCAGTTAAGATCTGCAGCATTCCATGCATACTTTTCTTTTCACTTCAAATTTTGCACCACAGATTGCCACCAATATAAGAACAACAAGGTTAAAGTTCGAGGAAGTAGTACGTCTTAATTGTATGCACACTCCATGCAACAGTACTTACTTTATAAAGGCAGCTGCAGTACGTCAGAAGACACGGTACACCTGCTAATCATCAGCGTATTGGCATTAGCATTTAGCCTGAGTGTCAGACTGAAGCTCTCAGAACCTTCAGTCTGACATTGCCTCCATTGAAGGCGATTTACAAGGAGGAGGGAATTTGATTTTTCCCTAACCAATCAGTAGAGATCAACGACTCACTCAGAATGTGACGTCATTAGTATCCATGCCTCGGGGGTGCCAAAAACAAGCGAGCATTGCCTGTTTAAAATGTCTCCGTCGTCGTGCACGCCCAGCTGCATTGCCATTAAATCCAGTTTAGCAGCTTCCTTAATTTGGTCCTCCATTAACGCGAGTAGTGGCGAAATACCTCGATAGCATCGTTAATGTGGTCTGTAGGATCTGCAGCAGTCGCCATTGTTGCTATCCTCACCAGTTACCCACCGGTGTACAGCTTGACATCAGTGTGGCGCTGATTGGCTAATTGCTAGACCCGCCCCCAACCCCAGCGTTCATTGGTCCGTCCATCGTTTGGATGCGATAAATCGCAAATTCATTGCAGTATGCCAGACCAGAGATGCAAGCCTACTCAGTTGAGTGGGCGGGGTCTATGGTCTGGAACCAGGCTAATTAGCACTGTGAGTATGTCAGCATGCTAAACATTTAGCTTTCGTAAGTACAGCCTCTGCAGAGCCACTACTGTGCCTGTAGACTCTCAGTCTTGTTTAAAACATCACATATCCAACCAGGTCTGCCTATGAGCTGTGATGGATAAATAAAACATGGTCTGTGGCTTCAGTAATGCCCAACAATGCCTCAAATTACACCTGTAATTTCATACTTCTGATGATCATGTCAAACTCATAATTAACCCCAACAGATGAGTAAAGGGACCAAAGGGCAAGTGGCTCTGCAGGGCTAAGAAGAGCCGCCTGATTCTGTTAATACAGAGGTCAGAGGCCACGACCTCTTCTCCGCACAGAGCATGGACATGCACCACAAGTGGCAGGTAATGGAGAGAACAAAGTGCACTAGAATCACCTAATTTGCCCTCCAGCAGTCTGTAATCACATCATCTCAAGCATGCACAGAATTATTTAGCTTTTGTAAATGATAAGTTACACATGATGAGACGGAACAAAAGGAAGCAGAATGTGGAGAATAAAAATACGGCTGGATGTAACAATGAGCGTGTCAAAGTGCGCACCGTTTCCGTGTCTTCTCTCTTTCTTTTTCTTTTTTTAATTCTCTTAGTTTGAGTGCCTGTTTTACACCATCTGTTCCGATATTGTGACAGCATTAATCACTACACTCAAGTCATTTCCAGCACGGAGACTGACAGCAGAAAATGTTTCAGCAAAGTAAATATCTAAACATAGAGAGGCAGTTTTTCTAGTGCAGCCACTTAGTGCTGACATTCAGCAATCAAATGGGAGAAATCCACTGTTATACTTAAATCACAAGGGCCATGACTTTTGACTTTTATATTTCTACGAGCTTGCTCTCTTGCTCCAGCAATGCTATTGTTATTGCCCTCACCAAAAAACAAAATCAGTATCTAACTATGAATGGATTTTTCTTGAATTCTGTACAAATAAACGATGCTTCACTGTGAGGATACTTTAAATTAACTAGTTTAAACCAGTGGTTTTCAATCTCTTTGTGCCCAAGGGACAAGGGGCAAGCCAAAATCTCAAGGCACACCTGTATTTATGTCAACAGCCTCTATAATGTGTGTTATCGCTCTTACCATGACATATATGGTTGTTTTTATTTACTAACATTAAATAACAATTGACAACCAACTATTATTAATGAAATATTTAACAAAATGATTCAAGAATTCATTTTAAACTTTTTAAAATTACATCAAAGCACCAATAAAACATCCATTGAAACGGGAAATAAAGTAAATAAAAGATAATGTGATAAGGCTTTTTAAATTAAATTACATTTTTTCAGGTAGAGTTTGCCTCTTTATTAGAAAATGGGTGCGCACAACATACTGATACAGTCAATTAAAAATTCATTCATATCTTTTTGCACAGGCCCAGTTGAATATTGCAATAATAATGTGTGGTTATCACAAAATCCCACGGCACACCTGGATTTCCATCAGGGCACACCACTGCTTTAAATGAACACTAAGTTTGCTTTCTACTAAGGCAAAAAAAGACTGTAGCTGAGGCTAAAACTGGGACTTGGTTCACCAGTTCCAGTCACAGTTCAGTTAATGCAAGCTTGATCTAATACCGCTGAGCACCACAGTAAACTGCCCACTAAATAATACGTATGGTGTACTGACACGTCTCTGCTACCATTCTTCCTGTTTCTCCACAGTGAACATAATGTGAAGTAAAATTGTGGTACTGATATCTGCGTCATGGCCTTGCACTGGTAACATCTGTGGATGAGTGTGCTGCCTCACATTAGCTGTTTCAGTTTGTTTACTTGCAAACTGTAATGCATTAATGTGGCAATTTTCCTGAAAATGGGACACACAGTTTGTTGAGTATCATTACTGCCATTACTGTCGGACAAAGTGGATTGTTGAAGGAGCACAACACAGTGTCCTACTTTGTTAAATGAGCAGACTAGCTCTGAAGCACAAACATCAGGGTCTGGACATGCAGAGTGAGAGGATTTAGTACTAAGATCAAAATTTGGAGCTGCAGCTGTCGCTCATGCGGCAGAACAAGGTGTAATATTATCAACTTTAAAAAATTGTTAAGGCTATCAGCAAACAGCTGACTGTTGACTCATCCAGTAGACACAGAGCAAGACAATCATTCAGGACTGACCAACAAACACCACACCTCGGCCAACAAGACTGGTGTTCAAGACAAACAAAAAAAATATTGGTTGCAGCGTTTTTGCCACTCAGAGAGGGTGTTTGTTAGCAACACACCACTGTCGTTGTAGCCACATTTATGCCACTCCAAGCCAAGTATTTTTTAGCATCATCAACGTTCTTTTACTAACCATAACCCTGTCATTTTGTCGCCTAAACCTTAATGCTGAATCCTTTTTAACCACCATGTTCTTGGGTGTTCCTGGGTGTTTTTTAGCATCATTAGCAATATTTTACTCACTGTTACTAAGTAATTTTGTTGCCTAAACCCAACCGCCAACCCCTTCTTACCACCACATTTCATGCCACTCAGAGTTAGGTGTTTTGTAGCAACACACAACTGCCTTTCCAGCAGGATTCATGCCACTCCAAGCTGGGTGTTATTTAGCATCATCAGCGATCCTTTACTAACCACAACCAAATAATTTTGTCGAGTAAACCTAACCGCCAACTCTGTCTTATCATCATGTTCTTGCCATTCAAAGCCTGGTGTTTTTTAGCAACACACCACTGCCTTTCCAGCAGGATTCATGCCACTCCAAGCTGGGCGTTTTTTAGCATCATCAGCGATCCTTTACTAACTACAACCAAATTATTTTGTTGACTAAACCTAACCGCCAACGCCTACTTACCACAGTGTTCATGCCACTCAGAGTCGGGTGTTTTGTAGTGACACACCACTGCCTTTCCAGCCATGTTTTTGCCACTCCAAGCCAGGTGTTTTATAGCAACATCAGCAATCTTTAACTAACCATAACCAAGTTATTTTGTTGCCTGAACCTAACTGCCAAACCCATCTAACCACCACGTTTTTGCCACTCAGAACCAGGTGTTTTGTAGCAACACACCACTGCCTTTCCATCCGCATTTGTGCCACTCAAAGCCAGGTGTTTTTTTAACATCATCAGCGATCTGACAGTCACCATAACCAAGTAATTTTGTTGGCTAAACCTAACTGCCTACTCCTTACTGTACCACCATGTTCGTGCCACTCCAAGTCAGGTGCCACTCAAAGCCTTAAAGCCATGTGTTTTTTAGCAACATCTGCATTTTTTCCAAACCATAACCAAGTAGTGTTGTTGCCTACACCTGCCAGCCAACCCCTTCTCACTATCAACCCCTTCTATGTCAGGGTAAAATGCAAAAGGCCGCCCCGAGGCGTCATTTTAGTCAGCTGGGGCTTCTGCCCAACAGGCAAAATATGACAAGTAGGGATGAAATCATGTTGGCTGTCTGCTGCTAGTGGAGGCTAAAATGCTACAAGAGCTGCAGAATTGATGATACTTTTCTGGGGGTTAATTACTGCAGGCATCCCATTTCCACACACATGGGGGCAGGTATAGAATTTCTCAGACATAATTCTTTTTTCATTCAATTTCAGGAGACCAAGCATGCAGATCGGGCCTTACCAAATAGGGCACCTGAAAGTGAGCTTTGTATCCTGTTTTTGTGTCATTGTTTACGCATACATGTGCATGCACCTGTGTGTGGAGAATGTTAACCTGAGAGGAGAAAGGTAGATTCCTCCCCCTCTCTGCTCTGTTTAGATGTGGGTTCTTTGAATTACTGTCCTCCGTGCTGCATCTCAGCTCTCCGGCTTGCTCTCTGCTTTGGAAAACAGGGCTAACGGCGTGCCAATTAGGCTGGTAATCTAGCTGCCATTTGTGTTCACTGCTCTGGGACCCAAACGGCATCGAGAGCTCAATTTGGTGGGTTTGAGGTGCTGGGGTGGGGGTTGATTTACACCTCTTTAAATGAGAGCAAAGAAAAGGAAAAAACACCAACGATGATAAAGCCAGCCTAAATAATACTCTCACACTATCACTGCTTGGGTGGAGAAAAGTAGCTGGCCAATATAGCGCTCTGTGCGAACTGCGTTGATGACTCAAGAGAATCAACACAATAGAGGACTGATTTCTTGTTTCCCCCCACTTGTTTTCTGTCCAATCACTGCACTGAGTTAAATTTTCTGAAATAATTTAGGAGAGTTCTGCGTAATGAGACAGAGACAAAGGAAGACAAGTAAAAGCGTCAAGGGATATTCTGACATATAGGGAAATAAACATGTCTTACCGGGAATTAGATAAGAAGATTACGATCAATTCTGTAATATCAGATCTGTTCTGTAGAGAGACTGGTCAAAGATATGTTAAACTTCCATGATGGTGCCTTGTTCATTTTTATGAAAGTTGTTTACTGGGCCCCAGAAAAGTTTCCATGGCCTCTGCTTCTGTGTTTTTGGGGCCCATAAGGCATGCATACTTCCTGGTTAATCATATTGTTCTTGTATAGGTTGTGACTTTGATAGCATTGTCATATTAATTATGCATGTTGCTTACAGTAAAATAAGGAGGCTCCATTATGTTGCTCCCCTTCTGTCCCTCGCTCATTTTAAGGTTTTGGGTGACTACTAGCGGGCCGTGTTTTGGTTGTTTATCAGACTCTCTTGTAGATTAACGTTAATTAACGGAAGTTGCACCAACCTGTCACTGACAGACCTCCAGTTTCTTTAGGCTATCTCAATTAACTTTAGCCTCTCTTGTAGCTGGAAACTAATTTTTACAGTCCGGCAACTCGTTGTAACGTTGCATTAAACAAGTGTTTTATTTCTTCTGTGCAGTAAATGCAAACACAACCATTTTTAGTGTCATTATACTGCAACCTGAGCTTCTCTAGATACTCTCTACCAACTACTCTAGCTGCAGAAAAACATGCACTTCATTATGTGTGCGGCACTTGCCAGCCTTGTTATTGTACACGTGGTGCTTCTCAAAGTCAGTGATGCTGCCTTGGTAGGACGGGTCCTTCCAAGTTGGGTCCTACAGAAGCTAGGCAAGAATCCTTCCTAGCATTTGGTGAGCACACATTGAAACAGCTTAGCGACCGCCCAGGTGTGCAGTGGAAGAGGCCGGGCCTTCGATTAAAGCAAATCATACGCAAAAAATAGTGGGTACTTCATGCCCGCTAAGGATACACACATGGATCCTTGAAAATTCTCTGAAGGAAGGACTCAGTTCTCTGTAAAATTCGAAGGATCATTCCTCGACTTTAAGAGGCACCAACACATATACACAGAAGAGTCTCACTCCCCATAACAAACTACTCACATAAGCTATCTTAAAGGAGAAGGCTTGGCCAGTAACATCAGTCATGGAAAATGAGAACTGAGTGAGTTTTCGATTTCTATCAAGCAGCAACAAAAATATGTAGCAGGATGTGTTTGAGTTAATTTGCCTTTCTTGACTTAGCACCTCCGGCTACGTAACCATCGCCCACATCCATATCGCAGTGTCAATGCTAAAACGATATATTTTGCAGCCCTACCTGAAGTTTTCTGTATTGAATGTAAAAACATAGAATAGATACAGTTCTATTTTTTTTTTCTTGCTCGCAAAAAGAGAGCACATGCTTATTTCCCAAAATTTTGTCTATTCTTTGAATGACAGATTGCTTGTTCAGAGAAAACAACTGCTGAAAGGTTACCTTTGCAGAAGAAGACATTTCCAATCTTCATAAAGTTTAGCTTATTAGTAATTAAGGAGTAATTAATGAAGGCTTTGAAAATCAGCCTCAATGGATTCAATTAACATATGACAACTGCAGATGCAGCAGATGGACCAGTTTTGAAAAACTTTTCTCAAGGAGGCAAACCTATTTAAGCTTGGCATTTACAGTTGTAAACTGTTTAATATTATATTATATGGATTTAAATTATAGATAGATTGGATACAGCTAAAAGGTTTATCAGTTGTGCTGCAGTCATTTGCTTTTCATATAGTAGTTTTATTAAATAACTTACCCATGTGGCATACAGCAAGTATTTCTTATTTTTAGTTAATAACAAAGGATGGAAATGTTTTCCAAATTTGTATTCAGCAAGCGAGGCATCCTGGGAAATATGCAACTGGATTTATTCCAAGCCATTGCATACTTAGAGCATAACTCCAGCAACAATAATAATTTTCTGAGTCTTGCTTTCAAACCCACACCCTAGACAGAAGTATCAAAGTTTTTTATGTCATTTTCCAAATTTTAATTTCCACCACTTACACACACTACTGTAGATCATGAAATGTATAAAAATAGATAACTGGCTTGGCATGTTTTTCCTCCATAATTATGTATGGATGAATTCTTGTGGAGTAGGGATGAAAAACCTCAATCACTGAAGGGAACAAAAATCACTCTCTGAAGTACAAAAGAAGAACAAAACATAGGAAAAGCCTCTCTGTTTGGTCCAGAAGTCAAAAGGAGGAAACAAAACGAGGCGAACAGAAGTGAAAAGTGATGAATATTCCAGAGCCAGGAAGCGAAGTCATCAAACAGGAGACAAGCATCAGAAACAAGTGACACAAGCGAAAAAGGAAATGAAGATCTCCGCTGAAGCAAAGCCACGACAGGCACTTTGAAACATGACAATGGCCCACACACGCAATGGCACTGATCAACCTCCAGCAGGGGAAAAGACACCAAATGGATTCACATGTCTCCATCCAAGCCTGATAATGTATCAGTGGATCTCATGAATAAAATAATAAAGCCCCAGAATGGGATTCAGAGGATCATCCACATCAGAATAAAGAGTATTGCTGCAAGTTAAAATAGTCTGCACAATATAAGCACAAGTGGCGATTCCAGGGTTCAAACCAACAGAGACTGTTAAAGATGAAAGCTTGTAGTGAAAATAACAAATCCAAATTATGTCCTAAAGAATCCTTAGCCTCTTTGGTATGCTTCTGTCCAAATTTGTTGTCAGGAATGTTAGTCATCCAGAAAGGTCATAAGATTTCATTTAGTTGCGGACAAAAAACCAAACAAACATGACACACTATCAGGAGCTGTGCCTTGTCAAAATAAATCAAAATCTATATGACTTGAGTCAGGTTAATTTCCAGGGCTGGTACCTGCGGTTATTCCACAGGCTAGTTAATAACATGTCGGGCAGGAAATCCAAAGTGTGGGATCATTTTGAGAAGGTGAAGGACGAACCCAAGGTGATATGTAAACTCATCTTCATTGGTCGACTACAAACATGACGTATCATCTGAAACATGGAAGTAGCTACGTGCCCATTAGCCCTCAGCGCCATTTGATTTTTGGCGAGTTTGACTCACAGTGCATTATGTTATGACTTTCCAAGGTTGATCTTTAATTAAAGCACTCCCATCAAGCTAACTGGGGACAGATTCCTTGGGCAGCACTTGCACACAACTTCCAATGGGCAAAATTTCATGCCTCCGCCATTTACCGTCTCACAGGAATTTCTGGAGAAAAATAACAAATCAGCATAAAATCAACAGGGTCTCAGCCCTTCAGGTTTGAACCCCTAACAGAAGCAGATGATGATGATCACAACGACAATTAATTATTTCATCTGACAGAATAATCTAGAGAACATGGGGGAAAGATAGGGATTTTATGTGATGACGCCGCCGCCTGCATTCATGAGTAAATTAATTTTAGATGGCAACATGCTCTGTCTTCCTAAGGTGGCAGAACCCCCCACCCCCACCCCCCAGTATTTAGTCTATTTTAATTTTGCGCACAATATGACACTGATGAAATTACTTTCCATCTTACAACACTGTAGCTGGTGTAATTAGAATAATATACAAGTGTATCAGATGCTCTCTCTTGCCTGAAGATGTGCATCAGTCCCAGCTGGAGGAGTCTGAGCATCTCTAACCCGAGGAGTCCCTCCAGGCCCCCTCCTGCTACCATCAAGCTGAGGCTGCTGGTGGTGGGCAGAACGCAGCTGAACACGGTGCTGGTAGGCAACAGTGACAGCCCACTCCATAACAACTGGCACAGGAATTCAACACAGAAGGAGCTATTGTAGTGAAGGCCAAGAAACCAGAGCCCACATTCTACTGTGTAAGCCAGAAATGCTGATTTGGAATGCCATACCTAGCATGCACAGAAAGCACAAAACCTGCCTGAAAGCAAAGCAAAGTTCATTATTTTTTCCATGTGCTGTGAATATTAACTGATATATATCAGAAGAGAGATCCGGCTTCACTGATTCACACTCATAAATCCAAAGAAAGTTGTCAAATAATTAATTTTGGAATCAATGGGCAAAAATCCTGTAATAAACTTAAAGCATATTGTAATTTGAGAGGACCAAAAGAACACTTCACTTCTGGATCTCCTCTTGACTCGTTTTCAGGCTGCAGAAAGTCTAGCACTTGACAGTAGACTTTGGGTGTTTCTCAGAGTCAAGACAGGATCCATAAATGGCTGAGTTTCAAAGACGCTACGTAATCAAATCCCACCTAAGGACTGCTCCAATGTCAAGGATGCTTTATTTTACCGAGGACACAGTCCTTCCTTCAGAGAATTTTCAAGGATGCATGTGTGTATCCTCAGCAGATATAAAGTACCCGAAAAAGTCATGGGGGGGCCTCTTCAATAAAACCTGTGCCAGTGGTGCTCAGCAGGATTTTGAGAAATATATCATTTATATGGATTAATATCTTCAGGAGTTTTCAATCACACAAGCATAAAAAACTACTGACAGAAACTTCATAATTTATACTTTCAAATGTGTCCACTGCCAAATAATGAGGGGGACACTCGTTAGCTTGTTCCAATGTGTGTTCACCGAACGCTAAGAAGGACTCTTGCCCTGCCTCTGTAGGATCCTTGACTGAGAAACACCATTTGGCTAATCACAGGTCATTTCAGAGAGAGGGCCTTCCTTTTGGCTGTTCTGTAAATGCAGATGCATGTACACGTCTCTTTGGTTACAGCCTGATTCAGTGGTGGAGAATCCTGCAGAGAAAGTTGCTATTCCAGCAGAGACACCAACTGCCCACAGTAGCAACCCAAAAAGGGAAGACAGACCCATCAAAAACAGAGTCTAAAAGATGGTCTGACGATAAAGGAATTAAAACATGGTCAACATCAGTGAAGCATTTCAGAGATGGAGAGAAAATGTAGCTAATAACTTAGCCTTCTGCTAACCAGAGTCAAAGGCTCATGGCTGTGGCTTCATGTTCAAGTTTCTGTAGTTAACGTTAGCTTGAGCCTCGAATCATAGCGTGTCCTCCATCTCACTGCCCACCGCTACAGACAACCTGACGCGTGGAAGAGCAGACAGCAGCTTCAAAAACAAAACCTCAGTCAGCGGCCGCAGCAATCTGAATCCAGTCAGCCTAAACACCAGCACCAATTCCTCGCCAGATCAGAAAACTTTCTGTTGCTGCTGTTACACAGGGCAGACCTGACACTGCGGCTGACACTGCAGGTGGCTGGTAGGGCTGGCACTACAGGTTTTGAAGTCAAGCTGCTACAGCTGCGAACTGAAGCTCCGTCTACCGAGCTAATGCCTGCATTTCTCCCGGGGAAGAAGTCCGTAGCAGCAGGGAGTTAGGCAGAGGGACCATGGGGTGGCTAGCTAGCTGATTCTTGTCTCATTTGTGGAGAGAGTGGGTGGGGCAAGAAGGAGGCCATTGAATAAGCTGCATTAAACTGCACAATAAAATAAAATTAAATAAATCAATGTGTGGGAAACACTGAGTTGCTGTATGAAGCACATGCATATGTCCATCGTCCTCTGGTGTGAGGGGCTTAGAAAAGACAGGAGAGCTGCAGGTGGATTGTGTGTTTCCAAATTCTGCTTTGTTTTCTGATTTCTCCCTAACCCAGTTTTGAGGTTAAGGAAAGACGTGGTCTTGGTTTGTTTTTGGAAAAGTCCACAGTGACCTGAAGCAAAGGACATGATGTATTAATTAACCACAATCTTTGACCAGCCTTAGCCAAAGTGTTTTGCTTGCCCAAAACTAACTACACAGGGGACTCAGGATGCAAACCCCTGTCTCCCCTGTCTCCTGTTCTTTTTACACCCACCATCCTCCGTAAAAGGCCAAAAAAGGACAATAATTCACTATTAGTTACAGTTATCAGCACCTTAAAACTGAAAAACTGAAGTAAAGCACAAATACAGCAAACACACACAACAGTTTTCACACTCACAACAAACATAGTGAACTCTCAGAGAAAATGGCCTTGGATGTGAAAAATACTCCTCAGCAAAGTGAGAGAAAAAATAGCAATACTTCAATATTACTCAGTTTATTAGAACAACAGCTCTGAGGTACAGTCATCAAGTAAATTTGTGGTGGCCCAAATGTCAACTTATGTAAAGAAAAGGCATTATAACACAGCTTAACACAGTCACAGTCTAACTGTGACACTTTAATTTAAAAAAAAAAGTTCTTTGTAAACGTTTGGCACAAATATTTTCACAGTCCTAAGCCCCATTTCCACCAAACACCTTCAGTAACCCTTCAGACATGGTACCTAGACCCTAGCGTTTCCACAAACAGTACCAGTACCCTTAAATGTGGGTGGGGTTGTTGTCACTCGCTGCTCCATCCAGCACTCGCTGTATTTCCTCATTACCGGTGACACAGATGGAAGTCTGCACCTCGTTTATCGTCCACAGAACGAGGCTGCACACCGACATTTTCAGAACAAAATAACAACAGGCTGCAGTGAGAGTCTCTCCATGGGATATTAGAAATAGCAGGTTTGTGCATTTAGTCCTTCTGAGGCAAGTTCAGAGGTTTTCGAGTTGCCGTAGCCCACAGGAACAATGCTCGGCTGCACTTTTTTTTTTCTCAGAGTGAGGATTAAAATATCTGCAGTTCACATAACCCTGTCAACATTAATATACATAAACATGTGAAGATCCACTCATTATTAATGTTCTACCTTAAAAGTTGCCGGCAGTCGGCCCAGACTCCAGCTGCTGTGAGAGGCAGCAAAACATCCTTCCATTCTATAGTTACAGTCTACTAATAAATCCATCTCTCTCTCTCTCTCTCTCTCTCTCTCTCTCTCTCTCTCTCTCAGCAAGTCTGTAATAAAAACAAAAACCTTAAGTGTGCCAAATTCTAGCCATTTAAACACCTTCCATTTACTCCTAAATGTCAGCAACACTTTCGTTTCTGTCCACCTTTTCTGTTTCTGGTTCCTCTGTAAGTTTTGCATCAGCAGTTTGAGTAGACTCAGTAAACCCATTCTTCAGCAGCCCTGACATATCAGTGGTTAACTAGCAACAAGTACTGCATGTTGTTTTCCTGGAATGTTGATCTAAAAGTGTGAATAAATCAGTATGTTGGTGGAACTGTGATACATTGTGTTGGCAGTGCTCCCAGTATGAGGATTATTTTTAATTTAACCTTTATGTAGACAGGTAATCTTGAGACACACAGTCTCAGAGTCCACAGGGTAACCTTTTGTGGAGCCATAGTTAATGTTGAACCCTGCCTACAGCGTATTATCTGATTGAATCTGACACTTCAAATTCAGCTATAAAAATAATTTGACTCTATCAAGAATAATGGTTTAAAAAATAACTATAACACTTAGAGTCTATCTCTAATGGGCCTGCACTTTAGTACTTTATCATCACTCAGGGTACATGTTTCATGTTTTGACGTAAAAGTTTCCTTCGCCTGGCTTCATAGGACAGGCGGGACAATCTACTGCTGCAGCCACAGATGCCCATTCATCTGGCTTTTTGTTTGTCCTAGTGAGAGTCCCCGTCATTGGATCACAGCCTGAGTCATTTGTTACTGTAGCGTTTGCTGTGTGAAACCATGAAGCGCGACGGCCCATCTGGACCGGGCACAAATCAAAGAGCCCATAATACAGCAGACAGATGTTGTCCTCTGTCTGCCCACTCGCCTTTCAGTGCTGATGCAGACAAATATTTGATTCCATTCACACATTCAGTCTGTGATGGCAAGAAATAATGTTCCAAGACAAGGTTACAAATTACAATGTAATTAGCACATTTCACACAGTACACGATGTACACTGTGTGGATTCTGCACACAGTGTACACACAATTTTCCTTCAGGGATACAGTGATTAAATTAAATTTATGCAAAATCTCAGCTCTATAGAGGGCTTTCAGGTGAAAACAAACTGTCTGGCTCATATTTGAGGTCCTCTGTCAGTGGTAAACCACATGTGAGCAGCTGATTTTACATCTAACAGTACAGCTTGGCCATCTTAACTCAGCTGAAAACATATGGTTAACATCTGTATTTATTTTTACTGGGGAGTAATTAATTTTCAATCTGTTGGATTTGTGTTTTGACAGCTACTTTTCAGGAGTCGTGCTTCTTAAAACGTACAGTGTGTTGGAGTGGAGATGTGGTGGTAAAGACAAGACACTTTTCTCGTGTCACAACTTCCATCTCATTCCTGTTGTATGCCCTCCAGCTGAAGTTACAGAGTGGAATGTACCTGCCACCTTCCTGTTTCCAGCAAGTGTCAAGACTGTTTGAGTATGACTGAACTAAAACAGAGAAGGCAAACATGGAGCTGACATTTCAAACCAACTGCTATCACAGCTTTCTTCTTAAAGTACAAGACAGTGTCTAAACCAGAGCAACGTGTCGGTTAAAGGTATCTCACCAGAATATGATGTTTATGGCTTCTGACTGATATGGGGCAGAGTTGGGGGGGTTTTCTCATCCATGTTTTCAAAAACCGAATCAGTGTGTCCCCCGCTTTGGCTGGTAATTGGACAAAATGCGTGCCAAAACGCACCCTTAAGAAACAAAACTAATTGGATTTTGAATGCAAGTTGAGTTGATTGCATTTAAACCTTATCTGACTACGTGCTACTGCTTAAAGCTCTCCTGCACTGTACACTCATGTCTTGGGTGCATATTTATGTTCCCCAGTTAAATATTCTCTCAACACACATTAAAACTCTTACTGTCTGCAAGTCAAATTTGACCAATGGTATGTGTCTCTCATCTACTGCCATTTTCTGGTCCCTCTCTAGTCCTAACAAAAAGCTTTGGTTTGCTCTTGCATATCACTTGTGAAGACATAATACATAAGGGCTATAAATAGGTTAAAATATATGACTATGTTTAGAGGTTTAGGTCCCATTTCCAAATGGGAGACACTAGATTTACCTAATTATACACTACTACTACTACTACTACTACTACTACTACTACTACTTCCAGACCTCTTTCCTAACTATAACCTGATTAGAGATGGGAATACCTTGGTGGCATAGCTTTCTCACCTTAAACCTAACCTTCAACCTCTTACCTTTATCTATTGGAAATGAAAATAGCTCGTTGTTATAGATCTCCCACCTTCACCTGACCTTTGACTTCCTCCCTAACCTTAACCTGTTCAGAAATGAAAACACTTGTTGTTATCGATCACCCACCTTAACCTGACCTTCAAACTCTTTCCTGATCTTTAACCTGTTTGGAACCATCGACAGTCAACTGCTATTGATTTCTCTGGGAACACAGGATCCTTTCTCATGTTCCTATTATGTGTCCAGCCTGCTCTTGAAAATAAAAGCCAGCCAGGTTGACTGTGCAAGTAGCTTGTACTGACCCATACTTTTGTTTATTGTGGGGCAGCGCCCTCTTGTGGTTATAGCAACTATTATGAGAGCAGCGGGGGACATGCTGATTCATAGTATAGAAAGCGAAAAAGTCCACGTAATGTTGTATACAGATTGAAGAAGTCCCTATAGGGAGGGCAGGAGGGAGCACAGGACTTTCACCTTAAGGTGTTTGTGCCCCAAAGTCAAAGTTGACTTTTTTCTTTTATATGCAGTATGCTAATATGTATAGCATGTGTAGCATGTGTCCAACAATCACAGACTTTCACCTGGGATTAAGGTGTTTCCTTCCCGTATGAATGTTAACCCAAACCCTGTTTTTTTTTTAACCTCACCATGTGTGTTTGTTGCCTAAATCCAACCACTTGCATTCGTTGGCTAAACGCAACCACGTGATTCTACTTGAAGGAGAAAAAGTCAACTCGTGGTGTTGTACCAATGTAGTACGTTTATTTTAGGGTGACCATATTTTGATTTCCAAAAAAGAGGACACTCGGCCCAGCCACGACATAGCCTACTTAAATGATACTCGCAGTTTACTCAAAGATGCCTTATAATATTAATATATTTAAAGTTTATATGTATGAATAGAATATTCAGTTATATTACAAAATAATATCTCTCAAAGATAGAAATTCAGATAGGCCCCAATAGATAGGGGACATATTCACACACTTGAGGGTCAGGTCGGGCCGGATTCGGTCAAAAATGTATAAATTGTATTCGGGCTCAGGTCGGATTCGGTCAGCTTTCAGTGAAAATGTAGTGTAAAAATAAATAAAATCCTATTGTCTGTCCTGTTTATTGCTTGGGGACTGTTATTTACATGACAACACCTGAACAGAACACAAACACACTGGCTGTTTGTTTCTACCTCTCCCCTTGCTGGAAGCCTCGGACCTCCAGCCGCCAGCCTCCGCCTTGATTAAAAAAATTAAATAAAAGAGGGAGACAGGTTTTTCCTATTTTATTTTGTTATATTTCTCCCTCTCCCCTCACTGGACGCATCGGACCTCCCGCAGCCCACTCCCGTCTCAAACACGGAGGTCTCCCTCGCCGCGGAGCACCCACGGTGCACGCCCGGGCTGTTAAATAGCCTGTAACCATAACAACTGTGTGACACAAACTCAGTGCTTTAGTAATTAAATAATGTCGGGCTCGGTTCAGTATCGGACATAACAAAACAGAATAACTGTTGGGTTCGGACAGAAATATGCGGCCCGTGCCGCACTTTAACACACACACACACACACACACACACACACACACACAAGGAAAACTGGACATTATCATCAATTTATAAACACCCCCCAGACGCCCCGGACAGGACGTCAAAAGTGGACATGTCCGGGCAAAAGAGGACGTTTGGTCAGCCTAGTTTATTTTGAAAGAGACTGTATGCAAACTGCATGTTTCCTGTGGAATCAGAAGTGTATCTTGAAAACAGACATTGTATGCAACAGGCTTAAGTTGACACGGCGTCCCAGAACATCCATGACACACACACACCCAGGCTGCCTTGCATGTCAAATGTAGATGTGGAAAGTCCATAACCAAGTGGCAATATGTAACGACATTGGAGTGAGAATGTGTTGGCAAGCCTTGAAATTTTCTCTAAAACTTCATAGTGTCACTGTGATCATTTCATACCGACAAGAACGTGTTTACAACTGTGACCGTAAGGAAGTTAATATATGTGGTTCTGGACATAGTGAGCAATGCAATTCGCCATCCTGTTCACAATGAAGTCTGTATTCTTCTCTATTCAATCATGGATACTGAATGCTTAAATGAAAGTTTGATGATCTCCCCGCAGGCTGTCTTTTCCCCTGTTTCCAGTCATTGTGCTAGGCTAAGTTAGCCGGCTTCTGGCTGTAGCTTCCTATTTACCATCCAGATTTAAGAGTTAAATCGATCTTCTAATCTAGCTCTCAGCAAGAAAGCCTTTATCCCTGACTTAGACTGTGCACAGCCCCTCATATGACCTTTTTAGCACAAACTGCAAAGAGATATAAGCAGACATCTGTGATATATATCAAAGAGCAGTGGTCTCTGTAGTCAGCTTTTTTTAAAATATCTGAGCAACTGCTCTATATATGTTTTCCCACCACACTAGGAAAGTCACATGTTCACCTGAAACTGATAATATCAATAATATAATCCCTTCGTGTGACCACAGACTCCATGTATGCAGGCTGCAGGCTACTACAGTCAGCTTTGCTTAAGCCAACACGGTACCAGTGCTGACACGATAAACTTCTTAGAGCACAGGCCCCAGAGGTACTCGAGGGCATCTCCTTCAAACTGAATTGATTTGTTGGTGTTTCTTTACTATATGTCCACTTAAAGCCCCTATGGAAGCCAGGGAAACAAGAATGAATAACCTGAAAGCAGCACATAATGGAGAAGAACTAAAAAAAAAATTACCATTACAGAGTTTGAATGATAATAATTACATTACCTGACCTCCCCTCGTAAAGCTTATGCTGTCTGAAGAGCATATTAGAGTGAGAAAACAAGATACAGACCATCCATAAGGTTCAAAGGTCCGCTGCGTCCTCACCACGTCTCATAGAAAACAACCAGGTTTGGAGCCACAATAATTCTACTTGATCCACCTCCATGATCTGATGAATGCCCTCGCTCACCCACTTCTTTCATGAGGGCAAGGTCATTGATTTCTCCTGCTCTGTTGTTGTTGCTGCTCAGTACCTGACCATAATACACAGGCGCTAATTCTACAGAAAGGCACACACACTTCAGTAAAGCCCTAGGCCTGAGGGAATTGGATATTGGATGTTATCTCCCTCAGTCCTGGACCACAGTGTGACAAATGAAGGCTCTCACTCTGCTGTAACCATAAAGCCAAGCGCTACATAGCCTCCATCAAGACATGTATTAAACATATTAACAAAAATAATTCTTCACTGAGCATGTATCTGTAACTCTTCCCCAATGATTAACAGGAGTAAGCGTAGTTTCTCGGCTGTAGTATCTTTCACCAAATGGCAAATGTACACTGTTAATTATTCCTTTATCTAGCGGGGCATCAGTTTCACAGGTCAGACAATGTTTTTCATGCTGGTACATGTGAGGTTGCAGGAAAATTGATTAAGAAGTCTAATAACAAAAGAAGAAAAGCTGATACAAACAGAAAACAACTTTGTTTTCGAGTGATTTTCTACCAAGAGGTTAATGGTGTATAGCACAAAGTGAAGTAATGACCTTGTCTCGGCTAATTACTTTTCTACACGCCTTCCTAACACTTATTCAGCTCATCTGTCAGTCAGGCTTCTCATTGACTGCTGTAGAGACACTCAGGGGCAAATGCACAAAAGGACTGCGAGGCTTTTGCGGCCACTAAACCTGCACAAAAAAAAAAAAATCTGTAATGTTCAAAACATCCCCCAAAGGGTGAAATGCATCCCTGATAGGTGAGGTAATATGTATATATTTGGTCCCCTTTCTATGCAAATGAGTCTCATCACAAAAAGCAATTCAGTTCACGGAGATCAGGGGTGTCATGCACAGCACTGACCCAAATACTGTTTCCCTCTGTCACGTTTAAATTCCAAATCTGAAGTTTTGAGCTACACCTCTGCAACTTGTTGGCCAGTGATTGTAGCTTGTGGTCTAAAAATTTCAGTGACTGTGTTTACATGCACAAAATATTCCGGTTTTTGCCCTTATTTAAAAAAAAAAAAAAAAAAGACAAGCTAAAATCACCAACATAAAGCACCACACACTGAATTACTGTGATTTTATTAATACATTTAAGTAAATAAATAAATAATATAAATTTATTATGCTTTTTGGATTAATTGAAATTTATCTTTTGAAAAATGTTTTTGAAAAATGTGACAGAAAAAATATTGAAGAAGAAAAGTTAAATAACTGTGATAATTAGTCATGTGACCCATACATATTTAGCACACCTGTGAAAGCTCATGTGATTCTGTTGTGCGAACCTGAAGAAGCCAAGGGCGAAACGCATTGTTCGCTCTGCTTTGGTTCAGTGTGCGGAAATCTCTCAAGACAGATTCTGCAATTTACATTGTAGAATCTGTCGGCAGCCCTGTGTGAAAGACGACTAGAGAGGGGGGGGAGGGCGGGGCTTTGAGTTTGAACGATGCTGCGCTTTAGCCAATCACAACGGAGGGGTCGTGGTTGAGACATGCAGGTGTCCCCAGGAAATGTGTGCCTACAGAAACAGCAAGCTCTGTGTCCATAGCGACTGCTCCACCCAAAACGCTGTCTCGTCAACGTGAAAAAAAATTTTTTTTCCAGCGGATGTCTTAGTTACAACATGATTGAGCTAACTGGAGTAGTTTCATGTCGTATCCGACAACGGGAGGCTTTTAACAGATGACGTCCTGATGTTGGCTTTGCTAACTGTCCCTGTCAGCTGCAGCCACTGATGCTTTCTAGACATCGTGATTTCCCATAACTGAATAAATACCACACATAGCAACACAAAACTGCTTTGCTAGCTCAGTCATGTTGTAACTAAGATATCTGCTGGAAAAAAAATATTTTATTCAGGGACCGTTTATTGAGTTATTACCTTATTTTTATACAGTCTATGGTTATTACAGACACCGCTAACGGCTAACGTTAACAGCTAACGGTTAGCCCAGCTAATCTACGATAACCATGTTATTAATTACAAAACGTGCACACAGAAATAGTAACGTTTGTTCAGTCATTGTGTTTATAGACTTTACAAACATCAGATTAGTCTACACTGTGATATAGTGATGTGAAAAATGTGATATATAGCTAAACTCTGCTGGTTTTCTACCCGAAGTATTTGTAAACAACATGGCGGTTCCCTGGGGGCACCGCCGGAAGTGAAGGGCGTGAGCAATTGCCGAGGCCCCTGCACTTCTGTTAGTTGAAAAACTCCGGGCTGTGCCTCCAGAGGTAAAGGAAGAAAAAAAGGGGTTTTTTTTGTTTTGTTTTGTTTTTAACCGATGGATTTCCAGATTGAGTGTGCGGTGGTTTATGTTGATGATTTTGTCTGGGATGTTCCTGTGGCCAACCGGCACCTAATGTGCTCTAACATGTCAAAAATATGGAGTAATTAAATGGCCGGAGCCGCTTGTGCCCTTTTGCGTCTTTGAATCAAACAAGATTTTTTTCAAAGTTTCCTACCAGTGGCGGACTTGTTCGATGTTGCGAACACAGCTGCCCTTTTTCATTCTTTCAACCACCTTCCTGTAAAGGTTGGCGGTGCGAGATTTGCGCATATCCAAAAACCTGCTAATATCCAGGTCTTTCATAATGTTTAAAAGTAGGTGTGTTTCTCCGTCTGACCAGAATTGTGGACTTTTCTGTTGGGCATACATCTCTACACTAGCCTTATGAACGTTGGCTTGTTGGTTTATGTGCAACGCATCCATGACAACACACAGAGCTGTTTGTAAACCAGTAAGAGGCCGTGTGTCGTAGACTGCAGGAAAAACCTCAGTTGAGACGCATATTCAGAAGGCAATGTATACATGTACAGGGATTCTCCTAAAACCTGAATAACACAGAGATATCCTGCATATCTTAACTGGAAAATAAGGACTAATTCGGTATATCCAAACAGAGCATGACGTTTACATGACTAATACGGCCTATTGATGGCCTACTGACCGCCCCAAGACTTACAACAAAAGATGGTGAAGTGTTTTGTTACCATGCAGCACAAACCTGGAATAACGTTCCAGATGTTGTTAGACAGCCTCAACTCGGACAAATTTTAAGTCAGAGCTACTAACATTTAGTTTTTTACACTCTCTACTCCACCCTGTAATGACTGCAAAATTATCTCTAAACTCAATTTTAAATCATTTTAAATAATCTCTTTATCTTTGCAGCTCTTGTTCTGCATTTTTTATGTGTTTAATGGTGATCTTTTTTAAATTCTAAATCATTTAGTCGTTAATTTCACCTTCAATATCTTTTTTTTCTCTTAACTTTTTTATTGTAAACCTGTATCCTTTATCATGTTTTATATTGTATTGCTCTGTAAAGCACTCTGAATTGCCCTGGTGTATGAATTGTGCTGTACAAATAAAGCTGCCTTGCCTTGCCCAGGACCTTGAGAAAGGGATAGTGGTTGCAAGTGATACACAATTCAGGGTACCATCAGCTGCTGCGATCCATTCTTTGTGAATTCTCCTGCGAAGTGATCATCGTGTCATGGGTATTCTGTGTTCAAATGGTGCAAATATTTTTTAAAACATGTCTGACATCTTTCTAATATATTCTTTCTAATACATTTCTCTTGTGCTGTTCTTTCACATAACTGAGACTATAGGGAGGTAAGAAACAGGGTACGTCACATTATTCCGAAGGACACACATGAGGGGGTCCCTGTTATGTTCCCTATCTTGTAAGAGGTCCTTGGCTGAAAAACAATCGAGAACATCTGCTCCATGACACATGGCGTCTCCAGCTGCTTCGTCGCCACGCGCAAATCAGATTCATAACTGTCTCAGCAGGTCTAATGTGTGTCCACACCTTAAGGATTTATTTTTTGATTACAAGAGACAGTCTGCATCTCTGATTGGAGCAAGGAAATTTCCTTTGAATCAATACGGCTTTAAAAACAAACAGTGAAACAGTTGAAACACGGTGGCACTGTAATACCAAAGGTCAGCATAAAAGAAATGTCCTGTTGAAGCTCATGTGTGGATGGAAAAGGGGATTTATCTTTGATATGATTCTCAGTGCCATTAGTGCTGTTATCATGAACATTTGTCAGTATACCTCAGGCTCTAGGAGGAAAGAGGTCTAATGATATCCAATGCGGAACATAACAAATAAGACTTTTGACCTGCAGTGTTAAATAGTTTAAATTACTTGTTTGCTTCAACCCATAACTCCTCCTGCAGGCTAAAAATAGTGAAGGCACTGTCATCGTTGAGTCATTTCCTACCGACGATTCAGACCATTGTGTATTAATTAACTGTTGTTTACTTTCAAATTCAACAGCGCACTGCCAAGGCTTTTCAAGTACTGACAAAATTGCCAGTTCCAGAGAGGGAACATTCTTGTTTTGCCAAGGCAATTTATTTTGAAAGGCTCATTAAAGGATAACATTGTTATTTTCCCTGGCATATTTTTACCAGACATTCCTGGCTCGGCAGTACAACTATAAATCATCATTCCCTTGGAAGTGTGCATGGAGGAGCACATGAATTTAAAGGATACAACCTGTAATTTATCTGGCCAACAAAACTCTAAGTAGACAATGTTGATGTTGTTTTTTGTTTGTTTTACTTGCTGATGGAACAAAGGCTTTTTAGAGGCTGAGAATCAGAGGATTTATTGATGTGTTTACAATATGAGAACACTTATGTTAAAAAGAAAGCTTTATAAAAATTTAACAAAGACTTGTGTCAAGCACTCAGACTATTATTATTGCAAAAGGAGAAAGCCTTAGGTGTTACATCTTTTATTTTCAGCAGCTTGTACTCTTCTACTGACAATATTGCTTGTGATTAAATGTCCCTTGCTGTCAGCAGCCACAGGAAAAGTTCAAGCTCTTCCTCTTAGAGGAAATGACTGGTAAATATTGAGACAGATTAATGTTCTATTGAAGTAATCCTTTAAGTGTAATGATGTACAATTTTACAGCTGCCTGCTCTCGACCTTTACCAACATATACACATCCATATAAAAACTAACTATATTAAATGTAAACACACTGACTGTTGTTGGGCTTTGTCTTTTTCTTATCTTCCGTATGATATTGTGCTACAGTCCATATTATAGCATCGATCTAGTCTCGTCTCAGATGTCTCAACCATTGCCCACATCAGATTTCTTCACCTATTTAAGTGGGTCTATTGTCTCAGACTGTCAACAATGTTGAGTTTCAGATGCTTCCATCAGGGCAGAGGTTTTGCCCTTTGTCCCGTCTGCTATCGTTTATCTTAACCAGCAGTGACCACTAATGTCTGTGATTTGCCTCCAACAGTGTGTGTGATACTGGTTTGTATGATACGTATTGTCTGTTTTGTTGCACTCATCACTGCTGTCTGTATCTCAAATTCGGGATGACATCTTCCTGTGCCTGAGATATGCCAACAAAATATGGCACAAACATAAGATACACAAAGAGTTATGTCACCTTACAAAAATCAACCTATTTCTTAGAGCAACATGATAAACGTCAGCTGCTTCTAGCAACCACAGCTTCTGTGTTGACTGACAATGACGCCAGCGTGATGTAAACATCCGTCACTACTGATTGGTAAGGGCAAAATAACCCCAACTCCCAAACAAAATGGGATGGGTCCATCAAGCACCAACTTTAACCCAGGAGAGCAGTGTTCGGTTATAAAGATTATAGGCAAGGCAAGGCAAGGCAATTTTTTATTTATATAGCACCATTCATACACAAGGCAATTCAATGTGCTTTATAAGAGAAATACATTAAAAACAATAGATCATTAAATACAAGAGCTAAAAGCAAGACAATAAATAGTTAAAAACAGTGCAGAAAATGCATTTAAAAAGCAAACATAAAGCAAAAGCAATAGCAGACAAATATAAAAACAATAGCTACAGATTATCCTAACAATAAGTCACATATCTAGTTCACTGGTAAGCTGCAGTAAATAGTAATGTTTTAAGCCCTGATTTAAATGAGTTGACAGTTTCAGCCGACCTCAGATATCCTGGAAGTTTGTTCCACAGGCGGGGAGCATAGAAACTAAAGGCTGCTTCACCTTGTTTGGTTTTGATCCTGGGAACACTGAGTAAACCTGTTCCAGATGATCTGAGGGGTCTGGATGCTTCATAACGTACAAGTATATCAGAGATGTATTTAAAGCCAAACCCTGTTCTTTTTCCTGAACCCAACCACTTGCCTAAGTTGTTGGAGGAAAACAAATGTCAATTTGCGGTGTTGTATCGACGTAGTGTGTTTATTCTGAAAGAGACTGTATGTTAACTGTACATTTCCTGTGAAAACGGAAATGTATTTTGAAAGGAGACAATGCATGTTACAGGCAGATCTTGACACGGCATCCCGGAATGTCAACAACCAACACACCCAGTGTACCTTTCACGTTGTATCTGGAGGTAGAAAGTCCATGACCAATGTGACGAGGCCGGGGTGAGAATGTGTTGGATTAACGCGCCCCTACATTTCATTTATCGCAACAAAACATGAGAAGCAAAACAGCTGGAGCTGATTTTTTATTAGTTTCCCAGTGGTGGCGAACTTGTTCCACCGTGCAAACACAGTCTCCCTTTTTGTTCCTTCAACCATTGTCCTGAAAACGTCAATGATGTGATACTTGCGCGTACCCAAAAATGCTGATCTACAAGTATTTCATAATGTTTGAAAGTAGGTGTGTTCCTCCTGACCAGTTATGTGGGCTTTTCCTTTGGGCATACACCTCTACATCAACCTTGCAAACTGCTGAATAGTTGTGTTGGCAGGCCATGGTATTTAAGTTCATGCCAGTAAGCACAGGTGTTGCTGACGTTAGGAAGCAAACAGTTTGTTGGGATTATTGAAATAATCATTGGAATTATTATTTATTGGAAGATATGTAGACATTGCAGACACTGGTGAGAAAATAAATGCATGATGACATACAGCACTGGTAAAGATTGGGAACAGTTTTCTGAGAACACGTCCAACAAGACAGCCAATTAGCACGCAGTAGCGGCTAAAGTATAGAGCTGACTGTGAAAAGGTAAGAGGCCATGTGTTGCAAACTGTGGTAAAACTCCAGCTGAGACACATATTCTGAATGCACTCTATGTCCAAAGAATACTCCTAAAACCCAAATATTATCGACATATCCGACATGTCTTAATCAGAAAATGTTCATTCGGAAAAAGGCCTAATTCAGAAAATCCAAACAGAACACTTTGTTTACTCCACAAACAGCATATTAGATGACGAATTACCTGTCAGATGCTTCTGACCTGTGTTAAATTGAGAATATTGTCATATTCGGTATAAAAATGGAGAAATGAGTGTGCATGTAAATGAACCCAGTGATGGTGTGAATAATTGAGCTAAGCAAAATGAAAGTTCAGTATAATTATCACATACAGCAATTTCTGTTGAGCATGCTAGATGTGTTTACAGTTGTGCAGTATTTCAGACAGGACACTGTGACTGAGGTCATGGAAGTGTTATTGATGCATCAGTGACTGAGGCAGGAAATCCTTTGCAGTGTCACGAACATCATTTCAACATTCTAAAGCCAAAGGCTCCACAAACACTTCTGCCCACTTGACTTTATTTTTGTCATGATGCTTGTCAAAAGCCTCTCAGGGACAAACCCGGGCCACTTCAGAACTAATTATTATAAACTTTATGAAGCCTAAATGCTTAAAATCTGAGTAAATTTTAACTTGTGGTTCGTCGTCTCTGCTAATGTTTGGAGCGCTGCCAGTGAATTTCAGGTTGAAAGGACACCTCAGATTGTATAATTTGATTTTGGCTGGTGGAGCAACCTTTTGATATTTATTTGGATCAGGAATACCTCCTTCAATTTTCAGGATATTGCCGGAAAATACTAATGCATTAGTTACCAAAAAGCCATGCGGAGTAGTCTGACATTTCTGCATCTGCCTAGCTGTAAGACACAGGAGCCCGTCTTTATCTCTGCACACAGTTCAGAAAACAACAACAGCGTGAAGCACAGCACTGACCTGCAGAACGGCTCCAGCATGGCATGAGACGGGCACATCTGCACCTTTTTCTTGTTACTAAAGGAGACTTTATTTAAGATTTAATATCCTCTTGTCAGCAGAGCAGGCTCAGTCTGCTGAAGGGCTGTATTACACACAGCGGCAGACCTCAGATGTCTGTCTTGCTCCATAGTTGGATCAGTAACAAACACATATTTTTGAATATCTGGGGCTGTCAAGGCCACAGCAGAGTGTTTCCCCGCTCTGTCTTCCAGGTCTCTGGTTAGTGTGGGTGCAGCTCACATGGACCTGGCCTACCAACACACCTGCTGGTTATCTCATCACCTCCCTCAGCTCATTAGCCTGATAGCTACTGCAGCAGTAGTTCCACATGATTCAGCTGAATTACTATTAGCTTGGTTAAAATAACCTCACAGAAACTTTAATGTTAAGTCTACATTACCTCTGAATGGTGGAGATGACTTGGGTGGAGGAAGCAGAACAAGATGAACACACTGCAGAGAATTCAGGCCGCTCCAAAAACACAGACAATTGAGTGAACTCTCACTATTTCATCAGTCAACAAGTGCTCAAGTAACAAGAAACTTGCCAACACAAACTGAATAGTCTGCAATTTGTTTGGTACATTACAAAATGGTTGACTCTTCATTAATTAGCCAATGACGGTCAGATCCAACAGGATGCTCCGCCTCCAACAGAGACATTTCAAAATAAAGGTTCACAGCAAAATGTTATTTAAAAAAAGTAGAAACACACAGCCACTGAATTTAGTTACAAAGAGAAGTAAAACACCTGATATCTAGGTGAATAATTAAGACATGTTAAAGGTTATGTGTGTAGGATTTAGGGCAATACATTGGCAGAAATATAATAAAATATATGTTTTCTTTAGTGTATGATCACCTGAAAATAAGTTTATATCTACACATGGAGCAGGTCTTTGTCTTGTAGATGAATTCGGCGAGCGATTTGTGTATGCCACCATCTTGCAGCGGCGCCATTGCTGCGGTGACATGTGTCATTGTAGAGAGTCAGTTCACAATGACAGCATAATGAATTGATGACTGACATGTCACCGCAGCAATGGCGCCGCCGCAAGATGGCGGCATACACAAATCGCTCGCCGAATTCGTCTATAAGATCGGCATGTTCACTACAATCTTTCTACAGTAGCCCAGAACAGAAAAACCAAACACTTTCTCTAGATAGGGCCATTTCTGTTTTCACGTCAGCCATAGCATTTAGCAGCCCCACTGTGACGAAAGCATCGTCAAGATACTTATTTTTTTAAATGTAAAACTGCTTTATTCATTGTTTTTACTGGTTTAAATCACCAGCTGCGTTTCTTTTAAAGAGAAAGAGGCCTATGTTGGGCCCATATGGGTGATAAATGGGCTGAAAAATGGGCCCTATATGGGACTGTCCACGGGTTCCATATTGGGCCCATGACATTTGCCAACATGGGTGGGTTTACCCAAGTAGGCCTCAAATAAGATGCCCATTTGGAGCCATACCCATTTTGTACCCAGGTAGCCCCAGCATGGCCCATGTGGGGCAAAACCCACCCATCTGTGGGATTGGCATGGGGCCAATATGGAACACATGGACAGTTCAATATAGGGTCCAGTTTTCAGGCCATTTACTACCCACATGGGCTCCACATACAAATGTAGGCTAGGTAAAAACCCAGTTTTTACCACTTTTAATCACCTGGGGCCTCATGTACAAAGGGTGCGTATGCGCAAAAACGTGGCGTACGTCCTTTTCCACGGCAAAGTTCAGATATATCAAGAGTGAAATGACTGTGGAAATGTGCGGTGCCTCACGCCAACTTCATGGCTGACGTACGCACGTTTCTACAGCTGTTGATCCTTTGGCGACACTTAGAGGTGATGCTGGGAAACTGTTATAATAAATAAATGTGAAAACAATTAGTCCTCAAGAGTGATGTGCACATCAGAGACACATGAACAATTAACACTGATGAACAATTAACACACCCACGTGTTTGCTATTAGATTAGTGGATATAAAAGCATACGCAAAGTGGTGCCAAAAATACCGTTAACAACGTTTTAGCAGTATTTGCCGCATTGGTTCCAGAGGGCAATCCTCCTGGAACTGTGCGCAGAGCTGCGGCCAACCTTGGAGCGTGATACAGCAAGGAGCCATGCGCTGCCTGTATCCATACAGGTGCTGACCACACCGGGACTCCTAGCAACACAGGCATTCCGGAGGGAGCTGGCCGACCGATCGGGACTGTGCCAGTCGACCCTGAGCCGAGTCATGCCAGCTGCGTGGGACGGAGTTATCCGCATGTCAGCCAGGTATATCAAATTCCCATATGCAGCTGAACAGGCCAACATTAAAGCGCAATTTGCAGCGAGAGATGGTTTTCCTAATGTTATCGGAGCTATCGACTGCACCCACATTATAAAAGCGCCATCGCAGGAAGCATTTTCATTCGATCAGTGTACAGATCATTTGTGATGCACAAATGCAATTAACCAACATTGTGGCGAGGTGGCCTGGTTCAACGCACGATTCATACATTCTGAGTAACAGCATGGTTGGGAACAGACTACAAGCTGGCACTGTGCGCGATGGGTGGCTTCTTGGTGAGTAAATACTTTATTCGTTTAATTGTCCTAATATCAATCCCCATGATACGCACTGAATATGTGCGCCCCCAAATATTATCCTGCCTTCACAGCATCAGTACTAGTCAGTGGTTAAAGTCAGTGACTTGTTGTTTTTTAAACTACAGCTTCAGAGCTTTCGAACAAGCCCCTGATTGTCTCTGTGTGTAAAGTACTCATGTCAATAAACCCGTGCGTAAAGTGTGACATTTCCTAATCAGCCTCACCTTTTCCCCGGCGCACTTCTGCATTCATTTACAACAATACTGTGTGATCCGTGTAAGTGGTGTATAAAATTAACAAATATAAACTGTAAATCCAGTTCACATAATTAATTGTCTGCTTTCAACTGACCCCAGGCGACTCTCTGTTCAGACGGGTGAGCTCCTCCTCTCCTGTCCCCCCGCCTGTTTTGGCCACACTTTGGCGGTGGGCAGCCCTCCTCTGCTTCACGTCCACCTTAATGTCGGACCACTTCATTTTTAATTCTGCGTGTGTACGCTTTTCTGACCCCACTGCATTGACAGCCTGGTCTATTTGTTTTGAAGCAGAAGAAACCACTGCACATAATTCCGTTAAAACCTCCTGAACAACTAACACTGAAGGAATTCTAACTATGAGAGGTTTCAGCTGGTTGCAGTTTGCAATCCTCACCACTAGATGCTGCTAAATCCCCTGAAATCTTACACATTGATCCTTTAAAATAGTTTTTCCTATAACTGAATGTCACATTTTGTTTGAAAACATTGTGAGGATACACTTATTGAATGAGGCATCAGCTGATCATTATTATCTTTCCATGATAACACGATAGCCTTATCTGTGGGTAAGTAAATGTCATACAGTATTTTTCTTTTGTATTATACTGCAGCTCCTACACAATATATAAACCCCCCTCTGTCAATTCACAGATATTAGAAGACAAGGGGGGGTCCAACCCAATGTTAGTGGCTCGTGTGAGAGAAGACGGCCTGAGTGGATGTTACAAAGGTTTGGTAGGGGGAAGTTGATGATGAGGGAGGTGTTCAGACTCCAGATCAGGTGCTCAGCTATGTGCACCCTCAGGAACTTAGAGCTCTACCTCTTTGCCGTTAATGTACAGTCCACTGTGATGAGTGTTTTTGTTTTTCCTAAAGTCAATTATCAGTCAAGTGAGGCTAGACTCCTGAGGTCCTAAAGGAAAATCTCAATGCTACAGCTTACAATGAACATTTATAGTGTTCCAAACTTTGTGGAAACAGTTTTAAGAAGGAGATTTCTTTTCACAGTTTAGTGTGGAAGAACTTGGCTGGCCTGCACAGAGCCCCAATTTCAACCCCACCCGGCACCTTAAGGATGAGCTGGAATGCCGCCTGCAAGCCAGGCCTTATCACCCAACATCAGTGCCCGACCTCGGGACTTGTGGATAAAATCCCTGCTGCCAGATTCTGAAATCTTTTGTTAAAGTCTTACCAGGTGAGTGGAGGCTGTTATGCAGCAAAATGTGGACGGCGGTGACAAAAGGACGGGATCAAACAGGTGAGTATCTCGGAGGCAGACAGAGCAACCTTTTGCCGTTTTAGAATAAAGCCTCCTTGAAATACATTAGTTCCTTTGAAAAGGCTATCGATAACGGTCAGCTCTTTGATTTGATTTTGCCCTTAGCTCCAAAAGTGACAATGACCCGTTTTCATTGTATCCGAACATCAGTAAAGCCTTTTACCCTAAAGCAAGATAAACACAGCTCAGGCTATCATACCTGCAGAGCTACATATTAGATAATGTGATAATAAGGTAGATTAGACTGAAGCTGGAAGAAGAGGAAGAGAATAAGTGACTCATGATGATGTAAAATGCTAAAACTGAGTCACTGTTGAAAAGGTAGTTGTAGAAACTTCAGAAGTCATCAAAGGTATGTTGTGTTGTTGTTTAAGTGAATATCTTTTAAAGCTAGAAAGAAAGCGGAGATCAAAGAATGCGGCGCTCTTTTAATCTGAAAGTTGCAATATTTTTTTCCTCAGTTGTTCAACATTGTGAAATAAAATGTAATAATGTTTGTTTTTTCCAGACTTTGATTATTATGAACTCAAAGGACAGAATTATTAGAGAATTGTCCCCCAACTCTGCAGATCTCTGTGGAGCTTTTTAGCCTTTTAGCTCATGTTAGCAACTCGCTGGTAAAGAAAGTGAAACGTATAGGTGCTGCTGTGTAATCTTTTACTCCATATACGTAACTGCACATTATTTTTTTAATCAATATACAGTGTATACATTGACTGTGTAAAATAATGGATGTAGCTACCATGACGTCACAAATTTGTTTGTGGACTCCCCAAGCCCCAAAAAACAGCACCAGGCTTTGAAGCCGATTTCATTGTGGCCAAACATGAAATTAAAACCGATATGATGTAATGGGGCCCAGAAAGATGTTTTCCCAGAGATTTACGTAGGAAAAGAGACGTCTATAAATCAGTGTTTTTTTAGGGTGACAACCTCCATGAAATAGTCTCGCTCACCAGACCTTTCTCAAGAAAAGAAAGGTCTGGCTGCGCCGACTCTCACTTTAAGATTGGAGAAAAAAACGCCCCGGCTTTTTTTATTTCTTTCAACCAGTCACAGTCGTTCTTGACGGTGCCACAGCAACGGTGCACTTGCAAAAATATTGCCAGGGGGAAACAGGTTTTGGTGTAACACGCCCACAAAAATATCGTCTACAGGACGCGAACCATGGCAGAAAAATGGCTACATCCCCGCAAGATCAAACACCACAAAAGTTAGTAAAGGACGTGTTGAAAATGGTTGAAAACTGCTACACAACCGGAGGTGGTAGGGCGTGACTTCAGCGGGTGGCTCGTTCCACCCAATGAGAGGCTGATCTATGCAGCGAACTTCCGCCCACTCAGACTACCCATGAAATGACTAGTTTCACTATCAGGATTTGATCCATGTGGCAGAAAAGTCTGCAAGAGCTGCACTATTAAATCATTTTTATCCCCATTAAAGTTAGTGGTGCACTAAACTGAAAGTACTCAACTTGGCTGCTTGGGATTTACAGGAATCTGTAGTGTGCTTGCTCTGTGGACCCCACAATTCAGACGTTTTGGGTAATATCATACTCCAAGATAAGGCTTTTTTGGCTTCATTCATCACCAAGCAACATTCATAAGAATGAACAGGGCCCTGCCTCCTATGCTGTATCCAGTTCTCTTCATACATCCATGTTGGACTCCCATTTAGAAGCCTAAAGTTCGGTATTTCAGCAATCACCATCTTGGATTTTTGGAGCCAGAAGTGACCGTATTTGGATGAAAGCAAGGTGTCAATGTGACTCACAGACTGTGGTGATGCCTTGCAGGCAGTCTGTAGCTAACAGCAGCCAAATCCTTAATTGTGCGTAACTTTAAGTCTTAATAAAAAAAAATTTGTGCCAGGCTGTAAACATGTTTATTTCTGCTGTAAAGTTGGGCATTTTAATGTGGAGGTCTATGGGGATTTACTCACTTCGGGAGCCAGCCTCAAGTGGCCATTAGAGGAACTGCCACGTTCTTGGCTCGTCTGTGTTGGCTTAATTTTTCAGCCCTGGAGGTTGCTGCTTGGTCCAGCCTTTTTCTGTGTTTAATATTTGGTTATTTTCTGTTGTCTGGTAACTTTACTGGTGTACAGGAGATCGCAAAAACGCAAATTAGCTGACAGAAAGCAGCTATAATGTGGACACATTAGTATCTGATCCTAGTAGCGTGTATTAGCAGGTAGTTTCTGGTGAATGCTCATATGAATGTATTAAGACAACAAAGTCATTTTGTGAGAAACTTCAAATACATTTCTTTTGGAGTGCAGTTTCTGAGATAAGATATTACCAGGATGCCAAAGGGTTGAGAGACAACAACAGGAAATCATTTTTTGTGACTGACATGTGAATGAGACAGGGGAAATATAGTGCTGTGAGGTGCACAGCAATAATCACAAACTCATTATGCAGGCATGTTCCTATAGGAAGAAGCATCATTTCTATCTGATGTACAATATATCAGTCTAAATATAGATACCATGATTATTTGAGAAAACCTGTGTGTGTGTGTGTGTGTGTGTGTGTGTGTGTGTGTGTGGTGAATGTTTTAAAAAAAAAAAGTCTGATGTTTTGTGGAGTTACATACCTTAGAGACTGACTACCACTTTAACGAGTGGATTATGATTTGGACCATAAGTGTGATAGTACAATTTCCTTTCATCTCGCAAATCAAACAGCGGAACAAAGGAAAGAAAGGGAAGGAAATTTGTGTGTGCCTGCGTCGCTGAATCTGACAATGGTGCAGATTAAAGCAATGTTTTCAGAGTGTCTCTCATGAATGATGCCCTAAAGTCAAGGAGAAACAATTAATGCACCACTGGCTTTAAAGTGCGCTTAGACAGGAAAGCATCCTCTAATTCATTGCTATTTAATTACTGAGCTCATATGTTCTGGGAGCAGAAAGTCAAATAAAAACACAAATAAATAAAAGACTACATTGATAAACAGCACTCTATTATCTGCGACACTGGTAGGGGACGGATAAGAGGCCTTTAATAATCCAATTTCCTTTTTTTAAATCGTTGGGTTTTGACAATAGCCAAGAATTAAATACTTTAACTTTCAGCACTAATGGAAGCATTTTAGCTTTAGAGTTCACAATGAGAGGCAGGAAAAACCCGAACCCTTTAATCATTCCATTATGTTTGTTTCAACAGCATTCTCATTTGTCATCATACAACCCTGTCTCCTTGAAATTAAGTTTGTATATTACTAAATTGCATTCATAATTATGGTTTGGTGACAACATAATAGCTCTCTAGATTATGTTCAGAGACAACATTACTTTGACTTAATGAAACACTACATTTATGCACCACACTGGATACACATGAGGTAGTGTGGGTGGATGGTGGGCATAAAAAGTCACCTGATCGAGATGTTATCAGCCCATCAAATGGCCGTTATCTGTGGTTAGAAGCTCCATAGATATGGGTCGGTAGGAGGCTGCTACACCTGCTGGTAGGTTCAGAGGGGCCAAAATTTACCAGCATGTTAGGTTTTGCTTTCACTGTTCTTACATTTAGGTGCCAAAATAATGTGGTTAGGTTCAGAAAAAAGGTCATGGTTGAACATAGATAATGGTTTTATATGGGACAGTCCTATGTTCCATCCACCTACATGCAGGTGTTCTCACATCCCATTAAAGTACTTTATGTCGAGGAGTTTCATTTCATGGTCATCCCAACCTAATAGTAGGTGTAGCAGGCCCCTATTTACCTATATTTATAATGCTTATCACAACTAATAATGGCCATTTATTGGCTGCATTACAGCCAAACCGGCTGACAAACTGCCAGACTGTGACACCAAAATCCCGGGTTTGCATCCAGATTACTGTCTGTGGTTAAGTTTAGGCAACGAAAGCACTTTGTTAAAGGTTAGGCAAAAATTGTGATTTTGGTCATTCACTCATTTCATTCATTCATTTTCCATATCCTGGTGAAGGGTCGCAAGGGGCTGAAGCCTATCCCAGCCATCATTGGTGACACATAGAGACAGACAACCATTCACACTCACATTCACACCTACGGAGAATTTAGAGTCACCAATTAACTTGCATGTCTTTGGACTGTGGGAGGAAGCCAGAGTACCCAGAGGAAAACCCATGCTGACACAGGGAGAACATGCAAACTCCACACAGGGGGCCGTAGCCTGGCTGGTGAATTTGAACCCGGAAGCAACAGTGCTAACCAATGCACCACTGTGCAGCTGGCAGAAATAAACAGAGATGTAGCAGCATTTGTGAATAAAAAGGGAAATAAGTGAAAGAGCTTGTGTGTATTTTTTGAAGTGAGGTTTTATGAGGTACGTATCCAAAGTCAGTGTAATATTTTCACCACTTAACCTTGACCTCAGACAGCCCTTTCTGACAGGGAAATATCGCTCTTCAGATTCGTCATATTCCTTTGACAAAAAGAGTAATTTGTGTGTTATTATGTGACTTTCGAATCCAAACATGGCATCCACAGGAACACATTGCTTAGCTTTTGTGTTGGTTTGAGTGTTAAAGTAAAGTAGGTAATGTGGAAGATTAATACCACATAATTTTCAAAGAACTCTTGGCTAAGTCATGAACAGACCAACACATCCTCACCCCGACCTCGTCACATATAAACGTTTGGTCATGGACTTTCCACGTGGAGATACGACATGAAAGGTACCCTGGGTGCGTTGGTTGTTGACATTCTGGGACGCCGTGTCAGTTTTTGCCTGTTACACGCATTGTCGCGCTACATCAGTACAACACCTCGAATTGACATTTGTTTTCCTCCAACAATTAACGCACGAGGTTAGGTTTAGGAGGAAATAACAGGGTTTGGCTTTATAATCTTGCTGGACGCCAACACCACGCTCCCAGGTGAAAGTCATTGTTTGTTGGACCCTCCCACAAACCCTATTTGGACTTTTGCCACCTTAACTTTCCTTCTTGTCTACAATTCCCTGTGACACCGCAGAGAGCTGTTAAACTATAACAGTGTCCGGTTGCATATCAAGTCAGACCAGATTTCGACGACTTCAGAGTGAGACCAGGTTTATGCGTAGCAAAGTCATCATGCAGAAACCAATGTCAGGTCATGTGGGGGAATGTTTTTAGCAGGGCTTAAGAAAATAGCATTTTGATCCTACTTCAACCACAATTCTAATGTTTGGATTTTAATACATAGGGAACACTACTGCGAAGCTACAGAATTATATTAAAACATTTTTAAAAATAGTGGGCCGCCCTTTAAAAGCATATAAGAATATTTTGCTGATGTGGTTGTAGTTTTCTGCCTCTCAAGGTCAGCTCACTTCCTACCTTATCTCATCAGCTTTCATCAGCTGATGAGATAAATCATGAAGGATTTTCTTGTCAGCTGCATACAGGCAGGAAACTGTGAGCCAGGTCTTGTGTCTTCAAGCCGAGGGCCAGGCAACTTTTAACTGATGGTGAAGTAAACAAACTGGCTGTCGGCGAGCCTGCCGCGGTCAGAATGATAAATGTCTGAATGTCACCACCTGCAAAACGGAGACAAAGTGTTCTTGAGCACATCAAACTTTATTTTTCTCTCCTGCAGAGATCTTTGATCTTACATTAGCAGGTTGTGAGGAGAGGGACGGAGCTGACAGTACAGATGGCAGCACTTTTCTTCAACAAAACTTTAAGGTCTAAGTGCTTTCGACAGACGGTAAATGATGCTATATCTTAAAAACAAAGAGAATTCCCCCTCTGGTTTGGAATAATGGCATGGGTGTTTTGTTTCTTGAATCTTGTATGAATATCCTCCTGGAGAGTAAGTCAAATTTCCACTGTGAATAACCAACTGATCATTTTAGTCTCATGTTAATCTGTGTAAATAGCTTCATTTAAGTAAGTAATGAAACTTTGTGTAATTTCTGTAATTTAGATTTGTAGCTGAATTTGTCTTTTAGCAAAAATTCTTCCGTACTTTAATTGCTTACCCCCCGGGCGGATCTGTCAAACAGCTGCAGCTGAAGCGGAAGGAGCGGGAGGCATTTTAGTTGTAAATTCAGGAGGCTCATCTGGCTACTCAGAATGAATACCTCTTTGGAGAATAAGCACAGTAGCTTAAATCAACCACAGGTGCAAAATATCAGCAAATAATAAAATGGATAATACACTTATGGAGCATAATCAAAGTGTTCTGTCATAAAATGCAGTGTAGGTGCAGAAATTACATTTAATTCAGATGTCGTCCTCACACTGAGGAAGGGTCGTTTTCATCCTGAAGGGTGACTGTTGAAGATTTCTGAAACTAAAGATTATCAGGGAGGAGAAGGCCAATAATAATGAGGTAAATGTTTTTTCTGCCTGATGCTGGACTTTTGACACATCAAAGAAAATTTTATTGACTCTTAATGCTGTGTGTGAGCAGTGAAAAGAGCAGTCACCCTGTTTACCTTAACAATTTGGGAAGACAGTTAAATTATGGTGATTAAAGGGGATCTATAATGCTTTGCTTATTTTCTGTCATAATGTTACAATGTCGGATATTCATATTAAACATGGCCAAAGTTCCAAATAATGATGAAAAAATATGTAAAAGTTTCCAAAGTTTTTGCTACTTTGGAGACAAGCCGATGTCAGCTCCTTGTTAAAATGTAAACAGGTGAGTTGTATCAATATTCACCCCTGTGCAGGTGTCATGAAGAGGGAAATTAGCATTAGAGACCAAAACCATTTTTGTGCCAGGCTGTGAACATGTTTATTTCTGCTGTAAAGTTGGGCATTTCAACATGGGGGTCTACGGGGACTGACTCGCTTTTGGAGCCAGCCTCAACGGGCCGTTCAAAGAACTTCAGTTTTTGGCACTTCTGCATTGGCTTCCTTTCAGAGCCCCGCAGGTTGCTGCTTGGTGAATGCAGGTGTTCCAGCACAAACAGTATGAGAAAAATAAAGTGTTTTTTGAACATTAAAGCACGTAAACATGTTCCAGAAGGGACTCAAAATACAAGCATGAGCCTGGAAGTGAGCATAATAGGTCCCATTTAAAGGGGAACACTACCTGAATTAAGCTTAGGTGTTTAACCGTAGGCAACTGGACTTGCCTGAGTTTATTGAAGACGTTTCACCTCTCATCCAAGAGGCGTCAGTTAAGTTTTAATTCAGACAAGGACCCAAATGCAGATTCAACAGGCAGACTGAGGTTTTAACAAAAGGCAAGCTTTAATGAGGCTGGTTGAAAAAACACCCAGAACCAGGAGGCAACTCAAAGTCCAAAGTAAACAGAACAAAAAAACCAAACTGAAAACCAACCAAGAAAATACATGATGATCAGGAATGGATGCAGGCAGGATGAACACAGGATGAACAACAGAAGGTAAGCAGGATGAACTGGACCCAGGATGAGAAACACGATCAACACAGACGAACTGACAAAGGAAAACACACTGGTATATACACAGAAAACTAATCATGACATTGGCAAAATGAGTGAAACAGGGACTGGCTAACAGCACAGGTGGAGGAAAGAATCTACAAACTAAAACAGGAAGCAGATTAAACATGATTGAATAACATGAAACAATGAACACAAACAGAAAACTCCAAAACAAAGTCCACAAGATAACAGAATATGAACAAAAACCAGGATCATAACAGTGTCTTCAGTTCTATCAGACTGGCAGGCTTTAAACTTTCTGCATTGTAGGTGGGTGATAAGTGGTGTCCTACAATGACAGCTTAACACCTATTCACACCTGGACCCATCTGAACCCAATGACTTACATGATGGCTGGGTGGGTCAACGACTCACATGTGACCTCAATGACTCTGTAGGGTTCACACCCACACAGAGTTTAAAGTCTGCGACTCAGCACCAGTATGTTAGACCTGAAGAAGCCTCTTGGATGAGAGGGGGAATGTCCTCAAGAAACTCAAGCGAGTCCGATTGTCTACGATACAGCACTTATGATTACCATGACCTAGATGATTGAGAATCTTCACCAACACCTAAATTAAGAATTCAAATATGTTGTTTAAAGTTTAATCACTATTTGTGAACATGAGCTACTCTCTCTCTCTCTCAAAGCCAGAAACCAGAGAAGTGAGTCTCAAACTTGTGATGTCATAGGGTATACAGGCTGGAGCTGCTCTATAGACAATGAATAGTAGCCTGATTTTGTGGACCACAACTTTGGTCTAGACAGAAATATCTCAAAAACTATTGGATGGATCGTCCTTAGAGAATGAGTTCGGGGCCTTTTCATATACCTCCAGGCCAAAATTTCAGTTTACTTAATACTTTTGTGCATGACCAGATACCTGCAAAACTAATAACATTACCATGATCCTCAGCTACTCCTCGTGTTTAACATGCTAACAGGCTGCTAAACATATTAGCATTTATCCTCAAACCACCTCTGTGCATAAGTACAGCTGCACACAGCTTCTAACGTGGCTGTAGACTCTTGCACCCTATTTGCAAGGGACTAGTACAACCTGGGGGCCTCTGGTAAGTTGTAATAATTGTAGAGGTTGTCTGTTATCTTAATCCTGTGCGAATCAGCCATGTCCCGTGCAAATTGGCATCTCTGTGATTTGGGTTCCTATTTAAGTATATTGTTTTCTGTGCCTTGTTTGTTTTTTTCATGGTCGAGAATTATGGCGGCTTCGTTGGGAATTATGAATGAAAGTTTTGACAGCGTATTGGGTGCAGAAGGCGAATCTTGCTACACAGCATGGAGACCTGGGATCTAATTTATAAACACTGTGTAAGCATAAAACGATACCTGAATGAGGAGTAAACCACTTCATACGCAGAAGTTGTGATGTATAAAGACAGACTTGATGGGAGAGACTTTGACCCAAGCTTATGAACATTTTGGAGACGAGATATTGGTGATGCAGATGGTGAGGTGAAAGCCTGATTGTAGAAATTGTTGAATACTTTTTGGCACATGCCATTTTTGGCTTTTGTATGTACATACATTTTTAGTATGAACCCTACGCATTTTTTTATGAATGAGACCCCTGTTCACAAGAAAAGCATGCTCAAATCAATCAGAAGAGCAAAATCTCAAAGACTGTGAGATTTATAACGTGACAATGTATGGCAGAATCAGCTGTTTGTTTGTTTAAACCTAGTCTCGCCACCAGACAATCAGAGATCTCCGCCTTCTGATAGTCTGGGGACACTCCTTTCTAAAGTGTGTTTAACACCCCGGCGAAAACAGCCGGCAACAAAGCAACACCTCTTGCATTTTTTGTATTTCCTTCTCGGAAATGTGCGCTCCCCTTTTCTTGTCCGCAAGGAAACAAACACAGAGAGCTTGAAAATGGATGCCGAGAGATTAAACTCTTTTACACTTTTATCAAACGTGTGCTCATCCGTGAAGAAAATACACTGAATTTTTTCCCGCGGATGTCTTAGTTACAACATGATTGAGCTAACTGGAGTAGTTTCATGTCATATCCGACAACGGGAGGCTTTTAACAGATGACGTCCTGATGTTAGCTTTGCTGCTAGTGTAAGCTGTCCCTGTCAGCTGCAGCCACTGATGCTTTCTAGACATTGTGATTTCCCAAAACTGAATAAATACCACACATAGCAACACAAAACTGCTTTGCTAGCTCAATCATGTTGTAACTAAGATATCCGCTGGAAAAAAATTTTTTTTCACGGACCGTTTAATGAGTTATTACAGACACCGCTAACGGCTAAGAAATACTAATGTTTGTTCAATCACTGTGTTTATAGTCTTTAGAAACATCAGATTAGTCTAACAGTGATACAGTGATGTGAAAAATGTGTACTGTAAGCATCATATCCGGGGGAAATGTCAGCAAATTTGAGTAAAATACAGACTTCGCCTATCCCGTGCAAATGTGCCGCACGAAACACAGATGTAGGGGCACCTAGGTAATACTAGTCTCATGTGAATGGAACTTGAGTCTTGTTTCACATGATGCACACTCAAATATGTGTTCAGAATTATTTCATCCAAAATCTATTTTGCCAAATGGTTCTCACTTTATTTTCCTGCCTCTTCATAGCTAATCAATAAATAAGGCTGCCTGCTTTCCAGCATTGTGTCGGGACTTCTTACTTGTGTATGTGATATACTAAAGTAAGCGCCGCGCTCTATGCAAATTAATTTAAATTGCAAATCAGTTTGTCATGAAATATGCAAGCTTGTCTGCCACAGTCAGTGGTGTTCAGCAACACATGGTATGTACCAACAAACAACATGCCTGCAGGAGCGTTCAAACCAGCTTTCCATTCAGTCTCCTCTTTGATCATGATTTTCCTGTAAACAACAAACAGCATGTAGCATTTTCACACAGCCGTGATGCCCTGAGTTACTCAGCAGCTGAATGTGAAAGTTGATTGACAGGTCACAGAGGGAACTTATTGTGTTAACCTAATTTCCTTTGTCGTTAATGTTTATAGCCCCACTTATACAGCGGGGGTGCTTGTCTAAAAGATAGAGACAACAAAGAAAACAATAACATTTATTTATTGATTCATAGGTTATACATTTCATGATATAATAGCGATATATTATTATTGGCAAAGATACTATAATCCAATTGCATTTCTATACATAAATACAAAATCTGAGGTAGGGCCTCAAAGATTGATGACAGTGAAAATAAATAAATGCATTTCACATATATGATATATATTTCCGTTTTTTTTACATCTCACACCAATTTTTAAAACATATTTGTTATATATCTACTCTCTATTTTTAAAATCAAAGGATGTCATGGGCTGTTGGAGGCACATATCTATATCCATAGGCAGCAGTACCTCACATAGAACACACAGAAATATATGACATTACTCAAGTAATTAGAAATTTAACCTATGCATTCATAGGTCAGACAATAAAGTGCCAAAAAGACACAACAGACATAACAATAGGAATACTTGTACCATATGAGACAGACGATAAGCTATTCTGTGGTGTTATTTTTGAAATACATACAATATTCTACCATTAGAGGACATCTATAAGGCCAATGGTTACCTGAAGATGTTTTGTAACGTATTGGCAAACATCGAGGAACACTACATGGGATATGAATGGCAGTATCTCAACCCTCCTATACGCAGATGACACATTCCTTTTTTCTTCTAAAGTTTGTTTTCGGTTTCCACTACAACCCTAAATAAAGATCTCTTTCTTTGGTTACCTATACTGCCCAAAGCTGACTTGCAGGCAAAGCGAATTGACAGTTACTTTTTTTTTCTTCTTCTTCCTCCTCCGTAAGAAGGACAGCAACCCTCTGTTTCGTAACTTTATGCAGAACAAAAAGCTCCCTAACGTAAACATGCACGGACTTATACTACTGAGAGAGAAAGGACAAGGATTACTATACATGGACATTGAGTTACAGCAACACAAACTGCACATGCAAGCTCTTCAGTGTTATATTTTATAAAGCAATGCGGTTTTAACTGAACCCTTAGCCATTTTTTTCTCAAACCAAAAGCAGAGAAGCCCAGTAGAAATGGAAACACAGAGGACACAAACACATAACTTATAGCTATTTAGCTGGGGCCCTAAGGGAAATCATTAAAATATATCTCAGGGCATAAAAGGCCTTTCATCATTCTTACTGCAAAGAGCATACTGTCCACTACATCCAACACATGATTTAAAACCTGCTCCATCCGCCACCCCTGCTCTCCAGTGAGTGGTTGCGATTGAATTTTTTTTCGGAGCATATTAGTGTTAAAAGTTTTACCCAGCTCAAGTTCACAATTGGTGGTCTAAGATCCTTACACCCATCAGAAAAGAGAAAGAGGAGCATCAGGCCGAAGCATCCTAGGAAAAAAAAAATCCTGTAAATCTCCTCTGTTTCTCTCAGCAATCTACTCTGAGACTTGCCATGCAAACATCTGATTGACAGTTAAGTGGAGTTCAGTGAAACTAATACAGAGACACACACACACACACACGCACAAGCGTACACAGACACACGTTATTATCACATTTGAACAAAGAGAGCTAAACGCGCTAAGTCTTAACAAAAGCAACACTGTGGAGCAGGCACGCTATTTAACAACAGGGTTTTTGTGCTCATTAATTGATTATGTTTTGTATGCAATCTCATATCTGTGCTATTTTCACGTCAAGATTATGAAAAGACATGGCTTAGAGAAATGGTTAGGGAGACCCTTAAAACCTCTGAGTGACTGTAATTGCATCCATACCTGCAACTTCCATTTAAACCACTCAACAAGTAAATGCCTGCAGTGTTAAAAGCATAATAAAGGCGATCAGGACTTTGTGTCAACATGAAAATGAATATCCAACTGGTCAAAGTGTGGAAAGGACTAATTGCTTCTGAGTGGATACATGGTGTTACTGTGTAGGTAATTGGTTGGCAGCCCACAAAGTAAAAGTTGGCTGCCTGTCATGTCACATTTAAAGGGGCTGCAAAGCCAGTCGGGTGCCTGCTGAGCTGCACCGGCTTGTTACATCTGGACTTTAAAAGCCCCAGAAATACTTTTACAGTAGCTCATTTGTGCTGATGATGTCTTAACAGCACAACTTAAAGGGACACATGTATTAAACTACAGTAATTAGACTACAAGCGTGATGGACCACAGTGTGAGCAAGGCGTGGAAAGCCTTTAATTTTCTGCGTTTGTAATTAAAATCTGTCAGTGTATTGACGGTCAACAAACTGGCTCAAGAGCCAATTAAATGTTAATATCAAGGCATTTGAAATTAGAGTTTCATAATTAATCTCAACTAATTTTCCATCTACCTACGTTTTGAAAAGCAAGATACTTGTTTTAGCACTGCACACAGGTGGTCAGAGCAGGTTAGGTCACTCGTACATCCTTATAATCATCGCAAGAAGCATTTAAGCAAGTGAAAGCAAAAAGCAAAGTGATGCTGCATTGAGGTCATCAGGAAGTCGTAGTTTGATTCTGATCCTTTGCAGCACAGTCCAGCGCTGCTTCCAATGTAATTTAACATTAGGATGGCTCTATTCTCTGTTTCCTATGCACTGAATGCTATTATTCCCGCAGCTACCGCAGTAGTCTGGCGGAATCGATTATACCTGAGACCCTGTTTTCACGAGGACACACAGAGAAGCGAGAGGCAAAAGTCTGAAATGGCAAAGAGGTCTCCGGAGGTCTACCACAAACAACAAGAGAAAAAGTACACTTCCAGGGAAAGAAGGAGGCCATTTTCTAATCTAATCTTCATCTACTCACACATAGCAGCTGCTCCTAACATGTGAGGACGCGACAACACACACACACTTACTACTTGAACTTTTTTTTTTTTAAGAAGTGTACACTTTGTACAAGATTTTACACAGCTAGCAGGAGAAACATGGGGTTCAGAGAGACATGAACACACTCACACTCATTCTCTGTCTTGCGCGATCTCTCCTCAGCTGGAGGCTTTACATATATAACTGTATATGTATGTATATATATATATATATATAAATATTTATATATTTTATACTGTTACTCTACTGATGTGATGCACTTTGTAAAGATGGTTTCCACAGATGCTTTGACAAGTTCACAACACATACAGAGATAAATACAACGTCTAAAATATATGCACAGAGTGACTATCAGGTCAGGTTTCCCGGACTTAAAAAGGTTAAATGGCCACGTTGCTAAAGGAAGGATTGACTAGTCTAGTGGTTTCCTACGTTAGGAATGTGTCCTTTAATTTCTAGGATAATACAATAGAGGAGAACAGGAATACAATTTAATAAATAGACAAAGAGAGAGGGTATCACAAATGGTCCCTCGGGTTCAGAGAGAAAAATAGACCCAAGCTTCTAACGTACCGCAGTGTCATTCAGGCCAGAGTGTATCTACTGTAAGTGGTCATCAGGATGCGTTTGCTATTCTATTGGGACGTAAGAGGCACAAATTGCAGATCGTGTAATCTATTTTTGACAAAGCAAAAGCAACTGAGCAGTGTAGCTAGTGTGAATATACATATATACTGCTGGATAGGAACAAAATGTGATACCAGTGCTTTTTTTTTTTTGCTTTTTTTTTCCTTCCAGAGGCAGTTGATATTATTTGTATTGCCGCTGGAAATTTGTACACAGATGGAACAAAACACAGATCCCCGCCGAGCTTGTTGAACCACTGCTTCTCTGTCGCTCAGTTTTCTTTTTGTTTTCCTGTGTCTGCTTGCACCAAGATGATTCATTATCTCTACACACAAATATGACGGCACACGCACACACAAACACACGTACACACATACACACACACACACAACTCCATAGGGAGCAGCTATGGTTGAGTCTAATATTGCAAGTGCAGTCTGAGCTGTGTCATTTTATGACACAATTTTCTCTTGGAATAAAGATCCCTGGGAAGGGTTCTGAAGTAATCAGTGGTCATGTGTGGGGGGGGGGCGATGATAGCCCGTTAACCGAAGCAGCAGTGGAGGAGTAGACTCCACCTGGGCAGCCACTCCTCCGTGAGAGAAGAGAGGAAGTGGTGAGGAAGAAGAGAAGGAAGAGGAAAGGGGAGTCTGTTTCCACATCCACGATACAGGGAGAGAGACAGGAAGCAAAGAGGGTGATGCACAGACAGGAGAAAGAGAGAGGAGGAAGAGGAGGAGGGAAAAGAAGAGGTGGAGGTTGCCCTCCTCCCAGTGCCCCCCTGCAGGGGTTGGAGTTGGTGAGTGTGGTGCTGTCCTGGCACCTGCTACTGGTAGGAGCCAAGCTGGAAGTCCTTGGGGGGCAGTTTGAGGCCCAGGGAGTTGGTTCCCAGGGGGTCGATCATGTTCTTGTAGCGTTCTCCGCGGTGCTTCATCAGGAAGGGACCCCAATCTGGCTGAGGGGAGCAGACCAGCTTCAGACGCTACAAGAGGAGAGGAGAGGAGAGGAAAGGAAAGGAGGTACACAGTGGGTTTATACGGGGAGAGCAGATACAGCGAGTCATATCTGTAGTGGGGGGAGGGGCACAGAATTGTTTTCAAGCAACCCAATCAGCAGAAAAAATGTTTGCATTGAATGTTTCTGCAAACCACACATACGCTGCATTTGTACGTTATTTTGTAACAGATATGTTACTGTGTTCTCAACAATGCTGTGGTGAGGGTGTGGTTAGGGTCTACCCACAAAAACTACTTGGTTACAGTTAGGAAAAGATCATGTTTTGGCATAAAACACCCACGTTTGGGAGCTAAAACATGCTGTGAAACACTGTGATGTGTCGGTGAAATATACCCAGGTTCCCAGACACAAATGCCGCTGGAAAACACCACGATGTGCCACTAAAAACACTCAGGTTTCGTGGTTCAAAAACCAAAGTGCCGCAATATGTTCCATCAGGGTCACTGAAAGACAACCAGTGCTGTCGTTTGTTGGTTTCGAACAGTAGTCTGCAGCGTTCTGCAGCTTGGCAGGCATCTCTCACCTAGGTGACACGCCAACAACCATCCCCTTCACCTTCCGATGATAACGTCAGCTAATATTTCATGTCACTTTAGAAAATAGATACTGATAGGATACGTATGAAAAAAGCAAACTAGGGCTCTCAAGCAATTAAAAAAATAATCTAGTTAATTACATGCTCTGTGATTAATTAACCTAAATTAATCATATACATCAATTTTTGCTGTAAAAGTATTTAAAAAATTAAATTCTAATGAATTTTGGCAGATGTGTCGAAGTAAAGCTGCTGGACTGTGGACACAATTGTCCCCCTGTCTTATACCACCCAAACTGTTCTGCAGTCCATTTTGTAAGGGAGTTATTTAGTCGGTCATCTGAACACCTGGTCGAGTGTGTCTTGACAAGGCTGGCTGCTAGCACTAGCATCAGAGGCTGTGCTAGCTCAGACTTCTGGGTTCTCTGCCAAATGCTTTGCGTTGAGGTGACATTTCAGACTTTCAGTTCTCTGATGGAACAAAAATTCCTTACTGCAGAACCTGCAGAGAACATTAACCCTCAACAGATCCATCCAGGTGGTTTTTAAATGTAAATGTTCCATTCACGGGGCCGAGCAGCATCGTCTCGTCTGCCTCCATCATGTGACAAAGCCAATGTGGCCTTCAATGACTCACTGACTAGTGCGTTATTTTTTTTCTGTGATTAATTACTTACTACTTACTACTTATTAATTACCTTTTAATTATGTTAATATTAATTATTAACGAAATTAACGCATTATTTTGACAGCCCTGGTGCAAACGTATTCCTGGTATGCAGGAAACATACAATGCCAACATTTTGTTGGGGTGACTGGGCTGTTTTCCTAACATGGACATGGGACGAAATGCAAATTTCATGTCATTATTATCCAGACCAAAATAATGTTGATTTACTTGGCGATAATCATCAAAATATGATCTTTTGCATTTTTTGAGGACGGTGCATTTGCAGCCTGTTTTTGCACAGTCTCTGTTATTGTTTGTTGCCCAGCAGTCACTTTGGATACTGCTGGACATATTCACGATTATCCACTAATGAAAATTAACCACAATCAAGTTTTTGAGTGTTTTTTATCATGATCTGCAATAACATCATATATTGTACCATCCCATCTCAACAATAAGGTTCTTAGGTAAAGATTTAATGAATGCATTCTCTCAAAATCAATAAAAACCCAAAATAAAAAAAGTAAAATAAAAAAAATATATATATACATATATATATACAAAAGCTATTGGGTTACCCCCGCTCTGCTTGTAAAACATCATCAGAACAAGTTGTTCTGCAGCAGTACCACACAGACAGTATCACTCTGATGAACAAGTAAAAACTATGATGATTATGTATTCACTACAGTCAAAGAAAGAAAAGAGATTAAAATGTAAAGTTGGAGGATGGCATGTGATTGAGGTTGCTGTCAGAGCTGCTGAGGGAACAGAGACGTTAGGAGAGAAAGTCACGATCATCACCATCCATTAATCTGAGTATTTAAAAGGGACCTGCCGGAGTCCCAGAAAAATGTCCAAATTAATACTCAGCCAGCAGCCCGCCTCCCTCTGCTAATGAGCAAAGGATGAGACTATTGATTTCTCCGACAGTGTGTGTGTGTGTGTGTGTGTGTGTGTGTGTGTGTGCGCGTGAAACAGACCAAAACAAAACTTACGTAACAATGTCTGGTCACGGCTTTGTCTCAATTATTACCTCGATTAAGGTGCCGGGGGCGAGGTGCATCTTAATGGCGAACATGATGGGGATCCAGATGACGGAGCAGATGACCATGAGCCAGCCCAGAACCATAGACCAGGTGGGGTAGGTGTAATCCTCGTACGTCATTACCTTCCACTGGTACAGACTCAGTCCCAGGATGCCCTGTACAGAACCGGAAACCAAGGAGATTGATGTTAAATGAGATGAATTTTCTCTGTTACCTTCAAGAGCTACTGCCGCAGTGTCCTTGAGCAGCATCACTGCAGCTTCTGCTCCAGTGATGCTACTCAGGGGTCACAAGTATAAGGCAGTGGTTGTGCTGGTCAGTTGTGTTTGCAGATTTTCACAGAAAGTTATCCACAAATTTCAAAAGGAGAAGATCATTTATCACATGCAAATTTGTTTCCTGCAGCTCTGCAGGTTCGAGTAAATCACTTCAAATGACGAGGTGTGTGAAGCTGTAACTTTGGGGTCATCCCTATGTTTCCCGGGTTCTATGTTTCCCGGGTTCTATGTTCCCCACTTAACCCTGCAAAATAGCTTCTATGTTCCCCGCTTACACAAAAAGGGTTCTATGTTTCCTGCATGGTTGAGCGGGCAACATAGAATGAGTGAACAAGTTGACCACCAGCTCTGGAATCCAACCTGCATATATAACGCTTTTTCAATTTACAGGCTGGTTTTGCTTAACGAGGCAAAATGATACAAATCGAGGACCCCGGTCTCAACATTAGAAACCCACTAAATATGTACAGTAGTTTTTCTCCCTGCCATGAGTTGCTCATGAGTTCCTGCTTGGTTGATAGACTGTACATTGTGATGACGTCACAGATTTTCTCAGATCAAGGAAAGTCTTAAAAATATGAAACCACCATGGCTCAAAATTCATAATTCATTCATAATTTTTGTTGTTTTGTTTGTTTGCTGCAATACAGCAAGTGGCCACTAGGAAAGAAATGACTGCAAAGCTGAAAGACTTTCCGAGGGGCCTGGTTCTGTTCCAAGCTTGCTCAACGTTTATTGGAGCACAGAGCAAAAAGGGGCGGGACTTGGAAAGGGCTAATTGCAATATAATTAGTACGAGTAATTTTTATTACCACAGCTACAAACAGTGTGAAAACAGTTCAGGTATCAGCTATGGGTATTTACAGATGCTGGAGATACCCACTGTGTACGAAGGTAGGTGATTGTGAGAGCGTGCGAATACTGAGTTGCAGGCAGCACCATATATGGTAGCCGCAGCTAGTTTAAAACCACCTCAAGTGGTTTGAAGACTAGAATTAAATAACTGCGTACTGTAGGTACACAGTTAAAGTTTAACTGGAGGTCAATTCAAACAATGGGGAAAAAACCCTCAATCCTTCAGTGTAACAAAATCTAACAAATCACTCTACGATTTTTCCAAAGCCAGTGGGATGTTTAACTATAAAAGAAAATTTATGAGGTCATTTATTAATAAATGCCTTTTCTACATCCTTCAGCAAATCCTGATTGGTAAAAATCTCATAATAACGGCCCAAATGTTATCCTACTTTTATGGTCTGATGTAGCCTGCACTGAGGGAGGATTGTGAAGTAGATTTATTCCCAGTTCACTGTACTGAACACAGGACACATAGCTAAAGCTCTGTCCACTGTTCCATAAAAGAGGAGGACAGATGATTAAAACTGAGACTAATTTTTACTATATGTGCAGTGAGTAAAAATAAAATCCACTGCCTATCCACAGCAAATTTGGCTGAAGAGGATTAGAATAAGAGGAGGAAAATGAAAACAAACTGAAAAAAGAGGGCAGGCAGAAATAGATTAGCCTGAGGTTGTGCATCAATGAGCTCCCCGAGGAAATCTGATCTCCCTTGAGAGCAGCGAGATGACCAGCCGGCCCGACTGCTGCTCCATTTGTCATCGTTACTTCTGCTTTGGGGCTACAGTGGCTTCCATTACAATTACTAACATGAATGCTGGCCAGGGTCCAACGCTGACACGCTGCTACAGCCTCTGAATTTACAGGTTCTGCTACACAGCATTATGACAACTAAGTGGCCATTGTACAGAAAATATGTTCTCTGCAGCATCTGAACTGACATCACACTAACATTTGGCAGTTACAGTTTTGGAAAACACAAACAACTTGAGACTTGGTGACATGACAAGAATTGGAAGGAAGAAATAAATTTCGATTTTAGTGCAACAGGAGCAATTTCTCCTCAATTCCATTCCAATTGTAAATCAATGAACTTGAAAGTGGGCAGCGAAAATGGGAACATTTTAACCCGCACGTGTCAATGTCTGTCTGTGTGAGTGTGTCCGTGAGGGAGAATGAGAGGAGCAAAAAAACACAAACACACCGTCAGAATGGTTGGAGTCACAAAGGCCCAGCAGATTCTCCAGAATTGGTTTGGCTGGAAACCAATCATCATTTCAATGTCCTCGCAAAACCTCTGCAGACCTGCAGAGACAAAACGAAAAGAAATGAAATAAAAGAAGAGACATGGGAGAAATTCAGAAATAGGAGACAGAGAGTGACCTGGGTTTAATAAGGCCCCTTAAAAAAGGACCGACAAATTCAATCCATCCTCATGAATGTGTGTGTGTGTGTGTGTGTGTGTAAGAGAGAGAGGGACAGGAAGAGGACATCAGTTTCTGTCGTCCCTGAGAAAAAGGCAGGAGCAGATGGCTTCATTCCTCTGACTTTATTGACGGATAACAGTGAGTGACATGAAGAGGCAGAGCCACACAATCATTTCAATATGTCACCTGCACTGATCCTCTGACACCTGGAGGAGAGCTGTTCACTCTGCTCCTTGGTAACACCCTCCTGACTCCTGACACACACCTGGGTCATTTTCTTCAAATGTGGAGTAACTAATTTAGGCTAACGAGCTGCTATCAGGTTACAATAATTACTGTATCTTAAATAACACTGCCCTCTTATTTTGAATCAAATGCAAAAATGAGTAGAGACGTAAAAACATGATCAGCATTCATATGATGATGATGCTGATTGTGTGATGAGGTGGGTGTGTTGAACCTTCCCAGGATGCATAAGCCTGATTGTATTTGTGGACTTGCATTTTTACAGGTGTCACTTTGTTCTACATCGTGCTCCACCAGGTTTCTGTTGTTTCCAGGCTGTTAAACATTAGATATTACAAGTTAATGTGGTCAGACTACGAGTGATGTTGGTGCATGATGAGGTGAGGATCTCCTAAATGAACGTACAAGCGACTTTTAAGTAATTATCATAACCCTACTAGGAAGACGAACCGTTACTATGACTTCTTGAAAAGCAAACTGATGAACATTTTTCAGCAAAGCGATTTTGGCAGGTGTAAGCATGGAGCCCACACTTAACTACACTCCCTGAAGAAATATTATTATATTTTTGGAAAAAATGACAGAGTGATTCCAGAGAGAAGCAGACAGAGGGGTCTACAGTCTGTGTTTGAAGGATATATCCAGGATGTCAAACTGACTCAGCAGCAGCAACAAGTTAAAAAGACAAAGATAGTTAGAAGCTAAAGCCGAACTATAGGCTACAGATCACAGTGTAAAAGTGAACCACCACATCACTGCTGATCGCCACACAAGACAATGAATATAAAGGGACACTTTGCTGATATTAAACCAGCTGTGTGGAATCACAGTGTGTGCAGATGAACAGTGTTCGGCACAATATGATGACACACAGCTGGTTGAATATGAGCAAAGTTTCCCTGCTTTCCTTCACTGGTTCCTGTACAGCAGGGTCGGTCTTTGTTTCACTGTTATAATCATTAACAATCAAAAGCAGCATGTTTATACATTCAGTAGGCTATATCTTCAGTAGCTAGCTAACCCTACACTTTTCAGGGTTTGATTTTGGTTTTGGAACAGGGAAGAAACATATGTCTTTTTCCAACCTCTCCAGGTAACAATACACGACGTGCTGGCCCGATGCTACATTATGATTAGCCAGTCTGCGTGCGGGGGCGGGACTTAGCGAAGGGTTAATTGGTGCTATATGACCAGAGAAAACAGGGGAAATGGGCTGTGGCATTTGCTGTTGCTTGAAAGGTAGAAAACCTAAAACCAAAACAAGGCATTTTGGCTCACTGGATATTTTCTCTTTTTGGGACCATCCTCTGTAAACCCTAGAGATGGTTGTGCATGAAAATCCCAGTAGAGTCAGACCAGCCCGTCTGGCACCAACAACCACGCCATGTTCAAAGTCACTTTAATCACCTTTCTTCCCCATTCTGATGCTCGGTTTGAACTTGTCTACATGCTGAAATACATTGAGTTGCTGCCACATGATTGGCTGATTAGCTATTTGCATTAATGAGCAGTTGAACAGGTGTACCTAATAAAGTGGCCAGTGAGTGTACGCGGCGTATACGATCTGTCGTTTGAGCATCAGTCCTCTCGTCATCTGGCAGAGTTGAGGTGGGAAATGAGTAGGAAGATCTGGCTGCTGGCAAGATGGAGGAAAGTTTACCTCACTTTATTTACACATACTACCCACATTTTCCAGATGCAAAGCTGGTTGGAATCAGCAGACTATTTCTTTAATACGTTTTAGTGTTCAAATGACAAATTTTAATGTCAAACTAAATGCCATTCTGTCTCCACTGGTCTTTAAACAGTCAGAATATTTCAGCTGCGTTTAAGTATTTCTGCTCACAGTATCTCAAACTATCATTGAAATGCTTCTTTTGTTGTGCACAGACTTTTAATGTGTTTACATTTTTATCACATATAAGTATAGATAACTTCATTAAGAACATTTAGTTCAGGTAATTACAGCGCAGATCATAATGACTTAATAACCAGCATGTTCTCTTCTAAAATTATAATCAACACTTTAATTATAAATCTTAGAATAGAGCCGCTGCATTGAAAGATGACTTCATGTATGTGCTTCACAGTAAAACGTGAGTCAATCATGATCCAGCTAACTGTCAATAACTCTGCCGTTTTACAGGTTTGGCCTTCAGGACTTTACAGATATGGATTAAACCAGCTTTGAAGATCCCCCAAAAAATGCAGACTCATCGACATCGTCACCATCCTAATCTGGATAACTCGGTTATCCACATACTAACAGTGGGGCCCTGAGCTCTCCGCCTGTGTCTGTGACTTAGACATCACAACAGAGACACCTAGTGGTCACAGGTGGAATAACGTTTTGTACACAGCAGAGAAAGGGAGGCGAGAATTGCTGCCCAGTACAACATGAAGGACTTCTGAATGATGTTGTGACCGTTCTGGTTAAACAGTCAAGGTGCTTGAAATGTTTTTGCATCAGAGCTGCTGTAGCTGGTTTCATGAGCTGAAATTCAAATGAAATATCTTTGTATTAGACTGTTTTTTTCCATTCCAAAAGACAAGAATGTATTATTTCATCCGGACTGTCCTTGTTTCAGAATAGAAATGTCCCTGAAACAGCATTTAAATCCCCATGGGGTCCAAGACTATTGAAACTGATGTAGGTTTAGCAAATCATTCAAGAGCCACCACACTGATTTTACATGTTGAAGGCAGTTCACTTATCATAGGGAGAACTATGTGGCCTGTGAAAATGGTTCTACAATATTTTCTGTGGCTCTGTAGGAGTCTTGTCAAGTCTGAGGAAATACCTCAAATGGCATCACTCAGCTATCTCAGTCTGGGATGAGACTGCAAGTTTAACAGGAAGATGTGTCACAACCTGGGCCCAGTGTGCAGGATCCAGTGTTTAAGAAACTGCTTCACATCTTATCTCCGAAACAGAACGGTTTTCCTATAGCTGTGTTCAGGGACATCAGCAATGGTGTGATTGAGGTTGTGATTTCTGGTGTTTAAAGAGCTGATTTTAAGTAGAATTTCCAACATATTCTCACTCCGACCTCGTCACATATTGACGTTTGGTCATGGACTTCCCACGTCCACGTACCCTGGGTGCGTTGGTCGTTGATCCTCTGGGACACCGTGTCAAGTTCTGCCTGTACATGCATTGCCTTCTTTCAAAATACACTTCTGTTTTCACCGGAAATTTAACATTTACATACAAACACCATGAATTTACTTTTTTCCTTCAACAACAAATGCATATGGTTGGATTTAGGAAAAAAGAACAGGGTTTGCCTTTATAATCTTACGGGACATGCACCACTCTCCTGAGTGAAAGTCAGTGTTTGTTGGACCCATCCATCACCACTCCCACCCACCCCACTGGGATTTTTGCTGCCTAAACTTTTGTTCTTGTCCCACTGTGTTTCCCCCTGATGCTGCAGGACACCGTTAAACTAGAACGGCAACCAGCTGCATATCATTCTGATGTTTTTTTGACGCACAAGATACTGCCCAAGCGCCAGATTTCGACGACTACGGAGTGAGACCGCGCTCGAATTTCTGACCTACAAACAATGTAGTCTGTGAATGAAGATCTGTCCTTAAAGTGATAGAGCAGATTTATTGAAGTGGGGTTGTATGAGGTGCTTATCCATAGTCAGTATATTACCTACAGATGATGGCAGTCAGCACGTCCCCGTTTTGGAGAAGCAGGCAGGAGTCCCGCCTTGGAAGCTAAGTAATGTACTGCTTTGACGGGGGCAGCAGAAAAATGTATTTTAGCCACCCAAAAATTGATTATCAGTTTAAGTGTACACTATATTTACAGTATTTTTACCCCTTTACCTTGCCATCAGACAGCCCTTTACGAAGGGGAACTGAAGCCATTATCTATGCTCTCTTCAAAACCACCAGACTCCAGTAATTTTACCTTGCAGAACACAGGAGCTGCTGATCTACCACTGACTTGATCGTCGGTTAGTTTATGTTGATGTGTGATTTTGGTGTTTTAAAGAGTTAGTGTGGATTCACCAAAGTCGCTCAAAGACACAAACAAAGTAACCGAGAGAGGCAGCGGTACACCAGCAGCTCCCATGTTCTGCAAGGTAAAATTACTGTTTGGCAATCTTGAGAGAAAAGAATATTTATTTACATGTGCATATAAGTATGAGAAATATGAAAAGTCTTTGGCGATTAGACCCCACCGTGATGTCATCTCTTCCAGGAAGGTGGTAAAGTCAAAGACAGTTAGGACGCCCATAGTCAGCTGATCGGTGGAAGTGGTAGGAATGGGATAGAGGGAGAACTGTGAAATGGATATGGCATAAAGGAAGTCTTCCTGATTGAACGTATGCTGAGCTTCATTAGTCAAAGGAGTCTAGTGGCTTTGATGAAAGCACAGATGGGTATAGTAGCTTCAGTTCCTCATTAGAAAAGGCGGTCTGACGGCAAGGTAAAGCTGTGAAAATATTCTAACCACAGTGTACTCTTAAACTGATGCTTATTCTTTCTAAATACATTTTGCTGCTGCCCTCGTCCACAGCCGCACACTGACTGGCTTCATTGGCAGCACTCCTGTCTGCTTCTCAAAACTGGGGATGTGTAACCGACAGCTACTATAGGTAGATGCTTCTCAGAGAGACAAGAATAATGACGTCAGTGTGTTGTTTGTTCATTTTCATGTTGTGGGATGTAACATTAACATCACAGCCTCTAGTGGCTGCTGGCAGGGCTTCAGACTCTGTCTTTTAGCTCAAAGCTCATGAGATGAAACAGGATCAGTTGTACTCACCATAGAGGTAGGAAACCCCCACCAGCTCGAAAATCGCAATGATGACCAAAGAGTAGGAGGCTGCGAATGTGTCCACCAGCTGCAGCATGAACATCCCGCTCTGTCACAAACACAAACAAACTAAATATTACAAATCCAGCCAAAGCTTCATCTAATGATGACACCCCCTCCCCTTCATCCCTTTCCTTTTTTCCCACCTCTGGCTTGTCCATGGTCATAACTTTCACACTGACTTGTACCAGATCAAAAGAAATGACATGTATGAATCCTACTTTAGGCTGGATTTTCCCCTCTGAAGCTGTCGGGGGGGATTTTAATAAGACTCAGCCTCTCTTGTTCCACTCACTGAGCCTGTCCTCTGAAGGCCGCAACTTCGCTTTACATGCAGAAATCTGTCGGCTTATTCACAGAAAGAGTCGCAGGGTGCGGGGAGAATGTTCAAGTGTCTCCTGGGGGTGAGGGGTTGCATCGGTGTGTATATAGATGTGTTGTCATGTCGTACCTCTGTGATCATGGGAAATCCCAGGATGAAGAAGGAGATGCAGCAGACCAGGGTGAAGAGCGGTTTGTGTTTCCTCAAGTATTTGGGGAACTCGTCCGACACTGAGGTTACGATGGTCTCAATGGTGGCAAACTGGGTGGGAGGAAGAGGGGAGGAAGGGAAATGAGCCAGAGAAAAAAATTAAAGGGGAGAGAAGAGGGGATAAGGGAGGGAAAAGTATTTTTTTTCCAGCTTTAATCACACATATGATGAAAGATGTTTAATCAAGACACAGCTCAAATTGATTTTGCCTCAAAAGTAACAAAAAATCAAATAAATTATTTTAAATTGTCAAAAGAAAACTTAAAAAGTTCAAAGGTTAACTCTGAAACAAGTCACCATAGATCCTGATTGGCTGCCTCCACTAAAGAAATACTAAACACTGTCCAATCAGCCCAGTTTGCTGCAGCGTCTTCACTTAAAAAGCCTCCAGTCAGCAGATTTGCCTCATTTGACTCAGAGCAGCTGCTGCTGTCTGAATTCAGTATCCAGTGTTGTGAGGCATTTGTCTCCAATTCACTCAGTAAACACATTTTTACCGTAATTTCATTTATTTCCAAACAAATAAAGAACATCACCCTAATCCTGAGGAGGAGGAGATTTCATTAGCAAATGTAACATGATGGTAAAATGGGCTCAGAACCCAAAGGACAGCAGTGGATGAATATGTTAACAGGCAAATTGAGCGAGGTTGGTATAGTTTGTGTATGTGTGCGTGCGTGCGTGCTTTAGAAACCCACTGGCACCGAGCGATCTGCCTCCTCTCCACTCCTCTACTTCCTCCTGAGCTCCCAAAACTAATTTCCCGTCAACATCCCAAGCCTATTACCGCCAAGCTGCTCTCTACAACAAAGCCACCAGCCCTCTCCTCGGAGCCGCCGCTGCCAAGGCAAAGTAACATCATCATTTACTGTTACTGTTGACTTGTGTCTTAATGCGCCGCTGTGCCCTCTGCTCCTCTGCTCGGCTCAGGAGCGTCATGGTGCACTTAAAGGAGCTGATGTTTTATCTGGAATTGTTTGCCCAGGATTGTATCTGGAGGTGCTCTGGACTTTGAAAACATCCCGGAGATTGAAGTGTTTGTTCACTGAAGTTACATCAGGAATTAATCAGTGCAGCACTTGACACAATTAGAGTTTTGTAACTTAGAAGTGTAGCGGTGCATGGGTGGTTCTAAACAGGAGTCGGGTCAAAAGTAGTTGGGTGTCCATCCAAATATAGTGCAAACAAATTTCAGAAAATCTGCAAAAGAAAATGCAAATGTATGAGTTTTTCCCATACACTACTGTAATGTGAATATTGGGAGTTGGGTAATCAAGATAAGCAGTAGGTGGCGCTAATTCCAGTCGGATGCCACTGCAGAAGAGGCCGCAGCGAGGTCATTTAAGGAACGTTACTCAAACCTAAAATGGAGGAAAACCATGAATGTATAATAACGGAGAGCACACAGGACAACATAAAACACACAGAGTGTATAAGCTGATTTTATTTATTTTTTTGGCCAGCTGGTTTTACTTTTACTACTACTAGTACTTTTGTCACTAATGTACTGTCACATATGACATATAACATATGTTACTAGTGTAGCATGCTACACATACTAGCATACTAGAGTTCGTTGTTGTTAAAAGAAGTCCGTGACATACGGATGCAAATGCCGGTCGCCTGGGTGTGAAAGTCCTGTGTTTGTTTGACTCATCCATGTCCCCTCCTACTCACAATTTAGAGGCTTCTTTTATATTTGTACATTATTTGTCACTTTTTATGCTACATCACATCACTTCTTCCTCTGCTCCTGTAATAATTACTACAGCCACTAGAGGGCGCAGCTTACAATAAAAAACGTAAGTATGGCTCTACTTGCACCATCAACCTATGTTGTAGTTTTTTACGCGATGACCTTTTAGCTGCCAAATGCTCCATGCTCCATTAGCTAATTGCTAACTTTGTATATTTGTTGTTTGGTCCGGAGCAGGTTTTGCACAGTGGATTTATCACACAGGTTGTATAATTGCCTAGAGTTGGTTCATGTTCTCACGGCTGCATTTACAAGCGGACCAGATCAAATGCCTTGTGTGAGAAAGCTGCTCTTGATTGGTCAGAATTTCCATGTGGGAAAAATCCAGTAAGTAAAGCAAACGTTGAAGAAGAGTACACTTGCAAGATAAATGTGACACTTTCTAATGTCACAATGGAGGGACAACTACGCAGGTTGATTTTAGCGCTGCTCATCGTGGACTATATTGCTGTCATTGTTCATTTGAGTCAAACCATACAGTTTGAAAACGAGGCGCGGCTCCAACTAGAAAACAATGTTTTGATGCATTGGATGTGCTGAATGTGCATATTAAGGCAGTACAGGAGGAGGTGCACATTAATAATCCTCCAGGACTGTAACATGCTTATGTTTAACCCAAACAAATGAATTTGAGATTGATTTAACCGAACCAAACAGGGTAGGTGTGAAAGCACCCTAAAACTCTCCACACAGCTGAAAGAAACTGCAGATTTGATGATTAGTCTCTGTGGGTTTTAATATATTTTTAGGGCAAAACTATTGAGAAAAACAGCATTTAAAAGTCCTTTAAAATGTATTTTTGTGATTCCATTTTAAAGTGCAAATAGTAATTCATAATCTTAGGGAAGAATAAGGAAATAGTGATTTAATGATTATCTTCATTTTTTAAAATGAGTTTCTTGGTGTACTGTTTAATTGTATTTCATCAGTAAATTGAGAACAGCTTTTTCTCATTGATTAATTAATTAATTGAATACACATGCTGTTAAAGTCTATAAATATTCTGGTGGCACACTCAAGGCTCCATGCATATATAACATTACATCTGAGGCCTCAAGCCTTAGAAAAATTAATCTTGTCTATAATCTATAAAATAGTGATAAATGCTCATCATCCACAGTCCAAGGTGTTGTCTTTAAATTCTCACGGTTGGATCTAAGAAGCTGGAACAACCCGACTTTAAATGTACTTCAATTGTACTTAAACTTAGATTTACTTCAGTGTTGTTGTTGCAAAACTTTAAGGTCAACTTAATTTCACTCACTTCAATCACACAGACCCCCTTCTGCTCAAGTATCTGGAGAGCTCCAGCACTTGAGCTGAAATCAGTCACAGTGGGTGGTGTGTATGGGTAATTATGTTAATTGGGTCAGTGTTCGCAGCATTTATACATAGCTGGATGCCGACACCAAAGTTGAGTGTTTACTTTGAGACTCTCGTTACTGACATAAAGGTTGCTGATGTTATGAAACCTAAGAGGTCTTCATCAGCAGACTGTGTGGCACAGCAGCCACAAGAGAAACAGCTCTATTTTTTTTAAAAGAATTGCTTCTAGAAATATGCACAATAATCTGGAAAAGAGACAATATGTATTACCCTGCTCTGATCTAAGACTAATCTTAACCCTTAAAAGGAAAATCATGTTCTTAAGGTGCTTATGAAAAATTACTGTTTGGTTCAGTCTCAGTGTTCTTCATCCTCACTACCCAGGCAATACTCAGCACCAGGCAGCTGCTGTTAGAAAAATGCCCTAATGGACCGGCTGTACACGACCTGCCCAGCACCAAACAACACTGAAACTAGAACCAAACACATTTAGTAAATAGCTGGTGAAGAAAGTATAAAACATAGCAACTCATGAGCCAGATGTTTTTCTTCGGAGTAAGTGGAGACCAAACCAGAGATAAAATAAGATCCAGTGTTGTCCCTCAGTTCATCAGTAACTCAACTCCAGTGTGATAATACTGTTGCTGTATCTGTTAGATGTGTAAGTATGGGTTATAGGTTTGACGAGGCATTGTGGAGTTCTTCTGCCCCCAAGTGGCAAATAAGAGTCACTACTTTAGGAAGCAGATTTGCTTTCTTGTCTTGCCCACATTCCGACAGGAGGATTGATATCACTTTCCAGCCCAGTCACCAGAAGAAAATGTTAGTATTTTACCATTCTGCAAACTACAAATATCTTACATTTGCACATTTCATACTGAGCTGAGTTTGTTATCTAGAGTTGGAGGAGATGGTGAATGGTGTGACACCTGGGTAAGATGCCTGCCAAGCTGCAGACCACTGTTCAAGACCAACAAACAACAAAAGTAGCTGTGATTTAGGAAGTCATTGCTGTGCTTCCAGCTGCTTTTTAGGCATGACAAGTGGTTGCTTTGTACAGAGACATTATTATGCCCCCCAGACTGGTTATTTTTAGCCATAGCATGATCTTTTTCCAACCATGACCATGTGGTTTTTGTGCCTTATCCGAACCACAAGGTAACCACGGCATTGTTGAAACATAAAGTTTCAACGTATCAGTGGTTTCCAACTGATCCAGCCACTGGGTCCAGATTTCCCCTGAGTCATTACTTCTAGGTCCACACAGTTTAAAACATTCATTGTCATACTTGTGTTTGGCCATGTTGTTGAGCTAGTTGCTGTCTCTGTCAAGTACCTATTGGTTTGTCACTAACTCTATAGAAGGAAATGGCACTTCAAAATAAAAGCTCTGTGCCAAAAATTCACTGTGCTTCAAAATAATATTTTAAAGTTTTTTACAAACTTGACTCGGTCCGTCCAGAATGGACCCACAACCCACTTCTGGACCGTGACCCACCAGCTTGGAACCACTGGGCTACATGATAATGTGCAAATGTGACGTATCCTTGTTGCAGAAACGTACAGCCAACATTTTTTTCTGGTGATTGAGTTGCACTTGCATCTCTGTGCATTCATGACACAGGCAGGTACAGCAGGTGTTTAGTCTAGCTCAGAACAAAGACTGAAAGCAGGAGGTACCTGATAGCCTCGCCATATCACAAGTTAAAACCAATACACCTTCCAACAACCCCAATACTGTCTTTCATGTTGTTTATGTGCCGAAAGAAGACAATGTGGATGTATGAGCAGCTAGCGTTACCACAGAAGCTATTTCTAAACAAACAACCACTGGAAACCGTTCACTATATGCAGTGTCATTCCTGTCGACGCTTCCTTTCGACCTACTATGAACAAAACCCAGCTGACTCTTGGATGGATTAGAGGCTAGCTCAGCAGCTAACAACACAAAACATGTCCTATATATTAAAAACAAGTTGTTAAAAGGAGTCAACAGAGCTAGGCTAACAGATCCCACTGCTTTCATTCATTATGCTAAATTAGGCCAATCATCCCCTGGATTTATGTTATTTTCTCATCTTATGATGCGTTCCAGGCAAGTTTCTGAGCCCGTAAGTCACCACTTCAAGTCACGACTCATGACTTCATAGTGTTCCAGGCAAGTCACGCCAAACTGTCAAAGCAACATGGCGGACCATGCCGGGTTTATGTTCGTGTATGATCACTTCTATCGCCAAAGGTGCCGGTTCCTTGCTCATTTGAGTGAAACGGAGGAGGAGAAATGGCGCATAAGGTCACAGATGCTATTATACTTTTTATTTTACGTTATCTGTGTTTTGGGAAATGTATTTTGTATTGATTTATTCTTGCACTGGAAACTAGCTGTTAGCGCGGCCGCCAATAATGCATTAACATTAGGGTTATTTTTTATCTATTTCTCACCGTGTATCACTTGCATCAACACCACATCAGTGGGGCTGCCATTGTTGTTTAGAGGAGTAAGGTAATTGGTTTAGAGGGCTGTGTGACGTCAGAGAGCGTAACTGGGAGTACATCGATCTGGTACGAGTTCACTGGTGGAAAGTTACGGGTTTGACTGACGTTCCAGTGCACTTTCATGGGTTGAAGGTTGTAAAAACACGAGTTGCGGGTTGCCTGGAACATGCCATTAATCTGGCTAAAATGACAATGTATTTATCGTAGTGCTGAATTTTTCCGAACAAGCTAAACTCCTAAATGTTCAATGGTGTCTTTAAAGCTGGCACTTATAAAAGTGAAGATCTGTAAAATGTCTTTGTTCTGGAAGATTATCCTTATATGAGAAGTCACATACTCTGACGATCAGTTTATATCTCTAAAATAGCCATGATTACAGGAAAGATCAATTTAAACTGATCGTCAGAGTCAGATATCAAATACATTGTTTACTTTGAAATAATTTGGGTCCCCAAAAGAAGTTAAATGATTAAAGTTTCCATGTAGTCGACGTCCCCACTGCGTTGCATGACAAAGGAGAATACTGCTGGAAGCATTTTTCCCCCAAGTACCCTTGAGTTCGAATTTGTTTACTAGTCCAGAGAAGCAGAGGTGCCACAACGGTGCTGTAAATATTTTGGGAGCCACAGTATGTTCAGCTGATATTTATTGATCCAGTTCTAGCAGTGCTAACTCTAATGTCACCTTCTGTTTCTGTTGTGAAGAGTGAAGAAGAGCTTGTTACAGACATTTCTGTGCACTTGACACTGTCACAGGACCTGTTCCTGAATACATTTGCACACATTTTGATGCTGAGCTTTCAGTGTCTTTTACTAGTGACTGCTGATTTCTTCTATTCTTATTGAAGCTGATGCTCAGAGTGATCTTTGTCTCTGTCTGCCCTTTCAGTTGTCAGTCTGGTTGAACTATTGTACAGCATTTTGCTCTCCATGTACAAAACAAAACCTTCATTCAAAATCATATCTATTTGTCAAGCGAACTCTCGACAACCTAAAAGCACCAAAGGCCAATTGAAAATATAAAGTCCTCTTAGACATCTGACTGGACCCAATCAAGCTACTGTGGCAGGCCATTCTTAACCTTTGAACAACAGTTTAAGAGTGAAAGTGTGTAGACATACAATACACACACACACACACACACACACACACACACACACACACACACACACAAACTGAAGGAGCAGTGGTTACCATGGTATCCAGGCCAAGAGTCAGAAGCATGAGGAAGAAGATGATCGCCCAGAAAGGAGACAGTGGAAGTCTGGTCAGAGCCTCTGGATACACCACGAACGCTATGCCTGGACCTGACACACACACACACACACACACACACACACACACACACACACACAGATGTAAATTAGGATGCACACACCATCTCAGCGGCAGATACAAAGCTCAAACTTTCAGGTGTGTTTGAAGTGAGCAGCGCCGGTCTACTGCTGCTGCTGCCGCCTGCTGCTGTGGTATCTTACCTTCATCTGCCACCTTCTCTATCGGCACTTTCAACTCATGTGCCATGAAACCAATGACCGAGAAGATGACAAACCCCGCAAATATACTGGTGGCACTGTTTGTACATGTCACAATAATAGTATCCCTGCAGGGCAAAAGAGGAAAGACAGAAACAGGAGCTAAATAAGCAAATGCCTGATTCAGTGTTGGAAATTGTGCAGCAAAATTCAAAACATGCTACATATAACAAGTGCTATTTAATATAATATTGCTCTGTTATTTGCTACAGACATCACTGGCTTGTGCACACACAGATAAGAGATGCAATGGCACCATCTCGTGGCTGATCTAAATACTGCATTTAGAGGGCTCTAAATGTGTTAAGCATTTACAGAGGGTGAACACAGGGGGGCGTAGTGCTTTAAATTGTACAATGTTCATGATCATTTGAAATGAAAGAAACACTGCTGGCTGCAAAGAGTGACATTTATTACTGACATGTCTATCAGACAAACAGTGTGTCTACAGTGACAGTTTGAATGTGTCTGCCAGAAGCATGGTTTACCTTTTGTGTGTTTACCTGTAGCAGTTATTGTGGAACTTATTGTATGAGGAGAGAGTGATGAGGCCTCCCCAAGCAGCCGACAGAGAGAAGAAGATCTGAGTGGCTGCGTCTTTCCACACCTGTCAGAGGAGGAGAGGGGGAGCTGCAGGTAAGGAGCAGGAAGGGACAAACAGTGCAAGACACATGATGGTTAAGTTTGAAGAGCAGGTGTCAGGTACCTTTGCATCGTTCAGTTTCTCCCACTTTGGTGTGATAAAGTAGAGGATGCCGTCGAAGGCACCAGGGAGGGTCACTCCTCTGATGAGCAGGATGACCAGCACCACGTAGGGAAATGTGGCTGTGAAATACACCACCTGAGCAGAGAGGAGGAAGGAGACACAAAAATATAACGACTACATATAGCCAAAGCAGTTTTATTTTTATTGCCTAATTTCATCAATTAAAAATTTGTCTCAAAAGGCACATCTGTACAGCATATCCTAAGAAATCAATACAGTGGAAATTAAAGGCTCTTTAAAGAGACTATTTTTATTCTTTAGAGTCTGGATACTTATCTTCACGTGTCATTTTTATCTCTCCCTTTCTGCAGTGTATGCCATATTCTTTTTATTTTTCATTTCTTTTTTATGCTGTTCTTAGTACAGTTGTTAAAGCGTCAAACCCAAATTTAGATCTAGCTATTACAAAAAGTCTGCATATGAACTGAAAGTTAAGTTTCTTAGGCAACATGACTGTGAGGGATTATTTCCTGAAGCAGAGCAGCTTTGTGACACAAGAACATCACATCTAAATATATAAATGAGACACTGGGGAAATTTAGTCAGTATAAATTAACTAATAGGTTTGACTTTACTCCCTCTAAGCTTTACAGGGTGGATCTACTGGCGGATAATTTATGGTGGAGTGTCTGACAGAAACAGGAACATGTCTACATGCAATCTGGGGATGTAAACTGGTTAACCCATTGTGGGAAAAAGTTGTAGATCACATAGGGAAGTTGTTGGGTATGATGGTGTAGTATCTGAAGTTCTACATGGTATTTGATGTCCTGGGTCTGATATGATCAGTTAGGGGCCCAGGTCAAGAATTTATTATGGCCCAGGTCAAGGATTGATAAGCTAGGTTGAAAGATTGGATTCCATCTAGATTGTCTCTCTGTCACCTGTCTCATTTTGTCTCAAAGTTGACAAAAACTACCAACCTATATAGGCAGGGTAGTTGGAGCTGTTATTCAGAGCAGTTCATATTGGCTTCGAACCCTCTTTCAGGCAATCCTAGGTGTTTGATTTGATGCTGGACGTCTTGTAATAAACCTTTCTATATACAAGCAAGACGGTGTCAGCGGAGTCTCCTTCATCACCTTCACATCATCGCTATTTAATAAACAACAATGGGAACTAAATCACCAAGGTTATGCCTAATGAGGGACCAAACAGATTTTTTAAAAGTATGAAATTATGGTGGTGTCGTCACAGCTGCTCGAGTGATCCTCAGATTCCGGAAAAATACATCGCCTCGAGATTTTGAAAAATGAAAGGAATCTGTGTGAGAGATTGTGTCATATAAACACATGTTAGCTAGGGTCAGCAGTGAACCTGGAAGCTTTAAGGTCATGGGCAGACTTTTTTGTTTGTAATGTCTGTTGACCTCTAACCATATGGTGTTAAGTTGTACCGCTGTGGTTGCTAAATTACTTTTATGGGTACATGAATGTGAAGCAACCAGATGTCTGTGGCTATGTTGAGCTTCAATAACAATACTGTTGGTTTGTTCAGTTTGACTGAATGGATAGATACAAATTTGAATTATAAAAAAAAGAACATCACGTCTCTGTCATCCTTCTCACAGTGACACCGTCTTCTAGGCTGGATTTTTTTCCACACATTATAGATTACGATCACAAGATCACGAATATAAAGCAAACTTCAATAAATGTAGCTTTGTGTCATATTTGCTGAAACTGTCACTATTTTCTGAAAGAAGAAAACCATGTAATTCCTCCTCTTCCAACTGCCTCTAATAGCATTCTCTAGAATCGACCAAGGTGCACCAAAAACTACCAGTCAGAACCGAGGAGTCTGTTATGCAGCCGTCAATCATTCCGTTAACTGCTGTCAAATCGTCAAACCAGGTAGTGCAGATAAAATATGAAGCAGGATTTTGTAACTCCACTGCCTATTTCTCACCTCATATTATTTAAGAAACATATTTTAGTTTCTGTTTATTTCTGAAATGAGAAAGCTTGTGACCCAGCCGCCATGTTGGAAACAGTCCACCCCAGCACTGCCCACTGCTCCAAATGACTTCCTCATTGTACAGCTAAACAGTACACTAAATTCAGGGTGAGAAAAAGGCAATGCAGTATCAGATTCTTGATTCATATTTGATCGGCGCTGCCTAGTTTGACAGTTTGACTGCAGTTCACAGAGTGATTGAGGTCATTGCCTGCTGGTTCAGAGACACCTCTGCTCTGATTGGTTGTTTTTGTTCACATGGTAAGGGCATTAGAAGCACTACCACAATAGAGTAGGTTTTTTTTCACAGATTATCTGTCTGATTTAGTGCTGTGTGAATATACTGACAGTTTCATTAAGTTATTTTTAATAAAAGTTACCTACTACAGGTTTAAAGGTGCATTGTTAAAGATATGGCCAGAATTTTAGTTTAAATCATCCAAAACAAATGAACTATTGTTATGAACAGAATGTGAGGAATTTTGCCAAAGACGTCTTTATATTGTCTTGCACAGATATCTACTGAAATTAGCATGCTAACGAGCTAGCCCTGGCCCATCTTGTCTTGTAATACCACTTGTACCTCAAGAGGCGATAGTGGGTCACTGTAGCATCTAGTCTACCCACCATCAGAGGACAAAACAGTAGAGCTACAGCCCCTGAATAATGTGAAGACGTGATATAAAAACAAGAGAAAACATTTGCATCGATGGAGACAGGTCTTGGCACATAACGTTCCTATTAAATTGGTAAGTATCTAACGCTGGTTATAAGGGAAACATATCCTTAGAGCAGCGGTGTTGAACATACGGGGGGCCAAAACCGACCTGCTGAAGGGTCCCATACAGCCCACTAGATGACTTTGCACACCAAATAGTGACACAGTCATCAAAGATAAGAGGTGTCAGGTTTTAGGAGCAAGTTAAACAGTCACTAGTCTGCTTTAGGGAAAATGCTGCTGCAGAGATTTTTCAGCTCGACCACAATACAGGTCTCTGAAAAGTCAATGAATACTTATTGTGATCATATCATGAGAGGGAGAAATTTGGGGATGTTCTTATTTACACGTTATGATGTGATGGTTTTACTGGTCCAGTCCACTTGAGATCAAATTGGGCTGCATGTGGCCCCTGAACTAAAATGAGTTTGACACCCCTGATGTAGAGCAACTAATGACAACACAAACCATATTCCAAAAAGTGTTAATACATGGTTTTGATGTGAATCTTTTCCTTCTTCTATGGTCTTGCATAAACTATTGGCAGACACCCAACATTAAGATCATAAGACAGCAGTGTTATTTTGTCAGGGCCAAATTTGTGAATTCTTGCTCAGCTGTTGGTTAGTAGTGGACTGTTTTTTTTTTTTTTTGAGCCAGCAGTAAACTGGTGAAATGCTGCCCCCCATGAGGCCATGCAGCATTACACATCACACCAAGTCAGAGCTGTCAGGTCATTTCTGCCGCTGCAGCTGAGGTCTCCAAATGTTAACACAGTGTGTGTGTCACGTCTGTGTCCAGCAGAGGGCAACATTATAAAAGAATTCAATCTGAATAATCTCTAAATCCTGGGCGCAATCAGTATGAAGTAAAATGTTGTATATTGCATGTTGTCTTTCACCAATCAAGGGAGTAAATTAGCTCGACAACGTGCCCAGATGAAACATGTCTACCAAAGTTCCAGTTTGGAGTGATACAGGGAGAGTCATGTAATCCTGTACTCCAGTTTCTCTTCCCTTCCAGCAAAAGCATTACGTTATTGCATCCACCATGAACAACTTCTTAGGTTATAAAGAACTTTTCTTATGTACTCAACCAATTTAAGACACGCTATAAGTTTATATGTCAGAACAGAAAGTTAAACAAAGACATTTAAAGAAATACAAATCACGGTTTCCCACATGGGCCTACATTAAAAAAGTACATTTCAAACATGAATGAATCTGGGTATTTTGGTGACTCAAAGTAAGTTGTGAGGACCCAACCTAGGTAACAGCAAGGGCGGTTCAATTTAAACATGAGTGGTTCCCTTGCTTAGGACCAGCAGGGTTCACTTCTTATTTGTGACACATCATACTGAAGGGAAAAAAATAAGATAACACAGAACTTAAATCACCCACAGTTTTTGATTGTGAGGAGTTTGTGTGTTGTTACCTTTCCGGATGACTTGATTCCTTTGGCTAAAGAGGCGTAGACGATGATCCAGGCCAGCAGCAGACAGCCTGCCAGAGGCCAGCGGATGTCTCCTGGATATTCGATTCCTTTGGAGATGTGCAACACATTGTACCTGCGGGTGTGATTCAAACAGCAAAACACATCTCAGTAAACTAGAGCACAATGCAGTATGGATACAACAGAAATCTGTGCACTGAAAATGCTTCATTGTATTTCCTATCGAGGGAGTACTATTATCATTACTATTTTTAATTATTATTTAACCAGTTTCCGACACAAATCACGTTGATTATAGAACTTATATGTGATCAGGTCTTATTTTTCTTTTGCAGAGGGTTTCTGTCTCATTCGAGAGACTGCTACACATTTATTGATTGTAACTGAAAGAGGTTTTATTTGTTTTGTATTTTATTGAGTTCTGTTGGAAATAAACATGAATACCTTTATTGCAATGGCTGACTTTTGTTCTTGTGTTAAGAGAAGAAGTTGTAGGTATAGGTTTATCTATATAAGGAAGCTGTCTGTTTCATTTTGCTCAATGACTGATGGAATTTAATAAGTTTATTCCGCCCACTTCTTTTCGATTGTGTAAATCAAACTAACACACTGACTACTGCTTTTCATTATGTTTTTCATTACTTGTAAATATTACTTTCTTTCTGTCTGTCAGCTTATTCATATGTTCATGTCTTTTTTTTGTTTTACACGTTCAAAATAAATATTAAATATCAAAGATTTATTTGCAGAACATGATCAGGTGAAACTGCTCTCTCTGATTCTGGTGATTTTTTTGTGTGTGTGTTAAATTTTGAGATTTATTTGTCCTCTTTTAGACCAAAATTGTTGACACGTGGCTCTGTTGAGACCTTTAAAACATTGACTATTATTATCATTATGATCAAGCCAAGAAACCTTTCACTGCTGCCGGGTGAAACAGTTTTAAAGGCCCTAAAAAGCCGAACATCTGCATGAGGAGAGTAGCTAAAAAATATATCAGATTTTATATCTTATCTATGGATTTAAATTGTAGACAAAACTGCACAGGTTCCTATTGAATTTAAATTCTACTATAAGTGTTTTTTCCATTCCACTCACTTGAAGTACTCCTCGCTGGGGCTGACGTAGGTCTTGTTGCCGTCCACAGTCATGTTTATCAGTTTGCTCAGGTTTCCCACAGCGTTTGCGGACAGACAGAAACTGGAGTTCTTGATGGAGGTGATGTTTCTGTCCCGCAGGATGCACGCGTCTGTTCCAATCAGAAACCAACACACGTCAACTGGGAGAGACTGGCAGAGTGCTGCTGTGGGACAGAGCTCGCTGTGTGCTCAGGGTCTCACACTGAGAGCAAAGTGGGAGCGAATACACGGATGGATCTGATTTGGGGGGAAGAGGCTGATCTGGAGACAGCAGCAGTGAGAGCTGAACCCAACTGTGTTTTTGTTCTTTTTGATATATAGCCAGATGTGAATAAGAGAAATGATTATACTGAATCTGCCTCATTTCAGATACTCTGGGACAGATAAGATAAGAAAACCTGTTTTTCCTTTGACTGCACAATTTTTCATGCAGACACATCAGAACAAGTGTGAAGAGCTTTTTATGCTTCTTTTTTAATATGACTTACATTATTTTAAACCTGGTTTTAATGCAGAAAACATGATGCTTTGCACATTTGTTTTCTAAATTAAGGACAAAATACTGACTGAATATCTTTCTGAATATTATCTTTAACAAAACAAGGACTCAGCCACTCACAGGCAGAGCAAGACTGTAAATACACAAGGTTTAAATAATGAATCTAATGCTACAGTACCAAAGAATATGGCCACAAAAAAAAAAACATTTTTGTGTCACAAAGATGTATTTTTATGGTCATATTCTTTGGTACTGTAGCATTAAATTCCTTTTTTAAACCTTGTGTATTTACAGTCTTAATAAAAAAAACAAAAAACAAATATTAATTATATTTTTTTGCAGGAATATCCAAATGAAAACATGTTCATATCATTTTATCATTCAACAATATATTACAGGTTGCATAATTGCTTAATTCAAAATTGTCACCAGCAGATTTTCTTACTACTTTATATAATTATGCTTTATATATTATTTTCCTCCGACGACACAGGTTTAATTTCAACAATTTGGGGCGGCACATATAAAACAGCTGGGTCCTCTGGTAGAAAATTTAGAGCATCAAACACTATCAAACTTCAAACTTAATTTCCTGCATTCTGGTGATGTTTGTGCACCATTTATCAATTTTCCTGCCTCTATTTATGGTGTAAATGTCTTAAAGTTTTGGAGGTTCAAATGCACATGTTGTAAATATTGAGAGGGATGTGTCCCCTGGGTCCCATCCTGAAATCTACACCTATGTTTTCCACATATGTCCCTGCTCCTCTACGAGGCTGAGAGAGTGTTAGAGAGACTACAGTGTTGAATGGACCTGCAGTTCGTGTGTCAGCCGGCAGGGGTCAGTCTCGGGCGCACTGCAGCACTGCAGCAGCTCAGCCTGTACAGTAAATTTGTCAAGCAAGCAGTTTTTGTGCTGAATTCACAGAATCGCTAAAGGCAAATATTTCACCAAATGAACGGAATTTCGATATTCATTCGACACAGGTCGACGTCAAACACCTCCGTGGCCCTGCTGGCACATTTTCTCACAGTGAAAACATGATTTCAGTCAGTTTCATTAAAAATCAGAGTGCTCCAGCTGTTTGCTGCAGCTTTAGAGGATAAAAATCTGACTTATCACACATCAGAAGATGAAAAAATATATGAAATGTTTGTTTGAGTGTAATCAGTCAGACTGAGGCCCTGCTGCATTTCATTGGCCTGTTTTATCACAAATAACTGCTCAGGATTTAAAGTGTTTTTGGGAGTGAGAACACCGCAGAGATCACAGGTCAGGATTCATTATACTGCAGGACACCTCAGCTGAGGGAGTCATGACGCATTGCGCATTGTGGAGAGAGAGAGGTGCTTTTGGTGTATGTGTGTGTGTGTGTGTGTCTGAGTGTGTGTGTCTGTGTGAAGGTGTGTGTCTTACCTAACAGCAGCATGTCTTTGTCCTTACATTCCACCGTGTTCCACTCATTCCTACAGTTAGCCCATGGTAGTGAGCCCTTCAACGAAGCGAACAGGTAGTACAGTGTCCAGCACATTATAATATTATAGTATATGGCTATCAAGACAGATATTATCAACATGGCAATCCCGCAACCTAAAATAAATAAATGAGACGAAATATATAAATTACTCTTAAGAAAAGTAGAGAGCTCGTGATGAGAACAAGTGAGTTTTATTTGTGAATTTATTTTTGAATTGTATTTGACTTGGTTAGTTGTGGCAGGTTACCTTGCAGAGCTGGGATGCATTTCCACACGGACACGGGCCCCTGGCTGGCGAACTGGCCCAGGGACACCTCCAGCAAAAAGATTGGGATGCCGGCAATGCCCAGCATTGTCAGGTAGGGGATCAAAAAAGCTCCTGCAAGGAAACGAAACAGCAGGCTGCAGAGCACAGTCCAAGAGCCACACAAGCCTGAAACTAACATTTATAGATATCGAAATAAAATAGAAATTAATATACAAGTAGCCTGCTCGTGTCTGCGTCTCATCTGCTGATATTTAAACATAACACGTGAGTAAAAAAACATCTGTAAATGGCTTCGAGCAGAGCTGAACAAATTACTACTACAAATAATAATAATAACAGTGACAATTATTGTTACTATTGATTTTAGGAATATTATTATCAACTGTGACATTTTTCACAGCAGCCTCAATAATGTAAATACATTATTTTATTGCATTTTTTCTTTATTTTATCTTTTTTTCGTTTTTAATGTGAAAATAAACAGGCTAAACAAAGTCTCGCGTGTTTTACCTATTTAAAAAAATATTTTAATGTAGTATTTTTGTTTGGTTAAACGCCTATCATTGGAAGAAAACAAAATTCGCATTTTCTGAACAGATTTTTCGTTTGTTTTTTATGTCGGGAAACTAAAAAATAAAACATTGACCCACAGCTCTTACCTCCACCATTTTGGAAGGCAAGATAAGGGAACCTCCACACGTTCCCCAGTCCCACCGCATAGCCCACCATGGACAGAATAAAATCCAGTTTATTGGACCAGTTTCCTCTGGCCTTATTCTCATCTCCCACCTCGTCATCATCGTCAGCCTGAGAGGAAGAAACATGAATTTATTCTCCAAAATAAAGCCCCCCAGCCTTGTCGCACTACACTCCAACTGTATCTGTTGGAATAATAATAATAAAAGCAAGGAAACTAGTCCCAAAAATTCGGAATTTAATAACAAAAAAAAAAAAAAAGATTTATCAGTCAATAACCATGAAAAACACTATTTTTTTAAAGAATACTCTAATATAAAAAATACAAATATTTTCTTCATTTAAAAAGACAAACTTAAAATATTTTCTTTATTTAAAATTGTCCCCCCTTTTTTCCTCGCTTTTTCTCTTCCATATTAATTTCATAGGTTACAGATGCCTTGACACTCAGAGATCAGCACCAGCTTCCTTCCTAACAAGCCTGTGAATAAAACTCATCTTCAGCTGCACTTACAGGCCCATTATTGGCACCAAGCAGCTTGAAATTACCTCCTAAATCTCACGTGCAACGATTAAAAAAACTGTTAATGGTCCACTGATACAATGCGAGCAGATATTAACAAAAATACATAATTACACCTGCACCGCAGGATCTGAGCACATTCATAAAAGAGGCTGCATGAATATTAAGCACAAACACCATGCATGGGAATGTGTGAGAGAGTGTGTGTGTGAGGGGTGGGGGAGCCCTCGCGGGGGGATTGGAAACAATCCGCAGTCTGGTGTAATACAGTGCTGTCTATCAGCCGGATACACCTGGGCTTCTGGGCCATACCAAGTGTGTCTGCTGGGAGCAGGGAGCACCGAAAATACCGCGAGACTATAATTGAATCCTGTTTGTGTGTAATCATGTAACCCAGTGTAACTGTGAGCAAAAATCAAGCCGAACAAATCACCGGAAATCGGTTGATATATTAAAAAAAAGAAAGACAAATTGTTTCATTCAGGGATAACGCAGCCTGCGCTCTGATCATTAATCTCACTGATTCATGATTCGTTTTGTTTCCGGGTGTTTAGCTGACATAAGCAGGTTTGAAAGTTTGGATGGCACACCAGATTGGTGCAGAGGGATCAGGACGGGACGCTGCGCAGAGCAGGGACGCCAAATAGCTCAGGATCCACCCAAAGTGGTGCTCTTTACATGCAAGCAGTCAGCCTTAGGGAGCTGAGATTCAGCTTTTGCTCATGTTGGTCTCAGAATTTATGGCCTCATTAATTTAGCTGCTCTGTTTATGGTAACTGAAGCTCTGTGTTGTGGCTTTGTGGAATAACCTGCAGCCTGAATCAAGACAGGAAGGAAATATTTATCATTTAAGATGAATTTTCTGTGTTTAAAACACCCCGATAATAAACGATCAGTGAATGCTGTGGTCTCACAATCAGTGATCCGACTGACTTTGCAACACAACAGTCCAGTGACTAAAACACAATCCAGATCACATTTTAAGAGCTACACACTACAGCTCAGCCTCAGACTGTCGATCCCTCTCTTTCACTCCATCACACATCAGCAGCACTGATCTACTAAAGCTCTGCATGGCGCTGAGAGCTCCCGGGGGTTTGCACCTTCCCTGTCTGGAGGCAGCAGGTTAATCCAGTCAGCTCTCCTATCAGCGTCACACGGAAACATCCACACACCGCCCCTGCCTCCACGCAGCCGCTGCAGCTCTTCGTTAAGGAAACGGTTCATTTAGCTGACTTACCCCCGCCACGGTGCCGGGCTGAACAGACGTGTTCCCATCTGTTCCCAGTATGATGGTGGTCTGGCTCATAGCCGTCCAGTTGCCCGCGGTGTTGTTCTGCTCTGCAGTGGCCCGGAGCGGGTCGCCGTACGGGGCGGACCCCCCGCGGGCCGAGCCGGTGGAATCCTTCCTGAAGGCCGAGTTGACGGCCACGGATCCGGGGGCCGCCGGCGGGGTGCTTTTAAACGTCCCATACGCTTTATTGCTGTCCAGATCTCCCGGTTTATTTTCCGTGGGACAAAAAGTTTTGCTCTCGTTGCAGGGAGGCGGCGGCTGAGGCGCCGGGTGATGGCGAGGGGCGGGCGGCGGGCACGCGGCCGTGTTGTCCGGTTTGGTTGTTGTAAGTCCCGCAGCTCCGTCGGGCTGCTGCACCGGGATGTAGCCGGTGGGAGCGCTGGCGCTGGCCGGCTGTTTGGCCATTTCTCTCTGGTCAGAGAAATCCTGGAACATGGGAGTGACAGATCAGCAACACAACAGACACCATGGAGCTGTGAGGCTGCTGCAGCCCAGCTCTGCTTTGGGAATAAAAATGCTCAATTCTCTTTCTGCAACGTTTTTCTGCAGCATGTTCTGGCTCTGGCTGCTCTATAGTTTCAGCTCAGTCTACCGGGTGCGCCGGTGTGTGTGTGTGTGTGTGTGTGTGTGTGTGTGTGTGTGTGTGTATGTGTGGGTGATGGAGGGAGGGGGGTTGCTTTGCTTCTCCAGTTCTCGCTTTCTGCAAGATTCTTTAATTTTACGCCCCATTTACCCCTCATGTCATTCAGCCACACACATCCACTGATTTTTATGGGCAATAGACAAGCTGCTGCGGGTCTCTCGGTGGCTCCGCTCTCCCCGGCAGGCATGCAAGATCACCGGCGTTACAGCAGTGAGCGGACCCGGGGCGGCGGAATTACAAATGACTGCTTGAAATGTAGCTTTGAGGGGGGCGGGAAAGCAACCGGAAAAGCCCCCAGTATCTAAAAAAAGGGGGGTGCGGGTCTATTAAAAAACTGATGATTGATTAATGCTTAGTTAGGCTGTTAATTAGTGGGAAAAAATCTGGTTTCAATCGTTTCTGTCAAATAGAAAACAAATATATTAAAAATAAAAAAAATAGGAAAAGTGCGACCATGGACTACAATGAAATATTCCCTCACATTTAAACTTCTAAAAACTCGGACTTAAAGCTTCTATAAGAGGACAGCTGCTGTTTGGTGACAGAATGAAGCTGAAAAAGTTTCTAATGTGGAGACGCAGCAGCATTTCAGCACCACGGAGAGAGCAAACTCCTTTAAAATAAAGTGCGACATTATCCTGAAAAAGCTCAGAACAAGTTCACTAAACATCTGAAAATGAAGGTGGAAAAGTGAAGAAAATGTTCTCGGACACTTACCATTGTGTGCAGATGTCTGCTGGCAGGCTGGGAACAGCTGTATAAAGACAGAGAGAGGACTGGGAGCGGACTGGTCGTTGCCGCGCAAAGCACCAAGTGCAAAGCTTTTCTATAGCTCCGTGGGAAAGACCGGAGTTTGCGTCAGTGCAGAGCAAGGTGCCCTTCGCGTGACATTTTCTTGATAATAGGAGTTTGATAAATCATTGGCCTTGGATTCGGATTTTTAAAGGGACAACAGGAGCCAAGACGACGGGGGCGCGTGTGTGCGTGCGTGGATTGTGTGCGTTCTGGTTACGCACGGCATGCGTGAGCGTTGGACGGACTCTTTCAAAGCTGATTAATACACTTGTCTCTGGGGGTGTGTAGGGTGCTTACACACATACCCGGACGCATCCCATGCCAGCACATGCAGCTCGTTTTGGGATGAAGATTTCCAGGTTTATTGGGGAAGATGTGATGCATCAGAGTGCACGCGGGGCTGAATAGTGTTTGCACTGTGCTGAGTTGAGTTTCTCTGGTACAGTTACTGTTACAGTAGCCACTCCTGGGACAGAGGCACTTGCAGTCTGCAACATTTTTGATTTCTAGGAGAACAAAAAACCTTTGCTCTTTTCCGTCATCAGCATTCAGGCCTGCAAAAATGCAGAATCTAGACTATGGATCAAAACGCATAGACTGTTGTTTTAAGTTATATCAAATAAAGCTGCTGTTCTTTATAAACATTAGTATGAATATACCCTACACACATAGACTTAAGTTTTAGAGGTAGTATAGACTGTAAAAGACTATGAGCTATAAATGGTCTGAACTATAAATAGTTTTTCCACTTGGCGGGTTTTACGCACGGCGCGCTCCAGGCTCTATACGTTCTTTGTGCGTCACCGATAGGAGCATTGATCAATTTTTTTTCTTTTTTTAAGTGGGCGAGGTCTTCATAAAGCTACTCATTTGTTAAAGTCTTACGCAAGAAGGAGGCCTTTTTTTCTTAAATCACGTGTGTGAGGAGGAACCGGAGCCAACCACTGGAGCCCGGACTGGAGGCAGTGACAGCGGAGGGGAGAAAGGTGCCATGCTGGAGACTTTAAAACACTGCATTGCGCATACCATCCTCCAAGTCTCCTTTTAAAATGGATAATGCATCTGCACGTCCGGTGTGAGGGGATTTATCCCAAAGCTAAAAGGACACAGGTGACCTCATTTAATTAAGAATAACTTTAAAAACATAAACTGTTCAGGCCTCCATACTGAGGAGCATCACACAACACACACACACACACACAGGCTGCACTACATCAAACACACACACACACACACAGGAGGGTGATTGATTTAGGTTCAAATGTTCAGACTCTCGATACTTTGCAGCTACACTGAAACACTTCTGCTTAATAAAGCGAACTAGCTGCTGCCCTCTCCTCTGATTGGCTGAGTCAAAGCGGCTGCACACTGGACGCTGATCTCAGACCTGACAGGCCAATTAGAAATGTGTTAACGAAAATAACCAGATAGTTGCCTAGCAACCGCGCTGTTTGGCTAGCTAGGCCTATTGTTACAGGCCATAAATCCAGGAGGAACATAGGACAGATAGGCCCATAATAATAATAATAATGATGATGATAGTAATAATAATGATAATGTTAATAATAATAATAATTGTTATTATAAATATTAGAGATACACATCGGCTGGTGGGATGTCAGCATCGTCAGAATAATTTTTAGTAGTTTTTTTTTAATATCAAATAGCTAAATTAGCTTCCTTTAGGGACTGTTCATTACATATGTGGGGGAGGGGGTGGTGCAAAAAGGGGGAGGTATCTTAAATAATTTTTAAGCACTGGGGAGGGACTTATGTTTTTCATTTTGGCTTAGGGGAGGGGGGTGTACAAATTCAAATGGTTGTATTTTGTGCGTTTACTGTATTTTAATCTATTTAAATATATGTTGTTGGGTTTAAAAAACAAACAAAACAAAAACAGCCCTTCCAAACCTGCATGCTTCCTTTAAAAATCAGCAAAATCACATAATTTATTATAGCTTGAAACTGTAAAAAGAAAAATTATCATTGGATTTTCAAATTTCAAACAGTCTTATAACACACCATCTGCAAAATCTGGGCTTATCCATTTATTTATTTATTTATTTATTTTATTTAGCAGGGACTTAGCTGCACCTGAGATAGCTATAAGCTAATTTCCATCTGTCGTCCCTGGCTAGGAAACAGAGAATAATTTCTCTGCTAACATCTCAATTCAAGTTGCTCAAAAAAAAAAAAAAAAAAAAAAGAAACCATCATGCACGGGAAGAGTGAAAAAATTGGGCTTTTTTTTCAGCTACAGTATTTTGTCTTCAACTATTAAGGTAAAAACATTTAAGTGTAAGTTTTAAAAAATGTAATTATGGTGGAGGAAGTGTCATCCAGGTATCGCCAGTATGTCAGAGAGGCTCAAAGAAAAATATTTGTAACTCTGATAAGTAGAGAGCAGTCCCTTACGCCCCTTTCCTGTTTAACTGTCAGCTGAAACAAGGCACTGCATTATAGTTTTTTAAAATTATATTACTATATTTTAATGCACTCACACAAACCCTGCAGGCCCCAGCTTTAACAAACTGACATAAAAACAATATTAAAATTCTTATTTTTTTTCTCCAGGCCCATGAAAATAAAGTGTCCAGTGGTGTTTTCAACCTGCGCTGTGGCTCCAGCTGAGCAGGTCACAGTGTGTGTTGTGACACCGGGACACGCACAGTCCCACGCGGGGCCGTCCACTCGCTGTGCACGCTGCTCTCCCTCCGCTTGTAAATCTCCGTCCGCTGCAGATAAGAGGCTGAAGCGGGTGTGTTAGCCGCCGCCTTGACTTTAATTACATTGTCAACAGAGAATAATTGTAATTGATTTCTGCTCGTCTTCCAGAGTGCGCTGGGCACGCGGACTGCCAGTGAGCGCGCGCACACACAGACATATACACACACGCGCGTAAAGAAGCGCGTTGCAGAACATGATTTGCAGGGTTTTACACACGTGAAGCAAAATAAAGACCACGTGTGGCCGATCATACGGACCTTTAAATGACAAATTTAAATAAATAAATAAAGAGGTCCTTCTGGTTTCTTGATTTTGTTTCCCGCTTTAAATCATTTTAGTTTCCCTTTCTTTAATTCAGTGACTAAGTCCTGATCGAGGAGCTGAACTAACCGCCTCGCGGAGGGGTTTCTCGGTGTCTCCTCGTGCTCGTTAATTACACCAGCGCGTGTAATTAATTGATCACTCCCACTGTCGCCTGACTGATAAGAAGCCGCATCCATCTGAAGCGCCTGGAAAGCAGTGATTCAGCGGAGGGGGTCATCCAGGGGCCCACGGCTCCCATCATCATCATCATCAGTCCTTTACAATTTAAGTTAGGGGCCATTTGCTGCCAGAAAACGCAGTTAACATGTTTTGTATTTGCAGTAATAATGCCTGTCTTTAAATGGCGCTTGTTCCTTTCATGCAGCGGTTTAGTTTGAAACAAGAATATGGGGTAAACTCTCTGAGCTCCAGGGCTCTGACTCAATTAAGTTTGCAAATTAGTTTTAAAAAGGTTTTCAGAGAGCTGGCAGACAAGGGCCAGCCCAAAGAAAGGCCCTAAATAAATGTTATTCATCTAAAAACGTAGTAAAAGTATCCGAATCTGTTTGGGAAAATACAAGCAAAGCTAAATGCTGCACATATTTTTGACTTGTTAGATGATACACAACCTTCCTTATGCATAAGCTATGAGGCACACTTGGTTTATAAAATTAAAAAACTGTATTTTTATGCAGTTTTCCACTATGCATCTCAGAAATAAATGGCTGCCTGTGACACTATTTTAACAGACAGCTAATTGAAAGCACTGAAGATTTTCAAGCACCACAAAATCAACAGTTTCTGTCAGCTATATAAAAAGATATAAATCTTCTAAGTGTTTTTAAAGACCAGAAAATGTCACACAGCATGAGAGATGTAGGAATCCTGCATGTTAGGGTTTCAAAAAAATATCCTATGTAGATTCATGTCACCCATCCAGGTGTAACAGCAGGTATAAAATGAAACTACTCAATGGACTGTGGTTGAAGAGCTGACAGGGCATTTAAGACACAACTACAGTCCACTGGAGAGTTTCCTTTCATCACAACTTTCAGAAACATGCACACACTTCCTCTCCCTGCACAGAAAAGCTTGTTCTTTTGAGCCCCGTTTGCTGTCAGCACACAGACCAGACTGTATTAATATAATGGCAGAGGACACTGAAGCAGTAGAAAGTGGTGAATGTCAAATCGCCAATAAGACAGGCAGCCAGCCCCACAGTCTGCTCCTCCTTCTCCTCCTCCTCCTCCTCCTCCTCACAGGCCGCTACACTTCCTCAGAGTCCAGGATTCATCATCTCAGGCAGAGAAGGAAGGAAAAAATCTTTAATTGTAAGCAGAGCTGCTCAATGAAGTATGCAAAGAGGCTTCAGTCAGCCTTTTTTAAGCTCAAATTCATTTCGTATTGTCCCAGTAAACTCATGGAAGATGGATGACGCCCGCGGTGAGATCTCACGTAGCTCAAAGTAGGACAATAAGGAGGAGAACGTGGAGGGAGATTCAGAGAAATACTTGGCAAAAGCACACAATCTGTTTAACAAAGAGCTGGCAGCCAGTTCCTCTCAGTGCTTTTTCTTTTGTTGGATATTTGGATGACACAGTGATGCATGCGCGTGACGGGGCATGATGAAAGTGGTCTGAAACACTAAGTAGGCCAAGTGTGGTTTTGGCTATTCACAGGTATGGATTGAAAAGTCCAGTTTAATGACATCTAGGTTACATTTAACTATTGTTTCAATGCCATTTTTATGACTGCATTTCAACGTGCAGCTGTGACCTGCTCCACGTGGAAAAACACTAACTGTAATGCCCTTAAAACAAAACATATGCAAACTAGACATCTGAAAACCTTACATTTTAACCTATCAGTCCATCCATTTTTATCGGCTTATTTGGGGCTGGGTTGCAGGGGCAGCAGATCAAGCAAAGCACCCCAGATGTCCCTCTCTGCAGCAACACTTTCCAGCTCCTCCTGGGGGACCCCAAGGTGGTCCCAGGCCAGATGAGATATGTAATCCCTCCATCGTGTTCTGGGTCTGCCCAGGAGGATCCTGATCAGATGCCCGAACCACCTCAACAGACCCCTTTTTACGCGAAGGAGCAGTAGCTCTACTCCGAGCTCCTCATCCTACCTCTAAGGCTGAGCCCAGCCACCCCACGGAGGAAACTCATTTCAGCTGCTTGTATCCACGACCTCATATGAGCTTTTTAATCTAACTTTGCCATTTGACCTGCAAATAAAAAAAAACAAAGTATACTGATGTGTGATCATGTTCAAGTAATCAAATAAAACACACTCACAAGGAGAAAATCTCATACATTGTTTTTTTATTACAAGGCACATAAACAATCCTAACATTTGAAACATCAAAGTGTTATATTCTATCCTGCTCCAACATGTGAATACAGGAATGCTCAATTAAAAAGTGGGTTATATTTGCTGGATGTTGTACCATGTGACAGCCGTCTTTATTGCAGGCTGTAAGTCAGCTTCCTGTCTCGGAGGTCAAAGGTGACGAACAGTGAGCGAGGGTCCTTCTTGTTTTTACGCACAGTGATCTTTCCCCTGAGCTCCTCCCCTTAAGAGAAGAGAGAGAGATATGCACACTTGGCTTCAAATTGGGAGACAGGAGAGTCCCTCCTCTTTGTTTGAAGGTGTAATAATCACAGAAGCCACTGCTGCAGGGTTCAGCTGGAATGAGGTGTCTAGATGTTCACTTTGAACAAGGAGCAGGACTTTGATTCAGCTAGACAGAAACTTTAGATGAGAGCTTGTGAAGGTTTTTAAAGTCAAAGGTTATTTTAAGTTCATTCTCACCCCAGAGTTTTAACCCTAACCCACAAAAATAAAGACAAATAGATACCTGCAAATAAGACTGAGGAAGACATTAAGGCAGAGAGAATGTTTGGTTTTTAAGTTTAAGGGATTCCAGTCAGATAGATAGATTTATTTCTAGTCCACTTTAAAGATACGCTACGCAGGATTGCAGTTAGTGTTTGTAAAAGCCGATCCTAGATTCACTCTTGTTTGGTGTTTGGCCTCTGTTATGGCACATAATTAGGAGGCCTAGGTGTACGGTTAGGGGTGGAGTTAGGAAGCAGGGAGAGGCTGATGTTCCACTTGGGGTATTGGGTAACTCCCCTTCCTAGGAGCTCACACACCTGAAAAGGCGGCAGTTGATTGGAGTCGAGGCTGGCTGCTGGAGACGCTGACAGACTGCCACGCCACATTTCTGCAGAAGATTCCGACAGACATTCAGAAATCCGGAGACAAAATCCACCGATCCGGGAACGCCACTACACACCTCAACTGATCTGGGGTCGCGTTCAACCCCCCCTCTATGAACTAAAATCACAACAACGCTGCTTGTGCTGGCCCAGCCTGGCCGTCGACCGGAGGGGACGCCCGAAGCGTCAGGTCTGTGCAGTACAGTGTGTATGTACAGGACATGTTCTAACACCTTCTGCTCATGGTGAAACAAATCCGTAGAAAAACTCAGTTTCATTTAACAGAACTAAGTGAAACATTTGTTAGGGACTATTTCCAGCTGCGGATTAATACACATTTGGTGTGCTAAGGAGTGCTGACTGTAGCAAGACAGCTATAATGGGACTGAATCAAAGTCAGTTAAAGCATGTGTGTGTTCATGGCATAATATGACCCAAAAGGGGGGGTTATCTCCTTGGAAACCATTAATTTTGGGATGGCACACCATGTATGTGAAGTTATACGTCTGCTCCTGTGCTTTATTTTCCCCCAACAGGCTGTTTGAGAACAACTGGCTAGATTTAGTTTCTGTTCACCTGCGACAAAGTTCAAGGAAATAAAACTGTTTTTCATTTGATTTCCGTCTGATAACCCTCCTCGGTATATCACGACCATAACGTCTACGCTCCGCTGTTAAATCAGACTCTTAAAAAAAAACATGAAAAGCCAGACAACATCAATCAGTGTGTTTGTAATAAAAAAACGAAATTAATAACTGCTCATAAAAAGAAATCTTCCTGATGCCCTGCAGCAGTACAGAGCTGCTGAGCTCAGGCCTCTGCAGTAGGAGAAGACACACACTGGTGCTTATAGAAATGATGTGTGTGAAGGCAATGTGGTTTAATGTAGTAATTAATAAGAAAGATTGTGTGTGTGTGTGTGTGTGTGTGTGTGTGTGTATGATGCAGACATGCAGAATACTCCAGATGGCAGTGAGAAGGAAGTGCATTTACAGTACGACGCATGAGCAACCGGGAGGCCGGGAGAAGACGCTGATGATTATGACGCATAATCACTCTGATTAACTTCACGTTTGACTGCTGGAGGTAAATGAATGTTTATCCACACAGCAAACAAGCAGCCCCCCCCCCCCCCCCCCCCCCCCCGGAGGTTAGAGGAGGACGAGGAGAGAAAATGCTGACTGTGGCACTTTCTCCATCGAAGCGTCGGCCATCACTGCTGTCACGCCTCACTCGTTACCATGCCAACAGTGCTGTCACTGAGTCTTTGCTGCTGGCGCCACTCTCTGGGTCTGTCAGTCCACTGCAGAGAGGACAGACGGACGCAGTGTTCATTCTGTGGGTGCTTCAGCAGAAACCAGAGTGTGACAAATGAACAAGACCTCAACTCTCCAATTGTAGAGGAACATAAATATATTTCAGATTTGGGTGCTAAATATATAAAGTTCTTTTGTAAGTGAAGTTGTAGAGCAAGAAATAATGAGGCAAAGTTTGGCATCTCAAGCCAACAAGCAACTAAACCAAAGGCACATGGGAATGTACAAATAACTAGAGGGGCATTCAGAGAGCACAAACCTCCGGCCAGTGCCTTATCTCCCAATGTTAACAAAAGTGAAAAATGATTTATGTATCCGCCCCGTGTTTGGGATCCTCTCCAAAATGTAGTGGCTTCTTTCTTGGTCCATGCTACACCTGTCCACCAAATTTAATGAAATCTGGACCAGAAGTTTTTCATAATCCCGGTGTTGAAAAATGGGCAGCACGGTGGTTAACATTGTTGCCGAACCCCGGGGGTGGGGGAGCCCTTCTCTGGAATTTGCATGTTCTCCCCATGTCAGCGTGGGTTTTCTCCGGCTACTCTGACTCCTCCCACAGTTCAAAGACATGCAGGTTAACTGGTGACTCTAAATTGCCAATAAATGTGAGCGTGAATGGTTGTGTCTCCATGTTAGTCCTGTGATAGTCTGGCAACCTGTCCAGGGTGAACCCCGCCTCTCACCCAGTGTCAGCTGGGATAGGCTCCAGCCCCCCAGCGATTCTTAACAGGATCAGCGGTTACGGAAATTGAATGAATGAATGTTGAAAAATCAACAAACAAATTAAACTTAAAAAATAACCTCCTCGGCGGAGGTAACAACATATATACAAATATATATATATATATATATATATATATATATATATATATATATATACATATATACAACAGCATATAACTGCAATCTCCAGTCCAGACTCAGAGTACGTATACTACTCTCCAATCCCACCCTGCTCCTTGGGTAAAAAATTAAAAAATTGTAGAAAATATCAAGGAGGACGGGAATATCAGATTAACGCCTCGTTTCCATATGGCTCTATGTAGGCATGCAAGTCAACCAGAAGTCCTGCCATTCCTATGAGAACCTCCACAATCTTCCATGTGTTTGCGAAATGTTGAACTTTTGCAGCAGATTTCTGACAGACTATATGCACTGTGCCCCCCACTCCATCACCAACTTAATGAACTGGGTCAGTGACTGACACTACGATCGCAAGACGACCCAACTGTAACAGAAAAGGTCACTAACACACATGCCTGGTTTGTGTTTTCTGTTTGGATAAACACTGGTGATCTCTGTATCAAGGCTGTTGTGTAGTCTGTATGCATCTGAGTTATAGGACCGCAAATTCTCATCTCCACAATCTGAACCTGAAAAAACAAAATCCACTAGAATCAGCCAGTGGACTCAGGTCCTCTTTGATCAACCCTTTCAGATGTTGCTCAACCTCATGCAGATCTCCCAAATGTCTAAGTTCTATGCACATCAAGTTGGCTGCATGCACTGTGAGGCATCATGTTCAGTGTGAGTCATGTATACAGCATATTCTGTGTGTATATTTAAAATCAGGCCTTTGTCTGAATGTGGAATTTTCCGATTAAGACATGTCAGATATGTTGGTATTATTCAGGTTTTAGGAGTGTCTTTGGACATGTACACGGTACATTAAGAAGATGCGTCTCAATTGGGGTTTTTACTGCAGTTTGCAACACACGGCCTCTTGCCTGTTTATATCAGCTCTGTGTGTTGTCATGGATATGTTGTATACAAATAAACTAGTCAACAGTTTTAAACACTGGGCTAGAGATGCTCGAGCAAAAGAAAAGCCTACATTTCTGGTCGGAAGGAGAAACACTCCAACTTTTAAACATTAGTACGGTGAACTTAACTGTACATCCAAGATAAAACTCTCTGGGATTGTGACAATGGCAAGTAAAATAGTTGGCAAGCCATAAAAGCCCTTGACCCAACTCTTTACAGAAAGGACAAGGAAGAAAGCAAGGAGTATCTTGGGAGATACCTCCCATCCTCTCTTCAGCCAATTTGAGGTCTTGAGCTCTGGGAGGCGCTGTAGAGTCCCTCTGGCATCAAAAAATGTATTTAAGAAGTCATTCATCCCGAGTGCCATCAGAGTTCTTAACTCAACGAAGTGACTGATGAGTTTTAAACCACAGACAGACTGTGAGTCAGAGCTTAGATCGGGCCCAAAAAATTCAGCCTGACCCGGCCCGAGCCCGTGCACGTTATGTCCGGGACTGGCCCGTCCCATCCAATTAACTGTAATTATGGGCCCCAGCCCGATTTAAACCCGACATTTTTCAATAAGTTGGCTGTTATAATTAACGCTAAGGATACAACGAGCGCGTTAGTGCCGCGGAAGTCCTGCGAGTACACTCGCAGGCGCTTGACTGTCCACACTAGTCTGAGTGGGTGGAAGTTCGCTGCATAGATCAGCCTCTCATTGGGCGGAACGAACCACCCACTGAAGTCCCGCCCTACCACCTCCAGTTGTGTAGCAGTTTTCAACCGTTTTCAACACATCCTTTACTAACTTTTGCGGTGTTTGATCTTGCGGGGATGTAGCCATTTTTCTGCCATGGTTTGCGTCCTGTTGGCGATATTTTTGTGGTATTTTTGTGATTCTCTGCCCAAGCCCAAACCGGCTTGGGCTTGGGCAGAGAATCTAAGCTCTGTTTGTTGGACAAAAATGTTCTATTCTATTCTATTAACAGGTTTTGGGATTTACATAAACCCTGACCTTTTCAAGAAGGTGGCTGAATGAATGAAAGAAGGAGGCTGTGTTCACGCAGTTGATCAAGTCCACCACTGGTGGTAAACTCTGGAAAAAAAAAAAAACCCTAGTTTGATGCAAAGAAGCAAAATGGCACCAACAGCTCCAGCCCTGTCACTTCTCCATCCTCTGACATGATAAAAGATATGCTAGGCACATTAACCTGTGTGTGCACGGCTGTGTATAAATGGAGATATTGGTAGTTATTTGTTTTTATTAGCCATGTAAACAGCTGAGTAGGAATATTGTCTTTTATGAAATTTACCCAGTGTCTATAAAGACCCCCCCCCCCCCCCCCAAGAAAAACCCAAACTATCTTTGCTTTCATTTATTTTATAGCATATGACATGAGGAGCCTCAATTTCACACCAGCTATAATTTGGTAACAGCAGCGGAGCCTGGTGCTCATGGGAGGCAGCGGATGACTGCAGTTAAACTCAAGTTGGCATTAGACCGATAAAGGTTAAAGAAATAATTGCTTGACCTTTGGTGACCTTTTGTTAAAACACAACTGAAAGAAAAAAAGAGGTTTGGGACCAAAGATGTTTGCTCTCAAAACTTTGCAGAAAACTCTGCATCCAGCCCCTCATGTTTCACACTGAAGTATTGAGACATACCAACAGAACCACCAGCCAAATGTCTGCTGCTGAGTGGCAGTGTGACTACAGCAGCTCTGCTGTAATCAGTCAGACCAAACTCCCCATGGAAGAGGCTTCAGTAAACTGGCCACTCAGATGCTGGGAGAAAGAGTTAACCATGTGTGGAAATGAGTCGGGGAATGGAGCCGGGCTTTCACCACGATGTCGTACATCAACATGCCAGTGTCATTAAGCACAACGAGGCCCACAGAAACAGCCCAACGCAGCTTTTCTCCATGAAATTACACTGGAAATACACGGCTCGCATTAGTGATTCATTTAAACTGTTGTCATTTACATTTTAACCATTTAGCTCACGCTCTTACCTCATATCTGAAGCTCCATACAGTGATGGAAAGAGTCGACTGAGCTGAAGTGCTTCAACATTAAAGGTACAGTGAACAGGCTTCGGGGATATACTGGCAGAAATGATTTATAATGTAATAAGCATGTTCTTTATGGGGTGCAATCACCTGAAAATAAGAATCATTGTGCTTTCATCATCTTAGAATGAGCTGTTTGTATCTACATAGGGAGCGGGTCCTCGTCTACAGAGATCACCATGTGACACTGCCATGTATGTGTTATACAGTAGCCCAAAACAGTAACCAAACACTGGCTCTAGAGAGGGCCATTTGTTTAACTGCGTCATCCACCGTAGTTAGCAGCTCCTCCGTGATTGAAGGGCTGCTTTTTTATTTTAAACGTAAAACTGCTTTATTCAGTGTTTTTAGCGGTTTAAATCACTGGGTCCGATTGTTTTGGGGAGGAAGAGACCTCTGCAGATATTTCGGCGTTCCTGAGCGCCTATTTTCAGGGTGTGATTGACTACGAGATAAAACTGGGTTCAACTTTTGGAATACAGCAGCGCGCACTGCACGTCATGTAACGAAAACCAACAAATCACAGCCGACAGATATATTTCCCTTCTTCCATAAATATCAGCCTTTTAAAAATATGGAGAAGTAGTAAATCGTTTTAGTGTGTGGATGAAAGAGCTTTACACCTGTCCCACGGACAATATTTTTGGCCTAATACACACAAAACAGCGCCTGGAGGAAGATCAGCTCTGCTCTCAGAATTTCTGGTAAGTATGATACGGTGCTGGCTATGGTCGCATAGCAACCTCAGATGCATTCTCGGAACCCATCGGCTGTATTCGGCGTCTGACTTCCGGCAGACAGCGAATACAACCTCTGAGGGCAGACCCCCGATTTTTTGGCATTCTGGTTTGATTTGGGCGGAGGAGGCGAATTTCCGTTTCCAACTTCTGTTTATATATAAGTAAACATGCTGAACCATTGCGATGGATTCAGAGTTTGCAGTGACGCCAATTATGTTCCGCCTCATTAGTTCACCGCACGGACCGCTTAACCTGGCAACAACTGCAGCCGGCTCGAGCGTGTAGTGTTGCACGGTATACCGGTACTAAAATAGTACCGCAGTACTAGAGTATTCCAAACGGTACTATACTGCATTTGGAAAATACCGGTACTTTGAAATTGATTCAATTCATTCATTTAGTTAATTTAATTTACTCATTTATGCACACAAACGCCTTTCTTGTTCCTATTGGAGCACAGATTGCACAAGTGGTGTGTATGATAACACCTGTATCAATATTCGCAGCTGGCGCACGTGAAAAAAGACAAGAGAAAGTCTGAATCGCAAAGGGAGACAACACGAGACAACACAAACTTGGTAGAACATCTGAGTTACCAAACTGTGACGTCTGTACCGAGGTACTTACCAAACCATGATTTTTTTGGTACCGTTACACCCCTACTATTTATTGTTCTAAAGGTTTGTATCCAAAAGGACTTTTCCTTAGGAAAAATACCGAAGAGTATCGAAACGTATCGAAATTCATATTGGTATTGGTACCGAAACAAAGATTTTGGTATCGTGACAACACTACAAGCGTGATTGGTCAATATCACGCAGACTACAAACAGCCTACAACCGGAAACCAGGGCTCTTCAAAGATGCGGCATGTATTCAGTGTTTTTATTTGTTTTAATGACCTGGTCCGTTTGTTTTGGAGTGGAGGAGACCGCTGCAGATAATTTGGCTCCCAGTAAAAACCTCCTAAACAATGAACACTGAGGGAATTGTAACCAGGAAAAGTTTCATCTGGTCGCAATCTGCAGTCCTCTCTGCTAGATGCCACTAAATCCCCCTAAATCTTACACACTGCTCCTTTAAGACTCATTTTTAAAATAAGCTTTTACAGATTTTTACGTACCTGGACTTTATGTCCCAGTAAAAGGGGAACTCATTCCATGTGAAGTAAATGTACTGTGGCTCCTAAGTCCTATCTGTCATTGAAATACCAAGAGCATTGGGATGGGACACAGGGATGCACTGACTTCCATTTCATTTCTCTGACACCGCAGTGAATGCTCACGGCTACATTTTAGCCACATATCTTTGACATCATCCTTCTTGCTCTTGTCTACCTTCATTTAATCTGCTTTTACTTCTCAGGCCTTTCCTGTTCAGTGCTGAGCCAAGAAGCAGAGCTGATGGGTGGATAATCCCAAGCACCAATGTCCAGACACAAAACCAGCCCGTGTGTTGAATTACAGCCCTGAAGAACCTGGAGCTTGGCTCTGCAGCTTCTGTACGACAGCTCAAGGACCTTCGGAGTTCAAACGAGGCGAAGGGGTGAGCGAGTAAACTGAGCTTGGACAGGTGAGGGCGGGGGAAAGAGTGGTTTTAGAGGAGCTACAGCACGACTCGGGATGGAGGAGGTGACTCATACAAGAGGGTGGGAACAAAAACCACCTGACTGTCCAATGAAAGTCCTGACAAGAACAAACGCCCATGGGTGCAGGTAACCAGGCCACCGCCTCACCTCCAGGATCATGGGACTTTCTTGCAAAAAAAAAAAGAGAAAAAAAGTGCGACCTCCTTTCTCTGGTTACATTAAGTAGGTAAAGCTGTGAAAAGGACCCTCCTCTTCAATACTCGAGCTACACAAACACACCAGTGCATGACAAATGATTCGCTGTTTAATTTATTACGCTGCCAGCCGGGAGGATTTGCAAGGATGTTTTGTTCCAGCCTGCTGCGTGCCTTCTCTCTCTTCTGCCGGCACCTCCCACAGAAGCGCAGCCTCCGAGTTAATTACTGCTGCACTCATACAAACACATCAAATAGGATTCGGTCTTCACCATGATAAATCACCGCAGACAGAGTCGGTATTAATACAAACCACTGGATGTTTATGCCCGGCCCTCACTACAGCCGATCAGAGCTGAAGGTGCTTCTCAGTCAACACCCAGGAGGAGAGGCCACTGTGAGTGTGTGTGTGTGTGTGTGTGTGTGTGTGTGTGTGTGTAAGAGAGAGTTTGTCATCTTCAAGGTGACTTTAGGAACTTTTCTCTTTCAGCCAGAGGGGAGTTTAGTATAGAAGTATGCAAGTACTCTTGTGAATTTGAGTGTGTAAAGGAGTAGAGTGTGTGTGTGTGTGTCTGTGTGTGTGTGTGTGTGTGTGTGTATGTGTGTGTGTGTGTGTGTGTTGTAAAGTACACCATAGGAGCCTAGCAGGCAGCCGGTGAATGCTGTTAAAAACTCAATTTCTGGTTTACGGCCCCTGGAGGAGGCTGGGGACCGTCAGGGTGCCGGGGTGGAGCGAACACATCAATAACCTGCCGCTCACTCCCTCACTCACACACTTCTGCCTTAATTTTTGTCTTCCTTTAAACTTTTCCACCTCATACTTGGCTTGGTTCACATATTGAGCACAGACAGTTGAGTCTACAGAGACTCACCATCAGCTAGAGCTACACTCAGCTAGTTTGTAACTGGCTGGTTCTGTGCTAAGGCTGTGAACACGTGTGTGTGTCCTGGCTAATCCTGTGACATGTCACGATGCTCCCAGGTAACCTGAAGAGCCCCAGCGCCCTCCTGGCTGTCACTTCAGACACGTGGTTAAAAACAAGAAAGAAAGAGAGACAGACAGGGAGACTGCCGAAAAGGCCAGACACACCAAAATGACATCGACAAACTAGTCGCAAAGAAGGCCAACTGTTGCATCGCCTCACGTTGCCTGTGTCTCAAACAAAAACTACAGCCAACTGTTAACTAGCACGTACACTGCGCCTGCATGAGAGGAAATAACTCTTTATACCAGCAGGTGGCAGTGGTCTGTATTCATCATTCATAGAAGAACACTGGAGGACTGACGGGGCGGATTCAAGACGCTAGTCAGCCAGTTAGCACATTACCAACATAACCTGACGAAAGAACAAATGTTATTTACTGTGCACCGATGAACAATAACACAAACAATTACGAACAGTTTTTGCTCAAGAGCTAAATGGCTAAAAACATAATCTTCCCTAATATAACAAGCTAAACTGCCATTTAGTAATTTCACTCAGCGACAGGCTCAACAGTCTCCGATGTTAATTCAAAATGCTGAATCAGCTAAAAAAAAAAAAGATGACAAAGGGCAGAGTGCCAATGGCGAGGGGCACACTGTAAAAACTAGGGCGACACACACTCACCGCCAGCCCAACATTGGCTGCAGGCAGACTGCTAGCCTTGTGTGTCAGGGCCTTCACACTGCTCTAACAGCAAACTAGTGATACGTCCCTTCCCAGTGATGGGGTGTGAAATGTTTGTTCCAATTTGGACGGAGAAATATTCATTAATCAATCATCGATCCACACTTTACCAATGCAGGGGGGCTGAGGACGGAATCCTGTGACGGCACTAACGGGGTAAGAGTGAGCCCTTCGACGGGTAATCAGACTATCACCATTCACACTTATATTCACACCTGCTGGCAGATTAGTGTTTCCAGTTAACCTAACCAGAATATCTCTAAAGTGTGGGAATAAACTGGAGCATCCAGAGGAAACCCATACAGACTCAGGGAACGACATTTAGGGTTTTGAATTTAAAGTGGTGCTACTGTTCATATGCTGTATCTATCGATTTCTGCTTTCTGGAGCTACAGGAGCAAAACAATTTTACTACACATTGTACTTTTGTACTTAGTGTCCACAATAGAAAGGGTTCATCTTCTTAATTCTTAATTAATATGCTCACTGAGGGCTAATTTATTATACTCCCTTTACATACAAAAATATATTTGTTCCCTTTACTGTTGTAACCATCACTGCCCTCTCACTTCCATGCCTCCTTTATGTTGGCATAGATACATTCAATAAATGGCACTGGAGGGCAGAGTCAAAGGTTTTTAACAACAAACAAGGTGTAGGTGGAAAAGATCACGATAATCTGTCTTTCAACGGAGGCAGCGTTGAAGATGGCAGTGCTCTGTGACTGCATTAAATACTGACATGAAATACTCACTACATTACTGATTTGTTCTGTTCCGCCATTTTTAAAATGTCTTTGTTGGGTCCTACGGTTGTGTCTCATTTGAAATACGCTACACTGCCCCCACCGTTCCCGCTTGTACTGCTCTGTTTGATCTTTATCTTTGAGCAAATACGGATGAAATGAACACAGTACAGAGTAGTTACAGAAGACTCCATCCGTGTCTTTACTGTATATGTATCTAAAGTTGAGCAAAAGTGAGCCTCAAATGTCACGGCAATCAGCACACCAGATTTTAATATTTTGTGTGTTTAAATGGGAATCTTAGCCTGATGTTGGCACAGGAGAAAAGTTCAGTGGGGTCATAAAAGACAATTTTTTCCAGTCATGATCGTGAATATTGAGCAAATGTAAGAGAAATCCAGTCTTTAGTTTTCTACATATCTTGTCACTAATCAACTTCAGCCTGGTGATGGTTTAAGGGTTAAATCAGAATCTGATCTTAATGGTATTAGTTTATTTTCAGTTTAAAGGTTTTGTTTCATACTTCCACAAAATTCCCCCTTAAAAAGGGGAGAAATATACTTAAGAAGAGATAAATGGGGCAAATAAGGGCTTTGAGGTTTACATTTGATATGTATGTTTGTATGGACATAGTGGTGACCAAATATGGGAAAAAACAAGACTAAATGTCATAGTAAGGTATTGATCCGCCATAAGCTGCTTCAGTAGCTTCACTGTTCCTTGTCTTTTATTCTCCAAGTCTCTGAAACTCTACTGAAGGATGAAAAGAGAAAATATTCCGTCATTCAGTGTTATGTTGATGTTGGTAGAGAGGGCAGTCCAACAGGTTGGTCCACTATCACCTATAGGTGTCTAACTGTGTTTAGCTGCGTTGAGATTGAGGTCTGTGAAGGCCTAAGCATAGCATCATTTTCATCAAACTGTTGAATGTCCCCTCGAGCCCCGTATGGAAGCATCTGCATTCATTATGTGTCTCTGCTCCGAACAAGTGAAACAGGGAACAGAGCCCGACACTCTGCACCAGATAATCAAATGAAATACGTCTGTTTCACTCTGCAGTTTCCCACTTCTGCACTGTGTTAGCATACTGTCGTCCTCAGCTCTCAGACTCAGCTGTGTTTATCTGACCCAGCACAGCGAGAAGCCTGCGATAGCGTTCGAGTCAGAGGTTTTGATGTTCTTATCGTCCTGGCTGGCGCCGGCAGGGGGGGGTGGGCAAGCTTGGCTAAGGGCCGCCGGACATCAAGCCTCTCCGTCCCTTTGCAGGTCATTTATTACAGTAGACTCCATCTTATATCTGCTCAGCAAGTGGACAGCAGGCCCCGAGGCTCATCCATCCCCACATCAGCAGACACATCTGTGATTCCCATTATGATATCGCGCACAGTGGGCATAAGTGTACGGCAGTAACATCTATAAAGACTGAATATGTCGGGAACACAGAAGAGTAATCAGTATATATTTATGCTATGATTTGCAACACCCATATTTAGTTAATCAACAATTTACTAATCTAAACCACTCAGGCTCAGAAAGGTCCTCCTGGGATAAATGCTCTTGAAGACATGAAGCAGTGTGTTTATTTTTCCTGTCTCTCTCGAATAAGCAAAAGAACTGGGTAGTGAATATGAGTACCAACATCATGGTTGAATAGAGGAAGAAAACATCCAGAAATCTCAAAGGTTTTTAACAGCGTGACGACTTTCTGTGATGAAAAGATGGATAAGATGCTGATGGGACTTTTTATTTTACCTCCTAGTTTTTGTATTTTCCACTTTAAATATCTCACAATAAAACAAGAAAGGCTTCTAGTGCTATGGTGAGGTGTGAGAAAGTCTTCAAAACTGGAAACCGGAAAATTTTTAAATTGATATAAAGCTATCATGGGAGAATGTGGTGAGAGTCTCTGAGCTCTGATGCCGAATGCAACTCAAAAATTCGAGTTTGAAGGCTGGAATATTTTGTGTTTACGCACATCATGCGCGCGTGAAATTGCTGAATCGATGAATCAACTTCTGCTGGTATGTCCTCGACGTCATACGTCACAGGAGGATCTCAATGCTGATTGGCTATCGTGGCGCAAATTGGTCGCTGAAGTTCAGATTTTTTAACTCTCACGAATAAGCGTATGATGTGAAATTGCATCACTCACTTCTCTCGGGCCGCTTAATTCACGTATTTCACTACCAAGGTAGCTACTAGTCTTCCTGGGGATCAAGCACAGTTGCTGCTACAGATTCCCTGGACACCACATCATAAAGTTTGCGGATGACACGGCATTAGTCGGCCTTTTAGAGGAGCAAGACACAGAACGTGGATCAGTCCTGAATGAGTTTATTGATTGGTGAAAGGCATCACATCTCTATCTGAACACATTCAAGACCAAAGAGCTGATCTTTGATTTAAGGCACACCCCCTCATATCACCCTCACTCAAGCAAAAATGACAGGAGAGGAGATCGAGGTGGTGACAGACTGTAAGTACCTGGGACATATTATAGATCACACTTTTCTGGAATTAATGTGCACGTTAAGACCTGTGGGAAGATCACAGGGGTGCAGCAGTCTGACCTGTAACCACCTATAACTGCTCAGGCTGTCAGCAAAGGTACACATGGTCTGCCTGAAAAAATCTTGCCCTTGTTCAGTGGAATTCCATACGTGAGCTTGGTTTAAGACCGTCATGGGACAGGTTAGTTAAAGCAGCTGTGCGGATCTTTACGTTTTTGTTGATTATAGTGCCCCCTTTGGTCGAAGTGGTATGACACCCACAGCTTGGTGTCGTAAAATTCTGACTGCAGCTGGCGTTCGGCTTCATTTGTAAAATCTCGACTGCAACTGGCAATTACCGCATGCATTTGTTTTAGAGAGCGAGAGAAAAACCATAAATGTTCTGGTGTAGCTCTGAATTTCTTATAAACTGAGGACAACTGCCTGCTGTATATTTGTGTTCAGGGTCACAGTCACAGATAATTTTGTGGCGTTTGTTGTAACGTTACTAGACAAAAGCGGTTCACATCAGCTAACGTTACATTTAGCTTGATTATAACTTCCATGTTGTCATATATTGAAGTGAAACAACGTCTAACAAGTTGCGGTATATTCTCTAAATAAAAACAAAAACTACATACCTGTCGATTAGGAAAAGGGCCAACTCGGGATCAGTTTTAAAACCTTTCAAATCTCTCAGCTCTCTCCACTTGGTGAATGCCCGACTGAGGTTTACACGCGTTTGGGCTCGAGCCCTATCACTGTCCCGTTTAGCCTTCTTCTGTTCTTTTTCTTTTAGATGGTACTCCTTCTTTATCCGCCATGACATCGAAAGTACAATCAAGTCCTTATAGATACATCTGGTAAAACTTATGTGTTCAGCAATGCCCGTTGCGTACCGCTTACTCGAAGAACACTCTCTGTAAACACGGCTCTTCTTCTTCTCTCAATTTATTGGCGGATCGCAAACAAACAGATGTATACCACCACCTACTGTACAAGAGACTACTCCCTACTACATGTCATTTAGCCTGTTTCTTAAATCCTACTCGTAAACACGGCTCCTTCTTCTTCTGTGGTTTAATGGCTTCGGGCCGCTGCGGGCGTGCAGACTTACTTCCATCTCCGGGTGCCATATTCTGGTTTGCTGACTTCCACTGTGTCCGACCTGAGCCAGGCTATGCTAAATAGCCATATAGAGAAAGGCTTTTTTGTCGCTGTTGGGTTCAAATAAATATGCGGATCTTCAAGGGGGGGTGATACGAACTAGGGACACACAGCTGCTTTAAGGATAGTAAATGATCCTTCTGCAGGTTTACCTACAGAAACCTTGTTATGACTATTACTTCCTCTAGATAGTCAAGTTTGATCGTCAGGGCCGTGTCTTATTTCTGTACTGACTGACTGTGATCATGGACTTTAATTGTTGTTGTTCTACGGTTTTAATTGTGTTTTTTATGTTTACTGTATTATGTGCCACACCACAAATTGCCCCTTTGAGGACATTTTGTCAGTCTAAGTTGAAGTGGATTCGTTGGGTCGTACCTGTCCGGTTGGCACTGCCACTGCTGCTTGATTTTATCACTGCATTATAAAAACAGTACAGTAAACGTCACCAAAAGCAATACAACATACTATCATGTTTGAACCTGCACTGAGTTATCCCATACATCCATACAGCGATGCCTGACAGCAAGCTGCACCAGTTAAAAACACTTTAATCTGCTGATACAGTGTTTCTATAAATATTTCACTGGTCAGTTACAGAGCGCTCCCTCTGTAGCGTGTCATGATTCAGAGGCCTGCAACCTGCTATCAGATGAAGTTTTACATGCTGTCTCTGATGGCTGAATGTGATTTGTTTTGATCCCTTGCTGTCTCTGTGGGTGACAGATAACGGGTGTCAACCAGCCTGACTACATCTCCACCACAGACAGATTACCTGCCGCACCTCGCTATGACGCACCGCCAAGGTTCACAAGGAAAATAAAATCATGAAGGAAAGTAAACACGTACAACACAAACCTGAATGAAACACAAAATGCAACTGAGGCACACATAAACTCTTTTTGTACTTGGAATATTTACATAAGAGTTGACGATAACTACTATTATGTTACTGTATATTAAAACACAAAATTTCGGTGTTGCAGTGTTTCCTAACCATGGTGTGTGTGTGTTTGTGTGTGTGTGTGTGTTACTGACCTGCTTGGACAGTGATAGGCCGCTCCAGTAGAAAGATAGTCTGTTTCCAGTGCGTCTTTGTGACCTGAGGTCCCGTGGAGAACACCACCTGGTGTGATAATATGTGAAAAAGAGCAGAACCATCACAAACCGGTGTTCCTCATTTTGCATTTTGCAACAACAAAATAGCCTTTGGATGCTTAATGACATGAAAAACATGACATGAAATCTGCTTAAAAATCTGTTTAGACCAATTGACTATTTAAAAAAAAAAAGAAATTGGGGTATGTTTCTGTAAAACATCTATAAAGACCAGAATCATGAGTCTAATGTGAGTCTGTGGGAAACTATGCTATTCACATTTATGTCGTTCAACGTGAGCCCATATGCAACAGTAACAGAAAGAGCAATGAAATTTAAAAGTAGAGAGTAATAAACCTGGAGGGATTCCAGCCATGTGACACATTCTCAAGAAGCACAACTTACTGTAGCTCCTGAAGGAGTCTTGTTTAGATTAAAACAAAGCTGCACAAAAGCTTGGAATCAATCTTCTATTTCATGGTTTCTGTTACAGTCTATCCACTCATACACCTATGTGTCTAAATAATTTATAGCTGTACTGTGCTGTATTTATGAAGCAAACATATTCCTGTGCTACATTGTTCCAGCCTTAGCTTCCAGTGAGATGCACATTTTCTGGATCATCCATAGCATGCAGCGTGAGTCTCAGGTAATATAGGAAGTGCAATCAAAAGGCATATCTGTGTTGCTCACAGAGCTTGGCATCGGCTGTTCCAACTGGCCGGCTCTGCAGGGTTAGTGCTTATATCAGCAGTCGGCTAGGACGCCCGTCGATTGCCAGCGTACGCCTCAGGGAGGGGGAACACGCTAAAGCGTGAACATAATTGAGTTTCCGTTAAATGGCTTGGCTGTTACCACTTCTGCTTACCTTGTTGCTGCAGCCTTTGTCAAAGAAAATGTCAAAGTAGCCGACAATTGCCTGCAATGAAATATGAGGGGCATGTTAGAATGTGACAGTACAATAAACCCCTGGATCTGTTTGACTACACTGCAACTCTGACATGCAGTGCAGAGAGAGAGGCAGGAGGCAGAACAAGTCTCAAGGTTTTAATGAGCAAAGTAAGGTAAATGAGCTGCTGTGTTCAGGAAAAAGACACTAAAATCAAACTGGGAGTAAAATGTACTGTTTAAATATTTACAGTTATCTTTACAGTACTAACACACCATTAAAGAAACATGAGAATTCAGGCTGACACCTTGTGGTCAGCTGGTTAATATGCTCCGTCTGACCAAATTCTAATTGTGCTGGTGTAACTTCGAGATAGCCGTGTGTCCACCAAAGCATTGTTGTTGTGCAGCACTTGTATATGTAGACTCTTTCCCACAGAGCCGTTCAGTTCAGTTTACTACACATTAGAGTGGTTATTTTGGGGTTTCTATTATCAAAAATTGTGGCTGATTATAATAGAACTGTTCCATTCTGCACCATTTTTTTCGTAACTCTCTGCTGAAGTACCTAGCACACTGATCCATAACTAAAAAGTGGAGCTAGAAACACTGCAGACTGTTGATTGGGCAAGGCAGAATTTTTACTCTTGATCTACAAGGACTCAATGAACAAACCTGCTATTTTTAGATATCCCATCACACTAAAAACTCCTGCCTGTTCTTTTTTTGTTCTGAAAATGTCGGCGTGCAACCCCGTTCTGTGGACGATCAACAAGATGCAGACGTTCCCCTGCATCCTCAGTGAAAAGGAAGTACAACAAGGAAGGAGTAACTCTGCCTATATTTAAAAGTACTGTGTGCGGTGGAAAAGCTAAACAGATCTAGGGTTTAGGTACGTGTCCGTCAGGTTATGTGCTAAATCTAAGGGTACTTTACTGAAAGTGTTTCGTAGACACTGGCTTATGTGACAGTTGGTTTTTGTGGTGTTTGTCCCGCCCCTCCTCCAATGTGACTGGACAGCTGGGCAAAAAGAGACAGTGACAAGCACAGTGTTGTACCCAAAGTTGACCATTTTTCAAGTGTCATTTTTCACTTGGAAAAATGGATAAATAATCACAACGGCCAGTGTCAGATTTGGACAATGAAGTCTCCAAAAAAGACATAGTTCAAGGCTGGATTATAAAGCATCTGAGAGGGATGCAATCGCAACAGGACCTTCTTTGGAATGGTACGATGGTTAGCTTCTAGTCAAAAGAAAAAGAAAGTCTCTTGCATGCAGCATTCCAAAGATATTTCATTATTGCAATTACTTTCCATGAGTGAGCAATTCTCAGAAAGTACGGTTCATAAGCTTGCCCCCTGTAACTACTACCGATTGGATGGTTTAGTTAGGTCCTCGAATCAGCCCCACTAGGGTGGGTCACGGCCCTGGCGGAGCCCCGAGAAGACAATCAAACTTGACTATCTAGAGGAAGTAAAAGTTGTAACAAGGTTTCCGTCGGTGAAGCTGTGGAAGGATAATTTACTAATCTTTAGGTTTATTTCAACCTGTCTCCTATCGTCCTAAATTTGTTTCGAGTGACTAGTGACATAAAAATAATAGTTAGCATGTTAGCCGTTAGCCTAGATACAGCCGGGGCGCATAGTAGCGTCAGACCTGTTAAAACATAAGTCAACGGGCATACTTCAAGTGCAAAGTTAGTCCACTAAACAAGCTTTTTTTCCACAAAGACCGCCTCATATCGTTAGGATAAATGTCAGAGAACATATAGAAAATGACATGTAAACGTGTTGTCTTACCTTACCGTTGTGCTGCCATGTTTGTTTACCATTTAGCTCTGCTTTCCAAAGCGCGACCAAAATATCGCGAGAACAAGCAGCGATCTCATACCGTGCCTGAAATCTTGCGAGAACAAGCAGCAACAGCTGGAAGGCAGAACTGGACAGTAGCCTGAAAAGTTCATTCATTTATTTTATGAAAGATTTATAGAATAATGGCTGACTTTTTGCCAGACTTCGACCTTGTGGAGGAGGAATTTGATTTTGCAGAGTTTGATGGCCACCCTTATTTATTTGAGCCAGAATACACTGACGAAGAGCTTCATGAAATTGAAGAATGGAGGAGGAGAGAGAGAGGCGCAACAGGTAGAGGACGAGAGAGGAGGAATGGCTGCTGCAAGGCTGCGTAGCTCTGGAGATTGGTGGTGTACCTGTAAATGGTGTGCCCCAGTGCCCACAGAAGAGGAATGCCTCTGTTGCAAGGAATGGGACCGGGTGCAGCCTTATTTTCAAGGTCTGGATGTGACCGAGGACGAGACACCTCCACCTGGAGTAGTATCCAGCTGGGCTTTATCTAGAGCTCACGAAATTTCAGGCATGGTATGAGATCGCTGCTTGTTCTCGCGATATTTCGGCTGCGCTTTGGAAAGCAGAGCAAGATGGTAAACAAACATGGCAGCACACCGGTAAGGTAAGACAACACGTTTACATGTCGTTTTCTATATGTTCTCTGACATTTATCCTAACGATATGAGGCGGTCTTTGTGGAAAAAAAGCTTGTTTAGTGGACTAACTTTGCACTTGAAGGTTGCCCGTTCACTTACGTTTTAACAGGTCTGATGCTACTATGCGCCCCGGCTGTATCTAGGCTAACAGCTAACATGCTAACTATTATTTTTATGTCACTAGTCACTTGAAACAAATTTATGAGGATAAGAGACAGGTTGAAATAAACCGAAATTTCCCTTTAACTAACCTGTCTCACGACGGTCTAAAACCCAGCTCAAGTTCCTTATTAGCGGGTGAACAATCCAACATTTGGTGAATTCGGCTTAACATTATGTAACATTACATCATATATGACATTGTGACCCCTGAGTTAATTTTTATAGTGTCCAGTATGTCAGATTTTGTTCATCAGTCCTGTTCATGTTTCATGGTGAGACAGGCACGTGCAGCTTATCTTGAAAAGCTCAGCTTCAGCAAAACAGTACAGTTTTATTTAGGTAGCGTTACATAAGAAATCTGACTGACTTTTAAGTTACCAGATCGGACAACTGCATGTGACGTTCCACTTGCCCAAACACAGAGTGAGCTTGTCCTGGTAAGTGTTAACGCCAAGCCCTATGACAGGAAAAAATGCAATGGTGGACACACAACGCTTCCAGGCAGTGTACTCAGTGCATTGTGGGTGATTTAGATAATCTAGAGATACCATGCAGATTTTTTTCCATCAACTAATTGGTTGAACAGTAGGTAGAATTTCCAGAATTGTGTAGTAATTTTCTGAGGTTGACTACAGTCCTAGAATTCTGGTTGGTTTGCTTGCCATGCCATTGTTGTGTGTGTGTGTGTGTGTGTGTGTGTGTGTGTGTGTGTGGTCTGGAGAAGGCTCCCCTGTTACAGACACTGAGGGTATCACTATGACTCATGTGAGAACTGCACTCTTCAACCCTCCTTCCCCTCGAAACCAACTCGATTTTGCGTTTAGGCTGAGTCAACAACAGCTCCCATGTGCTCCCTCTCACCTCATCTGGGAGACTTGTCACAGGACAAAAGAAATAAATTATGAGGCAGCCGGCGACAACATCGAGCCAATTTTGCTGACAATAAAAAAAAAAAAAAACACACCTTGGTACATAAAATTAGCAAAGGTGGCTATTTTGGTGACAGTGTTGCAGCAATGTGAAAACACTCAGCTCAGAGGAGGAATCGGTTCAGGGAAATAAACTACAGTGGTTTTGGTACAACTGAATATGAATGTGTTCATCTAAATAATACCCACTAGGGGAAATTAGACAACTTATAAACCTCTGCTCTCAGGGAATCCACTGTTACGTTGATAAGAGTTTGACAGATACACCAGGAATTCTGAAGCTTTATTAAATTTATTTTAGGTCTTAGGTGTAACCAGAACTGAGAGTATTTTCCTTCATATTAGGTATCAATTCACTAAACGCCCGTGTGGAAATGTAGTCTCTCTTTTAAAATATGCCGTCTGCTGGTATGGATTTACAGAGCTATAAACACAACTGAGTGAAAACCAATTCACCCATTTAAAACAAACTGAGGGAAAGTCCAGGGCCAGCGTGCCTGTAGGTGACTGTTGTCAGATATGTGAGGTAAAAACCACCCCCCAGGCTTGTTTTCCTCCCATTTCTCCCCCCGCTGGAGGAAGAGAGGCACTCTGTCAATCTCAGGAGCGCACTTGTAGTGGCAATGATGCAGAACTAATAGCTTTTAATCCTGACGCAGCTGACAACTTGGAGGCCAGCTCTGTGAGACAAAGAAGAGCCGAATCAATGCAAGAGAGGGAAAGGGGTAAACAGAGGGACAGAGGAGAGGAAAGGAGAGGAGGGAAAAGAGAGGAAAACAGAAGACACGGAGAAAGATGAAAAGGAAGGAAGGTGCTGGAGAGGGAGAGTGGCTGTAACATAATGTAAAAGCTGGGAAAGAGGTTTCTTTTTTACAGTTTTTTTATTGATTTGTATCACTTGGAGGAGCAAAAGACAGCACCATCTGTTCAATGCTTCTGTAAAAGTCTCCCGAATTTTATTTAAAAAAACGTATGCAAGTAAAACCAGCTGAAAGATCTTGTTTTTCATAGTGGATCTACACACATAAAGATACACACATGCAGACTTGATAATCACGATGCCATCAGAAGCCGTGTTCAACACACTCCCCACACCGAGGCTTCAATCAACCTTTATCGACTCAGACAGGCAGGGGCGGCGCACTAGCTCACAACTAAACCGCCAGAAAAGAACCCAAAGTGGATAAAAGAGCATGTCAACCCAATGCAATTATGGCTTTTAATGAACGCTACAGAGACGCTCGGTACTGAGGTAATTAGGAAATTAGCCGTAATTACTCGTCAGGCAGAGCGGATTCACCTCTCTCAGCCGGAGAGGCAGAGATCATCCTCATTGCGCCTCGCTGATGACAAAGCCTCGTAAGCGAGATTGATTGTCACTTCTGCGTTGTGCAACTTTCACACAGCAGCGAGACGGGCAATTAAAATTTAGGCCACAGAGTGAAACTTGCAAATACAAAACCGGAGAGAAGCTTGGCGCCTCGCTGCTCCATTAAAATCACATTTGAAAGGGAAAAAAAGGAATGTAAGTGCCTCATGCATAAAACACAAAAGATGTGAAATTGTTAAGATAAGCAATAAAGACCTTGATGACTCACACCTGATGTGAACTGTAGGCTTTTAATGCTCTCTGATTTAACTAGGCCGAGGAAAGAGAGTTTATCAAACTTCTTGGGGCCATTTGAAAGGACTTAATGATAATTTTTACAACAGCCAATAAAACGGTACTGGTAAAACGGTATATCCAGATGGGAACTGAAAAAATGTCATTCAACAGCAAAAGTAATTCAGCGATCTTCACTTGACAGAATGAAATTAAAACACCTAAAAAGGTACGTTCTGTTGTTTCTGACTCTCTGCTGGCTCCATCTCTCAAACATTGATGCATTAAAGCAGCATTAATTGTTTTTTGACCACTAGAGGGCAAAACAAAATATATCAAAACAAGCCGATAGATATGCGACCCTCAACATATCACAGCTTATTAACCCTTTAAACATGGACCTCCTGCAAATGGTCGCAGAAGATCATTGTTTGCATTATTTTGTTTAAAAACATCTAAAATAAGAACCTTAATAGCTACAGCATTCAGAAAAGGGGGAGTGCCAGGCCAACACAGTATTTCGCTGTAATTACGTCAGAAATTTCCCTGTGATGGCTACAAGAGATGAAGAACAGATAGAACATTCATTCTTTTTGCAGGAGAGGCTTCAGTCTTTCCCGTAAGCACGTCATTGCCTTATGTTACCTTACCATAGGCGCAGTGCAAACACAGTATTTTGCCGGAATTATGCTGAAATTCCCTGTAATGGCCGTGGGAAATCACTGTTTGCATAATCCTGTATACATCCATCTAAAATAAAACCATTATAGCTAAAAAATTCATTCTTGTCATGAATGAATTTTCATTTTCATTCTGCTAAATATTTGACTTTCTTTACCAGCTATTTGCTATTTTATTAACTTTGTCTGTGTTTGGTGCTAAGCAGGTAGAAAATAGACACGTTTTCTTGAGGTTGGTGAGAGTACTGCAACTGCACAAAACGATAAATGTGCTGTATCACCAAAACAATGAGCTAAAAGAGGCTAAAAATCTCAAAAGAGACCCAAAGTTTGTGATCACTTTCTCATTTACACACTATAAACAACCCCTTTAACGTCACACAAAGTCATTTGACTTGATGGCCACCATGCTAAGTGGCAAGAACTGCTTCCAAATTGTCTGATCCATCACAATTGTATGGCTCCAAGTTAATCACTTCCTTTTATCGATGCCGGCATGTTTTTCTGACAGCTGCTCAGTGTAAAACACTGACGTGAAACTCATGCATCTATGTTGCTGAAAACAACATAGATAGATTGTTGATAGAACAACAAGGAGGACTCGTGGCAGAGATGACGATATGGTCCAAAGGCTTCATTTCATGAGGAAAGATGACAACAGTCCTTCTTGCAATGTCAGTAAAATAATAACTTCAACTAAAGGTGGAGACACCAGCAACATGCTGAAACATCTCTTGACACAACAGGGGCTTAAATTTGAGGAATGACATGTATCTGACACTCTATGCATGAGCGGCATGTCCGTTAACAAGGATTGACATCCTTTGTTATAATAATACTGAAAACCTGCTTAAGTTTACTTTTTCTGCACAGGAAATGATCAGGAATCAATAAAGGAATCGATAAGGAATCACACCAATAAGCAGAATCTATAGCATCATTGGTATTGATAAAATCTGATCAATTCCCATCCCTAACCATGTTCACCTCAGAGCTTGGGCTTGAGACAATCCCAAAATATCAGCATGATATCTTCCTTGACAGCTAACCTGGGGCAATGACGAATGAATATATTTTATTGCATCAAGTTGGTATCCTACACCAAAGATATTAGATCTTTAATGATAATCAGTCCAAATACCAAAGCTGAATCCTGGCCTTTGATTCTGAAGGGCTACTTCCTCTCATAACAAGACTGAGATGGTTCCACCCATGGCTGTGAGAAGTGATAAGGACTTAATCACTGCTACAGGTACATGACCTCTTGAACATGTTCATAGACTCCCCCAACAAAAGATTAGATTGAGTCTTAAAGGAACTCCATGATCTCAAATCAAGACATCAATACCCCCAAACCGATGTGGATGGGTTAAAATCACTATCTGACAACTTGTCCGTTAAATGTAAAGAGCTGACTTGTGACATAAAAAACAGTCGGCTCAAATCTTGAAGGCATGAATGGTAAAGCAGATTCCTTAGAGAGTCTCACCGTAACAATCTGACCTTTGAAGGAATCCCAGAGACTGACCCTGAGAAGTGGTCTGACTCTGAGGAAAGATTTCTTTTATACGCTTGACTTTTGCACTTATTATATGTGATTTTTTTCAATATTAATATTTAAAAGGTACTAATGATTTTGCATGTTTATGTTTTACCTTTTGTGTGTGTGGAAAATATAAGACTTTACAGGTTTCTGGTTCGGATTGTATTGGTGTGTGAAACAAATAAATAAATCTGATTTAACGTGAATATCAAAAATATACATTAATGCAGTCTCCACTGTCATCTTATACCTAAATTTAGAACATGAGCCCTTAGCCCTCACAGCCCAATGTTCAAAATTCCTGTTCCATTAATTAATGCTATTTTTAATGACCACGTTATTATGATGTATCTGAGAGTCTTAGTAATCCCTGACTGATTCAGGCCTCTGCATCTCTGCACATGATGGAAGAAGAGACTGAGGGTTAAAGACGCAGAGAGCCAAGCAAAGAGGACAAGGAAAAGAAAGGGTAAACTTAAAGCATAGAGACACATACACACACCCACACACCAAAAACAGGACAAATCAGAATGAGCGCATTTCATTTTCATCAGCGTTTAGCCTTGGGCCCCGGCTCTGTCTGCGATAAGTGATGACAGTGGGCTTCCTGACGGCCCACGGAGGAGGCTCCACAACACCGCAGCTCTCCGGCCCCCATTCTCCGGGAAGAGCGGGGGGAAAATTAATAATTATCATCATGGATAACACCAACAGGGAGCAATTCATCATCGCTCCCCTTTCGCCTGGCTGTGTGTCAGCGAGCTGCGTGGCCCGGCCAGATACTATTATACGACGTAGGGAGGGGGGGTTAAGGGGAGGGAGAGGGAGGGGCGCTGAGGGGGAGGGAGGGAGGGGGTGGGAGAAGAGAGGGCTAATGCGCTTTTGATGGGGTTTATCCAGGCGTGGAGGCTTCAAGCATGACCACCTCACGGGCGGGTTGGTGTGAATTCCCCCCTCCTCCACCTCCCCCATCTCTCCTCTCAGCCTCTCCACCCAACTGCTGCCGCTCCAGTGAGGCGGAGCACGAATTAGCCTGGGCTGTAGCGCACCTCCAGTCAGTGTTTCCCACTCATGATGCCTCTCAGGTAAACACACAAACAACTGTACTGTAACAGCTGGAGAAGGTCCAGATTCACGCTGTGCGAAACTGTCTGTGGTTATCTGCATCACTGAGCTTTGTTCAGGTAATCTCGAGGAATAAAAACACCGAGCACAGTTTAATTTAAGGCGGGAGACAGCAGAGAGGCGGCAATTTAAACAAAAGAAGGAACATGTGTTGTGTTAACATACACACAACTTGGAGGGGAATTTCAGTTTTTGTCAGCCTGGGATGTTATTTTCATTTTGTCCCATTTTATGACTGTTCGTTATAATAACTTTATACTCACCTCTGTTACTGAGATTTGCAAAACACAAACTCATCACACATCAGGGCAGGGGGCACCAGCCTCCTACAGCTTTGCCAAAAAAATTCAATTTCAATTCAAACTGGAGACCATCCTGCAATGGGATCACATCAGCCGTGATATGCAGTGACAAAGTAAAGCTTTGTGACTGCATCTTGCACAGCTGTGATGCTATTTCATTAAGAAAATCTGTCCACAGACAAACACCAAACTCTGTACTCCAATGGTAATCATCTCAAACACTTGTCTTTGAGTGTCATAGAAAGTAAACACATAGAAAGCAGACTTCCTGTAGCCACGTCATGGTCAACTTGCTGGCTGACTACCAGCCATATAGATGAGTGCCTCCTGGTTTGTTCTCTTTAAGCCTAGTTCACATTACACGATTTTCACTGTGATTTTGACGTCACAGAGGATCTTGAGAGCCACCTTGGGTCGGAGGTGAGTCTGCAACGACGAGTCCTCGTGTGAACAAGCCTACAAGCAAGTCGCCCCCTCGTCTGAGACTGGGACTGGATATCTGGCATGCTAGAAAACTGGAGAAGTCTGACACGACTGACAAAGAGCATCAGCCAACGAGAGGCGGGATACGTCTCACGTCAGCATGCAGGAGGACGGAAGAAATGTGAGGACAAGCCGCAGGGTTGCCAGGTCCGCTTATTAGCCGCGACTTTATGCTTGTTTTTTTGTAAAGTCACTTACAAATACTGGTAGTCGCAGGTTGTGTTTTTTTGGGCTTGTTTCTAAAGTGGAGTTGCTTATTTGGGCTTGCTCTCTAAACGTCACCTTTCTCTATATATCCGTCGCTTCTTTTGGGCTTGTTTCCATCGCCCTGGTTGCTTGTTTCTCTCCCAAGATCTGGCAACACTGACAAGCCGGCAAGCAACAACATCAATAATGCCAGCGTCCACAGGATCACGGGGAGCGTGTTGTGTTTGGACCCAGGCCCTGGAGGCAGATCTGATTCAACACTGGGAAGAATATCCATGCCTTTACGATGTGTCGTCTCCAAGTTAAAAAAATGTAGTTTGGTGACGTCACCGCGTTATCTGAGGCTCTGTCGACGAGGGCTCGGTGGAGAAATCTTGTGGTGTGCACACACAGGTCATAATGTAGTTGGCGAGACTCCCGATGACAGAAACACACGTCCGCGATGCATTTTGCGGGGTGAAAATCATGTAATGTGAACTAGCCTTAAGTAACAGGCTGTGGCTTGTTTTTAATTTATCTTTCTTGAATAACACTAAACAAGCTGGAGCAAATGAAGATGGCATGAGTTTGTGATTGTGTTAAGGCCAAAAAATCTGTGACAAGTTAAAACCATTTTGCAGGGGAACATTGCAGCTGTGTGAACTGTCCTGTCTCAGCTCGACTCAAGCCAACTTACAGTGTCACCTATGATTCAGCTTGTCAAGTCACCTGCCAACACACGCACATGGTTGGGTTTAGACAACCAAAGCAAAAAGGACTGGGTTTGGCTTTACATTTAAACAAGAAGCGAACACTGGTCTTCCAGGTGAAAGGTGGTGGTAGTTGGAGACATTCACTACCCATCCCATCGACCCCACCTCGCCCTTTTGCCCCCTAAACTTTTGCTGTTGTTCCACCACATTTTCCCCTGACTCCGCTGGGCGCTGTTAAAAAAGAACAGCGGCCGACCGCGTATCATGCTGACGTTACAAGGCGGCTTTTCTCATCGCGTCTGATGCCAGATGTCACTGACCAATGCCAGTTTTCGACAACTTTGGAGTGAGACCGGGTTGCGTTTACATACATAGCTTAGAGTTACGCATAATTAAGAGTAGGCTGCTTCGAGTGATTAGCAGTCTGTGAGACATCACCACAGTCTATGAATCAGAATCAAAAGCAAAGGTGGTGACAGACTAAATGTTATCAGCAAATATAGCCTCGAGCTACTAACCTGAAGAGAAGGGCTAAAGCGGTCTAGTAAGCTCATTTGTTTCTGACTCCACACCCCAAGTGTTTTTAATTTTTAAACTTGTAGCCTTCAGCCTCAGGTGACATCACTTACACACACTCAGAGTCTGACATGTAAAATCAGTGCACCTCCTCTTTATATTATACAGTAGGATGTTGACATAAATCAGTATGTTGAACACTTATTCATAGGCAACTTGAAACAGCCTGCAGAAACTATTCTTGTTGACAACTCTAAACACTATGTGCTTTGCAGTGTTGAGCCTTAAACAGTGGATTTTTTCCATTAACAATTCCCTTCTTAATGTGTTGAAAATCGTCCTTGAAGTTGACGAGTGCCTGCCCCGTCAGTCCAGAAGGCCACCCCCCCACCCCCCCACACACACAATTTAAATTTGATGGAAAGCAGGTTAGAGATGGATTGCAGAGACATTTTCCTCTGTAGCGCTACAGTAGCTACATCAGCAGCAGTGAGACAGCAGCAGTAAAATTAATTACAGACAGAAACTTATTCTCTCCTGCAACACCATCAGCATACATCATTTTCAGCCTCTAGGAGAGGAAGAGGCATTTCTGCTACCTGTTCTACACTTCAGGTAAATGGATCATGGAGCTGTGGGGGCTAAAGCAAAAAAGGTATAGCTACCCTGAGAGAATTTCTGATCCAAGTTTTAGTGAAAGTTTCAGCACAAATATATCCTGTATGTGGCTTCACAGTTTCTAAAGGCCGACATGATGTATACAAGACACATGTGAGATGTAAAAGGAAGGCAAGAAATGGAGGGATAAAAAAAAAAGCAAGAGTGAGAGGATTTGTCTTGTGTGAGAACGGCGCAGACGCAGGGGTTGTGCTGTTCATTTAATGCAAGGTTAGGCAGGCTGAGCTGATGAATGGACTGTCGACAGGAGAACAAAAGCAGGCGCTCCATCACAGGACGGGAGGCGCAGCGGCTCTCCCTCACCGATCCCCGAGCACTGGTCCAGGAGCGGTTTACCCTTCACAGATCCTAACCTTAACTACTACTGAGGAGCTGCAGCCAATACTGACTACAGATCAGTATCTTTATGGTAGCATCACCCTCTTCCTGCAGGTCAATAATCCATCTGTAAATCCTGGGAAAAGCAGGCTGGATGCAGGAGGCGAGTATTTACAATGTGTACAAGTGATACCTTCGACACAGAACACCTGCATTGTAAACACCTGGGTAAAACGAGTCTGATAGCACGCCTGAATGTATCACATGCATGGGATTTATCGAAGACATACACATATCTTGTATATCTGGACGCCAACTGAGGTTGATCAAGAGCGTGGAATGGCAAGAAAGCACCTTAAACAATAAAAATAACAAACAGAAAAATGACACCTCTCTACTACATGATCCCATCATCTGTTTTGCTGCAGGACCTCTAACATGACTGGACTTAGATCCTCGATATAGAAACTGGATGTTTTCAATTACAAAGCAGAAAAGACAGGAAAAATGAGAGGATGTTTACAGATCCCATTAAACTCACCGGCCTTACCCAGGGAGCACAGGCCAGATAATAACCACCTATTGATTATCCATTAAACCAATACACCAGACAGTGCAGTAACACTGCAGCACAACACAAAGCTGCTCCACCACAATGGGCTTTTCTACAGACAGATCACTTCTCACGGTGCAGAGCGTCAGAGCCTGCAGTGGTGAGGCTGCTCTGTAGTCGGCAGGTTGCTGCTGGTATCACACAGAGAAATGTGGCTCAGGCGTTGGAGGAAGTTCAGGGGGGAAGTGGTGTGGGGATGGCTGGGAGGGGAGTTTATGGTGGCTGCCAGCACCTCACCAAATAGACTCATAAACCATTCTCCATGCTTTGGTGCCTGTAGCTGACCCTCACTGAGGACACACACTTCAGTTGTGACCTGCACGGCACAACTCAAAGGGGTTTTTTTCAGGGTTTAAGATGAGTCATGGAACGTCTCAGACAGGACTCTTTATTTTTGTCTTTGTGTTAATTAACTGCATTTATTTTCAGTGACGTTTTCAATTACAGAAGAGAGGGTCAGAGGTAATTAAAGAGTACGAATTTGTTTTTTATATATTTGTGTAAAAATCAATTTACCATACACTGTATAAAAGTCTCGAATAGGACCCTCGAGTTTGGCATTTTGGCCATCGCCATCTTAGATTTTTTGACATCAGAACTGACCATATTTGCAGGAGACGGACCAATGGGACCATAATTTACAAACTTAACATCATGCTGTATTGAAGAAGATTTGAAACTAGCAACAGAGACCATAAACTCATTAGGAAAATGTTTACTGAGGTAATAAATCAAGTGAAAAGTAGAGATATTTTCTCAGACATTTATACAATTGGACTTGTTCTGGTAACAATTGGAGTCGCCCCCCTGTTGGCCATTAGAAAGAATGCAGGTTTAAAGCATTTCCACATTAACTTCACTTTCACTAGAGCTTTTTGATTATTACCATCTTGGTTTTTTGGAGCCAGAGGTGACCATATTTGGGTGACAGGCTGGTGCCGTAGATGAACAAGGGGTGGATCTGACTGAGAAGCTGAGGACACTATCAGCAGACAGCCTGTCACTCAAAGCGGCTATCCTTTAATTATGTGTAACTTTCAGCCTTAATAAAATGTAAACAAGTGAGTTATATAAAAATTCACCCCCACACAGTTGTAATTAAGCTATAGAGACCAAAGCTGTTTTTGTACCAGGTTGTAAACATGTTTATTTCTGCTGTAAAGTTGGGCGTTTTAACATGGGTGTCTATGGGGATTGACTGGCTTCTACAGCCAGCCTCAAGTGGCCATTAGAGGAACTGCACCTTTTCATGTTGGCCTCATTTTCTGCCTCGGAGGTTGCTGCATGTTTGCAATAATAAAGAGAATGACCATTTTTACATTATTGCTCAAATTTTGATTGAAAAATATATTCATATAATTAGGGTGTGATCTGTACCAAACAAAGATGTTTTGTTAAGTCTGGACTTCTGGACTTCTCTGCAGCACGACAATATTAAACTTAAACTGGTACATTGACACATTTTGCCTGGAACAAATGGTGTGCCTCCTACGAGTTGAAAAATGCAGCACGCTATGTTGCAATTTCAATCACTCGTTCAGCACTAACTTTAACACTAAATGGATGCGTTGTTCGTTGCAGTAGCTCAGTCCTTAGGGACCTGGGTTAGGAACTGGATGGTCACTGAACCAAATATGGGTCGTGGAATGGTTGCTGGAAAGGCCAGTTCACCGCCTGGACACTGCCAAGGTGCCCCTGAGCAAGGCACTGAACCCCCAACTGTTCGGGGCGCCTGTCCAAGGCAGCCCCCTCGCCCTGACATCTCTCTATTAATGCTGTTTGTGCATGTGTGTGTATTTCGGGCCTGTGTGTATATGACGACAGAGTGAAAAAATTTCCCCTCTGGGATTAATAAAGTTTATCTTCTTCTTCTATTACAGACAACTAAGAGAATACTAAGCTTGTTTTCAACTTCCTACGTGTGGTCTTCACAATCAGCAAACAGTACCAGCACCACAATCATGTGGGACGAACACAAAGTAGGCCAAGGTGAACATTCACAGCTCCACAAAGACACTGTATGCCTAATGTGTAGTTACACTTTTCAGGCTTTTTTTTTTTTGTCCCCTTCTTTTAAGGGGTTTTCAGTTCCTCCAACAGGGCTGCAAATCATCTGCACGCTAACTCTGAAAAACACAAAACCCAGACATACATATCCACCTTTAGCCTTACAGTGAAGTAAGGCATCTTAAAGGAACAGTCACAACCAAAAACACATGGTATCACCGACCCTTTGTCGTACTGAGCAATGCAGATAATTACATTTGAGAACAACAGCATCCCTAAAACAATGTCCTGGTTACTCAGGATGATTCACAGGCTCAACAGCAACTGCTTCAACAGTGCTCAAGTGTAACAGCGGCTTTATGTGTTTTGCTCAAAGGCACACGAGACAGTAGATATAGAGCCTTTCCAGAACCAAACCCTCCCCTAAAATTAACTCAACCACAGATTTCTAGAGACGAGAGAAGGGGAGATTTGATCCTAAATAGAGTGTATCCTTAAGTTGTTAAATGCTGTTTACATTTGTAAGGGTAGTCGCACAGAATTTAATTTGTACAGAACGTCTTTAATGACAAATAAAATACAGCACAGGGTCAGTGAGTTGGCATTGATGCAGGCTCGTTTGTTTGGAGGGTTTTAAAACCTTCTTCAACTCTATGCTAGTTGGTTTGGGATGGCGAAAGGTGGCTAACCCTTCGCATGAACGCGGAAATTGAGTTAAAGTGTGTAGAGAGAGGGTGAAGGGGGTGGTTTGGAAGAACGCCCGCTGTATCTAGGAAAGGGCTTCTCATTAACTTTTCCTTGTGTGTGTGTGTGCTCCCGATTCCCGAACACTTGAAAGAGTTGTACCTTAAGGTCACAGTAAGTAACAGGAAGTTGACACATGAGGCAAGTACAGTATATAAAAGGGGACAAGGCTGAAACATGAAGACTACCTCTGAAAAACAGAGTCAAGCTTTGGTTCAGTAGATATACCATATCATAACTACTCCATGCTCTGATGTGAGAGGTGGCTTGTGATTGTGTAACCGAGTGTGTGTTGGTGTTTGAGAGAATGACAGGGCACGCAGGCTGCGAACATTCACCATGTTGTGTGACATGTAATTCAAAGTCACATTAGCCTCTCTGCTCTGATTCGATTTGAAACTCTATTAAATATCCAGCTGACCGACATCCTCTTAAATACAGAAACATAATCCATCAACATGAGCTGAGTGATGTCTCTGCTGTTTGTACTGCCTCGCTCCTTCACACAATAACTCTGATAAATGACAGGTGGTAACAGTGGATGTACAAACTTTTGTCTCAGGTCATTTCTTTGTGTGTGTGTGTGTGTGTGTGCGTGTGTGTGTGTGTGTGTGTGTAGCCCTTAATGTTTGACTTTTGGACTAAATTAGAATTGACGAGACAAAACATTTTTGTTTCCCAGGTTATTTTTCTTTCTAAATACACTAATGAGTTTTTCCCCCAAATCATTTGTTTTTACATTTGAGATCTCGGCAACATTAAATATGACATGTTGATCAATTAATTCACACAATTAGGCCCTGGTGTCATACGGGTGGTACTTGATTATTGCTGAGGCACTGCATGCAAGACAAAATACTTAATATACTTTTGTTTTGAGATCATTTTGAGGCTATAACTCAAACTTTACCAGCTCTACAAACTCTACAAACTTTTGCAGAGCAATATCACTGTGGATGTCTCAGTGCACGAGTGGGTAGTGTCTATATGTGTGTACTTACCGTGCAGTCTGTGCTGTTTGTTATCTTGAGGCAGAAATCTGATGCAAACTCCAGCTCAGACAGACACACTCTGTTACAGTCAATCGTCTGTTAAGAGTAAAAAAACAAACAAGCATTAGACGCACAACAACAACAAAAGATAAACACTGATGACAATCTGAACTGTGATCTAGCGATACAAAACAACTGAACGATCAGAACAAACATGCAGACGGTGTAGAAGGAATCTGATTTGCAAGCAGCTCTTTGTTTTGGCTGGAGCATCTGACTCACAGAGAGGACAGGATGTGTCCTGGTTCTTTTTCAAATGTATTTGTATTTTATAAACAGCCTACAGTTCAGTCAAGTCTGTAACGGGAATCATAACGATGTATGTTGGTTCAGTTGGACTTCATTAATCATTTTGGATAAAATGTCTCACAGCTGAATATGACAGTATTTCCTTTCAGGCTGCCACAGCTATATTTTCTTTGTCTTAAAAGAAACTGTGGTGTATCACAACTTTTATTTTCAGTGTTCTGACCAATGCTTCTATTAGTTTTGATGACATTGTTAAAAACAGGCCTAGCACGCATACACACGTGGTCAGATGTAGAACAGATTCCATAGTAAGACCTCCCGTCCCACCTGAACGACAAGAAATTATTCATTTCATTCATTCCTTTTTATCATTTGTTCTATTTGTGTTATTACCACTCGAGATGCACAGGAGCTGACAAATACATATGAAAATAAGATTAACTGGATTTTATTCAAAGGAGGTATACGTGTATACCTGAATCACTAATAAAGTAGAAAAAAGAAATCCCACTATTACTTTTATTACTTTACTCTTTGATTTTGAGTTGCTGGGAAAAAAAACATCCTGACAATGACTGATAAAGTTAGATAAAGGACATTTCTGACGACATACAGACTCACTTTGGAGAGTCATCACAATCAAAATCGCTTATTTGTAATGCTGCATTTGTAATAATTTGAGCTGTTGTCAACGTTGGTAAATTAACCAATGTCAGAGTTTCACTTTGAAGTTATTGTGAAGACTGAAACATCAGCCGAGATACTACTTAAAGGCACAGACCACTCAAAAATCAAACATTGGCAGCTGTTTTCTTACCCTGAAAAAGGAAAAATGATAGACTTTAGTAACAATAAATGCATCTTTATTGTGCAGGATCAATTCCGCAGGTGCCGTATGTTGCTCACTAAATTTATGGAAAAGATAGAAGTCACTCTGACTCAAGTTTTTGAACCAACAGACTGAGTCCTTTCTTATAATTATTTTGGTATTGGAGCCAGGACAGGATTTACAATGTGAAGTGTTCGATTAAATGATGTGAAATGTTAAGTGATTTTTCTCTTGGACTATTTTCAATTTTAAAAAGCGGATAAAACAGTTTGTGACTGGGTGGTCTATGTCTTTAATGTTAGTCAGGCACAGGCCGAGATGCTGTATGGTAGCAACACATCTGCCTATCTCAGGGGTTGGCAACCTTTGGCTCTGGAGCCACATGCAGCTCTTGACCCTCTTTTCAGTGACTCCCTCTGGCTTTTTTTTTCCTCCAACTTTTTTTATTGGGTTTTGCAGATGTATACAATTGTATTAAGACATTTACTAAGAGTTAAGTATACATTTTTTCTTTTAAGAAAAACAACAGGAAAAGAAAATGGTCACTGAAGTATCGCTGCATACCCGAACAATTTATATAAAACTTAGAACAACCACAATACAAAATAATTAGTGACTCTAGTGACCTCTGGCTTTGACACAAACTATATGGAAATGAATAATTTTTATTAATCAGTGTTGTAGGCCTGAAATCATTCTTACATTCTCCAACTGTAAAAATGTGTAGCCTACATTGTTTCAACATTTCATCAACTAAAATGTGCGTCACACGCCTGCAGCTGGGCACCTTTTTTCTATATTTTGCTGAACCTTATTGCGGTGGTTAGTCTTGAGTCTTGAGTCTCCCTTGCTAGCCTAGTTATGAAGTCCAAATCCAACGAAGGAAAAGTCTCAGAGGAAAATCTTATTGTGCATGGACAGATTTGTTGGCTTTCACTGCCAAAGCTGCAAAGTTAAATCACCAATATTCATAAACAGTCCACTGCAGAGTCGTTACCTTAAACATATTATGAATGACCATTTAGATCTATCAGTAATGAAGACTTAACAGACTGTGCTACCTTCCTTCTAAGCCCCAAACATGTTTTTCAGCTCCAGACAGATTTTTTGTTGTTCTTTGTTTGTCCAAAAATAGCTCTGTTGATTGTAAAGGGTTGCCGACCTCTGGCCTATCTCTGTAGGGCTGTGATTTTTGAGTAGAAATGATGGTCTGCTGCTGCTGTGTGTGTGTGTGTGTGTGTGTGTGTGACTTCCTGGCAGTTTTCCTCTAGAACACTTTGTTGGTGACCCTGACAACAAAAGTTGTCACTAGTGCGTGCCCCATGAGCTGATGTAATGGATTTGATTTAACGTGACGCAAGTAAGATACTGTAGGGATTGAAAGACTCCAGTTCACTGAAGCATGCGTCTGCACTGTACTGCATGGGCTCCTTTTACGCCCTGGAGAAGAAGTTGACCCCCCCCGACTGTCATTATATAACTCTACACTCTGCCCAATAGCAATTTAACACTTACTTAAAATGTTGCATTAGCTCCAAACGGCTAGGTGGCTAGCTGGTTAGCTGCAAGCTGATCATAGAAAAACTAAATTCTGCTAGATCACAAATCAGCTCGAATAAAAAAAGAGCCCACTGACCTCAGCACAAAACCTGCGCTTACACAATAAATATGGATAATCCCCAGCAGGTTTACATGTGTGGCACAGATTGTGCCTTTAAGCAAGCAACACACTCTATACCTAAATTACTTTCTTAACTGTTAAAATGACGGCCCTGGACATGAAACACATCACACAGGGCAGGTTTAAAGCTGCTTCAAATGGCTCCAAGTTAAACATTCCTATCTGTTCTCACTCAGAAAAAACACTCATCTGTTTTGCAGGAATTTATAATTCCATGAAAGGGCTCTCAATTTTACGGAATAGCAGCCAGCCTTAATGGAATGCTATTGGATCGTATCAAGGGGTGGCAATAGATGAGAGTCCATGTAATTTGGGCAGAGGGGCTGTCTATTTGTCACTGGAGGGGAGAAACTATCGATTAGAGGATTCAAATTCCATTATATCAAGTTCTGCCCTCATTCATCACATCCACACATGGGTGGAGCACATGCTACTTAACAAACAGGCCAACCGGCGGAGAAACACGCGATGGTATGAGAGACAAGGAAGAGCGCTCCTGCACAGAAAGATTCAGAAGAGGCTCTTATATGTTTTGGATTGTGTGTGTGTGTGTGTGTGTGTGTGTTTGCTTTATCTCTGTGTAATGTGTGTGCTCTCCCATCAGCTCAGTGAAAACCGCTCTATCCACGGGGGGCTGAGAGTAATGAAGTTTCGTTAAGAGGAACTTAAACAAGGATTAGACAGATCAATCACCCAGTGCTACAGCATCACACACACACACACACACACACACACACACACACCTCCAGGGCCCTATCTCTCTCTCCACAGCTAACTCCTGCGCTCACTCCCTGTCTGTAGCCAAACAGCTCAGGCGCCGCAAACTCTATTTCTCCAACTTGTAGCTTCCAACATCCGTGTACATTAGAATCAGACGCACATATTGGATTGTCAATATGTCGAGCCACTACAGGTGTTAGCTATCAGATGGTGGGAAGTTGGTGTCATCCACTGGTGACAAAATTGAAAATCCAATCCAAAGAGTCTTCGATAAAGATTTAAGGCTTTTGCACATCAAGTCTGGGTTTGTCTGTCCGAATACGACCTCACATTGTGTCAATCATGCTCACACACCAACTCTAAAACATTGGACCTTCATTAAAGTTCTTGGAAACGGCTTGGTCTTCTGTGTTTTTTTGCATCTGTGTGTGTAGCTACCAGACTTGTACTGACAGCCACTGTTCAATCGGATTAGTGGTCTTCTATTTAATAGGTGATTCCAGTATTGCTAGCAACAAATCAAGCTGACACGCTAAAATAGACCTGGAAACGATCTGGAAAATTCTGCAGCTCCTCTATCAGCAGATAAAATTCTCTCTCAGGATTTCTTTTTCTACTCTCAGGGGAAAGGACCACAAAATCATCCTTACTGCTTGATGACTCCATTTTGTCTCGTATTGCTAATTTTCACAATGAATAGACCAGCAAAACGCATCAGACTTATTGTGCCACCTGGCAGAAACATGTTAAAGTTATTTTTAGATTTGTTTATCATAATGGTTGATGTCACCTGTCACCTCTGAGCAACAAGTGCTGTGCAAACCCAGGTGATTTTGTCAGAATATTTTTACATGCCTGTAGATTAAACACTATTCAGTTTTTCACAAGAAAAAACCAAGATTACACAAAAGTTTAAAGAACAAACATTTTTGTGGCATAATGTTGTTGTTTTTTTATTATTTCCTACCCCCTGTAATTATCATGTGACCCCTTAAATCCATCCTGCAACCCCTTGTAAGGTCCTGACCTCAGGCTGGCAACCAACAAACACTCATATTCTTCACACAAAATAGAGGAAAGAAATTCTCAGACCTCAACAGAACATTTCATTACAGGCCTAGATGGAGTTCATTAAACTTTAGCCAGGCCTACAGTATTAGGTTATGCAACTATATTTTATTTCCTTCTATTTCTGACACTACAGTGAATTTTACTTCTTGGAAAATGCTAGAATTCTAGTGGTTATTCCGGTCATAGTGTATATTCACTTCTGCCATTTTAAAAAAATCCACATTGGGTCCATGTCGAGCCAAAACCACCAGTAATATGTCAGATTACAGAGACAAGTCACTCTGTTGCATTTTACTATCATTACAGAAATACTGGTAAAACTGATGTAGTATAACTTATAAGCATGTTTACCTGTATGACTGTAGGTTCAGAGATGAGTGTGTCCGCATTCACCACCTCCACTGCAGCCTCAGGCACCACCACCTTCTTCATGCACGCCATGTTGAAGCCATACACGTCATCCCAGAATGCAATGTGGTCCTGGTGCTTCTGTGTGTCTCCAATTGCTGCCAGGCTGATGTTACAAAGGTCTGGGTAGACTGTGGAGAAAAGAGAGGAGCAGAGGGAGTCAAGAACTGATTATAACATACACAGATATTGTTTAAAAGTCACAAATCAGCCTCAAGTTTTGACATTCAGGTCCCAGGGTTAAAATATTACCAACCTTTCGTTCACTGCGATGACCTGGGCAACTTCACAACGCTCACTGACATATTTACTTAAAGCTACTCTTACCTTTCTTGCATTTCACACAGCACTTAGCCTCCAAAGGCCTACTCCCCCCTCCTCCATTATGTCCTCATTACGTCTATGATAGATGTAGGCGTTGGCAAGGTAACGTTAGATACACGGAAGAGGAGAGCGAGTGTAACGTTACAACCAAGACAGTCAAACACAACCCTGGAGATTTAAAACTCAACCGGAGTCAGTGATGACTGATGAGTTTTAGAGTAAGTTTACAGTGCTAACGTTAGATACTACCGTTAACGTTACTAATAAGATTCAGAGGCTATGCTACAGTAGGCTAACGTTAGCCATTAGCAACTGGATGCTGTGTTGTCATATATAACGTCATAGCCTATGTTACATTAGAGGCAAACTAAAAATACCTGTCCAACAGAAACTCTGCGACCATCTCGTCCCTTTTTAGCTCAGGATGAAGCTGCACCAGTCTTCACCATCGCTCGAAAGCACAGCCGATGTTGACCCAAGTTTTGGCTCTTGCAGCATCGAGTTCTCTCTTAGCGTTAGCTTTTTCTGCAATATTCTTTCTATTGCCCACTGATTTCCCTGTTGGAGCGGCTGGAGGTGGAAGCGGTCGTCCGCATTTGTCTGCCATTGTTACGGAGAAAAGTTGCTATAAGTTTGTAAAATTTCCAGAAAGGTAAGTGCTGCTTTAAGTTAGCAGCTTGTGAGTTTGCTTTGGTATGCTGGCAGTGTGATAAAATACTTTATTTCCCTTCGTAAAGAGAAACCAGAAACTAGAGAAAATAAAGTGGAGGCAGACACAGAGAGAAAGACAGAGTGAGGACGGTGGGGGGAGACCACCTGTGACATGCTACAGTAGCTCCTCTGGTGCTGCTCACTCCTTGCAGTGGTTTAAGTGATGTTAGCCGGCCCGCAGCCAGAGACAGGAAAGGCAACCAGCCATAAAAAGTACCTCCGCCAAAAAAGACATCCACAGCCAGCAGAAAAGCTTCATTCAGAGCTGGTAAGGCCTGGAGCCCTAAAGATGCAACTTCTTGTCGACATTTCCTACAGCTCCTGCCTGTGTTGGGAGAAATTCACCCATGGAAACTTTGACATCTATTTCTGCATTTTACTGCAGTCTGTCTGCACTTGGGCTCCATCTACCAGCCCCATCAGAGGTTTTAAACTGTATTTTTTATTATTAGATTTTTAATTATTTGTTGTTTAAACTGTTCTATCACCAAGGTCTACTGACAAAGCACTTAAATTGAACCTGAATGTGTCTGAAACATCCTAACAATGCACTATACATCCAAAAGAAACAAGAGTGTAAAACAAATGTATCATATTTTTGGAGGTCACTGCATCTCAAAATGCATTTTCAGTGGGCTCAACTATTGTGAGGCCGCCTGGTCAGCGATGAGTGAATCCCTTCAGGGGACTTATTTTCCTCTAAACTCTAAGGATCATTAATCATAACTAAGGGAAAAATTCTGGTCCCATACACTTCTCCTCTCAGTGCTGAGACATGCTTAATATCAACAAATTTAATGGTTTGAAAAGCATTCAACAAATTTAATCAGAGAACGCCTTAACATCTTGTGGGTGTGGAGCTTTGCATCAATTTCATGAGGCTGCTGTAATGACTGTATCCATCACGTGTGCACAAAACATGGCCTGATGGTCATTTTGTCCTGGTTTAATAACTCGTACTTTACACTCTGTACTCTCACTCACACTAGACGGGTATAATGTGGACACCTGGACACTGCCATATATGATTGTACAAAATCTCACTCTTCCATGAGCACTCATAAGCTGATATAATATAACTCCCCAGGAAATACTTCCAGCAAGATTTTGGAAGCTGAATGCAGGGCTTTGCTCTCCAACCACAACAGCATCAACGAGGTCAAGCACTGATGCTGGGCCTTAGAGGAATACTTCACTCCCCAAATGACCATTATGTTCTATGCGTTATGTTGAATTTGTGGAGAAATCTTTGTTTTTCTTGCATTCCTACAGTGAAACAAACTGACAATATTCTTCCTAAATTGAAGTAAAAGGGGTCTACATTTAAAAACAACAAGAATATATTTTAAATCCTCCATTTTCAAACTCTCACAAACCTCATGCAGTAAAATCCAAGTCTCATTTATCCAGTCATATGCTCAATACATCCCACACAGATGGCAAGTTTAAGTAAAATGTATTTATGTTCTCTCCAAAGCCAGACTCTATTGATTAAGAATGCTATTTTACTTCACTGAACGTAGGTTCTGGTAACACGGTGGTGCAGCGGTTAGCATTGCTGCCTCACAGCAAGAGGGTTTCGGTTCGAACCTGGGGTGGGGGAGCCCTTCTGTGCGGAGTTTGCATGTTCTCCCCGTGTCAGCATGTTTTTTTTCGTGGGTGCTCCAGCTTCCTCCCACAGTGCAAAGACATGCAGGTTAATTGGTGACTCTAAATTGTCCATAGGTGTGAATGTGAATGGTTGTCTGTCTCTATGTGTCAGCCCTGTGATAGTCTGGTGACCTGTCCAGGGTGAACCCTGCCTCTCACCCAGTGTCAGCTGGGATAGGCTCCAGCACCCTGCAACCCCCAACAGGATAAGCAGTTAAAGAGATAGTGCACCCAAAAATGAAAATTCAGCCATTATCTACTCACCCATATGCTGATGGAGGCTCAGGTGAAGTTTAAGGGTCCTCACAACACTTGCACAGATCCAAGGGGAGAGGGGGTAGCAACGGCTTATGGCGCCCCAGATTCAAACGTCCAAAAACACATAATTGAAACCACGGTCTCGTGCAAGCACGCACACGTGAGTGCGGTGCACAGAGAGGCAGTTAGAGCTACAGGCTACAATGAGGCTAAAAACAGAGTTTAAATGACATTTTTCCAAACAACTTTTTATGTCAGGGCTTCAGGACACTTGGATCACTACGGACGAGCAGTATGGAGATATTTTGTGGTTTCAATTATGTGTTTTTGGACGTTTAAATCTGGGGCGCCATAAGCCTCCATTTGGTGGAGTTGTGCTGCTACCCACTCTCCCCTTGGATCTCTGCAAGGGATGTGAGGACTCTAAAACTTCACCTGAGCCTCCCTCGGCATATGAGTAGATAATGACTGAATTTTCATTTTTGGGTGCACTATCCCTTTAAGGAAAAAATTAATGAACTACTATACTGATATAGTTTTGCTGTCCCCCCAACACAGACCCCTATGACTTCAATCAAAAATTGTCTCCATTTTTGGATTCTTCGTTTGTCTGAAGAATGCTAGAAGAAAAAAGTTTTCTTCATTGTCAACGTGACATGGATGAAAATTGATATACAAATGGTCATTTGGGGGGTGAAGTATTCCTTTAGGGCTCGTTGCGTAGTTCATCCCATCAGTGTTGACTTGGGTTAAGGCCTGGGCTGTGTTCAGTAAAGGCCTTCCACGCAAAAGTGGGAAAAACATTTCTTTATGGACCTGTCTATTTGCACAGTGGTCTTGTCACGTTGAAACAGAAATGGGTAATCCTCAGCGAGTAGCTACAAAGTCTTGTCTGAAATATAATTGTATGAACCGACCCCAGACCAAGACTATACAAAAGTATGAGTAAAGATGTGTCCACATATTTTTGGCCTTGAAGTGCATGACATAAACCCAACAGTGGATCAAATCGCAGGAACTGACTGGTGTTTCATTCAATAAAACAGACACGCACATCAGTTCCTCCTTTGCCTCCTGACGCTGCAATCACAGAGAGCTCCTCGGTGCATTGAAGTTCATGGCAGCCAGGTGTGCATCTCCTTAATACTATCAGCCACCTCGCTGGCACTCCAAGTTGAATGAGTCAACTTTCTTTGCTGCACAAATTACATTACCACGGGGGAGATAAAACATGGCTGCCTCATTTTCTTTTTCAAGCAAACACAAAGACAAGGGCAACCACCAACACCCTTTTGTCCATTATCCCCTTCATTACTTCAGGTAGGCGTGCTAATGAAAGTAGCGCACCATCAATAATAATGTTACTCTGCCTGCACTTGCTGGAGCTCTCCCTCTCTTATTTACCAGCAACACTGATAACTTTGCTTTGTGGTAAATAAAAAATGATGTGATCAAAGCCGAACACAGATTCATTACTTGTGGTGGAAGAGATACTGAGTTGTTGGGGAAACACGTGACTTGGCATCGCTTTGAAAGGTTTGAAGCCAGTGGCCAGAGCTGTTAAACACATGGTTTCACAGTTGACAGTGTCTCTATCACCTCAGAGAAATGAATGCCACGGAAAATAACCCTGGTTGTATTTTGGTCAAACAAGCCTCTGATTTTTTTTGCCGACTGAACCTGCAGCCTCAGAAAAACTATTTTTCTTACAAGACAGAAGATGTCGATCAGTTTCTGAGGAGACATGTTTCTACTTTCATTTTTCAAAGCTTTGGAGACTGAGCAAAGCCGGTGATTACTGTCGCTCCTCGTGTTACATAACACTGTCTATTGAATGAACATTATCCATGTCATAAATGAGCATTAAACGTGAGCCTTAATGTCCTTTGGTTATGTTTTCACATTTGAATAGATTCCTTTGTATGGTTAATATGTTTGGTGATTAAGCCAGAGCTGAGATGCTTGAAGCCATTGGTATCCCTACTGTGAAGTAACATTAGCCAACACGGAGGCCTTGGGGCCTGAACTAGAGTCTAGAAAGTGCTCATGAGGATATATCAAACTTAATATTTTAACATACAACTGACTGCCACTGATAGGCCTATTAATAATGAGGTCAAATAGGGACATTTATAACAGGAGAGTTGGAGAGGAAAATCTCCATAGTTACGGATACGGAAACTATACCAGACTAGGAGTCGGGGCTGATAATATGAATTTTTAGGGTTATTGGTATCAGTGATTTTTTCCACCAATATGCCAATATACAGTTTTGTTTTCCTTAGCTGCGCTGTTTTGCCCCTGGCAAGCTTCTCACTGCCTGCACGTACCACTCTAGGCTCTTAAAAGCAAACTCAAGACCTACCTTTTTAGCCTTTAATTGAGCTCTCCTTCATTTTATTTTATCTTACTATATAATGACGAAAACTCTGTCTGTGTGTGTGTGTGTGTGTGTGTGTGTGTGTGTCTGTTCCATGTTTTTCTCCTCACTGACTTGGTCAATCCATGTGAAATTTGGCACAGTGGTAGAGGGTCATGGGAGGATGCCAATGAAGCAATATTACATCAATTGGCCAAAGGGGGGCGCTATAGCAACCGATTGAAATTGCAAAATTTGAATGGGCATATCTCATGCCCCATATGTCATAGAGACATGAAAGATTTTCTGCCATTTTGATTTTTTTGAAAAACACATAAAATTGATCTCTTCCTGGGAAGTTTGAGCGATCTGCATGAAACTGGGTGAACATAATCTAGGGACCAATATCTAAAGTTCCCTCTTGGCAAAAGTTGGAAAACTTACTAAAACTGAGCTTCTATAAGGCAATGAATATTGCGGAGGGCGTGGATCATCACATAAAGGTCAAGGTCAACTTTATTTATATAGCACATTTAAAACAGCCGAGGCTGACCAAAGTGCTGTACAATCTAGAAAGCACTAAGTACTGTAATGCAACAAAAGAAAATCAAAATACAAAATGCAGTGTACACAATCTGCTGTAATAATTCGCGAAAAATATAAAGTATGAAAATATAAAATGCCGAATCAGCATAATAAACGAAGAATCAATCAATCAGTCGAAGACCCAGAAATGTACAGCTTAAGATGCACCAAAAGCCAGTGAGAAAAGATGGGTCTTAAGCAACGACTTGAATGTAGCAAGAGAGTCAGCAGATCTAATATCCAGTGGTAAGCTACTCCACAACTTAGGGGCAGCTACTGCAAAAGCTTGATCACCTTTAGTTTTGAGCCTAGACATAGGGACATCTAAAATCAATGTATCACTGGATGACCTCAGTGCTCTAGCTGGAGTTTGGAGATGGATGAGTTCAGCGAGGTACTGTGGTGCCAGACCATTCAATATCTTAAAAACAAACAATAAAATCTTAAAATCAATCCTAAAACGAACAGGAAGCCAGTGCAGAGAGGCCAGAACTGGAGTGATGTGTGACTGTTTTTTGTGCTGGTTAAAAGGCAAGCAGCAGCGTTCTGCACCAGCTGCAGGTGCCGGAGAGAACTCTGATCTAAGCCGACGTACAAGGAATTGCAATAGTCAAGCCTAGACGTAATAAAAGCATGTATAACCCTTTCCAGGTCTTTTGGTGAGAGATAGGGCTTTACTTCAGAGAGGAGCCTAAGCTGAAAGAAAGCACCTTTGACTACTGAGCCTATTTGCTTGTCAAATATAAAAGCACTGTCAAAAGTGACACTGAGGCATTTTATAAAAAAGCATTTTTTGGAAGCCAAAGGGCCCAGGGCCCTAAAGGTGTATAACATTTCAAGGGTTTCACCGATCACCACGCAACTTTGTAGGCATATGACCACACATAATCTGAGGGGACCCCTCCATTATTGACCCCATCAAACAAAATGGGGGTGCTAGAGAGCTAACTTATCTAGGCCTAACCGCCATACGGATTTTTACTAAACTTGGTAGATATGTAGAACAGGACGCCTCAAGGTGACTGGAGAAATTTAACTCTAATTGGCAACTGAGTGGCGCTATAACAACAGAAAAATGCTTAAAAATGGCTAAAATGCGACCGATCGCTGTGGCTCCCCCTGTGGACCAATGTTTTTTTTCCTTTCTAATTTTTGGTATGACTAAGTCATGGTATGGTATGCTGTACATAATCACGGAAACTGTCAGTGTGTCATTTTGTCAGTCAGTCATTCTGTCTGTCCCACTTTTTTCTACTCACTGACGTGGTCAATCCATGTGAAGCTGCACATAGGCATTGAGGATTGGCATAGGTAGAAGGTGACAAAGATAACAATGGGTATGGGCTAGTTTTATTATTATTTTATTATATTTTTTATTGTTTTTCATTGTATTTTTTTTTAAATTTTGTATTTATGATTATTGTGTATTTATTTATTTTTATTAATCTGTTTTTATTTAGCTGGCATATTCTTCAACTTCGTTATTTATTTATTTTTAACTTATTTATTTTCCTATTTATTGAAAGATCTAAAATTTCATTCTCTATTCTGAGTTTTTATCCTGCCTCTGGTGTTTCCTTAATTCTGTGTCAACTATGATTTTTACAGCAGACATATACTGGTTGTAAATATCGGCTATCGGTATCTCTGCTTCATAATAATCGGTATCGGCATTGGTTCTGAAAGACTGACTGTGGCGTTATGATAACTTTTCATGAAAAGTGTTATCCACACTAAACAGCAGTTAGCAGAATATAAGTCAGGAATTTTAACAGATGTCTCTGCCATTTGAAAACGTGTTTAGTTGGAGAGCATAGACCCCATATTCCTGCTTGAACCATCACTATGAGCTCCATTTATTAGCTCACCAGATGTCATGTCTTACAATTGTTGTTTGAGTTGTTCATATTTTGGCGAAATGACCGTCTTAAATATTTTCTGGATGGTAGAAAAACTGATCATGATGCATGGCTGGTTTGAGAAGTTCCTAAGAACGCCTTGATACTTTGTCCACTGTAAAACTCATTTATGTAGCACTTTTTAAAACTAAAGTTATAAAGTCTTTTAACAGGTAGAAGAAAAAGCAAAAGAGGTGGATAGAAGAGACAAAGAATCATCAAGATTACTGGAATCTGGCCTCAACCTTCGTTCTCCATCAGGAACAAACTTTTTCACAGCCATGTTTTATTGTATAAAAAATATAAGCCTTTCATTGAGCACATTTTATTTATTTTACCTGGCATGTGTGTTGGTGCTCAGTCTCACACAACCTTCGACACATCGGACCATAAAAGGTGTGAATGGATGGCGACAGCTCAGTGATGGGCGACTCATGGCCTCTTATTATTAGCTGAAGCCTGCATGTGACCCTGTGAGTGTCACCATACCTAATGACTGTGCACACACGTATTTACACACGCATATGCACGCAAACAGCTGATTTGTCACTTCATTTTACTCTGATTACTGAACCGGGTGAGTAATTATGAGGGCCAGGTGAGAGGAGGGGGGAGAGCTGCTGATTGGGCAGAATCGGGACAGGCCCATCTGAGAGACACGCTGAAAAAGAAACAGAGACAGAGCGACGAATAGGCGAAGGAGGGGGTGCTGTGGTGTGGATGGTGGATGGTGGATGGAGAGGGAGGAAGATGGGGGGGGGGGGGGGGTGTACATGGGCGTCCCCAGATTCATGGCTTTGACATCTGCGTCCTTCTCGACTCGCTGCTCACAGCCCGTTTGTCATGCCCCCCCCCCCCACCCTTCTCTTGCTCTCTCCGTCTCCCACATTGGTCGGCTGTGAAAGAGGGAAAGACGGTGAGGGAGGGGGCATGGGACAAAACAGATCCCTTTTCCCTGGACACTGTGCTGTGCCAGGCATGCGGGGACACATTTAAGGATGAAGGGGAGGTTAATGTAGTGGGGAGAATGAGGGAGCCGCTGTAACTCTCTTCTAATGTAGCTTAAACACACATACAGCAGCAGTGCTGCAGAGCCGGCCATGTGCGCACACACACAAAGTACGAAAATAAACTTAAATCTAATGTGACACAAAAAGTGTATAAGGATCAACATTCAATAAATTAAACCTACGGTCTGTACCTTCCTGTGGTTACCACATTAAGGTGCAGTCTGGCTGTACGGGAATGCAGGAATGTTTGCTTCACAGATTTGCACATAAATACTGCCTTGGGCATGTTTACTTCTCAACAAAACAACAACACGCAGGAGCCTCCACTCAGAGTCTTAACACAGGTAACCAACCTCATTTTAGTGCCTGGCACCATGCAGGCTCAATTAGCTATGGGGGGTAAACTGACTTTATGAAATTAATTAAATTATTAATCTCTTACCCACCCCGATCTATTTTTTGACAAAAGCTGCAACAACCAATGACATGACATTCTCACTCCCAACTTGTCAAATAAGCCCCAGTTACATCAAGCAGCACGGTTCACTTTGGTACACTTTTTTTCCGTTTCCACTGTGAAAAGTTATGGATGGTACCAATGGAACCGTTCCGTACCGTCCCTATGTTTGGTCCCCCCTCTGTTGGGGTACCTAGCACACAGATCTGGTACTTAAAGGTGGAGCTGTGAACACTGCAGTCTGATTGGTCAGTAGACGACGGTCACTCTGCTCAGGGCTGAGTTGTGTCTGGTTTTGAGGCTCATGTAACCACTGTTCATACTGTGGAGAGTTTTATTAGTAAACTGTAACTATAAAATGAAAGGATGTTTTGCTGCCTCTCACAGCAGCTGGAGTCTGAGAAAAAAGTGACTTAACTCACTCGGCCGACTGCCGGCAACTTTTAAGGTGGAATGTTTACTTGTAATGTTACTCAATGCATGAGGTGACCATGCAAATCCATCAGCACACCTGAAAATTCAATGTGACAACTCTGACCATCACTTTAGTTTTTATTGTTTCTCTTAGATGACATACAGTTTTAGTAATGAGTGGATCGTCAACCGTTTCAAAATATATATTAATTTTGAACAGATTATGTGAATTGTGTAATTTCTAATCCTCACTTGGAAGGAAAAAAAAACGTTGTGGAGCGTCGTTCCTGTGGGCTCTGGTAACACTAAACCCCTGAGCTTGCCTGAGAAGGACTAAATGCACAAACCCACCATTTTTAAATATCCCATGGAGAGAGACTCTCACTGCAGCCTGTTCTACTTTGTTCTGAAAATGTCGGCGTGCAGCCTCGTTCTGTGGACGACAAACAAGGTGCAGACTGATAAAGGAGGAAATACATTGAGTGCTGGACGGAGCAGTGAGTGACAACAACCCCGCCCACATTTAAGAGTACTGTTTGCGGTGGAAACGCTAGGGTCTAGGTACCACGTCTGAAGGGTTACTTTGGTGCCAAAGATAATACCGAAAGTGTGGAATATGGATACTGGATACTGACGGTTGGTCAGTGGCCCCTCACATCAAAATATGATGGCTTGTCAATTTTTCTCTTTACAAAATCATCCCTTCCCTTTCACAGGAAATGTACAGTTTCTGCTGATTTAAATGCATACAGTGTTTTTCAAAATAAACTCAGCAAGTAGGTAAAAAACTTCATTTTGAGGTTCACTTTCTAAGGTTTAGGCACCAAAAGAATGTGGTTAATTTTAGATTAGGTTAGGTTTGCATTAAACATTATGCAGTAACATTACAGTCATATGCTGAACGTCCTCAAGTTGAAGATGATATTATAATCAAAAGCTAATTAATGCTACACCCCACAACTTCTTCAACAATAAGGGCGCGAGGCATCAGAGATCAGAGAGGAGCATCCTGCTCATCATGGTAAATAAAAAGAGATCAGAGAGATTGCCAGAGATCAACATTCTCTTTAGACGTGCAGCATGATATAAACAAAAAATAAGCCATAGTGGGGGAACTTATCATTTGTACTGGGAATACATAGTGAGTGTAGTCTCATTTTGATCTCATGTTCCCCTATCAAAGCAGCTCCACTGGCTGACGTTTATGGTGCTGTCAGACATCTATCCTGGTTTTGAGTGGCAGTAGCTCCAGAGAGAGCAGCTCATTCTGGGAGCGTCAGGGTAAAAGGCTTGTGACAAACCATACGGTGTCCTCTGACCTGTCACTTTCTTCCTCACTCTGGTCACACCTTTGCCTGTCCAATCTCCCTCACGACCACATCTGTCCTTATAACTGGGGTCATTCTGGCTGTCAGTCTGTGTGTGTGTGTGTGTGTGTGTGTGTGTGTGTGTGTGTGTGTGTGTGACCTCTCCCTTGTGTCCCAAAGAGCCACTAAAGGCAGTGTGGTGGAACCATTCCTTAGTTGGGTCACATTTGGCTTAAGCCATTAAATCTGGTCAGTAGTGGAGTTGGGACGACCATACACACACAAAAAGGCAAATCCCTAAAGAAAATGGTCTTTGCATGTGTGTCAGATTATCATGTATATGGGCTCTTACTATTTTGACTCAATACTTTACAGCCTTGTCTGAAATATCCATTATAATATTTGATATTGATGTGTCCATCGCTCAGCTCTATGTCACGTTTTGTTTCCCTGATTGGTTGTAGATATATCCAATTGCGTCTAAGCTCAGTATCATACTGCACTTCACTGCACCACTATTCAATGAAACTGGAAACAGTCATTACTGAGTAATACAACACACACACACAAAAGATTATTTTGAGCTATTAATGCGTTCATGTCAAATGGCAACCTACGGGGATGAAAAATGGAGCAAACATCGGTAAAAACTGCAGTTCCTCTAATGGCCACTAGAGGCTGGCTCCAGAAGCCAGTCAAACTTATCAGCAGAGATAAACATGTTTACAGCCTGGTACAAGAAAAGGTTTTTGGTGTCTATAGCTATTTCACCCTTCATGACAGTCGAAGGGGGGTGAATTTTTATGTAACTCACCCATTTATATTTCATGAAGACTTAAAGGAGCTATAGACGAATTCGGCGAGTGATTTGTGTATGCCGCCATCTTGCGGCGGCGCCATTGCTGCGGTCACATGTCAGTCATCAATTCATTATGCTGTCATTGTGAACTGACTCTCTACAATGACAGCATCATGTATAGCTGGATTGATGATGTTAGACAGTGGCCTCCGGTAACTGATGAAGGTATTTTAAATGAGTACCTATAGTAATATAGAAATTAATCATTTGTTTGAGTGATAAGCAGGAAAGATTAGAGTAATAGAGAGATAACAGACTGTATCATTAAACACTGTGTAATATAACGTTAGCATACGTTACATTTGCTGACGTTAGCAAGCTAGCAGCGTGACAGTTAATCATTATGGACAGGCTACGTGACTAGCGACAACAACATGTGTTTGTTTTGTTTTAGGTATTCAAGAATATTTTATTGATCGCCTGGCCTCCGATGACCAGAAAAACGGCAATTACAGGTCTCTGATTAAGGGTCAAAATTACCTGAGCTCCGGATGGGTCGGACAAATTTAACACCGCCTTTTAGGCCTTCATATTGAAGGCGATCAATATTGATTGCCTTCAATATGATGTGATGGAGTCTATTATACAGATACAGTCTATTATCTCCCTATTACTCTAATCTTTCCTGCTTATCGCTCAAACAAATGATTGATTTCTATATTAATATCAGTACTCATTAAAGATACCTTCATAGTTACCGGAGGCCAGAGAGTAAGTTCACACTGACAGCATAATGAATTGATGACTGACACATGTCACCACAGCAATGGCACTGCTGCAAGATGGCAGCATACACAAATCGCTCGCCGAATTCGTCTATATGTAAGAAATCTAAAGCAAATAGTTGTAAAATCCTCCTAATATGTCACAGAGACTAAGGAATAATGTTCATATAACATACTGATCTCACCGACAACAATAGTACAGCCAGAATATTCGCATTTAAAAAACAATTTTACAGTCCGCAAATCATGTTTATGTTTTGAATTTGTGTTTTGGCCTGTTGCGCCACCCACTGCTGTCTACCAGTCACGCAGTCAGTAGAGTCTTAGCATCAGTTACAGTTACGACTGAGCTACAGCAGCACGGCAAGCAGCGTTAGCAGTGTCCCGGTTCATAGCATTAGCAGCCGGCTCCTCAGCTGTATCCCGGCAGCAGCATTAGCAGCAGAGAAGCCGGACTCCGCTGGAAAACCGAAGATCAAGGAGGCAGCGATGCGGCCCTGCCACGGCAGCCGCCCGTGGGCAAACAAATCAGTCTCCAGCGTGTCGCTGTCCAGCAACCTTGAATCTGTAGGGGAGGGGGGGCGGACATGACTCGCGGCAGTATTTTGAATTTGAGTGCAGTAACCGTTTAATTTTAATTTTATTTTTAATTTTATATACTTTATTAATCCCCCTGAGGGGAAATTTTTTCATTCTTACATACAGCGCCTTTAAAGTTACACATATTTAAGGACAGAGCCGCCTGAGTGACAGGTTGACTGTGAGGCCTCCCTACAGTCTGTTAAACCCTATTCGGACGGGATTACTTTTACATAGGTACGTGGGGTAAAATAATAATTACCAGAGATTTTAGTCCCGTCCGAATGTGCCATGTCAGTAATCATTACCGCACGATGTCAGTAAAGATTACCGCGACTTTTACCTTCTGTAAAAGGGTCCAGGACAATTACCTCAGGTAATACTAATCCCGTGCGAATAGACCAGCAGTAAATATGTGTGTTAGGGCTGTCAAAAAAAAATCGAAGTTAGAAATATATTCAAATATATTTATTTTTTTATAAGTTCGAACCTAAATTTGATCATTCGAATATCATTAATAATTAATTAATACTATTAATAATGTTGTATATCACGGCAAATCCCGTTCGGGCGGAGATGGCTCGCACATGAGCCGGGCCAGAGAGGGACGCAGCGGGAGGGAGAGGCGCCGACGGAGGAGCCCACTGCACCAACACCACCCACTGCGCTGTCCGCGATGTGTGACCTGTTCGGGGAGACAGACGGGGAGAGTGTTGCACCTGCTGCCTCCCTGCCTACCCTTTTTGAAGAAGAGATGAAACGTTACCAGAATGAGACACCACTACGAGCCGGCCAGGATCCACTCTTGTGGTGGAAAACTACGCGCTGAAGTATCCAAACATTGCTCAGATAGCGAGGCAGAAGTTGGTCATACCTGGAACCTCAGTGAGGTTAGAACGGGTGTTTTCATGCAAGTGTCGCGTTCATATTGCATCAGCAATAAGCATCTTATTTTTTGTGGTTTTTTTTTTGTAAAAATAAATAAATAATAATAATAATAATAATAATAAATTCTAATATTATTCAAACTCTACTAAATTGATTCGAAAATATTCGAACTCAATTTCATGGTGCTTTTGACAGCCCTATCATACGCTCATGATGGCAGGAGGGCACCGTGGTGCTTGAATGGATTTACCCCTTCCACTTGTGGTAGTTTTACTGATATTTCTTATCCCATGCGAATCGGCCATTAATATTACTGACGTCCTGTGGTAAAGTGACATTACCCCACGTGCCCATGTAAAACTAATCCCGTCCGAATAGTGCTTTAGTCACTGTCAGATCCACCCCAGCCTCTCATTAAAATATGGTCACTTCTGGCTCCAAAAAACTAAGATGTCAATATGCCAAACTCAAAGCTTCAGATTGGGAGTCCACAAACCAATGGGTGATGTCACGGTGGCTACATCTATTATTTTATACAGTCTATGGTTCATGTTGATAATTTGATCTACATTATAATTTGCTGAGAAAATTTCTGGGGTTTAAAACTGACTGTTGGAAAGCTGACCTGGTAAAAAGTTGATCATACCAAAGATTTTTCAAGAGCTGTGCTGCAATTGGTTGAACCAGCCTGCTGTTTGTTATGTAGTAGCGGATTTAAAAACTCACTTGAATGGAGTGCAGGAGATACATGAGGCGGCAGGTCTGATGGTGAATGTCTATCAGCTGATAATTAAACAGCAGCACGTAGTGGAGATGCTGTGGTAGACCTCAGTATAGTCTTTTCACAGCTTTTAAGTGTTGAAAGAGCCAATACAGCACCTTTTCCACTTGAAACATGTGGTCATTAGTCTGTACTGGTTACAGTGCTGTTATACATATCACGTGTAACAGCACTTGCCACACTGAGCCTTTGACTCAGGTCAGCACAAGTAGGATTTGGAGCGCACCCAAGGTAGTGTGACGTAGTTGTGCAAAGGAAAAAACCTTCATGCTCCTGAACGGTGACAGGTGGATTTGGCTGTCTGTGTCACTATAGTAACGCCCCCTGACACTCCTCCCACTGCATCATCACTCTTAAAATGAAGCATTACTTTTAAACCACATTATGGAGAAATTAAATCACGTTCTGTGCAGTTTTTATGTGGCATATGTCATGAGCCTGAGAGACAATCGCCAACTCTGATGTAACAATCCTTTGTGCTACCTAGATTTGGTGATGAGGAGAAGATGTGACCTACCTGAGCCACCGTCAGCCAGGTAGAGGTCTCTGGCGTACAGGACAGAGTCCAACATGGACTCAAACAGCAAGAAGTAACCCTGGAGAGAGAGGAAAACACATTATTCCCCAGGCAGCTTCTGGAACAAGTTCACAGACAAAAAGACAAAAGCAGCTGTTACAGTATTATCTGGTATTTTTGGCAGTGTACGGCAGGTAATAAATGCCTGTAAGAAGACGACTACAGAACTGCTGGACAACTCAATTAGGCTTTTTCTTAATTCAATATCACTATGGTGGAAATCTGAATGAGCCCTGACTGTAAATTGAGTGATGTGCCCACGTGGTCTGCCACCCAACATCCAGAGGTTTGACCCTGGGTTGACTTTCTGTTCCACTCCAGCAGACGGCACATTAACCGTGGTATTATTCCATTAATGCTGAAATTGAGTTTTGTCCACATCTTGTTGGCTTCGACCTGAGTGGCAGGTACTGCTGACAAACGGCTTTTTCAACCTCCTACCCCTCCAACCGGCAGATCGACCAATCGGATAAGCACAAGCTGCAACGCCGGCCCCTTCACTATGGTATTTATGTGCACAATATTTGGACAGGTTCAAACATGGGAGGGCATATCTCCGTCTGGGACAAGGAGGTGGAGAAAATCACTACATGTACATTTTGTAGTGTAACTGATGACCCATATCAGTCCTCTCACAGCCACGACAACACTGATTCACTGCTCCATCGGGAACAAAAACACCCATCAATGCTTTCAAATCTGTGTTTTAGCATCAAAACAAGAGCTCAAGGAAAAGAATGACAAAGGTACAACTCCCATCATTTTCCATCACAAAAATGAATTTGTCCTCATGTTCACTGTAAATTTATGAAGCCTTACATGCCTTGATATAGATTTCTGGTGCAGGTCTGATGAACTATCTGATACTGACATTCATTCTGGAGTCAATCACATTAGTGCTTAATCATCAGCTCACCCATGACCTGACAATGTTCATTAATCTGTATTTTGCAAAGCTTTACAGGTTCAACATAGAGGAAAGAGGAGGTGCTCGAGGGAGGAAGAGCTCAGAACTTTGAGTTTTATCGATTATAACGTACCTATCAAACGTCTTAGAACATGGCGACATTTCTTAAAATAGGCCCACAGGGGAACAAACAACAGTCAGATCACACACACCACAAACCACATTATTTGGAGTGCAATAATAATATTCTTAGTAATCCCCTGTTGCACAGGAAAAACACATAATTAAGTACATGAAGTCAAAGTTGATCCAGGAAGTCAGTCTGTAAATTATACTGAATGTTTACATGGACAGTATTCCTAGTAATCTATCATTTTCGATTTCTCTTCCACTTAAGTTTGATTTACCTGTCGGCTTGATTACAACCTGCCAGATCTTGTGATTGCTTGTGTTTGCAGCCCAGTTGGATTTACCTCTAGCGATGCCGCCATGTTTCACAACCTTAGCATTACTTCTGTTAGTACATTATTATGGAAATTACGGTAATATAGCCCAATAACCCAAAGTCATAAGCAAAAGTAAAACACAAGACTGATATGTCTTTGCTTAACCTTTGAAACCTGAGCAAATGTGCTTGATTTCTTTTTGAAACATACGAAGAAGGCAATGAGCAATGAAAGAAGAAATGACCCAAAAAATAAGCAAGAAATTAGTAAAAAGAGAAAATTAAAAACATTTAGTAAAAAAAAAAGAAAAGAAAGAAAGTTAAAAACAAACAAACAAGGTAATAACCTGGTAAAAATTTCTGTAACATAATTTCAAAATATAATAACTAATTATAGTTTTTTCCTTGCTTTATTCCCAGATTTTTAAAAAAAATAATTTACTAAATATTTTATCTTTTTGCAATTTGTGAGACATTTCTTACGAAGTTGCTCGATGCTTTTCCCCCCCATCTTTCTGAAAGAAATCACACCAATTTGCTCAGGGTTCAAAGGTTTAAATATCTGCATAAGGTGTCTAAAAGCAGCATGAAAAATGATGTCACTCCAGGTTTCAAAGGGTTAAAGGGATAGCTTTTGATTTTTTTTTAAGTTGGATTGTATAAGGTACTTATCCATAGTAAGGGTATTAGTGATGTCAGCCCCAACTTTACAGAAGCAGGCAGGAGTGCCACCATGGAAGCTAAGCAGTGTAGTGTTGTAGCAAAATGTGTTTTAGCCACCTAAAAAAAAAAATCAGTATCAGTTAAAGTGTTAGTCTCTTACACAGACGCCGATGACGTCAGCACGCTGGCTGACTCTGTCGTCTGTGGACATTCCCATAGGAAAGTTGTAATAGAACTAGTGCTGGCTCCTAGCGGCAATGACGTGATCGGATACAAATCCATGTACTTCCGTACTTCCTCAACCAACGGCTGATTAGCTTTGCCTTACATCCGCCTACACCGCAATTGCTGTTCCCGGAGATTTAAATGTATATGGTTGCATTTGATTCAGCTGTATTGCAGAGCTGCAACGTCCACAAGATTGGACAAATTAAGGATTTACAGCGACTCAGTCTAAAATTCCTTATGCAAGAGAAGAGAGATGTTTTGGCCTGTTTACCGACGGGACACACGTGCCGTACCTATGGCAATGCCGTCACGTGGTCTGGATATCACCGCCCATTTCTATTACAAAACGAAAGACGAATGTCCCCAAACTCCCATTCCAAAGTAAGGGAGGCTGGTCACACGAGACTATTAAAGTGTATGCTATATTTAGAATATTTTCACCACTTTACCTTGACTGACAGACGGCCCTTTTTGATGGTAAACTAAAGCTGCTATCTATCCTCTCTTCAAAGCCACCAGACTCCTTTAACAAAAACAATAATTTTACCTTGCAGAACACAGGAGTTGCTGGTCTACTGCTGCTTTCGACTGTTTAGTTTGTTTGTGTTATTGTGTGACTTTTTAAAGGGTTAGTTCGTATTCACAAACTGATCGAAGCAGCGGAAGACCTGCAAGTACTCACCTGTGAGTGGTAAAATTACTGTTTTTGTCAAATGTGGCTTTTGAAGAGAATGATGAATGATAGGTCTGTGCATGGTGGAATAATAAGACAGAATGCACTGTCAATAAACCATCCTCTACCGGGGCATGACTCATTAAAGCACTGAAAAAATTCCATTTACAAGTTTTCAAACAACGTCTCACGCCAGGGCAGGCGATCAATATGATAACAAAGCACTTTACTTGTGCTAATATGGTGTATTTTAATTTCTGGCAAGTTTAATATTAGGGAAATGGCTTGCTAACACTCTGCTGGAGCACAAGATGTGACACAGTTGAGCGTAGTGGGAACAAAGTGTAATAAATAAGAAAACAAAATGGCCACAGTTATGGTTAAGATTCCAATATCTCTACTTTCTTTCACTGGGGGGAAAGAGGGACAAGGAGAGGTGAGGGCTGGGAGAAAAGATAGAGAGTGAATGAAGGGAGGTATGTGGGGGGAGTTTGTATGATGAAGAGCAGGTAGAGGAGGAGGAGAGAGGAAGAGCGAGACAGAGTGATGTAGAGAGGATGCAGTAGCCAGCAGAATAGTAATTCACTGAGATAAGAGCCTTATTATTCAAATAAAGACAACCTTTTATTGGAGAAAGGAGAGAAGAGCAAGCGGCAGACAAACAGGAGAAACAGCCCTGATTTATAACCAACTCCAAAATCGTCACCATCTCTGTCATGGGCCTGAGCTGATAATGATGACAGCGATGAAGCTGATATAACCGACTCATCCTCCGCGAGGCGATAAAGGGAAACATTCTCTCTGTTTATCAGCGGTGGACTGGTCTCAAACCAAAGTCAGGCCCCCGAATCGTCTGCTGCTGACTGTCGTGGTCCAGTCGATGTCCTTAGCAGCTGAGCGGGTCGTTTTTAAAACCCTCACACAGAGAACACCAGCCTCGTAATTTAGATCCCAATTTCACGGGACACTGCTCCTCTTGAAGGGAAGAGGATATGAGAGAGAGATGCCCGTAAGCAGAGTCACACCTTACTTTTATCGTCAACAATGTTCCGGGATTACTGCCCCCCTACCGCCTTCCATGTTCTTTTAGCAGCATGTACCACGCCACCCTAATTTATATATCTGCAATGTTAATAACCAAAAACACTGAAACATAGACCCACTTCTGTGCCATGTGATGTGAGGAACTAAAGGAACTACAGCAACAGTATTAAAGTTTGTCTGATTAGATCAAGCCAGAATACTTCAGCCTCTACATTAAATATCTGCAGTAACAATCCATCAGGGAACTCGCTGTCACTCCTAAACGATGCAGGTAATCCTGCACCATGTGTCATAACCACAAATTGAATTAAATCCTGATGATGTAGCAGTTTTGAGCTGTATCAGCGTAGATGATCAGTGCACAGACGGCTAGATATCTGCATGTTGTCTAAGTCACACCTACTGCATGTTATAACAAGGAAGGTGTTGCAAAGTTGGACTTATAATGACACAGAGGCCTCCTTCAGGCCAGTCAGCACTGATATTTTAATTAGGATAATGCAGCGCTCAAATGTAATATCCCTCACAGTTTAATCACACTCACACCAACAGTGTCTCAGCGTTTCAATTAAAAGTTCAAGTTTTAAAATAATTCCTACCAAGACTACATATTCAGCAAAATGCTGCAGGACAGTGCGAAGATGAGTTATAACGTTTTCTGTCTGACAATGAAGTTTGTGATTTAAGTTCATTTAACTCATTTTGGACTTACTTATAGCACCTAGAGTTTTCATGTCGGACCTAAAGGTACAATCTTCAATCTAAAGAACAGTTTGATGTAGGTTTACAGGCCTACAAGAGGGGTCAATGTTTTACAAGAAGAAAACTGGGCCTGTTAGCCCACAAACAATAGCCATTTCATTTAATGCTGCACTGAGCCCTACAAAAGTTCAGATAAGCAAAGTTGCCAAATTCAATGATGGAGCCATGTAGCCTGGTGAGACCATCCTGATGATGTGAGCTCTCCGTATCAGTCTGGATTCGGTAGAGCCCCAGACACTTTTAGAAATGTCGCTGATGACGTAAAATGCAGGCCGCAGCTTGCAAAACAATAATGGCAGCTCCTGAAGCAACAAGCGCTAACTCTGAAGTTAGCAAACATATCAATAAGTGAAGTTACTGCATAAATAGAGTCAATAACAACAATTAAACAAGAACAAGAGTATGCAATTGCTGAGTTCCTTTTGACTGGATTTGGCAAAGGCTTGATTTATCAACTGGCTCCATTGGTGATGAAGAAGATGTTAGCTAGCGTTTTGTTACGCTGATTGGAAGAGGGAGTTCGTCTGTCAAGGCAAGAACTCCTGCCCACTGAAAATGTCTGGGGTCCAGACTGATACAGACAGCGAAACAGAATGTTGAGCTTGCGTCATTAGGATGGTTCCACTAGGCTATAGCCCTTTTTAAACAGGAATTGTGCAAATTTGCAGGAAAGCCCAATCAGTCTTCTTTCAGCATTGGTAGTATAAAAACAAAATCGGGGAGTGCAGCAAAATGCTGCCTACCTACTTTTGTTCATACAGAATGTGCCTTTTTCAGGGCAATGGGGGGCGTGAGCAAGTAACAAAATGTGTAGCTCAGCGTGTGACGTAAACAGTGACGTGGGAGGGAAGCTGCGGCTGGTCAGTCCTTTAGCGATTCTCTCGTAACTCGGCCTGTTCTTCACCGTCCCCGTCATCTGACGGTTAATGGCCTCTTCGTTTGCGAGGGCAAGGAGGGCACGCAATTCCTTGTCTCCCCAGTTGCTCATCTTTACAGTGTCTGTCAGGTTTCCCTCTTGCTACTAGCTGCTCGCTAATTCCTGCTATCAGCTGTTTCCTGTTCATCCACCGCCAGTGGGTCGCACGTGCAGTGCCATCCCACAAGTCTTCAACAGCCCCTCCTGTGGCGGAAGGGCGCCTCGTTCTTTTTAAACTGAAAGGATTCCACCAATATGTCTACCCTACGAGGCGGAAAATTGGGCACCTCGGGTCAACTCGCCAATCTGGCTCTGTGTGTCTAAACGCTCGCAGCTTGCTGGCAAAACGGCCCAACATTTGCCGAAAATCTGGCAGTGTAAAAGGGACTAATACCTGTGAGGCATCGACTGAAATAAACCTATACTAAGTTGTACTGAAACTTCTCCAGTCAAAAAATACCTGCATTCAATTCTTTTTGTGCCCAGATCTTGAAAAAAATGACTTAGACTTGACTAGTCTTTGTGTGCTGTAGTATGGACAGAGATATTTTGTAAAATGAAGGGGGAAATATCTGTTGTCAAAAACATCTGTATACACGTAGACGGGGCCAAATCCACCTTGTTTAAAGGTATTTTCAGGTGAAAACTACACCAAGAAAAAAAACAGACTTCAGCTACCCAACTTTCTCTGTTATCTCACTTTACTTTATCTTTATTCATTTGTGTTAATAAAAACAAGATTAAATCTCAACACCAGACTGATTCACTAACTTTTTGATGCACTTTCCTCCAGTCGATCTGTCTATCTATACGGGCTCAATTACACAGGCGGGCCGAGGTGTTCGTGTGAGGAAGCAGCTCAGCTTTACTGTCAGGCAGCCCGGCTGGTGCAGCCGATGCTCTGCAGTATAGTCACTGTGCATTTCCATAAAAGAGACTAATGAAAACCTAATGAGAATGGGCTGGAGCAGCTTATACACATTAACAAAATTAGCATATAAAACACATTCCCCTGAGTGGGCTACCACACACCCACGTACACATCTACATATGCACAAACAGACACACACAAAAAGAAAAATCGCAAATACACTTTTACAGCTGTGTTACGTCCGTATAGAATTCTAGCTTTTTCAAAGAGTTGTCACTGTCCTAAACTTTGCAGAAACACCTTTAAGTTCGAGTTTTCTTTAGAAACTGCAGAGATAACTTTTATAATTACTCCCGCAATGTTTTCCTGTCGTTAGATGCTGGAGGCAGAGTGTTAGAAAAAGACTTGGTGTGCTACAATTTACAGATTTTCATGTCCATCAGCCCATGGGAGACTGAGTGGCTGTCAATTATAGGTACCAAGAGGCGTTTTGGTACAAAATCTGCATCAGCAGTTTACACTTTCCTCCGCCCTCCAGTACCTCCTCTCTGCTACTGCATTCAACATACGTCTTCCTCAATTACTGCAGATCATCATCACTTCCAGTCCCAGGAGGGCCGAGGCAAAATAAAGGAGATGGTGTGCATGCGTGAATGTGTGTGTTTCTGGGATTACTTCCACGCTCCGCTGAACACTGAAGGCAGCACCTCTTCGTCAACAAGCCCCCTCTATTCTAGTCCACAATCAGGTGGCACCAAATTAGCATAAACATATCACACACATCCGAGTAATAGATTTCAGTGTGTTAACGCCGGGTGAGTGTACATCACGCAGGTCCCAATATCAACCTAATTTCCATTTAAAGGCATGCAAATGAGATAGAGGGGAGAGATACAGTAGTGTAACAGCAAAGTAATTTGCAGTACAGCTACAAGGTTATTAGAAGCAGTGACTCCTCTGAAATCAACGACAAGAACATCGCGTGTGGATGGAGGATGGCCTGACCATTCCCATGGCCAGTACATTTCAATCAAGTATGGAAATTATTTTAAGACAAAAGATTTTAAGGTAAGCGGCACATTTTGTGAATGTGTGTGCAGCAATTATCTTTGTCTTTTGTCCAATTTCATAGATTAAGGCACTGTGTAGTTACTTATGCTCTTTAAGGACAGAGCAAAACAACGACTACCAACCAGTCCTACCAAACATACGAAAGACAAAACTAAGATAAAGTTAGTTGAAACAAGAAGAAAAAAATGCAAGATGAAAAAATTCAATATAAATAAATAAAAATAAAAAGAATAAAAGACATAAAAAGACAACATCACACAAAGCAAGTCTATAAAGATGGGTTTTTAGAAGTGATTTAAAAGAAGTCACTGATTCTGCGAGCCTTATCTCCTCAGGCAGGTCATTTCGGAGCCGAGGGGCCCTGATGGCAAAGGCGCCATCACCTTTAGATTTAAGCTTCGACTTTGGAACAGCCAGAAGGGCCCCACCTGAAGATCTAAGGCTGCAAACTGGCTCATATAGGGTCAGCTTTTCTGCTATGTAGCTTAGGGCCAGATCCCAACGTGCTTTGAAAGTGATCAGTAAAATCTTGAAATCGATTCTACAACAAACAGGGAGCCAGCGAAGAGAAGCCAGAATTTGATGTAATTTCACCTGTTAAAACCAGTAAGAAGTGTGTATACTGTGAAGTTACTCTTAAAGACCTAAGACTATTTTCTGTCCAGTCATGTCTAAATACTGATGAATGCCTAAATAAAAATAGCACAATACAACTGAAAGTATTATTAGGTTTTGGCTGTAATGAGAGGAGAAACTCCATCATGTCAGACACAGATGTTAAGACTGGATATTGAACTCCCCAACACATGGAATTACTGTTTGGATTTTGGGAAAGGCACCTTAACATTTAATCTCATTTGGTTTTAAGGTCAACGTCTGAGTCAGCAGCATAAAACTAAAACAATGTCTACTCTTGTGTGCCTCTGTGTAATAAAAAGTTATAGCTGTGAATTGACACGTACACTATAAAGTCCTAATATACTCGCATTCGGCTGTGTACTTGTCCAAGCATTCACAAGCTGCTGTTAAATTCATCATTTTGAGGGAACATGGAGGCCATTTCTCTCCACAAAAACAATGTCAACTGAGCAGTGCAGGATTATTGTTTTGGGTTTATGAGAATGTCTGTTTGAGGGATATTTCAGGTCGTCAGGTCCATATTCTGCATGTGCTGCAGCAGCGTCATTCAAACGAGAGAGTAGTTACAGTACTCCTTTGTTTTGACCAGATGAGTGACATGCAACATCGCATTTCAGATATATACAGTAGACGTTATTGTGTTGAATTGTATTGTGGGTCTTTATATACCACCCTGCTCATGGTAAATGGCCATATGCCTATGCCTCACTGGACGCGAAGGGTGTAAAAACGGAGTCTCATAAAGACAGAGGGGTGGTGTAACAAACAGATGTGTCTCTCTCTGACTTGTTGTGGATTTACAAATTTCTAAAACATAAGCCTGTGTGATCTGAGAGGAGGATGATTGGATTTAAGACAAGTTATATTTAAGACTTTTAAAGACTTTTTTAATGCCACTCAGAATGAAATTCAAGACAATTTTACAATAGCCAAAACTGAAGAAAAAATATGACATAACCTCACATCAGTTACTCACAGTTGGGACATTTTTTTCCTCCTCAAATGTTCATTGTAACATAAAACGCAACTTTTTGATCAAGTTAAAAAAAAATTGCTAAAAATAATTTTAAACTCGGAACACATGGAAAACATATGTTCTCATTAAAGTGTGCATGTGGTGTGCATTTGCCTTGAAAAAATCGTGTTAATTTGTTTTTTGATTGAATGTGGTAAATGTATATGAGTGTGGTTGGTTCCTCTATTCTGATCTGTGTGATGGTTATGCGAGAACCAATTGGTAAATTATTTTAAAAAATACATATGACCAATTATTTTGAGATTTTACAATGCAGTGTTAGAAAAAATCCTACTTCCCATGTCTTAGCATTTTAAGACTTTTGAGAGATTGATTCAAGATATTTTATTTCCAATTAAGGCCTTATTTTTAGGCCCAGTTCAGACCACAGATTCATGACAAGACCAGCTGAACCAGACAGCTACTTGCAATGCGCCATTCTTCAACATTCTAAAAACGTGCTGGTTCACACCAATGCAACTAGTTGAGATGGTGTATCATCTCTATGCAACAACTCTCTGCACTTCTGTTCTAATTTGCAGCTTTTCAGACTTAATTTGTGGCTGAATATAATTTGTAGCTTCTTAAAATATGAATGAGGATAGTGATAGTGAGATACTGGCTACAGTTGCATTTGTAGCAGTGATGAAATGGCAACAAAACGAGCATCATATTAACTGTATTCATAATAAATATGCTACAATTCTATTAAAAACCAGCGCCAATTAATCAGTCAATGAGAATGTGTGTGCGCGTGTGTTTCGGGGCACAGACAGCAAGCAGCAGCAATGACCCACCGTCCGACACCAGCACAACGTAAGGACAGAAACAGAGGCCTCAGTGGGGACAGATCATCTGCCGCAGCAAGCAAACACACCGTCTGCAGTCATTCTGACTTGATGAGTGGACTTCATTACAAGCTGATCGGCTGTAAGAACAGGTGACCAGCCTTACGACCAGCTGCAGGCAATTTGACCAGCGGAGTTGCAGGTGACACCATTAGCCAGCTTGAGTAAAGTACAGGCGGCCAGTTCACACCGCTGCAACTTTTCTCTGTGACGTTCTAGAACGTTCTGAACGTCTAAACTGGGCTTAAGATTAATGATGTTAAAGCCTTTCAAGACTTTTAAGCATCTGCGGAAACAACAGTGATCAGCATGTTTTTGCAGCAGGAAACAATAACTTTTAGGTGTGCGTAACTTATCAAAATTAGTCTTTCTTTAATGGTCCAGTGCGTAGGATTTAGTGCCATCTAGTGGAGAGGTTGCAGACTGCAACCAACTGAAATTGAAACTTCTCCCATGTGCCAAGTGTGTGGGAGAACTACAGTGGCGGACACGAAAAATGAAGTCACCCTATCTATTTAGTGTTTCCGTTCTGGGCTACTGTAGAAAAAACATGGTGGACTCCATGGTAGAGGAACCGCTCAGTATATAGATATAAAAAGCTCATTCTTAGGCAACGAAAACACATCTATTCTTATTTTCAGGTGATTATACACTAATGAAAACATAGTTATTAATATTCTATTGCATTTCTGTCGATATATCCCCCTAAATCAAACAAAATAAACCTTTAAGGAACCTGATGAAAGTCTGACAAAAATGAAAATAAGTATTCTTATATTATAAATGACTTGGTCTACACCACACTAACAAACACCTGCCAAATAACAACAAATGGGATGGATTAAATGCATCAGAGGTTTTGTAACACAGGCAGCTGGCTGAAAACTACATCCCAAGTCTTTAACAGTGTGCGTGTGTGTGCGTGTGTGTGTGTGTGTGTGTGACAGTCAGTCACACTGAAGGACAGGATGACTGATGACTACCCCCCTCTTCTTGGGCAGGTGAGTCTCCCAGCACTGATAATGAGGCTAAAGAGGAAGGGCTGCCATTAATTTGACTTCACACCTCTACCGCACACAATGATTCGGACTTTGTGTGTTTGTGAGTGTGCGTATATGTGTGTGTCCCTGATACTTGTTTTGTAGTCAAACTATGTTTGCTTCAAGGTAAAATATCACAGATGTGGGCACAAAGAAATGCTCAGCAGCAGAGAATTGAAGAGAGCTCTCTGACACTTTTCTTGTTCAGGGTTCCTTTCACAGTTTAATGAAACACACTCACTGTTGCTGAAGATGAGTTTGACATTCTGGGAGAGTTTTCACCAAGGTGAGTTACCTCATACCTCAATAAGCTCAGGGACACTGGCCTTCGCCTCAGTAAACTGTTATCAAGAAGAGCATATATGATGCAGGGTCAGCATCCTCAGTAGAAAACATTTTTTCAAGGGAAAGTCAGCACTTAGTTTTCATGATAGTTTTCTGTTTCATCAGTTTGTGTTCAAGGTAACAGAGAGCTGTGAAGGCGCTTGGACCAAATACTGAAGTCCAGCTCTTCAGCTGTGTGGCAGCGGAACTCACGCCTCACTTCCACTGCATGGTAACACTCAACTCAACTTGACTGACTTTTGGTACCAGGTCCTTTTCTCCATTACATTTTCCACTAACAGAACACCCTAAATGTAGGCGGGATTCTTAGCTGATCACCATATTGACACCTTACCTTCTGTGACGTAATCTTAAACACGACATAGTCTCAGCTTAGCTCCCTTGGAACCTTTACCACAGTGGTACTGAAATGAGGAGCTCTCAACAGGCAGAAGAAAATTAAAACCTGAACAGTGGAACAGGCCAGGCCAGAGTGGAACCCCCAAAAGAGAAAGGTTGGGAGGACTCGTAGTAGGAGAGAAAGAAAGACAGAGAATTTGTTGTATATGGCCCAAAGATCCAAGTAATTTTGTGTAGTGTGCAACTCAAAATTTCCTTTATGCATGGGATATAACTTGATTTTAACATTCAGCTGACATGAGACCAACTTTAAAAAAGAATATGTCTCCTGGCAGCATCTGCGTTTCGTTTTTGCTCCTGTTGGTGTCGAAATTGATCTCTGGGATTTCTCTTTTCTGATTTCTCCCTAAACTTGTATAAGTAAGGAGCTGGTAGTCTGAGGGACTGGCATCAACATCAGACACTTAACAGCAACACCAATCAGCCGCCTTGAGTCATTTGATGCGTGTCAACTGAGGCCCATTAAGCACACACTGGATACACCCAAAAGACAGACCAAGTAGTCAAGGCACAACAGCTTGAATGTGTCGATCCTGGGAGTGAATTTTATAAACTTACTGCTTTCCTAGAGAGTTAAAAGGCAAAGCTTGAAAACAGGACAATGACACATTTGTAAAATAAATTCACTACTACAAATATAAGTGTCCATGTTGACATATTCAGGGTGGACTTTTCCATTAAAAGTCAAGTGTTCAGGATTAAATGGCATCTAGTGGTTGGAGAGCTGAAACTTCTCCAGAGCATGTATGTTATGATAGCTTTATTGCTAGTTTAATAAATGTCTTGTAGATGTGGGTGTGGTTTAGGCAGGTGGTGGGAGGCAGGGTCAGCAGCTATTAGCTGCACCTAGGGAGAGAGCTGGGGAAGCCTTTGAGCTGAACAGGCACGCCACAAGGTAGACGTCAGAGGCAAGACATTCTGAAGACGAAAAGAGACTGAGAAAGCGTTTGATGCAGCACCACAAATTATCCATGTACACACACATTTACCCTGAACAACCACGAAGAAGAGTAAGCAGGCGGACTGGTCCGACAGAACAGCCCCTGAGGGGTGTCCGGCAGAGTCGCCCAGTCTGAACGAGCTGGTCGCGAAGAGCGAGAGCAGTGGCCTGGGAGCCACATTCAACCCCCAGATAGGAATGGTTGCAATCACCCAGGGAGGTCCAGGTACATTAGTCATGTCTAATGCAACATGTAGGGCGAGGCACTAAGGTACAGGCTTGCTAGTCTTAGTGAATGAGGTTTCACGAGCCTGGTTTAGCAAAGCAGCGTAAGAAATGTAGGAGAACTACGGTGGCTGATGCAAAAACGCAAAAGACCCTGACTACAGCCACTGTTTGATTTGTCCTTTCTGGGCTACTAGAACTCTGTGGGAGAGGACCTGCTACATATGTAGATATAAAAGGCTCATTCTAAGCTAACAAAAAGTTTGAGGTTATTATTAACAAATGAAAACATAGTTAAGAATATTATATACCATTGCTGCCAAAAGACGCCCCAAAATCGTACACACTGGACCTTCAACTGCAAAGAACAAGTGAAGTTACTGTCGTTTTTGTAGCCCATCACTAGCATGTGTTTTTCAATCACTGAAGGCATCAACTCTAAATGTTGACTGTTGTATTATGCAACAAAAGTTTGTTAAAGCCAACTCTCCTCCGTCAGTCGGTCCCCATGTACTTTGTGCGTCCATGCCATTAAACACTATCAAGCTAGCAGGCCCATCACCTGTGATTGATCTTGGAGTGACAATCTTTATTTAGCCTTTGGGGGACTCAGCTCTCCTCCCCCCCGTCAGCCCCCCGCTCTCTTATCTGCTCCGGACTGTTTGTTTTTCGGAGTGCTGAGAAAGAGAACCGATCAATGTTGTGAGTTATGAAATGACAGTGGTGCTGCTAAAGGCAGTCTCTCAAACACTGCCACGGCAGACAGACACTCATTTGCTCCCTTCTCCACCTCCACCACCACCACCAGCACCACAGATACACCACATTCATCACCCATCTCTGTCTATTAGCCCTGTAACCACTGTTCTGTCTGCTCGGTCCAACAACTCTGACAGCTGGACTTCAGTGATATAATCCTTCGTTTCTCCTGCATAACAGCCTCAATCATCAGGTAAGTAACTTATTACTTCGTAGTAAAACTTGCAAGGTTATCTCTACAAAGCTACGATCTGCTGGTACACAGATAGTTAAGTCATCCTATGCTCTTTTTATCATCATCTCTGACATTACAGCACCATTTTGTTTGGTTTGATGACATTTTACACACAAATAAATATCTGATGGTCAATTATAAAGCACCAATAAAATGTGAGTAATACAGATGTTAAATACTTGTCCATAATTACATCGTATAAAACATCTACTGCAATGTGAGAGTGAAAAACTGCAGCTATAAAGATGGCTGTTAAAATCATATCAAATAAATAAATGTCATTGAGATCAAGATCTTGATTTTCTGAAGAGTTTACATCTCTAGCACTGCGACATGCAGCTTAGCACAAGCACCAGAGAGAGGGGCCTGCTGTAAATGTTCAAAAATAATATACCTAACATGTACTCCAAGGCTGACTTGTTCATACATCGGCTCTTTCGACTGGAGTGTAACGATCCATTGGTCATGATTGATGAATCGATTTGAGTAATAAACAATCCAGTGTCATCAATGCAAAGCAAAAACATCGCTCCATATCAACATCTTTATACGCCTTTATTTTGAAATTGCCATGGCATGTCTATGTCACCACCAAACAGTCCCAGGCCGTGTTTTATGGGTCTAAGTGGAGCCAGTTTAAAGTGAACTTTATTGCACTTAACTGCTTACAATTATTTATGTGCAGTTTCTTTAAAAAGAAAGGGGTGGCAGCTTCGTCTGTAATTGTGTCAGATCTCGCCTCACATCGATCGCAGGCCCCCAAATTAAATGGAAATCGTATCATGGCAGACTTTGTGATATCAGCTAATACTGTACCATTGCTATAAGAATTGATTTAATATTGTATCGTGATATCACTAGTAGGGCTGCCCCCGACTAAGAATTTTCCTAGTCGACCAATAGTCGTCATTTAGGGCCATTAGTCGACGAGTCGCCCGCATGTTTATGATATGAATGTAACTATCAAATGATATATTTTGGTTTGAGTTGAAGGTGTGAGAAAGAATAGTATCAGTAACATTGTTAACAGTGTGCTACATTACAGAGAAATACAAAACCGCACTAATGAACCTTCATTAATATAGGCCTATATTTTATCTACAAGTGCACGTCACACACTGAGCGAGCCGCCTGTTAATGACGCTGTGGGCTAATGGGCATGTAGCTACTTCCATGTTTCAGATGATACGTCATGTTTGTAGTCGACCAATGAAGATGAGTTTACATATCACCTTGGGTTCGTCCTTCACCTTCTCAAAATGATCCCACACTTTGGATTTCCTGCCCAACATGTTATTAACTAGCCTGTGGAATAACCGCAGGTACCAGCCCTGGGAATTAACCTGACGAGGACACTTCCTGTGTCTGTCCTTTCAAATTAAATTCCCACATGGTTCAGTGATATAGGTTCTGATTTATTTTGACAAAGTGCAGCTCCAAATAGGGTTTTTTTTGCAACTAAGCAACCAATGAAATCTTGCCGACTAATGACTTTTCTGGTCGACTATTTTTTGGTCGACTATCAGGGAGCAGCCCTAATAACTACTGACTAACACTGCCTAAAGATAACAATGTGTCCAAATGACACCAAGGTTTTGTTTGTGCTTACAAAACGATGGGGACAGGGCTTCTGGGATGTTGTGTGCAGTCACTGTGCCTGCTATTGTTGTTGCTTACACACGTCTAAACCAACTGCTTGGTAAAACACAAACACTGTGTCATGTTTTCCAATCTAACACATGTTTAATACACATAAACAAGTGTCAATAGGACAAATTTGGAAATTGTTGGAGGACTCCAATAATGGGTCTAGGCTAGGAGTTTTCTTTATTGAACACAAAGATGATCATCATACTATTTTTCTGATTTACGTCTCAAGAAAACTCAAAATGAGTAAATTTGTCAAAATGTTTAGAGTCTTTTGACACTAGATAATGAATCTAACATTACTTATAACCTCTTAGTTAGAAAAGTGTATTTAAAGGTATTAAATATGATATCCCAGTTGTATCTGAGAACACACACATAAGTACATCTGCTTTAGCGGACAATTAAATGCAACATTTTGGCCACCAGTAGCACTATGGAGTCATGCTGGTCAATTAATTGTGAACTTCCCTAATGCAAACACTTTAAAGCTAAAGCAACTGGCTTCAGTTCTGCACTGCATGTGTTCACAGTCTCTCTAGAATTAATACTTTTTCAAAGCCCCAAACATTTTTCACTAAATGTCCTCCACTCAATATATACAACTTTCCAGGCCAGAGAACAACATTTTCAATCACAACACACGTGATGATAGATGAATTTAGTGTTTGTTTTGCTTTTTTAAGGAGTGATGTTTTTCTTTGCCACAGTAAGCCCACAGAGCATGGATCTGTAGACCTATTCATTCTACAAATTTAAGATTAATTACACTGTTCAGTAACAACAAACTCACCAGACCATTACATTATATTTTCTACCTTGACTAACTAGAGTGTAGCTGTGCGAGAGGTTCTCAGTTCTAAATTCTGGTCTTCCAGCTGAGTTTTTCCCTTCTCCTTTTCCTGTTTATTTCATCAATCCTACACTCACACAAACCAGAAAGGAACCAGAAAGGAAGAAATACAAAGCCTGACACTTCTGTCTATTCTAATCTATTCTGAGTTACAGAATTCCCTCTTGTGCATCTCTGCCATTGCTTTGACCCAATTTGTCCATTCTCTGTTGGCAAGCCCCCCAATCTGTGTTAGTGTGTGTAGTGTGTGTGTGCACATGCATGCATTTGATCAGGATTAGATTAAGCACACATTAAAGCCTTGTGAGGCTGAGGTATTGAAGCCTGATCGAAGTCACAAAGATACAGAATTTTGATGTTTTGTTTCCACTATTTACCATATTTACAATTGAAACTGGGTGTTGGAGTGTGATGCGCAAAGAACTGTCCAAATTGAGTAGGACCAGTATAATCAAAGTCACTTTAATTCTATAATTCTTAAGATTTCAGTTCTGGTTGATTTGGTGACACCCACGGTTACAATGGTGATGGCAAGTGCAGTTTAATACGCCAGGTCCTGGAAATCTGGGGACAGCAAAACCTCTTTGAGCAGTTACTTTGTCAGAAATACAAAAGAGCAACTGGTGTATCTATTTACAAAGCAGCCAAACAAACTCAAGCCCCTTTTACACTGCCGATTTTCGGCGAATGTTGGGCCGTTTTGCCGTCAAGCTGTGTGCGTTTAGACACACAGAGCCGGATTGGCGAGTTGATCCAAGGTGCCCAATTTTCCGCTTCATAGGGGTAAACATATTGGCAGAACCCTTTTAGTTTAAAAAGAACGAGGCGCCCTTCCGCCACGGGAGGGGCTGTTGAAGACTTGTGGGAGGAGCTGTTGATGACGCCACACGTGCGACCCACTGGCGGTGGATAAACAGGAAACAGCTGATAGCAGGAATTAGCGAGCAGCTAGTAGCAAGAGGGAAACGCAAACCTGACAGACACTGTAAAGATGAGCAACTGGGGAGACAAGGAATTGCGTGCCCTCCTTGTCCTCGCAAACGAAGAGGCCGTTAACCGTCAGATGACGGGGACGGTGAAGAACGGGTCGACTTACGAGAGAATCGCCAAAGGACTGACCAGCCGCAGTTTCCCTCCCACGTCACTGTTTACGTCACACACTGAGCTACACGTTTTGTTACTTGCTCACGCCCCCCATTGCCCCGAAAAAGGCACATTCTGTATGAACAACAGTCAGTAGGCGGTTTTGTTTTTATACTGCCAATGCTGACGGAAGACTGATTGGGCTTTCCTGCAAATTTGCACAATTCCTATCTAAGAAGGGCTTCACATTATTTTAAAAAAGTGACTAATCATATTTCATGCTGCAGCTCATGGTGGGTGCTCCTTGTTGTTCCATCACCCTCTGTAATATAAAACTCATCTACTGTCAAGAAGCTGCTCAAAATGACAGTCATTTAGTTTGGGCATTTTGGTTGTGTAAACCTCAGTTATACATTTACGTTTCCTGTGACTGCCAGAAAAGTAAATACTGAATCTACATGCACTGAAAAGCTGCTCCTGAAAAAATGTTTAAAACCGTACAAAAGACGAGCACATCCCAACATCCAATGGCACGGGTGCTGGACCAAAGAAATGCCTGGCAACGTAAGCATGCTCACACTGTAATGCATTCTGCTGCTGGTGAGCAGCAACTGCGACATACCAAGATGTGCTTTTTTGACGAGTGTGTGACGACCACTTGACTAGATAATTTCGTAATATGATTTATACATATGTGGGATATAAAATGTGTACATGCTGGTATTTTCCCCTCATAAATTTATCAAAACCAGCTCTGGTACAATATCAGGGCACACATGTACCTATATGTCTATTTTGGTTTATTTTTATGATGAATATGGGCAACAGGTGTGGCATGTCACATGACTGGCTCAGGCACTATGGGTATTTAAGATGGCGACTTCCTGTCATTTATCAGAAGTCTGAGGAAGAGCTGTGGGCTCAAAACATCACTCTGCATTAAAATCCTTCTGAACGGGAGCTGCTTGGTGTGTGGACTTATTTGTTTTTTACTTTGCTGAAAAATGTTTGACATATCAAATTCTGTTTTTCACTCGTTTTAAGCAAGTTAATATTTCTGAGTGGTTGGAGAAGAGGGAAACAGAAAAAATATGTCTCTGGGAACAAAAACTAAAGTGTTATATTTTTGTTTGGTATAAGTTGATGTCTGTTGTTGATTCTCATTTTTCATGAGTTGAAATAAAAGATCGCTTGTGATCACTAAAAGAACACTTTTTCTATGCACACAAAATGCTTAGCACTGTTGCCATTTTTAGCACTGTTCACTCTGTTAACACTGTTAGCTGCTAGCTGCCAGCTCAGCCACTTCCATGTTGAGAACCGTGTGCAGGCAATTCCGGTTTTGAATCTGAATCAGAGATAATATCTGAATGCTGCATTCAGCTTCTTCAAGTTGGAAACTCAAATACATGTTGTCCATCTTAAAAAATAAGTGTTTACAAAAAGTGATGTTTAATTTCTTTTTCATGCCTAAAGACGAATAAAAACACAAATGACAAAATCCTGACTGATGTAGTTATAATTCATGGATGAAAGGGTTAAAAACTAATGAATTCAATGATGTGGGCAACTCAGAATTGTGATAAGGAAAGTGGTTTATATGATGTACACTGAAAAACAAGGCATCGGAAGTAAAAAAAAGAAAAAGAATTACATACATGACATCTCCAGTTTCTCCCTGTGGTAATAAGACACCACCTGGCGATAAGACAAACCCATTCAAGTCTAATACAGCCTCAAACCATTTACACTGGCCAGAATGTCTCCCCCTGTGACAACAGAGGGCAGCTTTTTAGGTTCCGGCCACTCTGAGAAATGTCTGCCATCGGCGCCATGATGAGAAGTGACTGGAGGATTCTTAGATTTATTAGCACTCTGTGAGCCAGTGTCATCAGAGATTACGCCCCCTATCCTTCACCGCTCCACCGGCACGTCAACCACCGAATTTCAATTTCCCTAGTGAGAGGATGGGAAGGCTCTGGCTGGCGACCCCTGCTCGTGACCCTGGGGTTTCACGATGGATGGGGGAGGTGGAGGGGGGACAGATACGGGATGCTCATGAATTAGGGATGACTTCAGCGGTGCGTTCAACTTTGGCCGTCCCGCCTGTATCGCCACAGAGAATCTCCCTGATAAATGGGCATCAAGGGGAAGGAAGACTGCTCTTCCTGGTTAGGTATTCAGAGGAGCTCATGGTCGAGTTTAGCCCCCGTTTAGGCCATGTTTAAAACATGCGTCACTGCTGCTGGCACCTTGGATTCAGCAGCTCATCGGCTGCTTACGGACCAGCTCTAAGATTAAGGTGAGCATCTACAGTTTGTGTATATGCATGAATTGTTCAAAGAGTTCGAAGACTGTTGGAGGTATTTTCACACAACACATGAGCAAACCTAGTTGCCTTAAAATCAGCCAAAACTGTAGATGTATCTGCAGAAATATTTGCAGAGATCTACTGAAACTGAATTTGAAGAATAACTTTTGAAGCTGTCATTGACTCTTTCACTTGACACGCTATAAAGACTAACATTAATACTGGTTGCACTCCATTAAGGTAGTCGTCAGGGTGCTAATTGAGCACACTGGTTTGGCTGGTTCGACTGACATGAAAACTGGGCCATCATTAATGTTATTACTTACTGCTATGACAAGTAAAATGTCTTCTGTGTGTGTCGATGTATTGAACTCTGGGTTTGTAATGTGACCAACTTCCCACTATGTGCATGATGAGTCACAAACCTGTCATACACATCCCCTGTTCCAACCCAATCATTCATGCACCTGTGCTATTTTATTCCTGCCCACTTAATACTCCAATGATGTCATGAAAAAGCCAACAGGGTATAAACACCTGGGAGGTGCTTTGACTTTGACCTGAGCTGTTCACACTACTTGCACCAAAAATGAGTTTAAACGAGGTCTTGTAACCCAAACAAATCCATGGACAGTGGTGTAGTGGAGGGTATAATCAGGTATATGGGGTGTACTCACCTCTTTTTCTGTCTGTTTACAGCATACCCCCCTATTAGCCAAAAAGCCATTGGAATATATAGGACAGTATACCCACTTCCTCCGTGGCAATCAACCCATCTTTTCATTCATTCATTTTCCATAACTGCTTATCTTGCTAGGGGTCGCGGGGGCTGGAGCCTATCCCGGCTGACTTAAGCAACAAGAAGGGTTCACCCTGGACAGGTCACCAGACTATCACAGGGCTGACACATAGAAACAGACAACCATTCACGCTTACATTCACACCTACGGACAATATAGAGTCACCAGAGTCGCCTATTAATGTAACCTGCATGTCTTTGGACTGCGGGAGGAACCTCTTGCTGTGCGGCAACAATGCTAACCACTGCGCCACCATGCCGCCATGTGCCATGTCAACCCATCTACCTTGTAGTAAACCCAGCTTTTCAACTACCACAACACCACTGTACATGGAGCTGGTTGAACCCTCACATAGTGTTGCTTTCATCAAGGAAAAGTATGACTAAATATCATCGTCAACGAACCTTCATCACGTGATGAAAACGAGACGAGACACAACGTAAATGGTCATGGTCATGTGGTCATGTGACGATAACTGTAATTAACTATATTATAATGCTGGCAGGGCAGGGTGCGCGTCAGGGTTCTATTCCCCTGTCGGGAGTTATTTTCCCAGTATTCACCGGCTCATTATACATTACCCCTTACTTATAACACCTGTGAGCAGAGTGATTTTACTGTTACAAGTCCCAGTGATGTTATACTCTACATCAGCACTCACGGAATGCCTCTCGTCCAATCAAATTACTCGGTCGGAACTAACTGTTGTATAAATAAATATATATTTAGCTCTAACTATAGGAGCTAATTTAGAAAAGAAAATTTAGATTTGGTTATACTATACTAGGTACTTATACTATATTGACTGGGTATAATAGAACTGCATTACTAAAAAGAGACTAAAATACAATTTTCATTGACTAAAACTAGACTAAAATGTCATCAGTTTTCGTCGACTAAAACGAGACCACTCTACCACTTAACATCTGTACTGTACAGACAGCACAAACAAGGAGAGGGCTTGTGAGTGAAGCCATCGGACTACATTGCAAGTTCTGAAAATATGTCTTGTTACTGGTGTAAGCCATTTTGTTGAGTGGCTTCTTAGCCAAATGCTCAGAGTTATTTATGTTGGTCTTTTCTATTGTGAGAGGTAAACAACAGAAGGAGTGAGGCAGTAATGTGCTGCTGTGAACTATATGAAAAACAAAAGAGTGTTGGTTTATGTATCTTGGTTTACACTGAGCAAAGAGCCTACATATTTACTGTGCTCACATCATTTGATTCCAGCTATTGGTTGCACCTCACTACAAAGCAAGTTAGCCTTTAGCTGCCTTCCATAGTTAGCACAACTTTTAGCACAGCTGTTAGGGGCAAATCTGTGCCAGGTGCAAAACACTCCAAACCCACCCCCTGGTTGTATTCACATGAGTAAAGCAAGGCGACATTTTGCTCTATGTTCAGTGTGAAGACAGCTTAAGAGATTCAATTTATTATTATCTTACATCAAAACAGAAAATTACTAATGGATGACATGTTCTGTCTGAACTGATGTTGTTTTCTTTGAATTTGTGGAAATCACACAGGAGCATTTTGGGACAGAGTGAAACTCCTGAAATTAATTCAGCTGACACTTGTGTTTAACGTTGGAATTGAACTTACATCACTTGTTTCAACTACTGATTTTACGAGGTTTTAGGATTGAACGGCTTGTGTAAAAAAGTACTGACCATCCACTCTGAGATGATGATGTCCACCTTCTCCACAGGGAGCTCGATGTCTTCTATGCGGCCTTTGATCAGGGTGATCTTGTCCTCCAGCTGGTTGGACCTGTGGTAAACATGCAAGATGATTTTAAGTCAGATATTCATTCTCCTTTTAGCACTGGTCTGGTTTCTACCAACTAAGTGCTCTGTAAAATTTATTGACTGGTCGTCAACTTTGCCTGCCTGTTGTCTGGTGCAGAGCAGGTAATTTTTTCCAGTGAAAACAGCTCTGCACTTTGAGTGGGAATGACGTTGATGACAGCGGCGAAAGTGAACCAAAACAGTCACATTGTGGATTGTAACACCAAAGCGATGAGCTGAAAGATGCTGAAAATGCTGTGGAGTTGTGCCATTCAGCCACAGTCACAATAACTATCAACAGACTTTACAAAATGGATGACGTATACATGGAGATACTGTACATCCACACCGCAGCAATTAATTTCCATACATATTTGGGCCATTTTTCAAACTTGTCAAGTACAGTACATTTGCAGTCTTTGCGGGGCCATGCAGGCAGTGTGAAAGGGGGGAACTGTAACTGTGGGCCTGCAGAGGTGTCAGGCTCAGGTAGGAACGGAAAGATCAGTGCTGCTGTTTAAATGATCCTTCCTTTCAGACCGACCAGTCTGGGTATCAATCTCTGTGAATATTCCATTATCATGACAGCTAATGTTACCGAGGACAGAACAATTACTCACAGCGGCCCAGAGTGCATTTCTGTGGCAGCGATCCTTATCTTGAACTGTCTCTCCCCTCTCTGCTACTCTGCTACCGCTGCTATCACCTCCTCCCAGGATCCAACAGCCCCCTACCCCCACCCCCACCCCTCACCCACAACCCCCCACCTCCTACACCTTTCACAAGAGGGAAACACTGTAATCTCATTATTGGGGTAATTTAGAGGACAATGTCAGGACTCTAGGGAGAGAGTCAGTATCTGTGCGGCTTTGTGTGTGTGTGTGTGTGTGTGTGTGTGTGTGTGTGCTGGAGTAAGGCAGTGAGTGAGACAGAGAAAGAGAAACGTTGTACGTTTCATCAACCAGTGTTTGCAAATAATTGCTGTCCTTTGCTGGTGAATATATACTTTGTCATACAAACTAGTTTTTTCCTCATAATTCAGATATTTTTTGTTTTTTGTCAAAGGATACAAAATTTCCAACTTCCATTCTTAAGATTTTTGAAAACCCATATATCGATGTCTGTGTCTGGTGTGGCACATTCACACAGAATAAGCAAAAACTGTATGTTACTCAAATTTACTGACATTATCCCGCAGATGTGATGCTCACAGTCATGTGTAGCTCCACTTGACACACCACAGAAACACTGCATAGCACGACTAGTGGGGATTATCTATTTTACACATCCTATCATCTTATCAGATTTCGCTCTTCTGATTGCTCTGAGCTTGTATTTTCTGTGAACAGGTCTCCATGCTGTGTAGCGGGAGGAGCTGCTTGCTAAAATGCTTGCACTAACCTTTATTTATAGTTACCAATGCAGCCTCTGTAAAATAAATTCTTGAGGCAGAAACAAGGCGCAGAGAAAACCAAAAAACTAAATAGGACCCCAAATCATCGAGGTGCTGGTTTGCACAGATTAATATTATCACGCTACCTCTGTGCTGGCGAAATATGGCAGATTTGCACTGAATTACCAGCACAGATGACCTCCGCAACTATTACAAATTACCAGAGTTCTTCAGATTATACTAGTCCTATGCAAAACAGGACTAAAGAATTTATCTTTTATTTATTTTATTTATTTTATTTTTTTTATTACCTTAACAGAAAATGTTAAATAAATTCAAATAAAAATAACGAAAGGAATAAACAGCTAAATGATATTTATTTTTCATGAAAAAATTAAAATGTTTTATTTTGTTATTGCTATTATATTGCTATTGAATTATATTTTACTTTATCATAGTTTTGGGAAAATGAACGACCTAAACTTCAATACAAATGTTTGAACTAGGGCTGGGAAAATATCAGTTTTAACTACAAGATTATTGTGGCCTCAAGCGTTCACAGTAACAGTAGTAATGTGACGAAAAAATTGATAGTCAAAAATAGTCAAAATCATCTTTAATTTAGTTTATCTTGTGCTTTGTCAATTTTGTGGCAAATGAACTACACTTAAAATACAAGTGTACAAGTGCTTTCCCACTGCCTGTAGACTAGAGTCACGCTCACAGCTCTGCAGACAGTAGACGAGCAGGCCTTTCACGTTCAGCGTCAGGAACAGGCCGGAAAACAGGTTAGTAAAGAGCAGAAAGCAACATGGAGGCCAGTGAAAATGTTACGGTGGTTACATCTTTTTTATATCTCTTTCTTACTCAATCTCTCTCTCAAACTGGGTGTCGCCTAATTTTGAACAATGTTAAAATGCTGTCAGGGAGGAGATGGGCGGTATCTTGTTGCAACCTCTCATTGTATCACGCGGGCAAAGGGCTAAAATCAGTGTCGAATTTCCATTGGAGCAGATGTGAAGCCAATCAGAGCTGGGACTGTGACAACTGCAGAGTCATTTGTCCCGGGAGTGAATGTCAGTCATAACCTTTCTGTTTAAACACAAAAGCCAGATGTTTGTGGGTGTTGGTGGGTGTTTTGTGCTGTGGGGAAGAGGCTATAGTGTGTGCATTCTTCAATCAAAGTCAAAAATCAGCTGATAAACGTCCAAACTGATCATCTGTCCATCTTTAGTTCACCTTAAAAAGTTGAATTTTACCCATCTACCTAAAATGTCCAGGGTTTTTTTTTTTCCAATTTGTTGTCACAATTCAAATCCTTCTATTGGATAATCCATCAATTCCAGCCATTAAAAAAAAAAACGTATTTAGACATTATCCATTAAGGAAGTGACTGTGAAGGAAGGAAGTCACATCCAGCTTTTCATTTAAACTTCGGCGACGGAGTGGAGACAGGAGATGGATGCTCCTGCCCAACCAACAGGAGCCACTTTAATTACAATCCTGATATTAACATCAAGAGGAAAGTGGCGGACACACAAAGGCCACCCACACACACACACACACACACACACACACACACACACACACACAGAAGGAGCTTTAAAATCACAACCCAACCAAACAGTAGATTTAAGGGGAGCCAAGGGCAAAAGTCAGCGTGTGTTGCTGTATTTAGGTGTGTGCTTGTGTGTGTGCATGTGTGAGTGTGTAGGAGTGGGGGCAGGGGGCAGGGCCGCACATCTTTCTTTAGCTGAATCTTCACCGCTGGCGAACCTGCGACGCAGCCTGCATGCCAGCACACACTCCAACAGCGAGTCAGTGGGCTGTAAAATTAAAACGTCCTTTTCCCTTCAGCAAACCCCGTTGTTTTGCTTATACGACACTCTCTTACATAACGGTAATAATAGCAGTCATAATGGCCCCTAACTCAAAAATGCATTTTAGAGGCAGGGGTGTGATGGAGGAAGTGGTGGGTTGCAGGTAGACGCAGGGACAGTGGAGGCTCTGGTGGAGGTTAAATGACTCCACTGTGGAGAGCCAGCTGCTGGAACACTGGAAACACACAGCACCTGAAATTGGACTGAGGGGCTGTATTAAAAGGTGCCAACAGGGGGTCATCTACATGTTTGTGTGTGTGTGTGTGTGTGTGTGTGTGTGTGTGTGTGTGTGTGTGTGTGTGACTGCAGGCCTCGGACTGTAGCCACTGCAGGGAAGAAGAGGCGAGAGGTGAATGAGTCAGAACGCAGGTGTATATTATGTGCATTATGGCCACGCGACTGACAGCAGCTCTATTGAAGTCAACCAGCTGCAACAAATGAAAAGGTGGCTGGAGGTCACACAGACCTCTACTCCCACAATTCTCTGCTGCACACAACAGGGAAGAAGATGCATCTACGCCGGCTCGCGAAGGACCACTATGACGTGCAAGGGGAGGGTCACATAACTGACAGGGACAGCCAAGCTAGCAGTACCGCTACTGAGCTAATGTGCTAGCATGTTGACTGCAGACTGAAAGAGTTTTAAAACTGTATTTTTCAAGGCTACGTGCAATAAAAAATGAAATTCCATCAACCTCCAATATATCTGGGTGCAGGCAGATTTATATACATATCTGAAAAAAGTGACTGGCTGCAGTTTGTGTGTCTCACCTGACTATGTCCATGGCCTGATAGATGATTTCTGATTGGTCGACTGCTATGACCTTCTTGGCCCCTGCTCTGGCAGCGAACATGGACAATATGCCAGTCCCACAGCCCACATCGAGCACCACCTGCAGGGGGGGAGGGGAAAGAGGTTAGGGTTGGGGTGAGGAGCAAGTAATGACCACTGAAAAATAAGGTGCTTGAAAATGTGCTCCAATTAATGTGAAAATTAATTCAGGCAGGTTTGTTAGGATGAAACGAAACTGTTGGCTTTAGACACAGTTGGGTTTTACAGTTATTGAGAAGTTGTCACACTGACTTTATGGAAAAATAGCTTTTGACTAAATGATACGATTTAAAGATATATTATACTGCATTGTATATCCTTTATAAATCTACCAAAGCATGATATCTCAGCCTTCATCAGACCCTAAGAGCTACACCTAAACTTCATTTCCTTTTGGATCTTTACTTTACTTTTTAATGTCTTTTAAAAATACTTTTTTAAAAATACTTTTTCCAAGTTTTGATCCTGTGTCCCTGTGTTCATTGATCATTTATCTCGTTAAATGCCAAATTTTCTTGTGACCATATTCTCATGGTTTCATGTGACAAATTGATTGAAATATGAGTAAAAAAATGAGTAAACAATGTGGCGGAGGTCTAATTCATTCATCTGTGTGTGTGCAGTCAACAGTCTGCTCTGCAGCAGACTCCCCTGTAGATCCATATTGCACTGAACTCTAAGTCCGCCCACTTTTTAGTGGTCCAATCAAATGCAAAGGATTTAATCTAAATCCTTATTATAACTGTGCATTGCTCAAATATTCCATTTCACTGGGAGATACTTAACAGTACAGAGACTAAAGATGCTTCCACATAGTGTTTTTTTCTGAGCGCTAGCATCTTTTCTCAATTGTTCCCAATGAGGAGTGAGCGCATGCAGCCACCTGGAGAAAAAGCACTGCGCCTAGTAAGGCTGTACAATTAATTGTCTGGTGATTGTGATTACGATTTTGAGGTCAAACGATTTCAAAATTAATGAAATTGAGGGAAACGATGTTTGGTCACGGACGCCTGGAGATGTTATTTTGTCTTCTACGGAAGCCGCACATGCACAATACCGACCCCTCCCCTCCTTCCCTCTATTCACTCCACGAGCCAGCCAAGTAGGTGAGCTATGAATAATGAGACGGGCAGGTGATCGCGGACGATTTCAAAAACAGCGTGCCGAAAATGGCAGAGGGAGCGCGAGAGAGGTTCGTCGACAAGAGAGGGAGAAAAAGTTCGCTAGCGTGGGAACATTTAGGATTCTCAGAATCCGATGAAGACCAAAAGCATATAATGTGCAGGGTGTGCTTCAAGGTGCTGTATTGTGCTACGGCCAATTCAAGTGCTGGAATTTGTTATTTATGTGACAACGCCTGAACGCAACACAGGCTCCGCTCCATTGACTGTGTGCACAGTGCCATGCTGCGGGTTCGGGCCGGGCTCGATTATAAATGTCTCAGACTCGGGTCGGGTTCCATCAGGAAAGTGCTTCCACACCTGTACTAACATCTAGAAGTCAGGTCATCCAAATCAGTGGTCTGTACGCTTGTGCCAAGTCCTCAGCATCTCCACAGATCAAACTGCTCCTGACCGCTCTGGTTCACCAAGTAACTTTTTTCACTCCAGCCACTGTTATTGAGTCACTTCTATTTCAGGTTCCCATAGGTTACAGTTAATTTGTTCATCTTCACCCCCGACTGGTGTTAAATGGCTGAGGCACAGCTGCAGTGACGATACACGCCTCTATATGTAACACTGTGTTTATGTGTGTCTCTATTTAAGGCGACTTTAACGTCCCTGTAAGCATCCTGCTGCCTTTATGGGTTCACAGAGGGTCGCCAACACACTGCTGACACAACACAACGCACAACCTCTCACTGCTTTCTCCATCTTTCTGTACTGCCACACCCCCCCTAACAATACTGGAACAAGAATAGCCTATTTTGTTCTCTATCTCGCACTTCCTGTAGAAGGTGACACTTCCCTCTCTGCCGAGTGTTTCGCTGTGACAGGGATAATGTACGTCCCCATCAACAAAACCTGCCTCCCTCCTCTACAGCCTCATCCCAGCACTAACCAGCAGCCGCCTGTATAATGGATGGTCATGATACAGGCCACTGCTTCCTGCAACTAAAGGCAATGGAAAAGAGAGATAGGTGGGGGCGAGTTGGAAGGGATTTTTTTTTTTTGATGGAGGGGGGGTGTTATGGGTTTGGTGGTGGATTGCATGTGTCTGTTATCAGCACTCTGCAGTCGACGGTCAAGGCACTAATAAAATCACACTGTGTTTTAAATCAGATACCATCGCCTTATTAATGTCTTTCCTGCAAAATGAAAGCGCCTGTTCCTGTTAATAGATTTGGCTGTACATTACACCAGCTGCCCCGCACGTACAGCATACACACATTAAAATCTGTTCGGAATTGTTCAGTCCGCTCACCTTGTCTCTGAACATGTCAGGGTTGCGGTACATGAAGTCGCGGTAACTCTCCGTGCGCACTTTATCCTGTGGAGAGAATAATCAAACATTAAGAAATACACCAACTTTTATTAAGTGACGGAGTTAAAAGAGAGAAATCAACATGTTAATGTGTGGGGCAAAAATTCAAATTAAATTCAAACTGCAGGGTTTCTGCAGGGGTTATAAATCTAACCTCTTGCAGATAATTTGTTTTTTGAACTCCGTGTCTGCTTACGTTGTCGTATAAAGTCGAATCCCACACCAGTCTTATCAGACTTCTTGGAGAAAAAAAACTCTCAGAGCATGGCATGTAAAGCTTTCTCCACACAGGTGCAGATAACAGCAGATCAAAACAGACTGTGGGGGCATTCTTGGAAATTTCAGAGCAAATCTATGGGATAAATACAACTGGGAGGGAGCCTGAAATTTCTCGCGGAGGTCAGGTCAGGACTTGCTAATTAACCTGCCAATCAAATCTGCCCACAAACCCCAGCAACTCGTCTCTGGAGGAAAAGCTACAGAATCTATTGAAATGACAGAAACATGTCTCGGTACAAGACACAGAGGAATTAAACAAGTTCAATAAGATATTTACATATAAGAAAGTTTTCCATTAATGGTAACCAAAGACTGATTCAACTGTCACATGAGCTCTGATATTTGTGTCATTCAACTGGGGCTGCTAAATGAAAGCTAATCTATTATTTTGGTTAATGTTGACATCATGATTATTTAACATAATTACTCAGTGACTGCATTTTTTAACTTTAAAAAGCAGTGGATTTTCTGGAACTTTAAATAAAATCAATCTAAAAACACATTCAAAAATAAGATAAATAAAATAAATAATGTGCACTATACATAAACACTGTGCAAGAAAAGTTGGAGAGACTCGCGCTGCTGGCAGAAGAGTCGTGGAATGCTATTACTCTGAGGAGCATGCATGGAAATGATTTATAATATATTTGAATATCTTCCTCTCCTTTTGCTATATGGTGTGAGTAAGTTTCTAAATTGATCACTGGTCGCTTTTCAGAAATAAAGTCTCTGGAAAGACGCAAAACTTAGTGAGAAAGTCCCAAATTGGCAAAACTGAGCACTGCTGTAAAGGAAAGAGACAAAACGAGAGCATCGTTGCAAAATAGAACGCGGTGTAATAATCACTTTAACTTGATTGTCTCATTTTCAGTCGATACATCCTTCAGCCCTGATTAGTCAGGGCATTTATACAGTAGAAAAATGTCAAACAGCATTTAAACTTCAGATGAAATGATTTGGGGAAGACATTTACAACCTTTACTTGCTGTTTTTCTGACCAACGCTGCAGCTGCAGTTTAAATGTTGTTGGAGGTTTGTGGTGTTGCTTCACAAGGCTCTAAACATGACTGTTGTGTCATGTCAAACTTGTCTGCAGACAGTTTCTGGTTGTTTGGGTTGAATTTTATCTTGTAAGACTGGTGGAAGGAGAGGTTCACTTCACATGTTCTGTCACAGATCTGTCTTTATACAATATGTGCATGGCGATATTAACATTGAAAGTCTTACTGGTCGTTCTAATCGTTCCTCCTGTCTATTCCCTTTTTGTGTTTTGCCAGACAGTGTTTCCCTCCTTCTTAAAAGATGATATTTTTTTTGTGAGAGGGGGACAGAGGGGATGACATGCAGCAAAGGGCCGCAGGCTAGAATCAAACCTGTGGCCACTACAGCAAGGACAACGCCTTTGTACACGGGACGCCCACTCTAACCACTGAGCTCCTGACTGAGCAGCGGTAGTAACACTAACAGGGAATTTCGAACTACAGCTTTACAAGGCCAACTCAGATGACTGATGCCTCAGCTATACTTTCGTATGCATGTTTGCGAGGACAAGTCTCCCATCACAAACATCAGGATCATGTTAGAGTTAAAGTTAAATATCACAGCAACCAATACGTTCTTCGATGTACTTATATATTGGCATGTGAGTATTCTTTTAAAGATAAACCTGAGAAAATCTGAACTTGTCCATTTAGATAATGTTGTGTAAAATGAAGGCTATAATTGCAGACAAAAAATTTTGTCTCTTTAAAAACCTGATGCACTTTTCCATCACACCCAAACAGAAATCTAAACAAACTAGCACCCAGCTATGCTGCTGGGGGAATGTGGAGAAATCATAGTCGACCATGCCCATATTTTCTGATTCCGTCATTGTATTCAGACTTTTGGAAGGAAGTAGAAAACAATCATTTCAGAAACTTCAAAAATTCACATCGCTTTTTCTTGGACACATCCCTGATAGACTAAGTAAAGATGATATCTGTCTACCAAAGATCCTGCTGGCGGCAAGTAAAAAGGGCATTGTAAAATACTGGCTCCAGAAAAACTGCCCCACCACCAGCGTCTTTATTAATACTGTTAAACACGTACACCTTCTGGAACAGATGACCTATTCCAAACGACTTCATAAAGAATTGGGAGAAAAACAGTGAAGAAAATGATGTATTTATTTAGCCAATGAGACAGATGTCACGTGATGATTGTATGTACCAAATATGACATTTGTCATGTCTTTGTAAACATCCCATTACCTCATATTTGTATTTGTTTCCTTTTTCCTGTGTACCGCTTTTCTTCTTCTTCTTTTTTTTTTTTTTACTTTTGTTCCTTAACGTAAAAGATTTTCATAAACAAAAAGTATTAAAAAAAATGTCTCTTTATAATTTGAATTCAAAAATCATTTCAATGTTCAGCCTCAATTTCCACCACAATGGGACACAAAGACGCTCCACTGAAACTTCTAAGTGCGCTCAGCAGTGAGCACAGTGAGGCAGCTTTACTTTGAAAAGACTGTCCTTCGTGTCACACTGATTGGCCAGTATGCAATTTGTATCAGTCAGTGACAAATTAAGAGTTTGATTTATTTTAAACTTAAGTGACACACGTCTAACTCACGTCATCCTCCCTCTTCCCTCACACACACATACACACAGTGCGTCATAGGTGATGCACTTCATGGCGACCTGTGAAAGACTTGACCACATTCTACTGCAAAGCCTCCCGTCACGTGTTCTCCGCCCCTCCTGAGGCTCTGATGGAGTTTACAGCCTGACGTACAAACACATGACGCAAAACTTAACAGTGCTTAGCACCAATCAGGACAGCCAACAGGAATATGTCTAAGCACTGCAGTAAGTAGAACAGGAAGGGAGGAGACAGAGCTGACCCCCCCTCACACACATGCACGCACACACCCCTCAGCTTGCTGACACTTTCAGGTTTCGGCGCTTGAGCAGTGTAAAAATTTATTTCCACGTTCCGAGCATCCGCCATGCAGCGGCACTGCCGGCGTCTCACATGAGAGCTCAGCGCTTATTGCTGATGTGTCACTTTTGAGAAAATGTCTTGTCCTCAGTATCAATGTGTGCATAAAGATGATCATTCTCATTTACGGGCTACATGGAAATCTTTCAGCCAAGACGTATGCTGATGACTTTTGCTCTGCAGAGACTGCTGCGCCCGAGGGAAGCAACTCACAGGACTGTAATGAGACCTGCAGGCCTGGTCAGCGTGTGTGTGTGTGTGTGTGTGTGTGTGTGTGTGTGTGTGTGTGTGTGTTATGTTTGTGTGTTTGCACAGCTCAGACCTTCAGCATCTCCTCGTGGATGCTATAATGGCCGTAGGAACTGAAGTAGGCCTCGTCCTCATCCTCTCGGAGCTCGGCCACAGCGCCCAGGTTACCAGATCTGCGGGTTTCTGCGTTCAGAACCAAACCCTGAGCCAGCAGCCTGAGAGAGCACCGGACAGATCTGCGTTTAACTTCTCATATTAGGATATCATGGGACAAAAGCAGCGACCAGAGAGCAGAAAGCACACACAACCTTCATGCAGGACGTAGCAGTAAATGGAGGAGATGGGAGGCATTAATCTTTCCAACTCTCTCCCAACACCCCCCACCTCCCACCACCCTCACTCTTTCTGTAATTTTCCCTTATTGCCCCCCTTCCTACCCCCCCTCCTCACTTTAACCTCCATGCTGCAGTGGAATTTTCCCTTCCCCATTTTTATCTTTCCCCTTCCTCTAAACTTCTTCCACAAGGTACTCTAGTTGAGGTTTCTGCAATACTGGGTTCACTGTGTCCCCCTGCTGGCCCCAGGAGGGTAGTGCAGAAGTGAGGCAACACACCGCAAGGTCTCAAAAACATAGAAAGAAAAAAAGATCTACTCAGGATTGACATGAGAAAACTAAAAGGACAACTTAATCACACCCAGTGGTTCTAAAAACAATGTGGAAATGCAGATGTGTCACTGACTTGAGTTTGTGCAGGTCATCCATGGCTCTGGCCAGCGCCTCCTCTGACCTGCGGGCTCTCTCCTCAGCGGCCTGTGCCCTCTGCTGCAGTGCATCGTGGGACTCGGCCCCCGATGGCGGGCACGCCGATGGGCTCAACCCCTCACAGAGCTCTTCAGGGTCTGGCAGAAACACAGAAAGGGGGAGACAAACAGAGATGGAAAACATTTAGAGGTGAACACAAAGACTTGACAGAGCGACTCACAGTGACGCAACACACTCAGATGTAATAGACATCTTATAACTGTATTGTTTTCATGCACTGCATGTTTTCTGTTGTACTCTGAATGGCAGCTGCAGAAAAAGTGAAGTGAGTGTGGAATCAGACTAAATCTATCCAGGTCATAGCTAAAAATGAATCTGCCTAAATTCTGATTTTCAGACCTTGCAGTGGTTTTAAAGATCCCTCAGGAAAACAATAACTGTCTCCAAGAAATGAGTTGTTAAAGCTATTCCGAGCAAGCCCTTATGATTTCTGTGTCTTTAACTGGTGATGGTTTGTCTTGGTTGATGATGTTCAAAAGCAGCGGGCTGATCCACGGCTAATGTTCCCTGTTATTTTTGCTGCATGTGTTTTTCCACAGCAGGGCAGGTAAAAGAAGTTTACCTGTTGGAGGTGAGCTGTTTGCAGAGCCTGTTGTCTGCAGCTCTTCATCAACATCTCACTGTGGCTGTTTCTGATTTTACTCTTCCTTCCGGCTGTATTATTACACTTGTCTTTATTAAAGAGAAGCTCCTGATAAAGTTCCGCCAATTCAGTAATAACACATTTCATTTCCTGTACATTCTTCACAATAAAAGTCCCCAGTTATTTTGTTATGTATAAACTTTTATTGAGAGTTTTCGAGCAGCAACTTCACACAACTTCTAATACGGCTGATAGCTCGTCTAAACTGCCAACGGAAACAAAAATTGGCACGGCATGGCTTTACTCAGCACAGCCAAGAGTGAGGTCTGGCGTTGAAAAATGGCCAGAAAACATGATGATGTCACAGTGAAGCTGACCTTTGACCTTTTGGATATAAAATGTCATCCCTTCATGACTTCATTCTATGAGACCTTCGTGTGAACTTCTGTCATAAATAGCGTATGAATTCTTGAGTTATGGCCAAAAGCATTTTGTGAGGTCACAGTGACCTTTGACCAACAAAATCTAATTAGTGCATCCTCGAGTCCAAGTGGACGTTTGTGCCAAAATTGAGGAAATTCCATCAAGGCCTTCAGGGAGACCACGTTTACAAGAACGAGACAGACAGGTAACCTGAAAACATAAAGACTGCAGCTGCACAAAGGCATGGAAATGGCACCACACAAATTAAATTGACAAAATTCCACATGAAATTATGTTGTGACTACACTAAACTCTTCTTTCAGGCTCTCTTTTTTCCCCAGTTTTTACACAACTACTTCTGTAGCTTTTCATATGTACAACCAAGTGCAGCACCATGAATGCCCCTCTGGTAGAGAGTGTCCGAAAGTGTGCCCTTATGCCCATTTCTGCAATTCAGCACCCCTCTCTCTCTCTCTGACAACAGGCTTTTCTCACTCGCCTTCGAGTCTGACCATTCAGGACATATCAACACACAGTGTTTGGATGACAATTTGTACAAACTAGTTTATTTGAAGTGTACTGAACCCTTAACACTTCTTTCATCTGGGTCACAGCGGAGACCTGGGATAAACTGCCAACAAACACCAACGAGTACCAGCCTGCAAACTGTGAACGTGTGAGTCTGTGAGTGACTTACAAGGCAGTTCCAAAGGGTTCTTTACACATGTAAAAAAAAAAACACTGAACATGAGTAATGAAACTTAAAGGAGCTGCTGTACCTGTCTGCAGCAGGGGGTCGTCCTGCACGACTGGTCGCAGGAAGTCTTCACTCTCCCAGGGTAAAGGAGCGTCTGGCAGCCCCGTCAGACAGGATGCATCACATTTCTATAAACACAGATTTGATTATTTAAAAAAATCACCAGCTCTATTTCACTGCATTTCTTTAAGTAGCACCTGACCATGTTTAATGGGTGAAATACTGACAATCCTCATGAGAGTTGAGACTTTACAGTGCAAACAGTACTTACTGTTGAGCGTATGAAGTTGATCATCTTTATGTAACCGTAATCATCTAAATCTGATGAGGAAAAGAAGAGTGAGTCATTTTGACAAAACTGAATGATCCTCTGGTTCTTCAGTGAATCAGGAGCATCTGTTTCTACTTACTGTGTTTTCTTATCACGTCTACGAGGCTGATGTGGTGCTCAGTCGTGCAGTGCTGCAGGGTGGCAGGCACAGAGCTCAGCACCCTGAAAATCAAAATTATGCAAGTAAGACAATCTGTTTAATTAAAATGTATAATCTTACACATATCAAATGAAATGAAATGAAAATGAACAACAGGTTCTCAGATGTATTGCTTTGTTGTATAGGAAACATACGACATCATCGTGTCTGTGAGCTGAGCTTTCATGGTTTTATTTTTGTTTTTTGGAGACTTGGAAACTCCTGACATGATTTTCAGGATGCATCACAAATTCTTTATGGAGATCAGACAAAAATACAAAGGTATATGCATGTGGCATTAATCCTTAAAAGTTGCTGTGGAATCGCTCACAGCTTTTGACCTTTACCTTGTGTGGTGCAGTGGCATTCCTACACTTTTAACAAGTTAAGTGGAGACACAAGATTAGAATATATTCCTTTTGCTTTTCTACTTCATGCTCTTGGTTTATTTCTTCCAAATAGGGAAATTTGTCACCATTACACCAAAACACTTTTAGGAGCCTTGTTTTAAATAATGTATGCATGTTTTAGCCATGTGCAAACAACCTTGAAACTCAGGGACTGATAAATTAAATGGCAGTATAAGAAACAGTTTAATCTATCGGAGGTTATATAAGAAATGAATATTCAACTCTGGCAACTCATATGAAGTTTCTGGCTCTGCCACCAACCTTTGATGTCATAACTGAAACTATATTTGTCAGGAAAACCTCGATTCATCCTTAAATGGGTTCAGATTTTTGAAGTGGGATTGTATAGTTAAAGTATTACATACAATAGGCCCCAGTTTGGAGAAGCAAGTTTGAGTATGACACAGAAGCTAAGCAATGTACTGCTGCAGACGGGGGTCAGCAATAAAACATATTTTACCCACATAAAAAGTCCCACCTAAAACAATCAATATCTATATTGGGAGTATTTTCACTGCTTTACCTTTCTGTCAGACAGCCTGTTCCAATGGGAACACCATTAACAGCTTCTGTTCTCATCTAGGCTCTTGTCAAAGCCACCAGACTCCACTGACAAAAACAGTAATTTTAGCATGCTGAACACAGGAGCTGCTGGTCTACTGCTGCTTTGATCAGTTAGTTAGGTAATGTTATAGTGCCACCTTGGTCAATCCGAACTAACCCCAACAACATCAAAGTCACACGATAACACAAACAAAATAACTGTTTGAGGCAGCGGTAGACCAGCAGCTCCTGTGGTCGGCAATATTAAATCACTAGTTTTCTCAATGGAGTCTGGCTTTGAAGAGAGGGACATAACGACTTGATTTTTTCTATTGGAAATCACTGTCTGACATTAAGGTGAAGCTGTATATAGCATCAATATTGCTTACATTAAAACTGAAAAACTGCACAAAAAATTAAGGGAACACTTAAACTTCAGGGATATCAATCTGTCCATTTAGGAAGCACAAATGATTGTGAATCAGTTTCAGATGCTTTGGTGCAAATCAAAGTGACAACAGGTGCAATGGAGAGTCAAAAGCAAGACCACCCCTCAAAAAGGGAATGGTTTTACATGTGGTGTCCACAGACAGTTGCTCTCTCCTTATCCTTCCTGACTGATTCTGCTCTAGTTTGGTCTTCTGCTAGTGTCCTTGTCACTACTCAGGTTGCACAGATAGTCCAGCTCCTCCAGGATCACACATCCATACATGTGGTCCCAAGAAGGTTTGCTGTGTCTTCCAGCACAGTCTCAACAGCATTGAGGAGATACCAGGAGACCGGCCGTTACACCAGGAGAGCTGGACAGGGCCGTAGAAGGGCATCAACCCAGCAGCAGGACCAGTATCTGCTCCTTTGTGTGAGGAGGAACAGGAGGAGCACTGCCAGAGCCCTACAACATGACCTCCAGTAGGCTACTGGTGTGCATGCTTCTGACCACACGGTCAGAAACAGACTCCATGAGGGTGGCATGAGGGCCCCGCGTCCTCTAGTGGGACCTGTGCTCATAGCCCAGCACCGTGCAGTTCAACTGGCATTCACCAGAGAACACCAGAACTGGCAGGTCCGCCACTGGCGCCCCGTTCTCTTCACAGATGAGAGCAGGTTCACACTGAGCACATGTGACAGGCGTGTAAGACTCTGGAGACTCTAAATTTTTTACTTTGATTTTCGGCGTGATTTTGAATCCAGCCCTCAGTGGGTCGATGAGTTTGGTTTTCACTAACTCTGACGTATCTGACGTGTGATTCAAGTGTTCCCTCAATTTTTTTAAATGTCAGACACTGTCTATGCATAAACACCTCATACAACCGAACTTCAAAAAACCTGAGCTATCCCTTTAAATCCAGTGTATTTTAAACATTTCTGGCTGCAGTCTGCTTTCTTCCAGCCGTGCAAAGTTAACTCACCTGTCACAGAACAGACAGGTGACCGGCTGACTGTCCTCCTCCATCCACTGCCACTGCTCCTCATCATCAACGTCTTCATCATCGCCGTCAGAGAGCTCAGGCATCTCGTCAGCATCTCCATCACCGTCTGTCAGAGTAACAGCTCATTACCGCTGCATGCACAGTAACTTTAGCGGTGCTGAAGTAAGCTAATGACAACCGTTAACATCGTGTGACGTCACTAAACACAAAATTCATAACGTATATACGTAATAGAAATGACCGCTAACCAAAATTAGTGTTTGCATTTTCAACAGGTACAGTTTGGGCGGGTTAAATTTGCTATTTACAACACTCACGTGGATCTGTGTACTCTGCCATGTTGTCGCCTTGGTTTCAGCGGACTTCCGGGTGACGTTTGGTGACGTAAAGAAGGGGGCCGGAGCAGACAGAGGCAGAAGAAGCACTTCCGGATGATCACCACAAGATGGCGCCCAAGTTTAATTTATGACACAGCTACAGCCGCTCTCACACATAAATATATATACATCTGTCCACGTTATTAGATATTTATACACGCAGCCATCTGCTCGCCAACATGTATTAATAAATAAATTAACGATGGCTGCTGGGAAAGAATATTTTCATAAAGAAAAACTGTTTAATTAAAGAATAGTGGCTCCAAACTTTGCTTTATCTGCTTACAAGTAAAAATGAGTCTGGATCTTTCTTTTCAATGCACTCAAATACTTTGCTGATCTGATGCAACATCATATCACTACTCATTTTTGTATATATTTTATATTTCTATTCTTATGTCCACATATTGTTTGATTACTTGCTGCTGTGACACTCAGTTTGGGATCAACAAAGTACTATCTATCTATCTATCTATCTATCTATCTATCTATCTATCTATCTATCTATCTATCTATCTATCTATCGTAGCGCGGAACTGATGAAGTCGGTTAGTGAAACTACCCGGACGACAATGACGTGCGGACATGTGCAGCAACATAATATCACCGACTCCACTGAAATATGATTGTAAATAATAAAGTCTGTTGAAATGGTGTCTGTTTAACGCCGCTGTGGAGAAGTTACCACACAATAATGATCCGTAAATAATGTCCGAGGCTGTTTTAGAGGAAGTTTCTGTTTTATCGTCCATTTACTGCGGAGGAGGAGAGTTTCAGCTCCTGCAGCAGTCTGGTGAGTTGACATCTCACTACAAACACCTTCATAGACGTTTAAAGTTACAACAAACTGACCATGTTAACATACGACATGAAGTCTCTGTCAGAAAGACACAGTAAAATGACACAGCTAGCTGCTCCAATAGTAAAGTAAATCACAGTTTCCAAGTAGGACTATGTGGCATCACATTATAATGATGAGACAAGTTCAGAGACTCCTTTAATACCCAAATGAAAGAGGACAAAGCCTGTTTCAATCTGGCCTCCTCTGCTTACAGGGGCATGCAAAAGTTTGGGCACCCCATGTCAAGATTTTATTCACTGTGAATAGTTAAGTAAGTAGGAGATGAACTGATCTCCAAAAGGCATGAAGTTAAAGATGAAACATGCTTTTCGACATTTAAGCAAGATAAGAGTATTATTTTGGTTTTGTACCATTTTAAAGTGAAAAAATTAAAGGAGCACCCCACAAGATTTCGGGCACCCCAAGACATTTGAGCTCTCAGACAACTTTTCCCAGGGTCTCAGACCTTAATGAGCTTGTTAGGGATCTGGCTTGTTCACAGTCATCGTTAGGAAAGGCCAGGTGATGCAAATTTCAAAGCTTTATAAATACTCTGACTCCTGACACCTTGTCTCAACAATCAGCAGCCATGGGCTCCTCTAAACAGCTGCCTAGCACTCTGAAAACTAAAATAACTGATGAAGACTATAAGAAGATAGCAAAGTGTTTTCAGGGAGCTGTTTCCTCTGTTTGTAATGTCATTAAGAAATGGTAGTTAACAGGAACTGTGGAGGTCAAGTTGAGGTCTGGAAGACTTTCCAAGAATGCTGCTCATAGGATTGTTAGAAAGGTAAATCAAAACTCCCATCTGACTGCAAAAGACCTGCAGGGAGATTGATCAGACTCTGGAGCTGTGGTGCACTGTTCTACTGTGCATCCACACCTGGACAAATATGACCTTCATGGAAGAGTCATCAGAAGAAAACCTTTCAATTTCAATTCAATTTCAATTTCAATTTTATTTATAAAGCCCAATATCACAAATCACAATTTGCCTCACAGGGCTTTACAGCATACGACATCCCTCTGTCCTTAAGACCCTCACAGCGGATAAGGAAAAACTCCCCAAAAAAACCCTTTAACGGGGAAAAAAAACGGTAGAAACCTCAGGAAGAGCAACTGAGGAGGGATCCCTCTTCCAGGACGAACAGACGTGCAATAGATGTCGTACAGAACAGATCAGCATAATAAATTAACAGTAATCCGTATGACACAATGAGACAGAAAGAGAGAGAGAGAGAGAGAGAGAGAGAGAGAGAGAGAGAGAGATGCAGGTAAGGACAGTAGCTTACAACAACATTAATGAAAGTAATAATATTATAGTTATAGTTCTGGCTACTGTGGTACAATATGTTGAAAGTATGTATTAATATCTGACAGTATACTTGTGTGACAATAGTCATATGTGTATAATAACAGCAGAAGTATGACTAATGACTAATGATGGCAGCAGCAGCAGGAGGCATCTGGCAGGACCACGGCAGCAGCACAACCACACACGTCACACTGTCCAGGCACCGCTGCGGTATGAGTTATTCTGAGAGACAGTGGAGCACAAAGGCTCCGGAGAAGAAGCCGAGTTAGTGACATCCAGAATGGCCGAGTTAGCAAGATGCAGTAATAGGATGAGAGTGAGAGAGAGAGAGAGAGAGAGAGAGAGGGAGAGAGAGGGAGCCCGGTGTATTATAGGGGGTCCTCCGGCAGACTAGGCCTAAGTCAGCCTAACTAGGGGCTGGTACAGGGCAAGCCTGAGCCAGCCCTAACTATAAGCTTTATCAAAGAGGAAAGTCTTAAGTCTAGTCTTAAATGTGGAGACAGTGTCTGCCTCCCGGACCGTAACAGGAAGATGATTCCACAGGAGAGGAGCCTGATAGCTGAAGGCTCTGGCTCCTGATCTGCTTTTGGAGACTTTAGGGACCACGAGTAACCCTGCGTTCTCAGAGCGCAGTGTTCTGGTGGGATAATATGGCACTATGAGCTCTCTAAGATATGACGGAGCTTGACCATTTAGAGCTTTATAAGTTAACAGTAGGATTTTAAATTCAATTCTGGATTTTACAGGGAGCCAGTGCAGAGAAGCTAAAACAGGAGAAATATGATCTCGTTTCTTAGTTCCTGTTAGTACACGAGCTGCTGCATTCTGAATTAGCTGGAGAGTTTTTAAGGACTTACTAGAGCTACCTGATAATAGAGAGTTACAGTAATCCAGCCTTGAGGTAACAAAAGCGTGGACCAATTTTTCTGCATCTTTTCGGGTCAGGATAGGCCTAATTTTCGGAATATTACGCAGATGAAAAAATGCAGTCCGTGAGGTTTGCTTTAAATGAGAATTAAAAGACAAATCTTGATCAAATATTACTCCGAGGTTTCTTACGGTAGTGCTAGAGGCCAGAGCAATGCCATCTGGAGAAACTACGTCATCAGATAAAGAGTCTCTGAGTTGTTTGGGGCCAAGAACAATAACTTCAGTTTTGTCTGAATTTAACATCAGGAAATTGGTGCTCATCCAATTTTTTATGTCTTTAAGGCAGTTATGGAGTTTAGTTAATTGATTACTTTCTTCAGGCTTCATCGATAAATACAACTGTGTATCATCCGCATAACAATGGAAATTTATAGAGTGATTTCTAATGATGTTACCTAAAGGAAGCATATATAGAGTAAATAGGATTGGTCCGAGCACAGAACCTTGCGGAACTCCAAAACAAACTTTGGTACGTAAGGATGATTCATTACGAACGTCAACAAATTGAAAACGATCAGATAAATAAGATTTAAACCAGCTTAGTGCTGAACCTTTTAGGCCAATTAAGTGATCCAGTCTCTGCAGTAGAATTTGATGGTCAATTGTGTCAAACGCCGCACTAAGATCTAATAAAACAAGAACAGAGACGAGTCCTTTGTCTGAAGCAATCAGAAGGTCATTTGTAATTTTAACTAGAGCTGTCTCAGTGCTATGATGCACTCTAAATCCTGACTGAAATTCCTCAAATAAATTATTATCCTGGAGAAAATCACACAGCTGGTCTGCGACTACTTTCTCAAGGATCTTTGACATAAAGGGAAGATTAGATATTGGTCTATAGTTGGCTAACACCTCTGGATCCAGGGTGGGCTTTTTTAGGAGAGGTTTAATTACAGCTACCTTAAAAGACTGTGGTACATAGCCTGTTAATAGGGATATATTGATCATATCTAATATATGAGTGTTAACTAAAGGAAAGACCTCCTTAAGTAGCCTAGTTGGGATGGGGTCTAAGAGACACGTTGATGATTTAGATGAAGAAATCACTGCGGTCAATTCTTGAAGAGAAATTGGGGAGAAGCAATCTAAATATATATTAGATTCTACAGCTGTGTTTGAGGTTAGATAGGTAGGCCTACCATCTGAGGGCAGGAGGTCATGAATTTTGCCTCTAATAGTTAGAATTTTGTCATTAAAAAAGCTCATAAAATCATTACTGCTAAGGGCTAAAGGAATACAAGGCTCAATAGAGCTTTGACTCTCAGTCAGCCTGGCTACAGTGCTGAAAAGAAACCTGGGGTTGTTCTTGTTTTCTTCTATTAATGCTGAGTAATAGTTTGCTCTGGCATTGCGGAGGCCCCTCTTATAAGTTTTGAGACTGTCTGTCCAGATTAAACGAGATTCTTCCAGTTTGGTTAATCGCCAATTCCTTTCAAATTTTCGCGATATTTGTTTTAACCTACGGGTTTGAGAGTTATACCAAGGAGCAAACTTTCTTTGCTTTGTTAACTTCTTTTTAAGAGGAGCTACAGAGTCGAGCGTTGTTCGCAGCGAGCCTACGGCGCTATCAACAAAATGATCAATTTGGGAGAGGTTAAAGTCGGCACGGGAAACCTCTGTTACTGAAGGTATTGGTATTGAATCTAACGACGAAGTAATCTTTTCCTTAAATTTTGTGACAGCACTATCTGATAAACATCTAGTATAGTAACTGTTGCTGAGTGGCGTGTAATCGAGTAAAAAGAAATCAAAAGTAATCAGATAATGATCTGATAGCAAGGGATTCTGTGGAAAGACTTTCCTGTATCACCTTTGACACAGTGGATCACGACATTCTCCTGTCATGTCTTGATTCCTGTGTAGGCATTAAAGGCACAGCGCTAAAATGGTTCCAGTCTTATTTGTCAGATAGGAGTTTCTCTGTCCATCTTGGCCAGTACTCTTTTGCTGTGTCCCCACTTAATTGTGGGGTACCGCAAGGCTCTATTTTGGGCCCTAGTTTATTCTCATTGTATATGCTTCCCTTGGGGTCTATTTTTAAAAAGTACAACATCTCCTTCCATTGTTTTGCGGATGACCTTAAGATCTATCTGCCCATAGTAGTAGTAGTAGTAGTAGTAGAAGTATTTACATGCATAGCCTGTACAGCACTTTGGTCAACTGGCGTTGTTTTTAATGTGCTATAGAAATAAACTTGACTTGACTTGACTTGTGTCCTCACCACAATATTCAGCCTCAGAAGTTCACAAAGGAACATCGAAACAAGCCTGATACTTTTGGAAACAAGTCCTGTGGACTGATGAAGATAAAATACAACTTCATGGACACAATGAGCAAAGGTATGTTTGGAGAAAAAAGGGACACCTGTCCAACTGTTAAACACTGGGATGGATGGATCATGCTTGGGCTTGTGTTGCAGCCAGTGGCACGGGGAATATTTCACAGGTACAGGGAAGAATGGATTCAGTTAAATTCCAGCAAATTCTGGACAATTCAGGACAATGATCCTAAACACACCTCCAAATCCACAATGGACGACCTCAAGAGGAGCAAGCTGAAGGGTTTGCCATGGCCCTCACAGTCCCCCGACCTAAACATCATTAAACATCTGTGGATAGAGCTCAAAGCGCAGAGCACGAAGACGACCCAAGACTCTCACAGAGCTAGACAGTGGTATATTAGACCTTAAAAACCAGAATCATAATGTCTGTTAGTGCTGTAACATCGCTCTGTTTGCCCTCCAGCTCAGGATGGACTCGTGGTCCAAATCAACAGCACTGTTGGAGGAGAACGAAGGCTGGATGTGAGCCTGTTGTTCCATCTGCACCCCAGCTACCCTTCCTGTCCTCCCGCCATCTCCGTCTCCTCCACTGTTCTCTCTAGGACTCAGTGTCACAACATCAGACAGAAGCTGCTGGATCAAGCTGCAGCTTTACCACCAGAGGAACCAATGGTTCATCAGCTGGTGGAATGGATGCAGGTAAATCATCTTACTGACTGTTTAATGAACTGTAACAAATAATTAAATGACACTTGACACACTAATCTTTTGATCTGTGTAATAAGGAGCAGTGTGTGGAGGTGACAGATGGCTGCAGAGGTGCCGAGGAGGATGTGAAAAAAGAGAGAGAAAAAGAGGAGGAGTGGATGGCAGTGCTGTTGTTGGACCACATCCGATCGAGAAATCGTTACATCAGTCTGCTGGAGCGCTGGACCCAGCAGCTGCAGCTCACTGGGAGGTTATTACTGGGAAGGAGTATACTGGTTATTCTGCAGGGAGACAGAGCCAACATCAAGGTACCAACCAACTTACACACCATCACACGAAGAAGCTAAAACAAAAGGAGGTTTGATTTTTTTTTTTTTAATTAAAAATGACTTAAATGATAAATTGATAATCACAATAGTTACAAATTAATTTTCTGTTGATTGATCAATCACTGCAGCTCTGACATGAGACACACTGCAGAGGGTTCAGTGTGCTGTAAAGTAAGTCAAGACTGTCTTACTCAGAAAATGAGAGCATCTGTCATTTCGTCAAGTGCTCCAAAACATCTGTAAGCACTCAAGTGACGGTGCCTTCTAGTGGCTGTAGGAGTTATGATCCTCCTGTCAGGAGCATAGGAGGGCGGGTGGATGGATGGATGGTCAGCATAGCATCATATTTGAACACCAGAGGGCGCTGTTTCTATGTCAAACTGACAGTCAGTGTTGTTTTCCTTAAACCAGTGGCTCCTTAACTTTTTCCTGAGAGGACCTCTTTTCTGTCACGGAGTAAACTGACTGCTGAGCATATGTTTTTGGATATGTAAGCATATTTATTTTTGGATGAAGTTTGAGCAGATTATTTCCTGTGAAATTTGCATCAAAGATGAGTTTTCCTGGTATATTTTTTAGGAACTTTTGACATGATTCTCTACTTGTAATATTGTTTTTGTTAAGGCTTCCTTTATGACAGATTCAGTGTTTTCTTCTCCCTGACGGTTAGCCATTATTCTGTTCGCTCTTTGAATGTGCGTACTTTTCTAATGCAGGATTAGTCTGTTCAGCAGAGTGAAGGCTCTGTGAATATAGCTTGTCTTCAGGTTAATATCTTGAATAATTATCTAAACTTTTGAAAAATAATTTCAGTCAGTTTTCTTCACCGAAATAGGTGGGATGCTGAGCTACAGGTCTACTGTGTATTTAAAACAAGTTTTCTCACACTCCTTAAATAGGGCTGCAGCAAAATACTGGTTTTAAGGTGTACCATTATAAAAAAAAAGTTGACGATTATCATACCGTGTACATCTGACTGTAGTCTTGTCTCTCCAGGAGTTTTGTCGCCTTTTAAAGACGGTGAAGGTGGATGTGGATTCTTCAGGCAAGAAATGCAAAGAGAGGATGATGAAGGTTCTCATTGAAAGACCTTCATCTTCCTCCTGTGGACATGGGTAAGGATCACAGACATACACTTTGACTCTGAGGTAGCAGGGAAATGGAATAAGGGCAGGACTTTTATGATCAGTGTTGGATCACGCAGCAGTATTGTGACAGCTCTCTCACTTCCCACTTTGTGTCTCTGTGTGTCTTTCAATCAGTCTCCAGGGTTTTGCAGTGAAGAATTATGAGTCGTTAGCAGAGCTGACCGCAGCCTTCCAGGAAATTAACATGGCTGAGATTTACCAGCAGATACTGCCATCATTAAGTGACTGACAGCACACAGGTTACCACGGTGACCAGTGACTGAACCCAAACTGAGAAGATCCTTGACAAGATTCAGACTCAACAAGCACAGTCTGACTGTAGAAGCAGGTGCACACAAGACGAGCCGCCTGCCATGAATACCAGATTGAATGTAAAGCATCCACCGGATACCCAACTCCTAAACAACACTATAACTGTGTGGTAACAGCGGCTCAACAACAGACACAAAAAGACTGATGGTTGAAACACAATAAAGTTATTGCTGATGTATATTTTGACAATTTATCTGATTTTCATTGATGGACTGATTGGTTCATCTGCAATAAATCTATGTGAACACAGAGTGGACCAGAACTAAAAGCTGGTCCAAACCAAATGAGCCAAACTACTGTCACACTCGCAGCGTTGATCAAATATGAATTAAGATTCTGTCACTGCACTGTCCACTTCTCGTCTCAAATGTTTTCAGAGACATATTTTAGTGTACTGCTTTGCTGTACTGTGACTTGGCTGCCATGTTTGAAAACAGTTTAGCAGAAATGACGCAAATCTGCACTTTTGCAAATCAAGTGTCGACTCGTAGTGACTAGAGCATCATTTTTATGCCCCTGCACCAGTGATAGCCATGGCTGGAGGTAATATGTTTTTTTAGGTTGTCCGTCCGTTTCTCATGAACAAGATATCTTAAGAACAAACTGAGGGCATTTCCTCAAATTTGGCACAAACATCCACTCAGGCTAATGATGAAATGATCTGATTTTGGTGGTCAAAGGTCACTGTGACATCACAAAACATGTTTTTGGCCATAACTAAAGTATCCATACACTTAGTATGACAAAACTTCACACAAATGTCTAATAGGATAAAATAATTCAGTTAAGATATTTTATATCCAAAAGGTCAAAGGTCAGCTTCACTGTGACATCATAATGTTCTACAATAACACTTATGGCCATTATTCAACGCCATATCTCAGGAACAGAAGGGGAGACATTTGGTCAGATACTGAACTGGTGACACTAATCTTGGGTGTCCATATTGAATCTGAGCTGCCAGGGGGAAGATGTGTATAAAAGCAGGTTTAAGAATATGTAGGTTTTTTGCATCACCATCCATATTTGAAGCATTGTCAGCTGTCACGTCTACATATGAGTCTGGACAGACATGGCTGTAAACTGCAACTTGCGAGGTGGTAATTCTAGTTTTTATAACCCATTTTATTATCATTTAACCCAAATCATGATCTTTCCTGAACCTTAACCAAATCCTTTTGTTTCCCGAAGTTAGGACAGAAGTCTAGACACAAACCAAAAGTTTTGGTGTCAAAGTCTTGCACTTCCGAAGCCTGCACAGTACATAAATGTAATGTTTTGTTACCCTAAAGAAATGTCTCTGAACATAATCAAGGCATCATTTACTTTGCCACAACAATGTTAGTTATAATTAGTAACAAACAAAGGTAGGTTCCTGGGGACTCAGTTGTCCTTGCCTACATATTGAATGGACCGCCCCAACAAATGTGTTTATTGTGAAAGAAACTGTTGTCCTCACTTGCCTGCCTTCAACAGAGCAGGACAGGAGGGTCTGATATTAAACAGAACAAACCCCCCTCCTCCATAATGAGACTATCTTCATCATAATGAGGACCAACATCAACACACAGGACATAAACAGTTCTGGGTTTATAGATGAGCGAAGCTCAAGAGGACGTAAAACGAACAGATTCCAGTTGCTTCATCTCAAGAATTTAAACCTCAGGTCACTCACCAGTTTACAGCTGCTTTTCCTCCAAAACATTCCTCTCAGACCATATGGGTCTTTGAAGGCTGCAATATGTGTGTTCTGAGTTTTGTTCTTTACTCTCTCATCCACATGAATTGATCTTAATGTTTTGTACATGACTTACTGTAGCATGATAAGTTAAACAGTTATTGTTGTTAACATCTTTGACTCATGGCAGTGTCCCATGTCAGCTTTTCACTCGGGATTCGTTCTCTTTTTAAATGTCAATATTTGGGCTCGGACGTTTCAGTCCAAATATTTAAAATATTGAGAACTGTATGAGGGACATGCTGATTACCAAGAACTGGAATAACACCATGGATGTGCTGTCAGGCACGACAAGACATCAGAGAGTCCACTTCAGTTGTGATTCAGGGTGTTTTCACACTTGGTCCTTTTCAGCCCTCTAAACAGACTCAGAGCGGTGACTCAGCATTTTCTGCCCATATGTGAACACTCCAAGAGAACTCAGACCTCTCTTAAGCGATCACCTCGGAGGCACCTCGGTCTGAGTTTGGGTCGCTGTAAGGCTGCAGTGCGGTTCACTTAACCTGTGCCCTGTGACAATAAAGCGCTCCAGGTTCACTTTGCTCTTTGCTGTTGTATTTAGCCCTGTAGTTCACATGCTGTTGCACTGGGATGCTTGGACAAACATACAAAACCACACTGGCCTGAAATGCTTGCAAGGATGCAGGACGAGGTATAGTTTTCTCCACAGAAGATACTGCACGTCTCCAGTTTGGGAATGTAGAATACATCAAACATACAGTCTACGGCACAGAAACACTAAGGTTTACCTCCAGTTTTAAGTTCATCTGAAAGCGTGGGGCTTTATAACCGCACTGCAGTGCCACGTCAAAGTAAAAATTAAACTATGTCAGCATATAAGTTATTATATACAGGCTACAGTTTGAAGAGAGACAGGGCTGAGGCCCCGTCAGAGGTAAAGTGGAGCAGAAAGAGAACTAAGTCCTCTTGAAAATGAACTGAGGACTGAGTTCAGTTTGTTTAAAGAGGACTATATGTGAAAACACCCTTATTGTAGTAGGAAACAGATGGTATGTCAGTCTGGCACCAATCAATGCTGATTTCATCTAAACAGACTGGTTACAGTTTCCATCCACATGTGTCCAGACTCATATGCAGCCCTGACAGTTGACAATGCTTCAAATGTTGCTGCAAAGAAGCTGCATATTGTAAAACGTGGATGCTTCACACATCATAAGTCGCACAGAAAATCTAAACAGCACAGTTCAAGGTGAACACCCAAGTTTAGACGTCACGTTCACGAGAATTAGATTGACACAAAGTTGAAGTGACACTGACAGTGCCATCCAAAATCTAATTTATTGTTGAGTCCAAGTGGACAGTTGTACCTAATTTAAAGAAATTCCCTCAAGGCGTTATTGAGATATCGAAATCACCAGAATATGACAGATGTACCACAAGTGTACAGACATTTGACTACACATCAACTAACAAGAATTAACACAATGTAAAATCAATCAAGGTAACATCAAACAACTTAAGCCTCAAAGTATTTTGAAAATAAATTAGCTAAGAACAAAGGAACTCACATTTTCACTCAGTCAAACAGTTGTTCCCAGTAGTACTAAGGATTCTGCTGCAGGTGGTGCAAAAAAGAGCTCACACCTGAACTCAATCCCTGGTATCAAGCCAGGCTCCTCCTCCTCCAAATAAAATAACAACTAAAATGTCTGCATACCTGAACAACAAAATAGGTTGTTAGTCAGTGGATTCCAAAACCAATGTTTCCTGTTGGTAGGATGAAGACACTGTAGCAATACCTGTGCAGTTTAGGTAACTAAAACTATACAATTAAGGTTAGGAAATAATCTTTAATGTCTGATTACAGTCTTCCATACACTGTGACCTCCTGAAAAGCTCCTCAAAACTTCAGTATTAGAGTATGTCTTTGTACCGTTAAATATTTGTGACTAAATTAGCAACAGTCAAAGCTTCGGCAGCACCAGGGCTGGGCTTAAAAACCCTGAATCTTTACTGTTCATCACCTGTGGCATTTTTCCAAACAAAGCATTTTCCGATTAAGATGTGGGCAGGTCTTTAATTAATGATTATTTTCATTGTCGGTTAATCTCTCTATTATTTCATCCATTAATCGATTCGTTGTTTAATCTGTAAAATGTCAGAAAATGGTGAAAAATGTTGAACAGTATTTCCCAAAGCCCAAGATGACGTCCCTGTTTTCTGCAAACCCCCAAATACTGTCACTGAAGAGTAAAGAAACCAAGGAAATCACATTTGAGAAGCTGGAATCAGAATTTCGATTTTTTGCCTGATAAAATACTCATACTGGTTAATCTATTATCAAATTAGCTGGCAATTTATTTAAGAGTTGATAAATATTTGATTAATCATTGCAGCTCTACATGTGAGATATGCTATTATTCAGGTTTCAGGAGCATTCTTTGAACATGTGTACAGCACATTTAGAATATGCATCTCAGTTGGGGTTATTACTGCAGTTTGCAGCACACGGCCTCTGGCCTGTTTACAATCAGCTCTGTGCACCGTCAAGGACATGCTGTACACCAACAACAGATTGTAAGGCTGGACTAAAGATGTATGATCAAAAGAAGAGCACACATTGCTGTTCAGAAGGAGAAACACAGCTACTTTTAAACATGATGAAAGACTTGTGTATCAACAGGTTTTTGGATATGTGCAGATATCACAATGCAGACCTTTTCCTTTGAGGGACTGGTGGAAAACTTTGACAAAATCCTGTTTTGACGCAAAGAGGCAAAATGACATGAGCAGCTCCAGCTGTTTGACTTCTCTGTTTTGATGTGATATGTTTGGGCACGATAATCTGAATATGCACAAGTGCATGTAAACAGGAATATTAGTGGATTTGTCTATTTCAGAACAAGAGTAGTTTGTGCATGTATAAGTAGTTAGTGCTTTAAGTGGTTGGACTGCGGCACTGAAGGAACAAAAACACTTTTTTATACTTATAGCATTTGCATACAATTAAACTTGTTATCTTAACAGGCTTATTTTTCACTTCCGATTAAATAGGGCTGAGGTGCCTGCCTCTTTCATCCTGTGCCACCCAATTATGTGCAATGCCCATGAATCACAACATCTCTGGCTACACTGCTGAGTGTATCAGAGCTTTTTCCACAGAAAACAGCTGCTGCGGGAAATGACGCTGATGAGAGCAGTGAGACTAAACTGGAGCTGAACACTGGAGCTGTGGACTGGAAAACCAACAATGAGCTGAAAACGTTCAAACGCTCCGTAATGCTAAAAATAGCCGAGCTTGCATGAACAGAGGGGATAAAAAACAGTGGCATCATGTTTTAATAAAGCTGTGGTCGCAGCAGACACTGAAAGAAGACAGAGGCAGCACGTCTGGCTTTAAAAAGCTCAGTGTGCTTTATTATTTACATTTTAACAGAGCTGAAAATATTCAACTCACTGAACTCAGTGAAACAGGTGAAGGGACATCAACAACAGCTCGAAACATAAAACTAAGATCATGAAATGGTACAGAAAGTCAAACTAATGGAATAAACCAGAAATAAAAGCTCAGTTTTCACCACCTTTGAATAAAAGCAGTGTTTTTTTTAACAGTACATGTTGTAAAAAGCACAATCATTACAATGCAGTTATGTACATGTTCAATACAATTAATTTTCAATATTTGTACACATTACACATACTGCAGTTTACAAAATGTTTTATGAAAATCACACCTGCCTTCAAAAATACAACTGAAGCACTTCAATCCAAAGTGAGACATCCAACATTTGTAAAAGGTTTAACACCCTGTACAAATTAAAAGCAAGTTTAGTTCACTATGAATGACTGTAACGGATGTAAGTTTAACAACATGGTAACACTTCAGTTGTCGTCTCTTTTCGAGACTGACTCAGAGTTAGAGACGGAGGTGTGGGGAGGTGGTTGGCTCGTCATCCGTTCATCAGACAGGTGCGGCAGCAGAACTGACGGTAAAGCTTCTTCTCACAGAGACGGTTGGACTTGACCATCTCACAGAACACCTCATCAGCTGACGGACAGATTGATGCAGAAGCAGAAAATGAGCTTAAAGGTATACTGTGCAGGATATTACAGATGTTATACAGAAATAATTACTTATGACCCACTAGGAGTGTGTGGTGGTGTGTGTTTCTGCCGAGACTCTGCCCTCTGCCTGTAGTTTCTTATTTTCTGTCTTGGGGACTTTTATGGATGTGTACCTCCACAGCGCTCAGGTGATGCCGGGGCTTTAAAAAAAAAGGTGGTGACCAGATGCTAGACTAAAGGAAGCAGGAGGAATCCAAGAGACACAGGGCTGAAACTAGAATTACTGTCCTGCAGTTGTATGCCTCCGCGCACCAGTCAGGTTTTTCTTACAGTTTACATCTATGATGTCTGTGAAAACATGGATGCTTCACACCCAGAGGATCAATATAATCAGCACAGCTTCAAGGTGGACACCCAAGATGAGTGTCACCAATTAAGCATCTGACCAAATATTTCCCCTTCTGTAATGAGATATGGTGTTGAGTAATGGACAGAAAAGTGTTTTATACCGAACATTATGATGCCACAGTGAAGGTGACCTTTGACCTTTTAGATGGAAAATGTCATCACTTCATTATTTTATCCTGTTAGATATTTGCTTAGTCATAATTAGCATGTGAATTCTTAAGTTATGACCAAAAATATATTTTGTGAGGTCACAGTGACCTTGACCTTTGACCACAACATTCAAATCACTTTATTCTGAAGACCAAGTGGACGTCAGTGTCAAATTTTAAGAAATTCCCTGAGGGTTATCTTGAGCTATCGTGTTCATAAGAATGAGACAGATGCAAAGTCACAGTGACCTTGAGCTTTGACCATCGATATCTAATCAGTTCATCGTTGAGTCCAAGTGACCATGTAGCCTAATCTGAAGAAATTTCCTCATGATGGTCTTGAAATATCACATCCACAAAAATGAGACAGACAAGGTCACAGTGACCTTGACCTCTGACCCTTGACCACCAAAACAAATCAGTTTATCGTTGAGTCCATGTGGACATTTGTGCCAAATTTGAAAAAACTTCCCTGAAGGCATCTTTAACATATTGCGTTCACAAGGATCGGACAAATACTCGCACATACGAACAACATGAAAACATAATGCTCCTGGTCAGGGATGTCGCCGGCATGGAGGCATAAACAAACAAAAAAAAAAACAACCAAGGCGAAGCAAAACGCCAAACCAGTAAATATGAGGTTAACTTAACTTTAAATTTTGCTGGCAACTACGTTTACAATTAGTAACCAACAATCCTGCATAGTATACCTTTAACTAAATACAAACTTCGAACTCTCTGTTGCAAGCACCAATGCAAGTTGTTGTTTTTTTCTTTTTTGCTTTCATCTGCTGTGTGTTATCAAATCAACAGATATAAACAGTTTAGCAGTGCCATTTGTCTATTAGAGGATCTGAAACAATCAGAAATGGTACAGCTGCCGATGATGCGTCATCAGATCAGAGTTGTGCTGTGACAGAAATGAAGAGGAAATGGATTGATTTACACTTAAGATGCTAAAAAACATCTCTTCAAAGCAAATTTGTTCAGGAAAACAACGACTCTTGAACATGCAAGAAATGTCTAAAACCATTAGACCAATGTTATATGTTCTGTTGAGATGTGTATTTGAATAATCTCAAAAGTTTCCAAAAATGTTCAAACCCAGAGAAAACTGTAATTTTCCATCAAGGACGCAGCCCCTGTCAGTTGCCTCATATCCCCTCTGTGCATAGTTGTGGTTGTCTACCAGAAGCTGTCATAAATTGACCTTTTATCCAGTTTTAATCCACATTTTTACAATAAACGTTTTAGATCTTTGTTGTTTTTAACTACAGTTTTTAATCTGATAAAGGATTTTAAGTCATCAGATGTCTGGGTCTGAAGATATCAGAGAAACAAGCTGAAATATACCTTAGAGGCAACTTGGCTCCAGCCTCTGCTGTGACAGTGTCAGAGAAACACTGTTTTTTTCCATGAAACTGCTTTATTCACTGTTTTTACAACAAACAGACCCAGTTCAAATCACTGGGTCTGTTTGTTTTAGGGCAAAGTAGGCCTCTGCGGATAATTCAGCTCCTGCTAGAAACCCCTGATCGATGAACATAGGAGGAACTCCTGTTCTGTTAATGTTTTGATTAAGAGACCTTTAATGGCAGAAATATTACATGTAGTACATTTAAAAACAAATCTGTACACACAAATGATAATTGGATAAAGCTCACTGTGTGCCTTATTGAGGTCTAAAAAAATGAGTTGAATGCATGTCATTTCTCATAAAACAGTTGCAAAACTTTTTTTCTTTAATATTCAATCGTTTACATTTAAGTTTGTTTGCTAGCAGTCTTCTTTTTCACCTACTGTTGATACACTAAACGGCATGAAACCAGCAGCAAAATGTAAGTCATGCCACTGTGTGCTCATTCATATGCAGCATACAAACAAAACAGGGACCCAGATGTAAAAACTATGCTCTCAAAGTATTTTGGAGTGCAAGTCAGGTGGGATTGTCGGACAGGGAAGTTAGTTATTATACTAGTCTATATTAGCTGACATCATCTAAATATAAAACAGATCAAATATATGACGAGAATGAAGCAGATGTGGGTTATAATTTCAAACTCACCATTATGACACGATGCATTCACAATACAAGTCCTGCTGACCAGACTGTAACCCTCTTTGCATCTGGTGCAAGTCGTTCCAGGGCCGCTGCAGCTCAGACAGTTTTCCTCACACCTTGATGAACAAGGCGAGATAAAATCCAGCTGAAATCAATAAACCCTTAACAAACACCTATTTCTTTTTACAGAGTTTACAGAGTGTTCCTCTGCCCCTGTACCAGAGGAAAATGTCAGGTGTGTCATTCAAATGTAACTGTAATAGAAGAACAATCCAAAAACCAGATTTTACAGTGGACTTAAAGTTATAAAGATGAGGAGAATCAAACCCTGACTGACTGACTTGAAACAGTTTTTTTGGTGCCCACAGTGTTATTATATAAAAACTTGAATGATCCAGGGATGAACCAGAGATATTAGTGAGACTGAGAATCACCCACCTGTGACACATCTTATGAGGGACTCCTGCTGCCTCTCCGGAGTAATAGCCAGGACTACAGGTCTGCACACACCTCCACTCCTGCTGCAGGTAGCGCTCAGCACACAGGATACACTCCTCCTTACCCGGCCCTGAGAGACACAGATATGAAACTTAATGTCATGGAAAATAAAAACCTAACAATGTGTACGCACAAAAAAGATGTGTATGCCTTTTCCCACACACAAACTGGTATTTATAAAGGAGGCATATGTGCACCTCTAACATTCTTCAGACTAAGTGTACACACAATTTTAGCTGAGATAGCTGCAGGTGATATAAGGACGAGATTAAATATAAATTGAGAGACAGATAAACTGTTTGCCAGTTTTATTGATTGTTATTTTTGCCGCATGGTGTTCTGTAAAATGTCAATCAAAGGCGCATTATAAATTTAAGTTTAAATTATTCATGAGTGATTAAAATTAATATTAGTCATCAATATTTTTAATTTACATTAATCTCCCTGTTAGTGATCATTTAATTTGATCCCAGGGAGCATTCTGTCAAGTCAGTTTCAACCTGAGCGCGATGAATCAATCACTGATCATCTTTCTGACGTTTAATAAAAATGATGATTGTGATTTTAGCAGATGATGGCTTTCATAAACGTGATGAGTTAGTGGTGCAGATGCTACAAATTGCCACAGCCATATGTAACAACAGCTGCTCTGGCACCACTGGAGAACCTTGCCAATGCAGCACAGTCTGTGAAAGTGCACTTCCTTTATCATATTCTTGTTGACAGGTCTAATGATCAGTGAGGGGGCAAAGATATTGATGTGTAAACAGCTGTTAAGGGTGTTTCTACAATCAGTTAAGGGGAACTGTAGGTGTGGAAATGAGGCTCATACATGTGCAACCTGTGCCACAATGACTGAGATTTACAAAACAGAATCAGGTGTGCTCATGGCTTTATACATCTGCGTCGAGTTGGACTCAAGGTTTTAAAATTAGAATTTGCCTCCAGGCACTGTAGAAACTGCACTAGCAAACACTCTAACCTGTACATGTCCTACAAGAGGAATGACATGGACTGCAGGTCATCTCTTCCAGGTGGAAAAAGGTCCCATTGGTGCATTCAGGGACACAAGTCATCCCTGCCAGACTATAAAGAAACATCAACATTACCTCACGTTGTTTTAAACCCAAGCTCACATATAAATGTTCGTCTAACTGTCTTTACATACCTGTAGCCTTCACTGCAGGCAGTGCATCTGTCTGCAAACCTCAGGCATCTTGAACAGGTGTCGTGACACTTCAGACACTGTCTCTGATCTGGAATAGACAGCATGAACAAGCATCAATATAGTAGTCGAAATCCAGGATTTTCTTAACAACTTACATGTAACGTCATCAGCTGTTATCAGCTGTTGCAAATCCCTACGCTATATGACTGGTACACATCAGATATATAATAATATAATATATATTAAAGGGCCCACTGAATCTGGTCTACACTGTGGATGTTGACTTACTCTCATCGGCAAAGTAACCTGGAGGGCAGGCATCGCTGCAGCTGGAGTTGAGTGTGTTGAGGTAAAGGCCTCTTCGACAGGAGAGACACTCGCCTACTGATCGGCCGACACATCCCTCACAGCCTTTATAGCAGCGTCTACAGCGATGAGACGCTATGTCCCCGTAGTGTCCCAGTGGACAGTGGCTCACGCAGGTTCTACACACAGAGGTAAGTCAGTTAAGTTAGTTCACTCATTTTTAAGCGACCCTGTGCAATTTCTGCTCAACAGTGCCCCCCAGGTTGATGGAGCATGGCTACATTTGCTAACAATCACTGACCTTATGCACGACAAGCTACTGGTCATACAAGACAAGTAAGGCCCTGCAAGTACTGAACTGACAGGGGATGAATTGTATTTCTTATGAATTCAGCTTTAGAAGAGGGTCGTCTCTCTTAGGTTAGAATGTTGTCTCATTTTAAAGCTTGTATACTACTGACATAAATTCACGATTAGCATCTCATTACACAGACATACACTTCGTGGCCAGACAAAGTCCATAAGTGTATGGCAACACACTATGCTACGTAGGGAATTCAAAAGACAAACTTCAGCGTTGATAAACCTCTCAGGTTTTAAGGTCCAGTGTTTAGGATTTAGTGGCCACTAGTGGTGAGAACTGAAACTTCTCCCATGTGCCAAGTGTGTAGGAGAACTACAGTGGCTGACGCAAAAACACAAATGGCCCTGTCTACAGCCAGTGTTTGGTTTGTCCGTTCCAGGCTACTATTAAAAAAAAAAAAAAAAACACTGGAGACTCTGTGGCAGAGGACCCCCTCTGTATGCAGATATAAACGACTCATTCTAAGGTAACGAAAACACAACAATTCTTATTTTCAGGTGATTATACACCAAAGAAAACATGCTTATTGCATTGTATTCCATTTCTGCAAATATATTCTCCTAAATTCTACACACTGATTATCATTTATTTGGAGTTGTGTTTTTGTTTGACTGACTGTCCACCTTTTATTTCCTTTAGCTCTGTTTTGGTCTCCTCCAACACCTGAGAATTCCAGCACTATGTTCATCAGCTAGTCTCAAACTTTCTGTCTGTCATTTGCTATGTTTTTAAACTCTGGGATTTTCCACTTGTCTGGTTTCACCACCTTCTATTAACTCTTACCTGCCACTTTTCAAGCTGCCTGAGCTGAAGTGGACACAGTTGAGGCAGTGTGCAGTACCTGGTCCGTCACAGCCCTGGTCTCCACACTCAATGTGGCATGGTCCTGGATGAACACCACATGGACTATGATCAACGGCACCGCCATCAACATCATTATCAGTATTTCTAGACTCTTTGACAAGGCAGCTTCTTTTATTAGATTTGATTGGTTTCTGCCCTCGAAGTTTTTACAACCAGAACTGCAAAACTATACTTTTGTTGGGAAAATACTTTTTTGATTCTCTCACCATTGTACTCATCTTCCTCTTCCAGCTCTGGCTCCTCCAGGATCTCCTCTGGGATCTCCAGCATCCTTGAACGGGAGTGCTGAGCACTGTTGGGTGGGTAAGGGTTCTGAGTTGTGCCATAAAGGATCAGTGTCCATTCTTTAAGGTTGCCTGTCCCAAGTAATAATAATGATAATTAGGCTGCTCTGAATAAGAACAGTAGCTTCAGTTAGGATGGGACTTGTAAATGTGTGCCTGAGTGTGCACGTGCTGCTGGACCTTACCCAGCACCTCAGGGTTGCGTAGCTTTGATGGTGAGTCAACAATCTCCAGAGTCCATGTGCCCTCAGCCCTCTCACCCCAGAAATGAACGGTCATGAACTCCCAGTTCCTGAAGCCCTCACTGGAGCTGTCAAACAACCTGTAAATAAATGAGACATAAGAAAAGTAAAGTTAAGAGCATAAAAGCTCCATGTTTATGGACTAAATTAGGCTACCACTTAAGGCCTTTACACTGTATCAGTTACACATGATGAAATCTCTGATGATCAAAAACAGCTTCTAAGAGTTTCAGAAACTGAATCCACAAATCTCTTAATGTGATTGCTCCTACCCACACATACACACCAAGGAATCAGAGTACGACATGATCGGACCTTGGAATAACTGTGTCAGGGGGGCAATTGCTCACAGACTCTCTTTCTCCTGGACCACGACTTGCCCTCGCTCATGGCAGGCAAACCTGAACCAGAGAAGTTAGAGGTGCAAACACAAGGTTTGCAACTAACTTTCCAGCAACACAAGGCTGACCAAAATATACCTGCTCAGGTCTGATTCTTGCAATAGGTCTCAAAGTCCACCCACTGACTATGTACACGTGTTCCTGCCACGCTCTCAATTATCAGAGTTTTGGGCTGCTATATTTGAGGCAATTAGTAATGTACTGGGTAAAGCAGTAGACCTCGACCCCCTTGCTACTCTCTTCAGAATCTCCTCTGCGCCCAGTATGCCCAAGACTGCGCAACAAATCCTTGCTTTAACCACCTCACTCGCTAGGAGACCCATTCTCCTCTGGATGCACTCCTCCCACCTACTCATAATAGGTGGATTCATGAGATACTGCAGTGCATCAGGCTCGAGAGGATCAGATTCTCTCTGAGGACATCCCTTAAGACGTTCTACAAAATTTGGCAACCTTTTCTAATATATATTGACTCACTGACTATCAGTGAAGTAACTTTGTTCTGTTCTGTCTGTTGTTGTCATTTGGCATGGTTTGATTTTGTCTCTGTCCTGGTATGCCTGCGTGTGTGACTGTCTCTCTTGGGTGGGTGGGATGGATCCAACCTTCCGGAAGGTAGGCAGGGGTGGGATCCAGGAGGATGGATAGGAGTGGGATGAGATTATTAAAGGCAACACACAACCCTGTTTCTTTCACCCTGTTTCACAAACTAATAAAGAAAGTTGAAAAAAAGAATGTCATGATGGCAGCTATGTGCTTTTGTATATTGGCACAGCATGCCAAAAGTGTGAGAGATAGCATTTAACTCAAATCACTGCTCAAAATTAAACTTCACAGAGCCGTGAGTGCAGCTGCTATATTTTCAGCCTTTTTCTGACAATTTATCACAGACTGAGAGCAACTGTTCCTTTCATCTTAAAATTAACTTGTGGAGACTTTAAAGAATACCTTACCCACACTAAGCACTGAGCATACGACTTAAATATAAAGAGATAAATGAGACTTGGATTGTACTGCAGGAGTTGTTTGAAAGTATGCAGTTGGATGTTTTGATATTGTGTTGTTGTTAAAAGCAGTCGCTGTTTACTTCAAATCATGAAGAAAGTTCCCCTTCTTTGGATTCTCCATTTACCATGGAGGCATGCTAGAAAAACAGTGTTCTTCACAAAGTCATCATAACACACAGTACGTATTTGACATACAAATGATGAATTTGTTGGTGAAGTAGGCCTTTTCGTATAAACGAGGCCTCCACTTATTTATTATTTCACTCCCATAACACTGACAGAGTCAAAACAGACATTAAGCCAGAAAAAAGGATCAACAACTCCACCGCCTACAGATCAAAGATCCCAATGTGTTAACACTAGTAGGGGCTGATGTAGCCTGGATTCTGTAGTCTGCAGAGATGACAAACAAGCTACAGAGGTTTGGTAAGCTCACTTCTTTCTAACGCAATTTTTAATGACCAAAATTGTAATCTTCAGCCCTGACTAAAGCTGACTCAAGTGACATCACTTGAGGTAATTTATCAGACTTGACACAGCTCCCTCTGGGGACACAGAAGGCTTTTTACTATGTTTGTCACATATGCTGTAGTACTCCTGTAGTAACACCTGTAAACTAGGGCTGCACCTAACGATTATTTTCATTGTCGACTAATCTGTCGGGAGATTGTGTAAAGCTGCCAATATCTGAACGTAAGAAGCTGCAGTAAGAGTATTTTGGGGTACTTTTATAGTACTTTTCTATGAAAAATGACTCAAACCAATTAGTCAACTACTAAAATAGTCACAGATTATTTTAATAGTCGATTAGTCATCGATTAGTCGACTAATCGTGGCAGCCCTACTGTAAACACACGCTGGTGTGGAAAATCGCTTACAGGAAAGAAATTTATCACAGTGAATATAGTGTCTGCTTTAACTGTTAGAGTCACACTATTGTAATATTGAAATAAAAATAGATAAGGAGTAAGAAACGCGATTTTGACTGCTGCACAGCATAACTTGATAGTTCACTATTTAAACTGTTGAGCTCTCAACCTTTTTCACTGAACCTTACATTTAGTTACATTGTTAGTTTGGTATCTAATTAACTATAAAATATCATTTGCATGTCTTGTTTTGGCAGGGCGAGTGTGTGCACAGGAACATAGACTGAGCAGCTGTCAGTCAAAACTTTGTAGGTAATGACAGTAACAGTAGTTTCAGAGAGTGCAGCAGCAGGCAGTGAGAGAGAAATTCAATAAAAGCGGGGCCCCTCTTTTATCCACTGATGTTTGACTTTGTGTCCCCAGACACTTAAGAAACCAAAAAATACATCTACATTCCAAAAGACTTTTTTCTGTGATTCATCAGCATATTCTGATGAGTACCTGGTATGTTAATTTACTCTGACAACACAGAGGATGAAGGACCCACAAGGGAAAGCTGGGCAGATAGACAAGGCAGAGTATGGATGGAAGTGAGAATATGAAAACAAAACATTTGAACTATTCTGACTGATGGGAGCTGCTTTTCTTTGACAGAAATTCAGCAGAGGGTTACGTGCCTGCCCTTCAGCCTGTAAAGCCTCACGCTGTGTGTTATTCTCACTCAGCCTTTATATTTAAAGAATACCTTTCAGAGGCAATTCAAAGCTTCACTGAACCATTGAAAGAGAAATAGATACTAAAAACCTGAATCCAACCTCTCACGAAATCTGTCCTTTATTAAACAATACTATAGGAGTTAGTTTTTAGATGAATTCAGAGTATATATTTGATATTTGGAATGTGCCTTATAGTGACACTCAGTTTAGCAGACATTGGGGAGTGACAATGATAAACACCACATGATATAGATTTACTGTAACAGAGAGAGATTTGTTTTCACAGGCAGTACACCGTAACAAATAATCCACAGACCTCGCTGTGACCTGTTTTTAATAGGAACTATTTTCTTATAAAAGGCAGAAAATACTGAAAACTGCCAGAACCACTGCAGATCAAATCAAAGTACAGCATCTGCAGAGATAGATACAACTGGGGCATTTAGCAGAACTGACCCTGTATCAGTAGATACAGTTAATATTTGTAGGGACACCCACAAAACGGCACATTTTTAACACCAAGGGGGGAAACAAAGCATTTGCGACCTTGCTGAGGAGTTGCTGTGAGGCTTTCTGCACGTCATATTAACTTAAAAATCCAGAGTTGAAGAGTATTTTTCAACCTAGGCCCTAGTTTTGTGTGTAAAGCCCCCTTTATACTACCTCTTCAAGGTAGGAATTTCACGCTGTTATTCCGCCCCACCGTGCTGTGTAAGAGGTACAACTGCGGAATGAGGGGACATGCTGTCTCGCCTTTAAGATGGCATCGAAGGTAGTAACCTCTCCGAAACAATGGCTGTATTAACAAGACAGCTGGCAGACCGTGATCGTGGGCAGCACCGTGTGACATTTTGATGTGTTATGTGTGCGACCTACCACAGGGAGATAAGGAAGTAGCTGATAGCAGTTAGCAGCTAATGTAAAGAAGAACAGCTGCCGAAAATGTCAGCAAACTGGGAAAACATTGAGTTCCATGAGATCCTTACCCTCTGAGCAGAGGAAGAGATCAGCCACCATGAAACAGAGACTGTAAATGATTGTTACTGCCATGTTATGCCATAGTTATTGTTTTTAAAGTGCTGCCAATGCATATGTCATATGTCACACTAGAGGCTGACACTCTTGGGTTACACATCATGCCTCTTTTGATTCCATAATGTCTGCATTCGTCTTCAATCACACACTGGAGCAGCATGATGCTGCCTTTGTTTGGTTCTGTGTAAAAAATGCAAAGGGAAGCATATAAAGGGACTTTGTAGTGGCCCTTTAGCGCAATCTCTGTGTATAAATGCCCTAGGTGATTAATAGGAACAACATTTTTTTAAATCAGCCTGGTATTGAGTGAGCACAACAGCCTGGCTGCAATGTAAACACTCAGGGCAAGTTTGCATTGTCAATTTACATCCACAAATAGTGTTGTTTTTGCCACCGACAGGGTCAGATTGTTATTATAAGTGTCTGACACAATGTGGGGCGCTTCACACTATATATTGTTAAATCTGCATCAGGCAGTGGTGTGTACAGTGTAGCGCTCACCTCTTGGCCAGTAGCTGCGATCTCGTCCCAGACGGAGAGATGAGGTTGATCTCCAGGTCTCCTCTTCGTGGGTGGGCAATCACAACCTTGACCACCACATGCTCCAGGTAAGCCACATGCTGCTCAGCATCTTCTGAACATCCAGAGGTGGTGATGCTGCTGTTCAGACTCTGGCCAGCATGGATGTACCTGGGACAGCCCAAAGCATAAGCATTATGAAATAACATGATAACTGTTAGAAGAGATCGTGCTCCATTGATATGGAGCCATCACAAACACATAAATGAGTAGCACCTATGAACTACGATGAGGCAAAACTCTGACTGTCTTCATGGCACTAACTCACATCGCTCCCACACCCACACAGATCATTTGATGGTTGAACTGATCAGGGATCAGATGTGCGTGATCATATGTGGTAGAAATACCTGGAGCAGTGTTTCCTTGGTGCTATGAAGGAGCAGTGTGTAAGATTTAGGGGGGTTTAGTGGCATCAAGCAGTGAGGACTGCAGATTGCAACCAACTGAACTTCTCTGTTTAGGATTCCTTTAGAGTTCAGTGTTCCTTCAGGAGGTTTTTAGTGAGAGTAGAATTATCTGCAGAGGTCTCTGCCTCTCCAAAACAAACAGACCAAAGGATTAAGAGAAACAGACCAAATAAATAAAACTGTTTGAAGAAAAAAAAAAACCTGAAAGAAGTAGTTTCATTACATATCAGTGTCTCTCCAACACTGCTGACGTCTCCAACCTTGGAGATGGGCTGCTAGCCCAACATCTGCTAGTATGTGCTCACCTTTTTTGTAATGTTTAAAAGGTTTTTAGCAGGAGCTGAATTATCTGCAAAGGTCTCCTCGCCAAAACGGACACTACCGGAGTTTTGAACCGTGAATGAAGTGGTTACACTTCACAAATCAGTGTGTCTCTAAAGCAGTTTAGCATTTCGGAGAAGAGCCGGGTTAATGTGTGCTGACCTTTTCTCTCTGATAACTTAAGATCCAGCGAAAGCTGACTCAAGTGACATCACGTAATAATCTACAGAGGTCTCCTCCTCTCCAACACAAACAGACCAGGTGATTTAAACCGGTAAAAGTACTGAATGAAGCAGTTTCATGTTGAAAATCTGTGATTTTCTGCTGCTGCTCATTGTGGAGGGGCTGCTAACTACAGTGGCCAACGCAAAAAATTTAATGGCCCTATTTAGAGCCAGTGTTTGGTTTGTCCATTCTTGGCTACTGTGGAAACATGGCGGTGCAACATGGTGGATTTGTGGACGAGGAAATGGTCCCTATGTATATATAAACGGCTCATTCTCAAGTGACAAAAACACAACATCTCTTATTTTCAGGTGATTATACACTAAAGAAAATATACTTATTGTATTACATTCCATTTCTGCTAATATATTCTCCTAATACCTACACACTGGGACTTAAAAAACATCAGATAGTGAGTGCATGTTTTTGGGAGGAGTAGAGATTACAACTGTGTGTTGGAAAGATGGATGTATTTACACCATTTCAACATTTGGTTTGAATCAGTCTCAAACTTCCTTACAGTCAGCCGCGTACTGCATCTGCCTGCTGTTCACCTCACCTGGTGCGTCTCTCAGGTATCTGAGTGCAGGTGTGCTGAGGAGGAACAGTCCTCCACCTCCTAGCCTCCAGCACCATGGCCTCTGCATCCACCAGGCCAAAACCATACAGGTGGCTGACTGTGAGACAAGACACAGATGGATTACAAGACTAAAAGCAACGTAAAGAGGGATGATAACACTCAGGCCTTCTACAAAAATCTACGGCTTCAGTGTTGTTGAAAGTATTTCAAGTATAAAACAGTCAATGTACTATGTAAGTATTAGAAGTAGAATGCAGTGTGCCTCTGAGTCCCGCCGCATTGGTCTTCCAGTCATCAGCTTTCAGGTGGACTGGTCTGGATGTTCTCACCAGAAGATGTTGCACATCCCTCCATGTCAGCAAGAGGCTGCAGAAACCAAAGACACTGTTCATCTCTTTTGGCCACAGAGAGTGACTCATGACCTTATGTGTGTTAGGACTTTGATTGACAATTCAATTTCTTTAATTCAACCAGGTTTAAAGCGATGTAACATGTTTTTGGCAGATTGTTTCAGCCTGTACAATACATTCACACATGCAGATACAAAGATACAGGAGGAGGCAAGATGACATTCATTATCAACTGAAGCTAAAAGGATTAGACTGGTGATAATTTGCCATACGGAATGGATTAGAGATAATTGTCAAATAATCACTTTACTTATGCCAGGCATATGCCAGAGCATCGATGTCCCAGTCCTCCTTGTTCACTGCTTTTTTTTTAATGCTTCCGGGTTTCCCCTGGTAATCCCATGTTTAACATCACATTGCTATGAATAGTGGGTCGTTCCCTCAGGCAAAGTCTGCAGAAATGTGGATTTATGAATGTATGTACAAATAAATGCATATAAGGAGCTCAAAATGTCTGTGAGAGTCCTCACGCACTTGACAATTGGACAGTGGGATGGCCCTAAGGCCCCGCAGACTTTGCAGGAATGTGCCTCAAAGTCTGTGAGCCCATGAGTGTGGACACTGGGACTGGGCCAGAGTGGCTCAGCTTAACTGAACTTTGACCCCAGATACAGTACTACCTGGAGTCACAGATTCTGTACGAGAATTCCACACACATGGGTTACGTAAAATATAATGACGCATTATTTTCCCTTGAGGAGTCTGAGTATCACAAAAACATGTTTACACTTAATAAAGGGTGTCTAAAGAAAAAAGAAACCTGAAGTATCAAATCAAGAATTTGGGGAAATATTCTGCCAACAAAAAAAAAGAAAAAGAAATGATATTTTTGGCCATGTAACTGTGCAATATCTAGATAAGAGTGATGACAGCAGAAGACCTAAACAGACAGAAGACAGATGGTGAAGGAGAAGGGGAAACCAGAGTAATGAGATGATATGACAGGAAACAGCAAGACTCCGAAAACTTGACTGACTTGGCCTCCAGGGCGAGAGCAATGACTCCAGCCACAATGGGAGCAGAGACAGAGGTGCCAGTGTGACCATCAGTGCAGCGGTGTCGGAGGTCAGTGGTCACCTGCAAGAGAGCACAAACACAGAACAGTTTCCATGTAATGCACTGTTTATATATATGATTTTTACATGACTTTCCTTCTTTTATTAATCAATGCTGTATTGACTGTCTGCTGAGAGCCCTTAATTAGTGAGCACATGTGATTAGACTATACATGTGCATATAAATGTTCAAATGGTGGTAATCACAAAACAGTGTATCATTGAAACAAGTAGTAAATAACTTTTTCCAGACTTTCTTACACACCTGTTCTCTCTGGGGTCTCAGTCAATGATGTTGTAGATAATTTCAGATCTACACTTACAAATGATAAAGGCAGTGTACGGTAAGGAAAAAAAAAACAAAATGGAAAAATGCCACACTGGTGAAAACCTAAGAAAAAGAGTGTTGAAGAGTTAAAAGCAGGTGGCAAAAACAAGTTTCCATGTTCATCATGACATGTATAAAGAGACTTCACATTGTCCACTCTGTCTCCAGATAACTGGAGAACAAATGTGCAGAATCACTCACATGACTGATCAGTACACAATGAATCGCAGAACCACTGCACCCTCTGTGGTCTGAATATGCACGCTTACCTTTAGGGTAAGAGGCGTCACATCATTTATCTCATGAAGCATTCAGCTGCTTAACAAGCACTGGTCACAGGTCTGTAACTATGATGTTTTTTGCATGTTATTATGTCATGTGTTGATGTTGTTTTTGATAATGTGTTTTTAGATACTCGTTATGCTCATTTGTGCAAAGCAAAGTTCACCTTGGGGCAATAAAGGTTTCATTCATTCATGTATACAAAACTGACACACAGGGAAGTCCTTCTCTGAAATCATTCTCTGACATCACTGCCAAAATCAACAATAATGCATGTGGCTTGTTTGCTACTGTTAACAGGCTGACAAACCCTCCTGCATCAGTGGCCCCTGAACTTCTACCCACAAAGTCATGCAATGAATTTGCACCATTCATCAGACTGAGTTGCCTTTTAATCCCATTATTCAGTCTGACATCATGGTTTTCTTTTGTTTTTACCCTGAATAATCAGTAGCAAGTGACCTGTCCAATGGCCCTTTCAGCTGTCACTGAAGCTGTGGTGGAGGTAGCTAGAAACAATTATCATGATCAAGTATGTTGATTTAAGACAAACAATTTCTGTAAAATTACTCATAACAATCTGGACACCTGTGTCTATCTCATCCAAACTTGTTGCCATTAAGGTGGAATTTTTTTTGTTGCTGTTTTTCAGTCTCTGTTACAGGACGATGATGTCCCCTTTATTAGTCTCATTTACAAATCTCAAAATAACTAGCTGTCAGTGAGCACACCAGACAGCCGGTTAGAATCGCTGAAAAAATATAAAAGTGGGGAGTGCTTCAAAAGTTTAGAGCCAGGCTTCGGTAGACAAGAAGCAGAACTCGCCTCACTCAGTGGAACTGTTAAGTATCTTTGTGCAATGACTTGAATTTGTTGTGATCATGTTCCCGCTTTGTTTAAAGGCCATGATCAGACATAAAAAACACATCCAACAATAACAGCAAACACTGACAGTCTGTTCTGTTCATAGTGGAGCTCAAAATCACCGCTTGTTTAAATAGATGACAGATGAGGGAAGGAGGTCTACGAGACACTGTGTGTGTCCTCCCCACAATCTGACCTGGCTGTTGGCTGGCCTCCAACTTACGCACTCCATCGGGGAGATGGTTCTTTCGTCACTTTGGTTGGTTTTACACAAGCCAAAGCATAATATTTACACTGTGTGTGTGACCGGGGCACAGAGAGACATGGCTGATAGCTAGAGCAAAGACACGACCCAGCTCCACATTTTCACAGTTCATTGTTAACTGCAGCAGAGCGCTGCATTAATGGCTTTACATGTGTGTTATTAAATCATCATGTCTCATTACGTGATCTGCTTTCTTTTATATGCTATCTACTCTCTGCATCACATGAGAGATACAACAAAGTCAAGGTAAACACAACCTTCACTGATCTTTGGTTCTTTGGTCTTCTCACAAACACACATTCGCACACGCATACAAATTACTCCTTACAACAACCTTTGTACACGCTGCATTTGGTGTACATGCCTCTTTTCATATCTCATCACTGCTGCGGCCAAAGGAGACGCACTCATAATAACACTGAAGTCATAACTTGGAGAAAAGGTCTTCATTTTCTTTCCTTTTTATAAACAGGTTACAGGCAGACACCAATAGTGAGTGGTCAGTTTTCCGGTCAACTGACCTGAACACAAACACAAATATGACTCACAGCCTCAGTGCTGTGGCTTGTGTGCTCCATGCTAACAACTTAGCTTACAGTCATGGTCATAGGTTGTCATTTTAGATTAGGTGAAAAGCCTCACAAGGATGAGTTTTGTGTAATATGAGTCGGTCCAAGGGGGCCACCGGAGACAGTAAGATATGGATGCTTGAGGGTGGTGTGCTGCAGAATAATGCAAAGAGCAACTTTTTTGTTGATACAGTGATGGACAATGAATGATAACCCTCATCCTTTTTTGTATTTTGGTTTAGTTTCTGTCTGCATCTGTGTGTTAAGCAGATGTAAGTGAAATCAACAACGAGCTCAGTGCAACATTGTTAAGGTGAGAAAAGGACCAGCCATGTGGTCGAGTGGGCAACACTGCCTAGAACGAGTGGAGTGACGGCAGAAAGCTAGTTGAGGTTACTGCTGCTCAGACAGGGCTTTCATCCTTTTCTTGTTAATTGCATTGCCAACTCCTTTCCAATGAAATTAACTAGCATTAGCTCCACTAGTTGCTAAAAGTCTTAGGAAGACATCACATGCTCGTTTGCATATTTGTGACATCATCACACATTAATTTGCTTAAAGTGATAGTTCAGGTTTTTGGACATGAAGTTGTGTGAAATGCTGACCATCTGTAGCACTGATGTGACAGTGTCACTACTCTCAACGAGCCTCCTGCTCAGAGAAATCACCCGTAGCTTACCAGAGAAAAAGTAGTTCTGACGAGGGTGTGTCGTGAGCCTGAGCCGGTGTTTGTGCTGTAGTAGTAGGTATATATAGGGCTAGTACATCTTCTTCCTCACTAATAATAGCCTACTGGTTCTCTGTTGGAAACAGCTGATGAAGTTTTCGTTAGCCGTTGCTATCCTGCGCACCTGCACGGCGTGGTGATGAACTGTCTGATTGATTTCTGTTGCCGTGCTGTCTTGCGGGCCTGCGCGGCAGAGTGATACTGGCCAGAAAATAGTCCCAGTTGATAGCAAAGTCTGACGTAATGCGGGGATGTTTTAAAATTATTGAAATAGTCTAACAAAACACATGCATACTTTTTTGTAGCTTAAAACCTTTTGGTTACGTTTCCCCCGTACATCTTCAGAACTACTTTTTCTCCGGTAAGCTACGGGCCATTTCTCAGAGCAGGAGGCTCGTTAAGAGTAGTGACACCGTCACATCAGAGCTACAGATGGTCAGCGTTTCACACAACTTCATGTCCAAAAACCTGAACTATCACTTTAAAGCTTTGTAGTTGTGAGATAGACAGAAAAATGTTTAGCAAAATAATCATAAACTCATGACAGGGTCATTGCACTTATTTCTTTTTAAAATCTACAAAGGACAGGAGAAGATCAAACAACTGAACTTCCACTCCTGCAGAGAACTGCGTTCAACGGCCTGCTCCACACCCACTGACTGCCTGCACACAGTGCAAGAGAGGGAGAGACCTGCACTGTTGGCAGTACATTCATGGACTTTAATTACTCTGAGAAGCATGTATGAATGAATTACAATATAATATTTCTGAATAGATTTCTCACTCCTTCCCTGATGGTCTGAATAAGTCTCTAAATTTGTTGCCTGTCACCTTTTAGAAATAAAGTCCTACTACGTCAACCAACCATTGGCCACAAGAAGGAACGCACTAGCATGTATAGTAGTAGGTACTAAGGATAAGCGAGTGCACCATTATCTGTATCTGTTCAACCAACTAAATGATCTGTATCCATATCAGACACCAGACAACTGGGAGGAGCACCAGACTGGAGGTTACTGGCAGATCTGAACCAGCAGCTGTGCTTCCCATCTGAGATCACCTGTACTAACCTCAGACCAGACCTCGTGCTTTGGTCCTCCTCACTGCACCTTGTCTACATCATTGATCTAACTGTGCCCTGGGAGGAGGCCTACGAACGCAAGAGCCTTAAGCACGCAGAGCTGGCAGTCGATGCTAAGCAATGCAGCTGGAAAGCGAAGGTTTGCCCTGTCCCAAGAAATGGGAATTTGAGGCCAAATCCAACGTCAGTCCATCAAAGCTCTCTCTGACGCAGCCAGACAGGCAAGCTGGAGGCTATGGATTAAGAGGAGAGACACCACTTGGGCCCCAAAATAATCACTAACAACAGCAGGGTTTGACAGAGTAAAAGCAGAGGGGGGCACACCCGGGACTCCGAGTGTTGCTGATGAGCCCTCTGGAGGTGCTGTGGGCCTATTATCGAAACGCCAGTGAAGGAGGGTATCCAACTGATGACCCAGATGAAGCTTTTACCCTCCCTAACTGACTTAAATTGGAAATGGGTCAGGTGGAACAAGAAGTTGTTGGTTTAGGCCTGAAATTCATTTGGGTTGATCAGAGGAGGCTATATTTATCATTACTAGAAAAGATCAGTTTTGAATACAAGTTTACTTAATCAGACGTACAGATATTGCCAAAATTTACTTAAATGATATTTGCATTCGTTAAAGAGTACAATATCTGAATTGGACACTCATTTCAGTCCGAGTATTAACTTTAACCCTGGTAGACTGTCTGAGCTACAGTTGATGACATATACACAGTACTCACGATCTTCCTCTCGTGAAACTCTCCACTGCTGTATGTCGTGGCCATGATGGAGCTGCAGGCCTCCAGGTACCACGGCTTGTTCCCGTTCTCTGTGGTGCTGGAGATGGAGATGGTGTAGATACTGCTGGTGTAGCCATCACATGAACAGTGATCACCCTGCCGTCCACCGTTACCTGACGCCCAGACAAAAATGGAGCCCAGGCCTTTGCGGCCCTGTGTGACACACAGTGACATGGTGCTGTGATCAACATCAATTGTACACATTAAAGTCTGCTCAGAGAAATTCTGTTTTTTCTTTGTAGCTGATCAAACCTTCTTGATGCCATGCTCAAAAGCCTTCTTCGTTAGCAACCCTGGGCCGTCCACTGTCTTGCCATCGTCTTTTGGCCCCCAGCTGGCACTGTAGATGTCGATGTAGTCGGGTCGGATTCCCAGGGACATGGCCTCTACCATATCAGTCACATCACCATCCAGCATCCGAATCCCTGTGTCCAAGGCAACACCAATCCCAAAACATCAAACTCTTTTCTTTTTTTGTAATTCAAGTTTTTTATAAAATTCTTCCATCACATAAACAAAAGAATGCAGAATGAATCAACATACCACATTGAGTAAGTGAGAAATGGGGGAACTCTACCTCCAATGTGAGCATTATAGGCAATCCCAACAATGCAGTGGGAGTTGTTGGCCGCCGCTGCAACTTCCCCTGCACACCGAGTCCCATGTCTGCATGTAAAGAGAGAGCAAACACAGAAATTAAAGTCTGGCACACAGCTGTGATCTGCTTTAATGGCAGCTTCAAAGGCAGATTACTGTAAATATTTCTGGGAAGCACATCAGAAATAACTAACCTGACAGTGGCCTTTTTTATAAAGCACAAAATTAATATTATTATATCATTCAAAGAAGAGATGTCACCAACACAGTGTGATCACATGCACAAACAGACTATGGGGGCTACTCTTTCTTCCTCTCTGATGGATTCCCCCGTGTACAATCATTGATGTAAAAAGCTAAGTCTAGAAAGAAGTCACCAGTCTTTGATTCTCTGCGACTGACATCACAAACTGACATTTACTGTTGATATTTTGGGTTGCTTTTGCTCTCAACGTTGATGGTAGCGCTGGTGGAAACAGGATTTGCACATCAAAAGATGTGTGCACTATCATGTAGGTTGGGCACAAGCGTATTAGTGTCGTATTTTTTAAAGCTTACTGCATTTTAAAGACCATGTGTGTGAGGAGGGAGCGATTAGCCTTGAATACTAACAGACTGAATCCAGCTCCAAACCAGATGGAGGTTAACTGATCTGCAGCACTGCAGGCACAATTATCTTCCTCACACAGGAGAAACTCTGGAGAAAACAGGATTTAGAAAAACTTTTTAAAAGCTTTAGTCTTTATGTTTATTACAATCAACCAACACTAGGTTTTTGAGGCCAATACTGGCATCAGTATTTGGTAGTCTAAAAAAATCTAATGTACAATGTATTGGTGCTGCAGAATTAGGGCTGCCCCAGACTAAGAATTTTCCTAGTCAACCAATAGTCGTCATTTACGGCCATTAGTCGACTAGTCTCCTGCATGTTTACGATATTAATTTACTTATTAAATGATATATTTTGGTGGTTTGAGTTGAAGGTGTGAGAAAGAATAGTATCAGTAACATTGTTAACACTGTGCTACATTACAGAGAAATACAAAACTGTACTAATGAACCTTCATTAATATAGGCCTATATTTTATCTCCAAGTGCACGTCACACACTGAGCGAGCCGCCTGTTAATGACGCTGTGGGCTAATGGGCATGTAGCTACTTCCATGTTTCAGATGATGCGTCATGTTTGTAGTCGACCAATGAAGATGAGTTTACATATCACCTTGGGTTCGTCCTTCACCTTCTCAAAATGATCCCACACTTTGGATTTCCTGCCCGACATGTTATTAACTAGCCTGTGGAATAACCGCAGGTACCAGCCCTGGAAATTAACCTGACTCCTGTCTGACTGCTGAGCGTGGACACTTCCTGTGTCTGTCCTTTCAAATTAAATTCCCACATGGTCCAGTCATATAGGTTTGGATTTATTTTGACAAGGTGCAGCTCCTAATAGAGTTTCACATTGTTTTTTTTACTGCAACTAAGCAACCAATGAAATCTTGCTGTCTAATGACCTTTCTGGTCGACTAACCTTTGGTCGACTATTAGGGGGCAGCCCTATGCAGAATAGATTTAAATGTGACATGTAAATGTGAATGCAACAAGGTGGTGGTGCTTCTTACATATTTTCATTGCGGGAGTTGTAACGTGGTGAAGGGTCATGGTCTCTTCCATTGACATCATAACTTGCTAGATGGTCCTGCAGAAATGATTAAGAGCAACAGAGGAAATGGCAACATAAAGGTGATACTGAGAAAGAGAAAACAGCTCACAGTTACTGAAGCCTCTATCACAGTTTTTGCTGTGTGGTATTGGATGAGTTAGGGCAAAACATGGGTTCCAAACTTGAGGACGTATTTGATTTTGAGCTGTATGCACATTTAGAGATGGATGTATGGATAGCACGTACATAGTTCTGGGCCAGATCTGGATGGTTCCTCTCGATGCCGTCATCCAATATGGTGACCACCACGTTCTTGCCAGTGTAGCCCCTCTGCCAGGCTGCTAGAATGTTCATCTCTGAGCGACAACGGCTGCTCTTATCATTGCAGTGCTGAAAATAAACGACATGTACCAAAGATCTTTTTTTGTCTTGTCAAAACAAAAATGGCAGAATGAATAATTCAAAGTGCTGTACTCACAATGTACCACATGTTGGACCATTTAGGGTCATTGAAATGAATGAAGCTTGGGTCATTTTGGATATGCCTCTTTACTCGTGGTTTAACCACCTGCTGCTGAGCCCAGTCCACCTATGGATGGAAATAGAACAATATAACTTAGTTTTAAGGGTAAAGAGAGGAACACTGTTTTTTATAGAAGCCCAACCCTATAAGGAGAAAACAAGTCAATAACTTGGATTTTTATTTTTCAATGGATAAATTAGAGGCAAATACTGAAGATTCCTAAACTGGTGTAGAATCCTTACTCTGAATTTTGCAAGGTAAGGGCAAAAACTCCACGATAAATGCAGTGTTATGACATATACAGTATTTTATCACTGAAAATCCTGTGCACCTAATGACCTTTTTTATTATGCCATTTAACTTCCAGTTGCTATTACTGTGCATAGTAAACACAAGTCAAAGTGTCAGACCCGAGCGGTTCACACAGCCTGCTAAACATTTCTATTCACATACATTCTGATTCTTGAGGAGGTCAAATGATCTGACAGCCCTACATCCACCACATAAAGAATTCAAACTGCATGCCTAACCTGCTCCAAACTCTGGAGCAAGTTATATTCAGAGTTTTGGATTCAAATCGGCTTTAAAAAGTGTCCTACATGAATCAACTCCTTTGGAAATGGGAGTCGCCGTTCTTCCACAATGCTGTGGACTGAGGTGCCAGAACTTTCCAGAGTTCTCTTTAGAGGGAGACAGTGTTTACAGACTGAATTAGAGATGCACGATATTGGATTTTTTTGCCAATATGCCAATATGTAACAACGTATTTGAACGATAACCAATATCAACATATCCACTTTTTTCCCCACCTAATTTTAGTGATCATCAAGTCTCTTCTGTGGTTGAATTAACATCATATCATGCATGCATATTCTTATCGTGATGGCCCACCAGAAAATGGAGACATGAAATACAATGCCTCTAAATGTATGCAATATTCGTTCATTGTGCAAAATAAGAAAAAGCGTGCTGGCTTATTCTGATAGTTCATTTTAAAGCCAATATTGGCCGATACCAATGACATGCCGATATTATCGTGCATCCTTAGGCTGAATAGATAATCTGCTTTACCTGACATTTCCTGACAAAACTAAAGGGATTTCCATACATCTTTCATTATGGAACAGGGTCAGACCTAAATGCACTTCTTGAGAGTAGCTTTTAAATCTTCTGCATCATGTTGAAAGTTAAACAGCTGTAAAATGTGCAGCTGTGCAGCTGAGCAGTCAGAAATAAAACACAGGCACTGTCAGCTCCACTAAATTTGTGCTAGACTTAGGCTTTGATGTTTATTTTGCAAGTGTTGATGGGGCTTTTTGTGGTTGGCTTTGGACGGTGGTGCCGTGTGGCTGCGATTCACTCACTGGGATGAGGAAATAAACTCATATCTTTTTCGTAATGTCTGTTTTGGGCATCTCCTTATGTTCTCTGGATGTTAATATCAATTTAAAACATTTTTTGGTTGCTATTAATTGACATTTAATTTTAAAAAATGATTTTATTATTCATTTTTGCTTTATTCTATTTATTCACTTGATTTTGCTTTACTTATTTATTTATATATTTCATTAAAATATTTTCTTCTTGTTTTCCTCGTGGATCCTCTCATAGTTTTACAGGAGCGATTATTTTCCTTCTGATAGCTGAGCGGGTGCGTGTCTGCAAAGAGCTCACTGTTGTCCGTCATGCTCCAATGAAGGCTTCAGTTGTAAATAAAATTTAGCAACACACACCATGGGCGTGAAAATTAGCACTGGAGTGGAGTGAAATCTGCCCAGGGGAACAACCACACTGCACTTTTTCCTCTTCCACCTGAAACAAGTAAACCTGTTTCTTCTTATGAACCCATTTTTTAGTTAGAAAATATTAAAGGATCATTCCTATCATTAAAGAGGAAAAGAGAAAACTGGTCAATCTTTTTAAATCCCAAAAGATGTACAACATTTTCACCCCACTGTCTAACCAATAAGATGGAAAAAAATACAGAAATATGTGAGTTGCTGCCAGCGTGATATTCTGAACTATGTCCTGGGTTGGCAGGTCTGCTTGGAAGGTTTTAGACAAGATGAAAAAATGTGTTCATGTGACCTTATCTCCTCTGTTGTACATTCTGATTCCACTTGAAAGGAACTGATCCGGGTCTCACCTCAGGATCCATATGGATGAAGCTGTGGGGGCCCTTCAAAGAGAACGCAGCTCTGCGAACCACTCTGCTGTGGTGGAAATGGTAATGGTCCTCCAGGCTTCCTATCTGACCGAGAAACATCCAACAGCAACATCAAGAAAACAACAACAACAACTGCACTGCAACTTAAAAACAGATGGCTGAATGCGAAATATTCCATCTGAGCTGCTGTTATCTAAAAGGCTTTTACACTGATGCGGTGTGACTTTTTAAAATGGAAAACTCAACATAAACCTGATTGTACAAAGCCCTCTACATTCAAAACACATTGGGGCCATCTGTTTATAGTCCATGATGTCACTTTATAAATATGCATGTTCTCTCTTGACTTTGCACCAAAAATGTGAGCAGGATTCTCAGCACATGTGCACAGCTGGCACACTGCAGTCATATTCTGTCTACTCTGTCTTCTAAGCCATTTCTCTTACTACATCTGTCTTCATCCTCTCCTCCTCCTCCTCCTCCTCCTCCCACAAAACATCTTGTGGTAGTCCTTGTAACAGACTGTGAGCCTTACAGTACCACTTTCTGATAGACTACCTTTACAATCCTTATATAAAGGGTTAAGAATAGATTTAGCTTATATTTTATGAATGCTGATGAATCATTTACTGAAGGTTTAAAAATCACTTGTTAGTAAAGACGGTGATAGTGCTCAAAAGAGAAGGAGACACTCCTAAAGTCTAATGACGCATTGTTTCCATTTAGAGAATGTCTGTATTAGATAAACATCTGTGAACAAAAAATGGCGGCTCCACCTACATTTAAAGGTCCAGTGTAGGATTTAGGGGGATATATTGGCAGAAACTGAATACAATATAAAAAGAATGTTTTCTTTAGCATACGAATACCTGAAAATAAGAACCATTGTGTTTTCATTACCATAGAATGAGACGTATTTCTACATAGGGAGCAGGTCCTTGTCTATGGAGATCGCCACGTCGCACCACCATGTTTCTACAGTAACCCCGAATGTACAACCCGAAAAATGGCTTGAGATACGGCCATTCTTGTTTTCGCGTTTTCACATCGGGCACTGTAGTTAGAAGCCCTTTCGTAACAAGGAGGGTCAGGAAAACACTATTTTTTTTAAATGTGAAACTGCTTTATTTAGTGTTTTACCAGTTTTAAACACCTGGTCTGTTTTACTTATTTATATTTTGGAGAAGAAAAGACTTCTGCGGATAATTCAGCTCGCCGTGAAAACCTCCTGCCCATCTGGACATGAAGTTACCAGAGAAAAAGGTGAGCGCACATTAGCAGGTGCGGGGCTAACAGCCCAGCTCCAACATGCCAAACAGCGTTTGATAAACACTAACTTGCAGGGATGCACAATATTGGATTTTTTTTTACTGATATCCAATATATAACAACTCATTTGACCAATAACCGATATCAATATTCTCCCTAATTTTAGTGATCTCCTCTGTCGTGGAATTAGCATGTTATACATGCATACTCATCGTGACGGCCCACCAGCAGATAGAGACATGAAATACAATACTTTTCAGTGTATGTAATATTCATTCATTGTGCAAAATAAGAAAAAGCATGTTGGCTGATTCTGATAGTTCATTTTAAAGCCGATATTGGCTGATACAGATGATGTACCGATATCATTGTGCATCCCTACTAATTTGTAACTTGAAACTGCTTTATTCTGTCTTTACTTGTTTAAATCCCCAGGTCTGTTTGTTTTGGAGAAGAAGACACCTCTACTCACTGTAAAACACCCCTGATTATCTGGATCAGAAATGATGTGAGCACACATTAGCAGGCACTGGGCAAACAGCCCGTCGACGTGCCAAACAACATAGAAGAAATACTGATTTGTAACATGTTTTTATCGCCGTGTCCATTTGTTTTGGAGAGGAAGAGACCTCTGAGAATAATTCAGCTCCTGGTAAAAACCTCCTGAACAATAAACACTGAGGGAAAATATTTGGGAGAAGTTTCAGCTCATTGAAAACAGCAATCGTCACTGCCAGACACCACTAAATTCCCCTGAATTTTACACACTGCTCCCAAATTGTTACACATTATACACATAAAAAAACCCTAAAAAATTTCACAGGATATGCGTAATTCATATTTTTGCACTTTTATTCAGTGGTGGAATCTAACTAAGTACATTTACTCAAGAACTGTACTTTAGTACAATTTTGATGCACTTGTACTTTACTTTTTCCATTTCATGCTACTTTGTACTTCACTTCATTTTTGGAAGTCCAGCAGCATAACAACATTAGGGATTTTTGTACATGAATGCATCACTAATTAGTATCCAGTAATATAGTATAAATTATACATAATGCATAATAAGTACTTTTGGTACTTTACTGTAAATATATTTCGATGCCAATACTTTTGTACTTTTATTTGAGTAGCATTGTGACAGCAGGACATGTACTTGTGACAGAGTATTTTTACACTGTTGTATTGCTGCTATTAATATCTGAGGATTTCTTCCACACCACTGCTTTTATTAGACTGATTTTGGTTGAATTTAAACCCATTTTGTATCATGTGATATCCTAGTTGTATGTTGAGTTATGGTGTAATTTCTTACTCACATTAATTTTTTAAAAAGTTATTAAAGATTTATAAAGGCTCAACATGTCACAAAGAGGTATCAATTTTGATCTACTTAGTGTTTTCTATTTTTCATTATCACATTATAGGGCTAAATCAATCAGATTATCTGTGAAAGTTACAGGGAATCCAATCCATGATAACATTTATGTAGGTTAGTTTACATAAATCTAACTCTTGTAGCCTAATTCTTAATTTGGAGTTTGTGGCTTTTACCTTCACAGCTGTTTCATACAGTCCTGAGACCAAGTGATCACCAACAGTGACTATTACTTCATGCTGCTACGTTACAAAGTAAACAACGACAGTCAGAGCAGTGTTAACACACCAGCAGAAACAAACGGTGTCATCATTACCTGTCCAAAGTTTATATATCCATATTTAGCTGCGATTCTATCAGCTTGTTCCTGACCACCTGTGATCCGCACTGCCCAGTGGTTTGTGTAAACGCTGCCCTGTCCCGACACCACTGACCGACTCCTTTCAACAGTTAATAAAATGAATAGCAAAAATAAAGTCATCCTGAATTCAAGAGTCAAAGTCAGTTTAGGAGAGAAGAAGCCTGTCGGATCTGTGGCAGCGCAGCTTTGGGTGAAGTCTGTCATAAATCCATCATGTTGTGTTCATGTCCCGGCGAAAATTTACTGTCCGGTTGAAAACTAGTCCCCGTGCCGCGGAGGAGGAGCTGCGATGAGAACTGAGAGCAGCGGCCAACAGAGAGGCTACAGTCCGCACATCAACATCATCATCCTCATCAGAGAGAGAGAGAGAGACAGAGGATCAGATCTGAGAGCTCACTGGATGCTGCTGCTCTCACCTGCACTGATTTACCTGCAGGACGCATCACGTTTCAAACATAGGCTATATATGTATAAATATCTGTGTAGCCAAAAGTTTCTTATCATTTATTTTGAACAGACAGTAGTGCAACAATCCTCCTGCTGGAGACTGAGGGAACATTTTTTCCCACTAGCAATTTTAGTAAACTATTCTCATTATAAAAATAAATAACATTTTAATCACTTGTGTTATTACACTATATTAACACTTTCCTAAAAGAGATCACAGTAGGCTACAAAACTGAAAAGTATCTCTTGTGAAATTAAACTGAAAATACAAAATAACTTACTGGGAGAGCAAAGCTAATACACCAGCTACGATGGCCGCCATTTTGTTTTTACTGAGCATATGATAATAAACCTCTTCAATCTTGAATCTTGTGCACTTGGAATGTTACAATTAATTCCACCTTGCTATATGCCGATATAAAAGCCATCTGCTTTAGTATTTATTTTAAATACCGTTCTTCTAGGGCAGTTTTAAAGCAGCAGAGATTTGTTTTTTCCTCAGGTGTTATGAGGCAGACTGTTTCCCGGTCAATATGTGTTTCCCCCTGCCTAAACTTGACCCAAGCCATACTGTATACAAATATTTATATGTTCTTAAATATACTGTATGTAAATATTTATATACAGTCTGACCCAAACCCTTAGTTAGCCCAAACCTTAACCACCAAGGGAAACACTATTTGGAGGGCGGGGCGCATTTCCTTATTACACCAGCACATTTGTGTGACGCAGTGAAATGTGTGTTAGCATGTTAGCGGTGTTTTCATTCACATACCCTAACCTTACACCGCTGGAGAAACACCGACACATCGTCCTCCTCCTCTCCCTTAGCCGTTGTAGCTGACCGGGACCCCGCAGGCGAGTCTTCCAGCTCCGACGTTTCATTTCTGCTTGGAGTAGTGTGACAGACTCGACCGAGAATTAGCTTGACATGCTAACATTTGTTGCGAGCGGCGGCAGCTAAACGTTTCCGGGCGGAACTCGCGCTCTTGACCTCGGTTCCGCAAAATACCACATTAATTGTAGCAGGAGGAGAAATAGGCTACTTTAAGTTTTCTGTCTTGAAAAAAAGAGCTATAGCAGGACTGCAAGAAAGATAATTGTCGACTTTTCTTAATTCTTGTTGTTTTGAATTATGATACTTGTTTCAGATCTTGATGTTTTTGCTCCATTTTGTTAAATTTTGTATGTCTGGTGCTTGAATTTATTAACTTACCTTTTAATATTATTATTTAATTGTGTAGAAATCTCCCCTCTAGTCTGTTTTATTTTGTTTATTTTTTTTCTTTCTTTACCTTCATCAAGGTGGACTATTATTTGTGTACTGTATCTTTTACAGAAGAAACATCCTCTCTATGAGATGTTGTATGTTCCTGTATGTTCTACAAATGTTCAATATTTAAAAAAAGAAGGGGGGAGTGACGGGGAAAAAAAAAAACGTGGTTCGGCTCTACGTCATCGAGCTTCATACCATGCCGCTGTGCGCATATACAGTGACAAACATTGAAAAATCATTCTCGCAAAGTATCATATTCATAAATCCAAATTTAGCCATCACAAACCTTTATTTTAAGTATTTGAAAATTAAACCAAACAGTAACAGTGTTACTAAGTATGACTCATTCTTTCAACAGATGTGATTGGTTGTCGCAGACAGGCCCTATTGTGAGCCTGCAAGGTGTGGACACCCAGTGGAAATGAAATGAACTCCATCAAAATACAAGACTGTGAGAGAGCTGTCTTTACAAGTGTGATCACTGCTGATGAAAGGTTGAAACAGACCCAAGTCATCACTGCTTCTCTGCTGCATTTTCCCCAAATATGTTGGTGTTTGATCATTTAATATTTGGCATTAGGTTGTTACTGCATTTTATGGGAAAAATATGCATATCCCTAATGAGATAGACCACAAATATTACCCCTGCACCATCTAATCTATGGCTATTCATTTACTCGCTGTCATTCATTGTCTGGAGAATATTTCTTCTACCTCTTTGTGTTTCCACAATTTTCTCCTCTGCTTAGAAAACTCTTAAGAGTCCTCCCCACTACTCCTTACAGTTTTTCACCATAGGATCTCTCATACTGTAAGGGTTAAGATGTTTTGTGAATAACTTTTATCTTTACCAGGACTTACCAGACATTTTTGTCACTAGGAGCAGCTCTTTGTACTGGGAAGCTTTGTGAATATGGCCTCCAAATACCTCTAATCCCCAGTATGATTGAGCATTCGTGGGACATGCACATACCCCTAAAGGTAATTCTGACCTGGCATGAACAGGGGACTTCTGGGGGGTGTCCTGTGGTGTCTGGCATCAGGGTTTTGGCAGTAGATCCTTTTAGTCTAGTGGGTTGTGAGGTGGGGTACCAGCACATCCAATGGATGCTTGATCACATTGGAATCTGGGGAATTTGGAGGCCAGGTCGACACCTTGAGCTCCTTGTTGTATTCTTCTGGTCATTCCTGCATTATCCTGTCATTGTGGAGTGCCATTGACATAGAGGGGGGTTACTTGGCCTACAATGGTGTTTGGGTGGACGGAGCGTGTCAGGAGGCATCCGCATGAATGCCAGGACCCAAGGATTCCCAGCAGAACATTGCATTGTAACAAAATGATCAATGTTATTCAATTTATCCATGAGTGCTTTTAATGTTTTGGTTGATTCGTATATGTGCCACCTGCCAAAGTGACCCGTAAGAGTGACTGTGTTATGCCACTGCTGAATTCTAGCTGCATTTGGCAGGCCGGGGCGTGCTAAAATCAAACCCTGGTTGCTTCTCAGCTGCCTCCCCATATGGAACCATAGGCAGCTGGGCAGCTGTTTCATTTTTTTATCACACTTACATGTGTCTGTGTGAGTGGGAGATTTTAGATCTCTGAAGTTAGTGCAAACACATGATCTGGCAGGTCTTTGCCCTGCAGACGCCCCGCTGTGCTGGCAGACTGGCAGGGTTGTGTTTGAAGTTCTCAGGTTGGGTGTGTGTCACTGACCAATGAATCACCTACGTCTACAAACACACTGAGGTTTTTAAGGCCTGTTAGACCAGCACGAACAAATACTGTGCATGGATTCAGTTTCTTCATTGTCTTTTGTAGAGTTTTACAAGATGTCTCACATTCTGTCCACTGGTCACAGGATGAATGGAAGATATGTCCACAGTTCACGACCCTGGTGTTGTCTTGACACTGCTGCCATCTAGTGAAGAAAACACATAGAGACAGAGTTGAGAGTTAGCCCAACAGTAGCAGGTTATTATGAGCCCAGTTTGGCTTTAGAGGGGCTTCATCTCTCACAGGAAATAGAGGTGGTTCCTTTAAAAATTGCACTAACAACGTTGCCAACCTCATTAATATTCCAACTCCAGTTGCATCATATACATAGAGGAGATAAATCTGATACAGGTGGAGGTCTTGAACAGTGGTGTAGTTGTACTGGATATACAATATTATCATAAAGGCCTTTTAATCACTAGTGACCATGAGATTGAGTCAACACCTCCCAGTGTTTCAGTGTATTAGTAGGAATGCATGATATTGGAATTTTTGCCAATATCCGATATGCCAATATATAACAACTCATTTGACTGATAACCAATATCAATATCAATATATCCACTTTTTCCCAACCTTATTTTAGTGATCATCAAGTCTAGTCAAGTTTAGTGGAGTTAACAACATATTGTGCATGCCTGTTCTTATCATGAAGGCCCACCAAATGGAGACATGAAATACAAGATCTTCAATGTATGTAATATATGTTCATTTGCAAAATAGGAAAAAGCATGTTGGCTGAGTCTGATAGTTCATTTTAATGCCAGTATGGGCCAATGCCAATGACATTCCAATCGTATTGTGCATCCCTAGTTTTTAGCTTAATAACAAGCCTGTTCTTTTCGTTTTTAATGAATACATACTTGCCCTTTTTTTATACAGTAGTAGAATCTATAGGCTATAAATTGATGATAAATATTCTACTTTCAAAGGGGAGTTGTGTTGACACCAACTGTCCAACAGCGTGACCTCTTTACAGAAAGTCCTTACCAGCCTGCACAGTCAATAAAAGTGTTGATATCATTGTGTTTAATATCAGGGTTATTACTGTGGACTTACTGTTAATATATGTCAGAGGCCAGCTGTGGTGGGAACATGTAATCAACACATTACATTTTTAATTTCACCCAAATCCAGCTCCCTGTGAAGCAGCTGTGTTCAGAAATATTTTCCAAATTGCTGACCAAGCACAGTAGGGGGTGCTGTTTTCTGACTTATCAGTGACTCGTGCCTCTGTGACTGCCAAGTGGCTTGTGTTGAGTCATGAATAGAGCTGATCAAGACAATAGCTAAACACACATACACACACTTAAGGGGATCCAAACACCCTGCAGCAAGCATGACTATAACCCAACAACCAAGTTAACTTAAAAAAGCTGAAAGCAGCATTTACTGATTTTTTTTCAGCCACCACATATGATTTTTTACATTAAAAAAGGGTGTTATTTTGCATGTGTTAGTCTACTGACAGATGCAGGAGACACAAAGCAACATGGCCTTCATTTGGAGTTGTGTTTCTGTCCACATGATTAAGACAATCTAATATTCATTCTGCTTTTGGTGTTCACAAAAATCCCTGAAAAACATATCTGGTTATTCAGCTGCTAAATGCTTCACTATGTTCACCAGCTAGTCAGTGTCTGTTTGAAAACAGCTGCCTGCTGAAAGAAGTTGTTGATGAGAGCAGAGATGCAGTGAAGTAGTGGGCTATAAAACCAAAATAATGAGCTGAGAGACACGACGAGGCTTCATAAAGCCGAGGGGAACTGCAGAGTTGGTGATAATTCACTGTGGGTTCATTACTATGAAGGATGCATCTCACATGATATGAAATAATTTCATCCATCATGCGTATAAAAACATTGATCAGTGCATCTCTAAGCTTATTATAAAAGATAAAGCTGTACAACAAGATAATGAATCAAACAAGAATGAGAAATGCCCAAAATATGGACTATTATGTGGTAAAAACATCTTGCTTTATTATAATTAACCTCTATTCAAATAATCAGTGTATTTCTAAATGTCGTTGCATCACTTTACAAACAGTCAAAACAAGTAGTTTTACCACCTGGTGCAACATGAACACAGGATTGCTACAAGGCCATGACATTACCCAACCTGTGACCAACCACCAAGGCAGAACTGATGTGAACGCCAGTCTTTGCAAATGTGGGACTTTGCAGCACTAAAACTGACAATACTGTTTGGCACTGAGTGTGGTATTCTACCTACCTAACTACAGCTGCTCCACATGACAGTTATGAACATGCACACCACACATAGATGATCTGCACACACAGCACAGCAACTTCAAGAGATGATTTCAGTGAGTCCACCTCATAATTCAATAAGCTGTTCCCACAAACAAGCTGAGCTCCAGTCGTCCGAGGCCTGGATGATACCATTTCCTGAGACAGAGAGCTGCACATATATCCATATGTAAGATTTTATATTAAAGCAGAGTAAGTAAACACACCAACATTTACAAACATTTGGCTGGCACCACTGTGGAAGTTTAAGAAGCAGTCTCATGCCATCATTATAGGCCACATTAAGTCTTTGCATGTTGCAAAGCATAGTTCTGCCTCCATGAGGAAATCACCTTCTGGATCTGAATAACAACTCTGCTGACGTCTTTTGACCTCTTGTAATTACCAGGTTACTCTTGTAATTACCAAGTTACTCATAATTGCTAGATGCTAAGTTACATTAAAAATATACTGATGTCACGACTATGATTAAACACCCACAGTTTCTTTTTAATTTGTCATGTGTGTAAAGTGTTTGTATGCACCAGACCTCAAGCTGCGTCAGTTCCTTCCTGCATGACCACAGATTTCTTCTTTTCAGTGAGACCAAATAATTTACCCGAAAGTGGCCCAAATACCTGACTGCAGAAACAGTCAAGAATCTTCCACTGCAGCAAAGTGTCCTCTAGAACAAGAGAGTATTCACTAATACACAATACGGTTTTAAGACGGTTAATTTGTTTGAATGCACAGATTACTCTGTTAGATTCCTCGTTATTTGCAGTACAAATAATCACAGCATCATTTTACAGTTGTAAATATACCTAATATGACTAAACCTGTAGTCTTTTTATTCACTTCAGTGAAACTAACCACTGGCAAGAAGCAAATTAATGAAATAAGGGGCGTTTCTGTCTTTTTCTGGAGCAAAGTTCAAGTCTGGCTTCATTTCCTTAGAAGGCCAGATTGTATAAAGGGGAACCTTCGTGCTGCAGTAAAGTCAACCACAAAGTTTTGAAAGTGATGCTTTTCGCAATCATAGATAACGCCATCTTGGTTTCCTTCTCGTTTATCAGAAGTCTTAGTGGTTTAAAATAAGTGACCGGCTTTCTCCTCAGTCTGCAGTTTCCTATACACACTTTATGTTCATGCTTTGAACTGCTGGTGGTAAGGAAGTATTCGGATACTTTTACTGAATAAAAGTAATGCTGTGATACAAGGAAAAGACCTGCATTCAAAACATAAATTAGACAAATATATTTTCAGTATCAAAAGTAAAAGTACTCATTATGAAAAATGCCCACTTTCATGGTGTTACAGTAAAGTTATACATATTATAGCGTTGGATTATTATTATTGATGCATTAACGATAGCAGCATTTAAATATTGGAGTTGGTCACGGTGCACAATTTTGTATTTGCAATCATCCTCTGTAACTAGCAAGAATATCTTAAAATAATTGTAATGAATAATGTAAAAGGTGCAATATTTAAAATACAGTGAAGTAGCATAACATAAAAAACTCAAATAAAGCGCAAGTACCATTAAATTGTTTCTTAATTAAAGTACTCCACCACTGCTACAGTGATTATGACTTATTTATAATGGGTCTTCACTTGTATAGCACCTTTCTAGTCATCTGAACACTACATGTCACATTCACCCATTCACACACCCATTCATACACACATTCATCCACCGGTGGCTGAGGCTATCATACAAGGTGCCGCCTGCTACTCAGTTTTTAACACACTCACACACCAATGGGACAGCCATGGGGAGCAATTTGGGGTTCAGCCACAAGGATCGGGTGGCCCTATCAGGCGGCTGTGGCTCAGATGGTAGGATAAATTTATATGCATGAAATATTTTCTTTCATCAGACCAAATAGATGACCATATATACAAGTTTGTTTTCCTCAACCTGCCCATTATTCAGGCATGGTAAGAACCAGTAGTGCCCTCAGAATTTCTTCATAGGGTGGTCAGATGGGGCGATTAACAAATCTTTTTTAAATGTGTCATATATCTATACATGTGTCAGGTGATTCCTTGTTGCTTTATTAGTCTGGTTGTCTTTTTCCTAAAAGACAAATGCGTAGCTTTAATTTGAAGGAGTACAGTGATTGTAAGGAACATATTATTTACTTGTGTGTACCCAAAGAACTCCCACTCTGGGGCATCACTGAGTAAGAACTACAGGAGTCTGAGAAAAGTGCTGGAAACATTTGTGAATAAGGAATAAAATGGTTGTTATATATTCCCCCCAAGTTTTAAACTCTTGGTGGCTCATCTGTTATAACTTAGTTCCTCCCGTTCCTATTGGAACATTTGGCGACGAATCCCTTCCACTTGCTCCGGTCCCTGGCAGCCCTTCTTGCACCATGCCAGCTGACACCCATCTCGCTTAGGTCTTCCTTAAACGTCTGTCTCCACGTCTTCTTTGGCCTCCCTCTCTTCCTCTTGCCGCCCTCAGGTACCCAGTCCATTGCCACACTCGCTGGTCTCTCTCTTGGTAGTCGGAATACATGTCCAACCATTCTTCTTCTCCTGTCAGAGACCATGTCAGACAGTAGCGCCACCCCTGCCCTTCTCATCACCTCATCGTTGGTGGTGTGGTCTCGCCATGAGATCCTCAAGATAATTCTGAGGCATCATCAGAAGACATCCAACATGATGGTAATGCTGGCAGTCCTCATCCATGTCTCGCAGGCGTAGGTCGCTGTTGGAATGACCACTGACATATACAGGCGTAGCTTTATAAACTCATGCTGTTTTGGCCTATTACTCAAAACAATAGGACTTTATTTTTAATTCTTAATTTTAGAAATTAAAATTTCCTCAAGGCCAAATTGAGCTTGGCTATGAGCGCAAGTCAGGATCTGAACTGTGTAAATGTTGACAAGGTCCACACAGACTCTGTACTGTAAAGTTGGAACCGGCAGATACAAACTTTTCTATACTGTTGGTGCAGAGAAACATGGTTTCCTCTACATATAGTGGGGAAGTTCAAGGGAGAGTACACTGCATCTGAGCAAACTATAAACACACCTGTCAGGTTTGTTCATCAGCCACATAATGTTGTTTCAACTTAAACTAAATTCTTATACGCCATGGTTGAGCCAGGGGCTTTCTGTTGTTGTTAGTGTTTCACAATCGGATATTCTAAAAGAAAAAGCATCTTAAAATATATGTTTTCAAAAGTCTCCGCAAGAAAACAAAGAGCATTCTTGTTTTAGGAAAATTACCATCTGCATTATAACATTGTCACTCCTCTATCAGGTCACTTAACCCCTGCTTGAAGGTGTCTTGTTCCAGGAACAGTTCATGATTTCCTTGTTCCGTGACACCCTGCCTGCAGGCAGACAAGTCAAACAGGTCTGACACCAAAGTCAAAGTCTTGGCTCAATGTCACTGCTTTTCCCACCTGTGTTGAAATCCAGTCAAACAAAAGGTTTTTTCAAAGTGTCAAAAGAATAGTTTTTCTCACAGTGTCGCCCATGTGGAACGCTGACATCTGCTGTGTGGACAGACAGAAGCATGAGCAGGGTTTAAGTGTATCCAAGCTTTACACAGTCCAGGGACTTTTCTTGACTTCGAGCTCAGGGGAAGTCCCAGCCTGTTGATGACCAGTCGAACTGGTTCCAGTAAAAACATCACACCATTCTACTATAAACCACCACACCCCTCTCTCTGTTAGTGACATGCTCACTGCTAACACACACTGACCACCAGTATAACCAAGGTCTGCACTTCACACCCCGACAACACAAGGTCAAATACGCAAGACGATGCCTCACACACCCTTACTGAAGATGAGTGAATGTTATCTCCAGGTATGTGCAGCCTTCTCATGTCTGACCAGAGCAAATCAGAGAGTGCTAAGCAGGTATGGTGGTCACTAAGCATGAAGCACAGCTGAGGTTGCAGCTACTTGGTCATAAACCAAACTGATAAAGTCATCAAGGCAAAACTGAAATTTTGAGCTGATGATGGTACCTGATAAAAAAGGAATCAGCACATCAACCTCATGGTGGCGCTGGATGAAAAGTCAGGGGATCACCAAAGTTAGTAGAATTCATCCTCTGGGAATGATGAAAGTCTGCGCAAAATTCATGACAACCATCTAACAGTTGTCTAATAGATCCTTTCAGTCTGAACGAAAGTGGTGGATTGACCAACGGACAAACCATTACTGCCATCCATAGAGCTACGCCATTTAGCATGGCTAGAAGCAGAGATGGATTACTAAGCAGGCCTACAGGGCACAGGTGTGCAAAATGACAGCCCCCTCCTCTGGCCTTTACCTGCAAAATGTTAAACGCACTGACCATGAAGAGACTCAAAAAAAAAAAAAAAAAACACAAAAAGATGCAAAGGAACTGCAAAGATACAACAATGGACAAAACAACTACAATGAGATGCAAAACCACCACAAAGTTTGTCTGGAGAGGTGGTAGGGCCTCTTTTGTATCTGTGCCCAGGGCCCCATTGTCTCATAATCCACCCACGGCTAAAAGCCCAGAAAAATAAAATATTTATGTAAATATTCATGCAATAGTTGACTGGTCTTGTCTCTGTCTGTGTCCTGCTATAAGTGCCATTATGCATTCATTGACAACTCAGAGTCTTCTGGGGGAAAAGAACTATTAACACATACAAAGATCCCTATGTGCACAGTTACGCCCAGGAACATCACCATTAGAGTAGAGACTGGTAGATTTAATGCCACTCCAGAGGACGAAAGAATTGGTTTGTTGTGTAACAAAGGTGAACTTGAGAACGAAGTTTGTCATACTCTCCTGCAAACAAAGACACAATTGATGTACTTTGTAGTAAAATAACCTCCACTTATGTTGATTTATTTTGGTTGGATGGCCATGAACTGGCTGGACCTGGGATAGAAGGAAAGGATTTTGTTTCAGAAAGAGCTGAGCAGTAAGATAACATGTATTGTAACAGTGTCTTGTAAATCCATGAGAATTGGGAAGATTTGTGTGCATGACACAAAATAAAGAAATCAATCAATCATTAGCCTAATCAACCTATAAACCACATTAAACATACTGTGACTAATAATAATAATGAGCCTTGAAATATTAACTTTACAGTTATCAGTCCAGTAGAAATGAGGATGGATTCACTGGACTGTAGCTGTAACACACATTATTAAATGTCCCTGTACTAAATCCTACTTATTATCAGTAATGCTGGCATATATAATTGCAGCCACTGCAAACATATTTTACAGCAGGTATACTCAACTTTTGCAAAATGACAGGAGGCTGGGGGTCAATTGCAGGAGCCCCAAACAGGTATGGTGTATGCATGGGGCGTTTTAAGGATTTGAGGACATTGTGGGCTTAGTTTGGACCTCTGTTGGGTTGTCCAGGGCATTTTTGTGGTAAACAAGCTCTGTTTTATTGCTTTTTTAAAATGCACTCTGGCACCTTATTTACATTAAAAGTACAAAAAATGTCAGTGTGAATTAATTTATCTTCACTGTGAATTAAAAAATGGTCTGGGGGACACCTGGCACCCTACTGCGGGCCAGATTTGGCCCACAGGCTGTAAAGTGAGTATCACTACTGTACAGTACTACACATCTGGAAATATATGGACTTACCTTGGTACTGTCAGAAAAGCCAATTAGCAGCTAGGAAGCCTCAGTAACAATATACAGAAGAGGTGGCTACACAAGTATGAACCATTGAGAGCGCTCAGGTCTTCAGCGACAGGTCTGCTTTGTGTCTTTGTGTTTTTACGCTCCACTTATCTGGAACAATCTCCCAGAAAATTGTTGGTCTGCTGCAACTCAAAGTATTTTAAATCAAGGATGAAGACTATACTGTTTGCCACTGATTTTTATGATATCAAATATTTATTCATTTCTCACACTGCACTGTAACTTTTATGATTGTATTTTATACCTTTCTTAGTATATATTTGAGCTGGTTTTTATTTTCTATTCTCCAGCTCTTTAATGGCATTTTAAATCGTATTTAAATGTCCTTTTATGTGTTTCGTTTGCATTTTGACTCAATGCCTTGCCTTAACATATGGAGGAGTCAGGGTCACACTTCCCATATCTGCAGGATATGAGGGCTCATTGAGATGTTTGAAGAGTGTGAAAATCATGTGGATCATATACTGCAGCTTTTACAGTCACCAGATCTCAACTCAGTTGAAAACCTGAGGGATTTTGCAGCAGTCATTTATGTTTTTTCCTTATTTGTTTGTCACCCGTCTGTGTGCACGGGGTCAAAACATTGTGGTACTATAATTGATTTGATGATGAACCTCCAAGTTGTTCATGTAAATCTAAGAGGCAACAGTGTGGGTCACTATTTCATAGAACCTGTTAGCTGAGGTCACAGCACTCCAATCATCACAGACAAAACCTTTTTTTTTTTTTTTAAATCGTGTTTTTTTACTTCAAAGATAAATAAGAAGCAGATGCTCTCATGTACACAAACACTGATATGATACACGACTGAAACTAAAAAAGTAGTGAGGCAGACCGAGGTCGGCCTCGAGTGTTCTACTCAAAATCCTCTGGTCACATAATCAGAGAAAATAAACTAAAGACTTCACAGTAAGTGTTCAAACAAGTTACACAGATTATTAATATAAATAAATACCTATACAAGATTGTGTTATGTTATAAATTACTGTTTTGATATGGTTATGACGGAGTGAGAATGTCTTTCATTTGCTTGTATGTCACTGAGCTGTATCGGCATTATGTCCATGTTCAACAATGTCCAAAGTCCAACATGAGGTGGTTTCTGCACTCTTGATGCACTCATTGGGGCCTCACATGCTCTGGTCTGAGGTAGACATAGGGGGACCAGGAATCCATCTGGGATTCCATCCACCTGCTGGGGTCATGGTCCTCCATCTGCTCCTCTACCTCCTCTTCCTCATAGGATCCCTCAAATTCATCTTCATCTGAGCCGATCTTCTCTGTGCTGCTTCCCCTGATCCGAGACACCTCTTGGGCCCCGGCCTCTGTTGTGGAAAGGCTGGAGTGACACATGGTGCAGACCCTCAAACACTTAGTTGGGTGAATGTGTCCGATGATCGCTCGCTTCTTGGAGCAGGCCCCGCAGACCACAAAGCCACATTTCCGGCAGTGGTGGCGGCGCTGGGTCACGGTGAACTTGCAGGCGCAGCGCATGCAGACAGCAGAGGCCTGGTCAGGGATCCAGGTGACGGCGAAGGTGGAGCTGGGTGTGCAGCCTGCTCTCGCTAGCAGTCTGGACCGGCAGTCTTCCATGTGCTCGATCCAGGCTCGCTTCTCCTCGTATGAGGCGGCTGCCACGTAGAAGGACTTGCGTGGGGTGCGGATTAACCATTGGTTTCTCATTCTTGCACTGTCCTCCAAGTCCTCCAGCTGGATGTCCTCTGCAATGATGAAGAGACGGTACGTTAACACAAGGTAGCAAAGGTATAGACACTATTGGATGATTAAAAAGCATGTGAGCCATAACAAGAACTTCTTCTTTACAGCTTGTTTTTGAAAGATTACCCACATCCTTTGTTTCAAAATGCAACCTAATCAATGTGACTGTTTGGCTCTTTGTCCTTATTCTTGTTGACCTTTTTCTTTGTGAGTCTGAGGTTAACTTTTAACTGTCAGTGCATTTCAAAACCCTAAAAATGATCAAACAATTACGTCTAATCTTTGTGGTGTTTTGAAGAAGCAGATGAGTTGCTTACCGAGAGGGATGATCTGCTGTTTCTTGTGCCAACGGCCGTTGAGGATGATGCTGCCATACACCAGCACATCGTTGAAGAGGAAGAAGACTTTCGGCTGTGGCCCCCGGCGGCTCTGCTTCACCAGGCGGCCCTCTCCGATCAGAACCCGACCAGGCTGGGACAGGGGCTTCCCAGACGGCCCAAATGAGCACTCCACAGCGTGGATCCGCTCCTGGTTATCCTTATCAAATGTCAGCTGGTGCACCATGGTGTCCATGTGTGTGGTGAGAAGTAGCAGTAGTAGTAATGGTGAGATTCCTGTTGTCAGTGCAGCAGTCTGTGTATTTCTGCTGATGCTTCCACGCCTTTCTGCAGGTGTGAGATGTTTTCATGTGTTCGTCTTGTTTCTGATGAGCCAAGGAGCAGCGCGCTTGCATTTATAGCCGTATGAGCTGGTGACGCAACGGGGCTTTCCAGCTTGCTCAGCTTGTAGACAAACACAAGTTGCGAGAAGTGAGGGGCGGGACAAAATTTGAATTTAGAAAAAGTGACACAACAAATTCTGCAGAAGGAAGTGTCAGATTGGCAACATGTTTACCACAGAAATTCCCTCTCTCATGGGCACATGCTCCTCACTTCCTGCATGATGATTTTGCATATTTGTCATGTCTGTTGACTGAATCTATCAGGGAATCTATCTGACTGTTAGGTGGGACGTCAGGAGGAAATATTCTGACTACTGTAAATACAGAGGAATCTGTGGCTTACACTGTTTACAGCTCATGGATGTACCAACTGATGAACGTTTATTTGTATTTTGCAACCCGTTTCTGCAACCCTAACCCTAACCCATTACATCTGCACTTTATTATATTGCAGATACATTGAAACTTTACATTTCAACAGTGCTGTAGTTGGGTGTAGGCACATAAACCTGTGTCTCTCTTAGGTGACACATTCACAGCAGTTTGAGAAAGAGCTTCTGCTCGAAATGTCACGTAACGCAAATAAATTTCCTTGTTAACGGGAGCTCCTTGGTGTGCGGATCTTCCTCATTTTCTTGTAAGTCTCTTAGGTGATACACCATCCACATCCCCCCTAACCCTAACCCAATCCTAACCCAGAACCTGGAAAAACACAGCAGCAATCCCCTAAACCATCAGAGAGATAAACCTTCCCACTGTGACCTATAGCTATAAATAAAATACCACTGACCTGACGAGAGCTCACATTTCATAAACAGATGGTTTGTCAGACTGGTCGAGCAGCTCCGCCAGCAGCTGGAGGGGAAAAACAAAAAGATGTCAAATGGCTTCATGCTGCCAACTCATCTGTCATCTGTGGTGTGGACTTTCTGCTGTTCGATCCAAGTTTACTCAGTCATTCTTCCTTCCAGAAACTGGCGGTGTTAATCAAACACAAACAGGTGTATGCCTTTAGTAATCACACCCAAAGTATTAGCAAGGTGGCACACAACACATGCTCATAAAACACATTCTTACCGTAAGAATAATTTGGCAGATAATTAAACAGCTGAAAGGCAACACAGCTCATTATTTTCCCACAACCACTGTTACTTTATTAACATTTGCCGAGGGTGATGTTTTGTATGGGTGGCACAGTGATGCAGTGGTTAGCACTGTTGCCTCACAGGAAGAGGGTTCCCGGTTGGAGCCTGCCCTTCTGTGTAGAGTGTGCAGGATCTCCCCTTGTCAGAGGGTTTTCCCCAGGTGCTCCGGCTGCCTCCCACAGTCCACAGACTGCAGGTTAATTGATGTTAATTGGTGACTCTAAATTGTCCGTTGATGTGAATGTGAGTGTAATTGGTTGTGGACAGTTGTATGTCGGTCTATTCACACTTAGCACTAGAATGCGTCTCCACATAGTGAACACTTGTGATTGGATCTGACTTTCCTGCTCTGTATTTACATAAACATAGCAACCATTTCCGATTGCAAAGACTAAATGCATATTGTTTTTAACCAGCGGGAGGTTTGTAGAGCTATACACACGCTTAAAGCCTGAATTGTTTAAAATTAATACATTTTATTTAATTGTTACACTGCACACAGTGTGGCCCAGGACACTTTAGTGTTCACACAGCTGAAAGAATGTGGCCATATGAGGCCCAGACCACCTCTGAATGTGGTTTGTGTGATCAGATCATAATGTGTCTCGGTGGTCGTTTACACTTGGATTTACTGTGTCCACTTTTAATCAGCTCACCTGAGACGCAAGTTAATACCTGGTAAAACCAGGCTCTGTGTGTCTGGCCACCTGTCCAGGGTGTGCCACACCTCTCACCCAATGTCAGCCTTGATAGGCTCCAGCCTGTGGTGCTCCAGTGGTGACAGAGAATCAATGAATATTTTGTATTATGCAGTTGAAATAAAGTAACAGGCCTTTTTTTCCACAGCAGGCTGTTTGACTCGTCATATAAAAGGAAACACACAGGTTACCACAGGATGTCTACAATAGATACTAAAATGTTATGCTTTTGAGACAATTTTTTAAGCAGATTTAATTTTTGGACAAATAATCTTTTTCTTATTCAAGCATTGCAGGTAAGTATAAAGTTAGGTAGGTGCAGAAGTAGGTTATTAGAGTGAGTTGGGTTAATCTACTTTTTGCTAACAGGTAAGTGTAAGTAACCTAAAGCAGTCGTTTTCACACTATTTGTGCCCAAGGCACACCAAACGGCAAGCCAATATTATCAGGCTAATAACTATGCCAATGTGTGAACGGTGAAAAATAGGTCCCCAGCTTGAAGGTTTTTTAAATTAAATTAAATTATAGTTTTTAGCTAGAGCCTCTTGTGACGGCCCCAGGGCCTCCACTAGGGTTTGGTGTTGGTGTTGTGTTAGGTTCTTTTGTTTCAGAGTGCTGGTGGCTTGATTGGTCGTGGTGATTGGAGGCAGCTGGCAACTGTCTCCAGCCCTTTAAAATGCGCCCTCCTGGGAACTTGGTGCCTCTTCTTTTTCCCCCTGGCACCATGCTGCGTTGATTGCATTTACTTTAGTTTTTGTATAGTTTAGTTTGCATTATAATATTTGGTTATATTGTTTATTCTTGAATTTTTGTTAAAATAAATTACTTATTTTTATGTAACTCCCCATGTTTCCTTATTTGTGATGGTCTTAGAGCCGGACCATAACACTCTTTCTTCGGAAATGGGTGCACAAAACATACTGATACACTAAATTAAAAATTAATTCCTGAATTTTTGTACAGTTGAATATCGCAATAATAATGTGTGGTTATCATAAAGCACAGCACACCTGGATTGGCATCACGGCACACCATTTGAGAACCACTCATCTGAAGTATTAGGTTCAGTGGTAGGATTAGAGATTTGTTAAATCATAAATGTGACCTTCAACGCAGATGAGCGTGACTCATTTTGGGAAAAAGAAATCAAAAGATGGAGAAATGATATTTGACAAAATGTTAATGACCTCACAGATTCTAGTACAAGACTATTTACATGACCATTAAGGTCTAACATTTATAAAATTGAATTAAAGACATTTTAAGACTTTCTGAAGGACCTGAAGACACTCTGCACTTATAGCATTAATGATGACTCTGTTGCTTCAAAGTGGCCCTGTAAGATATGTCAATAGGTGTTTCTCAGATAAAAGGACCTTTAACAGCTGAATTTCCAGGATGCAACATCATCACTTCCTGAGGGACTGTTCCAGTGTCAGGGATTCTTTGACTTCTACCGAGTCCTTCCTTCAGAGAATATTCTAGGATGCATGTATGCATTCTCAGCTGGCATCCAGTAACCACAACTACTTGTGCACAATTTGCCGTAACTGAAGGTGGGGCCTTTTCAGCGACACACACCTTGGCACTCACTAGCCTGTTCCAATGTGTGTTCACTGAATGCTAGGAAGGAGTCTTGCCTTGCCTCTGTAGGACCCGACCTGAAAGGACCCGTCTGACCAAGGAAGCATCCTTGACTTTGAAAAGTGATCTGTAAGCAGGACCCTGAAACTGAAGCAGCGATGTAAATGGAATTCAACCATCATTCATTTTATTATTTACACCTCTGCTTTTCCTAATTTCTTCATGTAATGCTTCAAAATGTCTGTCATGGAAAAGTTTTGGTAAGTGGATGCCAATAAACAGAATGATACAATACTTAACATTTTTCCAAAGCAACAGTGCGAGTCATTTTAACCTCACACCTGGTTAAAGTGTAGTGTCACATTTTCCCTTTCATGTCTCCACACCAACTTCCTCTTCAGTTCCTCTACTCTACTCACTGAGAACTAGTACCTCCCTTTAGGGTACAAATTAAACCAGGAGAGTTACTGGATGTGTCCACTGGATCCATCAATTTCATACTTCCTTTGCTAAAAGTTACATCGGGGCTATTTCGTGCTTATCAGGGGCGTCCAGAGCGACTCGCTGCCTCTGGAAACTCCTGAAAAACTTAACTAAACATGTTGATCAAAAATGACAACAGATTTATTAACCCTTTGAAACGTGAGCAAATTGGCCTTTTTTTCCCCCAAAACATGGGAAGAAGGCGATAAGCAACAAAAGAAGAAATGACCCAAAAAATTACCAAGAAATCGGTAAAAAGAAAATTAAAACGAAATATTTAGAAAGAGTTAAAAACAAACTAACAAACAACTAAATAACCTGGGAGAAGAGCTTAAAATTATAATAATTATGTAACATAATCTAAAATATATAATAATGACCATTATAAATATAGTTTTTCCCTTGATTTTTAAAAATAATTTTCTAATTCTATAAAAAAATTTGCAACTTGTGGAATTGCCCTTTTTCCCCCAATGTTTTTGAAAGAAACTGCACCAATTTGCTCAAGGTTCGATGGTTCAAATACTTGCAAAGGGCGTCTGGAATTAAATTTTTTTCCCTTTACATGTCCTAAAATACATACACATGCTCAAACAGGATCTGTACATGTGCATTAAATGGAGGGATGTCAGATTGAGGGGCAGAGTGAGTTCCAAAGGAACCAAACCAGAGCACAGGAGGCAAACTGGCACTTCAACAGCTACCAGTCTGCACTCCAAACTTGGACACGTACAAGCACTTTAACTAGCAAACCTCTACTTCCCAAGCCTAGTCCCTATTAACTGAGCTACTGCCGCCCCATGAACTCTCTGCATCATGCACACACGGCACTGAACCCAGACACGCATGTATTTTTGTCTTGACATGATATAACACACCTGACAGTCTGGATTCTGCAGTCTTAATCTTTATCAGTAATCTGATTCTGATCTGAGTGAAACCTTCACCTGCATGCTTCTCTCTAATGAGCCCACACAGCTGTCTTAAAATAGCATACGGGTTATAAAAGTGTTTGTCAAGGCCAAAAAGTACAAGTCTGCTCTGTCAACGCACAGACGCCTCCAGCTCAGCAGTATCGATAGCATGTGGTAGACGAGTTCTCTAACAAGGGACTCTGGGGAGCAGCAACATGTGAGAAGCAAACCAGCACTTAGGTGCACGGATAGCCCCGGGAGCAGTTAAAGAAGTTCAGGAAAGTACACAGACAAAGAGTTTGTAATCAGGCTGGAACAGCTGACAGCCTGCCACGTTTCACACTGTCTGCTATAGAAAGGTGCAGACAGACGTTTGTGCAGTTACAAGTGTTCGCTCCGTTCTATACTGCACAATAAACACTAAATAATAAAACAAAATGAACTAAATAGTGTTTCTGACAGCGAACATTTGCTCCATCTGCCAGCTTGCATGAGCTCATCCTTTTTAATTTAAATGTAATCAATCACTTTAATGACTCCCACTGACGAGAGCTGAATAGAATAAAGCAATAAAGCCTGCTGTTTAAACTGAACTGGTTTGCAGCTGTTTTGAACTCAGAGCAAACCACGCCAACATTCACTGAACAGGGATGGGTGACTAAGTGTTGGTGCAACTTTTCTTTAAGGAATTACACGTTAAACTTTATCACCTTTATAGCTTTCAACCAGGACCTTCAGTATTTGCATCAAGTGGCTCGTTAAAAATAAGATTGCTTCAGATTCAGTACAGCTGTCATTGTGTCAGATATGTAATTAATCAACATCAAAGTTCATATAAATATCTAAACTGGACTCTGAGTCTGCAGATTAAAGGAACTGGATTTTTAATTGAGGCCTTGACATCCCTATAAATGTGTAGTTTCCAAGCCCAAACTAATGACATCATCCTGACATACAGGACATTGTATGACTGTTTTTACGAGCTGTTTAGCACTCCTCATGACAAATAAACAGATTCAGAGTGTGCAAAATTGGTGGCGTTCCCCTTTAAAACAAGGCAATACCTATATGTCAAAGGCATCCATATTCAACGAGGTGAAAACTGAACCAAAAATAAATAAAAAAATAATTCGTCAGATGGAGATTTATGGTCCCACAGACAGCAAATGACCACAGCACACCTGCTGCACATTGGCCACTGTTGCTGCAGTTCCTTCTGACTGCCAACGGAGGGCAGTGGAAGTCTGTAATGTCTCTCCTGTTGAGCTGCACTACATCCTGTAGCAATGCATCACAAGTCGATGGTTCCTCTGACTTTAAACTTCTTGGCCGAGCGTTCGCTGGCTCGCTGCTCAAACTTGCTTCCATAGATGTAGGAGACGAAGCCGTTGGTCTCCACTGAAAACACACTGTTCCTCTTGGGGATCACTGTTACAGAACAGGAGGAGGGTGAGAAAAAAAACAGAGTGTTAATCTCATAACGTGTATCATTAACACTGCCATTAGTGCTGAAACAGGTTCTGTCAAAGACTGGAAGCTTTAACTGTAATCTGGTTTAACAGCACATCGTATCGTGACTAAATCCTGATGTGGTGGTTCACAGTTCTCATTTCTGAAGTTAAATTTTACCAAACTGGTTCAACTTTTTAACACGTACTTTTCAAATGACGTAAAAAAAAAAAAATGCAGAAAGTGACTTGTCATAGCAGGAAGAGTACATCAGATCTTAAAGTAAGACTGTCTGCACTGTTATCTGCAAGTAATCGATCTGATTTGTGTGTCCTGACATTACCAGCCTATCTGCATGGACTGCTGTGGAAAAGGTGTTTGTGCCAGTAGCTAAATAGCTACGCTGGTGATGCAGTTTCCCAACACAGACGCATGATAAATAGAGGTACAAGACCATGGTATTCACTCCTATTTATTTCGCCGTCTGTACAAGGACTGTTGTTGTCCATGCTGTCTACTGCTCAGCATCTCCATCACTCTGGATCTGTTGTGTGTGTCACATTCAACGACACTGAAATCCATTATGAGCGACCAGAGTGTCCCGACTGAGACACATCTGCAGAAATCTGATTGCAATTGCATTTTAAAACAACTGTGGTTGGATCTGATTTGCAAAAGTCATGTGGCTTCATGTGTTTTTTTGATGCCCTGACTTTCTAAAATCAGTACTGACCCACATACATGGAATGCAGTTGTTTTTGATTTCATCAGTTACATCTGTGCTTTTCCTGCTCTGATAAGTCAAAATGTCCTCTGCGAAATGGTCTATGCATTCTAATGTCACGCATCTCTTCACAAAAAGTTCGAGAACTATTAATATTGTTACAACTTTGTCCGAATCGTTAGTTTGGACGACAGAGTTTTGAAAACTCTTAACAAACAAGAGCAAAAACATGAGCAGCTGAAATCTCAGTGAGAGAGACACGTCCTGCTGTCTCACCTTTCAGTCTGTTTTCTTTGGTGATGAAATTGAAAACATGTTTCAACTCCTGGACCAGAATCCCTGTAGTCCCGACATATGATGGGCACTTAGACCGGACCACTGGGAGAGGGAAAACAAACTGTTAGTACGACACTGTCACAGCTGCGTCTGTTGGTGATGGTTTAGGGTGGTTAGTAGTTCTTACACTCAACTCACATAAAAACACAGGCTGCTGTTTACAAAAAGGTAATCAGATCATCACTTAAGTATGTATATGCAAACAACAGGTACTTTGTATGGTTTCACAGTAAAGCACAGGTAACAGCGATCAATAAGATAAACCGTTCAGTGGGTCACAAGTCCCATTTAAACTGTACATCAATTCTCATCTTCATACAGACATAAACATGAATCCTTTTTACACCTGACTGGACAAACTCAGCCCTCATACCAACTGACACCATGCTGGTCTCATAACAGGCTTTGATCGATAACTTATAAAGTGTATTTGATATGAAAAAAACCTCCTGGATTCCTTGGAGATTTGCATTTGCAGAAAGTGGGCACTGAGGGTTGTTAAGTTCCTCCATGAGGTGTGTGTCACAGCCTCTGATGCAGCTTCAACTGCTGAACGTGTCGATAAGAAGGCAAACTAAGATAACTACTTCTGTTGTTTTTACAGCACCTGCATGCATGTGTCCCTTTCACCTCACACAGTATCTTTAGAAACATCACCCGCATAGTTTGAAAACTGCTGATGGACACTCTGGACACAAAAGATTTTCTTTGGTGATTGTTACAGACTGTGGCAACAACTGAACTTGAGACGTCTAGCTGTGCGAGGTTAAACTCAGCATCTTTACTAAGGTGGATCTTTACATCGCCATTCTCTCTTAAACTATTGCATCTTAAAGATATTTTTAATGGGCATTTTTTGCCTTTAATTGATAGGATGGTGAAGTGTGAAAGGGGGAGAGAGAGGGAGAGACATGCAGCAAAGGGCCACAGGCTGGAGTCGAACCCGGGCTGCTGCGTCAACAGCCTTGTACATGGGGCGCCTGCTCTACCACTAAGCCACAGACACCCCGAACTACTGCATCTTGATGCAGCAAAGTCAATAATCGGAAATTTAAAACCCAATTCTCACCATTATGATAAACAACTTTATAAGCATGGGCTGTATGTTCCTTACAGCTCATGTAATCGGATGGTGAAACATCACAGACCGAAATGTGTGTTGCATTCTGCCTGGAAAACGTGAGGTCAGGTGCTTGGTGCTACTTCTGTGCCTTTTTTGAGCCAGCTTTCAAGTGCGGCAGGTTGCGTCTGAGGTTGCTAAGCAACCTTAACAAGCACCATATCATAGCCTTTTAACCTGAAATCCTGAGTGCAGAGCTGATCTTCTTCCAGGAGCTGTTTATAAGTGTGTAGGCCTATCGTCTGTGGGACAGATGTAGAGCTCTGGGTAGCCCTTCATCAACATGATCAACTTTTCCATATTTACCACAGACTGATATTTATGGAAGAAGGAAAAGACATTTGTAGGATGTGACTGGTTGTTCTACGTCACATGACATGCAGCATGGGCTGCTGCGTTCCAAAGTTGAACTTGGTTTACCTTTGGGCGCAGCCATCACAACCTGAAAAGTAGCCGCTCTGGAATGTGTGCATGTCACAATGGTGTTTAAGTTTTAAAAGTAGCAATTAGTCGAACAGTAAGAAAAAATAAATCTTGTACAGAAATTAGGGCTGCCCCAGACTAAGAATTTTCCTCGTCGACCAAAAGTCGTCATTTAGGGCCATTAGTTGACTAGTCGCCTGCATGTTTATGATATTAATGTAATGATTAAATGATATATTTTGGTGGTTTGAGTTGAAGGTGTGAGAAAGAATAGTATCAGTAACATTGTTAACACTGTGCTACATTACAGAGAAATACAAAACCATACTAATGAACCTTCATTAATATAGGCCTATATTTTATCTCCAAGTGCACGTCACACACTGAGCGAGCCGCCTATTAATGACGCTGTGGGCTAATGGGCATGTAGCTACTTCCATGTTTCAGATGATACGTCATGTTTGTAGTCGACCAATGAAGATGAGTTTACATATCACCTTGGGTTCGTCCTTCACCTTCTCAAAATGATCCCACACTTTGGATTTCCTGCCTGACATGTTATTAACTAGCCTGTGGAATAACCGCAGGTACCAGCCCTGGAAATTAACCTGACTGATTAACGACACTGTGATGTTAATTTTAGAGAAAACTAAACATCTACCTGTGAGGATGGCACCATGGAAGTCTGCCTTCAGGAGCTTCTGTTGCACAAACTGTGGAGTGCTGAAAAAGCACAACACATGAAGCTAAAGTAATACAGACTTATGAAATCGCTTCAAGTGAGCTGTTCATGAGGAATGTCAGCGTCTGTGGAACTCCAAACAGATTTACCTTGTTGGTTTAAATCCACCACACAGGTCAGTGATGTACTGTTTCCAGTGTTCATGCAGAGGCAGGAAAAGCTCGTATCTACAACGATAATGACAAAGACTGTGATGCTGAGGAGAGAGGAGGGGCTGAAAACTGCAGGCTACATGGGAAATGCACCACAGTCAATTCTGAAAAGAATATTTTGACATGGTCATGTACATCAACTATCCAGGCACATGTTTTCCTATCCTTCAGATTCCCCACCAACCTCTGGTGCTCAGGTTTGATCTGGAAGATCTTCATCGCCCTCTTCTGCCGAGCGTTGAGTCCTTTGGCTTTCTTGCTGCTCCTCTTGGACTTGTCCTTCTTGGACGTGGCGTAGCCCAGTATCAGCGCCTTGTGACTCAATATGCCCTGTACATCCTGTTGTGTGTTCGGCAGAATGCTGTTCTTCAGGAATGCCCGGGTGAAGGCCCCCGCTTTAGAGGGGGTCTGAGACTGGAAACCAGACAATGGCACAGAGGACATTTACAGAGAAGTGAATCTGCAGACAGCACATTAAAGACTTTGACAACATGACTGAAAACTGCACAAGAGATCACACACGGTTTAGTTACACTATACAGCACATCACGTGACCACTGAGTAGGGATAGACCGATATGGATTTTTTTAGGGCCGATGCCGATTTTTTTCCATCACCCTTAGCCGATGACCGATTATGGACTGCCGATTTTCTTGAGCCGATATTTGGGGCCGATACTGCTTTTGCTCCCTCAATTTACATAAAAAAAATGACACAATGATAACAAATATTACAGGTCTCAAGTTTAAAATAAGAAACATTTATTGAACAGTAAAAAATACTACAACAAGATGGAAAGCTGAGGTAGAACAGGTAGAATATTATTATTATTATTATACATTCAAATAAAAAAAAAGAGTTCAGTGCTCTTAAATCTTCCAGTAATGTCTTTATAAAATAAACAAATATTTAAGCTGAAGCATAAATAAAACAACAACTACTGTACACAGTAGGATTCAACAGCTTTGTTCAACTTAACCACATACTTTCAAATGAAAAAAAGTGCCAGGGAAAAATAAATCCGCGAACCCACGCGCGTATCGGCCGGCCGATGTATCGGTCTATCCTTACCACTGAGCGCTATCTGCTTACCTCAACACCAAGAACCTTCACCAGTTCCCGAGGAATCGGGGCTCGAACAAGTCTTTCTGTTCAAAGGACACAAACAAAACTAGTATTACACAAAACCTAATAAAAAAATCAGAAAATAGTGAAAAATCTTGTTCATAATAGCAACAGTCCAAAACCAAAAGATTATCAGTTTACAATGACATAACATAGAGAAAGAGAAGCAGGGGGCTGACACTGTTTGGTAGATAATTGGCTTATGTGATTAATTATCAAAGTTGTTGTCAATTAAATATGTTGACTAATCAAGCTCTAAGGTCAGTATGACCATTCGGGCTGCAACGATTAGTCGACTAATCGATGACTAATCGAGTATTAAAATAATCGGTGACTATTTTAGTAGTTGACTACTCGGCACTATAAAAGTACCCAAAAATACTCTTATTGCAGCTTCTTCTTTTTTTTTAAAAAAATATGTTTTTGGGCATTTTGCCTTTATTGGACAGGACAGCCAAGTGTGAAAGGGGGAGAGAGAGGGGGGGATGACATGCAGCAAAGGGCCACAGGCTGGACTCGAACCTGGGCCGCTGCGGCTTTATTGCAGCTTCTTGCGTCCAAATATTGGCAGCTTTACACACCCATGACTGTGAACTAAAACCCTTTGGCGTGAGTATGAAACAAGACATTAGATGACATAAATCTTGGGGTTTGGGAGAGACAGACCGACATTTTTCAACACATTTTGCGATAAAATGATTAGTTGACTAATCGAAGAAATAATCGACAGATTAGTTGACAATGAAAATAATCGTTAGTTGCAGCCCTAATGACCATAATATAAAATTCCCTTATTTCCTTCTTTCATGAACACCAATTTATATTACAATCTGATCATTATTTTGCTGTAAATTCAAAACCTTTTCAGGAAAAGTTATTGGATTTTGGGATTTTTAAATAGTTTGTTATTGTTTGAGGACTAGAAAGCTATACTAAAAACTTCAGGTTCTCTAGAGAGTGTGTGAGTACTAAATAAATAAAGCCAAAGAACCACCAAGAACTTAGACTTTTACTTGGACTCTGACCTCAGCGGGGGACACTCACTTTGAAAAGGTGGTGAGGAAAGCCTGTAAACGGCTCCTTTTTCTGACTGCTCTCGTCAGACATGGCCTCCCCAGCGAGGGCCATGTTTCCATCAACACTGCTGTGATCAGGCTGTGTCTGGAGTATAGCGCTCTCCTTCTGGTAAGATGCAATTAAAGTCTGGAGAGGGTGCAAAAGAGGGCCCACGGGATCATCTCCAGAGGCTGCACCCTGCCACCGCAACTCCCATCTCCTCAGAGCAGGAGGGAACAGGGAGCCACTCAGCTGGTCAAAGAGATGACTCATGTACAACATCCTCTCCATGATTTGCTCCCAAACATGAGCAGACTGTACCAACAGGTGGCTACAGAGCAGCAACTCATCCAGTGCAGAATAAACAGGATGTAAGCAGCAACCCTGCCTTCAGCAATCAAACTGTACAATACAGAACTGAGTGAAACAAAAGATAGATAGCTGAGGGTTTTGGGGTTCTTCTCTAGTATGTTGTTGATGTTATGGCAATTTAAATGTATGCATGGTTGTATATAAGTGTGTGATATATGGGTGTATATAGATATGTATAGTTTAAATATTTTTATATTATGTAAAATCATATATAGGTATTCTGCTTTTTAAATGTAAATTCTGTGTCTCAAACTCAAGAAGCTACCAACGGGAAAGCTTTCAACTTTCTTCTAACCTGTTGACTTTTTCATGAAGGTGTTGGATGTCCATGTTTTGGGGTGAGCAATTTACACACATCACTGAAACTCCACCGCTGGAAAAGCCCCATTCTCTCATCATTTTAACATGTAGATAGGTTTTAGGACAAGCCATTGCATGACAAGTACAGATGCTGAGAATGACCTAAATACCTAAATGTCACAATGACAGGTGTCAACATGTGCCCGGGATTTTACTTTTTGCGCTGACTGACAATAATGTGAAGGAATATCCTGATTTCTGTGAAGACAGGGACTTTCTGTGACACTGATGAACGAATATCTCAGATGTGCTCAGATAACCTCTCTACAGTCAGTGCGTTGCATAAGCGAGGTTAAATAACATGTCATACCTTCACTGATTTACAATTTAGCTTCAGGGGAAGCAAATTAAAAGTATTAACAGCAGCTGCTTTAACAGCCAGGACGGTGTGAACGGGACTGTCAAAGACAGTCTTTTCAGAAAGAAGACAAACGTGTCCGACCAGCTACTGCAGGACTTTTCTGTACAGTCAGACTGAGAAAGTACAGAACCGTTTACTACTGTTCTGCTGATAACAGCAACAACCCCCAGGCAACAATGATGTAACCAACATCTCCCCCAAAAGTTCAGACACTGGCTGATGTGCTACATGAAGGGCTTTCATGACCCAGACAAACAGGTGGAGCATCTTTTTCTGACTGAAATGTGTCAAGTATCAAAATGTCCCATACTGAAAGCTGCGATCAAATGTCTGGTCAGATAGTTCCTGATTTCAATTATAATCTGGCTAATTTATTTAGGCAAAGATCTTGTACAGGAGTAACATGTATTAGCTGACAAAGTAAGCTTCTTTTGTGAAAGGTGCCTTAGGCCCTGATCAAACAGAAAGCATTTTAGCCACTGGAGGCAGCTTTTTCTAATTGTTTCTAACGAGGATGAAGCTTTTTGCTCGTTGTTTTTGCGTTGCTACACACCTCATGTTTCTAGGTGCCTGGCGTTTTTGCAGGAGTGCTCTGAACTCCCTGAGTTGAAAAAACTGAACCTCAGGGTGGAAAAGCGCCCCATGTCATCTTCATCATCTTTTTTCCCCATTGTGCAATCTGATGATTTGAGAAGCAGGCCTTCTGTGGTGGTCACGAAAACAAGTTAACAGTTGGTAAACAATGGAGGAGAAACTGGTGGTGCCCCCCATGATCCACCCTCTTTTTTAGGGTCTCATGTACCCACACAGATCTGTGTTTACCGGTGACCAACAAACTATTTGCTGACAGCCTCTCACCCTCAACCAGCGCTACAGCAAGTACCCTGTGCTTTGCATTTTGCAACCTGCAAAAGCTTTCTGTGTGATCAGGGCCTTAATCTGTGGCATCATCAAAATGTAAAGTCTAGGGATGCACCGAAAAGAAAATTTGTGGCCGAAGCCGAAGCCGAATAATATTCAACGCTTGGCCGAATACCGAATATTGTTGTTTAGTTTTTCATTAGTTTTTGCAGATGAACCCCCTCCAGATTAGTGTTGTCACGGTACCAAATTGGATCCCACTGTGCGATACCAATGAAAATATCATGGTTCTGAGTAGTGTCACGATACCACAGCGAAAATGAGGCAGATGTGCCTTTTGTCATTTATAAAAAGATAAATCACTTTTCTATAATACATCAATGATATTTCAATGGAATAAATTACGTATTGACTTATTCATACTTCAAAAACAGCATCAATGAGTGATGAACATAGGAGGGATCAAAATAAAATAAATAAATAAAATAAGAATCAACCAGCCACCCTCCTCCCCTTCATAAGTAAAGAACAGTCCCTAAAGTGCGGTGAGGTTTGTGGGCCGTTACCTTCCACTGAAAGACTGAAAGAGAGAAATGTGAACGGCTCGTTTCTCCTCTGATACGCCACATACTGCGTGCCGCCATGGCTCGGCTGTACAGGTACTTTTGGGCAGTCATGACAACAAGTTATTCACCTGGAGCCGGACATCTCCGTCGCCGGTAAGCCGTTATCATACGCCGCTGTATTTGACAGGAATACGTATTCCTGTCCGTGTCTGTGACCCCCGTTCAACACACAACCGGCGGGTTTTGCCGTTTCGTTTCTGCTGCTGGTTTAAATCTGTACTCACACAGCGTGCTGAATGATTTATTTTGCCCGCACAAAACTATTTTTAGTCGCAAATACCAGTGCGGTGATGGACGGAGTAAAATATCGCCACACTGCCGACATTTTACTCCGTCCATCACTGCACACTGTTTGATTGCGTTATCAAAACACACCGCTGTTATTCGGCCTTGCTTTTCACTTATTCCACCGAATACCGAATGTGGGTTTTTTTGCAATATTCGGCCGAATATATTCGGTTACCGAATATTCGGTGCATCCCTAATAAAGTCTATGAGCTGAGCAAGAACTCGCAGGCAGAGCCAGTGAGAGAGACCCTACTGCACCTTTTCAGAGGGCCTTATAACGCAGAAGGAAACCCAGAAGCTAGAAATGCTGTTTGGCGTATGGGCAGGCCAGCAGTTCAACTGGACTGAATAGGTGCCATCATGGAATCTGGTATCGAGTTATTATCGCACATCTATGGCAACAGCCACAGAGCCCACAAAAAATCCACTGGATGACGTGTTTCACATCATGAATTTGAGCGGAGAGGTGAGCAGGGAGATCTGGGTGCTGGCAACATGGAGGGAAGTTGACCACAGTTCATATACACATGGTACCCACACTGTTATGGTACAAAATAGACAGACATGCATATCTTCTTCAGTTACTATCAGTACAGAAACTGGAGGATGAGAAAGAGGCAAACCTTTCTCACATCAGACATATTGATTCGTTGAGGCAGGAAAAGTACAGGCGGAAATAATACCATTTATTGAGACTGTTCCAGTCTCATGTGGCAGAGAGCCATGTCACTGAGCCAGCATGAACAATACCAGCATGCTGGCATTGGCACACAGCCGTGTTTGTTTGAAAGTATGAATGCAGGCGAAGTGGAAAATTACTGAGAGGTACTCACTTAAGTAGGTTAAGCCTTCCATTTTTAACATTAATATCGTTATTAACTACATCTAAATAAGTCAAGTGTTACAGAAATGTAAATGAGGTGCCATCCTTTATAACTTTTGTCGATGTGTTCTGTCATTACTGTAGCCTACTATGTGCTTGTATGTATTTCTGTTTTACCATCAGCAGTACCTAGCCAAGAGATAGTTTTGTTGTATTTGTGCTCTTACTTAAAAGGGATAGTTCACCCCAAAATCAAAAACACATTTTTTCCTCTTACCTGTGGCTGTATTTATCAATCTAGATAGTTATGGTGTGAGTATTTGAGATATCGGCCATAGAGATGTCTGCCTTCTCTCTAAACAGGTCATTCACTCCGCAGACATTAATTTTATGCACACTGTATTGGTATTTTGAACATTAGAGTATAAAGGCAGGAACAACATTGTTGCCGTCAGGTGTTTCACTCCATAAGAGCAAAAGGTTTTTGAGCGCTGTGGCGCAGGACAGTGTGCAACGTGCTGAAATCTGTGTTCGATTTGGATGAAAGATAAAGAAATGAACATTTATTCAACTTGTGTTTGCTGGTATGAATAAATACAATGACTGTTTGCCAACTGGAACCTGAAGTTTATCGTCTGAACTCAAAACAAGGAAGCTGTGGCATCAACCGAGGAAAGTGCGTCAGCCAGGTCAGGTCAGGTGAAACATCTCTGTAGCTGCAAGTAATAGACTTAGCTCCCACAATTTAACTAGATGTCACTCAGTATGTGCAGAACTCAGCTGCAAGGGTTCTCACCCGGACCAAGCCTTGGCAGCACATTAACTCCACCCTTAAACACCTACACTGGCTTCCAGTCAAGTTCCGCATCGCCTTCAAATTCCTCCTCCTTGCCTATAAAGCTCGCCATGACCTTGCCCCACGGTACCTATCAAACCTCCTCACTGATTACACCCCCTCACGGAACCTGCAGCCCGCTGACTTGGGTCTCCTCAACGTCCCTCACACCAGTAGGCGAACATTTGGGGACAGAGCCTTCAGTGTGGCAGCCCCAACCCTCTGGAACTCTCTCCCCAAGGAGATTAGCCAGGCGCCAACACTGGACATTTTTAAATCTGCATTGAAAAGACACCTGTTCACCCTGGCTTTTGGTTGCTAGATTGTTATTTTTGTTGTTGTAAAGTGACCTTGGGTCTCCTGAAAGGTGCTATATAAGTTATTATCGTTATTATTATTTCAGCTTGTGGTGCTTGAAATGCCAAAAAACACTTTTGAAAAACTCAATGTCTCTTTTCAGTAGATGCACGCTTCCTTCATGTGCAGTGATACAGTTGGCAGGCGTAGCTCGATAGCAAGAAAATAGTTTCTACATGAAACTGCTCACAACAAGGTCTGTGGATTATCTTGAGTAGCTGGGTCATGATTTCTGCAAAGAGACATTTCTGCTGAGTTTTTCAAATGTTTTTATTTGGCACTTTAAGCACCACAAGCTGAGTGCCATCTAGTTCCATTATATTGGAGAGAAGACAGACATCTCTACAGCTGATATCTCCAACACTCAGCAACTCACACCAATCAAATCTAGATTGGTAACCAGCACTAGAGCTAAGAGGAAAAATATGTGTTTTTGATTTTGGGGTGAACTGACCCTTTAAATATCATTGTGAATGCAGGACTTATGTTTGTAACAGAGTATTTCTACACTGCAGTGTAGTTACTTGTGCTTTCAGAGTACTTCTTCCTCCACTGCTTTCACAGCGTGCCTACACAGATATTATTAAGATAAGGAGGACATTTTGTCGGTTGTGACATGAGACTGATAAATGTCGGATTCACGTGTCAACATTTATGAACTCGCCCTTTAAATCACAACCTCGCTTCCCTCTTCGAAGATTAAACTCACCGTCCATTTCCACGTTTCTGCGGACTCCCTGAAGAAACGGTATTACATTAAATACCCGTCCTGACTGCAAGAGACACTTTCAACACATGCGATTTGAACACAACATAACTTCACTTCCTTCCTTCTTCTTCTGCAGCTCTTTTTCTGGGGGGTTTCCGGCAGACTGTCTGCTGCGGGGCGTAATGTCGCCCCCTACAGTCAAAACCGCCCATTACAAGTACTGTCTACTTCACAGTTTTAAATTAAAGACACATTCTGACGTGATGGTCAGTCTTTTCTTACAGAACAATGGATTTAAAGAAAAAAAAATTATAGACTTGTTTTTTCATTGTCTAATCAAGTTGTGCTGGTGCCATCATCCACATCCTGCACACTCTGTAATCCATGTGCAAAATTTTGTGTGCAAAATGTCATTCAAATTAATACTAACCAACCACGAAGAGACACAAAATGATCACAAAGCTATACTGCAGAGAGACACACAAATAACTACAGCAAAACAACCACAAAACACTACAAAGAGATTAAAAAAACAACAACAACAACAACAACAACAACAACTACAAATGGACACAAAAAATCCATCTGTGCCAAGGGGCCCATTGTCTCATCAATGTAACAATGAATATTCTTAGTCAAGCTCCATTGTGCTTGCTGTTACACAATACTATTAGCTGGTACAGTGACTGTGTTTCTGCACAGAGATCAGTGAAATAAAAACATGCAGTGCCTTATCTCAAGAAGCAGACTTCCTCTTCAGCCACATCATTTAACTCAAATCTTTGTTACTTGTTGGTGGGTACTGTAGTTTTTATCCACTGACTAAAACTTAAAAAAAAAAAAAAACATTAATTAATAGATGTAATAACAAGATATGATTCAGTGACCCTGTGTAAATGCTAACCTCTTGCAACTCAAAAAACTCAACCATATTTTAAGAGAGTCTGGTGCTGGGTCAGAGAATCTGATGGGTCACAGATTTTGGGTGTTATAATGATGACGCCCACATGAATGTTGGAGAAGGTTCACCAATAATCTGACTTTATACAGTATGCAGCCCTGTGGCTTAGAGGGCAGGTGGAGCACCTTAAACAGACGAGCCAAATACAAACCTAAAGTCTCTTAGAGCACTGTCATAAAGCTCACACCTTAACAACATTTAAAGGCTGAATAAATAACAACAGGCCGCCCTGTTTCAGAGTTTGTTCTATATCTGTTAATAAATGCAGCCTTCATTTGACTGATTATGGAGGACAGGTGCCTTCAGAGAAACACATAGATGTTTTTAAATGGCTGCATCTTATTTAAGTTCTAATAAATACAACCCGTTCTTTCCAGAAGGCTCTGGCAAAAATTATAAATTAAGAAAGGACTGTTTTGTCTCACTACTATTTGCAAAGGCCAGTAATGAACATACGTACATTTCAGTACAATGCTTCACAAACTTTTTCCCTCATGGCCCCCTTTGGATGAATGTACACTAAGTTGAATTTGTCTTCATAAACGACTAATAAATATTGAAGATGTTAATAACAAAATTAAATTTACTACAGATTTTCCTTTCACCATAATTACTTTTTTTTGCACTTGACTTTTATTTTCAAATTCAATCAAATGTAGTCTTATACATATCACAGAGGAAACAAACAAGGTGTATCACATAACAAATGTGCGCTTTGAATCGACCTATCTTGTTCATATTATATACAGAGACAACACAGACACAGGCACCCAAATACAGGGAAAAAGAAAATTAAACTTTGCACACAAAACTTTAGAACAAGACACTTTGTCACATTTTCTTGACTTTAGTTCTGACACGTTTCCTTGATGAGTATCACTGTGCACCTTTGTACACACCATCTGAATCACGTAGACGGTCTATCCTGAAAGCATCTGGGTTTATTTCCTCATTCAACTTTATTTCCTCTCCACATTTTTCCCATGACACCCACGCACCTCCTGCAGTAACTCTGCGCCGCACTGGGGAAGCCCGAGACACAGTTTGAAAACTACTGCTCTGGATGTTGTAACAGTCTTACGTAGACATAACAGTGTTTACATTCTTCATTTATTTTTCTATGGCTTTCACTCCAAGATGGCTGCTCTGCATGACCTTTGACCTTCCTATGGTGGTATATATATATGTATATATATATATATATATATATATATATATATATAGAGAGAGAGAGAGAGAGAGAGAGAGTACACAAACAACACCGCACAAATGATGTGAGGCAAGTAAATGGATAAAACTTATACTGTGATGCATTTTATCACTTATTCTCTATTGACATTAACAAACATTCCACTGAACAGATACAAATCTTTAAGGTCAGGTGAGGTAAACATCATCAGCTCAGCGGCAATGGAAATTTCCGAACTTTAGGAAGGTGTGTGAGAGACAGAGGGAATGGCTGCACGGAGCAGCTAACTGGCTGTAAAATTAAAGGGAAGGGGATGAAGTGGAGCTTGTTTTGAGGAAAATCAATAAAATCACAACTTAAGTCTTTGATTTTTTGCAAAATATTTATTTAAAATCTCTTTATGGATCATTTTATACACAGTTATAAGAGTTCAAATGCAGACTGAAATACAAACTGTATCTCAAGTTAATACAAATATCAGAAAATCTAATTTGAACTTCCCTACACATCCAGACTGCTTTCAATAAAAATATATTCCCTTTTTTTTTTACTACAAATAAACTGCATTGAAACTGTATTTATATAAATACCAAGGCACAATTTGTCTTTTCTAGAAAGAATCTAGAAATGTAGTTTCAAAATAAGTCGAAATACACTGGCGTTATGGCAGACACCACTCTGTAAAGATAAAACATCTGTTGATATTTACTGAGCTTTTGATAATTAATCTAGTAAATGGATGTTAATCCAGCGTGGAGCCTCACCAGCACCACAGATACTCCCAGAGTATATGCCCCTTTCACACGTGTGTGTGTGTGTGTGTGTGTGTGTGGTAAATTAGGCCACAAGTCAATAAGGAACAAGTGTTTGGTTCGTGGTGTGGATCCAAGAGAAAGTAAACAGTCATTGTGAAACAGAACATTTTTTAACATTTCCTTATGAAATGCTAAACGCAGCAATGGAGGACTTGCACACAGAGAACTAAAGAGATCCAGATTAGAGTCTGAATTTTCAAATGTCTCTATTTACATCTACTGGCTGTTCAGGAAGTGAGAAATGTGCAATAGTACATCTAGTGCTAACGTTTCGGTCCATGTTGGACTTTGCACTATATGCACTTCTGCACATTTTTTACTGTCTGTTCTCTCTCCCTGACTGCCACACCAGAAGCGAAGACAAACAAAAGACAGTTTTTTTGAAGGCGCAGCTCAATCCTTGTGAACCACTTGTGAAATTCTGCACTTACATGGATGAGAAAAAACTTGCACATGTACCATAAAACTTCAATTAATAGCCTGGGCTACTATTTGCTTAAATCACAGAAATCAACAGGCCTATATTTGGGACAGGCCTTTGATGTCTCACAAAAAACTGTTGCTTAGCAAAGATAGGAAACACAATTAAATTGTTCATTTAAGCCAGTATGAACATTACTTGCTCCAACAGACAGCACATCAAATTGAGAGTTACGTCACTTGAAGATTACGTCATCTGGCACACCAACACAACACCAGTATTTTTAATGTTTTGTTAAAACAATACTCATAACTTGAAATAATTTCTATGAAAAACTCGTTTGATTCTTTTAATGTGAGGACCCTTACAGATCAAAGTAATATGAATAATTTACAGGGTAACTGAGGAATGGACACATAATTTGAGGTAGCCAACAACCCGGTTTTATACATCCAAAGAACCTCTATAAAAAAAGGCATTTAATCAGGACTGGGCTTTTGTGCAGTAATGTGCGGAGACTCTCTAAAAAGAGATGGAAAAAGACAAAGACGCTCCTCCTCCTCCTGAGTGCAGGAATGCTTTCCAGTTAAAGGTGTGTGTGCTTCCTCGTTCATGCCTAATGTTTTTCTAACGTCCTCCGCAGAAAGTCCCTCAGATTACAGCGTTCCACACATTGTAACCACGCCAGCAAAAGTTGCGAGACAAACATCTGCAACAGGTGATCAAAGCAGCTGTTCATTAAATACCATCTGTACTTATCTAATGTGGTTTGGCCACTGTTACATGTTACATAAGGGCCAACAGATATGCGTGTCATATGTCAGTGATGAAACTGACCAGCAGGGCTCAGTGAAGCAGGCGTGAACCTCAGACACAGAGCCACACAGCCAATCACTAAAACACTACTGAAAAGCATCATTTGAAGTGCAAGATGCTGCCACTGCATTGGCTGCAAACATTTGTGCTCTGTATTTCTGTATTGTCCACCTGCAGCTAACTAACTTTAAAACTGTTTATTGGCCCAGAATGATTAATACAGTCAAGCTAATCAAACTGTTCACCATCTATCTATAAATTTGTGTCAGCTCTGTAATTCACTGAGTGTCTGTCCATCCATGGAGAAGGATCTCTTGTTCATGATGTTCATTTAGAGCTGATGCCTTAACTTTTGGTATCTATTTATAAGTAATACACTTAATTCTTTAGTATTTTAACCATTTTGTATACAGTGAATTAAAAAATGTATATTATACTGAAATGTGGTGGCCAGAGTGTGCGACACTTGTTTTCTATGATCAATTTTGTTTCATTTTTCCCCATCAAAGGTCAGCTTTGGTACTTTTCAACCTGTACCCGTGCCCATTTTTTCAAAATAGGTCCAGTATTGAGAGACTGCTGCAGCTGGCAGCGGCGAAACAGGCTGCAATGTAGTCTCTCGTGTGTGCAGCGTCAATGTACATCCACTAAAGGTGCTTGTTTTTGTACTGACATGTTCAGATTGTTCCTCTAAGTGTGTGACAATATTATAGAAAGAATCCCTACAGAGATAAACCTTTTTGTTAAGGAGTAAGATCCTTTTTGTTAAACCAGAAACAGCCCCGAAGTCGCAATCGCCAAACCCACCAGACTCCATTTAAAGAAAGAGTAATTTTAGCGTGCATAGAGCAGCACATTTTCACATCTAACTTGGTGGATTAAAGGTTTATATCAACCAAACCAGAGCTGGTGATTGTTGGAACAGCCGAAAGATTGACAAAGACAGTTTTTCGGAATTTTATTTTGTTTCTGTCAACTTTGAATGACGTATGTTTTATAATGATAAAATTACTGTTTATTTAAATGGAGTCTGGTGGCTTTGGTGATGTCGATTTCAGGGGTGTTTCTGGTTTAACAAGAAGGTCTGTCTCTGTAGGGATCATTTCCATAATGTTGTCAGACACTTATAATACCAATCTGAGCCTGTCAGTGACAAAAACAACAAATGAAATGCTGTGATGTTATTATTGTGTGACTTACTGCTGTTCTCCTGCAGCGCAGAGGAGAAAAGACACAAACCCATTAAGGATGGTCCGTCACATGTAACAAGAGGCATCTGAAGCATGTTCCACAAAAGTTGTATGATCCCTGTGTGAAAGGGGCTGAAGTGGGAGCAAGATCTGATTTTTAAAAAAGCAAAAAGCTGGTGAAGCTGCTTAACTTTTGAGTTTCCACATTGTTTTTTATGTAACGACTGCATCCAGTCAAAGATAAAATCTGTGAATTCTTTGTAAACAACCACCATAAAGGTTATTCTCATTTTACAGCAGCGGTGCATACACATACATACATTCTTCGCTGACCCATATACCAGAGTGTGATGAGACAATATACTTGGATCTTTATGGTTGGGTGAAATCAAACATTTCAAAGAATAAAACCTCCTGAATTTTAGTGGTTTAACCAGAAAGTGCAAAAGACTGCTCTGGAAGCTCTCAATGGCAGTTTTAAAGAGGGAACACTGCCCACATAATATTAAACCTGGACCCCCCTAACTGTTGCATATGATTATTCATGGACAATGATAAAAAAAATGTACATTAACACTGAATTTTTGTGTTTTGGAGCACCAAACCTACGGTAGTGGTGTGTAACAGTGGTGGATAACATATATTTAATACTCCTAAAATCGCATGTGGCCCCAGCCTGGCCCAACATTCTCCCAACACTTCATAGTCAGTTCAGGTTTTATGTCACTCTGGTCAAACTCAAAATAAAGCAGTAACATTTGGAAATTCGGATTTGATTTCTCAATGTGCAGTTTCCAAATCAAAAATTGCATGAGCTTCTTGTCGTCACAGTTTAAGCCATTTCTTGTGCACTTATTGCAAAGACACTTACAGATACTGTTTCATATTTCAGTATAGATTTGGCACACACCTTGTGGTTCTTTAGCTCCGCCCACTCATGTTCAACTCAGTAACATGACGTCTGTGTACAACTTAAACTGCAGCTCGCAGTGGTTCATGAATAACATGACACATAAAAACATGTGCTTCCTACTGGTTTCAGTAGTATTCATTACAAATTACAATAATCTAAAATTAAAATACACTAGTAGTAGAATGCAGTGATATTGACCTCTCAGTGCTTCTACCACACGATCGACTCATTTAATAGCAGTCTCTCTGCCGCATGTGGGTGCTGGTGCTCTGTGTGTGTGTCACCAGTGTAAGTGTAAGTGTGGGTGTTGGTGTAGCTGACATAGTAATTCCTCTTCAGTTGGCTCCTGGATCTGCTCTCTGCAGGGAAAGAGGAACAATCAGACCAAGAGTCACCTCTGACCTGAGAGCTACATTTATTTAGTTATATGACAGACAAGAAAACATCAGTGTCGACGTACCTGAACATAAGCTGAACAGAGGTTTCATATCTGATTCTCTCCACGTCTGTAACAGAGCAGCTGTGACTGCGGTCCCACTTATAGATAAAGTTCTGTTTGGAAACAAGGAGTAATATGCAGTTTATATTAAAGGAAAAGACTTGCTCTACATTCTACTGTTGACTGGAAGTGTGTTTTATGCCGTATTATGAATGAACATGTGTGACTGACCTCTAAGATGAGCGCCACAAACAAGTTGACCCACATGACGGAGGAGGTGAGCCACCAACACACAAAGTAGATCTTTGACCACCTGGGAAAAATAAAACAAGTTCATCATCATCATCATCATCATCATCATCATCATCACCAGCATTAGCTGCTGTGCATGTCAAAAGTATTTTGTCTTACTCAGTTGTGTATCTGCTGTATGCATCCAAGAAGGCCTGCCAGTTGTTGACGACCATGACATCATACAGCAAAATGATGGCCGCCTGACAGAGAGGGAGGGAAAGGTACTCTTTATTTACTCTCCTGCACTTTTATTCTAAGAACATCCCAGCGCTTGACAGCAGTAACTCATCATCATCAAATGTCAAACTGATAAATAAAATACATGTATATCAATCTCAGATTTTATCCTTTCGCTGTGTATTATAAGTGAGAGACTTTGCTTACAGGGAGAGAAACAGAAACACAATTAACTAAAGCCAAACACATGAAGGTGTGTCTGTTCATGTTACTCACAGCAAAGTCATCAAAATTATTGGGCCAGTATTCCAGCTGCTCGTAGGTGCCACACTCCACACTGTAGTTAGAGGTGACGTTCTCCATGGAGGTATTGGTGAGCACACTGGGACACACACACACACACACACACACACACACAGTTAGGAATGACTCATTAAATAAGGGAACCCATTGAAAACAAGCTGGTAATCTTAACATCTTTAGTTGTCAGCATAATGTTTGTAACACTCATATCCATACTGTAACTTAAGTTACAAATATAGCCTCATTTTTCGGGTCTGTAACGAACAGCACTCTTCCTCCTGACTGGATAACCCAACCCAACAACAGAGCAGCTTGTTCAGTCAACAGAAGTAGCCACCGCAACATCACCAGTTGGTTTGTGGACTAGATTTGAAGCCTAGAGTTTGGCATGTTGGCATGTTGGATTTTGGAGACAGAAGTGACCATATTTGGACGAGAGAGTGGAGCTATGGAGGCACAAGAGGTGGCTCTGACTGAGAACCTAAGGACGCCGCCATGGTAACGACTTCTCAATCACAAGGCAGCCACATCTAATTCACTCTTAATGGAACCATAGTTTACAAAATGAACATCATGCTGTATTGAAGAAGACTTGAAACTACAACTGAGACCACACAGTCATTAGGAAAATGTTTACTAAGGTGATAAATCATGTGAGGGTCATTTGCTCATACACTTCTACACAATCTGACTTCTTTTTACAACCAGTGGAGTCGCCCCCTGCTGGCCATTAGATAGAATGCAGGTTTAAGGCCCAGTTCACACAGAAAAGCTTTAGCAGCTTGAGGTGGCTTTTTGTAATTGTTTTTAATGAGAATGAAGCTTTTTGCTCGCTGTTTTTCCGTTGCTATGTGCCTCACATTTCTGCACTCTAGGCACCTGGCATTTTTGCCGGAGTGCTCTGAATTCCTCGAGCTGAAAAAATATCAACTCCGGGCAGGAAAGTGTACCACATTATCTCTGTTTTTTTTTTCATATTGTCCAATGGGATTATTTGAGAGGCGGGCCTCCTGTGGTGGTCACGACAACAAGTTTACAGTTGGTAAACAATGGAGGAGAAACTGGTGGTGTTCAGTCGCTCGGCAGGACCAATGGACTCCCTGTACTTATTCATTTTTGTTATGCTAGGCCTGACAATAGACAGCAGGTTGTCAAACTGCCCCCGAGTCATCCTAAAATATGCCTGTAAACGTCCATCATGGAGGAGAAGCTCCTGGACCAACTGGTGGTACTCCCCATGATCCAGCCTCTATTTTAGGGTCTCATGTACCCACACAGATCTCTGTTTCCTGGTGCCCAAAAAACTATTTGCTGATTAGCTTCACTTTTCACAACCATAGATGACCGCTTGATCACATATTCTTTAATTCAATGAGATTACTCAGATGACAGATGTCAATGAACGCAGCTGGAGTTAACCAGATTTGCATAAAGTGCCGTTGAATAAGACATGATGCTGCGCTGATGTGGAACATGTCACACATGTTTGAGCAATAGAGGGAAAAAAATACTTTCCTGAACTGAATATTGGATGTGTCAGTGACTGAATGTCTTATGCAAAGTAACTGTGGGATTTGTAGTTCATATTTGTACTGGAACTGCAGTGAGCCATCAAAAGTCACAGCTGCTATAACGCTTGCTGCAATCTTCTCAGCAGCTGGGACTAAATCATTTTTACTGTCACAGTTTCTCTTTTTGTCTCTGTGCATCTGATAAAGCAGTGATTCAGGTTTCACACCTACTTCTCTCAACGTCTTCTACTGAAGTGTCAGTGTGTCATGATTAATCAGGCGCAGCACATATTTGTATTCATTTTCCCTCCCTCCTCCTACATTGTGCACCTCAGCAGTGTTTCTTTCCTTCCATTTTACCTGAGTTAAACCTCAGTGCAGTCCTTAAGTACATAAGGACAAACGTTTCTATCATGTCTCTATTAGTCACAGATGACTTCCTACCTGATCTCTGGAGGAGGTTTAATGGCTCCCTCGAACAGCCAGATCCCAAACACAGCAAACACATAGTACACCACCTGCACAGAGAGCACAAAGAAGACTTTAACCAGTCCCTGTGTTGGGCTGAATCCCTTTACATGTGAACTATTCAACACGTTGCTGTCAGCTAAGCAGGAGGACAACACAATATGTGTTGTCAACAGTATCAAGAGTTTGGAAATAGTTTTATGAGTCAGACACAATGATCTCATGCCATCATTTAACCGGGAACTACCCATTGGTCCGAAAGCCCATTGGTTTGACATCCCATTGTTCCGACCATATTAAACTCATTGTTCTGAAGTCCGTTCCGAAATCATCATGATGCCCTGTGGTTAAGGTCTGGTTAGGTTTAGGCACAAAACCCACTTGGTTAGGGTCAGGAAAAGATCATGGTGTGGGTTAAAATGAAAAAGAAAGTGACAAACACATAAGCCGTGAGCCTGCTCCGCCTCAAGCCGGTCGCGGCGCACCATACGCCTGCCGCGAGCCGTTCAGCACCGTGGACAGTCGGACTAATGGGATGTCGAACCAATGGGCTGTCGAACCAATGACATGGACCCATTTAACCTATCTAAAGACATGAGCACGACCAAAATACAAAATAAAAGGTTTGCACTCAACACTAGTAGGCAGAGGCACTTTAAAATACATTAAAAAATGGGAATACTTTTTTATTTGGGATTTTTTTTCTTTTTGAGCTTAATTTCACACATTAATAATTTGAAAATATATATGTGACAGGACTCCGTTGACCATTTTCTACCATATTTTTTATAGCAGTGTAGATCAGCTGGCTGACTGAGATATGCTGACTCACCATTAGTATCCCTGCAAAGGCTCTGAGGTTTTTCACCAGGTCCAACAGTGTACTTGCGACCAACGCCATGAGCTGGAAAACAAGATGAAACATATGAAAAGAAAAAAGGGACACGAAGACACAGCAGTGTACTTGTGACAAGGTATTTGTGTGTGTAAATAAAAATGTGTGCTGCGAGAGAGGATACAATAATGAAATCCTGTGTACTGTTTATCACAGCTATACACGTGTATCCTTTTGCTTTTATTTAAGTTACGTATCTTGGCTTGGTATGCGGTATACTGTCATTTCCATATTGTGCTCAGCTGCTCAGAAAGCCCCCAGTTGCTGTGTGAATGCTACTATACTTGTTCTGGGACTGTTTTTATTTGTCTGCGGTGTACCTTGATATCTGGGATGATGCGCAGGAAGCGGAAGACAATCAGCATGTTGATCAAACGAACCATCTCCCACAGAGACATTACACCATGCAAGGCTGGGTCCCTGTTGTGACACACACGGATGCGAGACATTTAGCAGGTCAGTTACCACAGTTTACTGATTTAGAAGAAGCCATGTCTAAAATTCCTGAAGAGTCTTTTGTAGACAGTGTTGTAGTAAAGACCACCTAAAACGAGACCAACCCAGGACCAAGACCAGAGTGTATTGAGACCGAAATAAGACAAGACTTCAGGGGTTGAGACTGAGTCATGACTTAGATCAGGGGTCGGCAATCTTTACTATTAAAAGAGCCAAAAAAAAGTGAGCATTTATTAATATAATTTACTACAGGTGGCTGCTCTGCAATTGGATATGTATAATTATTTAGTACTTAAATTTTGCAGCGATGGTGGTGAAAGCAAATGAATCTGGCCACACACTATTAAATCCTCTTTTTTCCTCCAAGACTTTTCCTTTTTTGGATTTGGAATCCACAGCTCGGCTTGTTAGAGAGACTCCAGGCAGCCACTGCTACTGAAGTTCAGCAAAATTTAGAGGAAAAGGCACCAGGTTGATTTCTCTTGGTACATACACTGTCTTGGTCAGGGGTCCATTCTCAAAGGTGAATACTCAGTTGGACCATGTTATTGAACCTCCTTAAATAAAGGTTACACCTGAAACAGTTTATTTTAATATATTCCTGGGACTTAAATGTGAATCATCATTGTAAAATATAATAACAATGACTTCAGGAGAGGCACAAACTCATGTTGAACACACAAACATTTTTAATGACTGGAAGAACAGACAAACCTACCATTGAGAATAAGGAAGTCTATAGGTGACATATATGGTGATCTGTAGGACCTGATAGAGAAAAAAACACGCAAGATCAGCAGTGAATATCAAAAGTAGTAAATATGTTAAAAAAATCAAATGCTCATGAGACGTTTTAATCCAATAAACCTGCAATAACTGATCATATTGGCCACTTGGGGGCAGCAGAAACAAGCTGTGAACACAACATTGACAAACCATCACCTTTTTAAGTTGCTATGGTGACAGTTTTTTCTTATTTACACAAGCAGCAGTTACAAAGCAACATGGTTATTATGTGGGGTGGTGTTTGTGTCCACCAGGTATGTTGACCAACAGACAAACAGTTCAGACTGAGTGTTTGCTGAGTCTCCCTCTTCACTGTATTTGCATATGAATTAGGATTACGCAAATAACAGGAGGACACATGTCGCCAGTGAGACAGGTCATGCAGTTTGTTTTGTTGAGATTTGCATGTTAAAGCAGGTGTGAGAAAAACACAGGTGAGATTTAGATGAGCCACACAGCTGGTCTAAAGAAAACCAAGAGTGCTAAACTATCCAAGGGGCTGCAGTGTATCAGTATTCTCATCATACATATTGTAATCTAAATAAGCAATTAAAATATTCTGAAAAAAAAATATTCAGAAAAACAGAGCCGTAATAAACCATGAATACAATTTCTAATTATTTCTCACAGTAAACATAGTTGGAGCTGCAACAGCCAAGCTAGCTTTCCCCTAAAATGTTGAACTATTCCTTTAATAATCTGGATGAACACATTGACATAATGAGGAGTTGTCACACACTTCTAAACTGCTGCTGCAGTTTGGTCAAGCTGCATTTTAACTTTTTCTTTATACTAAAGAAGCCTCTAAATCCTGTCCAAACTTTGGCACCACAACGGATCAACACAGACAAAACACTCCCAGACATCATACCTTTGCAATCTTTTAAATCTTTTTGTTGGTGTAATCTTTTCACATTTTAATAACCTGCAGATGTGTTAAAGGTGGAAGGTGCTTACCAGCAGCAGGATGGTGAGGAAACCGTCAAAGATATTGTTCCTGTACGACAGGTACCCCTTGGGGCCGAAGGCAAAGATCTTCACACACATCTCAAACAGGTAATATAGGATGAAGCACAGGTTGATGATCTGTAGGTTGGACAGTGGAAGAGTGAAGTCAGTTCATTTATGATGCAAGATATTTTCAGTTTCAACAAGGCTGCAATGTTCGTTTTACCCCCCAAAAACAATTAGAAAACAAAGACCTGCTGATGATGTTGCTATGTTTAAAGACATGCTTGTCTTAACAGGGAGCAAGAAAAGAAACCATTAAACGAAAAACTCCCTATTTTTGGTATTATGTCCAACAAAGTGGCGTAAAAATAAGCAAGTTTAGGGAAACTTCATGGCATTCAGTTCAATAGATTTCGATTTTTTGGGTGGTAAAAAATATTGTGCTTGATGGGTCACCAAAATGATCAGGATTCAATATTCACAGTCAATTTGAGGCACACATTTTTGAGACACTGTGTCATGGACCAAAGTGTTGGATAAGCTGTCATTTTGACCTGATGGAGGTGCTAGATTAAAGGTCGGGGGGTCACCTAAAAGATAAAGAATCATCCTCTGTGGACAATTAACATCACTGTGTTCACCTCTATGACGAAGTTGTCTCTCTCTGCTGTGGACTTTTCAGAATTCAACACCAGGACGGTCTGAAACACACACAAAAAGGTAATATTACATATGGCAGACAGCTTTGTCAGCGCGTGAGGGTGTGTGACTGATGTTCACGTGTGCGTCTGTGTTTGCACAACCTACACAAATGCATATGACGTTGGCCAGTGCCACCACGTTGCCGAGTATAGTGAGATAGTAGTGGCTGAAGACCATTTGGAGTTTCTGCAGGACTGGAGAGTTGTACTGGGGCGAGGGAGGGTGCTGAGAGGAACACACACACAGACACACACACAGACAGAGACGTAAAACAGATGATCAAAGTGAAGTCATGTTGAATTAATCTTTGAAGCAGCAGAGGTCGTGGGCACAGCTCTACCTCTTTAATACGATCTTTATCCAGTTCATCAAATATCTTCTTGAACTGCTCTCGATCCATGTGGCCGACGTCTACATACTGCTGTGCCTCCTGAGGTCCACATGGAGGAAAGGAAAACAGTCAAGGTGAAGAAGAGGAGGATGCATCCTCTCATGCAGCCTCCAATGCTTCATCTATGGTAACATGTAAAGCTGTTTTATGCTAATCATGGATTTCTATCTAAAAAATGTTGCTCTGAATTTTATAAAATAAGAAAACATATATACTTTAGCATCCCCTTGCACCTGGAATAAACACCATATTTTGGTGACAGAGGCCCTTTGGGTGGTTGTGTAAATGTGTGTGTGTGTGCAGAGAGAGTGGTGTGTTGTCAGCTCTGACCATAGTGATGGCCTCTCTGTAGTAGCTCTTCATCTGGACCCTGGACATCACCTTCAGCACCACCTCTACGCGCACATGCTCCCTGAGACAGAAAACAACACAAACAGTTGCAAGTTTGTTAATGCAGTAGCTGACAGAAAAAAACAGGGGCCAGAGGTGTGCCACTAACAACACAAAAGCAATGAAAACAATCATGGAATAATATTCTGAGCCGTCGTTACAGCCACAGGAAACTGTGCCACGCTCCTGCTCCTCTGGAAGCAGCAAACTCCACAACTTTTTGAACTAAAATATGTGTCTCTTACTCAGCGGCCTCTTGGGATCCCTGGCAGGTGAGGACTTGGAAAGCAGCTCGGACCCCCAGTCGTCTCCTGATGATGGACGTCTGGACAGACATCTGGACCAAAACATGAACAGGAGAGATTGACTGACTGTAGAGTTTCATGTCCATCATGTGCAGATCTGTGTGTGTGTCTTTATTGTTTAGCGCTGATAGGAGTTTCATAGCATCCATGATGACATCACTAAATGTAATATTTATCATACACACTGTCCCTTAACCCTGAGAGAGTCAGTTACGGCCACATGGAGTGCTTTAATATAAAACTATTTTCTTACGACTGTCTAAATAGTTTTCATTTTATTTTTGAAATTTTGTTTAGTTCATAACAGATCTGCTTATTGGTTCCTTTCTGAGAGTGAGAGGAGAAGATAAAATCAATCACGCGTCTGTGAGTGAGGCACTGAGCTACAGTCAGGACATGATTGTTAGCCTAGCTTAGCTTAGCATAGCACCTCTAAAGCTAACTGATAAACATTTTACAGTGCTTCTCAATGTAAAGAAAAGATCCTTAAACAGCTGAATTTCAATGAAGCCACGTCATTGAATCCTGCCGAAGGTTCGCTCCGGTGTGAAGGATCCTTTGAATTCTACTGAGGACAGAGTCCTTCCTTCAAAGAATATTTAAAAAATGCATGCATGTATCCGTAGCCAGCATGGAGTAACCACAAGATCTGCTGGAATGGAAGGCGTGGCCTCTTCGATGATGGACACCTGGGTAACTGCCAGCATGTTCAAATGTGTGTCCCCTGAATGCTAGAGGAAGTGTTGCCTAGCTTCTGTAGGACCTGACTTTGAAGGACCTGTCCTACCAGGGAAGTATCCTTGACTTTGAGAAGCACCATTAGTTCGTATCAGAGCGTGTGTATTCCTGTTGTTTAACTTCTACATACTGTAGAAACAGGGTCAGGTCTTCAGGTACAACTTCACCGCCTTCCAAGGTGCATGCAGAGGAGCAAGAAGTCTAAAGAGGTCAAACTGAAGCAACACTTGTAGTTTAAAGGACAACTGCATTGTAAGACGAACACGTTTCAGTCTGCCTACATCAGGGTCATGATGACCCTATACTACAAGGGTTGCTGGAGTTTTGACCTCTTTAACTTGTTCAGGAATGCAAAACCCCAGCTCCATAAACACTGATGAGATTGATACACCTGCTATGGTGTAGAAATTGACTCTTCATAAATGAGGGTTAATCTCAATATGAAATGAATATAAACTGATCTTTTCTCATTTTAACAATGAAAGCAAATATGCATATTTTCTACAGTGTTAAAATGTTTTCTTTGAGCATTTTTCATTATTACTGTGTGGATAATGCAGTTTATTTGTCTCTAACGCTCTATAACAAGTCCTGACAAGCAGTTGTAGTGTTTTTCTTTTTTTATTAATACTACACTGATATGACTATTTGAGGATATACCTTGGCAGAATGTTATAACCCAGTCACACTTCTCTTATATACCAGCAGATGGCAGTCACAACTCAGCAACCAGGCGACCTGGCTCTTAAAGGGCATTGTTTACATGTACACACATGCACAGGGCCATGTACTTACTTTACATTTTTGATAAACATTTTAAAAGCATTTTATACCCCTTAGAGAAGCCATTTGTTTGATTTGAAAAACTTGCTGTAGTTAGTATAGATAGCATAGATGTAACAGAGCTTTAGCTGAAAGATGGCCTAAATTAAACATTCAGTTTTGTTCAATGGCGTAAGTTAGTTACGATGGGCACCAGTTACTACTTATGAAGCACACACACAGACTTTTAGGCATATGGATATATATATTTTACCCACAGTGTGTCTTACTGGCGCTTTTATGTTGTATCCGCTTGCAGATGTGCTCAGCTTGTCAGTCTTGAGAGATTTTGCACCTAAACTAGCTGCTGTAAACCACATTGTCTCATTACATGATTAAACAGAGACTTAATATTGGACATCATAATATATATATCCCAGCAATCATCATAACATATTTGCATATGACAAAACCTATAAAAGAAAAGTATTGGTTTAACTAAACAGTTTCTTTTATAGTTAAATTCTATTTTTTAATAGATTATGTAGTATAAGCATATCATTTTGTTACAGACTGATACTATTTTACAAAAACAGAAAACCATGATGGGGATGGGTTCGTGTATCTGAGGGCATATATAGAAAATTGCACCATTTTTGATTTAATGTGAGTTCTTTGAACATGCATGTGTTTCCAGGTGGTCCCTCCACCCCATGGGCCCCAGTGCAACTGCACTGCCTGCACTGTCTGTATTTACGGCCCTGATTTTGTTTGTTATCTTAGTAAAGATTTATTTATTCTTGTTCTGTCCTCTGACTCGTATCACTGTTAACCCTCTTCTAAATGGGGAAGTTTGTTAGCTGCAACGTGAGATTTAAAGGATCCAGCAGTTTGGATAGAATCATATATGTGATTCTAATACTCTTTTTTAAACACGTCTCTTGTGAATTCTCCAACTGCAAAACAAAACACGGGAGTTCACTTTGAATAAGTGAAAGCAGCAGCATGAAGTCTGTGTGCTTCACTGTCTCACAGGTTCCCTTGACTCGCGGCTTGGATCATGGGTCATGGTTGTGCTGCTGCCGTGGTCCTGCCTGATGCCTCCTACTACTGCTGTAATTATTAGTCATACTTCGACTATTATTATATACACATATGATTATGGTTGATTATGGTTATCATATTACCAAAGTACTATTATTATAATATCATTGCTAAAATTAAATTATTGTAGCGGTTGTCATTACTGTCTGCTCTGCCTCTCTGTCTCTGTCTCTGATTATGTCTCATTGTGTCATACGGATTACTGTTAATTTATCATGTTGATCTGTTCTGTACATCTATTGCACATCTGTCCGTCCTGGAAGAGGGATCCCTCCTCAGTTGCTCTTCCTGAGGCTTCTGCCATTTACTCCTGTTGAGGTTTTTTTTTGTGACGTTTTTCCTTATCCGCTGCGAGGGTCATAAGGACAGAGGGGTGTCGTATGCTGTAAAGCCCCGTGAGACAAATTGTGATTTGCGATATTGGGCTTTATAAATAAACTTGAATTGAATCAATGCTGAGGCTCAATATGTGGCAGCAGGCCAATATTTTTCTGAAACTATGTTAATACCAAAATCATGAGTCAATGTTGGGCGTATGCTGTGGTGTATGAACTGACAGTCAGACTGCTTTTCATTGCCAAGACTTGAATTTTCTCATTGCCACACCTGCTATTCCAGTTGGAAATAATACAGTAACAGCATTCATGATTTGTGTAGCAAAAACTAAAATTCCCTCTCTCATCACAGCTTCACATGACTGCCACACAGAACCAAAACAGAGGGTGGCTTCCTGTGTGAATGTGTGGAGCTGTAACTGCTGGATAACTTCCGGTGTGATGAAATGCTCCTCAGTGGCATGATGTCAAAGTGTGTGTGTGACTCACCAGCAAATATCCTCTGAACTGGTTATAGATGATGGCTGTCAGTAAGTTCATCAGACAGTAGGTTCCTGCCAGGAAGGAAAACATTAACTACCTTAGCACACAATTCTTTGGCTTGAACATCAACACAATTATCTACAATCACTTCAAGACATCTTAAAGCTCTGCTCCATTATGGTTTGTGTTTTTGCTGAGATTTTTTTATTCTGTAGCTTCACATGGTATTTTTTTACGTTTTTAAAAATCCAAACATTCAAATTTTGGTTGACGTAGCTTATCTAAAACCACTCTCCCATGTGACCTGAGGCCTGTACTACGAAGCCAGTTCAACTTAACCAGGATATCGTTTCATTATCTGGCTTGACTAACCTGTCACACTGGGCATCTGGATAACCCGTACTACATAGCTGGTTATCAACTAGTTCAGTCAGCTCTGGGTTTTCCTATCCAGTCATGAGCGTATTCATGTGATAGAGGCGGGGGTGTTAATTATGAGCAACATCATCAGAGCCATGAGTAAAGTACACTGCATCATATGACATGTAATTAAATGGTACTGAATGTATATAGGACTGTAAAAGACACAGTAAAATGTCAGTTGTGGAATGTAAACGATACTCTGTAATCTTATGATGGAAATGTAGAAGTATTGAGAATGCTATTCTAAAAGTCAGCCGAATCTTACAGTATCTCACCTAAGTGAGTACACCCCTCCCATCTTTGTAAGTATTTTATTATATCTTTTCATGGGACAACACTATAGAAATGACACTTTGATATAACTTAAAGTAGTCAGTGTACAGCTTGTATAGTAGCATAGATTTACCTTCCTCTGAAAATGACTCAAAACACAGCCATCAACATCTAAACAGCTGGCAACATAGGTGAGTACACCCCACAGTGAACATGTCCAAATTGTGCCTAAAGTGTCAATATTTTGTGTGCCAACCATTATTATCTAGCACTGCCTTAACCCTTTTGGGCATGGAGTTCACCAGAGCTCACAGGTTGCTTCAGGAATCCTCTCCCACTCCTCCATGATGACATCATGGAGCAGATGGATGCAAAGACACCTTGTGCTCCTCCACCTTCAGCTTGAGGATGCCCCACAGGTGCACAGGTGAGTTTAGGGCTGGATACATACTCGGCCAGTCCATCACCTTCACCTTCAGCTTCCTCAGCAAGGCAGTTGTCATCTACTAGGTGTGTTTTGGGTCATTATCATGTTGGAAAACTGCATTGCAGCCCAGTTTCTGAAGAGGGGCGATCATGCTCTGCTTGGAATTCATGTTTCCCTAAATGAACCGAGCTCCCCAGAGCCGGCAGCACTCATGCAGCCCCAAACCATGATGCTGCCACCACTATACTTGACTGTAGACAAGGGACAGCTGTCTTGGTGCTCTTCACCAAGGTGCCACACATGCTGAAAGAGCACCAAGACAACTGTCCCTTGCTTACAGTCAAGTATAGTGGTGGCAGCATCTCACTTATGTGAGATACAGTAAATGACGTGTAGGTATTTCCAGGCTATATGTGACATTAGTACAAAGTAATTTTTGCTATTTAGTTAGATTATGGTTAATATGCCACTTTAAAGTAACACCAGACTGTTTTTGCTGCTGAAGTAAAGGGTGGAAAAGTAGCCTAGTTAATGAATGATGAGGATTATCTGACTGAAATGTGGCATTTATAATAACGAGAGCCAATTAACAATGTGCAACAGTCTTATGTTATTCTGAGCTGCAGTCTTGCGGACTGAAACAAACTTTGCAGAAATTAAAATCCTGCTAAAATCATGTGTTTAGTGTGTAAACTAGCTTCGTGTTTGTTGGAAGCTCCGTTTTAAAACCAGTGGAAACAGAGACCAGGAACAGTGAAATGACTCTACTGACCTATAACAATATACAGGCTGCTCTTTTGTAACTGAGACCCTGGACTTTTGTCCATGGACACTTTTTTCTTCAGGGATCTGATTGGTCAGAGGTCGGGGTGTTGACAGGCTGTGATCAGCTTAGCTGTTTAGCATAAGTTACCACTGTGATTTATCCCGCTAAAAAAAGAACCAGGTTCGTAGTACTGAAAACTCAGAGTTAACTCTGAAGTTACCTCGCTAAGTTCAAATCCTGCTTCGTAGTACAGGCCTCAGATGTCGGTTTGTGCATAATAACAGTGCTGAATATAAACCCCCAGGCATACCTTTAATGTGCCTCTTTGTGACTGAGCCGAGCCTTCTTTGAGATATGTGTATTACTGAGCTTCAAAATTAGCTATATTTCTTTGACATCCTAACCGGCACGGAAGCTGGGCAACGTACAGGTGTGGATGCCATGTTAGTTTAGATCAGAGAGTCACACAATAACACAAACAAACTAACCAATCAGAGCAGGTGGCAGACCAGCAACTCTTGTTCTGCAAGTTAAATTTGCTGTTTTTGTCAAAGGAGTCTGGTGGCTTTTAAGAGAGCGATACAACAGCTCCAGTTCCCTGGCAGAAGGGACTGCCCGACAGCAAAGTAAAGCATTTAAAATAATCTAAATATAGCAAATACTTAAACTGATATTTATTTTTTTTGGGTGGTCATTTTTGATGAGCCTAAAACATGTCTTGCTTCTGCCCCTGTCTACAGACACCAGACTCCTCCAACAGAAACATTGAATTTTCCCTTGCAGAACACAAGGAGTTGCTGGTCTCCTGCTGCCTCTGATTGGTCAGTAAGGTTGTGTTATTGTGTGACTTTCAGAACCAAACTAATGTGGCGTCCACAGCAGTACTCTTGCCTGCTTCTCCAAACTGGGGATGTGCAGACTGTCATCTACTGTAGGTGACACACTGACAATGGATAAGCACCTCATACAACCCCACTTCAAAAATCCAAACTCTCCCTTTCAGTTATTATTATTAATATTATTATCAGTGCTCTAACATACGTTAGACACTGCTTCTTGCAAATGGCTGAGTGGGTGTTTCCTTTTCAAAGAGATCACAGAGTCGACCTTTAAAGCTGCTGAGCTGACACACACAATCACTGCTTACCAATCACACTGAAGGCGATGAAGAAAATGGCGAAGCCTCTGTTCAGGGAGTAAGCAGGGATCATCACTGTGACAGGACAGGAGACATGTTGACAAGAGTTACACCACACAAACAATTAACAGTAATCAACAAACATGCTTGTTTATCTTGTGACTGGTTATGTACCATCTGGGTTGTTGGCTGTGGTGAGCAGCACCAGCAGAGACGTTAAGGAACTGCGCATGTTTCTGAAGTATAACCTCCACTCCCCGTTCTTCTTTGGATCCTGAACACAAACACAGAGAGAAGGATTAGTGGACTCACACCTTGTATTGTATTGTATTGCTCTTATTGATATTAGGATTCAAACCACAGCTGATTTCAACAAAGTCAAACAAATATTATCCGTGATACCCACCGACACTTTCTTCTATTTCTAAGTAGCTAAAAGCAGAAATATTAAATAAACCATATTGTGCTTCTTTTCTTTTTAATGTCTCGTCCCTGTCTAGACAAATAGAGTGAACCACATGACGTACTGCTGAGTAAGGCTGTGTTCCAGGGAAGGATTTCCTGTCATTTGCGTCACTACAAATGTTGGTGGGATTTTCACAGAGGTTTTCTTACAAACAAGTTCTTGGAAACTGTTTGGTCGTCAGGGTTAGTGTATTTAAATGTCTTCATATACTCACCTCTTCCTCACAGACCTGAAGCCTTACAGGGAAACTTTGGTACTGTTCAACCTGGACTCTATTTTCCCATGTTTTTGTGCCTGAGTGACTAATGGAGACAATGATTTTGAAATTGGTCCAGTACTGAGAGAGACTGCTGCAGCTACAGCGGCAAAACAGGCTGCAAGATAATCCACGCTGCAGGCAACTGAGAACTGATTGTGTTTGTTATTGTGACCAGGTTTCACTCAGGGAGAGGTCTCGTCCTGAAGTTTTTCATTTGTTTTTCTTTTTTTGCAACTGTTTTTTTTAATGATAAATTAGTGACATGTATGTTGACAGTGACCCATGGCTGCTGTCAGTCACAGTATTGAACATGTCCAGACACAAACACACACACGGGCGAGTCGGCATAATCCAGAGTGTCAGCAGTACAGTTCAGTAGTGTGTGTTTAGCAGGGCGTGACCACAAAGACCTGAACTCACCTCACTTTTCGCAAACAGCAGCATGCCGATCATAGTGAAGAGGAGGAGGTGGAGTGCCAGCAGCAAGATGACACTGCACAGATGGGACAACACACACCAAATCAGTTTATACAATAGCCATCGGTTTTAATCATTTCACTTTATCACTGAAAATCATATTTCTTTATTTCAGTATGTAAGCTGGGAGCCAGGTCCATCTCTCATGATGTTTTCTGCTACCTTTGTTTCATTTTTATTTCCTGTTAGCCTGAACCTTCACCTAACACTGTTTTCTCTGATTTGAGGTATAGTGACAAATTTAGGCCAAAGCAAATGTAATTTTTGAGACTGAAAGATCAACTTGGGCTCAAACTGAAGCTCATCAACTTGCAAAGTTTTCTACGTACAAGTGAAGCAGTGATATGAAACACAAAGCGATGAAAAAGAATAATTTTTTGGGGGGATGTTGTGTTTGATATTTTGAAATAAAATGGCAACAAGCCCCAGAATCTTATTCTACTTCTTTCCCCTTTGTGTCAGGATAGCCCTTGCCAAATTTCATACTTGTATGATTATTTATGTCATTGTAGTGCCCTGATATTTGCATTTACATCATTTTGCCGGAAACATCTCCCAAAAAAGGGGTTTTGGGCCCCCTGAGGCCAAACAGCACCGAGTTGTGGGTGCTCGTTATCAACTTGTGATGGCCCAAGGTATGGGCAACAGCTCTATATAGTAGAATACCCATGAGCCTTTGCAACGGTTGCTATGGAGAAGTAGCCAAAGTAAACAAACTGTTTTATCAGATTCCTACAAAGTCTGCACACAGTCAGAGGTCCACAGCACAGATTTTAAAGCTCTGTGATTGGATGATTCACACTGAAATGCTCTTTAAGAGTTGTGGTTGACTCCTCCCTACAAATTCATGTATACAAGTCTAGTTGCTCATCCGCTGCATTGATGAATGAAACAAATGGCAGACCTTCATGTCTGAGTCACTGGAGTCTTGGCAGAGCCCCAACTGTCAGTCACCAAACAATGGGCCTCATGCAGGAAGCAATTTACAGTGCGAACACATTTCCTCTTATTTTTGTTCATATCCAGGACTTGTTCTTAGTTTGTTCGTACCTACTGATTTCTGAGATTTACCAGTGTTTTCTTTTTTTTTGCTTTTCTCCTAAGTACGAGAAATTTTTACAAGTGTTTGAGAGTACTCAACCAAGAAAAGAAAAAAAAAACAATTTTTCTTTTCTAAAAGCTCTTCGGATGTATAAAAGCGGGTTGCTGGCAACCTCAAATTATGTGTCAATTCCTCAATTACCCTGTAAGTTATTCATATTCCTTTAGTCTGGAAGGATCCTCAGATCAAAAGAATCAAAAGGGTTTTTCATAAAAATGAATCCGAGTTGTGAGGATTGTTTTAACAGGATAAAGTGGTGCTGTGTTGATATGCTGGGTGTCCTGGCCTTCTGCCATTTTGCAAAATTGGGGTCAAGTTGAGTATCCCTGTTTTAAATTATTTAATTATTGAATTATTCACGGATAAAAAAAATACTACTGGTTCAATGATCCCAGTTAAGAGTATAAAAACCCTTGGATGATCATGCATGCTCCTTGATCCCCAGCCCTCTGCTGACACACATTTTACATCACAAATTTTTGCCACTGCTGGTTTTTAATTTTCCTGAAAGATCAGTACTGATGCTCTGATAACAGTATGTTAGTTTAATTTATGCTGACGTTATTTACCTTACAGCCTTTTTTAGTGGCATCACTCCAATTCTTTTTGCACAAGACACAACACCTGCGTTCAGGGCGTTACTTATGCTAATAAACGATTGGCCATGCACCTTCAATTTATGATGAAGAGGGATTCATCATTCAGCACACCTGAGATTGAGCAGATTTGGATAGCTGGTGCTTCTGGAGTTGACTTCTCATATAGAAAATTGGTGCATAAGGCCCGCTGTCTGTGAGCACTTGTGCCTGAAATAACTATAACACATCTATAGCCGAGTTAGTGCAGTCAGAGTACATCATCATCAGTCTGTGGTCACATTATAGAGAAGCAGTGACCCACTGACAGAAGTGAGAGTGCTCTGGAGTCAGCGGTGGCTTTTTGATTTGTTGAATGGTGAAATGAAAATGAAGATAAGTGAGCTAGCAGCAGGTGTCACTGCAGTTCCAGTCTGTACATTGAGAAAAGTGAACTGTGCTGAGGTAACCCCCTTAGATCTAGTTACTGCTGTTGAGTAATTAGTAATTTTAATAGAATTACTTTTTCAATCAGTAATAAGTGATGACTATCTGAAGAACCTGGCACAGCACTGTTACTGAGACATTTTGTTGACTTTATGACTCATCTCCACCTGTGCTAATATTCCACTAAGTTTAAGCAAACACCATTATCCTGTATCAGTCACGTGTGGTCACAGTGCTTTAAAAAGGAAAACATAAGAAAGTGTTTAAAAATAAATAGCTTGAATTATGTTTTATACAGTACATGAGGCTGTGAAGATCCTCTTAAACCGACAGATCTCAGATGGACCTGACAGAGTGAGGGACTCAGATACCTGGCGATCTCTGGCAGCGTCCTCTTGATGCACTTCAGTGTCTTTTTCATCAGAGAAGAGTTCTGCAGGAGGAAGAACGGACGGAGGAGTCGCCGCACTCGAAGTTTCTGATGAAGACAGAAAAGAAAAGATGACTTATTTGGATGCAGGGTGCCATGTGAGTCCTGCAACGTTCAAATGAATTCATTAGACCCTTGTCAACACAGAGTACATCATGTTTGAAGTCATGACCTTGGAAGTTTGAACTTGAACGCATTTGATGGTGCACTACATTCTTCTAAGCACTATATGCTTAGAGAAGCATCCCGAGGAGAGCCTCACCTCATCACACACCATGCTGACAGACAACACCCAGTCGATAATGGAGACTGTGATGACCGCTGTGTAGCCGATCAGCCATTTGCTCTTCCTGAATTCGTCCCAGCCGATCAAGTAGCTCTGAGGGCAAAACAGACGGAGTGACGCAGTGGTTCAAATGGACAAATAAAAAGGTAATAACTTTAAAAAGAAATTAGATTATTTGGAAATATTACATTTGCAAAATCCACCTCTTGTTTAACCAGACACCTGCAATGTTTTCCACACTGGCTGTTCTTACCTTCACAGCGAGATCAATGCAGAAGATGATGAGGCAGAACATCTCAATGCTTTCGGTCAAGCCACAGGGAGGCTCCCAGGGCCGAAGGCGATGCCGGGGGTCTGAGGTGATGGTAAGGGAGGACGGGCGCTCTATGAATGCCAGCAGCAACACTATGGCAATGATGAGGCCCAAGCCCCTGGTGAAGGGAAAGATGGATGAGTGGATGGACTACTGGACGGTGGCGTGGTATCGACCTTCCAAAACCTCTAAAGCTCAATTAGAAATGAAGAACGTTGCTTATAACTGTTAAAATTACTGTTTAGAGGTGAATTTAAATGCAGCACTTGAACTCGCATTTTAAAAAGACTTCTTGGCCCCATCTGATAGATGACATCATGGCAGCTACACCCAAAGTTAGCTCTTACAGGTAATGAAAAACAACTGTGTGTCTTCCAGACCACTAACAGGCAGCATGGATAACAACAGAGCGGCTTCTCTCCCACAAGTAATGATAATATTTAAAACAGTAACATTTGCATTAATGAACTTCCTGCTGTTGACCATCACATTATACCAAACACCAGACATACACCAGATGTGTTATGCTATGTGGATGGTAGGTGTTTACATACACAATGAACTACATGTGGAAAAATACAAAAGTATATTTTTTATTTTTCAGAATAAAACAAATGAAAAAGATGTGCAGTGTACGTGTAATATTTTGAGATCTAAACCACTATTATCAAGCCACAATTCATTTGATTTTGAAAGTCAGTGATGCAAGTTGAACCTTTGACCCTGTCATCACATTTGTCACCGACGTGAAAGACTCCGGCAAATGAGGTGGCAGCCTACATCAAGTTCAAGACACCCAAGGAGGAGCCTTGTGAAGTTTTATGGTGGTGGAAGGAGCACGCTAACATGTTTCCTAACCTGGCAGTGATTGTGCAGACTGTTATCGCCATCCCGGCATCGATCGCAGCCAGTGAAAGCGACTTTTCCTCGGCTTGATTTGTAAATCAAGAACGGAGAACCCAGCTTAACGTGAGTGACTGTAGCCTTTGTGTGTTTAATCAAAGGTGCGAGTCAGGCCGTGGGACTTTGTGGGTGGGTGCGGCTTTGACTTGGGCAAAATAAAGGTTAACAGGTCTGATACTGAGCTTTACAGGTATGGGCGGGTGCAGGCTTTCAAAAATGGGCCCGTGCAGGACTCTGAGATGGATATAGATATGTATATATAAATGAAAAAATAAAGAAATGTAGCTTTGAGGACCTAAGTTTACGTTGAGAGAGCACATATGCTCTTTTTTTGCATCCTGCACAAGGTCAAAATGGTATCTTTTCAGACTCTTATTGTCATCAAGGAATATGTCTCTCCTACCATTGACTGTCTCAATCCCAACACCACTTTGTGATTACTCCTATTTGGTTAGGACATCTCTGGAGACATAAATATCAGCAGAGATCAGAGTTATCTCCCAAATGGAGAATATTAATACAAATCCTTTACTTGTATTCACTCTGAGAATTTTTGGGCAGTTAGGACTGATTTTCTACTCTAAGGAACTTGACAAATACAGACCCTGGTCAGAGCATGTCTGGCGTTTTTGAAAACTAAAACTCTCAGCAGCGGGTCAGGTAATACCTGAGTGCCGGTTTTGCAGCAGCATTTTAACTTGCAATAAAAGGAAAAGCGCAAAAAAAGCAAGTCAGCTGCTTCTGTCAGATATGTGGCCCTAAAACTTATTTACTTTGAAAACATAAACTCAGGTACAGTTGAATTCTTAAATGATGTGTTCTAAGCAGGTGAGAAGTCGTGAACTTACCACTGGCATAGCCTGGAATAGTACCATCGATACAGGCGCAGTGAGCGGGCATCCACTCTGTGGTTTATGGACCGATACTATAAGTATGGAAGCACAGGTAAGAAGACAGTTGTCAGGGTGTGATGTTGTAAAATAATTTAAGACTTTTCACACACCTTTAAACTGAGGGAAAAGTTTCATCTGACTTTTACAGTGGTCCTTAGTAAAACAGGACTGAAGCATAAATAAAGGTATTTTTTCACATACTTTAATTTATGGTGGTTATTCTTGTGCAAGACACATCACAGTAATATAAATTAATGAAGGAGGATGAGCATGAAAAATATAAGAAAGAAGTCTCAGGTTCAGTCCTACCCAAAATACGATCCTCTGTTTTGCTGATGCTTTTGTCTGTTCATTAAGTTTTTAATTTAGTTTATTTCAGTCATTTTCCAACTTATAAAAGTCAAATACACACAAGAAAAAAAACAATATTAAGTCAATACTTTTACAGCAGTGTCAAAGCAAGGCAAGTTAAGCTGAATGAAAAGGTGCAGGTTGAGGGCTTGGCTTATTGCACCTGCTCTTTTTACATTAATTGTTTCACACTGTTATTTTAGATTTATACAATGAAAATGAAAGAAACAAGCAAAACCAAAGATATTTTATATCATCTGAAAGTCCAAAACAACATTTCATATACAAACATTGGTGTTCATAACTTGGATTTATATTTGTTCATCATCTTATTTTAAAATATTTATCTGTAAAAAATCTATGAAGTGTTTTAGACATTTTCAACTATTACTACAAATTAACTCATTCAACTCTTACACATTTTTGTTTTTTGCATTTGTTCTAATCTTTGTTTTTGTAAACGTACGTGTTCTTCTTGGTTCATACTGACTCTCTAATTTTGAACAACTCCTGGACACAGTCTGGAAGCATCTTATTTTTTACTTTACACATTAATTGTGCAGTTTTCAAATCGCACAGATCTCTAAATTTGAGAGCATGTGAGTTTATAAATAATTTGTTAGTTGGTTCTTGATAATCAGCTGTTTATAATTCTTACTATATGTTTTGTATGTATTTCCCCAAACCTAAACACAGTAGGTGATGTATGGGAGTATAAACAAATGATACAACATATTTATTCCATTTTATAAAGAACTTACTGCAAGAGTAAAGTATACTGGTATTAGGGCTGACTATGTACGATATATTGATATATTTCTGAGCAAGATATACATTTGGACAACACCGTTTATATTGATATAAGTTCAAGGTGTGTTACATGACGCATACCAGTGTGCATCTCTCCTCTCTCACACTCTCCACTCAGCTCCGCCCCACACACTCATTCACTCACAAGTCTTCCATCAACTCTCAGAAAGACACAGAGCTGCTCCTCTGTTTAATCTGTCTATTCATTAGTCTGCAGTGTGACATCAGTCTATATCAGTCTGTGACATGAATGAAATTACCGCAGTAGCACACGTGCTGCACAGCGCTGCGCTGCGCTGCATGTGTGGGAGACAGAGCTGCCTGTTTGAGTGTTTGTTTGCTCGTTTGTGTGTGAGATGGATCGTAGCTTGTCGCTGTTCTTCTTGGTAGTTGTAGTTTATTGTGTGACACTGAGACAGCACCTGGATGCAGGCGACAGATGTGTTTAAAAGATGCAGAGACAACACAGATGTTTCATGTACAAGACATATGTAACAAGGACAAAGTGTCTCTCGCTCCTTCCCTCCCTCGGCCTCTCTGCAAAACGTTAACGTACAGCCCTGCTATTTATTTTATTATTTATCATTTACATGTTGTGTAGCTGTTTATTTTCAAACAGGGAACATTTTATTTTGATCAATCTGTTTTTATAAAAGTGCTTGTGACATCTTAAATGTGGCTTTGACTTGTAACTGAACATGTAGCTCATTTCATAGAAAATACCGACATACATATCGTGTATCGCCAGTCAGTCTCAAAATACAGAGATATTAATTTCTGTCTATATTGCCCAGCCCTAACTAGTACACTAAATATGCACCAATGCATTGGTCTTTTTAATCCATATTGCCATGTAAAATAAAGGCATTTTAATTTTTGCACAAACCCTACAGTGTGCCTTGGATTGTTTTTGAAGGAGACTTGGATTTTATATTTTTTGATCGACACTTCACTCTTGCAATGAGCCATTCACAACATGGAATAAACACAGTACACCTGAAGTATCCAAAGAGCACCTGTATGTGACTACGACTTCAACCCGGCAGCGCTTCTACTCCTTTGTCTTGTATTAGTTTATTATTATTTTATGCTATTATCACTTTTTGTTTTTTGTTTTTCTCTGTGTGTGCTGTACAAGCACTTTGGATCAATTCTGTATATGTTTAAAGTGCTATATAAATAAAGTTGACTTGACTTAATAATAAAATATATGTAATAAATTTGGGTTGAAGATGTCTTTTGTATTGCGCAACATTGCAACAGACTTTGTCATTTCTGTCTTCACATGATTTATATGTGGTTTCCAGCATAGTTTGGTCTATTACAACTCCCAAAATGTTTTTTCATAAACTCTTTATATTTCAACATTATTTATGATAATTTGTAGTGGAATAATCAACTTTTGTTTTTTGATATCCAAATATTATGAATTTAGTTTTATTTACATTCAACAACTTATTAATATCAGAACAACATTTTAGAGTTTTGAATTCTGTTTCCACTGTCTCCAGAAGCTGCTCAAAATATTTACCAGAACAGTTTACCTTTTCTTAATTTATAAAAAGAGAGACACATAAGGAAAGTCACTGTTCTTACCTGTATGGCGTCCTCGATGAACACAACAGCTTGTTGGATGTAGAGTTCCTCATTATCTGTGAACAGTGAGATGAGTGAGCTTAGGCAGACCATCTGAACAGCTCCTCTGTCTCAGAGGTAGAATTAACAAAGATCTTTCAATATCTCTGACGTGCTCTGAGCACTGTGATCTCCACTGTCCTGAATCCCCATGTGTCACTTCACTCAGTAGAAACTTAATAATGCTCCTGAAGAACAGAACACTTTCTGCGGCTGACACAGAAAACACAAACTGCCTGAGATGTTGTTGTCTCTAGAACTGGTTGGATTGGGAGTTGAGGTGAAGGTTTGTTCTTTCTTGAGGCAAAACTGGGAAAAACAGAAGCTGGGATACAGCAGAGAGCTTTAATAAAGGTGTGGCTTGTTTTTCTAACTGTGGGTTATCTCAACTCAAACACCAAAACCACCCCCACCCCCACGCATACTAATGTATATGTAGATAAATCAATGATAAAAGCCTAAAGCTACATATGAGAACACTAGAGACTGAAATCTATATCACACCCAACAAAACAAAAGGGTTGGAGAAAGGACAACACATCCTGATGATTGAGCTATTCTTACAAAGTTTGTGCCCACAGTGGCACTAGACCAGTGACACTCAACTAGGAGTCCATGGGCCAAATGTGGCCCGTGACATGGTGCCATGTGGTCTCCCAATTATTGTCAAATTCACAATGAAAATAAGTTGATTCACAATGGGAGTTTTTTTTGCCCAGTTCAGACCAAAGATTCACAACAAGACGAGTTGAAACAGGCAACTACTGTCAATGCGTCATTCTGCAACATTCTAAAAACCTGCCGGTTCACACCAATGCAACTCGATGAGACAGTGTATCATCTCTATGCAACAACTCTCTGTTCTTCTGTTCTGATTTGCAGCTTTTCAGACTTATTTTGTGGCTGAATATCATTTGTAGCTTCTTAAAATATGAATGAGGATAGTGATAGTGAGATACCAGGAGAACAGAAACAGAGGGCTCAGCTGTCATTTTGACCTGACCAGCGGACTTCCCTAAAACAGGTGATGAGCTTTACTTTCTAAAACCATCCACCAGCAATTTGACCAGCTGAGTTGCAGGTGACACCATCATCCAGCTTGAGTCGAGCTCAGACCGGCCAGTTCTCACTGCTGCATCTTTTCTCTGCAACGTTCTAAAACACTTTTGTCTCGTCACAAATCTTTGGACTAAACTGGGCTTTAGGTGCCATGGAACATAAAAAGCATCAAAAAAGAGCTTGTTTTCCAACAAAGTGCCAGGGGAGGATGCCCCTGACTGCCAACAGAGGTCCAGGCAAAGCCCCAAATGTCCTAAAGTCCTGGAAACATCCTGGCGTAAACCTGACCTATTTAGCGCTCCAGTGACTGGCCCCTGGCCAACTGTTATTTTGCAAAAGCGCCCCCAGGCAACACAAGTTGAGTATCCCTGCACTACAAGAAAGTTTGTTGCGTCACAAAAATCAAAAGGCTGTGAAGACTTCATGCTTTTCTTTGTTATATATGTTTGTACAAAGAATATCTTAGGGTTTTGGACTGTCATTCGGCTAAAACAGCTCATCTAAATACCTCACGTGACTCTACAAAACTGTGATGAGCATTTTTCACTATCTTGAAATATTTTTTAAGAGTTATATCAAGATATGCCAAGAAAGTCCGCAGCCATGCACTGCCAGAGGACACCGGTGTCTGTGTTATCTCGACCATGGAAGGAAACAGGAAGAACTTTTCCTGCATATGTGCTGGGTGAGCAACTTTCCTTGGAGTAAATCATTATTTGGGCTCAACATTCACATAATAAGTTCATGCTTGAGGCTGAGGTTTGAATTTATTTGACCTGGGCCTTTGACAGTGGCTCTGAATTAGATTATGTGACACAAAAAAGGAGGTGGTGCTAAAAATGTGCAAATAGAAACTGGGGGATGTATTCCCAAACTCTGAGACAATTCTTAGTATTGTGACGTTTTCTTAGAATTTCCCCTTAAAGTTAAAACTAGGTCCTTGTAAAGACAGAAGTTATTCACAGAGCATCTTAGACATTAAAAGAGCTCCTAAGGTGAAAAACTGTTGGGAGTCAAGTGGAGGACTTTTAAGAGGCTGAAGAGTTTCAGATGCAGAGGAGGAAATGGCGTAACACAAAGAGGTCAGAGAAATATTCTCTACTAGAATATTCCCAATCATTCTGAGAACACTCTCAGAGAGCTCCTTTAGTAAGGAGTCATAGCTTAGAGCAATTCTGAGCAAGGAAGGGACAGAAACATTTCCCTGAATGAGGAGGTGTGGTCGACCCCATTGCTAGGTGTGATGCAGTCTTTTAACAGGTATGACTGGTTGTCAGAGAGACACCGCTTTAAGAGCCTGCAAGGTGTGGACACCCAGTGGAAATGAAATGAACTGCTAACTGTGAAAGTGATGTCATTGCTAGTGTGATCACTCTGCTGATGGAAGGTTGAGACAGACCCAAGTCATCACTGCTGCACTGTTGCATTTTTCCAGTTTTCCAAATACTTTTGTGTTGTGATCTTTTTTTATTACTGGTGTTACAGTGTTAGGTGGGAAATGTGTGCGTATCCCTCATGACATTAACCGCACATATTATCCCTGCACAATCTAATCTGTAGCATTTAATTTACTCACTGTCATCCAGCGTTGGAGAATATTTCTCCTCCTTCTTTGTCTTTCTGCTATTTTCTCCTCTGATTCAGAAACTCTTAATCCTCTTAAAAAAAAGTCCTCCTCATTCTAGGAGCTCTTTTGGTGTCTAAGGTGCTCTGTGAATAGCATATATCTTTAGAAGGACCTAGTCTTAACTTTAAGGGAAAATTCTAGGAAGAATTGTCTTAGAATTTCATCACTTGGAGCAGCTCTTGGTACTAGGAAGCTTTGTGATTACGGCCCCAGATCATGCAGGGATAATATGTGTGGTTAATGTCATGAGGGATACACACACATTTTCCACCTGACACTACAAATAAAATGATCACAATACTCAGATATTTGAAAAGCTGAGAAAATGCAACAGTGCAGCAGTGATGACTTGGGTCTGTCTCAACCTTCCATCAGCAGAGTGATCACGCTAACAATGACATCACTTTCACAGTCAGCAGTTCATCTCATTTCCACTGGGTGTCCACACCTTGTAGGCTCACAGGAGGGTGTGTCTGTGACAACCAATCACATCTGTTAAAAGACTGCATCACACCTAGCAACAGGGTCGACCACACCTCTTCACTAAGGTAAAAAAGTTTCTGTCCCTTCCTTGCTCAGACTTGAACTTTCCTAAATTACACCTAACCTGAGACTCCTTACTAAAATGTTCAGGCTAAGCTAGGAGCTCTGTGAGAGTGTTTGTGAATACGACCCCAGATTTAGCTCTTTGTGTAAAGTTTGTACTAAATGTCAAGTGTTAACATATGATGTGGAGGCTGAACGACCTAAGATAGAGCAGCATTGAATAGATCAGAGCAAAACGAACTAGAAGCTAACAGAGACTCAGGGTTATCACACAGCATAAGCAAGTCCACAGCTGTTAGGTGATTATGTTCAATGACTGTAACTTTTCCATCCAGCAGTTACAAAGAAGACACAGACGAGATGACTCAGTTCTGACCACAAACACACACACACACACACACACACACACACACACACACACACACACACGCATTTGGTACTGCTGACTCAAAGCTTTATAGCAGGATGTGTCATGGCGGCGGGTGCCATTGACAGGGCAGCACTTAAAACGGCTGAAATGCACACAGATAACACACACACACACACACACACACACACACACACACCACAGTGGACAAGTGTGAGCTGCTCTTCCCACACTTGCAGTAACACTTGTAGAGGTTTGAGAAAAAGAGAAACTGTCAGAGAAATCCTGTACTGACTGACTTAGAAAAAAATTCATTCATTCAAATAAATCATCACAGTATCATCTATACATATTTTCCTGTATGAATTTAAGTGGCCAACAATATACTGTATCATAGCTACAATGATTCAGATTTATGGAGTAACTTAAACTTTGAATTTTAAGTCCTTTTCAGACACAGAGTAAATGACTTCATTGATCTATTAAATAATAGTTTTAGGTATTTATCTGTAATGTTAATTTTCTTTAATGACCTTACAGGAAAAGGCCACAAAACTCGCACTACATTTGGCACCTTGTGTGCGAGATGAGAGGAAGCAATATCACTGCTGAAATGCTGCTGTAAGTAAAAAAAATAGGAGATAAGGGAAGAAGGCTGTTCTCAGTTCTCTCATTTAGCGCTCAAACTTCCAATTCCATTTATAAGGGTTCTGGTTCTCTGTACACGAATAACATTACAGGAAGTTGGTTGGAGTTCTTATTCATTCCTATTTGCACGTCACATGCTGCGTGTAAAGCCTTTTGCTGACATAGATGAATATTGCTGTGTTACTACAGGGGTTGTATTTTGTGTTCTTGTGTGTCTTTCTGTAAATATCAGCGTGTGCGAGTGTCTCTGTCTATTAGGGATGCACGATAACATTGGCACGTCATCGGTGTCGGCCAACATGCTTCTTCTTATGCTGCACAATAAACAAATACATACTGTATTTCCTGTCTCCATCTGCTGGTGGGCTGCATAATATGATGTTAATTCCACTACAGAAAAGACGATCACTAAATTTAGGTGCGGAAAAAAGTGGATATATTGATATCAATATCGGTTAACAGCCAAATAAGTTGTTATATATTGGCCTATCAGTGGTGCAGTGGTTAACATTGTCGCCTCTTGCTGTGTCGCCTCACAGCAAGAGGCGACACAGCAAGAGGGTTCCTAGTTCGAACCCATGGTGGGGGGTTTAAATCCTTGAGTGTCAGAGCCCTTCTGTGCAGAGTCTGCATGCTCTCCCCATGTCAGTGTGGGTTTCCTCCAGGTGCTCCAGCTTCCTCCCACAGTCCAAAGACATGCAGGTTAATTGGTGACTCTAAATTGGCCGTAGGTGTGAATGTGAGTGTGAATGGTTGTCTGTCTCTATGTGTCAGCCCTGTGATAGTCTGGTGACCTGTCCAGGGTGAACCCTGCCTCTCACCCAATGTCAGCTGGGATAGGCTCCAGCCCCACCATGACCCCCAAGAGGATAAGCGGTTCCAGAAAATGAATGAATAATAGAATGTTGGCATAACCGACACTGGCAAAAAAATCCAATATCTTGCACCCCTACTGTCTATGTGAATAGGTCTGTGACAGGACGAGCAGATCCCTGGCGGGCAGTGATGACAGCACCCTATTAAGAGCCAAGATGTTGTCGGCTCGGCAGCAATGGAGGTGTATTGTCCTCCTCTCCCAGCCGACCACTGCAGCATACGTACACAGATTGTTAACACTTAAGATGTTGTTGTGTTGCAGGGAGTAGGGCTCGGCTGCCTGTTTTGTTAACTTTGGTTTTGGTTTCTTTTATTTTCTTCAGTATGCTCACATGTAATTGCAAGTAAATCAAACTGTTTGCACACGCAATGAGTTGTCTTTGTGGCTGCTTGGGAAAGTTTGGGGCGTAGCTCATGTTATGTCTCAGTCATCCCTGGGTGGGACGCAACAGCTGGCACTGTACAAAGTTTTTAACCTCTTCTGCTCTGGACTGTGAGGGGAAATAATCATTTTTACAGGAGAAGAGTCTCTCTACAGTTGTGTGGCTCATCTGTATGGTTTCCAAGTTTATGGAACAGTTTTTATTTAAGATGTGAACTAAGTGATGGTCACAGCACTCTTACAAAGGCAGAACAAGACATGCATTTACTATCTCCCTGTATTGTGTTGCTGCAGCCTTTACATGAATCCGACAACACTCAGATGTAAATGTGCGGTAATAAACATACCCATAAACAAAACCTTAAGCTTGAATCAATAATACTAGCTGCCCTATCAGCAGCCTGTCCTCATACTGAGGTTACAGGTTTGCACATTGTCACGGCACTAACCAAATCCGTGGTGACTCAGGGATGTGTTGGTGTCTAGATCGTAAATTAAAAGGATGCAGCATTTTAATAAGATGGTCTCATGGTCGGTCTTTTGATGGAGCTATGCTGGCAGTTTCCCCCTGCCTCTAGTCTTTGTGATCTAAATACATCACAGATCTATCTCTATACTGAACACAGACATGAAACTGATCTTTTCCTCTGACTCTGTGTCAGATAGGGAAACAAGGATTTCCCAAGACACTGCGTTGTTCCACAGTCGACGGAATCAATGATTTTTATCCTCTAGTTTTGGGTTCCTTGAACAGAAATGACTAAAATATACTCCTGGTTGATTTATGTGGAAATATGAAACATCTTTTGTGTTTTCCACTATTGAACAACGTCCCTTGTTTTGATAATGGACCGTGTGATTGTACGATCACTGTACAGAACCATCTCTTTGAGAGTCAAGTACAGACACATCATGTACCTTAACACCTGATGCGACATGAGAATTTCATCCATAGGACTTAGTGGGTCTATAAATAAAACGCATGACAGTGTTTAATCCACAATATCCTGAGTCACAGGACACATCACTGCTGCTTTAATTCAATTAACTTTAAAAAGCATAACGAGGGGGAGTACGCACTTCATCTGCACAGCACTTCAGTATCTTGTGCATCACAGTAAGTGGAATAAAACTAATCAAAAAGCTACAATAAATCAATATATCTTAATTAGATTAATACCTATTTATCTACTTTTCTCATCGGACAATTGTGTATTTCTTTCCACATTCTGCTTTACATTGTACAACCCTGTTCTACACCAACAATAAGTCTGTACTGTCTTTCGCATGGTAGAGTTGAAGAGGTTGGGTGTAATTAGTGCTAATCTGATTTTACAATCAGTTGCACTGATTTGACAGCTGTAAATTGATGCTTTAAAGCAGAGCTCTAAAACCTTTACTATCAAAAGAGCCATTTTTGGCCCACAAAAGCTCTTAAATAATCCGCCTGGAGCTGCAACACATATCTGTGCCTTATAATGACAGCAACAATCTAAAATCACCGATCAACATCGGTTTAAATGAGCATTTATTAATGTTTTACCACAAGGTGGCTGCTCTGCAGTAGGCTATTTATAGTTGTTTGGTACTTAAACTTTGCAGGGTTTGTGGTAAATGCAAAAAAATATGTCCACACTGCTGAATTCTCTACTGTCCTCCAAGACTTTTTTTCGATCAGGAATCCATAGCTTGGCTAGGGAGATCCAAGATGAGCCACTGCTATTGAGAATTGGCAAACTGTAATGAAAAAGGTGATAGACCGTATGACGCAAATTTAGTTGATGAACTGCAAAAATATTTATTTATTCTGTGCATATGATACACAATTTTACAATGGAGAATGTAAGAATCCCCCAAGGTTTACGACAATAAAAAAATGAAGACTAAAATGTGAAAAAATAGCCGTTATTAATTTGTATATAATTTTTTGCCTAAGTCACAGGGAGGCACTGGAGAGGGACGAAAGAGCCGCATGTGGCTCCGGAGCCACAAGTTGCCGACCTCTGCTTTAAAGGTCCAGTGTGTAAGATTTAGGGGGATTTAGTGGCATCTAGTGGCGAGGATTGCAGATTGCAACCAGCTGAAACTTCTCACAGTTAGAATTCCCTCAGCGTTCATTGCTTAGTAGGTTTCTACCTGGAGATGAATCATCCACAGAGGTCTCTTCCTCTCCTGAACAAGCAGACCAGGTGATTTAAACCAGTAATAACACTAAAGCAGTTTCACATTACAAATCGGTGTCTTCCAGATGCTGCTTGGTGCAGGTGGGCTTCTACGCGAAAACATGAAAGGCCCTATGTAGAGCCAGTGTTTGGTTTGTCTGTTCTGGTCCACTGTAACAACATGGCGGTGAACATGACAAAGACCTGCTGCCTATGTAGACATACACAACTCATTCTAAGTCAGGAAAACAAAATGACTGTAATTTTCAGATGATTATAAACTTAAAGAAAACATACTTAATACGTTATACCATATTCTATTTCTGCAAATATATCCCCCTAAAGTCTTCACACTGGACCTTTAAAACTATACACTCAGTGGTCACTTTATTAGGTACACCTGTCCTGTATGACAGCAACCCAGTGCATAGAGTTAAGCAGACCTGATCAAGAGGTTCAGTTGCTCTTTAGACCAAACATCAGAAATGTGATCTCAGTGACTTTGAGTGTTGAAGGATTGCTGGTGTGTGACCGGTTAATTTGAGTGTCTCACAAACTGCTGATCTTGTTGGACTTTCAAGCACAACAGTCTCAAGAGTTAACAGAGAACAGTGCCAGAAGACAGAAAACAAGCAGGCAGTGGGAGCTCTGTGGGTGAAACGCCTTGATAATGAGCGGGGTCAGAGGAGAACGGCCAGACTGACTCAAGCTACCACAAATGTGAGAGTTAATCAAATAACCAGGTGTTACAACGCTGCTATGAAGACAAGCATTGAAGAGCCTTGAAGTAGACGGATAACAGTGGGTTCAACTCCTGTCAGCTAGGAACAGTTAACTGAGGCTACAGTGCGCACAGGCTCACTGAAGTTGATTGTAGAAGATGGAAAAATGTTGCCTCATCTGACGAATCCAGAAGATGGAAGGGTCAGAATGTGGCGTAAACAAATCTGTCTTGTGTGAACAGTTCAGGCTGCTGGAGGTGTGATGGTGTAGGATATGTTTGCCTGTCATGCATTAGGCTCCTTAATAACAACTGAGCATAAATGCAACAGCCTAAATTAGTATTATCACTGACTCTAATGGCCTCCTCAGTCACCAGTCCTAAAACCAACAGGCTAACAATTAGCTCCACTACAAACCAGTACAACAATAAAATGCCACTTACAAGTGAATGTATTAGTGATAACAATCCAATACAAAAATATAGGCGGGCACACATGCAGCTAGATCTGCCAGTGGCACTGATCCAAAGCCTCAGGGGCCCCCAAATGTGATTAGGGGTTATTATAAAGTATATAAAGTATATCTTATTATTATTATCATATATTATATATATATTATTTAATTTTACTTTTTTTTTCTGATATTGGCAAATGTTAATTCTTCAGCTCAGATTTAACAAAAAGTAATGCTATGATGTTAAATGTTAGAGACTGTGATAAATACAAATGCAGATCCCACTATTTACTGTCCCACTACCATTAAACAACAGTGTCAGTTTAAACCAGAATTTTGCATCATCATTTTAACAAGTAGTAGAAGAAGAAGAAACAGATATACTTATTAATCCCAGAGGGAAAATCATTTCTTTTCCATGCTGCTGTCACATACACACAGGGCTGAAATACATAGATCTATACATGTATTAAATGGAGAGATGTCAGAGCGAGGGAGCTGCATTAGATGGGTGTCCTGAGCAGCTGGGGGTTTGGTGCCTTGCGCAAGGACACCCTGGCAGTGCCCAGAGGGTCAAGTTGCACCTCTCCATGCTTGGTCTATATGGGGACTTGAACTGGCAACCCTCTGGTTCCCAAGCCAAGGGGCTAATAATATGCTGACATGCTGCATACTGCTGTATAAATCTGTTTAGTCTGTGCAGTTGAAGGTAACATGAAGTATATATATTGCCAGGTGATGGTGGTGGTGAAGGTGTCTTTGGGGCACATAGCTCAGTGCTGCTGCAGGGGCCCTTGTTAGGTTTGACCTGCCCTGCTGATAGGGATTATTTCCTTTAAAAAATAATGTTTCTGATACTTTAAGTACATTTAGCTGACACCTGTGTGCTTATATTTGGGTATAGTTTGAATACAGCGGGTTAATTTCCTTTATAACGGAGGACTTTACATTGTTGTGTTGCTGCTGTTCTGAATATTCTCCCCCATCTGGATTTGGGACCGAATAACAAACAGAGGAAACGCCGCCGACCTGAGCGCGTCATGATCCGCCTCCACTCACCTGGGCCCCTCTCGACTCTGCACGACCCTCCGGCGACACTGTACGACATCCGTCTGTTGTCCGGGGCCCCTCTGACCCCCATACCCGACGAGGAGCCATAATCCCCGGAGACTCCGTTCACACTCCCGGTCAGCAGACTGTCCGTTTCCATCCAGGAAACTTAAAGTTCCTCAGTGTCCGCTCCTCCGCTGTGAAAGTGAAAGCAGCAGATTATGTGTGTGCCGGAGAGAAGTCAGCTCCGGTGAAGCTGAGATTAATCTGTGTGTGAAGAAGTCAGTGACAAAGTTACATAGTTTCAGACAACACAACAGCCTCGCGCACACTCGAGTGAGGGAATGTGTTTTTAGGAAGTTGCCTCTCTGCTGTGCTCCACCCTCCCGTGCTCAAGTATCACTTTACACTGCCTTTAAAAACTCAAACTCCACCTACAGTACACAGTACATGCTGCAGCCTACACTACACTGCACAGTCTGTAGCCTACAGTACACATGCTGCAGCCTACACTACACTGCACAGTCTGTAGCCTACAGTACACATGCTGCAGCCTACACTACACTGCACAGTCTGTAGCCTACAGTACACATGCTGCAGCCTACACTACACTGCACAGTCTGTAGCCTACAGTACACATGCTGCAGCCTACACTACACTGCTCAGTCTGTAGCCTACAGTACACATGCTGCAGCCTACACTACACTGCACAGTCTGTAGCCTACAGTACACATGCTGCAGCCTACACTACACTGCACAGTCTGTAGCCTACACTACACTGAACACGCTGCCTTCTGCAGAGGTACAATAGAGGGTCAAGATTTCTGAAAGTGACTTGAGAAGACAAACATTTTCAACATTCAGGTGAGGAAAGGGGCTTGCTGCAGAAGTATGCAGTAATAAAATACGATTAAGGAAAAAAAACCCTACTGAATAAAAAGAAATACTCCCAGTATTATGCACTTACAGGGCCTGTATGCAGGTCGCTTCAAGGGCCCAGAGCTGGATAGAGCCCAGTCACATCTGTAAGAGGTATTGGAGCTGGGGCTCTGCTGTCAGGTATGGACGCTCATGTCTGACAGAACAAAAAGCATCAAACACTTGGAATGATTAAAAAAAAAAAATGATTAAAATAATCATGGTAAGTCAAGATTGACCTTTAAAGGTCCAGTGTGGAGCATTTAGGGCGGTGGTGTTGTGGTAGTTGAAGAGGCGGGTGCACTTCTGGGTAGATGGTGGGTGACCAAGGAGGAAGAGGGTTTACTCTGTGATATGTTTCAATGCCTTTTTTTGCTGATAGGGGAGTATACAGTGAACAGCCAGAAAAAGAGGTGTGTATGCTCCATATCATGCATGTGCCCTCCACTAAACCACAGATTTAGGGGGATATACTGGCAGAACTGGAATATAATAAACATGTTTCCTTCGGCATATCATCACCTGAAATAAGACTTGTTATTTTGTCAGTAGCCCAGAACAGACAAACCAAACACTGAGTCCAGATAGGGCCATTCACATTTTTGTGTGGGCCACCATAGTTAGCAGCCCCTCCACCATGAGAGCGTTGGAGAAGCACTGATTTGTAACATGCGACTGCTTTATTCAGTGTTTTCACTGGTTTAGATCACCTGGTACGTTTGTTTTGAGAAGATGAGACCTCTCTGTAACAAAAACCTCCTGAATGTCAGCATCAGTAATAAAGTGGGCACACATTAGCAGGTGCTAGGCTAGAGGTTTATCTGCAACATGCCAAACAGCGTCAGAGAAACACTGATGTGTAATGTGAAACTACTTCATTCAGTTTGTTTGTTTTTACCAGTTTTAATCACCGGGTCTGTTTGTTTTGGAGAGGAAGAGACCTTTGAGGAAAATTCTGCTCCCGATAAAGACCTCCTGAACAATTAACACTGAAGGAATCCTGACCATGTGAAGTTTCGGCTGGTTGCAGTCTAGTGGTGGTGTCTGGTGGCAATCATCACTGCTAGACGCCACCCTTTTTAATTTTTCTCTAACTGAATAATCAATGAAGCACCTTGGCACTATTAATATATAGTGTTTTTTAGTATCTCACAGCAAAGTTTTGATGCATCATAATTAATATATAATATATAATTATATTGCTATATTGTTCTATAGTCTGTTTTTATTGCTTATTTGGCCAAGATAATGTAATCAATTTTTATTCAGTGAATTAACTGGATATTAATAGATATTCTATATATTATCACAATCGACTCTGTGGACTATTTTCAATGGGTTATTGGCCAAATGGTTATTAATAATGTTTTTGCAAAAGTTATTACATTCACTAAACTAATATGATACGAGGATATTTTTTCAACAGAAACACCCTTTTTTCATACTGTATGTGAGATAAAATGTTGGTTCCAAAAAAAAGGCATATGACTTTCTTCCAAAAAAATAAAAAAAAAAAAATAAAATAAAATAAAAATTTCCATTAATGCAAAAAACATTCATCGGGCATATTGCCACCCACATTTTAATGAAGTTTAATATTAAAGACTGATTTTAATAAAGTCAGGACAAAGTATGGTCTTTTTTTATGTCTCCTCTGTAAAGTTATTCAAATATCACCTTCACCCCTCTGGTTCTCACCCCTCGATGTGTAGATAATGGCTGATGTACAAAAACTGCACTAAGAGCAATAAAACACGTTAATTAGGCCCCTGCAGTACATCACATGTAACACTATGCTCATTCAACTGACAACTAATTTAATTTAACCAGAATCCTTCTCTGATGTTTGACGTGTTCCTTCCCCCAATACATCGTTAACTTAATTAAAAGTAATTAAATTAAAACATGTAGAAATAAAACGTTAAAACCAATCTAATTTATTTTTAGGATCTTTATTTCCAGTAAACCTTTAATCTCTCCCAACTCGTCCCATACAGAGTGTCTCACTAACTAACAACGTTAAACTCAGAACACACACCTGTGTAATCCAATAACTTAAGTGTCCCAGACACTGGAGGAAAAGGTCTCTCACAGTCGAAATCTAATTTGTCACAGGGCAAACATAGAAATTAAAGGACCAGTATGTAGGATTTAGGGGGATATGTTGGCATATCCATCCATCTATCCATTTTGACCAGCTTATCTGTAGCCAGGACGCAGGGGCAGCAAGTCAAGCAAAGCACTCCAGACATCCCTCATCCCTCTCTCCGTTCCCAGGCCAGATGAGATATGTAATCCCTCTAGCGTGTTCTGGGTCTGCCCTGGGGCCAGTGGCATAGATTAAATTTAATATATTAAGTTTCTTCTTTAGTGTATAATCACCTGAAAATAGGAATCGTTGTATTTTAGAATGAGGCGTTTCTACACCAGGAGCGGGTCCTCGTCGACAGAGATTGTCATGTTGCATCGCCATGTTTCTACAGTAGGACAAATCACCGGATAAACCAAACACTGCCTCTATATAGGACCATTCACATTTTCGCATGGGCCACTGTGGTTAGTAGCCCCTCCACAACAAGAGCGTCGGAAAACACCTTTTTTTTAAATAGACATTTGTCTTGTTTATAAACATTGTATACACACAAGACGAGACCTGAAAGAGGTGTACGCCACTTTCCATGGAAAATTTAGACCTATAAAAACAGACTTGATGGGAGAAACTTTGACCCATGCTAACAAACATTTTTGGAGACGGGAAATTTGCAATGCAGATGGTGAGGTAGAAGCCTGACTGTAGAAATTGTCGAATATTTTTTGGTCCATGCCATTTTTGGAGTTTGTCTTGTACATTTTTAGAATGTATCCTGTGCACTGTTTTACAAAGGAGACTCCTGGTCTATGTGTTTTGGAGAGGAAGAGACATCTGCGGATAATTCAGCTCCCATTGAAAACCTTCTGAACATGTGGATCTGAAGTTATTACAGAAAAAGACCGGGCACACAGTAGCATGAAGAGGGTTAGCCGCCTGTCTCTGACATGCCAGCGTTGGAGATACACTGATTTCTTACGTGATTCTGCTTTATTCAGTGTTTTTACTGGTTTAAATCATCTGGTCTGATTGTTTAGGAGAGGAAGAGACTTCTGCGGATAGTTTGGCTCCTGGTAAAAACCTCCTGAACAATAAACACTGAAGGAATTCTAACCGGGAAGAGTTTCAGCTGGTTGCAATCTGCAATCCTCACCACTAGATGTCACTAAATCCCCCTAAATCTTACACACTGGACCTTTAAAGCTTTTTGTTGATGTTGTTGGTTTTAGTGCCATATTACTGATATGACTAATATTTATGATCACATTTAGAAGAAATCAGACATCAACTTTGAAAACCCCTGTAGCGCTTTGTCACTCATAATATTGACATTCGACCTCCAAAAGAGTTATAATGAGAAATAGTTGTTCTAGTTGATCACATGAAAGGTTCAGAAAGGAGGCACAGTCACTGTTTCTTACGCTGTGAGTAAATTACTGTTAATTTTTTAAATTATTATTAGTGTTTTTAATTTGTAAGGGACAAGTATAGAGAAACACAGACAGCTGCAGAAGCAGAGTCAAATGTGCTGTACACATGTATACAGCCAAAGCTAATTTCCTACACCAGTACCTTGACTGGCACTGATAGTTTCATGTTCAATATGTTGCATAGTTTCCCACAAATGACTGCATTACTGCATTTCACATGACAAAAGACTTGAAATGATCTCATATTTCTTAGCATGGTTTGGGAATGACAGCATGTCATCAACAGTCACAAACTGAGGTAGAACAAAGGTCCTGTTTAGGCCCAGAGTAATGATTGTTTCACATGCTTGATCCTATGTACAATACAAACTATTTGGCTTAACTGAAACTGTGACTGATCTTTTTAATCCGTCAAAGTTGTGATGGCTTTTCTCTGGACACTGAAGACCTGATGTTCTTATTGCTGTGGAGTGTTTGCTGCCATCTGGGACACCTGTGGGAAAGGAAATGAAGCATTAAAACAACTTCATGAAGATGTTTACTCAGCCTACGATGACATTTTTTTTTTTAATTGTTTGTTTCCCTCGCTACCAAATACTAGTGGGATGAATCATATTGACCATTTGTATTCACAATTAATTAAGTAAGTTAATTGCTACCTGGTCTTGGATGCACCTGAACTGCCAGGTCCAGCGTGTGTTGTAGAGGAAAGGTCGGAGGTCAAAGCGGTTGTCGTCGGGGCTGTAGCTCTCGGCGTGGTAGGAAGGTGTCACTGTGGTCATCTTATGGCGGTTCACTGAGTACATCCGGAAGAAGTGCTTCACCTTCTGGGCCACCTGAAGAGAGATGACCATGCACTGTTATTTTAGGGGGCGTCTTAAACAGCTGCTAAATGCACAGTATTAATTATCATCAACAGTTTTGGCATCCACACTTGGCCTGAAACAGTGTTAATTCTGTTGACAACCTTTTTTCCATGACGAAAACCAGACGCTAGCGAGCTAAGGCTCAGTTATCTGTGAGCGTAGTTTAGTTTGAATCACCAACTCTGTGAGAGGACACGAGTTTAAACCTCCAGACTAACATGTTGCAGATGAAGAAAGAAGTCAGGCTTTAATCAAGTTATTTTTCTGCTTCTTAACAGTCATATGGATAAGTCAGAGTTTACAATGAACCTGGGGACAAATCCTAGTTGTCTCACATTAGTTATTTGTGCTGTCAAAGCATAAATAGAGATATGCTGAGCTTTTCAAATGATGATCAGGAAGTGTGTGCTCATAAGTCAGCTCTTAAACCTGTCAAACATGTTTGTTAGTGTGTAGAAATTATTTGTAGTTGTAGAAAAAAAATTATCGAAATGAGATTTTCATACAACCTGTCACCTTGATTCTAATTTCTGATACATGAATTACCCTCACTGGATTAGTTTAGAGATTAAAAAAACACAAAAATAGAAAACATAATGACTTGAATTTGACTGGGATGTTGTGAATTTTTGTTGACTAAAACTATGAAGGATAAAAATGACTAAAATGTGACTAAAACTAATGAGGACTAATTAACACTGGCCTGAAAAGTGTCTGCTCTGCATTGTTCTGTGTTCTGCTGAGTTTATTTAAATATGGACACAGAGTTGTTCCCCTACAGGAGGAGTCCACTGTCTCTAGCAGAGCAGCAGAAAAATGTCCCACACTGCAGAAGAGTTGACTGACCTCTGTGGGTGAGAGCGCATCCTTCCACATGTGGATGAGTTTACAGAACATACTGAAGGGGCCGCACTTGGAGATCTTCCTCAGTCGTCCAATCACAGATAACTCAGAGTAAGTCATCCCCATGTCTGCCTGAGGAGGGAGGCGGTCGGAGAGAGATGGTGGAAAACAGGAAAAGGAGGATGAGGGATGAAGGAAATGGTGGCTGATGATCCCATGTGCATGTGCTCATTAAAGAGTATTTCAATTTAAGCCTGAACACAATTTTTTTTAATATAACCCGAGCAAAAAGTAATACAAGGTTACTTCTGTAGGAACATCAGTCCCTTTCTTTTTGTGAAAGCATTCAGAGCCACTTAAGAAGTTTGCAATTTGTGCAAAAACATTATTGGTCAATATCTTAATTAAAATAATATTAATAATTGTAACATTCAAGTAACTTTATGAGCCTGCTGTAATGTACCAGTTGCTAAAAATGCTGTCTGTAGCAACAACACGTTAACGTTGTATCACCCACCTCCCCCTCCTCTGATACCACCCTCACCCAAATGGTGCTCAAGTCTCACCTCACTGCTGCAGTTCAAACAATATTCTCACCCACAAACTGAATCAGGAAATAGAAAAAAACCTGTGAGAAGTTTTTCTTTCTCACAGCTGGACTGATGTGCAGTAAGTTAATTATATATGTGAAAAACATCCCAACACTTTAAGCAACAACAGCTCATCCAGATAGCTCTAAGATTAATGTGATTCAGTTAAAAGGTCGACAGATGTAATTAATTTTGTACCTCATCTGTTTGCGACACCTGTCCATCTGTCAGTGGCTCCAGTTCAGCTGTGGGCGGAGCGGACAGGATACTGCAGAGGAAACCAAAACCACACAAGATGCACAGTTTGTGGTTTGTGACAAAGCTTTAAAGAAACAATGAGTGGTGCATGAAACCTACACATTATATATGTATATCTATATACTGATTTATAAAGTGTTTAAATTTGCTGCAGTTTGTTTCGGTAAATGTGTCATTGTCAGTTTTATCAAAGTAAAGCACACTGTAACAAATGGTTGCTGGTGGTGCTGCAGTTTTTGACATATATTTCCCATTAATCGTGGTGATACTTTCACTTCTATCTCTGAAGGTGTTGTGTTTAGTGAAGAGTGCAAAATACTCGAACTGATTTCTTTTTAATCCTTCCATCTTGTTGGTGTCTGTGTTCTCAGTACTAACAGGCACGTTACCCAGCAGTTCAATCCTCCCAGATGTCTGTGAGCTGACCTTACCCTCTCAGAGCAGTGAGCTGGAACTGCTCGGCACAGTACAGCAGGAAGCTCTTCAGGTCTGTCTTGCTGATGCCTCCTATTGGGTTGATGTCGGCACTGGAGCAGTCGTACTTTGTGAAATACCCTGTCAGACTGAGCAGGAGAAGTTATTTTATGGGGGGAAAGTCAGGCTGTAAATATTCTCCACAGTAGTTGCACTGTTTTAGCCACACTCATTATGGTTTGTGGCTGCCGTTTTGCAAGTTAATAAAACAGTTATTGTTTTTTGTGAATGGCCTCCTGACACCAGGCATTAATGTGTGTTAGCAGGCGTTAAAAAGCACAAGCTGCTGCGATGGTCTGGGCATTTTTTTCAGGTACCAGTAAGTCAATAAAATAAGATCCCAGAGGGCCAGTCTGCATGTCTTCAATGGACTTAACGTCATCACTGCTGCAATCATTTCATCCAACCTCTTAATTCATGAGGTAAATAAAAGAAAGGCTGAATTCATGATACAAAGTGATTTGCAAGGATCGCACACTTCTTTGTTTTGGCCAAAGCAGCATATGTTGCATGGCATTGGAGCAAAACTTGAGCCAGGTTCAACAACTTTGTTGATGAGCCTTTCTTTATTTCCTCTCTGGCATCACTGACATGGATGAGGTTGCTGCATTTTTTCATGCGGTGCTGTAGTTTAATGCATGTTACACTACGCTGCAGGGGTCTAATGGAATCTCGGTCACAGTCTGTGTCAGACAATCTCAATTTGAAGCATGTCAGATTGTGTGACTAATGTCTGTAAAAAAAAAAAAAAAAAAAAAAAAAAAAAGTACAGAAGAGCAGAGACACATCATCAGTTCATTGACCTGCACTGCTCATATATTCTCAAACAGCAACAACACAATAATCAAATTTTGGCCACAGTGCACACACTTCTCCTCAACTTCTTTCAAACATGTCACGTATGAAATGTAGAACTGGCAAGTGTGTTCTGTGTGTGTATTCTGATTGGTTGGTTAGTGTGGGTCACAGCAGCTGTCATATTTTGAAAATTTGGTACTAAATTTAAATATTTGGATTCAGGCTGTCTTTTATTTCCAAAGCTCCTAATCAACCATTGGTTGCTGTGTCTCACAGTGCAATGTAGGACCGATGATTTTACCATGTTTCTCTCATGACTATCCATTTTTCGTCTCTGTCAGCCCAAATCCACACAGTGTTAAGGAGCTTTAGTCTCTCTCATGGAGGCTGTGTCACTTAATTATTAAGATATATGTATTTTTCCTAACAGCAAATAAACACTGAAAGCATTTTCTGCATCTGTCGTTCGCGTGTCTCATGGAACAGATTCAGTTTCAGTCTACACTGAGTCTGTGAGACCCCCAGGCTTTTTAAGGCTTCAAGTCAATTCTTTGTCAAGTTTAGTGAAGCGTAATCTGCACAGACAGCTGTTTAAATCACACAAATATCCCGCTGTGTATGTTTTGAACTTATTAACCGTCTCTAAATTGATCATTCGAGGCTCCCAGTCTGTCTGTGCCCGTTTCACTACAGGCAGACTCCTCTCACTCGCTATAGCAGGTGTGAGAAATAAAATCAAAGAATCAATACATAGAAACACTTGATTTCTTCCCATGGCGCCGACATGACAACTATTCTGGTTCAGTGAATTTCTGCTACAGCCTGTGAAGGCAGGTTAGTGCTGTCCACTCAGCTCCCCAGAACCTGCTGCTGACAGATGGCTGAGACGTTTACAGAAGACGGAGTCAGTGTGGACTGAATAAAAGGACGTTTTTGTGCTGCTCTAGTTCACTTTGGTCTCATTCCCAACAGGGATTCCCAGTAAAAACAACTGCAATCGCAGAATTTATTTAAGAAGGACACATGAAATATAGCAAACATGTCTCCAGTTATACCTCTCATCTACGTTGGCTGAGCCCAGCACCAGTAATCCACCTGGCTTCCCACGAGCCCACAGACTGAGCTGGGCAAACAGGTAGGCCAGGACCATCCTGACTCGAGCCTGGAAACACACACACACACACACACACACACACACACACAAAGTGAATATGGTACTGACAAGAACTAATAAAATGGTCACAGCTGTGTCACTGAAGCTTCAGTGTGAAGACTGTGGTTAAACTGTCAGAACAGTTTGACAACATGAGGTGTAAAAAGTCATGACCTGAGTCAAAGACAAAGAGAAGTCAAAGAAGACAAAGAGAAGTCAGACAGAAGTGGCTCTGTCTGACCTGTACGTTCTGCAGAGCCAGGTTTTCTCTGTGACTTCCTCCATTGGCGCGAAACTGAGGCCACCTCCCAGTGACCACTGAGAAGATACCCAGAATGCCTTTCACCGCCATGTCTATGTTAATATTCATGTGTGTGCTGCAAAATGACAAAGAATGAAAACACTTTTTATTCCAAAGAAACTTAAAGGACAAAAATCTACAGAAAATACACACTTACTGTGTATGTTCATCCTACAGGTGTGTCGTATCATCTCATTCTCGATAATACAGGTATAATTTTTAACATGATACTCCAAGTAATAATGGTCTTCTCTTTTAACTTGTTCTCAAACACTTAGTTTCTATGCTTCTTGATACAGCGCATATCAAAAGCCCTTCAGGTTGTATTTCACCTACCTGCCGATCTGATTGGCCAGGCTTTTGGCTCTGCTGCATGTGTCCTCTGACGAGTTTTCGCTGGCCATGTAGCAGGTGGTGAAGATGCGACCACACAGCTCCCTTGGGTGCTGAGGATGGTAGGATTCATCCCCCACCACCCTGCGAACATCCTCCAGCACCTGGCTGTCTGATGGGTCGACAGAGACAGTAATATTTTTCCTGCTTTTTTCCAACATATAGTAAGAGCCCCTTTTCAACTGCAGGAACTTTTATCATTTACCCAGGATTCTGAAAAACCTTGGTGTGTTTCCACCGAAATTACCTGTGGAAAAAACTTTCCCTCAACCCCAAACTTTCGATGAAAAAAGTACCTAGTAGGAGGGTAGGACTTTTCAGATTCCCCAGAATTCTTGAGGGGCTAGTCTCTGTCAGGCTTAAACCTCGTTGCAGGGGATCACGTTTGGCCTTGTGTGTACATGCATGTATGTGTATCTGTCTCTCTGCAGCTAATCTGGCAGACTACTGGACCAATTTGTCTAATATTTTGTGGGGACATTTACAACTGTTTGCTTAAGGACCTCTTACAGCTGCGGTGATTCAACAATGTTGAAAAACCTGTTTATTGACTGTTTTATATCGGCACTGACTGCTGACTCCTCCTCCTCTTAACCGGCTGGTAGGGTTAAGCTGGTAAGTTTTTGGAAATCGGCTCAGCTAAAAACAAAACGCCACTTCTTTTGCAGGACACATTTTAGACTTGGTCGTGGCTAAAAAACCTGCATCCATAGAGACGTTTGCTCTTATCATAAAACTTCAATTAAAAGCCCTGTCCCTTTCACGAGCTCAGTGGCTTCACATTGTGACCAATAAAGGCCTGTGTCAATTAGACACCTGATCTTGTTACCAAGCTGTTCATTTCTTTAATAAAACCGGCTTGTTGACGACCCACTTGAGCTAACATTAGTTCGCTGCTTAGATTATGCATACAAATATAAATGTTTTAACCTGTCAGTATGGAGATGCTACACATCGTCAGCTCAGTTGATTTCTTTTCAGTGAAACTATGAGCACCACAGACCCCAAGTCATTCAGATTTAAGGGCATGAAGAAAAAACAAGTAGTGACTCGCTTCTTCTGAATCTGTCATAAAGTCAGAATATGTGACCATTCCTCAGTTACCCCACTACATACAAACATATTCCTTGAGTCCGTTAGGGTCCACTGATCAAAAGTGTCATAAAAAAATAATCCAAGTTATGAATATTGTTTTAACAGGACAAAGTGGTGTTGTGTGGGAATGCCAGGTGCCGTGAAACAAGTGTCATAACACATAACTGAGATGTTATTTAAAGCCTATTTTTCATACAAGTAATATTCGTACTGGTTCAAATAAACATTTGTTTTGATTGTATTTCCCATCTTTGCTGTGCAACAGTTTTGTTTAAGAGGAATTAAAGGCCTGTCCCATGTAGACACCTGTCTCTAATAAAAGCCTGTTGAGTTCAGTGATTTAAGCGAATAATAGTCTGAGCTACTGATTAAAGTTTTTCAGTATTTTAAAACATTACATCTGCAGATTATTCCATAACCGAAATGTTTATGATCCACTAAAGTCAGGCGCATTACCAGATGAATAAGTCAAACATTTTTGTTTGCTTCACCACCATCTTCATCGCACAGTGTCATAACACGCTGGGTGCATGTTGTGCATGTGTGTGTATTTCGGGCTTGTGTGTATATGACAACAGAGTGAGAAAAATTTCCCCTCAGGAATTAATAAAGTATATCTCCTTCTAAAGAGAGGAAGCGTGTATTCTTCTTAGCGTCTGGGACATAACACGCTGCAACAGATCTGTTGGAATTACAAGATTTATCTAGAGTGGCTGTGATCAGCTCGGGCGGCTGCACGGCCACCTGGTCAAGAACAACACTTTACTGGTTATTCAATTATCTTTTTTTTTTTATTGCCAACAAAACTCATGAAAAGATCAAACCAACAGTGTATTATGAGGTCGCTCAATACTGTCTGACCTCACAAATATAATGTTTCATCTTTAAAATTGTTGAACAGCTGGTCAGTGCAGTTTCGAATCAAACGTTACACACACCAGAGGAAATAGTGCATTTACTGTGGACTTTTTTCAGAAGCAGATTAATCCATATTTAGTGCTGTGGTGAGTATTTGGGAGTTTTAATAGTGTCTAGACAACAACAGAGTTCTACGTTAAAGAGGAAGAAGATAAATCAGGCTTTGATACAAACACAATACTTGTTAGTTGATAACGTTCATTGTTGGTTTGAGTCTGAACATGGGATTTGTTGAAAAGATAGAAAATAGAGTATTCCCAGCCTCATCCTTTACAAGAAGATGTGACAATAGTCACACTGACAGAATGTGTGTGTTTACAATAAACTGAAATGAAAGCAAGCTGAATCATACTCACTGCCGTCCTCTACAGCCTGGCAGAGCAGCACACACATTGAGTGGACAATACAGGCGGTGGAGGAGCTGTCGACTCCTCCGCTCAGAGGCAACAGGAAACCAGCCTGAGACACAAATCACAAACACCAAACTTAACATCTAACGACTTCTTTGTTTCAGTTAATTTATGGCCCAATAATACAGAAAGTGTGTGTGTTCCTCCTCACCTGTCCACTTCTCCTCAGGTAGTCCCACAGCCAGCAGGCCGGCCCTAAACTGAACGACACAGGTGATAACTGCTGTTCAATAGATTTCTGGGTTTCAAATGCTGCTAGATGAAACTTGTTTTCTGTTACAAACTTTGTACCAAATGTCTGTATTTGTACCTGATCTCTTCCTCTGGTGTATGAAAGTAACATGTCATTGGCTGGTGAGTAGGGAGGTAGACGTCATCACAACTGGATAAAGAGAAGTCAACTTTGATCCTGTGGCATGGTTTGGGTTCACTTTCCTACAACAGAGAAGTGTGAAAGTGAGAGACGAATTGACATTTACTCACACTAAACATACGAAACCATCAAACAGTGAGCGGAAACTGAAAAAAGGTGTTTTGTGTTTCATGTGCAATGTGTTAACAAGCCACAATTTATAACTTGGCTAAAAAATGCTATAAAGGAAAGATTGCATTAATTTTCTGCACTTTTTCAGCTCTGTTTTTGGTCTTTACGAACTCCTGAAGGTAATATCTGTCTCTTTAGTTGCTAAATGCTCCACTATGTTCACCAGCTAGTCTCTTGATGAGTCTGTCTGCTGTTTGCTGCTGAACAGGTGGAGTACAGTGAGGTTTACACTGAAAACAGCTTCCTGTTGCTGGAAATAAGGCTGATGAGGCCTGACACTGAACCAAAACATTAAAGTTGTGAGCCATGAAACCAAAACAATGAGCTGAAGGAGGCTAAAAAGCTGCGTAGAGCTGAGGGCAACTGAAGAGTCAGGTGAATGATTCTTTCATACAGTGATTTGATCCATTGTTAGTACTAAAAATATTGATCAGTGCAGCTTTAATATGAGGCATGGACTGTCTTCAGACTTTGTTCAAGTGCGTTTCAGTGGCAAACGTTTTGAAGTCACATTAATATACTGCTTTGTGCCAAGCAACAGCCAACACATTAAAACCACTGACAGGTAAAGTGAATAACATGATGCCACCTGACACTCCATCCACCCAAACACTGTTGCAGACCAAGTACCCCCTCATGGCATGGCACTCTCTGATGGCAGTGCCCTCCCAGCAGGACAATGCACCATGCCACACTGCGAAAACTGCTCAGGAATCATCAGAGGAACGTGACAAGCAGCTCAAGGCATCAACCTGGCCTCCAGATTCCCCAGATCCCAATCTGATGTAGCATCTGTGGCACGTGCTGGTACCCAACCTCACAACCCACAGGACTCCAAGGATCTGCCTCTAACGTCTTGGTGCCAGACACCACAGGACACTCCCAGAGGTCCTGTGTCCATGTCTCAACATGTCAGAGCCAAGTCTGATCCAAGGAGGCCCCACCATGGATTGGGGATATCTCTGAGGATCCTTCCACAAATGCTTGATCAGATAGGACCTGGGGAATTTGAAGGCCATGTTGACGCCTTGAGGTCTTTGCCAAGTTCCTCAAGCCATTCCTGAGCAGTTTGTATGGTGTGGTGTGGTGCATTGTTCTGCTGGGAAGGCGCTGGCATCAGGGAGGTACTTCAGTCTGCGACTGTGTTTGGGTGGGTGGAGCGTGTCAAGTAGCATCCACATGAATGCCAGAATCCTAGGTTTCCCAGCAGAATATTGCTCTGCAACGAGACGATCAATGTGATTCAGCTTCCCTGCCGTGGTTTTAAGGTTTTGGCTGTTAGAACCTGCTAAATAGTGAGCTTTAGAGTGATGGAAGGAAATAATACGTAAAAGCAAAACAAAAAGAAATAAGCTATGATTCGGCAACTTGGTATATTCCAATAATTGGTGGGTGGTGCTGTCTCACCATGTTGGGCTGGCAAACTTCTCCTCTGTAGCTACGGACATCCTCAAGGTCTAGAGTGGCTGTAATCACCTCCTACAACACACACACACACACACACACACACACACACACACACACAAACATCAGTCTCAGGAATGCCTGCTGTCTTACTGCAAGGCCTGCCCTGCAACACTTACCCAACATAGGGGAAACACAACACTTAATTTCCTGCCCACATCTACAGTAATGTCTCTTCACATGTATCCTTTATGATTTTCATCTACATACTTATTTGCAGGAAGCCATGTCCATACACACCACATCATTCAGTGAGAACTGTGCTCCCTGAGCTACAATGTCTCCGTTGATGGCCACCATGGCACAACCATCATAGTAGACACGGTCTCCATCGCAGCCCCTCTGGTTGGCGTACAAGTAGATACCTCCGCTCTGGAACAACACCGACAAGACTCTGAATGCAGCATTGATTTGACTCAAGTTATTGCAAACTTAAAACAGAACACAGGATGTTATGGCGGCACTGTGTCCTGTATTTGTGGTACAACACTGCCCTCTGGTGATCTCTGAGCTCAACTGTGTGCGTACATACAGGAGGGTGACAAATTAACACACAAACCAAGTTGAATTATTTCAACTTTCATCTTTCTGACTAATATTACAATTGGGTTTTTTCAGTATCTGTGAATTACACTGTAGACCACTATTTATCTTCTACATAGTCTTTAAACATCTGTTTCTACCAACCATAATCACATACGGTCAGTGTTTTTATGTGACTAATAGCCAGATGTTTGTGGAGCTATACCTTGGTGGTGGCTGACTTGATCAGGTTGACTCTCTGGTCAGCTTTGCGGAGCTCGTGGTGGCTGGCAGAGGAGTTAGTAAAGATTTCAACCCCATCCAGACCCATCTGAATATGGGGGCTGAGGAAAGAGAAAACATTCAGTCATCAGGAGTTAGGACGGTTTCAGACAACACCCATGCAATCCTCATACAGTCTTCTGCTTCTCTACCTTCTGGGGTTCCAGAGCTCCTGGCATGTCTCAGTGCCGATGCAGGTGTCCTTTGTGGACAGCACACAGTCACCGAATGGGACTGTGTCCTGATGAGCATAAAGAAACAGGGGTTAATAACAATGACCCTCTCTCTACAAGTCTTAGCTGAACATAGATGATGATTAGGGGTGTAAGAAAATATCAGTGCACTTAAATATCACAAAATGATGTGATGTGATACTGTGTCGTATTGATGAAAATTGTTTTATTTATTTGCAATCTTTTATTTTCTTAATTTGTTTACCTAAACAAATGTATTTATCTATTTTCTACTGATAGAGGCAAATGATAATTCCTCTACTCAGACTGCACACAAAGTACTGCTATGATATTACAGGGACCGTGATAAGTACAAATGTAGATTTCACTGTTCTTTTTAATACATTTGGTAAAGTGCTCTTAATACTAAGTCAGTTTTACAAAAAATTGCTTTAAATAAAACTGCAATACAGTATATTACAATATACTGAATAGTAACCACAGTATTGTGATACGTATCGTATTGCCAGATTCTTGCCAGTACACAGCCCAAATGATGATAGGGACTGTTTGTTTATTTACCTGCCCTGTTACCTCCTGGATCATCCTGGGCAGGAAGTACTCCTCCACATGCCTTGAAGAAACAAACAAAAAGACAAGACCTTTCACTGCCATCCCTGCAATTTCCAAAAGTAAAGATAAAATCAGTTTAGTGGTCAACAAAACTGCACCAAAGTTTTGGCCTGACTTTTCTTAGCTCGTATCACTATCACCTATCATTCGTATCAGCTTTAAACTGTTGTAAGGATGTTAAGTCATGCGACCGTGGTGTAGTTAATTTATAGCCTAACATTAGCTTTTTACGTCTGGCGATTGCATTTACATTTCAAAAATCATAAAAAGTGGTGCTCATTTGTGAGGTTTATCTTGAAGAACAAAATGTGTGAGTAACATAAATGTTTGTTTGCCACTGAACTTATTTTCTGCAGTAATCCAAAATCTAGTGGAAAGGTCCCACTGGCTTTTTGCCAAGGTGCGATGCTAACTTCCTCATCATGCAACAGAAAAATGTCCCTGGAGCACTATATTGCCTGATTATACTCTAACATATAAAATATCAAGTGTGAAATTCATTGCAAATGAAAGTAATGAATATATTAAATAATCTGCTTGTATAATTCTTATATCAACAATGAGTATTCTCATAAAAATGGAGAAACATTATGGTGAGAAGGGCCTCTTGACCAACCTTAACTGGTTCCAGGGAGAGAACCAGCGCATCTCTCTGTAGATCCCGTGGTTGGCCATCTGCATTTTAGGTCTGATCAGCAGGATCTTTCTACAAGATGGAAGACAAACGCTCAGTGATGATATATGCACACTGTATATGTGTATGACTGCATAAAAATAGAACAAAACAACAGGTCATTTAGTGAGACTGGACTGATGTGCTGACATACCTGTTGAGGAATAGGACCCGACAGTTGTAGCGCACATTATGATGCATGATGGGCCTGAGAGGAACAGAGTGTATCATCAGACGGGACTTCAAGCTACATGAGGTGAAATCAGACTCATCCTGCCAGTTTAAATTCGGAAATCAGAGCAGCAAATATGAAGTGTCTCAAAAGATTCAAAGTTAGTTATAAGCAGTAATTTATGGATATTTATAAAAGTCAAGAGCTCGTTAATTAATGTTATTCAAAAATGTTTAGATATTTTATGTTATTTTATTATTTAATTTTGGATATATGCTTCATATTATGTTTAATTTGGAGTGTGACTGTTGTCATTTTTTTGTAATGAAAGTACAGTAGGATAATGTAAAAAAGGGGCAGGACATGATAAGCTCTGCTTCCTCCTGTCCCCCCTCGAAAACAAATGTTTTTGTTTTTTATTTATTTTATTTTTATTGTATTTGTATGAATTATTTTACTTTATTAATGCATATAGTGTATTGCTTTTATTGAAGTAAAATAAAGATCAAATCAAATCAAATCAAATCAAATGTTCTGAACATTCCTCTCAACCAGGAGTCAGTAATGTCTGATTGTAAATAAAACTACAAATATAAAGTGTCACAACAGTTTACCTTTCATGATTTATGGTATATTGAAGCCCTTTGATATGAAATAAACTATTAAATGTTAAATAATCTGCAGAAAACAATGTGATGATAGCGTTTGTAAACCTCTTCCACTTGGCTGGGATGATGAGGGTTAACAGCTAACATTATTGTCTTCCTTCCTCTTGAGTTTTAAAGCTAGAGTGGAGATACTGGTGTCATATGAAACTAGAAGACTGGAAGAATCCACTGGTACCATGTCTAGCTAGGTCTAAGCTTTCAAATAATGTATACCATTTCTAAATGGCATCCACTGTTGGCCTGTTGTTTCCCCCTAAAGATTCCCTGCCCCCTCTAAAACAGACAGGAGTGGAGTGGAAGAGGTTAACAGGACTGTTAGACTGAATAAAGCATTTTGTGGACTGGTCTGACAGTTTGAAGGTAATACCCACATGCCCACATCACAGATGATGTCCTGGGTGACAGGAGACTCCAGAAGCTTCCTCAGGACCTGAAAGCTGTGGAGCAGTGTATCCGACTCATAGAAGTGGTCTGCACAGCCATAACCACTGTGAAAACATAAAAAGAAAGGGGACGTCAGCAAAGTAAAACTGAAACTACATCTTATAAAACCTCTGAGCTACAAGACACTGACAATATCGACTGCTGTTAAGTCCAATAGTTATAAAAATTATATTTTGGCCAAGATAACATCACAGTGTGTGAACATATTCATGTGAGTGTGAAACATGCTTTTCCCATCATACCATATCTCCAGCTCTGGGCCCAGCCTGTATTTGGCTCCATGAGCTTTCGCTATCTCGATACCTGCAGAGAGACACACAGACCAGGCAAACATTCTTGTTAGGTTTGTGTGCATTGACCAGTGGCAGAGGCAGACTCCAGCAGCTGTGCAGTGATTACGTACTGTACTTCCACAAAGTTAGGAAACTTGTGACAGACAGAGAAAAAAATGTCACTACTGAGGCAGCAAAGGCAGAAAAGTCTTGACGTGTAATCTGACAGGTTGAGTTTACAGGTACATCAGCATGAGAAGTTGTTTTTGTGGACTTAACTGCACAAATCTCAGCATTAATTGGTGGAAATTTTCATTATCTCATCAGGGAATTTTCTGGTTATCTCAGAGAGCAGAGTTAGCTCTAATGATCTGGTCAGAGGATTTAACATGGTGCAAAGCACTGGAAGGTTTTTTACAGAACCTGGAGAGGAAGGACGTTAAGGTAAGACAGTTCACACAGTTACTGCATGTTAATGGTTGTTGAATTAACTGTGAGAACATTTGACAGCTACGCACACTGATGACGTTGCACATAAGATACATTACATTATTATGCTCTTTTTTCCAGAGGATAAAAAAGAGGTGTGCAGAGTCTCTTCTCACATTCCTGTGTGGCTGATCAAGGCTAACACTTCCTGTATTGACGCTCTTTGTAAGGAGGAAAACTTTGCTGTTAACACTGCAGTTATCTAATAGGAGGTCAATTAATCAATCACAACATTTGTTCCTCGTGGGGCAACTGGTTGTGCAGCAGAAGGATGCATACAGTGGCATGTAAAAGTTTGGGCACGGCAAGACATTTGAGCGCTCTCGCTTGTTCACAATCATCGTTAGGAAAGGCCAGGTGATGCAAATGTCAAAGCTTTATGAATACTCTGACTCCTGAAACCTTGTCCCAACAATCAGCAGCCATGGGCTCCTCTAAACAGCTGCCTAGCACTCTGAAAACTAAAATAACTGATGCCCACAAAGCAGGAGACGACTATAAGAAGATAGCAAAGTGTTTTCAGGGAGCTGTTTCCTCAGATTGTGATGTCATTAAGAAATGACAGTTAAGAGGAACTGTAGAGGTCAAGCTGAGGTTTGGAAGACCAAGAAAACTTTCTGAGAGAGCTGCTCGTAGGATTGTTAGAAAAAACTCAGCAGCAGAAGTTTGCAAAGGAACATCGAAACAAGCCTGATGCTTTTTGGGAACAAGTCCTGTGGACTGATGAAGGTAATGTATAACTTTTTGGACACAATGATCAAAGGTATGTTTGGAGAAAAAACTGTTAAACACGGGGGTGGATGGATGATGCTTTGGGCTTGTGTTGCAGCCAGTGGCACGGGGAACATTTCACAGGTACAGGGAAGAATGGATTAATTCTGGGAGCAAACATCACAGCATCTGCAAAAAAGCTGAAGATGAAGAGAGGATGGCTTCTACAACAGGACAATGATCCTAAACACACCTTCAAATTCACAATGGACGACCTCAAGAGGAGCCAGTTGAAGGGTTTGCCATGGCCCTCACAGTCCCCCGACCTAAACATCATTAAACATCTGTGGATAGAGCTCAAAGAGCAGAGCACGAAGACGACCCAAGACTCTCACAGAGCTAGAAGCCTTTTGCAGGAAGAACGGGTGAAAATCCTCCAAACAAGAACTGAAAGACTCTGAGCTGGGTACAGAAAGTGTTTAGAAGCTGTGATACCTGCCAAAGGAGGGGCTACTGAGCACTGACCATGCAGGGTGCCCAAACTGTTGCTTCAGGCCCTTTTCATTTTCTATTATTTTGAAACTGTAAAAGACTGAATTAAAAAGTAATCTTGCTTACAATATTGAAGAAATGTGTCATCTTTGATCAGCTCATCTTCTACTTGTGACCAGGGGTGCCCCAACCTTTTCTGCACACATAACTATCTATAAAATGCACAGTCAATTAAAATTAAAGTTTCACATGATATAAAGAAGTGAATGAGTCTGCTGGTTTTAGCTGGTGGAGGTGTGGCACTAATGTAACACACCTGGAGTAACATATAAGCAGGCTGTGCATACATGTAGACATTATTAATACAAACAGAAACCTGCACCTTGCAGCAGCTGCAGCTTGTAGGTGAAATATTACAGCTGTGCTAGTTTCAGAGACACATCTGTCCTTCAACAACAGTCAGACTTACTCTTCAGGATCCTCTGCAGGTTGCCTTCAAAGTCCAAAGCCCACTGGTTCAATGAGCAAGTTGCCAGAGTCACTTTCCGTCCCATGTTCACACAGTAACGTTCACGGACCAGCGGACAGTGAGAATGACACGTGATAAAACTCTGAGCCTGTACAGGTGAAGCTTTATACTGCAGCTGGAGTCACCTGTCTACCTGGCTGTCGTTAGAAAGTATGTGGACTTGACTCGACTTGATCTGAAGAGCTGCTGTACAGATTGTACGCTTTCCTCCTCTTCTTCTGTTCCTGTCAGTCCGTCAGTGAAGACGCCTCTGAGCTCATCACTGCCCCCACAGGACAGTGGAGGCATTACTTCAGTCGCCCCTGCAGCATGTAGGAGCTGCAGAGTACTTTTCTCTCCACCACATTTATTTGACAGCTGTGGTACCTGTTGCATTTTGAAGCTTATAAAATGCAGTGGTTTTCAAGAGACAGCAGTACTTAACCTTTCTGAGATTTTGTGACCTGAAATAGAAAACAGTGTCAGTTTGGGCCTCTTGTCATGTGTCTTGTTCGCAGCTCTACCAAAGACACATTTCCTCTTTAATCTGCTCAGATGGGTTTATTTAAATCAAAGAAAAAGAGATTAAATTATCCAGTGTCTTACAACAAAGCAATGATTAGTAAAAAGACCAAAACATAATAATAATAATAATAATAAATTGGTTTTATATAGCGCTTTTCTAGGTACTCAAAGACGCTTTACAAAAGAATATGCACAGAAACAGGCACTCAAACAAAACACTCAATCAAAGGACACTCAAACAAAACATGACAACAGGTTTATGCAAAAGACCTTTGTTTTTTTTCTTCTTTCTTCTGCCATTAATCATCGAATGACCCCTCAGATTTATAGGTTGACCCTTTGAAGGAGTCCAACCTCTCAGCTGGACATAAGCATAACTAGTTAAATTTAAAATAATAAATAAATACAAAATAAATTGAATAGAAAATTTAAAAAAAAAAAAAAAAAGTTATATATAATTACAGAAGTGTAACACGTTCACTTGAGTGAAAAAAAGCTGCTGTTTTTCTGAATTAACAAGATTATTATCTTAAAATGATTTAAAAAAAGTTTTTTAGGGAGCAAATTCTGTTTTTTTTATTTTTCTATTTCTGAATTAACAAAATAATAATCTCATGAGATTACAAGATTATTCTCTCATTAATTCAGAAAAACAGGAGCAGACTTTTTTTCCATGTAAACTTATCTCATAATTCTGAGATAATAACTTTGTTTGCTAATTCAGAAAGACAGGGCAATATATATAATTTAATTCATATATTTTTTGTCTTGACTAAATGCATTACGCTCCTGTAAAGAACATATCAGTCACAGTCAGGGGCCGCTCTTACACAGAACCACTACTTTAACTTGTTGTGTCCTCAACTTAAAGGATAACTTCGGTATTTTTCAACCTGGGCTCTATTTCCCCATGTGTATGTGTACGTATGATTCATGGGTACAACTCGTTCTTAAATTGGTTCAGTATTGAGGCGCGAAACGAGCTAAAACGGGGCAAATGCGTCCCGTATAAAAGTGCTTTTTTTCGCCACTGACCGGTTCAGATCGCCAGTGCTATCTCTGTAGATAGCATATTGCAGCGGCCCTGGGGCAGTGGTGAGTGTGAATGAGTGGAGTCAGCTGTCAGTCAGTGTTGGAGCACAAAGGCGGAGGGCTGCACCGCTGGGTACTGTAAGTGAGTATGTGTGTGAAGTGTGTGTGTTACGCTAGAAGAGTCAGAGTTTGGGACAGAGTCTTTTATGTGCTACCCCCTGGAGTGTTACCGGAGTTTTTGGAGTGCTCAACAGGATGTCGCACAACACCCCGTACAGCTTTCATAGACTGCCTTTGTCGGACGGCAAGATGCTGAAGTTGTGGCTAGTTGTGCTACAAATGGATGCTAACACTCCTGTCCAGACACTGCGCCTTGCAGACCATTGGGTCTGCAGTGCTCACTTCTCCCAAGATGACTACTGCCAGCCGAAGAAGAGAAGTCATCCAATCCCGAAACACCTCTTCCTCAAGAAAACGGCTGTCCCACGAATAGAGAGAGCTACAGACACAGTGGAGCAAAGCTCTCGCGAGATGACGTCACAGCCCAGAGGTAAGGGAAACGCTTAGTATGCTATTTACAGAGATAGCACTGGCGATCTGAACCGGTCAGTGGCCAAAAAAACACACACTTCATACACACATGCTCATTTACCGTACCCAGCAGGGCAGCCCTTCCCCTCTCTGCTCCAACACTGACTGACAGCTGACTCCACTCATAGCACTGGCGATCTGAACCGGTCAGTGGCGAAAAAAAGCACTTTTAATGCGCAAACTTATATGGGACACATTTGCCCCTGTTACTGTTTTAGCTCGTTTCGCGGCTGCCGGCTGCATCCGCCTCCCTCAATTTTAGAACGAGTTGTACCTATGAATCATACGCACATATACACATGGGGAAATAGAGCCCAGGTTGGAAAATACCGAAGTTGTCCTTTAACTCATCAGCTCTGAAATCTCTTCAGCAATATTTACACCTGTGTTGTTCCTGCAGTGACATGTCAAAAGGTCTACTGTAAAAACGCCTATTCATTTTTTATATGAATGCTTGTACATGAGCATGACGTGCCACCACACAATCATCAAATCAGTTGAACCACCATGTGAACACAGACCTGATCGTTCAACTTCATGTTCAATATTTTACACGTGACAATAGTTTTTATACAGTGAGGGCAAAGCATGAACACACAGTGAGGCCACATCGTTAAGTAATGGACTTTATTTTTCTACAAAACATGCACTTAGTGTGGACGGTGTAAATGGGTGAAAACAACATTTTGTCATCTGTCACAAAGCTAAGGGGAGGTCACAGCCATCGATGAGAGCCGACACTGTCAGTGTGTGTGATGACACTACAATCACAAACAGTGACTATAACCATCTGGTGCTTTCAAACTACGCTGGAGGAGAAACTGTCGGCGCTGCAGGTTTCCATCCTGTTCCGCAGCCATTACCATCAATCACATCTTCCACTTAGCACATTGTTGTGTCACTTATATAACCAGAGGGGTGTTTGACAAAGCAACATCACCAGTAAAGCCTGACTGACCTCAGTACATCAGGGTTTTAACCAGGAAAGTCTGTCTCATAGAAGACGTTTGATCAGTCCGCCACTTTGGTCCAGACTGAAATATCTCGACAACCATTGGATGGATTGTTACAGAATTGTGTACAGACATTCATGGATCCCAGATGATGAATCCTAAAGAGTGTTGTGATCCTTTGACTTTTTATCTAATATCACCAGTAGGTTAAATTTTCACCTGCCTACTGAGGGACTGGCACAAAATGTGATGCAGATATTCATAGTTCCTGACTAATTTCAGTGATGATATTTAGTGCAGCCAGGTCGCCACAAGAAAATGATGGCATTGTACGTTGCTGCAAACCATTTTACATTTGTACGTTTTATATGCATCAGATCATAGCTATATGAGCTGACTTCGTCTTTGGGATGCAGAGGAGATGGTGGATGGTGGGACAGCTAAGCATGATGGCTGTAAGATGGCCATTATTCTAGAACACACAACAAAACTGACTTTTTTTAGGGTGTCATCGCTGCATTTTAGCAGCTTTTAGCCACCAAACGTGTGTTTGTGACCAGCTGCTGTTTTATCACCAAGGATAGTGCCATGAAAGTGGTGATATTTTACCAAGACATCATCATGTTTTTCATCTTGGTGAGTGCCACAGAAACACAGAGACATTACTGTGTTTCCTGCTGGGATTTTGCCACCAAAAGTAGGTCTATTAAGCCAACAGCCAATTAGCCAACATTGTCTTTTCCCAACCATAATCAAATGGTTTTTGTGCCTAAACGTAACCACAGGTTAATCCCAGTGTTTTTGAAACATAAAGAAATTAAAGTTTTACCATATTTGCTGCACAATAACGTACAAATGTAACCTAACTGTGGTTTGCGGAAACATATAATTCCAACATTAAAGGTCTTTGCACACAGACTGTTTTTTTTAATTGTCTGAAATTCTTGCACGTCTCAAAAAGATAAATACAACCTCACATTGTGTCAATCATGTTTGCACACTAAGTCCGAAACTTTCATCTGTCGTTTTGGAACAGCTTTGTTTTGTTGCATCCGTCAGAGCCTTCAGAGACGTTTGACCAAGAATCAGTGAGGAAAATGAGGCAGTGGGACACAGCTGGGACAAGACAGAGGAATGGGATGCACAGAATCTTTTCATAATTCAGACGGCTACTTTCAACAAGTCAGGTGGATGATGAGGAAGAGGAGGATGTGGACCACACACAGAATGCGGAGGACAGCTCCGCCCCTTCATGCAGCTGCTGTGTCAAATGTAAGACAGGGAGGGATGACGGTCAGATAGGTAACTACAGTGGAGAGAGGCAAAGGAGGAAATGTGTCTTTTCATTTTGTGTCATGTTGCAAAATTTTGCAGCGATAAAACACATCAGAATCAGTGTGCAACGATTTCTTTTGGATGCAAAATTTCAAAAGTGCAGACTCAGGGTGCAAAGGCATTTATTCTGGTGACTGTGCTGCACTACTGCCACCAGCAGGATGACATTTGTGGTTCAGAGTGAAATGTCTCGACAGCTTTTGGATGGGTTGCACTAAAATTTGGTCATTTATGCTCATACTGTTATAAATTTGCAGATATTTGGTCATAAATCAATCAGCTGTACTTTGAGTTTAGTGCTTATTTGCAAATGTTAGCAGACGGTAAAAATGGAAATCAAAACCTGTCCAACATTAACAGGTTAACATTGTTACTGTGGGTGTCACAGCACTCTGATACTAGAAGCACTGCTGTGCTCTCAGTCTGAGACTCAGGTCTGGTTTCTTTTGCTTCAGGCGATTCAAATGATTAAATTAAAGGTAATAATTTTCGCCTTAGTGAAAATTTTCATCATTTTATCTTGTGTAAATTACAGAAATGAAACAGATGCACATAAATTCTACCATCCAAATCACTGGAGAGACAGACAGCCAATCTGAGGGTGTTAAAAACTGCACTGTCACCATACAGAGGCTGATATGTCACGTGGAAACCAAACACTGTAACATAATTCAACTCAACTTTTCTTCCTGTTTTCTGTTTGACATGTGCCGCTCTGTTTCTGTGAACATCACAGTTCGGTTTTACCTGTTTCCTTTACTGATGTGATCTGTGCTTGATGTTATAGGCCTGTGTTTCAGTCTGACCTCAGCAGCTCTGACTCAACCTTTATGAAACAGTTGTATCCTGGTTCAGTTTGTTGAGCTCACTCATGACAGGCTTTTCTGAGCTGCCTTCATGAAACACCTCTCTGCAGGACGCTACAGTTTCTTTACAAACAAACACAAACAGCAGTGTGGATGAACAAAGAGGATGTGACTGTGATTCATCTAAGGCCAAAAAGATTCATGCTGTGAGAGGGGACAGAGTGGTAAATATGCTCTTGTTGTTCACCCAGGTGCAGATTTACGTGTGAGGAGCCACACCGACAAAGTGTGGACCTGCTGTCATCTGCTTGTTCAAACATTACAAGGTACAAAAAAGTGGTGTCTGCATTTTAAATGAACACACGTTGCAATAATCCCTCGTGTCACACTCTCTCTCTCTATCACACTCACACACACTCCATATGAAATAAATAGCAATATGTACAAAACTCAAGTTACACAGTATGCAAGTACACAAAACACATCTACACACAATACACAACTTACATCATGTAAACAACCAACAAAACTCTTAGCCCTGTCATGTTAAAAACCATGAAGTATGAAATGTAAGGTGTATAAGGATTCCAGCATTAATCGGGCTAAGTCAGATCTAGACACAATCCAGATACGAGGCATTTCACGATGGTGTAAAGGTGGTCGGTGTGTTCCAGGACGTCACATTGCTGTGGTTAAATCTCCGCTGTCATATTAACAATCTTAAACCCTTATGACAGAATCAAAAGGCAGCAATCAGAGGATTTCTCCCATGAAAACATAATCCAACCGCTCTTGTTCTGGCAGCCCGTCCTTCCTGGCATGCTAATCAACTTCCTCCCACCACCACCTCACCTCTAAAGTACCAACAAAATGAAAAGCGAAGTTCTTTGTCAGCCGAAGTGTAACAGAAGGCAAAGGCAGGCTGTCGCAAAGTCAAGCTGCCTTGATGAAAGAAAACAGGATCTGCTTTTCTTTTCTTTCTCCTTTGACAACCTCCATAACAGAAAACTTTGGGGCAGGTAAAAGTGAAGTTTAAGGTTATGATGGTGAGACTGAAAATACACGACCCGAATAATCATTCATGCTGGAATGCCGTAAGAAAATGAAAGCAGATATGTTTCAGCCATACAAACAAGGGTCAGATGTGGATGTAGGTCAGTGTCCTCCCAAATTATGATACACTTTGACAGTAAGGGCTGTTTCATAGTCAACGCACGCAACGCGAGCAAGCGACGCGAGCAACGCACTTCCTTTCATAGTCAACACATTGAACTCAAGTAATGAGGGCGACACTTGAAATGCAATACATCGCTTGCACAATAGAGGGTAGCAGAGTCGCCGGTACATTCCAGCTAGCTAGTACTGCTATTTTATTACAGTGCAGGGCACTAGAATTATCATAAACGGGGGTTTGCCCGTAGGAGTTTGCAAAGTTGTTCCTCCTCGCCCGCCATATTTCATACCTGCTTCTTCTGTGAATAACAAAAAGTGCTTATTTTCAAGTACGTCGCTTGCATTATCACCCTGCTGGCAACGCGTGGTATTACACGCGTCGCTGCATCGCATATCAAAAAACATGGACAACACATTTTGAGACGCAAGCACGCATCATGGCGGCCAATGCATCTCGATGCGTCCCAATGCGCTTGCGTCTGCGTGCCTTTGCGTGGAATGAAACAGCCCTAACAGAGTCGATCAAAGATGCATCATAGAAAGAGTTTGAACATCTAAGGGCTCATTTATGCTCAACTAAAGAGATGGAGGGGGCCTGCTGTCTGTACTCTGTGCTCATTTCATCTGTATTTATGTAAGTTTTCTGAAAGCTTACAGATGCGGACGAAACAGATCAGTGCCACTGGAGATCTTGGAGGCAGTGTAGCATAGTTCAAACAACATACAACCACAGGTGACGACAAAGAAATTTAAATAATGGCGGAAAAGAACTAATTGATAATACAGTGAAAAGAATTCTCCATCCACGATGACCACCACCGTTTAAAGGTATGAAATTACAACCTCCTCCAGTGTCATCTCATTTGTTGTGTGAAATTTTTGAGTCTGCCCTCTAGTGCCATCTATGGGCTGTATCTATGCTATCATAAAAGACACATGGAAGTGTGAGGGCATTACCTTTGCAACAATGGACGTGTCTATTTTTGTACCTAAAGTGAGTATAAATGAGCCTTAAGATGCTAATGATGCTACGCCCCCTTGTGGATGAGGACATTACTGAAGGACAATTCTGGTTTCTTACTAACTTGGGTCTTAATTTTGTACTTTCAGAAATGTTTAAATTTTTAACTTGAATCTTGTATTTACTAAAATAGAGATGTCAGAACATGGCGAGTTTGGCAACAGAGCAAAAATACAAATCAAACAAACTTAAATTTAGATGATCAGACAGGTTGTTTACAAACCAAATGTTTAGCCAAAACCAGAAAGAGAGGCAACATAAATGAATGTTGTTATTAGCTCCTGATTCAACAGGAAAACTGTGTGTGCACAACTAAAGAAGAGTTCTGCCTGGGCCATTACTCAGATTTCACCTGCATCTGTCACACCTGACCTGGCTGACACCTATTCACATTTGAGACCTACATTTACTTTGTTTTTATTTTATTCCATTCATTGCTGACTGTCGACATCTGCTGTCTCTAATGCTGGGTTCAGACTTCACAATATCGACATCATTATATCCCAACCCAACAGACGCAGGGTGTCGGCTCGAGTCAGGAATGAAAATGGGCATCGGGCCCGACAATCCATCATTTTATCCTGTCTGGTGTGTCATAGTGGATGACACTATGTCCCAACAGAGAGAGTAGCATGTTGCAATTTTTTTTTGCACAGCTGTAAACATGGGAGAAAGAGGGATGATGTTATTGGTGGCGTGAGGTGGAACTGTGAAACAGAGAGATAGTCACAGTCATTTTTTTTCTTTCATTTTAGAGGCTCGTTTACATTTAAGGTGCAGTCTGTCACGTCAAGAATTTATGACTCTAACAGTCTAAACTGACACGACCATTGTAACACACAAAAAAACATGTGATCTGAACCTGGCAATATGTGCAATATGAGCATCTTCATTTTCTCTTTGTAATAATTTGGGCTAACCTGGAGGTTTGTTTACGGCCTGTCTAATCCTCTGACTTATTGTGTTTCTTGCTCTGTCCGCCTCCTTCTGAGCGATGTTGCTGTGTTCCCAGATCTCATTATTTAAATGATGGCTAAAACTCTGCAAATGAGATTCATGTTGCAATAAATAATAATAAACAAAGAATTATCCCTAAAGACCATCTGTCTCCCAGACTGACTGAATGGAGGCAACAAAAGGTTTGAAAAAGGCCATGTACATGAAGCTGAGGAAACCATTACAGAACCAGCCGTGACACTACCCGTCTGCTGATTACACTGGTAGAACATCTGGATTTCTATTCCACAGTTAGTTTTTCCCTTGTTGTCACATCATAGGGTACGAGAGTGGTCCAAGTGCCCCTTGAGCCTTGTTTCCACCAAACAGTTCAGTTCACATTAGAGCAGTTATTTTTGCGTTTCTATTGTCAAAACTTGTGGATGGAAACACTGTAATCTGCTGATTTGTCCAGAGACAATCCTCACTCTTGCTCGACAAGGACTCAAAGGACAAACCCACTATTTTTAAGCAACTCACTGATGGCGACCTAAATAATGCGGCCATTATTGCAACAAAGACTAAACACTAAATCCTTTTCTATTTAATAATGAAAATGTCGATATGCCACCAGGTGCAGACACACCTCTGCATCGTCAGTAATGAGGAGAACCACGCCTCCATTTAAGAGTGCTGTCAGATCTAGAGTTTAGCTACATGTCTGTACGGGTTATGTATCGGTTCTAGGGGTACTATACCAAAAGTGTTTGGTGGAAGCATGGCTTGGGTTAGCTCAATAGCTCTGGTTGGTCCAAGTGCCCTCTTCAGGTTGGTCTTAATTTTCCCATGATGTGCTCAAGTGCTGCTCTGGTGTGACTCTTGGGTAATATTTAACCATGATGTGCCTGTAGCTCAGTGGGATGATTCCATGTTCCATGATTCATTTTTGACCTGATGTCACCTATCATGTCGGAAAAGTGAGACACCAGAAGAGCCCCTGTCGGCAGCCCAAGTTCCCCCATGTTCCCCTTCCCCCTGATGCTCCTCTAGTTCAGCTTCCACTCAGGTGTGACGTTAGTGCAGAAATGAGCCCCGGCCTTGTGGGAGGAAGAGATGCCCCTGACCATTACAGAATCTATGAACGCCAATGTGTTTCCCATTTCAGTGTTAAGGGTTTTGTCGCTCTTGTAAGAAATAAATTAAGGAAAAAAGAGCATCTGGCATTCAAGGGGTCATATGTAAAGACACTGAATATCAGTTAATGGCAGAATCAGTCCAAATGTATCATCATATATCTGTTGACCTCTACACTGTAATTCCCTCTTTGACATCTAACCCTTAAATAACCTAAGAAAAAAACAGGGCTGTGCAAATATAGCTCAATAAAAGCATGTGGCTACTAGGAGGTGGAATAGGATACATCCCTAAGAAAGTCCGCAGCTCTAAGGGTGAATATCCAGTTCAGTACAGGAGCCAATCCATAAAAATGAATCCAATCACAGTTTCATTCCACGGTTCAGAACCTCTGCACAGCAAACAGATCCAGTAACTGCAAAGTCAGTTATCAGCGAAATCAAAGGCATTGATCCAGATGCGGATGTACAGTGAAATGATCAAGTGTTCTTCAGACAAGTGTGTCAGCTGGCACTGGCACGCTGGGAACTTTCCACCAGGGAATCCAAGATGTCAGTATATTTCCGATGATAGCACAGTCCATGTGGTGCTATTAAGGCACCATGCAGTCCCCGTCCACGCAGTATTCAGTGAAACACCCTGGGCTTTATTGACGTCAATCCCATGGCAGCCATTTGGAAATTGTGTCACTCAGAGGGTGAGAAACTCATCAGAGCCAGTATTTCTAGTCCTACTGTAGTTTGAACTAAATCACAGATTACTTACTAAAAATATATCAAATCTATCTGGGCAGCTTGGTGACAAGATAGGTTTGTGATCAGCATTGGCTAACAAAAGCAAAGTGTTGTTTCACTTCACAATGTTGTAAAATATGCCATCAGCTGTATCTCACACTGACAGTGATTTACTATTTAAATCAGAATTTCAATAAAAACCTGTAGGTTAAATTCAGTTAAAAAATAATCCCTATAAATTATTCTTATCGGCTTTTCACCCTGCCTTTGAGAGTGGACATTAAGAACAGATGGAAACACTTAGACCTGGTTAGACATATAATTCAACTTAGGTTGTTTAAAGCGGACTGAGAGCCTCTGATAGATGCCAGTCTGCCAGAGTTTCTCACCCTGAGTGTGGAAAAACGTCAAATATCCCCCATCTACTGTGGAAGTGTAGGAGCTGCAGTCATGTAAGGAAGCTCAATCTCCTCGCAGTCTTCTGCTGAATTTAGTTTCACTTCCTGCTTTCTGCATTCAGCATGGTCTGTGGGCCAGTGTTAGTCCCGCCCTTCTCCTGTGAGGTGTAACGTTGGGCTGTAAAACTAATGTAAGCAGGGACAGTGTGTGTGTCTTTCAGTGTGTGTGAGCTCTGTGTGCCTGCATGCATGTGGATATGCGTGTGTCTCTGTCTGCATCTTTTCAAATGTCCACATAGTCTGAGTGTTTGTGTCACTGTCCGGGGTAGGTGGGGTAGTGTGTCGGGGAGTGTTTGTGTATGTGCGGCTGGGACTGTGCGTGTGTGTTTGCCAGGGGCAGCGTGGCAGGGCGGTCGGGAGGCAGGCGGGTGGACAGCAGGTCATCGTCTGAAGCATCACCTACAGACACACAAACACACAGCCGTTACTGAAGCACAAGCCAGATACAATGTGTTCATCAGTGAGCTTTAGAGGTGCTGACAGGTGTGCTGTTTCACTGTGGACAGAGTGATGCTTGCTGTTTCCCCCTGCCTACAGTGTTTTTGCTGAGCTGGGCTAACAATGTCCTGACTCCAGCTCCGTGCTTAACACTCAGACACAAGATTGATATTGCTCACTCTCAGAAAGGAAGCCAATAAATGTAAATGGTTCAACTATTATTTTAACACTGGATATAAGATTGAAGTCACCATCATTTTTAAAAGATGGCTACATGTTTTTAATCACCTGAAACAAAAGGACCTTTTTATTCAGTAAGAAGCTGTGAATCAAATTATTGGAAAGAATAACTCATTAATCTAACCCAGTACACAATCTGTTTTAACCCAGCTGGCACCGGACGCCATTCTGATGTCAGACAGACTTTGGACTCTAAGGCCCCGATCACACAGAAAGAGTTTTAGCAACTGGAGGCTTTTTGCTCGTGCTTTTATGTGTTGTGACGCACCCTGCATTTCTGCGGTCTAGGTGCCTGGGGTTTTTTCCAGAGCGTTCTGAACTCCTCAAGTTGAAAAAACTTAAACTCAGAGTGGAAAAACGCCCCACGTCATCTCTTTTTTGTCCTTTTTTTCCATTGTCCAATCAGATGATTTGAGAAGCGGGCCTTCTGTGGTGGTTATTACAATAGTTTCCAGTTGGTAAACAACAGGGGAGAAACTGGTGGTAGCGGCTGCTGGATACCCAGAGCTATACGGCCCGACGATAGACAGCAGGTTGTCAAACTGCCCCTGAGTTATCCTAAAATATGCCTGGAAACGTCCATCATGGAGGAGAAGCTCCTGGACCAACTGGTGGTACTCCCCATGATCCAGCCTCTTTTTTAGGGTCTCATGTACCCACACAGATCTCTGTTTATCTGCTGACAGCCTCTCACCCTCAACCAGAGCTACAGACAGTACCCTCTGCCTCAACATGCCAGGAACTCAATACTTATTACTGTGGAAAAAAAACAACTCTATAAATGCTTTCTGTGGGATCGTGGCCAAAGACTGGACAGTTGTTAAATTTTGGCTGGAATGAAATTGGGTTGATATTATTTTAAAGGTCTAAATATGTAAGAATTTCACATTGTATGTATGTTCGCATTAAGACGTTTTGTAGGTTTTGTTCTCCGCACCTTAAGGCTGAATGTCGGTCATCTATGTCAAGATGACGTTGGCATGAGACATTTGGAAGAAATTGGATTCTGGTCACTTAACAACACAGCTTGCAACCAACAATATATCAATGTCATCTGTCGTCAGTATTCTACATCAAATAGGCGATAGATGTTGTCCTGACATTGAAGTTCTGGTCACCAGATGTCACAACCTAAATTCAACCAAATATCAACGCCTAACAGTGTTGGTGGCCAGCTGGGTGTTGCACTAGTTGTATTTTAGTTTCTATCTAAATCTTGACCAGATTACATTAAGTGTATTTAAATGAAAGAGGCAAAACTCAACATACATGAAGGGTTAATTCTGATTTTGGTGTGTGTCACCTCTACTCCAGCTGCCAGCAGAAACCAGGAAATTAGGTACAGGCCCAATTAAAATAGACTGGAGGGGAAACTGGATGTTGTGGTTTTTCACTACACATATAGTAAACAATATCATGCCTACATAAGATTAAAAAAAACTGACAAAATTGTTTAGATGCCAGTGTGGGACCTACCACTGCAAGGATCCATGCCGGTCTGGTTTCCAGTGATGTGGTGCCAGTAGGCAGATCGGGGCAGGATGGCGGTGGGGGTGCAGGGGTAGGATCCAGGCTCTGAACCCATAGACATCAACTGGGGGTCATAAAGACACAACATCAGGACTTTAAAAAAGGGGACAGCAGATGAGTCATTACAATTCCATTATTCAATTAAAGCTGGGGTAGGCAGTTTCATTTTAGTGTGGGATGTTAGCGCAGCTCTCACCCTGCTGTTCTTCTCCATCTCCAGCAGGACCTTCTTGTGCTGCTCTGCGATCGCCAGCGTAGAGGAGTGAACCCTCTGGTAGATCTGCTCTCCCTCTCTGGTCTGGAAGGTGTAGAGGCCTTCGCCGCTGTCACACATCCTGCACACATAACACGACCTCAGTATGAAGCTAGTGTACAAAACAACACAGGCTGGCCGGTACAATATAATGGAGGAGTTTACAGTCTGGACAACCTTAATGAGCTCCTTCCACACCTAATAGGTCCAGAACAAAGAAAATCTGAATACTGTAGCAGTAGCAGTTTTTTGAAACACTACTGTGTTCCTTGTGTTTGTCTTTTTGTGACTGATGTTCTTTAACTGTTCTTATGAGGGTGCAGGAGATGATAAATTATCCATCTTATGTTACTGGGAGTTTCCAGAGGCAGCAAGTCGCACTAGATGCCCCTGATTTGCATAAAGTAGCCTAGATTCACCTTCATGAAAATGAGGAGCTGACAACCCGTCTCTTGAAATCCAATACCACAAATCCTGAAAGACATATGCCATGATGAATTTGCCTGTTGGGTTCAGTTTGTTTCAGGCAGTGTGAATGCTGTCAATCAAACTCTGGTGTGGAACAAGTGGAGGGTTGATACATCACAAAGTATAAAGGAGTTAAACAGAGGTTTATTGAGCTTGTCTCCTGCTCTGTACTTTAACAATTAACACAAAAGTAAAACTTAGAGGGCACTCAGGAATTATACTTTCTGATATAACAGTGTCCTTTTTCTACTTGTTTGTTATTATTGTTAAAATGAACTTGAGCTTTGACTAATAATAATCAGATCAATAATCAGATGATGTGTTTCTGTTGGCTTCATCACACCGTGACCTCCAGCATGCACTAGAGCGTTTTGCAGCTGAACGTGAAGCAGTTGGAATGAGAGTCAGCACCTCCAAGTCTGAGGCCATGGTCCTCTGTCGGAAACCGGTGGTTTGCCCTCTCTCCAGGTTGGGGGAGAGTTACTGCCTCAAGCGAGGGAGTTCAAGTATCTTGGGGTCTTGTTCATGAGTGAGGGTAGAATGGAGCGTGAGATGGATTGGCGGGTTGGTGCGGCTTCTGCAGTGATGCGGGTGCTGCGCCGGTCCGTCGTGGTGAAGAGGGAGCTGAGCCAGAAAGCAAAGCTCTCAATTTACTGGTCCATCTACGTCCCAACCCTCACCTATGGTCATGAGCTCTGGGTAGTGACTGAAAGAATGAGATCGCGGATACAAGCGGTGGAAATGAGTTTCCTCAGAAGGGTGTCTGGGCTCAGCCTTAGAGATAGGGTGAGGAGCTCGGACATCCGGAGGGAGCTCGGAGTAGAGCCGCTGCTCCTTTGCGTCGAAAGGGGTCAGTTGAGGTGGCTCGGGCATCTGATCAGGATCCTCCTGGGTGCCTCCCGCTGGAGGTGTTCCAGGCACGTCCAACTGGTAGGAGGCCCAGAACACGCTGGAGGGATTACATATCTCATCTGGCCTGGGAACGCCTCGGGGTCCCCGGAGGAGCTGGAAAGTATTGCCGGGGCGAGGGATGTCTGGGGTGCTTTGCTTGGCCTGCTGCCCCCGGATAAAAGGATGAAAATGGATGGATGGATAATCAGGTGAGACTAGTGAGGTTAAATAAACTTATCCAGGGTGTCAACATGCATCAAACACTTAAACTTAATGCTTTTTAAGACCTTTTCAAAAACATTTTTAACCATATTTAAGACTGATTTTCGACAGATAATCATTTTCTTATTCAAGCATTGCAGGTAATAATGGAAAATATGGTCCTGTGCAGAGGAAGGTTTTATGTAGATGTATGGTTATTTGAGTGAGTTGGGTTAATCTACATTTTACCAGCAGGTAGGTGCAAGTATAAAGTAAAAATTCAATTTTAGGTTCATTTCAGAAATGTGGAACTCCACGCAGAAAAGCTTGACTCGTTTTCATAAAAAGAAATTAAAAAATGGATAAATTAAATAAGATTTTTGTGGCAATTGAGACCTCATAAAGTCAAATTTAAGACTATTAAATGACTTTAAAGATCTGATATTTACAACATTGAATTTAAGACTTTTTAAGAACCTGCAGACGCCCTGTCATCAGTTTCAGTAAAGTGCTGCGACCTGCTGTCTGCCACCACTTCCCCACGAGTCCAAGACGCAGTGACTATGCAGGATGACAACACCAAAACTGTCCATTGAATGAGGTACCTGTCATTCCGTATGATTTCATGCTGATAACTCTTAATTTGTTTGCAAAAACTCAGTAACAGGGAACTCAGAGTCATATTCCACTTGATCCAACTCTTCATCACACAGTCTACACCATGTAAATGACCAAAAGAACAAGTGCCCTTCTGCACAGCATCAGATGACCTCGCAGTTTGGTGGCTGTGACTATCACTGAGTCCTGAGGCGCTCTGATCATCAATTCAAGAGCCATTAACAGCAAACTTACTCATTTAAAATGGTCTGTTTCTATTAAGTTGTACTTAATGCACATTACTGTGTCCATATTGCGAGGCCAGTAATAAATGTTAGCTTAATGAAATTAAATGGCAGTAAAGGAGCTAATAATGAATACATTACAAATGAGACAGTGTTTGAGAGTGATGCAGTACAGCAGAGCCGCAGACAGAGGGCTCTCTTGTTACTTTGGATTGTTTCAGAGTCACACTCACACACATACACACACACACACACACACACACACACAATTATCTGCATGCTGACCCAATCATAGCTCGTCAGGTTTTATCAAAGAGGAGGAGATAAGGAGGTCCGACCCAGCATTGATTCATCGTCTAATCTATTCAATCAATCTCTTCAGAGAGGGAGAGACAGAGGGAGAGAGGGGTATCCTTGGACTGACCGTAAGCGGACTGACAACTACACACACACACACTTTGGTTGTGAGTTACAATAAAGCGTTTCATCTTAAATACACACTGCTATAACAAAGGATGTGTCGTCCCTTACATGATGCTAATCTTACATGTGTGTGGCATCCCATGATGTATGTGACCTATGTGTATCAGCCATCAAACATCTCCCCTCGCCCTCCCTCCCTCCAGCAGCCATCCCATTTCCCGTCTCACCGTCCGGCCTCGAAAGTGAAGCGAGTAGCATCACGTCCGTAGCGCCGCAGGGAGCACAGCGGCCAGGTGACCAGCTTGGTGCGTGGGTTGTGAATGTCCCACAGGTAAATGTTCTCGTGGGTGATCTGCATCATGCACTCGCCGTAGATGTCCAGGTTGGGACAGGGGAGGAGGAACACGTTGAAGCGCTCTGAAGGAGATAAAGGAAGAGCAGCAACAATGTCAGAGACGTACTGTCAGTGGAGTCTGAACTGCTTAAGGTATTTCACCAACATGTTTCCAGTTTCTTAGTTTAATAGGCATCTAAGAGCAGAGCTGTTATTAAGGCAATGCATTATTTGTACATGACATTTCAGCAATAAGGCAGTTCACGGTGCTTTAAATCAGACATAAAGGCTGTAAGAGAAGAAACATGAGGCAATATAAAAAGACAAACATGATTTAAAACAGAAATAAATACAACAAGAAAAATTAAACAGGAAAAGTAAAATAGAAAAAATAAATTAGCCTAAACAGAATGAGACAATGAAACCAGGAAAAAAAAGTGGTGCACAGTTAAAGTGCAGCGTATGTGATATGAATAAATAGTCCTAAATTGAATTGAATAAAAAGCAGTTGCAAACTGGTCTAGATGGCTGAGAGTTGAGATAACCTGAAGTAACCTCAGGTGTTCTGGGGACTTTGTCTGAATATTTGAATATTACTCTGAGAGGTCTGGATCGCTCATGACGGAGCAACAATTCAGAAAAGTACTTTGGCCCTGAACCATTCAGTGCTGCTTTTAAAGCTGCTCAAATCAGTATTTCTACTTTGACAATTGGTCACATGACTGTGTGTATTGTGAAAAGTAGGTGACAACAACATCAAATTTAGCCCTCATGAGGCTTTGACAGAGTTTCTGCAACTCAGTGGAGGCTCACAGGACGCAATACTGAGCGCTCACCAAATTACTGTTAGTTTAGGAAGAACAGCAAACACAAAACAAAACAGGATCTCAAGGTGCAGCCAGGGGAGGAGGGTGTCCGGTTTGGTGACCTCAGTATTACATCTCTGCTTTTGCAGATGATGTGATTCTGTTGGCTTCATTGCACCGTGACCTCCAGTATGCACTGGGGTGGTTTGCAGCCGAGTGTGAATCGGTCAGGATGAGAGTCAGCACCTCCAAATCTGAGGCCATGGGCCAGACCCCCTCCAGGTTGGGAGTGAGTTGCTGCCCTAATAGAATGAGTTTGAGTATCAGGGTCTTGTTCAGGAGTGAAAGTAGAATGGAGCATGAGATGGATCGGCAGTTTGGCACAGCGTCTGCAGTGATGTGGGCACTGTGCCGGACCTTTGTGGTGAAGAGGGAGCTGAGCCAGAAGGCAAAGCTTTTGATTTACTGGTCCATCTACGTCCCATCCCTCACCTATGGTCATGAGTTTTGGGTAGTGACCGAAAGAATGAGATCACGGATACAAGCAGCTGAAATGAGTTTCCTCCGTGGGCTTTCTGGGCTCAGCCTTAGAGATAGGGTGAGGAGCTCAGACATCCGGAGGAAGCTCAGAGTAGAGCCGCTGCTCCTTCGCGTCAAAAGGGGTCAGTTGAGGTGGTTCGGGCATCTGATCAGGATCTTCCTAGGCGCCTCCCTTTGGAGGTGTTTCGGGCACGTCCAACTGGTAGGACCCAGAACATGCTGGAGGGATTACATATCTCATCTGGCCTGAGAATGCCTTGGAGTCCCCCAGGAGTAGCTGGAAAGCGTTGCTGGGGAGAGGGACGTCTGGAATGCCTTACTCGGCCTGCTGTCCCTGTGACCCAGCTTCGGATAAGCGGTTGAAAATGGATGGATGGATGGATGGATGGATACAGCAACCGCCTATTTAGCTTTGACTATGGACGGAAAACCAAACAAAAATGTGTCATGTTGTTTAGAGGAATATATAAACATATAATTTAGAGCATATAAAATATGTAAATTTAAAAACCGTAGCTTTCAGAAATCGTTTCCAGCGATTCAAACGTTTTTTTAAAAAGCTGCATAAAGAAAAAAACCCACATCATCATCTTCCTCTTTTTTTCTGTCCAAACACACTGCAGCTTTTGTCACTGCCAGCTTCATTTGACCAGGGGAGGATGTTACAGACAGACAGACCTCTACTCTGGGGCGTCGGTGGCTTAGTGGTAGAGTAGGCGCCCCATGTACAAGGCTGTTGCCGCAGCGGCCCGGGTTCGACTCCAGCCTGTGGCCCTTTGCTGCATGTCCTTCCCTCTCTCTCTCCCCCCTTCACGCTTAAGCTGTCCTATCAATGAAAGGCTAAAACGCCCAAAAAATATCTTTAAAAAAAAAAAAAAGACAGATCTCTACTCTATTACACACATTTTCATTTCAACTGCCAGTTTGAGCTTCAGCAGCAGCAATAAGAATATGATCCCTCACTGGCTTCCCACCCACCAACACTATCAGTTGTGTTTGATGGACAGTCAGTCTGAATCTGGAGGCCGTGAACTAATCCACAGATCTGCAGTGGGGGCAGCAGAAGTTTGAACTGCATGTTGAGATTTTACTCTGTATGTTTTATTCTCTGTGTGATTTACCTGTGTGTTCACACTGTACTCCTGCAGCCAGGAGGTCGGGCTCTCCCATGCTGATGTCATTGAGCCGTGTGCCAAGACACTCAATCGACAGCGTCTTAAACCAGTCCTCTGCCTCCAGCTCTGTAGAGAGAGAGAGAGATCACGTCAACTAGAATCAAGATCATTCTTGTAATGAAGACGTTAAATGGTGAAATGATGAAGTCTCCTCAACTGGCAGATATTCTGAGACTAATGATGAACACTGAAAACAGTTTTATCCCACTCAGTTGTATTGTCATGAATCAGTCTTGCTGGGTGCAAACAGTTACTACTGTTCAAGGCCAGAGTCTGTTGAAACTGGTGATGTGCTTTACATTCTAAAACCAGCCACCAATGATTTGACCAGCTGAGTTGTAGGTGACACCATCAGCCGGCTTAAGTTGAGCTCAGACCAGCCAGTTCACACTGCGGCAACTTTTCTCTTCGTTCTAAAACAGTTTGGTCTCGTCATGAATCATTGGTCTGAACTGGGCTAAAAATTTCCTTCTTGATGTTGGAAATAGTGTTTGACATTAAAAAAAATCTCATCTCAGTTGTGTGCTGGAACAGTTTCTTTTTGAACAACAGCTGGGTGGACTGACTGTGTTCAAGTTCCTGAAGTCTTATCATCACAGTGAGGTTGTCAAGTGTGTTTCCACTATGAAGGTGTGTTTTGCAGTGTGGAGGGTAAGTTTACGGACAAGTGTGTGTGTCCATGCATTACCTGATTCACAGGTGAAGGTGCGCGAGGTGTCGTCTGTAAACACAATGGCCACTGCCTGTCTCTTGGTGTCGCGAGGCAACCGCGTGACATTCTTGACGTTGCTAATCTCTGTCACCTAGGCAACAGGTAGAAGATAAAATGGTTAACAAAGTGGAAATCAGAGCTGATTAACTTACTCGTTACTGTTTGATTTACGTGACGTCTATGTTCAAACTGAAATAATGACTTGAATAGAGGTTCAGTGGATAATCAGATTTGCTGGAGGAGTTACTTTATCTTGAATATATCCCAAAATATACATCTTATTTTAAACTATACATTCATCAGCATGCCGTGAGGCTGAAAATGGTAAATCATAGTTTTATTATAGTGTGAGGAGTTATTTTTCAGCATCCAGTATTCTGTCAGTAATGATGATTGACAAGGTTAGGTGACTTGCAGTTGAAGCACTTCCAAGGGTTAGCCAATTCATTGAATGGTATGAAATAACACTACTCTTCTGTACAAAACAGAAACCTTCAGTCAGACTTCTTAAATGTTCTATAGTTGTGCAGAACAGTAAATGTACAGGGGAGAAGATAAAGACAAATAGAGCAAAGTCACTCTACAACTTCACTTTAAGTCCGCTGGTGTGTTGAAGGACGATAAATGAAGGAGTGTGAAAGTAGGAGGTCAAGTGAAGGGGAGGTGATGATGATGAAGAATGAAAGATGAGTGAGTTTCGAGAGAGAAACAGAGTGAGGAGAAGAAGAGAAGAAGAAGGAGGACTGTTGATTCTCGCTGAGCTCAGAAGCACAAGAATCAGACTTTAATGTGAAGGCTGACTGCTTTCATCCCTGTCAGTGTGTCTGTCAGCTCTTTAGCTTTGGTTTTCTCCTGCTGAACAGAGTATACCTGTCACACACACACACACACACACACTCACACACACACACACCTTAGGAAAGGCTCTGATGTAGGCAGACTTCTCATCAGGGTATTTCTCCAGACGTCGAGGTCCTTTGCTGGATGACTTCTTGAACACCAGCCAGCAACGCCGATAGATCTGTAATATAAACGCACGCACAGAGATCCACTTTTATTTTTGTCAGAAACAGCGAGTTGATCAAAAACCAAACCTTTTGTGACAGATCAAAAGTAAGTACTGTACATCAACACACACACACTCATGATTTAAAGAAAAAATATATTTTGTTGCAGCTTTTGTCGTCTTGTTTTTGTAGTTTGAGCCATCAGTTATTCCAGCTGTAATAATACTGTACTCATCAGAAACTTCACCAAGATTTCAGAATGTGGTGAAAGTGCTAAAAACAGGTCCAACAGGGCAACAAGCGTGAACTGTCAGACAGTCAAACAGCTTGTAAACAAGGTGACAGTTGTGCAGCACAAAACACAAGCATGAGGAAAACTTCTTCATCAGTTTGACAAAGCATCATTGTAATAGTTCTGTGACGCAGTGAATAACCACTGCTCAGGAAAATGTCCATTCTAAGTTATATAATGACCACAAACTCAGCTAAGTTTGCAACATAGCTGGTGCAACAGCCTGCAGAGCAACAAAGAGTTTTCAGTGCCACTATGTTCATCACTAGGGGTGGGCGATACAGCCCTGAAATAATATCATAATATTTCAGGAATTACGACAAAATAAGTGATATAGTTTTACAGTTTTTCTTCAAATATTCAGTAAAAACTAAATTGATCTCTCATTTCTTTAGTTTGTGAACAACAACAGTAACTCAGAGTGAGATTCAGATTCTGTTACAATATTAATAGTTCAACAAAATAAAATCTACCACAAATTACACATTTAAACAGCTCCTAAATACAAAAAAAATGTCCCCTGGGATCTATATGTATAAATCAACAGATGATTTTCTTCTTTTAGTAAAATCCTAAATGACTGAGCTGGACCTTTATGCTCTGCCATTTCTCCTCTAATCATCACGCTGTAACCTGTGACAGGCTGTTATGATACCACAACTATCACACAGTCACAGATATGGAGTTTTTTCACGTAGGTTTACATTACCAAAGGTTTATGACAAAGTCACGTGATGCACGGGGAGAGAGGAGAGGGAGAGACGCTGTGCTGCTGCCAGAGGAGCCGCTGAATGAGTTCCCTCTGAGCGGTAAGTCACTAAAAGAGTCTGAGAAGTGCAGAGCTGTTCATAAAACATTCAGGACACCACAGTTTATTCCACACTACTGAAGCTGCTCCTCTTTTTGGAACCACCGTGGAGCCATGCTAATCCCACAGGTCCGGAACCACAGGTGTTACACTTGGTGTGATTCTAGGCTGTGCCAGATGAAAGATGACAATCGCAAAAGAAACCTGGCGATATCTTTGGTGGTGGTTCTAAAACAGTGGCACAGTGAGAGAGGTTCAGGGATGGCCACCTACGTCTACCAACCAACCAACAGAAATGCAGCATGAAATGACGCATTGGAGCTAAACCCAAAGAAACAAACAGATAGCAGCTCGCCATGGAGGCAAAATGCGCTAAAAGAAATGTGTGGGATTCCAGCAAAGAGGAAAACTTTGTCAAGTTGTGGCCGCAGGAGCCTTGCCTGTATGATGTGTCCTCCAGCTCTGACCATGATCACGTAAAGAAGGACGAAGCATGGAAGGAAACAGAGGCGGAGTTACAGCTGCCAGGTGAGAAACCACACAGACACACCGCAGTATATAGCGCCCACAAAACTTGAGGTTATTTAATAATGTGACCCTCTATGTTGTGCTTTCCAGTTGGAGAACAATAACCTGTGCAGCATCCTTGTGCACTCAGTATGGGAAGGTATTGTATTGTACGTCGTAGCCTGTGATTCAGTAGGTGCTGTCATTGTACAGTCTGTATGCTTAAGTCTCACAGTCTGTAGGAGGCTTTGGCTAATCAAACAGGCCAGAAATCCTAAAAAGCTTTATCTATACAGCTATCAAAGGAAAAATATGCCATCTGATAGTCTTACTGATGATGGAATGGTTTTCATTTGCTTCACTTTTGATCTCTTTATCTCCTCTCTGCCTCTACGACTTCAGCTGGGTGCTTCCAAAATGTTCCCAAAGGAGCCTGAGAAGACCTGAAAAGAAAGAGATGTCCTGGCTTTGGGTTTTATGTGAAGGTGGAGAAGGCAACCCGATGAAACACTGTCCAGCAAAGAAAAAGTGACTTTATTAAAACACGGCGTGTCCTCTGGCTGCACTGCATCCTGGTCTGTGATGACCTAAAAGAAACACTAAAAAACAAACTGAGCTCAGAGGTGCAGAAATGAAATGCAACCTTTTAAATCAGCAGTAAATCTAATGCAAGTTTTGGGTTGGAGTGAAGGTATTCACACAGGGTTAATCTGCAAGGCAGGACTTCTCATAATGTCTTAAAGATGTAAGTATATGTGATAGGCATAAAAAATAAATGGGCTAATGCATTTTCAGCATGGAAGCTGACAGATTTGGATATTTCCAGAGCTGTTCAGTTAATAAGATGTGACACTTCTGCTAAATAATTCTGTTGCTGGAGCAGTGACTCATCCTATATGCAGTGCATGAAAAGACGGAGGGGTGTTAAAGAGGAAATGTAAATAATACAGCAATAATAACGCCTCACGTTTCATCCCTGTCCTTCTAATGTTTTCTCCATCTAGTGTCTGAAACGATCTTATTTTTGAAGCCACATTTTTTTACATTTGAAAACTACTCAGAGCACACACTTTAAAAATTAATGGCCTGCTAAGAAATAATATTAAGACATTTAAGTTGAACTGAAGGGCAAATGACGAAGAAGGAAAAAAGCTGACTGTTACTCAAAACGCCCGCGTATCCATTTAAGTCTACTGCCAATGCAGCACTTCAAGGTTACACCAGCACCATGCCCAGTGTAACAACATCATTTCCTCGCCCTTTAATGTGAGCGAACCCTTCTGGACTAACAGTAACTCCAAACTGTTTCGCATCAGTTTCATCTTTGAAGATGTGAGAAGGGAGCAATTAGCACTTTCTATCTTCCCCCTCCCTGCCACCCCCTCCTCTCTTTAACTTCACTTAGCACTCCTCACAGCTAGTTCGTCTGCTGAGAGACGATTACTTCAAACACAAGATGGTGAAGTGATACAGGAAAAGGAAAGATGAATGGGAGGCGGGAGATGGATGATGTGGAGGTTGGGCTAGAAGAGATAGTGGACATGAAAGCAGAAAGGATGTACCAGAGTAAAATAAAAACTATGGTTCCACTAGATATGACTAAAAAACAATCAGACACATATTTTGGCCCAAAAACGTTCTTCTTCACTGTGCCCAACACCAGCCTAAAACAAACCAAGAATGAAACATGAATTCCCGCCGGGTGAAATGTTTCAACTTGAGCAAAAAATCTGCGAGATGTAAAAGCCTATTGGTGTTGAGATTTTCCTGACATCATCGGGAATCGGAAATAGAGGAGACTTACTGTCACCCTTTGTGGACACCCAGATTTCTATGGTCAATGAGAGACAAAACCAAAACAAACAGGGCTTGGAGAAAAGTGAGCGAAGCTATAGGACTACATGGTAAGTCCTGAAAATATGTACTTGTTGTTTGATTCCAGTTATCGGCTACACTTTGCTATGAACCAAGTCAGCATTAATGTAAGCGTTAGCAGCCTTCTCCGGTTAGTTCGTACAACTATTGGCACAACCGGCACTCCAGTGGCCACATTCGCGCATGTGCATTTTCTAATTTCCTTCTTATCTTGCTATGTTAGGGACGTTCCTGGGCACAGTGTGGAGGTGAGGATGGTACTATATAAAAAGTTAGCCACCAGGGGTGCCCAGTATCTCAGTGGGTAGAGCAGGCGTCTCATGTACAAAGGCAATGTCCTTGCTGCAGCTGCCATGGGTTTGATCCCAGCCTCCTCTCTCCCTCCCTCTGTCATGCTTAATACTGTCCTGTATAATAAAGGCAAAAGCCAAAAAAAGTTAGCAACCAGGTGCCATACCATAAGCGGCACACATCCACGAGGAAGCTGTGAAAATCGCGGACACAGTGCCGAAAAAAATCAATATAGCTAGTAGGGGCGTCAGTTTTGATTAACTTTGCTTTCAGTAGTCCAATACCCATTGCTGGTACTGATTTTTAAGGAAAAAAAAAAAGATGCATAATGATGGAGTACAAGCGGCATTTCCTTTTAGTCTGGCGCTGCACTGACTCAGTGAGCTTAAGCATCCCATTTCAAAGTGTTCTCCATTTAGAGGTGGTGAAATCTTTATGTTTTGTGCTGTAGATGTCTTACCTTTGATTTCACTTTCCACTGGCTTTGCTGACAGGCAGCCGGTTAGCTGCGTTAACATGTGGAAACATAATGCCAACTGCCTACCCTACAGTCTCCACCGTTGGACTAACATTGACCTTGGCTGCTCTGCACTGCACCTGGGTTGGTGGAAGCTAGCTAGCGGTGCTGCTCATTCAGCATTATGGCTGGTAATGCTGTCCCGGTTGCGGGACGGATTTGCTGCGGAAACACGGCCACTCTCCAGTCTCTTCCCAAGTCACCCTGGTGAGTAAGCGGCTTTATTTTGAGTCGGAAAACCTCTCCAACTTTGTTAATTATGTTACCACCACTAGCCGTACTAACACTGCTAACAGTGCTAGCAGTGCTAACAGTGATAACAAAGTTAACAATGGGTTTGTGGGGCGACCTGGGACCCACGGTGGGTACAACCGACTAACGATAACTGTTGACATCCATGATGGCAAGGCAAAACACCAAGCAGACAATGCTCGTTCCAAAACAAGAGTGAATCTGGGGTTGGTTTTCACTTCCGCTGCCGACATTGGTGGAGAGGATGAAGAGAGACGTAGAGTTAGCCTGTTTTCTGGTGGACAGGTAGGTGCCAGCTGTTAGCTTAGTTAGCTCACTAAAATATCTGCTTTAACAAATATAATGTTCGTACAACAGTAGCTTGCAGTGTGAAGTGTAAATGTTACAAACAGTAACTGATAATTCCTGTACAGTGCACCTTTAATATGTAGTAACATTTAAATGTAAAACACTTGCAACTCGCAAAATGAATAACATCAGTAACGGTTTTCAACCTCACACTGTTCATGTTATTGTTAGGATGGAGACATAGTGACTACAGCAAGCTTAATTAGCTGTTTGGGTGTGGTAAGAATCACAAATAAGCTGTAATTGCATCACATCACACACACACACACACACACACACGCACACACACACACGGACAAAGAGACAGAAAGAGAAAGGCATTACACTTAGCAGCTGTAGTAAATTGACTTACAATTAAAAAGCCCATTAAATTTTGTCAAATGAAATATAGAGAGGCTGAGGGGAGGGAGGAGGAGACCGAGAACAGAACAGCAACAACAGCAAGAGATAATGAAGCAATAATGAAGGAAGGAAGAACGAATACAAGACACTGTGTACTGGTACAAGACTGCAGAGGAGAGCAGGAGGGGGTTGAGCCTGAGAGGATGAAGAGATGATAGAGAAGAAGATGTGGTCAGAGTAGAGACACAGTGGAAATGAACGTCTCTTAGCCCTGATGTTTTACTTTAAAATACAGGGTGTCAGTACAGCAACACAATATGTGAAATAAAAATGTTTAATTCATTCATTACAAATGTCTGCAATTACAAAGTCAAAATACTTTTTGTAGGTAATAGAAGAAACAGAAATTCTGCTGTGGATAATATGTGTATGGAAAGTGGTTAACTTAATTTAGCGCCTGCAAGACATGAAATATTCATCAGGCTGAAGTGTGAAATGATTTTGATTTTGTTTTGTTAAAATACAAACATGCTGTGAAATTTGTCACTTTGTTCTGAACTCTGGTTTTCAGGAGAATTTACTGTTGTGTCACATTTTGTTTTGTGTTTCTGTTTTGCTTTGACCTGAACCTGAAAATAACCAAATCTGAATTTTTCAAACTCAGTTAAATTAAGTTCTTTAAAACAAGACTTAGTATGTAATAATGTGATCTCATCCCTGCTCATCATATTTTGCTGTTACTAAAATGATACTGGAGGCAGCCTTTAGCACTGTATCTTGACACAGAGGGGGTCAGCAGTAACAAGGGGTCGGCCGTTAGGTTAAGGCAACAAAAGTACTTGGTTATGGACATGGGAGTACTGCCGAATGCCCCAAAGGAAGGAGTTCAAGCACTTAGGGAGCCCCTAACCCAGAGCCTCTGCGTAAGTCGCTGTTTTTAACTTTGCATTTCTTTTAAAAGAGTTCAGTCATGTCAACAACAAAGCCCCAAACGCTCATAAAAAAAAAAAAACAGCCTAAACATCATCTAATGTAAAAAATAATGGATGTAGCCACCATGCCATCACCCATTAGTTTGTGGACCATTTTAAAGCCTTGAGTTCAGCACTACAGCCGTTGCTGTCATCATGTTTTGGAGGCAAGAGCAGGCCCACCATCACGGGGGGTCAAAGGGTATGGATGACCCTGGCTCAAGGCCAAGGGGGGACCATGAAAATGTCTATGATTGACCATTAAATGGGATCAAGTACAACAATTTACTTACTGACGTATATCACTGACAATACAAGTTATATGTATTTACGTGATAAATAAATGTAATTTATTTAATTTTTTTTTAAGATATTTTTTAGGGCATTTCTGCCTTTAATTGGCACCAAACATGTTAAGCTATCATGTCGGAAAGCAAGCCAATTAAAGCAAAAAAAAAAAAAAAAAAAAAAAAAAAAAGGCTACATTTTGGCGAGGGAATAAGGAACATTCATTGCCTTGTTTCAAAATAGTGTATTTAAATATCTCTGCATGCTGGGGTCCCTGAACAGTCTTTAAATTGCATAGATTGGGTATGACTGTAAAACTGAGCATTTACAGCCATACACTCTTTACACTGTTTCAGTTCTGCACAAAATTTGACCTTTGATTCAAAGAGCGTTAACATTGAATGAATAAATCAAGAAGAAAAAAAAGCTTTGATCTTATGATTTAATACCATGCAGTCATTTCTTCAATAAATGTTCGATTTCACTTTTCTGTAATCATTCAGTGGAGGTCATTTTTTTTGGCCCAGGACACACGACTGCTTTTCAAAATAAGAAAATAAGGTCTTCACACAGAGTAAATACAAAATATATACATGGAAATATGATTAATTTAATTTGATTATATTTGCAGGAGGTATAACATTTGCATAATGATACTTATTGTTTTTTTAACATGAGGGTCTGTGAAGACTGACTGAATTCTAGAGCCAGCCTCTAGTGGACATTAGAGGAACTGCAGTTTTTGGCACTTGCGTAATGGCTCTATTTTTAAGCTCCGGAGAGTGTCACTTGCTAAACATTGATTTTAAAGTCTCAGCCTGGGAGTGAGACCAGGCTGAGACTTTAAAATCTAACTACAGTTCAGTTATGTGAATTCTAATGACTTCAGTTCCACCTGATGTAATATGCAGCCATTAACACAGATGAAAATACCCAGTTTGTTTTGCAGGTCCCAAAGACTAGCTCCAAAAGACATTTTCCATCACACAACCATTATAAAAGAAACCTTTTTAAAGCTGCTAAGATTCACAAACACCTCATATGACTCTGTATTAAACTAATTTGACCTGATGTGTCCAAACCCAGTGCGGAAAGTCTACAGAGAAACCATATCATTAAAATATTTTCATGCCATTCACGTGAGTCAGCAGGACATCAGCTGGCTTGACCAGAGGAAGTCTTTAACACGCTGTGAAATAGATAGATCTATTAGCAACTTCATCAAGGAGATTTTTTACATGATCAGTGAATCATAAAAGAAAAGTAAAACATAGCCTCTATAAAAAGTGTTCATGGTGAGATCTTTAGATTATGGACATGGAGGGGGGGCAATCAAACTCAGGCGAAGACTAGCAAACATCTGCAGGTGCACTGAGACACAGTGGGCTCTGAAAATCGTTTCAAATATAAAAGTGGAACATATAAAGACAGAGTAAAAGAGAGTGGACTAAAAAACCCGGTCAGGTAATTTAATTCTGACTGGCTGCTGTTCCCTATGAGAGCAATACGTCATCTCCCACTCCCCCTGTAACCACCCACCTCCTTATGCTGCCACGGCAACCAAACCATCCCGCCGCCACAGCATCACAATCCTGCTGAGTGTGCATTTTCTCATCCACCCCTCTGACATGGACAAAGGGAACGGTGTGTTTGTGTGTGTGCTTAAAGTCCAACAGCCTTCTCGTTTTTGCATTAAAAATCACATCAAAGATTTTTCAGTTCGTTGTCACCAGTTAAATTACTGAAACAAAGAAAAAAGTACTTGGAGACGTACCACAAAAATGCTCCTTTTAAGTGTTGCTGAGAAATATGAAAACCAAACTTGTGCTGAAAACTGAGAGACAGACAGACAGACAGAAGTTTTGTTTGCAGTAGTCCTGATAAATAAAAGACCTGCAAGTGTTGATATTTACAAGTTTTAAGCTGGTGTGAATGTGCTGCAGCTGATTAGCCTGCAAACTTACATTAGCACAATGTCATACCTGCTGCAATGACTTCTATCCAAGCAGCAACATCAAGGGCTTAAAACTGAAGCCAACACCGACTTACCAAAAACTGCAGTTCCTCTAACGACCACTTGAGGCTGGCACTAAGAGCAAATTAACCCCCAAAGACCGCCGTGTTCAAATGCCAAACCTTCCAGCAGAAACAAACATGTTTACAGCCTGGTACAAAAACAGTTTTGGCCTCTATAGCTAATTTTCCTGTTCATACAGATATCACTCAAGCTTATTTCTTGTGGCTGGTAAAGTGATGTTGATGTTACTGTAGGAGAATTTAACATGCACCTGCTCTTAAATCCTAGTGTTTCCTCACATTGTCTTCCTCTGCAGCAGAGAGAGGACGTCCATGGTTGAGGAGGATTGTGTGGGATGTGAATCAGTCGCTGTAAAGAAGTGGAAAATGTGCCAGCTGGTGATGTATGATACTGCTGGGCTCATGCTGTTGATTCTGATGTGTGAAATCACAAACATGGTGTACAGTGCGTCTTCTGGTACATTGGCTGAGCTCTGAATGAACTTCACTGTTGACCTGGACAGGTGCCACCCGACGAGTGATCACAAGCAGAAATGTGGAGATTCAATGTTTCTGAAATGCTGTGTGTCCTGAAGGCATACATGTATTACATCATGCCTGTAAAATATGGCCATAGACATGAAACTGATGACCACATGTCTCTGAACATTACACCTGCTGTGTGCAACATATGGTGCTTTAAAAATTCAACAAAGCACAACACATTCAGGGCAACCAGCAAGCAGACAACCATTTGACCATTTAAAGACATTAAAATAGAGTGTTGCTGGACTGAGTCCTAAAATTAAGTTAGTATTTTAGCATGCCATGTTGTTTTGTTTTGAAGTCAGTGGGTTTTTGGTTAGATGCCTGAATTAAGGTCTGTGGTTGACGAAGCTTGAGAGACTTTCAAGTTTTGTTCTATGACATAGAATATGTCAGTAAATGCCCTACTCTTGAACTTTGAAGCCTTTATGTGTCTTCAAAGAATTGCTAACAAGTGGTTAAATGAGACTACAGAACATGGCCTTACAGCCTGGAAGTCCATTCTCACTGAGGGCGAATATCCGCGCGGATTATTCTCGCGGAAAAATATAAAAGTTGATTTCATGGGTTCTTATGGAAGTTTGCACACCGGGGCGGAACTTTTGTGCGGTGAAAAAAGTTTCCGCCCAGACTTTGACCCCCCGTGGAATTCACCGGCGGAACTACACAGCTGGGCCAATGAAATTGTTTGTTTATAGTCTGTATATAGGCAGGACAATATGGGAGAAAGGTTGATAATTTCACAGCACCCCGTCCTTTTTGATAAAAGACGGGATGATTTTATGAACAATGAATTAAAGGACAACGTCTGGCAGTCCATTGTCCAGCTTGGTGGCTGCGGTGAGAGTGGTAAGTGCTAAAGAAAGTTGACGTTGGCGCTTGTTAAACCTTAGCTTGCTAGCTTGCTGCTGCTGCTACTCTCGTCCATGTTCATCCACACCCCGTTCACGCAGCACGGACTTGGAACACAACAACGCGAAATTCCGCACCGTGTCCATACCACGCCTGTGTGTATGGTTTGAGTGGGAAAGGCGCTGCACGAATATTCCGCAAACCCGTCCCACATTTCCGTATCGCAGCAGTGAGAATGAACCTTCACTGTGGTGGTGACGTCTTGCTACCACAGCGTAGTTCAATCAAAGCCTAACCTGAGCGTTTTACTTCTGGTAGTGTATTTATGCTTCAAAAATCATAGAAGTGGTGTTCATTTGTGAAGATTATCTTGATGAACAAAATGTTTAAGTATCATAAACTTTCTTTGCAACAAAGGAAAAATCCCATTAAATCCCTGCAGCACTCTATGCTAATGCTAGCATGACAACACGCCTGCAGTGACAGTGCAGAAAATGTTTACTGTGTTTAACCCACTTAGTTCGGTGTGTAAAAAATGCTCCTATTTGCCAGCCACTAGGACCCAATCCCAATACACTCCTTGCTACCATTTAGGCCTTCTTTTAATAAAGCGGGGATATCAAAGGAGTCAGGATTAAAGGATTTTTACACTACCCCAGAGTGCCTCGGACTCTTAGTTTGGACTACCTTTTGTTACATTTTTGATATCTCTGTTTACCAATAGGACAGTCCTTCTTCTTTTTTATACATCAATTTTTTCCTTGTCCACAAAGAGCACCTGTGTATTTTTTTGATTTCTTTTATTCTGACCCAGGGCAGCACTCACTTTTTTCTTTTGTTTAACTGCAAAAGGATGTTTATTGATCATGCAAAAGAGCTCACCATGGTAGAAGACAGTATAATTGCAATGTCGGCAACACTCGCCAGCATAGACGTATCAGTTCAATTCAATCTTATTTATAAAGCCCAATATCACGAATCATAATTTACCTCAGAGGGCTTTACAGCTTACGATATCCCTCTGTTCTTGGACCCTCACAGTGGTTAAAGAAAAGTCCCCCCCAAAAACCCTTTAACTGGGATTTAAAAAAAAAAATTAAAAAATCAGGGTCTTGAAAGGTTATCACATTCCACAAAGAAAGATTTCAACCACTACTCCTTGGGAAATGGGATTGGGCCACAGACTAACTTTGGTTAAGTGCCTTCCTCTAGTACATTTTGATGGTAGTTTGTGTAGCAGACAAAAGCACCCCCCTCCTCATCAGCACTGTGGCTGCCAATCACACAGGAGATCGGGGTTCAATTCCCAGACAGAGAGGCAAGCTGCACAGACAAATACGACCTATTCCTATCTGATTAGACACATCTATTCCAAGCAGGACAATCAGCTTTGGGCACGGCGGATCAATCTGCTGTTGCAGTGCCTCGGGGAATGCTGCGTCCCTCTCTACCTGATGTCCCCAGAGGCATCATTAAAGATTGATCTGATCTTATCTTACCTGCTTCAGTAAGCTTTAGGCTGCCACCTCTGCTGCACCGTCCCCACACCTGCACACTAACGGCAGCATATGAGTCCTTTCAGCAACAGTGGCTCTGTGATAGTCGAGCTGCTATTTTTGGAAATGACTTTGGCCTGCTCCTCACATGGAAAGCAAGGTCAGTGCTAACAGCAACCAAGATAATGATTTTGAGTGATCATCTGGGATCCTCACTTATCAATGTGGTGGTGGAAAATGCATTCAGAGTCATTTCAATATACCCCATAACTATTCCATCAAATGCGGTCGGCTATAATGTGCTGCACATCACTGAGTTACTCCTAATGCACTGCTGACAGAGTCATCATCAGTCTGCACAGGAAAATGAGGAAAGCGCTGCATCGTGGGATTTGGTGATCACTGATGTGTTGATAAGTATATTTGCATCAGAAAATGTGACAGAAACAGCATGGGAACTGCTAATGGAAAAGGTATTTTAATTTATCTGTTGACTGTATCAAGTCACAAAATTACAAAACATATGATCTTTAAAATATTAATTTAAAGGGCCAGTTTACCCAAATTACAAAAGAAAAAGAAAAAAAACACACATTCCACCTATCTACTGAGAGTTTTGCATAGTTTTTAGAGATTCCATTTGTGGTGCTCTTAACATAGGTGCACATGTAGATTTGGTTGGGGATAGTACATGGGAAGGGGCGTATCTTAGTAGGGGGAGTAAAGTAGGAATAAAAGAGCATGATAGGAGGGATATGTAAGTATATTTTAAAGGTTTCAAACATAGCAGAAATAAAAACATTGTCACTGGATATAACTAATATTAGTCAATTAATATAGTTTAATTTCAAGCGCATCCATCCATTTTCATCTGATGCCAGGTCACAGGGGCAGCAGGCCAAGCAAAGCACCCAAGACGTCCCTCTCCCCAGCAACACTTTCCAGCTCCTCCTGGGGGACCCCAAGGCGTTCCCAGGCCAGATGAGATATGTAATCCCTCCAGTGTGTTCTGGGTCTGCCCCGGGGCCTCCTACCAGTGGGACGTGCCCGGAAAATTACCAACGGGAGGCGCCCAGGAGGATCCTGATCAGATACCCGAACCACCTCAACTGACCCCTTTCGACGTGAAGGAGCAGCGGCTCTACTCCGAGCTCCCTCCAGATGTCTGAGCTCCTTACCCTATCTCTAAGGCTGAGCCCAGACACCCCACGGAGGAATCTCATTTTCTGTATCCGCGATCTCATTCTTTCGGTTACTACCCAGAGCTCATGACCGTAGGTGAGGGTTGGAATGTAGATGGACCAGTAAATCGAAAGCTTCGCCTTCCAGCTCAGCTCTCTCATCACCACAACGGACCGGTATAGCCCCTGCATCACTGCCGACGCTGCGCCAAACCGCTGATCCAGCTCATGCTCCATTCTACCCTCACTCGTGAACAAGACCCCGAAATACTTCAACTCCCTTGCTTGAGGAACTAACTCTCGGTTGTAAGCTAATTTCTGATTATTGCTCAGACATGTCATTTTATCAGAAAAAGTTATCATCCAAAAGCGAATTTGGATATTATGTCTTTTTTTAAAGATGTATTTCACTGCTGGAAAGATGATCTTTTCGTAAAGCTGGGCTGTATATACAGAAGACGGATGTAAATACTTTTGAAATTGGTGCTACATGATGAGAGAAAACAGAGGTAAAGGGCTGTGGCAATTGTTTTGTTGCTCGAGAGGTATTTATCAGAATGCTCTGCACCGTACCGGACTGATAAATGCTTCTGCTGGTGGGCAACGTAATGTGAGCTTGTCCATCTTTACACAAAAAAAACAATATGGCGACTGGCTGGTAACAAACAATCTCACATTACAGCTATACAGTGTGATAAAATATGTGTCTGAAGACATTTTAGGCAAGAAATAGTCAATGCAGTAACTGAATCTTGATTTTATTTTTATTTTTTTATTTAATCAGCACTGCCTAGTTTTAGTTTGATCTTTGAGTTTCACTTCTATAGGCCTACTCTTTGTGTCCTTGGTGATGGTACAATCTGTAGTTCAAGCAACAGTCCTAGAGGCAGCAAAAAAGGACTGGACATCACGCTCTGGTTTGACATATTATGGTCTTATGAAGTTGACATAACTAAGATTTTAGAAGAAAGAAATATTTGTATGTATGTCCAACAAGCTAGAGGGCCCTGTCACTGGGACTAAAACATAAGTTGTTTTGGGCCAACTGATTGTGTTGTTTGTCTTGGGAGGACAGTCTTGTTGACGTATGTGGCTATATATATCTGCATGCAGATGATTATATAATACTTAATAAAATATAAAAAACTTTTATTGAGCATCCAGAAGTGCAGCTTGTACAGGCTGGAAGTTGTTGAGAGGACATAGGTGGACAAATGAACTAGTTTGGGAAGTGTGTGTGTGGGAGGGAGAGGGCCTAAAGCACAGAGGTGCTGACAACCCACTGTGCATGACATCTAAATTTTATAATACGTGTATAATGATTTTCCAATCATTTCTTACTGCCGGTTAGTGTGTGTGTGTGTGTGTGTGTGTGTGTGTGTGTGTGTCTGTGTGTCTGTGGACTCTTAATGCTGTGGGGTCGTAACTTCCTCGCATCTCATGAGTCCATCTTTTTCTCCACACAAACTTCCACTTGCTGAGCTGACAGAGTTTTATGGTGCATTAACTGTTCATGCCTGATGGAAAATAAATACAAGTACAGGCCGCAACAACACTCTGCATAAGGGCGCTGTAACTATTTGACACGTGTGCTCAAACTAGGGCTGCACCTGACTAGGAATTTTCCTGGTCGACCAAAAGTCGTCATTTAGGTCCATTAGTCGACTAGTCTCCTGCATGTTTCTGATATGAATGTAATGATTAAATGATATGTTTTGGTGGTTTGAGTTGAAGGTGTGAGAAAGAATAGTATCAGTAACATTGTTAACACTGTGCTACATTACAGAGAAATACAAAACCGTACTAATGAACCTTCATTAATATAGGCCTATATTTTATCTACAAGTGCACGTCACACACTGAGCGAGCCGCCTGTTAATGACGCTGTGGGCTAATGGGCATGTAGCTACTTCCATGTTTCAGATGATACGTCATGTTTGTAGTCGACCAATGAAGATGAGTTTACATATCACCTTGGGTTCGTCCTTCACCTTCTCAAAATGATCCCACACTTTGGATTTCCTGCCCGACATGTTATTAACTAGCCTGTGGAATAACCGCAGGTACCAGCCCTGGAAATTAACCTGACTCCTGTCTGACTGCTGAGCGTGGACACTTCCTGTGTCTGTCCTTTCAAAGTAAACTCCAACATGGTCCAGTCAAATAGGTTTGGATTTATTTTGACAAGGCACAGCTCCTAACAGAGTTTCACTTTTTTTTTCTGTGACTAAGCGACCAATGAAATCTTACCGACTATTAACCTTGGTCGACTCTTAGGGGGCAGCCCTGGCTCAAACTAGCATCTCTCTTCACAGTTCATTTAAACATGTATCAGTTGACATGTATCCTATACAAAACTTCTATATCTTTATGAGAGACAGTAAACCTGTGCTGCATCCAGCAGAATCCTGATGATAATTATAGATAATAAAAGGTCACCTGCTTGATTTGTTTCTTCCTGGCATGAATCCTAAGGTTCCTAAGGTTCTGTGATTCTCTGATTGGAGTCTTCGTACAGTTATGGCAGGATCAGACCACATGGCGCTGTATCAAGATGAAAATGGCAGTGATGATGATGAGAGTTGTTTTATTCTCTGTAGTGTGTCCTAATGGAAAATAAGTGATTCTGAATCTTATTCAAAGATCAGACAGCATGATATCAGAGCAATAACGGCCCGACTCGTCAGCAGTGGGCTGTTGGGAACAATAATGAGCATTGGGTGTGACAATTGCTTTTTTAATCTTGCCTGGTGTATCATAGACACTGCATCTGGGACACCTCGTGGCGTCCTGACAGAGAGAAAAGTAAATACAATTTTTTGCCTTCTTTTGACAAAGTGCAGAGAGAAACAGACCATTAAAAAGACCTATACTAGAGACATCTGGCTTTATATGTATATTTTATCACATTTAAGTTGGACATTTTCTTGTCTTTTGAATTTCCTGAATTATCTTTTGTATCACAGACCCCAACAATGTTTTTTGACTGCCCCTAATGAGTGATCATTCTATATTTGCTATCTGAGACTTTGCAATTATTTGAATAGCAGCTTTTATTTGATAATTTACAGTGATATTTTAGAACAAACATTGAACTAGGAAGATGAAACTATATTCTTACAGCGCACCATAATAAAGTCTAAAGCTACATCTGTCCAGACTGAGCGACCTGAAATTTGCCTTTTGATAAAAAGGTACAGTCTCTAAAAACAGAGAAAAGGATCACCAGATGAGGAGAAGCAGCAGCAGCGGTGTGCTCGGCAGGAGTGGAGGAGGATATTGTGTGTGGAGGAGCAGGGAGGTCAAAGCGCCGGCAGCCAGAGCAGTGCTGAGGAGAGGTGAAACTGAATGCCAGATCAGGGAGCTCAGACTCGATAGTGCAGGCTAACCTATTAGTCTCAGAGGGATGCTTACATAATGATGCCTTCAAGGCATATAAAACACATTTCCAGGTTCTTTGGACTGAATAGAGACCTGGATGTGGCAGGCTGAGTGAGAGACTGGATAATCGTGTACATTTAATTTCTTTTAGATCACAGACTGATGCAAAAAACAGTTTTTGTGTGCAGTATCCAAAGTAGTGATATTAGTCTGAATTAGCTAAATATCTGGATTTGATAATTAACACTAAGCCTACTGAAGCCAAACTTATTAATATTCTTATATTAAAAATTCTTTAAATGACTGTGTAAACTGAAAGGTGTCGCTTGTAGTTTAGTATTTTAGCATCTTCCGGCTCATTGTTTAGCTATTTAATAAATAAATAAATGAATTGGCAAAAAAAAATAAAATAATAAAAAATGAATTGCAACTAGCTACTGAACATAGTGGAGCACTGAGCATCTCAAGAGTGTGGTCGACTTAAGTATGACACTTAAGGCTTCATTTTTCCTTAGCTGAGGGACTTACACAGTTGCACAGAATCCCTTAAAAGGTTTCCTTAGTGTAGGAAAAACATTCACTCATTTACTGCGTTAAAAGAGATTTTACAGCAGTAAAAGTTTCCATGCAGATTGTTTATTTGCTTGGACTCACACTTGTGATGCCTGTTACTGTCTCACAAAGTTGGCTTAGATAGAGTTAGATGGTGGAAAAAATAGCAGAAGGAAAGAAGACAAGAAAACTGTATTGGTCAGAAGAGAAAGAGATTATACTTCCGGAGGAACGCAGTCATAGAAAGCACAAACTACAAAGTAAATTTGATCCCCAAATACTAGAAAACAGAAAACAATTGCAGGAAGAAGCAAATATAAATTTTTACCATTTCCCTCAAGGTGTTCTTGAGATATCGCATTCATGAGAATAAGATGGACGTGCAGACATTCTGCAAAAAGAATACCTCCTGCCACAGCTATCGCTGGCATGTGTCCTGCTACTTGCTGAAGCCAGCGGCATATTTATGTTTCACTGATGTTGATGTTCTGACTCATTGTGGTTAATTAGTAGCAAAATGTTTCTTTCATGTAATTGATATACCATAAGACTCTCAATTTGATGCCACTGTTAAGTACTATCATTATTCTGTGTTACAGATATTATAAACCACACGTCTACCCACCATATCCACTAGGACTGGCAACTGCATCATGTTTGGAAACATATGCTTTATCTGAAGCAGAGAAATTGCTGCATTTTCTTGCTGGGCCAGTTGTGCACAGCCAGACTACAGTTGTTCAACAAAACTGTCAAATTTTCCATAAACTGGTCTGTTCTTTAAGGTGACCTTCAAGGATTCATTTCTTGCTTTCTACCATAGAAGCGTACACACTTGATAATAAGGCTGATGAAGGGATACAGACTCAAATTTGTTCCCTCAGCGAGCTAATTAGTGGAAATTGAATTCCAAGAACATACAGTTGATGAGAATACTCATTCAGGGATGTGTCAATCAGATCTGAAGCAGAAAGATTAACACCCTGAAGGCTGTCATCACTGGAACTAACTAGTGCTAACCCAATATCACCTTCAGAATAACCCATCCAAATTGTGGACACATCAGTAAAAAAACTGTTTCCAGTCAATTCCGCCAAAGCTGCCACACATGTCTCTTCAGCCTTCACATCAAACCCCCTTATTCTGTACTTTTGCAGACAGCTGAAGGGATTCTAATGGACACACTCTCCGGTGTGCACGATTGTGAAACTCATCTTATTGTCTTACAGGTATCTGTGCAGGATAAGCGGAGATCAGAGCAGGCGCCTGAAGTGATACATCCTGCGTGTTAGCTGAGCTCTCACCTACGCATGTGTCGTCTTGAAGTTTACTCAGGCCTCAGGCAACGTCACATTTAATACCAACTGTGAGACTCTTCCAGGACTCAAGGGCACCACAGAAGGTGTTTTGTCCTTTATTAATCTATGTGAATAATTTACAGTTTGTTTGTTTTTAAAAACAACATATATCTGCAGAGGAGCCAGATCTAAAAGGTGTTAAAGATAAGTGTTGGAAACATAAAGTATAGCTGCATTATTCCGGGTGCTGTAGTCTCTCCAGAATCTGCCGCTGCTGTAAATGACGTCCATGAACTACTTGAACGCTGGTGTTGCGCATTAAGTACCGCTCTCTCCATATTCAAATACACACCAGTGTAAGGAGCGTTGAGCCTACTAATCTCCAAGTTTGGAGTGCGTCCAACGCTTCAGTGTGTGGATGCATTTTAAGGATGAAAAATGTATTTTACTGCTACATGCAGAAAGTGGGGGGAAAACTACACATGCATTTGTTTCCCTGCACCCATAAGGCACAGCTGAGCATATGAACAGATGGTATACACACATCCCACATATGCTTTTAGACTATTAACCATCGGAGTGCACTGACTGCATGCTTAATCAGTGGGAGGTTGGTTAAGGGGGATGTGGGGGTTTGAAACCCTCGTCCAATGCCCAGAGGCTGATCAATATCAATCTCATCAATACAACAGTTCATTATGCTCAGAGGGCTGTGGCAACACCAAAGCAGGAAACATTGTGTAGGAACATAAGGGCTCTGTGGGCACATCAGTGCATGCGAGGTTAGTTTAAGTCGGTGTGCTCTGGGATTTTGCGTGTCTGGGGCTTTTTCCGTTGGCTTTGTTGTTCCTGTTGAGATAAATTAAGCATGACTTCAGTAGAGTATCTACTCAGCCTTGAGGAGGACCTCAGCTGTGCAAGTTCTCTCTGCCCTAAGGATGCACATAACTCTGTTTTTACCTCTCTTTGTACTCATGCCCTCCTCTCTACCCTGTGTCTCGCCTGGGTTTTCAACTGCTCTGTGTTAACTCAGTAACTGAAACTGGTCACCCTCCAGAGTATCATTAAGACTGATGCCATCCTGAACTTGAACGTATCAGCAATTCAGACACAAAAGCAAGGAAAGCAAGACTTTTTCTCTGTCTTAAAACTGCACTAATAAATATTTTTATATCAGCAATGGATAAAATGACTATGTACAGGGTGTCTACAAGTATCAGAGAGTTAAATTTAATGCTTTTGAGACCCATTCAAGACACCTTTTAACCATATTTAGGTAAGATTTTTGGACAAATCATGTTTTCCTTACTACATTTTGCCAAGAGGTAAGTGCAAGTATGAAGTAAAATGACAGTATTATAGTTTTTTAAACATCAGTAACATTAGAAATGTGGACTTTTACATAGAAAGGCTTCACTCATTTTCACAACAAGGAATTTTTTGTGAATTTAAAGGAATTTAAGAATGGATAAATCAAAGAAGATAAAATGTTGGGAGTAGTTAAGACCTGTGCACCATACCTGAGCCTGCATATCTTAAGCTAAGAATCTCTTGCAGTAGCGTAATGATAACCTTAATTAGCCTATACAACTATATATTTAAGCCTTGGACGGTTAATTAGCCTGATAAGATGGAGTTGTTTTGATTTAGCTAATGCTCACCATCACAATGTGGATGGACTGTTAGGTATTATTGTATAACCTCACTGATGTTAGCGCTCTGGGACTCTGTTTAGTGCTACTACTATTATCATTTTGCCAACGACTGCAACATAAGTTAAGCTTCTCAGTCAAAGTGCCAACTAACTTAAGATGATCGTTAGCCCCTGAAAGTTCTATTATCTTTATGTTAGGTAAATATTAACATGGCTAATGCTGGGTTCAAATGGAATCAGAAAGATAGTTGATGGCAGACGAAAACACAGCTTTTGGACGGCCAGGGAAAACAAATAGTCCGACAGAACAGGAGGATGTTACAACAAAACATGCGTGACAACATGTGGCCATGGTGATGTATTGATGTAAGAATGGAATGAAATATATTAAATCAAATTATTTAATGGCTATTATTTTGTGTAATCATTCTAGTAATGTCTTGTAATTGTCCAGATTGCCCATGTTTTCTTCTTGTGTGAGGAAGGTACGTAACATCTGGTTGTATATTCTGTTGTGGAGGAAGGCAGAAAGTAAAATTAATTTAACTCAGGACGGCAGTGCTGTCGTTCGTTACTGTCGCCAGTATTCTCTGCCCTCCTCACCTACTAAAATTATATTTGGTTTCCAGTCTACCAGCTAAACGCAGCATAATATAGTTATTACCAGGATGTAATTAAACAATTTGCCTCTGGACTTGTTTGGAACATGTGACTAACTCATCAGACTATGGTGTAGACACTTAGCTAACACATGCACACATGAGGCTGTTTATATGGCAATGTCATAATGACAAAATTGCATCAGTAAATGCAGAAAGGGTGGCAACGTGTGTGATAATTTACTTAACTTTAATTATGGCATGTAAATTAAATGCTCATTACCTGGTTCCAAGAATTAGAGGAGAGTGAGGGACTGCTTTTAAAGCAGACTGAGGCAGGTGGGATTTTCTTTTTAAAGCTCCTTTTTCACTGCACAAAAAAAACACTAACACCTGCTTACATCTGGCTTTTGTACATAATGGGAAAGGTTACAATCAGCATTTACAACCAGGTCAAATGACTGCAGTAGTCATGGGTATTTATCTGCTCCGGCTCTGATCAGCCATGATGGAAATGAAACAACCTGGTAACGTGCTAATTTTAGCCCCTTTATCAGGGAGATGCAATGATGTGCCACCACAAAATACCACTGGTCTCCGCCAAAGCAGCGCTAAAACATCATTCAAAATTAGCAAAAGTCTGAAAGAGACTGAATAAGTAAAAGATAAATAAAGGGGAGTAACCACTGTCATATTTTCATTGGCTTCCATGCTGCTTTCTACTGTTTACTAACCTGTTGTGGGCCTGTCTGTGATGTCTAACATGACACACCAGTAAAAAAACAAGTTAAAAACAAACAAAAGAAAAGTATATTCCTCTGCTGCAGAGCTATGTACACAGCTCTAGTCTACTGCCGATGGGAAAGGAGTGTATGGCCTACTTTTAGCAGGTTTCCAGTGCTTAAAACACCTGTGTACATGCACTAATTTTGGTGTGGAAGGGGTATTAGTGTCCTGAACTGATGTCCCCCACACATTATTTTCTCAGCAGTAAGATTTAATAACTCTAGGGTGAGTTTTTCCCAAAATCCTCATGCTAAAATCAACCCTAAATCAAGTTGAGCGTGGCCCCGGACCCACCTCAGAGGTTTGCATCTGTCACCTTTTTTTACTCTGATGACTTGGCATATCTGTTCAGCTCATAGTTTTGGTCTCATTGCCCATTACTGTTTTTGTTCAGTCGCATCAACCTCCGCTGCTGTTTTCAATGATAAACCCTGGCAAAGCCCCTTTAACCACACTACCCACCCAGCACCAAACAGTAGACAGACACAGTTAGGGACGAGGGGTGTAATGATCCATCAATCTGGATCGATATATCAATGCAATGATCAACGATCCAGTATCATCAATGCAAAGTGAAAACATTGATTTACATTGTCATCTTTAGGATGCCCTTTTATTTTGAAAGTCTGTGTCACCGTCAAACAGCGGCAGGCAGATGGTAAGCAGCCAAAGAATCGATGTGATATTGTATCGTGATGAAACTGGTGATTTACACCCCTAATAGAGACTAGCTGGTGAACACAGTGGAGCATTTAGAAACTAAAGCACCAGATGTTTCCCTCAGGTATGAAGCCCATACCAGAGGTAGAAAAAGAAAGTGAATATTGAACTTAACGTGAAGCAAATAAAACAGATTCACTGACTTGTTTTAATAATGTAAAATCAGCAATGAGCTTTTATGCAGAGCACACCAGCTACATTCCACTGCTCCAAACGATCTCTGCTTCACACTACACATCACAAAGTATAGGCAGACTGTTAACAAAACAGGGAGGAGATGGATTACGACAGCAAATGAAAAAAGGCCAAAAGAGAAAGAGAGAAAGATGACACAGAAAGAATGCAGTGGAAGGACACAGATAATGAGGCAGAAAAGGAAGAATGAGATGTGAAGAATCAGTGCTCTGGGCAGAAAACCGCAGAGGGAGAAAAAGAAGACACAGAGCAATTAAATGACGAGGACAGTGTGAGAAAGAGAGGAAAAATAAGACCGGGACAGAAAACGAGAGCAGTTAGTGTTCAAAACAAAACACGGAAAGATTCCCAAAGAGGGGAAGGGAGAGACTGTGAAAGCTAAATTTGCTTTGGTCCAGTTAATTCTACAACCAGCTCAAATGATCTGAATGAGTTCATAATAGTTTTTTTGTGGATTATTTAAAATGACGCTGGTCAGGCTGATCAATACCACCTTCATGCTCATATGTTGCCTGCGCGTGTAGCACATTTCATGGGCTCTAATTTGATTAACTGAGATGCCAGATAAAAATGTGCGAATAAAGAACAGCAGACAGATTCTTATACCTTGACATGTCCCTCGATGGCGTGATGGAGAAATGAAAACAATCATTTTCATCATTACAGCCAGACAGTTTCTGATCCAAAGTCTGGGCCAGTTGAGGACACACAGTACGAGGAGACACAGGGGAACTCAGAAAGTAGGACTGTGGCCTCACAAGCGCAGGGATGCAGCACAGCAGTGTGTCCCAGAGCTGGATAAGCAGTCCATGACTTCATGAAGAACAAAGCTCCCGGCTGTGGTCTGCAACGTTGCCTCAAAGCAGAGGTGACATTTCTCTTTTTGTTTCAGCTCTTTAAGCAACTTTCAGACTCTCACAAATAAGAGTTAGCGAGTCAACGAATGTCATTTGTTTTTAAGTCATAAGTCAAAGTATTGCATTAACTGAAATGCTGACCTGATGATGGTGCTACATGAAAAGTCAGGACATTTTACAATCCACCCTGAGGAGAACATGCATGTTTCTACCAAATGTCACATATCCAGTCTATCCAATAGTTAGGGAGACATTTAACACAAAGTCACTGTGTTAGAATGACCATAGCGGCTGGATGATGCAGTAAGACAACAGTCAAAAGGCAACTGTACGGTGCACCATATCATGGGTGTTTATTCACCAAACCAGAAAAAAAAACACATACAGCGGTACAGGCATGGCTGCATATTTACCATGACTACTGTACTGCTATTTACCCCCCCAGAATAAACACAAACCCACTACAATAAATATACATATATACACCAACTACCCAACTCCCCTCTTCCTATCCCATCACTTAGTCTCTCCCGGAACCTTTAAGTTGGTGTTCGTACCCCCGGGGACTCTTTTGTCCGAACACCCTGGAGAAGACACAGGAAGGACAGGTAAGAATCTACACAAACAACTCAAACACAGGCCACAACTGTAACACACTAATGAACACTTTCACGTTGCAGTATTAAAGCACATTTATGTTATGTCTGATGAACCAAAACTCAACAGCACTTAATTTTAACTGTTGTCTATCAATTATGAACCTTGTAGGTACACACACAGCATTGTCTACTCTAACTCCCTCCCCTCCTCAGGTGAAGCAGATCATCCACAACCGCACCTGGCAGAAGACAACACCTGTCACCAATCACTACTCATCAATTTCACCATGGTTTGAAATGTTCATCCGCATCACATATTCAATAAAGCTCATGTGCAAATATGCAATGTGCAAACTGCTCTGTGCAAATCATGCTAATAAAGTGCAACTATCACCATGAAAGTGCCATGTGCCATTATTAAAGTGCCTAATTAAGTTGTTTGTTTAAAAGTGAGATTCATACACAGACCCAGTTGTGCAATATTTACAAGGCCAAAGCCATCAGTCACTAGTAACGAAGGGCTCTTCGTTACACACTGATTTAAACCTCACGGTGGCACTAAGAGATGAACAGTCAGGGTATCACCAAAGTCAGTAGGGTACAGTAAACAGTGAGGCTGATGTCGGCAAGATAATATTACGCAGGATTACACACACAGCTTGCCTGATGTCACACCAAACTGTCAACTCCTTATGCTGCATTTCCATCTTCAGTCTGACACTGTGTCCACTCTAAGGGCCGTTTCATAGTCGACGCAAAGGCACACAGACGCGAACACATTGGGACACATCGAGACGCATTGGCCGCCATGATGCGTGCTTGTGTCTCAAAATGTGTTGTCCATTTTTTTAATACGCGACGCATGTAATACCATGCGTTGCCAGTGGGGGTGATAATGCAAGCGACGTACTTGAAATCAAACACTTTGTGTTATTCACAGAAGAAGCAGGTATGAAATATGGCGGGCGAGGAGGAGAAATTTGCAAACTTGTACGGGCACAACCACATTTATATGACAGTTCTAGTTCCCTGCACTCTAATAAAATAGCAGTGCTAGCTAGCTGGAATGTACCAGTGACTCTGCTACCCACTATTGGGCGAGTGATGTATTGCATTTCAAGTGTCGCCCGCATCGCTTGCGTTTAATGTATTGACTATGACAGGAAGTGCGTTGGTCGCGTCGCTTGCTCGCTAACCGATTTCCCTGGGGGAGGGAGATTTGAGCCTCTTTCAAAATAAACACACTACGTTGGTGAAACACCATGAACTGACATTTTATTCCTTCAACAACAAACACTGGTCATTACGTACTGCCACATGGTTTGGTTTAGGACAAAAGAACAGGGTTTGGCTTTACAATCTTATGGGAAGTGAACACCGACCTTCCTGGTAAAAGTCAGTGGTTACTGGAATCATCCGCCGACCCTCCTGCCCGCCCTACTCGGACTTCCACCGTCTTAACTTTCATTGTTGTCACGCCAACAATTCCCCCTGACACCGCTGGGCACCATTTAACAATAAGCCGACGTGAGACGGCTTATTGTTATTTTCGTGAGACGACATCAAGGCAATCCATCCAATAGCTGCTAAGACATCCCTCTGGATCAAAGTGATGGGCACACTGATCAACTATCACTGCCATCCTATGAGCCATGCTGCTAACAGTGCTAACGTGGCTAACGTGGGTTCTATTTCAAAACTCAAGTCAATCTTGAAAGGCATGTTGTTGAGTTTTTATATGCGCTGTGGTGGTGTACACACACACACACACACACACACACACACACACCTTCTTGTATCATGGTTTGGATCAGCCAGTAAAAGCAGGGATAAAAACACACAGTCTTCTCTTAGACACATTTGTACACAGAGCACTTTAAGAATAAACAGAATAGTCACTGTAGGCCAGGCACTACAAAGCAGGAACATTATTTCCCACAGGCCACATTTTTTCTATCCATAAGCCATTAACTGAGCTCAAACTTCAGGAAAAGAAACTTTATTTTGGTTATATCCTAAGCAGTGAGTTCATGCTGGAATGGGAATGCCATCAGTCCCCTCAGAGAGCTAAACAGCGCCGTTCGCTCGGCTGTGCAGGCAGCGATAGCAGAGGAGACCATTATTTGAAGTGAGCTGTTGAACAGAACCTGGCTCAAATTGATTTGTGTTCGTTTCCATAATATGAGTCATGCAAAGTTGAATTCCACGGCCTACGCCGTCTGAATGTGACTCATGCTCAGTGAAATTAGCATTCCCCATGCAGCCCCAGCCACAGGCACAACAGATAGTGGAGACTTTCAATCTGTACAACAAGAGGTCATACAGCATCTACACTGGAAGGTCATCTAGGAACAAACTTAATATCAAAACCTTAGTATTCATAAGCCAACTAAAACATCCTATATAAATATACTTGTTTCAAAGACTGGCTGGATTGTACTGGCAAGAGTACCAAAATACAAAGTCATATTTTTGGTTTTATTTGTCAAAACCTAGATAAATAAACACAACACTACCCACATGAATTATATACAACTAGAAGTGAGTGAGGAAATACTTGATTTTTGTCATTTGGATGAACTTTTTAAAAGCCTCTACATTGGCAGCAGGGGTGTGCCATATCACCTCCTTCACGATAAATACCAGTATAATTTTTAACATCATATGAAAAATTCATATCATGATTCTCGCAACATTTCCACTTGTTGACACATTGACGTCATACTGTTAGCCACGGCAACAAGAAGCATGGCTGAAAGCGAAATTATTACATACTCCGCAATGGTTCCAAAAAGAGGAGCAGCTTCAGTCGTGTGGAATAAACTGTGGCGTCCTGAATGTTTTATGAACAGCCCCGGACTTCTCAGACTCTTTTAGTGACTTACCGCTCAGAGGGAACTCATTCAGCGGCTCCTCTGGCAGCAGCACAGCGTCTCTCCCTCTCCTCTCTTGCTGTGCACACACGGGACTCGGTGTCATCAAGTGATTTTGTCATAAACCTTTAATAATGTAAACCTACGTGATGCTCGAGGCTTGACAAAAAACTCCATATATGTGACTGTGTGATAGTTGTGGTATCATAACAGCCTGTCACAGGTTACAGTGTGATGATTAGAGGAGAAATGGCAGAGCATAAGGGTCCAGGTGGAAAAAAAACAACTCAATCATTTAGGATTTTACTAAAAGAAGGAAATCACCTGTTGAGTTATATATATAGATCCCAGGGGACATTTTTGTATTTAGGAGCTGTTTAAATGTGTAATTTGTGGTGGATTTTATTTTGTTGAACTATTAATATTGTAACAGAATCTGAATCTCACTCTGAGTTACTGTTGTTGTTGACAAACTAAAGAAATGAGAGATCAATTTTATTTTGTTTTTACTGAATATTTGAAGCAAACTAAAACTATATCACTTATTCTGTTGCAATTCTATTTTCTTAAATTAATAATGAATTTTTTTCAGTTGTCATATGGTCAAGAATAACGTTATTGCAAAAATACCCTGGAATATTGTGGTGTATGAGTATTTTGAAATATCAGGAGTTTGTATTGAGGATATTGGCTCAAATATAAATACAACAGATGTCAATAAGGTTTGCCTTCGACTCGCACTCGTCTACAAAGAATTTCAAATGACAAATGAACGGCCTTCATCACTCGCAGGAGTAGACACGGCTCAAAGGAGTTTTTAAAAAACAGATTTTCAGAAATAGTTAATTGAATGTTTCCTTTTGTGATGGCTGTGATAAAGCATGAATGAATAGGAAACACACACACACACACATTAACACACACTCACCCCCAGCTTGCGGCTGCGCATGCGTACATAGCCCTGCTTGACGATGTCGTTGAAGTTGGAGGCCATCTTCGGAGGGGGGGTAACCTGCTGGCCGTCGCTGTGGAGACCATCCAGATGTTTCTTCCCTCCCTCAACCAGTCCCTCGCTTTCCCTTCCTACCTCCTCAAAGCTCAGAGCGTCTTTGTCCTGTGTGGCTTCCTCTCTTTCACTTTCAGTCCCGTCTGTCTCTTCCAGGACTTTGTGTGTGTTTTTGTTTTTCCCCTCCCTTCCTGTTTCTATCAATTCTCAGCTCCGTCTCTCCTCTTTCATGGAGCTCTGCACATCGTCCCCTCCCTCCTTGGAATTGTTTCTCTCCCTCTTTGCCTCTTGTTGTCCGTGTGCTTTTCTTTACTCCGTCCTTTTTTTCATTCACTCTTCACCAGACGGGTCTTCCCTCCTGTCCCTCTGTGGCATCTCTAAGAAACACACGAACAAAGAAAGAGTAAGAGACAGAGGCAGAAATGGATATATACAGTATATATATTATTCATTGAAGAGTGAGGAGCCCAACATTATCGTCCATTATTCATGCTGGTGGCACACACCGTTATTGAGGGCAAGTATGTGGGCTAGCTGCTTGTGACGTGTCATTGTGCTGTAATGTTCAGTACACTGTATGTCAGGTTATATTTGCCCTTCTTTGTTCGAATCTGTGTGTGTTTGTATTGTAAATGAGCACACGTGTTGTACGCGCGTAGCACTATGGCATAAAGCTGTAAAGGTCTACAAAGGAGGCAGCATCTATTAGGAGGTACAGTATCCAGGAAATAAAAATGCATGAGCTTTAATCTCTTCTCTAATCAGAGCCTGCCTACCCATGATGCCACACTGTTTATTCCCCGCTTCTATCAAGTCAAATTTCCATTTCAAACACCTTGATCTCTTCATCCTTTCCTTTCAGCATTTATTATGTTGCAACGCTGCTGTAGATACAAAATTACACCTCTGTGTAAACACCAAGCCGCTGCCCTTAGTTGTCCTCATTTGTTAAAGCCGCATGCATCCTTCTTTTCATGTTAACAATCAAATGACTATGTGTGAAGTGAGGTGTCAGTCAGAAACTCTGCAGCTCCCATCAGCTTTATGCAGCTTTTTACCTGCTTCTATGTGATCTTATCCTACTCTGCATATTTTGACGGGGCAGGAGACCCCAGCACCGCCTTTTGTGTTGTGTCTTGACACAGGTGGTCGGCAGATCTTGACACAAAAGGGGTTGGTTGTTAGATTTCGGCAACAAAACTTATTGGTTATGGTTCAGAAAAGATCATTGTTGAGGGCCAAAAGGTCGTTGTAGTTCCCAGATGTTGCTGCAGAGTGAGATGCACCTCTCTGTCATGCTGCTCTCCAGTACAGGCAGCTGCGCAACTAGACCCAGGGTGAGTCTGAGTAAGATGGAGGCAGCTACCCTGAGGAAAAGAGGCTCTGCCTGGTCAGGCTCCAAGATAACATTATCTTCTCTCCTCTGCTTGGAAGTGGTGACTTTACAGCTCAGAGCAACTTAATACAATACAGTCACTGGCTTTTGTTCGATAACTAGTGTTGACGAAAAATGCTGTTACACATTTGTGATCTGTCGTTTGCACGCATTAGCTTGGAGCGCTAACTTGGCTTGTGGACTATATTACGTGAACATCCTGCCAAACCGTGTTCAAACTCTCAAAAAAGTAATAAATAGTTGCTAATTGGTACTGAACAGACAAATCTGGTCCAACAACATTCTGAGCCCCACATTTCTTACAGTGTAGCCATGACAGTAGAAATGATTACACTCTGTTCACTCAGTGTACACACTGGCATGACAGTATACAGGTAATCAGATAATACTCTGACAGTCTGTAGTAATGTGTCTGTGTTAATGACGTTTTCCTCTGTTATCGAAGTAAGGTAAAGATAAGAATGAGATTATAGGTTCTTTTTTATTCCTAAATAATTGTTTTTTTTAGAAAATATATTCATTCATAAAAGAATGAATTCAAAACGGGATCAGAATTGAATATTTTTATTGTAACTAAATGTTGTTTCTAAAGCACCAACAGTACTGTTTACAACCTCAAAGCCCCTATGCAAACAATATCCTGACCAATACTGCCTGAAGTTTAGTTTAATCGATCAGTATCAGTCATTCCCACCGCCAGTAGGTTCCACTGGTCAAGACAGGAGGGGCTGTTTGTTTCAGCCAGCAGCCAAGTTCAAAAGAATTTACCCAATAGAAAGACTTCATACAGAATGATTTCATTTGAGCTTATCTGTGACAATTTGCCATTAGAAGAAGAAGATGATATACTTTATTAATCCCAGAGGGGAAATTCAATTTTTTTACTCTGTTGTCATACACACACAAGCCTGAAATACACACGCATACACTAACAGGATCTATAGGTGAGGGGGCGTTGGGTGCCTTGCTCAAGGACACCAGTGCCCAGGAGGAGAACTGGCACCTCTCCAGCTACCAGTCCACACCCCATACTTGGTCTGTACGGGGACTTGAGCCAACGACCCCCCAGTTCCCTGTGGATTGAGATACTACCACCCCTATTAGCAGAGCTAGTGCACTGTCCTTGTGTAACACATAATGTTAGTGATGGTGGAGGACAGACTGCGGACAGAGCAGATTAAATCATATCACATTCTGCATGTCTACATGTTTATGCTTGGTGATCACAGGTAAAAATAAAGTATTGGAGTTTAACTTGCTAGTGTTTATTGCACTTACTGGCAGTAATGAGAGCAACAGTCGTCAACTCGAATAATTTTCGTGTTATCTTCTTTTGTTTCCCCCGCAGCCATTCTGCATTAATGTTGGGTGATTTCAGCCTGTGTCTTGTGTGTGTCTGTTTGGAGGTCAGCCCCTGGCTTCAGCATGTTAGTAAATTACACCAAAACCTTATAAAGTACCAATAAAAGAACCAATAATGTCAGAGCCTATCAGTCTTTGATAATTTAGCTCCAGGGCCTGGTTAATACTGGGTTTCAGTCCCTAATAAGAGCTCTGAGATCATCTGTTAAAAAATACCGTCAACTGTGAGACAGAAAAACTACATTATTTACTTTGATTTTGGACATGATGGTCTGAAAACTGCGTTCAGCACACAGTCCAAGTCCAAATATTTTGTTTCTGCTATGTCACAATGAGCTGATGCAGGAGAGAGAACTGGCAGTATAAGAAAAATACACTGCATCCGTCTGTGGATGGAGAGGTTCAAGCACAAAGACACGCAGGAAGGAGGAGACAACAGTGTGCTTGACCTAGTGCTGGAGTAAGCCATGTGTGAAGTACAGCAGGTGCACACACACACAGACACACATTTTCCCTCCAGAGAGCGAGGACACTTGCCGTCTTCATTGACTCACTTGCGGTAATGAAACTGATATACAAGAGGTGACGTGACTTATACAGCCATTTATGCATCCTGTGCATGCAGATGCTCAAGTGCAACCCAGTGTGTGTGTGTGTGTGTGTGTGTGTGTGAGGGGTGTGTTTGCCATCAGGCGAGGAGCAGTGGGGCAGACATTTCCCATAGGGCTCAGTGGTAAATCTCCCTGACAACAGTGGAACAGAGACATTAAACTTTAACAAGGGGATCATTAATACACACACACACACACACACACACACACACACACACACACAAGGCTGGCAAAAGGCGAGACAGGGAGAGGCTTATCATTATGGCAATGTTGGTTTAGCTAAGTGGCTCAGGCACAAAAGACTATTAAACATTAAACAAACACACAGAATCAGACGAAATGGAAAAGCACACAATCATGCAAATACACACACAGATGTCAATGACTATAACAAACACATGAACATATGAACGAGCAAATAAGACAGTAATCTTTGTTTGTCCTAATGGAAATGTTCAATTGCACCACCTTCAATAAATATCATGTCCAGGATACGCTGTGTTCAAGGTGCGCTATTCATTAAGCATAGCATGAATAAGTAATTACCTCAATCATCTGTGGACATTAGTGTGTTTGTCATAAATACTTCAGCACAATGCTGAGGGAACTAAAAGCCTCTGGTAGGCCGTACTCTTCACTCTTCATTTAGCAGGTACAAGGATGCAGGATTTTGATAACATCTCAAATTGTGATTTTAAAGCTGCTCTGATCCAATTTCATATGTTAACAATGGATCATATGATGAAGTGAAAGAAGTCACAGAGAACTACAGCCTAACTCTGCTGTTTCCTTCAGCTCTACTAAGTGTTTTAATGTTGTTGAGCTCAATGGTTTTGTTCAGTCTTACTGCTCTTATCAACTTTGTTTCCAACAGCAGCAGCAGACAGCTGTTTTCAGCTAAAGAATCTCTGATAAACCCACCATACACCGTGGAACGTTTAGCAGCAACAGAGCTACACAAACAACAACATCTTCCTCCTCTTGTCGCTGACAACGACAAGAGGAGGAAGATGAAGCAACGACAACAACAATGACAAGAGAAGGACAAAACAGCAACGACAAGAGAGAGAGAGAAGAAACAAAAAATGACAAGAGGGAGATAGAAAAAGGCAACAACAACGATGACAAGAGAAAGAAGCACGAGGGACAAGAGGGAGAAAAGGACGACACAACAATTAAAAAGACGAGAGGATGAAGCAGAAGAAGCAACAACTATGACAAAAGGAGGAAGAAGCTAACAGCAACGACAAGAAAAGAATAAAAAACAACAACAAGTGGAAGATGGAAAATAACTAGCGGGAGAGGAACAAGCACTAGGGTTGGGCGCTACGTTAAAAATTTCCAACCAGCCACCGTCAGCCCATCAACCGGCGGTTGCCGATATATTCGGCAGTTGTGTGTGTGGGGAGAAAAAAAAAAAAGAGGGGGGATGTTGCATTCATGTGATGTCGGAAAGAATCAAAAAATGACTTTCAGAATGGGATAATTCACATGAACGCCACCTCATGTCAGAAAAACAACTTGGCAACTCGGATCTCCCGACACCACATGAATGCAGCAAAAAAACGCAGCGTGCTTTGCGAGCCCACACATGTCCAACATGGCACGGAAATATCTGTGCACACCGGCAACAAGCACGCCATCAGAGAGGGTGTTTAGCACGGCTGGTAACATTGTTAACCATATGTGCACTTTGCTTAAGCCAGATAAGGTTAACATGCTCGTTTTCCTCTCCAAAAACATGTAAAACACTGTGTTTTTCAGTTAAAGACAGCGCAAAGGGACTTTATTATTTTATGTGATTTTTGCACTTTATTTTTCCATTGTTCTTTGTTTAGCCTATATTTATTATTATTTTTATTTATTTATTCAAGCAATAAGCCTACGAGAGGCTTTTAGAACAGCTATAACAGCTTTAGTTTTTTTTGCCACGTCCGCAACGGCATTATTATAAAGACAGCGCAAAGGGAGTGGACATTATTATTTTAGGTGATTGTGTGATTTTTGCACTTTATTTTTTCAATGTCCTTCGTTTATATTTACTTATTTGTTATCATAGGCTACTGTTACTGTGTAACTTTTGTGGACCGACCAACTGTTTATTCTGTTTGAATAAATTTACCTGCGCCTTATCCTCTGACTGTGGTCTTTAATGTCAAAATTATTGAATTGAAATTTTATTGAAACATACAGCCCATAGGCTATACTCTTATTCATTAAAAAAAAATCACCTTGAGATCTTTGCTGAGTAATAAGCTGTAAAGACGGGCTGAAGACGACTGTCCGACACCATTTTAAAAAGAGTCTGATGGCTGAAGAAGGACGCATTCGCTCAAAGCCTCTAAATCAGCAAACAGGTGGGAGATAGGGATAACATACCTGTCCTACTATAAAGATCGGGGTGCACAACTGCACATCTTTTTTGATGTAGTTCTCAAATATGGTTTATGAATTAACGTTACGGTCAGGTTCCACCAGCTGCAAACGTAAGCGTCACGTCAGGCGTCTTGTTTACCGTTTGCTGAGTCATGATAGTTAAAGCATTTTTCACCTAAGTTATTACATATATTTGAGTTATCTACAAGTTTACTGTACTGTTTGTCATCTACTCGCTTTCAAATGTCCGCCACAGACATTTACACAATGTCACGGATAAACATGGGTAAATGCATGAAAAAAAATCATCACATATCACCTCTGATAATGGTTTATTCATTGAAAAACACATTGTGCTCGTTTAGCACACTATTTCATGTAGTTTTTATCTGCTGGAGGGTCGCGTAGGGGAGCGTAGCGCAACAAAAATAGAAGAGCATCCTAAAATAGAGAGTTGTCGCGCCGCTCCTGTTGCCGGTGCAGCCGCTGTAATTGATTAACAGGGGGGCGAGCTGCTACGGGACCCCTGCCGTAACTTTCAGCTCCGCCATCACTGACATGTTTTGTGAAAGACTCGTCGGAAATCAGTGTGAAGCTGCCAGTTCCAATACGCACACACTTTGAATTGTGCTCTACATAGTAATTATGGACTATATGTACCGAGTTGAATTCTGTGGAGACAGAAAAATAAAATGACAAAAATCGGCCAAAAAAATCGTCAAAAATGAAATCAACCGTGATGGACTCAGCCGATGGGCGATTGGCAATATATTCGTCCAATCGCCCAAGCCTAACAAGCACCAATGAAAAGGGAAAGAGAACAACAAGAGAAAGAGACAAAAACGACAAGGGAAAGAAGAGGAGGAAGACTCAAGATAAAAGGAAGAAGCAGAAGAAGCAACAACAAGAGGAAAGACACAACAAAAAGGGAAAGATACAACAAGATGACAATCAAGAGGAAAAAGCAACAACGATAAGGAAAAGTCAAAGAAGGATCACTGACAACAGGAGGGAGAAGTAATGACAATGACAACGACAATGACGGGAGGGCGAAGAAGCACAGGCAATCATGGTAACAGGAAGAGGAAACAACAACAATGACAAGAGGAAGAAAAAAACGATAACAACAGGAGGAAGAAGCAATGGCAACAACAACAATGAAGGTACAAGGAAGAAGCAAACACAACAACGAAAAGAGGAAGAAGAAATAATGACAAGTGTAAGAAGAAGAAGCACTGACAACAGGAGGAAGAGGAAATGCAGACAACAGGTGGAGGAACAAAGACAACGACAAGAGGAAGAGGAAACAACAACAAGGGGGAGAAGAAACACCAAAGACGATGACAAGAGGAAGAAGAATCAGTGACAATAGGAGTAGGAAGAAGAGCAATGACAAGAGGAAGGAGAAACGAATAAAAGGGGGAAGAAGCAGGAACAACATCAACAAAAGGATGAAGAAAAGGAAGAAGTGGTAGAAGCAACAACAACAAAAAGGAGAAAGACACAACAAGAAGAGGACAAAGAGGAAGAAAAAGCAACAAGAACAACAAGGAAAAGAGAAAGAAGAACTACCAACAACAGAAAAGAAGGAAAGAGAAGAATCAAGATAAGAGACAACAAGAGAGAGAAGTAATGACATGACAACAACAACAATGAAGGGATTGAGAAGACGAACCAGAGATAGCAACAACAAGAGGATCAAGAAAAAACAATGACAAGAGGAGAAAGACAAGGAAGCACTGACAGCAGTAGGAAGAAGCAATGACAACAACAACAACAACAACAAAGGGAGGAGGGAGAAGAAGCAAAGACAACGATAGGAGGACGAAGACAGGACAATGACACGAGGAAGAAGAAACAACGACAAGTGGGAGGAAGGATTGATGACAACAGGAGTAGGAAGAAGAGCAAAGACAACAACAATAATGACAAGAGGACGAAGAAACAACAAGAGGAAAGACACAACAAAAAAGGGAAATATACAACAAGATGACAAAGAAGAAGAAAGAGCAACCAAAACGACAAAGGAAAGAAAGAAGAAGCACTGACAACAGGAGGGAGTAGTAACAACAATGACGACAACAACAATGACGGCACAAGGAAGAAGCAAAGACAACAACAAGAGGATCAAGAAAAAACAATGACAAGAGTAGAAAGACAAGGAAGCACTGACAGCTGGGTGAAGAAGCAATGACAACAACAACAACAAAGGGAGGAGGGAGAAGAAGCAAAGACAACGACAGGAAGAAGACAAAAGGACAATGACACGAGGAAGACGAAACAAAAACAAGAGGAGGAAGAAGGATCGATGACAACAGGAGTAAGAAGAAGAGCAACGACAACAAAAACAATGACAAAAGGAAGACGAAAAAGAAGAATGACGATAAAAGGAAGAAGAAGAGGAAGCAACAACAAGAGGACAAAGAAGAAGAAAGAGCAAACAAAACGACAAGGAAAAGAGAAAGAAGAAGCACCAACAACAGGGGCCTGTATCACGAAGCACGATTAATGTCTTAGTGAGGTAACTTCAGGGTTAACCCTGGGTTTTCGGTCTCACAAAGCCGGTTCAGTTCTTATCGGGGTAGATCACCATGGTAACTTACTCTGAACGGCTATCCTGCTCCGGAGCAGGGTAAGTTCAGGGTTGAATCTAATCCTATAAAAAGCACCACCCACTGGCCAATCAGCTGTTTGGAAAAAAATGACTCCGCTGACAGAAATGCAGCCCAGTCATGACGGGAAGTTTAATTCATTTGATTGATTTTGATTTGAAAGTTTATTTTGAACATTAAAAAAGAAAAGAAAGCAACAACAACAGACAATGAAAAGATTGTTCAAAAAGGAGTGGAAAGAAGTCGAACTTTCATCCCACCCCTTCATAAGAAAGAAACTGATCATTTGCAGACACTTAATAGCACCATTAATTAGTGCCAACATTTTGTTTTGTTGGAGGAAATGATCCCTGTTAAAGATAATGGTCCTAATTGACAGCTTTGCTGCTGGAAATGTGGACAGTAGCCTATCATGTCTACACTTCATGGTGTTTGAGGGATTTTCCTTTTTGTTTTTTAAAGAGGGACACTAGGTATATTTTTGTGCAGCTGTTAATTTCTAACACAGCTCAATATCAGGATGATTTTATTCAGACTATCAGTTTGGTGTTGATATGATTTAATTGTGGCGTCAGCTTTAAGCTTTATTGTAGCATATATAACGTTATGACAAAGAAGATCAGTTTATCAGACGCAATGATGTTAGACGATAATTGTAATACACGCAATTCATCTGCGCAGCATTGATTTCATGGGATTCAAAGGTGTGATCAGTGTCAGATGTACAAGTACAGGTACTGTAGCTACTTGAACCAGTGATGAGTAATTTAACCTACACATCATTTTATTTGCTACTTTGATTTTTCCCTCTCTCCTCCTCTATTTCTTCTTTCCTGACCCGTTTTTTTCTTCTCTATTATGTGATTTCATTGATGTTTTGACAGGGGAATTTCTTTGATAAGCTTTTAGTGGCTTCTAACCTCTCCGGCACTTTTCTTTTTTAATCTTGTAAATTTTATACTGTCTGTTTTTAACATTATGTGCAAATAAACTAATCTAAACTAAAGCTAAATATTATTCATCCCGTTATGCGTTGCCACGCATGTTTCCTCCTCCTGCAGCTGCCACGGTGTTGGCCTTTTCTGTAATGTTGCTTTTCTCTTCCTCATATTTTAGTAGAATTAATCTCTGATCCTCACACGAGAAATACCTTTTTTCCCTCACATACGGCGCTCTGTGAGGACGCTCAGTGATGCTGTGCTTCTCTCATGATTGTGATTGGTCCGCTGCGTGCGCGTTCACAGCTCTTGATAAAGCAATCCTGGGTTGAGTTACCGAGTTGATATCCAGCTTCGTGATACCGATTATTCTGATTGCCATTGTTAGGGTTAGTCAACCCAGGATAGGTCTGGGTAACCCAGGAAAGGTTGATCTCGCTTCGTGATACAGGCCCCAGGAGAGAGAAGAAATGACAATGACAACAACAATTAAGGGAGGAGGAAGAAGCAAAGACAACCATGATAACAGGAAGAAGTAACAAGAACAGGAAGAAGAAGAAGAATGATGGTGCTTCCTTCTCTTAAATAAACCGTCCTTGGTTGAGCATACAGTAAACCTGCATGTTAAGGGCCTATTAATCAGACAAAGCATGGAGTTTAATTTCACAGTGTGACCATCCCACAGATTTAATGGTTATTAGCTGTAGCTTAGTAAATTCTCTGGCAACAGTTTTCCTATCAGTCCATTTAACAGTCACAGTTGCCGACTAAAACTTGAACCTCAAACAGCTTAAGACCTTAATAATTCAATTCTAGTCATGGCTCTTGTGATTTGGAAAATGCACTAAACAAAAAAACAATCTCTCAGGCTCTCCATCAGCCCAATCTGTCGAGTTGTTTCAGAGCACAAAACAAGAAGAGAGAGCTTTTCTCTACACAGACCTGAAGCTTTGGAGAGATGGTGGAGCGTGACGTTCCTGACATGGCTGCTTGATTTTTCGCCGTTCTGATGTCTCTAGAGATTATGAGCTCATGAACCTAGACCACTGCATTTCACATCTTTCTTAAGTATTTCTGTTTCAGGTCGTGTCCCACACAGAACTCAACCATCCACTGACTCTGCTATCATAACTCAAGTTTGATGATATGCTATTAAGTCCACTGAAATGAAACCAATGAGCTTTAGTATCGGCATAAAAGAGCCATAATGACTGAGCCTGGATAAGCACCATCATGACCGGAAGCACCAACTACATTTGTTGCTCTTATCCCAAAATGGACTTAACCTTCCTCTCATATGCTTACATATATATAATTACTGGGCACACAGTATTTGACCACATTAACATAAGAAATATAGGAAAGACTGGGGCTGTCGATATTAAAAAGAAACCTTTGTTTTACTTATTTCAAAAGGGTAATCCACCTGATATTATTCCCAGCCAGTCCTGGGTACATTAAATTAAAACATTCAATTTAACTGGACAAAAAACATAAAACAAAATCAGGCAGTACATCCTGTCGAACCTTTGCCTTGACCAGGACATGGTCCTCTATGAAGTGTTTGCCCTGCACACAGCATGTTTGCACTTGTGTATGAAATATTTATTGTAGCCTAAATCTTTCTCTACAACAACAACAACAACCAGTATACACTACTGGTTTTCAATGCTTCAGCTACACATCTTGGCTATATTTTCTAATTCTTCTTCTTACTCTAATTTTCTAATTCTTATCCTGTATTGCTCTCCGCCATTTTTGGCACAGCCTCAAGTAGGGCCTGACTGATTTATCGGCCGGCCAATTTAATCGGCTGATTATAGCCATTAGAGAATAATCAGCAATCGGCCAAAAGTTGGCTGATTGACACCGATGTTAACACTTATATTTTCATCACTAATAAAATGCAAGGAATATGGTGTTTTACTTAGAAATGATGTCCTTGTGTTACTTTTGCACTATAACCTACCTCTGTTAAATTAGTAATAATAAGAAGAACTCTGGTACTGTGAACATACATGTGAATGTCTTAATTCATGTAGACTTTGCATGATTATTTCATTTCCCAGAGGTTTACTGCCTTTTTGCACATCATATTTTTGATTTATTTTGTGTTCAAATTGTTCATATGCTGCTTGTTCCACACAATTTCTGATAATAAAAGTATTTGAAAATAGTAAAATGTTCTTCCTTCAATTTATATCTTTGTAACGAGTGTTTGAACTATATTTAAGCCATCAAAAGCAGGTATTTCGGGGGGTTTTAAATTGAAAAACGTAAAAATTTAATCGGCCAGGGGCGTCGGTAGCGTAGTAGATAGTGCCAGCGCCCCATGTACAGAGGCGATGCTTCGCTGCAGCGGTCGCAGGTTCGATTCCGGCTTGCAACCCTTTGCTGCATGTCATCCCCCCACTCTCTCTCTCTCTCTCCTCATTTCACACTGTCCTGTCAATTAAAGGCAAAAAGCCCAAAAAATAATCTTTAAAAAAAAAAAAAAAAAAAAATTTAATCGGCCGATATATCTGTTATCGATTTTTTTCCTCGGCATCGGCCCAAAAAAATCCATATCGGTCAGCCCTAGCCTCAAGAACATGCCAACCTGTATTTCATTGCACATTTTTGCATGGCCATTTGATAAATCAAAACTCTGAATCTTAAAATGTTTTTAATCTAAACTCAGTAACTATGTGAGAAGAAAAACTCTACATCTTTTATTGAAGGAAGAAACAACAAAGAAGAAGAAACAGAAGACAAAGAAGCAACAAAAAAGGAGACGAAGAAACAAAAAAGAAGGAGCAGCAAGGTAAAAAAAAATGGCCACCTTATTTTAGTGATGATTTACATGAGTCCTTTGCAGCAGCCCGGGATTTGACTCTGACCTGCTGCCCTTTGGTGCATGTCAACCCCCCCTCTCTCCCACCTTTCCTGCCCGTCATTAGCTGTACTGTCAATAAAAGCAAAACACCCAAAGAATAATCTTTGAAACACTCACTCACTGTGGAAGAAACACTCATACTGTGCATTTCAACATATCCTTTCATAGCCCTGGATTAAGGTATCGAAATAATACATCAATCTAGAAAAGACAAAAAAAGACAGTGTGTTTTAACGTGTCTTTCAGTTGGGTTTCAATTGCAACATCAGACCGAGGAGGGGGAAGAAGAAGCAATGACAACAACAACTTTAAGAAGGGGAAAAAAGCACAAACAACAATGACAAGGGAACGAAGAAGAAGAAGCAACAACGACAACAAAACCAAAAGGAAGAAAAAACATCAATGACCAGAGGAGGAAGAGGAGGAGGCAACAACAACACTGATAAGGAAAGGAAGAATATAAAGCAACAACAACAGGAAAAAGAAGCAACAACAATAGCTACAAGAAGGGGAAGAAGCACAAACAACAATGACAAGGGAAGGAACAACAAAAGGCAGAACAAACAACAACAACAAAAGGAAGAAGAAACAACAACAGGAAAAAGAAGCAAAAACAAGTACAGAAGGAAGAAGAAGCATTGACACCAACTATGAGAAGGGGAAGAAGAAAAAGCACAAACAACAATGACAAGGAGAGGAAGAAGACGGAGCAACAACAAAAGGAACAGGAAACAACGATGAGGAGGAGGACAAGGAGGCAACAACAGCATTGACAAGGGAAGGAAGAGGATGAAGCAGCAACAACAACAAAAGGTAAATTAAACAACAGCAAGAGGAGAAAGAAGAAGAAGCAACAACATCATGATTCAAAAAAGGCTCCAAGAACACGCAGCCAAAACAAATTGATTTGCTGTGTTAAAACAATCATTTCGACCACACCAACACACCTCTCCCGTCTCTGGATTTGGTCTGAAAAAACAAAGAATCGTAATAAAACAATACAAAAACTGGGAAATACAAAATACATACAAATTAATTAAAAAAAGGAAACTGCAACATCTGAAAACTTGTGTTTCAATACTTCTTCAGTTACTTTCAGCTGCAGCATCTGACTCAGACATCAGGGTCCGTCATTCATCTGCTTGAATACCGATCAGTTTTTGAACACACACACACACAAACACAAACACACACACACACACAAAAGCCATGGTGTCAAGGCAAGATCTAATTCTTAACAAGGGCACGACATCGATTCACTCATGCAACCACATTGATCCTGTGCCGGTGTGTGTTTGTGTGTGTTGACACTGAATCAATGGAGTGTTCACAGTCTATTCGCTGACGAGCCTGCAGCCCTCACAACAACAGCTACATCTCAAAGTCTCCTCATCCATAATGACACAAGTGTTTAACATCTGTATGTTAATGTCAAATCAACCATGATGCTTCAGTATAACAAACAGTGAACACAGTGTGAAAGAGACGGCAGCCTCTGTCACCAGTAATACTGTCAGTGCAGGACTTGTGACGAGTGCAGTCAGTAATATTTTATAGGCTTTGCATATGAAACAATAAAATATCAGTGAGGGTCTGCAGTCACTTCATATCAATATTAATCATGTGTCTGTCACTTCAATGGCAGCGACTTGGCTCTGTGTGTTTCCACTGTTTACACTCCACAGCAAGAGTAGACAAGGATAGAAAAAGCAGCCTTCAGCTGTCTCCATCTGTCATGTGACCCTTAACGCAGACGGCAGTGGTCAGTAGTGTCTCTTGGACAAATGACCACTGATGTGTTTATTCATGAGGACGGTTTCAGAAGGTGGAGGAAGCTTCAGACTTTTATCATTATTGATGAGGAGCTGTCATTATTATTACTAACATTAGCACTATACGCTAATAGTTGTGCTTAGTTTACTGTTAAAGTGTGTAAGATTTAGGGGGATTTGGTTGCATCTAGCTGTGAAGATTTCAAAGTGCAACCAGCTGAAACTTCTCCCAGTCAGAATTCCTTCAGCCTCAGTGAATAACAATTGCTTTTCAGGACACTGTCCCAGCAGGAAATGCAGTGATGTCTCTGTACACAACATCCGCTTTTTATGGCACTATTCAGGCAGGAAACGCAGCAGTGTTTTGGTAAAAAATATCTGCTTTTTTAGCAGTATCTCGTCAGGGAACACAGCAACGTCTCTGTAAAAAATCTCTTTCATGGCACTATCCTGGCAGTAAATGCAGCCACGTCTCGGTAAAAACACAACCGCCTTTTGTGCCAGTAACCCTGCAGGAAACACAGCGATGTCTTGGTAAAATAAAATACTTACTTTTGTGGCGCTATCCAGGATGGAAATGCAGAGATGTCTTACTAAAAAACAATCTCTTTCTTTTGGCACTATCCAGGCAGGAATCACAGCAACGTTTCGGTAAAAAATAACAGCTTTTTTGGCACTATCCCAATGGGACATGCAGCTATGTCTCTAAAAAACAACTTCTTTTCATGGCACTATATTGTCAGTAAATGCAGCCATGTCTGCGTAAAAAACAATCACTTTTTGTGCCACTATCCCTGCAGGAAATGCAGCCATGTCTTGGTAAAAAACAACTTCTTTTCATGGCACTATCCAGGCTGGAAATGGAGAGATATCTCATTAAAATACAACTGCTTCTTTTGGCACCATCCAGGCAGGAATCACAGCAATATTTCGGTAAAAAATTATAGCTTTTTTGGCACTATCCCAATAGGACATGCAGCTGTGTCTCTGAAAAACAACTTCTTTTCATGGCACTATCCCAACAGTTAATGCAGCGATGTCTGCGTAAAAAATAACAACTTTTTGCGCCACTATCCTGGCAGGAAATGCAGCCATGTCTTGGGAAAAAAACAACAACTTCTTTTTGTGGCACTATCCAGGCTGAAAACACAGAGATTTCTCACTAAAATACAACTGTGTCTTTTGGCACTATCCAGGCAGGAATCACAGCGACGTTTTGGTAAAAAAAAACAAAAAAAAACAACAGATTTTTGGCACTATCCCAATGGGACATGCAGCTATGTCTCAAAAAAAAAACAAAAAAACAACAACTTCTTTTCTATTCCAGCAGTAATAGTGCAGCAACTTCTTGATAAAAAAACAACCACTTTTCGTGCCACTTTCCCTCCAGGAAACGCAGCGATGTCTCTATAAAAAAAAAATTCATTTTCTTGGCACTAACCTGGCAGCAAATGCAGTTATGCCTAGATAAAAACAAATGCTTTTTGTGGCACTGAACCTGACAGGAAATGCAGCTATGGTTCTGCAAAAAACAACCTCTATTTGCGGCACTATTTAAGCAGGTAATGCAGCAATGTCCCTGTAAAAAAATACCCTTTTTCTTGGCACCAATACGTCAGAAAATGCAGCAATGTCTTGACAAAAACAATTTCTTTTTGTGGCAATAACTTGGAAGGAAACACAATGATGTCTTGGTAACAACCGTTTTTTGTGGCACTATCCCCGCTGGAAAAACAGCAACAGGTTGCTAAAACACAATCATACTTTTTATTTGTTGTTCTAGAACAATGATCTGCAGCTTGGCAGGTGTCTCGTCTGAGTGTCCCGCCATCCAACACTCCTTCCTTCTCAGTGTGACAGCTCATTTACTTTGTTGATTTAGAAATTTTAATATGAATCATATAAAACATACAAATGTAATGATTCATGGTTTGCAGAGTGCAGGGCTGGAGCTGTATATGAACTGGCTGACTGTTCAAAGCTGTGTGTGTGTGTGTGTGTGTGTGAGTCGGCTGTTTGTGTGTACGAACCTGCAACTACATCTGGCATATTTCCAACAGACAAGAAAATATATATGTGGTTTTTTTTCTGTATGTTTGTGTGCTGTGACCTTTATCCTCTCCTGAGTATTTTCTTTCTCAGGTTGACACTTTTAAACATCAAAGATCACATCTGGTCAGTATCTCTGTACGCCTAGAGACACACACACACCTAATAAGATTACTGCCACACACACAGACATCACAGTGAGCCATGGGGACACACACTCACACACAGCCACCTGTCTCTCCAGCCTCTCTCCTGCAGAGAAGTGACTCATGAAATCAGTCAGGCAATCAGCCCCTATTCCTCCACACCTGTCTCCTCTCTTCTTCTTCTATTCACTTTTGTCTCCCTTTTACCAACACATTCTTTCTTATTTCTCCCCTCCTCCTTCTTCTGTTCTCATTCATTCATTCCTTCATTCTGTCTACCTATGTATCAGTCAGCCCATTAATCTAAAAACCTAAATACAGTCTGACATGCTCATTATTCTGAAATAGAAACCTGCTGTTTTTTTTTACTAGTGGTTTTTATTCAGATAGCATTCTACAATTTAAGGTCATATTCCCTTCAGTCAATCAGAACATTCAGAAATTGAAATTAATGTGTGCACGTGAAGCTAGTTTTTCTTCACGGATGTTGCCTCGTTTGTTGTCTGAAACTGAAACACTGTAGTGCAATATTTTGGCTATTTCTATGCTATCACAAAGGACGCATGGAAGTATAAGGGTAGTGATGTTAAACATTTGAAATAGACATATCTACAGTATTTTCATACGCGAAGGAAGTATATATGAGTCTTTGATTCTCAAATGCTGCAGACCCAGGGTGAGTCTGAGTGAGACAGAGGCCGCTGCCCAAGGGAGGAGAGACTCTGCCCGCTCAGGCTCCAAGATAGCGTTATCTTTTTTGTTTTTTATGATAATATTTTGGGCTTTTATTTGACAGGACAGTTTAAGTAAGAAAGGGGGAGAAAGAGGGGGTGACGTGTTTACTCTGTTACATGAACATCGCTGCCAACCTGAATATTCCTACAAACCCTGCTTAAACTCTCAAAATCTAAATGGAAAAAAAAGAGCAAATTTTTGAGTTGAGTATTCCTATTGAACAGCCAAATCTAATTCAACTGACATAGCTCTGTGTCAGGTACAGCCCTGTTGGAGTAGATTGTGAAGTGAATCTGTCAGTGAGTACGACAGTGACAAACAGAAAGACAAAACAGGTGGGGTGTATTATAAGGACTTAATTAGTGAGAAGCAGTCTACTCTGACACCTTCTCTCCAACAACTGGCAAATCTGTGTATGTGTGCAGACTTTCAGCACTTACATTTGGTGGCAATCTGAGCAATATATTTTGCTACTTACTGAGTACAAGTGGTAATTTTGACCTGATGCAATCATAATCATTTTCATTCATACTCTGGGGAGCATGAATAGTCATCAAAATTCACAAAAGGTACTCATTTTCAATCTACGAAAGTTGATGTTTTGGCCTGACTTGGCTCGGCTGCTCGTTATCTAGCTCTTGTACATACTCCGTGCCCTTGACACTTCCTGTTCATACCAAACTGCAGCTCATATGCTGAAGTATACAGAAGATACCACTTTGGGACATCGGGGCTCGCCAGATTCATGTGCTAGAGTCAGAGAGTTCACTGAGTGCTCGTTAGCCTGTGGACACTTCTCCTGCTGCCTGAGAGGACACCCTCCACTCAGCCCTCACACATCTTGAAAATCACAACACCCACATCAGAATGTTGTTTGTCGATTTCATCTCAGCGTTCGATACCATCACAACCAGCAAACTGAGTGGCAGACTTAGCACTCTGAGCTTGAGTCCTACACTCTGCAAATGGATATTGGACTTCCTCATAAACAGACCCCAGGCAGTTTGGATTGGAGGTCACACCTCCTCCACTCCAGTGCTGAACACTGGAGCTCCCCCAGGGCTGTGTGCTCAGCCCCCTCATGTTCAGTGAACACCTACAACTGCAACCCCGACACTGAGAAAACTCTGTTGCGAAGGCTGTGGACCAAACCACCATCATCGGTCAGATTACAAACAACCATGAAAAGTCTTTCATTCACCAGGGGGCTGAGCGTTGAATTTAGGAAAAAGGAGGTGAAGACACACATCCCTTTCTACATCAACAGATCTGAGGTGGAGCAGGTGAATAGTTTTAGGTTCCTGGGAGTCATCATCACAGAGAGAACCTAGTGTGGTCGTCTCACATCTCCAGCCTGGCTGAGGAAGCCCAGAAATGGCAGTATGACCCTTAAGGTCACAGTAGAAAGCAAAGTTTTTGCCAACTTTTCCAGAGAAGCAACAGAAGGCATTCTGATACATTACAAACTGGCATGCTTTACGCACAGCTCAGGACAGGAGAGCTCTGCAGCGGGTGATTAAAACTGCCCAGAACATCAGTGGTACCCATCTACCATGCATCAGTGATATCAGTGAGGTGAGGTGCAGGGATGTACATTATTAGTCAACTAGTCAATTAAATGTTGCTACTCTTGCTAGTCAGCACCAGAATTATACGTGATTGTGTTCACCCAGTAAAAATACCACTCTAATTAACAGGCCTGTTTCATAAAGCCCAGTTCAGACCAAAGATTCACAATGAGATGAGTTGAAACATATAATTACTGAAAATGCGTCGTTCTGCAACGTTCTAAAAACCTGCTGGTTCACATCATTGCAACTAGATAAGACGGTATATCATCTCTAGTCAACAACTCTCTGTACTTCCGTTCTGATTTGCAGCTTTTCAGGTTCATTTTGAGGCTGAATATAATTTGTAGCTCCTTAAAATCTGAATGAGGATAGTGATAGTAAGGTACTGGCTACAGTGATGAAACAAAACCAGCATCAGATGGACTGTATTCATAATCAGTACACCGCAGTAATATAAATAAACAGCGCCAATTCATCAGTCAATGAGAATGTGTGTGTGGGCGGGGCAAAAGCACATACAGCGCACAGAAGCAGGCACCGGCACACACTGCGAGAACACAGCAAGCAAACACACCGTCTGCGGTCATTTTGACTTGACCAGTGGACTTCACTACAAGCTGAGTGGCTGTTGAAACAGGTGACTTGCTTTACGTAATAAAACCAGCCCTCGGTGATCTGACCAACAGAGTTGCAGGTGACATCACCAGCCGGCTTGAGTCGAGCTCAGACCGGCCAGTTCACACCTCTGCAACTTTTCTCTGCAATGTTCTTAAACAGTTTCATCTCGTCATGAATCTTTGGTCTGAACTGGACTTAAAGATTCAATTTCCTACAAGATATTGTTTTCAATAAAAGTTACTTGTTAGCTTTCATTTAGTGAGTTGTCGTCATGTTTTGTAGGATAATGTGCAACGTTTGTAATGCGGGGTGAAAAGTTGGTTATTGAAAGATGTAATAATGATTTCTAATGGTTCTTTGAATATAGGCAACACTTGTGTGGACAATGTTTAACCTTATAGATTAAATTGTATGTGTATTTTTCTGCAGAGACTCTGCCCTCTGCCTGGATCTTCTTTTTTTCCACGTTCAGGACGTTTATGGGCTCGTACCCCCACAGCACTCAGGTGAGGTCGGGACTTAATAAATATCTAGCAAGCAATATTGATTTTCTTGTCTCACTGTCAGAAAGAAAGGAAATAACCATATTTCCCCAAATTCCCTCTTTAGGTTTTGATGAGCAGTGCAAAGCATTACGGCTGATTCTTAATGAATTTTCAAAGCGTCACTTGTTATCGTATCTCTAAAGAGGAAAGCCCTCATCATTGATTACACGTCATCTAAAATTTGTAATCAAGAAATAAGGAAAAAGGAAAGAAACAAAGACGGACGGGGAGAAAAAAGAGAAAAGCCTAAACTGATGAAGAGAGACGGAGAGCCGGTGAAAAATCAAAGTAACTCAGATTATTCTTTGAATGGCTGATTGAATTTCCTTGTTCCAACAATAATGAAAGTGTGACCACTGCCAATCCTTTTGGCATTTTACAGCAGGGCTGTGGGTGTCTGTGCATGATTGATAGCAGGCTTTACTGTGTGAAGAATTGAGCTTTGCTAACCCAGTTTTGCCCTGTTAACACCTTCCAACCAACGCTATCTCTCTGTCTCACACACACACACACACACACACACACACACACATGCACGACCGTCTATCCTTTCCTTTTCCATTTCTCCATCTCTCATCCCGGTAATCCTTCTATCACATTGTCTGTAACCTCAGCCCATTTTCTTATCCATTCACTGTGACACACAAAAACATTAACTGAACTTGAAACTGAAATATTGCTCAGTGCAAAATAAAATCTACTCCCTGTCACAGCCTTCTAATAAATCTAACAATGAAACCAAATAACATTTCAAATATATTTTCAAAGTGTCTGAAAGTGTGTCTGTGTGGTGCAGAGGTTGAACACACTCACCTACAAACCAAACTCCATGTGCTGAGTGGTGAGAAGCCAGTGAGGGATCACACCCATTGCTGGGGCCTTTGGTGAAGGGAGACCCTGGTCAGAGGCCCTAGGGAATGTAAGAAACTTTAATTAGAACAAACATTTTCTCTGGATACTTTTTTAGTTCGGTATGTCGCAGGTCTGCAGTGGTTTGTACTGCCTACTGGAAATAACCCCAGCCTCACACTCGTACAACAAGAGTCGAGAACAACTAGAGCTCTGATTCTCTGTCGAGCCCGACTGAGCCTGACTCAAACCACCGTGTTCAGGGCAGTGAACAACGGAGCAATCTAGCTGAGAACCAGTGAAGAGAAGCGTGCGTGACAGAGGGATGGAAAACAGAAGAAAGACAGTGAGTGAGATTCTGCAAAGCAACTTGGTTGGAAGCGTTTGCTTCCTAGAAGTGGGAAAGAAGTACATAATATACAGCAGAGAGCAGTGACCATTATCTGCACCTTGACCTCCGTGCACACTCAAAGAGGGAGACGCACCGAGGGGTACAGCCTGAACCTGTTGTGTGTGAGATACAGAGCTGATGACAGACTACTCAAATAACAGAAGGAAGAGAAGAAGGAGAAGCGGTGCAAGGAAACATGTCAGCCCCTTAGCTTGTGGTAAATGTTTGAATATTAAAAACCTATAGAGGGTGTGAGTTAGGTGATGAGGAGTGGTTGAAAATACTGTCAAATACTGGGATATAAACGAGTATAATTTAATTCGTAGGTGTCACATTACTCCCTCTACGCTCCACAGGATGGGTCTACTGGCTAATAATCTATGTTGGAAATGTCAGACAGAAACAAGAACATTTCTACAATCTGGGAATGTAAACTGGTGAACCCATTGTGGGAAAAAGTTGTGAATCATGTAGGGAAGTGGTTGGGTACGATGGTACCTAAATCACCAAACCTGAATCAACAGCTGCTTAAGTGATCCTCAGATTATGGAAAAGTACAGTACAGGCCAAAAGTTTGGACACACCTTCTCATTCAATGCGTTTTCTTTATTTTCATGACTATTTACATTGTAGATTCTCACTGAAGGCATCAAAACTATGAATGAACACATGTGGAGTTATGTACTTAACAAAAAAAGGTGAAATAACTGAAAACATGTTTTATATTCTAGTTTCTTCAAAATAGCCACCCTTTGCTCTGATTACTGCTTTGCACACTCTTGGCATTCTCTCCATGAGCTTCAAGAGGTAGTCACCTGAAATGGTTTTCCAACAGTCTTGAAGGAGTTCCCAGAGGTGTTTAGCACTTGTTGGCCCCTTTGCCTTCACTCTGCGGTCCAGCTCACCCCAAACCATCTGGATTGGGTTCAGGTCCGGTGACTGTGGAGGCCAGGTCATCTGCCGCAGCACTCCATCACTCTCCTTCTTGGTCAAATAGCCCTTACACAGCCTGGAGGTGTGTTTGGGGTCATTGTCCTGTTGAAAAATAAATGATTGTCCAACTAAACGCAAACCGGATGGGATGGCATGTCGCTGCAGGATGCTGTGGTAGCCATGCTGGTTCAGTGTGCCTTCAATTTTGAATAAATCCCCAACAGTGTCACCAGCAAAACACCCCCACACCATCACACCTCCTCCTCCATGCTTCACAGTGGGAACCAGGCATGTGGAATCCATCCGTTCACCTTTTCTGCGTCTCACAAAGACACGGCGGTTGGAACCAAAGATCTCAAATTTGGACTCATCAGACCAAAGCACAGATTTCCACTGGTCTAATGTCCATTCCTTGTGTTTCTTGGCCCAAACAAATCTCTTCTGCTTGTTGCCTCTCCTTAGCAGTGGTTTCCTAGCAGCTATTTGACCATGAAGGCCTGATTGGCGCAGTCTCCTCTTAACAGTTGTTCTAGAGATGGGTCTGCTGCTAGAACTCTGTGTGGCATTCATCTGGTCTCTGATCTGAGCTGCTGTTAACTTGCGATTTCTGAGGCTGGTGACTCGGATGAACTTATCCTCAGAAGCAGAGGTGACTCTTGGTCTTCCTTTCCTGGGTCGGTCCTCATGTGTGCCAGTTTCGTTGTAGCGCTTGATGGTTTTTGCGACTCCACTTGGGGACACATTTAAAGTTTTTGCAATTTTCCAGACTGACTGACCTTCATTTCTTAAAGTAATGATGGCCACTCGTTTTTCTTTAGTTAGCTGATTGGTTCTTGCCATAATATGAATTTTAACAGTTGTCCAATAGGGCTGTCGGCTGTGTATTAACCTGACTTCTGCACAACACAACTGATGGTCCCAACCCCATTGATAAAGCAAGAAATTCCACTAATTAACCCTGATAAGGCACACCTGTGAAGTGGAAACCATTTCAGGTGACTACCTCTTGAAGCTCATGGAGAGAATGCCAAGAGTGTGCAAAGCAGTAATCAGAGCAAAGGGTGGCTATTTTGAAGAAACTAGAATATAAAACATGTTTTCAGTTATTTCACCTTTTTTTGTTAAGTACATAACTCCACATGTGTTCATTCATAGTTTTGATGCCTTCAGTGAGAATCTACAATGTAAATAGTCATGAAAATAAAGAAAACGCATTGAATGAGAAGGTGTGTCCAAACTTTTGGCCTGTACTGTACATCACCTCCAGATTTTGAAAAATGGAAGGAATCTGTGTTAGAGATTGTGTCATATGAATGAGTGTTAGCTAGGGTCAGCAATGAAGTTGAAAGCTTTACGAGGTCATGGCGGGCCTAAATGTCTGCTGATTTGGTGTTTAGTTGTACCGCTGTGGTTGCTTAATTACTTTTTTGGATCTAAGAATGTGCAGCTACCAGATGCCTGTGAATACGCTCAGTTCCAATAACAATGTTGTCGGTTTGTTCAGAGTTGACTGAATAGATAAATAAAAATTTGAACTGTAAAAAGAAATGTATAGATTATATTTAGCACTTAAAGTAAAAGCATAAAACTCTACAAAAACTCACAAAAACTTGAAGCGGTCACTAGACCATCACAAGGCTGACACAAAGAGACAGACAATTCACGCTCACATTCACACCTACGGACAATTTAATGTCACCAATTAATCTGCATGTCTTTGGACTGTGGGAGGAAGCTGGAGTACCTGGAGAAAACCCACACTGACACAGAGAGGACATGCTTACACAGAAGGGCTCCCCCACCTCAGGGTTCAAACTCTTCACCCCAAGGTTTGAACCAGGAACCCTCTTGCTGTGTGACAACAATGCTAACCGCTGTACCACCATACTGCCAGGCATAAAACTTCACAATTTTATCAAAAGAGAAATATAACAAGGCTATAACATGACAAACACTGCCCTTCTTTTCTTGGTTAGTCGTGGAGAACAGCAGAATGACTGTAGTAAATATTAACAATAAGAAAGTGCAAGAAAGTGCAGCTGGTGCCATCTATACTGTAGAAAATAAGACTTTACACTGTTTAAAATACTCAGAATTTAAAGGCATAAATAAGGCGATATTTCTGACAGTACTACTCAGCAGTAATCTAGAGCTGTGTTTCTGGCAACTCCACTAATGTATGTCCAATCTTGACTCTCTGTTAGCTCTGTTTTGGTCACTACCAAGCCCTGAAAAATATGTCTGACTCTTTGGCTGCTAAAAATTCTCTCAAACTGTGTCTGGCTGTTGTTAGGTGCTGAGCAGGTAAAGTACAGTGGGTTTATAGGAGCTTTTTCTCTGGTAACTAGATTGCTGACAGCAGTAAAGTAAAGTTAAACTCAAATCTATGAGCTCAGAGAGGCTAAAATGTTCTGTACAGTGTTGAGGGAAAATGCAGAGCTCATTTATTAACTGTGGGTTTGTCACTATGAGCGACCTCTTCACATTACAGTCATTTGATTTATTTTTCTCCTCACTCGCTGTGACCCAGGACCCAGGACAGAGGAATCTGACAAAGTGTAATCTAACCTGACTCACTGTTCTCAGTGATGGATCACTGAGGCAAGTTTCAAATCTCTGCACTGCAGGGAGATTTTTGTTGTGCTGGGAAATGAACAGAAACCGGTTTCTGTAAGACGCCATGGCTGGATTAACGTGCTCCACGAGCTCCTGGAAAGTCCTCTTGGAACATTTTTTACTGTTGCTCTGCTGTGTGGTTTTATCTGAGGCTCTGCACTAACTTTGATTCTCATTAATGTGCTTTTTCATGGCTAGAAAGTTGATGTTTCATTTATTATGACCCTTGAAGAATATATGTTGTGCATGAAAATGTGGAAACTGTAATACACCAACATGACTGACACAACTGCAACAGTATAAATGGAGTGTGTGTGTGGTTGACTTGTCCGTGTGCTATTGTGCTCCCATGTCCCAGAGTGTGCCCAGCGCCCATGGTCATGATAATCTGACCCTGACATCCCCACAAACCAGTTAACACATAGTATAGAGCTTTGGGGTCCCTAAAGCTCTAGAGCCCGGGACCAGTTGCCCACTTTGCCCAGCTAGTAATCCAGATATGAGACACACTGCAGCATGCATTAAAGCAGTGGCTCTCAACCACCTTTATTATGTCACTGACACCCCCCCTTTCATTCAGGGACCTTCATCTGAAAAGGAGCTGTTTGTTAAATCCAATCAAGATCAGAATTCTAGACTTGTCAACAAGAGCTGCGAGGAGTAATTGCTCAATCAAGGGCAATATATGAGAATAAAACAAAAATAATTTGCAGCTATTTTACAAATCAAATAATTGCTTTAGGAATTTTCTAAGCAAAATATTTGATTTAATGCTTTAATTTGTCATACATAATAATAAACTGACTTTTTTGGATTTTTGGACTGTTGGTCTGATGAAACATACCGTTTGAAGACGTCACTTTTGGCTCTGGGCATTTTTCATTATTTCCTCACATTTTATTGACAAAACTAATGATCGATTAATTGAAAAAAATACAGGGCAGATTAGTTGATAATGAAAACATTAGTTAACTGCAGCCCTATTGTCAACAACTGACCCTTTGCTAAGTTCCGCCCCTCGAACACAGACTAGCAAAAACCTATCATCAGGCTGGCTCAGACCAGGGTCCAACAACACCACAGCTGTGCTCCATTGACTCTAATGCAGTCGTTTCAGATTTCCTTCATTTTCAGGCTGGTTTTGTGGATTTGGAGCTAAATGTTGTGCCTGGGGCACGTCGTGTATTAATGATACTCGTTACCTGGAGAGGTTGGAAAAAGATATACGTTTCTTCCCTGTTCCAAAACCAAAATCAAACCCTGAAAAGTGTAGGGTTAGCTAGCTAGCTACTGAAGATATAGCCTACTGAATGTATACACATGCTGCTTTTGCTTTGTAATGATTATAACAGTGAAACAAAGACCGACGCTGCTGTACAGGAACCAGTGAAGGGAAGCAGGGAAACTTTGCTCATATTCAACCAGCTGTGTGTCATCACATTGTGCCGAACACTGTTCATCTGCACACCCTGTAATGCCACAAAGCTGGTTCAATATCAGCAAAGTTTCCCTTTATATTCATTGTCTTGTGTGGCGATCAACAGTGATGTGGTGGTTCACTTTTACACTGTGATCTGTAGCCTATAGTTCGGCTTTAGCTTCTAACTATCTTTGTCTTTTTAACCTGTTGCTGCTGCTGAGTCAGTTTGACATCCTGGATATATCCTTCAAACACAGACTGTAGACCCCTCTGTCTGCTTCTCTCTGGAATCACTCTGTCATTTTTTCCAAAAATATAACAATATTTCTTCAGGGAGTTAGTTACAGTGTGGGCTCCATGCTTACACCGAGAGCTTGACAGACTATTACAAAGGGGCGGGGTTTGGGAAAGGGTCACTTGAGGAGATAGAGGTGGAGAACGTGAAAGCTATGATCAGAAAAGACACTCCTATGACTCTTACTCACATTGGACTGACTTGTATAGTGGATTAAATTGTGAACATAAAGTATTCCCCATTTTTCTGGGGAACCCCTGGAACATCCTCAAGCAGTGGTTCCCGACTGGTGGGTCACAGTCGAAAACTAGCTTGACGACATGGCCAAACGCAAGTATGAGGCTGAATATATTAAACTGTGTGGACCTTGAACTAATGACTGAGGGGGAATCTGGACCTCTTGACAGGACCAGTTGGGAAGCAGGGTCCCCGGACACCTGGTTGAGAACCACTGCTTCAAACTAATAGTTTTGAGAAACACGTTCATTCGCTGATTGGTAGAGTTAGCTGAGAAGACACCACTTTGATTCATGTCTGATAAATATAAGACTATATAAGGTTAGCTTAGCTTAGCATAAAGACTGGAAACAGGGTAAACAGGCAGTCTGGCTTTGTCCGACAATAATCAATCTGTTGGGGTCGGTAACTGGCCCAAAGTCCCCCATACAACATTGAATTGTTGTTCATACACTTCAGTTTTTGTACCAATTAAAAAATGAGATCTAACATGTTAATTAATGAGCCTGAGAGGTGTTGTTGGGTGGATTTTATTATCTTTGGACAGAGCTTCGCTCGCTGTTTTCCCCCATTTGCAGTCTGTATTTTGAGCTGAGCTAAACAGCTGGTGGCTGTAGCTTCACATTTAACAGATAAGAGAGTTTTATCAAGCTTCTCATCGAGCTCTCCTCTAGAAAGCAAATAAGCATATTTCTCAAATTGGCAAACTATTTCTAAAGTGGGCATAAATTGCAGTAAATGGGCCTCGTCCTTTTACAAAGAAAAACTGTTTTAATACAGGATGTGAGTCTGAATGAGTGTGAAAATGAATAATTTTGCAGAGGTAGCAGTAAACACTTACAATGAGAGAAAGGAAGTAAGCAACAACGGAAAAAACAAGTGAGAAAAGTGGAGGAGTTTGGGATGAAACAGCATTTCACACACTCATTTCTTCCTTTTTCTCTTTCTCACACATACACACACACACACACACACACACGCACAGACACACACACACACCCTCATGCCTCTCCCCAGTCTGCCCCAAGGCTAACACTTGGGAAAGCGTCAGTCTGTCTGCTCATAACTATCTGTCACAGATAACGGAGGGGATACACACACACACACACACACACACAAACTTACACTCCCACGCTCACCCACAAACATGTCCCTGGACAGCTGGGCCACAGACAGACAAGACACTCAGTCTCCAGCTTCGTATCAGATGATTGTATGCATACACTACAAACACACTTACAGCCACAACCACTCACAGTTATCTTAGACATCACAGGAGAGCCACAACACAGCTCCCTTCAGACCTTCAGAGTGGACGCTGTGTGTTTGGATCTGTGAAATATTTGTTTACACTTATGTTAAAATAAAAAAGAGCAAAACAGAGCATTTGTTTACGACCAATAAAAACAAGTAACTTCCTTTATCTGAAGGGAACATGGAGAAAACTGAAGCAATGAACAACGACAGACTGTGTGCCTGAACATGTGACGTGGTCATTATGGTTATGAATTAACAGAGGTAAGTCACCACGTTAAAAAAATGGGGTGCGCATATATGATATCATTGAGGGAGACTAAATGAAGGCCTATTTTCATGCAGCACAGAGAACACCGGCGGTGACAGCAAAGTGCCAATTATGTTCCTTTCGCAGCTTGTCATGACTTTGCTTGCTCAGAAACAGGCAGGGCAGCCGACCAGAGAGGCGTGTCAATACTAATTGGATGCTCCTGTGTAATGCGGGTATAAAACATTAAGCCTGGGCATCTGCCTTCACAACAGCCACACATGCAGCTGGTGCACTGATGTGCTTCTGGTTCACATTTCCATAAACCCTTGTTCTACAGTATGTGTTACATACCTCTGCATGACTCATTAAGCTTGTTTTCATCCACCTTTTCTGTTCTAAATGCTGAAAAAAGTCAAAACATTGCAAAAAGTTTTGACGCTTTGCACATGTGACTGTGACTTTTAGGCTGCTTTCAGACCTAGAGTTGTTTTGCTTTGCAGATTAAATGCCTGCGTGAGAAAGCTGCTCTTGATTGGTCAGAATTTCCATGTGGGAAAAATCCAGGAAGTAAAGCAAACGTTGAAGAAGAGTACACTTGCAAGATAAATGTGACACTTTCTAATGTCACAATGGAGGGACAACTACGCAGGTTGATTTTAGCGCTGCTCATCGTGGACTATATTGCTGTCATTGTTCATTTTAGTCAAACCATACAGTTTGAAAACGAGGCGCAGCTCCAACTAGAAAACAATGTTTTGATGCATTGGATGTGCTGAATGTGCATATTAAGGCAGTACAGGAGGAGGTGCACATTAATAATCCTCCAGGACTGTAACATGCTCATGTTTAACCCAAACAATGTGTGACGTGACTGCAGTTGGTTCGGATTGGGTTGGAACACGCTGGTCCGGTTGTTTTGTTGTGCACCTGAGTGTGATTGCTGTGTTCACACCTGCCCAAACAAACCGCACTTGAGAAGAAAATGAACTTGAGTTTGATTGGACCAAACCAAACAGCAAGTGTGAAAGCACCCTTAAGATTTCCATCATTTGGGTGGATTTTAACACCACAAGCACCGTCAAATAAAATCTAACTGCTCACTTTTAATACTACTTTCACATTTGGTCTGATACTTGTACAAGTACCCAAGGATCCCTTTTTTCGGTACTCTTTCTCTGTAATTAGAATAAATATAATTTCTGAACAAGCTGAAAGGATGATGTAGTAGACTAAAAAACAATTCTGCTCTGCTGCTCTTTTCTAATCAAACATAGAGCTCATTTTGTCTCTGTCTGTCTGACTGCTTGTGTGTGTGTGTGTGTGTGTGTGTGTGTGTGTGTGTGTGTGTGTGTGTGTATGCTTGTCTAGCAGTAATACTCTATTGTGCAAACAGTTTTGTATTTTTAACTACGTGACTCGAGTAGTTGCTTTATCTTCTATGTTTTATTCTTGTATATTGTATATTGCCCTTGTAGAGCACTTTGTGGCCTTTGTCTGTAAAAAGCTCTGTACAAATACATTTTACTTACTTACTATTAGGCTATTGCTAAAATAATAAATGATAAATAGTAATAAATGATAAACTATTGCAACAGTTTGGTGCTACAGTGATTGTTCTGGCTCACTGAGACGCCCACAGAGCTGCCACAGAGGCTTTGAGGCGCTTCTGTCTCCTGTCTGATGTTAAACCCAGCGGCTCCTCAGAGCTCTGTAGGTGGCTTCCAGGCTTAGGAGCACATCGTGGCACTTTCACGTCTTGTCAAAATATGGCGTTCTCACATAGACATGCAGGTACCGAAATGTATCTTTTAAGTCTGTTTTTTTTTTTGCCTTTATTTGATCATACAGAGACATGAAAGGGGCAGAGAGAAGAAGGGGACAACATGCAGCAACCGAACCCGGGCCGCTGCTAAGGACTCAAACATGAGGAGCGTGCACTACCTGGTCAGCTACCAGGGCGCCTCACTCATTCAAGTATTGGATGGGTTGCCATAAAATTTGGTACAAACTTTCATCTCCTCTTCAGGATGAACTGACTTTTCATCTAGTGCCCTCATTGGGTCAAAATTCCAGTTTGTCCAGTACTTTTAAAACTAATGCCGTTCCCATCAGCCTCAGCTTGTTTTATGTTTAGTGCTAATTAGAAAGTATCATTAGCATTGTCATCGTAGTCATATATTCAAACTGATGTCAGCATTTAGCTCAAAGCACCGCCGTGCTTCACTGAAGTTTTGCAGAGCCACCAGCATGATGAGCATGTAAAGTGTAATTCTTTTTAAAAAATTCATATCACTGTTTCTACATATTGCAAACCATGTATCTCTGTGCTTGATTTTTCCGAACAGTGTGTAATAAAACAAACTCTAAGGTAATGAGATTGTGGAGCAAAGAGAAAATAGGTGTTAAATATTTATGCTGAAAATGCCAGTGGGTGACATTGACCCCCGCAGTTTTGATTATTCCTCCTGCGTCAGAGGCATAGCAGCAAGACTACAAACTGCACTGGGTGAGGCAACTTTTACAAGCCAATACAACTGTGTCTTTTTCTTGTCCTTTACTGCTTGTAATTGTTTTATTCTTCGTCAAAGTGCAGCAACACTGACTGACCTGCAGGGTGAAAATGTTCATGTGGTCTAGAAGAGAAAAAGGTGACTTTTGCCAGTTTGGTCTTACAGACAAAATCAGATGCTGTGCGCCAAGGTCCTGCAGTAACGATGAGAGTCTAAGAACGTTATTCACATTTTTGATAATTGTACTATATTACAAAATCACTCCAGATGGTTGGAGGCCTGTCACTTCCAAGTTCACACTGTGGACGCTGTGCTCCTGACCAGATTAAACAAATGAAATAAACACACTCAACATAAAACAGACAGAGACAAAAACAGTGGCCAGACATTTTCATCTGCCTGTAACTTCCCAATTAAACAGTTAAAGCCTGCGGGGGTGTTATATTATCTCATCAGTGCTTTTCGGTATTTATGTAACCACGATAGCTCTAATCTTAAAGTGTCTGGCGAGCATGTGCCTGATCTGATGCGAGCTGATGAGTCACCTCCTCGTCTCCAACAGGTTTCAGAAGCACTGCAGTCTGTGCTCATATCTCAGTGTGTGTGCTGTGGCAGTCTGTTAGAAAGTAAGTGACACATCGATCCCATACTTATCCTTGTGTAATAATGATGGACTAGATGCCTTTTTTCCATGCTCTCTATCAAACAGAGGCAAATGGCTAATTATTATGCAGAATGACATCATCAGATCGACTATGGCAAAGGCATGACCTGCTCTGCTCCGCCTCTGATTAGATAGGACTAGTTGGCTTGGATGATCGGGTTGGTTAGGTGCAGGAAGGAGGAGTGAGATTGGTTACAACGTGGGTAGGACTATCAGGGTAGCCATGTGCTTCTGTTTGGGCAAGTGTGTAGTGTATTGTTGGAGCAATGGTCGTTTGTTTTTTTGGGATAACCGGCTGTTGTACTAATTTTTTTAACTATTGGGGATCCCAAAATATGGACTGTCTGAACAACAGCATGGCACCACGTGGGTCCTGATGAAGCACTGATGATGGAGGATGACTTCGACGATACTGTCCAACCATGTTTTCTTCCCTTGGTTCAACGTCAGTGCAACAACTTCTCATTCTTTCCCTTGATCTGGACTAGGGATGGGAATCGAGAACTGGTTCCTGTTAAGAACCGGTTCCAACTGGTCCAATTCATCGACATCATTAGCCTTTATACTTAACGATTCCCTTATCGATTCTTTTCATTACGCCAAATCTATGCTCGTCAGTCAGCAGCCCGTTCAACAACAAAGAAGACGTAATGGCGGAGAGACAGAAGCGGTCAAAGCCGTAGCTTCACTTCACGCTGTTGTTAGCCTCCCTGGAGCTGCTAGCTCACTGTGGAGCTTCGGCACATCCCCGCTCCAGGTGGAGGGCAGGCGGGGCACTGTTGTTGTTAGCCTCCCTGGAGCTGCTAGCCCAGTTTGGAGCTTCGGCGTATCCCCACTCCAGGTGGACGGCGGGCGGGGCGCTGTTGTTGTTAGCCTCCCTGGAGCTGCTAGCCCAGTTTGGAGCTTCGGCGCATCCCCGCTCCAGGTGGACGGCGGGTGGGGCGCTGTTGTTGTTAGCCTCCCTGGAGCTGCTAGCCGACTGTGGAGCTTTGGCGCATCCTCGCTCCAGGTGGACGGCGGGCGGGGCGCTGTTGTTGTTAGCCTCCCTGGAGCTGCTAGCCCAGTTTGGAGCTTCGGCGCATCCCCGCTCCAGGTGGACGGCGGGTGGGGCGCTGTTGTTGTTAGCCTCCCTGGAGCTGCTAGCCCACTGTGGAGCTTCGGCGTATCCCCGCTCCCGTTGTCGGATTTCATGGGAACACCAAGGATGGTAAGATGAGGGCAGTTGAGTTGATTTGCACGCTATTTGTTGTTATGATATGCTGGGCTAGCTGCGTTAGCTGCCTCACCTGAGTTAGCTGCACTAGCTGCGTGGTGTTGACACACTCAGGCTGGGGATGCTTTTTTTTTCAAATCTTTCTCATCATCTTTCTAAACTAGACCATAGCTTTAAGGTTCATAATAAAACGTTCTGAAAGCAGATGTACTGGGTTACAAACAACAGGAGGTGATATCATTAATTCACAGGAGGAATCGATAAGGGAATCGATAAAGAATCAGATCGATAAGCAGAATCAATAATGGCACTGATATCGATAAAATCCTATCAATTCCCATCCCTAATCTGGACCAAATGAGGTGAGCTACAGGTGTAAAATCACTCCAAATCCAAAACTGTTCAGACAGTGATTAGAGCAAACAGAGGACCAGATGCGACTGGAAATAAAAGTGCATTAACTAAAATTGAGCATAGTTCACCAAGTCTCATCAGCTTCACATTATCAGCCAGAGAAGGGTGCACAGTTAGAAACTAGCATCAGCCACCAGCCAAATACTGGTAAAATATCCAGGTGCTGCTACATTTGCTTCACTAACCAGCCAAAAAACAATGGTGAGCTAATGAGTGGTTGGTAGATCATCACCAGTGATGTATGGCACTTGATGCTACGACTAGAATGAGTTAGGAATTCAGAATAAATAGAGTCAGGCGACCCCAAAATTCTTCTAGGTCTTCAAAGGTCAACAAAATGATTTCAGGTTTCAATTATAGTGATAAAACATCTGTTCAACCAAAAATAACCCTTTATTTCATTCCTTTAAGGGTCAGTCTGACTGATAATAAGATAAATTCTTTCAAACTGTGATACAATGCAATTGTGATATTTCCTGGGATGGTTATTGTACCATGAAAATCTCATACCGTTGCAGCCCAAACTTTACGAGGTATGAGCAGAGCTGTTCAGCGTTGAGCTCTTCCCTCATTCCCTCATCATAATCCCCCGAAGTTGTTCGACTGGGTTGAGATGTGACTGTTAAGGCCATACTGGGTTTCCACAGAAATACACACCTAACATTTGGCACATTTACATTTTACTACATATTGTTGTTCTGAGGTCTTTTCACTGGCTTCCTGTCTGTCAGAGAATCAACTTCAAAATCCTGCTGTTGGTTTATAAAGCACTGAGTGGTTTAGGGCCCCAATACATTTCTAAACTTCCGCTACAGTGGGAACCATCCACCTCTCAGGTCTTCAGGGGCAGGTCTGCTTTGTGTCCCCAGAGTCACGACTAAACACGGAGAAGGTGCATTTAGTTTTTATACATCACATATCTGGAACAAACTCCCCGAAAACTGCAGGTCTGCACCGTCTCTCGCTTCTTTTAAATCAAGGTTGAAGACTTATCTGTTCTTTTTATTAAATCAAATATTTATTTATTTATTGCACTGCACTGTAATTTGTATTATTTAATTATTTTTATTATTTTAATTATTTTTTTATTTTATTGATTTTAACTGCACTACAACTTTATCAAACTCCATTTTAAATCATTTAAATAATCTTTTTATCTTTGCACTTCTTGTCTGTACTGTTGTTATTTTTAATAGTTTTTTTTCTTTTTTTTAAAATTGTAAATCATTTAGTGATTAATTTTACCTTTTATATCTTTTTTTCCTCTTGTATTCTTTATTATGTTTTATATTTCATTGCTCTGTAAAGCACTTTGAATTGCCTTAGCGTATGAAATGTGCTATACAAATAAAGCTGCCTTGCCTTTATTTGTCACACATCTCTATGTTCTGTAAATGTTTTATGTTTTTAACCTTGGTTTGTTTCTAACTCTGATGAAGACCATGAGCTTTCATTTCCACAGGAGCCCAATATCAGACTTTTATCTACCTACAAAAGCAGAAGCTTATTTTCTTTCTGAACATGTAAAGGCATGTTAGGAAATTAGTTTTTTTTGTTTCTTTGTTTTTGAAATGGTAAATGTAATTTCTAAAATTCTAACCAAAATAAGTGCATCACACGTCAACAGAATCCATTTTGGGTTATGCTAATGAATGCAGTAAACTCTGGTTTACTCACAGTTTGGAATAAGTGGTGCACGGCCTCTATCTAGTGTCAGCATTAATTATCACTGGGGTTAAACTGCTGCAGGCAAACAGCAAACATATTAACCAAAATGTGGAGCAAAGCTGATTGAATCTGCACAAGCAGTTATTGAGTTCATCCATTTTCCATGTCCTCTTCAGGTACTTCTCTGGCTCTCGTCTGCATTGTGACTTACTGTACAGTGAGCACAGCAGCAGCAGACCTGGCCTCAGTTATTAGGCTGCTATCGGCCACAGTCACGTTCATTTGCAGCAAATTTCTTTGTGGGGACCAGAGCCTTGTTTACAAGTGTGACAGTTTAACCGTCATGCTGACTAGTTTTAGTGAGCAACAATGAATTCACATGTTCACACTGTTGTACCACATTATTGGGCCTGCATGCTTCTAAAAAGTGACTGACTCTAAAGACGGACAACATGACAGCTCCCTGAAAGTGTAGCCAAAACATCTCAACCGCCCACTGTTGGTTGGCTACAGTATAGGTCATAAAGCCTGCCCCCTCCATGTTAGCAGATGGGACATGAGCCAAAAGAAAAACTCAAAGTACACATCAAATACATTTTTCCCAGAGATGGTTTCTGTCATTGAAGGTAGTTTTTATCACACTGCTGTTTGTTCAAGGGTTTGTTTTTCTGATTAGTTTGGTTTTACTAATGCTATAAAACTAGGATTTTACAACATGATTAATAACTGTGTGAGCCAATCAGTGGGCACGTATTCAGTGGTGCTGCTCTCGATTGGTCAGACAGTGTATGGGTGGGAAACTTGATATTGCGGTGATAGCTAATGCACTGACTCTGGCTCTAAATGAAGCTCAGTGTAAGTTCATTTAGAACGACTTTCTCTGTGTTCATGCATTTACAATTCACTCGTTCCCTTTCCCACTGCTTCCTCCAATCAGCAGACTTTGGGTGTTCACTATTCTAGTTATCCAATCAAACCTCGCCACGATCTCTGTCACGCCCTCCTCCACCCTGTTCACCTCCAGCCATCATATTTAGAGTCCAGGACAGGCTCAACAAAGGTTCATTCCTCTGCTCGTCCAGATCGTCAGCACTTCACCACCACCAGCGTCAAGACCCCGGGGGTTCCTTATTCGACTATGGATTCATCCCCCTCCTTAAAACATACCATCTCAATGGGGTCTAATCGCCAAAGACCTTTCACATTTTTCACTTTTATGTGCACATGTAAATAAATATTCTTTTTTTTTTTCTATAAAAATGAGCCTCTCCTGGTTGAAATTACATCACCAAAGCAAGATGGCAGTGGTCATATCTGGAATATTTTAACTTTACTTCTGTACACCTGAGGTAAGTAGAGACGTGTCATCCATCTTTATATACAGTTTATAGTACGTACATAGAAACACAGACACATAAACCAGGCCTGGAAATTAACTTTTTTGTCCACCTGCCACTGTGGCTGTATCTGCCAGACACTCATTACATCACTGTTGTTGGTGAGTGAAGCAAATCTAGCAGCCGCTTGAAAATTTTACCAGCATTTGGCTGGAGGCTGATGCAAATTTCCAACCCTCACACACACACACACACACACACACACACACACAAACTGAAAGCTATATGTATTGAGACACCAAAACAATAGTCAGACACACGACGACACCTATATATAATCACAGAGCCATATCTTCTTGGAGTAACTCCCTGTTTGTATGCTCCTGTCCCTTTGTGTGGGTGTGTATGTATATCTGTGAGTGTGTTCCAGTGGAGACTCTTTAGGGACCACTACGACCTGCAAGACGAGAGTCACATGACCAGTAGGCGACTTGAGGGGGGGACGTCATCCCCCTTGTTAGCAAAATGGCCAAAATGCATCCCCTTGTTGACCTGCCATTCCTCTCCATCTCTTGGGTTCGAACCCAGACACTGTCCTATCCTGACCTGGACCAACAAATCAATGACTGTGTTTACAACGTCTTTAGTATCCCGGTTTTGAGGCTTATCCCGGCTTTGAGCATATCCGGGATATGATGTTTACATGGAACACAGAGAAATCCGGTTATTCATAACCCTGTATACATGATAAATACCAGTAACCCATTTTCTGATCACTGCATCCTATCTGCGCAGGCGTGTGTTACATCTTTTACGTCTTTTGTTTACAACAGATTGAGCGGGAAATGTGATATATTTATTATATTTAGAAGTAAGACAAAAATGAGACCTCTGTGGCTTCTAGCGGGCTTAGCGTTAGTAAATACTCACGTCGCATTACAGCTATGGCTCATCAACTTCATCTTCAGCAATGGGAGGAGAGAGCGACAACAAACATTGAATACGTCACCAACTTTGATAGTTATTCGGCTGTCACTGCCACCCCACAGTACAAGGCAACAGTGGATGAAAATACGTAGCCGTGACTGGTGGGATAGGATCGTTCTCATGGACTTTACAGATTCAGAGTGGGGAGAAAACTTGCTTGTATATCTGGTGCGTCACTCTGGCGCCTGCGCACACGGCGGGCAGCCGTCAGAGACCAGGATACGGCGTATACATGCTCCAGTATCCCGGCTTCTATCAGAGTACTCCAGGTGGCAAAACCGGGTTTCGGTTTCTGAATTTGGGATATGGTGTTTACATGCACAAACACAAAAATGGGATACTTAAAAAACCCAATCAAAACCGGGATACTAAAGACCTTGTAAACACACTCATTGAGAATTATCACATTCTCAGAGAGCTCTTCTATTCCAATCTGGAAATCCATCGAAAAAAAAAAAAAAAAGTTTTTCGACCAACGGAAGTGCAGGGGCCTCTGCGATCGCTCACGCCCTTCACTTCCAGCGGTGCCCCCAGGGAATCGCCGTGTTGTTTACAAATACTTTGGGTAGAAAACCAGCAGAGTTTAGCTATATGTATATATATATACATATATATATATATATATATATATATATATATATATATATATATATATATATACACACACACATATATATATATACACACATATATATATGTATATGTATATATATATATATATATATATATATATATATGTATATATATATATATATATATATATATATACACACACACATATATATATATACACACATATATATATGTATATGTATATATATATATATATATATATATATATATATATATATATATATGTATATATATATATATACACATATATCACATTTTTCACGTCACTATATCACCGTGTAGACTAATCTGATGTTTGTTAAGTCTATAAACACAATGATTGAACAAACGTTACTATTTCTGTGTGCACGTTTTGTAATTAATAACATGGTTATTGTAGATCAGCTGGGCTAACCGTAAGCTGTTAACGTTAGCCGTTTGCGGTGTCTGTAATAACTATAGACTGTATAAAAAATAAGGTAATAACTCAATAAACGGTCCGTGAATAAAATAATTTTTCCAGCAGATATCTTAGTTACAACATGATTGAGCTAGCAAAGCAGTTTTGTGTTGCTATGTGTGGTATTTATTCAGTTATGGGAAATCACAATGTCTAGAAAGCATCAGTGGCTGCAGCTGACAGGGACAGCTAGCAAAGCTAACATCAGGACGTCATCTGTTAAAAGCCTCCTGTTGTCGGATACGACATGAAACTACTCCAGTTAGCTCAATCATGTTGTAACTAAGACATCCACTGGAAAAAATATTTTTTTTCACATTGACGAGACAGCGTTTTGGGTGGAGCGGGATACCTTGTGATTGGCTAAAGCGCAGCATCGTTCAAACTCAAAGCCCCCCCCCAGTCATCTTTCACACAGGGCTGCCAACAGATTCTACAATGTAAACTGCAGAATCTGTCTTGAGAGATTACTTCTATTCTAAGTGGCACCACAAATCTAAACACATATCCCGTCTTCAAAGATGGAGATACACACACCCATAATGAATACAGGAGCTGCATTAAACCTGTAACATACGCCATCACAGCCATGTCCCAACCACGGAGAACTCCATTAACACAGCCTCCTCTAAAGGTGTAAAACAAGCATAAAAGAAGCTTCACAGAGGTGAAAATCTAATCGTAAAAAACACTGAACAATATTCACGGGAAGAAAAACATGCATAAAACAGAACCATTCCCACAGTACAGAACCTAATTATTGAGAATTACTACTCTATAAACTGTGACCCAGCAGCATCCCTTAGCTGTGAAGCTGGAGCTGGACACAGACAGACTTTACAGAGGGTAAACTGGCAGACCATTTCATCTGTCTGCGCACACACACACATACACACACATATAAACACACATAAACATATGCATACATACACACATGCACAGCACAGTGGGAAGCACTAAATCCTTGGCAATTGCTACTGTCTGGTGAGGGCTTTCAAAGTTCAAGGCAAGCGAGGGACATGCCTTTATCCGGATTGGATGGAGGAAGGGAGCGAGACTGAGGAAGGATGGAAGGAAAGGAGGGGTCTAGAAAGGAAGGAAGGAGGGACGGAAAGGGCACTGGTCAATGAACACCATCTGCCAGTGCTGGGACGGACCACTAAGCTGTCTACAGACATTACAGAGACTGGCGCCTGTCAAGTGTGTGTGTGATGACAAAGACGGAGACAGACGAACACACACACAAACACAGGTGGATAGGATGACATAACAGCCTCTAAGGAAGGTTTCATTTACACAGACCTTACAGGCAAGTGTATAAAGCAGGCGGCCACCTTAGATAAATGTATTTTTTAAATCCCCATTGTGTACGGACACACACACACACACACAGGCCTAGGAGAGATCAAAGAAAAGGACAGAGACTCTTCCTCTGTCTCTTTCCATTTGCATCAGTCCGTCTCCCTCTGTCTCTATCTCTCACACACACTTACACACACACACTCTCACACACACACACACAGACACACACACACACACACACAATCTCACTGATACCAGCAGCATAACTCCAGTGCTTGAGATTGTTAAGCTGCAGGCATTTGGGCAACAGTAGTGACTCAGCTTTATCGGCGACACGGAATGACATTTTCGACCAAAAAAATCAAAGGTTGCCAGATGTAATTGCCGGCAAATTTGCCCCTTGACGCGGCCTCAAAATGCTGCCTGTCTTCGACCGCCTTTCTTTCCATTACTTTTTACGAGATTCATCTAATACAAAAACATTTTAATTATTAATGACATCTGAATTGATTCTGACATCAAGCCAATTGTCTCGCTCTCCGTTTCAATTCATATCATTCGATGCTTTATTGGCGGGAGACGAAGACGAGACAAGAAGGTGACAAAATGAATTACAGTCAGTGACAATTAAATTAGAGGCGATTAACCATCTTCAGTAAATATCTGCTGTTATACACTGTGAGTGATGGTGCTTTGGATACTGACGGGACTGAAATATTTTTCTCTTCTCTGAATTTACAAATGTGCTTTTAATGACGGAGCTGCAACGATTAAACGATTAGTTGTCAATTGATTCTAGTTTTCTAAATGTGAATATTTTCTGATCGACATTTTTTTTACCATTTTCTAACTCTTCATAGACCAAACATCTAATCAAATAAACAAGCAAATTAGTCAACAAAGAAAATAATTGTTAGTTCCAATATTGGATTATGGCATTGGTGTTCTCCAGGTGTTCTTTTTCTTTGGGGATTTCTTGTTAAAATAAAAGGCTTATTTGAATGTTGATCCCACGAGGTAATGAGTGTCTACAGACAGGATTCCTAAGGTGGCGATGATGAGAAATATCTCATATGAAATTATTTTCTGTGAGTTTAACCAACACGTTTTCACTCCCAACCTATCAAACACCAACACTTGGTCAGTGGCCTGTCACTTCAAAGTATGACTCTCTAGGTACCCGGCCTCTGTCAAATTTGGACATTAAAGGACGGCCTGTCAGTTCACGCTCATTACATGCATTTTCTTCTTTAAAAATAAACTTCCATTTTCAAAAGAAATCTATGATAACAACACTTTTAGAAAAAAACAAAAACATGATTAAGTTAAAATATGTATTTTAGTTCAGTTCAATTCAATTTCATTCATAAAGTCCACTATCACAAATCAGAATTTTCCTCAGAGGCTTTACAGCGTACAACATCCCTCTGTCCTTAGGACCCTCACAGCAGATAGGGAGAAACATCACCAAAAAAACCTTTAACAGGAAGAAATGGTAGAAACCTCAGAAAGAGCAACTGAGAAGGGATTCCTCTTCCAGGACGGACATATAAACACAATAAATATAAAGTGATCTATATGACAAAATTCTACATATGTATGTTTGTTAATAAAGTAATGTAAAACTATTCAGCATAAATCACGTGACATACGTCAGTAGCATAGTATGCTACACATAATAGCACACAACACTATCAAAATAACACCACTGACTTTTGGTTTCCTGGGGCACACAAACAGCCAGAGCTCAGGTGAAAGTCCAGTGTTTGTTTGAACTATCATGTCACCTCCTGGCTGCCTGATGGGGACTTCCTCTGTCTTTATACTCAGGTAGTTGCTTGGAGGGTCAGGAAATGCTGCCACCCGGGGCCTGTCATACTGCCGCTGTTTCCATTTGATTCAACTGATCTTTGTAGTCATCCTGGGGCAATACAATCATCACACTGCTGTTTTTTGTTATTATGTTTCTATTCTTTTTACCTGTTTTCTCTATCCATGTGTGTGTGACTGTGCTTTTGAATGTGCAGTGTTGTGTAAAAATCTACTGGGTGCCTTAATTTCCCTCAGGATTAAGAAAGTATCCATCTATCTTTTTTATTTATTTATTTTATTTTTAATTTTATTTTAATGCACATTTTAATTTCTATTTTATTTCATTGCTTTATATTTACACACTTTTTTCATACTCTTATTCTTACTTCTTATAATTCTCTGTTGCACTGAAGCGGCTGTAATGAATCACAATTTCCCCTCGGGGAACAATTAAGTATTTCTGATAGTGATATCTATCTAAAGGGTGCCTTTGTGCATAGGTGTCTGGCGCCAATGGGCCACTGACCAAGCATTGATATTTGACAAGCTGGGAGTGAGACCAGATTGGTTCAACTCCAGACTTGCCTTTGTGGTGTTCATAATCTTAAACAAGATATAGTTGTCCCGGGCATAATCACAAGTCAATTGTTTTCAAAGCAGTCAGTCAGAGACAATTCAAGTTGAAGATTTTGCAATTTGAATATTTCACTCTGTCAAATCACCATTTCAACATAAATAATATAGAAACTTACTGGATGTAAATGTCTAATATGGTTAACATGTAACGAATCACTGATGGGAAAATTCTATGAATCCAGTATTACAACAGAGGAAAGGTGGCCTGATACTACTGAGATGTTAAAGAGATTGCTACCACGATATAAACCATGTGACAACATTTCTGACACTATATAAATTTATATTTTCTTACAGCATACAGTATAGTGTCATACTGCCTAGCCACAGCAGAAGGGCGCAGTAGGTAAACCGCTCCCTTTGATTCCAGCCTCCGTGCTAAGTTAAGCCCAACACATCCTGGTGTGGAGGCAGAACAGTTACTAATCTTTTCATCTGACTCTGGGCGAAAAAGACAAACAAGCGCATTTCCCAAAATGTCTGAACGTTCCTTTAAATTCCACTCCTTATCTGCAGTCATGCTGCAACAAAAACTCAGACACAGCGGCAGCAGCTGCTTTATCACACCGCTCATCAACATCATGGCTGCAGGAATATAACAGGCCTATTATGTTATAACTGCTCTGCGTGTGATTCCTCATCATGGTAATGTAACAATTAACAAAAGCACATTTATATCTGGATAACTGGTCCAGAGAGTTTTCAGCCTCGGACCACAAACACACAGGAGGTAAAAAGGATTAGAGATAAAGGTCAGTGATCTCACACACACACACACACACACACACACACACACACACACACACAAACACACAGCCCAACTCGCCCGACTCAGCCTAACTGTCAAAGTGTGACAGGCCGTGACACACCAGCGCTGACAGTAATCACACAGTTGTTTTAGAGCTGGAGAGGCAGGAACAAACGAGATACAGCTGGGCATGTACAGTACGTCTATACGCACCTACACAAAGAAAGAAAGAGGAAACAGATAATCAGGGAAGATGATGTGTTGCTATGGTGTGTTGGCTTCTACTACAATCTTGTTTTCCCATTACAACCCTGAAAGTAACAACTGTGCCCTCAATTACCTTCAAAAATTAGTCTGTTTCATGACAAAATCTTCTGATCATCCTTTTAAAACCTAGAGGTCCTTTTTGTGTAATCTGATACTGCAGAGTGCTCTTTCTGCTCTGGGCCTCTATTTATCAAACCGCTAAAAGGGAAATTTGGACTTAAAGGCTCAGACACACCAAACTGATATCAAAGAACTAGGGGAGACAAAGGCCACCAAACCACCAAAAAGATGCACTTGAACACACCACAAACACTACAGCCAGTGGCAGTGATGTGTTATCATCATACATAATAGGAAAGTGGGAGACCAACAGGACTGATTCAACACACTACTTAGCCAGTTAGCACATTAACAACACAAGCCAATGTTGAAAGACCAAAGCATATTTACCTTGCGCCAGTGAACAATGACACAATTCTCAATGTTTTCTGATAAACAGCTCTATGGCTAGAAAAATAATCTACCTCATATGACAAGTTTGCTTTAATCTCTTGACTCAGTTGTTTGATGCTTTTGTCACTTGTTTCTTTTCGCGAATGCTGAGCTAATCTGTCAGTCAGAACAGACTAGTGCAGAAAAACAGTCACTGCTAAGGGCCAGACACTGACCAACTGCCGACCATCCACTTCATGTCTCAGGGCCCTAAATGTAAACAGTAAAAAAAAATTTATATAAATCTTTCACTGTAATATTTGTTCACAACACATGCAAATGTTTGCATTGCGTACGAGTTCGAACGCTAGAATATTTTGTTTTGACTCACTTCACACGTTCTCGGGGTCATATGTCTGCGGAGGATCTCAGTGCTGATTGGCTAAAGCGGCGCCAAACGGTCACTGAAGTTCAAAGTTTTCAAATCTCATGAATAAGCATATGACGTGAAACTGTACTACCCGCTTCATTTGTGCTGCGTATTTCTTCGCCATTCGTCATTCACGTCGCATCCATTGTGCTGCCCAGCGGGAATTCACAAACAATCGTGTCTTTACATTGACTTTACGTGTAATTCACTCATGCAAATTGTTTTATTTGCGCCCGGTGTGAACACGACATAACTTGTTTCCTACATACACGTTCTGAAGCATGTTTTGAGTGACTTTAAATTAATATATGTCATTGGTCATGATCAGCAGCAAAAAAAAAAAAAAGAATGAAAAGGGCACCAGCTGAATGCGGTGAGGAACCAGCACGCATGTTTTCTAGCATGTAGTGCAGCCTATATGGTACTGCGTCGGGTTGTCTCCCCTGAAAGGGGACTGTAAAGGGCATGCATCATGTGCCCACATCAGTGGCGCCACACAACAGGCAGAACATACATCACAGTCCAGATGTGATGAGCAAAGCATCTCCAGCCCCTGACCAGTGGCTTCAAAGTAAAAAGTAAACATCTTTACATCTTCATATAACTTTTCATTTAGCCCAGTCATCAACTACAATGACAGCTGTGCAGTTGTATGTTTCCACAAACCACAAACAGTTGCAGTTTACATCCATGTCTGTGAAAACACAGACGCTTCACACACATCTTGCCCCCGGCAGCACAGCAGATCTATACAATCAGCACAGTTTCAAGATTAGAGTCACCAATTCAGTATCTGACCAAATGTCTCCCCTTCTGTTCCTGAGATATGACACTGAGTAATGGGCAGAAAAGTATTTTTGCGGAATATTATGATGTCACAGTAAATTTGACATTTGACCTTTTAGATATAAAATGTCATTACTTCATCATATTATCCTATCAGACATTCATGTTAAATTTTGTTATAATTAGTGTATGAATTCATGAGTATGGCCAAAAACTCGTACTCGTACTCGTTGTCCTCCGTTTATCCGGGTCCGGGTCGCGGGGGCAGCAGCCTCAGCAAAGAAGCCCAGACAGTCCTCTCCCCCGCCACTTCCATCAGCTCTTCCGCGGGAACCCCGAGGCGTTCCCAGGCCAGCCGGGCGATGTAATCCCTCCAGCGTGTTCTGGGGCGGCCCCGAGGTCTCCTCCCGGTTGGACATGCCCAAAACACCTCCCAAGGGAGGCGTCCGGAAGGCATCCTTACCAGATGCCCGAACCACCTCAACTGGCTCCTCTCGATGTGGAGGAGCAGCGGCTCTACTCTGAGTCCCTCCCGGATGTCCGAGCTCCTCACCCTATCTCTAAGGCTGAGCCCAGCCACCCTGCGGAGGAAACTCATTTCGGCCGCTTGTACTCGTGATCTCATTCTTTCGGTCACTACCCAGAGCTCATGACCATAGGTGAGGGTTGGAACGTAGATCGACCGGTAAATTGAGAGCTTCGCTTTCTGGCTAAGCTCCCTCTTCACCACAACGGACCGGTTAAGCGCCTGCATCACTGCTGACGCCGCCCCAATCCGCCTGTCAATCGCCCGCTCCATCCTACCCTCACTCGTGAACAAGATCCCCTGATACTTAAACTCCTCCACCTGAGGAAGGACCTCCCCCCTGACCTGGAGTGGGAAAAACATGATTTGAAATTGTTTATATTTTACCCAATTTGAGGAAACTCCCTCAAGGCATTCTTGAGATGATGCAGTCACAACAATAAGAAGGGTGCAAGGTCAGAGTGACCTTGACCTTTGAAAACCAAAATCTAATCAGTTCATCGTTGAGTTCAAGTGGACATCTGTGCCACATTTGAATAAATTCCCTCAAGGCGTTCTTCAGGTATCTTGTTTAGAAGAATGGGTCAGATGACAGATGGACAATCCGAAAACAAAATGCCTCTGGCCACAGGTATCGTTGGTGTGGAGGCGTAACAATGGCATTGTACGTTTCTGCAGAGGAAGATCGGCGGTTCGATCCCCAGCCCCTCCAGCTTGTCAAAGCATCCTTGGGCAAGATACTGAACCCCAAATGGCTCCCGATGGCTGTTCCATCTGCGTGTGAGTGCCAGTAAATGGTCACTGAGTAGCAGGTGGCACCTTGCATGGTAGCCTCGGCCACCAGTGTGTGAATGTGTGTGTGAATGGGTGAACGTGACATGCAGTGTAAAAGTGATTTGAGTGGTCGGAAGACTAGAAAAGTGCTTTACAAGTGTTTTTTTTTTTTAATTATTATTATTATTAAAACAAACCAATTTTTCACAATAAAACTAACTGTGTTTAAAGCAGCTGGAGTTTTGCACACTTTCTTTTTTATTTATTGTTTTTCCACACGTCTTTGCTGCATTTATGTAACAAATACGGTATATTTAACATCAATATAGACACTAATGGCTACACACCACATATGGACTCTGCAGCAGGAGACACCAATCTGACACTGAGCCAATTCATGCACCAACACAGCAACCATCCTGTGTCTACTTACTTTTGATGCTAAGTGCATTTAATAGAAACTACACACAACCACCCTCCTTATAATTCAGATCGATGCCACTTCGAAAACACAAAGTCCAGACTTCAGCAGTTTCTCGTGTTACACAAGATCTGGTGGATCCCCATTTCAGCCGGCAGCAGCTGAAGAAGCAAAGACTGGTCGAAAAACTTCTATAAATATTTTAGTATGCCATAAGCTGTTTCATCATTGTGAAGCTGCCACCCATGTTCAGCTATCTGACATCCTGCAGGTGCACAAACACAAATAGTTTCCATCCCCCTGCTGCTGTCAAGACTTTCTCAACAAAACGTGGAGGAACAAGTTGGAAAACATTTTTATGTGACATCTAGTTGTTCAGTAACAGCACAGCAACACTGCGTTACCGCGGTTACAGGTCCAAACTATTGATTCAGAGACGACTCAGAGTTGTTATTAGGGAGCGTATTTAAATACATTTAAATAGTTACTGTGTGGTAACTGTGTTTTACTCTATTTTTATTGAGGAACGGCAGGATACCATACATTTAAACATTACTATTCATCTTTGTTTAGAAATACTGATATCTTATACATGCATCTTTCCAGAATTCAATACAACATATTTGGTATTTTAATTATCCATTTCTGTGCATTTGACAAAACAAGGTGAGTTTGTGGAAACAGAAGTGTTGCTACAGAGCCTACAGATAAAATATACCACAGTCTGATCGCTGCTCTCTCGCCTTGTTGTAAAAAAGACTGATTTGATATTGGCTGTGTTTTCTCTGCGGACACTGTCACATATAGACTGAAGCTCAGTGTGACACAGAGGACAGCCAGCCAGCACCCTGCGATCCATCAAACTGAGATGGGAGAGACCTGGGAGTAAAACTGTACAGCAGATCATCAGACCGTGACACACACACACACACACACACACACACACACACACACACACACACAGACTTGTTTTAAGGTGATACTCTCTGAAGAGGTGGAAGAATGAAATGAGTGAGTGCTGAAATGGAATGAGAGAATAGTGTTGGTAGACACACTTGTGCAGATCTTTAGTGGATACCGAACATTCATACCAGAGTACAGAACACAGAATACAGTAGGCTTATTCAATCGGAGGCCCGCTGGCCACATGCAGCCCAGAAGCAACCTCCAAGTGGCTTGGCTAGGGATGGATACGGAGTCACGGTACAACGGCCCTGGGCAAAATTAATAAAGACTGTCATATTAATAAGCTCCTAAGTTATCGCCTCTGCTATCGTTACTATTAAAAGCGCTGCAGCCTCTCTCCTGCTCTCTGCATGTTGGGGCTGACGTCCTCCACACACACACACACACACACACACACACACACACACACACAAACACAACAGAGTGGAGACAGACAACAGTAGGGAGGGTGCAGTGCAGATTACAGGAATAGAACTTCGAGATTACTTTAGTTGACGACAACTAAGCATGTGACTAGGGATGCACAGTAAATATCGGGCCGATAAATGATCGGCTGATAATGGGACAGTTTTATTATTATGCATTATTCCAAGAATTAAAATTATAGCCGATGAACAGCACCAATAATACGAAGCCAAACTGCTTTCACTGACTTTTTGGAGTTCTGCAAGGTTCTGTGCTCGGACCAATCCTATTTACTCTATATATGCTTCCTTTAGGTAACATCATTAGAAATCACTCTATAAATTTCCATTGTTATGCGGATGATACTCAGTTGTATTTATCGATGAAGCCAGAAGAAAGTAATCAATTAACTAAACTCCATAACTGCCTTAAAGACATAAAAACTTGGATGAGCACCAATTTCCTGATGTTAAATTCAGACAAAACTGAAGTTATTGTTCTTGGCCCCAAACAACTCTTTATCTGATGACATAGTTTCTCTAGATGGCATTACTCTGGCCTCTACCACTACCGTAAGAAACCTCGGAGTAATATTTGATCAAGATTTGTCTTTTAATTCTCATTTAAAGCAAACCTCACGGACTGCATTTTTTTCATCTGCGTAATATTGCGAAAATTAGGCCCATCCTGACCCGAAAAGATGCAGAAAAATTGGTCCACGCTTTTGTTACCTCTAGGCTGGATTACTGTAACTCTCTATTATCAGGTAGCTCTAGTAAGTCCTTAAAAACTCTCCAGCTAATTCAGAATGCAGCAGCACGTGTACTAACAGGAACTAAGAAACGAGATCATATTTCTCCTGTTTTAGCTTCTCTGCACTGGCTCCCTGTAAAATCCAGAATTGAATTTAAAATCCTACTGTTAACTTATAAAGCTCTAAATAGTCAAGCTCTGTCATATCTTAGAGAGCTCATAGTGCCATATTATCCCACCAGAACACTGCGCTCTGAGAACGCAGGGTTACTCGTGGTCCCTAAAGTCTCCAAAAGTAGATCAGGAGCCAGAGCCTTCAGCTATCAGGCTCCTCTCCTGTGGAATCATCTTCCTGTTACGGTCCGGGAGGCAGACACTGTCCCCACATTTAAGACTAGACTTAAGACTTTCCTCTTTGATAAAGCTTATAGTTAGGGCTGGCTCAGGCTTGCCCTGTACCAGCCCCTAGTTAGGCTGACTTAGGCCTAGTCTGCCGGAGGACCCCCTATAATACACCGGGCACCTTCTCTCCTTCTCTCTCTCTCTCTCTCTCTCTCGTATTCTATTACTGCATCTTGCTAACTCGGCCATTCTGGATGTCACTAACTCGGCTTCTTCTCCGGAGCCTTTGTGCTCCACTGTCTCTCAGATTAACTCATATCACAGCGGTGCCTGGACAGCGTGACGTGTGTGGTTGTGCTGCTGCCGTGGTCCTGCCAGATGCCTCCTGCTGCTGCTGCCATCATTAGTCATTAGTCATACTTCTACTGTTATTATACACATATGACTATTGTCACACATGTATATTGCCAGAAATTAATATATACTTTCAACATATTGTACCACAGTAGCCAGAACTATAACTATAATATTATTACTTTCAATAATGTTGTTGTAAGCTACTGTCATTACCTGCATCTCTCTCTCTCTCTCTCTCTCTCTCTGTCTCATTGTGTCATATGGATTACTGTTAATTTATTATGCTGATCTGTTCTGTACGACATCTATTGCACGTCTGTCCGTCCTGGAAGAGGGATCCCTCCTCAGTTGCTCTTTCTGAGGTTTCTACCATTTTTTTCCCCCGTTAAAGGGTTTTTTTGGGGAGTTTCTCCTTATCCGCTGTGAGGGTCCAAAGGACAGAGGGATGTCGTATGCTGTAAAGCCCTGTGAGGCAAATTGTGATTTGTGATATTGGGCTTTATAAATAAAATTGATTGATTGATTGATTGATTGACTTAACAAAGGCAGCATCTACACACCCGACACAGTGGGTGTCAGTACATGTACCTTTAATCTTGGTTTGTGAGCCGCCAATAAACACAGAGAAGAAGAAGAAGAACTGCAGCACGCTGTCCGGAGGGCAAAACATGTCACAGTGTGGACGTCTTTCACAGTTCCAGAGGAAGACAACAAGATTGCACCGAGGGTCTGATCTCTGCCCACCAGACACAGGTTAGACAAAGCGCTGCAGGACGATCTCCAGAGTGTTAGCACAAGCTAATTAGCAGCAGCGGCTAACATCCAACACCTACTTGTTACTGTAACTGCAATAAAACTTTCGCCAGTAAAAAGCCAATAGGCTACTATATCAATACACGTGTTCAGCATGTAGAAAGCGATGATTTCAATCTGCTCTGTCCACAGTGTCTCATTCGACGTCATTATGGTTTATAATTGGTTTACACAAGCACATCGCGCTAGCAGGGCTAACAGCAAACTGTTAAAGACAAACTAAAATGAAAGGTGTTGGTATGAAGTCTAAAACTTTATCTTAAAATGTAGCTGAGGCAGCAGACCTACAGACCGTGAGTCTCCTCATTAAAGGGGGGACAGAGAGTGGGATGAATGAGTGATACTGACGTCTGTTCTTCATCTTTACATGACTTCACGGTTGTAAACATGACTGTTACTGCCAGTGACTGTGTAAAACTATCTCCTATGTATGTAAATATGTTCTTAAAATTTACTTCTAACAACATATTTCCTCTTCACAAACTCATCAAGTAGGGTGAGCTATTTTACCTCAGTCCAACAATTTACTTTACTGAGTAAAAGTAATACTTTTTTTATCAGAAAAGCTAAGGATGTTTCATGTGACAGGCTGCAGGTTTAAAACCTGAGGTGAAAAAGATGAAGGGATGGTCGCTACCACAGAAGGAGGAGGAGAGGAGAGGACAGGCGAGTATAAAGGCACAAGAGAAGGAGGACGATGAGGACCGCCTTCATCTCCTCGCTCCTCTGGAGGTTTTAACGCTGTGATGTGGAAACAACTGGAGACTGTCTGACCAAACTGGAGCAGGAGGGCGAGAGACATAGACAGACAGAGAGAGAGAGAGAGAGAGCGTCCAGCCTGCAGTCTGTCATTTACAGATGTGGAATGTGGCAGTCAGTCGGTCGGCCTCAAGCACTAATTACAGACCATCACCCTCCTCTCTCTCTCCTTCTCTCCTCTGCTGTTTCTCTCTCTTGCTCGCTCGCTGTCAGGGCCAGTCAACCAGAACCAGACTGCACCCACAATCCTTTGCTCCAAGCTCCAGTCCCCAGACACAGAAAACAGGCAGTGCCTGTGATTTACACACACGCACACACACACACACACACACACACACACACAGTGATGCCGGCGCTCCAGCTGCTGCACTTGAAGCTGCCTGTACTGATTATGATCCATTCACACAAAACCACCAACTCATTCATTTAATTAAGCTGCTGAGCTTGTTAACTTGATGAGGAAATAAAATGAAAACAAGCAGTCACAGAGACCTCCTCGCAAACTAACGCTGCATTTAAAGAGAGGAAGGATGCCGCATGACTTTAACCAATGACTCACTTTAAGTAGAGCTGACATTTAACAGTCATTACTGTGTTGATATTGATATGCAAAAACCCATTTCACATGACCGAACACACAGGATGACACCTGAACAGATGACATATATGAAGACCATAAAGATGCAATAGAGAGCTCAGAAAGAGGTAGTAAGTGGACCTTTGAGTTGAGATTATTTTTGCACTGGGAGTACAGTCATTTCCACACAATGTGGACGTGAGGGAAGGCTTCGGTCAAATCTCCCGTCACGTCTCAGTTTGTGCACACAGGTTTGAGTCAGCATGAACTTGGACCATATTGTGACTGGCATCTAAGTGTCTGCAGCCACATATCGATCCCTTGAAAATGTATAGCCTATTAGAAAATATGAATATTGTAAAGACATACACTCACACTGATCCCTTCACTCTCTAACACAGGTGGCAGCTGAGTGACTCCAGGCTGACTGAAGGATGAACACCACTGGTGCCCGGCTTTAATTCATCTGAAACTTTTTTTACATATACCCAGACAAGCCAACACATTTATATCATTTATCACTAAAATATCGTTAAAATAAAATAAATAAACCCTGCAACTGGGTAAATATTTAAGTAGTAGTAGCCTACGAGTTATTAAATTTTTAACCATGTCTGCCTCAGACCCAAGTGGCGCATCTGTTTTTTTCCCGGCCACCTGTTAAGCTGCGTTCACACCAAACGCGAATTCGCAAATTCGCGCGTCAAGATTACATACAAAGTCAATGTAAAGATGTGATTAGACGTGAATTCGCGCTGGGCGGCGCGATGGACGCGTCTAGCGCGATAGACACGAAATTCGCGTCCAACGCCTCATCGCTTGAGTTGAAAATATTCAACTTTTGAGGCGAATTCGCATGACGCTGTGCCGCGAAAGCCAATCCGTGTTGAGATTCTCCCGACGTCAATGGCGTGTGTCAACAACGTCCAGTTGTTGATACAACAATAAACTGCTACTCACCGGAGACAGATGGACAGACGCTCCGCAGCTGAAATGGACTGCCTGTAGTTGGTGTCCTGCCAGGAGATCCTGGTGCCAACCCTCGCCAACAGGTCCTCAAACTGGGCCCCAGTCAGCGTGAAGTACCGCTGAAAGCGGCTATCATCCAGACAGAGTTCCTGGAGGAGGTGGTGAAACTCGCCGAGTTAGATGCGCTTCTGCAGGATAGGGTGAACCCAAAAACGATGGCGTTTGGCCCTCCGACGCATCTGAGACTTCCAGAGCAGGTACAAAGCAGCAATGGTGGTTATCTCAGCCATGGTCGTCAGTGGCTACCCGGAGCTATATGATACTACGTGTCTACTCTATAGAGACCACAACAAAAAGGAGCAGGCTTGGGTGAAAGTCGCCGAGGAGACTGGTCTACTTGGTAAGTTCTGTAAATATGTGTCTTTAATTAGTTTGCAGAATGGTTGTACTATGAACATTAGCACTAGCTTAGCTCCAGTTAGCACAGCTGGCTTCCCCGCTACTCGCGCGAAAGACGCGATTACGCAAATTAACAAAATGGTCCAGTGTCCAAACTCGCGTTACGGGCGAGTAATTCGCTTCACTCACGCCCGGTGTGAACGCTACATTATGCCTATAATGGAGGCAGACCTGATACGCACAGCCATATGCTCCTCAGTGTGGGTCAATTGAAAGTTTTAATATGAATATTATATAATGGCCAATATGATTAATATTTGTAGGCTACTGGTCAATACATCTCATGGAGGTATAAAATAATATTTCAACCTCGGGTTTGATTGTCCACTGCAAAGCTGTTGACCGCAGTAGCGATTTCTTTCCATACTGTGTTCTTCTGACTTCCTTTAATGCCACTTTTCAGGCTGCCAAATAACACCAGTTGGTTAAATTGGACCTGAGATGTCAGTGTCTCCAACTCTTGGAGCAGGACATTTACGTTATCAATACCCAATCATTCCTATGCTTTGATCAGCAAGATAAGAATGTCTCATGACTCCCATGCAGACCCTATCGTAAGATAGTTTGGAACATTTCTGTAATGGCTGTATGTTAGATCGATAAAAGAGACCCACTGTTCCCAAGACCAGGAATGAACTTTCATGCACAAGTTGTTAATATTTCTTACAAACTAAGGAGAAGCCTAAACAAACTGATGGCATCGAAGAGTTACAGAGAAATGATAAAGACAAAAAACAAGGCAGAAATAGAAGACAGACACAAATTAGAGGGCTTCATGAAGACCTAAGCATCAAAAAACCTAAAAGGATCGCTCTGCTTTTTTACAACTTGGGTCTTCTTATTGGTGATAATTACTGATATAATAAAATACTGCTACAGCGAAGTCAAAAGGGGCAACAGTCACAAGCAGACAGATGATCAGACATATTGGAGGCAAAAGTAAAAGTAAGCACGCCCAAAATGTTGATAGTTATCCCTCATTAAAACTGTTCACACAGCTACTAAAACATGTGCTTGAAATGACAAGACCAAGGGTTCAACTAGTTTTTGATCATATTTACTTGATTTGTAAAGCAAGAGTCACGTTCATGAGATGTGTAGACTGACCTGCCTTGTTTCAGACCATTGGTATTAAACAAATTGTCAAACAAATGAAACTGCACCAGAACCAAATTACATCTTCTCACAGCTCTGACTTGCTACTTGGTACAAGAGGAATAAGACTTAAAAGCAGCATTATCCTTTGTTTTTTCTTTTGTCATGATGTTAACTTGGCCAACATTTTCGCTAGCACTTGCCAGTTTACACATCCAGCAACACAGTGCTACGTTACCGCCACCTGACAAGTGTAGACATGATTCGTACTACAGTGGAGCCACGGGGGTGCTTGGCTCCTCTTAATAAAATATGAGCTCCCCTGAAAAAATGCTATGTGAATTTTTTGCAATGTATTTCCATGTTTCTGTTTCTTCATTATTACGGTTCATAAAATTAGGTTATTATTGATGTATGATTCATGCATGAGGATAATTCATCACCAATGCACTTTAATAAAGATACATGCACGCTATTCTTGCCGTCACCATCGAAGTGTGGCGGTGCCATATCATAAACTTCACTCAGATATAAAAAACATTTAAAAAATCATGTACAGGCGTAGACGCTTGCAGCTCTGGATGTTTCTTTGTACCGATAGTCACAGTCAGTCCTCTCCTTGTGCCTACCCTGAAAGCCATGGTATAGTTTACACACTGAATGCAGGTCTAATATTCCCTCTCTCTTTATCTCTGGTTTGATTCCCAATGACTCCTGAATATACATCTGAAAAACATCTCTCTCTTCAGCTGCTGAATGCCCCTCCATATGTTCACCAGCTAGTTGCTAACTTTGTCTTTCTGCTCTTTGGTGCTGAGCAGGTAGTTTGCTGAGGGTTCATCACTGAAAACAGTTGCCTGCTGCCTCCATAATGAGGTGGATGAGAGCACTGAGACTGAACCAAAACAGTTGTGGGCAGTAAAACCAATTCTTTAAGGTGAAAAAAGGCTAAATGCTCTGTAGAGCTGACTGAACTGCAGTGGTGGTGGTAAGTCTCGGTATGTTCTTCACTGTGAGCGACAGCTTTCACATTACACAGTTATTTGACTCATTGCTACTGTAAAAATATTGATTACCGCAGCTTTAAAAAAATATTTCACTGCTAGGAAAGTGGTCTTTTCATAAAACTGGGCTGAAAGATGCAAATACTTTTTAATCAATGCTACATGACCAGAGAAACAGAGAGAAAGGGCTATGGCATTTGCTTTTGCAGAAGAGGTAGAAAACCTACAAATACCAGAATGCACTGCGCCGCACCAGGCCAATAAACACAAACAATAAAGCAGCCAGCTGGCAACAATTTCATATTACAGAGGTTTTCTGAGAATTTCCCCTTAAAGTTAAGACTAGGCCCTTGCAAAGATAAAAGTTATTCACAGAGCATCTTAGATCTGAAAAGAGCTCCTAAGGTGAAAAACTGTTAGGAGTAGGGAGGAGGACTTTTAAGAGGCTTAAGAGTTTCTAAAGTAGAGGAGAAAATGGCAGAAACAAAAGAGGTCGGACAAATATTCTCCAATGAATGACAGTAAGGAAATGAAATGCTACAGATTAGAAGGTGCAGGGATAATACATGTGGTTGATCTGACTGGGGATACACACACAATTCCACCAAACGCTACAACACCAGAAATAAAATGATCACAACACTAAGATATTTGGAAAACTCTAAAAACACAACAGAGCAGCAGTGATGACTTGGGTCTGTCTCAACCTTCCATCAGCAGAGTGATCACACTAACAAAGACATCACTTTCTCAGTCAGCAGTTCATTTCATTTCCACTGGGTGTCCACACCTTGCAGGCTCTTAAAGCGGTGTCTCTCTGACAACCAATCACATGTGTTAAAAAGAATGCATCACACCTAGCAACAGGGTCGACCACACCTCCTCAAGGTAAAAGTTTCTGTCTCTCCCTTGCTCAGAGAACTTTCCTAAATCACTCCTAAGCTATGACTCCTTACTAAAAGACTTTAGGCTAAGTTAGGAGCTCTGTGAGGATTCTCAGAGTGTTTGTGAATATGACCCCAGGGTGCTGGCAAGCTGGAGGGAAGTTTACCACAGTTCATTTCCACATACTACCCACATTGTTATGATACAGCTGCTTAAAAACCAACAAAGTTGCTTGGTGGTGAAATGAACTTATCAAATTACCAACATTATGAACCTCAGTCCAATCCAAGTTTGCTGATTTTCAACTAGCTCTGTATCATATTAATATGTATGGTATGTGTACATAAACTGTGATAAACTGCCTTCTATCTATTCAGTGCTCGATACTCCCCCAGATGATGTGTTTTGCATCATTTGGCGCAGTTTCACTGGGCTGTTGCTCTGACTACAGGCTGTATTTCTATATTTCCACATTTTCGTATCGCCCACCACCCATGCCACGCCCTGGGATACAAATGTATAGAAGTAGAAAGAGAGAGCTGTGTCTCTCTCAAACTCAAACTTAGCTCTGACCAAACAGATATATGAACCAAGATTCTGTTACTGCAGTGCCTATTTTTCGACTCAAATGTTTTCAGAAACATGTCTTAACTTGCTGTTTATTTGGAATACAATATTGTTTGTACCAGCCGGCCACCATTGTGTCAACCAGACGAGATTGCATCACATTACCCTCCAGGGGAGCGTTTACTGGTCTTTTCTACCTCTTGAGCAAAAGCAAATGCCATAGTCCCTTTTCTCTGTTTTATCTGGTCATGTAGCACCAAATTTCAAAAGTGTTTCTGTCTTTCTACTGCATACACAGCATAGTTTTATTAAAAGACCATCTTTCCAGTAGTGAAATACTTCTTTAAACTGTATAAGCAACCAACCCGTGCAATCATGCAACCCTGTTAGGTTTTTTCTTTGTTGTCACGTACTGTATATGAGACGACCTACATCAGGACTTCAGTTTAAGTTTATAGTTTCTTATCAAACCCAGTGTGCCGTGAAGATGAAGTTTTATTTCACCACACTGAGCACGAAGCAATTTTCAGAATTCGGTCCCATTTCCATGAGAAAATTGACCAGTATGGCATGTGGCTGGTGGAGTTTTGCAGCAGGAAGGGTGGAGGGTGTACATACTGCTGTGACAGCTGACGTATGACACCCATAAGGTGCTACATGATGACATACTATCCTCTGTCTCGTAGCTATCTTTCACAGTATTCTGTCACTCCCCTGTCTGCTGCCCTCCATCCATCCATCTCTCCTCAGCGTTAACTCATGACCTCCTTTCATCAATCTGCTCCAGTGTTGCTCCTCAACTGCCAAAAACTACATGTGCAATGTACAGCGACATACATTTTTCTCAATAAAGTAAGTGTGTAAGTAGAAGAGCTGAAGAGAAGCTGATACAGACACAACTAAATCATCATCATAAGTTAGACTAAAGCTAAACGTGTGCACAAATCTGTGTGCATGTTAACACAAGTCCTGCAAACATCATAAACCAGCGCTCTGTCTAAAGCCTAATTGTCACTGTGTCTGCGTGTAAAAACAGGCTGTGAGATGTAATAAGCCGAAATAACAGTATGGAGGACAAGACAAACACACACAGACACTCAAAACGTATCATCACAGGCAGGTGACTGAACACACTAATCACATTCTTTGAATTTGGACACGGGGGTTATTTTTGGTGTCAATACGCTGATCCAGCGTTGGTTAACAGACGAGTTCAGCCACCAAAGAGTCAGTGTTTCTGTCCTCTACTTTGCCTATGTTTTGTTGTTTCGCCTCTGTCAGCTGTTTCTGTTTCATTTTGTATTTTTAACATGTTTTTTTGCATAACAGGAACCTGCTGTAAACCAGTTTTTCAGGTCAATTTTAACTGTAACACACAATGTTACTTCAAATCAGCAGGAAACGCAGCAATGTCACAGTGAAAAAACAACCACTTTCTGCGACATCATCGCTGCTGGAAAAACAGCGACAGGTCGCTACCAAACATCTAAGAAGCCGCAATGGCTCGCTAATGATTCGCTAACTGGGGGCGGCAGTAGCTCAGTCCATAGGGACTTGTCTTGGGAACCAGAGGGTTGCCAGTTCAAGTCCATGAACACTGAAGACACTGAACCCCCAACTGCTCGGAGCACCTGTCCATGGCAGCCCTCTCAATCTGACATCTCTCCATTTAATGCATGTATAGGTCCTGTTTGTGCATGTGTGTGTCTTTTGGGCCTGTGTGTGTATGACAACAGAGAGAAAGAAAAGAATTTCCCCTCGAGGATTAATTAAGTATATCTTCTTCTTAATCACAACCAATTTTGTTGTTTGCTGATCTAAAGCTTGGAAGGTATCTCGCCTTGGTGACACACTATCCACCATCCTCTCCATCTTCCAACGACAAAGTTAGCTCACATACTTTTTGACTTTAGAAACTCTGATATGTATGAAGCATGCAAATGTAACATATTCTTGGTTTGCAGAAATGTTAAATGCCAACATTTTCTTCTGGCGACTGGGCTGAGAAAACTACAACACATGGAGCGACGCCTGCGAGCGAGTTCAGGCTGTCAACTCAAGCTGCACTGATTCACACACACACATCTTACGTCACTCTCCATATGTCAGCTACAGAACACACCCTCCCAATTTGGCAGTCTATTTAAGCTGCCAAAATTTCCCAGCTCTCCCTTTGCCTTGACTACGCTGCTGCCCTCAATCAGTATTGCTGCCTGCTCTTATAGCCCCACCTCCACTCTGGTATCCACCTGCAGGCTTCGGCTAAGAGGGGATAATTAATCATCACTCACCAATATCTCGTGTGAACATATCTGAGGGGAGTGATGAGGCCAAACTCTATGTTCTGCTGTTGAAATAAACATTTAAACGTATCTGGAAAACAACACTACAGCTGGAGACGCTGTGCAGAAGTACTGGGTAGATGGATAAACTGTTATTTAATTTTAATGCTGTTTGTAAGATTCATTGTTTTTCTTTTAGGAAGTAAATGAGTTTGGACTGATTTTTATCCTGATTCTGTGTTTTAAAATATTTAGTTTTCTGCTAGTGCCAGGGGACTGAGGCAGCCAGAGACAACACATAAAAAGTCTTGCTTGTTTTAAATATAAAGTATGTAAATTTGTAGATTTCAAGCAAATTTAAACTCAGAATTTTTACAATTAAAACTGACACATTTCCATTTTTTTCTTAATTAACATAAACTGAATATAATGAGCCCTTCCTAATTACTCTCACAGAGAAGAATCCATGTTTCAGGGTTGGTTTATAATACAAAGCAGAGGTGGTGGATAATTAGCAAGACGAGAGACTGCTACGGGAACTGTGTAGTGAAACTACAGAACTGCACCAGTGTGACTGTAGTTACTGTAGCATCACCAATTAAGCCATGTTAGAGAGACAGTAGGAATACTTAGCGTCTCTCTCTCCCTCCAATACAACGTAAAGGCTTGTTCAGAGCCTGAGCCAATGGAGCAGCTGTCAAAGCAAATTAGAGCAGGAAAAACACTGGAGAAAAGTCTCCCTCCTCCTCCTCTGTCCTCCCCCCATCCTTTTCTCATTCTCCTTCTCCTCCTCACTATCTCCTCCATCCCCCATCTCCTCCTCCCTCCACCTCCCAACTGTATTCACCCCTCTCCTCATTTACCCAGAGACTGAGCCCCACACACACATGCACACACCAGAATACAAATAATGTAAGCATGCATGTGCATCACTCAGGATACACTGCTGAATGTTCTGCGTGCATACAAACGAGACAGCTTCACCCTCAGTGTGTGTGCACATCATTAGCGCTATAGATTACACACACATGACAACTGCGACAACTGATCCATTAGCAGAGGAGGTGTGCTCAGTAGGAGAAATGTGTATGTGTGTGTGCGCGCGTCTTCATCCTCACAAGACACAGCCGATGCAATAGGCGTCCACACAGTAGACACGAACACTAATGCGTATATCTTCACCACAGGCATAACCATGCTGGTATGCTCTGTCCTCGTGTGCCTCAGACAGTAACAGTGTGGAAGATTAATCCTTCACCCTGGATGCCCTCACCTCACCTCCCCACCCCGACCCTCCTCTCCTCCTCTCCTCCTCTCCTCCTCAGCATTATCAAGCTCACTTACCAGGATATTACCAGGATCGCTTTATGGCTGCTGAGATAACAGACACCGGCGGTTCATTAACAGCAATAACACAGGGGCTCCATTATCAGCCGGGGAGAAGTCCCCTGAGAAAACTGTACTCTATGGTACTTCTTTACAAGAGCGTTAGAAATCATACTATAGCACCATAAAGTGAAAAAAGCACCAATAATTTGCACAAGGTCGCAATAAATTCACTTTTCTGTACAGACAAACCAGCTGATAATGACGCTTGAACCAAACAAATAGACTCAAACTGCTTTTAATGAATTGCCAAGGAAGGGATGACAACCCACAGGGGGTCGGTGCTGCAGCATCATTTCCCCCCCGAGATACTAAAGATGATGGGAGGTCACTATCTCAACTTGACCCATAGTCATTAAGAGTAACAGTAACACAAACAGGCAGGATGTGTTTGAATGAAAATACGAACCTTTTGGATGCTGTCAACTTGAGCGACACTAAATGCATCTCTAAAATCAGTCTGTACATTTATTCTTCGTAAACACTTATCCTGTTTGAGCCTATCCCAGCTGACATTGGGCGTTAGGCAGGGTTCACCCTGGACAGGTCACCAGACTATCACAGGGCTGACACATAGAGACAGACAACCATTCACACTCACATTCACACCTACGGACAATTTAGAGTCACCAGTTATCCTGCATGTCTTTGGACTGTGGGAGGAAGCCGGAGCACCTGGAGGAAACCCACACTGACACGGGGAGAACATGCAAACTCCACAAAGAGGGGCTAAAACCAGGTACACTCTTACTGTAAGGCCACAGTGCTAACCACTGCACTATTGTGCCGCCCGAGACTGTACAATGGTTGGAAATACACTGAAGAAATATTGCCTTGTGTTGGAGCCCACTGCTGAGAAAAATCCAGATTTTTTTGTTGCTACTGTTGTTTGTTTGCTTGTCGCCAGATTCCCACACATTTTCACGGATAAATCTTTCCCTTGACTTTTCAGGGACCCAAAATACAATTCAGCGACAATTTACAATGTATAACATGAACAGAACTGTAGAGTTTCCTTCACACAAAATGTTGATTATTATGTAAAAACAGATGGCTGCAACAAAGACTAATCTGCAAATATTTTTCTCCAATAATCAATAAATACAAATAGATTGTTTTCACCAAATTTTGCTGAAAACCTAAAGATTTTCAGAAATATTCAGAATTCAGAAGTGTCCATAGAGCAGTGAACATATATAGCATGGCACAGCAATCTGGAATTTTTGCTTTGAAAATATTTCAACAACTAATTTGTGATATTTTTTGCTGATTTCTTGTCTTTAAATTGTCATTTAATCAACTTATTTGTTATGTTTTTCAATAGGTATTATAGGTAGATAGGTATTATACCACAGCAAAATCCTCCTCTGGGCTTCTAAAGATTTATTTTTAATTTAGTTTTTATAATAAAAGAAAAAGAAACAGTGAAATAATGAAAACTTGCAGAAACTTCTGGCGTGAAGAAGCTGAAAATCGCTCAGCGCACAGTGATGTGACGTCGTAGATAAGTGACTGAAAAATGTCAAAAAACTTTGATTAATATCACAACAATATAGCGCTGTTTATCATTTAGTAAATGCACAATATGAAGGCAGAATAAAGGCGCATCTCTCTGGCAGTGTAACGGAATTATACGGGACATGGCACACAAACATCCACAGGGTCAGCATCAACTCTTCAGCCCTCCATGCACTTTACCTGGCTGACAGCTGTGACCGTTGCTGAGCTCCAGAGCAGCGGCCGGGCGGGGTCCCGGTGCTCGGACGGGTCCCTGCACCTCCCCGTCTCCGCTGACTCAATCCTCGGCTCCTGACCTTCCTGCTGCAGTGGCTCCACCGGCTCTGCTCTACCTCCCTCAGCTGCAGCACAAGCCACAGTTTAATCCAACCGGACCGGAGAGGAAACGCTGGCAGCTGTGTGTTGACGCACGGATGGTGTGTTATGGACGCAGCGGCGGTGCTGATGCGGCTCTCCGCCTCCTCTTCCTCCCTCTGTAGCGCTGAGAGTCTGCGGAGCTGAGCCGAGCCGTGCCGGAGCGGACAGGAGCCCGACAGGGCAACACATACACAAAGACTAAACACGCCCAGCCGGCCGCCACGCTCCGACAGGACCCGCCCACTACCGTAATACTCAGACTAAAGCCTCAGTCTAAAACAACTTGGGACCATCCTAAAAACATCTAGTGACAACTACAATTCCTTGAAGCTGTTCTCCAGTTTGTGCCTTTCATGTAATCAGTCAATGCCAATTCATAACCTACATCAACACCTATTTCACTAGTGTGTGCAAACACAGTAGTTCATTGTGGCTTTTTCAGGTGTGAGCTGGCTCAGGTAGAAGGACCAGACTCTGAGTCTACTTCATCCTTCAGCTGCGGACATTGTAAATTAATTGACTTCATTAGTAGGGTGATACTGAAGCAGATGTTTTAATGGGAAAATGAGTCACAAATTCAGAGGTAAATGGCCCCGATGGTCTGTTTGTGGTCAGGCAGACTACATGTCCCCCTTTTCCACCAAAATTAGCATGTGTACGCAGGTTTTTTAAACACTGGTGAACCTGCTAAACATAGGCGATAGACTCCTTTTCAATTGTCAATAGACCAGAGCTGTGTACACGGCTCTGCAGCAGACAAATAAGTGTTTTTGTGTGGGTGGGTTTGTTTTTGGTCTGTCACATTCAACATTACGGAAAGGCTGGAAAACAGGTTGGTGCCAGCAGAAAGCAGCACTACTCCTTTTTACATACAGTACAGGCCAAAAGTTTGGACACACCTTCTCATTCAATGCGTTTTCTTTATTTTCATGACTATTTACATTGTAGATTCTCACTGAAGGCATCAAAACTATGAATGAACACATGTGGAGTTATGTACTTAACAAAAAAAAGGTGAAATAACTGAAAACATGTTTTATATTCTAGTTTCTTCAAAATAGCCACCCTTTGCTCTGATTACTGCTTTGCACACTCTTGGCATTCTCTCGATGAGCTTCAAGAGGTAGTCACCTGAAATGGTTTCCACTTCACAGGTGTGCCTTATCAGGGTTAATCAGTGGAATTTCTTGCTTTATCAATGGGGTTGGGACCATCAGTTGTGTTGTGCAGAAGTCAGGTTAATACACAGCCGACAGCCCTATTGGACAACTGTTAAAATTCATATTATGGCAAGAACCAATCAGCTAACTAAAGAAAAACCAGTGGCCATCATTACTTTAAGAAATTAAGGTCAGTCAGTCCGGAAAATTGCAAAAACTTTAAATGTGTCCCCAAGTGGAGTCGCAAAAACCATCAAGCGCTACAACGAAACTGGCACACATGAGGACCGACCCAGGAAAGGAAGACCAAGAGTCACCTCTGCTTCTGAGGATAAGTTCATCCGAGTCACCAGCCTCAGAAATGGCAAGTTAACAGCAGCTCAGATCAGAGACCAGATGAATGCCACACAGAGTTCTAGCAGCAGACCCATCTCTAGAACAACTGTTAAGAGGAGACTGCGCGAATCAGGCCTTCATGGTCAAATAGCTGCTAGGAAACCACTGCTAAGGAGAGGCAACAAGCAGAAGAGATTTGTTTGGGCCAAGAAACACAAGGAATGGACATTAGACCAGTGGAAATCTGTGCTTTGGTCTGATGAGTCCAAATTTGAGATCTTTGGTTCCAACCGCTGTGTCTTTGTGAGACGCAGAAAAGGTGAACGGATGGATTCCACATGCCTGGTTCCCACTGTGAAGCATGGAGGAGGAGGTGTGATGGTGTGGGGGTGTTTTGCTGGTGACACTGTTGGGGATTTATTCAAAATTGAAGGCACACTGAACCAGCATGGCTACCACAGCATCCTGCAGCGACATGCCATCCCATCCGGTTTGCGTTTAATTGGACGATCATTTATTTTTCAACAGGACAGTGACCCCAAACACACCTCCAGGCTGTGTAAGGGCTATTTGACCAAGAAGGAGAGTGATGGAGTGCTGCGGCAGATGACCTGGCCTCCACAGTCACTGGACCTGAACCCAATCCAGATGGTTTGGGGTGAGCTGGACCGCAGAGTGAAGGCAAAGGGGCCAACAAGTGCTAAACACCTCTGGGAACTCCTTCAAGACTGTTGGGAAACCATTTCAGGTGACTACCTCTTGAAGCTCATGGAGAGAATGCCAAGAGTGTGCAAAGCAGTAATCAGAGCAAAGGGTGGCTATTTTGAAGAAACTAGAATATAAAACATGTTTTCAGTTATTTCACCTTTTTTTGTTAAGTACATAACTCCACGTGTTCATTCATAGTTTTGATGCCTTCAGTGAGAATCTACAACGTAAATAGTCATGAAAATAAAGAAAACACATTGAATGAGAAGGTGTGTCCAAACTTTTGGCCTGTACTGTATCTCTTACTTATTCAGACTCGGTGCAGACTAATTTGGATCGATGTTCAAGCGCTGCTTAGGTGGAGGCAGACAGTATTTTGTGGTGATGTGTCACTGCATCTCGTAGGTAAAGGAGCCAAAATTAGTGCATTCACCACGGTGTTGTGTTTCCATCAATGCCGATCAGAGCCATAGCACATAAATACCTGTGACTACTGTAGAGTCACTTGACTAGGGTGAGAATACCTAACCTTTCCCATTGCATTAAAAAGTCACATGTTAGCAGGTGTTAGCGGGTATTTTTCTGCAGTGGAAACGGTATCGCAATATTTTTGTGGAGCAATATTGTGTCGTCACATAGTGCCAAATGTCAATCTTTTAAATTATATTAATTATTATATTACAAATACATATTATCAAGTGCTTTTTCAGTCCAATAGATACATTTTACTGCTGCAAAGAATGGCGGAATTGACATGAACAGACTGAAAACTTTATCTTACCAGATAAAACAGACACAAAGTTTTCCTTTGGGGACATAATTTGCAATAAATTTTATTGCAATACTCCACATATCGCAACATATTTAAAATCGCAATAATCCTGACTTAAGTATCGTGATACCCCTAACCACTACATCCCATAAAACTAAAATATTACTTTACCTGACTGATGCTATCAAATAACTTTTCTAACTAATCTTGGACACTCTACGTTGACAACAGCTAACAGTTACAACCTAATACTGTCATCAAAATTACATATGACCAAAAACTTGACATGCAATGTGTGAATTAATAAAAAAGTTTATTACCATCAACTAAACATTTACTTCCGTCTGCTATGTTTCTGTGTTCGAACATTTTTACGTTCACGTGAATTTTCCTAGCTGGGAACTCATTTTTTCTATTACTCCGACACCACTTGAATGTAGAGTAACTTCCTGTAGTATTGCTGTCATTGGAGGTTGCCAGGCAACTAGGGATGAGCAAGTACAGATTACCTGTACCTGTGTCTGTATGTGTTTAAACTAACTAAATGATCTATAGCTGCACTCAGTATGGGCGGGGTTTAGACTGGGAGTGGGTGGAGTCTAATCGTAAAGTGTAATTTTAAGCCTGAAATCAACATGGGTTGACCAGAAGTCACTTTATTATGCTTCAGATTATTTTGATCAAAAGAGTAAGAGATAAAACGAAGAAACTCAAAAGAGGATTTCCTTCATGACAAGTACAGATATTGTATACTACTTGTATTTACTGTATTTATTTTACACTTTATTCAATTCAATAAATCTTTATTGTTTCCGAAGGGCAGTTCTGGTGCAGCACAGAACAAATCAAACGTGGGAGAAACATACTGTACATACGACAATAACAAAAACACTATCAACAACATGTAACAAGAAACACACTGTACATACAGCAACAACAAAGACACCAAGTAATATGTAACATGTCCATATACCTCCTTGAGGGCCTGTTGCAGAAAAAGAGGATTAAAAAATCTTTAAAAACTGCAAAGCAGGGCAGTTTGAGCCAACATGTAAACACTAAAATACCTGCAACAGATTAGTGAAACCATAAAAGCTGCTATAATTACAGTCTGCATGTTAGAAATCCACAAACCACTAAAAACTATTGCCATCAAAAGTCTCCGCACACACAGCAGTCTCCATTCTCCTGCCCTGAGACCTCCTATAAAAGCCCCGTTTTCATGTCAGATTATTTCCACTTGAAAGTCTAAATATTTGATATAAATACAGTAGGTTTTTTTTCTAAAATGCAAATTTACACATGACTGCAAAAATGATAGAGGTGGTGAGGTGAGGACAGAATACAATTCATGTCATCTCAACCATTGTGAACCAACCACATAATAGCCAGGCGGGTTATTATGGAGTTCCATTAGCCTACATGAGAAGGTCAGAGGAGCTCACGCATCAATCGTGTGTGGCAACAGTACAGTTTCACTAATAGATGGTTTGAATGGGGTCAACTGTGAGACTCAGGGGAGCTGTACCAGTTACTATCAGAATGATAGATGAACACACTCACTCTCCTTCTCGCTCTGTTCACTGAGAAATGCTGATTGGGGAGCTTTTGGGTGTCGCATCAGTGCGTTACCTTGGATATGTTGGATATGAGCACCAACACCATCAGTCACCCTGACAGCCAATCAATTGGCCAGTCAATCAGGTGAGAGTATGAGTGAAAAATGCCGGTTGGTGGCATGATGCTTGGTGGCGCTGAAAGTGTGCACACCTGCTGTGCGCCCAACAGCTCAGGTCTGTCACTATCAAGGTTTCATCCTTTACAACGGGCCAATTAGGCATGGTTTTAACTGATATGTTGGTCTGGTCCGACAGACAGAGTAGCATGGGAGTCACCTGGAAAAGGACTTGATTTTTCAGGCTTTACCTCGACAGTTTCATAGTTTTGTTGACTGATGTTGCCACAGTTCAGCCACAGATGTTTCAGCCTCCGTGGAGTTGTGGTAGTTGTCTCTTTGAGAACTCATACATCAAAATCTTGTTCCAGACAGGCCCCTTTACAGCTGAAAAATGCTGCTAACTGGTGAGCGACCGAACATGATGTTGTAGTGCTTGTCGCTGTGATGAAGTTAGAGTTAGAGCCCTTTTGCATCAGATGTTGACATTACAGTATTCCTCCCACTTAAGCTGCGCATACACAGTAGGATTTAAGCCCATTTTAAAGATGTTTACCTCCAACTCCCACTGTACGAGTAAAGCATCCAGGATGTAAAGTCAAAGCTCACAGTTTATGCACTCATGCTGTGTCGTCCAATCATCGAGACACGACCTGAGTGCTCACACTGTACATGTAAAATAGTCAATAAAACGTCCCATTGGTCCCTGTGGACCTGTTGGGCTATTGACAACTGTCAATCATTTGAGACCTCCAGGTCTGCAGGAAGGTAAAAGTTTGTTTGCTGGGGGAAGTGTGATTCACAATAACAAGAGGCATCCCAAGAAGAGGTTAAAGGTTAAAGGTCAATATCTGCAAAAATGGGTAAGTGCAAATTCTGATTTTCTCTATTTGTCTTTCTCTGTCGCACACACAGAAACACACACACAAACGTTAGCACGACAGCAGCATGAACAAACTAGTTGGTTATACAATGTGCAATTGACTGAGTAAGAAAAAAGCCACTGATGTTGGAGAATCAACTCGTGGTTCTGCTTCAACTGTGCAAGAGCCTGACAACGTCTCATCAAAATTTTGACAAGTTAGAAATTAAACTGAATGTCCGATAGCTGGTCGGAAGCAGTTGATTGGGCCATGATCGGTCCTCACTCCCTCCTGTATACTACAAGGCAAACAACACCAGATGAAGCTAAAATTCAGGCTGACACTAAAATGAGTAACGTGGCTCAAAAATCGGGTCTGAAATGGGCTCAAATCTTACAGCCTTTGCTTAGCTCTAATGGACAGTATCCTGTAAAGCCTTTGAACTGTGGAACATTACAATGTCAATATGCTTTTCATCCAAGGGTCGGCTATAATCAAACGACTAATTATACTTCAGGGTTAATGGACCATATGGTGAATAGGATTAAGAAGTTAAATATCTACGAATCATTTTAGATTCCCATTCAAATTTGAGAAATATGCAAAAATTGTGATCAAGGTTGCAAAAGCAAATTTACTGTACATAGATTTAATTCAGTGGGGGTTTACTGCTGTAAGAATTGTGATTACATAGCTTTTCTGACCTCAGCTGCAACATGCTTTGACATTGCAGAACAAAACCCGCCAAATAATAGTCAGAAATGACTCCATACTGCTGCTGTTATTTCTCTTTTCTTTTTAACTGTCCTCCGTGTAGCTTTTTTTTTTAAAGAAAATTTTAAAAGAAATGTATAAAATAACCCTACTAAAAAGGTAAGTTTGTATTTTTCAAGTCTATCTGCTCACATTTATCTGTAAGATGAAATAAGGTGTGGTCACTGTAATCGTTTATACTGATGTGTGAAGTGATCAATTCATTCTACACTGTAAGATGTGGAGGACAAAATGTGCAGTCCTTGTTCTGTGCAAAAATGCACTGGAAAGTTCAGCTGAAGCTAAAATGAGGTTTCAGGAGTCAAGTCTTCACCCACACAGTTGTGTATATGATTATTACCAAACCTACATCCTACTCCTGATTGTCAAATACCAAGTCAAATACAAGTCTTTAACTTGTGTGTTAAGTCCCAAACAGCTCAAAATGCACCCTTCACAAGTTGTATGTTGTTCAAAACTGGTAACAGGTAGGTAAATGTATTTGAAAAATACATGCTTTTAAGAATATGCATGTGTTATTGTCAAATCAACTTCACAACATTTAAATGCAAACTGATCAGGTTTGTGTTGGTTTGTGTGTTTTTCCTTTGGCACACTTAATCATTTGTAATTTCTGAGCTGTATGTTTAGCAAGTCTCCATTCAATCACGGCAAAGTCTTTACATCCATACTTAATGATCTGAGGCATCATCTGCTGTCAGTTGGTCTGCGCTGACAAACGCACCTTTTACCGCCTGCTCCCACTGTGTGATTGGTTGGATTGATTCAAAATCTGTATTTTTATGGAAAGGAAGAATGATTACAGCAACCAATAACTCCTTCAGTGCACAAATGGCATGATGTAGGACTCATTATGTGCACTGGGTTGACAAATTTGTGCTACTACATTGCTGCTAATGTTAATGTCCTCCCACACACTGTTAATGAACCGCACTGCCACTTTAAAGTCACTTAATATGTTCAATGTCACATTCAGGGAGACCTGAGACTGTGAGCCATCCACACACCTGAAACAGACAATGTCTTATTCACTTTCCATGCCTATTTATCCTTTGTATCTGTATTTACATTTGATATTTTTAAGCTTACATTGTATTTCTCTTATGTAGGTTGGTACAGCACGGTGAATCTCGTTGTACATCTACCATGGCAATAAAGGAATTTGAAAGTAATATATAGTGTATTTGAACCCATGTTTTAAAAACTGTTAATAATTATAATACCAATAAAATCAGAAATCAGAAATCATTATATTCTATACAGAAGATCCTGCTGGAAATGGAGGGGCGCTGTATTAGAAGAGTTATGGTTCAGTTAATAACAAACCATCATCTCTACAGTATAGACAGGTTGTGTGAGTGTGTGTGTGTGTGGACATGCACACTCAAGCGCTTGCATGCACGTGTGTCCCCTGGTGTCTGTTGAGCTGTATAGTGATGACACAGTGGAAACTTCACACACACAGCCCGACATATCACTCCTTCTCTCTCTGCCTCTCTCTCTCTCTCTCTCTCTCCCACACACACTCACACACACACACACACACACACACACACTGAGCTTGGCACTGGGACTCCTTGGCACCTAAGATGTAGGAAGTGAAGCGCAACAGAGCAGCCGAGTCTTACAAGTATATAGAGGAAACAGACAAAACAACCCCCCAAACACCCGAATCCCTCCCACACACTCACGCAGACATGAGCGTGAAACAAATACCCAGAAACAAATTCAAATATGAAAACGCTGTATCAGCGAATGCCGGCTTGACCATCCCTCAGAGTTTATGACATAAAGAGAGAAACAGAGGAGCGGGTACAGTGAGGTGGAAACAGTAGGGCTGTGTGTGTGTGTGTGTGTGTGTGTGTGTGTGTGAGTGCGTGTGTGTGAGACACAGAGGTTTGGTGCCAGTGAGCTGATAAGGGTGTGATAGCGCTGACACAGTGAGGAGCACGGGACAAAACACAGATATGAAGACTCGCACTGACAGGCCTCGACAACACACACTTTGCAAACACAAACAAATGCACACGGTCACATGGACTCACACACAAAACACACACACACACACACACACGGTGAACAGACTGCAGGGGTAAATGTTGACACTCTCTTATTTATTTCATGACATATGTTCCTTCTTCGCCTTCGCTGTGGTGCTATCAAATGAGTCTGTTTTTGTGAGTGTGAGTACCAGTGTATCAGAAGTGTGTGTGTGTGTGTGTGTGTGTGTGTGTGTGTGTGTGTGTAGCTGATGTAGAACGTTCATAAATGGGTGTAATGGGCTCCATATGGTGAAGTCGAAGAGCTGGAGCAGAGTGTGTCTGGGAGAAATATCACCCCTGTCTCCACCTTTCACACACCGCTGAGCTAACACACACACACACACACACACACACACACACACACACACATAATACAACTTCCTGTGGGGATAAAGATGCTGTTTCTCCAGACGGTGTTTGTGTGTTAGTGCAGCGTGTTGTCAAATGGAAATAATTAGAAGGAAACACAAAATTATCTTTCATGTGATGAGGAAACAAGCAGAGAAACAGGAGAGAGGGAAAGGAAGGCAACATATTTAAAAGGGAAAGAGTGAGAGAGGGGAAGCAGAGAGGTATAAAGTAATTATAATATACTGTATGTGTATGCAGTGGCGGTCAGTACAAAGCAGAGAGAGTAGGGCGAGCGCTGTACGAAAATGTAACTCACTCAGTGGACTCAAATCTAAGTACAAACAGGGCTGGAGTGAAATGGAATATGAGTAACAGCATTAGGGATTTAAAACAAAAATATGAGTAACTGTATTCCATTACAGTTACAGTTTAAGTCGGTGGTGTTCATAATACAGTTGCTGTCTTTCAAAATAGATTACCTGAAGAGATTACTTTATTTGTTTTTGCTTTATTTGCTCTAACAGTGAGTGCGACACAAGGGAGCGTCAGCAACATAATTAATTTGATTGCATTGTTTTCTATTTGAATGTCAGTTTCCCGTGAGTGATGCAGCGCTGCTGTTTTGAGCTGAACATTTGTCGGATGCTCTGTTTCTATTCATTTCCGTCTCTCGCTTCAAGGAGCACTTTGAGGAGCGAGTGATTTGTGAAACTAAAATGAGGGGTTATCTTTATGATTCTTCCTCATTTGACTACAAAAACCTTAATATGGTGGCAGCTGGCTGAAGCAGATCACAATGGAGCTGAAAGTTTCTGGTAAATGACCATCGCTAATAACATACTTTCTGTTGGCTATATTTTCGGCTACATCATTCCCAAGGTTTCCCACACATTCATTTTTTTGTGGTGGCCCGACACGATTAAAACATCTGTCGTCACATTCTGATTTTCTATTTTTGGGTCTGGACCGTTCATTAGTCGTGCTGTTGAAATATATATACTGCTTAGTTGTTCAGTGCTCTACATTCTCACAGTGCAGAGACAGAGCGTCAGTATGTCAGGTGTAGTTAAACTGAAACTTAACCATTCATTGTGCTGGGTCTAAAAGTTTGCTTTCACTCACAACATCTGCTTCTCTCATCCAACGACCTCATCTAATCAGCTCTGGTCGGATAGACTGATCGATTATCCAACCATGACTCAAAACTAAACAAACAGCTGCTGAGCAAAAAAGAGTCCTGCGTTTACGGACCTGAAAACACTCCAAATAAATAAATAAACAAAGTTAAGTTCCAGGTTTTCACATGTAACCTGCTACTGTACCTGCGACTACTTCTTGCATCGGCACTAAACGCTGACTCTGGATGTAAATTGAGAGGTGCAGAATTGTCTAATATGGACATATATCCCAGAGATACTGAGCTGTTTTTTATTGTGGGATTGATCAGTATTAAGATGAGTTTAGACTGAACGTGAAGCGAATTTTAGACGCAGCTCGATCGACTGCAAAGTCAATGGAAAGACCCAAGTGGGCATGAATAGAGAGATTAACTTTAGGCAGCTCAAAGAGAGGTGAAGATGAGTCCAACTGGGAATGTTTCAGCGTGAGCAAAAAAGTTTGTGCTTGTCCTGAAGCTGTCTGACTTCACACAGGAGGAAACAGAAACTGGAGCTCTGAGATCAGTCAGCTGTCACTCAGCACACCTACGTCACTCTGTATGTTGCTACCTAGCTACAGCTATGTTCGTCTGCACAGTTGGCACGTTGTCTATAGTTTCCATCGCCAACATGCAACATTTTTTAGGAAGCACACATCAGCTATGTCCAAGCTATGGCACAACACACAAATATAAATCCCTTTTCACCCTGGTTGTCTAAAGTGTTGATTCAACAAGCCCTCATACCTAAACACCAAACTAAATAGTGTGTCAGTGCCTTCTAAACTTACCCATGACCTCCCCAAAGATGATTCATATGAGCTGTCTCTGACTCTGCCACTTCTGTGGTCTAGCTCTGGTTAGTTTTAGGCAACTAAAAGTACTTAAATTTAGGAAATGATTGCCTTCATGAACACTAGTAGAAAATGGGATGTCAACCACAACCCTATCCCGACCTCCCCTGTAAGTGGTCTTAGGGCAGTATGACAACATCAAGCTACTTTAATTCTTAAAGGCCACCACAAGACGTTGCTCATCAGGAAACTCTGGTTGGGACAGTCTGTCTTTTCAGAGTCACTTCACCAGATTTCAAAAAGGCTTATTTTTACATTCACTCCTGATAGTTTGTAGCCATGTAGATAGTTTTGGTTTTATCTCCTGACCTTGGCAGACCAGAGCCACTTCATCTTTTGACTGAATTCGAGCAGTGACTTGAATATTTTGGATATTAATAACTTTAATTTTCTACCTGAATTCATGACCATATACATATATGTGTATTTAACCCACATCTATTTCAACAGATGTTTTTTAAAGGTCCATTGTGCAGGATTTAGGCGGACATATTGGCAGAAATGGTGTAAAATATAATAAGAATATTTTCTTTAGTGTATAATCACCTGTGTCATGTGTTTGTTACCATAGATTGAGTCGTTTATATCTATATAAGGAGCGGGTCCTTGTCCACAGAGTCCACTATGTTACACTGCCATGCTTCTACAGAAGCCCAGAACAGACAAATCAAGCAATGACTCTAAATAGGGTCATTCGTGTTTTTGCTTCAGCCACTGTAGCTAGAAGCCCCTCTGTGACGAGCCGAACGGCATCGAAAGAACATCAGTTTTTATCCTGAAACTGCTTTATTCAGTGTTTTTACCAGTTTCAATCACCTGATCTGTTTGTTTTAAAGAAGAGACCTCAGTGGATAATTCAGCTCCTGGGAAAAAACCTCCTGAGCAACAAACAGTGAAGGAATTCTAAGCTGGAACTCACGCTTGACACATAGGAGAAGTTTCAGCAGGTTGCACTCTGCATTCCTCACCGCTAGATGCAACTAAATTCTACACACTGCGCCTTTAACATTAAATATTTAAATGATATAAATTCAGCACATACACTTAAACAAAGGATTCAGTAGTGGTTTGGTTGCTTGTAAAACCCAAATTATAATGGCTAATATTTGCTTCCTTACACTCCAGGCCCCAAATACTTTGTTGTAAAATTGTGTCTTTAAATGTTTTCCACCCTGCCAGGCAAATATTTCTACACTGAATACCTTTCAAGGATCAGTAACTGCTGCCATAGGGTTATTTGCAGTTTAACACTCGTCTCTGTATCAGAGCGACGCCTGCTAATTGGTTCACATCCCTGTTAAATTGTCACTCTGATTTCCTCAGAGCCTACAACCACAGAGGCGTAACCATGTGGGTGTCACAAGTTGCAACAGAGGAAAGGAGGGGTTGGGTTGGACTGTAATGGATACACTCAGTCTGTGTCTGTGTGTGTGTATGTGTAAGGACTTAAAGCAGGTCACCTTCATTTGTGTCTTGAAGCAGATGGGACACCAAGTCTGGAAATAATCTAATCTTGAATGTTAGCTACATCTCACTCAGCATTCTCTTTCTCTGGGAAAATAAATGGCACAAACACACACACTCATACACACACACTTATACACAGAAAATTGAAATAATAACAACCATAAAGTAGAACGGAGGGCGATTTGTGCTTGTATTAAAATGTGGCATCTCATTAGCAAGGTTATTTCAGAGTTAGCTTTCTTTATTTAAACGCCTGCCGAACAAAAGCCTCCATTCAGCACAGGCACTCCTGCAGCCCACAGCTAATGGATTGTAATCTAAATAGAACACACACACACACACACACACACACACACATACACACAGAGCAATATTCGGTCATACCTTGTAATACGCACACACAGCAGAATGAAAACTGCTCCACGCCTGGGAAATGCCCGGTATATTATGATGTAGCTCCAAGTACTCTCACACTGAGCAGTCTTAATGAAGCCCAGAGTTTAACGAGCAGAACTACTGGACTATCTCCTCTGTATATGTTGATGCATTAAAAGTCGTTGTTAGTGTTACCTGTGAGTGCTGCTAGACGTCTGCAGACATATTGTGTTTCAGTAATGAGTAGCTTCAGTGGAACTATTATGAGAGAGACGTGACTGGATGTTTCAGACGTGTTAGTCAAAGGGAGGGTCAAGCCACCATCAGGGATCGTGCAGGAACTCAACAGGCATCAACATGATTTATACAAAATATGTCTTTTATACTACTAATTGACTTTGCCTTATTTGCAGCCTCACCAAGCCGCACTGCTGTGATACTGCTTGGTAGCACATGACAGACTACTATATGATAAACAAAACACCACGGCATCAAGGTAAACAACTTCATCTTGCTGCGCGGTGCAGTTGAAAAGCACTGACACTTTTATCTGCACCTGTATCTGTTCAACCAACTAAATTATCAGTGTCCGTATCAATACTCACAATTGGATTTTAAACCTGAAGTGACAGAGACCTAACCAGACATTGCTATTTTAAGCCTGAAATTAATATGGGTTGATCAGAAGTTGCTTGATCACAAAGGTTAAAGAACTATTTAGCTACCCAAATGAGGAGTACGGATATTGATTTATTTTACGCAGATGATACTCTACTGCTCCAAAAAAGTATATTAGCTGTACCGGATACTCATTTCATGCAAATATTTGGCTCAACCCTTGAGGCTCATTTATGCTCAACATTAGAGATGGATACTTCTGTCTGTACTCCGTGTTCATTCCATTCGTATTTGCATGTTTTCTGAAAGCAGAAACAGACAAAACAGAGCAGTACCACTGGAAATTGTGGGGGCAATTTTGCATATTTTGAATGTGACATCACCATAGGACATGATGAAGACATTTAAAAAACTTTTATGCCATAAAATGTCAAAAAACTAGACTATTTTTATTTATTTTGAATTGTGTACTTTATCCTAAACATGTATAACAATGTTAAAACCCTTATACAAATCTTACATGTTTCTGTCATTTGGTTGCCGAATCTTGTCAGCTGCGTCATATCCCCTTTGCGCATGCATCAGAGTTGTGATTGTTTGCCAGAGTCATAAATTTACTTTTCATCCAATTTGAAGCCACATTTTTACAAAACACTTTTGGTCGTTTTTCAATATATGTTTTAATTGGATGAAGGATTTCGTCATCAGACCTCTGGATCTTATTCTTATTCTTATCCTTATTGGCCTATTAGAGGAAAACATCTAACTCAAACTGTGGGAGCACTCAGACAAAGACAGGTGTTTGATTCACTGTTTGTTTCTTGAAGATGTTTCAACTCAACTCATCCAAGAGTCTTCCTCAGTTCTCCTGAGTGGGGAGTCCCACAGACTACACTTCACCACAGCCATCTCTCCAACATGCAGGGACGCACTGAGGTGCAAACACATCAGCTCACACATCATAGGGCCAGCCAACAAGACTGGAGAGAAGTAAATGAAATAAACTGTGCACATTCTATCAGTTTCATTCGCTGTCTCCACATTGCCTCATTTAGGGCAATATTGCCCAGCATGGGCTTTTGTAAATGGAAAGCAGAGTGATATAGATTCTGGGAGCACTGTTGGATATCAAACCCATTTATATCAGCAGCCATGCCAATTCAATGCACCAGGAGATTAACTGTGTATGCAATATTTGTTTGTATAGTCAATTCTTCTTTCCACACATTCACTGGTCTGCCACCTCCTTCATTATGCTTCCTCTTCATGTTTACATCCACCGTAGAAGGCTGGTTATTCAAGCAGCCCTCGGTGAGACTGTGGGTGTACTGCCAAAAGGGTTGGTCCTCAACTGGATAAATACAGTTCAAAAGATTACAGTGTGGCCTGCCACGAATGCTCACAAGGAGGTTAATTCATCAGCACAAAAGATGAGCTGTTCATTAAATAAATGTCAAAAATATGTGGTTCTTTGATCAAAGGTGGAAGGTATAAGCCTGTGCATATAAAAACAAAAGGTCAGAAGTCGACTTCAACTCCTAAGGTTCACTTCAAAACATCAAATCACAGAGTGTAAAAATCTTTTGCGTGTGCCATCATGACAAGCTAAAGATTACACAGGAAAGTGATAATACGATCTGCAGGTTCAAAGAGTCCTCCATCGACTGAGCATCACACTCCTACAGTAAATGCTAAATGGACTGCACTTGTATGGTGCTTTTCTCGTTTTCCAACCATTCAAAGCGTTTTAACACTAAGTCACCCATTCACACACACAGTCACACACTGGTGGCGGAGGTTACCATACACAGTGCCACCTGCTACTCAGTGACCATTCACATGCTCTCACACCGATGGAACAGCCATCAGGAGCAATTTGGGGTTTGGTGTCTTGCCCATGGATACTTTGACATGCAGACTGGAGGAGCCAGGGAACAAACCGCTGATTTACCAGTGGACGACCTGCTCTGCCTCTGGGCCACCGTTGCCCCATACCATTGTCAAACTCATGGTGGACAATCAATGCAGCAGAACCAGAGATACTATTTTTAGAATCTCTGTGGGAAACTTACTTTTAACGACATCTGCTTTGTCATTTTTTTTATTTTAATTAGCTTCTTGACCCAGAAATGGGTTAAAAGTATAGAGCTGTTATTCATTCATTCATTTTTAGTAACCGCTTATCCTGTCAGGGGTTGCAGGTGGTGGCTGACATTGGGTGAGAGGCAGGGTTCACCCTGGACAGGTCACCAGACTATCACAGGGCTGACACACAGAGACAGACAACCATTCACACTCACATTCACACCTACGGACAATTTAGAGTCACCAGTTAACCTGCATGTCTTTGGACTGTGGGAGGAAGCAGAGATGAGGAGTGAGCTATAGAGGTCTGCTAAACTCCCTTCTTTCTAACTCCACGCCACCGGGTTATTTTCTGTTTCAAGCTGGTAGTCTTCAGCGCTGACTCATGTAATATCACAAAGACATTTATCAGACTTCACACAACTCCGTCTGGAGTCACAAAAAGATGCAGATGCAGCAGGCAGCTGTTTCCAGAGAAAAAAGCTCTACAAACCACCAGAATGCTACTTGCCAAGTAAACACCAGACAGACCAGCTGATAAAGCTGGTGAATAAAGTGGAGCATTTATCCATTTAAAAAAAACAATTTATTTTTTGTAGGAGTCGGTGGAGACCAAAACAGAGCTGACCTTTAAATAGTGATTTTTTTTTTTCTCTTGCCTGAAAAATAGGACCAAAAGACTTAAGGCTGAGCTGTTGGCACCTCTACAACAAAAGACTGACAGTGAGGAAATGAGGAGGTAGGCTTTTGGAATAGTTTGGACACCTAATTCTTAAATTTGCTACACAAGCTGTTTGCACTAATTTGATGGATATTTTATGCTTCTTTCTGTGGCAGCAGGAAGATGGCCCTCTTAATTTCAATAGTTTGGGATGGAAGATGAAATCATGGGTATACACTCACTGTTTTTATTGGGCCTACCTACTTCAAAGCACTGTGATTTGACACACGGGGAGTAGATAATGACTGCATTTTTATTTTGAGGTGTACTCTACTTTTAAAATGGACAGTTTCTGCAGCGTAAGCAGAAGTGGCTGATAAAACAGTGAAGCCTTACAGACATCATCCTGTCCCCAACACTGTGGGAGCAGAGAACTGATTCAGCATCTTCTCTCCCCCAGTACAAGACAAGGTGCTTTTAGATGGAGAATGATACCTTGGAATGGACTGAAAATGAAATAAAATCACAGCAACATTCTCCAAAAAACTGAGACAAAACCATATCAACCCTGAATTATTATATACAATATTTGAAACACTATGGAGACATAGTGCCACAAGTAAATTACCAAAAGGCTTACAAAGACAAAACTGTTGCCCCTGGGGATGATGACAGACATTATTGACCGACTAATGCAGTAGTTCCCATATGGAGGGTGTGCGGTCCAAAAGTGGGTTGTGAATGGACCTCAAGTGACTCACAAACATGTCAGGTTTGTAAAAACCACACTTTATTTTTAAGTAAAGTAAATGCTCAGCACAGAACTTGTATTTTGAAGTGCAGTTTTCTGCTGTAGAGTGAGTGACTAACAAAGAACTACTTGACAGAGACAGTAAGCTAGCTGGACGACATGTCCAAACACAAGTATGACACTGAATGTAATTAACTGTGTGGTCCTTGAACCAATGACGAAGGAGATATCTGGAACCCGGGGCTGGACCCGGAGTTGGGAACCACTGGACTAGTGGGTCCTTACAAACTAAATTTGGTGACACAAAATCAGTTGTGGAAAAAAATTATAACCTTTGTGAGTTTGGTGTCATCTTCATCATATCATACCCCAAGATTAAACGCACCCCACACAAGCCAGCTCACAAAGTATGATTTGTAGTCAGCTGGACCTAACGTTGACTTTGAACCATAGACTGAACGCAAAGATATAAAGATGGACGACATGAAAGCTCCCCAGAAGTGAAGCCAAATCATCGCCCCTCCTAGCTGGCTGCAGTATAGGCCATAAACTTCGACCCCTCCATGCTAGCAGATGGGATGTGCCAAAGGTGTCATACTGCTGTGTGTTCAAGTGTTCATTTTCTGATATGTTTAGTTTAATTAGTTATTTGATGCTATAAAGAGGAGATTTGATGTCATGACTGACAGCTCTGTGTGTGTGCCAATCGGTGTGCTCACGATCAATGGCACAGCTTGCAATTGGTTAGACAGGTGTAAGGGGCGGGAACTCGATACCACAGAGATTTCTTCTGTGCAGACTATAGCTCCAAAAGATGTCACAAGTGCAATATGGCGGCCATATCCTGGATATTTTGGCTTGATTTTTGTACAGTGGGAGGAAGTAGAGACTCGTTTGTCATCTTTATATTCAGTCTATGTTTTGAACTGGTTCAGTACTTGACCTGTGACTGATGACATTTCACAAGTCAAACTGAGAAACTGGTTGTCCTTGTTAAATAGGCTATATCCAAACAGAAAGGATATGTGGATAAGCACAAGCAGAAATGATATACACCCTATAAGTAATTGGGCTGAGGTAGGTACAGTATGTGCTGAATGTATAGGATCAAACAAAAATATCCATGTTATCTTTTCTCCAGAGGATTCAGGCGCTCCTCTTGTCTCTCGCTCCTTCTGTGCAGCCAAATCTCACAGAAATTACATTTAACATAACACTAAATTAAAACAGCAAATAATATTTGAGAGAAAAATAATGCAGAGCGAATGACATTATCTATTAACATAATTCAGAGATGATGCTAATTAAAAGTCCCAAAAGTTGATACTGAATGAATCAGCAAAATGTTTACTGGCAATGTATTTCAGTTGGCTCCTGCCAAAATAGGCAATCTTGTAAAACAGTATCCACTCATAATGAGAGCATTATTTTTTATTACCTCTTTTATTAACATTTAACTGAAATTATGTGCTTTCCCGAACCGTAACCAAAGTACTTTTGTTGCCTAAACTTAAGACAGGAGTCTGGACACACACCCAGGGTTCTGGTGTTAAGGTCCTGCACTTTGTCTGCCTTCCATCCTCCTTTCAAAGCCTGTGTGGTACATGAATGTGGTGTTTAGCGAACTGAAAGAAATGTCTCTGAACATAATCCAGGCAGGGATTACGTTGCCACAACAACGTAATTAAGAGAGCAGTTTAGTTACATTAAATATAATTTCTAGGAGACACGGTTGCTTTGTGTGTGTTTATTTCTACAGCCTGTGTGAACTGTTTGTTTTGTCGTCCTGATTGTCTGTACTGTAATTTTAATATGTTGGTCTGTTACGTACACACAACATCTATTGGATGTCTGTCTGTCTTGAGAGAGGGATCCCTGCTCTGTTGCTCTTTCTGAGGTTTCTCTTTCCCGTTGAGGGGCCTAAGAACAGAGGTTGTTGCATGCTGTACAGATTTCAAAGCCCCTCAAGTCAAATTTGTGATTTCTGATATTGGGCTCTATAAATAAAATTGGCTTGACTGTGAAATTTAGTCTTTTTGTTTTGTTTCTCTTCATGATTTTCTCCTCTCAACCCAAACAGCTGACTGACTATTTGCTGTGTTTGTTGGACCACGAGATTGAGAGTGAATAAATGTAGAGTGGGGGCAGATAAACAATTCAACACACCAAGGAGTCACTCAGCTGAGCAGCAAGGTGGAATACTAAACCATCTCCCTGCTTTCTACAAACTCTGCTGGCTTCACCTGCAGTTTAATTTTCTTCCTCTGGAATTTTCCAAGAGCCAAACCTCAGTGTCCTAAAACAAAGGTGAATTTTTTTTTTTAATTTAATTTTATATACTTTATTAATCCCCGAGGGGAAATTCAATTTTTCACTCTGTTGTCAATTACACACAGGTCCAAACACACACATGCACAAACTGGACCTATACATGCACTAAGTGGAGAGATGTCAGAGTGGGCTGCCCATGACAGGCGCTCTGAGCGGTTGTGGGGTTCGGTGCCTTGCTCAGGGGCACCTCGGCAGTGCCCAGGAGGTGAACTGGCACCTCTCCAGCTACCAGTCCACGCTCCATATTTTTGGTCCGGACGGGGACTTGAACAGGCGACCCTCCGGTTCCCAACCCAAGTCCCTATGGACTGAGCTACTGCCGCCCCCAACGAGGCAAATATCAGAATTATCATCAAAATAATGGCATTTAATTTATTTTATGGTTTTTTTTGCATTGGTAGATTTAGAATTAGATTAGATTTCACTATTTTTCCCTATATTTCTTAACGTTGTTTTACCATTACTGCAAGAGTTAGATTATATTACAATGTAGGACTGGAAGTTCATGGGGTGACCTCTAGCTCCTCTGGTAGTCTTTGCTCCATATGGGTCCTGTGCAGGCTAGTGTTAGATTCCAACCTGTAGCTCTGTCATTCTTCAGCTGTGCTATAATAAAGGCAAAAAATCCTAAAAATAATTTATGTCAAGCTGCACTCACAGTGTACATCCATGTCTGTGAAAACATGGATGCTTCACATACAGCTTCCCCCTGGCAGCACAGAAGATCTTTACAATCAGCACAGTTTCAAGATGGGCTCGGATTAGACCTGACAGATAGAACACCTGTATATCAAAGGCTGTTAAAACCAATGCTAGACTGAGGTACAGTCATCATTTCTTGACCAACCTGATCTCAAAGAAATGCGTGAAATGACCTCTTGAGACTACATCATATAGTGGTGGCAAATGAAGTGTTAAGTTATGCATTGGTGGCATGGTTGCAGATTCCCAAGGTTTAGCAACCAAAACTACTTGGTTAGATTTGGAAAAAGTGGTAGTGTAATTAAAATAACTATGTTTGTTATGTACGGGACATAAGTATATCTTAATGTGACATAAATACATAATGTAAGTACATCACGTAACGTCAGATAATGTCAGAAAATGTCATGTAACATGCAGTAACATGCTGTAACATTCAGTGATGTGACACAAGTACTAACTTGTGTATGTACTGGACGCAAGTACGTAAAGTTAAAATGAGTTAATGTTGACGTCTGGTTTCACAAAGGACACAAACAGCAGTGTCCTGGGTGAAAGTCCTGTGTTCGTCTGACCCATTAATTCCAGCCCAGTCATCCTCCCTATGCGGACTTTCGCTCTTTATTCTACCTTTGGGGTCCAAACATTAACTTCTGCTATTGTTCAACTAAGGAATTTGTGTGTCCATCACAACAAAGGCTCCTTGCTGACTTTCCGGCATGTAATTTTAACAAATTACCTGCCACCACCACATAATGCGGTGTCAGGAGGGTGTGGTCATTTGACTTATTTCTAGGAGACCAGACATGTACATCAAGACTATCTGATGATGTCTGTAAGAATGTACAAGAACTATAGCAAATGTCAACGATTAAAAGCCAACGACACAGAGACGTCTCACCATGCCGTCAATCATGGCCTTGTAGGTTACGGCCCTTTGTGAATTTGTGCCAAGAGCCCATGGTTTAATTATCTCTCTATGACAGCATCACATAATGATGCACAACCCCCTTTAAATTATATTTTCCTTAGTGGAGGGAATTTTAAGAAACCTGTTAATAATAAAATCCCTAAAACCAATTGACAAGCGGTGAACATGGGGTTGCTGGGACCCCTGGATGCCCACAGCCTGCTTCGACAGGTTGGTAATCCTTTGATAGAAGACAAGATGGGCTCCAACCATGTTTTAAAAGTTTCTACTGACAATCAGCTTTCATAAGAAATGTGCAATCAGTATTGATGTGTTGTTCTTAATGACTGAAGAGCTGTTTCAAGTTAAACTGCAGGATTACAATCCCAAAAGCAGCAACAACAAGTGCAGACAAACCCAGACTGGCAGTAACAATAGTAACGCCACATCATGTCTGCCAAGTCAACACTCAGAAGGATCTCACACCCTGGAGGAGGCACTTCACTTTGCTATATAAACCAAAATTGAGTTTTTCCAATATTTCTCCTCGTTTACAGCTGGTTACTTGGCAAATTGCTTTGTCTTGTTATTCCTCGTGGACTGTTTCTTGTGTTTTATCTTGATCTTTTGTGCTCTCTTACCTGTTTCCCTCCCTTTTCTCTCTAATACTGTTTAACAGAGGATGAAACTTTAATGGTCCATTCAAAGAAACTGGGTCATTGCAGCAGGAAGTAATGGGATACAGCAAGAAAAAAATCAGTCTGTGATCTTCGTTCTTGTTTTTATCCTTTTATTCTCTTCCAAACAAGTATGGAAGTAAAAACAAGGGTAGTAATGGAGGATGAACGTAAGATATTATACAAATTGTCCTTTTCGATTTTTAGCCACGTTCGTGGATCCATGGATGGCGATGACGGTTTCTTGGTCTGAAGGACGGTCATTACTGTAATGGAAACTGCTGACCATGTCAATGTGCATGCAAGAATGAGAAGAGCTAATGAGATGATCATATAGGCATATTATCATATAGTAGTAGAAGTAGCATTGCCATTGTCATTATTTGATTATGATTTTTCCTTTACCCTGAAGCCGGGGTAAATTGTGGTCATTAGGCAAAACCTCCACAATAGCCTTTGAGCATACTGTGATTCACGTAGGCTGAGGGAAAACTAGACTTCTCCACCTTCTCTTGGCTCTGATTTCAGGTCTTACAAAATCTGGGCCGTGACAGACAACTTTGGCCAATCACAGGAGAAAGGGCATTCATATTAGCTGTTCTACAAATGCAGATGATTCAGTGTCAGAGAGTCCTGCAGTGAGGGTTGCAACTGCCTACACTGCAAAGCACCCCTAAAAAGAAGAAGGACCTATCAAAATAAGAGTCTAAAAAAGAGTCTGACAATAAACAAAATAAAATCAGCGTTAATATTGGCCTTTTACAGATGGAGAGAAATGTTGCTAATAGTTTGGCCTTATGCTAACCATAGCCAAAATCTCACAACTGCGGGTTTAAGTTTCCGTTCAAGTCTATGTAGTTAACGTTAGGGAGAGCTTTAAATCACAGTATGTCCTCCCCCACACTTGCCGCCACTCAGACCACCTTGCTGGAGGAGAACAGGCAGCAGCTCTGCAGACTGACCCCCAGTCAGCAGCCACAGCAACCTGAATACAGCCAGCGCAAACCCCAGCTCCAAGAGTCTGGCTAGACCCGACTTTCAGCCAGATTAGCAAACTTTCTGTTGCTGCCATCACACAGCTTAGAACTTGCGCTGCCAGCCCACTGTGACATCTGACACGGCGGGTTTACGCTGGCTGAATTCAAGCCCTTACAGCTGCCGAACAAAGGTTTGTCTCTCAAGCTGCTTCTTGCTCTCCTCCAGGAGAAACAGTCCGCAACAGTGGGGAGTGCCGTGAAGGGATCGTTGGGTAGTTAGCTTACTAACTCTTGTCTCACTTGTGGTCTGATAAACAGAGAGAGTGGGAAACACTGGGTTACTGTATGAAGCATATCGTCTGGTGTGAGGGGCTTCAGACAGCGAGGGGAGAGTTGCAGGAGGAAGGGATATGCTTCTGCATACCCGAGATTTACAGCAACAATTCAGCATTTTTAGAAACAGTTCTTTCTGAGAGGGAGATCAGATTGATTGAGAAGACTAATACCACCCTCATGTCCGTGTGTTAAGTAAGGACCTACAGCTGGGAGGCCAATGAGCTTGGCCTAGCATAAAGATTGGAAGCAGGGGGAAATAGCTAGTCTGCCTTTATCAGATAATACACTTGTCAGCACCTGTCAACGTTACCAATTAGCATCTTTACCCTGTGCACAAACAACATTGCCAAGCTTTCGCCTTTTTCTTGCTAAGCTAAGCTAATCATATGAAGTACAAATCTTCTCAGAAAGAAAGTCAATAAGCTTATCTTCCAAAAACTATGACTTAGCAAAGAGGATTCGCATGCCTAAGTGTAACTACGTATATCTTTAAAAGAAACTGCAAAACCATACTGAGGTAATATAAATGAAAAAACAATCCATGTGGAATTAAAGTGTTTCCAAAATGTTATTGCGTCTATTAGATAGTTTGACTGTGAAGTTTTATTGAGTACAGGGAGAATATTTCCAGAAAGAAAGATAAGATAAAACTACAAAAAATGCACCAAACTATGTGCAGATTGTAGCACACTGAAAGCCATAAACCGAGGCAGTAAGTGTGAGGATATTGCTCGATATTTTGTACTGACAGTGCAGGTGTTGATGTTCAGTCTTGCCCTAATGCCAGCCCTGATAAAGCAGCTTTCACCTCAGCTCATCAGCCATACAAATGCCCGCTCTGTCAGCCAGGCCCCAGACTCCTCTTTTTTTCCCTCTATGCTGTGTCTTTGTCAGTAATTTTAGTCTCTGTGACAGGGGTTCTGTTTTGTGATCATAAGGGCATCTGTGGTGTATAATTTAGTGTGTGTGTATGTGTGTGTCTGCAGATGATGGATGACGAGAGAGGAGGAGAGCTACTTCTGCAGCATTATGTATTAAAGAGGTTCTTGGCTGCAGAGCAATATCCACTTACTGGCACTGACTGCTTTACACTCAGATCTCTCTCTCCCTCTCTCTCGCCACACACACACCAACACACACACACTTTCTCACTTGTTTATTCTCGCTTTTTTACCTGTCATGTCTTGACATAGGCAAACTGACGACTGTCACTGGCACTCACGCAGCAGAACAAGCTGTAAACACAGTATTGGCATATTATCACCTGATGAGGTTGTGATGGTAAACATGTTAGCATGAGCCTATTTACACATGCAGCAGACACAGTGACATTAGCATTCATTTGGAGTTGTGTTTCCATCCACCTCATGAATTACCTATAATTCAGTGGAAGTGTAATGGCTGCCTTCTGTTTAGTATCAGGTGATAGATGTGACGAAAACCCAAACAATGGTGTAAAAGAAACTGAAAGCTGCAGAGCTGATGATAATTCTCAGGGATTTTAAACCACTAAAGATTTTGCTTCACAATATATGTTCAGTTAAAGGTCCAGTGTGTAAGATTTAGGGGGATATGTTGGCAAAAATGTGATATAATATAATAACTATGTTTTCCTTAGTGTATAATCACCTGAAAATAAGAATCGTGTTTTTGTTACCTTAGAATGAGTTTTATATTGACATAGGGTCCTCATGGAGTCTGATATGTTTCACCGTAGGGCTGGGCGATATTTCCAGAAATTTATTTCTCAACATTTTCAGCTATATTTCGATACAAGATATATATAAATTGATATTTTTAAATCTCCTCAAAAGCATTTCATTAATGCTGGGACTGGGAGACAGAATCAAACATAAAAATATTTCTGACCAAATACCCTGTCTGATGCGACAAAGTTGTGGGGATGACTATTGTTGTTGGAGTTTTTTGTTGTAAAAATATTCATACGATGAGATTTTTGATCAATGATCATCAATAATGTGGATATAACAATGACTTAGCAGCCCCTCCGCGACCAGCAACAGAAAAACACCAATTTTAAATGTGGAATCATTTTATTCAGTGTTTTTACCAGTTTAAATCACCAGTTCCGTTTCTTTTGGAGAGGAAGAGACCTCTGCGGTACATTCAGCTCTTGGTAAAAACCTCCTGAACATCTGGATATTGATAAATCAGATAAATCAGATAAAAAAAGTGAGCACCCATTAGCAGGTGCTCAGCAAGTAACCTGTGCATAACAGGCCAAACAGCATCAGAGAATGCTGATCTGTAACATGAAACTGATTTATTCAGTGTTTTTACTGGTTTAACCACCTGATCCATTTGATTTGAAGAACAAGAGACCTCTGAGGAAAATTCTTCTCCCAGTAAAAACCTCATGGACAATGAACACTGAAGAAATCATAATTGGGAGTTCAGGTTTGGCACATGGGATGCAATACACAATCCTGACAATTTCTTTCATACTATTCCAGTGATCTACAAGCGATGGAAACTCACTAAGAAACACAGCAATGTGCCACCAAAGGCCTGCAATGGTGCTTTGATGGTGGGGTCTAACTACAATGCTTACAGCTACATGAAACATAAGCTGACTTTATTTTACAGCTCCATAATTTTCTGGGAATTTTAAATACTTCCAAATCACACCAATGCACTGAGGCACCCTTTAGCAGTGTTATGAGATGCAACAGGCAGTGTCATTTTCTGACATTCTGGGCAACACCCATAGTATAAAGACTGAGAAAGTCTGCATGAGGCGGGAAGGAAGGGAGGTGGACTGGTCAAACAAACTCCGGACTTTCACCCAGGAGACAGCTGTTCATGTCCTGTGTCAAACTAACAGTCATTAGAGTTATTTACAACAAAGGGGGCAAGTATGTGCAACATGCTATCCTAGAAAGGTATGTCATGTGAAGTATTTATAGTTTATACACTTTACTGATACACCAGAGAATTACTCAGTAACACGGGGCTTCATCACCTCCCTCTTTCTTACTGGTAACTATAAATTTAATACTGATTAAAAGCTGTTTTACTTTCACATCCTTATACTTATTACCAACGCAGGGGTGTTGAGGGTAAGCCCTTGACAATACCCCAGAAATTCACCTTGATTTTCACAGCCTAATGTTGGCAGGTATGGAAGAGTTATATCTGTTCTTTGTTTGTGTTGTGTTAGCAACATTGACGTCAGGCTGATTTGATTAGGTCAGAGCTATGGAATATTAAATCAGCCACATTTTCTCACTGTATCTTAGTCTCTCTTACCCCTAGTTGTACATATACTACACGTTATACATTTATTTTTAAAACACAAAAATGTAAAATTAACTTGTATCTCTATTGGTTATCGGTATCAGTTGAAAAAAATCCTTATCGTTGCATCAGTAGTACCCTGGTGTCATGATCTGACCCCAAAGGCCATTGAACAAGTGTCAGTATTTGTTGATCTGGGAGTGAGAATGTGTTGCCCAAATACCATGGTTGTATCCCAGTAACTTCATGGAAATTATGGACCCGTAAAATAATAAACAAAAGCCTTAACAGTAAGAAGAAAAAAAAAGAAAAAAAAATTGCTTTTTTACACTGTAGTCATGTTGTTGATGATGATAGAAATTGGGCCAACAAACAATTCTCAGTCTCTTCCCTCATCTCACCTGCAAGTTTCAAAGAGACATTTGTTTTGTTTTATTCTTCACCTCTCCAACAATACTCATGTTTTATTATCCTCATCCTGAGGCAGCCCTGAGGCTAAACAGCTAATGACTGTTCACACAGTGCCAAAGACACAAGGCTAACATGCAGGGCAACAACAACACAAGGGAGGCTGTGTTTGTAGCTTATCCCATCCACCAGGCCTGAGGCAAGCATTCAATCAAATTCCCATTACTGCTGCTTACAGCATTTTTTATCAGTGCAACGTCCATTATTTCAGGTGAGACATCTACCTGTGATGGCTGTCTGCCGAGTGTGGTGACTGCACACTGGTTCACAAAATACATTACTGCCATTGACTGAAGCCCAGTGTGAGGCGTGAGGAGTCACAAGAGGAGTTTCAAAGGGACGGTTTTATTCACTAAAAAATCTATCTTTCCATTCTATAACTGCTTTTCCTTTACAGGGTCGCAGGGGGGCTGGAGCCGATCCCAGCTGGGCGAGAGGCGGGGTACACCCAGTTTGTCAGTCAGTCACAGGACGAACTACTGCTATTTATTCCACAGGCTTTTTGGCTGATAGGTGGGCATACAGTAAACTGCCAGAAAAAGAGGTGGGTATACCCCATATACCTGCCCTCCACTACACCACTGAGTATAGTCAAGGTCAGACATTTTAGGGTACATAAGCAGAGGAAAAACATATTTTGAGTGGAGGGGGACTTTAACAAACTAAAAGAGGAGAAAATTTGCTACTAAGATGGGATTCATACTTGTGCATCAGCTCTATGCAGACTCTACGCCGTAGCCTACGCCATTGTGAGCATTTATACTTGTGCAGTGGTGTGTCTGTGTCACTCTGTAGTTGCCCCTCCAAAACACTAGTTGGCGACATGGGTTCTGTTAAGTACTGTAAAGTTTAGTTGATTCAAAACACAACTAAAATACACATTAAACATGTACACATATCAGCTTCACTAAAACTCGCAGCATTCACAGACAAACACTTGTCTTTATCTGGACACATTTTCCCCACAAATACAACATGCTAATGTTTTTAGCACAAGCCTATGGCGGTTTACATTGTATAAATTAGCCTAGCGGCTAGCAGACATTTCCTCTACTCATTTGAAGCCAGGGACAACAGCAACATTTAACAAAGGTAATGTTACAAAACTCAGCTCCATTACAGCTCACAAGGTTCACCAACAAAACAATTGTCTTATGCTAAACACGTTTTCCAAACAAATATAACATGCTAACATTATTAGCACAAGCCTATGGCATTTTACATTGTACAAATTAGCCTAGTAGTGATGAGTGGAGATTTCCTCTGCTCATATGAAACCAGGATAAATCACACACAAGACTTAAAATGCTATTTTGTGGAGGCTTTATTGTCTTCACAATTTATTGTTTCATATCTGTGAAATTTAAGTACATAAAAGCTTTGTTTCCACTGAGGGAAATGGTTTCAGCTTACAGAAACAGACAGGAGGTCTGCGTTGCTTCGATGCATAGCTACATTTCTGGAGAAGTGAAGGTTAGGCTACAGTATAGCGTACGGCGTAGGCTCTATGTCGATTAAAGGCAGAAGTATTAATCCCATTTAAGTGTTGACTAAAGAAAGCTAACGTGAGAGCAGGAGGGTTACCAGCATTGAAATGAGTTGTTTGACAATACAAGAGGCCCACGCGACCCAGCCCTGGGTAAATAGACAAGGATGGATGGATGGATGGATGGATGGATAGGATGCATGACAACAAATCAACACGCAAAGTCGTGGAAGCAAATTAAGTTTCACACAGATTCAAAATGTGTTCTCCCCTCTAAGCCTCGTCTTCTGCTATTTGTATACTCATTTCACAAACTAGTTAAGAACATTACAGCACACCATGGGTGCCGGGTGCTACACCAACTCCTGCCAACCAAACTTCACCCCCACCCCAGCGAGGCTCACTGTGTCAATGACTTTCCAATGTTTTTCAGTGGAAGAGCAGGCTAGACAGCCTGCTATCGGAGCTAGTCAGCTGCTAACTGGTCCCACTGGGCAGAGCAAGAAACCACAAAGACTCAACAGGCACACACACACACACACACACAAAAGGCATAACCGCAGGCTGACAACCATTGCTTGTTAAAGGAACTATCGCATGGCAGAGCAACACACACTACAACACACATTATGCATTTGCAGATATGGAAGCAGACAACTGAACCGATTACAGATGCATAAAAACCAATCAAGACATTCAGTGACAGATCTGAAGCAGCATGGAGAGCAGTGTGTCTCCAGGGCTGGACACCCTCTGGGCTCTGGCTTTAACTCAAGACAACAGCCTGGAAATAAAGGATTTCTGCTGAAGAGAACAGCAGCAGTGTGGTGCCGTAACACTTCCCATATTATTACTACGCTAAAAAAAGGAAAACAACTAACATCAGTCTGCGTATTTGCAAAAATATTCACATTTTGGTTTTATAAATGTTTATCCCAGTGTCCACACCATGACCTGTATAAAAAAATACAGTGGACGTAGCCACCATGACGTCACCCACTGGTTTGTGGACTCCTGTTTTGAAGCATCGACTTTGGCATTTTGGCCATCATGATCTTGGATTTTGGAGCCAGAAGTGACCATATTTGGAAAAGATCAACATGGGGATCTTTGGGGATTGACTCCCTCTTGAAGACAGCCTAAAGTGGTCATCAGAGTGTCTGCAGTTTTTGGCACTTCCCACCAGCTTCATTTTTTTGCCCCAGAGGTTGCCACTTGCACTCACACTTTCACAAACTTTGAGGCACATTTCCGCAATGTCAGCGAAGGCCTAGGGCTGTCGCACTGTCAAATCATTCAGAGCATGAGGGCTCTCTCGTAGACACTTTGAGCCCTTCATAAACACTGTCCTTGAGTTCACATTTCTGAAGACTTTGCCTGAATTGCCAAATTCAAAGAGTTGTGACGTTAAACACAAGGCTACAAGGGGAAGCCAGGAAGCCAACAAACAAGTAAAACTGGCACACGGTTGTTCAGCCTGCATATTGGGTGCACTGCTATGCCTAAATTAACACACAACACACCAATATCAGGGTGTCTACAGATATCAGACACTTAAATTTATTGCTTTTTAAGATCTTTTCAAAATGATTTTTAACTAAATTTAAAGGGGCAATAAGCGGAAATTCATCATTTCTAGATTGAAGGAGTTAAAAAACTGCTATGTGAAGAACTAGAGGTTGTAATTTCACCTGGAGTATAGCATGACCTCACAAACCCTCTCTCTGTGTTGATCTCCAGCCCACTGTTTACAAGCCAGTCCGGCTGTGCGTTCATGTACATTCATGTGAATCGCCTCCTCCTCCCTCCTCTCAGAGCCCTTGGCCCTCCCTCCCTATAAAAGGCTACAGCCAGTGAGCAATGGCAGCACATATTTTCGAAGCAAAATGGAGGAGAGCGGAACAAAACGTTCACCTGAAGACGACCAGGATCTGACATTACCTCTAAAGAAACAACAGTTGTTGGCGAAGAAGTTGTCGGATAAAGAAAGGGACAGAACCTGGATTAACATTGGCCTTGCATTTCCAAGGTGGAGAGCACTGCGAGAGCTAAAGGGGCTACAATTTAACTCGGAGCTAGCTCTTCTTTTCCTGGACAGGTACAACATAAAGTCAAATGTCTGTTTTAATTAGTGTTACAGTAACGTTAGGCACATGTCGCTATGTCAATTCAATTAAGTTTAATGTTACAATCGTAGCATGGGTTAATGTCCGGAGCTTGAATTATTAGCGGCTCGGTCCCAGCAATGGGTCAGGCGTTACGGTTGTGTTAGGTGAGTAACCCGGCAGCCCAGCTAACATTTGCAATTAGCATTGTAAAATGTAGCCAGGCTAAAACATCGCTCTCACTCACGGAGAAGAGTAGGAACGTTAGCGTTAGCTCCCGGTGTTAGCACTAACCGGGATCCGGCAATGGTTTGAGCCGAGTCGGCTGCCACCGGCTACTGGAGTAACTTACAGCTATGGAGCGCTTCTACCAGCTCTTCTAGTCACTGAGCCTCACCTCCATTTCCGCAAATATATTACATTTACTACAGGTACCATCATCATTGAAGTAGGCAGGGGAATAGCTAAACACAGCAGAGACCGAGAGTGAGTGAAAGACATCGCTAACTGCTAAACTAAGCTTAGACGAGGCGAGTTGGGGGGATGGGGGTGGAGAGCAGAGGTAGAGGGAGGTGTGGTTCATGACACACTTTGTTTTGGTCTACAGGCAGTGCACAACAGCAAACCTAGCGGTGAAATGATTTTGCTTTTTGCCCCTTTAAGACAGATTTTTTGTACAAATGATTTTTTCCTTATTAAGGCACTGAATAAGAAAAAAATATACAGTATAAAGCTAAGCAGTAGCCTATTCAAGTGGTCCTGTGCAGAGGAAAGGCAAGTTAGGTTCATCGAAATTTTGCCAGCAGGTAAGCCCAAGTATAAAGTTGGTTCAGTGTTAATAGATTTTTAACATCAGAAATTTTGACTTTCGGTCACATGAAGATCATGAAACATTTTGACAAAGAGAAATTGAAAGATGGATAAATGAGATAAAATTGATGTGGCAATTAAGACATCACAAATTAAATTTTAAGACTATCTAAGGCCTGACATTTATGACATTTAACTTAAGACATTTTAAGGACCTGCAGACACCCTGTGTTTATTGTTACAGAGATCTCCATATCTATTTGCTGTCCAGTAGCAGCACAAGCAGACAAACAGGCTATACCAAACAGTACAGTAAAAAATGGTGCAGGTAAATACATTTTGGTGCATTTCACAGAAAAAAAAAGTATTACGAGCCCTGTAATTTGATACAGTATATATAAACATCATATTATTTTTTTCTTTAAACAGAAGCTAAAACACCCACACATACAATAAATTTTACGCGGCACATTCCACTTTGAAAACAGTGTAATTCATAGCCCACCACTTCTAGTGCCACCCCCCATTTTCTGTGGTACGTCGCTGAAATCACTCAAGCTAATGTCATTTCTCATGGCTACATTTCTTAATTGAGAGAAAAAGTTTCACTACTTGAAAACAGTTTGAAATATCTCTCTCTCTTTATTGTGCACCTGACAGAATATTTGTTCATCCAGATGGTGAGACGAGTCTTTGAGGATTCTGGAAATACCATCTGTACAGAGGTAAATGTGGTTAAATAACTTTTTTTAAAAGGTGGCCTTGTGTTTGTTTTGTGTGTGTGGGAATTGGATGCTTAGGTTTCTGATTCAAACGTACGACTACCAACTATCTGTGCACAGACTGACACATAGGGAGAGATGCATGTTTTCTTTTATCTGAAATATATTAATCTACTCAAAACAGTTTGCTTTATATTGTGTTGGACCTTGTTTTAGCTGCAATTTAACCTTGAGCATGACGAATGTTGTGACATGTATGAATGCACCGTTTTCTTGTTTTGAGGCCACTATGTTTCTGTCAGGGTGCACAGAGTACATTTGTATGCAGCTGGATGTCTCTGTCGAGTTTAATGGGCATGCACAATATAAGCAGATTACCAGGCCCAGTCCCTTCGGATGACACGGAGATCAGCAGAGGAGGGAGAATTTATGTCCATGGCTTTGAGAGCAAAACTGTATGTTCTTTATTTCCTATTATTATTTTTTCACTCAATAAACATGCATCTTGTACAATAGGTGCAAATGAGACGCCAACCTGTGACAATAACAGAACCCGTCTAATGCAATTTACTGTTTGATGTTACTAGTCCACATTTCTTTAGATGAGAAATTACAAAGTTTCAGGTACAGCTGTGTGCAGTCATTCTTAATTTCTGGGTATTTTTTTTCCACAATATTGGATCAACAATGAATGAACAATAGCTCTATCTGTCCACAGCCCGGCCAATTTTATAGGGTGCCAAAAATTCTGGCAGAACTGAAAGTAAAGCCACTACTCTGCATGCCAGAATGTCTCATTTCCACATCAAAAGTAAAGGCAGCGCAGAGCCAAAACAACAAACAATATGTTGCTGTCAGAATTTTCTATCATTTACACGCAGGCTCCATGACAGCCTGAGGATAAGGGGCTTTGTGCATTTGGACGAAGGGAGTGGACTCTCGTCGGCTCGGGGAGAGTTTTAACCAGAAAAGGACTTGCTGAATATTTCATACGTTTAATTCTGCAGCAGTCACACCATTCTGCACTGGAGGCAATCTCGCAAGACCAGATCAGGAGGTGGAGGAGACAGAAAGGGAGCAGGCAGCTGGTGTAAGTTAGAGGAGAATCAAGGATATGGTTGTCATCTAATTCATCGTCATTTTGCTCTTTCATACAGAGCGAAGAAAGGTAGCATGAAAAACTTAGAAAGTGTTTTGAGCTGGTTGGATTAGCAGTTCATACACTGAAATGTCTTAGTTCATCTGGAATGTTTTAAACTGTATTATGTGTTATTAAAAACATACTTAAATGTGCAATAACTGATATTTCCTGGCCACTTGGGGGCAGCAGAAACAAGTTGTGAACACAACAGTGACATATCATCACCTTATTCACCTTATTTACACATCCAGCAGTCATGAAGTATCACTAACATATATTTGGAGTAGTGTCTGTGTCCTAATATTCACTCTCTTTTTAGCTGTTTCTGTCTCCCAGCTCCTGAGGGAAATGTCTGCCTCTTTAGCTGCTAAATGCTCTGCTATTTTCACCAGCTAGTCTCTAATTTTGTCTGTCTGCTGTTTTGTGCTGAGCAGGTAGGTTACCGCTGCTGCTGAAAAATATGCCATGACAAAATGGTAAAACTGTTGGCCATACAGCAATGAGCTGACCAGTGACGGCATTTTGCCTTGACCGCCTCAAAGAATAACAAATGCTGCTTTTGCTTTTTAAAGATGGTAACAGTGAAACAAAGACTGACCCTGCTGTACAGGAACCAGTGAAGGGAAGCAGGGACACTTTTCTGATATTCAACCAGCTGTGTGTCATCGCAATGTGTACAGATGAGGGCTGTCTGACTTATCCTGGAGATCCCTGCCCGTCCAGCGGTGGAGGTCCAGGTGCTGGCAGCGGCATGGGGTGAAGCCAAACACGGTTCATCTGCACACACTGCGATGCCACACAGCTGGTTCAATATCAGCAAAGTTTCCCTTTATATTCATTGTCTTGTGTGGTGATCAGCAGTGATGTGGTGGTTCACTTTTACACTGTGATCTGTAGCCTATAGTTCGGCTTTAGCTTCTAACTATCTTTGTCTTTTTAACCTGTTGTTGGTGCTGAGTCAGTTTGACATCCTGGATATATCCTTCAAACACAGACTGTAGACCCCTCTGTCTGCTTCCCTCTGGAATCACTGTTTCATTTTTCCAAAAATATGTAAATATTTCTTAAAAAAATATGATAATATTTCTTCAGCTCCATGCTAACTGTAACAGCTTGTCGGACCATCACAAGGGGGCGGGGCTTAGCGAAAGGTCAATTGCATCATTGTCTATGTGACATTTGTTTATGTTATCGCTGCAGTATTACAAGACAAGAACCAACCAACCGATGAAAATGAAAAAACAACCACATTTAGACCAAGACTATTAATGTAACCTGGAAATAACAGCGGACCTAACATAGAACCCTGGGGTACACCATTACAAGTATGGAGCCAGTTAGAGGTGAGCCCATCAAACTGAACACATTGAGACCTTTCTGAGGGATAATTCACAAACCAGCCCACTGGCCCACTTAAAATCTGCAAATACTTTTATCAGTGCTCATCAGTGGTTTATGCCAACTATAGGCAAATGACAATATCAGTATTTGGAAAACAGCCACACAAATGACACTGGGGCCACAGCCAATCGCCTCTACCTGTGCCATCCGCTTTCATTGCCAAGGGCTTTGGGCATACCTATTGTTGTTTTCACACTCGGGGCACTTGACATTGCAACAGTCCCCACATCCCCTCATAGCAGCCTCTTGAGCCAAGTGCATCTGTAACACTATTTTAATAAAACTATTTTATCCAGCCACTGAGCTTATATTTTAGAATATAAATAAATAATAGCAGCCGAGGATGTTTATGTCATGCATTAATCCAGAATTATATTAATTTCTAAGTTATTCAGTATCACTAAAACCAATCTTTTTAACCACTACATATACCTAACCACACATGGGACTCAAACCTCGGTAAAAGTCCTTGTACACACATCATCCATCCAGACGACCTCAGTGTGACTTATATGTAGTACCAGTATATTGTACTATAGACACCAGAGGCATCCTAGATCATAAAGCAGAGATGATATTTTCTTCAGACAAATACTGTATAGATATATTTACAGCATAAAACTTTATATTGGCACAGCAAAAAATAACACAAGTGTTATGTGTTTTCTTATGGATTCACATCCATTTCTGACATCCTGTAAGTCATTTTCAACAGATATCATCTTTGGCTCAAGGTTCTAAAACTTTAGCTGTTTTCTTTAAATGGATAATACGGTCTTCCATCAGTAAGTTGGTCTCCATCCAAAAACAAAAAGATGTGAGAGTCTTTCACACAATGCTGCCAATATTGTCTGTTACAAAGAACAATGGGAGGGAGGGAGGTGAGGCTGCGATTTCTCCTGAAGAGTGCAGTAATTGCAGCACTTTAGAGCTGCACTGAGATGGAGTAATAAAGAGCATTGTGACTAATTCGTGTAAGTACACACACATATACACAGATGTTATTGCTCTCTGGGAGAATGAGTCACTCTGGCCAGGAAAGAGAGAAGAGAAGGTAAACTAATAAATGACACAACAAAGAGATGGAGGGATTGCAAATGCCTGGACGGCAGAAAGCAGAAGAGGAAGAGGAGATGGTGGTGAAGGGATAGATGTTGAATATCAGACGAAGATGAAAACAAGAAAGTCGTTCGATAGAGGAGAGCCGTCTGTCCTATCAGGTTTGATTCCTGCTGTTTGTGTGTGGCTTCAAAGTCAGCAAGCTGAAATGGAGTGAGCGGGGGAGGAAGATGAGAGAGAAATAAGGGGAGGTGGAAGAGGAAGGTGGAAAGGTTGGAGTTGTAATTAACCTTCAGAGTCAGTATCGCTCGAGAATAAACAGCCCAACTTTCTGTGGCACTACAGCTTTGTTTAACCTTGTCTGCAGCTCTCTCTGCACTCTGTTCCTCTCCTGTAAAATACCAGACTTTGCCATAGGTGAACAGGAGGGTTTTTCTTGTTAGTGTTTTTGGAGATCCATATTTTAATTCTTTATCTTTACATGCAGCTCCACAGACAGAGTCTTTTTACCTGTCTCGCACTTGTGTCATCTGCATCTGTAGTTATTCATATAGTGAATTTTGGGATGCATTTAAATCCAGATTAACGCACTTGTGCCGTGCCCAGTTTGTTAATAGCACTTAAAATATTCAGCCCAGTTGCCAGGAGAAAATGTAGGTATTACACTTTTCTGAAAACCAGGAATGCTACATTTGCACATTTCAGACATATCATATCAAGATTTCTAAAGTGCCATAATATACAGTGCCCTCCAAAAGTATTGGAACAGTGAGGCCAATTCCTTTATTTTTGTTGTAGACTGAAAATATTTGGGTTTGACATCAAAAGATGAATATGGGACAAGAGATCAACATTTCAGCTTTTATTTCCAGGTATTTACATCTGGATCTGATACACAACTTAGAAGATAGCACCTTTTGTTTGAACCCACCCATTTTTCATGAGAGCAAAAGTATTGGAACATGTGACTGACAGGTGTGTTTTGTTGCCCAGGTGTCTCCCAATTACATTGATTATTCAAACAATAAATAGCACTGAATGTCTGAGCTCAGTTTCAGATTGGGTACGATAGGTTTTGCCTGTGCAGACTGCATTTAGCGGTGGAACCCACATGAAAACCAGAGAGCTGTCTATGGGTGAAAAAGAAGCAATTGTGAATCTGAGAGAAGATGGACAATCAATCAGAGCCATTGCACAAACATTGCCCATAGCCAGTACAACCATTTGGAATGTCCTGAAGAAGAAAGAAACCACTGGTGTACTAAGCAACAGATGTCGAACAGGTAGACCAAGGAAAACATCAGCAGTTGATGACAGAAACATTGTGAGAGCTGTAAAGAAAGACCCTAAAACAACTGTTAGTGACATCAGCAACAACCTCCAGAGGGCAGGAGTGAAGGTATCACAATCTACTGTTCGCAGAAGACTTCATGAACAAAAGTACAGAGGCTACACCAGAAGATGCAAACCACTCATCAGCAAGAAGAATAGGAAGGCCAGGCTGGAATTTGCCAAAAGGTACAGAGATGAGCCTCAAAAATTCTGGGAAAAAGTTTTATGGACTGATGAGACAAAGGTTAACTTTTTCCAAAGTGATGGAAAGGCGAAAGTTTGGAGAAAGAAAAGATCTGCTCATGATCCCAAACATACAAGCTCATCTGTGAAACACAGTGGAGGTAATGTCATGGCTTGGGCTTGCATGGCTTCTTCTGGGACGGGCTCTTTCATCTTCATTGATGATGTAACACATGATGGCAGCAGCAAAATGAACTCACAAGTCTACAGAAACATTTTGTCTGCTAATTTAAAGAAAGATGCAGCCAAACTGATTGGGAGATCCTTCATCATGCAGCAAGATAACGACCCAAAACACACTGCCAAAACAACAAAGGAGTTCATCAGGGGCAAGAAGTGGAAGGTTTTAGATTGGCCAAGTCAGTCTCCAGACTTAAACCCAATAGAGCATGCATTTTACCTGCTGAAGAGGAGACTGAAGGGAGTAACCCTCCAAAACAAACAACAACTGAAAGAGGCTGCGGTGAAAGCCTGGAAAAGCATCACAAAAGAAGAATGCAAAAGTTTGGTGATGTCAGTGGGTCACAGGCTTGATGCAGTTATTGAAAGCAAAGGATTTGCAACTAAATATTAAGTCTCATTCACTTTAATCTATTTTAAGTTTATATGTTCCAATACTTTTGCTCACCTAAAAATGCTATCTTCTAAGTTGTGTATCAGATCCAGATGTAAATACCTGGAAATAAAAGCTGAAATATTGATCTCTTGTCTCATATTCATCTTTTGATGTCAAACCCAAATGTTTTCAGTCTACAACAAAAGTAAACGAATTGGACTCACTGTTCCAATACTTTTGGAGGGCACTGTATGAGCTGGTGGATGGCCTACGCACGTTGGATGCCAAGCTGCAGACCACTGTTCAAGACCAACAAAAAGCCTGTCACTGTGTTTCCAGCTGTTTTTTGGCACCAATCATTGGTGTTTTGTAGCAACCCGTTAACGGGGATAGTGCCATGAAAAGCAGTTGTTTTTTACAGAGATATTTCTGCTTTTACTCCGAAGACTGTACTCCAAAAAACAGGTATATTAGGCCAAAACATGATCTTTTCTTAACCAGCAGTGGGTTAGATTTCAAAATTTTTGTGGCAATTGGGTTAAAATACTTGGTCATAAAAGTAAACAAAGTACTGGATATATTAAAATTTTGACCCAATGATGGCACTAAATGACCTGTTACAGGATCACCAAAGCTGTTAAAATTCATCCTGAAGGGAACTTGAATGTGTTACCAAATTTCGTGGCCATCAGTCTAATAATGGTTGAGACATTTCACTCAAACTACTAAAATATTTCAAGTAAAATGTTTTATCTGCAGGTTGAAATTTTAACTTTTGTCTTGGTACATTTATGAAAAAGATCATTTGAAGTTATATACTAACGCCTAGTTACATACTAACGTACAATAATGTGGGTGCCTTGTTTCCACTTAGTCATGTGACTGCTGTCTATATATCCGTAAATATACAGATGATGCCTCTAGTGTCCGATGCAAGGAAGTGCATTACTTTATGGATGGTTAGAAACCTGACAGAAGTTACCTACAGCCCTGGGACAGAGGCTAATATTTTCCGTTTTACGCCACCCAGTAGATGGAATCTGTGTTTGGAACATTACAGTGACAAACACAGGACAAATATTGCATGGCAACAAATAAGTGAAGATGTTGGCTTGACAGGTACGTGGCATGTTTTGTGAAATGTTTAATTAAAATGCATACGAACAGCTGAACGAGTCACAACGACAATCTAACTGTATGTAACGTATAACCATATTTTAGCAGAATGACATTACTCAGATTTACAATGTGTTAAAACTAGATAGACAAGTTGTGTTTAATCAGACAATCTCACTTGATGATCAACACAGGCAACTGAACTGATGAAAATAGCCTGTTAGCTAAGCTGGCACACTATCATACGCTCCGAAATCCACTGCAGAAGTTCAATTTTATGAACGTACTCAAGGCAAATTCCGGACCGAAATATTACAGAAGGGAGTTTCGCAGGCACATCGGATATAACAGAGATTCCTATAGGGAGGAATGAATGGACTTCCGGTTGCCTTGTCTCCGTACACATACCTAAGTGGAAACACAGCGTTAGGATTAGGTGAGTAAAGTGTCATGGGTTAGGTTTAGGAAAAGAAACATGGTGGGCCATTATTATATTACTTACAGTACTTAACGTAAGGGTATGTGCTTAACGTTAAGTTGTGTAGGTTAGGTTATAAATAACTCAAAGTTCTCTTGATTTCACCCAGGGCACAAACACCGGGCTCCTGGGTGGAAGTTGTGCATTAGTTTGATCCATCTACATCCCCAACCTGCCTCTTTCCACACTTTATACTACTTTCTTCTTTACTCCAATGAGTTGGTCACATGATCACAGCCTTCTCAATCACAGGGGTCACAAATGAATTCTGGTGCTTTACTTTTTGTAGGCATACGTATGAACAGCACATGAGAACAGCCTGTCCAGGTGGTGGTATGACCATGTAGCCTGCTGGACAAGTATAAACGGTACTGCTAAAAATTATGTCCAACAATGATTCTGTGTGAGGCGCATTTGAACTGTAACACTAAGCCAAAGCCACAAAGGAAAACTGCTGCTGATAGTGATGACAGACTTTTAGGCGCTCGCAGCAGAGAGCAGTTGTACACGTTTCCCACATGCTGACATTAAAAATGAGCAAAAGGTTGTAAAAAATCACTTTGATCACTTTAAACAGAAGGAGATAAATCTTGTATATGACTGCTTCCATTACAGCTACTCTGCTGCTCAGTTCACTATAATCATCAGGCTACATTTTGGATGTCTGCTCTGCGCTTTGGACGCTCCATCAGGATCCATTATCCTGCTGCCCACACACATACACACGCACAATCACACACACCGCCCAGTATCCTCCGAACACCTTTAAACGTTGTTTTGGTCTCACAGGCATCAGTGCAGTGGTGTTTTTTTATTTATCTGTTTATTTCTCTCAGTAACAAATGGGCTGAATGGGGCAGTCAGCGCCATCTGTTACTGTTGAGGCTGATAGCTGCTCTAATGGGCTGGGACTAAGGTCCACTCTGCTGACACACACACACACACACATGCACTAACACACACACTTTGGCTGTAACAAAATTGTTGCAGGTCTGGTTCAGATGGCCCACTGTGCACACATTTCAGTGGGAGCTACATGTATCTAAAGTCAATCGTGTTTATGAAGCACACACACAAAGAACTGAAGGTGGAGGAATAGTAACTGCTGATAGACTGAAGGTGGAGGTGAGGAGCGTAACCATACATGCGTGTGCCAAAACAATTGACTTAGTCTTCATCCTTGAAGTCTTTTCTCTTGTAAAACTGAAACATATTGTTTGAAAACTCTTCCGACAAAGAATAAATCTCACTTTTGCACTGCTTGTTCGTTTTGAGTGTTGAGCGGCTCCCTCAGGTCAAACATCAAACAATTCTGTATTTGTTATTTCAACCTTGAAGATGGAAAAAAGAAAGACAAAAGAAGTTTACTACTATGAGGCTTTCCACTGAGAACATTACCACAAAATCTTACTCATGAAAGAGTAACATCTTTAATTGTCTGCAGTTCATGGTGAGAAATCCTGCTTTTCCAGAGCAAAGACTGATGTGTTCAAAGACAGTAAGAACTTTCAAACCATTGGAAAACATTCAACCTTTTTATGAACCATATCCAATGTGCAGCATATACATTTTTAGCAATAGTATAAACATTCCAGTCAAAAAAATCTGTCTTTCATTCTCTTTCAAGCTTCTGAAAATAAATTAACTTACGGAATTCAAAAAAACAACTATTCCAACAGATGGACACACAATATCCAGAAGCAGATCAAGACAGAAATCGGTTCGTCTCTCTCTCTTATGCAGACCAAGTTCAAATCTAACGGTAAAACTAAACAGTGCTAATCAACTATAAACCAAGATACTGTTCCTCTTATCTTGTCTAAAATGTCTTCAGAATATTTTAATGCAGTGTTTGGCTGTAATATGAGAATTTGAGAACAGGAAGTGGGTGCTATACTGTTTAAGTTATTGCGTAAATTGGAGGCTAAAAATACTGAGATCAATTAGTAAAACTTAAATGTTTTCAGAAACATATTTAAGCTCACTGTTTAACTGTAATTGGAGATTGTTGGTTATCCATCATATTGCTCCCAATGGAAAAATGGAGAGTTCGCTTATGTAACCTACTATCAGGACTGTTTTTTGGGCAGTGCAGCGCAGTGCATTCTGGTAGTTGTTAGTTGTTGTTTATTTGATAGGTCAGATGTAGCATGAAAGGGAGAGAGAGTGGGGATGGCATGCAACAAAGGGCCGTGGGTTAGAATTGAACCTGCGGCTGCTGCGGAAAGGACACAGCATTTGTGCATGGGGCGCCCGCTCAACCAGATGTGCAAGTGGGCGCCTCAGTTGTAGGTTTTCTACCTCTTGAGCGAAAGTGAATGCCACAGCCCTTTGTGTTTTCTGGTCATGTGGCGCCCATGTCAAAAGCATTTGCATCTTTCTACTGCATAGTCCACTTTTATGAAAATAAGTTTCAAACAAACAGTGGCACACTACTGATACAGCATTCTTGTAGGCTATTTAAGGAAGTCTGCCAATTTGACCTCTGCTGAATTCGAATGATACAGACATTTCATAATGCTTAATTCAAAGGCCTCCCAAAACACTGTATTGACAGGCTTCAGCTGAGTCAGAACTATGTCGCAAGATTTCTAACTAAAAGCAAGAGAACATTTGGCTGCACTGGCTTCCAGTATATTAGCAGATAAAATATCTGCTATTTATATATAAACCTCTTAAGAGTACTGCTCTAACTTAACATAACACCCAAATAACATTGTTGGACCCATGATGGACTGCTTAAAACAGGATCAGAATCAAAGCAACAGAGCCAGACCAGACAGACACAGTGCAACTCATCTACAACTTAGACTCACAAGTCAGTCTTTAGACGCTTTGCTTATCTAAAGGCGGAGATCTCTGATTGTCTGGTGGCGAGACTATCTACAACTCAACAGTTTGGTCAAAGAATTGAGCGTGTTATACTAGCAGCGGCTAATGTAGCCTGGAGCCTCCAGCAGAGATATCAAATTTTTCATACCTTTATACCTTCCAGAAATTTCACCGGAGTGTATAGTATATGACGATATAGAGCAGGGGGTGTCATTTTAGTTCATGGGCCACATACAGCCCAATTTGATCTCAGATGGGCCGGACCACTAAAGGCCCATTTATGCCCAACGTTAAATACGGATCCGGATCCGGATACGGACAGAGCCTTCTGTCGGTGCTCCGCGTTCATTTTGTCCGTATTTCTGCACGTTTCCATAAAGCTTACGGATACGGGCCAAACGGAGCAGTACCACCGGAAACCATGGGGCAGTGTTGCTGTCACTACCCGATACGTAGCTCTAGTGAGACACGAAGAAGAAAATAACAATGGCGGAACTTTTTCGCCTGAAACGCTGAAAATAAAATTAAAGACGGAGACAAGTTTTTCCTATTTCATCTTATTTTGTTATATTTCTCCCTCTCCCCTCTCTGGGAGCGTCCAACCTCCTGCCGCCCGCTCCCGTCTCAAACACAGAGGCCTCCTTCTCTGCAGAGCCCGCACTCCCGGCCATGCACATACCCCCGAAGCTCAGGTCTCCCTCTCCGCGGAGCCCACCCGCACTCCCGGCCACGCACATACCCCTGAAGCTCAGGTCTCCCTCTCCGCGGAGCCCACCCGCACTCCCGGCCACGCACATACCCCTGAAGCTCGAGTCTCCCTCTCCGCGGAGCCCCTCCTGGCTCCGCTCCGCTCCCAGGGTTGACCCTCGCGCCCTCCGACTGGGGTCCCTCTGTTTTTGTCTTTTATGCAAGAGGTACATTATCAATATCTCCTCCACAGTCGCCATGTTTGTTTTTGAGTTTGTTGTTGTCATAAACTTTTGACTCTGGGCTGCCCCCTGGTGGATATATTGGTTAACATCCCTGCCAACGTAAAGGACGCATGGAAGTATGTGGGCAGTGACGGTAACATCGTTTGAAACGGATGTATACTTTTTCGTACGTAAAGGGAGCATAAATGGGCCTTAAGACCAACGCACAATAACTTAGAAGTACCATCAGCTCCAATAATTTCCCTTTTTTGTGTTAAGAATTACAAGTACATTCTGTAGATGTCTTAAACCCTGAGATGTCTTAAATCTTAAATGTCTAAAATATGTGTAATTTCAACAGTATGTCTCAGTTTTTCCACATTCAGTCAGTCTACTTCTCACTGTCATTACATGTGCATTTATCCATACATTTCCTGATACAAATTCTTCTGAACTTAAGCTGCTGATTGACAATATTTTGCACAATGTTCATATCTTTAAACAGGATCACAGTAAGTATTTATTGTTATATCAGAGATCTGTATTCTGGTCACAGTAGAGAAAGTCTCAGAATTTTACATGAAATAGGCAAGGCATTGTTTAACTTGCTCCTGAAACCTGGCACCTCTTAGTCTAGTCATCTAGTGGCCCGGATTGGACCTTTTGGCAGGCCAGTTCTGGCCCATGGGCCACATGTCTGACACCCTTAGTATAGACTAAGATGTGTAAAGTCCTCAAAATTCTTTTTTAATGGTCTTAAACCAGATCATATTTTATAATTATGATTATTATATACTGCATTGTGCACTCTTAGATCATACTCTTTTTTCACCTTTTAGATATCTACCCCCCACTGCCTAGGGAAAGTTGGGGATGTGGCTTTGATCAAGTTTGCCCAAAGACCCCCTGCCTGGAGACATCAGGGTGGAAATTCAGTTGCCAGTTTCAAGCAACTTTTAAAGGCATATTAGTTTGACCTCACTTAGAACTATGGTCTCTCAGTCCATATTATCACATATTTCTCATTTTACTGCACATGCTTTCACATTTTAACACCTAATGAGATCATTTTGATGTCCCCGCATCTTTAATGTAGGTTTTATGTGTGATAGGCTACTTTTTATTTATTTAATCACTAAGTAATACCTTAACTGTTCTCTGCTGAGGAGACACAGCTCTGTAAAGCTCCTGCAGAGGAAGAAAATGAAAAGCCAGGGTCCAGATTCCTAATCCACTCAGCAGGAAGGCTGAAGGGTGAAGAGGTGGGCAGCGCATGTGAAACTATGCGTAGGATGGAGTAAAGAGATAGAGGACCGGCTCTCAGCAGTGTAATTTTATTTTGTCCTGGGAACACTTAGAAAAACACATTTTATTTCAATTTCTGCAATAATATAACAGCTACCAATCAAAACTGTGCTCTCACTTTATGATTCGCAGTAATCTAAAATCTATACTGCATCTTCATCCTCTGATTTGTTTCCCTTATTGCCCTCTCATGCTTAGCTGTGGAGATGATAAATGGTAGAAATGACTTTCTCTGGGCTGGAGTATCCCCAAATCGATTTTCTAAAACAGAAATGCATTTCCATACTGGGCAGAGCTAAGCCAAAAAAGCTGAGAGGTGGGACATGGAACAGAGAAGAAGAAGAGGTAGAGCTGTAATTCACTGGTAAACAAATCCAGATACAGTGCAGTACCAGGGTGATGGTGCTTTGTTGTTTTTACAGTCCAGTGTTTTACAGTGACAGACGACAGACAGAGGAAGATCATTTATATGAAAACTGAGATTCAGTAGTTTTAAGGCAAAGTCAGCATTTTCTACAGTTACAGAGTTTGGAAGAGGCAAAACAGTAGATTGTGTTTTTCTCAAATAATCTGCCTCAGCGTGAATGTGGCAGAATGATTCTTATTTGCTTTGCTCCTGAGATTAATATGAGAAGACTGATATCAATCTCACAGCTGTAATTTAAAGGAATATGTCACCCACAAAACGACCACTTGTATATCAGTTACTCTTGTCATTTTGAATTCATGAGGAAAACTTTGGTTTTCTCGCACGCCTCTACGGTGAACTAAGAATTTAAAAAAAAGGTGAATATTATTAATGAATTAAAGTAAACAGAGTCCACGTTTAATACAAGCAAAACTACTGTATATCAAAACATCCGTTTTCAAACTCTCACACAACTTGGCAGTATAATACTTCCCATTTATCCAGTCGGATGCTCAGTACTTTCCAAACACATTAATTTTTGCTACAACTTTACTATTTAAAACATATATTTATCTCATAAACTGTGTTAGGTAGTGATGGGTAGCGCACTTTGGCAACTCAACGAAACATGGGTTTGTCCAGGCACACTACACATATGCAGAAGTGTTTTAAGTGCATGCCAGAAAAACAAAGTTTTCATCACAAATTCAAGATAAGGCAGAGTAAATAATTGATACACAAATGGTCATTTTGTGGGTGACGCTCTCTTTGAAGAAAAAAATTGCTTTGCTTTTTCTTTGTTTTTGTTTTTTTGTTTTTTACATTTGGGGAGGAGTGATATGTGCATACATGTATTGATGTACCTGTGCGATATATGTAGTCATGTGTATACATATACAGTACTTGTGTACAAGTGGTACATTTATTAGTGATAGTCCTGTTACTATTATTATCTGAGTGAAAAGGTCCATTTTTTATGTAGTTATTCATTTTCTCATCTTACTTATCCCTGTATTTTGTTGTTGATGTTTTGTTTGTTTGTTTGTTTGTTTGTTTGTCTTTTCCCTTTTTCCCCTTGTCTGGACACTCGTTGTATTACACAACTTTGAGATCACAGGTCACCCTAAACCATTGAGGGTGTGGAGGGGAGGGAAGGGTTAGACAAGAGGTTAAGTTTTTCTTCTGGAGTTTCAATAACCTCAAAATTTGCAAACATACAGTATGGACGCATATGAAAGAGATGTGGCTTTGTATGATTTATTGTCAATACTTTGCAAAGACACTAAATAAAAATCGGAAAAATGTGCCACTTCTTATATTGATGTCCAATTCAGTGTTGATGGTAAATATAGTTAATTACTGCAGCTACAAAATCCGTTGTTCCTACATCCAGCACTGTTTAATGTGTCAGTGACGTAGTTGGAAACAAGGAAGAACTACAGGCTATTTCAGCTTGGATTTCTAGTCTCCGCCTCTGATCAACAAATTAAGTATTTGAGACATATTTGTAACTTTTTGTACACAAAACCACACTTACAACGCCCACCTCTACAAGGATTTGTAAGGATTTAGAAGTTGGTTGTTAGAGGCTTGTGGGCACTGCTGGCACTGTGCCGCAATCAGGACAACTCAGCTTTCTCAGTCAATATAGCACGTACTGAGGAATTCACTACTTCAGCTGACTACATTTACCATCAACACTGATTGGACATTCACATAAAAGGTGTCAAATGTTCCCTTTATGTGCAGAGCGGGAGTGAGGACACGGTTAGCCTAGCTTAGCACAGACTGTAAGCAGGGGGAAACAGCTAGCCTGGCTCTGTTTAAAGTTCTACAGTACACCTAACACCTTTAAAGCTCACTGATTACATGTACTTCATTTGATTTACTCATACAGAAAAAGTGTTAGAAAAATGACACTCATGGTTTTCAAATTGGGTGGCTGGAACTTCTCGTTGCAGGAGATTACAAGCTTTTGAATGGCCGTGTATATGAATTCCTTTTAGCCCACTGTTGAAATTCAGGTGATTTAAGAGCATATGTAAGTTAAAAATGATGTAATACAGAGACATTTCTCAACAAAGAACATTTTCTACAAAGTGTGTGAAATATTTTTTACAGTGCTGTGAGATGTATTGACTTGATTTTGGCTCTTAAATGTGATTTTCCCCTGAGGAAAATGATCAAAATCATCTTGTGCAGGAGCAGGACCTTTTATCTGCGGAGTTGCTCTCTGCTGTGATAATGCTTAAAAGCCAGCTGATCTAATGGAAATTTCCTCTCCAGCCCGCTGTTCAAAATCTCTCTCTTGCTCTGACCTGGCTCCCCTCTGAGTGCTGAGGCTGCCCCTGTCTTACCATGATGACAGCAAACATCAGGTTTCATTTGTGCTCCAGCTGTGACTTTCATTTCTATCCAGCTGATGGAACAGCTTGTTGACCTGCAGCCTACAGGGACTCCTTCACTGCAATCACATTTAAACAAAACGGTGCCTCTATATTATTCTGTATTATTTGTTGTAGATTATAATACAGTCCAGTATTATATCATCTATGGTATGATATATACAGTAATAAAGTCAATCCTGAAGTTTAAATGACTTTGCAGCACAACTTTTATCCAGGAATTCACAACTTGACTTTTACTGTCAGGTAATGTTGGCTTTTTTTCTATAACATTATCTTTTTCAGAACATCAAACAGGTAGTTTAAGTAGCCTAACTTTAACCAGAAACTTATCACACTGTACTTTACTGGCTATTTGTGAATAATATTTTGTAGGAATTAGGGATGTCAGCGGTTAACCATGGAGAGTATCTCTGACCAGATACAAAGGTTGGTCTATGGGTTAATTTTGCTACCCTTCAGTTTACTGCACTGTGCACCACCAAGGTCTGATGGGAGCTAGATAGCATTAGTGGTGCTGCTTATTCAGCCATCCCCTGACCAACAGCACTGCTGTGGTATCGATGAGCCCACCCTCCAGGGAGACCGAAGGGTGAGCACAATGTTTCAGTGGCAACACATGCCACCACTGAACTGGTGTTAACAGCTAACGCTGGCTCCCTCCCAACCAAGTTAGTGCATGTGCAGAGCGGCCAAGAATCCAGTGGAGACACAGTTTAGGCAGTGGGTTTGTTTCCACATGTTTACGTGGCTGGCCAGCTGTCTGTCAGCATAGCCATCAGAAAATAAAATTGATATCACCAAACACCAAACTTCATCACCTCTAATTGTTAGCACTTTGAAATACAGCTCTAAAGCTCACTGACTTTTTTTCTTCTTTAAACTTAAAGGAGAAGTCTGGTATTTTGCACTTTGAGCCCCATTTCTGGGTTGTTTATGATGAGTGGCTAAGACCAAAATAGTCTTAATAGAATTTGGCTTACCCCTGCTGCCTATGGCCATATGTGAACCTGTCCTAAAACCACCCTAAACATTTGTTTTCAAAGCCATGAAACTCACCGAGTGGTCAGTGGTGTTCGTTGATGTTCTGACATTAAAATCGTAGCAAACTGTGGTTTCCATCCGTGTTTTCGCTCTTCATCTCGATTGTGGAACTACTTTTTCAGCTGCCTCACACCCATGTGTAAACTTCCGCTTGATCGTTCGTTTGACCCTGAAGCGTTAAACACTCCAGCCCACTTGATGGCAATAATGCTCCTTTACATGGGTGTCGCCAACCAGCAGGAAACCATTGCAATGTAACGGGACACAGAGAAGAAGCAGATGAAGAAGGCTCGTTGTGTTCAAAGGCATCGTACTGCGAAGGTTGTTTACAAGCAAGTAATCTGTTGTGCAGCTGTTTAAACTTTTCCGTTCGTTCTCGTTCTTCCTCCAGGAACGCACACAGCACTGTTGAGCCGGCACTTTTGCTGAGCTAAAAGACTACAATGACGACAACTTTGTCGTAAACAACCCCCTTTCTCTTTCTGGCGGTGGATTACTACCAACGAACAATGAGGCTTCTATAGAAAACCAATGATTACACAAAATGTCAAATAAATCATCACGGAAACCACAGTTTGCTACAATTTTGATGTCAGAACATCAACGAACACCACTGACCACTCGGTGAGTTTCATGGCTTTGAAAACGAACGTTTAGGGTGGTTTTAGGACAGGTTCACACATGGCCATAGACAGCAGTGTTAAGCCAGGCAGGGGAAAGCCAAATTCTCCGAAAATGAGCAATCATCACTATTTTGGTCTTAACCACTCTGTTTCATCATAAACAACCCAGAAATGGGGCTCAAAGTGCAAAATACTGGACTTCTCCTTTAACCAGTTAGTTACCAGTTCCCCTTCAATATCTCTGACTTTCAAAGGGCAGCCCTTATAAATACCCTCAATTTATAGCATGAGTAGTGGGGTATTGTATTTTTATAGTTTATGTGCGACCTGTGAACAAGTAGGCACTTTTGCAATAAACTCAGTGATATATTTTCCTGGCATGTGACTTTTTTGTATCAGATTTTGTTGAAATACTATCATATATATCATAATTTGATCATCTTTTACAAAGTAGTTTGTACTCAGTAGCCTTACTTAATCAAATTAGATTTCTCCTGAGGGTAGTTTTGCTGTAGAATAACTTCTGCAAGTCCGTTTATAGCACAATACTGTGTCACAAGGACAGCATGTGGGCTGTATGGAACCATAATCATGGAGGACAGACAGAGCCTAAACTATACCTTTTTTGTGAATCTGACTTAATGGAAACAAAAAAATGACTTTAATCTTGAAAACCATGAGACATCAAGAAAAGCTGTAGATTAAATGTTGACAGTGACAAAACACTGAAAAAACCTTCATGTGGGAAAGATTTAATGGACTCTGACTGAGCCAAGATAGACTGAAAATAAATAAAGTACTCTTTCTATGATCCATTTATTCTGACATTTCAGAAACACAGCTGACAATACCTCATGTTCAGCTGCTAATGAATGAGATTGAATTTAAGTAGCAAACTGAAAACAGATCGAACACCTCCTGTTGGTAAAGTTTAATAAAAGTGATGAGAGGATTTTTTTAATGGAGGTGGTGGTGTCACAGCTGTGGCAGCAGCTGTCCAGGTTGTGATCTGTTGTGGCTGTGTGCCTTCATTACACACACAGGGACACATCATCTCCTGTGGCTGGTGCTGGAGGGAGTGTGAGGAAAGTTTGGGTTTTTACTAGTTTCGAAAAATTACACAAAAGTTTGCAGCTACTGCCGGAGACTGTTAAAGTGGTGAACATTAAAGGGGAATTTCACCAATTTTTACAATTCATAATGCTACTCCCTTGGTCGAAGACAGTCCAAAAATATTACTAAAAATTAACAACTCTCTCAAATCAAAAAACTAGAATGCTGAAACTCAATTTTGTGATGTCACAGAGAATAAAGTCTGGAGGTTCTCAAGTCTCAAGTCATAACCTTCAAGTCCCAAATCACTGTGGTTGAGTCAAGTCATTGGTCAGGTCGAGCAAGTCCCAAGTCAAGCCATACTCAAAAACTCATACAGGTAATATAACATAAACTGCACCCAGTGGTGGAATGTAACTAAACACATTAGTTACTTTTACTAGAGTAAAGGATGTAAATACTTCCTCTCCTGCTCCAAACCCTCTGATCAGGGCGAAAGACGCTCTATTCACGTAACATTCGTGCTGCTGTGAGAGAGCAGGTGAGATAACACTGTTAAAATCCCTAAACGTCACTGGAGAAACTTATGGCGCACAGTTGCGCACAGCAAGCACGCACACTCACAGATGTTGAACTTATGTTGAGACAGCAGGCAGGAACAGTCGTTTCACTGTGGCAGTATCAAATCCTTGTACAAATAATAGGACAGCCTGAGCATATGAAACTAGCAGCGCATGTATCGGCTCTCACAATGGTGACTGTGTGTGTAACGGCCCAGAGCTAAGTGTGTCGCTGGTTGCAAAGCACGTTCAATACTGAATGAGTTGTTGAAACTAGTGCTGCACGATTTGATAAAAATGTGCGATTGCGATTATGGTGGACAATATTACGATTTGCGATTGCGATTACAATATAATTATAATAAAATAAATAAATAAATAAATAAATGGTATCATAAGTCTTTTTGCTTGACTCAGTGTTTCCCCTACATTATATTAGGGGGGCACCAACCTGACATAGTTATTGTTATGGACAGTGTGTCAATGACCATCAACAGACTGAGCACAGTCAAACACGCTGCTCACACAGCAGCGCAGCACATCTACAGATGAAAATTAGCCTGTATAGCTAAATTTGGCACATTTACGTGACTTAAGTGATCATGTTAATTAATGTGCACTGCTCCCTCTTAAATAAAATAAACATAAACATAAACTGTACACACAGCGGAGCGTGCCTGTGTTGCGTTCAGGCGTTGTCACGTAAATGACAAATTCCAGCGCCATAGCACAACACAGCAGCATGTCAAGTGGGCCGAACCCGAGCAAAGTTGCTCAATTTTTCATTTGTTATGGAGTCCATGATTTCCCTGTGACACTTACAAATGTTTGCTTAACTGTGCTTGGATGTTTTATGAGGCTCTGGCGGCTTTCAGTTGTCTCTTTGTCTTTAATGTTACACGGCTCGGCTTTCTCTCGCATGCATTCTACTTTTCTCTGTGCTGTCTCAAGTGTTGTTATAGATTGGTCGTGTTGCCGCGGGACGTGGCGACTTTAACTTTACACTTACACAGCACATCTTTCTGTTCAACGTCGCCGTACCTGAATCCAAATTATCGCCATGTAATAGACGTTGCGTTTTTTTCACCACCAACTCAGCCTGTTCATGGTCGTGCTCATACTCTTCTTCAGCGTCTGTGTTGGTCACTGCTGCACGCCGGCTGCACGCACCAGAATAGCTTGTGGGCGTGATGTCAACAAACTCCACACACTACAGGAGAGGCAGTCACGTTCACAGGCACACACGTTAACATTTATTTAGCCTACATTAAATCGCAAATCGCAGCCTTTTATGCTGTTATGTAATCGCACAGCCTGACACTGCGATTGCGATTAGATTAATCGTGCAGCACTAGTTGAAACCTCATAGCATGGGCACAAATATCAGCCGGCAGGTCCTCCCTTGCTGAAATGTGTGTCACCATATTTTGAAAAGAAAACACAAGCTCTCAATATCTAGGAAAATACAAATATTAAATAAAACTAGTCCATACCCATTGGTAGCTTTGTCACCTTCTACCTATGCCAATCCTCAATGCCTGTGTGCAGTTTCACATAGATTGACCACGTCAGTGAGTAGAAAAAAGTGGGACAGACAGAATGACTGACTGACAGAATGACACACACTGACAGTTTCCGTGATTATGTACATCATACCATACCATGACTTAGTCATACCAAAAATTAGAAGAAAAAAAAACAAAAAACATTGGGCCACAGGGGGAGCCACAGCGATCGGTCACATTTTAGCCATTTTTAAGCATTTTTCTGTTGTTATAGCGCCACCCACCATTCAAAATGTTGGGAAATCTATATAACCGAAGTTATGGGTTCTTGAGACAAATGTGTTCCTCATGAGGAGAGGCATCTCTGTGCAAAGTTTCATGTCTCTACGACATACGGGGCATGAGATATGTCCATTCAAAGTTTGCAATTTCAATTGGTTGCTATAGCGCCCCCCTTTGGCCAATTGATGTAATATTGCTTCACTGGCATCCTCCCATGACCCTCTACCACTGTGCCAAATTTCACATGGATTGACCAAGTCAGTGTGGAGAAAAACATGGAACAGACACACAGACAGAGTTTTCGTCATTATATAGTAAGATACAGTAAGATGTCCTCTCAAGACATCTGTCTCAAGTCAAAGTCAGGGCGAGTCTTTCATCGATGTTCGTCAAGCAAGTCTCAAGTCGTCAAATTTACGAGACTAGCTAGTCATGTGACTCGAGTCCCCCACCTTTGCTTTTTGATGATGGAACCAGGGCAGTGCTAACTTCTGCATTGGCCTGCAGAAAAACATAATTCTGGGAGCACTCTATTTACTGTCTACGGAGCAGCTCCTGACTCTGCCCAGTCCTATGCCCTATGACATCACAAGTTTGAGACGTTCTTCTCTGATTTTTGTCTTTGACACAGAGTAGCTCATCTTGACAAATATTAATTTAACTTTTCTTTGCCGTGTAAATACCATATTGAAATTCTTAATTTAGGTGGTGTCACCCTTTAAACCTGCTACATATTAGCATGTTACCTTCATCACTGTCAACCTGTTACCATGCTGAGGTTAGCTCACTGTTTAATAGCTCTAAGTGCAGTCTTGAATGCTGCTGGCATGGCTGCAGACTCGTAGTCTTGTTTAAGACTGTTTCCCTGAGACAATTACTGTATAATGTCGTCTTGGGATAAACAGTTGTCTCATGATTTCAGACCACTATGTCATTATCTCAGGATAACTGCCTCCTGTAATGCATGGTTTATCCTCGTAGGTTTCATCATCAAGTCATTTCTCTCACACATCCCTGAAGAGAGTAGAACAAAAAAACAAGAAGGGAAGTAGACCTTGGTGTGCAACTTCGTGAACCCTGAAGACTCTGACGGTCTTTTATAAAGCCTTGAGGTTTGGAACTATCCGGCAAAAAAAAATAATTCAGGCAGAGTAATCCAATCTTTCTCATTTGACTGCACATCACTAAATTCTTACCTCTCAGGTGTCTCTCTTCTTCCATTTCCTCCTCCTTTCTTTCCCTCTCCTCCTCGACTGAGCTCTGAGACAAATCTCACACACACACACACACACACACACACACACACACCTGGTGAATTGAACTGTAAATGTCTTTTATTACGTTGATTATAAAAGCAATGTTTCCATTCAACTGTCAGATGAGGCCATTTAGAGCTAACTTGGAAGAAAACACAACAACACAACAGAAAAATGACGACTGTCTTTCAAGAAATGGTCAGTTATTACATTAGAGTGTCTGAGTCACACCGGGTGGAAAGATGCTGCTGCTCTGCTCTGCAGCATGTCACACTTCAGGCCACAAACAGTATCACTGACTGTGTCATTGTTTTCTTTATATGTTTAGATACAACAACAGAGCTCTGGAAAACCGTAAGATGTTTGAATTACAATGACTACATCGACTACGTAAAGAGGTAATCCAGCAATTTGGTGATGTCCATAAAGTTGGAAGTTTTGCAAAGGACAGAAGTATAATGCTCAAAATTGGAATTGAATCACTGCATCCTCAGTTTCCCATGATGCAGCCAACAGCACATTGTTTGTTTGACCCTTCCTGCCTGGTAAATGCCCATTTTTCAAGCTGCATATCTCCGCTAATGTCAGGCGTAAATTAGTGTTCTTCAAACCGAGGTCAATATATTCCTGACGACGTCATCCACATGGCATCATCTGTGTTATTTTCTGAGACTTGTGAAAGTTCTTCCAGAGCACAGAGGACATTATTAAACTGTTTCACAGGCTGCACATACTCCCCATGGTGCTATTATGGATCCTACAGCTTAACATGTGAAATTCCACCCTACTATGCTGCGACTGGTGAGTACTGGTCACGGCTTGTGCTGTATTTGGCTAGTGCTCGTCACGTCTACGCATGAATGAATCAATGATCAGGGCAAAGAAGTGAGGGCAAGGGCTAGGACTAGCCAATCACAGCTCAGTAGGGCAGGACTTGCCTAGAAAAGCTATGGGATCCATAATAACGCTTCCTATGCAGCCCAACGTCTATGGGAATTAATTTGATGACTCTGCTACTCACAATTCACATCCTTTGCCAACGTTCAGTGCAGAAAGTAGTGAGAAGCCAATGAAAGTAAGTGTGTGCTCGTTAGGGGCTGGATGGGAAAGCATTAAGTCCAACTTGCATGCAGCAGACCAATTTGTGTCCAGTCATCAACATTAAGGATGTCAACGGTTCACCGTTAATTGGTTAACTGCGATTTCTGACTGGTTACACATGTTGGTCTATAAGTTAATTTTGCTACTCTTCAGTTTACTGGATTGCCCACCACCTGGGTCTGGTAGGAGGTAGCTAGCAGCGTAATTCGGGCATTACCACTAGAAATCCTGTGCCTCCATGGTCCCAACCCATCAGCATTAGTGTTAGGGGTGAGTTGGTGTGCAAAAATCTCTAAACGTTTAGAGTGGGTCATTTTTTTCGTGTAAACGTGTACACGGGTTTCACCACTGGGTGGTGCTATTGCATTATACCAGTAAAGCCCCAGTTATCCGAATACCAACCGAACGGGCTATTTAACCAATGTGCCATTTCAATAGAATAGAGCATGTAGGCTACTGACCTGTTGCCAAACCCGGTCTCACACCATTTCTTGTCATATTCACAGTAGTTACCGGACAGCCCTTCGTTTTAAGACGGTGGCCGTGTGGGTGTGACGTAATAGATGTTGTGGGAAGTAAAGCGGCATATAGAGTGTACGGATGGGAATGCACCGTGAAAATAGTACTGTCCATGCTACGGGTGGTTGCTGTTTACAGTGTTTTGATAGGCTCCAGTTACAGCATATTCTCTATGAGAAGGCCCTGTGTTATGTTATGTTATGTTTTCCTGCTGTAGAGGAGAAATGAATGTGCTTCTGCACGGACCTCAGTTCTGCATCCTCATTCTTCAAGCAGAGTTGGTCCGGAATCTTAGTGCTAGTTGCCAGCAACGAGCCAAGTTGTAAAGATAATCTACAGAAAATAATTAGTGTCTCCCAACTATGGTTCGGAGCGCCAGACTGGAGAAGGTGACACAGTCTATCACAGCTAGTCAACAATTAGTATCACCCCCCCCCCCCCCCCCCCCCACAGTCTCGGGGCATAATGTTTCTGCAGCAACACATTCTGCCAATGGAAGAGTGTTACCAACTGTAATTGCCGAATGTGCAGTGCAGCTAGCTTTGCATATTCTCCCCGTGTCAGCGTGGGTTTCCTCCAGGTGCTCCGGCTTCCTCCCACAGTCCAAAGACATGCATGTTAGGTTAATTGGTGACTCTAAAATTGGCCGTCAATGTGAGTGTGAATGGTTGTCTGTCTCTATGTGTCAGCCCTGTGATAGTCTGGTGACCTGTCCTGGGTGTGCTCCGCCTCTCACCTAAGGTCAGCTGGGATAAGCTCCAGCACCCTCGCAACCCCCAGCAGGATAAGCAGTTACGGAAACTGAATGAACAAAAAGTGGATTTATTGATATCTATATCGGTCAAATGAGTCGTTATATATTAGCATATCGGATATCGGCAAAAAATCCAATATCGTGCATCTCTAATATGTTGAGCTTTAGACCTGCTGTTTGTCATGTTTGCGTGTTATCTGTCCCTTAAAAGGCTGTGAATCTGGTCTTCAAACTGGAGCCTCCTCACAGCACTGAGCACTGATATGCATTATTCCCCCTTTTTCAGATACTGTTTCTAATAAGTTCTGAAACAATGTTGTAATTTTGTTCAATTATCTCCCCCAGTACTGACAGACTTTTCAACTGGCTTTAGATAAAATTTTAATGTTGGATATGAGACCAAAAAGGCTTGTTAACGTGGGCATTTTTCTTTTTAAGCAGTGCAGATCTCGCTCCAAAGCCCACAGCTCGGGGAGAGCCAGTGAACGAGGTAATTAGTATCATAATGTAGAATTCATACAAACATGAACCCCTAATCATAAAGTCTCTCGCAGATTTTAAGTGCTGGGATGCATGGGACTTTAATGGAGAAAATGAAACGCGCGTGCACACGTACACACTTACGGGAACATTAGCAGGGAGAACAGAGTGACGTTAAGGCTGCTATTAAATGCTCTCTAGCAGAGTAAACACAGAGGCAGTGCTGGGAGTCGTATCATATCCCATCCACAGTGAACAGATGGTTGAGCAACTGCAGCCTGGAAAGCAAGAAGGAACCCTAAAAGCAGCTAATGGCCTCCGTGGTCTTGCTATCTGCATGTTTCAATACTTATTTTTATTCTTTTTGGCAAAGTTGACTGTGTTTTATGCTCCTTTCCATCAACCCAGCCTCACACAAACATTTAGACTAAGTTTCCCAGTGTGACCACAGTCCTGTAGTGGTGACTAGTGAGAAGGTCCATCAGCATCCCAGGCTCACATCAAAATATATAGAAGCTTCAGTGGTCCACAGCGCAAAACATATTAGTTTCACAATACCGGCTATAAAATTGTGAGATGCTTACCCATATTTTGGTCCATTCTTTTGTACCGGCCGCGTCCACGTCACATGACTGCCAAGTGTCTGTCTGTGAAAACAAAACAAAAAAATGGCGGTCATTCATTTTATTGTCAGTGGAAATGCGTTATTTTAAGGTAGTTTGGGTATTACAATGACCAAATTAAAATGTTCTGATAGCATAGTCTTTGTTCCATCAATGTATATGATGTCAGTTTGTTAGTTATTATGAAGATTACTTAGGTCTCAAAAGAAAATTGTTGGAATGCAACATTTTCCACCGTTGCTAAGGTTGTTGCTATGCTAAACCAGGGTTTGCATTGAGTGACAAATGAAGATTATGAACATAACATGCACATTAGAAATGTTATCAAAACCCATTTTAATGCCAAAACTATTGCATGTTCCACTGAAAAATAAAATGAATATCCAACATTTTTGATTAGCTCTCATCTCTCTTTGCAGTGATGTGATGCGGACGCAAGCCTATAGAAAAGAATAGGCCCAAAAAACATAGGCATCTCACAATTTTATTTATTACATTACATTGATGTGAGACTAGGTTGCCTTCAGAGTAGCAGCATGTTGAGGGCAGCTTAAACTGGCTTTGAAGGAGGAGAGTAACTTTATTCACACATTTTAATCCTGTTATTTCAACCAGCGTGCTTTAAAACACAAGAATCTCTCAAATGATCTTATCATCAGTTTAAAACTATGAATTACTCTGAAAATATGACAGGTTTTCCTTATTAAATGACAAGTTTGATTCATGTCATAAAATGAACACTTTATCATCATTCATTCAATTGTCGCTTTTATGCCACAACTTAACTATTTTCCTGAAATTCTGACATTATCATCATACCATTGTGACATTTTTTCACAAAATATTTAACCCGATTATTGGATTTGTTTCTCTCATCACAGGAGGCTACGTGTGCATGTCGCTGTTACAGTACATGCCCCCCCCCCCCCCCCCCCCCCAAGTAAAAAAAAAAAAATCGCTTGCTTTTTGGTGTTATTTGGTTAAATTAATTAAATTTCTTTTACAAAAAAAATGGAACTGGTACCACCGGGTCTCTGCCGTCCGCTTCAGTGTTTCTGTTGCAGTGTCAGAAATTAGCAAGGGCCACGGGCCACCATGTTCTGGGGGCCAAAATTGCCCTCAAGTTTTCGAAACAACTATATGTATTTATATTTTTAACAGTATTACAATCTGACATTAAAGTATAATTTTATTTTCATTAAATGAATTTACCGTCACGTCTACAACTCATTTTCCAGACATAATCAACGAGATTGCACTGATTACGTGAGAGTAATCTGACAGAGAAGGGGAGGGGGCTTTGCTGTACCATAAGTATAAATTAACCATTTCTTGGGTGATCTGTGTCGACACAATGACAAATTAATGAAAAATTAAGATAGAATGAATGTTAAATTTTAAATTAACTTACTTCCAGGATTGCATCTAAGGAATTTATAGTAATTTGGCCTTTTTAACAGTAAAAGTAACTGTAATGTGGTGAAACATTAGTACTGCTATCAGTAGATTAATGGTTAAAACATCACATTTAAACTGGTTGAATTATAGGAAATCTGAGTGATATTTTGCAACCATAACTTTATGTAACCCATTATTTATTTCATTTATAGTGGTTTCTACTGAAGAGTGAAGTCACTGTCTTAGTTGGTTTTGCTTTTCATGTGCTTATTGTTAGAACATAATTACATTTTTTTGATGGCCCCCAGACATTTTGTAAATGCCCCCATTTTTTAGACCGTGGGGGCCAAAATTGCCCCCAAAATATTTTGTTAATTTCATACCCTGTTCTGTCGGCCGCCTCCATGTTGGTGTCGGACCCGGGCTCAGGTGCCAGGGGCACACCGGAGGTGGTGCAGCTCAACAGGTGGCTGTTTCAGCCGGGCTGTGGCTCTCTGCCTCAGTGTCAGGCTGCTGCTCAGGTCCTCTGTGATGCTGCTGGTCTGGTTCAAGTCGAGGTGGGACAGCAGGGCTGCTAACGGCTGCTGGGTAACAGTAACCCTTACTGACCTTTTTGCTAGCAGTGTTAGCATCGTCCTCACTTATCTGGAGAGCCGAAAAGAAAAAAGTCGAGATAGTCTGTTCTTCTTAAGTACAATATCTCTGCTATCCTTTTCTTTTTTTAACATTTTGTTTCTCTGCTCCACCGTTTTTATGAATCTTTGTTTTTTAATGCCTCTATTCCTTCCTCCAAGTTTACACCTTTTCCGCTGTCCAAGTTCCCACGGTCACATGACTCATCGTCATCATGACACAGACACCGTCAGCAAACCAGTCAAATTTTTATTAAGAATAAATAGATAATAAATTCTGCATGGACTGGTTTGCATTTCTACACACATACAATTTATTAGTTCATTTCAATTTATTAAAAAAAAAGTATTAAAAAAGACAGGATGACGTAGCCTACTGCTTCCTGTTTGGCTGTTGATACTTCAAATTGAATAAAAAGTGAAGTACCAAAAAGTTCTTCCTATCATAATACATTTTTCCTCAGGAATTTTTAGCCTTATCAACTTTATGGTTGTAACATTTTACACGTTTGCTACTGTGGTTCCTCAGATAACGGCTAACTTGTTAGCATTAGCTAGCTGCCAACTAAGCTAACGTTCGTTCATTAATCTTACTTCAATATTAAGTCACTAACGTTAATGTCTAAATTTAAATCCTGTTCCAACTGAAATTTATGATATGTGTCTGACATCCTAAACCCTGGGTTTCCAACAGAGGGTCTAAAGTACTGTCTATGACAGCAAGGTAAACTAGTTAGCTAACATTTATGTACTGACACATATTGGCTATTAGCTCTATTATTACTCCAAGTGTACGGACATACTTGTGAGCCATGATAGATTGTTCTGAAACTTTTCGACACTCCACTTCAGAAACCACTGGCAAAAGGGGCAGAGGGGGAGGCTAATGCACGTAGCCATGTCCCAGCTGCTGCTGACTGAGCAGCTACAGGAGAGCACTAACGAGAGAAGGCCTGAAAATATTCTGGGAATTATCTCGTGTTATATGTTTACTTTATCAGTATTTTTGGCTGAGGCCCTGAAAAGGTTTCTGTCAATAACTCCTTCCCAGAGGAGAGCCCTTGAGGAGCAGCATGCAGCCAACCCCCTAGTGAAAGGGAATCCTGGGATTGCAGTGTGTGCGCCCTGCTGCAGCTGCTCCAGGACCAGGGAGCCCTGGGTGGAGGGACACAGCCCAAGACACCACATGTGAGACACCAGTCCTACTGTCTGCTGTACAGTCAGGAGCTGTGAGAATGTGTTTGTAGGCTGAATGTATGTTTTTTAACATCCACTGCGTTCAAAACTCACACTATATTCAGGCAGTGATTGTGAGGGGCTGAGAAAGTAGGTGCGTTTTGAAGTTTGTTTTTCTTTTCTAACACAACTACTTTTGTTGATTTTTCTGTGTACAGACCAGTTAATGCCTTCAAGAAGAGGCTGTCTGAGCACCTTATCCTCACTGAATGATCATCACATCTGCCTCTTTTTGATCATTTCCACTAATTTCCCCACATTTCCATTTTATTGCATCTTTGCTCTTATACTGAGTTTTCCTGTTAATCCAGTTTCTTGAGTATTTTCAGTGACTCCAGAGTATTTGAGTTCACCTGAGGTTCATTAAAGTTTAACGTCTGTACTGTCACCTCAGTTTGAGGGCGCACAAACAAAGGAGATGACATTTTCAAAAGTATTTACATCATAAAAGGCCACATATTGCTTTAAATCATTCACGACGCAAACAAACTGTGCGTGTGTGCGTGTATGTGTGTGTGTGTGTGCGTGTGTGTGTGTGTGTGTGTGTGTGTGTGTGTGTTAATAGTGGGTTAGCACAGCCAGGTGACAGGGCCTGTAATTACAGCCAGTGAGACCAGACAGCCTGTCTTCTCCCTGCAAAAGAAAGACAGGATAGAGGAGAGGAGAGGAGACGTACATACACACACCCACTGGCCTCCACAGATGTGTTTGTGCATCAGCAGGAACAAAGAAAACTCAAATCAATGAATGGGAAGTTTCTGATGGCTGTCGTTGCCTTCACATGGTTTAACATGGAGGCCAGCGCAGACCTGTAATCACAAGTTGCATTTTTAATTAGAAGTCAGCAGGTTGATGTAACTCATAGCCTTTAATGTTCTATTCAAGTTAAACTGCTATGGATGGACAGTATAACACAGTGGTGGTGGGTCGAGGTCCAAAAGTGGGTTGTGGGTCCACTCTGAATGGACCACAAGTGACTCGCATATGTGTCAACTTTGTAAAAAACACACTTTATTTGAAGTACAGTGAATTTCCAGCACAGAGCTTTTATTTTGAAGCGCAGTTTCCTGCTGTAGAGTGAGTGACTAACGGACAGCTCCTTGACAGAGACAGAAAAGTAGCTTGACGACATGGACAAAAGCTAGTATGACACTGAATGTATTAAACTCTGTGGACTTTCTGGCTGGACCATTTGGGAACCACTGGTAATAATAGTGTCATACATCAGATCAATATAAGCTTTTTGGTAAAATAATATATTAAAAAACAGACATTAGTTATGTCGTCAACCTCTGTATGATACATTTTGACTGATACATTTATGAAAGGATCGATCCATACTACAGTTGTGTATGAAGTGACTTTATAGAGAGCCAAAATGTAACCATAACATCTTGTCAGGAAGTAAAAACTTGACTCATTGACGTCTGTAATGTTGCATATTACTAAACATCAACATAAACAACATAACCTTACCTAACAGCAGGCCATATGGTTCGCTTAACCAGGTTCCTCATGGATCATAAAAGTCTTAAATTTTAAATCTCATCTTAGGTTTTGATATTCAGGGTCTAAAAATGTCTCATAATGTCTGGAATTGTAGGAGGGGACGCATTTTATTTGGTCTGCGGCAAAATAAAGGAACATGTCTGTTTTGTTCTGATTTATGTTTTATTTTACCAGTATTTTTTGTCCCACAACAATGACCATTTTCCAAATCCAATACCTATTTTTTTGTATGTTAAATAGGTAGCGTACACACAGGTAAGCTACCACGGTGTCCCTGGTTTATTGATTTCTTTTGCTGCAGTAATGGTATAATTTTGTCTTTTAAAGATATTTTAAAAAGTCTGAAAAGTCATTAAATTTGTACTTAAAATCTGCAGATACCCTGCATTCAACACATCCTCATACCTAAATGACAGAATGGGTTGCTTGCCGATGGCGTAGGTAAAGGTGCACATACTCAAGTTGTGAAACTGTCAGTTTTGAAACATGGTTAATTTTGTGAAACAGTTGCAGTTTCGGTTTAGAAAGAGATCATAGTCATGTACATAATTTTATTTTTTTTAAAGATTATTTTTGGGGTTTTTTGCCTTTAATATACAGGACAGTGTGAAATGGGGAGACAGAGAGATTGGGGGGGGGGACGGGACGACATGCAGCAAAGGGTTGCAAGCTGGAGTCAAACTCACAACTGCTGCAGTGAGGCATCATCTCTATACATGGGGCACCGGCACTATCCACTAAGCTACCGACGCGTCATGTACATAATTCACTTAAATTACGTACACAGTGTAAGTCAAGTTGTTACATGTGAAAAGTAAGTTGAATACATCAAGTCAACCCTGACTTTTAGTTTCACACAGGGCAAAAACAGAAGACTCCTGGTTCAAAGTCCTGTGTTTGTTTGACCCATCCATGCACCCCGACCTCCTCCTTAACCTGAGTTTTGTCTCTCTCAGCGGTCCAACCTTTTCTCATTCCGAAGTTGTCAAATACCGCTGATTGGTCAGTGATTTCCATGCCAAACACCAACCATAAAAGGCATCCTTTCACAGCAGTGTGATATGCCACCAGGCGGCTAGTTTATGATGCCATTTCCTGTGCAAACAGAAGTGTATTTTGAAAAGACAATGCATGTATAAGGCATAAATTGACACAGCGTCCTGGAACGTCAACAACAGATGCACCCAGGATACCTAGTGCATCATATGTAGATGTAAAAGTCCACTGACCAAGCGGCAAAATGTGTCAAGTTGGGAGTGAGAAGAAGTTGGTACGTCACCTGACTTTCTCATTTGTTCCCTACATAATTTTTATGGACACTAGAGGTTGTTGCCAAACAATAAATGTTAATATGGGTCATAATAAGGTGCTCGCACACATGACCTATACAGCTGGTTTTGGGTGAAGACGGTCTGGGTTCACATAATTAGTCTGAAAGGTCATTTAAACAAAAACAAAAAGAAACAACTAATATTGTTTATTTAAAGGTGTCCTGTGGAGTTGTGACGACTGGTAGCAGTGTTTGTTTGTGAGAGTGGGTGCACGAGTTGTTTGTATCTGTTGACCACCACAGGGCACCTTTAATATTTCTGTTTGTAGCTGACTTTAAGAAACACAATTACCCTTGAGGTCAAGGTAAAAACTTCACCAGTGCGTTTAAAGAGGACATATTCTGGCAGATTCAGTGTTTATTATACAGAACCGTATAGAGGCATACACAAGGGAAGAAAGCAGTGGCATGGCACACAACACGGGTCCTTGGCTGGAATTGAACCACTGAAGTTGCAGCTGTATAAAAGCAGCCGTATAAGACATGTGCGAGTGTTTGTCAGGTACATTAGAGGATCTTGTTGTGATAACAGAGCAAAGCTGCAAGAAAAGCAATTGTACGTGTTGTCTCATGTGCCCGTCAGACTGTTACAGCGCTGACGTTCGGTCCTCTCTGCTCTGACAGAACTAAAAGGGACAATTATTTTATTGTCTGCGCTCCTGTCTTCGTTCTTTGTCAGTCTGTGAAGAAATCCCAGCAGACCATCTCCTCCTCCTGTCAAGAAATAACAGCCTAAGAAATGGGATTCTCGTACCTCTGTGTATTGTCTTGACTCATTATTCACCTAAAGCCGTGTTTATAAAGATGATTTATGATCATGTTGCTGGCAGCGCTGCAGTTTGTGGGAATAGATCATGTCGAAGCTTATGAACCTTGAACTGAACGTGGAGCAGCTCCAGCTTTATGTCCCATGCACACTCTTATAGACACGCTTTTATTTTATGCTGCAAATGTTTTCTTTTTATTTCATTAATTTCCCTATTAATGGTGATATAACTCAGCCTTTGGCAGCCATATTGGAGGCACTCAGATCTTGGCAACAGCAGTTTACAACAATGGACGGCGTTTCTACACATAAAACTGCAGTTCTACAGGCCTGAGGAGACGTGGCTTATTTCTGTACTGTGACTGACTGGAAACAGACCAGCTCATTCTTCATTCATGGTTCTGATCTGCTTACCGTCAGCTTTGCCATAAACAAGCAGCCATTAACACTCTAAACTATCGTATACTAAATGCCACACAGCCTTAGAAAATGAAGGTTTTTTTTTTTTTTTTTTTTTTAAACCTGATTCTAGATTTTAGTTAAGAATCAGCACTGTCTTTACTTCAGTCCAAAAAGGTAACACACAAACAAGGAGTCCAAAAAAAGCTTACGAAACAGACAGAGAGTGGGCAAAGAAATCCTTAAATCCAAAACAAGCAAAGTTGAAAAGATCCACAGAGACTGGTAGAAAGCTATGACACAAAGGAGCAAAGACAATCTGGACATGAGGAGCTGGTGGGTTTATACACACAGGGATGGCTGAGAGGATAATCAGCGGCAGGTGTGGCTGATGGAAGGCGGAGCTTAGTACTTCAAAATAAAGCAGGAAATATAACAAAATCCAGGATGTTACACCACTTGAGTTTATTTACCAAAGCCCAGTGCTGTAATGTAATGACATAATAATATTTTGTTATAGTGCTTAAATACTTTTTAGGGAGTATCTCTACTTTACGTGAGTTTGCATATTTCTGTTATCAATACATTTCCCCCCAAGCATCTTCATATTCACTCATGGCCGTTTGGTTTGGGAACCTGGCGTCAGTACTTAACCACAAATCATTCAATGACTAAAAATGTCTTCTAGTAAGACAGGACCACCGCCGCCCACTGCACCCAACATCTCTCCCCTACATGTCAAAACAAGTGGAAATATATGATGTTGGAGCCATATGTTTGATTTGTGTTAAATGTATTGTCCCGCCAAGCCACTAGGTGGCTTATGTGACTAGCTGAGGCAGGCCATGGTATTTAAGTTCATGCCAGTGAGCACAGGTGATGCTGATGTTGGGAAGCAAACAGTTTTCGACTGCGTTCGATTTAAAACGTTGTATTTATTGGAAGTTTGTGTTGAAACTTATTGGAAGTTATATGGACATTACGGCCACTGGTGAGAAAATAAACATATCATGATACAGGTACAAGTAGCTATGATACAAGTACACGTCTAAACAGTTCAGCCAATAAGCAACATGTAGCAGCTAAAGTACAGGGCGAGTCACTACGTACTACTTACTTATACTATACCATACCTATGCTGCAATCCACTGTACGATGAACTCGGAAAGAAACAACCTCCAACATGGAAAAGTGCAATGGAACAATCACTCAAGTCAGAATTCCAAGTTGGAAACTCCAAAATCCATCAAGCAGTTCACAGACATAAACACATCTGACGTCACAGCAACATGATGGCGCACACTGTGAACGACCTTTTCATCAGTTATTTACCTTAAAATATATTTTTTTATGTAGCATTTGTGTTGTTAAACGTGCTGTAACAAAGTTGACACTACCATTTTCATTTGATTCAGTTAATCTGTGCTCCGAATGGAAGTCTTTGTGACCATGTGTATCTCTGTCCTCACAAAACCATCACACACAAGTTCTACAACTTCACGCTATCAGCTGCGGTGGTTCACACTGTTAGACTCTGCTCCTGTTATTCAGGTGTTTGAGGTGTTACGTTATTTTAATGAGCAAGACGAGCAAGATCTTATTTTACACCCTGTTTCTCTTCATTAATGGTGTTGTGGTAATCAATGTAGCTCAATCTGTAGATGATTGTGAAGCTCAGAGACCAACACAGTCTCACTCCGACCTCGTCACATATTGACATTTGGTCATGGACTTTCTACATCCAAGGTATCCTGGGTGTGTTGGTTGTTGAAGTTCTGGGATGCCGTGTCAACTTCAGCCTGTTACATGCATTGTCTGTTTTCAAAATACACTTCTGTTTTCACAGGAAATGAACAGTTTGCATACAGTCTCTTTCAAAATAAACACAGTGCGTCGGTAATGTGCAAATTAGCATTTCTTTTCCTTCAACAACTACCGCACATGGTTGGGTTTCGTAAAAAACAACAACAGGGTTTTGCTTTAGAATCTTATGGGATGTGATCACTGCTCTCTCGGGTGAAAGTCGGTGTTTGTTGGACTCATCCACCACCACTTTTACCTGCCCCAGTTGGACTTCTGCCACCTTAACTTTCGTCCTTTTCCCGCTGCATTTCCCCTTGACATTAAAGGATGCCTTTTTTCGTTGGGCTCTGCCTAAGGGCCAGATTTTGACGACTTCAGAGTGAGGCCAGGCTCCAGAGACTTGCCATACAAACATCAGTCTGCTGCAGGCATCTGTGTTTTTCCAGCAGAGGCACTGGGATGCATTTAGATTTTCAGAACTCAGGAACACATTCTCGGAATTACCGACGTCCAACTTTTAATGGATTGCAGCAAGAGGTCACATGATGACACCTGAGCAATCTCCATGACAACTGAAAGAACCAGCCTACGTCTCCAAGGTCAAAGCGAGCTGTCACACTCAAAATGGAAAAAGAGACAGCCGATGATGAAAATAAGAGCTTGAACGAAACTTGATTGTCCTTTAATGTCTCTCAGCTCGCAAACAGACAGTCCGTACCGACGGTAACGACCTGTGTGTGTGTCACGATCATTTATTGGCCTCGTTCACATGCAGTCATGCTTAAATTGGTTTATTGCAAAAGAGACAGACACCAATTCAGAGCAATAAAAATGAACAGAGAGACGGAGGGAGGCTGCCAGCACGGCTACCGTCGACGCAGGGAAACGGAAGAAATCAAACAGGCCGCCGTTCAATTACTTTTCACAAAACGAGGAATGATTTTCATATTGTTTGTGTTTTGCAGTGACACATAGGCATGCATGCTCACATACACACACACACACACACACACACACACACACACACACACACACACATATACAGTGCATGCATACGAGGAGAAGCTGTGGTAGCTGTGGAATAATTATAGAGGGATCAATGTAATGTTCTGCCTTCCTGCTGTCAGCCATTACTGGCCTAATAAAGACACGGAGAAAATTAACATAATGAACTAGGCTCCAGGCTTTGTACACACACACACACACACACACACATACAAACATCTATGGAAGTCAAACACCACCTCCAACACATACATTGAACACCACACACACCCTCAGTGCATTACAGTGTGTGTCATGCTTAGCCAACAGTTTTCAGAATTATCCTCTCTACTGTACTCATAGGATGGAGCCAAACATTAACACACACCATCATCCACAGCTAACAGCTTGAGTGTGTGGGCGCATTGTGTGTTCGCAGTTATCCCAAGGGCACCGTAGTGACTACTTGCACAAGTTTGTACGTCTAAACTGTCAATACACCAGTATCCGCTTTATGCAAAGTAAGCACACACACACACACACACACACACACGCACACAGAAAGTGCAGAGCCAAAGTTGCGTGTCTGATTTCAGTCGCTCTGACTCCAGCCTACACGGGGGTGAAACATTCATTATATGTCTTGGCTTCTCTCTCAGACACACACGCGCACAGAGTAATGAATATGATCTCAGAGGGAGCTGCGAGCTGTTCCCCCATGCTGTGTGTGGGGAGTCAGGCTGAGGTTCAATCTCATTACTGTGTCTACTCCATGCACTACACCACAGTCGGCACTGCCAAACACACCACAAGTGTGTGTGTGTGTGTGAGTTTAGTGCTCTTTCTCACTCCAGCTCCTTTGTCTCTGATTCTTTAACTCTCTGGCTGTCTTACCCTCGCATGCTACAGTATTCACCCTGCATATTATTTGGCCACGGAGGTTATGTGTACTCATTAAAAAAGTATCCTCAAACATTTCTCTTAACTGTGACTAAGGCTGCGTTATTTCTGATGTTTCCATTGAATCAAATGACTGTGTGATGGTGCTGAAGTCACTGTTGCTTATAGAACATTTTAGGGCTGATGTAACAATGATGTCATTTTATGAGCTGGGGGCAAAACATGACTCAGCACCACAAGGCTGTAGGCTACATAGGAGTCTTAAAATGTCGTAGCCGCCACTGCCCGTCAACAAAAACATGGTTAAACGTGATAAGACCAAAAGACTGGACGGAGGCCATCATCAAAAATGCTCACATGTTCAGCGCACACTTCATATCAGGTTAGGCAAAAAGTATTTCCTGTTGTAGGGATGAATAACTATGTGCATTAAGGGTTATCATGTCCACCTCATCAGAAACTGGGGAGGGATTAAGAGGAATACTGGATTTCTCTGGAACTTTTTAGCACATTAGCTAACGTTAGCTTCCGTAGCAAGTGTCATCCTCCTTTGTAAGAGACAGCAGAAATAAACATGTTTACAACCTGGTACAAAAAACACTTTTGGCCTCTAAAGCTTACTTCCTCGTTCATGACGACCGTACAGGAGGTTAATTTGTATATAACCCACACCTTTACATTTCACTAAGGCTTAAAGTTGGGCCCACTTAAGGGTGTGGTGCTTTGAGTGATTGGCTGTCAGCGAGGTGTCACCACAGACTATGGGTGCATTTCATCATGCTAATGTGTCTCCTCACTTCCCTCGCTCACTTTGTCTCCTCGTGTCTTGGTCCCAGAGCAGAGGAGGTGAGGAAGAGCATCATATATCAATATAGCATCAGTTTTAAGCAATTACATATTACATTAGTTACATATGACCGGCGACACAGCTGTATTTCCTATCAAACAGACCGCTACAAATGTCCACAGATCCTCTTATTAAAGATAAGTTTAAAAACCTCACAGTCATATTTAATAGACAGACAGACAGGAACATCTCTTATGCACCTATAAAACTTTTAAATATACAGGAGGCCTTTATTCATTGAGCTATTTGAATTGCTTAACATAACCAACTATTAGTAGTATTATTAATGTTGATCACGGATCAGTTATTAGTTATGATCATTTCGGCTATTTATTTACTTGCATTATTGTTATCTGCACAATAATAATAGCTGTGTAAGACTGTGTGTATGTCAACTGTATTGTAAATAAAATAACTGCTGCTTTGTGTGATGCCACACTTTCATAATTAAATTATCCTATATATTCTACAGTGATAGATTCATCACACATAACACTGACAACACATTTTACAGCACCTCACTATTTAACTGTGTTCTATTATCTGTGGATCCTGATATACAACACTAAGAACTTTCAGTTTTTGTCATCTCGTACCACATTTCTTTGCTTGAAACCGGACAAGATGAACTTATTTACAGCAAGGGTTTTCATAGTCAGTGTGGCCCCAATTTTTCCGCCTACATCTGCACATTGGCACCATTAAAAGTACGCCAAATTAGCTTTTCGTCGCTCCTTCTTGCAAAGTACACATGGATGTATAGACAATTATCACTGGATTACTTTGATCCTGAAGATGATTCTCAGGCGAGATCTTAAGTGACTGTTTTTCTGATTTCTAGCCATCTATTGGGCGGTGCAGTTGCATGGGGCCCGTGAGGTGGGAGGTGGGGCCTTGCAAATAACTTGGATTGCCACCTCGGGACTACACCTGTGTTCAAAGAACTCTAAATTAAAATTAAAAATGGTGCCATTTACTGTAGGCGAAATGCCCTCAAAAATGCAAACCAGCCTCCGTCATGATTTTCTTTTCGTTTCATTTTGGTTGTCAGTAGCAAACTATAACAAAATTATGTGCTTACTCTACATGAACTAGGAAAAAACATTATTAAACTATATATAAAAACTACTTGATTAAATGAATAATTTGTTATTTTCTTTATATTTTTGTCGCATACAGGTCTGCAATGATGATTGTTGGGTAACATGTATGTTCATACTGCCTAACGTCAAGTCTTTATTTGAACATGTGACAAGGCAATATGATATCTGGTGGCTAGTTTAGGTGCAAAATCTGTCAAGACTGAAAAACTGAGCACATCTGCAAGTCCTGCCTTTCACACAGAATAGTGACAAGAGAGGAACAAACAGGAGGAAAAAGTAGCAAAGCTCCCTTATTAACATTCATTTGGCTTTTTTATAAAAAGTCGCCAGTGGTGCCCGTTACAATAGCGTGCACTGGGGCCCGTGGTAACTACCTTACACCACTGGTGGTGGGCATCATAAAGAGGATGTCAAACTGAATTTAAACAGATATCACTTATTTTTGTGACTAAGTTAAGAGTCTGAGGAGTACACACACGTTATGTACCTAAATTGCCTCCATGACATGTGGCTGCAGCTGTTGACAGCGCTTCTGAACAGCAAAACTACGACTAACTTCCAGTTGTTTTTACGACACCTCCATGCAACTCTCATCTCAAACAGTATCTTAGCCTCATATCTCCGCTCTCCCTCGTCTTACAGTTTGAAAACGTGTTTTTCTTTTGGCAGATTTATCTAACATCAAGTTTCTCCTCTAATCCACTTCGGCTTCTTTTTCATGTTTAATGAAAATATCCAGACAACAATAAGTGTTTGAACCGCAATTAAGATTTGATTAACCTAAGCATGAACGTTACCAACATCACCATGGCAACTTTATCAAACCACGGCTGCTCTGTGAGAAATCACTCGCTCTGCCTCTTTAGGAGAAATGTAGGTTTTTAAGAGAAACTTGAGAACAACTTTGAGGTTACAAGCAATAAGGCACCGCTGAGTGTTCTTCAGATAAAAACAAGATTACCCCGACACACACATTATGAATACACACAGTATGGAGAATAAAACACACAGTGACTCATGTTTGTTTATATGTACAGTTGACATTTATAGAGCTAATACAAAACCACTGTGGTACAGATCATTTATAAAAACTAAACCGTAACAACGACAACATAAATAGTTCAGAATCCTGATCGGTAAAAATATCTTGGTCCCCTTCCAGCGCCAGAGTTGAGGCCGAGGCAGAGAGCGACTGTGGATGATGGTGGAAGATAAATGAATGTGTTTTTGCTTTCACAACTGCATCTATCCACTGTTTGACCGGAGCTCCTCCACAGTCAGGAAATTTAGTCCAGCAGATAGTCCAACACCCAGCGTATCCAAAATCCGCCTACTGTTGAATCCATGGGCCGTCTCAAAGGAGCTGGTGAGTATTTAGTGTAGAGCCTACGGGGATTTTACTAGCCTGGGTTTCAGTGAGTATTTCATTATCCTATGACGGTCTAAATGCTGCTTTGGAGGCGTTTCCACCCCCACTGAATTCAGTCCAGAGTGAATTACTGGACATAATTACTTGGGATTTGTGGGACTTTTTTCTCCAGGAAAATTTAAAATACTGAACCTCAGTGTAAACACTGCATAAAAATCTGCGCCAACAAGTTCAGAACAGAACAACAGACCTCTGAATGTATTTCTAGCCTTTGCTGTTGGGAAACGTTTGGTTCCACCTGTGTGTATGATGACATTCTGTATACTGATGAAAAAGAAGGCTCTAATTCAACAGTATCAGACGAGTCAACTATAATGACCATACAGACTGAAGGCTAACTCCAAAAATTCAAACCTAAACCCTAAAACTCAAATGCATCAAGGAATGATACTCTGATTTGAATCCCTCCCTCTGAAAGCACAACACCACTGGTCTGCTATCATCAAACTGTTCCACTGTCAAGATGGTTTGCTATTGGTCAAAAGTGCAAATCTGAATCAAAGTTCATCCTTTCAAACTGCACTCAAAAGAGAATCCACTAATGGTGCAGATTTCACAGGAATAAACAGACTTTGTTGAGAAACGTTGCTGGATAAAATGCTGATGTGACGGGGCCTTCAGTTAGCATCCACAGGTTCAGACCCCCCTCACAGACACTATAAAGAGATTTTACTACTTCCATCCATTACATCCCACAATGTCTTTGTTTTACGAGGACGCTGTACATTCTCATACCGTCATCTCTTCCTCATGTTTATGTACACATTCACCGCACTATTTGTTTATTGTCGAGGAGCAGCTCCAGTCCTGCTGGGAACACACTACATTGGGGAAACTCAACTTGCTTTGCACGAGGGCCACTTTCAGGTGTGAACAGGGTGTTTCTAGGGTTTGAGGACATTCTGGGGCTGAGCCTGTACCTCTGTCAAGGGTCTGGGGGATCCTCTCCTGGCACTTTTTTATGCACTATGGCACCTTATCTACATTAAAGTACAAAAAACCCCAGTGTGAATCAATTTATTTTCATTGTGAATGAGAAAATGGCTGGGGTGCCACCTGGCACTCTATTGGGTCCACAGACTGCAAGTTGAGTACCGCTGCACTACATCTTTAAATGATCAGGCCTAATACATGGCTATACAGGCTTTTTACTCCATTCTCCATCTGGTTCACATTTCCCCCAGAAAACACTGCAGGATGTGATAGAATTATTTTCTTTGTTTTGTTGTGTTACCCTGTTTTAGTTTTAAAATGCAAACCATCTCTTCAGGGGATGGCAGCTCAATACCAAGAGTCTCAATACTTTTCATAAGTGGCTGTGCAAACTTTCTGTCATCACCTTCAGACAAGTGTCTGACATTAGATCACATACAAGCTACTCAGTGTGTACTCATACTAAACCTGTGGCTCAAAGTTTGGTGCTGAGTCGTTATCATATTAGTTGGTCATTATGTGTGTGAAAAGCTTTTCCAAATCAAAAATATAACTTTGTCTTTAAAGAGGAAATAACAAAAATGTCCTCCTGAGACCTGAACTTTTGTTTGGTATGCTATTTTAATTTCTCCTAGCTATTTGGGATCAGTAGGACCTGATAAGTATAAAAACTAAACATTGTCAATAATGATTAAGTCCAAATGTCCTCAAACAAGATGATAATAAAGTCCTAATGTCTTGAAATGAGTTCTTACTAATTAACAGTGTCTTATCTTGTCACTGTTTCTAAAATTGGTCAAATTTGTTGCCATGTCAAACTAAAAACATAACTAATCATGAATAAACAAGTTTCAACCATAACATGTGATCAGGTTTTGAACCTTGTCCACTTCTGTCTTGGGATCAGCTGACTTGGCAGAGATGGCGGCCATCTTGTTTTCACATGGATTAGTGTATTGTGCTCTTACTGCCACTAGAGGGCACAAAGGAGAGTCCACGAATGAGGTCAACAGGTGTGAGTTAAGTAGAATAAAGTATAAGGTAAAGTAAACCCAAAATGTGATGTCCTCATATGAGGACACAGGGTCTCAGGAGGATACAGCCTCTGTCTCAGGTCAGGTTCAGGTCTCAAACTGGGCAGTACCAGGTGGGTTTGGACGAGTTGAGCCTAAAAGGCGTGGTAAGGGCCCGGTTCTGGTCTTAATCAAATTTAAGCAGTTATCTGAACGCAGCCTGACGACCCATAATGCAACTCAGTTGCAGCATAAACCACATATACTCTGGAGCAAAGTGAAGCAAGTTTTCTCTCAGTTTGAGCCCCTTTGGGCAAATTTGTGATATTGATCTCTAAAAACAAAGTTGACTTGACTGATTGGGGATTGATGAATAGAAAAACTTGGCCAAGCTGGAGGCTCCTGCTCCACACATACAGCGGCTGTAATTCTGTCCAACTTGCAGCCATAATGAAGCTAAACGTGGCGCAGTGTGCTCCCAGCATTGGCTATAAACTTCAAACACACGGGAAACTGATCCTGAATCTTCAATATTTGGGAGAATTTCTTTAAATGACAGATGATATGTGATCAATACAATACATGAAAGGCGTTACTGGTGATGTAAATGTGGGGTTGAGTCTTGTTTTAATACAGTAGCACAGTTCAGATGGGACAAGAGTAATGCTTGGGGTGATATGAGGTAAGAATAGGTGAGAAAGGACTGAAAGGATGACGCGTGTCGGCCTCTGCTCGAGTGGTTTAGTGGAAGTTATAGGAAGATCCTTTCATTCAGCGTCACACTGTCCGGACATCCTGTTAATGTCTGTCACACATCTGCTGGGTTTGATCTCCTTGCTGTTTGTCTTTAGAAGTCCAAGCATGTGTGTGTTTTTATGTGTATGACAGTGTGTGTGTGTGTGTGTGTGTGTGTGTGTGTGTTCTGCGTAAGGATTAGGTGTGTGCTCACCATACTGTCCAGACGGACAACTGTGTGGTTTCTCTGAGTCTCTTTGTTTGACAAAGCTTCATTTTTGTTCATTTGTTTTAAATGATGATTCGATTTTCGATCAACATGGCTGACCATCGACTGTCTAACATCAGCATCCCAACACAACGAGATAAAAGTGGTATTTTTGATCTGACTCTGGTAAAATATCTCATAATGTTGGAGTGGTCCTTTAACAGCAGCTGCTTCCTGATGCAACATGTCACTGGAGATACAAAGCCCCCCCCCCCCCCCCCCCCCAAGAGCAACAGTATTCACCTTTTCTTCTTCTTCTTCATTTGACTGAGGGTGTCTGTGTCAAAGTATATCATGTGTCACTATATGTGTGTGTGTGTTTGTGTCTTTGTCATGGGATCTGGAGCTGCAGTTCCTCTTCTTCCTCGTCCATGTCGCTGGTTGGACCGTCTGGGTTTTCAGGACTGAACCGAGCCGATCGCATCTTCCCAAACAGACCAGGACTCTGCTGCTGCCGCCGCAGTCTGAGCGACAGAGACAGAGTGTTAAAGGTGTTACAGATGTTACAACAACATAACAAAGCTGAGGAATATAACAGAACTGCATATCATTTCTACATCAGACACACTCTGCCCATGTTATTTGGCTGATGACAGGCTGCACGATGACGCGGGTGAGGGTGTCTGGTTTGAACCCTGGGGTGGGGGAGCCCTTCTGTGCGGAGTTTGCATGTTCTCCCTGTGTCAGCGTGGGTTTCCTCCAGGTGCTCCAGCTTCCTCCCACAGTCCAAAGACATGCAGGTTAATTGGTGACTCTAAATTGTCCGTAGGTGTGAATGTGAGTGTGAATGGTTGTCTGTCTCTATGTGTCAGCCCTGTTATAATCTGGTGACCTGTTCAGGGTGTATCCCACCTCTCACCCAATGACAGCTGGGATAGGCTCCAGCCCCCCCACAACCCCTAACAGGATAAGCATTTACGAATAATGAATGAATAAACAAATCAATAAGGTCAATCAACTGGGACAACAGTCAAAGGACAGGTACAATCACGGAGTACAGAGGTATAAACATCAGTACTGAATCCTTAAAAGTAACCGCACTTATGTAAATACACGAGGAATACTCTATGTCAATGGACTAAAGCGAAAGCAGCTAACATCTTTTACATCTCTGGGTTTATTTATGCCAAGCAAAAATGACAATACCAGGGAGTGTGTGATCTACATGCCAGGGTTGATTTCAATGAGCCACAAAATGAAAAAAGATTTCATTTCACCCTGAGCTGTATGCATTTCAAATTGATTTAAAAAGGCAATGACTATTGATTTTTCTGCAGATGCAGCTACTGTAGGTCTATTATGGCACAGACCTTGAAAACAGATTTGGCCACACTTGATTCTACTCAGTGTCATTTTTTTTGTCTTGCTGCCCTCGTTCTCTCTGAACACACGAGTTTGAAGCCTCAAGGTTTCAGCTCTCTGAAAGGCAGAGTCTATTAAAATTCTTTTATGCATTTCAGGGGATGTCATCTCTGATCAGGACCGTTCAAACATCCTGTAAAGATGACCTTCCTTGCCCTCAGGTCAGGGTCAGAGCGGCCATTAGATTAACCATCATAACATTTGGACAACAACAGCAGCTCAGCCACTAAAAGCTTTTCTATTGAGCCTACAAACACTTAGCAAAGCGAGGGACCTGAATGACTATCAATCTACAGAGAAAGACAAGAGGAAAGAGAAACAGAGGGGGGGTGAGACAATGATGCCTGTCCTCCATTTGTTCTAAGCTGGGTTGTGGTCACTCTTTTAATGAGCGATGAGAACGATCGATGGCTTTCCCAAAAACACCTGCAAGAGTGACAGTGTGGCCATGAAGCACCAGATCATGTTCCACAGACGGAAACACGAGCAACCACTGATTAGAACGAAGTGTGTGTGTGTATGTGTTTGTGTGTGTGATGGAGGACTTTGTGGTTGCCAGTTTTAGTGCTGAGCAGGTTTGGCAACTCACGGACAGCTTAGTTGCCCTTAGGGCCGAGTCGCAGCAGCATTTAAAGTGGTGTAATTCTGCATTTTACAGGCTGGTGTGACGTCATTTTAATCAGTCGATTCCCTGTTGGAGGCAAAATAAATAGGCGACAATCTTCTGTGACGATGTTGACCAATCCGAAAGTTAGCTAATGATAAAACAAGCTAGCCATTTAAATGGAAATCTTCAAATGTAATTTAATTCCTCTGAGCAGTTTAAGGATTTCGTGACGACGGCAACTCTGCTGCTGAAAAATGTATGATACTAGCAAAAGCTCCAGACGGCTAGCAAGATCTCAGTGACTCCAACAACTACATGGTTTTTCCCCTGAACACCAACCAGTGAGGACACGCATCAGGAGGGCGTAACATATCACTCTTGGATACAATCCCTCACTGGCTTCCCACCTTCAAATATCACTAATTGTGTGGATTAATTTGCCCATGCCCAGAGAGAGATTCAGTGTCAGTGGTGAAAACAGGTTGCCTTCACGTTGGGAACACAAACCTGTGATAAAATATTCCCATTTGCTGAAGAAGGCCGTGACATATGGGAAATGCTCGTGTTGGAATATATTATCACAGATACTAAAAAAGGCTAATTCAACCTGTTCTCATTTTCAGGTCTTCAACCACTGCTTTGTCACAGCCCTCGGTGTGCACAGGGCACCCTTTAGTGTCTCAATGTGACGCACAGCTGAAACAGAACTACTTGGTCGGGTTCAAAATAAAGGTCATGTTTTGGATTAACATTTGTTATGTAAGGAAAAGTGATGTAAATACAAACAATGAGACACTGGTACATAATTTCAGTAACGTTACCTTAAAACAACATCAACCTTTGTTTTCCTACAGGTCACGAACTGCAGTCTCCAGTGTGAACGTCTTCATCTTTTTAACTCATCCACCTCACTCTCACCATGTGCAGACTTTCTTGGCCTTTATACTAAGTCTGCTGCTTTCAATGTCAAGTATCGCCAAGAAGGGTTTACACTGGAGTTAGCTGAAAGCCTGGTGCATTATATTCACTTTGGTTGGTCCCCAGCAGTGGGTGAGATGCAGCTGGAGTAGTGATCATCACCTGCGCACCATATCACCGTGGACTGCTGTATGCACTGAAGATGGAGGCGCGCCAGGTTGCGGAGCCCGTTCTGTCTAACTTAATGTGCGCCAAAACGCAGAGCTGACAAGAGATTTTGTGTATCTTTTTTGTTTTTTATTGTGTGGTTGCTTGGCTGTAACTTTTTGTGTGGTGCTGTCTTGGCCAGGTCTCCCTCATAAAAGAGATCGTTGATCTCAACGGGACTTACTTGGTTAAATAAAAAGAAGACTGAGAGGACGGAGAGGTAGTGCGTGAAAAAAACATCAGCCTTTAGTTTGTTATACATATTCTAATATGAAAGAATGTATATATTTTATATATAAGTATAGGGTTTTTTAATGAGCTTGGGCCCAGAACTACTGCTGTGGCTTGGACGGAAACTGTTCATGTCGGGTTGTGCCTGAGTTTCTACCCTGACGACATCATCAGGGGCTGAGTAGCACCCCTGACGACAATTAACACAAACAAGGAAAGGACTTTAACAATATCCAATTTTAAAGCTTATACTCCTCTTACTAGGACACACACACACACACACACACACACACACACATGCACGCAAAGTCCTTTATTTTGGTTAAGGACAAACACTGTATGACAAAACTAAATGACACAGCACGTACAGTTCAGGCTGTCACACACACACTCTGTGTATGCTAACATGTGTCAGTGACACACGGCACAAAAACATGTTGACAGGACAAAGTGATGTTGTCAGAACACAGCCATCCATCAACATAAAGCATGAGCTTAAAACACACACACACACACACACACATACACACACACACACACACACACACACACAAGCATGCTGTGAGAAACTGAATGAAAGAAATCCAGAATGGGGGAAAGCTTAAGCTACACCCTCTACAAGAACACACACAGATTTGTGTCAGTCTCTGAAGCCGTTACCATGCCGACACGCCTGTCACTCCTCCACAGAGCAGAGCAACAAGAGAGCTCTCTGTTACTAGGGTAACCCGCGACTGGGAGCTCTGCGATTGGCTGCTGGGTGCCGGAGCAACGACGTGGAGAAAATGGAGAGAATGCAGAGGGAGAGGCAGAGAGCAGGGAGCGGAGGACTGTGCCGAGCTGATAGAGTGTGAGAGCTGAAGTGAAAGACAGGCAACACACACACACACACACACACACACACACACACACACACATCAGGATCAGGAGAAGCTAATCTCTAAATAGTAGGAGAAGTGTGTGCTGAGGCTCACAGTGAGCCTGGCAGCTACAAGTAGGCTGTCAGCTTCACATCACACACACACACCTGAACATGGTGTGTTTTCAGTGAGAGCCTTCATGGCTGTCTCGGCATGTTTGGGAGTGTGAGCGCTGTTGCTAAACATGGCACCACCCACACTTAGAGTACAAAAATGTTGGCATAAGCCTTTCCATAAGATATTCCAATGTCTTTATGGATCTTCATAACAAGATACTAGTGTAGAATATTTTATGGCTCTGAGATCCAAGAGTGGAAAAAAGGTGACACACCAAAAGAAATACTTTGGATGTGAGTTCGTGGGGCAGCCAAATAAGGTCAACAGTATATGGGAGAAGCACCAGTATCAGCAGCATTGACATACTTGACTTTGAAAACGATGTATCTGAATTTACTTTTTCTACATTCACCTCTTTGGCCCCTTTCCCACTGCAAAAAACCCATTTGACCATTTTCCCTTACTTCTCCTGAGAAGTAGCCTTCCTCTTGTCTCAGCCCGATCCTAATTCAAGATTTCAAAATGCTCTTGTTCCTCTCTCACTGCAGTAATCTTTATTTGCCTGAAACAATCAGCTCTTCAGATAACAGCAAGATCCAAAAGACAACTTGACTTGGCTTATTGATGAGCCTGCACAATTTCAGAAATTTGTCTTGTCAAGTATCAGCTCTGTGTATCTGATCTGTTTGCAGAGTTGAGGAACTTCTGAGAAGCCTGTGAGCACAGCAAAAGATCTCCTGCTGATTTATTCTTTTGCAGAAAAAGGTGGACTTTAGGAGAAACAGATCAGAAATTAGTCATCTCCAAATAAGAGGCTGATTTATTTCTGATGGGACAAAGAAAAGACTATTTTGAGCAGCAACATTTTCCTCTGGGAGACGACAGCTTCACATGAGTCTGACACTAACAACAACTCTCACCTTCTCCTGCTTGGTTTTCATACATTACAAACGACCTTAAATAATGTTAAGAACTCACTCCAGCGCTGTGTGATAAAGTTAAACTTTAAGCAGTGAGAGCTGTGACTGACTGACACGTTTACCCCTCAGGGCTTTATCACAGCTCTGTGTGTTCGCTGCTGAGATCGTATACTCAACTCCACCTACATTAACTGATACCAGCTCTCTCTGATGATGACATATGCCGAACTGCTGCCCATATGTCGAAGAATACACCCAGACAGATTCATATACTAGAGTCTGTGAATACTATTCCTGGCTGCCAGCAGAGTTCAGAGTGACTCACTGCTGCAGATGGTTCATCATCAGACTACTCGTAGTGCGAGAGTTCATCATGATTTTGTGTGCTGATTTTTAATTTTCTGTACAATTTGCTTCTTATAAATTGCTCTACTTTCGCTTGATTGGTGCACTTGTTGTTAATGTGTCCTGCACTCCGTTGGCCTGAAAGGTGCTTAATACTCGGACGCCCATCTATCTATCTATCTTCATCTGTTTATCTGGGGACAGGTCACGGGGACAGCAGGCAGAGCAAGGTACTCCAGACAGCCCTCACCCAGCAACACTTTCCAGCTCCTTCTGAGGGACCTTGAGGCGTTCCCAGACCAGATGAAATATATATTCCCTCCAGTGTGTCCTGGGTCTACCACAGGGCCTCCTTTGGGTTAAACATGTCTAGAGATCCTCTAATGGGAGGCACTCTGGAAGCATCCTGATCAGATGCCTGAACCACCTCAACTGGTCCCTTTCGACGTAAAGGAGCAACACCTCTACTTTGAGCTCTCTCTGTATGTCTGAGCTCCTCACCCTGTCTCTAAGGGTGCTTGTATCTTCAATTTTTCCAGTCACACCCCAAAGCTCATGACCATAGGTGAAGATTGGAACGTAAATGGACCTGTAAATCAAGAACTTTGCCTTCCAGCTGGAATGCTTGCAAAACCCAAAAGTTTGATACCTTTAGAGGGCTGGAATTGGGTATACCGAGACATCACAACATTCAAACTTCCTGCTCACATCTGAAATAGTTATGATATTGTGTTCACTGTCAACGTTTCCCCCATTTTTCCTACATAGCTAGCTGGCTACCTATATCAAAGAAAAATAGCAAGAGGCATGGATGCGATTAACGCAGCTGCACAGGTTATTTTAAGATGACTTACAGAAATAAAAGGTCTTAAAATGGCATGCTACTTCAATTTATGTGGCAAACGCTAACTGCTCCTCGCTCCTCGTAGCTTTAAATGAAAAAGACAACAGTCTTCATCAATTGCTACTAACTGGTTAGCGCATACCAAAAAAAATTAAAGCCCTCTTCCAGAAACTGACTAAAATGAACACAATGTCAGGGCATTGCTGATTGAAATAACCCACTGATGTCAGGACATTTTTCAGTTTGATAAACTGATGATAAAACAAATGAAGCTTTGAAGCAACCAGTGTGTTCATGCTCACATTAACTTCAGATGGCGCTGTTGAGCAGGGTGAAACCCAGAGAATTCCTTCAGAGGATTAACTTTTGGATATATCAAAGTTTTATACATCTACAATATAGGCTAAACCATTCATTCATTCATTAATTTTTGGTAACTGCTTATCCTGTTGGAGGTCACATTGGGCAAGAGGCAGGATTCACCCTGGACAGGTCACCAGACACACACACACACACAGAGAGACAGACAACAATTTAGAGTCACCAATTAACCTGCATGTCTTTGGACTGTGGGAGGAAGCTGGAGCACCTGGAGGAAACCCACGCTGACATGGGGAGAACATGCAAACTCCACACAGAAAAACCCTGTGTCAAACTGGAAACCCTCTTGCTGTGACAATGCTAACCACTGCACCACTGTGCCGTTAAAGGCAAAACCAATGTACCAAAATGGAGGATCTAAGGATAGAGGATGCATATATGGATTGTGAAGCTGCTGGAGAATAAAGGGGTGATCACACAGAAATGAAACGCTAGAGATGCGGACGCTTCAAAGATGCATGAAACGCTGGAAGTGCTTATTCAATGTGCGCTAGCTACTGGCGTCTGACGCTCAAAAAAGTTGAAAATATTTCAACTTTTCAGTGTCTATGCGCGTCTATAAACGTGTGTCTAAAAAGAAGCGTCTACAAAAACGCGCGTCTAAAAAGACGCCGGAAAAACGCCCATCTAAAAAGATGCTTGAACGCCAGTCAGACGCGCTGTATCATAGGAAAACAACTGTTTTACTGGCGTTGTGCTTCTAGCGTTTCATCTCGGTGTGATCGCCCCCTAATGTGCGAGCTAGGGCACTGGCCTGGGCAGAGGTTTACTCTCATAGTTCCCTTCTAGTTTTTCATTTGATCACTTGAAACTCACTCAACCAGCTGACCCTACAGGGATTTATTCTGACGCACTGCAGCCAGGCGTCGTGTTCGTAACTTCATTACAACTAAGTCATGCATCAATGACCAATGTCAAGTAAGGGCGTAAAACAGGAAATGACGTCAAATGTGTTACCAAGTGTGACTGTGCTTTAAAGAAACAGCACGTTAAGCACAAATTGATTGTCAGAGCCTCACATTAAGAACAGTGTCTAAAGAGATACAGTCGATGCTGCCACTGAGGAGCTTTGGCACCTTTATCTGAAATCTGTTCGGTTTAAAATCCTGCACTGGCACCACTGTGTGTCTGTATGTTAATGCATGCTTATATCCACAGTAACTGCCCAGGTGAGCTTCTGTGTGTGTGTGTGTGTGTGTGTGTGTGTGTGTGTGTGTGTGTGTGTTCATGTCTTACCTTGACTGTAAGTGTTCCAATTGTACCTGCAGATTCTCAGTCTGCTCCACCTGTTCATCCAGAGACCTCTGCAGCTTCCTGCTCTGGTTATGGGCCTCATCCAGCTGGACACACACACACACACACACACACACACACACACACACACACACACACACACACACACATACTTATTTGTAATAAGCAATCTCACCAGTCTCACTAAACCATTAATTGAGGTCACTGGCTTCTGGGTTGATCGTTACACGAAAGGGTCGTCTGAAGGGTTACACACACCCACTATCTTTATTATGTCTGTTATCTCTGTGGACATAGAACCACCCACACATGAAACAATAAGGACTACATGTTATTAAAAAGCTATTAATGCAGATGCACATCTACATAGGCGTAGATGTGCATTTTTCCCATCAATAAAAAAACATTTCAGGAGCAGAGGACTTTTGACAGTCATTTGCACCAAATTGATGCAGAAAAGGCACACGTTGGTACTTAAAATTCACCATAATGCAGGAAATTAAGTGTTTTACGATTTAAAATTTTCTGGTGGAGGTCCCCTGAATCCCCCATTTTCATAGGTGTACCCCCGGATGATAAAACGAAACCTACGCTGAAGGTTTTCAGTAAGTTGACAAGATCAATGACAGTTTCTTTTAAACTACACATACACAAATCCATGCACAGCCACGTCCTTACCTCATCCTCTGCCTGTCCTAACTCCTTCTTAAGCTCCTCCACCCTCAGGCGTAGCTTTTTGACTTCGGCCTCGTGGCTCTCCACCCTCCTGTTGGCGTGGGCGAGCTCTGCTGTCTTCTCCTGGAACTGCTTCTTCAGCTTAGCGTGAACATGGCGAAGGTCAGCGAGCTCCTGAGGACAGAGCAGACAGACAGAGGACACAGAGGCTTAGAGACCAGTGTTTCCAGTATGGAGCTGATTCTCCACCAGCTGTCCTGTCTCATTTGGTACTGAAAAATAAGAGCTCATTAATCTGTGTAATTTATGATGTAAAAGTACCAAGCACTTGGCTGATCTCAGATCTGAAGATTTCCCATTAACAATAGAGTAAATATTCAGTTACATACATTATTAATGAAAAAAAAAATCTCATTGGTCGCAGTAGAAATATTTTATCAGCAAAACTGCTTCTCCATACATGGGACATTTCTACAGATTCAGTTCCATGTTAAATGATGCTCACAGTCACTACAACAAAACAATTAAAGTCTGACTGATCCTGGATCTCTGAGGCAGATACCCATATTGATAATCGACAGCTAAATACAAAAATCTGACACATATAGACATATTTAAACATCGCATTTTAGCTTGAATACACTGGCATTAAATAAAAGATATTCAAGACTACAATGACCATAGTTAAGAACCAAAATTGTTTGACTGTTAAGTTGCCTTGTAGTTTTGGTATTTTTCCATTGAATTTTGGACTGAAATAAACTCTGTGTCAAACTCTGTGACACTTCAGGAAGCTAATGTCCACAAACGAACACCGCTTTTATGATTTTTTGAGCTTAAATGCCATCACCAGAAGTAAAAAGCTATTGCTAATCTTTTAAAATTACACTACATTGGCATATCGAATATCAGCAAAAAATCCATTATCGCGCACCCTACTGTAAAGCTGTGTTTGGCCCGATGACGATCTGTAGTCTCATTTAGCCACTTGTTAATAGCCACCTTGTTTAGGACACGAAAAGCTTTTAAAATGTATGAGTTGGTATTTACTGACACATTTTCTCTTGTAGAACAAAACGTGAAATCTCTTAAACTTCTGTTAACCCGGACCTTATCTCAGGCATCTAAACAAAAACCAACTGACTTCGACAGGAGGGGACGAGGAGTGTAAAATGTCAACTCTTAGGGCTAATTCCTGCAACACTCCATTTTCACTTTAGACTGGGACCACGATCAACTGATGAAGAATGAAGAAGTGACTGCACATATGAGTTACTAACTTAAAAAGAAGTAGTTTTGGATGGAAATGTTGCCGTTAAGGAGTCACAACTGCAATATGTACTGAGTGGGACATTTACAGCTGAAAAACACATTTGTCAGTGAAGGGAAGTTTCCTCACACAAAGTTCATCCTGGCTGAACTCTTGCACTGTGGATTATGAGAAATACTTCACATATTCACTGATAATGAAAAGCCTGTGAGGAAGGAGGCTCTAATAAATGAAAGATTTAGCAAAGTCAGATTGTCCTTGTTACGACAAAGGTCTGGTGTTGTACAGGACAGAGAGTGTAGCTAGTAACAGCAAGAAAAAACAATATCACGGGTGTAATGGCCTCTAAATGAACGTATCTGCATGCTAACGTTTGGTTGTGCTCCAAACCTTTGCAAATATTTCTGTTTTGTATCTTTTTTATGAGGCTGTAATTTTAGAAAATTGTGGTTGCGGTCAGGTTCGAGCCAACAAAGAGCTCCTCTCCACAGGTTTGCATTACGATTAGCTGAGGAAAGTCTGCACTTGGAGCTAATGGCATCATCAATAATGCACCATTGTCACTCACTGCACTTTCATGTACTTTGATGGCGTTGATTCAGCCTCCCTCCCTGCTGCCTCACACCTAATGGCTCCCCAGACAGAGCGGCTTCCAAGAAGCTTTTCTGAATTTATACGACGATGCGATGGAGAGAAATGAGATATCTACAGGAACAATAAAACACAAGCCCGGATCAAGGAGTGGGAAGTGCGCCGCACTTATTTATTTATATCTGTATTTGAGCCACATTTTATCTTTATTATGTAGTAAATATTTGATTCTTTAAGCTATCAAGCTTTGATTTCTTTAGTTTTTGCTTATTTATTCTGGCAGAAAGCATTACATGTACAGAGCGAACACAGAGATTTAATTAGAAGAGCAATTCTGTTCAGATAATAGCAAATTCCTTAAGTTGCAGCACGTCCTCTCCCCTCCCCCTCTGTGAATATTTGCCTCATAATCAAGGCAAAATGCCACACAAACACTTGTGTAACCCCAGAGCCAGATCAAACAAAGAGCGGCAGGGTGATGCAGGAGGGAATAATTAAAAGGAGGGGGGATGCTGTGGAGGAGACAGGGATGAAGGGATGAGGAGACAGACGAGGAGACGTGGGGGGAGGTAGTAATTGGAAGGGTGGTATTTTACAGGATAATAAAGGTAAGCATAAGAACAAAGGAGAGACACAGAGTGCAGCCTGCACACCAGGGAGAGACTGGAAAGAAAAAGAAATTCATGAGATCACCAACATGTCTGACATTTTATGCTTTGGTTGAGGGAGGAAGATGAGCTGTGCATGAAGGGTTTAAGTCTGGCATTATTCTATGTTTCTCTTATTATCAAAAAATCGAACACTGTGTTCGTCTGTCTCACTACTTTCTACTTCAGTTTTTAAAAAGGCTCAGTTATTTCCAAAAAAGCTGGTCACAATAGTTTTTAATCAAATGTGACTCAAATAAAACGAAAAATAATGCATTTATTGGGGACTATTTTCAGCTGCAGATAAGTACACCTTTGAGGTTATCACAGGCATAAAAATATCACCCACTTTTTTCTTTTAAAGGAATAGTTCGTCATTCAAGGAAATACACTCATCACTAACACTTAAACCCAGTTCAGACCAAAGATTCATGATGAGACAAAACAAAACCGTTTTTGAACGTTGCATGCAGAGGAAAGTTGCAGCGGTGTGAACTGGCTGGTCTGAGCTCGACTCAAGATGGCTGATGGTGTCACCTGCAAATCTGCAGGTCAAATCGCCAGTGGCTGGTTTTAGAACATAAAGTTAGTCACCTTTTTCAACAGCCAGTCAGCACCTGCCGTTTTTGCCGGATCATTCTGAACTCCAGCAGAGAAGCATCACACATAATCTCTTTTTTTTCATCATCTTTTTTCCCCTTTGTCCAATCAGATGATTTGAGAGGCGGGCCTTCTGTGGTGGTCACGACAACAAGTTTACAGTTGGTAAACAATGGAGGAAAAACTGGTGGTAGCGGTTGCTGGATACCCAGAGCTATACGGCCTGATGATAGACAGCAGGTTGTCAAACTGCCCCTGAGTCATCCTAAAATATGCCTGGAAACATCCATCATGGAGGAGAAGCTCCTGGACCAACTGGTGGTACTCCCCATGACCCAGCCTCTTTTTTAGGGTCTCATGTACCCACATAGATCTCTGTTTATCTGCTGACAGCCTCTCACCCTCAACCAGAGCTACAGCAAGTTCTCTCTGCCTCAACATTTTAGGAACTAGATACTAATGACATTTTTTTTACTAGTGGCATTTAATAAAAAATAAAAAAGTAGTGCAGTGCGCCTCGCGTTTTGCAACCTGCAAAACACTTTTTGTGTGATCGGGGACTTAAACAGCACATAACGTGGGCGCAAAGTAAGGCACAAGGGGCAAAGGGGTTGCATTTAGTCCTTTAATTAATCATAGATATGTTTTGGGCGTAGCATGAATTCAACCAATCTGTCATCTCCCATTCCTTTTAAAAGCCAGATGCACCTGCACATGTCACACTGCTATTAGCATGTTGGATTCATCAGATTTGAGCTGTGAGGGTTTTTCTGCCGACAGTAATGCAGTACAAGCAGTGATGTCACTGCAGCAGATATTGTGGGACAGTTAAGCAGCAAAACTAACAACTGTAGTTATAAATTCAACAGAGGAAACGGAACTAAACTTTTAGCTTCTGAAATAATCCATAAAATTACTCTGCTCCACGTGCATCTCTCTTAATGTGAAGTCAGACAGCAGCTCTGGTCTGATCTCTGCTATGCTCACATTTTACAGAATGTCTTTAATATTTTTCTCATTGATGATGTATTATTTCATCCAGCTGAAACCCATCTGTGTGTCCCTGAGTATGTCACAACCAAAGTGTACGTGCATTGCGAACCTGCCTAACTCAAAAAAAAAAAAGGAGGGTAGTTTCAGTTCGACGATTTCATTTTAAAATTGGCAGCCATAAACCTCCATATAACGGTAACTCAAATGTGACGGTCTGCTGCCTTTTTTACATCACTGTAAAATCTTTAATCTTGGACTATTGGTCGGACAAAGAGCTGAACTGGACTCTAGGACACAATAAACATTTTTCACACTGACATTTAATAAACTAAATGATTAATTCATTCATGTACAGATTAATCCATAATGAAAATAACAGTGTCTGTGAAGGTTCAAAATGAAGTGAATAAATGAGACATGAATAAAATGTACAATCAAATGAATAAATAGTGTAAAACATGCAGTTCTCTTCTTGTTTTAACATCCCTTATTCTTCTGGGGCGCTTCATCAGACCAGTTTCCCTTCAGGTTCATTAAAGTTTCATCTACTTGGCTGACAGGAAATCCCAAAATATCCACTTCCTGAGAAATGTGACACCTAGAAAAAGGCTGCTGGTGGGAAAACACCATCATTTGTCGCCGGTCAGCCAAATTAAAGAACATTTTTAACAATGACAGTGCATATCGGAGACCATACAGATAATTGACCGAGGAAAACAAGGTCAACGCCTTTTTTCCACAACAGGAAAATGTGGTAGACGGACAAAGATGAACAATGAAAGAAGTGTCCTGGCTGCCGTCCCTAAACTGCCATCTATCAGACGAAAGGTAAATGAAGCAGGTTTCTAGTGTGTGCCTCAGAGCAGACACACTGGCCAGAAACCTCAACATTCCCCACAGTTTTATCATTTCAAGAAGATGTAATAAATGTGTGCAAGGGCAGCGGAGGAAGGGGGGGGTGGGGTTGACGGATGAATGGGAGGGAAGCGAGAGGCCGGGAGTCCCTGACTCTATTAAACATGAGGGATTACTGAATGATCTATGAGCATGAAAATGTGTCTGTATGCCTGCATACGTGTGTGTGTGTGTGTGTGTGTGTGTGTGGATGTTTGTTCATTCAGGCTCCTTCTGCATGTGTGTGTGTGTGGTAATACGCCATTATGGGTTTATGTATTTGTGCCAAATCTGTGTCTGTTTGCTCACACACACAGAAGCACAATTATGTGTACGTGTGTGTAACTGTACGTGTGCGTGTGTGTGTTACGCCACACTGCCTGTTAAATGTTTCTCCTTGACTGGAGAGACCCTGAAGTCTGCTGCTACATCTGTTCCACTGAAACAAAGACACACACACACACACACAAATAAATCACAGGCGTATGCCCGGAAGTATATTTACACACGCATCACCTTGACAAAAAGGTCCTTTAATGTGAGAAGAAAGAAAAGAAGAAACAGAATCAGATGTGGAAATAATTGATGTACGTACAACTGCTGGGGTGAACACACACACACACACACACACACACACACACACACACAAAGAATCACTATAATTCTCCCTTCCCCCTCTGGCATACTGAATTTAGCATTAATTTAGACAGTGAAGTCTCTCGTCCTTGCACACACACACACGCACACACACACACACACACACACAGAGCAAATAGCAGAATTAGGTTTATAATCAGGGCTGCCCAAGAGCAAGTGGGGGAGGGACTTACGGGCAGTGCTCCAACCAGATTGGTCAGAACAGATCAGCTCAATAAAACGAGCATGAAAAGAATGCAAAGAGACTCAGATCATAAGACAGAACGGCAGACAAAATGTTAGAAGTTAGATTCATAAAAGCACCAAGAATAAACATGAATACGGAAAAACAAAGCATATATGTCTGTACACTAAACCTAACGGGTGTATGTACGTGCACATGTGCAACATCTAACAATTAAATGAACTCTGACGGCCTAAAAGTGAAACCTGTCATGTGTAGAGACTGACTAGATTGACGACTACAACTGTGTGTATGCACAAAGACAGAAATATGCATACACTTTCTGTTTGTCAGATTTATAAAGCTCTGGACGCACGTGCACAAGCCTCACTTCCACAATGACTCCATAAATCTCATCATAAATCTATGTAGAAACACCTCGAAACATCCCTTTGCACATCAATACTTGTGCCTGCACCACCATTAACTGGACCTGTCAGTGAGGTTCTGTAAAGAAAGAGCCGTTACATCGACCACGTTGCATCGGCGAGGTTCTCCGAGGTTTAGAGCCATCATCATTTTGCACGGCCATGGTGATGTGTAGCTTCCGTACCACTAATTTATCATACTTCTGCAAACCATCATCGCAGTAAAATTTCTATCATCACTATTATTAAACATCAGAGGGATCAATGATTCATTCATAGCACTGATGTTGAAACTGACTGCAACTGTGTGACAAAGTGTTTCACACAATACCAATAAACAATCACTAACAAGAAGATGAATTTAAGTAAAAATAATGATGAAATTCATCACGCAAATAATTTAGAATTAACTTTATAAATGTGCCTTTGAGTAACATCATTCAGAAGCTAACCTAAGCAACCTAAAAACAGCATTATCTGTCTCTCAACTTATGTTCTAGCTCCTCATGATCCGCAGCTAAGGTGGCTGAAACTGTGAGTACGCCTGGTCTGAAGAATGCCTGAGGTGCGCGCATTTATATTCTTCATTCATTCAGTAAATGTGGAAAAAGGCGTACGCGTGGTTTTTATACATAGACATCATTTGCGCACCTTTGACGCGAAGGAGCAGCAGCTCTACTCCAAGCTCCCTCTGGATGTCTGAGCTCCTCGCCCTATCTCTAAAGCCTAGTTCACATTGCATGACTTTCACCGCGAGGATCTTGAGAGCCACCTTTGGTCGGAGGTGAGTCGGCAGATAGTCTGCCACGACGAGTCCTCATGTGTGAACAAGCCTATGAGCAAGTTGCTCCCTCATCTGAGACTGGGATTGGATATCTGGCATGCTAGAAAACTGGAGAAGTCTGACACAACTGACAAAGCATCAGCCAATGCGCGTTGTGCTTGGACCCAGGCCCTGGAGGCAGATCTGATTCAACACTGGGAAGAATATCCATGCCTTTACGATGTGTCGTCTCCAAGTTTGGTGACGTCAACGCGTTCTGTCGGCGAGGGCTCGGTGGAGAAATCACTGAGAAAGAAATCACTCAAAAGATTACGGTAGTCTCCACGACGCAAAATCAGGGTGAAAACCGTGTAATGTGAACTAGTCTTAAGGCTGAGCCCAGTCACCCCACGGAGGAAACGGCTGCTTATATCTGCGATTTCGTTCTTTCAGTCACTACTCAGAGCTCATGACCGTAGGTGAGGGTTGGGACGTAGATGGACCAGTATTTTCTGACAGTAAATACACTTAAAATCTAAACTAACTTAAAAACCACTTTGAGATCTTTAAGGTGCGACTTTGCGCTGAAAAGAATTGATAATATCCTTTTCACAGTGGTGTAATTCTTCTCCATGTCACTTGTGAGTATGACAAATTTTGACTATGACTTTTATCCTCGCTAAAAGTCAGATAGATGTCGACATTCATCTGTTGCACCAAGCCATTTAGTTTAGCTGACAATCTGAAGCGGAACTAATTTGTCATTAATTCTGGGTAAATTAAGACTTTCTCAGACTCAAAGACATCCCTGAACGAGCAGCCGCGGCAAACCACTCAGCTCCCTTCACTCCGGCAGCAAGTGTTTGTCTGACACTCATCCTCTTCCCTCTTTTATATTCACCACAGGTTGCTTTAAGGTTACCTCACAGACAGATGTTATCTCATTAGTTGTGCACCGAAAGGTAACAAACAAAAAAAAGGTCAACTTGAACTTTGAGTGCAGCAGCGTGGTGAGAAATCCCACCAGAGCACAGTGCTTGATGTTGCGCTGCTGCAGGGTTCAACGTCTCCACTCTTTCACGCTGATTCTGTCATTGATCGTATTTAGAGAGCCTAACGCTACATGCACACCTTGCTCTGCTGGTTAGGTGGAGCATTTTTGTCGATCACTGCCCCTGCAACAGCACAGTGGAGCTGTTTTTGGAAGGAAATTGGACGTGCCCACCCATCAAAACAAGAGAGGAACACCTAGTTCTTACTGGATCCTGGTATCCCTGCCTTTATAACAGAAAGCAGACAGATGTCATGTCCAGAATACAGAGCTTCTTTCGCACAGATTGGTTTTCATGATCAGTAAAATGATGCAATAATTGCAAATGTCAAGTATTGATATGATAAAGGGCAGCAAAGAACCTGATGATAATATATTTTAGAGGAACTGGCTCAGAAAAAAGGCCTTGTTACATCATAATCATCACAGTAATGAACCAACCAAGTCAGTGTTTTTCTTTTGTCTATTCTGTGTCCTATCTTTCATGTTCTACTTCCGGTTGTACAGATGCAATCTCAAGTATGTCTTTCTCGGCGGAGGTAGCCATCACACACTGCTCGCACAGGCAGTGTGGCCCAGGAATAAGAAGTACAACATAATGTAGGAATGCACATGAGCTCCAGTGAGAGACAATAAACAGGAGTAAAGGTTTGGGTGTAAAAATGTGTCTCATGTTTTGTCCATTTAAGTTTATTGTTCTCAATGAGGTCAGCTGCACTGGTTTCTCCGGCCTCTACCAGCACCTCACCCTGTTTCTTTTTGTTCCTTTGTTCTTTCTTTGTCTTTTTTCCTCTCTTCATCTGCCAGTTTCTCCTCTTTGATCTTCATCTTCTTCACCATACTCATCCTCCAACCTCTGAGACTGAGAGCTAATTCACCCTGTTGCTGTTTTGCTCAAATATAATGTATGGAATAATTATTCTCTCCCTCTCCCTTTGATTTATGTTGTTAGAGTTTTACCCTCTGTGTTGGTGTGTGTGTGTGTGTGTGTGTGTGTGTGTGTGTGTGTGTTGCCTACTGCAGCATTAAATAAACCTCAGCGCTTCATAAATAACCCTGTGGGACAGGTGGTAATGGAGGCCATTACACTGACCAACACTTAGACACATATCTGCCAGTGTGAGGCCGTGCCATCCGACCTGCTGCTAATAGGGCCGTTTAAGGAGACCAGAGTTCAACACACACATACAAAAACACACGTGCACTCACACACACACTTGTGCGACACACATATACAACTGTAAACAGATTATTTGAAACTGAACACAGGACACCGACACGCTTCGTTTCACCAGGAAGAACCGCTCTGTTACTTCCGTTCCTCTTCAGGTCCACATTTTGGATCACAACTGTCCACTCACATCAATCACTCTGCTAATAAACCATATATTCACAGTGCTCTGAATTTGGCTGCTGCTCCAACATCACTGCAGCCACTCCACTCCTCCTGACTTAAGTTGGCAACAAGCTCCGATCCCCACAATAACATGACAGAAGGTTGACGTCAAGTCAAAGTAAAACTCAGCACTGGATGAAACAACTTCACAGTTATAACTGTAACTTTTGTTGTAAGGCAGCCATCACAGGTCATCATGTTGCATGAAACACGTCTACAAACTGTCTTTTAAAGCAGCAGAAACCTCTCCACACCTCTACAGATTTAACTCAGGAGGTCTTCCTGATTGTCTTCATCCTGCCTCAGCGGTGCATGTTGGGTAAACAACACCACCTGCTGACCACAGGTGTCATAACAAGACATCTACTTATATTCTATTGAATCTGCAGGTATTATTCTAATATAAATATATAGTATGGAATATTATCATATTCTCTGCCTTACCATATCTTCTATGTTTGAAAGGTGCCAGACAATTGCTTCTCTGTGATTAACAGTCAGCAGTTCATATAATGTGAACATGATACCAAATGTGTTAACAAGCTAATTTGCAGACTCGCTAATTTACACCCAAAGGCCTACTCTATCCTCGAATGACTCCATCAACTCAATCCCTGATGATGTCAGGTGATGTGCTTACAGTTATCACCTGTTCTGTTTTTCCACAAGGTGGAGGTGTAATGATGAGAAAGAGACAGCCTCTGCAGTGTGTTACCCCTTTCCACCAAATCAGCTCTGGTACCTGAACTGGTTTAACCTTGGCAATATATACACCGCTCAAAAAAAATTAAGGAAATACTTAAATCACACATCAGATCTTGACAAACGAATTATTCAAGTTGAAAAGTGTTGCATACTGCTAATACTGGTGTTCTCTGGTGAATGCCAGTCAAGCTGCACGGTGCTGGGCTGTGAGCACAGGTCCCACTAGTGGATGTGGGGCCCTCATGCCACCCTCATGGAGTCTGTTTCTGACAGTGTGGTCAGAAACATGCACACCAGTAGCCTACTGGAGGTCATGTTGTAGGGCTCTGGCAGTGCTCCTCCTGTTCCTCCTCACACAAAGGAGCAGATACAGGTCCTGCTGCTGGGTTGATGCCCTTCTACGGCCCTGTCCAGCTCTCCTTGTGTAACGGCCGGTCTCCTGGTATCTCCTCAATGCTGTTGAGACTGTGCTGGGAGACACAGCACATGTATGGAGGTGCCATCCTGGAGGAGCTGGACTACCTGTGCAACCTGACTGGGCTGCAGGTAGCACCTCATGCTACCAGCAGTGACAAGGACACTAACAGAAGACCAAACTAGAGAAGAATCAGTCAGGAATGATAAGGAGAGAGCAACTGTCTGTGGACACCACATGTAAAACCATTCCCTTTTTGGGGGTTGTCTTGCTTTTGACTCTCCATTTCATTTGCACCAAAGCAGCTGAAACTGATTCACAATCACTTGTGCTTCCTGAATGGACAGATTGATGTCCCTGAAACTTAACTGACTTGGTGTTAGACTGTGACCATTAAGTGTTCCTTTGATTTCTTTTTGAGCAGGGTATATCTAGTGAACCAGCCTGTGTTTTCACCAATTTTGCATGGATCCACTGTGATCGAGGATGTCTCATTCATGGAGGGCATTGCACAATCCACAACGAAAGTAAACAATAGCATCAAACTTTTGTTCTTTTGGGCAGACATTTGTTTTTACCCACTTTAGCTCACTTGCCTTCTCCATACTCTTTTTCAAACCTGTGCAATATGACACACCCACTGATGTTGTCAAGGTTCGCACTTCAGGTCAAGGAAACCCTGCTATGTTGGGAGAGACGCACCCTGGAAGAATCGTACTCAGATGTCTGAATAATTTTTAATGATTCTTTTTAATGTAGAGGAGCCATGACTCTTAACTCCTTTCGAGTGTCCAACCTCCTCACCTCGTCTCTAAGGGTCCTTTAAGGGTCTCAAAAACCTTTCACCCTTCAAAGGAGAAACAGCTGCGTGTATCTGCAAACTCATTCTTATTTCACTCAGGTTCAGCCTGCTCCGCCCTCTGCTTCACTCTGACTCTAATAAACAACATTATGGTGGCGACCACTTACACAACTACAAGCTGCGATGGGAAACTTCTCAGTGACATCAACATGTCTGATACTTTTACAGTCTGGAGGTTTAGAACGGCAAAATCATAAACAAGTGTTCTTAGAGTCGCTGACAGTACTAATGAAACATCGTCACAGTACAGTGCAGCAAAATGTTTCCTGTGTTCCCAAACAGCATGTGAGCACAGAGAAAAACAGGAAGAGCTATTAAAGAGGACTGATAAGATGTATTTTAAATAACACAAACACACACACACACACACACACACAGAGGGGGTTATGCAAGTACTGCATATGTGTGTGTGTGTGTTTGTGCACATCAGTGTGTCGCAGTGTGACAGTGAACATCAATCTGTGCAGTGCTGGTGATGCCCAAAGCCCTGGCTGGGGTTGAAGATGATTCTACTATCAATCAAGCTGTGTGTGTGTGTGTGTGTGTGTGTGTGTGTGTGTATCCAGTGTCTTAATCGCTTGCCCTGTTTCTCCTTCTCTGTCCGGATCAATACCATGGTTTCAACACTATACACAAAACACCATCAATCTCTCTCTTTCTCTTTCCTCAACCACACACACACACACACACTGCTGACAGTGTTGCGGGAAGACAAGGTCAGGGCGCAGTCTCCTAACGTTTATAGAGATCTCATCAGTGTGTGTGTGTTGGTGTAGTAAGGAAATCACTGTGGAATTTAAAGACGTTAAACATGTTGTCATAAGGTAGAATTTTCCTTCAGTAACAGTTTTAAAACCTGAATGAAAGGATTGACAGACAAGAGGGCGGCCGTTTCCTCTTGGCTCTGTCTAAACAAAGGATTGTCCTCCCCACCTTGTTCCTCTCGAACAGCTCCGTCTGGATGGCCTTGAGGTCGGTGTCGAGTGCGGAGGCGGCCTGCCGGCGTTTCTTGGCCAGTTGCTCTTCCAGGTCTTCAGCCTGAGCTCTCAGTTTCTTGTTGTCCCTCTCCAGGGCCAGTTTCTCCGTTTCCAAGCGCTCCCTGCGCCCCCACTCTGCAGCATTCTCCACCTGCAGCCTCTCCATCTGACGGAGACACGGATAAAGACGGGGCAGAGAGGAAGAGAGGGTGAGGACTCTGAAATGATAACTGTATTTTAGGTGAACCAATCAGCACTGCAATGTGTTTGCAACTGCACTGAAAAGTAATTTTGCTGTTGAAAGTCAAAACTGAAGCACTCTGACCAAGCAGCAACCTCCTCACCTCAGCTCGTAGTTCAGCCAGTTTCTTGTCCATACTGGTTCGGGCACCCAGTTCGTCCTCCAAGTCTTCAGATATGCGGCCCAGTTCATCCTGATGCATTTCCTTCAGCAGGTTCAGCTGGATGGTGTTAGGGAGAGGGGGAAAGACAAACGGTCAAAGGGTTGAGTTTTACTTTGGCCTTCATAACCTCTGCGAAAAAGGTCAAAAAGGTTTTCAGTTTGGTTTATTTGTCTGTTTGTGAGCAGGATTACGGAAAAGCTACTGGCTTTATGAAATCTGGTGGAAGGGTTTAGCTTGAGCAAAATAAGGGAACTCATTAAAATTTGGAACAGGAGGAAGGGAATTCTAGAGTTTCGGGGCAGTGATAGAGAAAGCCCTGTCCACATAACACTCAGTCCTGAATCTCGGGACAGACAGATGTCTTTGGTCAGATGATGTCAGTTCTCTTACAGTGTGATACGGGGAGAGGAGCTCTATGATGTAGATGATGAAGACGGGGCGAGGCCGTTTAACACTTTCTAGACAAACATCAGAATCTTAAAATGTATTCTGTTGCTGACGGGCAGCCAGTGTAGGGAGGACTGTAGGAGGGTGTAGGATTTCATGGAATCTAGCGGTAAGGATTGCAGACTGCAACCAACTGAAACTTCCTCCATGCGCCAAGCGTGAACTCCTGGTTAGGATTCCTTTAGTGTTCATTGTTCAGGCGATTTTTACCAGGAGTCGAATTATCCACGGAGCTCTCGTCCTCTCCAAACCAAACAAACTAGGTGATTTAAACCAGTGAAAACACGGAATAAAGCAGTTTCACATTACAAATCAGTGTTTCTCTCGTACTTCTTGCTTGTCCCAGACGGGCAGCCAAACCTTTGTGCTCATCTCTTTTCTCTGGTAACTTAAGATGTGCAGGAGGTTTTTACCAGGAGCTGAATTATTTGCAGAGGTCTCTTCCTCTTCAAAACAAACTGACTTGCTGATTTAAACCAATAAAACACTGAATAAAGCAGTTTCACGGTAAAAAACATGCCAGCCAGTGTTTGGTTTATCCATTCTGAGCTACTAAATGTAAAAATATTGGGGTGCAAAATGGCGGACTCTAATGGAGATATAAACGGCTCATTCTAGGGTAACGAAAACACGATGATTCTTATTTTCTGGTGATTATACACTAAAGAAAACATACATATTATAATACATTTCCGCCAATATAAGAAGATTCAAGATTGCAAGATTCTACATTTGGCCTTGTCGGAGGTCTGTGCTCTCAGAGTGCCTGTACATGTTAATGTTTTTGAGAAACCCAGCAAACACTGAACAATTAAAGATTCTCCTTCCTTTTACTTCTTCTGTTTTAAAGGTGCAACTCTACAAATGACAGCTGACGATGAGTGCTGGAGAAAAGGTAGGAGGATCCGCGTTCATACCCTTCGGAGTACATTAGATGCTGCTCATTAAATGAACAGACCAGATGATTGATGTATGTTTTAAGACCTATTAGGTAAACTGACAGGTCATATTACAACAGTGAAGGGCAGGCCAATATTAATACAAGCTGGAAATGAGAGCTGAGAGTGAACCAGTGGTCCTGTGACCAAACATGTACTTTACTTTCACATTTTTTGCACTTTGTCATCGTTTAAATATGAAATAAGTCATCCTTTTTGCATTTGGCAGTTTTTTCCCTTTTCTACGGGGGTGTTTACCCTGCAAAATGCACTTAAATTTTCTTCCTTAAAAGCCAAAATTCAAGTGTGCAAACCTTTTCACATGGCATGCCAAAGTTCTACATTAGTTCTCAGTACTGACGTTTCAAAGTGGCACTTAAGTCATGCTCTGACGAACAGATAAGACATCAGCACAAATAAAAAAACAAAAATACAAAATTCCATCATTCAATATCTCAGCAGCAGCCCTCCTCCAAACTTTGCAATAGCTTGACATTTAGTGTTATCTGTTTGTAAGTAAAGACACTCCCGCTCCGTTCTAAAAGGTGGCCATTTCTGGAGCCAAACATCATCTGTGATCTTGAAGTATCTGGGACAACAAGCGTGGAGATAAGGATGACCCCACCTCCTCCTCCATCCCCTCTTATCCCTCCTTGTTCTTATCCGATTGTTGCATCTCAGCCTGTGTCTCATCTGCCTGCTCTCCACCTTCAGCACTTCACCCTATCCTGCTTTCATCTCCATCTTATCTTCAAAACACCCATCTACACATCTCTCATATTTTCTGACCTGTCCCCTCCTTTCTTTGCCTTTGCTGGTTTTTATCAAACTGATGTTGTCATTCAGTGAAGCTCTCCGTAAGACCTGTGTTTGCTGTGTGCTTTTCTTTCCAGCGTCTCTCCTCTCTGCAGGCCTGGACTGCCCCCGAGTGGTGGAACGCTGCCAAGACATAAACCCTGTTCCTGTCCAGAGGCCATAAGCCATGAGGCCCTTAATCTACTGTATGTGTGCCACTCTGGTTATCTGACACGCAGGAATGTAACAGTGCATTGAGACATTTTCAGAATATATGAAGATCTTATCAAAGCACCAGGAGAAGAAATAGAAGGGGGATGTATTTCTGTCCATGTGCAGCATGTCAAAGCATTATTTTTCAATACTTTGTCATAGAACTACAGATGTATTTTGCTATCCTACTGTATAAAATAATAATAATAATTACATATCTTTCTACATGCTACTGTTTTCTGTTTCGTCATATTCATAAGTTACTGTTTGATTCTCATTCTTTAGCCCACATCCTTGATATCAGATTTGATTCTGTGATCCATCCATCTATTATCTGCAACTGCTTATCCTGTTCAGGGGTGCTGAAGTCAACCCAAGGAACACTGGGTGAGAGACAAGGCGCAACCTGGACAGGTCGATAGTCCATCACAGGGCTGACACATAAGCTCTGTTTCCACCAGAAAGTGCGGTTCAGTTCAGTTCAGTACGCATTTTTTCTGTTTCCACTGTGAAAAGTTGTACCAACTGAACCGTTGTGTACCGTCCCCATGTTTGGTCCCCCCTCTGTTGGGGTACCTAGCACACAGATCTGGTACTAAAAGGTGGAGCTGTGAACACTGATTGGTCAATAGAGGATGGTCACTCTGCTCAGGACTGAGTTGTGGCTGGTTTTGTAACCACTGTTCATACTGTGGAGTGTTTAACTTACATTAGTAAATTCTAACTATAAAATGAAAGGATGTTTTGCTGCCTCTCACAGCAGCTGGAGTCTGAGAAAAATAATTCATTGGGTCGATTGCCACCAACTTTTAAGGTGGAACTTTTACTTGCAATGATACTAAACGCAAGAGTTGACAACATGAATCCATCATCACACCTTAAATTTCACTGTGACAACTTTGACCATCACTCTAGTTTTTATTGTCTCTCTTGGATGACAGACACTTTTAGTAATGAGCTGATCTTCAAGCGTTAAAAAATATATATCGATTTAGACCTGATTCTGTAAACTGCATACATGCTAATCCTCGCTTGGAGAAAAAAAGTGTGGCAGAGCGTCGTTCCTGCGGGCTACAGCAACACTAAACCCCTGAGTTTGCCTGAGAAGGACTAAATGCACAAATCTGCTATGTTTAAATATCCCATGGAGAGAGACTCTCACTGCAGCCTGTTCTATCAGTGCCACCAATATTTAAAAGTACTGTTTGTGGTGGAAACGCTAAGGTCTACGTACCATGTCTGAGGGGTTGTTTTTGGTTCCAAAGGTACCATACAAAAGTGTTTGGTGGAAATGGGGCTATAGGCTAAGTTCACATTACAAACAAAATATGGCAAAAATATGATTTTTTTTGCTCTTATGTGACACAGATATGATTTTGTCATAACAGTGTGGAAGCAGACTTTTTTTTCCCAATCAGATCTGGGTCACTTTCATATGTGGTCCTAAATCTGATACATACGCGATCACTGGCCATGTGAACGCTTTGAGAACAATCAAAATTCATGTGCCTTGTTCCCAAGATATCCATGTTTCGACGTCATACTTCACTGTGCAGGTGCAGATCACTTATACAGTGTTGGAGCAGTCCACTGAAACTACAGAAGGCTGCTGTGACCGTTCTGCTGCTGTGGTAAGCTGCTCCAGACGTCAGCCAAAAGAGCCCGCTTGCCAGACACTTTCTGGAGGGGACAGCATGGCTACATGCTGTGACAGCGCTGTCATGAAGAGCTGACAGAGTTACTGGACTGTAGCCACAGATACCCTCAAGTTTTGGAGGAATGTTTCTCCATAAAACCCTCCACACTGCAGCCCCCCACTCCTGACTCCTCTCTCACACCTCTCTCTCCACAGACCTACAGTGGAACCTGTTTATAGTGATCACATCTGTCCAGATGGTCAAACTGATCACTACGAGCGGTTTACACTGAACCAGCAATAGCTGTTAATAAAGCTGGTGGACAGAAAGCCTATTTCTACGACAGCCAGTTATCCTGAAAAGAACCATGGTTCTGAAGGGCCATTTCTCTGAAAATATGCAACACACTCTCCGAGACAGAAGCACACAGCTTGTTACTGTTATCCACAGTGATGTCAGACCTTCCTACTATGGTGATTATTCGGGAGATGAAGCTTTTAGCGCTATGTCATTCATTTTTTTGTCCAAATTAAATTTTAACTCAATTCAATTTTATTTATAAAGCCCAACATCACAGATCACAATTTGCCTCAGAGGGCTTTACAGCATACGACATCCCTCTGTCCTTGTCATCATCAGCCCCAAATCTCTCATCAAATCTACCCATAACCTCTCCAGCGATGGCTCCACTGTGCTCACCTCCTCCCATGTCCCTAATCTTGGTGTCATCTTTGATCAAACCCTCTCCTTTGACCAACACATCAAACACATCACCACCACAGCCTCCTCCCGTCTCAGAAACATGGCCCACCTCCGTCTATCCCTCTCCTTCTCAGCTGCAGAGATTCTTATTCATGCATTCATCACTTCCAGACTGGAGTACTGCAACAGTCTCCTCTACGGTACGTCATACAGAACTCTCAAGACACTACAACATATCCAGAACTCTGCTGCTCGTCTTCTAACACACTCCGCGACCACTTCACCTCCTTCAAAAGGTTATGAGGGATCATAACCTCCACTGGCTCCACATCCCCCTGCGTATCCACTTCAAACTCCTACTCATCACCTGTAAAGCCCTCCACAACCTGGCTCTCTCCTTCCTGTCTGAGCTCCTCCACCAGCCCAATCCTTCCCACACTCTCAGGTCTGCTGATGCCAACCTCCAGTCCACCCCCCCACCAGGACCAACCACCACACCTGAGGGGACAGGGCCTTCTCTATTGCTGCTCCCACCCTTTGAAGCTCACTCCCAGAGACATCAGAGACTCCCTTCACTCTCCATCTTCAAGAAATCTCACCTCTTCACAAAATAGAACCGGAGTCCAATTACATCATTCCTAGCTACAGTACTCAGGCGGCCGGGCCTGCTTTAGGCACTCTAATTTTTTCAAAGTAAACGCTTCTGACCCCACGGGTCACTCAGCTAAGAGCATCGAGCAGGCATCGAGAGGCAGGGGCTGGGACAGACAGTACCTCGCCTTGTGACGGACCATCAGCTCAATCCTGAGATCCAACTACGAGCTTGTTGACTGCAGCAACTTTAAGATACGCTATTGGAGCTGGAATTGCCACGGCTGCTGGCACCAGACTTGACCTCCAATTGATCCTCGTTGCAGGATTTAAAGTGTACTCATTCCAATTACAGGGCCTCAAAAGAGGCATCACTGCCTCCCCGAGTCGTGAGTGGGTGATTTGCACGCCTGCTGCCTTTCTCGGATGTGGTGGCCATTTCTCAAGCTTGCTCTCCAGAATCAAAACCTCATACCCTGTTACCCATGGTCACCATGGTAGGCACAGAGAGTACCACTGCCTACAGCGTCTAAAAACTGTTTTCTTCTCCCTCTCTGCATTGTTTCCCTTCTTTTGGATTATTTCATCTTTGTATTGTTTTTTTTTCTTCTTTGTTTTATTGTTGTTGTTCTTTGTAAAGCATCTTTGAGCATCCAGAAAACTGCTATATAAATATGATGTTATTAGAGAGATGCACAGCAAACAGTCATGACCATCGCTACAATAAAACTGCCTGTTCGCAAATGTGACATTTTTATTGTTGTTCCAATGCTTGTGTGTGACATTATTGGTCGCATGTGAGGAATATAAGAGCCGAGATCCATTCACCATTGAGTTAAATCAAGGCCCAAGATACCATCTGAGAATTCACATAAGTCTTATCTTGCATATATCATTGATTTCTTACCTGTTTGAGGGCCTCCTGTTTGGTCTTGCTGAGCTCCTCATATTTAAATTTCCACTGAGTGAGTTCAGCCTCCAGCCTCTCGATGCTCTTACTCAGTGCAAGCTTGTCTCTGGGGAAGCACAGAAACACAACACACATTTTTCAACACTCAAACATACAGCAACGTAAAATAAATGTATTTTTCACATTTTAAATCTCCACATTAAGAATCCCTGTGCAGCTCACAACAAAAACAAGGACTGTCTATCCCTGAAATCACGAGTGAAATGTCAGTCACACCATCGACAGCCTGCACTTATGATTGTGAAACATTACACTGCATGCGTGTTGGGCTCTGTCATTAAAAATCAATGCTGCACATTCACAAACACATGCACCTGTAACCAGCTATACATGGAAAGAGTTTTTGTATTTCCCAGCCAGAGGAAGAGGTTAGCAGTTAGCAGTGATTGTGGTCAATGACCCATCCATCACCTCTTTTACCACAGCTACCGCACATTTGTCAAGTCCCACATTTCACCCATGACACTCATACTTCAGTGCTCTGCCGGCATCTTGTGGCTGTAAATGAAAACATCTCACACAGAAAATAAAAAGTGGAGGATGCACTGTTTGCCTTCAGCTGCTGCACTCCTGACACGGCTGTCAGCAGAGGTGGTCATCACACTGACTGGGTGCAGAATAAGCAGAATGGTCTGCTGTGGTTATAGGTCAGACTGGTCTTTACAGGTTGGCAGGTGTGCCAAAACCTCTTAACAAGGCCATAAAGGAGACAAAACTATGGGTGCAAAACCATACAGTATATACTGAACATCTGTGAGCAGAAAATGAAATAGTTTGGAAGAAGGTTTTTTAGTCATATGTGAGTCTAATCTTTGAGCATAGGTCACCAATATCTTTTGAACAGTAGTGAAAGTAGAACTCAGATCTTAAAAACACTCCATTGCAAGTCCTGTATTTTTGTTTAAAGGTGTACTTAAGCAATATAGTGTTGCACTTTTATTAAATTTGTGCACTCAGAAGGGACGGACTTCAAGAGTAATGTTAAAAATTGACATGTATTTACATATATTATATCGTGTTCATCAAGTTGGACAAACTGGATTTTTTCCTGCTGCAACATTTACAACTGTTATCATGTCACACTTCACACTACAACCTCAACAGTTTGTAATGTTCTGTCTCTTACTCTCTTTCTTTCAGCAGGACTTTCTGGGACTCGTCCAGACGAAGCTGCAGGGCGTTGAGTTTGCTGTTATCCTCCTCCACCGTGCTAATGTCCTCCCACAGCTGCCTGTTGCGTTCCTGCCGGCTCAGACCGGAGGATGAGCGTGAGGTGGACGCGTTGACACTGCTTCGACTTTCCCAGGCCTCCTGAGAATCACCGTCCAGAGACCGGGAGCGCAGGGCCGACTCCAGCGCCTCCAATTCCTGACAGAGCAAGAGACGGAGACAGGGAGGAGAAAATGAGACCAGGGTATCAGTTTGTTACTTCACACTGGCGTATTACTGAAACTCAGATATCATTGTGATGTCACTACAACGGTATCCAACAGGGCGAGAAACATGAGCAGTCTAGATTTTGGTGAGGAAAATGTTATCAGGGAAAAAGCATCCAAGGTTTAATAAAGCAGGATTAAAGTTTAATCCAAACAGATACTACTGGGAAATAGTCACATATTGACAGATTAACTGGCTGTGTGTACACACTTAATGAGTACTAAAAAAATGAAAGAAATAGACGAAATTTTAATGTGGAAATAAGTCAGCGATTGACCCCGAACACATGGGAAAGAAATGTACATATCCACAGATATGGAACATGTAGCCACTTTTTAACAGCTCGTTTACAAGTGTGCAATAATTCAAATACTAAAATGTTGACGCCTGCGCTTCAGTTCCCACACACTAACCAATGTGTATGGGAACTGACAAAAAAGTAACGCTAAAAACGTATTGTTAGCCCCCCAAGAGTCAACCGGACATTTGTCGATCAGAAAGATCATTAGTCTGCAAGATTTCATTGCAGAAAAAAAAAAAAAAGTGAAAATCTATTAGGAGCTGCGCCTTGTCAAAATAAATCCAAACCTATATGACTGGACCATGTGGGAATTTAATTTGAAAGGACAGACGCAGGAAGTGTCCACGCTCAGCAGTCAGACAGGCTAGTTAATAACATGTCGGGCAGGAAATCCAAAGTGTGGGATCGTTTTGAGAAGGTGAAGGACGAACCCAAGGTGATATGTAACATGCTCGGGCATATATACTGTACATGTATAATTTTTTTAAGGTTGTGGTGTCATCCTGGAATCAAGTGCATTTGATCCATACACTGATCCATGCCTGAGTCCACTTGATAAGGTGGTCTTGAGTACAGCGTACTCCGGTAAGGTACGCATCAGGTGTGAATACTAACTGTATCTAAACACGGAAGTGGACTGCTATTTAACTCAACCACAAATAATTGCTTACCACTTACAAAACAGTCTCATTTTGATATTCATGCCTCTATATCAGACAGAAGCGCAACCTGCTGCAGACAGATCCAGATCCAGCTTTGCTGCTGTCATCGACCTGCAGTCGGAGCTCCAGCATGAAGTGGAGAGCTCTGCGCCTAACAGCTGCCACTTGCTGCTTCACCAGTGCCCTTAATGATGATTCCCAGGGCAGCAGTGTTCATCTGCGGTGCCCTTTTCTACACTGTAGCACAACAAAAATGTCACACAGTGTACTCAGGCAGGGAACGACATTACCAATGTCAAAACTGAGCAGCGGGGGAGTGAAGAAAAGGGCCAATTACATGATACGCACGATACAAATCAATTGTAGCTAACATGAAAACACCTTCAGTCGCAGACAAAGAGGACTCCAGATTTTATTTCAAGACCATGACTGCGAAAATACCACTAAACTAGCTGAGCAAAAACAGAGTGTTGAATAAAGATGGTTATGTTGATCTCAGTTCCTTAGTGTTTGGATTTGTTTGCTATTAAAATAAAATTCACCTCTGCAATGCCTTTTGATTATTTTATAGACATTTTTCGTGGTACACTGATACACACACACATACAGTATGTACATGTGGCAATAAAAGAGGTGAATGAAGAGGAATTCAATTCATTCATATTCTCTGTGAATGTTTTATGTGAATGTGGATCCATCAGATCAATGTGAGGAGTGGCTCTGGTTTCCATGTTCCACATTTTATTATAAGTGTGTCATGCAGTGTGGGACCCGCACTGGTCTGGTCTTGGTCTTGACTCAGTCCTGATACAATGTGGTCTTGGTCATGACTCAGCTCAGGTGGTCTTGGCTTCAACAGGGGCTGAAGTTCATCCACACTTCCTCATTTAATAGGCCGTGCTAGAGGCTTAATGACAGGGGACCACTCACAGGGCTGGTTGGTGAATTAGTGAACACACTAGTGAGCCAGGAACATGATAGCCAGTCATAATCGCTCTCTGAGCTAACATTCATCACTGCTTACAGAACATCAGCAGGGATAAAGACTTCCTTTCAGATTCATCAGCCTCATTCCAAACTACCCACATCTCCTGTATGGACTCATGTCAAACTCCCTGATTTTGGAGGGGGGGTGATCTTTTGCAACAATATTTCTCTCTTCTCTAAGTCCTCGCTGTTTTCCACTACGCCCTCTGTTCCTCCCGACAAGGCTGCAAATCAAACTGTTTTCATCCAGCAGACCATTTAAAGTTTCTGCCAATGCGCTTTCGCAGCAGAAGCCCGAAACTCTTGGGTGGGTTCTCCCGACCAAACATTTTCACATCTCATTTTATTTAATGGCCTTAACAGAAATTAAATTGGAAATGTAAAGCCTTCCCTCCTCTCCACATTGTAAATCTGTCCGCTTTGGCACTGCAGCAGTAAAAAAATCCAAATGTTTCCCCACCCTTCATCCTTCACAGCATCTGCCAGATGTAAAATGTGAGGTCTCTTGTCTCCCACAGGCTCCATAATGCTGCGTGGTTCTTCGAGATGATCATCATGCTGCCTTTAAGAGTCTCTCATAAATATCTAATCCTGTGACTGAGAGTTGTAAAGAACTCTACAGCTGAGAAGTACAACATGATGGACCCTACGAGAGAATTTTATTTAGTGGCAGTTGTTTGACATTAAAGCAGCACAGAGCTCCTGCAGTGATTATAACATACCACATGATCAGGGCCCTGGATATTAGACATATAAACCCCTTTCAACAGTCATGGGCTGGCTTAGCTTGGTTTGGTTTGGACCATCAGCACAGCACAGCAGGGATTTGCATTTCCATTACAGCAGGGCTACCTGCTTGAAGGTGCGTCTTTGACCGATGGTGACTTGTTTTGAGTGATGATGTTTAAAAGCAGCAGGCTGAATGTTCCCTGTTATTTTTATTGCATGTGTTTTCCCTAGGTAAAAGAAGTTTACCTGTTGGAGGTGAGCTGTTCGCAGAGGTGCAGTAAGAGCCTGTTGTCTGCAGCTCTTCATCAACATCTCACTGTGGCTGTTTGTGCTTTTACTCTTCCTCACTGTGATATTATTAGACTTGTCTTTATTGAAGAAAAGCCGCTAAAAAAGTTCTGCTAATTCAGTGATAAACACATTTAATTTCCTGTAGATTCTTTCCTCTGTTATTTTGTTCTGTAAAATCTTTTATTGTGAAGCAGCAAAATAAGAAAATGTTGAGTTTTCGAGCAGCAACTTCACACAACTTCTAATACTGCTGATAGAAACAATGAAACAGTAAATTAAAGCAAATAAAGTAAAAACAGGACGCAGGAGAGAAACTAAACTCCAAACCACAGAGATTCAGTCAGAAGCTACAGACGTACTGACAGCTGAACACACAGAGACTTTTAAAAACACCTTTCTCTCTGGTCTCCTTCAGACAGAGCTGAGTCGAATCATGCAACACACATGGCTTGTTTGAGGGAGAGAGGGGGAGTTGTCTGGGGCTGGCTGCAGTCAGCGACACGTCACTGCTACCCGCTTGAGGACGAGCAGTCCAGCTTTTTGACCTACTCCAAAAAAGGTCAAATTCTATCACTGTTTCGCTTGGCACGAAACATCTTAATGATAATGGCAATGCAACTCAGTGCACTTCTACGTCAAGTACTACATGGTTGGGAAGCAGAAGCACTGAGATGTTTCAGTAGATTTCATTACAAGCAGCACTGATGACATCTTTCTTCTTAAAATGAAGCCACGCTGTGGACTGATACTTCCTCACCCCCATGACTCATTGGAAGTTTCTAGCAGAGTTGACGCATGAGTTTGACGTCACTTTCTTGTGATGCAGAGCTGTCAGAAAAACATGCCAGCATCAATAAAAGGAATTGATAACCTTGGAGGAAAACGACTGCTATGGATTGGACAATTTGGACCTGGTTCTCGGCTGGTTCTGGTTTCCCACCCCTATTGAGAAAGTTGTATTGTTCTGTTCAATAAGGAAAATAGGTGGAGGAATATTTCCGTTCTTGATGGTGACATCAGTGCTTAAACACATCAGCAGCAGCTTGTTATCTTTTCTTTCTTTCTTTTTTTTAATACAAATACCTTCATATTCAGGATGGACGATAATATCAGCATGTCATGGGTATTGGCTGATATTTAAATTAGAAGAGTCAGTCAGAATCAGCCAACGTGCTTTTCTTATTTTACACAATTAATGAGTATTGCATACAATGAAAAGTATTGTATTTCATGTCTGCATCTGCTGCTGGGCCATCATGATAAGAGTATGCATGTATAATATGATGTTAATTTCACTACAGAAGAGACTTGATGATCACTAAAATTAGGTGGGAAAAAGTGGATATATTGATATAGGTATCGATTATCGGGCAAATAAGTTATTACATATCAGCATATCAGATATCGGCAAATATCCAATATCCTGCATCCCTACTTCATATAACATGTCAGGAAGGTATAAACGTATGAAAAAATAGATACCATCCACGCCTGGACCATATCTGAGAAATATCAGGGACTGAAAACACGACATCAGTGAAATTAAGAACTGCTGAGGCTGAACAAGAGGCTGAATGAACTCCAGAAACAGAAAAGTTCAGCTGTCTGTGAGCACCAGACCAAAACCACTCACAGCATCTACTGGGTAAAGAGGTCAAAGGTCAGTGACGAGGAGGATGTTCACATTTTATACCAAGAATATTTTAAATCGTTGCCAAGTCTTTCCTGACAGAGACTGATTGTTACGATCGGGCTGTTGGACACTGATAATTAAACATTTCAGCCACACAAATTCCTCCATTAACTGTCATCAAGTCACCGGAATATTTTCACACCCACTGAGGGTTTGGATTATTTTCAAATCTGTGGGTTAGGAATTTTCTGCTTGCTTTGGGACGATGATACATTCTCTGATAATGTCTGAAACGTGCACTGAGGTCAATCTACTAATCCTGTTTTCCTCAATTTCTGAGAAACTCACACACAACAAAGCATGTGATATCCTTTTAAATTTTTTTCTGTTTGACCATTTGCAGGTTTGTCAAACAGAAAACAGAGCTGTGGTGCTACTGCTGCCATTACTGGTAACCCCCAACAGAGGGACCCGGTGTGTAGCAGATGTCGGTGAGCCGAACTGTACTGTGCCACATGTGGAAGTACTCAGTGTGTGTGAGAACCAGAACAATGGGAGGGAGACAGGAAATGAGGCTCTGCTGTGAGTGAGTACCAGCTAGCCACATTATCATGGTTTACTTGGTGCGCTATAGCCTCAGTGTATATTTGTGTGTGTGTGTGTGTGTGTGTGTGTGTGTGTGTGTGTGTGTGCGTGCATGTGTGTTACCATGGAAACCCCGCCTGAGCCAGCTGAAGGTCAAGTCTGACAGGCTGTGACAGTGATGTTTATTCAGTGTTGCTTTAATGTGCTCATGCACATGTACGTGTGTGTGTGTGTGTGTGTGTGTGTGGTGAGACCGTTTAAACTGCTCAGAAACAGAGGGACCTGGCACTGTAACAGACACACAGTGGGAGCTCGGTAAGGTCCAGAATAACTAGAAAACACAGGAGGTCAAATGCCACTGTTAGTATGACTGTTACCACTGCTGCTACTATTGGGACCACTACAGAGTTCCCTCCATCCATTTTCATCCACTTATCCAGGCTGGGTCGCAGGGACAGCAGGCCAAGCAAAGCACCCCAGACGTCCTTCTCCCCAGCAACACTTTCCAGCTCCTCCTGGGGGACCCCGAGGCGTTCCCAGGCCAGATGGGATATGGGATACCCCTTTTGACGCAAAAGAGCAGTGGCTCTACTCCGAGCTCAAGGGTTTCTACAGATATCTGACACTTCAATTCAATGCTTTAATCAAATTTAAGTCTGATTTTTGGATAAATTATTCAAGCACTGTAGTTAAGTATAAAGATAATATGTGATCCCGTGCACATGTACAGGGGCATGCAAAAGTTTGGGCACCCCTGGTCAAAATTTCATTTACTGTGAATACTTAAAATAAGTAGAAGATGAACTGATCTCCAAAAGGCATGAAGTTAAAGATATCTTATATCTTAAGAAAAAATACTTTTAAATTTCCATCTTTTTCAGTTTCAAAATAACAGCTCAGAGTCTTTCAGTTCTTGTTTGGAGGATTTTCACCCGTTCTTCCTGAAAAAGGCTTCTAGCTCTGTGAGAGTCTTGGGTCGTCTTCATGCTCTGCTCTTTGAGCTCTATCCACAGATGTTTAATGATGTTTAGGTCGGGGGACTGTGAGGGCCATGGCAAACCCTTCAGCTTGCTCCTCTTGAGGTCGTCCGTTGTGGATTTGGAGGTGTGTTTAGGATCATTGCCCTGTTGTAGAAGAAGCTTTTGAAGTCAAACAGGATTTTGATTTACCTTTCTAACAATCCTACGAGCAGGTCTCTTGGAAAGTTTTCTTGGTCTTCCAGACCTCAACTTGACCTCCACAGTTCCTCTTAACTACCATTTCTTAATGACATTACGATCTGAGGAAACAGCTCCCTGAAAACACTTTGCTATCTTCTTGTAGTCTTCATCAGTTATTTTAGTTTTCAGAGTGCTAGGCAGCTGTTTAGAGGAGCCCATGGCTGCTGATTGTTGGAACAAGGTTTCAGGAGTCAGAGTATTTATAAAGCTTTGACATTTGCATCACCTGGCCTTTCCTAACGATGACTGTGAACAAGCCAGAGCCCTAACAAGCTCATTAAGGTCTGAGACCCTGGGAAAAGTTGTCTGAGAGCTCAAATGTCTTGGTGTGCCCAAACACTTGCATGGTGCCCCTTTAATTTTCTACCCTCTAAAATTGTACAGAACCAAAATAATACTCTAATCTCGCTTAAAGTGTTGAGAGCATGTTTCCTCTTTCAAGGTAGTATCTGAAGGATTATCAAACAAGACAAAATATAGACATATACAAATGAAATCCTGCTTAATCATCACCTATGGGCTTCTACTCATGTGTGGTGGTGACTCTGTTTGCAGAGCTCCTGCCCTTTAACTGTATTTCGATGTTTTTGTGAGCTCGGACCGCTTCTGGGTGGAGATTTCCCCAGCCAATGAGAGAGCGCAGGTGCCGTGCCCGAGCGTGCAGCAGCGCGAGCCTTGCCTGAATCTCTTCTGTGAAGCCTTCTTCCGTATCTCCGGGCTCCATACACCCGGGAGAAATGGTGGATACAGACGTACCCACGAAGAAAAGGAAATTAAATGTGAGTGAGGCAAAACACCAAGCCGATAAAGCACGGGCCAAAACTCATGTGAATATCGAGGTGGCTTTCACCCGCTTTCGAACATTGAAGGAGAGGCTCGGGATGTACAGCGACACCGAGTTGGCCTGCTTTCTGTTGGACAGGTAAATCCTAAGTACAGGCCGGTTAGCTTGTGCTAGTTTGCTAATTTATCAACTTTTCCATTACAACAACTGTAATTCCTACGTAGTTTGTTGTGGAGGCTAATTCCGACTATCAACCGATGCAAATAACTTTACGTTTAGCTAATATATGGCTGGATGTAGTGTGAGGATTGAGCTTTGAATCATTTTGTGTAACACCCAACTGCCGGGAGGGGTAGGGGCAGCGCACAGTTGAGCCTGATAGGAGGGGCCAAATTTGAATGTGTGTTTACAAACAGCAACTGGAAAATCCTCCAGACCCTACCTTTAACTTCATGCCTAATTAACTACTCGCGGTAAACCAATAGGAATATTAGACCAAATGTTTGTGGCAGTTAAGACCTCACAATGTCAAATTTAAGAATACTGAATTACTTTCAATGCCTAATATTCGTAAAATTGAAAGATATTTATTAAGGATCTGCAGACACCCTGTTAAAGAAATTATTTTCCAGAACATTTTCATTCACTAAAGGCCATCTCATTTTTGATAATACATGTTGAACAAGGGATCAGTGAAGGTTTTGCAGAACAAGACTGAAGATCAAGGTCGGATTTACTGAGAAAATGGCACCACTCAAATATGTATTGCTGTTAACATTGAGTTTGTGGTTTAAATCTTGGTGTGTGTTCAGCATCTGATTTACTAAGACTGTCCTTTAGCTCCTTCACTGACTCTGTTACTGAACATCCGGACACACTGCAAATGAAGGATGGCTCACAGGCTCAGTTCAGCAGTGGAAGATCACCAAGCTCCAGGCTCCAACTGGCAATGTGGCAAATGCCAGATGGGCTGGACCACCTAGTGGGCTGCAGAGCCACCACCAGCAATGTGGGAAGGAAAATTGTGGGGAATAAATTGATCTGCTGGCTGCGGCCTGCTTAATGTTGGAACAGCCCGTCTGATTAGGGGTTAGACTGTCCCAAAATTGTCAACAGGCCACCTGAAAGGACAGGCACAGAGGACTCGACCGTGGTCACATCCCCAACCCCTTCAAGTGGGTCTGTCCATGTAACGCAAGTGGTCAAGCAGGAAAAAATCAAATGAAATCAAGACAGAAAGAGCAGAAATACAAATGTAGTGATGGTGCTACCAGAGCTAGCCATGTAGCAGCAGCACTGCAGATGCTGTTGTATCATATGGCCTTAACTCAGCTCTTATTTGTGGTTGAGAGTGGTGTATTTTGTTAATATGCTGTTGGCTTTAAATAAGTACACCTGCACTGTTAATCCTGTTGCTGAGTTACAGGTGAATTTAATTCAAGTTATTGTGCTGTTGGCTTTAAGTGTTCCTGTACTGTAACTCCTGTTGAGATGCAGGTGTTGTCTGTCTGAGCTTTATGCCGTTGGCATTAACTGTTTGTATGTGCGCTGTAAATCTTGCAGAGGTTCAGGTGAGCCTGGAAGGGGGGTTCGACCCTGCCAGGCTCACAGTAGAAATAATAACGCTAACAGATCTTTATTATAAAATATTTACTTTGGCCATGCTCTAACTCTACCTGAGGAAAAACAGTTTATCTTACTCAAACTATTACTCATAAAATTATGATATTGTAAACTTCAGCATATGTGCAATTATGAATACATGAGGAGGCGATAAACACATTCATGGGAAACTTAAACAAATAATAAAAACAGGAAATATACACAAGCCAAATGCACATGAAAATGTCTTGATAAAAGAAAGATCTCTTTTTAAAAAGAAAAATCTGATCTGATAATCTGATCATCTGTTTGTTATACAAATCTATATTTGAAGCACATTTTGTTTCCCTACTACAACTACAAGACTCCAGCAAATCCCATCTGACAGCGTGACCTCAGTAAATCCAACAGAATACATAATCAACCTCTGTTAACTTGTCTCTCATTATTCCCATGATCCTCTACTGATTGCATATGCAATGAGGAGTGAGATGTACCTTGCAAACACTCACACAGACGATGTGCAAACTGAGAATCCAGGCTGCTGTGTGTAATAAATACAGCACCTGTGTTTGGAGCAGAATGCATCCTCTGCACCTGAAGAACAGGCACAAACTCTGCTGTTTATCTGACCCAAGAGTCCAAGAGAGCCCAAGAGCAACACAAGCAGTCCTGTGAGGCTGTTCTTCAGCACAGCAGTGCTTTGAGATAAATGCTAACGTCAGCATGCAGCAGCATGAACTCCTTCACTTGGGGCAGTAACTCTCTCCCAACCCAGAGGGGGCAATCCACTATTTTTCAGTAGAGAACCATGGCCTCAGATTTGGAGGTGCTGACTCTAATCCCGACTGCTTCACACTCAAACCGCCCCCGTGCATGCTGGAGGTCACGGTGTGATGAAGCCAACAGAACCACATCATCTGCAAAGAGCAGAGATGCAATTCTGAGGTCCCCAAACCGGACCCTTTCCTCAAGTGTGGCTGTGCCTTGTGATCCTGTCCATGAATACCTCAAACAGAATCGGTGACAAGGGACAGCCCTGGTGGAGGCCAACACCCACAGGAAACATGTTTGACTCTGAGGCGAGTATGGGGACACAGCTCTTACTTTGGTCATACAAGGGCCGGATGGGTTGTAGCAGCAACCCCAGTAAATGGTAAATGGACTGCACTTGTATAGCACTTTTCTAGTCTTCCAACCACTCAAAGCACTTTTTACGTTACATGTCACATTCACCCGTTCACACACTGTCACACACTGGTGGCCGAGGCTACCCTTGATGGTGCCACCTGCTACTCTAACCATTCACATGCACTCACACACTGATTGAACAGGAGCAGGAGTGATTTGGGGTTCAGTATCTTGCCCAAGGATACTTCGAAATGGGGCCTTGAAGAGCTGGGAATCTGCCAATCCTCTAATAAGCGGATGACCCGTTCTACCTCTGAGCCACAGTCCCTTGGTCCCGCAGTACCCCCCAGAAGGTTCCACAGGGTACGCTGTCAGAAGCTTTTTCCAAGTCCACAAACACATGAGGACTGGATGGGCAAACTCCCACGACCCCTCCAGCAGCCCTACAAGAGTCCACTGTTCCACGACCAGGACAGAATCCAAACTGCTCCTCCTGAGTTTCCGAGATTCGACAATCGGTTGCAGCTTCCTTTCCAGCGCTCTGGATAATTGAAGCACACCCCATGTTCTCCTTTTTTAAAAATATGAGCCACAACCCCAGTCTGCCACCCCACAGGAACCGTACCCAACCTCCACATGACACTAAAAAGTCATGCCACATTTTAACGCAACATTTTTTAATTAGCGCTAAACACAAAGTACAGCTGAAGCTGATTATTAGTTTACCAAGTATTTGTTAGTATAGGACAAATTAGGAGACTTTACGATTGATTCACTGGGCATCAGTAATATCTGTATCAAGTTTACAAAAAAAATAAAAAATCCATTCAATAGTTGTTGAGATACTTCCATCTGGACCAAAGCGGTGGACCAACCGACAGCCTCATATTCATAGAGTGACTCAGATACAACCTCACCCTTTGAACCCCTGACTGTATTTGCTGAGTCAGTTGTTCATTTAGTTTAAATCTGAATTGTGACTAACTGTTTGCACAACTAGAGATGCAGTTCACGGAAGTGACGCTCTCTTATGTCTTGTTCAGAAAGCTCATTTTGTTGTTTGTGATTCAGACAAAGAATCCAAATTGCAGACTGAAAATACAACTTGGAAAATCAGTTGTCAGAATTCTTTTTGTGCTGTCATGAGAAACTAGTGTAGAGCAGTAATTAACTCTCAGTTTATGGACAGTACCACCTCTTTGACAAGGCTGCATGCTATAATGCATGTTTGTGGCTGAGAGTTACAGAGTCTTTTTTTTTCAACTAAAAAGCATTTATTAGAGGGAACAGCAGTTTATTTCTGCCCTGAGCAGTGTCTGCTTCCAGTGAGCACCAATCAGACATTCAGGCAGCCTGTTCGTATCCTGAGAGGTAACACCCAGGGCTTCTGTCTGTGAACTTTATTGCTGTGAGAGCACAGAGACTGTAAAAGTGGGTCGGACAGAAGTGGGATTTTGAAAATAAAGTGAGGGGACATGTCCCTTTCATCCCCCGTGGTATCAGGTCCTTGCCGGTGGCAGTGACGCTTGAAAGCAATTATCAAAAATAAAATGTGATCTCAAATGATTTACACCTGAGCAGAGGGACGAACACCGCCAGCTGCTGAGAGGACACTACAGGACAGAAACTAATCTGGGAGTATAGTGACCTCTATCACAGGTCACATAACGATATGGCTGAATGTACTGCATGCTGCACATTTAACACTTCTGGACACATTTCAATCACATCTTTCATTTTTCAGGAACTTCTGCTGTTACTGATGCTCAGCGCCTGACCTCGTGTTTTCCAGGCAGTTAAAGACACGGTGTGTGTACGGCCCCTAAAGCGACCAGTGGAAAAAATTTGAACATTTATTTCAAAAATGTTGTTTTTTATCTCTCAAAATGGTTTTACAACCAACCCAGCTCACATTTGACCCAAGTTTGCGAGGAAATTAGGTTCGCCAGCTACCATTACTCATCACAGACTTTCAAACCTGATATCAAAATACTCCTAAGTGTTATAACTAGACAGAACACATTTCAAATATTTCTATCTGCACTGCGGCCCGCTCTACCCACTGAGCTACTGGGTGCCCCGAAGCAAACATTTTTATGTTACATTTTTGTTTCTCTGTCCCACTAAGGATTAACAAATAGCTGTGTACTACCCGACCTCTGTAGCCAGCCAACACTGGCCCCCTCTACTGCTGCAGCAGCAAGTGTGTACAGAAACTGTTTGCAGTGTCATGAGTGTTTACTAAATAAAAATTGGTACAACATTGAGCAACACTTTCCAGAATTCTGCTATTCAGGCTTTGGTTTGTTAAACACACAAACTGAGCAGAGACTTGTCAGACTGGATGCAGTCAGCTGTCACTGGATAGACAAATTAATGATACATAACTGAGGTGATACAGAGTGAACCCAAGACAACTGATACTTTCACACTTGTCTGTCCTATCAAATAAAGGCTTAAAATGCCCCAAAAAATATCTTAAAAAAAAAGAAAAAAGAAATAACCAAAGAGATCGTCCCCATGTGACAGATTCATCCCCAAGTGACAGACGCATCTCCCTGCAGCTGATGTTACAGTCAGAGGTATCATGTCAAAGAGCACCAGGAGCACAAGCAATTAAAAGTTGCCTCCAGAAATTACTGTTCATCTCTACATTTTGTCAGGTATATGCAAGAAGTTGCACTCCATGACGTGGCTGTCAGAGATTGGCTGACAGACAGCACTTAAGGAGCCAAAATGGCGGCAGCTCAGGGCTGAAGGAAGTCTTCCTGGATGCTGATGTTTTTTTGTTTCTTTCATTTCTTCAGGTTAGGTTTGATGGTTTGAGTTTGAGGTATTTGGTTTGTTATTCTGGCCTTGGCCCACTCTGAAGTTGAGTAACTCAGCAGTATGGCCATATTTAACTGTCAATAAATCAATCTGTTTGCACATTTGATAAGTTGTCATTATGGCTGCGTGGGACTTGGGGAAGATGGGGGCGTAATTCATGTTACACCCCCCAGACAGGGTGTAACGTAGGGTTTGACTTCCAGTAATTTGAGTTCCAGACGTTCCTGTTTCACGTCAGCTCTCTGTATTTTTAGTATAAAATGGCCTCTGCAGAGCGTTTCAGAGAGTCTGACGGCTGAAATATGACCCGTGATGGTGCTTAACGCTAATGTCCCATTCAAGTTTGGATTCTCCTCACGAGCGTCTTGTGTGTCAGAACGAATGAGGCAGAGCGAAGCAGCAGGTCAGGCCTGTGTTTGTAAAGAACAAGATATGTTTAAGGTTCAGGATGGCCACAGAACAGGCTGACAGAGAAGAAGTACTGCAGCATCACTGAGCCCTCAGGGATAAGCAAGCATGATGAGAAACTGTGTGTGTGTGTGTGTGTGTGTGTGTGTGTGTGTGTGTGTGTGTACCTGGGTACCCACACTGCTAGTGTCTCTTAAATAGGACACCCCTCCCCAACACACACACACTTGGTGAGCGATCCAACAGGCTGGAGCCACAGCAGCCAGTCTGGCCTACATTCACTGAGACTCCGGCCACACTGACCGTACAGCAGCGGAGGACACGATCACACTGATATCAAACAAGTCAGCAGCATAGGACACAGCCCCCATGCTAATTCACATTAGCATATTAAACATTCACACAAAAAGTAAAAAGGGAGCTGAATCTGCTGTTTTAAGCACCGAGAGCAGCAACATTTTCATTATTGATTAATCTGTCAATATTTTCATCCTCTTGTGTCATAAAGAGATGACCTTCACCTGCTCCCTCACCACACAATGACAAGTTCACACTGCTTACTTTCTGACCGACAGTCCACAACACACAGCTCGATAAAAAAAGATAATCCTCACCTGTTTTATAGGTTGTGAGGAGAAAAAGTTGAGTATAGGTGCGTCTGCTGAGGGCCAAAAAACACACAATACCGGACCAAACTGCATCACTTAGGCCTTTAAGTTACAACAAGACGAAGAGCAGCAATGGTGTGAGCGAGGTATTTGTATATCAAGTACTCACTCTGTTACGTTGAAATCATGAAGAAAACTTTTTTTTCAAGGCCAAAACACACCAGCAGCGACCGCAGCACGTCAAAAAATACGCCCCTATTATTTTCAATGTACAACCCAACATCAGCAGCAGCAAGACGTGCGTCTATTGGCTGGTGAGTCATTGCTCTCAAGAGAAATCAACTTTAATTAGGGGCTCTCCACGCATGATTTAAGTTAATGCAGAGGTGGAGGAAATGTAGATCTTTCAGTAAAGGTAGTAATAATTTTGTGTGGTTGTCTGTTGACCAGCTGCAGCACTAACAATTATTATGGCGGCAAATATTTTATGTTTAGTTGAGACAACTGCGAGGACACACCGCAGAAACACATCTTTCAAGATACAAAGTAATCTCCTAGGAGTGTGCATTTGCAGTGTCAGTGTATTCTAATCTAAATGTAAACTGCAGACTCACCTTTTGTTGAGCCATCTTCTGTCTGTCCAAGTCCACGTCCCTCACTGGCTCTGGCTCCGGAGACCCCGGTGGTCCCTCTCCGACCCTGTCCAGCTTGCCGTCAGTGTGGACCTGAGAGGAGGAGGAGGAAGCAGGGGAGGAGGGAGGTATAGATGGAGAGGAGGAGGAAGAGGCACCGCGAGGGTGTGCAGGGGAGGAAGATGGAGAAGTGGCAGATGGAGGAGGAGCCTCAGGAGAGGGGTCGCCTCGGAGGCGCAGCGTCTCCTGCCGTAGCGTCTCATTCTCTGAGGCCAGTTCCTGCCGCTCCCGCCGGACGCTGGTCAGCTCCTTGGTGAGGGTATCCAGCCGCTGCCTCAGCTGACGGACCTCATCACGTGCACGGTTGCGCTCTGCACGAACCTGGGAAAGATATAGACAATACAAGATAAACTAATCAGCCCCAGGCCTGTTGGTACTCTGAAGATATATATCTTTAAAAACAAGTCATGAATATGTACTTTTGTTTTGTTAAAAACGCTGGAAACCCTAGTTTATTATCAAACGTTACTCAAACAGGAGCTTTTAAAGGGAAATTTCAGTTTATTTCAACCTGTCTCCTATCGTCCTAAATTTGGTTCAAGTGACTAGTGACATACAAATAATAGTTAGCATGTTAGCCGTTAGCCTAGATACAGCCAGGGCGCATAGTAGCGTCAGACCTGTTGAAACGTAAGTGAACGGGTAACCTTCAAGTGCAAAGTTAGTCCACTAAACAAGCTTTTTTTCCACAAAGACTGCCTCATATCATTAGGATAAATGTCAGAGAACATATAGAAAACGACATGTAAACATGTTGTCTTACCTTTATCGGTGTGCTGCCATGTTTGTTTACCATTTAGCTCTGCTTCCCAAAGTGCAGCCGAAATATATCTTGCGAGCTCTAGATAAAGCCCAGCTGAATACTAACGTTACTCCAGGTGGAGGTGTCTTGTCCTCGGTCACATCCAGACCTTGAAAATAAGGCTGCAACCGCTCCCATTCCTTGCAACAGAGGCATTCCTCTTCTGTGGGCACTGGGGCACAGCATTCACAGGTACACCACCAATCTCCAGAGCTACGCAGCCTTGCAGCAGCCATTCCTCCTCTCTCGTCCTCTAATGTTACCTGTTGCTCCTCTCTCTCTCTCTCTCCTCCTCCTCCTCCTCCTCCGTTCAGGCGACCGTCCGGTTCTGCCTTCCAGCTGTTACTGCTTGTTCAGGCACGCTATGAGATCGCTGCTTGTTCTCGCGATATTTCGGCCGCACTTTGGAAAGCAGAGCTAAATGGTAAACAAATATGGCAGCACACCGGTAAGGTAAGACAACACATTCACATGTCGTTTTCTATATGTTCTCTGACATTTATCCTAATGATATGAGGCGGTCTTTGTGGAAAAAAAGCTTGTTTAGCGGACTAACTTTGCACTTGAAGGTTGCCCGTTCACTTACGTTTTAACAGGTCTGACGCTACGGCTGTATCTAGGTAAACGGCTAACATGCTAACTATTATCTGTATGTCACTAGTCACTTGAACCAAATTTAGGACGATAGGAGACGGGTTGAAATAAACCGAAATTTCCCTTTAAAGGCTTAAATCATCACTTAAATCATTAAATCCTCATTACTGATGATTATTTATCAAAATCTCATTGTGTAAATATTTTGTGAAAGCACCAGTTGTCCACCGTAAAATATTGTAACCATATTAATATTAAAGAAATGTGGTAATATTTGATTTTCCCCACATCACCCAGCCCTACTTTCAGTACATATTTTCTCTCCTGGCTCCAATAACCAAAACTCCACCTTGCTCCACTTCTCTCTCCAGTTGGCGGTGCAGTCAGACCACCACCTCATGGTCTTCTCCATCTGGGCCGCTCTGGCTCGAGCCTCTTCCAGCTCCCTGAGCCTCAGCTCCTCCCTGCTCTCCCAGTCGGCCCCGGCTCCCTCGCCCATGGCCCCCAGGGATCCCAGCCCAAAGCCTCCCAGCCCAGGCGACAGCAGCAGCGGGGGGCTGGAGCTGGGGGTCCCTCCAGTGGGGCTGGGGGTGTGGGTGAGGCTGTCCGGGGAGCGGATCCCCCTATCTGACACCAGACCCAGGCTGCACAGCAGGCTGCCTCCGGCCGACTTGCCACCCTCGGACAGGTGAGGGCTGGGGGTGTGGTTCATGGTGGAGGCAGTGTTGTGGACGAGGACAGTGAGGAGGATGAAGGGGGCGGGCGGGTGTTAGCGCTGAGGTTCAAGAGAGCATCATCCTCTTCAGTCACTGATCAGCCTGCAGACAGGAACAACAGGGAGCAATTTAACTTTAGCTTAGTAGAAAATAAAACGTAACACACACACATGCATCTGTTGTCCTCATGTGCCTCGAAAATGTGCCTCATTTAAGGATAAAACAATTCAAGGTTGATCAGAAAAAGTTAAGAATCTAACTTTAGAACACAGAAACAGTACAGGGAAATCACTGACAGACACACTGTGCTGCCTTCAGGGAGGAAAAGCCCTCGTCTGCTTTCTGAACCTAATAAACCCAAAGAGAGGCCGGACAGCTGGTGCACATGACTGAGACTGAAAATCCTTCTACTGCTTAATGAGAAGCAGCTCCATGTAAAACAAAAACCAAATGGCCATGAGAAGACAGACAGATAACTCTCCACACACACACACACACACACACTCAGACACACTGTATCTGACCGATGTCCAAGGACTCTCACTGGACTGACTAATTATTCTGATGAGAAATGAAACGTGACACACTTTCTGTACACCTGATCCTCTCTGCTCACACTCTCATCTCCGCCTCTCTCAGCAGGACACTGTCACCGCTCATCTGTCATTCTCTAACTCCACTACAAGTTTATTTTGTGCAACATCACTTGAAAGAATCTTGTCCTTGATCCTCAGTCACTATTGTCTAAATCCTGTGGTATTCTGCACACCGCTCTCCCTCCACGTACAGATCTTATGACTGTTTGAACTAACAGATGAAACGTACCACATGAAACTGCTCACAGATAAATATTATTATTCTCACTCATGGGATGGCAACATTGTTGGTTCCTGTTTGCAAACACGCTCGCCGGCGAAAGTGAAGGTGAAAGCCAAACACAGATTCACTTGTTTGGCATTTCTTCTTGCTACAGTATATTTGTTTTTTTTTCTACGTTATGTCTCCTGCACACGGAGTCTGTAATAATTTTGTTTTCAGCCATGCTTGTCATTGCCGCAGGTAAGCGTATGACGTCAATATGACGAGAAGTCGAGATACCACAAGTATCACAATACCAATTTTTCATATTATATAAAAATCATACCGGTATTATGGTGGACGAGATGATATGGCACACTCTTATTGTTGTTATAACCCCACAGATAACAAATTCTGCAGTTCCCCTCAGCTTTAAGAAGCATTGTAGAATTTTTAAGCTCCTTGTTTTAGTTTTTATGGTCCACATACAGTTTGTTTTTTTAATCTCACTGCTCTCATCAACCTCATTTCCACAGAGCAACAGAGCAGAGCAGCAATATCAAGCACTGCCACATATTTCCCTCAGGAATCCAAAACTGAGTTAAAGCAGACTGAATATTGGACTTAAATTCAACAGGTGGACTCACGACTCCACATGAATGATAATGTTGCTCTGTGTCTGCTGTAGGTGGAAGAAGGCAACGTTTGAGAACAGTGAATGGATCACATCAACCTGGAAACTGGTCCCGTCAATTCCTCATACATTTAGCCTTTCTTGTGCAAAACATTTATGCACAAACAGAAGCAATTCAAAAATGATCTTCTCTTTTACCTTATTACACCAGAACAATGTCAGGATTCATAATTTAACACTTTCCATTCACATATTTTAATACTCTCTAGAGTTCCCATGATCATTTGCAGATATAAAGTTTCTGTTTATATGTTTCTTTGGTGAATCCTAATAAAACACATTTGTGGTGTAACGGCTAAATTCCCCCTGAGGGATCTGTGGGTGAACTTTGATCTTATCTCCACTGTCAGTGCCAGGTTTGGGTTGAGAAATCCCGCAGACAAATACCATTTCTGGCTGTGGTGAAGTTGGCCTCAAGCCCCCTGGGCCAAGAAAAGCTCTACTCCTTCCTGTTCCCCTCCCCTCCGCTGCCGCCTCCTCCTCGCTCCCCTCCAGAGGAGTCAGAGGAAGTTCCAGAGGAGATCTGGAACTGTGGGAACAACTCGCAGGGAACCAGAAGAAAGGGAGAGAAAATGGAGCAGGTTCAGCAGCTGGGGGGTTAGTGGAGGGTAAAACCACCAAAACATCTCTCTGACATATGTTAGCTCTGTCCCAGTGCATGTTCAGGCACCACTGGACAGCAGACAGGTGTATCTTACATCTGAAATATGTCAAAGCACAGTAACCTTCACCTGATGCATGCTTCTCCTTCAGAGCTGAGTGTATCCCATAATCACCATAGTCCTCTGTAGTGCATCAGCCCAGCTGTTGACAGTAATGATGATGGTTTTAGGAACAACCATGTCAGCAGACATGACAAAGCTGAAGCTGAAGGCATAATGGATTCAGCATGAACAGACTGTTACCGTTCAAAGGTTAATCTCTATAAACAGATATCTGCATATGTAAGATTTTGGTATCAGAAGCCTTCTGGGTTTTATCTGTAGTCTTAGTAGTATTGACCAATCACATTTAGGCCGGAAAACAGTCCGTGTGGAGAGGCGAAATAATTGGCTGAAATGCAGTCTTGGAACCCATCAGCTATTGTCTGGCCTCAGTTTAGCTTTATATTCTTATTTATCTGCATTCAAGTATACAGATATCTGTTTATAGCCGAAATGACCGGCGCACAGAAAAGGAAGTGTTGGTCCGGATATCTGCTGGCTACGCTGGTTCTCCCAAAATATTGGCCGTTGCCCCCAGAGGCTTATCGTTGTTAGACTAATAGCCGATGGGTTCAGAGATGGTTCATGGGTAAAAAACTGGTTATCACTTCCTACTGGCAATTCATTCTTCTTTCATCATTCTGTAAGAATAGTTTTGCAAATCTGACACCGTCAACATAAATATTAAATAGAGTTGGGTGAAAAATCAATACAGCATAGTATAGCAATATTTTGCATGGCAATTTGATATCAATGTAATTATTGAAATGAATGTGATTATTAATTTGCAAATAAAAATTCAACTTTTGATAACATTTTGCTGAACAGACTAACAAATTTAAAAGATGAAAAGTTGACAATGTTTTCCCTTGGAGACATAATTTGCAACATAAAAAAAAGGAAATAGATCGCAATATATATTATCACAATACAAAACATTTAAACTTGTAACAATATTGTATGGTAACAAAAGCTATTGTGGGGCCTATGGTGATTCTCGTCCCAAATATTAAACATATCATTTTATCAATAATTTTGAGAAATATATTTATTTCCTAAGAAATGTATCAGACAGAAAAGTCAAAGTGCTTTATTAAGTAAGGTATAATTTACAGTAAAAGATATCAATAATTTGATGCAAAATATTGATTAAAAAAAATGTCATTAAATTAAAAATGCTTTTATTGCTTGAGCTAAGTGTCTGATCACAACTGTACCCATGGCAATCAACTTTTATTCATAGCAGCGGTCTGCTATTCAGAAATAACAGACTGTAGAATGCCGTAATTAACCGAACAGAATCATGTATCTAACAAAGCCGTATTGTATTAACAGTGTATTATTTCTCTTAGCTCCAGCTGGTTATAACTATAATACTGTATGGTTATATCTTATAGATATTAAATGTAAACAAAAAAGATCTGAGCTCCATTGAGTCATGTATTTAAACAAGTAACAGGACGACCTTATTAACCAAGTGTGTCCCAGTAAGCTCCAGATGAAACCTTTCGAAGCTGAAACGTGGAAGAGCCAAAAACTGCAGTTCCTCTAATGGCCACTTGAGGCTGGCTCCAAAAGGGAGTCAATCCCCATAGACCCCCATGTTAAAATACCCAACTTTACAGCAGAAATTTTAGAAGAAAGTCTACAGCCTGGTGCAAAAAACTTAATTCAACATTCATGACAACTGTACAGGGGGTGAATTTTGATAAAGGTTTAGATTTACGCATATTTAAGGGCGGAGCCACAGTCTTTGAGTCAGATCCACCCTTCGCTCCTTCACAGCTCCACCTTCTCATCCAAATATGGTCACTTGTGGCTCCTTAAAACAATTTGGCATTGGCTGAAATGCCAAACTCAAGGTTTCAAAACGGGAGTCCATAAAACAATGACTGACATCATGGTGGCGAAATCCATTATTTTACACAGTCTATGTTGAGCTCTGATAAACTCATAACATCTGTGGTGTTTGGACAGACACACTGACTCCAAGGAAATATTATACTTCCTGTTTGCATCACCCAAAGTAAAATGGGAACTGTAATACCAAACTATAAAATATTGTTGAAGGAGACATAAACAAAGAGGAAATCAACTGTCAGAGCCACAAATCACCAGCAACATATAAATGAATTATTTTTTCCTGAACAAAAAGATAGACATTGAAATGCAGGGGAAAAGCTACCGTGGATTTTCTGTATGTCTGTCCCCAAGAAGCTGCATTTCAAAATCCATCTGAGGAGCCACAACCCCACTGTGACCAATCCAGCTCCTCCAGTTCCAAATCTCATCCTCCAGTTCATCTCCCAGTCAAAAACCAGGACAGTAGCTGGCAGCCATACACACACACACACACACACACACACACAACCAAACCATGGCAGCCTATTCTAGAAAAATCCCAAATCTGGGTCAAAGTATGGGAAAGAAGGAAAGACAGTGAGCGGGCGGGGGCACGAGGAGGGACTGACAGAGTTCACCGCAGCAGTAAAAATGAAAAACTGATGTATTTGCCTTTCAACGCAATAAAGTCCAAGGCAGCGGTGTCACGGATGGCCACCCAGAAATCAAACACTTGAAATGAAATAAAAAGTACTCTCTTTATAAAAACTTCCTCTTAAATCTGCTCAAGGAACACACACACACACACACACACACACACACACACACAACTTATTGCCTTAAATCAAATTATGTTTTATTTTAAGAAACTGAGATGCGAGTTGAGACAAGAAGTCTTCCACAAACTTGCAGTTAATGAGGTCTTTGGTGAGACAAAATTTATTTAGAGAGCGTTAAACCCCAGAATGCTCTCTGTCTATTTCTGTCTTTCACTCTCAGCCTAAAAACTGTTTTAATAACATGTTGAAACATGCAGTCTGCTTCCCCCTCCTCATATCCAGCATTAGAAAGACATGTTAAACTTCAGTGTGTTTCTCTTCTCTGGCTTTGTAGAAACTAGGGATGACAGTTTTGGTTAATTTTGCTCTTGACAACCCAACACCCATTAACCGGTAACTAACTGGCTAAAAAAAAATAATTAAAAAATGTAAAATGACATGAGATGAAAGAGGCCTTTTGTGATTTAAATGTCTTATTTTAATTTCTGTTGGCTTTGCTGATAGACAGCCGGCCAGCCACATTGACATGTGGAAACATGGCACCTACTGCCTGCCCTCCAGTCTCCACTGGTTAGCTAGCCACTCTACACTACGCAGCCGTCGGGCAGGTGATTATCGCTGGTAGCTCTGCCCCAGTGGAGGGACGGTGTTGCTGCAGAAACATGGTAACCACTGTCCAGTCTCCTCCCAGGTCGCTCAGTGAGTAAGCAGCTTCATTTTGAGCTGTAAAACCCTGTTAGCCTTGTTAGCACCACTAGCTGTGCTGATGCTGCTAACAGAGCTAACAGTGATAACATGTGGGCCTTTTCCACTGTCATTTTTGGCCGCGCTGAGCAAAGTCATGTTGTGCCGATTTGCGTTTCCATTATCCGTTAAGACGCACCATGCCATGCCGAGTTATGCCAGAGATTGACCTTCTCCAGAGTTGGTCCAAAAGCTGGGCCACCCGCCCTCAAGTGGGTAGCAGTGATGTTTCGCCGCCTGAAGCCAAGCCCCGCCGAGCCCACTGTTTTTAAACGTCATCACCCAAGACAAGTCATCATGAGTTAAAGACACACCTTCAAGCTGGAAACTCTGTTGTAATGGAAATGCAAATTCCTGCCATGCTGGGCTGACGGCCCAAACCAAACCAAACCAAGCCAAGCCAGCCCATGACTGCTGAAAAGGGGTAATAGATACTAAAGGGGATTTGCAGCTTAAAATGAAGCAGCTTATTCATCGGGGTGACCTGGGGGGAAATTGGAGGGCGGACACAACGTTTCCACCGCAATGCTGGATGGCGTTACTAGCGGTAATCGCCAAGATCAAGATCAAGATCAACTTTATTGTCCCACAAAGTGAGAAACAAAAAAAAAGAGCATGAATTGTGCCAATTGCAACCTCCAACCAGACCAAAGACCCGGGTAGCGCGCAATACAGAGCAGTGGCGGCAAGCAAGCCGTTGTAGCGTGAACACCACATAAGCTTTGTTGTGGTACAGCACAGTGGTGGTGCTATTACTACTAAACCGAAGAGCATCAAAATTAACCTACAGAACGACATGCCTACCTGGTCAAAAATATTTTCAGCGGTTAACTGATTAACAGTTAATTGCTTGACATCTACTAGAAACACTAACTGGAAACATGCTAACATTTTAGCTGCTTTCATCTTTTGCTTTTCAACTGACACCTAATGGTTTAACATCAACTCTCATACAACAGCTCACAAAAAAGCAAATAATCATGTTGAAACTTTTATTTCCTCAAAAGCAATGTTCCCTTAAAGCACATCAGTTACTAAACTGACAGAGAAGCAGAATTCCATCAGAGGATAACTGATGATTTTACTGAATGTTGAAAACAAATCTCCCAAAAGAAGAGATGCTGATTTCATGGATGTCTAATTTAACAGGCCTATATTCTAGTTGGGGAATGTGTTATTTGTTCTGCTAACTAGATGCCAGTTACGGGGTCATTTTTTGCATCTGGTTGAAGGCCTAAAAAACTGTTTCATATTCTTTATTTCTCATAACTTAATGGAGGACATATGTCATCATCACAGTACGTCAGTGCTGATCAGACTCTTAAATTAGAGCTACTACATAACAACTTAAAAATCTAAAATAATAACATTCCAACATGAAATACAGCTGGGTAACAAAGTAAAGAAAATAATCTGAAAAAGTGGATAGTCCTACACAGCAGAGCCACAAAGGCGGAACATGTGCAAATCCTGTGCTGTGGTATTTTGAAAAAGTCTGATTTTTTGATGTGCAAAATGAAGCTGCAGCCAAGGTCTTCTTCTTCCTCTGAAGTGTAAATGCCAAGCTTTAGTGAAAGTGGTACGAAAGAGCAGGAGTCATGGGAACAAACTGCTGTGAAAATGTAAAAGGAAGATAAACTCTTACTCCAGTTCTCCCCATGCTAAAGCTTTAAAAAGAGGTTTTGGCGATGTGCACGGTCAGAGGCGAGGCACTGAAGAGACACAAAGAAAAACTGTGAAAGGCAGTTTAAAGGGAGTTTAAGGAAGAACATTAGCGTGATTTAATTTATTATTTGCTGAAAAGTGTCAGTAAAGTCCACAGACGATGTCATAACGGCTGATTTACGATGCGAGAAAGGTTGAAGAATCCATCTGTGAAATCATTTTGTGCCTCTATGACAAGTGTGCAATAGCTAACAATATATCTGTTCAAGTCTTGGTGCTGGCCAGGACAAATTGGTCATGTGATTCTCCCCTGGTGATAACTCAAGTAAGGTACGCAGGACTTTTACTTCACAGACAGAGACACGCCACCATGACAATGTCCTGAATCAGTCTGTGAAATGATGGAGAGACACAGGAAACGTAGCCTGAACTCAGTATCAGTCATCAGCAATGACAGACGATGCTTATGAGGTGATGGTTTCACAGCTACAGGGCAGAGAGAACAGAACGTCAGGTAGGGAAACAGGCAGACTGTGGAAGAATCATGAATTTTTAAAGAGCATCTCTCAATCTGGTTCTCCAGTCACAACCCTGCTCTGAATGAAGGGCCGCACAGCATCCATATACATGTTGGCGCCCATGAGTGGGCACGCACAAAGGACTCGACAAAGGCCATGAGCGGCCCACTCATTTAATTCAATGAGAGTGCTGTGCTGAAAGAGAAAGTAAGAGCATCTTTCTCTCTCTCACACACACATAGATACACACACACAAAGCTATCCTCTTACTATTCACTGCATTTTTCATTTCAGAGTCAGATAGGCGAGACACCTGGAGGCCTGGAATAGAGCTGACATATTTAACGAGTAGCAGGCCTTGGATGCTGTATCCACACTAATCACATCTATGGAGACTAGTGCAACACACACACACACACACACACAGACAGCCTTCACATATGGCTGTGTTACAAGAATACTATGTGACAGAGGCATATATTAACACAGGCGTTAGAGATTGTAAACTCTCGATTTCAAGACCAAATATTGCCTCATCTGAATATATTCTGCGTAACAAAATACAAAAAATAAATAAATTAACGATGTGAGAAATTATGTTGACAATGCTCTTGTTCTTCCATTAATAGGGCACAGCACACCCGCAGCCAGCCTCAAATAAGAGGCGACTTTTTGTTTGTTTGTTTGTTTGTTTGTTTGTTTAGAAAGCACCCCTACAGCCAATCTGAGTTTTATTTTAAAGCTCCAGTGTGGAGGATTAGTGGCATATATTAGCAGAAATCCAATGCAATATAATAAGTATGTTTTCTGTAGTGTATAATCACCTGAAAATAAGAATTGCTGTGTTTTCATTACCTTGGAATGAGCCGTTTATATCTACATAGGGAGCGTGTCCTCCTCTACAGAGACTGCCATGTTGAACCTCCTTGTTTCTACCGCAACCAAACACTGGCTCCAGATAGGACCATGTGTGTTTTCATGTCAGCCACTGTAGTTAGCAGCCACTTTGTGAGGAAAGTATTGGAAAAACACCTATTTTATTTACATGAAACAGCTTTATTCTGTGTTTTTACCAGTTAAAATCACCTGATCTGTTTGTTTTGGAGAGGAAGAGACCTCTGCAGTCATTTCAGCTCCTGGTAAAAACCTCCTGAACAATGAACACTGAAAGAATTTCAATCAGGAGAAGTTTCAGCTGGTTGCAATCTGCAGTCCTCTGATAGACACCACTAAATCCCCCTAAATCTTATACACTGGATCTTTAAAAAAAGGCCATCAAACAGGTGGCCATCATCTGCAAATAGAGTGAAAGAGTTAGTAGTTTTTTAAGGAGCTTTTTTAGGGAACGTTTGACCACAGTTTTGGTTCCTGGGGCATAGTTTCATAAAATAACTGCATTAATTCTTGGTGTCATAGACTCAACAAGGTGCTGGAAACATTCCTCAGAGATTTAGGTCCACATTGACATGATGACATCACACAGTTGCTGCAGATTTGTCGGCTGCACATCCATGATGAGAATCTCCCATTCCAGCACATCCCAAAGGTGCTCTATTGGACTGAGATCTGGTGACTGTGGAGGCCATTGGAGTACAGTGAACTCATTGTCATGTTTGAGATGATGTGAGCTTTGTGACATGGTGCGTTATCCTGCTGGAAGTAGCCATCAGAAGATGGGTACACTGTGGTCATAAAGGGATGGACACGGTCAGCAACAATACTCAGGTAGGCTGTGGTGTTTAAACCATGCTCAGTAAGGGGCCCAAAGTGTGCCTGGGAACAGCCCCCAACCTTCTGATTAAAGGCTGCTCTACCTCCTGAGCCACAGCTGCCCAGTTATCAGACCTAATCAGAAGTTGTGATAATAAAAGTAGTCATTTTGGAAGAATGCAAACTAACATAAATCAGAAGTGGCAGTGAAGTAATGAAGAGGTTCAACTGACAGAGTTTATCTCTTTGATTTACAGTCAGCTCCTCAGCAATGGGGAGCAACAGATGGAAGAAGACGGGAAGACGCTGAGTGTATTTGTATACATCCATGTAGGAATGTGTCATTCATTGTTAGCCTGCACTAACTTGCACATGAACTCCCTCTTCACACCATCCCTGTAGAACAATTCGCTGAGTGTGTGTGTGTGTGGTATGCTTTAGTTGTTTCTGTACAGTCTACACTGAATTTAAAATGTAAAAATCTTTTTTTCCACCATGTTTCAGTAACAGCATGGGTATTGTTATGTCTGTAAAGATGCTGCTGCAGCAACTCTGCGCAGCAGCAGCAGCAGCATGTGTGTGTGAAAAATAGAGCAAAAATAAACAGTACTTACATTAACTACACAAAACTGTACACGACTCTGTGCAATCTGTTTTATAGATCCAGGCATGAAGAAGCTGTTGTTTGTATTTACAAATACTTTGCTGCCACAGGGTGTCACAGACTGAGCCATTATTCATCACAGTGTCAGAGCAATTTCGCTGAGAGTCTCTCCAAACTGGGGGTCAGGACCCCTCCAAAGTGTCATTGTACTAGGGCTGCAATTATCAATTAATCTAGATGTTTAATTATATTTGTTTTAAGTCTATTAATGTGAAAGAAATCACTAAAGATGGCATCCTGAATTTACTTTTGAGTTAAGCAGCAGATCTTCACATCTGAGAAGCTGAGACCAGAGGACGTTTGAGTTTTTTGCTTATTGTTTTGACTTTGCCAACTTTTTTTTAAACATCTACACCTTCATGTGATTAGAACGGCACAATTAAAAAAAAGACTGAAATCACAATATCACTAAGTGCAATATCCAAACTAAAGGGGCTCCAATTCTTTGATAAGGTAAAATAAGAGACAACATACCATTATAAATGAAGGACTGTGGTGCTGCAGGCACGCCCCACCCTACAAATCATATACAAGATGGAAGGAAACATGCTTGTTTGACACAGACTCCAGCAAAAAAAAAAAAAAATCACATCATCATCATTTTTATGATGATTTATATGTTTGTCTGTTTTTTGAGTGAAAACGATGACAAATTACCATTTCCACTAAATTTGGCACTCATATCGCAATATCTGTCGAAATAATCGCAATATGACTTTTTTGCATATTGTGCAGCCATTTTTAGAATTCACACACTGGCTGATTTCTACAACAAAAACAAAAACAGACTATCAGAAGACAAGTACGAGAGGGAAGGAGGTAGAAACAAAGAAGCTGAAGAGGTTATATTGCGAAACACAATATATACCGTGATATTTTGACAGGACAGGTAAGCGTGAAGGGGGGAGAGAGAGAGGGGGGATGACATGCAGCAAAGGGCCACAGGCTGGATTCGAACCCGGGCCGCTGCGGCAACAGCCTTCTACATGGGGCGCCTGCTCTACCACTAAGCCACCGACGCCCCATAATACAAAATTATTAAATGAACTACAGTTATAATAAAGTTACATAAAGTAGCTACTGTGCCCTGAGTTTTTGTTCACTGTGAGCTGGAAACACACAAACGCCTCTCAACTTCATATAGGCTATTAATTAAATTTGCAAATCCCACTGGTGCTCCATGGTCGCAAAATGCTACTAAAAGTTGTGGTCTGGAGCCTTACAGGTACAAAGGCACATGCTTCCACTGCTCACGCTATCACTAGCTTAAACTGCTTCAGCGGTGCCGTTAAACATGATTTATTCACTGTAAGCTTGATTGAACTAACAGCTCTCCAATCCATATATTAGTATTTGCAAGTTGCAACGGAGCTCCGTGGTCACAAAATGCGACTAAATAGTAACATTATCAGTCTGGAGCCCTGCAGATGAGAAGCATGCTCAGCCTACTCACACTGTTGCTTGGGAAAAGTGATGTGGATGGGTGGAAGATTAAGTGTGTGACGCATTTTGTTTGTAAGTCTTTCTTTGTGAGTGTGTCTGTGAAAGGGAGAGAACCACAACACAGACATGAGTGTTCAAAAAAAGGACGTGACCATTTTAATCAATGTTTGGGATATAGTTATTTTATATATCCCACATGGAACAAGCCGCGATACATTGAGTATATTCAATATATCACCCACCCCTACATTAAATGATTCTGAATCTAATGTTTCCAGCAGCAGTTATTCTCAGTTTCGAGGACACTGTGTTTCAAACATACTTGGCAACCAGTTGACGTCACTTCTTATAAATATATTGCACATTTGAGTTATGTATTCCAACTAAAGACAGTGGTTGGTTTAATTCCACGGATTATCAAATGTTTATACCACGTCCAACATGGCAAGGCATGAATGAAATAAGACTTGTTTTTACACAGAGTCTCAGTCTCCCAGTTCCTCTCACCATCTTCTACCCCCTCCCAAGCTCCTGCCAGCACAGTGACTGATGTCTCTGGCGGAGTAATGAAGCCGCCATTTATTTTGGATCTGTTGATCGTTAAGTTGATGGATGGAGCCACAGTACATCGAGCTGAGTTCCAGCCAATCAGGGCATTTTCATCTCGGTGACACTCTGCAAGACGGACCAGTTATCCAAGAAGTACGTGAGCACAAACACATGCAAGAAAAACACCCCTCAAATATCACAGACTTTTGACTCAGTGCCTTTAAGAATTATGATTAATAAAAGACGTTGGATTATGAGATCCAGCATTTTGGAGTCGTGATATGCTGGCTTCTGATCGGTCTCTTGTGAGTCACTAAAGTTTATGGACATGCAACACTAAATCACAGAGGCGATGACAGGTTCACACTATTTCAAGGCTGTCTTAAAACAGAACTCAAGATGCCTGTGAGTAACTGAAAGTGTTGTTTAGTCGCTGTTAATGTTTCTCCTGTCCATGTTGGTCTTACAGAAATGTGGGACAAAATCCACAGTCCTTGCTCTGTACAACAAACATATCCTCCAAAGTTCAGCCAAAGGTCATTTTACTACAGCCACATAGTTTCCCCGCTGATGTGTGTTTACCCTTATCTAAGCCTTAACCAAGCTTATCCTAACCCCAACTAAAGAGGGGATGCTAAGCTGCTGGGAGAGGATTTCTTTTTTAGGTTTATGAAAAACAATTAAGAGATTTCTGCCAGAAAGGCAAACTTCTCTCATGTGCACCACAGGAAACATGATTTCAAAAGTAGGGGAACACTATTCAAAGGTAGAACAACAGAAAAACAACAACACAACACCAGGGCTGATCATCGCTTTCACAGGTTAAACTGAGAAACAGGTATCAGGTCATACAGCCTCCAGTTTCCCTTCACTCTCTTTCAGCCCAATTAGTCTCCTGCTGAAAAACTTCCTCTGTATACTCTGGTTCATAAAAAGCATCCTTTTGTCTCCACAGTGAATGGTATTTTCTCGTTGCTGTCATGATCACACATTTTTTTATTTTCTTGTATTTACTGTCTCTCATAAACCGCTCAAAGTCTGACCCAACCAGCTGATCCGCAGCGTAATATAGTGCACAGTACAGCTGTGCTTAAGCGTAGGGATATTTACGGTTGAGAAAATGTTGTGCCAAAGAAAAGATTGAGTGGTAAAAAATATTCAAAACTTAAACTGACACTGTTTTTTTGAGGTGGCTAAAATGTTTTTTTAAAATGTTTTCCTGCTGTCCACAGCAGGACATTGCTTAGCTTCTGTGGCGGTACTCCTGTCTGCTTGTCCAAACTGGGACCACTGATATCTACTGTATGTATTACACTAGTCCTTTTTACACAGCAATCACACTACAGGGCTGCTGAGAAGTCCTGTCTTTAGCAAGCCTTTGCATTTTTACACAGAGCCAAACAACAGCGGCATCATGCAGCTACAATTTGTGATCTCAGACAACATGTTGGCATCACAGAATCAAAAGAGGTGTGACAGGCGTGACCTCTAACACAACAGCAATGACCTCTAATGTAACATATCGTCATCATAAAAACAGCTTAACATGGCAACAACAATCATTTACCATCACTGTTACATGGCGGCTGATCTCATCCTCTACTCGGGGGGTAAAGGGCTCCAAGACATCATTTTTTTCCCAATTTGTGGACATTTTTGGCTGCCGTTCTTCTCCTTTGAGTTAGCCACTCACTGCTATCAGCTTTTTTTTAAATCTCCCACAGTAATCGTAAAAACGTCACACCTGCTGTTACTACCTCCGATGCAGGCTTTAAGGCCAAACAACTCTGTCCCCTTAGTCCGCGATCATACCTTTTATACAGAACTGCCAGAAAATAAAGGCGTGAAATTTCTGCCTGTGAGGAAGCAGTGTAAATGGGGCTACTGACTATGGACAAGCACCTCATACAACTCCGCTTCAAAAATCATAACTGTCCCTTTATGTAAAAAGCGGTATCTGATCTGACTTGATATTGGCAGAAACCTAATATTAAAAAGTCAAAAAGGTTAAAAATGAAAAAAAAAAAGTAAAATAAAATAAAATGCAATTAACTATAAAAATAAATAAAAAATAATAATAAAGTAAAATAAAATAAAAAAAGAAAAGTAAAATAAAATCAAGTAAAATAAAATGAGTTAAAAAAAAATCAGGACAACCCTTTTAATTTTAGTACAAAACACTGCTGTGATATAGAAATAGACACACCTCTGCATTATAAGTGACTGATAAAGATAAAATACAAAATCCCAAATCTGAGTGTCATGTCATTTCGCAGCCACAGGTGAAGTGTGTTTCTCATCACAGTTACATCAAGGCAAAATTAAGTTCCAGTTAACCCACTAAAACTACAATTAACAAGAGCAGGGGTTAAACTAAGGCAGCAGCTGCCACGTGAGAACCAAATGACAACTTAAGTTTCATTTCACTCATTTTGGAGCCACTCTCACCCTCAGCTTACCTCGCTAACCTCTGTGACTTCAGCTGGAGAGAAATCCAAAAACAGCTTTTGCTGGCAGTCCAACCTGTACTTTGTATTTTCTTCTCTGTCCGTATCCTTTGTTGCTGTTTCCCAACTTTCCTCTTCCACTGTCCGTCTGTATCACAGTTTGCCTCTTCCTCCCCTTCCTTGGCCCAGTGTCCATGTGGGCCCCACCCTCTGTCATCACAGGGCCCATAAAATGCACAGCCAGCCAGCGGGTTGAGCAGCGGGGTAATAAACTCTTTGACAGAACATCTGTCCTTGCTGACCATATGCTATACAGCCCAAACTTTGACTAATGTTTGACCTCAATTCTCATATATTACGACAATGTTACAAACAGATCATCAGACCACACTTGACCCTGCGCTGAGAATCAGTGTTCTCACCCGACCCGTGCCCTGCCGCAAACACCGCTATTATTTCACTTGTCAATGCAAATGTTATCTTGTTGAAATGAGCAGCAGTCAGGCTCTGAGCAGAGGGGTCACGCCAAAACACACACACACACACACACACACAGACACACACTATAGGCAACAGAGGGTGTTCACAGTGCTGATTTATGTGATTGTGGCAATAAAGAGATGCAGCATGGCGCTACAAAGGATTTCCCCCAGTGCTGGCCAACATTTCTCTGTGTGTGTGTTGCAGTGAATCAGCGTGTGTGCTCTTTTCTCTAAACGAGAACCAGCTCTGGAGAACGGTTTGGCTCAGTCTGTAAGGTCCAACCACACAGTGAAAGAAAATAAGAATCACACAGTATCCGACTCACAGACTTCATTCACTTGTCACAACCTAACGTGTGGTACTGTCAATCAGAGCTGTGAGACGCCCCCCTCTGTTTCACAGGTTTCCCTGAGCACGTGTCTTGGCGTGCACAAAACCTGTTAAAAACCCCTGCTGTGATTGAAAGTGTAAATGGCTGCTACAAGGTAAATATGGCTCAGTTCATGCAGATGAAAGGCTTATAAATGACGGCAGCTACACGTGTTCAGTGGGGATCCTGTTTGAAACACAAATCGAGCCCTTCCTCCGCTGCTCCTCGCCCACGTGATTGGCTCTGAAGGCTGTTGAGTTGCATCAGTGCAGATGATCCAAGAAGAAGGGAATGCATCTCTCTGTATGACTATGCAGTCTGCAGGTCTGAAGACACAGTGGGCCGAGAAGAGGAGCGGCAGTGATGTACTGTGTGGAAGCAGAGTGCCGCTGCCAGGTTTTGTGGTTTCACTCCCTGTGTAGCCTGAGGTTTAGAGCACAGACTGAAATATCTCAACAACTACTGAATGGATTGCTGTGACATTTGGTACAGACATTCACGGTCCCCAGAGGATGAATCCAAATTACTGTGCTGATAGTGCCAAACAGTTCATCTCTAGTACACCACCAAATGTTTCCGGCTATCTTGCCCTCATCAGGGATGTGCTTAAGGCTCTTCCAGTTTCCTTACATACAGTCCAGGGTTTCCTACACATTCATTCATTTGTGGCGGCCCGCCACAATAACAACATCTGCCGCCAGGTATTGATTTTTTTATTTTTGAAACTGGACCGCTCATTTGAAGTGCTGTTGGAATATATATACTGTTCATTTATTCATTGCACCATACTCTAAGGGTGCAGAGCATACTCTGGGCAGAGACGGAGCAGCAGAAAGCCACGTGCAGGGAACATGACTGTTAACTATTCATTGCGCAGGTCTAAAAGTTTGCTTTCACTCGCCTCTGCAGCAGTCAGTTTTCTCATCCATCGATCTGATCAGCTCGTGACTAAAACTCCAAAAACTGCTGCTAGAAATAAAAAAAGAGCTCATGAAGAGTTCTACCTGTGCTGCATTCGTGGACCTACAAAAAAACTGAATTTAGAGAAGGGAAACAGAATGATAGCTACCACCACAGATGGACTTTGTGTTTTGTTAGGGTGGATTTATAGTTGTGCGCCGGCTCTACGCAGAACCTACACCGTAACCTACTCATGTGCCCTACGCCGTTGTGAGCATTTATACTTGAGCGGTGGTGTGTCTGTGTAGCTCTGCAGTTACACCTCCAAAACACTAGTCAGCAGCAGTGTTTGTGCTGTAAAGTTTAGTTGATTCAAAACACACATTAAACATGGCTTAATGGAGACAAGTTCAAACACAAGAACACAAATCTGCTTCATTATAATTTGCAGGATTCACAGACAAACACTTGTCTTTATCTGGACACATTTTCCACACACACAAAATGCTAACGTTATTAGCACAATCCTATGGCATTTTACATTATATAAATTAGCCTAGCCGCTAGTGATCTTTTCCGCTTCTCATATAAAACCAGGGACAACAGCATTTAACAAAGGTAACGTTAGAAAATTCAGCTCACAAGGTTCACTGGCCAAACAACTGCCCTACACTTGACATGTTTTCCCCGCAAATACAACATGCTAACGCCATTAGCACAAGCTTATGACATTTTACATTGCATTAATTAGCCTAGCAGCTAGCAGAGTTTCTCCGATACACATATAAAGCCAGGATAAATCACACACAGGAATTAAACTGGGGCTTTCCTGTCCTCACAATGTATTGTTTTCACATTGCATCCATGATATTGGATCATTGATAATTAAATCGATACATCAATCAAGATCTGTGGATTGTTACACCCCTGGTAAAGAAGTGCAAAAATATGTTTGAGGTCACAGTTCTTTAAAACAAAACAGGCATCTTATTTAAAACATGTCAGTATCTACATTTAAAATCCCTATCTTAAATGTGTATCAGCTGAGGTAGTTGTTGTTCTGAACAAGAGAAACTCCACCTCAGGAGCCGTGACACCTTGACACAGTTACACAGATCTGACAGCTACACTGTTCCAACAGTCTGTAGCTACACGTCGGCCTTTCAACACAGCTCTGAGCTGTCACAGCTAGATCCTCTTCCCCACTGACTCTGGATCACGATCGATTTAGTGTCCTGGCTTATTGAGGCTGTCTACACCAGCAGGATGCACCAGACGAATATGCACAGCACATGTGAGACGACCTAAAACAGAGACTGTTCATGAACTGTACTTGGTAAAACATCAAGTTATCTGAACGGCGTGGGTTTGAGACTGTCCACAGAAAGTGACTCACAAAGACGTGGTGAAGACAATAAGTCAAAACTCCTCAATCACTGAAAACCCTCACTTTCATCCCCAAATCAATTCACAAGCACATCAAAGTTGATTACAAGTGTGAAGACGAATCTGAAATGTTCACTGTCAAAATGTAAATCCTTCACAAAGGCTCACACTGGACTAATTTTTCTTTTGATATACAGAACAAAGGCCTCAAGAAGCCGTCCCATTATATCAAAAATGGCTGACAGCACAATTCTCCGGCTCTAATGCAGTCCTAATCATTTCAGCTTCGGCTCCAAACTCCTACATCAAACCTCAACCCCTTCCAAGTCAGAGAGTTCTTGAACCAGAGCCAGTGGGAGATTTCCCAACATCAAAGTGCAGCCAGACAATTTTTCTTTTTTCTTCTAATTTAAATAACAGAGTTTTTCACAGGAGTAAATCTATACATGCAGGTTCGTAAACAGACAGCTGTGTGAGACGCCTCAACAAGCAGAACTGTCTTAATTACAATATCAAAGGAAAACATCAGACATTAAATATAACGGGCAGGTTTTCAATCATAACTCAGTCCTATACTTAAACCCACATCCCACAAACCCCTGAAAAAATGTCCCAGCTGTCATCGTCTGATAATCCAGTCCCATCGTGAATCCATATTTGAATAAATCTATATGCAACTTTTACCTCGCAGTTGTCAAGGCAGGTACAGAATGATTGTTGTGGTGACAAGCTGAGGTTTGTAAAATCTTTATAAACAGCTGTGCAGTGTTTCACTGTCTGACAAACCTTGAAACATGCATCTGATCCTCAAACCAGACTTACTGGATCATATTTCATCACGTCCCACCACACAGACCCTTGCTTTTTGTTAACAAAACTATACATATATATTTTTCAATCGAAACAATAGCTTTTATGAAGATGTCCCGGGATCAGTTCCTGTTACTGATTCAGAAAGTGTCACATCTGTTTATCCAGGAGAAAGGCGCTACACCCCTATTTCCTCAGTAACTGCTGGTGTATTGCATAATCAATGATCTCATTACAAACAGTTAATTGCAAATGTTTTGTAACGACACTTGTTTCACCCTTTTTACTACATCTGGTTTCATTTCCCCTTAGCTGGCAAATGAAAGCAAATATATTCGAACACCAGTAAAATAAAGTCATAGCGATCCGTGTCTTAAAACAAAAGTGGGCCATGGGTGTAAAGTGGGGATGTCCATGACCACTTCTCTTCTTCCTAGCCCTGTACTTCCAGCACCCTTGGCCAGACCAATCCTGTCTTCGAACTTGGTCTTTATTAGCCCCATTTCCACCAAACACTTTCAGTATGGTACCTGTGGAACCAACAGTAACCCTTTAGACATGGTACCTAGACCCTAACGTTTTAAACAGTCCTCTTAAATGTGGGCAGGGTTGTTGTCACTCGCTGCTCCATCCAGCACTCTCTGTATTTCCTCATCAGCGGTGACACAGATGGAAGTCTGCACCTCGTTTATCGTACACAGAACGAGGCTGCACGCCCACATTTTCAGAACAAAACAGAACAGGCTGCAGTGAGAGTCTCTCTCCATTGGATATTTAAAAATAGCAGCTTTGTGCATTTAGTCCTTCTCAGGCAAGCTCAGGGGTTTAGTGTTGCTGTAGGAAGTGAGGATTAGAATATATGACCTTCACATAATCCGCTCCAAATTAATATATATTTTTAAACGCTTGAAGATCCACTCATTACTAAAAGAGTATGTCATCCAAGAGAGACATTAAAAGCTAAAGTGATGGTCAAAGTTGTCACAGTGAAATGTAAGGTGTGCTGATGGATTCAGGGCATCAACGCAAATATTCAGCAATATAACAAGCAAACGTTCCACCTTAAAAGTTGCCGGCAGTCGGCCCAGTGAATGAAGTTATTTTTTCTCAGACTCCAGCTGCTGTGAGAGGCAGCAAAACATCCTTTCATTTTATAGTTACAGTTTATTAATGTATGTAAAACTCTCCACGGCCTCAAAACCAGACACAACTCAGCCCTGAGCAGAGTGACCGTCCTCTACTGACTAATCAGACTGCAGTGTTCACAGCTCCACCTTTTAGTACCAGATCTGTGTGCTAGGTACCCCAACAGAGGGGGGACCAAACATGGGGACGGACGGTACAAAACGGTTCCATTGGTACCATCCACTGCTTGGTGGAAACAGGGCTTTATGAACTCAAATACACACCTGTGAAGTTTCGTGAACCAGGGGTGTAAAGTATGGTGGCCAGTGGAACTTTCTCTACGGCCTAACCCAGTACTTCTGCCCCCTTGCTCAAACTACACCCACCTTCGAAACTGGCATGCATTTTGATCTCAACTACACACCAGTGACAGCATCTTTCACAGCTGCAGTGTTATCATGCTGACAAAAACTGTCCACAGACAGACTGACATATAAACACCTGTCACAATACTCAGCTCTACAGTATGTGTCACCAAAACCACCTTTTAACATGATGACACACACACACACAGATTCTCAGAGTGAAAACAATACCAGCTGTTGCAATGTTGTCACGGCCGGCAAAAAAACCTACCACACACATGGTCATTTTACCACAGCCTGACCTTTAAAGTCCTTTCAGTTTGGCAACAGCAGGGACAAACGACACCACTCAGTGACATTTGTCTTGTACAGCTCCACAGTGTTTGAATGCCGATCTATAAATTTAGGTTATCCTATGCCAGGTTCACACTGGACACACCAATTTTCCATGGAGCGTTGCCCGCTTCCTTTCAGCGCCTGTGTTAACCAGTTAGGCTGTTGACACAGGATGCGCTGCGGCCACGAGCTTCACAGCCGGCTTGCAATCTGCAGCGACAGTTTCAACGTCTGGTCTATTTTTTCTGCGTGCCATGAGTGGATATGGCAAGAAAACGCACTGATAATCTTTTATGAATGATAAAATGGTTATATTAGATTTGATATGAAGGATCTGATTATGATAAATGATAGAAATATACTTCCACATATTTGTAGAATTTGTAGCAAGACAGATGAGCACACACACAACCAGACAGAGACAGAGATCTATGTGTGACTAGAAATTGCCTGCTGACCGGCACGCAGTAATATGCTTCTGGTGTAAATGGCAAGACAACTGCTGACGGGTGGCTGCGTGACAACTGACATACCCACACAGGTCCCTGTCCAGTGTGAACATGGCTTTAAGTTGGATGAGCGAATATTGATGTTAATAGTTTGGACTTCTAGCATATAGTGTGGTACTTAGGGTTGCGAGTAATCAATTCCTTGAACAATCAGTACATTTTTTGGTCAAAACAAGTGAAAAATGTCCGTTACAACTTCCCAGAGCCCAAAATGGCATCTTCAAATTGCTTGTTTTGTTCCACCAACTGTTGAAACCCCAAAGATATTTCATTCAGTTTCATATACGACAACAAAAAGCAGTAAATCCTCACTTTTAAGAAGCTGAAACCAGCAAATGTTTGACATTTACCTTGGAAAATGAGTGAATTGATTAATCAATTATGAAAAACAGATGTGGTGTGTGGTGCTGGTGCTCTAGTGGTGCAACTATCCAGACTCAGTATTACTAATTGGGGACTGTTATATATCTGTACTTGACATTTTCAGCACAGGTCTGTGCAGGTGAAATACTAACGTGTGAAAGAAATAATGTGTACAGTTAAGTGTATGTTGGGTTTATCTTTAATAGGCCTTTTCCACTCAGGTAAGTGGTATAATAGCATCAGTCTGATGTTACAGTGGGGGGTTTACACTTCCCACAGATTTCTGAGCTGAAGAAATTTGGCTCATTTGGCTCAGATTTTAAGTGCCTGGTTCTTTTGCTTACTCAAGAGGTTTTCAAGTGCTTGTCCATTTTAGATAATGAAGTAATGGCTCAGCTTCTATTTCCCTCTGAAAAAGTGTATAGTTATATTTCAAAAGCAAATATACAGACACTGATTAGGCTGTTTCTGTTCCAGAAACGTTTAAAGTACAGCTGAGGCTGCTGGGAACGTCTGGCAGAATTAGTCTTGCGGGTAATTAGACATAATGCAAAAGTATTTGGAGTTTTTGGTCTGTTGGTGGTGCAGTCAGTCAGCTTTATCTTCAGGGGATCATGAACCTCTGTACAAAACTCCATGGAAATCCATCCAACACTTGATATTTCAGTCTGCACCAAAGTGGTCACTGACACACAGACACTGCCATCACATGAGCCACGTCGGTATCTGGCGAAACCAAGAGAAAAAGAATCATACCGATCACTGGACGTCAGGGTTCAGCACACAGTAGGGCTGCTCAACTAATCAAATACTAATCACAGTTTTGGCTTCCCACATTTAAATGACCACAATCGACAGCAATATTGATGTTTAAAGTGCACGGTCCACTGATAGAAAATTCAGCAGCATATCTCATCAAGCACTTCCTAAATGCCGTTAAATGTGCAAAAACCGTCCTGAATAATGCGACTGCAGACGGGTAAACGAAGATCATCCATTCAGCGATCATCATCATCTGTTTTTTGGAAGTATTTTGGATTGAGGAGAGAACAATCATATGCAAAGAGTGCATGACACTTGTGTCTGTGCTCCAAAGCAACACAGCTAGCTCATTAGACCAGCAGAAAAAACACCACAATCTGCAGAGCCAACAAGAAAAAGATCGCTAATGTTACCACACTGAATCTCTGTCTTTGTCCAGCATCAACTCAGACATACAGAACAACAACACTGTACAGTGCGTCACAATGCCACTGAATTTGGCCAATGATATATGTCCAATAAACACAGTTTACTTTTGGTCGCAATTTCTAATGGCATATTGATTTTTATTTAACCTATATTTTGGGTGCAATTTTATTTATATTCTGCTTTTAGGAGTTGCACTGAATTCAGGTAAAAAATAACCTTATTTTTTTTCAGGAAATTTGGGGTCCCGTTATTAACACTCTGCCATCTTTGGATTTAACCAGCCACAGGAATGTGACTCTTCCTGGACCAACCTTTAAACTTTCATGTTGATTTTGTTATAGAAAATGGAGAACCATACAGGAGTGGGGGATTGGTGCTGAACAAGTCCTTGTTTTTCTTTCCAAATTTTGATAATATCTGATCCATTCATGAGTTTATTAACATGTTTGTACGTCAAAATGTCCCTTTGGTTTAGTTTCAGTACATCCTCCCTGTATGTATATTTAAGGAATCGTATCCTCATATTTAATTTTTCTTTTTTAATTTTTTTTCTTTCAGGATAAGTGTCTGTACCTTTATTTTTACTTTTTAAAATCATATTTTCAAATGCACAAATGGAAACCTGACATATTTGGGGAACTGCACCTGCACCTGCACCTGCACCTGCACTGTAATTTGAGCATCTATTAATACAAACAGTCTTTGCAAAATAAAAAAAGAACCTTATTCTAAATATTATTTATATGCAAGGTGTCCCACACATTTATTTACTTGTGACAGCCCACCACGGTTAAAACAGTTCATTAGGAGCGCTGTTGGAATACATATATATAGATTGTGCTGTTATTCATTGCTCGACACCCTCACAGTGTGCACTCTGGGCATAGTGCAGAACGTCAGGCGCAGTAAAGGTGAAAGTTAACCATTGGTTGCAGCGAGTCAGTCTAAAAAATACACGAGAATACAAAGGCAAGAAGAAGAAAACAAGACTCTAATTCTGTGGGAAATGCTGGATGCATACAGACTTGTTAATTAGCAGCAATTGAGCACAACCAGACAGATAAACTGTGCAGCCCTAACACACAGTGCTACAGACACTATTTGCTCAGAGCTCAATAAGTAACTACTCAGTCCAACAATATCTCGCTTTTGTTTCAGGTTGATAAGACACAGGTTTCAGTGTGTGACGGCTGCTCAATAGCAACCCCTGCCTGCACAGTAACCACGGGATGGTAACCATACCAAGCAGCAACATAATGGTGAGTATGTGGAGTCACTGAGCCATCACTGCCAAGTCTTATTACAGCTTTCAATCACAGGAGCTACCACAGCGGCAAACAGTGAAGTCTGAATGTGAGTTTCTCTTCACAACCTTATTAATTGTATTTAAGGCTCAAAACATTTAACCTGGTTTCAAAGGCTTGAGTTTGTGCGATTTATTGATCACAGACACTCAGCTGTGTCTAACTGTGGTGCCCTCAGGGTCTGTATACTTTGCTGGGTAAAAAAGTTTCTCCATCTCGCACACGTCTGTGCAGGAATATCAAAAAAGGAGAACTTCATCTCCCATGGGGCCCCAGGTGCAGCAAGAGGCTTCACTGTAGCAAATTATACAGAGCATTCCTGAAGCATGACTCTCCCACTCTCTTACAACACACACACACCCACACGCACACCATGTGGTTCTGCACAGCATACGCCCTTCATGCCAATAGAAACACACACAAACTCAAACATGTGCCGTGCAATCAATGCTACAAATGCTACAAGCTAATCTACAAACACACAAACATGAGTGTGAGTTTCAAGGACAGAGTCAAAATTAAAAAAGTGAGTGGCTGCATGTGTGTGTGTGCTGGGGCAGTATCGGTGTGTCAGAGTGTCCAGCTCAGCACAGGCTGGTGCTGCAGTATCACATTGTCATCATTTATTCAACAGGACCCAGAGAGACAAAGAGGAGTGAGAAGTGGATGGATGGAGGTGAAGTCAGGTGATAGAAGAGGAGGAGGACAGATCGCAGCCTGAAGACAGAGAGAGACACTTTCCTCTGCACAGTTTGGTATGTGAGCCCTCTGGATTGGATCCTATCACAAGCCACATTTCCACCCAAATCCCCAGAACATTTGAGGCGAACCCTTGAAGTGTAAAACAAGCGAAGAAATCCAGAGGAGAAATCCTCTTCAGTGAGAAACAAGACGTGCTGATTTGCACTGACACATTTCAGCTTGTCTGAAGGCCGAATAAAAGTCAGGAGTTTGATATTCTGCTGCAGAGCTAACCATGCAAACACAACGGGTTGGAAATTATCTAGAAGTCAAGTTGGACACATATTTTACAGATAAGGTTTTGAAGGTCCAAAACTTACATTCACAAACTAGGTTCAACTTGGATTTGTTAAAAATAGGAGAGGTTACATCGTCTTTAAAGACTCTGATACTGGTTTTGATGGACTGTGGAACTTTGTAAGGCCCTAACTGATCACTACAATGATCACTGTGTCAGTCCCTTAAATTTTGTTTTTATGGTTTTATGATTATTGTGTTGTGTGTAGTATGACTGGCTCCTTTAACTTGAAATAAAAGTTCAAAAGTTCTTGAAAATAGTAGTTTAACAAATGAGCAAACTCCATCCACTGCTGCAGACTGTGATAAGTGACTAAAGACTTCACAAACAGATGGTACCAATAAAGTTAAAGGAGCTCGATATAATATTCAGAGCATTAATATAAAAGCAAACCACAATTTGCTATGTAAAGGTATGGTTAAGTAATGGCGTCCTGAGCAGAGAAAGCAGTCGCACTCTCTCAGTGTGTGTTAGGGCCTGTACACATGCCGCGTCGTTAACCGCCTGGAAAACATGAGGTCCGGTGCTGGGCGCTACTCTTGTGCTTACTGTGTGCCAACTTTCAAGAGGGCGGAGGCAGGTTGCATCCCAGGTTGCTATGCGACCATAACAAGCAACATAGAGTGCAGAGCTGATCTTTCTCCAGGCATTGTTTTGTAGTTTGTATTAGTCTTAAATATTCTCTGGGTAGCCCTGAACTAAAATGATCAACTTCTCCAAATTTACTATGGACTGATATTTACAGAAGACAGGAAAGATATCTACCGGCTGTGGTTGGTTGGTCCACGTCACATGACATGCAGTGTGGACTACTGCGTCCTAAAAGTTGAATTCTGTTTATCTGAGGATGCAGCCTTCACGCCTTGAAAAATAGGCGCTTGGGAACAGTTGCGTGGCATGGCAGCGTCATTCTTATCTTTGAACGCACCTTCTATGCTTCTACATTGAAAACCTTCGACTTGAGGGCGCAAAAATCTGACTTTCTTTGTTAGTTATTGCGGTAGCCACTAGTCCAGCGTATGAAATGTGCTATACAAATAAAGCTGCCTTGCCTTGTCTTGGGAGCTGTGTGCAGACAACTAGGGATGCACCGAAATGAAAATTTGTGGCCGAAGCCGAATAATATTAAACGCTTGGCCAAATACCGAGTACCGAATACCGAATATTGTTGTTTAGTTTTTCATTAGTTTTTGCAGATGAACCCCCTCCAGATTAGTGTTGTCAGGGTACCAATATTGGGACCCTCTGTACGATACCAATGAAAATATCATGGTTCTGAGTAGTATCACGATACCACAGCGAAAATGAGGCAGATGTGCCATTTGTCATTTATAAAAAGATAAATCACTTTTCTATAATACATCAATGATATTTCAGTGGAATAAATTACTTATTGACTTATTCATACTTCAAAAACAGCATCAATAAGTGATGAACATAGGGGGGATTGAAATAAAATAAATAAATAAAATAAGAATCAACTAGCCACCCTCCTCCCCTTCATAAGTGAAGAACAGTCCCTAAAGTGTGGTGAGGTTTGTGGGCCGTGAACGGCTCGTTTCTCCTCTGACACGTCACATACCTGTGTTCGGCTGGCTCGGCTGTTCAGGTACTTTTGGGCAGTCATGACGCCAAGAAGAGGATATTATTGGAGTCGACTTGTCCGTCGCCAGTAAGCCGATGGCCGCCATATTTGACAGGAATACATTACTGTCTGTGTCTGTGACCCCCGTTCAACCCACAACCGATGGGATTCGCCTTTCGTTTCTGCTGCTGGTTGAAATCTGTAGGCTGCTCGCACAGTGTGCTGAATGATTTAAGCCTATTTTGCTCACTCAAAACTATTTTTAGTCGCAAATGCGAGTGCAGTGACAGGCGGATCGCCGCACTCCCGACATCTTACTCGGCCTGTCACGGCATGCTGTTTGATTGCATTATCAAAACACGCCACTATTATTCGGCCTTGCTTTTAACTTATTCCACCGAATACCAAATGTGTGTTTTTTTGCAATATTCAGCCGAATATATTCGGTTACCGAATATTCGGTGCATCCCTACAGACAACCTCTGAATCACAGAGCGTTTAGAGCTCCTTTAAGATTATTTGATCAAATTATTTTGACACATTTTTAAAGACACTAAATTATCATCATGATTCAGTCTTTTGTTGCTTTAATAAGGCAAAGAGGATTTCTTATGTTCCTCCAAAAACCTGAACTGGAGCCCAGCTGATAAACTGAAAGGCTGATATCAGCTTACATAGGCATCTGCACATACTGTACTGTATGATGGCTGGGAAGTAATAAAAATAACTGCAGTACAAAATGCTCTGCAGGCTTTATCTTTTAGTTCAGTTTAAGTCAACATCACATAATTTGCCTGTTTCTTGTTTGGCAGTTTCCTATCAGGACACACATGCTGATAAATCTGTCATGAACTAAAACTGATACAGATAATATCTCTAATCTTAAAATAGTGTTGCTGTTTTTGAAATAAAGACTCTTTTATGCTGAAAAGACATGACAGCTAATGGCACTGAGACAGTTTAAATCAGCACCTCAATCAATAACTTTGTAAGACAACATATAATGTAATAGCCACACCTTCATTACATTTTTGAGCCCAAAAGTTTAGTCCTGAGTCAAAAGTTAGTTACACAATCTTTCCTCTTTAGTCACTATCGCCTTCATCATCATCATCCTTATCATGTGAGGGCACTGAAGCGTTTTCAGCATGCTGAAGACGTTGAGAATGCAGAGCTATAAAAAGGCGCATTTCTGCAGGGCACAACAGCTTCAAAGCTTCTCCCACTCGCAAAATCCAGAGCTAAGAGAGGTTTGCATAATGCGTACAATTAGGTAAATAAATGGAGGACACAGCTCTGTTTCTTCTTCATCACAGAAGCTGCTGAGGTGAAGATGATGAAATCCCAGGACGGAGATGGAAAGAGATATCGAGGCGAAGCAGTGCCTACACAGAGATGAAAGGTGGCACCTTAACACTAAAGCTTCACATCCTCCACATTCACTGCCAACAGGGCAAATGTATACTGGCACGTCTGTGATTTCCATTCAGCTGTACTCACAGCGTTTTGTTACACGTTGACACCAGTGTAGGATTAAAGCTGCAGAGAATAATCAGTCAATGCAGCAGCTCCCCTCAGTTTTAGTGTTTAGCCTCTTGTTGCTCCGGGGCTGTCACGATAACCACAATATTGCAATACTGCGCTACTGACAAGCCAGTCGCAGGGGATAGCAATCAACCCCCACAACCACCGTGTTCACATTTTCTTTTTGTTTTTAATAGGAGCGCTGCATATTTACACCTTCACTGCTACAAATGCCAGCAGTGTAACAAGGCGCTGAGCATCTATCCTGTGCCCAGTGCTGCATGTTTGCCTTTTTTTTTGATCGCCAACAGTTGAAAAATATTCAGCTTCAGCCAAAACTCACTCATCAATGTCACTTTTTACCCAGCAATCCAATCACAGTGAAGAAGGGACAGGACTAATACCATCAATTGCTGAACAACCACAATGGAGGAGAAATAAAGACTGAACCCTCACAGACTGGCAGGTCCGTTCTCTCTCCCTACCAGCTTCAGCCATCACTTCATCCACAACAAGTATGCTATGTTTTTACGTCTGCAGATATTCTGTATCACAGCAACCAGAACGCAACCAAAGCAACTCAGCTGAAAAAATGCCACGCCTCTTACTGCGCCTCATTTAAAAGGCAACAATAGACATAATAGCCTTACAATAAAGCTTATTTATGAAGCACTAAAATCAGGATGTATCAAGTAATTTGCAGCATATCACGTTGCCGAGCCACCTTTAACCACAGCAGGGAAAATTTCTTCACCGCGTCAGCCCTACTTAGCTCATCGTTTTGGTTTTATGACACACAACTTAACTGATTTGATTAAGTCTCACAACTTTTGTCAACTTTTGCCCCAGAAATACACTGATCTTCAATGTGAAACTGCTTTATTCTGTGTTTTTCGTGGTTTGTATCACCGCATTCCTTTTGGAGGGGGTTTTTGTGGGGAGGAGACCTCTGTGGATAATCTGGCTCCTCATAAAAACCTCTTTAACAATGAACACATAAGGAAATCTGACCGGGAGAAGTTATAGCTGGTTGCAATCTGCAATACTCACCCCTTGATCCCACTATCCATCTATCCATTTATCAATCCATCTATCCGGGGCCGGGTCGCGGGGGCAGCAGGCCAAGCAAAGCACCCCAGACATTCCTCTTCCCAGCAACACTTTCCAGCTCCTCCTGGGGGACCCCAAGGCGTGCCCAGGCCAGATGAGATATATAATCCCTCCAGTGTGTTCTGGGTCTGCCCCTGGGCCTCCTACCAGTGGGACGTGCCACAAACACCTACAGTAGGAGGTGCCCAGGAGGATCCTGATCAGATGCCTGAACCACCTCAACTGACCCCTTTCAACACAAACCACCAAATCCTCCTAAATCTTGCACACTGGAACTTTAACTTACATTTTTTTCATACTTTTGTGTAAAACTAATATACTTCAGAAACAGCAGCAGAGGTGGAAGCTGATCTTGCAGATTAAGACTATAAGAATGTGACTGAAGCATAAACATTTAACAGAGTAGGTGTGTGTTGATGAAATACACAGCCAACTATGCCTTGGTTGGAACTCTGACTGTAAGGCTCTGCTCTAATACTGTCTGAATAGATTTAGATGACCGGGAATTTGTCTGGCTTTAATCTTTTCCTACAAGGAAACAGAGTTCACAGCCTGTGTGACTCAAAGCTCAGTGGGCAGCCTGGCACAGAGGGATGGAGGGGGTTAACAGGCCCTAATGGGGATCAAACCACTTTTTAAATGCAAGCAAATCAGCCAAACAAGCTTACACTGCAACACACAGGCACATGGGAGCTTATGCAGTGACTTTAAGCACTTCAAAAGGGGGAATATGGGTGTGTGAGGGCACTAATCCCTACACACACTGTGCACTGCTGCGACCTCCTACTCCTACAACAGGAAATAATGAACAACATAAACAAAATAAACATTCCACTGTCGACTGGGAAATCAATCACTGCTCTGGTATTCAGAAGACAAATGTAATCCAGGCTGAATTATATTTCCCTCTGCAACATGTTTTGTTGATACATATGTTGATAAAATTTAAACCACTTTATTAATGGAATCTCAATAGTCAGCAGCAAACCTTTGGATTTAAATTCAGAAACAAAGTGAACAAAACACTGAAGCGAAATGTGCGTCCTCGAAGGAGAACTCAACTAGTTTTACACATCAAAGTCAGCACTCAGGGTCCTTATCAAATCTGTATTCACCTTCATTAACAGGGGCTCTCTGCTGATTTTACAGTCGGTACCGCTCAGCCTGTGTGGAGGAGCCACAGAAGACATTTGATCAAATCCTAGAAAATAACACAGACGATGGGGACTACAAATCTATAAGGGAAGGGACCTGTGATACAAGATGATGGTGTGGCGTTTAAAAGACACAGGTGTTTACCTGGAGGGGATGGTCTATTGACAAAAATGCTGTTAGCTGCATTATGGGAAATGTAGGATCCAGTATTTGTGGAGGTAGAGACTAAAAGTCAAGATATTTCAGCCTCTGCAGCTTAATCTTAATCTTTTCTTAATCTGTATCTTGTGAGGTCACCTGACTTTATGGAAGTGTAAATCTTTAACAAGCTATGAACCAGAACCAAAAGGAGAGAGCACATCAGGCCAGTCTGAGCTGCTCTGCACTGACTTCCTGTTATATTTACAATTGATTTTAAGCTCCTCCTCCTTGTATACAAAGTCCCACATGGGCTGGGACCGAGCTACATTGCTAACTTCTTTGTTAACTATTTGCCTCCAAGAACACTGCTGCTGGTTTATTGGAGGTTCTCAACAACAGCCGGGGATGCAGCCTTTGTCATTTTCGCCCCAAAGCTATTGGACACACCACCTGTAGATATCAGAGAAGCTAGCTTGCTAAATATTTTTCAAAGAAAGGTAAAAACGTATCTGCTGACTTTAGACTTTAACTCACTCTGACTTTCCTCATACAGGTCTGAAACTCTTTCTTTTAAAGCTCAACGCTGCTGCAACTCTTTTAAATTCTTACTTAATTTTATGATTTATAGTTTTACAACTCTAAACTATTTTAAATTTCCTTTTTATATTGAATTGCTTTGTCTGTTTTATGTCCATTATGTATATTTTCATGTGAAGCACTTGGTGCTTATACTGCCCTTATTGTAAAACGCTCTGTGCTGCACTTCTTGTATGAAAGGTGCTGTATAAATAAAGTTCTTTAGTATTAGTATTATTATTATTATGTTTATCTGATGAGGAAAAACAGACGAGAAGTGTCACAGTAAGCTATTTCAGTGAGCCAGCATGCAAAATGTCAGGGCCTCCACTGAATGGAATGCAGCCATCATTAATGTCATTCAATAAAGTTGCGCTTTTCCGACGACGACATGTCAAAATGTCTGCTGGGAAAAAGGTCTATGGCATATAGGAATCCGCAGCTGGCGACTGTAGTGAAGTGCTGGCTTTGCATCTAGTGATGCAGCTCAACACACAGCATTCCAAGTTGTTAATAACTTACAGAAACATTGCTTCCCCCTCTTTACCACTCTCTCACACACACACGCAGCAACGCTAAGTCCTTCTTAACTCAGGTTGGGTTCAGGTGGTGGATTAGCGCGCCCATACCTTCCTGGTCTCGTTGCGTCCCGACGAAGCTTCTAATATTTGCAGGTAATTATCACTGAAGCTTGAAAGCCCCAAAAACAGTATTTGGAGCAGTGTCGTGTGTGACACAGAGAGTCAGGGGACACTGACTGACCACCGCTCAGTGTGGCACTGATAGCAACACAGAGCTGGCAGTCAGAGTTAACAACATGAGCAGTTACTGTCAGACTATCTGAACAGCAGAGACACAGACAGTGTGATGGAGCTTTGATCGTCACCAGCATCACATTTATGGCCCTCAGAGAGAGTTTGTGTGTGTGTGCCTGTTTGTAGCTGAACTATCAGCTGTGCTATGAGAGCGTCTGTGTTGTGTGAGGCTGTAAAGGAGTGTCAGTACATAGCCATAGCTCTGTTTGTCACAGTTAACGTTACCATCAGCTCTAAACATCTTGTAATGTCTGCATACAGCACCGTCATCGGCGGGCCCATGTGTTGTGTTTACTGCCACTGCAGAGGAGTAAATCACGTTCATGTGCGATGTTGTTTTCCACTGGCGATCGTCAGGGTTGCTCATGGCACCAGCAGCACAGTGTGTGTGAGAGGTAACGATGAAGCCCTGTTCTACAAGTTTTTTAGATTTAGGATACAAAACTCAGTATGTTAGCTCTGAGTCAGACAGAAAGCTGCAAACAGAAGACTTTACAGTGCGCTGAGTGATGAATGTAAAACACATAGAGCCTGCTGTCATGCTGAGTGTGCAGATGAGTGTGTAAGGGCCCACTAAAGACCCATTAATTACACACTGCTTTAAGGTTAATTAAGCGTTCAGGCGGGTCAGTCACAAAGGTCAGGCCTGACTCGTCCATCACATCACAAACACACCCTCTCCTCTCCGCCTGCTGTTAGCATTCACATCACATTCAGACCGTCAGACAGACATGATGAGTCAAGCTGGATTCTAATCAGCCCCTCTACTTTAATGCATGCACACATACACACGCACACACACTGAGATTGGGTTCCATCACCACACAGATCTCAATGCAGGTCACGTTATGTAATATTTACAGCCTTTTAAAGCTGGCAGTAAACACCTCATCTTGCTGGTTCCCCATCCACTTGGTTTTTAGGTTAGAATCCAACCTGACTGGCTCTTGAAATCTGCACAGCTGGATGAACTAACATTTCTCTTTGGTCTTTATTTTGAACATAATTTTACCATCTTGGATGAATAATTCCCAGTAAATATGGAGGGGAAAAAGGACAGTATGGGGCTCCTTTGATTTTAGTTAGATAATGTTCTGCCAGAGCAACATCGTCTCCACACATCAAGTGTTTGCCAGCTTCTTGTTCAATGTCTGATGCTTAATCACACCAGAATTGATTTACGAAGGTAGCTGATCGATCCAAAGTCAGATTACAATTAAATCCGGTGAACCAGACCACATCCTGAAAATGGTTCAGATTTCAGAGTGATACTGGATATTTTACTAAATCCTGATGCAATACAAACTTTAAACCCACATGAGACGAAAATGCCTTTTTAACCCCTTACCTAGCAATATATGCCAAAAAAAATTTCTTCATATTCTTCTATCAAAATCTAATCATGTTTTCTTCCCATGAAACAAAATATGATGTGTGGTTACGTAAGCTAGTACCAACCACTTTCAACCAATAATATCACGACATTCACCCATCAATAAATTTGCAACTTTTACCTGCACACAGCTAGTTAGTTAACAGCATAGTAAGGCAGTAGCCCCTTTTACACTGCCTCTTCCAGGCTAAAAGTTCACGCCTATATGCTACCTCGCCATTCTGTATTAAAGGTACAATCACAGAACTGGGGGACAGATTTGTCTCGTCTTTAAGGCAGCATTGGAGGTCGTAACAGCACCAAAAGCAGGATAAGATCATGGATTGCGCGGGTGTGACATTTTGACAACATGTTATACATGCAACACACCGCAGGAGATTTAAAAAGTTGCTGCTAGCAGTTAGCAGCTAACTCAAAGAAGAAGAAAAGTTTGGAGGACAAAGAGGTCCGGGAGCTCCTTAACCTCCAAGCAGAGGACGGGATCAGCCGCCATATAACGGTAAATGATTGTTATTGCCACATTATGCTATTGCTGTTGTTTATAAAGTGCTGCCATCGCGTATGTTATATGTCACACTAGAGGCAGACACTGTTGTGTTACGTGTCACGCCCATCACGCCTCTTTTGATTCAGGGATTTTGGCATGCTGTCTAAAAATCACACTTGTTGTTTGACGGCAGTAAAAAATCAAAGGCGGCATAAGGAAGGGACTTCATAGTGGCCCTATAGCGCTATCTGTGTCTTTGTTTCCCCAAAACGTTGCAGTTACGAGAGCCTGTGGGCGGGAATTTACAGTTAAGTTGTATCTGTGACATCTCCAGATTATGCGCAAGGCATGTTACAGTGGCCTGCTTCAACAACGCTCAACACATGGAGCATACAGTGTGCTTTGTCTGTCTCTTCCTGACAGATGCTACTAACCTGTCACGATACACTGTGAGGCGTCACTGTTATGGCACGCCCACTTCTCAGCTATCAGACCAGTGTTTTCATTTCAAACACAAAGTGGCTGAGGTCTGATTTATTCACTCGTTTATCCCTTATCCTCCTCTTGATATAAGGGTGAGGGAGGTGTGTGTGGAGCAAGCATTATCACACTGAACTCTAAGCCCCCCCACTTTTAGTACACTGCTCAAATATACTTTTTCACAGGGAAATATGTCAGAGTGCAGACACTAAAGGCTCTCTAACTTTCATTTCACTGGGGCTTTGATGTTTCTGAGTGATGCAGGACAACCGCTGCTCCATCTGGCTACCACTGGGGTTGAGCACAGGCGTGCTGCAAACTGCTGATGATTAGACTGGGATCGGTTGCTTTGACCTGCCTGTCCCTTGCTGATTCATTTACGCTCTGATGACAGTCAAACGATCAGAATAAGGTGAAACGCTGAATAGATGTTGGTGTGAGGAAATATTTTCTTCCAGCTTGGACTGATGTTTTAGAGCACTCAAGTAAAAATATACAGCTAGAATACAAAATGCACATTTAAGGCAAAGTGTGGTCTTTAAATAAAAAATAGTGATAGCAGTGTAGAGAGGATTAAAAGACATGGTGCATTGGTTAAAGCCATGAAGACTGACACAAGGATACACTTCAAAGACATAATGGATTAGAGAGCCTGATATGACCTGTGTTTTTGTGTTTCAGAGGCGGATACTCCAGGAAGCATGTGGGCTTGGCGTTGTCTGAGTAACAGCAGAGGCAATTGAGCGTTAAAGCCGAGTAAATCTGTCTGCGACCACATGGGGCGGGGGGTACACACCCACACACGTTGCTGTGCACCTACAAGAGGTACCATGGGTTTGGGTACAGAATATATTCACTGCTCAGAAAGGAGAAAATCAATGAGCATTTTTTCCACTTGATTAATGTGGATGAGAAACAATCTCACCCCAGTGAACGGTATATTAGGAGCTGTTCTGGGGCTTCTGATCACATCATAAACGTTTCCTCAGCACACAGAGTTTGCCTCAGCTGTTGTGGAATTGTAAATGTTAGGAATTACATTTTTCTGAACATTTAAATAACAATACAGTCCCTGCAGTAATTTGCAGGCTTGTTTGGGGATTGCTGCGGCCTAGAATGAATGATTTCAAGGCAGCTTTTCCAAACAATTGCAATTCACGTTGCAATGTTTATAACCTTTATTGCAATGAAATTGTAGGAGCAATTTTCATCCATTCTCTGAGTGTTTTGTGGCAGAAAATTGTTTGTCAATCAATGTCACTTGTTTTCCAACACAATGTTGCACATGGTCCAAACCCTGCTTTCATGCAGAACATCAGGAAAATGCCTTGCACCGTCTTAAGCAGTAATGTCTGCAGGTATGTGTGAGACGTTCGTGCTGCACACATCTGCATCTTCAACGAGAAACAGTGAAGTGAGTTTGGTCTGAAAACTATAATTGGAAACTATGATGATTCGCCAAATTTGCAGAAAAGTTGCAGTGATTGGACTAAATTGACTGCGCAGAATTCCTGGTGACTGGTTAATAAATGGGTTAACTGTGACAATTGCGACATCACAACATCCTGCAGGGGCTGATAATACAATTAAGGCTCTATAGGAGTGGTTCCCAACCAGATTTCCAGATTTCTCCTTAGTCATTTGTTCAAGGTCCACACAGTTTAATAGATTCAGTGTCATACTTGTGTTTGACCATGTTGTTGAGCTAGTTTGCTGTCTCTGTCAAGTAGTTGTCCATAAGGCACTCACTTTACAGAAGGAAACGGCACTTTAAAATAAAAGCTCTGAGCCGAAAATTCACTGTACTTAAAAATAAGGTGTGTTTTTTACAAACTTGACACATTTGCAAGTCACCCGTGGTCCATTCACAACGGACCCACGACACACCAACTGGGAACCACTGCTCTAGAACATGTTTTGTCAACAGCTCTCTCCAAGTTCAAGAGTGAACTTCCAGTCTCAACTTTAAAGACTCTTTTTTTGGGCAGTTTTTGCCTTAATTGATGGGATAGCTGAAGACAGACAGGAAACATGGGAGACTCGGGTGGATGACTTATGACGAGGGGCTGCTAAAAAGGACTCAGCCTATATGGGGCACACACTCCACCAAGTGAGCTAGAGGTTGCCCCAATCTTAAAGCCAACAGGTCCTCGAAGTGAGGTTGTCCATTTTTTGCCCCAATGTCTATTCAAGTCCTTTAACATTGGGTATCTGCTGATTCTAAGTCCAATCCAAGACTTACATTAGCGTTGATGTTGATTAAATATATTTCTGACAGAGTTCAATTACAGCTGTAGACTTCTTAATCTGACAGACCTATTTTTTTTACAAGCTACTTGATCCAAATACTGAAAATTCTGGTTTGAATAAAAGTTTAACTGAGAGAATGTGACCACAGAAACTACAGAAACACTCAGGATGGTTCAGTGGTGTTACAGAGTGGAGTTTCAGAGTGGCTGCAGAGGGCAATTAATCCAGACATCAGACAAGTCTAATCAAACTACTCTTGGAGTTAACATTAGCGTCATTTGAACTGGAAAGCAACTATCAGCAGCAGCTAAAAATGAGCAAGCTGCAACCTCAGTGTTTTCTACGTGGCTCTTTGCTGGTGATAATTAGTACTGAAGCTAGCACATCCATGTATTTTGCCATCCTCAGCTGGAATAATTCTTCACATTCACACCACACAGGCTAATTTTAATTTGCACACTGACACCAACCTCAAACAAAGCTCTTTGTTCAAGTCTCATTACATGCATGCCTACTGCACACTGGCACACGTATAGACACATTGAAGACGTATGGAGATTGTAAAAGGAAGCAGGTCAGTTTTACGGGCTCAGTTCTACGCAGCAGGATTGGCTCCACTGGCGCCAAATATCATTATCTGGTTGAGGCCAACAGCAAAGTCTGACTACTGAGAGGGAATGGATTCCAATAAATGGTCCAGAAATATATCCATCTGAAATGCAGCGCAAGCCTCTGACCACTTCTGGATCTGTGATCTGTATGAAGTCAGTCAGGGCTGCAGTGGTACGGCAAGTAAATGAGACAGACTTTACCCGCTAACCACAGGCAAAGGTTTATTTAACAAGCTTAATGAAGTAGAGTTCTTTCAAAAGAGACCTTGAAAACAGGCTTGTTGAAAGGCTGCTTTATCGGGATACTTAGTTAATTACATAGGTGAGACAATGCCAATAAAAGTGTTGGACGACTCCGACACATGTTCACATCAAGGTCTAAATAAACTCCACTTCCTGACAGACAGGCAAAGAGAGCAGAGAGCATTAACCGTGTTTATCAGAGGATATTCTTCTCTTTACACAAACACATATGATACACAAATAATTTTGATAAGGATCCCTTGTATTGATTACTGTACAGCACTGTGACTAAGCCGTGTAGTGAGCAGTTGTTTCTCACAGTTGAAAAATAAACTCTGAGTGCTCTCTGATGTATGAACTACTTATTTCAAACATATGTTTGGCAGCTCAGTGCCGCAATTTATCCAATTTCTGATTTATCGGACTAGCTTTTCCAGAGCATGCTGGCAAACTGTGATGCAAAGCCAATGGAGCTAATTGAGATGTTCTTTGCTAAACAATTGCCCTTTCTTCCATTAAATAAAAAACACAGGGCTCCAGATTGAGACCACTTTGGTTGCACCAGTGTGCCTGACATTTATTATTCTGATACACAAAAGCTTAACCAAAGTTGACAAGAGAGAGTTCCACACGGAAACTTTCAGCAGGTCTACACCATTAGCAACAGGTGCTAAAGTTAACACACCAAGCAAATTGGTGTGGAAGTCAGTCACACTATGGTGAGGGTGAATGAAACACTGGAGCTGGAAGACCCATCTGCAGGTTCCTGATCTGCTTCAACAGCACTGGAGAAAGTTGTGCATAAAACAAAGATGGTGTGTCGGTGCTGCTCCACTGTTGTGCGGCATGTGAATGGAAACACATTCAATATGCTAACAGACGTTCGACAGCATGAGCCAGAAATGCCGATCATGGCGAGGAAAAACAAACCGAAGCCCAACTCCTTATGCTCGCAGCCTTTAGGTGCCAAAGTAGAATGAATTAAAAAACAAATACTGAAGCAATTGGGATTGACACTGGCATGAAGTCGAGATGGAACTAACTGAAACAAGTTATTTTTATTATTCTATTCATTTTGTGTTTTCAATTTTATAGCTTGAGAGATGCTTTTCAGTTTATAGCCTGTTGCTGCCTCTGGGAAGGTGTTCAGTGTTTGTTGTACAGTGTAATACAGAAGTGTTTGAAATGTTCCTTATTTCTATGAGGAAAAGTAGTTTACAAAAGTTGCCATTGGGCAAAATGTTGCCTCAATCTCCAGCAAGAGGACTGCGTATGTCTTTGACACTTGCATTACTGTCTGTTCAAAATAAATGAAAAGGAATAGATCGGCTTATGCATTTATGTTTTTGGTCCCAAATGGCAATGTTTTTTAGCAAATGACACTTGCACTCTAGCAATGCCAGGGGACACATCTATTTCATGGCAGGTGTGCTGCTCAGGACCAAAGGAAGGGCAGTGCTGGGTGTGGAGATCTTTGGATGAGAGGTTCTCAAGAAGCTGCAAGCAGCAATACCAGAGGCAAAGCAATCATCCGGTTACAAACAGGCACGTTTTAAACAGGCTCTGCACAGGTGAAAAGAAATCTGTGACAGTAGATGGGTTGTCGATAATGATTCCAAGTTTGGTACAAAAAGTGACGGAGTCTTTTATTGTGAGTTGAGAGGTTGAACCCTGACACCCATAGTTAAAAAATTATCAATGGATATAGGAACCAAAAAAAAACAAACCAAAAGGTGCAATGAAAACTTTTGAGTGCATCTAAAGCCTCTTTTCCACTGCTCAAAAAACCCACTAGCACCCGCTAACCACCCATCCATCCATTTCCATTTTAGCCCGGGCCAGGTCGCGGGGGCAGCAGCCCAAGCAAAGCACTACAGACGTCCCTCTCCCCAGCAACGCTTTCTAGCTCCTCCTGGGGGACCCCAAGGTGTTCCAGGCCAGATGAGATATATAATCTCTCCAGCATGTTCTAGGTCTGCCCCAGGGCCTCCTACCAGTGTGACATGCCCAGGAAAACACCCACCATCATAAGGCTCTTTAATGGGAAAGGTTATAATCAGCATTCACACCAGGGTCAAAAGAATGTGTTGTCACTGGTATTTATTGGCTCCGGCTCTGATTAGCACTGATGGAAACACAACACCAGGGTGAATGTGCTGATTTTAGCCCCTTAGGCGGTGAGATGCAATGACACCATCCATCTCTACCCAAGCAGTGCTCAAACATCGATTCAAATTAGTCTGCACCGAGTTTTAAAGAGAGACTAAATAAGTAAGACATATAAAAGGAAGTAACCACCGTTAGTTTTCACAGGCTTCTATGCTACTTCCTACTGTTCATTAATCTGTTTTCCAGCCTGTCTGTGACGTCAAACATGACACACCAAAAAAACAAACACTCACACACAGAAAGGCATACTCATCTGCTTCAGAGCCGTGTACACATCTCTGGTCCACTGGCAATGGGAAAGAAGTCTATAGCCTATTCTTAGTGGGTTTACTCGTGTTTAAAAAACCCACTTGCACTAATTTTGGTGGAAATGGGGTTTAAATTATGTGCCGCTGCACCTAAATGAAAAAGTTATAACTAATTAATCATTCAAGTCATTTGTCAAGCAGAAATGCCAAAACATGTGACATTTCCAGCCACTAAACTGGGAAAATCCAGTGCGTTTCCTTATCTTAAAGAAAACTGAAGATCTTTGGGTCTTGGACTGCTGACTGGATAAAAAAAGACCTTTGATGTTGCCTTGAGCTGTAGGAAATTCTGATGGGCTGTTTTATATATTATTAATTAACTGAGAAAATAATCTGCATAAAATAATCTTTAGTTGCACCCTTGATGACAAAAATGAAATTATGCATTAATGCATGAAATGCTCTGCAATACTTTTGGCACAACATTAAATATCAGCTCCAAAGTATAAAGTAGGGTATAGGGTATAAATGTGTCCCTCTGTTCAACCAAACTAGGTCTTAAAAAAGGATGGTGGTGACCCCCAATTGCCAGTGACTCCACCCAGCGCAGCCATCTGCTGCTCCTATTCTCTACATCTGGAAGACAGATCACCTAGAGGCCACCAGAAGCAGCCAATTATGTCATCCACTGGTTCTACCCAAACAGGAAGCCTGTGTGTGTGCATATATGCATGTGTGTTTGTTACATGTGTGAGTGTGTTACAGGATAAGTTATGGTTTCTTCCTTGTTAAGGAGCCTGGAAAGTGAATGCATGCGTACATGTGTGTTCAAGAATTCAGAGGTCAAGGCTTGCTGGGGCAATGTCGGCCATTTCACAAAGTCACACACAAACACACACATGCAAGCAATCAATCAAAAATGCATAGTGCTGCACACTCCAGAAGAATGTACTTGTCATGAGAACATTTGGTTCACACACACTCACAGGTTAAAGCGTTTGAAAAGCCCAGAGTTAAGTTTCAGTGACAGGAGCAGACCAAAGGCATTCCTCTGCTTGCTCTAACTCAAACTCTGCTGCCAGCCATAATTACCAAGTCCTAAACAAACACAGCTAAACATAGACACACACACACACACTCTTCCACTCAGATGGAAACACACTCCCTCCAAGAATAAAACGCTGCCTGCTCTCACACTGCAGCTCTCTCCACTGCTTCTGTTTGGAGTTTGTGCAACTACTCAGATTTCAAGGTTTCATGATCTGCATTGACACTGAGTAATTAACAGCAGCTACACTGCAGAGTGTGTGACTGAATCAATAGTTTCTGTCGCTTCACGGGACATCTGAAAATAACTAAATCCAAACCCCAACTCTGATATTTTGTCAGGATCTGCTGGGCTATAGCTACGAGAACTCCGAGCTTCTCTGATGCAGATGAATATTAATAAAACATATATTGCTCAATTCATGCTAGGCCAGCATTTCCATCCCTAAAAAGCAAGCTTTTTGATTCATTCCTGTCTGTTTCTGCGTAGTAACAGATAAGCTGTCTTTCTAACACCTCCACCTCTCTCTGATCACACCTCCTGTGTCAACAAAGCTGATTGTGCAATACAGAGGCATCCATGTGTTTATGCTGGCAGACAACTGACAGAGCTCAGGCGTTACTGTTAGTTACTTTTTAAAACAGAGATCGCACTATAGGGCTGCTATGAAGTCCATTCTTCAAGCCGCCTTTGCTTTTTTATACAGAACCAAACAAAGGCAGCATCATGCCACCCCGGTGTGTGATTTTAGATAGCATGCCAGCATCCCAAAAGCAGTAGAGGCGCGACGGGCGTTACATGTAACACAACAGCATCAACGTCTAGTGTGACATATAACAGAGGCATTGGCAGCACTTTCTAACCAATAACAATAGCATTAACATGGTAACAACAATCATTTACCATCCCTGTTATATGGTGGCTGATCTGACATCATTGTCTCCTCCATTTGCAGACATTTTTCGGCTGTTGTTCTTCTGTGAGTTAGCTACTAACTGCTATTTACTGCCTTTTAAATCTCCCAGGAGTGGGTGGCACATATTACAAGTCATCACAATGTCACCCTGTATCGTCCACAGCCTCATCCAGTCTGCTACACAGACTAGGGATGCACGATAATGCCGGTACATCATCAGTATTGGTATACTGAACAACAAAACAATTAGGCTCACAAATGTGTTAGCGTTACAGCCTGTGAAGGTCTACATCGTATGTACATTGAAGCTCAGAGGAGTGAATCTGCGCATTCAGAGCTCAGTAATTTAAAACACCTCACCGTCCCGTCCACATGACATCCAGAGGCCGCTGCCTGACAAGGTCCTTCACAGAAAAAAACAGTTTTAAATCCAAAGGCTGATGCCAAAAAAAAACCACGATGTCCTATGTTGAGTCCCGTAGTGCTGTGGATATGGATATATCGATATCAGTTATGATAATGAGTTGTCGTATATCAACATATTGGCAGAAAATCCAATACCATGCATCCGTACCTACACTGTTACTACCTTCTTGATGCAGGCATAAATGGGAGGCAACTCTGTCCCCCAATTCCCTGATCGTACCGTTTATGAAGAAAGGCGAGACGGAATAAGGGCATGGCATTCTTGCCTTGAAAAGCCAGTCTAAAAGGGGCTTTGGTTACACAAAATACTACAGAGATGGTGCAGAAATGACCAGAAATTTCTTGGGCTGGACCACTGATGAAGTGAAACTGTTACTGACAGTAACACATGAGTATAAAGCAGTCAAGCGGTGGAAACCAGGTTGGGAGTCGTCACAAAGCAAATACGGGACATATTAGAGCAGTACTGGGAGCATCATCCATCACCGGAGGAGGCTGTGGCAATAGTAAAGGAGTAACATGACCCACACAAGAATGATGAAATCACAAAATGTATTTAGACCAGCTATAAAGTTTTGACTTGACAAGCTGTGACTGATGAAATCCGATGGGGAAGTGAACATGGGTGTCTGGGTAAGGTCTAGGGTTAGGGTTGTCATCATCACTGTTCTCAAAAGTCCCCATTTCCGCCCGTCCAGACTAAAACTCAACCCAGGAATTTTCAAACTAAAACTGGGTCAGCAGTGTTTTCAAGGGTCCATTTCAGGATTTCCAAAACACTGGAGTAGTGTGGACACAAGGTGTGGCTGTAGCCTGAGAAGCATGGGGTCTGCTTCTACAGACCCCATGCTGACAACAACTTGACTTCCATGACCTTCCAGAGGCCTGACAGTCACTGAGATGAAGAGAACAACACGTAGAGGGAGGAGAGGGCAGAGTGAAGGAGGAAAAACAGATTGAGAGGTTGGAGACAGGAAGGATAGAGCGTGTGAACTGAGAGAGCCTGAAGAGAATCAAAGAAAAAGAGATTGAGGTAGAGGGGAGATGCTGAGAGGAAAGTAAACAGTGTGAGGGGATTGGAATGTGTTTAAGCAGCCGCAGTGACTCAAGGTACACTGTCGGCTGGGGCACACACAGCCTGTCAGCTACATACCAACTGCTTCCAAATGCACAAGGACAAATATGACAGCATTCTTACCCGTTTTACAGCCCTCAAGAGTCTCAATGTAAGTGGAATACACGTCCTCCTACCGCAGACGTAAAGAAACAGTTGGAGCAGACGGAGATAAGTGATGGGACAGGGAGATGTGTAGGAGCAGACGCAGACAGAGGTAGCAGAAAGACTTGGCTCCTCTGGTTTGGCCCGAGATTCAGTGGGTGGAGCGGCAAATGAGAGGATGTTGATATTCCACACAGGAAGAGAGACAAACAAAAGGTCTGCTGGATTGACACAGGACACACAGTGGAAAGAAAAGGCCAAACCATATTTGCAAAGTCTGAATAAAACACTGCAAAAAATAGCAACACACATCAGTAAGCTCCTGTTCCAACAATAAGTAAACAGGACCAAGAATATGACTGAGCATTTGGTGCCAACTATAAGTACAGTTTCCATACTGGATCCTTTGGACACAGCCTGGTCAGTATTTCACAACGTATTCAACACACAGCACCACCATCACAGCTCTGTTCTGCCAGTTATTTCCATAAAAGCATATTGCTGAAATAAACACACAATGCACCGAACCCTGATTCCTGTCCCTGCAGTTGGTGGGCCCACAGGGTGATGGCTCCATGTTATTTATTCGAGCTGAACCCGAACTGGCCCCAAAGCCCAAGGCCCAGCCATCAGATGCTCACTGGCCAAGTCTTGCTATGGTGTCCCCATACCGGGCGAGGTCCAAATATGCCATGTAATCAAGGTCTTCTTGAATTGCTCTTAGTCTGGCCCCTCCCCTGGGACAACTTCACCTTGAGAGACCCTACCCGGGACTATTAGCACCGGCAACACAAGCCCTTTTTAAACAGGAATTGTGCAAATTTGCAGGAAAGCCCAATCAGTCTTTTTTCAGCATTGGCAGTATAAAAGCAAAATCGGGAGTGCAGCAAAATGCCGCCTACCTACTTTTGTTTATACAGAATGCGCCTTTTTCGGGGCAATTGGGGGGTGTGAGCAACAAAACATGAAGCTCAGCGTATGACGTAAACAGTGACGTGGGAGGGAAGCCGTGGCTAGTCAGTCCTTCGGTGATTCTCTCATAAGTTGGCCTGTCCTTCACCGTCCCCGTCATCTGACGGTTAATGGCCTCTTCGTTTGCGAGGGCAAGGAGGGTGCGTAATTCCCTGTCTCCCCAGTTGCTCATCTTTACAGCGTCTGTCAGGTTTGTGTTTCCCTCTTGCTACTAGCTGCTTGCTAATTCCTGCTATCAGCTGTTTCCTGTTTATCCAATGCCAGTGGGTCGCACGTGCGGCGTCATCAACAGCTCCTCCCACAAGTCATCAACAGCCCCTCCGGTGGCGGAAGGGCGCCTCATTCTCTTTAAACCAAAAAGATTCCGCCAATATGTCTACCCTACGAGGCGGAAAACTGGGTACCTCGGATCAACTCGCCAGTCCGGCTCTGTGTGTCTAAACGCTCGCAGCTTGCCAGCAAAACGGCCCAACATTTGCCGAAAAACTGGCAGTGTAAAAGGGGCTACAGTCTCCAGGTTCATAGGGACACACAAACCCCTCCACCATGATAAGGTGGCGATTCTCAGAGCTCGGACATCCGGAGGGAGCTCGGAGTAGAGTCGCTGCTCCTTTGCGTTGAAAGGGGTCAGTTGAGTTGTTTCAGGCATCTGATCAGGATCCCCCTTCTGTTAGAGGTGTTTCGCGCACATTCCACTGGTAGGAGGCCTCGGGGCAGACCCAGAAGACACAAGAGGGATTATATATCTCATCTGGCCTGGGAACACCTCAGAGGAGCTGGAAAGCATTGCTGGGTAGAGGGACGTCTGGGGTGCCTTGCTTGGCCTGCTGCCCCCGCGACCCGGCCCCAGATAAGCGGATGAAAATGGATGAATGGATCACTGTAAACTAACAACAAGTTCACTGGCAACTGATGTCAACTGTGAAGATTAATTAAAACACTAACTTTATTTCTGTTGTTATTTTCAGCCCTGACCATAACGTTTAAAGATATAAAAGCCCTTTTACACAGAGATCCTGTGATAGGGCCACTATGAAATCCCTTCATTATGTCAACTTTGTTTTTTATACAGAATCAAACAACACCAGCATCATGCCCCTCCAGTGTGTGTTTATAGACAATATGCTAGTCCTACCTGTTTGGCGTTTCTGCTGTGCTTATTTTGTACTGTGTTGCTTTGCTACCATCTTTGATAAACCAAATCTACCAGCTGTGTGAAGGGACTTTACCATACACACTTATCAACTGAGGCAGCTGTACACCGGCAACGCCCGTGTTCCATGAAGTAAAAGTACTGCTTTAGTCAGTGGAGTCTGGTGGTTTTGAGATCATGACTTCAGTTCCGTGTTGGAAAGGGCTGACAGCAAGGTGACGAGGTGAAAATATTTTGCATATAGCACACATCTGAGGCAACGTTTGCTCAGCGCCATTTTGTTTCATGTACGTTATTGTAGGGGGTTTCTACATGGAAGGTATTGTAAAGAACACTGTGATTCAGTCCATGGGTGTGTCTATTTTTTGTTTGTTTCTGTGTCACTTCTAATAGTGACACAAGCAGAAAATGACATCCTTGGTACGGCAACATGTATTTTCTCAAACCACAGTATGCAAACTAATCCTCCCTCTCAGTTTTTATTCAATGTACCGGCTCATTAGCTCTCAAAAATATCAATTAGTGGCGTCTAATTTACATATAAACAGTGTATCCTGAGGAAGGCTTCATTTTTATAGAAGCTCTTTCTATGATAGCGTACACACACACACACACACATATAAAGAGATCAGACATGGTGCCTGAACCTGGAGCACATGGCTCTTGCTCTGCCTTTTTGCCTTCATAAACTCTTTGTTTCCATGACAACCACACACAGAAGTCCCCCCGTAGCACACGCATGTGTGTGCCAACCACATGTCGGTGTATGTGTGCGTACGGTTACAAGAGAGACGGGTGGATCCAACGTTGTGGACCCCACAGGGCGGAGTGAATTGAGTTTAATGTGTGAGAGAGGTGACGATGGAGGCAGAGATGAAGAGGGAGCAGACTGGTGGTGCCGACGCACCAACAAAGTGGGCAGCTACAAGCAGCAAAAACAGATGGTGCTGTCTGCTGTGTGAAACCTCGAGACACTTCATGACGACATGCAGTTAAGAGAAATGCAGGGACACTCCTCACAACCCGACACTGTTCCTTCAAATACTCAGATTTAGACAAATTTAAAGTCCCCTCCACCTGACTCCAGTTACATTCTGGATGTGGAGCTTATTTTCCATTCCTTTAGTGGTTCGGTGATGATTCACTGACTCTTCAAGAGTGGTCGGAGGTTTCACCACTTCAAAAACAGAGGGGATTTAGATGGCTGCACGGCCCTGTCTGCAAACCATCAGATCACCCAGAAAGCAGGTTAACTCCAGCTGAAGTGCCAGTCTTTCTCTCAGTCACTGCAAATATGTACATAAGCTCTACAGCAGAGATTGTTGGTCTGCTTAGTCCACGAGGGAACCGGTATTTAACTTGAAACTAACTGCAGTTTATTTGAAGACAACAAGAGAGAAACCGTCTTAATTTATGCTAACTCACCAGGCTCGAGACCACCCAGAATATTTCACCAGATAAATCAGAAACAAATGCTGCAGGAATGCAGCGCACAAACGTCAAAATCTAGTCAGATGGGAGTCTCTGGGATCAAATGCTCCGAGGGAGTCTGACAAACTAAAAAATCTGGAACTTCCCATAGTCGATTCTATTTTTTTAGACAAGTCGAGCCAAAAGCTATAAGCTATGAAGAAGGATTAGGGCCATGTTAAACAAAAAAAAATCTTAAATTTCATTATAAAGTCGTAAATCTGCAAGAATAAAGTCATATTATTACGAGAATAAAGTAATAAATTTACGAGAATAAAGTCATATAAATGGAAACACTGAACGTGAAAACTCACAGTGCTGCATGACCCAGATGTGCTATAATGTAGTCTGTATATGACACAACCACCTTCAGGGAATATTTTTCTGATGGCAGATAGTGGATCAGTGTGAATGAATGAAAAAGGAAAACAGTAAACATTTTCTGGGGGGTAACGCGCTTCTCCTTAGTCATTAGTTCAAGGTCCCACAGTTTAATACATTCAGCTTTATACTTGTGTTTGACCATATCGTTGAGCTAGTTTGCTGTCTCTGTCCAGTAGACGTCTGTCATTCACTCACTCTACAGCAGGAAACAGCACTTCAAAATAAAAGCTCTGTGCCTGAAATTCACTGTACTTCAAAATTAAGTGTGTTTTTTAGAAATTTGACACGTTTGTGAGTCACCTGCGTTCCATTCAGAATGGCCCTGCAACTCGGGTTGGGTACCAAAACTCGGTACTTTTTGTACTTGGTACCGATTCACGTCGGTACTACAGAGTACCGATTCACTTAAAATGAATCGATGCCAAATTTCAGTACCTGAGGTGGAGGCGGAGCGAGAGCGCATAACTCGCACCTCAGACTCAGCAACAATGGCGACAAAAAAAATGTGCAGACAAATGTTAACGTGCAGCACTGTTCCTAAATGTTCTCAATAAAATGTTGAAACTGAGAAGTTTAGACTTTAAAATGTACCGAAATAAGGTACCTTTAGGTACCGGTACCGAATTCCAGATACCGGTACCGTGTCAGTTCAATTATGAACGGTACCTAACCCTACCTGCAACCCACCAGTTGGGAACCACTGTCATAGGAAATACAGCTTTTATTAAAACGCTGTCATTTTTCAAGTACCAATACAAATAAAATGGCGTATTTTACTGTTTTCAATAGCAGGGTTTTATTAAGGTATGCTGTGCAACACTACAAGGCCAAAGGTTTTCTCCCAACCACACTGTAAAGTGGAATGTAAACTTAAGGTAGGGCTGCAAGTATTGATTACTGTCATCAGAGATAAGTCATTTGGTCTATAAATATCATAAAACAGTGTCACAACTTCCTTAAGCCCAAACCAAGGCATGTTCTGTCCATCAACAGTCCAAAATCCAAAATGTTTAATATGACATATATGAAGGAAAGAGACAAAAGCTCACAAGCAATAAGTTGGGACTAGGAAATGTCTGGTATTTGGCTTTATAAATAACTTAACAAATAAATGATTATTAAAATGCTGAATAACTATGTCAGTTGACGACTCAGTTAATCAACCAATAGTTGCAGCTCTAATTTGAGAGGAATGTTGACATTTTGGGTCACGTCTTTACTTGCAATTTTTAAATCGTTTGAGTTGAGGGAGAGATCGACCTCCATGCAGAGCTGGACATTTTTCCAATACCAGCCTTGATCTGATGCCTGACTTTCATGTTTGAAATGTTTAGTTTTCAACATTTGCATTACTAAGGTCAGCACAGCAAGGGGGTTCCTGGTTCAAACCCTGGGGTGGGGGAGCTCTTCTGTGCAGAGTTTGCATGTTCTCCCTGTGTCAGTGTGGGTTTCCTCCAAGTGCTCCAGCTTCCTCCCACAGTCCAAAGACACGCAGGTTAATTGGTGACTCTAAATTGTCCGTAGGTGTGAATGGTTGTCTGTCTCTATGTGTCAGGTCTGGTGACCTGTCCAGGGTGAACCCTGCCTCTCACCCAATGTCAGCTGGGATAGGCTCCAGCCTCCCTGCGACCCCTAACAAGATAAGCGGTTATGGAAAATGAATGAATGAATAAATTAAGTAATAATTAAAGCTCTATACTCCACTTTTGCTCTCTGAGAAGCCAACAACACAACAGTTTTTACTGCTGGCCTTAATAAGGCTCAGAAACTGTTCAATTAAATGTATCTGACAATCTGAAAAAGCAGCTGTAGCTCAGTTTACACCTTATTTCTCCTCACAACTTGCTCCACACACTGAAGATCCCCATACAACTACTGAGTTCATATGCTTTAAATTATTGATATGATATGAATAAAAGTTTAACTGGGAGACTCCACACCATTTATCCAGAGAAGCATCACCAATCTGTTGAACTGCAGAATCACAGTCCACTTGCAGCTGCAGAGTGGTGTTACAGAGGGATAATTAAACTTTCTCAAAAATGATCTTTGGCTGTGCGCAGACACTGGCTTGCAGAAAGCACACAACACTACACAACATCAAAAAGTTTTACTCAAGCCGTTATGGAACACTGTGATATTAAAATTGACGAGTATCATACCATTTGCATATCACAGCGTTTGTTGTGTAGAAAACATCCACATAACGTACATAAAATGAAATGGAGCTGAGCAAACACTGCCTCAAATGTTCGCATTATTAAGAATATTTTCACCACTTTACTTTGCTGCAAGACAGCCCTGTCCAACATGGAACTGAAGTCATTATCTCAAAACCTCCAGGTTTCATTAGAAACAGCAGTACTTTCACTTCGCAGAATGCTGATGTTGCTGGTGTACAACTGCACTGATTGGTTAGTGTGTATTGTAAAGCCCCCGTCCACAGCAGTATGTCATTTGCCAGTAAATTTGATTTCTTTAAGAGTCTAGCAAAACAACACAGTACATAAAATAAGCACAGTAGAAACGTCCGATAGGTGGGACCACTGTATTTAACTAAAGCTCCTTTTACACTGCCTGTTCAGGGCAGGAATTTTTTTGCCATTATTCCACCTCTCTGTTCTTTATAAAATCTACAATTGTGGAATGGGGGGGGACAGAGTTGTCTCGCCTTAAGCTGGCAGCGGAAATAGGACCAGCACTGAAATGACCTCTGTGTGAAAGGGACAGCCACCAAGACTTTTTGACGATGTATTATGCTTGTGACCCACCATGAGAGATATATAATGTAACTGACAGCAGTTAGCAGCTAACTCAAAGATGAAGAACAGTGGCCAAAAATGTCCACAATCTGTGAAAAACAATGAGGTCCAAGCAGAGGATGAGATTAACCACATATAACAGGGATGTTACTGTATAAAGCACTGCCGACATGCTGTGTTTAGGGGACCGGTTCAGGGTATACCGTGATATAAAAGTTGACGGTTATCATACTGTGTACATTGCTAATCTACATTATTGAAAAAAAGTGCAACTGGACAGAGAATCTCATTGTTATTTTACTTATTTTCAAAAGAAAGACTTTTAAAAAACGGTTTCAAGTTTCATTTATAGTAATAAAATGTTTGTTAAACCAAAAATGAACCTTCCATTTTCATTCTTTTAAGGGTCATTTTGACTTACAATAAGAAGAAGAAGAACTCTGTGATACAGTGAAACGACAATATTTTCTTTGACAGTTATCACACCATGAAAATCTCATACTGTTGCAAACCTAATTACTGTTAGCTGATATAATCTGCCACGGATAACATTAACCACTTTAACCTGGGACAGCAGTGGTCAACACCAATAAAATGAGAAGATGAATATTTTGTTCTTCGCGTCCTTTCCCAGTTTGTGCTTCCTACATATCACCATTACATTCCAGTCACAGAGCTCAGCCTTCGTTTTTCTTTGTCAGACATTCCTGATTATCTTTGAAAAACAGTGAATGGCCATTAAACAGCACAAGAAACACATACACACATTTCTGTGTATGAAAGTATTTAAGTAGAATATGCAAACGTTTCAGTCTTGGTACATGTCCAGCAAAGCATACAAGGAGATACGGTATATCTCCATCTCTGTGTGGATTAGGAAGTGAAGTCACAACTTTGTTAAGAGGTTAAAAATCTCAAATATGCAGACGAGGAGATGCAGAAAAATTTGGAGGATTTTGTTAAGACCCTCAAAACAGCAGTGACCTTCTCTCTCAATCCTTGGAGAGCTTACAAGATGCTTCAGTCTGTGACTTGAATCTACATGAGAGGCACAAACTGGGGCAAACCCAGCCCAACGTACAGGACACCTAAAGCTGATCCCAGTCCACCACAGCCAAGAGGACTCCATCTCAGTATGTTCACGATCAATACAGATGGTTTACACAGTTGTCTAGTGCACAGATCACATCTCAAATACCACAGGTTTGTCATTTACTGCACCTAAATGCATCATTCATGGATGCCAGTACGGTTACAGATGTAAGGTATGGAAGTTTATGCAAAATTAGGATACTGAACTTACAGAAAGAGTTACTTCAGGTGGTCTTTTCTGTAAGATAAAGCAGTTGTGACATTCATATGTTCATCATTTTGTTCCTCTGGGGTTCCCCACTGTGGGGACCCCTGCTACAGACTAATCTCTGGAGCTCATTTCCTTTGCACTGTAGCTACACAGAGAAGTTAAACGTTTCTAAAAGGTCAAAGAGCAGAGGTTAAAAGAAACTGTGTGAACTTCTCAGAGGCTCCAACAACCCAAAGTGCTTTTTCCCTATAGCAACAATGTGCCTGACAAACCAGGAGACACCATGAGTAAAGCACCAAAGTGACCTAACTGTGTCTCCACAGCACACTACAGGTCTAATATTTGGTCATTAATATCCAAAAAGCAGATGCACATGAGAGAAAAGACAGGAACAAGATGAATTTCGTGTCATTTGACACCAGTGTGTCTCAGAGCAGTGGACTCAAACTATGACAACAAAAGCAGAGGGGAACGTACCGTGAAGGTTCCCCAGTGAACACTGCTCTTATCTCCGCCTGCTTTGTGTATTTTTATCCCGGTAAAGCAGCCGAAGGTGCCGCTTCTCCTCCAGACAAACCTCGGTGAGCTGGTTCTTCTCTTTCTGCTCTTTCTTCTTCCTCTGCTCTGGATGGAAAACGTCGTCCTCACTGAGGAGAGAAAACGGGCGGGTCTCGAGGGTTCGGACAACCCGTCCGACCAATCAGGTGCCGGCATGGCAAAAATATGCTGCTCTGAGCCAATCAGAGTCTGTTTCCAGCACACAGCTGTGCGCTGATTGGCTGGCTGAGTGGAGACCTCCCAGTTGAAATTACTACAGCACCGGGAGAAGAGAGGAGCTCGTGGAATGTGACTGTAGTGTCTCTACACCTCCAGCTGCAGGACAAAGCACACACACATCTCTCATCAGAAAACAACTAAACACAGGTTATAAAACATAATCAAAATATTTATATCATTTAAAAGCACGTGCAAATAACGGAAATTAGTATTTTCTGTAATAATTAGGCGTTTATTATTCATTTAAACTGAAATAACTCAGCTATAAACTGTGAACTAAGCTGACAGTCACAGTCTGGAAAATTAAGAATGTCTCCATCACAGTAAAAACCCATTTTGAGAAAATGGTCTGTAAAATTCCATATGTTTATAGACTAAAAATAAGACACTTATAAAGCTTTTGATTAATAGATATTATCATGAAACCTCCCTAGTTGATTACCCACATTACGACAGTTAGTTTTTGTTTGACAAGTTTTCTAAAACTGTATATCTAAATATGCAAATGAAGCATTTCCTAATTACATATAGTCTTTTGCCAAATTAAACATTAATTATGCACTGATTTGCATACATTTTCTGAACAAAAATCTGATCATTAGATAAAGCCAGGGTTCAAATTGTTGTTTTAATTTCTTAACATACGAAAGTCAAAGGTTTTTTTTTTTTATCTCTTTTAAAATACAATTTTCCTCATGTTTTGTGTGTGAAGGAACACTACAGGTGAACAGGGTTATGTTTTTAAATAATAGATATCGCCATGAAACATGGAAGTCAATTATTTTTTCTATAGCAAGCTTTATGAATTTAATGTTTAAATATACAAATGATGAATTATCTAATTTGCATACATTTCCTGAACAAAAATCTGAATATTGGATTTATTTATTTTATTTTTATTTTATTCTTTTATTTTTATTTATGTATTTTTTAACAGAGGGAATTTGGATATCTTTTTAAATCACTCCTTACATCAGAAAAATACTGACAACTGCCATAAAAATAATCAGTTATCACTATGTAGATAGGAATTCAACATTTACAATACAATCCAGTCTATATCCGACACTGCTCATTGCAGATAGGCTTGTAACTATGATGGCTGATGTGAAAATGTGAATTGTCCTTTCAAGAGTTAATGTTTGGTTTGTCCGTCCTGGGCTACTGTAGAAACATGGCGGTGCAACATGGTGATCTCCATAGTAAATGGGGACCAGCTCCCTATGTAGACATAAACAGTTAATTCTTAAGTAAGGAAAACACAACACTTCCTAGTTTCAGATGATTATACACTAAAGAAAATACTTATCATATTACATTGTATTTCTCCCAATAAAACCCTCTAAATCCAACACACTGGACCTTTAATATTGAACACTGAGTTAGCCTATCTATTTTTGACTATATATATATATTTTTTTTACATATTTCCCCTGATAAAGCAGCAGAGTTCCCATTGTATTTTGTATAACATGCTCAAGTATTTTGGTGGCAGCTGTGGCACTCAGGGCCCTTTAACATGTCTGTGACCAGGGGCCCATTGTCTTATAATCTGTCAATAATTAAACAGCTCTTACACTGAAGAGATGCCATACATACACAGCCATAAAGAGTTGAAATATCTCATGTAGGAGAGTTACACTGAGCCAATGAGGAGTCGGCCTGATCAGCCCAGATAAGTGTTAAACTAAAAACAACACACCAGCTGAGCCTCTTGAGATTCTATTAACTATGACAGGAGTTTGACAAATGCACAAGAAAACACAACACTGGCGCCCCCTGATGGCGAGACAAGGACCTCGGTCTATCCTAAAAACAGTTCATACTGGATTTTGTCAACACATATCAACAGTTGTTTGTTGTTTCCCTCAAAATAGATCAATGACACCACTGGATGACCTCTATTAACCCACCAGTCCTCCAACATGTGTGTGAAGGGACACTACAGGTGAAGAGGGTTACGTTTGTAACTAATAGATGCCATGAAACCTCCAAAGTTTGTTACTGACATTAAGTCAGTTATGTTTTGCATCACAGGTTTTCTGAAATTTTATGTTAAAATAAGCCAATGACGCATTATCTTATTAATCATCTGCTGATGTGCATAATATACTTCCTGAACAAAAATCTGAACACTGGATAAAGACATGCTTCAAAATTGTTTTTACAACTACAGCTTTTACAGCCTTTGTTACCTCACCTGCCAGACGCTCGGTGTTACTCAAGTGGAAATCTCCAACACCTCCTTTAGACACTCTGTGGATAAGGGAAGTCCTTAATTTTGTCAACTGGGAAGAATCAGGTGCATAATGAACAGCTCCCTGAGGACATATTGCACAAAGTGGGATCGCTTTTTTGAGTATATACAAGAGCTGGACTTTCCAGATATTCCTGAATGACTGATTATATATTTTACAGACATTAACCTGTGATGTGATGGTCAGTTGTCCGACCAACAACCATTATAGTTATGTTTTAGTATTTAGTGCTATCTTTATCATCATACACACATTTCCACATATTTTTATATTTCAATTTTATTACTATGTTATCTTGTTCGCTATCTAGTTCTGGACACTGATTTGGTTTGTAGTATTTGTCTTGTCTTAGTCCTGCCTTGGTTTTGAATTGTTCTTATTTTACTTACTACTTATTGTGTCATGATTTGGACTGACTTACTGTGTTTTCTATCTGTTTTATGTGGAACATTTCAATAAACTGATCACTTTGTGGCTGTGGGCCCTGATACTTATTTGATATGTTCGTGCATCTAAATGTGGACGTATATAACCTGATTTTTTACTTGATTCAAACTGCACAAGCCTCCATTTTAAATTGTGTATCACTTGCCTGTACTTAGCACTTTTTTAATTGTAAACCTTTTACCTTTGCTGTATTTTATTACCTTGTAAAGCACATTGAATTGCCCTGCCGAATGAAATGTGCTATACAAATATAGTTGCCTTGCCTTGCAGTATATATTAGGTTTCGACCTAGTCTTGTTTTTGTCCCTTACTATAGAAGTGTTCTCACTACTGTCCATACCAACACTACTGTAGTTTTACCTTAATTCATATTTACCGCTCTGATTGTTTGAGAACAGAGTGCATCTTTAAAGGAAGGGAAGAGACAAGGCCAAAAAAGTTGGATGGTGTCGTTAGTCATGTATATTAAAAGATCATACTTGTGGTTTGTCAAATCCTTTAGCTACAAAATTAGACTTCACATTAGTACAGACATTTTTCTCAGTCATGCCACAGTATTCTTGGGTTTTCAGATGCACTGAATTATTGTTCTGAAGGTGTTTTGTTTAACCTCCCAGGTTAGTTACCATTTATCTCACTGTGGTTCAGGTCTGCTTTTATTTTTGTCAGTGTAATGGTTTTGTTGCACGATAATAAGTTGTATTTGTAAATGTGCACGAAACTTGACATGCATATGGTCTGCATATACTTGGGCTCACCACCAGCCGACTGATTTCCCCTCACGTAGAGTTAAAATGACTCTTCTCTGATTTCTTTGAGTTCTTAAGTCAAATGGAACGTGTCGGCTTACAAAAAGCTGACACGTTTCATTTGACAGTTACCTCAAAAAGCCTGATGAGGAAATGGAGCCAGTGGTTTTGTACTCATCAGTACATCCCAGAATCACTCTGGACTGTATGAATCCATTAGCAAAGATCTAAATTTAATCTAATAATAGTTGCTTCTTAATAATGTGCACAAGCTTCCATGCAGCTGTACCAAAACCAGTGTAGCACACCCTCACTATAATGATGTCAGCCTTTGGCACTCCAAACATAAACCAAACTCATGCAGGGAGCAACTCCTGCACTTTGTAAAAACTTTAATCCTTCATGGTCAGTTTCCACAGACTGAGGGACATTTTGATTTCTCTAATTTTCTAAAAAGTTGTTTCTTTTACCGTTACGTGAAGAAACGATGAAATGCGTTTGATTGTGGTGTTGAATATAATATTCCATGAGCACTGAAAGATGCTGTGAGCAGACCACACACACTGGTGTCCCTTTAACCTCTGTGGAGAAATTCATTTGGACAAACAGGAATAACAGTATATTTAATTGAAAAATTGGAATTAATTACTTCTCTGCAATTTTTACACTTTGCAAAGTCATGTCACCTGTGGGCCGTGTGTTTGACACCACTGCTCTATTGTTTTGAAAACTGGGCCCAGTGAGTTTCCTTCAGGATAAATAAAGTTTGATTTAATCAAATTGAATATTTCAGTTTCAAGCAACTACTTACTTTTCAGATTAAAATTGTTGACACCCCTCCTGTCCTGTGAAAACAATGAATCTCTGTTAAAGTTCTGATGAACTGAAGGGCCAAGTTTTCCTTTATAGGTTAAGGAAATGATCCTCTTCTTCCTCTTCTTAAGCCAAATAAACTCTTTAAAAACCGTCTTGGCTCAGCTGGAAAATGCTTCGTCACAGAGCTGAAAACCAGCTGTTTTTCTGACTTTTTAGAGGTTTGTGGTTCTCACAGGACAGCCACGCTACAGCCATATGATCTTATAGAACATGATGCATTGCTGTAGATCAGGGATGTCAAATGGCCCAGGGGCCAGAACCGGCCCGCTAAAGGGTCAAATCTGGCCCACTGGATGACTTTGCACACCTGACTCCGATGCACCTGTGAAGGCTGAGAGGAGCCTGGTTTAAACAGTGAGCAGATATTTCATGTAAAATGCTGCCTCAGGGGCTTTTCACCCCGACCAGAGTACAGCTCTCTGAAGTAACAATGAAGACTTCCTGTGGTCTGATTTAAAGATATTGAACATTGTGTAAAATATTGTCAACCAGCAGCTTCAGTACAAAATAATCTGTATCAGACTTATATCGTTAAAACAATATGGGTAGAACTTTGTTGCTAAGGAAGACAGCAGGTGACTGAACCTGCTTTTTCATTAGCTTCTACTCTAGTAGAAAATTCTGAAAAAAAAGGTCACATGTAATGAAAGTGAGTAGTCGACTGACTGAATGTGGAAAAACTGAGACATGCTGTTGAATGTGCTCATAACTTTTCTGACGTTATCGCAGCTGTTCATTAGTTTTGTAAAGAGATGAATGTTTTCAGAATCTTTACACTACAAAAGGAAAACATTTGAAGAGGTTGTTATTTACAGGTTATTATGTGATGGTTTTACTGGTCCGGCCCACTGGAGATCAAACTGGGCTGTATGTGGCCCCTCAACTGAAAAGAGTTTGACGACCCTGCTGTGGATTAAACCACCCAGGAGAATATAAATGAGTTAGGCAGGAAAATGCAACATACACATTAACGCAGCAGTAATATTAATCTAAAAACATCAGGTATGATGGTAAAACACTCACAGGGCCCTTTTTTTAATATACTAAGTACTTCACATTTTGTTGATAACTACATATCGGTGGCCTACTCCTATTTGAATGCAGGACTTTTACTTATGGTGTATTTACAGAGTATATTGCTAATTTAACTTAAGTAAAATATCTGAATTCTCTTTCCCACCACTGACTGGTACACACTCTTAAGTGCTAATTTAGTGATCTACCTATTAAACTCTCAGATACTTTAATTACTCTGTGTTGGATCAATAATATTAATTAAATTATCTAATAGTCTGTTGGACCTCTTTGGTTTTACTCTTTAAAACGACTTCTTAATTCTCAGTATGCAGTAATTAAATGTTCATCTACATTTAATTCCTGCATACTGAGAAAAAAAAAGCAGCATGTGAATTCAGTCACCTCCCAATGTCACTCAGCTCCAACACCACAGTTTCCTCTCTGTCAGGAGGCAGACTTGATGAGTTCAGCTGCAGGTGAAAATGTTTTTAACAGGATGACATGGTGAAGGAATATAAGGAAGACACTGTGAGGAAACAGTTGCTGTTGGGACTGATTTGGTATCAAGTGGCTGTTGTTTTCTTCCCTCTCTGACGTCCCGGAAAAAGAGGAGCTCAGAGATTTTTGCTTTTGTTTTTGACTTCAGCTGCGTCAAAATAGTCAGATTACTACCGGAAATACGAGGGTGCTGCCTTCAAATTAAACGCATAGGCAATGTCAAGTTGGATGTGTGGGTTACATTCTCATATAGTGGGTATGGTGTAGTCTGTGTGACTTTTTTTTATATATATATTATATTATTATATTATATTATACCAATGTCAATGTCATCCCTGTTATTATTATTATTATTATTATTATTATTATTATTATTATTATTATTGTTGTTGTTAAACAGGTGTAATCTGTAATTTTTAACAGTGGGAAAACTCATCTCCCTCGTTGCTTGTTCAACAGGAAAACACGCTTTATCTTGAAAAGCTTTAACCGGAAGTTCTACTTGTACACGGACAGTCCCAGCTAGCTTGATAACTGTCCTGCTTACATCCCGTGTGAAAGCACAGGTAAACGCTCTCGCTATTTCATCAACGTATTTTCTTCACCTGTATTGTGTCGTGCCGATTTTACTAAACCTCAGTGCAGTGTGTGACCTGTTACTGTCACCTGAAGTGTTCAAGTGTCTGTGTTCAATATCGCACATTAGATATTCGCCGAAGTAAAGTTCACTTCTAGTGTTAGCCAGCTGGGCTAGCCACTTACTAGCTGTTAGCACAGTATTAGCATTAGCCCTGCTAACAATAGCAAACTTGTTAGCTTACATTGGGAATTTACTTTACATCTCCCCGACTAAGTGGTGTTAATGATCAGTTGCGCTTGACACCTACAATGGGAATGTCAACGGGAGTTTATTTACAGGGATAAATAAGGAAATGCTAGCTGTGCCTTTAGCTAAGTAGCTAGCTAACATGACCAGGAACCGTACGCGCCGTTCTGCCCTGATTCGATGGAACGTCACGCCAGACTTACTTTGAAATATTGAAGATTTGCAATATCCGCATTGATATCCAAAAACACACTGCAGATACTAAACCCATTAAGACCTTTTTAAATGTAGAATGGAGTGTTTTTCAATTCGGCTTAGGTATTATGCTCGAATTAATGCGTATCCCGCTATTTTTGTTAACTTTCTAAAGTTGGCTAGCTACTTAACACCACCAGGGATAACCAGAAACCCCCGTCAAGACCAAGATGCTACATTTTAACATCTTAAGTTATGCAGTACAGACATGCCGTATGTTTTGTAGTGGTTATATCGTTAGGTAAAAGGATCCCGTTTCTTTTTTTTTACCAAGGGTGTTCCCGTAAGTTTCCTCCTTATGGAGTAAACAACACATATAGTAGCTAAGTTAGCATCGCAGCTAGCATAGTAGCCGCTAATAAGTAACATGTTTTGCGTGCTTGCCAGTGTCAGTGAGTTGGGCAGGAAACTGCAGTTAAGTTAGGTGGTCCATATTACATCCAGTTTTTACTACAATCACAAATTATTATTCTCAACAGCAACACTGGCACAGTAACTGATGTGTTAGCATTTGACAGGCTGATGTAAGTTAACTTTAGTGTGTAAGTGTTGCTTTATGTTAGCATACATCATACTCCCCACTTAGCCGACAAGGTAAGCTAGCTAGATTACATTTAACATTAACTTCCTTAAATTGCCTCTCTAATGTTTCACTCCACTGTCGTAACATTATGTAGATATGTAAGAAATATCCAGCGATATTCAACCTGTTGGCATTAATGTGCGTGTTGGCGTGACGGTGCTGCTACGGCCTGACACGATTGGCATGTTAGCAGGGCTCGTAAGAATAATATGCTTGACTCATATCTGTGTGGTTGTAAGACCAAAGCATGTGGCTGTGTTAAAATCAGAGAGTAGTTCAGGGTGTAGCTCCCCTGTAATGATCCCAGAATGAGGCATGCTGTGTGCTGGGCTGACATTTGGCAGGTTGCTCCTGCTGCTCAACACACGTGGTTGACTTTTGCTGTCTGCTGTTGAAAAAGTCTCATTGCATGGATAAGACGGTATTAACGTGGCGAGATTACTCCTCTCAGTCAGGTTTTGTCACATGGCAACAGCCACAAAGCTCAGCACGTTTACAGAGAGGTTGTGTACTTGTCATCTCCTGAAATCTCCTGTCCTAGTGCAGATGTGTTGTCATCAAGTCCTTGTGTCTATTATATAAAATTTATTTGGGCTGCAGAGTTTGTAGGGGTGGGGGAAATATCAATACAGCATAGTATTGCAATATTGTCGTTCATTTATGGTGAGGACTCATTTTATCTCTGTCTAGGAAAATTATACCGAGATAATTATCATTTTATCTCCCAGCCCTAGTTTCTCACTCTTGACCCCCTAGCATGTCACCTCATGTACTCTAACAAAGTCCTAATGTTTAACTACTACTAACTCCTGAGCAGACTGAGCCCAGCTGGTATTGCAAAATTTGACACCCAAATCCAACCTCACACCTGAAGCCACATTATTGCCCCGTTTCATCCATTACTGACTGTTAGCTTGTCAGGCTAATGCGACACAGTGTCTCTTTCCCTCTCCTTACTGTGCCTTGCAGATTTACATGAAACACATTAACACAGAGGGCTGGCACAGTCAGAGGGAGAGAGAGAGAAATTACGCAATAAATTAGATTTGAGGGTGGCACAGTGGTTAGCATTTTTGCCTCACAGCAAGAGGGTTCCTAGTTCGAACCCCGGGGTGGGAGTTTGCATGTTCTCCCCATGTCAGCGTGGGTTTCCTCCAGGTGCTCCAGCTTCCTCCCACAGTCCAAAGACATGCAGGTTAATTGGTGACTCTAAATTGTCCGTATGTGTGAATGTGAGTGCGAATGGTTGTCTGTCTGTGTGTCAGTCCTGTGGTAGTCTGGTGACCTGTCCAGGGTGAACCCTGCCTCTCGCCCAGTGTCAGCTGGGATAGGCTCCAGCTCCTCCGTGACCCCTAACAGGACAAGCAGTTACGGAAAATTAACTAATGAATGGATTAGATGACTTCTGTGATAACTTTCCTGAGTTATAAAACCCTGTCTCATAGTATCACAGGATGATGTGCAGTGTTTTGGTGTCTGAAAAGCCTCATGCATGTGTTATTCAAACTGAATTTCTATGTAATCGCCTCACTAACACTTGAAGCAGCAAGCCCACATCATCACAAGACCTTTTTACTTGCTTTTTTAAATCATCAGGAGACTATATTTAGCCCAAATGTGACTCCCACTATTCATGACAAGTGTTTGGTCAGGCTATAATCTCTTTATAGTTTCTAACAATTCTTGTTGACTATGATATTCTAGCTCGTAGTCAGGACCAATGGAGACGACAGAAGTTTGTGAGATTGATGTGGCGACCAGAAGAATAGTGGGAGGCAGCGACTCTCCACCTGAACTGGACAGCCCATGTCAGGTAAGCACTGTTAACTAGTGTTAAGCATCATTACTATTTTCATTGTTCAATAAGTTGCAATACATGAGCTGCAACTGCTCCACTAAAAGTAGCTATTCCTTTTTTAGCAATAGTGTTCTTTCAGTACGTGAGTTTTGGTACCGAAAAACAAACTTTTTATTTCATTTTCTTGTCATTCAAAAAGCCAGAATTCTCAAACATGTTAAATGTTCAGTAAATAAAAACAGGGGTCAGACTCTTGCCCGCATAAAATCATCTAAAATTGTCAGAATTTGGTTTAAAATCAGAAAACAGGGATCTGCCCAGACACTCAAGGACTTAACAGTTTTCAAGACTGTAGTACAAACACATTTTAGTCAGTACAAGAAGGTGCTGAGGTTAGATACACAGCCCTGGGGTAACATAGAGGTAACAGCAGTCATCTGTTTAAACATCAGGCTTGTTGGAAAATTGAGGGCGGGGAAGATGAAGTAACCATGTGTGGTGAGTAACATTTCCCTCCAGCAGCAGGCGCTTTGAGGCACTATTAGGCAAGGCACTGAACCTCCTGCTTCTTTAGTGGAGCTGCTCAGTGAAAACTGCATCTCTTCAGTGAGGCGTTCCAGCTGCTTTGTGGTCATTTGGGTGTGTGTGTGTGTGTGTGTTATCAGGAGGAGGTTGCGGAGTTTGGTTTGGGGTTGTGCTGCGCTGACGAGGAGAGGGGAGAAACTCCAGGCAGAGAGGACAGTCCCAGCGACCTGGTGGAGGCTGAGCTCGACCCTGGAGGAGACCTCAAGGCCGGAGAGGACAAGGCTTTTGGTAGGAACACGACAAAGTATCTTAGAGGCACTTTCAAGATGAGCTTGTTACATAAATATGATGTCAGTTTTACACCTCGGTCACAAGTCAGTCATATTTGCGTAAAAATTCTCGTCAGTTTCATTAAGTGGAAGTTGTCACTGGAATAAAGTCATTCCGTTTTTCTCATAGTGTTGTGGTTTATGTTCCAGGAAAGGAGGTCGTTCTGTTGATGCAGGCTCTGAACTCTCTCGCCACTCCTGAGGAGAAACTAGCTGCTCTGTGCAAGAAATATGCAGACCTGGTAAGTAAATATCTGAATATCTGCATATGAACAGCCAGACTGACTGATCCTGAGGCAACTAACGGAGCTGCTGAACCTTCTGGATGAAGTTTGCCTGGTTCAAAAGCTCTGACTAGCTGAACACATCTCACATTTGTTCAGCGATTCAAATCAGTCAGATGGTGTGCTCGGTTTTGTAGTTGGGATTAAGAACGGGGGCTTTTTTGTCATGTACAAAGCCTGAAAAAATGGCCACAAGTGTGAATGAGACAGACACGGCTGTGCGGGAAGTACAAATAAAAAAATGATAAGCTTAACCATGATGCAACCTCTTGATGTTGACCATGTGTAGTTGGAGGAGAGCCGCTGCATGCAGAAGCGCCTGAAAGCCCTGCAGAAGAAGCAGTCTCAGATAGTGAAGGAGAAGATCCACCTGCAGGGAGAACACAGCAAGGCCATCCTGGCCCGCAGCAAGCTGGAGAGTCTCTGTCGGGAGCTGCAGAGACACAACAAGACACTGAAGGTACACCTCAGCCACCACCTTTCACTGTCATAAGGCAAACAACCACTTCTAAGGAAAACTGTTTTCAGAACGTGAAGAAGACATTTGTTTAGTCCAAGACAGTGTGCGTCTCTGCTCATATGATGTCACATGTTGCCAGGGTAAACAGCACATATATCTCTCTCCTCTCCTTTTTTAAACTCATCATTGACCTCTCCCGTCACCTCAGGAGGAAAACGCCCAGCGGTCCAGGGAGTACGAGGAGCAGCGGAAGGAGGCCATGCTGCACTTCCAGATGACCTTGAGCGATATCGAGGTGCAGATGGAGCAGCACAGCTCCCACAACACCAAGCTGAGGCAGGAGAACATGGAGCTGGCCGAGAAGCTGAAAAAGCTCATCGAGCAGTACGAGCTGCGAGAGGAGGTGAGAGGACAAACCCTGCGTTTAGAGTCTTCATAAACTCCACTGCAAACACAGAAATCATGGTAGTGTAGAAACTGCCTTTTTATCTCTGCTAACTCTGAGTTTGTTTTCATGTGGAACTTGAATCATGACAGAAAGTACAAGATGCTTTTACACACAGGCCATTTTAGTAAACCAAAGGACAAGGACAACATTCAATTTTGGCAAAAATAGATTTTAAAAAAAGCGAAGCAATACCACTCATGTTCTCAAATATTAGTGCTGAGGTGTGTGTCTGTGTTTGAATAGCTAAAAGACATGTTAGACCACTGGAAGGCTTCAACTGTGCAGCAGCAACAGGTGGTGTTGACATAGTCAACAAACTTCAGACTCTTTGAAACCAGACCTGACCATCTACATTTTGACTGACTTGGTGTTTATTAAAATGTCCATCAGGTTAAAATACTGCAAGGGGAGGTAATTCAAATGAAAAGAATACGATCAGGGCACATCACAGGTTGTTGAGCCTGATGGTTATTCTGATGTGCGTTTCTCTTGCAGCACATAGACAAGGTGTTCAAGCACAAGGAGCTGCAGCAGCAGCTGATGGACGCGAAGCTGCAGAGAATCACCGAGATGATGAAAGAAGTCGAGGAGAAGCAGCAAAGAGAGAGAGACTTTGTGAGTACATCTTCTGCGCCTGTTTCAAACAGCAGTATTAACCGGCCAGTAGCTGAGCAGAAATGAAATCAGTGGATTAGTGGTATTATTGGTATTAAACAATATTCAGGATCATGAACTGACTGTACTGTGATGCTTCAGCTGCTGAAGGACGCCACGGAGTCCAGACACAAGTGTGAGCTGATGAAGGAGCAAGAAACACAGCTCAAACAACAGGTAAATACTCACAAACAAACATTTCCTTGGTGGATCAGAAACATGTTTTTGGGCTCTGCAGTCATCAACACTGTTTTTCTTTACTGGAGGTACGCTGTAGAAGCCTTGTGTTCACCTTTGTGTACATAAACCCAGATGAAAGGTTTTAAAATGACTCACTGCTCCCCTCTCTCTGCTCTCAGCTCTCCCTGTACATGGACAAGTTTGAGGAGTTTCAGAGCACTCTGGCTAAAAGCAACGAGGTCTTCACCACTTTCAGACAAGAGATGGAGAAGGTGACTGACTGACCTTGTCCTGTTGGCTTAGTGTTTGTGTCTCATTGTTTTTCCCTGGCAGCTGTTTTAACTGTCTGGATTTACCTGCAGATGACCAAGAAGATCAAGAAGCTGGAGAAGGAGACGACACAGTGGAGGACCAAATGGGAGAGTAACAACCAGGCTCTGCTGCAGATGGCCGAGGAGGTGACTCGAAATCTTCCCTTTGCTTTTGGTTGATTCAGTAGTATTAGAAAAACTGAACTTTAATGCTGATGAAACGTGTCGTGTTGTAGAAAACTCTTCGTGACGGCCACTTCAAGGCTCTGCAGGGGAAGCTGGAGCTGCTGGAGAGGCTGTGCAGAGCCCTGCAGAAGGAGAGGAACGACCTCAACAACCAGCTCAGCCTCCTCCAGGAGCAGGGAGACAAAGGGACCACAGCGCCTCCTGAAGCCCAGCCAAGGGAGCCCTCCAACGGGGAGGAAGACGAGGACGAGGATGAGGTGGAGGAGGAGGAAGACGAGGAGGGCTTGGCGCAGGGTGACGAGCTGGAGACGGAGGGCGTCCACCAAGCCCCCAGACCACCTGAACTGGACCCCACGACGGCTGCTACTGACAAAACCACTACTGCGACGACGACGACGACCAGCCAGCCTGCAGAAGCACCGCCCTCGCAGCAGGACTGAACGAGCCTACACCGCCCGAGTGTGTAGGTGAGACGGGTGTGATCGGAGGGCTCCACACACCTCCAGCCTAGTTCCATAACTAGCCAGAGAAACCATCTGCAATGGGGATAGAGATTTCTTTTCTTTTTTTAATCCTAGACTTGCCTCTCCAGGTTTCTGAACAGAAACTGAACCCATATCATTTTTTTTGTGCGATAGTTAAAGAAGGATAAAATGATTGTATCGAGGATTCTATTCTAAAACTTTGCCCACGTTTTACATTGGTTGTAATAATTGGCTTTGTGGCGAGCACTTGGTACTCCCTGTTTTCTACCATAACTGTATTTTCATAGGAAAGTCTCGTGCAAATTGAAGCTAGTCAAAGTCAAATTGGCCTTTTATTTCTCTCTTCACATGGTCTCTCCCTGTAGTGTCACATGTCTCACTGGAAATTCTAGTTTGATTAAATTGAAAAGTGGGTTTATCACGTGCATATTGTCGCAGGTCACTTTGTATTAACGTAGCCTTACTGTCGGCATGTGATCTGGAAAACTGGAGGAGGAAATGGGACAGTGTAGAGTCAGAGTTGGGCTTATTTGACATCCGTCTTGGCCACAGGGTATTAAATATATTTTTTGATCACGTTTTAATTTTCTTGATTAGAGCAGAAAGTGTCGCAGCAAAATGAACCTTGTGCAATAGGTGGTGCTGGTTTAAAGCTCTGAAACAGGGACAACTTGTGGGACAGTTGGTGAGCAACTTCGGCTGTCGAGCTCAACTACAACATGCTAACTAGCTGGCAACATGCTCGCTAATTGCCAGTTAGTATGCTAGCAAGTAGGGCTGTCACTTTATCTGAAAAAATACAATAATAGATTTCTAATAATCAGTTGGAATTCAAAATTTTGAAGCGTGTTATCCCAGCAGGCCACGTTTAGCACTCTGACCCAGACATGACCTGTTGGTAAAGTGTGGAGGCAAATTTGAGTATTTGCATTCAACAGACAGACAGAAAACGTGTGGTCAAAAGCTAAACATCACCATAGCTACAATGAAACACAGCCCTTGATTCAAGGAGGCGCCGCACATGAAAAACATACAGTAATAACTTGATCATGACTTTTGGAAATTGTGACAGCGCCATTAGCTCATTTGGTTGCCAACTCATGGACCTATAAACAGAAGTAGATACAGCGTTAGCAGAAGGGCCCGGGTAATTGCTATGAAAGTTTCTCAATGGCACATGAAGCCAAACATTTCTGCTTAACCTGGATGATCGGCACTGTTTCCGCACCGTTTGGCCCATAGAGCAGCCTGCTTTCAGTTTAGTGCTTTGTTGCCACTACGAACATTGGCTTCAAATTTCAATGCACTTCCTGGGGGGGTCTGTGCTAACCGGAGAAAAGGCTAACGGTAAAATTACTTGAATGATCGGCACCGTTTGGCCCACAGAGCAGGCTGGTCGAGCTGCCTACTTCTAGTCTAGCTTTGTTAACTTGAATGTGGATAAAATTATTTAATCACGCGGCTCATCTAGACTTTCCAAATGTTATTGGACCGAATGGACGCTCCAAAAAAAATGTATCCACCAATGTACAGATGTCTCTTTTGCCATGTAAGTCTATGGGAAAAGTATTTTTGTGCCCCTTCCTGGGAGCCTGTGCTAACCAGACAAAAAGTTAGCAGTTTACTTGAGATATATTTATAGTATTAACTCACGCAAACCACATCTCCTCTGGAGTGTTTTATTGTCTGGAAGCTTCCTCTGTTTGGACTGTGGTTCTCTAAGTCGAACTCTAAAACAATTGGCTTTTATAAATGCTCACCTGACCGGGCTTGGTATCAAATCAAGCCTCAGAAATAGCCACCTCTGCACATCAGTTTTAGGTAAATTATAGCTTCAACAGTTGACCACAAGATAATGAGTCCACCTTTACAAAATTCAGATTTTACAGGTGGTGTTAAGGCCACTGTGGTGATGAGAAAGCTGAAATATTTTGAGAATAAAATTGTAATTTTGAAGAGAAAAAAGTCATATTTCAAGAAGTGTAACTTTGCAAAAAAAAGGTTATATTTTGATCAACGAATGTGGAAGACTGATTAAATCAGAGGACATGTTCTTGCAATATTACGACTTCAAATTGTCTCCCTGCACTCGAGGGATTTACAGGAAATGATTCAACATGTTCTGGATTCAATGCAGAACAAAACCCAGTGCGACGTCCATTAGATCTAATCTGCAAGTTAACATTTAATCATGAGTTTAACAGGTCTGTACTAGCTAATGTTGTTGAGCGTCCTCTGTAATAAAACATGACTTGATGAACCCTTTCAGCCCGCCCTTTAACACGAGTTGCTCCTCCTCAGAGGTAACTCACACTTGAGGGGTGTATGCTGCCCCCAGTGGTTGATTTGTGCGTCACTTTGAACAGGACTCTGTGGTAGGTGTTGTTAAAGCTCACCTCTGTTACTGCAGGTGTCACCAATTTGACCAGGACTGAAATCGTAAGCATTAGAAGTTGGGTTTGATAATGTAATCTCCCATTTAACCTTTTTTTGTTTGTGTCCCTGTGAGGAAACATAACGAGGGATAATACGGGAACTAGAAAAACATGAAAGCTCAGCGATTGTCTGCGTGCAAAATGTGTTACTTGATCTTAATCTGCATTTCAGTTATCCACTTTTTAATGAACCGTATCATTTGACTTCCGTACAGTCAGCTCAACAGGGTGTACAGACAAGAACCGAGTCAGGAGTTCTGACACACAGTTTGTCCACTGGCAAATTATTTTCTGTAAATTATGTTAGAGAACATCAGAATAATGAGCCTCGACGTCTTTGACACTTTATACTGGAAGAAGATTGAATGTGATTTTTCTTTTCTAATGCATTTAAATAAAAAGATTTGATTTCCATCAGCGATGCATATCAACAGGAGCTGCAGCTGTTACTGTACACGAGGAAACTCGTCAGTGTGCGTAGACACCTGAAACAGTGAATGTAGGGAATCAGTTGTCGGCAGTGTCAAACTGAGCTGTGGATCTTGAAACTGGCAGTGTTAAGAATAGAAGCCCCTCAAATAGAAATTAAGGTACACATTTGCACCCCCTGCGTATTTTACCTTTTGTTACTACAGTTTTGTTTTTTAATTTGGGGCACTTCTGTCACCCCCCAATGACTCCTTGTGTAACGATTAACCACCCCATTACGTTGAATTCATGAACAAAACGTTTCTCTCACATGCCTCTCGTGAGGGAAGAATCCAAAAACAGAAAATTATCTCGTTATAAACTGCAAAACTATTTTGAAACATTTGTTAACAAACTCTCACACAACTCGTGCAGTATAATCCAAGTCCCATTTATCCAGTCGTATGCTCAGTATCTCCCAAGCAGACTGCGGTTTCCAACAGGGAACTGAAACATATTTATGTTCTCTTCAAAGCCAGACTCCATTGACAAATATATAATTTTACCTTGCTGAACATAGGAGCTGCTGGTGTATTGTCATTTGGCACCACAGCTGCATGAAGGGGCGAAGCTGTCCTCCACATTCTGTGTGCGGTCCTAATCCTCCTCCTCTTCATCATCATCCACCTGAATATTACTATCTGACCTGTTGAAAGTAGCTGTCTGAGTTACGAAATGATCCTGTGCGTCCCGTTCCTCTGTTGTGGCGCAGCTGTGTCCCACTGCCACATTTTCATCACTGATTCTTGGTTGAAAGTCTCCGAAGGCTTTGACGGAGGTGAAAAACTCAGTGTGCAAACATGATTAACACAACGTCAGATTTGTTTCTGGATGTGCAACAATTTTAGACCAAAAAAATAAAAAGACTCAGTGCGCAAAGACCTTTGAATTATCTCAGTTTTGGATTCTTCGTTCACTGTTGAGGCAGAAGTTTTCTTTGTGAATTCCCCCGTATAACACAGGGTGAGTAACTCATATACAACTGGTCATTTTGGGGGTGAAGTATTACTTTAACCCTGCTTGCTCCACTACCTAAGCAACAGCTGATACTGCAGCTATTGTTCCACAACAGATCCAAAATCTTGAATACAGGAGTTAACTCTGGGTGCAAAGTGATCTGCTCACCCCGTTATTGCTTCATCTGCATCTGTAGTTTGAATCCCTTATTTGTGGGTACAAGGCTGATCCATGGTGTGCACCTTTTTTGCCGACTATTCTCTTTGAGATCTCGTACGCAGTGGGAAAGAAAATTGCTTGACTTAAAGTGTAGTGGTGAAGAACCAGATTCCCTCAGCACTGTTTAATTTGTTGTTCCGGCCATTCTTTCCTCAAGTGGCTCCTTTTTAACTCAGTATATTGTAAAGACAGTGAGAATCACAGGGGTGATACAACACATAATTTTCCTTTACAAATGTAACAGTGCGACTTGAAGTAACGTCCTCGAAGACGTCGCCTTGCAGTCTGATTGATTCTATCTGTGACGTCTCCTGGTCTTTTCCACATTTCTCCTCCTCGTGGATCTATCTTCTCATTTAAATACTAAACTGATGTAAACACGTACAGGGTCAGGTGGTGTGTGCATAACTTTCTTTCGGGTGGAGGACAGGTGTAGTCCAAGGGAGCCGAGGGAAGACTTTTCAGCATCTGTTTCCTCTTTCTTTGGCGTTGCCCCAGATTGACTCTCAGGTAATGTCAGAATCTACCTCTGCAGGTGAGACTAACTGTGAAAGAAGAGGCATGAGTCACCATAGCTTCGGAGAGCTCTATTTTTACTAAATAAAGAAAAAAAAAAAATGAGCCCACACCCCCTCTTTGATTGTACAATGTTCTTATAGTCCTGTCTTGCTTTTCAATAAACATTTTGTAGAATTTGCAAAAGCCATGGATTTATTTCCTCACTGGGTCTTGTGTCATTTACTGGGTGAAAGAGTGAAGTGGAGGTGTCACTTGTATGTGCAGCATTTCAGGTTGACTGAAGAAATTTAAAACTTGTCTTTGAAAAGTTATAAAAGTTTTATTGCAATTTGAGGTGCGGGAAACAAAACATGGCAATTTCACATTATTTAACAACAGAACGAGGAGAGGAAAGAGAAATATGTGCGTTTCCCTCGAGTGCACCTTTTACTCAACCAAATACTCAACAGTTAATGTACCTTATGAACAGGAGGCAAACACAGCAGGGAATGTTCGTTCAAAGGACAGCCGGGACGTGTCAGCTCAGTACGATATAAAGTAAAGTAAGTTAAAATTAAGTTCTCCTGGACATAACCAACCTGGTTAACTTAAGCCAATCATAGTCTGGATTATAGACTCTATATAAAGATGGACGACATGAGAGCTCCCCAAAATGAAGCCAAAACCTCCTCCCTGCTCCCTCCATGTTAGCTAACGGGACATGGGCCAAACTAAAAGATCAAATAAAGATAGTGTCTTTTATTTTATGTAGCTCTAATCACGCTGATATTTGTTTAAGTGTTTTTTTCCCTAATAAGAGTGGTTTTAATTAGTTATTTAATGCTATAAAAGGTGGTATGACATCATGATTGACAGCTGTGTGAGCCAATCAGTGTGCTCACTATCAATGGTGCTGCTCCCGATTGGTCAGACAGGTGTGTAGGTGAGAACCTGATGCTGTGGAGATCGCTTTGACGCCTCCAGCATGAGACGGCAGGGCCCGTTTAAGGGATATTTTGGCTTCATTTTTGTAAAGTAGGAGTACATAGAGATGTGTCGTCCATCTTTATACACAGTCTTTGGTTTGGATAGAAGCATGTCATGGAGGAGTAGTCCTCCGTCACATATGTGTCTTGAGGGAACGTCACTAGCTAGTGGTTTTCTGGCTACTCATAAGTCTGAATATAAAATGACACTTTTTATTTCCCTTGCCTGAACCCTTTGAGAGTCACTGATTAACTGGTATTAATGACTTCGAGTGACTTCGTCCACATAAAAGGTTTCTGCTCTTTAGAGTCTCCAAAGCCCAGGTACAACATTTCAACCCTTAATCCTACTCCAAGTGCTTTTGGGTACCTGGGCCTCGGTGAAGTGTGAGCGAGATGAGCCTGAATCCAACTGCCTGTTAGGAAGGGTGGAGCCCATGCTGTCTCTGACTTTCCACACTGTTCGCTCATGTGGAGAGCAGACTTCATTTTGCACTTGATAAGCCGGAGAGGGAGACGACAGGCTGGGTCTGGGTCTGGAGCTCGGGGGATGGAGGGTGGTGGGGGAGAGGGAGGGGGTCGTGCCTGGAGAGAGACTCATGCAGAGCTGGGTTAGGATCCCTGAGCCTCCAGCTCTGATGCAGGGGTGTTGTCTGGCTCCTCATCGTTGTAGATGTTTTCCGCCTGGGAGAAGAAGAGAGGAAGAGGACGAAATACACAGATGTTAATGTACATACAGCTGGCAGTTCTCTGACAACACTAGACTGTAGACAGGCTTCTACCTCAGTTCACATTTTAAGCTGGGTTGACTAAGAGCCCACCAACTGCATGACAACATTATTGTTTGACTAAATACAAGATATCAAATATATATAGCTCAAAGAACGCAAAGAGTGCAACACCTTTATCGGCTTATATGAGAGACAGACCTTTATTTCCATGGCTACATCCACACTATGTTTTCGTTTTGAATCTGCGTTTTAAATACTTACAAAAGGCATCTGAAAGCAGCGCAAGAAAAGTTATGTCGCTCCAGATTTCAAAGGATTTCAAAACCAGAGATTTCTTAACTTGGACCTACAAAGAGGTGGACCTGTAAGTATAATGAGTATAAGGCGGTCAAGGCCGTGGAAAACAAGTTGAGAGTTGCTGCAAAGCAAATATGGTAACATATTTGAGCAGTAATGCCCGGGAGCATTATCCATCCCCAAAGAATTTATGGGGATCTGAAAGGCATATCAACACAACAAGGATGAAATCACAAAAGTTATGTAGACTTAGCTTTAATGTTTTGACTTGACAAGCTCTGAGTAGCTGCGTTTACATGAAGCCATATATTCCTTTTGCAATCGGGTTTGAAGCCCTACCCGAATAGAAATGTTCCTTGTAAACACCTCAACCCGAATGAAAACAGCCAACCCGAAAGAAAATCTAATCGGGTGCACAGGGGTGGAATATTCCTTTTCAGAACCCGAATGGAAGAATTTTTCTGTCTTGTATACACCTCCTACCCGATTCCAGCCATTCCGGTCTCTCTGCGCATGCTCGTTTCCTTGCCCTTCTGGCACGATGACGTATATAACGCGCATAGCAACGGGCTGAGATAGAGCAGTCGGACTTGTTGCACTCAGCGGTTTCCATTCGCCACTGCACGGTCTTCTACCTCCCTTCTTCGACCTTCTACCTCTCTTCTCCTCCTCAACAGATGAAGCATTAGCAGAATAAGGTTGTTGTCGTACTGCTGCTTCAAGAATATAAGCAAAACAAGCCTGAAAAAGGCACTAAGAACGGCGTCGTCAAGCATCTTGTTATCCGAGTGAGGACTACAGTGTTTTTCTTCCGGTAAACGTAACATCCGCCCCGCCCCCTATCCAATCAGAAACCTTCCCTGCCCCAAACCTTGCGCAGACCTGAATAAAGGCGATTAAACTGATCTCCCTTGTAAACCCTCATTTGGAACCAATATTTCCCATGTAAACTACCTGGAAAAACTTCAATTCCAAATGATTTCATTGAGATTTATTTCATTCTGAATGAGAAGCCATCATGTAACCGCACCTACTGATAAGACTATCGAGAAGCGAACATGGGTGCCTGTGTCAACATTCCCACCAGTCCAGATTAAAAAACACAACCAGAGTTTTCAAACTTAAACAGGGTCAGCAGCGTTTATACAGGTCTCCGTTTTAGGGGGTTTGAACATGCCACAGTGGTGTGGACACGAGCAACAGTTCTGCCTTTTAAAATAGAAATGAATTGGTGTGGATGTAGCCTCAATTTTCTTGTTTCACAGGTGCACGGGGAAGGACTGGAGCTATCATAATCCAAAAAAGGAAAACTGGGTGGGTGCTGGACTGAAACTGTATTTACCATCTGCCAGACTTGCATGATGTTGTCCTCGGACACTGAGCAGATGACCCAGGGTTCATTGGGGTTCCAGGAGAAGTCAGAGATCTTGGCTGTGTGGCCACCGTGGATGAACTGCAGGAAGAAAGGTGGATATTAGAGACAGACACTTTGATAACACACAAGCAGGATTTTGGAACCACTGACATGTTCAAAACCTACAAATGTTTAAATTAGCTGTTTCAGCTTGTTTTATTTTGACACATTTCACTGACCAAACAGTCGATGTGATGAATTTTTAACTTAAGTGATGAAGTTACAACTGGCACTGTCAACTGGACAAGTGCAGCCAGACAAACCTGATCACTTAGAGTACTGAAAGGCTGTCACATCACATTATACCCACTGCTTGGTTGGTTTGGAGTTGGAAGGTTTTAGATTATTCACACAGCTGAGGATCTCATGATGACTAAGAGATCGAGGGGTGACTTCACACAGTAATCTTGATTATAGTGCATCACTTACCAGCAGCTCTGGTGGGCCGTCCTCAGCATCTTCTGCTGACTGCTCCTCCCCAATTTTACTGGAGATAGAAAATCAAACAAAAAGTCTGTTAAGCGTAGTTACTCCTTCACAGACTGTATGATATAAATAAATATTTACCACATTGTGTTAGCTAACCATTATCAAAACCACTATCAGGTATGCAGTTTTCCTCTAAATCTTATGTAGCCACTAGTCATACGCTTAAAGGGAGCCTGCTGCCATGGCAACACCGCCACGGATAAGCAGCAGAAAATAGATGGATGGATATTCTTCAGACTGTGTTTGCTATACTATTGTATCTTCAGCATGTTTTGCTAAAATCTCATGAACAGAATTACAATGTCACTGTTTTATTTAAGACATGGATAATGAGTTATGGTGGACAGTTTTTACCTGAGGTCCCAAACGTTGAGACGTCGGTCGGTGCCGCTGGAGGCCAGGATCGTCTCATTGTGAGGAGACCATTGTACCTAATGAATTGGACAGCTGGTCACTGTAGTGTTCGTCGGTTTTAGTAAAAACTCTTCTAAGGTATTGTTTGGCTGTTTGTATATAACTGCAGACTGACAGTCACACAAAGCTGCATCAGACTAACAAATAAATACAACAGTCAGAAACAATCAGACAAACAGTTCTTACCTGGAAAATTTCATCTTTGTGCGACTCAAAGGAGTGAAGCTTCAGTTTGAGGTTCCTCAGGTCCCACAGAGCAACAGTCTGGCAGAGACAAAACAAGATTTGCATTAAATATGTTCCAGTTTATTCTGTTTTAGTTCAGAGTGTGTTTTTCTTCTCTACCTTATCAGCAGAACCAGTGGCAAGAATAAACTCGCTGTAGGGGTTGAAGCTCAGACAGTTGACCTCAGCAGTGTGAGCGTCGACTGAGTGGCTGGCTTTGGATGTGGTGTTGGACCGGGTGTCCCATCTGATGGAGGATTAAGGACAGTCAGAGGCAGCAGGGACATCATTTATAACCCAGTTCACAGGATGAGACAACAGACTACATGTTTGTGTCTAATACCTACATCATGAGCTTCTGGTCATCAGCCACAGAGCCAAACAGGGATTCGTGGAGCAAATGCCAAGAAACATCTTCCACCACTGCTGTGTGGCCGGTGAAGATGGTCTTGGCATCCACAATCTTTCCTTCCTTTGGGCCGGCCCCGATGTCCCATAGACAGATGGTCTGAAGAGAAATAAAAGAGGGAGCACAATTATTCCCCTGCTACAATGAGGCACTGCATCACTGGGCATACCAACAATTTCTATGTACAATATCTTCCAAGAATGTTCTCACTTAACAACATGTAACCTGAGGTGTCGCCCTCAACTGTTTCCACTGTACTCAGCGTGCGTTAGGGGTGAGTTCCTGAAACTAACTTTCATCTCCTTGGGAGGTGCTACTAAATCCAAGTTCTTGACACTCAAGAGAAAGGAGTGCTACAGTTGGTTTGCAATATGGCAATTAATAAAGCAGAACATGTGTTCAGATAATCACTGTGAGGAAATGTGCTTCTAGCATTTCTGTTATTTCAAATGTTTGATGTTAAAACTATAAGCCTGGACAAGACTGGAGTCAGTTTGTCAACTCTAAATGAGGAAAGGTAGAACCAATTTTTGCTCCTATTTCTCATAGGATTAAGTTAAAGATCTAAGACTTTTTATGCACACAGGGGACTTATTTCTCTCATATTTTGGATGTAAAAATTTTTTTAAGATCCATGTTAGTGAGCACTTCACCTTTTCTAAAATAATCCATCCACCTGACAGATGTGGCCTATCAAAATGCTGATTAAACAGCATCAATACAACACAGGTGTGGCTTGAGCTGGTCAAAATGCAATGCTACTCTATAATGTGCAGTTTTATCACACGACATTATCAAACAGATATCACAACTTTTGAGGGAGTGTACCATTGCTGTACAGCTAATGCAACTATTAGTTTGCACAACCCAAGAATTTCTGCACAAACTGTCAGAAAATGTTTCAGTGAGGCTCGTCTGCATGCTCTTCATTTAACCCATCCTATACACTAGGAGCAGTAGGCATTTTAGTCCTGGTCACTTACATGGTCATCGGAGGCACTGAGCAGGTTGCCGCTGAGGTTTGGGTTCCAGGAGAGGCCGTACCCTTCTTTCTGGTGGCCTTTCAGCCTTAAGTCAGGATTACACTCCCCACTGGGATCTGAAACACGCAATTAACCACTGCATTCAGCATAATGTGTGATTCACTGGAGCGTGAGCATTCTGATGCATGTAGTCTCTAAGTATATACATATAAATCTGTGGTGCGTATGTAACAGCGCAGCAGTGATCCAACCTGGCTTAGTCGGGTGCTTGTTGTAGTCGAAGACCAGCACGTCAGAGGTGGGAGTCTTGGTGGCAATGATGCAGTGATTCTGAGGCATGTAGCGGGCTCGGTTGACCTCTCCCTCGTGGTTGATCTTGATCTCGATCTCAATTTTTCCACTTACGGAGCCAAAGCCACCAAACTCTGAGAAAGGAATACAATCAGACTGTAGTACATCCAAGGCAGGAAGTGGACACAAGACACTTGACAACTAGGGCTGCCACGATTAGTCGACTAATCGATGACTAATCGACTATTAAAATAATTGGTGACTATTTTAGTAGTCGACTAATCAGTTTGAGTCATTTTTCATAGAAAAGTACTATAAAAGTGCCCCAAAATACTCTTACTGCAGCTTCTTTCATTCAGATATTGGCAGCTTTACACACTCTCCCGTGACAGTGAACTAAAACCCTTTGGCATGAGTATGAAACAAGACATTAGATGACGTAATTTTGGGGTTTGGGCAAGACAGACCGACATTTTTCAACATTTTAACACATTTTTCGATGAAATGATTAGTCGACTAATGGAAAAAATAATCGACAGATTAGTCGACAATGAAAATAATCGTTAGTGGCAGCCCTATTGACAACTGCAGGTTACAACCTGCTTGGGATGCACACTATAGGAGGCTGATATATTATAGGCCAATACATGAGAAATTATTGTTACTGTTCCAATAATTACACTCAATAATGTTGAGGCTTGTCTTAATGTCAGTGCGACAAAATCCACTGGTGAGGGTGACCGTACAAGCAACCTATCGAAAACCTGTTCCACAAAAAACTAATGTTGTCACAAACACTCGGTTATAGTTACTGGCCCTGAAATTCCAATTATAACAGTGTATCTCTATATCTTAAACCATGATGGCAGAGTCATGTTGCCTGGAAAAAGTTTTATCTAACAGCTACTGAGGCCAGTGGGTATAAACATCCTCTGCACTATTAGGAACAATATGCTTGTTGAAATCTGTATTTCCTGATTAAAGAAAGCCATTGTGTGTGAATGTACTACAGCATGTAACAGATACTTTGCCAGACTGATTTTGCGTGTATTGAGCGTCAGACTTGAACTGTACCTTCAAGTTGTTGAGTGGCCTTACTAACATACTAACACTACCTCTGACGACACACCGAAAGAGCGGTGAGCTTTCAGCACACCTACACACACCTGGGTACCCATCAACATACCTGCTGGGAGAAAGAATAACAATAGACAGTATCAGCAAATAGTTCAATGGAACATGACTCAGGTCTTGATCTTAATTCCCTTACCATATACATATCAGAGCTATTCATTGTTCAAAGACATACAATGCAGGATTTTCCTTAAAAATAATGTATAGGCTTATACAAGCGTAATCCCTCTCAATCATCACTTTCAGCAGTTTCTACCCTCTGCCTGGATTTTCTAGCGTTTAGTGCTCATGACTTTTATTGGTGTGTGTGTCTCTACAGTGTGCAGGAAAGGTCAGAGCTTTATAAAATGCATTTTGGCAAGGATCAATGAATGTTATAAAAACAAAAAAATAATAAAAAATATTACATTGTCCACTTGTTTGTGGGGCAAATATACTTCTACACTGACCTTACAAAAACATTATTTACAGTGGTACAAGCAGCTATTCAGATGTACATTAAAAGTATTTCACTGCAGTACGACTCCTGGTTTATTTACCTCCTTTTTCGCTGTCGTAGTGTGAAGCATCAAACTGGGCATCGTCGTTTGGTACCTGGACGCTGGCAATCACAAGGTGGTTCTGCTCATCTGATGTGTGGGTCCCCAAAACCAGCCTGTGAACGGCGTAGTCCTTCCCCTCTGGCCTGCACAGTTCCAGAAAAATTGACATGATTTTAATTCATATTCATTCGCAAAGACAGTTTTACCTTTCAGTTTTAACATCAGGCTTTTGGTATGGAAACAAGGTAGATAGGCAAATGTAATTCTTCAAAGTTTTCACACAACATTCACAGACTGCTGACAGTCAAGGAAATTAGTGACATCCCTTAAAGATATTTACTTGGTCTCAAAGATCCTGTCACTGTGGACAACTACATTTCAGCAGTAAATGAAATCTGTGTGAGGACACTACCTGAGTGTTGCTAAAGGTTTGTCTATTTCCTCTTAATTTGGTACCTCACCACAAGACAACACAACAACCAAATAAATTTTCTGTTTCATGTTTAATGCTCAGCCACTCTGGCGTGTGCTATTTTTTTTGCAGTCGCCTGTAGCATTAAGAAGAGAAATCTTGTGACATCTTATCATTTTAAGTATCTAAATTTTCCCCTGCATACAGCATGGTTAATTAAGCTTTATTTCTATTTATTTTTATCAGACGATGTTGTGATCATAACATGATGGGTGGGAGGTTTGAACCAGGGGTGGGGGAGGTTAGGTTAACTGGTGACTCTAAATTGTCCGTAGGTATGAATGTGAGTGTGAATGGTTGTCTGTCTCTATGTGTCAGCCCTGTGACAATCTGACGACCTGTCCAGGGTGTACCCTGCCTCTCGCCCAATGTCAGCTGGGATAGGCTCCAGCCCCCCCTGCGACCCCTAACAGGATAAATGGTTACGGAAAATGAAATGAATGAATGTACGTGATTAATGCTGTCTTTGTCCTGTGAATTTTATTATTTTATTTGTTTTTAAAAAATCTTGCCAAAAGGCTACAGTTGAAAATTAGCCAGCTGGATAACACTGACACACTTACAGAAATGTTGATTGTGTGTTGTCCTTATAAATAAAATAAATAAAATGAAGTGGAACATGAGATAAGATAAAAATCTGTATTTCATACTTGTTCTACTGTCTAACAACAGAAAGATCTATAAACACGAACAACTAAATTATGAGTTCTATTGCAATAGGACATGTTTATTAGTAAAAACATTTAGCACTAGGCTGTAAGAGAAGTAGATGTTGCATGAGAACACCACAGCACAACATAGAGAAGTGGAACAAAGAGCTGGGTGACTGTCCGGTTGCAGGTGACAGTAGTTCCTCTCCAGGAGCTGAACGCTGTTGAAATTTAAACCAGGTTTTCTGAGCAGTAAGACAGAGACCATGTAAATTAATACCTGCTGACATCTGGGAGCCACTGGACAGTAAGGCTGGGCCACTCCAGAGCATGAGTCATCACCAGGTCGTACAGGAAAGGTGTGTTTTTCTTCCATATCTTGTACTCCTCATTGATGACCCTCTCTTCCACTGCATCGTCATACACTGACAGAACAACATGGTGTTAGTTGCAGGTATGACCGCAGATAGTAGCAGCTGCTGTGTAGCTTTCCTCAGAGCACAGCTACTGTTTCCTCAGGACTTATTTACTCAGGGAAAGCTGATGAAGCACACACTGTTATGGTTACATGGTAAATATAACCAGTATGGCCCTGCTGGTCAGTCAGCAGCTCTAATGGGAAAACTGGGGACTCAAAGACAGCTGTAAGTGCGTTAAACCAAACTGTTAAAACTACTGCTTCATGCTAGCTTAATTCCATGTTACATTAACTATGCTTTGAGATAGCTACCACCCTCCAACGTCACGGCGTATTTTGGTACGGAGGGCTGTGGCAGCGTCAAAACAAGACACAACTTTAGTTGATTAAATGTATCCTGAACTTTAAATTATCACAGGTTTGACATGACGTTGTTTTATAACCCGAGAACAGCACACCGACAGGTTCAAATCAACGAGCCTCCTGACAGGACTTCGCTAAGCTCTCAACAAGCTAGCATGTCATGCTAGCACCCACGGCAGAGTTAAACGGCCGTGGCGCGCGCACACAAAGCGGTACACGAGGAAAACGGGCCACTGTTTCATAAGAAAGGCGGTTATATTAAACCTACCCTCTTTATCCGCCATGTTCCAGCTCTTTATCGGTCACGGTGCTCGGAAGCAACCTAACCAGGCAGACGTTGTTTCAGTGAACACTGCTGTTCCCCAGCTGGTACTGGTTCGGATGGAGCACTACAAAACTAGGCTTCTTCCTTTTCAGCGCCGAATTGCTCGATACCCTACTGCGCATGCGTCAGTGTGGGCATACTAACGAGGGGCAGTACTGCGCGCCGACTGCGCATAGACAGGAGACTGCGCAGACAAACATCATAGCCCTGTGCTACAGTACAGTGAGCCTCCCCACCAGGATATATGACGTATGGCCTGCATATTTAAGTGTTTGCAGGCCATACGTCATATATCCTGGACTGAAAGACAGCCTAAGAGTCAACCAACTACAGATCCCACTCTGCCTTTTCATTTACTCATTCACTAATATGTGTTTTTGTCCTTTAAAATTTGTGTCCATACATTGTTGTTAACTGTGTTTGAATTTTCACTGTCTTAAATTGTAATTGTGCTTTGGTAGCACATAAGAAATGTCATGCCAACAAAATGTTAAATTGAAAAAATTAAACTGAATTGGGGGTGAGGGTGGATTTATATATATATATGTCTTTGTCAATCTCTAGTCCTCTACCAGAGGCCTTGGAGTTTAAGGGTTCTGCGCAGTATCTTAGCTGTTCCTAGGACTGCTCTCTTCTGGACAGAGACCTCAGATGTTGTTCCTGGAATTTGCAGGAGCCACTCCGTGATGCTCCTATCACTGCTGGGACCACGCTGGACCTCACCTTCCACATCTGTTCTGAATTGCCACATCTGTGACACATGCCCTCTTTTGCTTCTCGTCAACCATCACTATCTCTGGTTGGTTAGCAGTTGCATGTCAGTGTGGAACTTGAAGTCCCACAGGATCTTAAGCCTGTTGTTCTCAACCACTTTCGGTGGTGTGTCCCATCCGTTCTCGGAGACCTCTAATCCACACTCGTCACAGATGTTCCTGCACACTATCCCAGCCACTTGGTTGTGCCTCTCGGTGTACTCTGTCCCAGCTTGCATCTTACAAAGTGCTGGACTATGTCAGGGGCCTCTTTGCACATCCTGCACCAGAGGTCCTGTCTGCTGTGGTAAGCCCCTACCTCTATGGATGTGGTGCTCAGGGCTGCCATGATGGAGTCCTGTGCTTACCTTCAGACCAGCCTTTTCTATACATATATACAAGAAATTACACTGAAGAATTCATGGTGCAAATGTGCAATAATGCTGTGTAAAAGTAGCCAGTTAAACAGATACTATGTGTATGTATCAGGGCTAATATATAGTGTATAGTATCACTGATGGGCGGTGTATGAGGCATATACAGTACAGGCCAAAAGTTTGGACACACCTTCTCATTCAATGCGTTTTCTTTATTTTCATGACTATTTACATTGTAGATTCTCACTGAAGGTATCAAAACTATGAATGAACACATGTGGAGTTATGTACTTAACAAAAAAAAGGTGAAATAACTGAAAACATGTTTTATATTCTAGTTTCTTCAAAATAGCCACCCTTTGCTCTGATTACTGCTTTGCACACTCTTGGCATTCTCTCCATGAGCTTCAAGAGGTAGTCACCTGAAATGGTTTCCACTTCACAGGTGTGCCTTATCAGGGTTAATTAGTGGAATTTCTTGCTTTATCAATGGGGTTGGGACCATCAGTTGTGTTGTGCAGAAGTCAGGTTAATACACAGCCGACAGCCCTATTGGACAACTGTTAAAATTCATATTATGGCAAGAACCAATCAGCTAACTAAAGAAAAACCAGTGGCCATCATTACTTTAAGAAATGAAGGTCAGTCAGTCCGGAAAATTGCAAAAACTTTAAATGTGTCCCCAAGTGGAGTCGCAAAAACCATCAAGCGCTACAACGAAACTGGCACACATGAGGACCGACCCAGGAAAGGAAGACCAAGAGTCACCTCTGCTTCTGAGGATAAGTTCATCCGAGTCACCAGCCTCAGAAATCGCAAGTTAACAGCCGCTCAGATCAGAGACCAGATGAATGCCACACAGAGTTCTAGCAGCAGACCCATCTCTAGAACAACTGTTAAGAGGAGACTGCGTGAATCAGGCCTTCATGGTCAAACAGCTGCTAGGAAACCACTGCTAAGGAGAGGCAACAAGCAGAAGAGATTTATTTGGGCCAAGAAACACAAGGAATGGACATTAGACCAGTGGAAATCTGTGCTTTGGTCTGATGAGTCCAAATTTGAGATCTTTGGTTCCAACCGCCGTGTCTTTGTGAGACGCAGAAAAGGTGAACGGATGGATTCCACATGCCTGGTTCCCACTGTGAAGCATGGAGGAGGAGGTGTGATGGTGTGGGGGTGTTTTGCTGGTGACACTGTTGGGGATTTATTCAAAATTGAAGGCACACTGAACCAGCATGGCTACCACAGCATCCTGCAGCGACATGCCATCCCATCCGGTTTGCGTTTAGTTGGACGATCATTTATTTTTCAACAGGACAATGACCCCAAACACACCTCCAGGCTGTGTAAGGGCTATTTGACCAAGAAGGAGAGTGATGGAGTGCTGCGGCAGATGACCTGGCCTCCACAGTCACCGGACCTGAACCCAATCGAGATGGTTTGGGGTGAGCTGGACCGCAGAGTGAAGGAAAAGGGGCCAACAAGTGCTAAACACCTCTGGGAACTCCTTTAAGACTGTTGGAAAACCATTTCAGGTGACTACCTCTTGAAGCTCATGGAGAGAATGCCAAGAGTGTGCAAAGCAGTAATCAGAGCAAAGGGTGGCTATTTTGAAGAAACTAGAATATAAAACATGTTTTCAGTTATTTCACCTTTTTTTGTTAAGTACATAACTTCACATGTGTTCATTCATAGTTTTGATGCCTTCAGTGAGAATCTACAATGTAAATAGTCATGAAAATAAAGAAAACGCATTGAATGAGAAGGTGTGTCCAAACTTTTGGCCTGTACTGTACAATGCACAATATAAAACATTATGTCCTCTCCATAGTAATGATTGTGTTTAGAGAAAATTGTTCTTTTGTTGTAATTAAAAGTTAACAGGAAAAGTACAGAAAGACATCAGCTAGCATGCTAATGGTAGCATGTAAGTGTGGTAATGTTTAATAATTGCTCAAATCACAGATTAGCCAAAGTGCATCTGATGCCAACAGGTGATTTAGTTAAGGTATCAACATAACATTTCCTGCGGCGGCACCACCCTCAGGAAAAACCTGACATTATTGTCCCAGCAGTGATGTGGATATTATGATGTAAATCCATTTTTCACGCATGCTTTAATCTTGTTTCGTGGTGTGTAATGAGTGTCACATCCTCATGATGCATTCCAATGAGTTTATTTTGTAAAAGTCTCGTCCATAAACAGCAAAAACAGTTTACAGTAAATTACAAACCTTGAAAATGCAAAACATGTTCCAAATACAAGCATAACAAAGATCTGAAGGAAATAAAAACAAAGCATGAGTTTACAAACAGAAGGTGTCTCACTCAGCTATCATCAAAAAATAAATAGGTCTATATCTCAAGACAACAACAGCGGAAGCAAAGTAAAGGCAACTGGCACAGAGTTAAAAGACAGTAGAGTAGTCTGGTGTCAATCTAAGATAACTCTCACAGGAACAATGATAAATGCATCATCACACCTTATGTTGTTCACAATGTCTCAGATGAAAACCATTTTACAGCTCTCAGGTTCCTCAGAAAGTTAAAGGAGTTTAGTTTACTGTCAGATTCAGACGTTGAGATGAGGCAACAGAACAAAAAAGTGGATTGTGTTTTATTTTTCCTCCGAGTCCGTCGCATACCAACAGATATCTGATTTTAAACTAAGACCCAACAGACACGTTCATATAAGAATGATGTGGAGTACAACAGTAGAGCATGCCACTATAAAAAGCTTTGAAATATACAGTGATCTATTTCACAGATACACAGAAGAACAGATGTATCACTTGTCCATAAAAAGATGAGCTGTTACCTAGAGCAGTCCGAGTAGAATAGTGGTCCTATATTCTACAACAAAAGTAAAATATACAGATATAGTTCATTTCGAGTTACAATGTGTAACCCAGTTGTGCACAACACTTCATACATTTATCTATGTATTTCCATTCGTCTTTTTCTGGTTACATAAAAGAGTAACATATATGGTGATGGATAATGTCTGACAGTTACCGAATATTCCGTTAAGTCCCTCCCGTAATTATCCTGGTAAAAAAGCTATTTCAAGCTACAACTAGAGTGATCAGTACACTGCAATACCCAACATATATCATAGATGGTAGGAGAGTATATATATGGAGGTCTTATCAAATGCATTTGTACACAGTGACAGGTGATCATGAGTGATACGATACAGATAGGTATGCACGGGCCAGTATAAATACTGACTGATGGCTATCTACACTATGTGTGACGATGGGAGTACTGGGAAGAACACAAGCCACTCCAACCCGCTGTTTCATATGGCCGAAATGTGACACGTAGTGACACGACTGTGTTACATCATGTCACGTACAGAGTAAAGATGCACCGATACTGTAGTTTTATTGTGACGGATTTCACACACACACATTGTAAAAATGGCCCTCTGAGCACATATAAGTCACTTTTTAACAATAATTAAAGAGGCAGTAAGTAATCTACTGTAATATATTTAAAGAAAGTGACACGGTGGTGGATAAAAACTACTGAGTCCTGCACTTGGTCGGGTAACTGGTGGGTGACCTGCAAAAAAGGTTCTTGTACACATCCTGTTTGTTAGTTCTGGAGCTTAGAAATTTAACTGTAGTTAGTTTTATGTTAACTTAAAACATTAACGCTCTGGTACTCGTTCTATTTTCCATTACAGTTTTAGTTATTTATATGACATTCCCTTTTTTAGAAACTGTATTTATATATTAACCACCATAGTATGAGCCTAATGTTGTGTTCACACCAGGCATGAATAAAACAATTTGTGCGAGTGAATTAAATGTACAGTCGATGTAAAGATGTGATTAGATGCAAATTCCCACTGGGCGGCACGATGGATGCCTTGTGAAATACGCAAATGAAGCGGCGTGAATGAGTAGCTAGTAGTGTGATTTCATGTCATACACTTAGTCACGAGATCGCATTTGGTGTGAACACAACATAAGCCTAAAGGATCTGTGTTATAACACAATGTATCCTCATACAACAGCTCAGATGATATCTAACGAATTAGCGCCTCATGAATTTGTGCCCCTATTTGTAAGGTTAAGGAAAAGAATCATGGTTGAGCATCGTCACATTCCGTACATAACATATAGTTATGTACTTGACATAATGCTGCGTAGGTTAGGTTTAGGAAAAGAACCACAGTTGGACATCGTCATGTTACATACTTAACTTAAAGTTACGTACTTACTGTAAAGTTACATAAATTAGGTTTAGGAATGTAAAGTTACGTGGGGTGAGATTAGAAAAGTAAAGTACGTAGATTAGGTTAAGGAAAACAAACATGGATGGGCGTCGTCACCTTATGTGCTTTAATAGTTATGTATTTAACGTAAAGTTACATAGGTTGAGTTTGGAAAAGTAAAGGTATGTTAGCTAGGTTTAGGAAAAGAATCATGATTGGGCATCATCACGTTACATACTTAACGTAAAGTTTCAACGTACCTTGAAATAACTCAAAGTTCAGTTGCTTTCAACACAAACAGCGGTCTCCTCGGTGAAAGTCATGTGTTTGTTTGACCCATCCATCACCTCAACCTGCATCCTTATGCAGACCTCTGCTCTTTATACTACTTCCTTCTTTACTCCCGTCAGCGCATTGGTCACATGATTGCAGCCTTCCCAATTACGTGGGTTATGGACGAATTACTGGCTCATGATTATTTGGGTTATTTACGAACTCTAGTGCATTACTTATCATGGGTATACATACGAACAGTGCATGAGAACAGCCTGTATGACACAGTACAGTAGTCTTTCTGCCAGCTCAATATCGATATGTACATTCAAATATATTTCAGCCACCAAACAGTCTCTGTCTCAAGCCAAAACACTATTATGGTAGCATTTAGCCAGCTGATATATTACGACTTCACTTGACTAGACTTGCGTTTTTCTTATTATTGTCTAATTGGGATTTTTCTTTGTGACTTGGCAGCAGGTTCTGTTCTCCCTATTGTATGAAATTATCCAATTAATGACTTCTTTCAACATATTCCATCTATTCCTGTGTGACAACAACTCCAATTACTGATGAAGACTGTGAGATGGAGTCGATAGTTATGGAAAAAGCTGGTAAGCAGACCTTGAGTTAAGATTATTTGACTGAGTTAGTGGATAGTAATTAAGATAATCAGACATAAGTGTTCTGACATGTTCAACCAGAACAGATGGACATTTCACTGCTGTGTTTTCAGTGAAGCAACAGATTTAGTTCGACTCCTGCAGTTATTAAAAGGGATAAAAGGGAGCCACCTACACCACCCACCGATTATGTAACAAATAAATGTCACTTATCAAGTTATGAAAGGAGCATACCTTATAATTTCAACATTTTCATTCTGGTTGGGCTTTAGTCTGAGCCTAGTACAGAAAAGGTTCAGTTTAAAACAGTTAATGTTAAGACAACTTCTCAACTGTTGCCAAAAGAAGATGATAAAAGTGAAGTACCTAATGCCCCTTTAAATATCCTACACTTCAGGTTTAGTTAAAAATATGAATCGTTCAGAGTCACCAGATAAAAGCAGTTAAAAATCTTAATCTATTTTCGAGAATTCAACGTGACAAAGGTTTTGATTTCTAAAATGGCCCTTGGGGTTATATTTAAGCGCAGAAAAAAAAACTGCATGACATAATGCCCAGTTAAATCCTGGCGTCCACGTGACGACCGATACCAGTATCAGTATGGGTGCATCTTTCATACAAACACACACTGAGAGTCCAACAGAGAGGTGGAGGTGACGATGGCAGCCAGTAGATGGTGCTGATGAGAAATCATGTTGTAGATTCACTTATCCAACATCACAGCTACAAAGAATGATTTCCCCTTCTTGCTTTCTTCTCTTAATGTTCCTCTATGAGCAGCTGGTTCTGGGGACACAGTGAGGAAGAAACACAGTTATTATCAGCACTGTTGGGAGTAGTATTATTGGTATTAAGATGAGTCAGATGTAAATCAAAGTGCTTTTCATACAGATGAAATTTACTATACAATATGATAATTAATACAAAAATAAATGGGTAAATAACTGTGACTGTGTTACTAATAGAAAGCACACAGTGATAAAAGTAATTACAGTGATCTAGACTAAAAGTAAGTCATAAAAGTAAGACAAAATGTTGTGGTTTAAATATATCATCATCCTTGACAGTTACAGGGGGTGTTTGCAGTCGGCAGTGAGAGGGGAATTCTGTTCTAGATCTGTAATTGGCCCCTTTGCATTATTTATTCAACTAAGTACTAAGTTCAGTCTTCCAAATTCAGATATCTTCAAGTCAGACACTACGTTATAGAAGAGTGCCCACTTTGAGTCCACGCCCACCACCCATCCTTTCCTTGAAAATCTCTTGATCTCTGCCTCCAAACAGTTTCAAAATTTATGAACTGTTTAACTACTTTATTTTCTTCAGATCTTATTAGGGAAGTTTGGGCCAGTGACTTGAATTCAGAGATATCAGCAGAGTTCTGGGAAGTGGCAACATCCTGAGTTCATTGTTGTTCTGTTAACTCATGTTACAGGTTAATTCAGAACAAGGTGATGCATAGATTGCATTACTGAAAATCAAATGTGACAAGTGCAGCTCTGCTGTAGGACACATTTCCTCTAGTTTTGCCCAGCATCATACAACGTTTGGACTGTAAGTTTCGAGTGTCTCTCAAAAGCCTATTCCAGAGACATTTAGCCCGTCCACAACTTGGACGTCTTTGGTTGCTCTGAAGAGACTTTTGAGCTGCCATACGACTTACAGATTACTCTGCACTAAGAAATAGTGGTTGCTAAGAAACTTATTGTCCTCACCTGGAAATCTACCACTCCACCCTGTTTTGCACAATGGCTCAAGGAAATGTTATATCTTATACAAATGGAAAGACTGCACCTGCACAAGTCCAATACACAGAGCAGATTTGGGGGAATTTGGGGATCTTTCTTGGCACAGAGTCATATTAGGGGCTGTACACATGCTGCGTTTCTTGTGTCCTCAAATTTCATTGCTCTCAATGTAAATGCGCAGCAGGCTCGCTAAAATGCCAGAGCAACGCTATTGCATCTTTTCAAGATTACCAAACTCAGATAACCGGCTAGCGCTCTAAATGGGACAACATATCACAACGAGGCTACTAGCTCTGTAAAAAAAAACCATGTAGAACAGCCAGCACTGGTACACTTCAAGAGTTTTTATTTGAAGAGACAGAAAACATGGGGGATTCAATTGTTATACACTACTTTGATAAAGTAATTGATAAATTAAAGTTTAATCGATCCATGTGCCCACAATAACCAAAATTGTAGGTTAAAAGATAAAGTATATAGGCTTCAAATAAGTAAATCACATGTTGTCCTGACAGTCATATAGTCCCCACAGAGGCTTCTTTACATGTCTGTGTAACCATTCAAAATTTACAGCAAAATGCAAAGCAATTTTCTCTAAATGTATGGGATATTAAATCTTTTCAACATCAGCCTTTAGACCGTGACCCGTTCCTGTGCACCTGTGTTGAGCAAGCACTAATAAAGGATTAGAGTGCTAAATATTTATGTTTATGCATCCCACCTTACTGTCAGTGGTGTTTTGGATGATGTCGTTGTCGGCATCTCCTCCCTCTGAGCCGCTCTTCTGGTCGTCATCTTTCCCATCCTTCTCCAGGTCATCTTCTCCAGATGAGATCCTCGACAGCTTGGAGGATTTCTGCTGCACACACACAGATCAGGATGCAGGAAAACTTGCTGAGTGTCAGAAATTTGGTTTCTCACAGCCAAAAATGTGAGCAACAGCACGTCAAGACAAACAAACACAGCAGACAATAAGCACTCAGAATGTAAAGCAGGCTCACATGATTCTACTGTACAAAGTGCCCCTGTGCTTTTCCAACACTGACAAGTAGAACTGTTATCTGTGAGAAAGCCCTATTAAAAGCTCCAGAAAAAGCAGGTCAGTGGACCTCGAGTAAAGATTTAGTCTTAATACAAAATACAGATTTAAGTATGCATTTCTTTGTATCAATTATTAGTAATTATATTTCATCTGTAACTGTCTTTAATGTATGTGAGGAGACCTAAAATTGATGTGGTCACCATTCAGTAGCAGCAGTGGCACAATCTATCCCTTTAAAATATTTCATCATTAAAAATCAGTCATCAACTGCTTATAAATGCTTGAATGCTTCGAGAGCTCCATTTTAAAATTCATAATTTTACTACTGGTCAGTGTGTGTGTGTGTGTGTGTGTGTGTGTGTGTGTTCGCGTGTGCGCAAGGGTGTGGGGCTGAAACCAACCAAATGACTGCACCCCCCTCCCATCGCCCCATAAACACAGAGAACACATCTTTTCTTAGCTGAGGAGAGTCCAGTTCCTTCGTGTACCTCTTGTACACACACACACTTACACACACACACACACACACACACAAACATCAGCAAACCGCTCCTCAACAGTGCCACATTCCTTCGGATGCACCACATGTGCTGTGCGTAATGGAGCCCAGTTGCTAGGCAACAGTGGTTGCTAAGTGAGGAGCAGGATGCATGTGACTTTTTCAGCCTGCTTCCATTTACAGCAGCAATGGCTTATGCACTAATACAGTATCACACTGTGGCAGTGCTCTGCAGCACTCCATCCCTTCAAACCTCCCAGCCTTTTTTTTTTTACCTCCAAAATGAAGACAAGGTCAAAGAGAAGAGGACGCTGTCATGAATACAGGACGATCATTCGGAACAGAGGTCGATAAAGAAACTAATGTGGGGATGATTGAAATGTAGAGAAATACCACACCGTGAGGCTAAAGTCTAATTTTCAGCAGAGGAAATTAAATAAAGAAATTTGCCAGGGTGCTCTATTTAAAAAAAAAAATCCTTAACTGGAACTCTCCAACCCCTTTACTGCCAATGTCCTGATACTCTGAAGACCTGCTCATAGGTTTTTTATGCCACTATGGAAATATGAATCAGCTATATGTTGGAGGATAAAGCTGATATTAATTATCATTATCTCACTGACAACAAATCCCATGGAAAGACAACAAACAGGAGGAAATAGTGCATTTGCTGGGGACCATTTTCAGGGGCAGTGTGTTCATGGTAATGAATGAACATGTCACCCAGAGCAACAGTGAGGGCGGCTTTTAATCTCAGTGTGGTCATCTGGAACAGGCATTAACGCTTCTGCCTTTAGAGGTGGTCAGGCAACAAGTGAATGAGCTGAGCGAGACCTTTAAGAGATGCCTGTGCCAGTATCAACCTGTTTTAGGGCTGCCCCCTAATAGTCGACCAAACGTTAGTTGACCAGAAAGTTAGTCTAAGTCAGCAAGATACATGAAACTCAAATTAAATCAAAACCTATATGACTGGACCATGTGGGAATTTAATTTGAAAGGACAGACACAGGAAGTCGTGGTGAAGAGAGCTTTCCATTTACTGGTCCAGCTATGTCCCAACCCTCACCTATGGTCATGAGCTCATGGTTCTCACACCTTCAACTCAAACTATTGTGTTGCCCCGCCCAAAATATATAATGTAATAATCAAATTAATATTGTAAACATGCGGACGACTAGTCGACTAATGGCCCTAAATGACAACTGTTGGTTGACGAGGTAAACTCTTAGTCGGGGGCAGTCCTAAACTGTTAGTACATGATCGCACCCTAACACATACAGAGGGCGTAGATTTTGTGGGGAGGAGGCAGCAGACACATTCCACTCAATATTGAGAGCATGTGCCCCCCCTTTAAAACGTTAAAGTAACAGAGGAGTTTTATTCTGACAAAGTTAAAGACATTTACACCAAAAATTGGTGCATAAAAATTCACCAGAATGCAGGAAATTAAAAGTTTGACAGCCCTGCAAACCCCAGTGTACCTTAGCCCTTGTTCCAACACCAACTCCAAATCACTGAGTTATTGCAGCCTCTTTCAAGGCAAAAATCAAAATCCAAAAATACTGCAGCTATGCCTTTACCTTCACAGGTTGTTGGTGTGTAATAGGAGTTCTGTCAATGCTATAAATGAAGCTCAGGGTAAATTCAATCACAGAGACTTTCTTTCATTCATTCACAATTCTCTCTCCATCTCACACCCACTGCTTCGTCCAATCAGCTGACTCTGGGTGTTAGCTCCTCTTGTAAACCAATCAAACTTTCCCATGAACTCTATCAGCCAATCATGTTGCTGCTGCCAAACTTTCTGTTCTCCTCTTCTCTGTCATTTTAGGCAGAATCATTGCGCCCTTCTTTACCCCATTCACCTCCTGTCCCATCTCATCTCATCTCATCTCATCATCATGACCTCTACCAGCAGGGGTTGGTTCCCTACTCTTCTATGGCTTCGCCAGCCTCCTCAATTATATGACGTCACAATTGGGTCTAATCCCTTTATCTGCTGTGAGGGTCCAAGGACAGAGGGTTGTCTTATGCTGTAAAGCCTCTGAAGCAAATTGTGATTTGTGATATTGGGCATTACAAATATATATTTGAATTGAACTGAACTGAAATGTGCAAACATGACACCCAAGATTGCTTCTACATTCATAAAATCCAACCTCTAAACTGATTACATCAATTTCAGGCCAGTTGTCTTGGACAGATACGTAAGTAGGAAGGTAGGTGAATGGATGGATGATGAATGGTTGGTTAGATACATAGATAGATACATAGATAGATAGATAGATAGATAGAAGCTGCAGCAGCCTCACACACACGCATGGGGGCCAATCATGGCCCCTGGACCAATTTTAAACAGCCCTTGGCTTGACTTTCGAAATATACCATATGTGGCCCGCAAGCCTGATCACTTTGCATTTTCTCCCTTCACCTCACAATGGCAGGACAAGTATGGACTACACAGGTGGAACTAATGTGTTTGCATCATTTCATCAGATGGTAAACAGGCGGATGTAACGGTTAGCTAACAGGAGACAGCCTCGTTAGGAAGCAGACATGACCACAGCAAAGAAGCATCGGCAGTGACACTTTTAGGAGCAGTGGGAAGCTGAACACATTTTCACTGAAAGATAAAACACTCGTCTCCTTTGTGATTTTTTTTAATAACCCATATAATGCGAGGAGCAGCAGGCCCCCAGGTATTCTCACATTATCTGATCTGGCCAATTAGTTTAACGCCCCTGAAATAGTGGATGTGAAACTTCTCTCGTAATCGCCTCCTCTTTCCTCACTACTCAGGACTCACAGTTTACTGTCATGCAATCCAGCAATCTTACCAGACATGTCAACTATCTTATGCAGTTTGTTTATATCACTCACTGCCAATACAAAATACCAGGCAGAAGAACAGGAAGTTAAATGCTCTCCACAAAGGAGCAACACAAGAGGACCAGTATATGTCTGTCCACTCTGAAGTGTCTCAGTTTACTCATGAAATACAGACACTGCAAATCTTTCTCATGAGCAGCATATGTGTTAGAAGTTCATGTCAGTTTGGCTTCTATTATTGTTCCTGAGTATTTGTAGTCACCAACAACACCTTTCCCATAGATAATCATTTCTTGGTGGGTGTTGTTACACATCCTAAAGTCACCCTGGACAGGTCACGGGTCACTATCACAGGGCTGACACATAGAGACACACAACCATTCACACTCACATTCACACCTACGGACAATTTAGAGTCACCAATGAACATGCAAACTCCGCACTGAAGGGCTCCCCCACCCTGGGTTCAAACCAGGAACCCTCTTGCTGTGAGGCGACAGTGCTAACCACTGCACCACCATGCCACACTTTTGTTTTCTTCCAGTTCAGATGCAGAAAACTGGACCTTCAGCAACCAACAAACAGATCTGCCCACCTACGACATTCACACCATCCTCACTGCTCCTGTTACACCTGAATTGTGTTAGCGTACCACCAGCTGGAGTAAAGTACCTTAGAGGTGGCCGTCTTTTTCCGTTTGGATCCGGTCTTGTCTCCCTTCAGCTTCTCCTTGTCATCTTCCTCCTCCACAGAGTCGCCCTCCTCGCCCTCACTGCTGCCATCAGCAGCGTTTCCCCCCTCTTCTGTTTCTGATGAGCTCTGTTGCTGGATGGCCTGCGGACAAAACATGCCAAACTTCTTTTGTTGTTGCAAAACTAAAAGCAGACACTTCAAATTTATAAATGTGACAAGTTAACACAAATGAATCTGTCTTTCTCACTCAAACACTATCTGCTCTTAACAGCCCTTTCCTTTGTGTCTCACACTTTTGGCGAGGCAACAATGTGGCTTTGTTGAGCATCAAGCCTGTCTGGCATCTCTGCTTCCCCCTCATTTTTTCTCCCACTGTTTTCTCTCTGGACCACAGACACAATAGACCGCCGACTGACCTGATAGCCTGTGAACTTGACTCCGGGGTTGTTCTCGATCTCCCACAGGCCCTCGTTGAAGCCTTTCCTCTTGTTGGACTTGCCAAATTTGTCTTTATACTCCTTGTAGGGCAGAAGATCCTTCGGGCCCAAGAATGCGCTAAAGATGGGAAGAGAAATATTTATTATCATTATTATTACTGAAACAGTCTGGGAAAACATGTGATGCTTCAGGAGTTAAACTCAGCAGTAAAATAATCTGACCTTTACATGCAAATGTTTGAATTTAAAGATGTGAAATGTTGCAGAAAAATAGAAACTTTAAACCAAAACCCAGTCAGTATTAAACTGCAATAATAAAATAAGTAAAACCTGAGATGACCCCATTTATTTTAAGAAGTGCCTGCTTATACAGAAGCTTGAATATTAAATGCCTATGTGAAAAATCTTTATTTATCACTGATGCATTTGGCAGTGTATCAGATAGGGCTGGTTTATGATTGTAATCACATGACCAAAGTCCCATAACTCTGATGACAACTGAGCAAAGTCCATCTTTAGAGGCTGCTGTTTGTAAACAGTATTGACAGGGAAAGTGAAAGCCAACTTTTGTTTTTTGGCACTGTGTCCACGATTTTCATAGCTCCCTCTTGAATGCTTGCTGCTTACAGTCTGGCACCTGGTCGCTACCTTTTTATAAAGTCTGGACCATGGAAGGATTACTGAACGGCACAGGCCCAGGGGCCCAAAGTGTCGGGGGGAGGATGGCCCTCACCTGCAAAATGTCACACAAATCAACATGTACTGACCAGGAAGAGATTCAAAATGACCACAAAGAGATGCAAAGGAACTGCAAAGAGGCACAAAATAACAAAAAAAGGGCAAAACAACCACTAAAAGGACACAAAATGACCAAAAGAGTTTCAGTGTAGAACTGAAGAAGCCTCTTGGATGAGAGGTGAAACATCTTCAAGTAACTCAAGCAACTCCAGTTGCCCATGATATCGCACTTATGAAGGCTAAACAACTTTTTTTGAAGAGGACTTTTTTGGGGGCTTTTTTCCTTTATTGACAGGGCAGTGTGAGGTGTGAGGAGAGAGGGAGGATGGCATGCAGCAGGGGGCCATGGGCTGGAGTTGAGCCCACAGCTGCTGCAGCAAGGGCACTGCCTTTGTGCATGGAGCTCCCACCCTACCCACTGAGCTACTGGGTGACCTGGCTTAACAACTTAAAGGTGTGTGTGTCTTGCTCCAGTGTAGAAAAGGTGGTGGGGGACTTTGCATATCTGTGCCCAGGGGCCACCTGCCCGAGAATCCGCCCATGGTCCTGACCTTTAAGATGTAGTTGAAAGCTCGGGAAGATGCTCTTTGACCTTCAGTTTAAATTATCATAACTATTATTTCCAAGGTCAAGAATGAACTTTCCCACTTAAACATGTTCATAAACAAAGATGTAGAAAGAGTATTGTCAAGGATGAGAAACATTTCTAAACAATACTTAAACATAAAACAATCCTGCTATGGTGCATCTGTATCACAGCTCCATAACATTCATATCAAATAACATAAGTGTAAGAGGAGAGCTGGCTGCACATCCTGGAGGAAGAAGAGGTGCCTACGTTTCATGGGTCCCAAAGAAGAAGATGGGGTACTTGTTGGCAGGCGGTTTGACAGCTCCCTCTGGAAGCTCATCAATCTGGAGGACAGGCAGAGAGAAACTGTTACTGAATATTTATTATTACACTCCTCCTTTGTACACTCCATATGACCTGCTGTACACAAACAAGAAAGGGTGGTGAAACTGCTGTGAACTTCTGCACATCTCCAGGTCAATATTCTTATTATGTTCCTGAGTCAAACTGTAAAGATCTCTCATTTTTAAACAGATATAATTGACATATTTTCCCTCATAGATGCATATGTTCTACATCATCTTTCTTGACTTTTGCAGTGCTGGCTTTTAGCTTTTATTCTTATATTTGTCTTGTTATACATAAACAAAGTGTAATGAAATTGCTGCCAACTTTTGCACATCCCCATGTCAATATTTTGCACATTCCTGATTAAAACTGTACAGCTCTCTCATTTTGAGACAAGATGTATTCGACATATATCTTTTTTCATATCTTTACTGTATTTTTTCCTGTTCTATATTGATGTTTTGCACGCTTACTTTTATTCCTGTATTTGTCTTGTTATACATAGACAATAAAATGTGGTATAATTTGCTGTGAATATTTTGCACATCCCTGAATAAAACTGTACAACTCTCATTTTAAAACAGATATATTGGACATATCTTTTTTTCACATTTTAATAGTATTTTTGCCCCGCTTTATATTTATGTGTCTTGAGTTTTGCAGTGCTTGCATCTATTTTATTTTTTCAAATATTTTTTATATTATTTGTTATATTATTATTACTATTATTTTTAATGCTTTTTGTGAATATTTTTTAAGTTCAATAAGTAAAGGAACAAAAGAAAATAGGAAAAAAATACAAAAGCAGTACACAGGGGGAAAAGTTAAATATGAGGTCATGGGATGTTTAAAGAAAACATGACACATTTTCCTAGTTTAAATTAAGGTGTCATATATGGTTACATACAATAATCATGTGGAGTCTGTCTCACTGGCTAAATAAACACAATATTTTCTCCGTTGTTATTTTCCAATTCTTTTCGATGTTGTAAAGTGTGTGTCACCTGTTCCAGAAGATGTTAAGTGTTCAACAATATTCTTACTTGTCATATTTTTTTCTCATATTTGCATGTTTTCCCGTTCTATACTTACGTTTCGGGCCTTTGTGGTGCTTGGCTTTATTTTAATATTTGTCTTGTTATACAAAAACAATAAAATGTGGTGACATTACTGCCAACTTTTGCAGATACCCTGGTCAATATTTTTGAAAAATAAAAAAAAGAAAAAAAAAGAAAAAGAAAATTAATATTTCTTGAATAAAACTGTACAGCTTTCTCATTTTAAAACATATATTGGACATATTATATATAATTTTTTCATATTTTTGTTGTATTTTTTTCTGCTCTATATTTATGTCTCTTGACTTTTGTGGTGCTCGCTATTATTTTTATATTTGCCTTTTTATACCTAAACAAAAATTGCTGCCTTGCTATATTTGTCTTGTTATACATAAACAATCAAGTAAAATATTAATATTTTCTGAGTAAAACTGTACAGCTCTCATTTTAAAACAGATGTATTGGACATATTATATTTTTCTTTCATGTTTTTGTTGTATTTTCTCTGCTCTATATTTATGTCTCTTGACTTTTGTGGTGCTTGCTTTAATTGTTATATTTGTGTTGTTATACATAAACAATTAACGGTGGTGAAATTGCTGTGAACTTTTGTACATCTCCAGGTCAATATTTTTGCACATTCCTGAGTCAAACAGTACAGATCTCTCATTTTAAAACAAGATATAGTTGACATATTTTTCCATATATATATATATATATACCTGCCAACTTTTGCACATCCCCTGGTCAATATATTTACAAAAATTAAAAATAAAAAAACAATATTGTCTGATTAAAAACTTTGCAGCTCTCATTTTAAAACAGATATATTGGGCATATTATATATTTTTTTTTCATATGTTTTTTCTATGTTTTTCTGCTCTGTATTTATGTCTCTTGACTTTTGTGGTGCTTACTATTATTTTTATATTTGTCTTCTTATACATAAACAAAAATTGCTGCCAATTTTTGCACATCTCCAGGTCAATATTTTTGCACATGCCCAAGTAAAACTGTACAGATCTCTCATTTTAAAACAGGATATATTGGACATATTATATTACTCTTTTTTCACATTTTTGTTGTATTTTTTCCTGCTTTAGATTTATGTTATGTTGATTTATGTCTTGACTTTTGCAGTGTTTGCTTTTATTTGTATTTTTTTAAAATATTTTTAATATTATTTATTATATCATATTCTTATATAATTTTTTTCAATACGATACACTATTAATGAACTTTTTTTTGCGTTCAATAAGTATAAGAACAAAAGAAAAGCAGTACACAGGTAAAAAAGTCAAATATGAGGTCATGGGATGTTCACAACAACATGACAAAACTTCCTAGTTTAAATTAAGATGTCATATAAGGTACATACAATAATCATGTGGAGTCTGTCTCAGGACTCTCATATTTGTATGTTTTTCTGTTCTATATTTATGTTTCTTGACTTTTGCAGTGCTTGCTTTATTCTTATATTTCTCTTGTTATACATAAAGTGGTGACATTGCTGCCAACTTTTGCACATCCCCTGCTCAATATTTTTATTACATCCCTGAGTAGGGATTTTAAAACAGGTGTACTGGACATACTATATATATAAATATATATATATATATATATATATATATATATATATATATATATATATATATATATTTCATATTTTATGTTTCTTGACTTTTGCAGTGCTTGCTCTTATTTTCATCCCCCCTTCCTTATTTGTATCACATGCACCAAAGCAATCCCTCTGCACGTGCAGACTTACTTGACATTAACCTGACTCTGACTGTAAACTGAATCAGACCTTGTGTATAATGTTATGAGAGATGCTCCGAGTAATGTGTTGCAGGATGCTACAGATGAATCCTGACAGCCTCCTCCTGATCCTGCACTGTGGAAACCCTCAGTAACTCACAACACGATGGCCCATGTGCGCCATTGAATCTGAGGCCATATCTGTGTGCTGTTAGGAGGCTATAGTGTGTGATACATGACATCATTTATTGCAAATGAGACGGCTGTATTAATAGTGGTGTTTAAACAGAGGCGCTGCGGGTTACCTGAGGTCAACTACTGGCTCATTTATTCTGCTGCTGACAGCGACATGCAAACAGTAAATTACAAAAACACATGTTGAACTAATTAGAGGGAAATATTTAGATGAAAGATGCGTTACAACTGAAGCAGGCGGTGAATGGAAGGAAGGAAGGAAACGTAATGAGAAAATGGAGTCCAATAAATGTTACGTTTGTCATATTTTTATAATGTCTCTATTTATACTCAGACAAAGGCTTTCTGTGGCTGATACACGCAGACTAAATGTGTCTGAGCTCAGGGCACCGTAGCATCCTCCTGTTCCCCAGCGAAGCAGCGGCTGTATTGTGTAAATCAACCCCGCCTCCCTGCGCTCCCAGCCCGGCCGCATCACAGACTCACCCTCGCCGGCCAGTGCGGGTATCCCTTCATCTTAGCGAAAACCAAATCTCCTGCCTTGTATTCCCGCGGCCGTGGTCGAGCCATGTCGCTGGATGGAGACGGAGGTGTGAGGTGACTTTATAATCCTGTGCGCTTCTCCCCGGGGCCCTCAACGCAGGGCTAAATTATCGACCATCAATGTTTTTATATCAAGACTGCAGTTTACACGGAAATAAATAATTAAAAAACGCGGAAAACGGGGCCTGGGAGAGGGCTATCCTCTTACGCACGAATTCAGGTGTAAGCGTCACCGAGAATGGCCTAAGTTGGAGTAGGGTACCTGTAAGACACGCAAAGTCTGCCAGAATAGGACACATCAAACTTCCGGTCATCGAAATAAAAGCAACGCTGACGCACATGTCTCCAACATTTAATCCCACCAGTATCCAGTCAAAACACTGTCCTCAATGTGTCTCCTTCAATTTAACATGAACAACTCTATTCTCTGCTCCACTGAAACACCTTACATTAGTGAAAATATAATCTACAATGAAACCAAACCCAACAGTTTGACTTCATGACACATGGTTAAAGCTGACAGAATATTACCAGCAAAGTGATATAACGCACATTAATGGCAGAGATCATATAACCCATCTTCCTGCCATCACACACACTCAGATATAACTCCAGTTTACATGTCTCCATTTTATTGCCTCCACAGTTTAATGGCAGCTGGCAGCCACTTGGTGGAGGCATATCCCCTGTGATGTTTCCTTCCTTCAGCCTCGTCACAGACAAGTTGGCACCAGTCCAACTTCTTACTACATCTACTTCTGTTTTATTGTTAATTTTAGCAACAAGTTAGATGTAAATGTAACAGCCGTTTAACCCTCTGAAACCTGAGCAAATTGGCTTGATTTCCTCCTTCTTAAAACATGTGAAGAAGGCAATGAACATCAAAAGAAGAAATGAGCCCAAAATTAGCAAGAAATTAGTAAAAATAAAAAAAAAATAAAATTAAAAACAAGTAAATCAGTTTAAAAAAGGAAGAAAGAAAAATATAAACAAATAAAAAATGACCTGGAAAGAGTGCTCAAAAATTATAATAATTCTGTAACATAATTTTAAAATATAATAATCATAAATATGGTTTTCTAAATCTTTTTTTGTGGTTCATGGGACATTTCCATCAAGTTGCTCGGTGCCTTTTCTCCCATGTTTTTGAGAAGAAATCGCACCAATTTTTTTTTGCCTTTTTATGGCCTTTGGTGGGCGGGGCAGTGGGGTGTCATGGGGTTGGAGGCTGCAGGCTGGAACTGAACCTGTGGCTGCTGCAGTGAGGACACAGCCTCTTGTACATGGGGCACCTGCTCTACTCACTGAGCCACCTGGCGCCCCGAAATGGCACCAATTTGCTCAAGGTTCAAAGGTTTAAATACTTGCAAAAGGCATCTGTTGGTCCAGGTTTCAAAGGGTTAAGGAAGGAAAAAAAGGACAGAAAGATTTCTTTGTGTGGATACATTAAGACAGTGGTTCACAACCTTTTGCCCCCGTACTACCATTTAATAAAGATAAAAGTGCAAACAGGAAGCATCAGTGGAAAAAATAAACAAATAGAAAGCGATATAATAAGGACGCATCAAAAAGAGGCAGAATATAATAAAGAGACAGACTGGATGGTTGATTTTATGTTGACCAACGGAAGGATAGATATTGCACAGTTTTACAATACTGATATTGCACCTGAGTGGTGATTTTAAGCACTGACAAATAAAAGCAAGACATAATAAAGCTGGTTGGCAGAATTACAGTTAGTATATACAGATACGAGTGATGATTGTCCATAGATTTAGTATGTGTGGTCTGCAGGGACCAGTGTTGGTTGTACAGTCTGACAGCAGCAGCAGGAAGGACCTGCTGTATCTCTCTGTCAAACACCACAGGTGAAGCTGTCACTGAAGGAGCTGCCCAGAGCTGTCCAAGTGTCTTGCATGGGGTGGGACATGTTGTCCATAAGACATGATCACTTGGCTATATCATTTTCCTTTCTCCCACCACCTCCACCAGGTTGAGAGAGCATCCCAGGACAGAGCTGACCTTCTTTATCAGTCTGTTGGGTCTCTAGACGATGGCTGATGCCACCACAGAGTCGTAGAAGGTCCTCAGGAGTGTCCCCTGTACTCCAAAGGACCCGAGTCTCCTTAGCAGATAGAGTCTACTCTGTCCTGTCTTGTATAGTGCATTAGTGTTGTCACAGGGCTTTACAGCATACAACATCCCTCTGTCCTTTGGACCCTCACAGCGGATAAGGAAAGACTCCAGGTGAACACCCAGGTACTTGAAAGATTTCCCCATCTCAATGTCCATTCCCTGGACGTTCACTGGTATTCGGGGTCACTAAACTGGTGACCCCGTACTAAGTGACATATTTTATGGATATTTCTGCGAGTCTGCAAGTGCGGTGAAGTGCAGACATTTGGATTCAGCCTCTGTCTCTGTGTTTGCTGGGCGTGGCCTCCTGGTTCCCTCCTCTGCCGATCCTCCTGAGTGCCAGCAGCTGCTGAACCTGCACACCTGAACCACATCTACAATCAGTGCCTCCAGATTTGGGCTGCTCAGCCTTCAGCTAATCTGCCTGCCCTGCTTCGCCATTCCCTGCTCACCTCAGCCATCGTTTCATTCAAGCCTTCAGCTCCACTTCTTCAAACTACAATAAACTGTCTTTAATCATTCAGTTTCCTAGTTGTGTTTGTATTTGGGTCCACAAGTTGAATTGTCACAACATCAGTGTTCTTTTCAAATGGCCTGGGAGCGTTCACAACAATCAAGTGTTCGCTGAATCCCAACTAATTTCAAGAGTGGCTGAATCCCTGCCTTAAAAAAACAAATTGTGAATAACGAAGAGCTTGTCCCAGTTTTTTGGAGACCCAAAGTCTCTCTTACTGCCCTCCCACATGAAGGAGGACACAAATGATGGCTGCAGCACTCAAGAGTATAATACTTTGGCTTGTCTGTGTTGAAGGTGACTGGTAATTGAATGTGCTTTGGGGTGACTGAAGAGTTGTGGAGCACTTTAAAGTGCTGTGGACATGAACCTGAATGACCTCCCTTCTGTCATTTTTGAATGTTTTTCCCCACATAATTATTGTGAGGCCTGTAAAGAGACACTTGATGACAGCCATGCAGCCTGACCAGGAATTCCAACCTGCCACAGAAAACAACTTATCAGTTTGACATTTGCATCCTCAGAGTCACATTGTTAGCATGGCTGCATATTTTAAATTAAACAACTAATCAAATCAATTAGGATTATATGATACAATCTGCAAGAAGAGAATCAGTTAGCATGATTTTTACACTTGTGATACCGTTAAAAGAGCTTAGTGTGCACAACAGGAGCATCAAACAAACTCTGTCTACAGAAACCACAGGATTAAAGTTTAAATTTAAACACTACACTGTGGAATTTCTCCAGTCGGCAATTTCTGCACTTGGTGCAGAGTGGTCACTTTCTGTTCCTAAATCCTGTAACCACTGCCACAGGAACCGTGCGTGCATCTTTATAAATCACTAACCAAGGGCACGTATCTGTCTCATATTGGTCACTGCTTCCCTTTCACATTTAGATTTCCCATCATCAAGTCACATCACTGCGGCCTGAGGGACCTGCAGCCTCCACTGACTGTCCACTGCATCTGTATGAGCAGTGTGAGAAGTTTGTTTCTGGTGATGCACCGCTAAATAGGGGGACATGAACTTATATTTTGCCAACAACATAAACAAAAACCAATTTGCTTTTCAGATTAACAGTAATGTAGATAGATTCATTTCTTCGCGATTGACTGAGTTGCTTTTGAAGCTGTTGTAAAATACTCTTTAAACACACAGCTGTGACCACATGACAGTTTCAGCACTAGAAAATGCATTACCTGTGGAGCTACCGGTGGAGTTGTGTTGCTATCCCCTCTCCCCTTAGATCTCCGCAAGTGTTGTGAGGACTCTAAAACTTCACCTGAGCCTCCTTCAGCATATGGGTGAGTAGATAATGGGTGAATTTTCATTTTTGGGTGCACTATCCCTTTAACTGAATCACAAAGCATTGCTAAAAACTCAGAAATATTACTTCGATTTTTCTATAAGATCCTAAAGCCCAAATGCATTTCACTGCGCTGTGCAATGCATGCAAAGTGTGACAAACCTGGCGACTGAACTGTATAACTAGCAGAGTTGGAAGCTGAACTGCATAACTTAAAGTAGTTAAACACTAACGGTAATACTGTCAAAGGTGGAAGTGGAAATGAGTGAATTGAATCATAAAGAGAGTAAGAATGGTTTCTGTGGCTGAAAATATGCAGAAGTGGTCCATTAAAAACTGCATAGGAATAATTACTTCGTGACCTGTTCAAAGCTTAACTGAAGTCTGTAGATAAACATATGGAGAGTAGTAGAAGTTCAAACTGGAGTAGACTAGTGATTTGAAGATGTCTATGGATTCGCTACAACCAAAGGAAAATATTAAAAAGCTTGAAATTTCATCCTATTGTCATTTGGGGTCTTTCATTTAGAAAATTCATCTTTGTGTGGGCTCCTTCCCCAAGGTTAATAAATGTTACTATCTGAGTTATTTTATTTTGAAAACCTAGCAACCCTTTGGCAAGTATCACAGCTTCTAAACACTTTTTGTATCCAGCTAAGAGTCTTTCAGTTCTTGTTCGGAGGACTTTTTCTAGCTTTGTTGAGATTCTTGGACCGTCTTCATGCACTGCTCTTTTTTGCAAAGTTGCATCACCTGGCCTTTCCTAACGATGACTGTGAACAAACCAGAGATCTAACAAGCTAAGTAAGGTCTGAGACCCTGGGGAAAGTTGTCAGAGAGCTCAAATGTCTTGGGGTGCCCAAACTATTGCATGGTGCTCCTTTAATTTTTTTACCCTCTAAAATTGTACAAAACAAAATCAATACTCTAATCTTGCCTAAAATGTTGAAAAGCATTTGTCATCACTTCATCTTCTACTTACTGAACTATGCACAGTTAATAAAATTTTCACCAGTGATACCCGAGTCAAAATATAGTGAAGAAAGTATGCTTATGTATCTTACTATATAATGACGAAAACTCTGTCTGTGTGTGTCTGTTCCACGTTTTTCTCCTCACTGACTTGGTCAATCCATGTGAAATTTGGCACAGTGGTAGAGGGTCATGGGAGGATGCCAATGAAGCAATATTACATCAATTGGCCAAAGGGGGGCGCTATAGCAACCGATTGAAATGTCAAACTTTGAATGGGCATATCTCATGCCCCGTTTGTCGTAGAGACATGAAACTTTGCACAGAGATGCCTCTCCTCATGAGGAACACATTTGCCTCAGAACACCTAACTTCCGCTTATATAGATTTTCCGCCATTTTGAATTTTTTGAAAAACACTTCAAATGGATCTCTTCCTAGGAAGTTTGAGCGATCTGCATGAAACTGGGTGAACATAATCTAGGGACCAATATCTAAAGTTCCCTCTTGGCAAAAGTTGGAAAACTTACTAAAACTGAGCTTCTATAAGGCAATGAATATTGCGGAGGGCGTGGCTCATCACATAAAGGTGTATAACATCTCAAGGGTTTCACCCATCACCACGCAACTTTGTAGGCATATGACCACACATAATAATTTTTTGCCTATATTTGACAGGGCAGTGAAGCATGACAGTAAGGATGGGAGAGAGAGAGCAAGGAAGACATGCAGCAAAGAACGAATGTCGGATTCCAACCCCCACCGCTGCAACAAGGGCTAGCCGCACCTTTCCCACGTAAACTACCAGTGCGCCCCACTTTGAAGTCAATACAACATATAAACACTTTAACTATCTGCCTTTCAACGTGCTACCTCAACTACTAATGTACAGTTTTAGCCCACTAACTATCCCACTATTGGCAATGGTACTACTGTACTTTCAATAAAGCAATCGTACTATCAAACTCACAAAAACTCTGTCTGAATACATTGCTCTTCTTAATGGGTTCATCTGACTATTTAATCTGCAATTTCCTATGACCTGTATCCCAAACACACACCATGTGAAACTACGTAGGCAACTGTGCACTCAATGGGTATGGACTAGTACATATATATTTATTTAAAGATATACGTTATCTGTGGTTATTGTGTTACTCAAGGGTCTGAATACTTTCACCACTGATTTGAGTGCTCACATGTTTCTTACAAAAGGGATATTCTAAATTCAATATATCTTGAGTAACATCTGTCAGTATTTATGGTGCTTCCCTTCATCATATAAAAAAAATCCACGTTGCTGCAACCCCAAGCACAAGGAAGAAGTGGAAAGGAAACGCACACGCACGCGTGCGCACACACACACACACACACACACACACACACACACACACCAACCACGTTCACACTCACTCACTCACATGCAGAGGGTCAGAGGGAGTTAGAAGCTGCTACTAAAGTCAGACACACTGTCATAATTCAAACTGTACAGGCAGTGACTTCTTCAGCTCTGATTTCTGATTCACCATGATGAAGAGGTCTGTGATCGTTTCACTGTGTGCTCTGTTCACCCTCACCCAACAGGTAAGAAAGTACAAGAAATATAACGATGACGATATACTCTTTTTAAAATTGATTTACAAATGATCACACTCTCCCGATTTTAAATGTAGCTATACATGGTATTCAGTATTTATGTTATTACGTGTTTCATATTCTTGGTTTCAGGCACCTTCTGTTGATAACTGTGCGTGTGAGTTGACTCATTCAGAGACGGTATTCCCTCATGATAAACTCACCAAAGTGAAGGACAGTGCATCACAATGCAACAGCAACATCAACAGACGGAAGGTAAGTACTCGTGTTCCCTCCCTAAGCAGATGTATTATTATTAGTAGTAGTAGTATTAACATACTCCTGTCCGTCTGCAGACTCTGGAGCTGGACAAGCTGCTGCAGGGTTTGGAGCAGCGTCTGCCCCAGCTGCAGAAAGATTTATCACAGCTGGAGATGGAGGATGATGAAGACCTCTATGAAGTTCTCAGCCTGTATGTGATAGAGAATGAACTGAGGGAGGTCAACCAGCTCATCAACAGGCTCAACATGACCACCCGGACACACCAGCATCTGGCTAATCACACCACTAAACAGGTAGACTGACACAGAGTGACAGTGACCAGCTGCTCAACACTGTTCTTCTGTGTGCAAGTCAGCTCAAAATGTAGATGGATTTTTGATTTCCACAGCAAAAATTAAATATGAAAATACTCGTAACATATTATTTAAAGGTGCTTTATTATTAGGAACTATCCAACTTTCTGCTGAGAGTGTGGCAGTGCCCTTGTTTCTTTTAAATAGTCCTCCTCTGATTTAATATTGCATCCTCATAAAACTGACTCATCATCATCGAGTTAAGATGGACTGTTTTTTTTAAGTATCAAAACTGATGCAGCAGCACCAGAGATATCAGACTGGAGCGATTGGGGTGCGTTATTTGAGAAGCGGCCAGTGTGGCATGGATCCTCTGGCCTCAAGCAGAAGTGAGGAGGAAGTGGTACGCTCACTGCCTCCTCACTCCATACCTCCGGATTGGAAAATCTTTATTTCATCATCTCTATTTTCAAACTTGTAGTCTTCAGCCCAACCAACGCTGACTCAAGCAACACCACATTAATTTAATATGACTGAAAATGCCTTTGCTGCCATCTGGTTTTATCAAGGTTCTATAATCACACCAAAAAGAACACATATTAATTAAATAACAAATGTGCTCTAGATCAGTGGTTCCCACAGGGCCCAGATTTCACCTTATTAGTTCAAGGTCCACACTGTTGAATATATTCAGTGTAATACTTGTATTTTGCCATGTGGCTGGAAACGACACTTCAGAATAAAAGCTCTGTGTCAGAAATTCACCGCATTTCAAAATAAAGTGCATTTTTCACCACCTTGACATGTTTGCGAGTCACTTGTGGTCTATTCAGAATGGACCTGGAACCTACTTTTGGACTGTGACTCACCAGTTGGGAACCACTGCTCTGCAGAGCCCACTGTTGGCTTTAAATGCAAAATTCAGATCTCATCAGGCAGGTATGGACACCGCTCTCCCCCATGGCTACAGGTAGTTTCTATCAGGTTTCTATCCATCCGTAAAAATATGCACTTCCTTGCACTGGACACTAGAGGCATCATCCATATATTTACAGATCTACGGACACCAGTCACGTATTTAAGTGGAAACGAGGCATTCAAGTGACATATGTCATGTAACATCACGTAACTACATAAAACGCAGTATTACGTTAAAGGCACTATGTGTAACAATTTCAGTTGTTCTTTGAAACAAACAAATTTTGCAGTCAAAAGTGTGTCCTAGCACATGTGTATTTACCTCCATCAGTGTATCTAAGTATGTCCATAAGCTCTGAAATTCTCATTTACATATACATTGTGACCAGTGTCTCATCATGTACGTGCGCCATCTTGAAAATACAGGTATGTACAGGGACATACTTGAGAAATACGGAATCGCCTTTCGCGTTTTCACTTGTTGGTTTCTGGTTACCGCCTGCAGGTAGAGTGACGAAAAGCAGCAGCAAGCAGGCTAGTCACAAGTGCCGGTGCATTTGAAAAAAGGCAAAAAGGCAACGTGACCGGCGATTTCAAAAAACGAGGGTCAACATCGGGGTAGCCTTTCCCAGGTGGAGAGAGCTGCTGAAGGAGAATCACAGCGCCGCTAACAGCTCTTAGCCACTGTTAGTGCTGTTAGTGATGTTAGCGGTGCTGGTCGCTAACAGCTGTTAGCGACCAGCGCCGCTAACAGCTGTTAGCGACACAGTGTTGCGAGGACAGGGATGAGGTGTGTGAGGTTGAGCCACTTGTCAGTTGTCAAAAGACAAGACCTGATTGGTTTGTTTTGATTTACACCCGCTCCAACAGTCCTACTTTGAACACACAGCCAGCATGGTGAGGAGGGGGTTTGTCAACTCGCGTCGTGTGTGTCTGTGTAGGAGCCTGAATGAATACTCCATGAAGTATCGGATGACATGGTTTCATCAATGTTATCATAGCTTTTTGGTACACAGCAGCTACTGTTGTTGCAATACGCGTTTGAAACAGTGAGGCGCTAGAGTGCGCTATCCGTTTGAATGCAATATATGATTTCAACACTAGATGGGAGAAATTCCTACACAGTGCCCGTTTAAGTTAAAAGAAGCATCTTAGTTTGACTTTTACTTTGACACGGGACACAATTCATCCAATACCACCACTTTGTCAGGTGAACATTGGCGTCAGACACCGACGCACAGATGCACTCTTTGTAGCAGTCTGATATGCACCAGGCGGCCGCAGTTTGTGAGGCAGCCAGCAACTGCCATCATATAACGAGCGAGAAAGTCCTCACATGGTGGGAGGGTCGGAGAAGTGGATGCGTCAAACAAACTCTGGACTTTCACCCGCAAGCCTGCTGTTCGTTTCCTGTATGAAATCAAAAGTCAGTGCAGTTATTTCAATAACAGTGGGGTGCTAGCATGTGTAGCATGGACGTATGTCACATGACGTATGTCACGTTATGTGACATGACGAAAGTAACAACTGCACTTATTTTAAGCCAATCCATAAGTAAAACAAAGTGTTTTACCTACACTGTAAGTTTATTTTGAAAAGATACAATGCATGTAATATAGTCACCGAACATCCAAAACTGACTTGGGAAGCTACCTAATATGTCATATTTTGACGTGTAGGTCCACTGACAATACACTGACTGATATTTGATGGGCTGGGATGAGAACGTGTTGTGTCTCTGTGATGAAATATTGTGTTTGTTTGACCCCTCCAAGACCCCAACCTCTGGTCTATGTGGACTTTCTTGCTCTTTATACTGTCTCCGGGGTTGTAACATTAACCACCGCTTATTGTGCGACATGTGTTGAACCAGGGAATTCACCACCACAGAGGATACTAAGGGACTTTCCATCTGCACTTTTTGACTGTAGTGTTAACAGGTTGTGGTCATTTCATGTATTTCTGTGAGATCAAATTGGTGATATGTCTTTCATTACCAATAGATAAGTACGTTTCTGTGACGACAGGTAGAACAATTGCAACTAAGGGCATTCATACTTGTAAAGAAACCACACAAACAAATATTGGGATGTCTGTTTTGCTGCTCAGCTGGAGGAAATGAGGGTGGAGATGCAGGAGCTGGAGACGTACGACACCATGCAGGTGATGAAGACACAACAAGACAACCAGCGTATGATGAAAGACCTGAACCAGTGCAAGACTGGACATCACTCCATTGCCAAACCCACTCAGCCTCCACCTGGTAAGTGCCAAAACAACATTAAGCACCAGAGTGTGGGGAGATGGAGGTCACCAGATAGATAAAATACTGCTCTGCTCCAGTCACTACAATTAGGAAGTAAATATTGACCAGCGGACACCTCAGTCAACCAGCTGTATTTATTTAACATAGTTTCCTTCTCTCTCTTTCATTTATTATTTTTCCCTCAGGTAACTGCCCCCATGGTAAATTTCTAAACATTACTGGGCCGAGGGTGAACACACAAGGAGAGTATCCTGGCTCCTACCACTATGGAGCCTGGGGCCGGGATCCCAAACCAGAGGCGGGGAAGAAGAAATGGTATTGGCTGGTAATGTTGACATCCGAAAACAAATTCTCCAACTACGTCCGTCTCTACTCCAGCCTGAGCGCTCTCGTTGTTGGGGTTAGTGCACCTGGTAAGGAGCCGTGCGTTGTAGTTTTAAATGTACTGCCTGCCAGCTCAGTGCACATACTTGTGCAATATGTACTTGTACTTGGTGTGGAGATTTCCAACAATTACACAAATCACAACAGATTGTTGCTTGTTCTAAACCTGAGGCCCTGCACAACTCTGGATCTTTATAAATTATTTCACTGGACAGACCGGAAAAAAACTTCTAGTCAAATACACATCATTTAGTAGGACACTGAATCACAACAGTGATGGTTATTATCAGCGACCACTCTTTTTGAGGCCGTTAAATGAACTGGAGTCAGCATCCTTTAGCCCATGTGCTCGTGTTCGTGCTCTGTGAGCATCAGCCTAAACCATAATACATTAAATTTGTATAGCGCTTTTCAAAGACCCAAAGACGCTTACATAGTAACACAAAAGGGGTAGTGACAGACAGGGGAACAAGCAGAAGACAACACAGTGAACAAAAGAAATGATGGGATGTAACACAGGCGGTATAGGAACAGTCAGTGGGGTGGAGGTGGTTAGGGGTAGGGGAGGTCGAAGGCTTGGGAGAAGAGGTAGGTTTTCAGGCGGGATTTGAATATGGGAAGTGAGGGAGAGTGGCGAACAGGTTGGGGGAGGGAGTTCCATAATCGGGGTGCTGTTCTGGAGAAGGCTCTGTCGCCGAAGGTTTTCAGTCTGGATGTTGGTGCAGTCAGGGTGAGAGTGTAGGAAGATCGGAGGGCTCGGGAGGGGCGGTGGGGGATGAAGAGGTCAGACAGGTAGGGGGGGGCCAGGTGGTGAAGAGCTTTGAAAGTGAGGAGGAGGATTTTAAAGTTGATGCGTTGTTTGATGGGGAGCCAATGGAGGGAGTGGAGAACGGGAGTGATGTGTTCACAGGACCGGGTGTGGGTAAGGAGGTGGGCCGCAGAGTTTTGAACCATCTGGAGTCTATGGAGGGAATGAGAGGTGATGCCAGTGAGGAGGGAGTTGCAATAGTTGAGGCGGGAGGAGATGAAGGCGTGAATGAGGGATTCAGCAGCAGGGGGAGAGAGGCAGTGACTGATTTTGGCGATGCGGCGGAGGTGGAAGTAGGAGGTCTTGACGATGGAGCTGACACGGTGATCGAAGGAGAGGGTGGGGTCCAGGATAACGTTGAGATTGCATGCCAGGGGGGAGGGGGTGATGGTCGAGGTGCCGATAGTGAGTGAGATGGGTCCAGTTTTGTTGAGAGTGGATTTGGTGCCTATGAGGAGAGCTCTGTTTTGTGGCTCTCACATGGTGTATGCCAATCTAGGTGTGCTGTGGGATTTTGTGATAGCCACACATTATTACTGTGATATTCAACTGGGCCTATACATAAAGTTATGAATGAATTTTTAATTGACTGTATCAGTATGTTATGCGTACCCATTTCCTTATAAAGAGGCAAACTCTCGCTAAAAGCATATAATTTAATTTAAAAACCTCATGGGAAACCTTTTTAAATTCTAAATGTGTGACACATCAAGAGCCCTGATTGGCAGCCAGTGTGAGGGATGACAACGATTAAAAGGAGACGTGCATGTGCGAGGTCGAGAGGGCGGGGTACCTGTCAATCATTTTTTTATGTGGCCAATCAGAGGCTCACAATCCCCTGTCAATCAAAAACTCATTAGTGTTTTTAATTCAGCCAATCACTTCACAGCAGTAGGAGTGGTCATCATTTCGACGAATAGCTAGCTTCATCTGCGTATCAACTTCCCGATCATAATGGAATATAGTAACTTCAACCACTGCTCATTTTATAAGGACTACCGAGAGAAAATGTGTCTTTGTTTGAATTATAGAACAATTAACGCACAATTAATCATAGTTGTTAGCATGCTAGAACACTAGCGCTAGCGTGCATGTTAGCTAGTACAGCTACCTCACTAATTAAGCTAGCTGAAAAGTTGTGTAATAAAGTCCAAGAGTGGCTAGGTGGACTTATGGATGCACGCCTGAGTGACAATGTGATGAGACAGAGAGAGCAATCGGAGGGACGCCATGTTTGACTGCTGCGTCACTTAAGTTACTTCGTCTGCAGCCTCAGTTATGCACAGACTGTTCAGACTGTTTCTGTGGCGGACCTGTTCCTGTCCAACTTCCTGTGTGCGTGAATGTGCAAATCAACCACACACATCCCTATCGTTGATGTATGCCAGTGGGCTACTGTATTGCTGTGCTGTACTGAAGATACCTCAGTAAACGGTTAAAGCTTCATCCTGTCTCCTGTGACGGACACCCCAGGGCGAGTGTTATCTGAAATCTTTACAACCAGAACCCCCTATAAATCAAGTTGTCTATTTTGACTTCAAAATTTTGTTAAGAAAAGTTGCCATCTGATGATAATTTGTGGAAGGGTATTGCTGAAATGGATGGTCCAGAGGGCCAAGTCTGCCTGTCTGGAGGGTAGGGGCATGAAACCCCCGGGGAAAAAAATGACAAAGTCCACTGCTCCACATCCAGGGGTGTGTTGACATTGGAGGAAAGCTGACAGGACCCGCCAACGTCCTGAACTGTGGCGAAAGTTGCTATATTCTCCATTGATCCATGATCAAGGAGCTGATAAGGAGACAACGTTAACTAGCGAGCTAGTGTGCTAGGTAGTAGAAACGTTTTGTATTTATCATAATCATGGTTATCATTTAAGAAAAAGCACAAATATGTTACACTATTGATTGCTTTCTTTAATATTTAACAAATAATACTTCTTCTTCTTCTTCTTCTTCTTCTTCTTCTTCCAGGTGATGTCCAGATCCACACTTCTAACCCAACCACCAACACCATCCAGGGTCCAAATGTTGTGTTGTATGGAGGGGCGTTGTACTACAACTGCTACAATCAACCTGCTGTTTGTCGATTCAACCTCACCGCCAAAACTGTTAGCACCTTACAGCTGCCCAAAGGCACCAGGTTCACTGCTCAACTTAGTCTTTAAGATCCTTATATGAACGGGTAGTTTTGTAATAACAACAAAACAAGAATATCAAAAGTGGAATGTATGGATCAACCTGTGTGTAAAATTATAAGCTGACAAATTTAACATAATGACATGAACATGAAAACTAAGATACTGTTTTCCAAATGAATCATCAGTTCTATTCTGTTTTTTTCAGGTATAACTCAAATGGTAACTTCTGTCACCTTGACTCATGCTACCTGTTCACCGACCTGGACCTGGCGACAGATGAGTCAGGTGTCTGGGTGATTTATACCACCACACAGGACTTTGGCAACCTGGTGTTATCCAAGGTGGAGGAGGGTGAACCCCCAAGGCTTGGCCAAACCTGGCGCACCTTGGTCTACAAGAGGGGTGTGACAAACACCTTCATGGCCTGTGGCGTGCTTTATGCCACGCGGTACGTCAACAAAGATGTGGAGGAGATCTTCTATTCGTTTGACACCACAACCGGGGAGCAGAAGTTCAACGTCGGTATCTTCATCAACAAGATGTCTCCTAACATTCACGCCCTGAACTACAGCCCTGTGGACCAGATGCTGCATGCCTACTGTGACTCCAACATGGTCTCCTATAAGGTTTTATTTAGTGGGATGGCCCCGAAGCCTCTAGACCAACCTCCTATGTTTCTTGATCTTGGGAGTGGCTCAGCAGAAGATATGAATGACACCTTGCTTGACATGGAAGACCCCTGGGATGATGTGAATGAGTGGTGGAAAGCGTAATGACAATCTTTACTCAAGTAAAAGTAAAAAGTAGTTACAACAAACCTGCTCACGTAAAAATATACAAGTGCTTGATCAATAAACTTCTCAAAGTACAATTACTTGTGTTTTGATTTTTTTAGTGTGTGCAGACCTTGAACAATGAATTCATTTTTTGGGGTTATCTATTTTTTATTGTTGTTTTAACATATATAACAAACAATCACAATAATACACAAGAATCCAAACAAACAATACATATGTTTAATGAAAGATAAAAACAGCAGTAAATAGGGTATATGGACTATGATCCAGTGGATGTGCAAAGAAAATCTTTCACCTCTGACAAAGTGAAAGAAGGGAAACCTAGGTATCAATAGCTGACTGTTTGGCATTACGCATTTTTGCTACTGACATCTCCACATATCTCCACATATATACAGTAGGGATTGTTGCCAGTGATTCCAGGACAAAGAATGAGGAGGTTGCCAGCGAACATTTTTCTTGTTGCTGTAAGGCCAACTTGAACGTTAAGTAGATCAGTTCAGGTTACAGATACCATTTTCCAAAAACATATTAGCCCAGGGCAATTAATTCAAAATGTGAAGAAAACACGCTGTGTCACCACTTCTTATTCAGTACAAGACTGTTGTTATGAGTAATGAGTAATATATTAAATTTTTAGAGTGACAAACCCCCAACACTGGCCACCGCCACCTTCTCTTTTTTAACTCAACAAATTACCAGTTGGTAACAGGACCTTACCGAGGCGCCCTAGAGGTGGATGTATTTTCAGAATAAAAGTCCGAAAAGGTAGTAGATACCTAACTACTTGAAGTGAAGCTTTTTATTTAAAGTCTCAGTGTCTTGGGGCAGCAGTTGATGGTCCTTCCCCAGGGTCTGAACTGTCTTTTGAGAGTCTCTCATGCTTTTTGGCCTTTTCATCTGGATGTCCTTCCTGCTCGGAGCCAGCATTTGATGTGGAAGCCTCACTGTCCTCGATTCTCCGCAACATCCAGGAGCTCTGTAATATTCTGCTGATTGTAATTCGCCTCTCAACATCAGGATGCAGAATGCTTTGGATAAGCTCCTTTGCCTCAGAGGAAACAGACGTGTTTGGGAAGTTGATATTATGCTGAGTTTGAACCCTCACCATCCTCTTAATGTTAGTGTGATCATAGGGCAATGATGCATAGAGCATCATATACAGCACGACACCCATACTCCACACATCGGACACTTTGGGGTTGTATGCGACACTCCTCAAAATCTCAGGTGCTACATAGGACGAGGTGCCACAGTAGGTTTTACTCAGCACCACCTGCCCGTCTGCGTAAGTGAGCCTCTTGCTGAACCCGAAGTCACACACTTTGAGGTTGTCATGTTTGTCTAGCAGCAGGTTTTCACATTTAAGGTCTCTGTGAGCCACGTCACTGTCATGAAGATACTGGATGGCCTCACACAGCTGTGTGAAAAGCCTGCAGCCTGAATGCTCGGGGAAGGGCCCCTTGTCATTGATGTGCTTCAAGAGGTTTCCTTTCACACAAAGCTCCATAACAACATAGACCTAAAGACATAAAAGTTCATGGTGAAATATCATATATGCAATAGATGAAAAAAATCAATCAAATCAAATTACCCCGCAACTGCCATTTTAAAAAACTTGCGTCGTCCAGCAAAATAAAGCTAATATCATGCTAGCAGTATAGCCTCACTTGTAGCTTCCTAAAGCACTAACGCATAATTTACTAAATACATGGATAAATAATTCATTAAGGATAAAATGTGATTCTTGTGACTGAGTTGATGTATAAAAGGTAAAATGTACATGATTAAGAGTTGAAGCTACGAAAGCTTCTGCTGGTTCATTGTCTGCTTATCTGTCTATCTGTGGCAGAACTAATGTTACTTGTCAGGTGTGCCACTTTGGCGGAAATTACTGTGGGTGGTGTGTCTCAAATCACATACTTCCGTTAGTATACTGTTACAACCCAGTATGTGTCTAGGGGTAAGGGAAGCAACATAAAACCAAACAATGAAGTGAATAAGGCAAGCTGCCGTTTATTCATTCACAAAATAAATAATACAAGCTACGCTTTATAAAAAAAACGGTACAGAAAAGAAAAACACGCTCGCAGGCTCTGTAACACAACCCGGAAATCGGGCTTCACGAAAGGAGCCTCGGCGGTAAATTATATTTAAACAAACTCAGGGAAGGGCGGTGGGTGACGGCAAACCATAAAACAATTAAAACAAAACTCTGACCTGTCACCAACAAAATAAACACCCCAACTAACTTAACTAACGGTGGTGGAAGGCCACTCGGAATAACAAAACTTAAACAAATCTGTCTGTCTGCTCTATGACTTACCTCACAAACAAAACAACACTCAAACCGACACCCATAAAGCTAGTGTACCATACATCAAACAATCTACGTGTGTGTGCAAAGGAGATGTGGCTAGGCTACAAAGCTAAATCCTAAAGCCCATATATTCCCAAATACAACAACAACAACGAACAGATTATAGCAGCTGAAAACACAAACGGAGCGAGGCGGACTGCTCAGGTTAAATCACAGCCGTGATTGCTCTTGACTTCGTGCAGCCTTTAAAGGTTCGGACGAGGGGCCGGTGAAGCGGTGATTGGCCGGAACCGATGACGACAGCGAGGGGGCCGGCCGACCAGCAAGCGAGGGAACGCTGAACAGCAGCAGAGGAGAGCGGGCTGGAGGCATGGTCCGCCGGGGATTCCCTCCAGAAGAGCAGACAATTAGACACGCATAAATGATTGACAAGTACTGGCCGAATAATTCCCATAATGACATGCACAGCACATTAAACACAGAAAATAAATGTACTGAGGTCCAGAGACCATAACAATACTTCTATGTAATATACTGTGTGCACTATGTACTCATTGGCTAGTGCGCAAATTTTGACAGGGTAGTGCTGTCTCAAACCAAACATGGCCGTTTGGCACTCACCGGAAATGATGACTGCAAATTAGCTAGTTAGCAAATTAGCATTAGCATTCACGTTATCGTTCGCAGTACCAAATCATTACAGACTGCTAAATTAACCCAATAAACATACTGCTGGCTTATACCCGACAACAGTATAGTGGTGCTTAGCGCAAAAAACACATATATTTGTACAATGCAGCGACGTTCACGGTCGCACAGTCCTCGGCCGCCATTTCCAGTTTGAAAAGTGGTCCCTCTTCTGCTATGTAGCCAAGATGGCGACCATTGAGGGAGAAGTGTCCATAGTTCCACACTCAACTTTTTGACCGTTTTGAGTGCACCATCCGGGTACTCATAGTGCACTGCATTTTTTCATACTTCTCAGTGTGAACGCACTTATGCACTCAAAATATTAAGTGTAAGTACAGAAGTACACAATCTGAGACACAGCAAGAGCAGTGTTAAGAATTGCTGTGTCTCAATGCAGGGGCTGCATCTGAAGACTGACTGTCACATCGGCGCGACCAAGGCTGTCCCATTTCCAAGGCTCCTTCAAATGCGGCAGAGAAATGCAGTCTTTGTTCCCAGAATTTGGAGGATGCAACGGATGAATCCTTTGTGGCCCAGCCTATCCTAAGATGCATTGTGCAATGCTGACGATTATATATTATGTTGACTAACAGTTAACTAGCTAATAGTTAACTGTTGTTAGCATTACTATTATTTAAAAGCACACAACTTAAAGAATCTTAATTTAATATGTTTACCTGAAAACGGTCCATCAGCCTGAAATAAATCAAACGGTGGTGAATCATCTCTTCAAGTATTAGATAAAAAATATTTATATATAATAACAATCTGTGGGTCCACGATTTAGGGCTAACTAACTCATGAGCTTACTCCTTCTTTCATCAAGCACTTCTTTCGTGACCAAGTGCAGCTGGTTGCTAGGTAACAGGAAGACCAATGAGTCAGGGCGAGAACAACTGCTCATTCAACCAGGAAATCCTCCGCAGACCAGACCGTCCCATTTTGGAGACTGTTCGGTTTTGCTGATGCGGTCTTCTAAGGACGTGGCAGAAGTCGACCACGAAGGCTGCGTCCTTTGAAGACCGCATCAGCCAAACTGAACAGTGTCCAAAATGGGACAGCCGAAGTTGACCAAGAAGGCTGCAGCCCCTGAATTGAGACACACGTTGTCTTGCTAGGCTCAACTTTTGTTTTATCAATGTCTGAGGCCGAGGTTGATTGTCAAAAAGCTTCAGAGAGACAGAAATACCCGAATAAACACCCAATTGAGAGAATTAACCTGTCTGTGTTGTTGTTGTTAAATAGGAGCTACACTCCCTTGTTGCTATGGCTACAGTAGTGTTTTGAGGCTCTGTCTGAGCCTCTTTGTTTCTCATTTACAGAACAACTGATTACACTAATGACAATAGTCAACAGAGCTAAATAGGTAACAGTGAGCAAAAAAGAAAAATACACACAGTACAACTTTCCAATCAGCTTAAAGCAACAAACCCTCCCCTTTAAGTAAAAGAAAGTGAATTAAAGATATTTCTTACCTTGCTTGTGCATGATTCAAATATCTCTATAGTCTTGACAATGTTGGGATGGTTCAAAGACCTGATGATCTCCATTTCCCGAGGCAGAAACTTTTTCAGGTACACAGATTTAACCTTTAATTTGTCTACAACCTTTATGGCAACTCTTTTCCCCAGGCGGGTTGAAAACGCACTCACAACATTCCCGTAGATGCCTTTTCCTAGGTTGCTCCTGAAGTCATAACCACGGCTCGCCATAAACCGGTTACTCATCATAAATGTAATGACAACTACAGTGAGTTTAGTTACTGAGTTCTGTTCAAAACCGTATTGAGTTTTGAATAATGGAACAGTTTGTTGAATCAAAACAAAATGACATTCTGACAATTGTCCAGCTAGAGCTGTATGTGAACTGTAAATGATGCAACTTTCCCACGAAGAAACAACAAAACTTTGAAATAGCGTTATTCAAAAGAGCAGTGTGTAAGATTTATGGGGATTTAGTGACATCTGTGGGTGAGGATTGCAGACTTCTCAGGTTTTGTTTTGTCTTGGTGCAAAATTAAAACAGTGGTGATGACACAAGGACAGAAAAAAAGAGCCACACCTCAATAACATTGTCATACTAGGGGTGTGCCGTATCATCTCGTTCATGATAATACTGGTGTATTTTTTAGTATGACATGAAAAATTCATATTGTGATACTGATATTTTGACTTGTTGACATATTGACATCATACTGTTACCCACGGCAACAACAAGCATTGCTGAAAGCAAAATTATTACCGACTCCATGGTGGTTCCAAGAAGAAGAGCAGCTTCAGTAGTGTGGAATAAACTGTGGTGTCCTGAATGTTTTATGAACAGCCCCGGACTTCTCAGACTCTTTTAGTGACTTACCGCTCAGAGGGAACTCATTCAGCAGCTCCTCTGGCAGCAGCACAGCGTCTCTCCCTCTCCTCTCTCGTCGTGCGCACACAGGAGTTGGTGTCATCAAGTGATTTTGTCATAAACCTTTGATAATGTAAACCTATGTGACACTTGTGCCTCAACAAAAACTCCATATCTGTGAATGTGTGATAGTTGTGGTATCATAACAGCCTGTCACAGGTTACGGTGTGATGATTAGAGGAGAAATGGCAGAGCATGAAGATCCAGGTGGGAAAAAACAATCATTTAGGATTTTACTAAAAGAAGGAAATTGTTGATTTATATATATAGATCCCAGGGTACATTTTTTTTGTATTTGGGAGCTGTTTAAATATGTAATTTGTGGTGGATTTTATTTGGTTGAACTATTAATATTATATACTCTGAATCTCACTCTGAGTTACTGTTGTTGTTTACAAACTAAAGAAATGAGAGATCATTTTTCTTTATTGTTTACTGAATATTTGAAGGAAAAGTGTCAGGTTGACATGTGAAACTATATCGGTTATTTTTTGTTGCAATGGTGTTTTCTTCAATAAATAATAAAATATGCATTTTTTATTAATATGTCATATCTTTAAAAAAAAAAAAGTTATTGCAAAAACACCCTGAAATGTTGTTTTATTATTTTAGGACCATATCGCCCACCCCTACGTCAAACAGTAAAAAACACAGTTAATTTAAAGTCAAACCTCGTGGCGGATTGTAGCCTGATGTGTTCGTAAACAGCGACAGTTAACAAATTAACAGAATGTGTGGTTTAAGCACTGATATTATGATATATTGCAGGACGCTGTTACAGCGCTTAGCTTGCAGGGAAAGAGAAAGTAAAGTTTGAAAAACATGGCGTCCTAAACAGAGCAAATCTCAAAGCTACGGCGTCCTGCCAGGGACAAACAGTGTCAACTGATACATTTGCTGCGAGATAGACAGCGCAACAGCACCTTCTACTGGCGTTAGTAGGTAGCTGCCTCACATATACATACGTCAACGAGGACGTTATTCTTTATTTATTAACGTTGTTTAGTTTGAAATAAATCAGCAGAGTGGAAGTATTTTCGATTGGAAAATAAATGGGTCAACAGACAAAAGCCTGCCGTACGTAAACAGTGCCGTTATGAGATAAAACATGACGTACGTTACCTGCCTGAACTGGCATCTCATTCAGCTAACCTCTCTCTACAGCAACATTAGCTGCTCAACAATGTTCGGCTGAAAAGCCTGCTTGCAGTCTGAAATTCAACCGTATTGTTCTGTTGGGAGACGCAGCGACTTTAAACTAACGGTGAGTAAGAAAAAGTAGAAATAATACATGTAACGTTAATTTGTTAAGATATGAATGGAATAAAGTCTGCTAGCCGTTAACCGTTAGCCGCTAGCCGTTAGCTGCTAGCCACTAGCTGTTAGCCGCTAACCATCAGAAGCTAGCCGCTAGGCTAATCTATGCAACGTAAATATGCTCGAGCTAATAATCGTTGACTTGCAAAAACAACTGACATGTCTGTAATCCTTGACAGTTATTACTGACATGATTTTTTTTTACCCTTGTTAAATGATTTTGTTGTTAATTCATGTTTTATGTCTGCTGGGAAAAGTTTACCTTCAGAGCTTTTAGCCAGACACACCTGAAGTTTTATGGAAAAGGGGTCCATGTCATTGGTTCGACATCCCATTATTCCGACTGTCCGCGGTGCTGAACGGCTCGCGGCGGGCGTATGGTGCGCCGCGACCGGCTCTGGGTCAGCTGGGAAAGGCTTGAGGCAAAGCAGGCTCACGGCTTATGTGTTTGCCACTTTCTTTTTCATTTTAACCCACACCATGATCTTTTCCTGACCCTAACCAAGTGGTTTTTGTGCCTAAACCTAACCAGACCTTAACCACAGGGCATCATGATGATTTCGGAACAACGGGACTTCAGAACAATGGGTTTAATATGGTCGGAACAATGGGATGTCGGACCAGTGGGCAGTTCCCATGGAAAAAGATGATGGTTTGGGTTAAAATGAAAAGATTTCTTCCAGGAAGGATTTTGTGACAGGAGGCCTTGAAGGTTAACTTATCCCATGTGCTGTGTACTGTGTGTGTTAATGGAGTAAGTATAAAGTCAGTTTTACTGCACTTAAGCAGTTACAAGTAATTACATTATTTATGTGTTGTTTTTATCTTTAATGGCCAAAAAAAGAAAGAAGAAAGGGGGTGGCAGCTTCTTCTGTAACAGTGTTAAATGGGTAGATGAAACCATCACATATTGATTGCAGGCCCCTCAGTGGCATCATGTCCTGACCGTATCATGGCAGAGTTTGTAATATTGGCAAATATCATATTTTTGTTCAAAGAATTGACATGATGTCGTGTTGTGATGAAACCAGTGATTTACATCGATAATGTTTTCACACTATAACAAAATGTGTTTTCACGTTTTACAAGATATATTCATGCTATGACAAGATGTTTTCACATTTTACAAGATATTTATGTGTTATTTTTATCTTTTATGGCCAAAAGCAAAAAGAAAGGGGTGACAGCTTATTCTGCCACAGACTGTGTTAAATGGACAGATGATACCGTCTCATATTGATCACAGGCTCCTGAATCACACTGAATGGAAACTGTATCGTGGCAGACTTTGTAATATCAGCAAATATAGTACCATTGTCCAAAGTGAATCAATGTGATATCGTATCATGATGGAACCTGTGATTTACATCCCTATTATATATAAAATGATTAATATTGATAACAATTATACATATAATGAAAAATAAATAATGAATATGTGAGGTGTGGTAGAGGCCCAGAAGACATAGAAATAGTGAAATACAACAGTCAAATTTATCAATACCTTTTATACTAGAATTCAGAAAGAATTCACCACATAACTATCCAGTTAAAATTTAAATATAAAATAATCGGTATACTAACAGCATAAACAGCAGCTCCTAAGATTGATCGATATTTGACGGCAGAGCATTTCTAAGTCTTTTTGTACCAAGATTAAGTTGTTAACAAAATAATATCTAAAACTATAAGGTAAATCTGTAATCTCAGATTTCACTTTGAAGACAAGTGCGTCTGCCTACAGGGGCCGATGATCTACTAGTACTTTTATTTGACCTCAGTATTTCTAAAATCATGGTTAAGGCTGTTTTTGTTTTTTTTGTTAGGAGACCGTGTTTCATGAAGTCTTCCAGCAGATGGCAGCATGAAACAACCATGTACCTCAGATATAAGGTATGATTTATGCTGTGATAGCAGTGTGTAATTTGAGTAATATGTATGAAGAAGCGTTAAATAAATCTCTGTGTCATGTTCTTATAATCATTCAGGAGATAAAACTAACCACAGATGTCTTTTCAAACAGTCATGATTACATTTCTCTCACATTGTGTTTGTGCTGTGGCAGCTGTGAGCCCAGACAGGGTTTGTACTGTGGGTGGCAGCAAAGGCAAAGACAAATGCACGACTGCTCGTCCTGCACTGGCTCACATGGTTCTCATCTGTCTCCGGCAGATGTTTGCGGACTGCTGAGCCAGTGTCATGTACCGCGATTTCGACATCAGGAAACCATTAGGCCAAAACGATTACCTGCCTTCTATCTATCTCTGCGGCGATCCGTCTCTGAATACATCCACTTATTCTTTTATTCACACCTCTCAGCCGCAAACACTTTGACAACAGGTGGTCGGATGAAAAGAAAGGTATTTCTGAGGTGCTGTCACCTTGTTGGATGAGGCTTTTTAGCTAATAGCATTAACCGGGGTCACTGGTGTTTATCATGTCCTTGAAGTTCTGTTAAATTCAGAAAACTTTGTGTTTTTCTCTCACACTGTGACTGCTGTTCATTGGTGCACAAAACCCTGATAAATTTGGCTTCTATGGCTGCCAGTAGTGCACTGTCAACTCCCATGATCCTAAATAGCCAGAGTCATAACAATGCCTGCGACCAGCCACAGCGCTTCACAGCCATAAAGCCCCCCTGGCACGCTCAATTTATCATACATTTCGCACTTTCACACTGTTCACAGAAAGACCTTCGTGTGGCATTAGTGTTAGTTTGTGAAGAGGCCTTCTGACACCCAGCCTGATGCACCTTCCACGGCTCGCACTCATGTCCAACCTGAAGGGAGAGGCGCGAGGAGAGGACCCCGGCACACAAATGTGGGCAATTTGGTTTGCGGCTGACACCCGGCGCTCTGAATAAATGATCTAAATGCTCGCCAGAGATTGTTTTGCCACTGCCGCCCTCAGCGATGACACAAGGGGGGGCAACACACCCCCTGTGGCCCTGTGATGGCCAGCCAGGATGAATATGAGGAAATGAGGCAGACATCCAGTAAATAATAGTTGCCATTGTGCCCCTCGGCAAGCGGCGGGACCAGGGGTGGGCTGGAGGGGAGGGGGGGCTCCGCATGATATGCCAGGGCCTGACATGGCACCCAGACCCAGAGCTGTCACCCCTGCGGAAACATCACCCTCGCCTCCACAATTTGTGCACTTAACACTTCAGTTGGCACATGACAGGTGCTTATTTCCCCGCACTGGCTTTTCCCCTCGCAGTGATGCCTCTGAGCCCAGGGCACACACGGCATCTGGTATGGATGTCTGTCCACGATGCTGCTCGCTCTAAAAGTGTGTGACTACAGCAGTGATACTTTTCACATCTGCTCACACTGCATTTGCGGCCCACTGAGCATGGCTACAGTGTGCTTCAATGTATGTGTGTGTGCTGGTGTGTATATGTGTGTGAGGGACACAAGAGTCATGTGTATAGCGCTGCCCTGGGATAATAACAGAGGCTGGGAAATTTCTCTGGACCAGTTTCACATTCATTACAGACCATGTATATGCGCTCTGTTGTTCTGTCTTTTAGTAATATTAATACACATAAAAACGCTTCATAAACCAAGTGTCAGTCACAAGAGTTTGTCAACTGCGCTTCCATACAGGCCTCCGGAATAAATGATAATATACATGATTTTTGTGCACCTTTGGTGCTGCCAGAATAGTACAGAGAATGTTTACCTGAACTACTTTTGCATTTTGTGCTTCCCCTGATCCATAAAAAAGTCAGTGTGTCTTGACTATAGTCATAATCACACATGCAGTTTGTCCCAATCTTTGCAGCAGTTAGCGAGAGAGCTAGGTTAAAGAGGGGCTCTAAACAAAATTCAGTGTTAAAGTTGTAAAAGAAATCAACGATGACTGCTGGAAAGAAATGGGAAGTGAACAACACCTGCCATGTTAAAGTCCAACGGTTTGTTGGCTCTGTAACAACGTCACACTCAGTGGCGTGGGATAGTTAGGACTGGCCCCAGTGCACGTCAGTATGATGGGCCCTAGTGCAAGATTTTGCATCTCAACTAGCCACGACTTGACATTTGACAACATCAACATACGTATTACCTATCAATCATCAGTGCAAATCAGTATATGGCAAATTACCAAATGGAATAAGAAAGTATTCATTCAATTAAATATTTTTATTGTTTATTTGTGGTTTTTTATAGTTTATTGAAACTGGTCGCACTGTTTCCTCCAAACTGACAAGAAGAGTCGTACTTCCTCCGGCTGCTGGAGTTTGTCACTTGAGTATAAACTGATTACAGTTTAATTTGAAAATACTTTGTAAGAAGTGAAAGTCCTGCATTCAGTATTCTGCTGGACTAAAAGTTCTCATTATGCAGAATGGCTTCTTTCAGAGTGTTTAATTAGGGAGCCCCCCAAGGTCCTGAAACATGATCTTATTATCTAATATTTGATCTTTTTTCATCAAAATATTCAGGACCCAAAGGGCTCTTTATTAGTACTGTTAAGTTTGGTGACCAAAACTAAATCCCCGCATCGCTTTACACAACTCCAACCTGAGTTGGTCTGATCAGCTACCTGTCAGGAAGCACCTGTGTAAGTACGCAGGGTCTTTAAGCTATAATAATGGAGACTTGTCCTCCGAAGACAAACAACAACAGTAGTCGTTTTAGCAAGAACCCCCAAATTGACGCGTTTACGTCCAAGTGGCACATCCCAGTCACAAGAAGAAATGTTGGCATCATACCTTTCTGCAAAACACAGGTACCTAACATTTGCATGTAGTGGATACATTGAAAGTTGAAGCTTCAACAATGCTATGGATTATGTGTCGTTAGTTTTAGGCACAAAAAAAGACACATGGTTATGCTAGGAAAAGGTCATGTTTTGGCTTAAAATACCCAGTTTAAGGGGGCAGGAAAAGCTGCAATCTCTTGGGAAAAACAACCACTTTTCACACCATTATCCTAAAAGGAAAACACAGCCATGTCCCATAAAAACCACTTTTGTGCCACTATCCTGGCAGGAAATGCAGGGATGTCTCTGTAAAAAACAACTTTTTTTTTGTGGAACTAACTCAGCAGGAAAAACACCGGTTGCTACAAAACACCCACGTTTGGAGCCTAAAAAGCCAATGGAAACACACTGGCGGGTCGCTACAAAACAATGACGCTTGGAGCCTAAAAAGCCAATGGAAACACACTGGCGGGTCGCTACAAAACAATGACGCTTGGAGCCTAAAAAGCCAATGGAAACACACTGGCGGGTCGCTACAAAACAATAACGCTTGGAGCCTAAAAAGCCAATGGAAACACACTGATGGGTCGCTACAAAACGACGACACTTGGACCCTAAAATGCCAATGGAAACACACTGGCGGGTCGCTACAAAACAATGACGCTTGGAGCCTAAAAAGCCAATGGAAACACACTGGCAGGTTGCTACAAAACGATGACGCTTGGAGCCTAAAAAGCCAATGGAAACACATTTGCGGGTCGCTACAAAACGACGACGCTTGGAGCCTAAAAAGCCAATGGAAACACACTGATGGGTCGCTACAAAACGACGACGCTTGGACCCTAAAATGCCAATGGAAACACACTGGGGGGTCACTACAAAACGATGACGCTTGGAGCCTAAAATGCCAATGGAAACACACTGGGGGGTCGCTACAAAACAATGATGCTTGGAGCCTAAAAAGCCAATGGAAACACACTGGCGGGTTGCTACAAAACGATGACGCTTGGAGCCTAAAAAGCCAATGGAAACACATTTGCGGGTCGCTACAAAACGACGACGCTTGGAGCCTAAAAAGCCAATGGAAACACACTGATGGGTCGCTACAAAACGACGACGCTTGGACCCTAAAATGCCAATGGAAACACACTGGGGGGTCGCTACAAAACAATGATGCTTGGAGCTTAAAAAGCCAATGGAAACACACTGGGGGGTTGCTACAAAACAATGACGCTTGGAGCCTAAAAAGCCGTTGAAGACATTGATGACTTGCGAAAACACAACTGGTTCTGTTGTTTCTTAAGCTCCAACAGTGGTCTGCAACCTGGCAGCTGGCTCCCCCAGGTGTCACACCATCCACCATCCCCTCCACTTCCTGATGACAAATCAGTTTATATATTAAGTCACAATCTGGCCTGAGTGGCAAAAGCCCTGAAGAATGACGTCAGGTGATGATGTAAGAGTGATGAAATCCACGGAGGATGGAGGTCAGGATGAGGCTGATGCTCATGGTCATGTATGGCTGCCCCTTCTAAGAATGTTCCTAGTTGACCAACAGTCATCATTTAGGGCCATTAGTCAATGAGTCAGTAACATTGTTAACACTGTGATATATTACAGAGAAATACAAAACCGTACTAATGAACCTTCATTAATATAGGCCTATATTTTATCTCCAAGCGCACGTCACACACTGAGCGAGCCGCCTGTTAATGACGCTGTGGGCTAATGGGCATGTAGCTACTTCCATGTTTCAGATGATACGTCATGTTTGTAGTCGACCAATGAAGATGAGTTTACATATCACCTTGGGTTCGTCCTTCACCTTCTCAAAATGATCCCACACTTTGGATTTCCTGCTCGACATGTTATTAACTAGCCTGTGGAATAACTGCAGGTACCAGCCCTGGAAATTAGGGGCCGTACACATACTGCGTCTTTAACCACCTAGAAGATGTGAGGTCAGACACTGGGTGCTACTCTTCTACCTTTTTTTGTGCCAGCTTTCAAGAGTGCGGCAGGAGGTTGCATCTGAGGTTGCTAAACAACTATAACAAGCGCTGTATCATAACCTATTTACCTGAAATCCTGAGTGCAGAGCTGATCTTCTTCCAGATGCTGTTTGTGTAGGTCTATCGTCTGTGGGACGTAACCCTGCACTAAAACGATCAACTTTTCAGTGTTTATCCCAGACTCATATTTGCAGAAGACTGGAAAGATATCTGTCAGCTGTGATTGGTTTGTAACGTGACTCCTGTCTGACTGCTGAACGTGGCCTCTTCCTGTGTTTGTCCTTTCAAATTAAATTCCCACATGGTCCATGTGAATAATTTTGCAGGTACTTGGTCATAAACTGAAGCAAATTAAATTAAACGTAATGCAAAGTCGGGGGATCACAGTCATCACTGTACATCGTCTGGGGTTAAATTTTGTCAGTGTGAATATACTCCATGAGGTAACAGCCAGTACTCAGAGACCCTAAATGTCCACACAGTAGTTGCTGCATGCTAATTAAACATGGACTCTTCTTCTCCTGGGTAGGACTGTGGCTTCTGGGTTTTTGCTGTTCTCTGGAAGGCTTTGTGTGTTTTTGATTCCTGTGGGTGTCAGATGATCTACATGCTGCACCTCTGAGACATAACTCAGGCAAAATTCAATGCAAAAGCAAACCATCAGGTTGTATTAAGGCATAACACAGTATTTATAATTGGACAGATGTGACTTGTTTTTCTTCTTCTTTGGAGGTCACACTTCCTGCTTTTTTTTTTAACACTCCTTCGTCTTATATGGAACACTTAGATATACATGCTTGCGATGCTATTTGATATTACAGTATTTAACATAACAGTATGCACGTGTGTGGGCGCACGTTTTGAGTTATTTATTGCTCCAAGTACGGATACAATACTGGCCCTACATTTTCATGCTGAACCTTCCACCCAAGCTGCTGCTGATTGTTTTTTTTCTGACTAGTTAAGTGAGGCATAATAATCATGGGACTTAATCATAGAGTTAAGAATGGAAGCAGCAGGATATGTATTCACCTCCCCAGCAGCTATCAAATTAAACCCACATGTTGGAAATGTGCAGGATTTCAAAGCTAATACAGCGTGTAAAACGAAAATACATCTCTGTGCTATTGATCGGAGTTCACAGGTTTCCTATTAGGCCTGCATCACAGCTTCATTTTTATTGATTAGTAACCTCTGTGACAGAAGCTACATCAACACGGTGGTGTGTCCGTGTCATGACAGGCCAACTTCAAATAGCTGGGGTTTAGATAAAGTGAAGTTGGGTGGCATACCAGTTATCTGAAATTGTTTTAGCTGTGAATAGTGGAGTTGGTGTTGCTGAGAATACACCTTCTTGAAGCGGCTGTAAGCTGTTTGGCCTTGAAAGTACCCACTCTCCCCAGTGTTATAAATAATTGAATGTCCTGTTGAGACTGTCTCTTACCTTGGCGCCCTAAATGACTTTTGGATATTGTAATCACACTTGTCATGCTTAAGTCCTTTGCTTCTTGTAGTCAAAGTCACGGTTTCATCCTCCACTCTCAAATCCCATGGCTGTGGTTGACAATTCAAAAACAGAAGAGGGACTACTCTTTTTGTCCTTGTCAATCACAAGGAGTCTGACTCTTTTCCTGCAGGCCACAGTCAAGACTTAGGGGAGTGATTGTCAGGTGGCATTACTGTCCCACTAACGCTGCTAAAAGCCAGCTTTTTTACATTACAAAAAAAATTGTTGATGCATTATTTAATAGAGATCAGGCACAATTTCTAGAAGGATCTTGAGTTCTAAAACGGACGGTTGCAGCCAAGACTCCTGGGTGATGGTGAGGAGGTTGTGAGGCACTGTGACAGGCTTCAGTTTTTCTCTTTCTCCCTTACACATACGTACATAACACTCAGGCAAATGCACCACATGGTACTATGATCCTGCATATGATTACTCCATTCTGGCATTTGGAAAATCCTTCTATTGCTGCCATAAATTAAGTATTTTTCTTATATTCCACAAATACTGTGTGAAGATTAAAACCAGCAATGTGTTAGTCCATCTCTCAATATTTTTAGACTTCTTTATCATGTCAGCTCCAAGCCCATTGGTTCGTATCGTATCGTTAGTTTATTTCTTAAAAAAAGGTTTTCTAATTTTCTGTAAGCAGTGGGATTGTAGACTTTTGGTTAACATTGCTCTAACAGGAGAAGATATTTGGACTATTTTCCACCATGGATTAATACACTTCTGCTGCTCCAGCAGTAAGGTGAGTGTCAGGGACAGTGCAAGGCAGTTTTAGTTGAAGGTATACAATAACATCTTACTAAATGCTGCTCAACATTAGTGGTTTTCATATTACAAGAATGCTTCGGCCGCAAAATGACCATCTGTACATCAGTTACTCACCTTTTTTCCTTTGTTTTTCTTGTACGTCTCCACAGTGAACGGAGAAATATTCTTCATAAACTGAAGTTAAGTCACACCAATGCAACTTGATTAGACGGTGTATCATCTCTATGCAACAACTCTCTGTACTTCTGATTTCAGCTCTTCAGACTTACATTGTGGCTGAATATAATTTGTGGCGTCTTAAAATATGAATGAGGATAGTGATAGTGAGATACTGGCTCCAAAAAAGACCAACTGGTGGTACTCCATTGACTTGATTGATTGATTGATTGACTGAGTACAAAAATGGTATAAATAACTTTCACTGGCAGGAGAAGAACAGACACGCTGATGGAAAATTTTTAGATGAATGTCACATTTCTGGGGATGCATTATAAATTAACAGGAAGGAAAAGCAGACCATAGCCTTGGCAGACATGAACTGGTGGTGAAAGTCAGTAATGGGCTACTGGCGGCCGCAACAATACAGCTGCAGTAAATCTAATGAACTGGTTCATTCTGACCTGAACAAAACTGATTGATAGTATTATTATTATCAATAAATGTCTCACTTTGTTCGTAAGCAACGTGTTGTATTAGTTGTTTTGTCGGTATAAAGAAGTGCACAGACTTGAGGAAGTTATGGCTGGGCTGTGGAATGAAAGCCTGTGGGTGTACATCTGTCAGCAGTGGATTTTTGGAGCCACCCACCACCACAGTTTCAGCTCGTCCCAGACATGGACTGAAGTCATAAAGTGGCAGAGTAAAATCTGCAGTGGCTCCACAGGATGACTGATTATTGTTCATATTCTAAAGTCTGTCTCCCTGCATTAAATCCCAGACAAATAACCCACGGGTCTGATGAAATTGATGAAATGACATTACTGATGCTGTCTTGCTTTTTAGTGAGGAATGAAACTCCTGGTGTCCCGGGTAGGGATGCACCGAAATGAAAATTTGTGGCCGAAGCCGAATAATATTAAATGCTTGGCCGAATACCGAATATCGTTGTTTAGTTTTTCATTAGTTTTTGCAGATGAACCCCCTCCAGATTAGTGTTGTCACGGTACCAAAATTGGATCCCACTGTACGATACCAATGAAAATGTCATGGTTCTGAGTAGTATCACGATACCACAGTGAAAATGAGGCAGATGTGCCTTTTGTCATTTATAAAAAGATAAATCACTTTTCTATAATACATCAATGATATTTCAATGGAATAAATTACTTATTGACTTATTCATACTTCAAAAACAGCATCAATGAGTGATGAACATAGGGGGGATCAAAATAAAATAAATAAATAAAATAAGAATCAACTAGCCACCCTCCTCCCCTTCATAAGTAAAGAACAGTCCCTTCATAAGTAAAGAACAGTCCCTAAAGCGCGGTGAGGTTTGTGGGCCGTGAACGGCTCGTTTCTCCTCTGACACGTCACATACCTGTGTTCGGCTGGCTCGGCTGTTCAGGTGCTTCTGGGCAGTCATGACGCCAAGAAGAGGATATTATTGGAGCCGACTTATCCGTCGCCAGTAAGCCGATGGCCGCCATATTTGACAGGAATACATTACTGTCTGTGTCTGTGACCCCCGTTCAACCCACAATCGGTGAGATTCGCCTTTCGTTTCTGCTGCTGGTTGAAATCTGTAGGCTGCTCGCACAGCGTGCTGAATAATTTAAGCCTATTTTGCTCGCTCAAAACTATTTTTAGTCGCAAATGCGAGTGCAGTGACGGACGGATCGCCACACTGCCGACATTTCACTCTGCGCATCACGGCACGCTGTTTGATTGCGTTATCAAAACACGCCGCTATTATTCGGCCTTGCTTTTAACTCATTCCACCGAATACCGAATGTGTGTTTTTTTGCAATATTCGGCCGAATATATTTGGTTACCGAATATTCGGTGCATCCCTAGTCCCGGGACCAAGTTGCACTACCTGACTGTAATTTTAAAACTTGGCCTCATTGATAGTTTGTTTAAGTGGAGATTTTTGGAGTCTCAATCAAAACAGTTAGCTCCACACAATCTATCTGTCACATAGGTACTAGTAGTCACTAAATATTCCAGATGCTAACTGAAGAACTAATAAAACTAGCTTGCAAAAGAGCTTAGTATGCAGTAAAAGACATGAACTGATAATTGATCAAAATGTGTCAAAGTGACATCCCTGCCCACAACCACCACTCTTTTCAACATAATTTTTATAAAACACCTACATAAGTAGTGCAGTGTTACTGGGGGATAAATCATTGAATTGTATCTTCAAATACCCAGGTTCTGATTGGTATACAGCCCCCCATCATCCCAAATTGGTTAAGGCTTCATTGTCTGGAGAAATAACCACATCAGTGGCACCCCTGAAAGGGGTGCAGGGGGGCCATGGCCACCCTGAAACAATTGCTGGGCCCGCCACTGGCCCCACCTGGTAATTGGAGGCAGAGGTTGTGGCAAGCTCATTTTTAAGTGCACAAAGGCAGTGGTAGTGGTTAAGGAGCTGAATAACAGTCCAAAATGAGCCTACTTTTTGACGAGGGAACAACTGGTCCAGGTTGGGAGAGAGTTACTGCCACAAGCCAGGGAGTTCAAGTATCTTGGGGTCTTGTTCATGAATGAGGGTAGAGCGGAGTGTGAGGTAAATAGGCGGTTTGATGCTGGTGCTGCCCCGGACCGTCGTGGTGAAGAGAGAGCTGAGCTGGAGGGTGAAGCTTATACTGGTTCATCTATGTCCCAACCCTCACCTATGTATGGTCATGAACTCTGGGTAGTGACCAAAAGAATGAGATTGTGGATACAAGCGGCCGAATGAGTTTCCTCCGAAGGCTGTCTGGTCTCAGCCTTAGAGATAGGGTGAGGAGCTCGGACATCCAGAGGGAGCTCGGAGTAGAGCCGCTGCTCCTTGAGGTGGTTCGTGCATCTGATCAGGATCCTCCTGGGCACCTCCCGTTAGAGATTTTTCAGGCACGTCTCACTGATGGTAGACCCAGAACATGCTGAAGAGATTACATATCTTGTCTGGCCTGGGAACGCCTTGGGGTCCCCCAGGAGGAGCTGGAAAGTGTTGCTTGGGAGAGGGATGTCGGGGGTGCTTTGCTTGGCCTGCTGTCCCCGCGAAAGTAGTAATAAAACCAAAGTATATCCAGACCACTGTCACCCAAAAAATTACCACATAATTCCACTGTGCAAGCAGCTTACCGCAATCCATTACTGTAAGGCAGCGCCCTCTTGTGGCTGCAAGTGACGTGACGTAGCATAAAAAGTGATGAAGCCTGCGTAAGGCTGTACAAATTTCCCTGAAGCCCCTGTAGAGTGAGAGGAACAAACACAAGACTGACAACCAGGAGACCTGTGTTTGTGTCTTGAAGTCAACATCGACTTTTTCTAATAATAGCGTATATCATGTGATATAAGTCACATTACGCTAGTGACAAAAGAAGAAATTTAGATTTTTTTTTCTTAAATTTAAACACATAGTTTTGTTGGCTCAATCTAATTGGGAAGTTTTGAAGCTTCATGACGTTAAGGATTTGTTTAAATTGTGATTATTGGACTTTGAGCTGTTTTGGAAGTCAGTGGAAATCGACCTGTTTAGGTATTAGAGAGCGTTAGTATGTAAGTGTGCAATTACTGAACGCTTTATATTGACACCGTTTTTAACTAGCCTTTGTACTTCAACAGCATAATCAAACTCCTGAAATTCAGTTACGGCTTTTGGTTTAAGGATGCCACCCCAAGATTTTGAGTGACCTCATCTGGCCTGAAAAATTAGCGGGGGCACCACTGAACCATGTGATGCAAGATGAAATCCTTTAATCCTTTAAGATTGTATTGTTTATGACTTATTCCTGAAGCTGAAGATTAAATTTCAACTTTATTATAACACAAACCTGACCTAAATTAACCTTTGAAAAGACGATTGGCCCAGATGATCTCGCGCTTCTCAAATATGTCCTAGCAGTGAAACTCTGAAGTGTTTTGCAGGATAGAATAAAACAGTAACGCACACACACTGAGTGAAAGAGTGTGTCCCAGCATTAATAAACCATAGCGGACACAGGTTTGGCGGTGCAGCCTTCGAGCTCCTCCGTGGTGTACAGCACAGGGTGTTGTGAGAGGCCTGGTCCTGACAGGTAGGGAGGAGAGGCCAGCTGTGAGCGATAGCCAGGTGGTCCCAGTCCCAAACCCTCCCACCACATCAGCCCACCGCTGGCCTGATTGGCATTAATTGGCAGGTGGTGGGGGTGGAGGTCAAGGGGGAACAGAGGATTGGGGGGGGGGGGGGGGGGGGGTTAGAGGGGAAGGAGAAGAAACAGAGAAAACAAATGAATAAGAGACAGACAGGAGCTGGAGAAGCTGTGGGCTGGAGGTATCAGCAGCACCAATGTGGCTAATATCATTATCTGCTATATTTATAAAAACAAGAGTCTCTGGCTACACGTGCTACGCTATGGGCTGTAATATTTAGGTTCCAACTTGCTGAATGGGGGAAAAATCAAGAGGAAACTTTGTGTCACCAGTGCATGAATGTGTGCTTGAATGAGTGAATATGACTCGTGGTGTAAAAAGCACTGTGACTGGTCGGACGCTATACAAGTGCAGGTCCATTTACCGGTGTGCGCTGGTTATCCCTTTTCTTCTGTTTGCCATGCGATTTAGCATGTTGAATTGGCATCAGTGAGAGAAATCACTTTGATCGGCAGGTCAGCTTAGTGCATAAGAATAGAAACAGAAGTGAGAAATACCAACAAACGGGTAACGTTAAGAGGGTGTGAGTTCATGAATTCAAAACAAACTTTTTATATTACCGAAGATTGTTATTTAAGCCATTGAGCTCTTTACCAAAAACGATTCGTAATTGTTTGTGTTGTTTTTCACTAGCACACAGTCAATCAATCAATCAATCAGTCAATCAATTTTATTTATAAGGCCCAATATCACAAATCACAATTTGCCTCACAGGGCTTTACAGCATACGACATCCCTCTGTCCTTTGGACCCTCACAGCGGATAAGGAAAAACTCCCCAAAAAAACCCTTTAACGGGAAAAAAAACGGTAGAAACCTCAGAAAGAGCAACTGAGGAGGGATCCCTCTTCCAGGACGGACATACGAGCAATAGATGTCGTACAGAACAGATCAACATGATAAATTAACAGTAATCTGTATGACACAATGAGACAGAGAGAGAGAGAGACAGAGACAGAGAGAGATGCAGGATAGACGGTAATGACAGTAGCTTCCAACAACATTAATGAAAGTAATAATTTTATAATTAATAATAATATATTAATATCTGGCAGTATACATGTGTGACAGTAATCATATGTGTATAATAACAGTAGAAGTATGACTAATGATGGCAGCAGCAGCAGGAGGCATCTGGCAGGACCACGGCAGCAGCACAACCACACACGTCACGCTATCCAGGCACCGATGTGATATAAGTTAACCCGAGAGACAGCGGAGCACAAAGAAGAAGCCGAGTTAGTGACATCCAGAATGGCCGAGTTAACAAGATGCAGTAATAGGATACGAGAGAGAGAGAGAGAGAAGGAGAGAAGGTGCCCGGTGTATTATAGGGGGTCCTCCGGCAGACTAGGCCTAAGTCAGCCTAACTAGGGGCTGGTACAGGGCAAGCCTGAGCCAGCCCTAACTCTAATCTTTATCAAAGAGGAAAGTCTTAAGTCTAGTCTTAAATGTGGAGACAGTGTCTGCCTCCCGGACCGCAACAGGAAGATGATTCCACAGGAGAGGAGCCTGATAGCTGAAGGCTCTGGCTCCTGATCTACTTTTGGAGACTTTAGGGACCACGAGTAACCCTGCATTCTCACGGTAAATATACTTTCTTCTTTCAACATCGGGTTTGTTAGTAATTTACTAACCGACTATAGAGCTGTTCGTTGTGGCTGCCGGCTGCTTAGAGGTAATGATAACGAGCTGTCCTCCTGCCGATTTCAACACAGATTTGTTGTTCCTGTTTTCATCTTCTCCACGTACACTCCTCGCAGTAGTGTAGTGGTAGTTTAGTGGGCAGCAGAGAGCTTTTGTCATTTTGACCTAATAACGATACATGTTTTCGCGTTCACATGATGTCAGATTAGTCGCCAATCTCCCCCAGACAACAGTTAAAGTGTTAAACGAACGGGTAAGGGGGGCCGGGGTGCGGCAGGAACCCAGGAAAAAAGGCGTCTCTATTATTTTGTAGGCCTTGTTATGTAGTTATGTTGTTATGGCCTCATATAATATTTCACAATAATAGTCGTAATAGTATTAGTTAAAAATAGTTCAAGATGAACATTTTGATTTTTTTTTTCTTCCCCCATTTGTGGCGCCGATAGATGACGGCACCCTTAGCATTTGCCTACTACCTATACCCAGGGCCGGCACTGCAGAGTGCCCCGAGTGCACTCTGTCACTCGGAGAGCATGGCGTTCGGAATAACCAAATGGTATATATTCCAACGGTCCAGTTTATGCCACAGTGCGCTCCGAAACACACCCATAGTGTGTACTGAACAAATGCTGGTTGATCTTGGCACCTTGATAAAAGGTAGAACCTTGGGGATAAGCATAAACCTTGTGTGCATCAGTCCCACAAGAAACAATCGCCCAATTAACCTGTTTTTAATACACATTTTGCAGCAGATGGATGGTTATAACTGGTGATATAAAAGTCCAGTATGAGCCGACTGACTGACTGAGTCTAATCCCAGTAGAGAACAGGAGTTGCTTCACTGTGACTTGAACAGACAGTGGGTCACGCTGCCATCAGCCTCCCGCTGACCATCAACTGCTGCGGTGAGCAGGAATCAATACCAAGACACAACATCACAAGTTTATGAAGCAGATGTACTTGCCTCTTAAATTCACCATGGCTTTTAAGGCAGCTCCTCACAGGCCTGGTCTCAAGATAAACATAACCCTCATGACTCCCTGTAATTGTTTGTTGAACAGTTCAGACAAACCGGCTGAATGAACGGAGGCTCTTAATAGTGTCTCCTTGTCACTCCAGTGACAGTTACTTTTCAGGGACTAAAAACATGTTTTTTTCTCTCTCTTTCTCAAGAAAACCCTTTTATCCTCATGTTTTTACCTATCTCTTTTTTGCTTGAACCTAGGTGACTCAATCTTTTCTTCCCTCTGGGCTAAATTGATGGCAGTGCAGGAGTTAATTGTTCAGGCATGTGTTTGGCTTCCTGATGGAGAGTGGATGTGGATCAGGGTGGGGTCAGGGTTCACAATGACATATTTTTTTCTGGGCACTGGAAATGGAGAAGAGGCCATGGGAGAGTGCTGAACATGGGGGTGAATAGGAGTTCCACCAAGGCACTTAAACCTGTCTCTATACAGCAGCCAACAAAAGAGAAAATCATCGTACACATCAGAGACGATAGCATATCCAATGAGAGCCGCTGCTTCATAGAAACTTTGTAAGACATGACACTTTTTAAAACGCCGGACACACAAAGAGCCTCTATTGGTCTGCTTGAAAGAACTGTGACATACAGTAAATAACCACAGAACAGTCGGCTTTCAACAGTGAACTCTTAGAAAACTTTGAAAACTTTCATTTATAATTTCAAACATCCACAGCTCAAATAATTCAATTACTGCCATTTCTTTTTGTTCGGTAGGTTTTACTCTGAAAGGTCCATTTATGAACAAGTTCAAATGAAAGATGGCTCGAATCGACGAAAACCACAAACTGAATACCGAGGAATTTAAATGTCATCTCGTCCTAACAGTCAAAGAAAATTGCAATTTTGGGGTATTGTAGACACCCTCAACACAGTACGTGGTAAAAATAACTTTAAATATATTTATTAATACATTTTGACAGGTGTGATTAAAGAGTCTGTTGTGGCCTGAAAATAAAACCGGTCCTACTGACAAGTATTGTTTAATTTTTATTCTTCTGAGCCTTAGAGCGACATTAAACTTAGAATTGAATACAGGTGACGTGTTCCTTCATCAGCATTAACTCTGCTCTTTTAATCAATCCCACATACACTGTCCTGCTGCCAGAAATATTCACCAGTGTACAGTAGGGGTGTGCCATATCATCTTGTTCATGATAATACCAGCATAATTTTGATATGAACAATTCATATTGTGATACTTGCGATATTTTGATTTGTTGACATATTGACGTCATACTGTTACCCATGGCAACAACAAGCATGGCTGCAGGCGAAATTATTACAGACTCCACTGCGGTTCCAAGAGGAAGAGCAGCTTCAGTAGTGTGGAATAAACTGTGGCGTCCTGAATGTTTTATGAACAGCCCCGGACTTCTCAGACTCTTTTAGTGACTTACCGCTCAGAGGGAACTCATTCAGTGGCTCCTCTGGCAGCAGCACAGCGTCTCTCCCTCTCCTCTCTCGCCGTGCATCAAGTGATTTTGTCATAAACCTTTGGTAATGTAAACCTACGTGAAAAAAATCCATATATGTGACTGTGTGATAGTTGTGGTATCATAACAGCCTGTCACAGGTTACAGCGTGATGATTAGAGGAGAAATGGCAGAGCATGAAGGTCCAGGTGGAAAAACACAACTCAATCATTTAGGATTTTACAAGAAGAAGGAAATCACCTGTTGAGTTATATATATAGATCCCAGGGGACATTTTTGTATTTGTGAGCTGTTTAAATGTGTAATTTGTGGTGGATTTTATTTAGTTAAATTATTAATATTGTAACAGAATCTGAAACTCACTCTGAATTACTGTTGTTGTTCACAAACTAAAGAAATGAGAAATCATTTTTGTTTAGTTTTTACTGAATATTTGAAGCAACTTGTAAAACTATATCAATTATTTTCTTAAATTAATAATATTTTTTTTTTCTTTTACTAATTTGTCATATCATCAAGAATATCATTTTTGCAAAAATACCCTGAAATATTGTGATATTATTTTAGGGCCATATTGCCCAGCTCTAATTTAAACTGGTAATGAATACATTTCACATTACAAATCAGTGTTTCTCCAATGCTGTTCTGCTTGTTGTGGATGGGCACTAGCTCAGCACCTGCTAATGTGTGCTCACCTCTGCTCTTATGATCACTTAAGATGCAGATGTTCAGGAGGTTTTTACCAGGAGCTGAATTATCTGCAGAGGCCTCTCCCTCTCCAGAACAAATGGACTGTAAAAACACAGAATGAAGCAGTTTCACATGAAAAATCAGTATTTTTCCAATGTTGTCTGGCTCATAGTGGAGGGGCTGCTAACAATGGTTGGAGATACAAAAATGGAAATGGCTTAATCAGGACCAGTGTTTGGGATGTCCGTTTTGGGCTTCTGTAGAAACATGGCAATGCAACGTGCCGCTCTCTGTGGATGAGGACCAGCTCCCTGTGTAGATATATCTTCCATTTCTGCCAGTACATCCCCCTAAAACCTACACACCGGACCTTTAATGGGATTTGTGAAAAATAAGGAAATTTAAAAATCATTTTTCAGTGGATTAAAATGAAAATGCATCAACAGCATTATGAAAAACAGGTGCAGTAAACACATCTGGTAATATAAAAGCTAAATATATATTTTTTGTTTCAAACCACATGGGTTTTTTGCATTTGTGTTTGTAAGCAGATTTCAGAGGGTTAAAAAAGTAGTCTGTGCTCACAGGAGAGTCTAATACCTTTGAAAGAAAGGAAAGGAAATGCAGGAAAATATTAAAGTAAACTGTCTGTATTCCAGCGTCTTTCAGTAGCAAGCCTCTATTTGTGTGTGAGTGTGTGTTGGCGTCAGCCCGGGTCCAGAGTGGACACTTGGGTGAGCGGGCAGGATGAAAGGAGCCCTGGAGCCAGCTGGTCAGGCAACACGGCTGTGTGGTGGTTACTGTGGGGGCAACGCTCAGCCCTCCTCATCAGACCATCGGCGAGCTGCAGGACAGCCCACATCAACGAGCACAATCCAGCATCTCGTGGCATTACTTCAGCCAGCTTAAGCCATCTTAAGACACCAAATTGCACTGTAGCCGGACAATGATCCAGGGTTATTTGTCTCAGCGGCTGATGTTTGGTTCCTCCAACTTAGTTCAGCGTCAGTGTGGGTTGAGCGGAGTCAGGAAATCGCAGGGGTATTTAACAAGGCTTGTGTAAGTGATTGTGGCAGATCCTGCCAGCAAACAGCAGGTCCACAGCCCCTTTCACTGAGCCCAGCAGAGGGCCTGCATTGATGTGGATAAGGGAATTATCTCTACTCTGGTGACTCGGACTGGAGGACACTGGAAATTCAATTAAACCAATCTATGTTTTCAATATCCAGAGCTGGTGTCCTGACTGTACGGCTGGATTTTGATGTCTGTGGCAGCCTGACGGGTTTAAAGGTGGCTGAAAGGTGCTGCCTCAAGAAGAGAGGAAGTGCTGAGGAAAAACTTTTGGTTCGTTGGGAGTAGATGTATTATTTTAGGTCAGATGTAAAGCTTGACTTCATTAGAACATATTATCATCTCGTTGAGCACTTCAGATCGTGGTGACCAAAGGGCCGGCGCTGTGACTCACCGTGTGGGTGGATAGTGCAGTTAGTTGATACATGTTTTACACAGTCGAACCATTTATTGTCTCATGTGGGAGATTTGTAAATCATTAACAATTCAGTGCAGCGCTGAGACCGAGATAACCACGAGACAATCAGGTGGAGCTGGCCGCTTTGTGCAGCGATGGAGAACAGTGCAGATGGTCATGACTGTCTGAGACCCCTGTGGTTCCACATTCAGAGGGAAGTCAGCAGGAAGGGCGGCAGCACACATGATCAAAACGACAGCAAGAATATAGATACACATCATCTTATAAGTGAGCTTGAGATTTATTAGAATACTTTGATGAAGAATGAGATGAGTTTCTCTCAGTGTGCTTCAACAGGCAACAACGTTCAAAATAATTAGCTGCGCTTATCGGAGATCATCCTCACATTCACACAGAGGTGCACATACGAATTTTGCATTTTGAGGAGAAAGGACGCAGTTACCAATTTTGTGGAGTGTGAAAAGTAATATAACGAGTAGTGTAATGAATTAGTTGGCATGGAGTTATAAGTTATAAGTAATTAAATTACTTATGAGAAAAGTAGTGAGTAATAAATTATTTTTTTATGAGTAACATGTCCAACACTACAAAAACGTATTAATGCCATGCCAGGAAGAAAAAGTATCAGGTAACATGAAAGGTTTCTTGTTGTAAAAAGACATTTTTTAAGGTTTAAAAAATATTTATTACGTTTTACATTTCATGTTTACAGGGTTTTTTTTTGGTTTAACAAGATGTTTTCATATTATGATAAAATGTTTTTTTGTACAACAAAAATACTTTCTTGTAATAACGATATTTTTTACGTTTTCCAAGATATTTTTTCACATTTTACAACTGTTTTTTATGTTGTAACAAGATATTTTCATACAATATTAAGATATTTTTCACATTTTACAAGATATTTTCATGTTAAAATAAGTTGTTCTGTATAACAAGAATACTTTCTTGTTATAATGATATTTTTCATGTTTACAAGATATTTGTCACATTTTCCAAGACATTTTTTATGTTGTAACAAGATATTTTCATGTTTTACAAGATATTTTTTACATTTTACAAGATACTTTCATGTTATAACAAAATGTTTTTATGTATAACAAGAATACTTCCTCATTAAAACACTATTTTTCACATTTTCCAAGATATTTTCATGTTATACTAAGATGTTTTTTGCGTTTTACAAGATATTTTGATGTTATAACAAGATGTTTTCATGTCATACAAGATTTTTATGGTTTTACAAGATATTTTCATGTTAAAATATATATTTTTTTATGTATAACAAGAATGCTTCCTTGTTATAAAGATGTTTTTCACATTTTACAGCCTATGTTTTATATTGTAACAAAATATTTTAATGTTATACAGAGATTTTTTCATGTTATAACAGGATATTTTTTCACATCTTGAAATAGCATCAAAATATCTTGTTATAACCAGAGATTTTTCATGTTACTTCCTGACACTGTTGTTTTTTTCCCTGGCCTGGCAGTTCCATTCCTCTGTAAAACACTGATTAAACCTAATGTTGAATTGTTTTAACCCCCTCTACTTCCACTGCCTGACTGTAAGGTTAATATGTTTTCCTGTGATTATAAAGTCCTCCACAAACCATATCAATACACATTCCTCAGTCCGGTATGAATCCTGGACTGAGGAAGTATCACATGTCTGGCTGATAGATGTCACCCCAGAGGTGTCTGGCACAGGAATATTTGATAATATTTAATTGACGTATAGAGTGCATGTCTCCACAACTGCAGGGCGATAACCCAATAATGTTTGAGCGGCACTCCCCTCTGCTCCTGTGTGTTGTGTTACACTCTGTCTCGTACTAACTGCATATTAATTCTTATGTTTCATCTTTCAGATCAAGTCGTTTTACAGGACCTGTGCTGCCCGCTGCCAGGAAATGGATCAGAAGCAGGTAATGGTAAAGTCAAAGAATATCTGACTTAATAACTGGGTGAAGACGGAGGGTTTACAGTCGTCTGAGGTGGAGCAGAAATAATCTCTCTGCTTCAGTTAAACTTTAATGAGTGGAAGCAAAGAAAGACAGTGTTAGGACAGTGATATGTTTTTTAATGTTTATGCACTTTGGTGTAATTGATTAGAAATTAAACAGTGACTGTGAGCTTACTTTCATCTTTATTGTTGATCACATGCGTGTTTAGTGAACAGTGTGACCCACCCTGTTTATAATACACCCCACTTTTAGCCACACTAGCAGTGTATCTGTAGGGATCAATTGATCCACCTCTTTGGTCCAGACTGAATATCTCAAAAACTACTTCATTGATTGCCATGATATTTTGTCCATGTATTCATAGTCACACAAGGATAAATCCTAATAACTTTGGTGCTGACCTGTCACCCAGGGCCACCATGAGAAATTGAGGAGGACTTCACAGAGTTCTGTTCATACAGGTGAGTACAACAACAAACTATTTGAGCTCACTCTCCAGATGAGAACATCAACCAGTCACCACGGGCCCCACTGCACGCTGGTTACTAATTGAGGTGCACACAACACATCCCTGGCAAAAAAGCCAAAAGAATCTAATTCACGAAGCTTTGCTACTTTTCCCTCCTGTTTGTTTCTCTCCTTTCCTCTCTTATGGCTGCTATTCTGTTTAAAAGACATGACTGCTGGCTGGACTTACAGATGTGCTCAGCTCGTCAGTCTTGACAGATTTTACACCAAAATTAGCTGCTGTATCGTATTGTCTTAACACATGATCAAATAGAGACTTGTCAGTAGACGACATTAACATACATGTTACCCAACAATCATCATTGCCCACCTGTATGTGACAAACATATTAAAGAACGTAAGAAATTAGTCATTTAATTGGATAGTTTTATATATATTTGTATATATAAGTTCATGTAGAATTCGCAAATAGTGAGTTCTTCTTTGAACACAAGTGACACAACACAAACACCAGCATACACCCGGAAGACTTGTGTTGGCTTCCCATTTGAATGTAAAGCCAAACCCATTTTTTTTCCTAAACCCAATCATGTGTATTGTCAAAGGAAAAAGAACATCAGTTCATGGTGTTGTACCAATGTAGTGCTTTTATTTTGAAAGTATGCAAACTGTACAATTCCTGTGAAAACAGAAGTGTATTTTGAAAACAGACAATGCATGTAACAGGCTGAAGCTGATACGGCGTCCCAGATTGTCAACAACCAACACACCCAGGGTACCTTGGACATGGTTACATTAAATTTCAATGTACACACTAGTGGATATCTCGATGTAGAAAGTCTATGACTGAACTGATTCGTGATGAGGTCGGAGGGAGAATGTGTTGAAATGTTTAATTCAGTCCCTGCACTAGGATTCGTCTCTGAATGCAGTAAAAACCAAGTGAGTGATTGTTTAAACTGCTGCAGCACCAATGTGTACCACCATGTCTTTCCCCAAGGAAGGGGAAATCAGGGTTCCAAAAAAGAAAAGAAAGAAAGGAAGAAAGGAGAGGGAAAGAAAGCAAACTAGCACTGTTTTAAAAAAAAATATTGAAAAGGTGTGATCAAGAGAGGAAGGGTAGGGGGCCCAGAGAGACTGCTTATGCAGGCCCAGAATTTGGTGCTACACTTCTGATGATGTTGTTCCACTGGTGTGTACAGTAACATTTAATGCATTTTATTTATAGCTGATGATGCCCCCCTTTGCTTTTTATTTTATTATACAAGTACTTTTACTTTAACTTCAGTAAAATTTCTTTAAAGTGGTAGTACATTTCATTTAAAAGTAAAGTGTACCAGTTCTCTTTCCACCTCTAGGCACAAGTTTACTTCTTTGTGTGTTACACAGGATAGGCGTGGGAGAAAAAAGAATTTAACTCTGCAAAAACCCTGATACTGACTCCAAAGAGCACCTCTGCCTGTGAGAAATATCTGATAAAATGATTCATCTCTTAATAGAACAGTTTCTATGAAATAGGCAGAGATTTAAGTGAACATAGATGGACTATAAAGCCCAGTTCAGACCAATGATTCACAACAAGATGAAACAGTTTTTAAAAAGCTGCAGCGGTGTGAACTGGCCGGTCTGAGCTCGACTCAAGACGGCTGATGGTGTCACCTGTGACTCAGCTGGTCAAATCGCTGGCGGCTGGTTTTAAAGCACGTCACCTGTTTCAGCAGCCAATCAGCTTGGCGTGAAGTCCGCTGGTCAAGTCAAAATGACCGCAGACGGCGTGTTCACTTGCTGCAGCAGGTGCTCCGTCCCCGCTGAGCCTTCTGTTTTCATCCTGTGGTGTGACGTTGTCGGACGATGGGTCGCTGCTGCTGCTCGTTATATGTTTGTACCCCCTCACACACACATTGTCATTGACTGATTATTGGGCTCTACTTATTTATATAATTGTGGTGTATTTATTATGAATACAGTCCATCTGATGCTCGTTTTTTTTCTGTTCTCGCTGCTTCATCACTACTACAAATGCAACTGTAGCCAGTATCTCAGTATCACTATCCTCATTCAGATTTTAAGAAGCTACAAATTATATTCAGCCTCAAAATAAGTCTGAAAAGCTGCAAATCAGAACAGAGGTACAGAGAGTTGTTGACTAGAGATGATACACCGTCTCATCTAGCTGCATTGGTGTGAACTGGCAGATGAGAGCTATGTTTTTTGCCGAAAATGGTGACAATAGTGTGTAAAAAGCAGTATAGAAGATGTGATCAGAATGGAGCGGTGAGAGCTTAGAGTAAAAAAAAAAAAAAAAAATAGATGTTTGGTTTAGGAGAGGAGGTGTGATCATGATGCAGCGAGGAGATCACACCACAAACAGTCCGATAAGGCCCAATGAAAAACTGAACACCTTTCTAACATACTGCAGTGCCTGAGAAAACTCACAGGCCCCAGTATCTCTCTCACACACACACTCACACTCACACACACACACACACACACACACACACACACTCAACACAAACCACCATCCCCCCTCACGTTTGTGGGTAATGGATTTTTATCAGGGCAACAGTATCAGGGCTGATTTTGACGAGTCCCTAGGCTGCTCTACAATTCCTTTTGAAATCCCTTTCTTTAGTAGTCTTGTTCAAGTAGCCCGAGGCCATGGCCCTCCGAGATCACAATGTTATTAATACAAACATGTCAAACCGCATGCTGAAATTCAAAACAGAGGTGCCAAAATGTCAAGGTGTCAAACTCCTGAAATATAAATTATGCTTTAATATTCCTAAGCACTACACAAAATATGCTTCAGCGCATTTAAAAAGCATGATGCGCACAAGTGTTTAATATTTCAGTGTAATGTCACCAATTGCAACAGCAGAAGGGATCGCTGACGGCCGCGGCCCTGGCTGTGATGTGAAATTTCAAGAACCCTGCAGGATTAATGACTGGACTTGGTATGCCACCCTGCCATCCCCCCGCCCGGCTCCAGCGTGTAATCCCCCCGTAGTAAACTCAACGACATCTGCTGAGAGAACAAAACTGTAGCTAATTATCATCTAATATCCCTCATTTCTTTATTTTCTGCTGCACATGCTCACTGCTGTTTGGAGGTTTGATTATGTGATCTATGATGACAGATGACTGAATCTATTTGGGAAATGAAGCCCTCTTTTGAGTTCACTTATGAATACTGTATTTTACTGCTCTGGCTTTTTGCAGTGCTGCCGTGAGATAGTTTTTACCAAATCTGACACCATGAATCTCATGTACAGTCTCAAGTACAGACTACTGATCACTGTCAGCCCGTTTGCGCCTGCTTATGTCATGGGTCAAATTAAGTGTTGTCTAATGCTCACCTTGCGAACAGGTGTGTAGTAAAATGACTGTCAGCACCGAGGTTATTCCTCATCAGAAAGTATCACATTCACAATATGAGCCATTTTGATATTTTAATCATTTTTGCTTGTTTGGTGTTTTGATAATTCTTTTTTTTATGTATTTATTCAAGAAAAGGAACAGTGTGCATTAATCATCATTTTAACAAATGTAAATGCACCCAAATTATCCGAAAGGCAAGTTTTCATCGGCAGTCCCTAGAAAAATTAAAACAATAAAATACAGCCTGTAAAACAGGTCAGAACATATTGCATTATAGCAAAAACTACATCACATATAATACGGTTATAGACAAAATCCACCATCACATGTCAAATATTACATGCATATCTTTTTGTGTCCACAAGCCATTTCTTGGCATTAAACATAAAAAAGTGATATGATGAAGGCTCTCAAATTGTTTGTGGTACTGAATTCCACTGATGAAGGAAAAAACAGCCTGGCTGAATGCAGTCTTTCTCAGTGGGATTGTGCAGTCTCTCCCAGCTGCCCCTCTTGACCTTATATGTTGGTTTTTGTAGGATATTTGATTAATATTTTGTTCCAAACAATTTTAAAATAGCTGAAATATTGACAAGATGTGTTGGCGGGGTGGGCGATACAGCCCTGAAATTATATCCCAATATTTCAGGGTATTTTTGAGATGACGATATTCTTGACGATATGACAAATTAGTAAAAAATATTTATATTATTAATTCTAGAACATAGAATTGCAGCAAAACAAGTGATAAAGTTTCAGTTTGCTTCAAATATTCAGTAAATACTAAAGAAAAATGATCTCTAATGTCTTTAGTGTGTGACAACAGTGACTCAGAGTGAGATTCAGATTCTGTTACAGTATTAATAGTTCAACTAAATAAAATCTACCACAAATTACACATTTAAACAGCTTCCAAATACAAAAAAATGTCCCCTGGGATCTATATATATAAATCAACAGGTGATTTCCTTCTTCTCGTAAAATCCTAAATGATTGAGTTGGGTTTTTTCCACCTGGACCTTTATGCTCTGCCATTTCTCCTCTAATCATCACACTGTAACCTGTGACAGGCTGTTATGATACCACAACTATCACACAGTCACATATATGGAGTTTTTTGTTGAGCCACAAGCGTTACGTAGGTTTACATTATTAAAGGTTTGTGACAAAATCACTTGACAACACCGACTCCTGTGTCGGTATGTGTCGAGGTCGGCGTGAGAATGTGTTGTCCCAAACCAACAAGTGAGCAGTGGAAGCTGGTTATGAAACCCTCCAACAGTGAGCCTGAATTGATGCCAACTAACTGACCCCATGCAACAATGATCTGTGCAAAAGTTCTGTGAGACTACCGTTCCAAATGTAAACTGCTCAGACTAAGAAAGATATTTAATATTGTCATACAGATGTTAACGCCTTCAAAGTAACTTTTTGTTCAGGATCAGATGTGGTGTTCTCTCGTCTTTTGAAAATATTCGTTCTGTCATTTCACTGTAAAGCGTTGTATATTCACAGGGACGACTACAAAAACCAAGCAGCTTAAAAACATCACATTGAAAAACAAGAAGATATTTACATGGAAAAAATAATAACTTTCTAACTCCACACCCCCAATATTTTTTTCTTTTTACTTTTGCAGTCTTCATTCCCAGCCAACAATGCTGACTCAAGTGACATCACTTAAGGCAATTTATCAGGCTTCACACAGCGCCCTCTGGAGCCACAACAGGCTTAATACAACTTTTTACATATTAAATAGTACTTCCCAACACCTGTAAACACACGCTGATAAACAAGAATCCTGTGTCGAACAAAGTGGCTTTAATGTGATGTGGTCACACCGGGGGTTCTTAATCACGAAGGCACACTCCGGGGAAAAACAAATTTTCAGCAGTATTCTTTTTGCTCTGATCTCTAAGTAATGTTGCCACATTCTAAGGTCTCAGCCATTACTTCACAACGTTTTCATACCTGATCGTAGCAAGTTTTCTTTTAGAGCAAGCGGGAATGGGAAGACAGAGAATCTTGTGCACAGGTGTATTAAAAAAATAATTTATATGGTTTAATTTAACATTATAGAGGTAAATGTAGCAATCATGGTATTGATTTTTCCTCTCAAGCTGAAAACATACCATATCATGTGACACATGTCAAGTGCTGCCCCAAAATCGCACCAGATGTGTCGTACTGCAGCTCGTCAACAGACAACCACACAAAGTTATTACTACTTTTACTTAAAGATCTGTATCTCTTTCATCTCTGCGTTAACTTAAAATCATGTGTGGAGAGCCACTAATTAAAGGTGATTTTTCATCTAAAGAGCCGATCTTCAGAGCTACTGTATGACTCACCAGGTAATGTCTTTTGGCCATTGTCTTTATAATGACAGAATTGTGGGTCGTTTAGCACAAGATATTTCTCGACCTCAACAACGAGTCTCTTCTCATGCAGTCTTTGTCACACACAAGACAGCATCGATGTTGAGGAGAGGAGTCGAGCTTCCATAGGAGCAGAGAAAAAGAGCAGCTACTGGAGCTGGTCTGTGCAAGCAGAGAGCGAGTGGGGCGGCGAGGCTGGAATAAAGACAGTTGTGTAAAGTGACTAGCCACTGCCGGTGTGGAGTTACATTAAAAATAGTAGGGGCGAATTTTTGACGTGCGGTGTTCATCGCCGGTGTGTTTTGACCTTCAGCCAGCCCTGATCTCATACTTTGCTACTTTGTCCAGGGTGTCTGCAGGTCCTTATTATGTCTTAAAAAGTTTTGAATTCAGTTTTATAAATATAAGGCCTTAAATGTCATTAAATAGTCCTAAATTTAAATTTACCTGTCGTCAAAATGTAGAAAAATCTAACTCACTCTGATAACCATATTCCTATGTAACACATGACATAGACACATAGACACCACTTACCTTTATTCTTATCCTGCAATGCTTAAAGATGATCTGTATAAAAATCGGTGTTAAATTTGGTTAAGAATTAACTTGAGAATGTTTAAAAAGCATTAAATCTGTGTCTGATACTTGTAGACTCCCAGTTTGTTTCTATGCAGCTGAAGAGCATGACCAGTGGTCGGACTCCAAGATACTGTCCCATTTAACATCAGCAGGGCCACTAATGAGCTTTGCTTTCTTAATTACGCTCTCCTTTTTTTCTGACATCTGTCTGTTGTGCACATGAACACCTAATTGCTTTAGTGACCTCAGAAGATGATGAGACAGCCTCGTTACAGTATCAATATTTACAGCTCGCTCCCTGGTTGCTACCAGTTGGCATCTGCTGCACCAGTTAACGACCAGTTAAATGCTTCCGCTGCACACGTCTTACCTCAGAAAAGGTGCCTGTCACTTTCAGTGACTGTTAACATCTGACGTGAAAGCATCTCGCATCTGTGACAGGAGAGGGTGGGAACCATCCGGAAAGGCAAAGTTACCTGATGTGTTTTGTCACCTCTTCCGGTTGCGTGAGCAGGCATTTGTGTTGGTGCGTTGGCTCCGGGGCCTGGGAGTGTCGGACTGCATCTGCTATGGCTGCTCTCCGCCTGCCAGCTCCTCTTCATGACATCTGAAACTAGCCAGACCAGCGCTGGTTTACACATGAAATGCTCAGGCCACTCAGCCCTGTGAGAGCAAACTGTCAGTCAGCCAGCGTAGGACCTTGAAGCGCTGACCTGCTTGCTGAACTGAACTATGCTGCACACCTCTCCTGCGCTGGGAGTGGGAGTACGAGTATATGATATACAGTCTATGTCTCTTTTATCCCTTCTCTCTCTGCGTTTGGGAATGCGGTTTTATTTCTCTTCGTAGTTTCTCAGGGAAGTGGGAAAGAAGGAGGCAACACAGCACAAGTTCATACAGCAGTTGTTTGACTGCGGTTTCAGTCCTGATTTGCCTTGTTTGAGTTTTAACAGAGTCAGTAAAACTATATTACAGAAAATGATGTTTATTTTCTCACTTATGTCTGTCCATGCAGATAGGTTTTGAGATATCTACCACCTATATACAATGGAGGTTGTTGCTCACTTTGCTGAGAGACTTTTTTAAAGTTCATCAGGAACATCTTTTTCCAAAAATGGTGTCTCCATTAATCCACATCCACAGGCACAATGTGTACAGTTTCATTGCAATGTGGTCTCAGACCCTGGGTGTCTGTGTAAGACGCATTTTTACATTATTGCAGAGCAACAGATGGAGTTTACCGACGCACTGTTTCCTTTCCAGCCATGTTTGTGCCACTCAAAGCTGGTTATTTTTAGCAGCATCTGCAATCTTTTCCTCACTATAACCAAGTAGTTTTGTTGCCAGTAACCAAACCACTGATCCCTTCTGTGTCACGATACAACAAAAAAAAGCCCACCCCTGACGTCATTAGTATAAGTAGTGATGAGATCATGATGGTCATTGTAACTTTACCAAAGTCCCTGTGAGAACTAATCACATTTCAAAACCATGTAAAACCCTGGAGATAAGGAAGGGAAATGATTTTAGGTGTAATCTAGGCAAACTGATTCTTCTGGTAAAGGAAGGTTACTAAAAGGATCTTTTATTTTGAGAAAGGTTCAGTATAAATTTGGATGAACTGTAGGCTGTCAAATAGGAGAAGTAGTACCATTTTTCAGCGATTAATTTGGTCACCACCATCATTAAGATTTGCTATTGTCACTGATCAATATCTGCTCACATCCGCTGGGCTGTAATGTTATATAAGTGTTATGGGTTCCAGTGGATGGGTCAGAAAGTGGCAAAGCATCATTCTGAAGGAGTTATTAATTTAAGCCCACAGAAACATTGCATGCAATAGTCCACCTTCCACACACCCCAAACACACACACCTTGGAGAGTGCTGCGGCCCGTAGTCCAAGTAGTCTCTGTCTTTATCTCAGTATTCAGTGTAAGTTGGCAGTTTGCCGGTAGGATCCAGTTTCAGGTGGTTAATTAATGCATATTTTTTTGTCATTGCAATCCCCCTCTCTAACAATGATGTCATCGTCCATACGGATGTTTGATGATATTGTCATATACCCTTCCAGTAAACATCGCCCGACCCTACTCACCTCACCCTTTAGTGACAGGAAGAGTTTTGGAAAAGATGCTTATTTGCTCTCTTTCCAGTAATGAGATGGGAAGAAAATAAACCGACCTACCTGTTTGTTTAATCTGTGCATAAACAGAAATGTAACTCTTCGTCCACTTTGCACAGAGCCAGGCCAGCTGTTTTCCCCTGCCTCCAGTCTTTATGTTAAGCTAGGCTAACCACGTCCTGACCCCAGCTTTGTACTTAAGTGTAGCTCACAGACATGAGATTGACTTGACCATCGTCTCATTTCACTCTTGGAAAGAAAGGAAAGAATCATATTTTCCAAGATGTCGAACTGTTCCTTTACTCCATTAACTTTAAAAACAACATGACAAATTCAGAACATGGTAGTTTTTAGGCGTCATATGAAAATGCAATGCAGCTTTACACATCAGTTTATGTCAACAACATGTCATTTTCTGTAGGTGAGTAGGATTTTATTTTGTCTCGGTCTGCCAGTGAGTCCCGGTGGTGAAACAGAGCCAGACACAGCAGATCACCCCGAACCACTGAACCTTACATTCCTCCCGAGTCCTGACATACTTATCTCCAACACATACCACTCTGGCAGGGGTCAGCTGCTGGCAGAGAGACAGAGTGAAAGACAGAGAGGGAGGTTGGTGGGTTTCGGGGGGTGGAGGGGGTCTCACTGTACCTGGAGGGGACGGAGGAGAGCTCGGAGTAAGAGTGAAGAGACCTCCAACTGCAGAAGGAGGGGCCTCTGCTGTTTCAGAGATGAACCCCTAATTATGTGTGTGTGTGTGTGTGTGTGTGTCGAGGGGGGGACAGATCTGGCCTGCTTCTTTGCAAGGGGAATGGCAAGGTCTATAATCCAGTTAGAGGTAAAGGGGGGGGTTGGCGGTCGGGTGGGTGTTTAGCCCCCAGCCCAACAGCAGGGCGGCTCACAGGTCATTGAACCCCCTTCTTCTCCTCCTCCTCCCTCCTTGCTCCTTAACCACCACCCCCCACCTCCACCCACCACTCCCCCTCAGCTGCCTCACCTCCTCCTCAACCTCCCGTCGGGGAAGATTACCGAGGAGAGAATATCTGAGGTCAACAGATAAACAACAGCCTGAGAGAGGTACAGTATTCGTGTTTTCTCTCCCTCTGTGTCATTATTTTTATATCTCATATGGTAAAGGACTGATGGGAAGTGTTTGATCCTGCAGAGTTAAGTCCATTGCGTGGACACTGGGAGCCTGGCTAAGCTCTTCAGAGACATACCTACAGGGGGCCGCGCTGTTGATAGCGAGGATGTAGCGGAATTTGGAAATTGGGGGGATGCAAACAGATGCATACTCCAGCAGGGCTCAGTCCTCCCATCTTGTTTAAGGCTTACAAAATTGTTGTGAAATTGTGGGGAGATTTTCAAAATTATCCCCGAATGCACTGATGTACTTCAAAAGTGACATCAAAATACTTTGATTCAACACATATATCTTTCAAAGTTGGTAATATTTGATATAAGTGCCTTTAGCATTCATGTAAACAACACAGATGTGACCAAAGCGGCGTGATGCCAGTCTTTGATCCCGGCGTCTTTGCTTTGATCTGGCTCACAGAGTAAAACATGTATTTTCCGAGGGGGAATACAGGCAGGCACTGCAGTGAAATGGCCCTGGCAGCATTAGCCAAACATCGGCTTAGGCTGCGAATGCAAACCGCCAACACAGAACCCGACAAATTAACTAAACATACTTACCAGTCTCACATGTTTAGGGCAGCGTGCCCCGTGAGCCTTGAAAAATTGTGAGCTGCTGCTCTTCTAATAATGCATTTACAGAACTCCCCCCTGCACCACATTTGGAGATTAATGTAGGAAGGTTGACATGGGTTATACTGATAGCCTATTTGTACAAGTAGAGACCGGAAAGAGCTTACAGAAAATGAGAGCCACTGAGCTAATACATCTGACCTCCAGGACACCTCTGCCGACAAGCGCTGGATTTTTACCACCAGCGCGGTCGCAAATAATTTGCGCTAATTGGCTTTGAAGGCAATTACTGCGGAGAGAGGACACAGAGGAGGAATGCTGGGGAGAAAGTGGTGCAGGATGAAATGCATATTGATGGTTAGCATCAAAAGCAGGCCTCTTTGAAGTGCTGCTGTGGTGTCAGCGTGTGATGGGAGAGCTGATAGAAAAAACTGGACAGGAGACAGGTTCTTCTTAAGCACATGGCTGGCTGCTACGAGAGGTCAACTACCAGCAGTGTGCGTGTGAGTATGCGTGTTTGTATAAGCATTGAGGAGAGACAGTATGTACTTAAAGGCCTATATGAGAGCGACACAATTTACTTCCCATTTTGTCAAAAGAAAAGTGACTGAAACTAAAATTATTAAAAATATACAACAAATACTATTATGAAACAGAAGGCAATATTTTGATGGCATAATCTGCAGTTACATTTGACAGACTAGGAGTCAGATGATCATGAAATAGAGCTATTATCACCACACGTGTGTGAAGACCAACCACTGAGTTTTATCAATCTGAAAAATGTATTTGAAATGTAAATATCTATTCATGACAGTGACTTAATGCAGTTAGTTAACCTTTTAACTAACCAACCCTCCTGGGCGTGGCCCCCATTGTTAAACCCTGAACACCCAGACACACCAAATTGTCATCAAGGAACTAGTGGCGATGAAAGGCTGACTGTTGCATGGCCCCATGTCACCTGTGTGTCTGTCAAAAAAAGGCCCTTGAACACATCGCAGAGACTTCAGCCAATGGCCAACTAGCACATATGTTCTGCACATATATGAGAGGAAAAAACTTTCTTTACCAGCAGGTGGGGCTGTCTGTATTAGCCATTCAAAAAGAGGAAACTGGAAGGCCGACAGAATGGATTCAAGACTCTCGTTAGCCATTTAGCATATTAACAACACAACCTGATGTTGAATAAATAAAGGATATTTACCGTGTGCTGGCATTTAATAACACAACAATAATGAACTGTTCTGCTAAGGGGCTCAATGGCTAAAAGAATAATCTTACCTAATATACCAACCTTGTTGCAGTCTCGTGCCGTCTTGACTTTAGTCAGTTGGTCACTTTCCTCACTTCCCCATGCACAGAGCTGAACTGCCAATCAGAGTGATTCTCCCAGCGCCAGGCTCCACCATCTCTGATGCCGATTCAGCATGCTGAATCTGAAGAAAAACAGCTCACAAAGGCCGATTAGTCATTAGCCAGTGGTGCAGGACAAACTGCAAAAACTGGGGTGACAGACAGTCGCTGACGGCTGAAAATTGACCGACGACCAACTGTCGGTTTGGTATTCAAGGGTTCATTTCAGTGTAGGATTTCTAGAATGCTTTGAGGATAGTGAGTAACCATTTTTTATGGTTTCAGTTGTGTTCTCTGACATGCCCTGCACCTTTATATTTATGAAAATGACTATAAAGACCAAAAAACATGAAGGCCTATTGATATGTATGTAAACTTGTAACGTCTGAGTAGTCAGTAAAAGTTCAGTATTTGTCAATGTATGTGTAAAATTTATCTGCAGTCAGTCACCCTCATCTCATCTCCCTGTGTCCGCAGTGGCCACTGTTTGGCAAAAGTAACATGTTCTCACTTTAATTCTGCGTCTGAAAACGTTTGGTGCCACAACACGATGTGCAGCTGAAAAACATGAAGCAAACTCTTTAAAAGTTTTAAAACAAGTAGGTGCTTTCATAAAGCAAATGCCATATATGTATAACTGGTAAGCCCATAAAGGCTGGGCATCTTTTGGTGTATGACGCTATTATTTAGGTTGTCATACACTAACTACAATGATCACAAGACAATTGTCACGATCTGGGTGGCTTACAACCCCAACTAAACTATTTCTTGGGAGAACTGTGAAACTGAGTTACAACGTGATCTCTTCCCTACTCGTCATATGTTGATGCTTTGGTAGAAGTGGGGCAGCTGTGCGTAGTATCTTGACACAGCGGGGAGGCAGTTAGGTTCAGGCAACAACTTGGTAAGGTTAGAAAAAATGCTGAACATTAAATAATAATGAAGATGGGTTTACATTCGAGTTGGTTAAAAGCCTGGTGCGTCTCATACAGGTGCTAAGGGGTGCATTTACACTGAGGTCTACTGGTTATGTTGTTTTCTGATGTCCCAGGAGTGAGATCAGGCTGTGAGTTAAGTAGGTTAATTAAACCAGATTTTACATCGGCATCATAACCATGTTGTCATTAGTTTGTTATCGCCTGAGATTAAGAATCGCTGTGTTTGGTTACCTTAGAAAGAGATGTAATATCGACATAGGGAGCCGGTCCTTTTCCATGGAGTCCGCCATGTTGTTTCTACAGTAGCCCAGAATGGACAAATCAAACACTTCCTCTAGACAGGGCCATTAGCATAGTAGTTCTACACGCCTGGCACACGGGAGAAGTTTCAGTTCCGCAAACCCACCTCTGGTTGTCACTAAATCCCACACACTGGACCTTTAAGTGTGGGACCCAACACAAAAAGTGGACTCAAGACAGTTAGTAACACCAACCTGGTGACTTGGACAAAACACAGTGATCTGTTTTCCACTAACAGTATTTACCACTGTTGTATTGAGGGCCGTTCTTTGCCTTTTACCAGTGTTGTTTGTTTTATAGAGTATGAAGTGATGTACCAGCAGCCATCGGCCCTCAGTGTCTGTCACTCTGACTCAGTGGCTAAGCTCTGCTGTAGCTGGTAATTTCTCTCCCCTCTCTCACCCCTGGAGGGCAACAATAGGCACATAAACCCGATGAGAGCAGGGCTGTGCAGTGAGAGAGAATGAGCGCTCAAAAAAAAAGAGAGATAAAGTGTGTATGTGTTTTCATTTGTGTGTGTCTGTGTGTCGGGAGAGCCTGGTTTAGTCCTCTGGAGCTGTGAATGTGCCTTACCTCTGGGCAGAATATGGGTCTCAGCTTGACAGCTGACACTATAATTCCCCATCGTGACCCCTGATAGGCAGGGTCAGTACAATATCACCATCACACTGGCCGCCATGGGCCAGCCTGGGGAGAGGTGGGGTTTGTTCCCTGCTTCCCCTCGCAGACACAATGTGAATCCAATTACCCGCTTTGTCTCTGGCCAGAGTGCAATCCAAGATGCATGGTGGGGAAACCCTGGGTGAGGGAGAATAACACTGCTGTCATTGCAATTTCACAACTCATCCTAAACTGTTTTCTATCTTCAGTGTGAATACGTGGATAGGAGATTTGATTTTGATCATGTTGGTCTGGCTAAGATTTTGGAGCACTTTGACTTGCTTTTAACAGTGTGTTTGCGAAGACAAGTGTTGATTTACTTGTGTGTGTATTTAATGTACTGGAGGATTAAAAATTATATTCATATGCATGAGGATCAGAGCCGAATCATCTCTGGCAGACACATGATCTTTCACAAGGTTAGAACAACTTGGTCACAATTCTTTAATAGCCAGAGTAAGGGTATCCTTATCAAAGTATTTGTTTAAACTATGCTAATGTTAAAACAGAACAGAACAAGCAACAAATATATTACCCTTTACTACATGGTGTAGAACCAAAGCTGCGGAGGAAAGCAGGATATGAATGGTAGCCATCAGCCATTCACGAACATGCACTGTGGTTAAAAGCAAGTATATCATGAGCCTTGAGGTTGTGTTTACAGTTATATGTGCTCTGTAGTTATGTAAAGGGCCCTGCCATAGCGGAGGTGCTCCTCCCTTAAACAATGGAGCTACATGTCAGGGCTACATTGAGTCCACAAATTACTGGGCTGCTTTGTGTTTACTGTTTTTCTGCAATGCAGCCTTTGCCAGCACAATGTTTCTATTCATCAAGACTGTTGCTGTGAATAAAAGAATACAACTATTTTGAATATGTATGCACAACATGTACGGTAATATTCAGTATTTTTATGATTCAACTAAACAAGTATTGCCTGATATATTTTCGTCCTCTGTGCCATAAAGCTCCAATTTGTTCCTTAATTACCATGAACACACACTGTAGTATATTTTGACTTAACCCTACACACTACTACACATTTGCAGCCACAAATACACTCTAGACAACAAGTCTTCCAACCACCTCATTCCCATTCCCAGGTCGTCAAACATTAACACTTTGTAAAGCCACTCAGCATCTCATTGTGACGCACAGGGCTACTTTTAGCATATCTACATGATGCACAGTAGAAACACAGTGTAACGTGGTTAATTTTGTGAAACAGTTGTGGTCAGTGAAAACAAAACTACTAGGTTTACAAAAAAGTAGGGCTACTCCCGAGAATTTTCCTAATCGACCAATAGCAGTCATTTAGGGCCATTAGTCAACTCGTCGCCCACGTTTACAATATTAATTTAAAACCGCACTAATGAACCTTCATTAATATAGGCCTATATTTTATCTCCAAGTGCACGTCACACACTGAGCGAGCCGCCTGTTAATGACGCTGTGGGCTAATGGGCATGTAGCTACTTCCATGTTTCAGATGATACGTCATGTTTGTAGTCGACCAATGAAGATGAGTTTACATATCACCTTGGGTTCGTCCTTCACCTTCTCAAAATGATCCCACACTTTGGATTTCCTGCCCGACATGTTATTAACTAGCCTGTGGAATAACTGCAGGTACCAGCCCTGGAAATTAGGGGCCGTACACATGCTGCATCTTTAACCACCTAGAAGACGTGAGATCAGACACTGGGTGCAACCTTAACAAGCTTTGTATGGCCTATTTACCTGAAATCCAGAGTGCAGAGCCGATCTTCTTCCAGGAGCTGTTTTGTGTAGGCCCGTCGTCAGTGGGACAGATGTAAAGCTCTGGGTAGCCCTGCACTAACATGATCAACTTTTTCGTGTTTATCAGACTGAATATGGTCTGATAAACACGTGTATGTATTGTATGTAAATGGGTGGCCACTTCCTTTGTCTGTCCTTTCAAATTAAATTCCCACATGGTCCAGTCATATGTAGGTTTGATTTATTTTGAGAAGGTGCAGCTCCTAATAGAGTTTCATGTTTTGTTTTGGGGTTTTTTGTGACTAAGAGACCAATGAAATCTTGCAGACTAATGACCTTTCTGGTTGACTAACGTTTGGTCAACTATTAGGCCTGTCGTCCATGGGACAGATGTAAAGCTCTGGATAGCCCTGCACTGACATGATCAACTTTTCTGTATTTATCAGACTGAATATTTACAGAAGAAGGGAAAGATATCTGTCGGCTGTTGTTGGTTTGTAACCTGACTCCTGTCTGACTGCTTTTTTTTTTGGGTGTAATGGTCTGCGGGAGAAGTTGGCTTTTGGCCCAATGGGACATTTTTCGGACTAGTGGGGCGTCACACTTTTGGACTGTTGGAACAATGGCGTTGTGCCTAGAAAAACAATCCTTGTGGTCATATTTTACAAGATGACTCTCACTAGAACACCAGATCAATCAATCCACGGCTCAAATAGTCTCCAACAAATGCACGTTGTTTTTCCTGTGTGAGCAATGTTTGCTAAATACTACAGTGCCCAGGAATCAACGGTAACAGTACAGGAACCAACAGAATTGGGGATGAGAGCAGTCAGAGAATATTGAGAAATAAATCATTATTGGTTTTGATGGTTTCATGTGGTTTGTTGACAGCCTTATCCTACATCCTATAGAAAAGCACACTTCAGTCCTCTAAATGCACTCTACAGTATATATTCATTACATATCAGTTACTGTGAATCAGTAAAGGCAAAATGTTGAATAGATATATTAAATAATAAAAAGCTATTGAGTGTACAAACTGCATGCCACAGAAAAAGTGACTTCAGGTCCATTTATCGACTTATTTTTGTCTCACAACCAAACATGCTCTTGGAGGCACATCTTTGACAAGTGCTCTGAACATGCTTTGCCTTACAGCAAAGTAAATATCACAGGCTCATGTTTCTGCAGCCGCCCCTCTCCGACCCAACTTATTGATTTCCCCCCTTTTGAAAAATACATTTGAAAAAGGCCCTAAGCTATCTGACACTGCTGAGGGCCCTGACACACTCTGGCTAGTCTCGGGGCCCCTTGGGTATTTCGTGGGACCCCAAGCAGCTCTGGCAAGAGGAGAGGTCAGGGGTCATCCTGTTAGGCCATGTCCTGCAGGCCCACCTCCCCTGATACTGACGTCCAAATAAATCTCTAATCCCCCTCTCCCGACGATGCAACATGAAAGAGGGCACAGCCATTACCGCCGGTTACTATGGCAGACGAGCACCACCTCTCTGTTTATATTTTACTCCTCCATCTCCCTCTGCTTCCTCCAGCTCTCATCCTTATCAGCCCATCCCTCCTCCAGCCGATTCACTCCTCTGATTCTTGACTGTCTTTCCTTCCTGTGCCTGGAGAAACTGACCTTGGACGGCCAGTCTGCTTTGACAGAAGAAATATGAGTACAATGGAGCTCTGTGGCTTCCTGGGTCCCTCTATCTAATCGCAACACTTACAACAGCTCAAGGCTTTCCACTCGCCGTCTCTGAATTTGTCAAAGTTGCACTGGTGATCCTACCTGTGTCAGGTTGTTTATCAGGAAAACAAACACAATGTGGGGCTCTGATAGAAATCATTATTACACTCTGGTTGTGTCTGTTTAGTTTGTTTACTGTATTTACACTGTTATGCAGCCTTTTCAAATTTGTACTTGTTATGCCTGTATACGTCTTGATGTACAGCATTGAACCCAGCCCATACTCACAAAGTCAAGAGCTGAATGGACTGAACCTGACTGATAATACCAACTTTGATACACTCACGTCCGATCAGAAGCTATACTGTTGCTGTATTTCATCCATTACTGACCGTTACTGGCTACACTGTGATTCTTTTCACTTATGCCATCAGGATATACACACACATGCTGTTGGTTTGGACTTTCAGAGCAAGAATGAGAGAAATTTTGTGGTAAATTACGCTTTGCACTTCAGAAACCCTCATTAAAAATCTTGTTAAATATCTTTACATAGAATATTATATGTTGTATAGGTTGTTTTTCTTTCCTGAACTTTATGAACCTTATAGACAAGCCTATCGATTCCCTTTGTCCCAACATAATAGATCATTTTAGATCACTTTAACTTGTCTTTGCGACATCATCAGGGCTATTTTTCTGAGAATATCACAAAAACCCAGCCAGCTGAAGCTACCTTGCAGACATTGTGTGCTGTGGGGACAACAGTCAGACCAGCTGCTCCATTCATGTTGTGAAAGTTTAAGGTCTCACACCAGGCCATTTGGAAACGTCTGCAACAAGGTAAAAGTGAGGCTTAGTTTGCATTCATTTTCTCTTCAATATGTCATTGACATGACCAGCACCTGGTCTTTTGAGTGCATTCATCAGACAACTCTTTCAAAGTGACACATTTTGAAATTCTCTGCGGCCTTCAGTGAGTTTCTGCCAGTTGACAACTGCACTTTTCCTTTTTACTGAGCATAAGGATGAGTTCAGCTGTAGCCCAACATGTTCTGCAGCATGAGGTGAGATCTAAATCAGTTCTTCAATCAGTTCCTCAGCCCTTTAATTGGCACTAATTATTTATGACACAAACCCTATTGAAGTATCATTAATCCTACTTTAAAAGAATACATTACCTGGAACGTGATCATTTTTATATCAGTTATTCATTGTGTGTTACAATAAATTTGCGAACTCTGTTTTTCTTGCATGCCCTCACGTTAAACGGAGCATCTAAAAAAAGCAAACACTCTTCATGAATTGAAGTAGAAGTACAACAGCAAAACTACATCAAAACATCCACTTAATAGCGTAATTTCAAACCCAAGTACACAAATCAGCTTCACTGTAACTTGCAGGATTCACAAACACTTGTTTTTATCTGGACACATTTTCCCCACAAATACAACATGCTAACGTTATTAGCACAAGTCTATGGCATTTTACATGATATAAATTAGCCTAGCAGCTAGCAGACTTTTCTTCTACACATCTGAAGCCAGGGACAACAGCAACATTTAACAAAGGTAACGTTACAGAATTTGGCTCTATTACAACTCACAAGGATCACTGACAAAACAACTGTCTTATACTAAACACGTTTTCCAAACAAATACAACATGCTAACGTTATTAGCACAAGCCTATGGCATTTTACATTTTATAAATTAGCCTAGCAACGAGCAGAGATTTCCTCTGCTCATATGAAGCCAGGATAAATCACACACAACACTCAAAATACTATTTTGTGGAGGCTTTATTGTCTTCACAATTTGTTGTTTCTTAACTGTGAAATTAAAGTAAATAAAAGCTTTGTTTCAACTGAGGGAAATGGTTTCAGCTTACAATAATAGACAGGAGGTCATTTCTGGAGATATGCACGTCAGGCTATGGTGTAGGGTACAGCTTCGATTCGACGCATAAGTATAAATCCTGATTAAAGGCATGGACATACTGTACTATGTCCATATAGGCTAACACTCCATAAACCATGTGCAGCTTAGCTGGACAGGACATGAGTTGTTTTAATGTGACAAACACATGGTGCTCACAAAATATCTCCATGCCAGAGTTGGGGTTTTAAAAAACAAAGATCACTCCATTCATCACAAAATGTAATCCTTGCTATAAACAAGCTGATGTTCCCACCTGTTGTCAACTTGGTCACGTGTGCGCTGCACCTTACTAGCTTATGGATATACAGTTATCTATTTATTTCATTAGAATTTGATGTACCATTTTATATACAGACCCTCTGCTCTCAGCGTTGCAGCATTTCACAGCCATTAAACTGTCACACTAACATTTTTTGGTAAGGATTTCACTCAAGGGAAACCACTCCAGGATCCTGTTACACTATTAGACCTCATCAATCTGTGATGCTTAGTGCATTCCAGGACTTATTGTGTGATGAAGTGTTCTCATTTCCTTTCTGATGTACTTGCATTCCCACAACCAGCTGCAGCAGACAATTTTCAGATTGTCTTCTTCAGAAAAACGACGCTATCAGTGTCCTGAAACAGCATGTTTACATTCAAGTGACAAAGACAAGCGGCTGTTGTAATTATCACAGGAGCAAAGAGGGGAGTCAGGTGATGCTAATATAGGGACAAAGTCCATTTCCTGTTTCCTACAGAGAGTCAACATTAGTTTCTTTTAACCAGAACCATAATTTTTCCCGAGCCGAAACCCTGTTGTTTTTCTCCCCTCAACCTAGCCAAACTTTAACCACAATGTCGACCAGAATTATTTTTCAGTGATGATTAAATGATGTTTTTCGTCCATGTGATGTTACAGAAAACACATTTTGTTGTGACTTGTTAACTTGTTGTTTTCTACTTTTAAAAGATTGATTATCCTGTGTATGGAATTCAAACCACTAGTGATTTTCAAGTATTCTCTTACTTTGAGTAATAATTGATCGATAAAGACGGAATGTATTCTCGAGGATTGATGAACGAATAATGACAGAATCCCTATAAAATATTACGTCAGCTCAACTCTTGGAAAACAATATTCAAACCATATAATTGTCTCAAAATTAAGAAAATGTAAGTTCTGCTTGTGGTTGCATTTGGTTTTGGTTTGAGGCCACTGGTGGTGACGTTTCCCTTTAGACTATGAACATGTGGTGTTAAAGGAATACTCCAACCTCCAAAGTGTATCAGTTATTCACCCAGTGTTATGTAGAATTTGTAAGAGATCATTCATTTTCTTACATGCCTCCACGGTGAATGAATAATCCAAAAACTGAAAAAATTCTTAATGATGTAGAGATCCAAGTCCCATGTACCCTGGGTGCACTGGTTGTTGAGGTTCTGGGACACCGTGTCAAGTTCTGCCTTACTTGCATTGTCCGTTTTCGAAATGCATTTCTGTTTTCACAGGAAATTTACAATTGACGTTTTTTTCCTTCAACAACAAACGCATGTGGTTAAATTTAGCCAACACAGTCAAATAGCATTAAATGCTTAACAGGAGAAGAAACCCTAAACAACATGACAAAATCGACATCCAGAGTTGTGCATTTTTGGACAGATGGGGAGACACAGTTCGTACTGTGTCAGCTGAAAGAGTTCAATATTTTTAAAAGACATGGATGGGAGGAAAACATGGAATGGCGATCTGTTCAAAAAAGTGGTGGAACAGCTGGATGACACTTGATTGTTTGGCCTGTGATGTAATAGGTCAAACAGAAAAAGGTCCGGTACTAACAAGCTGAAAGGGCGCATATTGCTACCTGACATATCGGAGTCGCACATACTTCGGTCAGTAAACTACCTACGTTATATGCCTATACGTCTGCTGGAACTTTACAGCTGCAACAACTGATAAATATACACCATAAATTAGTTTTAACAAAACATCCTAAATATTAAGGCTTGACATTATAACGAACTGTTTTAAAGTCGTGTACCTCTGTGACCTTCAGACGGTCACACTATCTCTAACACCATGTCTGGTGATTGCAATTTGGCAGCTGGAGTGAAGCGAGGTTTGGTGTGTGTGAGGTCTGTGTATTGACTGTGCTGTCTACAGGTGGTAGATTGACATATCTGACTGACATGACATAGGGAGGTGAGCATCCAGACGATCTGTCCAAAGTCATTAGGCTGCTTTGTACATGATTGTGTCAGGATTTGCATCTATTGATATTTGTGGTTGGAGGAGCATGACAGGACCGTGCAATGACAGCCCCAGTATATCAGTACATCAAGCCAAACAAACAACTCATATCACTGACATCATGGAGAGATGTATTTTTTGTTTGCATGATGTATAATAAAATAATTAAAATTGAAATAATGTACAGTCTGGGGGCCTGCCCCTCTGGATATTGGCAGGAATTGGAACACGCCAATCCAGAACATCCCAAACATAATCACTGGGTGACATGTCTGGTGAGGATACAGGCCATGCAAGAACTAGCATGTTTTAAGTTTTGAGAAATTGTGTGCAGATTGTGCAACATGGGGCATTTTTCATTATCATGCTGCACCAAGAGGTCATGGCGATGGATGAATGGCACGACAACGGGTCTCAGGATAACATCATTTCTCAAAGTTCTGTGGATTCAAAAAAATGCACCTGTGTTTGTTATCTGTAGCTTAAGCCAGCCTACACTACTGTGTAACCCCACTACCACCACAAAAGGTCACTTTGTTCACAATGTTGGCATTAGCAAATTGCTTGCCTACACAAAGCCATACACACCGTCTTGCATCTGCCCCGTACAGTGTAAACCAGGATTCATCTGTGAGGAGAAGAACTCTCCAAAGTGCCAGATGCCATCGATGGTGAGCATTTGCCCTCTTGGGACGGCTCTGACAACAAAGTGCTGTCAGGTCAAGACCCTGGTGAGCACGCAGGTTAGCTTCCCTGAGACAGTTTTGAACAATTTATGCAGAAATTGTTCGGTTGTGCAAAACATTTGTTGCATCAGCTGTTGAGGCGGCTAGTCTCAGGCAATCTTGCAGGTAAAGACATTGGATGTGGAGGTCCTGAGCAGGTGAGGTTAAATGTGGTCTCTGGTTGTGAGGCTGGTTGGATTTAGGGAAATGACATTGGCGATGGCTTATGGTGGTGACATGATTATTCAGTGCACAAGCTCTGATGGACATTACTGCAGTCTTGCCAACAGCACGCTCCTTCAAAACTTGGGACATCTGTGGCATCAAACTGCGCATTTTAGTGATCTTTTATTGTGACCCAAGGCACACCTGTGTAGTAATAAAATCTGTTAATCAGCATCTTGATACTTTTGTACAGTGTCGATTTAAATTTCACACTTTAATTGGGTTAAAGTGTGTTTTTTTTAAGTCTTTCATTTTAATACTGCCAGCATATGACGCATGAGGATTAAATATAATACACTGTAAATCCTGACCCGCAAGGTCTGCAAAAGGAGAAAATTAAGCAACACACAACTGCTTTGCAGAAATTTACTGCAGTTACCATCTTTACTTAAAAAGTGATGCATTTCATCATACATTGAGTTGCATTTAAGCTGTTTCACAGTCATACAACTTGTTTGAGCTGTGACTTGGTAAAGTATTTTCATATTTCATGCCCCTGACAGTGAGCAGCAGTTCCAGTGGGTCCAGATAGGCCAAAAGAGCAAGGCCAACAAGAACATCCAGGTTCGAAGAGAGGTCAAATGGCTGAGTCTAGTTGTAGAAAAAAACAAATGCTTCTTTCAATCAAAGGGGAGGCAGAGAAAACATGGTGGTTTCCGCCCACAACTCCATACACTAGAAACCAGTACCTCACACTGCTCAGCCACACGTGTTGCTCTTAGCTGCTGCACAAACACACGCTGCAGAGTCTGTCCCTGTCTGAGCCCATAAGTCACATTTTAGTCCTGACCTAAGGGTGCTGAGAGTGATGGCTTCAGGAAAGGGGGACTTCCTCTGAGAGTAAAGGGGAGCAGAGGGGTGGTGGTGAGGTATTAGCGGGGCAGGAAGCGTAGTGTGTGGTAGTGCTACGAGGATGGCCTGTTCAACACTTGTCTCTCTTAGTGGCCATGTGCATGTGCTGCTGGATCTCAGAGGGGGACCTGAGGGAGAGGAGAGACTAACCCAGGGGAGATTGGAGACACAGGAGAAAAGGATAATTTATGCCCCGGTATGCTGAAAAGTTGCACTCATGGCATTCCCCTTATGGTTGTCACATGTGCATTGGTCAGAGTTCGGAGAGGACACAGCCGAGGAGAGGCTGGGGGAGAAAACATGATGAGGGAGAGGTTGGAAAGGGGCAGCAGCACCCCTGAACCACTGATCACCAGAACTACATTCTGTGAGGAAGATGTTTGTGATTAGGAATGATCCTCAGCAGTAACATGAGGGAAGAGAGAACAGCCTTTAATGGCACTGTAAGATTTCATTGATTTGGTGACACTCATGGTTACCTTGGTGTCAGTGGATGCAGTTTAATACTGTAGCGAACACTTGTTGAACAGCTACTTTAAATACAAGAGAAGTGGCTGGTATATTTTTTCACAACACATTATTACTCCGACCTTGTTGCTTTCCACGTCAAGATAAAATGTGCGAGGTACCCTGGGTGCATTCTTTGTCACTGTTCTGGGATGTTGTGTCAAGTTCTGCCTGTGAAATGTATTGTCTGATTTCAAAATACACTTCCATTTTCACAGGAAATGTTAAGTTTACATACAGTCTCATTCAAAATAAATGCACTACGTCGGTGCAACACTGCGAATTGAGATTTTTCCCCTCATCAACAAACACACATGGTTAAGTCTTGCTAACATGCACATGGTTGAGTTTAGCAAAGACGAACAGGTTTTGGCTTTACAATCACATCCTTACAGATACATCTGGTAAAATTGTTACGTGTTCTGCCCGTTGCGTACCGCTTACTTGGAGAACACTCTCTGTAAACACGGCTCCTTCTTCTTCTGTGGTTTAATGGCTGTGGGCCGCTGCGGGCTTACAGAATCACTTCCACCTTGGGTGCCGTATACTGGTTTGCTGACTTCCGCGGGTCAGACGGACAGCGGCATATAGAGAAAGGCTTTTTTGTCGCTGTTGGGTTCAGATAAATAGGCGGATCTTCAAGGGGGGGTGATATGAACTAGGGACAGTTTTATTAATGGTAAAAAGTTCCGCACAGCTGCTTTAAGCAGCTGGAGGCGCCTTTTTGTAATTATTTTAATGAGAATTAATCTTTTGGCTTGCAGTTTTGCACTGTGATGCACCTCGCGTTTCTGCGCCCTAGGTACCTGGTGTTTTTGCCGGAGCACTCTAAACTCCTTTAGTTGACAAAAACTTCAACTCAGGTGTGCCTCACATTTTGCAACCTACAAAATGCTTTCTGTGGGATCGAGGCCTTAGTCTGGCGCCTCCTTTTGTCACTGTGCACCTGGGGTTGAATCGGATTGAAGCTGAGCGCCTAACAGCAAACTCAGTCGTCTTTCCATTTTTTCCCCAAACTAAAATGCAGCTATTAAGGGAGCGATCACACCAAGATGAAACGCTTGAAATGCGACTCCAGTAAAACCATTGTTTTCCTATGATACGGCGCGTCTGACTGGCATTCAAGTGTCTTTTTAGACGGGCGTTTTTAGACGCACGTAGACGCTGAAAAAAAACGTAAAATATTTTCAACTTTCTGAGCATCAGACGCCAGTAGCTAGTGCGCATTGAATAAGCGCTTCCAGCGTTTCAAGCGTCTTTGAAGCGTCCGTGTCTCTAGCGTCTAATTTCTGTGTGATCACCCCCTTAGACACTTGATCAGTTATAACACTGAGATATCACATAATTCCGGCGTCATTATACTACTGGCTTTCAAGCTTTGTTAGAAGTGGTAACCAAAGTCAAACATCTTACAAACATTCAATTTAGATCAATCATTTCAAAAATGATCATTTCATAGTCTTTTTTTTTTTTTTGCAAAAGCAATACACATATTCATCATCTTTCTAAAAGCTCTGTGGATGTGTTATTTCTTAAAAATAATCAGTGGGCATAAAAATGTTATTGATAAAACCTTTAAGCACTATAATTTTAATAGTTAAATATGTTTGCAGTATCAAAGTCTGCAATCAGCTCCCTGAATTTGATAAAAAGATACTTTCAGAAAGCTGCCTCGATTGTTTCCATTGTGAACATAATACCAGCTGTGTAAAAGGGTTTGGTCGTAGTGGCAAGTAGAAAGAGGACAGCTGACACTTTGGTGAATGACTTCGGCTATTTGCTTTTGGAGTTCACGGTAGTTAAATTTTTAAGTATAAATATAATACAATAAAACAATAAATATGATAAAAATAATGAGCACGAATGAGGTGATGACTCCACTACCTCCAGCATGAAGTAATTTTATGAACTATGTGTTAATTAACACCATGTATTTAAGGCTAAACGCTATTAAAAACACGCTGCAGCCTGTTTTTGTTGAGTTGCAGTGGTAGGAAAATGCATGTATTTCACCCGATTGTTACATTTTACAGTCTTTCATGACACTGACCATCTCTCTCCAGGCAGAACGGCCCAGCGTGAAACCAAAGATATAGCTGCAGATAAATAATGAAGACGGATTCTTGACAATTATTCCGCTAACACCTTCTGAATGTCAAGTGACTCTCAAGTCCTGAACCAAAAGGTCTTCATCAAAGGCTAAAGCCTGATGGTTTTGACAAGCGCTCCGCCCAAGTCTAAACATCTTCCTCGTGCCTAGTCTGTTCTGGTCCTTTACCCAGACAGCCCCCACCAAAACGCCATTCGTCTTTTTTATGTCTTTCTCTGTCTCTCATCCTCTCTTGATAACCACCAGCATTCTGCAGGTTGCCTTTTCTGATCTGTCCCACGGGGGAGGGGGGGTTGTATGTGTTCAGTAGGAGAGATAGAGAGGTAGAGGTGAGACAGACAGGTGAGATGAAGCTAGGAGGAGGGTGGAGGGGCTAACAGAGGGTAGTGAGCTGCAGGTAAGAGTAGGGAGACATGGCAGTAAGAGATGATGGGGAGGTGGGGGATAAAAGGAGGAGGGAGGGCAGGTTGGGGGGGGGGGGGGGTTAAGAAGCGCTGTGCATGTGCTTGGTGTCATCTGACTTTCAGGCTGGCTTGCTGATCTCCTCTGATGTACAGTACATGACATGGGCCTGGAAGCCCAGCCCCTAATCAAGGCAGCAGAGGCTGCAGCGCCCCCCGCCTTTCCCCCTTTCCCTCGATACAGTCAGGGCCCACGGGAAGGAGGCAACAAACCAGCAGCTGTGTTCGCCTCCTCTCCCTCCTCTCCTCCAGTCAGGTGGAATGAGGGGATTGGAGAGGACTGGAAGTGGAACAGAAGGGTATCTGAGTAAAGCCGGAGATATTTGCATGCCTCCCAACGCTTCAGAGCCTCCAATTAGCATCGGAGGCCCCGCTGCTGGCTGCAGGACCTAACCACGGCTGGGCCAGTGGTGGCATTCCTGGGCCTGAGGAGGATTAACACACCCCTCCTCTGGACGGGGATGTGCCAGTGCTTTGACCCGACCATGACCCTGTACCCAGTACCTATAAGGTCACACTCTGCTCTGTGACGTCCAGGTGAAAACTGACGTTCTTCATTTGTTCAATTTAATCATGATGGAGAAGACTGGGCTGAAATGAAACCCAAAGTGAAATTACCTACATGTACACCGTTTTTCCTCCTTTTAAACTTGTAAAATAAAAAAAAGTCGGTCAGTGAATCACAAAGTTGCAAATGTGCTTGCCTTGACTTTTGCAACACTTGCACTTGTAGCTGTGAAATTTACGGCGGAGACGGAGTGAGCCAATCAGAATTTAGAAGACAAAGATTTGTGTATGTGATTTATCTTGGCTTCATATGGGTAGAGGAAATCTCCGCAAGTCGCTAGACTAATTTATACCATGTAAAATGCCATAGGCTTGTCCTAATAACGTTAGCATGTTGTATTTGTGGGGAAAATGTGTCTAGCAAAAGAAAAGTGTTTTATCTGTGAGTTATAATGCAGCTGATTTGTGTACTTGTGTTTGAAATTGTTGTGCCAAGCCATGTGTTTTAAGGGCTGTACACATGCCTTGTTTTTTGTGTGCTCAAATGCCAGAGCGATGCCATCGCGGCACGCACGTGTAAGAGAGTTTCATGGTGTCTGTATTATGTTATTTACTGTCTTATTCTGTTGTTTGTTGAGATTTATTAGTTACCACAGATATTTCTTTTTTGTTTGTGTGTACTTGAACGCCACACTGATGAGCACCTGCAGACTTCACGGATGCAATCAGAAACACTGTTTTAAAGAAATGCTTGTAGATGTTAGCCCACAGCACAGCACAGTCTCAGAAGACCAAACCTGAGCTGGCTAAAGGGAATAAAATCAGTCAGCAGTGTGAAAGTGACTTGGCGTCTGACTTTTTGAGGATAAGGGAAGCTAACTGTCCTGAACTGGAATGTTTTATCTGCAGACTATCAGAAGCAGACATTCAACCTATGAGCCTTTAGCTGTAAGGTGCCCACAATGAGGTGTGGCTTTCAAATTTGCTTAAGCTATTATTTTTTTTTGTCACTGGGGGCCTCAAGAACTCACAAACGAGCCCTGACATGCTAGCTTGTCACGGCTGACATGTTGGCAAACAACCAGCTACTACACAGCAGCATTAGCATTCATTTGCATCTGAATTTTTGTTCACCGGAAGTCCAATATTCACTTTGTTGTTGGTACAATTTTGATCTCCACCAACATCTGGGAATGATCAAATGGGAGTGCAGTTCAGTCAGAGGACAGCTACTTTTTAATATATTTTGTCAACATTTCTTATCTGCCAGTGTGTCTCATTCCTCATCCACAGTCTTACGTCTTGAGCTGTGGAGCAGGTATACAGTCAAGTAACATGAATAAGGCATTTCAGTCCTCACATCCACCTCTGTCCAGGGCAAGGCCCTGAAGGGAAACAGTAAGCAACCTGCAGACTCAAGCACGAGTACAGAGAGCGGGTTTGAAGGGACTCAAGTTCCCTGAATGTGAGTCGAAGCAGAAAAGAAATGAGCGTCTACAGCTGAACAATCAATACTGTCACTGCAGAATGGCACAGTGTAAAGATCTGAGAGCACCTTAGAAAAAGGACTCCTTTGAGTGTGTGTATGAAGTGGACAAAGAGCATGTTTTATGGCATTTTATGTGCGAGCATGAACACGTAGAGTCTATTAACAGATGTATTCATGCACTCTATGCTTTGTTAAATCTGTGAAGTGCTGCTTTTCTGAGAGACAACACACAGCCTTAATTACAGCACACACAGATACTTGAAAGATGTCCTGGAGGCTTAGGGCTGAACCTGACACTGCTCTCAAACATGTACAGAAAGAGGAGATTTTTAGCTGTAAAAGCAAAAGTGCTATTGGTGAGGCTCATCTGGTCCCGACAAATCAACACATTCACTATTCTGATGTTTTACTGAATCTAAAATGGTTTAAAGACGCTATGTTTGTGCCTCTGTCCATACTGTATGGCAGTATTTTGAATAGGGTTGTCACAATCAGTGTTGGGAAAGTTACTCTCAAAATGTAATCAATTACATATTCCTAGTTACCTTCATTTGAAAGTAATAAGTTACTTTACAATATGCCTAAGAATGAGACGATATGCCGACATTGTTTTGCAGTAGTAGGGGATGTGAATGAAAACATATCCAACATATTGGCTCTTACTATCACCCAGATGTGCCGATCATCGGGAGAAAAAACAAACAAACCGGAGGCCAGCTTATCCCTCTACTTTCTAGCAGCCTTAGGACGCAAAACCAGAACGGGATACCTCGTAGATGTTGCAGGTGTATGAATGGAAGCACACTGAACATGATAACACACAGTACGGCATGACCCAGATGTGCAGATAACTGGCACCCTTCTATAACATTGTTTGTAATGACATGACACAATAATCTTTGGATGATTTTTCTTCTGGTGGTGCACTTGTGGAAGCGGAGCGGTGTACGTCAGTGTGGATAAATGAAAAATTAAAACAATTAACAGTTTATTTTCTGTGGTAACGTTTTACGTAACTATGTTAATGTAATAATGTTACCCAAAATCCTGTCGGTAACACATTATATTACTTTGTTACTTCTAAAACGTAATACATTACTGTAACACATTATTTTTGTAACGCGCTACCCCCAACGCTGGTCATGATACGAGAATTTCTAACTGAATACCGATATCCAATAAAGTATGCTCGACAATCAATACCATTTTTGATTATGGCGGCTAAAGAGATGGCTAATGTAACTGTCGGGTCAAGGCTAATAATAAAACAGCTAACGTTAATGTGCACCGCTGGTCAGGCTAATGTTTATGATAGATGTTTAATACTTCAGTGATATTGAAACATCTGGAAATTCCTCGAAAGAAACAGGGTGTCGGCCCTTGTGATGCTTCGCCAAGACTGTTGTGCTACTCAATATCGTTGTCACCACTTAGTGTCATTGTTCACATACAGGCTTATCGACATCCTCAGCCTTTCCCTGGTTGTTTGCCTCGTATGCAAAATACGTCTTAGCAGCATTTTTGCTTTTTCCATTATCGACTAAAACTGGTCGCTATGGCCCTTTTGTGTCAGTGAGTAGGCAAAGAAGGTTCTGCTGATATTGATACTGTTGCAAATGAGTATCGTATCCAAAACTCATTTTTAGTATTGATTGTTATCTAAGTGTCGATTCACACTACATCTGTCACCTGTTGCTTTGGTGACAACTGCTCAGACGTCAGGTTCACACTGGAGGCAGAAGTGGCCTAATATGATTATTGTTCTGTGAGCAGTTGCCTGACCATTCACAGCAGGAGCATATTTCTCTGCGCTGGTCAGCAAGCAGTTCTGATCCTCTGCTCTTTATTTAGAAAAACACACAGAGCTCTGATTGGGAAAAATGTAACCTTAGTGAGCAAGACTAAAGGCCCTATTTTAATCAACACAAGACGTGCTACAAGAGTGGCAGATACACATTGGAAACATGAACTGTGGAGGAGTCTCCAAGCTCACCTGCTATTTTTGTTCATGTAGGGGCAGCAGCACAAAGTCCAAGAGGGCTGGGTGAAGTGGAGGAACATTCGGACGGTGTGATTATATCAGCCTGGGCTTAGAGAAACGTGAATTGACCACGACGTATTTACACTGGTTTACGTGGTGGCACGTAACTTTGGTGGTGGATGCAACACAGGATGTGAATGAAAGACAGTAGCCAAGAATCAAGAGAAAAAGAATAAGGTTTAGGATTTTTATTTATTTATTTTTGTTATAGAGACATTTGAGATACTTGAAATTGAAGTGTCATTTTAACAACATTTGCACTGTGCTGCCAAACATTTGTTGGGACAGTATTTTCTCATAGGAAGCTTGTATCATCTGTTTTCCCCATCGAACATGAATGCATCATGTGGCCCAGTGTCACCTCAGTCGTGAAGGCGGAGCCTGAACTGTCACCTTGCCAATCACCTGAGTTAGTGACGAGCTGCAGGTGAGCTGCCTCATGCAAAGCTGTGGGTGGCCTTTACATGGTGAACTCTGCTCGAGGCCTGTTTGAATGCTCTGTCACCAAACTGCTCTTCTGAACTAAGAGGTGTCATCGTCCTTGAAGAGAAATGTCATCGGTAAGTCAGTCAAACACTGAATGTTTTGATTTATTTACTCTCTCTGTTTTCATCCAACCAAAGCATTTACCCCTCTCAAACCTAAATCTATTTTCTGGACCATTAATAGGTATATAGATGTATCTAACACACAGCTTGCTGTTGTTTTTTTCACACTTATTTTACACACGTTTTAGTCTGGCTACATTATATTTTACTGAATTCTTAAAGGTTTCTGATAATGATAAAAAGCCTTGAATCTTAGTTCGTGATACCTCTACCCTTCCCTTATATGTAAGGGAGTGCACATGCAATTTAAATAGAGTTTAGTGACGTGCAGCATTATTGTTAAAAATTAATCAATTAAATTTCTTACACAAATTCTAAACACAAATTCAATAACAATTTAGATAAACTCAGGCAGAGGAAATGAAATGATGTGTTATGTTGTCAGTGAACAATTTAGTGTCACTGAGTGCGTCATGTTTTTCTTTAAAGAATTATATATATTAGGGCTGTCAAGTGATTAACAAAAATAAATCTAATTAATTACATGCTCTGTGATTAATTCATCTAAATTAATAGCATACATCAATTTATGCTGTGAAAGTATGTAAGAAGTTTCAGTTCAAATTAATTTTAGCAGATGTGATGTAGTAAAGCTGCTGGATTTTGGACACAGTTGTCCCCCTGTCCTCTCCCACACAAACTGGTCTGCAGTCCATTCTGTAAGGGAGTTAGTCGGTCACAGCGCAGCTCAGCATGGCACGGTGCGTCTTAACTGGAAACAGAAATCGGCGCAGGCAAAATTTCGAGTGGAAAGGCCCACAGTATTGTATCTGCTGCAGTCATTTAATTTATCTTACAGATTGATTTAGCGTAGCACCTGCAACATATAGACCGATGTCGCACTGTAGACTAATTAAAAGACAGATTAAACAGAGGAGCAGCTCTGTGTCTCTGTGAGTGACTTGTTTCAGGTGGAGATGGGAGGGTCCTTGAGGGCTGTCTGCTGTCGGCGAGACATCACTGCTACCCACTTGGAGGCGGTCAGGCACAATGTTTGGCCTCCTCCAGAGAAGAGCCATCTCTGGCACAGCTTGGCATGTTAAAGCTGACAAGGGAAACACAAATTGGTGGACGGTTTGACTTGGCGCGGCCAAAAGTGACAATGGAAAAGGCCACTGGAGCGTCATAGTTTAAAGAGTGGGGCCACTGACCAAGCTGGGAGTCGGGAGTGAGAACGTGTTGGGAGAAAACGAATTTTAAATAATTTAATTGCAGCCTGACACACATAGAAATGCCCTCGGGTCAATGATGATGATGATCTTTGCTAACTGTTTTATTTTGTCTTGCTTTCATGGCCAGGAGTGGATTTTGTGGGGAAAAACACAACACATTTTCAGTGAATGTTATATAGATACATTCAGGATGAACGTTTTGTGACTTAATAAAATAAATAAAATCCTGGGTTGGCTGAGGAGCACTTGAAGGCAGCAGCAGTACTACATCACTTTTGCAAGCCTTAAACTATCACTGTTGTTGTAGTCAAAGCTGCAGACCAGCAGAGCCAGAGCGTAGGAGAGCAGAGAGTGAATATTTCAGCATGGTTGGAGGCATTAGTGGTGTCAGTGTGAGTGGTGGGATGAGGGTGTGTGTGTGTGTGTGTGTGTGTTTGAGGGGGTTGGGGTGTGGGGGTTAGTAGATAGCAGAGCACATCTGGTGGTGAGGCGGGGAGGTGGTGGTGGTGGTGGAGGTGGGAGGGGGCCCAGGGTGCAGCCCGTGGCGGCCCAGCTCCCCTTCCCGTACCAGCCTCTAGAAGGGAGCTGCCTGTCTGTCGCAGCCTGATTTATACACGGCTAATGTCAGAGGAAAGCAATGTGGAAACTGTGGCATAAACACTAAATACCGGCAGAGTTTAGAGATTATGATTCAGTGTCTGGGAGGACTGCTCCTCCAACACAGCTACGGCTGCTGCATTTCTCTCTGGCACACACACACACACACACACACACACACACTCTCTGATACACACCAGTTTTAGGGCTTATCTCAACAGTGACCTACAGCTTGCATTTTTCAGGGCAATTTCTTGTACTGCTCCCTCCCCTTCCCTGTGCCTGGCTCAGGTAATTGTCCCAGACCTCTTGTGTTATCAGCTCTTGTTCTGCTCTTTGCATTAACAGTTGTGTATATCATGCAAAGCCAGACCCCAAATTGGTCTGTTTTGTGACTGTGTTGTTGGCAAAGCATACTTGGTTGACTGTCCAAAATGTGTGAGAGAAAACAAAGTGGAGCTTCTTATCAATACGTCTTTTTCTTTTCGTATGCCTGAGCGAGTGAACGTGTGTGAACCCACAAGCTACACAGCTGCCTTTTGTGTGTATGTGTTTGCTGCTTATTGTGCAAGGCTGCGCTGAGGCCCTGAGTACAGCCAGCCAGGCAATGAGTTCTCCCAGCATCTGAAACATTAATGCAGAAACCCGATTAGCCATGCCATCACAGGCCTTCTGCTCCTTGCCTATTGATTTTCCTTCCGTTCGCCTTCCTCCTTCAAAAAGCCGGGAGGGGAGTCTCTTAAGAGCCAGAGCACCTCTCCTCCTCTCCCAGGCCTCCTCTGGCCCGGGCCTTCTCACCGATCCAGCCCTGCTGATTTCTACTGAGACTTTGGAGGGGCTATAGACTTCTGACGATAACCCTAGGTGCTGTAGGAGAGGGCTTGGGGGATGGAGTATAGAGACGCGGGTGGAGCGGGGAGGGGCTAATCGGCCTGATCAGTATGCCGGGGTGGAGAAGTGTACACTCCACAGAGGGAAGCTGTGTAATCAGAGATGAAAGTTGTTCAGGGTCTGGTCAGCTTGACTCTCCCTCTCCCCTCTGGTTTCACTGACCTGGAGCGCTTTCACTGAAGGGGGAGATGAACATCTCTGATGGCTTAGCCCAGAGACACGGTCTGTCCATACAGTTGTCGAGCTCCACACTGTTGATCGGGGAACTTGGCCGAAGTTCCCTGGCAAATAAAGTGCGTCGAGAATGTAAACTAGAATACCGTCAAACTTTTTGTGGAGAAGTAACTGCAGAGAAACTTAACTTTATTTATTTTATTTTATTACAGCTGAACATACATTGCTTTGGCCAGGCTTGAGTAAAAGACATCAGGGCTTGTCAAGTGTTTGACTCTATTGGTTTGAAGAAATTTGCAGCTTGCTGATGAAGCTAACAGAAGTCCTGACGTCACATCTGGGCGAGCTGCTTTCCCATTAGCCTCTGTGACTGCAGTGTCTCGTTGAGTGCAGTTACATGGACATGAATAACCCTTTCATGACTGGGTCTTTGAAGTATCCTGTTGGTGTGTTTGAGCATGGAAACACCATATCCTGTTTTCAGAAACCCCGTTATGCTGTTGATGAGAACCCTCAATATGCTACCTTGAGTACTTCAAATGAAACGGGGATACTGTTGCATGTGTACTAGGGATGCATGATGTGTTTTTCTTTCCCAGCAGATACCAAATTGTCATGGCCGACACCGATAAGATAACCAATGATTTCACATTTGTGTATTTTAAAAAAAGGTCAGTAACTTATAGTTTATGTACATCTGAGCTTAAGAAAGGCCAAGATGTAGTGAGCCAAGGTGGATGATTTAATATTCCATAGCTCTGATTGAACCTTATTATTACTGTCGTTAACAAAAACACCAAGCAGTCTGGTACAGTTCAGTTCAGTTCAGTACACATTTTTTCCGTTTCCACTGTGAAAAGTTGTGGATGTTACCAGTACAACCATTCTGTACAGTCCCCATTTTTGGTCTGTTGGAGTACCTAGCACATAGATCTGGTACTAAAAGGTGGAGCTAGAATTAAAACTAACCTGTCTCACAATGGTCTAAACCCTGCTCACATTCCCTATTAGTTGGTGAACAATCCAACGCTTGGTGAAGACAGGAGGAGTTGACATTGAAGGATCAAAAAACATGTCTTTTTCATTAATTGTTTTGGTTTTATGACCTGCAGCATAATCGGGTTGGTTCACTCTCACTGCTCATCTGCATAGTTTTTGGCACCAGGCAGCTTTTTGCAGTGAAAAGCTCTGCCTAGCAACAGCACACAGCAGCGAAGTAGATTATCTATCAGATAAAACTGCAAATAGGGAAGTCACAGAAGTCATCAGGTGGCCTGAAACAGGACTCCAAATGAATGGTAATGGGGCTCTGAGTGCGCTGAATGTGTAAATAGGCAAATATTTGCTTTTTTTGTTGGATCTGTGTGTGTTGCTTTGTCTGAGCCCAATGACCAGACATCCCACAACTGATTTGTGCTGGTTAAAAAAAAGAATACACCATTTGTTTTCTTTAAGTTTAGCGATCATATTACAGACAAGTGGAGTGAACTGCATGACACACTGTCCAGAAGTTGTAGTTGTTCAGTGAATTTTTTTAGTCATATGGATGTTGCAGAAGTCAGTGTGATTTTTAAAATGAGACCTTTCTGCTTAAGAACCTGGAGGTTCTGATTTCCCTCTCTGTGGCGCTCTCTGTTTAGATAAAAATGTATTCTGCTTTTACGGATGATCCCATGGCTGTAAGCAGATCTGCTACCAACTGCATATTGAGACTCAACTTTACTGCAACTTAAAATCAATACTTGGCCATACTGTGGCAGGAGACATCAGGGCCTTTGGAAATATTGAAATCACTGTGTGTTCAGTGTAATTTGGTGCTGTTGAAGACAATCATACCCCGAGGTGCAAAATATCCTCTTGGTATTTTGATTGTGTTCTCACCCAGATGAAATCATGTAGGAGTTACCGCCTCTGCTTTAGGTTCTCTCAACCAGCCCAATGTTTGGCCTTCCTTCCCTTTGTGCTTCCGAACTGCACCGCTGCATCTTTACAAAAAGCAGAAAAAGGGATGAACCAAAAGTGGAGAACTGTCAGCGTCAGTGTACTTTAAATGGCATCAGGATCAAACGACTTGTAGGAGAGTATTTTGACTCATTTCAAGCACTTACTTCCCTCAACAGAACAAGTTAGAGCTGCCACAAGATGAGCAACCTGAATTAGAATACAGTTTGTGCTTCGTCGATGTGAGTGTGACCAGGGGTGGTAAGCAGTGTATTACAAGTACCACACAAGTAAAAAAGTTGTTTTTTAAAGGAACAAGTACTTTTCATGTTCCTTTTTTAAACTGTACTTCTACTCTTTACTTACGTATGTTTTTGAGATCCACTTTTTACTTCACTACATCGTTACCACCTCATCAGAACAAGTCTGCTTTAAATGCTGGGATTGAGTTTAGGTGGGAGAGCGTGCCAGCTGCCTGGAAGAAAAAGAAGCACTACATGTCTTTGGACAACGATGTGATAATGATGAAGCAAACCCCAGAACAAGGGGAAGCTTCCTGCGACAGTTACTTGATGAAGTGCTGACTGTCCCTCCTGGAAAACACTGAGATCTCTGATTTCAAAGGTCCATTCTGTAGGATTTAGAGGGATATATTGTCAGAAATCGAATTTCATATAACAAGTACGTTTTCAATCACCTGAAAATTCGAATTGTGTTTTCATTACCTTAGAATGTGCCGTTTATGTCTGCATAGGGAGTGGGCCCTTGTCTACAGGGATCGCCATGTTGCACTGCCATGTTTCTACGCATCACCTACCGTAGCAGTTAGCAGCCCTTCCACAACAAGAGCGTTGGTAAAACACCAATATGAAACTGCTTTTATTCAGTGATTTTAGCAGATTTAATCACCTGGTCCGTTTGTTTTAGAGAGGATAAGACCTCTGCAGATCAGCTCCCACTATAAAGCTCCTGAACATCCTAAATTATCAGAGGAAAAAAAGAGAACACTGATTAGCAAGTGCTAGGTTACTGGCTCGTCTCTGACATGCCAAACAGCATCGGAGAAATATGGGCTTGTAACGTGAAACTGCTCTATTCAGTGGTTTTACCAGCTTAAAGGGAAATTTTGGTTTATTTCAACCTGTCTCCTATTGTCCTAAAATTGTTTCAAGTGACTAGTGACATAAAAATAATAGTTAGCATGTTAGCTGTTAGCCTAGATACTACAGCCGGGGCGCATAGTAGCATCAGACCTGTTAAAACGTAAGTGAACGGGCAACCTTCAAGTGCAAAGTTAGTCCACTAAACAAGCTTTTTTTCCACAAAGACCGCCTCATATCGTTAGGATAAATGTCAGAGAACATATAGAAAACGACATGTAAACGTGTTGTCTTACCTTACCGGTGTGCTGCCATGTTTGTTTACCATCTAGCTCTGCTTTCCAAAGCGCAGCCGAAATCTCACAAGAACAAGCGGCGATCTCATACCCTGCCTGAAATTTCGCGAGCTCTAGATAAAGCCCAGCTGGATACTACTCCAGGTGGAGGTGTCTCGTCCTCAGTCACATCCAGACCTTGAAAATAAGGCTGCAACCGGTCCCATTCCTTGCAACAGAGGCATTCCACTTCTGTGGGCACTGGGGCACAGCATTCACAGGTACACCACCAATCTCCAGAGCTACGCAGCCTTGCAGCAGCCATTCCTCCTCTCTCATCCTCTACCTGTTGCGCCTCTCTCTCTCTCTCTCCTCCTCCGTTCTTCAATTTCACGAAGCTCTTCGTCAGTGTATTCTGGCTCAAATAAATAAGGGCGGCCATCAACCTCTGCAAAATCAAATTCCTCCTCCTCAAAGTCGAAGTCTGGCAAAAAGTCAGCCATTATTCTATAAATCTTTCATAAAATAAATGAATGAACTTTTCAGGCTACTGTCCGGTTCTGCCTTCCAGCTGTTGCTGCTTGTTCTCGTGAGATTTCAGACACGGTATGAGATCGCTGCTTGTTCTTGCAATATTTCGGCCGCGCTTTGGAAAGCAGAGCTAAATGGTAAACAAACATGGCGCCACAGCGGTAAGGAAAGACAACACGTTTACATGTCGTTTTCTATATGTTCTCTGACATTTATCCTAACGATATGAGGCGGTCTTTGTGGAAAAAAAGCTTGTTTAGTGGACTAACTTTGCACTTTTAAGTCAATTTGTTTCTGGTAAAAACCTCATGAAGCCTGAATCATTAAAAAAGGAGAGCATGCATTAAGTTATCAGAGAAATTACGTGAGCACACATTAGCATGTAGTGGGCAAGTCACTGGTTAACAACATACCAAACAGTGTTGGAGAAACAAAGATTTGTAAGGTGAAACTGCTTTATTCAATGTTTTTACTGGTTTTAATCACCTGGTCTGAACAATGAACACTGAAGGAATCCTAACCTGGAGAAGTTTCAGCTGGTTGCAATCTGCAATCACCACCACTAGATGCCACTAAATCCCCCTGAATCTGACACACTGGACCTTTAAAAAGTCCTCTTCTTTCCTCTGCAAGCACAATGAAGCCAGTTGCACGTACTGTCGGTGAAAAGTCGTTAGCTTGCTCATGTTTTCTATATTAGTTTTTCATGTGTGATGTTAATCTTTGCCGTTATGATAAGGAGGAGATGGAGAGAAAGTGGGAGATTGTTTATATCTTAATTGTATAGGCTAGTTTTATTTGCATTATTAGCTGAACTGCTTTTATTAAAAAAAAAGTTGAATTGACAAGTACAACAAGTGCTGTTTTACTTTTACTTGATTAGTTTTCACCTTACCTTCAGTCATTTTTATGGAAGTAATTGTACTTTTACTTAAGTACAGATTTTCATTACCCACTGCGGAGTGTGACGATGACTACATAGATAACTGGGGGAAAGCGCTGTGGATTTGTCTGGTTGCTATTGTCTCATGAATAAACAGACAATGTGTAGGCGTGTTAAAGTAGCTGTTACTTGCCTCGTGAACATGATACACACTCTGCAGAGAGCTCTACATGACTAGAACAACACTACCTGGTAGAAGCGGCCTACATTTCTGTATTTCTGCTGCAGAATTGAAAACAGCAAGACTGATCAAGAGCCTGATGAGAGCGTTTGGGAGAATGTTTCCGAGTGTGTGCGTGAGTGAGAGAGAGAGTAGGGCAGGAAGGAGGGCGGCCAGGGAAAACCTGCGCTAAAACATCATTGCTCAAGGCATAATCGCTGTTAAATAGGTTGTTGACTTACACAGTCGGCTGTGTGCAAACATTTCATTTGGCCAATTATCCCATTCGCTGAGGTGGTGTGGTCTAGATGAGCAGTGTAAGTGAGGATTCGGCGTAGACGGAGGCAGTAACTCTCTCCTGCTCGGCATTAATGGAGCTACCAGATGTGTTTTAAAGGAAAAGGAGCGGGAGCGCTGGGTGGCCTGCCACATGTCCGACTTGGGAATGTGTGTATGAGCATGTGTAAGCATACCTTTGTCCATGACCATGTCTATGTGTGTGCAGGTGTACAGGGAGGTTTAGTGGACCACCCCGGGGTGCTACTCACCGCGACCACCTCCTCCCCTTAAAGCCACCCCGCTACTAACACCTACACACACTGGCAGAGAGGAGCAACAGCTTCCATCGCACTTGAAAACGATCCTATGATTGATGATGCTCGGCTGAACATGATGACTCACTGCAAAATGTTGCTGCTATCAGTGTTTGCGTTCCATCTGTTTCTGGGACTGATAATCAAATAAAAGTGGGATGTTGTGAGCGTTGGGCACCAGAGAAGAAGACAGAAGTCCGTGGCAGGCCGTAATGGATATGTGTATGAGATCTGAGTGCTTTCTTTGATTGTCTGATTGTGTGTGTGATTCCCCAGTAGTGATAGATAGCTGGAGAAAAGCACCCCCCCTCCACCCCCACCCTGAGGCTGCAGGCCCCTCCTGCTCTAATCAATGACATGTTAAGCTGGCAGGCTTTTGAAGTGAGGGGTTCCAGAGGGGTGCTGAGGGGGTGAAGGGTAGGGGTGCGTGTGTGGGAGGGGGGTGTGTGACAGAGGAGTTGAGGGGTATTGATGATGTGCGGCGATGGGACACAAGGGAGAAAAGCGAGCGAGGGATGAAGGGAGTCCAGAGGCAGGCTTTAAGTGGGGGGAAGGTTGACAAGGAGCAAAAGCCAGTCTGGAACTCATCACACCAACTGGAGTGACTGGACGGCTGGCTGATGGCTCACACTGATGGGTCCCAACAGGTCACGCTCAGACCGTCCCCAAACAGACAACATGTGTTGTTTTTCTCTTGGTTAACTCTTCGAGCCTGTGGTGTGTCTAGAACACACATCCAAAGTATTACAGGAAGTGTAGGCTGAATTGCATGCTTTCTCTTTTTACTTTAGGTACATACTGCAGCCTCCCTTACAGACTACATGCGGTTGCATAGAATATGTCAATACATTCTCAGTCTGACCTCGTCACATATTGACGCTTTGGTCATGGACTTTCCACGTCCACATTCGACGTGCAAGGTACCTTTGGTGCGTTGGTTGTTGACATTCTGGGACATCGTGCCAAGTTCTCTTCTTTCAAGATGTGCTTCAGTTTTCACAGGAAATTTAAAGTTGGCATACAGTCTCTTTCAAAATAAACGCACTACGTCGGTATAACACCGTGAATTGATGTTTTTTTTCCATCAACACCAAGCACACATAGTTGGGTTTAGAAAATAGGAACAGGGTTTGGCTTGAGAATCTTGCAGGATGCAAACACCGCTCTCCTGGGTGATGGTTGGTGTTTGTTGGACCCATTCACCACCCCTGTTGCCCGCCCCACTCGTACTTTTGCCACTGCGTTTCCCCGACGCTGCCAGGTGCCATCAAACTCTAACAGCAACCAGCCACGTATCATGCCAACATTAAAGGATGCCTTTTTCATTGGTTTCTGACACCACAAGTCACTGCTCAAGTGCCAGATTTCGATGACTTTGGAGTGAGACTGGGCCAACAATGCACACAACTGGGACATACTACAGTGTTGCGCTTTAAACTTGAGCTTCCTGGTCATATATACAGTACAGGCCAAAAGTTTGGACACACCTTCTCATTCAATGCGTTTTCTTTATTTTCATGACTATTTATATTGTAGATTCTCACTGAAGGCATCAAAACTATGAATGAACACATGTGGAGTTATGTACTTAACAAAAAAAGGTGAAATAACTGAAAACATGTTTTATATTCTAGTTTCTTCAAAATAGCCACCCTTTGCTCTGATTACTGCTTTGCACACTCTTGGCATTCTCTCCATGAACTTCAAGAGGTAGTCACCTGAAATGGTTTCCACTTCACAGGTGTGCCTTATCAGGGTTAATTAGTGGAATTTCTTGCTTTATCAATGGGGTCGGGACCATCAGTTGTGTTGTGCAGAAGTCAGGTTAATATACAGCTGACAGCCCTATTGGACAACTGTTAAAATTCATATTATGGCAAGAACCAATCAGCTAACTAAAGAAAAACGAGTGGCCATCATTACTTTAAGAAATGAAGGTCAGTCAGTCCGGAAAATTGCAAAAACTTTAAATGTGTCCCCAAGTGGAGTCGCAAAAACCATCAAGCGCTACAAGGAAACTGGCACACATGAGGACCGACCCAGGAAAGGAAGACCAAGAGTCACCTCTGCTTCTGAGGATAAGTTCATCCGAGTCACCAGCCTCAGAAATCGCAAGTTAACAGCAGCTCAGATCAGAGACCAGATGAATGCCACACAGAGTTCTAGCAGCAGACCCATCTCTAGAACAACTGTTAAGAGGAGACTGCGCCAATCAGGCCTTCATGGTCAAATAGCTGCTAGGAAACCACTGCTAAGGAGAGGCAACAAGCAGAAGAGATTTGTTTGGGCCAAGAAACACAAGGAATGGACATTAGACCAGTGGAAATCTGTGCTTTGGTCTGATGAGTCCAAATTTGAGATCTTTGGTTCCAACCGCCGTGTCTTTGTGAGACGCAGAAAAGGTGAACGGATGGATTCCACATGCCTGGTTCCCACTGTGAAGCATGGAGGAGGAGGTGTGATGGTGTGGGGGTGTTTTGCTGGTGACACTGTTGGGGATTTATTCAAAATTGAAGGCACACTGAACCTGCATGGCTACCACAGCATCCTGCAGCGACATGCCATCCCATCCGGTTTGCGTTTAGTTGGACGATCATTTATTTTTCAACAGGACAATGACCCCAAACACACCTCCAGGCTGTGTAAGGGCTATTTGACCAAGAAGGAGAGTGATGGAGTGCTGCGGCAGATGACCTGGCCTCCACAGTCACCGGACCTGAACCCAATCGAGATGGTTTGGGGTGAGCTGGACCGCAGAGTGAAGGCAAAGGGGCCAACAAGTGCTAAACACCTCTGGGAACTCCTTCAAGACTGTTGGAAAACCATTTCAGGTGACTACCTCTTGAAGCTCATGGAGAGAATGCCAAGAGTGTGCAAAGCAGTAATCAGAGCAAAGGGTGGCTATTTTGAAGAAACTAGAATATAAAACATGTTTTCAGTTATTTCACCTTTTTTTGTTAAGTACGTAACTCCACATGTGTTCATTCATAGTTTTGATGCCTTCAGTGAGAATCTACAATGTAAATAGTCATGAAAATAAAGAAAACACATTGAATGAGAAGGTGTGTCCAAACTTTTGGCCTGTACTGTACGTCACAGTCAGTGCAAAATTTGAAGTACAAAGAAAAAGTATACGATTTGGAACTCAGGAGATCTGATCACTAACATTAGCCCCTTTTACACTGCCAGATTTTTGGCGAATGTTGGGCCGTTTTGCCGGCAAGCTGCAAGCATTTACACACACGCAGCCAGATTGGCGAGGTGATCCGAGGTGCCCAATTTTCCGCGGCGTAGGGTAGACATATTGGCGGAACCCTTTTAGTTTAAAAAGAACGAGGCGGCCTTCCGCCACGGGAGGGGCTGTTGATGACTTGTGGGAGGAGCTGTTGATGACGCCGCACGTGGGACCCACTGGCGGTGGATAAACAGGAAACAGCTGATAGCAGGAATTAGCGAGCAGCTAGTAGCAAGAGGGAAACACAAACCTGTCAGACACTGTAAAGATGAGCAACTGGGAAGACAAGGAATTGTGCGCCCTCCTTGTCCTCGCAAACGAAGAGGCCATTAACCGTCAGATGACGGGGACGGTGAAGGACGGGCCGACTTATGAGAGAATCGCTGAAGGACTGACCAGCCGCGGCTTCCCTCCCACGTCACTGTTTACGTCACACGCTGAGCTACAGGTTTTGTTACTTGCTCACGCCCCCCATTGCCCTGAAAAAGGCACATTCTGTATGAACAAAAGTAGGTAGGCGGCATTTTGCTGCACTCCCCGATTTTGTTTTTATACTGCCAATGCTGAAAAAAGACTGATTGGGCTTTCCTGCAAATTTGCACAGTTCCTATTTATAAAGGGCTATTATCTTGGAGATACAACAGAGACCCACAGATCTCTGCTGTTGTTACTTTGCAATGTACAGTATGCACATTCAACTTTTAATATATTACTGCGTACATTTTAGATTGTTTGCTGTTGATTTTAGTCACTGTGGCCTCAGTCACCCATCTTGCATACTGCTAAATGTGTCTGGACTCAGTGGGACATCATAGTACTGTATATTTGGCATACTGTGTTTGACATCCTGTGTGTTGGGACGTAATAGATCATTTTTTGGCACACTAAGGCTGCATTCCAAATCGCATACTTTTGCTTTTTACATTTAGCAGGTACTGCAGCTGCCCTTATAAAGTACATACTTTTGTATGTATTATGCACAAAATTGGGAAATACTACTGTCTCATACATTATGTCCTGAACTTTGACCCTCTTCACCAGAGACGAAAATGTCAAAACTATCCCTTCAAATCTTTCATTGCTGACCACATAATGATAACAGCAGGGTTATTGGTGGTAAACTTTATTAAATACAGGAACATGACCCTAAAAATCAAGTTAATGTTTACTTTTTAAACACTGCCAGTGTTGTTCTGAATCTGAATTTGTTTGTTACCAACACTTGGCTGCAGAGCTGAGATGAATCAGAAACAAAAGAAATCCATTTTGCTGGTAAAAATGTCTGCGCTCTCCCTCCCCGATCCTCCCTCCCCGTTTCTACATCTCTCAGTACTTGGAAGAAAAGCAGGAGGGTATGTCACAGAGGAGGAGCACGTTATAGGATATTATGTGTGCTTTTTGTAACTCAGCAAAGCTTTGGAAGTGTGAGTCTGTACTTTTGTGTAGTTTCGGATATGTGTGTGTGTTATCTGGTGTGCATGTGCTCATTTATGGGTGAGTGTTTGTTTGAGATTGCATCTGTGTGCCTGTGTGATACGTGCATATATCTGTGTGTGACTATGGATGTTTGTGTAATATTGTGTATGTGTGAATGCCATGTGACTGTGTGCGTGCACCTCTGTATGAATATGTACTTTTTGCTCGTGTGTGTGTGTGTGTGTGTGTGTGTGTGTGTGTGTGTGTTTGTGTGTGTGTGTGTGCTGCGGAGCCCTGAGAACTTGGCAGCGTGTCAGCGGTGTGCTCCAGCAGTGAGGGGGAGCTGCTGTGTTTCTCTGCCCTGTGCTGGATCCCCTTTCAGCCTGACACAATCCCACAATCCCACAGCTCTGAGCTCTCAGCTGCAGCCTCCACAGCACCAGTGCTAACCCACCGTGCTCTCATACCCACCCAGATCACTGTTTCAGCACACCAGGACCTGGCCGCTGTCAGCGTCTGCAGTGGTGCTCCAGCACACTCGACTGTGCTGTAATTTGGTGGAAAAGAGCCTGAATGTGTTTCGCAGCTACACCATACTGAAAGATGGTTTTCAGATCCTATTAATTAGTGATTCTGTCCACACTGACTTACTAAAATAATACAGGGTTAGAATACAGCATATTTCCTTACTTCCCTCTAGTGGTGCTGAACTGTGCAGATAGTTTTGGTTGTATTTGTCCAGGTTTTGAGATATCCGTGTCTGAGAGTCCTGCTGCCCTTAGTGCTCTGGATAATTCACACATCTTACTGTGAACTGCTTTTATTGGAAGAACTTTTCAGTAGAAAAAATCATGACGATAGTGCTGGACAGTTGGAGTCACATATATGTAATGAATATTATTTATTACTCAACTTATGTGTTAAATCCTGATCACTCGGTGCAACTAGAGAGATCCAATGGAGAAGGTCCTGAGGAATCAAGTTCATATCGGATGAATCTGTAGTGCACAAATACCAGACACAAGTATCAGCTGATGTTTGCATTGTTGGCCGCCATCAGCTGATCGGCAAATAATATGACATTTACTAACGTTAGTGAATATCTTACTTTTTTTCCTGTTGTTTCACATATTTTTTTTAATTTCTTTTCTGTCGTTTCACATAATATTTTTTATTATTTTATTTATTTATTTTCTGTTGTTTCACATAATTTTTGGATTTATTTATTAATTTTTATTTATTTATTTTCTTTTATTTCACATACATTTTTCTGTTGTTTCACACAATTTATTATGATTTTTTTATGTGTTTATTTTTATTTGTTAATTTATTTTCTGTCGTTTCACATAATATTTTATTTATTTATTTTTATTTATTTATTTTTTCCTTTCACATACATTTTTCTGTTGTTTAGAATATTTTTTTTATTAATTTATTTATCTATTTTTAATCATTTATTTAATTTCTGTCATTTCACATACATTTTTCTTTTTTTCACACAGTTGTTTTAAAAAATATTTTATTTACTTTTCATTTTTATTTTTTTCTGTCGTATCACATAAAATTTTCTGTTGTTTCGCATAGATTCACATAAATTTTGCAGAGGTGATAAAGAAGGGCTTGAGACTAACAGCGTCGAGTCGTCCTTAAGACAATAGAAAATGTGATCCGGGATGAAAGGACACAGTAAAGCAGCTACTGACGTGTGAGGGGACATACCTTATTGTTTCCCTGATAACATTACATTGTGAACAAGTTCATGTTGACATCAGCAGGAGGAGAGCTAGTAAACGTTAGCCGTAAGTAGCTGGTAGCTGAAACTAACTGCTGATGGAGGTTGTGTTGAGTTACATCAGTACTGGGTGAAGTTAAATTAAAACATTTTCATGATGTGTTCATTTTAATTTTGTAAAATGAAGGTTTCGGGGGGGGGGGTGCCGACAAGCTCACCTGATAGAGCAGGCACCCTGTGTACAAAGGCCACGTCCTCACCACAGCAGCCGCGGATTCGATTCTAACCCACAGCCCTTTGCTGCATGTCATCCCCTCTCTCTCTGTCCTATACAAAAAAAAGGGCAAAATGCCACACAAATAATCTTAAGGTTTAGGGGTTTTTTTTGGTGTGAAAATATTCGAAGGAAAAATGTATTGATGTTTTTACAGCATATAAAATAGGTAGTAGAGAAAGAATCAGGATATAGTGAAAAGGCTTTTGAAACAGTTATTTAAAAAGTGTTTTTCATGTGAAAGGTTTTTTTCTCAAGGTTGTTTCATATACATCTTTGGTTGAATTTGTGCTCATTCAAAGGAGGCGTAATGAAGGACTGAGTGACTTTAAAAAAGGGTTCAGGATTTTTTTCAGTAATGAAGATCTCTGTGTTTCTCTGGCACAATGGGGGAATGAAAAACAACAAAAACTACATAATCAGCAATATAAAAACATCCGTATCAGTATCAGGTATTGTCAAAATTGTTATTTTTAACATCAGTACACCCCTGATTCCTCCCTGCATCCCTCTCATAACTAGATAGGAGGATGTGAACATTTCATGTTCTGTGGTCAGTACTTTTTTCCTGTATAATTCCACTCTATTGAACATAAGTTTTTTATGGATTGGAATGTCACAATTTCTTTATCTGTGTGGTTTTATTGAGTTTATACCAAGGTCTGGTCTAAATTTCAATGCATTAAAATGTGTTAAATGAAAAGAATGTGACATTTTGAATACTACTTTCCCCCACTGATTGACCACAGACTGTAGAAATAATGGACATAGCTATAATAACCTCACCCACTGGTTTATGGACTCATTTTAAAGTCTTGAGTTTGGCATTTCAGCCGTCACCTTCTTGTCTTTTTTTGGAGCCATAAGTGACCATGTTTGGGCGAGAGGCTGGAGCTGTGGAGGAGCGAGGGGTGGATTTGACTGAGAAGTCGAGGACACTATCGGCAGACAGCCTGTCGCTCAAAGTGGCCCGCCATTATTTATGTGTAACTTAAGCCCCATTTCCACCAAACACTTTTAGTATGGTACCTTTGGAACCAAAAGTACAGTGGTTACATGAGCTTCAAAACCAGCCACAACTCAGTCCTGAGCAGAGTGACTGTCCTGCAGTGTTCACAGCTCCACCTTTTAGTACCAGATCTGTGTGCTAGGTACCCCAACAGAGGGGGGACCAAACATGGGGACGGTACAGAACGGTTCTGTTGGTACCATCCACAACTTTTCACAGTGGAAACGGAAAGAAATGGTACTGAACTGAACTGTACTGCTTGATGGAACTGGGCTTTGAAGCCTTACTAAAATGTAAACAGATGTGTTATATTAAATTCTCCCTCCAAACAGTTGATGAAGTCATGAACGGGAAATTACCTACAGAGACCAAAACATTTTTTGTACCAGGCTGTAAACATGTTTATTTCTGCTGTAAAGTTCGGCATCTTAACATGAGTGTCTTTGGGGATTGGCTGGCTTCTGAAGCCAGCCTCAAGTGGCCATTAGAGGAACTGCAATTTTTTAAAACTGGCACGTTGGCGTCATATTTCAGCCGTGGAGGTTGCTGCTCAGTATTGACACAAACTATTGAAACAAACTAGGAATCTGCCCTGACTAGATTTTATTCAAATGCAGATACCGTACCCAGCTCTCATTCTGCTGCTCTTTGTTTAAATGGTTCACTCTTCATCAGCTGATTCCTTGTGATTAGTTCATTGTGACACAAGAAGGTGGGCAGAATGAGCTCTCCCATCAGTGTTTAGTGTGCATCATCATCATCAGCAGCAGCAGCAGCAGCCGCTCCCCCAGATGGACCTTCACAAGATTGGTATTGATTGATTCTTCTCAGAGTGGTGGTGATAATATGACAAACAGCAGTCATTTCCCACTGACCCTGATCACTTTGGTCCTCTAGCGAAGCCTTTATCACAAGAGTACCCGAGGCTTCCTGGAAGTGCTCTTCCGGCACTGGGGACCCGTCAGACCAGTGAGCCAGTGGATCAAATGACACTGCAGCAACTGTCTTAATGACTCTGTGTCGTGGTTCCAGGAAGTGACTGTGACAAATCCTTGTTGGTAACAGTGGAAAAAAGTGGTGGAGGAGATGGTGATTTATAATGTGTTGTTGGCTTTCAGTTTCACAGAGAGTTCAAGTGAAAGGAATCAAAAACTAAACTGCTCTCTTGTTCATGGAGACCTTTACCATCTCATCCATTAATCCTATGGCCTGATTAATGCTGGGTGTTTGAGGCTGATATTGGTATCCAAGACCCATATATTTGCCGATATATATGTTTGCCAACATAAACTCAAAGCGGCAAACGTCAGGGCTTAAAAATGAAGCCAACACTGAAGTGCCAAAAACTACAGTTCCTCAAATGGCCACTTGAGGCTGGCTCCAAGAACAAATCAATCCCATAGACCGCTATGGTAAAATGCCCAACTTTGTACCAAAAATAAACACAGATTGGTACAAAAAATGGTTTTTAGGGTGCTGTCAGACCTAGAGTCGTCCCCTTTGGTCCAAAACAGGGACTAATTTTGTTCCAAAGTTGTATAATTGCCTAGAGTTGGTTCGTGTTCTCACAGCAGCATTTACAAGAGGACCAGATCAAATGCCTTGTGTGAGAAAACTGCTCTTGATTGGTCAGAATTTCCATGCAGGAAAAATCCAGGAAGTAAAGCAAACGTTGAAGAGTCCACTTGCAAGATAAATGTGACACTTTCTAATGTCACAATGGAGGGACAACTACGCAGGTTGATTTTAGCGCTGCTCATCGTGGACTATATTGCTGTCATTGTTCATTTTAGTCAAACCATACAGTTTGAAAACGAGGCGCGGCTCCAACTAGAAAACAATGTTTTGATGCATTGGATGTGCTGAATGTGCATATTAAGGCAGTACAGGAGGAGGTGCACATTAATAATCCTCCAGGACTGTAACATGCTCATGTTTAACCCAAACAATGTGTCATGTGACTGCAGTTGCTTCACATCCAGGTCGGAACACCTTCTCACCACAAACCAACCGCACCAGAGTTAATTTGTAACCGAACTGAGACCACCTCTTCAAGAAGGTCTCAGTCCGGTTGTTTCGGTGCACACCTGAGTGTGATTGTTGTGTTCACACCTGCCCAAATGAACCACACTGAGGGGGCAAACGAACTACAGTTTGATTGAATTGAACCAAACAGGGCAGGTGTGAAAGCGACCCAAATTACCTACAATATTTCTTTGTCATTCCTGTACTGCCATCTCTTTATTTATTGGCTGACATATATACCGGATAAGCTTAGACTGGCCAAAGATGTCAGCCCAGGTGGGATCTCATTTATTCATATACACTGAGTGCCACTTAGGGCCTCAAACAGTATTTCTCAGATCATCTCACAGCGCCTGAACCTCATCTTTGTCAGTGGAAGGTTGCATTTGTCAATTTTGTAACTTCGAGAAGAAGTCAATCTGACAAGCAAGCTTTTACTTACGCAGCGATTGACCAGCTGCAGTGTAGGCAGCGTTTGAACTCTTAAGTTCTTCAGCCCCGTTTGTACAGTTTGTCATTGCACAAATGAACTCATACAGATTTGAAATATACTGAAGCCTTTAGTGGGCCTTATGGTTTGCCTACACAGGAGGCGTTTCAGTCAATTATTTTCTGTCGTCCATCTCTCGCGTCTGACGGAACAGATATGCTTCTATTTTAATCAATGCAGCTGCCTACACATGCTGCATAATGCACTTCAGTCTTGCTTTACATGCATAGCCGTTACCCAAATCTTATTTTAACGCTTCAAGCATCTATTTCCTTGTGTTTCACGAATGTACCTAAAGTAATTATGTGTTGGGCCCTGAGTGCTACCAAAGCGTGGGTGACCTACACTCAGCACTGTGCCTGAACACATCCTGTGTAGACACAGATGGAGGACTGAAGCTGCTGCGCTGCTGACATACTGCTTTGATTATGCAGGGTGTTTTGAGATGGTGTTAGGTGGTGTGACAGAAGACTGCTGACAGTGTGTTCAGTTTGTTGTTCTCATCCAGTCTTTGGTTGCTAGCTGCTCACTGCTGTGGCATTTCCAAGATGTCACCTGTTAAAGAGTGTGGCATCTTTATCCTCTTATTTGCTGTTGAAATGTGAGATGGTGTTGATGGTGCTCTTTGCTTTGTTAAGAACAGTGGTTATTGTCATCATCAAAATATCTTGCCTTGTTTATCCAACAGTCCAAAACCCCAAAATATTCCATTTAAAGTGATTAAAAAGAGCTGAAAATAGACAATAAAGGCACATGAGAAGCTGTAACCTCTAAGTGGGCAAGTGTGTAAGATTTATGAAGATTTGTAAACTGGAAACCATCTGAAACTTCTCCCGGTTAGAATCCCTTCAGTGTTGATTGTTGGTTGGAGGTTTACACCAGGAGCTGAATTATCCATAGAGGTTTCTTTGTCTCCAAAACAAACTGACCCTCTGATTAAACTGGTAAAAACACATTACAGATCAGTTTTTCTCTGGTACTGTTTGGCATGTCAGAGACGAGCTGGAAGCCCAGCACTTGCTAATCTGTGCTCTTCTTTTAGTCCTCTGACAATTTAGGATTGAGACGTTCAGGACGTTTTCACCAGCATCCTCAGAGAGCTCTTCCTCTCTAAAACAAAGTGACCAGGTGATTAAAACACAGAATAAAGCAGTTTCACATTTCACATATTGGTGCATTACCAACACTCTCTTTGTGGAGGGGCTGTTACCTGCTATGGTGGCCAACGTGAAAACAAGAAAACACAAAAACACAAATGGCCCTATCGAGAGCCGGTGTTTGGATTCTGTAGAAAAGTGGCGGTTCAACATGGCGATATCTGAAGATGAAGAACTGCTCTCTATATAGATAAAAATGACTTATTCTAAGGTAATGAAAACACAACGACTCTTATTTTCAGTTGATTGAGAACAAGCTTGTTATATTATCACCTTTCACCAAGATCCAGACGTTCAAGAGATTATAACTGGGAGCCAAATTATCCGCAGAGGTCTCTTCCTCTTTGAAACAAACGGACCTGTTGACTTTTAACCAGTAAAAAACACTGACCAAAGTAATTTCATGTTAGAAAAATCAGTGCTTTTCCATTGCTGCTCATCGCAGACAGGCTTCTAACTGCCGTGGCTGACATGAAAACAAATGACCCCGTCTAGAGCCAGGGTTTAGTTTGATTGTTCTGGGCTACTGTAGAAACATGGCGGTGCAAGATGGCGACTCCATAGACGAGGACCCACTCCCTATGTAGACATAATGGCTCATTCTGAGGTAATGAAAACACAGCAATTCTTATTTTCAGGTGATTATACACTAAAGGTAGCCTGGAAATCCAGACCCAAATCTAGAAAGATTTAGGGTCTGGCTATGAGTAATGCAAATGGCCCAACTCGAGGGCGGCACCAAGCATGCATTTGTAAATATCACTGCATGCAATTGGATAACACTACGACCAATCAGAACAATACACGGCGTGACGTATCCAGAGCGCTACCAGCGGAGCTAACTGGTAGATTAGACTCTTGCCGTATCCGGTCGGCAAAACAGCAAAAATGTCCGTCTTGCAAAGAAAAGATTTGAGCACCGTCTTCTGTTCCTCTTTTAGAGAAAAAGCCAAGTCTAACTCGTTCAGTGTAGCGGCCAAAGCCATTTCAAACAACTGGTGTTCATCCGTAGCCATCTTGCAATGTTTACTGACTGATTTCGGACTTCGTTGTCGCAGCGCTGTCGTCATCTGTTTAGCTCGCCTCTGGCCCGCCTGTATCAGATACACTGATGTGATTGGTGCAGCTCGGCTCCAAGGACATGGGTAATGAGCATCATTACTGATTGCCAGAGTGACTCGCTGAGCAAATTCAAATTGTGCTCTCACGAGAACTCTGGATTTCCAGGGTACACTAAAGGTTCACAACTGGTCCAATCAGGGAGTTCAAATTTCTCCTTAGTCATTAGTTTAAGGTACACATGGTTTAACATATTTAGCGTCATACTTTCATTTGGCCCTGTTAGCTGTGTCTGTCAAGAAGCTGTCCGTTCTCTCACTCATTCTACAGCAGGAAACAGCACTTCAAAATTAAAGCTCTGAGCCAGAAATTCACCATACTTCAAAATAAAGTGTGTTTTTTTACAAGCTTGACACATTTGTGAGTCACATGAATGGACCCCCCGACCCACTTTTGGACCATGACCCACCATTTGGGGACACACTGGACCTTTAAATGATCATTAATAATGATGGTGAAACATCGCCTCTTCATCACCATTTGATGACTCAGTAATTCATTATAGCAGGAGTTTCCTCTGTTACACATTCTCAGTAAAATCAAAACCTAGATAGCATCATTTCCTGTGTACCAGGAGAACAAAAAACCCTGGGGACATCTGACGCTGGACATTTGAGCAACTTCAGTTTTCGCTTAGAAGTTGCAAGACTGACATCTCGTTCTAATTAAAAGATGAAAATATTTCTTTAGGAGTGACAAAGTGTCCTGTTTAAGCCTGTTCTTTTGGTGAACTTATTCAAACAGCTCTACAAGTCAAAGCAAATGAAGCATTTTGAAATATGTCAGACCGTCACAACGTATCCCAGCTCATTGAATATAATAGTGTTCAGGGAGCCACCCTGCTGCAGACAGAGACAGTGCCACATCAGCACTGTGTGTGTGTGTGTGTGTGTGTGTGTGTGTGTGTCTCTGCATGTGAGCGCATGTGTCTCTCATCTGTGTGTGTGTCTATGTACTCCAAATGCTGATTGATGTAACTCTGGCTTTGTCAGCCCTTTGGCATAGGTGGAACAGGTGTGACTCTGCCACAGAGCGTGGCTCAGACAAGCCATATCACGGCACAATGAGGTCATTGTGCAACACACACATTCCTGCACAGGGCCCTCGGACTTTTACGGGCTGGAGGTAGCCATCTGTGTGTGTGTGTATGTGTGTGTGCAAATATGTGTGTGTTGCTCCAGGTGAGGGGGATTTGGATGAGATTTGCTGTATGAAAGAGATGTGTGCTCACCAGCTGCGTGTCCCTACACACTCTCAGAAACACCTCGGAGGCTCAGACACACACATACACACACACAAAGACACACAGACAGGCCAAGTGACGATTCTCCAGTGTTGCAAAATCAGCGTCTTGTGTGTGTGTGAGAGTGGGCGTCAGGTTAAGTGGGGCTGGCTGGGTTTTTTCCGACCGTGTCACTCTTGTCTCTGATACAGTCAAGGCTGCGTTGGCTCGCGTGGTTCCAGGGGTCCATTAGTACAATATGGATGTTACTACGGGGATGAAATCATCTGGTCTGACTCAGGCGGCTCATTCAGTGGCATCTGTGTTTGTTTGGATCCTGGCTGACACTTCAGCCTCTGTGTCTTAACACTGAGACACAGCACATGTAATACTCACTCCTTATTTCATATTTTTCCCCTCCTCTCTGTGACTGTCTGCATTTTTTCCTGCTTTCATCCTGGACAAGGGCTTGCCATTTTTGTTTGAGGTGGGCCGTGTTCAGTGTGTGTTTGTCTAAGTGGTGTGTAGTGCTATCCCCAGGGTTGGTGTGTCTGGACTGGGTCCCTTCGAGCTGCTTTACAGTTTAACCAGCCTTGACTTGCTGTGTGGTGACATGTCTGCACTACACTGACTGGATGACTGGGAGGATCTGCTCCGTGTGTGTGTGTGTGTGTGTGTGTGTATGGATCAGAGTGGGTGTAAGGCTGGAGGCTGACTGCTGGGCTATGCTTGAAAGACTTCTGGCATGTGCTGGTGCCTGCATTTTTCACCCTTGACTGGAAGCATATGCTGTAGCACAATCGAGACAGTGTTAGACGGGCTTGGCGTGAGGGACCCAGGCGGCTTCCTCCACATCTGGCAGTGCTTGGCCCTCCTTCCAGGTGAGTCACATCCCCCGGGAGGGTGGCTCTGCTGCGGCCCTCGGCCCCTCAGCGCCCGGGCATCTGGAAGTGTCTGGATCCGTCTCGCAGTCACATCTATCTCCACATGCTTTTCCAATTTCATCACCCCCCCTCCGCAACACCGCCTCCGCCTCCGCCACCTCCACCGCCCCCCAGCCACTCGCTGACCCCTGCTGTGCACCAATTACCCCTACCTCCACGCTCCAGGTGACATGGTTTAGCAAGACAGATGACCAAAAAGGACAACAGCAATGATAAATTGTACAGACAAGAAGGCCACAGGGTCACTCCTGCGTGGGTTTTCATTTCTTTTAAGTTGGAAAATTAAAGGATCATTCAGGTTTATTTCAGCTTCTCTTGTTTGCATAATTTTGACCATTATTTCTGTTGGGTGTGAAAACGCTGTCTCCACTTTGTAAGTTGCTGGGATCTGGGAACACAGCAACATCACTAACACAGGCAGATGGCTGTAAACAAATCCTGAGTTCAGTAAATTTTTATTTGGAAGAGAAAACTCAAATGAAGAGTAAAATTAGCACCCAAACACTCTGACTTCCTGGTGTACTAACTTTAGGTTTAGATAATCTGGCTTTAATATTTTTAGTTTTGTTTTGTTTGTATCCACCTGATGAAATCTAGTATTCGCTCTCCTTTTTAGCTCTGTTTTGGTCTCCACCAACTCCTGAGGGAAACATTTGGCACGGAGCTTTTTCACTGGACACAAACAAGCTGATGACAGCAAGGAGAACAATAACATTAATGAGTTAAAAGTCTTTGACCTGTTGTTAATATCATAGGGTTAATTCCGACCAAATACCACAAGAAAAGACTTTTAAAAGACTGACGTCTGACACCTTCTCACATCTTAGGACAATTTGAGTTTTTAGTCACAGACAATAACATTTTTGCAAAGACTGTAGATCTCGCAGGGACACTATTTTCAAGACAGCAATAAGATTCCTTTTGAAATTATAGACTATATAATTATAGTCTCACTCCGAAGTCGTCAAAATCCGGCGGTTGGTCAGTGACTTATGTCGTCAGACATTGACGAAAAAAGCCATCCTTTCATGTGGGCATGATACCCAGCCTGTCTGCGTTATAGTTTAACTGCGCCTGGCGATGTCAGGGATATGTGGCTGGACAGGAAAGAAAGTTAAGGTAGTGAAAGTTTGAGTAGAATGGGTGGGTGAGGATGGATGGATCCAACAACCACCGACTTTCACCTGGGAGGCCAGTGGTCGCTTCCTGTAAGATTGTAAAGCCAAACCCTGATCTTTTGTCCAAAACAACTCAACCACGTGTGTGTGTTGGCAAAATGTAACCACATGGGTTTGTTGTTGAAGGAAAAAAATGGTCGATACGTGGTGTTGAACCAATGTAGTGTGTTTATTTTGAAAGAGGCTGTATGCAAACTGTATGAAAACGGGAGTGTCTTTTGAAAACAGACAATGCATGTAACAAGCCGAAGTTGACATGGCGTTCTAGAACGACAACAACCAGCGCACTCAGGGTACCTAGCATGTTGTATCTTGACGTGGAAAGTCCATGACCAAACATTGATATGTTGCTCCTGGTGGAAAATGTTACGCCAAACTCCCTTTGAGAAATACGACATAATAAACAATTGCTTATGTGTTCACAAAAACACATAACTCTAGAAACACAAGATGAAAGGCGTCATATGTCGACAGTATTCTTGTCAACTCAGCATTAATAGAATTTATAAAGATAAACTGTATTTATGTACCAGCTTTACATTTTGGTTTTTGTCGCCTCAACTCGCTACCAGCCTCTGCTGGTTAGCTGTGTTATTTTAGCAGAAGGAGACGGTGGGAATGAGAGGAGAACTGTTTCAAAAATTAAGATTTCTCACTGAAATAAGTGCTGGTTGGTGGATCGGATACACGCCAAATTAAACTCCTCCAGTTTCCCCTCCTTTTCCGCAGTCCAAGAGAACCCAGACTTGTTCATGATCTTGTACCTGCCCTGAGTCCGCTCCATGTTTACTGTCATCCTGGTTTGCTGCTTCCTGTTTGCTGCTGGAGAGAACACAGCTATTCTTCAGTATTTGCATGAGCCACTAAAAATTCAGCTAATATTAAACATGTTTGTTTCTGACGTAAAAGCTAGACGAGAAAAAGACTGACTCAAGACAGCTTGGGCTGAGTTTTGTGACCAGATTATTGGAGCACGCACCAACTGTGGTAAAACACACGATTTAATTCCAATGTGGAGATTTGTCTGTGACTATGAAATCACTTGGAAAGATGTTTGGTGGAAGGCTGGTATGAATCGTAGGCTGTGCTGGAATTTTAGGATTCTTCATGAACAATTTGACCATATAAGTAAACACGCTAACCACACATGAGAAGTGTGTGTGTGCAAGTGTGTGTCTGTGTGTGTGCATGTGGAGAGGAGTTAAAAGAGGCGGAGGGGGGCGGCTTCCCCCCTGACCCTTAAACAGGAATGTCACAGACAGCCTGGATAATTATGTCCCTTAGTCTGATGGCTGTTGGGGAGGCCCAGCTGTGTGTGTGTTTGTGTGTGTGTGTGTGTGTGTGTGTGTGTGTGTGTGTGTGTGTGTGTGTTGGTCTGGGGAGAGGGAGGGGGACGGGGGGTGAACTGATGGGAGTTGCATGTGTCAGAGCGGATTGATCATGACACAAACAGATGTATGTCGGCGGAAAACATATCGGTGTCCGTGTGGAACGAGTCTATCCTGATCATTAAAGAGATGAAAATAAACATCTTGCTCTGATTAACAGCGGCCGTCCCGGCGGACTTGTCAGCTGCGCCGTCGACACGCTGCGCCGAGGCCGTACATATGTGTGTACAGATTTCTGCTTTTTACATAAATGTGTTCCTGTTCAGAGGCTGGTGAGCCATGCTGCAGCTGTAATCTGTGAGTGTGTGTCAGCCTGCAGGTCAATCAAGTGGGCCGCCCATTTTTTTTTTCTTTTAGGTGTCTAAATGGAGATCTGGATGGATGAATAACACAAAGCGTACTGGGTTATATTTTTGCTTTAAAAAAAATCTCTTGTTGCTACCATATTCTCCCTAAACAGCATCTCTCTTTTTATCTATTGCACTCTCTCTTTCTGTAACACCCGCACACACACACACACACACACACACACACACACACACACACTCTCAGCCTCACTCTCTCAGAGGCTATTTAGAAAGGAATGCTCTCGGAGTCTCACATTTCACTAAAGAAGCAGAAAAAAGGGGAGAGACAGAGCGACATCGAAATTGAGGAAAAAGGGAAAAAAAGATCAAGTGGGGACTAATTTTGGTCCGTGTAGTTTTCGCATGCACATATTCACGTGCGTATGTGTGTGTCATTTTAGCATTGTTTTAAAGATTTAACCGCCACAGTGCGTGTGCTGCTGAATGCCATTAGAGGACAAGCATCTGGAGGACTAATGAAGTCAACTCTTTAATTCATTGAGTGTAACACACAGGGGTGAGACTTGATTGGCAGAGGGTTTGTCACATTGCGTGTTCATACATGTGTGTGTGCGTGCTGCAGAGACACCCTTTCTTCTTCATTGTCTCGGCTGTCTCGGAGGCGACCCTGTTTCTGGGCCCTGTGAGAGACCGTCAGCGTCAGTGTCAAACAGAGAGACTGGCCGTGTAGTAAACAATCCAGCACACACTCGGGGGATTACCACTGTCTCTTTGTCTGCTCATGCAGAGGGCCTGAAACACATTTGCCCTGACTTTTAGAGAGAAAAACAAAGTCAAAATTGGCTGCGTCGAGTCCTGCGAATGCTCCCTGAAATGGGTCTTGTATACTGATAAGTTTATCTGAAGTCTTCGGTTCTTGCAACGCCAGCCTTCCTAATGAGGCACCTCTCCTCTCTTATGTTGAAATGATAGCCTCAGAGAAGATTTTCTGTGTGCGCGCCATGTGAGCATCGATCAGCCCAGACTTGTAAAACAGCTTCCACAATCCAATTTTCTCCTTTGCTGTATTCATTTCAAATTGCCTCACTGATGCCATCTTGGGTCAAGCTTGGTTGGAAGAAAAGCAAGCACCTGTGAATCAAAGCTGTGCTCTAACTCAATGAAACATTTTGTACCTTGGAGATTTTTTTGTTGTTGTTGTTGTCATTTAACCAACGCAGCTCACTGCTTGTACCAACAGATGTTTAAAAAAAACACCCCAGCACTTTGTATGCAACAGGATTTTACCCAGGAAGCTCACCAGAGCCTGGAAGACACTGGGACTCACTGAAAGCCTGATATTTCCCCTGATGGCTGTGCTTTACGTCCTGCTTCACACAGAGTATCATGTGCCTGATGTGCATTCTTGGCAGCTCCCATTGGGTCGTCTCATCCCTTTCTGGATAAGCTAGCAAATCTTAAAAGTTGTTTATCAACCTGATGTTTACTTAACCCCAAAATTAAACCTACAGGAGATCTCACACCTCACTGTAGCTTCAAACAGAGATGATTGTTTGTCATCATCGATTTACGAAGATAATCCTAGATATTTGCTCCTTGTGCTGCTGGCGCAGCTTCAACTGCTGCAAGACTTCCCTGCAGATTTTCACATGACTTTTAACTGAAAGTCAAATTTATTTTCATCTCAACGTTATACGGCAAAATCTGTGCAACTAAATAGTGCTAAAATATATTGACATTTGGACAGACTAGATCATTTACAATAACAAAAATCTGCTCAGATTTAGGAGGGACAAGTATCGCTTCATACTTGAAGCCTTAGTGTCATTTGCCTAATTTTCCAAGCTTTAGAAATTAAACTGTCACATTCTTTGCCAACTCTATTTTCATTAAACCAAAATAACTAAGGATTTTTGTTTTGCCTTCTTAAAAAGCTGCACACAGAGGCGAACCTTGCTGAAGCATGCACTGCTGCGTCCTGCAAAACCACACCCATCTGGGTGAAATACCAAGTTTTTAGGGAGTCCCATAAGACACTTACAACAACAGCATCAGTTTCTTTTTTTTTGTTGGTCTATGTCAGTGTTAAACTAACAAGAGAGCATGAGCAGCCGTGTGAGTAATGACTTACTGTGTTTCTGTAAATGGATGGGTTAAACAAACATGTTACATTGGATCTTTTTAACCACGTCCATGAGCTTTCCCCAGTCTCAAAGAAAAAATTCCAGTATTTTTCTGTCTGGGCCGTTCTGACTGTCGGCCATGTAAACAGTGTATATTGGGGCAAGCAGAGTGAACCTCTTAAAGCTTTTTAGATACACTTAAATCTTACATTAATCCTTTCAAATGCTTGTCTCAGAGTAAACACAGAATTGAGCCTCCTGGAGTAGCTATCATAGCTGACTGCATACGTCTCTAATTGTGGGGCTACTGGCTGGCTAACCAAGCTAGCTAAACAACAACTACCAGCCAGTTCTCATCGTGAGATCGTTACACACTTTGTCATGTCCCTTGGCATGTGATATTGACGCCAAAGGCACCCTTCAGGGTCTCTATGAGACACACTATGCTTTCAAGTAATTCTAATGTAACCCCAATAACCCGGTAATACTAGACGCTGACAGCAACTGACGTAGTATAACGAGCAAAAAAGTCTGCATAGGGTGGGAGGGAGTAGAGGTAGATGGATAAAACCAAGGAGGACTTTTATCCAGGAGACTGTAGTTCATGTCACGCGTGTTAGCTTTGTAGCCTCACAGCAAGACGTTCCTGGTTTAAACCCAGGGTGGGGGGTTCAAACCCGGGATGATTTGTGTGTTCTCCATGTGTTAGCGTCGGTTTCCTCCAGGTGCTCCAGCTTCCTCCCACAGTTCAAAGACATGCAGGTTAATTGGTGACTCTAAATTGTCTGTAGGTGTGAATGTGAGTGTGAATGGTTGTCTGTCTCTATAGCCCTTTTTAAACAGGAACTGTGCAAATTTGCAGGAAAGCCTAATCAGTCTTCTTTCAGCATTGGCAGTATGAAAGCAAAATCAGGGAGTGCAGCAAAATGCCGCCTACCTACTTTTGTTTATACAGAATGCACCTTTTTCGGGGCAATGGGGGGCGTGAGCAAGTAACAAAACGTGTAACTCAGCGTGTGACATCAGCAGTGACGTGGGAGGGAAGCCGCGACTGGTCAGTTCTTTAGCGATTCTCTCGTAAGTCGGCCCGTTCTTCACCGTCCCCGTCATCTGACGGTTAATGGCCTCTTCGTTTGCGAGGGCAAGAAGGGCGCACAATTCCTTGTCTCCCCAGTTGCTCATCTTTACAGTGTCTGTCAGGTTTGTGTTTCCCTCTTGCTACTAGCTGCTCGCTAATTCCTGCTATCAGCTGTTTCCTGTTTATCCACCGCCAGTGGGTCGCACATGTGGCATCATCAACAGCTCCTCCCACAAGTCTTCAACAGCCCATGTTTAAACTAAATGGGTTCCACCAATATGACTACCCCACGAGGCAGAAAATTGGGCACCTCGGATCAACTCGCCAATCTGGCTCTGTGTGTCTAAATGCTCGCAGCTTGCCAGCAAAACGGCCCAACATTTGCGGTAAATCTTGCAGTTTAAAGCCGTGCGTCACGTAGAGACGTTAAAGGGTGGCCTGTGCGTTGCTATGAGCCACAGTGTCTGTATTTGGCGACCTGGGAATTAGAACCGGTTGAAACTGGCTGCTTAAGGTTAGAGAAAGATTTGGTTGATCATGGTTTGAGTTAAAACAAGTGCTCCTTCAAGATAAGGATACCTTTGTCCACATGGCTTAAATCCAACCAAGCCATCACCAATGCTTCGGCTGATTTGGAGAAAAAAACTCACAAATGAAGTCCTGCCCATAGGAGCCTGATTCCAGAAAATGCCAGTTTGGTAGTTTTGCTTTCATTTGCAGGTTTTGACACATTTGTCTCATGCATCCAACCTCAATACTATGAAGGAGAATGGATTTTTGTTTTTGATTTGCTCATAGCAACTTAAAATAATGCAGCAATCCACTGACCTCACTGTCACCAGTTTTCATTGGAACTACTTTCTACAAAAGAAATATTGACTATGAAACTGTTGACTGTGTGTTTTGTGGATTTCATCGCTGTGAGCAACAAAAACAGAACTTCACTGAACTCCATTACATCAGGGTGGAGGCAAAACTGGAAATGTCAATGGCTAAACTGAGTGCATTTTTTTCTCCTCCTCAATTCATAATTCAATGCTTACCTTTTGTACCAACCGATCTTTTACCAACCCCGAGAGGGTAACAAAAGTGACGAATGGCGCTGTCATCTCATTGAGCCGGCCCTCACACAGGCCACCATAGCATGCTTTGGGGCCCTCGGGTGCTGCTGGGCTCAGTGTCAAGACTCAGCTGCTACAAGTCCCAACACAACCCTGACAGAGCCATGCCACAACACAGGCCCTAAGGTGATCTGTCTCTCTGTCTCTGTGCTTCCACATGAACACAGACTTCTAAAGCTTTAACCTGAATCATCATCCCCCCGGCAGCGAGGTAGACAAGAGATGGATTATGGAGAGGAGAAATAAAACACTCTTAAAGTGCAAATTCAGCAACTCTGACTCCAATTTATTTAATCAAAAGTATCTGAATCAACTCTACAGTGAATCTAGGATGTTTAATTGAAAGAAAATAGTGTGTATGTAATCTAATTTATTCTACTTTGTCTATCCCTCCAAACCACACTGTTTTCAGTGGCAGGTTCTCATATTCTCAAGCTCACTCTCGTCATTGGCTGAGAGCTTCACATTGGCTGAGAATTACCCAGCTACACCCCTAACAGCCCCCCCCCCCTCCCTTCTAGACTAAGGCTTCTATGGAAGTCACTGACACATTGTTTACTTCATATCAACAACTTTACCGTATACAAGCCATGACAAAGTCCAACCTTGGTCTTACTGTCATATATTATACCTAAAGACTACTGTAGTAAAGAAGGTTTTAATAAACATTCCACCTATAGTGTGGTGGCACATCACTTGCTTTCCCACACAATAACACTCTACAATGTACAGTAGGTCTGAGTCTTAAGATGCTTTTCAACAGTACTGGTCGAGACATATGTCCAGGAGATCCTGTAAAAGCTGCTACATGTTGAATCATAATGCAATAAATAGTAATTGCATTCTTTGTCTTGGATATTGACTGTGCTTTGACTTGTGTGATTATTTAATGAGAATTGTTGGAGGGTGCCTGAGGCTAGCCCTGTCATCAGAAGATGCTAACCATGGCTACGTTACAATTGCACAGTTCTTACGAATCATATGAATATTTCTAAAGTGATGTAGTAAATGAGCTGACTTTGTCATCCAGAGGAGGGGATGGTGTAGCGTCACCAAGGTAACATGGCTGCCAATCTGCAGACCACTGTTCAAACCCAACAAATAACATCACTGGGTTTTTTTGGGGGGTTTTTTTGGTGACCCTTTGTGGCATTTCCACTGGTTTTTGTGGCACTGTGACTGGGTGTTTTAGCAGCACATTGCGGTATTTCCCAGCAGCATTTGAGCCATGATAATTGGGTGTTTTTCACTGATGTAACACTGTGTTTTCTAGTGGCATTTGAGCCACTGAACCTGGGTATGTTTTACAAACCCGTCCCTGCTTTTGCACCACCAAACATGTCAGTATTAAGCCATAAACCATAACCAAGTGGTTTTTGGACCTTAACTTAGCCACACGTTCACCACAGCATCACCCAAGTAAATTAAAATTTTTAACTGATGATGATCCTGGATGCAAAGTCAGAGAATCACTAAAATTATAACAGTTAATCCTGAGGAGAACATAAATGTGTGTATAACAATTCAAGGCAAACATTTTACTCTGAACCAAAAATGTCAGCCAGGGTATCGCCAACTGCATCCCCTTTCTTGCTGGACAAAAACCCACTAACACCTACCAACATCTAGCTTTTGTATTTAATGAGAAATATTACATTCATCATTCACTCCCAGGTCAAAAGACTCCTCAGTAGTCATGGTTCCAGCTTCAATCGGCAGTGATGGAATATGACACCCAGGTGGAGGTGCTAATTTTAGCCCCTTTGCTGACACGATGCAGTGACAGGTCGCCACAAAATACCACCCGTCTCTGTCCAAGCAGTGTTCGAACATCATTCCAAAGTTGGCTCCAAGTTTGAGAGAGACTGAATAAGTAACAGAAATAAAAAAAAGAACATTTTCATTTGCCTCCATGCTGCTAGATGTTTACTAACCCGTTTTCCGACCCATCTTTAAAGTCTAACTGACGCACCAGAAAAAAAACTAACAAACCTAGAAAGCCATACTCGTCTACTGCAGAGACATGTACACAGCTCTGGTTTACTGGCAGAGGAAAAGCAGTATCACCTATTATTAACTGGTTTTCCTGTGTTTAAAAAACCTGCATACACGCACTAATTTTGGTGGGAAAGGGGTGTAAGATTCGTCCTCTGGATGAATTCTGTAGACTTTAAGATAAGAGAACATTTTGATCTGCTTGTAGCACTACAGAAAAAAAGTTATGGCAAGTTAATCCTCTGGGCACCATGAATGTCTGTATCAAATTTCATGTCAGTCTATTCATTGAATATTGAGGTATTTCATGGAAAACTAAAAATGTCAACCACATGGTAAGAGGATCACTGAAGTCAGCAGGTGTCATCGTCTGGGGACCATGAATATCTGTACCACATTTGATGATAGTCCACCCAATAGTTGTTGAGACCAAACATTACCAGCCACAGAGACAATCAGCCACTAGCATGGCTAAAATTAGAGTCTTGTGGAAGTTTGTATATTTTGCAAGCACATTAGTCATTTTAATGTTATTTTTGGGACTGAAATTATCCGATTATTATTTCGATTATCCGAAATAATAAAAAATATGCACATGTACAAGCTGTGGACATCCTCTGTTAATAAATGCAGTATCAGCCTAGATTATGTACAAACACAGATATCGATTAAACCAGCTTGTGAATACATGATTCTTGTTATTTTTATTTTTAGCTCGTTCTGTATCTCAGACATGTTTTTCACAAGTATGAGTGAATGTGTTTCCTGGCTAGCATGTGCTGTTGGCTAAAAGAGGGCGATGTTCTCTGTTGTAGGTCAGAGCAAGAGGCAGCGGATCAAAGATGAATAGAGGCAGGGGGGTGAGATGTAGTGGTGTGTTTGTTTGGACCAGAGTTTGAGGAAAAGTGGAAAGTCCAGTGGTGGTTAATTGGTGTGTTTAGGTCTGAGGTCATGAGGGTGGCAACAGGAACACACCGCTCAGCCCTGAGCGGCAGATGGATATACAGCCACCACAGAGATGCTGCTCAATCTAATCACAACTAAACACTGTGAAGACACGCACAGGCCCTCTTTTCTTCTTTTCCTCTCTGACTCCCCCCTCTTCCTCGGCCCTCCTCCCCCCTCTCCGAGCTCTTGCTGTGCCCAAAGCCCAGGGGAGGTCACAATGTGTCCCAGCAGCTAAGGCCTCCAGATGAACCTGTTGGTAAGCCCCCCCACCCCCACCTCTCAGCACCACCTCCTACCTCTGAAAATACCCTGGAGGCTTGCATGACCTGAGGGGTTCAAGATCAAGCGGGAGCAGAGATGATCATGAAATGAGGATTTTTTTTTCTCTCTTTCTCTGTCAACATTTTTTTTGAAACCTTGGAGTTTATCCTTATGCTTCTTTATCTCTGTATCAATAACACAAAGATGTCATTGATGTCCGGCTGGTCCGCTGGCCGAGGTATTGCCACCTTAACACCTACGCATGACTGTGCATTTTTATCTTTGTGTTGGATTATTATGTGTCAAACGAGGGTTGTTCTGCCAAAATGTCAGGCTGATTTGTAACATCAAAATCCCATCTGTGGTCCAGTCTGCATCCTCCACCTCTGTTATCATAGATACACTGTTATTTTTGTTTCCTGTACTACAAACTATGTGAGGGCCTTAAGCCGTATTCACACAGGACTCATGACAGAGGCTCATAGTTTGGCTGTTAAGACAAAAAGGATATTATAATATCCATCCAGCAGCTTCCTAATAGCAGGGCTTATCAAATACACTGTGATACTCTGTTCACATAATACTGTATTCTCTAGCAACGTTTTGTTTTTTTGCCTTCTCTCTCTCAGCAACCATATACACACTGGAGGCTTTATCCATAGCGGTATACTTCTGTGGAGGTCTGGCTGAACAGATTCACTTCATTTTTAATCACCACAGCTTCCAGTAACTCGTGCTTTACTTGCACTTTATGTGCAAGACCTCTGAAATGCTGCCCACATCTCAGATTTGTTCAGTGATTCAAGTAGTTGTGTTGTTTTGCCCCTTGACAGCTGCTTTTCCCAGTTTGGAGAAACTGTTGACCAATCAGAGCTTTGTTGGCAGATTAAAAATGGCAACATGTATGAAAAACAGCAACAGAAAAATGGTTACAAATGTGGATGAGATCCATGTAGATGTGTTGGTGTGTAGAAATCTTTGTGAAAAACAGACCAGTTGCCAGAAAATGTTGGAATTGTACGTTTCTGCAAACCACAAATATGTTATGTTTGTAAGTTTCATACATATATCAATGTTTCTACAGCGATGTCATTTATAAGCTGATTTTGTCATCAGAAGGTGGAAGGGATGGTGGATGGTGTGACACCAAGGAAAGAAGGCTGCAGGAAGTTATCGAAAACCTTAGCTTCCTCGTCACTGTTATTCCATCGGGGATAGCACCACAAAAACCTGTTGTTTTTTACTAGACATTGTTGCTTTTCCTGCTGGGACAATGCCAAAAAAGAGGAAAGACTCAGCTTGCATGGGGCACACGCTCTATCAGGAGAGCCTGAAGTTGCCCTGAGGGGTTGTTTTTTTTACCGAGACATCAAGCGTTTCCTGCCTGGGACAGTGCCATGAAAAGCAGTTGTTTTTTACTGAGACTTCTTGTTTCTTTCCGGCACCACAAAACCAAGTGGTTTTTGTGCGTAAACCTAACCACAAGTTAACCGCTGTGTTGATGACACATTAAGAGAACAAATGTTCAATGTATTTGCTACATAAAGTAATAGCGTGTAATGTATCCATGGTTTGCAGAAACAAACAACCACCACAAAAATGCATTGTGTATTTCCTCAAGGTCTGAAAAACATGGTTCATAAACTTGATGCATTTGATTCTTTGGAGACAGTTTGAATCCGGCACTGATTAAACTGGACTATTTAAATTCCAGAAAATTCACCCCAAAAAAAAAATCTAAATTTCCAGCCAGGACAATGTTGTTAAAAATAATAAATAAGCAAACACTGATAAAGACGGGGTTGAAAGCACGGAAGAAGTGATTCCAATTCTGGGGGGTCATTCATGCCGAGTCTCCGCCACGTTAGGCAATTGGATGTAGCCTGGTTAATTTCACCATTTCAACCGAATGGTGTCCCACTAATTTCATATGACATGCAGAGTTTCGGACGATGCTGGGACAGCTTGCGACCTGTCCAGGGCATACCCTGCCTCTCGACCAATGTCAGTTGGGATAGGCTCCAGATTACGGATAATGAATGAATGAATGAATGAATGAATGAATGAGTGAATGTCAAGTTTTAGCCAATGCTGGGTCAGGTCATTCTCAATCTGGAAATCCATCGGTAAAAAAAAAAAAAAAATTTCTTCCTTTACCTCTGGAGGCACTGCCCGGTAGTTTTCGACTAACGGAAGTGCAGGGGCCTCGGGGATTGCTCACCCCTTCACTTCCGGCGGTGCCCCCAGTGTTACACTCCTACCTGCAACTCGAACCAGACGGTGGTAAAAACGTTGCCGCTAATGCCCTTCCATGGAGTGGAAGGTGTGCTGGTGGATGTACAACGCTTGTAAGTTGTGCTGTTGTCCATGTTTTTCACGTTGACGAGACGGCATTTTGGGTGGTGCGGTCGCCATGGACACGGAGCTTGCTGTTTCTGTAGGTACACATTTCCTGGGGACACCTGCACGTCTCGGCCCCGCCCCCTCCATTGTGATTGGCTAAAGCGCAGCATCGTTCAACCTCAAAGCCCCGCCCTCCCCCCCTCTGTAGTTGTCTTTCACACAGGGCTGCTGACAGATTCTACAGTGTAAATTGCAGAATCTGTCTTGAGAGATTAGGTCATTCTTGATAACGGCCCAGGGATGACAGTATCAACAGCTGGAATTGGACCATCTGATGTGGCCTGATTCTGGGGCGTCATTCATGCTCTCAGTCAAGTCAGGCAACTGAGTTTGGCCCAGCTAATTTCATCCAGCATGCTGAGTTCAGGCTGATTCTGGGCCAGGTCATTTTAGCTACCTGGGACTGTCTGGAATTTGATTTAAAGATAAGTTGTGTTACCTCTTGTCCGGTGTCATCTATGATAGGCTGTAGGCCCACACAAACCTGCACAGTAGAAGCAGGAGTAGATAATGGACAAACATTTGGATTAAACAGCATCATATCAGAGGTACATGATGCTGAACAAGGACCCACCCTCCATGAAGTAATAACCTCAGTGTGCATGTGGCTTAAGTCACTCCACCTCTGTCCTCTCCAGTGACACCCCTGCCCCAGTTTGATATAATGACACCGGGTGAAAGCTTATGAAAGGTGCTGCTCACTGATTAAATTATTCCCTTTGTGAGTTGCTTTGTGACAGGCGGTCCAGCCAGCTGCCTGCTAAAGTGTGTGTGTGTGCTAATTTAGTTTTCACTGAGATCACATGGCTGTCAGAAGAGGGGACAGGGATGAACATAACGGTTCCCTATCAAAAGCCCAGATCTCCTGTTTGAGGGGGCAGTGCCGTTTGTCGACGGTGATTTGCCCCAGTGGTCGGGCTGGATGTGCCATATGTACTTTTGATAACAGCACCAACCCACAGAACCACAACGGACAGCAACAATACTTCATGGATGTTGAATGGGCTTGAGCTGAGATCTACTTTGATACCACATAGGTATCCACTGTGATAACTCTGTAGCAGCCATCATGGATCGTAGCACAGTTTATACTCCAGCAGCTCAGGTTTACATCAAATTTGAGGAAAAATAACCAATATTTAACCAGTCAATGACTTGAATTCACATGTTAAAAGGATGGTTTGCATCTTTAGAAGTGGGCTTGTTTGGGGTACTTATCCATAGTCACTGTTTTACATATCTTAAATGTCAGTCGGCACGCCCCCCCGCTTGGAGACGCAGGCTGGACATGGAGGCTAAAAAATTTACTGCTGTGGACGAGGGCAACAACAAGACATTTTAGCCACCTAAAAAAATCAATATCAGTTAAGTGTAAACTATATGCTTTCCCTTACCATCAGACAGCGATTTCCATCAGGGAACTGAAGCCATTACACTGCTCTCTTCAAAGCCAGACTCCATTGAGAAAAACAACGATTTAACACGGCTGAACACAGGAGCTTCTGGTCTACCATTGCCTTGAACAGTTAGTTTGTCTTTTGTGTGACACTGGCATTTAAAAGGGTTAGTTCAGATTCACCAAAGTCACACAATAACGCTAACCAAACTAACTGATCAAGGCAGCAGTAGATCAGCAGTTCAGCAGCTGCCCCCATCCACAGCCAACACATTCTCACTCCGACCTCGTCACATATCAACGTTTGGTCATGGACTTTCCACGTCCACATACAATGTCCAAGGTACCCTGGTTACGTTGGTTGTTGATGTTCTGGGACACTGTATTAAATTCAGCCTGTTACAGGCTTTGTCTTCTTTCAAAATACACTTCTGTTTTCACAGGAGATGTAACGCTTGCATACCCTTTCAAAATAAATGTACCACCATGGTACAACACCACAAAATGACGCACATGGTTTGGTTTAGTCCATGAAAACACGTTTGAAAAAAGAACAGGGTTTGGCTTTAGAATCTTACGAGACGCAAACACCACTCTCTTGGGTGAAAGTCCGCATTTGTTGGACACATCTACCACCCCTCCCACCCACCCCAATCGGACTTTCGCCACCTTAACTTTCATCCTTGTCCTTCCTTGTTTCCCCCACTATAACGGTAGTCTCGCTCACCAGACCTTTCTCAAGAAAAGAAAGGTCAGGCTGGGCCGACTCTCACTTTAAGATTGGAGAAAAAAACGCCCCGGCTGCTTGTATTTCTTTCAACCAATCACAATCGTTCTGGGCGGTGCCACAGCAACGGTGCGCTTGCAAAAATATTGCCGGGGGAAACAGGTTTTGGTGTAACACGCCCACAAAAATATCGGCTACGGGACGCGAACCATGGCAGAAAAATGGCTACATCCTCGCGAGATCAAACACCGCAAAAGTTAGTAAAGGACGTGTTGAAAACGGTCGAAAACTGCTACACAACCGGAGGTGGTAGGGCGTGACTTCAGCGGGTGGCTTGTTCCGCCCAATGAGAGGCTGATCTATGCAGCAAACTTCCGCCCACTCAGACTATATATATACACTATAACGGCAATCGGCTATGTATCATGCCGACGTTAAAGGATGCCTTTTTTCAGTGGTTTCTGATGCTGCAAATCACTGGCCAAGCGCTGGATTTTGACGACTTCGGAGTGAGACCGGGCTCCCACAGCAGTACATTTCTTCAATTCCATGTCGGACCCCAGCCTGTTTCTCTTAGCTGAGGGTGTGCTGACTGACTTCCACTGTATGTAATACACTGTACCATACAAGTCTACTTCAAAAGATCTGAACTATCCCTTTAAAGTTCACTAAGCTCTACGCAAACGCTCCATAATGTCCAAAATTTTGTTGTTAAGATACTGGTGGGACTGGAATGGATTTAGTTTTTAGGGCGAATAGGTGCGTTGGGATAGACCATACCTATTGAATTGGCTGCTTGGGAGCAGATCTAAAATGGACCAGAGGAAAGTGTACCTGAACTCAATGTGCATTAATTGATTTTTTTTTTTAAAAAAAGAAAAGAGAGAGAGACCCCATCTGAAAGGGACCTGAGAACAGTCAGAGTTGATCTGACCAGAGTATAATTGGACCTGATCTGAAATGCAATCGACCAAAACAGAATCAAACAGGGAGGAAAAACCAACACAAGTGTTCCAAATTAAACCACAAAATACTTAAACTGCCCTCCAGAATGACACATTTAAATGTTTTCTGATCTGCTGCTCCTGTCCGCAGGGTGACATTATTTGTCTTTCTCTTCTACAAGCATATTTCCCATTTCTGGAAATACAGTATTATTTCCTGTCTTACCCAGAGTCAGACGGAAATATTTATCAATTCCGTCTTTTATGAGTCCAGTCTAGAGAAGTAACTTAACTCTTAAGATTTCTGTGCGGGGATAAAAACTCTAAATATGTTCTTAATTATAACCAACAGAGCTAAAATCTGAGATTTGTTTTTCAAAACCTTTTCCTTTTGTGATTCAAGTTATATGGTGGTGTGTTTCATGTAGAATCTCGCTTCATGCAGTTTTAAATGATGCATAAACCCCCCCTCCTCAACATTCCTCTCCCACATTAGCTGTGTGCAGAGGTTGGATATGGGGAATGACAAGGCAGCAGATGTCCCTGTGTGAGTCATTGTGCCCATGAGTCGCCATGAGCTTTCTTAGAAAGTATTTTGCTAATGCGAATGGGAACATGAGTGTGTTTGTCAGAGTGTGTAAGAGAGCTGGGATGGGGTTCACAGGTCGAGCAGGGATGAAGCTTCTCGTCACAGCACTCCAACGCTCCCCTGGTCTCAGTCTGACTCACATTTCCTCTCATTGTATCTGCTTAGCTTCTGTTGTCGGGCTACACAACCGGCTGATGTTGAAAGCAAAGAGCATTACCGCGGGACTGAATGGTACTGACAGTACCTGTAATGCTGCTCAGAGGCTGTTGATGTCAGAGAGGTCAGAGGTCAGGGTCAGGCTCTGCTACACAACAGCGAGCCTGGAGCTGGTTGTGTCTCTGGATCCTCACATGAACTGGATCCTCTGGTTGAATCACAAAACCTTTAAGGTCACACAACCTGTTAGAAGATGAAACAAATACAAAGCTGATAAGGTGGTGTCACAGCTCAGGTTTCCTAGGTTATGTTTTCATTTCATTCATTTATGTTGTTTCCTGTTTTACGTTGAAACTCACATCTCCTCTCGTTTCTGATCACTTCACTTCCTGCCCCTGTGTGTTTTTCCTCCCTCTTGATGACTTCACCTGTGTCTAATTGTCTGTCCCGCCCTGATTAGCCTCACCTGTGTCTCATTATCCTTCCCGTCACCAGGGTACTTGGTGTGTGTCTTGTTTTCTCTCAGTGCCAGTTCGTCTTAGCGCCTTGTGTGTCTAGTGTTCCAGCCTTTTGTTTCCCAGTGTCCTTTTCTTGTTTTTTTTGGATTCAGCCTGTTGATTGACTCTGACTCATCCCCATTGGATTTGTTTGCCTCCACTGATAGTCCTCCTGAGCACCGAACCTACCTTTTGACTAGTGTTGTCACAATACCAAAATCTTTGTTTCGGTACCAATACCAATATGGATTTCGATACTTTTCGATACTGTTCGGTACTTTTCCTATGGAAAAGTCCTTTTGGATACAAACCTTTAGAACAATAAACAGTAGGGGTGTAACAGTACCAAAAAAATCATGGTTCGGTAAGTACCTCGGTACAGACGTCACAGTTTGGTAACTCAAATGTCTCACCAAGTTTGTGTTGTCTCGTGTTGTCTCCCTTTGCGAGGCAGACTTTCTCGTCTTTTTTCACGTGCGCCAGCTGCGAATGTTGATACAGGTGTTGTCAAACACACCACTTGTGCAATCTGTGCTCCAATAGGAACAAGAAAGGCGTTTGTGTGCATAAATGAGTAAAATAAATTAACTAAATTAATGAATTGAATCAATTTCAAAGTACCGGTATTTTCCAAATGCAGTATAGTACCGTTTGGAATACTCTAGTACCACGGTACTATTTTAGTACCGGTATACCGTGCAACACTACTTTTGACCAGTAAAGACTGTTATTTTACCTGAACTGTTTCCAGAGACGTGTGTTTGAGTCCATTCTTACCTGGTTCACCAGTTGTTACAGGTGGATGTTAACTGACCCCTCCTAAGTCCTGCCCCTTTTTGCTTTGTGCTTCAGTAACAGTGGAGGAAGCTCATTACACCTTTCATGCTATATACTTGACTCAGCGATGTTAAAAGGAAAACCAAATTGCAGACATGGTAAAAGATGTGACTGGGGGACTCTTTACAGACACATTACATGGTATATAGTCAGATCTTCGCAGCTGGCACAGGATGTCAGTATGACGTCAGAAAGATGTTGGACTCTTATCTGACAGATGTTAAATTTTGGTTGAAATAAAAATAAGGTTGACAGAATTTTAAATGTCTAGTGATACTAGAATTTCATATTGCGTGGACTTGTAGCAGATGTTGCGGTTGGTTCTCCGTACCTTATGACTGAGTGTCATTATGGTACTTCAAGAGGATGTTGGCATGAGATGTTCGGAAGACGTGTCACGTGATGTAAACACGGGTGAGCAAAGCTCATGCTTTCGCTGGTCTCGCGCAGGCGCACACACGTGAGCGCGGAGCACAGATAAGCAGTCAGAGCTACAGGCTACAGTGAGGCTAAAAACAGAGTTCATATGACGTTTTTCCAAACAACTTTTTATGTCGCGGCTGCAGCACACTTGGATCACTATGGATGAGCAGTATGGAGGTACTTTGTGGATTCAATTTTGTGCTCTTAAACGTTAGTCTGGGGCGCCGTCTGCCATTAGGTGTGCTATCCGCTCCACCCGCCAATCTCCGCAAGGGATGTGAGGACTCTAAAACTTCACCAGGGCCTCCCTCGGCATATGGGTGAGTAGATAATGGCTGAATTTTCATTTTTGGGTGCACTATCCCTTTAAGGAACCGGCATCACTGTGTTTCTCTTTGTCAAGCTTGTCCGACCTAGCATCAGTAACCAAGGGGTGGGCAGGACTTGGTATCAGTCAACTGTGTAGATGTGTCTTAAACAACTACGTACTATTACATATATATCATAGCCCCTTCAGGATGTTGTGATGTGGCGATTGTGACAACTAACACAAATACAGCCAATCTATGTGAATTCTGCATGATCTCACAATTTTGTTGATCTCACAGTTTGGTTGCAATTGCTGGAAGAGTCAATGTGAATCAGCATTTCAGCATTTTCACTGTGAGGATGTCAACATGCAGATTGTAGTAAGTACAAACGACTTTCTATAGCTAAGTCAACCCTTGGACAGCCCTAGTGCTGACTAAAAAAAAGCCAGGGTTGTCACCTGTCTCCTATTTTGTTCATGATATTCATGGACAGGATGTCAAGGTGCAGCCGGGAGGGAGGTAGGAGTCCACTTTGGTGACCTCAGAATTGCATCTCTGCGTTTTGCAGGTGACGTGGTTCTGTTGGCTTCATCACACCGTGACCTCCAGTATGCACTGGGTATGGTTTGCATCCCAGTGTGAAGCAGCTGGGATGAGAGTCAGCACCTCCAAGTCTGAGGCCATGGTTCTCTGCCGAAAAATGGTAAATTGCCCCTCTGGGTTGGGAGTGAGTTACTGCCTCAAGCGAGGGGGTTCAAGTATCTCGGGGTCTTGTTCACCAGTGAGGGTAAAATGGAGCATGTGATGGATCTGCGGTTTGGCGCAGCATCAGCAGTGGTAAGTGCGTTGCGCCAGACAGTCATGTTGAAGAGGGAGCTGAGCCAGAAGGTGAAGCTTTCGATTTACTGGTCCATCTACGTCCCAACCCTCACCTCTGGTCATGAACTCTAGGTAGTGTCCGAAAGAATGAGGTTGCGGATACAAGCAGTCGAAATGAGTTTCCTCCATAGGATGGCTGGGCTCAGCCTTAGAGATAGGGTGAGGAGCTCAGAGTAGAGCCGCTGCTCCTTTGCGTTGAATGGGGTCAGCTGAGGTGGTTCGGACATTTGATCAGGATGCTTCCTGGCGCCTCCTGTTTGAGGTGTCCCAGGCATGTCCCACTGGTGGAAGGCCCAGAACATGCTGGAAGGATTATATATCTTGTCTATAACGCCTTAGGGTCCCCGAGGAGGAGCTGGAAAGTGTCGCTTGGGAGAGGGACGTCTGGGATTCTTTGCTCGGCCAGCTGTCCCCGCGATCCGGCTTCGGATAAGCAGATGAAAATTGATGGTTGGATTTTAGTCACATATTCTAAAGCCTTATTTGTTCAGAACATCAGGTAGTGTTTCTGTCTCTGACAGTTTTTCATCACCAAGTGGGCTACTTCCAACAGGATATGTTTGCTACATGTAGTCAAAATATATTTGAAAGAGATGTAGTAATCCATCTTTTGCTACTAGATTGTTTCTCTGTTTGCACTTGGAAGTCACATTCACATCTGAACCTTCTGAAGATTCGTGCATTGTTACTCAGATCAACTTGCCAAATATTATTACAGTTTTGGCTACTCACCACATGAAGTTCAAATGGTTGGCAACTCGTTTGTCCTGCCAGCTGTGTGTGTAACTCTGTTTCTGCTCATGGAGGCTTGGTGTATAAATATCAGATGTATTAAGAGACACAAGACTTTGTCCACCGCATTCAAAGACTGAATGAGAGGATGAATGGTAACGGAAGCACTTGATTAGATAGTTGCTCACAGTAGGCAATCAAAATGGATTTAAGCAGTTTCTCTGATCAGGCTTTACCATCACTGTTAGAGAAAAACAAATTTGTAATGAATGCTTAAAATGAAAAAATAAATGTACCATTGTGGTTATAGTATAGTGGTTAGTATATTTGATTTATTATTTATCTATTTCTTTGAAACACTTCTGTCTTTTAAGAGAAGTAATGTACATGAATTAAGCTGAGGAACAAAAATGATCTTCACTTGATTCTTGAATAAATTGTCCAACCTAATACAGGACATGTGCTCCTTCTCAGATGTTGAGTCATCAACTGAGAGCTGAATATTAGTGTCTGTTTTCTAGATGTTGACCAGTCAGGAAGAGTTTGTCCATATTGAAGTTACGCAATGGAAAAATTGGCAATTGTAACATAATAACTGCATGTTTTAGTTTAAGGCATTATGTACTTGAGGATGGTTCCCATTCAGGACTGCAAAATATGGAAGGATGAAGTGCAATGTGTACAAATGGCTTGAGATCTGAGGATGCACGTGAAACATTTGTGGCATTGTTGTCAGCAAAATAAATGCACTACACCAGTACAACTCTGCAATTAGACACTTTTTTCCTTCAACAACAAACGCACATGGTTTGGTTCAGCCAACACACACACATGGTTGGGTTTAGGAAAAAGAACAGGGTTTGGCTTTACAATCACACAAGAAGCAAACACCAGCCTTGCCAGGTGAAAGTTGGTGGTTGTTGGACCCATGCGCCACCCCTCCTGCCTGCCCCTCTCAGACTTGCGCTGCCTTAACTTTTGTTGTTTTCCCGCCACGTTCCCCCTTGATGCTGCCGGGCACCACTAAACAATAAAGGCGACCAGCTGCGTATCATGGCAACGTGAAAGTACGGCTTTTTTCATCTGTGTCTGACGCAAGAAGTCACTGACAAAGCTTCTAAAAATAACTTCTACAAATAATAGAAAATAATAAACTGAGATACGGTGATGTCGCCCATTGGTTTGTGGACTCCATTCTGAAACCTGGAGTTCGGCATTACAGCTGTCACTGTCTGGGTTTTTGGAGCCAGAAGTGACCATATTTGGATGAGAGGGTGGAGCTGTGGAGGAGTGAGGGGTGCATCTGACTTGAAAGGCGAAAAAAGCTGACACTATCGACAGCCTATAGTGTCATGACATGGTATAAGCAGGATAGTGCCCTTCGAGATTTTGGTCGTGGCTTTTGGATGGCCTTCATGGAGGCAAGCGTCCTCCGCTGAGCGTCAGGCACCTCCGCCTCCACATTGGCCTTTGAAGGTGACAATGGAGGCCTCATTGGGCATACCTTGTATAAAGTTGGGCACTTTAACATGGGGGTCTATAGGTATTGACTAGCTTCTAGAGCCACCCTCAAAAGGTCGTTCAAAGAACATCACTTTTTGGTGGTTCTGTGTTGGTTTCATTTTTCAGCCCTGGCGGTTGCTGCTTGGTAAAAAGTGAAGTGACAAGCGCAACTGTTGGCACTCAGAAAAAAATGCTTTGCTGGACATGGCCCCCGAGAGCTGCACACAGAAACTTAGTACAGTTTGTAACTGCACAGCCGAAGCTTGTCTTGTTGCCAGCACTGAATCACTGGAATAGTTTAAATGATTTGCTCAAGAGCACACAGACAGTAGTTAAGAATGGGGTAGCAGATATTTCCTCAGACCACTTAACATGCCCCTGTAACTGCCTCTGCTAATGTCCCCACTTCAAGCCGTGTGCGTGGGGCTAATGTTGCAGCAGTTTAGATGTGTTCAAATCGCTCACAGAGACCAGCTTCATACAGACATTAATGCTCATACTGTAGTATAGATGGCAGCCACCTGGGAGGAGTCCAGCACAGCTTCCAGTTGTGCCTCATCATCGTCACCCTCTGACCCCCCCCCAAATACCCGCCATTCCTTACACATGAAATATTGTCATCACACATTCCTTAGTTACAACTGACTTCCTACTACAACTACAAGCTTAGTTTAAAGGCTGCAGTTGATACCCACTTCCTTTCGTTTTTCCTCGTCTGAGATGATTAAACTCCGAAACACATTTTTCTTTCTGCAGGCTGATATTTGTACCTGATAAGTGGGGATCCTTGAATGTGATATCTTAACCTCCATAAGGTGTAGAAAAGGGAATACAGAAGACTAAAAGGAAGATGTGTGGATCAGTCCAGCACATTTTTGCAGTTCTGTTTGTGCATGTGCTCTCGTATTGGCTTTTTTTTCTTCCTTGAAGAGCCACAGGTTGGGTCTTGCATATTGGCCCTGAGACCTTGTAATGCACTATCCTTTTATTCATGGCTCCTGGGCCGCTGCATATGTCTCTGTGTCCCCCGTCCGCCTGCTGAGAGATTCCAGAGGCTCCTCTCTTGGCCTCTCAGGGCTCCTGGGTCACTCGTTTGTCATCACGACCTTTGACCCCTGTAGGCCAGCGTGCCGGGAGGAATGTGGGAGATGTTTACCTTCTCTGAGACTGATGGTGTCCAGGTGGCTCTTTCTCTCTCCTTCCTTTTTTCCAATCTTTTTTTTTCCTTCCTGAGCCAGGCATCTTGAGAGTCGCACCGCTCTGCAGAATCCAGCCAGTCTGGTGAATAATGCAGAGGCATAGCGATAGTATAGCCCATCATGCTGTTGGTGTGCTAATACCATTCCGGTTAGTACCAGTGCCGCCCAACACAAGTATCCCACCTCGATCTTTAGTTTCAGCTCTGGCACGTTTGTGGACGGACTCTTTACATTTGTGTCAGAATGTATCTGGATTGTTTTGACTGGAAAGTAATGAGAGAGAAAGCTATTGATTGGCCCTCTGTCTGGGTCCGGTCAGAGAACACACTCATCCAAAGCTCCACTTCCCAGAGTTTGTCAGCCATCAGACAGCCAGCCGAGCGGCGTGGCCAGACAGAGAGGGCATTCAGTAATAGGTAATGGACCCCCACTTCCAGCTCCCTCCGCCCTCCACTTCAACATGGTGCCATCTATCACTCTCGCATCGGACCTTCCCAGTGGCTCCTTGCTGGGTCCTCATCTACTGGAAACTCTTGGAAAGTTTCCTGCCCTCCCCTGCCCCCCAGCCCCCTCAGCCCCTCTAAAGAGCCCATTAAACAGTGTTGTAATGCAAACAGTAAGTCCAAAGAGAGCCAGGGCCAGGTGTCGGGTGCGGAGGGGATGAGCGTCTAATGCAGCCATTACGAGTGGCGGGGAGGGTGGGTGGATTATCATAAAAGCATCTCCCCTCCCTCTAATGTGGACATGTCTGATCAATACCAGACTCCTGGGAGGGGATGGAGGGATGGACGGATGAAGGATGAGAGGAAAGGGAGCAGCTTTATTAATCTATCTGCTGGGCCAACGCTCTGTCGCCACACCATGGGACGGGCAGAGAGGGTACAGAATGTGAGGAGAGGTGGGAATGACAATTTTCTTTTTATCTGATGCAATATCACGGTCATGTGACAACTTGCATTTTTATATTTTACCAACAAGACCACTCAACTGCCCTCCAAAGCAAACAAACTGAATGTTTTATACGACAATACTTTAATTCAATCCACTATTTAGCATTTATAAGCAGTAAATAATCAATTAACAAATGGTTTATACACTGAAATATTACAGCAAGCAGACATAAATGTTTTTAAGGGTTTATTGAGGTATCATTAAGCATTTACAAAATTATAATTCCTCTTATGAAGCATCCTTAACTGCACTGTATAAACTGTTGATGACAACAAGGAGTCTCATTGATAAATATTGTGTACCTGAAAGAGGCGTATGCCACTTCCCACAGAAAAGTTGTGATCTCTAATAACAGACTTGATGGGAGAAACTTTGATCCATGCTTACAAACATTTTGGAGACAGGAAATTAGCAACGCAGATGTTAGAGTGGAAGCCTCATTGTACAAACTGTTGAATATTTTTTGGTGCACGCCATTTTTGACTTTTGTCCGTACGTACATTTTTAGTATGGATCCTACACACTGTTTTATAAATGAGACTGCAGGTCTCACTCCCATCTCGTCAACTGCCGACCCTTTGTCAGTGGTCCTTGGCATCTGACACTGACACACCCAGGCACCCTTTAGGGACGGTATAAAGTTGTATAAAGAGCAAGAAAGTCCACATAGGGTGGGTGGGTCAAACAGACCCTGGACTTTCACCCTGGAGCTCATTGTTCCTGCCCTACCTGAAACCAAAAGTCATTCGAGTTTTTTAAATAACAATGTAGCATGCTACAGACGTTGACCCTTCACTAAGCCCCGCCCCTTGCGATGGTCTGTCAAGCTGTCGGAGTTAGCATGGAGCCACTGAGCAGCAGTGAAAACAGGTTAAATAGAGGATAGAAGTTAAAGCCTAACATACAGATGACAGTGTAAAAGTGAACCACCACACCACCTGGAGATCCAGACAAGAGACAATCAAAATAAAGGGAACTTTGCTAAATACAATTTTAATACTGTTTTAATGTTTAAAGACAACCTGCTTTCATTTAAAATGCTAAAAAAATAACTTCTCAGAAAAGTCTATCTTCTATTTAAATATAATCCTTCCCAATGTGCAAATGTTTAACATATTTTGAACCTCTAACACAGATGTCCGTATCTTTATAAAACATGTCCATCAGTATTTTTTTTTAACTTTTATTAATATTCAGCTAATCTGAACATCATGAATAATCTTTGGTCAAAATAAAGTGTAATGTTAAGATACGTTTTATGACTTTCATGGTGACTGGTGTCTTAATGTGCAGAAAATTATATTATACTTAGAAAGTATTTAAATGCTTTTTAAAAATGCCAAATTTTAGCAGAACTGTTGGTTGGATAAAACAAGCTATATGAAGAACTGTGAAATTGGTTGTTGCGACAAACTCTTGGCTTAGGATGCTTTCACACCTGCCCTGTTTCATTCAGTTCAATCGAACTCAAGTTCGTTTGCCCCCTCAGTCTTGGTCCAGTGACAAACAAACTCTGAGAATGCGTTCCGACCTGGGTCTGAAGCAACTGCAGTCACATGACACATTGTTTGGGTTAAACATGAGCATGTTACAGTCCTGGAGGATTATTAATGTGCACCTCCTCCTGTACTGCCTTAATATGCACATTCAGCACATCCAATGCATCAAAACATTGTTTTCTAGTTGGAGCCGCGCCTCATTTTCAAACTGTATGGTTTGACTAAAATGAACAAAGACAGCAATATAGTCCACGATGAGCAGCGCTAAAATCAACCTGCGTAGTTGTCCCTCCATTGTGACATTAGAAAGTGTCACATTTATCTCTTCTTCAATGTTTATTTACTTCCTGGATTTTTCCCACATGGAAATTCTGACCAATCGAGAGCAGCTTTCTTGCACAAGGCATTTGATCTGGTCTGCTTGTTAATGCTGCCGTGAGAACACGAACCAACTCTAGTCCCTGATTCAGACCAAAGCAAGACAACTCTAGGTCTGAAAGCACCCTAAGATACTTATTAATCAAAATAATCAATACTGAAAAACAACTTTTAGGAGTGTTTTGTATCTCGTCTTCAGTCACATTCAGTAGTTCCCCCATAAAATAAATCTTTCATATGAAGGATTGTGATATCATGCAGCTCTAAAGCCTCATGAGAGCTGTTAGAAATTAAATATTACCTGTAATTAGTCTCCACTGACGGAGATAGATTTCTAGAGAGGAATGCTGCTTGTCTCATCACTTTATAGCACCACTGATGTAGACTATGTGTGTGTGTGTGTGTAAAGGAGCTGCAGGGCTGCTTTTGTTAATGCCTTTACCTGCAGGTGTGTCCAACCTGTCCTGTGGACGGATGTCTTCACACCATTTCAGTGGCAGTTGGAGCAGACAGGCAGCTGGTTCCCATCAGTTTTCCTCATATGGGCCAGACGTCTTTCCAGAACCCCCCCTCTCTCAGCAGCTCTGCTCTGGACTCAGAAACTGAGCCATGTTGGAGAAGGTCCTCATTACAGAGGACCCTACATGTGATTCTCACCACTGAGTGGAAAGTAACATTTAACGGTGACTCATATGTTTAATGGCCACATAGAAAGTAAGTTTGACAGATCGATGGCAGACGCAGTTGAAGTGGGAGCGCAGTACGGTCTGTGGTTTCCAACACTGTCAGTAGTTGTACAACAATAGATTAGAAGTATTTCCTATTAAATTTCCCAGAGATGATCAATCCCAGATTGTGTTTAAAGGAGGTCTGTCTGCACTGCTCTGCTCAGGCTTCCTGCCTGCTTACTACTGTAATTGTGTTAACAGGTGTTTATCTTTATAGGGCTTTTATCTTTATAGTGCACCAAGCTGCTAAAACTGCTGTCTAGCTAGTCAGCTCGCTCACTATTTAGGTTTCACACCTGCTCGCTTGTTACCTTGTTAGAACCATAGATGTACAGGGAGCTGCAGTAAATAAAAAGTGGAAGAAATTCCAGGATCTGTTCCTGAAGTAAGAAACCCTAATCCACATTACTCTGACGTAAGTAATGAGACAAAGTACTACAAATGCAACCTTGGGGCATGACCTCACTCAGCAGTATGTCAACATAATGAAAAACTACAACAAAAAAATCAAACAAAAACACCATCTTCACCAAACATCACCACTTAGTTCAGACATGGATGTATGTATTTAGTCAGCCTGTCACCCAAGTGCTGCGGCCCTTCAACATGCTTATTTTAAGCCTTAACAAAATGTCTCTGGTGCGGCATCTGCAGTGATGCGGGTGCTGCACTGGACCATTGTGGTGAAGAGGGAGCTCAGCCGGAAGGCCAAGCTTTTGATTTACTGGTCCATCTACCCAACCCAGGCCATGAGCTCTGGGTAGTGACTGAAAGAATGAGATCCGTAGGGTGTTTGGGCTCAGCCTTAAAGATAGGGGGAGGAGCATAGACATTCCGGAGGGAGCTCGGAGTAGAGCCGCTGCTCCTTTGTGTTGAAAGGGGTCAGTTGAGGTGTTGACTTCATTTTTCAGTCCAGGAGGTTGCCGTTTATGTCAAAATTCCTTTCTTTTTCTGTAAAACGGTTTCAAAAATCTGATTATCGTCCTTCACTCGGAGGCATTTACAAAAGTTCATCCAATCAAACAAGACTCTAGGGGACTAGCTAGCCACACCGGCCAGACAAAACCATACTGCACCGCTTGTGGGTTGTAGTAGCTAACGGAGCAGTATGGACATAGGAAGAGATGAGTGTTCGGATATCAGTGGTCAAAACCTTTGTTTTCATTTCCAAACTAACTATAACTATTACCGTACTATATCGTATGCCAGAAAAAGATTTAGTATGTCCTAGTACATAGTGCATCAAATACTAATATCCTGATTGTGTGCATACTGCATGCAACAGTACATCCTTTTTAAGGGCAGCTGCAGTACCTACTAAAAGCAAAAAGAAAAAGTTTGTGATTCGGAACATATCCAGAGTGCGTTTTGCAGTGTCTTTTTGTTGAACAATCACAGCGAGCACCACCAGCTGGTCCAGGAGCTCAGCCTGGATGATGGTTGGTTCAAGGCTGACCGTCTGCTAAAAATTATCAGGTCAAATTACAGTTTGTTAAAATATTTTAAAGTAGTCTAGGCTACAGTTTGTCAGATACTTCTTGCAGTTTGCCTCGGGCGACATTAGCTGTAAACCATGCACCCAACTAGCGTCTTCTTATTGCCACACGGAAGGCCCGCCTCTTAATTCGTCTGACCCGCCAATGGGGAAAAAATGGCAATGACATTGTTTCCCACTCTGTATTTTAACTTTTAAATTCCAGCCGTTCCAGGCGCTCCTTCAAAACCACGAAGCACATGGAGGGGAAAACGTTGGGCTCTCACAAAATTATTACAGAAAGCCAACAGACTGTAGTCGCTCCGTATTGTGTTTAACTCTGAGCCCTCCCACTTGGATTTGATTCAAACTGCTCGTCTAACTGTACATGTTCTGTTTCACTGTTTCACTGGGAAGTGCCAAGGCTAAAGACGCTCTAACTTCCGTTTCACTGCAACTAAAAATATGCAGCCGTCTCTGTAGTTCAGTCTGGAAACACTGGCATAGATGTAAATATGTTTTTAAACTGAAAAAGTGAATAATAAAATCTCTCTCTGTGGTGGCTCAATCAAAGCAGTCATTGTACAGTAATTCAGTCTCATATCATATTTGTTAAAGCTTTTATATTTGATGTCCCAAACAAAGCAAATTCTCTGGAGTGCATGGAGCTATGTGTTATGTGCCCCGATTCTTTGAAAAAGATAGATAATAATAGCATAAAATAGAAATAATAGGAGGTATTGTATGATGGCCAGCATGGCTGCAGAGACAGAGAAAAAAGGAACAAAATCCAAGGAAGATGACACAGTGCTGGACGGTGGATGCGAGACTTCCGCTGGTCGAACTGGCTCTTGGCCTGTTGGCTCCTCGTCTCCACACGAAAGGGGTAGGATTATACAATCATACTTGTAGACATTTCAAACGTTACTGCACAGAACAGATCAAATTCTGACAATAAAAAGGGTCGTTTCAGGGGGTCTGTGAAGCTTAGAAAAATGTATTCACCATTTTACAGCCGCCCCTTTTCCAATGCTCATGGCCAGTGCGCCAAAATCTCTTCACAGCCCAGCTCCGTTCCTGGGGGCTTGTACTGGACACAGTCAAGTGATTTCTGGGAAGTGAGGTGCAGAAACACGACAGCATGAGTGCGAGCAGCAAAGATAGAGACAAATAGGGATCTTGCATATTAAATCTAACCAGTGCTTTATTGAAATCTGACCTCCACGAACCTTGTTTTGCATGTCTTTGTGTACCATTTGCCACATGTGCACTGAGCCTGGTACCATCAGCACTGCTCCCATTTACTTCTATGTCCTATACTCTTTACCCGCTAACTAAAGAGAGAAGAATATATTCATAGTAAGCACTAATATCCTGTGGTCTTCTTTTAACATTTGAAGTGCACTCAGTGGCCAGCTCTGCTTTCACTAATGCTGTTTTATATAAAACCAATCTCTATGAAAGCCCTGCGCCTCCCACACGAGCAGTGTTGACCTCCTCTCATGCTGCATGGTGAAAGCGCTCTCCTCACTTTTTTCTTGCCACATCGTTTTCCATCTCCTTCACACATAATCGCATACATTCTGTTGCATGACTGCATCACATACTGCGTATCCACACGGGCAGGGGTAAACAAAAGAGTCCTGTAATGGTGGAACACACAATAGTGATTTCCAGGCTGCCAAAAGCCCTGTCGCACATCAAAGTCTCTGAGCAGCTTAGATTCCTCTCCTCTCAATTTTAAAGTAGCTCTCTGGGTCTTTCTGCTCTGTGTGATTTACAGTGACCCGATGAGAGTGTCTGTATTGAATAATGGCGTGGAATGACAGGTAAACCTTGGGCTATTTGGTGTGGTGGCTGGAGCCTGGTACGGACAGTTTGCAGGGAACGGGGAGGTAATAGCTCCCCTTTTGGCCTTTTTTACTGTCAACTCAAGTGAGGAAAGGCAGGCCGACACTGGGACGACACACTTGGCATGTACACACACACACACACACACGCACACGCACACACACACACACACACATTTCCCTTGTAGTGTGGCTGTGTTGGGGCAGGTTCTGCGTCATACAGTAGTCAGCCAGGAGAGATAACAGCCAGCACAACTTAAAACAAAGCTGAACCGCACATGGATCATTGTTACTGACATGATTATAGTGATTTAGTTTTTTTAATAATGAGATGTACTAATATGTACACAGGGTTGTTGTGCTGTTTGTTTAAGTGCTGCAGTGCACTTAAGATGAATATGCACATGTGCATGCACATGGTGAAGTGCATGCACATGGTGAAGTTGGAACTTTCCCAGATTCTGTATGAATTGTTAACCACTGATTCTTTGGTGGCAAGTTTACATATATTAGGCAACTATAACTATTAATGAAAGGATGTTTTGCTGCCTTTTCCTCTCTACTAGTTAGCTGTTTAGAGGAATACCTCACCCCCCCCCCCCCCCCCCCCCCCCCCCCCCAGATGAGCATTTTTCATATCAACTACTTGCCCAAAAATGTGTTGGTTTTTGTGTGCAATCCTCCACAGGGGACTCCAACTCCAAAAACAGAGAAAATTCTTGTTGAATTGAACAATAAAACTATGAAACATGGTTACAAACTCTTGCACAACTCATGCAGTTTAATCCAAATCTCATTTATCCAGTGGTGTGGTCAACACTGCTCAAACAGACAGTCCTCTCTGACGGGGAGCTCAACTTAAAGTGAGACTTATCAATACTCTCTTCAAAGCCAGACTCCATTAATAAAAACAACAATTTTACCTCATTAAATATGGGAGCTGCTGGTCTACCAGTGCCTCAAGTAGGAGTTTGTTTGTGTTATTGTGTGACTGTGGTGAATCCAAACCAACAATTTAAAACACCAAAATCACACAATAACAACAAACAACTGATGGAGGCTGTGGTAGACCAGCTGCTTTTATGTTCAGTGAGGTAAAATGACTGTTTTTGTGAACTGAGTCTGGCTTTGAAGAGAGCATAGATAAGTTTCACTTTCAGCTTGTAGCAAAAACGCATGTGTGCAGAGCAGATGATGCAATAAATGAGAGTTGGAGTACACTGCACGAGCTGTGTGGGTTTGTAATTGGGTGTTTTAATATGGTTTTGCTGTTGTTCATTGTGGACCCCAATGACTTCAATTCATGTAGAATTTTCTCAGTTGTTGGATTCTTTGTTCACCGTGGAGGCACAAGAGAAAACTAAATTTTTGTCATGAATTCAGCGTAGCATGGGGAGATTAACTGAAATACAAATCATCATTTGGGGGGCTAAGTATTCCTTTAAGGGGGAATGATTTCTTGCATGTTATCAATGCATCAATGACAACTGTGACAACTTTGACCATTGCTTTTTTTATTGTCTCTCTTGCATGAAACACACATTAGTGATGATTTAAAAAAATGTGTGTGAATTCCAGCCAGATCAGGCGAACTGTGAATATCCTGTTTCCTCACTTGAAGAAAAAAAGTGGAGGAGCGTTTTCTGGAGCACTCTGGCAGCACCACACCCCTGCATGTAAATACAAGCAATGGCACGGTCTTCATAGAGTCGAATTATCACCAGTGGAGTTTTTTTTTTTTTTTTTTGGTCAGCGCAGCTTTGATTGTATTTATCAACTCCACATGTTGGTATTTAGATTTATCAGTCCCCTCAGGATTTTGCAGGCTTTTTTCGGGATTGTTGTGGCAGCTTCTTTGTTTTGTTTTTTAAATAATTTACAATTGAATTAATCAAATTTGAACATATCTGTCACATTTTAAAAAGTTAATTTCCGTCCTGGCACACACTTATTTACACACAAGCACACAGCTTGTCATGTTAACAGGCAAACACACCTCTCCTATTTTGCATTGCATGATTTGTCTGGTCTATGGTCCGCTAGTTTCAGCAATTCTCCGAATATGTTTTGCAGTACCAAAGTGTTTGTCAACCGATGATTTTCCTTTATGTTTCACCACAATATTACACGGAGTGCAAAACAGTCACCTCCATTTTCGTGAAGAACAGAATTTTTGCACGGTTTTTAGCAGTAATTTTTGTTGGTAAATGTGAGACATTAGAATCGCACGTCTGCATCTTCATTCCATAAACAAGGAAGTGAATTTGGTGACGTACGTCCATTACTTTTGCACGGGGGACTGCTATGATTGGTGGAACTTGTGGGAGGCTAGTCCAAATTGTGGAAAAGATGCAGTGATTGGACAAAATTGCACGGTCACGCAGAATTCACTGAGATTGGTCGAAATTGGCATTAATTGTTTATAATTGCAACAACGCAAATTCCTGGAGGGACTGATTTATGTGTTTGTTGATAAACTTCCTTCTCCCAAATAAACATGACAGAGGCCAGTATGGTTGTTAAACAAGTCACTTTTATTGAAATGAGATATTAAATATTAGTCAATTAATTGATTAGTTGATTGAAAGATCAGCAATGCCATTGTTGATTTAATTAAATGTTGATGTTTTACTACAATACTTTTTGTTTCCAGCTTCTCCATTGTGAGGATTGGCTGCTTTTCTTTAAGTTTTAGGCTTCAAGTTGGACAAAACAAGACATTTAAAGATGTTAACTCAGTTATGATCACCATTTTTTTTTAAACTTTTCTGACATTTATTAGATTTATTAATTAATCAGTAACTGTCAGAATAATTAACAATAAAATAAATGGTAACAGAGCTCCCCTGTGATTGTATTAGTGTTGTGAGAGCATTTAGATCATCAACAGTCGTGAAATTAAAGCCGTGAAATTCCTTAAATCATCTCACGTGGAGGACACATCTGATATATAAATCAGCCAAATGTATCATCTCACTAACAATGACAGAGTCCAAGTGTACACGCCCGCAGTATTGTGCTCGGCTTCATCAAATAAAGAAAGTGTAAAGGAGTGTATAACGCTCTCCCAGAGCTGCTCATCTGCTCAAGTACTCAAGCCCGTCTCTCTCCTCCCTGCAGGAAGGCTAATGACAGACATGTAAGTAGGCAGCGTGACCTGTTCTGCTGCACATGGAGTTTATTTGCTGTGGTTTTAGCTGCAGCTTCTTCGCTCAGCCCCCGGGGCACAAATACGTCCGCCTTGCTCCAGCCCAGGGAGCAGCAATCTGACAAGCAGTGCAGACCTAATCCAGGCCAGGTCTGGGGCTGTGTTTGGTATGCATCCCTTAGGTATGGAATAAATACAAGGCCGGTAAGCAGATCTGCTTGCCTGGACGACCGCAGGGGAGTGTAGGGCTTTCCAACCTTGCACTACATGCCTTGACGGGATGTCTCTCATCCATATATGTAACCTCATAACATTTTGGGCTTTTCACAAACAAGAACGGCTTTGATCTCCTGTGGAAAGTAATGCAGTTTTAATGTCCAACTTCAAGGGCCATTAGCTGCATTTTTATCAGTTAGCGTCGAGGCTGCTTGGCAAATTTTCTGAATGTCAAGTCAGGGGGTGTTGCTAGCCTAGAGGTTAGAGAAGCGGGTCTGTGATTGGAGGGTTGTCAGGTTGAGTTCCTCGCTGGGAGAATGTGGGCGGGGAAAGCAGATGAGTAAGTCTTTTCCCTCCCACTTCAGCTGAGTTACCTTTTAGCAAGGCACTGAGCCCCCCGATGCTTTGGCGGGGTAAAGTAGGAAAATGAGATTATACAAGAAGCTTTAAATGATATGAATGTGGTGCAGTGAGTTATTGCTTCAATGATACTCTCTGGATTAATTTAAGGTAGAAACTCTGTTGTGCACGTTCTATATACTGAACCTTTAAAGTGTGTTTCAGCCTGGTGGCATCCCCACACTCCCACCTTCCCTCCCTCCCTCCTTTAAGCTGCCACAGGTAGAGCACACCAGGTGTACCTGTTTAAACTTGCTGTGTAATTTGTGGATTAGCAGATGCCTCTAATGGCTAAAATCATCAGAGCTTTCCCTCCGCCACAGAGAGGAAAGACATGGAAGGGAAAAAAAACAAAGAGGTAGAAAAGTAAGAGTAAAGAAGAGGATGAATCTTGAAGGGGAAACTCAGCTATCCCACATATGAACTTAACATGAATATATGTAGAAAACATTAGGAGCTTTTCCTTCATACTGACTGGCAGCCCCTTTTCACTCTATCAACAGTCGTATCAGTGCTTCTCTTTTCTAATGTGTTTGTGTCACTGCTGTGGTGGCAGACGAGGGCAAATGTGCAAAGACGGCTCAAAACATTTCTTTAGGAGCAGCTTAAGAAACAATGCCAATTCAAAAACACTTATGAAAATCCAAAACAAGTAAAAAGTGCTGTGCAATTGAAAATGTGCTGCAGAAAGCCAAAACAAATAAATTGGCTGCAAACGCGCTGCAAATACAGAAACATAGTGCTGCAGGGAGGACGTTTTTCTTTAGGCCAACGTGGAAGTTCAGTCTCACAGACAAAAAGCCCAAAGGGATTTTGGATTACTGCAGAAAATAAACTTTTGTTTGGCAAGATAATCTTCACAAATTAACACTTTTATGATAGTTGAAACATAAATGCAATCGCCAGAAGTAAAAAGCTAACCATTGGCTGTAAACAAACTACGGTCGCATGAATGTTGTCTCATTTAGCCACTTGTTAGCAACCGACACGTAAAGGCTTCAAAATTTACAAGTGGGGAACTTACCAGCAAATTTTGTGCCGTTGAACAAAACCTGAAAGTCTCTTAAGCTTGTGACGACCTTATTTCAGGCATCTAACCAAAAACCTATTGACTACAAGACGAGGGAACTGGGTGTGCTAAAATGCTAACTCATTTTCGAGCCCGGTCTCAATCCGAAGTCGTTGAAATCAGGCAACTGGGCAGTGACTTGCGGGATCAGAAACCAATGAAAAAAGGCATCCTTTAATGTCGGCACGATATGCAGCTGGTTGCCGTTTTATAACAGTGTCAGGGGGAAATGTGGCAAGACAAAGACGTAAGTTAAGGTGGTGAAAGTCTGACTGGGGCAGGCAGGAGGGTGTGAGAGTGGTGTTCACTTCCCGTAAGATTCTAAAGCCAAACCCTGTTCTATTTTTCCTAAACCTAACCATGTGGGAGTTTTTTTTGTTGCTGAAGGAAGTCAATTTGTGGTGTTGTACAGACGTAGTGCTTTTATTTTGAAAGAGACTGTGTGCACGTAAGTTGACACGGCATCCCAGAACAACCAGCACACCCAGGGTACCTTGCATGTCATATGTGGACGTGGAAAGTCCATGACCAAACGTCGATATGTGACGAGGTCGGAGTGAGAATGTGTTGTATTTTCTGAACACCCCAGTATATCTTAGTTTTCACTTAAAGATTCGGAAGGACCTAAAAAGTCAAACAAACATGAACGTCTCATGTCAGCAGAAGTCTGTTGTTTATAGTGCTTAATCCAAGATATACTGCACTATTAAATTCTCAATGCGCAGCAGTTTTAACCCTCACATGACCAACTCTGCAATCACACAACTGTATGAGCTGTCTGATGATTTAATGGGAAGTAGGATACGATGTCATGATAAAAGGATCTGCCTTTTGCCCATCAAACACACCTCATTTGTAGCTGTGGGTGCTGTAGTTTGTCCTGCCACAGGTATTCGGCTTTTACACAAGAGCTTTGCATGTGTAATAGTATTGATAAGGTACCTGAGATTTGATATTTGAGCAGTATTTCTTTTTCGAAACCTTTATTTGTGAAAAATAAATATGTTCCCTACAAAATCAGAAGAAGCTCAAGTTCTCAGATGCTGTTTGTTGTAAAAAGTGAGTCTGAAAGCGACAGACTTTTGATTTAAATCTGAAACTTTCTAATAAAAGAAGTAAACAAATCTAAACCACATTCACTGCCAACTTTGGACACTTTGAAGTTTTCAGTTGTCAGTGTTGTGGACTGATTTTGGTCAGTGTTGAGGTTTGATACCCAGCCGCAGGTACACGTATTCCTAAAGATAACACAGATTTAGTTTTTGTCATGTGTGAAGTCCCCCTCCTCCCGAGAAACACTCGACACAGACACTGACACATTCCTGACGGCACAAGGCATAACTTGTTATGGAGGCTGTTCACAGAGCTGTGTTAAGGTGAATCCAGACACACACACTGGGCTGTGTGCACCAAGAGGGGCAACGTTGATTTAGGGCATTACTCAGACAGAGAGCGAGGAGAGGGGGAGAGAGGGAGAGTCTCCCCTGACTGCATTAGGAGAGCCTCCAGCCTTTGTGATTCCTTTTGATCAAATCTCTGTGAAAGATGAGTGTCATGCCCTCTTCCAGCCAGCTGTGAGGGGACTGCCCTGTGACTCTGAGGGGGTAGACATGTGTGTGTGTGCGTGCGTGTGTGTGTGTGTGTGTGTCTGCGCGCGTGAAAGAGCACGCACACCTCTATCGGTGTGTGTGTTGTGCGCGCAGGCTAGGGAGGGAGCAGGCAGCTCCTGAGGTGAGAATGCCGAGTGGGAGGATCTCATTCCAATCCCCTGTGCCCAGTTTCAACACACACACTCACACACACACACACACACACACACACACACTGAACATCTTGAGTAGTTTAGAGCCAGTCCACGGCAACATTAGAGGAGAGAAAGCAGAGGAGGCGTGTGTGTGTGTGAGAGTGTGTGAGTGTGTGTGTGTGCGCTGAGCAGTGAGAGTAAAAGCACAGTGACTTCTCTTTTTTGTGGAGTGTTGGTGGCTCACTGTGTGTCAGTGTGTGTGTGTGAGAGAAGACAGAGGAGCAGAGTACATGTGTGTCTGTGTTGTTGAAGGAGATGCTGCTGGGTGTGATGGCTCTTTTGCGTTAGTATTTGTGCGGACAGGAGAGTTGGAGGCAGTTGTTTTCTGGGACTCGCGGGGAATGGCAAACTCCACGGTATCCTTGGAAACATCCGACTAAATGACAATGGCCGAGGTAAGAGAGACGGCTTTTCACTGCTATTCTCCGTCTGCTCTCCTGCTCCTCTTCTTTTCTTCCTCACACACACACTCACGCCGCCTGCACACATAACAGGATATGTTTAACAAAGACAAAGTGGAAGGAGTTTATGTAGATCAGAGTGACAAGCGGGAGGAGTGCAGACTTTTGAGAGGAATATAAATGTTTTATAAATTAGGATTACAAACGTGTATGCGCTACTTTATGTCTGACAAGACACGAGTGCTGATGTCGACTGTAGTTTTGCTGTTATTCCACATTTATCTCTTATATCTCTTTACAGTTTCTTGTCACAAGTTGTCACATGGTGATCTACAGAGCTGGGAGCCAAAACTTAAAGCAATATTTCTTTGATACCTTGCTTTTGAGAGATATACGTTCTCAAATGTTGAATGAAACGATCCCAAACACAAGCAGCTCTAGAAAAACTTTGTCTAAGTAAAATAGTATGAAACTGAATTTAATGGAGGAACTATCTGATGAAAGACAAAGTGAACATGATTCCAAATCTGTTTTTCGTACCCAGATTTTGGTTTTCAAAACTGTAAGATTCCTTAAAACTTTCTTCAAAAGCACACACAAACAAGAAGCTGAAATTTCCGTGACTTTGAGCCGCTCACAAACACTCGGAGTGAAATTGAAATGTGAGCCTCAGTCACTGTGGACAGAGATTGTCCTCACATGCCTTCAAGAATCCAGAGACAACTCCCGATAAACAGAAACAACTCCCCTCTCAGTCATCCTCTGTTCTCTGTTTCATCCTCTTCTCTTAAATCACACCCTGAATTTTCATTTTCACTCTGTTTTGATTCATTTTATTCAATTTAATGAACTTTTTATTTGTGCATTTTATTTTATTTTTACATTCCTGCACACCACGTCCACCTTTGTCCTAAAGACAATACGCTCCGGTGAGGAGAAAGGTGTTCGAGGTGCGAGAACCAGCCTCATGTTCTTACCTGGGCCTGCTCTCCATCCACCCGTCTACCTGTCTGTCCGCCTGTCTGTCCGTAGTTCAGGCGAACAGAGCAGCCCGGCCTGCTGTAGCCCGCTGGCTGCTGGCCACAGCCTATTGGAATGTAATTTAAGAGCAGCCTAATGTTTTGTTGCAGCCATAATGTAACAATTAGCTGAGCTGTCTGTGTGGTGGTGGTAGTGGCGGTGTCGGTAGCGGCAACACACTCTCCATGCCTGTTGTGTGTACTGTGTGTGTGTGTGTGTGTGTGTGTGTGTGTGTGTGTGTGTAATCAGTTGGAGGAGAAACAATTGTGGTTTATTCTCTGTTACATTGCAGCGCAGCATCCAGACAGGCTGCAGTTCAACTTCCACAACTATGAAAATTGATTTAATGATGAAACAGATACTGTGTGATCATCAAAGCTGAAATAAAAACAGAATTTGTTTTTGTTTCCGTTGATTTGAAAAGCAAATTCCACTTACTTCCTTATTTATTTCTTCCGGTTTGAATGCCTCTTTTTTTTAAAGAATGTATTTATGTGTAAATATAAATCTAAAAGAGACTTTCTTTACGTGATTTGAGCCTCACAATAACCACAATGTTCATGAATTAAAAACTCCAAAAATGCATCTGATAGGATGCGGTGACTATGAAATAATTTTATCAGTAGTTTAATGCATGAAAAATAGATTCATAGCAGCTATTTTTAAAGCAAACAAGTGAAGTGTAACCTTAAATATCGCAGAGCAGAGTTTTATTTTGCAAATATCACAATAAATATTAACCATCATAAAACAAATAGAATCCTAAAAAGCATTTGTTAAATCATGATGAAGCTCTGTCATAATTTTGGCCTGTGAGGTGTTTTTTTTTTTTTTTTTTTTTTGCTCGGCGCACATTTTATGCCCCTCTAACAGGTTGCCTTTTTCATTGTGTGAGAGGCCATTACTCCTGCAATCCATGAAAGTGATTTAGATTTATTTTGTGTGTGTGTGTGTGTGAGACAGAGATGTGAGTGGAGTGGCCCTCTGTGGCTTTCCTTTAACACACTCATGTCCTATCTCTTTATTCCTGCTGCTATCTCCCTCTTTCTATCGTTTGTTTCCTCTTTCCACCTCCAGCTCTTTCTGTGGGTGTCTCTCTGTTCTTCTTTAGTGCTGCAGGGCCCCGGGGCACAACACACACACACACACACTCACTCACACACACACGTGCGTAACAGAGAACGACACACACAGGGCCCCTGCTCGTCTTAACAGAGTTGCACTTGGCTTTGTGTGTGTGTTTATGTGTGTCGGCCGTGGCGACTGTAGCCTGCCAGCCTCGTCAGCTTCATTAGCTTCATGATGGTCCATCCGTGAGAGGATGAGGAAGGGGGGAGGCAGGGTGTGTGTATCTGCTCCAGCCTTTTACCCCCTTCAGCGTCTCCTCGAGCTGCGATCCGCCCCTCCTGGCCCCAGCCTACCCCCTTAACACCCCCCGAACTCCACACGCACAGCAGCCACCCCTTGCGTCTGCTCCGCGCTGCCACCAAAAGGCTTGTGAGGATTTGTCAGCCAGATGTGACAAGATTGTCAAGAGGCAGGCGAGGAGAGAGGGAGATCTGATATTAATCAGAGCGTAGCTGGGAGCCAAACTCTCTCAGACTCAGTGTACTAACATGTTCCCCTCATTTACTCCCTCTCGGAGCCAAACACTCCCTCCAAGTTCTTAACGGGGAGCCACATACACCAGGAAGCCAAGCAAACTTTGGCTCGCCTGCTTCTTCTCCCCCCCCAACACATTGTCTTCTAAGATTTTTTTCTCCTCTTTAAAGAAGCCAACCTTTTCCTCATGGATATTCAGGTAAAGCTTTGCTACCTTTTTGTCTGTGTTAGTGTTGAAACATGTAGTGTGTGTGTGCTGCCTTGTGATTGACTGCTGGATGAGTATGAAATAATGAGTTTTTCACGCTGTCTTTGGGCTGTATGGACTCTTAATAGGCTCAAACACAGCCTGTCACTACTTGTACTCGCCCAGGCTTTAGCTGGGTTTGTCTTCTCCTTTTCAGGTCCAATGCGCTGTTAAAGAAACGCTCATGGTTTTAAGTTTTCTTATAATCTGAGTGTGTTTCAAAAGCTGTAACTGACATAGAGTTTACTTTAAAGGAAGCTGTTAAAGGCTGGATGGCTTTGCAGCTAAAAAACTTGATGTAATCATTTTGGGGAATCTCACAAGTGAGTGGTTTTTATCTGGTGCTGTGTGTTAAAGTGCTTCCTCTGTCTTAGTGCGGTGACATTAAATCATACGCTGAGGCAGGATCACGTTGCCTGCTGAGCAGCTCATGTATCGTAACCTCGCTTTAACTAACACTTGTCATCAATTAACATTTTACTGCCTCGCTGTCACACACACAACTCGGTCCAAGGCGTGATTTATTCATGAGACACACACTCACAGACACACATAGAGCCTGTGATCGGCGGTGGGGCCAGGTGTAACCATGAGTTTTGGTGCTGAGGTGGTTTTATTGGTGGAAGTGTGTGTTATTAGCAGGGTATCTGAGTGGTACCAGGAACACTGTCCTCCCACTAAATTCCTGAGTGTTTTCTGTGTGTTCTGGCCGGGATAAGATATTTATTTCCTCTGTGAGTGTGTGTGTGTGAATGTTCAGCCTTTTTTTGATCGCTGTGCTCCAGTTTGTTTGCTTTTTTTGTTGCCATGTAAATATATGTTGTCCTTTAATTTCAGAGTAAAGCGTGTGAGACATGTGCTAAATGCTTTTGTAGTTGTTTTATTAAATTCCAAAATCACTGTCAGTTTGGCTCTCAGTTTACAGTTTACTGCTTTCATATGTCATTTCCTTTGTAGCTTTAAAGTTAAATACGTCTTTTCTGCAAATTTAAAAGCAGCTCCATTTTATGTCGCAATAATTCTGTTAGTTGATTGTTTTCACAGTTAATTAATCGATCGTTTTGTCGTTTGAAAAGCAGAAATTGAGGGAGACAAAATCCATCACAAGTCTCCACAGCCTGCGGTGTCTTTTTGAAATTCCTTTTCTGTTTGACCAACAACCTAAAATCTGAAACTATGAATTTAATACTGATAAAGAACAGAAAATAACTACATTTAAGGAGCTTTTCAGTGAGTGTTTGAGTGATCGATTAATTAACCGACTGCACCAGCTTTCTAATAAAGCTCCATTTATAAAGGGTGTATGAATAGGAACTAGTTTCTTTGTATTCATGGTTAATAAATGATTTACTAATGCTTAATTAATTATTAATAAACCCTTAATCAAAGCAGCTTTTGGGTTGCAAAGATGGGTGTTAATCCTAGGCACCATCCAAAAAGATTTAGTAACCTGTTAATCCAAGAGTTTTCTTATTAATGTCTTATAACAGATCAATAAAGCATTAGTAACTTATTTATTAATCATTAATAACTCATTAGTTACAACTTATTAATGCTTTATAAAGGGTGCATTAATGGAAAGTCAAGTGACAGTCTGCAGGAATTGGTAGCGTTTTGATCTGCAAACTAACCGCACAACCTGTGATAACAGTTGTTTGCACATATGTGAAATAGGAAAAAAAATTATTATTGATAATAATCATAAACAGCACTATAAACCGTTATCTTAATGTCACTGCTGTTTTTCACATGAGGTGTCAGAATCATTTCCACCTCAGCTCTCAGTGTGTGTGTGTGTGTGTGTGTGTGTGTGTGTGTGTGTGTGTGTGTGTGTGTGCTTCATGGAGAGTCACCACCAAAGTTTTAAAGGAAATATGTTTAATTTGTACAAAAAGTGAACCGTAAATGGATAAAATCTGCTCCGTGCAGCTCAGAGATTATTTATATTTCCCATCAGGAAAAGTCTCCCTTCCTTTATTTCCCATGTGCCGTAATTGTCTTGTTAACTGATTAATGGCTGATAGTAAAATCTGATCTCACTTGGCCGTCAGTCTGCCTCTTCCTGCGAGCTGCTGATCGCCCTGTTGTTATTCACTCTTTGGCACCAGCACCGCTTGTTTCCCCATCGAGTGTCAGTTGGTGCCGGGCTGCTGCTAATTGATTAGTTTTCCAGCGCATTAGGCCAACAAGTCCCCGTCCATCCCCGAACTGTCTCTGTCCAAGCAGCTGTTCACTTCTGCTGAGCCTCTAAAGCACCGTGGCTACTCAGGACATATGGCAGGATTTTATTTTAAGAGCCAGAAAGGACCATTTCATTTTATTCCTTGTGTGTGTGTGTGTGTGTGTGTGTGTGTGTGTGAGAAGGATGTCATGGCTGTAGCCCAGCGGTGGGATGAAGATGATGTTCCACTTTGAGCAGATAGAGCATAGCTTCTTTTTTTTCTTTCTGTTTCTGGTTTAGAGAACATACTGTGTTTTTTACACAGATTAAAGATTAATTTATAAATAGATTGAATTTTATAAACTCTTGCTTCAATCCCAGCATTGTTAGATGAGATTGAGAGGCCTGAGAAAACAAATTTGATCAGCTGGGTTGAATTTTAAGGACTCTAATCATATACTCGCTCATTACAATACCATGGAAATTATGTAGACAGGTGACTTTTATCTGAAACGTGTCACTGGTGTCTCTTGTGTTTTTCACGGAAAGTTATTTCATACACACTCCTGATGTGGTCGTCATGTGATGCCGTCTTGTTGTCGCCCCTGCCTTCTTCACCTCACACTTTTCTCTTTCCTCAACCTCACCTTCCCTCTCTTTAACCTCCCCTCACGGCCTCCACTCTCCGTCCTACACAGCCTGACCCCTGAGTGTATGGTCAGCCGAGCCGCCTGCAACAAATAGACAGACGCTGAGGGACTGAGGACAAGGAGACCGAATGTGCTTTGACTTTAGAGAAATAGTGTGAAGGTTTGAAGAAGTAGAATCTCTAAAGAGACTCAGACAGACCAAGGCTGTATAGGTCCATTGTATCAGGAGATGAAAGATTTTTTTTTCCTTCTCAGGTATGTTTTAAAAAGTATTTCAGTCCTCCTTACTATTCAAAATCTTAGTTTTACATGAGTCTCAAACACCCAGTGTGCAGGATTTAAAGGATTCTATTGGCAGAAATGGAATATTCATAACTATGTTTTATAATTCAATTCAATTCAATTCAATTTTATGTATAAAGCCCAATATCACAAATCACAATTCGCCTCACAGGGCTTTACAGTATACGACATCCCTCTGTCCTTAGGACCCTCACAGCAGATAAGGAAAAACTCCCTTTAACAGGGGAAGAAATGGTAGGAACCTCAGGAAGAGCAACTGAGGAGGGATCCCTCTTCCAGGACGGACATACGTGCAATAGATGTCGTACAGAACAGATCAACATGATACATTAACGGTAATCTGTATGACACAATGAGACAGAGAGAGAGAGAGACAGAGACAGAGAAAGAGATGCAGGTAATGACAGTAGCTTACAACAACATTAATGAAAGTAATAATATTATAATTAATAATAATATATTATTATCTGATAGTATACATGTGTGACAATAATCATATGTGTATAATAACAGTAGAAGTATATAAATCACCTGAAACTAGGAACTGTTGTGTTTTTGTTATCTTAGAATGAGCCGTTTATATCTACACACAGAGCATTCCGCCATGTTTCTACAGTAGCCCAGAACAGACAAATCAAACTCTTCCTCTTTGCATTTTCACATCGGCCACATTAGTCTTCACTGCTAAATGTCACCAAATCCTACACAGTGACCATTAACTTAAATCCACTTGCTCATTCCAGAGCTTTCAACCACTTCTCACAGTCTTCATCAGCAGATCGCTCAGTTGTCACGGAGTAAGTTTAGTCGTCAACACACGGCCTGTTCAGACTCTGACATGAGGAAAACTTTAGTAACTGGACCGCAAGTTAATTTGTTTTTTTAAGATTGCTGTTTCCAAGGTGAAGACTGAACGCTCACATAGAGGTTCTGAGTTAATAAAAATATCAGATACATTCATCTAGTTGCCCTCAGTTAATACTGTGCATAAACTTAACAGGCAGCAGGGAGGCAGTGGAATTTTTTTGCTCCAGGTTTTGCCTCACAGGCTTAATGCAAGCTGCACTGACTCTCTTAGAGTTGTGCTCACCAGTGCTGGACAACTCCCGCCCCCAAAAAACAAAATTTATTATTATTCTATACATTTATATTTATTGTTACACCAAGAACAAGAGCCAACAGCTTAGCTAACATGCAGTAATATTTTTTTTAAAGCCAAAAGAATAGGATTGTGTGAATTTGTTTTTATGTCATACTGCGCCCCTTTTCATTTTCTTTACCGCTAATTTACGCCAAACGTTAGATACGAAGACGGACAGAGCCTTTTGTCTGTATTCTGCATTCATTTCGTCCATATTTGTGCACGTTTCCTGAAAGCTTGCAGATACGGACGAAGCGTAGCAGTACCACCAGAGATCGTGGGGTCAGTGTAGTGTAGTTGAAGCGAGATAAAACCGCAGGAAACACCAGACAATTAAATATTGGTGGAACGAACTGAATGGGTAATATAGTGAAAAGAATTCACCATCCACATGTTGGTATGTACATAATGGCTACACAAACCACCGTCTGCAACATTGCCTCTGATTAAAGGTACCGTATTACGACTTCATTCACCGTCGGCTCGTTTGTTGTTGTGTAAAACTATTGACTCTGCCCTCTAGTGCCATCTAGTGGCTGTATCTATGCCAACACAAAGAATGCATGGAGGCATGAGGGCAGCGACATTTGACTTATCTATTTTCATATGTAAATGGAGGATAAATGAGCCTTTACTCTGATGCTCTCCGCATACACTCCATTATGTTTGTTTGTTTTTTTTTTAAGTATCAACGCCCCACCTCTTGGCGGCCGCCTATGTGGCCTGTACGAAGATCTGCCACTGGTGCTCACACTGCAAAAGCAACCACAGCAATTTGAATAGCATCATTTTTTGTTGCAGTACCAATAATATTCTTTATGTTTTAATTAATGCCCCCCTGCCCTCTGAAAACATCATTTGTCATTTATTCAACAACATGCACAAACTAAATGCTAATTCAGGACATGTGTAATGAACTCAAGGTGTGTGTAGAGGTGTTTGGGGTTGATGAGTGGCTGCACTGTTACACATCATTGATACAAAGAAACGACACCGTGTTAGCTTTGGCTTCAAAAACCCTGAACCAGCCGCGTCATTCTGTGCAATTAGTCTTCTTGTCATCGACCTCAGTGATGCGTGCGAGCAGCCGTGGCTTTGTTGTGACAACAGAAAAGAGAAAGAGATGGTGGGGAGGCTCGGTCACCAAGAGCCACTGTTGTGTCGGCCCGCCCCGCGCTGCCATACTTCCTCCTCTTCTTCTTCTTCTTCTTCTTCTCAGGAACTCATGAAATGAATCTCTAATTAAGATAAACGACCCGGAGCACAGTGTGCATTGGAATTTGCGTGTGTGTGTGTGTGTGTTACAGGCTGGTGAGCAGGCAGGGGCACCTGATTGAGATGTATATTAGGGGGAGCAGCAGCAGGAGGTGTGTGTGCACCCACAGTGGGATGGGATTAGCCTAATTGGGCCGTGTTGGTTCTTGGTGCTCTGTAATGATGGGATTATGTCGCTGAGAGATGAGCAAAGGGGTTTTTACACCTCACCACTGTCCGGAGGAGGCTGAGTTAGCCAGCCGGAGATAAAACCCGACAGAGAGGGCGATAGAGAGAAAAGCAAAGCAAACGGATGTCATGGGACTGAAGGCCGGAGCTACCACGCTGCGCTTCAAGGCCAGGTAGCTGCCGCCACCTTCATCTCAGGTCAGTTTATCCTTCCTAATGATGAGAGGTTATTGGAAGGTGAAATAACGTGATCCCAGATCTCAAGGACAAGCCCAGCCTCGAGCGCAGAACCAAGCGGCTGACTAAATGAGGAGGAGGAGGAGGAGGAGGTCCCCTACCCATCCACCCACCCGCACTTCTCTTCCTTCTCCACTCGTGGAGAGGCAGCGAGCTCCAGCGAGGGGCTAAGCATGCCGCTCATGTATACTAAAACCCCACTGATCATGCATTATAGATGCAGAGGGAGAGAGGTGGCGTAGCGCAGCCACTCCGAGGTTTTCAGCATGTAGCACTAACAACACTGGCTTTGATCATAAATCTGATGATGCTTTTCCCTCAATTCCTGGTGTGTAAATGATTTTTTTTTTTTTTTTTTCCCCATCCAAGGCGGAGAGAGTCATTTTTAGTGTATCAGCGCGCTGGAGTCCTCTCCGCAGGGTCGCTGCCAAGTCAGCAGCTCCCCACAAAACTTGACTCATTACTGCCATTCACTCCTCACTTTGAGTCTCGACATGTCTGTCCACGTACTGCATGTTTATCCTGAAAAGATAAAACCCATTAGCAGACGAGCTAATGGACAGAGTCTCCTGACCTGTGTGTGTGTGTGTGTGTGTGTGTGTGCCTGCCTCAGGCATCGATTGATTGAGATGGTTTTGGTGGTCCAGGTGTGTCCGAGGCCTTTCGTTACTGTAGATACCACCAGCCCTGCAGCACCACTGACACACACACACACACACACACACACACCTACCTGTGCTAACGCTGCTCTCGCAGGGCAAACCAGGCAATGTGCGATACACAAAGGGAGAGCAAAATTACTTAAGGCAGCAACGTTCTTTCTTTTAGTTTCCGTGGGCAATTTGACGGTCGTACATTTTTCATGGAGCTGTGTAAGATAAGCAGAGCTACAGCCATGCACACACTCTGACACTTCCTCTCCTGCACAGTCACAGCACGATGAGATGACAGGGCAGATTTTTGATTAGTGCTATTTAGTGTTATCACAATGCTGCAATCTCAAACTTGAAAAATTTATCAAAAAAAGTATCAAAAATTTGAAATTGAGGGCATAAAAATTAAAAAAAATATATTAAAAGAAAATATAACAGGGCTATAAATGACAACGACAAGTTTTCTTTGCTCAGTAACACTAACACTAGAACAGCAGTAGTAAACATTAAAAATAAGAGAAAGCGAGACAACGTGAGTATTAAAAAGGTTTCAAATTTTCAGTCGAGATGTGTCAATAAATCAATATTTCTGACAACACTTCTGCTATTATTTTTCATACAAATATGTCCACTTGAAAATGTTATATCTTTGGAAAAAGGGTATGACGTCAGTGATGCCAAATCTTTGATGTTGGACACAGAAATTTGCGCTGCAACCTTTTACAGTAGCGGCTCAGGTCTCAAGGTTGGATTTAGTAAAAGGTAAACCAAATAAAACATCTACAATATTTTTATTTCATGAAATGCTGGAGCCAAAAGGAAAAAAAAATCTGTCTTGGGTTTGAATAATTCAGTCAATATAAGCTTGATCTGCGTCATAAAAGTGTTTGAAAGAAGAAAATACTGAATATATATTTGTTTTGGACTGAAATCATGAATTTGATTCATATCAAGAAGCACAGGGAATTTTAAGTGATAATCAGGTTCTGAGGAGGTTAACACTTTCAAATAGATACGGTGGTGCTGTGTGTTGTAAAAACAGGAATTTATTTTTATTGCATGCTCATTAAAAATAATAAAAACAGTTTTTGTGTGTGTTAACAGGCGATCTGCTGCACTTTGGTGAACTGTAACTGCGACAGCTTCAAGCCTGGGAAGCTGAAGAGGAGGCAGTGTGAAAACTGCAAGCATGGCTGGGTAGCACACGGTAAGAGCTCACTGGAGATGCACACTCTTTTTATTAATATGAGCATTATGTGTTTTTATTTCCAGCAGAATATATACTGTCTCACTTCTAATATTATAATAGTTTTGGTTTCATTTGAGTCTCTTGTCTCTGGAATTTCTGCCTTTTAAAAAAATCAGCAGCAACATATCTTTAGAAAACGTTGTCCTCTTTGATTAGGATGTCACACAGTTTCCCTCGAGACTGTTTTACCAGTAGAAAAATTAAATGAAAACTGTTAACTGTGGATTATCCGGAGTGACCAGGACACTTTGTGGAAAAATATATTTGACAGGTGGGATACAGTTTTTATTTTAAGTCCCAACTCAGGTCACAAATCCTTAACTTTGCATCATTATGCAGCATTTCCCAAATCTAATGCGGAAATTTACAGAATTAATAAATGCTGTTTAACTTTTGTATTTTATTACTTTCAAACATACAGTAAAATAAATACAATAAAAATGACAGGTGTTATTTTTGAAACACAAAAATATGATTATAGAGCTGAATATTTTGCATTTTATCGTCTAATTTTTTGTTGACCACAACAGAATCTAATGAGGTGTCGTCTGTTGTCTCTCTGATGATCTGCACCGACACCTTTTACCTCCCACTCACACAACATGATTCTCAGCATATGTATTGTCAGGAATTTTGATTTGATTGCGCAATTTTTTCACAGCATGAGTTTTAGTCTTTGGTCGAGTCAAAAGACTGACGTCACTGGTGTTAATATTAAAATGGTGTTAAACTGGTGTAAGTTAAATTTAATGTTTCAAACATTTGTGTAATCTTACGCTAAAAAATGTATTTTCTGCATCATCAGCACGTTCAGTTTGTTTATCGCTGATTATGTGCACATATTTTAAGTAGAGCTCTGCAAAATAATCTTAAACATTAAGCAGCATCCTTTAAAATGTTGACTCATGCATTGTTTTCTAATATTCAGTCGACGTTATCAACTGTAGCATGAACCTGTCCAGATGGTGCATATGTGCTCATGTGATCCTGCACCTAAGGCAGAGTAACACTGAATCTGTGGCATTGGCATTTTGTAATATTAATGAAGGAGTACACATTTTATTTTTTCAACTAATGTTCTCATATTTATTATTTATTGCCTGTATAGTATTCCAATATTTTTTTTTAATATATAAATCACATCTCCAAGCTGTCAGCTTTTCAGCAGTGAACAAAAAATAAAGGGTGGGAATTTAAATTTTAATATACGCACAAACCACATTTTTTTCTGTAACAATACATTTTGGTTTTGTCCCATAATAATAATAAAAAAAAAAAAACCTCATTGTTTGTTGATGTTCAGTCTAGTGTTGTTTCACAAAATCTAATCCCGTAAAATGTGATGTGTGTGTTGCAGCCCTGAGTAAACTGAAGGTGCACCACATGTACCAGAGCAGCCAGGTGGAGATTGTGCACTCCAACGTGGTGTTCGATATCTGCAGCCTGATGCTGTACGGCACCCAGGCCATCCCCATCCGCCTCAAGATCCTCCTGGACCGCCTGTTCTCTGTCCTCAAGCAGGAGGAGGTCATCCAGATCCTCAATGCACTCGACTGGACGCTGCAGGACTACATACGAGGATATGTGCTCCAGGTGAGCAGAGGGCGGGAAGAATATTAGGAACACACCTCCACCAGCCGGGGCTTCTGAACACCAGTACAAAAAAACTGTTCAACATTTTGGGAGATGTGCTTATTTGCTGTCTTTGTGAGATGGAAGCAGGGGGAACCAGCCTCGCCTGGCTGTGTTCAAAATTTAAAAATACACCTACGAACAACTCTGAAGTGATGTGCTGAGACTATTTTTTGGCAAATAACAGGGTGCGATGACTGTGTCACAGTGAGGCTGTCAAGTTTGGGACCGTTGTGCCTGTAGAGACCAGAACCTGCCATATCTTGCAGGAGGTGCTACCGTTGCAGACAAGCGCAAAGAAATGCTGAGAGCCAGGGAGACTGAAAAATCACACATTAAAATTCACAATTTGTTCTTTTGAACAATTCTGTTCATTTGCATGAGTTTTATAATAATAATGACAATGACTTTATTAAAGACACAGAGAAAGGTCCATAGCATACACATTAAAACAATCATCTATGTACAAAAATACAATATAATTAATACTATATATTTAAAAAAAGGACAAAAAATACCCAACACTACATGGTGAATATTTGTATAAGAAGACAAAATGCAATTAGCTGCTCCTACAATCAAGCTGGAGAGCCAGTGGCTCCACAGTCACAGTGAAAACCGGTCAGTGAGCGTTCAGTCTTCACCTTGGAAACAGCACTGGGTCGGCCGAGGCCTAGATGATTTTCTGAAACAGAGAGCTGCACATATTGATATATAGGATTTCATGTTTAGGCAGGGCAGGTAGGCACACAAACATCGATATTATAGCGTTATTATAGGTCATATTAAGTCTTTGCAATTTGCTCTTCCTGTAGGAGCGCCACAGGTGGGCAGTATACAGCGTTGTACAAAATGCTTTCCAAAAAGAAAATCTTTACATTAACTGAGCACGTGCTAAATTTGTGAACAAGCATATTAGCTTGCGCATACAACTTGCGTCACTGTCTGTGGATATCTTTATCATCAGATAAACCATGTGCAGGAGTTACAGAAGTAATGCAACAAACTCTCATCCCAACTCAAGTATTGCCACTTTAAATATGACGCCTCCTGCATCAGTTTTGGACATTCAGGGACAGCGTGTTTTTTCAAAATGCATTTACGTTTTCACAGGAAATGCAGTTTCTGTTTGACAACTGCAGTCTTTTTCAAGATAAAATTACAATATAGGTATAAAACTTCCTTTTTAGGTTTAATTTCAGAAACTAAATCATGTTGTTAGGTTTAGAAAAAAACATTTTGCTTAAAAATCACACAGGAAATAAACTGTGAAAGTGTGGAGTTTGTTTGACCCATCCACCATCACTCCTGCCCTCTACAGACTTTCTTTATATTACAGCAGTTGCCAGCAAACTGATGCCACCTGATGCGTATCAAACCACTGCCAATGGCACCCCTGACTGACGCTGACGTCCACTGACAAAGTGCTGGTATTTAAGGAGTTGGGAGTGAGAACAGGCTGGGTGTTAAAGGCCTGTTTTTGAACTTTAGACAGAGTCATGCTATCTGTGTTCCCCTGCCTCCAGTCTTTATGCTAAGCTAGTCTAACATATCCTGACCTTTGCTCTGTGCTAACAGACACAAGATTGATATCAGTCGTCTCGTCTGAATGACAGAAATAAAGCAAACTATTTCTCAAAATGTTTAACTGTTCCTTTAAATATCAAAAACACTTCCAACATAGCACATTGTATAATTTATTTCAGGGTGAAAGAGCCTCTAAAGGCCAACATGCAACCCCAAAACTCTGAGTGAGTGTGAGTACATGAAGGCAGAGACAGAGGGAATTTCTGAGGAAGACGAGGGAGGAGGAGGAGGGAGAAGAGGGGTCAGGAAAGCATGGCCGCAGACAGGAGAGAGTAGGCATGTGATGTAGCGACCAGTGCCATGAACTCTCTTGGTACCCCGCTGATGCTTGTTGCTGTGCTAGCACCAGCTCGGGGAGGTCTCCAAACTGTGCCGGGTAGATTTGTAAATATTATGTCTTTTGCTTCAGATTTCCTCTCAAGCTGGAGCCAAGCCGGCCGAGCCGAGCCGAGGCCTGGGCTGCAGGCACTGTGTCAGAGCAGCGAGCTCTCACTTCGATTAGTACATCATCAAGTATTCAAGTTGGGCTGCGTTTAATTCATGTTAGCTCATCTAATGGCGAACGTAGAGTCAGAATCCTCGACAGGCGCCCAATGAATGCTCTGTGATGAAATATTAATCACGGTTACGGCACGAAGCCGCTCCTCACTTTCAAAGGCACTCGAACTCACATGTGATTACTGCTGGGCTAAGGGAGAGAGGACCGCTTGATCAATGTGAGCCGCCCTCTGATCACCCCTCCCTAACTTGCGTGTCTTTATATATGTGTGTATGTGTGTGTGCGTGTGGTATGTTTGTGCACGTATTTATTTTTGCACGCCTTTGGGAGTGTGTAAGCGTACGTGTCTGCTGGTACGCATGTCTTGACCGGGATGTGTGTGTGTTCTCTGTCTGCTTCTGCTGATGCAGAGCGAGTAAATCCACATGATTTAAATGAAGAGAAATGACCTGCGAGATGAAACACTGTGTGTCTGTGTAATGAGGGTTCTCAGGGTTCTGCACTGCCCGCTTGTATTAACACTCCATCTGATTCCTTTATTTAGCTGCCATGCCAGTCTGCTTTATAGGGTGTGTCATCTAACCCTCTCTGAATATGTATGAGCAACCCAACAGACACTTATAATGCTAATGATGAAATTGCTCTCTCTCCTTTCTCTTTTTTTCACTCTCCCTCTCCTTCTCAATCTATTTCACACCCCTGCCCTCTCCCCTTTCCTGTTCCGTGCCGCTGTTCCCTTTCTTCCTGCCCTGTCTGCAGGATATAGCAGGAAAGGTACTGGACCGCTGGGCCATCATGACGTTCGAGGAGGAGATTGCCACGCTGCAGCAGTTCCTGCGTTTCGGCGAGACCAAGTCCATAGTGGAGCTGATGGCTCTGCAGGACAAGGAGGGCCAGGCGGTGTTGGTTCCCAGCACCCGCACCAACTCAGACATCCGCACTTTCATCGAGCGCAACACCCCACGCACCGCTGCCAACCTCTCCACATCCAAAGTTGAAAAGCTGAGCAGCAGCAGCATGCACCACTTTGAGAACTTTGTCAACAGCATGGCGTTCATGCTGCCCTTCCAGCTGTTAGGCTCTGTTCCTGCACCGTTTCTGGGCTCACCGACCGGGGCACCACAGCAACAGCAGCAGCACCAGCAACACCAGCAGCACCAGCAGCCATGCCGCGGGTCAATGGAGCAGCAGACTCAGAGACGAGACGATCAGTGTCGGGATGGTTTAGGGAGGGACAACCCGCTCTCTCTTTCACACCCTCCAGAGAACAGCCTGCTGGGATCCAGCTCCGTCTCATATACTGGTGATCTCGACCGAAGTGGAGACAAGACGATGGACAGCCTCTCCACCACCACTAAGATCGAGGCAGAGGACTTCTCCACGAGTGACAACTACTCAGATGGACCCTCCACACCGTGCACACCCTCTATGAGCTCTGATGTAACACAGATGTCCCCCGATGGCAAGCTCCGCTCTCTGGACAGGAATGGGAGCGGTGGTGGAGGGGTCTCAGGAGGCGGTGGGGGAGGATGCTCTCTGAAGAAGGGTCGCGTGTTTTGCAACGCCTGCGAGAAGACATTCTACGACAAAGGCACGCTGAAAATCCACTACAATGCAGTGCACCTGAAGATCAAGCACAAGTGTACCATTGAGGGCTGCAACATGGTGTTCAGCTCGCTGCGCAGCCGCAATCGCCACAGTGCCAACCCCAACCCGCGGCTACACATGCCTATGAACCGCAACAACCGGGACAAAGACCTGCGGGGCAGCTTGTCTGCTGACGAGAGCTCTCAAGGAGAGAAGAGGCCTGAATATGGAACCCCCATCCCTGTCTGCTCCTCAGAAAGCCATAAGTCAGTGCCCAGCTACATGGTGAGCCATGTGGACACCGGCTCTAAACTCCACAGCAGCTCGTTCCCCAGCATGGGCCAGAGTGGCATCCTCTTCCCTAACCTTAAAACAGTACAGCCAGTCCTGCCTTTCTACCGCAGCCTGGTGACCCCGGCAGAGCTCGCCAACACCCCAGGAACACTCCCCTCCCTCCCTCTCTTATCCTCCTCTGTGCCCATCAAACCCATCATGGCCCCTGAACCCTGCATGACAGACCCTATACCAAAGAAAAAGTCTCGCAAGTCAAGCATGCCAATAAAGATAGAGAAGGAAGTGGTGGAGCGAGATGAGCAGATGGATAAGGGGAGCAGCTCTGAGGACGAGGCTCCTCTACAGGGCAGGGACAGGGAAGAGTGTGATGGAGGTCGAGCAGAGGGGCACATGTGTGCTGGGGAGGAGAGGGAGGCCAGAGGGGCTTATGCTGGTGAAGAGAAGGAAAGGGAGGGCACCAAGCATCTGTTGGACCAAACTTTAGACAGAGAAATGACAGCGAGGGAGGACAAAGATGATGGGCTGAGGCAAGCTGAAACAGGGGTCATCACCTGCGCATCCTCCCCTTTTGAGGACAGACTGATGGACAATCACTGTGACAACAATTTACTCAGTCAGGAACCCAATGGCAACGAAGAGCGGGAGGACAGGGAGCATGCTAACTCTGACAAGATGTCAGAGCTCAGATGGGATGAGGGTGAGCACAGGCTGACTAACGGGGGCGCTCTCCAGCTCATAGACCGTGAGAGGGAGGGATCAGACGGCTGCGTGGACGACTCCGATCTGTCTCAACTCGACCCCAACGCTGACCTGCCACACCACTGTGAGATCTGCAGTAAGACCTTTAAGAACCCCTACAGCGTCAAGATGCACTACCAAAATGTCCACCTGAAGGAGATGCACATGTGCACGGTGGACGGCTGCAACGCCGCCTTCCCCTCCCGCAGGAGCCGAGACAGGTGAGAGGCAGCCATGTTTGGGGTTCTGACAGATGTAGTGAGGCCCCAATCAGACAGAACGTGTTTAGCACAGGGCGCACTGCACTGCCTTTTCAGTCGAAGCTCAGTGCACATTTTGTAGCCTGCTGCATCTTTGTTGCTAGGCAACCACTAAATCACAGCTGTTATACTGTAAAGTTAACTCAAAGATCTGTACCTTCAAATCTGCGTTAAGAAAAGGACAGGTGTAGGGCTCTTAGGGACTGGACACAGGGAAGCAGAGATCCGTGTGGGTACATGAGACCGTCAGAAAGAGGAGGGGAGCACCAACAGCTGGTCCAGGCGCTTTTCTTGAATATTAATCGTTCAAGCTTAATTTTAGGATGAGTTGGAGACATTCTGACAACCTGATTATGGTTGGTAAAAAGTTGAAAGTATGTCTTCCAGCTTGCCTAGTAGGGTGACAATGAATGTGAGCTAACATTGGCTCAACACTATACAATACCACGTGTTGTTATCGCCACTGCAGAAGGCCTGCCTCTCAGTTCATCTGATTGGAAAATAGGAAAAAAATGGAAATGACATCAGGCACGTAAAGCCTGAGTGTTGGGAGTACCCCAGGGTTCCATCTTAGGACCGCTGTTGTTTAGCGCATACATTAATAACCTTCCATCCGTGTGTGATGAAGTGGGGACCCTGATGTATGTGGACAATACGGTCCTGTATACTAGTGGGAAAGATCCCAAACAAGTGGCTGCTAAGTTGTCATTGGCAATGGAAAAAGTTACACAGTGGCTTCAGTATTCCCGTCTCACCCTTAATACTGACAAAACAGAAAAAAAAAAACATTGTCCGGCTGCCACCAGCTGATATCACTATCTGACCTGTTGAAAGTAGCTGTCTGAGTTATGAAATGATTCTGTGCGCCCTGTTCCTCTGTCTTGTCGCAGCTGTGACCCCCCACCACATTTCCTTTACTGATTCTCGGTCAAACGTCTCTAAAAGCTCTGACAGATGTGTAAAACGCAGAAAATCAAACCTGTTCCGAAAATTTTAATGACGGACGAAAGTTTTGGACAAATTCACAAAGAATGAACTGCGGCCGCTGATAGCACCTTGAACTGCACTTCACTTGCACCCGCAGTTTGCTCCGTCTTAACGTCCTATTCACAAAGCTAATGATATACCAGCGCAAACACACCCACAAAGTTTGGCAGCTGAGTGCAGTTTGCCCCTGATTTGCTCCTGATTGCAATTAGCCACACATGGCAAAGTATAAATGCTGGCTTTGCGCCAAGAACACCGTGGCAGAACAATGGCAGACTTTGTTTGGTAAAGTACTGAATAGTGTAAACCCTCATGTAGTGATGTCTGCTGGTGAGTCAGTCTAACAGTGTCGGATGGGTTGAGGCTGTGGATTTGACCAAGTTTGACCACTTTATCACTATTCCCTCTCACTTGTAGCTGTTTTTTCGTTATCTTTTGAATTTAATATGAATTATGGAACCGTTTTTGTTCACGTTTGTTTCCCCCGTTCCGTAAAATAAATTATTGAAAGTTGCTTTTGAAGCGCGTGACAGAAGTGCGTTTTGAGAACGACCGCAGACTGTCACCTGTTCAACGCATCAGTATCTTCGGATGCCATTAAAGTAATAATGATTATAATAATAATGTCAAAATATTATTTACAGACTGATTTAACAGACGATCACTGCTGCCACGATCACTGGAAAGTCTGGGAGAAAGGCTTCCACAGAGGAGCGCCCAGTTTGCACCAGCTTTCTAAAGACGTTATTAACTTCACTCAAACTGCGTGTGGCTATAAGCGCTGGTGTGAGTGAATTAGACGTTGTTTATCAGTGAGGCTCATTTGCATAGAAAAGGGCAATTTTTGCGCCAAATATATGCATATTACCTCATTTAAATATGTGCAGATAACACCAGAGCACTGAGACGCAATCTGCTTGGCAGCGCAGTTAGTGGAGCATTTCACCCTCTGCGCATGCTTTGTGAATTAGACGGTATCTGTTTGCTCCATTTTTACCGGTTTAGCGGCCGCAAAAGCCACGCAATCGTTTTGTGAATTAGGCCCTCAGTGCGCAAACGTGATTGACACAATGTGAGGTCATATTTCTTTTTAAACATGCGACAATTTGAGATGTAAAAAACGGACGCAGTGTGCAAAGGCTTTAAGTTTAAGGTATTTTAACTCGAGGCGTTGAGGGTGCTCCTGCAAAAAGACAAGGTGCATATAGTGTAAAAATGTGAGGCGCTCAGCAATGCAAAAGCAGCGAGCAAAACGCTTCACTCTCATTACCATTACAAAAAGCCACCCCAGGCTGCTAAAACTCACTCTGTCTGATCAGGGCCTTAGCCTGTATGTTTTACTGTCTCCAAAGGAGCAAGAATTCAGATGTCACCTTGGTGTTGCTGTTCAGTTCATTCATTTTGCAGTTTCCTTGTGGTTTCACTTAGCAGACACCAGCAGATCAGTGGTTCTCAACTATAAACGTGAATGTGCTGGCAGGAAGGAGGAGCTGAAATCAGCTGCTCTAGTTTGGTTCGAATGGAAATAGCAGACTCTTGAACCCTTAAGCTCAAATTATACTTTACACAGAATGCAGTTGGCAGAAATGGAAAAAACTTCTGATTCAAACATCATTACAATGTCTAAAAGACATTTTTCTAATGCTTTGGCATTTTCGGACGAACAGCGCCTCAGGCAGCTGAGCATGACAATAAGAATGTTTCTTTTTATGGTATTTCAGGGTGACTCGGACAAAAGACATTCACCATGTGGTTTTAAACACATCTCACTGATTTGTTTTTTATCTACAGACACAGTGCGAATTTGAACCTGCACCACAAGCTGCTGACCAAAGACTCATTCAGCCCAGCCAACACCCTGTACCTGCCCTCATCCCACTGTAAAGACAGAGACTCTGTTGGCCTGGACTACTACCAGGACCAGCGGGACCTGCTCCATCGAGAACCAACCAGCCAGACCTCCGTCATCTTCCGAGGACACAATCGCATGGGCCTGGTCTTCCCAATGAGCAAAATGTCCACTGCACCAAACAGTGCTGAAGCATCTCCCCTGGGAGAGATGGAGGGATTAGGAGGAGGAGGAGGAGGAGGAGGAGGTGGAAGTGGGGAGGATGGGGCAGTGCTGGACCTGAGCACCTCCTCCGCCGCTCCACCTCGCGGCGGCGGCAGTGCTCGATCTTCCTGGGACTCAGATGGTGCCGGCAGTGAGGAAGGGGAAGGGATTGAAGAGGATGAGGAGGCGCTCCCCATGGAGGACAGTGAGGAAAGCTGCGATGGGATGGGTGTGGGGGGGCCTGGGGGCGAGGAGTTGGCACTCGGGGGAGAGAGGACCCTGAGCTGCATTGGGAATGGGCAAGGCGGACTTCAGGGAGGTGGGGGTGGATCTCCGATAACCTGCCACGTCTGCCAAAAGGTCTACAGTAACAAGGGCACGTTCAGAGCTCATTACAAGACTGTCCATCTGCGACTGCTTCACAAGTGTAAAGTCCCCGGCTGCGACACGTCCTTCTCCTCGGTGCGAAGTCGAAACAGGCACAGCCAGAACCCGAACCTTCACAGGAACCTAGCTGTTAGTTCAGGTGCCACCATGGACCAGGAGTAGAGATGTGAGCTCATATGCCAACATGACTGATTTTCCTAATTGTCTTTTTGTTGTTGTTGTTGTTTTTGGGCACCTAAAGAAGGCTCACCAATTAGCACTTTTTAAGTTCCACACCGTCATCCATCCTGTCATCATATTTCAGAGAAAGAGGAGCAAAAACAAGTACAGAGTTCTTCTGCTGTGACAAATGAAACTCGATTTTGTAACAAATAATTTTTTCTGCAAGGCAAAAATTTGATAAAGCTTTTCACACACCTGTGTTTACACATCAACACACAAAGAATAACTGAAACAATCACTTGTCAGTAAATTAATTTTCAGCATTGAGAAATACGACCTTAAAGGAACAGTGTGAAGGATTTCGTGGTATCTAGTGGTGAGGATTGCAGATTGCAACCAGCTGAAACTTCTCCCATGCGCCGAACGTACACTCAACGGTGAACCATTAACCGTCAATGAGTTAACAATATTTTTGAGTGGTTACACGTCATGCTATGGGTTAATTTTGCTACTCTACAGTTTAACATTACTGGGCTGTGCACCACCCAGGTCTGGTGGGAGCTAACTAACTAGCGGCGCTGCTCATTTGGCGATTACCGCCAGTAACGCCATCCCAACCCACCAACCCTGCCTGTGGAAACATTGTGCCCACCCTCCGGTCTCAGCCCAGCTCCCCCTGGCGAGTAAGTGGCTCAATTTTGAACTGTTAAACCTTCACTGTTAGCTTTGGTGCCACCCTTAGCGGTGTCACAGGGCTAGTGGTGCCAACATACTTAACAGTGCTGAAAGAGTACTGTGGCTTGAAATGAAGCCGCTTACTCACCGGGATGACCTCAGGGGAGACTGGAGGGTGGGCACAATGCCTCCGCAGCAATGCGTTCTGCCACTGGGACGACGTTACAAGCTGTAATTGAGAAAATGAGTGGTGCTGCTAGCTAGCTAACATTAGCTTCCACCCAAACCAGGTGGTTTGCCCAAGGAACTAGAGATCGGAGGGTGTGCAGTGGGCTCGTTTCCACAAGTTAACATGGCTGGCCTGCTGTCTGACAGCAAAGCCAACAGAAATAAAAAAAAGAAGACATTTATATCACAAAACATGAAAATTTCACCACCTCTAAACGATGGCACTAAAGCTCACTGAGGCAAAGGAGGTTAGGCTTAAAGAAAAGGTTTCTTGTATTTCACGTCTTTTTTTTTTTTTTTGCATCCTTAATATTTAATATCTGCCAGTATATTCCCTTAAATCTCACACACTGGACCTTTAATGAGTCTCAATCTTTTATTGTAACGCAGTACTGATTTCTTTGCTTTGGTTTACCTACAGCCCAGGTTAGACTTAAAAAAAACATTAGTATGAACTGAATTTGTCCTTGTGTTGTCCAGGTGAGAGTTGAGCCATGAAACTGTGTCACGGGAGTTATTTTTTCTGGTGTTTTTGTTGTCACTTGTCCACATCTTCCCTGTGAAGCTGTGCTAAAATGTATTGATCAAAAGCAGTAGTGAAGTAACATGTGTCTCCATGTGTCATTTCATCCACCTGGACATTCAAAAATAGTCTTTGTTGAGAAGCTATAGTGTTGTGAGCTTGACCAACAAGTTATTGTATGGTGTTAAATATGATCCGTCTTTACTGTTCTGGTTGTTGCATAACTGCTAATGTTGACCAAAGATTTTTTCAGTCCACAGGTGTGTATATAAACCCTTTCGTACTGTGTGAGGGGTATGCAGTATTAAAAGGGCCCGCCCACTCGTGTCTCATCTACTTTGTGATTAACAGCAGTGTTAAGGGGTGGGCTCGGTTGTAAAATAAAATCCACCTAAAACACAAATAAAACAGAACAAAAAACTGCTTTTGACTGATCGTGGTGAAAAAAATCTTGATTTCGGTGGTGTTTTTGTAAAGAAACCTGCTCGTGGGACTAGACTTGATTAAGGCATTGCTCTTGTATTATTTGTGTGGTTGCTTGCAGTATCCTGACTGACTGGACCAACAGCAGGAAGAGACGCTGTGTCTGGAGGCTAGAAGCATGTACTGTGAATGAGTCAAACACTGAGAAATAATAATAAAAAATGCAATTTATAAGAACGGCCCCACACATGAGCACACCCTAAAAAAAAGAACTGGTAAACAAAATGTTTATTGAACTGTATATTCTGTGAATAGAGTAATTTGTTATCTGAAAGAAACCAAAAAATATACTGTATAAAATAGGTAAATTTCACCACTAACATTACATGTTTGTTTTGTTTTTCTAAAAATGAATGAACAAGAACATTGTGTTGTACATGTCTGATTATTTTACACATGGTCTACTGTTCTGGTTTTGCTCTGCATATTTTTTTTTCACTCTGTATTTAAATGCAATGGGTCGGATTTAAGATCCCATCTGTTTGTTGTTTGGATTTGTTAAAAAAAAAAAAAGAAAAACAGGAGCAAAACTGACATTTGTTGATAGGTGTTCATGTTTCCTTTGATTTAGTGTTACAATATTCATTCCAATTAAATAAAAAGCCATATGTTTGCAAGCCTCACTCCATTCAATTTTCTACCCATTAAACAAATAAACACAATCATTACTTGTATCATTGTGAATGAAATAATGAAATGTATTGCTCTGTATAATATTACACAAGTTTAGCACAAATTTGCTCATACATGGAAGGTTTTGGGTCATCACATGTCGTCAGAACAGTTCCAATGCGCCATGATTCAACAAGTATCTGGAACTCTACCGGAGAGACGATCACCATTCTTCCAAAAGATATTCCTTCATTCTGTGTTTGGATGATGGTGGTGGAAAGTGCTGTATAGAGACTCATTTATGCTCAACGTTAAATGCGTACATGAACACGAACGGAGCTTTCTGTCCATACTCTGCATTCTGTATTTGCGCACATTTTCTGAAAGCGTGTGGGCAAGGAAAAAACAGAGCCAGTGGAAATCATGGTGGCAGTGTAGCGTAGCTCAAGCGAGGACACAACAAAGATATTTTAAATATGGTGGAACGGAACTAATCTGTCCGCGTCATGATGTATTTCATAGCCTCACCAATCCAGTCTCACTCCGAAGTTGCTGAAAACCGGCACTTGGTCAGTGACTTGTGGCGTCAGACACCAACAGAAAAAGCCATCCTTTTACGTCAGCATGACACGCAGCCGATCGCCGTTATTGTTTAATGGTGCAGCAGGACAACAATGAAAGTTAAGGCAGTGGAAGACCAAGTAGAGCAGGTGGTAGGGGTGGGAGAGGGGTCCAGCAACCACCAACTTTCACCTGACAGGCCGATGTTTGCTTCCCAGTCTTTGTGATTGAAGCTCCTGTCATCCATTCCCCAACAATGAACCCTCTTTCAAAGTCCGTTAGATCTTTGTCTTCTTGCCATCTCAATATAAAATCAGAATCACCATGGCCTGCAACATGCCACACAGCATGACTGGATGTTAATTGCTTAATTGTACCATTGTACCATGGTCTGTGGACTCCCGTTTTGAATCCTTGAGTTCCAACACATTCTCACTCCGACCTCGTCACATATCGACGTTTGATCATGGGCTTTCCATGTCCCAATATGACATGCAAGGCACCCAGGGTGTGTTGGTTGTTGACATTCTGGGATGTCAAAATACACTTCCTTTTTCACTTGAAATAGTTCACAGTTTATATACAATCTCTTTCAAAATAAAAGCACTATATTGGTTCAACACAGCAAGTTGATGTTTCATTCCTTCAGCAACAAAAGCACATGGTTGGGTTTAGGAAAAAAGAACAGGGTTTGGCTTTACAGTCTTACAGGAAGCAAACACTAGCTTCCTGGAGGAAAGTCGGTGGTTGTTGGACCCATCCAACACCCTACTCGGTCTTCCAACACCTTAACTTTCATTGTTGTCCCAACGCGTTTCCCCCTGACGCCGCCGGGAACTGCCCATTGGTTCGACAGCCCATTGGTTCGACATCCCATTGTTCCGACCATATTAAACCCATTGTTCTGAAGTCCCGTTGTTCCGAAATCATCATGATGCCCTGTGGTTAAGGTCTGGTTAGGTTTAGGCACAAAAACCACTTGGTTAGGGTCAGGAAAAGATCATGGTGTGGGTTAAAATGAAAAAGAAAGTGGCAAACACATAAGCCGTGAGCCTGCTTCGCCTCAAGCCGGTCGCGGCACACCATACGCCCACCGCGAGCCGTTCAGCACCACGGACAGTCGGACTAATGGGATGTCGAACCAATGACATGGACCCGTCGCCAGGCACTGTTAAACAATAATGGCATCCAGCCACGTACCGTGCTGATGTGAAAGGACAGCTTTTTTCGTCAGTGTCTGACGCTGGAAGTCACTGACCAAACTGGTTTTTGACAACTTCAGAGTGAGACTGGGTTGTGAGTTCAGCATTTTGGGCATCCCCATCTTGGATTTTTGGAGCCAGAAGAAAAGCAAAGTTGGCTGAGAGGGTGGAGCTATGGAAGACCAAGAGGTAAATCTGACTAAAAGACAACCTGTCATTCTTAATTATGAGTCATTTTACGCCTTAATAAAATGTACTGGGTGTGTAACCTAAAAATTCACCCCGTACAGTTGTCATGCTTGGGAAAATTAGCGATAGAGACCCAAAGCAGTTTTTGTTCCAGGCTGTTAACATGTTTATAGGAACTGCAGATTTTGGCACTTCTGCATTAGCTTCATTTTTTAGCCCTGGAAGTGGCCGCTTGTTCCACTCATTTGTTCAGGTTTTTCTTTAATTTTGTCACCTTCCCTGTGATTAAACTATGTCATCATGATTAATCACATAATGTCCATGGTTTATTCCAAATTAATCACACATTTTTAATCCGTTAAAGTGAACCTTTAAGGGAAAATTGTCAAGTTTTTGTTCTCATCACTGTGGAAGTGGACAAATATGCTTGTTTTATGCAAATGTATATTTATCATTGGAGATCAATTAACAACACAAAACAATGACAAAGTATTGTCCAGAATCCCTCACAGGAACTGCATTTAGCATTAAAAAAATGCTCTAATCACGACATGGGAAAGTCACACTAACAGGCGACAACAGCTGGAACTTATTCTTACGAGGGCTCACTGAAACATGCCCTGTTTTAAAGCATCAACACAAAACAACAGACGCCAATGCTTCTCAACAACAGATACATTTTACAACAGGAACACTGGTTCGCTAATTTTCCATGACTTCAGTATCACAGACCACTCCCTTGATGTCTTGCACTTCCAAAGCAAATCACACAGTGTCACTGGGTTTAACCCCGGTGCTGACTTTATGTTTAATGTTCTTCTCTTTTGCGTCTTATGCTTAAACTTTTGCATGTGATCCAAATTATTTCACGCATCCTCCACAAAGTCAATTGTCCTGCAAGCTGTAGCCACCATTTAGCTACTGCGTGGTCTGCCGTAAGTGACATGTTTCAGGGATAATTCAGTCTCAGGGATTCATCGCTTGCTAGTTCTCATCCAATTTTGGGCAAAGAAAGCAGACCATGTGTTACTGCATAATGTATATTTACATATATACATTTGAAACATGTTTAATCACACCATTGCAAACAAAGGATGTAAAGAGGAGGGTTGTTGCCTTGTTCATCTCCGCAGCAGTATCATCTGATCCTGGCTGACTCCCTCGGGTCCTTGTAATACTCAGTGTTAGGCGGAGCAACACTGATGAGCCTCTGACAGACACATCTAGCAACGGGCTGCTGGGACGACAACATACGGGCTTCACTGAAGAAGATATTCCTCTGAATAACCCATTCAAAACAGATGAAACAAAAAATTTATTTCACCCATATTACAAAAACAGCATGTTTTCTCTTTTAACCTGATGCAGAACGGAGCCATTGGATAGTTTTGCTTTTATTTGTCCAGATATTTGTCTCAGAGATTTCTGCCACGAAGGTGAACAGAGTTAAATTTCTGTTTCTTGCATCACTGACAAACGATTTCAAAAATTTAGAAGAATTTTAAAAGTTCAACATCTCATTCTGGAAACTTGCCCCTCTGGAAGTGAATTTTCAATGAATTTTCTACTGAGAAAATATCCCTGTGTGAAGACAGCTGTAAGGGACTGTCCTTTATTTATCAGGTGGTGTGACTTCTGTTTTTGTCTCTTAATTCTGACCCTCTCTGAAGCTACAAATATTTTTCATGAGCCTCCCTGAATGACTGGTGGGACATGCATGACCCTCCAACAATAAATTACTTATTAGATTTCTAAAATGTACCATTTGATGTTTTAAAATTAAAAGCAAAAGTCGAAGATGAAAATCTGGAGTTGTAAAAACCCACATTTTTTCACTCTTGTTGTTCTGGTTAGTTCATGCAAACAGTTTATTTTTGGCCAAATTTTAAATGAGATGTTGAATAAAGGAATTTTAAAGGCGCTGTATGTAAGAATGTGGCCAAAACGGTTACTGCACTCAAATTCAAAATACTGCCACGAGTCGTGTCCGCCCCCCCTCCCGTACAGATTCGAGGTTGCTGGACAGCGGCACGCTGGAGACTGACGGCAAAAATAGAAGTCCTGCGTATCTGTTGCGGAGGGCTCCGGAGTGCCGCAGCTGAGATGGCGCTGGAACGCAGCACAGCCGCAGCCGCAGCCGCAGCCGCAGCCGCAGCCGCAGCCGCAGCCAGTGGAAACACACACATTGACTAGAATTGAATCCTATCGGCTCCGCTGCCGTGCCGGAGCGCAGACGCAACCAACACGGATCTGGTGGAAATTGGGGGTGATTTGTTTGCCCACGGGCGGCTGCCGTGGCAGGGCCACGTCGCCGCGCCCTTGATCTTCGGTTTTCCAGCGGACTGTTCAAGCAAGTCTGGCTTCTCTGCTCCCAGTCACTTATCAGTCAGGACTGGGTGACTCCCCCTACCAAGTTTATAAAATGTTTGCTTGTCTCCTGTCCACTCTTTTTCACCCTGATGAAGACTTTAGGGTGGACACCGGTCGGAGTTTTAATGAGAGCAGCCATGTTGTTTGAATAAAGGCTTTTTAACTTAATCCATTTTTTACTGCTCCACACATGAGCACCTGAATTTCATTTTTCCTCCTCATGTGCTGACCCTTTCCTTCAAGAGCATCTGCATTTTGTTTTTTTTTTTTGAGTTTCATACACTAAAGGCCGTCCTTGAGCACACCACTGCCTCGTTCTCCAAAGGATGGTGTAATTTGGGTGATTTTTAAAGAGAGCATGCATGTTTACAAGGCATGTTTTCTTAAAATTGGCAATAAAATAAATGTAGGTTAGTGAAGCCATAGCTTGACATTCTAACCATCCGCTTTGTCTTAATCCACACGAGCAAAATATCCACTGGACCACTCGAGATAGGAGGTCAAAAAACTGTGCTGCTCCGCTCTCCACTGCAACTAACTCTCAAATCCAAAAACTCCCCCTACTGGTTAGAGTGTAAAAAAGAGGCAATTAAAGGTACAATACAATAATAATAATAATACCCTTATCTTAAAAGTTACAAATGTGAAACTGCATTTATGCTCCTACAATGAATACAAAGTACAACAGTTTAAATTTATATGCCCCTGTAATATGTCATGCTTCCACGTTTTTGCACCACCCCCTCCTCCCTCATAAATAACGAACAGTCCCTAAGTAAGAAAATGTCCTTTTTTGTAACTTGGGTGACCCAACACTTAACAGTTAATATGAAAATCTGTTCAATAAGTTGATTCTCCTGCAGATCTTTGGGGCAAATCTCAAGCATGCTTCATGGCCTTTGTTTCAGCGGAGCAATCTGCCTCATTTAAAAACACAACAGGACAAAAACACAAATTTCCATCACATTCAGGAAAATGAGGATTTAACAGGAGACTAAAGGGCTCATTAAGCGGCTCTTGTTTTCAGAGGTTATCTCAGGATCAGGCCTTGCTGACAGTCTGAGGATGGGTGTGGTCCTCAGAATAACTGTGTTCAGGTAAACTCTGCTTGACCAAAACAGACACAGTAACAGCGTGTGTGAATGCACACGCACAGAACACAGAGGCAGTGTTATGGTGGTGAAAACATCCAGCAGGCAACGGATATTTTGTTGGATTAATAGTGTTTTGATTATATTTTGATTTCTGTGATCCTTTCTTTTGGCACCATGAAATGGAAGAGCTGAGATGGTAGTCACATTCAGCAGTTATTAAAATTTGCATTGCCTCAAAATGGCATGCACTACACTCCCTGAAAAAAGCTCTCACAGTTATTGAAGAGGTGAATTAATCGCTGTAATACTGCTATGCAAAGTTAAAGGGCATGGATGGAAATGGACCAGGGACAGTGGAAGTATCGTCGGGCCCACATTGAAAAAGCGAGGAGGACAAATCTGTTACGCAACGAGCCAAAGTATTGCACTATTACAGAGGGCTGAAAGCCTTGCATAACTCAACAATTCAACCCACCTGTCACATTTACTGTACATTAGTGAGCCTGCAGAGCGGTTCCTCATCACTTTGGAGCTGAAAAACCCAGTTCTGACAAGTGGCCCCCATCCTTTTTCCCTGGCACGTTGCAGAAATCTAGTACCACTCAGAGAGGGCACAATGGGTTATTTCAGTCCCTCCTGTGTGCTGTATGTAGGCGACAATATTCAGCAGAGAACCTGGTTGATCTGTAGAGGTGGAGCACTTGCTCAGCTTCCTCCACAGAGCTGTATCTGTATCTGGAACAACGTGCATCTTTAGGGCTATTTTTAAGAAGCAGTGGACCACTTTCAGAATCCGCTCAGTGGTAAATATGGAACACACTGAAACTGAGGCTGAGCCATCAGCACACACAGCAACACGTTGGGAGCTAGCGTACAGCTAACGTCTTCACAGTATTGACTGTTTGGTGTGACTAAACACAGGAAGCATCCTGTGGTTAAAGCTGCAGGAACACAATGAAATGTTGCTCCATCCTGAACACACCTGCAGACACAAACTAAGCACCAGTAAATAAAGATAAATAAATAAATAGTGAACAGCCTTGTTTTGGCCACGAGTTGTATCAGAATTTCTATCATCAGTTTGTTCTTTGCTGCTCAGCAACTTAAACTCAGCAATACTTAAGTACTGCAATGAATTATCATTACTTTGTTACATGACACTGCTGTCCATATGGACAGCAGTGTCATGTAACAAAGTAATGATAATTCGTTGCAGTACTTACGTATTTTTTGGGAGTGTCTGTACTTTATTTAAGTTTTTGTGTGTCTGTTGACTGTCCTTTTACTGCACTACATTCCCCACATAAAAATAAATACTTTTTTGTTGATACATTTTCCCTCAGCGTCTTAATTACTTACTACAAAACAGGAAAGGAAAGGAGGGACAGATGGACGAATGAAGGAATGGGAAGGAAAGAAAACTGGATTTTGCTCCTTAAATCCTTTAAGTCGTGACAAAGACCTTGTTTTTCTCACGAAGAATGAAACTTAATAATTCTAAAAAAAAATTTTAGTAGCAGAATTTACTTGTATATTTACTTTCAAGTACATTTGATATAATTAAATGATATTTGATACTGAAATACAGAAAATGTCAGGGGACGGCTGCACAAAGCACCTTAAGTAAAGATTTTCCTTTAAATTTGAGCTAAGGTTTCTTTCAATAAAATCAGTTACAAAAACATCCTTAAGTCTTCTCCTTAAAGTTTTTCTCCTCATTTTTGTCTTATACTTAAGGAATTACTTAAAGTTCATTAAACCATTGCACAGAGGACCTCAGCAACCAAAGTAAGGAAAAAACATAAGGTATCTCTGACTGCATCTTAGCGTCCACATGGCTGAGTTCATGGTCATCTATGAGGAAAATGGAGAGCACCCAGTGGAGCCCTTAATGATGACCTATTGATTTTGCTGGGTCTTTCCAATCAGTTATTGGTGAGGTATTTCATGTACACAAGTTAATGGTTCACCACATCATTCACCTGGTTTCAAACGCCCCGTCTGCTGAACATCATGAAGTTCCTGTCCAAACATTGCAGTTTCTTCCCACGTCTTTCCTTGACTAAGGAAACCCTTTAAGAGATTCTGTGCAACACCCTTAAGTAATTTCCTCAGCTAAGAAAAAACTAAACCTTGAGTGCCATACTTAAGGAGCAAAGTTAAGGTGCTTGTGCAACCAGCCTCAGATACTTTAGGGCTCAAATGAGACTCTGATACGTGACTTCAATTTCTGCCAAAGTCATTTTCTGGTAAGAAATCTGTGTTTTTACTCAAGTGTAATTTTCAGGTTCTCCATTCACCAGTGAATATGGCTGAACAGAAGTGAGGGGCAGAAACACGAGCAGTCAGATGAGCAAACAGGAAACAAACCTCCAGGTTAGCCAAACTTACATTACCCAACTGTCCAACATCCACCACAGCTCACAGACCAGCTCACTGCCTCAACGGCTGCTCCTGCCAAACTTCTGCACACAGATAGTTTCCTTGTTTTCTTGTGGTGGATTATTACACACACACACACACACACACACACCAACTCTATTAAATAAAGTATTTTTATTGAGCCCTAAAAAACACTTTTTCTTCAAATGAGTGAAAACGTTTGACAGCACTGAAGGACATCTAACCTGTTTCTAATACATGTAAGCTTGTTGGAATGTAAATTAAATCAGTGTCAGTGTCTTCAAAGAAGACAGAAAGAAAACCCACATGAGTGACTGCAGGCCAGTAACCATCGCTTGCCAGGGTGATATTTGTGCTGAATATGGGCCGTGCTGGATTTGAAGCACATGCAAAGCTAACTTACAAGCTAATGTTTGCTACAGTGAAATATGCTGTGATCGGTATATCTTCCATTTTTCTAAGTTCCATGCTGATCTCCTCACTCACTGGCAGCCAGGCTGCATCTCTCATGTGGGGCAGTTTGTATTGTTGATGGCCAATATTACACACTATCAGGTGGTATTGTGGTTCAGGGGTTAGTGCTGTCACCTCATGGCAAGAGGGTTCGAACTTGCTGGCTGGCGGAGGCTCTTCTGTGTGGAGTTTGCATGCTCTCCCATGTCAGCGCAGCTTTTCTCTGCGTTCCTCCAGGAAGAAGGAAGAAAGCATTCCTTTATTATACTTTTTATTCCTTTATTCCAGGTTAATAAATCGCCTGTATAGGAAACGTGAGTGTGAACTGTTGTCGGTCTTTATGTGTCCAGGGTGCACCAAGCCTCCTGCTTAATGTCCAACCTTGTCTCCCTCAAAAGTCGTTGAAAACATGCGCTTGGTCAGAGACTTCTGGCGTCAGACACCGACAAAAAGCCATCCTTTCATGTTAGCATGATACATGGTCGGTCACCGTTCTAGTTTAACGGTAGCGTCAGGGGGAAACGCAACGGCACAGCAACGAAAATTAAGATGGCAAAAGTCCAAGTAGGGCAGGTGGGAGAGCTGATGGATGGGTTCAACTTTCACCACCGACTTTCACCCGGGAGGCCGGTGCTCACTTCCTGTGGAATTGTAAAATCAAACCCTGTTCCTTTTTCCTAAACCTAACCACGTGCTTTTGTTACCTAAATCCAACCATGTGAGTGTGTAGGCAAAACGTAACCACATGCGTTTGTTGTTGAAGGACATAGTGCATCTATTTTTGAAGAGACTGTATGCAAACTGTACATTTCCTGTGAAAACTGAAGTGCGTCTTAAAACAGACAATGCATGTAACAGGGTGAAGTTGACACGGCGTCACAGAACATCAACAACCAACACACCTAGGGTACCTTGGACGTCATATCTGGACGTGGACCATGACCAGGCATGTCAATATGTGACGAGGTCAGAGTGAGAATGTGTTGTATTTACACATCCTGCAGATGTTTCTATCCAATATCCTCTCTCTTTTAGCTTTGTTTTGTTCTCCACCAATTCCTGAAAATCATCTGGCTCTGTAGCTGCTAAATGCTCCACCATGTTCACCAGCTCATCTCTGACTGTGTGTGTCTGCTGTTTGGTGCTGAGCAGATGGAATACATTGGGTTTATCAGAGCTTTTGTACTGACAGCAGCCGCCTGCTGCTACCTGAGAGCGCTGAGACTGAACCAAACATTAAAGCTTCGGGCTGTAAAACCAAAATAATGAGCTAAAGGAGGCTAAAAGGCTCCACAGAGCTGAGGGGAGCTGCAGAGTCTGTGTGGGGTTGTCTCTATCAGCCATGTCTTTCACATTATACAGAGTCAATTGATCCATTTTAAGTATTAAAACAAGATTAGTGCAACTTTAATAATAAAACTGCTCTGAGCTACAGAGTTACTTTGGTGTGAACAATGTCACGTGACCGATAGAAAGACTCAAACAGTGTAAAGTTTAATTATCCTTCAAACCACTGTGATTGAAACCATGAGTCTTAGTCTCTACGACACACACGCAGACTGTAAGTAAATCAAAAAATTCCCATGCTGTTCTTGAGAATACATCAGCTGATTGAAAGCTTCGCTGTGAGCCAGCACCTGGGAAGCAACAGATACGTGCACGCTACTGTGAGAATCCCAAACAGTGAAACTGAGCCTTCTGAACAACACTGCTTCTGATCCCCCACATGTTCCAGAGAGAGGGGTCTTTCTGGGGCACTGACACCGGATCCCACCTCTTGGTCCTGGGACGGGGATCAGGGCCGGTGGGGGGGAGAGGAGGGTGTAGAACTGGAGGGTAAGGCAGAGGAAGGGGGAGAGAATGGATTGTCCACGGGTGCTTGGGAAGCTGAGGAATATGAGGGGTATTACCGCCCGGCACAGCGACCAGATGGACAGCAGATGACTTTTGTTCTTCCAAAAACTCTGCAGACCGAGGGAGGAAAAGGAGGAGGAGGAGGAGGAGGAGGTGGAGAAGAGTAAAAGCAGAGCGAAGGAGGGAAGGGGCAGGAGGACAGAGGAGACAGGCTCAAGTGAAAGTTTGAGTTTTACAAGACAAGTGTTTTTTCCATCTCTGGACTTCAACCCGTTCATCAAAGCCTCAACATGTCCTGCGTAATTTAAAAAATCCAACACTCAGTTGTTTCATTCATTCCTTAAGTTTTATGCAATTAAAGATGACACTAGAAAACATTCATAGATACAATTTTATTGTTACAGTTTTCATTTCTTGGCACCAGTCTAAAGTCCTCCAACCTTAATTCAGCTGTGTACACAAATTAAAATCTAATCACAGTCCAACTTGACCGCAGACAGCATGTCAGCACAGGAGTGGAAGCTGCTGCCAGTCTTCCCCCTGCTGCTGGACATCAGACCTCTGCAGGGTCTCACATCTGCTGCTCTGCAGGCCTGTGCTGCCCCCTGGTGGTGTAGGGAACAAGTCACAGGCAACAATCCCTGCAGCACACCTCAACAGATCCTCTTTAGATCAAGTACTGATCCAACAGCTGATGTAATATGAATGTGTGTTGTACATTTAAAGACAACACATGTAAATTTGTGCATGAAATTATAATTCAGCTGCCCTATAATAAAGGCAAAAACACATAAAAAAAAGTCTTAGAGGTGTCAGACAATTCTGACTCTGACACTGAGATGTGATAAAAAAAAAAGACTGGCAGAGTTTGATCTCGCCAACATGTCTGAATGTGCAATTTAAATGGAAGCATGCTGCATCATCACCTTTGTTGAATTTCTTGGACTACTGAAAGTGACGTGGGTGTACATGAACATGCTCTGGGTTTTCCTCGTATATTTAGTGAAGTCCAAACACAGCCATTACACCTGCTTGATCCCCTGCAAGCTCTACTCTCTCCGTCTCCTTTTTCCAACCACAAGAACCGTCAGCACTGGCGCCCCCCAGGGGTGTGTCCTCTCCCCACTGCTCTTCTCCCTGTATACCAGCGGCTGCACCTCAGGGGACCCTTTTGTGAAACTCCTGAAATTTGTGGACGATACCGTGGTCATCAGTTTACTGTGATGAGTCTGCATACAGACAGGAGATGGAGCAGCTGGTCCTCTTGTGTGGTCAGAACCACCTGGAGCTGAACCCGCTCAACACTGTGGAGATGACAGTGGACTTCAGGAGAAGCCCCCCAACACTGCCCCGCTTTACCATCCTCAACAGCACAGTGTCTTCTGTGGACACCTTCAGGTTTCTCTGTACCACAATCTCTCGGGACTTGAAGTGGACCTCCCACACAGACACTGTCCGGAAAAAGGCCCAGCAGATGCTGCACTTCCTGTGACAGCTCAGGAAGCTCAACCTGTCCCAGGAACTGCTGATCATGTTCTACACAGCCATAATCCAGTCTGTTCTCTACACATCCATCACCGCCTGGTTTGGATCTGCCACCAAACTGGACAGGAACAGACTGAAACGGACAATCAGGTGTGCAGAGAGGATTATTGGGACTGACCTTCCCTCCATCGAGGACATGTACAGGTCAAGGGTCGGGAAACAGGCAGGAAACATCAGTGTAGACCCCTCACACCCTGGACACAATCTGTTAAAAGTCTTCCCCTCCGGTAGGCGCTACAGAGCACTGTTTGCCAAAACCACCCATCACAAAGACAGCGTCTACCCCCAGGCTGTCGCTCTGATGAACTATTAACACTACATAAATCAATAGTATAATAAACCTAAGTTTGTACTTTTATGTTTACATCACACAATTTCAATCTTACTCTACAATCAAGTTGTGCAAGTGCATCTGATGATGCATCTTCATGTGAGGAGCTGTCGTTTTGACAAACTTCAGAGATGCTGATAAAATCAGACTCCTACTAAAAGTATTAATGTCATTTTACTACAGAGTCCCACAATTGTGTTTTTTAGATAACTGAAATAAGTACATTTCACTGTCATGACCCACGGTTTTTTTGTTTGTAGTTTTATCTCTCGGGTTTTGTTTTTAGGGTTTTCTATATTCTTCCTTGTTTCATGTTCATCCTGTTTGAGCTGTTTCCTGTTTTATTTTGTAGATTCACTCCTCATGTGTCATGTCTGCTTTTATTTCCTGTCTTTGTGTTTCCCCTCCTTAGTCAGCTCCGCCCTGATCAGTTTCACTCACCTGTTCTTAGTCCCCCAATCAGTGCCTTTCCCTCATTTACCCAGCGACACACCTGCCCTGTGTCAGCCTCTTTGGTCCTTCCTGCTCCTGAGTTTGTCCCAGCCTGCTCCTCTGCCTCATCACTTTATTCCCCTCACCTGAGCTTCTCCGTCCTTTTTCTCCACCTGCACTTTGTCCCCTCATCAGACTAGTTGGTATTTAAGTCCTGGTTTTCAGTTCAGTTGTTGTTGGATCCTTGATTTCGTTGTGTGATGTTCAGTTGTTGCTTCCTGGAATGAAGAGTGATCTGTTTGAGCTCCTGAAGTGGATATTAAAGTCAGTCACATTATAGAGTTATGTGAACACCATAATGGCAGTTATGTCTTTATTGCAGTGTTGGCCATAACTGTACTATGTGCTTATATAAACGCAGCCTTTGTGACGCCCCCCCCCCCCCCCCACCCCCCCCACCCCCCCCCACCCCTCCCCCCCGCTTGGTTCCTCTTCTGTGTCTGCTTTCCCATTGTGGGCTGCAGAGTGTGATCGGCAGCATGGTACACAGCATACGCCCCACCTATAAGAAAGGGCAGCAGTCAGTCTTGGAGATGGCACCTTCTTGCTCTGTGTTTTTTGCTTTTACAGCACATTTTCACTCATCCACTCCCTACACCACTGACTGCAGATTTCTACCATCTATTTGTGACATATTTTTGTTACTTTTTAGTTAAAAAATCATTTATTTGCAGTTTTTTTTTTTTTTTGTCCGAAGAGCTGAGGCGCGACATCTCTGACTAGCATGTTAAAACACCGTCCGCTTCAGTTGGAGCACAGGAGATTTTCAGCCACTTCAGATGGACACTTAAAGAACTGTTCAGCCCTGTTTGGGAAAAGATATTTGGAAAGACAGACCTTCAAACTGGAGCTTATGATCTGTACTTCTATTTCGCATCAAAAGCCAGAAGAGAGTGAGACCAAAATAACAACAGTTTCCTCAATATTTTAGCATGTAACTGATTTTTTTCATCATATTCTTCCTTCTTGTCCATACTCTCCTCTCTGTCATATTTACTACCTGCAGATGATTCATAAAGGTAATACAATAATAAATTGCACTGTATCCTTTAAAAGAACAGTAAAAAGGGAAATGCGAGTGTGACAGAACGAGTCTAACTTAACTTGGGTTTAATTCCACAGGTGGGTTTCTTCATTCATGGTAGTAAATGTAGTGTAGTAAGTGTTAATCAATATATTTCAAAGGGGAGCACCACCTAAATTAAGAATACCAATATGTTATTTCCATGGCCTAGGAAAGCTAAATCAATATTTGTGAACATACTCTCTCAAGGCCAAAAACCAGAGAAGTGAATCTCCAACTTGTGATGTCATCAAGTAAAAAGTCTGGAGCTGCGCTGTAGGCAGTGAATGAGCAGCTTGGTCTCATGAAGTGTTAACAACACATAACGTGGTGGTGAGAACAAGTAAATGTTAAAATTACTTGCTGGCAACACAAAAACAACGACAGTGCAAATTCAGTGGGGATGTTTTGTCGTGATGGCTGCATGAATGAAGTATATAGAGCGAGAGAGTCCATGGAGGGTGGAGGGGTCAAACAAACATGGACTTTCAGTCAGGAGGCCGCTGTTTGTGTCCTGTGTGAAACCAAAAGTCAACATAGTCATGTGACTTTACAGACTGGACATTACTACACTGACAAGAGCAAAGAAGGAAGTAGTGTAAAGACTGAAAGTCTGTGTGATGGGTCTAAAAAGACAGGACTTTTCCCCTGGAGGCGAATTTTCAGAACAGTGAAACCAAGTAAATGCTGAGTTGTTTCAAGACATGCTGTCACCATGTTTCTACACACTACATTATTCAGTCAGCTGTAGTTATTTTGCAGATTAAGATTTCAAACATTAAATAAGAGATTAATGCTATCCATGCTTTTACCTAAGAATCCCTCAGACATGTTTTTAAGACATAAAATACTCTGTATTGACTGATAATTTGTTGGACATTTTTTGTTTTTTCTATATGGTATGAACTTCAACCATAAGAGTGCCTTACGGGTTCTTTACTCAGCTACCACTTTCAGCCTCACTGAAAAATCCAGAATCTATGGACACACAAATATTTGTTATTTTGCCTCCATGTTGGCGATAACCTCGGCCGGAGGTTTATCTGTCGCATTCTCCTGAAAGTAATATCCAAAGAACAACTTGAGGGAATTTCTTCCAGTATGGCACAAACGTCCACTTGGACTTAAAAATGACAAAAATAAAAACAGATTTTATTTTGATGATCATGGGTCAAAGGTCAAAGTCACCATGACTTTGCATCTGTCTTATTCTCATAAACCCGATATGTCAAGAACACCTTAAGGGATTTTCTTTTTTTGGCACAAATTTGGCACAAACATCCACTTTGAGTTAAGAACAAAGTGATTACAATTTGGTGGTCAAAGGTCAAGGTCACTGTGACCTTGTCCGTCGCATTCTCCTGAACGCTGTATCTCAAAAACACCTTGAGGGAGTTTCCTCAAATTTGGCACAAATGTCCACTTGGACTCAAGAATAAACTGATTAGAATTTGGTGGTCGAAGGTCAAAGGTCAAGGTCATCATGACCTCACAAATCATGTCTTTGGCCATAACTCAGAAAATCATGCGTTCATTCTGACTAAATTTCACACAAATGTCTCAGGTACTGAAGGGGAGAGATTTGGTCAGGTGATATTAATCTTGGGTGTCCATCTTGAAACGGTGCTGATTGTATAGACCTTCTGTGCTGCCAGGGGGGAGTCGTGCGTCTGTGTTTTCACGGACGCTGATGTAAACTTCAGCTGCAACTTGACGTATTTACGGAGGCATACCACTGTGATGCGGTAATTCTAGTTTTCAAAGATTCATGGACACACTTTGTCTCCTATGCACAAACAGAAACAACCACCTCAGATCTGACACTGGAAGCAAACATACAAAACTGTATCACTACTGGTAACCTGTTTTTGGCATTGTATATAGACCGTTTCAAACTGGACAACATAAACATTCTAAATGGGTCCCTTTGTACTTCCTGTTTGAATGTTTGTTAATGCAGAAGCTGACAGGAAGTAAACAGGAACCAAAGTTGTTGCCCTAGCAACAGAATATCAATGAAACGGTTCACAGGATTGCACCTTTTCGCACCCCAGCATGTTTTTATATTTTGCACCTACTGTTCTGGCATTTTTAAGTTTAATCTTATCTTACTTCACTACCAAACAGACTAAAGTTACCTGTATCAACATCAGTCTCATCACCTGTGGCCGTTAGTTGGTTGTAAAGATCATTTATTTCCAGATTGCCTTTGAAGTCATCGATTCTCTCCGCCGCGGTTTCCTCCGCACGAGCAGCTGACAGCCAATAAGGTTTGAGATGTGGCGACATCACTGCGATTCAGGAAACCCTCTCCTCCTCCGCCGCTCAACGAGTCAAGTACCATAACATTAGCCCCGCTTCCTGTTTGTACTTTCAAATTAAACCTCAACTGACCTATGTATTTAAAATGTGAAAATGACTGATAAACAAAATGAGTTTGTACTGAATAAATAAATAAAGAATAAATACTACACTTAATAAATGGAAGGACTGGGTTTAATTATTTAATTAATTATGACCATAATTACGCTAAAGAATCAAAGCATTGTAAGAGAGAGAAGTGAGGAGATATTTAAAACGTGACTATTAGTGTGGGTACAAATGTTCATCTGGAGGCCTTCGGACAAATCTATCAGGGCATTTGAGGTTTCTTTTTTATACAGTTGTACCGTCAGTCCCTATTTCAATTTTTATATGCTTGTTCAGGAAGCTGTATATGATGCCCTGATTATTGATTACACATTTTGTTCTTTTAAATGTTATTTATTGAAAATATCTTATTGCTTATTGCTGTAATGTCTTGCTGTTCACTTGTTGTTTTTCATTTGCTGTTTTACTCGTGCTCTGTGAAGCACTTTGGGCTGCATGATTGTATGAAAGGTGCTACATAAATAAAGTTTGATTTAATTTGATTGATTTTAGGAGATCTGTGATGGAAAATCACAAATATATTTTGAGAATACAACTGTCTGAGTATAATGAAAAGCAGTGTTGGGAAGTTTACTTTTAAAATGTTATAGGTGTCAGATTACTAGTTACCCTGTTAAAAATGTAAGCGTTCATGTATTCTAACTACTAAATCAAGTAGGCTGACTTGTCGTATTTGATTACTTTTCCAAGAAATGTTTTAAACTGGGCAATGAAACTGAAAACTGTCAAGGAATAGCATCTGCCAAAAGAAAGGCATTCCTGCAAGGTGAAAACATGCAAAGCAACAGGATGAATTTTACTCTACATATAAACTTTTAACCCAGGGGTCAGCAACCCTTTCAATCACAAATAATATTAACATATTTAAAACATATTTGAGCCTTATAATAAAGGTAAAACAGCCTATTAAGTCTAAATTAGTCTATTATAAGACTGAAGATGAGCCACTGCTATCGATGTTTGGCAAAATTTCAAGGAAAAGGTTCCAGTTTTACTTTATATTTACTTGTTGTTGTTTTTTTTCAGTATATAGGCTATTTTTACAATTTGAGAATGTAAACATTTCTTTAGGCCTACAACATTGATAAAAAAAACAAACCAACATTTTAAAAAATAACTGTCATTTATTCAATATATATATATATATATATATATATATATATATACAGTACAGGCCAAAAGTTTGGACACACCTTCTCATTCAATGCGTTTTCTTTATTTTCATGACTATTTACATTGTAGATTCTCACTGAAGGCATCAAAACTATGAATGAACACATGTGGAGTTATGTACTTAACAAAAAAAGGTGAAATAACTGAAAACATGTTTTATATTCTAGTTTCTTCAAAATAGCCACCCTTTGCTCTGATTACTGCTTTGCACACTCTTGGCATTCTCTCCATGAGCTTCAAGAGGTAGTCACCTGAAATGGTTTCCACTTCACAGGTGTGCCTTATCAGGGTTAATTAGTGGAATTTCTTGCTTTATCAATGGGGTTGGGACCATCAGTTGTGTTGTGCAGAAGTCAGGTTAATACACAGCCGACAGCCCTATTGGACAACTGTTAAAATTCATATTATGGCAAGAACCAATCAGCTAACTAAAGAAAAACCAGTGGCCATCATTACTTTAAGAAATGAAGGTCAGTCAGTCCGGAAAATTGCAAAAACTTTAAATGTGTCCCCAAGTGGAGTCGCAAAAACCATCAAGCGCTACAACGAAACTGGCACACATGAGGACCGACCCAGGAAAGGAAGACCAAGAGTCACCTCTGCTTCTGAGGATAAGTTCATCCGAGTCACCAGCCTCAGAAATCGCAAGTTAACAGCAGCTCAGATCAGAGACCAGATGAATGCCACACAGAGTTCTAGCAGCAGACCCATCTCTAGAACAACTGTTAAGAGGAGACTGCGCCAATCAGGCCTTCATGGTCAAATAGCTGCTAGGAAACCACTGCTAAGGAGAGGCAACAAGCAGAAGAGATTTATTTGGGCCAAGAAACACAAGGAATGGACATTAGACCAGTGGAAATCTGTGCTTTGGTCTGATGAGTCCAAATTTGAGATCTTTGGTTCCAACCGCCGTGTCTTTGTGAGACGCAGAAAAGGTGAACGGATGGATTCCACATGCCTGGTTCCCACTGTGAAGCATGGAGGAGGAGGTGTGATGGTGTGGGGGTGTTTTGCTGGTGACACTGTTGGGGATTTATTCAAAATTGAAGGCACACTGAACCAGCATGGCTACCACAGCATCCTGCAGCGACATGCCATCCCATCCGGTTTGCGTTTAGTTGGACGATCATTTATTTTTCAACAGGACAATGACCCCAAACACACCTCCAGGCTGTGTAAGGGCTATTTGACCAAGAAGGAGAGTGATGGAGTGCTGCAGCAGATGACCTGGCCTCCACAGTCACCGGACCTGAACCCAATCCAGATGGTTTGGGGTGAGCTGGACCGCAGAGTGAAGGCAAAGGGGCCAACAAGTGCTAAACACCTCTGGGAACTCCTTCAAGACTGTTGGAAAACCATTTCAGGTGACTACCTCTTGAAGCTCATGGAGAGAATGCCAAGAGTGTGCAAAGCAGTAATCAGAGCAAAGGGTGGCTATTTTGAAGAAACTAGAATATAAAACATGTTTTCAGTTATTTCACCTTTTTTTGTTAAGTACATAACTCCACATGTGTTCATTCATAGTTTTGATGCCTTCAGTGAGAATCTACAATGTAAATAGTCATGAAAATAAAGAAAACGCATTGAATGAGAAGGTGTGTCCAAACTTTTGGCCTGTACTGTATATATATATATATATATATATATATATATATATATATAATTTATTTTTTTTGTCAAAGCTACAGGGAGACACTGGAGTGGGGCTAAAGGGCTACATTTGGAGCTGTAGGTTGTCTACACATTTTAACTGAAGATAATATAATCAGATTTAACCCCTTTGTAATCACCGACAGTTGAGTAGCAACTCTAATTAATCATATTTTTTTCCTTTCAGGAACTGTAGCTTATTAAAATCAATTTATTTTGTGGTGTTATTACAAGTAACTAATCACATGTAACTAGTTACTCCCCAACACTCATGAAAAGTAGTCACAAGACCCATCCCAATGTCACTCACAACTAAAACCATTGTCTTTAGCAAACTGAGAAACTTTAAGTTGTGACAGTGAAAATGTCCCTCCCCCCCTCCTCTGACACTCTTCATTTGTTTGGTATGAAAAGCAATAAAAGAAATAAATGCTTCAATTTCAATGTTCAACTTGTCACTTTTATTTTGAAGAGAATAAAAGTATTTCCGGTTCCGCCTGCCTCCGCTGTGTCAGCTTGACTCAGCTCAGGTCTTGCTGCAATCTTGAACGGTGGTGACTGATGAGTGCAGTGTTGTGGAGTCGCCTGGATCTTTCTTCATTTTCCTACTTTTACCCGGTGTCTCACGGAACATTTCGTCCAGAGGTGAAGCTTCACACGTCGGTCCAAGATGTCGGTGGCCGGGCTGAAGAAACAGTTCCACAAAGCCAGTCAGGTACGGAGACGCCTGTTATTGCTCCTTCATAACAACAATTGTTTGGATGTGGACCATGTTTGCTGCTAACGATGATGATGATGATGATGATGACGGTGGGCTTCAGGTGATTACAAAACATTAAAAGTAGCCAACTTTAAAGTGTTACCTGTAACTGTCTTGGATTTAGGCGCCAAATCAGACAACGTTTCAAGCTAATCAGTGTAACGGTACTTTTTAATTCGGACAAGTTCGATCAGTCAACGTCACACCAAACCCCGTTGAAAAATCCGTAAATTAAAAGTATTCTCGCCTACAAGCAAACACATTTTCATTATTTGAGTAATTTTTAGATCATATACGAAACAACAAAGCCCTGTGAATAATTCGGCATCATTATTGACGTTTTAAGTCTTTACCTCGAAACGCACTACTTCAATAAAATCTGAAATGTTAACGTAGACCTTGTTGCTGTTGTTCCCAAGCTAGTACCGTTACCGGTGACAAGAAAATGGAAATATCATAATATCAGATAGAGCTATTAGATAAGTGAAAATATTAATGACAAAAATTGGTTTATTGAATTTATATGGTTAAAAATCTAGCTACGGTATAAAAGTTAACATCACACATTTCCTGCTGGAGTTTGGCGTGACGTTATCTTGATAGGTGAGATAACAGAATCTCTGTCTGTACATGTGACAGACCTTTGGAGGAAACCACACATAGGCTGCTTCACTGTATGAAGGAGATATTACAGGGGTGAAGTCAGGTGATCTGAGGCTTAAGGTTCAAATGGGAAAAAGATGGTTTTACATCTTGGGCTCTTTAAATAGAAGCAGCCAGTCACTGCACATGATATTGCATCACTACAAATGTGCTTTACATGAAACAATCATATTGATTGGTCTGAGATAACAGATTCAAAAATCACTGGACTTGCCAGGACAGACATGTGGCATGTTGATTTTCTCCTTTTGGTAATAAGAGGACTGTCGCTTAAATAAGAGTATAGAGACAAAAGTGCTGTCAAAATATTTTCCAAATACAGGTAACATTTTATGGGAAAGGAGTGAGCACTTAATGCATTTAGCTAAAATGGGTAATTTTTCTGTAGTGAAACCAGCATGTTTTGGGGCGGCTGGGTCCCATATGTGCCACTCTGTAATGTTACAGACATTTTTAGTATTGTTGTCACTTAAAAAGGTGATGTAGTGACAGTGGCATAAGGTAGTTAAGATGGGCCCTAATGCATCATGAAGCAAACACAGATATATATATATATGCAGTACAGGCCAAAAGTTTGGACACACCTTCTCATTCAATGCGTTTTCTTTATTTTCATGACTATTTACATTGTAGATTCTCACTGAAGGCATCAAAACTATGAATGAACACATGTGGAGTTATGTACTTAACAAAAAAAGGTGAAATAACTGAAAACATGTTTTATATTCTAGTTTCTTCAAAATAGCCACCCTTTGCTCTGATTACTGCTTTGCACACTCTTGGCATTCTCTCCATGAGCTTCAAGAGGTAGTCACCTGAAATGGTTTTCCAACAGTCTTGAAGGAGTTCCCAGAGGTGTTTAGCACTTGTTGGCCCCTTTGCCTTCACTCTGCGGTCCAGCTCACCCCAAACCATCTGGATTGGGTTCAGGTCCGGTGACTGTGGAGGCCAGGTCATCTGCCGCAGCACTCCATCACTCTCCTTCTTGGTCAAATAGCCCTTACACAGCCTGGAGGTGTGTTTGGGGTCATTGTCCTGTTGAAAAATAAATGATCGTCCAACTAAACGCAAACCGGATGGGATGGCATGTCGCTGCAGGATGCTGTGGTAGCCATGCTGGTTCAGTGTGCCTTCAATTTTGAATAAATCCCCAACAGTGTCACCAGCAAAACACCCCCACACCATCACACCTCCTCCTCCATGCTTCACAGTGGGAACCAGGCATGTGGAATCCATCCGTTCACCTTTTCTGCGTCTCACAAAGACACGGCGGTTGGAACCAAAGATCTCAAATTTGGACTCATCAGACCAAAGCACAGATTTCCACTGGTCTAATGTCCATTCCTTGTGTTTCTTGGCCCAAACAAATCTCTTCTGCTTGTTGCCTCTCCTTAGCAGTGGTTTCCTAGCAGCTATTTGACCATGAAGGCCTGATTGGCGCAGTCTCCTCTTAACAGTTGTTCTAGAGATGGGTCTGTTGCTAGAACTCTGTGTGGCATTCATCTGGTCTCTGATCTGAGCGGCTGTTAACTTGCGATTTCTGAGGCTGGTGACTCGGATGAACTTATCCTCAGAAGCAGAGGTGACTCTTGGTCTTCCTTTCCTGGGTCGGTCCTCATGTGTGCCAGTTTCGTTGTAGTGCTTGATGGTTTTTGCGACTCCACTTGGGGACACATTTAAAGTTTTTGCAATTTTCCGGACTGACTGACCTTCATTTCTTAAAGTAATGATGGCCACTGGTTTTTCTTTAGTTAGCTGATTGGTTCTTGCCATAATATGAATTTTAACAGTTGTCCAATAGGGCTGTCGGCTGTGTATTAACCTGACTTGTGCACAACACAACTGATGGTCCCAACCCCATTGATAAAGCAAGAAAATTCCACTAATTAACCCTGATAAGGCACACCTGTGAAGTGGAAACCATTTCAGGTGACTACCTCTTGAAGCTCATGGAGAGAATGCCAAGAGTGTGCAAAGCAGTAATCAGAGCAAAGGGTGGCTATTTTGAAGAAATTAGAATATAAAACATGTTTTCAGTTATTTCACCTTTTTTTGTTAAGTACATAACTCCACATGTGTTCATTCATAGTTTTGATGCCTTCAGTGAGAATCTACAATGTAAATAGTCATGAAAATAAAGAAAACGCATTGAATGAGAAGGTGTGTCCAAACTTTTGGCCTGTACTGTATATACATATATATATTTTACAACAGTGTGTTTTACTGCTGCTGTTATGTTAAATTCGCTCATAGATGTGTCCAGCTTGTCAGTCATGAGAGATTTTGCAACTTAACTAGCTGCTGTAAATCACTTTGGCTCGTTACATGATTAAACACCTCAACATTAATATTATCCAGCAATCATCATTACATATCTGCATATGACAAAATAACAGAAGAAAATAGAAAATTGTTAGTTTAACTGAATAGTTTTTTAGTTAAATTATAGTTTATGCAGAATAAGCATATCATTTGTCATAGACTGATACTATTTTACAACAACAGAAAGACATGATGGAGATGGGTTTGTCTTTTTGAGGGAGCACATATAAAATATTTGATTTAACGTGAGTTCTTCTTTGGATGTGGGCGTATTTCCAGGTGGCTATCGGGCCCCTCAACCCCACAGGCCCCAGTGCCACCTCACTGCCTGCACTGTCAATATTCACGCCCCTGTGTAGTGAGTCATTATGGGCTGCAGTCGTCTGGAATTTGCCATCATTGTTACATGCATGCAAGCACACGTTTGTCCATTGTAACCAGCATGGCACCAAGGAAACAGGCAGCACAAGAGCAGGGAAAGCGCTTTAGAAAAGGTTGAAGATATTTTTTAATGAGGTTACATTAATGATTAACTGATTGAACTGATAAATGAACTACCCATTTAAAAAACAAGCATGGCTCTCCCACCTGAACATGTCGGTGGAGTGAGGTCGGGGTTCTTGGTGTGTTTAAAGATCCACAGTTTGTAACATCATCTTTTCTATATGGAAATATAGCAGAGATCCAGAGCAAGTTCTAAGAGTAACGCTTAAAGGGACAGTTCAGATTTTTTAAAACGGGGTTGTGTGATGTTTTTATTCATAGTCAGTGTTTTACCTACAGTAAGTATCTGTCAGTTCGCCACCCCAGTTTGGAAAAAGGGCAGGGGGCTGGAATAGAAGCTAAGCAACATACTGCTGTTTATGTGGGTCAACAGCGAAATCTATTTTAACCACCTAAAGAAATCCTACCTAAAACAGTTTGTATTAGTTTAAGTTTATGCTATATCTGCTGCTTCACCTGTCTGTCAGACTTCCTGTTTCCAGTGGTTAAGCTGTTAATAGCTTCAGTTCCACATCTGTGCACTTTTCAAAACCACCAGACTCCATTGAGAAAACAGTAATTTTGGTTCGCTGAACACAGGAGCTCCTGGTTTACCACTGCCTTGATAATTTAGTTAGTTTGTGGTATTGTGTAACTTTGGTGAATCCGAACCAGGGATTTTAAACGCCAAAGTCACACAATAACACACAAAAATATGACTGGTGGAGGCAGCGGTGGACCAGCAGCTCCTGTGTGCAGCAATGTTAAATCACTGTTTTCGTCAATGGAGTCTGGCTTGTGATATTACGGCTTCAGTTCCCTGTCGGAAATCGCTGTCTGGCAGAAAGGTAAAGCAGTGAAAATACTCTCAGTATAGCTTATAGTTAAACTGATGTCTTCTCTTGGTAATCTACCATAAAGTGTCCCAAATTACCTGACTTCACTCCAGCTATTAAAATTCTACTTAGCTTGTGCTCCGTCCTGATGTCACAGCATATGTCTTACTATCCAAGAGTCTGTCTTACTCACCTTCTTTAGCAATCATCACACAAGGATCTATCTCCTGTAAACCAGCAATATGTTTTAAACTTGTCATGCCTGCAAGTCACTGTGAGTTAAAGGCAGGTAGAGTGACATCACTGCATCATCAGAGACATTGGCCCAACAGGCCTCCTCATAATAACAGCTTCACACACTGAGGTTGTAGGTATTGTGCAATCTGGGCACGCATCCACTACTCTGCAATGCACTTTAATGTTACTCATAAAATTCCTTGGCCTGTTATTCCCACAGCCTCCTGCCACCAAAATACACCATGGTGGGCGGCTGTGAGTAACTGTGAACCAGCTCTAACATTTAGATAACATGTCACTGGGAACAAACGCCAGCTCTGGTGGATCATCTGTTTGTCTAAATGAGCAGTGGCTCTTGTCTAAAGCTTTGTTAAACCTGTGCCAGTGAAGTTAGAGAGCCAGAGATCCAGGTGGAGATGGATTGGATTAGACTGGGGTTTGGCGTGTCTCACAGGCTCTCACAGACATTTGACTTTAAGGCACAGAGGGTTCTGCTACTAGACTGGAAGTGTTGGGTTTTAGGTTGAGTATGGCTGTTTGGTTTTGTACGGCTGTGTCTGGGTTTCAGTTTCGGTATTTTCATATTTAAAAATCCTCTTTCTCTGTCTGACTGATGTCTAATCAGATGCACCTGTGTGTGACATGTGTCGCAAGTAGATACACAATGCAAAGTGGTAATGGAAAGAGAAAGCGCATAACCAGTGTGTTGCATTAGATCACTGGATGAAACAAATAAAAATATGACCAAACAGCTCCAAGGAGCCTTTTAGCCTCTTATGGTTTTACAGCTTGCAACCTTACTGTTTATTTTATTGCCTGATTGTAACTGAATTTTCAAGTCCAACACTTTTATTATTCTCATAGCTTTTTTAGTCTAATAAATAAACAAAAGAACCTCACAAAAGGTCAAGAAAGGAAATATTTTTAGAGCATCCCTGACTTGTTCAGGCCTGTAACTGACCCCTGACCTCTTGTGAAGACAGAGAAGAGTTTCACTACTATTCAAGCTCCAGTGCTGCTCCTGTTGATGACATAAAAGTGACATTTTTAAAGGGCTTATTGTGAATCTAACTATTCATTACTGTGTTTATTACCCAACGTAGTTACCTTAAGAGGAAGCCATGTTAAGCCTTTATCTGTTTTGAAACATACTTACCTCAGAGCTGGTTTCAGTTAAATATTATATTTGGGGACTTTCAGTTTCTTTTTGTGCCTGAAGTTGAGTAACGCTGGCTCACTGACATACAGTGGTGTACAGGCCTGGACCTGTCAGATACATGACACCATTATCAGTCACCTAAAGAATCCAGCTCCATATGTGTGACTGTAGACGTTGAGAAAGGTCGTGTAGTATCTACAGCTTCAACCACAGAAATACAGCATATGAAGCACAGTTATAAAAAGTCTGTCTTAAAAATTATTAAAGAGCGTTGTCAAGGAGGGGTGTAGCCTAAACACAATACAATATTATATTAATTAGAGAATCTGCCAAGAATATTTCTGACTGGTTAAGCATGCTGATCAATAGGTTAATGTTGATACTCTTCAGTTAACTGTGCACCACCTGGGACTCATGGGAGCTAGGGGTGTGCCATGTCATATCCTTCATGATGATACTTCTATAATTTTTACTGTGATATGAAAAATTCATGTAGTGATACTCGCAATATTTCGACTTGTTGACACATTGATGTCATACTGTTACCCACGGCAACAACAAGCATTGCTGAAAGCGAAATTATCAGCGTCTCCACATCTGTTCCAAAAAGAGGAGCAGCTTCAGTAGTGTGGAATAAACTGTGGCGTCCTGAATGTTTTATGAACAGCCCCGGACTTCTCAGACTCTTGACTTACCGCTCAGAGGGAACTCATTCAGCGGCTCCTCTGGCAGCAGCACAGCGTCTCTCCCTCTCCTCTCTCGCTGGTAGTCGGTGTCGTCAAGTGATTTTGTCATACACCTTTGGTAATGTAAACCTACGTGACGCTCGCAGCTCGACAAAAAACTCCATATATGTGACTGTGTGATAGTTGTGGTATCATAACAGCCTGTCACAGGTTACAGCGTGATGATTAGAGGAGAAATGGCAGAGCATAAAGGTCCAGGTGGAAAAACACAACTCAATCATTTAGGATTTTACAAGAAGAAGGAAATCACCTGTTGATTTATAGATACAGATCCCAGGGGACATTTTTGTATTTAGGAGCTGTTTAAATGTGTAATTTGTGGTAGATTTTATTTTGTTGAACTATTAATATTGTAACAGAATCTGAATCTCACTCTGAGTTACTGTTGTTGTTCACAAACTAAAGAAATGAGAGATCATTTTTGTTTAGTTTTTACTGAATATTTGAAGCAAACTAAAACTACATCACTTATTTTGTTGCAATTCTGTGTTCTTAAATTAATAATGAAATATTTTTTTAAATAATTTGTCATATCGTCAAGAATATCATTATTGCAAAAATATCCTGAAATACCATGAGATTATTTTAGCACCATATCACCCAGCCCTATGGGCTAACTATGTTAGTAGCGTTAGTTTGGTTAGCAATGCTAGCTAAATGCTAAAGGGGTTTTGTGTGTGAAAATGAAGCTGCTTACTCACCTTTGCTACCTCGGGGGAGACTGAATGGTGTTTACCATGTTTCTGCAGCAACGGCATCCCGCCACTGAAATGGTGTTACCAGTGTTAATCACCCAGTGAGCGACACCGCTAGCCAGCTCCAATCTGCTCGAGGTGGTGTGCAGCACAGGGCGGCCCAGACTAATGTTAGCTAACCAGTGAAGAGAGGATTGGTAGTGGCCTCTAGGCATGTTAAAGCAGCTAGTCGGCAGACAAGGGACGACATTTACATCACAAAACATTAAAATTTCACCACCTCTAAATTATTAGTGCTTTAAAAATATAGAAAGGCAAATTCGGAAAATGTAGGCCTCTTGTATTTCAAGTTATTATGTGTTTTTTTTCCTAAAAATTAACTGGCTTGTTACCAGTTAGTGGATGTTGGACTATTGAAATCAAAATTAATAGAAACTGACATCCCTTATATCGATTCTTTGGACAACGATAAAATAGTAACCGATATAACAAAGTCAGCCACAATACGATATAATGACTTTTTAGAACGATATCATTCATTGTCATCTTGAATCTAAATGAATACAACATCTATCGTTTATACATTTTTTCAAAGATATTCAGTGAGTGAGCTGTCGAGGTGTTTTACTAAAATATGACAGGATATACTGATGTATATGAAATAGAACAGGGACATCAGAGACAAAGGCATGTCTCAAATACAAGTCTGCTGACTGTGTCTTTGTGCTGTTTAAGGCAAATAAAGGGTCTAATAAATAATTCCCTCAGACCCGACTTCATCTCATCTATACTGGAAACTTCTTCCACTTGCCTCAGATTAGAGCTGCCATAATGTCTCATGTGACATTGAAATTCCCAGACCAAATACCATCAGTTATCTAACTAGATAGAGAGTGCTGACATTGGCGATGACCTTAGACCAGCATCTGGGTGAATCATAGATAGGCCACACATTAGAGACTCATTGTGTAATTCAGAGTATCGCTCTGTTGTCCCCTCGCAGCAGAGGGGAAATCTCACGCTGGGCATCTGGGCTTAAGCAGGGGGAATATGAATGTCATTATCTTGTGAGGTTATTCCCATGTGCACAAGCTAAATATCAACCTGCCACTTGCTGTCTGTGCTCCACATTGTTGTTGTGGCGTGTGATCCCCTGCACTCTTTGATCAGTGTAATTGTACATCGAAAGAGACATGCAGTTACTATTTCACAGTCTGTTTCATGAGATAACATGAAGGTCATGTCTGTAACGTAGGAATGTTATCCACTGTCAGTTCTTTTTATTTATTGCTCATGTGGAAAAAGAAATGAAATACAGCCGTTTCCCCTCATGGGCAGTGACTTCACATGTAAACGTGTATAGTATCTTCTACCTGATTTTCCCCGGTACCTGTTTGATCTAGCCGTTGTTGTCTTCTGAGTCATGCTGTGATGAGCAGTCAAAGCAGAAGCTGTAAAACAATTCAGAGCTACTAACATTTAGGTCACCTGCAGTGGTTTCCTGCCACTGGAAACACAGTGAGAACGCTTCTGAAAAAGCAGCCAGGCTGTATCAATCAGACTTTTAAAGCCCCGGCAGAAAAACAAACAAAAGATCAGTTTTTAGAGCGAGGTGTATGTCAGAAATATTGTTTGGTGTTTCACCTGTTTCCTGAAGTGGAAATGTGTCGTGACCGGGGCTGAGAACAGATGTACGAGTCTCTGAACCAGCAACAGATAACAGGGAAGGAAAACAGTGTCACTTCCTGTTTATTTCAACCAAATCTGAATCTTTTTTTCACTATTGAACTGGTGACACATGCAAAAGACCCAGATATTAGCCGCGGGCTCAGCCTGTCCTGCATCTATCAATGACATGATAACAGCACTGTTGTTGTTTCTGATCTGCTGCTCAGTTTACTGTGCAAAGTCCACAGTACAGGTGGAACCCACAGGAGTTTTATGACTACCTCCCCTGACGTCTCATGCACAGAAATGTCAGACAGTGTCATAGAAACCTGCAGTTACTCAATGTCTCTGCCGTCTACTGTGAATTCCTCTTCACCTGAGTGGGATACACTTATAACCTTGAAATACATGTGTTCACTTCAGTGGCAGGTCGGCCCTTCATTATTGAATAACTTTCTGAGTGTTTATATCTTCTGATAAATCGTACTACTACTTAAATCAAAACAAGCAGCCTTGGAAGTTTGAATGCCATTTTATATTTTGAATTTCAAATTTAAGGCCTTGAAAGATAGATTTAGAGTTGGCTTGTGTTGTGTTGTAGTGGTTAATTTAGCTTCGTATTGTTTCAGCTTGTTAACAGATTAACTAACGTTGGAAATTTGCACAATGTAAATAAATGACAGGGTGCAGTGGTGGTCTGAAGCCCAGTCCAGACCAAAGATTCATGACGAGATGAAACTGTTTTAGAACGTTGCAGAGAAAAGTTGCAGCGGTGTGAACTGGCCAGTCTGAGCTCGACTCAAGCCAGCTGATGGTGTCACCTGCAACTCAGCTGGTCAAATTGCTGGCGGCTGGTTTCAACTGCCAGTCAACTTGTAGTGAAGTCCGCTGGTCGAGTCAAAATGACCGCAGATGGCAAGTTTGTTGCTGTTGCAGGTGCTCCGTCCCCACCGAGCCCTCTGTTTGGACTATGCAAAGTTATTACCACTTTTTTTTTTTAAGATACTTTTTTGGTCATTTTGCCTTTAATGGACAAGACAGGTTAGCGTGAAAGGGGGAGAGAGAGAGGGGGGATGACATGCAGCAAAGGGCCACAGGCTGGATTCGAACCCGGGCCGCTGCGGCAACAGCCTTATACATGGGGCACCTGCTCTACCACTAAGCCACCGACGCCCCAAGTTATTACCACTTTTAATGAAAGATCTGTACTTCCTCCACCTTTGCAACTTTAAATCCTTTGTGGACAGCCACTACTTAAACTTGATCTCTCAACTGAAGAGCTGATCTCCAGAGCTATGACTCACCAAGCAATATCTTTTTGGCCATTGTCTATAATGACGGGATTGAGGGTCGTTTAGCTTTGGATATTTCTCGACCTCAACAGCGAGTCTCTCCTCATCCATTCTTCATCACACACGGGACACAACAACAGTTGTTTTTTTTTTTTATTTATATATATATTTTTTTTTATATACTTTGTTAATCCCCGAGGGGAATTCAATTTTTCACTCTGTTGTCAATTTACACAATCACACAATTACACACAGGTCCGAACACACACATGCACAAACTGGACCTATACATGCACAAAGTGGAGAGATGTCAGAGTGAGCTGCCCATGACAGGCGCTCCGAGTGGTTGGGGGGTTTGGTGCCTTGCTCAGGGGCACCTCGGCAGTGCCCAGGAGGTGAACTGGCACCTCTCCAGCTACCAGTCCACGCTTCCATATTTTGAACAGGCGATCCTCCGGTTCCCAACCCAAGTCCCTGTGGACTGAGCTACTGCCGCCCCCTTTATACATCAGTGGTGAGGAGAGGAGTCGAGCTGCTATAGGAACAGAGAAAAAGTTGGTATGTACAAGCAGAGAGCAAGTGGGAGGAAAATGCATTTAATTCTGGCGGCGGCAAGGCTGGTATTAGGACAGTGGCGTGAAGTGCTGTGGGGCAGCGCATCCAGGAGTGCCAACATGCCGTCGCCGTGTGGAGCTGTACATCGAAAATAATAGGGGCATATTTTTTTGATGCGCAGCATTCACTGCTGGTGTGTTTTGGGCTTTAGTCTTCTGAATTCTAAATCCATCTCATCATTGGACAGTTGCTTTTACAATCAAGAGGTAGTAGTGTGTTAAGAATAAATACAGCTTGCGAAAGACATTCAGACCTTATCTGCTTTCACACCTAACACATCTGGCCAGCTGAAGTGCTGTGGAAAGATTTTTGGATTGTCTGTTTCAGAGAGTTACAAAAATACAAGAAGACTCAACCATCCTGAATTCTGCCATCACAAAGGCCAAAGAATACTGAAGCTTTCAGTCAAAGCCTTTTAAAACTAAGGTTAAAACCAAACTGTCTACTAGTGACACAGTCCAGGTTAATGTGCCAGGGTCCGAGCTGTTGTCACCAACGATCAAGGTGTGGAACTTGTGTGCTGTCAGGTGCGTTCATGCCTGGAGCATCAATTATCTTTTCTCTACACTGTACTTGGTTTACTGTAACCTACGTACAATAGGCATGCAGCCCATCACAGAAACAAAATTCCACTAAATAGAGATACAGCTGACACCTCTGTGAAAAGAATCTATCTATCTTTAATGGCGTAGTGATGGAGAGACTGAGTCACAGTTGCCTGGTGGTCTGGCAGGCAGCATTTCAGCTCATTAACATTTCAGGAGCTCATCATCATTGTGTGAGGCTCCACTCTGACGTGGTTTTGTCGGTGGTACAAGATGAGAGCCTTCTGCCTGAAAGCAGCTGATACATGATATATAGGAACAAGGTGTCCTCTCTGAGGATTCCCCAAAGGGTGAAATATGATAGTTTTCCACTGAGAGTTTTTCTAGTAGTTTGACCTTTTACGTCAAAAACACTTAATTAAAAACTTTTATTTAAGAATATTTTCTTTTCTTCAAGGACATATATTAAATTTGTGTCATAATTTTATTTAATATTTAAGAAAATATATAGACAACTACCCAAGAAAGCATAACTTAAGATATGTCATGTCACACTGTGGTAGTGTTTGGTGAAAATCCTACTATTTATGCACCAAATTGCTATTTGACAACATTATGGAAATGGCAGCTGATGATTCCTTACACTGAAAAAGCGTTTGTGGGAAATTTTTCAGAAATAATCACTTGGGAGTGAAAAATCTTTTGTGGAAATGAGATTGCAGCTGGCATGAAATACAGATTGTGGCAGAGAATAATGGCATAAAAAGCAGTGGGAGAAGGTGGGTACAATCTTCAGAAAACAGACCCAGACCTTTTTGTTTCTGGTTGAGAGTTCCTGATAGAAAAGTTTATGCCCTTTAGAAACATGCAGGGGAAATGAGCGGGGGCAGAAAGGATTATGGGCATGGGATGAGTTCCAATAGCAGTTTCCATTGTGGGTCCACTTCCAAGTTGGCAAAATACCTGAATCTGTTCAGCTTGAACTAATCTCCTGGTATATCTTTTAGTTTGTAGCTCATTTTTTATCAGCAGAGCTCAAACGTTAAGGTTAAAGGCCTCCCAGTTGAATCTGCAACTGTTGCTTTACTTTAGTTGACATGAGATTCAACAATGTTCATTAAGAATTAACCAAAACTTTTGGCTGTTGGCAAGCTGATGTCTGTATACTGGATATTTAGTGTTTGTAAAAGTTTGCAGTTCATTAGAAGGAAGTGTTTTAAATCAAACAATCTAGATGACAGTATGATGTTAGTGTCAGTTGTCAGAATCTTTCAGCTTTAAGTGTTTCAATTTACAAGGCATATTAACTTGATAGCTCTGAATCAGGACCTGCAGCAAACAGATTGTTGGGCCCAGTGGCAAGTATCTTTTGATGGGGGCCAGCGACAGACTTGATTTTGATGTTAACAATGCAGCTAAGTTACATTAAGATATGCTTTTTTTATGTGTAGAAATAAGCACTTGGTTTCATATGCATATGGAATATGATGCAGATTTGATGTGTATCCATGAGTGATAGAAATCTTAAAAAAACAAGATGGCATAGGCTAGCCAAAAAGCTAGAAGCAGCCCTGATACATAGGAAGAGGCGTAGCATGTTGCTGTGGACCATATGTGATGGTGAGATCTCATTCAGCCATCATTGAAGTGGTTAACATTAGTAACATGATTTGTTGGGAGTTTTGACTCCTCTTAGTTAATGTAAAGTAATGTATCGTCAACTAGCTCACTGTAGACGCAAACGTTGGCTGCTGACTCGTTAGCTAGTGTTAATTGTAACGTTATCGTTAAAACCAAACGGCCAAACTGGTAATTGGTAAGAAAAATAATCTTACCTTATATAACAAGTTTGTTTTGCTCTTACTCCCTCTTGACTTTAGTAGTTTGTTTACCTTCCTCATTCTCTTCTTGCGTGCTGAGCTGAACTGTCACTCAGAGTGATATTATTCACCGACGGGCTCCACTGTCTCTGATGCCTATTCAGCATGTTGTATTGGCAGAAAAAAAGGCCAACTAGCACCGACAAGGGCCAACAGTGCAGGACGCACCGTGGCGACGAGGGCCCTGGATGCTCACAGACAGCCCAACATTGACTGACCGCTGACCATCGGCTTGGTGTGTCAGGGTCTTAAACCCGGCGTACTCACCCAGATGTGCTCTCAGGTATTGAAACTAGGCACAGATGGATTTAACATGAATCTATACTCTGTAGTCTCTGTAGTACTGATGTAATTTGGTCAGTACCCTTGAAAGTACCTTCTTGGGTACCCAACCCTAGTGCACTGTGTGTGCGTTCAGTCAGTTACGTTGTCATTTCCGTTCTTTGTTACGTTAGCCGGGTGTTTTTCTGTCCTCTCTAGGCTACTGTAGTTAAGAAAACATCTTAAAAATACTTTAAAGGGAAATTTTGGTTTATTTCAACCTGTCTCCTATCGTCCTAAATTTGTTTCAAGTGACTAGTGACATAAAAATAATAGTTAGCATGTTAGCCGTTAGCCTAGATACAGCCGGGGCGCATAGTAGCGTCAGACCTGTTAAAACGACGTAAGTAAACGGGCAGCCTTCAAGTGCAAAGTTAGTCCACTAAACAAGCTTTTTTTCCACAAAGACCGCCTCATATTGTTAGGATAAATGTCAGAGAACATATAGAAAATGACATGTAAACGTGTTGTCTTACCTTTATCGGTGTGCTGCCATGTTTGTTTACCATTTAGCTCTGCTTTCCAAAGCGCTGCCGAAATATCGTGAGAACAAGCAGCGATCTCATACTGTGCCTGGGGGGGGGGGGGGGGGGGGGGTCAACTGAGGCCGGCTGCTTGGTTTGCAACACAGTGGCGGAAACCCTGGTTATGTGTTAAAGAAATCAATACCTGACACTCAACAACATATCAATGGTGTAAAAAGACGACTGTTCCTCTTTTAAAGTGGCAGTTTTTCCAGGTAAAATATCAACAGAGAAACTTTGTATGAAAAATATTGACATGAAATATGTATGGTGGCATGCTTGCTTGTTTACCAGCTGTCATTATAATTCCACTCTCACCATGTGTCCTGATTGAAGGAATAATAATTACATTAGGTCTGACCAGGGCTCGTTAGCTAACGACGCCACTGATGGTAACAGACAACTGTGTCCCTGCTCTGGACAGGCCTCTAATGAGGCAATTACCTGCATGGTAGGTTTAACCCATGCATGACGAAGGAGGATTAATCCAATAATGTCATGGCACGAGAGAGATGGAGTTTTTTTCTCTCTCTAAGAAAAGATTAATTAATTTTCTTGCAAATCTTCTCATTGTTTTCAGTAAACAGCCTCGTTACCTCACTTCCAGTTTGTCAGGAGATGATTCTCCGGCAACAGTGACTGACGGCAGCTCAGATTCCCTGAAACAGAGCTGCGGTGTTGGTTTTGTAGGCTGGGGTTAGATACATCTGCCTGACTGGCTTAAAGGGAAACACAAACAATACAGAGTCTGCTAGACTGCCTGCTGCCTCTTCCTTCCTGCACGCACTGAAACCTGAACATATGAAGAAAGTTCCACCCACAGGTCAACAACCCCCAACACACACACACACGCGGCAGACTGAAAGCTGTGGTTCCATATACACCCAGCGAAGTACACACACTCACACTGACAATGCTGTTGGGTAGATAACTGTGTGTGTACAGTCAAGGCAGAATGAAAGGCTCTTTTCACTGTGTTATCAAGCCAAGGACATCTCAAGCTATTCAACTTACAGACCAGAAAATAGACACGCATGAGACACTACAGGCTTTGTACCCACAACACACACGTGTGGGAGGGAAACGTCTCGCTTTAGTTTGTTCATTGTTGAATCGTATAGTTGAATACCTGTATATGCTGAAATACTATTGGTGTGAATCTTCAGCCTTCTCTATCTGACATAAAACTGAACATGACAAACTTTTCATCTGTCAGCTCGGGCACTCATGAAGCCCTTTGATGAACCGAGTGGTTCTGATCCCTGAAACCTGCTTTGACCACACAGCACTGTGTGTTATTGAGCCTGGTGTACAATGAGCTGTAGGCCTTTCATTGACCCTATCAAATCAATGAGGAGCAGCTATCTTTAGTGAGGGTTTGTTGAGTTTATTAGACACACACAGCTGAAACCTCTGTAACAGAAGATTACTTTAAAGGGAATTAATAGCAGCTTTGGTATGTATTCCTGCTTTGTGTAATCTTAACAGTGTTTCCTCCACCAATGCCTTGATAGGGCAGCCCAGCCTCCCAGGGGGAGGATTGCTCAGCCTTGCTTGCAACTTTTGGAATGAAGTTACAGAGAAAAAAATCCCCTGGGGTCTATAAAACATTTTCCCCATAGACATTATAAAATAGACGTCTGTAAAACTGTTGACAGGACAGCTGGAACTGCAAACAGCAATTATGACTCTTTGTATTATGAATTTTTGGTTAATTTAGGTTTTAAAATTTCCCTCGAGCCAACAAAAAGCAACCTAAAATCTGTGATGCCATCACAATACAAGTGTATGGGTTGAACAGAAACTCACAGGCGGGACCAGCAGGAGAAGATATTTGGTAGCTGCATACCCTGGGATTAAACCCAGAAGCTAGAAAGTTTTTTGGCATTTGCGCAGGGATTGAGAGGCAATAAAGAGTTTGCCATCTTGGATCAGACTTCATTACCTTCACAAGTATGGGCGCAATGCCAGCTAGCAGCAGACTGGTGGCAAGTGATATTTTAGCAGATCAGCTGATGTCCCGTACAGGAAACAATGCCGCAAAACTAGGAGCTCTCGAGATGGTCAGTTTCACAGCACTGCGACCAGAGCACAGGAGCGGCCTTGGAGCAGCAGAGCAGGGTGCCCCTAGATGATACCAATTCACAGCAGAGACTTATGGCATAGATTTTTTAGTACATGACTAGTTTTGGCACAGACATGGCACAGACATTTACCCACCAGTGTGGTAGATAGCCTCTCAACATTTACTCGCCAAATGGAAAACCTACCTGTATTTGGCGCTTGGCGGGTGTTAATTTGGGCTCTGCGTTTGCTCCAGCGAATAACTTTAATTGGACTGAATAGGCGTCATCTTGGGGTTGAATGTTACTTGGGTTGACGACAGTGCATTACATTAGATGCAATAAAAGCAAGATCCCAAAAACCAAAGATTAACAAACGTCAGCCGATGTCCAAAAGTCTAAAATAATGCCTAGTGTCTTGTTTGGAGGATTTTCACCCATTCTTCCTGCAAAAGGCTACTAGTTCTATTTTAGCTTCATCACTCCACAGGACTTGTTTCAAAAAAGTATCATGCTTGTTTCGATGTTCCTTTGCAAACTTCTGACACTGAATTTTGTGGTGAGGGCGGGGGAAGAAAATGGTAGAAACCTCAGGAAGAGCAACTGCAATAGATGTCATACAGAACAGATCAACCATGAGGACTAGTTGACAAATTAAAACAAAACTTTGTGTCCATGTTTGTAGGTATGACTTTCCCCAGTTAGAGGAGCACCACAGATACAACACCAGCTCTCAGTTTTCTCTCAACTACTGCCAAAGGAAACGCCCACTCAGAGACTTGAACAGGGTCTGCAAATGTGTCCAGAAAGTTAAAAGTTGAAACATAGAAAGTTATGCACAATAGCTGCAGTATCATTATCGTTAATATGTCTATACGTAAAAAGTGAGGAGGAATAAAATTTCAGTTCAAGAAACTACTTTACAAACCCTCTGTGGTGCCGTTACAAAATACCATAATTTATTTGCTTGTACACGATCTCAGCTGGATGGCTCCTGTTTCCAACTCATTCCACACACCACTGAACAAACACACTCCTGCTCCAAACAGCAGGAAGGTCATAGCTCAGTCCAGTCAAAGCTACTTGTTGTCAAACATGTCTGTCAATATTTTTGTGCATGGAGAACTCAATTTCCTGGACTCCAAAGGGTGTGTACTGTTTTCATATCCACTGCACACACCTCTCTCTGACTGCATTAGTAGAGTTAATACTGCTCTGTCCCCTCCTCTTTGCCTCTGCAGTACAGCTCCTCTGGGACACACAGCAAAACAATATGACTCTGCTAACACACACAAACCCGCCACAACAATTCCTGCGTACGTGAGTGAAGGCCGGTGATTCACCTCCTCGAGAGACTCCACGTTGTTTAGGAGGGAAGCTGCTGTGTGGTTTGACTTCATGTCACTTTCCCTCCTATCAATAGCACATCTCAGCTGAGGGGAAAGTGTGATCTGTGACAGACTGACAGTGAGTCACTGAGCCCCAGAGGATCGCAGAGCATCGCAGAGCATCGCAGTTTTGTTTTTCACTTTCTTATGACCTTCTGCATTCTTTCACCCCGTCCGTACCCTGCAGGCAAACAGTCCAGCAAACCTGGAATGCATCATAACTTGTCCAGACTCATTTCCCACAAGATCCTCCACGCTGAGAGGCTGACAGGAAGGAGTCTGGGCTGAACATTGTCTCTGCGTTGCATTAATTAGTGTGAACCAATATTAACACCCTGCAAAATTGGAATAATTGAATTAACCTTTGCTGTCCATAAATCCAGCCTTTCTTATTAGCCTTGTAATCATAAGTCAAATCTTTTCCAAGAGGTTAAGACGGTTTCACCTCTTCAGTGCAGCTTTAATGAGTTTTTCATTTAAAAAATGACTTAATCTCAATATTAGTGAGATTAAAGTTAGATTGATGGTGAATTAAATTTCTTGTTAATAAGGACATTTTTTGCAGTTTAATTAATACTTAATTTTCATGCTTCAGCCAACTCAGAACTGAATACGAAGTTTTCTATCAATGTATGCAGGGTCTGAAATCAACACTGCCAAGCGCCAAATTTGTTTGTTTTTTTTTTGTTTGTTTTTTGGCAGGTACATCTCAGAACACTTTCTGCCACGCTAGCAGGTAAATAATACCATCGTCACAATATAAGAAAATGAGTCTTTACCACATTTGGTGTATTTATGGTTGCGCTGTTTCAGTCCTCTGCGGTCTGTCGATGTCAGAGACCAGTATGACACTCACACAGCACAGGGGCTTCATGGTGCATTCATGTGCACCTTGTACCTCTAAAAACTACATTGCTTTGTATGGCAAAGTGCATGGACATGGACAAGGACTATGGTGCAATTAGGTGCACCTTGTAAACTCTGTAATCTATACTGGAATGGTCAAGAAGGTTATTTAAATGGGAGAGTTTCTATTTTCCTCTTGTTTTCCTTTATTTGAAATAGATATGTGCAGTAGTCCGATCTATTATTGAGCTTTTAGACAGAGACCTGTTACCTATCCACTTTGTGGCACATAAGGCCTTCATAGAGCGCTTCCACTTCTCCCGGTCAGCTACTGCAGTCCTCACTTCAGACCATGATCCCACTTCTTGACGTTCTTTCTCAACTGTACGCCTCCATGTGGTCTTTGGTCTTCCTTTTCTTCTTTTTCCTTCTGGTGCCCAAGTCATTACTATGTTGCAGTCGTTGTTTTTGTCCCGCCTTAGTATGTGTCCAATCATTTTCCATATACAAAGCTTCACTTCTTGGCTCAGCGGAATATGGAGTATTCTTCGTAGGCACCTATTGTGGAACAGGTCAACTGCTTTGTTGTCTCCCTTATTCATTTTCCAAGTTTTTTTTAGACAGAAAGTGCATAGATGTAGGTGTGTGGAAATCATTTCTACCAGTTTGCCACTTCTGCAAAATGACGGGGGGCCAGTTGCAGCAGTGATTTGAGGACACTAAAGCTGCCATGCAGGGGTGCCCAAAGTCTCTGTCCTTGCCGCAGCACTCGCAGGCTCAGTTCCAACCTGCAGCCAGCTGCTGCATGGTGTCCCCCCTCCACACACACACCAACTATCGTCTCATCAATTAAAGACAAAAAAGCCCTAAAAAATATCTTACAAAAAAAAGCTGCCATGCAAACAAGTTGCTATCAGTTCTTGTTCTGGCACTTGACTTGACATGCCTTTGAAAATCGACCCCTTTTTAATCACCTAGCTCTCAACGATACTTGCACGATACATGGTTACAGTGTTGCCCACATCCTCTAACGCCACTCAGCGAAACTCTTTTTTCCAGGATGATTGAAGGGCTTGCTTGTGCTGTAGCTCATAACTTTGTCTTTACCCACTGCCATACTCTTGTGAGAGTACCCAATTGGTTCTGCACATGTGCAACTCTAAACAAAGACGAAAAGGAAGATGGCTCACTACTTTGCTACTTCTGTCATCAGCTCTGGAAAAATGTGTGTATTTCTTTTTTACCTCTTCCCCAATCCAGCAAGTGAGTTACTAGATTTACTAGCTCAGCGTGGTGTTTTACTGGCTACCAGACAATCCTTTTTATTGAGCCCTGATGTGGGAAAGGCTCTTCTCAAAGTATCTGAGCAGCAGCAGCAAGGATTCTTGAGCAGGAGCTGATAATTGCTTTGTGCTTAATAAGTAACAGGGCTGGAGCACATTAACCCTTGAAAATTGAGCAATTGCCATCCAACACGAAAATCTATGTAGTGAATATTTTCCCTGATTGCTAGCAAAGTCCTTCCTACCTGAGGTGAAGCTCAGAAAACATTCTGTCCAGCCTGAGATGAACATTTTGCCAAATAGGAACAGTATATTAATAACAACAAACATACAAACTTGCAAAGATTTTCTCATCTGAAATGAAGCTCACACAGCGTACTATACCTCAGTTAAGCACTCAGTGATAATCTAATAGTGTCCCTATCCAAGGAAAATATTCCTCACTGAATGTTGGGACATATGGAAAGTGTCAAAGGTAAAACAGCCGTGCTGGAGCATGACTAAAGCAGCTGATAAAGCACAGCTAATGCAAGCTGTGACATCATGTGTTCTTCCTGAACTAAACCCATGCTTCATACTGCATTGTTTCAGCGTCAACATTACAATGCAGGCAATAGCTACACTGCAAAATATACAATGTGATGAGGGAAACTAGGTCACCGTGGTGCACTGTGTAAATCATTTTACTGCTGTGTAAAAACTTAAGCTTGGTATGGTGATGAACCCAAGAATCTGTAGGCTCTGCTGATCCTTCAGCATGCAGCAATTCTACTTCAGCAGCTTCAATTCATTTTTATCTTTTATCGAACTTACTACCAGGATACACTGTAGTAATAAGGATTAATTAGTAATGTTTGATGAATTCAATCATTGCCAAATTGAAGATCGTCTTCTATTCATTCTCATAAGTTCAAGCTCATCTTTTAATGTGAGCGTTTGCTTGATGATTCTCCTGTGAGTGTTAAATAAGTGGTAATTTGAATAGTGTTTGGCCTGATAGTACTCCCCTTGCTGCTGCATCCTGTTAGAATTGGCTCACACAGTGTTACACAGGTTGCATAACTAACTTGTGCTGCAGCTACAGAAGCTGTTATGCACCCTGAGGTGGCAATTTGGGACCACAACATAGTTGTCTGCTCTCTCCAGAGCTTTCTTTAGTGCCAGCTGAGAGATGAAACACGCATTGATTTTCTTTTCCTAAAAGGGTAATAGACTCTGGGTCGGGTGATTTGATGATATGTTGTAAAATGATATTTGTCACGGGTCTGAGATTGTGCAACGCTGTTAATACCAAGGTGACTATCCCTTTGGTATCTCAGGCAAATCTGTGAGCAGGACGGCTTTGTTGCAATGTTGTATTTACCGGATTATTCACCAGGTGATGATTATTCATCAGTGTGATGAAATACTTTGATCTGTCAGGGATTAGAAGATTGTATTATATGTTATCTAGTTGCATCGTGGTGGCAGTTTAGTCCGAGTGTTTGGCTAAGTTTCTTGGTGATTCCTCAACTTGATCCCTCGTACTTTCCTTCGGTTCAGATTGGTTGTTGATGTTGCTGATCAGTACCACCATTCATTAAACAGGCAGCCAGCAGAGAGAGTGATTAACAGTGGTGTGGCTGTAGTTTCTGACCTCTACTGGAGCAGAGCCTGTAGCTGCACTGATCTATGAGCAGAGTTGGACTGAACTGATTACGCTCCAAACTACAGTCGGGAAAATTGATAGTGGTGGTGGCTCCATGTTTCGACCGGTAGAGCATGATTTAGTGTGGTAGCAAAAGACCCAGTATAAACACGAATCTTTTATATAGTGTCATGTAGAATGTATTTACAGTATAAAATGCACTGCACGGCTTAACTTGAGATTCAGCTGTGTTCTCTGTGGTTTCTCAGAATGCTACTGTGAGGCAGGAAATCAGCTCAGTGTTGTGAAGAATCCATGGACATTTTCAACACAAGTTGAGCTGTAAATTTGGCCTCCATTGTCTAAACTGGCTCACAAATAGATGTTTAAAACCCTGAAGTTGCTCAAGTTAATTGCATGTCAGGTATGTTTTCAAGCAAAGTGACAATGAAGGCATAAGATGTTGATGGAGTGCCTACTGACTGCTGTCAAAATCAGTTTTTCCTCTTCCATTTTGATTTGTGATTTTCTGTGAATAAGGAACTGTGCTTATTCATTTATATCATTTGGTAAACCTCAGTGAAACCTGCCGTGTCTGGATACGGTTAATAGTGTTGTAGTGTTATTGTTACTTACAGAAATGACAGTCAGTTTTTTGTGTAATAAATGACGAAGCCACAAAAGCTCTGAGTAAGGTAAGGAAACTCAAAGGGAAATCCTCCATACTACTATGTTCCATTGTTTGGCTGCTGGGTCATCATGAGCCCCTTTTACACCTGTTCAAGGTGCACTACCTGCCGCCTTGCCATTCAGTACATCACAGTGGTTTCCAACTGGTGGGTCATGGTCAAAAAGTAGGTCGCTGGTCCATTCTGAATGGCCCGCATGTGACTTGCAAACATGTCAAGTTTGTAAAAAGCACACTTCATTGTACAGTACAGTAAATTTCAGGCACAGAGCTTTTATTTTGAAGTTCTGTTCCTGCTGTAGAGTGAGTGACTAATGTAAAGCTACTAATCAGAGACAGCAAACTAGCTTGGCGACATGGCCAAACACAAACACAATACTGAATGTATTAAACTGTGTGGACCTTGAACTAATTATGAAGGAGAAATCTGGACCCCGTGGCTGGACCAGTGTGGAACCACTGGTATAGAAGGTACGATCTTGGTATTTGGGGACAGAGTTGTCTCGTCTTTAAGCCGCCAGGGGAGGTAGTAATGGGACAGTAACAGGTATAAACGGGATATTGGACAGGATGGGACCATGGGCAGGACATGTGTGACATTTGATGATGAGTTATGTATGTGACCCACTGCGGGACATTTAAAATGTAGCTGCTAGCAGTTAGTGGCTAACTCAAAGAAGATGACCAACAGCCGGGAAAGCACTGAGATTCGGGAGCTCTTTAACCTTCGAACAGAGGACCAGATCAGCCGCCATATAACAGGGACGGTAAATGGTTGTTATTGCCATGTTATATGTTATTTGTCACACTAGCGGCTGATGTTGTGTCAAACACATGGATGCATAAACAGAACGTCAGGCCCGTCATGCCTTTTTTGGTTCATGCCAGCATGCCAGGATTCTATTTAAGTCACACACTGGAGCGGCACGATGGTGCTGTTGTTTAGTTTGGTGTAAAAATGCAAAGGAGGCATAAAGAAGTGACTCTGTTAGACTTTATTAGAAATGAACAGAGACGTCATTTTCTGTATCTGACATCTGTTAAGCCCCAAAAATTACCTGTCTCTGTGTTTGAATAGAAGACTGGAAGTGGACGTTGTTTATACCAGGGGTCACATTAAATCAGGACTATGTTGTATTTTCTACCTAATATTCTTTGGCAATGACATTGTTGTGCCTTAAAAGCATCAAATTGATTTAAAATTGGCATATATTTAGTCATGAAATATATTTCCACATCTTCATACTGTACTTTGATCTCTCTGTCTCTCTGGTAGTCGGGATCTGTGCGCTTTCAGCATGCTGCCTGATGTGCGTCAACTTGGTTGGGCAACTATGGAACATAGCGATCACTTCTCAGTAATTTGTAGTAAATAAAATAACTAGCTTGCAAAATCAAGTCCTATATTGCAAACAGAATAGGAGTTTTTATCTTGTGGCCATCTACAATTAGGTGAATCAGTTTCTGGAATCATGGCTTTTTCTCCTCTGAATAATAACGAACAACTTCAGTTAGAATACATCTGTTTCCATCACATTTTTAATGCCCTTCCAAATAACATATTCACATTCAGTTACATCCCCAGTGTGTATGTGCATGTGTGTGTGTGCGCTGTACAAAGGAAGGAACAAGCAGAGTGTGTGCGTCCCCTCTGCTCCTGCAGGCCCGTCTGTAAGGTCTGTGTTCAGAGTGCAGGAAGAGGGAATACACAGATCCAACAACACAGTCACACAATCAAAGAAGTGACTGTAAATGAATGAGCAGTGCCGGCTGCTTCTTTGATGTCTGATTTGAAAGGAAGAACTAGCATCCTGTCAGTGACGATCGCAGCTCGCTGTAGAGTCCCTTCGAATCAAAGCACCTGTTGGTCTTAATGGTTTTACTTTCTGCCTGTTGAGCCTTGTGTTCACTTTCTGTTTATGGACTTGGTTTGACTCCAGCTCTGTAATAAACACACTCATACAGAGAGATAATGGGTGTTTTCCAAATATGTTGAAATACTCATTTAGCTGTTCAGTGAAAACATGATCTTACATTTGTAACAGTAACTGACTTGATGGATTAGACTGTAAAGATGTACAGTGGTACTTTCCGTTTCATTTCACTGAGCGCGCTGCCCCCTCCACTGTCCTAGAAAGGCTCTGGCAGCCAGATCGGGCTCATTTCTCCACTCTGAGTCTGCTAATTTTACCCAGGCTCTGACCCACTTGGTGCCTACAACCCTCCTACTGCTGGCAGCTCTTGCAGTGGAGCTGTGGACACACACGTATTCACACCACCTGTAATGGAATGGGGGCAGTAGGGCTCTCTGTTTAGATTTGCCAGGTTGGCTGAATAAAGACCTGTGCTGGCAGGCTCACACTGGCAATTTGGCAATTCTGGTAAATGCCAGATGGACCGGCCCACCATGTGGGCTACAATGGCACCACCAGAACACAGTGCTGGTAAAGCACATCTGATGAGGGGTTACATCATCCCCATCTTACCAAAAGGCTACTTAAAAGTAGGAGTGAGGAGAACAAAGCCATACAGCATAGTATTGCAATATTTTGCATGGTGATATTATATCGATACACAAACGCTAAGTATCGATCTTTTATGATATACATTATTCATTTTTGCAAATACACACAACTTTTAGTACTAGAATAATAAAATTGGTTGCTTTTTCGGTCGGCTACATGGTGCTGAGGCGGGCTCCCGGGCTCCCGGCTCAGTTGGAGTTGGAGCATTAGCGTGGCAGCCGAGTAGTGCTAACCCTAACAGGAAAGCAGGAAAATAGCTAAACACAGCAGAGACCGAGAGTGAGTGAAAGACATCGCTAACTGCTAAACTAAGCCAAACTAAGTTGACTGTTTAGGTTTTATTTCCTCGCCCCTGTGGTGAGTGAATCTGCCTGCAGTGAAAGCAGGGCTAACTGGTGCTTCCTCCTCATGCTCCACTTCACTCAGCTGCCAGCACAGCCAGTTAGCCTCTGCTAGCCTCCCAGCTAGCAGCTCTCCGTTTTGATCCAACCGGAGCACCGAGCCCTGGTTTGTTATTCAGGTTAATGTGGGAAGAAGCAGCGGGTATATCGGGCAGCTGAGTGAAGCTGAGTGAAGCGGAGCCTGCGGAAGAAACACTGGGACCGTCTGGATGTGATAGTCCGTGGAGATGCTGCGGTGCTCGGCGACACAGACGAGGCGAGTGGGGGGGATGGCGGTGTTGGAGAGCAGAGGTAGAGGGAGGAGTGGCTCATGACACACTTTGTTTTGGTCTACAGGCAGTGCACAACAGCAAACCTAGCGGTGAAAGGATTTCGCTTTTTGCCCCTTTAAGGTGTGCTACATTAAATGATTAAAGCCTCAGTGTGTAAAAATGGTGAGTAACAGTAACATCAGCGGTCAAATTCTAGATTGCAGCGCTCACTCGCGCTCACTTACTCACCGCTCCCATTGGGTAAGTGAGGGTGGCCTCGCAGGACAAAAAGCCTTACGCAGACAGCAGAGTTTTTCGAGTTCTTCAGCAGTATCTAGCGACGAGGTGAATATTTATTTAGGAATCTAAACCATGTTACAACATGTTATAGCTTACCAGTGAGATATAGGTTATCTGTGAGATATAGGTGTTATATAGTGTGACAAGTGTTTAGGAGTGTTTTATTTCTAATTGTTTTGGTAACACGAGCAAACATTAGCACAGTAATGCTAAAATAACACGTTTTATGTGATAGTCATGGCACAGTGCAGCAAATATAGGTTGGTACGATTATAATATATGCGTTTCCAGAGTGCTCTTCCACAGGACACAGGGAGATGAGGAAGAGGGAGAGGGAGAGGAGGAAGACCAGGGAGAGGAAGGGGGTGAGGGGGTAATGTTAGAGGCGGTGTAGGAACGGCCAGGCGAAGAGGTGTGTCTCAGCTACCCAGAGGGGAGAGGAGGAGGAGAGGGTGGCAGCCTTCGCAGCAGCGCGAGAGGAATCAACAGATTAGGCTGTAGGCTAGGCTAACCATTTAGCTGTAGCTCTGGGATAACGTTAGCCAAGGCTAGGATAACGTTAGCATGTAAACGTAGCCGTCACTTGAACTTAGACGAGAGGGAAAAGTAGTTGCAAACATGAAGCCAAAATGATTTTAAAATATCAGATTAAATTACCTGTCTAGCAGAAAGCAGGCAACCTCCGCATCCCTTGTGAAATCCTTCTCCTTCAGGAGTTCTTTCCACCTGGAATAAGCAACGCTGATATTCACTCGCGTTTTGTCTCGTCCTCGCTTATCTGATCTTTTTCTTTTATTTGGTGGCGTGGTTTCCCTCTTACGGGGCAAAACATATGTGTGGTCCTCCATTTAAAGTGCGACAGAAACATAAAAGTACAAAGCAGGTTCATGCAGAAGCGCCCCGGATTGATCTTCACCTTAACCGTCTCCAGTGACACCAAGTTCTAGGTAAACGCGAAAGGCGAAGCGCGTATATCCCTTTCGGCCACTGTATTCAAATATGGCGATGCAAGAGGGCAGCCTCCAGCAGACCGCGCCCTGCCTGTGTATGTATAGAGAAATTAGGGCTGCTCAATTAATCGAATTTTAATCGTGATTACGATTTTGGCTCCAGACGATCTCAAAATTCATATAATCGAGGAAAAACGATTATTTGGTGTTTCCGTTCTGAGACGCGCATGCGCAACTCAACCGCTACGCCCCCGCCCCTGCCCCCGTGTGTGTGGAGAGTGGAGATCCAGGCCGGCAATTTAAGCATGTGTAAAGATGACAGAGGGTGAGGCTGAGCAGCGTCCCTTGGTTGATAAAAAAGGTAGAACCACTTCATTTATTGAAGTATCTGTCTCTTATTGTATTTTATTTATTTCTTGTTTTCAAAAGATTGAGTGCAGTAGCCTACAACAGTTTAGGGTCCGACATTAACGGTTGCCCGAATGCCCGAGGCAAGTAAAAATATCCGGCGGGCCAGCAGTCCCTGCGCAGACATGCCCGATCGGGCAAGCAGCACCGACTCAGATTTTTTATTTTTATTATTTCTAATCGCAGGGCAGGAATTATACCACGGCCAAACGGCCAGTGCCGTGGAGTCCCCGGTGTGTGGCCGTAATGCCCCTCCTACCCATACAGCCAGTGTAGCATGCCCTGTTTTTTATGACAAACAGCATAGCAAGGCTACGGCTAAGTTAACATAACGTTACTGACACTCCGAGACACATGCACACACACATAACGTTACCGGACAGCCTCTCAGTCCTTAGCCGCTAACATTAGCTCATGTTAGCACAGTTACCACACAGAAACTTTTACAAAGGGTCATAATGTGCTTCTAGTGACTGTCAAATCGCCAGCGAAAGATGTTTACACTGCGTACACGGAGATGGGACAAAGGTCCTCTGAGAAGGAAGATGGTTCACTCTGCTCTGCCGCCAGGAACAAACTGGGAGGCAAAGGTCATCTCTAAGGAAGAGGGCTCACTTTGCTGCAGGGTTCACCAAAACATTTTTTTGTTTTTTCTTTTAATAAATTGAACACACATTAAAGAACATACAAGATTCTGTAGAGAATTAATACATATAATACAATACAATAAACATTGTCTAATTAAATGAAGGAAGAGGATTTTTTAAAGGCAAATAAAATATTGGGAATTTATGTAAAAATATACATACAGACATATGAATAATTATATAATTAAAGATATGTAGGCTATGTTAGGTGAATACACCTGTCAGTGACCCTGACCACTGGCATTGGCAAAAGAACTGGAGTTGGTTCCCGGATGCTGCACTGCAGCTGCCCACTGCTCCCAGTGTATACAGTAGGATGGGTCAAATGCAGAGGTCAGATTTCGTTTCAATGTATGTTATGTGCTGAGAAAGGACAATAAAGAATCTTCTTCTAATAATAATGTCTTAATAACTAGGAGATAACAAAAGAATAAAGAGATTTCAAAGACTTAAAAAATAAGGGACATGAATCAAAACAACAAGAAACGAGATATATCCCCAGTCATGCACACCCAGTTTTAATAAACTCAGTGCTGTTTTTCAACACATATATTGTTTTGTCTTCATTCAATGTAATTAGCACGTATTGTTATTGCGCCATTTGTTTTGGCCTTGGTGCCCCACATTTTGGCCATGATGCCCCAATAAATTTGTATTTATCAAAGGCCAAAGTGGCCTTGCCCTAAAAATGACTTAATTCCAGGCCTGTAATCGTGTATTTCCTCTCCTGTTTCTGTCCTCGGAGGGGCCAGTTGCAGTGTGCTGCTTTTTTATGTGCTGCTGCCTCCATTGGCTGATCATCTCTGCTGACGTAAGATATAAATTATGAGCGAAAATATGCACCACACAGCCAGAAAAAGAACCTCTTAAGCAGGGCAAGTAAGAATTTAGATGGGGCAAGTAGATTTGAGAAGTACTTGCCCGACAGGGCAAGTAGGAAAAAACCTTAACGTCGGACCCTGCTACTACATTACAAGATATTTTTATATATATTTAACAGGAGAGTGTTTTTTAACATGTGCAATAAATGCTGTTCCAAACATGTTCAATAAATGCTGTTCCAAATTCAAAGACATAATTGTGTAAATAATCATGATTTCAATATTGACCAAAATAATCGTGATTATGATTTTTTCCATAATCGAGCAGCCCTAAGAGAAATCATTCTAAGCCTATGAGAAAGCTTCTATTTGTATGTGAATTGCATTACGCTTTAGTAAATATATATTTATGAAAGCAAGAGTTGATATTTGCTAATAAACAACCACGTAAATTACACATTGTAACTTTAAAGTCGATGAACAGACTGAAAACTTTATCTTATGAGGTAAAACTGACGGTGACAAAGTTTTCCTTTGGAGAAATAATTTGCAGTTGGAAAAAGGTAATAAATCACAATATATTGCAGTAATATGGTATTGTGGGTCCTCTGGCGATTCCCACCCCTACTTATAAGGCAGGTGCACTGGTGACAACCGCCATAACCTCCAATTCCAGTGGATCTGTCCATTTATGGCTGGGCAAAACATCGATATCATGATACGAGACTGGATATCATCTCAGATTTTGAATATCGTCTTTTCCTCGATTTAAAGGCTGTGTTACAGTAAAATGATGTGATTTCATGAACGTACCAGACTGTTGTAGCTGTTCTCTTATTTGTCTTTACACACTTCACCATTATATCCACGTTACTCATGATTATATATCGAAAACGTCATAGTGTAAGTATTTTGTGAAAGCACCAATAGTCACCCCTACAATGTTGTCGCAATATGTCGTGATATTGAAGTGTGTGAAGCACCAAAAATATCGTGACTGCCCTGTATGGATGATCATTAGGATTCAGCTGAGGGAAATGTAACATCAGTGAAGTAAACATGAGGCCAACAGCACAGCGATGAAACCCGGCAACACTGCTCTGTGAAAATTCATGAGATTCTTGGAACTGCTGCTGTCACTGTGAGCTCTTGTTCGTTATGACACTGGATGCATTTCCATTTTTTTTCTACCAGTGCTTGCAATGGTTCATTATACTGTGTGACCTCCACAAACACACGCACAACATCAACACAGAAACGCTGCAGTTTTCAAGCTCTCCGCCCCCTGCCCATGCTTTCCCAAAGCCTGGGTCATACTGTAAACTGTTTACTGATCCATTCCTGTTGCTTACATAATGCCTGGCAGCAGCAACACTCACTCCAGCACTGATGTCGTCACTTACTGACACAAGACAATGCAGCATGCTGGAGGTGATGACCGCAACTTCCTACCCTGCTCCTCTTACATTCACCATCACGTTCGGCCTCTTTGTTCAGCACCAGTTGGGATGTAACAAGGAGCATGTTATCATTTATATCACTCTGAATCATGTGACATAAGATGTTCTGAGGTGTCAACACAGCTCGGCTGCTGTTTAGGACCACGATATGAGCAGTAAAAGCACCTGAAATCATTAAATATCAGAAGCAGCTGCACATTTTGTTGTCAAGTGAAGAATGTTTAGGTCGAGCTGAATTGTGGAAACCATTAATATTTTATTGTTCCAGCCTCTCAAATGTGAGGGGTTGGCTGCTCTTCTGTTTCATACCATTGTTAAATGAATACTGTTTGGACTGTTTGTTGGGCAAATAGGCAAGGGACATTTATTTGTAAAGCAACTTTCAAACACAAAGGCAGTTTGGGCCTCAATCTAAATTGCATTGGGGCCTAAACTGCACCACACTGCCTATAATTGTTGAAGCCTGACTCAGTCTGATAGAGCTGACTCACAGATCTGTATCATGAAATCTGTGTCAAGAATGCACAGGCAGAAGGCACTTGCTTGAATTGAGGGTGAGAGGCTGTTTTCCCTAATAGTGCATTAGTCACAGGGAAACAGAGACCCATGTGGGTAAATACGATCTTTGAGAAATCAAAATCACAGGGAGTGACACCAGCTGCTCCGGGAGCTTCGCCTGGATGATGAGCGGTTTGAGGCTTATTTTAGGATGAGTTGGGGACAGTTGACAATCTGTTGTAGATGCCTAATTACAGTTGGTAATACGTCAGAAAGAAGTTGAGGCTACAATTTGTAGAGATATGTCTTGCAGCTTTCCGAGGGCGACAATGAAAGACTGCTAATGTTAGCTTCACACAAACCATGTGTGTTACTATTTGTCGTCATCGCCACATGAGAAGGCCTGCCTCTAAATGCATCTCATTGGACAACGGGATAAAAGAGCGCTTTTTCTGCTCCAAGTGGAAGTTTTTTTAACTTGAAGCGTTCAGAGAGCTCCTTCAGAAATGTAAGGCACAACCTAAGGCAACACAAAACGCTTCATTCTTATTGAAAACCATCACAGAAAGCCAACTTCAGCTGCTAAAACACAGTCTGTCTTACTGGGGTGATTTTAGTGCTTTGTATAATGCAGCAAAATGCATTTTCAAATACAATAAAAAGGGAAAGAAAATCAATCAAAATACTACAGTGGAGTAACAAGTTTCCCCAAATTCAATAAAGAAATGAAAGCACGGCGAGATTTTAATCAGTTAAAGGCACAGCACAACAGCAGAGTTTTGAGTTTAGAATTTGAAAGTAGGTCAGCCGTCATTTAAGATGACATCAGGATGTTGGTTCCACCTGTGTGCAAGATGGTAGCTAAATATTCTGACTGCTTCTAAAAGACCTAAGGGACCTACAGTATCAGGTTTATATTTCAAGCATGTTGTAGATATGTTTTGTCTGGAGATTAAGTGATGTATAAACCAGCAGTAACACTTTACAATCTCTTCTGTAACTGTAGTCTTCTGGTTCTGGTTAGAGCTCTGGCAGCAGCATTTTGGTCTTGCAGTATCTTACAAAGTCAGAACCAACAATACATCTGCTGCAGTCCAAAGTGGAGCACACAAAGAGCTGTTTTTCAGTTAACTGCGTTAAAGCACAGCTGAGGGAACTCACTGGAACGACACACCCCTCAGGCTCTAATCACCAAGTGAAAGCAAAACAGCTTTTTGACACCAGCCGACTCAAATGTATTCTACATCCCAAAATTGACACCATTTAACACAAGATATGTTCTGTAGGGTTCCATGAGGACGCCAGTAGGGCTGCCCTCGACTAAGAATTTTCCTGGTCAAGCAGTTTTCATCATTTAGGTCCACTAGTCGACTGGTCTCCTGCATGTTTCTGATATGAATGTAATGATTAAATGATATATTTTGGTGGTTTGAGTTGAAAGTGTGAGAAAGAATAGTATCAGTTACATTGTTAACACTGTGCTACATTACAGAGAAATACAAACTGTACTAATGAACCTTCATTAATATAGGCCTATATTTTATCTCCACGTGCACGTCACACACTGAGCGAGCCGCCTGTTAATGACGCTGTGGGCTAATGGGCATGTAGCTACTTCCATGTTTCAGATGATACGTCATGTTTGTAGTCGACCAATGAAGATGAGTTTACATATCACCTTGGGTTCGTCCTTCACCTTCTCAAAATGATCCCACACTTTGGATTTCCTGCCCGACATGTTATTAACTAGCCTGTGGAATAACTGCAGGTACCAGCCCTGGAAATTAACCTGACTCCTGTCTGACTGCTGAGCGTGGACACTTCTGTGTCTGTCCTTTCAAATTAAAGTCACACTTGATCCAGTCATAATAGGTTTGGATTTATTTTGACAGGGCACAGCTCCATATAAAGTTTCACATTTGTTTTTCCTGCGACTAAGCGACCAATGAAATCTTGTCAACTAATGAGCTTTCTGGTCGACTAGCGTTCGGTGGACTATTAGGGGGCAGCCCTAAACACCAGTATAAAGTGAGTAAAAACAAGATTTGTTTTTTTGAAGAGATGAAATGATAACTTATTGCTTCAGCAAAACTGTAAAATACAGTCCAATATAAAAACAAAACAGAGTTAATATTGGCACTAAGATAGAAACATAACATATGGTGGTGATGTGACAGAACACTGTTGCACTCTAAACAATAACTGAATAACCCTGCAAAACTCTCTTCAAGTCAAATCAGTAGATTCAGGTCATTTAAATAATTGAATTAACAAGTAAGTCATTAGTCTGAACATCAGCCCCGACCTGAATGGCTGATATCTTGGATGTCTTGGATCCACCTTTGATAAAAGTAATGTCTTTCTTCACCACGTTGGCACTTTGATAATTACACTGACTGGCCTGGGGGCGATCAATGTAATGTTTATTCTTAAAGTGTCAGGAGAGAAACATGAACACATTTTTATACTCTGTGCTCCAGAACAGTTAAAATCTGCCAGACAGCTGACGGTAAGAAAGGCACAATGTGAGCTTTCATCACCTGGATGTAAATTAAATGCAGAAAATGTCATTTCTGCTGCTCAGGGTCTCTCAATTTAAACAGTAATGAGAGATGGACTTTGATGATGTCGTAAAGTAGCGTGGGATTGTGGGAGTTGTTGTCTTCATTGCTGAAAACCATATAGAAATGTTTCTACATCTGTGTAATGTAATCAACAACCACTGCTGAGGAAAATCTGACACAGCTCAGGCAGACATCATGTTATGGATTAAAGTTTTGTTTAAATTATGTCTGTTAACTTCTGGCCGTTTCATTCTAATGAAATAGCCGCAAGTCAACTATCCATACTCACAGTAACATTGTTGTAATGTTATACCATTACTGTACACATTAGCCTGGTGGCTGGCATGAGCCTGAGCAGTTAAGAGAAATCTGTAGCACTGTTCAGATTTCTTGTAATGTTATTGCTATAGTAAGCTGGTCGCTGGAAGAGATTACAAGCTCAGTGATCATAGATAATACAGACCTTGGTGAGTGGAAGATAAGGAGGCTGTGATCACATGCCAGCTATCTGGTGCGACAGTATGACTGATACTCAGCCACTGAGGCCTGACTGCCGATCACGGCGTCATTTATGTGTCATTTACAGCGCTGCTCCGAGGATTTCCTTTTGAAATGATGACTAACTGGAGTTGTAAATGACATGGTAGTTTCCAGGTATGACTGTTTGATCGGTGTCAGTTTGACTTTCCTCATAGTAATTAGACACGTCATCGGGTAAGCAGAATGTCCTGTGGTCAGACCTCATAATACATGACGTTTTTGCTATGATTTCTAAGTTGATTTATGAATATTTGTGAATACCACTTTGATGAGAGAGAGTATGTACTCGGATCCCAGCCTACAGTATAGTTTATAATGTGTTTGTGTTTGGATTTGACTAAGGTTTGACCCTGAGAAGAGGGGGCGTGTTGTGATGCACACTGCTTTAATCATGTTCAAAGTTGCTTTGGGTTCATGTTCCCTTTGAATGTGGAGCCTTGTGCTGTCTGCCAATATCAAGACCCTGCTTCTAAAGTGTTTGAGCATCTGTTCTTCAGTTACATTAATCATCATATTCCATATGTGACGACTGATAACCCTGCCACACAGCACCAGTCCTGGTGACTCAAGTCTTGTTTCTATTCTGGGTCGATCTCCAGGTTTTCCCACTTATGAGCTTCCTGTTAAAGGTTGTGCTGTTCGCAGAGCTGCTAATTGGACTACTTTTAGCTGTGCTGTGTCTGTGCCGCAGCACCCTTTGTCACCGTCTGCCACGTACCTGCAGCCACTTTACTAAACTGCTCCCAAAGGAAGACCCTGCAGTTGTGTTGTGTCATCCATTGAGAGAGTTCATCCTACCTATTACGTTTGCTGTATTCATCATGCTTCGTTTGATGAACGACAGGGGACTTCTGCTATCTAGCTAGCTAGCTAACCAGCTAACATTACGAGGCAGCATAGTTATACTAGCTGGTGTGTTATCGTAATGTGAAAAATGCAAGAATTTTGCAGAACAGGACAGATGACAGAAGCCAGATAATGCGAGCTAGCTAGCTAGCTAACAAGCAACCTGACAACGGTAATGTTAGCTATGTATGAGCTTTTTCCCCTGTCTCTTGCTCGGTGGTAGCCATGGCGACGTCTACCCCTCGCTGACAAGTCAGCATCTGAAATCCCTCGCTCCGAAGGGCTAGTTTCAAACCCACTACCCCTTGTTATGCCACCTACCCCTACACGCAAAAAGGAATTGGGACACCCCTACCCCTCGTGGGAACGCACAAATGTAGGGGTAGGGCTAAGGTAGGGCTAAGGAGGGGTATTGGGACAGGCCCTTGGACTGCCGCGTTTGGAGGGACAGCTCCATAATATAGCGGCTATGTGAAAGGTTTGCTTTCTAAATGGACAGATTGATATCCCTGAAGTTTAACTGACTTGGTGCTATACTGTGATGATTAAGTAATGTTTTTGAGCAGTGTGTATGATTATACACTGTCAGATGTTCGTATTAAATGAGGTGAACGTCTGTAAAAGTAATCGCTGTGAGCAGACTGTTCTGAATACACGCTACTGCAAGTGTGTACATTATGTAGCCTAAACTGCTACATGTAGCGTCATGCTAACTTCAAGGAATCTTGGGTGCTGATGTTGTTCATTTCTCCCTGATTTTGATCATACTCCTGGTGGAACAAGTTCAGTTGAGAAGTTTTTGGTTTAGAAAATGCATTTCAGACAGAGGGTGAATACAGGTGTTATAGCACAGACAGTATGAAGAAATTAGTGTTTTTTGAACATTAAGGTGTGTAAAGATGTTCTAGTAGAAACCCAAAATACAAGTATGGACCTGAAAATGAGCATAAAAGGTCCCCTAACTGTAGAGATAAGTAGAAGACTGAAAAAGCCTTGAGAAAAAGAAGAATTATGCAACATCCCCCAAAGAAATAACAGACAGAAGTAGGTGGTTGCTCCCATTAGGGTTCTTCAAAGGTTGTCTTGGTAATGCAGAAAATCTCTGATGAAGTAGAGGTGCATGAGGAAGAATGATATGAAAGTGAGCTCCTCAGAAAGAAAACTACAACACATAATTACAGTAACTCATAAATTAGGTAAAGCTTGATGTTTCAGTTGTAGAATTCAGTGACTGACCTGCAGTAATACTGTAGCTGGCCAACTGCCCCAAATCTTTCAGTATTAGTCCACTATTTATGTGCACAGAATTTTAATCCTCTTTAAATCTGCCAGGGAATTGTGTCAAAGTCCCATTCCTCTGTTTGATACACCCTTTAAAACCATGCAGGGTCAGAAGTGTGTCGATCGTGGATGTCCTCATACCATCTAGTGCCAGTAACTGAAACTGTCAATTTCCTAAACAACTAAATCTGTGCTGGAAATTTACTGTAATTAAAAATAAAGTGTGTTTTTTTTACTAACTTTGTGAGTCACTTGCGGTCCTTTCAGAATGGACCTGTGACCCACTTTTGGACGGCAACCCACCAGTTGGGAACCACTAGTTTACATGACATTAGAGAAAATGGATTTGTTGTGTTAGTCTGACTTAAACTGGACTTTTAAAGTACATGTAAACATGTTAGTCCAACTGAAATCGTACTAAATCAGATTTCTCAAAGTCGGACTGACACACCCAGATAATGTTATTGGGAGTCAAATTACTCCAGTCAGACCCAAACTGACCGAGGTGCTCTGCACATGCTCCACAGTTACTGCTCTGGGCTTTGATTGAGAAGTGGAATAGCAATAAATGTGTAACAAAAGATGAAGCTGGTAACAGCGTGGTGAAATCTACATCCAGAATCGTTCCAGAACCATTTTTTGGACAGACGAGGAGTCAATACATGAATGGAAGAAAAACACAGAGTGGCGATTGTTTGGTCTGGGACGTAATAGGTCAACAGGAAAAAGGTCCAATGCTAACAAGCTGAAAGGAGGCATATCTTCATCAGAGTCACGGACCTTTTTGTCCCTTTTGTCTCACGTTTTGTACTTTGCAGCATTTTAAGTCACATCTGTTACAAAGCAATAACGAAAGTCATGAAAAGTCCTGATTAACTGTGTCAAAGTTGAAACATAAGACGTGGTGCAGCAGAGAAGAAGCTGCTTCAGAGCTACAGAGAGCTGACACTCACTCACAGTCAAGTCACATGTTCTAAATGTAAACCGGTCTAGCAGTTTCTGAACAGTTGGTTTGGGTTTGGGTTAGACTTTATTGTACCTCGACATAGTTCAAGAAAAGGTTGCATCTGACTTAAAGGGATAGTGCACCCAAAAATGAAAATTCAGCCATTATCTACTCACCCATATGCCGAGGGAGGCTCAGGTGAAGTTTTAGAGTCCTCACAACACTTGCGGAGATCCAAGGGGAGAGGAGGTAGCAACACAACTCCACCTAATGGAGGCTGACGGCGCCCCAGATTAAAACGTCCAAAAAACACATCATTGAAACCACAAAATATCTCCATACTGCTCGTCCGTAGTGATCCAAGTGTCCTGAAGCCCCGACATAAAAAGTTGTTTGGAAAAACGTCATTTGAACTCTGTTTTTAGCCTCATTGTAGCCTGTAGCTCTGACTGCCTCTCTGTACACTGCGCTCATGTGTGCGCGCTTGTGCGAGGCCGTGAGACATGGGCACCGCCTTCATGTGTGCTTCACAGGCTGGTCTCATGTGGAGATATTTTGTGGTTTCAATTATGTGTTTTTGGACGTTTGAATTTGGGCATAGTGGGGAGTTGTGTTGCTACCCCCTCTCCCCTTGGATCTCCGCAAGGGATGTGAGGACTCTAAAACTTCACTTGAGCCTCCCTCGGCATATGGGTGAGTAGATAATGGCTGAATTTTTATTTTTTGGTGCACTATCCCTTCAACCAATCAATGATTTGATCCACCAAGCAGGAAACACACACAGTGTTTGTGACCAACAGGTGCAGCTGGGTCTGTTTATAATGGAGGTGACTGCAGGCAGAGACAGTCAGCTGCGTCAGAGCCAAAGTAGCACAGTATTCAATGAATTACATTTATCAGCTGAGAAAAAAAACGCATTGATGAAGGTGGTGACTCCAAGGCTGCGGTGATGTGGTTATTGTAACTGGCTCTATACAGCATGTTCTTTTCCTGATATTGTACAGCTTAACTTTATTTATCCTGAACAGCAGAGAGACAGATTGTGAGGATGATGTCATCTAGAGACAAAGCCTGATGATGCTAGACAGTGAATAATGGAACAACTGCTGGGTCGCGGCTTTACTGAGATATGATTACTTTTATTTTTGGACACAAATGTCCTAAATTTAGCTAATAAATATCAAGTCAAGCACTGTACTGTTGAAACTGTAAAATGAGACAAACAAAAATGTTAAAAGATTAACCCTCGTCCTGACCCTTTGTGTCTCTGAGTCCTCCTTAATTCTCTCTCTGCTCTCTTTGTGCAGCTACTCAGTGAAAAGATCAGCGGGGCAGAGGGGACGAAGCTCGATGAAGACTTCATGGAGATGGAGAGGGTGAGTTCAGTACTGTCTGCTCAGCAGGTAACATAATGTATAGCGTTACACATGGTGGCACTGGGTTGATTTCATTTAGTACAGGCAGGAGATAAGAGTGTCCAACTGAAAGTCCTTTTCTACTCATCTTCAGCTTCGGTGATGGTCACTGATTTTCTAAATTTCAATGTCCAAAACAAACAAGCAGTAACTAGTAACTAGAAGTAACTATGCCGATATTAAAACAATTACTAGTAATTTTTGATAATGAGCCCAGTTTAAAATGAATCATGAACTGAATGTAAAGTTTCAAATACTCTATAGAACAAGAAAATATTTACACACAACTACAATATCTCTAATTTTTAACGTTCTTGTCTCGCTCTCATCAGAAAATTGACGTGACCAACAAGTCTGTGTTTGACCTCTTGGCCAAAACACAAGAATACCTCCAGCCTAACCCAGGTAACAAAAAAAAGATGCATCATACTTTATTTTGCTGTTATTTAATCTGCCACTACATTTTACACTGTGACGCAAAATGAGTCCAATATGTGATTTATTCATTGTTTTCCATCGCAGCCTCTCGAGCCAAACTGAACATGCTGAACACAGTATCAAAGATCCGAGGACAGGTGAAGACCACCGGCTACCCTCAGACTGAAGGCCTGCTGGGAGACTGCATGCTGCGCTACGGCCATGAGCTGGGAGAGGACTCCGTTTTTGGTACTCTTTCTCATGTTCCAGAAATTCTTAGATAGTGGCGGAAAGCACTGAAATATTATAACAAGTTAATATTTAAAAGCAAAGTGACTAAAGGGGCAAGTGAGAAATTTCTATCCTGAAAATTTTAGACTTTGAATCCACTAAATGTAGGGTTTCAAAATGAGTATTTGTCTCTCTGTCCTGCAGGCTGTGCTCTGGTGGACATGGGTGAGGCCATGAGGCAGATGGCAGATGTGAAGGACTCTCTGGACATAAACGTCAAACAGAACTTTATTGACCCTCTGCAGAATCTACAGGACAAGGACCTCAAAGAGATCACGGTACGTCACAGCGTCCTGTAACTGAACTTATACAAAGTGAAACACAAGCTACAGTATAATTCTGTTCTGATGAGTGTTTGCACCACAGGGGAAATGTGACAACACTTCCAGGATGTGCCAAGAAGTGTTTGTAATCTGTTGTCGGAGCAGTGTGATCGTGCATCTGCTTTAATGTTACAGTCATTTCATTTACAGTATGCAAACAGTGTGTTTTAGGTTTTCGGTTCATTTGATCCCGCTATTAATACCACACCATAAAACCACCCGTTAAAGACAGGAGGTCATGCTGCTTGCGCTGAACCTGGGGTGTTTATTAATTTTATCTGGTTTCACAAAGAACTCATGAACAACTGATTATAAGCACTATTACTTTATTATTTATGACTGTTAGTCTGTGGTTGATTTGTTTCACTCACTTTTTAATGAAACTTAGGGCTGGGCGGTATGACAAAATTTTCATATCACTTTTTTTTTTTTTTTTTAAATCATATCGGTTTCATGGTATTTGACGGTATTTTGCTCGGGTTCGGCCCACTTGACATGCTGCTGTGTTTTGCTATGGCCTATTCAAGTGCTGGAATTTGTTATTTACGTGACGCCTGAATGCAACACAGGCTCCGCTCCATTATTGCCATGCTTGGTTATAATTGTCTTGGACTCGGGTCGCCTTCGGTCAGGAAAATGCGACCCAAGAGGGCAGAGGAGAGTTGTAAACGGCGGTGTGTAGTTGCATACAGGGGAAATACTGCTCTTTTTGGTATGAGTTCTTCTGGGTCATCGTGTACAGTTGCTTTGCTTTCAGGACTCTCTCCCGCAACCATTCTCGCCTCTAAACTTTTCTCTATGCTCTCACTCTCGCCAGCTCTAGCACGCCTGTGGTATGCAGCGGTGAAATGGGTCACCACTGAAACACTTTCCCGCCGCGCACATTCTGGACATTGTTTGGGCTATTCACCGGTATTGAAAAATTCATTTCATAACGAAAATACGAACCGGTTTTCAGTACGAATGGGTTTACAGCCCAGCCCTAATGAAACTTCAAAAGTAGTTGGAGCCTTATCTCTTTAGTGTCTAAAATATCAGGTTAAATTCCTGCACGATAGCATGGTCACGAGAGAGTAGGGCTGTACTTGACTCAGAATTATGTCAGTCCAATCAGATTTAGCTTTTCAATATATTCATATTAAAGTTAAAGTTTTAACTTTAATATGAATATTCAACAATTTGTTGTTTGTTTGTTTTTGTTTTTTTCTTGTAAAGTTTGAACAGGCTAACCAGGACATTCAGTGTGACATATTTCATTCACGCAGTGTAGCAAACAAGCTAATTGTCATAACAATGGATCGGAAATGTGGATCAACATTTTCTTCTGATACTACATATCAAACAAAAGCCAGAGACTGTGCTGTATTAAGTTGCTGTGAGCTGTAAAATCACCACTTTCAAGCAAAAGAGAGAAGATAATGTTATCTCGGAGCCTTATGGTGGAAAGTCTCCTCCTCCTCTGAGCCGCTGCATCACATCTGCAGCTGTCTGTACCAAAGAATATCATGAAAGTCAAGAGCGCAAAATCCAGGGAAAATGCAGGATGTGTGAGTTTGTATTGTTACTGATATTGTTATGTCAGTCAGAGAGTTTGCAGAAGAACAGTTTTGACACGTGTTGTTTGTGTTTGCAGCACCACCTGAAGAAGCTGGAGGGCCGCCGGTTAGACTTTGACTATAAGAAGAAGCGTCAGGGGAAGATTCCAGACGAGGAGATCCAACAGGCTGTGGAGAAGTTTGACGAGAGCAAAGAGCTGGCCGAGAGGAGCATGTTCAACTTCCTGGAGAATGATGTAAGACAGGACAGGACTTCTAAATAAATAATAGACAAATTGGGGAGTATTAAACATAAGGCAATTAAAACATGTCAATAAACTAATAACAAAACTGATGCTTTACCACACAGTTAAGGCCAAAACACACCAGCAGTGAACAACGCCCCTGTTATTTTAAATGTACAACCCCACACCAGTGTGTTAACATTTTAAGGTTGATGTTTAAGAGAAGATGAAGGCTTATGCTGCCATCACCCCGAGTATGAAATTCATTTTCCCCCACTCGCTCTCTTCTTGTACAGACCAGCTCCTGTAGCAGCTCTTTCTCTGCTCCTATGGCAGTTCGACTCCCCTCCTCACCTCTGATGCATAAAGAGACCTCTGTAGCTGTTGCTGTGTCTCTCTTGTGTGATGAACAATGGATGAGGAGAGACTTGTTGTTGAAGTCATGAAATATCCCGAGCTAAACGACCCACAGTCCCGTTAATATAAAGACAATGGCCAAAAAGATATTCAGGTGGGAAATCAACTTTAATTAGTCTGTGTCCACACATGATTTTAAGCTAACGCAGAGGTGGAGGAGGTACAGATCTTTCAATAAAAATGGTAATAATTTTGTGTGGTCATCTGTTGACGAGCTGCAGTGCACTTGATGCGCTGAGCTATGTTCATTCTGTTTTTCTCAGCTCAGTCTGTCCGACTGCAGCTGTCAGAAAACTGCAAATCATTTCATCTGTCAGTGCTGTAAAACACAGACGTCGCACTCTCTCCTAGGAGTTTACCTTTTTCTGAAAGTTAGTGCTGCATGAGTAAGCAGTCAAACCCTGCTCTGAGGTGGGATTGTGTTCAGTGATATGTGAACGCTCCACTCAGCGTGAGTCCCAGGAGCAAGTTGGAGACGCGTGATACATGTCGAGTCCTGATCTGACCTCATCCCAAACAAGATACGCTCATCAAGTTTGTCTGGTGCAACTATGACAAAGTTTTCATGAAAAATTGTACATATGTGCTCATTTGTAGACATCTAAATAAACAAATAACAGACAGGTTATATTTTTACTGCAGTTGTTGAAATAAAGATGAAGATTTTAGAATTTAGCCTCAGACTTCAGTGTGAGTCACACTACGTTGTGAAGAGACAGGCCTAGTTATTATTTTCCAGTGCGCTGACGTTCAGTATACAGAAAGTCACATCACCACTTAACACTGTGAGTTTTTTTATTTGTGTGTGCCAGAGTGTTTTTAAGGAGTTATGTCACTTTGCTAGAGGGGAATTTAACGCACGTGTTTTTGTGTTTTCCTGTGGCCAACAGGTGGAGCAGGTGAGCCAGCTGGCAGCACTGATCGAGGCGGCTGTAGAGTACCACAGGCAGTCGTGTGAGATCCTGGAGGAGCTCAGCGGAAAGCTGCAGAAGAGGTACTGAAGGCCACACTTCACTTTGCTGTTAGTAATTACTCTGCAGTGTTCATGCCCTGTGGGAGCGTCACAGCTTCGCTCTGGTCCTGCTGTTCAGAAAGTCATTTCACTCAATGTTCTTTGTCATAATGGAGGCACATTAACAGCCACACACTGACTGTGTGTTGTTTTTGTCAACACGTGGGATCAATCCGAGAGCGGCCATGATTAGTGCTCCGCATCGTACTAACTGTCTTAATACCACAGCCAATGAAATATCTGTGTTTCACTACCAAAACCCAAATGATACTTTTCTCTCATCCTGTGATGTATGAGAAAACTGATTTGTTTTGCCGAATGGAACAAGTTTTTATCACCCTGTTATCCTCTCACCTCAGGATATCCACAGCCAGCAGCCGGCCCAAGAGAGAGTTCAAACCAAAGTCCGTCAGGAGCAGCATGGAGACCCTGGACAACAGTCAGCACAACGGACTGACCTACAGCTCCTCTCTCAAATCCACCGGTACAGCTGCCACACACCCGTCTTTATCTCACCCCTGCTTTTTCTTTCTTTTCTGTGATTTTCTCTGTCAGCCCCATCTTCATTGTTTGCTTTCAGTTCGAGTGTACATTTTATTTCTGTTATCCCTTACAGATATCCAGATCAACCACACAGTCAATGGGAAAAGTAGGTATTCCTTTGTAGTGTTAAGGCCCTGCTCATGTGTGCTCCCCCCCACCTGCTATTGACGTCTCACACACGCTGTGGCTGGATCACATGTAATGCACTCAGTGTATTTCTCTTCCCTCACCAAATGCAGATCATCATGCACACTGTTATAGAATATTTACTGACAGTGAACGTCTCACTTGATCCACTGGTATCCTGACAAACCCTTTGTGTTTGTTGTTAAACTCAAGCTGTAACTGTAAAGGAAGCTCGATCGCTCACTCAGATCTAGAAACATAATTCAACCTGTGTGCTGACAAACTGAGGGCATGTATTTTGTCTGTTTAAGCTCCTTATTTTAAAGTGGAGTCAATGTGGTTAGCACACATGTTGATACCAGGTGAAAAGAGATTTACCTCCTCATCTCTTCCTTGGCAGAAACTGAGAAAACATTGCTGCCCTCTGCTGGTGTATGTCAGATACAACTAGTGTTCCTGCAGTGTGGAGTTTCACACTGCAGATTTAACAGCGCATTTAGGATGATTTTTCCATCATAATCTGAGAGTGTACATTGTTTTGTGTTGTCCTGTGCTCACCACCATCTTCATTTGTCTTCACATCTCACCCAGCTGATCATATAACCTCTGTTCCACTGTCATGGCCTGACAGCCCCACTACCAATGGCAGTGTTCACCGTGAGTAACACACACTGACTCTGCACTCACATCTGTGCTGATCAATGAATCCTGCGTTATCAAGCCATGATACAGCTGCTTTTAACGCAGATGTGAGGGTCAAACAACACTTTAAAATGAGTGTGAAGTTAATTCATGATCTTGTAAACTACAGTCGCTTCCGTTATTGCTGAATTCGACATCAGAATGACGATAAAAAATATATTGTGCAGCTCTAGTATGCAGACAGTTTACATGCTAGTAAAGTTAGCAAGCACTACCAGTGGCGTATCAGCATGACTTTCAAAGACAAATATAATACACTGCTCAAGAGAGAGGCAGACCCTGGCCACGTTGGCTACGCAACATGGGGGAGGCAGCTCTAGTCAGCCATGATGAAGGGAAAAAACATCAAGACAGCCAAGAGGTTGCAAAACAGACCACCAGCGTCAGCACACATTTCATGCCAGATAATGTTACCACTTTGTGTCTACTGTATGTGCACATACAAAGGCATTCCTTTCCATATTCTCCATTTTTGCTGCAGTGCCTGTCTGAAGGCACAGCATACTGGTGTAATAGATATTGTGCCCTATGATATCGATATAGCCTCTCCTTTTTTAAACTACTTATCATGAATGTGGGGTAAAATATTATGGAAGCGTTATGAAAAAAGTTTTACAAAATTAATAAGTAAAAATGTGTGTGAACCCTGTAGAAAAACATGCTATACCTCTACAGTGGATGGAGTTTGCTCAGTTGTCATGGAGATGTCTCAGTATAAATACTGAATACTGACAAATGAGCAAACCCTCAAGGTCCCCTTACTTGCTTTTTTTTTGCACTTTCAAACTGTGTTTCACACTCTTCATCAGTGAATTGTTCAGTTGTCATTGAGATGACAAAAAAATCTTTTAAAAAATCTTAACTCAAGGTCGACTTACTAACTTTTTAATGTGTTTTTAACCACATCTCATGACCTTCATCAGTAAATGGAGTTTGCTTTGGTTGTCATGGAGATAGTTCAGTATCAGCACTGAGTATTGACAACTGAGCAAACTCCATCCACTCAAGGTCCTCTTACTGGGATTTCTGGGCTTTCAGCCACATTTAAATGGTTTTATCAGCAGCTGGAGTTTTTGTCAAAGCAATGAAAAGACGTCATATTAGGTTGTTTTCAGACATTTTATTGCCTCGTCTTCTTGTCTTTATTGACTTGTCTTATTGTTTTCTTTGAAAAAACTGTGATTAAAAAAATTACTTAATGAAAGTAATTATAAGTTGCAGCCTTGTGTCAAAAAAACACACCAAGCAGCAGTGAAGTTCGGCCTGAGGCAAGCTGCCATGCAGTGGCTATGGAAAGCTGTGGCGGTTGCTCTGAGCTGCGGCCATTTGATTCTGTGGCCAAACCAGAAGTTGGAGATAGTCTCTAACTTTTAGCATAGTCAGTCAATAATCAGAGTCCTGTGACTCCAATGACATGTTGACGTATGTTACAAACAATTCCTACCTTCCTGAAAAACCCGAACACTCCTCCCAGCCGCAGAAACCTGTACTTCGCCACTGCTTGATGCATTTTGGCGTTAGTATTTAGTATATAACCTTAAGTAACATACAAGGTAGGAAAGAAACCATTGGAGTGAAATAGTTATACAGTCATGTAATATTGTTTTCTGTCGGTGCAGAGTTGGAGGTGTTGGACCAGCCGTGTTGCCGCTCTCTCTATGACTTCGAGCCAGAGAACGAAGGCGAGCTGGGCTTCAAAGAAGGTGACATCATCATCCTCACCAACCAGATAGACGAGAACTGGTACGAGGGCATGATCAATGGCGAGTCCGGCTTTTTCCCCATCAACTACGTGGAGGTCATCGTCCCTCTGCCTCAGTGAAGACCGGCACATCGAGTCATCTGCAGACTCCGTCCTGCCTCTGTCCTGACTCGGGCCTGAAAATGCGAAGGAGGGGGGCGAAGCTGAAAAAAAATCTGATTTCCAGGCCGAGCCAGAGAGGTAGTAGTTTTGTCCCGAGCTGACTTAGGATCAAATTTCGCTGATTACATTGTTTTCTCTGTTGATATTTATGAACCTGAAGCCAACTGAAACCCAAGCCATTAAGCGGGACACTCTGCTTGGTTGGACCCTTCGTGTCCTTTGGGTCTGACCGAGGTGAAAATGTCCAGCAGTCGTCAAACTCTGTAGTCCATCCTGTCAGTCCCTCAGATGACTCCGCTCCCCGTTTACACTGATTGAAGTTTATTTCATTGAGCTGTCTGCCTGTCTTTGCCCCCTCACTACAGACTGAGGCTTCTTATCTTTGTTCAAGTTCACCGTTGGACATCACGACTGAAGAGTTCGTCATTTCAAAAAATGATATGCTTTCATTTGCATTACAGTCACATTAGAAACGTGATATACATTTCAGGATGTTTTCAGTCCCATTACATCGTCATACAGAGGCTTTGTGTTTGCTCCACAAATCCCACATAGCTATGGCTTGAACTGTCGTGGACATCTGTCATCGTGCTGACCACATGCTAGCTACAAGAAACTAAAATAATCCAAGTACAAATGTAGGCAGGAGTTAATGACAAGCAACCCCAGGTATCACGCCATGCAGACGGATTTGGTTTTATTTTATCAAGCTTTGAGATATTGTCTTCAAAGTTAATGACTCCATTCCAATTTAACACAGGTGAATGGAATTTAATTTGTGGTGCTTATAGATTGAACAAAGAAAAAAGAAAAGCTAAGAAAATTGGATCTGTTTAAATTTGGGTGAACTGACCCAAAAAAGCACACATTTTCTCAGCCACTGCTTCCCAGAAAGACTTCCAATATGGCCGCCTCGGTGCTGAATACCACTGATTTTGTGTTTTGTATTTTAAAAGCATTTTATATATGTGTTGTCTGAACACAGGCCTCATTTTTCTGTTTTTATGACTCCTTGTGAGGCCTTCCAGTGAAGTCTTGCCAAAGTTCGAGGATAATTTCAGCTCCCTCAATGTTGTTGTAATTTTGCCCATCATTTCTATCAGCAGTAATAACATTGTACTCGAGAACAAAGTGATATAGCTGAAAAGAAGTCAGACATGTCAAGAAACCCCAGCAGTGAGACAATTAGTTTGTAAAGCTGTGCTAACCAATATGGGTCACTCCACAGTGGGTCAAATGACTACAACCTAGCTCTTGTAGCTTTAGCAACCCCCAAGGCTGAAAAATGACACCATCAAGGAAGTGCCAAAAACTGCAGTTCCTCAAATGGCCACTTGGGGCTGGTTCCAGAAGCAACTCAATCCCCATAGACCGACCATGTTGAAATGCCCAACTTTAGAGCAGAAGTAAACATGTTAACAACCTGGTACAAAAAACAGTTTTGGTAACCATAGTAATAATAATTACAACATTCATGAAAACTGTAAATGGTCAATATTTATATAACTACTCTACAGCTCCCCCCTCTGGTCTGAATATGGTTACTTTTGGCTAAAAAAGATAGTACAAGATAGCGACGGCTGAAATGCAGAACTCGAGACTTCAGAACGGTAGTCTGCAAACCAACAGGTGACATCACGTAGGCCCATTATTTTATTCAGTCAATGGTTCCGGTGTAGCCAGCAAGTATCCAGATAACAGATAAGCAGGCCAAGACCTCCATATATATGTCAGATAATGTTTACAGTCCTATTAGCAACTCAAGATGTGAGAATGGAGTTGAAATTGAGAAACAATGTCTATCCATGTGTTTTTCCGAATACTGTTCAAAAACAAAATTAATTATAAGTGAAATTCTACAACATTCTGAGTTTTTTGCAGTGGGTGATCGCAGCACAGGCAGAGCTCTCCATGAATTCTTTTGTCTTGTTTTTAATACTCAGCAGCAGATTGTGACTCACAGGGTGGATAATCGATCGGCCCAAGCCATTCAGAGCTGTTCGATCAGAGAGGAGCAGCTGCTGCAAGTGAATGCAAACTTTTAGACCCAGCAAAATGAACGCTTAAGTTTCACTTTAAATGCACCTGCCTTTCTTGGCATTCTTTTCAATGCGCCCGACTGTTTGCGCATTGACAGTCAGAGTGATGCTCCCTCACAAACCCTCAGGTCAACCAACCATATTTGGGGGAGAAATTAAAGGCGGAAGTTTAACTGATCAGTTTACAGACAGACTTCTGATCTGATTTAACTTTGACCCATCTTACTTGGCGTAGTTATGCGCACACAGTTTTCCTTTGCATTCAAGGATTTTAAGCAGTGTTTCAGACGGGCTCACTTTTAGTTTTAACTCCTGAAAAATGAAAAGTCGTTTATGTAATGTGGATAAACTGTCAGCTTATTTACAACCTGCCTTATCGTCAGACTGCCGGTGTTTCTCACCCTGTTTGATAACTGATAGAAATGATGGCCGAAATTATAAAAACAACTTCCAAGTTGATATAAACCAGAGTTTAAAATGTGAAGTTAAACATGTGCTTTATGTAGGCGTTAGCTGGATGATGCTCCTCCTCTCCACACAAACATTCCTTTGCTATTTATTTTAGACGTTTTTATATGATTTTGTGAACATTTCAAGCCACAGCTCTTGGACAGCGATCACACCGAACTCACAGAGTTTGAAGCCACCAGTGTTTGAAAGCTCCACATTCCACTGGGATCATGGCAGACAGTACGTGATGTATATTACCACTCCGTTCGACTCTGTCTGTGTTCAGGTGGGCCTGTCTCGTGTTGTAACTCTGTACCTTAATGTTGTCGTCCTTTGTCCTCCCCAAACTGACTCTGCCTGTTTGCCTGCTGTGCTCTTAAGTGTGGCCCAGAACACATTCTTATGACTGTGAGGAACTGAAGTGAACTCCATCTCTCTGAATGTCCCTCTCTCTGTCTCTGTTTACATGCTCTGACTCTTTGTGACATGATGTAAGGACTGTGCTGCCTGCTCTCTGTCAGATAGGGATGAAAGCCTTGAGGCACTGAAACCATGAGAAAGTGCTTTTTTAAAATGTCGTCTGTATTGCACTGAAGCTTTAGAATCTACCTTCCGCATACGTTTATGGACATGCACCTTTTTGTTTGTTGATATTTCCTTTTCTTCAGCGTTGCACTTTGTGTTCTTCACAACAGGGTTAGAATCACTACCATATCAGAAATGTCCGTGAAGTCAGAGTGGTAGAAACTTAGACTTATATAACCACAGATGTTATTTGACTGTACTATAATGAATCTCAGCTATTGTAATGTAGATTGGAGAAAAACATGGTTGTATCACATCTTAAATCAGACGTCTGTGGAAGTAGAAGATCCTGTAAACCTCGTGAAACTCATTCCAGCTCTTCTAGTAGCTCGTGATAAGCCGTAGGATAAGTGAAGGCCTGCAGTTACCGTGTGGCTGTGCTGATAAACGTGTTTGTTTAGGAAGTCCCATCACGGCGTCATTTGTGAAATACTTACCAAAAACTTACCAGAGCGCCATACAATGCAGCATTTTATAATATTTCACTAAAGCACAGTAAAAAGCACATTTTTCCCCCTAATAAAACAGCATGAAAAACGGCTTTTAAAATGGGGGGAGAAAGCAGAGACGTTTAATGGCACTTTAAGCTCTCCATACATTAGCCTGGTAACTAGCAGATTTAGAGTATCCTGCCAACAGACAGGACGGTTCAAGAGATGATTTATCATGATTAGTCAAAGAGAGGCTGAGGCCTTTGTTTACCTCAACTGCAGATTTATTTATTTGAATCTGAATTTCTAATGTTTCATTTTTAAAGTTTATTTGATCCTATTGTAGTCAGACACATCCCCCTGTTGATGCAGACTCAAACCTCCGTGTTTACCAGTCGTCTGGTTCTTTCCGCAGCACTGATTCCATCTGTACAGCAACAGTCACGTCTTACTCACCGCTCTGCTGCTCTCAGTGTCAGAAATGCTGTTTTCTTTCACTGATTTATTCCAAAAATCTGGTACATGTTCCACTAACGGAGGACAGAAGTGAACAGTTACGCTTTTGGGGAAAATGATTTTACAATCTGCAGCTTAAATCAATATCACTTTTAGATTCTGGGTCAGTCCGGCTACAGCAGCGTGATTTGTTCACAACTGCTACAGGAAGCACTTTGAATTCTCCGCACCTCTGGCTGCTAAATTGATGGACAAAACATAATTTCCCAGAAACAAGGTTGAAATTTAAAAGTGATGGTCATAACGTAAAGGTAAAGGAATGTTGCATTATCCAGAAGAGTCCAGTGTTTCTGTGTTTAGTAACCTTGAGGATATTGTTTAAAGAGTCAAAGGATATTTATCTGCTGTTTTCTGTAAGCTGTTATTTTGAAACATTTGCAGGAAATTAACAGCAACTTATAGTTGTCAAAAAAAGGCAAAGCACAAGCGATGATTTAGTGAATAAAAACAGCGTTTGTGTTAACAAGAGCAGAGTGGTGAGAATGACATGACTCATAGTGATGAGATCAGTGCTGTGGAAATGTACATCATACTGAATATATTAAGTGAGCTATCCAAACACGTTCTCACTCCGACCTCGTCACATATTAACATTTGGTCATGGACGTTCCACATCTACATATGACGTGCTAAGTAACCTGGGTGCGTCTGTTGACTGTCTGGGACTGTTACATGCATCGTCTTCTTTCAAACACACTTCCTTTTTCACAGGAAATTTATCGTTTACATACAACTGACGTTTTTTTTCCTCCTACAACAAACACGTGGTTTGGTTTAGGAAGAAAGAACAAGGTTTGGCTTTTATAATCTTACGGGAAGCGAGCTCCACTCTCCTGGGTGAAAGTCAGTGTTTATTGGACCCATCCGCCACCCTTCCCAACTGATCTTTGGACTTTTGTCACCTTAACTTTTGTTCTTGTCCCATCGCGTTTCCCCCTGACGCCACCGAGCACCGTTAAACTGTCGCAGCAACCGGTTGTGTATCATGCCGACTTTTTTCATCACTGTCTGACGCTACAAGTCACTGCCCAAGGGCCAGATTTTGACGACTTCGGAGTAAGACTGGGTTGTCATACGGGAAGCAAACAGTGGCTCGAGGGTGAAAGTCTGTGATTGTTGGACCCGCCCACCCTACTCTGACTTTTACACCCCTTAACTTTCCCCCTGACGCCATTAGGTGCCGTTACACACTCATGGCAACGTAAAAGGACGGCTTTTATCTTAGTGTCTGATGCACAAGTCTCTGCCCAAGCGCCGGTATTTGGTGACTTCGGAGTGAGACCATATTGAAATTCCACCATAACTCAATGTTTGGCTTCTTTCTTTGTGACAAGCCTTTATTTATCCGACCACTATTTGAACACTGGCTTTCATTTCAGAAGTTACAGAACCCAAAGTTGTTGTCATGGCAGTTCCCTCCAGACGTCTGTGTATTTCCTTGTTTTGTTTTCTCCACAAAGTCTTAACTAAGAATGTGAGCAGACACAACCCCAGACCTAAACTCAGGTTTGGGTACTTGTCCCAACACGTGCTCGATGGACTTCATTCTTAATCTTCATTATTACGTTGTGTCTTTTATCATATGTGGACCAACTCGACTTTATATACAATAGAGAGAAAATAAAGAAAATGTATTGGATACTTACTATTAGCTTGCACTTGCCTAGATGTTCAAGATGTTGCATGATGATTTTCTTTTTTCTAAAGATTGTTATTATGGATTTTGGATACTGGGGAGCTCGTCTGCAACACAGTACAACACATCACAGAAAGAAACGTCCATCACAAGGTTTAATCCTGAATTCAGTCTCCAGAAAACAAACTGAGAGGAAGACTGCAATCTGGTTTAACATAATCATGAATCAAGTGGAACCATTCATACTAACCATGCATTTCCAAAGGTTTTGACTTTGTTTACAGATCAAAGATTAGCCTAATTCAAATGTATTTTTTGCAGGTAGCCCCACAGCACGAATGACTGACTTTTGATACACTAAAACAAGATCTCTGTCAACACTGTACCTCTGTTTGCCTTTGCAGTTCACAAAAGTCTCTCCTCAGTATTCATTTTACAACCAACTACTAGGCAAAGGAAACTGGCTGCGCAGTCGTGTTTTATTTTTTCAGTAGCATAATTTATGCAAAAGGTGTTTTATAGATGTTGTAAATGAATATATTAATAAATATATTGCGTAAATAAATGACAAGCAAATATTGAGCCACCACTCGCATGTGTGTTTTGTTTGTGTGCGTCTTGATCAAGTGGAAACCAATGTGGAAGTGTCCAAAACTGCAGTTCCTCTAATGGCCACTAGAGGCTGGCTCCAAAAGTGAGTCAATCCCCATAGATGTTAAAATATCAAAGTTTACAGCAGAAATACACGTATGGATGTGTCATCCTGGAGGAGCTGGACTACCTGTGCAACCTGACTGGGCTGCAGGTAGCACCTCATGCTACCAGTAGTGACAAGGACACTAGCAGAAGACCAAACTAGAGAAGAATCAGTCAGGAAGGATAAGGAGAGAGCAACTGTCTGTGGACACCACATTTAAAACCATTCTCTTTTGGGGGTTGTCTTGCTTTTGCCTCTCCATTGCACCTGTTGTCACTTTGATTTGCACCAAAGCAGCTGAAACTGATTCACAATCACTTGTGCTTCCTGAATGGACACATTGATATCCCTGAAGTTTAGTAGTAGTTCCAATGAAGGGAAACTAATGTCACAGCACACAGACAGCAGTGTGTTATAACTTTGAGTCAACAGCTCCAGAGAGAAAGTGTTGTCCCAGTCTGGTGTGAAAGAGCTTGACAGAGCCCTGACTTCAAACCCCATCCAACACCTTTAGGATGACCTGAACACCGACTGTGCAAAGCCTACACTGAACAAAAATAGAACCGCAACACTTTTGTTTTTGCTCCCATTTTTCATGAGCTGAACTCAAAGATCTAAAACATTTTCTATACACACAAAAGACCATTTCCCTCAAATACTGTTCACAAATCTGTCTAAATCTGTGTTAGTGAGCACTTCTCCTTTGCCGAGATAATCCATCCCACCTCACAGGTGTGGCATATCAAGATGCTGATTAGACAGCATGAATATTGCACAGGTGTGCCTTAGGCTGGCCACAATAAAAGGCCACTCTGAAATGTGCAGTTTTGCTTTACTGGGGGGGGGGGTCAGAAAACCAGTCAGTATCTGGTGTGACCACCATTTGCCTCACGCAGTGCAACACATCTCCTTCGCATAGAGTTGATCAGGTTGTTGATTGTGGCCTGTGGAATGTTGGTCCACTCCTCTTCAATGGCTGTGCGAAGTTGCTGGATATTGGCAGGAACTGGAATACGCTGTCGTATATGCCGATCCAGAGCATCCCAAACATGCTCAGTGGGTGACATGTCCGGTGAGTATGCTGGCCATGCAAGAACTGGGATGTTTTCAGCTTCCAGGAATTGTGTACAGATCGTTGCAACATGGGGCCGTGCATTATCATGCTGTAACATGAGGTGATGGTCGTGGATGAATGGCACAACAATGGGCCTCAGGATCTCGTCACGGTATCTCTGTGCATTCAAAATGCCATCAATAAAATGCACCTGTGTTCGCTGTCCATAACGTACACCTGCCCATACCATAACCCCACCGCCACCATGGGCCACTCAATCCACAACGTTGACATCAGCAAACCGCTCACCCACACAACGCCACACACGCTGTCTGCCATCTGCCCTGAACAGTGGATTCAACCGGGATTCATCCGTGAAGAGAACACCTCTCCAACGTGCCAGACGCCATCGAATGTGAGCATTTGCCCACTCAAGTCGGTTACGACGACGAACTGCAGTCAGGTCGAGACCCCGATGAGGACGACGAGCATGCAGATGAGCTTCCCTGAGACGGTTTCTGACAGTTTGTGCAGAAATTCTTTGGTTATGCAAACCGATTGTTGCAGCAGCTGTCCGGGTGGCTGGTCTCAGACGATCTTGGAGGTGAACATGCTGGATGTGGAGGTTCTGGGCTGGTGTGGTTACACGTGGTCTGCGGTTGTGAGGCCGGTTGGATGTACTGTCAAATTGTCTGAAACACCTTTGGAGACGGCTTATGGTAGAAAAATGAACATTCAATTCACGGGCAACAGCTCTGGTGGACATTCCTGCAGTCAGCATGCCAATTGCACGCTCCCTCAAAACTTGTGACATCTGTGGCATTGTGCTGTGTGATAAAACTGAACATTTCAGAGTGGCCTTTTATTGTGGCCAGCCTAAGGCACACCTGTGCAATAATCATGCTGTCTAATCAGCATCTTGATATGCCACACCTGTGAGGTGGGATGGATTATCTCGGCAAAGGAGAAGTGCTCACTAACACAGATTTAGACAGATTTGTGAACAATATTTGAGGGAAATGATCTTTTGTGTGTATAGAAAATGTTTTAGATCTTTGAGTTCAGCTCATGAAAAATGGGAGCAAAAACAAAAGTGCTGCGGTTATATTTTTGTTCAGTGTAATTACCCAACATCAGCGTCTGACCTCAGTTAAGCTCTTGTGTCTGAATGAGAGAAAATCCCTGCAGCAGGTTCAACACACGGTCGAAAGACTGAAACCAGAAGAAGAGTTCAGAATTTTTGAAGTGGAGTCCTTGTATTACCTACAGCAGATGTCAGACCGCACACCCCCAGTTTGGAGAAGCACACAGGAGTCTGACACTGAAGCTAAGCAATGTACTGCTGTTGAGTGCTGACTGACAGACTTGTAACTCAACTGCTCACAGGGGAGTAGGTTTGTTTCAACACGGGGACACATAATCAGCAGGGGGCCTGGGGGTCCTCGCCTAAGAAATTTTAAGCATCAAACACTTAATGTCCTGAATTCTGGTCAAAGTTTATGCACCAATTTGTGTCTTTTCTGCACCAACTTGTGGTGACAATCTCATCCAACTGTAAACAGTTACTTCATCTTCTTTGTGTTTTATGGCAGGTTGTCACAGTATTCAACTTCTGACTCATCACCTACTTTACCAAAGACATTGTTACAGCTATAAGGCACATACTAGCAGTTCAAAGTGAAAGTTCAAAGTGAAAATCCTCGGCTAAGTTCATGGTTTTGGGAGTTGGGTTTGCTCTCACTATTAAAGATGTATCAGTTCCTCATTCTCTGAAACCTGCAGTCATTTCTCATTTCCCAATTCACTTCAGCGGACTGTCACAGTCGATTGCAGAGTAATTCAGATCACCTGTGTCGCAGGCTGTTAATACTGACTCCTGATTAGGAATTGAGAGCAGCTTGGTTCATTTCTCCTCTGGTCCAATCAGGATGTGATGACACCCTCTCAAAGGGCTTAAGAGAGGTGGAAAAATGCACGCATAGGTCATTATGATCCTTCGTCAGCCTGATGCAGACCTCATGTCAGCATATGTTGTCAGTCAGAAACCCTGGTGTCGAGGCCTTTTTTGACATCTTTGCTGCTGTTCTGGTTGAGGGTGATTGTGAGCGTTCTGAAACCTGAGAGGCCGTTTACACGTTGTCGGCTATTTTCATAAACGGACATTTCACCGTCTCCGTTTTCAAAAAGATCTTCGTTTACATTTACCCGTGTATATACACACAAGAGCATGCCAAACCTGTAGGTGGCAGTGTAACGAGAAGCTCAAGCCTTCCATGTATCCATTGTCACCATAGCAACATAGGTCGCACTTTTGACACAGGCGCAAGTTCCGGCGCATACTGTGACGTGGGCTGCCTATAACTCCGTCTATCTCCGTTTATCTCAGTTTACATGCAATGCGCAACCGGAGTTTTCCAAAATCTCCACTCTGGCCGGAGTTTTTAGAAAGACTCGTTTTCAGAGGAGAAATCTCTGTTTGCGTGTAAACGAAGGGCACAAACGAAGGAAGATGTCTCCGTTTATCAAAATCACCATGTACGTGTAAACGGCCTCTGAGTGTAGGGAATATTAGAGAGCACCTTACCACCAGGTCACTTTCAACAGGACAGCTCTTAGTTTAGTTTATTTAAGAAGGAATGGTGCAAATTAATAAATACCCATGGTATAAAAAAGGCCAGAATCAGCCAAAAGGCTCTTTTCATCTTTAGTCCCTCGACCAAGATGTTACACAAGGCTGCCGAAAATACAGCAAAACACAAACAGTTATAGCTGCTGCGCAGCGATGGGTCGGGTCCGGGCATTTTTAGGCAATTCTGAGCAACAAGCAGAAGAATTGGAAGACATTTAGGAATTTAGCAACACAATCTGCCTTTTGCATCAGCTGAGGCTTGAACTCACAACCTCTGAGACTAAGGATCAATTTCTATCTCACTGAACTAATTAGTCATTACAATTCATGTGTAGCTTCACAAATTGACTAAGCCAGATGTGCAGGTTTAGCAGCCGTCCATGCATGGAAAAGCAGATTTCAAACCACTGTAAAAAATTCAGTTATTCAAACAAAAATCTGAAAATACACATATTGCATCTAGACAGCATGGAGATGTTGGTAATTTATTTTAACAATGATTGATTTGCTCCATAAGTGAAAAACTGATGTTTAAAATTACCATTTTTACATTGACTCCAATTGTTCACATTAGAGCAAAATTCAAAATGCTGTCAAAAATTCAGTTTTTGAGATAAAATTCTGAAATTTGCCACACATCATCTACCATGACTCTAGAATTTTGTTATTTTTTTCATGAACATTGAAGATTTATTAAGCAAGAATTTGCATGAATATGTTTACAGTACCGCTTACAGTCAAACATTTTGATGCACTGTAGGCTCAATTTTCGATAAATCAAAAATCTGTATGGATTGTTTGTGTAGGACAGTCTGAAGATGCTCTGTAGCAAGTTTGGTGTCAATTGAGCAAAAATTGTGGGAGGAGATAGGTTTAATAAGTTTTACAGTTTTTGAAAAAAAAACAGAGTGATGAACTTCATAATTTTTAATAGGTTTAAATGTACAAAAGTTTCTTCAGTATTGGGGCTACAGTTTGATGAAAGTTGTGAAGTTGTAGCACGTATGGTTGATTTGTTGTGAATTTTCAAAGTTTTGAACTTTAGACGCTTGCTGTAGCGCCACCATCAGGACTATTGGCTCGAGTTTACAGCTGAGGATATCTGGCATGAGACTGGACCTTTGTGCAAAGTTTGGTGAGTTTTCAGCCATGGGAAGTATGATTTCCTCGGAAGAAGAAAGAAAAAGAATACCTAGGATTACAATAGTGTCTGCCCGGACCCTAAAAATAAATAAAAAGACACTAAATAAAGAAAAAACAAGACAAACATTTTTCCCATTGTGACCTCTCTCTCGTGAGATTTCTTCCTCCTGGTGAATATTTTCTATATGATGTGGGTGTGAACTGGTTCACAGGTTTCTTCCTTACCAGCTGAAATCTTGGGAATCAGTACCACCACAAAGGGGGTGTGCACTCATCTCCCCCCAAAATCTACACCCATGACTGCTCACAGCTCAGTCAGCCTGTGATAAAGGGGAACAAGTAGACGGACGCTGTTTTGTATGAAGAGAACATAAATGAAAAAGGTTGGAAGTCACAGCCTGAAATGATCAACATTCTTGTAAGTGATCATATTTATTTTAGGGCTGTCAATCAATTAAAATCCCAAGTAAATGCATGATTTGTCATAGTTAACTTGCAATCAAATGACTCAAACTAAATGTACCTTAAATGAGATATTTTTCAAGTTTTTAACACTGTTATCAACATGGGAGTGGCAAATATGTTTGTTTTATTCAAATGTATGTTTATTTTTATTGCAACAATCCAAATCAATAACAAACACTGTCCAGAATATTCTCCAGAATCACTCAAAGGTTCAAAAACTATGCTGAAAGCAGACCATCAAGCATCAACAAGCAACAACAGACTAACATACTCACCTGAATATAACACTGAAAAGCATATTCTGTGGCTTATCCTGATTAAAGATGTTTCTATAAATAATATGTTGCATTTTGATGGAGGTAGAAATCTCCAAACAGAAACTGTCTGCGTGGCTACATTCAACTAAAGGTGATTAAAAAAAATATGCATTTTATAATTTGGGTAAGTTAGTCCTTCCTTCTGCATTTTGCTGGGGACCCTTTAAAGGATCAGTGTGTAAAATTTAGGGTGGTTTAGCAGCATCTAGCAGTGAGGATCACAGACTCCAACCAGCTGACGCTCATTGTTGTTCATTGTTTCATTATTTTTTACTGGAAGCTGAATTCTCCACAGAGGTCTCCTCCTCTCCAATACAAACGGACCAGGCGATTTAAACTTCAAATGAGCTGTTTTATGTTACAAACCAGTGTTTCTCCAATGCTGTTTGGCATGTAAGAGACATGCCTGTAAGAGACTGCATATAAAGATGGACAATGCGTCTCCACTTACCCTGACTGTACAGAAGTGAAGCTGAGGTGATCTCTGCAACTCAGTCTGAAGTGGTTGAATACCGGTGCTTGGGCTGTGACTTCTGGAGTCACACACAGACAAAAAAAAAAGGCGTCCTTTCACATCGGCTTGATGATGTGACGAGGTAAGAGTGAGAATGTGCTGATGTCTGTGGCAGCAAGTTTCCCACCTCATGTGGTAAAATCCTTGTTTTATAGAATTAAATAACTAATTAAAACCAGATTTATCAGACACAACAAACACTTGAACAAACAGCAGCATACTAAAACTACCATAAATGTCAGAAACCATGTTTGGGAGAAATGTATATGATGTATAGATCTGCTTTGAGTTTTTAGTTTGGCCTGTGTCCCATCTACTTATATGGAGAGCACAGGCTTTATGACCTATACTGCAGCCAGCCACCAGGGGGCAACCAAAATGTTTCAGCTTCACTTTTGAGGAGCTGTCAAGTCGTCCATCTTCAGACACAGTCTATGGTCGGAGACGAGTTGCCAGCCCTGCACCTGCTATGTGTTCACCTTTTTTCTCTGATAACTTAAGATCCAGATGTTCAGGAGGTTTTAATCAGGAGCTGAATCATCTGAAGAGGTCTCGTCCTCCCCAAAACAAACGGACCAGAGGTCTCATTTATAAAACAATGCATTGGGTCCATACTTACAATGTATGTAAAGACAAAAGCCAAAAATGGCATGGCTGAAAAATGTCTGACAGTTTCTACACTCAGGCTTCTACCTCACCATCTGTGTCGCCAATTTCCCATCTCCAAAATGTTTGTAAGCATGGGTCAAAGTTTCTCCCATCAAGTCTGTTTTTATAGATCACAACTTCTACGTGAGAAGTGGCGTACGCCTCTTTCAGGCCTAGTTTTGTGCGTGTGCAATGTTTATAAATGAGACCCTGGTGATTAAAACTGGTAAAAACACTGGATAAAACAGTTTCACGTAAAAAAAAAAAACAACTGTCATTTCAGAGGGTCTGCCAACTATGGTGACCGACATGGAAACATGGCCCCATCCAAAGCCAGCTCATTCTGAGGTAACACAAACACAATGATTCTTATTTTCAGGTGATTATAAACTATAGAAAACATACGTATTTTATTATATTCCATTTCTGACAGTATATCCTCCAAAATATGACACACTGAGTCTTTATATTCCAACATGAGATCCGCAGGTCAAACAAATAGACATGCGACATGCTTCCCCGTGCTCGTTGACTATATCCAGACCTCAGCACTCCTCTGTTTGGACTCTCTGATGGCCTTCTTACTCTTCAGAGGCTGCTTCTCTCCTTTATGTGAGTCCTGTCTCTTTGGTTGCTCTGTTCTGGTCCCTCTGACCTCCTCAGGCCCCCTCATCCTGCCACAGTTGATAGCACAGGTCCAGTCAGGCTGGTGACCCACCACCAGGTCCAGAGTGGGCAGGGAGGTGGTGTTGGTCACATCTCTGAAGCCTAAAGAGGATGTGAGAGAGGGGCTGTCTGGAGGGAAGGTTTCATATCCCCCCCTCATTCCTGGACAACTTCTCCAGGACGCCCTCTCCCTGAGCCTCACCACCTGACGGATCTTCTTCCAGCCCAGGTGGTTGAGCTCCAGCAGGTTGAGGAGGATACAAAAGACCCCGACGCAAAACATGAAGAGCAAGAAGATGGTCTTCTCCGTGGGCCTGGAGACGTAGCAGTCCACCGGCTGGCTGCAGGGAGCCGAGGTACAGAGGAAATGGACGGGCACCTGGAAGCCAAACAGCTTCCACTGGGCCAGGACGAAGCCCACCTCCAGGACAGCCCGTAAACACACATGGAAGACATAACATTTTGACAGAACGCCTCCAGAGACCACATGACCCTCTGCGGTCCCCTCCTTGAGGGTGCAATCTCGGGCATGGCTCAAGGACACCATGTTGTTGGGGTCTGCCCTCTGGAGGCTCTGGATGTTGATGCCCTCCAGCACGTCCGCCAGGCTGTGACCGAGATGCTTATGTGAGCGGATGGAGCAGCTGTCTGAGTCGCAGCTCCGATCATACACCTCCCGCTCTCCACCTTGCCCCACATCTGGGCCTCCCTGCCCTGGGATATCCCCCAGTCCTTGCCTTTGCCTCTGGGTGGTGTTGTGGGGCAGCTTGGACAGGTTGTGCCAGGTGTAGATGATGAAGCAGAGCGACGGCGTGGAGACGCTGATGATGTGGAAGACCCAGAAACGAGGTTGCGAGATGGGTGCGAAAGCGTCGTAGCAGACAGTGGAGCATCCCGGCTGTAGCGTGTTGCACACGAACATCTCCTGCTCGTCGGTGTACACATCCTCAGTCGCCACAGCGACAATGAGCAGCCGGAAGATGACCATGACAGTGAGCCACAGGCGTCCAATCATGGTGGAGTGCTGGTGGACAGCATCCAGGAGACGTTTGAGCAGGGTCCACTCCGTCATGGTGGCCTGTGGCTGCCGGCTGCCTCGAGGAGGGACGAGCTGCCTGGAGAGGAGCAGTCTACTCTGGACCGATCCACCTCTCCTCCTCCTGAGCTTCTACCCTGTTGGACTCGCTGACATCTTAAACCTCGCAGAAGACCCAATCGTCACTGTCCTGCCTAATCTGCACTCCCCTCTGAGCTTGTGTTTTTTATTCAGTTCTTAAAACTTTTGATTTCTTTTCTAAAATCCGAGCACCTTCCCTCCCTGGCTGCAGCCTGCTGTAGACTTCCTCTCTGCTTGAATGTTCTCCAGCACTGCCCGGCTCCCTTGAGAGCAGTGGAGCCATTGCAAGAGAGAGCCACCCCATCTTTCACAGATAAGGATGTCCACTTGACATGAGTCACTTGACGCACTCGCTTCTCTCTCGTCTTTAGGATCCATTTTAAAACCCAGAGACATCACCCTTCCTCTGCTGGAGGACCTGCTGATAGTGCCGACTGATAGAGCATTCTTCACAGATTAGTCCTCTGAAAGCAAATGGGCTCTTCCTTTAATGGAGAGGCGTATTTTAAATGATGACCTGTACATTAGAGCATGCCCACTGGATAACACACACTGTCATTTACAAAACCACGTCAGGAAGTTTGTGTCAGGACGACTGAGCGGGCTTTTCCAGACTTCAGTCTGCTGTCTGCTGAGGTTTTGTGTTGCAGGGCTTGTTTTGACTGCTCCTCTCCAGCCACTTGCCAATCCTCTTATCTGTGTTTTAAAAAAAGACCCTTGAAAGGTCTGCGAGCATCAAATCATTATGTCCCCAGATAAAACACTCAGTGACCCCTTTCTTTACTTCAAACAGTGCTGCCAAGCCTCGTCTGAGTCTCTGTCTCAGAGCTCTGCCCACCTGCTATTTCTGTCTCCAACACAAACATTTAGTGAAGAATTAGATAGAAATGTCTTTTAAACACACTATACTTTATTTCTGAAGGCCTCCGTGTGCATCAAAATAAGTATTTTGTGGATCATCCAACAGTGTGTCGAACAGGCGGGCTACATTAGACAATTTTTGGGACTTTCTGAAACAGACAATCTGCAGTGATTAGCTAACGCAGATTTTAACGTCTCTCTCAGGCACTCTTTTTTTAATCTACACACAACTATATCCATCTCTGTTCTTATGTACAAACAAGTGACACCTCTAAGAGCAGACTGTCGGAAAGCCTTGTTAACCCCAATTTCAGAACTAGTTGCAGCAACCGAGGTCCCCCTGAGCAAGGCACCAAACTCCCAACTGCTCGGGGCGCCTGTTCCTGACTCTGACATCTCTCCTTTTAATGCATGTATAGGTCCTGTTAGTGCATGTGTGTGTATTTCAGGCCTCCCCCTCAGGGATTAATAAAGTATATCTTCTTCTTTCTTCGTGAGGACACACAAAAGCAAGTTTTGTTTTATTTTCAGCTCGGTCAGAAGAGGAAAATGTTGGCATTGTATATTTCGGAAAACCACAAATATGCGTTTCATATTTTTTCATTTTATAGTATCATTTCATGCCATGTTTCTGAAGTGATGCAGCTCCAAAAACAAGAATCGGAACTTGGCAGCAGATGTCTTTAAATTATGGCTGGATGCCACAAATAAATAAATAAGTGAGCCCAGTCTCACTCTGAAGTCATCGAAATCTGGTGCTTGACATGCGCCCGGTGGCGTCAGGGGGAAACGTGGTGTGATTAGAACGAATGTTTAGACAGTGAAAGTTCTACTTGGGTGGGTGGAAGTTGTGGTGGATGGGTCCAACAAACACTAACTTTTACCCGACAGAGCGGTATTCACATCCCATAAGATTCTAAAGCCAAACCCTGTTCTTTTTTTCCTAAACCCAACCACGTGTGTTTGTTGTTAAAGGAAATAAAACGCCAATTTATGGTGTTGTACCGACGTAGTGCTTTTATTTTTAAAGAGACTGTATGTAGATGTTAAATTTCCTGTGAAAACAGAAGTTTATTTTGAAAAGAGACTATGAATGTAACAGCCAGAAGTTGACACGCGTCCCAGAACGTCAACAACCAACACACCCAGGGTACCTTGCATGTCGTATCTGGACTAAAAAAAGTCCTTGACCAAATGCTGTTGCTCCAGGTAGCCTCTGTTTTTTTTTCAAGCATCTCATTGTCCAATATCTCCTTCTTCTTTGCCTGATTGGGCCAAAATGTTTTCAAGGTTAGGGTTATATCTTGCTGAGACCCTGTGACCTCATATGAGGACATCACATTTTGAGTTTACTTGACCTTAGACTTCATTCTACTGAACTAAAGTCTGTTGTCCTTGTTCGTGGACATTTTTTTTTGTGCCATCTAGTGGTAGCAGGAGCACAATATACTAATCCATGGAAAAACAAGATGGCTGCCATCTCTCCCAAGTCAGTCTGCAGCTGATCCTGACACAAAAGTGGACAAGGTCCAAAACCTGATCACATGTTATGGTTGAAACTTGTTTATTAATGATAAATAATGTTTGTAGATTGATATGGCAACAAATTTGACCAATTTTAGAAACAGTAATAAGATAAGACACTATTAATTAGAAAGAACTCTTCACTAATCATCGCTGATAATGTTTAGTTTTCTTTATACTTATCAGGTCCTACTGATCCCAGATAGCTAGAGGAAATTAAAAATGCATACCAAACAAAAGTTGGGGTCACAGGAGGATATCACAGCCTGCTGGTTTGGCATTCTTCTTGTCAGCGCTTTAATTATGTTTTTGAGTTTTCATTTTAACAGATTTTTTTTAGACATTTTTTGAGATTGAAGTAGGAAAAACCTTGTTTTCAAAAACACCTGTGAACATGTGGACCAGGACTAAAGGTTGCCACATCATCAGGTCATGTCTCCTTCATATGTTGCTTTCACTGTACGAACTACATTATCTGAAGCACACTGAACCCTTTACGTCTTATTTTTACTTCTACTAAGTGATATTTGTACTGCTCAGGAGCAGGTGTTTATCATGATGACGATGGCGCACAGGTAACACATGAGGCACATGTGTGGGTTAAAGTCCAGACAGCCTCCAACGGTGCTTTTGTCTCCTATCGATCCAGACTGAGGCACACGCTGGATTAACATCTTTTAATGGCTGCTATGAGACCTGATGAAGCGAGGGATCGATAGACTGGAGAGTGGCCCCTCGCTCCTGGCAGGATTAGAGGGCCCCAGTCCCATCTAGCACAATGCAAATGGAGGAGGGGGGTTAAAGGGTCCGCCGATCGCAAATAGACCTTGACTAAAGCTCAGACACAACATCAGCCGACCCAGACCTGCAGCCAGAGGCAGCGTCCGATGAGCCTGCACCCAGCGCCGGCCACTGAGAGGACAGGAAGTGGCTTTTCTCCAGAGCAGCGTGACGGGGCCCTGTGTATATATGTTTTTATCCAGCACGTCTGGGGCTCTGTGTGCCGCCGTCCTGCCGATGTCAAAGGAATTATCCACCCTCTCAGTCTGTTCATGATGGAATTCCCACTGATGTGCGTTCCCTCTGGGCTTTGTCAAGAGCAGCCTGGGAATGAATAACAGACAGGATTAGAGGCGAAGAGGGAGAAAGTGAGGGACTGGTGCTCCGCCAGTCACAGAAAGACCCTCTCTTTCTCCTCTGTGTTCAGGAGGTATTTTTCAGCAGGACTTTTATCTGAGCTACAGAGAGACCAGACTATAAATATGAATGGAAAAGCTTCTTTTAGAGCAGAGGCTCGGCTCTGAACCTGCTGCACACAGACATGTTTCACTCTGTTCAGTCAGTGTAACTCAAAATCTGTTGACTTCCTGGTTACGACTGCTGCAGGGTACAAAGATATTACCATTTTCATTTTAAAGTTCCTTATCATGAGACATAACAGAGACATATTTTTAAAAATATTTTCACTGCAAAAACGACTACCCCAAATGATTCTGCATTGTTGTTGTTGGGCTTGTACTGGATTCAGCATCATACAAGAAGTGAGACACTGGCTGAGGATTCAGAAGTTGTCCTGAGGGTTTGGGGAGTTTCTGAGGTACTGCTCTGTTGGAGGTGTATTGAATGTGTCTCTACTTCAGGCTGTCTTCATCATCCGACCAAGACTTCAATAAGTTCCTCGACAATGTGTCATTAGCAGGCAGTGAAGCGTGATTCACTGCTCTCTCTGAGCCTCAGTCTAAGTCCTGTTGTTTGAAACAACAAAAACATTTTATTAAGACGGAACAACCACATCCTACTGAACAACTACAGATGTTACTGAGATTATTCATATTTCTATCCTAAAACAAAGTTATTTTAAGGAGGAAGAGTTAAAGTACGTATGGATATGGAGCAGGACTGACCAAGGAGGCATGAGATTAGGCAGACTGTTAACACTAAATGTGTGCCTGCGTTTTCAACTGTGGGATTGAAAACTACGAGCAGAGTAGAGTAAACTTTATTTTCCCCAAGGGCAAATGTGTCTTAGGCACAGTGCTACAGTCCCTTGTTTCACATTAAAAAAACATCACGAAAACAATTATGAAAATGTCTTCAAACAAAACCAAGGTGACCAGGTCCAGCATCGGCCCAAACCTGGCATGCGGGAAGAAATAAGTCAGACTGAGTCCGTTTGACTCAGCTGACTCAGGATGGATAACACCACAGAATCAGGCCAGATAAACTGACCAGATTCTGACTGCTGACACTGCCATCACTAGGCTTTTAACAAAAAATTATGAAAAAAAGACCTGGCCCAGTATCGGCCCAAACTCAGCCTGCCTGAAGAAATATGTTGGGCTGTGTGCGGTTTCTTGGCTGAGATTTGGAATGAATGAAGCCTCAGATTTCAAACAAACTGGCCCAATTCTGGCTGCTAACACCATCATCACTTGGCTTTCATCACCACTGGCACTGTACACCAGAAAAAATAAGTTTGCCCAACTAGGCTAAGATTCGGAGTGATTGATACCTCAGAATCGGGCCAAATAAACGGAACCCATTTCTGGCTGCCAACATGGCCATCACTGGGCCATTAGCAAAAAAAAAAAAAAAAGGATCTCGTCCATCATTGACCCAAACCGAGCACGCCGGAAGAAATAAGTTAGGCTACGTCCAGTTGCCCAACATGGCTGACATTCGGAATAAATGGTGCTCCAGAGCCAAATAACCTGGCCCAATACTGGCTGCTGACACTGTCATCACTGGGCCGTTACCAAAAAATGATGTGGCCCAACACCAGACCAAACTCAGCTGGGATTTGCAATGAATGATGCCCCGGATGCCAAATAACCTGGCCCAATTCTGGTTTCATGAGGTAGAAAGTGGTTTGTGGCACAACTTCACCGATTCACAGGGTGCATGGAGAACGAGGAAACACTGGAAAATGTCGAAAGAGCTCCAGCAACACTTGTGGTATGGAAAACAACTTTACTGACCGAGCGTTTCGGCTTGTGGACCCCGATGAAGACCACAAGCCGAAACGTGTCAGTCAATAAAGATGTTTTCCATACCACAAGTGTTGCTGGAGCTCTTTTGACATTTTCCAATTCTGGTTTCAGACACTGTCAGTACTGGGTTGTTATAAAAAAAATCAGCTGGCCCAGCATTGGCCCAAACCTGACATGCCTGAAGAAATAAGTTGGGCTACATCTAGTTGCCCAACTCAACTGAGATTAAGGAGGAAAGACACCCCAATATTGGGCCAAATAAACCAGCCTGTTTTCGGCTGCCAACACCGTCATCACTGTGGAGATACATTCAAAACTGACAGCAGGACATCTTAAGAAAGAACCTGTAAGAATTACAGTGCTAAATGCTAAAGCACTTGTTTTTCTATCGTGCATTGCAGTAAGATTTAGCATTAGAGTTCAGCAGCTTGATGGAGGCTGAAACAAACGATCACTTCAAGCTTTTGATTTGTACTTTGGCTTCCTGACAGCAGAGGGTTGCATTCAGAGAAGAAGAGGTGTTGAGAGTCTGCAATGATTTTGTTGCTTGTCTCTTTACTGCCTGGTTATACTGACAATTTCCACTGGGCGTTACAAAAAAAAGTTACATCTCCAATTTTTTCATGACTGCAGTTGTGCTCATCTGATAAATCTAAAAGCTTTATAAACAAGCAGATGGACATTCAAATCAATTCTAAAAAGAAGACAGTTATTTCTTGCACCATTTGTTTTTCTGTTTGTCCGCACTTGCAATCTGATTTCCATCTCAAGACCTCTGATTGGAGCATAAATCAAAGAGCGAGGCGCTCTCTCCTCCACACACATACCTGTCAGAAACCAAACACAACAACAACACAGTCTCATGCCCTTCCTCATCTGTGCTGCCGACTTCAGCCCACATTACCATAGGAGCTGGGAGGCCGGTGAAAGGCTCGCTCTGCTGCCTGGTAGCCCCCTAACAGGATTAAGGGGGGGTATGGTGAGGTGCTGCTCCCACTTGGTGTAACTCACTCTGATGTGATTTCCATTTGTCTGGCCTGGCCCTTACTTTCCCCTCTGGCTAATCCCTCACTATTCTCACCCCCATCCGTCAGCCATGCTAATCTGCTGGCAGGCTTTAGGAGGAGAAGCTTCCCCACACAGACTCTATAAACAGAGGTTGCTGGTCACTGTACGGGAGCACACACACCGTCACACAGTGTTTGTGGATATCAAGCTGCTGGTAAGACCGATTCACAAAATGACTTGTTGTTTGCAGCCTGCTGTCTTAGCTGTCATTGCCTCTACTGTGTGTGCGATTGGCTCAGTGTTTCACGTGTCACTACCTGGGCTCGTCAGCTCGTCAGGGTCTGATATGTGCATATTATGTCAAACAAAGTGAGCTGTTTGTTGACCTGAACAAGCTGAAGTACAAATGTTATGAGTGGGAGTCATCTGTCTGTTGCATGAGATGCAGGAGACACAGGTAGCTGCACTTACAGCTCAAATCTAGTCCTAAAAATCTAATTTTCTTATATGAATTTCTGTATGAAACAAGCAAGCATAATACAGGGTGCTGCACTAGAATTAGAGCAATTAAAACCTTGGAAAGTTTATTTGTTATTAGAAACAGTTAAATATTTCTGGCTGCACTGGCTGATTTTCTTTGGTACATGACAGTTTGTTGTGTCACATTGTTAGACCTTTTTTACAGTGGAGTTATATTAGCTTGTCCACTGACAGCTGCTGGAGATGAGGTTGATGTGCAAGATGTGAGCGACGTGAAGCGATGAAAGTGAAACAAACAGTAAAATTAAGGGCTGTAAATGAAATAGTTCCTTCATGAAACTGCTCACAACAAGGTCTGTGGGTTATCTTGAGTAACCAGGTCATGATTTCTGGAAGGAGACATTGCTGTTGAGTTTTTCAAATGTATATTTTTGGCACTTTGAGCACCACAAGCTGAGTGTCATCTAGTTCCATTTTATTGGAGAGAAGGCAGACATCTCTGTGGACAATATTTCCAATATTCGGCAACTTACACCAGAACTATCTAGACTGATAAACAGCACGACAGGTAAGAGGACAAATATGCATTTTGGATTTTGCTGTGAACTGTCCCTTTGAGACAGAGTGACCTTTTTAACAGTGTTTTTCAGTCTTAATTAATGATGAATGATGTTTCCTAAATTCACATTAACATTTTTGAACAGGTGATATTCACAGACATTATTATGACTTCTGCACATCTAATGTTATAAACTGAATTAAAGGGCCAAACTGTAATATTTGTTATATAATTCGTGACGTCCCGCCCACTGTTTTGGAGGATGTTCCAGCCTCATCAGGCAGTTGGCTGACATGGGAGAGTCGTTGCCTTGAATGACCTCACCTGCCTCGTGTTTTCACTCACTCAGACCTACACACTCCATTGGTTATTTAAGTTCATTTTAGTTAAATAAACTGTGCTTTTTTTTAACTAAATCTTTTGTGTGGACTCTGTACTTGTCACATTCACTGAGCCAGTTTGTGACAAATTAAATGTACCACATATTTCACAATAAAATTTCTGTAATGGTATATTCATATACTACACCACAGAGTTTGACCTGTCAATGAAAACTTACTGTTTGTGCACCTTAGTCTTCATCTTTGCTTATTATCAGTATCACGTTGAATCAATTCTGACGTGTTCGTCCTGGTCTGTGTCTGCTGACAGATGTGACGCTCCTGACATGAGTGAATGGCCCCTCATATAGCAGACATGACAGCAGAGGAGCCCCTGGGCCCGTGGGTGTCCAGCCCTGTGGGGGAGGTCAAGTTAACGCCTGAATGCAGGCTGGAGGAGGAACTCAACAACTGCAACCAAGAAGCAACACACTATAACACAGACATGCCTGCTGAGGGATGTGCACCAAACACTGACAGGTAACACAATAGTCTTATCGCTTCTGTTGAGCTGTTTCATGGGAAGATTCACTGCATCCATGTACAAATACATCTGGGGAAGGATTTCTGTCCTAAAGGAAGAGTTCAGCTCCGAAATAAACATTTGTATATCAGTTATTCACTCGGTGTTAGGTTGAAATTCTGGATGGAAACTTTGGCGTTCTCACGTGCCTCCATGGTGATCGAGGAATTTAAATACAGAGAAAATTCTTGACTATTGAAGCTAGAGGGTCCACGTTAAACAACAACGTGGGATCACACAGAAACAGGGAAATGTCTAAGAAGGGTCCCATAAAACTACCATCACCACACCAGTGAGGTGAATGTTTACATCCTCACAAACACTCCACCATCCTCTGACATGTCTCTCTCTCTCTCTCTGTGCCAGTCTGTGCAGCGAGGAGCCATTTTGTAGGATCTGCCATGAAGACAGGGCGTCAGGGGAGCTGCTGTCGCCCTGCGAGTGCTCTGGTAGCCTGGCCATGGTGCACCGGGCCTGCCTGGAGCACTGGCTCACCGCCTCCAACAGCAGCCACTGTGAACTCTGCCACCACCAGTTTGCACTGGAGCGCCTGCCAAAACCTCTCACTGAGGTAGGTTTTTTTTTAACACACAGCATTATTATTTCATGACTACACACAGCTCATTAAGACACTGCTTTTCAGCGTTGAGTTCTTAAATTGGCCCCTTTATATGCAAATGAGCTTCACTGCAGAAACAGTCCAGTTCACAAAGATCAGCCACACACAGATACAGTGATGTTATTAGTGTCCTCAGAGAGTTGATGGTAACTGAAGTGCACAGACGTCACAGACAGGTTTGATAGTTAAATCCCAAAATACTGTTTCTCTCTGTCATGTTTAAATTCCTTGTCTGAAGTTTTGAGGAGTGCCTCCACCACCTCATTGTTCAGGAGCTGTAGCTCGCTGTCTGTAAATTGTTCTGCCTGCTGTGTTCTTGGCGCAAACATTTATTCAAGGCCAGAATTCTGAAGAGTCCGCCATGCTTTAAGACTTGAAGGCTTTTTAGACTTTATTTTACAGGAAATCTGAGCCTTACATGTCCCATTTTCTCCTACCTGCATGTAACCTTTGTCCCTTTGGTTGAGTTTGGCTGCTGTGTGTGATATTACTACTATTTTTTTTTAAATATTTATTTAAATATGCACCTAAGTCTCCCTCTTTATTGTCAGTATCATGTCTGTGAGTTAAGATCAGAGCTAGAGACAGGATGAAGTTAGTGTTACCGGCTCACCCTTTTCCCCTGGAATGGCAGTGACCTTGTGGGTAACCTGTGAGGGTGTGATGTATACTTTATAGTGTGTGTGTGGAGAGAGGCAGCTCTCTCTTGGTGTCATGGCGGCAAAGAGTGATGACAGCCAGCAGAATTAGGTGTCTAGATGAGCTCAGGGCTGCGTCTTAACCTCATGAGAAGGCCATGTTTATTGTTTTGTGGTGAAGACTGTGATAAAGCCATTGTTGTGAACGCCTCGCCATCCGTCCTTCTTCAGAGTGGTGCGGACTGCTTGAAGATAGTTACCAGCTAATAATGAGCCAAGCTAAAATTAATGTTAATAAGCCAGCGTGCTACTGTTCAGAGCTGTCACTGAGAGAGGAAACAGTAGCAAAGAATTGGAAAGAGCTGGCCTCTGTCCAAAGTTCAACAACCAATCCATTGTACATTTCAACTGTGGATACATTACATTTGTGTGTTTAATGTAGCAGATATATAGAAAGTTAGGTTTCAGTGTTTCAACAAAACTGTGGTCAGATTTAGGCACAAAGACATTTGGTTATGGTTAGAGAAACATCCTGTTTGGGCTTCAAAAACAGTTTAATGGCACAATTATGGCCGGAGAAGCTCTCTGTCTCTCAGTAAAAAACAATTGCTTTTCATGTCAATATATCAGCAGGAAATACATTGAAGTTTTGGTTAGGAACAACTGCTTTTTGTGGTGCTATCCCAGCGTGAGGCAGTAATGTCTCAGTGTGAATCTGTCCCTGCTGGAAAACCAGTGACAAGTCGCTAAAAAACAACTGCTTTTATTGTTGTTGGTCCTGACTAGTGGTCTGCAGCCTGGCAAGCCATCCAACATCCATCCAGCGTCAGCTCTGATACTGTCACTTTAGAAATGTTAATATAATGTGTATGAACAGGGCAAATGAAGCATATTTCTGGTTTGCAGGATGCACAATATCAACTTTTTTTTTCTGGTGGCTTGGCTGCAAAATTACACCCTCTAACAGATGTTAGATTGACAGAAATTTTCTCATCTGACTCTGAAAAGTAAAATAAATTAAATAATAACTTTCAAAACTTTAACTCTTTAATAAGCCCAACTGAAACACAGATTTACCTTCCAACCATCAACCAAACATGTGACAAACACACTGTCACCTGATATCCAGCAGGTCTGCTCTGTTTTTTCAATGAGACAGCAGAAGTCAGTGTTTGTGGGAGGAGCCTCTTGGCGAGTTGCTGCCTTCACGTTGGAGGACCTGCTGCTGTTAGCTGGACCGCTTGTACCCCTAAAGCCACTTAGCCTGAGAGCCAGATTAGATGGTGTTTCCTTCCCCATGCTGCTCTGCAGAGCACAGAGCAGCAGAGTGTATTAGAGCCCTCCTCCTCCTCCTTCTCCTCCTCCTTGTCTTCCTGCTCTTCCTGCAGTCACAGCCAGTAATCTGCTGATTAAGCACCACGTTCTCCACCAGGTTAAGCTACACAGTGAGCAGCATAAGCCTGCTGTCAGGCAACGCTGGACACATGCGCACACATGCACAGAAACACAGGTACAACACGTTAGTGATGTCGTACAATTAAGTGTGTCTGTTGTGGAGGTCAGCTCTGTCCAAGTCTGTCTAAGCAGCAGGCCCTGCACACACATGGTGCATAAACATGGCTGATACATCACAGATTAGAGGTCTTCTTATATCTCTGCCCTGTTAGCTTTGTTGCACCTGTTTTGGTGGGACTTTATCATCCTCATGAATAAGGGGTCTGGTGAACTCACTCCCACACACGTTCAACGTGAGCACAATCATGAGAATGATTGAGCACCTGTTGTTGGCTGTGCAGAGAAGAGTTTTGATGTAGAGAGGACTATCATGAAAATGTTCTGCTTTTATTGAGTCCGTTCTTTCTTTTAACATTTAACAATCTGAGCCTTAAAAACAAGTTGTGTTCAGTTGTGCTGTAATAACCTACAGCAGAAGAGAGACGGTCACCTCCAAAGCTCAGTCTGTTGCCTCCATATTGAGTTTCAGGTGCTTCCATCAGGGCCGAGGTTTGCATCACTAAATGCAGCACTAAGCGTTACAGCTCGTCCTTTGTCCCGTCTGATATTGCTTATCTTAACCAGCAGTCACCACTAATGTCCATGATTTACCTCTGACAGTGTGTGACACTGGATACTGTGTGTTATAGTTTTATATTTGCTTGATATAACAGTAAAATACTGTCATATGTATTGCTATATATTAATGCATAATATGCTGATAGTAATATTCCTGTACCAGGTATTTTAGGGTTTTTATGACTACTGTGCCTTTACTAATACTACTTACTGCATGCAGCAGCTCACAGGAGTCGGCTCTTTAGCACCACCTGCTGGACAAATACAATATTTTCCACCCCAGGTGTCATGTCAGTGGTCTTAACCTGCCTTCTCCCTCTTCCTTCTCCTCCCAGTGGTTGTGCTCTCCATCCATGCAGCAGCAGAGGAGGACGCTGTGTGGTGACGCAGTGTGTTTCCTGTTCATCACGCCACTGGCCAGCCTGTCAGGGTGGCTGTGTGTTCAGGGAGCCATGGACCTCCACTACACTAACGGCATGGAGGCCCTGGGGCTCCTGGTCCTCACGCTGGCCCTCTTCACCATATACGTCTTCTGGACCGTGGTACGTTCAGGGTCTGTTCTTCTCATTCAGACATGTCATGCTTATTTTATGTCATGAGTTAAACCACCACCGTGAGCTGCAAGATCATAAAATGCACTGGCATTTTGCACCATGAGTGAAGTCGTACACACAGTTAGGGACCTTCCACCTGTGTGTCCAACAGGAAGTTGTGCTGAAGCAAAATAAAGAGCACTTCCTGGTTCATCTCTGTCTTATTCTAGCACTTGAGAAACCTGAGCTTGCTACAGTATATTTTTTGTACTTTCTTGTACTTTTGTATTAAATGCTGAAACAACAAAAAAGTTGTGTTAAACTGACATAAAATTGTGTAAGCTGTTTCCAAAAACAAAAAAAAAAAATTGACCTTTGACCTTTCCCAGCTGTACTGAGATATGTCTTATTTGTTTCTCAGGTATCTGTGCGCTACCACATGCATCTGTTCAGGACGTGGAAGAAGACGGACCAGAGAGTGCGACTGCAGATTCCCTCGCCCCCTCACGCCACATCCAACCAACACGTCCTGTGCATAAACACCTTCGGCAAAGCCACCAACAAAGAGACTATGGTGTAGAGACTGCAGTCTACGACAATGAACGTACCTCAGAGATAAGGAAAGAAGGGAACGAAGACCACAACACGTTCCAATCCTGATGTAACTGCAGAGCTGAAACCAGGGTAAGAATGGACTCCTTCAAGAGCTGGAGGACTGACAGACCAGCCTCTGTAACCTTATGCTGGGAACTATCGCATGGAAGGAGCAAATCTAAGACTTCTCACAACCTGTGAGTCTTGCAGCGACGAAATCAGAAGGATCATTCTGGCACCTGTGGATTGTTCAGGATCCACAGTGACAATCAGTGTCATCACCTCCTGAAGACAATGAAGCGTTCTGGACTAATCCTACGAGTCAGTTATTTTTCCTCCTCATGGAATAAGCTCAAGATTTCCAATTCATGACAATCTGTTGTGACTTTGCAATGCAAGTGTGTTTGACTTATAACGATGAGAAGAACTGAACTCAGCCATGCTTTCATTTCAACACGTCATCCATGTGACAGCTCATCAGCTGTCGAGTCATTCTTTCATGGACAAACATTTTATGAAGCTCTGCTCATAACTCACACACCACAGCTGATGTTAAAGGGTTCAGTGGGATCTGTCCATGCAGATAGTTTGGGGTTTTAGTTGTCTGGGTTTTGCCATATCTGAGATTTCTGCCTCCACCTTGATACAGTGGGAGGTGACTGGAATTTTATTTGTGATGCTCAAAATTGGAAAAACAAATGAGATGACTTATTAAATAAAAAAAATTAAAAAATCATAGAGCAATAAAGTCTTTCTGGATATTCCACAAAGCTCATTACAAATCATTGGATCTACTGTCTGAAGAAATAATCTCCATGAAAAGTGTTCATAGTTATGTTCTCATTTAAACATTTTTTATTTTAATTTTGTCAAAATAAAACTCAGGGCAGTGGGACATGATGACATTATTTGAGCACCAGCCACTGACACATCATGAAGTTTAATTGCTGCTTCCCACCTGTTAGCATCTCTTCATCCCTGTTGTGTTTAATCATCATCACAATGACAGAGACATTATGAGACATGTTACAAGGACTCCCCACCTGGGATCAAACCAAGAAGCTGTGATTAAACACAACAGCTCCACTTCTTTTGGTGTTCCTGGTGAACTTGAGTCATGTTGAGTGGCAGCAGGACATGAACACTCACACTGAGCTGTACTGGATCAGTCTACAGCCATGCTCACAGCTCTGTGGTGCTGTACACAGCCACAGCAGAGCTTTTAGCGAAATGCTAACGCTAGAATGCAAGTTATGCTGACCATGTTCACCATCTTAGTTTAGCATATTAGCATGCTAACATAAGCTAATGAGCACTAGTAACAAAGTAGAGCTGAGGCTGATCAGTATGTGGTTAGTTCTGCAGGGATTTGGCCATAAACCGAAGAAGTGCAATCAAACCTGTTCTTTGTTTTACACCTACCTCACTCTGCCCTGTATGGAGGCCCATGTCTGCCAGTTTAATGTTTAATCTTTTTATTTGTTTTTTTTTTTGAGAAACTTTCCCAACATTATGACTAAGTGTAGAGAATAAGAATCCCTCAAAATGAGAAGATTTCTTAACAAAATTACTTTGCATCTCAAAATAATGAGAAACTTTCTTAAAAGGACTTGGTACCATTTCTCATTATGTTGAAATATTACGTCATTATTTTGAAATTGTTTCTCATTTTGAGATACAACATTGATTATTTGGGCTAGGCAATATATCTACTTGATATCAATATCATGATATGAGACTAGAGATCCTCTTAGATTTCGGATATTGTAATATAGAAAGTGTTGTCTGTTTATCAAACATATCATTGAGTAAATGTTTAGTTAAAGTACCAATACTAACCCTACAATAGTGTCACAGTATTGACACTATTTCTCACTATTTTGAAATAAAGTTTTTGATAAAGTTCCTCAATATGAAGAATTACTAAATCTTAATTTTTCTCACCCTACTGGCAGAAACAGGCGTCCATACCATTGCCTCTCACTTTTTGCCCAGTAATGAAAATGTCTTCTAGAACCAGAAATGCAGGACCATGATTCCTATTATATTCCAGTTTGTTCACATCAGCCTTTATCATACCTTGCCACTGCAGCCAGACGCAAAATCATGCTGCAATATTTAAGATTTTATTTCAATTTCTTTTTTACCCTCAGCAACTATATGCACAAATTGGCGACCACATAAAGACATGGAGGAATCACACCTGTTGTGTTTTGCATTTTATGTTTTTCCCAGTGCTGTGAGCAGGACAAATGAAACCTACACCATCTGCATGGCTAGTTTGAAAATGAGATTTTTCTGTTGGGTATACAGGTGGATCGACCCTTCAGGCCGTGCTGCTGAAAACTCCATCCTGCTATTAATTTAGTTTATTATGTGTGTGAGCCATTTTGACTTGGGAGTTCCTTCAAGCACACGTTTCCCGCCAAACTCAACTATAACTGCATTTGTTGTAATAAACAGTCTTTAATACATAGAGCCAACTGTATTTATAACTTTATTAAGCTAACACTTTTAAATTCACACGCACACACACACATTCATTTAAATGAGATCAAATCAAGGCAAAGCTTGTATCTTGTCTTGTGCAGTTAGAGATGAGACAAAGTGAGGAATACTGAGGTCGATACTGTTGCTCTAAGGCAAAGTCTGAGGTCTTCATACTCAGACTGACGTTTAAATGTCTCTACTGGAGTTTGTTGTACGGGACAACACCGGGGCCAGATAGGAGCAGATGTTTGTATTCAAGGTCAGAGCTGGTCCGGGTTCTTCAGACGGACAGCAGTGATCACATGACGGCACAGCTCTCACCCTTAGATAGATCCTGGAAAAAAAAACAACACAGCAGCGTTATCAAATGTCCCCAGTTACCATCACGGGACACATGCTGGTTTCTTACAGGCAGGCTGGGTAGCACTGAACATGCAGTTAGGGGACGGTGTGGGGAATGAGTCTGCAGCAGGGTGTTACTACTGAGCAACAAACAGCTGTCACTGTGTGGCAACCAGGAAACCCAGATCAGTGGATCTAGATGTTTTCCTTTCACTTACAGGATTGCTGTCTGGGTACGTTCTCTGAGCCTCAAACTCAAACAAGTGCATCTTAGGCCCTGTTTAGACGTGGTATTAATATGCGTTTTGCATGATCTGATCACAAGCAGACAGACGCGACACATCGCCGTTCACACTCGTGTCGATCACACGTCTCCAGCTGACCATGTGGCTCAGATTATGTTACTGCCCCGTGCACAATTTTTACATCCACACCTTTGGAGCACGCTTGTTTGTCACGTTAGCAGTTGTGTCAGTACAGCTGGAGATATTGCTGTCAGCAGAATTTAACACGTCTCCTTCCAAAGGGAGAAACGATGGATAATCATGCAACACTTTGTCCAACTCGACATAAAATATAAATGATAGATTAGCATGCTGTCGCCAAAACAACCACCACGTCCTGCACTGATGACGTAGTCCTTCTCTGGACGCATCAGTGTTTACGCTACAAAAGATATGTGGTCAAATGCATGGCTGAATGATTGGACAATGCGTCTTGGTGGTCGTTTACACTTGTATTTAGCGCTGTCCACTTGTGATTGGATCACCTAGAGTGCATGTTAACACCAGGTCTAAACAGGGCGGTAGCTTTAAGAACTTGGTATTCTGCAGGTTACCACATGTTAAAAATGCAAGGTAATTCATATTTAGTTTGATTAGTTTGGTACTTCCCTGCATCATTGGCTCTGCTGCATCCTTTGTACTTGTTCTTAAAAACAAAACATGTATATTACAGGGCTGAGCTCCATATTATACACACTGAGGAATAATGGTGAGCAGTGGAGAAGGTCTCAGGACTAGAAAACTAATCTGTGCAAATCCATTTATAAATCATGCTTTTCAATTATTCATTTTTGTGCACAAATTACTGGAACTTTAAACAATATTAATGACATGTCAGACGTTTAGCTGGAAAACCAAAAAAATATCTATGGATCTTTCCATAGATGGATCAAAAAACGGCAGCACGTATGATTGAGTGGAAGTCTGTGGGTTGTAGAGATTTAAAGTCACAGCAAACTGCCTTAAGACTGGATTAAAGAGTAATTTTGGTATTTTTTTTATTACCTGAATCCTGTGTTCCCATGTTTTTGTGTCTAAGTGACTCATGGGAACAACGGTTTTTGAAATTGGTCCAGTATTGAGTGACAGGCTGCAATGTAACCACTTCGGGTATGTTCGCACTGTCAATGTACGTCCACTAAAAGTGTTTGTTTTTGCCACTGATAGGGATAGTCCTTTATGTTTAACCAGATACAGCCCCAAAATCACTAACGTCAATTCCAGACGCCATCAACTTAAAACACTTGATTCATTCAGACATGTGAACCTGCTTCGTGATGCACAGTGTTCATTCTTACCCATCACATTTGGCATGTTGCTGAATAAAGCACAGAGGTAGCAGCTAATCCAACATGCATGAAACAAGCCATGCATCCTGTGACAAGCACACAGCGCAGCACACACTGGGTGCGAGCAGACGGGCAGAAGGTGGAAGCACCTCCCTCCTCACCTACTGTACAGCTCGCTGTCTGCTCTGCACTCAAGAGACAGAACAACACTTCTTCTTCTTCCTCTTTGGCTTCAGTGTCGGCAGAAAGAAAATGTGATGTCAAGTTTCATAAATTCAAGTGTTTGAGCTTGTATCTGTGAGAACACTTCACACTTCACACAGAGGACATTGAACGTTTTGTTTCTGGCTGGTTTTATGAGTCGGTGTGTTTACCTGTCTGCGAAAGTGCTGGATTTCACTGCCTGCGACAAGTTCTTCATCAAAATCCAGCTCAGTTTCCTCGTCACCTCTGTGCTGCATACACACCCTGCGCTCCGCCATTTCCTGAAGAGGGATCACATGATTATGTTGAGTTACATAAAAAAGACCACATAAAATAATGGACGTAACCACTGTGACATCACCCGTTGGTTTGGACTCCTGTTTTCCCATTCTCCTCAAGTTTGGCATTTTGGTCGTCACCATGTTGGATTTGTGGAGACAGAGGTGACCATATTTGGATGAGAGAGTGGAGATAATCCTTATGCTAGCTGTTAGCTTTGTTAGCATGGTGCATATACAGGGATGGTTAACTGTGATGATACTAATGCTAAAAAAACAGACTTAAACCATTAAAACAAAACTGAATATCCGAATCCTTAGAGGATCTTTTAGTAGAATGCTGAACAAAACTTTTTCAGGTGACCAAATGTATGTAATGTCCCAAAATGAACACTTTAAATGTGCTGCCTGACCAAATTATTTGAGCAGCGCAGGGTTATTATAGAAACTGCAGTTTCAGGTCAGGTCGCAGATCTTGTGTCGACAGGTTGGGTTGTAGAAGCAGATAATGTATCATTCTATATCAAAAGGTGAAAATGATGTCAGTTGCAAAAGGTCGTAGAAACAATTGATCAGATGTCAGTTTCTGCAACAGGAAGAACTCCGTATAAGGAGTTGTTTTTGAGTTGGTGAACTCTGGAAATCAAACAAGAGAACAGAACATTTAGGTTAGGATGACCTGACTGGTGGGACACTTAGGTCATACACCCAGACTGTCTGCACATAGATGCACACACACACACACACACACACACACACACACACACACACACACACACAGATGAACAGACGCCCACTCACTCAAATAGTATAAAAGCATTTGAAAGTTGGATGAACGGGGCTGTCTTCGCTGTGTTTACTATTCTCTGCTGTATTCTACAACCTGTGTGTTGGGTTGTATTATGTGATTAAAGTAATCCCGTTGGCTGTAACTTTTCTCCGTGGTTCTCCGAGTCTCTTCATTTCAGTGTTTGCTGAAGTTGAGCAATTTCCTTACAGGGTCAGGTTGCAGAACTAACTGGTCATAAGTCCTGGATGCGGGGCGGGTGCAGTATTTGCCATTGCTGTGCTGGTTGGACTGCAGCTCTTGAAAATCAGACCGCTGTAGGTGTCTGCACCTCACTCCTCAACCGTTCCAACCTTTCATCTAAATGTGGTCACTTCTAGCTCCAAAAATCCAAGATGGCGACAGCCAAAATGCCAAACTCAAGGCATCAAAAACAACCAACCATACAGTCTGTGGTTAGATACAGCATTGTAAGATAGCCGAGACAGAGAGGATTTGTACTTCAGGTACCCTGAACAAACACCTTCACCTTTACAAATGCTGTCTTATGACTTTGATTAGGATCTAAAACACTGGCTCATAATGCGGCTTTACCTGAGATACTCTTAAATGTTAAGGACACCACTTTTTGGGATTTTATTCAAGAAAATTAAATCAAAAACTATAAACTTTGATTGCGGTGATTGAGGCAGACGGCACTTGTAATCACTGCTCCACCCACCTCATGGTTGGGGTTCAGTAGAATCACCCGTACATCAGTGACAGGGCCCCAGCTCCTGTGGCCCTGCAGGATCAGGTCCCCTGAATCAGCCTCCGCCTCTGCACCTGCTGCCCAGATCTAACAGCACACATACACACACGTAATTCACACATCTGACTTGCTTGGGAGTGCCCCCATAAAACTGCTCAACAAATCATACTGTCCCACCACGAATATTGTCATGAGAGTTTTCCCTCTCTGCAGGAGAACTCAGGGAAATACAGTTAGACATAAATAACAATAAGTACTCACTGTGAGTGTCTGTCCAGCAGTGAGGATGCAGGAGGAGGGGATGTGGAAGGAGAGGTCTCCAGAGTCTGGGTACGTCCTCCGCACCACCCAGCCACCTAGTGGCTGCTCCTGGAAACGCACAAGAGGGCGAGAAGCAGTTTAATGCAGAATATAATACAGTTCTGTAGAAAGATGTGTCCAAGCTTTAAACAAGAAAATTAAAAATAAAATTAGGGGGAGGCATTGAGTTTCTGGTGTCATAATTCAGAGCTGATTCTCGATTCAGTGAATAGGAACAAGCTTTTAATCCAGTGCACACCATTTTTAGTCAACTTAAAAACAATATGAAACATAACTGGTCTGACTGAACATGTAAAGCACAGCAGTGTGTGAGAGCAGAAAAACATCTCAAAGGCACGATTACTGTTATATTGAACCAGTTCTTAAGTCTAAATGGAGTACTCGAGTATTCATGCTCATCCTTAAGTCAAACCCCAGAATAACCCCGTCATCCAGCAGCCTCACCGCTTCAGAGTTGTTCTTCAGTCTAACATATTTTCCTTCTATGTCGACCTCTGCTATGCTCACAGTGCCGTGCTCTGTTGAACGACTGGACATTTTATAGGCCGGCGAGCTGCCAGAGGCTCCCTCGTGTTTCCGCTTCTTCCCTCGGAGCCTGCGGCTGCTGTGCTCATGTGACATACGAGGTATAGCTGTGTGCTGGGAGGGGCTTGGTGACAGCTGCAGTCTGACAAGAAAATGACATTTATTTAGATTTTAAAACCTTGGAGCAAAAGCACCAGACAGTGAACCAGGACCCAGAGATCTTGATGCCTTGCTTAACTGTCACACAGTGTACATAGATGACGGCCGTACCTCTGCTCCTCCACCTCCAGCATCTTCCTGTAGGCGTTGATCTCCATGTCCAGGGCTAGCTTGACATCCAGCAGGTTCTCGTAGTCCTCCAGCTGGGCGTACATCTGGCTCCTCATGTTCAGCAGCTCCTGCTCCTTCTGACCGAGTCTCTGCTGCCAAACCTCACGCTCCCTGTCGAGAGTCCTCTCCAGCTCCTGGAAGCGGCTCTCCAGCACCATTTTCTACCCAAGAAAGGAGAATAATATGAAGACAACTGTTTACTGCTAGACCCAACCTGCACAGATACCTGCACTACAAAGATTACCACAGAAAACAAGTATTTTCAGGTTGCAGAAGAAGAACAAGAACTAGCTAAGCCCCTCTACACCTCTAAGTATCATGGGAGTCAGGAATACTGTTCGTGTTTCCTTACAGACTGCACTCACATCCTTCTGGTACTGCTGGAGCTGGGAGCTGAGGCTCTCCACTCTGAGCTTGGTGGTTTCCAGTTCATCTCTGGTGGATGACGCAGCGTTGTTTTTTTCCAGTACAGCCTGCTGAGCGTTCTGTAACTGTAGTGCAGAAAGGATTCAATCAGATATCAGAAACTTCAAGTAATAAAAAAAAAAAAAAAATGCAAGAAATCTGTACGCTTTCAAACATATGATCTTAAAAAGGTCCAGCGTGTAGGATTTAGGGGGAAGTATTGGCTAAGATGGAATATAGAATAATAAGAGTCACTGTGTTGTCGTTGCCTCAGAATGACATGTCTATATCTACATACAGCGCGGGTCCTTGTCTGCAGAGATCACCATGTTGCACCATCACGTTTCTACAGTAGCTCAGAACAGACAAACCAAACACTGACTCTAGACAGGACCATTCATGTTTTCACATCAACCACCGTAGTTAGCAGCCCTTCTGCAACAAGCAATATCGTAAAAACATTTTTTTCCCCTGTGAATTTACTGGTTTAAATCAGCAGATCTGTTTGTTGTGGAGAGGAGGAGACCTCTACAGATAATGTGGCTCCCGTCAAAGCTTCCCTGGATGTCTGGATCAGAAATAAGGTGAGCATACACTTGCAGGTGCTGGGCTAACAGCTCGTCTCCAATGTGCAAAACAGCTTTTAAGAAACATTGATTTATAAAATGAAACTGCTTTACTTTGTGTTTAAATCACCAGATCTGTTTGTTTTGAAGAGGAGGAGACCTCTGAGGATAATTCGGCTCCCAGTAAAAACCTCCCTGAACGCCTGGACCAGAAATAAGGTGAGCACACACAGCAGGCACCGGGCGAGCGGCCCATCTGCGATGTGCCAAACAGCGTAGATTTGTAACCTGGAACTGCTTTATTCAGTGTTTTTGCCAGTTTTAATCAGCTGGTCTGTTTGTTTTGGAGACAAAGAGACGTCTGTGGATAATTCAGCTCCTGGTAAAAACCTCCTGAACAATGAAAACTGGAGCAATTCAAAGAGAAGTTCCAGCTGGTTGCAATCCTCACCACGAGACACCACTTTATCCCCCTAAATCTTACACACCGCTTCTTTAAGTTCCATGTCTGTACCTTTGAGCTGTAGTTCCTTTCGATCTCTTCTTTGTACTGCTGCAGCTGAGACTCGTGGTCCTGCCGCAGCTGCTGCATCGTCTCGGCCAGTTTACTCTCAAACTCCCTCCGTCGTCCTGAGTCCACCTCCACCAGACGGCTCTCGTGTCGGCTTCGGATCTCCAACATCTCCTACAAAACAGAAACGACTGTGAGCTGTGCAAGAACTACCCTGAGGCGATACAGACAATTAACAGATTAATCTCAGAGGACGACGGGAGCTGGTGGGATTCAAAACTGGGCTGAGGTGAAGGTTTGTGTGTCTTACTTGCTCGCTGATGTTCCTCTGGAGCTCCAGCTGTTCTTTGAGTGTTTGCACCTGGTTCTCCATCTCCACCCTCCTCAGGATCTCAGAGCTCAGCTGGTTCTTTGTGTCTGCCAGTGCACCCTCTACCTGATGACACCCCCACCCCCACCCCCAGCACATACACACAGTTAACACATCTTAAAATATCAGCTCATCAAACACTGAATCTATAACATAACTGAAACGCTGACAAGCAGGTATTTTGGTTACGCTACTAGAAAGTTCATTCAACTTCATACATTTTCCAGCTGGCCCTGCAGGTCAGTGAAGTCATCGTTGAGTCTCCTGTTCTCAGACAGCAGCTTAGTGTACTCAGCATCCTTGGAGCTCAGAGACACCTCGAGTTTCCTCCACTGGGCCAACGCATTCGCCAGATCACCCTCCTTCTTCTGGTTCCTGAAGTGGGACAACATCATTATCAGAAGATAACTTAGCTCGTTCTCTCATCATGCCAAACTTCATTCAAATTTCTGCAGATTTAAGGCTGCATTGGTCACTTTGCAACTGTTAGGTCTCGTCTCAGTGTACTTTGGATTACCACAACTATATCCCCAATCTTCAACCTAAAATCCACTTGGACTGTATTCCTTTAGTTTGAGTCAGTCTCCCAAACTATGACTCTCTTCCATCTGTGTTGTCTATTTTGCAAATCCATTTGTTTTCCACATGATAAAAATATCACCAACAGGTAACTAACAAATTTCAACACATACACCTGCTGTGGGTGGGCAGGTGTAAATGTCAAACCAAAGTCTTATTACGGACCAATGCTCAGTTCTGCAAGTGTTTAATTAAAGGCTTCAGTGAAGTGTGAAAGCAAGTGTCAGTACTGCACGAGCTGTGTGAACAAGCAGGAATATTAAGGAGATACCTGCAGCTCGGTGTTTAAATTCACCCCGAATTATAAAGCAGCACTTGAATATGCTGTGGAAATATTTTATCTGTGTCCAGCAGGTGCGGGAGTCTCACGCTGTGCAATACTGCCTTAAAAAAAGCAATTTCTGAACGGAGTCTGGTGTAGCAGCTTCCCCAGCACCTACATGGTGGGACCTGGCTACATCCTAACGCAGCTACCTGGTCTGCAGTTTCCTGTACTCCTCGCAGAGGTTCCCATAGTCGATCTGCAACCGGGCCCTCTCTCCGGCCAGGACATCCAGGGACTTTCTCACATCAGCCAACTCCTCCTCGTACAGCCGTCGCACGTTGCCCATCTCCCGGCTCTTCGACTCATCTTTCTCCTCCAGCTGAAACAATATAGAAGACCGCTCACTCTCCAGCTCCTGCACCCGCTGGATGTAGTTAGCGAGCCGGTCGTTGAGGTGTCGGAGCTCATCCTTCTCCTGGACCCGGGACAGCCGGGGGCTGGTGCTGGAGGTGGGCAGGCCAGGGTCTGCGCTGCGGCGGCTGGCGGAGCGGCTGGAGCGGCCGCTGGAGGCGGCAGCGGGTGTGGAGGTGGCAGAGGCCATGATGGTGGTGGGCTAGGCACTTCTGTAGTCCGGGTCCACAGCTGGTCCAGATACTTTAGTCGAGTCCTAAACACACATATACAACTGTGGGCCGCAGTGAGGTGACGGTACACCCATCCGATCCAACGTGATGTTGATGAATTACAGTCTCATTAAATCTCTCCTGTAAAGTTCATCCGTTCATCAGTTCATCCGTTCATCACAGCGCAGGTAAAACACGGATCTGATCCTCCGCTCGCGATAAGTTGCCTTTGTCCTGTAATAAAATGTCCACAGCTGAAATTAATCACATTTGACGAGTTGACGCACTGAGAACAAGTGAAGAGCACCTCGCGACAAGTGACCCTAAATACAGCAATACGTTTCCGGGTGGGATTTTCAAAATAAAACAGTTTGACAGATGGAAACTACCAGTGAGAAAATCAATATACCAAAGGGACTGTTTGTTATTTATAAGGGGAGAGGGGGTGGTGCAATATTTTTTTAAGCACTAGGGAGGAACTTTTTTAATTTGGCTCAGGGGCATACACATTTAAATAGTCGTTTTATTTATTTTACAGCTGATCTTTAAATAAATAGAACAATGCCTTACAAACCAGAATTTGAGAAATATGAACTTTCCAAAATCACACTGTTTATCGTGGCCAGAAACTGTAAGAACAAAAATTATTGTTGTAATTTTCACATTTCTGACTGTCCTTGTGCAACAAACGCTTCTGTCAGAAAACAAACAAAACCAACTCTGAGCTTAAAATAGTGATATTTCATCAAAATCGCTTTATTTTACATCTCATTTAAAATTTGGCCAAAAATAAACTGTTGGACAAACTAACCAGCATGCACAACAAGGCTTTTTGTAAAGTCCAGGATTTTGTCTACAACTTTTAACTTTTCACTTTCAAACATCAAAAGGTAAGTTTTAAAAATCTACTGACTAATTTATGGCGGTGGGAGAGTCATGCATTTTCCACCACTCACTTGGGGAAGTTATAAAAAACAAAATCAATCAAACAAACAAAAAACTAAGTCACACTCCAGCCACCCCCTCCTTTGATAAGTAAAGAACAGTTCCTTAGAGAATGGAATTATATTTAGTTTGCAAAGTAACCTCATAGTAACATATAGCCTATTATTGTCACCATGGGCTTTATGTATACCTTGAAGATGTCTACCATGTTACAATAATAGATATATAACTGTTATGGTACATTCTTTCCCATGTACAATCAAATATTAATTTGTTGGCTCGAAATCCACAGGCCATAAAGCACATTAACTTTTGTACATTCACAAAGATAAAATTGTTCAGTGTCTGTGATACAGAAGCATATAAAATACAGTATTAAATCAGCTGGGACTGGTGGGAGATCATTACACATATATAATGATACAAACCAGAACAACTATATTTACTTTTTTATGCCAGAGAAAATTTTGGATATTTTTTTCTGCATGCTGCTGCATATAAAAGACAGATTTTATTTCACAAATGAAAACTACAATTCCATGTTTTATGAGCCATTTGGTTTGGTACATTATTCTATGCTATAAACCAGTACTGCTGTTAAGTAAGTAAATAACAAAACAGTGAAAGATGGAACAGATGATGTAATCAATAACATAAGAAATAAGATTTTTATAAGGAAAGAGAAAGATGGAAACTAGTACTACTGTATGATTTGTCCTTTCTGGGCTACTGTAAAAAGAACATGGCGAACTCAGGGAAGAACATAGATATATATACATATATATATATATATATGTATATATATGTATACACATACATATACACATATATATATCTATATAAATATATCTATCTCTCTCTCTCTCTCTCTCTCTCTCTCTCTCTCTCTCTCTCTCTCTCTATATATATATATATATATGCACGTATATATATCTATGAGGGAAGACGGTTACCAAAGAGCATGGATACCAAGAGGCGAAGCTCAATAGAACGCTCCATAGCAACAGACTCGCCCATGGTTTCGTCCTACCGCCGCCATTTTGGACCGTCAGCAGACCGCAGCAGACCCGCTTGCATACAAAAACACACAGACAAACTGAAGTACATCGCTATTAATTATGCTTACAATGCTACTCACCTCGTGATAGCTTGGTCACAGCTGCTTTTTCACGTTTTTGTAAGGCAAAATATAGACTTAAAAAAAAACAAAACGAGGAAAAGCGGCCTAGATGGCATCTCTACATATTACATCCACTTATGAGAAGATTAACTTAATTACTCCTTCAAAATCACCCCATAAGCCTATCTACAAAAAAAAAAAAAAAAAAAAAAAAAAAAATCAATATTTTAACTAGAAACACATTAATGGCGACGTCACATAGTCAGGAATAAAGATTTATTTACAGTTTGTACAGTAAGGGGACAGTAATAATAATAATAATAATAATAATAATGATATATAAGTTATTTTAATATGATATATTTTAATGCTAAAGCAGTAATCAGTTCTGATATAAATGGTCCAAGAGGCCATATATAGGCCTATATATACATATATCTTCCCACGAAAACTGGCATATTAAATTGATATTAAAACACTTTAAAACCTACACCTCTGTCGGGATCCTTCGGGAAACCGTGTAAGGCCAGGTGCCGGTGTTCCACTGATAGTTGTTGCAGTTAATTGCACTACACTGTTTTCTTTTACTTTTTCCTCCTCTCTCCTTGACATCTTGCATGTTGTCTGGGCGCAACAGTCCAAGCTCAACAGTCCAAAATGGCGGTAGCGCCCCTAGTGGCTGTTGGCAAAAATTCAACGGAGCTTCGCCTCTTGGTATCCATGCTCTTTGAGGTTACTATGGAAACAACATGGCGGATTCGGGAAGAAGGCTACTGTAGAAACAAAATGGCAGACTCTGCGTGAAAGAAGAGGACCTACTGCTCCCCAAGTAGTTAGAAACAGCTCATTTCAACAGCCGGAGAGCGACTGTTGCTGAGTTTTTGCGCTGCGTGTCATACCGTGACACCAGTCCGTCATTGTCTGCTGTTTTCTGGACTGTTGAATCAGAGTCAGACCCAGTGGAGCCAGAGAGCTCAGCAGTTCAGCACAGTGTGGGAGAAGAGAAATAGAAGTTGGGAAAGGAAACAATCCCTGAAGTCAAAATGGCATGAGGTCGAAACAAACTTGTTTCATTGGGTAAGATTATTATTTTAGCTGTTGACCTCTTTTGCATAAATGGTTTGTGATAGTTTGTGTTATTGTTCACTAGCTAATGGTAAATGGCCTTTATCTGGGAACATGTAACATTATATTTAGTGTTGTAAGAGTGAACCTCTGAGTTCAAGTGTGGAAATGTTTCAACAAACCAAAACAGTACCGTTCATAAATACTGAACGCTTTTACTTTGAAGGCTCAACCGGAGCACTTCCGATATGTTTTACCGTAACTGTGTGGCGATTGACTGCAGTGAGATTCCTGCAGGACATCAGCTGATAGACGTGACTGGACAAACGCCGGGAGCTGATGTCACTTATCACAAGACTACTTTTGCTTTCTCAACTTCTGAAATGAAACATTTTTGACCTCATATGCTAAATATTAAAACATCCATTGCTCCCATCATAGATTATAATTTTACAATTCATAAAGCGCCATTTTTTTTTATAACATGTCGTCGTCAATATGAATACACGATGAGGTAACCTTTGTATCTCCATGAATTACTACCAGATATTTTCTTTAAGATGTGGTAAATATTTATAACAAATGGCTAAAATTATAGATTAAGGTCTTTATCATATAAACAACTTTTTTTTAAAAAAAAAATTTTTAGTTTATTTTACTAAGCTCTTTTCTGGTACAGGTGCGATGTTTTATAATGTCCCCAAGACAAAGTTATCAACTTATACAAAACTATCACCAATACGTTTTACTTTTTATAGGCCAAAAAACCATTCTTTGTTTGTTTAAAGGAGGAGCAACTTTTTACAGTTTTTAAAATATTTTTTAAAATATTTTTTATTACCATTTTCATAATTTACTGTGTCATTTTCCATCCTGTTAGTTTGTATTTTCTTACCTACAAAAACCCTGAAATTCCAGAGACCATTTCCAGATCATTTTTTTTTGGGAGGGAGGGCTCAAAGAAGTAAAGTATGATGAGCATAACTTTCACTCATGTCTTCCTCCCCCATTTCTCCTAATGTTAATCCATTCATCACACTGAATTATTTATTATGAAGACAGCTGCGTGGATTAAAAACAAATGAAAAAAAATAAATAATAATAATAAAAAAAATGTATTCAGCTCATAATTTCCACCCTGTTAGGTATGTAGATCAGTATAAACCAGTCTAACAATAGTAATTATTATTTGAGATACTGATATTGGCCGATATGTTTTCTAGTCTTATGAAATGCAAAATGCAAATAATTAAATAAATAAATAAATACATAGAAATAAAAATATATAAAACCATGAAAAGTATGTATGTACATCAATTCAGCCTTTATTTCTTTACAATACTTACGTAGTTTACAACTTGCAGAACAGTTATTTATTTTTTACTAGCTGGTCATTGATGCTTTATATATTTACACAATATTTATATACAGGCCTACACTCATTTTTCACACACCTGTGTACACCGTCTGTGTTTTAACTTTATTTGTCCAGCTTTGTTTTCTTTGTTCCAGGCTGTTAGATCTATTTATAGCTATACACTGAAGGCAATGCAAGAAAAAGTCATATTCCTTGTATGTGAACACACACTTAAACACACATTTTGCCAATGAAGCTGATTCTGATTGAAACGTGAACATATTCAGTTCAGGTTGGCAGGAATAAAGTGTTTATATAAATGTGTGAAGTAATTTTCATCAGTGATTAAGAGAGAGTGTATTTCTCTTTAATGTTGTTGCACATGTTTGGATGAAAGGGGGCGCCACAGCTCCATCACACACTGATCACACACAGTTTCGTTAATAGAATAATTCAGTTTGCACAATGTGACATCCATCTATTTATATACAATATGATTTATGTACTGGCTGCCTCTGAATGATTGTTAACTGTCATATTGACTCACTGTGTAACTGACGACAGTTTACAGATGACTGTATGACCTAATGCAGTCAGTTTAACTCCACCACATACAAACCATCCTTCAGTCTATTTATAGTCCACCATCCATCCAGCCCTGTACGTATATATCCAGCATGTTTCCATAGAGCGCACAGTTTGGCACAGTTGAGGACCTTGAGGTCATTTGCTGACTGAAGCTTTTTGATGTTCCCATTAGTCAAAGTCAAAACCAGCTCCTTCATATGCTGCCAGCTTCTATTCTTCACCTCATAATAAAAGTCTGCACACACACACTCTTACACACAGACACACACACCCTTTGATCCCCCCTCTGGATGGGGGGGGGAGCTCTGTTTGGCTGAACTACAGGAATAATCAGGATGTGTGTATTACACTCAGGTGAATGATGGACGCTGGCAGGAACCAGGCCACTGGATGTGAGACTGGTCTGATTGGGATCATCTCACTGAAACCTTTGCTTCCATTTCAAGCCTCAGCTGTCTCCGCATTTTATTTTACAACTCCCACAGAAACCTTTTGACCATAGACTTCGTAAAAAATGAGACTGGCGTTATAGTCGTTAGTATCAACAAAATCAAAACCAACAGTGTGTAAGTGTGTAAGTTCAAACGGAGCATCAGAATGATGAAGAAAGGTGATTGAAGTGACTTTGAACGTGGCATGGTTGTTGGTGCCAGACGGGCTGGTCTGAGCATTTACTGGGATTTTCAGCACAATCATCTCTAGGGTTTACAGAGGATGGTCCCAAAAAGAGCAAATATCCAGTGAGCCAAAATGCCTTGTTGATGCCAGAGGTCAGAGGAGAATGGCCAGACTGGTTCAAGATGATAGAAAGGCAACAGGAAGTCAAATAAGCACTGGTTCCAACCAAGGTGTGCAGAAGAGCATCTCTGAAGCAACAACACCTTGTCCAACCTTGAAGCAGATGGGCTACAGCAGCAGAAGACCACACCAGGTGCCACTCCTGTCAGCTAACAACAGGAAACTGAGGCTACAATTCACACGGGTTTTCTCACCAAAACTGGACAATAGAAGATTGGAAAAACCACATTCAGATAGAAGCATGGATCCATCCTGCCTTGTATCAACGCTTCAGGCTGCTGCTGGTGGTGTAATGGTGTGGGGGAGATTTTCTTAGTACCAACTGAGCATGGTTTAAACACCACAGCCTACCTGAGTATTGTTGCTGAGCGTGTCCATCCCTTTATGACCACAGTGTACCCATCTTCTGATGGCTACTTCCAGCAGGATAACGCACCATGTCACAAAGCTCACATCATCTCAAACATGACAATGAGTTCACTGTACTCCAATGGCCTCCACAGTCACCAGATCTCAGTCCGAACGGGAGATTCTCATCATGGATGCGCAGCCGACAAATCTGCTTTAGTAATTCCAAACAGTTACAGTAATTCAAATGACCACGAACCAGTTGCAACACATTGAACTTTTCAGGTCCTTGGGGCCCGGGGCCTGAGAGATGCCCACCTTACCTAATTGATAGTTTGGCCCTGGTCACCATGACTTCACTAGTGAACAGTGATAAACACAGTGTTCAGTATTTCACTGCAGATATATAAAAGAAAAACCATGAAGCATGTATGCCAGTACTGTGTCATTTCTCAGTAGGACCCCAGTGACACATGAAGCCATGCAGTGAGGCTGTGGACACTGTACTGATGGTGCAGAGAGACATGCAGTCAGCACAGACACTGACTACAGGAATAGTAAACTGATGGAGATGACTGTTCCCTGCACACCACATGGGACAGAGGGGTTGGTCATCAGGATCGCCTACGCAGCATGTTGTGAAGCTGCTGGAGACGACCAGGGCTCTGCAGGAAATGAGCTGATTCACCCTTCAGAATAAAAGCATAATGTGATAAATCCTGGGGAGGAAAATGAAATCGAGACGTACAATCTGGAGGTGTAGATTTTGTGGGAGATGCAGGGGACACTGCCCCCTCATTATGTAGAGCATGTATCCCCCCCCCCTTCAATAACAACATGAAGGTAGCAGAGAACTTTTATTGTGATGAAATTAAAGACATTTAAACCAAAAAATAATGCATAAAAGCACAGATTGGTGCATAAAATTCACCAGAATGCAGGAAATTAAGTGGTTTTCTGGTGCCGAGGTGAAAGCATATTAATATAATTACAGTTTGACATTACATATGACAGCCTAACAATACAGACAAAGGTTAAACCTGTCTATATATATTAGATGGCTCACAATCAAACACAGTAACACATAAATAAACTCCCCCTCGATCTATAAGATTTATATTACAAGAAGCTGTGGTGGATTTTTCAACAAAATTTTGACCTTTGTTTATTATTTGAGATTTGCATAAAGGTCACACATAGCGTAAACCTATATTTAACCCATCTGGGGACACGCAAGGACATGTTGACTGTGGTCGTTTACCATACCTTCACTTTGATTCGGGGAACAAAGAGAAGAATAAAAGAAAACAATTAACTTGATGACTGAAGAACATAGGTGTAGATTTTGGGATGATGCAGGGGACACATCTGGCTCAGTATGTAGAATCTGTGCATTTGTCCCCACCCATAAAAACACAAAATAAGCAGAGGACTTTTATTTTGACCAAATTAAATACATTTAAACGATGAAACTGATGCAGATAGAGCACAAATTGGTGTCTATAATTTTACTGGGCTGATAATTTGAGATCTACATAAAAGTCACACATTGTGTAGGCCTGTATTTAACCCATATTTAATTCATACGGGGACACACAGGGACATGTTGACTTTACTTTGACTTTACTCTGACTCAGGGGAACAAAGAGAAAATTTGAAAAGAAAAAGTTTGCGTCATGATTTATGAACAAAGGTGCAGATTTTGGGGGGACGCAGGGGACATGTCCTGCTCAGTATCTAGCAATAAAAATATGAAAGTAGCAAAGGACTTTTATTTTAACCAAATAAAAGACATTCAAAATACAAACTGATTCAGTAAAGGCACAAATTGGTGCTTAAATGCAGAATGCAGGAAATTAAGTGTTTGATGCTCAAACTTTTCTGCCACAGGGCCCCCAAGCCCCCGGATTCATATGTGTCCCCTTTAAATTAAAAAAATATATATAAATCTTCAAATAAAATTAAATGAAAAATATTAGGCTACTAAAGCTGACGAAAGTTGATCAGAGGACATTTTTCTGTATGTGTTTTACTTTGAAAGTGCTGACCGGAAAAAGTGTTATAACCGCGTCTAGCTTGACTCTAGCCCCAAGTTGTGTGTCAGGCAGGCAGACGGGCTGTGCGCCGCCCGGAGCCTGGAGACACTTTACCGGAGACAGAAAGTACCGGCGCGTCGGTCCCTGTGACACCTCACCGGACTCTCTCCGTCACTTTTTGGACGTGTGTGTTGGACTCGGGGCGTGGACACCGGGGACCGGGGCTTGTTGGATAACCGCACTGTTTTTGGATAATAACTGATGTTGCATCTCCATATGAGCGCATAGGGAGCGCAGGACCTCCCCCGCCCCCCCACAAGGTAAGGTGTTTATTCCCCCCAAACAAACACACATCAGGCTGGAGGCGCCGCCGGTACCGGCTCCAGACCTTCAGTCACACCGGTCCGGTTGCTGACACATTGAGCCCGTGAGGTCTCGGTGCTGCTGATTCACATGAGCTGAACCTCAGAGTGGAAGCTTCACGGGTAGAAACTTAGAAAGTGGCTGTGATTTCTGCACACGCTGCATGGCTTAGTTGGAGGAAAGGAAAGCTACATGGGGGCAGGAGGATCGCTCCCTGCAGCAGCTGTGGCACCACAGTGTTTTTGTCATGCAGGTGAATTTCCCTACAATAACTCCTCACAATACTCTGTCAATATTCCTGCTGTGTAACACTGGAGCTTACAGTGAGTTTGACTCCGCCAGTTGGGTTGTTACCAGCAATTTGATTAATCCCATCAATGAGTCACTAATAATTTAATCTATGAAAAAGTCGAAAAGTAATAAAAAAAAATGTCCATCACAGATTTTCCAAAAGGATGTTGGATGTTTTTAAATAGTCCCAAACCTTAAAAAAAAAAAAGATTCAGTTTACAGTCATTTGAAACAGAAAAGAAGCTTATTTCTATGTGGCTGTACCCACCCAATATGTGGTATTTTTCCATAGTTTGAGTATCAGTCAGTTTTCTGTCGTTGTCTTGCATTAAAAAAATCATAAAGATATAGAAAGGCAGGATTACAAATGTGCCCCAGACACCCCTGGTTCACTGTGTGGTAATGAGTTTGTGGTCATTTTAATAAGTGAATTTGCCCAGCAATGCTGTAGGGCGGCACAATGGTGAAGTGGTTAGCATTAATACCTCATAGCAAGAGGGTTCGGTTCAAACTCAAGGGTGGGGGACTCCAACTATGCAGAATTTGCATGTTCTCCAGCTTCCTCCCACAGTCCAAAGACATGCAGGTTAATTGGTGACTCTTGATTGGCTGTAGTGGTTGAGTTGAGTAGTCGTCTGTCTCTATGTGTCAGCTCTGTGATAGTCTGGTGACCTGTCCAGAAGAATGTACCCCGCCTCTCGGCCAATGTCAGCTGGGATAGACTCCAGCCCCCCTATAACCCCCAACAGAATAAGCAGTCACAGAAAATGAATGAATGAATGCTGTATGAGATCATAAGGGTGAACTGAAGTAGCATTTTTATTATTATATAAAATCAAAGCCACGTCATGTAGCTAGAGGACCCCGAGTTAAAACCTGTTTTTAAGGGGGGTTAAAGAGGTCATTCAGTGTTGCACTTCCATAAGATTGACTGACTTCAGAAAAAAAAAAAAAAAACTATCAATCAAACTAATTGCTGACTAATATGCTGGCATCAGTGATGGGCTCTGGATCGGCTAATGTCTTATCTGTCTGCTGTATTTTTCTGTTATGTTTGAAGATGTTCCTCCTCTCATGCTCCTGCCTGTTTTGGCGTCCCCCAGGGGTCTACACTGGGTTCCCTTTTAATTACTATATTCTACCCCTGGGCAAAACATGTAGACATAATGTTGATTTTCATTGCTACCTAGATGATACACAGCTATAAAGCCAATAAAGCTTTGTACCACCAATGTATACTTTACTGGGCTCTGCTTGCAGAAGTGAAGAATTGGATGGATACAAAATGCTGCTGCCAGGCTTCTAACACACACTTAAAAAAGCAAACACAGAACAGCAATCCTTGCTGCCCTTCACTGGTTACCTGTGAGGTTTAGAATTGATTTTAAGATATTACTGCTTGTTTGTAAAGCCTTGAATGGTCTGACTACTACCTACATCTGTGACATCAGTACATCAGTGTCTCTTGATCTGCTTCTATACTCTTTGTGTCCAAGGCGGCAGTATGTGTGGTGGGCAATATGAAAAGAAAGCACAGCATGTAGTTTGAGCAACTGTTTATATTTTACGTGATTGGCATTGTCTTTTTTTCTGACTTTACTGTAAAACACTGTAAAAAACTTTATTTTGAAAGGTGCTAACTGCAGTGGTGCAGTGGTTAGCGTTGTTGCCTCACAGCAAGAGGGCTCATGGTTGAAACCTATGGTGGGGGGTTCGAATCCCAGGATGGGGGAGCCCTTCTAGGCCCGTTTCCACTGAAGAAGTTCCTGGTACTATTTGGGGGGCAGGAACTACTACAGGAACGTCCTCTCGCTCGGCCCTCTCAACCGCCGTGTCTCCACTGAGAGGGCGGAGTAGGAGGAAGGTTCCTGTAAAGTTACCGGGTTCTGGATGTGACGTAATCGTTGCACGACCATTTTGACCAGGGCGACGTAGGGGCGTAGGGACGCCGTTAGCTGTTAGCCAGTAACTCAATAAATGGTCCATGAAATTTTTTTTTTTTTTTTGCCAGCGGCTGTCTTAGATACAACATGATTGAGCTAACTGGAGTAGTTTCATGTATCCAACAACGGAGGCTTTTAACAGATGACGTCCTGATGTTAGCTTTGTTGCTGTTGTTAGCTGTCCCTGTCAGCTGCAGCCACTGATGCTTTCTAGACATTGTGATTTCCCAAAACTGAATAAATACCACACACAGCAACACAAAACTGCTTTGCTAGCTCAGTCATGTTGTAACTAAGATATACGCTGGAAAAAATATTTTTTTCACGGACCGTTTATTGAGTTACTGAAGCTATGAACGAGCTAACCCTCGTCTGCTGAGTTTTAAAAATGCCGGCTATTTTGCCACTTTCTGTTGACGTCATATCCCATCTTGAGTATATCCAATCAGAACCAAGTAAACCCCAAGCCCCAGCTAGGAGTTTTTCGGGGCCGTTCTGAGTACCTACTCCGAGGCAGGGACTTGTTTGGCCCCTGTAAAAGTTCCAGAACTCTGTCCTTCAGGGGTGGTTCCTGCGGTGGAGACACGCACCAACGGCTCCAGCCCCATAAAATTACCCCGAAGTTCCTGCGGTGGAAACGGGCCTTCTGTGTGGAGTTTGCATGTTCTACCTGTGTCAGTGTGGGTTACCTCCAGGTGTCAGCCCTGTGATAGTCTGGTAACCTGTCCAGGGTGAACCCCGCCTCTCACCCAATGTCAGCTGGGATAGGCTCCAGCCCCCCACGACCCCTACCAGGATAAGCAGTTATGGAAAATGAGAGAATGAATATATAAATACAGTTATTGCTATTAATACATACACAATGTATAGAGTGGGGGATTGGGGCAGCTCAGTTTTGCCCTGGGGCCCACTCATGACTTAATCTGGCCCTGTTAACTACATGTTTCAGCATGGCTAACCAGACGTGATATAAGAGTTTGATCTAGTGTGGCGTCACAGTTAACAACTGCAGAAATGATTTGACTTGTCCACTTCCTCTCCACAGGTCGGGGCTCATCTAGCTGTAGAGGGACCCAGACCTGGGGAAATATCCAGACGAAGATGGAGTCATTTATCTTCTGGAGGGCTGTCCTCATCTTCCTCATGCTTCCCTGCGTCCAGGTACTGAAAATGGATGGATGGATGAATGGAAAATAATTGGATATATGAATACAGGAGCTGGATGTTTGTCTGTTGTATTACTGCCTGAATGACACATTGGGAACACCTTCCTGATGTGCAATTGTAGCCTCACAGTGAACTTCAAACAGAAGCGCCTTTATGTTTCTGTACAGTCAGTGTAGATTTTTGCTTTCACCACCTGCCTCACAGTCATGGTGGATCATCACATTCATCGGTGAATACAACGAGCACGAACCAATTAGAGAAACAATGTCAGGGTTCACAAACTGCGCACCCAGCCTCTGACTTCTCAGTGCGGCCGCTGTCGGCTCCGTTTGCCTAATTTGATCTGACCCGTCCGAATCAAATTGTTTACACAGGTCAGAAGGCCGCAGGGCAGCGTGGAGATCCTGCTGGAGTCTGTGTATACGTGTATGAGCTGTGGTGAATGTCACTTCTTTATATGAAGCAATACTGAGCGCAGGATGTTCTCTGGCAAATATAGCAGCTACTTAATCCCTGACAACAGGCTGCTGTGGACCTGGTGTTCTCCATGATCAACTCAGCAAAGAGATCTTTATTTGGACCCCGTCTGTTTATAAAGCCACTGAAGCCTTTAGAGAAGCAGGAATATTTCTTCCATCTATTTTCAGGGGGGCTGGGACCTGAAGCCTTGCAGTGTTTACTATTGATCGCTTGCTATTGTGGTGAACTGGGAATTTAAATTTGAAGATTTGGACAGGTTGTTGACTCCTCATAAAGTGTCTACAGAGCCACACGGAATCCAAATGTCGAATAAAGTTTGTTTTTAAGGCGATTCACCGCGTGAGAGAATTAATGGGGTAAAGCCATACATTGAGAGTGCTGAAACACCAAATATTGGCCTGCAGAAGTCCATATTGATCAAACCCTTATTCACAGTGCTCTGTACCATCAGCAGCAGCTGCAGTAACACACAAATACAAGAACAGTTAAGAGTCAATACATGAAAATGAAAAGATAAAGCAGTCACTAATTAGTAGGTCAAATCTGAGATTAACATTAATATTTAAAATGCAGATCAGCAGGATCAGAGAGTTCTGTGAGCACAGCTTTACATCACATAACTTACTGCTTTATTACTGCTGCATTGTGCTTTTCTAGTTTTTAAACCGTTGTATATTCATCATTACTGTAATACCTAAATATTTATGAGAGCCGCCATTTGTACAATTCCAGAATCTATGACCACAGGCGTTGCCAGGTTATTCTGTTGGGACTTAAATGCCAAATGTTGAGTGTAGATCCAAAAAACTGGTTATGAGAGAATGTGTGTTAGTCTTTGTAACCTAACAGCCTTTCAAAATAAATGCAGGTCTCTAACTGTGTGTGCAGGGGTTGGGATGGTGGGTGGGGTTTGATGGTCAGTGCTGAGTGACTCAGGTTACAGCTACAAGAGCAGAGAAATGACACAGCTCACAGATCCAGGTGGAAAAAAACATCTCATTGTTTTTGGATTTTTCCAAAAGAAAGAGGAGTAAAAAGTCATCTTATTAAATACATTTCTCTTTATTGTGATTGTAGGTAGGCAGGCTGTAATTGTCTGATCCCACAGCATACTGTTGAATAAATGAATAAATGAATAAATGAATGACTATTTTTATTTCTGTTACATACATCTGGAGAAACAAAGATTATTTCACACCAATTTTCCCACAGTCAGCAACCCCCAAGAAAGGCTGAAGCCCCAGGTTATTTTTGCCTATCCTATACCAATTAATAATTAATAATTAAATACATTATACTCTAAATTAGAATCCATAATCATTTTACATTTTAAGGCTTTTTTGAAACTCAACAGAGAGCGACACAGTTTCAACTCAGCGCTGAGTCCACTCCATAGTTTGACTTCCAAAACTGAAACACATCTGTATTTTACATTAGTTCTCACTTGTTTCATAAATAAACGACTCTTTTAAATTATAATTTCCTTCTCTTATTTATTTATTTTTTCAAAATACAGACAAGGCGGCTTTTGTTAACAACTCGATACGATAACCAGCTTTATGTATCATGTTAAGAGCTCTTTTCTGAAGTTTAATTACAGGGTCTATATTTGTTTTATATGCATTTCCCCAAATTTCAGCACAGTAGGCATTACAAGTAAATTTAATTTCAATATTGCAGTGGTTGTCTTGTGGATAAAGCAGATTTCATGTTGTATAACATAACGTTACTGTAAACAACTTATAATTTACTGTAGATGAGACAGACAGACAGAGACAGCAGCAGATGATGGAGAGGTGAACAATGCATGTGGTACACTGCATTAACTGTATCTAAACTTGAGTGTGTGTGTGTGTGTGTGATAGAAAGAAAACCCTTTTGATATTTTAATGTTAACATCGATACATTTAGCTGTTTTTCAGCTCTGGACAATAAATGTTTAAAGTTAACAGCTGGAGATTTTTTTGATGTTGTTGTATGCACTCGGGAACCTTGTTCCAAGTACATGTTTTAATAATTGACAAATTTAAATGTGCAGCCTACTGTTGTCCACCTGCCAGATTTATTGTGAGTCGTATTTGTTAGTAATTAATATTGAGTAGAAACAGAATACTCCAGCAGACAACACATAGAGTGTAATCCTTTTAGTCTCATATGCCTATTCTGAGGTGTATCATTCGACTTGTTACTTGCTTCATTCCTGGCATATGGCATAAACGACATGTGACTCAAGTTCCTCGGGCAGAAAGTGCGCCGGCATACTGGCATAAACTAGGGCTGGGCGATATGGACAAAAATTCATTTCTCGGTATTTACAGGGGCTATTTATGGGCTACATGTTCAGCTGCAAGTCAAAGACATATCTGAGATGTCACGAGCACTTCTATAAAAACAGACTGTGATCAAAATAAAATGCAAAGACAGGGATTTTTCCCCTGTTTGAAAATATACAGCTGCACAACATGTACATGAAAAATTATATATAAAAAAAAGGCAGGGCTGAATGTTACGTTTGCACACAGCACTGGAGCTACAGAGGTTGAAAGTGTTGCAGCACAGGACACTAAACTATAACATGACTATAAAAGTATCAAGTAGTCCTAAATCCATTGTAGTTTGACACAATAAAAAATCTCTGTGGGCGGAGTTAAAAAAGTTGTTTTCCACATCCTTTCAAATGAATCTAGTGCTGGAAAATGATTCAAATATTTTAATCTTATTTCTGCACAGAGCATCAACAGAGAGGCCGAAGGAGGGATGTATGGAGCGAGAGACATTTTTTCTCCGCTATATACGTCTTGTACATGAAACGTCCGTGTTGTTGCTGCATTTTTTAATCACATCTGTCGCCTGCATCCAGGTGCTGTCTCAGTGTCACACAATAGACTGCAACTACCAAGAAGAACAGCGACAGGCTACGATCCACCTCACACACAAACTAGCAAACAAACACTCACCTGACACAGTCAAGCAGCTCTGACTCCCACGCATGCAGCGCAGTGCTGTGCAGCACGTGTGCTACTGTGGTCATTTCATTCACCTCACAGACTGATTTAGCGTAGCATGTGCAGCATATAGACCGATGTCGCACTGTAGACTGATGAACAGACAGATTAAACAGAGGAGCAGCTCTGTGTCTCTCTGAGTGTTGATGAAGAAACTGTAGCCCCTTTTACACTGCCAGATTTTCTGCGAATGTTGGGCCGTTTTGCCGGCAAGCTGCGAGCATTTAGACACACAGAGCTGGATTGGCGAGTTGATCCAAGGCGCACAATTTTCTGCCTTGTAGGGTAGACATATTGGCGGAACCTTTTTAGTTTAAACAGACCGAGGTGGCCTTCCGCCACGGGAGGGGCTGTTGATGACTTGTGGGAGGAGCCGTTGATGACGCCGCACGTGCGACCCACTGGCGGTGGATAAACAGGAAACAGCTGATAGCAGGAATTAGCGAGCAGCTAGTAGCAAGAGGGAAACACAAACCTGACAGACACTGTAAAGATGAGCAACTGGGGAGACAAGGAATTGTGCGCCCTCCTTGTCCTCGCAAACGAAGAGGCCATTAACCGTCAGATGACGGGGACGGTGAAGGGCGGGCCGACTTATGAGAGAATCACCGCCTGACTAGCCGCGGCTTCCCTCTCACGTCACTGTTTATGTCACACGCTGAGCTACACATTTTGTTACTTGCTCACGCCCCCCATTGCCCCGAAAGGCGCATTCTGTATAAACAAAAGTAGGTAGGCGGCATTTTGCTGCACTCCCCGATTTTGCTTTTATACTGCCAATGCTGAAAAAAGACTGATTGGGCTTTCCTGCAAATTTGCACAATTCCTGTTTAAAAAGGGCTTGTGACTGAGTGAGTGAGTGGGCCGAAGGGTGTGAGAGAGGAGAGATGGACATTGGCATGGCTTTTTGGAAGAATGGCGCTAAGCAACTTGACCCTATATTGATATAAACAATATTGTCTAAATCTTTATCTTGCTTGAAAATATATTGATATATCGCCCAGCCTGAGCATAAATCACTGCTGATTATGGTATTGCTGCCCTGTACCACATAAAAATGACACCCCACTTTTGTTCAACTGATGGGTGCCACTTTTCTCTATCTGCCCCATGTAAGAAGCTGTTACTGCTGTGATGAACTCTTCTTGTTGCTAAGCTAGTTTGCATATGTTAGATGAAACTGCAGGTCCTACTCTGTCCTCGTGTTCTATATTTTAACCTTCACCAGCTGGTTCATTTTTAAACCAACTCCCCTACGTGATCCATGTCGATGTGAGCTGTACATGTCCGACCCTTCAGGGGGATATGAAGGGATAGAAGTTATCAGAATGAAAGCACAGCAGAGTGAAAGGGGACCAACAGGTGTTTCCACCGAGGCTTTCCAATTAGTCACACACACTACCCACACATGGGCCTCTGACCTGACTCTCTGCTACCTGCCAAACCTTATCACACACCTGGGGATAAGTCCACATCTGAGGAAAAAAAGTATGACTTGTGCACTGTGTGTTGTGTGTTTATATGTGTGTGTGTAGCAGGTGTGCATTAGTCCCTAAAATCCATATCTGTGTGTGTTTGTTGGACTTGTCCAGGATGAAGCACAGTTCGCTTTACACAATTTGACATGATAAAAGAAACGATTGTGCGGCTGTGTTCAGAGGAGTGAGTGTTTTTGTTTCTTTATTCTTTTAGCAATAATTGGATAAGACTGCAGCACACTTCTAAACATTGGATTTGACTCAACTCACCAGTTTTTCAGTGTTTTTGTAGGTCGGACACAGCCGGCAGAGACTCTGTAAGACGCCCACCATGGCAACAACAACAACAACAACAATGTGATAAGATAGGACAGACTTTTTGTACTGGCATGTCTCTGCATGAGCGAGAAAAAGCCCAGGCCCACAGTCCACCCCCACCCAGCCCAGTGTTCTACCTACAGGCATCCAGTCCTTGGATAGCAGGAAGATCTTAGGGCAAGGAGTGGAGGAGTGTGTCTCATGACAAACAACAGTTGGTGTTATCTCCACTCTCGGGCTCCTGCATGCCTGGCTTTGAGCATCAGATGATTTCATTCTGTCCATTCTGCCTTCCCCGGGAGTTCACTTTGGTCGTCATCCCCGCTGTGTGCATGCCGCCACAGACAGATGCCGACACAGCATGGACAGAGCTGCGTGGTATTCTGCTCTGGCACTGGACCAGCTACCCGGACACTGCCCTTGTCGTGACTGGGGATTTTGGCAAGACAGACCATAAAAATGTCCAACCAGACTGGTAGGACTCTGGACAATTTTGTGTTCTCCATTCAGTGAGGGTTACAAGGCTAATTCTCTCCCACCATTTGGCAAGTGAGATTAATGCCGCCATCTTTATCAAGCCAGGGTATAAACAAATGTGGAAAATGGGAGTCTGTGGTGATGGACCAGGTCAGGCATTGGACTGCCCTATCTGAGTTATGTGGACCAGGATGTGCATCAATTTTTATTTTCAGCAGCAAAATGTATCCAGTGAACTGAAATGCAAGTGATTACATTATTCTAATAGGCTGCCTAAAGTTTAATTTGTATTTGTAATATTAATAATTTATATAATGAAAAAATCAACACTTGGCCCTGTGTGATGATACATAGTCGATTTTCCAGCTGTATGTGACACTTGCAGAACATCGTAATGATGTCACAGAAGCTCATGAAGTGTAACTGATTGGTACATTGGTGATGTCAGTGTCACTGGCGCATGCTGGTCCTAGGTAAAAAAACACGTGGCAAATCGAGTCCATCTGGCTGTGTCAGAAAATGGATCAACATTGGACATGAGAGTCCTGCGAGGTGGAGTCTGGGCTGTCCTGAGGTGCATTCACAAGTTGTTTTATTTGTTGTAGATCTTTACAACAATTCACTGAAAGAACAAAGCAGACCTTCCTTATTGCACGATCCAAATCTTCATCAAAACTTGACAATATCAGCGTGTATGTTGTTAACTTGGAGGTTGTTGTTTCCCATAGCGAAGGGGATTTTGAGAACAGTAAGACACAGACAGCTGAAGAGGGGGAGAATGCTGGCTTACAGCCACAGTCGACATCCGATGAGTCAAACTATGGAAGTAGTGAAAAGCTTCATGACAACTCCAGCAGATGATATAGTCCCTAAGGTGACCGCACAGTCATTTCCGAGGCGGAAACCGTGGGTTGATGGATCCCTCCATTCTACTCTGGTGACTGTGCTCCTGATTGTGGCTCAGGAGTTGCTGTTGGAGATATGAAAAAAGACAAGACGGCTTCCTACAGGCTGAGATGTGCGGTCAAAGTCGCTGAGCAGAGTCAATTCTAAATATTACTATTATTATTAATACACACAAACCTTTTAACAAAGCTTGCAGTGTATGCCACCCCAGAATTTCACTACACAAACAGAGAAATATTAGTGCGTAAAAACAAAATCCTTGAATCTTGAATCATGTCTTGAGAGGCTGAATTTATTTTTTACAAACTCAATTGATAGAGACAATGGAAAGAGAGAATATTCATGTAGGATCATTTCTGGCTGATGACTGTGTCAGCACTTATCCCAATTAATTTGTCCTCTTGCTGACTGTGTCTCCAGCCCTGCTGATTATAACTTCGCAGCTCCTGCACCATCTGCGTCTTTGTCTCATTTAAATTGTGAATGACTTAAAAAACACTGACACACTTGAGTCTCCAATGCCATCCACCACTCCATGGGTGGAGGGGTGGATGGCATTGGTGGCTGTTGTTATCAGCTGCAGTGTCTTTTTTTGTTAGTGACAGTGGGTCTCACCAAAGTAAGACATTTTCCTTTGGATGTAAATATTGTGTTGGCACTGTCTTCATCATCCTTTGAGGGTCCAGTGTGTGGAATTTGGGGGGATTTAGTGCCATCTAGTGGTGACGAATTCAGATTACAACCAGCTGAAACTTCTCCAGGTTAGAATTCCTTCAGTGGTCATTGCTCAGGAGGTTTTCACCAGGAGCCTGATTATATGCAGAGGTCTCTTTGTCCCCTTCAAAACGAACCAGGTCATTAAAACTGGTAAAAACACTGAATAAAGCAGTTTAACGTTACAAATCAGTGTTTCTCCAACGCTGTTTGGCTCCTTGCAGAATGTGTGCTCACCTGTTATCTCTGATAACATAATTTGTGCTCACCTTACTTGTGATCCAGACATTCAGAAGGTTTTTTCCATGAGCTGAATTATCTGCAGACGTCTCATCCTCTCCAAAACAAATAGATCAGATGTTTTAAATCAGTCAAAACACTGAATAAAGTTGTATCACGTAAAAAAAAAAAAAAGCGTTTCTCTGATGCTGATTTGGCAATCATGGTTACATGTAAACATGTCAGTATGTGAGTGCAGAGAAGTGAGAATGAGTTAAACTAGAGGTGTATCAAGCTTGTGTCTGTATACTTCAGCAGTCACACAGTAACTACGCCCTCTACTATCACAGGACAAGCTTCTGTTTTTCATCCTGCTGCTGCCGTCTCAGCTAATAATTATCATCGTCAGTTATTTCTTTGTGACATCAGATAATAAAAATAAAAACATGACCTGCTGTCATTTCAGCATTTGATTTCCCTGTGTGGCTCCGTGTGGTACCGATGACGCAGGATGACATCATCAAAACGGTCCAAAGAATGAGTTACCTGTCGGTCTCAATTGTGAACACACACACATTAAACAGCAGTAAAAAGCAACAGTGGGATGAAAAATGAACCACACTACAATTAAGGAAGCAGCCTAGGACTCCAAACTAGGGCTGGGCAATAAATCAAAGTAACTGAAACCTACACTTTAACTGACTAATTGACCCATTTTCAGTCATTTCGATATTTTTCACAACCAGTGAGATTTTTTTTCTGAGTGTTCATTTAATAAGACGAGTCAGCAAGCTGTTTAAAGCAGTGTAATTAATTACGTGCGTCCAATCAAGCTCAGATGAAGTGACTCCGATGTTTCCAAAATGTCAGGTCAGCAACCTGCTCATAAAGGTCAGCAAAACTAAGCAGATGATAGTGGTATTTAGGAAGACGCAGGGAAGAAACTACGCCCGTCTTAATGTCAGCAGGTCCTTGTGGAGAGGGTGGACAGCTTCAGGTACCTGGTGTCCACCTCACTGTGGGCCTGACCTGGGTGCTGCATACTGACTCAGTGGAGAGAAAGGCAAAGCACAGACTGTTTCACCTGAGACACTTGAGGAAATTCCAAGTATCCTCTAAAGCCTCCTACAGACTGTGATATTTTAGCAGTCTTATAAGTTTGTGCAACATGGATCTGATAAACTTGGGTAGGACATCAAGTTTGATGTATGCAGACTGTACGATGACAGCGCTTACTGAATCACAGGCTACGACATACGAAACAGTACCTTCCCATACTCAGTGTGCAAAGATGCTGCACGGGTTACTACTTCTCCAACTGTGATTCACAACATAGAGGGGTACATTATTAAATATGCCTAAGTTTTGTGGGCACTATATACTGTGGTGTGTGTGTGTTTGCTAGCTGCTAGGTTGCTCACCTGGCAGCTGCAACTCAGCCGCCTTTTCCTTCCATGCTTCATCCTTCTATGCGTGATCAGGGCTGGAGGACACATCATACAGGTAAGGCTCCTGCTGCCACAACTTTACAAGGTTTTCCTCTTTACTGGAATTCCACACATTTCTTTTAGTGTGTTTTGCCTCCATGGTGAGCTGCTATTCGTCTGTTTGTTTGGGTTCAGTGACCATCATTTTCGAGTCATGACCAAAGATATCGCCATGTTTCTTTCACAGTGGTCATGGTTCGTCTAGGACGCCAAAAATCACACAGAACAGCATAGAGCTTTCATTTTGAAGTGCTGTTTCTTGCTGTAGAGTGAGTGACTAACGGACAGATGCTTGACAGAGACAGCAAACTACTAGCTCAATGACATGGCCAAACAAAAGTTTGGTGCTGAATGCATCAAACTACACGAACCTTGAACTGATGACTAGAAATCTGGACCCTGTGGCTGCACCAGTTGGGAACCACTGATCTAAAATACTAAGGGATTTCTACTACTGCTCCATCGAGAGCATCCTGACTGAGAACATCACTACCTGGAGCAGAAACAGCACTGAACAGGACCAAGGACACTGCAAAGAGTGGTTCATTCAGCTGAACACACTATAGACACTACTCTACCCTGCATAAAGGAGAGTCAGGCAGGAAGGCCAGGAGAATCATTAAGATTCCAGCCACACACAGATACCGGCCTTTCCCCCCTGATGAGGTTGGGAAGAAGGTACCGGATACACCAGGTCAGCACTGACAGTCTCAGGAAGACCTACTACCCCCAGGCCATAAGGATCCAAAATGGGGTCAGGACTGAACAGCATTACATTTCACTGGAATCATATCTTATGATTTCATGTGACAAATAAATTGATTTGATTTGAAACGCAGCTGTGGGCAATTGAAGATAAGAAAACCGATAAAGAAGAAACAATGCCAAGTTGGTGGTGTGGATAAAAGATAAATGACAATACTGTCAAAAATAGCAGAGCGGCACAGCTGCTTCTGAAGCAATCAGTCGGTGTGTTTGGTGAGTGTGCGGCAGAGAGCCGGGGTGTCTGAGCCCTCAGAGGCAGGTGTGCTGACTGTCGGAGTGAAGTGAAACTATGACTGTAACAGTGAACATTCAGTGAGAGCTACAGTTTGACGGAAAATAAATGCTCCTCAGGAACAAGTTGAAGAGATTTGTTTACCAGCAGCTCTGTATAGTGACAGTGGTAAGGCCTGGAGTTAACTTTGCCCTGGAGCTGTAATGGAGTCTCCCCTGTGCCTCTGAAAAACAGTCTGGAGGCTGTAGCAAATCATTTCAGATGCAGTAGTCAGCACTCCATACCCTAAAACATCCAGCTAATGGAATGAGATACCAGAAGCCATCAGTCTGTTTTATTTATTTATTTTTAGATTTAATATGCGAGTATCATAGTCTGATGTGTCTTGAAAATTTAATAGTAGAGCCTATTTTTTTGATATAGGCTTAAATGGCAGCGTGTATGTGTGGACATGGGTGCGATTGCTAAGTAGCGCCCCCTTTGGCAGGTATCACAGCTTCTAAACACTTTCTGTATCCAGCTCAGAGTCTTTCAGTTCTTGTTTGGAGGATTTTCACCCGTTCTTCCTGCAAAAGGCTTCTAGCTCTGTGAGATTCTTCAGCCGTCTTCGTGCTCTGCTCTTTGAGCTCTATCCACAGATGGTTAATGATGTTTAGGTCGGGGGACTGTGAGGGCCATGACAAAACCTTCAGCTGGCTCCTCCTGAGGTCGTCCATTGTGAATTTGAAGGTGTGTTTAGGATCATTGTCCTGTTGTAGAAGCCATCCTCTCTTCATCTTCAGCTTTTTTGCAGATGCTGTGATGTTTGCTCCCAGAATTAATCCATTCTTCCCTGTACCTGTGAAATGTTCCCCGTGCCACTGGCTGCAACACAAGCCCAAAGCATGATCCATCCACCCCCGTGTTTAACACTTGGACAGGTGTCTCTTTGCTCATTGTGTGCAAAAAAATTCTATTTTAACTTCATCAGTCCACAGGGCTTGTTTCCAAAAAGCATCAGGCTTGTTCAGATTTTCCTTTGCAAACTTGTGAGGCTGAATTTTGTGGTGAGGACACAGGAAAAAATTTCTTCTGATGACTCTTCCATGAGGGCGGCACGGTGGTGTGGTGGTTAGCACTCTCGCCTCACAGCAAGAGGGTTGCCGGTTCGATCCCGGGCGTGGGAGCACTTCTGTGCGGAGTTTGCATGTTCTCCCCGTGTCAGCGTGGGTTCTCTCCAGGCACTCTGGCTTCCTCCCACAGTCCAAAGACATGCAGATTGGGGATTAGGTTAACTGATAACTCTAAATTGTCCGTAGGTGTAAATGTGAGCGTGAATGCTTGTTTGTCTCTATGTGTCAGCCCTGTGATAGTCTGGCGACCTGTCCAGGGTGCCCGATGTCAGCTGGGATAGGCTCCAGCCCCCCCCTCAAGAGGATGAAGTGGTTAGAAGATGAATGAATGAATGAATGACTCTTCCATGAAGGTCATATCTGTACAGGTGTGGCTGCACAGTAGAACAGTGCACCACAGCTCCAGAGTCTGATCAATCTTCCTGCAGATTTTAGATTTACCTTTCTAACAATCCTATGCGCAGCTCTCTCTGAAAGTTTTCTTGGTCTTCCAGACCTCAACTTGACCTCCACAGTTCATGTGATCTGCCATTTCTTAATCACATGACAAACTGAGGAAACAGCTCCCTGAAAACACTTTGCTATCTTCTTATAGTCGTCTCCTGCTTTGTTGGCATCAGTTATTTTAGTTTCAAAGTGCTAGGCAGCTGTTTAGAGGAGCCCATGGCTGCTGATTGTTGGAACAAGGTTTCAGGAGTCAGTTGAAATTAGCATCACCTGGCCTTTCCTAACAATGACTGTGAACAAGCCAGAGCCCTAACAAGCTCATTAAGGTCTGAGACCCTGGTAAAAGTTGTCAGAGAGCTCAAATGTCTTGGGTCGTCCAAACTTCTGCATGGTGCTCCTTTTTTTTCACTCTTAAATTGTACAAAACAAAAATTATACACTGATTGGCAATGGCATCGGCTCTGTGTAGACTTTACGCACAACTATAAATCAGCTTTAAGGTGTGTTGTGGTTATGAATGGAGTAGGGGGATGTATGACAGCCTCTCAACTGGCAGTCCAGCATGTCCAGAGGTGGATAATAGAGTTTAAAGTGGTATTTAAATCTGTTTATAAAGGATTATGACTTATTTATGTGAGGACAGAGAATAATAAGATACTGAGGTGTGTCAGTTGTATTTACTACTGGACAGGAAGCTGTATATGTCGCATCTCTCTTCTGGAATACATGTATATCCTCTATAAGAAGAGTTAAAGTCACTGAGCTGACTAAATTGAGAAGTGAAGGAATGTTTTGGGTGCAGTGGACAAAAGGGGGATGATTGGGTGTAGATGAGATGGGAGTGGTGGTGGAGGGTTCGGGTGCACGCTTGGCTAGGTGCATGGATTATCACAAGCAGATGTGGGATCAGAATCACGCCTGATTGCTTTTTATTGTCTGGGTGTTTTTCTGGATGCGCTGCAAGATTTAGAGCTCTGTTTACATTGACCTTGGCTGATTTTCTTGAACTTTTTCTTTTCCTGGATTTGACCTAGCGTACCCCCTCCTTTGTCCCTTTGCTTTGTTACTAAAAATACAACAGTGGGGAAATGCCTCTAAAGAAGAAGACAAAGCATGTTTATTGGTGTTATCGCACAAAGCAGGAGGGGAGCAGAGGAGTGAGGGAGAGGAGAGAGTAAAAGAAAAAGATCTGCACTCTTCCACCTCTGCCTATTTGTCTGTTTCCTGTTGGCCTGGCCTTCCTGGTGCCAGCCTCTTCCTGTCATCCTTCAACCTCACTGCAGGGACAGCTGTTCAAACACAGCCCATCAGTACCAGCTCTGCCTTTTCCCGTCTCGCCCCCCTCCCGTCCAGCCAGAATCCCCACCCTGATTCCCTCACCAGCACCAGCTTCCTCTTCCTCCGTACTGACAAACAACAACCGGACGACATCACCAAGCTTTTCCTCTCAGCCTCCTCTGAAAACAGCATTGTCTGTGATGCCAACAAGCTATGAGCTATGGCTTCGAGGAATGCAGTTTGCTGTTGCCATTGTGTGTAGAAATGATGACAGAGGTGGAGGAACTGCAGAGAGCAGCCAGGGACCAGAAGGAAAAGTGCACAGAGAGAAAGAGAGTTTAGAGCATGGAGCAGAGCAAGAGAAGCTCTCTCTGGTGGCTTTTTAAAGATTACATTATATGTTTATAATAGGTTCTTTAAATTCATTGACTGATATCTGAATCCAGTACTTTTAAACAGTTTTGGATTCAATTAAGTTGCCTGAGTGCTTCATCAGAGCTGCTTCTCAGGTGATCGAAATGCTTTGGAGACCTCCTCCAACCCAGAACTTTTCAACATAAGAACCGTCCGCTGTGACAATTTCAGTAACTTTCTGAAACCGACAATCACACCCTTTTAACGCTGTAAATGGCCAGGCGTGTAGAAGCATGAATGAAGTAGGTTTCCCTCTCAAATTCAGTATTTTCTGCCACTTTGTGTCTGCTTTCCTTCTATAGCGGTTCATCAACATGACTTATCAACTAGTCTTGGGCAATGTCACGGTATTGTGGTACCATGGTAGTAAGAAATCCAGACGATTAGATTTTCAGTACCTTAAAAAAAAACAGACGCTCCCCTTTTCATTGTGCTAAATCACTACCAAGACCTTTAACCAATAGATTATTGAGAATGATCCAATTTTGACAGAAGTTTCTATTTTAACCGGTGCAGCATTTGTAGTAGTTGTTTAGAAACGGTTTGTTACTTATGAGTAGGGAGAAGTTGGTGCAACAAGGAGGAGGCATGTCAAATAATTTTTTAAGCACTGGGCAGGGGCTTATGTTTTTATCTTGGCTTAGGGAGTGGCATACAGGTTTAAACAGTTGTATTTTATATCCATTTTACTGCCAAATTTGAAAGAAAACATGCCTTCCAAACTCATGGGTGGGTTTTAAAAATTACGCCATTTATCACGGCCAAAAACTGTAAAAACAGAAATTATCATTGGATTGTCAAATTTCCGACGGTCCTTGGACACATCTTGCGCAACAAACGCTTCCGTCAGGAGAAAAAACAAAAACAAATCTGAGCTTGAAATAGTGATATTTCATTAAAATAACGTTATTCTAAATGTCTCATTTAAAATTTGGCCAAAAACCATTTGCACGAATGAAGCAGCATGTGTGACAGGAGTGAAAAACTGAGGCTTTCCTCAAGTCCAGGACTTCATCTTCAACTTTTAACTTCCACAAGCCAAAGGATAACATATGAAAAATAATATTAAAAATCAACAAACTAATTAATGGTGGAAGGAGGGTCGTCCAATTGCCCACAGTCACTCAGAGAGGCTCAAGGAAAATTTGTAGCTTCTGGAAGAAAAAAAAAACACAAAGTCACCCCCGTCCTCTGATAAGTAAAGACCAATCCCTTAGCGACCAGGAAACTCACAGACTGATTGCATGCATGCAGGGTGGTTAATATTTAACAAATAACTACTGGGTATAAAGGTATAAAAAAGAGATGCCACCCAAGCCAGGTATGAACTAGCTCTTTTCAAGCATAACCTGGCCCTGACTAATTATTACATATTGTACAAGTAGAACCCCAGATTCACTCTTGGAACGAGCTTTCTCTGCTTGGCTTTAGCCTCACTATATTTGCATTTTTTGGCTCTGTGAATGTGATTTTTATAACTATAGCTTACAGTCTGGCACCTGATTGCAACCTTTTTGCAAAAAGTCCCGACCTTACCTGCGTGCTGTTATTGGCTGACGACAATGCACCTAGATACGTCCCTAACACAGCGAAATATGAATAAGAAAATACAGGTAGAGGGCAGAGTCTCTGCAGGTAAGTACACCACCACACACTGAGAGTGGGTCATATGTGGTGATGATTGAGAGGGATTACTTCTGTACGACTCTATACAGAGTTTGCAGTTGCAACCTGCAGAGTATATTTCTACAGAAATCCCCCAAAGCTGCTGGTGTGCTAGGAATCCAGGTTAGCAAAGGCTAATGAGAACAAAACTGTCTGTGATCCCTGCCTGTTAAGGTGACTCTTATCAGGGTGTACATCAGGGACAGGATCACGGCACTGCATGAGTGGGGCCCCTCGGACAGCTTTGAGCAAGGCTCATGAGCCCACAGTGTATTTTTTGATATTGCTGTTGGGGTTTTCATTCCCCTCTGGTGTGAAAAAAAGAAGCGACAGACGCTCGGGCCTGTGCTTTAGTGGTTGATTTTTCAGTGAACTTTGACAAATTTAGTCTATTAGATCCTCAGCGGCAACAGCACCAGAGTCAGGAACAGGCTTTCAGTGTCAGTCATCCAGCCCCTGGTCCTCCACACTCTCAGAGGCAACTCTGTTCAAAGGAAACCCAAACCCAGACGAGGAACGATTAAGATATCCATCTGGAATAATATAATTTTGACCATGTGGCCTGCAGAGTAGGCCCAACCTGCCGCTGTTATCAGCGTTGTCATTATTTATTCACAGCTTGGTTCGTGTTTATTATTCAGTTGTGGATTCATTATGGCTGGAATGTGGTTATCTTTTCACGTTTTTCTGGCACATTGGAGTTCTGGAGTTTATTATTATTTGAGCCCTGCTCATCACCTCCCTCCTCCCTCTGTTCTCTCCTTCCTTCCTAGAGCCGGTTCATGTGTGGGTTTATTAAGTTTCATTTTGTTCTTTACCTTTGCCATTAACTTGTTAACCTGTAATGTCTCCTGTCCGCTCTCTGCTCCACTGCCTTGGATTTATACCTCCTGAAGGAGCAACTAGTAAGCAGCTGCTTGTAATTGCAGTGTTACAGATAAAGATTTACGCATAAATGTGTTTAAGTAAGAGTGGGAGGCTCTGGAGAGCAGCAAAATAAGGTTTAATGAAATACATGTGGAAGAGGGACAGAGCTCGGCCAGAGTCGTGGTGAAATTTTCTTTCTTGCTTGCTTTCCTTCCTCCTTCCTTCTTTCCTACCTGCTTGACTACACGATATGAAGAAAAATATACGATAAATATCCTGATAAAGACATTATTTGGGATACTGCTTGGAAACCTTTGTCCTGGCATTCATGTAGATGCTACTTGACATGCACCACTCATCCAAAGGCTGTTTAGAAGTAGATAAAGTTCCCCCGCAGCTCATGGTAATGGCATGTCTCGATGGCAGTTGCCCCCCGACCAGAAGAAGGCAGCATACCACACTGCTCAGGAATGGCCTGAGGAACATGAAAAAGAGCTCAAGGTGTTGACCTGGCCTCCAAAGTTCCCAGATCCCAATCTTATTGGGCATCTGTGGTGGGACCCTGCCTCACAAACACCACCGGACACCCCTAGAGGTCCTGTGTCCATGCCTCGACAGGTCAGAGCCAAGTCTGATCCACAGAGGCCCCACCGTGGATCAGGGGTGCTTCTGGGGTACCAGCAAGTCCCAGGAATGTTCGATCAGATTGTGATCTGGGGAATTTCAGCTAATCCGTTGTTTTAGGACTGACTGCCATCTCATCTGTGAAGTAAACAGTCCTGCCTGTGTCTGGCAGAGCAGAGCGAAGTCTCAGAGAGCAGAGTCGACACACTAACATCACTCTCTCAGTCACTTTTTCAATCACCTGCTCGATCAGGCAACTGGCTGATTGTATTTACCGACCTAGTGCAACTTCTTACTGCCCCAGGCTGTCGTTGGACGCTGCCTAACAGTGAGGGCTCTCTGTGATTGTCCAGAGAGTTTAGGCATGGCGCTGTTAGACAAAATGTAATTTAACACCTTGTTACTATATTAAAAGTGCAAGTCCATTAATTTCAATGGAAATCTCCTTGATATCCGAAACTCCCACTGAAGAAGCATCTTGGATGAGAGGTGAAATGTCTTCAAGAAACTCAATCAAGTCCAGTTGCCTAAGATATTACCACTTTAGATCATCATGACCTGGATGACTGAGAATCTTCACCAATGTGTAAAAAAAAAATTAACTTTTGCGGTGGATTTCAGAGAGACCATATGACGGTGTGCTAGCTTAGCCAACAGGCTGCTAACAAGCTAACAGGCTATTTCTTTTAATTCAGTTGATTGTAAGTGAGTTTGTCTGATTAAAAAGAACTTGTATCTAGTGTTAACACATTGTGAATCTGAGTAATGTTATTCTGATAAAATATGGTTATACATTTCATACAGTCTGATCATCGTTATGATTTGTTCCGCCGTTCATACGTCTTTTTAATTAAATAATTTATAAAACATGCCACGTGCCTGGCAGGCCAGCATCTTCATTTAATTGTTTCCATGCAGTATTGGTCCTGTTTCTGTCCTGGTAATGGGAACAGCATGTTGGCCAATTCTAATCATTCCTTCATTTTAAAGCATTGGCCGATAACGATGACGTGTTGATATTATCATGCATCCAAGTTAAAGGAACAGCAGTAGCTCAATTGTTTATGACCAAATTACGAACCGGCTACTGGACCATGATGTTATCCGCATTATGTCCTTCCTCCTGCACCTTCTACCCAGGTGCCACCCCTTGCCTAAACCAAACAGAGTATTTTGAGTGGTGAGAACTTCCGACACAGACAGTTTCCTGTGTGGTAATTGTCCGGAGTTCATGTGAGAATGCGGCTTATTTTTGCCTTTACAGAGACAGTGGAGACAGAAAGGTCCCTGGCTGGAATCAAATAGGGGACGTTACAATTATTTATCTCAACCATATTCACAGCTAAGACTTAAATGCCCTGCACAGCCACATGTGTTTGCACTTATTTTTGCTGACCTCTGCTCAGGTTAAGGGTAGGAGGAGCTCTACTGAGAATTATGTGAGTTCTGTACCAATAACAATTATGCTTAAATGTGAAATATTTTCCTCCCCTGCAGACCCAACAAGGCTAACAGCAGAGTGAGGGAAATGCCAATTACACAGTCTGTTGGCGCCCACACAGCCGTCAGAGCAGGTCCAACCAGGCGCGACATAAGTAACACCTGCAGTTTATCATGGATGTATAGCACCTTTAAGGTTTAAAAGTAAGCTTGTCTAAATCATATCAGCAGTAAAGCCTAAACAGCAAACTCCACTTTTATTGTGACAAAACTATAAACACCAAAACAAATACAACAAAAATATAATAGAGTTGATATGAGAAAACTAAGACTCAGTGATGCCGCTGTAAGCTATGAAACTTTAAAGACCTATAATAAACTATAATAAAATTTAAATGAAGTCATGTATTATGTGGGGAGGTCTATGAATATTAAATTACTCTGTGATAGGTATATGGACGTCACTAAGATGATTTATCTTCTTGCTGCATTTTCTTTTTATTTATTGATACTTATTGCTCCAATTACCCCCAATTTTTCAGGGTTTCCATTTTCTCAGAAGTAGAGTTTGTAGTTCTCCAGCTCTGCAACTTTGCTCCTTTTGGAGATACACACCTTTTGCCCACACACACACACATTCAGTACACACACACATGCACAGATCCTCACATCGAGCTCAGGTTCAGTGTCAGCTCTGGTATTTCAGCTGAAGGCGAGGAGTGAAAAGATCACTGTAGGTCTCCACACAAACTGCAGCGAGCCAGGCCGTCACCAGTCACCGCCTCACCCCCTCACAGTTAACTGCACACATGCTTCATGTGTGTGCGTGTGCATGTGCATGTGCAGATAGAGAGACAGCTGAAAAGCTCATTCATACACGCGGACAGTATGGCCATTCACTCCGAGTCGCTGGCTCTGTTTCTCCTCCACTCTGGGGCTCTGCCAATCAGCTGGCTGGACTCTCTCCTCTTCCTCATCCTCTTATTTTTCTATTTATTCCTCCCCGCTCTCGCTTCTCTTCCATCTCGCTATTTTTCCAAAACTTGGTTCTCCTCTCTGCTGCTGACCTCCATTTACCCTGAGCTGTGTGTGCTGTCTGTGAGGAGCAGTAAAAGCTCTCCAGCCCTCCCTCATAAAGACATAACCTCCTCAGACCTCTCTGTGACTACGTGTGATGTGTGACACACCGTCAAACCTGCTCCTCTTGTTACAGCATGCTGTCACTGCAGGACTTCTCATAACATCTACCCAGTATTGGGAAGGCTACTTTTGAGCTATTTTTGACATCGAGCATTTTGATGTTGAGAGCATTTTTACAGCTTTACACTTTACAGTAATGTCAGCGCCTTTTTCTGATATCAACAAAAATGGTCTTGAATTTCCAGCCCTAAAAAGCATTCTGCAGCCAACAACATGGCCACCCACCTTGGTGTGGTCACCTGGTAGCAGGCATGGCAGTTTCAGGTTGTTTAAAGCAATGCACATTGACTTGATTGTTAGACAAAAGGCGGTGCAGATTTAAACAAAAGAACCAATCAGAAACAATACTCAAAATTTGAGCATGTACTGCCAAATGAATATAACCCGTCCAGACGTGGAGACAGCTCCTTATAAAGGCCCAGACACACCAAACCAACTTCAGAGAGCTGGCAGCGACGAAGGCCCCCTGCTGCGTCGTCTGACCTTACCGTGTCTTGGCCAAAAAGTTGCACATGAACACACTGCAAAGACTACAGCTGACAGCCAACCAGCACGTACGCTCTGTGCCTGTGTGAGAGAAAATATGTCTCCACAGTAGCAGATGGCGGTAGTCTGTATTTGTCGAAAACAGAAGACCATCTTGATGCTAGTTAGCCAGTTAGCATCATTAATAGCTCAATGGTTAAAGAAAAATAACCTTACCTCATGTAACAAGTTTGTTTCGATCTCACTCCCGCTTCACTTTAGCTCTTTGTTTACTTTCCTCACTTCTGTTTCTCTTCTCGTTGATTTCTAGGGCTGCCCTATAGACCAATAGTCATTTAGGTCCATTGGTCGACTGGTCTCCTGCATGTTTCTGATATGAATGTAATGATTAAATGATATATTTTGGTGGTTTGAGTTGAAGGTGTGAGAAAGAATAGTATCAGTAACATTGTTAACACTGTGCTACATTACAGAGAAATACAAACCGTACTAATGAACCTTCATTAATATAGGCCTATATTTTGTCTCCAAGTGCACGTCACACACTGAGCGAGCCGCCTGTTAATGACGCTGTGGGCTAATGGGCATGTAGCTACTTCCATGTTTCAGATGATACGTCATGTTTGTAGTCGACCAATGAAGATGAGTTTACATATCACCTTGGGTTCGTCCTTCACCTTCTCAAAATGATCCCACACTTTGGATTTCCTGCCCGACATGTTATTAACCAGCCTGTGGAATAACCGCAGGTACCAGCCCTGGAAATTAACCTGACTCCTGTCTGACTGCTGAGCGTGGACACTTCCTGTGTCTGTCCTTTCAAATTAAATTCCCACATAGTCCAGTCATATAGATTTGGATTTATTTTGACAAGGTTTTCTTTTCTGAAAAAACTTTTCTGGTTGACTAATGTTTGGTGGACTATTGGGGGCATCGCAGACACCGATTCAGCATGCTGAAATAAAAGCAATGGAGGCCAACGGTGTGGGACACACTACACCAACAAGGGTGATGGATGCTTACTGACAGCCCAACACTGACTGACGGTGTCAGGGCCTTAAGCCGTCCCACCCCTGATGGTGTTGCAGTCAAATTTGTCTGAAAAGTACTATAGTCATAACATTTTGATTGGTATCTCTAATTCAATTACATATTTTTGTGATTGTCATGTTGTTACATTTACATTTATTTTGTATGTGGTTAAAATGTTTGGCCTCCTAGCTGGTTAAATGTCACACTGTGGGAGTTAAAGTGATATTCTGAACTCTTCTTAGTGCCTGCTCAGACAGGGACAGTGCAAATCAAATAACATGTACTGCATCGTCCATTGGAGCGAACACTTCGTGTCCTCTGGAGAGCACAAGGAGGTAGATATTGATTTCTTATCTCAACGTTTCATTTCACTTTGATTTTAATGCAGCAGCTGTAAAGAAAGAGTCTCTTCTTACTGGGAATTACACGTTAAGCAATAATTCAGAATGAAGGAATTTTTGTCACTTTTTTCTCAGTCACAACTCCTTGCTGACACCATACTTAATGCTGAGGTCAGCTGATGCTCCACACTGTGATGTAACTTGATCTCTCATGTATCATTGAGAAGTTTACGTGTGTTAAGTGTAACATGCGGATCAAGAGCAGTGAAATACTGCAGAAACTCTCAGTCATGGCCTCGCGGTGGCTTCAAAGCAGGTGAACATGTCGTTGCTGTTATCCCTCTCACTGCTGCGGCTGTTAGTCCTACAGGAGCTGCATTAAACTGCTCTGTATTCAGTTAAACCACTCAGCGTTCTCGTGACCCACAGTGTCAGTCTGATAAGATGTTCTGGAACGTTTGGTTATAGCTTAAAGTGGATCACAATGAGGTAGTGAGGGCCAGCTTGGCCTCGATTAATCCTACGTTTCTCTGCACCCGCTCTCCTCTGTGTTCTATTTATGGAGCTCTCTGGGGTTTTCATATCTTCAAGTATCTCTTAATTATCTGAAGAGGCGAGCTGTGTTATGTTACATTCAAAGTGCAGGAGAGGGGTGTAGACACAATGAAACACCCAGGCAAAGCCACATGCATACTTTCCTAAAGTGCCAGAGTTTCAAATATGCTCAGAAATATTTTTGAGCCATACATACATGCAGACTCACACATGTACACCTCATCTTTTCTGCAGGACACCTGATATATAAAGAATTTAACTACGAGCTTTAAACTCATGTTCAAATTTATATTCAGATATCTTGGTCAACCAAGATGTTCTAACTATTCCAGCCACAGGGTCCAGATTTCTCCTCAGTCATTAGTTTAAGGTCCAATTCAGTTTAATATATTTAGCGTCATACTTGCATTTGGCCATGTCGTTGAGCTAGTTTTCTGTCTCTGTCAAGTAGCTGTCACTCACTCTCTGTTAGTCACTCACTCTACAGCAGGAAATGGCACTTGAAAGTAAAAGTTCTGTGTCGCAAATTTACTGTACTTCAAAATAAAGTGTGTTTTTACAAACTTGACATGTTTGTGAGTAACTTAAGGTCCATTCAGAGTGGATGCAGCAACTCACTTTTGGACCACGACCCACCAGTTGGGAACCACGGGCATGAAGGATTAACTGATTCAGTCTTTACCACATCTACTAATCAGCTACAGGCTACCCCGTTACAGGTTTCCATATACAGTACAGGCCAAAAGTTTGGACACACCTTCTCATTCAATGCGTTTTCTTTATTTTCATGACTATTTACATTGTAGATTCTCACTGAAGGCATCAAAACTATGAATGAACACATGTGGAGTTATGTACTTAACAAAAAAAGGTGAAATAACTGAAAACATGTTTTATATTCTAGTTTCTTCAAAATAGCCACCCTTTGCTCTGATTACTGCTTTGCACACTCTTGGCATTCTCTCCATGAGCTTCAAGAGGTAGTCACCTGAAATGGTTTTCCAACAGTCTTGAAGCAGTTCCCAGAGGTGTTTAGCACTTGTTGGCCCCTTTGCCTTCACTCTGCGGTCCAGCTCACCCCAAACCATCTCGATTGGGTTCAGGTCCGGTGACTGTGGAGGCCAGGTCATCTGCCGCAGCACTCCATCACTCTCCTTCTTGGTCAAATAGCCCTTACACAGCCTGGAGGTGTGTTTGGGGTCATTGTCCTGTTGAAAAATAAATGATCGTCCAACTAAACGCAAACCGGATGGGATGGCATGTCGCTGCAGGATGCTGTGGTAGCCATGCTGGTTCAGTGTGCCTTCAATTTTGAATAAATCCCCAACAGTGTCACCAGCAAAACACCCCCACACCATCACACCTCCTCCTCCATGCTTCACAGTGGGAACCAGGCATGTGGAATCCATCCGTTCACCTTTTCTGTGTCTCACAAAGACACGGCGGTTGGAACCAAAGATCTCAAATTTGGACTCATCAGACCAAAGCACAGATTTCCACTGGTCTAATGTCCATTCCTTGTGTTTCTTGGCCCAAACAAATCTCTTCTGCTTGTTGCCTCTCCTTAGCAGTGGTTTCCTAGCAGCTGTTTGACCATGAAGGCCTGATTCGCGCAGTCTCCTCTTAACAGTTGTTCTAGAGATGGGTCTGCTGCTAGAACTCTGTGTGGCATTCATCTGGTCTCTGATCTGAGCTGCTGTTAACTTGCCATTTCTGAGGCTGGTGACTCGGATGAACTTATCCTCAGAAGCAGAGGTGACTCTTGGTCTTCCTTTCCTGGGTCGGTCCTCATGTGTGCCAGTTTCGTTGTAGCGCTTGATGGTTTTTGCGACTCCACTTGGGGACACATTTAAAGTTTTTGCAATTTTCCGGACTGACTGACCTTCATTCCTTAAAGTAATGATGGCCACTCGTTTTTCTTTAGTTAGCTGATTGGTTCTTGCCATAATATGAATTTTAACAGTTGTCCAATAGGGCTGTCGGCTGTATATTAACCTGACTTCTGCACAACACAACTGATGGTCCCAACCCCATTGATAAAGCAAGAAATTCCACTAATTAACCCTGATAAGGCACACCTGTGAAGTGGAAACCATTTCAGGTGACTACCTCTTGAAGCTCATGGAGAGAATGCCAAGAGTGTGCAAAGCAGTAATCAGAGCAAAGGGTGGCTATTTTGAAGAAACTAGAATATAAAACATGTTTTCAGTTATTTCACCTTTTTTTGTTAAGTACATAACTCCACATGTGTTCATTCATAGTTTTGATGCCTTCAGTGAGAATCTACAATGTAAATAGTCATGAAAATAAAGAAAACGCATTGAATGAGAAGGTGTGTCCAAACTTTTGGCCTGTACTGTAGTTATTCGATGTCAACAGGATGATTACATTTGCTGTTGGTGTTCTGGTGTGTGGAGACTAATATCAAAATATGTTTGATGGACAAGGACCTCTACAAAATAAATGCGGTCTGACATGAACAGATGTCATGTGATGCAGAGCCTCAAAACATGATAGGAGTTTAACAAGGCAAACTGCTGTTTGTTTCCTGCTTCCTACCAACTAGGAGTGTAAATATAGACAGTGCAGGCAGGGTGGTTGCACAGGGGCCCCTTATAGAGTGTGCCCATCAACTATATGTTGGGCAGAAAACAGGCCCTTGTGAGTAATTTGGATTGCTACCTTAGAATCATGCCTGTGTTCAGAGAAAAACTCAATTTACTCTATGTGCCTTTGAGAAGGTGAACCCATCTCCATCATGTTCTTCTTTTCTTTTTTTCTAAAATAGCCAGAAGCAATCTCTAACAAAATATGTTAGAAAATATATGCCTACCCTTCTTAAATTATCCATAAGAAACTGAACAATTAAATGACTAATCCCTTATTTCGTTGGTATTGTTGTCACATATATGCAGTGATGATTTCTGAGCAATATGTATGTTGGTGTTGTCCAGTGTCAAGTCTCTATTTGATCACAGATTATACAGTAGCTAGTTTAGGTGCATAACTGGTACCCAGCATGCCTAAGGGCCCGTCATAATGACATGCACTGGTTACTACCTTACACCACTGCTACCAGCAATCAATGTTGGTTTCCATGACCGTTATACTTCGTTTCCCCTAACTACGTTCCCTAACCTTAAAGCTGCACATGGTTAATTTTTTATTTGCTGAAACTGTCACTATCTTCCAGTCAGTATAACATGAGACAGATGATCTGTGGAAAAAAATCATGTTCCTCTGCCTCCTCCTAGTGCTCTTATTGGCATTTGCAAGAATCTGATGTGTCTCAAGAAAAACAAATCAGAGTTAAGAGTCTCTAACACAGCTGTCAACCATGTCAATCACAGCTTGTGAACTGCAGTCAAACTGTCAAACTAGGGCTTGGGGATAAGGACAAAAATTCATATTTCGGTATTTTCAGGCTGAATGGCGATACAGGATACATATCTCAGTATTTTCTATGAAGTGGGCTACATTTTCAGCTGCAAGTCAAAGCCACATTTGAGCACTTTTATTGAAAGAGACTGTGATCAAAATAAAATGCAAAGACAGGGATTTTTTCCCTGTTTGAAAATATACAGCTGCACAACATGTAAATGAAAAACTATATAAAATAAATGGCAGGGCTGTACGTTACCTTTTTGCACACAGCACTGGAGCTACAGAGGTTTACAGGTTTGCAGCACAGAACACTAAACTTTACCATGAGTATAAAAGTATCAAGTAGTTTGGAACAATTAAAAATCTTTGTGAGTTAAAAAGTTGTTTTCTCATGTCCTTTCAAATGAATCTAGTGCTCGATTTATTTAGGGTTTTGATCTTATGTATGCACAGAGCATCAACAGAGAGGCTGAGCGAGGGAAGGATACAGAGACACTTTTTCCATGACATGTACATCTTGTATATGAAACATCTGTGTTGTCCCTGCATTTTTTAAACACATCTGTCGCCTCCATCCAGGCGCTGTCTCAGGACTCTAGTTTCCCAGCGCAGCACAGGGTGGCGCAGGGTGGCGCTCAGTTTGGTAGTTTGGCAGACCGAGGTGTGCTGAGATGGGTGTGGCGGCGCAGCAGGGGGAGGTGTCGACAGATCCAGCTTGGCGCAGTGACAGTTTCGTGCCAAAAGGCTTCGCTGAAGGTGCGCTAAAAGCTCGCCAGCTGAAACCAGGTCTACTGTCAGCGCAGGGGGAGTGCAGCCGGTGTAAGCCGAAGTTTGGCTGACCGGCAGACAGTGCGCACACGTCACCAAAGCCTCACAGGCAGGTTTCCAGAATATCAGGCACATTAACGATGCAATAAATACCCACAAAACCACTATTAAATGCAACTATCTGCAATCAGCACATAAATGTATCTCTATATCGACTGTCCCGTCACATCTGATGTCAGATCAAAGGGGATTGGCACCGATTGGCATGTTTGGCACGTGTAATGGAAACCCAACCTGATTTGATTAACACAGCTGCAAACTAATAAGTTCACATCCCTCTCAGCCAACCACAAACAGCCACAGCATCAGATAGGGAGTATATATTCAGCATCTGTCATCTTAGAAAAGTCAAAAGAAAAGAAACAGAGTGAGACTGCGAGAGAGAAAGAGAGAGCGTGCACGCGAGAGAAACGCAACATTGATTTACAGTTGTGGTGACCTCCTCCCAGGCTACCTTTGCATCATCAGCCCGTGGAGGTCTGCTCGCAGTTCCGTATATTCAGACACTGCGAGCTTGGACCTCCCGGACCAAAACATCAGTTTCCTCCTGGGCGAAGTTTGGCCAACTGACGCTGCTGCTCTCTTCTGCCATGGTGAATTGAGTAAACTCTCATTACGCCTTTGCGCGGCGCATTTAAGGGCGAGGAGAGGGGCTCATTTGATTGGTGTGATGTGTGTAAAACTCACTCCACGCCTTCTCTCCTCGCTCTTTCTGACTTGCGCAGGTAGGAGGGACGGAGGTGGGAAAGAGGAGTAGCTGCGCCAGGCGCACGGTGTGCCAAACTTGCAAAATCTGCCTGGCCACACCCAGTTGGCCTCCGCCTTGCCCAGTCTGCGAAACTAGAGCCCTCAGTGTCACACAATAGACTTCAACTACCAAGAAAAACAGCAACGTGCTACGATCCACCTCACACACAAACTAGCAAACAAATGCTCCCCTGACACAGTCGAGCAGCTCTGTCTCCCACACATGCAGCGCAGCGCTGTACTGCACGTGTACTGCATCAGTCATTTCATTCATCTCACAGACATAACACGTGCAACATATAGACTGATGTCACACTGTAGATAATTAACAGACAGATGAAACAGAGGAGCAACACTGTGTCTCTGAGTGTTGCTGGAGAACTTGTGAGTGAGTGAATGAGTGGGGCGGAGCTGTGTGGAGAGTGTTGGAGAGGAGAGATGCACACTGTTTATGTCACGCAACTTCACCCTAAACAGTGTTTTCTACATTTATATCTTGCTTGAAAATAAATTGATAAATTGCACATAGTCTGTATATGGCCCAGCCCAATGTCAAACTAGGCAGCGCTCATCAAATATGAATCATTTTCTGTCACTGCATTGCCTATTGCTTGACACAAAGTCATTAAAAAAAAGAATCGTTGGGTGTGTGATTGGCTGTACATCCCTTCAGTCTGCTTCAAACAAACCACTTGTTGGATCTTTTACGAGTCTGACAACCCTCCGCACCCCCCACACATTCCCACATGGACATTATTGGAGCTGCATCCATTTTTCAAACCTGATAATCTGATGAGCACACCTACCTCATGCTGTGTTTGGCCAGGTGTAGAAATGAGAAACTAATGCAGGATCTGAACCTCAGGCTCTCTTTTTTCCTTTAGTAACAACTTCCATCACTTCATGTGTGTACCAATGAGTGCAATAACATGGCTGTTTGAACATTCTCTCTGTAGGGCAGCAGGCTTTGCTCCCCGCCTACTAGTGTGGTTGTTCTGAACAGCTATTAACACTTGTGCCTTCAGTTTGGATGGCATGTTGTCAGAACTTTGTTTCAAGCATGCCCAGCCTTCATGGTCGAACATGGGCTTTTTTTTATCACTGGGAAACAACTTCATCTGAGAAATGCATGGCACAGGGCGTTTTCCAAATTGGCTCAGATTTTAAAAATGTTTTAACATGTTCCCAGTTTTGATCAAAATGTTTCAGAGCCACAGATACTCTGGATACAACATAGATCAAACATGAAGTATAAACAGCAAACACTTCTTTTATTTAACTGCTATTAAAAAATGTAAAAATAAGTGAAAACCAAATATGATGCCCCTCAGTGTCAAGTTCTTTTTCTGCCCTAAAGCGAGATCTGTGTTATTCAGATTGTCATGAAATTTGCTGCATTCATGGTCCACAGTGAATGTGTTTTGACCCGTGATGTTTCGTCTAGTGCCATCTCCATTTTTCATATAAGATACATCATAATCTAATAGCCAAAGCATCAGTATGATGTTTGTTTTATCTAGCTGTATTTTGGATTGTAACAATGTTCTAAATTCTGCTTTTTGTTTTCTTTGAGTTAGTAGTTGGCCTTCTTTCAGACACATCCTCGTTTGATGCTTGTGGACATGTGACAATACCAGAAATTTAGTAGTCGAAAATTCCATGATTCTCCATGTCCAATTTGATACCATGGTAAAACAAAAAACAAAAACAATAAGTCCAATATACATACACAAATTTATCAGAAAACATTTAAATTAAATTAAATTGAAATTTGATTATTAATCCTTCCAAGACCCAAGAGCCAGTCTCCAACACCAGGGATCAGCATGCCTGCCACCTGACTCCTGTCCCTGCAGCTGGTGGGTCAACATGGCATTGGCTCCATGTTACTTATTCAGGCTGAGACTGACCAGGCCCCATGGCTAAGGCCCGGCCACCAGACCTGGCAAGCTCCCACCCCCAGGTCTGGCAATGTGGGGGGGTACCATGCAAGGTACTTGAAATCTGAATATGCCACGTCATCAAGGTCTGAAATAAGTTTCCTGCGTGGGGTTGCAGGGCTCAGCCTTAGAGATAGGGTGAAGAGCACAGACATCCAGAGGGAGCTCGGGATAGAGCCGCTGCTCCTTTGAGTTGAAAGGGGTCAGTTGAGGTGGTTCTTTTTTTTGGCATATAACAGCAGACTAGAACAGTTGTTTTCCATTGAGAGGAGCCAGTTGAGGTGGTTCGGGCATCTGGTAAGGATGCCTTCCGGACGCCTCCCTTGGGAGGTGTTTCGGGCGTGTCCAACCGGGAGGAGACCTCGGGCCGCCCCAGGACACGCTGGAGGGACTACATCACCTGGCTGGCCTGGGAACGCCTCAGGGTTCCTGCGGAAGAGCTGACGGAAGTGGCTGGGGAGAGGACTGTCTGGGCTTCTTTGCTGAGGCTGCTGCCCCCGCGACCCGGACCCGGATAAGCAGAGGACGACGAGTACGACGAGTAGAACAGTTGTAGGCGTATATGCTCCCCTGTCAGTAAGAATTACAGTATCGGTACCTATGGTAGGGGAGAAAAATGAGCACCGGCTTGTATTCTGAATTTTGGGCATAGACTTGGCACTGAAGTATCATTTCTAATGACATCCCTAGATGCTTGTCTTCTTTGTTTTACCGGACATTAAAATGTTACTCAGCTCAAACTCCTGTGATCCCTTTTCCGACTGCTGGTAAAATCAACTTGTAGGATCCTCTCTACCTTCCTCCTCCTTGTGCAACTAAAAGCCCAGTCTGTCCAGCATGGACTGACCATTCATGGCTGTATCACTGCAGAGTGTGGGTTACTCACTGAGATCATCACCCGTTAACAAAAGCCCATTCATGGATACAAACAGCCCTCATTAAGGATGGCTTTTTCACTCCTCATTTCCTCAACACAAACAGACAGAAAACTGCCTGCAGATACAGACACACACTTCTCCAAGTGAAGCAGCTGGCCTGAACATTGAGGGGATTACTGTATGTTACTGTTCTACTCACTATGAATTGACTCCATCAAGCCACACATTGATTGTAGGAGTAAAACTGATAAAATGTCCCTTTTTCCAGATTCTTCACTCACAGTAAGGACTGTTAGACTCAGCACCTGATTAACTGACAGTTATTATGGGTGTAAATGCTCAGTAGGCGTTTGAAAACATTTTCTTTCATCTCTTTCTGTGAGTATAAGCCTATGAAATAATAATAGAAAAGGCTGTATAGACAAAGGTGGGCCTGTAAACTCCAGTGGTGGACTGCAGAGGGTGAAAATAGATCCTGTATATTTAGACATGATGAGATCAAAGCCTTTCATCCCACTCTTTCAGCCTCTATAATAAGAAAAGATTATCTTACAGTAGGCAGTCCTGTATGCTGAATCAGATAAAGGACAAAATAACCTGTGGGACTGTTTTATGTGTTAAAGGGTGAGTCCGTAGTTTTTAATCTGGACCTTATTTTTAGTGTTTTTATGTCTAAGTGCAGACTGCTCTCACAATTTTTTCGTATGTTTTCCTGTGAAAAGCAATGCACCAAAACCAAATTTGTACATATCCCACGTATTTTAAAAAGGCTGCGATCCCAGATTACACGGAAAGCATTTTAGCAGCTGGAGGCACCTTTTTGTAATTGTTTTTAATGTGAATTAAGCTTCTTGCTCGCTGTTTTTGCGTTGCGATGTGCCTCTCGTTTCTGCAATCTAGGCGCCTGGTGTTTTTGCCAGAGAACTCTGAACTCCTTGAGTTGAAAAAACTTCAACCCAGAGCCAAAAAACGCCCCATGTCATCTCTTTTTCGTCACCTTTTTTCCCCGTTGTCCAATCAGATGATTTGAGAGGTGGGCCTTCTGTGGTGGTCCCAACAACAAGTTTACAGTTGGTAAACAATGGAGGAGAAATTGGTGGTAGTGGTTGCTAGTAAGGATAGACCGATACATCGGCCGGCCGATATATCGGGCCGATATTTGAGTTTTTTACTTGTATCGGCATCGGCTGATACGCGCGTGGGTTCCCTGGCATGATTTACAGACAGGCATCCACGGGCAGCTCTGTGTTGCCGGAAGACCCTGCAGCGCACATGCAGCGAATCCTACTGTGTACAGTAGTTGTTGTTTTATTTATGCTTCAGCTTAAATATTTGTTTATTTTATAAAGACATTACTGGAAGATTTAAGAGCACTTAACTCCTTTTTTTATTTGAATGTATAATAATAATAATAATATTCTACCTGTTCTACCTCAACTTTCCATCTTGTTTTAGTATTTTTTACTGTTCAATAAATGTTTCTTATTTTAAACTTGAGACCTGTAATATTTGTTATTATTGTGTCATTTTTTTGACGTAAATTGAGGGAGCAAAAGCAGCATCAGCCCCAAATATCAGCTCAAGAATATCGGCAGTCCATAATCGGTCATCAGCTAAGGGTGATGGAAAAAAATCGGTATCGGCATTGGCCCTAAAAAATCCATATCGGTCTATCCCTAGTTGCTAGATACCCAGAGCTATACCGCCGCAATGATAGACAGCAAGTCATCCTAAAATTTGCCTGGAAACGGCCATGATGGAGGAGAAGCTCCTGGACCAACTGGTGGTACTCCCCATGATCCACCCTTGTTTTTAGGGTCTCATGTACCCACACAGATCTCCATTTCCCTGTGCCCGACAAATATTTTGCCGACAGCCTCTCACCTTCAACCAGAGCTACAGCAAGTACCCTCTGCCTCAACATTTTAGGAACTAGATACTGATTACTGTGAAAAAAAAAGGCTGCAAAATGCTTTCTGTGTTTGGGGGCCTAAGCAAGGAAGCAGTCCTGAGCAGTCTTGTAATATGACAGGTTGAGGTGGTGAATAGGTCTCAAAGAAACAAACTTCCTCCAGGACTTTCTCCTGGTTTCGAGTGTTTGGATCCGTGTAATCTTTGATCCTTTTTAAGGTACTTTCGCGTCATGTTTTTCCCAAACCTCACCTCCATAACTTTACGTTGATTACGTAAGTGTACATTGATCACGTAACATCATTCTTGGGATGCAAATTCGTAGAATATCATGTGAATCGTTCTATGAGATTAGGTTGCTAAGTGACCAATGTGAGCAACAATTTTTGAAATCTATCCAGTAGTGAGTGAGACTGCTGCAGCCGTCACCACTCTGGGCACCACCACCACTGTAACCACTCTGGGCATGTTTCTACCGTCAATTAACGTCCACTAAAAGTGTTTGTTTGTGCCACTGACGAGCTAAGATTGTTACTATAAGTATCTGGCAACATTATGGAAAGGATCCCTAATGAGATCAACCTTTTTGTCAAAGAGTAAGATCCTTTTTGTTCATCCAGAAACAGCCCAAAATCGCAGTAGCCAATTCCACCAAACCCCATTTAACTAAACAGTCATTTTAGTGTATAAAGAGCCATCATATTTTTCACATGTAACTGAGTGAATTAGGGATTATTTCAGCCAAACATGAACGTGATTGTTGGAACAATGTAAAGACGAACTAAGACAGTTTTTTAAAATTTTATTTGTTTCTTGTAGACTTGATGAAGTGTGTTTTACAGTGGTAAAATTACTCTTTATTTAATGGAATCTGGTCGGGTTGACAATGGCGATTCTGGGGCTGTTTTTGGTTAAACAAAAGGATCTTACTCATTAATCAAAAGGTCTATCTCTGTATGGATCCTTTCCATAATGTTATGGACACTTACAAAAAAATCTCAGCCTGTCAGAGACAAAAACTAGCACTTTATATGAACATAAATTGACACTGCAGCTTGTTTTGCAGCTGCTGGCTGCTGCCATCTCACTAAATACTGGAGGACCTGGGTGTAGCAGAGGTCAAACCTTGTTGGATCACATGTCAAGTCAAGTCAAAGTCAAGTCAAACTTTATTTATAAAGCACATTTAAAAACAACCTCAGGTGACCAAAGTGCTGTACAGTTATTGAAATATAAAATAATCATACACAAATATCATAATAAATAAAACAAAGGAAATAGTAAGAGCTCAATTTAAAAAACTAAAAATTAGATTAAAAAAGGAAATAAAAGAGTAAAAAGAGTAAAAGCCAAGGATTCTTGCCTAGCAGGGACTGAACACCAAGGAGAAAAGATGGGTTTTCAGTAATGTTTTAAAGTGCTCAACAGACTGTGCAGCTCTACACATGTCAACTGAACCCACAAAAACGAACCTGGTTTTCTAATTCTAAACTGGCGCTACACATACAACATTTGCTACTGATTGATTACGGCAGAACAAAACAAAATAACCCCGCCCCCTCCAACAGGAAATTGGCTAACATGAGCACAATGTCAGGCTGAATGAAGAAAGTGAACAGAAATTGTAGTGTAGTGTGATTATCAGGGCAGGATCCATTGATTGCCACTTGAAAGTGGTGGTACAATGTATTCAAATAGGACAGAGAAACAGCCCAGGATGAGGAAGGGGAGGTGAGCTGTGTTTAGGCTCTGAATGCACCTGATTTAAAATCAATCACCGTCCAATCAGCTCCTGAGCTTCTCTGTTTGTCTCGCACAAGACTACATTTGATATGACTAAAGACTGAGGTGACTTAAAGCAGAAAAAAATCAGAGAGGGGATCTCCAGCGACTGAATCATCACCAACTCTCGTATCGATGATACATATATATTGTGCCTGACCTCGAAAATGTTTCAGAACGACTGCTTAAGTATTTGTGGTCTGCCACTGGAGCTGACCAAATCACATCTCCCATCCCTGTTAATGTGAACAAACTCAGGCTTTGATTTCTGAGCTGCTGCACAGGAGTTTCTCTCCTGGCTTTAACAAGTAATCCTCGCCACACTATGTAACAGCCGCCTCCTCCAGTACAGTGTCTTGTCCTTTGGGATGGGGGTTGTCCTCCTTGTATTATTATCCCAGTATTGGCTCCCCTGAAGTAAGCCGGTGATCCAGCGTGAACCAGCCACTGCAGGGTGCTGGCAGGGTGACGGCTGTCCTGACACCGTCCTTCCACTGGTGTGTAAACTCAATTAGGGGAACTGCTCTATGCCGCGCTGCACGGCTACGACTCAGTAACTTCACAGCAAGACAACCTGACTCTTTGTCACTGTGTGTGCCTGTGTGTGTGTGTGTGGCCTAGTATGGTCATAGTCCTCTATTGGGATGACAAATCATGCCCCTTTCAGACACGACTTTGTATTTTCAGTGTCAGCCCACTCATGCTGTTCATTCTGACCTTGATTAGAGCTGTGTGGCAGAACAAACAGCTGTCAGAGTAACAGCACAAATGCTCTCACACAATCGGCTGATTGTCATCTATTGAAATTATTTGTAGGTGGTCGGAGATGTACCACTGTCTCTCTGCTGCACCAAAGCGAGCGACAAAATATAACAAACAGTTTGAACTCAGTCGCTTTCTTTAAATCTGCATAATACAATTTTTTTTTTATATTGTTATGGAACAAAATAATAATAGTCCAGTGGTTCTCAGACTTTTTACACCATGTACCACCTCACAGGATTCAGCTTTAATGTTTTTTTTTCACTTGCTGATTGGACAAGTGGTTCAGAAATTTACTTGCCCAAAGTCAATTTAATACTTGCGCCTATACAAACTGTTTTTTTAATAGTGATGATCAGATAACAAGTTGATGTGCCTTTGAAAAATGACCTCATTTTATCCAAGTTGCTCTTATCCTTTGTTTTAACTCTCTTATTCATATGTATTTATTTAGTGTCTGTAAGTGTTGTGTTTGGTCTGCATGTGAGCTGCTGGATACCTGAATTTTGAGGGGATCAATAAAGTATCTATCCATCTCTCCATGTAATACCGCCCAACTGAACTCCAGTGTGACCAAAATGCTCACTAGTGCTAAGGCTCATTAACTTTTTCTTTACCTGCCACAGTTTTCTTGTGAGTGTCCGATCAGTTCTGAGCATTTGCAGCTCCTAACAGAGATGAGAAGGAAGAAGGTAGCTCACTCCTCAATGTCCTCCATCAGCCTTGGAATAAAAGGATGTGTTTAACTCTTTTTTACCACTTGCCTGAACAAGACTTAGGTGATGAGTTACTAGATTTACTAGCCCGACATGGCAATTAACTTGCCCCAGGCAATCGGACAACCCATATCTTTGAGCCCTGCCTCAGAAAATATGAGACTTTACAAGTACCACCATTACGACTGATGTTGAAATACAGTAGCGTAAGCCGACTCTGTTCAGCTACAGACAGTTCATGCAAGAGGCAGGTTTATTCCTAATCAGAAGATTATTTATTAAGGTAACTTGAGTCTCATCTGTTTACCGTTTTTGGGCCATTTGCTGCCAGCAGGTGCTGTGGAGACTTCAGTGGTGCTGCTTAGCCAGTAACTACTAGCAACTGCGCTCAATTCACTGTTGTCTGCTTCAGTTTCCACAGAGCCGCTCGAAATATTCTATTCCTGATTCCTGATCCGCACTTCTCTCCCTAATTGTTCCTTTTTGGGGCCGTGATTTCAGTGTTTTTAAACCATGCATTTGACCTCAGCTTGTGACCTTGCCATCACAGTTTAGCTTGTAACTAATCATGAACGTATGCGTGTGCGATGTTTATAAATGTGACCACAGAGCAGGCTGATACAGAGACAAAAATATAACAGAAAGAGGCAAAACTTACTTTTTTTAATAGTATAAATATCTAAAGATTGAGTATTTTCATTTGCAGTCCTTTGGTATATTATATGTATTTAAATTCATTAGTTTAATTTTTTAAAAACATTTTGGTGTTTCCTCCAAGTACCACTAGAGGTAGCTTGCATATCACCATTGTCAGTGTACCATAGTTTGAGAACCAGTGCCCTAGTCAATAGGGGTCATTCTTACATTGTATCCTAACAGCAAGCGAGCTTCCAACTATTGTTTCATCCAAGTGGCAACTTCTGGGACTGGAAAATGAGCCAACACAGGAGTACCAAAAACTGCAGTTCCTCTAATGGCCACTTGAGGCTGGCTTCAAGAAGTGAGTCAGCCTGGTACAAAAAACAGTTTTGGTCTGTATAACTAATTTCAGCATTCATGATAACTGTACAGGGGGTGAATTTGTATATAACTCACCTGTTTAGATTTATCAAGGCTTAAAGTTACACAGAATTAAAGGCGGGCCGTTTCGAGTGACAGACTGTCTGCTGATAGTGAGCTGTTGTGATACTTATTGGAGATGATTTATAATATAGCCAACTGCAAGAAGACTGTTCTTAGCCTTCAACTCCCTGGCGATTTTGGATGCCATGACAGTAATAGCCAATAATGTCAAAATATCATTTACAGACCGATTTAACAGCCCGACCCGCAGGTCCATTTGCGGGTCCCGTGGGTTACGGGTCAACCCACGCATCACTACTCAGCTCAGTCTATAAGGCTGTACACACAACAGTAAGGCTATAGACATTATATTCTATTCAGGCCGGCAGAACCAGCAGCACATCGGCTCTACAGTGCACGGCACTGCTGATTAACCATTTTATTGCAGCACAGAGTGTCTGCCAGCAACCAATTACTTGCAGAGGCTTCCTACAACTTGTTTCAACGGTTCCGATTTAATCAGAAGACAAATTAAACAGGATGACTAGCCAATGTGAAAATCAAAAGAAAGCATAGAATAATGTACTGAAGGAGACTGTTGTGCCATCACATTTTTTTGTGGTTTGAGAGCAAAGATCCGGTCGCCGCTGTGCAAAACTCCGCAATTAGGTTCGAAAAAACCCTGGAGTTGTCCCCCCTGGAAATACAGTTTTGTACATAATAAAGAATGTGTTTTGTCCTTCATCACTTACATTGATAGCAGCTTTAGGAATGGATCTCTTAATGTCCAGTATGTTCATGAAGAATGGAACAGTAAGCAAAACTTGTTTCAGTTTATATATAGGCACCAGGCTGTGGGTTTAAGACAGACTTGAAAAAGAGTGAGCCTCTCCTTTAATGTTGTCTTTTCTATCAACAGTCTCCACCAGCATCAGAAACACGTGTAAGTTACACGCTTGAGGAGATGCACTTTGGTTACGGTGTAGCCTGCAGTGTAGCTGAAGCTGTTACATGCAAAGGCTCTGGAGATACATAATATCCTCAACACCCAAAACGATGCAAGGGGTGATGTTGTGTTGGTGGGGATGTTGTTTATGTGATCATGGCCTAAACTCACTGTTTACTGTAGAGTTTGTTCTGAGCTGCTCTCATCAGTCTCAATCTCACCTGTTTCCATTAGAAAGCTCTGATAAACCATCACCGTACACCACCAGCAACAAACGACAAAAGTAGGGACCAGCTGCATGTAGTGAAGCATAAAGCAGCCACGCAGGGAAATATATTTTTCTCAGGAGTTATTGGAGACAGGGTTTGAATAAGGGAAACGAATATTGGCCTAAAATATGCCAGGTTGACACAGACACCCAACATGAATGCTACTGTAATGCTTTGGCAAATGTTTGTTATTAGCTAAGACAACTTTATAAGCTGGGGATGTGTGCTGTCTGTTGTTTTTTATTTCCTTCTTCCTATTGGCCCAAAACGTGATTAATACAGTTGTAAAAACAATAGAAATAGCTGTACAGGTGAGATGCTTCTCTGCATGCATCTTTTCCTGCACCATGAGCTCAGCTGCACAGAAAAATCCACTTTATTACCTCTTGAACAGCTTTTGAATTCTTTCCTTGGTGTCCTTTACCTTACGTGCCTTACCTCGTGAAGGCACAAAGCTTGTACACCTGTGTGTGTTTCAGACGATGAAAGGGAAAAAGTTTATTTTAGTTAGTCATGTTCAGACATATGGGCTGTGGGAGGCAAGCTGAGCGCATGGCTGTGTGCTCAGTGGTGAGGTGGGGGGTTGAGGTGTGAGAAGTGGACTCTGTCAAGGCTCAGTCTAAGTGCTGAGGTGTGAATGTGAGCAATTATGAGGTAAAAGGTTAATCTTACCCTGCCATTTACCAAGCAGACGTTGGGGTGGTCAGAGTTTGACACGTGATACTGCTGTTTGTTTGGCCCTCCACAAGCATATGAATTGTCTTTGTGATGCTTTGGAAGGCACTGTTGTTGTTGACAGGAGCATCAGATGTGAAAACTCTCATGTTTTCCGAGAATTCATTCTTGACCTTGAAAACAGCAATTGACAAAAACAATCTCACGGAAAGGTTCAGTGATAAGCTGGTGTGGAGCTTTCTCCTTTATTCCCTGCAAACATTTGTATTGGCGGGGAGCAGGTTTTTCTTATACTGTGAATGACAGAGAGAGCGGAGTGTGTTTGAAGCTGGTACAGAAATGAACAAAATACCACAAAATTGGGCTCCTGAGGGAGAGGCTGATTGAGGATGCACTACTTGTGATACATTTACAGTACACATTTCTGCTCCAGGATGGAGACTAACACAAACACCAGTTTCCATCCAGCTGACCAGCAGGCTGCTTCCTCCAGGTCAGCTGTGAGGATCAGGAGACAGGTGCAGAATAAATGGTGGAGGAACTGACTGTGGGATGCAGCACTATTTCTTTTTCTTTTAGAGTGGCTATAATCAATATTTTCATTCAACCAAAGGCTCATATAACGTGTACATTAAAGGACTCACTGACAGACTTATAGAAAATCACCACCTGCTTTTACAGTTCCCTCCAGTTTATTGGAGCTTCATTATGTTTTTCATTGTTCTGGTTTAACTTTTACTGTGTTGGATCCGTCCCAGTGCTCTCATCATCCCTGTTTCCAGCAGCAGGCAGCCATTTTCAACAAAACAAACTGATTAAATAAAAGATCTGATAAACCCACTGTACTCTACCTGCCCAGCAGCAAACAGCAGACAGACACACAAGCCCCTTTCACACTGCCTGTTAACACTTTCCCCGCCAGAGTATTATTTTCATGTTGCCAGGCACTGAGCATTTTCTATCATATTGACTAATCTTTCAAGAGCCACAGAATAATTTGTTCTATGAATATGTAAACTGTATATACATCAAACTAAAGAGTGGACCTTCTGTTTTTATACACAATAAACATTTTATACTGTTTTATTACATTTCTTTTCTATCAACTCTTGAATTTGTGTATTTTCATTGAAAAACAAAATTTTGGACAGAAAGCTGCATTTTTGTCAAAGACATTTTCAAGGGTTACATTTAATTTTACATTTACATTTTTTTTCCCTCATTTTCTTATTTCAGTTTGAATTGTGTAAATGAAAATTATAATAATAGTAATAAAAGTAATGTTTTCTTTGAGGTATAGTGGAACACGTTGTCACGTTCAGTGTTCTGTTGTCTCCGTCTCCTCTTTGGTCGTCCTGTCTGTGTGTCGCTGTCACCGTCATGGAGATCCCACTTCGTCCCACCAAACTTGTTTGCTTCTTCGTCCAAATCGGATTCAGAATATACTGTAGATCAAAACAGGAATTGTCGGAGTCTGAGTTCATCAACATCTCCACAACTTGCGCAGCCAGAAACTTTTCCGTTGGCTCCCTCATTTTTATGCAGTTTACAATCTGCTACATTTCCATAAACAACATCTTCTTAAGGTTTCCAGCAGATCTTCTTTTTCAAAAACACGGATTGCCGGAATATCTCCTCAATGACGGGGATAGTGTTAAAGGTGGAAATACTGCACCTTTATGGCACCTTGCTGTGCTGTATGTAATAGGGGTGTCCCCGACTAAGAATTTTCATAGTCGAATCTGATTGGACAGACTTTTCCTTTAGCTGACTAATCGTCAAATCATGTTGTTTTCCCCCTCATTGATTAATGAGCTCATTTGTGTCAGTTTCCGCTCTAGAGAAAAGAGCTAAAACACCCAAATAAACAAATTTAATTCTTCAGTTGGCATAGTAAGATAATAATAATAAAAGTAAAAGGGTTATCCTTTTATCTTTATCTTTATTCCTTTCACTTCATCAAGGTATAATGCTCTAGACCAGCCGGGGACAGCCCTCCATTCCAAAACCCCGCCGTTCTGAACCACCCCCACTCCGAAACTGATTTTCAAGTCCATATCGAGTTTCCTGCATCAAACACTGCCGCCCGCTCTCCGGCTGCACTCGCACAATTCTGAAATCCGTTGTACTACAAAACCTTGAAATGAACGTTCAACTCATTGTTTTTTATTGAAAATATGTCACGGTCTTCATTTATTATGTGTAATTTCGCTAGCAGCAAACAAATTTAAAAGGAGACGCTTGTCAAGTCTTTGTACGCGCGCTGTCCGTGGTGCTGAAATCCCTACTCCCGGCCGCACTGGTCAGACAGACTAGTGATAATAAATAAATAAAAAATCAGAGTCTATCAAGAAAACAATCAGCGGTGAAATTCGTTTCAAGATACTTCCGGTAAACGAATAATCCTTCGAAAAAGTTTGATTTGAGAGCATGTACCTCCTCCAAAGTGTTTGTTTATGCGCTCCATCACCGTAAATCACCGTAGGCCTCGATGCTGCTCTGATGGTCCTGCAGCACGCTCACTCACCTCAGCTTATTTGGATCGAGCAACTGGGTGATTTATTCATGCGTAGTAATGATTATGCCTACTGATTAAACGCACGCGTCATTTTCAGTTTTTTATTAACAGAAATTAGGCTGATGTTTGTATCAAAATAGGCTATATATCATGAATTACTAGAAAACAAATACATTCTATGTCAAATCAAGATGTTTAGCAGCAGTGAGCACCCCCATATAGTCAGAATGGTACGGTCTTGTTTCATAACCACATTTTGCGACGATTCGATGGCGAGACTGGCTGTCGAATCAGACTTCTCCGAATCAAATCACAGAATCATTAACTATTCGGGATCACCCCTAATATATAAGGTGCAATCACAGCATGGGGGGGGGGGGGGGGGGGCGGCATTTTTCTCACCTTTAAAGTGACATAGAAATAATAGTTAGCATGTTAGCTGTTAGCCTAGATACAGCTGGGGCGCACCTAGTAGCATCAGACCTGTTGAAACGTAAGTGAAAGGGCATACTCTTCAAGTGCAAAGTTAGTCCACTAAACAAGCTTTTTTCCGCAAAGACCGAGAAGCCCAGCTGTTGCTGCTTGTTCTCGTGAGATTTCAGGCATGGTATGAGATCGCTGCTTGTTCTCACAATATTTTGGCCGCGCTTTGGAAAGCAGAGCTAAATGGTAAACAAACATGGCAGCACACCGGTAAGGTAAGACAACACGTTTACATGTCGTTTTCTATATGTTCTCTGACATTTATCCTAACGATATGAGGCGGTCTTTGTGGAAAAAAAGCTTGTTTAGTGGACTAACTTTGCACTTGAAGGTTGCCCGTTCACTTACGTTTTAACAAGTCTGACGCTACCGTGCGCCCTGGCTGTATCTAGGCTAACGGCTAACATGCTAACTATTATTTCTATGTCACTAGTCACTTGAAACAAATTTAGGACGATAGGAGACAGGTTGAAATAAACTGAAATTTCCCTTTAAGCCACCACATGACCTAGTTAAAGTGTTGAACAAGGTCTGTATAAACAGGACAGCCCGCAGGACAGGATCATGGACTGAACATGTGTGAAATTTTGACGACATGTTAGGCGCGCAGCCCTCTGCGGGAGATTTAAAAAGCAGCTGTTAGCAGTTAGCGGCTAACTCAAAGAAGAACAATGGTTGAAAATGTCCCTAAATTGGGAAAACATGAGGTCTGGGAGCTCCTTACCCTCCAAGCAGAGGACAAGATCAGCCGCCATATAACAGAGACAGTAAATGATTATTATTGCCATTGTTATTGTTTAGAGAACGCTGCTTTATGTGTCGTGCTAGAGGCCGATGCTGTTGTGTTGTCTCGCCTCCTTTGCTTCCATGACGCTGTCTAAAACCACACACTGGAGCGGAATGATGCCACCGTTGTTTGGTTCTGTGTGAAGAGGCGAATGAGGCATACAGTAAGGTTAGAGACTTTGTAGCGGCCCTGTAGCGCTGAACCAACCTGCTACCTTGTTTTGAATGTGCATGTCCTTCTCTCCAACACAGACACAGACCACTACAAGGCCACAGACCCCTGGTGGAGAGACTGTGGCATATTGTTTGTAGTGTCATGTATTAAATGTTGTCTATGTAAATAGTAATATGAAAATTATTTGTTTTTCTTCTATCCTGAATTACATTACTGACATTTCATTTTTTATTTTTAGCACAAGTGTACTCAGTCGTAGTCATGTGAGTAAAATACATTTGGGTTTCAGAGGGAGGGAGCTAAGAGAGAGTGAAGAGGTTAGTAAGTGATGAAAGTGTGCCAGTCCTCAGACACTCCTCAGGGAAACACATACCAGTGGTACTTCTGCTGTGTCTGTCTCTAAGTGGCTCTAAAAGCCTGCAGGAGACACCAGCCCTGCTAATCTTAATGGTAGATCATCTCTCTCACACACAATTCAAGTGGCCTGGACACACACACACTCTCACACACACTCACACAGTCCCTCTGTCTCTGGGGAGCCCTCTAAATGCCAGATGCCAGTTATTCCTCTCCAGCCTGGGTGAGCAGCACAGTCTCAGTCCCTGTTAGTCTGATAATCAGTCTTCCACTCCCCTGCCTTTGGATTATGCTGATCATCCAAAAATCCTGCGTGAGACGTGCATGCTTCCTGACTGTTGTGTATAAATCACAGTGAAATTAATAAAAAATATTCAAGTGGAGCAGAATTTATGAAGAATCAGCAGAGGGTTTGGTCATGTAGGAGCATAGCTTTTCTCTCCTGTGAGCTGAGGAGGAGGAGTTGGGGAATGAAGAGGACGGGAGGGGATCCCGGCCTTTTTGGGGAGATGATACCACAGCCTTTGTTTGGAAAACACCAGCGAGGTCCAGGTTTTAGCTCACCAAATTAACCCAGGAGTGACTGAGATCAGATTTATGACCCACGATACACAACCAAAGGGTCCAGTTGTCCAACTCCACTGTGTGCATCTGTGTGTGTTGATTTCTTATAGCTTTGTTGCATGATGGTGATCTCACTTTAATAATATTCCCGTGCACTTCACCTGGATACTGACTGACTGAAACTGTGTGTGTGTGTGTTTACAGTGTGCAGAGAGTCAGACTGCAGTGTTCCTGCCAGAGTTCGCCCTCTCACCTCAGGGCAGCTTCATGGAGGATGCTACAGAGGATCAGTTTCTAACCTACAAATACGACGACCAGGTCAGTCCCACACTCTGCACTGTTGCTGGACCAGAATGGGTTGAGTGTCGCCAGTTGCTGTTAATCACTCCTACATTGTTTCTTTACCTACATATAATTATTTAGGCTTTTTCATCACAGATAAAAACAAGTCCAAACACAGGGAACACTGTACTATATAGACTATATTGACAGCCACCCAGCATGCACTGGGGCGTTTTGCAGCTGAGTGTGAATGAGCATCACCACCTCCAAGTCTGAGGTCATGGTTCTCTGCCCCCTCTGGGTTGGGAGAGAGTTACTGCCTCAAGCGAGGGAGTTCAAGTATCTCTGGGTTTTGTTGACAAGTGAGGGTAGAATGGAGCGTGAGATGGTTCAACAGTGCAGCGTCTGCAGTAATGCGGGCGCTGAAGAGGGAGCTGAGCCAGAAGGCAAAGCTTTTGATTTACTGGTCCGTCTACGTCCCAACCCTCACCTATGGTCATGAGCTCTGGGTAGTGACCGAAAAGATGAGATCGCAGATACAAGCGGCCGAAATGAGATTTCTCCGTGGGGTGTCTGGGCTCAGCCTTAGAGATAGGGTGAGGAGCTTGGACATTTGGAGGGAGCTCGGAGTAGAGTCGCTGCTCCTTCGCGTCGAAAGGGGTCAGTTGAGGTGGTTCAACATCTGATCAGGATCCTCCTGGGCACCTCCTGTTAAACGTGTTCCAGGCGCGTCCAACTGGTAGGAGGCCCCGGGGCAGACCCAGAACACACTGGAGGGATTACATATCTCATCTGGCCTGGGAACTCCTCGGGGTCCCCCAGGAGGAGCTGGAAAGTGTTGCTGGGGTGTCTGGGATGCTTTGCTTGGCCTGCTGCCCCTGTGACCCGGCTCCGGATAAGCAGATTGAAAATGGATGAAAATAGATGGATGGACTATATTGACATCTGCTCATGGAGAAGAGGCGAGTGGTGCTAGGTGAGCTAGCTACAGATGTATGCTTCCTTCTGCGCAGTGATACAGTTGGCAGGTGTAGTTTGGTAGAAAGAAAATAGGTCCTACATGAAACTGCTCACAACAATGTCTGCTGATTATCTTGAGTCGTGATTGCTAGACGAATCATTACTGTTGGTTTTTGGTGCTCAGAGCAAAGTAAAGTGCCATCTAGTTCCATCCTATTCAAAAGATGGCAGACATCTCACACCAAAACAATCAAGATCGATAAACGGCACTACAGGTAAGAGGAAAAATATGTATTTTTGACTTTGTGGTGAACTGTCCCTTTAAGGTTTTAAAGAACATTTGCATCATGTCAAAGACAGTCGAAATAAAATGGGAAACAGAAACACACATTCTCGTTAAAGTGCTGCACTCTCAAAGGCACACATGCTTCAGGCCCTGTGTAGGTGTTTGGTGTTAGTGTGAGCGGTGTTGCCTCAGTGCGGCAAAGTGGATTAGAAGCTACAGGTTGAGTAACAGGTGGAAGACTGTCAGCTCTCTGATCTACATCTCCTTCACTACAACAGGCCGCATTAGCTGGATGTGCTAACTGATGCACGCTCCAGTTGTTTCTCCTCGGCAGTGCGCTGCAGGTAGCAGATCTGATGTGTAAGCAGTGTTGCTTCCTGTGTTTTCCCCCCCGGGATGGTTAATAATGCTCTCTCACATTTTCTAGTTCACTTCTGTTCTACATTCTGCTTCATGCACACACAGAACACCAGCTAGCAGATCAGGGAGACAGGTGGTGCTCTGAGCGAGGTCCTCTGGGGCTCCCAGGCGTCCACAGCATTACAGTCCAAAGAGGATCTGAGGTGTTGCTGTGATTCATTCTTTCAGTTGATGCAAGAGACAGAGAATGCTGACTTCTTACCAGTGACACTTTTACAATCCCCTCCTCCTCCTGCCCTAGGCATGTGGTCTGAAAAGAAAGAACTATTTATAAGCAAACACTTACATCAAAAGGTCTTAATGAAGACTTCTGTCTTAGTGTGATGCTATGAGATTGTGTGTCAGGTGAGATAAGTTGTTGATTTGCCGATGTTGTCTTAGGTGAGGCAATCCTTCAACATACAGATAGCAAGCAGTTTGAGGTGTTGATTTTCTCTTAGAGCCTGTTAGATACTTCTTATTATGTTGTTGTTGTTAAGGTTGCTTTAACATTAACACACAGTATATTCCTTTGTGTCTATATTTATCTCCGCCGGGAGAAGCCTGAATGGGATCATGTGTTTGATCTTGTGCTTGGGAAAGTGACTGAGTGTATGTATCTGTCAGCCTACAGCTAATCTCACAAACTACTGGACCAATCTGCCTAATATTTTGTGTGCATATTTATGAATGTATGCTCAAGGACCTCTTGTGGTGGCAGCAAGTAACAGTTGTTGAAAAACCTGTTTTATTGACTCTTTTACCTGCTGACTGCTGAGTCCTTACTCGTCTTAACTGTTCCGTAGAGGTCACTAGGGTTGCAGCGATATACTGGTTTTAAGGTACACCGTGATATAAAAGTTGATGGTTATACATACTGTGTACTTTTGCTTATGTACAATATTAGGAAAAAAAAAATGCAACTGGACTTTAAATCCCCTTAATTTTAGGTATTTTTTAAGTGGAGACTGTTTACACAAACTTCCATTAACAAAATGTTTCAAGTTTAAATTATAGTAGTAAAGAAATTGTTTAACCAACAATAACCCCTCTATTTTCATTCCTTTAAGGGTCATTTTGACTGATAATAAGATAAATTCTTTAATTCCGCGATACCGTGAAGCTGTGAAATTTACTGAGACAGTTATCGTACCATGAAAAACAATGATCAACAACATTACGTAGGTAGCAAAGCATGGAGCAAAGGGCATTTCTGCCAATCCTCTCGGCTAAAAACAACAAGCCTTACTGTCTGTTGCTGGAGACATTTTGACCAACATTCTTGGAAATGAGTGGTCTCGGAACTGGAGCATCTGCAGATTAATTCCATACCTGATATGTTATGATCCAATGAAGTTAGGTATGATACAAGATGAATCGGTCAACTTATCTTTTCCATCATCTGACTGGAGCCTGGAGGGACAATTCCACAGGGTACAGCTATCTGCATGTATTGTCTAGAGGAGTGGTTCCCAACTGGTCCAGCCACAGGGTCCAGATTTCTCCTTCGTCATTAGTTCAAGGTCCACACAATTAGATATATATTCAGCATCATACTTGCGTTTGGCCATGCCGTTGAGCTACTTTCCTGTCTCTGTCAAGTAGTTGTTAGTTAGTCACTCACTCTACAGCAGGAAACTGCACTCCAAAATAAAAGCCCTGTGCCAGAAATTCGCTGTACTTCAAAATAAACAAACTTGACATGCTCAGGAGTCACTTGTGGTCCATTCAGAATGGATCAGCGACCCACCAGTTGGGAACCACAGGTCTAGAGTGGCCACGATCAGCGCTAGCCCACATCTTGGCTGCAGCTGGAACGTGGCCACCTGGTGGAGATCTGCTTTCTTATGAGTGCACTTTTCCAGTTATAATGCTGATATTTGACTGTTGGGATTTGTATGTGCTTTCCCCTTCTTTCTGCAATTCGATTTTGATTATCTTTTTAAAATTACTGTCAAACTTATCTACTTTTGCTGATTTATATACGCCTAATTGTTGAGAAATTATGGTCTTGTATTCGTATCTATTTGGCTCATCATGGGATGTTGAATTTTTCTGTTGGATGACACAGTGAGCATCACTTAGTTAGCAGTTAGCATCCACTTAGTTTATCCTTTGACACACTAAGTTTGCTTTTATTGGGAGAGCGTTTTGGCCTCGAAGGTTAAGCATGGCGATATTTTTGTTACATGAACCAAGACTCACTCAAAGCTTTCTGACTTCCCCTCCCTGTCTATGACCCCCAGCCCCAAAGCCCATTGGTTCCCATTGTGAATGTGTAAGTGGCTAACAATTGCTCTATAATAAATGGCTTCATATAAACAAAGGCAAAGTCATTTCCAAAAGCAGCTGGCCACTGCAGCTTTTATCAAAACTTATTCAAAGAGGAGGAAATGGTGCATTTGTTGGGGGCTGTTTTCAGTGATGGATTGATATACAGTTGGGTCTCCAGTGGGTATTTGCTGCAGCAGGGTGGTGTGTGTGGGACTGTGTCAAAACAAACTACAGTGTGTGTGTGTGTGTGTGTGTGTGTGTGTGTGTTCATGGTAATCAAGGAACATGTCACCCAGTGCAACAGTGTGGCTCCTTGATGTATATTTAATAGTTTGTGGACAACAATGGAGCCCTACGGCTCAGAGGAAGACGATATATCAGGCTGTGGATACACACAGCACTTGTTAGTTTATACATTCACTTTTGGTTTGGGACTGCACATAGGATTTGTTCACAAAAAGAAAAATATACACGTAGAATACCACCAGACTTATTCTCTAATTTGTATGGATGCTGGGAGCTGCTTCTGGTCTCTGTGATTAGGGCGTTCTTCCCAGATCAGATTGATGCGGTGCCATTCGTGAGTGAGGTGTTTCTTTTTAATTTAGGGGACTTGTCACTGTATTGCATTGATGATTGCAAACAGTGCCATGCGCTGACATTTTGTGGGGCATGTCCTCAAGTAAAAAAAAGGGCATCTCTTTCAAATATGCCTGTGCCAAAATTGTTTTGTGTGCTGCCAAAGCGCCCTGCCAGGAGGTTTCTATGTGTTAGGGATGCACCGATCCGATACCTGGATCGAATATTGGCCTCAATATCATCAAAATAGATGGATCGGGTATTGGAAAATGCAACCTATACCAGAGGTGATCCTTTCCCTTTAAATCTATTGCGACGCGAGCTACGTCATACGTCATGGAGCAAAGGAGAGAATCTGCTGTGTGGAGGTATTTCACACTATTTCAGCTGCTGTTGCACAAGTGTTTATTGTTGTTAAACATAAATAGTTCATCATTGCATTAATCCGTTTCATCTTGTTTCATTGTATCTTTGGAAAGAACTGTGTAGTCATCAGTGCCTGATGCCTCTAGTCTTTTCTGTTCTACATGTAAAGGTATATAGCTTTTTAGGTCAACCATGGTATCGGATCGGTATTGGCTGATACTCAAAGCCACAGCATCGGGATCAGTATCGAAACTGAAAAAGCTGGATCAGTGCATCTCTACCATGTGTCTTCTGGAACCTGAAGAGCTCTTGGGGCCTTAGAACAGTGTTAGTTTTGTTGACGAAAACTATGACAGAAATGTTTTGTCAACAGCCTTTTTTCATTTTCGTTAATGAGACCAGACGTGACAAAATGTTCGTGGTGGACTATCAGACATTGAAAGCTGATAACAGCTGTGCTTGAAATTATCATCAAATGCTGCACGAGTGTCAGGCTGATAAACTCCAGTAAATAGTCTGTTTCGCTAGCTAGCAAAAACACTTAGACTGGAGCAGCGTCCTCTGTTGGTGCGAGTTGTGAGCTGTAATTCAGCAGTAAATAATCAGCCGTGTGTGTCTGACTGTGGATGGTGGAGCTGCTGAATGGATTTGTGGAGTTTGTTCTTTGCAGCGGTGGCTGTTAGCAGCTAGCTCTGCTTATTAGCTGCTGTTGTGAGAGTGAGCTGTGATTGGTGTGTGACTGTTAAGATAGAATGATCCAATCAGCTGGCTGTTTGCTGATTACAGCTGGGGTGTATGACTTCCGTGTCCTGCGTGAATAAACACAAAGCTTTGTCTGCTGTTAGGCATGATGGTGGGTTGTTGCCTCAGTTTGGCAGGCTGTATTTAGATGTTTTATAGTGGTTTAATTTCACAACAGAGACAAACAGCACCAAGGCTTAGGTCAAACACTATCGTTTCGTTACCTGGCTGTCCATGAAGACAGGTCAGGGACATGTGGAGGCTGCACTGCAGGGTGCTCAATTTGTGTGTGTTATCTATGGTGTCTGTGACAAAGGAAGCTGAAGAGGGAGGGGACAGCGGCTCAGCTCTAATGCAGTTGTCAGGCATACAACAGGATTTTAATTGAGAATTGATGCCATGGGCTAAATTTAAAAGCTAAAATGTAAAAGTATTAAAAAATGTCTTGCAAAAAGGCACTTATCAAGTCAAAGACCAAAAGGGCAGGTGATTGAGCACTACCCGGGGTCTATGTGTGCACGTGCCTGATTACAAAATGCAAACCACTGTCAAGAAGCCAAAGAAATGTTCGGTATTTAGTCACTACCACTACCTCAATTTCTACTTTCTAAATGAATGGACAAGGGATTTAGCAAGTGTTCAAAATCAGCTTTGCTATGGCTGCCTTGTAAAACAGTTGCACTGTGTATATTTGGTGTTTAAAATGAGACGGGAGTTGCTTCAGGACAAAAGAAAACTGAGTTGGTTTAGATTTTGCAGTCAGAGCCATTCCTATTCATTTTTCAGTGAATGCTCACATTCTCTGATGCACACTTTGGAATACAAATTTGAATTACCCACCCACATCCGCACAGAGCTGGCATTTTAAGAGAAAAACCCCAGTTTAAAAGGTTGATCACAATATCTGTTGGCTCAGCGTGGTGGGGAAGCTGAGTTTAAGGATTGTATTTTTAAAGTACTGTAAGTAGGTGTTGGCAGTGTGAGTAGTTTTAGTCTCATATTGAATTCCTGCAGAGTTCTGCGTGCTTTGATGGGGAGAGCCAGGTAATTTTCTCCTCTCTGCTGTTTGAAAAAATGGCTTCAAAAATGCAAATTATGCTGAGAGCATTTCTCTACTTTTTATGCAACTCTGAAAATTAAACCGGTGTATGTTGTGTCAAAGTTTATTGGGTTTAGTCACACACTCAATGCACCCATTCTTCTCCCTATAACTTCTGTAATATGGAGAATTTTTTGATTCAATAAAGCGGCGTAGAGCGGTAAGGTGATCCATCTGGCACTGGAGTGTGGTTAATAAGGAGATCTCTCTTTGGACACACAGCCGCATAAATCAGGTTAACATCTTGAGAGTACACTGTGTTTTGAAAGCCTCGCAGCTGACAAATATCGTACAAATGATCCCTGACGAATCACAGAAACCTTGTTTGGAGAGATTCTGCATGGATAAGTTTGCCTGGAGTGCTCTGGCCGTCTGCAGTGGTCAAGGTTGTTGTTGTGCTGCTGTGTGCCAGAGTCTCGCATCGAGGCTGCACAAAGGTTGAGGATGTGTCTCTAAGGAAACGCCTGAGCCCCATGCATGACGCACTTCTTTCTATAGGGCTTTTACTTTCAGAAAAGGAATGAATTTTCTTCTATAAATGTCCGTCTTTTACTGCTCTACTCTCCTAAGGGAGATGGACTCTTCTGAAACATTTAACAGGGCTCTTCCAGTGGCTTCATGTGGCTCATGTTATCCAAGTGTGTGTCACTGGAGTGTAAGGACTGAGCTAACAGAGATACATGCACATACAGGAGATCTCTGGGTACACTGATTTATCTTTGGTGGAATGTTTTCTGCATATCAAGTTTGTGATTGGTGATGCATTTGATCATGTGTCTAACTTCGTACTGCATGGTGGGAGTCATTGATTTGTTGCTCACCAGTATCGTGGTTATGATCAGGCTTTTGTGTTGTGCATATAAACATCATGTGATGTTAAAAGATTTCATTGGTCACTTAGCTGCAAAAACACAAAAAAACAAACGTAAAACTCTATTAGGAGCTGCACCTTGTCAAAATAAAACAAAACCTATATGACTGGACTAAGTGGGACTTTAATTTGAAAGGACAGACACAGGAAGTGTCCACGCTCAGCAGTCAGACAGGAGTCAGGTTAATTTCCAGGGCTGGTACCTGCGGTTATTCCACAGGCTAGTTAATAACATGTCGGGCAGGAAATCCAAAGTGTGGGATCATTTTGAGAAGGTGAAGGACGAACCCAAGGTGATATGTAAACTCATCTTCATTGGTCGACTACAAACATGACGTATCATCTGAAACATGGAAGTAGCTACATGCCCATTAGCCCACAGCGTCATTAACAGGCGGCTCGCTCAGTGTGTGACGTGCACTTGGAGATAAAATATAGGCCTATATTAATGAAGGTTCATTAGTACGGTTTTGTATTTCTCTGTAATGTAGCACAGTGTTAACAATGTTACTGATACTATTCTTTCTCACACCTTCAACTCAAACCACCAAAACATATCATTTAATCATTACATTAACATCATAAACATGCGGGAGACTAATGGACCTAAGTGACGACTATTGGTTGACTTGGAAAACTGTTAGTCGGGAGGGCAGCCCTACTTCTGAATATTCATTAATAACAACATATACTGGACTGGACATCAGGAGCACCGGGAGAATTCCCTGCATGGTCAGCTGATTGATCTGGAGTTTCAAGCCAGTGTTGAAAATGGAAAATTAGATTTGTAAATCAAAACAAAACGAGGCAGCTACATTCACTCAGAACTGTGGACAATCAAACCATTTTTGTTACTAAACATATCCTCTGGCTCTGGTTACTGATTATGTCTGTCCCTCATCCTCAGCCCTTCCCTTGGAGCCCAGACACTGGTTAGAGTACAAAGGAAAAATGACTTATTCAACCGCAAACATAAAATCGCCCACATGCTAGTCCTGAATAAAGACCTGGTAAAACACGTTGTGGTTGGATGGAACCACCTGCACTGCAGTAGCTCACGTGGTAAAAACATCATCATGTTTTCCACAGCATTAAGTCCATCAGTAGGCTTTTAATGTGAAACACTTTGCAGGAAGTGTTGAGTTTCATTAACAGTAGTTCAGCATCGATTGAGAAGTAGAAGTGGCTCAGTTAATTAATTAATTAATTAATTATTAGTGAGAGCTGTTGCTTTAAAATGGAGAAACAGAGAGCAGCAGTGTTAGTGCTGCGAAAATGTACATTACACAACATTTGTCAGGACAACAGAAAAACATTTGTCAGGACAACAGAAAAACATGTTAAAGGTTGAACCACTCAACCTTTAACATTTTAATTACTCCTTCAAGCTCTGGATTATTTGCAGCTCATCATGCAGCGCTCACTGTGACAGTTTGTACTGAGGAGAGGCCACGTAAGATCATTCATGTCACTGAGCTGTGATTACACCCGTATGAAAACAGTCTTAGAAGACGCAAATGTCAGACATATTTTCTCATCACGTCCTTATTAAACACACACGCACACTGGCAGCAGGTGGAGGTGGATGTGACGGGTCATCTGTGAGGCGGAGCGGGAGACCTGAGGTGATTGTTGACTGTAGCATGTGTGAGCTGCCTGAGGAAGACAGACACTTAACCACAGCTGACAGAGTCAAGGTTGACTTTTCAACTGCTTGAACGCGTTGCAGGTCACAGTTCAGACAAAACAATCAACAGGTCAGTGAAAGTGCAATTACTTTCTCTGGAGGCAGCAAAAAAAAACCTCAATGTATAGACTGTTGGCATTAGTAAGTAACAGTGGCCACTGCAGCTCTCTAGTAAGTTGGTTAACAGCCAGTTCCAGTTCGCATCTCTGCCTGACGTGCAAAATGGATGAGAAGTTGGTTCCCTCCGTTCAATGTGTACCATACCTTTGGGGCTTTTAATTTGAAGATTGTGAAGAATAAGACTCCATGTACACCTGGTATTAATTAACATGTGAACCTTATCTGCATAAAGAAGAACACATGTTGAGGCAGGTGTAAATGAACGCAGAATGCAGTACAACACGACTTACTCAGCTCGACAAATAGACTGCATAAAATGAAGAGATATATAAAAATGAACCCCCCCATACAGTTGCCATGAATGTTGAAATAAACAACTAGTGGCCATTCCAAGAATTGCAGTTTTTGGGACTTCAGTGTTAGCTTCATTTCTTAGTCCCAGTGGTTGCCACTTGGTTGCCACGAGGCTGTCTATGAGACGTCGCCACAGTCTGTGAGTCAGAGCCATCCCTGACTGAAATCGTACAAAATTGAATTTCTCAAAGTCAGACTAACACACCCAGATAATGTGACTGATTGATTAAATTCCTCCTGCATGTATACAGTCAATCGGGCGCAAACTGGCCGAGGCGCTCTGAGCATGCTCCAATGTTTCCGCCGCAGCCCTTGACCCGGAAGTCAAATAGAGTGTGCCAGTAAACCCGGAACTCCGTTAGCGCTTTTAGCACTTCCGGTTCTCTCATCTAAAAGTCAATACGTTTTTTGAATGGGATTTTGGTAAAATGCCTCAAATAAGGTCTGTGGTTAACAAAAGCTTAAGAGAGTTTCAGGTTTTGTTCTACGATATAAAACACGTCAGTAAATACCCTACTTGTGAATTTTGAAGCTTTTACGTGTCGTAAAAAAGGCGGTTGCTAACAAGTTGCTCAATACGACATTAAACGTCATCACCCCCGAACAGGCGAGAGTGCTGGCAGTCCGCCATTACAGCTTCTTATTTAGCTTAAACAGTCCGATTTCCCCATTATACAATGTTTTTAAAATAAAGCGGCCGAAATCAGTTGAAAGCTTAGTGGCGGTGACGTCAAGAGTCATGCGACCGTGGAGTAGTCATGTAGTCCGTTAAAGCCTAACGTTAGCTTTTTACTTCTGGCGATCGCATTTAAGCTTCAAATGTGGTATGAAAGGTGTTCATATGTGAAGATTATCGCGCTGAACAAAACCTGTAAGTATCATAAACTTGTGTTAGCCACAGAGCTTATTTTCTGACATAATCCAAAACGCAATGCAAAAATCACATTCACTTTCTCTTCCGGGAACCAGCGCGATGCTAAACTTTGGGTTTTGACGTCAGCCCTGGCACACTCTATTGCATCAAACAGAAGAAGAAGAAGCTGGTAACAACATGGTGAAATCTACATCCAGAGCCGTGCATTTTTGGACAGAAGAAAAGTACAGAGCTGTAAAGTTATCCACCATGATACCACATAGCTGCTAGCTAACTGTAGCTAACTTGTTTGTCAGTTGTTTGGTCTGTGATGTAATAGGTCAACCAGAAAAAGGTCCAGTACCAAGAAGCTGAATGGAGTCGGACATACTTGGGTCAATAAATGGATTGCTTGTATACTGGGACAAGGTCATGGTATAACCATAACTCATCTAAAATGTACATGTAAATGAGATACATACAAAACCTTCAATTTAATAGTTGACAACTAATTGATTAATCCTTCAAGGGTTGCAGCTCTAATCGCCAAATGTCTTGTTTTGTCTGACCAGCAGTCCAAATCCCAAAGAGATTCAGTTTAATATCACATAAGACAAAAACGGCTGAATTGAGAGGCTAAAATACAAGGATACAAGAAGTAGCTTTTACATGACCTTTGGTGTGTCACGTGATCCTCACTTTGTATGTCGTAGTGGTCCCTCAGGTGAATCCTGCATTGCTTCCATTTAAAAGGAAATGCGCCATGTTTGGTCATAATAATAAAGGTACGTGATCAGATGTCATTATCCAGAAATCATATGGTGTCTAAATGTCTTAAAACACCATATTTGTAGGACAGAACAGCAAAGGCTAAGAAAAGTTGTTGTGTTTTTAATTGAAGTTCATTTGGGATTAATACAGCCTAATTAGTTTCTGCTAAATACTGCACTAGCCCCTCGAAATGATGCAATATTACGAAAGGCAAAATCAAAGTAGTGAAAGAGACCTCCTTTTTTTGTTCAAGACCTTGTGGCTGCAGACAGCAATATAGATGCAATCAGAGTCTCATTCAGAATAAACCAAGGTTTCACAGTGTCGAGATCATCTCACAACACTCTGTGTGTGTGTGTGTCTTTTCTCGGCGAGGCTGTTTGCACACACTGTGACTGTAATGTGAATGTTCCTCCTTATCGTCTGCTTCTGGCAAAGCAGCCTCAGATACTCACTTATATTAAAAACAGAACCAGTTAGCACATGAAAACAAGTCAAATTGCATTCTGCGCGTCTGCTGTCACAGCGAGGAGAGAGAGTCGACTCACAGCTCTGAGCTCGCCATCATCTCCTGAGGTATTATTGGACCCAAGTCATATAAATGCAACGTCAAGGCATGGTGTGTGACCAGCTGTGTTGAAATGCTCGAAAATGAGTTGTTGAGATGTCAAGCTTTTACAGCTCAGGCGCCAGTTCTTGCCTATTGTCTGACAGAGGCCTGAGCCACAAATAGGGAACATGACGCAGGTAGGAAGACATCACAGCAGGGCAGCCAGCAGCAACAGCTTCATTTCGGGCTGTATTTCTGTCTCTTTCTCTCTCTGTTTGTGACTTACCAAAGGCTGTTTTCTCGATCCTTCTCCCTGTGCATGTTTCATATTCTCTGCACTACTCTTTTAACTCTGTCTCCTGTCTGGAAGGGCAGAAGCACAAAAGAGCAAAAGTGCCTCAACTCATGTTTTATTGCACAGCCTTGATACATTAATAGGGATACATGGGAATAAAAAAATGTCTAGGATTATGAGTCTGGTGTCCAGTCATAATGTTTTACCTGCATTGGAGGGGAAGGAGACAGTCAGTGACTAATAATTCTATCATGTCCCTGAGGTCTTCGTACAATACACGCCTGCTGCCTCAGACAGACTTAAATCTGTAGCTATGCACGCCGCTGGCTCAGCTGCATTTCAAGGGAGGCAGTCACATCCATCCCGTCTATGTGTAACTGATTTAAAAAGGTGATTTGAGAAGATGGATGAGAGCGATGCTAGAGATCAATGGCAACTGGTGTTGAGCCCGGAGAGGAGAGTGAAACAGGGTGTAATGTGGGCCATATTTTGTCTGATTGGAACCCAGTCATCAAACTCTTCACTGAGGGCAGATTCTACACTGAGACTGAGCTGCATTATTATTTTGAGCCGGCATTCTACGTTAGTTTTAGTTGTACAAACTCTAAAATTGGCATTTTTCTTTAAGAGCAATGATGCAAATGTAAAAAAAAGCTTAAGCATCACAGCACTGAATTCAACTCAGATTGCATAAGTAATAAGCAATATAACAACATGAATAATATATGAGTATATCAGAGGTGAGAGGAGGGAGAGCGGCATGCGTGGTGCTTGTTTACTTGAACTTTCATGTGTTTTTTGGGGTGACAAGAGGAGAGGATGCAGATTTAGTCTCTCAAGAAACTAAAACTGCACCAGTGTGACAGCATTTTGGTTTTGAAGCTGATAAAAGAGGTGTCTGAACTGGCTGCAACTTTCAGCAGAAAGTTCTATTATATCTTTTTTTTTTTTTTTTTAAAGATTTTTTTGGGCATTTTGCCTTTATAGATAGGATAGTTAAAGGGATAGTGCACCCAAAAACGAAAATTCAGCCATTATCTACTCACCCATATGCCGACGGAGGCCCTGGTGAAGTTTGGTGAGTCCTCACATCCCTTGTGGAGATCGGCGGGGGGAGTGGCCAGCACACCTAATGGCAGACGGTGCCCCAGACTAATGTCCAATAACACAAAATTGAATCCACAAAGTAACTCCATACTGCTCATCCATAGTGATCCAAGTGTGCTGCATTCCCGACATAAAAAGTTGTTTCGAAAAACGTCATATAAACTCTGTTTTTAGCCTCACTGTAGCCTGTAGCTCTGACTGCTTCTCTGTGCTCCGCGTTCATGTGTGCGCGCTCAGGGTGATCGGTGATGCACGGTCTCTGAAGAGCAACAGTCTCGTCAATACTGATGTCCAGATTCTCAAGTGCAGGCATCGCCAATTCCCAGTCTGAGCAGCAAAGACTTTCCTCATCCATTGGCATTGCTGTGCATTTGAAACAACTACACCACCAGGTTTCCAGTGCTCGACTCCGGTATTCTGCGGCTGGCTGAGGCTCATGAGCTGCGGCGGCTGCTTCATCCAGTAGCCTGAGTTCCGTCTGTATGCTCGGGCTCAAACAAATACGGCTCAACAAAGAAATGCTGTTCCTCCTCAATTTCAAAGTCTTCAGACATGTTGGGCTGTCCTTTGCTAAAAGACTGTAGTGCAAATTATCTTTTAGCTCTGTGGTTACCGTTGTCTCCCTGTGCGGTGCACGTGTCACGTGATGTAAACACGGGTGAGCAAAGCTCATGCTTTTGCTGGTCGCACGCAAGCGCGGAGCACAGAGAAGCAGTCAGAGCTACAGGCTACAGTGAGCCCGAGTATACGGACGGAACTCAGGCTACTGGACGAAGCAGCCGCCGCAGCTCATGAGCCTCAGCCAGCCGCGGAATACCGGAGTCAAGTACTGGAAACCTGGTGATGTAGTTGTTTCAAATGCAAAGCAATGCCAACAGATAAAGAAAGTCTTTGCTGCTCAGACTGGGAATTGGCGATGCCTGCACTTGAGAATCTGGACATCAGTATTGACGAGACTGTCTGACTGACACTAAGCCACGACGAAGTTCTATTATATCTTTGACTTGCTTTAGAAGCCCTTTAGTGGACAAGGACGGCTGATTCATGAAAGTGAAATGAGGAAGTATCTAGACTATACCTCCTTATTTCACTACAACTACCTTAACACAGTGGCAACTGTCTGGAGGGAGATCACCAGGGAGCTGTAAGTTTCTGCAAAGGAAAATGACCATCACTAAAATCAAGCTAGGCTAGGCTAACGGTACTTGCTTTAAGCTATATTATATGTAATTTCCAGTAAATATCACAATATAAAACAAGTTTTTTTGATTTAAAAAGTAATGATACAAAAGTAGGATGATAGCAAATAGGCTACTTAATCATCTGTTAAGTGGTTACGTCTCCAGTCTGATCTTGAGTGCGGAGCCGATTTAATGGATTAAGTGTGGACAGAGAGCTCTGATGTTACGTGACGCTACGCCATAGTCAATCAATACATTTCTGTTTGGATACAGCCGTCATTATGTTCCATTCTTGTTCCACTCTGGAGCAGCTGCTGAGTCAAGTGGGACACCCGTTACAATTCGGTGTACAGGTCCAGTCTGGTGTTTGGCTTAGTATCAAACCACTCTGAAAACTTTCACGCGTGCATGTTGTGGTTGCATGGCTTTTGTTTTAGCAAAGAATCCAGTGGACTAACGTAGTTACAGACATCTGTTTGAGACCAGCAAACAATAACACTGGTTGTTTTTGGCAACCTTTCTTGGCATTACCACCTAGGGCTGTGCGATATGACGATATATGTTTTGTGACGAGAGAAAAATGTCTATCGTTTCATATTTTGCTCTATCGTTTATATCGCTGTGACGCAAATTACACTTTTTACGGCAATATTTTTCGTCATTTGGAGTCTGTCCATCTTTTGCATGGATCACATTGACAGCTTTTTATTGATTGGATTAAAATGTGCTATATCGGGATAGCTATCGTTATCGGGATATGAAATGACCTATATTGGGATATGAGATTTTGGTCATATCGCCCAGCCCTATTACCACGTGTGTTTGTGGCACCAAACCCGGATGTTTTTCACCAACCCCATCCCTGCTTTTCCAGTGGCTTTTGTGCCACCAAAACCGAGTGTTTTAAGCCAAAACATGATCTTTTTTTTTGCCTAAACCTGAACATACCTTCACCATGGTGTTGTTGAGAAACAAAGAGTTTTAACGTATATGCTACAAAATAATGGACAAATGTGTCCATAGTTTGCAGACAAAATTAATGCCAATATTTTTTTAGATTTAAACCTGAAAGCAAGTCAGTATGTAAACTGTGATAGAACAGTTTGAGTCATCATTTCCTCATTCATCTTCATTTTCTCTTTCAGATGAGTTTATCTAACCTGAGGATGTGTTTTCAACATGCCTCACTGCTTAAGTTTCTCCACCAGTCTGACTTTATGGCAGCTATGTCCCCATGTTCCCAAACCTCAGGACTTAACTTGCTGATGTTGTTGTTACTAATAGAAATAATGGCTTAAAGTATTTAAGACCATTGTTGTAATAAAGCAGACCTGTCCTTTACTGTTGTGGATGTGCACCACTTAAAGAAACCCTCCAGTTTAATTGCACTTGTTCCTTTAACCACCAAGTGGATTTATTACTGTACTGTCTATGCTGACACCAGCAGTCAGCTGTGCCTTGTACTTATTTAATTATGTTCACACACGTCGTTACTGGAAAATTGGCCTCTTGGGTGTTTTTCTTTTTATTAATGCCCTTGTGCCTCTTTGACTTTTCATTGCCTTCGTCTTGTAATTGAGCTCTAATCTCCTGAGTTTGAAAAATAAGCAGCACGTTTGGCATGATAACCTGAAAGCACAGGATATGCCCCTGCAGAAAGCAACAGGACAGACTCTGCAGTTAAAATTTTTGGGTTCTGGTTGACATCTTTGTCAAGTATAGATGAGGTATTTCTTCTATTCCCTGCTTCTTTTGACAATCATCGTCCTTTGTCATTTGCTGGTGACAAATATTCAATGGACGTCTTTTCCTGCTGTAAATACAAGGAGGGCAGAAAATTGCACCTGGAGACAATCCTGCTTGAAGACTTTCTCACTGAAGTGGAAAAGTCTCACGTGGACTGAAACTCTGTACCATCCAGACAATAATAATAAACACACTGACGAACCCATTAGACAAAGAGCCCTTAGAAGTCTTAGAATATGCTTTACTTATCAATAACTGCTAATAAAATATGACAGGGCTGTGTGGTGGGAGGTTTGCATGGCATGAGTGGACGTGTCCGCAGCCAGTTGAGGCACTGACACAGACAGGCTATTGAGTGCTTGTGCTGGAACAGGCTTTCTAATGGCAGTTAAAAGAGAAACTGTGGTTGTGGCCTAATGGCTCTTAGCTCTAATGCTTATTTTTGAGGTGACACATGCTGGAGACGAAAAACCCTGCAGCCACACTGTGGTCTGTGGTGTGAATGTGTGTGTGCGTGTATGTGTGTGTAATTCGGCCGCTTGCTGTGGGTTGCTCATAAATGCTGCTCCGTGGTTGGCATATTGATTTATGATGATGAGATTACAACTCTGCGCACACTTGAGTGCCAGTCCAGCCTGTTGGATTCTGGAGTGTTTGTGACTGTATGTCTGCGCGTATACGTTTCTGTGCGTGCTCTGTTCATTCCTGTGAGCTCCCTGGGATCGGTCACTGTGAGGAAAGAAACGTTGTGAGGAGTGTTTTTCAGAAACTGTGTCTTCTCTGTCTTGGTACAAGGAAATACTTTATATATTTTGATGATACTACAGTTATTGTGCATACAGCCTCTAAGTGGACATTTCCAATGGCAGCACAGACAACTGAGAGGCAGCAGTTCTGGGAGATGTGCTATCAAATTCTACTTTGCACTGCTACCTTGTTCACTTGTTTCGCCTTGCTATATTTGTGTTGTTCTACACTGTGTCCGAAGTGTTTGGAGCTTCATCTTGGATGCCTGCTGTTTATGTCCAGACCTCACCTGCACACTGTGGCCATGAACATCATAAACATGGCAAAATCAGAACATATTAAGAACATACAGGCAGAGGTCAGAGTCTTTACAGATAAATACAGCACCACATATACTTCTAAAGGTTGTTATTTTCTCTAGGGGGAAATTACGGATACTCCCAGAATTTAAGTTTGGTTCAGATAAATTAGAAGTTACTTTAGAGTATAACTATCTTGGAACGTTATTTAATTTTAATGGACGATTTGATAAAGCAATAGCCAAGCATGTTGAACTAGCTAAAAGAGTTTTATTCTCCTTGGAAAACAGAGTTACTAGATTACAGTTACCTGTTGATATACAATGTGAGTTATTTGATCAGCTTTTAGTGCCTATTCTTTCATATGGAAGCGAAGTTTGGGGATTTCATAAATTTGACCAAATTGAAATGCTTCACAGATCTTTTTTGAAACGTTTACTTAATGTTAATAAACGCACAGCAAATTGTGTTATTTAATGAGAGTTTGGTTGAAATAGTCTAGATTTAAAGGTAAACATGAGAATGATTAACTTTTGGGTACATTTAATTAGTCATAATACAACAAAAATCTCTTTGATTGTGTTTATTGCTTTCAAGATTCTGTATGATGACAATATTTTTCAGTGTAAATGGATTTCCAAAGTTTAAAATATTCTTGATGATTGTGGTTTATCGTACTTATGGCATGACGCTAGACGGATGAAACCTAAGTATTTAAAGTTAATGATTGAACGTAGATTATCTGACATGGAACTACAAAGATGACATGAGAAGTTACAATGCAACCCTTTATGTGATAGTTATCAATTGTTTAAAACTGATTTCACTTTTGAACCTTATTTGATTATGTTAAGACCTGCCGAAAGGATTTGTTTGTCTAAGTTTCGGTGTGGAAATCATAAGTTACCTATCTCTGAGCGCAGGTATAACTGTGAAAATGTCCCTCGGCAATGTACTCTTTGTTTGACTGGCAATCGAGGAGACGACTATCATAATGTGTGTTCCTTTTTTAACAAAGAGAGAAGAGAGTTTGTCGGACAGTTCTATAGAGTAAATCCAAATATTTACAAGTTTTAAAAGTTAACGTCATCTCAAAAAGTACAGGTTTTGTCAAATTTGTTGAAACTTTTAAAGAAAATCCTGAGTAGTTTCTCTTGATTTGTTTTTCTTCTCTTCAAAGACTTGTATGTATGTACACTAATTTTGTTTTATTTATTTTGTTGTACATCGGTTGCCGCCTGCTTTGATTTGTTATTGCTATTTTTGTTTGTCCCTTATACCCCAGGGAGGGGTCAAAAGGAAATAGATAAATAAATAAAAATAAATAAAAGTGGGTTATAAGTGATGATTGAGAGAGATTTGCATCAGTCTATACATTGTTCTTTGGGAAAATCTTGCACGTTATACCTTTAAGCTGTCTGTCCCTTTACGCTTTATGCTGTCTGTCCCTTTACAATGTTCAACATTTGGGAGGTCCCAAAGTGCTGCTCCCCTCCAGAAGTGGAAGCTAGCCAGTAAAGCTTGGTAACAGTCACACTGATTCACAATTAATGCTCAGGGTTACAGCCTTGCTATGGAGCCTACACAAGAGGTACCATGGAGACTCTTGAGGGTGGCTGTCTTCATTGGTAGAACATAGACAAACTCACAAGGCTACTGAATATGGCTGACCTGAATGCTTCACTGCTTTGATCGCTGCCATGGTAGTCGACGTTAAAACAGTAATTGAATACTCTGTTTTTATTTTTATCCAACATTTTTTATGATGCATCAGCATTAGGGATGCACGATAATATCGGCATGTCATGTCATGGGTGTCGGACGATAATGGCTTTAAAATGAAATATCGGAATTAGCCAACATGCTTTTTCTTAATTTGCACAATAAATGAATATCACATACACTGGAAAGTATTGTATTTCATGTCTCCACCTACTGGTGGACCATCATGATAGGAGTATACATGGATAATATGATGTTAAGTCCACTACAGAAGAGACTTGATCATCACTAAAATTAAGTGAGGAAAAAGTGGATATATCGATTGGTATCGGTTATCAGTCAGATGAGTTGATACATATCAGCATATAGGATATCTGCAAAAAATCCAATATTGTGCATCCCGAATCAACATTATTATTTTTAGCGCTTCTCAGACAGAGACAGTTTTTTTAGTGATAGTTTTGTGACTCTGACTTGCACTCATCTAACGTCAGTGACCAGCAGTCCAGTTTTTAGGATTTTATTACCTTTGTACAGCCCTTTGGTCAGCGTGAGTTGTTTTTAAATGTGCTTCATAAATAAATTTGAGTTTAGTTGAGTTGAGCACTACTGAAACTCGGACAATTTGAACACACGTGACAGGCTTACAGAGGCTAGCAAGATGTCAAAAACGTCAATATATGGAATCGTTTCACGATTTGCAAAAATGACCCCCAAAATTTCAGATATGTCAAAGGAAATTAGTGTGTCACCAATCTACAGCAAGCTTGGAAAATCACTTGAAAACTGCATGCTAACAAACCACAACTCCCACCCTACTATCAATGCTATTATTTAGTAACCTAATGACACTTTTGGCAGTCTCTTGGTCATAGTGGTACGTCCCTGCTTGTGTTTGCATCTCATCTCGTCCCCTGTGTGTATCTCACTCACTTGGGTCGCAATGCTTATTGAAATGCACAGACTTGCATCACATGGGATGATTAAATGCATGTAATTGGTCTGAGAGTGTCCTTGGGTCTCATTTATAAAACAATGCCTAGGATCCATACTGAAAATGTAGATACAAATAAAAGCCAAAAATGGTGTGTGCCAAAAAATATTCAACAGTTTCTGCAAACAGGCTCCATCTCACCATCTGCACTGCCAATTTCCCATCTCCAAAATGTTTGTAAGCTTGGGTCAAAGTTTATCCCATTAAGTCTGTTTTTATGCATCACAACTTTTGCGTGGGAAGTGGCGTACGCCTCTGTCAGGCCTTGTTTTGTGCACTGTTTATAAATGAGACCCCTGGTTGCTGAACCTGCTACAAATACTCCACAAGTTAAGATAGAAATGCTCTGTCCAAAGTTTCACTATTTTATCGGTTATAGGCTGGGTCCAGGTTGGACAGCGTCTGGTGCGGACTATGGGGATGGAGGGGGACGGCAGGTTGACAAGAGGGATGCATTTTGGTCATTTTTCTCACAAGATGACCAAATGAAATGACCATGAATGAAATATTGTAAACAAGTAAAAGCACCGCAGACAGCTCCAGCTTCCTTATGTTGCTTTGTATCTCAGTGTCATTAAAAGAATGTGAACATTATTACAGTGGGATATATAAAGCCTGATGATGTACAATACTTTTGTCTAACGTTGTGCGGCTGCTATCAGAGGGTGGAATCCAATGCTGAACTATAAAACAGAACCTGCAGTGTAGATATTCACAGCAGGACTTCCATTAATCTCTCGAATCAAGTATAAATCCAGCTCTGTGTGCGTGTTATTTCACCTCCTGCAGAGTGCCATAGAAGCTCCTGTGCACTCAGTCCTGTGTTCATCCTGCATTATAGAACAGGGGGTCTGCCAAACCTGAGCTGCTCTTCTATTTTTTTCCAGTTGTGCTGATGGTAAATGACCAGTTGGTCAAAACCCACAATAGCAGGTAGCAATGTCAGCTCCAAACTATATTTCCTGATAGTAATAAGACCTTGTTAGGCTGTAAGAAATGAGTGGATACAACAAACTAGTTTTAGTGTCCATCAACACAGATATTTTTCTAACTACACGACAGATGTTCAGTCAGTCATCTGACTGTTATAACCACATAAAGACACAAGGCAAACACCAATAACATACTGTATATGTTGATTTCTCAGTGAAACTACATCTCAGTGTCAGCCTGACTGAGTGTGCATTTGAAGTTGTAGACTGGAGCCTCTGTTGGATTATTTTTTTATCCATTCATGCTTTTCACTAACATATTCTTAAAAGGTTTTCCATCAGGCTGGGTTAAGTACTGTTGAAATAAATAATTCAAGTAAGTATTCAGATGCACACTCACACACCCCCCACACACAAAAGGTATTTTCAGGTCTCAGTGTAAGTCCTGGAGATTTTTTTGTTGTGCTGTCATAGCAACCGGCCATGAGCAGAGTGAGCGGTGACGTGTAATCTCACTGAAGTGTCCGATCTAATGCGGTGTGTGCTGGGTGAGGACTTCTCTATGACACCCTTATCGACGGCAGGTGACATTCAGCGAAGGCCCATTAACAGCTGCTCTTTTAACGCTCCATCTGATTGCGTCCCGTTAGGCCTCGGCACCTCCTCTGCTCCACATTTTCACCACTTGATTAAGGCTGTTCGTTCTCATGTTAGCAGGAGGGTTATTGATCATCAGCATGGGCCTCGCTCAGTGTTCTCATCCTCCTTCGACCATAATGGCATTGTCTTCAAAGTGTCTGTGTTGTTAGATCACAGTCACAGACGGGCTGTGTGGGATGGATTCAGACCAACGTGTTGAGTTCATGGTGGGATTTAGTTAACAAGTCTTAAAGTTTAAAGTCCTGCTATCGTCCTCTAGAGGCTGCAATGTTAACTACACTCAAGCAATCTAATGTAAATGTGATTTTCTTAGATCTTTAGCAGAAGTCAACTTAAAGGAATACTTCACGCGCAAAATGATCATCGGTGTATCAGTTAGTCACCCAATGTTACGTTGAATTCTGGAACAAAATTTAGTTTTTCTTGCATGAATTTTAGTTGAACAAGAAATCCAAAAAACAGAGAAAATTCAGGATAAATTGAAGTCATAGGGGGCCGCGCTTAACAACAGCAAAACTATATCAAAACATCTGTTTACAAACTCTCACACATCTCACACAGTATAATCCAAGTCTCATTTTCCCAATTGTATGCTCAGTATGTCCCTAACACATGCATTCCATAAATAAAACATTAGAATTTAAAAACACTTTAACAAAAAGCCATGTGTTTGAGAAGAACTGGGCATACGACTGGATAAATGAGACTCCGAAATGGACACACACGATTCTTGCCCGGTCTGCCTCGGCATGTTGCATGCAAGCTAACCCCGAGACCTGTGCACCCACTGTCACTGACCCTGGAGTGACGTGTGGCGCTCTGACGAAGGTGCTGGGAGGCTCAGCTGCTAATGAAGACCCTCTGTTGTCCGAATCTTCCGCCATGTTGGAGCTTGAAGGTGAGGACTATGAGGGCAGTCATGGGGGGAGCAGATTGGATGAGATCCTCCTGCTGTCAGCATGGAGCGTGAATGAGGTTCACGCTCACGTTCATAAGTTGCCAAGTGGTGCGTTCAGTTCCTTATTCAACAAGAATATGAGCATGTTCATGCACAACAAAGATTAGTTGTTAGTTTAATTGTGAGAATCTCTTGTTGTGGAGCAATCAGCTACATCGTAGCAGTAGAGCAGACTAACCACCTGCTGCTCTTGATGAACAAGATCACTTCAAATCATTGAGTGATGTTACAGAGATTTTTTTCTACAACAAACTATCTTTGAAGTGCAGACACCAGCCTGGAGAAAGCGCATTTTGTCTCACTTTTTCCAAAACGGAAAAAAGAATTCTTGTCATCAAAGAATCTATAGGCACGAGGGAATTCTGTGTATGGATGTTGCCAAATCTGACAGCGTCATTTTAAAGACAAGCACACGGGAAGCCGCCTGTTGTCAGCTCGCCCAGGTGTTGTCAGGAAACAGTTCCAGCATATATCTTCCCAGGAAACAATAAATTGTTGTTTTCACATTTCTATTTATGTGCAGATTAAACAAACAAAGAGCAGTTAATTAGTGAGCATTAGAGGTGTTGATACATGCCACTTTGAGCCTTGCCTGTGACGTGACTCGAGGGATGGAAAAAAACATCTCTCCACCTCGTTAACTTTGTGGTGACTTGTGTTTGGCTAAAGTTCAGTGTTTGTTTTCCGGCATCAGCAGCCTCATACTGTTCCTGGCAGCCTGGCGTACTCGGTATCCCTCATGCAACATTCATGGCTGCACTTCTTCAAAGAACAAACAATGGGAGAAGCTGCGTAGCCCCAATATGACTGAATCTCAGTGTCTGCACTGTGCATTCTCATACAGATGTGGGGTGTAACACAGTCCTCCAACTTGTGTGTGCTGCTGCTGCTGTCATCACAGCCTTCCTCTCCTTTCAGCCCAGGTGTTTCATTTCTCTGCAGCATCTCAATCTGCTCCGTAACACCACTGATAGTGTTCAATGCGAGCTCTGTGTACCTGTTCCCAAATCCTCACCCTTCACAGTGCTCATTATGTTGGCATTTCAGAGCCATTAGCTATGCACAGAGCGCTTCTTCCTAATCCTGGAAAAGAGTTGCTCTAATGGCTGAAATTAGTAACGTGACACGTACAGGAACTCACACACACACACACACACACACACATATGAAGCCCTGTGTGTCATTCCCTAGTGTGTGAGTCCTGTAGGAGTACAGTAGTTACAAAGCAGCTAGTGTGTGGACTGAGAGGCCTGCCAGTGAGCAGCAGGCCTGTATCAGTCTGTGGGGAATAGTTGCTCTGCTACTGTAGCCGGGGATGGATTCACATTGTGCTCAAGCTACCAACTACAGGAAATTGTTTCAGGCCAAATTCTGCATCTCATTCAAAAACGCTGTGGCACATCAAACATTGGTTACGGCCCATTGTACTTTAGTTTTGGATAATTATATTGGTGATGAGCAGCTGCAGAAATGACTGAAGTGGCAGTATAGTTTTAGTGGTCACATCAAGCCTCGAATAATAGAGTAGAAAAAAGTAAAAATTACCAGCTTTATAACCACACTATAGCAGCATAGCTCTGGGGAAGGACTGACTGTTGGTTGGTCAATGAATAATAATACAAATCATCCTGTATGACTTATATTAAACTTGAATTGGGTGCACAATAATAGTAATGTGGCTGTAGTAATGAGGCAGTAGTGATGTGACAAGAAAATACATGCTCTGTAAAAACTTCCATAGTCTCCTGGTATAATAAGAACTTATGAAAAAGTAATCCGTTTGTGCAAAGTCCTCAGGCTTCAGACCGTTCTGAATACTCTGTTTCCTACAGTTTTTTCCTGCTTTGGCTACAAGATGACGTCAGCTTGCGACAGATTTCTCTATATTGTCATCTGCTCCTGCAGGATATGCTGCTATTTACAGTCAATACTGGCTGCAAATACACTGATACATGTAGCTACATGCTAATGTCAGGGAAACACAAAGTCCTGCTTGCTGGTGTTGTAATTTTCTCCCCGATTTCAGGTTATATTTCTGGGGAAACATATCTGGTTGTAATTTAAGCTGTTACTGGTGACATTTAATGGGAAATATTGCTGCTATACACAGGCATTTCCTGACTGGAAGCACACTACATGAAGCTACATGCTAATGTCAGTAAAAACTGTAACCTTGGTTACTGTTGTCGTTAATTGCTCCCAGATTTTGGATAAAATCCCTGCTGGAACATGTCTTTAGTGTTTTGAAGTTTTTATTGGTGAGCGTTACTACACACAGTCATTACCCGCTGTAAGTACACTGCTACATGTAGCTACATGCTAACGTCAGGAAACATGTAATCTTGGTTGCCGATATTGTTCATTTCTCCCTTATTTTGGATCATATTTCTGTGGAAACGTATCTGGTTGTGTTTTAAAGCATTTATGGGTGACTTTTAATGGAAAATATTGCCGCTATACACAATCATTTCCAGGCTGCAAGTACACTGCTACATGAAGCTACATGCTAATGTCAGGAAAACCTATAACCTTGGTTGCTGTTGTCCTTAATTCCTCCCAGATTTTGGATAAAAATCCCTGCTGGAACATGTCTTTTGTGTTTTGAAACTGTTATTGGTGACTTTTGATGAAAAATATTGCTCCTACACACAGTCATTTCCCGGCTGCAAGTACACTGCTACATGCAGCTACAAGCTAATGAGAAACATGATATCATGGTTGCGGATGTTGTTAATTTCTCCCAGATTTCGGATCGTATTCCTGCTGGAACATATCTTTTGTGTTAGGAAGCTTTTACGGGGGATTTTTCACAGGAGAAAGTGCTCCTATACGTAGTCAATATAGTCAATATGACAGGATAAATTGCTGCTATGCTATGCTGCTATGTCATTTCCTGGCTGCACTGCTACATGAAGGTACATGCTAATGACCAGGAAACATTTTGCCTAAGCTTGGCTACTGTTGTCATGTCCCAGATTTTGGATCATATCCCCACTGTAACATGTGGTTTTGTTGAGTCTTTTGTTGGCGATTTTGAACAAGACATTGTTCCAACACGCAGTCATTTTCCAGCTGCAGGTAGCCTACACTAGCACATGAAGCTACATGCGAACATCATGTAAACATGTAATCTTGGTTGCTGAAATTGTTAATTCCTCCCTCATTTCATAACATATCCCTGCTAGAACATGTCTGTAATGCTTTGAAGCTGTTACTGGTGATTTTCAATGGGAAAAATTGCCGCTATACCCAGTCATTTACTGTCTGCCAATTCACTGCTACATGAAGCCACATGCTAATGTCAGGGAAACATGTAATCTTGGCTGCTCTTTTTATTAAGTTCTCCTCAATTACAAATCATTTTCCTGCCGAAACATGTTCAGTCACGTATTAAAGCTTTAATTGGTGATTTTCTTAGAGTAGAAAGCCCCGTTATTCTCTGTTTTGGTCACTCCCCAGCAACAACATATAGCAACACACAGCACGACACACATACACAATACATCCACACTCATCTCCACAAATTCTATAAAACATAAAACACGCCAACACATGCCGACACACACATACTCACAAGCATACACATACACACAAATGTGCATTAAAAAGGAGTATGTACAGAGGTGGGTGAAAACAAGTAACAGCAAAAAGTTGAAGAAAATAAGATTAAAATATTAATAGTTAATAGTTGTAATGATTGCGATAGTAATGAAAGGAAATGTTTATATAAACATATGATACATAAATCTTCATCAGCATAATAATGTGTTCCCGACAAGGCCAAGTCTGATCCACCGGGCACAAGGCCAGTGACGTTAGGTTTAGTTGAGTCACCTCATAGATAGCCCAAAATATCAATGATCTAACTGTTGGAAGGTGGAATGGATTACTGGCAGGTCAGAATCTTTGCTCAGCTGCAGTTTGATGAGTTTAGCAATATAATTTTCCCATGTGGCTGCTGTCATCTTCATACTTAACCATTTATATGCGCTGCAAAGTGTGATTCATAATTAATAAATGCTGCAGACGATCCATTCTCCTCAAAACTTACTTCTATTAACTGACAGGGTGCTGTGCCGGTGCTTAGTTAGTTTTATTCTTGAAGCTTAAAAACCTTCAAAATCTCCTCAATAAATACATGAAATTCATAATTGAGGATCTCTTCAAAGCGAAGGCATTTCATCTTTGGAAATAACCTGATCCTGGCTTGTCCACATTCAGCTGAAAGTGGATAGAATTTGGAATTCATTTTTTGGTTTATAATGGTTGATTATTTTCCCATCATGAAGTCTGAGCCCACTCATGTATTTACCACAGTCAAACTGTGTCAATGGTTCGTCAATGGTTTCTGTTGTATTCAGAAATGTATTTAAGCAGCTGCCTTGATGAATAATCCATCACATTAAGTAGCACATTATTGCACTTTTCTCCACCATGCTTTTATCATTCAGCTAATTATCACATTTATTATAGGCCACTTTCATTTCTACATTTCATATTTTATTGCTGTGCACTTTCCGGCTTCTGGTGGCAATGATAAGGCAACATAAATCTGAGGGCAGAATAAGAAGCAAATGCTTGTCTTGATCTCTTCAAATTCAGCCCAGGCTGGTTTTTATATGACTGCAGTGATTCTGGCATCATGCCGTTGTGTCAGAGGAAGAAATACACACACACATGCGATTGAAATGATGGATTGCATTAGTCAGTAGAGCAGTTTCTCTCTGAGCTGGTTTTCATGGATTTTTGAAAACAACAGGAGCCGATGACTTCCAGAGGGAAAACTAAACCTGCTGCAGACAGCAGAAGCCCCAACTGTTCACATAAATCACCAAATGCACACTTCTGGGTAACATTATTTTAAAGTACCTGTATTTGTATTTTTCCTTTAATCTATATCATACATCTGTGTTATCCTCAGTGAAATAACATTATGCTGGTTTAAAAAAAAAAATCTGAGAGGTATTGTGTTTCTTTCAAAATGTATTTTTTGTTCCAATTAGGCGACCTGTCAAAACATTGATAGATACTGCAGCCTTATCACCATTGATCTGTGTGTTCAGAAGGGTTGGGCCGATGTAACAAAGTTTTAAGCAAGTTTATATCTGTTATATCTGTTTATCGAATTTCACCAGGTGTCCCACTTGGCTCAGCAGCTCCTGAGTGAAACGTAAGGACACCATGTTCCAAGGAGCATCCGACTACTGCATAGCAACACGTTACATCTGAACTTCCTGTCCACACTGAATCCAATAATATGCACTTTTGTTGCATCATGTCAACGAATCAAGTAGCTATCAACTGTGCGCTGAAGATCAGACTTCAGACGTAACCACTTAAAAGACGGACGAGTACTTGCTATCTACCTATGTTTGTACTTTTTAAACAAAAAACACACATTTTATATTGTGAGCTTGACTGGAAGTGACATACAATAGAGCCAACTTCATAAATCCATTGTTCTTCATCCATTGCGAAGCTTTTAGAGCAAGAGACAGGAATAAATAGAAACAGGGTGTTGTCGATGTGACGTGATTTTTAAAAAAAAAAGAGAGTTTACAGTCAGTAGTCTGTGCATTGTGTTGTTTTTTGAAATTTACTGGATGCTGTGTGCGTTCCATTTCTAGTTTGGTGTGATCTGAGCTACGTGGCTTGACATGCTATGGACACGCAGTTGCTGAAAAATAGACCTGGCACATATCTCCAATGAAGCGGAGCGCCGTGTCGCTTCCACTCTGGAGTGTCCCAGAGAGAGAGTGGAAATGAAGCTATTCACTAGAATGGGAGCGTATCTGCTACGCAGTACACGGCGCAGTGCAGATGGAGTATGTGGAAATTGGAGGTAAGGACACCTCTGTCGTCGGCTTCAAATACAAAATGTCATACTGGTGCAGTTTCACTTTCTTGAGAGGCTAAAGCCTCTTACAGATTGTGAGATTTTAGCAATCTTATAAGTTTATTGAAAGCTACGCTAGGGATGTCCCGATCACATTTTTTTGCCCATGAGTCCGAGTCCGAGTCATTTGATTTTGAGTATCTGCCAATACCGAGTCCCGATCCGATACTTTGGCAATGCAGTAAAATTTTTTACTGCAGATTAACTGTATCATCCCACTATTTTTCTGTTCTTTGTGCTCTACTAGGGATTTAACAATATCACAATCTCACAATATTACAATACTGTACCCCAATAACAAGCCCATGACATTTATTGCAGTATTGTAAGACATGTCATGATATCAAAACCTCACTGTATGATAATAGTACAGTAGCTCCACGGTATAATATTAATTCCATTATCCATTAGTCAACAACAAGAACATTTGGTCAAAAATAAAATAGCTTATCATGCCTTTCTCAATCACCAGCCTCTTTCCCTTTATCCCTCCCTCACCTGCCTGTCTGCCCCCACCTCACTCACTCCCCCCCCACCTCGCTCCTTCTCCCTCCCTCATTCCCTCCCTCCTTCCCTCACCCAGCTCACCTCACTCCTTCTCCCTCTCTAACTTTAAATAAATACCTGGTTCTGTATCTGCCGTCACACAACAGTGTGAGAAGTTTAACGATGTCCGCGACATCTGCGCAGTCTGTCCGTGTGTCTGTCTCACGTGTGTTACGTCTGACTCGCTCTCAGTAGAAGCTGCAGTGACTGTTGTTGCTGCTGGGGTCTGTAGCGCTCAAACATCAACAACAACAGCTGCTTGGAAGTCAGCAGTGAAACAATTCAGCCACACACATGTACTAAACAGTCAGCTGACACGGTGACACGGACGATTGTCTCTCACACTCTCGCAAGCGCCGTCATTTCATATCGTTACATGTCCGCGACGACGCAGCCACACACACACGGACGTGCACGAAAAACAAGCGCGTTGCACCGAAGGCGCGCCGCTGGCATCGCTTTGGGTTATGAGCGCACATGACGCATGTCTAGAGTAAAAGTAATGGGTTTGAGAGTGCAAAAGAGCTACATCTGAACGCCCCCCATGCGGCCCGTCTTGCTTTAGACAAATAGGGAAAACCCTGACATGTATCTGATATGTCATAGGCCTATATCCGATCCCTGATCGGGATGTAACTTCCGATTCCGATCGAGTCTGAAACCACGTGATCGGCCCCGATTTCCGATCACGTGATCGGATCGGGACATGCCTGAGCTACACTGTGCGACATAATATTAATAAACTTGGGTATGACATCAAGTTTTATGTCAGCAGACTGTATGATGACAGCGCCTACTGAATCGCAGGCTGCGACGTATGTCCGTTAGCATCAAAACGCAAGAACATAACATCATCAGCGTGCGCCATCCATGTACGCCGCTGTAATGGTAAGAAAAAAATAAAAACAAACATTAATGGAGCCCTTGTTATAGTGGCAACTTTGTGTGTTGAAGAAGTCTGAAGAGGAGGAGGAGAATGTGGACACAATTGTGACTGGGGATAAGCAGCGAAATTGGTGTGTTATAGTGTATTTATTTATTGGTTAGCAGACGTAGGTCGTAACAGCAGTCACACAGTGAGATGGTCATCCCAAATTTCTGACACTGTCAGAAGTTTATCCCAGGCTGTCTTTGATCACAGACCATGACAACAGTTACCCTTGAACCTCTCTAAGTCTGCGACACCGTTTGCAGAGCCACGACCAAAGGTATCGCCACGTTTTCTGGTTGTCTTTCGTCTGGGACAGCCAAAAATCGCACAGTGTATACCAGACTTAACTCCGCCATTTCTCATCTCCCCACCCAAAAACTTTCTCGTAAACAAATACAACATGCACCGCTCTTTTCCCGCCTACCTCTCTGGAAATTTGATCCTCCTTCATGTTGCCGGTGCTTGGCATCATGAAGTGACAAAACAGCTCAGTAGTAAATTTCACACGGCCTCTCAGACACTGGTGGCTACATTAGTCCCATATAATCCAACACATAACGTTAATCACAATGCCATATTTCTTATTTCTATTGCAATACAAGTTAGATTTAGTGCGTGGCAGCACAGACTGCTGATGTAGGCTTCTTTTTAATTAGCCGCAACATGTCATAATGACAAATGCCTGTTCGGCCAGTTTGCATAAAATCAATCTGATTTAACCTCGTACACAAGACTGGACCGGCAAAACCAGAAGTTGACCCAGCTCTAATGTTTTGTATATTTCCATCATAGTTTTTCAGTAGCTTTGCTTAATTTGCCTCCAGATAGCTCCAAACAGCACCACCAGAGTAGTGCTTTCAGCAATTTATTGGCAAAGCATCAGTTTGGAAAATACTGAAGATGTGATTAAGTCCTCGGGAGTGGTCTGAGAGGTTGCCATGGTTTCTTTCTTTTCTTTGCAATTGATAGCAGGTCACTGTAAATGCTATGAATCCAAGCTGACTCTAGGCAACCTACAGACTTACTAGAGCCACCTTTCAAGTCTTGAGGAAGGTGGGTGTTTGATACTCAGAAGGTTTTGGGTGGAGCGCTTCTTTAAGACTGTGCAGAGTTTGTGCATCTCTCAAAGATTGGGTGAAAACCCTGCCCTGTTATACATGGCTGTGAACAAATGTGAAGTGACAGTTTCCATATTCCAGTTTGTATTTATGTGTCTGGCTCCATTGTTTAATCGCCACGCACACTTTCCTGACAAAAAGCAGACGTTAAAAATGGCCCAACGAGCAGCAGAGTGATCAGCTGTGACATCTGGTTTTAACACTTTCCCCTGTGGTTGTCTTGGAATCGAGCCCGCATCGGCTTATAAAGCTGCTGAAAGAGAAACACGGCATCGCCCAGAGCTGCTGCTTTACCTGCCAGTTATGGGACACACACACACACACACCCACACCCACACCCACACCCACACACACCCACACACACACACACACACACACACACAGAGTCTAATGTCTGCCGCCTGGGGCTTCTATACCAGCCACTGTATGGAACATCTGGAATACACAGTGAGGTATGGCAAAGGGAAACATGCAGCCAAGTTACTTTCATGATCCTGACACACACACATCTAAGAATACTCATGTCACACACACACTCACACACACACACGCACACACATGCCTGCCGCACATTACCTTACATTTCATGTTAGGCACGATGAGTTGAAGGACCTTAATTGTTTAAGTTTTCTCAGTCAACCACAAGGCTCTGCGTCTGAAGGAGAAACGAGTGCACATTATGTCAGATCTTTTCTCCGTGACCATTAATCACACCGAGTGTTGTTGTAGCATTAAGCTGGCGGATAATGACTGGATGTTATAGCGGGGGCCTAAGTGCTTGAAGGTGATGGAGGCTGTAGCCAGAAGGCACAGGGCCGCCGGTGAGGAATGAAGGAGAGAGAAAGCAGCAGCCGGGATACAAGGAGTGCTGTAAAGCGCTGTGAACCACATCACCTGAGAGATCTGTGTGCACGTATCAGTTAAAGCACTCGCAGTCGGCCACCCTGCAATAAGCCGAGACCAGACCTCATGCAGGTGACCTTGGTTCAAGCATTCGTGTCAGCAAGTATCTGTTCTGTTCTGAAGTGCCCCTGAGAAAAACACTGACTGCACAGTGAAAGAAGATCACTTTTAGCAAACGAGAAATATTTGGGGTTCCCAAAAATGACAATTAAATGTTAGCTGACCTTAGAACAATAAACAGTACAAATTGTAGTGGTTTTGAAAGTCAGTGGCAAATTATGTCATCCTGCTAACGGGGGCATCAGATCCCAAAAAGCTTCCATATAGGCTTGTCATGATACCTCCTTTTGTTGGATGATATATTGTCTCAGAAATTATTGCACTAAACAATATTATTGACATTTTAAGACCATTTCATGCCACTGATATAATGATGATATAATAGCATAATAATTACGGCTGTCAAGCAATTAAGAAATTGATCTAATATATCACATATTCTGTGATTAATTAATCTAAATTAATCGCATACATCAACTTTTGCTGTGAATTCAGATGTGTCATAGTAAAGCTGCTGGATTTTGGACACAGTTGTCCATTTTGCGAGGGAGTTAGTAAGTCGGTCACAGGTAGACTCACTCTGGGTGGCTGCTAGCGTTAGCATCAGAGGCTGTGCTAGCTCTGGCCTCCAGTGTCACTGCTAAATGCTTTGTGTTGAGGTGATATTTCAGGCCTGAAGTTCTTTCATGGTACGAAAATTCCTTACTGCAGAAACTGCAGAGTACAATGCTCCTATCAACAGTTCCATCTGGGCATTTTATGAATATAAATGTTTTGTTCACGGGGCCGAGCAGCGTCATCTAGTCTGCCTCCATCATGTGACAAAGCCACTGTGGCCTTCAACAATGCACGGGGTCAAAGGGCACCACGGAGCGGGATTAATCAGTGTTTATTTTTAGTTAGTAGTTTTTTTTCTGTGATTAATTAATTGAAATTAGTTTTGACAGCCCAAGCGATAACCTTTTCAAAGAGCAATGAACATTAATTATCAAGAATGTTCAGACATTGAAATTAGACAATGAAAAAATATTTCACATATTTTTAAATAAAGTAAGAAACACCTGTTAATATTAGGGATGCACCGAATATTCGGTAACCGGCAAGGCCGAATAAAAGCGGCGTGTTTTGATAACGCAATCAAACAGCGTGCCGTGACGGGGGGAGTAAAATGTCGGCAGTGTGGCGATCCGTCCGTCACCACATTTGCGACTAAAGATAGTTTTGAGCGAGCAAAATAGGCTTAAATCATTCAGCACGCTGTGCGAGCAGCCTACAGATTTCAACCAGCAGCAGAAACGAAAGGCGAATCCCACCGATTGTGGGTTGAACGGGGGTCACAGACACAGACAGTAATGTATTCCTGTCAAATATGGCGGCCATTGGCATACCGGCGACGGATAAGTCGGCTCCGCTAATATCCTCTTCTTGCCATGTGGACTGCCCAGAAGTACCTGAACAGCCGAGCCAGCCGAACACAGGTATGTGACGTGTCAGAGGAGAAAGGAGCCGTTCACGGCCCACAAACCTCACCGCGCTTTAGGGACTGTTCTTTACTTATGAAGGGACTGTTCTTTACTTATGAAGGGACTGTTCTTTACTTGTCAGGGGAGGAGGGTGGCTGGTTGATTCTTATTTTATTTATTTATTTTATTTTGATCCCCCCTATGTTCATCACTCATTGATGCTGTTTTTGAAGTATGAATAAGTCAATAAGTAATTTATTCCATTGAAATATCATTGATGTATTGTAGAAAAGTGATTTATCTTTTTATAAATGACAAAAGGCACATCTGCCTCATTTTCACTGTGGTATCGTGATACTACTCAGAACCATGATATTTTCATTGGTATCGTACAGAGGGTCCCAATATTGGTACCCTGACAACACTAATCTGGAGGGGGTTCTGCAAAAACTAATGAAAACTAAACAACGGTATTCAGTACTCGGTATTCGGCCAAGCGTTTAATATTATTTGGCTTCGGCTTCGGTCACAAATTTTCATTTCAGTGTATCCCTAGCTAATATATATATAAGATAGTAGTATAAAATTATAGTACCTTTATAAGAAAAGCCCAAAATAAATATTTTGAGACATAATACGAAATTTGGGCAAGAAAAACAAAACTAACTTGATGCTCCTGCAACCAGTGGACAAGCTTATGGAAGCTCTGGGAACTGGTGATGTGCGGGTCGACCCCCAGCCTGTGGGTTGACCTGCAGGTCGGGCGGTTTAGGTGAGCTTGTCAGAAAATATTGCAGGTTTTGAGCGGACGGGTCATAAAGTGATAAACCATAATAACTTACAGAAACATTGTGTGATAGCCTTATCCAACTTCCACCTTTTCTTCCCTTCTCTCTGTTTCTGTCTCTCTCACACAACAAGCAGCTTTATCATCAGCACAGTTTTAAATTTGGTTGTCTAATTTCGAGGACTTGTTGGTTTCTTTGCACTATTCTTCAGTGCAACTAGATTTTAAATCTTAATATAAGATTGTGCAGTTACTTGGAAACATAGTTTTCTCCTTGCATTTCAGACTGTTCATTTAACCAACTCTATAAAAAGCACAGTTTGCAGTTGTGTTTGTATTGCCTGCTGAAGTTTGAGGATTTTATCAGGAGTGTGACGACCGTGTTTCACGTCAGCTCAGGCTGAAAAATTACTCCTCTAAATCCCATCTGTGCGGTGACTTCTCCCTGCAAACCTGACATAATCAGCCTCTGTTAACATGTCTCCTCCTGTTATTTGCATGATCCTCCCCTAAATCCTTATGCAGTGAGGAGAGAGCGGCACCTTGCAAACGCTTGCACAGATGACACACAAACTCTGAGTCCAACGTGCTGCGTCCGTTTGATAAATGAAGCAGGTAGTTTTTTTTTCTTTCACTGTGTTTCAGATGGCAACAAATACAGCACATTCTCAAACTACTCAGGTCATAACTTCCACTCAACAGTTTTATAAATGGAGCTTTTGTCTGTCTGCACAAGATATGATGGCACTTGGCTCCTGGTTAGTGACCACTGAGTTTACATCACTTTGTGTTGTGGGATGATGTGAGTCTATAAGACATTCACAAAACAGAAAAAAATGGCAAACACAGTGTTTAATGGATTATATGGTGAAAGAGCCTAACAGAATTTGTGCTGTTCTTCGGCTGACCTCTGACCTGTGGAGAGCAGCATCAGAAAAAAAATTATTTTAGCAGTCTGCAGGGCGATTCTGTCATCTCTGTCTTTCTGTGATTGTTCATTCAAACATGGCCGAACACGTCTGTTGACCTGTATTTATGTTGACTCTGTTAAATTAAGTCAGGATTATAAAATGATTTTGCTGTAGTGTTTTCTGGTGGGTTGAAGTGTAAGTGTGGGTGCCTGTTTTGTGGGGGCTGGACGTCCTGTAAGGATCGCTCTGAGGGGCCATTAGTGGAGCAGCACAACAGTTTGATGTGTTGGCTAATGCTGCCTCTTCATCTGCATCAACCGTAAATGTATAAAAAATAAAATAATACTCAACTGAACCTTTTGTCTGTTTTTATGTTTCAGGGCAGTGGGATTGAGTCTGTATCATCAAATAAGTACCTCGGAGTCTTGATAATGATTTGCTCTCTCTGAAGTCTCACATTAAGGAACTTGTGAAGAAGTTGAAACTGGGGCTGGGTTTTTATTTCACAAATAAGTCTTGCTTTTCTTTCGATGCAGAAAGACGACTTGTTGCCGCTACTTTTATTCACACGATGATGATATTTATGCATCTTCTCATTTCCTTCACTCCTTAGATTCTGTGTGCCACAGAGCATTGAGGTTCATTACACATCTAAAAGCTCTCACTCACCACTGCTCCCTGTACGCTGGGGTTGAGTGGCCTTCGTTGCTCATTCGTAGACTTAATCACTGGCATGTCCTTATTTATAAGGCGACTTGCCTCTGTCAATTCTATGTAAATTTATTCATCTCAAAAATGCTGGAAGCTACCGTCTCTGCTCTGTGACGTACTCCTCTTGTTGGCTGTCTCCAACGTCCGTCTTGAAATGAGAAAAAAGGCGTTTAGGTATGCTGCTCCTGCAGCTTGGAATCTGCTGCAGACTGATTTGGGTCTTTGGGAGCTCGTCTCTTTAAGTGTTTTCAAAAATAAATTAAAGGAGTTAAAGGAAGGTGCACCAGGATGTAGATGCTTTGACGGAGCTGTTTGCCTCTATATGATCCAGGATGTAGTGACCTGATTTTTTATGCCTCTGTGCCGGCTATAGTCGTGGCCGGAGGCGTTATGCTTTTTTTTTAGGTCGTTCATCTGTCCCATTCTTGTGAACACGATATCTCGATAACGCCCTGAGGGAGTTTGTTCTAAAATTTGCCATCATCCATGAGGACTAAACAGTGAACTGATTACATTTTGGTGGTCAAAGGTCACTATGACCTCACAAAACAGCATGCTTTTGGCCACAACTCAAGAACCTATGTGCAAAATCTGACAAACCTTCACAGAAATGTCGAGTAAGATGTAATGATGAAGTGATGACATGTTATATCCAAAAGATCAAAGGTCGACTTCACTGTGACATCATAATGTTCTGCATAAAACACTTTCCTGGCCATTATTCGGTGTCATATCTCAGGAACAAAAAGGGAGACTTTTGTTCGGTTACTGAATTGCTGTCCATCTTGAATCTGGGCTGTTGTATACATCTTTTGTGCTGCCAGCTCTGAGAGTTGACTAACCTCTCTCCGTGTTGCCTTGATCTTGGCCTCCAGCCTCCTTCTCCATGGATGGGAACGCTCTTTGTGGCTCATGGTGTTCATCTTGTAGCCAAGCATCTGTTGCCATGGTGTATATCAGCTGATTGGTCTCAGTAATGGTCCTTTTTGGGGGGATAGTATGTAGTACTGCATTTACATCGTCTAGCAGACTTTCAGAGGGTACTTTGTCACTTAGCCTTAGTAATCAGCTTCAGGGGTGTTGTGACTTGTTTTAGTTAGTGCTTGTTTTAATCTAAGGGATATAAGTAAGTTACTGTTTAATTAAACTGCATTACCTATAATCCTTTGCTACCCATAAAGCTTGACAAAAAAGGGAGAAAAAAGGTCATGTTTTTATTAGCAGGGCAGTTTAGCTCATGTCTAACAGCCACGTTGTTCCTACGTTCACAAGCTGAAATGTACCTTTGTTTGTGTTCACTAAAGTCATGTTCAGACTTCATCTTGTAATTTCCAAGCTAGACTGAATCACAACGGGGTTTCCGGTTTCCAGCTTATACATGATTTTTTAATCTCAGGTCATTTGCCCTTATTGTAAGGGAATCTGTGTCGTAAGGGCTTGTTGGGGCTTGATTCCCAGTCGCCGAGCGTGGGGATGATGATGACATCCCCAGTTTGACCTGTCGTCCTGGCTCCTCCTTGCTGTAGCATGTTTGTTGTACCTTATCAGCCTCTAGCTGTGACAGCAGTTGCCATGTATGAATGTTGGAACACTGGGCTAGGAGTTGTTTCTTTGTCAGCCTAGATGTTGGGCTCTGAAGCATCCAAATATCCCACAACCTCTGCATGTCACCCCTCTCGCTGGGGTTACACGTATAGTAGCATTCCAACAGGTCCACATTCTCTGCTCTAGTCCACCTATGTCTTGTTCCAGTAGCCCATTTCCTATCAGGTTGCTCTGGTTCGTCAACACCTGACGCAGACCTTGTTGACCTGGGCAATGTCCAAGCTGGCATGACTCCTGAGTTTGCGCTTTCACTCATTCTGAGGTAGGCTAGCAGCATTAAGAACCTGGCCTAAGGGTCCAGACTGGATATGTGTTGCCCTGCCCTGACCAGGAATTGAACCCTGATCTTCTGCGCCCTATATATACAGATATAAAACATTTAAACTACCCCCAAATAAGCTGTCTGTTGCATTATGGAGCGACTACACACCAAACTCAGAGAGATGCAACAGCACAGTTGCTATCAGAGTACAGACAGCACACAGTCACACACACAATCACAGTGACACGCTGTCAGTAACAGTAAACAAGGTTTATTTTGTGCACGTAACCTGGACGGTTTAACAGCTTGTGTTTTTTCTTTCTTTCTGATGAGTGTTGCACAGCAGCAATAAAACTCTGAGGAAGGAGAGGCCGCCGTCTCTCCCTTTCCTCTCCCTCCTGTTGCAACAGCACACTATATTTTTCATATAGTGATGATGCAAAAGCACACAACCACGTTAAACCATGGAATTTGATAGAGTAGGCTCCAGGCGCAGCTGTGTCAGGCTCTGGAGATGAGATGCACCTTTCTGAAATGTTACTGAGTAAAAAGAAGATGCAAAGTCTGGCAAGTCTAAATATGATATCCATCTAATCACACAGAGAAATAAAAGACTCAACATGAAATGAATAATGAGAAAAGTTAATGCACTAATAAAAAAATAAATAAAGGAGAGCCTTGTATCATTTAACCCGTGTAGTCAGCTATATTACATCTGTCAGTATTCACCACAGGTTGAGTCGTATAAATGTCAGCTAATTTCCTGTGGTGACTCACAGTCACGGACCTGTTTGTTTTATTAGTTCCTGAGTCTTTGCTTGACTTTTTATTAAACCACGTCTCTTATACTCTATCTCTCGCACATAATGATTACCTTCATGATTCATTTGATGAGGTAATCTTGTCACTGCCGCCGACTCTTTAATAATGTCAGAAATTAAAGAGTGTGAATCTCATGCAGGGCTGTGAGCTGCCAACAGCTGAGTAATGTGCTCGCAAACATCCTGACCTCACTTCACCTCTGTTTGTGTGTGTGTGTGTGTGTGTGTGTGTGTGTGTGTGTGTGAGCATGTAAGTTGACGAGGCTAAACAAGTGCAGCACACAGGATGGTAAAAGAAGAAAAGGTCCAGGCCGGTTCTTCGTGCTGCGTTTATCTTCCTCCACACCAGCGGCACATGCAGCAGGCCCCAGGGCACTGATTGAGACTGTGTGTGTGTGTGTGTGTGTGTGTGAAGTTGTTGCTCCTCCAGGAATTTAACTGGATCTATTCTTGTCAAAATACAAGCGCACGCTCACAAGTGTCTCTTTTTTGGGATTGACGTTCGCCAAGAGAGAATAGAAGCTTTCTTGTGAAACTTTATGGCTCTGCCGAGAGCCCTAAAAATAGGAGTGTTTTTAAAACTTGTGGCATATTGCATAGATCCAGTTATGTCTGCTTCGCCGCTTCATTCCAGGGACAAAGGGGGCATAAATTGCCTGCCAGGGAGCTCACAAAGAGATCTGACATGAGCAGAAATACAGCACTGAAACGCCTCTCATCGTTTAAATCATGCCCTGCGAATATATAAAAAAGTGTCCATCTCAAACAGCTATTGGGTCTTTTTTGTCTCTTTCTGGCACTTCTGTGAAAATGGCGTCAACAATTCTGCCAAAGTGGTGAGATCACTCCTCCTGTTTTCTATCAAAGGCTGCTTGTTTAAAGGCTGTTCTGTTATTTTCTCTCTGCAGGGAGAATGATCTGAATGATCAATTCCCTATTTGCTTTAAAATTGCACCTGTGTTTGCTTCTCATGCAGGAGTGTGATTCCCGCTAACACTGGTGCTGTCGAGGCATAGTAAAATTTGGCAGCAGTTTTTGTTTTTGCACAATAATGATATGAAGAAATAAATGAGTCAATAAAACACAGAGAAATAACGATCTCAGGCAATAATTTAGTTAAGTTCATTCGCAGCTTTAGGTCATTATCTGGAAAGAAGTCAGCAGTGCCCTGTTACCAATACAACAAAAAACATTAAGGAAATAAATCATATTCTCTCACAGCTGAGGCAGATTTTAACCAAATTTATTGAATTCACAGAGAATTTTAAGCAACAAGGCAACAAGTGAAATTCCCAGTGGCAGAGCTGATGTTTTTTTTTAACTCAAGTGACAATATTTAAGATTAAAAAGGCAATAAGGATTATTTATTCATTTCAAGATATGTAAATGATTAAGGAAAATAGGCATTAAGACAATATCATATAAGGGAATTTCACTTATTACAGTATTTCCTATAATCCGGAGGGTTAATAAAGAAGTAAATGAGGCAAAAGGACATTAGAGTGATACAGGCAGCAGCTGGCCTCAGGTATTTTCACATTATCTAACTCCCAATCAAAAAATGTTCAGACACCCCTGCTGTGAGAGATTAATTGCTTCATACAGGAAGTGTCTTGAAGCTGTCACCAAAAACAGTGGCTTCTCCAGGCACTAATAAATTTCACTTAGCGTGTTCAGTCCTTTGTTCCTGTGTCATCCCAGTTTATTCTATATCATTTTTAAGGATTTAAAGTTTCCTTCTCTGCGTAGTTTGATTGAGTTCATACAAATGTCTTGTCTAAATTTCATGTGAATAGCTGCATTGAAAATATGTTTTATGGAAAAAAATGACGTGTTGAATACTTATTTTCACTGTGTGTCAAAAAGGATTTGCAAATCATTGTATTCAGTTTGAATTTGATTTTAACAAAGCAATTTTTTTTTGGAACTGGGGTTGTACTTGTAGACTTGTGAAAGTACCCGAGCTGCTGGCAGCATTACAACTTACGTCATCGCAACTCAGTTTTGTCCATATTAAGAATATCCCATCATCTGTTCAAAAATAAACCCAACAATCATTCCTCTGTGTCCTGCTGTTGTTACAGACATGTCTGAGCTAACCATGGACTTGCCTCTTTTGCTGGGTTTATGGGAACTGCTGTTTGTTAAAGGCCATTAAAAACAGAAATATTGAATAAGCATTGGTGCCATCCTTTTATAGATACACAGAGTGAACCTTACTGCATACTGTTGACTTAAGGTTAAGGTTTAGGAGTAAAGTTACAATAACAGTTATTCATGTTATTACAAATATGAATGTGATTTTGAAAGTTTTTTGTACTTCTGGAACAAAATCTGGAAGTTTTGGTTTCGCTTCTGCTCTCTGCAACAGCCATGTTTTCAATCAGTCAATCATTTATTTGTCACATGGTATTATACAAGGTACAACTCCAGTGAAATGTGATCCCATCAGCTCCTTTAACTTGTGCACTGTAATTTAGTCTTACATCGTCGGCTGTTGAGACTGTCCATTTTTCCAGATGGTTTCTGGTTGTGGAATAATTTAACTGTCCACATATCCCCACTTTCACAAGACGGCCACATGGTTCCTCCTCTTGCAACACGGGCAAAATCTCTGCTGTGCTGCTGGGTCTGCACAGTGTACAGCAGTGATCCACAGCAGGAACAGGACAGCACCTCACATTCCCACAGACACACCAGAGCTTATTCAATTTTAAATTCAATTCAATTTAATTTATAAAGCCCAATATCACAAATCACAATTTGCCTCACAGGGCTTTACAGCATACGACATCCCTCTGTCCTTTGGACCCTCACAGCTGATAAGGAAAAACCCAAAAAAAACCCCTTTAACTGGGAAAAAATGGTGGAAACCTCAGGAAGAGCAACTGAGGAGGGATCCCTCTTCCAGGATGGACAGACGTGCAATAGATGTCGTACAGAACAGATCAACATGATAAATTAACAGTAATCCATATGACACAATGAGACAGAAAGCACACTTCTCTCTGTCTCTCACTGGACAATAAACTCAATTTTGATCAGCACACCAGAGACATACAAAAAAGCAGCCAACAAAGACTGTCAGCTATCTGAAAACTTAAAGGACTCTATGTCGCCCCCCATCTACCGCTACTTCTGTACCAAAACATCATTCAACCAATCCTTCTGTACTGTTCCACATGTTCTTCACCATGCTTTCTGTCACCAATTGGGCCAAACTGACATGCATCACACACACCGCTTCCAAAATCATTGGTCTTCCCACACCCAACCTCACAGAGTTAAATAACAGGTCCGTTACACGCTTTGCAAACACAATAGAACAGGACACCACACACCCACTCAACCAACACCTCATCCCATTATCCTCAGGGTGCAGGTACCGAACACTTAAACTCAGGAAAGCTGGACTCAGGAAGAGCCTGATCCCAGCAGCCATAGCTGCGCTGAACAAAAGATCCCGTTAACTCTTAGGGCTCTAGTTTCCCGACGCGGCGCAGGATGGCGAACCCCACACAGAGCTAGTTTCGAGCAGCGCAGCCCGAGGCGTGCTCGGTTTGGTAGTTTGGCAGACCGAGGTGCGCTGAGATGGGTGTGGCGGCGCAACAGGGGGAGGTATCGACAGATCCAGTTTGGCGCAGTGACAGTTTCGTGCCAAAAGACTTTCCCCGAAGGTGCGCTAAAAGCTCGCCAGCTGAAACCAGGTCTACTGTCAGCGCAGGCGGAGCACAGCCGGTGTAGGGGAAGTTTGGCTGACTGGCGGACAGTGTGCACACGTCACCAAAACCTCACAGGCAGGTTTCCAGAATGTCAGGCACATTAACGATGCAATAAATACCCACAAAACCACTATTGAATGCAACTATCTGCAATCAGCACATAAATGTATCTCTATATCGACTGTCCTGTCACATCTGATGTCAGATCAAAGGGGATTGGCACCGATTGGCACGTTTGGCACGTTTGGCATGCGTAATGGAAACCCAACCTGATTTGATTAACACAGCTGCAAACTAATGAGTTCACATCCCTCTCAGCCAACCACAAACAGCCACAGCATCAGATAGGGAGTATATATTCAGCATCTGTCATCTTAGAAAAGTCAAAAGAAAAGAAACAGAGTGAGACTGCGAGAGAGAAAGAGAGAACGTGCACGCGCACGAGAGAAACGCAACATTGATTTACAATTGTGGTGACCTCCTCCCAGGCTACCTTTGCATCATCAGCCCGTGGAGGTCTGCTCGCAGTTCTGTATATTCAGACACTGTGAGCTTGGACCTCCCGGACCAAAACATCAGTTTGGCTGACTGACGCTGCTGCTCTCTTCTGCCATGACGAATTAAGTAAAGGGACGGAGGTGGGAAAGACGAGTAGCTGCGTGAGCACGCACGGTGTGCCAAACTTGCAAAATCCGCCTGGCCACACCCAGTTGGCAAAGCGCCTCCGCCTCGCCCGGTCTGCGAAACTAGAGGCCAAAGTGTCCACCTCTGTGAATGAACATGTGATGTTTTGTGATGTCTGTGATATGTCTGTGCCTGTGATATTTGTGAACGATCTCTGTAAATGTACAATTAGTGGAAACGAATTTCCCTCTGGGACGAATTAAGTAAGTCTAAGGGCTCTAGTTTCGCAGACCGGGCGAGGCGGGGGCACAGCGCACCTGCGCTTTGCCAACTGGTGGCCAGGCAGATTTTGCAAGTTTGGCACACCATGCGCGCTGGCGCAGCTACTCGTCTTTCCCACCTCCGTCCCTCCTACCTGCGCAAGTCGGAAAGAGCGAGGAGAGAAGGCGTGGAGTGGGTTTTACACACATCACACCAATCAAATGAGCCCCTCTCCTCGCCCTTAAATGCGCCGCGCGAAGGCGTAATGAGAGTTTACTCAATTCGCCATGGCAGAAGAGAGCAGCAGCGTCAGATGGCCAAACCTCTCCCAGGAGGAAACTGATGTTTTGGTCCGGGAGGTCCAAGCTCGCAGTGTCCGAATATACAGAACTGCGAGCAGACCTCCACGGGCTGATGATGCAAAGGTAAGTCTGAGCTGAGCGGTAAGTTGCTAAAAGAGTCTGAGAAGTCCAGGGCTGTTCATAAAACATTAACTCACTCACTCACAAGTTCTCCAGCAACACATGTTGCACGTGCTACGCTAAATCACGGACGTGAACCAGCTCCTCTTGCTCCGCTGTCTCTGTGCTCGCAGCCATTTTCACACTGAGGCAGGTGCGATGACGTCATCGACGATAGGACGGTAGAACGCAAATCTCTACCGTGGGCCAAATTTATATCATTTCTACCGTCTACCGCATATACCGCGCAGCCCTAATATATATGTGTACTTATTTCAAGATACTGATATGTAACGTCTGGTATGAAGATATTTAGTCTTGCATCGTATGAAAATTTTGGTGTCCCACTGGTGAATCTTGAGAAGGAAATGTTACTTTAAAAACTTCAAGAGTTAGTGTCCTTTTTTTTCAAACACTTACTGAGAGTTGTAAAAAAACAAGACGATGAAACACAGTGGTGAACATGCTCCCATCACAACTGTTTTGCAACCTGTTGCAGGCATCGAATTCAGAATGTGTGTATATTTACAAAGAAGAATAAAGTTTATAAGTTTGAACATTAAACATATTCTCTTTGCACTGTATTCACTGAAGTGAAAAAAGGATTTGCAGATCATTGCGTTCTGTTTTTATTTACGTTTTACTCAGCGTTCCAACTCCTTTGGAACCGGGGTTGTAATACCAGCATCATATATCAAGGTTAAACCCTCCTCGGTGTCACTTCTCCTCTTTTCTCCTCCTTTTCACTCCTCTGTTCCCTCTTCACCCCGGGTCAAGGCACCCGTCAGTTCGCCTCCCAGTCAGTTTTTCACAGATCGAATTAAACAGGCCAATGAATGCAAAATGCTCCTCTGTCTCCCCTCCACCTCCTTCTGTCCAGGCATGGACGAGGGCACCTCTGTCGTAACCACAGTAACACCACCCTCCAACCCCCTGGTCCCAGAGGAGACCTGGCTGTCCACACAGTCAAGTTGTGATGTGATTTGAAGCTTTGCATGCACACACACACACACACACACACACACACACACACACGCGCACACACACACACACCAAGTAATCACTGTACTTTGATTACAGGGGGTTGAAGGAGAGGGGGGGTAAAATGGATTAGCATGGTGTGTGTAACAAAAAGAAACCATGCATAGATTTTACGCTACATTACCCCCTCTGGGAAAAGCCACTTGGGCCCTTTGTGCTCCACAGAGCTCATCCTACACCTGCTTTGTCTCAATAACGACACGCTGTCCCCAAACCGCTGTTCAAACGGCCTCATTCAACAAGTCACACAAACACATGTGATGAGAATCAGAATAATTTGTTGTTTGAATAAGAAGAAAGGAAGAAGAGAACAGAAGCTGCTGCTCTTTTGATTCTGCTCGTGTTTGGGTGAAGTCAGAAGTCTGAGGCCTCCAGTTTATCTTCTCGTCCTCCGGTTTTGGATTTGGCACAGCAGTTCTGCTGATTTGTTCATGTGGCTGTATTTCATTTTCTCCCGAGAGTGTGCTGTCCACTGCATTAGATTGATTAAAGCAGTAAATACGATTTTAGCAGGGCAGAGCAGCCGAGGGCACAGGGAGAGCCAGTCCTAAATGAAATATTCACCGATTTAAAAAGCGAATAGCTAAAAACAGAGAATGATTACTGCCTCAAAATGAATCGACTGTTATTGTAGTTATAAGATAAGATGAAACTGTATTGATTTCTGTGGGAGAATAATGTTGTAGCAACAAGGGACTGTGATATGACAGTATTATGGATGGTAATGATGATAACAGCTTTTAAAGTAGAAATCAAACAATAATTCCAGCTGACCAACAAACAAGTTACTTTTTCTTTTATTTATCGCTTTTATTTAAAGTCCCCCTCCACTCACATAATGTGTTTGTCTTCTGTTCATGTGCCTTAAAATGTGTGACCATGACTATACTGACTTGTATCTGTCAAACTTTGTCACAAGAGAGGTGTTGTCACATTCCTTTACTGAAGGAGGCAACGTCTGTGCACTTCCCTAAAATCTGAGATTCAAATGTACGTTTAGCAAGCTAGATAGAGAGCTACAGGAATTACCTTTATCTTTAGGCCAACCAGGAAGTCAACATGACCCTGGTTCACTCCCCAAAAAGCCTGCAGGATTTTTCCATTTGATTTTGTATTAATGCAGAAAATAAGTGCTGTAGCTAACATACGTTTATGATACTTACATGTGTTGAGACTCTTAACACGTCTTTGATTCATTTGTAGAACATTTCACATTGTAAACACAAACTTTTTTGTCATTTGTACATCACTGTCAATTATGTGTTATTGCTTACTTTTGAGATTTTGATCAATGATGCAATCTTTCTTATCTTTTTCCTTTTATTTGTAAATGTTGTTATTTAATAGGGGAGATGTCTCCTTAAAAAACAGTGCAAAACACACGCACATCCCAGCGTCCAATGGAGTGGGTGCTGGACCAAAGAAACGTCTGGCAAAGTAAAAATCAAATAAGTCCGCACACCCGTGCAGAGTGATTTTAATGCAGAGTGACGTTTCAAACCTGTCATGTATCAGAAGTCTGAGGAAGAGCCGTGTGGCTCCAAGTGTCACTCTGCATTGTAATCCTTCGAAACAGGAGCTACTTGATGTGCAGACGTATTTTGTTGTTTTACTCTGTGAGGTGTCTCCATGAGCCATTTTTGCCTTCTAACCTTTCCTGCACAATGTTTTAACTTTTTCTACACACATGGATGTGCAAATAAATAAACTAAACTAAACTTAACTTAAAGCTCCAGTAGGCAACATTGTTTTGGTATAATTGAGTAAAAATGTTATAATATCCTCTAAGCATAATGTAAATCAAGTGGTCTGAGACAAACAATAGGTTTCTGCACCTCACCATGGCTCTGTGTTCAGCCTCTAAAGAATCAGTATCGTGCCGATGTGCATCAACCAATCAAAGGTCAGCTCAGACCACTGCATTCCTATTGGCTGTTCTACTGCATATGCGTTCCCGTGCCGCCGGCAGAAGGGGAGAGCAAGCGGCAATGGCGAACAGTGCACCAGGTAAAATACCTATTCCAGCACAGCAACTGCTTACACGGCTAAACAACCCAAAAAAAGAAAGACAGAACTCAGTTCCCCGGAGGGAGGGGAAGGGTGAGGTGGGGCCGGGCCCGGCCAGAGGGCACAAGGGTCGGCCGTGGGAGCGGAGCCAAGGGCTCTCCGCGGAGAGGGAGAGCCAAGCCTCGGGGGTATGTGCTGGGCTGCGAGGGAGGGATGGGGCAGGCTGCTGCGCGGTGAGGGAGAGCCGAGGCTCCCAGAGAGGGAGAAATAGAACCAAGTAGGATAAAATACTCGTGTGCTCATCTGGTAGGGGCTCAGGGCGGAGACGAACGAAACCTAACTCAGATGAGACTCAAAAATCAACCGTTTTCAGGCTTTCTACCTACTGCAGCTTTAACTTTTGTTAAGAAAGATAATCTTTACAAATTGAAACACCATTTTTATGATTCTTCAGTGTTGCCACCACAATGAGGCTGTAAAGCTGGTTTGGTGTGATGACATTATGTAGTTTCATTTAGCCTCTTGTTAGCGACCAACTTTTTTAAGACAGGTAAAGGGTTCAAAATTCAGCAGCGTGGTATTTACTGTCATATATTATGTTGTAGAACAAAACATGAAAGTCTCGTAAGCTTGTGTGAACCACAGACCTTATTTCATTTCAGGTATCATGAACGTTACAATATTCATGAGGGAGTGTAGCAAAAAGGGGGAGGCACTTATGATTTTTTTTTTTTTTTTTGCTTAGGGAGGCTTTTTTTGTATTTTTTTAAACTAAGATTACACCATTTATCATTGTGAGAATATGTGAAAACATAAGTTATCATTGGATTTTCACATTTCCAACAGTCCTGTGACACATCACGTGCAACAAATGCTTCTGTCTGGGGAAAACAAAACAAAAAACATGACCAACTCTGAGCTTAAAATAGTGATATTACCTTGCAGTCACTTAATTCTGCGTCTAAATTAAAATATGGCCAAATATGAACTGTTTGCACGAAATAACCAGCATGGACAACAAGTGAAAAACGTAGGCTTTTTTTTAACTCCAGGATTTCATTGTCAACTTTTAACTTTTAATTTTCAATCATAGGGTAAGTTTTTAAAATGTAATTCATGGTGGACGGAGGGTCATGCAATGTCCACCAGTCAATCAGGGAGGCTCAAGGAAAAATATTTGCAGCTTATGTAGTGCCATACAAGTACAGTACTGTGGTACATGTACTTCTTATTACTTCTTATTTTCCATCACAGTGGCTTTCTTATTGTGAAATTTGAAATGTAAAGTATTTCCCTCAAGGACGCCTCAGCATTGTTTCATAAGCAGAATAAAATCTGAGTTCAACACCGAGCCAGTGCTCTGAGATATTCACAAATAAAGCTCCTTTATTATCTCAGCTCTCTCCTCAGAGGGCAGCATGTAAACTCACACAACATATTTAAAGCAGAGAACATAAATAATGTGGCGTCCTCCTTTCTCTTGTGAAGATGTTATGAGAAAACAGTGGAGGGAGCGAAAGAAATTGTTTGTCCCAAATGCAGAATGCAGGTCAGAAACAGCTCCGACTGCTGGGAGATTATTCCCATCTTTCTTCTAGGACACATGCTGATGCATGCTGGATCATATTAATGATGTTTCTCCTTACTCCTGCCATCTAATTGCCCCAACTTTGTGTTTGGCCCAGAAATCACTTATATGAATAGCATTATACTGGAATCACATACATATTTACAATGTAGGACAGCTTCAGTTGAATTTTAAGCTGCACTGCGGCAAACTTTGCCAAAGTGCGACTGTATCGTCTCTGCAATGAAGTTACTCAGCTCTTCTGTCTGCCGTCTCCTCTGAGTTGGTGTGGATTGTTTTGGCAGTGCAGAGAGAAATGTGCTCAAAGCTGCTGTCCTCTTTGTCTGCTGTGTGTCATCTGCCCTCTGTGGACAGGCTAACACACTGGCGCTCTCTTCATACTGGAAACATCCCTCCCAGATTGTCGCTTTCTTCTTTTACAGTGTCTCATGTGGATGACTGAGGACTAATTGAGTCCCCGCTGAAACCCCGCTTGGCCTTTTACCCAAGTGACAAAGTGACTTTGAGGGTTTAGAAATGCCACCAAAACAGCCCCACACACACTCATGTGTCCCATACACACACAAATACATACAAACACATGTATCTAATCCATATGCATGGAGAGCGGAGGCTGCAGGCTGTTTGTGAAGAGGTTATTCAACCCCATAGGGAGTCCGTGGGGATAAGAATAACCCTAGCATGGCTAAATGTCATTCTAAGTGGTGTGTGTGTGTGTGTGTGTGTGTGTGTGTGTGTGTGTGTGTTAAATAACTTCATTTGCTGGATGCTTTTACTGTAGATGAAAGAGCCAGGGTCCACAGCTGCTTCCCCTGTGGTCCTTCAGGAGCACTCTGGGTGCCTCTGGCAGCTTTTAATAAACACTCTTCATTCAGCCACACCACCGACACACACACACACACACCCACACACTTATAAAAAGAGTATTGACAAAATCAAAATGACAAAAATCCAGGTAATTTCAATGATGCGCAAACTTTTAAAACTCTAACGACAAAACGTCCATGTTCAAAAAGTGAAAAATGAATTTCCTATTTATGTAATACTAAATCGTTTTCCTTATGTTCATCATGAACGGTGACATTCAGGGAAAACTGACTGAGCATTAAGCTCTTTCACAGTCGTGCCACGAATTCAAATTCATAAGGACTAGAGCGATATATAATATATGATTAAAAAGCCACAATAAAATGATGAAAAATTCTATAAAAATAAATAACTAGCAGCAATAAAAACAGTAAATTGCCAAATAAATAAATAAATAACAAACAAGTCTGCCAGGAAAATGTTGTGGTAATAAACATTCATAACCCCGTACATAAACATGATAACCCTACACAAACATTGTACCTGATGTGATTCTGCTCACAGGCAACGTTTATTTATGTGTGTAACATCCTGTGTCGTCCTGTCTTGTGCACCGCAACTGTTTCTGGTTAAACTATGATCTTGTCCTAACCTTATGTGCTGCCAGTGCCTGAAGAAAAACCTTAAGAAAGTTGAGCAATGCTGTAATCACTATGATCAAATGTGTTGGTTGAGGTGTTGTCAGTGGACATTAGGGGCGGCTGTGGCTCAGGAGGTAGAGCAAGTCATACAGTGATCATAAGATCAACAGTTTAGTCCCCAGCTCCTCCAGTCTGCATGTCGAAGTATCCTTGGGCAAGATCCTGAACCCCAAATTGCTCCTGATGGCTACTGATGTGTGAATGTTTAACTGATGAGCCAGTGGTATGGCCACCAGCATATGAATGTGTGCGGGTGAGTGTGACATGTAACGTAAAAGTGCTTTGAGTGGTGTGAAGACCAAAAAGGCGCTATACAAATGAAGTCCATTTACCACGACATCTTACTGATTCATGCAGTATCAAGAGATATTAATACATGCCAGATATGTAAATTACTGTTTCCTCATTGTGTTTGATCTGCCTTACATCAGACAACCGGCTCCTCTCGGGACACTTGTTTATGTATTTGCAGTGTTTCTGTGGCAAATTTTAGCTCCAGTGTTACAAGTTTATGGAAGGACACTGGTGCTGTCAGCTCTACCGGCTTTCATGCCCACAGTAAAATGTATCGCCGTGACAGGAAATGTGGCAGGGAGATGGGCAATGGAGCACAGCAAAGGGCTGTGACTGGAATCAAACCCTTACCACTGCAAAGGCCTCAGCCTAGACACTTGTGCTGTTAGTAAACAGTATGACGTGTTTTGGTGGGCAGGGCTTAGCTGGAGGTAAAACAGCTCTACACAGACATTAGCTAGCGCTGGCTAGCAAGGTATGTTGACTTGTTTTAGACAATGTAGGAAGATGATGTAAGTAAGTAAGTAAATTTTATTTATACTCACAAAGACTCACAAAGTGCTTCACAAGATAAAATACAAAAAATACAATAACAGAAGCAATGCAAAAAACACAAAAACAAATAAAAAGTAAAGTGCAGCAATATACAGAGATGATACAATAGACAATTAATGGAACGCATGCCTAAACAGATGTGTTTTTAAGTGCTTTTTAAAAATGTCCACGGAAGAGGCCGCTCTCAGCTCATGAGGTAGTGCATTCCACCATTTCGGTGCAACAGCCTTAAAGGCTCTATCACCTTTCGTCTTTAATCTTGTGTGAGGGACAGTAAGTAGGTGGCCTTCAGCAGACCGCAGTGACCTGACAGGACAGTGAAAGGACACCAGATCTGTCAAGTATGCAGGTGCTTGACCATGGAGGGTTCTGTAAGTGATGGTTAGAATCTTGTGCTGGATCCTGAAATTAACAGGGAGCCAGTGGGCACATCGATGTCAGTGGTGCTTTCAGAAATTCTGAGTGTGGGAGCGCACTCTGACACAAACTGGACCGTTCATAAATTGGGAGCGCTGTCTGAATGTACTGTTGGGTTATCCAGAGCATTGCACTGTCAGAGTGGTAGAATGCACTCTGGACACTCTGTCTGTGGAGACGGAGCAGCAGAGCGCCGAGCGGAGTGAATGTGTGATTAACTTAATCGTTCATTAATTCATGTATAAAAATATAATGCTCCGTTTTAAGGTGCTGACACACCAAATCGACATCAAAGAACTAGCGGCGACGAAAGCCAACTGTTGCGTTGTCTACGTCGCCTCACGTCGCCCTGTGTCAGTTGCATTTGAACACATTACACGGACTACATCCGACGGCCAAGTAGCACGTACGTTCTGCGCCTGCATGAGAGAGAGCTACATCCTGTCAGCCGAGGGGTTTCCTATCTGTGCAGCCGAGCACCGCAGCACCTCCACGGACTATTACATCCAGACGGTGTTTCCTCCACAGGCTCCACTTCACTCAGCTGCCCGATAAACCCGCTGCTTCATCCTACTTTAACCTGAATAACAAATCAGGGCTCGGTGCTCTGGTTGGATCCAAACGGAGAGCCGGGGCTAGCTCAGAGACTAGCGGAGGCTAACTGGCTGTGCTTCCCTCTGGTCATGCTGCGGCTAACGCTCCGCTAGTCTCTCCCAGCTAGCTCCGGTTTGTTATTCAGGTTAAAGTGTGAAGAAGCAGCGGGTCTGTCGGGCAGCTGAGTGAAGTGGAGCCTGAGGAGGAAGCACCGGTTAGCCCCGGTTTCACTACAGGCAGATTCACTCGCTACAGGGGCAAGGAAGTAAAACCTGAGCAGCCAATCAGTGTGAGCTCTCTCACCGACAAGCTCCGCCGCCGATTCAACATGCTCAGTCGGCCGGAAAGCCGCCGACGCCGAAGTGCCGACGGTGCGGGACACACCGCAAAAACTAGGGCGACAGACGCTCACCGACGGCCCGACTTTGGTCGACGGCCTACAGTCGGCTTGGTGTGTCAGGGCCTTTAGTGTAGAGCGTCAGACTGAATTTATGAATGCATCAGACCAGACTGTGTCGGCCAGTCGACCAGACTGACAGACCCGTTTGCTCTCACATGGTGGATGGATGATTTGACAGCATTGCTGAAGGTGGGATGGCTGGCTTTGTGGTTAGTTACTATGCCAATCTTACAAAGGAGGGCGACACTTGAACGCTTTCCTCTAGCAGGATTCTGGTTCATTTTAAAGCCAATATCAGCTGATACCAAGGACGTGCTGATATTATTGTGTATCCTATACCGGACTGTAATGTTGTCACGATACCAAAATCTTTGTTTCGGTACCAATACCAATATGAATTTCGATACTTTTCGATACTCTTTTCGGTACTTTTCCTAAGGAAAAGTCCTTTTGGATACAAACCTTTAGAACAATAAATAGTAGGGGTGTAACGGTACCAAAAAAATCATGGTTCGGTCAGTACCGCAGTACAGACGTCACGGTAACTCAAATGTTCCACCAAGTTTGTGTTGTCTCGTGTTGTCTCCCTTTGCGATTCAGACTTTCTCTTGTCTTTTTTCACGTGTGCCAGCTGCGAATGTTGATACAGGTGTTGTCTTACACACCACTTGTGCAATCTGTGCTCCAATAGGAACAAGAAAGGCGTTTGTGTGCATAAATGAGTAAATAAAATTAACTAAATTAATGAATTGAATCAATTTCAAAGTACCGGTATTTTCCAAATGCAGTATAGTACCGTTATACTCTAGTACCGCGGTACTATTTTAGTACCGGTATACCATGCAACACTACCGGACTGTTACCAGAACTCTTCCAAGGGCGTATAACTGTTATACTCTCCGTGCTCTCCGTTATAAAACCATCCTATTCCTTTATTTGAGGTTTGACTGGCGCTCTTTAATAGCGCCATCTCGTTGCGCCATCTTCTGTAATGGCATGTGACTGGACAAATAGTGCCACCCACTGCATATCTCAATGAACAGAACAGAAGGATGGAAAAATACATGAATTTGAATTTTCTTTTGCCTAAATTTCTGAAAATGTGGTTAAAATGTTTGCTATGTTTGGATGGAAGCCCAGCTACAGCAACCAACAACAGCTTGTGGTGTGGATCAGTTCACTGTCTCCTGAGTCCCATTCATACACGTGATGAGCACAAAGCAATGTCAACAGAAGAAACATAATCCAGGCACCATTACATTTTCCTCTAAATGTATTTGTTGTTTCACATTAGCTGCACATAAACAGATTTTCTAGGAGACATGGTTACACATTGACTTAAACGAATGCCATGTTGGTGCAGAAGCTGAGGATGTGGGTGTTTGTTCCTAGAGGTGCTTCATTGATTCGAAGAAGGATGGAGTGTAACCTAATCAACAATCACACCTGCTGATATCTTTACACACAGGTAGTCAAACTCATGCACACACGCAAACTAATTCTCAATACGACATGCTCACAAACACAGTGACCATATCTGTGTGTGTCAGTAATGTTCCACTCACAAACATACAGACTCTGAGAGAAAAAGAGAGTCTCCAGTGTGTCTCTCACTTTCATCAGTCCAGCAGGGGAGGTGAGCTTAGTGTCACCCAGTGGGTGTTGAAACGCTGTGTGATGGAGATGAATGAGGTGTGTTTTGTGAGCAGCAGGAGGAGAAAACAAACTCAGTTGACTCTATGTTTGATGCATTCTCTGACATGTGGTGAGGAAGCCTGTCCGTCCTCTGCGCAGATGTGTCCCCTGACAACACGCAGGACGCTCTGTTCTCTGGATTATTGCTGTTATACCGCTGGAACTGCTTTAAGGATTTCGCAAGATCGATTTAGTTGTCATTTTACAGCTGCATCAGACAGTTTGTTATGTGAAAGTACTCCTGTGTTGTCACCATGGATCACACACTGAGGCTCGAACAGAGCGTGTCTGGAAATAAGTTTAATCAACAGATACAGTATGAGGAACAGGTAATTCTTATGAGGGGCAAATCAGGAATTAAAACACAGGTGAAATTGTATCCTGAACAAAGAACACACTGATTATAAAGCCTCACAAAACCAGACTACATCTTGGTTTTAACAGTGTTTTACTGGAAATGATCACAGAGAATCCAACACATACCTAAACGACAAAATAGTTTGTTTGCCAATGACTCCCAAACAACATCTATGACCGGTAGAGTACGCTAATGACAGTCACAGTTTTAAACAGGTGGTTAACGGTTACAGCACCAAAACTACTTCATTAGGTTTTGAAGAAAGATCATGATTAAAGGTCCAGTGTGTAGGATTTAGGACAGCAATATTCAACTTGCATTGCCTGGAGGCGACATTTGCAAAATGACAGGAGGCCAGGAGCCAGTCGCAGCAGCCTTGCATATGTACACAGGTGCATTTGTAGGATTTGAGGACATCAGGGGTTTAGCCTGGGCCTCTGTCTGGGAATCTTAGGGATCTTCCCTTGGTGCAACCTCTGTTTTAATGCTTTTTGTGTGTACAGTACAGGCCAAAAGTTTGGACACACCTTCTCATTCAATGCGTTTTCTTTATTTTCATGACTATTTACATTGTAGATTCTCACTGAAGGCATCAAAACTATGAATGAACACATGTGGAGTTATGTACTTAACAAAAAAAGGTGAAATAACTGAAAACATGTTTTATATTCTAGTTTCTTCAAAATAGCCACCCTTTGCTCTGATTGCTGCTTTGCACACTCTTGGCATTCTCTCCATGAGCTTCAAGAGGTAGTCACCTGAAATGGTTTTCCAACAGTCTTGAAGGAGTTCCCAGAGGTGTTTAGCACTTGTTGGCCCCTTTGCCTTCACTCTGCGGTCCAGCTCACCCCAAACCATCTGGATTGGGTTCAGGTCCGGTGACTGTGGAGGCCAGGTCATCTGCCGCAGCACTCCATCACTCTCCTTCTTGGTCAAATAGCCCTTACACAGCCTGGAGGTGTGTTTGGGGTCATTGTCCTGTTGAAAAATAAATGATCGTCCAACTAAACGCAAACCGGATGGGATGGCATGTCGCTGCAGGATGCTGTGGTAGCCATGCTGGTTCAGTGTGCCTTCAATTTTGAATAAATCCCCAACAGTGTCACCAGCAAAACACCCCCACACCATCACACCTCCTCCTCCATGCTTCACAGTGGGAACCAGGCATGTGGAATCCATCCGTTCACCTTTTCTGCGTCTCACAAAGACACGGCGGTTGGAACCAAAGATGTCAAATTTGGACTCATCAGACCAAAGCACAGATTTCCACTGGTCTAATGTCCATTCCTTGTGTTTCTTGGCCCAAACAAATCTCTTCTGCTTGTTGCCTCTCCTTAGCAGTGGTTTCCTAGCAGCTATTTGAACATGAAGGCCTGATTGGCGCAGTCTCCTCTTAACAGTTGTTCTAGAGATGGGTCTGCTGCTAGAACTCTGTGTGGCATTCATCTGGTCTCTGATCTGAGCTGCTGTTAACTTGCGATTTCTGAGGCTGGTGACTCGGATGAACTTATCCTCAGAAGCAGAGGTGACTCTTGGTCTTCTTTTCCTGGGTCGGTCCTCATGTGTGCCAGTTTCGTTGTAGCGCTTGATGGTTTTTGCGACTCCACTTGGGGACACATTTAAAGTTTTTGCAATTTTCCGGACTGACTGACCTTAAAGTAATGATGGCCACTCGTTTTTCTTTAGTTAGCTGATTGGTTCTTGCCATAATATGAATTTTAACAGTTGTCCAATAGGGCTGTCAGCTGTGTATTAACCTGACTTCTGCACAACACAACTGATGGTCCCAACCCCATTGATAAAGCAAGAAATTCCACTAATTAACCCTGATAAGGCACACCTGTGAAGTGGAAACCATTTCAGGTGACTACCTCTTGAAGCTCATGGAGAGAATGCCAAGAGTGTGCAAAGCAGTAATCAGAGCAAAGGGTGGCTATTTTGAAGAAACTAGAATATAAAACATGTTTTCAGTTATTTCACCTTTTTTTGTTAAGTACATAACTCCACATGTGTTCATTCATAGTTTTGATGCCTTCAGTGAGAATCTACAATGTAAATAGTCATGAAAATAAAGAAAACGCATTGAATGAGAAGGTGTGTCCAAACTTTTGGCCTGTACTGTATAAATAGTACAAAAAAATCCCATTGATTAATTTTCATTGTGAATTAGAAAATCCAGGGTTGGGAGAGAGTTACTGCCCCAAGCGAAGGAGTTCAAGTATTCGGGCTCCAAGGTTCACAAGTGAGGGTAGAATGGAGTGTGAGTTGGATCGGTGGTTTTGCACGGTGTCTGCAGTGCCAGACTGTTGTGGTGTCTACATGCTTTTGCTTCTCATGAGCATGATATCTCAAGAACATCTTAAGAGAATTTCCTAAATTGTGGCACAAACGTCCACTTTGACTTAAGGATGAACTGATTAGGAAGGTCAAAGGTCCTCATAAAACATGTTTTGGGCCATAATTTAAGAATTCATATACCAGTTTTCACACAATTTCACACAAATGTCTAATAGGATTTAAAGATAATGTGATAACATTATATATCCAAAAGCTTCACTGTAGCCCATTTTACACTGCCAGATTTTCCACGAATGTTGGGCTGTTTTCGAGTTGATCCAAGGTGCCCAATTTTCCATATTGGCGGAACCTTTTTGGTTTAAAAAGAACGAGGCGCCCTTCCGCAACGGGAGGGGCTGTTGATGACTTGTGGGAGGAGCTGTTGATGATGCAGCACATGGTGACCCACTGGCGATGGATAAACAGGAAACAGCTGATAGCAGGAATTAGCAAGCAGCTAGTAGCAAGAGGGAAACACAAACCTGACAGACACTGTGAAGATGAGCAACTGGGGAGACAAGGAATTGCGCGCCCTCCTTGTCCTCGCAAACGAAGAGGCCATTAACCGTCAGATGACGGGGGCGGTGCAGAACGGGCCGACTTATGAGAGAATCACCGAAGGACTGACCAGCCGCGGCTTCCCTCCCACGTCACTGTTTACATCACATGCTGAGCTACATGTTTTGTTACTTGCTCACGCCCCCCATTGCCCCGAAAAAGGCGCATTCTGTATAAACAAAAGTAGGTAGGCGGCAAATACCAAAGCGAAAAAATAAAATACCATACCGATACCAAAGAACAATATGGTCGGATACTGAATCGGTGACACTAATCTTGGGTGTCCACCTTGATACTGTGCTGATAGTTGAGATCTTCACTGCTGCCAGACTTAAGATGTGTGTGCTGCATCAGTGTCTTAGAATATGTTTCTTCTTTGCAGCAACATCTATATTTGAAACATTGCCAGCATTAATAGCTACATTTGAGTCTGAATAAACATGGATGAAAACTAACTTGACTGGTTTGCGGAGGCGTACAACCCCTGGGCATTAGTTCTAGATAATTCATGCTATTATCATAATTCCTGTACTGATGAGTGAGTTAAAATCGTAGGAGTTGTAAATTAAGTTTTTTTCCTTGAAAGGAGGATCATTGACTATCTATGTATTATCCACTGTCCTGTTTTATTTTATGTATATCAGTACAATTCTGACTCAAAAGACCAGCTATGGTTTATACAAATATGCAGCCGATGCTTTATGATTCAGTTTTATGGTCATTCTGAAGGTCATGGCTTGTTGTGTTGAGAGGTGTTTTGAATATTTCAAGGCATTACTACAAACTGAAATACATTTTGTATGCAGTAGTTTTTGGATATACAAAGAGCACTGTGTAACAGAGCAGGAGTGGAGTGGATCTAGGACACTTGATTAGTGACACAGAACTGGGCTACAGTAGTCTTTACACCAGGGAGCTCCACCTGGATCTGTTTCCATCTCCCTATTACTTCCCCTGTAACACATCCACCTGATCTGGCCGCTCCACTACCTTTTCCAGAAACCATGGTTACGCGCTGTTGTGTTTACCACTGGACGCTCTGAGGACAGGAGAACCTCGCTTAGCGACCGGCTCTGCGACACAACGACCCATTGAGTGTTTTTGCAGATGTAGTTTGGCAGGCTCAGCCAGCAGAGCTCCCCCTCCCCCTCTCACCCATCTGTTAAGACAGTTTATTTGTTGTCTGCTTTCACTGCGGTTCATATGGTGATGATAAAATGTTGGCACCTCTCTAGAAAATAATGCAATATACAGTTGGGGACAGGGAGCAGTATTACTGAATGTCCAGCCCAGAGGTTTTAACAATTTCATTGTGCTGACCTTTCTCAAAATACTCAGTGCTACGCTCCTCTTAAAAGATTTATTTCCTAATGGTTATGTTGTGTTGTAATTGTTTTAAAACACAGTGTAATTGTGCCAGTATCCCTAAAATCAGGGCCAGACTTAGTGATTTAGGGGCCTTAGGTATTCCTTATGATATTAAGGTTACTGATCTCCATGGACTGCAACCATTTAGTTTGGTTTTTCCTCGGCTCCCCTGACATGACCTGCTGACTTTTCCAGTCGTGGAGGCAATTAAGTACATTTACTGCATTTATGTGCAATTTTGAGGTAATAACACTCTAATTGATAGTTTTACTCACTTGCATTTCATTAGGAGGTATTGTACTTTACTGTCTGATTCTGTCTTGTGGCTCTTAGACACCATGCAGGTAGCTGAGAACAATTTGCTCAGCACCAAATAACAGTCACAGTTAGAGGCAAGCTGATAATCCCAGTGGAGCATTAAGCAGCTAAACAGACAGATTTTCTCAGTAGTTGGTGGAGACCAAAACAGAGTTAATAGGAAAGAAATTATGCGACTTAGAGGCTTTGTGATAATGTTGTTTTGTTTTTGCTGGCTGACTAAATGGGCAACTTTGTGTTACCATGTTCACCACATCAACTTTATAAGGTCATGTTGTGGTTACAGCTGTGCCAGATTTTGTATATAGTTTATCTAACAAACATACGGTAGTTCTCTTCTGTGCTCAGTTGAGGTCGGGTTTATACTGTATATTTACAGTATGGAAATGGAGAATAAATTTTTTTCTGAAATAGACATTATACAGTATGTTAAGACGTAACATATTGCAACCTTCCCAGGATGGTTCTGGAAGACAATGTTAGTTTTGACAGCTGTCTTAAATTTAGCTTTAGGTGAAAGTCGGTGGTTGTTGGATCCATCTGCCACCTCTCCCATCCACCCTACTTGGACTTCCGCTGCCTCAACTTTTGTTACTGTCCTGCTATGTTTCACCCTGATGCTGCCGGGCACTGGTTCACAAAAACAGCAACCGGCCACAAATCATGCTGATGTGAAAGGACAACTTTTTCGTTGGTGTCTGACCAACTGCCGGTTTTCGATGACTTCAGAGTGAGACCAGGTTGGGAGGCATTATGTTCCTGGGTTCCCTGTCAGTACGTTTATTCTCATGAGCGCAATGTGTCAAGAAGGCCTGAGGGAATTTGTTCAAATTTGACATCAACGTTCCCATGGACTCAATGAACTGATTAGATTTTGGTGGACAAAGGTCACTGTGACCTTGTCTGTCTCATTCTCGTGAAGGCAATACCTCAAGAACAAATGCAACCGGCCGCCTATCATGTGAATGTGAAAGGCTGACTTTTTCGTTGGTGTCTGGTGCCGGAAGTCACTGCCCAAGTGCCGGATTTCGATGACTTTGTAGTGAGACTGGGTTGGACAGTGCAATATAATGACATGATTGATAGTGTTCTTGTGGTTTTGTGTGTTACTGATCCCTTGTTTTATTTCTGATGTTTGATATAATCATATGTCTTGAAATTCCTTGATGGATTGGTCAAATGTTCGCCATTGCCTGGAAATTTAAAGTAACTAAAAAACTTTTAACATCATAATGTTTAATACCCATATCTATTAGGGGCACCACAGTCAGGGGCCTCAGTCAGTACACTACCTTGCTGAATGGTAAAAAATGTTGGATTTATGGTATGAAGTTATAGCAGGGTAATTCAGGAGAAAGTTGGCCAGAGGGATTGTAGCTATTGACTCTACATAATCCTACATTACAGTGGCTTACATCAACCTTCCACAGCCTCCTAACAACACATAATCATTCAAAAGCTGCTCCATCTGTCTGTTCACTCTACTTCTAATTCATCCAAAGTTTATTTTCCTTAATGTCAGTTGCTCAGAAGTAGACCTTTGGCGCTGACACATTCGGCACACTAGTGATGAACTGAGGTATCGAGTTCCATTTAAGAAGAATCATTATGCAGTGTTTAATGGAAAACTCGCTAAATATAGAGTCCTCTGTAAAATATCTTTCAGTGGCTGTGTGAGGTTAAAAGACGGGGCTGGGAGTACAGTTCCCGACCGTTCCCAGATGGCCAAAACATGAATTTCCTTCAAATGGCTTTAATTAATTCATATCTTTGCTTGGGGAGTGTAATTACTCTGACAAATACATGATGTACCTATGGGAAAAACTGATATTAATTTTCTTCCGTGAATGTCCTCCTGGCAGTTCTCCTCCCCCTGTGGGAGTTACAGTAATTCCATTTTAAATACATACTAAATGTTCTTCATCCGCTAGAAAGACCTGAGTTAATGCAAAGTAGAGCCTCTGTTTTTTTTTTTCCTCATTTCATATAATTTTTCCAGCGGCAGTTGTGCTCTCTTAAAAAAAAAACCCACAAGATGACTCAGACTGAGGCTGGACACTGCTTTCTGACTGTGCCTCCAGTGATAATAATAAGTATGATGAAATAACTTTATAACATACAGTACTGCATGTGTATGTGTCGCTTCAAGGCATATAGAGTGTGGTAGGATTTAAAGAGAATTAACTACCACATTGGGGTACTTAGCAGGGATTATAGCATGCTGAGGTCATGCGTGTGATTAAATACATAATTATCTGTACAAATATAATATAATTAGAGCTGCCCCTGACTAAAATTTTTCCTAGTCAGCCAATAGTCGTCATTTAGAGTTATTAGTCGAGTAGTCACTCACATGTTTACGATATTAATTTGATCATTAAATGATATGTTTTGGTGGTTTGAGTTGAAGTTGTGGGAAAGAATAGTATCAGCAACATTGTTAACACTGTGCTACATTACAGAGAAATACAAAACTGTACTAATGAACCTTCATTAATATAGGCCTATATTTTATCTACAAGTGGGGCGGTTTGCAGCTGAGTGTGAAGCAGTAGGGATGAGAGTCAGTCACCTCCAAGTCTGAGGCCATGGTTCTCTGCTGGCAAACAGTGGATTGCCTCCTCTGTGTTGGGAGACAGTTACTGCCCAAAGCAAAGGAGTTCAAGTATCTTGGATACACAAGTGAGGGTAAAATGGAGCCTGAGATTGACAGGCAGTTTGGTGCAGTGTTTCAGGCGCTGCAACTGACTGTCGTAGTAAAGAGGGAGCTGAGCTGGAAGGCGAAGCTTTCGATTTGGTCTATCTATGTTTTGGGTAGTGACCGAAAGAACGAGATCGAGGATAGAAGAGCCCGAAGGGAGTCTCCTCCGTGGGGCGGCTGGGCTCAGCCTTAGAGATGAGGTGAGGAGCTCAGACATCAGGAGGGAGCTCGGAGTACAGCCGATGCTCCTTCACGTTGAAAGGGGTCAGTTGAGGTGGTTCAGGCGTCTGATCAGGATCCTCCTAGGTGCCTCCTGTAAGAGGTGTTCTGGGCACATCCTACTGAAAGGAAGCCCAGGAGGAGGTGGAGTGTGTTGCTGGGGAAAGGGACGTCTGGAGTACTTTGCTCAGTCTGCTGCCCCTGTGACCTGGTCCCAGATAAGCTGATGAGATATGACACATGTAACATATCCATGGTTTGCAGAAATGTACAATGCCAACATTTTATTCTGCCGGCTGGGCTGCTGTATTTCAAGAGTACCATTGTCTAAAGTTGAGTATGTCAATGATGGCCTGTAGGCTTTCCATTTGATGTGCATTTCTGCTGTGATATGATTCAAACATGGATTCTTTGTGAGTAAAGGAAACAGACACTCAGCTGGTGAGATTACTCCTGTTGGTTAACAGTGTGTCAGCCACATTTAACCCTGAAATACTGGACTGTTTAGTGGGACACATTTGCTTTCTTTCAGCTTTGGGGCAACTTCCTGCCCCCTTCCCCCAGAGATTCTGTGTGAGTGTGGGTTGACATATATATATGTGTGTGTGTGTGTGTGTGTGTGTGTGTGTGTGTGTGTGTGAACCACTGTGCACACATGTTAATGTGAGTTGGCAGCAAGTACAACTTCACTACTATTTGAAGCATAGTTGTGGAGATGGGACTGAGCTGGGGGCAGGCTGTACCTGTGTGTGTGTGTGTGTGTGTGTGTGTGTGCTGTGATGGGGGATACTGGTCACTCTGCTAGACGAGACCAATTAACTGCCTTCCACTTGACCCTCCTAAATCCTTCTGTCAGGACGAGACCTCCTCCACAGCTCTGCATGGCCCAGAGGCCACAGCTGCACAGCTCACAGCTGACAGCCTATAGCTGCTCACACACAGCACACATCTCAGACTGAGAAACCGGCAAGTTTTGTCAACTCAAATTCAGAAATGTGGGCATGTGGAATATTGTTGTATCATCTGCACACCGAAACGACAAAATAGCGCATGCAGAAATGACTAACATGAGTGTTTTCTGATTTGTCACCTCTGCAGTTCAGGTTTAGTTAATTTGGTCAAGCAGCTAAATCTACTTGGGTGTGGTGAGGTCAAGCATGCATGATATCTTATGAAAATGCACACACCATGGTTCATATGACTTCTAATTAATTAGCGCCGCACAAATCAGCGCCCCTACCAGTTAGGTTTAGGAACACAATCATGGCTGAACGTCAACACATTGTGCCCCAAGCACAAAGTTACATGGGTGAGGTCTAGGAAAGGAAAGTTTGGTTGGTTAGGTTAAGGAAAAGATACATGATGATGATGTAGCGTAAAAAGCCCTATTCGGACGGGATTAGTTTTACATAGGTTCGTGGGGTAAAGTAATAATTACCAGAGATTTTAGTCCCGTCCGAATGTGCCATGTCAGTAATCATTACTGCACGATGTCAGTAAAGATTACCGTGACTTTTACCTTCTCTAAAAGGGTCCCGGACAATTACCTCAGGTAATACTAATCCCGTGCGAATAGACCAGCAGTAAATATGTGTGTTAGGGCTGTCAAAAAAAAAAATCGAAGTTAGAAATATATTCGAATATACAGTACAGGCCAAAAGTTTGGACACACCTTCTCATTCAATGCGTTTTCTTTATTTTCATGACTATTTACATTGTAGATTCTCACTGAAGGCATCAAAACTATGAATGAACACATGTGGAGTTATGTACTTAACAAAAAAAGGTGAAATAACTGAAAACATGTTTTATATTCTAGTTTCTTCAAAATAGCCACCCTTTGCTCTGATTACTGCTTTGCACACTCTTGGCATTCTCTCCATGAGCTTCAAGAGGTAGTCACCTGAAATGGTTTTCCAACTGTTTAGCACTTGTTGGCCCCTTTGCCTTCACTCTGCGGTCCAGCTCACCCCAAACCATCTGGATTGGGTTCAGGTCCGGTGACTGTGGAGGCCAGGTCATCTGCCGCAGCACTCCATCACTCTCCTTCTTGGTCAAATAGCCCTTACACAGCCTGGAGGTGTGTTTGGGGTCATTGTCCTGTTGAAAAATAAATGATCGTCCAACTAAACGCAAACCGGATGGGATGGCATGTCGCTGCAGGATGCTGTGGTAGCCATGCTGGTTCAGTGTGCCTTCAATTTTGAATAAATCCCCAACAGTGTCACCAGCAAAACACCCCCACACCATCACACCTCCTCCTCCATGCTTCACAGTAGGAACCAGGCATGTGGAATCCATCCGTTCACCTTTTCTGTGTCTCACAAAGACACGGCGGTTGGAACCAAAGATCTCAAATTTGGACTCATCAGACCAAAGCACAGATTTCCACTGGTCTAATGTCTCCTCTTAACAGTTGTTCTAGAGATGGGTCTGCTGCTAGAACTCTGTGTGGCATTCATCTGGTCTCTGATCTGAGCTGCTGTTAACTTGCGATTTCTGAGGCTGGTGACTCGGATGAACTTATCCTCAGAAGCAGAGGTGACTCTTGGTCTTCCTTTCCTGGGTCGGTCCTCATGTGTGCCAGTTTCGTTGTAGCGCTTGATGGTTTTTGCGACTCCACTTGGGGACACATTTAAAGTTTTTGCAATTTTCCGGACTGACTGACCTTCATTTCTTAAAGTAATGATGGCCACTCGTTTTTCTTTAGTTAGCTGATTGGTTCTTGCCATAATATGAATTTTAACAGTTGTCCAATAGGGCTGTTGGCTGTATATTAACCTGACTTCTGCACAACACAACTGATGGTCCCAACCCCATTGATAAAGCAAGAAATTCCACTAATTAACCCTGATAAGGCACACCTGTGAAGTGGAAACCATTTCAGGTGACTACCTCTTGAAGCTCATGGAGAGAATGCCAAGAGTGTGCAAAGCAGTAATCAGAGCAAAGGGTGGCTATTTTGAAGAAACTAGAATATAAAACATGTTTTCAGTTATTTCACCTTTTTTTTGTTAAGTACATAACTCCACATGTGTTCATTCATAGTTTTGATGCCTTCAGTGAGAATCTACAATGTAAATAGTCATGAAAATAAAGAAAACGCATTGAATGAGAAGGTGTGTCCAAACTTTTGGCCTGTACTGTATATATTTTTTATAAGTTCGAATCTAAATTTGATAATTCGAATATCATTAATAATTAATTAATACTATCAATAATGTTGTATATCACGGCGAATCCCGTTCGGGCGGAGATGGCTCGCACATGAGCCGGGCCAGAGAGGGACGCAGCGGGAGGGAGAGGCGACGATGGAGGAGCCCGCTGCACCAACACCACCCACTGCGCTGTCCGCGATGTGCGACCTGTTCGGGGAGACAGACAGTGAGAGTGTTGCACCTGCTGCCTCCCTGCCTACCCTTTTTGAAGAAGAGATGAAACGTTACCAGAATGAGACACCACTACGAGCCGGCCAGGATCCACTCTTGTGGTGGAAAACTACGCACTGAAGTATCCAAACATTGCTCAGATAGCAAGGCGGAAGTTGATCATACCTGGAACCTCAGTGAGGTTAGAACGGGTGTTTTCATGCAAGTGTCGCATTCATATTGCGTCAGCAATAAGCATCTTATTTTTTGTGTTTTTTTGGGGGTTTTTTTTGTAAAAAAAAAAATATAAATAAATAAATAATAATAATAATAGTAATAATAATAATAAATTCTAATATTATTCAAACTTTACTAAATTAATCGAAAATATTCAAACTCAATTTCATGGTGCTTTTGACAGCCCTATCATAAGCACATGACGGCAGGAGGGCATGGCAGTGCGTGAATGGATTTACCCCTCCCACTAGTAGTTTTACTGATATTTCTTATCCTGTGCGAATCGGCCATTAATATTACTGACGTCCTGTGGTAAAGTGACATTACCCCACGTGCCCATGTAAAACTAATGGCATCCGAATAGTGCTAAAGTTTACTTGGTTTCACACAGGACACAAACACCGGTCTCTTGGGGGAAAGTCGTGTGTTTTATTGACCCATCAATTACCTGAACCTGTCTCCTTATGCAGATTTCTCTTCATACTGCTTCTTTATTCAAGTCAGCGCATTCATCGCATGATCGCAGCCTTCACGATTACGTGAGGACTGCGAGTTCTCATGCATAACTTTTTATAGGTGTACATATGAACAGTGCATGAGAACAGCCTGTATGTGGTGGGGTTGTGGTGCCAGGTTTTGCAGAACTTTCTAACCCCACAGAAGAGCTTTTCATTTACATTGAATGACATTTACTAAAATGTATCCTCTCTACATGTCCTGTGATGTAGTGGATAACCTCCACCCCTAAACTAAATCTACCCACTTTCAAAAAGTTAGGTTTAACTATGGTTTTAGTTTGATGTAATTCCAATTCCAATAGAAAGTACCAGTTCTAATAGTGAGTTATTTAGGTTAAAGTTACAGTTAAAGCTTAAAGTTTAATCTTTTTAAAACACTGTCTTGTGCCCTTTTCCACTCCTCTCTTTCTCTCTGTGCCTTTGTCAGTTTCGCTGTGCAACTCTCTGCCACCCCCGTCTCACAGTGGTATGCTCCATAATAAGGAGTGATTGCTTCCTCTCAAAGACTATTTTTGTGTGCTGTTATTTTTACCCTCCTCTTTTCCTCGTTTTTTTTTCTCGTTCCCTCGCTTCCTCTTGTGTATTTTCTCTTGTACAATTTAATTAGCTCTGACTGTTTGGTCTCCATCAGCCAACAATGGCCAAAAAAGACATGCAGCTCTCAGAAGGTCACAGAATCTGCTGGGATTCAAACGCCGTGTTTCCATCAGCAGGGATTATCTTTGGATTCAAAGAGATTATCTGTTTTTTATGTGTTTATGTCAGAGCTGTTTTTAAGTCTTCAAAGTCTGAGTCAAGTCTCGAGTCTTTGAATCGTGACGTGTAAGTCAAAAAGTAAATGTTTCCAGTCTATCAATGCTGATACAAGAAGAAGAAAATACGAGAAAACAATGGACATAATCAAACCGATACATCTTCCTAATAGAAACAGGTCATTTTGGCTTCAGATTTAATCGTTAGATTTGCAGTCTGAGGGTTATGAAGCACTGTGTCCTGGTTGATGTTTACAAGACACATGGGCTGTTACACGCAGGTGGTTATAGCAGTGGTTCCCAACTGGTCCAGCCACAGAGTCCAGATTTGTCTTTAGTGATTAATTCAGCATCATACTTGTGTTGGCCATGTAGTTTGCCGTCTCTGTCAAGTAGCTGTTCATTAGTCATTCACTCTACAGCAGGAAACGGCACTTCAAAGTAAAATCTTTGTGCCGGAAATTCACTGTACTTAAAGACAAAGAGTGTTTTTCACAAACTTGACATGTTTTCAAGTCCATTGCGGTCCATTCAGAATGAACCCTTGACCCACCAGTTAGGAACCACTGTGCTACAGTAATTTCAAACAGTCTTTTTAGCAGTTGTTTAGCAGATCAGCTATAAGTTGTAGCAGCATTCAAAGAAAAATATTAACTGTTCTCACTCACTGTTTAAACATTAACGTCATATGAGAGGAGCAAAGGAAGAAGTCAGGTCACATGAAGAGCAACGGAGTCCACATAGAGACACGGTCAGGGTGGTGGATGGATCAAACAAACACAGGACTTTAAGTCAGCAGACCAGTGTTTCTGTCTCGTGTGAAACCAAAGGTCAGTGCTGAGTTATTTTAAATTACTTAAAGTCATGTCAAGTTACGTTAAGTGCTGAACACCCAAATTCTTTTTCTTTATTCTTTCACTAAACCTAACCTAATGGTAGAGGTACTGATTCTTAAAAAATCATACAAACTGTTGTATGAGGTCATGTTGAACGCAGTCGACGCAGGTTTCAAGTCAGAATCTTAATTTTTCCGAACAGAATCTTACTTGAGTCCAAGTTTCAAGTCTACAGCTTATATTTGAAGTTAAAAAATAGATTCAGGAGTTTAACTTCCAGATATGGTGGTGTAAAAATGTATACAATATGTTAATTCATGGTACAATCTAAAAATTGCAGCCACCTCTGGACTTCCAGATGTTCACATGATTTTATTTAATGCTGCTGCGTACCTGGACTGCACTGCAGTAACCTCATCACTGCCACACCACAGTGTTCCATTACAGTGTGTCTTGGCCACAGCGAGCTTACTTTTTATGCTACTGAAAATACAGACTTAAGTCAACAGTGCTTAATAAATAGATTTGTCCTCACTGTATTTGTGTGTGTGTAACTTCATTAGGAGGAGTTAAAGATATCCTGTGACTCTGTCCGTTGCCTGCTCATAGCCTTTGGTCATATTGAAATCATTTTAGCACAGTTACATAAGCAGGAGTATCCCTCTTTGAGTCTGACCCTGGTTTTGATCATATCCAGGATGTGGAGTGTATATGGAAATATAAAGGAACCTGGTTATTCAGCAGGATTCTGACAGTATCCAGGTTGTGACGTCCAGCAGATCTGTTATTTCTGCACTAACTGAGCAGGAGAGGATGGATCCACTTTAGATCAGACCTGTTGGATTCTACTCACTTCATCATGACGGTTTAGTATCAACAGGAAGTGAGAGCAACCATATCAGTGTCCAGGTGTGCTCAGACAGAACGCAAGGCAAATTATAGAGCAACTGCATCAACAGACACTGGAAATTAGATGCAAATTCACCCGGGGCGACACAAACTGAGGCGTGAGACTTTCAGACTTTCACTTTCATTTCAGTATGTAGATCATAATATTGTTGATCATCCAGTTAATGGGTTTTACTGACGAACCTCTGTGTAGTCCAGGCTGGGCCTTCGCGATCATTTATAATTCTTACCTCCAAGATGGCGTCACACTTGTGGTGGCCTGATGTGCATATTCTTCACAGTAGAGATGGATGTAAGGTGGATTATGGACTTCTTTGTTATAGCTTTTGCACTCTTTGTACTGGGAACTATCAACAGAGCATCAACAACAATCTCTTCAACAGTTGATATGATTGTCAGTCGTCATAATCCTAAATTAAGTAAAAATGCCCCTGTGAACATGGCAGACAGTGACTGGAAACTTGGAAAGTGTTGTTATGTCACATCCCGGCTTCTGTGAGGGTGCTGCAGCTGGACAGGCTGTTCTCATGCACTGTTTGTCCGTATACCTACAAAAAGTAATGCACGAGAATTGGTTTATAACCCATGTAACTGGGGAGGTTGCCATTACATGACTAATGTACTGACAGTAGTAAAGAAGGAAGTAGTATAAAGAGCGAAACACAGCGTAAGGAGGCAGTTTGGGGTGGTGGATGGGTCAAACATCACAGGACTTCCCCCAGGAGACTGGTGTTCTTGTCTAGTGTGAAACCAGATGCTCTTTGAGTTATTTTAAGGAATGTCATCACCATGTTTATTTTCCTAAACCAAACCTACATAACTTTACATTAAGTGCTAACTTTATGTTAAGTAAGTAACATGACAACACCATTTGTGAGGTGCTAATTTATAAGATATTACACAAACCATTGTATGAGGATTTGTTAAGCCGGCACACCTGGGTTTCACAAAACCAGGATGTGATGTTTACATGTGTGAATACTAGGGATTCATGATATATATCGGGCTGATAAATTATCGGCCGATAATGGGACATTTTCATAATTATGCGATAAATAGCGTCGATAATACGAAGCCAAACTGCCTTGTTTGGGCTGCATCTAAACACCCGATGCAGTGAGTAACAGTATATGTACCTTTAAACATGGTTTGTGAGCTGCCAGTTAACACAGAGAAGAAGAGCAACAACAAATGCAGCACGCTGTCTAGAGGGCAAAATATGTAATTTCTTTTTAAAATACAAAAATGTAAATTATTGGATATCGGGCATGAGAAGCAGGTAATTATTGGTATAGGTTGAAGAAATCCATATTGGTGCATCCCTAGCAAACACATGACAGGGATACAAACACCTGATCATTCCGGGGATACATGTAGTGTTTGGTTACAGTTTGGTTTTGAGCAGGAATGCACATCGATAATTTTCTTACTCTACTTTCACTGATGTCATGAATGATGTTATTTTCATACCCCGCTCTGTGCACACTTACACTTTTTTCAGAAAAGGGATTTCTTTTATGTTTTATTCTTTTCTATCTCTGTAACCTTCAGACTAGCCAGTGGAAGTATACTCGATGCCCTTTTTATTTTAATCACCACCTTTCTTTGCTTTAATGCACTTATTCATGCCATTCAGTCTTTTGGTCTGTAGTTCACTTCTGTGTGAGCTGAACAGTTCCACTGTAGCAATCAGGAGTTTAATATCTTCCTCAGTAGCACCTTAACAGAAGCTGCTTCACTTCCAACCTCCTCGTTTTCTCTGCCGGCCTGTGGAATCACTCTGGCAATCTTCTGGCCTGATTCTTATGCTGCTGCCGTCCTCTCTGCGATGTGGGTCCCTGTCCGCTCTCTAAAGTGCTTTGTGGAGCTGTGGCTGCGGAGCTGGTGTGGTCTGCTGACTTTCAGCCCCGGCTGCAGCGTCTCATCGGACGTTCCATTATCCTCTATGTGCTCCCCCAGTACCAGCTGCCGGACCAGATAACTCACAGCAGCCGCACTGGGAAGGAATAATGGAGCTAAATGGTGTGTGTGTGTGTGTGTGTGTGTGTGTGTGTGTGCTTATGCAAGTTTAGCAATAGTGGTAACACACATATTTTAAAGGCCATATACTTCAAACAAACACGCACCCTTTTAATCATGGAGACTTACTCAATACACTGCCGTGATTAAGCGGGTGCGTAGGATAAACTCTGTGATGCAGATTGTGTTACATGAGTGTAGTGGGGGACTCAAAGTGACATGCTCACAGGCTCCTTAATGAGGAAGAGAAACAACAGCAAAAGGGGAATATCCTTGATGTGACAACCAAAATGTTCTAATGAACGGCTTGTAACTGATTTACTATAAAACTTCAATTAAAAGCCCAGTCTCCTTTATGAGCCTGGTGTAGCTACGCATTTGGACAAATAAAGGCCTGTCTCGATTAGACACCTGGTCTGGTTGCCAAGCAGATATTTTTATAGAATTCTTTGGATGTCTAAAACCGGATTGTTGACCATACACACTTGAGCTAACATTAGTGAGCCGCTTAGATTGTGTATACAAATATAAATGTTATATAAAAGTTTTGACAATGTGGAGATGCTGCACGTCGTCAGCTCAGTTGATTTGATTTTACTGAAACCATGAGCGCCAGAGAAGACAGTAAGTAATTCAGATTTACTCCCTTCTCCTTTGAAGTTGTTGTAAAGTCAAAATATGTGTCCATTCCTTGATTACCCGGTAAGTTATTTATATTCTTTTAGTCCATAAAGGTCCACGGATCAAAAGAATCTTAAGTGTTTTTCATAAAAATTAATCCAAGTTGTGAGTATTGTTTTAACAGGATAAAGTGGTGTTGTGTCAATATGCCAGGTGCTGTTATCCTTGGGTGCCGTGAAGCAAGTGTTATAACATAACACATAATTGATATGTCATTCAAAGCCTAATTTTTATTCACGTAATATTCATACTGGTTCACATTAACAATTAATTTGATTGTACTTCCTGATCTTTGCTGAGCAACAGTTTTGTGTGAAAGGAATTAAAAGCCTGTACCATATAGATGCCTGTTGAGTTTAGTGATTTAAGCACATAATAGCCTGGGCTACTAATATAAGTTTTATAGTATATTGCATTAGTATGATTTATTAACCATTAATAAAGCCATGAATTGAAATTTAAAAGCCCTTTATGAGGAAAAAGTCAACCCTGTGGCCAGACAAAAATGTCAAATTTGGACGATTCTGCAAAAGTCAAATTACATCCAATGACAACTTTTTTTTTTATTTTACACACAATTTAAAAAGAGATCTCCCTCTCCTCAGTATCTGCCCGTGGCAACTAAAGTTAAGCCGGGCTGAGACTACCAGAGTTTTAAAATCCTAACTGATGTTGAAATCAGGTTGCATCATGCATATAAGGAGACACTTCACCAAGACATGCACAGACTGCAAGATTGTAAAATGATGGCGCATCACACACAAGAGGTTATTATTGAGATTAAAGTGCCAAAGGGAGAATGAATGCACCACCTGACGTGATCTTTTGGGGAAGCAGATGTAAACAAAACGGAGACAACTTGCTGTAGTGTTGATAATGCTTTGCAGTAAGAAAAACAATAGACTAAGGTACTAAAGAGGGCTTAACAAGTCTGGAAATTGTTGGTGAGACACAGTCAACCTGGGTTTTCTATTCTTCTTTGAGAATTGGAGGTGAGATTTTAACAGTCACCTTTAATATCTGTCAACAGTAGCATGATAGCTAACGTCAGCCTCGAGGGCTGGAATGTTTACAGTTGCTTGACAACACCGTCAGCTGTGCCGTACTGATAACTGAGCCAAACACTGGTAACGACCAAGGTCCCAAACTGGTGTGCATGTTTCTGACCAAACTGTCAGAAACAGACTCCATGAGGGTGGGATGAGGGCTCAGCATCCTCTAGTTGGACCTGTGCTCACAGCCCAGCACCGTGCAGCTCCCCCATTCACCAGAGAACACCAGAATTGGCAGATTCGCCAATGGCGCCCCGTTCTCCTCACAGATGAGAGCAGGTTCACACTGAGCACATGTGACAGTTATGTCTGTGACATCATCCAGCATAACTGGTTTGGTGGTGGGTCAGTGATGGTCTGGGGAGGCATATCCTTGGAGGGTGGCACCGACCGCCACGTCATAGCCAACAAAACTGTTAGGGACCAGAATGAAATTCTCAAAGTGATTGTCAGACCTTACCCCTGGGTTCCTCCTGGTGCAGAGGGCCCTGGGTTCCTCCTGGTGCAGAGGGCCCTGGGTTCCTCCTGGTGCAGAGGGCCCTGGGTTCCTCCTGGTGCAGAGGGCCCTGGGTTCCTCCTGGTGCAGAGGGCCCTGGGTTCCTCCTGGTGCAGTGGGCCCTGGGTTCCTCCTGGTGCAGATGGCCCTGGGTTCCTCCTGGTGCAGAGGGCCCTGGGTTCCTCCTGGTGCAGAGGGCCCTGGGTTCCTCCTGGTGCAGGACAGTGCCTGGCCTCATGTGTCCAGAGTGTGTGGGCATTTCCTGGATGACGAAGGCGTTGATGCCATTGACTGGCCCTCTCACAAGTTGGATCCGCCTGTGATTTCAATTTTTTACTTTGATTTTTGGTGTGATTTTGAATCCAGCCATCAGTGGGTTGATGATGTTGGTTTCCACTGACCGTTGTTATGTCATTTTATCCTCAACAAATTATACAAGGTACATCGGTAAAGATTTTCAACTTGAAACATTCGTTCATCTGACGTGGGATTTAAGTGTTCCCTTAATTTTTTTTAGCAGTTTAGTTGGTTTGATTTTTCTTCTCACAAAAAGCAGCGCTGGAAAGCAGTAAACATGGTTCATGTCCACTTACTGACTTCTGCCTCTTTGGCAGCGCTGCTAATGTGCACAGTGACAGATTGAGATGTGTAACTAAATTGCCTCTTCTGTGTTGGGCCTTCTGCGCCAGTTATGTTGGAGATTGAATGTTTTCCCCTCTTATTCTGCTTTTCATTATTAAGTGGCGAGTGATCACACGGAGATACAGTACCTGCCGTGGAGCTGTGACATGAAAATTGCAGTGCACTGACTGATGAGTTTTTCTCAACAGAGGAAAGTCAATATCAGTCTCTGACCAAGGAGCTCTTCCATTAGGACGGATTTAGGGTCTTTCAGAGAGGCAAATACAATTGCTCCTAAAACAAACAAGTCTGATCAAAGGGGGCATTTCAGTAGTTTGTTATTCCTCCTGTCCTTGCAAGTGAAGCAGTTCATGGGAAATAGCTGTTTGTTTATATTCCATACTAACTGCTTAATGCTAATGCACTGCACAGGCAATGTATTTTTCCCACTGGCTGCCTGTTTATAACGACAGCCATGATGCATTCAGGCACAACTCTCCATGCATTGTTAGCACACCGTAATGCTTTAAAGTTCAAAAGATTGTTTCAAGTCAGCACAGCTACATATGCAGCCTATTATCTGGTCTGATCAGTGCGGCACAGTAGCTGACGGCCATGCAAGATGCTCCGGTGAAGCGTCAGACTGAAGCTGGACATCCATTACACAAACTATCGCCCTGATGACTGCTATATGAATTCTGTGCCTGTTAGTCTCATCTGACCTGTTTGAGCCGACTTGATTCTTCATCCTCTCCTTTTATCTGTTCTGCTCTGCTTCCCCCGGCTCGTTCCCACCGCTCATGATGGCCTGACATGTGCGTCTGATCACTGTTAGCAACCAAATATTTGCATTCATCTCTCAACCTTCTCAGCCGCACCGCCTGACACACACACACACACACACACACACACACACACACACACACACACATCCCTGTACTGCTGTCTTTGTGAGAACCCCCATTGACATAAATCATTCCTTGGCCTAGTGGTTCCCAACCTGCGGGTCTGGACCCCCTCTCAGGGTCGCCAGAGCTTCACAGGGTCACAAGGTTGTCTGGATTTTAGGGAAAATAAATAAGGAGAATAACTTAGCGGTACTATATAATGGCGAAAACTCTGTCTGTGTGTCTGTTCCAGGTTTTTCTCCTCACCCTCACAGTGGTAGAGGGTCATGGGAGGATGCCAATGAAGCAATATTACATCAATTGGCCAAAGGGGGGCGCTATAGCAACCGACTGAAATTGCAAACTATGAATGGGCATATCTCATGCCCCGTATGTCGTAGAGACATGAAACTTTGCACAGAGATGCCTCTCCTCATGAGGAACACATTTGCCTCAAGAACCCATAACTTCCGCTTATATAGATTTTCCACCATTTTGAATTTTTTTGAAAAACACTTCAAATGGATCTCTTCCTAGGAAGTTTGAGCGATCTGCATGAAACTGGGTGAACATAATCTAGGGACCAATATCTAAAGTTCCCTCTTGGCAAAAGTTGGAAAACTTACTAAAACTGAGCTTCTATAAGGCAATGAATATTGCGGAGGGCGTGGCTCATCACATAAAGGTGTATAACATCTCAAGGGTTTCACCCATCACCACGCAACTTTGTAGGCATATGACCACACATAATCTGAGGGGACCCCTCCATTATTGACCCCATCAAACAAAATGGGGGCGCTAGAGAGCTCATTTCTTATCTAGGCCTAACCGCTGTATCGATTTTTACTAAACTTGGTAGATATGTAGAACAGGACGCCTCAAGGTGACTGGAGAAATTTAACTCTAATTGGCAACTGGGTGGCGCTATAACAACAGTAAAATGCTTAAAAATGGCTAAAATGTGACAGATTGCTGTGGCTGCAATCGTACTATCAAATTCACAACCACTCTGTCTGAATACATTGCTCTTCTTAATGGGTTCAGTTGACTATTTAATCTGCAGTTTCCTACGACCTGTATCCCAAACACACACCATGTGAAACTGTATGTGGGCAACTGTGCACTCAATGGGTATGGACTAGTATAAACTTAGTATGGATAAATAATCACAGGATAAGGGTATGTCGAAGACCTGAACACAAGTTTTAATCACAGCACCTTCCCCTGCTGAACAGCCTTTCCCTGCATTAGAAAAGTACACAGTCAAAACAACAACAATTACAAAAATGGCCAAGTGTCAATGAGAAGAAAAAACTAAATTTGAGGAAATCTACTAAAAATATATCCAAATCAGTCATTTTACTCAAATTTCCTGCAGTTACTGTGTTCACTTTTTGGGTTGATTGTACAGTTTATCAGCTGCTCTGTACTGTTATTGTTACGCATTGAATATAATATAAAATATTCTTAAACTATGTCACTTAGTCAGGGAATGTCAGTTTACCTAATGATAGAAAAGGGTACCCTTGAGGAAAAAGGTTGAGAGCCACTGCCTTAGCCCCTTACCCTACCCCTAACCTTAACCATCACAACCACAGGGTTCCAAGAGATCCTTACGAAGTCTGAAAAGGCACTGAATTTATTCATTTTAAAGTAAAAGTAAGGCCCAATTGGTATTAAAATGTCTTTAATCAACCATTCAAAAGTCTTGGCTCAGACATGGAAAGTTGGATTTTTTTAATTTTTTTTTTCTGTTGCATTATAAAATCTCAAAAGAATTGGTAAGATATATAAAATAATCAACTGAATGCCTCTCACATGAGCATCACACAGATCAGGATAGTGGAAACAACAACATTCATAGTTTGAGTGCAAATTCAAATGAAAATTGGCCATTAAACTGTTTTTTTGAGATGGCTGATACCAGTACAAAGTGATGCCTTTGAGGCTCTGTGCATTTTTTCAAACTTGGCACAATAGAAAGCAAGGCAGTAGAATCACACATGCAGAGTGAGAAACACAAAATCGCCAAGAAAACTCGCCAGGTATTTCACAAAAAAATCATATTTTATGTTACAGTTAACATTTGGGCAAAACAAAACTTAATGCCGGAGGCATAATGTATTTCAAGTTGTCCATCCATGTCATTCTTGTGAACACATTATCTCAAGAACGCCTTGAGGGTGAATGTTTCCAGATTTGACACAAACTCAAGGATGAACTCATTAGATTTTGGTGGCCAAAGGTCAAGGTTACCATGACCTTGCATCCATCTCATTCTCGTGAACGTGATATTTCAAGAATACCTTGAGGGAAGTGCTTCAAAGTTCAACATTTTTTGGGTCAAGGATGAACTAATTAGATTAGATGCAAGGTCACCATGAACCTGTGTCTGTCTCGTTGTGTTTGAGACAGACGTCATAATGTTATTCAAAAACACTTTCCTGGTCATTTCTCAGTGTCTTAACTCAGGAACAGAAGGGGAGACATTTCGTCAGATACTGAATCGGTGACACTAATCATGGGTTACACCTTGAAACTGTGCTGATTGTCTAGATCTTTCTTGTGGCCGAGGGCAAGATGTGTTTGAAGCATCCATGTTTTCACACACATGGATGTAAACTGTGAGTGTAACAACCCCAAGGCAGTAATTTTAGTTTTTTTCAGTTTTGGTTATTGTAATCTGGTCTTAAATTTCTTACCGAGTTGCATTAAAAAAAATCTGAAAAAGTCTGAACTAAACCCTGAACTAAATACCTAATCTCAGCCCTTAACCTATGCTAAATCTGAACCTTAAAATCTAGTCTTAACCCTCAAACAGGCCCTTAAAATGTCCTCACTTTGCAAAACTGTCATCACTCTGTTGGTAAAAACCTGTTGTGGTCCTCACTATGTAGCAAGAACAAGTAGGCACACTCTCACACTCCTTTCCTCCGCCTTCAGATCCCATAATAGCTAATAGCTGGAACATTCTTGTGGTGATTCAGTTTGTTGGAGGCTGTCCACCTCCGCTTTCTAGGTTACATCGAATGCAGGGTGTTACATCAAATGACAGCTTCGTGACCGGTGAAAACTCACCTCATTATTTGCTCAACCAGTGCATATGAAATACAGATATTATTACCTAATTGGTTCAGTCCCCAGAGCTTTGATTCTTTCTTTCAAATTTCCACACACCGCCTGGTTTGACTGAAGCATATTGGAGGTGTTGAGCCGAAGAGAAAGGAGAGGTTTTAGCAGTAGGTGTTGGGACGTGTTGAACTGGATTGTGTCCCTCTGCAGGTTGTAGCTGACTGGCCTGCAGCCAGTGCCAGTGAAAGAACATACTCAGATATTAATATTTCATTCTTTATGTACTTTAAAAAAAATCCAAATATGAGATACAACAACGCTCACACAGCCTCTTTCAGTGTGTTGTGTAAAAGACACCTACTGACTCAGGAGTAGCTCACATGTAAGCAGGCTGTGACTTTCAGCGTCAGACACTGGCTCAATAAGCCATCCTTTCACGTTGGCATGATACATGGCCCGTTGCCATTATTGTTTAACAGCGCCTGGCGGTGTCAGGGGGAAATGCAGCGGGGCAACTACAAAAGTTAAGGTGGCTGAAGTCGGAGTTGGGCGGGCAGGAGGGTGGTGTATAGGTCCAAAAACCACCAACTTTCACCTGGGAGACCGTTGTTCACTTTCCCTAAGATTGTAAAGCCAAACTCTGTTCTTTTTTTCCCCAAGCACATCATTTCGTTGCCTAAATGCGGCCACGTGCTGTGTTTGCAAAATGTGAGTTGTTGAAGGAACAAAAGCATCAGGTTGCGGTGGTGTGTGCTGACGTAGTGCATTTATTTTGAAAGAGACTGTATGCAAAGTGTACATTTCCTGTGACATGGCGTCCCAGACAGTCAACAACCAACACACCCAGGGTACCTTGGACGTCGTATATCGACAAGGAAAGTCCACGACCAAATGTCAATTTGTGACGAGGTCAGAGTGAGAATGTTTGTCAAAAGTCCAAGGTTAGCTAAACGTATATGGAAAATGCAATGAATTGTAACCCAAATTGTTTGGTATTACAACTGTAATACAACAATCATAATTTCCATAATTAAAATACCATTCTTGGATTCTAAGCTAGCTGTATAGATGTCACACATCATAGTCATGCAGTGTCTAAAGCTTTGTTATGCCTCTGCGCCAGCAACAGCTGTGGCCGGAGGCATTATGTTCTCAGGTAGTCCGTCCATCGTGAACGCGATATCTCAAGAACACCTGGAAGGGATTTTTTCAAATTTAGCACAAACGTCCACTCGGACTCCACAATGAACTGATTAGAATTTGTTGGTCAAAAGTTACTCTGACCTTGTGTCTGTCTCATTCTCGTGAACTCAATATCTCAAGAACACCTTAAAGGGAGTTTCTCAAATTAGGCACAAACGTCCACTCGGACTCCACAATGAACTGATTAGAACCTGTTGGTCAAAAGTTACTCTGACCTTGTGTCTGTCTCATTCTCGTCAACTCAATATCTCAAAAAGGCCATGAGAGAATTTCGTCAAATTTGGCACAAATGTCTACTGAGTACAATTTGAAAGGTCAAAGGTCACTTTGACCTCACAAAACTTGACTGGTTTGTGGAGGCATATAGCCAAGGAGCGGTAATTCTAGTTTTAAATATCAAACTTGAATATGAATCTGTTTCCATTGTATTTCTGTGATCAGAGTGCCTCCTGACCTGTGTTGGCCCTTGATAGGTGGCAGGTTGTGCCAGTCGACAGGGATTTCACTCCTCATTGGGGCTGTTTGGGTGAATGGATGAGAGGGTGATGAGGGCAAGCGTGCATGGGTTTGAACTTCCGCTGTATTCCAAAAGAAATCCAGACTGATGGACCCCATAGACAGAGGAAATGTTGACAGTCATAGCTCGAGCACAGTTTTGTTGTGTGTTTGTCTTATTGTACGTCTCTTCACAAACTAGCACACCTGCAAAAGGTCTCTGTGTGCTTTTTATTTTTATGAGGGTGGCATTCTCCCTAAAATAGAAGTATATCCTCCAAAGTAAGGGCGTTTTATTCATCCTCACTTCCTTCCACGAGGTGCTGGTTTAAGGTTAGAGCCTGGGTGTAAGGATAGAAATAGGATGAGCTGGGTGAATCCATGCGTGTTTGCATACCTAGTGGGTCTGTAATAGCTTCATAGAGTGCTGCTCACTACTCTGAAAGAAGCAGGTTTCATACTTTAAGGAAAAGTTTTGGAAAGTATCCTCATTTGCTTTCTTTCCAAAAGTGAGACGAGGAGATAAAAATCAATCAATCTGTGTGTTAAGTACAGAGCTAGCTTAGCCTAGCATAAAGACTAAAAGCCAATAATTTTGACAGCTATTTTAGATTTAGTCATAGTTTTGAGACAAAACAGTTTATCAGTTTATTTAGTCATTTTTATCCTTCATAGTTATAGTAGACGGAAATCCATGACATTATAGTCAGTAGTGCTTTGAGTCATTATGTTTTCTGTACGTTTTTTAATCTTTAAACTAATCCAGTGAGGCTGATTCATGCATCAGAAGCTAGAATCAAGGTGACAGGTTGTATAAAAATTTCATTTAGACATTTTATTTTACAACTACAAATAATGTCTGCACACTTACAAACTCTCACTTCTCCAGCAGTGTTTGACAGGTTTAAGGGCTGATTTACGAGCACACACTCACTGATCATCATTTGGAAAGTTTAACATCTCTCTATTTATGCTCTCAAAAATCCAGGTTCACTGTAAGGTCTGACTTATCGATCTCCCTGTTAAGAAGCAGAAAATAACTTCTGCAACATGTTAGTCTGGAGGTTTAAACTCGTGTCCTCTCAGAGTTGGTGATTCAAACTAAACTTTCATCTCTGTCAGAGAAAACTGAGTTCAGACTGTTTACTTACAGCACAGCTACACTCACAGATAACTGAGCCTCCTACCTGCCTGTCAAACACCATCAACCCTGAAACCTTCACAAGACAGTCCGGATTCAATTTGAGTCCTGTAGGGATCAACATATGTGAAGTCCGGCAGCTGGTGGCTGCTTGCTCCACTACCATTTGGTGGCTAATGTGCGGAGCTAACTGCTAACAACCACCGCTGCAACTAACAAACTCCACAAATCCATTCAGCAGCTCCACCATCCACAGTCAGACATACACGACTGATTATTTACTGCTGAATTACAGCTCACAACTCACACCAATGGCTGATGCTGCTCAGGTGTGAGTGGTTTAGCTGGCTAGCGAAACGTCCTGGCACCGACTTTTTACTGGAGTTTACCAGCCTGTTGCTCATGCAGCACTTGAAGATAACTGCAAGCACAGCTGTTCTCGCCTTTTCAGTGTCATGGATATACATGGATTTGTCTTAGTTTTTATCATCAAGATCTATTTTTAGCTCATCATTGTCTCGTTTTTGTCAAAAAGGTCATTGACCAAAAATTTTCGTCATACTTTTCGGGAACGAAATTAAAAGTGCTAAAAGCAGGGGGAAACAGAAAAATATCTAGTTAGTTGGATTTGAACAGCGGCAGCTACCTTGCCAAAGTCACATGCTGCCCACCCCCACCTCCACCTTCAGGAGTCTTAGGATCCTTGCACCATTTTCCCCCTTAAAAGTACAATATAACAAGTGTTTGCTTTTGGCTCAGCAATAAGTTTGGCCCTCCAAGGGAAGAAGTTTGGTCACCCCTGCTCCAGAGATTAACAACCTGAATCTGCAGCTCCCCTCAGCTTTACAGAGCTCTATAGTGACTGTCGGCTCATTGTTTATCATGCGGCCCAAAACGTTACTGTTTGGTTCACTGTCACTGCTTTCACAGCATCATTGTTAGCTACAGGAGGGAGCTCTTTTCAGAGAAAACCCTCTGATAAACCCACTGAACACTTCTGCTCAGCAGCAAACAGCAAACAGACACAGTTAGAGACTAGCTGTCATTGGAGGGACACCAAGAGTGCCATCATTCAGAGTGCATGGCCACAGAGAAAAAACCTCACAGCTGTCTTTATGGGTCAGAGAGATGTAGTGGTTTTCAGAAAGTGAAGGGACATGTATCAGTATTCTCATCAGCAGGACTAACATGGACTATAATTATGAGGCTTAATAGATCGAGATTGATCCAGATCCACCGGCTAATGGTAACAGGTGCAAGCCAAACGTTATCAAAGAGTAAGCAACTCACCAAACGTTAAGGCGAGAGGATGAGTTTTAAAATTAGGATTTAAATGCTTCAGCAGCGTCAGACTTTCTGATATCAGCGGGGAGGTTATTCCAGAGGAAGGCAACATGATAGGAAAAGGTCCTGCAGTCTGCTGACTTCTTTTTAACCTGGGGACAGACGGGCAGGACAGGCCTGTACTCTGAGAGTGGAGAGGATGGGATGGGATGTAAAGTTTAAGGAGATCAGAGGGGTTTGAAGGGGCGAGCCTGTTTACAATTTTGTAAGTCATCAAAAGCACCTTTTGATGCTTAGACGTTAGATTAGTGCGGGAGGGTCCTCACAAGTATAGTAACACACACGTGTTTGTGTGTGTGTCTATTTTGAGCTTCATCAGAGAGAGCAGGACGATGCAGGGTTCCTCAGCTTTCTCATCATTAGCCCAGCAGGCCCCCGCACTCATTTCCTCCATTCATACTATTGTTGCCCCTCCATCACTCTCTTCTCTCCTCCATGCTCTCACCTTTTATCCTGCTCCTCTCTTTTCCCCCTGCGCCTCTCCTTTACCCTCTTCCTCACTTTCCCTCTCTGTCTGCAGTCGTTTGATGTTTACTCTATAGCTGGTACTCATCACAAACTCCCCCCAAATACAATGAATATCTGGCCCCCTGCAGGACTTATTCTCTCTTGTTTGGTAAAGAGAGTACGTGTCACTGCTGCTCTTAAAAATGGCTGACAGCTCTTTACAGGAAACAGCAGAAAGCTTAATAAGTTCTTCAGTCTGAGAGAAGAGAACTATTTTTAACACGCTGAAATTCACTTTCATCTGTATTAAAGCGCTTCATATATGCAGCAATGAAATGTGAAGTCATAATTCTGCTGCTGAAATTTTAATCTTAACCAACTGGATTAAATTTACATTTTTTAGTGCAATATTTTGGGCGGTATATGGACATTCAGGGCATACAGTCTCCGGGATGGGTCAGAGGATTTAAGATACGTAAGCACAAATTGGGAGTGGAAGCTATGATGAGATTTGGATCGGACCAGAGCTGCAGACCAAACAGTCACAGTCACCGTGGTTTGACTCATATGTGTCTTTATTTTCATTTTGTTGTGATATATTTCATGTCTGAAGGTGCTTTTTTTTAATGTCACGGAATAAAAAATTCAAGCTACGTATTCATTATTAAATGAACTACACTCTACTCTTCCTGTTGTAACTTGTAACCTATGACAGGCTCATGATGAAATGACCTGGCGATGATGATTCACGTAACCATAGTAACTCTCCTCTGCCTGCCGACTCATGGCGAGAGTATGCAGGTACCTATCAAGTTACTTAAAGGGGGGTTAAAAGTATTTTTCTGACCTGCAATGTCTCCGCGCCTCCCTTGTTGTTTTTATATTGTCTATTTTGGCACCCTTTCTGTTGCAGACGCTGTTTAAGGGGCCGTACACATGCTGCTTTTTTTGTGCCCTCAGATCCATTGTTTTCAATGTAGATGCACAGCAGGATCGCTCAAACGCCAGAGCAACGCCGTTGCGGCGCACATGCATTCCCGAGCTCCTGTTTTTCTGGGTACAATGGCTGCACCCTGAGATAAACTGAGTTTAAGTTTTGGAATACAGCCGTGCGCACCGCATGTCATGTGACAGCCGACAGAAATCTTCCCCACCTTCAGTAAATATCAATCTGTGATAGAGAAGGAAAAGATAAAGAAGAGAAGAAGCTGATCATTTTAGTGCAGAGCTGCCAGAGATTTTCATCTGACCCACAGACAATACTTTAGGCCGACACACAAACAGCTCCTGGAAGAAGATCAGCTCTACACTCAGGATTTCATGTATGTGTTAGGTGAATACATTTATTATCTGTTATTGTTTCTGCTAAGGCAACCTAGTCACTAGAAAAAATCCTAGCATTGCACGTTTCTACAAACCACAGATATGTTGCATTTGCATGTTACTATATAGCAGATACATTGAAATGTCATATTTCAACATGTGTGGTTAACATGTTTCGGTTTAAGCACAAAAAAACACATGGTTGTGGTTCATAAACGATCTGATACCTGATTTCCATCAGGCCCAGTCCCAGCAGGAAAAGCAGTGATGCCTCTGTAAAAAAAAAAAAAAAAAAAAAACACTTTTCGTGCTACTATCCTCGCTGGAAAAACACAGACGGGTTGGTACAAAACAGCCACACTTGGAGCCCAGACAGCTGCTGGAAACACAGCAATGACCTGCTAAAACACAACTGGTTTGTTGTTTGTTGGTCTCAGTGGATCCGCAGGTTGGCAGGCATCTTGTCTGGGTGACACACCACCCACCATCCCCTCCACCTCCTGATGACAGTCAGCTTATATTTTATGTGACTTTAAAATCATTGGTATGATATGTGTAAAACATACAAATGTATTCATGATTTGAAGAAAAATGTAATGTCAAAATTTTCATCTGGCAACTGACCTGGCGAAGGATTGGACTTATTTAAAGAAGATGTTAAACAGTTTGATCATGTCAGAACAGCTGATCCTTCTGACATGTGATGGTGTACAATCAGAGTGTTAGGTGGTGCCAAGAGTTGCAGCAGGAAGCAGTGTTGACTTTGAGGAACACTAATACAAATTTGCTTTGTTTTTAGAGATTATCTCCTTTATATGCTGATATAATGTTAATATAATAGCATGCTGCTGTTATCCATTATGAAATGTGAGCTTGAAGGTGAGACATTTTCCTCAGAGAGGTTTAGTCCTTGTTGAAATATTTCAGAATGTACATTGTTATTGCCAATCTGCATCCACGTGTGAAGCTGTCATCAAAGCACAAAGCAACTTCTAAAGCCAATAAAAAAAGAGAGTTATGGCAAAGCCGAGTTCAGTTCCCCTATCAAGAGTGCAATTTATTCTCATTGCTCACGCGGTCATGACTCCAATCATTCACTGAAGAGGAAGGTGTAAAGGCCAAATGCGGCAGACAGAAATTGGGTTTTGAAAAGGATGAACGAGACTCGCTGGGAATTTATTCACATCAAAAGCCGACGAGTCCTCCAGTTCTTTAGTTTTGAACTTCATGTTGCCCTTGGTGGATGCTGTGGTATGGCACAATCTTAATAGTTTCTGACAGGAGACTTTCTGCATATTTCTAGTGTTTTACAGTATCCAAGCATCGCTCAGGAAGGCAATAATCAACACAAGTCTTAAATCAGTGCTAATCAGTTAGGAGAAAACAGAGTACGGATCTCAGTGCACTGAATAAACAATAAGTTGAGGTGAGTTTTTATTGCGGGCTGTATATAAGATTAGCTGTAGCTGTTATTGATGGAAGCAGACTGAGAGGAGTATTGAATGCCTGAAACAAATAAGGCTGGAATTAGAAGTGGGTGATTAGTGATTAAATTGGGGGCAGGAACAATGGATTGATTGTGGTGGAATTGTATAAATATTTTCTCCTGGTGCTTTGACAGCCCTGCTTTCTCATTGGCTCGGGCTGCTGCCAGAGATGGGAAATGGACTCTAATACCAGACAGTGTACACAGCAGTTGGAGGAGCACTGGCTGTAAGGTGACTGAGGAAGAGGCCCTCACAGCAGCACCCACTGTAATGATCACAGTGTCTGAAACATTTAAAAAGATTTAGATTTGTGTCCACAACTCATGCAGAAAATGTCAGTCAGCAACAGTCACTAGTAAAAAATGTTGGTATTGTACTTCTGTGCAAATAGCAGATACGTTATATTTGTTTGTTATGTTGTAGCTGATATGTTGAAACTTTAACAATGCTGTGGTGAAGGTGTGGTTAGGTTTAGGCCCAAAAACCACTTGGTTATAGTTAGGAAAAGAATGTCTTGGCTTAAAACACCCATGTTTGGTGGCACAAAATCTGCTGGAAAAGCAGGGGTGGGTTGGTGAAAAACACCCAGGTATGGTGGCTCAAACACAGCCAGGATATGCTGTAACCTGTCGATGAAAAACATCTAGTTTCGGTGGGTTAAATGGCGCTGGGAAACGCTGCGATTAGTAGGTGGACAACAGCCAGGTTTTGTGGCTCAAATGCTGCTGAGAAATATTGTGATGTGCTGCCGAAAACACCCACGGCCACAGACATGGGTGATGGCTTTTGGGACGACCTCGAGTTCATCAGGTAGCGTGTGCCCCTCATATCCACCTTATTTTTCACGCAAACACGGAGGCAAAACAGAACGCAGCCAGCTTCCGTTTTTTTGTGCGACACTTCCGGTCCAGCACTCTTACCACTGTGTAAATGGGAATCGCCTTGTTGTTTACCTTGCTGAGTTTAGCTATATATATATATACAGTACAGGCCAAAAGTTTGGACACACCTTCTCATTCAATGCGTTTTCTTTATTTTCATGACTATTTACATTGTAGATTCTCACTGAAGGCATCAAAACTATGAATGAACACATGTGGAGTTATGTACTTAACAAAAAAAGGTGAAATAACTGAAAACATGTTTTATATTCTAGTTTCTTCAAAATAGCCACCCTTTGCTCTGATTACTGCTTTGCACACTCTTGGCATTCTCTCCATGAGCTTCAAGAGGTAGTCACCTGAAATGGTTTTCCAACAGTCTTGAAGGACTTCCCAGAGGTGTTTAGTACTTGTTGGCCCCTTTGCCTTCACTCTGCGGTCCAGCTCACCCCAAACCATCTGGATTGGGTTCAGGTCCGGTGACTGTGGAGGCCAGGTCATCTGCCGCAGCACTCCATCACTCTCCTTCTTGGTCAAATAGCCCTTACACTATCAAAAAACAAGAAGTACCTGTCATATTAATCTGAACAGCACAGATACAAATCAATTAGACACTACTATGTAGTAGCATTGTCACGGTACCAAAATTGGGACCCACGGTATGATACCAGTGAAAATATCATGGTTCTGAGTAGTATCATGACAGCGAAAATGAGGCAGATGTGCCTTTTGTCATTTATAAAAAAATAAATCACTTATCTATAATACATCACTGATATTTCAATGGAATAAATTACTTATTGACTTATTCATACTTCAAAAACAGCATCAATCAGTGATGAACATAGCAGGGCTCAAAATAAAATAAATAAATAAAATAAAAATCAACCAGCCACCCTCCTCCCCTTCATAAGTAAAGAACAGTCCCTTCATAAGTAACGAACAGTCCCTAAAGTGCGGTGAGGTTTGTGGAGCATTACCTGCTACAGAGCGAAATGTGAACAGCTCGTTTCTCCTCTGACACGTCACATACCTGTGTGCTGCCACAGTTCGGCTGTTCAGGTACTTCTGGGCAGTCATGATGCCAAGAAGAGGACATTATTGGACCTGGAGTCGGACTTCTCTGCCGCCAGGTAAGCCGTTCTTGCGCCACGCAGCACTATGAGCCTCCGCTGTATTTGACAGGAATACATTCCCGTCTGTGTCTGTGACCCCCGTTCAACCCACAACCGACAGGATTTGCCTTTAGTTTCTGCTGCTGGTTGAAATCTGTACTCGCACAGCGTGCTGAATGATTTCTTTTGCGCGCACAAAACTATTTTTAATCGCAAATGCCAGTAAAATGCTTGCACTGTAGAGCTCTGTAGTGGAAAACAAATCACTGTAGCATAATCTAACCTACAAGTAAAAATAAATTAATTATAACTTTCACTGCTTAAAGATACTCAGTAGCTCAGTTCATACCTGAAATGTCACTGAATACAAACCACTGCAGCGGCATATCGAGTGCCAGGTGGACAATGCGCACTGTTCTTGGACACCACATGGACACTCACGCTCTTGAGACTGGACTTTGATCTTATCCCACAGTAGTGGTACCTGAGGTACCATAGTACTACAGTACTCCAACATTATGGTATCATATGTACCGTCATGTTTTAGTACCGCAGTCAGTGCAACACTACTATGTAGCAATCATAATATCATTCCAGCAGACAGCATGAAAGCACAGACGCAGCTCGTGGATCGGAAATTTCCGCAGGTGGATCTGAAATTTCCGATCCGTGAATTACGTTGGTATTGAAACCCGATACCGATACTGGATCGGATCGGCCTCATCCCTAATTTGAGCCAAGAGTAAACAACCATATTTTGCCAAGTGGTCGATCCATTCAGCTTCACCTCCTGCAATGCTGGCTACATAAGACAGGAAGGCCGATCATGCATTTGCAGCAGCACCCCAAAGCTTTGGAACAGACACGTAGACACGTCGACAGGCTCTGTAGACACGTTTAAATCCGAGCTGAAGACCCACATGTTTTCTAAGGCCTTTGATTGTCCTTATAGTTTGTTATAATTTTCATATTCATTTGTCAGATCTTTTCTTTTTCTCATTTATTTGTGCGTGTTTTTGGGTTTGTTACGTTATTCCCTTACGTTATGCTGTTACCATGTTATGTTATTTTACTTGTTTTATTTTATTGTACATTTCTTTAGTCAACTCTGGCTGTTTTCAAACATGCTTTATTAAAAATGTGATTTGATTTGATTTGATGAACGTGGATAGCTAGCTGTCTGTCAGCAAAGCCAACAGAAACTAAAATAAAAAACAAAACGTTAACATTGCAAAACATTAAAATGCACAGTGATGTACTGTGACTTTATACTGCAAACATATTTGTCCTGAAATATGATAATTTTGTACGTTATGTACAGTTAATAGTGATTGATGTTTCCCTGTGAATGACAAACTGTCAGGCTTTGATGCAAAACCTCTCACACTGATGGACATGTCAACATCACTTTTGGTTTATCTGCGCCCACAAATACAAATAGCATCAACAAATTCCATCTGCCAACGAGTTTAAATGAGAGGTTATCACAAATAGATGATTATAAACTTGTGTCAAGGCCGTGATAATTCATTAAATGATTAATATAAAGCAGATTTTACAGATGTGCACAATTACTCTGCAGCACAGCCTTTTGTCGCAGTTATTCTTTCACAGAATCATGAGATGCTATACATTTCTCTGGCACAGCGAGAAAATTTGAATCCTGTATCTCACAGGTATTTCAGAGACAATCCGCTCCTGACAAACACAGCAGACAGAGGTAAGAGGACGGAATAACTCATAACACTCTGATTAAGATAACATGATAAATGTCTGCCTCCACTGTCAATAAGAAGAGACAAACTGAGAGCACTTCTTTCTTCCAAGAGTTGTGATAAAAACATCCAGTGCTTCTGTAGAGTTTTTTTCAAATGATAATAGTCTGATTTATGACTGTGCTGCATTTGATTTAAAAACAAAAAACAACAGCCATGCACCAGTTGCTCCGACTGTGGCTGAGTCACATGCTCACCCCGAGGCAACTTGAGAGCAGCTCCTCTGTGATGCACGGACAAGTGATTTACAGTGAGAGCCTCCTATTTCTCACAAACACAGTTTACGTTTCCTCTCCGGCCTTGAGAATTATTGCGGAACAAATTAGCGGCTGGGGATTCGATTGGCTGAGCCCCGCACACCCAGAGCGGCGCTCCGAGGAACAGAACTCTCAGTGAATGTTTGGTCCTGACTGATGCCTGGATGTGGTGGGTGGCCTTTAGGGCCTCTCAAACTGTCGAGCCTTGTTAGTGTTCACAAGCATCTGTGCTTCTCTGAGTCACTGTTGATGTGTGGTATACATTCTGCACGGCTAAAAAGATTTTAATGTAAAAATGAAGAGCTTCTTATCAGCCTCAACAGAGCAGAGCGTCACCTTCTAGTCATACATTCACATCCGCCCACATTAGGACTTCTGAGTGTCTCATCTTTTTGGTATTCTCTGCTATAAGGCAGCACAGACTGGCTGGCCAAGCTGGTAAACATGAGTCACCCTGTGCAGTTTACTGACATCATCTTGCAGAATTTCTGAGTTTTTAAGTCAAAAAACAACAACCATTGGCTCTTGCCGTTTGTGACCTCAGCTGCCAGGTAGAGCATATCATTTCAGTGATCTTATTCGGCTGTGGGATCTGAGAGAGATTCCAAATAATCCAAAGATAACAGGAGCTGTTGTCTGCCAGTGGTGATGGAGTCTGGAGAGTTCAAGTTGACTGTAACCCCAACCCTCACAACAAGAATAATATCACATCTACCAGGGCTCAAAAGATTTCTTTCTGTGTAACTGCAGCTGTGGATATGACTTTTAATAATATACATAACAATAAACGTTATTAATACAGCACCTTTCATACAAGAAATGCAGCACAAAGTGCTTAACAATAAGGACAGCATAAGCACTGAGTGCTTCACATGAAAATACACATAACTAGTCCATACCCATTAGTAGCTTTGTCACCTTCTACCTATGCCAATCCTTAATGCCTATGTGCAGCTTCACATAGATTGACCACGTCAGTGAGTAGAAAAACGTGGGACAGACAGAATGATGGACTGACAGAATGACACACTGACAGTTTCCGTGATTATGTACAGCATACCATACCATGACTTAGTCATACCAGACATTAGAAAACAACACCAACATTGGTCCACAGGGGGAGCCACAGCGATCGGTCACATTTTAGCCATTTTGAAGCATTTTTCTGTTGTTATAGCGCCACCCAGTTGCCAATTAGAGTTAAATTTCTCCAGTCACCTTGAGGCGTCCTGTTCTACATATCTACCAAGTTTAGTAAAAATCCATATGGCGGTTAGGCCTAGGTAAGAAATGAGCTCTCTAGCGCCCCCATTTTGTTTGATGGGGTCAATAATGGAGGGGTCCCCTCAGATTATGTGTGGTCATATGCCTACAAAGTTGCGTGGTGATGGGTGAAACCCTTGAGATGTTATACACCTTTATGTGATGAGCCACGCCCTCCGCAATATTCATTGCCTTATAGAAGCTCAGTTTTAGTAAGTTTTCCAACTTTTGCCAAGAGGGAACTTTAGATATTGGTCCCTAGATTATGTTCACCCAGTTTCATGCAGATCGCTCAAACTTCCTAGGAAGAGATCCATTTGAAGTGTTTTTCAAAAAATTCAAAATGGCAGAAAATCTATATAAGCGGAAGTTATGGGTTCTTGAGACAAATGTGTTCCTCATGAGGAGAGGCATCTCTGTGCAAAGTTTCATGTCTCTACGACATACGGGGCATGAGATATGCCCATTCAAAATTTGCAATTTCAATCGGTTGCTATAGCGCCCCCCTTTGGCCAATTGATGTAATATTGCTTCATTGGCATCCTCCCATGACCCTCTACCACTGTGCCAAATTTCACATGGATTGACCAAGTCAGTGAGGAGAAAAACGTGGAACAGACACACACACAGTTTTCATCATTATATAGTAAGATGAACATAAAATACACAAACAAGGCAATTCAGTATAAAAGGACATTTAAAAACTTTTCAAACATGTATTAACTGATTCATATAATTATAGAGTTGTAAAACTATAAATCATAAAATCAGGTAAGATTTAAAAAAGTTGCAGCAGCGTGACGCTTAAGAAAAAATAGTTTCAGACTTGTATGTGGAAAGTCACAGCAAGTTAAAGACTAAAGTGAACAGATACGTTTCTAGCTGTCTGTTAAAAATATTTAGCGAGCAGCTTCTCTGATATCTACAGGTAGTGTGTTCCATAGCTTTGGGGCGTAATTGACAAAGGCTGCATTCCTGATCCTCTTCTGGCTGTTTCTGGGAACCTCCAATAAACAAGCAGCAGATGATCGCAGTGTTCTTGGAGGCAAATAGTTAACAGTAGTTAAAATGACGTGCTTAAATTTGTTTTTAACCATTTAGTGTATTTGTCCTTTCTCGTCATGTCCATCAAAGCTGCAGCAAGAAGAAATCCAACAATGACCGCTGCAGCATTTTTTTCATCAGTGTGTTGTGTCATTTGAGCTGACTGTCCCTTTAAATAAAAAAAGTACTGTAAATTGTAGTAGGAACTCATCATGAGGGTCATTCTGAACAGGATTACATTTAAAATTCCAGCAAACCTCTGATGGGAAACATTTATTCTTTTAATTTATGATATTATTTTCACTGTGTTATAATATCATGTGAGCTGACTTTCCTTGAACAGTAATGAGCAGTGAAACTACTTCACATTTTACATGGTCATAGGGACAAAAACAAGTCCAATGAATTAATCTCTCCCCTTTTCACTCTGGCTGGTTGACACAAAAGGCACCACTTCCTGTGAGTCTACACAGTAAGGCCACCACAGACACCAAAACTATGTCACACTGAGAAATACAGAGAGCTCTCCCTTGTAGCGATAATCTTAATCACTATTGTGTGAACTCATTTGGCAAGGGGCTTGATTGTAACATACTTGTAAAAGTCCCACACGCTAACTTGAATGTGAATGAGTGCTCTGCAGTCACAACATGGATTATCAAAAACATCAGAAAGGCATCACACACCTCACTGAAGTAGAATTTCCTCAGTGAACGTACGATAGAAGTCACTGCTGGAGGATCGACCATGAGCATTTTACATAGTCCCATGTTTTGGTCCCACAACATTCTGTGCTTGTTTCTTGTATTATGGCATTCATTTTAGGAAGATCGTATCAGTTTTACGTATTCTGTTCCTCCCATTCAGGTTGTTCTCATGCATTGTTTGAATGTACACAAGAGGTAATGCACCAGAATTCATAACCTTCATAATCATGTGGCAGTAGTTGGTATATAACTCACAGAATCGAGAAGGCTGCAAACACGACCATTGCACTGATAGGAGTAAAGGAAGTAGTATGAAGAGCAAAAGTCCGCCTAAGGGGGCAGGTTGGGGATGGGTTAAACAAACACATGACTGTTCCCCAGGAGATCAGTGTATCCCATGGGAAACCAAGTGAACTTTGAGTAGGTGACAAACGGTATGTCGTCACCAAATTTCTTTTTCCTTAACCTAACCTAAGTAACTTAAGGTGATAGTTGTGACACCAGTCGAGGGGCGCTAATTCATTAGATATCATTTGAACCATTGTTTGAGGATATCTGTTACAGAGTGCCAGCTGAGTGTAAAGTGTCACCTCTGTCAGTATTGATAGTAGATGTAATTTGTTATTTACACCCCTGATACAAAGGCATTAGCATGATTTTTTCTGCATAGGCAGCATTCGCACATCCCTGGTGTCAGATAGGTCTTTGTTGGAAAAATAAACCCTTGTCTCACAGAGGAAGTGAGACATGATCATCACAGCAGGAGTGGCCAGAATCTGGATTTTCTCTGTTTGATACTGTATAGAAGTCTTTTTAGTCAGGAGTCAGAGACGCCACAAACAGAAATGTGGCCATAAAGGCTGAACCTTGTCTGAAGCAGCTTCCAGTTTCCCTTTTGTATTCCAGCCTTGTATAACATCTTTTCTGACAGCTCAGAGGTATTTCTTCTGTCAGCAATTCTATGAGGCCCTGACACCTCGTGCAGCTCTGAGGGAGCGCTGCCTGTAAGCCTCGATGGTCTGTACAAATAGTGCAGCAGCTTGATTAGTGGCTGGATGAAAGGAAAACTGTCAGGCCAATGTAAATACTGACAATGAAAGATGTTTTCCAGCAGGAACCGTTTGTTATAACACTCGCATCTTTATGTGTGTACGTGTATTGTTTTAGTATGTGCATGTTCTGTGTACAACTGTATGTGTGTGTGTGTGTGTGTGTGTGTGAGTGAAGCAAAGACAAACAAATGAGGAGAATCATTTTTTCATATTTCACTTCCTCTTTGATTCTTTTTTCAATTCAAGCACCACATAATGGGCTGCTACTTTTAATTTGCCACTGCATACATACAAAGGAATTTATCTTCTTTTTTTTTTACCACTCATTGATCTACCTGCATCACCAGACAGGAATGACTGCATCGGCCTGTTCTGCAAAAATACTGCGGATTATGTTCAACACCTTTTTATGTGCAGTGTCTCCATGTGTACAATAACATGGTCAAGGCTGGGCTATGGTAAGGGTTAGGCAACGTAAATAAGTGGTTAAAGGGATAGTGCACCCAAAAATGAAAATTCAGCCATTATCTACTCACTTGTGCGTGAGACCAGTGAAAGCATGCGAACACACATGAAGGTGGTGCCCATGTCTCACGGTCTCGCGCAAGCGCACACGTGAACGCGGTGCACAGAGGCAGTTAGAGTACAGGCTACAATGAGGCTAAAAACAGAGTTCAAATGACGTTTTTCCAAACAACATTTTATGTCAGGGCTTCAGGACACTTGGATCACTACGGACGAGCAGTATGGAGATATTTTGTGGTTTCAATTATGTGTTTTTGGACGTTTGAATCTGGGGCGCCGTCAGCTTCCATTAGGTGGAGTTGTGTTGCTACCTCCTCTCCCCTTGGATCTCCGCAAGTGATGTGAGGACTCTAAAACTTCACCTGAGCCTCCCTCGGCATATGGGTGAGTAGATAATGGCTGAATTTTCATTTTTGGGTGCACTATTCCTTGAAGGTTAGGGAAAGGTTGTTAATAAAATGACAAACATCAGTTGCAGGTCTGTGACAGACAGTAACCTGAATGTCAGAGGTGCTGCACACACGTCAACCACCTGACCTCCACATGTTCTCTTTCGACCTTGCTACATAGGCCACACTACTTTCTGCTTCGACACTGGGCATTGGCACTGGAAATAAATTTGCAGGGTGTTAAACTGTCCAATATGGGCATCATTCACAGGGACACTGTACAGTTAGAATATAAGGCGATATAACAACGATGTACGATATATCAATATATTTTCAAGCAAGATATGGATTTAAACAAAACCATTTATTTCAGTAAAGGTTCAAGCTGTGCCACATAATGCTGCTCTAGCTATCCTCCTGCATTTGTTGATGTTCCAGGATGGCGTGGCAGTTTATGCCATGCAACACAAGCATGTGAATAGGCTCAGAAAAGAACATCATGTTTTGGCTCCACGTTCATACAGGAAGCAAACACCAGCCTCCTGGGTGAAAGTCCAGGATTTGTTGGACCCATCCACTGCCCCTCCCGCCCGCCCTCTAGGGACTTTCCAGCTCCTTATGTTGTTAACAGCAGCGTTTCAGACTGACGCTGTCCAGCGGTGTGTCATACAATCGTGAAAGGTTCCATCTGGTCGCGATAGAAACTGATCCCGCTTAGCAGCTTATGGCTTGAGTGTCTGAAGCAGGGTTTGGAGTGAGTTACTACCCCAAGCAAGGGAGTTATAGTATCTTGGGGTCTTGTTCACGAGTGAGGGTAGAATAGAGCGTGAGATGGATCCGCGGTTTTGCACAGTGTCTGCAGTAATGTGGGCACTGTACGTTGTGGTGATGAGAGAGCTGATCCGGAAGGCAAAGCTTTCGATATACTGGTCCATCTATGTCCTAACCCTCACCTATGGTCATGAGCTCTGGGTAGTGACCAAAGAATGAGATCACAGATACAAGCGGCCAAAATAAGTTTCCTCACAAGGGTGTCTGGGCTCAGTCTTAGAGATAGGGTGAGGGGCTCAGAATAGAGCCACTGCTCCTTCACGTCGACAGGGGTCAGTTGAGGTGGTTCGGGTATCTGATCAGCATCCTCCTGGGCGCCTCCCACTGGAGGTGTTCTGGGCATGTCCCACTGGTAGGAGGCCCTGGGGAAGACCCAGAACACGCTGTAGGGATTGCATATCCCATCTGGCCTGGGAACACCTTGGGGTCCCCCAGGAGGAGCTGGAAAGCGTCGCCGGGGAGAGGGACATCTGGAATGCTTTGCTAAGCCTGCTGCCCCTGCGACCCGGCTTCAGATAAGGGGTTGGAAATGGATGGAGGGATGGACGCCTTAACACGAAATCACTGACCAAGCAGCAGTATTTGTTGACTTCAGAATTAAAAGTGCCTACAAACTCAACTGATTCAACTGATTATTTTACCTTCCGCACATCAATAACAATTCCCTGGTTGCTTTACCTAGAAAAACAACAATGGGCTCTGGTGTGGTGACTTGTTGCCTAATGGTAACGTGACTGTTTTGCACCATCCATTTGTTTATCAGGTTTAAGAGGCCACACGCCAAACATGAATGGTGCATCTGTGATGACTCACTCTTCATTCATAGCCCTCTCACATCTCAGTTTAATGATAAATAATGATACATCCATTTGAGAGGCTCCTTTAACCAGCTTCAGTTGGATATATTTACTCCCTCTCCCCCTCACAAACACACACACACACACACACACACACACATATGACGTCTAGTGCCCCATGTTAATTTCTTCAGGCAGGTACGAACAGATTGTTTGCTGCTTAGGAGCTGAAATATAATTAAAAGTCAATGAAGAGCAAAATTGCTATTTCGCAGGTTGTTGATGAACAAGGCTTCGCAAAAAGGAAATAAAGGAATGGCCTGGTGAGAAGAAAGACCCCCGGTGTGACGTTAATTTTAGTGCCAAAAATTGTAGTTTAATGAAAAGCTCTCCAACGACTGTGTTTGAGGATTTGAAAAACACACTTGGAGATAGGAGATGTGTCAGCAGCAGTGTGGGTGGTGTGCATACACTCTTATAGTAGGTGCGGATTTTGGAAGCTGGTTGCAGCTTTGTGATACAGACAATGGCTGTAGGGGCTTTTTAAGGGCTGTATTGTGTTTTATATGTGAGGGGGAAAAAGAGGAGGTAGGCTGGAATAAGGAATAAAAATGAAGAATTAGTGAAATAGTGGCAGGCGAAGGTGGATGGAGGGGATTTGAAGGAGTCTGCTGCTGCTGCTTCACAACACTGCAGCAGAACCAGCAGAGCATGTACACATACAGATTATGTGTGAATTTAGGCTGGATGTTGAAGGGAAAAAGGCAGGTGAGAATTTTCTGATAGCTTTCCCTATTTTGTACGTTTTTCCTTCGATCAATTTTTTTAGTAAGAATCGTCTGTGTTTTCTGATGTGCTCCTGTTTTAATTTGCTGTTGATAGTGTTCGCTGTTGATTCCAGCTGCTTCCAGTTGATTTTTTTTTTTACAGAAATACTGTCACAAATTCTTACAAACCACAGTTGGTTCTATCTTTCCATTTTTTTTCATTCAGGGTTTGGTAATCAACACACAGTGACCCTTCAGCATGCACTGGGGCGGTTTGCAGCCGAGTGTGAAGTCGTCAAGATGAGAGTCAGCACCTTCAAATCTGAAGCCATGGTTCTCTGCTGGAAAATGGTGAATTGCCCCCTCGGGGTTGGGAGAGAGTCTAAGCGAGGGAGTTCAAGTATCTAGGAGTCTTGTTCAAGAGTGAGGGTAGAATGGAGTGTGAGATGGATCAGCTGTTTGGTGCAGCGTCTGCAGTGATGCGGGTGCTGTGCCAGACTGTCATGGGGAAGGAGGAGCTGAGTCGGAAGGCAAAGCTTTCGATGTACTGGTCCATTTATGTCCCAACCCTCACCTATGGTCATGAGCTCTGGGTAGTGGCCGAAAGAACGGGCCGAAATGAGTTTCCTCAGAAGGGTGTCTGGGCTCAGCCTTAGAGATAGGGTGAGGAGCTCGGACATCAGGAGGGAGCTCGGAGTAGAGCCGCTGCTCCTTTGCGTTGAAAGGGGTCAGTTGAGGTGGTTCAGGCGTCTGATCAGGATCCTCCTGGGTGCCTCCTGTTAGAGGTGTTCCAGGCACGTCCCACTGGTAGGAGGCCCCGGGGCAGACCCAGAACACACTGGAGGGATTACAAATCTCATCTGGCCTGGGCACGCCTTGGGGTCCCCAAGGAGGAGCTGGAAAGTGTTGCTGGGGAGAGGGACGTCTGAGGTGCTTTGCTCAGCCTGCTGCCCCTGCAACCCGGCCTCGGATAAGTGGATGAAAATGGATTGATGGATGGTTCGGTAATCATCACGAAGCTCCTGCACGGATGTTTCACATAAGTGCTTTACCTTATTTTCCTGTCCTTTTCTTATTGTGAAACTTTAGCAGGAAGTGTTCAGTTTCATGAAGGGGGCCCAAAGGATCAGTTCACCCCAAAATCAAAAATAAATATGTTCCTCTCACCTGTGGTACTGTTTATCAGTCTAGATTGTTTCGGTGTGAGTTGTTGAGTGTTGGAGATGCAGACTGTAGAGATATCTGTCTTCTCTTCAATATAATGAAACTAGATGGCAATTGGCTTGTGGTGCTCAAGTGCTCAGGTGACTTGGTTGGCAGTTTTTCCTTCTACCTCCCCAGCAGTGATCATCACTTCCATTGCCATGAATCACCATGCATACATGATGCTCAACCACTCTGCTGAACCTGTCGTGCATAAGACGATATTAAAAAATACAATAATATGATTTTTTTTCTACAGTAGTATTTTGGGTTTTTAATCGGGCTTGGGCCTAAAACTGCTGCTGACAGTCGGGTTTGGGTCAGGCTTGGACAGAAACTGTGCAGGTTTATGTGGGGTCGGGCCTGATTTTTTGGGCCCAATCAGAGTTCTACATCCATGATGTAACCAGAATCTTCAGGGGGTAAGTATCAGATAAGCCAACTAAAACACTTCCAGCACTTATTTGAGAAGTACGGTATCATTTTCCTAACCATTTTGTTGTACTAAGGAACAGTTGCCTTGGGCTTTGGGCTTGTATAACTCAGAACTCTGTCTTGTTTTCAATGTTGTCTTTGTGATCTGCCATAAATCTGACCCAAAATCTCAAACTCCTAAATCAAAACTTATAGTCAATATGGCTAAAAGTCCACTGCACCCTTCCCTCCGCAGTGCAGACCCTTGCTCTCCAGCTTTATTATTCAACCTTAACCTTTAGCTCTGTGTATCTAATCGTTCTCATTTAATATGCATCATGCAGCACATCTTTACACAGTACAGTCAATGCTTCAAGCTAAACAGTAAATCGTGGATGTTGGACTAAATAACAAATCAAGTCTTCAGCTGGGCTTCGTATCTCTGGTGAGACTCTTAGCTGTGAGCCTAATCTCTGTTTTGTCCTACCCAACCTTGCTTATGCCTAATCACTTATACTTTTATCCAACTCATTTCCCTTCATATTTAAAGTGTATTTGATGCTTGCAGCTCTCTCCTTACGGTAAAAAATTAGTCTATATCTTTTTTATCTTGATTGCCGCTTCAAAGGCTTCAACAGTCGGCTGTGCCTCAGAGTATATCGTCCACAGGCAAGACTGACTCTGCAGCTTGACAGGAAGAGGATGTGTTGGATTTTTCCCATGGTAATTTGTGGTTTTGATCAGGGCAGATCGTATGTTCCTCTAATAATGAATCTAATCGTGGATGCCTCCATATTCCCCGGTCTTCTCCAGCAAAATCTCCTCTCCTTTCCTCAGTTCATCTGACTTTCATTTGTAGCTTGAGAAGCTGCTTCAGCTCACTGTGCTACTTCCTCCTGGCTGTCAGCAGTGGATTAGTGGCTCCAACTTATTCCTTTTTAAATGTGCTGCTTAGTTCCAGGATCCTTTATGAGAACATGGCAATTTCCTTATTAGACCGATCCTCGCTCCTTGCTTGACCTGAAAATTGCCCTGGTCCGCCATCACGAAGAACGTTCTAATGCTTTTATCTCTGCTCTGAGGACATGAGTGAGGATACACGAGGCCAGCTTTCACTGAAGTTTTTTTTACCAGAGAGACACGCTCCATTATCGACAACATCAACAACAACATTGCTGCAGCTTTATACCAAAGTGGACACACAAATAACAGAGCTGATAAAAGTGTATCCCTGACGTTTTGTTTTCTGATTCACCATCAAATAAACGACTTGGTTAATCAGAGAGATTTTTCTCTTCATGATCGGTTATCTTTCCTTTTAATTAGTATCATAACTAATAACAGTAAAGTAGAGAGGGAGAGTTTTCTTTCAGCAGTAAACACATTTTAATTGTCTACTGTCACCGGTTTTCAGTCACTCATGAGGCTGAAAATTACAGTGACCCTGGGCGGAATAATAATCACAACACAAGCACATGAAGAAATATCTTCACTGACTTGACAACACGTGAAGCACTTCGAAAACATTCAGCAATTTGACAACACACAAAAACATTAACATAACGACATGCAAGATTTAGAAAGCCGTGGACGAAGCTCACAGCAAAACAGAAACTCTCTCCAGGGGACATTAAAAAGTGACGCACATGGCTGGGACATGCTTGACATGCTTTCCGAATCGTGTAGTTTTTCTTTTCACTTTTAGTAGATACTGCAGCTGCCCAGATGTACGTACTGTTGAATGCAGTACTCACACAATCGGGACATACTACTTCATCATAACATCTCGCTCTAAAGATTGACTCTCTTGCTCATATCCGTCACCTCGGAGATTAAAGAAATCACAGTTTGCCAAGCTCGCCAGAGACAGTCTTTCAACAGATGTGATTGGTTGTCCTTTTGTGAGTGTGCAAGGTGTGGACACCCAGTGGACATGAATTCAACAGCATCACAATATGAGACTGTGAAAATGCTGTAACTGTTAGTGAGATCACTCTGCTGATGGAAGATTGAGACAGACCCAAGTCATCGCTGCTGCACTGTTGCATTTTTCCAGTCACTAAATATCTTAGTGATATCATCAGTTTCATTTCTGATGTTATGTCGTTATTGGGTTGGGTGGGAGATGTGAGTACACCTCGAAAGAGATCGACCACAAACATAACCCCTTCGAGCAAGCAAGGAATCCTAGCTTAGGTTTGGTTTGACTTTAGGTAGGTGATTTGTGAAAGTTTTCAGAACAACTCTGAGAAAGGGACAGAAACTTTTACCTCAGTGAAGAGGTGTGGTCGATCCTGTTGCTAGGTATGACGCATTCTTTTAAAAGGTGTGATTGGTTGTCATTTTGTGAGCCTGCAATATGCACCATCTTATCTGAAGTGTTTCATTTACTCACTGTCATCCAGCGTTTGGAGAATATTTCTCCCACCTCTTTTTCTTTCTGCAGTTTTGTCCTCTGTTGAAGAAACTCTTAAGACTCTTAAAGGTTCTTTTCTCTACTCCTGACAGTTTTTCACCTTAAGAGCTCTCTTAAGGATAAGATGCTTTGTGAATACGTTTTATCTTTAGCATAACCTAGTCTCAAGTTGAAGGGGAAATTCATAGAAAATGTCATAATTCTTACAATTTTCTGGAATTTTGTCACCAGGAGCAACTCTTTGTACTATAATAATAAAAATAAGAAGAAGAAGACGAAGAAGAAAAAGAATCTTTAAAGAGTGCTTTTCAAAACAGTTACAAAGTGCTTTACATGTCAATAATTAAAACAGACAACATGAAAACTACAACTTTTAAAAGAACCGATAAAAACACCTTAGTATTTAAAAACTGAGAAAATAAGAGACTAATAAGAGTCTAAATGAACTTAAAACCCAAGTAAAATCTGGAAATCCCTTACAGCAAACACTCTGTCCTCTTTGGTTTTCAGCCGGGACTCTGAAACAGATGACAAACCTCTGCCTGAGGACCTCAAGTGCATCGTGGCATGTACAGTACTAAGACGAGCCTTGAAAGTAATCAGTAAAATCTTAAAATCTATTCTAAAACATACTGGGAGCCAGTGTAAAGAGGCTGATATGGGCGTGATGTGATCATGTCTCTTGGATCTGGTAAAAAACCTGGCAGCTGAATTCTGTACAGTCTGGAGTCGAGGAAGGTGGAAGCTCTGTAAATACAGCCCCAGGCACATATCTGCAAAACAAAGAAAACTGATGAAGGTCAATGAATAATACTTTTGAATGATGGTAGAGTGATAGCAGCACCTTTGTTTCTTAATCAAGTATTTTCACATTGTTGATTGATTGTAAAGAGGGTATAATGGTTGTAGCGTATGCACACCTGCCTGGGACCAGCTCATAGCACAGTAAGTTAAGTGCGAGAAAATCATTGAGTGCATAAAGAGCTCAGCAGCGGCTGGAGGCAGTTGGTGTCTAATATGTCTATAATTCATTAAACTCACTCCAACACTTGTGGAGACCTTAGTCTTAGCCTCTGTTTGGTTTGTTTTAATGCAGGTATTTAACGTTTTCCATACTGCTGCTGCAGAGGATTTAATTCTGTCTTAAAATGAGTTGATTTCCAGCTAAAAACCTTGACATTCACTTCACGTTGCTCATACGAGCTTGTGTGGTTCATCTACGAGTCAGAGTTGTACTCAGTGTGGATAATACTTGATATGTCTCCAGGGAAGAATGATAAACTGAACTGGTCGGTCCATCGGATCAGGATGTCAGAAAGGATTCAGGAAGATGCCTCATCTTACAAAACCTCAAATTCTCGTGTTGTTATTCAGCTCTCAGTTCAGCCCTGAGCCCGGGCCGAAGGAGTCGGTGGTCAATCTCACCCCGCTGTGAAGACATTGGCTGCCTTTCCAAAAGAATTACACTTTGGCAATTTGAACCCCAGGGTTATGCGTCGACTCGATATAGGAGCTTCCCTGCAAGAAACCAGGGATTAAATGTTGATTACGAAGCAGAAAATTAATTGCAGTGTTTGTATAAAGTGCTTAATTGCCTGTTTGATTTATGAGTTGTGTATGGCAGAACGGTAAGAGGATTTCACCTGTTGTTTTCTCATTTTTTATCACTGGCAGCAGCCCCGTGAATATTTAATGGTGTTTTGCAAGAATCGACAAACAACTTTTGTGATAAATGTGCATGTGCTGCATATGTGCACGTTCCTATCTGGCTGCAACGAGCATGATGAGGCTCACCAGAGCTGTCAGTCTCTGTCTTAGCTGTTTGCTTTGGCAGCGCTGCAGCTGAGGAACTAGGACGGATCTCTGAGTATGTGTTTTTGGACTTGTGTAGCTCTTCATGTGTGTGTCCATATTTGAATGCTGAGCTGCTTTGGCACCTGTAATACAGGTAATGAGCCCGCTGCTTTCATCAAAACAGCTGGAAGCAGCTCAGCAAGTCTTCATCCTGCTCAGTTACCTGCAAGAGGAACTCAGTGCAGGATGTTAATGCATAGATATATAGACAGACATGATGGGAAAAAAATCTTAGGTTAAGAGGAAAACAGGGTTTTAATGGTTAATCCCCAAAGAGAAAACTGGTCAAAGAAAAAAAAATTATCTTAACCATAAAAACACAGAAAAAACAGAGTGTTCCAACAGAACAGCCCGCCAGAGCCAATTTATTGCCCTGCAAAATCAATATCAGTATAAAACCAATAACAGTTCATGCCTGCCAGTTCATAAATTATCAGCCCCACAAGAAAAACCAATAAGTAAATACATGCATCTTTAACATACAATATTTCACTGGATGTAGTGTTAGGTTAGTGAGTATGTATCTGAGACTGTCCACCGATGAAAAAGAGTGATTTCAGGGACGACGTTTTTCTGTAGGCAGACGCGGAAGTTAGCGTCATCCTGGCTCCCTCGTTAAAAAGCCCAGGGGATTTTTCCACTGGATTTGGGTGGTTGCAGAAAATCAGCTCTGTGGTGAACAAACCTTTATGTTACTTTTTGTTCAGCAAGATAATCTTCACAAACAAACATCACTTTCCTGATTTTTGAAGCCAAATGCAGTCGGAAGTAAAAAGCTAATATCAGGCTATAAATGAACTCCATTACATTTCTACAGGTCACATCACACGGTATGTGTGTGCTTTATTATTTAGATTTTTTATATCAATGTATGGGAGGGTGGGGAGCATATGAGAGTTACTGGATGTTCTGTAAATTTGTGGTATTTTTTTTTTCTCAGAATGAATGCTCAGGCAGATACTGAAAGTTTTTACACTTTTATCGATTTAACACTACTTTTATAACTTTCAGGGCCAAAGAATTACATCTTGAACAGAAACCAAACATTGTCTTTAATAACTCATGCTGTTAAAAGTGTCATATAATACAATAAGAAGACTGAAAACAGATGAAACGTTTCATGAGGTCAGCTTGTGCTTGTTGAAATAATGGTTCCATAATGTGGTCTAATATCTTGTAGAAACATCGTGTTGACACGAAACTCAGATCGTGACATGTGGTTTGTCCAAGTGGTGTAGCTGTAGGTAGCTGTCCAAGATGGCGGGTCTCTTTGTGCATGCAGGACTCACATCATGAGCCAACTGGGAGCAGAAAAATGCTAACTCATATCCAGGTTTTAGGACTCCTTCCCGTAGCACTCTACACGACTGCATAGGTCATTTTTACAAGCAGAAATTACAACCTGGATTTATGTTTTTTCAACCCCTAGTGGCTGTAGTAATTATAATGTGAGCAAAGGAGGTAGTCAGGTGACATTTTATAAAGAGCAATCAAGTCTGTCAGGAGGTGGATGTGTCAAACTAACATAGGACTTTCATCCAGGAGACCAGTGTTTATGTCCCGTTTAAAACCAAAAGTCAAGGTTGAGATATTTTAACAATGTAATGTATTGTGTCAGTATATGTAACTGACATGATGTATGTGACCTTTGTCTTGTGAGATACATCACGATACATTACCTAATTTGAGAAAGTAGTTATTTTGAGTCAAACCCAACAACATAGGTTTGGTGCAACTGCGACCATTTCACAACGTATGCCATATGTTTAAAAATGCAGCCATAAACAGTCCGATCTGATGCATATGGATGCATATGGGTGACATTTTTTTATTGAAGGATAAATTCTTTTCTTTAACAAACATCCCTCTCCACCTCCCACCCATCCCCTCCCATTCCAACCTTGAAAGTCCAAGAAGATTCAGGCTCAACACACAGTGACATCGATTTCATTTAAAAAATAAAGTGCAGTAGAAAAAAGGGATAAGTAAATAAATGAAAGGAGGGGAGAAAAGGGGAGACGGTCTTATAAATAACAGTGCTCGGGAGTGAATAGCAGTATTGTACAATTACATCATATTTCTCTCCTATTCAGGGTTAGGGTTCTCAAAGGCTGGGAAAAAAGAAAAGGTATCATGCATTGCTGTTTTATTTAGAAACAGTCTTCAGAGCCCCTGAGAGTGAATTCTATCTTTTCACGTTTAAAGAAAAATACCAGGTCCTTCAGGCAGATCTGCGATGAGCTAATAAAGATGTATACACGACTATATCAGCCCGTCCTGCAGTCAGATTAGTGACACCTTCTGAACCGCAAACACTGCCATGAGGGCGCAGGGTTGCAAATCCAAAAACTGAAGCCGAGAAGTTCTTTAGTTTGGGACAACAACAAACCATATGAGCAGGGTCTGCAGGATGTTGTTATATGGGTCATGGTTAAACAAAACCAACTTTGACTTTTGGTAGAAGACAGACCTTGAAGAGTGATCTCTGGTGTCAAAGTATGATACCCAACCATCCACCATGGCGTCCTCCCCGAAAGCTCTTTTTTTTTGGCTTGTCATGATCAACACTTTTGTTGGACGATAAAGATGTCATCTCAACAGACAAAGACAGCAAACTAGCTCAACAACATGGCCAAACACAAGTATGACCCTGAATATTTTAAACTGTGTGGACCTTGAAATGATGACTAAGGACATCTCTGGACCCTGAGGCTGGACCAGTAAAAAAAAATGTAAGTATGGGTCGTAATCCTGCAGACAAATGCTTTACAAGACTGCAAAACATAGAGCACACTGGATATTCTGAAGCAGAATATTGTACATCGTTTCAGCTTCAGTAATTACCGTGTTGCAAACCAGCTGTAGCATGTCTCCCCCTTGAGAGTTATCTATGACTTGGATTTGATACCACCTCCTGAGCAGTGCCAAAATTTAGGTTGAGGAACTCGCCCCTAAAGCACAGGGAGTACAGTGGAAACAAAAGCAGAACCAGAGACAAGGGCTTCACATTCAGTCATTAAGTTCCTGTCGTGGAAAGGGCCTATAAGAGGTTTTGTGGTGGCAACACTGCATCTACCTTTGCTTTTAGACGCAACAGTCATTATTTCCTATTAATAATACAGTACATTGTTTTTATTGCTTTAAGCATTCGACCAAAGGACTAGTGCTGTTGTGTCTCTGATGAGGACAGTCTTACATTCACAGTTCAACCTTTTGATATAAAATAATGTTCAACATATGCTGACAAAGAACATTTTAAACAACTCAGGGCAGTGAGTTTCTATTCCCAGATCACCACAGAACAGTGGGTACAAAATGTCTTCGGACCAAATGCTTAAAACAAAAACAGGATAAGAGCTAAGGAGAAAGATCGAGGTGATTTTTCACTTCTTGGCCGCCTAAAGTAACCATTTGACACTTCCATCACTGTGATTCAGTGCAGCTTCTCTCCGGAGACATTAAATCTTTTATAGGTTGTTATTATTTGTCCTGTTGCTATACATGATGTCATTGACGAGTCTCATGTGAAGTCTGGTAAGGGACCGTGCGCACAGCTCACCATATTGGCTGAGCTCAGTAAACACAGCTCTCCCAAGCATGATAAACAGCTGAGGGTTGTGTATGAAGGGCACGCTGTGATGTTGATCAGGGCTGGTGCAGTAAGTTTTTACAGTTGTCAGTGGCATTTTGAGGCCAGGTCTCCTGGTGCGAGGGCTCCACTGCAATCAGCCAGGGAATGAGCTTAATCGTTTATAATGAGTCCAGAGTCCAGCCTGCCAGCCTTATGAATGAGACGGACTTAACAGGTCAAGGCAGTCTAGCAGGTCCTTGTTTTGTATCTGCCAGAAAGCAAAAAATAAATTCTCCATCTTGTAATTTTATTTTAACTGTTTTACTTAAAGTGACATTTAATCCTGAGATACTTGTTTTTTGTTTTTTTTTCGGTATCCAACAATCAGATTTGTTTACTGAGTAGACTCGGGTCACACTCAACAGTTTGATAAGTTCAGACTGGAGTTTGACAAAATCGAAATGACTCACACCTGTATTTCAACGTAATCACCAATGACTCATGACTCCACTTGTACTTGAGTCTGTTTACTTGACAGACGTGATGCCCTCGCCAAACCCAAGGAGGGAGAAACTTGGCTGGGGCAGCAGTATGTCCACAGACAGCCAGGCCAGTGTTCAAACTGAAGGCTTGCTGGAAGCGTCAAATCAATAATTGTAAATTTGTGTAAGGATTACCTCAGATGCAGCATATCTATTGACAGGAATGGAGCGAAAAGAGGGACGTGTTCTGAGGGATCAGAGCTGGCATTTTCTTCTATGAATTAAATAGCAAATATATTTCTATCCTCATAGTATACATACGATTCCCATCGAACATATCAGCATTTCTCAAGGTTTCTCAGTTGTATCTACAGTGTCTGCATGTGGCAACTAAAGGCTTCAATTTGCTTCAAACTAACCAAAGCTGCTTTCACACCTGCCCTGTGCGTTCATGTGGGCAGTTGTGAACACAGCAATGACCAAAACAACCGGACCGAGACCCTCTTGATGAGGTGGTCTTTGTCTGGTTACAAACGAACTCTGGTGCGGTTTGTTGGTTTTGACCTCAGTCCGAACCAACTGCAGTCACATGACACATTGTTTGGGTTAAACATGAGCATGTTACAGTCCTGGAGGATTATTAATGTGCACCTCCTCCTGTACTGCCTTAATATGCACATTCAGCACATCCAATGCATCAAAACATTGTTTTCTAGTTGGAGCCGTGCCTCATTTTCAAACTGTATGGTTTGACTAAAATGAACAATGACAGCAATATAGTCCACGATGAGCAGAGCTAAAATCAACCTGCGTAGTTGTCCCTCCATTGTGACATTAGAAAGTGTCACATTTATCTTGCAAGTGGACTCTTCTTCAACGTTTGCTTTACTTCCTGGATTTTTCCCACATGGGAATTCTGACCAATCAAGAGCAGCTTTCTCACACAAGGCATTTGATTTGGTCCTCTTGTAAATGCTGACGTGAGAACACGAACCAACTCTAGGCAATTATACAACTCTGTGACAGAATTAGTACCTGATTCAGACCAAAGCAAGACAACTCTAGGTCTGAAAGCACCCTGATATGACATAAACACTAAATTGCTTAAGGGTTGGGTCCCAGACTCCATACTTTCAAAGGTACTAACCAAAATACAGCGACACTACTGAGTACCAATTCATATTAAATCATTCCTTACCAAATTTTGGTACCTGAGAGCACATCTGGGTAAGAATGCTGGGTTTAGACGAGGCAGAGGTGCAGTGAAGCAGCCAGAAACCCGGAAGCCAGCCACGAAGACATTTTGTTGTTAAGTTTGGAGGTCATGTTATCTAAACTAATCCATTAAACTGAACATCAAGTCTGCACACTTTTTTCCCTTAATATAAGTACATTATAATAATGGTAATGTAAGTGCAGATTGATATAGAACAGGGGTAGGCAACCTGTGGCTCCAGGGCCATAAGTGGCTCTTTAGCATCTGTCCAGTGGCCCTCTGTGGCTTTGACAAAAATATCACATGAAAATTAATAATGTTTTTCTTTTAACTTTTTCATTCTTATGTTTCATTGGCATAAAGAAATTCTTATATTCTCCAATTGTTAAAAAAAACGTGTCAAACAAGCACAGGACTTTAACCCAGGAGACAGCTGTTCCTGTCTCATGTGAAAGCAACACTCAGTGCCTAGTTATTTTAGGTTAGTGTTACTTTTGATGTAGCGTCACATAGATCACATTATGTATTTACATCACATTATGTGGTTGTGTGGGTTGAAAATCATGTTGAAAAAGTACTTGTACTGTGTTATAACAGGATAATGCACAGTAACTTTGACAGCTAATGGAGATTTATGGATTGTGAGTTTTTACAGGTATTAACCGTGTTACTTGTCTTGGCCGCACTCAAAGGTGGGGTGAAAAGCCTGTTGTCACGGAGAGAGGGGAGACGTGATAACGTGTAAATGTTGGGATAACAGCAAGCATGTTCACACAGCCTCACCTGAAAAACAGTCATTGTTCACGTGACAAGTGACAGAAATAAATTTGTGAAAATTTAAAAAAAAAAAAAAAAAGAGCATGTGAGATACATGAATTCCCTGGCTCCTTTCTCACCTCAGCACAGCTGGCGGAGGTGAAGTGGGTGTGAATGTTGGATTGTCAGATGAATTCTGACATTGAACAGGTGAGGGGAAAGGCAGTTTCTGAAGCTATTGGTCCATTGCACAAGCACTTATGATGAAGAATATTCTGGCAAGCCTGTGTGCTGTGATAGATTACACAGCTTAAGTTTAGACGCTTGTAATTGATTTTCATATCATACAAAAATGAATGGAAACTAATGGCTGCATGGAACTGAAGAAAAAAATGCACGCACACTCAAAAACAGCCTTACATGCAACATACCCATGATTTGTGTTTAAGGAACTAAAATGCATCAAATGGTCCCTTAAAACTTTAACACAGACTTCCCAATCCCAATACACCCTTTGCCCCTACCACTCAGCTCTGAACCTTCCTTTTTGCGTGTCCTCTTCTGGAGGAAGGGTGTCTTCATTCTTGTTTGGATAGAGGAGAAGGGCGAAGTGTTTGGGCTACATGGCCCCTAAATACAGGTTTTTCAGAGGCACACTTTAAACCAAGTGTTATGAGACATCATCAGCAAATCATTGGCCGAACAAGAAAAAAAAGAAACCCACAAATGGATTTTCTTTGTAATCATCATATTGTCGTAATGTCGTTTCTGTGTATTATGGACCTTTTCTTTGTAACATCATTTTTGACATATTGCAGCTTCTGCAGTGATCCAGGTGCTGCGCCAGAAGGCAAAGCTTTTGATTTACTGGTCCATCTACATCCCAACCCTCACCTATGGTCATGAGCTCTGGGTAGTGACCCGCAAGAATGTGATTGCAGATACAAGTGGCCGAAATGAGTTTCCTCCAAAGGGTGTCTGGGCTCAGCCTTAGAGATAGGGTGAGGAGCTCAAACATCTGGAGGGAGCTCGGAGTAGAGCTGCTCCTTCTTCATGTCAAAAATGGGTCAGTTGAGGTGGTTTGGGCATCTGTTCAGGATCCTCCTGGGGCCTCCTGTTCTGGGCACGTCCCACTGGTAGGAGGCCCCGGGGCAGACCCAGAACACGCTGGAGGAACTACACATCTCATCTGGCCTGGGAACTCCTTGGGTTCTCCCAGGAGGAGCTGGAAAGCATTGCTGGGGAGAGGGACGTCTGGGGTGCTTTGCTTGACCTGCTGCCCCCGCGACCGGGCATTGGATAAGCAGATGAAAATGGATGAATGGATAGATGGACTTGTTCAATCGATTGATAGCATGAAACTTAAGTTGTGAACAAATCAGAGGTGTCCTGACAATCACATAAGGATGCAGATAGCCTAGGTAAGAGAAATTACCACAGCAGAAGACGGCATATTCGCAATGTCATTGCACCAGCATCGACAACGACCTATGACGTATCAGGATCTTGAAGGGTTGACCCATTTCAAAGCGGAAGATTTCAACCACTACCCCTTGTACCTCTCATGGGCAAAGGGGCACTTGTAAATGAGGCTAGGGGTAAACATAACAAATGGAATTGGGCCTAAGTATGGGGGACGGGATTCTATTAGTTTTGTAGGTAAATCTTTTCTGTGCCCTTGCCTCCACTCTCTCATTTTGCTCTGAACCTCCTCCTGATTTCTTAACTGGGACTAAATGTAGCCAGTGAACATCACTTGCTAATGCGGATTACTTTCGTATAAACTTTCTAGCAGAAGTGGTTGAATCACAGACCCCGCCACAGGCGTTGGGTTAATAAACCTTCCTACATGTGTTTTATGATAGTTTACACTAACAATATGGATCAAGATTAAATCCATAGGAACAGAGTACACACATCTACAGTGAAGTCAGCCAGTTGAGAATACATTAGACAGACTTTATAAGTAGTAGATTTTATCCTGCGTTCAACTCTCTCATACATATAAGGAGGGAGGCAGTTTTTTTTCTAATCCCATCAGACACACTCCCATATCAGTACACAAGATGAGATTAATGCTGCTGGCTATTTTCACTCCGCATGAGCTCCCACAGCCAAACAAAGTGATGCAAGTCTGTTTACCAGCTCTGAAACTGCAGGAGATCAAGTGTGAAGCAACCTAATAGGATTTGCACTTGTACATGTTTCATGATACTCAGACAAAGAGGAAAATCTATGATGCAACTTGGGATTACTGGAGGAAAAAAGGGAAATAAAGGAATCAATAAATAAATCAGTGAATGAAGGAATCAATACATGAAGGGATGAGTGAGTGAATGAATCAATAAATGAATAAATTATGGATTCATCCAACAGTGGCGTACTGGTGGGAGGAAGGAAAATAGTGAAAAGGTAATTCAGCTGCATAATTTAGAGCTTTGACATCCTCAACCAATCGATCTAGGACAACTGAAAATCCACAATATATATCTTAACACAACCACACGTCAGGATGACCAGCTCTCACTGTATCAGTGCGTAGAATTTTATGTTAAGTTATTGCGTAAAACAACAGCAGTGTTAGCTTCTGTGGTCCAAATCAATAATGAAATCAGAACAAAAAATAATGACGGAGCTTTATTCTCCTTTTGTCAGTAAATTGTTTAACTTCCCAAAATGTTACATTAACAGTTTGGATCTATAATAAAATATCAATGACAATTGTGGTCCAAATTATAATTATTGTATTATAATGATTGTATGTAGTAAACAAAACGTCACATGCACATTAGAGCAGCTTTACGTGAACAGCCACAGAAAATAAATTTGCCGTCATGTTACCTTACATTAAAGATGACTGAAAGATTACAATTAATCCCATTAAACACAGCAAAATTCAAGGATTTTTACAAAACCTTTAAGGATTTTACTAATACCAGGGCTTTTCAAGGCCTGGAAAAGGAGATTTGGATATGACTTTTCCAGGTTTTTTAAGACTGTGGTTATCCTGTATAAAGCAACATGTGACTAGGATGACATGACATTTCAGTGCAAGCTATATCAATGTTATTTAAATGTGCACATAAATAAATTAATTTTAACAATAAGTTTAACCAGGTAGTAGCTTTAGTGCCAACGAGTGAAACTAGCAACGTTTAATCGTCCAGTTGACAGATCACACACGTCCCAAACCTGGAGGATTAAAAAGTACATCCACCAGACTGGAATGTCTTTATTTTGCACAATGTCAACAGAACTGTAGTAATAGTTTGCACTCTGGCACAAACTGGACCATTTGTAAATTTGGTGCGCTGTCTGAAAGGTTGGTTATCTGGAGCAGCGCACTCTCAAGAGTGGCAGAACGCACTCTGGGCAGATGGAGCGGAGTGAATGTGTGATTAACTTAGAAATATAACGCTGCGTTTCTTCCACCAACAGGGCTCTCATTTTAGTGTAGAGCGTCAGACTGAATTTACCAACGCACCATGTCAGGTCACTCACTCTCCGGGACCGCCAGTGTTACTTGAATAAGTAAACACTGACCAACGGGACCAGACTGGCCGACCCGTATGCTCTCACTCAGTGGATGGATGATGTCACAGGAAGCCAATCTTACAAAGGAGTGCCACACTTGTTTGTTTCCAAATCCAATATTCCTCTTAATCAGTTTCTGATGAGGTGGACATGATAACCCTTAATACACATAACCTTATTCATCCCTACAACAGGAAATACTTTTTCCCTAACCTGATATGAAGTGTGCGCTGCACATGTGAGCATTTTTGATGATGGCCTCTGTCCAGTCCTTTGGTCTTATCACATTTAACCATAGTCGTCTTTGTTTTTGTTGACGGGCAGTGGCGGCTGGTTTTGAGCCATGACTCCTTCTATTCTGGCTCCCAATAACACAACAAGACAAACACATTTTAACACTCCCATGTAGCCTAAAGCCCTGTGGTGGCGAGTCATGTTTTGCCTCCAGCTAATAAAATGACATCATTGTGACGTTGGACCTAAAAGGGTCTATACTGTAGATACTTTGTTGGAAGCTGGTCAGGTGGAGGGATGGGTTGACAACGCATGTGACCTTTAAACAGCAGAGATCTTTTGTTATTTTTTTCGAAACATTTAAATGGTGATTGTTCTGTTCCCTTAATCATCTGTTACAGAAAACAACAAGGGTTCCTTGGCCTCAACAAAGTAGAATTTTAAACCCAAGCTGCTATCTGTCCCAACCATTACCAAATTGTTTCTATGTCAAAGTCTAACAAAACCTTAATCATAGTGGTAAAAGATCAGAAAGAAGTCATATGACTGGTCTTTTGGATTTTGGAACATACTGGTGATGTCATCCTGCTGATAGAGACATCAAAACAAAATACCCTCATCTGTCAGCTGTTTCAAGAGGCAATAGTAGGTTTCTCATTTGCTAATAAGCCATCAAGCGTGTAGCTACAAACATTGCCTGCCTTGGGTTTCTTAAAGTGTGTAATCACCATGGAAGTGGGGGGTCATGTTCACTCCAGTGTTTGTAATGACCAGACACATCATTTCCTCAAAAAGCTAAAAGAAAGCAATTTGCTCTGCTCAGTTATCAGTGTAAAACAAACACTAAAACCCAGTGGATGCTTGGAGTTCACTGAACTCTAACTCTGAAACATGCACAGACACGTAGGCACAGCCTCATTTCCCAGCAACATTGACTATTAGTGCTTTATTTGAATTTGTTGATAGCTGTTTCTTAACACGACCTCAAGGGTGCTGTATGTAACTCGAGAGAAAGATAGGTGATTGTTGAGGCTCATTCACAGGTCGTCAAATACCAACACTTTAGGTTAGTAGTCGGACTGAACCAACCCGGTCTCACTCTGAAGTCACTGAAATCCGACGATTGGTCAGTGACTTGTCAGAAAAGGACAAAAAAACATTTTCTTTCACTTTAGCCAGATACACAGCCAGTCACCATAATAGTTTAATGGCACCTGGTAGCATCAGGGGGAAATGCGGCAGAACAAGAACGAAAGTGAAGCCGGCGAAAGTCTGAGTAGGGTGGACAGGAGAGGTGCTGGTTGAGTCCAACAACCACTGACTTTCACCAGGGAGGCCAGTGTTTGCTTCCTGTAAGATTGTAAATGTAATAGACTGTACGCAAACTGTACATTTCCAGTTGACACGGCATCCCAGAACATCAACAACCAACACTTCTAGGGTACCTTGCACATTGTATTTCGACGTGGAAAGTCCATGACCAAACAGCGATATGTGACAAGGTCAGAGTGAGAATGTGTTGACCGAACCACCAGCCCAAAGTGCCGGTATTTGATGACTTGGGAATAAGACTCTAAATCAACTATGTGTATTCTAAATAACAAAAAGCACCTTTAAATCATTTATAAATAATTTGTAAAGTTATGTCTGAAGGCTTTGCATCTCATCATATATACATGTATGTAACCGTGTCTGCATTAAAATACTAAATTGTTTTCACTGTTACTTGATCGCTGCCCTGATTATATTCAGAGCCAATGTCTACAGCCACATTAGCAACATTTCTCACTTTCTAATAAGTTTGTAGTTATGAACCCTCATGAAGCCTTCATACAGGGTGCCTTACTAGAAAGTAGTACAGTAGAACTTGTATTTGGGGACTAGCTAAGTACCATGTTGGGTCCTACTCAGGGTAAATAGAGAAATCTACTGTACATATCCAGGTCATCTGGGTTGTCAGTGGACACAGATTGCTGATACAGAACTATGCAGAGCTCACACAATGGACCAGGCAGGCCAGAAAAAGCCTTGGCTGGACAGATTCTCCTCATGCCGATGTTATTACTGTTGGAGGTCTGTGATGGCTGTTAGCCGGCTGAGCCCAACAACAAAAGGTGGTTTTATCCTATTAGCAGAGTGCTAACGTGTCTAATTCCTCTCCAGCGGATCAGTCTGTCTCTTTGGATGCAGCAGGCGGAGGGAAGCGAGAGAATACTGAGTTCCACCGCAGTGCAAAATTCCAAGACTCGCGAATCGATCCCATCTACGGGGGTACGCGTAACAAGGTTGAAGACAGCAAAGTGTTTCGCTCTGCCAGCTCCAAGGTCAGCCAGTGATCGGGGCCTGGGAGGCAGGGTGAAATGGAACCTGCGGAGGCATGTCAGAAATGTTAATTCTGGTTGACCAGGCATAAATAACATTGTCAGAGGAATTAGAGTTTGTTCCTGTGCTCTGGGTTTCACTGACACGGCAAGAAAGGTTTTGGTGGAGGCCCTGCGCTACCACTTCTCCAGGAAAAACAGTTTTCTGAATTGTATAAATACGTGTTTTGACTATTGGTCTGGTGACGCACGGGTTGAAGGGCACAATTTAAAAGCACTTTAGAAAGCTGAGTTCTTTGCTTCTCTGACTTATTTTCCATAAATACTTCATTGTGCTTCAGTTTTCCTCTTACACACACACACACACACACACACACACTCGCAGCACAGTATGAGATTCCTTTTTCTTTGGCACCGTAGGGTCTGCTGTGACATCACTGACCCAAGGGAAGCCAATTTTCCTATTTTTGGTGACACGCAGCCAGGAAAACCCACTCTCTTTCCATCTCTCTCCCTCTGTATCAAAGTCTCTCCCTCCGTCGCTCCCTCTCTTTCATCTGGGCTTTTAACGCAGCAGATAAGATAGGAGGAAGGTTGGGGGTGAGATGCAGCCTGGTAGGACTGCGTGCCTCAAACAGATGAGTGTATCACAGGACTGTGAGGTACTGCTGCTGTTCAGTGGCCACAGAGGGTAAAGAAGTGGTTCTTCTGCAGCAGAGTGAGACCTGTGGCCTGTGCCGACTAACTGCTGGACTCTTTTTACTCTCTGGAGGACGCTCCTAATGAAAAACACTGTGTGACAGACAGTTTACTGTCGTAGTGCCAGAATGACTCCACACTGCAAAACCTTTACGTCTTATCAAGTTTGATCATTTGATGTTTAAATTCAAAGTATCAGAGGACTTATTATGAGTATAGATCCAATTATGAAAGACTGTGTGACTTAATTTGAGTAGATGTCACTTGCCTTGCGACTTGTTTTAAGGTCATTTTAGCGAGATTTTCCTCTAAGTGAGGATTAGAATATATGCAGTCACATAATCTGGTCAAGAGTCTGTGCCATCCAAGAGAGACATTAAAAACCAATGCAATGGTCAAAGTTGTCATATTGAAATTTAAGGTGTGCTGGTGGATTTATGTTGTCCACTCATGCACTTAGCAACCTTACTCTAAAAGCACACCTGGCAGTTTAGAATGATTGTGAGTCATGAACTTACGCATGGTTGGCAGAACAAAATTAGCAGGTGTGCACGTGTCATGAACCTGACAGTAATATTGTGTGTGCACTTATTTTGTTCACAGATTACAACATTTCTACACACATACCTCATTAATGATGCTCCTCTGTAAATTAACTCATCATCCCCAAATGGCATTTTAACAATTGTGACATTACAGGATGGTTTTAGCTTGAGGGGAGTCATAACTCAGTCAAATCTTAACATACAGATATACATTGTCATATATTGATATTGTTCTGTGACTTACTCCGAGAAAATCATCTCTGATGTCCATTGTGAATAAACTGTAATCATAGAGAAGAGATGCTTCAGAACTTGCCTGAGAACCATCACAATTCTAAGTTTTCTCTGGTCTTATATACTATATAATGATGAAAACTGTGTGTGTGTGTCTGTTCCACGTTTTTCTCCTCACTGACTTGGTCAATCCATGTGAAATTTGGCACAGTGGTAGAGGGTCATGGGAGGATGCCAATGAAGCAGTATTACATCAATTGGCCAAAGAGGGCGCTATAGCAACCAATTGAAATTGCAAACTTTGAATGGCCATATCTCATACCCCGTATGTCGTAGAGACATGAAACTTTGCACAGAGATGCGTCTCCTCATGAGGAACAAATTTGCCTCAAGAACCCATAACTTCCGCTTATATAGATTTTCCGCCATTTTGAATTTTTTGAAAAACACTTCAAATGGATCTCTTCCTAGGAAGTTTGAGCGGTCTGCATGAAACTGGGTGAACATAATCTAGGGACCAATATCTAAAGTTCCATCTTGGCAAAAGTTGGAAAACTTACTAAAACTGAGCTTCTATAAGGCAATGAATATTGCGGAGGACGTGGCTCATCACATAAAGGTGTATAACATCTCAAGGGTTTCACCCATCACCACGCAACTTTGTAGGCATATGACCACACATAATCTGAGGGGACCCCTCCATTATTGACCCCATCAAACAAAATGGGGGCGCTAGAGAGCTCATTTCTTACCTAGGCCTAACCGCCTTATGGATTTTTACTAAACTTGGTAGATATGTAGAACAGGACGCCTCAAGGTGACTGGAGAAATTTAACTCTAATTGGCAACTGGGTGGCGCTATAACAACAGAAAAATGCTTAAAAATGGCTAAAATGCGACCGATCGCTGTGGCTCCCCCTGTGGACCAATGTTGGTGTTTTCTTCTAATGTTTGGTATGACTAAGTCATGGTATGGTATGTTGTACATAATCACGGAAACTGTCAGTGTGTCATTCTGTCAGTCAGTCATTCTGTCTGTCCCACGTTTTTCTACTCACTGACGTGGTCAATCCATGTGAAGCTGCACATAGGCATTGAGGACTGGCATAGGTAGAAGGTGACAAAGCTACCAATGGGGATGGACTAGTATCAAAGTGATGCAGTGATAGATGTGTGTACATCCTTGGGCACACTGCAAACAGGAACTTCTAATAATTAATTTGACATACTTTCAGTGGTACCAGTTTGCTAAAATGTAAACAAATACCAGACAAACAAGCCTAATGCATCTCAAAAAAGGTACAGGTATTTGTGACATTACAACAGCCCATTTGATGAGACATAATATTGGTTCCACAATAGGCCTATATGTTGTTAGCATGTTTCCTTCCATCATGTCAGCAAAAACAGATGTGACTTCTTCTGATGAGAAATCTCTGAGCTGATAAAATAAAAAAAAAGAAAAGAAGCAGTAGGACAAGCAGCTCTCTGTGGATAAAAACTGAAACAGTAGGTTATTGCAGCTGTAATTATAAGTGTGGGCTGTTATATCTAATTATAGAAAAGACAAAGTGTGTGAATGTCATGTGCTGTGTGTTAGACCCCACCATGCTGTAAATACTCCTGCATGCGAGGCCACCAGCAAACCTCAGAGGACCTTATTAAGGCTTAAGAGAATTCTACCTCATCCTGATTTCATGCAATCTGATTGACAGTGATATTGATTGAAGTGTTGTTGCCCACAGGGTTCACATGTGTCGGTCAGCTGTACAGTGTGTATGAAATGTTTCCGTTGCTCCTGAGTCGAGTCAGTCGACAGTTCACGGGGATTTTGTTACTTTTCTGTCACACCAGTCCAATCTAGCCTGAGCCGGCATGCTGATGTGCTGCTGTGTTAGCTCAGTGTGGATATATCTGCTGTCACTGTGAGAGCAGAAATGATCTTTGCCAGCATGGCACACTTTCACCGTATCCCACTGGGCCTTTAAGCTTTTTTAGCTCAAGCTTTATCAAGAATTTATTGTTGAGTATTTTTCACACCTACTTGGTTCAGAGAGTTTCTTAAAAACTGCAGTGGGTTTGGTAGTTTTCTGACAGCAATCAGACCGAGATCTCATTGACAGGAAGTCCCAGATCGAGCTCAGGGTAACATACATGGAGTGAGACAGTGATGTCATTTAAATCAAAGGAAGTGCAGATCATGGGATGTGTAATTTTTTTTCCTCGGATTTTTTTTTCTGATTAGGATTCTGTTAAATCTGTTGCAGTGTCAAACATACCAAAGACAGACAGACAGATAAAAACTTTACTGTTACATGCCAGAGTTTTTTTTTTTATGGCCATTGGCCGATATGGCTCTTTATGGCTCTTTCTAAAATTTCAGCTATATAGAAGAACTACTAGCCTAAATTTTTTGCACACACACACACACACACACACACACACACACACACACACACAAAAATCACAAACACTGTGATCCCCTGTATTCCAAGATAGTTACACATAACTTAAAAAAAAATGATAGCCTTAATGAAGGAGCAGTGACTGAACAGAGTGACTTATCAGAGAAATGACTGGAGGAGGCAGAGGAGGAAAGTGACATGATAAAGGAGGCACAAAGCCTCACTATAAAGTCCTCTTTGATAACATCCAGAGAATCACCAAGCCCACTGCTGGTCTGATCTTAAAGTTAACCCACTGTGTGCTAAAGGTCTTCCTGATCTATGATGCCAGCACCAACACCAAGTACACTAATGGGCCTTTTCCAGTGTCCATTATCAGTTAAGACGCGCTGTGCCACGCCGAGCTGCGCCAGAGATGGACCTTTTCCGAAGATGCCAAAAGCCAAGCTGCCCGCCCTAAAGCAGGTAGCAGTGACGTCTCACTGACGGCAACCAATACCCAACAACCCCACTTCTTCCCCTCAAACAAGCCGTGTGTGTTGCAAAGCTCTCCTCACCTCTGTCTGCAGGAGACCAGGGAGAAAGGCATTTTTAAAAGTCTCTTTGCATTCAGCTCTCAGTACGTCTGTAGCTTCTAGCTGAATCTCTGTGGTTTGGAGTTTAGTTTCTCTCCTGCGTCCTGTTTTTACTTTAGATATCTGCTTTATTTCACTGTTTCATGTTCGCTATCAGCCGTGTTAGAAGTTGTGTGAAGTTGCTGCTCGAAAACTGAATTAGCAGAACTTTGTTAGCAGCTTTTTTTCAATAAAGGAGAGTCTAATAATACGGCAGTGAGGAAGAGTAAAATGAGAAACAGCCACAGCCACAGTGAGATGATGATGAAGAGCTGCAGACAACAGGCTCTTACTGCACCTCTGCAAACAGCTCACCTTCAACAGGTCTTTTACCTGCCCTGCTGTGGAAAAACACATGCAGCAAAAATAGCAGGGAACTTTAGCCTTGGATCAGCCCGCTGCTTTTAAACATCATCACTCAAGACAATACACCTTCAGGGAGGTGGTCCTGTTGTAATGGAAATGCAAATCTCTGCTGCGCTGGGCTGATGGCCCAAACCAAACCAAGCCAAGCCAAGCCAAACCAAACCAAACCAAGCCAAGCCAGCCAATGAGTGTGGAAGAAGGGGTATAACTGCCATGGATGTGGTGTTTGCTCTGAAGAGACAGGGATGCACTCTGAACAGCTTTGGTGGATTAATAGAATCCTCTGTTATTAAGATCCTAAAATCTCTTCTGCATAATATGCATTTATATCAAATCTGTTTTGGCATCATATCTCATAGATCACACAATGTTAGGCTAATTAATGTGCAAGTAATTGATTGAATAATTAATTTGGCCTATTTCCCACCAGACATTTTGGCTGCTGATATTTCTGTCTGCCTGTCAACTACACTTAATATCAAGGAAAAGCCAACATAGGCTGGCTAACATACACCCTGACCTCACTGTACACTGTCCTAAATAATTGATCATATTTGGTTTGTTTAGTATGAACATGCCCACAACCTCAAATCTTGAGCTTAAAAAAAAAAAAAAAAAACAAGAGATAACTTTTCCAACATCTACTCTAAACACAACAGCCAGTGCCCACTGCACAGTGAAACACTCAGAGGTAACGTCGCAGTACAAATACACCATGTGTTAACCATTCCTGCTCCAGCTTCCAGACCGTGGTAGAGAAGCACAGGGGAGAGTTTGTTTTACCTCTGGGGCCAAAGTTGATGCTAACTTCAGGGCTAACCCCCTTCACTTCACCCAGCAGCTGGGAAACAAGACACAGGAACTTTACTTGGTCTGAAATTAGCTGCAGTGTTTATTTATGGACAAACTGAAACACTGTTCCTTTACTACCACTTGCTAATTTCTCCTGTGCTGTGAACATCAACATCTGTCTGCTCCAGCATCTCACTCTCTTTCTCCCTGTCGATCACACATTCACTATATATACACTGAGCTATTCTTTAAAGCAGCTTCACTACTCTTCTGCATCAAATGGTGTCAACACCCTACAGGTATAGGGTTCAAACACCAGACCCAGAACACACTGGAGGGACTACATATCCCATCTGGCCTGGAAACACCTTGGGGTCCCCCAGTAGGAACTGAGGGACGTCTGGGGTGCTTTGCTTGGCCTACTGCCTCCACGACGTTATCAGTCAAACGAGTTGTTACATATTGGAATATCTGATATCGGCAAGAAATCAAATATCGTGCACCTCTACTTATGACCCACTCTCTGTATGTGGTGGTGTATTTATCTGCTGAGACTCTGCCTTCTGCCTGGATGGGCGTGTACCTCCACGGCGCTCAGGTGAGGTCGAGGCTTTATAAAAAGGTAGCGACCACGTGCCAGACTGTAGGCAGCAAGTATTCAAGAGACACAGTGCCAAAAAAACCCAAGTATAGTGAGGGGAAATGCCAAATAAGCGTGAATCTGGGGTTGGCTTTTACTTTCACTTTTCCACCACAAGTGTGATTGCAAACAGTACCCGACAATCCTGCATAGTGTACCTTTAAGTATACATTGCTGCCCAACACGACTGTCATTATCTAAAGTAATGGACAAAGTGAAAATGTCAACCTGTTAGTGGACATAACATATCATCTTTGCAATCCCAAAGTTGTCAGGAACAGATCTTGTAAGAAAACAAATGAAATACTTTGATGTTTAGTATGAAGACTTTGCATGGGTTTGATTTTGATCAATTTGTTATATAAAGATGTCATTTTTAGGAGACGGGGCAGATTTCTAAAGTTAACTCCACCTTGGCAGCTGTGCATGTGTTTATACAGATCCTTAAAAGGCTGATAAGGTTGTCCTCTTACAACCGCTAACCTTTCCTCTTCAGGGTTCCTTATGTTTTCACTCTTCAGAGAGCTGTATTCGTCAGTACAATGATTTATATCAACTGGTCAGAACACGCTCAGTGTGAAAACATGAATATCTAACCAGATTGAAATAACTGACCTCTGTGTTGGTGTTTGACCTTCTGTAGGCGTCCAGGATGACCCGCTCAGACGAAGACAGGGACATCGGGTGGGACGCCTGGGGCCCCTGGAGTGACTGCTCTCGCACCTGCGGAGGAGGAGCCTCCTACTCTCTACGGCGCTGTCTCAACGGAGGGTAAGCCTCATTTAATATCTAACAAGACACAATACGACAGCGTCTTTGGAGTATGGAAATACCTCATGGCAGAAATCTGATCATTAAAAAGGAAAAGAAAAGAATCCAGAATCCAGCATCCCCGTGCAGAGCTGCTGCTCGTCACTGGGGAGGATGAGACTGTTTAATGACTAAAACTGTCAGCTGAGCAGATTTGCAGCTCTGACCATTGCATTTTTCAGACTACAAAATATCCCTCTGAATTGTTTTGATACCAGTTAAGCAGATGTTTCCAGTCCAATCACTTCACCGGTACACTCAGCCTTTGAAGACAAGTTATGTGTTGAGTCAGTGAAGGATGCAGACGCAGGTCTTCGTGACCATAAATACTGATCCCAAGCAAACTTGTCAGTGCAGTGACAGCAGAAAGTTCACTGAGTGTTTTGGTCTCACATCGGTTCACATGTGCTGTGAATGGTTCACCTGCACCAATAGGAAACACACGGGTCATTGAGAGCTTAAATCATGATTCCAGTTCATCAAAGCTTGTGTCTTATGCGTTCTGAATGAAATCTATGTATTTACTTGGACTGTCCAAGCAGTGCGGACCCTCCTTTGTGTCAGTCCTGAGTGTGGCTGGGTACTGGGGAGTGAACTTGACACCACGCTGGTGCAGCAGCTTCTTGCACTCCCTGAAGGCATCTCATTTAACCATTCTGGAGAAAACTGGATAGATCATGACTCGTTTCCCATTTCACCAAATATCTCCATTTGCTTGGGATGTGCACAAAGTCCGTCCATTGTGCTTATTGTCCACGATCCAGGGACCGATTCTGTGAGCATGTTCAATTAACCATTGTACTGTTATGTCCAGCATTTTCGATAGAGCCCTTTCCAGGAATGCAACAGGGTTTTTTAATAAGCTGCTTGTACAAACAACCTATGAGGTCGTATTTTAAAGGGCAGGCTCTTGTTTTGTATATTATAGTAAATAGAAATATATGAAAATATGTATGTACATGTCCTTATCAAAATAATACATTTGTAGTAACTCAAATGACCAACCCAACTTGCTGGTCAAGTAAGAAACTGCCTCAGGGCCTCCAGACCTACTTGGGCCTTCAAAAGCCCCTGGTGTTTGGTATTTGATTATTATCTAATTTGTTGGCCTTGTGTTGAAAAGTCTGGTTCAAACTCCTTTTAATGTTCGTTCATAGTATTGGTGTTTTTTTATTTAAAGCAGCACGAATAAACTGACAGATGAAAAACCTGGGGCCAGGTGTTGGTGGTGCTGGAGGAAAAGTCAGGGAAGAGTCATCAGAACATATCTTTTGGTATCTGTAGGCGACAGGACAAAATTTTGGTATTGGAAGTGTGCTGGTTTTCGTTTGAAGTCAGTTTATAGTCCGAGTAGTATTTACCATCGGCTATCGTCTGGTGATGAGTTAGGTTTATATTAGGTTTTTGGAAAATGTATCTGCATTTATATGTAGAAATGTGCATATAGAGAAGAGCCGAAAAACAAGTCGAAAAGGTTTATCATTGTCTGATCAATAGACAATGGGTAGGGAGATTGATCTTTTGAGGACCGTGAATGTCTTTAAATTCATCGCAATCCTTCCAGTAGTTATTGAGCTATATCTGTCTGGACCAAAGTGGTGCACTGATCAACAGAGTGATATTGCCATCCATAAAGCCATGGAACTAATTTGGCAAAAAAGTGTACACACAAATAACTAAATGACTAAACACAACAAGAACATTTGCTGATCAGCCACTACATTAAAAACCACTGACAGGTAAGGTGAAAAACGTTGATCATCTTGTTACAGTGCAATGTTTTGCTGGGAAACCTTGGGTCCTGGCATTCATGTGGATGCCACTTGACACGTACTACTCACTCAGGCACTGTTGCAGGCTAAAGCCCCTTTTACACTGCCAGATTTTGGAATGTTGGGCCGTTTTGCCAGCCAGCTGTGAGCGTTTAGACACACAGAGGCAGATTGGCGAGTTGATCCGAGGTGCCCAATTTTCCGCCTCGTAGGGTAGTCATATTGGCAGAACCTTTTAGTTTAAAAAGACTGAGGCGGCCTTCCACAACAGGAGGGGCTGTTGATGACTTGTGGGAGGAGCTGTTGATGACGCTGCACGTTCGACCCACTGGCGGTAGATAAACAGGAAACAGCTGATAGCAGGAATTAGCGAGCAGCTAGTAGCAAAAGGGAAACGCAAACTTGACAGACACTGTAACTGTGTGTTCACACCGAGTGCGAATTCGCAAATTCGAGATTACATACAAAGTCAATGCAAAGACGCGATAGCCCCGAAATTCGCGTCCATCGCCTCATCGCTCGAGTTGAAAATATTGAACTTTTGAGGCGAATTTGCATAATGCTCTGCCGCAAAAGCCAATCAGTGTTGAGATTCTCCCGACGTCACTGGCGTCAGGACATCAGTGACATCTTGATGCCCTGACGTCCAGTTGTTGACACAACAATAAACTGCTACTCACTGGAGACAGATGGACAGGCGCTCCGCAGCTGAAATGGAGCGCCTGTAGTTGTTGTCCTGCCGGGAGATCCTGGCACCAACCCTTGCCAACAGGTCCTCAAACTGGGCCCCAGTCAGCCTGAAGTACCGCTGAACACGGCTATCATCCAGACGGAGTTCCTGGAGGAGGTGATGAAACTCGCCGAGCTGGATGCGCTTCTGAAGGATAGGGTGAACCCAAAAACGATGGCGTTTGGCCCTCCGACGCATCTGAGACTTCCAGAGCAGGTACAAAGCAGCAATGGTGGTTATCTCAGCCATGGTTGAGGAGAGAATGGCGGGCCAGATGTTGTTACCTAGTGAAAATGGGCGGGCTCGCTACTCGTGCGACTGACGTGATAACGCAAAGTAACAAAATGGTCCGGTGTCCAAACTCACGCGTTACGTGTGGCGCGTTACGCGCGAATAATTCACTTCACTCGCGCCCGGTGTGAATGCACAGTAAAGATGAGCAACTGGGGAGACAAGGAATTGTGCGCCCTCCTTGTCCTCTCAAACGAAGAGGCCATTAACCGTCAAATGACGGAGACGGTGAAGAACTGGCCGACTTATGAGAGAATCGCTGAAGGACTGACCAGCCGCGGCTTCCCTCCCACGTCACTGTTTACGTCACACGCTGAGCTACAGGTTTTGTTACTTGCTCACGCCCCCCATTGCCCCGAAAAAGGCGCATTCTGTATAAACAAAAGTAGGTAGGCGGCATTTTGCTGCACTCCCTGATTTTGTTTTTATACTGCCAATGCTGAAAAAAAGACTGATTGGGCTTTCCTGCAAATTTGCACAGTTCCTGTTTAAAAAGGGCTTAAGTTTACTCCCTGACTGCAGTCAGTCAGGCTTTGACACATGATCTTTGGGGTTTCCTGTGGTGTCTGGCACCAGGGCATTGGCAGTAAATCCTTTGAGTCCTGTGGGTTGTGAGATGGAGTACCAGCATGTGTCATGGATTTTTGCAGGGTAGCATCAGGTAGTGCTGTTGCCATGGGGGGTACTTGGTCTGCAGTGGTGTTTGGGTGGGTGGAGTGTGTCAAGTGGCATCCACATGAATGCCAGGAACAAAGGTTTGCAAGGAAAACACTGCAACGAGATGATCCGTCTTATTCACTTCATCTGTCAGTGGTTTTAATGTTGTGGTGGATCCATCACCTTAAAGCATATCTCCAGCTCATCACAACTGGAGTTCTCTTATTTAGGGAGGTGTGTTCATGATGTCATCTAAAAAACACAGAAACATCACTGAAAAGAAACTTTGTTGAACTGAATTGAGAGGGAGGGAGGGAGGGAAAGAAGGAGCTGGAAACTCAGACAGAGTCCAGAGCGTCCCCACGGGTCGCTGTAGATGTGATGCGAGGAAGTCAAGGAGACAGTGTCTGGGTCGGGTGTGTTCTGTATCTTCCTCACACTGATAAAAGCACCAAGTGTGTGGGTTTCAGATCTCTGCTGTTTTTAAAAGCCACATAGAGGCTGTCTGTTCTCACTGTCAGCCTGTCTGCGCTCAGCTATTTGTTGTGCAGTGTTCAGGAAGTCATCACAGCCAATCTATTTCAGACTGTGCCCCATGGCATCATTCTATAGCCTCCTGGCAACACATTTGTCTCCATTATATCTGACTGCAGCTCAGCCTCGCTTTCTCACCCTGCTACTGCTGAAATTTCTCCCACACCAAGGAAGAACTTTTCTCCTGCACACAAACAAACAGCGTATGTGGTAAATACACACAGCAGTGCTAAAGCTTGTTAATTGGCACCTTGTGGTTATGAGTTGAAATGAATAGTACTGAAAGAGAGATAAAAGAGGAGTAAATACACCCTGCAAACTGGCCGTTGGGTTTGTCCGGAGGTGGTTTTATGGTTGTGTTTTGTCATATTTGGGCCAGTGTTGCCTCATTGAATGTTTCCTGCGGAGTAAAGGATGGTTTCCTCCTGTGGGGTGTAGAGTTACTGGTGCTGAGAGAGACATTCATGAGCCCTGGAAGAGCATGTCAGCTAAGGCCTTAACTTTCACATGCTCATCCCCCATTTCCCATCTTTGATACTGACTGCAATATAAGCAGGTTTGTTTCACTCAGCGCTCTCTGAGACTATTGTAAGGTATTTATCTGTAAGATAAAAAGGAGGTGAAGGGATATTTCAGTGATTTATTGTAGCTCTTCAGTAAAGGAGGGGGACTCACAAGAGAAAGATTTAAAGCTGTTTCACATTTAGCGATTTCAGGGGATTTGCAGCTGCAGAAGCATATGTTTGACCAGTGACCTCCAGGTCATGGGTAGCTCTCTGCCAAAACAGGGAATGTCTTATCAATTTGGTTTCTCAACACCCAATAATGTACAACAAACACTGTGAGGACGACTTCAACAACCAAATAATGGACAATTTATGGATCGAGATCGCCCAGCAGCTGCTAACACTTTGTGTTTGTCACAACATGGGGCTAGTCACGAGAGCTAGCGTTAGCATCACACTTGAGGTCCAAGTAGTTTATGTACTGTGTATTAATGTCGTATGTGCACAGGACTGGTATTACAAGGAGACCTCATGTGATTGGGACACCGCCCCCTGTCTTTGTTTCGTGTGGCGCATTTGCACAGGATAAGGGAAGTCTGTATTTTACTCAGATTTGCCAACATTATCCCTCAGATAAGATGCACACAGTCATTTGTAACTTCATCTGCCGCACATTGTCACATCATTCATCTCATCATCTTTCATGATTTTGCTCTTCTAATGGACTTGAGCTTGTTCTTCTGCAAATGGTTCTCCATGCTTTGCAGCAAGATGAGCCTTCTGCTATTAAAACTTTCATTTATAACTGCCAGTACAGCCTCTGTAATTCTCAACCAGGAAGCAGGCAGAACATTTGCAGTGGAATTTTTACTTGACGAATTACAGACATGGCAGATTTGCATGGGATTAAGGTCACAGACAACCTCTGCAATTATTACAAATTCCCAGAGGTCCGCAGGTTGTACTGGTCCTCTGCAAATACGGCTTTAGACATTCTGTTTGGACAGGTTTCTGTTGTGTGAAGTAGACACTCACTGGGCCTCATTCATGAAACATGACAAACATGGAACACGTCAACGTGGATAATTTGCACTGGACCTGGTGTGCATAGTTGTCACGCAGAAAATTCCCATGTGTATTTTCTGTGTTCCTGCACCACATGTTTGCATCACACTGGTGAAAAACAACTTTTTTAAGTGATGAGCAGAGGCTGAGAAATCCTGACTTTTAGTGTCTAATATTCGTTAATCTACAAAAACACTTCCCATAAATCTTCCTTGATAGCATCAGAATGGCCACACCTCCAGTTTGTTATTCAGGCTTTCTGATAAATAAATATAAAGCCTAAGATGAGATACCCTTGAGGACATCTCCAGGGTTATTACTTGTGTTTTTAACTTTGACAACGTCCCTCCAGAGAGTGGAGGAAGACACTGAAAGACATTATACAACTGTTTTCAAAGACTTTAAGTGCTTCTTTAATTATCTCCCAACAAAATATGTTCTTTTGGATTTAAGACATTGCTCTTGTTATTACAAGAAAACAACTGTATTAATCTTGGATAAGAGAGAATAAGTAACTCGATTACAGTTATTAAAAACTATTGCAGCCACGTCCCCTTTAAGTCAACCACATCTCTGATCCAAACTTTCAGGAGGTATTTACAAGGAGCCAGATTATCCGCAGAGGTCTCTTCTCCGCTTCAAACAACTGACTAGGTGATTTAAACCAATGCAAACCTTGAATAAAGCAGTTTCATGCTACGAATCAGTGTCTCTCCGATGCTGTTCGGCATTCAGGAGACGGCCCACTAGCCCGGCTACTGCCAAGGTGTGCTTACCTTTTTTCTCTGATAATTTAAGATCCAGACATTTAGGAGTTTTTTTTAAAGAGCTGAATTATACACTAAAGAAAACATACTTATTATATTCTATTTCTGCCAGGATTTACATCTACATCCTAACGAACAATCGTAACAACAAACATCCTAACAATCCTGAACAACTCTGAACATCTGATCCTGGCATGATTTGGTCGTTTGGTGAAAAGCTCTCAGCAGATTACATCTACATTCATTTCCTGTCCTCGATTTTTCTTATGAAGGCCCCCTGCAACGTCGTCTGTGATGATATGTCAAAACTGAGTTCTATCAGTCTGACCTGTGCTTCCCTCCGACTGTTTGAAGTCTGATGAGGTTCCACATCCTCAGACATCTGAAGACTGACAGCGGTCGGGTGAGACAGGCTGATCACGGTAAACGCTGATCACAGCTCCCAGTTCACAGCGTCTGGAAGTGATTGGGGGTCCTGATTTATTCAGACTTCCTCCGCACTGGGAGATTCACACTCCAGTCATTACAGAAGCGTCTCCCAACAAGCCAACCGGCCTGCGAGAGCACTGTGTGTGTGTTACTCTCTGAATGGGTGAGGGTCAGTTTGACTTCTGAACATAATTAGTTGGGCCCGGAGTGTGTGTGTGTGTGTGTGTGTGTACTGTATCTGTGTGTATGTCCATGGCTGTGGGCCACAGGACAGTAGCAACTAGCCAAAGTTAGAACATCCAGCTTAATCTGCAACTTAATTCAACTCTGACACACACACACACACACGCACACACACACACACTGGCTTTCTGTCTGGGTCCAGTGTTTCTTTTGGAGTGGAGCTTGTCTTTGCCCGTTGCTTTGCCTCCTCTGGTGCCAGACTGTGTCTCTCTCCCCTTTAAAGGTCCATTAACTCCCACCAGCTCAGTCTGCCCTTATACAGCAACACTCCACCAGCAGAGGAAATATCTGTCTGTGGTTGAAAGAACTGACACTGTCCTCTGCTGTTTAGCTGTTAATGACGTGAGTGTATAGATTGAACAGGTATGCTGCAGACACCATGTTGAATGATATAAAATGAATTATGCTTTTTGATAAATGATGTTGCTTTGATCTTTTTTTGGTGTAATAATTAACTGATACAGTGGCACCAGATCCTGTACTGGTCCCGAAAGATAGGACTCAGTCTATAGCAGGGGTGGGCACCCTGGAGCCACATGCAACTCTTTGGCTTGTCTCCAGTGGCTCCCTGTGGCTGTGACAAAATGATATGGTAATGAAAATGTTGTTGTTGTTTTTTAACATTTTCATTTATCATTGTTGTAGGCCTAAAGGGATTCTTACATTCTCCAGTTGTAAAAATATGTAGCCTACACACTCAATAAAAAATGTTTTAACTTTTTGCCAACTGAAATGTGCATCATACATCTACGGCTTGGCACCTTTTCCTAAATTTTGGTGAGCCCCAGTAGCGATTGCCAGTTTTGAGTCTCCCAACCAAAGTCTCAGAGGAAAGTAGAGAATTTGATTGTGAGAGGACAAAGTGTAAGTAAAAATAAATCCATATCCTGCAGGATCTTTTCCATATGTTTCATAGATGTCACTTCAGCTAAGACTCCTGAGCCTGTACACCAGATATCAGCAACCTTTAATGTCAAATGAGTCATTTTTTGCGTGAATTTAAGAAAAGAAAAGAATCTTTCTGGAGCCGTAATACATATTTGTGCCTTTTAATAAAGGTGACACAGCCTAGTGAGTCTAAATCAGCCTATCAACATTATTAAAAGCTCTAAACAAGCATTCATTAATGTTTTACCACAAGTAGCTCCCCTGCAGCGCGCTATTTCAGACTATTTGGTACTTTAACTTTGCAGAATTGTGGTTGAAAGCAAACAACTATTTTCAAGGTAAGAAAACAGCTTGCAAAATTGGATTGTTGGGTGGATATATGTGCAGTAGTAGCTAAGCTATTGTTTCCTTCTTTAAATTAACTTCAAAATAAAAGTATGAAGGTGAGAATGTGAATTGTATTAAACTAGCTAGATAGCTAGCTGCTGACTATAACCTACAGTGTCTCCTTTGGCTTGCATGATGCATGCTAGCATGGACTTTATTGAGGATATGATACACTGCATTGATGGAAGTGAGGCAGAAGGATGAGACGTTCAATTAACGTCAAGGTTAAGAAATGTTATGGTCCACTTAAGGGGAGTGCGAAATCGTTTTACGATTGTAATATTTACACATATTTAACATTCTATGTTTATTTTAAAAAGACTGTATGCATTTTATGAGCAGAAACTGTACATTTCCTGTGAAAAGGGTCGTTTATTTTGAATTTGGGGACCACTGATAATGTTTGCTGTTATTAACAATATATAAAATGCTAAACTGACACATTCATAGAGAAAACCCTGTAAATAGAGTGAAAACCGAGCTTTTTTATTCTCCTAGTTTTAACGTTATGTTGTTTATTGTTTATTAACAACAGTTATCAAGTTATTTTATCAAGTTATTTCTCTTATTTTTACATCAGCAAGAACACTATCATGCCCTTAAATCTCACTGTGAATGTGCCTAAAGCAGTTCACATGTAGTAAATCCTCCTCACAGTTTGGTCCTGAACGTCTCACAGCCTTTGCTTCGTCTCCCCAGTTGTCTTCAGCTTTGAAGGATGTGGCAATAGCACTGATCTTTTCAAAGGCCTTTTTATCACTGCTGGGATTGTGAACTGAATTTCAGCCAGTGTTTAATGTGTAAAAAAGACAAAAGTTTGTTCTGTTGATATCATATTGAGTTAATTACTTTCATCTCCTGACAGGCTGTAATATTTTATTACGCTCTGTTTTCGACACTTGACACGAGCTAATCATCACTTTTCATTACGCCAGCTGTGCATTTTAAGGTGAAGGATGACAGAAAGCTCTGTCACACATCATGAAAGGCATAACTCACATATTCAGAATGCTTTTAAAATCAATCCAATGTGAAAGGAAATTAATATCCCTCCTATCTTCATGTTAAAAAAAACTGTTGTCATCACAAACATCAACATTGCTTAACAAATTCAGGATAGAGTTTCAGCCCAGCTGCCAGGACGAAAAGATGGCATTGTATGTTTCTGCAAACCACAAATATTACATTTGAACGTGTCATATGTTTCGTAACATTTCTAAAGTTACATATTACATGATCTGACTCTTTCATCTGGAGGTGGAGGGGATGGTGGATGGCGTGACATCTAGGCGAGGCACCTGCCCAGCTGCAGGCCACTGTTTGAGACTAAGAAACATCAAAACCAGTTGTTATTAAATGAGTCATTGCTGTGCTGCCAGCTGTTTTTTAAGCCGAAAGGCAGCTGTTTTTATATCTCTGCTTTTCTTTATTGCCCCCCAAACTGAGTACAGAACACAGAAGCACTCCTGTATAATGGATATGGTACATGAATAAAGTGCAGGGTGGCGAAAAATGAGGCAACAGAGGAAAAGTTGAAAGTTGAGATTATATTTCGTTTGTAGTTACATTGACCAGCAGTTGGTGAAACAAAAGTGCAAGTCTCTGCAGAACCAAAGTTTGATGCTTCAAATTCTCTGCTGGAGTCTACGGGTACTACTGTCCTCCAATCACAAGCATGCATTCACCCACTAAAATTTGCATGCCGACCCAAATACATGCAGACCCCACGGTACGTTAGGCAGCATACAACACTGTCTGCCATCCTATAAGACAAAGACACCAAACAATAGCACAGAGATATTTGAAGACTGCATCCAACAATCCCGCCCTCCAGAGAACCATACAGGAAACAGACTTAACATCTGCCACCCCTCTGGCATTCATTTTACAGCTGGCCAAAGCTCCCCAATCACCCAACCCACTATAACCAAGTAATCAGCCTTACACACATAGAACACTACATGCACGCACAAACACACACTCAAGCTTTCTTTCCCTCTCTGTCGTTCTCTTTTCCTTTATTTCTCATCCATCTGTCTTCAAGTCAGTCAACTGAGACCACCATTGATGTACAGAGAAGGGCAGAAGTTCTGAGCTATCCCAACGGGCTCATGGTCCTCTGTTCGCTATTCGTTAGCCATCCTACAGTGTCTTCAGCAGACAGTGTGGGAGCAACAGGGCCCCTAAGTAGAGGCTTGTGCTAATAGAACGAGGGTTACAATATCGTAACCTTTGTTCTATGTCTTTGTGGATGGTACCAATGGAACCGTTCCTTAGCGTCCCCATGTTTGGTCCCCCCTCTGTTGGGGTACCTAGCACACAGATCTGGTACTAAAAGGTGGAGCTGTGAACACTGCAGTCTGATTGGTCAGTAGAGGACGGTCACTCTGCTCAGGGCTGAGTTGTGTCTGGTTTTGAGGCTCATGTAACCACTGTTCATACTGTGGAGAGTTTTATTAGTAAACTGTAACTATAAAATGAAAGGATGTTTTGCTGCCTCTCACATATATAGCACATATAATGTTCTGTAACTGCGTCTTGTCCTAACAAAGCCACCAACAGACCTGCACTGTTATCATATCGGTGTTATGAATTTCCTGCAGCACTGATGGCCGTAGCTGTAGACTTTCCCAGACCCTGAAAACATACTACACACACGTGCACCGACTGTTGTTCACCCACACACAAACAGTTTGTCTGTTGTCGAGCGGTTACTCATGCATTGCAATGGGAGAAATCTATTAATTGGTTCATTAATATGGAGCCATGGCACGCTGTTGTCTGTGTTTGGTTTAGCTTGGAGCCGGCTGAAAGGCTGCAGTGTGGTTCTCGGCTCTATCTGCCCAAAATGGCAGATTAGACCACGCCTGCTCTACACTGGGATAAATGAGCTGCTACCAGTTTAGTCTAATGTTATTGTAAGCCGGCAGGAGAAATGTGCACTTTGTGGCAGTTAACACACACCGAGAGATTGGGTGTTGTTATTGTTGCTAACAAGGTGGAACGGATTTAACAGCGTGTCCATGCTGTCACGGGGAAAGGACCATTCTGCTATGGCACATTTCACACAGGGCTCAGGATCATTTTCTGTGTGTGTGTGTGTGTGTGTGGGTTCAGTGCTGTTTGACATTTTGGGCCCTGCCAGCTGGAGCTCAGTGAAGTGCTGAGATGGCTGCTGGCTGGGTGATGTGTGCTGCAGGTGGAGTGTGCTGTAGCCTTACAGGTGTGTGTGGACACGCATGGATATTTTAATGTGTGCGTGTGTGTTTGTTTAGTCATCCACCGCGTTTACTTCACTTTCTAGGTATTTACCTGCAGGTTCTATCCAGAACAAATTGAGAGAAGCTCAACAAAGTTCAAGGTGGAAAAAAGGAGGAAAAATATTGAAAGCAGGCTGCAAAGATGGAGAGAAGTTTGTCCTGCAGCAAAGTACGAGACACAGAGTAATAAAAACCTGACAGCCTCACAAAATAATTTGTGAATTTATTGTATTTCCAACATTAAAGCTGCAAGCAGTGAGGAACGGGCCCTCGCAGTCCACGCTCGTCGGGGCATGCTGCCGTCGGGGACCGTGCACCTAGAAGTCTTGTCAGCTGTAATAAATAAAAAAATAAACGTTATCTCTTACTTACATTTCCAGGATACAGGTAGGCACCCAATGTATGTATTTTTCCAAGAAGTAGAAGCTGAATACATGCCCAATAGTTCAAGGTCTTCTGACTCTTTAAAAGTTGACATGGTGTCTCTAGCTCAAAGTATGAGGGACAAGAAGAGGTTGAAAGTCGATGAGTTTTGAAGAGGATTTGAAGATTTTCCAATTTACTTTCATTCACACTAATTAGACTGCCACCAGAGCGCCACCTATTGGCCGATTTCTACTGAATTTTGCACAATCCCTCATCGGGCCATGGAACACAATTAGCAAAAGTGTTGTGGTAATCGGACTGTATTTGGTCAAGATATGAAAGACTGTCTGTTTTAAAAAAATATGCAGGAATTTGTTGTTTTATATTTTGGGCATTTTTTGGAAGATCAAAATTCTTTTAACAACTTTTTGTCAGGAGGGTCCACAGATGCTGCATGCAAAGTTTGGTGCAAATCGGTCAAATCGCCTAGGAGGAGTTCGATTTAGCGAATGGAAAGTTACTGCAAAAGTGGGCGTGGCTTACACCACACAATTCAGCTGAATTCAGAGAACACGTAAATAGAAGGTTTAACAATGTGCGACATATTATGTGGGAGTTATTAGCCAAAAACACTTTTGCATTGAAAATAGCGCCACCTGCTGGTCATTTTTGGTGTATGAGTTACAGGGGCCAGTCTTTACCACCCCTATCAATTTTATTTACATGAGTGTTATGGTGTTGGCACAGTGCCAAATATTAAATTAGACGGCTACCAGAGCGCCACCTAGTGGCGGATCGGTAAGTCCTTCATCAGATATCCTCAGGAGGGCATTGACAATAATTATACCAAGTTTCGTTTTAATCCGCCCAACCAATGATGAGATATAAAATACTTCAATTTAAAGAGCGCCACCTTGTGGTCATCACCCGAAACTTTGCACAGAGCCTCAGGGGCTCATGGGGAAGTAGTAAACTGAGTTTCATGTCATTCGGACCCACCAATGTGGAACTATGCAACACTTCCTGTTTAGAACTAAATCTGCAGGAAGTTGTTATTTAATAACTTGAGTATTCTTTGGAATATCAAAATTCTTTTAATAACTTTTTGTCAGAAGAGTCCACAGATGCTGTGTGCAAAGTTTGGTGCAAATCGGTGAAATTGCCTAGGAGGAGTTCGAAAAAGTAGGTTTGTGACATTTTGCGAATTTGCGGGGAAAAAAATGGTAGGCAGAAATGGGCGTGGCCTATATCACGAGAATCAGCACAATTCACTGAACGCGTGGATATAAGGTTTTTGAATGTGCGACAAAGTATATGGGAGTTAGGAGCCAAAACGCACTTTCCTTAATAATAGCGCCACCTAGTGGTGGAAATTCAGGACGACAATAGATTATAACATTTTTTACCAGGTGTGACTTATATTCCAAGTTTGGTGAGTTTTGGGGTATGTTCAGGCAGTGAAAAATGCGATCATATGGGCGGAAGAAAAAAAAAAAAATATATATACATATATATATATATATATATATGTATAAATAATCGGGAGAAAAACAATAGGGACCTCGCAGGTCTCCTGCTCGGGCCTTAATTATGCATTTCCATCTCTGGTTCTATGGTTCTTACACTGGGTTCCTGTCTGTCAGATAATCAATTTCAAAATACTACTGTTGATTTAGGACCCAAATACATTTCTGACCTTCTGCTAAACTGTTTAATTGTGATATGGATCCCCCTGGGTCTGAAATAAAGAATGAATTGAATTGTAACCATCCAGACCTCTAAATTCATCTGGGATGGGTCTGCTTTGTGTCCCCAGAGCATAGATTTATAATAATATCTAGATACCGTATCCTAAGATGGAGTTGCTCACCTGGCGCATAAGCCAAAGAAGTTTCTAGCTTCCAGGCATGTGGTATGCGGCCCAGTGAATATGTGCACTAGTGTTCCTCCTGCTGGCCCTGCCTTCAAGTTCCCACTTGGTTCATAGTCTTTACATTGTGATGACTCGCAGATTTTTAAATCACTTTCTTGGCTCAAAGAAAGTTTTACAAACATAAAACCTCCATGGATCAAAAATTAGGTGTCCTGTGAACAGTTTTACAGACGTCTCTATTCACATGTTGGTCTAAAGAGAAAATGCTTTTTGGGCTGCAGGGAATGTTTTCAGCAGGTGGCCACCGGTAAAAATTGGCTGCAAGGCTGAGTGGCGTTCCTGGACTCCTGCCCCAGAGTCAGCACTAAACATGGAGAAGCAGTGTTTGGTTTTTAGGCACCACATATCTGGAACAAACTTCCGGAAAACTGCGAGTCTGCTGCAACTTTAAGTTATTTTAAATCAGGACTGAAGACTTTCCTCTTTGTTGCTGCCTTTTATTAAATCAAATATTTGTTTGTTTCTTACACTGCACCGTAACTTTTCTCGTTTTTTTATTATGTCTTATATTGTATATGTATATTAGCTTTTGTTATGTGTTTCTTTTGCACTTTGTCTCAGTGCTTTTAATGTTATAGGTAAAGCACTTTAAATTGCCTGGTTGCCAAAATGAGCTATATAAATGAACTGCCATGTATTGGTGTTTGTTTGTTTTTTGTAATTTGTTGGGGTTTTTTTGGACATATGAAACAATGCAAAAATTAAATGATCAGTCAATTTCACACATCTTGTTTTGATAAGGTAAAATACGTAATCATAAAAATGTTTTTTAGTAGTAATGTAAAGGGTCACTCCACCTAAGTCACAAAAATAAATGTTTTCCACTTACCCTAAGTTGGTTTTATTTTGCAGAGGTGTAGGGACATCTGCCACCCCAATAAAAAGAGGAATGTGATAAATTATATTTTGTTTGTGGCACTTAAAGCATGAAAAAAAACGTAAGAACATTCAACAGTAAGATACGATACGATACAGTGCAATTTCATTAGTCCAACAACAGGACATAATAATAAATAAACAGCACAAACAGACAGACTGAATGGCTGAATTCACATTATTGCAGGAAGTATAGATTTAACAATACGTCTCTCCTGAAAGCATGTCCTGTTACTTCACACATCTGTCAACAGTTGAAAGAATGTAAATAAAGTTCAAATTATTGTATTGCTTTAACAAAATCTGTGTAACTGTTACTACAGCGAGAAATAATTCTATCTATTCATAAAAACAATCTGTCAGGTGTACAAAAGTCTGATAGATGTGGATGAGAAAAGGATCCTCTGTTGGTGGTGTCACTTGTTTTTAAAGCTGTTGATAAATAATTTTATGCATGCAGTTTTGTGTCGCCTGTTGGTTCACTGAGAACTTCTTCATTTCACCTTTCTTTGCAGAAGCTGTGATGGGAAAAACATCCGCTACAGAACCTGCAGCAACAAAGTGAGTCTGAACTTTACTACTCATTGATTTTGTTAGTAAATCACCAGGGAAACACTGAATACTTAAAATAATAAGCTCAGAATCCATGACAGCATCACAGCTTCTTTTGCAGTTTTCACCCCAAACAGTTTAATTACAAACAATAGCTATAAACATCACAGCATGCACTGCAATCTTTTAGAAAAGCTACTGTGAAGCCTTCAAAATCCTGGAGGAGCTGAAAGGTCAGCAAATAGGTGTGAGGAAGTTTGATCTGGAGACACGTTCAGGGACTGTATCTTTTAAATACTATATCCTGTTGATCTGGTCACTCGTAAGAGGCAAGAATACCAAATGGAGGCATTAAATGAACTCCCAGTCCTCCATGACCAGTTCAGGTCATACCACAAATATGTGATGTGCTGTGTGTGTGCCAGGTGGGGAAATAAAAGACTCATCAATTATTTTGCCATAATAAAATCTGTCAAATGTTAGAAGTGAATAATCCCTCCACCAGTCCTTGACAGTCCATCATGTAATATCAACAGTCGTCATTTGATCCAAGAGAGACCAACAACCATAACCACCCCCACGATGGTCTCTTTACAGTCGGACTGCACTTTCCCAAACCACAGAAACACATCCAGCCTGTTGAAACAACCTTCTTACACCATTTTTAATCAGAGGCAGACAAGTCGTATTTCTCTTCTTCCCCACTGAAGTGGTTTAGTCTGGATTCGTTGTAGAGCTTCAATCACGTCCAGTGGGAAGTGGTCCCAGGATAATATTTATCTCATTTCCTTTCTTCACACATGGAGGCTAACTCTGTCTGAACCGAAGCCTCTGTTTGCTGGGCTCCATATAGGCGTCTGAAAGATATGAGGACTGGCAGAGTGGAACTGAGTGATGCTGATGTGTCAGACTGGATGTGTCCAGTTCTCAGTCATGGAGAAATGAGAGTTATTGGATGCCAAAAGTCTGCCAGTTGTCACCCCGAGGAACAAGCGTCTCTTATTGATCTGAGACAGCTTTCAGTCCCAGGAAGCATCCTGGTGTTAAGCTGTTGACAGCTTTTCTGCACCATTACCTCCTCTGCCATGGTCAGAGTGGCTGGATTTTTCCTACGTCCAGCTTGAATCACACAAACACATGAAATCCAATATTTTATTACCTATGTGTGGTCTGAATTGTCGAGGACATTGCATTTCTGACTCAGCTGGAAACCCTGGAAACTCTTATTCAGATTTCTAGTCGAACCCAGCTGATAAATTGTCCTGGATGGTCGCAGATATATTGGAATCAGAGTACATGTCAGCCGAGTCAGGGACAGGAATGTCAAAAAACAGAGTTGACTCCCGAATACAAAGTCTTTGTAATGTCCAGTTGAGCCCATGCATGAATAGAGTAGATTATTGTCCAGAGAATTCACAGCAAGCGAGTGGGCGTGTTGATGACGATTCTTTCATGAGGCTCACACGAAACCAGAAGAAAACAGGTCAGGATGAAGAAAAGAGGTCATATGCACAAAGACAGCAACGGAAATGTCAAAGGCCGAAGCCATAAATAGTAGGGCTGTAGTCAACCAAGGAAAATCTTGATCGACTAAAGTCGCACATCATCTTCAACTAATCGATTAGTCGTGGGGAAAAAAAAATCTGCACGTTATTTTTACTTCTGCGGTGGTGTGTCTGTGTCACTCTGCAGTTACACCTCCAAAACACTAGTCGGCGGTGGAAGACTGTGTTAAGTGCTGTAAAGTTTAGTTCAAATCAAACTGTATTTATATAGTTGATTCAAAACACACATTAAACACACATTAAACATGGCTTAATAGAGACAGTTTCAAACACAAGTACACAAACTGGCTTCACTATAAATCGCAAAACTGACAGACAAACACTTGTCTTTATCTGGACACATTTCCCCCACCAATACAACATGCTAACGTTATTAGCACAAGTCTATGGCATTTTACATTGTATGAATTACCAGGGACAACAGTAACATGTAACAAAGGTAACAGCACTTAATTTGGCTCCATTACAACTCACAACATTCACCGACAAAACAACTGTCTTATACTAAACACGTATTCCAAGCAAATTCAACATGCTAACGTTATTAGCGCCAGCCTATGGCATTTCACATAGTATACATTAGCCTAGCGACGAGCGGAGATTTCCTCTGTTCATATGAAGCCAGGATAAATCCCTGAAGGATAAATCACACACACGACTTAAAATGCTATTTTAGTGGAGGCTTTACTGTCTCCACAATTTATTGTTTCTTATCTGTGAAATACAAGTAAATAAAAGATTTGTTTCCACTGAGGGAAATGGTTTCAGCTTACAGAAACAGACAGGAGGTCTGCGTCACCGTGACACTGAGCGTGAGGGTGGGCGAGTTCAACAATGGATTAATCCTGGAAAGCTGTTGATGTAGCACTTTTCTCCTTATGAAAGTAACACAGCGATTATTCGACCAATGAGTATTTGGTCGGACGAGAGCATAACGACCAAATAATCGACTAGTCGACTAGGAGACTACAGCCCTAATAAATAGTCTGACAAATTAAAGGAATGGCAAGAGACTGCTGTTTATGGTACATGTGTCATGTCCAGCCGCCTGCGTGCTCTGCCCAGGCGCCGCCCCTCGACTAAACCAAACAGAAAAAATCCAGTAGGTAAGAAAGTGTCTGACGCAGACAATCTCCTGTTGTGTGCTACATGTGTGAAAGAGAAGCTCTGCACAATGTCTGGACCTGACTCTCGACATTGTTTGGAGTTCATATGAGAAAACAGCTATAGAGTGGTGCATTGTCCGCACCATATTCACTATATTGACTCATTATTGTGCTGTCAACAGAAGACAAACACACTCAATGTCAAGAAGTCATTCTGTTTGTAGAAGGAAGACAAAACATTTCCACCATACGTGCTTCATCAGTGACACAACCATGCAGTGCAGATGTGTCTGAGACAGCAAAAACACCACTTAATCCTTGACCACGAACATACCTTGGGCAAAATTCTTTAATAACCAAGTTGTAGGAATCCTTATCAAAGGTTTATGTTGTGGTCACGCCAAAGCTGATGCGAATTTCCACGCAGTCGGACCGAATCACCAACACAAAGCGTTGGTATTTGATGACCTGGAAATGAGACTCAACTATCTACTAAATTTCTCCAGAGTGACAAACTGCACCTTTAAATTTAATGTCAGTCATCACCAGCTGATACAAGCAGTCCATTAAGAGATGAGGAAAGAGGTGAGGGGAACTGCAGAGTTGGTGATAATTCTCTGTGGTTTCATCATTTCTGATTCGTGCAGCTTTAACCCTCCTGTTATCCTCAGATGACATCTTTTATCCCTAATTTAAACCTCCAGAAAATGATTGTAATGTAAAATAGTTCAGGAATCAGGTGCTACCTGAGACAGGTTCCCAGTGTACACCTGCATATTCCAGTCAGAGCTGGACTGCGCATCACATGCTGCCCGTATTTTGATACCGTCCGGTTTGTTTGGTATGTGTCACCTAAAGGGTCAGCACCCACGAAATGCAACCAGACATTCATCTACAGTCACGTGAGGGCCTGGTTTGTAAAAAAGGCATAATTGCTGCACCCACTGCTCCCATACATCCAGTATTGTGCTAAGTTTGTCACAAAGCTTAGCTCAGGGGAAAATTAGCAAAGTCCTCGGAGACATGGTGGCTGGAAATATTTTCCTTTTCGTGTCAGTATCCCAAAGGCTTTCTGTTGCTTCACCTCTGACTTGGTCACTCTTTCCAGCTTTCCCAGTGCAGTTCAAGTGGGATGAGGAGCCATGATAATTTTCCATTTCTGGAAGATGTTGGTGAAGATTCTCAGTCATCCAGGTCATAGTAACTCTAAGTGCTATATCGTAGGCAACTGTTTCTTGAAGACAAGATGTTATAAGATAGATATTGCCAAGAGGCGTCTTCAGTTCTGAGCCTCAGCTGTGCATATATGGAGCACACACTCCATAAAGCCTATAATGGTGAGGCAGAGGTCCCCTCCCAAATTTGCCTACTTCTGTTCTCATTTTCAGCCATAACTGTGACTTTAAAGATATTTAAATACGGTTATCTGACATATCACACACACACACACACACACACACACACAAATACTAGATTAAGTGTGTGCTATATTTGGAATATATGCTCCGCTTTACATTTTCACACTAACCAATCAAGGCAGCGTTGGATCAGCAACTTTCCTGTCAGTCAGTTGAGTCTGGTGACGTTGAGATAGCGCCTTCAGTTCCCTGTCAGAAAGGGATGTCTGTTGTCAAAAGTAAAGTGGTGAAAATATTCTTAATACAGGGTACACTAAACTTTAAGGTGGCTAAAAACTAATCAGTGAAGGCAGCGTTTGCTCAGACCCGTTTCATTTCACATACATGACCTGGGGGGTTCTACCCCGAAGTTATCGTAAACATTGTGTTTGGTCTGTTGTATTGAAGTTACAAACTCTCATATTGTGACAACACTGTCCCCACTGTGGGAGAAATATCAGGGGTTTATGTGCCACTAGTGGTATGGTTATGGCAGATCAGGGCCCTAATGATAATAAGATGTGATATTGACCTCCATATCAGCCAAAACAACCTAGATAAATGTGTGTTAAATGATCATAGTTTTTATTTTGTTTTACACAGCTAAAACAGCCTGGGCTCAAATCAACCCAAAAGAGCACATATGCATTCAAAATGTGTACAGGACATTGGAAATACTACATCACTGGTATTGGTTGGACACACAGGGACACACGGGGTGGCAGAGCTCAGTCCATAGAGGTCTGCAGAGGTGCCATTAGCAAGGCACCAAACCCCCAACTGTTCGGGGTGCCTGTCCATGGGCAGCCCCCTCACTCTGACATCCCTCCATTTAATACATGTATAGGTCCTGTTTGTGCATGTGTGTGTATTTCGGGCCTGAGTGTATATGGCATTTAAAAAAAATTTGAATTTCCCCTCGGGGATTAATGAAAGTGTATCTTCTTCTTCATTAATAAACAGATGGGATCAAGCCAAAGGTAAAGCTCTGTTGGGATCCCTTCCATAATGTTGTAAGACACTTATAATAACAGTCTGAGCCCGTCAGTGGCAACAACAAGCACTGTCCGTGGTCGTACCTGGTCTTTGTGCTGTTGCCTTGAAGATTATGCAGCTGCAGCTCTGTCACTTAATGCTGGACTACTTTCAAAAAAACCTAAACCAACTAAAATCCCATTAGTCACCGAGACATAGAAACAGGTTAAGGTCAGGTCAGGTTAAATATACCTTAGTTCTCCTTTACCTGTCACATTTAATCAGTATTTCCAAGCTTTTCACACGCAGTTTAATCACCTCCATTAAATGACACTAATCAAGTGACATTAAAAAGAATCACTTTGGTGTCGGACTCCAACCTCTGTCCTTGTCCTTGTTGTTTCCCTCCTCAGGACTGCCCAGCAGAGTCAGGTGACTTCCGGTCCCAGCAGTGTTCAGCTCACAATGACATCAAGTACCAGGGTGTCACCCATGAGTGGATCCCATCACCTTATGACCCCTCAGCACCCTGCGCTCTGCGCTGCCAGGCCAAAGGGAGAAGTCTCACTGTTGAACTGGCGCCCAAGGTGTTGGACGGGACGCGATGCCGGGCGGATGCTTTTGACATGTGCATCAGCGGAGTGTGTCAGGTAAGGGATTATCAGTGTCATTCACCTCTGATGTGATTAGATACCTAAATGGTTAGCTTCGTATCAATGGTAAGACATGACATCATAACAAACATGGGAACAGCTCTGTGACTGCGGCTGATGTGCAGCCTGTACTGCTTGGCTCATATTTAATATGTAGTTTTAATACTTGTACAGTGTGTACACGTGTAAAACTTGTTCTTTGCAGCTCCTTTAGTTTTATTTGTATTTTTGATGTCTCCGTAATTCTTCATCATTCTCATATTTAATATTACTGAACCCTAATTTGTAGGTTTTGTGTTTTTCCTGAGCTGGTGTACAAAGATGCAGAATTACAACTACTGCTGGTCACAATCTTTTAATGGCAGAAAGTCAATGAGAGAGCCTTAACACACTTTCTAGATATGCAATGGTACACTGCTGAGCCTTCACAGGTCTAAATCAGTGTGAACATGAAATTAATCAGAACTCAAAAGCAACAACAGATATTATTATTTATTTGGTGGAGACCAACTGAACCAAACAACAGGCGTGAATACTGGGTTTACTGTTACAGCAACACATTCTCACTCCGACCTCGTCACATATCAGTGTGTGGTAGGGGTGTAACGGTACACAAAAATCACGGTTCGGTACGTACCTCGGTACACAAGTCACGGTTCGTTTTTTTTTTGGTACAGTAATGAAAAAAATAGACAACTATTAAATATCTTTTACTTATTGGTAACCTTATTAAAACATACCACCACAGCAGTTAACTCTTTTTACGCAATTTTTGAATGAAACAAATATATATAAAATTCTGCTTTTTCACATTGTTTGAATGAAAATAGAAGTATAAATTTCTGCTTAAACAGTTTTACTCAATTAAAATAAAAAGTATAGTGCAGCTGGTCAGCTTTAAAGCCTGCTCAGATTCAGTTTTACTAGGAACTTACTTAGCTTTCCCACTTTGTTAAAGTGCAGTAAACAAAACATGCTTATATCTAAAGTGCAGCTTAAACAATTTTACTCAACTCCAATGGCGTTGGTTATTTCTTTAGCGCGATGGTCAGGGAAACGCTCTTTCTTTTTAAACGACGACGATGTTGTAGTTTGCACCAGATTGCTTTTTCTAGTCGTGCCGGTTAACGTTCAAACTCGGGTGGTGTTGCTTTAGATGCGTTAGCATGTTGGACGTGTTTCCAAGTACATATCCGACCGCTGTTCTGCAGTGTCGGCACACTGCTTTTGTCTTGTCAACTTGTTTATTTCCATCTTTGTATTTTACCCTGAAACCAAAGTGTTCCCAAACGGAGGACTTAAGGTTTGCGGGTGGGTCTTCAGGTTCGTCAGGCTCACTTGCCATGTTGTCAAAATGCGAGAATGCGCTGCACAAAGTGAAAGCGGAGATTTACAGTCGGACTCGGTCCGTCACTCAATTATGTCTGTCGGGGAACTAGATATTTTAAATGGTTCGGCTCACAAAAACGGAATTAAAATAAAACAAAATAAAATAAAATAATATCCTGCGCCCAATAATTTGGTACAGGGTCGTGCCGAACCGAAAGTTGCGTACCGAACGGTTCGACACAAATACATGTACCGTTATGGCCCTAGTGTTTGGTCATGGACTTTCCACGCAGAGATATAACGTGCAAGGTGCCCTGGGTACACTGGCTGTGTCAACTTCAGCCTGTTACATGCATTGTCTGTTTTCAAAATACACATCTATTTTCACAGGAAATGCACACTTTACATACAGTCTCTTTTAAAATTACCACACTACATTGGTACAGCACCTTGAATTTATGTTTTTTCCTTCAACTGGCCTGACTGGCAGCATATGATGCCGAGGTGAAAGGACAGCTTTTGTCGCCTGTGTCGCTGGAAGGGACTGGAAGTCACGGGCAAAGCGCCAGTTTTTAATGATTTTGGAGTGAGACCAGGTTGGTTATACACCTGTATCATCTATTTAAGATTAATTATAGATACTGAAAAAAACTGTTTTTATTATATATACAGTTGTATCATTTCAAACTTTTCAATATGGTGCCAATATGATACCTGAGTTCTGGTGCCAACACCAGTATTTTTGTCAAGACCTTACAGCGTCAACACTTCCTCCTACAAAAACATTTTTTTATTGAAAGATAAAGTTTTAAAATGCCTAAGATTTTTCATAACATAATCTTGCAGTGAAAATGAAACCACGTAGAGGTAGATCATTTTAACATGAATTTCAACCCTTTACACAAACTACAAACACAAAGTATTTCAACTTTAGTTTAAAGTTTGTTAGTATACCATTGGATAGATATAATTAGCATTAGCCAGCATGCTAGTCAAGTGAAATGACCTGGCCAGCATCATGATGGATGTCCGCTGTTTAACAGAGCACAACCACACAGGAGATATTGATGATGTCTGTAGACGAAAGCACTGAAGCACATACAGTGCGCTTGCTAACTCTTTAGTTTCCTGTAACAGGCTTTGCATGAATTCAGCTGCCTGTTTCCTCAAATTGTTGAAATAATCAAAGAACCACCATACTGAGGAAAGATTTTGTAGTAATGACAAGATCATCCACTTCACCACACACACACACACACACACACACACACACACACACACACACACACACAATGACCACGATCAGATGAGAAAGATGTTAATCTTGGCATTATGCAGTGCCTTTACTGTTAATTATTCTGGTGGGTATGGCCATGTCACCTGACCTCCTCCTTTGCCTCGACGGACAAGATTAATTATTACAGCCCCTATAGGGCTGACCCAATCACCAGAAAAAGCCGATGTAAACACAGTAAGGAGGCACTACAAAACACCCACATTTGGTGCCTAAAAATCAGCTTCAAACACAGCAAGTACCAGCAAGTGTTTGTTCACCTGGAGGAGTGGTCTGCAGCTGTCTGTAGATTGGCAGGCGTCTTACCGAGGTGACACAATGTCGCTGCCATCCTCTCCACTTCAAGATGACAAAGTTCGCTCATATACTACGTCACTTCAGAAACTTTGATATGATACGTATAAAATGTACACATGTAACATATTCATGGTTTACAGAAACATACATTGCCAAAATGTTCTTCAGGCTCACTTGAACATAAAGAAGCTGATTTGGCCATTTGCAGAAAACACTGATACTCTCAGTTCTCGGTCATATTCTGTGCTTGTTTGTCTTGCTTTATGTAACATCCACTGTTAGACACATCACTGTTTAGAGTATCCACATTGCTGCTCTCTTTGTAGCCAATAATATGTTCTGGTAATGGGCCATCATGAACTCAAAGGGTGAGCTGGGACTTGGAAACTTTGGTCCCTGCAGTGTCATAATCATGTTGGAGACTCTATATTTAGCTGAGCTTTGTTTTAGGGCGCACAGAGAGGGATTTACTGTGGATCGCTTCCACTCCCAGGCTGCCTGCTTGATTAGAGGCTGTTTCTGAGTGCCTGACAGAAGGAGGAGCACATGTGTCACACCTGACAAACCCATTTCCGTTAATACTCTTTATACAGTAGCTATGTATTCTTTGACACAAAGGTGATGTAGCAGAAAGCAGCAGTGTAGTAGAAACATATTATGAGCTACTGAGTGTTCCTGTCTGACTGTCAGGTGAATTAAGATGCATTTTCATCAGCTTTGTTGAAGTGAAAGTTGATGAGTTTTGGACAGCTTGTTGTTTTTTATTATGTTTTTTAATGTCAGTTTGGACAATAATAAATCTCACTTGGCAGTTTTTTAGTACTTCAGCTAATAGCCACATTACCCTGACCAGTACACAGTCGGTCTAACACTCGTGGGAGGTTCTGGTCAACAAACATTTTTCTAACTGACAGTTAAAAACACACTTTGCCGCTGGTTAAGTGTTGTTTATCCAGCAAAAACAGATCTATCACCAGCTGTGACTGCATTTGTATCATGGAAAATGGAATAGGGAAACATTTTAACATGGACTTCACTGATCATGCTCTTGTTTGCTACTTGTGACGCCTCACTTTCATAACATACAATGGCAATACATGTATCTGCACTAGGGATGTCATCTGTTAACTGTTAATCGGTTATTTGGATAATCAGCAAGAACATTTTTGACCAGTTACACTTGTTGCTCTGTAAGGTAATCTTGCCACTCGTCAGTTTACTGTACACCAATTGTGTCTGGTGGGAGCTAACGCTAGCTAGCAGCGCCGGCAGAGACCTTTGATAAACTGGTATAGAGCATCTTTGACACCAGTCATTTGGCAGTTATCCCTAGTAACACCCTCCAGACCCAACAGCACTGCTGCGGAAACACTGGGCCCACCCTTTGATCTCCCTCCAGGTCGCCTATGTGTGTGGGCACTATGTTTTTGCATGTTAACGTGGTTAACTGGCTGTCTGTCAATAAAGCCAACAGAGAATAAAATAAAAGGCAAAACATTTTCATCACAAAACTAAGTAATGAGTTAGCATTTTACCACTCCGAGTTCCTTCATCTCAGAGTCAGTGGTTAATTTTTTTTGTTAGATGCCTGAAATAAGGTTTGTGGTTAACACAAGCTGAAAAGACTTTCAGGTTTTGTTCTACGTCATAACATATGTTAGTAAATGCCCCACTTGTTTGTGGCTGAATAAAACTACAGAACATCTTCACATTGAACACGACTTTACAGCCTCGTTTGCCACACAGCTTATTTTCTGTAATAATCCAAAATCCAGTGGAGAAGTCTCACTGGCTTTCTTTTCTGCATCCACCTACAGAAAAGCATGACCCCTGCAGCACTCAACTGAGCACCAGACCAATGTTGTGTTCACAACACATGAATAAAACAATTCACGCAAGTGAATTACATTTGAAGTCAATGTAAAGACGTGATTAGATGCGAAATTCAGCCGGGCGGCATGACAGAATGACATGAAATATGCGAATGAAGAGAGTAGCTCAATTGTGTGTCATACATATTTGTGTGAGGGCGTACCGGCGGAAGTTCATTCACCGATTCAGCAATTTTGCACGCGTATGGTGCGAGTCAACACAAAATATTGTAGCGTTCAAACTCATGCGGTTAGCGTGACACAAATGACGTGAAATACCAGAATTAAGTAACGTGGATGAAGCGAGTAGCGTGATTTTGTACCATACGCTTTTTCCATGAGAGTAAAAAAGTCTGAACTTCAGTGACCAATTCATGCCGAGATAGCCAATCAGCATTGAGACGTCGAAGACCTACCTCATTCATTGATTCAGTGATTTCACATGCATATAATGCCAGTTAGTCCCGTATGTGAAGCGAGTCAACACAAAATATTGTAGCTTTCGAACTCATGCAAATAATGCAACACGAATGAAGCAAAATACGCAAATTAAGTGCGCAGCATGATTTTACGTCATATGCTTATTCACAAGAGTAAAAAAATCTGCACTTCAGCAACCAATTCACGCCACGATAGCCAATCATACGGGCAGATGTCACTCATCGATTCGGCAATTGCGAAGTTTGAAGCAAGTCAATACAAAATATTGTAGTGTTCAAATTCATGTGAATAGCGCAACATAAAAAATTTGAATTGGGTCTGGTGTGAACACAATGTAAGATGGCCTTTTGAATTTCACATCTTTTTGTGTTTTTTTTTCTTAAAAATAAATCACTACAGTTTAATTGGAATACATAACTAATATCCCTCATCTGCACAATGCCAGTACAATATCACAACTGAAAATATGCTCCCAATAAGATGAAAAAAACATCAAAGAGTTACATTTCCTGTCTGATATTAAGGAAACTGTAGCCTACGAAAACCTCTTCTTCTTTTTTTTTTTTTTATCAACACGCCAAAAAATATTGGTGGAAACTCAGCTGCTTTGAATAGACATGATGAAATGAAAGAAGTCGAGGATAATACCTAAAGGGAATGACGAGCTCCGGCAGAACAGTGAGAATAAAAAGTAGAAAGTTCTGAGAAGACAGGGAGCAGAGGAGTAAACAACAGAGTGAATTGTGGGGAGAGAAAGGGGTTATCTCTCCTCTGCTTCCCCAACAACAGCCAAGTTGATAGCATCCTCACCAGATCCATTAACCACATGCCCTGCTTATGCAAATCCAGCTGTGTACATCATATAGCAGCAGCTCACACTGCAGCTCCTTCAGTAGAAAAGGCAGATGCTTTTACAATTTGACATCTGAAATTGCACAATATCCTCTAATGATACCTTAATGCAGGAGTCGTAAGAGGCTTACACCTTTCCCCATCTACAGTTGTCATTCTGAAATATAAGGCTGTAATAGCACAGGCATTTTCATTCACAGGAAAGTAGATCTCAGACCGCTTGGCTTTTTACTCAACGCTGTAAATTATGTTTAAGAAATACACAAATAATGTCAAGTAGCTGAGGGGTAATGGAGCAGTGATGGACTCTGCTCCAGAAGTAAAAATATCCAGTGTTTACATGTAGTGTCTCAGTATCAGCATCACATATCAGTGTCTGCGGTCACAGTGCCAAACCCCAGTCATACGCCATTAACAAAATGAGCTGTAATGCAACTGTGCTGTTTATGTAATACACTCCAGTGTGTGTGTGTGTGTGTGCAGTGCGTGCAGGCTTTTATGTCTGCAAGATGTTCTTTCTCAGGCTGGATAACCTTTGTTGTAGCATTCAGACCATCACGAAGCATTAAAAGTAAACTAATGAAAAAACTATGAGGTGTAAGACAGGATTAAGCAGCGTATGTCTGAAACAAAAGGCGATTGTTTGTGTAGCTGTTTTGAATAAATAAAAACGTAGAGAACTTAAGAGAGAAGTTGAAGTCCTGCGTACTGTCTCACCACATTGCCAACTCCTGACAAAGTTTTTCATATGCTCACAAAGTATTAGTTTTATTCCTTAAGATCACAAAGGCTTCAATATCTGTTTGTTTTGGTGCATGGAAAGTAAACTTCACCAACATCCTTAATATTCTCAGAAAGGCTGATCATGCACAATACAGCTTAATAAGAGACTGCATTGAGTTACAGGCTTAGACATGTTGTCATGACTTTGGCTCTCCATGTCCGTTCCTCGGAAGTCTCCTAACACACCCAAGATCATTAAAAGAAGAAGAAATACTAAAATGCTGAATGATCGCAAGAGCACTGAGCGGAGTGAATGTGTGATTAACTTAACCGTTGGTTCATTCATGTAGAAATATAACGCTGCGTTTCTTCCACCAACAGGGCTCTCATTTTAGTGTAGAGCGTCAGACTGAATTTACCAACGCACCATGTCAGGTCACTCACTCTCCGGGACCGCCAGTGTTACTTGAATAAGTAAACACTGACCAACGGGACCAGACTGGCCGACCCGTATGCTCTCACTCAGTGGATGGATGATGTCACAGGAAGCCAATCTTACAAAGGAGGACCACACTTGTTTGTTTTGCTATGGAAGCTAACGTTAGCTAATGTGCTAAAAAGTTAGCGTTCCAGAGAAATCCAATCTTCCTCTTAATCCCTCCCCAGTTTCTGATGAGGTGGACATGATAACCCTTAATACACATAACCTTATTCATCCCTACAACAGGAAATACTTTTTCCCTAACCTGATATGAAGTGTGCGCTGCACATGTGAGCATTTTTGATGATGGCCTCCGTCCAGTCCTTTGGTCTTATCACATTTAACCATAGTTGTCTTTGTTTTTGTTGACGGGCAGTGGCGGCTGGTTTTGAGCCATGACTCCTTCTATTCTGGCTCCCAATAACACAACAAGACAAACACATTTTAACACTCCTATGGAGCCTACAGCCCTGTGGGGGAGAGGCAGGTTTTGCCTACACCTAATAAACTGATGTCATTGTGACATCGGCCCTAAAAGGGTCTGTAATAGGCTGACCAAACGTCCTCTTTTGCCCGGACATGTCCACTTTTCATGTCCCGTCCGGGGCGTCCGGGGTTTTTTAATAAACTGATGATAATGTCCGGTTTTCCGTGTGTTTGTGTGTGTGTGTTAGAGTGCGGCACGGGCAGCATATTTCTGTCCAAACCCGAACCGAGCCCGACATTATTCAGTGACCAAAGCACTGAGTTTGTGTCACACAGTTGTTATGGTTACAGGCTATTTAACAGGCTGGGCGTGCTCAGCGTAGAGGGAGACCTCCGTGTTTGAGACGGGAGCAGGAGGCGGGAGGTCCGACGCTTCTAGTGAGAGGAGAGGGAGAAATAAAACAAAATAACATAAAATAGGAAAAACCTGTCTCCCTCTTTTATTTTATTTCTAGCGTTTAATCAAGGCGGAGGCGGGCGGCTGGAGGTCCGAGACTTCCAGCGAGGGGAGAGGTAGAAACAAACAGCCAATGTGTGTCTGTGTGTGTTATGTTCAGGTGTTGTCACGTCAATAACAGTGCCCAAGCAATAAACAGGACAGACAGTAGGATTTTATTTATTTTTACACTACATTTTCACTGAAAGCTGACCGAATCCAACCCGAGCCCGAATACAATTTATAGCTACATTTTTGACCAAACCCGGCCCAACGCTTCGGGTACCATCAGGCCCGGATCACCACACTCTAGTGTGTGTATGTGTCCCCTATTGGGGCCTATCTGAATTTCTGTCTTTGAGAGATATTATTTTGTAATATAACTGAATTTTCTATCCATACATATAAATTTTAAATATATTAAAATTATAAGGTATCTTTGAGTAAACTGCGAGTATCATTTAAGTAGGCTATGTCGTGGCCGGCCGGGTGTCCTCTTTTTTGGAAATCAATATATGGTCACCCTAGTCTATAACCCACACCCAAGCAGCAACCTCATGAAAAATTTTCATCATAGTTTTCATCAACAAAATGACACTGAATTGAATCCATGTAGAAATACAAAGTGTGACACTGTGGTTCAAGGAGCAGTTGGTGTTAAATCTGTTTAATGACAGTCACCCTTATTTTTGAGCACAATCCCAACTCTTAACAGAACAAAAAAACACTACTTTGTCAATTAACTCTTTTTCCCACTTCTTGACTGAGCTGAGCTAACAGTTTCCTCCTGCTTCAAGTCTTTCTGCTAAGCTAGATTAAACATATCCTGGCCAAAAAACAACAACCTTTTATCCTACTATAGTTTTGAGGCCAGTATTTCCAAAACTATGTTCTCACAGACTAATGTCCCACCACTGACGTACCACCGTCTGTTTCACTCTGTGTCTGTGTCGAGTTTTTCTCTAAGTATGAAGCCTTGTTTATTGAAAGGCTGGAGAGTGTTTGACTTGACTGTTCCCTTCTGAGATGATCCACTAATGTACGAGTAAACATCTGTGACAGGTGATCAGACGCAGATACTGCAGGAGAATTGGTGCCATCATTAAGGCATCTCAAACATGTACTGTACACTTCAGTTCAATAAGAGAGCTGCGAGGCAACAAACCCAGAATCAAGCAAAGCATTGACGCAATACTTTAAGCACATGGGGCTGCTTAAATAAATCATAGTATAGACTGTATGCAAATAGCTTTGACGGCTTTGCTTCATTTTGCAGATGTGGAGACAGCGTTGTAAGAAGATCATACCAGAGCGTTTAGTGGTTCCAGACCTTTGGATTAATGCCCACGTTTGTTTAGTGAATCAATTAAGTGTTCTCCCAGGTTACAACTATTTCCACCAGTTGAAGAAAAAACTGACCAATCAGAGCTTTTTAGGTGGGATTAAGCAACCCTGGGTGCGTCCCAGGTCTCTTACTTGATATTCCCTTTCTCCTCTATCCTCACTTGAACTGGTGCGCCATCTTGAAGGCCGCCCCAAAGCTCTTATTTCAGCTCTTAGGAGTGAGGAGTGAGGATACCTGTCTCACTCCCAACTTGTCAAATACTGACTCTTGGTCGGTGCTCCTCGGTGTCAAATAATGATGCACCAAAGCTCCCCTTAGCGGCGGTATGAGACACACCAGGCAGCAGCTCTTTATGACACTTTTAGCAACTACCGCAATGTAAAGAGCGAGAAAGTCCAAAGGGTGGGGGGATCAACAAACTGAATTTTCACCCATTAGACTGCTTTTTGTTTCCCGTTTGAAACTAGAAGTCATTTAAGATACTCTAATACCAATGTGTGCATAGAATGTTATACTAGTGACAAATGTCATGTGACGTACGTTACGTTAGTGATTTTAGCCAAACCATGTTTTTTGAAACCTAATCACGTGCTTTTGTTGCCCAAGTCTAAAGTAAGCCTTAAAACTTCATTTCTCTACTGACATTCTAGGATTATTTTGAAAAGAAACTTTTTGCTTTTAACAAGCAGAAACTATACATCTCATGTGACAGCATAAGTTGATTTTGAAAAGACACATTGCATGTAACTAGCGTAAATTGACACACCATCCCGAATGTCCAAAATGGAGGCTGGAGGGATACTTAAAACATTATATGCGCCCTTTCCACTGTCACTTTTGGCCACGCAGAGTTAAGCCGTGTCGCAGCGATTTGTGTTTCCACAAAGCACTGTGCCACACCGAGCTGTGCCAGAGATGGATCTCCTCCAGGGTAGGTCCAAAAGCCAGGCCAGCCGCCCTCAAGGGGCTCGCAGTGACGTCTCGGTGACCGCAGCAAACCCTCACAGACTTCACTTCTCCCCCCTCAAACAAGACGCGTGTTGTTAGACTCTCCTCAGCTCTGTCTGCAGGAGACCAGCGAGAAAGTTGTTATAAGTCTCTGTGTGTTCAGCTCTCGGTACTTTTGTCACTTCAGACTGAATCTCTGTAGTTTGGAGTTTAGTTTCTTTCCTGCATTCTGTCTTTTCTTTTGATATGTTGTGTGAAGTTGCTGCTCGAAAACTCAATATTTCCTTATTTTGCAGCATCACAATAAAAGTTTTTACATAACAAAATAATAGGGGACTTTTATTGTGAAGAGTCTACAGGAAATGAAATGTTATTATTGCTGAATTAGCAGAACTTTGTTAGCAGCTTTTCTTCAATAAAGACAGGTCTAATAATACAGCAGGAAGGAAGAGTAAAAGCAGAAACAGCCACAGTGAGATGTTGATGAAGAGCTGCAGACAACAGGCTCTTACTGCACCTCTGCGAACAGCTCACCTCCAACAGGTAAACTTCTTTTACCTGCCCTGCTGTGGAAAAACGCATGCAGCAAAAATAATACGAGACTTTAGCCGTGGATCAGCCCGCTGCTTTTAAACATCATCACTCAACACAAGCTGTCATCAGTTAAAGACACACCTTCAAGAAGGTAGCCTTGTTGTAATGGAAATGCAAATCCCTGCTGTGCTGGTCTGATGGCCCAAACCAAACCAAACCAGACCAGCCAAACCAAACCAAACCAAACCAAACCAAGCCAGCTCATGACTGTCAAAAAGGGGTAATACTAGTTGCCCTACATTGACGTGGTAGAAGTGTCAGTATTTGACGTGTTGGGAATGAGAATGTGCTGGATTAAGAACTGGATTCATGAAAAATATGAACTTCAAAAAGGGAGTTTTCTTAACAACTTATAATGCAGATTCTCTGTCAACTGACTAATGACCACGGTGGAATGGATCCAACACTCGCTATTGATTAGGACAAATCGAAACAAAATAATCCCCCTGCCAACTGCCAACAAAAAATCAGATAACATAAAGTCAATGGCTGAATGAAAGAAGTGAAACAAAATGGCAGCTCACTCTGATTATCAGTCTGTATTCGTAGGGATTTTTAATGATGTTTTTTTTTTTTTTTTAGAATAATTAAACATCCCTTCTCTTTGATCCATGTAAAAGTCTGTTAGTTGAAGTTGGACGAAAAGTTGTTTAAGTTTTCCCAATATTAACTTTTCTTAGATGCAGTGATCTGACATTCTGTAGCATTATGGCACGCGCCAGTGAATCTACACAGTATTACATGCTCCTAATCCTCATAAATACACCCCGAGCTCAGTCACTTACAGCCTGATTTATTTCTTGGATTTTCTCAGCTGCACACTAGAAAGTACAATACCAACAGAGAGTCTCCCATCTCCCAGTCCTATTTTGAATGCCGAACAGGATAAGTTATTGTCATTGATATTACTCTGCTTCCAGGAAACGCCATGGGGTGCCTAATGTGGAATAATTTCTAATATTTAGTTTGAATAATGGAAAAGGTGCACCTTGAAGGAGCAGAAAATGATTTTCAAATGGAGTTCTTACTGCTCCTAAGAAACAACAGACATAACTGAGTCCTTAACAATAATGAATAATAATACATTTTGTTTGTGAAATGCTTTTCTGGGCCCAAAGTGCCTGAGATACAAAAACAAAAACAGAGGCATAAGCTCTGCTGTCTGTTCAAAATTAAAGAAACATATCCCAATGCGTTTTGTTTTTTTCTGCTGTTTTGCACCAAACCATGATTCCTGTGGACCGTCACACCCCTGCTCTCCACTTCACTCTGTCCAATAAAGGCAAATATTTTGGAAAAAACAAGTAGGGTTTGACTTGGATGGGTTTCTGACGGCCTGTATCAAAATTGGTGGAGATGTCTGAGATTGCTAATTTGTCATGGAAGAACTCAGGTGCCAAAATTAACACTGCTCTGCTGGTACGCCCACAAGATAAGACCCCCTGAGAGGAAGACTGGGGTGGTGTATGACTTCATTATGACATCACTTGCAACAGCTGTGGAGGAAACAACAGTAAAACAACATGCACCCTAGAGAAGAGGCTAAATAGGCAACAGGAACACACAATATCAGCTGTCTGTGAACTCCAGACCTAAATCAGGCACAGCATCCACCGGGAAGAGGTCAGAGGTCATCGAGCAGATCTGCCACTGGAGACCATCTTTGAATAAAGGCGTGCGTGGGTTAGCATCTCCTTCCATATAGAAAACCTGTTATTATATCAGTGTGGTGACAACTGAGCACTGAGCTATCTCCATGACAACAGAGCGAACCTCTCAGCAAGACGTGTGAATGGATTTTGTTAAAATTTACAGCCGTCAGAAGAAAATGTTGGCATTGTACATTTCAGTAAACCATGGAAACATTACATTTGGACGTTTCATATGTATCATATCAACAAGGTTTGCTGCGATAGAGTGGTGTTGATGACAACCGTGATATTTTAAAAAGATAGTATTGATATATTAGGGAACCGCCCATTGGTTCGACAGCCCATTGGTGCGACATCCCATTGTTCCGACCATTTTAAACTCATTGTTCCGAAGTCCGTTCCAAAATCATCATGACGCCCTGTGGTTAAGGTCTGGTTAGGTTTAGGCACAAAAACCACTTGGTTAGGGTCAGGAAAAGATCATGGTGTGGGTTAAAATGAAAAAGAAAGTGGCAAACACATAAGCCGTGAGCCTGCTCAGCCTCAAGCCGGTCGCAGCGCACTATACGCCCGTCGTGAGCTGTTCAGCACCGCGGACAGTCGGACTAATGGGATGTCAAACCAATGGACTGTCGAACCAATGACATGGACCCGATATATTAATCATACACATGATAATATTGTGTATATATTACAGCACCTCTTAAATCATTTCTTTTTTTCCCTTCTTGTTTCGTCACCTTCTCCACCTGCGTACACTCGTAATTGGATTGAAATTCATTTAGCAAAAAAGAGACAAAACGCACAACTAATAAATTAAAATATGAATTTGAATGATAGCATTATTAGTATTTTAAAATTTACATAGATACCGAGATAGAATTGTTATCATGAGGTCTTTTGGCAATGATAATCACAGTGAAATTTTGATACCATGATATCCCTAATATCAACATTTCTAATTAATTAATTTCACACTATAAATGTGTAAAATCACATGAACACTCCTTATAGATCTTTAAGTTTCATTTATTTCCATGTGCTCCTGCTTTTTCTTTTATCTCTCAACACAACAGTGATGGTTATAAGTATGTGTGGCGACTGTTTTGTTCATGTATGAAAATATCGTAGCCGTACAACCGGGCTTGGTAAGGTTGGAGTGTTTTTAAGTTGATGTAAAAATAAACAACGAGCATTTGTGAAATCCCGCACTCGTGTGGACGTGAGTTTCTGCCTGTCGTCTCACTCCAAAGAGCTACACGGACCCAAAACCATTACAACCTCACGATGTGTGCACACAAACTGCAAAACTATCCATCAAAAAAGTTTTTGAGACGTGCCTTAGCTTGTCACGTTGTAGTGTAAGCCCAGCTCGTATCATACCACTACGCCATGAATTGCAAATGACATGCTAACATTTAATTTTTTAATTCAGTGTTACATTAGATAAATTGAGAATGGCGTATTTTAACCCAGTTATTGTGCATTTACCTTTACTTGTGCATGTAAAGCCGGGTGGTTGTCCCGCAGGTGTTGTATCATGTTGCTCGTGTTTGATCCTTTGGCCACGACTTTTTTGCAGCATGTTTTACAAACTGGAAAGCCGTCGTCAACAATGACCCCTTGGTCATTTTGTGATAGCCAAAATGATCCCACACAGCTGACTTTATCCGTTTTTTGGGGGGGAATAAGTCTTCGTCATCCATACTTCATCACCCGGAGACGCCGCTTGTGTAACTTTGTTTTCGTTCCGTGCAAGTTGCGCTGACCTACTGTATATGGTTCCACGTCGCGGCATAATCTTTGGAGAGTGACGGTGTTGAGGAGTCTTTACGAATAATTAACCGTGGCGTTTAAAATCGCGGTTAATAGTGAAATCAACTAACCGTGACATCCCTAGTTTGAAACCAACAAAACTGGTTGTTTTTAGTAAGTCATCGCTGAGTCTTCCAGTGGCGTTTTAGCCACCAAAGGTGTGGGTGTGTTTTAGTGATCTGTTGCTGTTTTCACGTCAGAGACATCACTGCATATTCTTTACAGAATAATGTAACAAAAAGCAGATGTTTTTTACTGAGACATCACTGCATTTCCTGACGGGTTATACGACGGAAGGAGGTTGTTATTTGCCTTGACATCACCGAGTTTCCTGCTAGAATAATGCCTACAAAAGTGGTTGTTTTTACCCTGACTTTGCTGCATTTCCCACCGGGATAGGGCCACAAAAAGCAGTTGCTTTTTAATAAGACATGACTGCATTTCCTACTGGAATAATGCAATGGAAGGAGGTTGTTATTTACCGAGACATCGCTGTGTTTCTTGCTGGAATAATGCCTAGAGAAGTGGATGTTTTATACCCTGACTTCGCTGCGTTTCCTGCTGGAATAATGCAGCAAAGAGTGGTTTAACAAGACACCACTGTCTGAAGACGCCTCTTGGATGAGAGGCATAATGTCTTCAAGAAACTCAGACAAGTCCAGTTGCCTACGATATAGCACCCACCTATCCAGGACCTGGATGACTGAGAATCTTCACAGACAAGACGTCACTCCATTTCCTGCCATGATAATGGCACAAAAAGCATTTTTTGTTTGTTTGTTTGTTTGTTTGTTTGTTTGCTTTTACTGAGAGGTTGCTGTGTTTCCTGCTGGGATTGTGCCACCAAAACCAGATATTTTAAGATTTATGAACTTTTCCTGACCCTAACCAAATGGTTTTTGTGCCTAAACCTAACCACACCTTAACCACAGCATTGTTGAAAAATTGTGTATCCGCTACATAATAACCTGCAAATGTAATGTATTTGTGCAGAAGCGTACAATGCTAGCATTTACTCTGGCAGCTGTGTTGGGATTTAATCATTTGCTGATGTTTCCTGATAGTATTGAACTTTCAGTGAATCAGGGACATTTTCACGTTCATGCTCACAAACATAAACGTGTCAGTGACAAAAATATAGTTTTGTGCAAATATACTGGAAAACAAACTGAGAGAGAGTTGGATATGACAGACTGCCATGCATCACACAGTTCTCTTAAAAAGATGAGTTTTCTGAGTCCAGACAGTGAAGTATAAAGCTCTGTGTTCCCTGAAGGGGTATAAACTGTGTGGGAGGAAGGCTGAAGCAGCAGGCACTGGATAGACCTATTTTCAAATTTATCAACATTAGTGTGGACAGGGCCTCAGTATTAGGAGACTGCAGTACTGGGAAGCTGTTTGTTGTTTGGGAAGAACCCAGGTAGAAAACAAAAACTCACAAATGGAGCTCATTTCCTCCAGGTTAGAAAAAGTTACCCCCCTCCTCTTCAGTTTGGTGCTGTTTGGTTAGCACTCAGCCCACGAGGTGAACTTAGTTTGAATGACGTGAATTTGCCTGTAAAAATCCAATAAATTACAATCTCTGGAGAGACTCGGTTTACTCAGGCTGCTTCATTAAACTGAAAACAACAACAACAATCAGGCCACACACATGCAGGCGTTTGGGCACTGGGCATGGCAGGGATGAAACAGCATCACCTGGTGATGAAGGCAGAAACGTAGGAAGGGGTGCTGGGTCGCTGTGGTGTAGCAGAAAGTTTGTCAGTGACGGAATGAGGCCAATCCCTCCTCTGGTGCATGTATATGGATTAATAATACAGCACAGAGCAGCATGATATCCAGCTGTATACAAGGAGAAGAGAAAATAATACAATTCCTGGGAGTAAAGTGGAGCGGTGCTGTGTCATGCTGTCTGTCCATGTGTGTATGTGTCACTTTGGTTTGTCAGCCTGTCACAGTAACCCAGCATGACAAGCCTCAGCATATCTACATTAGCTTGTGTCTGCATAGACCCTTTTTACACACAGATCCTGCAATACTGCCGGAAAGATGATCTGCCATCACGCTGGCTGCGCTTTTTTTTTACCCTGAACCAAAAACAGCCCAGAAGAAAACGCTGGCATGTCTGCAAACCACAAGTACGTTATATTTTACTTTATACACATCATATCAATGTTTCTAAAGTGATATTTAAAATGGAGCTCACATTGTCGTCTTGAGGTGGAGGGTATGCTGGATGGCGTCCAAGGCAAGACAGCGACAGAGCTGCAGATTACTGGCTACTGTGCGACGCCAACAGCAACACCGATTGTGTTTCCATCGGGTTTTTAAGCTCCGGATGTGGGTGTTTTGTAGCAACTTATTAGCGGGGATAGCGCCATGAAAGGCAGGTGTTTTTAAATGAGACACTGCTGCTTTTCCTGCTGGGACTGTGCCCAACAAAACCAGGTATCTTAGGCCAAATCATGATCTTTGGCGCCCCGAGCAGTTTGAGTTCTGTCACACAGCTTTCCAACAGAAGTGCACAGTACAAAGTAAGTAGTATTGAAGTTATATGATTACACATTATGTAACATAATATTTCAGGGTGGAAAAAATCTATTTTCTTTATGAATGAGAGATGTACAAAAGTGGAAGGATATTGATTTTCACTGTTATTTTCACCTAAATTGGAATCAAATATCACTTTGTCTGGAGTAATATTGATTCAGTCATCCCCACTTCATTTAGAAGAGACAATATTGAGAAGCAACTTTTAATGTTTCATATAGTGTAATCATTCAGCCCAGGATACCTGAGAACTACGTCCATATTGGACAATGTGTCTATGTCAGATGTACAGATACTGTAAAACAATAAAACATTTTAAGGAGGTTACTTTACAGTAGGTAGAAAAGCAGTGTTTTGCTGTCATTTTGTTGCATGTGTAACCACACACAATAGTGATGTCACAGGGTATTTGAGTACAGTAGTGCAAGACATATTCAGATCCATGAGTGAAAGTAGAAATACCATGGTCTAAAAGTACTCTATTACAATTAAGGCTCTGAATTCAAATGTTACTTAAGTAAAAGTACAGAAGTATCATCGGCACTTTAAGTATCAAAAGTAACTCATATTGCAGAGTGGCTCCTTTCAAACTATTCAGTTATCAGGTCTTCAAAGTGGGGCCAAATTTAAATACTTTGTTGTATAGTCCTGTATCATATCATAGAAGCATACCATATCGGGTAAGCGGATGAAAATGGATGGATGGATGTAATCATTTTACTCTGACTAAAATTCGTACTAAATCCAATTTCTCAAAGTCGGACTAAAGCCTAGTTCACATTACACGATTTTCACCCTGATTTTGCGTCACGGAGACTATCGTAATCTTTTGAGTGTTCATACCTGGCGACGTGTTTCTGTCAGCGGGAGTCTCGCCAACTGCGTTACGACCTGTGTGCACAGTCACGCCACAAGATTTCTCCACCGAGCCCTCGCCAACAGAGCCCCAGATAATGCGGTGACGTCACCAAACTTGGAGACGACACATCGTAAAGGCATGGATATTCTTCCCAGTGTTGAATCAAATCTGCCTCCAGGGCCTGGGTCAAAACACAACGCGCTCCCCGTGATCCTGTGGACGCCGCCATTGTTGTTGTTGCTTGCCGGCTTGTCAGTGTTGCCAGATCTTGGGAGAGAAACAAGCAACCAGGGCTATGGAAACAAGCCCAAAAGAAGCGACTATCATGCGTTTAAATAACTTATTAGATGGATATATATAGAGGAAGGTGATGTTTAGAGAGCAAGCCCAAATAAACAACTCCACTTTAGAAACAAGCCCAAAGTCGTGGTTAATAAGTGGACCTGGCAACCCTGCGGCTTGTCCTCCTCACATTTCTTCCGTCCTCCTGCGTGCTGACGTGGGACGTATCCCACCTCTCATTGGCTGATGCTCTTTGTCAGTCGTGTCACACTTCTCCAGTTTTCTAGCATGCCAGATATCCAGTCCCAGTCACAGACGAGGGGGCGACTTGCTCGTAGGCTTGTTCACACATGAGGACTCATCGTGGCAGACTATCTGCCGACTCACCTCCGACCCAAGGTGGCTCTCAAGATCCTCTGCGACATCAAAATCATGGTGAAAATCGTGTAATGTGAAGTAGGCTTTACACACCCACATAATGTGATTGGGAGTGAAATTCCTCCTGCATGTATACAGTCAATCAGACCCAAACTGACCAAGGCGCTCTGAGCATGCTCCACAGAGCTGTAAAGCTGTAAAGTTGTCCACCATGGTACCAGTTAGCTGCTCGCTAACTGTAGCGAACTTGTTTGTCGTTTGTTTGGTCTGTGACATAATAGATCAACAGGAAAAAGGTCCAACACTAATAAGCTGAAAGGAGGCATATCTCCCACCTATTGTAGCGTAGTTTGACATACTTCGGTTGATTAATGGATTCCCCTCCCGTGCTTATATACTGGCACAAGGACAGCACTTTATCAACTGTGGCCTTTACTTTTAAGAGAACTGTCAGTATTCACTCATCACAGGAAGTTGCATGTCAGAACAATGTAAATAGAAATTCAGTTATCCAACTGAAATTCATCATTATGGAAATGTAGAATATGTAGACGATTGGAGGCTTAGTCATTCCCCACAAGATAGCATCAAGCTCAGCAGGAAGTGAAGGGTTATGATAATGTCTTCTGCTCTGTACGGGAGCGTAGAGTCGGAGCCTACAGGTGGGTGCTAAGATGAAGGTGAGGCGCAGCAGAAGCAGCAGGGAAGGCAGCAAAAGAGTGAGCAGAGCACTGACAGCTTGAAATACAACACCATAAAAATGGTCTTATTAATATGTATGTGGATGCCATAGCTTACCAAAAAATTCACTTTACCATTTAGACATGTCATTATTATCTTTTACGTGCCATCATTGTTGGTTTGTGCAGGCTGTAGTCAGGGACAAACATTCTTTGCTCTCCACAAATCAATCAAAAACCCTTCCTTCTAATTATTTAATCATAAATTTAAAACCATGCAGTTGTTTTTGAAACCCGGGAAGTCTTATTTAAATGTGCTGCTACCTCTGTAGCTATTGCACCTCATGGGGATTTTGGAAACACTGCCTGCACAGTAATGTTGAAATCCTTCTTAATTTGTCATGCATTTGTATTGCTCGAGACTGCACACGAGCATCCTGTGACCTGAAATGAAATATTGAGATGGAACTGATTATGAGTGCTTCTTTTTTTTTTTTGCTGTTTGTGTTTTTTTATTCATGTTATTCTAGCTGAATTTAAAGAGAAAGCATGCAGTGGGAGGAAGATTACAGGGAGGGCAACAGCTTGAATAGGCCAGCAGTCCTCCACATAGTGCGTGCAGATACACTCATGTTCATACAATTTAAAGCCTCCACAGTTTGTGTCTGTTTCAGCTGCAACAACTACTTATTTCCAGTTTTAAGTAATGTATGGATTTTTTTTATTCAACAAACTAGTTAATCATTTAGTCTGTAAAATGTGAGAAACTTTACAACCATGCTAGCAGCTCTGTGATGCTCACTGCAGAAACAGACAGATTATTACGCCAGGTTTTCTGTGCAGCTCTGCCCTTTTCCTTTTGGCGCCCTTGTTGACCTATAGAGCTGTTCACACTGGACGTAATGAATTTCAGCTTCCCTTTACAAAGTTTACCGTCTTAGTTTAGCAGGTCAGCATGCTAACATGCTAATTTTTTGCTTGTTAGCACTGAACATAAAGTAGCCTGATGCACCAGAAGGTTTGTCAGATAGAAACCATCTGATAAGCCCTTAATGGAAACTGGAAAGGGGCAGGCACATTTCAGAAAACACTGGACAGGGATTGGATAAACCATCTGTCTATCACCATCTATCATGAGCTAAGTTCAACCAATCAGATCATTGTTGTTTTAAATGGGAGCGTGCCTATGTTCCCACAGCTCTATGTTCCCACAGCTCTATGTTCCCACATCCCTATGTTCCCACAGCTCTATGTTCCCACAGCCCTATGTTCCCACAGCTCTATGTTCCCACATCCCTATGTTCCCACAGCCCTATGTTTCCACAGCCCTATGTTCCCACATCCCTATGTTCCCACATCCCTATGTTCCCACAGCTCTATGTTCCCACATTCCTATGTTCCCACAGCCCTATGTTTCCACAGCCCTATGTTCCCACAGTTCTATGTTCCCACAGCCCTATGTTCCCACAGCCCTATGTTCCCACAGCCCTATGTTCCCACAGCTCTATGTTCCCACAGCCCTATGTTCCCACAGCTCTATGTTCCCACAGCCCTATGTTTCCACAGCCCTATGTTCCCCCAGCTCTATGTTCCCACAGCCCTATGTTCCCACAGCCCTATGTTCCCACAGCTCTATGTTCCCACAGCCCTATGTTTCCACAGCCCTATGTTCCCACAGCTCTATGTTCCCACAGCCCTATGTTCCCACAGCTCTATGTTCCCACATCCCTATGTTCCCACAGCCCTATGTTTCCACAGCTCTATGTTCCCACAGCTCTATGTTCCCACATCCCTATGTTCCCACATCCCTATGTTCCCACAGCTCTATGTTCCCACATTCCTATGTTCCCACAGCCCTATGTTTCCACAGCCCTATGTTCCCACAGTTCTATGTTCCCACAGCCCTGTGTTCCCACAGCCCTATGTTCCCACAGCTCTATGTTCCCACAGCCCTATGTTCCCACAGCTCTATGTTCCCACAGCCCTATGTTTCCACAGCCCTATGTTCCCACATCCCTATGTTCCCACAGCCCTATGTTCCCACAGCCCTATGTTCCCACAGCTCTATGTTCCCACAACCCTATGTTTCCACAGCCCTATGTTCCCACAGCTCTATGTTCCCACAGCTCTATGTTCCCACAGCCCTATGTTCCCACATCCCTATGTTCCCACAGCCCTATGTTTCCACAGCCCTATGTTCCCACAGCTCTATGTTCCCACATCCCTATGTTCCCACAGCTCTATGTTCCCACATTCCTATGTTCCCACAGCCCTATGTTTCCACAGCCCTATGTTCCCACAGTTCTATGTTCCCACAGCCCTATGTTCCCACAGCTCTATGTTCCCACATCCCTATGTTCCCACAGCCCTATGTTTCCACAGCCCTATGTTCCCCCAGCTCTATGTTCCCACAGCCCTATGTTCCCACAGCTCCTTTTTCATAAATTTGTATCAGATTTTATCCCCCTTTCTCCCAATTTGGTAGCCAATTACACCCAACCTATTATCCAGTAGCAATGGATTACAGATGGAATGTAGTTTTTAGCTAAATCTGGTGCATCCATCTCTTTGTGTATTGCAAACATTTAATGTAAGTGCACATTGTCCTTTTAAATAAACAAACTAAACTAAGTAGCACAGAGGCCTCGCATTGACTAGCTTCCGGTCAGATCAGTCAAATGAAGCGCAGCAACTGGACGCAAACCATAGTTTGCAGTGCATCAATACCTCTGGATAGCTGGGTTGGCATAGAGAGGGGGTGCTCCTGGGATGCCTGGAGTCACTTTCCAGCCCTCGGGAGGCGTCATAGGCTCATGGAGGAAACGTTAAGGAAGGAGGATGCCTATTTGAAAACTCCTCTGTGTCAGCCTGTCAGTGTCATCAAGTCTACTGTGCTACTCTCTTGCTGCTGATCGAAATAAAATTACTCATCCATTCATTTACTATAAAGTGTTTCCAAAAAATCTTGTGGGAGGATAGGGCTTAAATTGAAGGGAAATGTAGGAACACAAGACCTAATTTTGAAAATGTCCTAGAAATGTGGGAACATAGGGTTTAATTTTGAGAAAAATCTTAGAAATATGGGAACTGTGGGAACATAGGGCCTCATTTTAAGAAAAATCTTAGAAATGTGGGAACACAGGGCCTCATTTTAAGAAAAATCTTAGAAATGTGGGAACATAGGGTTTAATTTTAAGAAAAATCTTAGAAATATGGGAACTGTGGGAACATAGGGCCTCATTTTAAGAAAAATCTTAGAAATGTGGGAACATAGGGCCTCATTTTAAGAAAAATCTTAGAAATGTGGGAACATAGGGTTTAATTTTAAGAAAAATCTTAGAAATGTGGCAACATAGGGCTGTGGGAACATAGGGTTTTGTTTTGAGAAAAATCTTAGAAATGTGGGAACATAGGGACTCATTTTAAGAAAAATCTTAGAAATGTGGGACCATTGGGCTGTGGGAACATAGGGCTGACCCGGTTTTAAACAGTCACCTCTCTGTATTGTCACACTCACGTAGACCATGCTCGTAGATGCCAGTAGCTCCTCACAGAACCAAGAACCTTGTTCTTGTCAAGAGCCAGTTCAAAACTGTCCTATCCATTGGACTCGTTTGCATCTGAGTTCATCAGTTCATTTTATTAGTGCTGACATGTTTTTCTGACAGTTGCACATTACCATTACAGAACAATGGCATCAAACTCATCCTTGTATGCTGTTGGAAGCTTGCAACAAGAGAAACGGTCCAAAGCGTGGCTTTACTTCATAGAGAAAGATGACAACAGTGCTGCTCTTGCAGTGTCTGTACAGTGATCATTTCAAGTCAGCCTGGACACACCAGCAATATGCTGAAACATCTCTCTACGCTCAGCTGCTTCCCACCCGAGCATCATATTGGTTACTGAGGGTAGATTTCCTCAATGACAGTTCCCAGCTGGTCCAGCCACAGGGTCCAGATTTCACCTAAGTCATTAGTTCAAGATCCACACAGTTTAATATATTCAGCATCATACTTGCATTTGGCCATGTTGTCGAGCTAGTTTTCTGTCTCTGACATGTAGCTGTCCATCAGTCACTCACTCTACAGCAGGAAATTGCACTTTAAGATAAAAGCCTGTGCCAGAGATCCACTGTACTTCAAAATAAAGTATGTTTTTACAAATTTAACACATTTGCAAGTCACCTTGTAAATGGAGTCACATTCAGAATGGACTTGCGACTCACTTCTGGACTGCGACCCACCAGTCAGGCATCACTGCTCCATAACAATAACATTATACTCTGTTTCTACATTGTGTTCAAACTCAGAGGTGATAAAACAGTTGTGATGAAGCTGAAAACCCGTGGAGGCCAACTTTCTTCCCACACAAAAAATTCATCAGTATCAATGAGGGAATGGATCGGGCCAATAAACAGAATCAACAATGGCACTGGTTTTGAATAAAATCTATTTAATTTAATTATGTCTCATCCCTAATTCAGAAAGAAATGCATTACTTGAAGCCTAACAAGATGAATTTTTGTACGATCTTGTGATCCCATAATTCATCTTCTGATGTCACTTGAATCCAGCTGCTGTGCAAGGTAAAACACAAAGTACAGAAGAGGCTAACGGGAATATCATTAGTTTTGAAGGTATTTAGTAATAAAGTATTTGATGGTTACCCAAAGATCAATAAAATCTGGGATCATGAAAACCTCACTCTCGATTATCATGGTGGACCGGCCAACGAACTACCTAAATGACTTTGGCAGCGCAGTGGTGCAGTGGTTAGCATTGTCACCTCACATTAAGAGGGTTCCTGTTTCAAACCCAGGGTTGGAGGAGCCCTTCCATGTGGAGTTTGCATGTTCTCCCTGTGTCAGCATGGGTTTCCTCCAGGTGCTCCAGCTTCCTCCCACAGTCCAAAGACATGCAGGTTAACTGGTGACTCTAAATTGTCCGTAGGTGTGAATGTGAGTGTGAATGGTTGTCTGTCTCTATGTGTCAGCCCTGTTATAATCTGGTGACCTGTTCAGAGTGAACCCTGCCTCTCACCCAATGTCAGCTGGGATAGGCTCCAGCCCCCCCAGGACTCCTAACATGATAAGTGGTTATGGAAAATAAACTGACTGACTTTTCCTTCCCTTCAGCCACGCTGCCTATGTGGCTTGTATCCCCAAATTAATTTGGTTTGCAAAGATATGATAGAGGTGGAATGCTGTGAATCCTAATAGGGAGAAGCTGGAACTAATATTTGGCATTTTTATTTCATAAATGACTTGAAATTACTTGTTGTTTATTAAAATTGCTGTTTTGTGCCGACTAATCAATTTGTTATTGAATGACCTTTCATCGCTTTGAGGCTCAACTGCAATACATTATACCAGCCTCACTCTGTATAGTGTTCTCTTGTCTTCCTGTCCCTTCATCTACTGGTCAGCCCTGTATCTTTCTCTGAGTGTTTATTTGTGATGTGTGTGCAGGAGGTGGGCTGTGATCGCCAGCTCGCCAGTGGTGCCAGGGAGGATAACTGCGGCGTCTGTGGTGGCGACGGCTCCACATGCCGGCTGGTACGAGGACAGGCTCTACCACACCTTACACCAGAACAACGTAGGTGATACAATCCATGTCTGTGTCTGTCTCACATGCATGTCTTCATTCACTCTGGTTCAACCTCTATACCTCATGTCCATGAAGCTAATCCCTAATACTTTACAGAGTGGACTTTAAATCTGAAATACCACTACAGTCCTTTCCCTACTCCAAATGTTACTCCGTCACCAGCCCTCCAGCCCTCTGCAAATAACTCAGCTCATGATCTTTCTAGGTCGTTTCAGTAAATTCATCCTCAGCTCAGGTCTAATATCTCGCTGCTCTATGGAAGCTAGAAGCTAGCTGGGTATCTGTCTGCTTGGACGTGTGGCTCTCACCTGTCTTGGCTGTGTGTCAGTTCTCGCTGAGTTGGCCACAGGCCTTCAGGAGCCATCTCAGCTTTGGCCTGCTCTTTATTGCCTCCAGCATTTACTTATCAAGGCTGGACTATTAAAATGGCATCTGGTGACAACAAGCCACCCGCTGTCAGATCAGCCCCGTCGACAGAATGAAATGTTGGCACTGTACGTTTCTGCAAACCACAGAAAAGTTATTATGCTTGTTATATTGTTATTTTGTTTTATTGTTATTATAATGTGTATGCTTCATATGCATGATGTAGTTCTGCTTACATGTATATGAGTTTCTTATGAAGGGGAGGGTGGTGTGACACATAGGCAAGATGGCTGCCAAGCTGCAGACCACTGTTCGAGACCAACAAATAACAAAAGTGAGTATTTTTAGCCAAACATCGCGATGTTTCCAGCCTTGTTGGTGGCAACCAAACCAGGTATTTTTTAACTAGACGTTGGGACATTTACAGCCGTATTTGTGGTTACAAAACTGGGAATTTTTAATGAGATTTTCAGCTGTGTTTGTGTGTCAAAAAACAAGTATTTAAGAAGTTTGTCGTGAAAAAAAAATGTTGATGAGACTTCAGGACATCTCCAGCCATGTTTTTGGCAACCAAACTGGATATTTTTTAATGAGCCGTCAGGACAATTACGGCTGCGTTTGCGGTGACAAAACCAGGTATTTTTAAACAGACTTCAGGACATCTCCAGCCATGTTTTCGGCAACCAAACTGGATATTTTTTAATGAGCCGTCAGGACAATTACAGCTGCGTTTGTGGTGACAAAACCAGGTATTTTTAAACAGACATCGGGACATTTCCAGCCATGTTTTTGGGCACCCAGCTGGGTATTTTTTGTTGAGACATATGGACATTTCCAGCCATATTTGCAGCAATTAAACTGGGTGTTTTTCAACCAGACGTAGAAACAATTCCAGCCATGTTTGTGCCAACAAAATAGGGTATATTAAGGGAAAACATGATCTTTCCCCAACCCTAACCTAGTGATTCTTGTGCCTAAACCTTACTACACGTTAAACATATCTGCTACATATCAAACATAGAAATTAAACTTATGAAATTTACAAATTTAACATATCAGTGGTTTGCAGAAGGGTGCAATTAATGCATGAAAAGTGTGATTTTGGGAGGGTTGCAACGGTACGAGATTTTCATGGTACGATAACCGTCTCAGAAAATATTGTGTTTTCATGTTATCACGGTATTGCAGAATTTATGATATTATCAGTCAGAATGATGCTTAAAGGAATGAAAACAGAAGGATTTTCTTTTGCTGAACAGAGAACTTGCTGTTTATTGCTATAATTTTAACTTGAAACCATATGTGTGAAAAGTCTCCATTTTGAAAATGACTAAAATATAATAGAGATTCTCCTTCAAGTTGCATTTTTGTTTTCAATATTGTAGTTGTTGCAATTGCAGGCAAATGTGCACAGTATGATGATTGTCAATTTTCATATCACAGTATACCTCAAAACCAGTATATGGCTGGGACCCTAGTTAATGACTGTTCATGGGAATTTGTAGGATACACAGAAAACTACTGGGACCTGCCCGGAATTGTCATGGAGTTTCAATTTCCGGCAGTTTTACCTGCCTGAGAGCCTTGGCACCCCCAGCCCCTGGTCCAGGGGAGGCTTTCACATGTGAATGAAAATGCTGTGAGCTATAGAAATGCAGGTCAGGATAGTAGAGGGATTTTGACTCACCAGTGGTCCACAGGTTACACATGCCAACATTAATTCTGGCGTTCGGGCAGAGCAGATGGTGCTACACCATTCACGTATCAGTGATTTTTTTTTCTCACAGCTTTTCATAAATGTAACACCCAATTGTTTTGGCTTCAAGTTGGGTAAATAACAAAAAAAGCACTGCATAATAGGAAGAGCCAAGCAGAAAAAGTGAGCCTGGAAATGAGTTTTAATCAGTTTCCCTCTTAGTTTTAGAACAACAACACTGGCTCAGCATTGATCATTCAGCCTGTCATGAGAGATTAGAGGAAAAACACTGACAAGGAGATCAGTATTCATTGCTCACTGTAGTTTTCTTGAATGTTGCTAAATAAACAAACCAAGTGATAAATCGACAAATACTTAATGTTCACTTCTCAGCGTTTTTGTTTTGCATTAACCCCTTTATGTAGAAAGCAAATACACAGGTGCGTATGTTTGTCTATAGTAAACAGAGGATTTGTTTTCTGCATATTCCCTCTGTTTTCAACCGTTCTGTCTGACAGAAGTGGAGCTGAGGCTCCAGCAGCACAAATAACTTTACAGTATTGGAAATATGAAAATGTAGTTTCCACTGGAGTGGAAGTTTGTTTAAATGTTCCCAGGACCGCTCAACATTTCCCAAAGTTTTAACAGGTTAATGAAGCACATATTGGCAGCAAATATAGTCTATATATTTAGCAGAGTTATTGGCTCTCGAGATGGAGTATTGTATCAAATGTTTCAAATTAAGTTGTTTTGGCATGCCTCAGGGAGTGGAAATGAATATGGCTGGATTCCCTAAAAAAGACTGGTATTAGAAATCACAGCCAGTGACCATGTAATTATTTCTCTGGGTTTTAAATTCGGGGGGATATTTAGAGAACAGCAGGGGTGTGCCATTACTGTGGAAGTATATGCAAGCATTAGACATGTAATATCAACAGAATAAAACTGAAATGGCTGTATTAAAGAAATGTGAAACACAGACACATATCAACCTGCCACGATTAGCAAGTCTGAACATTTGGGAAAATGTTGGGTTTTACACTGCAGGATGAAAGTTTGGCACGAGGCTCCTTGTCTTGATCTGAAGGAGTGAAAACTCCAGAAACACTTGTGGTAAAAAAAACAACCCAACTGTGAGACCAGCATGTTTTGGCTTGTGACCATCCTGAGCCAGGTGAAGGGTTTTCCCTGCACCTTGTTAAAGTTGTACACGAAACCTCGACTCTCCATCGCCTCAATTGACATAAAGGTGATAAAAGTTGGTGGAAAACAACAGGAACCTTTTATAATTCTATGATCCAATCAAACATCAAATCTTCAGAAATGACCACAGAGTTGAACCCACAAGTATGTTTCTTGTATTTTGTCCATCAAACATACACAGCAGTGATACAAATATTTAAGACCACATTTTCAATTATTTTAAATGTTTAGAATCTCAAAAATCATTATTTTATTCATCAGTATTTGCTGCTCTCAAGCACAATCCTTAGATTGAAGTAAGTATGACCAAATAATATAGGACATCTGATCAATCTATTGAAATTCAAGTGTAAAAAAACAGTTGAATTGTTCACTGTATAATGTTTTCAAAGAACACGTAATCTTACTATATAATGACGAAAACTCTGTGTGTCTGTGTGTGTGTGTCTGTTCCACGTTTTTCTCCTCACTGACTTGGTCAATCCATGTGAAATTTGGCACAGTGGTAGAGGGTCATGGGAGGATGCCAATGAAGCAATATTACATCAATTGGCCAAAGGGGGGCGCTATAGCAACCGATTGAAATGGCAAACTTTGAATGGGCATATCTCATGCCCCGTATGTCGTAGAGACATGAAACTTTGCACAGAGATGCCTCTCCTCATGAGGAACACATTTGCCTCAAGAACCCATAACTTCCGCTTATATAGATTTTCCACCATTTTGAATTTTTTGAAAAACACTTCAAATGGATCTCTTCCTAGGAAGTTTGAGCGATCTGCATGAAACTGGGTGAACATAATCTAGGGACCAATATCTAAAGTTCCCTCTTGGCAAAAGTTGGAAAACTTACTAAAACTGAGCTTCTATAAGGCAATGAATATTGCGGAGGGCGTGGCTCATCACATAAAGGTGTATAACATCTCAAGGGTTTCACCCATCACCACGCAACTTTGTAGGCATATGACCACACATAATCTGAGGGGACCCCTCCATTATTGACCCCATCAAACAAAATGGGGGCGCTAGAGAGCTCATTTCTTATCTCGGCCTAACCGCCATATGGATTTTTACTAAACTTGGTAGATATGTAGAACAGGACGCCTCAAGGTGACTGGAGAAATTTAACTCTAATTGGCAACTGGGTGGCGCTATAACAACAGAAAAATGCTTAAAAATGGCTAAAATGTGACCGATCGCTGTGGCTCCCCCTGTGGACCAATGTTGGTGTTTTCTAATTTTTGGTATGACTAAGTCATGGTATGGTATGCTGTACATAATCACAGAAACTGTCAGTGTGTCATTCTGTCAGTCAGTCATTCTGTCTGTCCGACGTTTTTCATGAACTCTGTCTGAATACATTGCTCTTCTTAATGGGTTCAGTTGAGAGTTGATCTGCAATTTCCTATGACCTGTATCCCAAACACACACCATGTGAAACTGTATGTGGGCAACTGTGCACTCAATGGGTATGGACTAGTATACATTTAATTATTAAAATGCCACCATTGGAGACATTAAACCAAAGATTAGGGTTGGGTATCATTTGAATATTTTCAATACTAGTGTTGATACTATACCTGAGTTTCAGGTCTGAATTGTGACGTCAGTTTTGGTTAATTTTAGGGATGCGCGCGATTATAGACGTCTAAATGATTAAATGTCTGCCCCCTCGCTAGTTGGCACCAGAAATATTAGTCGGTTAAACCTATTAGTGTTTTATTCATGTTTAAGGCCGCTTAACTGTCATGCAGCCGCCCGCCACTACTTCTGCATGGCGCACGGTGTCTCGTACGTCAGCTGAAATTTAATTCTAAATTACTATAATTTCAAATACTTAACCATAAATTGAGCTAAATTTTGACTATTTTCTGAGTGTGTTCCCTTTTTTAGACCCGCAGTTGCTTGACGCCCATTAACTGGTAACCATTAACTGGTTAATTTTTGAGAAGCACCTGCTAACAGCTGCTAACATCTTGATTTTTTATTTAATGGGAAAGGTTACAATAGGCATTCACACCGCAGTAGTCACAGGTATTTATCAGCTCCAATTGGCAGTCATGGAAATACAGCACCTGTGTGAACATGCTAATTTTAGCCTCCTTGCCGGCAAGATACAATAACACACCACCACAAAACACTGTCTGTCTCCACCCAAGCTGCACTCAAGCATTGATCCACATTAGTCTGCACCAAGTTTGAAATAGAGACTAAATAAGAGATCTAAAAAAAACCCAGTAACCACAGTAACGATGTCGTATGCTGTAAAGCCCTGTGAGGCAAATTGTTATTTGTGATAATGGGCTTTATAAATAAAATTGATTGATTGATTGATTGATTGAACGTTTTCCTTAGCCTCCATGCTGCTTTCTGCTGTTTATGAACCTGTTTTCCAGCCTGTTGGTGACGTTGAAAGTGACTCACCTGTAAAAATAGAACAGAAAGGCATGCTCATCTGCTGCAGATTCACGTACACAGTTCTGATCTACTGGCAGTGGTAAAGAAGTTTAAAGCCTATTTTTAGCAGGTTTTCGTGTGTTTGAAAAACCTGCAACCCATGCTGAAAAAAGAGGTCTGCAATCCTGCAAAGTCGAGCTCTCCTTTTATTGAGTTATTTCAAGGTCCAAACAGACAACTTAATCATACTCGTCGGACTTATTCAGGCCCTATGTGAGACACAGTTATAGCAGAAGGCAACATAAAAGTGAGTTACAGTATATAATACAGAGGCCAAAATGGCCCTTAAAGTAAATGTAAATACAGGTATGAATATAGAAAACCCCATACAAAAAAGAAACTGAACTTAAAATATATGATCAGAGTGTTGGGTTTTGTCCTCATGATACTCCAATCACTGCACCAACAAGGATAAGAAAATCATTAAAGAGAAAAATGTATAAATTACACAAGGGGACAGAAATTCACCTTAAACAAATGAAGAACTCACAGGTGTAATTTGCAACATCCAACTTCCCTTTTTCAGAAACTTGTCCTGTTGCAGTTTAATAGAAACAGTAATCCTTTCCATCATAAAGATATCATATAATGTCAATCCAATCACCAACTGTAGGTATAAGGTTTTACCCACTTTCTAGTAATGGCTTTCCTGCTGGCTGCACTTAGGATGTGAAACAGATATCTCTCATGAGAGGTAACATTGTCCAAAGGCGGGGTGCCCAAACATAGGGGGCTCTAGTTTCAGTGGAAATACTTTTTTGCCAAACTGTATGAACCTTCTGCCAGAAAGGAATTAATAATGGGCAAGACCAGAGTATGTGATAATGATTGGCATCGAAGAACCCACATTGTCTCCAGCAGTTTGACCATTTGATATAGTGACTCTCTTCAACAGGAGTAATGAAGAACCTATAATGAGGTTTTTCCAACAGAACTCTCCCTCTCTCCTCTCGTTACGCCCATAGACGTGCAGAGCACACAACAGACTGAGGAGCCAGCTCGTGAGGTGTATTATATTGTATACTGTATATTAGAGAAGCACTGATTGCAGTGATCCCACCACAGCAAAAACGATAAGTGTGTCTCACCAGTAAGAGAGACGCCGTGCACATTACGCACAAGGTACAGCAGCGTAACTTTATCGATGATCTAAATCTCCAGAACCACCAACAAGATCAGTCAGGATCTATGTGAATTATTGTTCTGTGTTCTTCTACACACACTCTTGGTGTTTTTGTGTCTATCAGAGCGGCGTGCACAGAGTCTTCAGTCCATGTAGGGCTGTATTGTGGTAGTCCCCTCCCAGAAGTTGCATCGCGGTGCTATCAGCAGCGGCAGGTCTCTCCCTAGCAGGGCGTAAAATTAACTTTTTACCTCATCTCCAAAAATTTACCAGCCATACATATTTTTCACCAGCCAAATTAAAAAACCATGCCCTAAAAATAATTACCTTACATTTTTAGTATAAAAATCAAACTTTAGGAAAATTCAACCCAGCCTCGTCTAGTTTCCATTTTTCAATAAAATGCCGTGTGACATTTGTACTCCGTTTAACTGTCTGTTCTTCTTGTCCAAGTCCAATATGTTCATCTTCGTTTTTCCTCTTTTCTGGCGGTGGCTTCACGGCAGGAATGTGTCGCCACATCTTGCTCAGAAGTTACCATAGAATGCCCGGGGTTCCGGTAGCTGAAGTCATGGGTTCCCGGCGCACGTACAATAAGCCACGAGGGTCAAAATAGTCTGACACAACTGGCAGAAATGGCTGAAGCACATAAAAAACCCACATGCAATTCAAAATTTACCATTGGCCACTGGCGGGTGTGTGTTTTTGTTTTACCCGCCATTGGCGCTTGGCGGGTGTTCATTTAGTTTTTATTATCTCTCTTGGATGACAGACACCTTTGTAATGAGTGGATCTTAAAGACTTTAAAAATATATATTAATTTCGACTGGGGTGCTGGATGGAGCAGTGGGTGACAACAACTCCTCCACATTTACTGTCCTGTATGGAAACACCAAATGGAGCTAGGGTCAAGGTACCATGTGAAACGGGTTACTGTTGGTTCCAAAGTCACCATACCAAAAGTGTTTGGTGACAGCGGGTCTTAATATGTGTATCCGGTCAAACTGAACAGTAAACCCTAGACATCCCTAAATCTTTTGAACATTACTGTAGTAAAAAAATCCTAATTTAAGGTCCACTGACCAGCTTTTTCTACAGCTTCAATAGGCCTTCGTTTGCTGACAAAGGTTCAATATCCACCCATCCAGAGATCTTATCTATTAACTAGCCCAATAACACATTTCCCAGCGCCACAGCCAATGTCCCTTAATGACCAGTACAAGGCGGCCTTTGTAGCACTTGAGTAATGTGGATAGACCGGGACCTAAATCATGGAAAGAGTCTCTGTATAGTTGTCGAAGACCTCCACAGCATCAGGTTTGTCTGCGACTGCCAGTTACACTTAAGTCATCTTTCCTCATCCAAGAATCCTCCTCCCTCGCTCCAGGGCCCAAATAAAGTCCTCAGGAGTGAGACAATGACGACATGCTGGAACTTTTGTAGCAGTAGGCAGATGTGGGGTTTTTACAGCACTGTGTCTGGACCCTTAGACAGCCTGTAGATCAAGGAGGAGGAATACAATCCAAACATCCTACTTTGGCTTTAGTATATATAAAAAAAAGAATTAGGAGTCCTCCAAGAAGTCACTAAGGTGTGATGTGATGACATTCTGCCAGGTTCTTTAGAGGATCTGGCAGAGGAAGAGCCACTTAATGATAATCAGATAGCAGGGCAGTTTGGCTGCTGCAGCGGCTGCAGCTCTGCAAGATAACACAAGCTCAAGGGATGAAGGCTTGAAGTTACAGGTGACATCGTCTAAAGCATCATGGGGTTTTTTCCCCCACACTTTTATACTGACTTAATGGCAGTCTAGCCGTCAGAGTGGCAGGGACTTTTCTATTCAATGCCAATAAAATCCAGAAGGACGGGTACTTAGTGCGAGTGACTTCATCAAATACATTCACCTACAAATCCACGTTGAGTTAGTACTAGTGGTGAAGGTCAAAGAGGGATCAACCTAGTACAGCTGACCACAACACCTGTCTTTACCTCGATCAGTAGAGACAGTTCAGCCCCCTCCCCTCTAGTCTCGCCACCAGACAATCAGAGATCTCCGCCTTCTGATAGTCTGGGGACACTCCTTTCTAAAGTGTGTTTAACACACCGGAGAAAACGGCCGGCAACAAAGCAACGCCTCTTGCATTTTTGAAAAGGACATGCCCTCCTGGAAATGTGCGCTCCCCTTTTTCTCATCCGCAAGGAAACAAACACACAGAGAGCTTGAAAATGGATGCTGAGAGATTTAACTCCGTTTTATCAAACGTGTGCTCAGTCCACAAGATTGTGGAAATGAAGGACTTACAGTGACTTTGTTTAAAACTTTTAACGCAGTCGGACTATGTTTACGAGCACAAGAGTTCAGCGAGCCGCCATCTGAAATTGTATCCGCCCATCTAAACACAAAATCAGGGAGAAAGACATCAGTCTTTAGTTAAGCAAGGCATCTAAAGACTGACTTGTGAGTCTACCTCCCCTCAGGCAGAAGGCTGCGCAGTCTCAAAGCCAGAACAGCGAGGCTAAAGTGCAGCTTCTTCCCAGAGGCTGTGAGGCTTATGAACTCCGTGGATTAAAGTCTGTCCTCTGCACTTTGTACTGCTGTGACTGCATGAAGCTATTTTTGCTTGGTTTTAACTGCAGTATGAGTTCTATTTATTACAGGCTTTCAGGGTATTTAATTACTTATTAAGGGGTCTATCTTAAATGTTATTTATTCTGTATGCTGCTGGACCCAGGTAACTAATTTCATTCCTTCATGTTAAACTGAACCTTGAACCTTGAAACTTGAACCTTGAATCTTGGAAAACCGGGAACTGCCCACTGGTCCGACAGCCCATTGTTCCGACCATATTAAACCCATTGTTCCGAAGTCCGTTCCAAAATCATCATGATGCCCTGTGGTTAAGGTCTGGTTAGGTTTAGGCACAAAAACCACTTGGTTAGGGTCAGGAAAAGATCATGGTGTGGGTTAAAATGAAAAAGAAAGTGACAAACACATAAGCCGTGAGCCTGCTCCGCCTCAAGCCGGTCGCGGCACACCATACGCCCGCCGCAAGCCGTTCAGCACTGCGGACAGTCGGACTAATGGGATGTCGAACCAATGACATGGACCCGGAAAACCTCCCCTTGCAAAATGACCATTTGTAGCCTGTATCAATGGCTTGCATGCCTCCATGGTAAACGAAGAATCCAAAAAAGGTGAAGATTCTTCATGATTGAAGTAAACAGGGATCACATTTAACAGCAGCAAAACTTTATCAAAAAATCTTTTTACAAACACTGACACAACACGTGCAGAAATATCCAAGTCTTGTTTATCCAGTCTTTTGCTCAGTACTTCCCATGTACATGCATTTTTGCTAAAACATTATGATTTAAAACACGTCAGTACAGACAATTTCATGCACTGGTGAGCAGCGTGCCTGGACATGTTTGTGCATTTGAACTCTACTCAAGCAGAGCTCATTCACACACGTGTGCAGATGCATTCAGGGCGCTTTTATAGGCGGGGGGGTTTTAAATGTTTTAGCAAAAATGCACAGATAAATGAGAGCTGGGTTATACTGCCGTTGTGTAAGAGTTTGTAAACAGATGTGTTGACATAGTTTTGCTGTTGTTAGACACACTCTCTGTTTGCTTAAATTCATGAAGAATGTTTGACTTTCTGTGTGACTTTTAGTTCACCCTGGAGGAATGTGAGAAAAAAAGGTTTCTTCACAAATTCATTGTAACACAAGGTGAGCAATTAATATACATATGGTCATTTTGCAGATGAGGTATTCTTTTAATAATCTGCAGCTGGTTCTGTTTACAAAACTCAGTGCTCTTGGTGAAGGTTCAGGAAAGGTTGTGGACTTGGTTAAATCTTAAAATGAATCACAAGACAGGATGTGTGGGCTTGTGTTTACTTTTAATCAAAACCCCTCTTCCTGAACCTTAACCAAAGTGCTCTAAATTGAATTGAATACATTTTTCTTACTGACAGCATGTAAGAAGAATAGCACAGCCTCTCCAGGAGGCATGGTATCTTTAGACAGTCATGTCAAAAGGAGAAAACGCAATAAAGCCCAGGAGCTTCTTCCCATTGTGGTCCTCTGTTACAGCCCTTTTGTTGCCTAAACTTAGCCACACACTGTTTGTTAGCCTAAATCTGGATTTATACTTCTGCGTCAAAGCGACTCCATACCTACAGCATCACAACGGAGTCTCGACCATAGCCTGACATGCACCTTCCCAGAAATGTAACTACAAGTTGCAGAGACACAGACCTCTTGCCTTTATTTATTTATTTTTTTAATTGAAACCATTTCCCTCAGTGGAAACAAAGCTTTTATTTACTTTAATTCCACAGATAAGAAACAATAAATTGTGAAGACAATAAAGCCTCCACAAAAATAGCATTGTTAGTCTTGTGTGTGATTTATCCTGGCTTCATATGAGCAGAGGAAATCTCTACTAGCTGCTAGGCTAATTTATATAATGTTATATGCAAGAGGCTTGCGCTAATAACGTTAGCATGTTGTATTTGTTTGGGAAACGTGTTTAGCATATGACAGTTGTTTTGTCAGTGAACCTTGTGAGCTGTAATGGAGCTGAATTTTGTAACGTTACCTTTGTTAAATGTTGCTGTTGTCCCTGGCCTCATATGAGTAGAAGAAACCTCGGCTAGCTACTAGGCTAATTTATTCAATGTAAAATGCCATAGGCTTGTGCTAATAACATTAGCATGTTGTATTTGTGGGCAAAATGTGTCCAGATAAAGACAAGTGTTTGTCTGTGAATGCTGCGAGTTTTGTGATTGTGCTGATTTGTGTACTTGTGTTTGAAATTGTTGCTAATAAGCCATGTTTAATGTGTGTTTAATGTGTGTTTTGAATCCACTCAATTTTACAGCACTTCATTAGCTATGTTTCCATCCAAAAGTGATTCGAATCATTGGGAAATGCGCATTAAAAGAAATATGAATCATGTGTGTTTCCATTAAATGTACGGACTTTGTTGAAAAATACGAACTTGTGCGAGTTTTCCACAGAACCGGAAACAAAACAAGTCTTGCATTCTTCTTCTACGTTTTCTGGTGGTTGGCAACCAGCTTGTAAATGCATTACCGCCTTCCCGACCCGGAGTGTACAGAGTGTACCCGGAGTGTACGGCTACATCAGACTTAATTCGAACATAACTGTTTCCATCCCCCATTTTGCGAATCAGCATTTTTTCCAATCAACCAAAACCCAGCTAAAGCGAGCGTATTTTAGTTTGTGCGAATCAGGGGATTTTAATTCGAATTTTGGCGTTTACATTATAATTTTCCGATGCAATACTTCTAGATGCGCATCTAAACAGGCTGATGGAAACATAGAAACCCCACCACTGACTAGTGTTTTGGAGGTGTAACTGCAGAGTGACACAGACACACCTAATGCTCATAACGGCGTAGACTCTGAATAGAGCTGATGCACAAGTATAAATCCGCCCTAATCAGTATAACTACAGCATCCAGCTGCTGGTTTATATTAAGTGCTGGCTGCATACAGCAATTCTTTTTCCTGCTTACTGAAATTGCTTTATACTGTAGTTAAAAATACTTGCACTGTTCAACTCTACACAGATATCTTAAAAAAGTGAAGAAGTCGCAGGGAGGTGATGAGCATTACTGGTCACATCTCTAGGAGTGGACGTCTCCTTTGACAGGTTTTTGCAGGCTTTTGTTTATAGCACTTTATGTCTACTTTGGCTTCTATCACCCTGTAAATACACTCTGTATTTTTCTGAGACTGGTTGGCGCTGTGAAGTGGCCTGACGTGTTCATGTTTTCAGAGGCCAGCAGGGAACCTGTGAAGCAGTGGTTATCTTTAAAGTAGTGTCAGAGCTTTCTCTGGCCAGTGATACTCCACTTGTCACTTTTATTTGTTTGTCTTTCATTCAGTTTTAAAGTTTCAGTCTCTCATGTCCTCTCTGCCTCGGCTCTAATGTCCCGAGAGACGAGAGCTAATACAGTAAACCAATCACGACCATTTAGGCTTACCTTGGTAGGTGAGTTTATTTACCATCACAGACACCATCACAGAGTATCACCTTTGTTCCCCCACATCCATTATTCATGACGCTACTATTTATCAGTCATTGCATTTGGAATATGAATTGGCCCCAGTATTCCCTGCAGCCTCAGTTTACGGGTCCAGCAGACTCATGTAAAATGAGCCCATAACTGTTTATCTGTGTTTCATTTCCCTTATTTATTTTGAAGGTCACTTTTTTAATGCCCAGCTTTACATTTAATCTCCATTTTAGAGTCAGAAAAAAATAAGCTCCTATAAATTAAGGACATTGCAGATGCAGTTTCCAAGCGTAATTACGTTAGGGGGCAAAGCCCTGTGGCTGGCAGCCAGAGCAGCTTAATTGTTTGAGCTCAGCGTTCATTCGTTGCCAGAAGGAAAAGTAACTCTCATAAAATGTGGAAAATAGAATTAACACTCCATTTGTCTATAAAGGTCTCGCCTCGTTACTACACCTCCTCGCCTAACCACAGAGGGAGAAACACTTCTAGTGTGAAAGCTCAGAAAGTATTTTTGCAGTCTGGAAAACAAGAATCCTTCCACAGCAGTAAATACTTTCAATAGTTAAGCTCTGTGCTGTTTGTGTACGCTGTAAGCACGACCGTGCAAGAGTCTCACGATTGACTAGTTAGCAAGGCTCACTGACGTTTAACAGCACACATGTGGATGTTATTTAGGTCTGCTGGGCTGATCAGTGCTGCCGTGCAGCAGTAAAGCAGGCAGATTTAGGGATGGCAGCGACTGTAGTGTGGTGGTCTCCTTCAGTCAGTACTCTCAAAACAGTGAGAGGCCTCAACAACAAGCAGGGAGTGCAGTGGAGGAGATTTTTTCTTCCATATGACGGACTTTATGGCGAGTCGTGAGTTATACACGAGCCATGCTCTCTCTGTCATGCAGTTCACTGATAGAATATATGTAATAGCACCTGAAAACTGCAGTTTATGCCTTTTCTCAAATGAAAGCAGCAGTAACTGATTTTGATTTTCACGTTGAGGCAGCACAACAAGCTGTAAACTCAGGATGTTTTGCTTTTCCAGTCATTTTTTCAGGCCTGAACAAATAGGCATGAGGAAAAAATTTGTTCCAATGAATTAAAATGCAGCCGTAGCCTAAACCTAAAGCATGATTTATGGTTGTGTGTCAAGAGGTTTCAGCGTAGCTGTGGAGCCCGAGCACGTAGCTGCCAGAGATGAACCTTAAACTACACTGTATTTGACATGCGCTCCTTAAATATGTAACAACACATCAAGGCTGTGATTACCACAGAGACACACATATGTGAGTGTGAGGCAGCAAAAAAATAGGACCCAAATACACAGACAAATAAACAGTTCAGTGTGCCTAGTGTGCTGTCATACCTGCCCTGTTTGGTTCAGTTAAAATCAACTTTGGTCTGTTTGTGTGGTTAGTACGGTTTGTTTGGGCTGGTGTGAAAGCTGTCAATCAAACCCTGGTGCGGCCCAAACAACTGAATCAAGACTGCTTGAAGAGGTGGGTCTTGGTCGCTTCCAAACGAACTCTGGTGCAGTTTGTTTGTGGTGTGAAAGAAAACAAACCAACCACAGGATTTTATGATGCAGATATGTGATTTTAGCGTGATTTCAACACCTAAATCAATAATAAATCCATCTGCTGATCGAGAAATCTATCCAAGATCTCTTAATTGATTGATTGAAATGGGTCCTGATGATGCAGGATGACAAACACCAAAACTGTCCAATTAATGCGTTATTTGTCAGTTGGTAGAACTTCCTGTTTACTCCTCACGGTGAACAGGAACCAGACCAAAACTAAAATGGAATGATGTATCATTTTTCCCCTCTGGTGCAACCAAATGAACCAAACTACAGGTGTGAGAGCACCCTTAAAAGTTGAATAATTGCCTAGAGTTGGTTCGTGTTCTCACGGCAGCATTTACAAGAGGACCAGATCAAATGCCTTGTGTGAGAAAGCTGCTCTTGATTGGTCAGGAAGTAAAGCAAACGTTGAAGAAGAGTACACTTGCAAGATAAATGTGACACTTTCTAATGTCACAATGGAGGGACAACTACGCAGGTTGATTTTAGCGCTGCTCATCGTGGACTATATTGCTGTCATTGTTCGTTTTCGTCAAACCATACAGTTTGAAAACGAGGCGCGGCTCCAACTAGAAAACAATGTTTTGATGCATTGGATGTGCTGAATGTGCATATTAAGGCAGTACAGGAGGAGGTGCACATTAATAATCCTCCAGGACTGTAACATGCTCATGTTTAACCCAAACAATGTGTCATGTGACTGCAGTTGGTTCACATCCAGGTCGGAACACCTTCTCACCACAAACCAACCGCACCAGAGTTCATTTGTAACCGGACCGAGACCACCTCTTCAAGAAGGTCTCAGTCCAGTTGTTATGGTGCACACCTGAGTGCAATTGCTGTGTTCACACCTGCACAAACGAACCACACTGAGGGGGCAAACGGACTTGAGTTTGATTGAACTGAACCAAACAGGGCAGGTGTGAAAGCAATCTAACGTAATGTCACCTGCAATGACTCCCAATCTGTTTTCCATCCGTCTGCTTCTTGTTTACACCTGCACATGCATGCCCGGTGTTAGTGAATGGTCATGTAAACAAACACACAAACTCATAATGTTAAAAAAAAAACTGTAATCTTGAATGTTCTGACTTTCGTTTTCACATTAACGGTCAGAACTGACAGAATGGTGCTTCAGACTTTGTCCCCTTTCTCTCCTGTCAGTCAGAAGTCCCACAGTATGCATGATGCATTAAAATGGTACGCTTTTGGTCCCTGTACTTCTTCAGTTCTTTTATCTCCTCCACAGCGACTTGTCTTTTCAAATTCTTCCTTTCTCTCCATCTAATTTTACACAATTCAGCGTGCTGACAAGATTCAAGGTCACAATAAACTGGACTGCATTACTCACTTGTTAAATTGTCAGTTATGATAACAGCAAATGATATCGTTGCGAGCAACATCAGTCGGCCAGCTACAAAACATAAATAGGAATGAATGCAGATGCATCAGTGTGATTTCGAACTTTGATATGACATAATTATTTTGAGAAACTGTATCTTGTTGATGTGAAGATGTGACGGCTTTTGTGTGCCTGTCAGGGTTAGAGATTAATGCGCTGCAGATAAGAGATTGTAAGACGTGATCACCATAATTTGTTACAGCAGCAAATCAGTAGATGTGAATTATTGACTCCCTTTGGCTGAGACCGTTGCCTTGATGGATAACAGAGTGTGCATAGATGCAGATAGACACAGATACAGTGTGTGGACTGTAGTGAGTGTGTGTAACAGTGAGACAGTGTTACCACAGATTCTACTCAGCACAAACAGTCTCACACTGCTCTGTCAACTTAGGCCATCCTTTTGTTTCTCACACACACATTTTCACAATATAAACATTCTTTCTACTCTTTGCTTCGCCGCTATCTTGCCCGGTGCCTCCTGGAGGGCATATAGTCCAGTCTCTCACATAACACAACTCAAATTACAGCTATCCCAGAGAGGAGGACGGCATGTCTCCTCTGGCTCCAGTGTGTGTGTTCCCCGAGTTAGGCATGCTACTGCATAAGAAGAGAGAGTGTAATTAGCCAACAGGGAACACCTGTGCCAGTTAGAGCACACGGGCCACTTCCTCCTCCCATCTCTCGCCTGCAGCTGAGCCTGAATGCATCTTTAAAGGGACAGTTCACCCCAAAATAAAAAACACATATTTTTCCTCTTACTTGTAGTGCTGTTTATCGGTCTAGATAGTTTTGGTGTGAGTTGCCAAGTGTTGGAGATATCAGCTGTAGAGATGTCTCCCCTCTCTCCAGTATAATGGAACTAGATGGCACTCAGCTTGTGGTGCTCAATGCCCCAGAAAATACATTTCAAACACTCAACATCTATGTCTCTTTCCAGAAATCATGACCCGGTTACTCAAGATAATCCACAGACCTTGTTGTGAGCAGTTTTATGAAGGAACTATTGTCTTTCTACCAAATTACACCAGCCAAATGTATCACCACACTGAAGGAAGCGTGCATCTACTCATGGACGAGTCTCACGCTCATGACAAAGCGGAATGTAAACATTAATGGCGTCATCCTCAGCTAAGGTATCATGTTAGCTAGCTTAGGTGATCTGGCAGTATCAGTTTAAGACGCACACTTCCTTCTGTGCGGTGAGACGAATAGTGGATGTAGTTTGGTAGAGAGAAAATAGTTCCTACATGAACATGAGTAACAAGGTCATGATTTCTGGAAAGAAACATTGCTGTTGAGTTTTTTTAAACTGTTAGAAAACGCTTTCCTATTTTGCAATGTGCCGGAAAAGGCAGGGAAGAAGAAGAATGCTAGCAAGTAAACCTGGATGTAAACAGTGCTGGATCTGAAATACTTCAAAGGAGGTGACCTCGTACCTCACCTGGATGAGTTTGGGTTCGATACCAACCTGCGGTCTTTTGCTGCATGTTGTCCTCTCTTTTCCCCTTCCTATCTTCTGCTGATCTATCCATTAAAGAAACAAACCCAGCCAAAAACATATTTAAAAAAAAGAAATACCTCCAGACTAGGCTTTGCAATTGTTCTTTGCGCAAAGAAAATAATTTCAACACATTTGTTAGAGCTCAAGGACGCTTACAAAGTGTTTGGGTGAGAATATAAACATAACCTGTTTAAAAGGGCACCACTCCACTCAACTCACTTTTGGTGCCAGGTCTTTTTTTTATATTTTCCACTGCGGATTGTACCCACTTACTGTAGGCAGGATTCTCAGATGATTACCATAGCAATGCTGCATCACACTGCTTGAATAAAAAAAAATGTGGTTGCTATTTACAGAAGCTTGGCTGTTAAATAATGGCGGGTTTGTTCAGGATGTGAATGATGTGCTGTCCTTCAAGACCATGAGCTGAAATATATATAACTGTCTCTGTGTGTGTGTCATTGATGACATTTTATGTATTTAAAAATGTCCACCTATGTGATGGTTTTATTAGAATCTTGTATTGATTTTTTTCTCGTCCATCCTGTTATAAACTATGAGCTCACCAAAGCATGTTAATTACAGTTTTAATGGTCATAAGTTGACTCAACTGGAGGGATGGTGCACCATTTTTCCAAAAGTTCAAAAAACAAATCCCTCTCTTGGTGTTGTGATGATGTAGTTGGAGAATACTGTCTAGCACCATGCTTCAACATCTCCCATACTGAAGGTGTTTAACTCTCCATTCAGTTGTGCAGGTTTTTCCTTCAGTTCGCCCCCCTCTGTATACTGTATTTCACTGTATGTTGAAATTAATCCTTTCCAACCTTGTGTCTGCCCTCAGCTATGAAGACAGTGCTGGAGGTGCCGTTAGGAAGCCGCTTCCTCAGACTCAACGCCAAAGGACCTGATATGATAGGTGAGTGACAACAGTTTAGTCCAGACGCTGAGATTTATTACGCTGGTCTGTTGTGTACATACGACTGCTATTGCATGTCTGTCCATCCTGAGGAGGGATTGTTTTGAGGGCAATTTGTCCTTATCTGCTGTGAGGCTCCAAGGACAGAGAGTGTTGTATTTTGTAAAGCTCTCTGAGGCAAAGTGTGATTTGTGATATTGGGCCATATAAATAAAACTGAATTGAAGTATTCAAAGAACCAGTGTATATTATTAAGGGGGACATATTGGCAGAAATGGAATATACGTATACAATATATAAGTATGTTTTCTTACGTGTATAATCACCTGAAAATAAGACCTGTTGGTTTTTTTTCCATACCTTAGAATGAGCCGTTTATCTACAAAGGGAGCAGGTGCTAGTTTTTGGAGATCACCATGTTGCATAGCCACATTTCTACAGTAGCCTAGAACAGACAAACCATTTGCGTTTTCATGGTGCCACCATAGTTAAATTGTAAATTTAAACTGCACTTGTGTAGCACCTTTCTAGTCTTCTGACTACTCAAAGTGCTTTTACAATATATGTCACAAACACACAGCCACCACCTGCTACTCAGTATAGTCTAGTTCACATTACACAATTTTCACCCTGATTTTGCGTCGCGGAGACTATTGTAATCTTTTGAGTGTTCATACCTGGCAACGTGTGTTTCTGTCAGCGGGAGTCTCGCCAACTGCGTTACAACCTGTGTGTGCACACCACAAAATTTCTCCACCGAGCCCTCGCCGACAGACCCCCAGATGACGCGGTGACGTCACCAAATTTGGGGAGGATGTATCGTAAAGGCATGGATATTCTTTATTATCCTGGGTCCAAAGACAAGCTCCCCATGATAATGCGGACGCCGCCAATGTTGCTATGGTTTGCCGGCCGGCTTGTCAGTGTTGCCAGATCTTAGGAGAGAAACAAGCAACCAGGGCTATGGAAACAAGCCCAAAAGAAGCAACTATCATGCATTAAAATAACTTATTAGACAGGTATATATAGAGAAAGGTGACGTGTAGAGAGCAAGCTCAAATAAACAACTCCACTTTAGAAACAAGCCCAAAGTCGCGGCTAATAAGCAAACCTGGCAACCCTGCAGCTTGTCCTCCTCACATTTCTTCCGTCCTCCTGCGTGCTGACGTGGGACGTATCCCGCCTCTCATTGGCTGATGCTCTTTGTCAGTCGTGTCAGACTTCTCCAGTTTTCTAGCATGCCCGATATCCAGTCCCAGTCGCAGACGAGGGGGCGACTTGCTCATAGGCTTGTTCACACATGAGGACTCGTCGTGGCAGACTATCTGCCGACTCAGCTCCGACCCAAGGTGGCTCTCAAGATCCTCTGCGATGCCAAACTTGGTGGAATCGTGTAATGTGAACTAGGCTTAACCATTCACACGCTCTCACACACTGATGGAACAGGAGCAGGACCAATTTTGGGTTCAGTATCTTGCCCAAGGATACTTCAGCATACAGACTGGAGGAGCTGGGGATCGAGCCACCAATCTTCTAATTGGTTGATGACCCACTTTACCTCTGAGCCACAGCCACCTCCGTCTGCAACAAGCAGGGTTGAAGTTTCACTGGTTTGTAATGTGAAGCTGCTTTATTCAGTGTTTTACCAGTTTAAATCACCTGGTTTGTTTTGGAGAGGTCCCCATAAAAACCTCCTGAACGTCTGGATCTGAAATTATCAGAGAAAAAAGGTGAGCACACATCAGCAGGTGGTGGGCGAACCGCCCGCATCGACATGCCAAACTGTGTCGGAGAAATTCTGACTGGGAGAAGTTTCAACTCGCAAATTGGGAAAGAAAAAAGAAGAATTTTAGTGGTGGTCAGTCTTTGTTTACTCCCCTTGGTTTGTTTGCCAAAGGTCATTGTGAACGTGAAACAAACCAGAACTAAAAGGAAACTATGGATTTATTTCGTTTTTACATTGGTCCATACCAAAAGAAACAAACTACAGGTGTGAAAGTGACCTCGGTGTGATGAGGAATGGTAAGTACATCATTATATCCCTTTAGATTTTTAGAGTGGATGATGGATCAAAAAAGAATCTAAGACTTTTCCTTAAAACCTTCCAATTTACGGATATGAAATAAATAAAAATGTCCCACATATCCTGAACTCTGTGATTTACATCCTCAGAGCATTTTAAGTGTTTGTTTGTGTCATTTGGGTTTTCCTGACCTATTTTACTGTCAGTTGAAAGGAGCGCACAATGAACGCAGCACATGTCCACAAGCCTTACCCTGCTAATATACTCAAGTTCCAACTGCGTAATACCCCGAAGAGCTGCAGGATTTACTGGATGTGGGCTCTGTCAGATGTCTCAGGATCGAGGAGTGACCTAAGAATTACTTTAGCAGATCATTCATCAGCTACCAGGAGATCAGCGCTGCGGACGGGAAACGCTGGAGAGAGAATCTGAAGGGAGAGAGTGACCACAGTAAAAGAGAGGAAATCAAACACACATTTACAGCTCGGCTAACCTCGCTCACAAGTTCATGAACTCCTCTGAAACTAAATATTATCAGAAGTCTAATCATATTTTAACCACTGGCAGGACACAGGGACCTTTTTACACAATGACTGTTTTGATTCTGAATGACTTCTTGTCATGATATGGCAGCGCGGTAGGATTGTTAATTGTTTCAAGTTGTGAAAGCTGCAGGAAAAATGTTATAATTAATGTCAAAAATAAGTGGATTTGTTGAAATGCTCTTACTTTTTTCTTTTTTTTATGGAAAATCAATGCTTTGGCCAGAAAATTTAAGATTTCTGATTATAATATAAAAAGACGTCTAAATACAGAATAATCACATCAAGTAAATAAATAAAAATAAAACATGAGCACTGACTGATGCTTTGTCTCGCACCATCTGAAAATGATTGTCTTTTGTAGGAAGGATAAATATTTGTCCAAAATTTGTTTCCCAACATGTCAGCCTTGTTATTCTGTGACAGAAGCTTAAAGGGTCAGTTCACCCCCAAATCAAAAACACATATTTCTCCTCTTACCTGTAGTGCTGTTTATCAGTCCAGATTGCCAAGAGTTGGCGATATCGACCATGGAGATGTCTGCCTTCTCTCCAGTATAATTGAACTAGATGGCACTCAGCTTGTGGTGAAAAACTCAACAACAATGTCTCTTTCCACAAATCATGACCCAGTTACTCAAGATAATCCACAGACCTTTGAGCACCACAAGCAGAGTGCCATCTAGTTCCTTTATATTGGAGAGAAGTCAGACATCTCTACGGCCGATATCTCCAACACTCTGCAACTCACACCAAAACTATCTAGTTTGATGAATTGCACCACAGGTAACAGCAAAATATGTGTTTTTGATTTGGAGGTGAACTGTCCCTTTGATAAAGACATCAGGTGATGTTTCCTGGCCATAATTTCACTGCACTGTGGCCTCATTGTCATCGTGGATTACAGATTACAGTTCCTCGCAGTGAGGCCATCATTTGCTGTCAGAGCACTCGGTCTTGATGACTGTAGGGGGACAGGATGGATACATCAGTCACACAGGTAAAGATAACCTAACCTTTTCTCGTATTCTTGTCCTCCTCTGAATTCAGACTCATGCATCAGTGAGTGCAATCAGTATCAGTCTGGTGGTACAGACCAGACTGATCTGTAGCCTAAGGCGCAGGTAGTGGGTTTTCAACAAAGCAAGAAGCTATGAAACTCATTATCATCCAGGGAGTGGATGTAGACGTGCTTTCTAAAAGTTTTCTGGGTGTTAGAAGTTATTGGGAGTGCATGAAAACTTGTTCTTGCAAACACAGAGGGACTCTTCAATATGGCACTATACTGGTACTACTGCTATAATAGATTCTTTTTCCTGCAGGTTCTGCCGGTTTTACTGACTTTCCCTGAACAGTAGCTCACTTATTCAGGTTGGAAATGTGTTGCTTCCTGAAGTGAAGGAGTTGAAGTATCTCAGGTTTAACAGTGAGGGTACAGTGGAATGGCATCGGCAGTAATGGGAGCGTTGTCCCAAACTGTCTGAGCATGAAGGTGAAGCTTTTGATGTGCTAGTCCTTCTTCATTTCAACCTTCACCTATGATCATGAGCTTTGGGTAGTGACCAGAAGATTGAGACCACTACAACTGGCTATTAATACTCAACACCTTACAGGTAGGGTCTGGAGGATTTTCCAGTTGCTGTTTGTAAACACACATTCAAATTTGGCCCCTCCTATCAGGCTCAACTGTCCCGGGTGTACGGAGCCCGGAGGTACGGCAGAAGGCTTCACAGAAGAGGTTCAGGCAAGGCTCGCGCTGGTGCACGCTCGGACACACTCAGGCACGGGACCTGCGCTCTCTCATTGGCTGGGGAAATCTCCGCCCAGAAGCGGTCCGAGCTCACAAAAACATTAAAATACAGTTAAAGGGCAGGAGCTCTGCAAACAAAGTCACCACCACACATGAGTAGAAGCCCATAGGTGATGATTAAGCAGGATTTCATCTGTATATGTCTATATTTTGTTTTGTTTGAAAATCCTCCAGACCCTACCTTTAAAGGTATCGACTGAAATAATCCAATTGAAACTTCTCCAGTCAAAGATACCTGCATTTGATCCTTTCTGCAACCGGAGTCTGATCCCGGATCTTCCCAACTTCCCACCGGATTAGCAATTTTTCTATTGCTGCCATCTTTAGAGCTACTTTCCTCCTGGCAAACAGTCAGTTCAACATCTACCCAGTTAGCCGGAGCTAACACAAAAGCAGTGGCTAACGACCAGCACCAAGCTGTTATACGGCAACAACAAACTCACACCAACACTGAAATGGCTCAACTCTGTCATTAGACCTGTTTGGAAATGTTAGCCATTGGATGCTAACAGTTAGTCCTGTCACTGTAAAGTAGGACTCTCGCTAACTCACCCCAGCGCAAAGCTCACGCTACCGCAGCAGCTACAGCCCATACGGTCTGTGGTTGGTGCAGTCGAGATGAGATGTCACCAAAACGTTTGAATGTGTGGCTACACTACACGCCACTCCATTTACAGCATGGGTATCGAATAGAGTACTACATTGCAGTGGTTCCCAACTGTTGGTCACGGTCAAGAGTAGGTCGGGGGCCCATTCTGAACTGACCACAAGTGACTCGCAAACACTTTTTTCAAGTACAGTGAATCTCCAGCCCAGAGCTTTTATTTTGAAGTGCCGTTTCCTGCTGTAGAGTGAGTGACTAACAGACAGCTATTTCACAGAGACAGCAAACTAGTGGGGTCCGCCCATAATTCTGACATCCCGTTGTTCCGAAAATAACCCATTGTTCCGAAATCTCAATATTTCGTCATCCTATTGTTCCAACCATATTAAACCCATTGTTACGAAGTCCCGTTGTTCCGAAATCTCATTTTTCATTGTTACAAAATAACTGTTTCATGGTTAAGGTCTGGTTAGGTTTAGGCACAAGAACTACTTGGTTAAGGTTAGGAAAAGATCATGGTTTGGGTTAAAATTATAACTTTCAACATCGTTTCTACTTCCTCAAAACAGGGCGACCATTGTCGTCACGGCAACAGTAAACAACACGACAACACGGTCTCTTGCTGCTTTCCCTTGCTGCTTGCTTTTTCAACTTTTTGCATTGCAACATTGAGATTTCGGAACAACAGGACTTCGGAACAATGGGTTTAATATGGTTGGACCAATGGGATGTCGAAACATTGAGATTTCGGAACAATGGGTAATTTTCAGAATAATGGGATGTCGAGATAATGGGATGTTGGAATTATGACATGGCACCCAAACTAGTTTGGCAACATGGAGAAACGCAAGTATGACCCTGAACATATGAAACTGTGGGACCTCAAATTAGTGAATAAGGAGAACTCTGGACCAGTTAGGTACCACTGCTCTATTGGTGTCAGCACCACTTTAAGGGTACCAGTATTGATAACCTTGATATCATCATTTTTTAAAATGATACCCAGCCCTGCACAAAATGAATTGCCTTCCCAGGGTGGCTGGGCTCACCCTTTTGAGATACTGAGGGGTGCTCAGACCTTCAGAAGAAGCTCAGAGTAGAACTTCTGCTCCTGCCCATCAAAATGAGTCTGTCCTGGTGGTTTTGGCATCTGACAGGTCTCTCCTGGACGCCTCTCTTTGGTGGTTTTTCTGAACAGAACCAACTGAGAGAATCTAGGGCAGACCCAGAAGACAGCAGAGGAATTATGCATCCCATCTGGACTGGAGCTGGTGGACGTGACTGGGGATAAAGGACATCTAGGCTACAATAATGAGCCTGTCACACCACACAGAGTGGATACAATGGCTAAAAACACAATAATATTTTGCTGAACATTTGCCAGACAGTCCCCTTTTTTGTGGCTTTACAATACTTCAAATGATTTCCCTTTGTCAGCCTGTAATGTGTGCACTTATACACACCTGCTTGTCTTTTGTAGCTACCTGGACTTTATACTTTTGTGACATTAGCAGTTGCCAGTTCTGTCCACTTTTTATCTCTGTACTTTGTGTTATTTTTTCCATTCTACTCTTTACTTTTTATTCTTGCCTTGATTTATTGATTTTTGACTTCAGTTGTGCTCTTGCAAAATTGTATTATCTGGTTTGCCCTGCCTTGTCTGATGCTATCTCTCTCCAAGAAATAGTGTTTTCTGCATTAACTGTTGTAGAAGTTTAAATCCCATTGCACACCAGATCTCAAGTTAGAAGTTGTTCTTTATTTCTGCATTAGATAACAGAGTTTCTTTTCTTTTTCTTTTCCTGTTTTTTGGAGCATTAAACACATTCCACACCCAACCTCCTCACATCTGCTCATCATGTTTTATGCATCTTTTTGCATCTTGATAAAGCTTTTTATGTCTTTATGGTGTATGCTTCATTTCGTCTGGACTATTATTGTCAGGCAGCAATACATGTGCAACTCCTGAGTCCAAGATGAATTTCTCTATGGGGACAATAAAGTATATCGTATCGTATCACATTGTATCGTATCGTATCGTAATATGTGAATATTGAGTTAAATCATGTCGTTAATATTGACAGTAATAAATGTCCATCTTTTTGTGTCTCCCTCAGTTATCGAAGCCGTCTCTCTTCAGGGCAGGAAGGAGGAGACCAATCTGGGGTCCACGGGCTCTTTTGTGATAGGAAACACTTCCTTGGACTTCCAAAGAGGGACGGACAGGCAGACACTCAGGACACATGGTCCACTTAACGCTGATTACATCATCAAGGTGAGACAAAGAAAAGAGGACAGGCCAAGGTTTATAGCAGAACAGCCTCAGGACTTCTGGCTTCTGATGAACATATTTTCTTAGAGATACAGCATAAATAAATCAGCCTGTTGCATGCACAGATTTTTTTAATAAGACTGTGAGATTGTTTCCAGCAGCAGCACTAGTTGGAGGGCCTTCTCAGTCCAAATAGAAATACATCATCTAATTAGTAATGATTGAATTGTTTCACAACCCATTTTATGTTGCAGTTATTACGGATGTACCCCAGTCAGACTACGTTGTTAGGGAATAATGTGGTGGAAACAGATATTGTGCTCATTATTACTGGGAAATGAGAAGATGGAAGATTGACTATTGCATACAATGTTTCTCTAAACTATTACTAACTGACTGAAATAATAATAATACATTGGATTTATATAGCACTTTTCTGGATACTCAAAGATGATTTACAGAGAACAAAATGAAAAAAAGATATAATTCATAAGAAGGGAATCAATGCAGGAAGGGAGCAGAAGAAGGTCGGCTTTGAGGGATTTCTTGAAGGTGAAGAGTGAGGGGGAGTCTCTGATGTATTTAGGGAGTGAGTCCCAGAGGGTCAGAGCAGCAATGGAGAAGACCCTGTCCCCTCAGATGAGGGGTGGACAGGAGGTTGGCATCAGCAGACCTGAGAGTGTGGGAGGGAGTGTGCTGATGGCGGAGCTCAGAGAGGAAGGAGGGAGCCAGGCTGTGGAGGGTTCTATAGGTGATGAGAAGGAGGTTGAAATCACTGTGTTGTCACTTTCTGACCCGCCCAAACCCCTGATATTTTCCGGAAAGCTTTCCTAAACCCACCTGGGACCCAGAGGGAGGTCAGTCAGAAGTGTGCATCATAGTTCCCCGCTGTCACTCAGGGAAACTTTTGAGTAGCCAGACAGAAGCCTGGTGTGGCAGCTTGATTTCTTTCAAACATGTTGGCAAACAGCCTGCATGTTTTTGGACTGTGGGAGGAAGCCAGAAAGCCCAGAGAAAACTCACAGGGAGAACATGCAGACTCCGCAGAGAAGGGCTCCCTCACCCCGGGATTTGAACCCTCCACCCTGGGTTCAGTGCTGTGGTCTGTGTTAATTTCACCTATTTAAAAAACCCACTTGAAATAAACACAGCATCACTGGAATTTAAAGCTACTCTTACCTTTCTTGCATTTCACACAGCACCCAGTCCCATCCTCCTCCTCCTGCAACTCCACTTCCCTCCCAAGGCCTACTCCCCCCTCCTCCATTACATCCTCATTACGTCTATGATAGACTTGGCGTTGGGAAGGTAACGATAGATACACGGAAGAGGAGAACAAGTGTATTGTTACAACCAAGACAGTCAAACGCAACCCCAGAGTTTAAAAGCTCAACCGGAGTCAGTGATGACTGATGAGTTTTAGACTAAGGTTACAGTGCTAACGTTAGATAGTAGCGTTAACGTTACTCGTAAGTGGAAACGCACAAGGAAGATTAATGTGTCAGAGGCTACGCTACAGTAGGCTAACGTTAGCCATTAGCAACTGGATGCTGTGTTGTCATATATAATGTTATATTAGAAGCAAACCAAAAATACCTGTCCAGCAGAAACTCTGCAACCATTTCATCCCTTTTTAGCTCAGGATGCTACGCGAGCAGTTACGTCAGTCGGAGGCCTCCACATGGAGAAGACAGACAGGATGCTCGGCCAATCATTGTATTCGAATGAGTTTCCTTAGAACCATATGAGAATGGTATAATTATGAGTTTTTATCTCTGGTGGAATTCACTTACATTTTAGTGTGCCATTAGCTTATTAATAGCATTTTAACCTAAACAAAGAAAAGTGTAAAATTTCCAGAAAGGTCAGTGTCGCTTTAAGAGAGAAAGAGAGAGATGAGAAGTACAGTATGATGATGTGGAAATATATTTAATGATTAATCATATCTTTCATTTATTCATCCATTTTTCGTAACCACTTATCCTGTATCCTGGGGGACTGGAGCCTATCCCAGCTGACATTGAGCAAGAGGCGGGATACACCCTGAACAGGCTGAACACATACAGAAAATCATGTCTCTAGTCACCTCTAGCAGTTGTAACGAAGACAAGCATTTTAGTTTAACAGGGCCTCCACACAGTCACAAGTCTTGCAACAATAACAGCATTTTGCATTGATTTTTAACATTCTTCTTCACACATTCTAACACCATTCTACATTTTTAAAGGATACGGCTGGTGATAACTGGTATTTTTCTTCTTGTCAACAAATCCCATGAAAAGACCCGAACCAACAAAATGTATCCCACTAACAAGGACCATGTGTGTATCCAAAGCCTGTTTTATCTTATTCTTCTAAACCATAGAACACTATTGTTGTTGAAAACTTCAATGAGCCCCACTGTTGCACCGGCTGACATGTTCCTTCATTATCATGAACACACACTCTGTAGTTTATTTTGACTCAATCCCACATGTACAACATCTTCCTGCCAGAAATACTCATCAAATCTGCAGCTGAAAAACGCCCCCAACAAATGCACCTTTTACTTCTGTTTGAGTAAAGTTTGCTGAGAGCTGCAGTGCCCAGCTTTTTTTTACTGAGCCTTTCATAAAGACACATGTTCAATATTTGGTGAAACATGCTCATAGTTTTCTTCTAAACTCTGGGTGAACAAAAAATAAGGTTCAGTGGCTGTTTGCAGCTTCCTGGAGACATGTGATCACAGAGGTGTTGCCAGGTTTGGTATCATCGGGCCTGTAACGAGATTTTACACCTCATTACTGCCTCTGAAACCAAAAACTGTACGTAGAAATGCAGATGTAACAGAAAGATGCTGACATGAGACATGAGATTGGTGTTCTCATCTCAATCCCAGAAAGAAAACAAATAAGAGTACTCACTAAAGCTGTTAACTATTGTTTTAAAAAAGGAACTATATATGTGTGACCCTTTTGTGCCCTGGGGCTGTGTGGCAGCAACAATGTCTCACAGAAAAACATAAAAAGGACACAACCTCATAATGTATTACCTGGTGGTGGGCAGGAAATGTGTTAAAGCCCAGTTCAAACCAAAGATTCGCGATGAGACAGAACTGTTTTAGAACGTTTCAGAGAAAAGTTACAGTGATGTGAACTGACCGGTCTGAGCTCGACTGAGTTCAGCTGATGGTGTCACCTGTGACTCAGCTGGTCAAATCACTGGAGGCTGGTTTTAGAATGTAAAGCACGTCACCTGTTTTGACAGCCAATCAGCTTGTAGTGAAGTCCGCTACTCAAAATGTCAGTCAAAATGATGGCGTGTTGGCTTGCTGCAGCAGGTGCTCCGTCCCCGTTGAGCCCTCTGTTTCCGTCCTCACGGTGTGTCGGTGTCAGACGGTGGGTCGCTGCTGCTGCTGGCTGTATGTGCTTATACCCCGCCCACACACACACACACACACACATTCTCATTGACTGATGAATTGGCGCTGGTTATTTATATTATTGTGGCGTATTGATTATGAATACAGTCCATCTGATGCTGGTTTTGTTTCATCACTGTAGCCAGTATCTCACTGTCACTATCCTCATTCAGATTTTAAGGAGCTACAAATTATATTCAGCCACAAAATAAGTCTGAAAAGCTGCAAATCAGGACGAAGCACAGAGAGTTGTTGACTAGAGATGATACACCGTCTCATGGTGGTCACTTCCTGTCAACGTTACAGATCAGAAGTACAGAGAGTTGTTGACTAGAGATGATACACCGTCTCATCTAGTTGTATTGGTGTGAACGGAAGGGCTTTTAGAACGTTGTAGAACGGAGCATTGCCAGTAGTCGCATGTTTCAACTCATCTTGTCGCCAGTCTTTGGTCTGAACTGGGCTTAAAATTCCACGCTGGCAACACAAAAACAACACCAATGCAGAGTCTATTACAACGATCGCAGTGTCGTTGTGAAACAGTAGCAGTTTGTTTAGCTTCTGGGAGAGAAAATCACTTGGTTAAGTTTAATAAAGTTGTGATTTTACTTAAAACTTCACATGTATATAAAGCCCAGTTTCCACCACACATTTTCGGTATGGTACCTTTGGAACCAACAGTAACCCTTCAGACATGGTACCTAGACCCTAGCGTGTCCACTGCAAACCGTACCTTTAAATGTGGGCAGGGTTTTTGTCACTCACTGCTCCGTCCAGCACTCACTGTATTTCCTCATTATCAGTGACACAGGGACAAGTCTGCACCTGGTTTATCGTCCACAGAACGAGGCTGCACGCCCACATTTTCAGAACAAAATTGCTCAAAAAAAAAAACAGGCTGCAGTGAGAGTCTCTCTCCATGGGATATTCAAAAATAGCAGCTTTGTGCATTTAGTCCTTCTCAGGCAAGCTCAGGGGTGTAGTATTGTGTTGGCCCGACGCTATGCGACCCTTTTCTTTTCTATGAGTGAGGATTAGAATATATGCAGTTCACGTAACCCAGCTGAAATTAATACATATAAACGCTTGAGGATCCACTCATTGCTGAAAGTGTCTGTCATATAAACAATAAATTGATGGTCAAAGTTGTCATATGGAATATTTAAGTGTGTTGACTGAGTCACGTCATCAGCTCATGCATTGAGTAACATTACGAGTTATTGTTCCACCTTAAAAGTTGCCAGCAGTCAGCCCAGTGAGTTAAGTCACTTTTTTCTCAGACTCCAGCTGCTGTGAGAGGCAGCAAAACATCCTTTCATTTTATAGTTACAGTTTACCAATGTAAAACTTGCAACGTCATGAATTGTGGTTACAAAACTAGACACAACTCAGCCCTGAGCAGAGTGACCGTCCTCTACTGACCAATCAGACTGCAGTGTTCACAGCTCCACCTTTTAGTACCAGATCTGTGTGCTAGGTACCCCAACAGAGGGGGGACCAAACATGGGGACGCTAAGGAACGCTTCTGTTGGGACCATCCACAACTTTTTGCAGTGGAAACGGAAAAAAAGCGTACCGACCTGAACCTACTGCTCGGTGGAAACGGGGCTTATGTGACGACAAGTTCATAGTACTTTTCATAGTTACATGATCTACATGAAGTACTTTGTGAAGTTACATAAAGTCACATAACTACGTGGACTTAATTTCACACTGGACACAAACTGTGGTCTCCTGCTTGAAAGTCCATGTGTGTTTGACTCGTTGTAACCCCAAGTTAGACAGTGCCACAGAATTACTGTGTTGTTCTGCTTTTGTTTTTCTGTTTTGTTTTTTCTTGCCTGTGCGTCCTTGTGTATCAGTCTGTGTAACCTTTCTAAATTCTGAGTTTTTTGTGGGTCCTTGAATGCAGCACAGGCAGAACTCTTCTTTTTTTCCTTCAGCAGCAGCAGCAGCAGGAGTTTTAAGTCATGCGGTGGATAATTGATCAGTCGATACAATCAGATCAGATTGATGGATGAGAGAAGCAGCTGTTGAGATGAAAGTTTCACTTTCGCTGCTCCTCCGTCTGTGCCTTCTGTCTGTGGAGCAAACAATAACCAAACAGTCTATATATATGTTCCAACAGTGCACCCAATGAATATTCCAGCTTCAAAAATAGGAATCTAAACATGGCGGCAGATGTTGTAACTGTGGCGGCCCGCCACAAGTAAATGAATGTGTGCGAAACTCTGGTTTGCAGGAGTTTGTTTTAAGTGAGTGGGCTGGTGAGAGACAGGGGAGGGAAGTTGGAAAGTATCAAGAGACTGACTATTACATCGTTGGTTTGATCTTTCCATTTGTTGATGAAAAGAAAAATATAGAATAAATCATCCTTTAACATGGAAGCAGTGTCATTATGTTGTTTCATGCAGGATTGGACAGCAGCCTAATGCACCAAGAGCGGTTACAGCATCTTATTCCCATCAGACGACTTCAGTTATTTAACCAAAAGTAGCTTCTATGTGATTATCAGCGAGTCAGTATCTGTGTTGATACTGCTGATTTATTCAATAGATACAGTGTTAGAAGTCTGATCCAAATCCTTGATTGCCGACAGTTTTATCTGATGCAGATGTAAAAGGATTTGTCCAGTTTATGTTGAAGCCAGAGTTTCGACTCCCAACATCCACTCAGCCTGCTGCAGCTTCACACTCCACAAATCTCAAGTGGATATAAGAGACACATTTGAATAAGACCTTCTGTCTGGATGCAATTCAAACACAGCTTGTCTGTGCACATGCTTAACAGTTTAGAATTATGTCACAGCTGCCACCATGGATTGGGACGCGCTGATGTGGGTAGATGTTGTAACAGCAGCGTCTGGATGTACCATGCGTGCTGGAGGGCAGAATTTTGCAGATTAATGTCTTGGTGCTGTACTGTTGGGTTTGATGTTTACTATTATTTCTAATTTGACTCAGTCCTTTTCCTCCTTGTCACTATATGGTGTGTTACGACACTGGATATGCTTTATGTCATTACAATTAGTTGGTGATAAATATGACACATTACATTCTGTGTTCGAAAGGTCAGAAAACACATTCAGTAGTTTGGTCCACAAGGCCGAAGCTTCAAAGTTGTGATGAATGACTTACACGTCAATTACATCATCAAAAGGAAAAGAGCGGCTGCTGGACAGAGCTTATTTTACTAAGGCAGCTCTCTGCTCTTTGAATTATGGAAGTGCAACTCTTTGACTGTCTGAAAAAGCTGAAAGATGACATGAAAGACTGAAAGATTTTAGTTTGTGTCAAATCATCAGCCAGTAAACTCGGAGTAACATTTAACTGTGACTTTGATTCATAGATCACCGCTGCTGCCCAAAATACAGCCACTACTTCGTTTACCTCTTTCCCACCTTCAGATAATTGTTCAATAAATGCTACAGCAGGGCTTCTACAGGGATTACTGTTAATTTATCATGTTGATCTGTTCTGACAACATCTATTGCACATCTGTCCGTCCTGGAAGAGGGATCCCTCCTCAGTTGCTCTTCCTGAGGTTTCTACCGTTTTTTTTCCCTGTTAAAGGGTTTTTTTGGGGAGTTTTTCCTGATCAGCTGTGAGGGTCCAAAGGACAGAGGGATGTCGTATGCTGTAAAGCCCTGTGAGGTAAATTGTGATTTGTGATATTGGGCTTTATAATAAAATTGATTGATTCTAATGAGAATCAGGATAAGAGATCACATTACTGTGTATTTGACGGTGTAGTTTAAGGTTTTGCTTATCGTCTTTGACAGACATTAGGACATGACTCTCGGGGTGCCATCACATCTATACTGTTTGGTTCGGTTAAAGCGAACTCAGGGCCATTTGTGCGGTTAGTACGGTTTGTTTGTGTGGGTGTGAAAGCTGTCATTCCAACCCTGGTGCGGACCAAACGGCCAAACTGAGACCACTCGACAGGGACTGCACCTACTTCCAAATGGACTCTGGTGCGGTTTGTTTGTGGTGTGAAAGAAAACAAAGCAACCATGGGATTTTATGAAAGCAGATATGTGATTTTATCATAATTTCAACAGCTAAACCAATAAAATCTGTCCGTGATCTCATAGTTGATCCTGATAAAGGCCATGTATATCCCAAAACCTATTTATGCTCATACATACAAGGACGGTAGAGGAAATACCCACACACCAATGTAACTAGGATAGAAAGCATCAAAGAGGTCCACAGACTGAGGTCTGTTTAAGACATCCCTGCACAAAAAACGTGCTCAAAGTGCAAAAAATCCTAAAAAGTCAATACTGTATAGGCAGCAGCAAACGTTTCAGTCCTTGACTATCATCAGTGCTCTTCTACCGTCCTTTCTTGTTTGTCTATTGCAGCGACGCACCTGAGACGAACTTCTTTGTTGCCCTAAGTAGACGCAGTTCCACAGCAGCCCTAAGACTTTGCAGTGCATACATGTAACCATGGTAACACACATGCACATCAGTGAGGGTATTTTGCCTGATTACAAAGCTGTTAAAACTGCCGTCGTTGTATCCGACTGTGTCTGTTCATTAAGTCATTAAAAAGAAAAGTGTGTGACAGTGATCCCACTGTGTGAAGCTCCAAATCATGACGATAGCCAACAAGACGCCTTCTTCTCATCCTCTGTGTGTGTTAGTGATCAATTATAACATGCAGTTGATTTGCAGTCTAATAATAACCTCCTCCTAATGCTTACCATCACTTATTTCTCTCTGAGCTCTTTGTGAAACCAAAGAACAGAAATAATAACGCTGTAGTTAACATGCGCTCCTTAAAAATGTAGCAACACATCGAGGCTGTGATTAGCACATGTAACACACAGGTGAGTGCGACGCAGCAAGAAACAGGAACAGTTCATTTCCTGTCTGCTGAAGGTGCTGTCACACCTAACCTGTTTGGTTCATGTATAATGAATGAGGTCAGTTTGCGTGGTTAGTGCGGTTCATTTGGGCTGGTGTGAAAGCTGTCAATCAAACCCTGGTGTGAACCAAACATTTGAACGGAGACCACTCGAAAAAAAAGAAAAGAAAACAAACCAACCACAGGATTTTATGACAGCAGATATGTGATTTTAGCAACAGTCACAGAGACTGATGTGAACAACAATTTTTGAAATTGGTCCAGTACTTGATGAGCGGGCAGCAGCCGCGGGACAGGTTGCAATGGAAGCACACGGGGCAGCTACACATCATCACTGTGTGCTCATTTAAAGTGATTATTTTCACCACTGACAGGCTCAGATTGTTATTGTAAGTGTTTGAAGTGTCTCTTTACCTTTCACTTGATCCAGTCTGTTTGTTACTGCCTCGTTAAGTGGAAGGCTCGTTCTGAAATATGACGAAATGTCACTTGTTGCAGGAGAACAACAATGGAAATGTGTGTGAGTTCTGGAAAGAGTATAACAACCAGAGTAGTTTATAGAAAATGTATTTTAGTGTCGTCTAAAAGATTTGTATTTACCTAATTTCAACAGTGAGGCTCAAGTCTCTGAATTCGGTCGACACCCATATTTATTTCAATAAAGAGAGACTTGTTCTGAGAGAAAATAATGTTTATGTACATGTGCACGTAAGTATGAGAAACATAAAAAGTCTTTGGCGATTAGACCCCATCATGATGTCATATATATTCCAGGAGGGTGGTAATGGTGGTGATGAGATGAAGAGGGAGCTGAGGATGTAGATGTGAAGAGGAATGGGCTTTTGATGTGCCTGTCCTGGGCTCTGGAGAAGGTGACTGGAGGTGAATGCTGTGGAGGAGGGTGTGACGATTTTGCGAAAATGACAGCTGACAGCAGCAGAGAGGAGAACAGATTTAATGTTTGGCAGTAACGATATGAATGGCTGAGGGAAATCATGGCAAAGTTTAATTGGCTGACTAGGAGAGGAAGCGCCATAATCAGCTGACTGGTGGAAGCGGTGGGACAGAGAGAGAACTGTGGATGAATATACTATGAAGGAAGTCTTCCTGATTGAACTCACACTGAGCTTCATTTGTGACAGAGAACACAGGCCTTTCTCCTCTGTGGGCACAGGGTCACAGCACCCACAGGAACACCATCAGTCTCCCAGCTTCATTGCTTTGCTGCTGGTTCACCCTCTGCTGCTTTTTTTTCTCCTCACGTGTGCACGCTTGCTGGACACTTGGATCACTACGGACGAGCAGTATGGAGATATTTTGTGGTTTCAGTTATGTGTTTTTGGACGTTTGCATCTGGGGCGCCGTCAGCCTCCATTAGGTGGAGTTGTGTTGCTACCTCCTCTCCCCTTAGATCTCCGCAAGTGTTGTGAGGACTGTAAAACTTCACCTGAGCCTCCCTCGGCATATGGGTGAGTAGATAATGGCTGAATTTTCATTTTTGGGTGCACTATCCCTTTGAGATAATACCAAACTATGTTTACTGTAAACTACTCTGGTTATTATACTCTCTTCAGAACTCACACACATTCCCATTGTTGTTTTCCTGCAACAAGTGACATCTTGTGATATAAGTGAAAGGTAAAGAGACACTTCAGACACTTACAATAACAATCTGAGCCCGTCTGTGGTGAAAATAACCACTTTTAATGGACATACAGTAACAAAGTTCAGTTGCTCCATGTGCTTCCATTGCAGCCCGTCCTGCAGCTGCCGGCCACTGCCCACTCCCTCAATACTGCACCAATTTAGAAAATGGTTGTCCACATCAGCCTCTTTGACCAATTTACACAGGCAGATAGGGTCCACGTTGAAAAATCCTTTAAGGTGACTTTGTCTTCGCCTTCATGGTTCTGAGGTTTTGGAAGAATCTGCTTGAGGAGATCAGACCAGCATTTCAGACTTTACACTCTGTTTTAAAATCTCTGCGTAGAACTAATTCAACAGACCTGCTTTTACCTTCTGTGCTTGTTTCTTATCTTTTATTTATTTACATGCTTTTGTTTGCTGTATTGTTGTACATCAGGTGTGTACAAAGTCCTACACCTGGAGTGTTATGTGCTGAATGGAGGGCAGAAATAAAAGCTGTAATGTGACTGGAATATATAACACCCTGTCTAACCTTGGACTGATGAGGCCGGTGCTTGTTTTAGTGTTGAATTCATATTGGAGCTGAAAGCAGGTGACAATAAAGTGAATCTTTAGTGACAGGAATGATAAAATTAAGGTGAACTCTGTCAGAACTGTTTGCCTACCAGTGTTATAAAAATGTGGGGTTAGCTTTTACTTTCACTTTCACAGGCGAGCATGTCGTTGACCAACAGTGACTGACAGTCCTGCACAGTATTTAACATTCTGCTCCTTGATTCTGTTTAGTGTGATTCTTGACTGAGCTCAACTCTGCCTTTCTTTCCTCTCCTATTGTGTCCCCTGATCTCCTCTAACACTACTCAACATAACAATGTTCTTTTCTACTGTTCATTCACTCTTCATGTCGTGCAGATGAAGTACGGAGGCTCCAAGGACACCGTTGTCCAGTTTCTTTTCTACCAGCCAATCAGGTACCAGTGGAGAGAGACTGACTTCTTCCCCTGCTCGGTCACCTGTGGAGGAGGTGAGGTGACCGTCAGTCAGCTGACAGTATCTGTAAACATGTGTCTTCGTGTTTGAGTATTGAATTAAAACTGTTTCAGATTTTATTGATCCTCAGCTTTTGTATATTGTGATTCATCTGTTGAGCCTGCGTCTGCTCTCCTCCCCCAGGCTATCAGCTGAACTCTGCAGAGTGCACAGACATCCGATCCAACCAAACCCTGCCGGATCATCACTGTAACAGCTATCCTGAAAACACCAAACCCACTCCAAAACTCAAGGAGTGTAACATGGACCCCTGCCTAGAGAGGTAGGATCATTACAAGTTGGATTTTACAGCGCTGACATCACAAATAACAACATTTCAGTGACATATTGACACCATTGCACCTCTTTGTACCGACACAGTGCAAACAAGCAACATTAGATTGTTTCAGTTTTCCCAATGAGGATCTCCTAACCTGCTCCATGCGTCAGTGAACAGGCTAAAACAGCTCACCCTGGCTCTATTTTAACAAAGCTTCCCCACCTATTTTCAGAGTAACAGCAAGTTGTTCCTTAGGCTCAATGAGGACATCGCAATCTTTCCCCTTGTGCCACCATCAGACCACACTATGGCTGCCATAATATTTCCGTGTCAACCACCCTGTACAAAGTTGATTGTGAAGTAATGGCCAACTGCTTTCATTCTAACTTGAAAGCGACAATGCTCATAACTGAACGTGACCAGAATTGTACCAGAGTTTCTAAAAGTCAACTTTTCATCTGTGATTCCTGGCTGGATGTGTTAAGTGCTCCTTAATATGGTTAGCGAAAACTAAAGCCACTTTGTTAGTGGACAAAAAACCCACTTACATCATGCTACTGCTGCTGCCGTCATGTCCATGAGATTAAATTGACACACCAGTAAAAGAATAAAGACATACTACTGCAGAGCCGTGTACACAGCTCTGGTCTACTGGCAATGGGAAAGGAGTCTGTCGCCTATGTTTAGCAAGTTTTCCCGTGTTTAAATAACCTGCATATATGTGCTAATTTGGGTAGAAAAAAGCTTTAAAGGAAATGACCACTTTAGAATGAAAATACAGACAGTACTTACTCACCCTCATGCCGACAAGAAGTCCAGTGCAGAGTCCTGCACAGGTCCAGTTTTCAAGATCCGCCCTGCCCCGACCCGGCGACGTACAAACCCGCACCCGAACCACAAACCCGCGCATCAGGACAATTAGTACCGCAACCCGGTCCGACCCGTTGAAACACGACCTGCAGCCCGACCCGTAACCCGGATTTAAAGTAATCATTTTGGGTCATATTGGCTGAATATTGAACAGCATATCGCCACAGTTAAGGTGCCAGTAAGTAAACAACGACCTGAATGAAGCGGCTCTCACAATAAAAACCTGACTTCAGCTCCATCATCAACCCTCTGTGTTCTTCTCCCATACGAGTGTAAAAGCACTCGTTTGTTACGTTTAATGCTTTTAAACTTTTAATCTATGTAAAGGAACTTTACATGTGTAATAATAGACTTACTTTCTGTCCAGAGCTACGTTCAGCAGTTACGAGCCGTCACGTGTTTTTAGAATCCATCGAGGAGAGAAGTAATCCATCAGGGAAACACTTCAGAAACATTATAAAGTGATAGTTGTACGTTTTATCCACTTATTTCTCAAATACCTAAATAATTATTTACTGTTTTGGAAGCGGCGCTTGTTAGATGGTGGCAGCCATGTTGATTCTGTCGTCCAATCGCAAATTGTGTTATTAAATGGTGAAACGCGTGTAAACAGCTGAACCAATGACCGTTGCGAAATAGCGGAGGCGATCCTCAGAGAGTAAATAATGACCAAGATAGTTATCTGTACTTTACCGAACTAATGACTGATGTGTTTATCTAAAACCCGCGATCCGACCCGCATGTTATTTTTTCCACCCAGGTCCGAACCCGGGAAAAAATGTTTTTTTAAAAACCACCCACAAATCAGCTGTTTTTGCGGGTCGTTCAGGGTATCGGAGGATAACAGCTAGCCAGATTTTTCCATACACTTGAAGTGCAAATGTAATAAAACTCCGCTAATGCATTTCAAAAATGTCAGAATGGCTCGTCCATCGTAATCCAAGTGCCCTGAAGCTGCAGCATACAAAATTGACTTGAAAAGACATAATTTACTCCACTTCTATAGCATAATTTCTCACCATGGTCAGTTAGCCTGCAGGCGTGCTTTGTTTACATGGCAACTCGTGCGAGACTCAAGAACGTTCAGAGACGTTCTCGAGTCTCTCGATTACGACGGACGAGCCGTTCTGATGTTTTTGAAATGCATTAGCAGGGTTTTATTACATTTCCAAAATGATTTTGGACGTGAGTTCCATGCACTTCAAGTGTATGGAAAAATCCGGCTAGCTGTTATCCTCTGATACCCCAAACGAGTTTTATGGATTAAAAAACCACACTGGACTTCTTGTCAGCATGAGGGTCAGTAAGTACTGTCTGTATTTTCATTCTAAAGTGGTCATTTCCTTTAAGAGCAACATGCACAGGCATCAGAAAGGATAATGTTATGTATTAGGTTAGCTCCAAGTGATATGAGTGAAAAATGTTAACAAAAACAAACGAAAACAACAAACCAGTTGTGTTTTAGGGAGTCATTGCTGTATTTCCGTTTCCAACTGATTTTTAGGCTCCAAATGTGGGTGTTGTGCAGCGACCTGTCAGCAGGGATAGTGCTGTGAAAAGCAATTGTTTTTAACGAGACATTGCTGCTATTTCAGTGGAGACTGTGCTCCCCAAAACTGTGTATTTTAAGCCAAAGCATTACAAAAACTTACTTTTAACTTGAAACCATCTTGTGATGGGATCACTCCAGCCGCAATACATCAATCTGCAACTTAAAAAGAATGTGCACCAGCCACCAGGGGCATAAACTGGGGGTGGCAACATATAAACACCTGGCAAAAAACTCAAAACTGCTTCTGTGGTATTTCCCGCAACAATATGTGTCACCAGGATCACATTTTGCTGTGATGACACACACAGACTCACAATATAAAGCAATACCTTTGTGTTACTTTCACACAAGCCTTGTAATGGTATTAGAATAAAGATAAAAAAAAGCGTTTGCAGAAGGACTCTTTGACTTTGTTCATAACAATATGCAGCAGCCTGACAGGTTACACTCTGGTTTATCCCTGTTACCCCCCCAACAGGGTTTTTTTGGATCGATCTGATCGGGTAGAGCTCAGATTTGCAGGCTGAGTCGAAGCATTACAATTTTCACACCTGCCAGAAAAAGTACCAGTATGAAACAGCTGATTATCTCCTGAGCTCATCACAGTACTTCTTTTATGACAGGCCGGATCAATGGAGGATTTAATCAGTAGGCTAAAGAGCAGAAATGCTAAATCAGCAGCACAAAGCGTTTTCTCTTGACACTCCTCCACCACTTCATCATAACCTTGAAGGCCAGAGTGCTCTTAATGAGCTCTCTGTGTGGGTGCACAGTTATCACATATGCTTTGTCAAGATTCTTATGACCATGTGACTACGGCTGCTGTCTGACATAACAGTCTCATAAACTCACAGTGTGTTGTGGTATTTTGTCTCCTCCAGTGATGGATTCAAAGAGGTGATGCCGTATGATCACTTCCAGCCTCTGCCTCGGTGAGTAACTGTTACAATCCTTCATCCTAAAAGCTACAAAACAGAAGATCACTGCTGTTTTTCCTCTATTGTTTCACATATTGCCAGTGTGGACAGGGTGTTGGCGAGCTGTATCACAGGAAATGAGTGAGCAGGAAGTGCTCAGTGATATGATGACTGGTTTGAATACATCCACTGATGCACCCTGTAACCAGATGTAAAAGGAGTATCAGCATAAAGGATGTAAATGAGAGTTACAGAGAGTCATTTGAACACGTTAAACTTTCGGGGAGAGAAGCTGTAAATCCTCCACCAAAGTAGCTGGGAGGAATTTATCTACATTAAAATGTGACATGACAGCTCCCCCAAAGCTGATTTAGCCTCACAGTTTCATATTCCTAGTTTAAAATAAAGACTCATTTTTTATTGTTGATCTTTTCATTAAACTGAGCTGTCTATGCAGTATAAAGACAAAAATTCTTTTGAAATTGGTGCCACATGACCAGAGGGAACAGAGAGAAAAGGCTGCAGAAATTGGCTTTTGCCCAAGAGGTAGAAAACCAACAACTACCAGATCACACTGCATCGCACTGGACCAATAAACGCTCACACTGGTGGGTGACATAATAACGCAGCTTGGCCTTCTTGACACAGGAAACAATATGGCGGCCAGCTGGTGACAAATGAACTTGAATGACAGTTAAACAGTGAGCTCAAATATGTTTCTGAAAACATTTGAGGCAAGAAATAGGCAACACAGTGACAGAATCTTTGTTCATATTTGATCAGCCCTGCTTAGTTTTGCAGTTTTTTTACAGTACAGGAAACAATATGGCAGCCGCCTCCTTCACAAATGCTCATATAACAGAAAACAGAGCACTAAAATACGTCTCTGAAGACATTTTAGGCAACAAACATGCAACACAGCAACAGAGTCTTGGTTTATATCTGATCAATGCTGCCTAGTTTTACTGTTTCATCTGATTATGATCTGAGTTGATGACTTCAGACTTTCTCCAGCTCAATGAGATGGAAACTCAAGTTATTTTATTTGGACAACAGCATTATTTCTCCTCATCTTGGCCCTTTAATCCTCTCTGTTAAATCTTGGAGTTCTGTTTGATTCAGAGTTGAAGTTTGACAGACAAATCAATCAAGTAGTAAAATTAAGTTTCATGCAGCTGCGCATCATTTCCAAACTCAGATCAATTCTCTGTACTTCTGACCCGGAGAAAGTCATCTACGCCTTTATATCCTCCCGCTTCAACTCTTGCAATGTGTTGTATTATTCAGTCGTGTTTATCACGTCCTCAGCTAGTCCAAAATGCATCAGCAAGAGTTGTAACGAGGTCAAAAAAGAGGGAGCACATTACCCCTACTCTTGCCTCCTAACACAGTCTGTCTATTAGCTGCATGATACATTTTAAGATTCTGATGTTTGTCTACGAAGTGTTAAACGGCCTCGCCCCCTCTGACATCATAGAGCTCCCCTCTCCCCTTATGTTTGTCCTAAGATCCAGGACTAAGTGTTACAGGGACAGGGCTATCGCTGCCCCAGATCTCTGGAATTTTCTTCCTCCACCCTCTGTTTCTCCCCCTCCATTGAGACTTTCAAAAGTCAACTTAAAACACACTTTTACTCACCAGCCTTTAACTGTGCGTAATGTGATTGTCTTTTTTGCTGTTACTGTAAAAACACTGTGCTATATGTGCAATAATGACAGTAAAGATTATGGCGTCATTACTGTCATTGTTATTTTATTGCTTTTATCACTCAAACTTTTGTACTACATAAGTGCTGCATAAATAAAGTTGACTTGAGAAAGCGAAAGAGACGGGTCTCTCTCTGCACATTGTAAATTATGGTGTCCCGATATAGCAGTATTGACGATAAACGTGATATTGGAAAGTGAAATACTGATATCATGTTAATAAACACATCAGATAATATCATGTAAATAACCCAGTGCACCTTACATCATATCCTTTTCTTTCTGTTCTTGCGTTGTCTTCCTCCCCCCTGCCATCTGGTTGTCTTTTCACTATCCATTAAAGGTATACCATGCAGGGTTTCCTAAAAACAATATAAAGACTCATATAGAAGTAATCCCTCTCAATCATGACTTATGACCCACTCTCAGTTAGGGCTGCAACTAATGATTATTTTCATTGTCGACTAATCTGTCAATTATTTCTTCGATTAGTCGACTAATCATTTTATCAAAAATGTGTTAAAATGTTGAAAAATGTCGGTCTGTCTCTCCCAAACCCCAAAATTATGTCATCTAATGTCTTGTTTCATACTCACGCCAAAGGGTTTTAGTTCACCGTCGTGGGAGAGTGTGTAAAGCTGCCAATATCTGAACGTAAGAAGCTGCAATAAGAGTATTTTGGGGCACTTTTATAGTACTACTCGCTGAAAAATGACTCAAACTGAGTTAGTCAACTGACAACTGAATTAGTCGCCTGCTAAAATAGTCACCGATTATTTTAATAGTCGATTCGTCATCGATTAGTCGACTAATCGTTGCAGCCCTACTCTTAGTGTGTAGTGGCACATTTTCTGCAGAGACTCTGCCCTCTGCCTGTATTTATTTATTTTCTTTTTATTTTCTGTGTTCAGGACGTTTGTGTGCGTATATCCTCACAGCATTTTTATAAAAAGGTAGCGACCAGCAGACATCCAAGAGACACAGCACTGAAAAAACACAAATATAGCACGGTGAAATGCCAAACGAGGGTGAATCTGGAGCTGGCTTTGTTTTTTCACTTTGCCAACAAGTGTGTTTGCAACAGTAACCAGCAATCCTGCTTAGTATATCTTTAAGTGTGATCGCTCTTTTTATAATATTGATAATAATAATAAACTTTATTTATATAGCACATTTTAAAACACAGTTGCAAAGTGCTGTACAATAAAACGAAACACGTTTAAAACACAAGGAGAATAAAACAAATATAATCATTAAATGTCACTTTAGTAAAAGATAAAATAAAAAAATATAATATGTAATAATAATAATAATAATAATATAATAAAATAAAAAATAAAATAAAATCAAGATAATAAATGGGAAGTAAAAGCAATAAAATAGACAGACAGATCACTGTACACCTGTGTACAGTTATGATTACAGAGTCTGTGTTTACCTCCCTACACTCATATTTTAAGTGTGATTCATTTGCCAAACAGGCAAAACACAGCATAAACAATGTTAAAGGTAAATGTGACTGATAGCATTATCATTATTTTTTAAATTCCCACGCTAACAAGGGGAGAACATGCAACCTCCACACAGAAGGGCCCCCCCACACTAAGGTTCGAACCCTCTTGCTGGGAGGCAACATTGCTGCCAGTGAAAATCTGATATTGTGCCAGCTCTCTTCTAAACTGTAATTACTTTCTGAGAAACAAACTTTGCCAAAACTGAACCTGATGTTTCAGTTTTTGAAAAACCCACACTGTCCTCAGCACTTCAGCATAACTGTAAAAGTAAATAGATTATTCTTCTCTACCGTCCCTTCGACCAAAAAAAAAGAATATTGAAATACCTATTCCCAACCTGCTGCCATTTTACATGCAGAATGAGCAAAAACAGAGTAAGTTCTGTTCCACAGCAGCTGTCTCCCAAAGTAAAGCATTACCCATCAATCAACGTAGGGGTCTCTCCTCTTCAGTCTGACTTCATCTCTCCATTGGGGACAGACAGCGCTCCAGTTTTGCATATGATTTTATTTTTTTTTAATTCTAGGATTCATCCCAGAAGTAGTTGGCTGTGTGCTCTGTAGATGTGGTGTTCTCAGCTCTGTGAGCTCAGCTCCTGGCTCAGCGGTCCCATCGGGTGTGATTGGTGGTGACTGCTGTCACAGGGAGAGAATGATAATAAGCCATCATTTCCTTCAGGCGTGCTTGGCTGTGCGGCGCGCTGCAGCTGCACACCAGCATATGTTCTATAGCATGTTGGATCAGAGCTGAGAGCGTTTGTTCATGTGTGTGTGTATCTGTACTGGAGGTGTGAGGCTTTTCCCCACAGGGCCCTCTTGACTTTAATCTCCACTGACATGTTAAATAACTGTTGAAATGTTTCAGTGCATGTATGTCTAGATTATCTCTGACTTATTTGCACTGGATACATTTTTACTGTGGTTTGTCTGATAATAGCTCTGTAAATAGTGCACTATTGTTTTTATACATATACTCATTTGTGTCCACAGTATAAAAAAACTGGCCCTTGGTTTGTGTTTTGGGAGCTTAACAATTGTGGAAATGGCCTCGTTTCAATTTATGACAGGCGTCTGATTCCATGATTTATAGGTTCATTTGTTGTTGCTAGTTTCCATGCCTGCCTGAAACCTCCATGCATTTTTAAATCATTTAATTGGAGTGCCGTCCTTGTGATGATTTAATGCTCTTGTCTTTGAGGTCTCAACATGCAGATAATCATATCAGGGTTGAGCATCTCGATGCATTATCATTCATGTTTACATGGTGCAACAAGGTGCAACAGGAGCAAGGCTGCTGCCAGCTGTGTGTGAGGGAGTATCATGGGGTAAATTACTGACTGCTGATTGTAAAGTTTGTTTAAAGTGGACTCGACATTAGCTGTAAAAAATCATATACTGGGTGATTTAAAGGTCCAGTCCTTGTTTATAGAAATTGCCATGTTGCACCGCCATGTTTCTACAGTAGCACAGAACGGAAAAACCAAACACTGGCTCGAGATAGGGCCATTTGTATTTTCAGGTCAGCCACACTCGCGCTGCCCCTCCACGACGAGCCGAATAGCCTCTGCAAAACACTTTTATTTTTAGTGATAAACTGCTTCATTCTGAGTTTTTACCCGTTTAAATCACCTGGTCCGTTTGTTTTATGGAGGAAGAGACCTCTGTGAATTTGTCTCCCAGTAAAAACCTCCTGAACATCTGGATCTTCATTTATCCAACCTGGTCTCACTCTGAGGTTGTGGAACAGTGGTGCTTGGGCAGCGACTTCTGGTGTCACACACCGACCAAAAAGGCTGTCCATTCACACTGACATGATATGCAGTCGGTCACCGTTCTTTTGTAACAGAGCCTGGTGGCATCAGGGGGAAATGTGGCGACACAAGAACATCAGTTAAGGGGGCGAAAAGTAAGAAAGAAACTTTCAACCAGGAGGCCGGTGATCACTTCCTGTAAGATCGTAAAGCCAAACCTTGTTCTTTTTTCCTAAACCCAACCACGTGCATGTGTCGGCAAAACATAACTATGCGTGTTTGTTGTCAAAGGAAAAAAACTTAAATTCATGATGCTACAGAGACTGTACGCAATCTGTGCATTTCCTGTGAAAACAGAAGCATATTTTTAAAACATATGATGCATGTTACAAACTGAAATGGACATGGAATCCCAGAACGTCAACAACCAATGCACACAGGGTACCAAGATTTTCAGATGGGTTTAAACACCTGAACTCTGTACAAACGGTGAAAATGAACTATATCGCTTATGGAAATAAGGAACTCTGGACGGCACTCTGTCAGAAGACGCCACTCGCAAATATCAGCATGGGACTGAGCTCGAAATGGGATGGTGCCGGTGTGTATTTCCAAAGCGCTGTCAATCACAAAGGGGTTCAGCCTTTTAGACAATTCCTCCAATCATCACGCAGACACTGAGCATCCTCTCCCGCCTACCACTCCATTAGGTCCCAGGGAAGCTGAGCCTCCCTGGAAGTGACCATTTTGTCGCATTTATCCAATGAGCGTCTCGCTTTGCTGCATGAAAAAAACCTGCTCAGCGCTGTCTCATAGGAATGCTTGGAGGCTCCGCGTCCACCGTGCTGACACGAGAATGTATGACAGGGAGGTCGCGTTTGAAAACTGGTGATAAATAGCTGACGTTTGAACATCATAGTCATGATGTTAAATGCATCCTAGTGCACGTTTAATGCATTGTAAATTCTTATTTTAATGTAAATTCAGTAGTGCATATTTGACCATTTCTTCTATGAAATTTTAGGAGAAGTTCAGCCTCCCTTGTCTCAGAGCAATCGCCCCTGGTATATATGTCAGTATGTGACAAGGTCGGAGTGATAATGTGAACACTGAAGGAATCCCACCCGGGAGAATTTTCAGCTGGTTGCAGTCTACAATCCTCACCACTAGATGCCGCTAAATCCTTAAAGGAGATCTTCATTGTAACGGTCCTGACCAATATTTAACGGCTCTATTTTCAAGTCTGACACTGTGGGCCTTCTGACAGAATCAACACAATCACCCCTGGCCTCGACCCGTCCACAGGGCAATTATCTGTATATGAAAGGATAGCGGATCGTGTGAGTGTTCCTGGGATGTTACTTGAACTTTCCAGCCTTTAGTAATGAAAACATATTGCTATCAATATGCAGTATTTTGCAACATGAAGAGTTTGTTATTTCTGGATTTTAATGCTGACAAAAAAATTAAAACATGATGATTCTCAGGCTAAAATGATCAGTTTTTGGAGATATATAAGCAGCATTGTCCCTGATCATTTCTAAGTGGATTTATGCACATCTGATAATGACATGATCTTCTGCATGTATAAGTCGCACTGGATCTGAAAATGTACTATGTGATGATAATGTTCAGATTTGTCTGAGTTATGGCTCACAGAGGGAATGTGATTTTGACGCAAATTGCAAAAACTGGGCACTAAGGGGTTTTAAAGTACCTTAATTGCCTCCATAAGCTGTGTGTCACAGCCACTGCTGCTGCAGCAGCTGCTCAACATGTTGGTGATCAGCCCAAATCAGCGGTCAAATTAAAATAACAAATCTCCAGTTGTTCTCAGAACACCAACATGCACCTGTTACTTTTAGCTCATACAGTATCTCTGCTTCATGTCTCTCCCTCTGTGCTCCCACTTCAGCTCTCCATCAAAACTGTAGTCTAAGACAACATGAACTTGCTTTAGGAACAAAAACATCCAGATATTTTAAATGTAGGTCTCGACACTATAGTGTCATCAAACGTTAAATGCATTGTTTAATGTTTTGAGAAAGCGTTAAGTGAGCTTGGCCCCTGTTGTGTGTGTGCAGCTGGGAGCAGGGCCCCTGGACCCAGTGCTCGGTGTCCTGTGGTGAAGGAGGCGGCTGGCAGGATCGTAGCGTGCTGTGCGTGGAGGAGGACACCCAAGGACAGTTCTCCCAGGTGGAGGAGTGGAAGTGCACCCACTCCCCTCGACCTACCACCCGACAGATATGCAACGTCTTCGCCTGCCCTCAGTGGGTGGCCATGGAGTGGTCACAGGTCAGTGAGTCTGAATTATAAAGCACCAATTGGTTTTATTTGGACGTATAAAATCCACCTGTTTTCTCTTCAGTTTTACTTTTGTCTCTTGTGTTCCTCTATCACTTGGAAAAAAATGAAGTCTTGGAGATCACTTTTAGAGCTGGAATGATGAGTACATTAATCGATAAGTCAACGGAAAATTAATTAGCAACAAAAATGATAATTAATAAATCATTTAAATCAGTTATCAAACAGCCAGAATCAAATGGTAGCATTGTGTGTTTCTGCAAACCACAGTTATGCTACCTTTGTTCATTTTTGTGTTTCATATGAAGCAGATATGTTAACACTTGATGTTTCTTAAGCTCTCAATTGTAATTTTTATGTAGTGACAATGCTGTGGTTATGTTTAGGCACATGACCCACTTGGTTAGAGTTGGGAAAACATCATGTTTGGCTTAAAATATCCAATTTGGTTGTCACAAACATGGTTAGACAGCTCTTTAAAAATACTTTTTTTCTTTTCGGCTGAAAATGTCCTGACAACTCGCAAAAAAATACAGGTTTTGTTTCCACAAACACAGCTGAAAATATCCCAACCTCACATTAAAGCTTTACGGTTTTGTTACCACAAACAAGCTGATAATGTCCTGACATCATGTTAAAAATATCCAGTTGTTTTGCCACAAACAGATGGTAATTTCCTTATGCTTGATTAAAAAATACTCAGTTGTTTTGTCACAAACACAGCTAAAAATGTCCCAATGTCCCGTTAACAATATTGGGTTTTGTTGCCACAAACACAGTTGATAATGTCCCAACATCTTGTTAAAAATAACCGGCTTTGTCGCCACAATCACAGCTAGTAATATCCTGACGTCTCGTTAAAAAATACTCAGTTGTGTTGCCACAAACCAATTGGAAATGTCCTGACATCTGGTTGAAGAATACCAAGTTTTGTTGCCAAAAATATAATTTAAAATGTCCTGACATCTTACAAATGAATAACGGTTTAGTTGACACAATCACAGCTGAAAATGTCTTGACATCTCTAATCAGAATAAGAGTCAGATATGTTTTATTGATCCCTTCTATTGTCATCTTGTCATCACAAACACAGTCGGAAATGTCCAGACCTCTTGTCAAAAATACTCAGTTTTGGTTGCCACATACGGTTGGAAATGTCCCAGTGTCTTGGTTAAAATTAGGTTTCATTGTTTGTTGGTCTCAAACAGTGGTCTGTCAACTACATCACTTTAGAAACACTGATATGACACATTTGAAATGTTTTAATGTAGCACATCTGTGGTTTACAGAAACGTCCTATCCCAGTATTTTATTCTGGCCACTGTGCTGCTGATTGCTGCTTTCCTCTGTTTTATATCGTTGTAAATGACAGATCTTTGGGCTTTGGACTGTTCAGACATTATAAGCAAAGCAAACACTTAACCTTGGACTCTGGAAAACTGTTCTAAGCATTTCCACTATTGGAATTTTGTAGACTGAACGATGAATCACTTAATCCAAAAATAATTGGAGTTTAATTTTGTGGTTTCCAACCTGAGGGTCAGGACTCCCAGAGGAGGAGAAAAAATCAATCTGAGGGGTAACGAGATGATTAACACAGGAGGAAAAAAGAAAAAAAAATATTTCTGCTACACAAAGTTGAGTTTATTGTTACAGTCTTTTTCCATTCCTTCAACATTACTGAATCATTTCATTTTATTACTATTCAAATGGGCTCAGTGACCACAACGGACTTATAAACTGGTCGGATCACAAGTAAACTAAAATGGTAACACGCCAAAAAGTTTGCGAAGCACTTTATAAATCGTTAATAAAAATAACTGTTACACACAACCTCAATCACTGGAACTGACTGATGCTGCTTGTGAAGTGTATAATATGTGAGGTAATGTGAGTTGTCATCCCACTGCAGTGCACAGTGACGTGCGGACGCGGCCTCAGATACCGTGTGGTTCTGTGCATCGACCATCGTGGGCAGCACATCGGAGGCTGTGATGTGTCACTGAAACCTCACGTTAAAGAAGACTGTCTGGTCCCTATTGCCTGCCACAAGCCGAGAGGTAGGACACTTATTATTGACAGAGAGGTGTGTGTGTGTGTGTGTGTGTGTGTGTGTGTTGTCTGCAAACCATGGATCCATTACATTTGCACAATATTATGTAGCAGATATGTTGAGACATTAAGTTTCAACTACACTAATGTGTAGCTAAGTGTGGTCAAAAAAACACTTGATTATGGTCGGAAAAAGATCATGTTTTGGCTTAAAATACACAGTTTTGGGGGCATAATCCTGCTGGAAAAGCAGCAATGTCGCAGTGTAAAACAGCCACTTTTTGTGGCACTAACCCTGCTGGAAAAACAGCCACTGGTCACTACAAAACACTCATGTTTGAGGACAAAAAGGTGCTGGAAAATCAGCCGCACATTGCTAAAAAAACACCCACATCCGCTGCCGGAAACCAACAGGAATGACTTAAGAAAAATCACCGGGTCACAGTGGTCTGTGGTCACACCATCCACCATCCCCTCCACTATCTGACCGATATCTGATATTCCAATATATGACAACTTATTTGGCGGATAACGATTACCAATATCAATATATCCACTTTTTTCACCAGCTACTTTCATTGATCATCAAGTCTCTCCTGTAGTTGGAATTAGCATGGAGATGGAGATGGCAGATATAGACAAGAAACACAACACTTTGTATGTATTATTGTATGTATGTAATATTCATTCATCGTGTTGGCTGTGTCTAATAGTTCATTTTAAAGCTGAAATCGGCCAATACTGATGACATGCTGATATTATCGTGCAGCCCTACCCTGCACCCCACGATGAGAGTCAGCTCCTAAACTACCTTACTTAAGAGACGTTAATAGGATATGTATGAAACTTGTAATTGTAATGTACAATGCCAGCATTTTTTCTGGCGACTGGGCGCTTGAGGCATGAACACAAGCTGTTTACAAAAGAAAGGGCGTTTTAACTTTTGGTGGGGGGCACATATGAAAGCGGGGGTCCTCTACCAGAATATTTTGAGCATCAAACAGTTAATTTCCTGTATTGCTGTGAATTTTTATGCAACAATTTGCATCTTTCCTGCATCAATTTATGGTGTAAATGTCTTTGATTTTGTCAAAGTAAAAGTCCCCTGCTACTTTTATGTTTATAAGGGATGAGGGGTTGACTAGTACTCATACTCCGTGTACTGTAAAATTCTAATTAAAGGCCTAGTCCCAATTAAGCGGCCAGTCCCTTTTACTTGCCTGGTGTAGCTACATATTGTCACAAATAAAGGCCTGTCTCAATTAGAGGCCTGGTCTGGTTGCCAAACAGTTCATTTTAAGCTTCAGTTCACTGTTGGCTACCCACTTGAGCTAATGTTAGTTAGCTGTGTAGATCGCACATATAAATATAATATTTAAACTGGAGATGCTACACATCGTTAGCTTGGTTCAGTTCATCTTACTAAAACCATGAGCACCAGAGAAGACCATAATTTATTCAAATTTACCGAAAAAAGCAGTGACTTCTGCCAAAGCTGTCATAAACTCTGAATATGTCAATACCTTGATTACCTGGAAAGTTATTTATATCTCTTTAGACTGTAAGTGTTCGCTGATCAAAAAAGTGTAAAAGAAATTAAAGGCCTGTTGAGTTCAGTGATTTAGGCAAATAGGCCAGCTCAGTGGCCTTGTGGTAGAGTGTCCGCCCTGAGACTGGGAGGTCGTGGGTTCGAATGGGACCCATTGCCTCCCTGCTTGGCACTCAGCATCAGGGGTTGGAATTGGGGGGTTAGATCACCACATGATTCCCGAGCGCGGCACCGCTGCTGCTCACTGCTCCCTCAGGGGATGGGTCAAATGCGGAGAACAAATTTCACACATTCAGGTGTGTGACAATCAGTGGGACTTTACCTTTACCTTTACCTTAGTAGTTTCACGGTATTCTCTATATATTGTGGGGATGTGTCCCTTGCGTCTCCCCCAATCTACACATATGGAAAAATGGAATCTTATATTCTTTCTCATTACTATTTCACCATACTTAAACACCCTCATCATTATATATTTATATATGATATATTTATATATGTATATGGCTTTTACATTTTTCCAGATCAGTATAAAAAACTTGGCATTTCATTGGATACCTTTATTTATCTGAACTCTAAAAAACACATAGCAGCACTGCAGCAACATCTGTACTGTACATTTGGTACAGAACTACATATCCAGACCATGCAGTACTAAAACATTATATGTACAAGCTCCATGCTGATCCACAGGTTGATTTAAAATAGAAGCTGAATAACATTATATACTGCAGAGCATTAATATAATATAACGTGTTCATATGTTTTTTTTTTCCATGGGTCCTGTGTGCACGTGTATGTTCTCCTCAAGTGTGTGATATATGGTGGTCTGAACAGCACTGCAGTTGTGACTCAGGGCTCTTTTCAGTCACGCTGAGCGCATTAGCTGTGGTGGCGTGTGTGTGTGTGTGTGTGTGTGTGTGTGTGTGTGTGTGTGTGTTGTCCTCAATGCCCACAGTCACCACCTTCATCATAAAAACAACAGCCTTCATTTGCATCAGCCTCCATCATATGGCCCTAATTTATGATCCGTCCTCCGCCGCAAACGAGCATCCCCGCTCATTAAACTGCTGGATTCTTTAAAAGCTCGTCAATTTCTCCCAAAGAAGCTCGTGGTTCTGCGTACGTGTGCGCTGTGTATTTCTGAATGCCAGTTAAGAGCTTTTTTCCCATAATAATAGAAGTCTGTTTTAGACTCAGGCCAAACTCAGTTACTTTGCTCTCTCTGACACACACAGACAAACCTTAAACTCTGAGCCGTGTAAAAAGGAAACACAACATTAGGGACTGTTCAAAAACATTAGGGACTTTTAGACTGAAGGGAAATTGTTTTTTGTTAGAAGAGTTCTTTCCTTCAGATTTACAAATCTCTCCTGTGAGTAGAGCTGCAACGACTAATCGATTGTCAACGATTAAATTAATCTGTGACTAATATAATGATGATCAATTAATCAGTTGAAATAGTAAAACATACAAACATCACAATTCTTTGATTCTAGCTTTTTAAATGAAAAAAATTTTGGTGACTTCACTCCTCAATGACGTTAAACTGAATATATTTGGATTGTGGATAAACAAGAGATTTAAAGACGTCATCTTGGGCTTTTGGAAACACTGATCGATTTTATCGTTTATTGACATTTTATAGTCCAAATTATAATAAATAATATAATAATAACAACAACAATAATAATAATAATTAATCAAGAAAATGATCAACAGATTAACTGACAGTGACAATAATCATCATTTTGGCATTTGGCATCATTTTCAGCTTTGTGTTAGCGCTACTAGCCGGGCTAACACTGCTAACGGTGCCAACAGAGCTACAAGTTGTTGTTGGGTCGTGGCGGTGTTGCCAGCATTAATCTGCAGTGAGTGGTGCCATGACCTAACGTTAGCTCCCACCTGACCCGGCTTGTGCGCAGTGCAATAAAATCAATCAATGACGCATTTATTTGTCCCATGAAATCATACAATAAGATTTCAGTGAAACACAGTTGTTAGTTCCATCAAAATGAAATAAACATGAAGAAAACAAAGAAGAGTAGAAAAATTAACCTGTACACCCACATATGTAACCAGCCAAAAATATTTTCAGCGGTTAACAGACTAACAGTTAACCGTTGACACCCCTAATCCTGACAGTAGTGCATGAGATAGATAAGCTTTGAAAACAGTTATCTTCCTCTGCCCCCTCATAGTGCTTCTAATGGCATTTGCAAGAATCCACCATGCTACGATACGCTTTGATTTGGCTCAGCCGTTTTCAACGTGCCGTCCAGGTCGCAGTCTTTCTCATTTTACAGCTAAACAGTGTGCTAAAATCTGTTTGTGAAAACATTTGAGGTGAGAAACAGGCGATGCAGTGACAGAATCGTGATTCACTGCCTAGTTTGACAGTTTAACTGCAGTTCACGAGCAGTGATCAAGACTGTTCTTATAAGTTCTTTTCATTTCTAAATAATTAAAGAATTTTTAGAAAAATACAGACATTTAAAAACAAATAAATTCTTAACGGGATTATTTGTAAATGAAACTAAATGTTATTTCCAGGGTAGCAGCAGTAATTTTTACAACAGCAAAGTCACTATAAATAATATTCCTGACATCACAATACAGAATGAATACGGAGCTTATCAGTACTACAGGCTAAAGCCCCTTTTACACTGCCAGATTTTCCGCAAATGTTGGGCCGTTTTGCCGGCAAGCTGCAAGTGTTTAGACACACAGAGGCGGGATGGCAAGTTGATCCAAGGTGCCCAATTTTCCGCCTTGTAGGGTAGACATATTGGCAGAACCTTTTTAAATTAAAAAGACAGAGGTGACCTTCCGCAACGGGAGGGGCTGTTGAAGACTTGTGGTTGCACGTCTGTCCGTCCTGGAAGAGGGATCCCTCCTCATTTGCTCTTCCTGAGGTTTCTACCGGTTTTTCCCCGTTAAAGGTTTTTTTTGGGAGTTTTTCCTTATCCGCTGTGAGGGTCCTAAGGACAGAGGGATGTCGTATGCTGTAAAGCCCTGTGAGGCAAATTGTGATTTGTGATATTGGGCTTTATAAATAAAATTGATTGATTGATTGATTAATTGTGGGAGGAGCTGTTGATGACGCCGCACGTGTGACCCACTGGTGATGGATAAACAGGAAACAGCTGATAGCAGGAATTAGCGAGCAGCTAGTAGCAAGAGGGAAACACAAACCTGACAGACACTGTAAAGATGAGCAACTGGGGAGACAAGGAATAGCGCGCCCTCCTTGCCCTCGCAAACGAAGAGGCCATTAACCGTCAGATGACGGGGACGGTGAAGAACGGGCTGACTTATGAGAGAATCGCCGAAGGACTGACCAGCCGCGGCTTCCCTCCCACGTCACTGTTTACGTCACACGCTGAGCTACACGTTTTGTTGCTCACGCCCCCCATTGCCCCGAAAAAGGCACATTCTGTATAAACAAAAGTAGGCAGGTGGCATTTTGCTGCACTCCCCGATTTTGTTTTTATACTGCCAATGCTGAAAAAAGACTGATTGGGCTTTCCTGTAAATTTGCACAATTCCTATTTAAAAAGGGCTTCTGATAATTTTGCCCCAGGGGCTCATGTAATGCCAGGTTTCCGTACCTATCCCTGGTCTGGATGTAGTGACAGTTTTAGCAAACATGACAAAGAATTATTTATATAAAAGTTACCAACTGTAGCTTTCAGTAAAGTGTGAGGAAACATGCTGATCGTGGATATTAAGCCAATAATTTGGAACATTAGTTGTATGTAATGTGCTTTGCATTGAGTAGTTCTTAATACGAACTTGGTGGATGTTATCCCACATGGTCACTCACCAGCAAATCTTTTTTCTCAGTCAGACATGAACATTTTCTCTCCCCCACCTAAATCATTTTCATACAGTCCCTTATTATGGTTGATTTGACAGTCTTGGTTGTTACCCAGCACAGCACACAGGCACAGTTTTCAAATGCTGCCAGTGTCGACTGAGAAAAGCTATTTCTGTGCATCATGCATAACCAGGCAACAATTGGCCACAGCCTCGAGTGCCATACATCCAGAACTAACTATGATACTGTTGATACTGTGTTGTCAGTTGACTGACAATTTGTTCCCAACTTTGCTTTGACTAATGACTTCCTGCAAGCTCACAATTTGCATTTTTTTTTTTAAATCACATTTACTAGAGAGGAAATCGTTAAATGCGCCCCGTACTGGAGGTTTGAAGTGAAATGAGCTCAATCAAGCCACTTTTTTTCTCATGTAAATGAGCTCATTTTCTCCTGAGTGGATGGAGCAATTAACTCAGGCACAAATAACTTAGCAGCGGTTTTAATCAATATCTTGGTGTTGTCGTTATTCATCAGATGTTCTATATTATATGCAGTCTGTCCGTGCCTACTCATTTCTGCTCTGTCACTCACCTCCTGCTGGGAGCTCCTGCGAGGACAGCTCTGAATCCTGCTGCAGACATGATGACTCTCCCAGGTTGAGAAACCAGTTAGGTCCAGTTAGAACCAATTTCCCACTCTGAGGTGCTTGATGAATCCAGGCTCTGATCACTGTTGTCACACTGGGATGACTGGAGTGTAACTAATTTTCTGTCTCTCTGTCAGAGTCCCTGCCAGTGGAGGCCAAGGTGCCCTGGTTAAAACAAGCCCACGAACTAGAGGAACAGCACACTGCGACAGAGGACCCCACGTGAGTACACACACTCTCTCACACACCCTAAAAGTGATTTTTTTATACATAATTACAATTTTTACACTTAAGACACTGTCTGTGCACACAAATGCAATGTGAACTCACCACAGAGCTGTAAAATCTGACTGACAGCTGATTCAGCTGTGACGGCTCAAAGGACAGGACGTCTAGTTTCCTCGATTCCTCTCCTCGCATCTTTTTCTTGCATCCCCTCATCTTCAGGGGTGGGTCTAAGATGCAAGGAACAGACTGAGGGACATGGGTGCAATTAAGGAAGTCTCTAGGTGTTTCTCAAAGTCAAGGAACGATCCTTAAATGAATTTATGAATTTCAAAGATGTTACGTCATCAGATCCCGTCTAAGGACTGTTCCATTGTCAAGGATCCTTCAAATTATACAGAGGACAGAGTCCTTCCCTCAGAGAATTTTCAAAGATGCATGTGTGTATCCTCAGTGGACATAAAGTTCCCACAATTCTTTGCACATGATTTGCAGGAATTGAAAGCGGGGCCTCCTAATGAAATCTGTGCCAGTGGAACTCGGCAGGATTCGTATAAAACATAAAAGTTTGTAAATGAATCATTTACACTAGTGACGGAGTGCTAAGTGTCCATGTGATTCTGACAATACTGCTTACATTTGTTCAAATTGTACAACAACATTAGAGAGTGCCAAAATTATCACAGTACCCTGAAACCCCCTCAGTCCCCAGAGGGTTAATGACACACACCTGGGGACACTCGCTAGCCTGTTCCAGTGTGTGTTGATTGAATGCTTGGAAGGACTCTTGCCTGGCCTCTGTAGGATCCTTCCTTGGGGGGACCCATCCTACTAAGAGAAACACCATTTCATAGGGGTGTAAAGGAACAGCTACACTCTTAAAGGGATAGTGCACCCAAAGATGAAAACGCAACCATTATCTACTCACCCATATGCCGATGGAGGCTCAGGTGAAGTTTTAGAGTCCTCACATCACTTGCAGAGATCCAAGGGGAGAGTAGGTAGCAACACAACTCCACCTAATGGAGGCTGATGGCGCCCCAGATTCAAACGTCCAAAAACACATAATTGAAACCCCGACATAAAAAGTGAAATTGAAACCACAAAGTATCTCCATATTGCTCGTCCGTAGTGATCCAAGTGTCCTGAAGCCCCGACATTTTTCCAAACAACTTTTTATTTTGTGGTTTCAATTATGTGTTTTTGGATGTTTTAATCTGGGGCGCCGTCAGCTTCCATTAGGTGGAGTTGTGCTGCTACCCACTCTCCCCTTGGATCTCCGTAAGTGACATGAGGACTCTGAAACTTCACCTGAGCCTCCATCGGCAGGTGAGTAGATAATGGCTGAACTTTCATTTTTGGGTGCACTATCCCTTTAATGGTACCTTGACTTAGAGTGATGCACACACAATGTTTTAGATGGAGTGCAGACAACTAAAGAGTTAAATTGCTGGTGCTCATAAAGTACTGATTAAAAATGAAAAAATAAAACACCTGAGGCAATAATGCTGCATTAAATAAAGTCTTTCTTCAGTTTTCGTGTCATCACTGGACTGGCTGTTTAGACATCACACTGTATCAGATAAATGACAACAGGTTTTGTATGCATCTTCTACAGGTGATAAATAAGGTTGTAGAGTTTCTGTTTATCAGAAAGATTGTGTCACAAGCCCTTTTCAGACACGAAATACGCAACACTGCTGGCTTCAACTATCTGTTAATGTGATGGCTTTTTGTCAATCAGACATGGAGAACATTTATGTCATTGCTCACTCAAACATGACAAGACATCTATGACGTGAACTGCATGTATGTGCAGTGTTTGACCCCTGGTGTGTGAGACGGCGCAGAGAGAGAGAGAGAGAGAGTGAGAGGAGGTGACTTAATGTTTGATCAGAAGGAGGAAGTTTTTTGTGATGGATTTTAAACTTTTTTTGTCATTAAAACCTTCATTAATTATCATTTTAAATGTGAGGGATGCTCGCCCCAGCTCCCAATAATGACTAAAATATATCCATTTAATATTAGAGATCAAACTCAGCTGCCTGTTTTATACAGTCTGTGGTGCAGTGGTCCAGCCACAGGGTCCAGATTTCTCCTTAGTCATTACTTCCGGGTCCACACAGTTTAATATATTCAGTGTCATATTTGTGTTTGCTATGTCGTTGAACGTGTTTGCTGTCTCTCTCAAGTAGCTGTCAGTTAGTCACTCACTCTACAGCAGCAAACAGCACTTCAAAATAAAAGACTTGTGCTGGAAATTCACTGTACTTAAAAATAAAGTGTGGTTTTTTTTTTTACAAACTTGACACCTTTGCGAATCACTTGCGGTTCATTCAGAATGGATCCACAACTAACATTAAACTAACACATTCATTGCACAGATTTTAGGAAGCAGACAAGACGTGCATTTGTCTTCCTCTTTCTCTGCATGTTTAACCATGACGTTAATCTGATGATGTCCAATTCAGACTTGTGCCACGTTAAAAGTGACACAGAAATGTTCATGTTTGACCTGAAAGATTGTCATTGACTTTCACATGAATGTGACCAGAGTGCTGATATTCAGACAAGAGGCCGACATGTTAAATTGTGCATGTGCATGTCTGAAAGAGGCTGTGTATTTTTACGCAGTACATATGCGCTCTGTATACATGTATATCAAACATTTTTCAGGCCCTTTACTGACACACACACACACACACACACACACACTCTCACACGCCCAGTTTATCCAGGGCTGTGTGAATCTGTCCGGCTCTGTTTCCTCTCCTTCCGCGGCTGATGATAAGCATGTGATTATTGCCTGCTGCTCTGGGCCTGGTCAACTCTGATAGCCTCCCTGGGATCCATCAGCTCTCAGAGCTCACACACACCTCAAACACTTTACACACACACCTACAGCAGGCCCCAGTAAATCTCCATCACATGCAGCCAGGCAAATCTTGTGTAAGCCACATTAATTTGATGAGCATGTGAAGCTCAGCTCTGGTAGTTACCTCGCATGCTGAAGGAATAATCCAACATAAATCAATCTAGTTTAACAGAGTATCAAACACACAGCCCCGGTAGGTTTGAAGGAGGGCTCTGAGAAGATTGTAGCATGTCGCTTAATCTCTGTAAATAGATATCTGCTTATGTTTGCACAATCTGTAGGAGATGAGACAAGAGTTTGGTATTGGAAGCATTTAGATTTCTATTTGGAGTCAGTTTGTGGTCTGAGTTATGGCTAAGAATTTTCCAAGTCGACCAATAGTCGTCATTTAGGGCCATAAGTCGACTTGTCAGCCGCATGTTTCCAACATTATTTTAATGATTAAATGATATATTTTGGTGGTTTGAGTTGAAGGTGTGAGAAAGAATAGTGTCAGTAACATTGTTAACACTGTGCTACATTACAGAGAAATACAAAACCGTACTAATGAACCTTCATTAATATAGGCCTATATTTTATCTACAAGTGCACGTCACACACTGAGCGAGCCGCCTTTTAATGACGCTGTGGGCTAATGGGCATGTAGCTACTTCCATGTATTCCCTGTATTCTATTGTATTCATTCTTGTATCAAGTCTGACCTCCCGACCTTTTGTGTTTATTTGGCCCAAACAACCAATGTACCAACTGTACAGTGCCGTGAGATGGACCATGGACTATATAGCACAGACCTTTGTTGTAAGCTATAGTAACAATGCACCAACTGTGTATATAAGAGTGTGCTTGTGTGTGTTTGTGTTCAGCTCAGCCTCTGACTGAACTCTCCAGAAACAGTCCTTTCTGTTATTTTCCTCCAGTGTTTCTCCTTTTCCTTTGTCTTCTGTGAAGCAGACCCATAAAAGCTTTGAGTGTTTTTTGCTCAGGTTGACCCATTTTGAACTGTGAATGAAGATAAATGCATGCTGAATGTAGTGCAAATGGAACGCGATCTGTGGGAGGTCACATTGTGATCAGAACTCAGTCAGGTGTGAAATGCCACCATTACAATTTGGCAACGTTCTTAAGAAAACAATCCACACAACATATTGCAAGGTCACCTACCTCCACTTCTTCCTGCTATTTCACAGTGCCTCTCAAAAAGCAACAGACATGCCCTCCCTCTGGAAAGAGAAAAATAAGTAGAGCCGATACAGCTGCATCACCTCTGTCATGTGACCCATTTAACTTCATTGAGGTCCCTCAAGAGTTCCTGCATAGCCTGTCGTGACGTAATGCACATATCAAAATCTGATCACCGTGCTGGCAGAACCAAAATTAAAAAGAACAGATTGCGTGTCTATAAGGGTGGAAATCTGTATTTATGTGTTAAATGTGCACACGACAGACAAATGAAATTGTTTCTCAGCTTATTTATACAGGTTTTTAAATCTGTGTGACTGAGCTTGAGCCTACTTTTCACTGTCTAAACATATTCCACCTCCCGTCAGGAGAGCCCTGCAGAAAGTCTGACCTCCAGGGAACCTATCTCTCGGCTCACCTCTGCTCAGTTGCTCTAACAAGCTCACTGTCACACATTACCTCTGGTGCATCTGCCAGTCAGCAGCTTCAGGATAAAGCAGCTGGAGTGTTGGGGGAAGGGGAAGAGACACAGTGAGCTGAAGCAAATTAAGTTTTCAGCCTAGTCAAGATATCAACTGTGTTGAAAAGTAAGAATACACTGCACTTAAAATGTTGGACACTTGAAGATCCCAGCACTTAACTTTACTCACGATTAAAATTTGCCTAAAGAAGCAGATGAATATTAGAACCAGATAATGGGCAAAGTAAAGTGTACTGAAGGTAAAGTAAGACATGATGCCAAAACTGCAACAGAACAACAGTTTGCTCTGAGTGACTTCCGTTCAGAGATGAAGGCCTCATACTTGCATTTAACCATGTCATTTAGTTTGTTTGCTGTCTCTGTCATGTAGCTGTCTGGCAGTCACTCACTCAGCAGGGAACAGCACTTCAAAGTAAAAGCTCTGTGCCAGGAATTCACTGTACTTCAAAATAAAGTGCATCTTTTTGAATGCACTGTCTATTTGGGTAGCTCTGTTTGCTCTGAAGAGCAAGCAAGTCCTGCGTCTTTAATGTTTGGTGATCCAGTCAGAAAGTTGCTTGAGATTTCTGAAAGTTACCACCCCCTCCATAAAACACACATGGAAGCAAAATGCATCTTCTTAGCCATTTTGTTCTGGGGAAACCACTCCATTCTAAATATGATCATTTTACTTTCGTCAAAGAGAACTTTATTTCCATTTGCAGTGTTATATTTGGTGGTGTAGCTCTGCTCTGGGGCCTCTCTGCCTTTCCTCGGGCCTACGGAGAAAGCCTAATGCAGAGAAAGCACACCTCTCTGCCCTTCCATGCGCCTACGTGGAAAACCTTAAGCCAGAGAGAGCAGCAGCAAAGACCCCTGGGAACAGAACAGAGCAGCATCAATGACAAACAGAAATGACATTGATAAGTCAGACACAGCATGAAAAGGGGGAGCTGGGGTGGAGGCAGGTTGCAAAGCAGCTTGCAGAGGAAGCAGCAACAGTAGGCAGGCCACAGCAGTTTAAACAGGGCACCCTGAATGAGATTCGCCAGTTGGTTGCATAGAAAGGAATCATGTGATCTATCTGCTGACTTCCTTCATCAATCAGCTGCTACATCAGTTGATTGGGCTGCTTGAGATCAGCTGATGTAGCTGGGATGTGAGCTGAGCCTGACATCGTTGATGGTAACAGCAGTTTGTCTCGTCTTTAAAAGAAATGGTAACTTCTGCCAACTACGAGCAAATTACGACAACTGTACTTGGGGAAAGAGCCAACCAAAATGCGGCGGGACAAAGGACAATCATTAAATCTGTGCTATCAGCTTTCATTACTGAAGACTTTGGCCATGCTGATTGTCGTTTTTCTGCACTCGGGGGACTTGACATTGCAGATGTGGAGCTATCCTAAAATTGGGCCGAGTGAAATTTAATAAATAAAAGCAGTGTTTTTGTTTTTTTTTTAATGTCATGTAATAATCCAGAATTCTGCCAGCAGGTGAGACTTTGCCCCACATGCCCTAAGTGACCCGCCTCCTCTATGTACGAAGACTGAAATTCTGGTATAGGATTTCTAAAGGGCTCCATGCTCCAGTGTTTCATATCCACATTTCTAACATTCTTGGTTATCTCAACATGCACACTCTGTGATTACTGTTAATCTTTTCACCTACACATTAAAAGTGCTGTTTGGCTCCTAAATGTAAAACTTATGTCCAACAAAAATGTGTTGGTTTATGGCTCCTTGTGAGTACATATTGTCCTCTACCTCTCTGTTTAGATTCGTACCTGGGCCCTGGTCACCTTGCAGCGCCACCTGTGGGCCTGGCAGGCAGAATCGGGAGGTGAAGTGCCGGGTGCTGCTGTCATTCACCAAGACTGAGGTGGATCTTCCAGAGGAGGAGTGTGGTGAGGACAAACCCCAGCTGGAGAGGCCCTGCAACCAGGGGCCGTGTACCAAAGTTCTAGGCATCTCTGCAGGCCTCCAGGACCACGGGGGCCCTGACACACAGACAGAGGAGCTGCACAGCTGGGACTACAGGGGCTTCACTGCCTGCTCAGCTACATGTGCTGCTGGTGAGGTTTCTGAAAAGGATGTTGGCAGTGATAACGCTCTGAACTCGTCTGTCCATACCTATTGTCAGTTTATGTCCAACTGGTACTTGTCTGTGTCCTCTGCCCAGGGAAGCAGACAGCCGTTGTGAGGTGTGTTAACAGGAAGCAGGGTGAGGAGGTGGAGGACTCTCTGTGTGATTCATCCAGCAGGCCGCCAGTGATGATCCGCATCTGTAACCCTGAGCCATGCCCCCCAAGGTGAGACACAGCGAGGTCACGAGCCACATAGAAAGCTCTCAGGCCATGAAAAATCACACTACTGTGAGGAGCCGCTCCGGCTGGACGCCCAAGGTCTCTCTGTGCTTGTGCCCAGTTTAACCTTGATCTCTGTATCACACGTATGAATGATAGTGATGTATACGGGGATGAATTGTGCAGTTATGAAGTGAGCCAGGTGAATGACCACTGATAGATAGATAGATAGATAGATAGATAGATAGATAGATAGATTTGTGCATTTGATATGTATTTTATCAGATTATAATATTGGAGGGCATGGTGGATACTGGGTCAAAAACCAGTTTTGATTTAGTGAGTCATTGCTGTTTTTCCAGCGGCTTTTTAGGCTCCAAATGTTGGTGTTTTGTAGCAACCCATTAATGTTTTCCCAAACGTGGGTGTGTTGTATCGACTCGTCTGTGTTCTCCAGCAGCAACTTATTAGGCTCCTAACGGGTGTTTTGTCGTGACCTGTCTGCTTTTTTTTTGTAGTGTCTTTTTAGACTCCAATCATGGATGTTTCATAGTGACCCATCTGCGTTTTTTCTATTGACTTTCTAGGTTCCAAACGTGTGTGTTTAATAGCGACCTGTCTGTGTTTTCTAGCAGCTTTTTTAGGCTCCAGTAGTACGTGTTTTGAAGTGACCCATCAGTGTTTTTCCAGCTGCATTTTAGGCTCCCAACATTGGGGTTTTGTAGCGCCCTGTTTTTTTAATATTGGCTTTCTAGGTTGTATAGCAATCTATCTTTTTTTGCAGCAGCTTTTTAGGCTCCAAACGTGGGTGTTATGTAGCAACCCATCAGTGTTTATCCAGCAAGGATAGTGCTGCGAATAGTTGTTTATTTTTACCAAGACATTGCTGCATTTTCTGCTGGGATAGTAGCCCCAGAAGTGCTTGTTTTTTACAGATCCATTGCTGCTTTTCCTGTGGGGATTGTGTTCCACAAACCGGGTATTTGAAGCCAAAACATAATCTTTTCCTAACCATAACCAAGTGTTTTTTTGTGCCTAAACCTAACCACAACATTGTTGAAACGTCAAGCCTTTTTAGAGCTATTTTATCCAGCCACTGAGCTTAAATCGTAAAATAATGAGAAATAACAGAGGCATCTGTGAATGTTTTATGTCATGCATTAATTCAGAATTAGTATACTACTCTCAGTACCACTACAGCCACACTTTTTCCAGCTGCCAGCAGGTAGAGCTCTTCCCAGCTTGCCTCAGATGACCTGTCGTCTCCATATCCAGGTCACTGGTGATGCTTTAAAATTCAGCGAAGTCCAGAGTTTAATTTCAAACTGAGATTAATTACAAAATATCAACAGTAAACTGCTCCTTGGGGCAAATTTGTGATGTATGAAAATTGACTTGACTAAATTGGGTGGAAATTTGGGGTTTGGTAGCACTATTAGGTGCTGCACCGCAATCAGGGAGCGTATCTCAATGATTCTGCTGCGTTTGCCAGCACCCAATGAGCAGGGAACAGGAGCTCATGTTTCTTTTCCACAGCTTAATGAGATTTGAAAGAAGGGAGGAAAAAGGTCTTAGAACATCAAAGCTGATGTCAGCAGTCTAGAGCCAGAAACCAGGAGATAAGGATCAGACAACCAGCGCCTTAATTACTTTTGCAGTTCTTAGAATTCGACCCAGTAATTTTCGACATACACACCAAGCAGGTGGTTCCAATATCACCAGCAAGCTCCCTCTGTACTTTCTACATGCACAGAGAGCAGAAATGTTGCACTGAGAATGAACCATAAATTCTAAAACTGTAAATCATTTTCCCTACCATGTAAGAATAACTTGGAAATGAAGTTCATTGATGGATTTCAGAGGAAAACTAAACAGAACTGCCTGCGTCGGTTTGAATAAACACTGAGATTACAGCTGGGAGTGCAGTCGGAGGGTTTGGGACTTTTGCAGAGGGCTGTTCCTTTGTAGACTGATTTATAAGCCATATTTGGCCATCCAAAACAAGCCCTACCTTACTGAGTAAACACAATAAGACATGCAGTCAGACTGGAGCTGGTGGTTGGGCTGGTGAAGAAACGCGAGCAGACTGTGTGGCTCCTGGGTACAGGGACAGACCTTTATAGCAACACTAATGTATCTTTGGCTGAAAAAAATGCATCAGTGATTCAACATGTTAGCTGAGAGATATGTTTGTGAACTTTTCAGTATTTTAGTCCTCACAAAGTCACTTGTATTAGGTAATTATTGTCATCATTCAGCTAATAGATTAACTAATTATTAATTATTTTTAAGTATTTATAAAAACAGCAACACATTTTAACCATGACCATGATCTTTAACTAACCAGAACCAAGTAGTTATTTTAGCCCAAACCACTCTGTGTGTTCCAGTACCCATACTACCTCACTATGTAGCATGCCAGAAAAAGATTTACTATGTCCCAATACATAGTATGTCAAATGCAGTTTGCCAAAGATACCGGAATGTTCTACTACATCCACTGCAGAGTTTGCGGTGTGCAAGCCAGCATGCTTTTCTGGCTATTCTGACCCACAATCTTCTGCACAGCGGACAATACATCACATCGACTTAGCTGCAGAGCACGAGTGAGTGGGTATTGCCAGTGGAAGGATATTTGGATGGAGCGCAGGGCAGACTTTTTAAAAATGTGGAGCACCACCTTGTCTCCCGCTCTAATTTCACTTCTGCAGTGCTCACACCATGAGTTCCAACTGAGTCGGGTTGTGGGTTTTTGGTTATTTTATTGTTTTTACTATTTTATTTTGAGTTTTTTCAATGTGCACTTTACACATACGAGGTGACAAAAAAGAAAAGAAATACAGTAACAACAAGATCCCCTTCCCACACCCCCCAAAAAAAGGTCAGGATATATGAAGTATATGGCAAAAATGATTTGATTTGGGCTTTGGAACACAAAAGAAATGTATATCTCCTTCCACATCCTTTATGCAGGGTAGAGCAGCACCTATAGTGTGTTCAGCTAAATGATACACTCTCTGCAGGGCCTTGTGGACCTGTTTGGTGCTGGTTCCATACCAGGCAGTGATTATGTCCGTCAGGATGCTCCCGACGGAGCAGGAGTAGTAATTTCTCAGTATTTGAGGGGATACCCAGAATTTCCTCAGGTGGCTTACACTGGAATTCCACTGGTCCACCATCCGTCAACACCCACCGTCTGCGTTTGCTGCGCAGAGTGGTGCAGCTCCACCGGACAGCGGGAGTCACGAGGATCCCACGAGATCTCGCAAATTCACACATAATCATGTGATATAACATGATATAGTTTCTATAAACAGAACCACAAACCAGAGTAGTAGGAAGACATCTCGGTGCACCTCCATGATTACTATCACCTCGTCCATGGTGTCAACGGGGTGAAATGACGTCTGAAAACCTCTGACCTGTTGACTTCAGGCCTGCCTTCGCCCATTATGACGTTGTCAAGGTGTAGTGCAGGGAAATATGATCCGCCGTGAACACTGTGTATTTTATTTTGAAAATTAACCGGATGTTTTATTTTGTTTCTGTGCACAACTTCCTGCCCCGCATGATCTGCTCTGTGCTGAATTGCTGCGATGTGCTCCGGCGTCCGGCAAAAATAGAAGACCTGTTGCAGAGGGCTCCAGAGCGTCGCAGCTTTGATGGAGTTGGAACGCAGCACAGCCACAGCCGGTGGAAGAACACACATTAACTAGAATTGAAACGCGCAGACGTAACCAACACGCATCTGGTGGAATTTGGGGGTTAGGTAAAACAGTCTGTGCCTTGCCTTTGTCCCCACTGCGTCAGTATGCAGCACCCAGGTCAGACCTGCAGTGATGTGGACACCAAGGTATTTGAAGCTATCCACCCATCCTACTGGGCGCATAGCTCTGCTCCCTGCAGGAAGAGGATCCACTGCTGCCGAGCATGGAGATCTACACCTGCCACCAGAGCTCCAACTGCAGGTCGAAGGTGGTAGTTAAGCCACATATGGGTCTGCCCATGGTGCGCTGCGCTACCATCTGATATAGAGGCGTCAGTATTCAATTGAGACTGTGTATATACCAGCCAGTTAATAACTCCTTGTAATCACGTTAAATAGCAGTCCATGTCTGTGATCACACCAAATGTATACTTTACTGGACTACACATGAACTGTACTCAAGACCACCTTTACATGTGGACCTGGACACAGATCGGACTACCGTGCCCAGGTACGGCACACAGTCTTCACACTAATCAAACAAGCTGGACTTTAGGGTCATCCGTACTCAGATCCGGGCCCGGGTCCCTGATGTAAAAGCCCCCTAAGTCTAATGTAGTTGCTGAACAAGACCAGCGATTCAATAATTACTTGGCCAGATGCCTGGCTTTTAAATCTTTCCAGCTCTGGAGTCCAGAGTTTGAGTTTAGTTGGATTTACCCACCTCTGTCCCAGTCAGCTCCGAGGCCAGCAGGCAGGTCAGCGGGTGTATTAGTGGCAGCCAGCAGACTTGTACCTTATTTTGGCCCCTTGTCCCTCTGGCATTACTGGAGACACAGGCTGGATTCTCCTTCAGCTCTGGGAAAATGATTACCATGCAGTTAATAATACACAGCTCCTACATTAAGCAGCACACACAAGTGAAGGGCCGAAAACAGTGTATGACCTCGATATAGCATGACTCTGGCAGAAAGCATAACTACAGTCATTTTCCAACCTTGATTTCATTTTCCCATATCTTTCCTCAAATGACACTGGCAACAATGTCATCATTTGCCTTACTGTGACTACTCGCTTCTTTCTGGCCTGGTTGCTACAAAACAGTTGGCACAACAAGCCGATGGATCTTCCAGAAATCAGTCTCCAAAGTAGCCAAAGTCCCATCTCCCTCTTTCAACACTCTGATTGCTCACTTTGATCTGAGACCTAAAAATGAAAAGACATCGAAAGGCATTGAAAAGACATGGAAACTGATCAAAAGTCAGATCTTTCTTGTTTAGTTTAAATAGTCTCTGCTGTTGCTGTGCTCCTCCTCCGTCAGCAGCTGCCTGTGTGTATATGCCTCGATGTAAAGCTGTGCAAAGTAAGCTGTCATCGTCATCTGTGACAGAAACGGGTTAAGAATAGAAAGAAAATCAGCAAAGAAAAATGAACAGACATCACTTGGTTTCATTTCAGATCTCTAACAGAAGGAAGGGGAATTGGTGGATTGCCCCCTCTGGGTTGGGAGAGAGTTACTGTCCCAAGCGAGGGAGTTCAAGTATCTCTGGATCTTGTCCAGGAGTGGGGGTAAAATGGTGCATGAGATGGATCGGCGGTTTGGTGCGGCATCTGCAGTCATGTGGTCGCTACACCGGACTGTTGTGGTGAAGGCGAAGCTTTCGATTTACTGGTCTATCTACATCCCAGCCCTCACCTATGGTCATGAGCTCTGGGTAGTGACCGAAAGAATGAGGTCATGCAAACAAGTGGCCGAAATGAGTTTCATCTGTGGGGTGTCTGGGCTCAGCCTTAGAGATAGGGGGAGGAGCTCAGGCATCAGGAAGCAGCTCGGAGTAGAACCACTGCTCCTTCGCGTTGGTACAACACCGCTAATTGACGTTTTTTTCCTTCAACAATAAATGCACGTGGTTACGTCAAGCAACAAAAGCACGAGGTTGGGTTTAGGACAAAAGAAGAGGGTTTGGCTTCAGAGTCATATGGGTAGCGAACACTGGCCTCACGGGTGAAAGTCGATGGTTGTTGGATCCATCGGCCAATCCTCTCACCTACCCTACCCCTTAATTTACCTTGTTGCCCAGCTGCCTTTCCCCCTGGTGCCACTGGGCACCATTACAGAATAATGTGACCGTCCATGGTGACGTGAAAAGACAGCTTTCTGGTTGGTGTCTGGCACTGGAAGTCATTGACAAAGCGTCAGTATTCGACGTCTTCAAAGTGAGACCGGGTTGTCAGTAGGGATGTCACGATTATAGATTTTCTTGGTACGATTATTGTCAGAGAAATAATCACGGTTTTACGATTATTATGCATTAATTAATTTCACACTATGAATGTGTAAAATCACATGAACACTCCTTATAGATCTTTAAGTTTCATTTATTTCCATGTGCTCCTGCTTTTTCTTTTATCTCTCAACACAACAGTGATGGTTATAAGTACGTGTGGCGACTATTTTGTTCATGTATGAAAATATAGTAGCCGTACAACCGGGCTTGGTAAAGTGTTTTTAAGTTGATGTAAAAATAAACGGCTAACATTTGTGAAATCCCGCACTCGTGTGGACGTGAGTTTCTGCCTGTCGTCTCACTCCAAAGAGCTACACGGACCCAAAACCATTACAACCTCACGCTATGTGCACACAAACTGCAAAACTATCCATTGAGACGAGCCTTAGCTTATCACGTTGCACTGTAAGCCCAGCTCGTATCATACCACTACGCCATGAATTGCAAATGACACGCTAACATATAATTCTTTAATTCAGTGTTACATTAGATAAATTGAGAATGACATATTTTAACCCAGTCATTGTGCATTTACCTTTACTTGCGAATGTAAAGCCGGGTGGTTGTCCCGCAGGTGTTGTATCATGTTGCTCTTGTTTGATCCTTTGGCCACGACTTTTTTACGGCACGTTTTACAAACTGGAAAGCCGTCGTCAACAATGACCCCTTGGTCATTTTGCGATAGCCAAAATGATCCCACACAGCTGACTTTATCCGTTTTTTGGGGGGGAATAAGTCTTCTTCATCCATACTTCATCACTCGAAGACGCCGCTTGTGTAACTTTGTTTTCGTTCCGTGCGAGTTGCGCTGACCTACTGTATATGGTTCCGTGTCGCGGCATAATCTTTGGAGAGTGACGGTGTTGAGGAATCTTTACGAATAATTAACCATGGCGTTTAAAATCGCGGCTAATAGTGAAATAAAGTAATTGTGACATCCCTAGTTGTCAGCAGCGGCTCTGTCAACACAAACTAAACTCCTTTGAGGTACATCAGAGAATACTGATGTTTAATTCCTCTTAAATGGAAAATATTTAACTCTTTAATTTATTTCCTGGTTTACATTGTAAAAAGGACAAGAACTCAGAGCATGGTGTTTGTTAACCTCAGCTCTAAAATCACTGGTAAAACAAAAAGCTCCCTAGGGCAGTCTAAAGGTCCAGTTCAAGCCATTTGCTAGAAAAACATTTGGTGACAAAGCAGATCACACGGTGCAACAGCAGCTGTGACCACTACAGATCTGTGTATGTATATACTGTATGGATGTGAAGTAATTTCACTTCAATGTAACGTAATCGTGGTTTGCAGTAACATACAATGCCATCACTTTCTTCTTGTGACTGTTTTGTACTAGATGTGTTCGATGAGCACAGGTTTTAGTTTCGGTCACTGTGCAGGCACAATGGTAGCAAACCTGGCAAACACACTGTGATCAAAAGGCAGCACTCACCTGTGCAGAGTCACAGTGTCTGGCTGTTGTCTGTCAAGAAGTCACTCCAGCATGTAATTGTTGTTTTTATATTTCTGATTGTGCAGTAATTAAACAAACCAGATACAAGGTGTAAATTAATCAGCCGTATTTTTCCGCTCTGGATGCTGTTCCACTGATTGTAGTCATTATGCTAAGCTACACTAATCACGTGTTGACTCCAGCTCCATAGTTAACACACAGACTGATGCGTTCTTCTCATCTCACTCTCAGAAAGATAAAAACCTGAAGATGAAAACCTGCACCTGCCCATACCCGTAAAGCTCAGTACCAGAACCGACCAATTACCCATCATGATTTCAGTCAAAGTGAAAGTATGTAAATGTCTCGCAACCAGACCCACACCCATGATTAAACACACACAGGCTACAGTCACTCACATTAAGCTGGGTTCATTGTTCTTGAATTACAAATCCAGCGGAGTCTTTCACTGGCTGCACTCTATGCCGGGATGGCGAGAACATTCAGTCGCTGCCAGGTTAGGAAACATTTTAGCATGCTCCTTCCACCACCATAAAACCTCAAAAGGATCCTCCCTGGGTGCCTTGAACTCCTTGTAGGCTGCCACCTCATCCTCGGGTTGCAAAGTTTCATGGCTGGAGTCCTCCACATTGGTGACCAGTGTGACCAGGGGGTCAAAGGTTACACTTGTGTCACTGACTTTCAAAATAAAAGGAATTGCGACTTGTTAATAGTGATTTAGGGTGCTTTCAGACCGAGAGTTGTCTTGCCTTGTGTGAGAAAGCTGCTCTTGATTGGTCAGAATTTCCATGTGGGAAAAATCCAGGAAGTAAAGCAAACGTTGAAGAAGAGTACACTTGCAAGATAAATGTGACACTTTCTAATGTCACAATGGAGGGACAACTACGCAGGTTGATTTTAGCGCTGCTCATCGTGGACTCTATTGCTGTCTTTGTTCATTTTAGTCAAACCATACAGTTTGAAAATGAGGCGCGGCTCCAACTAGAAAACAATGTTTTGATGCATTGGATGTGCTGAATGTGCATATTAAGGCAGTACAGGAGGAGGTGCACATTAATAATCCTCCAGGACTGTAACATGCTCATGTTTAACCCAAACAATGTGTCATGTGACTGCAGTTGCTTCACATCCAGGTCAGAACACCTTCTCACCACAAACCAACCGCACCAGAGTCCCGTTGTAACCAGACCGAGACCACCTCTTTAAGAAGGTCTTGGTCCGGTTGTTTCGGTGTGTTCACACCTGCCCAAATGAACCACACTGAGGGGGCAAACCAACCTGAGTTTGATTGAACCGAACCAAACAGGGCAGGTGTGAAAGCACCCCAAGATGCCAAAATATTTCACATATATGTTTGTTTTATATAAATGAAAAATATAATTTTGTTCTCACATGCTGCCGACCTACGTGTAGCTCATTTTTACCCCTGAATTTATATACATACATATTTTTACCTGTTACACAGCTTTTGACTCACATCACTTTGACACATGTGATAATGACACGATGAAGTTCAGCCAGTAAGGCAAGTAAGGACAAATAACACGAGGACGATCATAGAGGGACTTCAGTTTGCCTTTTTCAAAAGTGGCTGTAACCCAATAGTCACAAGATGGTTGTAATATTATACACTTAACCACCAGTGTGTGTGTGTGTGTGTGTGTGTGTGTGTGTGTGTGCATGCTATAAATGTAAGTCACTGCATTTCCAGGCAGCAGATGGATATTTGCCCATCTAGTAGTCCTGCAAACTGGAGGCACGTCTGATTCACATACAGTGATTTACTGCTCTCTCCTCCTCTAATGGACATTTACAGGAAGCAGCTGCAGAGTGCGCGGCCTTACACACACACACACACACACACACACACACACACACACACACTCACACACACATGCATGAGATCTCTCCGTCCCAGGCAGGCACACACACACACACACACACACACACACACACACACACACAAACTCATGCAGAACACACAGGGTGTAGTCTGCTGCCTGAGAGTTTTGGAGACCAACAGTGAGAACACAGTGAAGTGTATAAACTCCCATATTCCCTCATCTACTCTGTCTATAACTCTCTCCCACTCATCCTCTCCCTCCGTAAGTGACAGCTATACATCATTCCTCTCTGTGGGGATTCATCTCTTGTATTTAGTCTGACTTTATGAAAGCAATAAAAAAACTACGGCCCTGAATGAGGTCGTTGTGTTGTATGAGGTCCAGTGCTATCAGCAGCCACGTCACAGTCGAGGTTAGTCATTCAATATATGATGCATGTATTTTTCTGTGGTGCTAGCCATGGATGTAACTCTGCTAGCTAGCAACTTCTGCAGGGAGTGCTTTCAGCCATTAGCTAATATTACTCTTTTCATATAGCACCATTGTAAAATACATGCATCATATATGGCACTGCTGTCAACACAAGTATGTAACATTTTGGTTAGGGAATAGTAGAGGTGGTGTTTCTCACATTTAAGTTAGGTCAGAGATGATTTAGAAACCAGAGAGTCTGGTAAATTAGAAATCGTGGTAGAGTATCTTTGGTCAAGTTACCTTTTGTTCCTCTGACATCTTCTTATCTGATGTGTCTGCCAGCAAAAATGAACTGCTGGTGCTGAAAGTGACCAATCAAAGGAGCGGAGACTTCACTCCGCTTTTTGCATCGCGCTACTTTTGACATTGTGCAAGTGTTGAGCGGGTGGGGAGGCTCGAGTGCGCGCTCATCACACTGTCTTGCGTGCAGAGCTGAAATGCTCCCTCACGAGGATACTACTGTGTGTGTGCACGGGTTTTGAGACTAATTAAATGACATACTTCTCAAAATAAATTTATGTATTCAGAGGAAATGTCAAGGATATCATGCAGTGGCCTCGTTGCTCTCTCGCTCCTCCTACATACATAACCTACCTCTGATACCCCCTCTGTCTGCTTCTCTCTGGAATCACTGTTTCATTTTCTCAAAAATATGATAATATTTCTTCAGGGAGTGCAGTTAGTTACAGTGTGGGATCCATGTTTACTCCAATAGCTTGTCAGGGGCGGGGCTTAGTGAAAGATCAATTGCTAGAAGTTTTACAAAGTTATACAGACATGGTATATGTGTAATGTGTGATTTTTATTTGCCTGCTATAACAGTATTGAGACTAGCCTGGCAAAACACGAATGGGTCTGGACTTGGAGTGTACATTTCCTCTATTCCCGAGGGGCGGTATCAACGGCTGTCACTCAAAGTGCCCCTTCACGCAATTGGAAAGACGGAAAACCAATCAGAGTAAACGAAACGTGTGAAGGAGCGAAATAGAATATGAGCTCGCAAAATTAAGATGGTTTCACCAGGCTATATTAAGACACCCTTAGTTACACTTCAGGAGCTTGGAACTAACAAACACAACCTCTGCCTATAAATCCAGTTAGTGCAACATCAGGCCTGTATTACATTATTCAAGCAGCAACAAACAGTGACAGCTATGCATCATGAGTGATTCATGTCTCTGAGAATGATGCTGGACTGCAAGAATGCCTCATTTTCAGATACATGTTGCACAGATTCCTCCTTCCTCAGTTCTACACCTTTAATCTCTCCCACACAGCGAGGGTGGAAAGAGACAGGAAAGAGGGAAGAGATGTATCAGGGCCACAAATGTGCCACAGAGGGGTCATTTAATACTGTAGGTGAAAATGGAAAATGTATCACCACTTCCTCAGTCTATCTCCCGGAAAGAGCTTGCATCGTAATGTTTAGCAGTGTTTTGTGTCTGACCTGCTCCATTATTTCTCTCTGCAGATGGGAGGTGACAGCGTGGACCGGCTGCTCTGCGTCCTGCGGCGTCGGCATACAGACCAGGAGTGTGTTTTGCATGCGCCTGTTGTCCGTTGACCAGCAGGATATTCTGACTGTTTCAGAGGACGAGTGCAGGGAATTCAAACCTGCCATCCTGCAGCCCTGCAACCAGGTGGACTGTCCTCCAGCCTGGGAGACCGAACCCTGGCAGCAGGTATGGACTTTGTTTGTGTGCAATAAAATCTGATTGCACCTCTCCATTCCTGCAACTGTCTTCCTCTGCTTCCTCCTTCTAGTGCTCCCAGTCCTGTGGTGGGGGCGTCCAGGTGCGGAAGGTCTACTGTAAGCAGCTCCTGTCCACAGGGGCCTACAGGAGGCTGGGGGACAGGTCCTGCTGGGGGGCCAAACCTGCCACAAACAGAGGCTGCAGCACCACTGACTGTCTGCCCTACCTGGCAGGAGGAGACTGGGGAAAGGTGAGCACCAGCAAGTGGAGGAATGACAAATAATGGAGGCTGCAAGCTTGAATGGAAGCTGCTTTTTTTCAATATATATTATTTCTACAGAAGCATTTCTAATTGAAACTCAGGCCCGATCAAGTCTTCATTTATAAAAGCAAAATCAGTTATTTTCAGTGGAATCACAGTTAAGTGTGGCCATCCTTGTGAGAGGTACATGCACAAAAGTTTTCCGTGACTTCAGGGAATTTTGGTATGCAAATATGCAGCATTAACCAAAAGTAAAACGTTTCAGCGGCGCTGACGTTTGAGGCAAAGGAGAGCCAGAAAAACCCAAGCTGTGTTGCACCATCCACATTTAAATAATCCTGCTCAGCCAGAGTATAAACTGCTCCACTAGAGAGGCATGGTTTGCATGCAGTTATGAAGCAATGGGAGAAATACACCTCTTGAATAAACTGTGTCAACTTATAGAGACATGAAATGCAACTGGAATTTCCCGCCATTCTGGATGGTTATGTTACTGTCTATCTATACGAATAACAGTGTGTTTATGTGTATGTAAATCACTGGTTTCCAACCAGGACAATGGCCAAGCGTCAGGGAGAAGGAAACACTGAATTTGTCAAAAAAAGATTAAGCCTATTTAGTATGTATCATAGTTTAAAAACAACTCATCTTTGATGCAACGTTCACAGGAAATAATCTGTTAAAAATTAATCCAAATCAACTGATCCACTGATTTTACATAAATGTCCTGCAGTTTCTGTGTTCATTATTTGTGTTAATTGTCCAGTTTATCAGTTGGTCTGTACTATTATTGTTGTGCATTGAATATAATATGAAATATCCATAATTATGTTACTTAGTCAGGAGTCGTCAGGTTACTCAATGATGATAAAAGGTTGGAAACCACTGATGTACGTTATACTGTATGTATGTGTTGAATTTGAGCCTAGTTTCTTCACATCAGTTTCAGACAATTCTGCATGGCTCAGTTCAGGTCCAGCTGCTTTTGTACCATTCGTTACTTGTGTCTTAAATCAACATTAATTGTAACCGGAATCATTCCCTTACCTTTACCACGCTTGACATGTACAAAAACATTGTCCATCGTCTAGTATCAATAAAGATAAAGATGCTGAATTAGGTCTTACTTAAACATTCCTGTTCTTATCGATTGTGTTCTGTTTCACTCTGTAGTGCTCGGTGTCCTGTGGTTTGGGGATCCAGCGCAGAGAGCAAGTGTGTCGCCAGCTGACAGCCATGGGCCACCAGGAGACGCTGGCCAGGGAGCTGTGTTCAGGGTTGTCCTCCCCACCACTCGTGCGGACCTGTCGCATGATGGCCTGTCCCAGTAAGAACACACAGTCATACTCACACACATATTGCCACACCTTTATGTTTTATATGTTCACATCTGAAAAACAGAACAGAAGGTGGGTTTTGTTGCACTTATTGCAGGATTTGGTCTGTTTTATTCACTCTGGCAAAGTTTCTGCTCTGAAGTTACACTAGCTGTTTTTACACAGAGATCGACACAAAGTCCCGTCTTTACGCCACCTTTGTATTTTTACACAGAACCAAATGATGGCGGCATCATACCGCTACAGTATGTGATCTTAGACAGATGCTGGCATCCTGGTAGGAAAAGAGGGGCGCGATGTGTGACACAATAGTGTCGGCCTCTAGTGTGAGATGATGTGAGCTTTGTGACATGGTGCGTTATCCTGCTGGAAGTAGCCATCAGAAGATGGGTACACTGTGGTCATAAAGGGATGGACACGCTCAGCAACAATACTCAGGTAGGCTGTGGTGTTTAAACCATGCTCAGTTGGTACTAAGAAAATCTCCCCCACACCATTACACCACCAGCAGCAGCAGCCTGAAGCGTTGACACAAGGCAGGATGGATCCATGCTTCCATCTGAATGTGGTTTTTTCAATCTTCTATTGTCCAGTTTTGGTGAGAAAACCCGTGTGAATTGTAGCCTCAGTTTCCTGTTGTTAGCTGACAGGAGTGGCACCTGGTGTGGTCTTCTGCTGCTGTAGCCCATCTGCTTCAAGGTTGGACAAGGTGTTGTTGCTTCAGAGATGGTCTTCTGCACACCTTGGTTGGAACCAGTGCTTATTTGACTTCCTGTTGCCTTTCTATCATCTTGAACCAGTCTGGCCATTCTCCTCTGACCTCTGGCATCAACAAGGCATTTTGGCTCACTGGATATTTTCTCTTTTTGGGACCATCCTCTGTAAACCCTAGAGATGGTTGTGCTGAAAATCCCAGTAAATACTCAGACCAGCCCGTCTGGCACCAACAACCATGCCACGTTCAAAGTCACTTCAATCACCTTTCTTCATCATTCTGATGCTCCGTTTGAACTGCAGCAGCTCGTCTTCACCATGTCTACATGACTAAAAGAATTTTGTTGCTGCCACGTGATTGGCTGATTAGCTATTTGCGTTAACGAGCAGTTGAACAGGTGTACCTATTAAAGTGGCTGGTGAGTGTACACAGAACAATGAGATGAAATAAAGGCGCAAAATGAACAGGCAGTGTAAAAGTGGTTACTCTGTATACGGGTTGGTGGGAGAGCTCAGAGCTCTTGTGCATAGACAGGCACCAAAACAAAGAGAGAAGAGGAAAAATAAAGAGCCAAAGATGCAACCATGAACATAAATTACATTCAGACTATGTTTTCAGATCTGCTTATATCCTTCCCACACTCGGAAAAAACAACCTTAAAAGTCTCCATTCAGAACCAGGCTTACTTCAGACTGAAGAAGCTGCGTCCTTATGTGTTAAGACGTGGTAATAAGTGAATGCCTGATTTTTGATGCTACCCGATCATTTTCGATACTCAGTCCCAGATTAAACTGAAGCAGGCAGAGCTGTTAGCTGTTCTGTCTGATTTAAACTTCATAAGAAGAGCTGTAGCTGCGACAGGCCGGATTACAGCCTGATTAAACATTCTCATAAACGCCTTGTTGGTATACAGTTGGAAAGTGATTACCCATGGGGCTGAGCAATGTATACACTCCCCAGCCCTCAGCAGGGTCTCACTTTATCAAGCTATCAACAGATCCCGTTCTCTCTTTGAACATTTGAAGGAAAAACATTTCTTTGAAAACCCGGCCAGGCTTATCTTCACTCTTCATGCTAACACAGTGTGCGGTACAGTATGTATGCAGCCGACTGGGAAGTGTGTGAAGTCCCAACATGTGGGAAAGACATCTGAAAGTCATGCGTCGAGTTCAACAGCTGTTCAGTGTTGATGAGTTCACATAAAAGCTGTGGCCACAGTGTGGGAGGAAATGCAGAGATGCCGCTATCTGCACATTCATATTCACTGTGTGCATGTAAAGGAATGAACTCAGAGTTGTTCGAACGTTCAGAGAGACACTGTTTCAGATTCTGTCTGTCTTACTCACTTCAGCTGGGACACAGACTGTAAAACACACAGTTGAACACCAGCTGCTGCTCCCTGCTCGTTGACCATTTGTTAATTGGGATTGAGGTCAGGGCTTTGTCATTGGGAGAGTTAAGATGCCATTAAGCTTCATCAGAAGTGTGTGCCTTTAAACCTCGAAGGTCCAGTGTGGAGGATTCAGGGGAATATATTGGTGTAAATGGAATATGATATTTATAATTATGTTTTATTTAGCATATAATCACCTGAAACTAAGAACTGTTGTGTTTTTGTTAACTTAGAATGACATATTTAAATCGACGTACCGAGCTGGAATGGACAAACCAGGCAGCTCATGGTGGAAAGGTCCCACAGTAAAGTTTTACATTCTCATAAAGCGTCGTTGTAAGGTCAACTATAAGCTTACAGAAGAGCGTCAGTGCTCCACATTCTTGCAGAATATGTTCCCTCATTTGGTTTTTAATGACGATGGTGGAGGGTGCGGTTTGTCACATCACTACAAAGTCTCCCATTTGGTTCAGGAGTGGTGACCAGTGTTAATATTGACAGCTATTTTAGATGTAGTCTCAGTCTTGAGACAAAAATGCTCATTAGTTTTAGTCAAATTTTAGTCATTTTATCCTTCATAGTTTTACTCTAGTTTTAGTCGACAAAAACTCAGTTTTGCAATTGACGTTAATCTACATACGGCATGTGAGCATGGATGAACCACTGAATGTTATATTTAAGTACTGAATAGGGCCCACTATGCAACAATTCAGACTCGGAGACAAGAAGTCACAAGATAACAAAAATGTAATGGATTGTTCCAAGTAAAAATATCACCAAACAAAACTCTACAAAAATAAAGGAGTAGAGAGTGGACAGGCAGAGAAGTCAGGGTTTTTTTCCAAACACATAATCCTCAGAGTCTCAGGGACAGACACAAAGCAGGGCAAGGCTGGCTTAGGACTGGAGATGAGACCTGAAGCACAGGAGACAGCAGTCAGGGAAAAAGAGCCGACAAAAAGGCAAAAACAGGCAGCAAAAGCATTCACGGAGGTTCTTCAGAGTCTGAGTGGTTACCACTATGGGAAACGGACGTTTTGATGAATACTGGAAGTTGAAGTGGAGTCTTTATAGTGAGCAGGCAGGTGAGTTCTTTAAAGGCTGATTGACAGCAGGTGTGCAGTGGAGGCAGTGGAGGCAGAGAAGGCGGGGATGAACAGGAAAGGGAGAGTGGCCAGCCACGCCCTGCAGCAAGGGAGAGACCAACACAGACAGGGGAGAGAGACAGACAAGAAACACTAAGGAGAGGGGAAAACACAAGAAACATGAGGGAAGAGGTTAGAGACTGCCAATACCCAACACAGAATGGGCCTAAGGGGTACAGGTCCAGGGGCCCAAAGTGAAGCCAGTAGAAGTATGTCAGATTGATTTGATTTCACACCCTCTTAAGGAGAATCTTTTCCAAATGCAAGTGGTGCATCACATCCTTCAGGAGGGCAGAATGGTTAGGAGCCTGTGTTTGCTTCCAGTTTAATAATATCAATCTACGTGCTAGTTGGGTCACAAATAATATCAGATTATGTTGGGAGCTGGTTAACACCACATCAGAACCTTTAATACCAAAGTGTATTGTGGTCAGTGGATCAGGATCCACAGGTCCTACAACAGTCGCACGCTGGACTAATATTTGGATGCATTTTACAGAGCTTATTTTTGATAAGTGAAGTCTATGCAATATTTTAGATTGCAAAAGTCAATGTCTGGCACAAACTGAGGAAGAATGTACCAGTAATTAGGCTTTTGTCTATGACTCTTCCGATATAGCACCCCCCAAATATTATATATAAAAATTACTTTTACCAGACTACTTTGAATAATCTAGGGAGGTGGTACAATCAGATGTGAGCCACATTTTTTAACAGATTTGAAAGTTCTGGGTTCATTTATAAACACTGTGTACACACAAACCAGGCCTGAAAGAGCCTCCCAAATTTTTGATACACACATATTTAGTATGGATCCTACGCATTGTTTTGTGGATGAGACCCCTGAAAACTACTAACTACTAAAGCATTTCTTGTGCCATGTGTATCATCAACATATGAATATGATATTCACGTCTGTAAACATCCTCCCAGTTTTTGAACGTTCATTCAGACTGTGGTCTGAAGTTGCACGACCAAGTCCTGAGTTGTTATAAATACTCTGGTCCCCCTCATCATAGCTTGCTTTTGCTGAGACCTCAAATCCAAGACAGGAAAGGAAAATACTGACAAATGCTGTTTACTGCCCGGCCTCAGACCTGTGATAAGATGTGACACACCAAATCCCCCCCTCACTCCACCACTGCATGCTCTGTACTCTTTCCAAATCCACTTGGCTCTGCTCTTGTAAATGCTGCTCAGTTCAATACTTGTCCACAGTCTCGCCATGCTTCACCCTCTTAACCTCATATCAATGCAATTCTTCAGGTGAGAGTGGGTAAAAGTAACAATACAAGAGCAGTGTGTCCACTTCACTGACACTCTGATGGATCCCAAAGCCAGTGGTCAGCAGGCCCATCCATCCAGTAATAATTACTCTGGCCTTGAACTTCGCTCCCATTTTTTCAAGCCATGCTTTAACTAAGCAACTTCTGCTCCCCAGATGTTATCTCACAATATTTTATTTGACTTAATGATGTCAGATCTATTTGGCTACTGCCCTTTAGCCCAGGAGTTCCAGGGGAGGGAGATGTTTGCATTTTCTCATCGTCTACGAATGACCATCAATCAGTTTAATTTACAATCACCAGTGCTCACACTGACCCAAACTGCTTCCACTGGTCAGGATTTATTCTGTGTTCAGCTGACGAGTGTAACAGTGCACAAACAAAGGTGTCACACTGATGGGCCCTCGTCTGTATCCAGACTCTGTGGAATTCACTTAAGTTATATATGGTACAGCGTATGTTGTATTAAACACAGAGGGCCTCCTTACTTACATAAAATGTACAACACTTTACAAGAGGTCAGATAAATGATAGCACATTTGTGCCCAGGGGTTCTGGGGAAGACCTCTGAAAGAACTTCTGTACAATCATGATCATTTTTTTTATTTGTGAACAAATCTATATGTGCAAATGCCACAGAAAATGACTGATAGAAACATTTACATTTTTGCATACACAGTATACCCCTCTTTGTTCCTCCCCATGGCTGCATCCCTATTTAAAGCACCCCCAGCTGCCAATTCAGGGGTCTGCCATGGACTGTCCCAAAATATGTCTTCAGCCTTCACCTGTCAGGTATATAAGAATATACAGGTCAGTGTAGTGTGAGGCTTTTGTCTGACTGAATGAATACTGCAGACTCTGAAGCCAAATTATCTGTCAAATTGGGGTTACTTCGGGAATGCCGCAAAGTAAGTACAGGTAAATTCTGAAACACAGTGTAACAGTAGCGCGACTGTGTGGTTAGTTTTAGGAACAAAAAAGCACTTGGTTAAGAAAAATTATGCTTTGGCTTAAAATAACCAAGTCAGGAGCCACTATCCTGGCAGCAAACACACAGATGTCTCAGTAAAAAAAAAAAACGCTTTTCATCCTGTTATCCTAGCAGGGAAAGCAACCATGTCTCAGCCACTTTTTGTGCCACTATCCCGACAGGAGACCAAGTGATGTCTTGGTAAAAAAAAAAAAAAAAAAAACCCTGCAACGTGCTGTTATCTTGGCAGGAAATGCAGCAGTAGCCCCTTTTACACTGCCAGATTTTTCGGTGAATGTTGGGCCGTTTTGCCGGCAAGCTGTGAGCGTTTAGACACACAGAGCCGGAGTGGCGAGTTGATCCGAGGTGCCCAATTTTCCGCCTCGTAGGGTAGACATATTGGCGGAACCTTTTTGGTTTAAACAGAACGAGGCGGCCTTCCGCAACAGGAGGGGCTGTTGAAGACTTGTGGGAGGAGCTGTTGATGACGCCACACATGTGACCCACTGGCGGTGGATAAACAGGAAACAGATGATAGCAGGAATTAGCAAGCAGCTAGTAGCAAGAGGGAAACACAAACCTGACAGACACTGTTAAGATGAGCAACTGGGGAGACAAGGAATTGCGCGCCCTCCTTGTCCTCGCAAACGAAGAGGCCATTAACCATCAGATGACGGGGACGGTGAAGGACGGGCCGACTTATGAGAGAATCACTAAAGGACTGACCAGCCACGGCTTCCCTCCCACGTCACTGTTTACGTCACACGCTGAGCTACACGTTTTGTTTCTTGCTCACGCCCCCCATTGCCCCGAAAAAGGCACATTCTGTATAAACAAAAGTAGGTAGGCAGCATTTTGCTGCACTCCCCGATTTTGTTTTTATACTGCCAATGCTGAAAAAAGACTGATTGGGCTTTCCTGTAAATTTGCACAATTCCTATCTAAAAAAGGCTAGTGTCTCTGCAAAAAACAACCACTTTTCATACTGCTATCTTGGCAGGAAAAGCAGCCGTGTCTCAGTAAAAAACAGCAGCTTTTCATACCACCATCCCGACAGGAGAAGCATTGATTTCCCTGCCAAGATAGCAACATAAAAACAGCTGCTTTTCCTGCCTCTATCCTGGCAAACACTTTTCGTGCCAATATGCTGGCAGGAAAATGCAGGGCTGTCTCTGCAAAAACAGCAACTTTTCTTGCCACTATCCCAACAGTAAAAGCAGCGATGTTTTGAGGGAAAAAAAGCCACTTTTTGTGACGCTATCCTGGCAGGGAAAGCAGAGATGTCAGAGATGTGTTAAAAACAACCACTTTTCATGCCAAAATCTTTGCGCAAAAAGCAGCAATGTCTTGGCAAAAAACACCAGTTTTTCGTGCCACTATCCCGGCAGGAAAAGCAGTGATATCTCTGCCAAAAACAGCTACATTTTGTGCCAAAAAAGCAGCAGGAAACACAGCGATGGGTCGCTACAAAACCTAAAGCTGGTGCCTAAAAAGTTGCTTAAAAGTCGGTTTGTTCTATGTTGTTCTTGGACAGTAATCTGCAGCTTGACAGGCGTCTTGCCTAAGTGTCACACCACCCACTATTCCCTCCACCTTCGGATGACATAATCAGCTCATTTATTTTGTCACTTTAGAATGTTGATATGATACATATGAAACATGCAAATATAACATATTTTTAAACCTCTGAAAGCCAAATTTACTGCAGCTATTTCCTGTTTCTCAGGTGCCAAAGTGACACGTTCTGCCTCAAACACACTGTATTCATCAACACCAGGCTAGAGTCAGTATGCATGTCATTTAGGAGAACATTTGTAAGTTGCGCCTCTCTATTTATTGCAGGTTGTGCAATTTTCTACTCAGTTTTACGGGTGAAGTTAACCACCTCTGAAGAGCAGACGTAAAGGTAGTGTGAATGTAATTTACAGGAGCCAGAATCAAGGTTGTGGTTGTACAAAATAGCAGTCGAGAGCTGCACTGTATCAGCAAGTAGCAAACTAATAAATAAACTAATACAAATACAGGCCTTTATACAACTAGAACCAATTCTTAGAAAGTAGAAAATGGAGCAATAATTAATGAATATTGATGTGTTTATTTTGTAATAGCAAGCAAACCCTGGCCTGGACAAAGTGTTTGTGTTCATAAATTTTAATTTGAACTTGGCCTTCACTGAACTGTAAAAATCACTACAGGCTGCATGTTTCTTTTATGGAATACTTTCTTCTGCATTTACCTCCGTATTAACATCAACATCATCCCCATCTCCTCCTGCTCCACTGGACCTGCTGTTTCAGTCGTCACTATCAGTTCAAGTCAGGACAACCTCAAATCAGCAGTTATGATATTCAGAACCTTTTCAGAACTTTAATGAGGAGTTCAGTTTTGTAAGTTAACCTCTTCAACTCCGCCGACCACAGACCAGTACCAGTGGAGATCCCAAAGTTTTCAGAGTCAGAGTGTCAGACAGTTTTAAAAGACATGTTTAAAGAAAAATACATTATTCATTGGTTTGAGTGTGAAGTGTTGAGGTCCAGTTACACCAAGCCAACAATGAAGAAGTAGTGGTGAAGAAGGCAGACTGCTGCGTCACCTCAGGTTGCCTGTGTCACAGTCAAAAAGTTGCACTTGAACACAGGCAAAGACTACAGCTGACGGCCAACCAGCACCAAGTTCTGCACCTGCGTGACAGGAAATAACTCTCCACACCAGCAGATGGCGGTCGTCTGTATTCGTCATTCAAAAAGGGGAAAGGGAAGACTGACAGATTTAAGACGCTATTTAGCTGGGGAGCACATTATCAATGCAACACACTGTTGAAAGAATAAATGATATTTACCATGCATCAGTGAACAATAACAAACAATTACAAACCATGTCTGCTAAAGAATATAATAAGCTTGTTTTGATCCCACGCACGTGTGACTTGAGTCGGTTGTTTACTTTCCTCACTTTAATTTTTCTTCTTGTGCGCTGAGCTGAACTGTTAGTGATTTCAGGTATCAACGGGCTGACCCCACGACCCGGCCCTGGATAAGCGGATCGAAATGGATGGACTCACTAAAATTAGTGTTGTTTCTTCATATATGGATTAAAGAAATTATATATATTGTCTTATTTAGTGATACTTAGAGGTATTTTTAATTTTTAATTTTGCTCTTTTTCTTCTCTCTCTTTAAAAAACAGATTCACGCATTATCTGCATTAAAAACAGCTTCTTGTCTCTCCTCTTCTCTGGTATTTTCTACAACAGAGCACAAGAAAGAGATGAGACCCAAAAACACCCAGGAGAAGAACCAGGTCAGGCAGACAGTGAGACGTCCACCAAAGGCCAGAGGCTATGAAGAAGGGGTTAAACAGTGTCCAGTGCTCCTGGGTGTGCACCAGATCTACATCCAGACACGCAAAGAGAAACGCCTCCACCTGACTGTAGGCGGCCATGCCTACCTCCTCCCCAACACCTCCCTGGTCATCAAATGTCCTGTCAGAAGGTTCCCCAAAGCCTACATCCGTTGGTTCAAAGACAGACGCCCCCTCCCCAGCTCTACACGCCTGGCCATCACCAAATCCGGCTCTCTGAAGATCCACTTTCTGGAGGCAGAGGACATCGGGGTGTACAAGTGTGTCGCTGGACCCGCCTCAGACATCTTCACCCTCCAGCTGATAGGCAGTGACAGAGGGTCAAGTGGCAGAGCGTCGACTGCCAGCCCCAGTCCCAGCTGGGAGGAGATGCTGCCTAGTTGCCACTGGCACTACTCAGTCCTTCAGCCGTTCCAGCCAAGAGTTAGTGTGTCTCTGCTTCCCCCTGGTGTCCAGGAGGCCTCGCTGCAGCCACGGGTGGAGGAGAGACTGATTAACATCACCCTGCAGGCTGACAGAGGAGAGATCCAACAGGAGCAGGCCTCAGAGCTCATCTCCTCGCTGCTGACCCACATGTCTGCTGCACAGCTCTGGACCAGAACCACAGAGGGAGGAGGACAAGCTAAAGGTAGTTATAACCCCGGCTGCCTCTGCTGTGCAGTGTGTGTTTGACTTTGACGCTGTTGTTAAAAAAATAACCTCAGATGCTCTTCTTCTCTGTGAGACTCTTTCCTCCACCACCTTGTAACAGCATGTTGTGAACGGCCTTTTGATGGACGTCTCATTTAAGTCATTTATGATAATAATAATAATAATAATACATTTTATTTATATAGCACTCACCGAAACCAGAGGTCCAAAAGGGCATTACAAAGAAAACATGCAAATCCAAATTCATATAAGCACACAGTGCAAAAGAAGGAAACCCTGAAACCATGAATAAACACATAAATGCCCACATGCTGAAAAAATACCTGAATTAAAAAAATATACTTAAAAAAGCCTTTTGATGAACATTTGATAAAAAAAATAAAACTTTTTTAGATGTGAATCAAAAGAGGTGGTTAGCACTGTAGCTTCACAGCAAGAGGGCTCCTGGTTGGAACTCAGGGTGTGGGACCCCTTTTATGTGGAGTTTGCATGTTCTCCCTGTGTCAGCGTGGGTTTCCTCCAGGTGCTCCAGCTTCCTCCCACAGTCCAAAGACATGCAGGTTAACTGGTGACTCTAAATTGTCCGTAGGTGTGAATGTGAGTGTGAATGGTTGTCTGTCTCTATGTGTCAGCCCTGTGATAGTCTGGTGACCTGTCCAGGGTGAACCCTGCCTCTCACCCAGTGTCAGCTGGGATAGGCTCCAGCCCTCCGCGACCCTTTACAGGATAAGTGGTTACAGAAAATGAATAAATTATAGAATGAATAATAATCATAATAATCATACATTTCAGAATATAATGGAGACAATGGAGGTGAATGTAACTCAATATTGTGGATTTCCTGGACCATTGTTTTTTGTATCAAGATGCCACACAGTGTAGCAGGGCTGTAATCACCTCCTTAACATTGCGGGGAGACCCTTTTCAATGTACACCTTCTGCAGCCTAACCCTCTGGGGTATCCCCCTCATACATTTCTGAAACATTAAAATCTAAACTGACCATTTTAAAGCAATTTGACACTACTGGAATGAAAAAAAAGTCCACGTTAAAATCTGAGCAAAAATCTTTATATTTAGAACATTTGTAAAATTATTATTATAAAGATTTCACACTGATTTGATTTAGCGGAGGCTAATGATGGGGAGGTGCAACTTTATGAATACTGTGGGGTACTAGTCCCCTCTAAAGTTTAATGTGTTTACACTCAGGCCATTGCCACTCACAAAATAAGACAAAAATAGGATGCTGTTCTCAAATTGTCGTCCTTTTTTAACATTTCTTTGTAGTCAGATTAAGCCTTGTTTAGGTTACAGCCAAAAAACATGAGACATGGGCAAGCAGTTGGGACAAATTTTCCTTGAGGGCTTTCTATCAGAAAGGGATCTTTCTGTTAAGGTTAGGAAAAAAGTTCTGTCAGAAAGGACTGTCTTGGAGAAAGCCTACAAGAAAAACTTCGGCATGACATGTCTGCAGCAGCATGTCCACAGTGTGACTACAACTAATCAGCTGAAGCTGCTACACTGACCCCAGAAGCCGAGCTGGTGGGCACCACACTGCTTTACACTATTTTTACGCAGCCATCCACATCACTCCAACAGGTACAAACTACATAACTGTGTAAAAAACGACAAATACAATCTGTTTAAAAGTCGAAAACCTCACTGTCTAGTTAATATAGTCTGTGCTTCCAAACCCTGCATAAACCAACTGCATTATCACTTGACAAAACTCAACACACACAGTGAAGGTGGCAGCGAACACACACTACAAAGAAGGACCCTGTGACGCAGGTGAAAACCCTGCTCTGCCTCTGTGGCTCATCACTTCCCTGCCCTCTGTATTTCAGCCGTTAGTCTCTTCATCCCAACTGTTCCACTTGCAGTGTAACAAACCCGAAACTTGTTCAAACCCACCGAATTTATTTTTGGCTCTAGTTGAGATTCCAAAGTTTATAAAGAAACCAAATATTGTCAGGGGGGAGGTTGGGGAGATGTTGTTTCTGTGTACGTCCACTGAGAGCAATGAAAAATTCCTTGAGTGTGTACACATACCTGGATGATGTAGAATATTTTCCTGTCTTGGAATGATGCAACTATATGTATAAAAAACAAAAAGAGAAGAACATGGAGTTCTGGGTTTTTATATTTCACTCAAACATCACGAAGCTTCACTGAACAGGTGAAACCAGGTGATATTAAAAATAAATGATACTGTCAGACAGAGAGGAATAAAACAATTCAAAAAACCTCAAAGCTGCTAAACCCATGATTTTTATATTGGATCAGATGACTGTGATGTCAGAGATGTTGCTCATAGTGGTGAACACACAACTCTGTTGTTCTACTGGGTCTAAAACTTTTGTATCTTATGTTTGTGTCTGATTTGCCCACAGACAGACTGCCCAACTGGTCAGAGCGTTCCTCACTGGAGACAGCTGGGAGCAGACCAGTAATCATCAGACAGCAGCCAAATCTTCCACTGACCTTCCAGAAGAACATCAACATCAGCATTGGACAGAGCACCCTCCTCACCAACACCACCCGGTCACTGACCATACTCTGTCCTGCAGAGGGCGTCCTGCCTCCCAGAATCAGCTGGACCAAAGATGGAGCGCCGCTGCAGCAAACTGACAGGTAACATACTGAGACTGCTGATGCCTTGCAAACTTTATCGAGGTATTTTGATCATGTTATTATATGCCAAATAACGCAGCAGAAATACTGAATTCTGTCTTGCAGAAATAATCCAGATCAATACAAAACATGACTTGGATTCATCTGCTCATGTTTTTGTCCATCTCTGGGTCAGGATGAGTGTCTGCCACTGTCAGGTTTTTAAATTCTACTGGCAATGGTGCGTCGATGACGTGCCAAGTAAAATAGTTTTTAATTCTTTGCTGGAAATGATAAAACACCTGATGTAAAGTCTGTGCACTGTACTTCTCTCTGTATAGTATTTGAAGCCATGTTGTTCAGTGTCCCAATAAGCAGATTAAAATGAATAGCAAAATAGTTTATTTATTTAAATAAAGGTTGAATAAACCTTTTTTTAACCAGAAAAAAAGGCTTCTGCTGCCACAACTCCACAAGGTTTCCCTCTTTGCTGGAATCCCACACATTTCTTTTAGTGTGTTTTGCCTCCATGGCGAGCTGCTATCCGTCTGTTTGGATTTAGCTCCAGTGCATCACTTCATGCTGCATTTCCTTTGGTTGGTTTGATAGACGTAGGTCGTGGTAGCAGTCACACAGTGAGATGGTTGACGTAGGACCACCGTTTAAGAGCCATGACCAGAGATATCACCACGTTTCTTTCACATTGCTCATCTTTTGTTTGGGACAGCCCAAAATCACACAGTGTATACTGGGCTTACTGTAGCTGTAACTACCATACAGGGAGTTTTGAGTATTTGGTGTTTATATGTCTGTCTGTCTGTGTCGATGTTGTCACAGCTCCAGCGTCACAACAGTGTAAGATGAAGTCACAAAACTTTACAGGTGTGCAATGGGGATCAAAAAGAAGGCTGAGTGATGGGTGTAGTCTGAGCAAGGGTACTGGAAATAAGGAAGAGGTCATTGGTTTCTCACTTCATGCCCCTGGCTCACATTCATTTTAAGGTGTGGATCACAAAATCCCAGCAGGAGTGATCACATCGCAGAATGGTCTCTAGTTTTTTTTTTCTCTCTTATCAAATATGTTTTTTGATAAAAGAGTTTATATAGTAACACTTTACTTGAAGGCATCTACATAAGGGTGACATGACACTGTCATAACTATGACATGACACTGTCAAGAACTTGTCATAAACATTATGAACATGACATAAACGTTTATGACTGCTGTCATTAAGTGTCATTCGGTTTTTGTAATGACAAGTTGACATTGTTTGGGTTGTCTTGATTATGACAACTTGACATTAATTAAAGTGACATTACCAGAAGATGTCTTTGTCATGACAAGTTGGCATTAAATTTGTTTGGGATGTCCTTTTAATGACAACTTGACATTAAGCAGGATGACATTACCAGAAGATGTCTTTGTCATAACAATAATAATCATAATGTCAACTTGTCATAAACACAAAAAAAGGTGCATTTCTTGTTAATGTCAAGTTGTTATGACAAAGACATCTTCTGGCAATGTCATCCTGGTTAATGTCAAGTTGTCATTATAAGGACATCCCAAACAAATTTAATGTCAACCTGTCATGACAAAGACAACTTCTGGTAATGTCACTTTGATTAATGTCAAGTTGTCATAATTAAGACAACCCAAACAATGTCAACTTGTCATTACAAAAACCAAATGACACTTAATGACAGCAGTCATAAACATTCATAACATGTACATAATGTTCATGACAGGTTCATGACCGTGTCATGTCATAGTTATGACAGTGTCATGTCACTCTTATGTAGATACCTTCAAGTAAAGTGTTACCATTTATAATAACCAGGTCCTTGGTCCTGTGGCTCCAGACATCACATTTGCAGGCAGCTACACAGTTGTAGTGTCTCTTTTACCCTGCTCCAAGTTCTTAGACCACTTTATCTGCAATGCATCTCAGTTTTGGCTCACTGTCAGTCACTGGAATTGGATTTCCCCAAGTGTGTCTATGTAGCGCTGATTAAACACGATGACATCGCCAAAACTGTCCAGTGAGTGAGTTACCTGCCAATGACCTAATGTTGACTCCTCTCAGTTTGTTTGTAACGAGTCTATTATGAACACAAATTGGACCAGAACACCAGAAGGAGACAATCTGTTTATTCCTTGGCTCAAACTAAACGAACTGAACTACAGTACGAGTATAAACACAGCTCCCTGCTGTGCCTGGAGAGTCTGTGTACAGAGAAACTCTTCAAAATATGTTTTCACTGCAGGTACTTTAAGTCCTACTTTGAATCAGTGTGATCGCAGAGGATCTCCAGTGAATCAGACACAGATTTAATTAAAGGTGAATATTGGTTATCAGTGTATCAACAAAGCAGTTTATTGGTCCAACTGTAGCAGACAGTTTCAGACTGGTTCCTCTGCTGGTTCCTCGAGGCAGGCTGAGCAAGACACAGCAAAGTAGGGAAGTACTGTGAGTCATTTATACTGCATGAAGTGTACACATATCAGGTTTTATATTATTATGTATAGTCTCCAACATCGCAGCTTATTAATATTTGAAACGAGGGGCACATGGGGTGAGCGGGCAGATTTCAACAGTGTATCGGTGTCATCAGTTTTGCTTCCTTAAATTGGTCCAGGATTGTTGAGACAAGCTGATGCTCCATATTCCTGAATTGTGATGCACATTTTGAACAGCTAGCCTGCGGATGCAGTGTGTGGCATTTCCAGTGGCACACTAGTGAACTGTGCTATTGAATTTCTGTCTCATTGAGCAGCTCTGGTCCTATGAATATTGATGACCTTTTGAAGAAAAATATTGAATGTGAGAAGGAAGCAGACCACACACTTTGCAATTTTGGGAACTTGCACTCTTTGTCAAATAAAATCCACATCCCGTCCTTTGGAAAAAAAAAATTGTATTTGCTCAAGTCTCAGGTTTGAAATGCAGATTGAGGTTTGAGAGCTGCCACTCACTGCTACTTTCTCATGTGTGGGAGCAGGCAGCTGCATATGGAAGCCATCACCACTACGCTCAAGGCCCTGTCAATCACACCATGACTGACTGCTGTGGAGAGCGTGCTTTTCTGCATACCTTACACAACATGCCCTGTTCTGGATTTCTCCAGTCTTCCCTCTTAATGGGCACTGACAGTCTCTGGAGTGTGCGCTGGTTCAAACCTGCTGAACTGGGCCATGTATGGTGATAGGTTTGCTGTTCTGGCTCCAAGATTCACTTTAACCATCTGGCTTTTTCTTAACCATTTCATCTGATTCCCATGTTATCTGCTCTGTTTGTGCACTTTCAACACGTCCACTTGGACTCAACAATGAACTGATTAGAATTTGTTGGTACGACACTTCTATTTCTCTCCCAGTTTCAAAGTGGGAACAGGAGCTCTCCATCACTCCCAACTCAGACTTCTGGCACCAAATCTGCAAAAATAACTGCAAAAACTAAATCATCGTAAAAACAATCCTCCTAAACTGGAAAACAAGAAATCAATTGAACATAACCCACTGGAAGAACGTATTAATAGATCAAATTTCAACTGAAAAAATGTCTGCATAAGTTAATCACAACATACCCCGTTTCAACAAAATCTGGTCCTCATTTATCAACAAATTGACCACTATAGATGCCTGACTCCTTTTTCACAGCACCACACAATCCATAGCATCTTTGGTACATGAACCTACACTGATTCTATTATTTCGAACATAAATAGATAATACATAATACAAAACATAACTACTCTATATATGCACACACACACACACACACACACACACACACACACACACACACACACACAATCTCCTTACATGCATACATCTCATTCTGCCATGAATATAATTTTGTCCTATTCCCTTCCTCCCTCTTTTATATTCAATGTTTACTGTTGTTTTGTTTGCTTTGTGTTTGTTTTGTCTGTTTGTTTGCTTGCCTGTATATCTGATTTGTCTGTTTGTCTGTCTGATTTGTTGGTAACTGTGACCTCATAAAACATGTTTTTTTAGTCAGTGCGCAGTGTATTTCTGGGAATGTTTCGGTCCCCAGATTTAGCAGAGTGCTCTACTCCACTCCTTTGTTTCATGCGATTCTCCAGTACAGGCAGCTGCAGACCCAGACCCAGGGTGAATCTGAGTGAGACGGAGGCAGCTGCCTGGCTCTCACTACACTACTTATTCAAGTAACACTGGCGGTCCCGGAGAGTGAGTGACCTGACATGGTGCGTTGGTAAATTCAGTCTGACGCTCTACACTAAAATGAGAGCCCTGTTGGTGGAAGAAACGCAGCATTATATTTCTACATGAATTAACAAACGGTCCAGTTTGTGTCAGAGTGCGCTCTCACACGGAACAAATCACTCACATCTTCGTCCTCCATTGTCTAAAACCAGCAAACAGGACTTGTTAGCTAGCGCTAGCTAATGTCTGTGGAGAATTGTTTTGCCTCCAGCTAAGCCCCGCCCACCAAAGAAGGTCATAGTAACAGTAAAAGGGTCTATATGTCTATTCATACAGAAAAAATGTGTTGCACCAGTCAATAACGAGTTTGAATAAGAAGTGTAACCTTACACTTTATTCAGTTGTAGGTCTTGTTTCGGAAATCGGAAAAATCCAATGTCATTTTATTTTGTCATTTTTATTTGTAAGTACTCATAGTCATCTAAAATTATCATTTTCATCTGAGAAAAATTATATTTATTTATTATTATTCATTATATGTCTGGAGACTCGGAGACCAACCACTTCTCTTGTGCTTGAATAACGCTATAACGCTGTTAGAAATATGCACTGGAAGCAGGATATAGATTGAAACAGTCCCTGTACCAAAGGAGCACGAGTCTGGTTCGCGTGGCTGGCAGTAAGTCGGACCTGTTCCCGGTGAGGGTTGGACTCCGTCAGGGCACCGGTTCTGTTCATAACTTTCATGGACAGAATTTCTAGGCGCAGCCGAGGGGTGGAGGGTGTCAGGTTTGGTGACAGGAGGATCTCGTCCCTGCTATTTGCGGATGACGTGGTCCTCCTAGCTCCATCGAACAGTGACCTCCAGCTCTCGCTGGGACGGTTCGCAGCCGAGTGTGAAGCAGCTGGGATGAGAATCAGCACCTCCAAGTCTGAGGCCATGGTCCTCAGCCGGAAAAGGGTGGATTGCCCACTCCAGGTCGGGGGGGAGGTCCTCCCTCAGGTGGAGGAGTTTAAGTATCTCGGGATCTTGTTCACGAGTGAGGGTAGGATGGAGCGGGAGATTGACAGCCGGATTGGGGCGGCGTCAGCAGTGATGCGGATGCTTAACCGGTCCGTTGTGGTGAAAAGGGAGCTTAGCCAGAAAGCGAAGCTCTCGATTTACCGGTCGATCTACGTTCCAACCCTCACCTATGGTCATGAGCTCTGGGTAGTGACCGAAAGAACGAGATTGCGAGTACAAGCGGCCGAAATGAGTTTCCTCCGCAGGGTGGCTGGGCTCAACCTTAGAGATAGGGTGAGGAGCTCGGACATCCGGGAGGGACTCAGAGTAGAGCCGCTGCTCCTCCACATCGAGAGCATCTGGTTCGGGCATCTGGTAAGGATGCCTCCCGGACGCCTCCCTTGGGAGGTATTTCGGGCATGTCCAACCGGGAGGAGACCTCGGGGCCGCCCCAGAACACGCTGGAGGGATTACATCGCCCGGCTGGCCTGGGAACGCCTCGGGGTTCCCTCGGAAGAGCTGACGGAGGTGGCTGGGGAGAGGACTGTCTGGGCTTCTTTGCTGAGGCTGCTGCCCCCGCGACCCGGACCCGGATAAGCGGAAGACGACGAGACGAGACGAGACAATGAATGTACCAAAGCAAAATTTTGAAACCGGGCCCCTCTACAAGACAGGGCCACATCATTGGGTAATAAAGGTGGACTGGCCTTATTACTTATTATTGTATGTGTTATTCAAAACACCAAAAATCTACTGATGCACAGTGACCCTGAGACTGTTGACCCCTGAGCCCCGGGGTTCTGTGGCTCTGGGGCCTCGGCTGTCTGCTGTGCTCAGTTGGTGATCCAGCCTTGACGTATAAAGAACTGTGAGTGAAGGGTTTTTTGGAGTCTTTAAATTTATTTCTTTTCACTATTGATGGAGCTAGCCTCTGTTTTCGGTGTAATCCCGTCCTGGATGATCTGCTCTGGATGCACTGAGATGAAACTGATGCCAATCTAACAGACACTTTTCCCAAAATGTCAGACTGCTCTTTTAATCTGACAACAAGAGAGAGAATCTTAGTGGAGGAAAGACAGACACAAATTCAAAGCCAGAGTCAGACTTGATTGACATTTCCAGGACCTGTGGGCTGTGGAGTTTAACACAGTGTTCTACATTTGCCCTTGACTTAGTTTTATCAAAGCAGTGAGGCTGTGGAGTGAAGTGAGAGTGATAACGGCTGAAGCTCTGCTGAGGTTGACCTTTTAAAATAACTTCTATCAGATTTACTGGGGGCTGTCCTGTCTGTTCATTCAAGGGGGAAAAGTTCACATTAATTAATATTTTGGAGAGAAAGCGGAGCAGAGAACGATTAATTTTTGTTCTCATAATCATTTACTAACAATAGTGTTGATATGAATGCAGGACCAATGATGGAGGCTGTGTGGTTGGATGGAGTCTGATGAAATACATTTATTCACCACTTGATAGTCACTCTGTCTTCCTGTCTGTCTATAGCCCTGTAAAATGTGAACAGATGTATTGACATTAATCTAATTTGGAGTCCTCATTGAAAATAAATTTCAGAGTCTCTTAACTGAGCCACTCTGTTTTCACTTTTCCTTTCAGAAAGTAGTGTAAGCAACATTTTTGGTCTGAATGTATTTGTAGGAAAAAAAAAACAACCTGTCTTCCCTGTGTGTCTGCAGGGTATCCTGGGATATCTCCGGAGGACTCCACATCCTTCAGCCCCGAGCGTTCGACAGAGGCCAGTACACGTGCACAGCTGCCAACACACATGGCTCAGACTCTGAGTCATCTGTGCTGCTAGTGGCAGGTGGGTCCTTTGTTTTAGATACACTTGTCCAAGTCTAGGTTTCATATTACACACATCTTCCTAATTGGGATTTCATATTTCTGTCACCATAATACATTTAGATAAGTTTAAAATAAAACCCGTTTACCTGACATTACACATGTATTTGTAAAGCACCATGTGTGCTCACCTATTTGCTCTGATAACTTAAGATCCAGATGTTATGGAGTTTTTTTTTTATTGGGAGCCTTCAGAGGTCTCTTTCTCTCCAAAACAAACAGACCTGGTAATTTAAACCGGTAAAAACACTGAACAAAGCTTCACGTTAAAAAAAAATCAGTGTTTTTCTGACACTAATCACAAAGGTGCTGAAAACTAGCGTGGCCGACGCAAAACCCAAATGTCCCTATCTAGAGTCAGTGTTTGGTTTGTCCATTCTGAGCTACAGTAGAAACATGCCAATACATCCCCCTAAATCCTACACACTGCACCTTTAAAAGTTCCTTTCATTAAACACATATCTTCCACTGATTTCAAACCTGTACCCAGGTATCTTCTGTATTGTATAACCAGGATAAGCATCAGTAACTTTCTAAAATTCATGCATGAGCAAGATTATGCACAAATGACAACAGCACTGTGAAAGAGATGAAAAGTTTTAAATTCATTTCTTTCTTTATGTGTGACACTTCAGAGCCGCCAGCCATCACTGTGTCATGGAGGAATGTCTCTGACCATGGGGTGGTGTTGGGCCACAGCTTGAGGGCCAAGGTTGGGGGACGAGTCAGTGTTCGCCCAGGCGCCAACCTCACTCTGGACTGCCCCGTCACTGGTAGGTCACCATATGTCATCAATAATTATTCCTTTAAAGGGCCAGTTCACCCAAATTAAAAAAGCGCATCATGGACTTGAGTGGACTGCGGTTATTTAGTGATCTTATAATGTGCTTCTCATTCACCCACTCACACGCTGATGCAAGGTGTTGGCACTGGGAGCATTCTGTGGCTCAGTATCTTGCCAGGGATCGAACCGCTCCACCTCCTGAGCCACAATGCAATCAGCAGCAATGAAAGTAGGTGTAGTGGTATCTCTTATATTATCAGAAAAATAAGGAGGTTTTATTGTGTTTTACTACGGAGCTGGCTGAGTTCAAGTTGCTGCTGCCCGCTTTTGTAGCCACGGGGAGTGAGGGGGGAGGACAGAATGTGATTTGAGGCTCCATCCAATGTTAGCCATGTAATCATGAACTTCAATTAGCTGAAACAGGGCTAATGTTTAGCAGAAAGCTAAATTATCAGCAACATTTTCAATCCATCTCTGAAACACTTCATCAATATTCATTCATTTCCATAACTGCTTATCCTCTTGAGGGCCGCAGGGGCTGTCCCAGCTGGGTTCACCCTGGACAGGTCACCAGACTATCACAGGGCTGACACATAGAGACAGACAACCATTCACACTCACATTCACACCTACGGACAATTTAGAGTCACCAGTTAACCTGCATGTTTTTGGACTGTGGGAGGAAGCTGGAGCACTTGGAGGAAACCCACACAAAGAGAACATGCAAACTCAGAAGCACAGAAGGAACTAGGAACTAGGACTAGGAAGTGTCAGCAGTTGTTGTCAATGCTGGAATAGCTTCTAATAGATTCTCCCTCATTGAAACAGGCTTCCGCCGAAGGAACGTGCACGCACATCTGCATTTTTAGAACAGCCAATACAAACGCCCTTTCTCTGAAATGACTTTTGATCAGCCAGAGTCAGAGTTATTGATCAAAGGTCAAGATAGTGCAAACTCCCAAACATCAAACAGCCTTTGTTTAGTGTCCCATTCAATAACCGAGCACTGCAGAAATCTTGGTGTCATTTCCAATCAAAACCTAAGCTTAAACAAACACGTCAAATCAATGGTTTAATCCTGCATCCGCCGTCTCAGGAACACTTCAAGGATTAGACCATTTCTTTCCACCAAAAACTCTGGAAACAGTTATCTACACCTTCATAACTTCTCGATTAGTATTTCCTTGCTCCCTGGCATCTGTTTAAAAAGAAACCTCTTCCTCCTTCAGCTCATTCATCATTTTTGACTCGGGCTAGGAAACATGACCACATTTCCCCAGTCCTTCCCTTCCTTACACTGGCTACCTATTGCTTTGAGAATAGACTTAAAGGTATTATTGATTACTTACAAAGCCCTATGAAGCCTTGCTCCAAGTTATTTATCTGATCTGTCATTGCCCTATGTCCCACCTCGCACCCTGAGATCCTCGGATGCGCCGCTCTTTGTCATTCCAAGGTCTAGATTAATTCGCAGAGGTGATGGAGCCTTTGCAGTCAGAGTTCCTTGACTTTGGAATGACCTGCCTGAGAAGGTCAGAGCTGCAAACTCTGTCTCATCTTTTAAATCACTTTTAAAAACCCACTTTCTTAAAGTGTTTTTTGGTGATTTCACTTTCATTTTATGACATTTTAGTTCATTTTACTCTGTGTTTTACTACACTCACCAGCCACTTTATTAGGTACACCTTGCTGGTACCAGATTGGACCTTCTTTTTAATTCTTGGTGTCGTAGATTCAACAAGGTGCTGGAAACATTCCTCAGAGATTTTGGTCCATATTGACACGATGACATCACACAGTTGCTGCAGATTTGTCAGCTGCACATCCATGATGAGAATCTCCCATTCCAGCACATCCCAAAGGTGCTCTATTGTGGTCTTCTGCTGGACTGAGATCTGGTGACTGTGGAGGCCATTGGAGTACAGTGAACTCATTGTCATGTTTGAGATGATGTGAGCTTTGTGACATGGTGCGTTATCCTGCTGGAAGTAGCCATCAGAAGATGGGTACACTGTGGTCATAAAGGGATGGACACGCTCAGCAACAATACTCAGGTAGGCTGTGGTGTTTAAACCATGCTCAGTTGGTACTAAGAAAATCTCCCCCACACCATTACACCACCAGCAGCAGCCTGAACCGTTGATACAAGGCAGGATGGATCCATGCTTCCATTTGAATGTGGTTTTTCCAATCTTCTGTTGTCCAGTTTTGGTGAGAAAACCCGTGTGAATTGTAGCCTCAGTTTCCTGTTGTTAGCTGACAGGAGTGGCACCTGGTGTGGTCTTCTGCTGCTGTAGCCCATCTGCTTCAAGGTTGGACAAGGTGTTGTTGCTTCAGAGATGCTCTTCTGCACACCTTGGTTGGAACCAGTGCTTATTTGACTTCCTGTTGCCTTTCTATCATCTTGAACCAGTCTGGCCATTCTCCTCTGACCTCTGGCATCAACAAGGCATTTTGGCTCACTGGATATTTGCTCTTTTTGGGACCATCCTCTGTAAACCCTAGAGATGGTTGTGCTGAAAATCCCAGTAAATACTCAGACCAGCCCGTCTGGCACCAACAACCATGCCACGTTCAAAGTCAACTTTTTTCATCATTCTGATGCTCAGTTTGAACTTCAGCAGTTCATCTTCACCATGTCTACATGACTAAAAGAATTGAGTTGCTGCCATGTGATTGGTTGATAAGCTGTTTGCGTTAACGAACAGGTGTACCTAATAAAGTGGAAGACTATAAAAGCTACAGAAATCTTGCACTTAGATACTTTTTCAGTGTAGATATTCAGTTGATAATCTGTATATAATAATTAAAATATTATAATATAATGACACTATAATATAATATAGGTCTGTAATCTAAGGTGTTACCCATAGTTCTCATTGTTCTCTCTGTTCTGTGTGTGTCAGGCGTTCCTCAGCCCACAGTGACGTGGAACAGGAAGAGTGGAGCACTCAATGCCGGTGCTGTTTCTCTGCCCTCTGGCTCACTGTGGATCAGAAATGTTTCTCTGCACAACCAAGGAACCTACTCCTGCACCGCCACCAACGCCATAGGAAAGTCCACTGCTTCTACTGTCCTGCAGGTCTATGGTGGGTTCACACACAAGCTGCACAAAACTTTTAATCACACACTGCAAATATCAACACACACTCAGAAAATGAAAAACCTCATTTCATTATGGTTGGTGGTCTGTGTGTTTGTGTGTGTCTACAGGTCCATACCCTGCTGGAGGGAGCAAGGTTGTTCCGGTCTCACAGGAGCTGAACAGGAGAAGGGTCCTCATGGCGTCACACCGTGGGACGAGTGTCTTCATCAAGCCTGGAGACATTTTACGGATAGGTACACATGAGCATGCATATGAACACAGCCTGCACATCCTCGTTTAAATTTTAAATCAGGTTCACCTTCATTTTACTCCCCTGGAGACAGAAAATCTCAGACACAAATTTCTCCAAACCCTGTGGACAAAAAATCTAAACTATCTGCGTGTAGAGATACCGCTGGTGGAGAGTGGAAAATTTGTTTTTTAAATTATCAATTTGGGTGAAATGACCCATCCATCCATCCATTTTTAATGGCTTATCCAAGGCTGGGTCGCGGGGGCAGCAGGCTGAGCAAAGTATTCCAGGCGACCCTCTCCTCAGCAACGTTTTCCAGCTCCTCCTGAAGGACCCTGAGGCATTCCCAGGCCAGACGAGATACATAATCCCTCCAGCGTGTTCTGGGTCTGCCCACCAGTTGGACGTGCCTGGAACACCTCTAACAGGAGGTGCCCAGGAGGCTCCTGATCAGATGCCCGTACCACCTCAGCTGGCCCTATCTCTGAGGCTGAACCTGGAAGAAACTCATTTCTGCCGCTTGTATCTACGATCTCATTCTTTTGGTCATTACTCAAAACTCAGGCACATAGGTGAGGGTTGGGACGTAGATGGACCAGTAAATGGAAAGCTTTGCCATCTGGCTCAGCTCCCTGAATTGACCCTTTAAAGTGAAAACACCTGAACAAGGAATTCATTGAAAAGAGACTTCTTCTCCAGGAAATTTCCTGCATTCTGATGAATTTAAAATACCAGTTTGTGCATCAATTTATGGTGGAAATTTCTTTCCTTATTTAAAGGAAAAATGTTCTCGGGCATTCTGTTAACACTCCCAAACATTTATGGAAAATTCTCCTTTAGATTCATCTCTCATTTATTGTTATCCCTGCTGACTCAACACATGTAGGGATAGTTCACACCATCATCTTTTAGCCCCAGCTGACGTTGCCACAAGTGACATCGCTTGAGAAAATTTATCAGACTTTACACAGCTCCCTCTGGAGCCACAAAAATCTCTATACAACCTTTCACATGTGTATAGTACCCCCCCCCCCCCCCCCCCCCCCCCAAACCAGTAAACAGACTTTGAATGTAAATATTCCCCATTTTAATGGACTATTGAAGAACTTCACTGACTTTACACATCAGTTTGTTTGTGCCTTTCAACAGGTTGCCCAGTAGTTCCTGACCACAAACTGCCAGTGAGATGGGACTTCAACAACCAGACCCTGAAGGAGGTTTCAGGTCCAGCTCAGACCCAGGGTCCTGGTCCTGGTCAGGGTCTGCAGTACAGGATGCTGGTGGGAGGTCGTGTCCTCGAGGTCAACACACTCCAGGTGAAGTTCTCGGGCCGATACCGATGCCAGACCCTCATCAACAGTACCAGACATATGCTGTCTGCCTGGATAAACGTTCACACTGAAGGTGAGTGTGACGTTGGTCTGCATGAAGATTATTTTGTCATGATCTATTCACCTGTTAACTGTGAGCTTGAATGTTAATAAACTTACACTCGGGGCGTCGGTGGTTTAGTGGTTAAAGCAGGCACCCCATGTACAAGGCTGTTGCCGCAGCGGCCTGGGTTCAAATCCAGCCTGTGGCCCTTTGCTGCATGTCATCCCCCTCTCTCTCCCTCTTTCACACTTACCTGTCCTGTCCAATAAAGGCAAAAATGCCCCCCAAAAAATCTTTAAAAAAAATAATAAACTTACACTCAAATGAAGTGGTTTCCCTCAGTATGTTGAGTTAAACCCTTCCACAGAGTCACAAAGTACATCTAGTGTCTCTGCCAGCTTGTCTTCAGGCAGTTTCCGATTTGGAAGGTGGTCAGTTCCAAATTTGAAATTAAAAACTGAGAATCTGTGGAGAGCGCTCGTGTACATTTAGATTAGAAGATTCCTCAGTTGTTGTAGGTTGTTTGCTTGATACTATAGATGTGAGTGTTGTACATTTGTGTCCACAGAGTTTGGCTGGCGTTTTGGAAACTGGACCACATGCAGCGCTTCCTGTGGGAACAGAGGGACGTGGCTGCGGAGGATTCACTGCGTCACTCTGGATGGAAAGGATGTTCAGCCCGCCATGTGTCAGCACATACCAAAACCCATCACTTCTCCAGTTCCCTGCAACAGACAGGACTGCCCTCCCAGGTACACTCACACTTCCATCAGGATACAATCTCTGAAAGCAAATCATCAGATAAGAATTACAGAGCCAGCTCCTGGCACATGGAGTGTCAGGGAATAAGAAATGATAACAAATTTTAATGCAGTTCTAAATATAGTGGGATATTAGATTAAGGAGGCAGAATACGTAGTCCAATGGATTATATTATCATTTGTGTTACACAAGGCAAGTAAGTGTCCGCTTAAACCCAGAATGGGACAGACAGATCATACACAGCCAATCACCAGAGAAAAAAATTGGCATTGTACATTTTTGCAAACCATGGATACACCACAGATCAATAGAAAACATCCGCATTTGGGAGCTAAAAAGCTGCTGGAGAAAAAGCCAGGCATCCCTTAAAATGACTGCATTCTGGGGCCGAAAAATCACTGAATAAAGAGGGACAGGTCCCTAAAAACACCACAGCTTGGTGCCTATCAAGCTGCTGGCGAAAGCCATGGATTCCTAAAAAACATCTACATTTGAGGTTTGAAAAGCCCTAGTAAGAACAGCCACAGGTCCCTTAAAAACATCCTTGTTTGGTTCTTAAAAAGCTGCTGAAAGAGCCACACATTCCTTAAAATCACTGCATTTGGGGGCTGAATAATCGCTGGAAAAAGAGTGACAGGTCCCTAAAAAACTCTCAGGTTTGGTGTCTAAAAATCAGCTTGAGAGAGAGCCACAGGTCCCATAAAAACACACACATTTGGGGTTAAAAAGCCCCAGGAATAACAGCAACAGGTCCCCAAAAAAACACCCTTGTTTGGTGCCTAAAAAGCTGCTTGAGAATGAGCTAAACGTAACTTGAAATCACTGTGTTGGGGGCTGAGAAATTGCTGGAAAAAGAAGGACAGGTCCCTTAAAAATACCAGTTTGGTGTCTGAAAAGCTGCTGGAGAAAGAGCCACAGAGCCCTAAAAAAACATCCACATTTGGTGCCTAAAAAGCCTCTGGGAAAAGAGCCACAGGTACCCGAAAAACAAACATTTTGGTTTAAAAAGCCCAAGCAAAAACATCAACAAGTCCCTTAAAAACACTCTTTCTTGGTGCCTAAAACGCTGCTTGTAGAAAGAGTCATGGATCCCTTAAAAGCACTGCGTTCACAGGCTGAACAATCGCTGGGAAAAAAGGGACAGGTCCCTAAGAAACACTACTGTTTGGTGCCTAAAGATCAGCTGGAGAAAGAGCCACGGGTCCCTGACGAACACAAATGTTCGAGGTTTAAAAAGCCCCAGGAAAAACAGCAACAGGTCCCTGAAAGACACCTTTGCTTAGTGCCTAAAAAACAGCTGGGGAGAGAGAGCTACGCATCCCTCAAAATCACTGCGTTTGGGGGCAGAAAAATCGCTGGGAAAAGAGGGACAGGTCCCTAAGAAACACTACTGTTTGGTGCCTAAAAAGCTGCTGGAGAAAGAGCCATGGATCCCTTAAAAAACATCCACGTTTGGTGCCTAACAAGCCTCTGGGAAAAAAGCCACAGGTCCCTGAAAAACACAAACATTTGGGTTTAAAAAGCCCCAGGAAAAACAGCAATGGGTCCCATAAAAACACCCTTGTTTGGTACCTAAAAAGCTGGAGAAAGAGCCATGGGTCCCTTAAAAACACTGCATTCAGGGGCCATAAAAAATTGCTGGAAAAAGAGGGACATGCCCCTAAAATACACCCACATTTGGTGCCTAAAAAGCCACTGGAGGAAGCACCAAGAGTCCCTTAAAAACCCCACGTCTGTCGGCTAAAAACCCACTGGAGACAGAGCCATGGGTCACTGGGAAAAAAGAAAAAAGTGACGGGTCACTAAAAGAATACTGGTTTTGTTGTTTGTTGGTCTCTAACAGTGGTCTGCAGCTTGGCAGGTGTCTCGCCATCCATCATCCCCTCCAGCCGCTGATTACAAAGTCAGCTGATATTCTGCGTCACTTTAGAAACATTGATATGAAACGTGCCAACATAACAACAACACATTTTCTTTAGGCAACAGGGCTGTTACACAATAAACATGCGATCAATTAGAATTACATTACACTGACTGATTGATATTTGCTTTTAGCCTACAGACCCCGGGTAGACTCTTTCACACACTGACTTTGATGAGGGAGAAACACAGAGAGGGCAGGCTGCTAATGAATTCATGAGGAGCAGCCAGGTCACAACAGAAGTGTAACTCTCAGCAGAATCTCCTCACCCTGAGCCCCCCGCTGCTTCCAGCTCTGCCAGCCTGCCTTTACCCATCATACAGCCCATCAGTCAGCCCCCCCGCCCCGCTGCCACACACTGAGCCAGCTTCACTTACTAATGCAGCACAAATGACCCACCATTAGCTCCAGTCAAGCAGGACTGCGGACTGTTGTAGACTGAAAGACACAAAATACTCTGTTTCAGAAATGTAAATTCTGAAATCATCAGTCCTTTAAAGAGGAAGATGTGTTGCAGAGTTTGAAGAGAAAGAAACTGTGTATGAATATTGCTGCTGTGTGATTGTGCATTATGACAGAGAAAGAAACTCACATACCCAAGATCTCACAGTCCGACTCACAGCAATAGGAAGCTTTCTCTGAGAAACTGCTTGATCTGTGTTTTTTAAAGCAGCATAGTGTAACATCAGACTTTGCTGCTGACCTTTTACTGTCCACATCAAGAAAACAGCCGCACACAAAGAAAACAGAGGAACTGTCAAATCAAATCATCTGGGTTCTTGGACTGTAAAAATGTGTTGATGACAGCTTTTGTCTCCAAGATATTTCAGCAGATTCACTGAGAATAAAGATTCATTATATTAGAGATTTCTTCTGTTTATATTCATAGATAAGAATTGCTTTAATAGCTAAAACAGAAGTGTTTCTTTCACTGTCCACTGAGACAGAGTCAGATAGGAAATCAGTCACTGTGGGCAATGTATCAAATATACTCTGTGTATCATGGCTTGTTCCACGTGCAAAGTATAAAATAACTACATCATGAACATCAAGTATAAACGGTCACGTAATTTTTGAGCCACCAGTATGAGACTCACTTCAGAGTTTCGGCTCTCTCCATCTCACAGACACACATATAAAAATAAAGACTCACAAACATGATGCATCACACACTCTTCTGACCATCCAGATCAATTTCTCCCAAGCAGTAGCAGGTGAGGTGTGTTTCTCTTCTGCAGGGCTCCAGAACGCGACTATTAAAGGGATAGTGCACCCAAAAATGAAAATTCAGCCATTATCTACTCACCCATATGCCGACGGAGGCTCAGGTGAAGTTTTAGAGTCCTCACATCCCTTGCGGAGATTGGTGGGGGCAGCAGCTAGCACACCTAATGGCTGATGGCGCCCCAGACTAACGTCCAAGAACACAAAATTGAATCCACAAAGTATCTCCATACTGCTCATCCGTAGTGATCCAAGTGTCCTGAAGCCGCGACATAAAAAGTTGTTTCGAAAAACGTCATTTGAACTCTGTTTTTAGCCTCACTGTAGCCTGTAGCTCTGACTGCCTCTCTGTGCTCCGCGCTCTTTTTATGTCGGGGCTGCAGCACACTTGGATCACTACGGAGATTTTCGATTTCCGATCTAAATGGGATTTTCGATCTCAATGGGACTTCCTGGTTAAATAAAGGTTAAATAAATAAATTTAACAGCACCACGGTAACAGTTTAACTTAATGAGGTTAACAATAGCATGAGCAGAGGAAGTGTGTGTCTTTGTAGCAGCAGAGCTCCAGACAGTAACTATTTAGTCACATTTTGCAACCATGGAGCACCAGTGCAACTTGCAAACACTATTAATATATGAACTGGAGAGCTGTTAGTATGTTTCTTGCACACAGCGAATAAATCCTCATGTTTTTAACAGGTTAACTTTCTGCTTACAGCTAACCGGTGACCATAAGCTTCAAGTTCACACCAAAAGCATCAACACTTTTAGCCCAGGACAAGCCGGGTCCTTCAAAGTAAAAGCACCAGTGGTTCCACTTTGATTTTTTTAATTATAACAAAAATGTGTTCAACTTAAATGAGACAGTATTTTATTCAACTTTATTATAACAATATTTCATTCAGCTTTGTTACGACAGTAGCTACTTTATTTCATAATTTTATATTTTAGTAGTCTACAGTACTTTGGCGATTTCAAGACATCATGATATATATCGTGTATCACAGTATAGCCTAAAAAACCTGCAATATTATTTTCAAGCCATGGTGCCCAACCGTACACTAACCGATACTGTCCTAATGGTGCTCAGTTACTGTACGCTTTACACTGATCAATATTTTCATTTTAGCGATGGGTCAAATGACTATGTATAATGTGAAAGGTGTGGCTTGTAGAAGAAAAGCCACAGAAAATTATTACCTGACTCTGCAGGTCTCCTCAGCTCTGTGTGGCTTTTTAGTGTCTTTTAGTTCATTGTTTTGGTTGTAGAACAACATGTCGGGAGCCCTGTCCTCAATGAAACACCTGAATATCATCAAAAAACGGCATCATGGACAACCTCAGGTGAGATTTGGACAAATAGACCAGTTGACCAGATTATTATTTTAGGTTCCTGACACTGCCTAACAGCATGAATGTAAATACGTCTCTGTTTGTCCCAGACACATTTTCTGTTGTCCCTGGGACGACAGAAAGACGGGACACCATTAGTCTGGAGCCCCGCTTTTTAGCCTGTATAAAATTAATGTGACACAACAGAAAAACATCGGCCACTGCCGTTGGTGAATGTCATCTTATTTGTCAATAGTATTTAGTAAAGCTATTATCGGCTGATACCATGTGTGCAGATGGCACTATAGTGACCCCGAACCGTCCCCCCCACTGTCCTCCCCACACATAGGTAAAAAAGAGGGTCAATGTTCCATTAGTTAGGCTAACTTACATTGCAGCACAAAGTTGAAATGGCAGTGGCAGTAGCCTTGTCAGTGATCAATCCACATTACACCGATTCAAGAAGGGGAAAGGCTGGAGCAGATCCTTGCTGAGTTGGGAAAGCAAGGTGTTCAATTTTCCACGTAATTCTCGGTTAACACTGCACAGCTGATCCATTGATAGCCCAGTGTTTGTGCTACAACTAATGGTGCGTTCAGTTGTACTCCTAAGTCGGAGTTTTGAAGTTGGAAAAGCATTCAAATCTAGCATCTACAAGCATAAACGTTGGGTTTTTAGTTTCATTTCATTAACTGTCCTTTTTTTTTTTAATTCCATGTTCCATGTCCCAGTTTTTAAACTGGGAAGCGCTCAGTTCAGAGGTTACGTTGTTCGGAGCTCTGAGTTTCGACTTCCAATGTAATGAAGACAGAGAAGAAAGAAAAATAATCACAGCGTTTTGTTTTTTTTTTCAAGAACCAAAAGATGTCTTCTTACCTGAAGTATGCTAAATGTAAAATAATGTTTGTTTACCAATGCTCATTCAGTCAGAAAACTCACGATTCTCATGTTTCTTGCAGCTTCAGTATATGTGTGTGTGTGTGTGTGTGTGTGTGTGAAAACAGAAGGGGTCTGAATCCTGTCTTAATGCACTGTATGTGTATGTATATATATATATATATATATATATATATATATATATAGATATGTGTCAGTATTTTTATGTCATGTCATCATTTCAGATGGTTGGTGTCAGAGTGGTCAAAGTGTTCAGCCTTATGTGGAGGTGGCTGGAAGCAGCGGCAGGTCTCCTGTCAGCAGTTGGATGCCAGAGGTGAAGTGAGGACTCTGACAGCAGCTGCCTGTGAGAGGATGAGCCGGCCCACAGACACAGAGCCGTGCACCGCCAATTACTGCCCAACCTGGGTAACCAGTCCGTGGGGAAAGGTACAGTCAAACACAAAATTAAACACCTGTGTCTGTTACATGATGTAGAAAATGAAATGTGAAGTGTGAACTCTATGTTACTTGATTTCAGTGTTCAGGTAGGTGTTTAGGCCCGACCACCACTGTACAGAAGAGATCTGTCAGCTGTCAACATGCCAACGGCTCCTCGTTCACAGACTGTGATCTCAGAGACAGGTATACACACACGCATACAGAGTGTTACTATCAAGTCTGTATTCTCACAAATCTAGTAGTAGTATGGAAAGGGGAGTGCAAAAGTGCCACAGTAATGAATGCATAGTACTAAAAACAACTAAAACTGCTGTCTTTCAGGCCTGCATCTGTACGCAACTGTTCCTCTGACCTGTGTGATGTCCAGTGGCGTCCTGGTGCATGGCGGGCATGCACGGTCGTCTGTGGGAGTGGCTTTCAGTCCCGCAAAGTTGACTGTGTTCACCGCAGGAGTGGCAGGACTCTGGCTGACCAGCACTGTGGCTGGCTGCAACGGCCTTCCACCTGGCAGCACTGCAACACCACCACCTGTGGGAGTAAGGCTGCTTTCAGACCTAGAGTTGTCTTGCTTTGGTCCGAATCAGGGTTTCATTTTGTTACAGAGTTGTATAATTGCCTAGAGTTGGTTCGTGTTCTCACGGCGGCGTTCACAAGCGGACCAGATCAAATGCCTTGTGTGAGAAAGATGCTCTTGATTGGTCAGAATTTCCATGCAGGAAAAATCCAAAAAAGTTGGAACACGTTCTCACCACAAACAAACCACCCCGGAGTTCGTTTGTAATCGGTCCGAGAACCTCTTCAAGAAGGTTGTGGTCCAGTTGTTTTGATGCGCACCTGAGTGTGATTGCTGTGTTCACGCCTGCCTAAACGAGATGCACTTAGGGGGCTGATCAGGCCCTAAATCTACCCCTGCCTTTAATTAATACCAAGTGAAAGAGTCCATTCAAGGAAACTTTCTGAGACAAGTTGTATCAGTTTCTTTCAGGGAAATATGACTTCAAACAAAAAACTTCAACAACAATCACATTGTTTTTTCTTCAGTGATTAAACTGAGTATTTTGTTCCCATGCAGGTGAATGCAAGGACACCACCCAGTACTGCAGTGTGGTGAAGAGACTGAAGCTGTGTTACCTGGATATGTACAAACAGAGATGCTGTGGTTCCTGTTCACAGGATCCGGACTCCACCTAGTGGCAGTGAGCAGTCATGACCGCACTACATTTTTGTAAAACAGATGGACTACATGAGACGAACGACTGAGCAAACACTAAAAGGACAACATCTGTGAGTGGATGCTTCAAGAACTGCACATATTTAAACTGGACGAGCTTCGGTCCGAATCTTTCACTTCCTAAAAGGATCCTGAACAGAGCCTCAGAAGGCCAGAAGGATGAAGGGGCTTTATTTTCTGATTTGGACCCAACTTCCTAATATGAAGACAAGTGCTCACGATGGGGATCAGATGGATTTTTTGGACTTTACTGCAAAAAGCAAACGTGTAGTTTATAGTGACATTCATTCATTATATTCCCTCTTGGCGGCCAAAAAGGAATATAATGATGTTCATTGTAGAACGCGTACCACTGCTCTCCTGTAAACAAGACTTAGACTGAGGAATAGGTTTGACAGAATAGTGAGACATCAGCCAGTCTGCTGATGTCACTGAGGCTCATCAAATCAGCAGCTACATAAAAACAGCGTAGAGTTCTTGTAGTCATGCTTTTACATACACATTTACTCTTTAAACTTTTCTTTATTTATTTGTGTAATTGTTCAGAAGTGTTTTTATAGACTTATTCATATAAAATATTGAAGCGAAATTCCGGTTTATTACAACTTGGGTCTACTTTTCATAGTTTTGACCATCATTTCTTTTTCAGAGTATTGCTGAGATCTTCTTGCTACACCAGAAGTTAGACAGCTTGTAAACAGGATTTCTTTGGATGGAGGTAAAACTCAAAGTGAGTGCAGAAAATATGGACAAAGCTGTAAAATTAAGACCCAAGTTGTTGTAAACCACACCTATCCTTTTATCTATCCCTGGTTTTCCCTACCATTAAATGGGTACGGTATGTCACCTTGCTTTAAAGAGCTGCTAATCCCAAGAGAATTTCTTTGGTGCGGATTCCAGTGTCCCATGTGTTTTAGTGTCACGTGATGCTGTTTCAGAGGCTTTTCCATCCTGATAAGTTTAAACGTTTGGTAGACACACTGAATTCTTGTTCCACTTTGACATAAAAATGATCCAATTTAAAGATATTGACACAAAACCATCGGCACAAAACCCACGGTTCCCAACTGGTCCAGCCACAGGGTCTGGATTTCTTCTTCGTCGTTAGTTGAAGGTCCACACAGTTAAATATATTCAGCGTCATGCTTGTGTTTCTCCATGTCGTCGAATTAGTTTGCTGTCTCTGTCAAGTATTTGTCCATTGGTCACTCACTCTACAACAGGAAATGGCACTTCAGCTAAAAGCTGTGCACCAGAAATTCACTGTAAGTTTGCGAGTCACCAGGGGATCCATTCAGGATGGACCCATGACCCAATTTTGGACCACGACCCACCAGTTGGGAACCACTGGTCTTGAATATCATATTGGCCTTTAAAACCCCATATCTGTAAAACCAGCCTTAACGCCAGACAGAACATTGATGCTGGACGATTAAGCAAGATGGGATCATTTTCAGTGCCAACACTTTTGAAGTATTTCAGTTCTGTGTGGCAATTACAACATACCTATGGTTGGGGAAATTTAGTTGTCATGGGGATGAGGAATTTTTGAGGTATGAATAAAGGTTAGGCAATATTTGATGAAGGTTTAGGAAAGATTGTGGTTATGTGAGGGTTAGGGTTAGTGTTAAATAGTCTCCATCAACCATGCAGGTTGGAATAGGGAGCCAAGGCACAGTTGTCACTCAAGAGTCCAAACACCATGTGGACCCCGTTTAGCCAGGAGGAGCCCCAAACCACACAGTGGCAGGAAAGTATCTAAGAGAGATTTGAGAAGGAGAATACAGGAGATAGTGGGGTCTAAGGCAAACCTAGTTGGGGTTGGACGTCCAAGCTGGTTCACTTGGTGTTAGAGCAAACTGGTGGTAGAAGGATTCAAAGTCAGGGCCAGAAAGAGAGTCCAAGATCCAAAGATGCAAAGCTGTTTCAAGAGGACACTGATTAAAGGTCAATGTGTAAGATCTCGGGGGGATTTAGTGACATCTAGCAGTGACGACTGCAGATTGCAAACTTCTCCTGGTAAGACTTCCTCCAGTGTTCCAAAGGAGGTTTTTACTGGGAGCTGAATTATCTGTCTCTTTCTGTCCAAAACAAACAGACCAGGTCTCATTTATAAAACAATGTGTAGGATCCATACTAAAAATGTACATATGGACAAAAGCCAAAAATGGTGTATGCCAAAAAAGACTCAACAGTGTCTACAATCAGGCTTCCACCTTATCATCTGCATCTTCAGTGTCCAGTCTCCAAAATGCTCGTCAGCATGGGTCAAAGTTTCAGGTCTGTTTTCATAGATCACAACTTTTGCGTAGGGAGTGGCGTACGCCTCATTCAGGCCTCATTTAGTGTGTACGCAGTGTTTTAAAAATGAGACCACACATGATTAAAACCAGTGAAAACACTCAATAAAGCAATGTTGCGTTACAAAAATCAATTTTTTTCTCTGATAACTTAAGATCCACATGTTCAGGAAGTTTTAACCAGGAGCTGAATTATCTGCAGATGTCTCTTTCTTTCCAAACCAAACCAGCCAGGTGATTTAACCAGTAAAAAACACTGAATAAAGCAGTTTCAGGTTTGGTTTGTCCCTTCTGGGCCTCTGTAGGAACATGGCGATCTCTTTGGATGAGAACCTGCTTTCTATGTAGATCTAAATGGCTCATTCTAAGGTAACAGAAACACAACTATTCTTATTTTCAGGTGATTATACACTAAAGAAAACAAACGTATGTATTTCTTTTCTGCCAATATATCCCCCTTAATTCTACACACTTTACCTCGCAGGTTATAGCCACACTAATTTTTGTTTAAAACACCAAACTATTGCTACAGTTATGCCTTGCCTCCAGACGGCTACAGAGATTCCTAACCCCTAAAATAGTGACCTTTGAAAACTCTGCTTTTTTATAGACGGGTGAAAATGGAGACTTTCAAAAATGATGACACAGAAGCCACATTTGCTCCGATTGGGTCTTATAAGTCACAACTTGTCAAGTCAAAGCATTCCACCTAGGTCGACATACCTTTTCTGATTTTATCCTTCTTCCTCTGGCGATAGGAAACACTCCCGGCCTGTACTGCTCTAACCTGTCCCTGCTTTGTAATGGCTCCCAACCTTTTTGCCGCCGCCTCGACTGCCTTTTGCTCTTGTTATCTTAATTTATAAAAGCAATGTCAGGTCACATATAAAATATAGGATTGAAATCCTAATAGACCATTCACCTGTGTGAAGGTACTGGGTTGTGATTGTAGTCACATGTCACTGATTAGAAAAGAGCTGCTGCTGTTGGTGGAGCTTTAGTTGTGAAAGCATGAGTTTATATCCATATATTCATCAACACCACTCTATGATTCTCTACCAGAAGGTTTTGTAAAATAAATTCGATATTACACATGAAGGACAGTTTGGTCGTTGAGGCGAAACTGACTCTGGAGTGAGAGGCACCAGCACAACACTGATTTTGACGGATGGGTCTATCCATGTTATCTTTGTGTTGGTTCTCATACCGATGTGCTGCATTGTAAAATGTCTTGTATATACTGTGTTCTAAGTGCAATATCGTATATGGAGTGTATGTAGATTGTGTGCGACTTTTATTTTCTTACTTATTCATGGTTAAGGTGTCTTTTTAACTCCTGTTGAAGATCTTAGAGTATAAAGCACGTGTATATGTTGATTGGGTGGTAGGTTTGCTGCCACTCACCTGATTTAATTTGCATGTGTATAAGCGCAACCTCTGATGTTTTATAGCTCCATTGTGAAATGCCACACGGTAACATGCATTTTTCGTGTTTCCCCCCGGCTACCGATGGCTATACAGTATATCTGATGTGGTGACGTTGCACTGCTTGTGGACTTGCAGCTTGACTGAGGGAATATGAGGTAGTACAACAAATTATTTAAGTGCTTTAGATAAAAACGCAAAGGAATAAAGACAGTTTGATCACTTCATAAATGTTTTGTGTTTTGTTGCATTTATTTTGAAAAAAAAAAAGATCCAGCTGTAATGGTAAATTAAAAAGGTTTTCTGTGATCCATTCTGGGGGGAAGGACGGGTTTTGGTTTGGGGACCTCAGAATTGTATCTCCCCTTTCTGCAGATGATGTGGTTCTGTTGGCCTCATCACACTGTGACCTCCAGCATGCAGTGGGGCGGTATGAAGCTGAGTGTGAAGTCTGAGGCCATGGTTCTCTGCCGGAAAACAGTGGATTGCCCCCTCTGGGTTGGGAGACAGTTACTGCCCCAAGCGATGGAGTTCAGTTATCTCGAAGTCTTGTTCACAAGTGAGGGTAAAATGGAGCAAGATGGATCAGCGGTTTTGCTGGGGTGTCATGATGAAGAGGGAGCTGAGCTAGAAGGCAAAGCTTTCAATTTACCGGTCTATATACGTCCCAACCCTCACCTATGGTCATGAGCTCTGGGTAGCGTCCGAAAGAATAAGATCACAGATACAAGAGGCCAAAATGAGTTTCCTCCTCAGGGTGGCTGACATCCAAAGGGAGTTCTGAAGGAGCCCCTTTGCATCAAAATGGGCCATTTGAGGTGGTTGAGGCATCTAAACTGGATGCCTCCTGAGCGCCTCCAGTTAGAGGTGTTCAAAGTGCGTCCAACTGGTAGGAGGCCCCGGGCCAGACCCAGAACACACTGAAAGGATCATAAATCTCATCTGGCCCCCAGGAGGAGCTGCAAAGTGTTGCTGGAGAGAGGGTTGCCCGGGGTACTTTGCTTAGCCTGCCACCCTTGCGACCTGGCCTCAGATAAGCAGTTGAAAATGGATAGATGGATTGGTGGACATTAGATTTACGCCTACAACTTTTCTTAATTGTATGCAACAACTTTCTGTGACATTTCAAAAAAACTCTCAAATATCGAGAAAACGATTTTACACTCTCATGAGGTGGTTTTTCAAATATACGTCACCAGACATTCAAGTCCTCTGTGAATTCCTTGTTCATGATCCTCTCCCAGAAATCCTTTATCCATGGTCGCTGCCACACATAAGGACTTTGCCTTTGGAATACCACTCGCTCTCTTCGTCTTGGGTTGTAGACTACTGCAACCGCAGCAGTGGCAACCGAGATGATTGCTCCAGGTTGCAAGAGATTTGGAATGTCCATCTTACTTCCGCAAACAAAGTGGAGCCTCATGGGACGAGAATTACAGCTCATATGCAGAACATCTTTTAATGGAAACACTTGCAAGTCGCAATTGTACTTTGTCGAAACTTTAGAAATAGCGCATTTATTTTGCACAAAACTGTAATGGAAACGTGACTACAGACAGTCATGCCGGCTGTCAGAGTTTATTTGCTGCATGATGGAGAATATTGTTGAACTGTGTTGGAAGTGGAAAATGCAGATGTATTAATGTCCGGCTTCACTTGGACAATACAAAGGCATGGCATGAGAATGAGCAAGATCCAGGACATGCAAGATGTGGACTGTGTAGTAAAACATTTGACATTTGACACATGGGAGAGGCACCACTAGCTAGCCATGCTAAAGGAGCTAACCACTTTACCCTGGTGACCAATGTGACACCTGCTGTCAGCTGCAGTGATGCATGCACCATCAAACAAGGGACCATTTTAGGTGCTGTGTCCAGAAACAAAGCCCCAACTGCAGAGGTACTGTGACACTGAAGGTGCATAATTTTCACTCACATTATTCCCTTTAGTTGTACGAAGACACAAGCCAGCTTTTTCAGGTCATGGTTTCCCCAACAGCCAGATGACTCCCAGATTCAGATGCAGTAAACACAAGTACTCAACTATTATATGTTCTTTTTGACTGGCTGCTTATTTTAAGAAACTACCGGTACATTTTTTATTAATGGATCTTTAATCTTTTCATGTAATGTTGCACACATACTTTCCACAGAATACAGTGGTGATGACAATTTGTTTCAGTCATGGGACCTTTCCAAAACCAGACCCTACCCACTCCATCACAGAGTTTATTGCAGCTGAGGGGATAGGTGTAGGGAATAAACGCAGCCATTGCTGTTTTATAACGCAGTTACACTCCTCGCTGCTTGGTTTAGGACGGCACTGAATGTGGTGGACCCTGGAAACAGAGTGAAAGTGGGTAGGGAGAGGGTGTAGGGGCGATTTGGGAAAGGCCCATGGAAATGTATTGGCAAAAATGTGTATAAACCCTGTTTGTATGATTTCATATGGCAAATAACTAAATGATTGGTGCTGGATTGATTGATGGAAGATGCATGGACATGTCTAAAAATCATGGGAGGACAAACAGACACTGGACTATTTACATTTCACAAAACATATATCTTTATTGAACTGTAACAGACATGATCGCTAGGAACAGTTCTCTACTTGTATTAAGAGCTTTAAGAGTGACGAAGGGTTGTATGGGAAGAGTTTCTTCGTCTGCAGCCTCGTCACCACCTCTCTGAGCGCTGACATACAGAGGACTGCTCTGGCTAATGTTTTACAGGCCACCTGTGGACCTGGACGTGATGCTTCCTCAGTCTGTAACACCGACAGTGGCGGTCCTCTTGGTCTTCTTTCTGGTGTGGAGTTAGGTTCACTTAGTGATCCTGGTGAGTTCAATGACTCATATTGTTCCAGCTTGATGGGTACTGGTTGTCCACTAATCTCTTGTTTCACATGCAAAGCACTAATGTTCTCACACACAGCTGCTCCTGGTTGATCCTGACAAACCTCCATGTCCTCTGGCTCAGACTCGTCAGAACTGTCGTACTCTACAAGGTGAATCCCAGCAGCCGGACTCATCGTTCCCACTGGTGAAGTAACACCTGTGGGCTGGTCACAGGAGCTGTGTTCAACTCGATCTGGCTGACCTTTACATGTCACCTTTAACACATCACCACGACATGAGGCAGTCAGTGACAGCTGAGGCCAGCTGATTCGTCCACATGCTGCAGTGAAGCCCGGCCAGTCAGCTCTCAGGTACTTGAGGTACCGCACAAAGTACTCCAGGAAGCAGGTTTCAGTGGAGATGAGGAAGTCGAGGAGGATGCTGTGGTCGAAGGAGATGCTCTGGAGCAGCAGCAGGAAGTGGCAGTGAGGGTTGCAGCCAGACGCACAGGCTGCCTCCAACACAGCAGAGTCCTCCAACCCTGAACACCATCTGCAGGAGGAAACAAGCAGCTCAGTCAGCTCACTCTGAAAACATGATACCACCACTGCCCTGGACTGCATCTGATTTCACTGATTGGTTTTTCTTCTCTGGTTGAAGGCGTGTTTGCTCCATCTACCATTCACATTTAAGTCTACAAGATGGACAAATCTGAGCATGCACTTCCTGTTTTGGTGTGATCTCAAGCGAAAGTTGCTCAGCTTTGATCAAGCGTGTTTGGAAGTAGGACTGAGGTGATTTCTGGTTTTGCCGCTCTGGTCCAGTGTGTGAGCTCAAACCAGTTTGATTAAATGCAGACCGGCTAAACCAGCTTTTGTAATTATGACACACCCTGGCAGATTAAAAAGTAACCTTCACCAAAAACCTGTGCTGACGGCATCACAGTATTGATCCAACTCATATTGCATTAGTATAAAGCAATACAACAATGTGATTAATATAGCATTATGTTTGCTTATATACAGACTGATGAAGCCACTAGTGACTGACAGGCTGTGAGTCAAGCACGGCAACACGAAGGATCACATTTTAGCAGAGGTGGGAGAGGAAGAGCAGCACATGTTGTGTTTGTTGACTGTAAAGTGCGTGTGTTTTTTGGGGTGACGAGACGAGACACGGTTGAGTCAAGGAAACTAAAACTGCACCAATATGACGACATTTTGGATCTGAAGCTGATGAAGGAGTTGTTCTAACGCACCATGACAAGTTGCGCCGTTTGGAGCTGAATTTTTGTCGGACACCTTGTCTGTGCTTATGCCTATCTCTCACTTTGAAAGCACCGCAGAAGATGAAGGGCCGCTGATTTATGGAGTTAAAATTAGGAATTATCTAAACGAAGCCACCTCATTTCACTACAGAGACCAAAGTAGGGTGTCAGCTGGCTGCAGAGAGATCGCCAGGAGGCTGGAAATTTCTCATGAGCTAAATGACCATGGCTAATAACAAGCTAGCCTACTTGCTGTTGGCTGTATTCTGTCATTTCCAGTAAATATCACAATATAAAACATGTTTTCTGTTTAAAATGTACACACGTAGGAAGATAGCAAGTACTCGTCCATCTTTTAAGTGGTTACATCTCCAGTCTGATCTCGAGTGCATAGCTGACAGCTACCTGGTTTGTTTACATGCAGAAACAGAAGTGCAAATTCAGTTGATTCTGTGTAACGGAGAGCTCCGATGTTACATGACGCAACAGGGTTGTCGGTCACTTTGTGCAAGAGCTTTTGCTTGGGTTGTTTGGGGATTTTGGCTTATGCCATTGAGACGGAATATAACCCCTGCCCTCATATATCAGCATATTTGTTTATCATCAAAGAGACTTTTGGTTATTACTAAAAAAAAACTTTGTGCATCACAGCCCTTTTCTCTGGTCATGAAGTATTTGCATCGTTCTCCTACGGCACAGGCAGCCCAGCTTCCTCAACAGACCATCTTTCCAGCAGTGAAACACTTATTTAACTTTGTCTAAATGTCATGTTGATGAAAATAAATCACACATGCGTCTGTACATCTGCTGTACCTGTGATGTAAGAATATGGACAGCAAAGCTTTGGCTGCCTCCATCATGTCATCGTCCTGTTCTCCAAACAGCAGGCTGATCCAGCAGCAGCAGTGAGTGACCTCCGTCAGCTGGACACCGCACTGCTGCAGGAAGCCCCACAGATTCTGCAGATACCCAGAAACCTCTGCAGCACTGTCCGCTCCTGCTGTGAGAGGACACAGGACGGTATCAGCATAAAGCCTCACCTTGTATTGCAGAGGAGCTGATAGTTCCCCTCAGCTCGACTAATAGTTTTGGCATCTTTCAAGTTTCTGTTTTGGGTTTACAGCCTGCAGCATGTGAGCAAAAAAATCTACTAATGCCACTCAATTAGACATCTTGATACTTTGCGTTATTTAAAGATCACTTCATCATGGATTCTCACCTGCTCCTCCAGCTGTTTGGATGTGAAGCTCAATGGACTTGAGAAGGAGCAGGCTGACGGCCCTCAGCATCACACAGTCTGGTTTTTGACCCTCCTCGACTCTGACGCATCTCGCCCCCCCAAAGAAAGAGGCTGACTCCACCTGAACACTCTGCAGCCAGTTAGTAGCCACAGCTGTGAGCACACTGTGAGCCAGCAGACTCATATCAGAGCTGAAGTGCTTGTGTTTTATTCCAGTGGACAGCACGTCACCTGAAGCCCAGTCCTCTCCAGCCTTCTGAAGCACCGCTCTCTTCAGAAGCAGCAGCGCTCGCTTTTTGACAAAATACTCTGAGCAGCAGCTGATTGTTGTCAGCAGTGCTGAGGAGTGGATGTGAGTTATTCTCTGACTCTTCAGACACACACCGGCTCCACATATCAAACTGGACGCAGTCAGCACCTCCAGCAGGTCCAGCAGGAGGCAGAATGTTGTTCCCCAGCTTTCCACCGAACACTGCATCGCCTCTTTTCTCTCCTCAGGCAGGAACTTTGAACACAAAGCACCGAGGCTGGAGTCAAACGCTGACAGAAGTTTCCCAAGGGTGTCTGATGGAAGAAAATACACACATTCAATATGACAGATGAGACACAACAACACATCAAAGATATGTTGGAAGATAAATCTGTTCAGACACAACGGATGTTGATCAGCGACTTACAAGAAACTGCAGAGATGAACAAAGACATCAGAAGTTTTTAAGCAACATTTTAAAAATGAGCGTTTTTCAGACTCTGTTCAGCTCGTTACGGAGGAGCTGCTAACTATGGTGGCTGCTGCGAAAACTGGATACAGCAGCAGAGGTGTGACCGCTGTTCATTCCTATGAAAGTTGCTCAATGGCGCTTAAAACCAAAAAGGCTCTATTTCTGCGGTACAAAAACACCTGAACACCATGGAGGCCAGAGAGCAAATGCACTGGAGACTAACACAAGCTGAGCCAGCTCCTTTTGTTTTAGCACCCCACTTAACTGAATGGGGATAAAATGATTAATCACAAGGCTCTTCTAGACCAGTGGTTCCCAACTGGTGGGTCCTGGTCCAAAAGTGAGTCCCAGGTCTGTTCTGAATGGACCACAACTGACTCACGAATGTGTCAAATTTGTAAAAAATACACTTTATTTTGAAGAACAGTGAATTTCCAGCACAGAGCTTTTACTTTGAAGTGCTATTCCCTGCTGTAGAGCGAGTGACTAACTGACAACAACAACATGACAGAGACAGCAAATTAGCTCGATGATATGGCCAAACACAAATATGATGCTGAATGTATTGGCTGTAACTCAGGTTTAAGCTTCTGCTCACAGTGTGAACAGACTAACTAACCAGTTTTACCTTGATGAGCTCCTTTGAGAAGTCTTTTCAGGACTTCAGTCAGCGACCACAGACAGGCGTCCAGCTCAGGACCGAGGGCTGAGTTGTAGAACGTCTGCACACACTTCTGCTGCCACACAGGACTGACGGTGCCCTGAGAAATGAAACTGTACATCATACATCCTGATTCTGATGTGGCATTTACTTCATACATTTTTTCATGCCGTTGGAGCACCATTACAGTCATTCTCCTGGCAGCAAGGACGCAGAGACACTGAGAGCACAGATGTGGAAGAACCTCAAACACTGACTAATCAGAGCAGACTGGGCTTTTTTGGGAGGGGGATCAAAGCACGATTTATATTTGTGCATCAGCGCTATGCAAAGTCTACACTATAGTCTATGCATGTGGCCTACACTGTTGTGAGCATTTATACTTGTGCGTGGTGTGTCACTCTGCAGTTACACCTCCAAAACACTAGTTGGCATCAGGGTGTCTGTGCAGTGCTGTAAAGTCTTACTGATTCAAAACACACATTAAACATGGCTTAATAGAGACAATTTCAAACACAAGTGCCCAAATCGGCTTCACTATAACTCGCAGCATTCACAGACAAACACTTGTCTTTATCTGGACACATTTTCCCCACAAATACGACATGCTAATGTTATTAGCACAAACCTACGGCACTTTACATTGTATAAATTAGCTTTGCGGCTAGCGGACTTTTCCTCTTCTCATATGAAGCCAGGGACAACAGCAACATTTAACAAAGGTAACGTTGCAAAATTCGGCTCCATTACAACTCACAACATTCACCGACAAAACAACTGTCTTATACTAAACATGTTTTCCAAACAAATACAGCATGCTAACATTATTAGTGCCAGCCTATGATTTTAGCCTAGTGACGAACCAGGATAAATCACACAGAAGATTTAAAAAGCTATTTTAGTGGAGGCTTTATTGTCTTCACAATTTATTGTTTCTTATTTGTGAAATAAAAGTAAATAAAAGTTTTGTTTCCACTGAGGGAAATGGTTTCAGCCTACAGAAACAGACAGGAGGTCTGCGTCGCCGCCACGTGTAGTTACATTTCTGGGGAGGTGCATGTCAGGCTATGGCGTAGGCTCTACATGGAAGCAGAGTCTACGCCATAGGTACGCCGTCAATTCGAAGCAGAAGTATAAATCCCACATTAAAGTGACAGTCACTAAAACTGAGTGTTTCAGACACATAGTGACTACAGGTATATTCAGGGAGATAATATGAGGAAAATTGTCTTTTTTTAAACATTAAAGTGTGTACTCATGCTCAAGTAGAAACACAACTTACAAGTATGAACCTGAAAACGAGCAGAATATCTTTAACACAAAACAGATGCATGATGCATGACAGACAGACAGAAAAGTTTTCTAAGCAAACACTTCAGTGTTCTTTAAAGTTCAGCCTGAGAACTCACAGATTTGAGGAGCTGATAGAAAACACATGTTGATGCAGTCTTTGCAGCGAGATGTGAGATGATCTGGTCCTCAGCGTGGAACAGCTGGACCTGTGGGGTAGTGAGATCTCACTGTATAAAACACTTGTGTTAAAATGTATCTGTGTTTCATAGTCAGCCTGAGGAGAGTGGAGCACTTACAAGTTGGGACATGAGATCCAGGTCCTGAAACACCGTCAGGATCTCCCCGCAGTAGGAGGTCAGTGCAGGAGGCAGGACCCGGGACGTCAGGTCAGAGGTGATCCTCTCCACCAGACTCACACTGATGCAGGTCAGATCACAGCTCTCTGCAGGACCACTCTCTCTGTCCTCACCGGGGACCGGTCCACACACCACGGAGAATATCACACGGGCCACCTCGGCAGCACTTTGTGTGGGACATGTCCCCGTCTGAAAACATGTGGACACATGTGTGAGGCAGTCAAAGCGCTGACTGACGGAGGAACTGTCTCTGCAGCCTGCTGTGTGCTCCATGATGCTGCTGCCTCTTCCTGCCATGTGATGCACACGGAAGCAGAGCGACAACAAATGGATCGACAACACAGAAGCTGAGTCAAGTCACCGAGTGTTAACAAAGTAAGACCGGATGTATAGCACATGAGCCTTCAAAATAAAAGCAACTTTCAGCGCGCTTCTCTCTGGTGGATTATGTATAAGTGAAAAACATAGCATTTTGGTAGTAAACATGGACTGAACCTTCACGTTGTGCAGTAGACATTTTACAGCACTGACATGGTGCTGGGTGTCGGATGACCTACCGACTATTTTCTAACTCACAATGAAAATAAATTGATTTACGCTGGAATATTTTTTGTACTTTTACGATAAACATGTCAGAGTGCATAGAAAAATAGTAGAGTTTGTTTTAAAAATATTAATAATATTTCTGCAAATTATTTCCAGAAATTTACAATATGTAGCTGTATTTTTTTTTAGATAAATTACATTATTATCACAACTGTATTTAACTGTATTCAGAACTTTATTGTGAAATTCACAAAGGTAAATATCGTAATTTCACAGAAGTACACTGTTAAATCACAGTAACATATAGAGTTTAACTGTGAGATTACAATCAAATACAGTAATTCTGTTTAATCACAGTAATCCAATGTTAATTAACTGTGAGGTTACAGTTAAATACAGAAATTTTACAGGAACATGCTGTTATATCACAGTAATGTAATGGGCTTTAACTGTAAGGTTACAGTTGAATATAATTCAGTCAGGAACACTTTAGTCAAAGAAAACTTTATTTCCATTTTCAGTATTACATTTCGTGGTATGGCTCTGTTCTGGGGCCTCTACCTTTCCTCGGGCCTATGCAGAAAGCCTAAGGCACAGAGAGCACATCTCTCCGCCCTTCCACATGCAGACAAGGAAAGCCTGAGGCAGAGAGAGCAAATCTAACTGCCCTTCCATGCGCCTACATGAATATTTAATATTATCTTGATTTTAGTTTTGGCCTTCTTTATTTTATCTTTTACTTTACTTTCCAAGTGTGGGATTAATAAAGTTTATCTTATCTTATCTTATCTTATCTGACATTTTAGTTTGTTTCATTCTCAGCAACGTCTTTCATGCTTAAGGAAATTGTCTTATTTTCGCATTGATAAGTCCCTTATGATCCTATTTTACAGATCTTATATTAAGTCTGTCTTGACCTTGTCTTCTCTCTGCTGGTTTGGGAATCTCAGCATCAGGTCCAAAAATGAACTGAGTAGCATTGTGAAAACGAGTAGCAAGATCTTGGGGCTTCAGCAGAATACTTTATCTGTCCTGTTTCATAAACAGATAGGAAGGAAGGCTACAGCCATCCTTTCCTACAGCTCCCAGCCCTTATTCTCTTAGTTTTAGTTTATGCCTTCTGGCTCTCGGCTTAGATTTCCACCTGTTAAGAATAACAGATAGTATGATCATGATGGTGATGTTGTATTTGGTTCCCCTTTCCTCCACCTGATTGTTGAGTATTTATATTCTTATGTGTTCTCTCCTGTCCCTTTTATGTATGTTCTTACTTGCTGTGCAACTGATTGCCCTCTAGGGACAAAATAAAGTTAAAGTTGATTTTTTTGGCAGGTTTCTTGCTAATATTGCATAAGAGATTAGTTTTCCTGTTTTTTGAATTATACTGTTTGCAGTTGGTTTGGAGTTGAGAGAATGATGCTTTTATTCTGAAAGATCGGAAGCGGAAATCACAATGTTTTTGCTGCCGGGGCCAAACTGATGTGCTCACAGAGAGACTTTGTTGTTAAAACGGATTGTACAACAGCGAAATGATGCTCAGCATTGCTGAGACTGACGTTTAGTGAAGTTTTAACGCACAGTTTTGCAGATACGTGATGGATTTGAGCTGAAAGCGACATAAATATGCATCTTTGATAACTCCAATTCCTCCTGACTGGAAGCTGATTGGCTAAGTTATCCCTCGGCTCCGCGTCTGTCAAGTATGTGAAGTGTTTTTAGTATCAAAGCTGTTGTGTTTGTCACTACATATGTAGAATTAACTTTAATATCGGTGCACACAGTGTGCCGGGGGTTTATCTGTAACCACCGTTACAAGTAACGGTAGAAAAGTCAACAGAAGCTAGCGAGCTAGCGCTAGTGAGTTTGTTAGCTTGCTGGCTAGCCTTCGTTAGCTAACATAAATACAGCCTTAAATCAGGTGTTTGTCGAAGTATGTCGCAGGTATTATATTTTCTGCAATGTGTGAAACGAACTGTTTTCATCTGCCTGATTGGTTTCATCGGTTTTCATTAGTTACCGTCATTGTTTACTTGTACGTGGTTTGTATTGTTGGTCATGTTAGCAGGTAAAGCCTTTCTATTGTCCATTGTTTTTCATCAAACGGTGAAGCTAACTAACAAGTATGTGTTCACCCGGAGGTGCTGCACAGTCTCACGCCTTGGTACCATGTTTAGTCATTTGTTTTAATTATAAGGCGTTAGCTCATTTTAAACCTAAGCTATTTTTGTTAGCTAGTTGTGCATTTGAGACATGAATTTCATTTGACACTCCTGTCATTCAGCGTTGCTATTGTTGTTGCTAGCGGTGGTAGTTTATCCATAACAAATCCATAATATTTGATTGGGTTTATCAATAAAGATTATTAAACGGTCATGTCACCCATTTTTGAGAATTGGGACAAATCATGTCCCACTAAAAAACATCAAAACCTATCAACATCGTTTCGTTTCTGTGGTGAAATGTTATTTCTCAATGATTTTTATGTATGAAAAATGTGATTTTTTTTTTTTTTTTAATATTTTGATCTGCTTTAGTTTTTTAAACTAATTAACTCGCCTGAAAACACACTTTCCTAAATAAGAATTCAACTCAACTTTATTTACATAGCACCTTTCATACAAACATGCAGCCTAAAGTGCTTCATGTGGCAAAACTGGAATGACACAGACACAATTTAAAGGATAACACAAAAAAATAAAGTTTAGCAAGACTACAAAATTACAACAATAAGTCAACAAAATATTAAAAAAGCAAACCAAACAAATGAGAACAAACTTACCAACAAAGACAATTAAAAGTCCATAGAAAAAAAAATAGAAAATAAATAAATAAAATAAACTAGAGGGATAAAATCAGGTAAAAACCAATGGTTAAAACTTAAAAATGAGTACTGCAATGTTACTTCACATTAACAAACCAGATTAAAAAGATACACAGAGTCCTTTCTAATATCCAGAGGCAGTGACGTCCACAGTTAAGAAGCATAAAAACAGAAAGTGCTTTCCCCAGGACTTTTATGGGACACATAAATGGACATTTATGGGTCGACTGGAACTTAAAATGATAGAAAATCTCTGATCTGTGGAGGTGAAGGTTATTTAAAGCTTTATAAACAAGTAAAAGAACTTTAAAATCAGTTCTGAAAGATACAGGTAGCCAGTGTAGTGACTTAATTCACAACTTCAAACAATTAAAAATGTGTTAAAAGCTTTAAAAATGTAAAACTAACAGTAGGTACTGATAACATCGATGTAAAGGTGTACTGCTATATTCATCTTTGTTTTAAGATATGTTTTTTGTGAAAATGTTGGCCCTTTCAACCTTTGAACCCTGGAACAACATCACTTTCCTTGTGCTGCTTTCAGACGCCTTTTGCAAGTATTAGATGTGTCTCAGTTTTTTGTCACCTCCAGATTTCTTTTACTGATAAACTATGTTTAAGCAGTAAAAAATGGTTAGCTTAAATCTAAGAACTCCGGTCTCACTGTCTGGTTTCCAGAAAAGCAGGAATGCCGCTCAAGTAGTGATAAGCTTTACATTTTTTTGATAAATTTGGAAAATAATATTGCTATCGGTGTGCTAAATCAGGTGTGTCTTAACTACAACATGTCAATTCTGTAGCTCTTCAAAATCAAAAATGAATAAGAATTATGGTTTAAAAATGTGTGTTTTGATGAGCATTGAGAGAACCTTGAAAAATAAAATGGCTCCTCACTACAACTGCAGTGAATTTAATAAATATAGAACTTTTTTTGTCAATTTGGAAAGATGCTAGATCAGTCAGGTCTTAACCTCTGACATCCACTATCAATGCTATTCAAGAAAAAAAATCACTGGGAGGTTAGCCCTTTACAATGTTAATAGCCATGACTTCATTCTTTTAAAATATATTCCATCAACCTTGAATTGAAGAGTAAAAATCAGAACCCCCTAAAAGTAAGACTTTGTCCCACTTCTCAAGAATAAGTGATTTATTTCAGTGTTTCCAGCTTCCTACACTTTTTTCCTGACTTTCTAAAAACGACTATGTTTTGCACGTGTCTGTTGCAGGAACACCAGCTGAAGACAGAGTGTCGTCCTCTCTCAGCCTTCTGACAGTGCAGCTGTATATTTACAGGTGCAGCTCCGATATGACGAAGAGAAGCCCGTCTCTTCAGCTTGTCAAAAGGTACACAGTCCTCTTATTTAAGAGTGGTCAATTAAAGAAGTTCAAATACTTCAATAAAAAACAGTAATTTCACCCAGCGAAACAAGTAGTTGAGCTTCTCAGGTCTGTTGCTCGGTCAGTAGCTTAAAGTCGGAGTTAAACCTGTGTGGTCTGGAACAACATCATGTGGTCCTTAGCTGTGTCCTCAGAACCCATGATTTAATATGCATCTATGATTCTGGGCCTGGGTGTACTCTAAAATGTAGCCCAGACAGCTTCTACGTGAAGGTGTCCCATTTGCCTCATTTCAATTCTGACTGAGGAAAGAGTTACAAACTGAAGAGGTCAATGCCTAACCACCCTGTTTGAACTATCTCAGCAGCACGAGACTAATATCTGCAGACATGAAGTCAGTTTGTCAGTAATGTCGGCAGGTGCCACTTAAAGTCACACAGGGAACAAATCTAATGTAGCGTAAGTCCAATTTCTGCTAAAGCTGAGAGCAAATGCTCTATGATATGGTTCATGTTTTTACAATTAGAGGCTGACACATTTTTTGTGATAGTTGAGGTGTAACCAGACAGAATTATAACACAAAGTGCATATTGTTCCATATCTCCAAATCTTTCAGCAGTTGTTAATACTGTACACCAGAAAATCAGAAAACTGAAATCTGCTTGTGCTGAATGTTTTCTAAATCACAGCCGAGCTTATTGATTGCAAAGCAACAGAGCAAACAAATCCCTTTTGTAATAAATACAGAGTTCTCACTGTCATGAAATTACTGGAAAAGTTAGGAAATTAAAACTATTTTCCAGGCCTGGAAATGATTTGGAATTTACAGAATGTTTTGAATAGACAGTGTTTCAGCTATTGTTTTAAATCATGTCCAACATTGTGCAAAATACATTCCTTCATTACTAATTTAAAATCTATTGCTGCATTGTGTGATTGTTGAAACATCACTGGTATCTCAAGATACACACACTGCTGTGTACAGCTAGTTGGCGGCAGGAATGTGTGACGTGCAAGTAAAGTTAGCAAGCGTGAGCAGTTTGCTTATCCACCAAAACCCACTAACATTTTGGTGCGGAGTGGAATAGAGGTCAAATTTAGTTGTGGGAAAATAAAGTGTACGTACCTGTCCATATTTGGAAATGCTCCCTACTAAAAATTGTTTGTTGTCAAAGAGGTGTCGAGGCAGGGTATTTTTTCAACTACTTAAAGTCACGGGAATGGTGTAAAATGTAATGTAAAAGTTTTGAAAATTGGTTGGTAAAAATGTGTGGGAACCATTAACTCGTTTTGTTTTTTCATCGTCTAATTTACGGTGTGTCATTTTATGTTTTTTCTATTATTACCAACGTAAATAAATAATTTGCCACCTTCACACACTCTAATTTTCATTTGCATATTCAGTGAAATACTCACATTGTAGGTCCAGGTTGTGGTAAAAGAGATCTGCATCAGTTGTTTAAGGTGGACAAAACAGAGTAGAGTATATAAGTGTGTAAAGATGCCATCTAATATTATGTCTGTGATACGGCTTGAATAATTAGTTGATTAGTTAGTTGAAAGAAAATTAAACACCAACTATTTTGACAGCTGATTAAATGTTTCAGTCATTTTTAAAGCTAAAATTTGCTTTTTAAATGTGAGAATTTGCTGCTTTATTTTGTCATTTACAAAAGTAAATGATGAGTGTTTGGGTTTCGGACTGTTGGTGGGACAAAAGAAGCAATTTGAAGACATCACTTTGGGCTCTGGGAAATTGGGCTGAGAATTTTTCAAATCAACAGATAAATTGTGAAAATAATCAGCAGACTAATCAAAAATCTACAAGGTGTGCATTAGACCATGTTAAATTCCAGTTGAAATAAAACTGACATACACGTGAAACACATTCATAATTTTGGATGGTAGAACATTTTCGTAGCGTAGCAGTCAGGTCGATCAATGATCTGCAGCTGAATCAGAAATGTACCCACCCAGTTCCCCAAAGACATACAGAATGTGTTCATGGGTTTTTCCGAACAGAGGTTAGGTACAGATGAACATTCCCATTCCGAAATGTGACAGGATGCTGAACCATCACTGCAGAAGGAACCCTGAGCTTCATGAGGAGCTGCAGATCCAGGCTGCAGTGGCAGCGGGCGATGTCTGCACTGTCAGGAGAATGCTGGAGCAGGGATACTCACCTAAGATCCGCGACGCGAACGGCTGGACACTTCTCCACTTCTCTGCTGCCAAAGGAAAAGAGAGATGTGTTCGAGTGTTTCTAGAGCATGGAGGTCAGACGCTTTGTCTTTTTCTTTTTGTCCTGCTGTTCTAGTTGGCTTCATTTGGTGGTTAACAACGTGCTATGATAGATCTGAACACTAGAGGTCGTTATTTTACTGGAAGAGAGGACCTTTCACTCACCTCTGTGTTAGTTGAAAGCCACTGAAGTTTAAGAGTATAAAACATGATGTCACATGTATTAGGTCATTTATCTGGTACAGGGAGGGGCCCATTACGTTTACATACATGCCTTACATCTACAGAAAATGTGATGGAGAATAATCTGTTTTATAAATCTGTATATGTTCGTGTAAAAAAGTTGCACAAAACATTAAAATACAACTATGGCCTTTACATTTGGGGTTTATTTCCTTAACCAACAGACTCAGTGTGCAAAGGCCTTAATAGCAATATATCAGAGCTTTCAGAAGAAGTTTCCTTTAGCTATGAATATCCATATTTGTGCACACACCTTAAAGTAAACTGTGGGTCCCTTTTTATATTAGTGAATGGATTCCCTCTATTTCATCTCACTTTGTGAGCTCAGAGAAATCTTAAAACCTTCAGAAAATACTTCACCTGCAAAATGACCATTTGTTTATCAGTTAGTCACAGTGTGAAAATGCATGTGTTCGGGAACAACCGAGCATACGATTGGATATATGAGATATAGATTATACTGTATGAGTTGTGTGAGAGTTTATAAACAGGTGTTTTGATGTAGTTTTGCTGTTGTTAAATGAAGTCTCCATTTACTTTAAACCTTTGAACCCTGAGCAACTTGGTGCGATTTCTTTCAGAAACTTGGTGAGAAAAAGAAATGTCCCACAAACTGCTAAAAAAAAAAAGATGTAGAAAGTTGTTTTACAAAAAAAAAAAACTTGGGGAAAAAAGAAAGAGCTATGGAAAACTATATTTATAATTAATGTTATTACATTTTTAAATTATTATTATTATTAAATTATTAATTTTTCTTTGTTTTTTTTCCCTGATTTCTTGTTTTTAATTTTCTCTTTTTATTAATCTCTTGATTATTTTTCAGGTCATTTCTTCTTTTGTTGCTCATTACCTTCTTCTGATGTTTTTTAAAGAAATAAAGCCAATTTGCTCAGGTTTCAAAGGGTTAACTCATGAACAATGCTAATGCCTTTTTTGGATTCACCGTTGAACTTGGAAGCACTGGAGAAAAAAACAGTTTTCTCAGGAATATAACACAACACACACAGTGAGTCCTTAATATACATAATGTCGTTTTTGGGGTGATGTATTCCTTTAAAGTAAACCTTAAAGCTGAGTCAGTTTAGTTTTGGCTAGTTAGAGGCAAAAACTGTAATATCAAGCCTGACACATTACCACATAATAAAGTTGTTGTGGTTATAAAGACGTCACTTCTCTGGAATACTGTCCAGCTGCCAGTGATGAACTGTTTCTCCTCCACAAAATGATATGAAATGTCCTGGAAATGACTGTTGGTACCACTGTATAAACACTGATCTGTCTCTTGCTCGAAAGTCATGTAATCCATTTAAAATTGATCTAAACAGTTAAAGCAGGTTTAAAGGTTTCACACTCAGGGAACCAGTTGCCTGGTCATAATGTCTAGTTGTGTCTAAACTCCAGTGCACTGCATTTGTCAAGTGTAAAAGCTGACCTTTAGTGTAGTAGCTAGAGAGGACTGTACATTAAAACAATTCAGGTGAACGTGTGAAGATGTTTTTTGTGACAGATTAAAGTTTAGATGGACCGTAGAGTCCCCGCTGATCACCATTCATGTCACCCACAGCACAAAGCACATCTCCTGCTGTATTAACTTTCCTCTCCTTTCCACTCTTTCCACTCTCCTCTGTCCAGCCGATCCCACAGTGAAGGACTTTATTGGTGGCTTCACAGCTCTTCACTACGCTGCTATGCATGGCAGAGCCCGCATCGCCCGGCTGATGCTGGAATCGGAGTATCGCAGTGACATTATAAATGCAAAAAGCAACGATGGCTGGACGCCACTGCACGTGGCCGCCCACTACGGCCGAGACTCGTTTGTACGTCTCCTCCTCGAATTCAGGGCCGAGGTGGACCCGCTGAGTGACAAAGGGACCACACCACTACAGCTGGCCATCATTCGGGAGCGTTCCAGCTGCGTACGGATCCTCCTGGACCACAGTGCCAACATTGACATTCAAAATGGCTTCCTGTTGCGGTATGCCGTCATAAAAGGCAATCACTCGTACTGCCGCATGTTCCTGCAGAGGGGGGCGGACACTAATCTTGGACGTCTTGAGGACGGTCAGACGCCCCTGCACCTGTCTGCCCTCAGGGATGATGTGTTGTGCGCCCAGATGCTCTATGCGTACGGAGCTGATACCAACACCAGGAACTACGAGGGCCAGACGCCGGTAGCTGTGTCTGTTAGCATGTCTGGAATCAGCCGGCCCTGCCTGGACTTCCTACAGGAGGTCACAAGTGAGTCTCACACAGTCACATCACTCATCACACAAGCATGTCGTACAACCTGACATATCATCACTGTTCCCACCAGGTTAAATCAATTCAGCAACTAGTTATCATTCTTAACTAGTTGCTGATAAAAACTACTTTAAATGACAGAAACCGTCTTGGAAAAAAGTATTTAATGTGTACTTTGATTTTTGGTTTATAATAATAATAATAATGATAATACATTTTATTTATACAGCGCTTTTACAGCTCTCAAAGACGCTTTACATTTAAAACCAAAGAAAAGAAGTACATACATGTAAGTGCAAAGAGATAAACAGAAGACAAGGACAATATAAAACAACAAGGTGCAAAAGCATAGTGCAAAAACAAAGAAAAGGAGGGCACATGAGGAACCGAGAATGAAAAGCTAATGTTAAAGGTTAAAAACGGATTTGAAAAGGTGGGTTTTGAAGAGTGATTTGAAGGTGGATGGATTTGGACAGTCACGGATGTGTATAGGGAGGGTGTTCCAGAGGGAGGGGGCGGCTATGGAGAAGGCTCTGTCACCCCAGGTTCGGAGCTTGGTCCTGTGTGGAGGAGAGAGGAGGTTTTTGTCGGATGATCGAGTGTGGTGGTGGAGCATGTCCGTGAGGTAGGAGGGGGCCTGGCTGTGGAGGACTTTGTGGGTGAGGAGGAGGATCTTGAAACTGATTCTGTACGGGACAGGGATCCAGTGTAGGTTTTGCAGGACAGGGGTTATATGTTCACGGGAGCTGGTGTGGGTGAGGAGGCGGGCAGCAGAGTTTTGGATGTACTGAAGTTTGTTGAGGACTTTGGATGATGAGCCGTAGAGGATGCTGTTGCAGTAGTCCAGTCTTGAGGTGATGAAAGCATGGATGAGAGTTTCAGTGGCAGAGAACGAGAGTAATGGACGGAGACGAGCAATATTTCTAAGGTGAAAGAAGGCAGTTTGGGCGAGGCGGCTGATGTGATGTTCAAATGAGAGGTTATTGTCAAAGATGATACCAAGGTTGCGGATGAATGGGGAGGGAGAGAGGGTGGTGTTGTCAATGCTGAGGGTGAAGTTTTGTGTTGCTGTAGAGAAGGATTTTGGGCCGATGAGTATTATTTCAGATTTGTCACAGTTGAGTTTGAGGAAGTTGGCCTGCAGCCATGATTGGAGTTCAGTCAGACAGTTGGTGAGGGTAGAGCGGGTGGCCGGGGTGATGGATTTTGTGGATATGTAGATTTGGATGTCATCAGCGTAGCAGTGGAAATGGAGACCATGACGACGGATGATGGAACCAAGGGGGAGTAGGTAGATGATGAAAAGGAGAGGACCAAGCACCGAGCCCTGAGGGACACCTTGAAGCAGGGGGACGGTGGCAGAGGTGCAGTTGTTGACATGGATGAACTGATGTCTGTCGGTGAGGTATGATTTGAGCCAGGAGAGAGCAGAGCCAGTGATGTTGAGGGAAGTTTGTAGGCGGGACAGCAGAGTGGTGTGGTTGATGGTGTCAAAGGCAGCAGTGAGGTCGAGGAGGATGAGTATGTTGAGGTGGCCAGAGTCGGCAGAGAGGAGGAGGTCGTTAGTGATTTTGAGGAGGGAGATTTCGGTACTGTGTTGAGGGCAGAATCCGGATTGAAATGGTTCATATAGTTCATGAGAGCGGAGGTGGGTTTTGATTTGGGAGGTGACAACACGTTCCAGAATTTTTGACAGAAAGGGAAGTTTCGAGATGGGGCGGAAATTTGAGATGACGTCAGGGTCCAGGCCGGGTTTTTTGAGGATGGGGGGTGACAGCGGCCAGTTTCAGGGATTTAGGGATAGAGCCAGAGGTGAGGGAGGAGTTAATGATTGTAATGATGAGTGGGGAGATAGTTGGGAGGCAGGCTTTGATAATGGAGGATGGTATGGGGTCCAGGACGGAAGTGGAGCTTTTCATCTTGGAGATGATGGGGAGGAGATCCAGGGGGGAGACAGGGGTGAAGTGTGACAGCGGTGTAGATGGTTTCGATCTTTGATTGAAAAAATGCCAGGAAGGAGTTGCATTTGTCAGTTGTCATGCCAGAGAGGGTGTTGTCACAGGGTTTGAGGAGTTCATTGACGGTGGAAAAGAGAGTCTTGGGGTTATTGGAGCCAGAGTGAATGAGTTGTGAGTAGTAGTTGGACCAGGTGGCAGTGAGGGCGTCTTTGTAGTTTGAAAGGTGGTCTGTATAGGCATGGAGATGGCCTGTGAGGCTGGTTTTCTTGTAAAGTCTTTCAAGCTGGCGCTTACGGGTTTTCATGTGACGGAGTTCACATGACCAGTACATGACCTGTACTGCAGCCAGCCACCAGGTGGCGGTCGAGATGTTTCGGCTTCACTTTTGGGCAGCTGTCATGGCGTCAATCTTTATGTTCAGTCTATGGCTGGTATTAATGTTTTTGTCCCACAAACTGCCTGGTCCCCAGATAGCTAGCTGTTAGCAGATGACATGTACACTCATGCATTGTTGTGGTGTGAAGTTGTTTGGATGAATGGTTTTCGAGAAGCTCAATCTGACCGTTCAGGGCAGGCATGTTTTAAACCGGCACCGCACTAGTGAAAAGAAATCTGTGAGTATGGATGGGGTGTCGAAAAGTATCCCAAGTTTAGGACAAAAAGTGATGGAGCCTTTTATTGTAAGATGAGAGGAGGAAAAAGTCGAGAAATGTAAAGAGTGAAAGAGGGCTGCTTGCCAGCACAAGGTTCTAATGACTACTGTTCAGTCAGAGAACAATCCCAGGGTGGAGGAACAGGAGAGCACATTACCTGAAGCATTATGATTTACAGGGAACAATGGCTGCATTCCTCCGCTGCCCCCTGCACTTTATATCAAAGATATCAAAGAGCTGTGCACTGATTCAGACAAGCCCTTTCAGAGACTCCAAACCCTCAGCCAGATCACATATCTGCTGGGTTATTGATTACACCTCTGCCTCCTGGATTAACTCATATGCCATGAAAGGCTTGTCCCACAGTATGACAGGCGCACAGCTCCTTTTAACCGCTGCACATGTCAAAGACTGCACCATGCACAACTGCGCTCATACAGAGATTACAACTTCAAGCAAAATCTCAGACATACTCCACCCAGAGAAAGTGTCACATAGATATTTGTGTCATCTTTGCCATTAAACTCCAGCTTTGTGATCTGCAGACTCCATGAATCATTAAAAAGGCACAATGCTGCCTCCTGTAGAGCGTGCAGTGATGACTCTGGCAGCCTGTCTGCCTGAGGCTACAATGATTGTATTAGCTGCATAATTCCTATTCTCTGGCTGTGGGGAACTGGGGGTGTTTTAACATACTGGTATTGACGATAATGGTGATATTTAAATGTGAAATATCATGTTAATAATTAGGGATGCGCCGAATATTCAGTAACCAAATATATTCGGCCGAATATTGCAAGAAAACACACATTCGGTATTTGGTGGAATAAGTTAAAAGCAAGGCCGAATAATAGTGGCGTGTTTTGATAACGCAATCAAACAGTGTGCCGTGACGGGCGGAGTAAAATGTTGGCAGTGTGGCGATCCGTCCGTCACCGCACTCGCATTTGCGACTAAAAATAGTTTTGTGCTAGCAAAATAAATCATTCAGCACGCTGTGCGAGCAGCCTACAGATTTCAACCAGCAGCAGAAACGAAAGGCGAATCCCACCGATTGTGGGTTGAACGGGGGTCACAGACACAGACAGTAATATATTCCTGTCAAATACGGCGGCCATCGGCTTACTGGCGACGGACAAGTCGGCTCCAATAATATCCTCTTCTTGGCGTCATGACTGCCCAAAAGTACCTGAACAGCCGAGCCAGCCGAACACAGGTATGTGACGTGTCAGAGGAGAAAGGAGCCGTTCACGGCCCACAAACCTCACCGCGCTTTAGGGACTGTTCATTACTTATGAAGGGACTGTTCTTTACTTATGAAGGGACTGTTCTTTACTTGTCAGGGGAGGAGGGTGGCTGGTTGATTCTTATTTTATTTATTTATTTTATTTTGATCCCCCCTATGTTCATCACTCATTGATGCTGTTTTTGAAGTATGAATAAGTCAATAAGTAATTTATTCCATTGAAATATCATTGATGTATTATAGATAAGTGATTTATTTTTTTATAAATGACAAAAGGCACATCTGCCTCATTTTCACTGTGGTATCGTGATACTACTCAGAACCATGATATTTTCATTGGTATCGTACAGAGGGTCCCAATATTGGTACCCTGACAACACTTATCTGGAGGGGGTTCATCTGCAAAAACTAATGAAAAACTTAATAATACACATATGATAATATTGTGTAAATTATCCAGTGCCTCTGAAATCATTTACGTTTTTTTTTTTTTACGTTCATGCTGTCTCTCCCCACCCTTCCTCTAAGCCTGACAAAATCTACTTACCGTACAGTTTATGGACTTGACATTGATCATTTTGCTGACCTCAGTATTGTCCGTTGTGTTTACTTGAGAACATCACCAATATTTTATCACAGTGGTTCCCAAGTGGTCCATGTACGGGGTCCAGATTTCTCTTTAGTCATTATTTTAAGTCCACACAGTTTAATATATTCAACAACTTGCGTTTGGCCATCAAGCTAGTTTACTGTCTCTGCTAAGTAGCTGTCTGTTAGTCACTCACTCTACAGGAGGAGACATAGCCCTTCAAAATAAAAGCACTGTGCTGCAAATTCACTGTACTTCAAAATAAAGTGTGTTTTTTGTACAAACTTGACACTTTCTTGAGCCACATGCTGTCCATTCAGAATGGACCTGCGACCCACTTTTGGACTGTGACCCACCAGTTGGGAACCACTGTTTTAGCCAGTGTGATGCCTGAATAAACAACATAAACCATCATAACCCTTGGGCGCAGCGATTCTTCCTTTTTTTTCCCTTTTACCCCAGCCAACTTTTGCAGTTCACAGAAAAATAAAAGGACACTTCAAATACAACACAGTGGAGTTTACTGGTAGCCTGCAGCTGCACTTTTGGAGTGAAAGACAGTCGTGATAGTCGTTAGCTTGCTGACCCCTGGTAACAAGCCAAAATGTCAGTCGTTTGTATTTTTACCCTCCAACAACTTCATCCTCCACTCCGTAAATCCACCAGTAAACAGCCTGGATTATGGAGGTAACTGCAGTGTCCCCAAAGCTTTGCTAAACTTGTCTATTAGTCGCAAGAGGCATCACTTAGTTTTGGTTTTGTCGGCCAAAATTTGTATTAAGTCTCAAGCTGAGTAATTTTGGGCTTCTCCTCTAGAGGTACTACAGTTTGATATATACTTTCTCACATTAACAGGTGTTAGATACTTCTTTAAAAATAGGTTTAATATTTGTTCATATTTCAATTCCAGTGTTTGAATATTCTTCTTGAAAGTTCATTGTTCCTTGAAAGGGTGTATTTGTGTTATTATCAGGGTGTTGGGTCCTTAACAAGTCTTAAAATGTCTTAAATTCAATTTTAAAACAATGAGCCCTTAAAAGTCATTAAATAGTCTTAAATTTGAATTTGTGAGGTCTTAACTGCTACAAGAATTTTAACTTATTTCATTTATACATCTTTTAATTTATTTTGTGAAAAGGAGTCAAGCCTTTCTTTGTAAAAGTCCACATTTCTAACGTTACAAATCTTTTAAAAACTGTACCTTTTGGCAAAATGTAGATCAACTTAACTCACTCTAATAACCATATTCATACATAACACTCATCTCTGCACATATATACCACTTACCTGCGATGCTTAAATAAGTTAAAACATGATTTGTCTAAAAAAAAAAAAAAACCTGTCCTAAATTTGGTGAAAAGGTGTCTTGATAGGGTCTTAAAATGACAACAACATCGTTTATCACAATTATTTCTGGGAAAATGTATCACCCAACAAAAGTACTTATCGTGACAAGTTAAATTTCATCTTAATATTTTTTTCCTGCGCTGTTCAGCTGTGTTGGTGTTTCACATCAGGACCGACAGCACTGCTACCACCTCCTGAAAGTACCTGGAACTTTAATTTAATGTCACCTTCTGCCCACATTTATGGAAACACAAACAAAACCTGTCATGTGACAATATTTAGATGTTGTGTTATGTTTTCCGAGCTTCCTGCAGTGAAAAAGGCATCATTGTAGCCATCGTGGTTTTTGGGTTTTGTGGCCAAATAGGTCATGAATTCATAGAACAATAAACAGTAATAAACATTGAACACATTTATCAAAGTATTCTCTATATTTTCAGACAGTTTGATGTTTATATCGATGGATCACTTTAATCAGATCATAAAAGTGTATATTTTCCCAGATGTGCTGCTATTGAGGATGTTATGTTATGTTTTATCCACCTATCACAGCGTATTGGTGTTTGTCGTGGTGGAGGGAGGGAAATGTCCATAGCGGAGGAGTCACTGTACCCACATCAGACTGATAACACCCCCCCACACACACATCACTTCCTGGAATCAGGGGGATTTTCCCAACTCTTTGCATCCAGCTGATAACAGAGTGGATACTGGGTGATTTGGGATGCTGATTAATGCCTGTGGAAGGCTTTGGGAAAACCATACGGCTGAGAGAGGAACATTTGAGCTTGATGGTGGATATACAGCATTAAGATGTTGAGACACCCCTCGGTAACAGTGTCTTTTTTTTGTTAGTACCACTAGAACATGCCAAAGTCAGACTTTTTTATGATGGGGCTTTAATGCTTTTAATTTTCCATATACTGAAACTCATCTTTTTAAACCATCTGTGTTTGAAATGCTGGGCTGTTAGTTTTCATCATGCAAAAAAACCCATTGACCAAATTTTTTCCATCATGTGAATAATTATTTGTTGAGGAAGTTAGGACTGAGAGAGGGGAGGTGATCACACATCTCTCTGTGTTTAACTTTGAAGACAAACCTTTTAGAAACATGAATTTGTTCCAGTAACTTCGGTGTAGACGCAGCTGCGAGTTGTACCACTGATAGCAATTTTGATATTCAAGGGTTTGAAAATGTGATAAGGATTTGTCTGCTGATGTTCATATTTTCAACAGAAAACCGTTTTTGATATTAAAGAGTTGTGATAAAGATATGTACCGAGAAGGGTATTCTGCTCGCCTAATATTTTCTCTAATATCATCAGTTAGCTAATCTGACATTAGCTAAGGGCGTAACGTGTCTCAGTTTTAAATTTTTGAGACACTTAAAGCTATAGTGCGTAACTTCTACAGGTCCATAAATGTCCGTTTCACCCAAGCCACTACTAGAGGAGATGACACAATGCTGATTAAGCCGATCAGCTCCTCTAACATCTCGCAGTATTTTTCAATATATATCATTTTTAGTATGCGTGTCGACCGGCGACATTCCCGCGCTGGTGCACAGGAAATGCTTCCTCACAACAAGAAGGGAGGGGGAGGAAGAGCGGAGAGTGTCATAGCAAGAGGTAGAGCGCAGGTAGAAAGAGAAAGCAGCATGGCGGAGAAGCGGCCGAGACACGGTTCAGAAGTGGATCCTACCACAAATGCAAGTGTTACTCTGTGTACGGTGTGTGGCGACTGGCAAGTGTTACTCTGTGTACACAATGTGTGGCGAGTGTTACTCTGTGTACATGGAAGTGCCGCCGGCTTATTAGTTGTAATAACGCATTATCCGCTGGGAGGTGACAGAAGTTACGCACTATAGCTTTAAATTTCTCTGGTGAAAATCAGATCAAGTCATTGTTTTTTAAGTCTCAAATCACTGCACTCAACCGAGTAATCATATATTAAATTACATTTGTTGGAAGCTCTTGTGTCTTCGTCAGAGACTGAAAAAATAATGGACATAGTTACCGTGACATCACCAATTGGTTTGTGGACTCCAGTTTTGAAGCCTCGAGTCCGGTATATTGGTCATCGCTGTCTTTTTGTTTTGGAGTCAGAAGTGACCATATTTGAACGAGAAGTTGGAGCTGTGGAGGAGCGAGGGGGGGATCTGACTCACAGACTGTAGCAACACCTCACAGACAGACTGATGCATAAAGCGGCCTGCCCTTAATTATGCATACCTTAAGTAGGGATAGACCGATATGGATTTTTTAGGGCCGATGCCGATACCGATTTTTTTCCATCACCCTTAGCTGATGACCGATTATGGACTGCCGATTTTCTTGAGCCGATATTTGGGGCTGATGCTGCTTTTACTCCCTCAATTTACATCAAAAATATGACACAATGATAACAAATATTACAGGTCTCAAGTTTAAAATAAGAAACATTTATTGAACAGTAAAAAATACTAAAATAAGATGGAAAGTTGAGGTAGAACAGGTAGAATATTATTATTATTATTATTATACAGTCAAATAAAAAAAAAGAGTTCAGTGCTCTTAAATCTTCCAGTAATGTCTTTATAAAATAAACAAATATTTAAGCTGAAGCATAAATAAAACAACAACTACTGTACACAGTAGGATTCGCTGCATGTGCGCTGCAGGGTCTTCCGGCAACACAGAGCTGCCCGTGGATGCCTGTCTGTAAATCATGCCAGGGAACCCACGCGCGTATCAGCCGATGCCGATACAAGTAAAAAACTCAAATATCGGCCCGATATATCGGCCGGCCGATGTATCCTTAACCTTAAGTCTGAATAAAATGTAAACAGTGAGTTGTGTAAAAATTCACCTCTGTATCGCTGTCATGAATGTTGTAATTAGCTACAGAGATTAAAAATAGTTTTATATCAAGCTATAAACATTTCACTTTCTGCTGTAAAGTTGGCCTTTTTAAATATGAGTGTCTATGACTGACCTGCCTCTGGAGCCAGCCTCAAGTGGCCATTAGAGGAACTGCAGTTTTTGGCACTTTTGTGTTGTAATTTTTGACCCGCGTGTTTTGCACACTGCAATTACGTTTTTTAAAAAGTAATAATTAAGGTGTAAAATGACCCCAACACTGACACATTTACACACTTATCTTCTTGTTATTAACCAGCCATCATAAATCCCAGTACCCACTTATCTGCAATAAGCTAAAATCAGAGGATAAATTTCCCCCTCGATGTCTCAGTCAGGTATACTGATTAGCTCAGGAGTAATTCCAATGTGTTCTAACTGTCTCTGTTCTTCTTTCAGGACAACCTCGGACTCTACAAGACTTGTGTCGAATAAAAATCCGTAACTGCATTGGCCTTCAAAGCTTGAAATTGTTGGAGGATCTACCGATCGCAAAGGTCATGAAAGACTATTTAAAACATAAGTTTGACAACGTGTGAAGGCAACAACAGCAACAACAGAAGAGGAGACGGTGACTAAAAAACTCTTATCATTTATAAAGACTATGCAATCACTGTGCTCCTCGTCTGGAAGAAATGTCCACAGCTCTGTTGTGTACACCCGTAAGGATAGCTAGTCCAGTTTGGTCGTCCAGTTCAAGAGTCCTCCGCTCCTCTTCCCCATTTCAGCCTTTTTTTTTTAACGGTTACAGCAGCAGCTGAAGAGTGGAAATAAATCCATCTCATGTGAGCAACGGTTGTGGGAAAAAGAAAACCTCATTTGACAGATAGCATTGTTACCATTTATGTTCTCACTGAACAAATATGCATGTCCCAGACCCCCCCTTTTTTTTTTTAAACTCAACTAAAACAAAGTAAATTGATGCGATAATGATGATCCTTTCTGACTTAAAATCAGCAAAGTGTTGAGCTACCTGGTCAATGATGGCTTTAAAGAAACCCACTCCAAAAGATACTCTCTGATTTTGTTTTCGCACCCAATTAGTGAGTGTTGTTACCCAAATAACCTGGTTCCAAACCTCTAAGTCACCATCCACATCTCCAAATTGTTCAATGATTACAAATCAGATAGCACTTGTGTTGTGCCACTGACAACTAGAGAAACAAATAGAGAAACAGTTGACCAATCAGAGCTAGTTAGCTATGTAGGAAGAGAGAAGCAGTGTCACTTTGTGCAGTGTGAGATGTGGACAGTTGGTCCGCAGAGACTGCAGTCACCACAACATGTAAAATAATACTCTAATATCATGAAAACAAGCTCACTACAATTAAGAGCAACCAAAGAAAAATGTCCGACCTGCCAAAGATTCATCTTATCGTCCAACATTGAGATAGTTGATTGTTCAGACAGTTAATCATGCGTCTGGCCTAAATTGAGCCCCAATGTTCAAGGGATGGTTTGGATTTTTTCTGAGTGGGGTTCTCATCCATAGTCAGTGTATTACATCCAGTAGATGTCAGTAAGCACGCCCCCAGTTTGGAGAAGCAGGCTGGAGTTCAACACAGAAGCTAAGTAATGTGCTGCTGTGGCAGGGGACAGCAGCAAAATGGATTTTAGCCTCCTAAAAAAGACACTATGAATTTAAGTGTACGCTGTATTGACAGTATTTTGTCTGCTTTACCTTTCTGTCAGACAGCCCGTTCTGATGGGGAAGCCTTTAACAGTTTCAGTTCCCATCTGTGCTCTCTTGCTGATCACAGGAGCTGCTGGTCCACAGCTGCCTCAATCAGTTAGTTAGTTTGTGTTATTGTGTGACTTGTAGATCCGAACAAACCCTTTTAAACACTGAAGTGACACAGTAACACAAACAAACTAAGTGATGCAGCGGTAGAGCAGCAGCTCCTGTGCTCAGTTAAATCACTGGTTCTCTCAGTGGAGTCTGGGTTTGATGAGAACAATAATGGCTCCATTTCCTCATCGGAAAGCACTGTCTGACACAAAGGTAAAGCAGTGAAAATGTTTTTTTCTGCTGCTCCCTTCCACAGCAGTACATTTCCTAGCTTCCATGTCCGACTTCAAGCTCTCAGAACTGGAGGCGTGCAGAGTAAAGGCACACTGAGCCCGAAACTTTCGTCCATCATAAAAAATTTTCAGAAGAGGTTTCTGTGTTTTTTGCATCTGTCAGAGCCTTTAGAGAAGTTTGACCAAAATTCAGTGAAGAAAACGTGGCGGCGGGTCACAGCTGTGAAAAGACAAAGGAACGTGGTGCACAGAATCACATCATAACTTAGATAGCTACTTTCAGCAGGTCAGATAGAAATATTCAGGTGGATGATTATGATGAGTGGAGGATGTGGACTGCACACAGAGTGTGGAGGACAGCTCTGCCCCCTCATGCAGCTGTGGTGCCAAATGAAAAACAGGGAGTGAGTGATGTCAGTCAGACAGGTAACTCCAGTGGAGAGAAGCAAAGGAGGAAAGGAAGGTGTTAGATAAAACACATCAGAATCAGTGTGCGAGGTTTCTGTGTGTAATCTTTTTTTTTTTTAGGATGATGGATTAAAAAAACGGACTCAGCGTGTAAAGGCCTCGACATCTACTGTATGTGACAGACTGACTGTGTAGACGTACCTCACACAGCCCCACTTCAAAAGACCCAAACTATCCCTTTAAATTCTAAAATCAGCTGGGGGGAATAGGTCGTTAGAAGTGGGAGGAATGAAATGAAGCGAAATTCAAGTTTGATTATCAGGCTACAAAATGTCTTCCTAGCTCACTGCTGATACTTAAGAATTGACCTGATTTTAAAACATCAACACTACACTGAGAGAACACTTTGAGTTTTAGGGCTGCCGCTGGGTGCTGTAACAAAATCAGGGAGTATATCTTTAAAAAAAATCATATACAGGATCAGATTTTCTCAAACATTGCTCACACGTTTGTTCTTCTTTTGATGTGCAAAAATAACTTGCACGGATAATTTTTATTTTATAAGGACACCAATAAGAATATGTCATGCATTTGAAATGATTTTGGAATTTAAGTTTGATTTAAGTAATTATTTGATACTACCAGAGTGATCTTTGGTGATCGACTATAAATCAATCAATTTCTACACTATATGTAGTACATTTCAGTTTGGAGTAAATGCACTGTGATGGAATTATGTTCTGAAAGCATCACATTTACTCTCTGAAGCAGCTGTTGATAATAATAAGGTCTGTTTTGGATAACACTGACACAATCGTTAGAAGCTACAGTCAATGTAAATATGTTATGTACAACAGATATTTTTGTAGAATTTATTTAAGCAATGATCTCTGGTATTCTCAATGTATTTAAAGTTTGGAAAGTATTGTGATCTGTTTGGTGTGACTCAAGTATTTTTACTTTTATGTGTGTCTGAGTTCTCTGTTGTACAAGAAATAATTTGGAATCAATATTTAATTTTTACGGCAGACATGTTGGGTGCTTTCTTACAATTCATCATCTCTTGCAGGTAACTCTGTCATGGAGATTATACTGTGAATTTTTAATTTTGACAGTTCAAAATAAAATGTAGGATTTGGGGTCTAAATAACGCCAACACCACAGGAAATATTTTTTCTCTTTGTCTCTGCATGTGTTTAAAATTTGTAGTGAAATTATGTGGCACCTGAAGTTGGTTTTCCTAAAATGTTGTATTCACGAGTTCATTCTAACATCTGCATTAACATGTCAGTGTCATTTTATATTTAAATTAGCAGGGTTGTCTGCAAGTTACTTTAAACAAGACTAACAGGCAGTGAATGGGTTACTATACAAACATGGGATTTGAATGTGAAGGTCAACGAAGATGACAACCTGTGTCCAGTTTCAGGGGCTGCATCCGTCAAAATCTGCCTTTCAAATCTGAATCCAGTGCAACAGATTGACAGGACCAGTTTAAGTTTTAAAGGCTTCCCCAAATCTTTTCCCTGAACATGAAGGACACTGTCAGTGTGTCCTCTGTGTTCCCACACACCCCATTAACACTAATTTATACTCCCTTTATGTACGAAAATAGATACGTCTGTTTCAAACATTCTAAACATCACTGCTCTGATAGTGCCATGCGTCATTTATGTTGGCATTGATACAGCCAATAGATGGTACTAGAGGGCCGAGTTAAAAGTTAAACACGACAACAAACAAGGCAACAGCTGTGATGTCAGGCAGGTGGTTCAGCAAAAGTGAAAGCTAGCCTGTAGCAAGACAATAGAAATCACTGAAATCACCAAAGATTTCTACACAGTTAGACAATTTAGCAGTCATCTGAAGTTTGGTGGAAACGTGATCCCAGGCCCAGCTTTGCTTGTGGTTGTCCTTTTAAGTTGCTAGCACCATATCTCTGGGTGTTCAGACACAAATATTATCAGCTCCTCCGTCGTTTCTTCTTTCTGCTCCTGCGACCCCCGCTGTCTAACCGGCCAAAGCCCAGTGGCAACCACCAGAAGTTCAACGTGGTGAACAATGTGCAGCAACCCCTTTGCAGCCCGACCGCCATGTTTGAAACGGCTTCCCTTCTACTTCCACTTCCACTTAATGACTAGATGCACCAACCATACAGCAGTGTGAGGGCCTGTATATATGACACGTCTTTAACCACCAGGAAAATGTCAGGTCAGGCGCTGGGCACTCTTCGGGGCTGCATTTTTTTTTTCGCCCTCATATTCTTTATTTTCAGTGTAGATGTTGATGCTCACAAGCCTGTTTTTCAAGGCCCAATGGCTGCACCCTAAGACAAACTGTTCAGCTTTTAGAATGCAGCATGTGCTCCACATGTCATGTGACAAAAACCAACCGGTCATAGCCGACAGATATCTTTGGCTTCTTTTGTAAATATCAGTCTGATAAATACGGAAAAGCTGCAGTGTTGTAGTGCTGCAGTCTAGCTGTTGCGCGCAGAGCTGATCTTCCAGACGTGTGTGTGTAGGCCTGTTGTCCGAGGACTAAAATGATCAACTTTTCCGTGTTCATCACAGACTGATATTTACTGAAGACGGTAAAGATATCTGTTGGCTGTGATTGGTTGTTCCTTGTCACATAACGTGGTGCATGCTGTTGAAGTTGAACTCAGTTTATCTCAGGGCACAGCCGCTGCGCCCTGACAAATAGACACTCAGAAACACGTGCACTACGGCAGTGTCACCCTGGCATTTGAGCACGCCTGCTGGGTGTCTGAATTGAAAAATTTGAGGGCGCAAAAAATGCGGCACGTGTGGCCCGTGAAAGAGAGCTTGCTGAACATAGTGAACCCACCAGCGGGGGTAGGATTGGTAGCACCCTCCCATAAATACAGTCATGTACCCTGGTGAAATTTCAGAAAGATGTGAAAAATTAGACACCGCTCAGGCCTACCATGCATGCTTGCATGAGACAAACAAATAGGGGACCAAATTCTGACATACCAACCAATCAGAATACAGCACGAAATGACACAGAAAACAGCGTCCAACGCATTGTAAGTGCCCATAAACATACATAACTACCACATTAGCGAGCGCTGTCTAATCTGTGTTCAGTGCTACTTTATACTGAATTGTTTTCTTTAAGTATCAACGCTAAGGCTGAAGGTTTTTTTTTTTTTTTTGCTGCATTTTGAAAAAATGATTTCGGTAGATTTCATATCTTTGCTTGCACATCTTACCTTTTTACATCTAGATTCAGCAAAGCTTCATTGTACAATCTGACAACCAAGATTTTATGTGCGATTGCTGTTTTCCCCTTTATGAGTGTAGGGTGTCTTCAGGTGCACAGGTGCAGCCCAGTAACTCTCAGTCTTCCCAATGACACACTTTAAGGCTGTATCCTCTAAAAAAGGCAGTTGCTGAAATGAAACTAATCCAGTGAGTGTTTGTTTAAATAGCCAATATGATTATGAGTTTTGTAATGTTTGTATATGGCCTGGGTTTTTAATTATTGGTCCTGAGGTAGTTTTATTAACGTCTTAAATCAAATTGATTTGACTGTAATTCTTCAGATGATCTTAAATAGCTAAAGTCTGGATGCAGCCCCGTCTCTTTCAGCTCACTACTCGTGTTGATAATGCCGTGGTCACACGTGAGAATAAAAACTGAAGGTTATATCATCATGTTAGGATGTCCTCCACCACATCTCAGTTCGGTTTTATGCGCCATGCTGTCCATCTTCCTGATTCTGGATTTGATACGATGCCATTTTGCAGCAGTAGTTTTGTATCGCGTGTGAATGAGTTTGTCATCCAGCGACTGCCTTCTCCTATCAGTTCCTCAGCAGACTTTGGTCGTCACAGTCAGGGAAACACTTCATACATGTCTTATGTGGCTATCAAATGGCTGTAAGTCTTCCACACCATTAACTACTGAATGTACAGAATATGCAGATTTTCAAACGTAAAAAAAAAACAAAATGTGTGAATAAACTGAAGTTAACGTTTCGAGGTTTGTCGGCTGTTTTGTTTCTTTTGTGTGTGTTGGATTTACTGTGAGAGCTTTAAGAGGAAGGAGATGACAGGCTGGTCCTTTTTGATAGCAGCTGTTCTTTTTAATTTGCGTACTTATTAGAGGTCAGAATCTGAGTTTTATACAAGATGCAATCACTGAATGCAACAGATCGTTCCTAGCACTATTAATAACACTGTACTCACCATCTTAATATCAGATCACCAAAAAGAAGTCAGACAGAAACACGAGCAGTCACATGGTTAAACATATTTGAAAAAAAAAAAGAAGGTAATTCATTTTTATTACTGAAACTACTAGTCATACAGATCCATCATAGTTTACAGACCTAGTTCCTGCAACTCAATCCCATGTTTACAAAACGTACAACGCTAACATTTTCTTCTGGGATGGACTGGGCTGCTTCCTGCCTGTGTCCCTCTAGTGGTTGTGGATTTGCACAAACAGTTTTCCTTCATTTAGTTTTAGTAGTATCACTGTGCTGGTACAGTAGAGATACAGCATGCATCTTTTTTGTGGTTTTGTGTCTTTTTGAGATAATTCTGTCTTTATTTTGGTTGTTTTGATGTTTGGTCATGGACTGTCTTTGTCAACATACGACGTCCAAGGTACCCTGGGTGTGTTGGTTGTGGACGTTCTGGGAAGCGTCAACTTCAGCCTGTTACATGCATTGTCTGTTTTCAAAATACACTTCTGTTTTCACAGGAACTGTACAGTTTGCATACAGTCTCTTTCAAAATAAAAGCACTACATCGGTACACTGCAAATTAGGGGTGTAACGGTACACAAAAATCACGGTTCGGTACGTACCTCGGTACACAAGTCACGGTTCAGTTTTTTTCGGTACAGTAGTGAAAAAAAATAGACAACTATTAAATATCTTTTACTTATTGGTAACCTTATTAAAACATAGCACCACAGCAGTTAACTCTTTTTACACAATTTTTGAATGAAACAAATATATATAAAATCCTGCTTTTTCACATTGTTTGAATGAAAATAGAAGTATAAATTTCTGCTTAAACAGTTTTACTCAGTTAAAATAAAAAGTATAGTGCAGCTGGTCAGCTTTAAAGCCTGCTCAGATTCAGTTTTACTAGGAACTTACTTAGCTTTCCCACTTTGTTAAAGTGCAGTAAACAAAACATGCTTATATCTGAAGTGCAGCTTAAACAATTTTACTCAGCTCCAATGGCGTTGGTTATTTCTTTAGCGCCATGGTCAGGGAAACGCTCTTTCTTTTTAAACGACGACGATATCGTAGTTTGCACCAGATTGCTTTTTCTAGTTGTGCCGGTTAACGTTCAAACTCGGGTGGTGTCGCTTTAGATGTGTTAGCATGTTAGACGTGTTTCCAAGTACATATCCAACCGCTGTTCTGCAGTGTCGGCACACTGCTTTTGTCTGTTTATTTCCATCTTCGTATTTTACCCTGAAACCAAAGTGTTCCCAAACGGAGGACTTAAGGTTTGCGGGTGGGTCTTCAGGTTCGTCAGGCTCACTTGCCATGTTGTCAAAATGCGAGAATGCGCTGCACAAAGTGAAAGCGTAGATTTACGGTTGGACTCGGTCCGTCACTCAATTATGTCCGTCGGGGAACTAGATATTTTAAATGGTTCGGTTTGCAAAAACGGAATTAAAATAAAACAAAATAAAATAATATCCTACGCCCAATAATTTGGTACAGGGTTGTGCCGAACCGAAAGTCGCGTACCGAACGGTTCGACACAAATACATGTACCGTTACGGCCCTACTGCAAATTGATGTTTTTTTCCCTTTTCCAACAAATGCAGGTGGTTACGTGTAGTCAACACATGCACATTGTTGGTTTTAGGAAAAAACAGGGTTTGGTTTTACAATCTTATGAGAAGCAAACACCTGGGTGGACGTCTGTGGTTGCTTAGTCTGAGTGGGCGGAAGTTCGCTGCATAGATCAGCCTCTCATTGGGCAGAACAAGCCACCCGCTGAAGTCCCGCCCTACCACCTCCGGTTGTGTAGCAGTTTTCAACCGTTTTCAACACGTCCTTTACTAACTTTTGCGGTGTTTGACCTTGCAGGGATGTAGCCATTTTTCTGCCATGGTTCGCGTCCTGTAGGCGATATTTTTGTGGGCGTGTTACACCAAAATCTGTCTCCCCCCGACAATATTTTTGCAAGCGCACCGTTGCTGTGGCACCGCCCAGAACGATTGTGATTGGTTGAAAGAAATCCAATCTTAAAGTGAGAGTCGGCCCAGCCAGACCTTTCTTTTCTTGAGAAAGGTCTGGTGAGCGAGACTAGTGGTTGCTTGACCAATCCACCACCCCTTCTGCCCGTCCCACTCTGACTTTTCGCCCCCTTATCTTACGGTGTTGTCTCACCACGTTTCCCCCTGACACCGCTGGGTGCCGTTACACTATAACTGCGAGCAGCTGCGTATCATGCTGACGTGAAAGGACGGCTTTTTCGTCGATGTCTGATGCCGGAAGTTACTGACAAAGCAGCGCTATTCAACGACTTTGGAGTGAGACCAGGTTGGGTCATTACATGTGACAATGTTTGAGCAACTTTTTGCGAGGGAAGGTCAGGGGGCCACTGGCCTGTCCCTGGTAGGCCTGTTCAGGTATCCATTCATGCATCTAGAGAGACACACATCTGTTAATGAGTTTGTTGTGTCTGAACATCATTCTGTGTGGCGTGTACACTACAACGTCCTCCACAATCTGCTCAAGGCTCAACTATTCCGCTTATTCATCCTCATAACATCATGTAATCAGCTCAGCCTCTCTGTCCCACTATAACCACTGGATTCCGTAGTTCTTCTAGTTTCATGTGATACCAGTAACTAGCTTCAAAACTCAACCTGCTACAGGCTCTGACAGATAGCAATGTCCGCCATGATCTCCGTCCCTCTTTAATCCTCGGGGGCTGTCAGTAGTGGACCGTGACTGTTAACCAACCTGTGCGGTGCAGACAGGAGAAAATATATATTTTTTATTTGGGGTATCATTTGATTAAAATCAGTAATACAAGTGTCATTATTTCAATTTCATTACATATTTATTACATTTTGGAACCCTGAGTCAAATACACTCATATTTTGGGACTGTCTGAGTCGGATGTGGAAGATAATCTGACACTACTTTCTTCTTCCTGTGTGGAAAGTACATATCATCAGATAATAATCACCATCCAGCCTGTTCAGGTCATTCCACTCGCACTGGCACAGCACCGGGGTGTTACCTTTCAGAGGATAGCAGTGCACATGTGTGTGCCTGCTCAGCTCAGAGCGGCTGTCACAGTTTTCATTTTTGCATATTTAATTGCTCACGCCGCCCCTCACCCAAATAACAACATATAAAAGCAACAGGAAAAATCAGAACGTGGCACTTTGTCAAGCATCTCTCCTGAGCGCTGTATCATTTTACATTTTCCCTTTCCTTTCTTTATTTCCCCCTTCTTCTTTTTTTTCCTCCGGAATGCTGTTTTAAAAGAGCTGGTTTCTGCTTTCGCCTCCATTTGTTCTCAGCAGGACTCAGTCAAACACTACCCAGAGCTGAGGTGACCCAATAGTGGCTGTGATATACTTCTGTCTTACTTTACCAAACATAGGGTGCTATCGTTGAACAGATCACTGGTAGCATTACATGATAAAACAATGCCATCCCTCTGTGGGCCAGCAAGCCCTCAGACAGTAGGAACAATAGCAGCTTTGTCAGGAGTCTCTGCAGCTCTGTGTGCTGTCTAAAAATATCTAAATGCTTCTTCCTCTCCTGCCTGATATGGCACCTCCATGCTGTCCCACCTACATCAAATATGTGGACATTTCCCCTGTCATGGGTTCATGCAAAAACATTTATGCAGCTCCATTAGGTTTGTGTGTTTGCAAAGTCCTGAAGGTTTCTTGGTAATGTAAGGTGAGACAGGGAGCTCCTTTCTCCAGGCCACATCAGAATAATACACTCTGCCAATGTCTTTCTATTGTGTTACAGGAGTACAGACCTGTTGGTATAATTCTCACGGTCTGTAAAAAAAAATCATGGAGAGGCAAAAGCAAGACAACCCCCAAAAAGTTTGGTCTTCTGCTAGTGTCCTTGTCACTACTAGGAGCATGAGGCGGTACCTGCAGCCCAATCAGGTTGCGCAGGTAGTCCAGCTCCTCCAGGATGACACATCCATAAGATTGTTTGCTGTGTCTCCCAGCACAGTCTCAAGAGCATGGAGGAGATACCAGGAGAGCAGCCATTACACGAGGAGAGCTGGACAGGGCCATAGAAGGGCATCAACCCAGCAGCAGCAGGACCGCTATCTGCTCCTTTGTGTGAGGAGGAACAGGAGGAGCACTGCCAGAGCCCTACAACATGACCTCCAGCAGGCTACTGGTGTGCATGTTTCTGACCACACTGTCAGAAACAGACTCCATGAGGGTGGCATGAGGGCCCCACGTCCTCTAGTTGGACCTGTGCTCACAGCCCAGCACCGTGCAGCTTGACTGGCATTCACCAGAGAACGCCAGAATTGTCAGGTCCACCACTGGCGCCCCGTTCTCTTCACAGATGAGAGCAGGTTCACACTGAGCACATGTGACAGGCGTGTAAGACTCTGGAGACACTGTGGTAAATGTTAGGCTGCCTGTGACATCATCCAGCATGACTGGTTTGGCAGTTGGTCAGCGATGGTCTGGGGAGGCAGATCCTTGGAGGGTCACGCAGACCACCACGTCATAGCCAACAGTACCCTGACTGCTGTTAGAGTACCAGGATGAAATCCTCAGAGCGAATGTCAGATCTTACGCTGGTACAGAGGGCCCTGGGTTCCTCCTGGTGCAGAGGGCCCTGGGTTCCTCCTGGTACAGAGGGCCCTGGGTTCCTCCTGGTGCAGAGGGCCCTGGGTTCCTCCTGGTGCAGTGGGCCCTGGGTTCTTCCTGGTGCAGAGGGCCCTGGGTTCCTCCTGGTACAGAGGGCCCTGGGTTCCTCCTGGTACAGAGGGCCCTGGGTTCCTCCTGGTGCAGAGGGCCCTGGGTTCTTCCTGGTGCAGTGAGCCCTGGGTTCCTCCTGGTGCAGTGGGCCCTGGGTTCCTCCTGGTGCAGTGGGCCCTGGGTTCCTCCTGATGCAGAGGGCCCTGGGTTCTTCCTGGTGCAGTGGGCCCTGGGATCCAACCGCCTGTGATTTCATTTTTTTACTTGATTTTTGGTGTGATTTTGAATCCAGCCCTCAGTGGGTTGATGATTTTGGTTTCCAGTGACCCTTTGTTATGTCATTTTGTCCTCAACAAATTATGCAATGTACATGAGTAAAGACTTTCAACTTGAAACATTCGTTCATCAAGATCTGACGTGGGATTTAAGTGTTCCCTTATTTATTTTGAGCAGTGTAATCCAAAGCTTCAGAGGAAATGTCCTCACAGACACTGAGAAGGAGCCGAATTCAGAAGGTTCAGAATACTAAGGTTTATTATGGTAGTGTTAGATCATGAATGTGATCTACAGATAAGAAAAACACCATTTTGTTTTGCTTGTATTTTATGAATCTCTAATAGGACACCTTTTGCTCTAATTCTTCTAGAGAATACCTTCCTACTTTAAAACTCACATATTCAAACTGCGTCCAGTTATAATTTACTATGAGGAAAATTTTTTGAGATCGCCTCATTTCAGACACACTCAGGCCTGTACGTTATTGTTGCAAGATGAATGAAACATATTCGTCCTTCAGGAAATGAGAAGGCATTCCAGGAGCTGCCATTGGCTCGTTTCCACTCAGCTTTCTCAAGGGACTCTTTATGTTATTGCTCGGTCCAGGAGACAAGCAGCTAGCAGGGGTCAGCCATGTGACGTTTGGCCACCTTGTGCCCAACTCAGAGAAAACAAAGACGCTCTTTCTGATGGCCTTCGTCCCCCCCGTTACCATAACCAGCTGTTCGCTGCACCATTTTATCAAGACTTCATTTTGTGGTGAAAGCACTTCACCGTCTTGCCAGATGCACGGACCACTGAGGCAGAACAGAGTGACAGAGAGGCCGCTGCAGGAATTTTCTCATGCTGGCACTGGAGGACATTTTGGGTGGACCAACCGTTTAATATCCGCAGGGTGGTTGTTTTTAAGGTTTAGACAGATCTGGGGAAACTGCCATGGAATAATCAGCAAAAACTTCCTGCTAAAATGAAATTCAAAATAATAAATAAAATACATAATATGCTGTTGAAATATTATCATATTTTTTAAAGGGTAAATATTAACCACCATATTTATCACACATGACCATCTAGGTCACATCCAAAAGGTTAAAGGCAGTCTTCCTGAGGACGGGACAGGAACTGAGATTGTGTCTGACCTGCACTGATAAATGACAGACTGTAACAGAAAGGTCACACACTCACGCACAGTCATTACCCACACACACATCAAGCAATTATGAAAATCTCTGCCCACTCATCCACACACACACTGACCTCCTTCATTTTACACTTTTTTATTCTCAGCTTTTGTCTTTTGGTTTTATCATTGTCCAGTGTAAATGTCCAAAATGTTCAAGTGTACACAAACAGCACACTATTTTCCACCATGACACTCTACTGTTTCACACCAAAACACCACAGTGTATTAAAACTTTAGCATCACTCACTGTCAGTGTGAACTGGAGCTGGAGCTGGAGCTGGAGCTGGAGCTGGAGCTGGAGCTGGAGCTGGAACACACCAGTCTGGGTTCAAACCCAGGGCGCCAAAATTAGCTGCTTGGGCAGTGTCCCAGAGTCATTTTAAAGACGATGGAGGCACCGTTTAGTGTCTGTGTTAGACGCACTAGGCTTTCTACCAACCCAAATTTAAACCTATACAGTAGACAGTGAGGGCAACAGATATAGTTTAAAGCTTGAAAGTCTGCTCAGGATTGACTCTGCTGCTTTTCCAACACTGCTACCTTTTCAGCTGTGTTTGTGCCACTCAGAGCTGGGTAGTTTTTGGCAATACAGCTGCTTTTCCAGCTGCGTTCATGCCACTCAACGCTGGGTACTTTTTAGCGACACACTGCTGCATTAACAGCTGTGTTTGTGCAACACAAAGCTTGGCACTTTTTAGCAACACACTGCTGACTTTCCAGCTGTGTTTGTGCCACTCAGAGCTGGGTACTTTTTGGCAACACAGCTGCATTTCCAGCTGCGTTTGTGCCACTCAAAGCTGGATACTTTTTAGCAACACACTGCTGCATTTCCAGCTGAATTTATGCCATTCAACGCTGGGCACTTATTAGCAAACAAACACAGCTGGAAACAAACACAGCTGGAAAGTCAGCAGTGTTTGTGCAACACAAAGCTTGGTACTTTTTAGTGACACACTGCTGCATTTCCAGCTGCGTTTGTTCCACTCAAAGCTGGGTACTTTTTAGCAACACGTTGCTGCCTTTCCAGCTGCGTTTGTGCCACTCAAAGCTGGGTACTTTTTAGCAACACGTTGCTGCCTTTCCAGCTGCGTTTGTGCCACTCAAAGCTGGGTACTTTTAGTGACACACTGCTGCATTTCCAGCTGCGTTTATGCCATTCAACGCTGGGCACTTTTTAGCGACACACTGCTGACTTTCCAGCTGCGTTTGTGCCACTCAAAGCTGGGTATTTTTTAGCTGCACACTGCTGCATTTCCAGATGCGTTTGTGCCACACAAAGCTGGGTACTTTTTAGCTGCACACTGCTGCATTTCCAGCTGTGTTTGTGCCACTCAAACCTGGGTATTTTTTAGCAGCATCCACAGCTTTCCTAACCTTCACCATACTGTAGCTGCCAAGCACAGAAACTTTAGAAACCAGGAATTTAAATAATGTTGTCATTGAACATAATCCAGGGTTTTGCAGAATTGTTTAATATTGATGCTCTTGTCTTGTCTTGTCTGTTAGTCCTAATGAACTTTTCATGACATTGAAACAGCTCATTAGCATTTGGCTCCATTGTTTTGCTCTGTTGCCTATAAGTGCAGAATATTTTCTGTTCAGAAGGCATAGATGCACTTTTATTGTGCTCACTGGTTTATAAACAGACCACAAGAATCTCCTGAAAAGGGGCCAAAGCAGGCTGAATGCCTCATACGCATGAAAGAAGACAGTTTCAGTACAGTACAAGAAGTTGCCTAACATCTCTGTTCTAGTAGAGCCAATTTAAACTTTGCTTCTATTCGTCCATGTACTGTAAAAGCCCTGAACAACAACTTTATTTTGAGGGAAACCAAACACAGAAAACAACATGACAGTTTCAAGTGGCAGATGCTCAACTCTGACCAGGCTTCCTGATTCAAATGGGCTTACTCACCAGCTATTTACAGTTCATTCGGGGCACCAATGCCTCACATGTGACTCTAGTTAGAAAATAGAAACTTTTCTTTCCTTTTCCATTCTCATCTTTGTCCACATTAAGAGCTCTTGATCTTTTCTTTTCTCTTTTCCTTTAGGAGATGCTAATTGCTCTCATTGCAGTTGTGATTAGCTCTTTTCTGTCGTTGCAATTTTGGGACACAAATCAGAAGTTTGTTTCCAACCTGATTCTATCAAAGAAAGGAACTTGACTTTCTCTTCCCATGCATTCCTTCCATTCCTTAAGTTATCTTTTAATTTATCTTTTCATTGTCACAGTCAGTCTCCTCTGAATGATTTTCAGGTATCGTGCATTCTATTTGTTGTTTACAGTGTATCAAAAGATGTTGATTCAAATCCAGATCATTCTTGAGGGTTTACTTTGTGGTGGTGTTGTATTAAATTGCATTATATTGCAACTCCATCCAGCTTTAAGTATTCTCTCCATTGTCTGCCCTGTCTTTTCTACTCTTATGGCATTTCAAATCAGTCACTCCCTCCTGCCCTGCAGTAACCCCTCAGCCCTGTCAGCTCAGTCGCCAGGCAATACTGTTGGCATTTTGCATTTTTGCATGTTTCATAGGTATTCTATCAACATTTCTGAAGTCACGTAGTAAATGAGATGACTTTGTCATCAGCGGATGGGGGATGAGACGCCTGCCAAGCTGGAGACCACTGCAAAAAGACCAACAAAAGAACCATTGTGATTTAGCGAGTCGTTGCTATGTTCTCAGTTGTTTTTAGGCATCAAACACTGGAGGTTCGTAGTGACTGATAGCTGTTTTTCGTGTGGAGATAATGGCACAAAAAGCAGTTGCATTTTTACCGAGACATTGTTGCATTTCTTGCCAGCATAGTGGCACAGAAAGTGATTGTTTTTTACCAAGACATCGCTGCATTTCCAACAAGGATAGCGGCATGAAAAGCTGTTGTTTGTACAAAGACATCACTGTGTTTACTGTCAGAATAGTAGCACAAAAAACAGCTGCTTTTTTAACGAGACATCGTTGCATTTCTTGCCAGAATAGCGGCATGAAAAGTGATGTTTTTTACTGAGACATTGCTGCATTGCTTGTTGGGTTGGTGGCACAGAGAGCAGTTGTTTCTACAGAGACAATGCTGCTTTTCCAGTGGCGATTGTGCCCTGAAAAGTGTTTTAGCCCAAAACATGGTATTTTTCTAACCATAACCAAGTGGTTTTGTGCCTAAACCTAATGACACGTCAACCACAGCGGTGTTGAAACATAAAGTTTCAACATATCTATTGCATAATAACGTGCAAATGTAATTTATCCGTGGTTTGCAGAGATGTGCAATGCCAACAGATTGTCTAGTTTTCATCTGCCAAGCTTTCTGGCCTTTGCTTTACAAATGTGGTGTGTTTAGTTTATCCTTTACCCTGTGGCACCAGTTCAGGACCCCAACAAGCACTGATGATTTGGTGATTTGAAGTTAAAAAAACTACAAGGTTTATACTGGGGGTGTCGCAATATACCGGTATTGATGATAAATAATGTATGGACTGTATAAACAGATCTCAAATTGACAGATGTACTGATGAGACTTGAGGGTGCATAGACTGCCACAGTTGCTCCAAAATAGATTTGAAAGCTTTACTAACCTATCTGCAAAGATACAGGAACAAGTAGAGAGAGATGACTGTGTCCAGACAGAACACACTGTGTGCACTAATCCAGGATCCACTCATGCTTACCCGAACAGTAGAGCGGGGCAGGCCAGCTATCCCAAATGCTGTGGGAGTCTCTCACAGAAGTGCTCTGACTTTCCACACAATAGAGCGTATTGATTCGACATGTATCCAAAACAGTTCCACTGGAGCTGCGTACTGTGCACAAGTAGCCTCTGAGAATTTCTCTGCAACAGGAGAACAGGTGATATGTCCTCTGTGGCACTGCCATTAAAGCATTGCATTTCTCAGCAGAGAAAAGCCCCAGGTGTGGCTCTTTCTGTGTGTGTGTGTGTGTGTGTGTGTGTGTGTGTACATTTTGGGCAACATTAAAGTAATATAAAAAATAAATGCTACCCTAAATATTAACATGTTGGCAATAATTTTTGACGATGAAAACAAAGCCTGTCGGCAGGATCAAGGAGACAATCAACAGACCAGGACTGGAGTCAAGAACATTTATATTAGGCAAATTTTAGGACAGGACAGTCATCAAACGTGAAGTTTGGGGGTGACTGGACCATGTACAGTGGAGTTACTTACCACTTCCTGTTTGGTGGTGAAACATGGAAACTTGACGCCTCGCCACAGTCACATAGTGTGACGAAAACTCAAGCTTTATGCAACTTTTGATGTCCAAGATCTTAAGATGGTCCACACCAAATCTGAAGTCAACTGGATCAAATATGTAGGAGGAGTTTGTTAAAGTATGACCCCAGGAAATGGCCAAAAATGCACAAAGATTGCACACTGAAAATGTCTGACTTCCTGTTGGGTTTAGAGTATGGCTTCAAGAGACTTTTTTGTACGTCTTGGGGTGTTGCATGTGCTTACCAAGTTTCGTACATGTTGGTGAAACCAGCTTTGGGGGCTGCTTTGTTGATATTTTGTAGGAGGTGCTTCTGAGCCATTTTTGGCAGCCAAACATGAGACCCCCAAAATATCAAAGTTTTCACCAGATGTGATGTGTGTGTGCAAACTTTCACGAGTTTTGTTAAGCCCCTCAAAAATGTGATTATTCAGAGGAAGAAGAATAAAAATCACTTGCACTTGCTCGGGCCCTAACAAGAGAAGGACTCTCAGTAGAGTGAAGATCTCCTGGCTCTCTTACAGGCAAGATGGTGGTCATACCTTCAGTGCATCTATGGAATTAATCTGCAGATGCTGTGGTTTAACATGAGATCAAATTTTTCTATGGATGTCCGTTTTTGAGCCACGACAACAGCAAAAATGTGACCTGCAGTAGACTAGGTAAGGCTTGTCTTTAGCCAAGATGATTGCCAGAACTGTTTTTAGCTTTGTGATTTTGCAACCTGACTTAGTTGATTAATTGCAGCCATTACAGGTCGGTGAAGAGGAGTGAGGAGTCAGCAATCAAAAAATAGTCATTAAAACATTTTTTTTTTTTACCACTGTGAATTACTGCAACAATGAGAGGTCCCTAAGCATACAATCATAAATGTGCACACAAAATAATAGGCTGATTGGTCCAGTAGTATGCAGATCAGCAGCAGGCAGACAGATGCACACACACAACCAAATGCAGGATCCTCTCCAAGTTTAAGTCTAGCAGAGATAATAACTTGAATTTGAGTCAAGAAAACTATGACAGGTAACAGTAGTGTACAGTAGCTAGGACGGCCCCCAGTGCCAGATTTTGCGTCGAACAGCTAACATTTATTTTATAGTATCATCACATGATCAAATACAAACTTGACGTTGGACAACATCAATATATGTATTACCAATACACTCTCACTCAGACCTCGTCACATATCGACGTTTGGTGGACTTTCCACATCCAGATACGGTGTCAAAGGTACCCTGGGTGTGCTGGTTGTTGATGTTCTGGGATGCCAAGTTGAACCTGTTACATGCATTGTCTTCTTTCAAATACACTTACGTTTTCACAGGAAATTTACAGTTTACATACAGTCTTTTTCAAGATAAACGTACATGACTGGGTTTAGGAAAGAAGAATAGGATTTGGTTTTAGAATCTTACAAACACACAAACACCGCTCTCCCGGGTGAAGGTCAGTGTTTGTTGGACCTATCCACCACCGCTCACGCCAGCCCTACCTGGACTTTCACTGCCTTAACTCTCGCTCTTGTCCTTCTGTATTTTCCCGTTGTTCCCGAGTGCAATTAAATTATAACAGCGACTGGCGGCGTATCATGCAAATGTCAAAGGACGGCTTTTTTCGTCAGTTCACTGCCCATGCGCCAGATTTCAATGACTTCACAGTGAGACTAGGCTCATTTTACCTTGCAATCATCACTGCAAATCTGTATAAGACAAAAAATGAGAAATTATTCATTAAATTGAAGTTTCTACAGTTTATTTATAGTTTTTAAAGTTTCTGTAAAATGCACATATCATTTTGTAATAGATTGCTACTGACTATTTTATAAAAAAGAAAATTGGTGGAGATGGGTTTGCCTTCTCGAGGTCAGGTATAGCAGATGACAGCATCTGTAGTTTAACATGAGTTCTTTTTTGAACACAGGCGTATTTCTAAGGTGGCAAGTTGAATCACTCGTGAGGCCCTGTTCTCTGCTTTAGAGACAACAACTCGCTCTACAGGCCCCAACCCCCAAGGGCCCCAGTCTGTATTTACGCCCCTGCCAGGTAACAACTCGTTCAACCTGCATCGCATATTACAGATTTGGTTCTTTTGGTAATTGTAGTTTTAGGGGCTTTGTTTGTGCTTCTTAAACCAGCACTAGTTCTTTTACTGGATAAGTGTATTAAACAATTTTCAGAGACACCTCCCAGCCAACAGGAACCTATGTACTGATTTATTTCCTGTTGTCACTGTTCATTATTGTCTGCAGAGTTGTCACTTGTTACTAGGAAGAGAAACTGAGACAGATAAATGTTAAGATCCTCCAGCAAATAAACCCCGTCCAGATTAGATATGATATGATAACTTTATGTTCTGCAGAGGAGACTAACAGTCCCCCCACAACCACCACCACCACCATCACCTCCAGGCCAAAAGCGAGATGTAAACATTCTTCTGTTATTCAATCCTGTACATTCTTCAGAGCAGAGCAGGGATGCGGGTGATGTCTGCGCTGTGACACACTATCTACCAGACTCCCTTTCATCTCGGCAGCACTACACACACTGGGTATGAATATAGACTGTAACTCTTAGTCCGGCTTTAAAAGTGATGATGATGTTAACCATCATTTTACATCACAAGTAAAATGCTTTCAAATTAAAAGCTCTTAAAAAAGCGTAGTGTTGTGTGTGTGTGTCTGGTTTGATCTACTGGGAGTGAGTAAACATTTTAACTGTAAATGTCTGCAGTATTTACAGTAGGACAAACCAGCTGAATGTAGTTAGAACAAAAAGGCCATATACACTCACCAGCCACTTTATTAGGCACACCTTGCTAGTACCAGGTTGGACCCCCTTTTTAATTCTTGGTGTCGTAGATTCAACAAGGTGCTGGAAACATTCCTCAGAGACTTTGGTCCATATTGACATGATGACATCACAGAGTTGCTGCAGATTTGTCGGCTGCACATCCATGATGAGAATCTCCCGTTCCAGCACATCCCAAGGGTGCTCTATTGGACTGAGATCTGGTGACTGTGGAGGCCATTGGAGTACAGTGAACTCATTGTCATGTTTGAGATGATGTGAGCTTTGTGACATGGTGCGTTATCCTGCTGGAAGTAGCCATCAGAAGATGGGTACACTGTGGTCATAAAGGGATGGACACAGTCAGCAACAATACTCAGGTAGGCTGTGGTGTTTAAACCATGCTCAGTTGGTACTAAGAAAATCTCCCCCACACCATTACACCACCAGCAGCAGCCTGAAGCGTTGATACAAGGCAGGATGGATCCATGCTTCCATCTGAATGTGGTTTTTCCAATCTTCTATTGTCCAGTTTTGGTGAGAAAACCCGTGTGAATTGTAGCCTCAGTTTCCTGTTGTTAGCTGACAGGAGTGGCACCTGGTGTGGTCTTCTGCTGCTGTAGCCCATCTGCTTCAAGGTTGGACAAGGTGTTGTTGCTTCAGAGATGCTCTTCTGCACACCTTGGTTGGAACCAGTGCTTATTTGACTTCCTGTTGCCTTTCTATCATCTTGAACCAGTCTGGCCATTCTCCTCTGACCTCTGGCATCAACAAGGCATTTTGGCTCACTGGATATTTGCTCTTTTTGGGACCATCCTCTGTAAACCCTAGAGATGGTTGTGCTGAAAATCCCAGTAAATACTCAGACCAGCCCGTCTGGCACCAACAACCATGCCACGTTCAAAGTCACTTCAGTCACCTTTCTTCATCATTCTGATGCTCCGTTTGAACTTCAGCAGCTCGTCTTCACCATGTCTACATGACTAAATGCATTGAGCTGCTGCCATGTGATTGGCTGATTAGCTATTTGTGTTAACAAGCAGTTGAACAGGTGTACCTAATAAACTGGCTGGTGAATGTACATAATGATGGTGGTTTCCTCATGTTGTTGTGTTATGTTTTATCATAGAAATCAAATGTCTGTCCACAGAGGTCTCTCCAGTGTGACAGGTGAGGATCTCTCTGCAGCTGGTTGTCATATCACAGTAAAACAGACCTTTGATATTAACTGCCAGTTTCCTAGAGAAGCATGTTTGACTCTTTTCCCCAGCTGTGCAGTTAGAAGCCATCAGGTAGGAAAGTTAATCTACTGCCCATTAGAAACAGTGATGAGAGATTCTATATCGAAGCTCCTTTTGTGTGACGCTGTTCTTGAATGAATTTGCAAATTGCTCTGATCTGAAAATACAAAGCGCTCTCTCACTCCTCGTAACAGACGGGGGAAGAGGCTGGACTGATGTGAATTGGTGAGAAACAGCCAGGAGTAAGAATCTCTTCCTGACATCAAAAGACTGTCCTCTCACTTCTGTCAGCTCAGGCAGGGAGAGATGACAGAGGGCCGCCAGGCAGACACATATCCCTCTGCAAGCTGAGCCCACAGAGAGCTCTGCGTTGAATGGATGTTGATGCCGAGGCCTGCACCACTGATGAAACCCCGGGTAAATATAGTGCCAGAAAGAAAGCTGAGACAATGTCCACAGTCGTCCGTCCCAGTGATCGACTTTTAGTTCCTGCAACATTTTGCTCACTTGTGACCTAAAATCTTTTTGACACCAATCAATAACAACCAACATCCAAAACTGTTCTAATATCAGTTTTATCACAATGTGACACTTTGTGTTGCACAGTTACACTTCTGTACGTCACTGTTCACCACTACCTCAAGGCTCAGAGGGATCATATGAACTTGACATTTCTGTTGTATGTCCTATACTCATGGCTTTTTTGGCATCATTTGTAGGCAACTTGTAGCGACCTGTTGCTGTTTCTAGTGGGTTTTTTGACTCAAAAAGTACTTCTTTTTTTTTATAAGAGAGACATCACTGCTTTTCCTTTCTTGGACAGTGGCATGAATATTGGCCTGAAATGTGGTTGGGTTTTTTTTTGGTAACGTCCTGGTATAGTAGCCCGGAAATCAGATGTTGTATACCGAGACATGGCTGCTTTTTTTCCCAGGATGGAGGCCCAACAAGTGGTTGTTTTTTACAGAGACTTGGCTGCTTTTCTTCCTGGGATAGTGGCCCGAAAGGCGGTTGTTTTTTACTGAGACATGGCTGCTTTTCTTCCCGGGATAGTGGCCCCGAAAGACGGTTGTTTTTTACTGAGACATGGCTGCTTTTCTTCCTCGGATAGTGGCCCGAATGGCGGTTGTTTTTTACTGAGACATTGCTGCCTTTCCCCCCAAACAGGTATTTTAAGCCAAAATGTGATCTTTCCCTCACCATAATGAAGTGTTTTTTGTGCCTCCGCCTAACCCTACAGTAACCACAGCATTGTTGAAACGTAAAGTCTCAATGTATCTGCTACATAATTATGTGCCAATGCCATGTATCCATGGTTTGCACATGCCAACATTTTTGCTGGTGATTGGAGATGGCAGGTGTACAGAGAGCAGGATGTGGGGTATTCACACAGATGAGTCCCATCTGTGGTTCGGGTGAGACAACAAGCACTTTGGTTCTAGTTAACAGTTAACACTCACATTATTTACCCATGATTTCTTCTTATTATCCTAAACTTTGATCCTGGATAACTTTCAAACAAATGCAACTGAACTGTAACACAATTCACTTATTGTGAGCGTTGACAGTTCTGACCTCGGCTCTTTTCTCTCCCAGCTAATACTCTTGTTTACTGGCAGCAGTGAGGCTCATATAATTGGGCAGGCCTTCCCCTGGTCCATATTTTGGTACGGTAACAGAATATAAGCTTCTTCCTGAGTTGTGCTCTTTTATCTCTCCTGTATATTTTGCAACAAGTGGAGGAGCAGTGTGTTCTCATCAGGGCCTGAAAAGAGCCTTTGTTTGGCTCTGAACACCTGGACAGAGTTATCTCAGTGGTTCAGACTCTCCTTCCTTCCCTCGTTCCTTTTCTTTCTCTCCCTCTTTTCTCTATCTGTCCATCTTTTTCAATCTGAATTGTTCTGTCTCTCTCCCCTCCCCCCTCTCTCTCTTTTACGCTCTGTCTGTGTGTGTCCAACTGCAGCACTGAAAGTCCACACAAATAACAGACAGGCATGGGAAAGTGTTTTATCTGCGAGACGGGTCATATCTGAGAGATTGTCAGCTCTGATACCGGAGCAGTATTTAAACTTCAGTGATGCTTTTTGTTTGACATGAAGGCAGTCAGTCCCTCACCTGTAACCAAGCTTTTAATCCTAAAATAATCTGTATTTCAAATTAAATGTTGGGATTTTCATTCATTCTGAAAAAAAATGATCATCTGAAGCATCATTATGCCTTTATACCCACAGTATAGTAATTTGCATCCTCAGATAATTTGTCTCCTTTGAATTAATCATTTGTTCCAGGAATAACTAATTATATCCCTCATATATATAACATTTTCATTCATTTAATATTGTACTGAGACACATTTGGGTCCAATCTGCTTTAGCTACTAATTTACAAGGTCCTTGCAGGTCCTTAAAAAATTTGTCTTAAATTCAATTATATAAATATCAGGCCTTAAAAGTCATTAAATGGTCTTAAATTTGAATTTGTGAGGTCTTAATTGCCATTTTTTATCTAATTTCATTTATCCATCTATTAGTTCCTGTTTGTGAAAATGAGTCATGGTCTTTCTCATGAAATTCTTTTCTGATGTTACAAATCTTTAAACCTACCACTGGACATAATCCTGTGTTTTTACTAAATACTTGCACCTGTTGGCAAAAATAGAATAACCTAACTCACTTAAATAAGTAAAACATGATTTGTCCAATAATCTGTCCTAAATTTGGTTAAACGGTGTCTTGAATGGGTCTTAAAGAGCATTGACTTTAACTGTCTGAGACCTGTAGACTCCCTGAATATTCAGCCAAATGCAAAATATTTAAAATTGCAACTGATTTTAGTTGCAGAGATCTGTGAAATTGGCAAACTTTTTTTTACATCTTCTTACTTTTCATTTTCAGCTCTAACTGTAACATAACAGGGTGGTCCAGCCTATCTGATGTTTCTGCCATGCTTATGTTATGTACTGTGTTGCTTTGCTAACGTCTTTGAGAAACAAAATCTACCATGGAAGCAAAGCAATGTACTGCTGTGGGTTGATGCCACAGTAAAACACATTTTAGCCTCCTGAAAAGAGCCACTTAATATTAGTATAAGTTTAAGGGCCTGTCCCAATACTCCCCCTTAGCCCTACCTTAGCCCTACCCCTACATTTGCGCGTTCCCACGAGGGGTAGGGGTGTCCCAATTCCTATTTGCGTGTAGGGGTAGGGGGCATAACGAGGGGTAGTGGGTATGAAACTAGCCCTTCAGAGTGAAGGATTTCAGATGCTGACTTGCCAGCGAGGGGTAGACGTCGCCATGGCTACCACTGAGCAAGAGACGGGGAAAAAAGTTCATACATTGCTAACATTACCGTCGTCAGGTTGCTTGTTAGCTAGCTAGCTAGCTCGCACTATCTGGCGTCTGTCATCTGTCCTGTTCTGCAAAATTGTCGGACTTTTCACGTTACGATAACACGCCAGCTAGTATAACTATGCTGCCTCATAATGTTAGCTGGTTAGCTAGCTAGCTAGCAGAAGTCCCCTGTCGTCTGTCGTTCATCAAACGAAGCATGATGAATAATACAAACGCGATAGGTAGGATGAACTCAACTGGAGACTCCATTGTAGATGTCGGTTGGAAATGTGGATGGCTCGCAGCTTCCTGTTTAAAATAGTTACGTATGCGTGAACGTCACCAACGCAGTGACGTAGTGAGTGGTGTTCCAATTCCTAGGGAAAGATTTCAACCCCTACCCCTCGTTGCTTCATTTTGAGGGCCAAGGGGTAGTGGGCAAGGGGGGTATTGGGATTGGGCCTAAGTGTGCACTGTATTTGGAATATTTTAACCACTTTGTTTTACACACTAACCAATCAAAGGCAGCAGCGGACCAGCACCTCTCACGTTCTGCGAGGTAAAATGACTGTTTTTGCCAGTGGAGTCAGGTCGCTTTGAGATAACGGCTTCAGTTGTGTGTTGGAAAAGGCTGTCTGATGACAAGGCAAAGCGGTGAAAATATTCTAAATATAAAGTACACTTATTGACTGATAATGATTTTTTCAAGTGGGCCTTTTTTTTTAAACTAGCTAAAAACTAACCAAGGCAGCGTTTGCTCAGCTCTGTTTCATTTTACGTACATGACACGAGGGTTTTCTACCCACAAGTTATTGTAAACAAACTGTGATTTGGTCTGTTTCTTCACTCATGCACTTTTTTTTGACAATACCCTGTATTTGCTTCAATGTGCTGTATTCATTTGCTGCTACGACCACAGCTTGCACACAGCTCACTTCAGTTTCCATTTATTTTATCTCAGGTTTCAGTACATCCTCCTAAATTGAGAATTGGAGCTGAAATGAGAGATAACTGACCCTGCGTCTTTTCTGTAACATTTTATTTAACCTATAACAAGCTCTCAGCAAAAGACATAACACTGCAATTAGCTATCTGTGGAGAGATTCTAATTGGCCATGAAGCCTGCTGATGGGAGCAGACTTGACCTTCATTAAAAGGTGTGCAGCACCAATTAGCCCGAGCAGCCAAGCCTGGACGGAGAGGCTCCACTTTCCCACGACAGGACGCTCCGCTAACGCTCAGTCAGCTGTAGGACTGAATATTATACAGTAGAGATTCATGATCACAGAGAGATCACGCACCTGTCTCCACCTGTGACTGTGTCCTCGATGACCGATGTCATCAGATCTACAGAGGTGGAATTTGCAAAGATTTGCTTCAGTAAAAGATTTGATTTGTGCTGCAGTGTCAGACAGCAGATCTCCACTCTTCACATCTTGTCCACTGAAGTAACAACCTTCTGTTCCTTGTAGGTTTCAGAAAAGCTAAAAAAAAAGTACTGTAGATTCAATGTGAAAACTTTTGACTCTAAATGTCTGACTCCTAATTTTGGGCTCAAAATCTCAAACAGCATTCGAAATAAAAACACCTGTATTAAATTAGGTAATGCGTTATTACATTTAAACTTCAAACGTCATTTGAATCATTTATGCATTCTTTTTTAAATGACTTTTATTAATTATATAACATTGATAATAGTAATAACAACTTGATTTATATAGTACCTTTCAAAACAGATTTACACACACACACACAAAATACCCTCTGCCCCCTCTGCACAGTGCAGAGCAGCTAAGGCTAGCTAATCCATAGAGACCAGAGGGCGGGCAGTGAGCACTATGATCGCACATGTTAATGCCAGAGACCCCTGATAAACCCACTTTAGTTTCATTTCCTGTATCTGTGCCACTATTTAATCCAATGGGAAAGGTGAACTTAAGTAAAGATTATAACCAAGTCTTTCTTGATAAAGTCACTGAAGTAAAGATTGGACCCAGTTTTCACAAGCCACATATCGTCCCAACATTCTTACACAAAAATGGCATTTTTCAGAATGACGAATCAGGAGAAATTAACTTTGTTTGACACCTGTCTCTGTAACCCCCTCTCATGAGATCTGGCAATGCAGAAATCTCTTCTCTCTGTTGGTGCTCAACCGTCTCTCCAGTTTCACTGCAGTGCTGCTGATGTTACCGTACAGCTGGATAAACAGAAGTTTAAATAGACTTGTGCGTAAAGTCATTAATCAAAAGCTAAAATAAAAATAAAACTTGTATTTCATTGCCTAATAATACCATTATTGTGACTATTTAGTTGTTTTTGGAGGGGGAAAGTGTTTGTTGCAGAGTATCTTTGTTAAGGCGGCTAACTGTCTGTCCTCTACCAGATCCAGGTGCTGCGCAGTGCAACAAACTGAGGAGCAGCAGAATTCACCCACAGACCGACATGTGTAACCGGTCAAGAGTGTTGTTGGCGGGTAACTGATTAATGGTTAACTGTTCACATCCCTAGTGTGTATCAGAGCCTGAAATATCTTCTTCCTCTGCACCATAGAGCTTCTGTTTTTGTTAAAAACACTCACCAATGCACTGGATGACACGTCCCTTCATTATCATGAACACACACACACTGTAGTTTATTTTGACACAGTCCCACACACACCGTCCTGCTGCCAGAAGAAACACAACATGTGGATTAGTGTGTGTACTGTTTTAACAAAACACAAAAACATTTAACAAAACAACTACAACATGTAAGAAAACAACATTTCAACAAACAAAAACAAGTCACCAAACACTACATTTCGGAAAACACTATGTTTAAGAAAACACTACAGCATTTAAGAAAACATAACATTTGACAAAACACTACATTTCACAGAACACAACATTTAAAGAAACACATCTCAGAAAACACACAAACATTTCACAGAATTTTAGAAAACACAACATAATCAGTCCCAACAGGCCGTCGCACCATTTCCTCCTGTCTGAGTAACATTTGATAAAAGCTACAGTTGCTTTTAGATGTTCTATAAATACTTGTTCCTCAACCGAAGAATATTTCTGGTTGCCGTGCTGATCTTTCACTCGCTGTTAATCCCTCAAACTGTTTGAGCAATCGACTCATCCCCTCCAGTGCAGGTTCCTGCTTATTTGCATGGGTCTGGGCCCATGCTTTGCATCTCATATTGTTTCCCGACTCCACCATCCTGCCAAGCCCCCCTCCCCCCCTTCCTCCCCTTCGTGCAATCCCTTTGAGTCTCTCTCGCTCATTATGAAGTGTTAGAAAGTTGCTGAAGTGAGAAATGAGCCTGCGAAAGCCCGTTGTCCTAATTAAACTTTGACATAAAGAGTGACAAGAAGCGATGAAGGGGAAACAATAGCAGACTGTGTATGAGTGCAAGCCCGGAGCAAGCAAGCAGCTTTGTCCTCAAGAACAAAAGCATTTGTTTGCATGTGTTCAACTCCATTCAACTTCACCAGGCCCAGGTGCAAAAACCAACTTTGCGAGGAACATCACAACTCATAACACCTTTGCACGGTTGACGAACAGCCTGCAGTCGCTCCAGATAGGCCGACAGAAGCAGATCAAAGCTGCTGTGTTGCAATGTAAATATTGTGCAGCAGAATGAATTCAGTCTCATTACTTTCATTCCCTTTACTGAGAGACACAGCCAAATAATTCAGGTGTGAAATTCTTACTCTTGACTCTCCCTTTGCTCACACACACAGCTAATGCACGCTGAAAATAAAACTGGACAGCATGTATCCACCTTCATCATGACTGGAAATGCTCGCTGCTTCCCCAACGCATTGCTTATGAAAATAAGAACAGCAGGTAGGCGTGCCGTTTGGCCGCCATCTTCCCCCACACCATTCACACAGCATTAGTAATAAATAGGATACATGTTGCAGGATGTTTCCAAGGTGCTGTAAGAACAAGAATCCCCTCAGATAAGGGCCCTTCACTGGTGAGTGGAGGGGCGGAGTTGGGCTCTCTTCAGCTGCTGTGTGCGGAGGGAGGAACTTCACATTCTTATAAAAAGCCAGAGGATGGGCCGGCAGTGTTGAGTAGTCGCAGCAGACAGACTGGCCCTGGACTGTACTGCTGACCCAGAATGGCACAGAACGGAACGACAGAGAACGGAGTGGCCGAAGGGATCCCAGCTTTGCCTTTTCCTCAGCCTGTCAAAGTCCAGGAGATCAGACACACCAAGGTAAGGAGGCTCTGCATAGAAACCAGCTGCTGCAGGTGGGGTTGGAAGCTTTTATGCTCACTGTGTTTTTTAACTTTGAATAAATTGTCAGTTGAGGCACAAACCAAAGCAAACACTCTGCTTTCCACAGATTTTTATTGACAATGAATGGCACACATCCAGCAGTGGAAGGACGTTTCCAACTTTCAACCCAGCAACAGGTGTCAAAATCTGTGAAGTGGAAGAAGCAGACAAAGTAAGAATGCATCACTTACAGCCTTTATTTTATTACATAACATAATAATGATAATTAATTGAACTTAGTGTAGGCCTATGTACTGTACCACTGAACGATAAGGACCTTATATGAACATTGGTTTTCTGTTTTTGCTCCAAATCAATAGCAAAAAGTCTTTTTGCCAAACTTCATTCCAACATCTGTTAAGATTTTTGAGTTTGTCAGAAAAATGTCTCTGAAATCAAGCTTGACATAAGAAGTTGGTTAAAAAGATTTAACTAACCAACATTTTGCCAGATTTGTTTTTTGGGTTTGTCCGAGGAATACCTTTAAAATCCAACATGACATTACAACTTGACTGAATAGATAAGAATGTTTTGCCAAATTCTTTACAACTGCTTTGGCTCTAAATCAGTAGGAAACATCTTTATGCCAAACTCCATTTAAATATCTGCTAATTTAATGTTTTTGGGTTTGCCAGAAGAATGTCTCTAAAATCAAGCCTGACATGAGAACATGGTCAAATAGATAAGAACCTTTTGCCAAATTCTGTGTATCTGCTTTGGCTCTACATCAATGGGGGAAACCTTTATACCAAACTCCATTTAAATATCTGTTAATTTAAGATTTTTGGGTTTGTCAGAGGAATATCTTTGAAATTCAGCATGACATTACAACTTGATCAAATAGATAAGAACTTTTGCCTAATTCTGTATATCTGCTTTGGCTCTGAATCAATGGGGAAAACTCTTTGCCAAATTTAATTTATATATCTGTTTATTTAAGGTTTTGGGGTTTGTCACAGGAATGTCTCTCAAATCAAGCGTGACATAAGAGCTTGATCAAATAGTTAAGAACCTTTTGCCAAACATGGTATATCTGCCATGCCAAACTTCATTCAAATATCTGTTAATTTAAGGTTTTTGGAGTTTGTCAGAAGATTGTCTTTGAAATTCAGCATGACTTTACAACCCAATCAAATGGCTTACGAACTTTTGCCTAATGCAGTGCAGCTCCTTTGGCTCTGAATCAACGGGGAGAATCTTTTTGCCAAACTACATTTCAATATCTGATAATTTAAGTTTTTTGGCTTTGTCAGAAGAATACCTATAAAATCCAGCATGACATCAGAGCCTGATCAAATAGATAAGAACATTTTAGAAAATTCGGTATATAATTAATCTACACTTTAGCGTTTTATATCCACAAAATAGCTTTGGCAATGCAGTTATACACCTCTTTTTACCGTTTAATAAATGAAAGTAAAGTGGGAAGTAAATGTAATTACTTATTGGAACCTGGCCCTGAAAATTAAAGTCAGTCTGTAGGTAGGCTATGTGTTGTGCGCACAGCCCGTTGTTTTTACAGTACAGCAGACCCTTTGTGTCGTGACATCGCCCTGCATTACTCTGCATTACTCTGCTTATGTCTCTGTGCAGGAAGATGTGGATAAAGCGGTGCAGGCAGCCAAGGCGGCCGGGCAGAGAGGCTCTCCGTGGCGGAGGATGGACGCGTCCAGCCGCGGGAGGCTGCTGCACAAGCTGGCTGACCTGATGGAGAGGGACCGGGTCCTGCTGGCGGTGGGTTCATTCACACTACTTCTCTTTATGTTGGGCTAAAGTGACGTCATGTTTCCTGCAGACTGCTGCTGTTAACGACGTGACTGTTCTGAATAGTTCTGACGCACACACTGCGACCATTTCACTTTCACATTTAAAGTATTGCTTGGTTTCTCTTTGAAACTACGATGGACCTACACAGCTGAAGAATTGCAGATGGATTTTAATTAAAACTGAATATGCGTTACTAAGTGTGTCATCCTGTTGTTCAGCTGAATCATCTATAAGAAAATTAACTTAATTAAAAGTAATCAGGGAGCGATGGAGACATTCAGTTAACATCAAATCATATTATCAAGAGAATCTAACAATATTACAGGATACATGAAACAATATTATGAATTGATTATAGTGAAAACATTACTGTTAATCACTCTGAGGCTGACTACAGAAAGATAACATGCTCACTGATTTCAAAAGTATTTGAATTCTATATTTAAGTAAATTAAATGTACTTAAAGGTTGAAAAGTATCTGCTCATTTTGCAGCAGAGTGGCCATAAATATTATATTTTTTGATTATTATTATTGATGCATTACCTGTCATCATTATACTTAGGGCTGCAACTAAGTATTTTCATTGTTGATTAATCTGCTGATCATTTTCTCTATTAATCTATAAGTTGATTGGTCAATTCAATGTCAGAAAATGGTGAAAAATGTCGATATGTGTTTCTCAAAGCCCGACATGACGTCCTCAAATGTCTTGTTTTGTCCACAGCCCAGAGATATTTAGTCAGCTGTCACAGAGGAGTAAAGAAACCAGATAATATTCACATTTAACAAGCTGGAATCAAAGAATTTGGACTTTTTTTCCCCCTTAAAAATTACTCACTGATTAATCAAATGTTGCTTGGTCTACAAAATGGCAGAAAATGGTGAAAAATGTCGATCAGTGTGTCCCAAAGCCCGACATGATGTCCTCAAATGTCCTGTTTTGTCCAAAACACAAAGATATGCAGTCATAAAAGAGTGAAGAAACTGGATGATATGCGCATTTAAGAAGCCAGAATTAGCAAATTTTGACTTTCTTTTCCTTAAAAATTACTCAAACTGATTAATCAAATGTTGTTTGGCAGAAAAATGGCAGAAAATGGTGAAAAATGTCGATCAGTGCTTCTAAAAAACCAAGATGACGTCCTCAAATGTCTTGTGTTGTCCACAGCACAAATATATACTGTAATAGAGGAGGAAAGAAACCAGAAAATATTCACCTTTAAGAGCTGGCATCAAAGAATTTGGACTTTTTCCATAAAAGATTACTTATTATTTCTTACTTACTTATTATTACAACTGATTAATTTATTATCAAATTAGTTGGCGATTGATTTAATAGTTGACAACTAATCATTTAGTCATTGCAGCTCAAACTGTGATGTTCTATGTGCTCTAGGTGGAATGGTTGTAGGTTTTTTATATACTGCTGAGTAGTTTATTTTACTCTATCACAATGCATCATATTTTATGGTTGTTATGGATTTTTTAAATCTTATTCTGCCAATTAAGTTTAGTAACTAGAGTAACTAGATAAAAAGTACATAGCATCCACGACACCAGGGATCAGCACGTCCAGAACGCCACTCCTGCCTGCCACCTGGCACACAATGCACTGGCGATCTCCCCCTGAGGTCTGGCTCCAGGCAAGGTGCTCGAAGTCTGAATAGTCCGTGTCATCAGGGTCTTCTTGAATCGGCTCTTAGACTGGCTCCTCCTCTGGGACCACTTCACCTTCAGAGACCCTACCAGCAACTATTAGCCTCGAAAACACAGCTCCCAGGTTCACAGGGACACGCAAACCCCTCCACCATGTTGAGGTGGCGATTCTCAGAGGAGAGTACATAGCATAAAATGGAAATACTCCAGTAAAGTACAAGAACATTAGTAGTGTAGCCTACGTAGTTACTTGCAGTATCTTAGTAAATGTGCTAAATCACTCTCCACCTCTTAACCAACACATTTACTCTTTGCTGAATCTTTTCTTTCCCTTCATGTTTACACATTAAGTCAGTGTCAGATCAGTAAAAAACAGATATCGCCTCAATGACCAGCACACAGCTAACTAACACTACGTGCTCCAAATCTGTTTCAGCTGAACAAGAACAACAGTTTCTTTTTGCTTGTGGCTCAGATATTATTCATAACAACAGATCTCAATTATGGAAGCAAGTGCTGTTTCATAAGCAACAAACTTGTGGGATTTCCCTGCAGCTGAAAAATGTCCATGTGCTGTCACGATGTTGACTCCTTCATATCAGGGACTGGCCTACAGTATATTACTGCATGACATCACACTGTGACCCCACCCCGGTCTCTTTTTTCTCTCCGTAATGATTGCTGGATGTTACTCTGCCTCTCCTTCAGATATTGTTTGGACTGAAATCCCTGTTGCTGTGCCTGTTCACTCTGTTTGGCTGCCAGCTTGCATTAAGACTTAGATCTGTAAATGAACCCTTACAGATGTGAGTGAAGTAATAATACCAGATTGCATGTGACTGCTAATTGCAAACATGCTCTGGAGTGGTAGTGTGCAGGGTATGGCTAATTACACTAAATTCCCAGCTATGTTTGGGGAAATAAAGACCAGATTCAGACCATTTAAAGGTACAGTAGAGTGGTACTGTGGTTTCAGGATCCGCTTGAGCTGCAGAGCCCCATGTCTTCTTCTTTTCCCTTTTAAAATCAAACACAAGTAACTCCAGTAAACTCTGTGTAGATGTTGGTACGTCATACCATGTTAATCATGTCTGACAGATTCATACATGATCATTATTAAGCATTAACGTAATCGATTATACACTCAGTTTTACACGTTTGGCTCAAAGCCATGTCTTTATCAAGTCACTGTACACCGTTTGACGTCCCACTGCAGCACCCCTCCACATATTTCAGTCTAATGCACTCGCTGTCTTTGTCCCCCTAGATTAATTCACCACTACTACAGTAATATTATAATAATTATTATTGTGTATTAAATTGCTGGTATATTAAACATTAAGTGGGGTAATGAACTTGGTACTTTTAAGGGTACCAACTGCATTACATCGGCACCACCCATGGGCAGATTATGAGAGAAGGGGTCTCTGGGCACATGCAAAGGGCCCCACCTCCTCTTCCACACAGGAGCAAGACACTCAGACCTTTTGGAGGTTTTGTGTCTTTTAAGGCCACGATCACACAGACAGCATTTTGCAGGTTGCAAAACACAAGGCAAAGTTGAATGCCACTTGTAAAAAAAAACGCTTGCTGCGCCTTTTTAATGTTTCCAGGTAACAATCCCATCACCTCCTTACACTAACCTTCCAGTGTAATCAATCTACCGTTTGAGTATCTAGTACCTAAAATGTTAAGGCAGAGGGTACTTGCTGTAGCACTGCCTGTCCCAATACCCACACTTCCCCTAGAAATACCCACTTGCACTTGGTTGTGCGTGTTCATGTTTAGACTAGTGGTGTCCCAAAACAGAATTGAGGTAGTGGAACTGGTTTCCAACACTTAAAACCCGCCCTAGATTCCACGGGAGCCCTGACCCACACTTTCAACGAAGTTGAAGATGAAATTTCCCAGAACACCTTGCAAAGTCAGCAACTTTGGCAAGTTTTGGGAAACAATTTGTTACTGTGCGATCGGAATGTAGGCTATACAAACAACAGATGGTTGGACTAGCGTAAACTCATCAGCAACTCCGTTGAGAACAGCGTCAAAATATTTAAACAAATCGACTTACCCGAACAAAATCGATCAGAACTAGAAGACGTCGTAGGCGCCTCCTGTTTTCAGCATTTCTCCTCTGTTGATCCATCATACAGAGAAGAATAAACATAGCACACGCCACAACACAAACGCTGGAGCCGGCATTTTCATTGCGTCGCTACTATGTGTGACCTATGCCTGCACGTCGGCCACACTGATTTGCATGAAGCGGTGTCCCATTTCTTAGGGAAAGATCTCTACCCTAATATTTCTCACTTCCCTCATCAAAGGTTATCTCACAAACGAGGACTCAATACCAAGTGGAAGATTTAAGGAGTAGAAATGGGACAGGCCCTTAAATATACAGCAAAAGAGAGAGTGAGAAAACGTCACCCCTGCAGCTTTTTCAAGTTAAAGTGAGTCAGGGCAATAGCGGACCAAAAGCGACACACGTTACACTTTCTCAAACTTACCACAGACAAAACTTGCTGTAATATTTGTAATGCAAACTGCAAAACTGGATAGTGGTGATGTGTGAGTCAGAGATTTTTAATACCCGCACCAACCTGGCTCATTGCGAGAGCCAATCCACACTGCCCAACCTGCCAAAATATGTCTTAATCAACCACCCAAACCTGACCTAACAGTTGTGTAGTGGTTGTTGATGAACCACCAGGTAGATGGGTAGGTTACCAAGGAGGAAGTGGATACACTCATCTATATATTCCAGTGGCTTTTTGGCTAATAGGTAGGCATAACCTGTATACTTGCGTAAACCCTCCACTACACCACCGGCATTATAGCAGCACAATGTTTCTGTACGTTACTGATAACTTACTTCGGAATGGTGCTTTATCACTTATGATGCCAGAGTCAGTGATTTTTAACACCTTTAAATGAATAACAATGTTTATACTGAGAAGCTTGCGTTTAGTTTTTGCAACTGAAATTGTTTTTTTTTTTTATTACAGAGAGGGTCAAGTACCATAAACAGGAACCACTGGGTACCAGTGCTGAATTCTGACCCTCATTATACAACACAAATAAAACAGTTTGTAGCTGGCAGAACATTTCTGGGCAACCTGCACTATGCAGGAAGATGCCTGCAAGTTAAAAGGGATTATAAATATTTATAAATGGATTATGAACGGTGGTCGGTGGTGTACAACAATTTAATCAGTTATGATAACGTTGCCGTTGCCAAGTAATTACACAAACAAGGTGTATCCAGATTCTCCAAATCACTTTATTTGGAGGTTAAACAGAAATTGGGTGAAATGATGCAAATCATCCCTCATTTCACTGGAAAACTGTGTTCAGATAAAGAACAGGAGGACATAGTGGAAGCAGAAAGTCGATCTTAAAGTGGGATCAACCAACCCAAGCTCCAGTGTAAATGTTGCCATTGTATGTTTCTGCAAACCATGGATATGTAACATTTACACATTTCATGTGTTGTGGATATGATGGAACTTAATATTTGAATTTTATTTTGTGACAATGCTGTGATTAAACTGGTTAGGTTTAAGTACAAAAACAACAAGGTAAGGGTTAGGAAAAGATCATGTTTTGGCTTAAAATACCCAGTTTGTTGCCACAAACACAGCTGGACCCGTCCTGAGTTCTTGTTAAGAATACCCTGTTTAGTTGCTACAAACATGGTTGAAAATGTTCTGAAAACTCATTAAATATACTTGTACTATAAATACATAATTGGTCTGTTTTCTTGCGTCATTTGAAGTTACAGTGACAAATCACATTTCTTTAGAGCAGTTACAACTTTGCCAAGATTTCAGCCAAATGTACGACACAGTTGGACAGTGATGCTATTTTTCCTGATTGTTCAGACGCTGGAGACTCTGGACACAGGGAAGCCTTTCCTGCAGTCCTTCTTCATTGACCTGGACGGCAGCATCAAAACGCTTCGTTACTACGCAGGCTGGACCGACAAGATCCATGGAAAGAGTCTGCCTGTAGGTGAGTGTGTGTGTCATCTTATTCTAACAGTCAGGAGTTCAACAAAGGAAACCATCATGGCCAACAAAGGTCTGTGTGTGTGGTGTCAGTGAGGGTTTGAACAATGTGATAATAAGGAGGGAAAAAACTTCTACATGCAGCCATTATTAAAAACAATACTGCAGAGCCCAATAATTCCCCAAAAGGGAATTTATTTATTTTGTGCACACAAGTTAATTATCTTGTACACATAAGAAGATAACCTGTGCACACTGAATAAAAATATATAACCTTTTGGGACTTGAGGTGCTCCATGAAATACACAAACAGACAACAAAGACAACCACACAGCAACACCAAACACCTAAAGACTATTGCTGTGTTGGTCACCTGCATTTTGGCAGCACTCAGAGTTCAGTACACAATCACTGTAAATATGAGGAAAATAGACTTGAAGGAAATGTTGCCATTGTATGTTTCTGCAAACCACGAATACATAACATTTGTACATTTCATATTAACATTTTTAAAGTGATGTAGTATATGAGCTGACTTTGTCATCTGGAGGTGGAGGTTGTGATTTAGAAATCAGACACTGTTTTACAAGCATTTTTAGGCACCAAATGTGGTGTTTATACTAATCTGATGCTGTTTTTTTTCCCCACAAAAAGTGCCATGAAAAGCAGTTGTTTTATTTTCTTGAGATAGTGCAGCATTTCCAGCTGGGAAAGTGCCACAAAAAGCAGTTGTTTTTTGTTGAGAGATAACTGTGCTTCCTGCCATGATACTGCCACAAAAAGCAGTTGTGTTTTACCAAGACATCACAGCGTTTCCAGTCAGGATGGTGACATCAAAAGTTGTTGTGTTTTTGTCATCGCTGCACTTCCTGCCATGACAGTGCCACAAAAAGAGGTTGTTTTTTTTGTACCAAAACATCACTGCTTTTCCTGCCGGGAAAGTGCCATAAAAAGTGATTGTTTTTTACCATCGACGTGTTTCCAGTTGGGATAGTGCCACCAAATGTTGTTGCTATTACAGAGACGTCACTGCTTTTTCTGTTGGGATAGTGCCATGAAAAGCAGTTGCATTTTCCCAAGACAGCACAGCGTTTCCAGTCAGGATAGCGACATCAAAAGTTGTTGGGTTTTTTTGTCATCGCTGCATTTGCCATGATAGAGGTTGTTTTTTTAGCCAAAACGTCACTGCTTTTCCTGCCGGGAAAGTACCATTAAACGTGATAGTTTTTTTTACCAAGACATTGATTCGTTTCCAGTTGGGATAGTGCCACCAAAAGTTTACAGAGACATCACTGCTTTTTCTGTCGGGAAAGTGCCATAAAAAGCGTCTGTCTTTGTCAAGACATCACTGCCCTTTCTGTCATGATAGTGTCATGAAAAGCGGTTGTTTTTTGTCAAGACATCGCTGCATGTCCAGCTGGCATTGTGCCACCAAAAGTGGGTATTTTAAGCCAAAACGTGATGTTTTCCTAACCATTGCCAAGTGTTTTTTTTTTGGTGCCTAAACCTAACCACTCGTTAACCACATAATTTCTGAAACATGAAAAAACATTAAGATTCCATGTGTAAATTTAATGTATCTGTGGTTTGCAGAAAAGTACAATGTTTTTTCTGGCGATTGGGTTGCACTCATACATGTAAGTGCATCAGTTTTTTCTTTTCGTTTCCTTTATGAGCTCCATATAAAACAATGTTAAATGAGTATACATCAATAAATAAATAAAAACAATTAAAAGTGTGCACAAGATAATTAATAGGGGCCATGGATGAGTTTCCAGTGTGCACTAGACACATGGGGAACTTATTTTTATGCCTCATCAGTCGCTCTGTGACCAGCGCACCGTTAGGAAACAAGTTAATGACCCAAAGTGCAAGTGACTTGTCCTGACTCAGGATTGTCCTCAGCCCTGGGTGGTATCTCATCCAGCCTCTTAATACTTCCCCCTCCTGTCAGATCCTACTTTGCGTCCCCTCTGCCTCTGCGGGACAGCACATAGACAAAACATGCTCGCCTTTTCCTCCCGATTAGATCCCAATAGAGTGGTGAGAGATGTGAGGCACGGCGGGACAAAAGGAAGAGGAAGAGGCTGAGATAGTAATCAGTGAGGTGCAACAGTGTGTGTGAGGATTAACAATCAGTGTTGGCTCAACGCCTCGCCGAGCCGGCAGACACTCAGCCAGTAATCCCCACCGTCACACTGGAACAGTTTCATGACCAGTCATCAAGACGAGACGCATAACCGAGTTGTAGTTTGATAAGAAAACAGTCGCAGGCCACACATGAGCTGTGAATAGAGGCTGGAATTTTGTAAACATGATTCAGTGGTGGAGCTACTGTATGGACCGCTACTTTCATTGGATGCAGATGAAGCCATGTTTTCTGGATAAGTCGGGACAACTCACTGATAATTCAAGATGCTGGACAAGTTTCTCTCTTGTAAGTTTAAAGTAAGAGCCTGAATACAGTCACATGTAACAGCTCATTTCCAGTCAGCACCGTTGTAAATAACTCAGAGAGAGAAAGAAACACACAAACGAAACCAAAAGTACCTGCATTCCTAGACGCTGCCAATGATAGATAACAAACATTTTCACTTTTCATTTCATTCATTCCCAGCATCGGAATTATCTGAGTGGCACTGCAGACATAATAAGTGTTTGCTCGGCTGCTTTCAGTTTTTATTTGACTGAAAATGACAAATTTGACTTAGCTTCTTGACTTTCCCAGGTCGGCCCAGCTGCATGATGTTTGTGTGTGTAGGGAGACAGCTCACCTTCAAAGATCAGCCGCGTCATCATGAGGAATACACCAGGAGAGTTTACTTTATCTGACATGATGAAAATCAGGACATTAAATTACATAAATAGAAAGTCCAAGAGTTAAAAACCAAGCAAAGATGCAGGAGGCCTCGTTACAGAAATTTAAGTTTTAAATCTTATCTTATCTCAGTTTGGGATGACATTCAGGATTTTTGGTATTACAGAAACATGTTTCCCTTCTTCATTTAGGAAAGAATCTTATCTTATCCTAGGATAGGAATTCAGCTGTTACAAAACCATCCTAACTTAGAGATTTCTCAAGTTAGTTTCCCAAGGCTGCTGACAGGTCCAGTGTTTAGGATTTAGGGGGATATACTGGCAGATGTATGATCACCTGAAAATAAGAATTGTTGTGTTTCTGTAACCCTAGAATGAGCTGTTTATATCTACATAGGCAGCAGGTCTGCCTCCACAAAGTACAACATGTTGCACCGCCATGTTTCCGTAGAATGGACAAATCAAACACAAGCTCTGATAGGGCCACCCGCTGTCTGGGTTTTTTCTGTCAGTAGTTAGAAGCCCCTCTGTAATGAGTGTGTATACTGGTTTAAATCACCAGGTCACTTTGTTTTAGAGAGGAAGAGACCTCTGAGGATAATTGGCTCTGGTAAAAATCTCCTGAAAGTTTGTGCCATAGATTTGACTGGAAGTTAATTTGGGAACTGCCCATTGGTTCGACAGCTCATTGGTCCGACATCCCATTGTTCCGACCATATTAAACTCATTGTTCCGAAGTCTGTTACAAAATCATCATGATGCCCTGTGGTTAAGGTCTGGTTAGGTTTAGGCACAAAAACCACTTGGTTAGGGTCAGGAAAAGATCATGGTGTGGGTTAAAATGAAAAAGAAAGTGGCAAACACATAAGCCGTGAGCCTGCTCCGCCTCAAGCTGGTCGCGGCGCACCATACGCCCGCTGCGAGCTGTTCAGCACCGCGGACAGTCGGACTAATGGGATGTTGAACCAATGACATGGACCCGTCAATTTATGATTGTCAATGTCTGGTGGCTGAACTCTGACGAGCCTCACTGCATCCCAGAGACATTAATTTTTCTAACATGACACTGTTTTATTCAGTGTTTTCACTGCTTTAAATTGTTTGTTTTTGGAGAGGAAGAGACCTCTGCCGATGTACATATAAAGAAAGAGAAAATCCGAACATCATAACTTCAGCTGCGCATCACAGAGAGACCCTAAAGGGTGCCCTGTGTGTCGCCAAGGGGCGTGACAAAGCTTCAGTATTTGACAAACTGGGAATAAGAACGGGTTGCAGCAACATAACACACACCTAATGACTTCTTCTACTTTTCTAAAGATCACACTAATAAAAAAAAGGAATTATATTGTAATGATTTAAGTACCTTAAGAGATCTAAATACTTCTTTAACCCCTGTGTATTTAAAGTCCATCAGAACAGTAGGATATTCTCTCCGTCAGTTTGGTGTTAGCCTCTCAGAGCCACAGTCGCCCTCAGGCTGTCCGTTTGAATCTTGTGTTACACACTGACAGCCGCTTCCCCCAAGACGTATGAGGACGTTCCCCACTGACTTTGATGCATTTAACCTTCAGTTAGCTGTGATTGAACATGAACTCAGCCAGTGACTCAAATATAAAGGCAGCTGGAGATGGGAGTCTCCCAGTCTGCGATCAGTCACACGGGAAACTGGAGAAGGTCAGCGTGCAGACTGGGAGGCCAGGTTTGACCAGTTATCTGCTGACACATCCATGTAGAGTACAACTGTAGGAGTGTTGATCTCATTGTTAGTGCTGGTGGGACATTGTTAAAGGATTGATGTATAAACGGCTTAACAGTACAATAGAAGTGTTGCACTTTGAATTAGAAAGTTAAAGAGCACAATGTAAGGGAAACTGAAACATGACGTTGATGTGGGTTAGGATTAATGCGGCATAGTTGTTGTTTTGAATAAAATATATAACAATTTATTACTTTTTTTCAACTGTAAATCGTGTCCTCAAAGGAAAACTTTGTCACCACAAACTTTGTTTTATCTAATAAGATAAAGTCTGTGAGTTTTAAAGTAAGATTTCAGTCTGTTCACCTCACTTCAGCCATTTTTTGCAGCAGCAAAATGCATCTACAGTAGGCTACCCAAAGTTTAATTTGTATTTGTAATATTAATAATTTATATAATAAAATAAATCTACACTTGGCACTGTTTGACGATACGATATCAGTGGCACGTTGCAGCTGGGCCACTAACCCAGCACCTGCTCAGTAACGTGTGCTCACTTTGTTTTTAATCCAGACATTCAGGAGGTTTTAACCGGGAGCTGAAGTATCCGCAGAGGTCTCAAACAAATAGACCTGGGGTCTCATTTACAAACACTGCGTACGCACAAAACAAGGCCTAAAAGAGGCGTACGCTGCTACCCATGCAAAAGGTGATGGGAGAAACTTTGACCCATGCTCATGAACATTTTGGGGACGGGTGATTGGCAACACAGATGGTGAGGTGGGAGCCTGATTGTTAAAGTTATGAACTATATTTTGGCACATACCATTTTTGGCTTTTTTCTGTAGTATGGATCCTATTGATTGTTTTATGAATGAAACCCCTGGTGATTTAAATCAGTAAAAATACTGAATAAAACAGTTTCATGTCAAAAAAATCTGTTTCTCTGACACTGCTCGTTGCGGAGGGGCTGCTAACTAAGTCGGCAGACGCAAATGGCCCTATCCAGAGCCAGTGTTTGGTTTGTCTGTTCTGGGCTCCTGTAGAAACATAGTGGTGCAACATGGCCAGCTCCATGGACGAGGACCTGCTCACTATGTAGATATAAACGGCTCATTCTAAGATAAAACATAATGATAACAATTCTTATTTTCAGGTGATCATACACTAAAGAAATTATACTCATTATTATATATTCCATTTCTACCAATATATCCTTCTAAACCCAACACACTGGACCTTTAACAGAAGACACAACTGGTGTTGAAGTTTGATGTTTTCAAACATCTCACATCAGATTTCTCTCTCAGCATGAGACGTCAGTTATGTGAAAGCAGATGGTTGAACTTCATGTTTTAACTTTGAAACTAACTGAACAATCTTACTTGTGCAAACAACTACTTGACCTCCAGTTGCCTTGAAATTTAAGTGTACCTTGAAGCAATAACAGAATTTTTAAAAAGTAGTATTGGCAGTGCTTGAATAAACCCCCCCACCTAGAGTAAAGTGGATCAACTGATCGTACTGTTTCTTCTCTCTCTCTTTTACAGATGAAAACTTTGTGTGTTTAACCAAACACGAACCTGTTGGCGTATGTGGAGCCATCATTCCAGTAAGTCCAGAGGAGATCTGGTTTGAATTTATGAGCAATAACACATAATAGAAATTCTTATTACCATTCTCATTATTCCGGTATGGTGTAAAAATGAAACACGCCCATACACACTGTAAATAAAATAAATAATATTGTTGTCATATACAGTTACAGTAAGTATGATGTTGAGGGGATCTAATAAAAGGTACATCAGGATGCCTGACTGTTCTGCTGTAACACAATCTGTTTCTAATAAGCATTTAAAAATCAGAACATTGCACAATATCTAATTTATTACTTGAGGCCAACACACTATTGTGATCCCAACCTCTGATAGGCCTGTGTGCTGTGGTACAAGGCTCTGCTGTACTCTTTCTCTGTGTACATGTACGTCATACACGTGTTTTGAGTCTATGACATCAGAGTTAAAGGTATGCTTTGACAGTTTGAGTAAAAACCATTATGCATGTTTGCTGTCCTCTCCTCAGTCAGAGAACGTAGTAATCAGCTTCATCTGTGGATCAGTACAGAGAAAGGTCCAAGCCTCCAGGAGCACCATCTTGGTCACATGACGCACTGAGAACCAGACAGGCCTATTGCCATACACATCTATTCCTAAAGAAAACGTTATAGACCCTTTGATGGCCGATGTCACAATGACGTCAGTTTATAAGCTGAAGGCAAAACCTCCCTACAGGGCTGTAGGCTCCATAGGAGTGTTAAAATGTGTTTGTCTTGTTGTGTTACTGGGAGCCAGAATAGGAGTCATGGCTCAAAACCAGCCGCCACTGCCCGTCAACAAAAACAAAGACAACTATGGTTAAATGTGATAAGACCAAAGGACTGGACGGAGGCCATCATCAAAAATGCTCACATGTGCAACGCACACTTCACTTCACATTCACTCCGCTCGGCGCTCTGCTGCTCCGTCTCCACAGACAGAGTGTCCAGAGTGCGCTCTGCCACTCTGAGAGTGCGCTGCTCTGGATAACTGAACGGTACATTCAGATAAAATTGATAAAGATATTCTCATCTGGTCATGCATGGGCACAAGTGCATTTCCCAACTTGGAACTTAGGGCTGCCCTCGAGTAAGAATTTTCCTAGCCGACCAGTAGTCATCATGTAGGGCCATTATTTGACTAGTCGCCCGCATGTTTACGACATTAATTATTAAATTGTATATTTTGGGCGGGGCAACACAGTGGTTTGAGTTGAAGGTGTGAGAAAGAATAGTATCAGTAACATTGTTAACACTGTGCTACATTACAGAGAAATACAAAACCGTACTAATGAACCTTCATTAATATAGGCCTATATTTTATCTCCAAGTGCACGTCACACACTGAGCGAGCCGCCTGTTAATGACGCTGTGGGCTAATGGGCATGTAGCTACTTCCATGTTTCAGATGATACGTCATGTTTGTAGTCGACCAATGAAGATGAGTTTACATATCACCTTGGGTTCGTCCTTCACCTTCTCAAAATGATCCCACACTTTGGATTTCCTGCCCGACATGTTATTAACTAGCCTGTGGAATAACCGCAGGTACCAGCCCTGGAAATTAACCTGACTCCTGTCTGACTGCTGAGCGTGGACACTTCCTGTGTCTGTCCTTTCAAATTAAAGTCCCACATAGTCCAGCCATATAGGTTGACAATAGAGTGTCATGTTTGTTTTCTGCGACTAAGCGCCCAGTGAAATCATGCCGATTAATGACCTTTCTGGTCGCCTAACGTTAGGTGGACTGTGTGGGGGCAGCTCTACGTCAGTGTGACCTTTCAAATGAGGCCATGCATGTACATGTACTAAAAATGGAAGAATGAAAGAACAGCTTGTAATTTCCTCTGGGTATGCCTTGGATAGGCGTTTTTGGTGAATTTAGGTGAATTTTACAAGAGTGCTAAGATTAAACTTCAGCAGGTCACAGCAGTGAATGGTTCTATTATCTACACAGCTAATGTCTCTGACTGTCTTGGGACAATACTCAGGCTTAATGAGAACCACTAAAAACTGAACCTAACTTTCCAGAGGAGCAGTGATCATAAACGTGTAGTGCTAGCAAGGCAGTTTGAATGCACTGTCTGGATGTGAGGATGAAATGAAACCCTGGTAAGTGTACCAGAAACCTTATCTTAATCTTTGCTCTCTCTAAACAAGACCTCCTCTCTGTTAATCCCTCCGGGGCTATTCTCACAGGAACACACAGCTCTGGTCCTGTGCAGCTTGGATTCACTTTCACACATTGGAATATATGTATTTTTGTCTCTTTTGATTATAACTTCATCAGATCTAGGGTGGGGCAACTTTTGGTGTTCGGATGTATCGTGTTGCACTTTGTCTCAGATCCAGACAGACACATATGCATAATTTCAGCATCATGACAGAATAAAGCCATTCAGTTTTTATCTTTGAGCATGAGCCTATAACCTCGAATGTTGCTTTGGTAACAAAGGAACAAAACGGCTGTTGTTTGACATGGGAGATTATATCATAAAAGTGAAATTTATTCTGAAGGACGTTGTGTAATTACTGAAAGCACTGCTGGCGCACACGCAGCGTGAGTCATACTCAGAGGAAAACAGGAAACCTTCTTCTCCCACTTGTGATCCCAGGATCCCTTAATGGCTGTGAGTGTTTCCAAAGTGTTGTAAAAGTTAACAATGCCTAAACAATAAACATGCAGCACTCACATGCATTGCTTTCTAATTTGGGTTTGAGTGCCCAATTAGTTGTCCACTGATTTCCAGCATGGAAATGAGCAACTGGAAAATAAATGACCTCTTTTCTGAATTTGCTAACTTTGAATCACCTCCAGTCCTAATGATTTAAGGCTCCTTTTATTATCTTGTATATTCTCTGCAGACCAATATCCAAGTGAAAAAGTGGATTTTTTTTCTGGACAAAACAAAGAACTGGTAATGTGTGTGTTGTTTGGATTATTAGCCCCACTTTGTGCCTCTCATGTCATTATTATTTCCATTGGAGACTGTTGCAGTGATGAGAGAATGACAAAAACAAGCTACTGTTTTCATCCAAAAACTTTAATAATGCCTCTGCCCAGTGTGTCCAGGGGGCAGCTTCACTGTAGAGCAACTGGTTTGTGGTTATGTGATTACTTTCTGCTGCTCATCCTCGACCAGGTAAAGACGGCAGCAGGTTTAGCAAGGCAGTCTAAACCCTATTCGGACAGGGCTACACACCTGGCCAACTGCTACAGTTACAAGAATTGTTGGATTCAGCCCCATGATTCCGGCTTCAGAAAGGTTTGAGTTAGAGCTTTGATTCTTTTCCCGACCTGACCCACCAGGCTGTAACTTCTTAACATTCCCTGAACCAACAGAGAAAGAGAGAGAAACAGGGGGGGCATGATAGAGGGAGAGGAGGAGTGACAGAACAATGGAGAACTGGGGAAGAGAAAGTGCACGTGAGAGAGGGATGGACAATAAGAGAGGGAGAGAAAGAGAGGCCGCAGGCAACTTTGTTGGCAGTGTTTGTTTCTGCCTCCCCAGCAGTGGGACAGATGTGCATAACATGCAGCTGAGAGTGGTGATTGTTATCCAGCGCTGCATCGCCATGAACGGGAGGCCGAGACGTGCATAAGACACAGAGTTGACAACAGGTTATTACGTGCCTGTAGGGTAACACATATCCAGTCTGGATGAGAGAAACCACAAACACAAGAGTCATACCGGCTCAGTCGCCCAAGTCAACAAGGTCTGTGTCAGTTGCTGAGGAACCAAGACAACCTAATGAGAAATGGGCTACTGAAACAAGACATAGATGGACTAGAGCAGAGAATCTGGACCTGTTGGATTGCTACTATACATGTAACCCCAGCGAGAGGGGTGACATGCAGAGGTTGTGGGATATATAGATGCTTCGAAACCCAACATCTACACTGACAAAGAACCAACTCCTAGCCCAGTGTTCCACAAACAGCAACTGCTTCCACAACTAGAGATTGATGAGGTCCAACAAACATGCTGCTGCAAGGGGGAGCCATGACGACAGGTCAAAGTGGGGATGTCATCATCATCCAACAACCACTGAGTTTCACCTGGGAGAGAGGTGTTTGCTTCCCATAAAAAGCCAAACTCTGTTCTTTTCTCCTAAATCCAACCACGTGTGTATATTGGCAAAACATAACCACGTGCATTTGTTGTTGAAGGAAGACAATGTCAATTTGCGGTGTTGTACTGATGTGATGTGTTTATTTTACATAGTGGCCAAACGTGGAATTACAACTTCCGGCTCTGTCACAAGATGCCACTTCCATTTTAAAAGATGAGTCTGTTAATGAGTGGATACATTTGTTTTAATATATTTGTTTAAAGCATCACAACACATTCAGTCTGATCACGTGTTCGAAAATCTGGAAGAGCCTCTCAATTAAATCATTTCAATTGGGAACACTTTTGTCAAAGAAAACTTTATTTCCATTTGCAGTATTATATTTGGCGGTATGGCCCTGTTTTGGGGCCTCTCTGCCTTTCCTCAGGCCTACACAGAAAGCCTAAGCCGGAGAGAGCACACCTCTCTGCCCTTCCATGCACCTACACAGAAAGCCTAACTGTATGTTCAAACTTAAAACTCACCAGACCAACCAACCACCTCTGCGACGCGGTCCCAAGCCTCAATCTTTTTATTTTGGTCTCTGTGACCAAACAGCGACACATTATAAAGGACTGAGTGGGCGCGAACGCAAGTAATCAACCTCTCGATATCCATTGTCATAACAAGTGTGCTGTAGGAACCAAAGTTATGTGGCTTGTTCTCTGGGACCCGCTTCATCGATGCACGTCAGCATTCCGATTGGTTGTTGCCAAACCACATCAGAGCTCGTTACCATAAAGTAAAACTAGTTTTAACTCCCCTCCGGACCCCCTCCGGTTGCTTTGGTCGCACAAGACACGTGGCTGACAACCAGGTAGTCCAAGTCACCCAAGTCGCCAGGCTCTCATTGAAAATTAATGACTTCCGCCGTTTTGGAAGCTCTGGTCGCTGTTGGTTTGAACGTACAGTCAGGCAGAGAGCGCACACCTCTCTGCCCTTCCATGCACCTACACGGAAAGCCTGAGGCAGAGAGAGCACACCTCTCAGAGGAAGCAGCAACAGTAGGCAGGCCAGAGCAATTTAAATAGGGCGCCCTGAACGAGATTTGCCAACTGGTTGCACACAAAGGAGTCATGTGATCTATCAGCTGATCCATCAGAAGGTGGAGTGAGACTAGAAATAATATTTTGAATTTGGCTTACAGACTTCTCACACATTTGAAAATAGTTTGGCTCTGCCATTGGAGGAATGGAGGTTATTAGTGACCCATCAGCTCATGTTAGCCCATGGCCCTGTCGCAGATTAACCTTTATAATATTTATAAGTTGAATAATAATGAAAAGCAAAGTTATGGTATGTACGATGACTTGTTAAATAACTTTCTATCAGTCCAATAGAGGGGGGAAAGTTCAGTTTACCTCTGAGTAGAGCTTGAATCGTGGTCTAACCGTGCCTTTTGTTTGTGTCAGTGTGCATTAACCTGACTTGTGCTGTTACACATTGAAAGCCGAGATCAGCTAACATGTGTTCTTCTGTCTATGCCAGTGGAACTTTCCTCTGCTGATGTTCATGTGGAAGATAGCGCCAGCCCTGAGCTGTGGAAACACTGTGGTCATCAAGCCAGCAGAGCAGACCCCCCTCACAGCCCTCCACGTTGGATCGCTCATCAAAGAGGTCTGATGTTAGGCTGAGAGACTTCAAACGTCTCACAGTCATCTTCTTGAACAGATTCTGGGCCTGTATTCTTGTGGAAAATCCTGCTTCTCGTGTGATTAAACTGCTCTGCTTCGAAATGTTTAGTGACTGTTCGCAGCAGGGGAGACAGTGAACACTTTAACTCTGTGAGGCTCACAGACTCCCACAGGTCGCTGTCCGTCACTAGACATAATCACAGAGTGGTCATACAGACAGTTTATAAAAGGAATACTGAACCTACCATGAACTAGCCAAATGGATCAGATGTTTTTAACCCTATAGTAGGAGTTGCTCGTCAATGGGAAGATAAATCACTCTCTGCTCTCTGGGTTGCCGTTTCAGGCAGGGTTCCCTCCAGGAGTTGTGAACATAGTTCCAGGGTTTGGTCCCACAGCAGGAGCAGCCATCGCCAGCCACATGGACATCAACAAAGTGGCCTTCACTGGCTCTACAGAGGTGTGTACTTCTTTGATAAAGAATCCAGACGCCATTGAAGTGGTCGAGTGCTGCTAGTAATGATTTCTTTTTTTGACTTTGGTTAGTTGTACAACCGAAGCAGAGTTTATACTTTTGCGTTGAATTAATGGCCTTTTATGTAGGCTCTGCGTAGAAGCGTACCCCCATGTGCATAGATTAAGGGGGATTTATACTTGTGCAGCAGACCCTACACCGTAGCACACGCATGTAGCCTACGCCGTTGTGAGCATTTATATTTATGCAGGGATGTGTCTGTGTCACTCTGCAGTTAAACCTCCAAAACTCTAGTCAGCGGCGGAGTTTCTGTGAAGTCCGGTAAAGTTTAGTTGATAGATAACACACCCAAAACACACATTAAACATGGCTTAATAGAGACAATTTCAACAACAGCAACATTTAACAAAGGTGACGTTAAAAAATTCGGCTCCATTACAACTCACAAGGTTCACTGACAAAACAACTGTCTTATACTAAACACGTTTTCCAAACAAATACAACATGCTAACGTTATTAGCACAAGCCTATGGCATTTTACATTGTATAAATTAGTCTAGCAAGGAGCGGAGATTTCCTCTGCTCATATTTCAGCCAGGATAAATCACACACAAGACTTAAAATGCTATTTTAGTGGAGGCTTTATTGTCTTCACAATTTATTGTTTCTTATCTGTGAGATTAAAGTAAATAAAAGCTACGTTTCTACTGAGGGAAATGGTGTCAGCTTACAAAGATAGACAGGAGGTCTGCATCGCTGCAACTTGTAGTTACATTTCTGGTGAGGTGCACCGTAGCCTGTTGTGCACCTCACCAGAAATATGACTATACCATTTCATATTCATACAGTCAATTAAAAATGTATTCATAACTTTTTGTACAGGCCCAGTTCAATATTGCTGTAATAATGTGTGGTTATTACGAATTCCCACAGCACACCTGGATTTGTGCCACGGCACACCATTTGAGAACCACTGACTTAAACGGTTCAGGAAGCTGACCACATAATATTGTTTTTATCATTAAAAACATTATAAGAAATGTTCGTCCCTTTTCAATACGTGTACCACTCTTGCTGCACTTCCTTGCTCTGTGAGTGAAGCTGGACACAAGTTGAAGCAGCCGTGTCGACTGTTTGTGGCCATTCAGCGATGGGCAGCATGCTGGGAATATCTTTATGTAAACTACTGTACATGAACTGATTTTAGTCCCAGTGAAGTTCCTGAGTTCCTCAAAAGGTTCTTTGTATGACTCTGTGTGCCCTCATGCGTGCAGGTTGGCCAGCTGATCAAAGAAGCGTCAGCCAAAAGTAATCTGAAGAGAGTGACTCTGGAGCTGGGAGGGAAGAACCCCAGCATTGTGTTTGCTGACTGTGACTGTAAGTGAACACACTCTGTGTCTCTGTCATCTTTACATCAGTAAATGCAACATAAAGATGTTGTATGTTGAATATTCCAGCGTGCACTGGAGTCACAGTGTGACCTGTTACATGGTTACTTCACACCTCTGCAGCCCCGGGCGTTTCACTACCTGTCTTTACTACTCAGGAATATTGAAACATGAGAGTCTCATCTTTCATCTGTACAACTCAGCTTTTTGTGCCATCTCACAACTATAAGGTGAAGATCTCAGCGACTGTCACACTATCAAAAACAGATACTGTAGCTTGAGGGGCTGCAGAGACAGCGCTGTCAGTACAGAGCAGCAGAAGAAACAGTAGCAGGATAAACTGGCCTGTACAGTGCAGCTACTACTGAACCATTCATATGTAATATGATCTGTCATTTAACTGATGGCAGACAGTATGTGTTTGTTATACTAATAAATACTGCAATTTTTATGTGTGTGTGTGTGTGTGTGTGTACAGTGCAGCTGGCTGTGGAGGAAACCCAGAAAGGAGCTTTGTATAACCAGGGTCAGTGCTGCACGGCTGCGTCACGTGTCTTTGTGGAGGAAAGTATTTATGAGGAGTTTGTGCGTCGCAGCATAGAAAACGCCAAGAAGATTCTGATAGGAGACCCGCTGGACCCCAAGACATCACACGGGCCACAGGTAGGAAGTACGGATTTGGAGTCTGGACATTGTTAGCCTGGTTCAGGAAAATACTGGGAGCAGGTGGAAACAGCCTGGCTCTGTCTAAAGTTCACATCCAAGTTCAGTAAATCAGTTCCTAAATTTAGGATTCCCGTATTTAAAACCCGTCTCCTTATCTTTTCTTCTTACTCTCTTGATGTTGACTCCAGATCGACCGACAGCAGTTTGACAAGATCATGGATCTGATAGAAAGTGGGAAGCAGGAGGGAGCCAGGCTGGAGTATGGAGGAGCAGCTTTGGGCGAGAAGGGCCTTTTCATTCAGCCCACCATCTTCTCTGGGGTCAAAGACCACATGCGCATCGCCAAGGAAGAGGTACGACTTGTTTCAGTTCAGTACCAATGAATCAGACACAGACTGGGACGAGGATGGTGTCGGTGTGTGACTGACACCCTGTGGAACTGCACTGTAATTGCACCATGGACAGTGCAGAGAGACACGCTGCAGTCAGCACTGATGAGGAGCTGCACACGCAGGAGGAGAAGTAAATGTGTTGCTTAGTTGTGTGGAAGCCTGTTTCTGACAGTGAAATTCAAAATTATGAGATTAGTAAAAAATACTAGAACAAATCCCCCAAATTACACCAACTAAGAAGTTTAACATATTATCTCATGATTTTGACTTTGAGTGATTAATTACTTCAATCATCCTTGATTTTTCTGGGTTTTTTGTGTGCATCCCATCCAGCTGTGATGGTTCCACTGAAATGAATGAACCTCCTTCAATGCCATGGCGTATGGGATCCTTTGGGTGTGTTCACGGGCTGGTGCCTAGGATGTACAAAAAGAGATTGAATGTTGAAGGCTGGATCTTGTTCATTCCTGTGAAAGTTGCTCAGTGGCACACAAAGCCAAAAATGTTTAACCGCCACGTAAAAAACTGACAGGTGATCTGCACTGCTTCTGCATCATTGGGCCCACAGAGCAGGGGCACTACAGACTTCTGCCGGTTGGGATGGCCACTTCCAGTTTGCTTGAATGGGTATCCATGAATAAAATGATTTAATCTGCAGCTCTTCTAGACTTTAGAAATGTTATCGGACTGAATGGATCAAATTCTGATAGTGAAACAAGTCATTTCGTGGGGGTTTGACGCTCAACCCTCCCTCCCAATGTAAGTAAATGGGAAAAAGTCTTTTTGGGCCTCATGGCATCACGTGACGGACGCAGAAATTGTAATTTTACTGTTCAGCCACTATGAGAAATTGGCTTCAGAGCCCGGTGCACTTCCTGGAGACCTGGTTGGGACTAAGGATTTTATAGCAAACATATACTGAAATCTGCTGATATCGAGGTTCATCTGAATATTTTTATCTCTAAATAAGCTCTAAATTAGAGCCCTGGCTCATCCTCTGGTTTTGGAAATCATTTTCTTGACATGACACTGGTATCACTGACATGCATCAGTATCACCTGTCATGCTACCATCACAACCACTAACCTCACAGCTGCTCTGTTGTTTGTATTCTTCTATGTTTGCACATCTGGCGTACTGTCACACATCATCATATTGGACTGTACAGTTTCATTCAGTATTTATTTAACCAGTCTAGCTTTTCTTTTCTGTTCATATGACACATTTATGTTTTTTTATTTTATGTGAATGTCAGTCAGAGAGGTCAGCAAACATATTAATTTGATTTATCTGTCCCCTCTCAGATCTTTGGTCCAGTGCAGTGTATATTCAGCTTTAAAAGCCAGCAGGAGGCCATCGACAGAGCAAACAGCTCACAGTACGGTCTGGTGTCAGCGGTCTTCACATCCAGTATGGACAGAGCTCTGTCTGTGTCTGCAGCCCTGGAGACTGGTACTGTCTGGTAAGTCCCTGGTCCCAGTCCTTAGGCTGAGCTTGGCTAACCGTGTCCTGACTCCAGCTCCATATTTAAAGAGTAACTAGCATTACTAACATTTACTCACTGTGTGTTACCTTGAATTTATGAAGAAAAAAACCTCCACAGTGAACAGAGAATCCAAAAAAAAAAAAAAAAAGGCGAACATTCTTCATGAACAGGGACCACGTTTAACAGTAGCATAACTATATTAAAACATCCGTATATAAACTCTCACACAGTTCATGCAGTATCATCTGGGGATGCACAATATTGGATTTTTGCCGATATCCCTTATGCCGTTATATAACAACTCTACATCTCAACCCCTCACCTATGGTCATGAGCTCTGGGTAGTGACTGAAAGAATGAGGTCGCAGATACAAGCGGCCAAAATGAGTTTCCTGCAAAGGGTGTCTGGGCTCAGCCTTAGAGATAGGGTAGGGAAGGAGTAGTGGAGTCGCTGCTCCTTCATGTCGAATGGGGTCAGTTCAGGTGGTTCGGGCATCTGTTCAGGATCCTCCTGGGCGCCTCCTGTTAGAGGTGTTCCAGGCACGTCCCACTGGTAGGAGGCCCCGGGGCATAGTCTGCTTTTGTTAAATGTGGTACCTGTTTACGTCAGTTCATGAAGAATGTTCGCCTTTTTTGGATTCTCCCTTCGTCGTGGAGTGAAGCGAGAAAAACAAAGGTAAGGTGGAGATTAATTGATATACAAATGGTCATTTAGTGGGGGAAGTAACCTTTAAACAGAGAGCTGACAACAAATAAAATCAAACCATTTCTTCTGTTCAGGATAAACTGCTATAACGCTTTTCACGCCCAGACTCCCTTCGGAGGGTACAAGATGTCCGGCAACGGAAGAGAGCTGTAAGAACCATCAGTGTTTCTTAATTTTTCATGATCTTGAGTTTTTTACTGTGTCCTCTCTAACCTGCCTCCTGTGTCATCTCTGTCCTCTCAGAGGAGAGTACGCTCTGGCCGAGTACTCGGAGGTGAAAGCAGTGACAATCAAACTGAGTGAAACCCTGTGATTCGTCCAGCGCTCTGCACTGCCCTTCACATCACACTTCTCTCCCACCAGCACGCTCCCTTCTTTGTCTTCAGTCATGGTGTTGAGATTAGGGTTAGGCCGATATATCAGTTAGTCTGTGCCAGAGTGTGTCAGAGCCCAGAGAGTCAGCGTTTGTTCACCTGTACTATGATGTGCTGTAGGTGATGATAGGCTTTACTCAACAGCTTCAAAACCACTAATGCTCAGTTTTATTTTTATTTTTATAATAATTTTCCAATAATTTATTCTGATTTATTAAGTTCCCCCAGACATCAGTACAGTCACCAGCCACTTTATTAGGTACACCTTGCTGGTACCAGGTTGGACCCCCTTTTTAATTCTTGGTGCCGTAGATTCAACAAGGTGCTGGAAACATTCCTCAGAGACTTTGGTCCATATTGACATGATGATATCACAGAGTTGCTGCAGATTTGTCGGCTGCACATCCATGATGAGAATCTCCCGTTCCAGCACATCCCAAAGGTGCTCTATTGGACTGAGATCTGGTGACTGTGGAGGCCATTGGAGTACAGTGAACTCATTGTCATGTTTGAGATGATGTGAGCTTTGTGACATGGTGCGTTATCCTGCTGGAAGTAGCCATCAGAAGATGGGTACACTGTGGTCATAAAGGGATGGACACGCTCAGCAACAATACTCAGGTAGGCTGTGGTGTTTAAACCATGCTCAGTTGGTACTAAGAAAATCTCCCCCACACCATTACACCACCAGCAGCAGCCTGAAGCGTTGATACAAGGCAGGATGGATCCATGCTTCCATCTGAATGTGGTTTTTCCAATCTTCTATTGTCCAGTTTTGGTGAGAAAACCCGTGTGAATTGTAGCCTCAGTTTCCTGTTGTTAGCTGACAGGAGTGGCACCTGGTGTGGTCTTCTGCTGCTGTAGCCCATCTGCTTCAAGGTTGGACAAGGTGTTGTTGCTTCAGAGATGCTCTTCTGCACACCTTGGTTGGAACAAGTGCTTATTTGACTTCCTGTTGCCTTTCTATCATCTTGAACCAGTCTGGCCATTCTCCTCTGACCTCTGGCATCAACAAGGCATTTTGGCTCACTGGATATTTGCTCTTTTTGGGACCATCCTCTGTAAACCCTAGAGATGGTTGTGCTGAAAATCCCAGTAAATACTCAGAGCAGCCCGTCTGGCACCAACAACCATGCCACGTTCAAAGTCACTTCAATCACCTTTCTTCATCATTCTGATGCTCCATTTGAACTTCAGCAGCTCGTCTTCATCATGTTTACATGACTAAATGTATTGACTTGCTGCCATGTGATTGGCTGATTAGCTATTTGTGTTAAAGAGCAGTTGAACAGGTGAACCTAATAAAGTGGCCGGTGTATGTATGTGATTTTTACTACAGTAATTAAGGGGGAAATCCAGGGCAGCCCCAGTCTGTATGGGCCCCCATACAGAACACAATGAGTAACTTTTTTACTGCACAAATAGTGGTTGATCATTGATCGATTGTCAGCTGTGTTGGACGTCCCTCAACTGCAGAGTTTTCGAAAAAATGCTCCAGTCGTTATAATGATCCTTTTGTTTGCCCGTCATGTCTTAAACCTGTGCAAAACATAGTGATTAATCAACAATATGATTTTTCATGTGAGTTCAATTAAAATCTCATCAACTCTCCCTGCAGTAGACAATGTGAGGAGGTCTGAGAAAGAACTACTGTTTACTTTTGTAACTGTTGAGTAGCCGATGTTTGCAGATACTTTATGTTTCTAATTCCAAGCGCTGATTCAAACCTGGTGTGATCAGTACGAATGTTCTCTCTGCTGAGGAGAATGTGCCTTCCCTTTCAGATGTTGGAAGGAACTGTTTCCTGTCCCAGATGAGGTAATATTTACCTTGCCAGTAACATGTTAGTACTGTAACAGAAAGTGTCAACTTTAACTTTTTTTTACCAACATGAGTGAGAGTTTTGAGTGAGAGTTTGTTTATTATCACACATGGGAAACACATCTGTCTCTGCATTTTTCTCACATTAGTTTTGTATTTAAATAGAAATTCTGAATAAAGAAAATGAAATGTACTTTGTGCCTCATTCTTTTATACAATAAGCCTGGTGAAGTTGCTGAACAAATGCATGTGTTTCTGCACACAGCAACCAAAGGATTGTTGGGAAAGGTGAAGAACAAGAACGTATACATATAATGATATGACGGGGCATGTTTTCTTTAGAGGGACTACTATTTAGGCATAATATTATCAAAGAGACACTCAGGAACCTGTTGTTCTTTCTGGGGATCAGCTGCTGACACTGTGCTCACCACTATCAGTGTACAAAACCTTGGTTGAGGGTGTTTTCACTTAAGCAGCGCTTAAAGGCAATGTAGGTGGCTGCAAAGGGCACCACCCAGAGGGGGGCAAGAAAACTGCAACCGACTTTTTACATTTAAAAAGATGCTCATTAAGGGAAAATGCTACAAAGATCTAATGCTAATGGTCGGTCTGCAGTAAGTGTACCACCTCTTGGTCACCTTAATGTGTTTATTAGTGAGTGATTATCACAATTTAGGACCTGCTACAGCAGGAGTTTCAAAGTCATTGTTGTTCATGGGCCACATATAGCACAGTTTGATCTCCAGCGGGCGGGACCAATAAAACCATCACACAATGACCTATAAGTACCATCAGCTCCAATATTTTCCCTTTTTTGGTGTAAAGAATTACAAGTACATTACAAGTAGCTGTTCATCCTGTTATAAAACAGTCGAACAGCCTGAGATGTCATATGAAAAATAAGTGCAATTTCAATAATATGTCTCAGTTTTTCCACATTCAGTCAGTCGACTTCTCTCTGTCATGACATGTACATTTATCCATACATTTCCTGATACAGATTCTTTTGGACTGAAGCTGCTGATTGACAATATTTTGCACAATGTTTAGTGTTTTTAAACATGGTCACAGTAAGTATTTATTGTTATATCAGAGATCTGTATTCTGGTCACGGTGGAAAAGTCTTTGAGGCAGAATTTTACACAAAGTAGGCAACGCATTGTTAAACTTGCTCCTGAAACCTGGCACCTCTTAGTCCAGTCATGTAGTGGGCCAAATTGGACCCTTTGGTGGGCGGATTCTGGCCCACAGGCCACATGTTTTACACCCTGTGCAAGATAATCGCTGGATATGTTGGAGTGGAGAGTATGTGGATAGCATTGGAGTAAGAAAAAAGTAGAAGGCATAAAAAAGCAAATAATTCTCATTAGGCCTAGCTGATGTTCTTGTTTATAAAAAAATAAATGCTCAATATTTTTACGGTGGAACTGGTAAGACAAGACTTTTTTTAATGCACTGATTAATTTTGAGTTTTTGGGCTATTTTGCTTCCATAATAAACTACTGTTTATTTTAGTTCAGATTTTTGTTCTGGAGATGTATGTAAAAAGTCCATATTTCAGTAGATAATGACTAATTTGCATATTAAAACCTGAAATTTCTGAAAACTTTAAATACTAAAAATAATTTTCTTAATGTCACTAATCAGCTTTGGAAGTTTCATGGTGATATCTGTTAAACTAGTTAAAAGGTTAAGTGTCCCTCTTAAAAGAAAACATAATAATAATAATAATAATAATAATGATAATAGATGGATGCATAGATAGATCCTTTATTATAATTGTATGTTATACATGAAACTTTGTTGGAGCAATACAGTTAGCAGCATATAAATATGTACACATGCACCAACACACACTCGCTCATGATCACACACATTCATATATTTTTAAGATATATGATAAATAGTAAGTTAAAACAATAAAAACAGCCAAACACAACAGTTATTGCACAAAGTCTACAATGTCACCTTAGGTGGGTGGGTTGGGGTGTCATAGTCTAATAATAATAATGATGGTGATGATAATAATAATAATAATAATGATAATAATAATAATAGTTTAGCGCATTTCAAACAGGATATGCAGCCGGAAGTGCTTTACAACAAGGGAATTATGCTTCACATAAAATTTGACAGAATAAACAGAAAACAGGTCCTCAATATAAAAGGACATTTGAATACAGTTAAAACAAGAAAAGATAAAAATAGAGTCCACAGAAGCAATCATAGTTTAATATCAGTAAAACCAGTAGTTTAAAAAAACATAGTTATTAGTAAACCCATAAATCATAAAATTACAAAATTGACACTGTAAATCACAAATTCAAGTAAATGCCTATCACGTAGCAACATGTGAATTTCCCTGTTTTTAATAATGTCGAGCCTGGTTTATCATTAACTGAAATATATAACTCCATCTATCTTTATTTCATATTCTCGCTGTTGAATTACTGTTGTTTTATTTTGAAAAATTTATCTGGGTGTGTTTTAATGACACCAACGGCTGGGCATTATTTTGAAACCCCTCACCGGAAATGGCTCCGTGTTCCAGTCTGGCTTGACCTGGACTTGACACAGTGTGCGTGGATTGGAAAGTTTGCATCGTGGAATCAGGAAGTCCAGAGAAGCGTCAGTGTCAAACAGAAATCTGTGCAGCCGCTGTGAACGACTCGGAGCTGTAAAAGTGCGTCGCCATGCTGAGAAGAGTCCTCAGACATGTGGTGAGTAGTTTTATTGTCACTGTGGCGTCATTAAAGTTTGAGTCTGGTGTTTTAGCTTCAACTGGGAGTCTTAAAAGTCACCAAGTTAGCTCCATCAGGGCTGCTTCACGCGCCCCTGTCATCAGAGGAAAAACAAACCAAACGCTGTTGAAAAATCTGCTAATTTAACACATATTTTCCTCCTGTTTTAATAACTTACTCTGTGAACTATAATTAAACATATTTTTCATACTCTCATGAAGTACTTTTAAAGTCGGTATAATTATAATCCAGAAAGAGGCAGCAATTTAAGGAATATTTCAGGCTTTAAAGTAGGTTTCAACCTGCTGCACACGCTTTAACAGACCCCTCTACAGCCTCCTGTTTGAGCCTTAATAATAAAGGGACTCTTGTATTAGCAAACAGCATTTAAAGGAGTTGTCTCTGACTCAGTGACTCCAATGTGTTCACAAGCAGAGCTCCTCCACAGACACTGTGTTGTCATGCCTCCTTCTCATGGCTATACACACCTGCTGCAGTGTGAGGATGACACACATGATGAAGATTTAACTTCCCACTTAAAGGGACAGTTCAGATTTTTTGAAGCGGGGTTAAACGAGGTACTTATCCATAGTCAGTGTGTTGCATGCAGAACATGTCAGTCAGTGTGCCCCCAGTTTGGAGAAGCAGGCTGGAGTCTGACATGGATGATAAGCAATGTACTGCTGTGGACGCGGGGCTGCAGCTAAACATATTGTCGCCACCTAAAAATTAATGTATCAGTTTAAGTGTAGGCTGTGTTGGCAGTTTCTGCAGGGCTTTGCCTTTCTGTCAGACAGCTTGTACAGACAGGAAAGCAGTTAATGGCTTCAGTTCCTCATCTGTCAAAGACACCAGACTCCATTGACAAAAACAGAAATTTTGTCTGGCTGAACACAGGAGCTGCGGCCTCCATCAGTGTGTTGTTTGTATTATTGTGTGCCAAAGTCACTCAGTAGCATCAACCAAAGAAAAGGTTGAGGCAGCCTCTCTGTTCAGCGATGTTAGATCAATGTTTTTCTGGCATTAAGGAGAGAGCTATTACGGCTTCATGTTTCAATTGCACTCTATACTGGTGCGTGAGGCACGGCAGCTTTATTTGTACAGCACATTTCATACAGCAGGGCAATTCAAACTGCTTTACGCAGCAATAAAATATAAAACATAATAAAGGATATAGATTTACAATAAAACAGCAAAGATAAAGGATATAACATGTTAAATTAATTACTAAATGATTTACGTTTTTAGCTTTGATTTAGAAGTATTAAGAGTCGGGGCTGTCTAACATCATCTGGGAGGTTTTTCCAGGTTTGTGCTGCATGGTAACAAAGCGCTGCCTCACCAAGTTTTGTTCTGACTCTTGGGATGGTCAGTGGGCCGGCCCCAGACGTCTGCAGAGTCCTAGAAGGTTCATATGTCATTAGCATGTCAGAGACATATTTGAGCGCTGAGCCACAGAGTGATTTATACACAAGCAGCCAGATTTTAAGATCAGTTCTCTGAGTGACAGGTAGGTAGGGTAAGGATTTAAGAACTGGAGTAATGTGGTCATATTTCCTAGTTCTGAATAAGGTTGAAGCTGAAGGTGTGAATCAGGCGGTTTGGTGCAGCACCTGCAGTGATGCGGGTGCTGCGCCAGTTGGTCGTGGTGAAGAGGAAGGCAAAGCTTTCGATTTACTGGTCCATCTACGTCCCAGCCCTCACCTATGGTCATGAGCTCTGGGTAGTGAGTGACAGAAAGAATGAGGTCGCGGATACACGCAGCCGAAATGAGTTTCCTCTGTAGGGTGTCTGGGCTCAGCCTTAGAGATAGGGTGAGGAGCTCAGAGTAGAGCCGCTGCTCCTTCATGTTGAAAGGGGTCAGTTGAGATGGTTCAACATCTGATCAGGATGCCTCCAGTTAGAGGTGTTCTGAGTATGTCCCACTGGTAGGAGGCCCCGGGGCAGACCCAGAACACCCTGGAGGGATTATATATCTCATCTGGCCTGGGAACACCTCGCAGTCCCCCAGGAGGAGCTGGAAAGTGTTGCTGCGGAGAGGGACGTCTGAACCATGTTGACATCTGGATATCATGGTTCCTGTCATGGAGTAGATGTGGTTTTGGGGAGCTCCATCTTGACTCCATTTTTTACCTTACCCTAAAGACCTTTAAAGGCACTATGTGTAACAGTTTCAGTTCTTTGAGACAAACAAATTTTGCAGTCAAAAGTGTGTCCTAGCACATGTGTATTTACCTCCATCAGCGTATCTAAGTATGTCCATAAGCTCCGAAATTCCCATTTACATATACATTGCGACCGGTGTCTCATCATGTACGTGCGCCATCTTGAAAATACAGGTATGTACAGGGACATGCTTGAGAAATACGGAATCGCCTTTCGTGTTTTCACTTGTCGGTTTCCGGTTTCCGCCTGCAGGTAGAGTGACGAAAAGCAGCAGCAAGCAGACTAGTCCCAAGTGCCAGTGCCGGAGAAAGGTAATGCAATCACAGGACAGCGCCGCTGTTAGCGGGGAAACGGCTCACAGCTAGCAGCGACAAGTGGCTCAACCTCACACACCTCATCCCTCTCCTCGCATCACTGCGCCGCTGTTAGCTGTTAGCCGTTAGCTGTTAGCCATTTCCCAGCTAACAGCAGCACTGGCCTGGCATTACCTTTCTCCTTCAGCAGCTCTCTCCACCTGGGAAAGGCTGTCCCGATGTTGACCCTCGTTTTTTGAATTTGCCGGTCACGCTGCCTTTTTGATTCCCTTTTGCGTTTTCTTGGCAATAAGGATTCCGTCTCCCGTGATGCTGCATATGCATGATCCTGCATTATGCTCAAAGAGTCGGACTTTGTTATGCTACATTTGTTATGCTGCAGTAGTGCCGGGGTAGAAGCGACACCGCTAAGAGCTGTCAGCGGCACAGTGATGCGAGGAGAGGGATGAGGTGTTACAGGTTGAGCCACTTGTCAGTTGTCAAAAGACAAGACCTGATTGGTTTGTTTTGATTTACACCTGCTCCAACAGTCCTACGTTGTAAACACAGCCAGCATGGTGAGGAGGGGGTTTGTCAACTCATTTCGTGTGTGTCTGTGTAGGAGCCTGAATGAATACTCCATGAAGTATCGGATGACATGGTTTCATCAATGTTATCATAGCTTTTTGGTACACAGCAGCTACTGTTGTTGCAATACCCGTTTGAAACAGTGAGGCGCTAGAGTGTGCTATCCGTTTGAATGCAATATATGATTTCAACGTTAGATGGGAGAAATTCCTACACACTGTGGCTTTAATTCTTAATTTGCGATTTTGAAGTGAGCTGTAAAATTCTATACAATGTGACAAAACCAGGCAAAGGAAAGAAACAAGAAAAGTGCCCCTGAGAGGAAATTTCTGACGAGACCTCAACTATACTAGTTGTCTCAGGCGAAGCTAAAGGTAATGCTACTAGCACCCTTTCTCCTACCAGTGAGGATCTCATGGCTGCGATAAACATGTTAAAAAATGTTGTAAACTCTATATAACTCTGTATAACTCTGATACAATTCCCAACATGCACTCTCACTTTTTGGGGGGCATTTGCAGAGTGTATTGGCTGAGCTTAGGTCTGTAGCTGAGCACTCAGTGCAGCTCAGTCTTCAGAAAATGTGTTAGCATTGTATATTTCTGCAATGGAAACTATACGTTTGTATGTTATTATGTAGGGGACACGTTGAAACTGTCATTCATCCATTTTCATCTGCTTATCCTGGGCCGGGTCGCGGGGGCAGCAGTCCGAGCAAAGCACCCCAGACGTCCCTTTCACCTGCATCACTGCAACTGTGATCCATTTCATGCTCCATTCAAACCTCACTGGTGAGCAAGACTCCCAGATATTTGAACTCTCTTGCTTGAGGCAGCAACTCTCTCCCAGCCCAGAGGGGACAATCCACCGGTTTCCAGCAGAGGATCACGGCCTCAGACTTGGAGGTGCTGACTCTCATCGCGACCGCTTCACACTCAGCTGCAAACCACCCCAGTGCATGCTGGAGGTCACGGTGTGATGAAGTCAACAGAACCACATCATCTGCAAAAAGCAGAGATGCAATTCTGAGGTTTCCAAACTGGACCAACAGGGCTGTAATTCATGTGTGGTTTGATGTAGGCACAAAAAGCACTTGGTTATGGTGCGGAAGAGATCATGTTTTGAGGGAAAAGTCCTCGCTGGAAAAGCGGTGAAAAACAACCACATGTGGAGGCACTATCCCCGATGTTAAAACAGCAATGACTCACTAAAAACAACCGGTTTATTGTTATTGGCTTGAACAGTAGTCTGCAGCTTGGCAGACGTGTTGCCAGGTGACACGCCATCCTCCACCTCCCAATGAGTCAGCTCATACACTACATCACCTTTGAAATGTCGATATTATGCAAATCTAACATATCAGTGGTATCTGTGGACACCATTAGCAGCATAAGCAGCTTTTGTGTCCAGGTTTTGCTGCAGTTTCCATGTTGTGGTTTAGTGTAGGATGAATTCAGAGTTGAGACACTGTCGTAGCATCTTTGCTCACTCTGAGTCAGATCCTCCAGGAAACACGCAGCAGCAGCAGCAGCAGCAGCAGCAGCAGCAGCAGCAGCAGCAGCAGGGAGGACCTGCTGAAGAGTTTTAAGGGCCCTTCCTCTGCAGCTCCACTGGATGTCTGAGAGTCTCCGCAGCTCGAGGGTGTGATGACCTAGATTTATGGCTTACCATGTTTATTCAAATATAGCATGGCATTTTGGAGAGTTAGTGATGAAGGTGTTAAGTTTTTCCAACTACTTAAAAAAGAATGAAAAATAAACACAAAATCACAAAGTACATGATTAAATAAAAACATTAAGAAAATAAATTAAGGGGCGTCGGTGGCTTAGTGGTAGAGCAGGTGCCCCATGTACAAGGCTGTTGCAGCAGCGGCCCGGGTTCGACTCCAGCCTATGGCCCTTTGCTGCGTGTCACTCCCTCTCTCTCTCTCTCTCTCCCGCTCATCTGTCCTATCGATTAAAGGCTTAAAAATGCCCGAAAAAATATCTTTAAAAAAAAGAAAATAAATTAAATTAAAAATCACAAACTACATGATTAAATAAAAAAATAAAATCACAGAGTACATGATTAAAATAAAAAATAATTAAAACAATTAAACAAACAAATAAATAAAAATCACAAAGTTCACGATTAAATAAAAATAGATAAATTAAAAATCACAAACTACATGATTAAATAAAAAAATAAAAATAAAATCACAGAGTACATGATTAAAATAAAAAAGAATTAAAGAAATAAATAAAAATCACAAAGTTCACGATTAAATAAAAATAAATTAATTAATTAAAGATCACAAAGTACATGATTAAATTAAAAATAAAAAAGCATAGGCCTACATACTTACATTTACACTCACCACTAAAACAAGATTCAACCCTGACACTGAACATATTGCTTGTTGCTTTTCCATTTTGCCTTTGGATTTTGTCTGGACTGTTAAGTGTTTGAAATAACATGAAAAGTGTAATAAAATTTGAATTAAATTAGATTAAAGGTTAAATTAAATTAGATTATAAGTGAAATGGAAAATTACATTTCAATCAAATGAAGTTAAATGTATATAAATGCAATTATATGACAGTCTGTCTATGCAAAATCTCAATTAAATGAGTAGATAGCTTTCATTTAGAAAGCTGTGTTTTTCACATGTTATGTTGCAGCTTTATGCTAAAATCTTTTAAACTCATATTTCCATCATCGGCCTACACTCAACACCCATAATGACAAAGACAAATCAGGATTATAGATTTTTTTCTTCAATTTTATTAAAAAGAAAAAACTAAAATGTTAGATATTTTTATATAATTTGTGTCCTAAATTTTAAATATGAAACTTTAAGAGAAGAAAACACACATTACATTAAGGGAAGTGTGAGGTCTTAACACATACTCAGGATGTCAGAATGCATTGACTATATGTTATCAGGAAGTCACACTGAGATCAAGATCTCATTTACAAGTGAGACCTGAGTACAGAGTACAAAAATATAATGCAATAAAATAAAATACAGTATTAATGAGAAATATAATAAGGAAATAGGAAGGACAAAATATACATTCTGAAATATCCTTGGTGTAGGTATAAACTAGAGATGTACCGATACCACTTTTCCTTCCCGATACAGATTCCGATCCCTGAACCTTAGGTATCTGCCAATACCGAGTACCGATCCGATACCAAACGTAAAATAAAAATGGATGGGATATGAATTGTTGTATGTCTCAACTCCTAAAACTCTATCTAAAATATTAAGAAATAAATACATAATAGTAGAATGAATGCCATAAAACATTTTTTTATTATTATTATCCAGTGTTGACACAGATCAAGACACAGGTTAAAGTGCAGCCGCACAATTTGGTAAAAAAGACATTTTAAAGGCTACAGTAGAATGCTTTTTAAATGCCCGCTCCGTTTCTGGTTCCTTTGCCTGTAGCGTGCGTATGCGTAATGACGTGAGGCATTACGTGGTATCGGAATTGGTCATAGGCTATACTTGCCGATACCCGATACCGCATTATCAGGCAGTATCGGAGGCATTTCTGATACTGGTATCGGTATCGGTACAACTCTAGCACAAACAAAAAATAACAGTCATATAGTAAAAATCTACATTATTGAGACAACTGCATGACAGATTATGAATTATATGTCAGCCCCATGTTGTTTCCTTTTGTGGAGGTGTAATATTGAATTGCTGAGTTCCCTTTGTGTGATGTTTCTTTAAAAATAGTTCAGTTAGTACACACAGTATAGTGCAGTGCTCAGCGGCCAGAGGAAGGAACCTGTTCAAGTTAAAATTTATTCTTTCTTTCAGAGAAAAAAGAAAGATTTCTACTGCAGATTTAACAATATTGTGTATTGAAGAATGGCTTTGCTATTTTTCCCTGAGTCCGGTACATTTATTTAATGACTGTGCACTACAGTGTAGTTTGATGCAGAATATTTTAAAAATGGTGAATGATACATCCTACAGACGCTGGGACGCATCATCAGTGATGTATCCTGGGTTCATCGGGTGTTTTGGGTCTCGCAACATCATACACCCTCACAGGTGACCCAGCTGGGGTTGACCAAGCCCTGACTTGTGTCCCAGCACCATTAGCCCATGGATCGCCCCTCTTTATCCAACGCCACATGGAGGCTCTCTCTGCTGTACGTGTCATAGCCCTGGTGACTTTTTTCTTCATCAGCCCGCTCATTCACATCTGGGTGTTGGTTCGAAAGAGAGACCAACCGGCAAATCCCCTTCAGCCTACTTCTGCAGGATGGCAGTGTGCTCTCCAACCCTGCCCCGCCACTCCTCCACCAGTTCCTGGTACTTGCATTCTTCCTTTCAAATGACTCTTCCTCTTCCCGTCAGCTCTATCAGGGCAAGTTGTTTAGTGGCCTCTGACAGAATGATGTCAGGTCGCAAAAATATCACTGTGATGTGTGCTGGGAACTTGAGTTGCCTGAGCAGATCAACCATTAGCGGCCAGTCCGGTGTGGTGCCGAGGAGGCCTTCAGCAGCTCTTGGTTGTGGTTTGGGCTGCTCACCTGCCTCGATGAAAGACGTGCTGCTTCGGAGGGCCTTGGTTACATTTTCTATTTTTATAATAGCACATTTAGAGGGTTGTGCAGGCTTGTTGCAGGTAATGTATCAACACTCATAGTTTGTGATGGGGTTTGTTGGCCTGCATCATTTTCAAAATGCACTTAAAATAGTCATAGTTTTTAAATAAATATGGTCTCATTTGGGCTGTACAGCTAAACTGTGTCTGTTTAATGGGTAGAAACTGTTTTAGTGTTGCTTTACTTCATCACTGCTGCTTTGTCTGTGTGTGTGCAGGGTGACAGCTGAATCCAGGCCTCCTCTCTGCTCTGATAGTGATTAACCAGTACCTCCAGTAGGAATGTCCTACTGGTCCGTTGGCCTTCCCCAGGACTCTGCAGACACTCCCGGCAGCATGGAGCCACAAAGCAGTAAGTGATCTATCCTTCTACACTTGTCTCTGTCTGTGTGAGAAGCATCAGGCAGGTTTGTGAGGGGTCTGACTGCAAACTGAAATGTGTTGATGTGTGGAAGCATCGCAGCGGCGCTTAAATTTAGCAAAAAGAGAAGTGAAAGTGTGATAGTTTTAGAGCCCCACGCTGTATATGCTGCTGTCTAACTGTATGTACGAACCAGACTGAGAAAGTTTCACTCTCATATGACACACACACACAAAGCTTCTGTACCACATTACAGTAGATTGTAGTTCAGCTGTGTGCTAGATGACAGCAGAGTTAATGACAGATGATGGAGGATGACAGCAGGAGATGACAGACTGTGGTAGATTAGATTATAGTAGGTTGACTGTCCACCTTTTCTTCCCAGCAGCAAAAAAGCTGCTGTGATCTGCTGTTATACTTTAACTTCCTGTCTACGTCAGAAGTGGGGACAGGTCTTGTGCTTGTTGATGTTGAGTTTGACAGTGAAACATGGTGCACGACTTTTCACACAAGTTCACTGTTGTAGACAAATTTTGATGTCAGAATAAAATCATGACAGTCTTACTCAGGTCTGCCTCCTGAAAGCTGATGGATCAAATCATCAGTTGGTGACCCCTCAGGCGACTGATATTCCTTCAAGTGAAGCGGTCTGTTTTTTTGTTGTTGTTTTTTCTGTCAGTGTATGTGTAGGGACATTTTGGTCCCTAGATTTAGCTGCAGAGTCAGCGATTCTTGCTTTGCTTGCTGCTCTGCTCTGCAGGCAGTCAGACCCAGACCAGGGTGAGTCTGAGGGAGACGGAGGTTTTGGCCAGTCAGGCTCTGAGATAATGTTATCTTCTGCCTTCTGCTTAGAAGTGGTGAATTTACAGCTCACGGAAACATAATACGGTACAGTCTCTGGCTTTTGTTTGATATCGAGTGTCCAGGTCCGCCGTCAGGGAGGTCAAAGGGTACAGATGACCCCAGCCCAAGGCCAACCCTTAAATGGGATCAAGCACAGCAATTTATTTACTGACTTAAATCACTGACAGTACAAGTTATATGTATTTACACGATACATAAATGTAATTTTATACTTAAAACACATCTCAGGGTGCTATCTGATGCCCCCCCTGCAGGTATTGTGAAATGGTGCGGCCCATCTGACATGAGTCAGGTGCATGATGCGGAGAACTCACAAGTGCTGCAAATATAAACATGTGAGGTGGACTGTTGCCTGATTAGCTAAGTCAGAATGCCTCACTGAAAAACACAGACCACTCAGGGAAATGTCAGAGTACCAACAAGAAAATGAAAGCAGCAGAGAGGCAACGAACAAAGGTCTGGCAAAAGAAAGTGAAGAAGCAGCAGGTATGACAGGAAGGGCTGCAACTAACGATTATTTTCATTGTCGATTAATCTGTCGATTATTTCTTCCGTTAGTCGACTAATCATTTTATCGAAAAATGTGTTAAAATGTTGAAAAATGTCGGCCTGTCTTTCCCAAACCCCAAAATTATGTCATCTAATGTCTTGTTTCGTACTCACGCCAAAGGGTTTTAGTTCACCGTCATGGGAGAGTGTGTAAAGCTGCCAATATTTGAACGTAAGAAGCTGCAATAAGAGTATTTTGGGGCACTTTTGTTGTACTTTTCTATGAAAAACGACTCAAACCGATTAGTCAACTACTAAAATAGTCACTGATTATTTGAATAATCGATTAGTCATCGATTAGTCGACTAATCGTTGCAGCCCTACTGACAGGCAGAGCTGAAGGTGTGGAGTGAGGTGGAGTAACTTGGCAAATAAAAACGGTTGTATCAGGCTAAGGTTTAAAGCTACACTGAAGACACAGGTATCATATCAAACTAGAGGGCCTGAGGCATCCATTGGTACTAACCATGCTATGCTATCTTGTCGGGAAGGGGGCCAAATAACGCTCCAAATTTGTACTAAATTTAGGCGAGGGATAAAGGAATATAGCCATTTTTCAAAATGGTGTATTTAAATATTTCTGTATACTAAGGTCCGCAAACAGTCTTGAAATTACATAAATTGGGTGCGACTGCAAAACTGAGGGTTGACAGCCATATATTCTTCACACCATTTCAGTTCTGCACACAATTTAACCAATATTTGTTCACTCCTGATTTGATCTTAGGATTTAATCCCTTGCAGTAACTTCTTCAATCAGTGTTTGATTGCACTTTCCTCTAATCATTCATTGGGGTCCAGTTTTTCAGCCCAGGACAAACATGTGACAAACTCTGCTTTATAAGATTATAAAACAAGGTCTTAACCTTCTTGTTTTCTTCCCGTGAACTACGCAACTTTTGTCCTACAAGGTCAAATTGACCTGAAGACAATAGGAGGGTTAACAGTAGATACAAGATACATGTGGAAACGTGATTAATTTGATTATATTCGCAGGGGGTATAAAATGTATCGGGAATTTGAGCTGAGTGCTGTCAAAGGTTTGACTGGTCAGTGTAAGATTACAGTAGATCAGAGCAGAGGCAGTGTGAGGGAGACAGATACAGGAAGCTCAGAGGCTGGCGTGGCTCTTAAACAAAGGAGCATCACTCCTCGCTCCCTCTCCCTGCTCCCCCCTCCTCCTGTTCAAAACCTCTCCCTCCCTGCCTCCCCCCCGTCCTCCCACCCCGTTCAGCCTGTCACAGGGTTAGAGAGGAGGCAGATCATTCAGGGGACACAGCTGGGTAGAAGCCACACAGCAGCTGAGGGGAAGCCATGAAAAGAAAGCGCTCAGCTTTAGATGTGATAGAGGCAGGAGGAAGAGGAGGAGACGCTGCTTCGCTATGAGCAGGTTAGTGGGAGAGAGGAGCAGACGACAGAGCCCAGCGCTGACTGAGGCTTGTTTATATGCTGCACATGTCGGGCTGACTGAGCCTCAAAGCTACTGAGCTCTGACTCTGCGATCAGTGTACTGACATCAGATCACATCTCATTGTGGTCTGCAGAGCTGTGATGGATCTGATGACTTCCATACTGTAGAGCTCATTAATGCAGCACTGGGTGTTTATGAGGATGCATTAACCTGATTCTGATGTCTGAACACATCTCACTCAAGTACGCATGCATGGATTACACTGGGTTTTAAGGGAGGATTTTTGTGGGGTTTGAATGTTGTTTAAATGTTTCTTAAGATGCCTTTAACAGCTTCAATTATAAATGTCACATTTTAAAGGGAAATAACAGGAATTTATCCACTGATCAGGTCAGAGGAGAACCTTATGTGCACCAGAAGGATTTTATGTAACAGTAGTCTAAATTTTTAAAATCAAAAGGATATTAATGTAAATTATTTTACAGCAAACCATCATAACTGTGTTGGGACAAAGTTATAGGAGCAGTTATGGCTGCGTCTGCTCAACTTTGCTCCTGTGACTGTGATTTGATCCCACTAACATGCTGTATCACAGAGACAGAGCATAAATAAAGGGATAGTTCAGATTTTTTGTGAGTGAGGTCATATGAGGTGCTCATCCATGGTTATTGGATTACTGTAGGAAAAGCAGCAAAAGAGCTGAAATGGAAGCTCAGCAATGTATTACTGTGAATATATTTTAGCCTCTTAAAAGAAGTCCCACTTAAAACAACCAATAGAAGTTGAGGTGTACGATATATTGAGAGTATTTCTACAGCTTAACCTTGCTGTCAGACAGCCCGTTTGAACAGGGAAGCAGGTAACACCTTCAGTTTCCCATCTATGCTCTCGTCAAAGCCAGACTCCACTGACAAAAACAGTAATTTTGGCTCGCTGAACACAGGAGCTGCTGGTCTACTGCTGCCTTGACCAGTTTGTGTTATTGTGTGAATTTGGTAGAGATAACCCTTTTAAAAGCCAAAGTCACATAATAACACACACACACAAAAAAAATGGTGGAGGCAGTGGTAGATGAGCAGCTCCTGTGTTCAGTGATGTTAAATCAGTGTATTTCTCAGTGGAGTCTGGCTTTGAAGAAAGTAATTCAGCAGCCTTTGTCCCCTGTCAGAAATTAGTGTAAAAAGGTAAAGCAGGGAAGAAACTCTCAATATGCACTTAAACTGAGATATAGAACTACACAGTGTAAGTGATCCCTTCTTAACTGCAGTGTTTCATAAAAAGAGGAAGCTTGTGGTGGGACTCTCTGTTGGCATTTAGGATCACTGGGTCACCAGGCGAGCTGCCGACTGTCTGGGTTTATTAAAGGGAACTTTCAGTTTATTTCAACCTGTCTCCTATGGTCCTAAATTTGTTTCAAGTGACTAGTGACATAAAAATAATAGTTAGCATGTTAGCCGTTAGCCTAGATACAGCCAGGGCGCATAGTAGTGTCAGACATGTTAAAACGTAATTGAACGGGCAACCTTCAAGTGCAAAGTTAGTCCACTAAACAAGCTTTTTTCCACAAAGACCGCCTCATATCGTTAGGATAAATGTCAGAGAACATATAGAAAACGACATGTTAACGTGTTGTCTTACCTTACCGGTGTGCTGCCATGTTTGTTTACCATCTAGCTCTGCTTTCCAAAGCGTGGACAAAATATATCTCGCGAGCTCTAGATAAAGCCCAGCTGGATACTACTCCAGGTGGACGTGTCTCATCCTCGGTCACATCCAGACCTTGAAAATAAGGCTGCAACCGGTCCCATTCCTTGTAACAGAGGCATTCCTCTTCTGTGGGCACTGGGGCACAGCATTCACAGGTACACCACCAATCTCCAGAGCTACGCAGCCTTGCAGCAGCCATTCCTCCTCTCTCGTCCTCTACCTGTTGCACCTCTCTCTCTCTCTCTCTCCTCCTCCATTCTTCAATTTCACGAAGCTCTTCGTCAGTGTATTCTGGCTCAGATAAATAAGGGCGGCCATCAAACTCTGTAAAATCAAATTCCTCCTCCACAAAGTCAAAGTCTGGCAAAAAGTCAGCCATTATTCTATAAATCTTTCATAAAATAAATGAATGAACTTTTCAGGCTACTGTCCGGTTCTGCCTTCCAGCTGTTGCTGCTTGTTCTCGCGAGATTTCAGGCACGGTATGAGATCGCTGCTTGTCCTCGTGATATTTCAGCCGCGCTTTGGAAAGCAGAGCTAGATGGTAAACAAACATGGCAGCACACCGGTAAGGTAAGACAACACGCTTACATGTCGTTTTCTATATGTTCTCTGACATTTATCCTAACGATATGAGGCGGTCTTTGTGGAAAAAAAGCTTGTTTAGTGGACTAACTTTGCACTTGAAGGCTGCCCGTTCACTTACGTTTTAACAGGTCTGACGCTACTATGCGCCCCGGCTGTATCTAGGCTAACGGCTAACATGCTAACTATTATTTCTATGTCACTAGTCACTTGAAACAAATTTAGGATGATAGGAGACAGGTTGAAATAAACCGAAATTTCCCTTTAAACAAGGAATATTTCACAGATACAAATGTTAGGGTCAGTGGTTCCCAACCTTTTCTTCAAGGAAGCCCTTATCTTTCATTGAGTCACTAATGACCCGTGGCTAAGCAACATATTTTATGGTAGTTTCATATTATATTCAATCCATAACAAACAGTGATACACAGTAACTGCAGGACATTTGTGTAAAACAAGTGATTTAGGTGAATTTTGAGCAGACTCCAAGTCTTATTTTTAGGGGATAATACACTAAAGAAAATGTACTTATGTTTCATGTCCCTAACCCTAACCCATGTCAATATATTCCCCTAAATTCTACACACTGGACCTCTAAAATCAAGAAGGCCCCACAATCCCCTCAAGAGGCTTTGGTGACCTCTACTAGGAGTCTGGACCCCCAGTTTCGGATCTAGTGGGTAGGACAATAGCAGTCTTGGTAATAAATAACCAGTATAAGGCCCTGCTCACACAGAGGCGTTTTGCAGGTTACAAAACACGAGGCGCACTGCTCTGCCTTTTTAAAAATAATTGAACTAGTAAATAAAAAACCCTGCTGTGCCTTTTTATTGTTGCCAGGCAACCACCCCATCACCTTCTTACACTGACCTTCCCCTGTAATCAGTTTACAGGTTATTTATTATTTTAATTTATTTCACAGTAATTAGTCGCTTGTTCTTTAAATGTTGAGGCAGAGGGTACTGTCTGTAGCTCTGGTTGAGGGTGAGAGGCTGTCAGCAGATAAACAGAGATCTGTGTGGGTACATGAGACCCTAAAAAAGAGGCTGGATCATGGGGAGTACCACCAGTTGGTCCAGGAGCTTCTCCTCCATCATGGACGTTTACAGGCATATTTTAGGATGACTCAGGGGCAGTTTGACAACCTGCTGTCTATCTTCGGGCCGTATAGCTCTGGGTATCCAGCAACCACTACCACCAGTTTCTCCTCCACTGTTTACCAACTGCAAACTTGTTGTCATGACCACCACAGAAGGCCTGCCTCTTAAATCAGCCGATTGGACAATGGGAAAAAGGCGAAGATGACGTGTGGCGTTTTTCTGTGCCATACATCATTGAAATTGAAGTTTTTGGACTAGAGGAGTTCAGAGCGCTCCGGCAAAAGCGCAGAAACGTGTGGCGTGTCACAACGCAAAAACAACAAACTAAAGGCTTTATTCTCATTAAAAACAATTACAGGAAGCCGCTTCCAGCTCCTAAAACGCTTTCTGCGTGATCGAGACCTAAGTCTCTCGATTAGTAGCATGGCACCACTGATTTGATCCCAACACGTGTGCAGAGTCATTCCATTGAGCACTGGTTGTAAGTGACCTGCAGCAGAGTCTCCTGTCCATCACACTGAAGGGAAAAACACACCTGTTTTCAGTTCACCAGCTGCAGGTAGTGTCTTTTTGTGTGTACAGTAGAGTGTTTTGGCTGATTCAGTTTGTCTTGTTGTGTTTTGCCTGTTAGGACTGAATCCTGTCCACAGTACATGTGAAGCTGCTTCCTTCTTGTGGTCCAGCAGCGACAGAGGGAAAGTGAAACAGTGGATTAATGTTTGGTGTTGAGCTGGAAATTCCCCTGAAAGCTTCACACTGATACTGATCAGCAGCTTCCATGGAGCCGTGCTGTTATACGATACTCATTTTGTACAATACTGATCACTCCTTTAAACCTGACAGACTTTTTTCCAATAGAAATGCTCCTGAATCATGCATGTAGGGAGCTGTGGAGAGCTAAAGGTCTCTGAATGAAATTCTATTAGGTGGTTTAGCAGCTTCTTAAACTCCTTAAGGCTCCATAATCCCTCAGGCCGGATTTATTCCTGCTCTTTCTTTAAAGCTTATTTTTGTGGAGTTTTGCCTTTATACAATAGAGACAGGCAGGAAACACTGAGTGAGAGTGAGGGGGAGCTTCGTGCAACAAAGGTTCTTCAGTCAGAATCAAAACAGTGACGACGTAAAGCATCTTCTTTTTTTTTTGTGCTGCTTTTCTAACCAGAGTCCTGCATGTATTTATCATCCTGCACCACATTCAGATGCATTCAGCCAGCGTTTAAAGCAGAGGTTCTTAATTATTTTTCAGCCAAGGACCGTTTACAAGATGGAGAATACACTGAGGACCCCCTCATGTATATCCCTTGGTTTAATTTGTGTAGCCTGTTTTCTTTTTACACCTCCACAGTCTTAGTTATGTGAAGGAACAACACAAGACAGTAGTTACAGATTGGTTTACAATGGAAGAAGGAAGTGCAGCTCGGCTGAGAGGGCAGGTCCGACAGGTGCTTTTGGATGAGGCAGGGTTAAGTACAAAACACAAGATCCAGGAAATCTCAAATCACAAGTATCGAGTTGGGCGTAGGGGTGATTTGTTTTTCTTAAGAATTTGGCCAAACTGCACAGATGTCATATGCATTTGGCTCAAGCGGCAACTGCCGGTGCTGAAGTGCCAAAAACTGCAGTTCTTTGAACGGCCACTTGAGGCTGTCTTTAAGAGTGAGTCAGTCCCCATCGACCCCAAGGTTAAAATGTCCAACTTTACAGCATGTTTACAGCCTGGTACATAAAACGGTTTCAGTCTCTAAAGCTTATTTCAACATTCATGACAGCTGTATGGGGAGTGAAGTTTCAAATAACTCTCAGGTTTACATTTTATAAAGGCTTAAAGTTATGCATAGCTGAGGACAGTTCTGCTTTGAGTGACAGACTGTCTGTGAGGCGTCGCTACAATCTAAAGCCCCTTTTACACTGCCAGATTTTTCTCGAATGTTGGGCTGTTTTGCCGGCAAGCTGCGAGCGTTTAGACACACAGAGGCTGAACTCTTTTAGTTTAAACAGACCGAGGCGGTCTTCCGCAACAGGAGTGCTGTTGATGACTTGTGGGAGGAGCACAGAACGAGGCTGCACGCCCACATTTTCAGAACAAAATAGAACAGGCTGCAGTGAGAGTCTCTCTCCATGGGATATTTAAAAATAGCAGCTTTGTGCATTTAGTCCTTCTCAGGCAAGCTCAGGGGTTTAGTGTTGCTGGAGCCCACAGGAACGACACGTGAGGATTAGAATATATGCAGTTCACATAATCTGGTCGAAATTCATATATATTTTTTTAAATGCTTGAAGATGCACTCAATAAAAGTGTGTGTCATTGAACGAGACAGTAAAAACTAATGGAATGATCGAAATTGTCATATTGAAATTTAAGGTGTGCTGATGGATTCACGTCATCAACTCATGCATTCAGTAACATCACAAGTAAACGTTCCACCTTAAAAGTTGCCGGCCATCGACCCAGTGAATGAAGTTATTTTTTCTCAGACTCCAGCTGCTGTGAGAGGCAGCAAAACATCCTTTATTTTATAGTTACAGTTTACCAATGTAAAACTTGCAACGTCATGAATTGTGGTTACAAAACCAGACACAACTCAGCCCTGAGCAGAGTGACCGTCCTCTACTGACCAATCAGACTGCAGTGTTCACAGCTCCACCTTTTAGTACCAGATCTGTGTGCTAGGTACCCCAACAGAGGGGGGACCAAACATGGGGACAGTCAGGAATGGTTTTATTGGTACCATCCACAACTTTTCACAGTGGAAACAGAAAAAAACTGTACAGAATGGGACTTATGAGTCTGATCCACCCTTTGCTCCTCCACAGCTCCACACTCTCATCAAAATATGGCCACTTCTGCCTCCAGAAGATGTCTGTGGCCAAGCGGATTAGGTATTGGCGTTGGCCTTGACTCAATCGATCCACCTTAATAGTTTTCTTTGTCACTATTAATATAAAACTCAATGTTTTCATTAAACTCATTTTCCCCTGGCCTCAGTGATGTGTACAGATTTTAGATTTGGGGAAAAAGAAAGTGCTGCTATCAGGTCGATGCTTCATATCAGCAGATACTCAGAGTTATGGTGTCAAAACTTGTATCTGGAGAGAAAAAGTTTGATTGATGCATCCCTTGTTGGTACACTGGCCTTCCACTGGATGTTTTTATGTCTCTGTGCTGTCTGTAACATGATCCTGTGTTTCATTTCCGTCATGTGAACTGACAATGCTCAAATCTCCTCCTCTTTCCTCAGCTCCCCTCTGGTCCTGTCCACTGCTGATAACACTGATGTTCAGTCTCCACTGTTTGTCAGGAGCGAATGTTCCCTCTGATCTCTAAACTAAAACTAGACTCAACCACACGGACGAGTGAAAGGGAGAAATTTAGCAACAGAGGAGATGTTGGCAGCTTCATTCCTCTCAAGGTCTTCTTTTAGCTTCTTCCCCAGACAGGTCGTGTGAGGCTGTGATAGCAGAGTATTGATGGTGGGTGGGAGGCGCATGTGTCTAATGGTTTCACTCCCTCGGGCTTTCTCATATAGCCTCAGCAGCCCAGTCAGACTCTCTGTGTCTTAATTATTCATAGGAAAGCCACTGGGCTGCAGGAAGCAGGCACATGCAGCTGAAAGAGGAAACAGAAGGTTCGCTGGTAAAATGAATAACCAGTCTGACTGACAGTGAAACTCAGACTCACCAAGACATTTATCTAAAAACAGGCCTGGAAAGAAAACTGTGCAGTCGACCAGCAATCACTAACCGTCAGTTCTGAATGAATGGGCTCATTCTGAGCAACGATAGTCACACATTTGACGGTTTGAAACCAGGAAACACTCGCTGTGGTCTGACTCCTGTTTGCACGGGCCTAATTATGACCTGTAGGAAGTAATAATAATAATAATAATAATAATGATACATTAAATTTGTATAGCGCTTTTCAAAGACCCAAAGACGCTTACATAGTAACACAAAAGGGGTAGTGACAGACGGGGGAACAAGCAGAAGACAACATAGTGAACAAAAGAAATGATGGGATGTAACACAGGCGGTATAGGAACAGTCAGTGGGGTGGAGGTGGTTAGGGGTAGGGGAGGTCGAAGGCTTGGGAGAAGAGGTAGGTTTTCAGGTGGGATTTGAATATGGGAAGTGAGGGAGAGTGGCGAACAGGTTGGGGGAGGGAGTTCCATAGTCGGGGTGCTGTTCTGGAGAAGGCTCTGTCGCCGAAGGTTTTCAAGTGCACTGATGCGTAGCGCCATGACCTGCCTGCACTGTTTATAGCATGTAAAGTCTCTGCGTTGTACATGAGTGAGTGATCAGTGGGGAGGACGCTGGTCCAGGGCAGGCTCTGGCACGCCACGCTGTCTTGTGAAGCTGAGCAATCTGAGGAAACATTTTATCGATCGTTGAGGAGGAATATAAAATAACTGCTCAGTGTTAAAAAAGTTGTAAAATCCTGACACATAACTGCTGTACAGTGTTTTTGTGGCCAGTACACCTCATGGATCTGTTACTGAAACTGGCAGCCCTTTGCATTTTCATTGCTGTTTCAGGTGGGAACGCCCGGTTGGGGGGGACGTCAGAGAAAAGGTCATTATTGTGAGCGTCTGATGGGATTAAGGATATCTGCAGTGCTGTGATCACAAGGTTAGCTGGGGGTGGTGGCAGCTGATTAAATCAATAAATTGCCTTTGGATTTAATCACCCATTAGCAGATATAATTCCCTAATTAGGGCCGAGCACTGACTGCAGGCGGTCGTGAAGGCTCTCTTGAAACTGAAGGAATTATTATTATTATACGGTGCTTGAAAACTCATGAAACTTTGCACACACTTCAGAACTGGAGAAAATTTACATCTGATATGGGTCTGGTTATCGGGTGTCACAAAATGGCTCAGTAACGCCCCCTGTTGAATTTCTACAGAGCAGCCCCTGATGCTGGTTTCACCTACATGTACAAAACTTGTAACATCCTAAGAAGTACAAAAAAGTCTATTGGAGCCGTACTCTAAACCCAACAGGAAGTCAGCCATTTTGAATTTTATGTGGAATTTTGGTGCATTTTTGGCCATTTCCAGAGGTCATACTTTAAAATACTCCTCCTTCATATTTGATCTGGCTGATTTGGCTTCATATTTTGCCTGCACCATCTTGAAACGTTTGACATCAAAAGTTGCTTGAAGCTTGAGTTTTTGATGAACCGTGTGACGGTGGCGAGGTGTCAAATGTCAGTGTTTCGCCACCAAACAGGAAGTGGTTTGTAACTCCATCATACATGGTCCAATCTGCCACAAACTTACATGCTTTGTGAGGATCCAGGTCCAAAGCAAACTACAGGCACGATAGGTGTTTTGGTGATTGCGTCACCTACTGGCAGTACTGATTTTTTTTTTTTTTAAATTTATTTATTATATTTTCAACTGTGTGCAGTAGCAACTTAACTGTACAATAATTCTGTGCAGTTTTGTTGCAGTTAGGTGGTAAAGCTGTAGTAGATTAGGGAATCCCCCAATATAGTCTAGACGCTGGTGATGGTAATGGTGGTGATGAGATGAGATGAAGAGGGAGGATCTGGATGTGAAGAGGAGTGGGCTTTTGATGTGCTTGTCCTGGGCTCTGGATACGGTGACTGGAGGTGAATGGGGTGGAGGAAGGTGTGATGATTCTGTCTAAAATGACAGCTGACAGGAGCAGAGAGGAGAACAGATTTAAAGTTTAGTAGCAGCAACATGAATGGCTGAAGGAGACTGTGGCAAAGTTTGATGAGTTAACTCAGAGAGAGAACGCCCCAAATCAGCTGATGGGAGGACGTGGTGGGACAGAGAGAGAACTGTGGATGAATACACTATAAAGAAAGTTTTCCTGATTGAACACTGAGCTTCATTCCAACAAAAATGGTCCGCATACAGTCGTCATGCCCTCCCAAAGGTGCAGATGATCAAAATCCAGGAAAATAATTAGTCCAGACACATTATTACATACAGAGATATCTGCAAACTGCTGTATCATCATTTTCAAATATTCATATTTTTCCATGTTGTTTGCACCCAAGTATGCCGACAGCTCAACACCAAAATGTTGGCTGAACTCCAAGCTCTTGATTGACATCTTGCTTAAATGGGCAATTTAATCACATCGGTTTATGGGCAATAGACTTGCCCATAAACTCAATTGGTGTACTACTCCTTTGAATGCATTTATTTAGTTCTATATTTATGCATGGTTTATTGTTTGTGTACATAGTAATGTCCTTTTTATTGAGTACGTTGTCCACACAGAAATTAATAAAGCCATTTCTGTAGCCTCATTGACGTACGTATATTAAGAATCTCCCAGTCTGTGACGAGGATCTGGATCTGGCATCATAGGCATTTCTGAATGCATGAATTTTTTTGAGCATCACAACCCTACAATATAACTTGTTTCTCTGTCAGGGTTTGATCCATTCAGTTCGATAACATTTTGAGAGTCTAGAAGAGCCGCAAGATTAAATCATTTTTAACCCCATTCAAGTTTGCGGAGTGCTAAACTGGAATTTGGCCGCGCAGCTGGTGGAAGTCTCTAGTGCCCTTGGGTCCAATGCTGCAGAGCATCAGGATAATTTCATACTGCAGAATTCAAGCTTTTTTGGCTTCATGCGTCAATGAGCAACTTTCATAGGAATGACCATGACCCCCCCTCCATTGCTGTATCCACTTCTCTTTGTACATCCATGATTGCCATGCCATCCATGATGACTCAAAACATCACTTGGTGTTTCTCTATTTTGCCTCGCACTGAGGATACATTACACAGTATCATCAAAAGCGAGGGAGGCTGTTTCCCCATCGTCACAGAGGATGCTGTAATAAGGTGACCTAGTTTTGGGTGTTTGCTGCTAACAGGACTACAGTAATATGATGTGTTAAATTTGCAGCGTGATGCCACAAGCCTCCATATATTCCTGTTCCTCATCACCAATACTCCTTTTAACTGACCACTGTCTGTCCCTCTGTGTCTGTCCCTTTGTGTCTGTCCCTCTGTGTCTGTCCCTCTGTCTCTGTCCTCTCCTCTGTCAGGCCCTGGGGAGGAAATGGGAGCCAAGGCATCATTGTTGGAGGGTCCAGGGCCCAGCTCCACGCTGGGTCCTTCTCCCACTCTGGAGAACATCCAGGCAGCATATGAAGACGGAGAGGGGGAGTCTGCCAGGGAGCTGATCCAACAAGCCTGCTGTGTGGAGTGCAGCGCAGGGATGCCCCGCATTGACGGGGTGAGCATATCCAAAATATATAGTATGCATATATATATCACATCAGCTGCATTGCTGGTTGGGCTGCGGTCTGTGTGTCAGTACGTTTACATGCACAGTTAAGTTGAGCTACAGTTACAGCTCGACTAGGCCATTTAATAGGACCACTCTCCTTGTCCCATAACGAGCATGTGAGAGCAATCGATTTATTGACCAAGCACCATTTCACCCGCGTGCTGTCGTATATGGTAATTAAATGTTAAAATCATAGACAGTACAGAAAAACGACGCGTCTCCACTTCCTCTCACTGCATAAAAATGAAGCGAAAATATCCGGCTGCTGCCATCATGCGCTGGTGAGCCGCAGACTGTGCAGTAGCAATCTCCTCTGTGTCGACTTCCTATTCATACACCCGTCCAACCAATCACAAGCAGTGCTATCAAACAAGGGCACACACAGCTGTCAACCATGATGTCAGACCTGCTTTTTATAGCATCAAATAACTAATAAAAACCAAACATGTGAACAAACACCAAGGTGATAAAAGTAACCTTGGTAGTTATCAGCGGTGAATATTCAGAATTTATAAATTCTACATTTCTCCTGTTCGCCACATATTTAATGAGTCATTATTTCTGATGTGAATAACTTTACTACTGGCACAAGTAATGTGTCCTTTTGTAGTTTAGGACCATTCTGATTGAGGATTTTGGATTGTTTTATATTTCTAAAGAAAGTCTCAAATTTGATATTGTGTTCCTGTAAAAGAGAGGAGGGCTAGTCTTTCATCAGAGCTACAGTATGTCAGTGTTTCAGATGTGATCAGGCCTGAAGGACAAATAACGTGCAGTGAACACACAGGAACAAATCGAACCAGGAACTAAACTTTGAAATTAAATCAGAAACAAAAGTTCCCTATTGTCCACTAAAGCTGTGTGTGAGTCCTTTTTATTTTTTTTTATGTATATAAATGAACGTCTGTGAGACTTAAGTCCTCGTCAAACGAGTTCTTCACACAATGCTGAATAAACCTATCGCTGCCAGGGAAAGCCCTCAGTATTACTCAGCATTCTCCCAGTGTTTTGGTGTTAGGTGTATTTGGCAACATCACCTTGCAGGTGCACCTGAAGTGATGCAGTTGAACCTAAACCAGCCAGAGCTAAAGGAACGAGAGATTAATTAATTAATTTTTCGTTGTTTTTTTATTTATTTTTTTTATCTGTATGTGCATTATTTCCTCTGATACTATGTGTGTTGTTTGAGTTTGAATTAAAGAGTCAAAAAAAAAGAAAAAGAGGGATGGGGAAGAGACCATGGTAACGGAAAAGCAGCGAGGAGTGTGGTTGGAGTTATGGCGTAAAAAGTTTCTAAGAAAGTTACTGGAGAAAAAAATATTCAATATTTTCCACCAAAATAATTTCATGTCTACATCATTGAGTGAACATACATTTTCACCAAAACCTTACTTCAGTCGAAAACACTTCAGTCAAACAAAACTTCATTTTCATTTGCAGTATTGTATTTGGCAGTATGGCTCTGTTCTGGGGCCTCTCTGCCTGTCTTTGGGCCTACGCAGAACGCCTAAGGCAGAGACAACGCACCTTTGCACCCTTCCACGTGCCTACATTAAAAGCCTTAAGGCAGAGAGGGTAAACCTCCCTGACGTTCCACACACATACAAGGAAAGCTTGAGACAGAGTAAGCAAACATCCCTGCCCTTTCATCAATAAATCAATCAATCAATCAATCAATCAATTAATTTTATGTATAAAGCCCAATATCACAAATCACAATTTGCCTCACAGGGCTTTACAGCATACGACATCCCTCTGTCCTTTGGACCCTCACAGCGGATAAGGAAAAACTCCCCAAAAAAAACCCTTTAACAGGGAAAAAAAAACGGTAGAAACCTCAGGAAGAGCAACTGAGGAGGGATCCCTCTTCCAGGACGGACAGACGTGCAATAGATGTCATACAGAACAGATTGACATGATAAATTAACAGTAAACCTTATGACACAATGAGAGAGAGAGACAGATATATATATATATAGATATATATATATATCTAGTTTTCTGACTTACTTTTATTATTGTACTTTATTTGTAAATTTTTAATGTCTTTGGCAATATTGTTAATCTACAGTCATGCCAATAAAGGTTATTGAAAAATTGAAAATTGAGAGAGAGAGAGACAGAGAGAGAGATGCAGGACAGACGGTAATGACAGTAGCTTACAACAACATTAATGAAAGTAATAATATTATAATTATAGTTCTGGTTACTGTGGTACAATATGTTGAATGTATATTTTAATATCTGGCAGTATACATGTGTGACAATAGTCATTTGTGTATAATAACAGTAGAAGTATGACTAATGATAACAGCAGCAGCAGCAGGAGGCATCTGGAGAGAGAGAGAGAGAGAGAGAGAGAGAGATACTGCTGTTCCCCTGAATTCGGCCCAAAACAATCTCCTCAACAAATTACAAATTTTAGAATCAGTCATTAAAGACAACCAGAACCCCCTAGACTACCAAATTACTGAAGCAGAGCTGCTGGCTAAAATCCAGGCACTGCAGCCAAAGAAAGCCAGCGGTCCTGATGGCATTTTAAATGAAATGCTAAAATTTGATGACCATAAATTTAACATTGCCATATTAAAATTATTTAACCTTATTCTGGGTGTCGGACATTTCCCTGACCTCTGGAGTGAAGGAATCATCACACCAATCTTTAAAAGTGGAAACAAATTCGACCCAAACAATTACCGAGGCATCTGTGTCAGCAGCAACCTGGGGAAGTTGTTCTGCAGCATCCTAAACAGCCGACTGCAAGACTTCCTCAGAGAACATGATGTCCTGAGCAAGAGCCAGATAGGATTCACACCCAAACATAGAACAACAGACCATATCTACACCCTTCACACTCTCATTAATAAAGACGTCCACCAAAACAAGAGGAAAATCTTCTCTTGTTTTGTGGACTTCAAAAAAGCATTCGACTCAATTTGGCATGATGGACTGTTCTTAAAATTAATTGAGAAGGGTGTAGGGGGGAAGGTCTATGACATCATCAAAACCATGTACAGTCATATGAAATGTGCTGTTAAAATTGACAACATGGAAACAGATTTCTTCCCCCAGAGTAGAGGAGTAAAACAGGGCTGCAGTCTCAGCCCCACCCTCTTCAACATTTATATCGATGAATTGGCCAAATCACTAGAACTATCTGACATCCCTGGTCTCACTCTGTCTGACACACAGGTTAAATGCCTACTTTTTGCAGATGATCTCATATTGCTGGCTCCATCAAATGAAGCACTACAACAGCAACTGGATCACCTGCAAACCTTCTGTCAGACCTGGGCTCTGACAGTTAATCTGGACAAAACCAAAATTATGATATTCCAGAAATGACCCAGGGGTCAGGGAGACCAAACCAGGTTTTTCCTGGGCTCTCATGAGGTGGAGCACACACACGACTACACATACTTAGGACTACACATCACATCCACGGGAAACTTTAACCTGGCTGTTGATGATCTCAGAGAGAAGGGAAGAAGGGCTTTCTATGCTATAAAGAAATCTTCAAACATTAATATACCCATTAGAATCTGGCTCAAAATATTCAAATCTATAATTGAACCAATTATTCTGTATGGTAGTGAGGTGTGGGGTCCTCTTGCAAATCAAGATTTTGAAAAATGGGACAAACACCCCATCGAAATCCTGCATACAGAGATTTGCAAGAGCATCCTCAGAGTGCACAGGAACACCCCCAACAACGGGTGCCGAGCTGAGCTAGGCCAATTCCCCCTTTTAATTAGAATTCAAAAAAGAGCCATCAAATTTTATAAACACCTTAAAACAAGTGACCCCAACTCCTACCACTACAAAGCTCTGCAATGCCAAGAGGAGAGCATGGAGAAGAGCCCCCTCAGCCAGCTGGTCCTGAGGCTCAGCTCCTCTAACAGCACAAGACCTCAGGACAGCCCTCACACAATCTGGACCCACCAAATTATAGAGAAACAAAAAGAACATTACATTAACTATTGGACATCGACCACAAAAATGCAAAGCAAACTTCAGTGTTATTTGGCTCTAAACAGACAGTACATGGTGGCAGAATATCTGAGCACCGTGACTGATGAGAAACTGAGGAAGACTTTGACCATGTACAGACTCAGTGACCACAGCTTGGCCATAGAGACGGGCAGACACAGGCAGACCTGGCTGCCCAGAGAGGACAGGTTGTGTGAGCTCTGTCCACACAGACAAGCGGAGACAGAGACACACTTCCTGTTGCACTGCAGCAAGTATGAACACATCAGAGCCGACTTCCTCTCAAAAATAAAACATAAAGTCACTGACTTTGATTCTCTGCCTGATCAAACTAAAATGCAACACATCCTTGGAGAGAACAGAGTCAGCAGCTTAGCAGCAGCAAAATATGTCAGGTTATGCCACAGCCTGAGGGACAACCATCACAACACCTGACACACCTGTCTATATTTACAGTCCTTGTAACTCACAACCTACATTTTTCTTTATTCATTTTTTTTTTCTATATTATATATTGGTGTATTGTATTGTAGATTGGTGTATTTTGTATTATATATCATATATTTAATCTTTTTTTTTTTTTAGTTTTCTGACTTACTTTTATTATTGTACTTTATTTGTAAATTTTTAATGTCTTTGGCAATATTGTTAATCTACAGTCATGCCAATAAAGGTTATTGAAATTGAAATTGAGAGAGAGAGAGAGAGAGAAGGTGAGAAGGTGAGAAGGTGTCCGGTGTATTATAGGGGGGTCCTCCGGCAGACTAGGCCTAAGTCAGCCTAACTAGGGGCTGGTACAGGGCAAGCCTGAGCCAGCCCTAACTATAAGCTTTATCAAAGAGGAAAGTCTTAAGTCTAGTCTTAAATGTGGAGACGGTGTCTGCCTCCCGGACCGTAACAGGAAGATGATTCCACAGGAGAGGAGCCTGATAGCTGAAGGCTCTGGCTCCTGATCTACTTTTGGAGACTTTAGGGACCACGAGTAACCCTGCGTTCTCAGAGCGCAGTGTTCTGGTGGGATAATATGGCACTATGAGCTCTCTAAGATATGACGGAGCTTGACCATTTAGAGCTTTATAAGTTAACAGTAGGATTTTAAATTCAATTCTGGATTTTACAGGGAGCCAGTGCAGAGAAGCTAAAACAGGAGAAATATGATCTTGTTTCTTAGTTCCTGTTAGTACACGTGCTGCTGCATTCTGAATTAGCTGGAGAGTTTTTAAGGACTTACTAGAGCTACCTGATAATAGAGAGTTACAGTAATCCAGCCTTGAGGTAACAAAAGTGTGGACCAATTTTTCTGCATCTTTTCAGGTCAGGATAGGCCTAATTTTCACAATATTACACAGATGAAAAAATGCAGTCCGTGAGGTTTGTTTTAAATGAGAATTAAAAGACAAATCTTGATCAAATGTTACTCCGAGGTTTCTTTCATGTGCCTACATGGAAAGCCTAAGGTGGAGAGAGCAAACCTCCCTGCCCTTCCATGCACCTACATGGAAAGCTTAAGGCAGGGAGAGCAGCAGCAAAGACCCACAGGAACAGAACAGAGCAGCATCAATGACAAACAGAAATGACATCGATAAGTCAGACGCAGCATCAAAAGGAGGAGCTGGGGTGGAGGTGAGTTGTAAAGTGGCTTGCAGAGGAAGCAGCAACAGTAGGCAGGCCAGAGCAGTTTAAATAGGACGTTTATTGGCTGACTCCCTTCCATCAATCAGCAGATCCATCAGTTAATTGGGCTGCTTGAGATCAGCTGATGTAGCTGGGATGAGAACTGAGCTTGACATTGTGTCCTGACTGAACTAACGCTACGCTCAATTAATTAAAGCTGAACTGAAAGTGAAACTGTATCTATATTCTCTTCAAAGTCTCTTCAAGTGTGAGAGTTTATAAACAGATGTTTCGATATAGTTTTGCTGCTGTCAAATTTGGTCCCCACGAGTTTTTCTTTTTCTTTGCCCCCGTCCTGTGTGTTTCATTATTCAGATATGCAGAGTGTTCCCTGCAGTGCTGCAGCGTTCTGTGTTTGCTGTTTGGCTATGAGTGGGCGTGTCATGCTCTTGTTTTGATTTGGGAATTCATTCTTCTCAGGTGTCAGCAGAGATCTGGCCTACTTCTGCCTCTGTGACATATTCGGCTGGTTCCATTTCTGCATTCAGCTGTTAGATTGAGAAAACACACAACACACAAACACACAGAGTCAGTCTCTGGTATTTCCTCAGTCTGACTAACTGATTAACTGGTGGCAGTTTTACCGAGTATGAATTATTGAAATCAGTTTGCAACCAGACTTGTTTTCACATCCTCCATTGTGACTATTTTTAGCCACACTAACTGTGTCGGTTGGTCCGTCACTTTGGTCCAGACTGAAATATCTCAGATACTTTTAGATGGATTGTGATGAAATGTGGTTGAGACATTCATGTTGTAAAAACTGTGGTGATCCTCTGACTTTTCACGTAGCGCCATCACCAGGTCAACATTTTAATGTGTCCAATACTTAGAGAGATAACCTCTTCAGAGCTGACATTCCCTTCAGCCTCAGCTGTCCTCTTGGTGCATCCTTACAGGGGTGCATTATCAGACAATCTGAGCACAGATATGCAAAAGCCCCCAGCAATCCTACACAGGAGAAAGACACACACACTTTATAGTTGTTTAGCCTTGTTTTGTGTTTTTGTTTTGCATCTTATTGTTGTGTTTTATGTCTCTTTGAGATAATATAGTGTCTTTTTTGGTCATTTTTTGTCTCTTTGTGGCTGTTTTGCCTCATATTGTAGTTTTATTGTGTCTCTTTTCAGTTCCTTTGCATCTCGGTGTGGTCATTTTGAATCTCTTTCTGGTCAGGTGATAATTTGAGTCACATTTTGCAGTTGAGCTTGATGTTGCCTTGCAAAACAGTATGACGTCAATACGTCAGCAAGTCAAAATATTGCGAGTATCACGACAAGAATTTTTCATATCATATTCAACATTATGCCGGTATTAGAGGCGACTGTGGCTCAGGAGGTAGAGCCGGTCGTCCAGTAATCGAAAGATCAGCGCTTTGATCCCAGCTCCTCCAGTCTGCATGTCGAAGCATCTTTTAGAAAGATACTGAGCCCCAAATTGCTCCAATGACTGTTCCACCGGTGTGCGAGTACGTTTAAAAACTGAGTAGCAGATGGCACCTTGTAGGTAGCCTCGGCCACCAGCGTATTAATGTGAGTGTGAATGGGTGAATGTGACTCGTAGTGTAAAAGCGCTTTAAGTGGTCAGATGACTAGAAGAGCGCAGTCTATTTACCATTATCATGAATGATATGATTTGGCACACCCCTACTAGGATAGAATAAAGTTAGAATAATAAAAATAATTAAAAAGTATTAGTTAGTGCAGGGATGTGTAATTGTGCGCATGCTAACTTGCTAATGTTTTGCTGTTATCAAAAAGCACTGCTTTGCTGATGTGCAGCATCACAGAGACGCAAACACGGCTAGAGACTCTTAACCTTTGGTCTTATTTTATATCAAATGGACCTTTCAGTTTTGACATGTTACAGACTGAGTGCTGACTCACTGAAGGCTTGTGCACACAGGAGGCGCCTCAGCATCTTTTTCAGTCATCTGTGTGTCTGATACGCTTCTATTTTAATCGATCCACCTCTCTACACAGGCTTTGTTACGTCTCATGTTTCACTCTCACTCATATAACCTCGACCTGAAGCATATTTTTATGCTTCAAGTCTATTTCCTTCTGTGTGAAGCTTGTGTCAACAGTGAATGTGTGCTGTGCACGGATCACCGCCAAAACACAGGTGACCTACACTGAGCACTGTTCGCCCAGTTACAGAACAGTTCAGTGCCTGCCAATAAACTTCTAAATGAGCCTTTGTTAGTCTCATGTTTTACCTGTAAAACTCATGTTTATTATCTGGGACATGAAAACAACCACATGAATAAAAATGTGTGTTCTGGTTATAGTTCATTTATAAAATCTTAAGTCACCAAGCATCTCTCCTGATTGCTGACTGGCTGTCAGTTGAAGAGTTAATGACACAGGTCAACAATAGAGGAGGTTTTAACTGATGTCTCTGAGGTCATATCTATCCATAGAGACCAAGATTATGCGTACACACCTGATGGTTATGGAATTATTCTTGATTTATTTTGGGTATGTCTGACCAGGCGAGCCACACTTCCCAGCACCATATAGTCATCGCAGATTTTTAACACAGCCAGGTGTGTCAATGACGGGGTGTGTCTGTGACAGAGAAGTGGCATTAATCAGATAAAGATAAGCTAAACTATTAAAAGATTTCTATTTCCTCTAAACTAGTCATGACATAGAACAATTACACAAATTGTATGTTACAGGTGAACCCTTTTTTAGAAGCATAGAACCTGAATAACCAGTCACCTGCGATCAGTCAACAAGACAAAACAAGTTTCTCTTAAAACTACTTCAATCTTTACTGATGGTGGAGCAGCAGGGAGAAGTGTATATTCAAGTGTGAAGTTGTTTTTATTGCGGCTCAACTCTGTTCCAACAGAGAGCACGAGGTTACATTTTGTTAACGTTCTCAACTCTTTGTGGAGGTTGTTTAGAAGTAGACTCGTACTTTACTGAAACATACAGGGCTCTGTTTAAATGATCTGTAGCTTGTGGTCAAAAGTGCATGGCACAAGTGCATTTAAGACATGTCCAGCTCCAGTTGTGATACTTGTGAACAATGCATAATCTGGATGCTATGTAAGTTGCAAGGAGCAAAGGGGTTGTGTTAAGTCCCTTGATTAAACATGGGTGTGTTTTGGTTGTTACATGAATTCAACCAACCAGAGTTTCATCTCCCATTCCGTTTAAAAGCCAGGTGAGGCTGCATCTGGTGCACTATTTACACAGCAGATGGAGAAGCGATGGTTTTCTGCTCAGAGTAATTCAGTAGGCAAGCCAAGTTTATTTATATAGCACATTTCAGTAAAAAAGTAGATGTTCTTAAACTGCTTGACATAAAACATCAAAAGCATCTAGACATGGTGCAAAATAAGGACGTTGTAAAAGGACGTTTAAAAGCGAATCATTACAGAACTAAAGAATAGAAAATAAAAAGTTAAAATACACTAAGACTGGCATAAGATACAAGAATAAAAGTTACTGTACGTTCACACCAGAAGCTGCAAAAGAGGCAAAGTCTCTCGCAGACGCCCAAGAAGCACGACTGTCAAAAATATTTGTGGCAGCTTTGGTTGCTCTAGTCGCTCATCACGTGAATCATTGAACGTTCGATCGTGCTTGTCAGTTTTAAGGAGCCGCAAAGCGGACTACTGGCTTGAAAGCAGCGTAGTTGCTGCTTAATGTTGTCCAGTCAAAAAGCTCATAGTTACAGAAAGTTATGTTTGGTCAATGAAAACAGAGAACGTATGTCATCCCATTCAAACCAAGCAAGGAAGACTTGCATGCTACTTTGCAACATTAGCCTGTAATTCTCTCCTCTATTACTAACATTACACACTTTAAAACTCACCAGACCAACCAACTACCTCCGTGACGTGGTCCCAAGCCTCGTTCTTTTTATTTTGGTCTCTGTAACCGAACAGCGACACATTATAAAGGACTGAGTGGGCGCAAACGCAAGTAATAAACTTCTCGACATCCATTGTTGGAACAACTGTGCTGTAGGAACCAAAGTTACATGGCTTGTTCTCTGGGACCCGCTTCATCAATGCACGTCAGCATTCTGATTGGTTGCTGCCAAACTGCATCAGAGCTCATTGCCATAAAGTTAAACGAGTTTTAACTCTCCTCTGGACCGCTCCGGGCGCTTTGGTCGCCCAAGATGCGTGGCTGACGACCAAAGTTACATGGCTCACCCAAGTCGCCAGGCTCTTTTTGAAAATGAATGACTTCCGCCGTTTTGGAAGCTCTGGTCGCTGTTGGTGTGAACGTACAGTTACGGTGCAGTTAAAATCAATAAAACCATAAGAGCAGCAAAGTCACTGCCACAAATATCATGGGTCATTTAAGCAGCAAAACTAAAAACTGTAGTTACAAACTTGACAGAGGAAACAGAACTAAACGTTTAGATTCTGAAATAATTGCCTTTGAATAGCAGAAAAATACTGCACCAGGTTTGGTCAACGGTGCAGTCAAAGAAACAACAACGTGCCTGACCACAACTCATTTTAAGACCTGCACGCCCATGGGTGCACAGATGGTATTTGTTACTTACACAATGTGCACACCACTCTGTACACAGGACCACAGCAACAGGACTCTGGGGCTGCCAATGTTTAATCTGTGATTCATTATGTGTGTGTGTGTATTGTTTCAGGCCCGTCTCCTGTGTGTGGCCACTCAGCACGGTGACCTGCAGAGTGTGTGTTACCTCCTGAAAGAAGCTCGTATCACTGTTCCCCAGGAGCCGTCCAACAGCAACCCAGCCATCCTGGCAGCGTACTACGGCCACGCCAGCCTCGTCAAAGAGCTGCTGGACTCTATACCTGGTAGGAGGAGGAAGACTGTGGGAGGAAGGGCGAACCTTTTGTTTGATTATGATAATGGTTGAACTTTGTGTTTAGTGCTTTCAGAACCGAAACCAAACTCCAGGTAGAAACTAAAAGTCAGGACTTGTGCTGATAGAGAATTAGAGATTTGATAGAGAATAATCTTTAGTTTACATAAATATATTTTCCTTATTAGTTTTGCTAATCTGCCTTCTGGTGTTTAAAGGTTACATACTGTGTTACCTGTGCTTTTAATTAAGGCTCTGACTCAATGTCATCACCACGTCCTGAGCTTGTTGGGAGAGCCGACGTGATATCGGCATATTTTGTATTTCCTGCTGAACTGAAAGTAGAACAAAAACTCATAACCTCTAACTGGCTCACTTGTAATGGTGTACCCCAGGGTTCTGTGTTAGGTCCGCTGTTATTTTCGATTTATATTAATAGTCTTGGTCGAAATGTGGTTGTTGCCAGTTTTTATTTTGAGGCAGACGACACAGTGAGTTTCCTATCACTCATCCATCCATCACAGAGGCTGTGGCCAAACTGTAGGCTGTCTTTAATGTTATCCAGATTCAGCTTTCACGACTAAAGATGGTCTTAAATGCTGAGTCTAGAGTCTAATACACGCACCAGGTTTGCTGGCGTTAGGTTGCTGCATCATAGGTCCTTTAAAGCTTTCAGAATAATAGAAATGGTCTCTGGACTGACAGAAGCTCTGCGGTGCAGTCTGTGTGGATGTTAATGAAGAGAAGAGCATAACCTGACTGACCTCTGCTGACTGCTGTTTGCTCTCTGTCTCCTTTCAGGTCCATGTCTGAGGAGAGACTTGCTGAACTGGATGCTGGCCACATCCTGCCAGCAGGGTCACCTGGACGTGGTCCGGCTGCTGGTCCACGGCTACGATGCTGATGCCAAAGACTGCGCCATCCACAGCGATGAGTTTGCTGTCATCACTGGGCTCCCGCTGTACGCTGCTGCACGAGCAGGTAGAGACACACACATGAGAACACTGTAGACATCGTCGGTACTGACACAGCACACCACTGGAGACTGCAGTTTGGATTTGCTGCTTTACTGATGCAAAATCCCCAAAGTAAAGAAAATATTATTCTTACTCTGCCTTCAAAAAGTATCTAACTCCTGCATTCACGTCCTGGAAATACTGTATGTCAGATCAGATGTTGAACCAGAGTTTCAGCCTTGACAAGCTCATTGATGATTGTGATTGCTTATCAGTAATAGCAGCTCCTTTATGCTCTAACTTTATGGCTTGCAACACCGTGATTAATTTAACATTATTAATGTTAGGCCACTAAATTGTTCGACAGTTTTAAATGGCAGATTGAAGTACCGGCAACATAAATCTGCCCTTTAATCCTGATCCTGCCCCGGCTGACCAATCACAATCCAGTCACAGGGAGCTAAGCACCACCTACAGCAGCTGTGTGTCCATGGCTAAGCTGTAACTCCTTAATGCATACCTAGAGACAATTAATTCTTTAAACGCTGAACACCTGCAAGAGAAAACACCAGGTTAGAAACATGTAAAGCAGAAGTGCTGGAACAGTTCTGGTGACAGATACAGCGTGAACACTGTCCACCTCTGGTGCTGTGAACACATGAAGTGAGTGGCATGTTTTGTGTTGCAGGTAATGAGGAGATAGCTCGCTTCCTGCTGCAGAATGGAGCAGGATTCTCCTCGTACACACTGATGGACCATCCAGCCTTCAGCAAACACCTCCTCAGACTCCAAATACAGGAAACCTCCAACGCAGAAGGAGAGGAGGTAGGTAGCAGCGTGTCACCACTGTGTTCCCGAGTAGAAAACAGTGCAGCAGGAAAGACAGCCTATAAGGAGTTGTTTTCATACCATTAAATTTATGTGTGTTTCAAGTTTAATTGCATATCCAGCTGATAGAGGTGCAGACAGATAGCTTTGGATCAGAGCTGTTTTGCCCATAGGTTAGTAAAAGAGAACAGAGTTGACAGAGTGTGTCTGGGATTTGGAAGATTCAAAGACGTTAAACAGAAACCTGATAATGTTAGAATCATATTAATTAGCAGGTTATGCTCTCTGTCATATCCTGAATAAGATTCAAACCATAAGAAGACATAACGGGAACTGGTGTCCATGTAGAAATACTGATTTACAGATGATGACATGACACAGAGCACTTGTTTGATGTCCTCAGAAAATGACTTTTCTGAGGGCAGCTTCAGTGCTCATTAACTTGTTCTGCCTGTCGAGGGTTCAGGAGACACACCGTTCATTTCTCACCACCTGCAGAACTAATGATGTGGTCTGGGTCAGTGATGTTCCTGCTGCTAGCTGCAATGTGTCATGTTAGCCAGCCAGAAGCCTATCAGCTGTAGTGTGAAGACATTTACCTCTAAAAAGTTATTTTACAGTTTTAATATACTGAAAATGTCCACATATGTTATCTGATATTGTGATGATGAGCTCTCTGCAGCACAGACCTGTCTATGGAAATGAAAATAAGAAATTGAGAATAAACTGAAATGAATAAATAAAGTGCAGGATTTACATATAAACAATTAATCTTGTTTTTTTCAAAGGATCTTTTCTAGACTGGATTTGAAATTTTAGAACCATGACCAGATTACCTTCAGTGTTACCACTGTAATTTGGTTTAGTTCATCTCATAACTACAACATCATATTATGGCCATTTTACAGGAAGTAAAACAAAAATACTAGCTGGGGGAGGGGGGAATATTTCGATAAATAAGACAAGACAAGACTTTATTTATCCCACTCTGGGGAAATTCAAACGTTACAGCAGCTCAAGAGTCAGAAGCAAAAGAAAAAGAGGGAAAAAAGTGACTGAGTGCCAAGAAAGGATAAAAATATTACAAAATACAAATTACATTTAAAGCAGTAAATTTACAGGCAAAACCCACAAATTTACGGTAAAAGAAACTTGAATATTTTAAGTTGTAAATTTGAGAGAAAAAACTCAGAAATTAAAGTCACAAATTTATGACAAAAAACAAGGAAAAGTATGAATGAAATCACATATCTAAACATGTCTATGTCTTGTTGTAACAACAGGTTGCCATTGCTAGATGTCCAGTTAATAGTTTATAGTGTTACCAGACAAAAATGGCCTATTGATGCACAGATTTGCAAATATAAGAAACTGGGTTAGAGAGGGTAGAGTGGGTTTACGCACCCAAATAAACCTAATAAATACCAATAAATATCTTGCAAAAAAATTAATTCATGGTGTAATTTGACACAAAATACAGTTTATTACGTCTTACAAGTGTACCGTAAAATAAAAGCAGCCCAAGCAGTGTCTGTGGTTTTTGTAAAGTTGATTCAACCATCGCAAAGTGAAGCAATGTGGTTCCTTGACCAGTGTGTCATAAATGTGTGACTCTAATCTCAATTTTTTTTGGGCAGTTTATGACTTTATAATCCCAGAGAATATCTTGTTTTTTTAGCTCATCTGGGTTCAGTTGCTAATGTTCATTTATTCACTTTAATAAAACGTTAAGAATTATGATGTGTTATGAATAAATTCATAATACTTTTAGTCAAGGTGGTTAGAGGTGGCTCTCCTCATGACGTCATGCCGTCTGTCTGTCTGTCTGTGCGCAGGCTGTCAGTGTGTCCTGGAGCGGTCTGCAGCTGCCCTGGCTGGAGCTGGATTGGTTCATGGATGTCTCGTCACGTATCACCCACCTGGATCTGTCATCCAACAGCCTGGCTGCGCTGCCCTCTGTGGTGCCCTGGGGTCTCATGCGGCTGCAGAATCTGGATCTTTCTAACAACCTGCTGAAGGAGCTGCCAGCTGCTCACAGCTCCCAGGAGGTCATCTGCTCCAGGTATGTTTGCCACTTAACTAGAGGATCTGAATATTTCTCCTGCCACTGCTCTGTAGAGCTCCAAATAACTCCAAACTGTCTCACTATATTTAAATCCAGTATCTAAGGGTGTCTTCTTGGCTACGGATTTACCAATCCACCCACTGTGAGGACTGGACTTAAGAGATACTGAACCTTGTTGTTGTTGACTCTGAATGCTCTTGAAACCACAATCAGTACATTTAGATGACATTAGAGAAAATCGATTTATTGTGTTAGTCTGGCTAAAACCAGACTTTTAAACTACATGTAAACATGTTAGTCTGACTGAAATCGGACTAAAGTGAATTTCTCAAAGTCGGGCTGACACACCCAGATAATTAGCCTGGAAATCCAGACCCAAATCTAGAAAGATTTAGGGTCTGGCCATGAGTAATGAAAATGGCCCAACTCGAGGGGCGGTGCCAAGCATGCATTTGTAAATATCACTGCACGCAATTGGATAACACTACGACCAATCAGAACAATACTTAGCACTAAGCGCTAACTGGTAGATTAGACTCTTACCGTATCCGGTCGGCAAAACAGCAAAAACGTCCTTCTTGCAAAGAAAAGATTTGAGCGCCGTCTTCTGTTCCTCTTTTAGAGAAAAAGCCAAGTCTGACTCGTTCAGTGTAGCGGCCAAAGCCGTTTCAAACAACTGGTGTTCATCCGTAGCCATCTTGCAGTGTTTACTGACTGATTTCGGACTTCGTTGTCGCAGCGCTGTCGTCATCTGTTTAGCTCGCCTCTTGCCCGCCTGTATCAGATACACCGATGTGATTGGTGCAGCTCGGCTCCAATGGCATGAGTAATGAGCATCATCACTGAGTGCCAGAGTGACTCGCTGAGCAAATTCAAATTGTGCTCTCGCGAGAACTTTGGATTTCCAGGGTACCAGATAATGTGACTGGGAGTCAAATTCCTCCTGCATGTATACAGTCAGTGAGACCAAAACTGGCTGAGGCGCTCTGAGCATGCTCCACAGATTCTGCCCTGGGCTTTGACCTGGAAGTGAATAGCATTAAATGTGTAACAGAAGAAAGCTGAATCCAAATGTCTAAAACTCCCAGACTTTGTGGGCGTGCTCATGGGAAGTCTGGTAGTGCTGAGGCCTCCAAATCCACAATTCAGCCAGTCCACAAGGGGCCTCAAGTGGACTTTCTGCAGACTTCCAGAGAGTCTGGACAGTCTCGGGGGCTGTCTGTCAGCCACTTGCAGTCTCTGCCCTCACAGACTTTACATGATGATAGTAAATGCGTCACATTAGTTCAGTTGAAGTCTGTAAGGGTGGACATTTGGATTCAGCTGAAGAAGCTGGTAACAACATGATGCCATCGACATCCAGAGCCGTGCATTAATGAATGGATGAAATGTACAGAGCCGTGACTTTGTCCACCATGGCACCAGTTAGCTGCTAGCTAACCGTAGCTAACATGTTGGTCGATTGTTTCGTCTGTGACACAACAGGTCAACCAGAAAAAGGTGCAATACTTACAAGCTGAAATTAGGCATATCTCCACCTTTTGTTGCGGACTCGGACATACTTCTGTCAATAAATCAGTTCCCCTCCAGTGCTTGTATACTGGGACAAGGACAGTAGTCCAGTAGGCCTAGTCAAGCTGTAACTGGAGCTCAACTTAATTGTGCGTGTAAACGTACTGATTGTCTCATTCTCTGTTCCTCTGTGTCTTAAATTCAGATAATACAGTGTGGATGAATAGCTTCCCCCTTGTTTCCAGTCTTCGTGTTAATCCAGGCTGAACATGTCCTGAAGTCAATTCTGTGGACTCAGAGATTAAACGAACATTGATCTCCTCTTACTTTGGCTAAAATGGCAAACAAGCTTATTTAAGTATTCCCTCAGCGAAGGCATTTACAAGTGTGGGCCAAACACTGATTCAGTGTCTCAGTCCTGGATGTAGCTGCTTGTGTCATAAAGAGCAAACTCATCAGCTGTCATTGTCTCTCCTGTGCTTCAGGTTACAGCAGATAAACCTCTCCCAGAACCAGCTCACCAGTTTACCACCTGGACTTCTCCATCTGACCCGCATACAGAGGATTTCTGCTGCTAAGAACCAGCTCACCGTCCTGTTTGACATCCCTGACAGTACGTTCCAACTCTGCTTCTGTAGAACTATTGTACGCATGTAGACTAATGTATGTAATAAATATTTAATGTAGATTTAAAAGTATATATTTACTCAGTGTTTGTCAGGCGCGTGTCAGGGGTTATTTTGAAAGAGATGGCCCAAGAGCTGTAACCCTACAAATACGCTGCATCATAAACACATCCTAAAACCCAACTGAAGCAACAGTTCTTTAATTCGTCATTTGTGCAGGTGTAATTCAGACTTTGGCTGTGTGCTTTATTTCCATTCTGTCAGCTACGAACTGGATCGGCCTCCGTAAGCTGGAGGAGCTGGACGTGTCCGATAACTGTCTGACCATTTTGCCCACATCCGTCATGCACTGTTTGAAATCCCTGAGCTTCCTCAACGTGTGCAGGAACACACTGAGCACCTTCCCTGATCCCTGGGCCTGTCCACTGGTAAGAAACCAGACTGCTGATGATCCACTTCACACATCTTTTTCCTTTGCTGTCTATAGGCACTCTCATTTACAGGATCTTGATCTGTGTTGCATCATGGTGAAGGAGCTGTTTGAGAGGCTTAGCTACCGTGCCAAAGATGACATTTGAGGAGAATGATGAAGGTTCACACAGAATGTTGAATATTTTTATTGCGTTCCACAGATGAGTGTATTTTGTTGTTTCTGTTGTTCTGGCTTTTGGTCCCAGACAGGGCAGAGGAGTCACAGACTAAAGCTGGGCATACACTGTATGAAAATGTTGTTGTTTAATTCCAACTCCCACTGAACCATTAAATCCTCTTTTGATTTATGTCCTCACACTGAATGGTACGATCATCAAAATCAGTCAGAGGGTACAGTCAGTGTTAAAGTGAGCAGGTGGGATTTGAGATGGGATTTGAAGGATGTTATGCTGTCAGACGGTGGGGGTAGGGCGTTCCAAAGGCTGGGGGCAGTGTAGCTGAAAGCCCTGGCACCCATGTGCTGAGGCGTGAGATGGGGATGATCAGGAGACCAGCAGAGGAAGAGCGCAGGGAGCAGGTGTACTCCTGGAGAAGGTCAGAGGGGTAAGTGGGGGCCGGGTTGTGCAGGGCTTTGAGGGTGAGCAGGAGGTTATTGTAGTCGATCCGAAACTGAACAGGGAGTCAGTGTAGTTAGATGAGGATGGTGGTGATGTGGTTGGATGATTTGATACGGGTGATGATCCAGGCAGCTGAGTTTTGAATGATTTGAAGCCTGTAAATGAGTTTGGTGGGAAGGCCAGAGAGAACTGCGTTACAGTAGTCAATATGGGATGTAACAAATGCGTGGGCCAAGACTTCAGTGCTGGACTGGGACAGTGATGGGCAGAGTCTGGAAATGTTGTGGAGGCGGAAGAAAGCAGTCTGGGTAATGTTTTTTATGTGAGGGTCGAAAGAAAGAGTGCTGTCCAGGATGACACCGAGACTCGTGACGTGGCTGGAGAAGGGTACAGGGAAGTTGGCAGTGATGACGTGTGGGACTTTTGGATTTTGGATGTGGTGTTTTTGGAGCCAGTGTGCCTCGGTTTTGCTGCTGTTGAGCTTTGAAAAGTCTGTCTCTCACATGAACACACACACATACATTAGCAAGTTAGCAGCACGTACAAGCTAGCTGGATAGACACTGTGCGATTAATTGAGTGAGAAAAGAGGCACTCATCTTGTGGCTCTGCTTCAACTGTTTGACAGCCTGACAATGACCGTCTGAAATTTCTGACATGTCAGAACCTTCTCCAAATGTCCAAGGGCTGGTCGGGAAGAGTGGGTCCTCGCTCCCCCCCTGCACCCAATGCACGGCAAATGATGCCGGACAAAGCTGAAATTCGGTCCAACTCCAAAAATAAGGCGTGAGGCTCAAAAATCGTGTCAGAATGAGCTTAAATTGTACAGTGTATGCCCAGGTCAACACTGGACACACATATTGGTGTTGTTGGTCTTTTCCCGGGATGTGTTTACAAGAGGAAACATAAAATAACACCAAACTTGTGCTTTAAAGTTTGGGGAATGCACAGTGCATATCTTACTGTCGACTAAAACTGCATTATCGTAATATTGATCAACTAACCACACAGTAACAGCTGAACCTTCATCACGGAGATGCTGATTGTTCTTGGGAGGGGTCAATAAAGTATGTTTTCCTCATAGTAACAGAAATGCATCCTCTTCTTCCTCCTCTCCTGCAGAAACAATGCAAAGCCTCCTCCAACGTGATCGAGAGTCTTCCCAACACCATCTCCATCTTCTGGAGGACTCAGCTGCAGGAGGTGGACTTCTCTGACAACAACCTGAAGGAGCTGCCCTCATATATCTTTGAGCTGGAGGTAGGAATCATTTTCTGGACCTGTTGTATGTGCACCAGGCTGCAGTGCAATTACCAGTTACACATATATTGATTCAACAGAAATAGATGCATTAACAGTAAAAGGAGTCCAACTCCTGTGTGTGTGATGTGTTCAGTAGCCTGCAGATGGCATTGCTGCTGTGTAGTTGACTTCATGTTTGAGTCACTGAAGCACCAGGAGAGAGTTAGAGTGCAGTAACATGACTTTCTGTTAGAAATGTAATGGTATTAATTCTTTTAAAAATAATGGTCTCTTTTAGAAAAAAAGAAAATTAAACTGAAAGGAAATCACAATAAACGTACTGGCCATTAATAACAAACGTGTGACAAATTTATTATGGGCGTCTTCTTGTTTTTACTCAGCGTCCTTTTGACTTTCAGGGTGTGTTGTTTTCAAATGTTGGAAGAGGTTGTTACTCATGTTGCTGCTGTGTTTTACCTTCTTGTCACACATAGTGCATGTTTCTGTCTCTATGTTTATCTGCAGGGTGAGAAGCAGCACCACACTACGCTTCCTCTCCGTCATTCTCTCTCGTTTAGTAGATGCAGAAGTGTGCGACTGCATGCAGCTGTTTTAATGTCACATAGTTTTGCAGGGTCATGTGACACGGGCCAGCTGAATGTCAGAGCGGCTTTGGCACAAACATACAAAAGCACTGAAAACATTCAGAGGTGAAGCAGCCATCCATTATTTGTATTTATATCATTTTATTATCAATAATTCTTTAAAAGAATCAATACCAAATTTATTCAACCTTGACTACAGTTTAGGGACGCACGATATTGGATTTTTTGTCGATATCCGATATGCCGGTATGTAACAACTCATTTGGCCGATAACAGATACGAATTTTGATATATCCACTTTTTTCCCCACCTAATTTTAGTGATCATCAAGTCTCTTCTGTAGTGGAATTAAAGGGATAGTGCACCCAAAAATGAAAATTCAGCCATTATCTACTCACCCATATGCCGAGGGAGGCTCAGGTGAAGTTTTAGAGTCCTCACATCACTTGCGGAGATCCAAGGGGAGAGGAGGTAGCAACACAACTCCACCTAATGGAGGCTGACGGCGCCCCAGATTCAAACATCCAAGAACACATAATTGAAACCACAAAATATCTCCATACTGCTCGTCCGTAGTGATCCAAGTGTCCTGAAGCCCCGACATGAAAAGTTTTTTTGGAAAAATGTCATTTGAACTCTGTTTTTAGCCTCATTGTAGCCTGTAGCTCTGACTGCCTCTGTGCACCGCACTCACGTGTGCGAGACCAGCAAAAGTACATGAACACACATGAAGGCGGTGCCCATGTCTCACGGTCTCGCGCAAGCATGCACACGTGAGCGCGGTGCACAGAGAGGCAGTCAGAGAGAGTTTAAATGATGTTTTTCCAAACAACTTTTTATGTCGGGGCTTCAGGACACTTGGATCACTACGGACGAGCAGTATGGAGATATTTTGTGGTTTCAATTATGTGTTTTTGGACGTTTGAATCTGGGGCGCCGTCAGCCTCCATTAGGTGGAGTTGTGTTGCTACCTCCTCTCCCCTTAGATCTCCGCAAGGGATGTGAGGACTCTAAAACTTCACCTGAGCCTCCCTCAGCATATGGGTGAGGAGATAATGGCTGAATTTTCATTTTTGGGTGCACTATCCCTTTAATATCATATTATACATGCATTATCGTATTGTGACAGCCCACCAGCAGGTGGAGACATGAAATACAATACTTTTCAATGTATGTAATACTCATTCATTGTACAAATTAAGAAAAAGCATGTTGGGCGTTTCTGATGGTTCATTTTAAAGTCATTATGGGCCAATAACAATGACGTGCCAGTAGTATCGTGCATCCCCACTACATTTAACAAACTAACACTCACCAGCAACATCCAGTGTCTGCTGGTCGATCCGCAGGCCCTTAGGACAGTGGTTCTCAGCTGGTGGGTCCCAGGTCCAATCTGAATGGACCCCAAGTGACTTGCAAACATGTCAAAAAACACACTTTATTTTGAAGTACAGGGAATTTCACAGTGAATTGACACTGACACTGAACTGACCTTAAACTAACGACCAAGGGGAACCACTGTGTTAGGGAGCCTGAGGTTTTTGCTTACAGGGAACTTCAGCGTATGTTTACCTCATCATCTGAAACTTCGCCCTGTTTTATTTGAATTTCCTTCCTTGTAACACTACACATCAGACACAAAGGTCTCCTTTAAAAATCCTGACAGCTTTGTTATATGACCCATTGTGGAACCAACAAAGGAGAAAGAATAAAGAGAAAACAAAAGACAGTCTTATAAAACTTAAATGTCCCCAAAGGGCCAATTTGTGGTGCAGCGTGGTAAACAAGGAACATAATGTAGGCACAAATGTACATTAAATGTAGTCATAATTAAAACCAAGGACAAGGAAAGCAAAAACAAAAGTCAGCCGTCTGTCAAATAACTAAGATGGCTTTAATACATCCTTGTATATGGCGCTTTCTTCTGACAGCTGGGCTATTGCATGATCAATAAATGACAATAAATTTAAAGATGATATATAAATGAAAGTGGAAAGGTTTATGGGTTTATCAGTTTTTCTGCTGAACACAATTTCACGACTTGCATTCGTTTTTATCTGCCATGTTACCAGATACATCTCTTTTGGAACAGAAACCATTTTTAGTTCTTATGGGAGCTGCTGCAGCAAAACAATATCACAGCCTCTGTGTCATACTTAATGCATGTTTTCTTCCAGGCTTGGCAGCATCTCTTATCACATCTCTTTCCTTCTTAAAAGATGCCTAATGTGAATGACTAATGAGTGAACGATTTGAGGCAACATAACACAGTAACCACAGTGAGAACTTTGGAGCTTACGTTTTCTTCGCTGTATGGGAAAGCTGGCCAGTAATACAGTCAGCCAGCTGTCTATGTACTCCTTGAAAGGAAAATGTGAATGTGTGGTTTACAGTATCTCACCCCTCCTCCCACTCGTCCTCCCATCAGGCTCTGGTCTCGTTGAGATTGTGTGGGAATCACATTGCGACACTCCCGGCCCCCAGTAAGTGGAAGTGCTCCCAGCTCAGGACCCTCGATCTTTCCAGGAACCAGCTGGGCAAGTAGGTCCACACTGTAGATACACACTGCCAGCTGTTACTGAACAACACAACCATTCACTGCTGAGGTCACTGAAGGTCATATGTGAAGAAACACTGGGTGGTTTTAATGCAGAGATAAAGAGATGGATAAAAGATAAAACCAGATGCAGTCTAGTACGGCTAAGAATTTTTCTAGTCAACCACTAGTCCTCATCAGTGGACTAGTCGCCCACATGTTAATGATATGAATGTAATGATTAAATGATATATTTTGGTGGTTTGAGTTGAAGGTGTGAGAAAGAATAGTATCAGTAACATTGTTAACACTGTGCTACATTACAGAGAAATACAAAACTGTACTAATGAACCTTCATTAATATAGGCCTATATTTTATCTTCAAGTGCACGTCACACACTGAGCGAGCCGCCTGTTAATGACGCTGTGGGCTAATGGGCATGTAGCTACTTCCATGTTTCAGATGATACGTCATGTTTGTAGTCGACCAATGAAGATGAGTTTACATATCACCTTGGGTTCGTCCTTCACCTTCTCAAAATGATCCCACACTTTGGATTTCCTGCCCGACATGTTATTAACTAGCCTGTGGAGTAACCGCAGGTACCAGCCCTGGAAATTAACCTGACGAGGACACTTCCTGTGTCTGTCCTTTCAAATTAAAGTCACACATGGTCCAGTCATATAGGCTTTGAGTTATTTTGACATTTGATACACATTAAGACCAGCATCACATCATCGCAAATGCCACGCCCCCTTTTGGGTAAAAGAAATGTAAATAAGAAGTAAAGAAGAACTGCAGAAAAGCTGTTGTGTAGCAGGTTAACTGAAGCTTTCACACTGAGATCTAAGGCACAGAAGATACATGAATATTCACAGTCAGTTTGATACTAAATGATGCTGATGACAGTTACCACTGATGGATTGCTAAAGTTAACCTGAGTGGGCGGCAGCTGCAGCACAGTTACACAGCACAGCAGTATCAGGCTGTTGTCTCCAAGTAAATCAAACAGAGGGCTATTGACAGGTTGGTTATTTACAGACAACACATATTGTACATGTCTAGACGTCGGGATATGAAATACTTTGTTGTATTACTGGGGAAGCCCAAGGGAGCATGGCGTCAATCAACTGTAGTCTATTAACATATCACGAACGCTCAGGTTCAGGCAAGGTGGCAAACAATTTTTAAACATGTATTTAAAACAAATGTTTGTTTAACAAGAAATAAATGTAACAGATGTGTAAAACAAATTGGTTCCTCTGCCCCAAAATAGCGCATAGTTTGCTTATCCGTAAAAGACTTGGAAGGAAGTGTTTCATAATGTATGGCTGTATTGCAATGTAATCTTACACATTTAAAACTATGTTAAGTCAGAGAAATGTTGTACAATATTATGGAAAAGTTCTGCAATAGTTTTGAAACTCATTGGTCAAAATGTGTGGGCACCCTGACTGTATCATATCGGGCTTAGAGCAGAGTTCTTGCCTCTCTTACTTTTTACTTTCTGTCAGTAAACTTGTCATATCTCTAAATATTTCTGAATCATATAAAGCTAAAGCCCTTGCAGTGTAATGTTTGTAAATGAGGGCTTTTGTCACTCCTTCTTAATGCTACTGTGCTTGACATTACTGGACTTGTTGCTGTGTCTTTAGAACAGAGGAAGGGCCCAAATCCAGGAGGCTGGCCTTCCTGAGTACATGGAACAGAAGGGACCCAGACCCAGGTAGGTCTGCTTTACATACATGGAAATAATTAACTCTAACAAGCTGAACCTAATGTCTGCTACTAATGTTGACCTCAGAGCTGATGTCAGGGCTGTAGAGTCAGAACATTTCTCAGCATTACTTGACATTTTGTCTTTGCATTTGTGCCACAAACTGAGAATGTTTAACAACATATTTGCCTGTTTTATTTGTTGTTTTCTGTATGATGAGCACAAGGCGAGTTGAATCCAGTTTTGGCTCATGAATCATTTGATGACCCTTCAAATTCTTCTTGCCCCCCATTGAAGAGGTCCCACTCCACTGTCTGGGAACCACAGCTCTAAGACAACGCTCTCTCTCAGCCTCTGAATGACAATAAACAAACAATCTCTAACCTCCCACATGAAGTGAACTATCTCTGACCCCGTCCCTCAAACTAACCTTTGATTTATGCAGCGTGTTCAGAGTTTACATGATCTGAGATAAAGACTTGACCTCCTGGTGACGAATCTGCTGTCACAGTGATTCCCAACCAGGGGTACTTTTTATTCATTAAAGTAGGACTAGTCCATACCCATTGAGTGCACAGTTGCCCACGAACAGTTTAACATGGTGTGTGTTTGGGATACAGGTCATAGGAAATTGCAGATTAAATAGTCAACTGAACCCATTAAGAAGAGCAATGTATTCATAGCCTGAGTGTCAGACTGAAGCTCCCAGAACCTTCAGTCTGACATGGCTTCCATTGAAGGCGATTTACAAAGGGGAGGGAATTTGATTTTTTCCCTAACCAATCAGTAGAGATCAACGACTCACTCAGAATGTGACGTCATTAGTATCCATGCCTCGGGGGTGCCGAAAACAAGCGAGCATTGCCCGTTTAAAATGTCTCCATCGTCGTGCACGCCCAGCTGCATCGCTGTTAAATCCAGTTTAGCAGCTTCCTTAATTTGGTCCTCCATTAACGCGAGTAGTGGCGAAATACCTCGATAGCATCGTTAATGTGGTCTGTAGGATCTGTAGCGGTCGCCATTGTTGCTATCCTCACCAGTTACCCACCGGCGCACAGCTTGACATCAGCGTGGCGCTGATTGGCTAATCGCTAGACCCCCGGCGTTCATTGGTCCATCCATCGTTTGGACGAGATAAATCGCAAATTCATTGAAGTATGCCAGACCAGTAATGCAAGCCTACTCAGTTGAGTGGGCGGGGTCTATGGTCTGGAACCAGGCTAATGTATTCAGACAGAGTTCATGTGAAATTTGAAAGTACAGTAGTACCATTGCCAGTAGTGGTAGAATGGTATCACTTGTCAAACATGGGACAGACAGAATGACACACTGACAGTTTCCGTGATTATGTACAGCATACCATACCATGACTTAGTCATACCAAAAATTAGAAAGGAAAAAAAACATTGGTCCACAGGGGGAGCCACAGCGATCGGTCGCATTTTAGCCATTTTGAAGCATTTTTCTGTTGTTATAGCGCCACCCAGTTGCCAATTAGAGTTAAATTTCTCCAGTCACCTTGAGGCGTCCTGTTCTACATATCTACCAAGTTTAGTAAAAATCCATATGGCGGTTAGGCCTAGATAAGAAATGAGCTCTCTAGCGCCCCCTTTTTGTTTGATGGGGTCAATAATGGAGGGGTCCCCTCAGATTATGTGTGGTCATATGCCTACAAAGTTGCGTGGTGATGGGTGAAACCCTTGAGATGTTATACACCTTTATGTGATGAGCCACGCCCTCCGCAATATTTATTGCCTTATAGAAGCTCAGTTTTAGTAAGTTTTCCAACTTTTGCCAAGAGGGAACTTTAGATATTGGTTCCTAGATTATGTTCACCCAGTTTCATGCAGATCGCTCAAACTTCCTAGGAAGAGATCCATTTGAAGTGTTTTTCAAAAAATTCAAAATGGTGGAAAATCTATATAAGCGGAAGTTATGGGTTCTTGAGGCAAATGTGTTCCTCATGAGGAGAGGCATCTCTGTGCAAAGTTTCATGTCTCTACGACATACGGGGCATGAGATATGCCCATTCAAAGTTTGCAATTTCAATCAGTTGCTATAGCGCCCCCCTTTGGCCAATTGATGTAATATTGCTTCATTGGCATCCTCCCATGACCCTCTACCACTGTGCCAAATTTCACATGGATTGACCAAGTCAGTGAGGAGAAAAACGTGGAACAGACACACACACAGAGTTTTTGTCATTATATAGTAAGATACAGTAAGATAGGTACAGTAGTTACATACATTTACATATTACCATATTTTTTCTTTTACGGTAACTATAATGTCACAACTCAAGAAGTTGTAAACCAGAAAAAAAACACAAAGGGAAAAAACATATGAACCAAAACCAAACAACAAAATTAGAGAAATAAGGAATCTAAATAAAATAATTAAAGAAAAAGGGAGTCAAACAGTCTGCAACACCAGGGATCAGAACGCCTGGGGCCCCGTCCCTGACTGCTGCCCGGCACACAATGCAGCTGACCCTGATTCGTCCCCCAGGTCTGGTGCAACACTACTCTTATCACTTAACGATAACTTGCCAAAACTTCCTGTAATTAGTCCAAAAGTCTGAACCATACAAAAACTGTTTTCATCTGTAATTTTGGTTCAGATCAAACTGAAAAGTCCGAAAGAAAGGGCCCTCAGCTAGAAGTGATGGACAAATAGTCAAAATAGCTAGTGTTAAATGGGATCAGTGGTTGAAACGTCCAACTTCCTCCACTCAAAATGGTCGTACTGGATGAAAAAAATATTGCTTAATATAATTAATAGTTCAAACCCCGGGGTGAGGGAGCCCTTCTGTGCAGAGTTTGCATGTTCTCCCTGTGTCAGCGTGGGTTTCCTCCAGGTGCTCCAGCTTCCTCCCACAGTCACAGTAACATGCAGGTTAAAATTAAATTGTCTAAATTGCCCGTAGGTGTGAATGTGAGTGTGAATGGTTGTCTATCTCTGTGTGTCAGCCCTGTGATAGTCTGGTGACCTGTCCAGGGTGAACCCTGCCTCTCGCCTAATGTCAGCTGGGCAAGGCTCCAGCCCCCTTGGTGACCCCCAACAGGATAAGCGGTTATGGAGAATGAATGATTAATGTGTCAAGTCCGGTTTAAAACCAGTTCAAACAAACACATTTGGAACATGTGTTGTCAGTGAAGGGGAACTTCACAAGATCCTGATGGGAATGATGCATGTCTCCCTCTGGTCAATTGTGTGATACAGTGGAAATAATTCAATTCAATTCAATTCAATTTTATTTATAAAGCCCAATATCACAAATCACAATTTGCCTCACAGGGCTTTACAGCATACGACATCCCTCTGTCCTTATGACCCTCTCAGCAGATAAGGAAAAACTCCCCAAAAAAAACCCTTTAACTGGGAAAAAAAAACCGGTAGAAACCTCAGGAAGAGCAACTGAGGAGGGATCCCTCTTCCAGGACGGACAGACGTTCAATAGATGTCGTACAGAACAGATCAGCATAATAAATTAACAGTAATCCGTATGACACAATGAGACAGAGAGAGAGAGACAGAGAGAGAGATGCAGGTAATAACAGTAGCTTACAACAACATTATTGAAAGTAATAATATTATAGTTATAGTTCTGGCTACTGTGGTACAATATGTTGAAAGTATGTATTAATATCTGGCAGTATACATGTGTGACAATAATCATATGTGTATAATAACAGTAGAAGTATGACTAATGACTAATGATGGCAGCAGCAGCAGGAGGCATCTGGCAGGACCACGGCAGCAGCACAACCACACACGTCACGCTGTCCAGGCACCGCTGTGATATGAGTTAATCTGAGAGACAGTGGAGCACAAAGGCTCCGGAGAAGAAGCCGAGTTAGTGACATCCAGATAATAATGCACTGTTATAAAATATATAAACATAGGAATTACGCCCTGCTCAGAAAAACACTTCTGTGGAAGATGCTGATGATTTTGTAGATTCTTTGGAAATGTTTGGCACAAATTGATCCAAACACAAGTCCTTACCCAGAGCTCACATTATCCACTTTCTAATGAACTGTAGTTGCTGTGTGTGTGTGTGTGTGTGTGTGTGTGTGTGTGTGTTTGAACTTACACGCTGTGACCCCCCGCATGGCTCTGTCTTGGCAGTGTGCCCCATAGAGTTTCCCATGATTCTGCGGGATTCACTGGAAGTGCTTTACTTGAATGACAACCAGCTGGAGTGTGTTCCCCAGTCACTGTGTGGTCTGCACGGCCTTACCGAGCTCTACCTCTCCAAGTGAGTCCGTCCGTCTATCTGTCTGTTTGTCTGTTTGTCTGTCTGACGACCTTCACCTGCACACCTTCTGTCCCTCTCAGTCCTCCCTCTGCCACACTATGATATTAGTTTAAAGTCATAGGGGCTGTACACATGCTGCGTCTTAAACTTCCTGGAAAACACAAGGTCAGGCGCTGGGTGCTACTCTTGTGTCTTCTCTGTGTCAGCTTTCAAGAGCATGATGGCAGGTTGTGTCCGAGGTTTCTAAGCAACCTAAAGAAGCACCGAATCATAGCCTATTTACCTGAAACCCTGAGTGCAGCTGATCTTCCAGGTGCTGTTAAAAAGTGTGTAGGCCTATTGTCTGTGGGACAGGTGTAAAGCTCTGGCAGCTCTGCACTAAAATGATCAACTTCTCCATATTTACCACAGACTGATATTCAAGTAAAAGAAGTCTGTCAGCTGTGATTAGCTGTACCTCATTACATGACGTGCAGTATGCGCTGTTTAAACTCAGTTTATCTCAGGGTGCAGCCATCGTGCCCTAAGACAATAGGTGCTTGGGAACACGTGCATCGCAACAGTGTCGCTCTGGGGTTTGAGTGCACCTGCTGCATGTCTACATTGAACACAATGAATTTGAGGAGAGGTAATGTTCAGTTTGGCTGGGGAGGCCCAGGGCTTGGCTCAGGCAAACCGGTATGGAATAAAGCAGATCTCAGAAAGAAGAGAAAGCTGGTTGTGGAACAGATATGTTGCTGAGCCTGTGAGTTTATCTTCTCTATCTCCTTTAACTTTAGCTAATATTAGAGTTATGCTATGTAACGTGTGAAATAGAGTATGGTGAATGTGCTAGGAAAGGTAGTATCGGCACGGTCTCTATCCGGAGCTCGCCTAAACGGAGCCTGGGTTTGTTGAAGGCGACAGTGCTATTTGGGCTGAGAAAGCCATGTGTAAGTAAGGTAAAGGAGGTTATTGGGTTGGTGTGGGGAGCAGTGAGACCTGGCATTAGGGGAGTGTCTCTGGGACGCCAGAGGTCACTGTCTAGCCTCCTGGAGGTGTCGTGTAACCAACTAGACGAAACACTGGTGAAAGGAGGTTCCCACCTGATGACCCCAAAGACATGTTAGTTACCACTGCTCACTGGTCTGTATAGTTAAGCCTTGCCATAATAGCTTATCACAGGGCTTAGGAGGTTATTCACTGAGTGAGGATCCTTTCTCTAGAACACAAACTTCTTGTGTTTATTTGAATTGAGGGTGCAATAAACGCGGCATGTGTACGGCCCCATAATCTCCATGTGTATATTTTTTAATCTCATTGACGGATGATGTCTGAAAGGTGCAGAGCAGAGACGCTGCAATACAGGGGCACTCATGTTTCTGCCAGTGCTCAAGGAAAATACAACAGTTTCTGGGTGCTTTAAAATGTCTCCACACACTGGCCAAGATTCCATGTAGCAGACAGCCTGGGTTATATTCACCAACCAGCAGGTAGCCTTACAGATCAATAACACTGTTTCAAATCTCTTAATGGATCTAACAACCTCTTATTATCTCACTAAGCCTCCAGCACCACTTATTTCAAAGGACCTGATATACAGTTTGACCTTTTCCATCTTTAAATGTACAGTATGTTGCATTCTGCTGCTCAGAGAGCTGTGCCGTCACTGATGTCGGCGTCTCTACATTAGGATTCTGTCAGTGTTCATTGTTCAGGAGTTTTTTACCAGGATATCTGCAGAGCTGTCTTCCTTTCCAAAACAAACAGACCTGGGGTCTCATTTATAAAACAGTGTGTAGGATCCATACTAACAGTGTAGATGCGGACAAAAACAGGAAATGGTCTGTGCCAAAACATATTCAGATTTATAAAACCATACGTTTGCCTGCCTGTGTGCAGTTTCCTTTTTTAAATCCCAAATAAACTTGGAATTGTCTGCACATGGATCATCCTCATATCCCACCCTCTGTACGTCCAATGCAAAACACCTCACGAATGTTGATGCATAGAAATGAGCCTTCTGTTCAGTTGGACCTTACGGGTGAATCACGCCAACAGCCGAATGTCACCGCAGTATTTATGTGTTTACAGCGTTTAGACTGATTACTACACACTGTGCCAAAATGATTGTGACAAATAGAACACCCTCGACCCTGAGATGTCATTTGAAGATGAAGGTGTGACAGGTCAACACTATTCATTAAGTTTGTTGAGGTGATCTTGGCCTGCATTATGATTATGACTCCAGATGAGGACATGGAGATCAATAACTGTGCAACAGTTGTCACCGGCTTTATTTCCATCTGAACTGATTTACACAAACCATATGGGCAGGTGGTCAAGATGTTCAAAGGTTGACTGGAGGAGGAAGTGTGTGGCCGCCACCACAATGTCTCTTGGTTGGGCTTGGTGATATGTATTTACAGTATCGGAAGATATTATTGAAAACTGTTGATGCTCTGTTTTGCAGTTATTTAAAGGTAGATAATGTGCACTCTCAGGGGGGCTGGGAATGTGATGGCAGCTCTGATGAAATAATGAGCAGAATCTGAGGGGAGATTTGAGTTGGCTCATAATTTTTACAACTGAAAGGTGTTTATGGAAACGAAATGGCTCACTAACACAATCACTAATAACACCGCTGGATTAAATGTTTATGGTGAAATCAATCTATAGACATCATATTGACATCATTATACATCTAATGATGGCTCTCACATTTAATTTCTACAGTTTGGCTTTAATTCACCACCTCACTATGTGCATCACCAATTTCCCCTGGGTCCTAAATGTCTGCAGGCATGGGTCAGAGTTTCCCTACAGGTGCGCACATTCTGCCATCAAGTTTATTTTTATAGATCACAACTTTTGCATGGGAAGGGTAAAAGAGCGTATGCCTCTTTCAGGCGTTGTTTTATGCGTAAGCAGTGTTTATAAATGAGACCTTAGGTGATTAAAACCCTCAATAAAGCAGTTTCAGGTTAAAAATCAATGTTACTCCAGTGCTGTTCAGTTCGTCACGGAGGGACCACTGGCCCAGCTCCTGCTATTATGTGTTCATGTTTTTTCTCTGATAACTTCAGAGCCAGAATTCAGGGGTTATTACTTGGAGCTGAATTATCCGCAGAGGTCTCTTCCTCTCCAAAACAAACAGATCAGATGATTTCAAGTGGTAAAAATGCTGAATAAAGCAGCTTCATGTTTAAAATCCATGTTTCTCTGTGGCTGTTTCTCTGTGGCTGTAACATTTGCCCAGGACATTTCTTAAATAACTTTAGATCCATCCGTCCGATGACTAAGATCCTTCAATTGGTTAAAACGTATAGTCAAGAAGGGCCAGGATCAGGCAGAGCCACCACTGGCTCACTGGGTAGAGTTTGCACTGCATGTACAAAGGCAATGTCTTTGCTGCAGCGGCCGCGAGTTCAATTCCAGCCCATGGCCCTTTGCTGCATGTCATCCCCTCTCTTCCCTGTCACATCTCTGACTGTCCTGTCATTAAAGGCCAAAAAGCCCAAAAACAAATCTTTGAAAAAAAGGATCAAGATCAAAAAAGCATATGTTAAAAATGTGGCCTCAAACTGGATTAAAAGTCAATTTGTGACAGTTTCTGGTGAGACAACACAAGGGGGATATGACGCCACTGACAGGCCATTAAATGACATGGAGCGTGTCCTTTGTTAAAACGACAGATTTCTCTCTGAACATTGTTGAAAACATTTGGGATAAGTACACAACCAACTAAATATATAACACTGGTCTAGTTGTATTTGTTTAATGTGAAAAAGTGAAAAAGTTACATATTTTATTTTTAATGAAACACATTGTGCAGTGAACAGATTAATCATTTATATGAGATATGTGCTGTTTTTCAGCACTTTGACAGTTTATAGTCAATCACAGATCTTGTATTTCCACATGATAGAGTTTTGCATTTGGATTGATAAAGCTGAAATCAAATTCAAAACAATAACCATGTCAACAGTTTGCTGGAGCCAAGAGACACACTCTGTTAAATAATTGGCGTTATTGTTGTTGATGTTTTTTACGCTGAAGGACTCACTGTGAGGCATTATGTCACCCTAACAAGGCAAATGTTGAAAGTCAAGTGATGAAGTCAGGAGTGACAAATCTTTTTGGGTTCAGTTCAGTCCCTGGGAACCACAGTGTGGTATGAGGTCAGTCCTCCTGCTCCAGCTGTTTGCAGCTGTTTTATATGAGCAGCAGATCGCTCTGCTCTCACAAATATTGCTGTGGCAACATCTCCATCTAAGGGCTCAGTGAAAGTCTGTGAGGTGTAAACTGTTTAATTAGGAATAATTTAACATTTAAAGGTCCAATGTGTCGGATGGAGGAGGATATATCTAACTATGTATCTTTAGTGTATAATCACCAAAAAGTTAGAATTGTTGTGTATTTGTTACCTCAGAATGAGACGTTTATATCTACACCTCGTCCACTGAGTCCACCATGTTGCACCACCGTGTTTCTACAGTAGCCCAGAACAGACAAACAAAACACTGACACCAGATAGGGCCATTTATGTTTTCGTGTTATTGAATTTTTGCATCAGCCACCACAGTCAGCAGCCCCTCCATGACAGGCAGCATCAGAAAAACACACATTTTTTTAAACATTAAACTGCTTTATTCAGTATTTTTACCGATATAAATCATCTGGCACCTTTTGAAGAGGAGGAGACCTCCTGAACATCTGGATCTTAAGTTATCTGAGAAAAAAGGTGAGCACACATTAGAAAGTGCTGGGCTTGCAGCCCGTCTCTGACAGGCCAGACAGCGTGGAAGAAACACTGATTTGTAACATGAAACTGCTTTATTCAGTGTTTTGACTGGTTTTATTCACCGGGGGTCTCATTTATAAACACTGCGTACGCAAAACGAGGCCTGAAAAAGACATACGCCACTTCCCACGCTAAAGTTGTGATCTATAAAAACAGACTTGATGGGAGAAACTCTGACCCATGGTTACGAACATTTTGGAGACGGGAACTTGGCGACACAGATGGTGAGGTGGAAGCCTGAATGTACAAACTGTCGAATATTTTTTGGCCCGCGCCATTTTTGGCTTTTGTCCATGCGGACATTTTTAGTGTGGATGCTACACATTATTTTTTAAATGAGTTCCCTGGTCTGTTTGTTTTGGAAACAAAGAGACCTCTGCGGATATTTTAGCTTCTGGTAAAAACCTCCTGAACAATGAACACTGAAGGAATTCTACATGGAGAAGTTTAGCTATTTGTAGTCTGCAGTCCTCACCGCTAGATGCCACTAAGTCCTACACACTTCTCTTGAGTTTTTCATAATGTCATTTGGATGGTTAGGGAGCTTTGAGCTTCCTGTCTGTCATGTGTATCGTTGACTCGTGTTGTCTCACCTGCTCTGGAAACAGCAATCCTGGGATCCGGGAGCTTCCAGCAGAGCTCAGCCAACTGTCCAACCTGTGGCAGCTGGACACCGAAGACCTCAACATCACTAATGTCCCCCAGGAAGTAAGAAAAGAAGGTACTGTCCAACTGACTTTCCAAAAGCTGGAAGTGTTTTTACAGTTTTCAAGTTATAATGCTTAAATGACTGCTGAAGAAGAACCATATTAACTTCAGATTAAGTTTTAATACTTTTTTGCAAAGGCTGGATTATGTATAAAATGCCAGAGGGCTTTTAATGTGAAACAGGAAATGGCGGCATTTGGCCAACTCAATCAGTCAGTCACTCAGTCATGGACTTTTGCGTTTAAAGGCTTGGCCCCTGTGGCGGTCATGCCAAAAAAATCCATGTTAATACATCTTAAAACCAAGAACAAAACACTTAGTCAATAAGGAGAGTTTGTAAAACGTCCTATTGGTTCCTCTTAACCTGTCACATCAATTCATGGGTCGATATTTTTTAGTTTGCAGTGGTGGCACCTCTGTAATGTTTCTTGATAATTTATAATGTCATTCTAAACATCCTGAAAACTTTGTGTCGACCTCTCTGGTTTTCCAGGTCCTACATCTGTCCTGGCTTACCTCCGGGCACACCTTCGAAAAGCAGAGCCTTATAGACTGCTGAAGATGCTTGTGATTGGTCCACCGAGACAGGGGAAGACGGCCCTGCTGGAGGCTCTACAGACCGGCAAGGCGGCCCCCTTCACCCCGGCAGAGTGCAGCATCTCCACCTCCACCTGGGAGCTGGAAAAACCCAACGGAGGCAAAAACAGCGTAAGAAAAAACACAGACAGTATATTATATGCTCACACACACAGTACAGGCTTGAGATATCAGACCATAAAGACAAGAAGGAAACTGATTGTATATCAGTCTGCTTATTGGATTAGCTGTTTGATTTCCGCAAGTTTCATCACAATATTATTATTGATAAAAAGCCAGGAGGAGTGTTTCTTCTCTCAAAACTGAAATGGATAGATCAGAGCTTCTTTCTGTGTCTGCTGGGGGGTGTAACTGTATCAGCAGAAGAGCTGCTTGTGGTCTGGTCAGGACTGGCTTCTCTTCCATCAGCAACATTCAAAAAGTCCAAATATTTAAACTTGATTTTCAGATGATTGCAGTGATCTGCATCTGTCCATTTTTGGTTTTATTGTACATAATGTAACAAACTGTTGTCGACTTCAGTGACATTCGTACTCTGCTCCGTGTGTGTGTGTGGACGTGCAAAGCCCCGCCCTCAGTAAAGAACAGGGAAGAGTCTGTAAATGACGGTAAAACACAGTTATGACTCCACACTGAGCTGAAATTAAAGAAACTGTGTGTAAGATTTAGGGAGATTTAGTGGCGTCTAGCAGTGAGGATTGCAGATTGCAACCAGATAAAACTTCTCCTGGTTAGAATTCCTTCAGTGTTCATTGTTCAGGACATTTGTACCAGGAGCAGAATTATCCACATAGGTCTCCTCCTCTCCAGAACAAACAGACCAGTAAAAACCAGTAAAAACACTGAATAAACCAGTCTCATAAGTCAGTAAGTAAGTGTTCTTCTGACACTGCTCGTCAAGAAGGGGCTTCTAACTACGGTGACAGACACAAAAATGTGTATGTCCTTATCTATAGCAAGTGTTTGGTTTCTTCATTTTTGGCTATTGCAGAAACATGGCAGTGCAACATAGTGATTCATATAGACAAGGATCTGCTCTGTATGTAAATACCTCATTCTAGGGTAACGAAAATAAAACGATTCTTATTTTCAGGTGACACCAAAGAAAACATACCTATTAATTTATATTCCATCTCTGCCAATATATCCCCTAAATCCTGCACACTGGACCTTTAAGTGAGAGCACAGTGCGTGTCAGAGCAGCTCTGCACTGAGGCCTCTACAAAAGCAAATCATTGATTTGTGAATGAATGGATTTTTGGAGCTATTTATGGCATTAAAAAAAAAGCTTTTGCCCTTGGCGGGGATACAATTGTACAATTATAGGGGAAAGAGTGAACACCTCTTTTTAGAAACAGCGTCCCTGTTGCTCTGGTTAATCCACAAACAGTTTGTCAGCAGTTTTCACTTCTGGGTCAGAGAGTGGTTCCAATAGAAACTGTACACAGTGAGGTCTGTGGGTCGGTCCAGTGGAAACTTCCCACAAATGCAGGGAGGATCTTTAATACTGTTTCTAAATTCCTGACTCATCGCTTCTTTAGAGCTGACTCAGCACTCGTCTCGTTTCACACAGAAGGACTCAGTGGCGTTCAACGTGTGGGACATTGGTGGTCAGGCGAGCATGTCCACAGTGAACCAGTGTTTCTTCACTGATAAGGCCCTGTACGTGGTGATCTGGAACCTGGCTCTGGGAGAGGAGGCTGTGGCCAACCTGCAGACATGGCTGCTCAACATAGAGGTGAAATGTAGCACACACACACACACACACTCACTGAGAACCTGAGGCTGTGCTGTAGTGAGAGTGGTCAGAAAGTGAAGGGTGTGACTGTGAGAAGCAGACAAACAGATGGTATTTGTGTTTCCACTCGGAGGGAGGAGTGATCTGATTTAAAGGAAAATCATTTGGTTGTCAGACCACATGAACCAACCGCAGCCCGATGGATGTCATTTAATGGGGGTGTGATGACGTGGAAGATGTTGAAACTGTTTGTATCATTTCATTTAAATGCTTCATTGAAGCCTAATTACTAACTCCTAACATTTCATAACGCCTCCTCTTTGCTTCCTGCTGGTTTGTGTGCTCAGTTTACAGCATTAATGACGCCTGGATGTGTTTTGTAGGCCGGAGTGAAATCCCCCTGCCAAAATAATAATTATGATAATTATAATAATGATAAATGTATTCGTCAAAGTGGTGGGAATCACACTCAAGAATGTTTAAAGAGTCAACGTGGGAGTTAAACATTTTGAAAAGTAAAGACTAATACCCTTTTTCCATTGTCACTCTTGGCCGCATTGAGTAAAGCCATGCCGCGCAGATTTGTGATTCCACTGTCAGTTTAGATGCAGCGTGCCACGCCCAGCCATGCCGGAGATGGACCCTCTCAGGAGTAGGTCCAAAAGCAGGGCCACCCACCCTCAAGCGGGTAGCGGTGATGTCTCGCCAACCACAGCCAACTCCCGCCCACCCCCGTTCTTCCCGTCAAACAAGCGCATGAGTTGCGATACTCACCTCTGTCTGCAGGACACCAGAGAGAAAAGTGTTTTTAAAAGTCTCTGTGTGTTCAGCTGTCAGTACGTCTGTAGCTTCTAGCTGAATCTCTGTGGTTTGGAGTTTAGTTTCTCTCCTGTGTCCTGTTTGTACTTTAGATATCTGCTTTATTTTACTGTTTCATGTTCACTATCAGCCGTGTTAGAAGTTGTGTGAAGTTGCGGCTCGAAAACTCAACATTTCCTTGTGTTGCTGCTTCACAATAAAAGTTTTTACATAACAAAATTATGGCAGACTTTTATTGTGAAAAATCTATTGGAAATTAAATGTTATTATTACTGACTTAGTGGAACTTTGTTGCGACTTTTTTTTTCCAATAAGACAAGTTTAATAATATGGCAGGGAGGAAGAGTAAAAGCAGAAACAGCCACAGTGAGATGTTGATGAAGAGCTGCAGACAACAGGCTCTTACTGCACCTCTGCAAACAGCTCACCTGCAACAGGTAAACGTCTTTTACCTGCCCTGATCGGACTGCTGCTTTTAAATGTCATCACTCAAGACCAGCCTCATCATTTAAAGACACACCTTCACGCAGGTAGCCCTGTTGTAATGGAAATGCAAATCCCTGCTGTGCTGGGCTGACGAGCCAAACCAAACCAAACTAAGCCAGTGTATGACTGTCGACAAGGGGTATAATTCAACTGACAGTAGTGGGGTTTCCATCCAAATGTATCGAAATTTTTTAGATAAATTTTGTGAAAATGCGCAAAAGAAAATGCGAATTTATGACCGCTTCCATTCGTTATTGTTTTGCGATTATTGGAAGTCAACAGGAAGAGCAGTAGGTGGCGCTTCTCATGAAAAATGAACAAAATAAAAACACCCCCGTAGAAGAAGAGTGCGCCGTGAGATGACGTCATAAGACAGCGTCTTATGCCCACTGTAAACAACACACTCAACTGACACTCAACAACTGACCATGGACAGATTCCTGATAAACGTCGGCTCTTGGGAGAACTCTGGTTAGCATCTTGTCAGCGCTCACAGCGTACCTAACCATCTTGAAGAAGAGACGACAAAGAAGAAGTTTAATGTTAAGAGTACTGTCGGAAATAGCTGGACGGAGACCACCGCATCGTTCTCCGTGTGTATGGGAACGTAGGCGTGTGAAGGACTTTTGGGAAGTAGTTGTCCAGCAGGATTTCACTCACAAACTCTGGCTGAAACATTTCCGTATGTCAAGGGCCACATTTGAGGATCTGTGTGCCGGTATGTCATTGTTTATTCGCAAAACCTGTTTCCATAGCAAAAGTACGCTGACAAATCCACTCCCTCCAAGTGTAAAAACTTTTTTGCGAATTTTCAGCCTTTTTTCGAATTTCTGGCGTTTCCATCTAAGTTTTTTTTTTCCCCGAAATTTTTGAAAATGTGAATAAAAATAGATGGATGGAAATCCCACTAGTGAAGTGACAGAGTCACGCAGCACTCGACAAGGGTTGGGCGATACATCGATTATACTTGATATATTGCAGCTTGTTCTATGTAGGATTTTTTTAAACAGCTTTATTGTGAACAGAGAGTATAAAGAAGGGCTGAGTGTTTTCTGAATCGATTCAGTATCGATTCACAAGGTCAGATTTGATTTGGTGTCCAATTACCATTTGGATTCAATATCGATTTGATACTATGGATTATATTTTAGTTTCAGCACCAATATTTGCTGGAATGTGAAAGAGATTCTCAGAGAACTAATTCTGTGAATTTTACAAGGAATTGTTTAAAAAATGAAATAAATTCAGAACAGGATTAAAACTGAATATTTTATAACCAAATGTCTCTAGAGCAGCAACAGTAATATTAAAACATCAAAGTCAAAATATAAACTCAATACAAACTTATAATCAATATAAACTTATGTGACAGCACCAGATTTTCCCAGATTAGGGAGGCTGGAGGCACCAGATTTTCCCAGATTAGGGAGGCTGGAGGCACCAGATTTTCCCCCAAAAGGGAGGCTGGCTTGGTGGTTGGCGTTTGATGACGTGATGCCGACGGGCCTCCAGGAAGTGCGTCAAACCAGTTTTCATAGTGACCAAACAGTGTGATTACATCCGTCATGTGATGCCATGTGGCCCAAAAAGGGTTTCCCATTGACTTGTGTGGCGAAAGAGACATCTGCAAATCAGTGGATACATTTCTTTGAGAGTCACAACCTCTGTGAAATGACTCGTTTCACCGTCAGAATTTGATCCATTCAGTTTGATAACATTTGGAAAGTCTGGAGAGCTGCTCTATTGATTAATTTTATCCCCCTTTGAGTTAGTGAAGCACTAAATTGGAAGTAGCTGGCGGTAGTCTGGTGCGTGTGTGGGCCACACAGTGCTGAAGCAGTGCCGATTATCTGGGTAATTTTTATACGCAGCTGTTGAACTTTATTGGCTTCATGTGCCACTGAGCAACTGTCACAGGAATGAACGGGGCCCGCCTCCAACACTGTATCCAGGTGCCTTTATACATCCATAGATGATAGTGTGGTGTATGCTCAGAGAGGAACAGCGAATCAGATGCAAGAATTTAGCCCTCATCTGAAAACTCTATACATTTACTCACTGATATGTTATTCTGCAAAAGCCTGGATGATTTTGTTCATTTTAGATGTAAGTTCTTTTTCTAAATCAGTAAATAAAATGAAAACCAAAAAAATAAACTGCTGCCGGAAAAAAATGTAATGAAGAGACAAGTGCAGACAAATAAGAGGCATGGAAAGAGATTGTAAACAAAGTCAATTCCGGCATTCTTCCAGAGGAATGTGAAAATAATTGCATAATGTCCTGTCAAAAGTGTGTTTGGAAATGAGGAGACATATTGCCTCGGGCTGCAGAGGATGTGTGCTTTCCTCTGCCTCTGTATCACACCATATACACACACAAGTACACACATACACTCTACATGTGGACATGATACTAGTACTTCATCCCTTCCCCTCACCCAAAAACCAATTTCTCTCCCTTCTCCCTTCTAATCTGCCACTTCCCCTTCTCCTGTTTACACACTCTCTCTTAAGTTTACCCAGCATCTAAAGAAACATAGCAACACACATACAAAAAGGAAAAGAGTATGAAATGAGAGTGTATTAACATGCTATTTTCATGTGTGTGTCAAACAACTGTCTCCAAGAGCAAGAATCATTTTTCAACTGTGTGTTGTTGCTGCAGGCGCGAGCACCAAACTCTGCCGTGGTGGTCGTGGGAACACACTTGGATCTCATCGACACCAAGTTTCGCACTGAGAGACTGGCCACGCTGAGAGCTTACATTCTGGCTCTGTGCCGATCGCCGTCGGGGGCTCGAGCCAGCGGCTATCCTGACATCACCTGGAAGCACCTGCAGTAAGCACACATTTTTACATTCATTTCTTTTGATAAGAAGAAGCTGCACTGTTTGGCTGAGCTTCGTGACAGCTGTCACTCGTATCAGCCTCACAGAACATCTTGCCATCTGTCTGTTAGTCTGTGGAGTGTATTCAGTTGTGTGTGTGTGTGTGTGTGTGTGTGTGTGTGTGTGTGTGTGTGTGTGTGTGTGTGTGTGTGTCTTGGTGCTCAGGGAAGTGTCCTGTAAGACCCTGGAGGGTTTGGATGGGTTGAAGAAGCTGATCTACCAGGTGGCTCTCTCCATGAAAGACAGCAGCAGCTCAGCCTGTGGCAGTAAGCTGCTGGGCAGACTGGTGAGTGATGCGGTGTGTCTGCTGATGCTCTGCACTGTGAGTCTGTGTAGAGGAACCTCACAGTTTGGTCCAACAGAGAGAAACTGTTTGCTTATTAAATACATACAGCACATCACTGACTATGTTTACATACATCTGCAAATATTCTGTTTTCTGAACTTGCTCCAAAAAAGACAGTATTCCTACAAAGTAGGGCTGCCTAGTCCAAGTCAACCACTAGTCCTCATCAGGGTCCATCAGTGGACTAGTCTCCTGCATGTTTCTGATATGAATGTAATGATTAAATGATATATTTTGGTGGTTTGAGTTGAAGGTGTGAGAAAGAATAGTATCAGTAACATTGTTAACACTGTGCTACATTACAGAGAAATACAAAACCGTACTAATGAACCTTCATTAATATAGGCCTATATTTTATCTCCAAGTGCACGTCACACACTGAGCGAGCCGCCTGTTAATGACGCTGTGGGCTAATGGGCATGTAGCTACTACCATGTTTCAGATGATACGTCATGTTTGTAGTCGACCAATGAAGATGAGTTTACATATCACCTTGGGTTCGTCCTTCACCTTCTCAAAATGATCCCACACTTTGGATTTCCTGCCCGACATGTTATTAACTAGCCTGTGGAATAACCGCAGGTACCAGCCCTAGAAATTAACCTGACTCCTGTCTGACTGCTGAGCGTGGACACTTCCTGTGTCTGTCCTTTCAAATTAAAGTCCCACATAGTCCAGTCATATAGGTTTGGATTTATTTTGACGAGGCGCAGCTCCTGATAGAGATTCATTTTTTTTTATTTGTTCGTTTTTTTTCTTTGTGTAAGTGAACATTGAAATCTTGCTGACTAATGTTTGGGCCAGCCCTACTAGTAAGCCGTTTACATGGCTAATGAAAATTAATGTTTCACTAAATCCTTCTATTACATGTAGCTGTGCATACTCTGATTAACATGCCCTAACATGATGTTTTTTACGCCAAGATATAGGCAGTTGAAACGACTGGAGCTGCTTGTGCCATTTTGCTTCTTTGCATCAAAATAGTATTTTCAGTATTTTCCGACTTGTTTTGGACCGTGCATATACAGCCTCCCTCTTTCAGTCCTTCTTGAAAAGTTCAGCATTGCAATATTTGCCCGTATCCAAAAACCTCTTGAAATCCAGGTCTTTCATTATATTTAAAAGGAGGTGTGTATAAAGGCTTAATTCAGGATATCCAGATGGAATACGGTGTCTACAGGACTCAAATTCAGAATATTGTTATATTGAAAATGTTAGTAGAATATTAGTGTACATGTTAACGTAGTCACGGGCTATGTTTACATGCACAAAATATTCTGTTTTTGCCCTTATTCTGAAAAGAAAATGTTCCTACTAACCTGTTTATATGGCTAATGAAAATTAATATTATACAAACACTCCTGTTTCCATGCAGCCATGCATACTTCGATTACATGCCCTAACATGTCCTTTACCACATCAAAATATGTAAAAGCAGGGGGCTGTATACACGTCCAAAGAATGCTCTTAAAACCTGAATAATATCAGGTAATAATAATATCCCTCATGTCTTGATCGAAAAATTTAAATGGATTAAACGACCCACATCAAACTCAGAATATAGTCATTTGGAATAAGAGTGACATATTAGTGTGCATGTAACTGTTGTATCACTCACAGTTTTCAGTAACAGAGCTTAAAAACAAAGCTTTCATGATATGATCTAAAATGTTATCAAATAGTTTAATAAGCTTATAAGATGTATAAGAAATGTCTCATCCATCAGAGCGCGTTTTGTACCTTGCAGAGTGCAAGGTGCATGGTGCTGCCTTTTTTTGATGACGCCTGCCCTGATCAGATAGAGCATGTTTTGCAGCTTGCTGTGCCTTTTTTTAATGTTGCTAGGCAACAACTGAATCACCTTTTCTTTTTTTTAGTTTCACCACAGTTTTGAAGTTAACTCACAGATCTGTATTTTAAAATCTGCATAAAAATTGACAGGCATGTGCTCTGGCTCTGATTGAGGGTGAGAGGCTGTTCCCAAATAGTACGTGGGACACAAGGAAACAGATCCATGTGGGTACATGAGACCTTCAGAGAGAGGACAAATCACAGGGAGTAGCACCAGCTGGTCCAAGAGCTTTGCCTGGATGATGGTCGGTTCAAGGGTTGTTTTAGGATGAGTCAGGGACAGTTTGGCAATCTGTTGTTGATCATTGGGTCTAATTACTGTTGGCAAAATGTTAGAAAGTAGTTGACGTGATCATTCGTTCAGATATGTCTCACAGTTTGCCTTTGGAAAGTGAGCTAATGATAATTTCACACCAACCACATACGCAACTACCGTTAAACTTCAGTTAACTTGGCAACTTTTACAGACGTTCTACAGTTATTTCCTGGATCTGTTTGGTCAAAAATGATGTTGTTCTAAATCACAAACAGATTTGTACCCTTGTCTCCTCCTCCAGATCCCCAGGAGCTACCTGACACTTCAGGAAGCAGTGATAGCAGAGAAGCAGAGGCGAGATGCTGAGGGAGAGGTCCAATACCTAACTGATGTCCAGTTGGACAGTGTCATCGAACAGAACCCAGGAAGTGACATCAGAGACTACGAGGACCTGCAGACTGGTACTGTGACTTGTTCAACAAACTAGTGGAGTGTGAAAATTACTTGTTTGACTTGTCAAACTGTTCAAACTACCTTGAATGATTTCCTTAATTAAAGCCAAAGTGTATTTCTAGTATTTGTTTGAGGCTGACTGATCGGTGAGGTGATTCTTTTACGTATGTAGGATTACTTAATAGGATTATGTCCATGACTACACCAGAACACCAGGCTTATGGCTCCTCTCTTTTCTGCACTACATCCAGCCATCAGCTTCCTGATAGAGACGGGGACCCTGCTGCACTTCCCCGACACCAGCCATGGCCTGTGCACCCTCTATTTCCTGTGTCCTGTGTGGCTGTCAGAGTGCCTGGAGAGGATCATGCATCTCAAGTCCTCTCGCTCTGTAGCCAGAAACGGAGTGATCCGAGCTGAAGACCTCAGGGTGAGACTCTCAGACAACTGGAGAAATGGAAGAGAGCGTCTGAAAAAAGAATTTGGCTTTGTGAGTTGTTTTGAGTGTTAATGATGATACTGACTTCCTGTGGTGATGTCTGTGATGTCTGATGTGCAGATGCTGTTGGTTGGAACAGGGTTCACCCAGCAGACAGAGGAACAGTACTTCCAGTTTCTAGCCAAGTTCGAGATCGCTCTTCCCGTGGCAAACAACAGGTAACATGTCGTCTATATACTTATTAATACTCAGTTGATACAAATGGCACTACTCTCCCAGCACAACGCCATGATCGCAGAGTTCCCATCCTAAGATTCCTTTTCTTTGCTGCATAGCTTGCGCCAGTATTTTTGCTCCCCACAATTTATTACATCAAAATATGCAGCGCTGGTAATGATGCAGAACTCCTGCACATCCATCTAGCAGCTAACGACCAGAGTCACCATAGCAAACAGCCTAAACACCAGCAATGACCTAGCAACACTCAGGCAACCACTCTAATAGTGTTTATCCACATACGTGTGCTGGCTTGACTCGACTCGATTGGACTTGGTGCATCAGCCCAGCGCAGCAGGGATTTGCATCTCAATTACAGCAGGGTTACCCACTTTGAGGTGTTTAAAAAGTGTTAAAAGCAGCAGGCTGATCGGGGGCTAAAACCCTCCGTTATTTTGCCTCAAGTGTTTGTTTTTTTCATCACACAAAGTTGGCCCAACTCCTCAAAAGGTCCATCTCGCACATGGCTTGGCAAAAAATTGGTGCATTTCAACTCAGAATGGAAACACAAGTTGACGTGGCATGGTTTGACTTGGTGCGGCCACAAGTGCCGATGGAAGAGCCCTATAAATTACATCAACTGCCGAGTAACCACCTCATCATGATATAAACACCTACTAAAACCCCAGCAACTGCCCGCAAGCAATAGCAAAAGCAACCACACAGCACCCGACGTAAAATGCATTACTAACGTCACTCTCCGCCAAGCAACAACCGAAAACACTCTGGCTGCTACCTTGAAGACAACTATCACTCTACCAGTGGAAGCAGTTGTGTCTTGTCTCCTGTGTGATGAATTAGGCACAAACTGTCATGTTTTGGCTCAAACCAGTTGTTTCTTTTGGAAGTGACAGACAAGAGATGAAAGCATGTGAACCCTGGAAGCAATTCAGAGGGCTCTGAGGCTGGCAAAGGAGCTCCGCTAGAGCTGCCGGGTTTAAATTCAGATGTAGCACCGATCTTCTTTTGAAATTGGGTCTATTTTCTTTAGTATATTATTTTAGTAATGGTCTAGTATCACCAGTACACGATGCAGAGACAGAAGATCTATGTGTGATTATAAAATAGCAGCGGAGCAGAATGGCAGTTTTGTCTACTATCCACCCCTGCAGCTTGTTCAGAAATTAAATGTTTATTATTACAGAAAAGGTAAAGTACTGAACAAAGGTACCCTTGGGCATTGATACTAAATTCCAGGTACTGGAGCTGGTAATCGCTAATGTGAAGCAAGTCCTGGCACTAGTGCCGAGCAGCACACATCCCTGAAGTTTCTTTATTCATTTTCTACTTTTAAACGTGTTCTTTATTTTTCCTTTCCTCTTGGTGTAGCTATCTGCTGCCCCACCTTCTCCCCCCCAAGCCGGCCATGGACATCCACTGCTTCCGTCAGCAGACCAACAACACCCTGCAGCGCCTTGTCAAGATGAGCTTTGTTCCTGCTGGATTTTGGGAGCGTTTCATTGCCAGGATGCTCATCAGCCTCACAGAGATGGACCTGCAGGTACTGAAACCAGCAGATTCTCATCCTTCACTTATTGTACTTACACACTTCAAGCATTTTTACATTCATGGCTCTGAATGTTGTGTTTGTGCAGTCGTTTGAGCACAAAAGAAACACCAGGACGCAGCGCAACAGGAGCTCTGTGATCTACAGCTTCGCTGGAACCCAGCAGAGGAACCGCTGCAGCACCTTCAGAGTCCGACGCAGCCAGACGATATACTGGAAGGAGGGGCTGCTGGTCACTTTCGATGGAGGTTACCTCAGGTCAGAGATGGGGCTACAATGATGTGGGCAGTAATTAAATGAGACAGTGAGGGAGTGTAGAGTGTGAGAAAGTTAAGAGTGTGTAGCTTTACTAGTGTCAGAGCTTTAGAGAGGAGCCACTTCTGAATCAGGACAAGCAGACTTAAATCAAAAACCAGTGAAGGCAAATAACAGGCTGGAGCTAGTGTTCAGTGAACGTCAGGGGCATACAGGTTCACAGGAAGTGGGTGGGTTCCTCGGGTTTTTTACCAGCTTTCAACCCTTGGCGCTCAAAAAAAAAAAGACAAATGTGAAGCACTCAGCACAGAATAGATGCTCAGCACCTCATCATGCGTCATGAATATGTGGTGCTCCCATACCCTGGCTTCAGAAAAGAATGATTTAGAAAATCCAAAGTAAACTAAAAAGGAAGACTAAAAGAATGTTGAAGTGCCTCAGAGGTTCCTGCTGTTCCTTGTGCTCCACTTAAGCTTCCATGAACACAGTAAATTATGAGATGGTGACGAGCGTTTGTGTCTCTGCAGCGTGGAGTCGTCAGATGTGAACTGGAAGAGGAAGAAGAGTGGAGGCATAAAGATCATCTGCCAGTCAGAGATGAGAGATTTCTCAGCCATGGCTTTCATCACAGACAACGTCAACTCTCTGATTGAGCAATGGTTCCCTGGTCAGTGCAGCTCTCCTTGTTTATGTGGACACAACTTCTAACTGCTAACAGCTGCTGAGTGACGACTTTCAGCTCCCAATACTTGATCAGATTCTTAGTCTTGGTACTTTTGTCTTTTAGCAGATGTTTCCTACTTTAATCCGTAGCTTTGCTGATATCACTCTGTATTTTATTTAGATATTTAAAGCTACAGTTCACTCCAAAAATCAAAAATCTAGATATTTTGGTGTGAGTTGCTGAGTGTTGGAGATATCGGCTGTAGAGATGTCTGCTAAGTGTATCACCACACAGAAGGAGGCCTGCATCCACTGCTAGCTCACCTTGCACCATTAAGCAAGCTTACGTTATAGCTCAGTCAAGGAGGATGCCGTTAATGTTGACGTCTCGTGCTGTCACGAGCACAAACCTCTCGTCCATGAGCAGGTGCACAGTGATACGGTTGGCGGGTGTAGTTCAGTAGAAAGAAAATAGTTCCTACATGAAACTGCTCACAACAAAGTTCTGGATTAGGATTAATTTTAGGAGCCGGGTCATGATTTCTGTAAAGAGACATTGCTGTTGAGTTTTTTAAATGTATAGTTTTGAGCATCACAAGCCGAGTGGCATCTAGAGAAGGCAGACATCTCTATGACTGATAGCTCCAACACTCTGCAACTCAAACCAAAACAAGCTACAGTAGCCTAATCTCATAAAGATCTCTCAGGTTGTATGGGCTGAGGTTTTTCATGCTGAACACTACGTTCAGAACCAGTGGCCCCTCTCTATTCACAACTTGATCTATTAGGGGACAGAAGTGGAAGAAGACAGCAGCAGTGTGAGCAGCAGGGCAGTATAAAGCTGCTGTGGATAACTGATACCGTAGGAATCACCCATGACTTTTTTTTTTTTTAGTTCAGGGTTTGAGTGTTCGGCCAACATTCCTGCTGTAATGATCTGATTAGTGATGGTCAAAAATGAACAAATGAATCTTTTTGAAAGTCTCTCTTAAGTGTCCTCCTCCCACTCACACTGCCTGTGAGTGAATGAGATTCGATTGAATCAGACTCCGGTTCAGACAGCCGAGCAGCTGCACTTATTGAACGAGACTGAGTGAAGCGTTCTCTCGAGGTGGGATGTATACTGCATGCCCAGGGTGAACGTCAGATTGATGCAGTCAGATCATATTTCTGTTGGGCTTACATGGCCTAGATACATACAAGCATGGGGAAAAGCTGGATGTTTTACTGTACACCATAAAACATTATTTTGTATCCATTCTCACCCTGATGTTTGGAATACCTGACGAAAAAAAGTTATATTCCATAAATAGCATTAGAGCAGTCAGCGGCCTGCTAGATGTCATGTTGTGTCTGAAAAACAAATTGACTGGAGTCGGAGGAAGACACAAACAAATCGAGATGGTAATTCACTGCTTTTCTCGTATTACCTGCGAGCTGCAGACACTGAAACAACCCTGGGCTGTAGGTAGAGGAGCCAGAAGCCACAGATGTAGAGGAGGATGGTGCTCCTGAGGAGCTGCTGCATTAATGGATGACGCAGTAAAGTGGTTGTTGTACTGGTTTGTGAGGTGATTGTGTAAAATCTACACAGTAGGATGTCTGTAAACGAACGAGGACCGTTTAAATCAGACTCAGGTCTAGACCTCCACCAGCCAAGGCCAATGGTGCATTCATGTGCTCCTCAAACAGTCGTTCTTCCAAGTTCAGTGTGTTGATGAAATGAACACTGACGCTACAAAGACGAAATGCTGTATTTTATTACTCAGAGCATTTAAACAACAAATTGATAACAAAGACCAAAGGACACAGATCTGGTGAGCCATGAAATATGATGGGGAACTCATTTTTTCAGATTTTTCTGACATCACAAGAATGCAGCACAAGGCTGAGGAGGTTTCTACAACGTCTGCAGTGCTACTTGCCCTCAGAGAAGCTTACATGGCCTAAATGGGATGCAGAAATGCATTAAAATGAATATTAGCTTTACTGATGTAAACTTATACATGACTGATACTGCACTGAGGAGAAGTTTCCTGGAGCGGTGACACCATATTTTGTGAAATGTCTCGAAACTTAAAAGGTTTGAAACATCCGATACATTTACGTGTCAACATGAAGGCACTGGAACTGTAAGAGGAATCTGACCGCACATCACTATTTCTGATGCCAACCTAAAGGCAGTGGTCGTGAAATAACTTTACAGTTTACTTTTGCAATTGTTTGTTTACAATATTTTGCAGCTGCTGCACATTTTCTCCGAGTACTTATTACGTTCTTGCTGACAGACTCATCAAAGAGGCTTTGCACTGAAGGCAGTCGTGCATGATGTGTCGTTCTATACTGTGCACAACAATGCCAATCAGACACCGAAGCATATGTGGAGGTCAAGAAGTTAGTGCTGATTGTACCCACTATGTTTATATCCCAATCACAAACTTCACTGCCCACTGATGGGCGAGTCAGACCCTGCTGCAGCGCACAAACTGCAGTGTAGGAACATATATCTGGATGTTCACGTACTAGACTTTGCCCCCATAAATGTTTATTGTACTACTACCAAGGTGACATTTCGTGCTTCATGCTCTTCATCAGTCTGATCAACCATCTGATGAAGAGCGTGACGATTGAAACCTCACCTTGGTGGTAAATCAGTTAAATATTTATGGGAGCATAGCCTAGTGTGCATGATCTCCTGCCCATTGCCCAGTGGATGGCTGGATGTGATGTGATACATATATTTAGACATTGGTACATAATATGTGGCACTGCCAGCATTCCAGGAGTGAAAATGACTTTTAAATAAACAGAGGATATTTAACAGATGTATTTGAAACAGTTACTCACATTATAGAAGACCAATGAACAGATGATCATGTCTCATGTCTCTCTGTCCTCTCTTGTAGCCTTGACAGCCAGTGAGAGTGATGGGAGTCTCCTCATAGAGCAGTACGCACCCTGTCCCCTCTGCTCCTCACTGGGCCAACAGAAGCAGTCCGGCCACGTCGAACAGACAGAAGCACGTGGAGCAGATGACCGGGGAGGAAGAGAAGGGGTTCATTACTTTAACATGGAGGACTGTGTGCTGGCTGCAGTGGAGAAGGAGTACATCATCTGTCCTCTACACCCTGAGCAGCCGGTCAGCCTCCAGGAGCTGGTCCCAGAACTCTTCATGACTGACTTCCCTGCACGGTAACCTCTCTCACCATTTCATGCACCATTTCATTTTACACACTGATACCGGCCAGGCTCCAGTTATTATAACAGACACGTTTCAGACACACTCATCTGACAGAACAGCGTCTGTTTTTTCATCGATACAGCTGTACACACAGGCCGAGTATCAGTTCATACTTTATAAACATGACTGTGACCCAGAGCATCTCTCTAGGCTTCAGGACTTCAATAGTCAATAGTCAAATCTCCTCTGAGTGTGCAGCAGTACTGTGGCTCCAGTTTGAGACTTTTATTTCACTGCTGTTGTAGCCCTGCTCAGAGCTCGGGAAGCCGCCAGCACCTTGTGAGAGCTTTCTTGCATGCGGATATCAAAATACCGAACACATATTTGTCAGAACACTTTGCCATATAATCAGCGCGTCCTAAAAATAATGTAGAAAATTGCAGAGCAGATCAGTGTGAAGCATCATTTTTAGTGCTTTATGAAATTCCGTCCAGAAAGGCCTCATCACTGGACACTCCCGGAATACATGCCAGAGATTGGCTTCCTAAAACCCACACTGTCTCCAACATTCAGCGTCCACTCCAGCAAAATGTGCTTTCTGCTTTGATGTGATTAAAAAAAACAGAATAAAACATTTCCACCTGAACTCACGCCACACAGCCGAGTTACTGCATTTCCACTGAAATGTGCACACATCCAGCCAGTCCTCATTTGATATTGAAAAGCTTCCTTCTCTCTCCCATTTTTAAAATATATTCAGTAGTGCGGGGAGTGAAGAGATAGCATCCTTTTTTAAAACATTCATGTAGTCATCGATAAATATTCTCAGTATTGGATCATCAAAGTCTGTTTTATTTCTAATGTTATGTTCAAAGTGACTTCGTAACGGAGTTCTTAAAATGATACTCTTTGCTTAGTTTTTTGAAGTCTTTAGATCTAATGTTAATCTTTTTGGAATCCAGGACTGTTGGACTTTGTCTTGAAAAATAATGTTGGATACACACTGATTGCCTTTTGATTATTCTGACATGAGAAAAACAATAGTATTGTATAAGTATAAAGAATTGTTATTATCACTGTTGGGTGCAAATAGTTACTATGATCACGTTACATTTGTCAGTAACCCATTAATGTGAAGTAGGGCTGCAACGATTAGTTCACTAATCGATGACTAATCAACTATTAAAATAATCAGTAGCTGTGTTTCCATCCAAAAGTGATTTGAATCATTGGGAAATGTGCATTAAAAGAAATACGAATCATGTGTGTTTCCATTAAATGTACGGACTTTGGTGAAAACTACGAACTCGCGCAAGTTTTCCGCAGAACCGGAAACAAAACAAGTCTCGCATTCTTCTTCTTCTACATTTTCTGGTGGTTGGCAACCAGCTTGTAAATGCATTACCGCCTTCCCGACCCGGAGTGTGGATATTACCATGGAGAGAGGTGCACTACGTCAGACTTAATTCGAACATAACTGTTTTCATCCCCCGTTTTGCGAATCAACATTTTTTTGAATCAACCAAAACCCGGCTAAAGCGAGCGAATCAGGGGATTTTAATTCGAATTTTGGTGTTTCCATCATAATTATTTTCCGATGCAATACTTCTAGATGCGCATCTTAACAGGCTGATGGAAACATGGCTAGTGACTATTTTAGTAGTCGACTAATCGGTTTGAGTCATTTTTCATAGAAAAGTACTACAAAAGTGCCCCAAAATACTCTTATTGCAGCTTCTTACGTTCAGATATTGGCAGCTTTACACACTCTCCCATGATGGTGAACTAAAACCCTTTAGCATGAGTACGAAACAAGACATTAGGTGACATAATTTTGGGGATTGGGAGAGACAGACTGACATTTTTCAATGTCGACTAATCGAAGAAATAATCAACAGATTAGTCGACAATGAAAATAATCGTTAGTTGCAGCCCTAATGTAAAGTGCTACTGTTCTAAATCCTGTAATCACATTGCCCTAACTAATCAAACAATTGCGCCATTAAGTGTGTTACATAGGTTCTCGGTTATTTGCATACCGGACAGATAGAAAAAAATTCATCAAATCAGCGACACCATCCACCAGTGCACCAGTAAAGAGGCTCTTTAGTCTTGGCAGTCTGTGCTGACTCTGAGGAGGAGCGGTTTGTTTAAAGGCCAAACACACTTGCTGCGAATGTCACGTGTCAGAAAATACGCCCCTATTATTTTCAGGGTACAATCCCACACTGGCAGCAGCTAGACACATGTCGGCGCTCCTGAACGCCCCGCAACACTTTATGCCACTCTCCTACTTCCGGCCTCACCATCCCTGGACATGAATGCATTTCCCCCCTCTTGCTCTCTGCTTGTACATACTAGCTTCCATAGCAGCTCTTTCTCTGCTCCTGTGGCAGCTCGACTCCTCTCCTCACCACTGATGCATAATGAGAACTCTGTAGCTGTTGCTGTGTCTTGTGTGTCACGAAGAATGGATGAGGAGAGAGTTGTAGAGGTTAAGAAATATCCTGAGCTAAACGACCCCCAGTCCCGTCATTATAAAGACAATGGCCAAAAAGATATTGGCTGGTGAGTCACAGCTCTGGAGATCGGCTCTTCAGGTGGGAAATCAACTTTAATGAGGGGCTCTCCACACATGATTTTAAGCTGATGCACAGGAGGAGGAAGTACAGATCTTTCAGTAAAGGTTGTAATAACTTTGTGTGGTTGTCTATTGACGAGCTGCAGCGAGATGCATCCAGTGTGTGCAAGGGGCAGCACTTGATGTGCGCGGTGCTGGTGTTTTCATCTTAACAATGATTTGAGGATCTTTACATCAAGAGGTATAACCACTGCTTTAGTGATGAATACATGAAATAAGATGGACTAGTCAGCTATAAATCTGTGGTTTGGTGAGTGAGCAACTGGAGTGAGCGTTTGTTTTGTTAAATGTAGTTCAGATGACTTTTAAACGTGTTGATCGATATAATTTCAATTTGAGGCAGTCGTAGCCTACAGCAGTGCTGTCTTGATTCTCCTGATCCTTGTTTTGTGTAAGGTTTAACGTTATTTTATTGTTTACTTGCAATTACGTGGCAGTGCATCTCAGTAACGTAACAAGTAGTGTGAGGAGCTGCTTTGAGTAAGACCCCAAAACTGATTATTATATAAAATATGTCTTGAATTAGATATATCTTCCACAGACTCCCTGCAGCACTCGCTCAGACCATCAGGGATTTATTTTAGAAAGAGGAGGAAATGTGTTTTAGTATTTTCCTTTGATGGCAGATGTGACGCTCATGTCTCCAGTCTGTGGAGGATTTTCACAGCTACTCACTGGACTTCAGAGTGAGGCAGTCCTTCCACTGGAGCTGGGTGATTCACACAGCACATGCCAAGTAATTACCACACACACACACACACACACACACACACACACACACACACAGAGTGACAGTCAGCTGCTCTCCAGGGCTTTGGCTCTATAATGAGTTCCAGCTGATTTGTCGCCAGTGACAGCGAGTGTTGATGTATTATCAGGGCTCAAGGGTAACCGCCACTCTGTCAACTATTAGAATAAATATTCATATACGTCTCTGTGTCCTACACACTGTGTTTATGTGTGTGTATGTGTGTGTGTGTGTGTGTGTGTCTGTGTGGGCAGAGAGTTGCGCAAGGATATCTCTATAAAACAGCACAGACCCATGGAAATGTTTGCTGCAACATTTAAACAGCCACTCCAAATATTAGTACAATTGTGCTCGAGCTCTTAAAGAATGGAGAATGGATGTTGGTATAAACATGAATGCCACCAGCTAACATCATCAGCTGTAACAGCTGGATGCAGGCTTAAGTGTGCACACATTAGGGTGGGGCAAGGCTTTGGCCAGTATTGGCCTTTTATTAAAATGTTACAGCCGACAGTCTGGGTTGTCCACCTCCCATATGGAGCTCAAAACTGGGGGTGAGCATGTGACACTAAGATATGATTAGGCTTGGGCATTATCTGTTTGGCATACCTTTATACCTTCCTGACATTTCACCAGGGTATACAGTATATGAAGATATTTGTGTAATAATGTAAAGGTATGTTTTGTTAGCTCCCTGAGCTTAAATGTCAAAAAGGAAAAAAATCTGGACACCTGCTCTCCTTCTGAAACAGGAAAACAGAGTCATACACTTCTAAATTTAAGTTTCTGTCTTATCAAACTGAGACTCAAATGCCTTTAAATTCATGGTAAAACACACTTCATTTAAACTCAATAGAAACCAAATAAAATTCACCAAAACCATCTTGCTTAGTCTTTCTAATGTTCCAACAATCACCAGCTCTGGTTTGGTCAAAATAAACCCTGAATCCACAAAGTTAGATGTGACAATATGCTGTTTTGCTCGCTGCCTCTCTTTGCCGTTGCTGGCCAGCTTTGTACCAATCCTGTAACGTTATCCCCACCTCTCACAGTCGGCATCTTCCTGAGCTTAGCTGTCTGTGCCACCGGTAGAGACTTCTGACCTCTGGTGGCGTGTGCTGTGTACTACATCGCCACAATACAGCATCTCCATATCAGTTTAATAGAAAGTGACGCATCTTTGTTAAATTATACCCTCAGGATTTCTAAGTACCCTGATATACTGTAATACCTTGATACCACCGAAACTTAGATGTGATACAAGACAATGTTGGACAAGATCTCCACAACATATCACTCTGCTTTCAGTTTATTTATTTCTAAATATTGGGACCCCTCAGAGTGTATTATCATGCTTCTACCATGACTAGAGGGTAGGGTTGCAGGAATATACCGGTGTCAAGGTATACTGTGATATATAATTTGAAAGTCATCATACTGTGTGCATTTGCTTATCTGTGATATTGGGAAAAAAATGCAACTGGATGTTTAATCTCTTCTTTATTTTAGTTATTTTCTAGGGTAGACTTTTTACATGTACTTCCATTAACAAAATGGTTTCAGGGTTCAGTTATAGTAATGAAACATTTGTTCAACCAACAATAACACGTCTGTTTTCATTCCTTTAAGGGTCAGTCTTACTGATAAGAAGATAATTTCTTAATTACTGTGATACCGTGAAACTGCGATATTTTCTGAGACGGGTATTGTATTGTGAAAATCTCATACCACTGCAACTCTACCAGAGGGAGATGTTTGAATAATCACATGTGTTTACTATGGAAATGTGCATAAATAGTATTACTAGGATTACATGCAGTTAAATCAGTCCTGTCGGAATTTCATGGGCTTTAATTTGGATTGTTGTGACTGACAATGCTTCATTTCACTGCAACTTCTCCAAAAGAATGCAGTGCATGTTGGGAGTGAGTGGAAATTGAAAACAAAAAAAGTTGTTTTAGTGGGAATAAAACAGCACTGTTTTGAGTTTGTGATTTATACCATACTCATATTACCACTATCCTGCATATTTAATCTAACTCAACTTGTTTCTTTCAGCATGTGCAGTTGATCTAAATGCAGCAGCCTCTGTCATGGTGATTTATCTTGTCTGTTGTCAACGTGTTTTAGTCATCCTCTGGTTTTTGTTTTGCGGTACAAACTGTTTATCAATCAGTGTCATTTGTGTTCCACCACAACAATGCACACAAAGCAAAACAGTTTACCCTCACTTTTGTGCAGAACATCAGGGAGTCACCTTGTACACTCTTTAGCAGTAATTTTTGTTGTTTGTGAGACATTTGTGTCGCACATTTCTGCATCTTCACAACCAGAAACAAGGACGTGAGTTTGGTGACTTTGTGACCGGGGACTGCTATGATTGGTGACACTCGCAGGGAACTATTAGAATTAGTCAAATTTGTGTAAACGTTGCGGTGATTGGACAAAATTGCAAGGTTGTGCAGAATTCATAGGGATTGGTTGAATTTACGTCATTTGTTGCGATTGCAACATCCTGGAAGGGCTGTTAAAAAGACATTACTTACTGATTTAAAACACAGATTTAAAACAATGGTCAAACTGTTGACAGGAACCTTGTTGAATGTCGAATGAAATAGTTATTATTACAACTCATAATCTGTTTATTAGACAATTGACAAATGAATCAACAACGCATTAATCTCTGTGATAACTGAGCAAACTCCGTCTGCTGATGGAGACAAAGATACAGATCATCTCATTACGGTGCTGAAGATGAGCTCGGGAGCTCCCTGCTCTGGATCATTGGATGTTTCAGACAACTGAAAAGATTCAGTAATTAGAAGCAAATGTCAGCTCAGAGTGCTGCTGTAATGTTCCCTCGGTTGTTTGGCCTTTCAGGAAACCATTTCCTGAGTTAACATTAAACTGTCACCATTCAGACTGGAGGGCTGGAGCTCATTCAAGTCACCATCTTGATTGGTTTATGTTGTCAGTGTGGTCGAAGCAGCACATCAAAGGACAGTGAGCATAGGATGATGGGATGGACTAGATGGCATTGCTTCATCGAGAGCCAATCACTAATGCCGCGCCCCCTTTTGGGGAAAGAACGGCGCTGTCACATAACGGGAACGTGAAAGAAAGAGAACATCTGTGTTAAAAACTGAGACCTTCACTCTGAACTTTGAGGCACATAAATTAGTGAATATTCACTGTCAGTAACAACTGATAGAGAGCACGTTGAGTGGGAGGCTGTTGCAGGAACTTCACAGCCACACAGTGTAGCCGCATCAGACTGTCTCCAACTATGTCTCAGCCTAGATAGGTTAGGTATCAGCAGGTTGGTCATTTACCGACAACACTTGAGCTAAATTCACACTATATAACTTTATAAAGTGATCAGATCGCTGTATTGTTCACACTACTCAACATGCTGTCTTGTAAGTGAGGCTCTTGAAGTTGATGTGGTGACATGGCATCACACACTACAAGATTTTTCAACAGGAGGAATCCCTGATCAGTACGTCATGTGATGGTGATGTGATTGAACTATAACCCGAGGTTTGGCAGGTGCTTACCAGAAAATATTAAAATCAAAAGGGACAAAGTAGAGTAAGTTATCAGGCTAATAACTTAAAAAAGCATTGCATATAATAGTCCACCTTTCACCTACTCTTTCCCTCTCTTTATTACTGTCTGTCTCCTTCTCTCACACACACACACACCTTGGAAAGCACTGTAGCACGGTTTCTGTCCTTAACCTGTGTCTTGTGCTCTTATTGGCTGTAGCACGCCAACAAAGTCCCCATCTGGTCCAGATGTTCAGCATGCTGGATATCTGGGGAGTGTCTGCGATGCATCGGTGAACAGTTCACATGTAATAATGATAATGCATTTTATTAAAAGGTGCCTGTCAAAGCACTCAAGGACACGTTACAGGACTCAGGTTCTTTTTAAAAATCATTATTATGAAAATTACGTATAGAATCATCATCATAACGTCATCTTTAGTGTATGTCTTGATTATGTGTGTCTCCATTAAATCAGACCGAATATGCCAGCTTGAAAAGGTGTGTTTTCAGACTGGATTTGAAAGTGGAAAGGGAGTCAATACTGCAAATGTCGTGGGGGAGACAGTTCCAGAGGTGGTTAAGGGCCGTAAAGGTGAGAAGCAGAATCTTGAAATCGATGCAATATTTAACAGGAAGCCAGTGAAGCTGTAGGAGAAGGAGTGATATATGATCTATGGAGGGGATTCTGGTAATGACATGGGCGGCTGAATTCTGGAACAACTGGAGTTTATGAAGACACAAGAGAGGGAGACCAAAGACGACAGAATTGCAATAATCAATACGGGATGTAACCAGGGTGATTGAGGATAGGGGCGCTGTGAGGTGTAAATGACGGGCGCAGACGATTAATGTTGCATAGATGAGAGCATGCAGTGTATAAGTGTAAAGCGCTTGAGTGCCGACTTGCCTCTGATCTCAGGCTCCAAAAAGTGTTGGTGTGCGGAAAATAAGGGCTAAAATCCTGTAAAATGAACTAGGGATTAGCCTTATGATACCTGGTGATCCAATCACACACATATCGATCTCCTGATGGGCAATATCCAGCCACTGTGTGGGGTCGTTGATCCAATTAGATGGGGGAACACTGACAGGACAGGACGGCTACTAGCCCTCTTTTATTAAGGTATCAGGAACACTCAGGTTCAGTGACAAACGCTGTCAAATTGCATCGACATCTTTACAATTTTCAGTTTTCCTTCGCCCAGGAAAGTGCAGGCTTGATGTTTTGCACAGTACACTGTTGTGCCAGTCTGGTCTATGGGCTGCAGCTCTGTTGACAGCCTGCAGGGAAGATGGTGGAAGAGAGGTTTTGTTTCTCAGATGTGACCAAAAGACAACATGCTGGTTGAAGTTAGGAGCTGTGGTATTCTGAGTCTTTGTGGTGCATGTGTTGACAAATGTCCTCAACAGAATGAGCGTGAGGATTTGTCCAGCTTAGTTTTAAACTAATACTGATGTTAATACTGTCAATACAGTTGTTTTGTCGCCATTATTAATTCATTTTAGTCCAACCTTTACCAGAGGATTTCACATAGTCATTGTTTTCCCAGATGTCTTTCTTAAAGGGAGATTTATGCATATTGTTTGATGTTCTATCTGGATTTTTATGAAAGCGCATGTGTGTGATCACGAAAAGACAATCAAACAATAGAAACCTTCTATTAAAGAAAATAAAAGATAAAATCACAGAAAAAAGGGACCAGAGGGCGTGCTCCAATTATCGGGGTATCACACTGCTCAGCCTTCCTGGGAAAGTTGATTCCAGGGTGCTGGAAAGTAGGCTCTGACCAATTGTTGAACCTCGGATTCAGGAGGAGCAATACAGCTTCTGTCCTGGTCTTGGAACAGTGGACCAACTCTTTACCTTTGCCAGGCTGCTGGAAGGGTCATGGGAGTTTGCCCATCTAGTCTACATGTGCTTGGTGGACTTGGAGAAGGCTTATGACCGCATCCCTTAGGGAGTCTTGCGGGGAGGTACTGCAGGTTTACAGGGTACCAGGGTCGCTGCTGTGAGCAATCTGGTCCCTGTATGACCAAAGAAGGAGCTGCGTCTGTATACTCGGCATAAAGTCAAACATGTTCTCAGTGGTTGTTGGCCTCCACCAGGGTTGTCCTTTGTTGCTGATCCTGTTTGTGATATTCATGGACAGGATCTTTGGAGACCTCAGAATTGCGTCTCTGCTTTTTGCAGATGATGTGATTCTGTTGGCTTCATTACATCGTAATCTTCAGCATGCACAGGGAGGGTTTGCAACTGAGTGTGAAGTGGTTGGGATGACGATCAGCGCCTCCAAATCTGAGGTCATGGTTCTCTGCCGGAAAACAGTGGATTGCCCCTTCTGGGATGGGAGAGAGTGACTGCCCCAAGCGTGGGAGTTCAGATGTCTCGGGGTCATGTCCACAAGTGAGAGTAGAATGGAGCGTGAGATGGATAGGCCATTTGGCGAGGCATCTGCAGTGATGCAGCTGAGCCAGAAGGTGAAGCTTTCAATCCATGTGGTTCATCTACTGTCATGAGCTCTGGGTAGTGACCGAAAGAATAAGATTGCAGATACAAGCGGCTGAAATTAGTTTCATTTGTGGGGTGTCTGGCTCAGCCTGACAGACAGGGCAAGGAACTTGAACATCTGGAGGGAGCTCGGAGTAGAGCTGCTGCTACTTCGTGTAGAAAGGGGTCGGGAGGGGCACTCCCGTTAGAGGTGCTCTGGAAGTGTCTGACTGATAGGAGGCCCTGGGGTAGACCCAGAACACGCTGGAGAGATTACATATCTCCTGGGGGGTTCCCTAGGAGGAGCTGGAAAGTGTTGCTGGGGAGAGGGATATCTGGGGTGCTTTGCTTGGCCTGCTGTCCCCACGACTTGGCCCCAGATAAGCGAATGAAAATAGATCACTGGATAGAAAACACAGTAACACAGATCAAGGTCAAGTGCAGGACATGAGGTTCAGTCAAAGGCTGTGGAGAACATAAAAGTTTTAACCTGGGATCAAACTGAAAGTGAGCCCATCTGGAATGTTTCTAGTATTCCCTCACTGCACAAGAAAACTGCAAAACACTGCAGACTAAGTACAGTTAGTTATCAGAGCTGAAGCAGAAAATAGGCCTATAAAGTGAGATGGGCGCTCACACTGACACCTCAGGGTAATTATTTTACTGTTCACTTTGTTTTCTCTTCTAATTGAGTTTGGCAAACCTGGAGGTTTGTTTCCAACCTGACTAATCATCGCTTTGTGTCTTTTCTTGTCTGTGTGTTAGGCTGTTTTTGGAGAGGGCCCAGCTGGAGTACTCTGAGGAGGAGAATAACATCCTCGGCCAGGGGGGCAGCGGGACCATCATCTACCGAGCTCGATACCGTGAGCAGCCAGTGGCCATCAAGCGCTTTCACTTTAAGAAGTGTCGACAGCAGACCATCAGCAGTGACACAGGTACGGAGGCCTAATCTTCTACTTATTAATGAAATTGTTTAACGGGGCTTTTAAAGCTGATGTTTTGAAAAGCTGCTAATGGACATCTGGTGTCTCTGCTAAATGCAATCAAGGATTTCTGACTTGATAAAGCTCACGAGGAAGCATTCACACAAAAGCCAGTATTAAAAAACCACGACATCTTTTAATACAGCCTGTACTAATAATATTTACTCAGGATGTCCTCATCAAGTTTTCAGGCTCTGATTGTTGATATGACACAAAGGAAAGACTGAGAAAGTGGCTCCTAAAAATAAAGTGACACAATCCACCTGTGAGACGACGCATCACTCTGTTGGAAGTTTAATTTTGGCCTGTTTTCAAGTTACTCACTGAGTTAACATTATCCCAGTGACAGCTGATATGATAAAAGCTGATGGTGAAGTTTGTCATTTTAACCAGGGAACACTTTCTAAAAGTGAGCAGCTGAATGTTTTGTACGCTGCCTGCTGATAATAAACGTTCCGAATCCGTGAATTTTCCACCCTCACTGTCTGACCAAATTATTTTAACATTCACACACTTTACACAACGTTTCATTGTTTTATGCAGTGAAATGCTATATCTTTACAAATTAGTGCTCGTACCGGTTAGGTCAGGGTTAAGCAGGGTGTACACTGAATGATTTGAGCTCATTTAAAAAATGTTGTTTGTCCGTACAACTGAGTGCTCTCACTGTTCGTGTAAAATAGACAATAAAAGAGTCCATCAGCCCCTGCGGACCATTCTGGCTATTGACAATTTTCAATAAAGACTCTTTTGAAAGCCCTGAGGCAGTAAGAAGTCTTTATGCCTCAGCTCTGTCAATAGCTGTGGCCAGAGGCTTTATGTTTTCAGGGCATCCATCTGTCCATCTGTCCATCTGTAAGTACGTCAGTCCCATCCTATTAAACATGATATCTCAGGAATGCTTCAAGGGAGTTTCTTCAAATTTGGCACAACAATAAACTGCTCAGTTTTTTTTTTTGTTTTTTTTTTGACGTTGTCTTTCTCATTCTTGATATCTTTAAAACATCTTGAGGGAATGTCTTCAAATTTGGCACAAAGGTTGACTTGGATTTGAGGATGAACTGATTAGATTTTGGTGTTCAACGGTCAAGGGTTAAAGGTCAAGGTGACTGTGACCTTGTATCCATCTCATTCTCATAAATACAATATCTCAAACACAACTCTAAACTGGGTCGTGCGGCTCAAAAATCGGGTCAGAAATAATAATCGTACGGTGTACGCCCAGCTTTAGGAAAAGAATCATGGTTGGGTGTCATCGTGTTTCATAGTTAATATAAAGTGCCAAAGTACATAACATAACGTCACATTAAGTATATTACAAAACATAACTTTGACTTTTGGTTTCACATGATACACAAACTCCGGTCCCCTCAGGTCAGAGTCCTGTCCACCACCCAGTCCACATCTCTCTGCGGATTTTGTCACTCTTTATATTACGTGACCTGAAGTCCTCCTTTGCTCCTGTCATATGACAGATTAGAGCCTGCACCACATAAGGGTGCCTACAGAGGCAGAGTTCACCTGCTTTGGTCTGAATCAGGGACTCATGTTGTTCCAAAGTTGCATAATTGCCTAGAGTTGGTTCGTGTTCTCACAGCAGCATTTACAAGAGGACCAGATCAAATGCCTTGTGTGAGAAAGCAGGTCTTGATTGGTCAGAATTTCCATGTGGGAAAAATCCAGGAAGTAAAGCAAACGTTGAAGAAGAGTCCACTTGCAAGATAAATGTGACACTTTCTAATGTCACAATGGAGGGAAAACTACGCAGGTTGATTTTAGCGCTGCTCATCGTGGACTATATTGCTGTCATTGTTCATTTTAGTCAAACCATACAGTTTGAAAACGAGGCGCGGCTCCAACTAGAAAACAATGTTTTGATGCATTGGATGTGCTGAATGTGCATATTAAGGCAGTACAGGAGGAGGTGCACATTAATAATCCTCCAGGACTGTAACATGCTCATGTTTAACCCAAACAATGTGTCATGTGACTGCAGTTGGTTCACATCCAGGTCGCAACACCTTCTCACCACAAACCAACCGCACCAGAGTTCCTTTGTAACCGGACTGAGACCACCTCTTCAAGAAGGTCTCGGTCCGGTTGTTTTGATGCACACCTGAGTGTGATTGCTGTGTTCACACCTGCCCATACGAACCACACTGAGGGGACAAATGAACTTCAGTTTGATTGAACCAAACCAAACACTAAGGGTGCTTTCACACCTGCTCTGTTTGGTCAGTTGCTCACAGCCTGCTGGCTCATGATTTTGTGGGTTACATACAAATTAAGATGCATTCATTTTGTAGGTATAACTACGAGCAGTGAATGAGAGCAGCCTGAAGTGCATCACATGGTCTTCATCAGCTAATGGAACTGTCTCAAACACTATATGGCCTTAGTGTTAATAGGAATGTTATATGCAGTAACCCTTGTGTCTCTTCTTATGTGAATGGAATCCTGTAAAGACCTTCAGATGTGGTGAAACGTTTCAAAAATGCAAACAAGCGGACCTTTTGGGCGAGATTATTTTGTCACATATTTCTCACCTTATAATTGCAAAGACACACATGGACCACCATGCTTATCGGCAGCAAATGGAGGACACAGATGGAGTAAAGCTTGTAGACTTGCAGTTGGAATTTTCAGTATGATACAAATATAAAAATGAGGCACTATGAGCTCCTGTAGCATTCGTTCTGGCACAAATCTATTCTCTGTGTTTCACATTTCAAAGTATAACTTTTACAAGCTTTGCTGCTCCCTCTTGTTCCGCTCTGTCTCTCCTCAGACACCATGGTGAAACACCTACAGTCTGCAGACGCCTGTCGGAGCTTCTCTGAATTTCGCCAGGAGGCCAGTATGTTGCACTCTCTGCAGCATCCCTGCATTGTGTCTCTGGTGGGCATCAGCATCCACCCGCTCTGCTTTGCCCTGCAGTTAGCGCCGCTTGGCAGCCTCAACACTGTGCTGGAGGAGAAGCAGAAAGGCAAAGGCATGTAGAGACATCTGCATCCTGTCATCTCCCACCTGAAGCCTGTTTCTGTGTCAGTAAAACATGAGGTTGTGTTTTCTCGTTGCAGGCTCCAAGTACATGCCCCTCGGTCACATGCTAACCTTCAAAGTAGCCTATCAGATTGCAGCAGGACTGGCGTACCTTCACAGGAAGAGCATCATCTTCTGTGACCTCAAATCTGACAACATCTTGGTGTGGTCTCTGGAGGTCAGTTTATGGATTACTATGAGAAAGACATATTTTCTTGTTTGGGTTTATTGACAATATTCCAACGTATTTATGAAATCAGCAGTAAAACAGTAAAGTCCTGAACTTATTTCATTTGTCGTCCCTGCTGTTCTCACAGTCCTCTGAACTTTATCAAGACAAGCATCCAAAGTGCTGTCAGTAGACACTTGAATCGAATTATTAATCTTGTTGTTTCTGTCATCTGACTCATTCACTCATCCATGTGTCTTCTTCCAGTTGCGGGATCCAGTCAACATTAAACTGTCTGACTACGGCATTTCTCGACAAACCTTCCATGAGGGGGCACTGGGGGTCGAGGGCACGCCGGGTTACCAGGCTCCTGAGATCCGACCAGGCATCGTGTATGACGAGAAGGTACTGACCATGTCCTCTTAACCCACATTAAAGGAACAGTGTGTGAGATTTAGGGAGATTTAGTGGCGTCTTTCAGTGAGGACTGTAGATTCCAACTTCTCCCAGGTCAGTGTTCTTTGATCAGGGGGCTTTTACTTGGAGCTGAATTATCCACAGAGGTCTCTTCCTCTCCAAAACAAATGGACGAGGTGATTTATACCAGTAAAAACACATTACAAATCTACAGTTTGACATGTTGCAGACAGGCCACTCACCCAGCACCTCCTACGTATACTCACCTTAGTTCTGATCCAGACGTTTAGGAGGTTTTAAGCGGGTGCCAAATTCTCCGCAGAGGTCTCTTCCTCTCCAAAACAAATGGACCCAGTGATATAAACCAGTAAAAACACTGAAAAAAACAGTTTTATGTTAAAAAAAAATGTGCTCATCGCAGAGGGGCTTCTAACGATGGTAGCTGATGTGAAAATGCAAAACCATGCAAGCCAGTGTTTGGTTTATCCGTTCTGGGCTCATTCTAAGGTAACGAAAACACAATGATTCTTGTTTGCAGGTGATTTTACACTGAAGAAAACATACTTATTACCCCTGAATCCTATACACTGAACCTTTAAGGTGATGTGTATAGCGGTGAAATAGGGATTCAGGGTGTCAGTCACAAGTTTCATCACACTACGACTTATTGATTTACAGACAACGATACGATAAAGTCTGCCACGATTTTGATTGATTCCATTCAGGTCCCTCGAGCGATATTTTGAATGCAGGGCAGTGGAGGAGTCAAACTTAGTACTGATGCTACTCTTTTGGCTGGTTGTTACTCTTGTTATGATCATGTGATGAGCGATCATGGTGTTGATATTGATGGTTGTTGTTCTCCTCCGCCTGATTGTTGAGTCTTTATATTCTTATATGTTCTCTCGTGTCTTTGTTTAATGTATGTTTTTACTTGCTGTGCAACTAATTGTCCTCTAGGGACAAAATAAAGTTGAAGTTGATATGAGATGATAGAGACAGACAGCCATTCACACTCACATTCACACCTACAGACAATTTAGAGCCACCAATTAACCTGCATGTCTTTGGACTGTGGGAGGAAGCTGGAGCACCTGGAGGAAACCCACGCAAGCTGACAACGGGAGAATATGCAAACTCCACACAGAAGGGCTCCTCCACCTTGGGGTTCGAGCCTCCCACCCCTGGTTTGAACCAGGAACCCTTTTGCTGTGAAGTGACAACGCTAACCACTGCACCACTGTGCTGCCTTGGTGTAGAGATGCATGCCCAAAAGAGAAGCCCACATTTCTGGTTGTGAGGAAAAACACACCTACATGTAAACATAATGAAAGACAGTTTTTTTAGATATGCACAAATGGAAGAAGAAGATGTACTTTTTTAATCCCTGAGGGGAAATTCAATGTTTTTACTCTGTTTTCATATGTAGTTCTGAAATACACACACATGCACCAACAGGACCTATACATGCATTAAATGGAGAGGTGTCAGAGTGAGGGGGCTGCCAATGGACAGGCGCCCCGCACAGTTTGGGGTTCTGTGCCCCGGAGGGGAACTGGCACCTTTCTAGCTAGGTCCAGATGGGGACGTGAGCCGGCAACCCTCCAGTTCCCAAGCCAAGCCCCTATGGACTGAGCTACTGCCAGCCCAAACTATCACAGCGCCAACTTCTCCAAGAAGAAATGAAAGAGGGAGGGTGTATTCTTTTTTTTATTTATCCATATAAACAGCTCAGTAAAAATTTTGTCATTTTTTAGTTAGCCAAGAAAAAGACATAGTCATTGTCTTTTTCTTGGCTGGTGCCATCGTCTGCTTGGCTCTACGCTGCCAGCACTATTTGAACATTTAGGAAGGAGGTGTGCTTGGATGGAAATGTCTGACACAGACGTGTCTGGACAGAGCAGATTACATTTTAATGTATTTATTATTTTTACCTAAATCTGTTGTTAAACACAGTGTTTACACATTTTGTTGTCCACACGCTTCAGTCATTACATCCTAAGTAGGATCAACAGTCCGTGTTTTGGATTTGTCATCTAGTTGCTCAGTAGTGTTGATGTTATCAGAGCCTGTAAACAAATGGTAACAGCTTTCCATTAGTGTTACTGTATATTGTCCAGATCATCAGCCGACAAATACTTACACATGCTCCATTTCTTGCCAAGATCCCAGCAGCTGGCAAACACGTTAACAGCCATGAAGCTGCTTTTCATTTATTTTTCTATTACACTTCATTTGTTTCCCACCCGCTCCGTCATCTATCCTCTCTCCTGCCTCGCCTGCATCTCATTAGAATAGTTAAACCTCATCAAACAGCGAAAGTAACGACCAGGAGAGGAGGAAAGGTATCTGATTGGCTGGAGTCAGCAGATTCTGTGGGAGAGGGGCTGATGAATAGAGGTGGAGGCTTACAGATATTTTTCCCTGCTCTTTGAAAGCTTTCTCCACAGAGGCAGAGGCCAGTAAAACAGTAAGCCCTAGTAAAGCTAGCCTCCCCGGAGAGATGAGGAGCTGGGGCCAGCCGTGTCAGACCAACACGCCGCTGTGGTCTGAATGAAAGTCAGCAGAAAGAACTCGTACTGGCCTCAAATCCCATTTACAAACACATTCCAGTTCTCAGTCAAATAGCCCCAGAGCTAAATCAATGATCTGTCTTACAGTGTGTACGCACAGCAATATAACTGACTAATCACACTTAATCACATTTAGATTAAGGTGTATCCACGGTCTGAGTCAGTCACATATACTGCTGCAACTATGGGTCGATTAATCGATTGAGTCAACTGACAGAAAATCAACAATTTTGTTCATCTATTTATTGTTTAAGAAGTTATGAAAGGGACAATTCACCCCAGAATCAATAAATATTTCTCTCCTTACCTGTACTGCTGTTTATCGGTCTAGATAGTTTTGGTGTGAGTTGCCAAGTGTTGGAGATATCGGTTGTAGAGATTCTCTCCAGTATAATGGCACTAGGTGACACTCAGCCTGTGGTGCTCAAAGCGCCCCAAAAAATGCATCTGAAAAACTCAACATCAATGGGCCTCATTCACAAACAGTGCGTACACACAAATCTGTGCTTAAACTGTGCGTACGATTGTTTGACGCACAAATCCGGGATTCATCAATATTTTCTTACCCGAATTTGTTCTTATTCTGCGAACAAATTTAGAACTGCCTCAGACTATGCGTACGCACAAATGATGAAGGCCAAACTGACTTAGAAAATGCAAACATACCTTTTAAGTACATGCAGAGCCTATAAAACCACATTCATTAGAAAGAGATTTAATTAACGTTTTTTAAAATCATTAATTTACTAATATATTGGCCAATTGTATTAAATAACCATGAAATTGATACACGTTCACCCTCATCATTGTGACAATTAAAATATTAACAATAACATGAACAGAAAAAACTATCACTCCATCAGCGCACAGATGATCTGTAATGCCGATTGCCATATCCTTAAAGCTGTGGCCCGCTGGCCAGGAGGCAACCACGACTCATTTATTTTGCAAAACAGTACAGTGGGAATGCGTTTGGAGGCAGGGGCTGTGAGAAGTGGATGGCTTGTTGGTGAGCATCTTTTGTTCTAGTCTTTTATTTCAATTGTTTTTAGTTAGTATTTTTAGTAAGTCTCTATTCCGTTAATGCTAAAATGTTATATTGTTTGGGTGACCGGGCATATGGCCTTAAAACGTGGCTGATGACACCATACGCAAACCCTGAAACCCCTCAAGAGGTGCGCTATAATAACATACATGCCCACACATGCGCCATAGAGCTCACTTTTTGCGTGCTTAAGGGCCGTTGGATGTGTTTGGATCGGATACAGCCGGTGGCAAACTACTTTATACCCCTGAGAAGGTGTGCAAGATCATCCTGGCATGCTGTGTCCTCCACAATCTTGCAATGACTCATGGCATTCCTGTAAGCATTGGCATTCCTCTCCTCGCATAACTGCTTCCTTCATTCATGAATCAACTCTAGGCAAGCGGTTTCCTTATATGGAGAAATGGGGGCGTGGTAGTATGCTAATCACAAATTGCGAGCACACGCCTGTCAATTTAGAATGATTCTGATTCACACACATACGCAAGGTGGTGAGAACAAAATTGGCCGGTGTGCAGGTGTCATGAATCCCACGGTGATTTTGTGTACGCACTTATTTTGTGCACAAAGTAAGAACATTTCCACGCACATATTAGTGAATGAGGCCCAATGTCTCTTTCCTAGAAATCATGACCCGATAACTCAGGGTAATCCACAGACCTTGTTGTGAGCAGTTTTATGTAGGAACTATTTTCTTTCTACCGAATCTAGATTATCAATCTAGACTGATATGTAGCACTACAGGAAAGAAGAAAAATATGAATTGTAGATTTGGGGGTGAATTGTGCCTTTAAAGATGTTAGATAATTTGTGGTTCCCTCTAAACTGTGGGGCCTCGATGTTTTTCTCTGTTTATATCAGTGTAAACTGAATGTCTGTGGAATTTGGACTGTTGACATTTGAAGACGTCTCCTCAGGCAATTGTAATAGTGTAAATTTTCTGCCTCTTTTATAGACTGATAATCAAAACAAAAAAGAATCCACAGATAAATCAATAAGTTAATTGCAGTCCTGGTCCCAGCCCTTATAAACACTGAGTTCGATGGTGAACCTCAGTGTAAAATTTTATGGTGCAGACTGGAATGTGCTTGTCGAGAATCAAAAACTGTACTGAGAGCTGACATTGCATTTCATTCAGATTTGTCTTCCTTAGAAATATCTTGATTTAAAGTCAAAACTTTGCTGATTTCAGAGTGTTTTTAAAGAAAACCTCACATATGGCTGCCTGTGTTTGGTCCTTTGGCTTCTCTAACAAAGCTTTTGCAGAAAGTCTGGTATCAAAAAAGCATTGTTTTGGTGCTTTATACAGTTTTTGCGTGGATGCAGATCTAGTGACTTTACAGCCACGGTAAAACCTGCATGTATCTGAGGCTCAAAGCAAACATATGGTACTAATCAGACAGTTAGGCAGCACACTGCAGAGAGGAAGTAACCCGTCAAAACAATCAGCCCGCTAACTGTAAATCCTCTGGTGTGTCAAGTAAAATAAATCCTGAGCTGGGGGAAGCTCTGTCATTCTCTAACACCTCCTGCTCCATCAGAGGGCCTCGGATCAACAGATCCATTTCTGCTGCACGACTCCCCCATGCTGCGCGTGTACTTCAGTTATTGGATCAAACGAATTTTTAGCACTTAAGTGCTCCCCATTTTCATTATTAATTCAGCATGTGTCCCAGTGTTCGGATCAAGTACCTCTTTAAAAACTTTCATATGTGATGGAGAGGAGGGAAAATGGATGATGCAGAGGTACATTGTGGAGCAGCAGGATGGAGAGTGTAGTGGCCATTTGATCCAAGTGATTGGACTCAACAGCAGATGACTTTTGTCCTCTTTGGCTCCCCTGACTCCTGATTTCTGAGAAGTTCGGCAGCCTTTCCAACTATGTTTAACCCCACGTCAAAAATCTTGCCGTGATATTTGATTTTGCCTTTAACTTTGACAAATGTATTACTGCAGTAGTAGAGCCAGTTTTTTTTTTTTTAAAGCCAGGCCGTTTCTCTCCTTCAAAAACCTGGAGATAGTCACCCTGGCTCTCATCTCCTCCTGGTTGGACCTCTGTAACTCTCTGTAAACCGGTATTAGTCCATCCCCCGTGTCCCGCCTCCAACTGTTTCAGAGCCCCGCTGCCAGACCCCTCACAAGTACCCGCAGGAGAGACCATATTACATCTGTGTTAGCCTCTCTCCACTGGCTGCCTGTAAAGTTCAGAATTGATTTTAAGGCTCTCCTGTCTGTTCACAAAGCCCTTAATGGTCTGGCCCCATCCTACATCACAGACCTCCTAACCCCTTATTCTGCCCCCCGGTCCCTCAGGTCAGCTGACCTGGTGCTCCTGGCTGTCCCACGCTCCAGACTTCAGCTTAGGGGTGATCGTACCTTTGCCATGTCTGCCCCCAAACTGTGGATCAGCCTCCCTCTCCCAAATAGATCTGCTCCCTCCATTGACTCGTTTAAATTTTATTCATTGCGCCTGAGTCCCCCTGATGTGGCTTTCTCTGATGCGTGCCTGTGAGCGTTGTGTCTCGAAATGTATGAGCTGTGTACCTGACAGTTATGTTGCCTCTTGTTTTTACCGCAACACTTTGGTCAGCGTGAGTTGTTTTCAGATGTGCTTTCTAAATAAATTTGAGTTGTGTTGAGAGCACGTCCCATAAATGCTCAATCAGACTGCAATCTGGGGAATTTAAAGGCTAGACAGACACCTTGAGCAGTTTGTCACATTCCTCGGGACATTCCTGAGCAGTTTTTCTAATGTGGCATGATGTTTTGCTCTATGGGGGGACTGCTGACATCAGGGAGTGCTGCAACGATGTTTGGGGGGGTGGAGAGTGTCAGGTGGCATCCACGTGAATGCCAGTACCTAAGGTTTTCCAGCAGAACATTGCATTGTAGCTAGTGATGGGAGTCGATTAAAAAAAATTAGGGGCTTTGTAATTAATTAATCGCAATTAATTGCATTTTTATCAAGCTGGGTCAGGCGACGCTATTTGTAGCACCTTTTCCAGCCCCTTATCCTGTACCGCCAAAAGTAGTTTACAGACCACTGCAATCCATCTCGCCAGAGAGTTTGTTAATTTGTCATACGTAGACTTACTTATTTTGGCCTTGGTCTATTGTGGGCTGGCTACACTGTTTGCCTGTACCAGGACTGTCGTAGCTAACGTTCTGCATTGAGGTGATACCGTAGGCTTGAAGTGCTGTGGTGATAAGAAAGCTCTTTGTTGCACAATTTGCACACAGCCATGCTCTTATCCAAGCTGCCATCAAGCCAAGCAATGCTGTCTCGTCTTCCATCACTGTTCACCAAACATTCTTGTGCGCTGATGTCACTCAGTACGTCCTGTGCATCGTCTTCGCAGCTGGCAAGCGATTACCGCCACCTACCAGGCTGGAGTGTGTGCATCAGTGTTACCGGTATGCCAGAAATGAGGGAACTGAGAAACGTGTGTGACTCACCAGAGGATCCATGTTACAATATTATTGCGATATGATGAGTATTGCAATTAATTACCCTTTTTTCAACTGCAAATTATTACCGTCCATCAGTTTTCAATCGCTTATCCAAAGCCGGGTCATGGGCGCAGCAGACCAAGCAAAGCACCCCAGATGTCACTCTCCACAGCAACACTTTCCAGTTCCTCCTGGGGGATCCCAAGGCGTTCCAAGGCCAGACGAGATACATAAACCCTTCAGCGTGTTCGGGGTCTGCTCCGGGGCCACAGGGCTATGTTTCTAACATGTAAGAAAAGCCTTGGTTTTCACCAGAGCTGTATGAACGCAGATCTTTGCACATGAAGTAGGTGATGGAGTGTGTTATTTTCTTCGCTCTCACAGTTGGATGGTAGTTTTGTCGAGCTAAGTGTGTCCAGTGCTGGTTGAGTTTTCAGCAGAGCGGGTTTAGCGTTAGCTTGGCCGTCAGCAGCTAAATGTGAGGTGAGCCCTCATGTTCGTAGTATTCCCAGAGTATTTCATTTTCATATGACACTGCTGTAAATCATGTGTGTCATGTCCAAGTCCTCCTTCTGTGTAAAAACTCCCAAATAAAACCAGACGTGATTTAAACACAGATGGCGCATTTCAGATTTCTTTCTCCAGTGCCTCCATCTTTGTTTTGATGAACCTCCTGCCAAATGCTGCTGACTGAGACCTCTGCTGACCTCACCTCAAAAAAACATCAGCACCATCTAGTGGACCAAAAAAGCAACTGATTTTATAATGGTAGCAGCAAAAGTTGTAAGATCGATACTTGGCGTCCGTGTATCGATACAGTATCGCCACGCAAAATATCGCGATACTATGCTGTATCGATTTTTCGCCCCACCTCTAACCTAACCTAACCTAACCTAACCTAACCTAACCTAATTGCAGGCCATGAATCTTTGAAACTGCAGGGAGAGTGCATTTTTCAGAGCACTGGACGTTTGTCTTCCGGATAACATTCTCTGTCTGGAGAGGTTTTTGTTGTGTGGAGCATCACAATAATGAGAAACAGCTTTAATGAAGAGTTTGTCTGGTTTGAGTGGTGCATTTAATTGTTGGCTTTGTCTTTAGACAGTTCTGTGAAGGCCACTTTCATTCTCCTCAAACCATTCAGTGTTTAATTATATTAGTCATTGAATGTTTTCCACTCCACTATTCATCTCTCTCCTTTCATTTTTCACCCGACTTGAATAATATAATTTATCACGCCACTTAAGTTAATACTTCCAAAATTAATACAAAATATGCAGCCGGCTCTGCAGCTGTGTTTTTATGTAGCACCAACACGGAGGATAAAAACTGTAGGTAATGCAGAATGAGAAGGTGCTAGGTTCGTCAGATTAAGTCAGGATGACCTCCTTATATGAATATGCCAGAGTTTTCCATCGCCGCTGTGACGCCGTAACATGCCACAGACCTCAAGGAGTCACTACCAAGTGATGTCACCACAGAAGTAGTTCAGTGCTTTTGGCGTTGCACAACTGTTTGCTTCTGCAGTTATTCTGGGAAGTTGCACCAGAGGCCGAGTCCCCCAATCACTATCTGTGTCCACTCAGACACAAGAATCCACTCGAGTATTTTGGTCCTCAGATATCAGTTTCAAGGATAAGATAACGGAGAAATGTTTACTGTATAAACATGAAGTATTGGGTTTTTTTGTGTGACACTTGATGAACAAATGTGCTCTTTGGCATCAGTTGCAAACAAGATGAAAGAAAAAACAAGGCACTCGGAGTCCTAAGTGTATCAGATGAGTGAACTCCAGAGGTTTAGGGGAGCTGTCGCGGTTCATTATATGTTTATAGCAAAAACCCCTCAAGGAGACCAGGATAAACACATACTTGAAGTAGCATACAGAAGCATAGTTGAAAGCATTTTATCATTTACAGCATGGAACAGCCACCTGAGTGCAAAGAGCAAAAACAAGTTTTCCAAGATTGTCACATTGCAGGGAAGGTGATTGGCAAGTCACAGAAACAACTCAATGTAATTGATGTATCTGACAGTGCTACGCGCAGGTAGGCCAAATGCTTCATGAATGCTGATGCCTCACATCCATTACACTTAGAGTCTGAGCTGCTCCCATATGGGCGTTGATTTAGGGTCCCCAGAACCAGTCGCAACATATATAAGAGGTCCTTTATTCTCTATGCCATAAAGGCAATGAATACAGACTGACTATATTAGGAAACACTAGTATTTTTATTAGATGTTCTTTCTTTTAGTATTTATAAAACGTATTGCTCCTACCTGCCTGTTTGCACTGTTGTATCATATATATGGTTAAACTGTGCGTTTTCATTGGTGTATGGTGTTATGAGTTTGTATGTACCTCTGATTTTTGGGAGAAGCCAAAGACAAATTTCCACCAAGGTGGACAATAAAGTATCCATCCATCCATCCATCCATCCATCCATCCAAACCAACCAACCAACCAACCAACCTACCAGCCTACCAACCTACCAACCAACCTACCATCCATCCATCCATCCATCCAAACAACCAACCAACCAACCAACCAACCTACCAACCAACCTACCATCCATCCAGCCAGCCAGCCAAACCAACCGACCAGCCTACCAACCTACCAGCCAGCCAGCCAGCCAACCAACCAACCAACCAACCAACCAACCAACCAACCTACCAACCAGCCTACCATCCATCCATCCATCCATCATCCATCCATCCTGCCTACCAACCTACCAACCGATCGACCGACCGACCGACCAGCCTACCTACCAACCAACCAACCAACCAACCAACCAACCAACCAACCTACCAGCCATCCATCCATCCAGCCATTCATCCATCCAGCCATCCAGCCATTCATCCATCCATCCAGCCATTCATCCATCCATCCAGCCATCCAGCCAACCAGCTATCCATCCAGCCATTCATCCAGCCATCCATCCATCCATCCAGCCAGCCAGCCAGCCAGCCATCCATCCATCCAGCCATTCATCCATCCATCCATCCAGCCATCCATCCATCCAGCCAGCCAGCCAGCCATCCATCCATCCAGCCAGCCAGCCAGCCAGCCAGCCATCCATCCATCCAGCCATCCATCCATCCATCCATCCAGCCATTCATCCATCCATCCATCCAGCCATCCAGCCATCCATCCATCCATCCATCCAGCCATCCAGCCAGCCAGCCAGCCAGCCAGCCAGCCAGCCAGCCATCCATCAGCCATTCATCCATCCATCCATCATCCATCCAGCCATCCAGCCATCCATCCATCCATTCAGCCAGCCATCCAGCCATCCATCCATCCATCCAGCCAGCCAGCCAGCCATCCATCCATCCATTCAGCCATCCATCCAGCCAGCCAGCCAGCCAGCCAGCCAGCCAGCCAGCCATCCATCCAGCCATTCATCCATCCATCCATCCATTCAGCCAGCCATCCAGCCATTATTATTTTTACAGATACTGCGATTGAGATAAGAGTTGCAGTTTTAGTAGGAATGTTAATTTTTGTTGTTGTTGTTGTTGTCAGTTTTCAGTAAAAATAATAACAATGATATGATTTATGCTGTGGTCTGCACCAAACAAGCATGTTCTCTTATGTCTGGAATATTATCTGTAGGCTGGGGCATCTCTGTAGCACCACAGTGAAGCTGATGGGATTTGGATACTGCGCTTGGCCAAAGTTCAATTTTGATAATATTCCAGTAAACTGTGCAGCCCTTATTTCCTCTACATTCGTGATATGCATTAAAGAACCTGTCTTCAGTCACACACTCATTTCAGTCCAAAGCTGACTGACTGTCTTACTAACCTCCTCGGATGTAAGAGTGAAACCTGACCTTGGTGTTCCTTGTTTTGTCTCTTGTCATCGCTGCCTGAAGGTGGACATGTTCTCCTATGGGATGGTGCTGTATGAGCTGCTGTCTGGGCGGAGGCCGGTGCTGGGACACCACCAGCTTCAGATAGCGAAGAAGCTCTCCAAAGGCATCCGGCCGGCTCTGGGCAGCCCAGAGGAGGTTCAGTTCTACTGCCTCCACAGCCTGCTGACCGAGTGCTGGGACACCAAGCCCGAGAAGGTGAGCTGAGAATCCTGCTTCTTCACACAGTTTGATGTGACTGACGCAGTGACTGATCAAAATCACACAAGTTTCCCTCTCTGTGCTGCTTTGTAGGAAATAGAGTGATTAACTGCACCACTCACAGTGTGGTTAGGGTAGTGGTTAAACTGCTCCTTGTCACATGGGACACAATCTCGGATTACATCGGTTATTGTTCTGACAATTATTACGTCTCTGGTGGCAACAGCCAGTATTTCAGTGGTTTGAGTATAGCCCACGGATATCCAGACTGACACTTCCTCTTCTGAGCGCCAATCAGTGTTTACAGTTCAATTAAAAACCTGAGAGAGGTCCAAACAATGTTTTGGCTAATCTCTATGAACAGATATCTGCTTATGGATGCTGATAAATGAGTAAAGAGCTAATAAAAAGCTAACTCATCATCAGAAGATAGCAGATGGGCGCTGAGATTGTATTTGGCCTATGTGTTCCTTCTCTTTTGCTCTCCATATGGACTGTTTACCTGCAGGCAACCAAAGCCCACTCAAACTTGATTTGTCAATACTACGCTGACTACAAATGGAAACCAAAATGCTTCTCATACCAAAGTCTTGTCTCATTTCCATATGCACACATATGCAGATATCTGCTTATAGAGATTACACTGGACAGTGTGAACCTTCCCACACCGTCCCACACTAGCTCCTCACTGGCAGGTAAAAGACAACGCGACTGGCAGCATCAGGGAGGAAGCATTTCTGTCCGCAGCCCTCCACAGAACAGTATGAGCAGATAACTTGAAGACTGCTGTGCAGAAGGAACTATAAGTTAGGCATAAAGTGGCAGCTAAAGGTGAGAGGTGAAGAGGTGGTGTCACCCTCTTCCCTTTGCCATGGCTTCCTCCAGTGATGGATAATGCTCCCTGTATCGCTCTGATGTGTTGTCGTATTTGCCATTCAGCATCTCCTAATCTATTTTCTGCTGCCTTGGCTGCCTTATACTTGTGAGTTACTTTCAATAACACTTACCTCGTCATCGGTTGAGGCATTAAAGTCTAATGATTTGCCATTGCTGTTCTTCCTCTGTAGTGGGATGTTTTCTGTAACTAAACAGCCAACAGCAAAGTAGACAATCTGCTTCCTGTATTAGTTTGGATTTAGCCTGAGTCAAATGATATCAGCTCTTGCCTCAGGAAAAAAAAAAAATCAGACAGCAGATTAATGTTCTCCCTCTGTGCGTGTGTCTGTGTTTGTGTGTGTGTTTGTGTCTGTGTGCACAGAGGCCGTTGGCCATTCAGTGTGTGAGGCAGATGCAGGAGCCCAGCTTCCCCTGCCTCAGGTATATGCTGTCCTGTGACATCCACTCGCAGCTCTTCCTGTCCCAGCTGCAGGGACACAGCGCAGTGTTCTGGAGCGGAGACAAAGATAACAGGTTTGTTTCAACTCTTCAGTTTGCTTTTAACATTCATTCATTCATTCATTCATTTTTCGTAACCACTTATCCTCTTAGGGGTCATGGGGGGCTGGAGCCTATCCCAGCTGACATTAGGCGAGAGGCAGGGTTCACTCTGGACAGGTCACCAGACTATCACAGGGCTGACACATAGAGACAGACAACCATTCACACTCACATTCACACCTACGGACAATTTAGAGTCACCAATTAACCTGCATGTCTTTGGACTGTGGGAGGAAGCTGGAGCACCTGGAGGAAACCCACACTGACACAGGGAGAACATGCAAACTCCACTGTTTGTGGGCTAATAACATGCATGGAAAAAACAAGAACACTTTTTTAGTCCTACACACCTAATTTTGAACCGTTCTGAGCATTTTGACCAAAAAATAAATTGGTTCAGAATCTGAAAAGTTGGTTTGCAGCTGGAACCAAAAACTAGCAGGCTTTCCTTGACTTTCAGTGCCAACCCTGAGGAAGTCAGTGGGCATGTCATATGCTACAGGTTGGAAATAGGCGATGGGGTCTTGCACGTTATATTGTCTTCATCTTCTCATCATTAATAGTGCCGTGCTTGTTTTTGTGCAGAAACAAATATCTGTAATAACAGAACAAAAGTTTGCAGGTAATCAGAGCAACACCGTCTTGCTACCACTTTTTACTTCCTTTGTACATTATGCAGTGGCCCCTGTTGATGACAGATCCTTGATTACAACGACTCTGCTCAACACTAATGGAAACACGGGCGGGTTCATTACATCAGTGGCTCCCATCTAGTGGGTCGAGGTCTAAAAGTGGGTCGTGGGTCCATTCTGAATGGACCGCAAGTGACTTGTGAACATGTCAGCTTTGTAAAAAACACACTTTACACTTTACATCTACCTCTGTAGAGTGAGTATATAACGAACAGCTATTTAACAGACAGCAAATTAGCTTGAGACATGGCCAAACACAAGCATGATGCTGAATATATTGAACTGTGTGGACTCCAAGAATCCTGAGTGGAAGCGGTTCAAGAATCAGAGCCAATTTGGTGAAAAAGCAGTTAATAAGTGCTCTGCATGCATTTTAACTACATCAACTATTACTAAGCATTAATATAAATATGTAACATTTTGCAGTCAACACTTTAGAGCTGTGGTTCTCCTCAGAGATGTCACTGAAATGGACAGAAATAGAGAATCTGCCTTGATTGATCGAGATTCTGAGGATCAGCTCTCTGATATGAACTGATAAGTTTATTAAAAATAATATTTGGTCTTGTGAGTGAGATCCACAGTCTCCTTATCTAAGGTTTCTGCTGGTCTTTCTTCATTTTAACAACAATAATGTATCATATGAAACACAATAAGGAGCTGCTATCTTTGTGAATGTTTTAATAAATCTAGTACGGGGCACGGCAGTGGTCAAAGCCTACAGCACTGCATCCTCAAACTGCTGTTAATGTCCTTCAGTCCAGGCAGCACAGTGACTTGTGTCCATACTTTCTAACCTTGAGACTTCACTCAGATATAAAGGATTGTGAAGCCTTAGCAGAGGTCTGGGCGTCCTTTGAGTTTCAGACACTTTGTTTAATGCATTCTGGTGACTTAAAGAATGAAAATAACAAAAAAGTGCACTGCATCAGTGTTTTTATGTTAAATACATTTAATTTAGTTGAGACTTTGATGACACTGGTACTCTAGAGGCAGGGAGGCCAGACTGTAGGCTTGGCCCGCACCAGAGTCCCAGAGCCAGCTGTCCTACCTGGCCCACACACTCCTGGGTCCTGGTTGCATAAGTGAGGCAGAAAGGGTTGCTCACGGTTTCTGGAACACAGCTAGGTACACCGCCACGGTTGAAAAGGGCAAGCAAGATCCCCACTCACCCCTTAAGTAACCCTCAAACCCCAAGTAGAGCACTCTGTCGGACTTAGACACGCATAACACAGACAACACAAGCTCTTTTTACTCAAAGATCAAGCCATAGGGCTGCTGCAAAGTCCCTTCTTTACGTTGGCTTTTCATTTTTACACAGAACCAAATGATGGCGGCGGCATCATGCCTCTCCGGTGTATCATTTTAGACAGCATGCCAGCATTGTGGAAGTAAAAGAGGTGTAACAGGCATGACGTGTAATACATTAGTGTCTGCCTCTAGTGTGACATAAACCATATGCGTTGGCAGCACTTAATAAATAGGAACAATTGAATTAACATGGCAATAATAATCAATTACCGTCCCTGTTATATGGTGGCTGATCTCTCCATCTGCTCAGAGGTTAAGGAGCTCCTAGACCTCATTGTTTTACCAGTTTTCTTACATTTTCAGCTGCTGTTCTTATGATTAGATATACTTTATTGTCCCCGCAGGGAAATTTGTCTTGGACTCAGGAGCTGCACAAGTATTGCAGCCTTACAATTATAGTCCAGAAGAAATGAAAAGCATGCACCATAAAATACATACTACACATAACAGTATTGCAGTATATCAAGCAGCATTATTTAAAATCTTAATTGAGGTTGGCACAAATGAATTTTTAAAACGATTTAGTTTAAATTTGGGCGTCCTGTGTCGTCTGCCCGAGGGTAAAAGCTCGTACTCAGTGTGGAGAATGAGGAAAGACTCAGACAATATCCTCCGTGCTTGTCTGAGAACAGACTGCTCGTACAGCGTCTGGAGGGATTGGTGTTGCTTCCTCCCCTTGACCTTCATGGCTGTCTGAACCAGACGAGCAAGTTTGGATTTTAACTCCACAGTCAGATTTTCAAACCATGCTGACATACCGAACCTGACAACACTCTAGAACAGCCTGATAAAAAAAACATGATCCCAAAGTCTTCTTAAGAAAACAGCCTTTCAGTGTGGACCCTCCAGCTAAGGCTACTGTCCAGGTGGATGCTGAGGTGCTTGTAGGAGCACACCTGATTTATTTGTTTGTAATGATTGATGACTGGACTCTGATCCCCCACTGACCTGGGGTCCAAAACCATCTCCTCATTTTTCCCTGGTGTTTAAAACTAGGTAGTTGGCGTCACACCACTGCACAAACATGTCTATTTCATCGAAATAGGCCGAAGGACTTTCATCCTTTTGCAGGAGACTGAGAATGGCAGTGTCATCTGAAAATTTAAAATATGGTGCCCTGAGTTGCCTTTCTTGGGGTGCTTTCAGACCTAGAGTTGTCTCCTTTGGTTCAAAGCAGGAACTTATTTTGTCACAGACTTGTATAATTACCTAGAGTTGGTTCGTGTTCTCACAGCAGCATTTACAAGCGGACCAGATCAAATGCCTTGTGTGAGAAAGCTGCTCTTGATTGGTCAGAATTTCCATGTGGGAAAAATCCAGGAAGTAAAGCAAACGTTGAAGAAGAGTACACTTGCAAGATAAATGTGACACTTTCTAATGTCACAATGGAGGGACAACTACGCAGGTTGATTTTAGCGCTGCTCATCGTGGACTATATTGCTGTCATTGTTCATTTTAGTCAAACCATACAGTTTGAAAATGAGGCGCGGCTCCAACTAGAAAACAATGTTTTGATGCATTGGATGTGCTGAATGTGCATATTAAGGCAGTACAGGAGGAGGTGCACATTAATAATCCTCCAGGACTGTAACATGCTCATGTTTAACCCAAACAATGTGTCATGTGACTGCAGTTGGTTCACATCCAGGTCGGAAAACCTTCTCAACACAAACCACCCGCACCAGAGTTCATATGTAACTGGACTGAGGCCACCTCTTCAAGAAGGTCTCAGTCCGGTTGTTATGGTGCACACCTGAGTGTGATTGCTGTGTTCACGCCTGCCCAAACGAACCACACTTACAGGGCAAACAAACTTGAACCTTACAGTCATTAGTGTATAGCTTTTCTTGGAGTTAGCTGCTAACTGCTAACAACTGCTTTTTAAACCTCCTGGCAGTGGGTCACACAAATAATACGTCGTCAGAGCGTCACACCCATGCCATTCATGGTCCCATCCTGCAGGTGACCCTTTTACACAGAGCTTGATTGTGTACTGTTTTGAGTTCCACTGCCTGCTTACAGGCAAGGCAACTCTGTTCCCCCATTTCCGGATCATAATTCCTATACAGAACGGCAGGGTGGCATAATGGTGTAAAATACCCGCCTTGGAGAGGCAGTATACAGGGTGTCTGCAGATCCTTAAACAGTCTTAACATGTCTTAAAGTCTAAAAAGTCATTAAATAGTCTTAAATTAAAAATTAACAAAACAATGAAAATCTGAATGTATGAGGTCTTAATTGCCACAAATATCTCATTTAATTTATCCATTTTCAGTTTCTTTTTGTTAAAATGAGTCAAGCTTTTCTGCATGAAAGTCCACATTTCTGATGTTTAAAATCTTTAAACCTACCACTGAACCCAAAACTATATTTTTACTTAATGCTTGCACTTACCTGTCGGCAAAATGTAGATTAACCCAACTCACTCTCCATATTTCTACATAAAACCTACCTCTGCTCGGGACCATATTTTCCATTATCCTGACCTGCAAGGCTTAAATAAGAAAAAGAGTATTTGTCCGAAAAATCAGTCTTAAATTTGGCGAAAAATAATCTTGAAAAGGTTAAAAAAAAAGCATTAAGTTTAAGTGTTTGACACCTCTAGACACCCTGATATAAAAGGAGCTAATTAGTACACTTTAACAGTCGCAGGGCTTTTGCACACTGTACAGTTGTAGAAACAGCTTGTGATAATGAAAAAAGAAAAAAAAAAGAGTGAAAATTTGTTATAAATTAGGAGAAATAAGGGAGACTTGTGACCCCAGGAGGAAACCCATAGAGGGCAATAAAAAAACTGTAAGGTTGGCAGGTATGCTCGTCCCCTCGGAGCCTTTACCGTCGGCCCACCGTCTCACTGCAGCTCATTAACTCAGAGGAAGATGACCTCACTTTTTCTCAGACCTTCTTAGACCACGACTCAGGACTCGAGGGAACTACCAAAGTGTCTGATTTTCATTTTGTCTCCACGAAACTAGTTTAATAAGTGTATATATATACACACATGCAGTATAAATCTTACAGCTCACAGGTAGAGGCTTATACACCACGGTAATCACACACACCGCTGAGTCCCAGGTGTCTGATGTAAAAGCTCTATTGTCTTTGTGGCAGCAGGATTCCAGGTTAATCTCTGCACAATAAAAGCAGCTTTCATCCCTTCATACAGGTGGTGTTAATGACTGCTGCTGACTCCTCTAGACTTCTTCCTGCCGTTAACCCCGTCACTGTGATAAGACCTCGTTTGCCCCCCTCCCCCGACTCTCCCACGGCCTTGAACAGACCTGATGACCTGGGAACTGGCTGTGGGAGGCAGCGGACAATCACCTCCAGTTATTTAAACAGTGTCCGCACTAGCCCATGCAGATAAAAGTCTTTGAGTGTTGACCTTCCACCCACGCTAAGCTGGTGCAGCACGCTCCTTACCAAATGAGGGCGTGCATGCTCCATTTACCTGTTTGCAGACAGTCAGTTAACTTAAATAAGAGATAAGACGATGTGCCAGTGTCTGTCTGCATCACTGTGGACATGGCCTGAGTGTGTGTGAAGTGCTTTTCTGTTCTCTCTGACACTTTCAATATTAATGCATGGCCCTTTGTAGAGTCACTATTTTAATACAGCATACTTTAAATTGTTGATAACATGATATTGGATCAGATGAGACTTTATTGATCCCCTGTGGTGAAATTTGCAGTTCATGAAATAAAAGAAAGGAGTGACAGACATTAAAAATCTGAGCTTTACACATTACCAGGATCTTTTTTCTCATGTTATACTGCATGTTACATATTGTCCTCTCTCCCATCATATAAACACACACATAGAATGGATCACCTGAAATGAATACAAAGCTAGAAGATAAGTAACCTTTCACTGAAAAAAAGGGAGTCAAATGTTCACAGTGATGACATTTAAAGTAAAACCCCATCATGCTCTCTCTAAAGTTTTTACTGTCGAGGCTTCCCACAGTTTAATAATGACACTTTGTCTAAAATAAAAACTGCCCCAGCTAACGTCAGAATAAATGATTACTTTTTTTCAAATGTTAACCTTCAAGGAGTGAACCGAATCCAAGAGGAAGACGTGACACAGATGTTCCGACAACCACTTAAATCCCTAATTTAACCCAATTATCTTGACCACTTATCTTAAAGTGAAGCCAAAGTGAACACATCTAAAATGCCTCTTCAAACAGTCGTCCTTTGTACTGTTGAACTGTGTGGACGCACAGCTGTGGTCAGTGTGACTAATATTCAACTTTATTTTAGTGTCCAACTCAGAGAAAATGCCTACACCTATCTGATGCCTTGTGTCACATGCACCGCCACGTGAGAGCTGATGCATCACCACATCTCAGCAATGAAACTGACTCATACATTTTTAATATTGTTAATTAGATGGCAAAACTACCGAAGTAAGATCAAGGCTGTGTGATTGAACCATCTTCTAGTTTTATCCAAAGCAGCTACAGTGTGTGAGTGTGTGTGTGGTCATCTCTGTGTATCGCTGTGTGTGTCTTGTAGGAACTACAGTGTGATGAACGTGGAGAAGGGCCAGGTGGAGGTGAAGAGGATGCTGTGTGCAGGCAGCAGGATCAGCTGTCAGATGAAGATGGGGAACGTTCTGTGGATGGCTACTGAGGTACACGCCACCTCAAATCACACTCACCATCTGCATGCAGATAGTTATGTCTTCACATAGCACAGTGCTGGTTCTGTTTGAGGTTCAGAGGTTAAGATGACCCGGTCATACATGTGCTGTTTAGCAACACTTTATCTCACAGTTGGGACTCAAATATTCGGGAAAACACTTGAGTTTGGATTTTTCTAATTCCCTCAACAATCAACAACTTAATAATGTGGTAAACAGGATCTCTCCCTGACGTGTCGTATGTCCAGAGTTTTGTGCAAAATGTGTTGGTTAGTGTGTAATACTGGTGTGTGTTTGTGTGACAGGAGCAGGAAGTTTTCATCTACAGCCTGAAGGACATGTGTCCCCTCAGTCAACCCCAGAAACAGTTCTCATGTCCAGCCGTCATCACCTGCCTGTTTCCTGTTCCAGTGAGAGAACAGGTCAGCTCACGTCTCAGCACACACACACACACACACACGCACACAGAGAGAAGCAGGGTTTTTTTTTTTATCATTTGTGCACATAAATCACTCATTTGTTCCAGCACCTCCCAAATAACCATTTGTACTGTATATCAGTTACTCGCCCAGTGTTGCATCACATTTGTGAAGAAAACTTTTTTGTCTCGCATGCCTTCATGGTAAACGAAGAATCTAAAAACAGAGAAAATTCTTGATGAATTGAAGTAAATGGGGTCCATGTTTAATGACAGTAAAACTGTATCAAAACATCTGTTTACAAACACTCACAAAACGTGTGCAGTATAAGCCAGGTCTCAGTACTTCCCAAAACCTCGGCCCTCTCTAATGGGTAGCTGATCGGAAAGTGAAACTTATCTAATCTCACTTTGAAGCCAGACTCTGTTGACAAAAACAGTAATTTTACCTCGCTGAACACAGGAGCTGCTGGTCTACCACTGCCTCCATCAGTTAGTGTGTATTATTGTGTGGTTTACATTGCAGAGAAATACAAAACCGTACTAATGAACCTTCATTAATATAGGCCTATATTTTATCTCCAAGTGCACGTCACACACTGAGCGAGCCGCCTGTTAATGACGCTGTGAGCTAATGGGCATGTAGCTACTTCCATGTTTCACATGATACGTCATGTTTGTAGTCGACCAATGAAGATGAGTTTACATATCACCTTGGGTTCGTCCTTCACCTTCTCAAAATGATCCCACACTTTGGATTTCCTGCCCGACATGTTATTAACTAGCCTGTGGAATAACCGCAGGTACCAGCCCTGGAGATTAACCTGACTCCTGTCTGACTGCTAAGCGTGAACACTTCCTGTGTCTGTCCTTTCAAAGTAAATTCCCACATGGTCCAGTCATAAAGGTTTGGATTTATTTTGACAAGGCACAGCTCCTAATAGATTTTCACATTTGTTTTGTTTTTCTGCGACTAAAGCAACCAATGAAATCTTGCCGACTAATGACCTTTCTGGTCGACTAACGTTCGGTCATATCAGGGGGCAGCCCTACTTGAGTATATGATTTATTTCAACACAAATCTGAAATCAGAGTAGACTTTGGTACATCATGTATGCATCAACACATTCATATGTCCTTTAACTGTCTTGTATAGCACATATGAGATCTGAATAAGTATTTTACAGGACAGAACTAGTTTGCACACATGATATAATGAATAGAACACATTGTCAAGGTTTTTCTTATCAAGGCCAGTGGATAGCCTGCAGCTCCCACACAAAGTTGGCCACAAGTGAAGGTCATTGTGATCCCTTGTGTTACCTAATCATAACACAGATGAAACCATCCATTGTCTCTACATTGCAAATCCTTCACTTAATCCATTTCTCTAATACAGTTTGTTCATTTTCACCATAATGTGTCGACTGATAGTGCAGAGCTATAGCTGCTCACTTTCAGCAGTGATGCTTCTTACTGTGGGGCTTTGCTGTGATTTGTGCACATCACTGATTTTACATACCGTCTAGACTACAGCAGCACAAAGTTCAATACACAGAGAAATGCATGATATTGGATTTTCCGATATTTTCCAACTCATTTTGGCTGAATCCAGACATCAATACATGCACGTTTTATTTTTTTCCACCTAGTTGCAGAGAACATCAAGTCTCTGCTGCGGCAAAATTAACATATTATTATTCTTACTCTTGTCATAACGGCTCGCTGGCAGACGCAGACATAAAATGCAATGCTTTTCAAAATGTGCACGTTCACTTGGTAAAATAAGGGAACTACTTAAACTCAGGTTAAAACACGTCATGTTTATTTATATGTAACATTTTGGGGCGGCAGTAGCTCAGTCCATAGGGACCTGGGTTGTGAACAGGAGGGTCGCTGGTTTAAGTCCCTGTCTGAACCAAGTATGGTGTGTGGACTTGTAGCTGGAGAGGCGCCAGTTCGCCTCATGGGCACTGCTGAGGTGCCCTTGGCACTGCAAGCAAGGCACTGAACCCCCAGCTGCTCAGGGTGCCTGTCCAAGGCAGCCTCCTAACTCTGACATCCCTCCATTAAATGCATGTATAGGTCCTGTTTGTGCATGTGTTTATTTTTCGGGCCTGTGTGTTGACAGAGTGGAAAAAATTTTATTTCCTCTCGGAGATTAATAAAGTATATCGTCTTCTTCAAAACTGTAAAATTCATCCCACTTTAACAGGTTTCGATGACACTCTCCCTGAGATCATCCTGACAGAAGCAACAACCGAGGCAAATGAACCTGTTTTGGCTAAAGTCACATCTTATCAGCCTGTCACATCGGCAGACATGTTCATTTTGGGCCGGCGCCGATATTTCATTTTCAAGCCTTTATCTGCCGAAACTGATGGCATGCTGATATAATCTTGCACACCCACCTGTAATACATTTATCACTTAATTATTATTTCGTATGAAGAAAGAAATTAAATCTTTTCATTAAATCAGGGAATGTGTGCACAATAAAAAAAAAAAAGATGTTTTCCCCTCCAGCATTGGGCACCTTGTAAACTCAATAATCAGACTGCTTGTATTTTTTCTTTCATTCCAGCTGCACAGATTAATAAACGAGTATCCAGCAAAGGGCTTTACAAACAGCACGTGTGCAAATAAGAGTTCCAGCTAAACATCTAGTGCATTGTTAGAGTAGAAAAACAGGCTGCAGCAGTTTTCTCAAACAAATCATAAAACTGAGTGGATTCCTTCCATGCTCACAAGTGTCATTAATTAAGGCTCAAACAGGAAAATCACATTTAAAATCAGTGAAAGAAAAGAAACACTGTGCTCCCTTTATTTCATTACTTTTAACTCTCCACATGACAAGCACCACAAAACACTGTAGCTCTGTCTGTACTGCTCATATCTGAGTAAATAAAACCCAGAAACACTTCTTGGCCACGCAGAGTCAAGCCATGGCACGTCGCTTTGCATTTCCATAGTCAGTTTAGACACGCTGTGCCATGCCAAGCTGCACCAGACATGGATTTTCTCAGTCCACTTCTTCACAGGGGACTTTAGCCATGGATTGGCACTCTGCTTTTACAAGTCATCAACCAAGACAAGCCATCATCAGTTAAAGACAAACCTTCAGGCAAGTAGCCCTGTTGTAATGGAAGTGCAAATCCCTGCTGCGCTGGCCTGGATTTCTCAAACCAAACTAAATCAAGCCAGCCCATAACTGTCAAAAAAGGGTATTTGTCTGGATGCAGAAAAGCTGTCACTTACAGATAAAGCTGGTAATGTGACGTACACACATGTGAAAAGTCTTTACATGGAGCGGTACTTGAACATGCATCCAGTTTTTTCCGAATTCCTCGACATGCCATTAGTGTTCGTTTAGGTGAAATTACAGAGACATTAACAGGTGGGAGGTCGACAGTTTTAGTACAGCAGGTAATAACAGCACACTAATGGCTTAACAGCAGCTCACAATTACCTTCAAACATCTCACTGCCAGTAGCACTGCTGTGAGTGTCAGGCACCAAACAATACCTTTATGATGTGTACTTCTGCTCCCCTCTGACCTCTGACCTGCTGTCTGTTCACCCATCTACACATAACGGCTCTGCACCCTCAGTACTCTTTGAAGTGGAGCTGGTAGAAAATCCAGGTGTTCGTAGGGTGGTGGGTGGTGCTGGGAGGGGATCAGCCTGTAGTGACTGGTATCACTGAGTAGGATGAACTGTGATCGTGTTTTTGTGTGTGAAGAAGAATTTGATGGTTAAAGGCCAAGGTCACTGTGACCTTTTGTACATCTCATTCTGATAAATGCAATATCTAAAGAACAACTTGAGGGAATTTCTTCCAATTTTGCACAGATGGCCACTTGAACTCAACAATGAGCTGATTACATTTTGGTGGTCATAGGTCAAAGGTCAAGATCACTGTGACCTCATCAGTCTCATTCTCATGAACAATATCTCAAGAATACCTTGAGGGAATTTTTCCAGATTTGCCACAAACATCTACTTTGAGTTGAGGATGAACTAATAAGATTTTGGTGGTCAGAGATCAGGGTTACTGTGACCTTGCATCTGTCACATCTCGTGAACGCAATATTTCAAGAATACCTTGAGGGAATTTCTTCAAATTTTAGCTCAAATGTTCACTTGGACTTTAAGAATAAACTGATTTGAATTTGGTGGTCAGCAGTCAAAGGTCAAGGTCACTGTGACCTCGCAAAACATGTTTTTGACCATACCTTAAGAATTTGTATGCTCATTATGACAAAATTTCACAGAAATGTCAAATAGGATAAAAAAAATGAGTAATGAAGTGAGGTCAAAGGTCACCTTCACTGTGATGTCATAATATTCTGCAAAAACACTTTCCTTTCATTACTCAGCATCATATTTCAGGAACAGAAGACATTTGTTCAGATACTGAAAAACTGTAGCTGCAACTTGACAGGTTGGTGGAGGCATATGACTGCAAGGCATTAATTCTATTAATTCACATTACACTGCAGTATAGAGAAATAGGCGTCACAGCAGTACAGGAAATAGTGTAATGATGTGGGAAACAGACAGAGGACACAGGACTGAACAGGCTTCTGAAAGAACATGTAGACAGTGGCACACAAATACTTTTAATTGCAAGAGTCTCAGAATGTAAAATGATTAATTAAATCTGAATCACCTGTGAAGAGCCTGGCCAGAGTGTTTGCGGGGATGTCTGACGGCCTGGTGGCGGTGTACAGCCTGGTGGAGGACGTTCCCCTGGAGGGAGAGACCTACCTGTGTTCACACACTCTCAACAAGACGTTGTTTGCTCTGAAGGACACAGATCCCAGGCAGAGACCCTACCCAGTCAAGAGCATGGCACTGGTCAATAGCGGCTCCCAGGTGAGGAGATACTCAGTCACAAGTGTTTGATAAGTCACAAAGAAGATAACATGACGTTGAGATAACCTGTTCTCACGATCCTCACTGTGTCACCCTCGTCCCTCTCCTCGTCCCTGTCTGTGGTTGTCATCAGTTATGGTTCTCCAACGGCCCAGGCGTGCTGGTCATCGACTGTCTGAGTCTACAGGCAGTTCGAAGGTTGGAGCCCTACAACCCGCCATCCTCCATCGTATCCATGGCAACCAGCTTCAGTCTATGGGGAGAGGAGGCCGTCTGGACCCTGGACGACCACATGAACACTCTGCTGCTCTACCACGCTGCCTCCTACCAGCTCTGCGCCAAGTACTGGTGAGTGGATTTGTGACTGTTCTGAAGAACAATTGTTTCTATAAACACTTCAGTCTGTGACAGGCGCGGAAAAGATGTGGCAGACATCTTTTGTTCTGAAGATCCAAAGAAATGAATTCTTTGAGTACCCGAAAAAGTGTCATTCCCTGGAGAAACGTGAATCAGTAAGTAAACAGTGTCAGGCAGGCTGATATTATTATACTGCATATTATTACTGGCTGATTTTGGCACACAATATATGTGAACTGATTGGCGCAGAAATTCCAAAGTTATGTTTTGAGTCTATTTAGAAATGGTGTCTTAATTACAATTTAAACTGCAGTTTGACTCATGCTCACAGTACAGTCGTGAGGAGAAACTCACACTGGCTCAGCCTGAGGTGAAGCTAAGCCTGAAAATAAGCCTGGTTTAAATGGTTTAACTGGTAAACTTGCTTAATCAAACACTCCACAGGGCCGTAGGGCAGTTTGAGCTAGCTGTTTCCTCCTGGTTCCAGTCTTGGTGCTAAGCTAAGCTAACCAGCTGCTGGCTGTAGCTTTATATTAACAGCACACACATGAGAATGGTATCAGAGTTCTCAAGGGCACTTTCAAAGCTATAGTTAGGCAGACTCGGTGCAATGTGGGAGTGAAGTTGCATTTTTCATTTGGTTCAGTTAGTGTTCACGATGCACTTTATCAAGCGCACCAAACATTCATTCGTCATTCGTCTATCGGACAGAATATCTATGTGAAACTCGCTGACATTTCCCGGTCTCAGAAATAATGGAACCACCAAGTTTATATGGTCTTAGGTTTCTAGCTTTGCTCTGGTGTTTCTATCAGTCACATATTTTGGAAGAATGTGATCAATATTAGCAGCTGACAAGACAGAGAGTTCTCAAGCCTTTCATTCTTCAGATGAGACAAGTGAGACAGTACTGAAGGAGAAGACGGGCCCTGATGAGAGAGAGATGATGATGTGTTGTTTGTGTTACACAGACGACTAGTGAGGTTTAGAACATGGCACTCTTAAATACTTGATTCTGATTGGTCAATCAACAAAATTCTCTGGTGTTTATTTCTTGAGGTATCACCGCTGCTCTGCTGCTCCGTTGCTAGGGACGCCATAGCAACCTGTGTCAGTCTGATATCCTGAATATATCCTTCGAATGCATATTGTAGAAATTTGAGTGTTTCTCCAGGGAGTGCAGTTAGCGACAGTGGGAGCGCCATGCCAGTCTAGCTCCGAAACCGAAAGTTTGTCGGACTTAGCAACAGTAAGTAGGCTGCTGTTGCCATGGATACAGAGTACAGACACTTTTTTTTTTTTTTTGCAAATTTTGAATCAACGAAACGTGCTTTTTTATTATTTTGTGTCACATCACTGAATGTTTTAGTAGTAAGCCATGTTCTAAGCATGAAAATGTATAGTGAGCCGGTGACAGTTGAAAAATAACATTTTACATTATCCCTTACATAAGTTATGGATTAGCGCTTTTTTTTTGCTTCAGTTCCTATATTTGTGTCAGAGTGCATTCTCACCTCAAGTGAACCGAACTCTAGCGCACATGAACCAAGACCAACATTTTCAGACAGACCAAAGTTTAGTTTGGTCTGAATCAGCTATCACACAACCTTAAAAGAACCAGACTTTCCAAGGAAATGCCCCAAGGTGAACGTTTGTCTATATGTCACTGTCAGATTTTTTTCACTGTCAAACATCAGTATTGGTAATAGTGTGAGAAATCAGAATGGACTGGGTTAATGTGTGAGCATCAGTAGGTGACATTTGAGTTACGATTCAGTGATTCAGTGCCATAAATATTTTGTTTGTTGTGCCATCAGTTAAGATTTAAGTGGGTATGTTTTTCTCGAAGTGGTGCTTCACATTGCCACTTTTAATAACAGCCACGGTCTCTGAACATATGCTGAGACATACTGGGTTGATTCAATATATAAGAGTCTGTCCAGTCTTGATTAAAAGCTTTTTTTCACTGTCTGCTTTCCTCTCTTTAGAGTCCACCATGTGAAATTAGTTTTCTCTGACTCTCTCCAACTGTTGTCTCTCCTCTGTGTGTATCTCACTCTCATCAGGATGCTTTTGAAATGCAGAGATTTGATTGACGTGAGTTGATTAAACACATGCAATTGGACTGTGAGTTTCCTGGTTGTTAAACCATGCTACAAACACCTCCCTGGTTAAAATAGACACTTCTGTCAAAAAGTATTTTCAATAATTTATTGCTCATAGGTCAGATAGGACGGTGATTAGGTCTGTACCTGGAGGATAGATAAGGATGGCAGGTTAACGAGGGGGGGACACGTTTTTGTCATTTCGCTAACAAGGGGCACGGCCTCCCCCGTCAGACTGCCTCCTGATGAACACTCCAGCTCAGTCTCTCTGTAACAATGAACACAAGGCAGCGTCCCTCTGGGTGAATAATGTGACACACTGAGAGAATAATGTTCTAAAACCACAGACTGTAGAGAAAAGTAATGTCGATGATGTGTAAAGGGATGTCCCACGCTCCCACTGCTCCATTGCCAGTTCACTGAGCTAGAAAATCTAAAATTTAGCTTCGTCTGATATATGTTGAACCTATAATACAAATATTAGCGTATTATAAACCTGTTTTGGGGACTTATTAAATCCTAAAATGTTAGATTTTCTTCTCCACCTTCAGCTCTCTGGAGGTTTTTCCAGTTTCTCCGTGTGCTGAGGAAGTTTTGTCTTCCTGGAGAGCTGTCACCTGGGAACCAGACGAATCTGCGAGCTCGTGTTTTATTTGCTCTGCGATTTGGTCTGGTGATGTCAACCAGGAGAGTTTGGAAAGATTTCTCATGTGGGTCTGTGAGTCTGTGATACTGAGCTGTATGAATGAACCGAACTTTAGCTGCAGAGCAAAGCAGAAGAGTCTCTGACCTTCCTCATCCATGAATATTTTAAGCAGTCTTTTACCTTTGTTACTTCAGGTTGGCTAGCTAATGCTAATCACAGAGTTTCACACCAACAGTGATGATGTAATATGATGCAATCTGAACCTGTCTGATAGTCACAGCTGACATCGTACGGGTGAGCAGGAGGAAAAAAAGCTATTGAAGCACAATTGATTTGATTTTAAGTGCCTGTTTTCTGACATCTTGACGTGTTTTCAGCTGCGGAGACAGCAACCCTCTTCGGGATGTCTTCACTGTGCAGCGTCCTGCTGGGGTTACCATGGTGACAACCCCTGAACTCAAGACCTCAGATCAGGAAGGGAAGCAGGGATGGACTAACGGAGAAGTGACATTGATCTACAGCGAGGAGGCAGGCACCCAGATCATCCAGCACCAGGATTCACTGACAGACTACTGCTCATTATCATCCAACTGCTCCCTGGAGCCGCTGGGGTCAGACTGTTCCAGCACCGCAGGCCGCGCCTCATTAGACAGCCACAGCAGTGTGCCTCCGCCTGCAGACTGGGAGGAGACGGAGCAGCAGGCATCCACTGGCCCAAAGTCTGACCGAGACACTGCAGAGAGCGTGAAGGCCACGCCACCTCAGCTGAGAGCCTTCACTGTGCTGCCAGTGAGCGGAGCTCTGTGGATCCCCAGGTACAAAACACTGCACACTGAGTGAACCCAAACACATGCACATATTTAATATGAAAAAGTTTTAAACGTACCCACTACATTGTACGATCAGAATTATAAAAACTTGGAATACAAGTTACAGTAGACTGTATAAAAACACGACAACCTACTGGAAAAAATATACATATACATGTGTGGTTGTTTGCAGGCGTGGAGGTGACATGATGGTCATTGAAATGCAGTCACATGGCGATGAGCTGAGGGGGCGTGTCATCGCTGTCCTCAGTCCACCTGGATGTTCGTCTTTGGGGTGAGTTCATGATCTGGGATTTAAATCTGTAAAACTTCGGTTGGTTTGTTTTGCTGCTGGTTTATTTTTGCAGCGCTTTCTTGAATCAGTAAAACAATTACAATATTAAATATTTATTTATTGAGCCAAATATTTATCTCCCAGTTTATCTTCTTTTTTTTATTCCTCCATGCTGGCGACAGCCGCGGCCGGGGGCACGATGTTTTCTGGTTGTCCATCCATCCCATTCTCGTGAATGCGATATCTCAACAACCTTAAGTGAATCCCCTCAAATTTGGCACAAAAGTTCACCTGGACTCAACGGTGAAATGGTTTTGGATGGCCATAGGTTAAAGGTCAAGGTCACTGTGACCTTGTCTTTGACCTTTGAACGTGATATCTTAAGAACATCTTGAGGAAAATTTCTTAAAATTTGGTACAAAGATTCACCTGGACTTGAAGATGAACTGATTTTGGTAGTCAGGGATCCAAGGTCAAGGTCACCATGACCTTTCATCCATCTTAGTCTCGTGAGTGCAGTATTTCAAGAACAGAATTTGGCACGAATGTTCACTTTGACTTAACGATAAACTGATTTGTTTGGTGGTCACTGGTCAAAGGTCAAGTATATGTGACCTCATCTGTGTCATTCCTGTGAACGTGGTGTCTCAAGAATACCTTGCGGGAATTTCAAAGGTCCACTTGGACTCAATGATGAGCTGATTAGTTTTGGGTGGTCATTGGTCAAAGGTCAAGGTCAGTGTAACCTTGATTGTCTCATCATTGTGAACGTGATATCTCTAGACTACCTTGAGGGATTTCTTTACATTTGGCACAAAGGTTGACTTTGACTTTGGGATTAATTGATTGTATTTTAGTGGTCAAAGATCCAAGGTCGCCATGACCTTGCATCTATCTTTTTCTCATGAACGTTTTACTTCAAGAGCAGCTTGAAAGAATTTCTTCAATTTTGGCATGAACGTTCACTTTGACTCAATAATGGTGGTCAAAGGTCAAGTCTGTGTGACCTCATCCATCCCATCCTTGTAAATACAATACCTCTATAACACCTTGAGGAAATTTCTTTAAATTTGGCACTCAACAATGTATGGTCAAAGGTGGTCAAAGTTCAAGGTCATTGTGACCTTGCAGCTGTCTTATTCTCGTGATTGTGATATCTCAAGAACACCTTGAGGGAATTTCTTTAAATTTGACACAAACGTCCACTTTGACTGAAGAATAAACAGATCAGAATTTTGTGGTTGAAGGTCAAAGGTCAGAGTGACCTCACAAAATATGTTTTTGGCCATAACTCAAGAATTCATATGTTAATCATGAGAAAACATCACACAGATGCCTAATAGGACAAAATGATGAAGTGATGACATTTTATGTTACACAACATCATATCTCAGGAGCAGAAGGGGAGACATTTGGTCAGATACTGAATTGGTGACACTAATCTTGACACTGTGCTGATTGTATAGATCTTCTGTGTGTGAAGCATCCATGTTTTCACTGACGTGGATGAAAACTGCAAGAGAAACTGGTGCACAGAGGGATACAACCGCAGGACAGTAATTCTAGTTTGAGACTTTATGAGCGTTTTCAAAATGCTCATTTTATTCGGCCAATTTAAACTAACATTTTGGAGATGGCAAGAAAATTTTGTGGAACCATAATATGAGAGACGGTAGTATTTACGGCCTTCATTTCTACGACTTGAATCATTTCACTTTAAAGCAGCCTTGAGGAGCAGGAAGAACCATTTAAAAACAACTATGCTATGGCAGTTTAATAAAGCACACCAGCTCTGTGTGGTAGATACAGTATCACCATGTTCAGTGCAGTAAGTGTCTTTGGTCCTTGATGAAATGTCACAGAGATGAATTAAACACAAACTGGCTGCAGCGCTCCAGAAAAAGTGGTTACTATGAGCCAATCCTGCCCTGAAATAAAACAGCACTGAAAATAGAATCTAAAAACATTTAGCTGCACCCTCCGAACCAGAGGACTTCCTTCAGGGCTGGAAGCTGATCGTCAGCCACCAGAGCAGCAGCAACATGTGATCCACAACAGCAGCAGAGATGACCAAAGGCCTCCAGTATCTGCAGATTATACACTAAAACAACTCATGACAAAAACAACCTCACTATTTAAATGTTAATAAAAATAAACATTTGATTAAGTGATGTTGTCCAGGCTTTAAAATTTCATAGTGTTGCACAATCAGACATTCCCTCAGTTTAATATTTTTTCCAAGTTTTTGCGTCAGCATTTTCCACGACCATTACATTCAGGTCATCAAGACACAGATACTGAGGAAGGGCAGTAGCTCAGTTTAGGACAAGATGTTACAATCCCTTGATTCACACACTGAGACTATGAGTGGGAGTAACGGTGCCATTTGGGGGTTTCCGAGTGGGAGTCAAAGGGTTATTGTAAGATGGATAGAAAATAAGGAAAGAGCATAGGGAAGGCAGAGCCAAGGAGAGACATCTGTGGGACTGAACTCTCCCCCACCAGACTGGGCCGTACATTCTACCTCCCCCTACATCCTTATTTTGGTTGAGTTGAGTTAAACTGGTCAATTGCTGTTTCACATACTTGCAATAGTGAGTTAGTGATACCTCCAGAGGGCTCATCGGCAGCACCTGGTATCCCAGGTGCGCCCCCCTCTACTTTTACTCCCTTGAATCCGGCTGTTGTTGGTGGTATCTCGGGGCCCAAGTGGTGTCTCTCCTCTTAATCCAGAGCCACCGGCTTGCCTGTTCAGCTCAGCCAGAGAGGGCTTTGAGGGCCTGATATAGGAGTAAGAATGTCTTCACACTCACAATAGAGTTTGTCAGGTGAAGTTTAAACATTGAAATAAGACCATGTTTAAGCTTAAAGGCGCTGATAGACCAAGCTGACGGTCGGTCATCGACCAAAGTCGGGCCGTCGGTGAGCGTCTGTCGCCCTAGTTTTTGCGGTGTGTCCCGCACCGTCGGCACTTCGGCGTTGGCGACTTTTCGGCCGATTGAGCATGTTGAATCGCCGGCGGAGCTTGTCGGTGAGAGAGGTCACTCTGATTGGCTGTTCAGGTTTTATTTCCTCACCCTGTAGCGAGTGAATCTGCCTGTAGTGAAACCGGAGCTAACAGGTGTTTCCTCCTCAGGCTCCACTTCACTCAGCTGCCCGACAGACCCGCTGCTTCTTCACACTTTAACCTGAATAACAAACCGGAGCTAGCTGGGAGCGGCTAGCGGAGCGTTAGCCGCAGCATGACCGGAGGGAAGCACAGCCAGTTAGCCTCCGCTAGCCTCCCAGCTAGCCCCGGCCCTGGTTTGTTATTCAGGTTAAAGTGGGAAGAAGCAGCGGGTTTATCGGGCAGCTGAGTGAAGTGGAGCCTGCGGAGGAAACACCAGGACCATCTGGATGTAATAGTCCATGGAGGTGCTGCGGTGCTCGGCTGCACAGATAGGAAACCCCTCGGCTGACAGGATGTACCACTCTCTCACTCCGCTCTCTCTCACGCAGGTGCAGAACATATGTGCCACTTGGCCGTCGGATGTAGTCCGTGTAGTGTGTTCAAATGGAACTGACACAGGGCGACGTGAGGCGACATAGACGACGCAACAGTTGGCTTTCGTCGCCGCTAGTTCTTTGATTTCGGTTTGGTGTGTCCGCACCTTAAGAAGAAATCTTTTTTTAATAGTATGTTAAAGATAGATAGATAAAGGTCAAACCATACCTTTCACAAACTTACATGAAAAGTTTATATAACCAAGGCAAAGACAAGACAGAAAATAAGATAAAATGAAATACAAGAGGCAGAAGCAACATTATCCTAGAAAGTGCACAGTCACATCAATTTAAGACGTACGGTAAGGCAGCCCACAAATCATCACCTCTGCCAATTTACTCAGTTATCCATCTTTTTTCCCACTATTTCTCTTTTTTCACCCTTGGGAGCAAACAGATAAAATCCAGCATGAAATAACAACAGTAATAGACAAAGTGTGTATGTGTTTTCACACGTTCCTTTGATTTAAAGTTCTGCAGCAGATGTTGAGAACCAACAGTACAACACCCTCACAGCTGATCCAGCAGATATGTAATAAAAGGTTGCCATACACTGTTAAAACTGTCCTTAGGTCCTTCTAAATCAAACCCTATCCTTTCTAGCTTCAAAAACTGTGATGTATCTCTGACCCAGTGTTTAAAAGGGCGGGTCGCCTGCTTCCAACTAAGTAACATAAGTCTTCTGGCTAAAAGGGTGACAAATGACTGTATCTTACAAAGATGACTGTCTTCACACTGAATACCAAAAATTGCTGTAAGACGATTTGGATCAAATGTTCTTCCACGTATTTTGAAAAGGGCTTAAAAAATGGAGAACCAGTGAACTGAGAGACCCAGGCAAGACCAGAATGTATGAGCTCGAGTTGCAGGGGAACTTTTACATCTATCACAAGCATCATCGACCGAGGGGCACATCTTTGAGATTCTGACTTTAGATGGATGAAGTCTGTGTACTAACCACCTTGAAGTGAATCAGGCTGTGTGTGGCACATATCGAGGAGGTGTGTATCCTTGGGAATATCTGACCACTCAGCATCCGTAAAATGCAGGTTCAGATCAACCTGCTGCGCTTCTCTCAATGCATCAAGTGTTTTAAGTTTTAAATACATAACGGATATTGTGCCTTATCTATCTTTTGTCTGAACACTACATTAAGAAGCTCTTAGCTCTAAGAGCGATCTGGGAAACGCGGCCAGTGACGGTGCATAGCAGCAGTCAGCAGTTGCGCTAGAACGCTACAGTCATCTTCATGCTACCTAGTGCTAAAAGAAAGTCCTGTTTTCATAAAAGGAAAGAGAGAAGGGAGAGAGAGGAGAGGCAAAAGAAAGGGTGTCAATATATGACCCAGGAAAGTATTTGCTGCTCAGACTGGGAATTGGCGATGCCTGCACCGTGCATCACCGATCACCCTGAGTTTACAGCACTACTGACCCATGGTGTTCTGGAGACATTTTTTTACTTCCCCAAAATCAACTGGAAGAAAAGGCAGAGGCCCACAGGACCAGATGGCAGGCTTTCAGAGGAGTAAGTCGTTCATTTCTACCGTAGTTCAGGCGGACAATGGCGTTGGTCCTGGATATGTGGTTACTGTTGTCTCCCCCTGCGGTGCACGTGTCATGTAATGTAAACACTGGTAAGCAAAGCTTGTGCTTTCGCTGGTCTTGCGCAAGCATGCACGCATGAGCGCGGAGCACAGAGAAGCAGTCAGAGCTACAGGCTACAATGAGGCTAAAAACAGAGTTCATATGACGTTTTTCGAAACAACTTTTTATGTCGGGGCTTCAGGACACTTGGATCACTACAGATTGGCATGTTGGAGATATTTTGTGGTTTCAATTTTGTGTTCTTGGACGTTAGTCTGGGGCGCCATCAGCCATTAGGTGTGCTAGCCGCTCCCCCCGCCGATCTCCGCAAGGGATGTGAGGACTCTAAAACTTCACCAGGGCCTCCCTCGTCATGAGGGTGAGTAGATAATGGCTGAATTTTCATTTTTGGGTGCACTATCCCTTTAAGTCATCTGGTGAAAATTCTTGTATTTTTTAATATTGCAATATATATTGCAAAACAGAAATATCGCAATGTCAGTTTTTTCCAATATCATGCAGCCCTACATTCTACTGTAGCCTTTAAAATGTCTTTTTTACCAAATTGTGTGGCTGCACTTCAACCTGTGTCTTGATCTGTATCAACACTGGATAATAATAATAATAAAAAAAATGTTTTGTGGCATTCATTCTACTATTATGTATTTATTTCTTAATATTTTACAAAGAGTTTTAGGAGTTGAGACATACAACAATTCATATCCCATCCATTTTTATTTTACGGGCTGGTATCGGATTGGTACTCGGTATTGGCAGATACCTAAGGTTCAGGGATCGGAATCTGTACCGGGAAGGAAAAAGTGGTATCGGTACATCTCTAGATAAAAGTTGTAATGTCTTTGCAATCCCACATACAGTGAAAAAATTTGTATTCACTGTTTGCCTGCGAGCCTCAGCACATATTACACCCCAGTCATCCAAGGAAATATCCTCCTGTGAGTATGTAAGGTTTTAGTGATGCAAGATGTCAGTTAAAGTGTATACGCATGCACAACCCTGTTAATGTCTGAAATAAATCTAAAATGTAATCTGTGATAGAAGTTGATTGAAAAGATAACTGTGATCTGTTTAAGATTACGTCAGTCTGAGAGCAGAGGGTTCTAATTTACCACCACCTGATTTAAAAAAGAAGAAAAAAGTTGAATGTTTCTAAGACTGTAAAGAAGTTTTCAAAGTTTGGATGGCATTTGCATTGCACTCATGTGGAAGTTGTGGATGACCATAAAAGAACAGGCGAGGATATGAAGTTAAAAAGTGTGCTTCACTAAAAGCAGAGTAACATTATTAAAGAACTGAAAACATGGAGTCGTAACTAGAAGCTGCTCGGCCCCTCACAGTTTACAGTGCAGATCAACCAGACTGATGTATTGCGCACGACCTTGACTTTAAACACTTTAAATGTGTTTTAATTTCAGTGCCATTAAGAATAAATCTATTCATCTTTTTACAACTTGAATTTGCAGTTCAGTCTCAAACTGAACCACTTTAACTGGTCTTTTTAACATTAGAGGGACTTACTGAGGTCTAAACTGGGTTTTCCTCCACCTGCATGGAGCCCGTTTGCAGCTGTGCTTGAAACCATTCACCGCCGGCCAAAGAGCTATATATTAATTTACTGATGCAGCCTCAATAAAGCCAAGTGAGATCCTTCATCATGTACTTATGGTGCTCGGCTGAGTCTGTAATTATTTCTGTAAAGAAGCCAGCAGCTGCTCCTTTGCAGAAAGGACTCCTGTGTGAGTGTCCACAAAAAGGGGCCTGGCCTTTTAGCAGCAGGCAATAAAAGGGCCACCCAAAACAGGGCCCTTAATAAGCAGTTATTACATGGCGCACCTGTAGCATAGACGACACTGGGGAGGGGGGGTCACGGCTCAGGTGAAGCGAGGGGTCGCCAGGCCTGCAGGTATATCACATGGCTGCTTTGATTGGACAGTTTTATCTCCATTACAAACGTATTAAAGGCTGAGTTATTACTGACTGTGACTTCACAGAGCGCAGTCATCACGAGGCTGTATATCAAAGGACGTGAACTAACATCAGTGGAGGATAATGACACACCTCACAAAGATGAAACAACAATGGAAGAAGATAATTCAGGGTTGTTCAGCATGATACATGGGTGGTTGAGCTCAGGACACACGGTCCCCAGAAGCTCTTCTTCCTCCCAGAATGCTTTGTGTCACAGCCTTCATAAATTAGAGTTTAAACTCAGGGAAAAGTATAATTAGTGATTTATTTTTAAACACATCGTACATGTCAGAAAATACTTGTTGAAAACATGTGAACAGACTGTGAACTGTGTAGTACTGAACTGTTAGGTTAGATTATTAAACTGTTTCTCAACATTTGTGTGTGGCGGGCCTTAAATCATGGCCTGATGCTCCTGGCCATCATTAACATAACCCCTTCCCCACTGTATAAAAATTAAAGTTAGCCTGCATAACATCAGTGTCATTTTGTGCACCGCCCTGAGGGTGAGCGCTGAGTTCCCTACGTGAATAAACATCTTTGTTAAGTGCCACAATCATATGGACCCTTTAAGGCCGACGTTACAATGATGTCACTTTATTAGCTGCAAAACCTGCCTCTCCCCCACAGGGCTGTAGGCTCCATAGGAGTGTTAAAATGTGTTTGTCTTGTTGTGTTATTGGGAGCCAGAATAGAAGGAGTCATGGCTCAAAACCAGCCGCCACTGCCCGTCAACAAAGACAACTATGGTTAAATGTGACCAAAGGACTGGACGGAGGCCATCATCAAAAATGCTCACATGTGCAGCGCATACTTCATATCAGGTTAGGGAAAAAGTATTTCCTGTTGTAGGGATGAATAAGGTTATGTGTATTAAGGGTTATCATGTCCACCTCATCAGAAACTGGGGAGGGATTAAGAGGAAGATTGGATTTCTCTGGAACGCTAACTTTTTAGCACATTAGCTAACGTTAGCTTCCATAGCAAAACAAACAAGTGTGGTCCTCCTTTGTAAGATTGGCTTCCTGTGACATCATCCATCCACTGAGTGAGAGCATACGGGTCGGCCAGTCTGGTCCCGTTGGTCAGTGTTTACTTATTCAAGTAACACTGGCGGTCCCGGAGAGTGAGTGACCTGACATGGTGCGTTGGTAAATTCAGTCTGACGCTCTACACTAAAATGAGAGCCCTGTTGGTGGAAGAAACGGAGCGTTATATTTCTACATGAATGAACCAACGGTTAAGTTAATCACACATTCACTCCGCTCTGCTGCTCCGTCTCCACAGACAGAGTGTCCAGAGTGCGCTCTGCCACTCTGAGAGTGCGCTGCTCTGGATAACCCAACGCTACATTCAGACAGCGCTCCCAATTTATCAACGCTCCAGTTTGTGTCAGAGTGCGCTCCCACACTCACAATGAGTGTTTCTGAACGCACCACTCACATCATCTTCCTCCATTGTCTAAAACAAGCCAACAGAACTTGCTAGCTAGCGTTAACTAATGTCTGTGGAGAACTGTTTTGCCTCCAGCTAAGCCCCGCCCACCAAAAAAACATCATACTGTTTACTACCAGTAAGAGAGTCTATACACTAAAAAAACATACTTATTGTATTATATTCCTTCTCCACCAGTATATCCTCCTAAATCCGACACCCTGGACCTTTAAAAATTGATGGCTTTGTCTTTTGCTTTGATTTTGTATTTTTCTTTCCAGGAGCTTTGGATGAGACATTTCAGAGCAGACAAGTTCAGGAATTTATTTCTTTACCAGCACTTAGATAAATACTAACTTCTGTGTGCTAACAGAGCATTCAGTGTCCTCGGTGGCTTTCCAGGGAACCACTTCCTAGAACAGCTCACTAGCTTCTAGGAAGAGCTAATTAGAGTGCACGGAGATGTGCCACTAACTTTAGCTCCCTCCCTGCATAGCATCCCTCTCTAACCCTCACAGATCGATCTCACTTCTCTTCTCTCTGTTCCTCTCAGGATCCTGGAGGAGGCAGCAGTAGTGGCAAAGGACACAGTTGTATGTGGCTTTCGTAAGGAAAACATGGAGTGGTGCCTGTGTGTCTGGAGGGGCTGGGGCTGCCGCGAGCTGGAAGTCTTCTACCAGTCTTATGAGGAGCTTGGCCGCTTGGAGACCAGCATGAGGAAAAGAAGGTAGCTGTTGTGCTGCGTCGGCGAGGCGCAGAATCGCAGCTCTGTACGGAGGGCGAGCCGAGGGGAATACACACCGACAGACTGCCAGTGTTCAGAGCAGGGGGCCGCCGAACGCTGACATCAGGGCAACATAGGAGGGGGGAGGAGGTGTGCTGTAAGGGCCAAGCCTCCAGCTGTGCACAGTGGTTACATCCCCTCACTACTTAAGTACAAATAAGACCTGAATATCTGTAATGCCACAGCAGACATGAAGCTGAGTCACAGATCAAACTTAACTTCTGCTCAGAGGTTTAAATGTTGGTCACATATTCATATTTAGCCCGTTTGGTATGACTGGAATTCAGTTCAAGATGTGGCGGAGTGTTTGTGTCTGACTCCAGCTGCTGCAGGCCATTGTTTATTCTTTCTGTCTATTTCAGTCTCCCCTCATTTAACTGTTCCAATCTGCAACTTTATGGACGGGGACATTGTAAGTATTGAGTCTTTTTAAATGAAGCTGGTGCTGCTGGGAAACAGCTGTTTTCTGGAAACAAACAGCAGGTTGTAGATGACACTGAACACAGTGTTCCTGTCTTTAACTGTGCCATATGAATCTGCATCCCAGCCACAGCTCCCATTGTTACCAGAGCGGTCTGTAAGCAACAAACGAACATCTGTGATCGGCGCAACATTATGCAACAGACCAGTGGTTCCCAGCTGCCGTCATTAAAACCTGATGCTTTGGCAGGTTCTCAGAGATAAAAGACCACTTTATGTTTTTTTAAATGAGGCTCCACTGCGGCTTCAGACACCACAGTGTGTTTCCTGCTCAACTCTGTCCCACTTGCATGTGTATCTCAGGAGAACAGAAAGTCATCAGTACTGGATGTGATGCCAAAGACAGAAGCTGGTGCGTGTGCACATTTGACATAATGTAGAAGACAACAGTGGATCATTAATTCAGTTTGTTGGATACTGAGGCCCCGTCCACACCTACACAGATATTTAAGTGCAATATCCTGTGGTGCTGCAGAGATGCCCTGGCCTAAAAATTATTTTCCAGGTGTAAAGGGGACATGCTCATTAGATAGAGACCCCAGCAAAAATCACATCATCATCATTTTTATATATTTTTTCAGTGGAACTAAAATGCAAAAATTACCTTTCCCATAAAAATTGCAACTCATATTGCAGTCGCAACATTTGTCAAAATATTCGCAATATGATTTTTTTTTTTTTGCCTACCGTGCAGCTCTAATCAACACTAAATGCAACTCCAAACACTTGTTAATGTTAGCTGTCAACTGCAGCGCAAAGATCTCATTATCCCTGATTCATACAAGGCCAAGTATATATGTTTATCTGTCACACCTTACCAACAACAGTCCCACTCTCGAAAGTGTTCCACAATCTGCTGGTTGGGCCGGATCTGATCCAAACTATTTTTTTAGGCAGACGTTAAACCACAGACACTGAGGTGGACCAAATAACACTGGGCGTGGCAGACGCCTCTGTTTGTCTGTGAAGTGGTGCAGCAGTACTAAGGTTATGTGTGAAGTATTCATTAGACCAAGTGGTGATAAGAAAACGTTAGCAAATCGGTAGTCTGTTGTTCGTTTTTTATCTGGCTCATGCTCATTACTCAAAGCAACAATGGGCAATGTACAAATTGAGATGATGTCATCGCCTTCCAAACACTCCCTTTTACACGTCCACACAGATACACAGTAATCAGTTTTGAAAAATCTTAACCTTAGAGGGTGTTTTAAAAAATCTCTGTTTTAGTGACATAATGTCTTGTTTGTGTGAACGAGAGGCCAAAAATATTCTGGCCTATAAACACCGCTTGTTCTTATTTTCTTAAATTTCTGGTGTTATTAAAACCCTGTCTACACGTATACAGATCATTTTGAAACCTGATATCTGTCTCTACGTTTTGGCCTCTTGTCCACATGCAAACAGAGGTTTAGGTCCCTAAAACAGAGATTATTTAAAGTGCCTTCTAAGGTGAAGATTTCTGATCAGTGTTTATTTGTGTGGACGAGTAGAATGGAGCGTTTGAGAAACGATGACACAATCTCCTTAATTTGTCCACGTCCACTGTTGCTTTGTATAACGAGTTTGCAACAACACCGTGGACTAACTCACCGGCTTGTTTACCTTTTATTAGCACTGCTTGGTCGAAGGACTACTTTACACCTAATATGACTGCATCACTTCACAGATAAACAGAGGCGTCTGCTGCACCCATCCACGTTTTTGAGTCTACTATAAACAACGGTTTTGGATCACCAGGCCCGGTCGAATCAGAAGATGCAGGGACAATTTCTAAATTGGGATTGTTGTCGATGAGGAGTGGAAGGAAACTTTTGCATCACTCTGTTTTAGTTCAGCTCCTTCGTCCATATATCAGAGGTGAATCAGCAATGATGAGATCTCCAGTAGGTGTTTTGGAAAAGGTAACGTTAGCCTGTACACTTAGCTACCTTTGCAACAAGGGGAGACTGCGGTAGACAGCTTACACTGGCAAGTGTTTGGAGTTGTTTTTGCATTCTAGTTTGGACAGAGATATCTTGAAAAATAAAGGTCATGTGGACAGAAGTTTTAAAACAAAGAGGGAAAATATCATTCTTTTTTATTTTAAAATACACCCACCGTTACCATCAGTACTTTCAGGTGTCACCAAATCATCCATAACTGAAATCAGCTGGACTTCCGCTCCCATGAGGCCGTTACAGTGTGCTGAATGCTTCCCATGGGTGTTTTAGTTTTTTCTGAATGACAAACCTTTCTTTCTTTCACTGTACAGTGGTACATATCAGTCCAGGTGACACCTCTATTGCAGAAGTTTGGACTTGAATCAAAGGACTTGGACTCAGGTCACACGTTTGAAGACTTTAGACTCGACAAAATCAAAAAAAGACTTGCAACTTGACTCGGACTTTAACACCAATGACTCATTTCTCTCAACTGATTTGATTTGAAAATACTTGATACCTGAAGAATGCGCCACAAATCACTTAATTTCCTTATCAAAAACATTGACACTATTCACTCCCTGTAAGTCGACACTTAATTCCCCAGACCCATTTTGTGTGAGCTAATCAGACATCACCCTGCTAAGTTGCAGGAGAGAGCCAAATGTTACATTACTGAGCGCTAGTTGGAAAAAATGTTACCAAAGATAATTTAATTCACGTATAAAAAGATTGCAATTTGTTGAATTTCAGACTGCAAATCTTGGAGGATGAAGATGGAACAACTTTGTTCGACATTTGAGGTTGCACAGGGAACAGTAAGTCAAGGCCAGTGAGAAAATAGTCAGTGAGCTCATGTTAAATGAATGTTAGCTTAACAGCAAAGGAAGTTTTAGCAAATTTGTTTTAGTAGATAAGGGAAATTTTAAAAACAATCATGATTTCTGTAAATTTAATACTGTATTATAAACATTACATATGTAAAAGAGGGCTAAGGACTCGAAACATGTTCAGGACTTGGGACTTGAGTGCAAATGATTGAGACTAACTCGTGACATGCAAAACAATGACCTGTTCCCACCTCTGGTCTGTAGACTCAAAACACCGCCCACATTTTCCAGCCTTTCAGAGACACTGATGAAAGAAACTCTCTGAGTTATAGATGTCAGAGGAACAGTCCATATCTACAAGAGAGGAAAAGACTCAGTGCTCTCTAGGCTCGCTATCCAGCCAAACATAAGCCCTCAGTTTCACCAAAATATCCACAATGTATCACGTATAAGTTTCTGCTCTCTCCTTGCTCCCTGGTCTATCCACACAGCACCAGTGTCAGCAGCCGAGCTCACAGATTGCAGACAGATTCATGCGGCACCACTGAGAGCAGAGCTTTGGGTGAAGTGTTTGCTTAATGATGTGGCGACAATAAAAAGCTGTCAGTCACAGTGTAGAGGCTGAGAGGAGCCCATCGCTCCCCGCATCATGGTTTTACATCTTTTTAATCATTTTATCTTTACAACCAAATCTGTCTTTCGCCGTTTTACATTGGCACATTTCCACTCTGGCCAGTAAAGAAGTGTATATTGTAGCCTGGTGGTGAGGCAGAGGTTATGTATTTATCAGAACGTGTACTGAAATGGAAGCTGTTGTGTAAATATCTGCTGTACAATATGTTACTAAATAAAGTTCTTATGATAACTCTGCTGTCATCACTGAGACACACATGGAAACTTCTGGACACTCAAACCTGTCCCTCTGCTTTCATGCACCGCACACTGTGAGAGAGAAGGAGAGACGCCTGCTGTGATGAAGTGATGATGACAGATGGGAGAAGGAAGCTGATAACAAGGCTCCTGCTTGGTATGAGGAACATAAGTGGCTGCTTCCTGCTCAGAGCTCTGGCAAAGCTTTTTGTTGGACCTGATCCTCACTGCATATTTTCATGCAACAGAATCATGTACGGCAGTAATGTGATGTGTAAAACAACATGTTAAAGGTACATTAGGTAGGAGTTTCAGTGCACATCACTTATCACCCGCTCTTTGTGTGTGGCGGTGTATTTATCTGCAGAGACTCTGCCTTCAGCCTACATGTTCTTTTTTTTTTTTTCATATTTTGTGTTTGGGACATTTATGGGCGTGTGCCCCAACAATGCCCAGGGCGTTCCCAGGCCAGATGAGATATGTAATCCCTCCAGTGTGTTCTGGGTCTGCCCCACGGGAGGATCCATATCAGATCCCCGAACCACCTCAACTGACCCCTTTCGACACGAAGGCGCAGCGGCTCTACTCCGAGCTCCATCCGGATGTCTGAACTCCTCACCCTATCTCTGAGGCTGAGCCCAGCCAGACAAGAGAGGAAACTCATTTCATCTGCTCGTATCTGCGATCTCATTCTTTCAGTCACTACCCAGAGCTCATGACCGTAGGTGAGGTTTGGGACGTAGATAGGCCAGTAAATCGAAAGCTTTACCTTCCAGCTCAGCTCCCTCTTCACCATGATGGTCTGGCACAGTGCCTGCATCACTGCAGATGCCGCATTAAATCTGTGATCCATTTCACGCTCCAGAAGACCCCGAGATACTTGAACTCTCTCACTTGAGACAGTAACTCTCTCCCAACCCAGAGGAGGCAATCCACCAGTTTCCAGCAGAGAACTATGGCCTCGGATTTGGATCCCCACTTCTTACCATTTCCCCTCGCTATATTTGAATTTAACAGTGGTGTGTCTCTTGGATGCCCGCTGCTAACAGTCTGGCACCTGGTCTCTACCTTTTTTATAAAGCTGCGACCTCACCTGGGCACTGTGAGGACGCACGCCCACAAACGCCTCGAACACAGATGATAGGAAGAAAACAAAGGCAGAGAGCAGAGTCTCTGCAGATGAATACACCACACACTGAGAGTGGTTTGTCCACTTAGTCATACATCCTCATGTCTCAAATGCTGCAATGTGTCTGTAGAAACACCCAAATTTGATGTCTCAAACACTGGTGAAAATGCTGCGCCAAAAACCAATTTGCTGTTAGTTGGTCTTGAACAGTTGTCTGCAGCTTGGCAGCCATCTTGCCAAGATGTCTCACCATCCACCACCCCCTCCATCTCCCAGTGACAGAATCAGCTTCTATATTAAGTCACTTTTTGCGATGCTGCATTTTAAACGTACAAATGTAACGTATCCATGGTATTGCCCTAGTTTTTGCAGCATGGCACTAGTTGGTCCTCGTTGGCTGTTTTTTGGCCGATTTAGTTCAGCACAGCGTATGAGAAGAGAAACAGAAGTGAAGAAAGCAAACAGTCAAGAGGGCGTGAGAGCAAAACAAACTTGATACATCAGGGAAGATTATTTCTTTCTAACCACTGAGGTCTTCAGCAGAAAAGGTTCCTGATGGTTTGTGTTAGTGTTCGCTAGGTAGATATCATTTGTTCTTTAACGTCAGGTTGTGTTGTTAATGTGTTAACTGGCTCACTATCGTCTTGAATCCATCCGGTCAGTCTATCTGTTTCCCTTTTTGAATTACCAATAAAGACTACTGCCACCTGCTGGTATGGAGAGTTATGTCCTTTCATGCAGGCACAGGATGTACTTGCTATTTAGCCGTCGGTGTCAGTCTTTGCGTTGTGTTTAAGTGCAACTTTTCGGCTGAAACACAGGTGATGTGAGGCGATGCAATAGTTGACCTTCATTGCCACCAGCTGTTTGAGGTCGGTTTGGTGTGTCTGGGTTTTAAACAGGATTTCTAAACATTGCCTAACACAAAAGGAGGCCTAAACAATAAACACAGAATAAAACAATAAAAATAAACAATAAAAACAGACTTGATGGGAGAAACACTGACCCGTGCTTACGAACATTTTGGAGACAGGAAATTGGCGACGCAGATGGTGAGGTGGAAGCCTGATTGTAGAGATTGTCAAATATGTTTTGGGACACGCCATTTTTGTTTTTAGTCCTTTTGTACATTTTTTATATTGATCCTATGCACTGTTTTATAAATCAGACCATGGTTTCTTTTCTGTAAATGCAGCCATGTTATCATGAGGAAACATTACTGATCAGACATCGATCTCTGAGCTTCAACATCAGCTTTAACAGGGAAATAATTTTGACCTTAAATGATCCAGAATCCTGAAAAGACAAGAGGCTACAGAGATTTTCTTGGAAATACCTGGCCTCTCCTGTAAACAAGATGACAGCGTCGGTGCCAGGAGTTTACTCAGCAGCCAACACGGTGGCACTACAAATATCATGAATGATGCTCTTGTCATTTAAAAAGACTTGGCCTTCTGTTGGACTGATATGAATAAATCATGCTCAGTCTACGGGTGCTCTCATTTAACCTCTGCTCAGGCCAGAGTACCCACAGAAGTCCTGGCTGCTCGCAGCTCAACTCAGCTTCAGTCTGATCACTGCCGGCCTGCGGGCAGGATTTACACATCTTTGTGCTGTGTTACTGAGCAAAACCCCATTTTAAACCTGTCACATGGATTAATGGTTCGTAGATGCAGCCTGTGGTTTTCCTCGGATTGTCAGACAGAAGAGGGCAGTAGAGAGAAGACTTGATAGCTAATCTATGTGACAAGCTGCTGTGATGGATTGCAGCTGTCAGGAGGGTTTCCATTTTTCTCTTCAGTCGTAGTTTATCATTATGCGTCTCTTTTCAGTCGTGTTCATGATTGTTATGACATGTTCTGTTTGTCAGAAGTCATGTTAATGCACTTTAGTGAAACAGCCTTTGAATGTTTCCATTTGAGTAAACCCACCCTGCCTGGTAAATGTCTCTGAAACTCACACCTCCAGTTTGTAAAGCAGATGCTCTGTTTTTTGTAGAACTCCAACGCAAACTGAGATAACGCCGATGACATCACCAGGAAATCAGTGGAGTGTCCCTTTAATGGAGTTATACTCTACTATTAAACTGGGGTAAAGAAAACGCACATATTTGATTAGATAATACATCATTTGCATATTCAAACATAAAATGTCACGAAACTTGCAATACAAAAAAACTGTCTTAATGTAAGTAATCAGCTGGGGAAGTTTCATGATGATATCTATTATTCAAATATTTTTTAAATATATTCATAATGTCTTTTTTTTCTATAAATGTATGAAATTTTACAATCCATATTTTCAAAGGCCGTTTTCTAAAAAATGAGTTTTTCCTCATAGTCTGAGCCAAAAAATCTCAACTTCAGCAACACTTATAAACAGACTCTCCAGCTTTATTCCTTGGTAAATTCTGAAGGTTTTGACGAAGGGGCTGTTCATACATTATTCATCGTCTGATTTATGGAACGTTTTATCCTTAAAACATGGCAAAAATTGTTTTGTTTTTGTGGCTGTTGACAGTATTATCTGATTTATGAAATGATAAAAACGAGAGATCCAAAATTCCCTCTGTAACCACCTGTGACTCTAATGTCTCTAAACATTGAACATGGCTTTATCCAATTTTCATTGTTCTGGAAATTCATAAAAATTGTGTATTTAATTAGATAATGCCTCATTTGCATATTTAAACTTTTAATACAGAAAATAAGTGTCTTAATAGAAATATTTAACTGTGGAAGTTTCATGATTATATTTATTATTTAAATAAAAATTTGCTCATTCACCTGTAGAGGAATTTTACAGGCCGTTTTCTCGAAATGAATTTTACTCTGAGCCAAAAATCTCATCTTCAGCTAAAACTGCGCAGTCTTATTCCACACATGATTCTTTTGTTTTTTTGTTTCATGGCTGTTGATAATGTTTTCTGATGGAGTGATAAAAGAGATTTCTTTGTCATTTTTATGCTCCACAAAAAAGTTTAAGTGTTTCACACATGCCACCAATCTTTAAATGTGCTTCAGCACAATATATTAATAATGAATAAGAGCAATAATAAATGGGGAGAATAATTAATATGAGTAAAGTGCCAGTAGCAAAAGTTCCATGTTCAACTGTTCTGATTTAGCCGCCCTTGTTTTGATACTCCTGTGTCTTTTCCAAGACTGCATTAGTGTGAACAGGCAGGAGGAGGGATGAGTGGAGTCCTCTCTATCAATAATTTCCTCCTTATTATTATCTTTGAAGGCTGTTTCCTCAAAATGGGTTTTTCTCAGACTCTGAGCCAAAAATCTCCACTGCAGCAGCACTTATGTACAGCAAACGTTCCAGTTTTATTCCTGTCGATATTCCAAGGGTTTCTACAGAGGGAGATGTTCATACATCATTTATAACCTGATTAACAGAACATTTTATTGCTAAAAACAAGGGGTAAATTTATTTCTCTTTTCTTTTTTTGTGGATTTATTTATTTATTTTTTGGCTGTTGATGGTATTTTTTGTTTTATGGAAATACGGAATATGCAAGTCAGCCAGACTGAGAGTTTGTGTCGAAGTGTGGAGAGTCTGACTGAGAACGGAGTGTGAGAGGGAAAAAAATCACTGGCAACAGGAAGGACACAAATCTAATATAGAAGAGAAAGACTTATATAAATGTGGACAATGAAACATATGGACTTTATTAATGCACTATGTGGCTGTTTAAATAAAGTAGATGAGTGCAGAGATGGAAATCTACAGCGTTATCTGGATGACTCTGCACATTTGGATCCTCAAATGTGAGCAGCCTGATCTCACTCCCAGGGCGTCAGAATATGCCACATGGGCCGTGTCCTTCAAGTAATTATGATGACGTGTCTGTGTGAGACACGCTGGGCTTTGTCCCGACTCCAACATAAACCCCTCCACATCATTATTAGACTGTCAGAGTAATGGATGTAGTTTAAGAAGCGTGACTGCTGAGGGTGGGTAGGCGAGTAGGTGGATGGGTGCAACAAACACTGGACTTTAACCTTGGAGACTGGTGCTCGAAACCTACAAACCATCAAAACTGGTTGCGGTGTTTGTGCCACTCAAAGCTGGGTATTGTTTAGCAACATCCGCAATCTCTTCCCAACCATAACCAAATAGTATTGTTGCCTAAACCGAACCGCCAACTTCCTCTTACCGCCGTGTTTGTGCCACTCATACCAGGAGTTTTTTTAGCGACAACCGCAATCTTCTCCTAACCAAGTAGTTTAGTTTTGTAAACCCAACCACCGACCCCTTCACGCCACCACATTTGTACCACTCGAAAATGAGGCGTTTATAGCGACACACCGCCTCATTTTGAGCCGCATTTGTGCCACTCAAAGCTTGGTGGTTTTTCGTGACATCCGCAATCTTTTGTGAGCGATAACCAGGCACTTTTGTTGTCAAAACCTAACCACTATCCTTGTCTTACCACTGTCTTTGTGCCGCTTTAAGCTGGGTGTTTTTTTTAGCGACATCTGTGATCTTTTCCTCACCATAACAATGTCGTTTTGTTGCCTAAACCTAACTGCCGAACCCGTCTTTGATACAACACACAAAGCTGCCGCTGGCGTGGTGTTAGCAACACTAGGATGAGATCATGTTTATCTGGGACATGAACTCATATAAACAGAGTTGCTTTTGCTTTTAGTCATCAAAGTTGTTCAGATAATTGACATCAGACTTTGACCCCGGACACCTGTTAATGGTAAAATGACTGCACTTGTATAACACTTTCTTGTCTTCTAACCACACTGGCCCATTAACACACACATTTATACACTGGTGACCGAGCCCACCTCTTACTCACTAACCATTCACACCAATGGAACAGCCATCAGGAGCAATTTGGGGTTCAGTATCTTGCTCAAGGATTCTTTGACATGCAGACTGGAGGAGCCAGAAATCGAAACACTGATCTTGATTTTAGGGTGAACCGTCCCTTCAAGATAGCAACATTAACCTGTACCATATTATCACATCACATTTGCTATCCTATGTTAAATTATTATACTATGAGGACCGCATTCTTACCTTAACACTAAAGTTAGGTACATTTTCTTGATGTTGCACTGAGGCAGAGTTTTTTACGTGCGTGTTAGAAGCTGTGGTGGAGCAGACCGAGGCAGAGGAACATCGAGTGCAGCAGCAGTGTACAGCTGAACACCAGTGTAACACTGACAGCTGAGAGACAGACACTGCGAGAAGAACACAAGATGCATCCAGCTCCAGAGAGAGAACAGGAGTGCAGACAGGCTCCTGGTTAAAGATGAGCTGAGTCAGCAGAAACAGAGCCAAGCTGAGGGAGTAATGACACATGTGGAAGAACTGAGGAGTTCTGTTCAAGCAGTCGCCTGGCTGCTCACAGCACAAGTGTATTTCATCTCGCTGGTCAGAAAGTAAATCAGCTGCTCTGCTCTTTAATAATCACACGTAGAGCTTTGTCTGTGTGTGTGTGTGTGTGTGTGTGTGTGTGTCTGCTCATCTCTGCTCAGACACAGCTGACAAATACCTGGAACAAGTCAGCCGGGGATATATATTCTATAATTTATATCACATATATTATGCCCTTCATGGGGTTCAGAGTAAATTATCAATGTGTTTTCTTGCCAGATTCACTCATGGAAATAATATATAAGATGCTCCAACTATCGCTGCAGATGGCGAGCCCTCTGCAGAGCTCAGCATGGCAGCATGTCCAGTGTGAACATCCTGATTCATTAACATGGGTGCTGAAGGGAAGCAGGCGGCGACCTCGTCTAGCAAGAAGCTGGCATCAGCCTTTTCTTTGGTGTCACTGTACATTTGTTTCAGCTTCAACAGTATTAGGAAATGCTTTATAATACTGAGTATGATCGCGTTACCTGACTAATCGTATCAACATTGTTTTCATAAACTTAATTTAACTTAATTTTAAGGTCCAGTGTGAGGGATTTAGGGGGATGTATTAGCAGAAATGGAATATACAACAACTCACTCCAACTTCGTCACATATCGATGTTTGGTCATGGACTTTCCACATCGAGATGACATGCAAGATACCCTGGGTGCATTGGTTGTTGATGTTCTGGGATACCATGTCGATTTCAACCTGTCTGTTTTCGAAGTACACTTCCGTTTTCACAGGAAATTGACATTTTGCATACAGTCTCTTTCAAAATAAAAGCACTACGTTGGTACAACACTGCAAATTTATGTTTTTTTTTCTGCAACAACAAATGCACATGGTGACGTTTTGCCAACACACTCACGTGGTTGGGTTTAGGAAAAAAGAACAGGGTATGGCTTTATAATCACAAGGGAAGCAAACACCAGTCTCCTGGGTGAAAGTCGGTGGTTGCTGGATCCATCTACCACCCCTCCCGCCAGCCCTACTTGTTCTTTAGACGCCTTAACCTTCGTTGTTATCCTACCACATTTCCTTCTGGCGCTGTCAAACAATAATAGCAACTGGCCATGTATCATGCCGACGTGAAAAATAAGATAAAGCATGTTGTCCGATTCCAATATTAGCCAATACTGATGATGTGCTGATATTATTGTGCATCCTGAGTTGGCACAGTATAGGCACACAGCGCTTGACCTCACGTTACCCAGGTGCTTAAAGACGCAGCTCGTGTGTGGCCCCTGAAGTGTATAGAATTAGTTTTGTTCCAATATAATCAAACATCTTTAATATCAAACAAAAATATGAATTTGAGAGAAAATAAAACACACAAGCAAACAAAGAAAACTCAAAAGTAAAACTCACAACTTGCAAATGAATATTTGTGTTATTGTGAAAACTGTTGGTCTTTTACTTTCTTGGTAATATGTCCCTCTGTTTGCTATTCCCTCTGCTGCTCTGAGTTAGAATCTAAAAGAGGTTTGCAGCCCAAAACTGCGATCCAGGAGCAGACTGGAGGGTGGGCACAAAGTTTCCACAGCAACACTGTTGGATCAGGACGGCGTTACTGGCGATAAATTGCCGAATGGGTGGCGCTGCTGCTGGCTCCCACCAGACCTGTGTGGTGCACAGTGCTGTAAACTGAAGAGAGGAGAAATTAACCAATATACTGACATGTGGTCAAAAGTTTTCTCTACGGGTAACAGCTGACATCCCCATTCCAGACTTTTCCCTAATGCTGACACAGCGCTATGGATTTAGGGCTGGTCACGTGACAGTAACTTTACCGAACAAAATATTCTCTCCTTTGTCTGTTATGTCTTTACCAGGCAGTTGGTTGCATTCAATGTTTGAAGTAAAATCAACACAGGCATTAAATCTGTAGATGTATTTCTTTTCGGTCTCTGTGCAGGATGTTGAACAGAAATCTGCAGTCAGTGTGACTAAAGGGGGGGATCAGAGGCTGCTTGGTCGGGTTATGGAATAAACAACCCCCCCTCAGAGCGGGACAATGCCTCTGTTGTTTACCACAGTTGCATCTAGTTCAATGTCTCCAGGAGATTTGGCTCACTCCAAAGAAAAGCCTCAGCACAATGCTGATCACTTCCACACCTCACGCGTGTGTCTGCACGTGTGCACGTGTGCGTGTGTGTGTGTGTGTGTGTGTGTGTGTGTGTGGCTGCTTCCCATCATGAGGATGAAATTGAAATTGAAAAATCCTGGCTGTGGGTCAGAGTCAGAGTTAAACTATAACAATGTGTCAGATTTTATAAGCCCATCAAATGTTTTTGTTTTTACCCAAACAGTTAGGTCCAGCTGGTGCCAAAAAAATCCCTGTAAAATGTATGAAAACATGGAAATACTCCAGCAAAGCACAAGTACCTCAAAGCTGTACTTGAGTACAAAACTTAACATGCTAGCTGCTTGCACATGGTATCATCCTCCAGATGCTGTCAGGATCCTTCCTGCCGCTCCCACTGGTTTGTCAAAGCTGATCATCTGATCTGAGACCAAACTGTCTCTCACATCGAGCTGTCTGTCAGACTCCTTCCTGCCAGGTCCATGTGGCTCCCAAATGACCAGCGTTGGCACACTCAGCAGCGTGTGGCTGACACCAGGATTGGGCAACACTCACTGGCAACGTATGTGATCAACTCAACACTCCTGTACTCGGGGGAGTATGTGGAGGGCATGTTCCAACAGATTGGTTCAAGATGAAGAGGGTTCAATGGACTCTAACACACCCACATCCCAGCAGGAAGCCCCCTAATTGTTTTCAGCTCACTTAGCCTCAGGAGAACGGCAGCATTACGCCTAATGAAAACATCATGTGGCCGGACGGGCCAGCACACGAAGACCTGACTGCTCCATCTCTGCCCAGGGAACAGCCCAGTGTCATTTTAATATGCATTTGATTTTCTTTAACAAAAGATAATGACAGGCTGTGTGACGGCAGTGGCCTGGAGGCAGAGACAGATGTGGAGCGCTGGGCTCATTATGAATTGATTTGATGCAGATAAATATAATGTTCCAATCAGCTGGTGGCGGCCCGTCATCTCAGAGAGTCTGCAGACTTTGTCTTTCTTTCATTTCTGTAAATTGCTCTTGTGTCAGCTGCCTCCACTCCACCATGCCCATAAATACTCTAGCATGCTCCGACTGTGATGATCACTCACTGAGAGACCAGATGGACTGAGGTGGTACCCCGACTGCAGATAAGCATTACATTTTTCGGATCTTCTTCCCCTTATGTTTGATCGTTTTGAATGTCAAAAATAAATCCATCCATCTTCTAACCGCTTCATCCTCTTGAGGGTCGCGGTGGAGCTGGAGCCTATCCCGAGAGGCAGGGTTCACCCTGGACAGGTCACCAGACTATCACAAGGCTGACACATAGAGACAGACAACCATTCACACTCACATTCACACCTACGGACAATTTAGAGTTATCAATTAATCTAATCCCCAATCTGCATGTCTTTGGACTGTGGGAGGAAGCCGGAGTGCCCGGAGAGAACCCACGCTGACACGGGGAGAACATGCAAACTCCGCACAGAAGGGATCCCACACCCGGGATCGGACCAGGAACCCTCTTGCTGTGACAGTGCTAACCACCACACCACCGTGCCGTCCTCAAAAAGAAATACATAAATGAATAAATAAATGTTCACATTATACATTTCTGCAAACCCAGGATATGTAACATTTGTACATTTCATATGTATCACATCAACATTTCTAAAGTGATAGTTCAGATCACATGCATGGTTTCTCATCAGGAGGAGTAGGGGATGGTGTACGGCACTGATACCCAATTGACCCTTACCTAAGTCCCGCCCCCAGATGCAGACTGGCCAATCACAACTTAGCATTGGGCCAGCCCAGATCAGGGTCTGACAGCTTACTATATACCATACTACACCATGACTTTTACGGTTCTATGAATTTTTAACTGATGTGCAAACTCAGCAAAATATTATTCTATGACTTTTGACAAACTTTACTTCTACAGTTTTCGGCTTGTTATACTGTGACATTTTTTTCATTTTTCGACATGCTATACTATAAAGTTTTTCAATTTTTACAACATGCTATACTACTGTATGACATTTTTAAATTTTTCAACATGCTATACTATGACATTTTTTAATTTTCTCGACATGCTATTCTGACATTTTTTTAATTTTTTTCAACATGCTATATTATGATGTTTATTTTTTCTACATCCTATACTATGACGTTTTAACAAAAAATTTCGACATGCTATACTATGACGTTTTTAATTTTGCTTGACATGCTATACTATGACGTTTTTTATTTTTTCGACATGCTATACTATGATGGGTTTTTTTTTACATTTTTACGACATGCTATACTATGACGTTTTCTTAATTTTTTTTGACATGCTATACTATGATGGTTTAAAAAAAAAATCATGATATGCTATACTATGATGGTTTTTATAAATTTTTGTCGACATGCTATACTATGACGTTTTTAATTTTGCTTGACATGCTATACTATGACGTTTTTTATTTTTTCGACATGCTATACTATGATGGTTTTTTTTTTACATTTTTACGACATGCTATACTATGACGTTTTCTTAATTTTTTTTGACATGCTATACTATGATGGTTTAAAAAAAAAATCATGATATGCTATACTATGATGGTTTTTATAAATTTTTGTCGACATGCTATACTATGACGTTTTTTTAAATTTTTTTCGACATGCTATCCTATGCCGTTTTTTTTTAATTTTTTCAACATGCTATACTATGGCATTTTTAAAAAATTTTCGACATACCATACTATGACATCTTTTAAATTTTTTCGACATGCTATACTATAACGTTTTTATATATTTTTTTTTTTTGACATGCTGTACTATGACGTTTTTTTTCCCCAACATGCTATGCTATGACGTTTTTTAATTTTTTCGACATGCTATACTATGATGTTTTTTTTTAATTTTTTTGAAATGCTATACTATTATGTATTTTTTTATTTTTTCGACATCCTATACTATGACGTTTTTTACATTTTTACGACATGCTATACTATGATGTTTTCTTAGGTGTTTTCGACATGCTATACTATGATGTTTTCTTAGGTGTTTTCGACATGCTATACTATGATGGTTTTTTAAAATTTTTAGGACATGCTATACTATGACATTTTTAAATTTTGTCGACATGCTATATAATGGCATTTTTAAATTTTTACGACATGCTATACTATGACATTTTAAAATTTTGTCGACATGCTTTATAATGGCATTTTTAAATTTTTGTGACATGCTTTACTATGATGTTTGTTAAATTTTCTAGACATGCTATACTATGACGTTTTTTTAAAAAAAACATTTCGACATTCTATACTATGAGGGTTTTTTTCCTTCAGTTTTTCAACATGCTATACTATGACGTCTTTTCATTTTTTTCGATATGCTATACTATGACCATTTTTTCATATTTTTGATGTTATGCAATGATTTTTTTTTTCATTTTTTTGACATGCTATACTATGATTATTTTTTCATATTTTTCAACATACTATACTATGTTGCTTTTTTTTATTTTGTCGACATTTTTACAACATCCTATACTATGACATTTTCTTAGGTGTTTTCGACATGCTATACTATGATGGTTTTTTAAAATTTTTACGACATGCTATACTATGACATTTTTTAAATTTTTCGACATGCTATACAATGACATTTTTAAATTTTTGTGACATGCTATACTATGACGTTTTTAAAATTTTGTCAGCATGCTATACTATGATGGGTTTTTTGGTTTTTACAACATGCTATATTATGACATTTTTTAAATTTTTTCGACATGCTATACTATGATGTTTTTTTGTTTTTACAACATGCTATACTATGACCATTTTTTTAGTTTCTCGACATGCCATTCTGACTGTTTTTAAAAAAGTTTTGAACATGCTATACTGTGATGTTTTTTTCATTTTTTCTACATGCTACACTGTGACTTTTTTTTAATTTTTTCGACATTCTATACTATGACTTTTTAAATTTTTTTGACATGCTATAATATGACGTTTTCTTAATTTTTTCGACATGTTATACTATGACGTTTTTTTTTTTTACATTTTTACGACATGCTATACTATGACGTTTTCTGAAGTCTTTTTTGACATGCTATACTAGGATGGTTTTTATAAATTTTTTCGACATGCTATACTATGACGTTTTTAAATTTTTTCGACATGCTATACTATGATGTTTTTTGATTTTTTCGACATGCTATACTATGACTTTTTAAAATTTTTTCGACATGCTATACTATGATGGTTTTTTAAAAAAATCACGATATGCTATACTATGATGGTTTTTATAAATTTTTTCGACATGCTATACTTTTGGCGTTTTTTAATTTTTTCGACACGCTATACTGACATTTTTTTAAATTTTTCAACATGCTATCCTATGCCGTTTTTTTTTAAATTTTTTCGACATGCTATACTATCATGTTTTTTGTGTTTACGACATGCTATACTAAGACGTTTTTTAATTTTTTCGACATGTTATAGTATGACGTTTTTTTTTTACATTTTTACGACATGCTATACTATGACGTTTTCTTAAGTCTTTTTTGACATGCTATACTAGGATGGTTTTTATAAATTTTTTCGACATGCTATACTTTGAAGTTTTTTAATTTTTTCGACATGCTATACTATGACGTTTTTAAATTCTTTCGACATGCTATACTATGACTTTTTTTTTAAATTTTTAGACATGCTATACTTTGAAGTTTTTTAATTTTTTCGACATGCTATATTATGACATTTTTAAATTTTTTCAACATGCTATACTATGAGTTTTTTTATTTTTCGACATGCTATACTATCATGTTTTTTGTGTTTACGACATGCTATATTAAGACGTTTTTTAATTTTTTCGACATGTTATACTATGACGTTTTTTTTACATTTTTACGACATGCTATACTATGACGTTTTCTTAAGTCTTTTTTGACATGCTATACTAGGATGGTTTTTATAAATTTTTTCGACATGCTATACTTTGAAGTTTTTGAATTTTTTTGACATGCTATACTATGACGTTTTTAAATTTATTCGACATGCTATACTATGACTTTTTTTTAATTTTTAGACATGCTATACTTTGAAGTTTTTTAATTTTTTCGACATGCTATACTATGACGTTTTTAAATTTTTTCGACATGCTATACTATGACTTTTTTTAAAAATTTTTAGACATGCTATACTTTGAAGTTTTTTAATTTTTTCGACATGCTATACTATGACGTTTTTAAATTTTTTCGACATGCTATACTATGACTTTTTTTTTTTTAATTTTTAGACATGCTATACTTTGAAGTTTTTTAATTTTTTGGACATGCTATATTATGACATTTTTAAATTTTTTCAACATTCTATACTATGACGTTTTTTAATTTTTTCGACATGTCATACTATGACGTTTTTTTTACATTTTTACCATATGCTATACTATGACGTTTTCTTAAGTCTTTTTTGACATGCTATACTAGGATGGTTTTTATAAATTTTTTCGACATGCTATACTATTTTTTTTTCGACATGCTATACTATGACTTATTTTTAATTTTCATGACATGCTTTACTATGATATTTTCTTAATTGTCACGACATGCTATACTATGACATTTTCTTAATTTTGTCGACATGCTATACTATGACGTTTTTTACATTTTTACGACATGCTATACTATGATGGTTTTTTAAAAAATTCACGATATGCTATACTATGATGGTTTTTATAAATTTTTTCGACATGCTGTACTTTGACGTTTTTTAATTTTTCGACATGCTATACTATGACGTTTTTTAAATTTTTCGATATGCTATCCTATGCCGTTTTTTTAATTTTTTCGACATGCTATACTATCATGTTTTTTGTGTTTATGACATGCTATACTATGACGTCTTTTAACTTTTTTCGACATGCTATATTATGACGGGTTTTTATGTAAGTTTTACGACATGCTATACTATGACGTTTTCTTAATTTTTTCGACATGCTATACTATGACTTTTTATTTTATTTTTTTGACGTGCTATACTATGACGTTTTTAAATTTTTTCGACATGCTATACTATGACTTTTTTTTTTTTAATTTTTAGACATGCTATACTTTGAAGTTTTTTAATTTTTTGGACATGCTATATTATGACATTTTTAAATTTTTTCAACATTCTATACTATGACGTTTTTTAATTTTTTCGACATGTCATACTATGACGTTTTTTTTACATTTTTACCATATGCTATACTATGACGTTTTCTTAAGTCTTTTTTGACATGCTATACTAGGATGGTTTTTATAAATTTTTTCGACATGCTATACTATTTTTTTTTCGACATGCTATACTATGACTTATTTTTAATTTTCATGACATGCTTTACTATGATATTTTCTTAATTGTCACGACATGCTATACTATGACATTTTCTTAATTTTGTCGACATGCTATACTATGACGTTTTTTACATTTTTACGACATGCTATACTATGATGGTTTTTTAAAAAATTCACGATATGCTATACTATGATGGTTTTTATAAATTTTTTCGACATGCTGTACTTTGACGTTTTTTAATTTTTTCGACATGCTATACTATGACGTTTTTTAAATTTTTCGACATGCTATCCTATGCCGTTTTTTTAATTTTTTCGACATGCTATACTATCATGTTTTTTGTGTTTATGACATGCTATACTATGACGTCTTTTAACTTTTTTCGACATGCTATATTATGACGGGTTTTTATGTAAGTTTTACGACATGCTATACTATGACGTTTTCTTAATTTTTTCGACATGCTATACTATGACTTTTTATTTTATTTTTTTGACGTGCTATACTATGACGTTTTTAAATTTTTTCGACATGCTATACTATGACTTTTTGTTTAAATTTTTACAACAAGCTATAGTATGTTTTTTAAATTTTTCAACATGCTATACTATGATGTTTTTATGAATTTTTTCGACATGCTATACTATGACTTTTTTTTTCAATTTTTACGACATGCTATACGATGATGTTTTTTAAATTTTTCAACATGCTATACGATGATGTTTTTATAAATTTTTTCGACATGCTATACTATGAGTTTTTTTTTTTATTTTTTCAACATGCTATAGTATGATGTTTTTTAAATTTTTTGACATGGTATACTATGACTTTTTTTTATTTTTTCGACATGCTATACTATGACTTTTTAATTTCATTTTTTTGACATGCTATACCATGACATGTTTTTTAAATTTTTACAACATGCTATACTATGACTTTTTTTTTTAATTTTTACGGCAAGCTATAGTATGATGTTTTTTAAAGTTTTTGGCAAGCTATACTATGACTTTCTTTTCCAACATGCTATACTATGACTTTTTTTTATTTTTCCGACATGCTATACCATTTTTTAAAAAATTTTTTCGACATGCTATGACTTTTTTGTTCATTTTTTCGACATGCTATGTTATGATGTTTTTTAACAAAATTTCGACAATCTATACTATGACCGTTTTTTTTTCGACATGCTATACTATGACTTTTTATTTTTTTGACGTGCTATACTGTAACGTTTTTAAATTTTTTCGGCATGCTATACTATGACTTTTTGTTTAAATTTTTACGACAAGCTATAGTATGACGTTTTTTAAACTTTTTCGACATGCTATACTACTGCAGTGACATTGCAGCTGTGTTTGTAGCGACCAACTGGACACTTTAAGCCAAAACATGATGTCTGTCTCAACATAACCAAGAGGTTTTTGTGTGTAAAGCTAACCACACGTAAACCAAAAACAAAACAAAACCAAACCAAGACAAAAGTTAACTAAAAACATTTGAGATGAATTCAGTGTTTTTTCTTAAGTAAGTTGGCTTCAATGTCAGGCTGGTCTGTTGGTTATTGTGATGCCAAACACACAGCAGGGCAGTGTTAGATCACAGCAGTCATTAAAAAGCAGACATTGTTCTGATTTTAGAGGTGAATTTTAAAGGTACACACACTCATACATTTTAGTAAAGCCTTTAGTCTTTTCTTTTTCCCAGAGACAGATGAGAAGATCAATATTAACTGCATGCTCAGCACAAAGCCTGGAAGCAGGAGACACAGTAAACGTCAACTTTAAAGATAACACCCCATTAGTTGTGAAGTAGCTGATTGCCTTAAATACCAGTGTCCCTTTAACATTAATTAAAAGGAAAGAAGCCCCAGCTTTCCATCGCTGTGCCTCTTTCTGCTCGTCACTGATAACTGGCTGGCAGCGATGTGGAGGCACAGCAGGAGCTCTAATGGAAGTCTCTGTGGTCTCATCAGACGGGTCAGAGATGCAGATAAGGCAGACTTCCTGCTGTGTTCCCTTCATGCTCCGTTCTGCCTGCTGAAGAGTTTCACTGATAAAAGACAAAGCTCTCCTGATTGGGATCCGGAGGCTGAGACCAGATCCTGAAGTGAACCTTTATAATTATGGTTATACAGAAAGGCTGGATGGATGTGTTCACTCCTCAGTGGACGCAGGCCTCAGAGATGATTCTTTGGCTCTGACAGCAGCATCACCTGCAGCCGTCAGCAGGTCACTAAAGGTGCTCTGTCACAGTCAGTGATGTGGATTCATTATTTTAATATTTGTTCTAGATGTTATAGAATTTACCTATTATTATTTTGTGTGTGTGTGTGTGACCCTTTTTTGACACACTATACTATGACTTTCGTTCAACATAGTATTCTTTGACTTTTTTTTTTTTTTTTTTTTTTTGACATGCGACACTTTAACCGAAGTAACAGTAAGTATCGTATGTCGAAAAAAAGTCAAAGTATGTGAGTATCCTCAGGAAAATGTACTTGAAATAAATCAAAGGAAAAGTAGCAAGTCCTCCTGTTTGAGAAACTGAAAAAAATGACAAACAATAATCAAAATAGTTGCCAATGAATTTTCTTTCAATCAGTTGTCTCATCGTTTCAGCTGCACTTGTAGATTTTCATGTTTTGTGTGCAACTATCCTAATATGTAAAGTAACTAGTAACTTAAGTAAGTAACTGTGCTCTGAGAGTGTGGTGCAATGAATAACTGAACGGTATATATATCAAACAGTGCTCCTAATGAACGGTCTAGCTTCAGAAGTAGAAAACCAATACATGGCGGGGGAGGAGGTTAACATGGCGGGCTGCCACATTGTAAGGTTAACCCTGGTCATTGCAGCTACGGGTGTGACTTTTGGGAAATAATCTCAACTGACAGCTTTAAATTAATTTCATGGTGAATGAAACATTTGCTGACGAAGATCATGAGAGAGCTCCAGAGCGTACCTCTGAGTTGAGATTACTTTGTCATATGTTACAGATGTTCGATTGATGAGTAATCAGTGGTGCCTGCATCAACACAATCCTGCTTACATGTATCACTGAACCATCTGCTGAAATAAGAACTTTTCTTTTCTGCTCTATAGGTGTTTTAGGACCAGATAGTTCTGGGAACTCCCTGAGAGGAAATGCCCGCTGGGGAACTACCATGAGAACTACAGATCTTTAGGGGCTTTTTCCTGTTTGCATTCGCACTGCTAATAAAAACAATTAAGTGATGTTTGGTGGATCTCAGAGATACCAAGTTGAGAAGAAAATGCTGTCAAATGTTTTTGACGAGTCAAAGCCGTGTTGTATTTCACCTGTCGCTCATTTGCTGAGGAGCGTCTGGACCACGAGCTGTTGTTTGTGTTGTCTGTTAAAGGCTCACGTTTTGTTTTTTCAAAATGGATGCTGCACTGCTCATGTGTACGCTTACATCACTATAAGTTCCTCTTGTGCTGGGAGAGTGTGTGCTCTAAAGTAGGGGCTACAAAAGTCCTTAAAAACAGTGTTCTACGAATTCTGATGGTTCTGAGTTCTTGTGGTGTAGACACAGTAACAAGGGGGTTCTTACAACTATGACAAAATTCCCCTGCTCTGAAAACAACTTGTATTTACGTACATTTCACCACTGTTCGCTTTAACTTCAGTAAAATGTTGGATACCAAACATGTAGTGTAGGATTTTTACACTGTGGTGCTGCTGGTGTTACTGTTGGTAAAGAATCTGCACCACTGACTGCAGAGCGCAGTAAACTGGGGCCCAGTAGTCAAAGTGTCATGCTGCTCTCACACACAGCATGTATGGTACAGGAGGTGAAATGTCACAGGGGCCCTGCTGTCTCCATGTGTGTCTTTAAAAACTGTGCCAAGCTGTGGCTGTAAAACAGCCCCGTGTGTGTGTGTGTGTGTGTGTGTGTGTGAGATACATACAGATGATAGACAGCATCCCCCTGAAGTGACTGTGTGTCCTGCTGAATGAGAACCATGTCGTTGGTCTACTGAATTTAGAATCACATGGTGCGCTCTGTAGTGATTGAGACCCTGTCTGATTGATCAGATGATGATGATGATGATTATTGAAGCCCATTGTGTGTGTGTGACAAAAATGATGTTGTAAGATCCCGATACCAGGTCATTAATTAGAGATACTCAAGTCATTACTAAGTCATTACTTAGTTATTAACTAGTCATTATTTAGAGCTACTAAGTCATGATTTAAAAATTCCAAGTCATTGTTTAGAAATACCTAGTCATTATTTAGAGATACTAAGTCATTATTTAGAAATACTAAGTCATTATTTAGAAATACTTAGTCATTATTTAGAGATACTTAGTCATCATTTAGAAATACTGAGTCATTATTTAGAGATACTAAGTCATTATTTAGAAATACCTAGTCATTATTTAGAGACACTAAGTCATTATTTAGAGATACTAAGTCATTATTTAGAAATACTTAGTCATTATTTAGAGATACTTAATCATAATTTAGAAATACTAAGTCATTATTTAGAGATACTTAGTCATTATTTAGAGAAACATAGTCATCATTTAAAAATACTAAGTCATTATTTAGAGATACTTAGTCATTATTAACAGATAATTAGCCATTATTTAGAGAAACTTAGTCATTATTTAGAGATACTTAGTTATTATTTAGAGATACTAAGTCATCATTTAGAAATACTGAGTCATTATTTAGAGATACTAAGTCATTATTTAGAAATACCTAGGCATTATTTAGAGACACTAAGTCATTATTTAGAGATACTAAGTCATTATTTAGAAATACTTAGTCATTATTTAGAGATACTTAGTCATCATTTAGAAATATTAAGTCATTATTTAGAGATACTTAGTCATTATTTAGAGAAACATAGTCATCATTTAAAAATACTAAGTCATTATTTAGAGATACTTAGTCATTACTAACAGATAATTAGCCAGTATTTAGAGAAACTAAGTCATTATTTAGAGATACTTAGTCATTACTAACAGATAATTAGCCAGTATTTAGAGAAACTAAGTCATTATTTAGAGAAACTTAGTCATTATTTAGATACTTAGTCATTTAGAGATACTAAGTCATGATTTAGAGATATTAAGTCATTATTTAGATATTTAGACATGATTTAGAAATACTTAGTCATTATTAACAGATAATTAGCCAGTATTTAGAGAAACTAAGTCATTATTTAGAGATACTTAGTCATTATTAACAGATAATTAGCCAGTATTTAGAGAAACTAAATCATTATTTAGAAATACTTAGTCATTATTAAGAGATACTTAGTCATTATTTAGAAATACCAAGTCATTATTTAGAGATACTAAATCATTATTTAGATACTTTGTCATTGAAAGGTATAAGTCATTATTTAGAGATACTTAGTCATTATTAACAGATAATTAGCCAGTATTTAGAGAAACTAAATCATTATTTAGAAATACTTAGTCATTATTAAGAGATACTTAGTCATTATTTAGAAATACCAAGTCATTATTTAGAGATACTAAATCATTATTTAGATACTTTGTCATTGAAAGGTATAAGTCATTATTTAGAGATACTTAGTCATCATTTAAAGATACCAAGTCATTATTTAGAGATACTTAGTCATCATTTAAAGATACCAAGTCATTATTTAGAAATACTTGGTCATTATTTAGAGATTCTAAGTCATTATTTTGAGATACTTGATTGTTATGTGGAGACACTTAATCAAATTGAGAACGCTTCTTGTTATTCTGAGATACCAATACATTATTTTAAGATACTAAGTCATCATTTCGAAGAGGTTTCTCATTTTAATGACTTAGCAGATTGTTTTTTTTGGTCATCACACTGGCAGAAATGGCCTTCCATACTGAATAAACAAGAGGAGCTACTGAACAGGTTTTGATGAGAGATTGTTTCGTTAACTGCTTTTCCCAAGTTGAAGAATTAACTTTGAAGCTCGATGCATAAACGTGTTCTGTAATTTAAAATGAAATAATAGTTATTATCCGGACCTGGATTTCCCACCCTGGTACTGATAATACTCGGAATGAGCAGGAAAACAAACTGCTCTACATTATAATTTAATGTATTATAGCACTCCTGTAATAAATACTGTCTCTGTGAAACGTATCATTTTAGATTGTTGACACGCTGCCAGACAGGTGTCTGACAGGCGGTTTAATATGTTACTAAGGTGGATGGAAACAGAAAAAACTCACCAGTGTCCACAGTTATTGGACATAATCGGCACATACCCTGTCCAAACCTGGCTCTTATATGTATATGGCTACACGCACACATTAAAATGGTTGAAACACTGATCCTGTTTGCTTTTGTGTCTGTTGCCTGCAGCGCTCTGAAGACACACTGTTGACTTATCCCAGCATTTGCTTTGGAGGCTTGGTTTAATTGTCCCTGCAGGAGCTTGCTGACAGTGATCAGACATCACAGAACCACCAATGAGCTTCAGCTCAGCTGCTTCCCACTTTCCACATGTACCCAGAGAGATTTATTACTGTTGGTATTATTATTTGCACAATCTCAATTACTGTGTAATCTCTGCAGCCAGAGCCTCTTGTGAAATGATTCTTTCCATAAACATATGGATATGAAGCCAGCCCAGGAATGTCCCCTCTGTCCCCACAGAGAGGGTGCCTGCTCCAGGCCCCACACCCTCAGGGGCCCTGAAGACCCCAAGTTCACTATGTCTCCATTGTAGATGAATTCAGACTGTTCTCATGCACTGCTCATGTGTATACCCATGAAAAATGATGCACCAGAATGTGTACAGGACCCACGTAACTGTGAAGGCTGTGATCACGTGTCAAAGGAGCTGAAGGGAGAAAAGGAGGAAGTAGTATAGACAGCAAGTCTGTGTAAGGTGGCAGGTTGGGTTGGTGGATGGGTCAAACAAATACAGGACTTCACCCCAAGAGACCAGTGTTCATGTCCCCAGTGAAACCAAGTGAGTTATTTCAACATACGTTAAAGCTCACTGACGTAACGTTACCTTTCTAAACCTAACCTATGGGGCATTATGTGAACATGTGTAACATTGTTGGGTGTTTCCGGGTCACTACTGAACGTAAAGTAACAGATGAAACACAGTTTACTGGTAGATTTAGGAAAGTAAAGTTTCGTGGGTTGGGTTTAGGAAAAGAATTGTGGTTGGGTGTTTATTTTCCGAAATCTAACTTTAAATTTAGCATTTAACTTTACATTAAGTACCTTGATTCTCTTTATGAAACAAACCTACATAACTTTTTTTGGAGAAGTAAAATCACATTGGCTTGTTTGAAAAAGAAACATGGTTGGACATTGTCAGGTCAATACTTAACGTAAAGTTACGAATTAAACAGTTTCCTAAGTTAAGTTTAGGAAAAAAATCATGGTTAGGCATCGTCACGTTGAGTACATAACTTAAAGTTGCATACTAAACGTTAAGTTACGTAGGTTAGATTTGGTAAAAGAATCATGATTGGGCGTGGTCACGATACGTATTTTTTTTTTTTTTTTTTTAAGATATTTTTGGGGGCATTTTAGCCTTTAATTGATAGGACAGACAAGCGTGAAAGGGGGAGAGAGAGAGAGGGAGTGACATGCAGCAAAGGGCCACAAGCTGGAGTCGAACCTGGGCCGCTGCGGCAACAGCCTTGTACATGGGGCGCCTGCTCTATCCACTAATCCACCGACACCCCCACGATACGTATTTAACATAAAAGTACATACTATACAAAGTTACGTAGGTTAGATTTAGGAAAATAATTGTGGTTGGGCATTGTTCTTTATGTAGTGAAATTTACTTTGCTAAATCTAACCTACGTAACTTTAAATTTAGTACCAAGCTTTGCATTAAGTAGTAACATGACAACATCCAACTGAGTTTATTTTCCAAACTTATCTACGTAACCTTGTTAAGAACATAAGTTTATATAATGTATGTAACGTGACAACGCCTAACCATGCTCCTTTTCTTAAGCCTAACCTACAGAATTTTTCCTTCGTAAACATAATCTACATCACTTTGTTGAATATGGAACTTCATGTTAAGTACGTAATGTAACAATGCCCAACCACGATTCTTTGCAAAAACCTACTCTATTTTAATTTCCCAAACCTTACCTACGCATCTTTACTCTCCTAAACCACCATAGTTTTACATTTAGTATATAACTTTACATTACGTAGTAACATGACAACACTCAACCATGATTCTTTTCCTTTTCCTTAACCTAACCTGTAGAGGTGCTAATCCATTGGGCGCTACTTCGTCAGATATACAAACTGTATACTCACCACTGTATGAGGACGTCAATGATTTGTACATTAGTTTGGCAGACTTCTCGGTTGTTTCTGTAGTGACATCATCCTGGTGGCTGATAACCGAGAAATAACTGAGAAAAATAACAGCAACAACAGCAGCAGGTTTTTTTTTTTAAACTTTTCCCCCATTTTATTTCTTTTTAAATAGAAAACCTTGCCCAGTTGGACAGAGTTGAAAGAACAAAAATTACAAAAAAAAAAAGTCCAAGAAAATTAAAAAAATCACTGTAAGGACCGCACAGTCATTCATCCCGTTACAACAGTCTCAAAAATCACCATTCATGTTGTGATGCTGAAAGAGTAGCATTAACCCGACGGAGTGCTACAAACGTACAGTAACTGCCGACGCAGGACAGCAAGGCCTGTCGTGAGGAAGCGTTCTGCCCTCAAACCTGTAACACAGGACCAGACAATGTGGGGTTTCACATCACAGCTCAATGGAATCAGCACTGAAGCCACACCTCTGTAGACTGGGACCAGCCGCAACACGTTTTATTTCAACATAAAAGAGTCATTTATAAAAAGAGACAGTGATGTGTGCCTTGAGCCGGCCGACAAGAGTGCTGCTCCCACTTCAACCCACTGGAATTAAAGGCCAGACTGGTTCCCACTTCACCCATCAGAAAGGCCTGGGATACATAGAGCTTTTGTGTTTACTCTCTATTATACACCACACACACATACACACACGCAAACAAACGCACACACACTCGCGCTCACACACATACACACAGGCAATATGATACCTAAAGCAGACTGTGCAAAACTCTTTGGTGATAATGAGTTTAAGAAAAGGAACATGAAAAAAACCACCATCCCACAACTGACATGGTTATACAATCTTTCCAATATACACATTTCAACAGTCAGAGAGTAGAAAATGAAGCCTGCAAATTCAATAAATTAGACAGCAAAAAGATGAATTGCAGATATAAAATCCAGCAGTTGGGTTCACAGAAATTAATAATAAAGAAAAATACAAAAAAAATGGAGAAACAGTAACAGTGTCGTGTCATTTTACCAAAACCATAAAAGCAAATGGAAAAGAAACGGACTGTAAAAGAAAGTGAAATGGCCTTTAGTTAATCATTCAGACAGCTGGGATCTGAGTTTTTTCATTGATGAAATGTTGTTGAGAATCAGTCTTTTGTAAACATTCACAATCAGGAGTTCTGTTTGGAGCACTGCTGGTCTGAGAGTACATGGACACCAGTCTGTTTTCTGCACACAGGACAAATGGAGTATTTAAGGACCATGACGGTGTACTTCACTGAGGTACACACCAATAACCCCCACCTGTCCTTCACCCACCATCCATCAGGCTCACACAAGAATATTCGTCAATATTCCTTCGATCATTAGAACCCAGACTGTCTCTATGTTTTGTTCATCATGGCGTTTCTGTATATTTTCTTTAAAAAAAAAAAGACATATTTTCAAAATATATCCAGGTGAAGTCTTTCATTTCAGTAAAAAATAAATTAGGTAGTGAAAACAGCCTTTTCTCACGCTGTCCTAACTGAGCCGTTATTGCTGGCCAGTCTCCTGAAGCCGTGGTCGTTCTTCTCCAGCCACAGCTCGGCCAGCTGCTGGGTGGAGCCGTGCGACGAGGCTTTGGAGCCCAGGCACATCTTATATTGCTTTGCCTCCAGGTTGGGGTCACATATGACGGGGTGGTGGACGTGCACTATCCCCGTGTCTGTGCTTCTGAACAACTTAATCCCTGACTGGACAAATTTATTAAAAAGGTCCACGTCCTCCAATCCCCACCCCTGTATGGAGGTGTCGAAGCCTCCAGCTCGGAGCAAGTCTCCCTTGTAGACGCAGACGATCCCGAAGCCGTAGTTCCTCCACAGACCTGTCTTGGAGGTGAAGACGTAGTGGTTGTTGCTGGGGACCTTCCCAGCGTACACCACCTTTGGATCATATTGGCTGAAGATGATGGGGAAGTAGGTTTGCTCCCCCAGGGCTGTGTTGGTCCGACATCGCTTCAGGAAGTCGCTGGTGAAGAGCAGATCCACGTCACAGTAGAAGAGCAGCGAGTCGTTGGAGAAGTGCAAGGAACCCACTTCCAAAGCCAGAGCCCTGGAGAAGGAGCCGGCGACGGGCTTTATCTCCATCTCGGCCCGGGGATACTTCATGTGATACTCCCTCATCAGCTCCACCTGCTTCACCCGCTCTGTGTTGTTGTCTGTGCTGAAGAGCAGGATCAGCAACTTGACGTTCTGGTTGGGGATCAGACAGACTCGCTCAAAGTTGGCCATGAAGCGCACAAAGATGTCGTAGCGTCCTGACAGAGGAACCAAGATGTTGACTTTCTTCTCTTTGGGTTCCCTCTGGTCCTGGCCGGATGTGGCCAGCTTGAAGGGCACCAGCATCTTGAGGGAGTTGGACAGGAAGGAAAGCGAGTCTGAATCTTTGTTGATGTGGCTGGCCAGAGCTCGGGCATCCATCTCGCCCTCCTCTCTGAACTGGATCTGGCTGAAGGTCTGTTGTAAGTATGCGTGTCTCCTCACAGGAACCGTCATGGTCTTTCCTTTGTGCTTCTTGTACAGCAGCAGCAGATCCAGCACATACTCTGCCCCGTATAAGGGATTGACTCTCCGGTAGCCGTACTGGATTTCTTTGAAATCAATGACCCGCCCCCGTGTCTTTGCATTGGCATTGATCATCTCCATCACCTGCATGATGATGTCATCCAGGGCTTGCCTCTGGGAGGAATCCATCCCACGTCGAGGAGGCTGACCATCAGACGATGAGAACAGGTATTTCCCAGTCAGGAACTCCCACTCCAGGACCTCCTCCCTCTGCCGTGGGTGGAAGCGCATAAAGGAAGGCGGCATGCCGAGCTGGAGGTCCTCTCGGCTGGGCTCGGCCGCTCCGTAGCGCCCCATCTGAACGATCTCCCGGTGGAGCTGAATGGTTCGGTGGCGCAGGTCCGCGATCTTGCGGCTGAGCATGTAGCTGTGCAGGCGATACTGGTAAGGAGGGTTCTTGTTGGGGTGGAGGGTGATGGCTCGATGGATCTTGCTGTTGTGGAGATCTCGTATGTAGCCCTTCTTATTGGGTTCGTAGTTCTCGTAGAACAGCTGCTGCATCTGTGGAGACAGGAGAGACGGATCGTGTTAGTGCCTCTGAGGTCACTGGATGTTGTTACACCAATGGAAAACATCACTTTTGCCATGTCTGCCCCTAAACACACTGTGACAGGACCAATAATGGTAGAGGTACGACCAGCAATTTCTGTCCCCAGCTGCAGTCAGACCCATGATGCTGTGAGAACATGATAAGCACCTTGCTGTAAGTACCAGTCTGAGTTACAGGGCTGCTATAAACCCTCTATAAAGTGTTTCTACAGGATTCTGGCAGCCCACCCAAACAGCTCACACTATATGTAAAGAGAGTTCAGAGCAGAGGCCCGAGCGGAGAGAATGAAATGAACATAAGGTTCCATTTTACTCAATTAGACGACGACTGTGCTCTTTATCCATCATTACAGCATTATCTGCTTGTAAGGAAGTCAGTTGGAACAATTTATTAAACGTCTGTTGAACAAGCAGCCAGGATATTTCACGCAGTCGTATTGATGGAGTGGGTGGCATGGTGATGCAGTGGTTAGCATTGTCACCTCACAGCAAGAGGGCTCCTGGTTTGAACCCGGGGTGGGGGAGCTCCTAAAACGGCTCCTTCACAGGAATTACATTGACTACGGTTGAGCCTCATTAACTTTGTGTTTGAAAATACGTTTTTCAGACTTTCAGGCTGAGAGTGACTGGCTCCTCCTCTCTACCTGCAGGACCTGACTGCAGTTAGTCTCCACATCAGCAGCAGAGAGAGGAGGAATGATGACACAGGGCTGTTAGACCGTTTACTGGAAAAGGCTATAGATAAGGTGTTAATTAGTCCAGCAGTTAACTTATTCAAGTGGTTTTGTAGCCTCTAAATGCTCTTCATTAAGAAGATAATGCCAGACATTCATTTGCCTAAGTATTAAAAAACATTAGTGTTGTCTGAGGAAAAATAAAATACAGAATTCATTTCTGTCTTCACATTTTTCCATTTGTAGGATTATTGGTTATTGTATTGGTATCGGCTTTAACAAACAGATTATTATCAGTTATCGGTGTTGACCTTGAAATTTAGAATTGGTGCTGTTTTAAATCAGAAATACTGCCTGATGCGGGTTTATGTGCTTGTAAACGCAGTGAATGGAAACCTTTGTCTTGTTTTCTGCTGATGCAAACTCTAAATTAAGAGCTGCTGACAACAAGGAAGTGAGTGAGTGTTTACTGCATAGCTGCAGGAGTTTTACAAACCTACTGTTCCTCAAATCGCAGGAGACTAAAAGTGTAAACATTGGGACAGCTGCTTTGGAGCCGCTGGCAGGATCTCAACCGTGGTCAAGAAGGCAGGGTTTGTGTCGTTGCCTCCCAATGAAGGGAGCATCAGAACGGCTGCAGCCTCTACAAAGTCTAATTTGAGAGGACGGCTCTGGAATGCAGCCACAAGCCTGATCCCCAGGGAAAGGCCATACAGGGAATAAGACAGGACAGGCCTGAGAGCTATGGAAAATGATACCTGAAGCCGAATACGATCACAGGAACTGCCTGAGTAACTCTTTGCTTTTCCATGGCTTTAGCCCGCATTCCTGCGCACCTAAGAGAGGGCAGCCTGCCAATCAAAACACACTGTAACCTTGTCATTAATGGAAGTGTTGAGCTGAGCCGTTCCTTCAGGGGTGAAGGGTCAGCCTTTACATCAGAAACCAGGCCGCTGCGTGTGCAACTGACAGAAATTAATCTGTAGAATTCTTTCATACTGAGAGTAGAGACCATTTCAGACAACGAATACGTAATATTATTTTCATACATTTCAATCAGTCGGTATTGGCTAAAACAAGACAGATCAAAATTCGATCCCGTCTTTCTTGCTCTGCTGTTTTGTCCATTTCAGCGTGCTTGTGTTGCAGCTGGTTGCAGTTCTGCACTGACAGCGTTTGACTGCTTATGACAGTGAAATGTGTGTGTGAAAAAATGATTTGTTTACACTGGTGAGTGACTCTGCTCTGACGTCAAAATTTGCTCATCCGACAGTAATAAATCTTTGATCTCTCCTCCCTTTCAGTTGGCAAATCCTTCCAGTACCGTGGCTTTTATTAGTTAAAATGACAAACATCGCTGCTGCAGGACATATCAGCTGCCACCAATTAATTATTAATAGTAAGTTGATGGGATTCCAAAATAAAACTTGGCTGTTGTGTTTTCTGCAAACCAGTGTCTGTACTCGACCAAAGATTGTTTATAACATAAAAGGAGTATCACCTTGTGACATCATTATACAACCGCAGGTGTTTTAGTAGTCCATCAATTTCTTCTCATCAATTTCAGACGTCGCAAACCAACCAGCTTTCTCAGTTGGTGGCACCAGAACATGATTTGGTTGCAACCTTGTTTTGTTATTATTACTTTTTAAGTTGATTTTTTAACCTGGTGGCTGATAAATTAATTGAAAGATGTGCTACTTTGGCTCTGATGCATCTGCCTGTCTGTCTGCAGCACCACTCTGTAGTTATATGTCAGAAAATAATAGCTTATCAACATGAAGGCTGCTGTGCCTTTGCCAGAAAGGCAAAGATGGATGCAGACTGATGCTGCTGTTTCTGAGTGAGCGGTGCTGTGTGTCAAAGGTAGGACAGCAGATATTACTTAGGTTGTAATAAACATCACAATTTCTTACTAGTTACAAAAACACCCAGTGTTCCTGCTAGTAACGTTCTGCCCTTAGTTAAAGTAGTTAATGAATGTAACCACAGTTGTATGATTATGAGAACTGTAAGGAAAGGGGACGGGAGTGAGACGGTGCCTGGATGTGGGTGAGAGATGTGACCAAAATATTTTTAGGGCTGCCCCCTCAAAGCCGGAGATCCAAATCAACAGTCTGAGACCCCTATGTCGACTGAGATTGCTTCATGTTGAGTATTTTTCATTTATTTTTTGGGCTAGTCAGTGTGCTCTGCTCATTCGAAGATTACCGCCTGTGGTGCTGTCCCAACCCAACAGTGTTGCCGTGGAAGCATTGTGCCCACCCTCTGGTCTCTTTTAGGTTGAGCCGCAAACTTCCTTAAGCATTAATGACTTCCGTTAGCACCCAAAAATGAAAATTCAGCCATTATCTACTCACCCACATGCCAATGGAGGCCTCACATCACTTGCGGAGATCCAAGGGGAGAGGAGGTAGCAACACAACTCCACCTAATGGAGGCTGACGGCGCCCCAGATTCAAATGTCCAAAAACACATAATTGAGACCACAAAATATCTCCATACTGCTCGTCTGTAGTGATCCAAGTGTCCTGAAGCCCTGACATAAAAAGTTGTTTGGGGTGCCGTCAGCCTGCATTAGGTGGAGTTGTGTTGCTACCTCCTCTCCCCTTGGATCTCCGCAAGTGTTGTGAGGACTCTAAAACTTCACCTGAGCCTCCCTCGGCATATGGGTGAGTAGATAATGGCTGAATTTTCATTTTGGTTGCACTATCCCTTTAACAATGCTAAGGGCGTTTTTGCAGCTCAAAATGAAGCTGCTTGATCACCTGGGCGACTGTGGGTGGTGACCGGAGGGTGGGAACCATGCATCCGCAGCAACACTGTCCTGCCACCAGGGTGACGTTACCAGCTGTAATGTCCAAATGAGCTGAGGCGCTAGCCAAATCCCATCTGACCCCGTGCATACAGTGCAGGGCAGCCAAGGCTAACGTTAACTAACCAGTGGAGACCGGAGTGTGGGCAGTGGTCACTATGTATCCACATGTTAACGGAGCTAGCTGCCGATTTGTCATCAAAGCCAACAGAGAATAAAATACATTTACATCACAAAACATTTCAATTTCACCACCTCCACATGGATAGCGCTTTGAAACGCAGCGCTAAAGCTCACTGAGTCGATGTAGCCACTTGTATTTCATGACATTTGGCGTGGGTGTCAGGATATTGAAATTAACTTGAAAAACTGACATTCCTAGTTTAAACATTAAATTAAAAAAGGCTCCAAGCCTCTTGATTTTACAGCAGGCTCTACTTACCACATCTATTTAATAACTAAGACCTTTAACCAAATCAAACATCCTATCATACAAATTGCCAACAAGTGTCAGTGTACAGAAACAGTTACCCTGTGTACTCTAAAACTGACAGGACTCTCTCCACAGATCTGTCTGGATTCAGTGAGACACTTGAAAAGATTTATCTAAGACACCTTAATGTTTTCTCCCTGATAGAGTCTGCGTCACAAGAATGCTAATAATAGACCGATATATATGATAATGAACAGATAAAAAACAACGTAAATCAGCCTTCCCAACATAAATACTAGTGCACTTCACATCCAGCCTGTGTCCCAGTAAGAAAAGGGAAACACTTCAGTTTCAGACTTTGATGGAAAAAGACCTTTTTGGGTCTGCATTGTTTTATTGGGACAGACTGAGTCGTTTCCCTCCCTGCAGTATTTTTCCAGGCTGGTTCAGTTGTTGGCTCAGACTGTCTCCAGCAGGGTAACACCAGTGGTCATCAGCTGACAGCCAATTGGTCAGGATGTTTATAGCTCTCTCCTGTGGCTTCACCATCATTAGCACTCTTCCTAATTACATGACCTCCACTTCTGTGGTCACCGTTGCAACTTATGACTCATTAGTGCGATTTCTTCACAGTCATTAACCTCACTACATCCCTGCTCCCACTGCAATGGTTACCTAACAAAGGCAAAGGTAAGTCAGAAGTTACTGCTGCGAGCCGAAGGAGCCTTTGTGCTTCATTTCCAACACAGCTGCTGGAATAACTCTGGGAGCTGATGAGACATGCACCAGCTGCTCTAAGACATTAATCCCAACACTGAACTCATTTTCAGGAAACCAACAGTATGTGAAGTGCATACTTTCCAGTGATATATTACAGTATGCAAACAAACACTGAACACAATGGATACCACAATGGATTTGCATGAGCAACTACAGATGGATACAGTCTGACTGGCCGCCCTGGTGTAGAAGCTCCAGTGTGGAAGAATTTTGGATATGATTTGAATTGAAAAGGATCCTGGACAATAGCCACATTGTATGCAAGTACATTCATCTGTTTATTTAATAATAGATCATTACAAATAAGTTAGAGTAGCAAGTAATCACACAGTGAGAAAATAAATCGTGTAGAAATCAAAAGTTTGATGCATTAAGATGCATCGATAATTGTTTCATAATCAAATCGTAGCCCTCTGAATTGCAATCGAATTATGCAGTGCCTAAAGATTCCCATCCCTAGAATTTATGGCGAAAATGTCTCCACCCTTCAAATCTACATCTGTGCTGGAGCTTGAATAAAAACACCTCACTGTTTGAAGCAGTTTGCCCTGTGGTCGAACAGAGAGGGTTCATCAGATTCACTATAAGCTTGACCTGCAGCATGCCCTACTGACCTAACATTCAACTTAGCTTATAGATAAAACAGAGGAGGTCACTTGTGAGCAAAGCCACGCTGACCTGATAATCTTGACACTGAAGAATCTGAGTAGCAGTGTGTTCAAGTTCTTCAGCTTTGGGCAGCAGAGGCACCAGAAACAAGTGGAGCAACGTGAACTGTACAGCCTCATCTGACTGTTCACTTCTGAACCGCACATCTTCAGAACCCTCGCCAGAAACTCGTAAAAATGCCATCGCTGAGAAGATAGCAAGACTTAAATCCAAAGACACGCGGCCAATTGGCAGCGTTTCGGGACAATGACTTGGAGCAGACTGAGAAATGTATAGACGGCACTCAAGGGTAAGACAATCCCTCTGAGCACCAACAAACAGACACCCTGCCTCCATCGCTGAACTTCACATTTGTTCAAGTAGACTTTTTGGAAAATAGACGACTCCCTCGACTCTAGCAGCCGACCTTTTTATGTTTTCAGTTTCATTTCAGTCTCCATTACTCCATAACATAAGCTACACTGTTAACTGAGTCAACACAAACACACTAATCAAAGCAAAGCAAGAGAAACAGTGTTATCGAACCAACAACACAGTGGCCTATAAGAAGTGAAGGGAGATGCCAAACCAATGAGAAGGTTCTGTGCTGTGATTACATTAGTGAAATGAACCTATGAGGGTTCAGACTCTGATACATGCCATATACCACTGAAATCCAGGCTGGCAACCCTGAAAACTCACCCAGGACATCCTGCTGGAGGAAACATCTTACAAACCAACAACACGAGAGAGCAAACACCAGAGACACCCTCAGGAAAAGTGATCTGTGATTTGTTCTTTCAAGGTTGTCTTTTTCATGACCTCCTTAACGTTCCTCAAGATAAAAATACAGGAGTCTCATTGTTAATTTAACCCCACTGTGGGATTATGTTCTGACATCCAGGTTTAATTATTTCCTCTTCCTTTGTGAGAAATACTACGATACCCATGAGCCTCAGCCACTGTTGCTACGGAGAATGTATTGGTGGTATGGAAAATTCAGAGTGCTTTCTTGTTACATAGGGTGTGTTCGGAAATACACACTCGAAGTGCCAGAACGCACTCTGGCACAAACTGGACCGTTTATAAATTTGGTGCGCTGTTGGAATGCACCGTTCAGTTATTCAAACAACACACTCTCTGAGGAACAGACTGCACTCTGGGTACTCTGTCTGAGGGAGACGGAGCAGCAGAGTGAATGTGTGATTAACTTAACTGTTTATTAACTCGTGTAAAAATGGAGCGTTCTGTTTCTTTGAACGTCAGCACTCTCATATTAGTGTGGAGCATCAGATTAGATTTATGAACACACCCATAGTTACTGAGGGGAATATTTTTAACTGGTTGCTTATGTTGGTCTGAGGTAAATTTTGCTACTCATCAGTTTACTGCACTACAATACACCCAGCTCTAATGGAAGCTAGCTAGCAACACTGTTTATTAGGCTATTACCGTTAGTAACGCCATCCCAACCCAACAGTGCTGCTGTGGAAACATTGTGCCCATCCTCCAGTTTCCCCCAAGGTCATCCCAGTGAGTAATTTAAATCCACAAGCTCACTTTAGCTCTGTTAGCATTGTTAGCAGTGTCAGCCAGTGGTGTTTACACAGTGAACCATGCTAAAGAGGTTTTGCAGCTCAAAATTTAGCAGCTTATTTGCCGGGGCTACATGAGGGGAGTCCAGAGGGTGGACACGATGTTTGTGCAGTAACACCGTCCTGGTTACCAGCTGTAATGACAAATGAACAGTGCGGCAGCTAGCTCCCGTCTGAACCAGGACACTTGCTGTGCTAGCCAGCTGAGTGTCAGCAAAGCCAACAGAAAATAAAAGGCAAAATGTCAAAATTTCACTCCATCTACAAGGATAGCACTTTGAAATATGGTGCTAAAGCTCACAAGTCAATGAAGCGCCCAGCTAAGAGGAAAGGCCTCTTTTATTTCACATCATTTTGCTTTTGTTTTCTGTATTGCTGGTGTCAGGCTATCAAAAGCAAAATTTATCAAAACTGACATCCTTAATAGTTACTAAATTCATCCCTAATTTGCCCAGAATCTTAAACTGTTGGATGTGTTAGTGCCTGTCCAACAGTGCGTCACATCATGTGTCATACAGACAGATAAACAGTCATGGTAAGATTCCCTGGGATTTGCTGATCTGCGTACTAAATGTGATGAAACTGCTACAAGGAAATAAGAAAGTGGCTTATCTTGATTAGTTGACACACATCAACCCACGATGACGGTATCAAAACAACACAGGTGTGCAGGCTTCCTTAGAAAACAATGTGTGTGGGTGTGAAGTGCATCAGAGTGATACCGCCTCAGGTTTCTGTTGAGCCAGCTTTCTGTTAGCAGCCACCACAAAACAGAATTTTGGATGTTTGTTACCAAAGCAGGTGTAATTATCTTATGTCCAGAGGCTTGTAGGTTTGACTTTTATTAAAGAGCCACATATTTTCTAACAACACGTCCACCTCAGCTTTAAAGTGCTTCAACTGTCTCACCTACACTATCAATGAGAAAATGGTTAGATTTTTACTTCCGGTACCCTGAACATGTAAAATAACCCCTGAAACAAAAGCATAAATGGCAAATGTATTTTGTCAATTTTTTAATTTGTGTGAGGAAATAATGAAACAGCAAACTTGGTACAGTCTGAAACTTCTGTAGTATTAAAAGATGGTGTTACGAGTTAACTCAAAAATGATATTACATCCTCAGAACTAGAACAAAGGTTGGGAGTGTATCCAGGTTGGTGACAGATTCTGACCCCAGTCTTAAGGCCCAGACACACTAAACCAACATCAAATAACTAGTGATGACAAAGGCAGACTGTTGCGTCGCCTCACGTCGCATGTGTCTCATCCAAAAAGCTGTGCTTGAAAAAAACCCAAAACAACCCAAAGACTATAGCCAGCGGCAAAGTAGCACGTACGTTCTGCACCTATGTGAGAGGAAATAACTCTCCACACCAGCAGGGGGCAGTAGTCTGAACATGTCTTTCGAGAAGAGAAACTGGGAGACCAACAGGGCGGCTTCAAGATGCTAGTTAGCCAGTTTGCACATTCACAATGCAGCCAGTTATTGAAAGAACAAATTATATTTAGCTTCCATGTGCTAACGGACGATAGCACAAACAATTATAAACCATTTCTGCTACAGTGCTCAACGGCTAAAAAAATAATCTCTAATATAACAGGTTGGTTTCTATCTTGGCCTCTTGACTTTAAGCGTTTGTTTGCTTTCTTTGCTTTCATTTCTCTTCTTGTGCACTGAGATCAGCTGCCAATCAGCCAAACCTCATTGAACACACTGATTTAGCCAAACAACAGCCGACTGGTGCCAACAGATGCTCACCGCCAGCCCCAAAAAACAGAACCGACCTTCAGCTTGTTGTGTCAGGGCTCTTAAAGAATGATGTCACTTTGTCCAAGTGCCACATTAGCTCTGATAAACTGTTTAAACAGTTAACTAGTTACGGTTGGCAGCGCTCAGCCTGTGAAAACTTTTGTATAATGTCTTCTTTGGCTCTGGAGGAGCTTTGACAAGTCTGAGAAAACAACCCCCTGATGATGTCATAGTGATGTAATCAGGGTTATCTCAGTTTAGGCGTACAGACTACTAATGAAAAGATACTATGGAGTTGCATTATGGTAAATGTAGAGACGCCAAATATCAAAGCCTCTGCTGCTTTGACTGTGACCATTCTGTTTATTAAATGTGTCTCCTGTGAGTCCCCGACCTTTATACAAGTGCAGCACTAAATTGGCGGAGCAGTTCCTCAACATTAATGGTTGAAAATGTATTGAATCGGAGGGCGTTCCAAGTTCTTAGTCTGCAAAACAAAAACTAGCTCTAAGTTAAGTGATGCTTGAGTCAAACAGGGAAGTATGCTACCAGACAGCCATTAGTACAACTGACTGTGTGTGTGTAGATATGTATAGGTCTGTGCGTGTGAAGGCTTGGTGCAGCAAGTGGACTTTGTGCAGTGAGTCCTGAGGCTCAGTCCCAGCAGCAGGCAGCATGGCCGCTGCTCTGACTGTGTTTAATCTGCTGGACAATAGGCAGTGCCTGCCTCTGAGCGGGCCATGCAAATCTAATTGGAGACGGCATTATGCTGCTGTAATTGGCTCTTTTGTAAGCGAGGGTGGTCTGTCCAAACTAATTTCTCGACTCAGGGAAAAGCTTCTCACACCTAAGACAGCTCTACAATAGGCCTGGTATTGAATTGTGTGTCGGGAGGTGGTGGTACCATCAACAGCATTATGACTTCATCAATATTAGCCATCTAAGCAGTGGGCTGCTGGTGAGTGAGGCGGTGCAGTCCACAGAGGACGGTCAGGCTGAGGGCTACACTGGGCTGACCACATTTCATCACATCAGAGGCAGGCTGATTCAAAACAGACTGCATCCCAACAACTGCTAAAAATATACAGACTCTTTAGTGGTGCTTAGATAAACTGTTCATGTACATGTTGATGGAGGACTCAGGTATAACTGGTCTTTGAGAATTTTTATAAAAACTTTTAAAGTAGCTCTCATGACATGTTTGAAAGAAAAATACTAGGTCTAGGCTGGGTTAACCTGTGAAGGAGCTGTGTGCATCAAGATGGCTAACACTGGAGGAAACATTAGTTAAGCTTCACTTAATCCTTGTTCCTATTCGCCAGCTCTGACAAGCTGAGCTAACATTAGCAAAAATTAAAAGCTGTTAAATAAGACAGAAGCTTCGTTATCTTTTACCATCTACAAGCAGACATTTGTGGGTTTGATGAACAGAGTGAAGGTGAGCCGGTACGCTCAAGCTGCAGGTGAGCGACAAAGGGTGGGGCTAGTTTTCATTTTCATAGGTTTGTGCATACCAACTGAGGCAGAAGTGTAGTTACATCGAAGCCATTTCGAGGCATGAAAGGATGTTTTTCATGTACGTTTGATGAACAGAGATGAGTTTTGGGAAACATGCATCAAACATGGGGATGGAGTAGGACAGGAGACCTAAGGAAGGGACAGATAAGAATAAAGACGAGAGGAGGCAAGGAGCTTCCAAAAAAACTTCCAAACAGAGTTAGTCTGGATGGCTTTTCAAACTGTTATACAAGTGTCCGACGTGCAGAGGTTGAGAAAGGTTCAGTTTTATGCAGAAGCGTCGACCAATCACACTCATATTGATTTCCTTGTGACACAGAGGTTTTATTCCAAAAGCGCTATTAAGTTAAAAATGACCTTACGTGTTAGAAATTAATGATGTGACAAGTGGAAAAGGTGCTGATATATTTATAGTTAAAGAGTATCTGAGATTTCCACTGCAGTGTAATATAAAATAAATTAGTATGGATGAAAAGTTATGGCTCATATTTCCTGTTTTTTTCTCTGCAAAGTGTCGTGTAAAAACTGTTGGTCTAAAACAGTGTGGCTCCAGCACAAACCAATTACAGACTTTATTCACTCTATAACTTCTCCAGCTGTTATTTCATGTCTGTTTGTGCTGCAACTATAAAATGTATTTATATTTCTATCTGAAACATTTCCAGTAACTTTCTGTGAGAACAACAACAGACACTGTGGGTCGAGGCTTGCACAAGTCACTGAGTGCAGAAATGCCTTCGTCTAGTCGTTTTAATGACAGGATAAACAAAACGATCAGTCTAAACAAGACTGAGAAATATAATCCCCATTAAAACATGAGAGATTCAGTAGAAATGATTCTGAGTCAGCAGAGGAGCTGATGAGATACTAAAGGTTTTGGCCTGAGTGATTTAATGAAGCAAAAAAGATGAGGTGCAGTTTGAACAGGTCAGGTCAGGATATTAGAAAGACAGAGGGCAGGATATGAGAGCAGAGTCACTTTATTCTGGGATCGTGCTTATTAAAATCATCCCAACTGATCAAAACTGACAACTGTTTCTTTATACTTTTAGCAGGGGAGGCGAAAGAAATATCAATTCATCTAAGTATCGCAATTTGTCTTTTTTGATCGATGTTTAATGCCTGAATTGATATAATTCAACTGCAGAGCTGGAAAGAAGAGAAGCCACTTTTATTGTGGTAATATACGAGTAATGTGACATTGTATCTGTTTCCAAAGCCAAAGCAATAACGCAGAAAATGTCAGACAGTGTGAGGAAATTAACCTTCATCTACTTGAATCAATAGAGCATAGTATCCCGATATCTCTGTGTGGCAATATCGTATCGTCACACAGTGCCAAGTAGCGACTTTTTATTACATATATTATCAACATTACAAATACAAACTAAACTAACAAACAAACTAAACTCTAGCCTACTAGAATAATATAATCAACTGCTTTTTAGGCCACTACATACATTTAGCTGCTGCAGAAAATAGCTTAAGTGAGATGAACAGACTTAAAACTTTATCTTATTAGATAAAACAGATGTTGACAACGTTTTCCTGTGTGGATATAATTTACAGTTTTAAAAAAAAGGCAATAAATTGCAATATACTTTATCGCATTACTCAGCATATCTCAACATATTCAAAATCGCAATAATATCGTATCATGGATCCTTTGGTGATTTCCAATAGGAACTCAAATGCAGAGAGTGCAAACTCCCAACCAGATTAGCAAACTTTCTGTTGCTGCTGCTACACAGATCAGACCCAGGGACTGCAGGGTGGTTCGCTTATTCTTGTCTCTAGCCCTTTTTAAATAGGAGATGTGCAAATTTGCAGGAAAGCCCAATCAGTCTTTTTTCAGCATTGGCAGTATAAAAACAAAATCGGGGAGTGCAGCAAAATGCCGCCTGCCTACTTTGGTTTATACAGAATGCGCCTTTTTCGGGGCAAAGCGTGTGACGTAAACAGTGATGTGGGAGGGAAGCCGCGGCTAGTCAGGCAGCGATTCTCTCATAAGTCGGCCTGTCCATCACCGTCTCTGTCATCTGACGGTTAATGGCCTCTTTGTTTGTGAGGACAAGGAGGGCACGCAATTCCTTGTCTCCCCAGTTGCTCATATTTACAGCGTCTGTCAAGTTTGCGTTTCCCTCTTGCTACTAGCTGCTCGCTAATTCCTGCTATCAGCTGTTTCCTGTTTATCCACCGCCAGTGGGTCGCACATGCGGCGTCATCAACAGCTCCTCCCACACGTCTTCAACAGCCCCTGTTTAAACTAAATGGGTTCCACCAATATGACTACCCTATGAGGCGGAAAATTGGGCGCCTCAGATCAACTCGCCAGTCCAGCTCTGTGTGTCTAAACGCTCGCAGCTTGCCGGCAAAACGGCCCAACATTCGCGGAAAATCTGGCAGTGTAAAAGGGGCTACAGTGTCGTCTGATGAACAGAGGGAGAGAAAGAAAGCGGGGCGAAGGGCTGAACAAATCAATAAACTGAATGCAGCTCTACAACAGAAAAAGATTCTGCATCTATGATACACCTACATTTTAGTAAGTAAGAAAGTTAAATTTATGTAATATGGCATTATCCACAGAGCGAGGTCACAAAATGCTTCACTGGGATAAAACTGTTAAAAATCAGACCATAAAAGCAGTTATTAGTTTATTTACCACTTTTCTAAGCCGTATATGAAGCTGCTGAAAAAACTGACATGACATGTGATGTACATTGTTTTTGGCAATGGGTATAGTTTAGGTTTTTCCAATACTGGTGCTAAAAAGATGCCTGAACAGATACTTTAAAAAAAAAAATGAAGCACAAAAATGAAGATTTTGAGTTGGGAACAATAATCGTCTCCCTGACTCAGCAGCCAGACATGTCTCCATTAGTCTCCAATCTTATCTTTAGGAGCAGCTGAGATTGTTTAAACAATGAGAACAGCTGGTCCACTTTAACTATCCATTTTTAAGGGAAGCTAATTTCACTTAGCTTCAGAGCTAACCCCCTTCACTTTAATTGGCAGGTGGCAAGCAAGACACAGGAACTTTGCTTGGGTCTTGTGGAGCTGCAGCATTTATTCACTGACTGACTGAATGACTGAGCCTAAACTGTACACACACTGCACTGCTGTGTTTAACTTCATACTGTCTGCTACGGTCACTGCAGCCTCGCTGTCACGCGTCACCATCACACACACGCTCTCTGTCTCACCACAGTGGTGCTTAATGGCTATGCACACACTCTGGCACTAAAGTAAGGCACCGTAATCTGCATTGTGATTCGGCCCAGCAGGTACCAGCTCAGTACACAACCCTACTCCACATACAGTCTCTAGAAGTGTATGATTTAACTTGTTCCTGTGCTCTATTGTTAAAATAGTGAACACAAGTCACAACATATGGTGATATCTAATTGCAATACTTAAAAATCACAATCAAATCGGCACCCAAGTAGTGTTGAATCTGATGACGAGCATATCACCCGAGCGCTAACTTTTTAGATAATGGAGTAAAAGTATTTGTCACCTTTTTAACTTTCTGAAAGTCTCTATTAGGATTCAGAAGAGCTGCAGAGCGGAGGAGTTCCCAGCAGGTGGAAAATGGAAATAAAGAACACAGAACTTCAAGATTTTTTCTTATTATTACCGAATAAAGACTCTGTCGGTAGCATCATATGCTGAATATGATTCATATTGAATCCTTTCCCTGCCAACAAATGTTTCGAAATGTTTCTAGGCGAGTGAATGTCGCAACAGTTCTCACAGCACTGCTCCAAACTTGGATGAGTACCATTTAAATACATATATTTGTTATTCATTTTGGACATCAGGTCAAAGAACTCTGGTTTTAAAGCCTTTTATGAGAACCTAGCTTATAAACAGTTAAAACACACTCCACATCCAAAATTATTTTCCAGTGTTCTGAGTTGGAAACTGACCAAATCAAGAACCCAAACATGCTGACAGATGTTTATCTATTCAGGAACATAGCAGCAGTGTGAGTAAGCAGGCCGTGTTGTTCTTATGGAGAAATGCCCACAGGGAAATGATGCAAGCACTAACATGTTCCTGTCAGTTCATTGCAGAACAACCACAAGTATCGGACTTCTGCCAATCACAATCACTTCATCTAACACTATGCAACCCCGTCACACTACACTGAAGTGCATCCATCCTTCCATCCAGTCTCCAGATTGCCTTTACTCTTCGAGGTTGCCGCTACAGCCGGCCTGTCAGAAGAGCAGCGGGCTGATGTGTCAGATCGTTCTGTCAAGTAGCAGCACGAGTTCAATAAGGAAAACATTTGTCGTTGGATGTCAGGATATAATATGATATGATTTCCTCTACTCTGCAGTCGTGTTCCAGTTAGGTCATCGCTAGTCTTCATTCAACACATTGGCAGAGATCCCTGGTTCACAGACGAGCTGCAGAAACCTGACCGAGTAACACTATCACCTCCTCCTGCAACTTCACTCAGCTGTTTCCATGACAGCAAACCTCTGAGCTCAAATTCACCAAACTGATAACCCTTACAGTTAGATCACTTTTACCTTTAAATGACCATTTGTACATTGAATTCATTAAGAAAACCTTGTTTTTCTTGCATGCCTCCACAGTAAACAGAGATCCAGAAGAGGCAAACAGTCTTCATGAACTGAAGTACACGGGGGCCACGTATTTTAAGCATAAACGACTGCATAAACGAAACCTGTTTTATACTTGCACAAGTTAGGGTTGTACCAGACTCAACGTCAGTTGAGTCTGATCTAGCTGTTCAATGTGAATATGCGATGACTGATTCTTTTTTTCCATACAGAGTTTGAGAGTTTGAACAGAGTGCGACATTCAGGGTGACAACAATGTTTGTGTAATAGTGTGAACAAGCCAAGTTAGCCCTGTGACGTAAAGCAGGATAACTACACAAACGACATGGATGATTTCTTTTTTTCTATATAGAGTTTGAAAGTTAATACAGGTTTTACTGGGACGTTCACATAATATAGTAAACAAGCCAAGTTGGCCCTCTGAGCTACTGTGCGCTAAATACGCTGATGAAGGATCAAAAATGTGCAGTAACATTTTTGCCGACACTAAATATCAAACAGAAGCCAGAGACTGTGCCATGAGCTGTGAATTCACCACTTCACAGTAGAAGGCAGGAGATAACGTTATCTCAAAGCCTGATCAGGCAATCCTCCATCTCACTCAGACTCACGCTGGGTCTGGGTCTGCAGCTACCTGTTCCAGACAGCAGCATGAAAGTGAAGAGCGCTCACTCTGCAGATAAATCTGGGGACAGAAACGTCCTCAGAAGAACAAAACTGACAACCTGACTTGAGGGAATCTCAGTCATCTGAGAGGTTTACCAACGATGATTCGAATCTTTGACTTTCAGTGAGCAGCCCTGAGCAAACCTACGTCAAAACATCAGTTTGCAAACTCTCACCCAACTCATGCAGAATAATATAAGTTTTATTTATTCAGTCCTATCTTCAGCACTTCCTAAACACAGGCATTTTTACTAGGGATGCACGATATTGGATTTTTTTTGCTGATATGCCGATATATAACAATTCATTGGGGCAATATTTTCCCCACCTAATTTTAGTGATCATCAAGTCTCTTCAGTAGTGCTCAGCTTGATGTTTTAGTCACAATGTGTTTGGGAACTACTGTGCATACGACTGGATAAATGATGCTTGGATTTTACTGCCAAGTTGTGTGAGAGTTTGTAAACAGACGTTTTACTGGTGTTAAATGTGGACCCCTATTTACTTTAACTTGTGAAAAGTGTTCGCCTTGTTTGGATTCTCCGTTCACCATGGAGGAATGTGAGAAAAACAACATTTTCTTCACGAATTCAAGGTAAAACGCAGTGAGTAATTTATTTATATTTTACGGCTGAATTATGCCTTTAAACTTCTGCTTTCACACTTAAATTTGGTCATTCAGTTTAATCATTTCTTTCTAAATTCGTAACACTGCAGCTCTAAGAAGGTGCAAGACACCTGTTTAAATAATTTGTAGATTATGTGCAGCACATTAAGACATTTAGGCCAAACTGTGTAAGTGAATGTGACAGCACTAAGCTGGTATGTGAGCCATGTGTGGAGAAACTTTACTACAGACTGAGTAGGCAGATAAAACTACTAGACTGTCACTACATTAAAGAAGAGTGAAGTGTATATCTGAAAGTTTATCTTAATTTCCTGTGATATTTCATGAGTTCCAGTCTGATGATGATACACCCGAGTGTCTTCCGGTCAGGCTTTATGTGTTACACACCACAATAAGAAGACGATCGCCTTGATAAGTGCCATTATCTGAATATGAGCTCTTATTACTCCAGCATGCTGAGAGCACTAATAAAGGAGGAATGTGAACAAGCCCTTTGGTTTGTGTGTCCGCTGAGGATTGGACGGGACTGGGTGACAGGGAGCAGAAAAGACTCTTTGTTCCCTCCAGCCGGTCCCTCTGTCCAGATGTCTTCTTTAGCCCAGGCTCCAGGGAGAGATGGGAGATATGCACTGTTACGACTCAATTACAGAAGAGAGTCGAGACAACATGAAAAAAATGTTGCCTCAGATTTCTCACAGTTCTGACAGAAAGGCTCAGACTCGAAAACAATGATTAACTGTGAGATTAAGAGTTAGATTTTTTCTGAATTGACTTCAGGTCAGGCCAAAATGACACTTTTTTATACCTTCAGTTAGTCCCTGTTTTTTAGAACCAGCCAGAGGTCACACATGACAATAAAAGGTTAAACATCTGCAGCAGTAGAAATCGCTCTAAGATAACCGACATCTTATCTTGATCCTCGTTTAGCCCAGACATCCTCCCACCTGGGGGACTGACCCAGCTCCTGATCAGATGTCCGCCTCTGGTGGACACAGCTGCAGCCTGAAGCCCTTATCTCCCTGTCTTTAACATAGCAGCGTCTCTTTTAATTTCCCTATGCCAACAGTGAACCTCGGCGGTGGACAGACAGGATATCAGGCCTGAGGGACAGCTGATATTATATCCAAACACTGCGAGTTACTGATAGAGCAGCAGCTCTCCTTAAAATAACAAAATCTGTGTGTGTATAAAACACCACATGTATGCACTGAAAATGTTGTCCCAATGTCATCATCTCCACAGCCTCTGAATTATTCATGAATAAATGAAGATCTCAGAAGTGGAGGGTTGAAATGAAGCCCTCTGAAGGCTCAGGGTAAGCAAAGAGTCCACAGACAACTGCTACGGAACAGAGAGGAAAAGCTGAAGAGCCCAAAAACTAAAAGTTTGTTTAGAAATAAGATGACACTAATGAAAATACCACATGAACTCTACCTCATCTTATGAGTCAACAGACTTAAGGAGCCAGTATACTCCACCAGACGAGCTTGTCGGATGGTCGAACCTCTCCCCACACCTTTCCGCCGTCGGATTGGTAGGGTGGGGGCCGTGTCTGACCATTTCTGTGACTTTCTGAAACAGAAAATCTGACATTCACACCCACCCCACACTGTGACTGGTCAGCTGTGTGAAGGTTGGAACATCTCAGGGTGCTTTTACACCTGACCTGTTGGGTTTGGTTTAAACAATCACAGGCCCGTTTGCCCTGTGACTACGGTTCATTTGGGCCGGTGTTACAGCTGTTAGTCGAACCTTGGATCCACTCCTGAAAAGATGGGTCTCAGTCGTACTCTGGTGCAGGATTTTATGACAGCAGATATGTGATTTCAGCATGTGTAATCTGTCTGCGATTTTGTAATTGATCTGCATGAGGTCACATAGCCGTATAACCTACTTATGCAAATCATTTGGCAACCGAGGTAACATGCATGCATGTCAGCACGGGTATTATAAGTCCATTATAAACTGTGTGACAGTGCACTGTAATCAGCCCTGAATCATTACAAGACGCCTCCTTTTCGCCATGTCTCTACCTGTTAGTCATTACTCATAACATGCGGTCGATTAGCGGCCTAAGGTTTTTGTGTGACTTGAGAACATAAATATCCACATCAGAGGCATGAAAGTGCCACAGAAGCTTCCTGTCAGTCCCTGGAATTTGATTTCCCCAAATGGGTCCTGGTGGCGCAGGAGGACAATTGCCAAAACTGTCCTATTAACAAGAATCCAGTCGGTCCTGTTCTGGTCCGGTCTGGACTTTTTACAAAAAAAAAAAAAAAAACCCCAACATGTGACAGTGTGTAATTTTTTTCTTTTGGTCCAGACCAAATGAACCGAACTTCAGGTGTGAAAGCTCCCCTAATCACACAACTGTTCCTGTCACTTTTCATGTGAATAAGTGAAACATCTCCAGGAGAGACTGTCTGACAACATCTTGTTCAAACCACTTCCCCTTACAGCCAAGCATGTGGCACAAGCACCTTCATGGTGTCTCACACTACAAGCTCCCTAAAACGCAGGACATGGGCCTTCCTTCATGCCGTTAAAGCTTCTGAAATAGTGTTGTGTTGTAATAACTGAGGATAAAAGAGGCAACAGTCCCTCCATAAAAGTCTCCATATTGTCTAAGAGTTTACAAAAATCTAATGGAGGGAACACTTTTTATGTGAAATTGAAATGGAAAGCAGACCTGAATATTAATCTGTCGGGAGATGAATGGCAATCCATCAAACCTCCGCCAGCTCTGAAAGATGGAGAGACTTTGGCTGGAGGAATATATTTGATTTTTTTATCACACCATTTACAAAACACAAACAATCAGGTAAACAACAACACTGCTGGAGACTCTGCAGGCAGGCAAATGCCAATCACTCACATATATTTTGGTCCTGTATAAAACTACAATTACTCTGGGATGGTATTACTCTGATGAGAGAGAGTTTTAGGTTTCAAAATTGCAAGGAACCAACGCATTGTGTACTTGGATTTATACCTGAGGACATTATTCATAAGAAGGACACTTATCTGTTCAAAAACCTTATGCTGGCATGCAAAGAGGCTCTTACTAGGAACTGGGGACCCTCCAAGTCCAGGACGGTGAATGGACATTGTAGAGGAACTATATTCTATGGAAAAATTGACCTTTCACCTGAGGACTAAAGCAACGACACGTGCAACCCTGGGATAAATGGCAACAGTCACTGAAACTCCATCAAAATGGACAAAGAAGAAGCTGTTGCTTTAGCCGAATAAACCAACACATCGAATTTGTGCAACAAAAATGATGGGTGGAAATAGGAATTAATTCAACAAAAACAATAAGTGAAGCAAGTGTCCACTTCTGCTTTTGCCTTGTGTGGTGTCATTGTGGTCGTGTTGTTCTCTCTCTCTTGGTTGTAAGTACAGATTATCAGAGTGCATTACAGCTGGTTAGTTTAGAAAGCACATGATTCAATATGCAGCAGTTTTCTACGAGCGAAGCATCTCTGTTATGTTCATTTAATTGCGGAAGGCCAACATTATGATCATGATTATTATTCCATTATCGTGCAGCCCTAGAATGCTGTACATCATTACCCGGTGCACATTATCAGCTCTGCAGAAAAGTACAGTCATACGTAGAGAACACAGTCGGAAATGTGTAGAGCTGCTGGGTAAAAAACTGTTCACCACATCTCTCTGTACTCACGACCAAAAGTGACGGCAACATGACCACAATGACACTACACAAGGCAAAAGCAGAAGTAGGCACTTGCTTCACTTCCGTCGAGATAAGGCCACGCTAACAGATACACAAAGTGTCAGAGTGACACTGAGATGACTGAAAATTCACCAGCACTGACACGTCGTGATCACACTGCAGTGAGACTAATGGGTCACCTGCTGCTCCTCCTGACACTGTTACTACTACTGTAATTATGTGCCCTTTGCACACAGCCTCTCTGGGCCTCTGTCTTCTCATCACCACCACACACACAAACTAAACACACCTCTACACATTCATTTAGCAAGCAATGATCATCAGACACATCCCCCTTTGTACTGTACACAGATTAAAGGATAATTCCAGTTTACTGCCATTACTGACATCACTACAATGAAATCAAAGCGTCAAGAAACATGAGTGGTCAGATGGTCAGACAGGCCTGAAATAAACCAAGAATTGATCCAGACATCTGACATCGAGTTATGATATGGAAATCGATATTTGATGTCCAAAGCAAAAATGCTGGGAGAATGCACCGTGGCTAAAGATCTGAAGAGGGGGCATAATCCCACAGAGACTTTCATCACGCCATACCAGAGACTGCTCTCACTGATGCCAAGAACCAAACACACTTTCATCTTAAGAGAACGCACCAAAAATATCCACCCAAAGACAAACACAGAGAGGCTTTGTAAGGGGCGTTCTTCTGACCCACACTGGAACTCTTAGAAACATGCACAAACTGGTGTGGTGACAGTGAGAGGATGGATGAGCCCGTCTTTAGTTCAGAGGCAGTTAAATGTGGTGCGATGTCGAGGACTAAACCAGCACTGTGTAACAGATGGGCGGCAGGCATGGGGCTGGATGTGTCCTAAACTGCACCCTGGCACCAAAATAGAGGGGTGCTGCCTCGTCCTTCTCGTCCAGCATTCTTCTGAGAATCTCAGCCCACTAACAGAAGAGACCACAATCATCCCATCCAGACCTGTCAGCCGCCAACACACCTCCAGCTGTTCAGAGTACAGCTCTGCCTTTCTTCATGAAGCCTTTAAAGAGGATGTGTTTTCCTCTGAGACTGATTTTCTGAGACCGATTTTTACATCACACAGAATCACTGATTAATTAAATGAAATTTAAATATAAAATGACCGGAAATATACTGATGATTGGTGATGTTTGTATGATTGCATGGCAAAGTGCCACCAGTTTAGTCCTCACGAGGGCTGTACCAAATAGTTCAAAGTAGGGTATGTATGTATATATAGTTGCTGCCACGTTGAGGCAGAGGGTACTGTCTGTAGCTCTGGTTGAGGGTGAGAGGCTGTCAGCAGATAAACAGAGATCTATGTGGGTACATGAGACCCTAAAAAAGAGGCTGGATCATGGGGAGTACCACCAGTTGGTCCAGGAGCTTCTCCTCCATGATGGACGTTTCCAGGCATATTCTAGGATGACTCAGGGGCAGTTTGACAACCTGCTGTCTATCATCGCGCCGTATAGCTCTGGGTATCCAGCAACCGCTACCACCAGTTTCTCCTCCATTGTTTACCAACTGCAAACTTGTTGTCATGACCACCACAGAAGGCCCACCTCTCAAATCAGCCAACTGGACGATGGGAAAAAAGATGATGAAGAGAGATGAAGTGAGGTGCTTTTCCGCTCTGAGTTGAAGTTTTTTCGACTTGAGGAGTTCAGAGTGTTCTGGCAAAAATGCCAGGTGCCTAGAGCGCAGAAACGTGTGGCACGTAGCAACACAAAAACAGCGAGCAAAAAGCTTCGTTCTCATTAAAAACAATTACAAAAAGCCGCCTCCAGCTGCTAAAACACTTTCTGTGTGATCGGGGCCTAACTTGTTAAATGCGATGAATTACTGCGCTCAGACTGAGGATTTTGTTTGAGAACTTTCTGCTTTTAGGCTGATTAAGTCATAAAATATGACATCATCAAATAAGACACTGGAAGCTTCATTCAAAAACCTTAATAGAAGCTTTCAATGTAAAAAATATGACATTTGGTTCAGCCCTAGTCCTCACCCTAACCATACCCCACAGAAGAAGCTTAAACACTGTGGTTACTCACCACTGCAGCCTGGAGTACCAGACTGGAAGGTTTCTCAGTTTGATCAGGTGTCACATGGATGAGGCCTTCCTGTCACTCGTCATTCAACCAGCTGCTTCATTACATTCATCCATCTGCCTGCAGACAGGCAGAGCCTGGGCGGACCCACTGCATCAGCTGCTTTCTAACATCAAGGCAAAGGCCTAAATTAAAACCTTCCATAAAAGCCGAGGGAAAAACTACCCAATATTGGTCAAATTTTTCCTTTTTTTTATTGTTGAAGGTAATTATAGCCGTGCGGTGGGCAGCAGCATACTTGTGGAGTCCTGGTGGTCCATGGAGCTAGCATTTAGTGAGTGCCGCCCAAGGGAGCTGGAGGAACAACAGGAACTGGGACGTGGGTGTAGGAAAGCTCGGAGACAAGTGTTTCTACACACACACTCTTGACAACTGAAAGTGAGTATGTTTATGCAAGCCTATAATCTGCACCTTAGTCCCTGCCCTAAACAATCCCTCCATTCCAAAAGCAAATCTCCCTTTGAAGTCCAATTTCTCACTCTGCCATGTTTAGAGCTCTTATCGCAGCGTGTAAACGACATGAGGAAGTGCATGGAACAGCACCTGCTAAATAAACAGGGCGTCCGTGTAGCAGCCGGGCAGCTTCATCCTGTCACAGGCTCTCAGAGGATGAAGGAAGACGATTATTATTCCTTTAGTTGGTTTTGTGCTCTTGGTACTGTCTGAGCTGTGTCTTATAATTTTTATTGTGATCTTATTAAAGGCAGCTCACAATGACTGTGCAGGATAGAGGCGACTGAAAGAGACAGTCATAATGCATAACTGAAGCCAGCGATGTAAATGTGGTTAATCCACAGTGATTCCTCTCACAGTGCTGCCTCTCCCATGTTCCAAACACACAATATATTTTCACACAATCCATATTTAGCGTGGTCTTTTATAAGCTGTGGTGTACAGTATTCACTTTACTTTTTGCACTTTATTGTGTCATAGATTTGTTTTTGTTTTTTGTTTTTTTTTAGAACTTTTCATGAAAAAAATGGACAGTTTTGCTCATGAATTTACACTCGACAACCCATAATGACAAAGTGAATACTTGTTTTTAGAAATGTTTGCAAATGCATTTTAGCCACCTAAATAAATGTATTTGAGTTTAAGTGTACGCTACAATTAGAGTATATTCACTGCTTTTCCTTGCTGTCAGACAGCGATTTCCTGCAGGGAAATGAAGCTGTTATATCGCTCTACAGAGCACACGAACACAGGAGCTGCTGGTTTACCGCTGAGTTAAACATTTAGTAAGGCTCTGATCACGCAGAAAGTGTTTTAGCAGCTGGAGACAGCTTTTTAAAATTGTTTTTAATGAGAATTAAGCTTTTTGCTTGCTGTTTTTGTGTTGCGACACGCCTCCCATTTCTGCACTCCAGGTGCCTGGCGTTTTTGCCGGAGTGGTCTGAACTCCGTGAGTTGATAAAACTTCAACTCAGAGCAGAAAATCGCCCCACATCATTTCTTTTTTTCCCATCATCCCTTTTCCCATTTTCCAATCGGATGATTTGAGAGATGGGCCTTCTGTAGTGGTCACAACAGCAAGTTTACAGTTGGTTTACCAGTACCACCAGTTGGTCCAGGAGGATCCACCCTCTTTTTTAGGGCATTCAATTAAAAAAAAGGCAGCACTGTGCACTTCGCATTGTGCAACCTGCAAAATGCTTTCTGTGTGATCGGGGCCTTAGTGTGCGTCATTGTGTGACTTTCTTGTTTAAAAGGTTTAGTTTGGGTTCACCAAAGTCACTCATTTACACAAACAGAGCCCAACCGATCTTGGATTTTTGGGGACAATGCCGATATTAGGGCGTAAAAAAAATTCCATTATTGATATACTGGCTGATATCTATCAACCAATACTGATATATCTGAGATCGGCCAATATCTTGTTGGTTCCTACAATATGAATTCCACTGTCACATTTTTCTCACTGCTCCTAATGATGCTCCATCAATGCTGAGGATGGCCTACAAACACACATCTGAGGGTAAGAGCCGTGTTACTGTGCCACAAGATCCAAAGACACCATGTTTCTCTGAGTCAGACCTATGAGTGTCTGCAGAGCTGAGGTACTGGTGGCTAATAAAGAGGAGAGATTGCCTGATAGAGCAGGATCTCCAGTTCCAGGACTGTTTGGGGAATTCAGCTGAAACATGCAAACAGTGATCAGTCCCTCCCCCCAACCCTGCGGCCTGCCCAGGGGGCGATGGCAGGATTGGGGTACTAATTACAACCCTGTCCCTGTTTGATCCCACCGACAGTACGGCCGCCCGACCCCCAGGTAAACGGAGCAACAGCTGTATGCTGATGGTTATGGCTCATGGTCCAGATGTCACCACTGACACATGCAGCAGGCCTGGGAATCCTCCCAGCAGCCGTGTGACAAGCACTGGCTGCTGACGGTGAAGGGAAACACATCCTGCTGTAGATGTGTTTTCAACATCGCCTGTTCTCTTACATCTGAGTCTGGAGAAACGCTTTGGTTTAAATTACAGGAGGTTTTATTGTTTTGTTGAAACATGCTGCGTTAGTTTAATGTCACAGGGCAAAATGCTAAACCAGATTCAACTAAGTGGTTCAAGGGGCCACATCTTTAGAAAGTGAAGGGCCTGGCTGCCGGACATTTGCCTGAACTATTATTCTCATTATGTACGTTCACTTAACACAACACGACACCACATTTTCAAAACCTTTATTTTGCTACATTGGAATTTATATTTACTATTTAAGTTTTTACAGCCTCTACTTAGAATGTCTCTTGTCCTCTGCTCCATGTGAACAGCCTGCAGCTCAGTCCAAGTTTCACTGAATTTTTGTCACAAGACTGTTGGTCTCAGCTGAGTCAGTCACGGCTTCATAGTTGTGCCAAGAAGCGCAGAATTTATTGTTTTTCACAGAATCTGGTTAGTACTAACAGTTTATTTTTGGCAAAATTTTTAAATACGACGTACAATAAAGTGATTTTGATTAAACATGACTATTTTCAGCTTGGATTTGTTTCCTGATGGCAGCATTCATCACACATGATGTGTTCAAGTACCATCAGAAATGTGAAAATCTGACGATAAATTCTGTTGAAACAGTTTGTGGCTGTGATAAATGATTTAATTTTGGCAATTTAAAAAAACCCATGACTTTCAAACCCGCTGGCAGCTTGTGGGGTTCAGACACAACTAGGCGAAGTGCTGCTCAGCGCAAAATGTCTGTTACTCACAAGATTTTTTTGTTCTTCAAGTTTTAAACTTTATTTATTTGTAATCAGACCTGATCAGCAGGCTGGTCTCCAGTTTAAAATCCCACCTCAAAACTCATCTCTTTCACTGTCAACTTGTTTCGCTGAATATTTATCTGTTATGTTATTATTTCTATTATTTATTTTTTATGTTACTGTATTCCTTATCTCGTTGACTTTATTAATCTACTGTTATGTTCTTTATCTTTGACTGTAAGGTGACCTTTGAGTGTCTTTGAGTTGGCCCACGGGCCACCAGTTGAATAGACCTGTGCTAAATTCTAAAGTGCATCATTTCTGTTACTTAATTTACTTCAGGGGCCATAAGTTTGTCACAGGATATGACCTTCTGTTGGGTAAACAGCTGTAGAGTCACTGCATCAGCTGGCAGCTCATTGCATCATACTGTACATTGATCCGCTGCATTATATTGTATTGATGAGTTGGACACACTGAAAATTCCTATCAGTGTAAATCCTGTATGTTACAGTCTGTCTGGGCCTTACTTAGGGCTGGTAGCTCTGACACATTGCTTGTTTTCTTAACCCCAAAACTGACCACGATCCAGATCTGCACAGAATTTACCATCAATTTAAATTTTCCCACAAACTGAGGTGAGAAACTCAGTCTGATCCACCTAAAGCTGATCAAGCCAGATCCAGAAATGTTAAGTCCTGGCATGTGAACTCAAAGGACAATTTAAGCTCTCTCTGTAATAATTGGCAAACTGGCACCAGGTCTCAAACACGTGCAGTTGGGACTCGAGTGTGTCCAAACAAGCCGGCCTGGGGTGGACGTCACTGCGATTCCGGCAAGTGAATGATCCTCCTGCCAAAAACAGAGGCATCCTGACAGTGACAGTGACGGCGTGGGGAGACACAGAGGAGGCCGAGGCTAATACTGTTACATCAGAGCCCAGGTGAAGGGCAGCAGGTTGCCTGGCAGCACTCACGGACGTCTGTGGGGGGAGGGGCAGGTGGTGCTACCACTAACTGGATTTACGGAGCTTTGTAATGTCTCTATGGTGCCATCCAGGAAGAGAGTCCATTCAAACACGAACACAAACAAACACACTGCAGGTGTACTTGTACAGGTCACACATGACTTGCGCCTTAATTTGGTTGGCTTCTTAGTTTGTTAGCTTTAATAACCTGATGCTGATGTATCAACTTTTCAAAATAAGCCACATTTATCCTCTGTGTTTATTCGGTTCTCACTGCTGTGCTGGAAACATACTGAGCCATGATGTCAATACCACAACACGTATTAAACCATGACTACTGCGTGCTATTACTAATTTCCTGTCTTGCTGTCGGTGGCAGTGTGAAAACCCACAATGACGACTAAAGAGAAGTTGAAACAGTGAGCACAGGATGGTAATACATTAATGAACAATAGGGTCAGAGTGAGAACTCACCAGTTTCACAGACTCTGCTCTGCTTGCCTTTTATTTCATTTTCTGCTGGCTTTCCTGACAGACAGGTGGCTATCTGTCTTTACGTGCAGAAACATGGTGCCAACCCTTCGGTCTTTACTGGTTAGCTTGCTGCCGCCGCTCAGCACTGTGCACCACCCAGTCTGGGCAGGAGCTAGCAAGAGGTGCCACTCATTTGGCTTGTAACACCGTCCTGCCACCATGGGTCACCCCGCTGAATAAGGGACTTAATTTTGAGCCACAAAACCCCTTCAGCATTTAGAACTACGTTAGCACCACCAACAATGCTGATGCTGCTGACCGTACTAACAGTGCTAACATAGTTACAAATGCCAAAGGGGTTTTGGGCTCAAATTTAAGCCATTACTCGCCATGGCAACCTGCGGGGACTCCACAGGGTGGGCACCATGTTTCTGCTACAGCACTGTCCCGCCCCCATGGGTCAGGATGGTGTTACCAGCGGTAATTGCAAATGAGCAGCAGCAGCTAGCTAGCTAGTGTAAAATGGATACTTCATTAGTTTTATTCTTAATGTGGAACAGTAAAGTTCTAGTATTTTGGCTAAAGTGAAGAGCAGCATTACACAATATAGACTTTGAATTTTTTGCCTTACTGGAGGAGAAGTCCCCGTACTGCTAGCTAACGAAGCTGTTAACAGTGTCTGTGTTTGTACCCAAGTTAACAGTTGACATGCTCATATAAAAACAGTTCTACAGTTACACTTTACCACAGATAAAATCAAATGCGAGCAGGAAATCGCTTCAAGCGCACTGGTAGCACATCTGATACCAGGAAGGAAGTGCAATCCGTCTCAACTAGATCTCTAAACAAACTGGATCTATGTGGAATCTAAACATGAGACCATGTTGAGGGATCACTGATCCTTCTGCCTAATAAGCTTCATCCACTGCCTCGTTTAAACTGACCACAGTATGCTCAGAGTCTCAGCTACTCCAGAGCACAATAAACAAACACAGTCAGTTCACTCACAGACTGTAATGAGGTCTCTCACTTCCTAATGAAATACTGTTGGAGGAAGCTTGCGTGGTGCCAGGGAGTGCATTAGCTAAGGCTCAAGAGGAAGAACCCTCTTATTGTTCTCAGAGGAAACATTCAACACCTACTGAACATGTTTTTATTAGTCTGACTGTTGATCTGCTCAACATGTGCAAACACACATGTCCTGTCTGTGTTATCTTTTACACTTCCTCCTCTGAACCGAGCTTAGCTACATGACTGAAATCAGTGGCCAGTGAGCGCACACACACACACACACACACACACACACACACACCCACACCCAGAGCGTCCCATACGCCCTGGCAGTGGAGGAGGTTCATGTGTTTCTGTGGAAACATTGTGGCTGGGAGACCTAAACTGCTCAGCCTTTCCCTCTATGCCATCAAAGCAGGAGGCGGTGTTCCCGCACAGGGCGTGATGATAGAGAATCCCCTGCTTGAAACTACACTGAGGGCGGGATTTGGATCAGTCGTCGGCATCGCCCACAGCTGATCCACACTGCTGCCCTCCAAGTAAAGTCTCAATACAACCTGGTGCCTTGGCCCTCTGGTGCCATTTCTCTGGCAGGTGCTCCATTTTGATTTTGCGGAGCCGCTGCATCAGCAGCCTCAGAGGCAGGTGAGGGGGCCATACTGGATGGGGAGTTGCTTAGAAGCAGGGAGAACACGGCTTCCCTGCTGAGGAACAGGTCTGGAATCTTGCATCCCCTCCACCTGTTCAGGTAGGCCACCTCAACACAACCAGTTTGCTGGTAACTGCCATGAAAGTGGATCACAACTCTTGTGTGGCAGTGACTCCAGAAGGTTGGTCTGAGGAGAAAACTGACCACATTCCCTATGCTGAGCTGACAGATCATTATACTCAGTCCAGCAAGTAAGCACGCTGCCAATAAAGTCCGCTGTGTGCCTCCATATAAGGAACCTAGTGCTACCTCCTTGACTCACTTCCTCCTCCAGTGCCAACGTCCCAGTGGAGCTGGAGAGGAAGGTATGTGAGATGCCCCAGACTGGAGGAAGCTTGCAGCAGAATAGGAGTGTTTGAGATGTGAGTGGGGAGACAGGGGAGAGGGGCCATCTATCTTTATCATCCTTCAAAAGACAAATACACACGAGGGGGCAGCTGGAAAATGCTGCTGGGATGCCGGCGCAAGTAGAGAGAAAGTTGCCTCCAAGGCAGCACTGTCTGTTAAGAGCCCTCTGTGGTCTCGGACAGAGTCACTGTTGCCACTTATTATCTGTACGGGGGCCCATCCATCCAGGTGAGCTGCTTCCCCAAAATATACGCTTCAGTTAGGGCTATACAATTAATCAAAACAATATCAAAAAAGCAATTTGGTCAAGTGCAATATCCAAATGGCAGAAGCAGCAATTTGAAGACATCCCTCGAGGCACTCTTGAGCTATCGTGTTTACAAGAATGGGATGGACGGACAGACAACCCAAAAACAATGCCTCCGGCCGAGGCTATCACCAGCATGGAGGCATAACGAGTTCATCAGATCACCCTGATGATTAACGTCTCACTGCGTCCTCCAGCCTGCTGCTGTGTCCAGCTAACAGGGTGAAGCTAAAGCATCATGTCACATAGAAATGGTTTGAAAAGTGCTAACTCTGACTTCCTCAACAGGTCTGCTTTCATTTGGCACTTTTAAATGCCAATCCACACCGAAAACTTTCTCAGGATCTTTTTGAACGGATGTCACTCACATGTCTCATGGAACAGATACGCTTCCATCTGATTAAATGTTCCAGTCCCCCCTGCATATCTTTGCGCTTCAAGTCTATTTTTGTCATGTTTAGTGAAGCATAATCTGCACTGACAGCTGTTTAAATTACACAAATATCCCGCTTTATATGTGGTTTGAACTTATTGACCGTATCCACATCGATTGATCTGCTCCCTGTCTGTCTGTGAGCTCGCCTGTTTCACTACAGGCAGATTCCCCTCACTTGCTACAGCGGGCGGGTAAATAAAATCAATGAATCAATACATGCAAACACTGCTGATTTCTTTCCATGGAGCCGACATGAAAACTGTTGTTGTTCAGTATTTCTGTTGTCGGTGAGCTTGGTGAATGCAAGTGAGCCCTGTCCACTCAGCTTCCCAGGAGCTGCTGCTGACAGACAGCTATGACGTTTATGTAAGACTGAGTCAGTGTGGATTGGATGACAGGAAGCTAACACACCACTCACATCTTGTCTCCAATGGGAAATCCCGGTAAGTATCATATGACTTTGTGCTCGGTTTCAACAACCAGCATGATGAATCGTGGCAATGCATCAATGTGAAATGTCTCTCAGGAAGAGTGACATGTGATAAGTATCTATATGTGATCAGCCAGTAAGATGGCGGGCTGGTGTGTCTCTGTGTGCGCTGCCACTTTTAAAGACCACATCAAATCACAGCAGATCAAATCCTTTAACATCAGAGGGGGAGAAACATACCGAGGCGCCAGCACTTCTCCCTGGTCTGAGAAAGTGCTTTGAAAATGGCGGCGATGAGTTAAGATTCCCTCGATTTGTCGATTTGTTGCCTCAGAAAAGAGGCCACTTCTCCCATGACAATCATACTCATCTCCCAGTCTAATTAAAAGTGTCTCAGTATGCAGCAGATTAGTGGGAGAATATCATGACTTGCCTGAGGACAGACTGACTTTCATGTAGCGTCTCAAACCATGCACAAAGAAAGTGATGCTTCACCGTCTCACACTGAATTCACGTTGAATCTCTGCTCCAGTTACAACCTTCTCAGCTGCTAGCAGAAATGACTGGCACTGCCACATCCACCAGAGAGGAGGAGGAGGAAGAGGAAGAGGAGGAGACAGAGTCCTGTCAGAACTGTGTTGGATACCAGATCCATGTAAAGTGCAGCACAGCCACATTTCATCAAATCAATCACTGCTGGAGGAGGTTCACGTGCTGTTGGAGATCCGAGGCATATGACTTGGCTGAGAGAGCTGATCCCACAGCAAACAAGCATTTTGCCTACTGCCCCAAAGGGCTTAAGAGTTGAGACTTGCTTTGCAAAAATGTGAGACACAATTTGAGACATGATTTGAATTTGTTCCAAAATACTTAACTGGAATTAACATCTCACGGATGTTTGCCTCCGCCAACCAGTCAAAGCTGCAGTTTACATTTATGTCTGTCCAGACTCACATAACATCAAACTTCAAATATGGATGCTGCTGCAGAGAAGCTACATATTCTAAAACATGGATGCCTCACACACATCTTCAACCTGGCACAGTGTCAAGGTGAGCACCCAAGATTAGTGTCATCAATTCTGTATCTGAACAATTGTCTCCCCTTCTGTTCCTGAGTTATGTCCAAAAATGTTTTGTGCGGTCACAGTGACCTTTGACCACCAAATCTTGTAAGTTCGTTCTTGAGTCCATTTACACGTTTGTGTCAAATGAATTCCCTCAAGGCCTTCTGGATATATCGCATTCACAAGAATGAGATGGATGCACTTTTTTTCTCATTTGTATATTTATTAAATAAATATAAAGTTATGAAACTGACAGCTTTGCTATTTGCTGAAATTTCTTGACTGTGACCACTGTTTTATTATGTGACTGAGCATTATCAATCCACCTGACGAGGGTGGCTTTAACCAAAGGTGCTTTCCCCATATGCTGTCGTTTTCTGTCTCCTTCACCAAAAGCTTTGAGGCGACTCTTTCTCAATGATAGAGAATGACTTTGTTTTCCCCTCATGGTTTCAATGTGCACGCAGCACCAGCCTCAGCCTCTGGTAGCCCACTGCAAGCTTAGACGGTAGAAATAATGGACATAGCTCCTGTGACGTCACCCACTGGTTTGTGGCCTTCTGTTTTGAAGCCGCCATCTTGGTTTTTAGGAGTTACCATATTTGGGCGAGAGGCTGGAGCTGTGGAGGAGTGAGGGTTGGATCTGACTGAGAAGCCGAGGACACTATTGGCAGCCTGTCGCTCAAAATTGCCTTAATTATGCATAATTTTATGCCTTAATAAAATGTAAACGGGTGAGTTATATAAAAATGTATCTCCCGTACAGTTGTCATTAATGTTAAAACTAGCTACTAGCCTTGTACCAGGCTGTAAACATGTTTATTTCTGCTGCTGAGTTGGGCATTTTAACATGGGGACCTATGGGGATTGACTGAAATCTAGAGCCAGCCTCAGGTGGCCATTCAAAGAGCTGCAGTTTTTGGCACTTTCACGCTGGCTTCATTTTTCAGTCCCGGAGGTTGCCACTCGGCTGCAAGCAGACAGGTTGCCGCAAGGAAAAGTATCATGGGAGTAAAGTAAAATAAATACATAATAAAATGACTGTAGTTCTAAATTGTTTTTCCATATATAGACATGTATGAAAAGCCCCAAAATGAACACTCAAAGTGGACTATTTGATCACTGTGAGCAAATTATTAAGGTTGATCACTTTACCTGTCATCACTATAAGCAGTTTCCCCTATAATTCTAAATATCCTCTCCATAATACTATAAAACTTTTACAGTATATAACAATTTCCATAGCACTGACTTCAGAGGTGAACTGCACAATATTTTACTCAACTGTGATCTGACTGACGGCACCAGACCAAAGAAGTAAAAAATGGCAGACGGAGGCCAAAAGTCTTAAATAGTTACATTTCCTTTTGGACAGCCAAACACAGTTTAAATGACAGGAGGAAACAAACACACCATAATTCTCATGGTACCTACATCTGAAATGAAGAACAGACATATGATATCAATAAACCTTGAAATGTCCTGTCATCACTGTCTCTAACTGGCTGTGAGGAAGAATGCCACCATTTTTTGGGTCCTGATTTCAAGTTAATTCTCAATGAATGAACTCAAATAGTCATTGTTTAGGGGTTACATGAACAAAACCAAACTGAGTATTAGGTCAGCCATAGTTCTACTACTATTACTAATATTACTGCTCCCACAGCTACTTCTATCACTTTAACTGCTGTGTGACCTAACCACAGATCCTACATCTGTGTTTCAGGGCCTGATGGTAACTCTCCCTCCAAACAGCAACAGAAAAAGTAAAAGCAAGAAGTGGAGAGCCGGGTTGCTCATATTTTGAACCAAGCTCAAGTGTCGGGTTTGAGGATTTGACTCGTCATAACCTGTGGATTTGGTGAGACGACTATTTCCGCTGAGGAAAGCAGAGCAGAGAAAGAAAGAGGAGTGAGAAGATGGAAAAAATGAGTGCACTTCCAGACAGTCTGCACAGGTTAGGGCGAAAAAGAGAGGAGGAAACTGAGGAAGCCGACTGCGGATGGGTTCATTTAGGGAGTCGGGAGACATGTCATGATAGATGTCATTATCGGGTGTTGAGGCAAAATGAGAAGGCGAACTGAGCCTCCCTCTCTCTCTGCAGTGGATATGAAGGCAGAGAGCCTGAGGCAGCTGCAGTCCTCTGTGCTGCAAGCTGCCAGCAGCTGAGTGCTGTCCAGACTGCAGTCTGTGATAAAACAGCAGCAGCTCATACTGACATGACAGTAACTGAAGATGTTTGGTGTGGAAACACTCTAGAGCTGTTGAAGGAGCTGTGAGATGACTCATGCCTAAACTAAATGTCACACTGCCTCCAAAATGCATAAGTCCGCTGCCAGTTAAAGATCCACACCATCATAGACATGACCACATCGAATGAATGAGTGCCGTCTGACTGTGGAATATCCTCTGCCTGCTGCAGCTGGGCACACAGTACTGGAGGTTAATGAATCACCTTTCCAGACCCAGAAGACAACATCAGGTACAAAATCCAGTCAGCGCAGTCAGCTCCATGCTCACCAAGGTCTAATGGGTTTCCAATGGCCTTCTGTTTCTGCCTGACAGCCTCCCTCTGTGGCCCTGGGACCGGAGGCTTCGCTCCAACCTTGCACCTCAAGGATTCATCGTCTAAGAATGCCATCAATCTAAACTATGCTCCACCTGAAAACATGTCGGCATCCCACTGATATAATCCCCCCCCCTGGGCCAATCAGCCAAACCAGTATGGATAGTGCCCGTTATTTCTTACAAGCTCAGAAGACCTGACCTCCTAAAATGTACTTACCTCTCTGTTTATTGCCCCCACGAGCCCCCCTTTCAGAGGAAGTCTGCCAAATGAAAAGAAATGATTGCTAAATGCTTGTGATGAATTGGACGTACAGTGAAAGGCCCCAGTGTGGTCTTTTTCAGTGTTGTACTTGGCCGTACATAGTGTGACAATGACAACGACCTAAAAGATGAGAGTTTAATCTTTTGTAGTGTTGTCACAATGCTGGAAGTTTTTAACTTTACAAAACCTTGAAAAATACCAATATACCATCTGTATAGTTTTCATGAGGGAAAAATGACACTGAGAGCGTAAAAAGTACAGCTTTTATGAAAAGATAAATGTAACAAGGCTGTAATAGTCCGCAACTTTTCTTTCTTGGTTTGTAGCAGAGGACAGCAGAAGTCATTTTTCAAGATCTGGGTACAAAAAGGATCAAACGCAGGTATTTTTTGACTGGAGAAGTTTCAGTACCACTCGGTGCTGGATTATTTCAGTGAATATCCATCTCTACTTGTCAGCCGGACAGTAACTTGTCACAGTGTTTGCTTAATAAGGTTATACTGATGAAATAGTAACTCTCTAGTGATGAAACAACCAGTTAGTTGATGGACTGTTGACTGTAAATGGTAAATGGATTTCATTTTCATAGCACTTTTCTACATTAGCAGATAAAGCACTTACAATTTGTCTCTTAATCACACATTCATGCACACTTAGTCACACTCAGTGGCGGCGGAGTTGGCCTGTCTGTCTGCCTCCTGAGCCACAGATTAATTGTTCTGTCAAGCAAAAATACCAACAAGTGAATGCATCGTCTTCAAAGGGAGAATTTGCTGCTTTTCTCTGTTTTACGTCAAAGTGAATTAAGTTAGTTTTGGACCACTGATTGGATAAAACAAGACATTTAAGATGTCACCCGGGGCTCTAAAAGAGATTAAACTGAAATCGAAAAACAAATGTGGCACTGATTGACTCATTGATGCAGAAATACTGCACATAGCACCTTTGAGGCTTGCCGGAGGACAATCGTCCTCCTGTCTCTGGGCCCGGATCCCTTCCTCTCTCTGTGGCATCCTCTCCTCTCCCCTCCACCCATTCCTCCAGCAGCAACCTGAGCCCTCCGCCCAGCTCCAACCTGCTGCTGCTCCCAGACAAAGGCAGCCTTCTAATGCCACAGCCACACATAGCACTCACTCTGCACCAGGAGCGAGGAATTCCTGCTCCTCCACGTCCATGTGCATGAACACACACCTCACACTCTCAGCCTTTTATATCTGACTTTTTCCAGCCCTGACACATTGAGGGCAAACTGTGTTCTTTATATGAGCCGCCTCCTCTGTCCCCGATTCTTATTATGCCCCCCAGTGATTCCTCGACCTCTCAGTATGGGGGCAGGAGGGTCAGGGAGGGGACTGAGCCCGCTCCCCCAGCAGCAGATGAGGTTTTCACCCAGCAGCCTGGCTGAGACAACAGCTCATCTAGAAGAAACATGGAAAGAGAACCGCAACCCACACACGTTTTGAGCTGATCCCCGGAGAGGAAACCAAGAAAGGCCACAGGAAGCCGCGCAGCCAATCTAGGAATTTAAAAGGAAGCTGTTGTTTTTCTGACAGCAGCATGTTAACTTTTAACCCATTGTGCTGTCTGTTTGTCTGCCTGGGCAGATGTGCTCAGTCCAAGCTGATGCCTTCGGTACGGTGCACACGCCAGGCTGCAGGAGTTCATTCTTTGACACATTTTGCAACATGGTCAGGACAGCTGAGACGCTCTTATCTCCTCAGTCTGCATTACAACGCTGGAAATATTCATCAAGGACGACATTGTGACCTTCACACCTCAGCAGAGGCATGACTAGGATGTGAAATGATCTGGGCCAACACGTCCAGGCTCCTGCAGGGCTCTTTTTCCATCACTACAAATATTCTGTACTGACAAACAAACTGCTGTGTACACCTCACCTGCTTTAAACCGATGAAGGACGATTAGTGCACCACTCACATCTTTTGTTTTTTAGTTGGATAAATAATCATGCAATTGCATTACATTACATATATTGTGAATGTCAGCAGTAAAGCTGCTCTGATCATATTTGAGAAGAGAATGAACGCAGCCAACAGTCTTTGTTCAGGAGCCAGAGTCAACAATCCCAGAGACAGATATCTCAAAATCTGGACAACTAAAACCAAAAGCATCTGAACAGAGATAGACAGAATTAATGGAGGGAGGGAATAAAAATATGTATTTGTAATTTGGGTGAACTGACACTTAAAATGGAGTGGGAAAATACAGCTTGGTAAAGCACTGGCCCCATAACATAACACTGAAATTCCTGTTCAACGAGGCAACAACTACTATAACCTATGGTACATTAAAATGTGATTCTTTTTTTTGGGAACAACTTACTGTAAAGATCAGAGAGGCTGCAAACCAAACAGGACATGTTAAAAGACTGAAATAATTGATGATGTTAACAATGCTGCACCAGCTCATATTGTTCCCTCTGCTGTGTGATGATGATGACAGCTGTTTAATAAAGTCAAAGGAAAGAATCCTGCACAGTTGCGGGCAACAAACGGATATTGATGTTTCTGTAAAACCCAGATTACATTCTGCGACAAGTTAACGACATTACTGGCAAAACTCAATTCAACATACATAAATCTACAGCCACAAAAACCAAAGTTTATGGACTAGCCTTGGCAGTGAAATGTGCAGAAAAGCTGTCTTTAAGTAACTTCACTCTGTCTGTATGCTATGTTCAGCGCTTTATTACTCCCTCTCCCACTGACGCTCCAAGTAAAGTTCTGCTCTCTAATCAAAATGCTAATTTTTGAAGACCAAAGATATTCAGTGTTAGGCTCACAATATTCTGACTCCAATGACACCACACCACTTCTGTGATATTAAGGCAGAATTAGTGGGATTTTCCTGAAGAGTGCCTCTGCGCACCAGTCAAGTCGCAGTCTACAGCTACACATCTTCCTCTCGACAGCACAGAACATCTATACAATCAGCACAGTTTCAAGATGGACACCAAATATTAGTGTCACCCCCTCTGTTCCTGAGATATGACGTTGAGTAATGGCCAGAAAAGTGTTTTTGCAGAACATTATGATGTCACAGTGAAGCTGACCTTCACCCTTTTGGATATAAAATGTCCTAACGTATTAGACATTTCTGTGAACTTTTGTCATACATAGAGTAAGAATTTTTAAGTCACTGCCAAAAACATGGTTTGTGGGGTCACAGTGACCTTTGAGCACCTAAACTAATCAGTTCACTTTTGAGTCTGAGTAGACGTTGGTACCAAATTTAAAGACATTCCCTCTAGGTGTTCTTGAGAAATCGTGTTCACCAAAATGGGATGGAAGGATGGAAAAACCCAAAAACATGATGCCTCCGGCCACAAACACTTGATGGATTTAAAAAACAGTTTAAGAATAAGACGATAAACAATTATAAAACCGAGTTGTGAACACGAGTGTGTGTATGTGAATATTTGTTTGGGACTTCAGGATATGTAAAATGTTTTTTGCTTGTTTCTTTCATGTTCACTGTTCAGCCTAGAACCTTTTCAGTCAGCTTAACTTGCTTTGGTTTGTCACTGCTTCAAAAATTCATGATTTATTTTTGCTATTATCTTACTCACTATCATCACTATTTCTTTTTTTTCTGTGTATATTTGCTGTAAATTGGAAAATGACCGAAATAAACTACTACTGCTACAGCTGTCACCTAGGCAAAGACATAACAACGTATAGACTCAAACAAAAGTAATCCTTTTCGATCATCTCGTACGACCTACTTGCAGTGTGTGGCATTGAATTTATCTGCAGAGACTCCGCCCTCGGCCTGTATTTTCTCTTTTCATTTTGCTACGTTTGGGATGTTTCTGGGCATAAGCCTTTGAGCACTGGGTGTGTAGCCTCCAGCCACAGTGCACAGGACTTCAGAAAAAAACGTATAGAGGTAGTCAGGTACACTACTCTTGAGTCGCTGCCGTATGTGATGCTGCAGGTCACACACTGGCATCATTGAACCGGGGAGGAGGGGCCAACTTTGAGTGTTGTGTTTATCAACTGCAATGGAGAAATCCCACTCATTCTACCTTTAAGTACGAGGGCGCCAGATGTTTAAGAGGATACACCACTAACTGAAGTGGTGTGCCAATTCATTTCATGATCACTCAAACAAACTGTTCAGGAGAATACATAAGTACACTCTGCTGCTGATATGAGAGGTTATGGGCCATGCTGTATTACAGGCTGGTAAGCCGAAGCAAATCCAGTTTTCTTGTACCTCCAAGATCAAATCTGGCTCTGTCATCATTTATCTGCATACTAGACATGTTAATATTCTCCCACACACACAGAAGTGAAGAGTGTGTTCACAGTATAGAATATCACAGGCTCAACTGAAGACCTAAAAGTTGGAAGTAGTTGTTTAGTCTTTACTGTGCGTTCTTATTTCTCTTGAGCCTGAGGTGTGAAAGTAGAAACAGTTTGAAGCTCGAGCTCTTTTCATTCTCCACACAGCTCCTGCTGTCACTTTTCATGTGAACTAAAGTGCAACACCATAAATGTCTTCAAGGAGAGACTGTCTGAAAGTGTGCTCCATCTTCCCCATTTCAAGGATTCGTCGCACTGAGGCAACAAAGACACAGAGTTAGAACTCCGAGTCTAGACTGCAAACGTCACGTCAGCGTCGCGCTCGTATGCCGACAGCGTTCATGCAACACTGAAATGAGTGTCTGTACCGGTTCCTTCTCGTCTATGAATTTCAAAGCGTCGAGCGGCAGGGCAGACAGGTGTTGGTGATCAGAGGGAAAGGTTAGCAGTGAAGTTGTCTAGTGGCAGTAAATGCACAGTGCAGGTTTCAGTTTGCTAATGAATGAACACTGCAGCTCCTTAAAACCCAAGAAGTTCCTGTGTATGGTTTCCCAGCTGCTGGACAAAAGTGAAGGGAGAGTCTGTGGGATTATAAACCAGGGCAGCATACTCTGCTTCGCAAAGGTGGCAAAATGTAGATGTATATTAAAACTGTAGTCGACTCAAAATAATGTCAGTGGAATCAGATTTGGCTGTTCACTATGAATATTAGATGATTTGTTTCCTTTTTCCATGTGGAGTTTGAAAGTTGGAGCAGGGTTCAGTGGGACGTTCACAGTGACACCAACGTATAATAATAACTTCATTGATACAACACCTCTCAAAACAGTTGTTAATAAACAGGTTAATACACAAGGACACACAAAAAAAGCAGGAAACAATCAAATACAAATTCACAGTCAGAAAATATATATATATATAAAAAAGAGTAAAGTAGGTAAGCATTTCCAAACACCCTGTCACCCTCAGTCTTTAGTCTTGACTGGGAAACAGCTAACAGGGCCTTATCAGAGGACCTCAGGTTGGACCTCAGCCTGCACAGAGCTGGTGCAGACAGCTGCATGGATTAAAACTAGAGCGTATCTGTTGCATGAGACATGCAAATTAAAAACATGTCTGATAACACTTGCAGTCTAGACGAGGGGTTAAGGCTGATTCATCCGTAGCCTATGCAAGTGGCCTACATCATTGTGAACACTTAAACTTGTGCAGTGCTTCTGTGAAGTGCAATTAAGTTTGACTGATTCAAAACACACCTAAAAAAAAAAACAACCTGTCTTCTACTAGACACGTTTTCCCCACATACACAATATGCTAATGTTATTAGCATAAGCCTATGACATTTCCCATTGCATTACTTAGCTTAGTTGCAAGCAGACTTTTCCCTACTCACATGAAGCCAGGATAAATCACACAGAAGATTTAAAGTGCTACTTTGTGGGGGCTTCATTGTGCAACACCTTCCTTTGATGACACATCCGTGATTACAAAGGCTCTGATTGAAACTGACTTGATAGCACCAAGGTTGAAAGAGTCCTGAACGAAACCGGTTAAAGAGCCAGAGCTTATTTGGTGGAAAAGGGGGAACAGAAAACCAGAACCAAGGACAGCAGAATAAAGAAGAGGGACAGAGCGTCCAGGTGAAGTCCAGACACATGGAGGCATTAGTATGCACACCTGATCTCCCTCCTGGGACAGCACATGAAGAAAATAAAAACCAAAGGGAATCTGAGGTTTCCTGAAAGAGCCCCATTTGCATGACTATCAGGTACAAATAACAGTGCAACCGTGATTGTTACTCATTCAGAAGATAAAACTGAAATGTAAATTCTATCTTATCTGGTCGTTAAGCTGCACTGGGCGAGGAACTATTTCCATCAAGTATTCCCGCCTGTGCCATCACGAGCACCTCATGGACAACATTTCTTCTACTCATCACATACCAGAGGCAGCGAGAGCACCAAGACAGAAGACAGCTGAATTATGGGATTCATTTGGTTCCAGTTAGTGAGGACACTTGATGTGACATTGTACGTCACTGTTTGATGTCGACCGTCACCGATTCAACATCAATGCAAACCCTGACTGCTGCCACAGATTCCTTTGAATCATCTAACACAGTGAATTCCCTGTGTGTCCTCACAGTATCATGTGCCTCTAGTTTAGCCACTGATCCATCAGACAAAATGTCAGAGATGACACCCTCTACCAGACCAACAAGCCCCTTCTCTCTGTGACAGGCTTTGTCAGTGGAGAATGTGGCTGACTGCATCTCTCAGGTTTCATTTTGTAAAGTCACGATGACTCAAACACCTGCGTACAGATGGTGTGTGGTGACTGCAGACGACTGGGCCGCATTCCCAAATCAATCCACTGCCATTTTAGCTGCTGTGTGTGTGTCTGTGTGTATTTGTGTGTCCACTGGCTCCATAATCACAGCGTCTCGCTCTCTTTTCCCCACGCTGCTATCTTTACATGCCAGGTCTATTTTTGAAGCATTAAAGTCGCTTGTAAATGCATTTAAATGCCTGTATTTAAAGGCAAATGATTTAAATTCTGAGCTGGAAGGCGAAACTTGATTTTCTGCTCCATCTACATCCCAACCCTCACCTAAGGTCATGAGCTCTGGGGTAGTGACCTGAAGAATGAGAACGCAGATACAAGCAGCCAAAATGAGTTTCCTCCTTAGGGTGTCTGGGCTCAGCCTTAGAGACAGGGTGAGGAGCTCAGAACTGCGGAGGGAGCTCGGAGTAGAGTCGCTGCTCTGTGCGTTGGGTCAGTGAAGGTGGTCTGGGCATCTGATTAGTATCTTCCTGGGCACGCCCCACTGGTAGGTGGCCCCGGGGCAGAATGGAGGGATTACATATCTCATCTGGCCTGAGGTAACTAACAAAGTGTTGCTGAGGAGAGGAACGTCTGGGATGCTTTGCTTGGCCTGCTGCCCCCGCGACCCGATAAATAAACAAACATTAAGGAATACAATTTTATTGTCTTTCTGCTTTGGGTTCGCACTGCTAACATAGACCCCAGACTATGAAGCGCCTATGCAAACTTAAAAAAATGCAGTGATGTTGATAGATTTTCAGTGTAGTGAGTCCAGTAAACCCACAGGTGGTCATTTGAGTGGGTCTCCGATTAAATTTGTGTTTTTAAATTGCTAAACTGGTGTCTGATGTTACATGCTTCTAATTGTGGTTCTATTCATGTATGTTGAAAACGTATCTGAAATTTTAATAAATTTCCAAATCAGAAAACTTTATTTACAAAACCACAGACTGTCATGTCTTGAGCTGAGTTTAGAGAGGACCAAAATCATTTACGGAGTATAAAGTGATATGTGATAGTGATCTGTAATTTCTATGGATAATCCATACAAATTTAAATAAGTTACTGTATGAATTCAATACTTCAATATTTTGAGAAATGTACTTATTCTCTTACATTCTGAGAAGAGGTTTATGTTTCTTTTCACTTATTGAGACTATAAACAAAACAGTGAGCAACACAACTTTTCTTGTGCAACATGTATGATAGGCCTATCTACGGTACCAAAATGGCGGCCACCGGTGAAAATGTTTTTTCAACTCTGCTTGTCGCCTGGATGGTAAAACATCATCAGATCATTACTGACATGAGACAATACAGTATCACAATGAAGCACTGTCAGGCGACAAAGAACCAAGGTGCATCTCCTGGGCGGTAAAGCACCATCGTCACTGACATGAGTGAGTACAGCATCTGCTGTCATAGCAGACGCTGTGATGTACGATAACAGAAATGCCTGTAATAAAATCCTACAACTTGGGTGTATTTTATGAGCCTTAAAATACAAGATTATTGTCTACCGGCGGTCCCCGGGGAACCTCTGTGCTGCCCTGCTGCCTTTGACAGGAAGCGGTGGTGCACCGAGCATCAGAGAGCCGGGGATGAGAACAGATGGGCAGGCGGACAGGTGTCAGATGTGTGCAGAGCGCCAGAACAAAAACACGACACATCATGGACAGTGTGATGATAACATCCGAAAAGCAAGTTTCACTCCCAGTGGTTTCTGTGACATGACAAGTACTTTAAAAACTAGTAAAATCACCTGAAGCCACTGTTTCAACACGGACTGGTGGTTCACAGTCACTCCCTCTCATCTAAATCTGAGCATCTAGGGCAGTAGGGCTCCATCTGACTGACCAAAAATACTGACATGCAGCGTGTGGATGCATGGCACATGTAAATAAACTATTTATCGCAGTCTTTCCCGACACCTTTATTGTGCACGTTGACATCGTGATGAAGGTAAAGTTTCCATATTCTGTGCAGCCCCCAGCTGTCATGAGCAAGCTGCTGAGCTGCAGATAACATCATCATTTTATGATCAGCATATTGTCAGAGAGAACAAACTGAAATCAAGTTTAATGACAGCAGCTGTGCTGTGAGATGAGCTCTGCTGACATTTAGAGAAGAAGTCACAAACTACAGAAGGTGTTAATATTCACGTACAGCCACAAAGCATCTGCTCACACATGAACATGTGGCTGTAAACATGAATGTGTATTCTATCAGGTAGATGGAGCAGAGAAGACATTGTTTCAGATTTAGCTTTGACTGAACAAATGCTAAAAATGATAAAGTCACATTATTTCACTTCATAACTTAATGTCAAAACTGCTGTGTGGCGTGTCGTTGCTGTATGTCTGCTTGCAGCCACAAATCAGTGGTAAAGTTCAAATGAACAGTGACGTGAAAATACTGGTGTCGGTAGGTTTGCTCGTACATGCCTCCTAACATCCATGTTAAATCCTCTGTACACAACAACAGACGGCATGCAGGTAAAAGGCCGTGGTGATGTGAACATGAAGTGGTATCAGTGCCAGCGCCTCTGTGAACCATCTATGAGGAGGAAACACATGGCGAGGACCTGTATGGTCATTGTAAGACTCTTAGAAACTAATCTCCTCTAATTGGATGCTGGAGGCTTAACAACACCACTGTGATTGACTGTGATGGGTGTCATGATGGATCGAGCACGGTGAATGGACCAGCCTCAGGGCTCCTGCTGCTGCTCTGCCAGGCCCCAGCTGCCTGCTAGCTGCCTGCCTGTCACGGCGTCTGAATACTGAGGATGCAGCCAGCATTATTTTCATTATTCATTCTTTTATCTTTCATTTACTGATCAAAAAATCAGGACTCAACTGGAAATAGCGAAGCGCTCAAATAGAACGGAAATGTTTTTACGTGATCTGGGACCCGATTCTTACGTCGACACATTTTCAAAATAAAAGGAGACCTGAATCAAAAGGAATTCAGAGACAGTGGGATGAGAGTAATTAGATCTGATTAGAGCCAAACAAAGAGAGAACAGCAACACCAGCAGCAGCATGAAAAAACAGAACAACAAACAGTTCACACACTTCATCTGCTTCCAAAAAGCAATTCTTCTCCTGTGAGGAGGATCGTAAACCAACGTTATTAGAGCTGATAGGGAACTCTCTCTGTCCTCCTGGGGATTAGACACACTGACACACAAACCAGTCAGTGGCAATATGAGAGCCTACTGGGACTCAGCTGGAATAAATATAATTTGTACCCAGTCTGACTTGGGTCTAGAGTTCGGTCTTTCACAAGGGACTGAGTGGACCTGTGAAAACCTTTGAAGTGTACGAAGTCAATGGACAGATGTGACCACATGCAGATGGCTTTTGACTTTGACTAAAAGGCCATTATCAATACACATACTGTCTAGCAATTCATAATTTCCGTGGGTCCGCAAGAATCCACCAGGCGCTATACGGACGTCTGTGTGCAGCCATTTGTGACCATGCGGACTGTACACACAAGAAGGCTGACTGCACATGCTCCAATCTCTTGTTCTACGCTTCAGTCCAGTGCACAACACTGTGGTCGAGCCAGCTGCAGCCGCTGCACTGCTGTGACGTTAGTTTTAAGTTGGATATTTGACAGACATTCACTTGAGACCCAGCAGCATCTTCTTAGTTTCAGTGTCACCCAACACTGGCAAAGGGATGACGGTAAACTCATCTCCCAGACCTCCTGTCTACATCTAGGGGCAAACATCAACTGTACTATGAATCGAACTGCGTGTGCGCCAGTGTGACCGCCGCTGTCCGCAGACCTTCAATGCAGCAAGTACGTCGTAGTCTTACGACAGTGGGCTAATGGGCAATATTGGGCTGTTGGTGAGTGTTTGTTGCCATAGTTTTTGCAGTATGATATGCACCATTGGCGCTAGTAAGTCCTTGTCTGCCTGTTTTTGGCCGATTCGGCATGCTGAATCAGCGTAGGAGCCTGCAGAGCTTATTGGTGAGAGAAATCACTCTGGTTGGCAGTTGAGCTGAGTGCACGAGAGGAGAAACTGAAGTGAGGAAAGTAAACAAGTGACTTAAGTCAAGACGGTGTAAGATCAAAACTAACTTTTAGCCATTGAGCTCTTCAGCGGAAACGATTCGCAACTGTTTTTGTTCGGTAGCACACTGTAAATATAATTCGTTCTTTCAACACTGTGATGTGTTGTTAAAGTGCTAACTGGCTAACTATCATCTTGAATCTGTCCTGTCTGTCTTCCAGTTACCCTTTCTGAATTACAGATCACTGCCGCCTGTTGGTATGGAGAGCTATTTCCTAGGTGTAAAATGTACGTGACAGTTGGCTGTAGTCTTTGCGGTGTCTTCAAGTGCAACTTTTTGGCCAAGACACAGGCAACATTAGGTGACACAACAGTCTGCCTCAGTCGCCAGTATTTCTTTGATGTCAGTTTGGTGTGTCTGGGCTTTAACTAGTGATCTGGGTTGTAAGGAGCACTTCAGACTACCTGCTCATTTACAGACATGACAGGTTAAAGCTCAGTCCCACATGAGCTGAAGTCCGATAGTGTCTGGGTTTTATTATATATTATTATATGTGGGAGGGTCAGTGCAGCTGTTCCTGAGCAACACAACAATATTTGGAGAGATTCCCCTCTCCCCATTCAGTCTCTTCCCATTGCAGATTGTGTCATCAACATTTCAGAGACACAGAGAGTTTTGTCTTTAGTGTATTAAGTACGAAGCTGTAATGAAACAAAGGCCAAGTAAAGTGGAGTTTCAGTTTCTGTGTTGGAGAGATAAAGATCCCACCTGAAACATATTATGTTTAATTTCCAAGCAAGCAAACACTGCTGTAATGGAAGACCCATATTTCCACTCTGCATACTGATAGGGTGTGAAGAGGGCAATTAACAGACAGCGAATCATCGATGGCTTCTGACATATCATCATTAAATGGGCGTTGGGCTGCAGCAGAAGAGAGGAGGGTAGTTATCAGGAGGAGTGTGGGGGTGTCGAGCCAACACATCTGACACATCCAGACTCCAGTCTACAAACTTTCCAACATGGAACTAGAACAATGAGTGAATGTTAACATGATGACGGGCGGGTGGATCGACGTAGACAGACAAATACACCCTGCCGTGGATGGATAAAGATTATGGCTTACTAGTTAGTGCACTGCCCCCAATGTAGGCCAGCATCAGCAGCAGAGCTTAAATCTGCTTTATCTGCTGGGTGGACAAGTAGCCCTGAATACAAGGAGGAGGAAGAGCCTCTCTCTTTTGCTCACATACTGTATTTAAAGCGTTTTACTGGATATCCATTTATTCATCCACGCAGTTGGCACGCATGAACAGTACAAACAGAGGAAGACGGTTGGATGAGGTTTTTTTTAACCTCCTTCGCCTCAATTGCACTGCAAGCGGAAAACAGTTTTTAAAGACAGATCTGATAAGAATCTCAACAACTTACAACTGGCTCTTTGGCAGAGTTTCATGGTCTGTTAAACTGGTTTTAATTTCTCATTGCGTAAGAGATGATGATTAAGACACAACATTTTTCTGTCTCTGAACCTTGTGCGGCTGCAGCCTTTACGGTAATCCCATGGCATTTAATTCAGACTTGTGCCATCGTGTTGAAAGTGATACACAAGTGTTATTAGAGCCCCTTTCCCATGTGCACTGCAAACCTGAAGTCACCTTCCTGTGGGAACGCAAATGTCTGAAATCAGTTGGATTGGACATTAAAGGAACTCTAACCTGCCAGCTCCAGAGTACAAAGTCTGTGTAGTGTCTGATTAGGGCTGGGCAATATGGCTTAAAAATAATATTGCAATATTTCTAGCCTATATCGTGATATATCTCCTCTAAACTACGGTATACTACTAAAATGTAAAATTATTAAGTTAACTACAGTTACAATAAAGTTAAATAAAGTAGCTAATGTCATAATAAAGTTAAATAAGATACTGTTTATTGTTACGTTTAAATAAATCATAGTCGAACCACTAGTACTCTAAAGCGCTAGGCTCATCTCAGTCAGAAGCGTTGATGTTTTGCTGTGAACCTAAAGCTTTCAGTCAACAGTCTGATGTTAGCAGTTAGCACAAAGTTAAACTGTTGCCGCTGTGCCTTGATTTATTTATTGTGAGCTGGAAAAAAAACATAACAGCTCTCCAGTTCATATTTTAATAGTGTTTCAAACTCACACTGGTGCTCCATGATTGCAAAATGTGACTAAATAGTCATAGTCTGGAGCCCTGTTTGCCTCCTCACGCTATCATTAAACTCATTAAGTTAAACTGTTAACGCAGTGCTGTTAAACATAAGCTGGAAACAAACAAACAGCTCTCAAGTCCATCTATAAATAATATTTGCAAGTCTTTGTGGTGCTCCATGGTCGCAAAATGTGACTACACTATTGTGGTCTGGAGCCCTGCAGATAAGACACACGCAACACCTGCTCACACACAGAGGAGTGTGAGTGTGTGTGTGTGTGTGTGTGTGTGTGTGTGTGTGTGTGACATATCATGTTTGTGAGTGTTTCTCTGTGAGATGAGAAAGCATTCGAGAGTTAGACAACTGAAAGGCAAGTCTCATGCTACTAGTTTAAAAAACACAATGTGAGAATTCATACTTGATGTTTTTGATGTAGTTATTTTATACATCCCACAGGGCTGCAAAACATCGGGTATATTCGACATGTTGCCCACCCCTATGTCTGGCTACACCCATGAGTGAGTAGAGCAGGTCAATGTCCAGAGTATTCACAGCAAGCGAAAGGGCATATTGATGATGTTTCTATCATGCAGCTCGCAGGAAACTGTAAGAAAACACACGCAAGTGAGGAGGAAGGCTCACTTACACAAAGACAGTAATGAAAATGTCTTACAAGAGAGGGACGAGATTTGTGAGCTTCTGTGACATGGAAATTGTCTGATATATATGCAAGGAACGGCAAAGAGACTTTATTGTTTATGACCAAATTAGGAACCGGCTTCGTCACAGCGATGTAATTTGCATCATGTCATGAATCCTGTATGCTCTAAACCACAAAGTACTCCCAGTAGATGAGAACTCATCTGACACAGACAATCTCTGGTTGTGGGCTGCATGTGTCAAAGGACAGCAGTGTCCGAAGAATTAGGTCCGGGTATTGTCCGGAGTTCATATGAGAAAATGGCAGGTGCTGATTCAGACATTAGATCAACATGTTAAACTGCCATCAGATTAACATAAAAAAACTGGCTTCAGAATTTATGTATTCAAACAAAGTTCATGCACAGACTAGAGACCCATAAAACAAAGTCTTACTGACATTTATATAACAGGATTGTTTGTCAGTGACATCCAAATCTTAATAAGAAATCAAAAGCAGCCGTGACAGAGCAGTGATGGACAGGCAGAGGGCTGAAGCAGAGAGGGACATATAATTTATGGACAGATTTAAACCTCAGCTCCTTACACAGAGGCACATCACAACTACCTGAGATGCCAGCGAACATATTTTACATTCCAGGCATGATGCACGTCCCTGGAAACCCTCCAAACAAACTAACAATGTACTTGGAAGTTACAACCACACGGTCAAAACAAGTGAAATATATAAAAGAATAAACAAAACGACCACAGAATGTCCCTGAAATTACAGCGAGACATGACGTATGCTACTTTATGTTTTCAATTCTTCTAAATATGTTGCATTTAAGGTGAAGAGTGACATTTTTAAATTTCTCTGATGCTTCCAGATAACAGCATCAGCCTTTATAGACCAACATCAGTCTACATACATATATCACTTTACTGTCAGCAGAGTGTAAAATGGTAAGATAATACAAAACAAGCGAATCCAGGACAATTAAACACATGTTGCTCTGCTCTGGATCGTGTTCCTTGACTTGTAGAGAGGAGCGGCAGTGTTTCACTTCACACAGTCCAAAGTGGAAACTTTCCAGTGATGCTGCCGTCGCCCCCAGGCCCCGGAGCTGCTGGTGTAAATCACGACTACATCAGTTTGTATCCAACGCTCTGAGACTGTGCATTAGAAATGCATGCAGAATGTAACACTGGCTGTCAGGCCTCTCCCAAACAACATGCCGGTATCATGTGGAAGTTGTTAAAGAATCTGGGTTCCAAAGACATCTGTGAACTTTTGGCTCAGTGTGCAGGGGCTGCAGCCCTAATGTGTGATATAGACACCAGCTGAGAGCACGTGTTTTTTAAGGGTTTCAAAGCCGAGGGTGTTTAAAGATATATTTATCATCTAATGAAATGAATTAGAAGACACATCCTTTGGTTTTACTGCAGAACAGGGATGGTTGAGCGCCCTACAGAGTCTCACACACACAAACACACACACATTTTTGCACTAGAAGAGACTATCTAGGACTTCAACCCTCTCAAGCTTTAGCTTATCGTGCCATTATTCTGCCTTGTCGTGCTGTATATAAGGTTCGATCACAGACTGGGGGGACAGAAAATTCAGAGGTGCACAACCAAGCACCGTGACAGCTTGCAGAGCCTTTGCACTTGACACGTAAGGGTTGATTATGCCATTATCTGGTGCACGAAGCTTGTGCCAGGGAGCTGACAGTGAGTACAAACCATGCATCATTCTCTCAGCCTGGGTCTAAAACTCATTATGGAACACATAAAGGTTATCAATATTCAGATGAGTGATCTCACTGGGGTTTGGAAAATGTGACTGTCCTAACCTGACGTGGCTGAAGCCCATCTGAAATGATGATAATCATCGCCCTTTGGAGGGTTTGATGACAAACAGCAGAGACGCAGACTTTCTCAGGGTCGAAGCATGATTAAGAGGGTATAAATACATCTGACATCTATGTACAACTTCCTCAATTTCAGTGGGTTACAGTTCATTTTGAACACACCCAATGAGCTGTTTGAGACGTGTCCTTCACACTTCTGTAAACAAAGGACGACCTCTGTGCAGCGCAACATACATGGTTATTTAGGCCCATTAACCCTTCATAAAAAAAGCCTTCATTTAAAAGCACTTTGGGGGTGTAACAGAAAAAATAAGAAGCGAGGTAAAGGGAAGAGTGTCTCTGATGAGATCAAGACCCTAAAGGTGTTTTAAGTCATGTTACTGGAACAGATAAATAACTGTCCTGTGTTTTCAGTTTGACTGTAGTTCGTGAAAGCTGAGCAGCTGAGGAACAAATTCAGGTTGATTCATCAGTTTGAGTTCAAGCAGAAACCTTTTACAGACTTGGTTGAGCTCACTGCAGGGACTCCATGGTGCTTTAGTTGTTTTAGAGCCCTTGACATTAAAAGATTGACACAGAAACACATAATGAGGAGTAATGGCAGCCAGGCAGAGCCAGCAGTAAGCTGACAACTGCTCAGTCCAATTAACCAAAGTGAATGGGCTAATCCTCCCCTTAACACCAAACACTGGGAGATAATTGCCTGCTTGGCCAGTCTGCACGCATTTCTACCACAAAACAATGTATTGGCATTAAAATGACAAGAGAATAATGACCTTTCAAATCAGAAGTAAGAAACGAATTAGTCAGATGGAACGCTCATCGATTAAAAAAAGGGCTCCAAAGCAAAAAGGAAGTTAAGTGTGGTTAAATTTAGATGGAGATGTTAACGTGAGCGGCATTTACAAGCTGGAAACTGGTAATTACAGTAAATGTCACAGTATACTTCCAACTAAGTTTGTGTGACATGCTGTGTGACCATGTCCTGTTCTAAATGGATCCCGTAGAAACGCTATGAGGTGGGGTGAAAAGCCTGCTGTCACAGAGAGGGGTGTGGCACAATGAATTGGAAACATCACTCAGACATGGTCACCACTGACAAAGTCTTTATTGTCTGCTGCAGGTTCCTCCACAAATTTCTAAACAAACCACAAACTCTCAGTTTGACCTGAGCTAAGCCGCCTCGCTCCACTGCCTCTGACAGCTTAGCACATCTGAGCATTTTCTTTTTATCTAATGCAGCTTTCCACATCACTGTGAGCTCCACAAAGAACACTCAAAATCCAGTTCAGCCTCAGCCGGGAGGTTGCGATCTCACTAGAAACTGATGGATGGAAGGAAAGTGGAGAAATACTAAAAGAAGGTGAGCAAAAGTAAAAAAAATCTATGATGCAAACCTAAAACGCCAGAACATCTTCTGACAGGTAAAAACCTGGATTAAAGCCTCACTCCAGTGTATTGTTATGATATTAATAATTTTTGGAGTCGTTTCCTGAGAACGTTGATAAGCTAAATGATTCGCTAAATATTTTTTGACGACTTTATTTTGTGCTCAAATTTAAAAAAAAAGAACTTTGTTGCTAAAACAGGAAGAAGATGTATGACTATAGCCAAAGCTGCATTCATATGTCATTCTTCAAGCTTGCATAGGAGCACTGTCACGCCTCTTGCGTCTGAGTGGCAAACTTAGAAACATCACTGTGAGCTGGAACTCACCTTTTAATGAGTCGTAGGCAAAACAAGATGGTGAACTTGAGTTTTAGGATTGTGTGGGATTGTTTCTTCAGTGTCTGGACCCAGCACAGCGCTGTGAGGTGCTAACTTTTTCACAGAGTTTGTGTAGTATGGGTAAGACAACATATAAAGACTACAGTAGGCTATGTAAGGAATACATTTACTAAGCAACTGCCAGCTGTAACTAGTAAAATAAATGCCAATATACAGGGGTGCCCACTGGCTCACCTGGTAGAGCCGGTGCCCCATGTATGCCCCATGGCCTCGTCCTGCCCTTTGCTGCATGTTGTTCCCCTTCTCTTTCCCCCTTTAACACTAACAATGACTAACTTACTTATCAAAGATAATTGTAAATTGACAGGTAGTACTACTGATTTAAAATTAGGGTATTTCATTAACTTGTTGGCATTACGGAAAATAAAAAACAAACTAGCTGCCCATTTCAGCTGTCAGTAAAGAGTTGTGTATTCAAGCTAAACTTAGATTCATACTGTCCCATATTTCCTTCAGGTGAAGGAGGTGGAGACAAATCCTCTCCACCTTATGACATACATTAGAGTGACTGTTATCCCTATCCATCCTAATATCCCTGCTCTCGCCTCTACAACAGCAATGTGGTTGCCACTACAAAGGAATACGTCCAACTATTAACAACAACGCCATTCTCCGTTAGAGAAAAAAAGCATTAACTGAAAACATGAAGTGACACAGGCTGCAGTGAGGCTTTAATAGTGTAGACTGTGGCCAGTAGGAACCAGCTGTTACACATCTAGACTTGGAAAAGTCATTAAATCATTCAGGAAATAAACAGATCATCAGTTTAAATGCATTAAAATTATACATCTGTGCAGCTACTCCTTCCCTTTGGAAATACAACGCTCTTTGAATCAAATCCTCTCTCTATATACAGGAATATGAAAACAAGAAACACTTTCTAGGCTGACACTGAACCAGACCAGTTCTGAGATAACCTTGAGATGCCGTGATGAGCAAATCTCATACCATGCAAGACCTTAATGTCCCTGCAGGATGGTTACTGTCTCAGTAGGGTTGGATGATAAAATATTTTATATCATGCGGCGGTAGAAGTGTATCCACCTGTAGAAATTTGGCAATACAGTTTCTACCGCAGGAGATTTTCAGGGCAGACTATGACGCAAATCAGGGCAGGATGCTCACGTAATTTTGGCAGACATGGAGGAAAGTGAAGCTGTGAAGAAGGAAACCTGTCACATTTAAAAATACTCAGGAACATTACGCTGAGGCAGCTGTTTTTGTTTGTGGAAGTTTCAAATAAAAGAAGAAGATGATCAAATGTGACAGGTATGGTTTGGTTATTTTAATCCATTTCTTAATTGAATTTACAGAACAATTCTTGTATCATGATATATACCACTATTGTTAAATTGAGACCTGAAATGCCTGATGTCACTGCAGCTTCATCTGTGATGAAATGAGATTTTCCCTGTTTGAAATACTCAAATTTGCAGTTAAGCTGAGGACAGACTGCAGGGTCCCACCAGAATTCATGGGGATTCTCTGAATTTAAGTTACCGTTGCAATTGCAGCATCTCAACATCCTTGAGGGACTGACATATACTGTGATATTTAATTTTGGCCATGTCGCCCACCCTTATGTGTCAGTATGGCCTGGATGAGACTGATGAGGGGTTTAAAATGTCTTTACCGTTATGAATATCTTTAGAATAAAGCTATCCAGTGTCGGTACTTTAAAGGTCACTTTGGTTCTTTAAATTGCCTGTTTTCATTCTCCATAATTCTCCCAACAGGCAGTGCTTACCCTGTGGGTTAAGTCCTGCCAGCGCTTTGTCAGAGCTGAAGAAGGGAGAAAGAAAAAGAAAATGTGAGGAGGGAGGAAGAGGAGGGAGGAGGAGGGAGGAGGAGGGAGGAGGAGGAGGAGTCCGGGAGCATGACTAAGGTCTACGGTGGCAGTGCCAGTAAAAGCCAGCAGCTTCAGCCAAGCAGACAGGAAAGAGGAGAAGAAGAGAGACGAGAGAGGAAGAAAGCAGAAAGTTAAACTGGGACAGAAAAAAAAAGGTTCTGAGGGACAGAAGGGAAGAGTTGTTTCCATACTACTGAAGAAGGCTCAATTGAATATGAAATTTCAGAGATGGGCAACACATGCAGTGAATGTGTCTCCTTCAAACAGCTGTACGGTCATGGAAAGATGAAGACGACTGTGCACAGCTAAAACATGACAAAGACACCATTCATCCTCATCATTCCATGTGCATCAAATCAGATATGATTTAATACGCATTCTTCCACAATTTACTGTGTCTTGAAAAGTTTCCCTGCCTGAACCCGCCAAAGAAATACATGAAGAAGACGCAGTTGCATGTAACCTGTGTCCCCAACTATCACATTCATTATCGAGACCACAGCTTTGGCTAGTTCCACTTTCTTTTCAAGCCTTCTGAGCACAGACTGCGGCTCAGATGTCCTCCTAATGTTGTGGGAGAGCTACTGGACTATATATCTGTCCTCACTATTTCTTGGCTGCATTTACACTTGGCTTTCTGGACAGCCCAACACTCGCACAGCGGCATGAAGTGTCAGTGGGGTTTAACAGAGTCCAGTTAACCAGTTTTATTAACTAACCTTTGTATAAAAGGGAAAACTGTGGCTCTGTGAGTGGAGAGCAGAGAGGAGAAAAATGTCGGCATTCTGCTTCAACAGTCCTGGCAGAGCTGGTAAGCATACAATTAGAGAGGAAAAAGGGAGGTGGTGTAAAAAAGGAAAGTAAGAGCATGAGTTGGCAGTGGGCAGGACACAGAGGAGGAGCCTGGCTCCCACTGCAGCTCTCCTTCTCTGGCTGCAGTGACAGGGCCAGGCTGGCCCGGTGGAGTTAACCTCAGCCTGGGAGCAGGGAACTGGCCTGGAGCAAAGCTTTTCAAGAACCAGACACTTTGGGCCTCGAGCAAAAACTTTTTCTTATTCGTATTCTAAAACTCGCTCACTTTATTCTGTGAGCATAGCGAGTGTGTGTGCAAGTGATCCAAGTCAGATTCACTTTCACTGAGCTGATGAATACTGTCTGGCACAAGTAAATGTACGCTCAGGAGAGTCGATCATTAGTATAATCAATGCTCCTAAAATTGCCATAAAAGGCAACCTGGTCTGCTCCATGTGTGGATACGTTTCATTCACAAAAATGTTGCCAAAGAGTGAAAAGAGGAAATTCACACACAAGTCCCGTTGTTGGAAATCAGCAGACAAAAGATAATAAGCACTGTGAGTAGTCATATAAGAGAACCAGAAACACTTAGAATATATGAACAGTGCAGCTGCCATAGATAAATCTGACCAGGGGTGGGAATCACCGCCATATTATCACAATATTTAAGTCAAGACACAATATTAATGTGAATTTAAATGTTTTGCAATATGCTGATTATGACGATAACATATATTACGATACATTTATTACCTTTTGGTTATAATGTGGTGATTGGGCTGATACCAGGCAATTAAAAAGCCAGCTGCAGGGGGTGGCAAGAAACCATGACAAAGGCTATGTTCATGTTTTTTCTCTGGATATTTACACTCTGCTACAAATGCCAGCAGTGTCACGAGGTCCTGAGCGTCTATTCTTTTTACATAGCCGTCCAATCACAGTGCAGGAGGGGGCAGGATGAATACCAGGAAGACCAACCATCACTTCGCTGAACAACAGCAACAATGGAGGAGAAATTAGTACTGAACCCACACAGACCGGGCAGTCCGTCCTCTATTCCTACAAACTTCAGCCTCACCTTCACCCAGCATGTACTCTACCTTGAGCTGACATTTTTACTTCTAGCTATATTCTGCATCATAGCAACCAGACGCAACCAAAGCATCTCAGCTGAAAAAATGCTGAGCCCCTTAGTGCACCTCATTTCACAATGAAGAAGTATTTTAATTTGTGTTCAACCTGTGTCATCTTTGTCAATTAAAAGCAACAATAAACCTCATGGCCTAATGATAAAGCTTATTCACAAAGCATGGAAATAAATGAATGACAAATGAAGTAATTTGCAAATACAACAAAAAGCAGCGGCAATTCCGCATATCACGCTGTTAAGCCACACTTAATCACCACAGGGAAAATTTCTTCTCCACGACAGCCCTGCTTCCCAGCAGACACTGTTTGTCACTAACACAGAGTCATTCAACACTTTGCAAACCTGACACTCAGCACAAGATACGAGCACAATGAAACTGACACAGTAAAGTGGCACCACAGTGATCTGATAACCTACTTTGTGCCAGGCTTTAAACCAGGCCAGGCTCCACTCGATGCCACCACCTCCCATTCACTGCGCTTCAGCTTTCCACAGCACAATACAAATCAGTCCTCTGTATCCTCATCTACCCTCTTCGCCTTACAGAAAATTAAGATAACATATTTAGGACTCCAGCCTTGATTGTGCATCTTTTATTGATTCAAGTATCCATTACATCCGTTATCTCAACAGCTTAATATCCAAACACTTAAAAAATATTGGGGTGCAGGCACACACTGCTGTAGATGTGACAAGATGGTGGTTCAGTTTGAAAACACTTCTCCTTTCTCTCTACATTTGTATGGCTGTACCTCACTTTTTAAACTGCATTTCTTACTTACTAGAGGAGAGAGGACACTTGTGCTTTGGCAACATAAAGAATGCATATAGTGGGAAATCAAAACCACGACCAGGTGATCACAGCACCGTCCACCAGGTCCCTCTCTGTAAACAGCAGCCTAAAACCAGTAGGGCGGAGACAAGAACCATCCAGATATGGAACGATTGACCAGTGGATTGTCTTGGATAGGGATTCCCCCATCTGAGTACCTGAGTATCTGACGCGATCAACTAGACAGGAGATGTATCTGTTGGAGATGCTGTGATGACAAAAACATTGAGTCCACTTGTGTTTGTATATCAGAGTGATGCTTCTTCTACCTCTTAACAATTGTTGGTACAGACACTGACTGTAGACATGAGTAGAGCAGGGTAACTGTACTTGATGCCTTCAAGGTGTTGACCGAAATAACGGAAATAATCAAGTAGTACCTTAACTTCTCCAGTCAAACGATACCAACATTTGATTCCTTTTGTAATCTTAAGCGCTCAAGGGAGTCCAGTTGCCTACGATATAGTTGCTTACGAATTGGCAATTCAGTGTATTAGCTATATTACATGGCTGTGGCGTCTGGTGGCATTCTACGCAACTGAACCGTCTTCTTTCACATGATGGGTATTGAATTAAGTAGCAAAAAAGTATCAACAGAAGTATTGGCATCAGTATCACTTTAAGGGTACTGGTACTGATAGTGGTATTATAATTGAATGATACCCAGCCCTAGACATGAGGCAGAGCAGACAGGAGCTGCTATGAGGACAGCAAAGCTCAGATGACAGACGTTCACTTAGAGCAGGTTTGTGACGGAGACATCACACTTTAATGATGCTGCAGTAAATGATCTGAACTCAGTGGGAGGTTTATACTTAAACTGCCAGAGGTCTAATTCGCAAGTAGTAAGAACTGGGGCAGCAGTAGCTCAGAAGCTCAGTAGGGACTTGGCTTGGGAAACCATGGGGTCGCCAGTTCAAGTCCCTGTATGGACCAACTATGGAGCATGGACTGGTAGCCGGAGAGGTGCCAGTTCACCCTGGGCACTGCCAAAGTGTGCTTAAGCAAGGCACTGAACCCCCATGGGGCGCCTGTCCATTGGCAGCCCCCTCACTCTGACGTGTGTGTGTGTGTGTGTGTGTGTGTGTAACAAAAGAGTGAAAAAAAATAATGGAATTAATAAAGTATATGTTCTTCTCCTTCAAGTTCCGAAGGCCTTGATTGAATCCTTGAACTCTTGCAGGAACCTTTTCAAGATCTCAGGAGCTTCTCCAAAAACGTTTCTGAACCCAAACAGATCTGGGGACTCCCTGAGAGGAACTAGGGCTGTCAACGAATATTCTAAATTCGAATTTAAATTTGAATTTGAAAAAAAAAAAAAGGACCTTCGAATGTGAAAATTGATATTCGATTGTGGAGAAAAAAAAAAAAAAAACACCACCGCAGCTGTCCTCTTTGCGAGTGGGCGTTGGCCTGGGCCGCTGCACTGAACGCACTGCTTGACACATTTGCTCGCGGCTCGCGCGAAATGATCACTGCAGTGCGCGAGCCGGCCACGGTGTGGATGACACATTCGGTTAACATGGGCACTGAAAGGAAACTGGCGCTTCGAGGCTATCCACAGCGCTTCCGCGGGCGGTGTGGCCCTGGCGTGACGGGTCAGAGAGGGGGGGCGAGCGAGAGGTCCACGGTCGTTTATAACGTAATGTTATAGATAACTGTTTTATGTGTTTTAATGTGTAGGTATGTAAATGTTTTCAAAGACGTTTATGTTGAAATAAAAATACCTACAAGTAGTTATGTTTCCTTGTATTAATACATATACAAGTATGTTTCCTTGTATTAGTTTGCCCTCTAATGCGAAAAAAAAAAAAATTCGAATGGTTCGAACCTATGAGTTATTTTTAGAAGGAATATTCAAATGTCATTTTTGAGCTATTTTGACAGCCCTAAGAGGAACTGCCCACTAAGAAGCTTCCCCAAGAACTTCATACCTTCAAGGGCTTTTTTTTGTTTGTTTTGCATTCGCAAACAGGAACGCTAAAGTGACATACTGTATGCCAGCTGGTGGTTAGTACAGTAACGTCACTTTTGCTTTGACGAATCAAAATCACAGTGTATTTCTAACATCACATTTATGGTCAGTAAAGCCTGGAATTCACTGTGGGTCTGTGTTCTCTTCCATTTCTCTTTTGTTAAGAGCTGTTGTTTAGGTTTTGTATTTAACCAGTCAACATACGACATACGTGGCTCCCCTTGTGTTGGGAGTCTACTCTGAAATGGGAGCTACCAATGACCCTTTAAAACGGCCTTCTCAGAACTACGACTGTTCCTAGTTCTTACAGTGCAGACATAAAAAAGGAGGGGTCTGAGAACTATGAAAGAGTTCCTCTGGTCCGAAAATGTCTTTAAATTGCGTCCCTAAGCCACATTTTCTGCTCATTAACAGTTCCCACTCCATACAATATGAACTCCATATCTCAGCATACTTGGCACTGTGTGTGTCAGGCTAGAGGGTAGCACGATGGCCAGGGGGAGAAATTCCAATTCACCTGGAGGAGCTTAATGTCCACTACTGACTGGACTACAAAGTTGGAGTGTACTACGAATGAGCGCTGCCTTCCAGCTGCAGAGAGAGAGTTAACTTTGTGTGCCTCATTATGCTGTGTGTTGTGATCCTCTTATACAAGCTCCTGCCTGGGCACCAGAACACATGTTGGAAATAGAAGCTGTTTAGGCCGACAACCAAAATGTTAAACGAGCCTTTCTTAATCAGGCAAGTTCCAACTCTGGCTGCAGGTAACGCATCATGCCTGGACAGCCAGGATAAATGGGAGGATGCACTGCTGACTCCCTGTAGCTCGCACTCCATGCCAACCAACATGGATTAAGCCTCAAAACATCAGTGAGGGGAAAAAAGTGCAAGTAAAAGAATGCACGCCCACAGGATACGCAACTATTGTTGAAAACAGTGAGCATATATATACACATGCATTTATGTGTGTGATATGAATACTACTATTAGTACCTGGTTATACCTGGACACACTGCTGATTACATATGTTTATTTCATCATGTCTACATCACAGTTTATTAATTCTATCACTACTGCACACCAGTCTACTACATTATTATATTGTATTTTATATGTACAACATTGTATTCCTTATGTCTTAGATTCTCATTTTTATTTACATGACTTTCTTTTATACCTTTTGTAAGTCTTTAAGTCCTTGAGTCCTTGAGTCCGTGACTGAGTGAATGCCACCACTTCCTGTTTAAAGTTAAAAGTCCTCGTTTGAAATTAAAAACCCTCTTGCTATGTTTTGACCTTGTCTTGTTTTTTTATGTTTCATGAATCATGGAGAGCATATTTTGAGTGTTAAAAACAACAAACAGAGCGGCACGGTGTTGCAGTGGTTCGCATTGTCGCCTCGCAGCAAGAGGGTTCCTGGTTTGAGTGGAGTTTGCACGTTCTCCCTGTGTCAGCGTGGGTTTCCTCCAGGTGCTCCAGCTTCCTTCCACAGTCCAAAGACATGCAGGTTAATTGGTGACTCTAAATTGTCCGTAGGTGTGAATGTGAGTGTGAATGGTTGTCTGTCTCTATGTGTCAGCCCTGTGATAGTCTGGTGACCTGTCCAGGGTGAACCCTGCCTCTCACCCAGTGTCAGCTGGGATAGGCTCCAGCACCCCCATGACCCCTAACGGGATAAGTGGTTACGGAAAATGAATGAATTAATGTAATAACAAAATAAATTTAAATATAGATGGATGTTTAAATAATACTTTCTCTGTAAGTCATTAAGCTACACTCTGACATTCAGTCAAAATAAAATACTCATCTCCCACGTGATTATCACCACAGAGGTTGCAGATCCTCTGGTTTCTGTCCAGCCCTTCAGTGACTTCAGGAATTCTGGTGTTGTTTACTTGAAAAATTACAAATAGAATGTACTTTTGGTTTTCGTGCAACAGACACTCCCCCAGTTTAAACTCTTGTTTTTCACATATATATAACATGATGTCATACTCCTGAGCTCACTATGTCACTTCTGCATGAACGGATCTTTCAGCCTCTCTTCAGTCTATTAAGATAAAAGTTCCAGTCTGTTCATCTTCAGTCATTTTCCTTGCAGCCAAATGTATCTAGTGGACTGGAAAGGCAATTGATTAAATTATTCTAAGATGCTACCAAAAGTTTAATCTGGATTTGTAATATTAATAATCTATATAATAACAGAATTGATACTTGGCACTGTGTAACAATAGGATAATGCCACACAAAAATATCGCGATACTATGCTGTATTGATTTTTTCCGCCCACCCCTACACCTAGATTTTTTTTTATGGTAAGTTTGATGTTCAGTTCCGGATTTATTTATTTATTCAAGTATTTATTACTATGACTTTTCAGTTTAAGCAGTTCTCAGTTAATCAACTTTTTCCTATTCCAATCAATCCTATTACATCGACCATTAAAAATCCACAATCAGTCGATACTCTAACAACATATTCAAGTGATTTTACAAAGGCAGCACTTAACTGTCTTTAAATTTAACATATGTTTTATCACTTATGTCATATATTCTGTATGTGTAAGCCTTAATGATTCTTACACTGGCAGAGATATTTCTACGTTCTCCCATTTAAGCTGGCACAAACCGCAGAGCCAGATGCGATGATCATGCTGCAGGGGACTAATGAATATTCTGTCTACTCTGTCTCTGTCCCCATTATCAGACAGTCTCTGGACAGGATGCACAGACACACAGCTCTGTACTGTGCTGTAGAGGGGTGGATACTACACTGATACTTTGTGTTGAGTAGCTGCAACAGAATATTATTATCATTATTTATCATAACCATTATTGCTCATTATTTATAATTAGCTACTGCTGGCTTTTTACATACTGTTGCTGGTGCCATGGTGTGAAACTAGAGGCAGTACAGCTCCATTGAATGGAAATATTCCAGATGTCTCTGCATCGTTTTATACAAATGTTCCTCTTTGAACTGCTCTAAGTCTAAATTAAAATACATTTAATCTGTTGTACATTTGCAGCTCCACACATTGCAACTGTATGCTTGACTGCATTCTGTATATTCCCCTGCTTCCTCCACTCTTTGCATAACTAAGATTTTAGATGATGATGACAAAGCATCCATCAGATTAGATATGAAGTCATGTGCAGCTGGCTGTGAAACAGAGGCCAATTAATATGTACAAACTGAACTGAGATAGGAGGGGATAAATGGGATCGCAGTTAATCCTGAAGAACAGAGGCAGCACGGTGAGAGGACAATGGTACTTTTGTTGGCAGGATGAAAGCGCATGCAGCAGCAGTCGCAGGTTTGGCAGCCCTGCAGGCCACTCAGGAGAAATTAGGATTAGGTGGTGGACTCATAGCTCTCAGCAGTGCTGCCTTGTGATTCCCATTAGCTGTGTTGGAGCTTGTTTGGGAGCTGGCATGCAGGGTGGGGATGGGATGGTCTCTGCCCTTCTGAGGAAAGCAGGCTACTGTTCAGTTCAAGGACATTATTACAACAGACAGTGACAGTCACGTAGAGCTGGGCTGGACCCTTTCTCAATATGTATTTATTTATTTGTTGATCAGATATCATAAATCATATTCTTGGTAATTTTAAGATTCAATCATTTAGCACTGAAGAAGCTTCTTGGATGAGGGGCGAAACGTCTTCAAGAAACACAAGCAAGTCCAGTTGCCTACGATATAGCACTTAGAAATAGCAATGCCTCCACTCCCTGCAGAGACTGAGAAAAGCGAACTCCCCTCATCATCCATCCATCATGACAGCATTCTACAGAGGCACCATCGACAGCATCCTAACACACTGCGTCACTGTCTGGTACCAAACTGTGCAGCCGCCAGCCGTATATCCCTGCAGAGGATACTGAGAGCTGCTGAAAAGATCATAAGTGTCCCTCTCACTTCCAGAGCAGACATCTGTACGCACCGGTGTGTCTGACAGGCCACCAACATAATGACAGACCCCTCCCATCCCTCCCACCACCTCTTCGCACTCCTGCCATCTGGAGTGAGATTCCAGAGCATCAGTGAAATATCTGCCAGACTGTGCAATAATTCCCCCCCCCCCCCCCCCAAGCTATCAGAGCTCTGAACACTCTCCGACTGCTGCTCTGCATCCCTCCCTCCAACACCACGGTGTGATACGTCTGTACTAACAAATGAACCAGCACTTAAAATCTGTTTTTCTATTCTACATTGCAAATTGAAATGCATCAGTACTTTGTTTCATGGTTATATGTTTTTGAAATGTGTTTTTAAATGTGTCTTTTATAATTTTAAATCACTAACCTGTGGAGAATGGCTTTCTGCTCCCATCCTTGCTGAGTGTGAATTATGGAAGTGACAAATAAACGTGATTCTGTTTCTGATTTATTTTTTACTTCAAGAACTTCTCTTTCCTTTCCTTGCATTTTTTTTCTTCATTATCTAATGGATTGAGGTATATCCTGGGTGGTGCCTTGATCAAACCCCTCTGAGGGTTTTTTGCACCTCTTAATCTAATGTGCTCTAATGAAGCAGAACAAGACAGGCAGCATGCAGCAGAGATGTGTGCTGTGCTGAAAATGTTGACCTTTGTGTTTCAGGCCTGACCTTGTCTAATCTCTATTAACAGATTCTGCTTATGTATGCAGCATCTGTAAGCAACAGGACAAAAATTTGGCATCAGAAGTGTTCTGGTTTTTGTTTGTAGTCTATTTGTAGTCTAAGTTGTATTGACCAATCATATTTGAATGTCAGGTAAAGAGTCTGTGTGGAGAGGTGTAACACATTGGCCAAATGGGATTCTGAACCCATCAGCTATCATCTGACGACCAGTTAGATTTATATAAGCTTTTTAAAAATACATCTGCATTCAGAAGCAGATATCTGATGAAAAAGAGAGTAGCTGAAATGACCAGTGGATTGAAGAGGAAGTCTTGACTCAGGTCTTTGCCGGCTACACTGAATCACCTCCAAAGTGTTGGCCCTCGCCCCCAGAGGCTTATCTTCATCAGACCGATGGCTGATGGCAGGGAAGACTTTCCATTTGGCCACACTGGCGGGTGAATGTTTGTACCAGTAAAGCAATGTCATAAAAACTATGCAAAGAGTCTCTTCCACATTTTGGTGTCATTTAAGGCCGTGCTGCCATCTCATTTATGTAACATGTCTGAGTGGAGCTCTGGGTTGACTCCAATGCCAGTGTATGCAAGCAGACCGGATAACCAACTCCATAGTGTGCTGCTTGCAAAACACCAAACACCATAGTTTAAAGATGGAGCATGCCTGCCACAAGCACGCAGATGTAAAAAAAAAACCAACATAACAAGTGGTTGCATTAAAACAGAGGGGAAGGTGGCGTGGCGCACTGGAAGATCAAAATCCTCTGCAGATAGAGATTCAAGTAAATGACAGAAAATAGAGCTTAATCAGAAGAAGCCCACCCACGGTAATGAAGACTTTTACAGGTTTAAGCAGTCGCTACCAGACCTATAAAATCTCTCTCTCCCCTCCCAAAATGTCACCATCCTGCATACCGGCTGACTGCTGCTACAGCCACACACAGCCTGCGCTTCATGCTGCAGAGCTGTAATTCATGCTAATTCAGCAACCCGGCCTTCCATTTCTGTTTATTTTTGAATAGTGAGTGTAAACATGGTGGGGCCTACTTTTAGCACGACGCGAAGGCACTGCTGGGGACACACAGAGGAGAAGCACACAGAGTGGTGGCCACAGGAAGTCTGAAAATACACCAGGCTCACAGCATACTGCCACAACAGGAGAGGACAGACACGTACAGTACAGAGATGGAGACACCTCACTGGGATAATGCCTGATGAGGCGTCCATCATCCCGTATAAATGGACGACAGGGAGGCCAGAACTGGATGGTTTTATCCAGCTTACACCAAAAAATTAAGACCATTCATTTACATTTTTATGCGTTTTGCAACTAAAATGTTAAGTTTTTCTTTTTTACAAGCCATAACTGGTAACACCTGAGAGTTTGACTAATACCTGGAACAGTCATTACCATCCCATAGGGTTCTCATGCAATGGAAAAGTTTTTCCTTGCACCAGTAAATAGGACAGATTTTAAGCCCACTTTACACTGTCTGAGCGAGGTTGGAAAGTTGCAGAATTATTCTGCGTTGTTATTCTGCATAAAAAGGTATGATTGCAGAATGGAGGGACAGAGTTCTTACCTCGCTTTAAGCCAGTAGTGGAGGTAGTAACAGCGCCGAATCAAAGGGACAGCAGGAAGGACGGGACAGGTGTGACGTTTTGATGATGTGTGTGAGATTTCAAAAGCAGCTAGCAGCAGTTAGCAGCTAACTCACACACGAAAAAAAAGCAAAATGTCCACAAATTGGGGAAACACTAGCTATGTTTCCATCCAAAAGTGATTCGAATCATTGGGAAATGTGCATTAAAAGAAACACAAATCCTGTGTGTTTCCATTAAATGTACGGACTTTGGTGAAAACGACAAACTCTCGCGAGTTTTCTGCAGAACCGGAAACAAAACAAGTCTCGCATTCTTCTTCTTCTACGTTTTCTGGCGGTTGGCAACCAGCTTGTAAATGCATTACCGCCTTCCCGACCCAGAGTGTGGATATCACCATGGAGAGAGGTGCGCTACGTCAGACTTAATTCAAACATAACTGTTTCCATCCCCCGTTTTGCGAATCAACATTTTTCGAATCAACCAAAACCCGGCTAAAGCGAGCGTATTTTAGTTTGTGCGAATCAGGGGATTTTAATTCAAATTTTGGCGTTTCCATCATAATTTTCTGGTGCGATACTTCTAGATACAGTGCCCTCCAAAAGTATTGGAACAGTGAGTCCAATTCGTTTAATTTTGTTGTAGACTGAAAACATTTGGGTTTGACATCAAAAGATGAATATGAGACAAGAGATCAACATTTCAGCTTTTATTTCCAGGTATTTACATCTGGATCTGATACACAACTTAGAAGATAGCATTATTTGTAATGGAACACAAAATTTTTAGGTGAGCAAAAGTATTGGAACATATAAACTTAAAATGAATGAGACTTAATATTTAGTTGCAAATCCTTTGCTTTCAATAACTGCATCAAGCCTGTGACCCACTGACATCACCAAACTTTTGCTTTCAATGTAGCCTCTTTCAGCTGTTGTTTGTTTTGGGGGGTTACTCCCTTCAGTCTCCTCTTCAGCAGGTAAAATGCATGCTCTATTGGGTTTAAGTCTGGAGACTGACTTGGCCAGTCTAAAACCTTCCACTTCTTGCCCCTGATGAACTCCTTTGTTGTTTTGGCAGTGTGTTTTGGGTCGTTATCTTGCTGCATGATGAAGGATCTCCCAATCAGTTTGGTTGCATCTTTCTTTAAATTAGCAGACAAAATGTTTCTGTAGACTTCTGAGTTCATTTTGCTGCTGCCATCATGTGTTACATCATCAATGAAGATGAAAGAGCCCGTCCCAGAAGAAGCCATGCAAGCCCAAGCCATGACATTCCCTCCACCGTGTTTCACAGATGAGCTTGTATGTTTGGGATCATGAGCAGATCTTTTCTTTCTCCAAACTTTCGCCTTTCCATCACTTTGGAAAACGTTAATCTTTGTCTCATCAGTCCATAAAACTTTTTCCCAGAATTTTTGAGGCTCATCTCTGTACCTTTTGGCAAATTCCAGCCTGGCCTTCCTATTCTTCTTGCTAATGAGTGGTTTGCATCATCTGGTGTAGCCTCTGTACTTTTGTTCATGAAGTCTTCTGCGAACAGTAGATTGTGATACCTTCACTCCTGCCCTCTGGAGGTTGTTGCTGATGTCACTAACAGTTGTTTTAGGGTCTTTCTTTACAGCTCTCACAATGTTTCTGTCATCAACTGCTGATGTTTTCCTTGGTCTACCAGTTCGACGTCTGTTGCTTAGTACACCAGTGGTTTCTTTCTTCTTCAGGACATTCCAAATGGTTGTACTGGCTATGGCCAATGTTTGTGCAATGGCTCTGATTGATTGTCCATCTTCTCTCAGATTCACAATTGCTTCTTTTTCACCCATAGACAGCTCTCTGGTTTTCATGTTGGTTCCACCTCTAAATGCAGTCTGCACAGGCAAAACCTATCGTACCCAATCTGAAACTGAGCTCAGGCATCCAGTGCTATTTATTGTTTGAATAATCAATGTAATTGGGAGACACCTGGGCAACAAAACACACCTGTCAGTCACATGTTCCAATACTTTTGCTCTCATGAAAAATGGGTGGGTTCAAACAAAAGGTGCTATCTTCTAAGTTGTGTATCAGATCCAGATGTAAATACCTGGAAATGAAAGCTGAAATGTTGATCTCTTGTCCCATATTCATCTTTTGATGTCAAACCCAAATATTTTCAGTCTACAACAAAAATAAAGGAATTGGCCTCACTGTTCCAATACTTTTGGAGGGCACTGTACACATCTAAACAGGCTGATGGAAACATGGCTAATGAGTCCAAGAGCTCTGAGCAAAGGACAAGGCATATTGACCAGAGGCAAAGTTATGCCCACAGACATAAAAATAATAGATGTAGCTACTGTGACATCACCCATTGGTTTGTTGACTCCCATTTTTAAGCTTCTAGTTCAGTATTTCAGCCGTCACTGGGATTGACCACAGTGGATCTGACTAAAAAGCCGGGGACACTATCAGTAAACCTGTCACTCAAAGCAGTCCGCCCTTAATTATGCATAACTTTGAACCTTAATAAGTGATATAGAAATCACCCCTTGTACAGTAGTCATGAGTTAGCTATAGAGACCAAAACCGTTTTTTGTACCAGGCTGTAAACATGTTCTGCTGTAAGGATGGACATTTTAACATGGGTGTCCAAGAGGATTGACTCACTTGACATTCTTTAAATGGCCATTAGAGGAACTGCTGTTTTTGGCACTTCCTTGTTGGCTTGGTTCTGTCATAGAAAGAGCAGACCGATGCTGTTGTGTTACACGTCACACCTATCTGAGCTCTTTTGCTTCCCAATCGCCAGCATGCTATCTACAATCACACACTGGGGAGGAATTACACGGGTGTTGTTTGGTTCTGGATAAAAAAGCAACACTGGCGTAATGAAGGATCTTTGTTGCGGCCCTATCGCGGGATTGCTGTGTGAAAAGGGCTGCAGAGAAAGAGAGAAATACAGAGACAGAGATACAGACGGAGAGACAGACAGAGGGAAAGGGATGGGGGAGGGTGTGGGGTTTAGAGAGCATGTTGAGGCATCACTCATGAGTGTGGGTGGCTGACTTCCTGTGTGTTTGTGCTAGCAAGAGCACGTCTGACTGCTGATCTAGAAATATAGGCCCTCTGAGAGCTGAAGCACTGAAACCAGGAAAAAAGAAACATTTCAACAGAAAAAGCACAAGGCCCTGACGGGTCACTGACCTCTTTCAGCATGTATATATTCTCCCTGACACTTTTCTGCCCTCTGACTCAGTTTTTGTCCCCAAAGATCTCCACATAACAGCAATTACATAGCCATCAATATGCATCCTGTATCAGACTATGACATTCAGATACAGGAATTTTGTTTTAAAAGAACTGAGGGAACAGAGCTATTGAATTCTCTATTAAAACATATTAACCTTCTGTTCTTGAAGGTAATTTTACCAAAATGTGAGCAGATAGAAAAGCTAACAGGGTTTATTCAAAATTGAAACACGCTGCTTTTTTACAAACTTGACATGTGTATAGGCTTGGTTTTGTTTTGTCATCAAGGATGTGAGGCTGTCACACATCCCAGCAAGTGGTCTACAGTGTGACTGAATTTTAAAAGATAAAGGACAAATAAAAAAAAAGTGATTTTAAAAATGTCAAGGACATCTGGAAAGAAACAAAGAGCTAGATGCGGTGATGACTGATGTAGCAAGAGAAAAAACTGAGCTGAAAGAAGAGTAAATATTGGACCTACGATCATCAGGTGGACACAAACACAAAGACTCCTAATGAATCAATGTACTGCTAGATGTGGAAATGAGTCAACATATAAACAAACTTAAAAGGTGAGTCAATTTTGTGCTCATGATTTTCTTTCTCTCCCCTCCAAATGGCCAGAACAATCAGTCATTGTTAGTTTAAGTAAAAGACTTGCACAACTCTTAGACTTCCTGCATGTTCCTCACTGGCCCTCACTAGACAAGTCAAAGAGACGGTCTGCCAACTGACTTTAGATCGCTCCCCTCAAGGTTTTCATTTAAAAATGGAAGCTGATCAAATGTGAAAACTACAGACTTGACTAGTCAAATTAGAGTGGAGAGAGCACTTAGGAGGAGTCTTTCAGGTCTTGTGAGAAGAGTCAGCTGTTTGGGAACAGCCCCGCCAGACAGACCGTGACATTGAGCGGATGATTCAGCAGTCTCTGCAATGACAGTCAAAGACGCTGCTGGTCATTATTTATTGCGTTAGCTGAATCCATACTCTCAAAGACTGAGACTGTGTGTGTCTGTGTGTTGACCCTTGCAACACAGATGGTGCAAGAGTGACCGAAGTGACGGCATTGCATCTCTTGAGTCATGTGCATAAGTTGTCACTGTGCATGGTTGTGCACCTCCCAGTTTTGATACTGGGTTTTCACTGCACGTGCAAGTCACTTGCATGACCCTGTGAGAGACCACAGTGTTGGTCAAATGGTCTTAAGCACAGATGAATCGTGCAGCCATGTTCAGTCTATGCCATTCTTCCAGTGACACTCTTTGACTTCCTGCTTCTTCACAGAATATTTTGTTTCGACGGCCCCTGGCTTTACAGAAAAAATAATGCAACAGGGAACATGTTGAGCATAAAAATCACATGCCGAGGTCTGCGCCAGTGTCTTGCTGGAGCATTTTCGGGAGTCAGCGGTTAAAAGCACCATGGAATGTTGTAAAGTGAGCTACAGGTCAGATTTCAGGTTTAAACTGCTTCATTTGACTGATGGGATGCAGCCCTTACATTTGGTCCAGACAGGAACTTGAACTGGTGACCCTCAGGTTCCTAACCCCACCAGAGTGCGGATGCCCCACAACCAGAAATTATGCAGTCGTGATTCCCACATTGGGTAATTCACTGGGGTTAGGACAACCGGAGAGCAACGGTTGAGCCTCGCCCAGGGTGAACCACCTTCTCGATCATGGTATCTCCCCTTAGCTCCGGTAAACACCCTACAAATTCCCATATAAGGACATGAGACTGCACGGCTGTGTGAACACGCAGAGAAGAGGAAAAGCTGTGAGAATTGAGTCAAGAACGCCCAACGGAAAGTCAGAAGAGGATGGAGCATCTGATGCCAAACATAAAGAAACCTTCTGTTCTGAAGTAGCGACACTTCTGCAGAAAGTGAACGCTAAATGAGCTGCCATATTTAGTAGCGAAAGGAATGGAAATAAAACAACAAAATGCATTATATTAGCACACTGTGGACAGCTACGAGCGTCACGGTGCTCCCAGTGGTGTCGTGTGATTTAAGAGAGACACAGAAAGGGGTAGAGAAGTTGAAGGTGGACTCACACAATGTTTCTGTAACTTATTAATAACTTACTCAGAACGCTGCTTCATCACTTTTTGTCCTGCCCGCCCGCACTGCCAGTGATATTTTCTAGCGAGATCTGTCACCAATTATTGGATTGGATTGTTTCCATTAACATAACTGAAGTAAACTGAAGTGTTAGCGTAGAGTTTATTTCAAAAAACCGTAATGCTTTTTGTAAAATAACCCAAATAACTATAACAAATATTATTGTTATATAAATCCTAAAATATCATACAACTGTAGAATTATTCTGCTCAAACATGCTAGCATAAATGTGTGTAACAGTGCTCCCAAGTATGTGCAGATTCTGTTCTTACCCAACAAAACATTGGTGAATGTGCAAACCTTTCTGAAAACTGCACAGGAAATTTTAAGAATAACAGTTGGTGAATGAGGCCAAATGTAAATTGAGTCTCAATCTGCTCTTCATCAATATCTGTAATAGCAGGCCTGTTACTCAACTTCATGAGCCAATCTGACATTTCAAAAATGATTTATATTTGTGATAATGTGATGGGAGTGGTCGAACTGTGGTAGGAAAACCGGATGTAGGAAAACACTTTATTTCAATTCAGCTGTAAACTTTGGGTTGCCCCAAATGTTGCTCATCTTTATGTTTGTATAGATAATCTGTCAGTTTGTGAAATCACTTGTACTACATATTGTTTACTCACTACTACAGCTACATGCTTTAAAAGTTTTACCTTGACGTCTGATTCAAAGGACATAAAACCTGAATTGTGCTTCACTTCTCTATTTCCTCCAGACACAAGCTGAGCACATGACGAGAAAGCCTTTTATCGTTTACAGCTCAGATCTCGTGTGATCTCACACAGTCACTTCATTCATTTCATTGGTTTCAAAGGGCTCTGCTTCATGTGAACAGTGGTCATATGAGCAACAGGTCTTTGGCACAGCCGTGTCGAGACATGTCAGAGAACAGGCTCGTAGGAGTGAATGCGCTCTCCTCTGATGACGACGCCGTGGCATTTCTTTCATAGCTCTGTCCCAACATGGGGCTGCTGCGGGGGGCTGATTTGGTTAGCGGCGTTGTCTTATTACGTTTTCTCACAATGACAACACTCTCACAAGTCTCAACAATGACTAAATGCCATACAATCCAGCAGGCACAGAGCAACCAGTTGAGCCGCCTGCTCAATAACAGAGGTGAAATGTAGTTTGAGCTCACGGTGAGGAGGAAGCAGTGGACCGCTTCTTCTTCGGGTTTCAGGTTTTTCCACCCTTGACTTTGAACATCTGTGATTGTGTGTCTCAGCATTGTGTGCTTAAGTGATTGATGTGTGAGCAAACAAACCACTTAAAACATTACATACCTGTGAGCCACTATCTAAACAACACACAAAAAAGCTTGTGTAAACATCACACAACAGTGCAGGCAAGACACAGTGTACCAGCCAATGGAATGCTATTCTGGAAACCCACTCAGGTCAAAGGTCAGCCCAGAGGTCAGGACCAACACACAGAAACAAGGATCACTGCAACCTTATGATGATCATAATTTGCTTCCACAGAGCTCAAAGCAAACAGCCTTCGCTCTCCTCTTCCTCTCAAAAACACACAAATCTACCCGGCGGGGAAACAACAGTTAAAACTCAACGAGATACTTTTACCAAGCTGCAACGTACAATTTGCTGCACTCAAAATGATGGCTCCAGAGGGGCTGAGCGCTCAGCCTTGCATGTTAGCAGCCAAACGTATGGAAGGCCCAGTTCTCACTGCAGCTTTGAAGAAAATCAAAAGGCAGATCGGTACACCACAGTTAAAAGAAAATCTCCTGGAGCTGCCTTATTGTCCTTCACTGACTTCTGTAACCTCACTGAACTCATACATGACATAAGCGGGTTCTTAGTAAAGCACATACACATATGTTAAGTCGACCTGCCAAGGGACTGCAGTCACTCAGAGCATCTCTTCTCTCTGCTTGAGAATAATGTTCTTTCTACATAGTCCATGACGACTATACTGGATACAACAAAGCCAACAAACACAAGGCACAAACATTAAGTCTGCAATTAAGAATAACCTAGAATTACCACCTTGCGGTTGTCGGCCTCCACGAACCACTTAAATTACAGTTTACATCCATGTCTGTCCAGCCAGCTGACGATGCTTCAAATATGGATATTGCTGCAAAGAAGCTGTATATTCTAAAACATGGATGCTTCTCACACTTCTTCAACCCAGCAGCACAGAAGATGTGAACAATCAGCACAGCTTCAAAGTGGACACCCAAGATTAGAGTCTCCCCCTCTGTTGCTGAGATATGATGTTGAATAATGACCAGAACAATGTTATACAGAACATTATGATGTCACAGTGAAGCTGACCTTTAACTGTTTAGATATGAAATTTCATCACCTCATCAGTGTATCCCATGAGACATTAGGGTGAAATTTGCCATAATTAGTATGAATTCCTGAGTTTTGGCCAAAGACATGTTTTGAGAGGTCACAGTGACCTTTGACCTCTGACCACCAAATTCTAATCAGTTCATATTTGAGGCTTAGTGGACGTTTGTACCACATTTGAAAGAGTTCCCTCAAAGCTTTCTTGAGAGATCACATTCACAAGAATGCGACCACAGCTATTGCCAGCGCGGCAGCATAAATAACATAAGGCCTGTACAGTGTCTCTTTAAGCCTGATTTATGGTCCTGCATTAAATCAATGACGTACCTACGTCGTAGGGTACGTGGCTACGCAGGAGGCTCGCCGTAGCCCGCGGCGTAGCCTGGCGTGCACCTCCCAAAAAATGTAACTACACGTCGAGGCGACGCAGAACCAGTGCAGACCGAGAGGGCTGTGATTGGTTTGCTTGGTAGCAACGCATTTCCGGTTCCGTATTTCCAGATTGCGCCATCCCCGCTATCTTTAAACATCTTCTGTTGCGATGTACAGTACAGGCCAAAAGTTTGGACACACCTTCTCATTCAATGCGTTTTCTTTATTTTCATGACTATTTACATTGTAGATTCTCACTGAAGGCATCAAAACTATGAATGAACACATGTGGAGTTATGTACTTAACAAAAAAAGGTGAAATAACTGAAAACATGTTTTATATTCTAGTTTCTTCAAAATAGCCACCCTTTGCTCTGATTACTGCTTTGCACACTCTTGGCATTCTCTCCATGAGCTTCAAGAGGTAGTCACCTGAAATGGTTTCCACTTCACAGGTGTGCCTTATCAGGGTTAATTAGTGGAATTTCTTGCTTTATCAATGGGGTTGGGACCATCACTTGTGTTGTGCAGAAGTCAGGTTAATACACAGCCGACAGCCCTATTGGACAACTGTTAAAATTCATATTATGGCAAGAACCAATCAGCTAACTAAAGAAAAACGAGTGGCCATCATTACTTTAAGAAATGAAGGTCAGTCAGTCCGGAAAATTGCAAAAACTTTAAATGTGTCCCCAAGTGGAGTCGCAAAAACCATCAAGCGCTACAACGAAACTGGCACACATGAGGACCGACCCAGGAAAGGAAGACCAAGAGTCACCTCTGCTTCTGAGGATAAGTTCATCCGAGTCACCAGCCTCAGAAATGGCAAGTTAACAGCAGCTCAGATCAGAGACCAGATGAATGCCACACAGAGTTCTAGCAGCAGACCCATCTCTAGAACAACTGTTAAGAGGAGACTGCGCCAATCAGGCCTTCATGGTCAAATAGCTGCTAGGAAACCACTGCTAAGGAGAGGCAACAAGCAGAAGAGATTTGTTTGGGCCAAGAAACACAAGGAATGGACATTAGACCAGTGGAAATCTGTGCTTTGGTCTGATGAGTCCAAATTTGACATCTTTGGTTCCAACCGCCGTGTCTTTGTGAGACGCAGAAAAGGTGAACGGATGGATTCCACATGCCTGGTTCCCACTGTGAAGCATGGAGGAGGAGGTGTGATGGTGTGGGGGTGTTTTGCTGGTGACACTGTTGGGGATTTATTCAAAATTGAAGGCACACTGAACCAGCATGGCTACCACAGCATCCTGCAGCGACATGCCATCCCATCCGGTTTGCGTTTAGTTGGACGATCATTTATTTTTCAACAGGACAATGACCCCAAACACACCTCCAGGCTGTGTAAGGGCTATTTGACCAAGAAGGAGAGTGATGGAGTGCTGCGGCAGATGACCTTGCCTCCACAGTCACTGGACCTGAACCCAATTGAGATGGTTTGGGGTGAGCTGGACCGCAGAGTGAAGGCAAAGGGGCCAACAAGTGCTAAACACCTCTGGGAACTCCTTCAAGACTGTTGGAAAACCATTTCAGGTGACTACCTCTTGAAGCTCATGGAGAGAATGCCAAGAGTGTGCAAAGCAGTAATCAGAGCAAAGGGTGGCTATTTTGAAGAAACTAGAATATAAAACATGTTTTCAGTTATTTCACCTTTTTTTGTTAAGTACATAACTCCACATGTGTTCATTCATAGTTTTGATGCCTTCAGTGAGAATCTACAATGTAAATAGTCATGAAAATAAAGAAAACGCATTGAATGAGAAGGTGTGTCCAAACTTTTGGCCCGTACTGTAGATGTTGCAGTATTAACATACTTTCTTCGACATCCAACAACAACAACTCCAGCAAGATTCTCTCTCTCTCTCGGTCGCCATTGTTCACCGTGACCCAAAAAGCCAGAAGCTAAATAAAGAATCACCTAGAGACGACGATAACCATTCAGGAAAGGAACGCAGTCCCCTACCGTTCTGGCGGTGAATTGCACCGCGACAAAATGGAGTGACAGAGAAGTTCGAAGGGTTCACGACGGCGTCATGGCAATGACGTAGGTATGTCGTAGGTACGCCGCAGGACCATAAATCAGGCTTTACGTGTGTCCAAAGATCTTCTCAGGGCTCCAGTGTGACAGGAAGAATCGAATTCTGCATTTATAGAAATGTACAAGAGAGACCGTAGAAATTAAATGAGTAGAACCTAGACTGACGTTAGCTTAACTGCCTTGTTAACTTGCTGTAAAACACATTTTAGTGAATCCCGACAAGAACAAAAAAAAAAAACCTCCATCATAAAACACCACCAATGGTAAATGCTATGTTAATTTGAATGGAAATGTCTGCTATACTCTCATTTTATTTCTATGGGAGAGACATTTCCATTCAAAATGCCATTCTGATAGATAAGTGAGCGAGCCATCAAAGCACCTTTAACAAAAGCTATAACACAACTATTCTCCTCCAGCAGCGCTCCACACTCCCTGAGCTTTAACAGCCACATACCACATCCTTCATGATTCACTGTAGTTACCATTTCATCACCATCTGCACACCTTCACAGTGTCATACATTCCTACAACAGTCCTGCAGTAAATCATCCTGCTCTGAAGCCTCTAATGTTCAGGTTTGTTGACACTTTGTCAAAATGACGTTGATTCAACTCTTTTGTCACTTTCAAGTGTGGGGCTGTGTGCTGGTGTCGAATTACACTGCGTTAGATTCCTGTATAATGAGCTGCGATGCAGCATTTAGCCAGCAGCAGCAGAGACTTGAGGGTGTCATGAGGCAGTTACAGTGTCGACTGCATTAACCTGAAGCATCTTTAGGTCCCTAGCACAGAACGAGGCTGTGACCAGAAAGTATGTAGTTATCGCCTACACTATCTGTACTGCTTTACTTTGATGAAATTCTCTATCAGCATGGTTTCTCATGCCCCAGGTGTTTACTGAAGTACACCTCATCTCAGCTGCATAAAAGGCTGAATTTCTAACAAGCAGCAGCATTAGTTATGCTACAGATCTGCGCCACTGAAGTACAAAACTCAAGTTGTGATAAACTGGAATCATGGAGGGATAAAGAGGCCACCAGGGCATCAGAATCCCCTCCCCATATACATCCCAGCACCAGCTGTTATGAAGCAACAATAACTAGCTTAGTATTGACGTTCACTAGTTATCAAAGTGAATACTGGTATGAAACAGCAGCGAAGCATTTCATCATTTTCATGCTGAGAAAAATGCACAGAAAAAGTCATGAATAGATGGCATGATGCCATGAATGAGCTCACCAGAATCTGAATTCCTTTATTAAAATTCTATTTGGCTTCCTTTGACTCTCCTGTGCCTTCATCTCACAGTCTGAAGAACCTCTGGTGTAGACAGTTTACAACCCAATACACCAGATTTTTCAATATAAGCATCCCTAAGCGTCGAGTCTAGATGAGTTCTGTGTCTGTTTAGAACACAAAAAATTCGATATGAAAACAAAATAAAGCCATCTTACCTCATATGACCACACACACTGGACTCCCGCGAACCTCCTGACACACCGGCCCACCTCCACATCCTCATGGGTGGTGTACATCTCCTGGAGACACTCTCGGATGTGGGGCACCATCCTCTTGAGGACCTCGCGGCTCATGATGACCCCTGGCCCCCCCATGCAGAAGTTCTCCCCGGGCTCCAGGGCCAGTTTCCCCAGCTCGTCCCGGGCCCCCATGCCTGTCTGGCCCAGGAAGATGGCCTCGCTGCTGTTGAGGCTTCGCAGGAAGCCCTCTAGCTTCTCACTCTTGATATAGACGTCGTCATCGGCCCTCATGAACCACTCGTACTTGTCCAGGTAATGGTCGTGCATGTACTTCAGCATCATGAAGGACTTCTTCTGCGGTGGGTACGAGTCATCCACGTTCCTCAGAGCCACTATGGGGATGGGTATGGAGGTGTCCGAGCCCTCGCTGGAGAAGAATTCAACGCGACCTGGAATCGTCTGTGCCCACGTCCTGTAAACACATACAGGAACAGATGGAGTCAGATAAAGGGAGACAACAAACATGTTGGATTATCTGTCACATGTAACAACCCCCAATGACAGGAAATCATTTAATACAGTGAAAGCAATGCATCCAAATGCACCTCTCATTAATTTTAACAAAACATGTGTGGCCTATGACAAAAATACTCTCATCAACATCTGGAAAGCACAGGGATTGGATTAAGTGCAGCGGATCTTGAAACAATCCACGGAATACTTGGTCAATCAGGACATTCTCAGTTACTTTATTATTTCGTTAATTATTCTATTATGTCTCAATCTACACAATTTTTTTAGGCAAGTCGCCTGCACACACATGCAACAAGGGGGGTCACTCAGCCATGAATGGCATCCCTGGAGCAGTTGAGGGGTTTGGTGCTCAAGGACACCTCAGCAGTGCCCAGGAGGGTAACTGGCACCTCTATGGCTGCCAGTACACACTCCATACTTAGTCCGTACAGGGACTTGAACTGCCGACCCTCTGGTTCCCAAGCCAAATCTCCATGGGTTGAATTACTGCCGCCCCAGTTGGACGTATCGTGGGGAAAAATGCATTTGTTTCAATCAGTATTCTAAATGTATTATTTAAGTTAATACCAGACAAATGAGCTGCACAGACTGTGAGTGTCATTGTTTTTTTGTTGTTGTTGCTTGATGACTTTAACTTGTCCAGTGCGGCAAGTAAATTTCCCTTTCACTTAGTTCAATGGTGTTCATTATGTCTTTAGTTCCTGATAATGACTTTAGTTGTTCTTTTATCTCAGCCATGTTATGATGATACATACCTTGACATGTTTCAGCGGAAACTTCTGCCTTCCTCAGAAGTGTCACTTCACGTCACAACCACCACCAAGTGACACTTCTGAGGAAGGCAGAAGTTTCCACTGAAACATGTCAAGGTATGTAACATCCTAACATGTCTGAGATAAAAGAACAACTGAAGTCATTCTCTTTCACTTGCCCTACAAATATCCACTTGTCCCAGACAAGCGGACAAGCCTCAAAGGAATACTTGACCCCCACACTGATCATTTGTATTTGTCAATTTCTCATCACATGTTACCTTCAATTCGTGAAGAAAACTTTGTTTTTCCTCACATGCCTCCATGATGAATGAAGAATCCAAAAAAGGCCAACATTCTTCATGAATTGAAGTAAATGGGGACCAAGTTTTAAAACAGCAAAACCACTCACACAACTCGTGCAGGGTAATCCAAGTCTCTTTTATCCAGTACCCAGACAAACACATTTGAACTCAAACAGAGCTCATTTGCATGCGGAAGTGTTTTATACTTCTGTTGTGTTGCTATGTGACATCACTTCATGAAAAGGTTTATCTTTTTTGGATTCTTCGTTCATGGTAAAGGCAAACAAGAAGAAAACAACAAATTTAATGCAACACAGTGTGACTTATTAATATAGAATGGTTATTTTGTGGGTTAAGTATTCTTTCAATGTAGAGCCTTATTGTGGACCCCCATTGGATAAGATTTCACTTCAGGGACCTCCATCTGAAAAAAATTTCATTGTTCGATATTAGGGATGCATGATAATATCGGCACGTCATCAGTATGTCAATATCGGCTTTAAAATGAACTATGAGAACCGGCCAACTTGCTTTTTCTTGTCCCAGACAAGCGGACAAGCCTCAAAGGAATACTTGACCCCCACACTGATCATTTGTATTTGTCAATTTCTCATCACATGTTACCTTCAATTCGTGAAGAAAACTTTGTTTTTCCTCACATGCCTCCATGATGAATGAAGAATCCAAAAAAGGCCAACATTCTTCATGAATTGAAGTAAATGGGGACCAAGTTTTAAAACAGCAAAACCACTCACACAACTCGTGCAGGGTAATCCAAGTCTCTTTTATCCAGTACCCAGACAAACACATTTGAACTCAAACAGAGCTCATTTGCATGCGGAAGTGTTTTATACTTCTGTTGTGTTGCTATGTGACATCACTTCATGAAAAGGTTTATCTTTTTTGGATTCTTCGTTCATGGTAAAGGCAAACAAGAAGAAAACAACAAATTTAATGCAACACAGTGTGACTTATTAATATAGAATGGTTATTTTGTGGGTTAAGTATTCTTTCAATGTAGAGCCTTATTGTGGACCCCCATTGGATAAGATTTCACTTCAGGGACCTCCATCTGAAAAAAATTTCATTGTTCGATATTAGGGATGCATGATAATATCGGCACGTCATCAGTATGTCAATATCGGCTTTAAAATGAACTATGAGAACCGGCCAACTTGCTTTTTCTTATATTACACAAATGAATATTACATATGCTGAAAAGTATTGACTTTCATGTCTCCATCTGCTGGTGGGCCGTCATGATAAGAGTATGATGAGTATGATGTTAATTCCTCTACAGAAGAGACTTGATGATCACAAGGGAGTGAAACCTATGACCAGAATCTGTGGTTCTTGTGACTCTTACTAAGACTGGGTTCACGTTTATGTTTCTCAATAAATCTTCATCCCTTCATAGGCCAAGGAGAGAAATCTCGTCTACGAAGGCAGTGTTAACACAATCAGCTTAATTAAAATGTGAGCAAAACCATAAAGTTGGTGCAAACATGGATGCAAACACTGGTCTTTTCATACTACATTAGGTTTCTGCATAAATGGGATCACATGCTACTAAAAGCCACAGCCACAGCTTAAACAGGCGGGGATGAGAGAATGTAATGCAAAGCAATGGTGCGTTTTCCTTTCGTAGAAAATTAGCTTTTTCAATGCTGACATATTCCTTAATACTCTCTCTCTCTCTCTCTCTCTCTCTCTCATTGTGTCATGCGGATTACTGTTAATTTATTATGCTGATCTGTTCTGTACGACATCTATTGCACGTCTGTCCGTCCTGGAAGAGGGATCCCTCCTCAGTTGCTCTTCCTGAGGTTTCTACCGTTTTTTTCCCCTGTTAAAGGGTTTTTTTTGGGGAGTTTTTCCTTATCCGCTGTGAGGGTCCAAAGGACAGAGGGATGTCATATGCTGTAAAGCCCTGTGAGGCAAATTGTGATTTGTGATATTGGGCTTTATAAATAAAATTGATTGATTGATTGATTGAATACATCACAGGAAACAACAGACAGTAGCTACACCAAACTTCTCAGCGAGTCAAACTCTCGAAATAGAAATGGGAGATGCTTCTTTTTGGTTTGTTTGTCAGCCAGAGAAAAGATAACAAATTCAGTAGAAACTAACAGCTTGTGTCTTCTTCCATAAGTCTGAGTCATGGGGCTGAACACGGTCCACTGGGATTAACCTTGAATAAACTTGTCTGCAAAGAAAGGAAGCTCACAGTGCAGTCAAATCATTACCATGGTTTTTAAAGTCCTAAATGATTTCTGTTGGACTGTGTGTGAGCACAAAGACATGCTACAGGACAGACAAAGTTATGAGTCAGGCTTTTCTAAGCATGACTGTAAACTATAGGAGATATTTTGAGTGTGGGTTGAGGAATGGTGACGCTGTCCTTTAACATGAGAACGCCACTGAAACTGTTCCTCTACTGAAGTACAACTAAAACCAGGAAGGATCTTTCATGTAAGAAAAATAAGAGCATTAGTCACCAGAGAAGGATCACAGAGATTTATCTTGTTAGCTTTTTAAATTCATCACTATAATTTACTTCATGTGGTGGTGGTCTAACAAAACAGAGAACCGCTCTCATTCGGTGCATTTGCAATTACCACAAATATTGCAGGCATGTCTGCCATGGAGAAACAGTGCTATACTTCCTCTCAGCCCAGATGGTAATTCCATTAAAGCCTAAAATAAGCATTTACTCCAGGTGTTAGGCATCTGAAATGGAAGTAAAAGAAAAACTAGGTTTAGGTCCAGTGTGTAGGATTTAGGGGGATATACTGGCAGAAATGGAATACAATAATTAGTGTGTTGTCTTGAATGTATAATCACCTGAAAATAAGAATCATTGTGTTTTCGTTACCTTCAAATGAGCTGTTTGTATCTACACGGGGAGCCGGTCCTCGCACATGGAGTTTGCCAGTGTTTCTACAGTAGCTCAGAACAGATAAACCAAACACTGGCTCTAGGTAGGCCCATTCGAATTTTCGCATCTGCCTGCATAGTTAGCGTCCCCTCCCCGACAAGCAGCATCGGCAAACACTGATTTTTCAATATGATACTGTTTGATTCAGGGTTTCTTCCAGTTTAAATCACCTGGAGTCTCATTTATAAACATTATGTACGCAAAAAACAAGGCCCAAAAGAGGCGAACGCCACTTCCCAGGCAAAAGTTGTGATCTATAAAAACAGACTTGATGTGAGAAACTTTGACCCATGCTTACGAACATTTTGGAGACGGGTAATTGACCTATGGCTAAGCCACGCCCCCCTCCTCTCACTCGGACAAAATATCAGCATTCAGTGACCGGCGCTATGGCAGGTGTCACAGTACACGGCATTTCACAGGAGGCAATTGATGATTTTTGGGGACATAACGATCAGATGTCATTGAGAAGTAACCAAAAGGGCCTAAACTACGCATTGGAGGGATATATTCATCATTTTATTGTTGAGAAGGTCGATGAAGAGCTTAAATTACAAGCCAAAATTCATAGGTCACAGTGTATGCTTGTGAATCGCATCTCGTTGCCGTCACCAACAAAGACAACAAGTTAAAGTGCCACTGAAGTTAAGGTTTTTGGCTCAGAATATGAGAAAAGGATAACGGCCTTTTTACCATCTTTACCAAGAGTGTCTCTCCGTTAGTTTGGTGCTACAGTATTTACACTGAATCATTCAGCATAACGTTTGCCAACCTTTGTTATCTCTGCCATTACAGATAAGTTAATGAAGCTAAGCTCCAGAAGTTAACGTTATCTTAACTAGAGCCCTTTGGACAACAGCTAACAATGATGTACGATCACCAAAGTACAAAACTAGAACAAAATAGGCTAATGAACTCCCAGCAAACAAGGTGACATGATGAACAACGCAGCTAGGAGCTAACGTTAGGCTAACTTTAGCTAACGTTAGCTAGAGATGTTAAAGATAACTTTACATTTCTTTCCAGCGAAGTGACAATATGTTGCCTCAAACACGATGTTGACTTACCTTAGAACAGATGTAGACATCATTGTTGATCTTATTCACATTGAGTTGATGTTGTGGTCTAACGTTACCACACAACTTTATCCAAAGGAGACACTTTTCTCGGTTGAGATGTGGTTTAAAGTGTAAAAAATACACCTGGTCGCCCAGCCTCTCAGGATACCTTGTGTCAGAGTTGCATGTACCCCATGCACACTGTTTGACCATTTTTAAACTTCAAATCTCTGAAAAAGCTCATAAAACCGAACAAAACTGACTTTCTGTAATGCATTTCAATGGACGTCCAGGCAGAGAATGTCCGAGTGTATGGGAATGGGTATACGCACTGTGATTGGCTCATCGCGTTTGAGGGCGGGACTTAGCCATAGGTCAATTAGTGACGCAGGACGCTTAGTTGTAGAAACTGTCGAATATTTTTTGGCGCACATCATTTTTGGCTTTTGTCCGTACGTACATTTTTAGTATGGATCCTACACACTGTTTTATAAATGAGACCCCTGGTCCATTTGTTCTGGAGAGGAAGAGACCTCTGCGGACAATTCGGCTCCTTATGAAAACCTCCTAAACAATGAACACTGAAGGAATTCTAAACGGTGAACTTTCAGCTGGTTGCAATCTGTGATCCACACCACGAGATGCCTTTAAATCCCTTAAATCTTACACACTGCTTCATTAACATCATCTCGTTTTAGCAGAATAAACAACTCATCTGCGTCTACTGCTGATGGACTGCTCATTTACAGCACAGTTCAGATGGATCCTCATTGAAACTAGAAAAACTAGCAGCCTTCACCAGACAGTAATCTGCTACACCATCAACTGTTTGCATCAGAGCCTTGAGAGAAGGTTAAATACACTCCTGTGGAGCTCTTAAAGCATTCCTCTGGTGTAAACATCAGTACTGCTTTCTATACCACATATCTGCCTGATAACACTGAAATTCTTTTACTGTATTTCGAGATTTTGAGAGTTAGCCTACACACTCATCCTAACTTGTGAAAGCAGCACTGTAATAGAGACTATAAGCTGTTGGGATGAGATCCTTCAGCTTAACACTTTTTCTACAAAACTCTCAACCAGCGTCAGACTCAGGTCGTGACCAGAGACCCTGACCTGGACATTAACGATCTCCTGAATGGAGATGCAACCTTTAACCCTTTTGTATAACCTCCAGTGTTTCCCACATGAAGAATGTACTCACATCTGAATGATAACACTGATCTTTGAACTGACTGCCTATACTCCAAGTCTTGATCCCTGATCTCCTTTACGTACCCTGAGAGATTTAACTAGAGACCATTCTGCATAGAATCTGTAGGCAATGGTACAAGATACTGGTATTGGAAGCATTCTGGTTTCTGTTTGTGGTCAGAGTAGTATTAACCAATCACGTCTGAGTGGGCTTTGGTTGCCTGCTGATAAACAGTCCGTATGGAGAGCAACAGTGGCAGTACACATCGGCCAAAATGTAATCTCAGAACCCATCAGCTATCATCTGACAACAGCTTAGCTTTATTGTAGCTTTGAGCTAATTCATCTCTATTCATATGCAGCTATCCGTTTACAGAGATGAGCCGAATTGTTGTCTGGACCTGTCTGAGGTTGTTAACTGAACTGTAACAATGAGAAGATGTAGGGAAGGGGAAGTCTTGACCCAGATATCCACTTGACTACACTGGAACCCCTGAAATTTGGGTGTTGTCCCCTGAGGCTTTATCATCGTCAGACGAATGCCAGCCGCGATCAGCGACTTTAAACAAATGTGGGCCTGGGGCATAAAGCAAGGGGGAGTGGGGTGGGCAATGGCCTCTTCCCTCTACCCCCCTACTTCTGGAACCATTGCTCAGAACACACTCATTTTCAAACATGGCCTTCATTTTGATCTCAACTACACACCTATAAAGTTTTGTGACTGCATCTTGCACAGTTGTGACCAAATCTATCCCCAGACAGACATAACACGAGACAGAGTCCCAAAAAAGGCTTCTGTGGTAGTTTCTACTATAGTAGGTGTCACCAGAACCACATTTTGCCATGATGACACACAAACACACTGACTCACAAGGTGAAAGCAACAACAGCCTCGCTGTAGCTGCTAGTACAGATCTACTTCACTGTATGCAAGACAGAATATTCTTTAAAGGGAGACCATTTCCAAAACTCATATGTTATTCTTATGGCTCAAGACAGTCTTAAAATATGAGTAAACATGACCAACTCTCTCCAAAATCCAAAAACTAGAGTGCTAAAACTCAAACTTGTGATGCCACAGGGGTCAAAGTCTGGAGCTGCTCCATAGACGATGGATTGGGGAAGATGTTGTAGATGACACTGAGAGCCCCCAGGGGAATATTCTGAGTATACAGGTACATTTTCTGTTTCACAACTGAGAACACTACAATTCAATAAAGCTCATTTGGGTATAAAAAGGGAAACAAACACTCTGTAAGCCCCCAAAAAATCAGTCTTTGAAGCACCTCCAGACTGTACACTTCATGGCATCACAAGATTGAGACTGACTTCTCTGGTTTCTGGTTTTAAAAGAGAGAAGCTCATGTTCACAAAGATTAAATTTAACTTAACTAGACTACTAAATAACATATTGGAATTCTTAATCTAGGCTGCGTTCCCCTATACAACACTCCCCATGGGCTTGGTATCTGCTTCTTTATGTTGTTCTTTGAAGAAAACACCAGCTTATTTTTGGCCTTTAACATAATCAGTGCAGGACTCAATAATGACTCCATGAGAGTCATGAGCTCCTATGAGGTCCCAGACATGTTCAGTGGAAATGACAGGACATTTGCCTCTCCAGAACTAAATATATTGCATGTAGCACAGGGAGGAAATGCCAGCACTGGGTCAGATCTGTGATGTGGTTCTATCAGGTGGCTGCTGAAATGAGAATGTTTGAGAAGCCCTGGTTAGCCTACTGTCTGAGCAGCTCTGCAGACCTCGTATGGTGGACGTGCCCGTGGGTCAGTCAGTGCAAACTCACACTGTGCAGACAAACTCTGTTAAAACCCACAGAGCTTGGTTTTAGATGCTGTGAGAGATCCTAGAGCTGAAGCAGTTAGTCAATGACTCAATTAGTCACTGAGGGAAAAATATTTAAATATCAGCCGTGTGTAAACGAGACAGTCAAATATTCTCACTGAATATATTTGGGTTTTTGACTGTAAGTGTAACAAAACAAGACAGTTAAAGATGCCACTTTGGAAGTGGTGCCCAACCACTTTCCTTAAGGGAGCCCTTTTCTACCATTGAGTAAACCCCTGACTAAGTGACATATTTTATGGATATTTCATATTACCATCAATGCATAACAATAAGAGTAAAGAACAACTGATAAACTGTACAATTAATCCAAACAGTGAAACTAATATCTGCAGTAAGTTTGTGTAAATGGAGCGATGAATTTTGTGCAGATTTTTCCTGTGAATATTAAATCAGAAATTAGTTTTCGTGACATTTTTAAAAACTTTTTATACCAGTCTTTGTCTGTATCATCTACTTTTTGAATTTTCAACAATTATACACACTTACTAGGCTTCTTTTTTGACAAATTCAGTGTTTTCTCCTTGACGCTTGGCCGTTGTTACATTAGCTGTTTGGTTGTTTTAAGTGCGTACTTTTCTAATACAAGGCAAGGCTGTTTAAAAGAGAGGGAAGGCTCTGCGAAAAAAGCTTGTCTTCACCATGCCTCATCCTGTAAGGTTTAGAATTTAACAGAATATGTCATTATCGTCCACCAGGGTGGTCCATGACCCACAGCAGGGGTCAGGACCCCCAGGTTGAGAACCAGTGACCCAGGACTCTGGGAGGTTGTGATTATGTCTATCTATTTTCTGACTGTTTTTTTTTAGTTGCAGTCTTATCTCAAAGTTTGCAAATAAATCTGTCAGGATAAAGTATGGAGATATGTGTCAAAAATTCTGCAGCAGACATGAAGAACATTTTATTCTAATGGAAGGGTTCAGCCGTTAAAAAAAACATGGGTCTCGGTTTAAATATTTCAATGTGTTAACATCATATAGCTTCAAAGAGGAGGCACAGTGTGATGCACAGTATTTCTGATACTCTCACACGGGGTGGACGATGATTTTTGTAGCAAGAGCTACTTGAGGTGACAAACAGGGAAACTGGATTTTAAGGGGTTTTGATGGCAGTTTAACAGTACAAAGCTAACACAGGGTGTCTACAGGTATCAGACATTTAAGTTTAGAGAGCATCACAGGCAAGCACTGCAGGTGAGTAGTATATATGTGGTCTTGTGCAGAGGTAAGTGTTGTGTAGGAATATGGTTATCACAGTGAGTTAAGTCAGTCAAAATGAATGAGTGAAGTAAAATGACAGTATTATAGGTTTTTAAAAAATTTGTAACATGTGGACTTCTAGAAAGGCTTCACTCATTTTCACAAAAAGAAATTAAAACATGGGTAAATTAAATTAGATAAAGTGTTTGTAGTAGTTATGACCTCACAAATTCAAGACTATTTAATGACTTTTAAGGCTTTATTGTTGTATCATTTAATTTAAGACATTCAAAGAGTTTTTAAGGACCTGTGGACACCCTGTAACTGTTACCTGGTGAAACGTTATTTGAGTTTCTGATGAATCACCCGGTTGTTCTAGTCATTTCAGCTTAGAAACTGTTCGTTAATTATGAGGGATGAAGGGTAGTGCAAATGTTTTAAACACTGGGGAGGGACTTGTGGTTTTTATTTTGGCTTTAGAGGAGGCACATTCAAATTTAAATGGTTGTATTTTTCATTTATTTACTGCAAATTTTTAAAAGGAAACATGCCTTCCAAACCCAAATATTGCTAAAATTACACCATTTATCACAGCCAGAAACGGTAAACACTATTTTTAAATTTCTAATGGTCCTTGGACACATCATAAGTGACAACCGCTTGGGTCAGGGAAGAAAGCATAACCAAATCTGAGCTTAAAATTGCGATATTTCATCAAAATCACTTTATTCTACGTCTCATTTCAAATTTGGTCAAAAATAAACTGTGTGCATGAATAAAAAGTGTGCAGGGCTTTTTTCAACTCCAGGGGTAGGTTCAATCTCAAAACAGCGTGCATCATGTATCTACAGTTTCCAGGTTGAATGGCATGTGTCCTCAAAATGGTGTGACAGGCTTTGAGGTGTGAATCATGGGTGGGTAACCATTTAGCAGTGACGTGTGTATAAATCATTGCACATACATTTTTTTTTAATTTCACACTTGTTTTGGCAACATAAATGACTGCTGCTTGTGCCAATAAAGCCCCTTTTTAAATTGAATTAAATAAAACCTTGCAATATTAAAAAGCAGAGCATCTGCGTAACACAACAGAGCATTCAACGTGGTACCATTTTTTGTTAAATGAAATGTTTCGCTGTATTTGTCGGGGCTGAATGCAGCCCAGGATTTGCTGTTTAACTTTTAACTTTAAAGCATCAAAAGGTACATTTTTAAAGTCTAATTAATGATGAAGGGTCATGCATTTTCTTCCAGATATGTGTAGCGACAGGGAGGCTCAGAATAAAATAAATAAATTAAATAAAAATCAAAGTCTCACCCCAGCCACCCCTCCTCCTCTGACAAATTAAGAACAGTCCCTTATGAGAGCACAAACCAGACACACCATGCAGCAGGTTGGTATATTTAAGTACATTCCCTAATAGACCCACAGTGGGCTGGGTGCTAACAGTCACTGTGGAGCTCTGACAAACACTGAAAATGGTAGAAGTGTGGCCGTTAGCTAGCTGCCGAACCCTGGGCTACATTTTGTAAAGAGGGGCCTGTACACCGAAGTGTCTGACCGGTGCACGTCCCTCCAGGTAAGCTGCTAAAGGAGGCTCCGGTGTTACGGTGAGGTTTGTGGACCGTTACCTGCCACAGAGAGACAAATGTGAACTGCTCGTGTCTCCTCTGACACGTCACATACCTGTGAGCCGCAACGGCTCGGTTGTTCAGGTACTTCTGGGCAGTCATGACACCAACAAAGAGGAAATTCTTGGACCTCGAGCCGGGCTTCTCGGTCGCCGGTGAACCGTTATCTTGCGGTGGCCACAGTACTCCGTCGTATTCCTGTCTGTGACCCCCGTTCAAACCACAACCGGCGGGATTCGCCTTCCGTTTCTGTCCAGCTTTCTTCAGCTCGGTCGCCTTGGGTAGGATGAGTCTGGAAGCCAGAGTGAACCCGACCACCAGTCCCAGCAGAACACTAAACCATGCTCTTCGGCTTCGACCTGCCATTCCCCAAAACTTCACCAGCTCGCCGCCGTGTATCCTCGCCGTAACCGTTATCCTAAAAACAGCGCGTCGGTGAAAACAAACCAGTAAATGAAATAAATAACTAAAAGCAACAAAAAGCAGATCGGTAGAGCTCCCGTGTGTCCAGAGAAAAACCGGGCTCACACACACTCTCTCATAGTAGAAAAGCCCTTTTCTTCCAGTTGCCTACGTAGCATCACAGCAGTCTCCTTGAAGCCGCCACCTGAACCGTTCAGTGCCGCCGCTTCCTCCGCTCATCCACCGGTCCGTCACCACCGAGCACCGGCACGCCTCACAGCCGAGAGACAAATGCAGCAGCCTTTCTCTTCGCCTTCAATAACGGCCCCATTCTCGCCATTATCTCACCATAGGAAGAATGTCGGAGTCGGACTACGAGAACGCTGGTCGAAAAGGGTTTAACACTGGTTTGACCCAACGGGCTCCCCGTAGGAACGCTCTGACTGGCTGGAGGAATCCTTTGAAGTGGGAGGGGCCGGAAGTACTTTATTTTTTTTACTCCAGTCTGTATTTTATTTTTTATTTTTTTTATTTTATCAGTGTCCTCAGTGTCACTATATAACGATCATACAACTGAATTATTTCAAGTTTTTAAAATGTATTATTTTTCTAATTTATTCATTTAATTATTTTTTTCTTATTTATTTTTAGAATTTATTATGTTTTATTACTTTATATCTTTATTTCTAACAAAAATACATTAACACTATATATGAACACAGAACTAACCATATCAGGGGACATATAGATAGATAGATAGATAGATAGATAGATAGATAGATATTCTTGTGGATATAGAATTTCTCCATTATTAAAATAAAATATAAAAATAAAATAAATAATAATAATAATAATAATAATAATTATTATTATTATTATTATTATTATTATCTCTGTATCCTGTAATTGAATGGCTTACTCAGTTTTTCTTCTTGTATAAAGTTGAACATCCACCTTAAATACTTTGTTGTACATACAGTGAAAAAACAATTGGCCAATTGTTTCTTCTTCTAATTCACAGAGAGTACAATAACATTCAATATCAAGTCAAAATCTCTCCAATGTCTTTTTTTTTCTCTTTTTTTTTTGCTGGATATATTTGATACTTTTTTTTTTAAAGGAACCCTCTTAAACTTTATTATTAAGGCTTAATTTGTCCCCAACCAGCCAAACTTACTGCCAATTAATGTCATCATAAAGCGTATAACTGGTAGGCTGAATTTGGAGAGCAGTTCACTGTATGTCAGTATCTCTCCCTCAGTATGAACAAGTTCTCCAACTAATATGATAAAACTATCGACCCATTTTCCCTAATAAAGAGATTTAGTTTGATACTGAATATACTTGTTGTTCCAAATGTAGTGATTAGCTGGTGTAAAAGTGTCTTTGTAAATCATTTTCCAGGCCAGCAGCGCCTCTTTATGAGACTATGCTAACTTTACACACATTTGTGTCTGAGAAATAATGTCTTGTCCGTTATTTTGGCGTGGCCTTCTAAATACTACAATACCCATGAGCTTCGGCCGCCGTTGCCATGGAGAAGAAGAATCCAGCCAGAGGCGCAAATCACAGCAGCAGCGAACTCAAACTTCGTTTTGTTGCAGTTGTAACAAAATACGGCGCTAAGTTTGCTTAACTGAACTACAGCTGACACAAAAAATAAAGTTAATTTATTTAAAATGCAGATTATGAATCCGTTTTAGCTTCAACCAGTCGGTTTCGACACAAGTGACAGAATTGTGAGCACAGTGATTGGAGGTTTGTTGCTGAAATGCTCCCTGGGAACTGTAGTAGACTTATATATAGTACATTTATATTGAAAAATGCTGCGTTAAGGTTAAACGGTAAATCTGTGTTACAAGTTAAAGTCCTGCAGTTAAAATCTTAAGCAAAAATACAAAAGTATTTGCATTAAAATATACTTAAAGTACCAAAAGTAAAAGTAGGACTCATCACAGTCTCACCAGCAATAAAACTGCAAACTTAAACATTAGAAACAAGTCCGGTAAAACAACTAAGAAATGTACTGTGAACGTGTAACATTGAAATATAATGTGTATTATAATAACATGTAGTTGGGTTTATTTTTCTTCTTTTATATGTGGTATTAAATATGTTTTCTTTTTGTTTTGCGTCATTATATTTATCTGCTTTTGTGCTACATGACAGAAAACATAATAAAAAAGTATGATCAAGTAGACCCTCATCAAACGCCTCACAGCAGCTCTCTGGTCTCTAGCGCCCCCATGTGGCTGTACTTGTCTACAGCAACTCGGTCAGTGTGAGTTGGTTGTGTTAACAGAGAAGCTGAAGGGCTTTATCTTCTGTTCTGCACTATAATCATAAAAATCTTTCAAAGCTGAGGGGAAAGCTCATGAATTATTTGTCAGCAGAATTTGGTTCTCAGTTACTGAAAAGAAAACAGTCACAGTCTGTTACTGACAAAAAATGTTCTCCATTCATCTGAGGTCTCAGCTCAGCTTGTTCTGCCATACTGTGCAACACACGTGCACATACATGTAGACTACATACACCTGTCACCTGTAGACTGTACAGACCTGAACTGACTTCACCAGAATTTATCAGCTATACGAGTTGATTGAAACGCAGGTGGAGGTGCCTTTTTTCAATTCAATTCAATAGAACTTTATTTATCCCGAAGGAAATTCTTGTGCCAGAGAATGCTTAGAATTACAGTAACACTAAGTACAGTAACAACAATTTAACGTTCACAGCCAGACAAGCAGTGGGTCCCCAGGTCAGGGTCACCCTCTGAGCCCAGTTTAAAACAATAGAATATTAAATATCTGGCAGAATATAAAAGATTTACGTGTTTTCAAGGAGCAAAAGCAAAAACCAAGCAGACTGCTCCTGATAATCGATGTTATATTGTATATGATATAATGACAACAAGTAGTATTGTACTTGATTTGAGAAAATGATATTGCACTGATAAGTGATCGTGATATTGAAAAGTAATAGTTTTTTTATTTAGTCTTAGTCTTTAAATAAACTGAGTGTAAATCTGTCTTAAACGTGTGAACAAAGGCTTGTAAAACATGAGTCTTCACAAGACTACAAAGGGAACAATTGGGACGAAACAAGTTGAAATCCTCTGAATACAACAGCCATCTTAAAGTGACTCTCTTTGGTCTTGATGAAAATAAAATGAAGAGCCATTATTGCCAAGACTGTCGACATTTTCTTAAGCTCTGCTCTGAAAACTGCCTCACTGTTTCACTTGTTTTATGACACAGTTTAAAATCTGAGTGAACCTGCTCTTTGAGGATTCGGTTGTGTCAAATTAGAGCCAAAAAGAGACATTAGCAGACCCAAATGGAATCTGTGATTGTTGTTCATCATGAGGATCTATTACTGGTCAGTGGAACAGAACTGTGCAGGTACATTATGGCAGCTTTGACTATTTAATTGAGATTTAGCATTATGTGTCATCATGCATCTGTCACATCTAACAAAGACCTCGATATCATGGAGTCACTTTTGGAGTTTTCATTTTACTTAACTAACCTGAACCTACACGGCTCACACAGCCTCAAGTCTGACGAATCACCAGGTACAGACAAGACTGTTCAAAGCAGAGTCACAGGAGATGCAGGTTTTACGAGAGGACCGCAAAGTGCAGAGGCCGCAAAGACTACAAAGCAGCTGGGACTCTCAGAGGAAGTGAATTATCACCGAGACCTGCGCCGCTGTGGAGCAGCCGACCACAACCAATTGTGGGTTACGCTGTGAAAAGAATCAAGTGCTGGCACTTTTCACAGGTGGGTCTCAGTTATGTGCTTGAACTGGCTTTAAAGTATCAGTCTGGTGATATTTTATATATTTTTTTCTTTTTCTCAACAAATCCCTCATGAAGAGCAGAACCAACTGTGACTGTATCAACTAACAAGTATTGTGTGTGTGTGTGTGTGTGTGTGTGTCTACAGCCTGATATATCTTCTTCCTCTGGGCCGCAGAGCTCTGTTGTTGTTCATAACCAATCTGGCGAGTCTGAATGTGATCCTAGATTCAGGTCTAAGCTTCAAGTCCCACATTAACAAGGTAATGAAAACATTTTTTCCACCTCAGAAACATCACTAAAGCAGGACCATTTCTAAATGAGCAAGATGCCGAGAAACTGATTCATGCCTTTAATTCAAGCTGACTCCACGACTGTAACGCACTTTTTACTGGCCTCATAAAAAAACACCTCTGAGAGACTTCAGCTCATTCAAAACTCTGCAGTTCGGCTATGAACCAGGACCAAGAGGAGAGAGCACATCAGGCCAGTCCGAGCTGCTCTGCACTGACTTCCTGTTACATTTAGACTTGACTTTAAGCTCCTCTTCCTTGTATACAAAGCCCTACATGGGCTGGGACCGAGCTACGTTGCTAACTCCCTTGTTAACTATTTGCCTCCAAGAACACTGCGATCATCTGCTGCTGGTTTATTGGAGGTTCCCAGAAACAGCCGGAAGAAGATCAGGGATGCAGCCTTTGTCAGAGACGCCCCGAAGACATGGAACACACTACCTGTAGATATCAGGGAAGCTGGCTCGCTAAATATTTTTAAAAGAAAGCTAGAAACGTATCTGTTCACTTTAGACACTAGCTAGCTCTGACTTTCCTGATACAGGTCTGAAACTCTCTTTGCTGCTGCTGCAACTCTTTTAAAATGTTGTGTCTTATTTGATTTTATGATTGATGGTTTTACAATTCTATTTTATGATGTCATGATTTATGACTTTTTATGATTTATTTCATTCTGTTTTCTGTATGATTTTACAATTTGTACTTTTGAGTCAGTTAATCAATCCACCGCTGAAAATACTTGCCAGCAAACACACTATTTCCTCCTGTTTGAGTATTGTTCTCTGAAAACTACAGTGACCAGCTGTTGTAGAAAATCACTGAGTATTTAAAGGGATACTTTGCTGATTTTCAACCAGGTCTGTGTCACTGCGGTGTGGGCAGTGTTTGCAGATGAATTGTGTTTGGCTTCCCCCTGTGCCGTGAGCAGAAATCCATCAGATGATGTGATGCGCATCGTTTTGCATCAGTATTAAAAATAGAAAAACTAGAATAACAGGCTTAGAAAAGTGTTACGTCTTGATATAATACTTCATAGAGCCACATTTTGGTTTGATTACAGCCATCAGACTGTTTGAATATGTGTCTACCTGCTTTGCACACCTGGATTGGAGAATATTTGTCAATTCTTCCTCCTCGAGTTGAGTCAAATTTCATGGTGAGCAGCTCAGGTAAAGACTTACCCACTCAAGGACATTCACTCACCTCTCTTTAGGTGCCGAAAGGAGAACTGCCGGCCCCTCTTCCGCTGTCCAGCAGAGGATCACAGGTTTTCATCAAGAAATTGGGTGTAGTTGCAGTTAGCATCAATTTCCCTTTCAGTTCTGACACACTGCCCAGTTCCTGATGCAGAGAACATAACGCTGCCACCACCATGCTTCACAGTAGGTTTGGTGTTTGAGGCGGTGATCTGGAGTTCAGTCCAAAAAGTTCAGTCTTCGTCTTCTGACCATCAAAGCTTTTGCCATGTAGCATCAGAATTTACGAAGTGTTTCTTTGCAACGTGCAAACATGAATGAGTTTGGCACTTTTGAAGGTATACATACATACAGTCCATCTTTGTGTAAAGCTTGTGAGATTGCCGTCACGTGCACAGACTGTCCAATCTCAGACAGCCACAGTTTCCACTGGCCTCTTGATAACGTCCCTGATCACTATGCTCCTGGCTCGGTCTTCCAGTTTTGACAAGACGGTCCGATCTAGGCGAAGTGTTGGTGGTGCCACATGGTCTCCACTTCTTAATGATGGTCTCAAGAGCACTCAGACAGACCTCTGAAATCTTTCTGTATACTTGGTAAATGAACTGCACTTGTACAGCGCTTCGCTAGTCTTTCGACCACTCAGAGTGCTTTCACACTACACGTCACATTCACCCATTCACAGACTGGTGGTCGAGGCTACCGTACACGGTGCCACCTGCCACTCAGTAACCACTCACATACACTCACATACTGATGGACCAATTTGGGGTTCAGTATCTTGCTGAAGGATACTTCGACATGCGGACTGGAGGAGTCATGGATCGAACCACCAATCTTCCGATTAGTGGGCGACCTGCTCAACTACTGAGCAGCAGTCGCCCCAACTTCTCTGAACTTGTGCTCATCAACAACTTCATCCTGCAGCCCTTCTGAAAGCACCTTTCCAACCATGGTGAATTCTTTGTGTTGCTTGCTGTACTTCTTATGTGGCTAATCTAGTGTTTGGAACAAGACAGTGCTCCTGCTGTAGCATTTTTTTGACAGCAGGTGGCAGTGCAAGACTGTTTTTGACTGGACTGCAGTCAGGAGAGCATGACCCAATATTTTCCCTTTTCCCCGAGCCACGTCTCCCTTGCTGTTTGGTTTCAGAGAGAGCGGAAAATAAACAGAGAAAGAGTTTGTCTTTTTTTTATAAACAAAGTTATACCTGCCAAGAGTGACAGAAAAGGCAGTGGTGCACTTGTTATGTCAGATGTAAGTTGTTAGTTTGGGCCACACGTTTCTGTTGTTTACATCCTGGCTCCACACAGATTATCAGTCATATTTAAAGTGTCTGTACTTTGGACTGTTAGCAGTGTTGGAAAGACACAGAATTTTGTCTCTGTGTTTGTTTGCCAGTAAAGTGATGTGATGTGGAAGTCCAAGCACTACTAGTAGTATTTGGAAAGTGGAATGTTAAGATATTAAAACTGGATTCTGAGACAAAATGTGTTTATTTATAACAGGCCGATTAGTTATCCAAGCTAGGTGTTTTACAAATTAAATATTTTATTAGTAATAAATGTTGAAAAAAGTTTTAAAAACGTTAATGTTGAGATTGTATTAATTTAAATTTTGAGGGTGTGATATGAAAAAGGTAATGATTTTAACAGGATACATATATACATATACAGTCAGGTCCATAATTATTTGGACAATGATACAGTTGTCGTCATTTTGGCTCTGTACACCACCACAATGGGTTTTAAATGAAACAATGAATACCTGCTTAAAGTGCAGACTCTCAGCTTTCATTTAAGGCTTTTTTTCAAAAATGTAGTATGAACCGTGTAGGAATTACAACCATTTCTTCACACAGTCCCCCAACTTCAAGGGCTCATAAGTATTTGGACAAACTAACATAATCATCAATTAAACAGTCAGTTTTAATACTTGGTTGCAAATCCTTTACAGTCAATGACTGCCTGAAGTGTTGGACACATAGGCATCATCAGATGCTGGGTTTCTTCCCTGGTGATGCTCTGCCAGCCCTTTACTGCAGCCGTCTGCACTTCCTGCTTGTGTTTTGGGTGTTTTGCCCTCAGTTTTGGCTTCAGCAAGAGAAACGCATGCTCAATTGGATTCAGGTCAGATGATATGACTTGGCCATTGCAGAACATTCCACTTCTTTGCCTTAAAAATGTCTTTGGTTGCTTTTGCAATATGCTTCAGGTCAATGTCCATCTGCACTGTGAAGCATCGTCCAATGAGTTTTGAAGCATTTAGTTGAATCTGAGCAGATAATGGTGCCCCAAACACTTCAGCTTTCATCCTGCTGCTCTTGTAAGCAAGACAAGACTTCACTAGAATAAATACAGAGGGTTTATCACAAGATGCAAACCATTGGTTAGCCTTAAAAATGGAAGGCCAGATTAGAGTTTGTCAAAAACCATCTAAAAAGCCTGTACAGTTGTGGAACAGCATACTATGGACAGATAAAACAAAGATCAACTACCAGAATGATGGAAAGACAAGAGAAGGAAGAAGGGAAGGAACTGCTCATGATCCAAAGCACACCACCTCATCAGTGAAGCATGGTGGAGGTACTGTTATGTCATGGCCATGTATGGCTGCCAGTGGAACTGGTTCTCTTGTATTTATTGATGATGTGACTGCTGACAAGAGCAGCAGGATGAAAGCTGAAGTGTTTGGGGCTACATTATCTGCTCAGATTCAACCAAATGCTTCAAAACTCGTTGGACGATGCTTCACAGTGCAGTTGGACAATGACCTGAAGCATATTGCAAAAGCAACCAAAGACATTTTTAAGGCAAAGAAGTGGAATGTTCTGCAATGGCCAAGTCATATCATCTGACCTGAATCCAATTGAGCATGCGTTTCTCTTGCTGAAGCCAAAACTGAGGGCAAAACACCCAAAACACAAGCAGGAAGTGCAGACGGCTGCAGTAAAGGGCTGGCAGAGCATCACCAGGGAAGAAACCCAGCATCTGATGATGCCTATGTGTCCAACACTTCAGGCAGTCATTGACTGTAAAGGATTTGCAACCAAGTATTAAAACTGACTGTTTAATTGATGATTATGTTAGTTTGTCCAAATACTTATGAGCCCTTAAAGTTGGGGGACTGTGTGAAGAAATGGTTGTAATTCCTACACGGTTCATACTACATTTTTGAAAAAAAGCCTTAAATGAAAGCTGAGAGTCTGCACTTTAAGCAGGTATTCATTGTTTCATTTAAAACCCATTGTGGTAGTGTACAGAGCCAAAATGATGACAACTGTATCATTGTCCAAATAATTATGGACCTGACTGTATATACTGTGTTGGAGCCATAATATTGATTAGTTTATTTTATCATTATCTAAATATACTCATGCAGTTTCATATGTGAAGTGCAAATAGGTAAGCTCCAGGTAGTGGGAATCAGGTGTGTGGAACGGGAAGCAAACAGTTTTTGACCGTGTTATGTAAGCGTGTTGTGAAAGCATGAAGTACTGGCGTGGAAAACTGAACTTCTGTTAGCTCTGTTACCCTTCTATGTTATGGTGAGCATCTGTATATTTGTTGAGAATAAATGGATCGCCAAATCCAAAAAGATAATGTGCACTGGACATTGGTTTATTTTTAGCCCAGAACACGCGCCCAGAGCAAGTTCACCCCTCAGTGGCTTGTTTACACATTTTGTTTTGTTAAACGTCACTACATACTGTGAGGCTGGGGCCTCGGTGTTTAGTGACTGAATCATCTTTTGTTGTATGTTTATTGTGTATATGCTGTATAAATGCACTTTATGTTTGTCATTATTGCTTTTGTTTATAATGTTTTGTCGTTTCACGTAAGCCCATGTGACACCTAAATAAAAGATCTAACAAAGCTGTAATCTGTTTGCTTCTGTGATAAATAAAGTTTAGGTAAAGCTTATTAAGTGTCCCAGAATCTTTTACCCTCACACCACCTTCAGGTGCTTCTGGAGTCCCACCTGAACAAATATAAATATCCAGTGATCATATCTTTATTGCAGAAAAATGTGCAGAACACTACAGACATACCCTCCTCACATTGTGATAGATGAAAATGTTAACTTTGTTAACTATACTATCAGAATGTAGCATTTTTGAAATTAAGGATATGTCCACCAGCTACAGCTGCTGTAATATTATCAACTCTAAAGCTATGGTGGCACACATTAATAAACATATTAAAATATATGTGAAAAAACACACTGACTGTGAATTCATCAGCCAAACCTGCTGGTTTCACACCGCTTACAGGAAAGGCGTCATTACAAGCTTTCAATTCCAAAATGCGTTTCTCCTCTAACAGCATGATTCATGATAATCACAGTATCGTAGATGTTTAGCACGGCAGCAGATTAGAGAGTAAATAAAAAGGATCAAATCAAACAGGACGGCAGATGTTTGTTAATAATGAAGCGAACTGATCAACACCCACCACGAGTATGGAGCAAGATAAGTTTGGTGATACTGTCAGCTTGATTCAGTCAGTCAGTGTGCACAGCAGGATGTCAGAGGTCAAAGGTCGTACAGACCAATGTCTCTGACCTTCTTTAACCTCATCCACCAGATGATGGTCCTCTCCTGCCGGGTCTGAAGGAGCATGTGCCCCCTCCGCCTCCACTCAGGGGATTGTAGTCTGAAACACACACACAAGGACAGAAAGCTGACTGCTGGTACAGGACCCAGGACACAGTTATCACTCTGAGCTCATACAGCATGAGAAAATAATTGCAAACGCAACCATTCTCAGCTTCCTAGTCTAAAACTGAAAAAAATATTTTTTTTATGTTCTTTTAATGTTATTAATGTAATTTTTTCAAGGACAATTTTAAAAAATGTCTGATTTTCAAGGTGTTCCAGTACTCCAATTCAAATACTTCATTCACCTTGTACGAACCCTGCATGGGTCTCGTCTCCTTTGTCTGGTGTAGCACTGTTCTGTCACTGTGTTTACGTTTTAATTGTGACCTGCCATGTGTAGATACAAATTAGCTTCATGCTAACTCTGCTAAAATACATCCTGTAGTAACATTTAGATTTAATATTGTACACTGTCCCTTACAAATAAAATAAATACAATACTATAAGAATTCCAGGTTGATTTTGTAGATGAAAGGGCATGTCAGATATTTTCAGTTGAAAAACTGAGAAACTGAGAAAAAAACAGAAACTAGCATCAGCCTCCTTATTAGACTGCAGTGTGTGCTGTCTGTGCTTCAGCTCCTGTCCTGTGAGGCCCATACCTGCACTACGAAGTGGCTTCTTCCCCTTTGGTTTCAGCACTGCTGGTGATGAGCTGGCCTCCTCAGTGTTCTGCAGAGAAAAGCATTAATCAGATACTACAGTGAGGGACCGTGATCAAATCACTGATTTATAGTCAAGCAGTCTTCTGACAGCAGAAACACTACGTCAGTGATAACAGTTTTGTTGTCAGTTGTACAAAAACACACAAAAGTGATCTCAAAGAGTCAAAGGAGGCCACGTTGGTAATGAAGGAATACTTCACCCACAGAATGACCGTTTGTATTTTAATTAGTCATGCTGTGTGACCTTGAATTTGAAAAGAAAACCATTTTTCTTGCCTGCCTCCACAGAAAACTGCTAACACATCAATAAATCATCAACAAAACAATGTCTGCAGTCTTTCATGGAGGCATGTCAGAGAAACTAAGTCTTCTTCACAAATTCAAAGTAACACAGCAACACTTACTGATATACAAATGGTCGTTTTGTGGGTGAGGTATTCCTTTAAACTTCCCGACACCAAACAGAGTAATTTGGAGAGTTGCTAACCTGTAACTCCTCAGCAACATAACCAACTCCTTCCACTGAGTCCTGCTGTTTTGTGACAAAACTACTACTACTGGCAACTACTGACATCTAATAGTGAGGCTGCAGAGGTTGGAGATTAGCACCAGCCACCATCCAAATGTAAAGGTAAAATGCTCCTAGATTTTAGTATCCACCAGCCAAAAACAGTTAATTTCCAACCACCTGTAACTTCTCTTGTGTGCCGAGCGTGTAGGAGAGCTACAGTGGCAAATGTGAAAACATGACCCTGTCTAGATCCAGTATTTGGTTTGTCTGTTCTGGGCTACTGTAGAAACTACATGGCAGACTCCATGGAAGAGGACCTGCTACATAGACATAAACAGTTCGTTCTAAGGAAACATAAACACAGTTCTAAGTTTCAGGTGATTATACACTATGCAAACACAGTAATGAATATTTTTTTACCATTATTTCTAACTTATCCCCCTAAATGCTACACGCTGGACCTTTAAAATCAGCCTTAGTTTGTTTGGTTGCACTGTAAACAGACCTGCAGCTGCTCTAATGTTGGATATCTGACTGAGTAGCTGCTTGAGGATGCAGAAACTGAAACTTGAAAAGCTAGTGTGGACAGCAGCTTTTCAAAATAAAAGTGATCCTGTTTGAAATGTTCATATAATGCTAGAGTTTGACAATAGCGAACATGGCCTCATTTAAAGGAACTAAAGACAAAATAACAGATGATTAAACTCACCTGTGGGAGTTTGGTGGTTCCTTTGTAGCTCTTCCCCTGCTGCATGCTCTCCCACATCTCTATCTTCTGCTTCCTCTTCTCTTCTTCTTGCTGTTCATAAATTACATCGCATGTTCAGTTCAGGTGTGACATCACACAAAGACTGTTTCATCTCCATTTCACCACTTCACCTGTCTCTGTTTCTCTTTGAAGAGGTCAGCTTTGGCATTAAGCTCCTCCTGCATCCTCAACCGAGCTGCCTCCATGGCCTCTTGCCTTCTCGCCACTAACACAGCATCTTAGTGAAAAGAAAAAGTTAAAATCAAGACATTTAGCCTTTATTAATAAAGACTGAATCAAAATGACTAAATTATTCACTGAGAGCTAATATTATGGATGATTTACAGTCATTTCTCAAGAGTTATAGTTTGTGTGTGGTGTGATAGAATGGACCCATAAAACACTAGATTGTGTTTGATTCCACTGACTCCTATTCTACTGATCGAGCCTCGTCTATGTAACTGTGAGCAGGTGCTGGGAGGTGCTGACCTTGCAGTACTTCGGGGGCCGCGCCGTTGTTGCTCTGGCTGGATCTCCTCTTGCTCAGGTACTGGATGAGCAGGTAGACCAGGACAGTCACAATCAGCATGTACCATCCATACTGGGACAGGATCTCTCTGGCTGTGGGGGGCAGGAGCAAACACATCATGTGTCTTCTTTGATAACAACTTTATTTGACATATGTGCACAAGATGGAGATAGATTAACAATTAAAGGGACAGTTCACCCCAAAAATAAAAAGTAAACATTTTTCCTCTTACCTGTGGTGCTGTTTATCAGTCTAGATTGTTTTGGTGTGAGCTGCCGAGTGTTGGAGACATAATGGAACTAGATGACACTCAGCTTGTGGTGCTCAAAGCGCCAAGAAATACATTTGAAAAACTCAACATCAGTGTCTCTTTCCAGAAATCATGACCCGGTTACTCAAGATAATCCACAATCCTTGTTGTGAGCAGTTTCCATGTAGGAACTAATTTATTTTTACCAAACTACACCCGGCAACCACATCACCGCACAGGAGGAAGTGCATATTTACTGACACAAGTATTGTATAAATCTTGCCCTGTCATGAGCGAAAGCCTCTCATCTATACACTGCTTCCTCCTGTGTGGTGATACAGTTAGCGGGTGTAGTTCGGTAGAAAGAAAATACTTGAAACTGCTCACAGCAAGGGTGTGGATTATCTTGAGTAACTGGGTTATGATTTCTGGAAAGACACATTGCTGTTGAGTTTTTAAAGAGGAGCTACACCCATTCTCAAAATTCATACATGTCATTCCTATGGCCTACGACAGTCAAAAAAATATTAGTAAATATGAACAATTCTCCCAAATCCAAAAACTAGACTGCTAAAACTCAAACTTGTGATGTCATATAAAGTCTGGAGCTGCTCCATAGACAATGACGTTACTCTAGATGACACTGAGAACACCCAGGGGAATATTCTGAGTGTGTAGAGTTTCTGTTTCAGAGCTGAGAGCGCTACAATAGAATAAAGCTCATTTTGGTGTAAAATAAGACAACAAACATTCTGTTGGTCCACAAAATCAGTCTTCCATTCATTGCCTATGGAGTTTGAGACATCCTTCTCTGGTTTCTGGCGTTGAGAGAGAGTAGCGCATGTTCACAAATATTAATTGAACCAGTGGTGTCATGGTTGATTGCATTTTTTTCCCCACCTAGTTTTAGTGATCATCAAGTCTCTTCTACAGTGGAATTAACATCATATCATACATGCATACTCTTATCATGACGGCCCACCAGCAAATGGAGACATGTCATGAAATACAATACTTTTCAATGTATGTATTCATTCATCAATACACATGCTCTCCACTACACCATTGGACTGAATGCTCCCAGGCCATGGACGTAACCTATGAGAAATCTTAAACTGGGTGTTGTTCCCAAATGTTTTGTGACACTTTGAGCACCACAAGCCGAGTGCCACCTAATAATCACCAAAACTATCAGACTGATAAATTCAATACAGGTAAAAGGAAAAACATGTATATTTGAATTCATGGTGAACTGTCCCTTTAAAATGTACCAACCCAGATCGTGTTCATAAGAAGGAACACACTGGTTAAAGTACGAAACACGGAGGTAAGAACAAGTGTTAAACTGAAACGAGAAGGACTTCCGGCTCCTCTGTTTACATGACTGTTTATCATATTTACCCATAATGGCGGTCATATTTAGCAAGTCAGATATTTCGTTTGACAAACTATTGATACACACTAAACTCTAGAGTCTGGACTAATCCAAAGAATGCAATATTTTTAGTTTTATCACGCCTGTTATGAAAATACAATCCTGTTTCTCACAGTAACGTTACATGTTACATTACTGGAAACCGGAAGCAGGAAGACAAGCTAACGTTACTCTCATTTAGCTAACGTTAGCAGCTGAATGAATAAAAAACAATGCTAACTATTAGCATACTAACGTGTGTCGTGACCAAACACTCTGGTTTCTTTAGTTTAATCAGAAATGATCCGACATGACTAAGTTGTTGTTGTTGTGACGTGTCACCGTCTCACCGGTCAGGCTCACAGAAGTCAGGTCCGGGTTCCTGATGGGCTTCTCCACCCGGAAAGGAGAGTCGTCGTCCACGTCTGTGATCTCCACATCGTCCATGTCTCAATAAAATCAACGCTGTCTGCTCAGGACACGAAATGAAGAACAGTTAACGGCTCTTAAGTTAGCTGCGCTGAAGACTCCTTCTCCTGTCAGCCATCTTTGCTCACACTGGCTGTATTCTTCTTCTCTTGCTATAATGGCGGTAGGAAAACAGGAACCAGCACAATAGGCACTTTACCGCCACCTTCTGCGTCGGAGTGTGAATCACAGATTACATCCTGTCAGATAATCCTGTTTCTCTGATGAAATAAAATAAATAAAATAAAATCCACTTTTTGCTCTAATGGATATGTTTAAGTTTTATTATCAGAGTATGAATTCCAGCCATCTTGAGATCTTCTTCTTAACCAGTGATGGATGAAGTATTCTGATGCTGTAGTAAAAGCACTAATATGTCACTGTAAACGCACTGTTAGAAATAAAAGTTCTGAATTAAAATGTAACTTCAGTAAAATTCTGTCAGCCTACGTACAGCCAGCAAAATGCATTTAAAGTATTAAAAGCAAAAGCATGTAAAGCAGAAAATAAATTAGGGACTGTTCCTTACTTGTGAGGGGAGGCATGTCAAGTTTTTTTTAAGCACTGGGGAGGGACTTAGATTTTTTATTTCGGCTCAGGGGAGGGGCATATAAATTTAAATGGTTGTAAGTTGTATTTATTTTACTACCAATCTTTTAAAAAATTTGCAAGATCACAACATTTATCACAGTCTGAAACTGTAAAAACAGAAATAACTGTTGGATTTACAAATTTCTGACAGTCCTTAGACACATCGTGCAACCAACAAAAATAAATAAATAAAACCTCTTTATGTCTCCTTTAAAATTTGGCCAGAAAATAACCCCATTGCACAAACTAACCAGCACACACAAGAGTAAAAGATCAAGGCTTTTGTCAGCTCCAGGATTTCCTCTTCAACTTTTAATTTCAAATATTGAAGGTTAAGTTTTAAAATTCTAATAACTAATTTATGGTGGAGGGAGAGTCGTGCATTTTCCACGTCACTCAAAGATGCTCAAGGACAAGTGTTTGTAGCTTTGAGAAGGGTTAAAAAAAAATCATTTTTATTTTTTAAATGAAAATAATAAAACAAAAATAAATTTAAAAATTAAAACAGTCACCCGCCCCCATCCAGCCACTCCCATAAAATATATATATATATATATATATATAAAGAAAAAGCAAATTGTCATAATTAAGAAGTTAGAATCACAAAATGTTTTTGAATAAAAGACAAATTATTTTTCAAAATAGCTGCCAACTAATTTCCGTCAATCGACTAATTGTTTCAGCTGCACTTGTACATTTTTTTAATGTTTTGTGTGTAAAAATCTTACTATGTAACACATAGTAACTTAAGTCTTTGAATAATATTAGTAGAGAAAATATATTGCCAAGCCACAAAAGCCTTTGACCCAACATTTTACAAAGAGGATGAGGAAGAAAGCGAGGAGCATCATGGCAGAAAGCTCCCATCCTCTCTTCAGCCAGTTTGAGCTCTCGAGCTCTGGAAGGCGCTATAGAGTCCCTCTGGCATATAAAAATGTATTTAAAATATCCTTGATCCTGAGTGTCATCAGTATCCCTAACTCAACAAAGTGACTGATGAACCACAGACACACTGTGATCTGATCTAATGTCTAAGTGTAATGACGTTAAATGCCTGTCGTACTCTTTGTCTGCTTTTTACAATGTTGTCTTTTGGGTTTGGTGAGCCCAAGACAAGTTTCTCCCCATGGCGGACGATAAAGATTTATTCTATTCCACTGTAGTACTTATGTGAATACACTGACATCCCACCACTGCTCTGGACAGTTGTCACATGAGCCAGTTGGATGCTTTTCTATTATCTCAGTTGTGCTATTGAAATTGGAATATCCAAGATTTATCCTGTCAAAATCAACTGTTTCCTCGACCTGCCCCTTTCAAAATGTTGAATTGACTTGATTTAAATTACACAGAAACCTCTCCCATATTTCAGTTTCACTCATCTTGCCTCTCTTTCACTGCTTTATCCCAAACTATGGACTTCTGATTTGCTTAACAAGACTTATAGATCTTTGTAGAGCTTGTTCTGCTCACTGGTCCACCTCCTCTTTTCCCTTCATCCCTACTGTCACTACACAGGAACCCACATGAACAGAACCAACACTCCCTGATGGATGAGAATGGAACAGACCGGTTAACAAAACAAGCTCTGCAAAGAGACGCTGCAGCTCTACAAGTCCTATCCTGACAAACAGGGACAAACTCAACTGTCCAAAAGAACAAAGCTGATCGACACACATCAACTCATATTCAAGGCTGTAACTGCTGCAGGTGCACCTACAAATCACTCATCTGAAGAAGTGAATACTGTGCAAACAATGTTTATTTATTTAAAAAATAAATGTGTAGATGTTTTTCAGTTTGACATAAAATTATCGTTTTCTGTTCATAATAGTAAAAAAAAAAAAAGAGGGTGAACACATTTTAAAGACATGCACAGAAGCAGAGACTGAAATATCTCATTTTTAACAGCAACTGAAAACTTAACTGATATTTCAACACCACTGAACTCACAGCATTTAAATATTTTATTTTGAAAACCGTGTATGTAGACTCATTTGTTCCCGATTCACCTCTATGAAAGTTAAACACAAAATTTCTTGATTATGAATTTCAAAAGTTGATTTTTTTTTCAATGTTAACAAATTAGTATATTAAAAATTAAAGAGTCGCAATTAAATAAAAAAAATAGACAGAATTGCTCAAATTTCAGATCTAAAAAATTCTAGTCGAGTATTTCAAATAACACATCAGGCACAGCACAAACTGGACGACTCACTGGAGCCCTGTCGTTCTCCCCAGTAGTCATTTTTGGATTTAAATTTCCGAGCGGTGTTCTTGGATCATATGACTGACAGACCATGAGCTGATAGACAAGGGGTCAGTTTGACTGCAGTCAGACTTGATAGCATTTCCTGTCTGGGTAGGACGGATGTTACCATTTGAAATTTTTTGACTTGAATTTCTGGATCTCAATTTGACCAACCAGAATTTATTTTTATGAAAATTCTGAAACTTGGATTTTTAACATTTCAAGTTACAGGACATTAACAGACTCTATAGCTGCTCCACATTCAGCTCAGACCGTCAGCTGACTGCTTAAAGAAACTGGCCTCACACACGGCAGTATAAGAATTCAGTTTAATGAATGTCATTTTACAAAATAAAAAAGCCCTGCTAGACGGACATCCAACGCAAGAAATTACAACACAGAAATAAAAAAAAACAAAAAATCATCCAGGTTCTCAGGAGCCATTCACAGGAGGCTCTTCCTCCATGTCTTCTTCGTCCTCCTCTTGTTCACCCTCAATCATTTCCTCTCCAGAAGCTCCACCCATATGTGACCCCATCGGCATCTGTGCAGCCTCACCCTCCTCCTCTTCCTCCTCTTCCTCCACCATCCCAGCTGCACCTGATTTTACAAATAAACATTCATCCATCAGTGAATCCTCAGAATACATCGAGGTTATTAAAGAAAAGAAAAACTCAAATTCAGATTAATTTAAAAGGGAAGTGCTGCTCTTATCCTGGATTTTTCTTAGTCTGTGTTACAACACGTTCCAACTCTGTCTCAGCTCAAAGCCCATTGGTTCCTACTGAAGATTCAAGTCTTTAAAACCACCACAAATACATGATTTCATTGTTACAGCTGTTTCAAATTGGAGGAAGTAGTACATTTGTGGGGACTATTTTCAGCTGTGGATTAATCCACACATGGTGCAGCAGGTGTTTGTGGGACTGAGCTAAAATAAATTACAGTTTGTGTTCATGGTGATGAAGAAACATGTCACCGGTGCACTAGAGCAGCTCATTGATGAGTTTAACAATGGAGCTCTACGGCACAGAGGAAGAAGACACATCCGGCTCTGGATAGCAACGACTATTCAGGGACTACTATTGTTAATGGCTGGAAGTATTACTGCCCCTGCTGACAGATTTGTTATCTCTGAATAACAATGAAAGTAATTCTGTCCAAATGTGTTTAACCAAATCCAAAAGGATAACTGAAAACTTAGAAATGTCCACCAGGTTGTACAGTATCAGGGAAGTTGTGCATTAGTATTTGGTGAGCACTGACCTTGTCTCAGCTCTCGTCCTGGGATCTGACCAGCCTGTAGCATTCCTTTCAACCGCTCCACCTCTGCCAGCGATGAGGCGTTAGCGATGGCATTCTGAAATGCAAACATGTAAATCTCAGTTAATATGGTCCGACCTGTTAGTGAAAATATTTTCGGGGATCAGTTTAGATTGAACAAGATCTAAATCTCCATCTTGGTTATTTTAATCCATCAGTGGTGCTTCATCTCTGTCTTGTTGTATAACCATTAATTCATAAATGTGATAATATATTGGGGTGTCGGTGGCTTAGTGGATAGAGCAGGCGCCCTATGCACAAGGTTGTTGCCGCAGCGGCCCGGGTTCGACTCCAGCCTGTGGCCCTTTGCTGCATATATCGTATCGACTGGAACATGCTTCAACATTGTGACCAACATGTTCTGAGCATAAAATATGAAATAAAGTGGCACCTCTTTGGCAGTCTCAACATTTGAGTTGGACCAGTGTAAAACTTTCAAACCAGTTTGATATTAAGCCAAACACTGGACTGGAGTACCAGATTTTACCACTAGGTGTTGCACTTAACTCAGCAGCCACTCCCAAGCGGAATATAGTATGAAGTGGCTTTGTCACTGCAAACATAGCAGGCCATTATGTCAATCATGTTGTCACATTACTTATTACTAATAGATACAGTCAGAGTTTGCAGAAACGCCCACATTATGTCACATCCCACCCCACTGAGGGGGCAACACAGCATTTGTTACGATGCTTTCTGCACATCAAATAAACTAAAAAAATCAAGAGTTAATAGTTTGTTTCCAACCTGGACCCTATTAGAAACAGTGGACAATTTATGCTCACTACAAGTTCTTGTTTTTGCCACTGACAAGCTCAGACTGTGATTTTAAGTATCTGGCAACATGATTGGCTGCGGTTACATGATGGCTTCTCATTCTGAATGAAATAAATCTGAATGAAATCATTCGGAATTAAAGTCTTTCCAGGTAGTTTACATGGGAAATATTCATTCTGAATGAGGGTTTACACGGGAGATCAGTTTAATCGCCTTTATTCGGGTCAGCGCAAGGTTTGGGGCAGGGAAGGTTTCTGATTGGATAGGGGGCGGGGCGGATGTTACGTGTTTACGTTTACCAGAAGAAAACACTGTAGTCCTCGCTCCGGATAACAAGATGCTTGACGACGCCGTTCTTAGCGCCTTTTTCAGGCTTGTTTTGCTTATATTCTTGAAGCAGCAGTACGACAACAACCTTGTTCTGCTAATGCTTCATCTGTTGAGGAGGAGAAGGGAGGTAGAAGGTCGAAGAAGGGAGATAGAAGACTGTGCTTTGGCGAAACCGTTGAGTGCAACGAGTCCGACTGCTCTATCTCAGCCCGTTGCTATGCGCGCTATATACGTCATCATGCCAGAAGGGCAAGGAAACGAGCATGCGCAGAAAGACCGGAATGAACTTAAAGAGGAATGAGTGTATACAAGTGCGAGAAATTCTTTCATTCGGAATTAGAAACGGAATATTCCAGGCCCTTTTCAATCGCACTGGCCATTTTCATTCTGAATTAGGTGTTTACAAGATCACTTTCAATAGGAATGAACTTTCACTCCGAATGAAAATGAAATTAAACTGTCCATGTAAACGCACTCATTGAAAGGATCCCTACAAAGAAAGACATTTTAATTTAAGAGTAAAATCCTTTTTGTTTAAAGAGAATCAGCCCTGAAACGGCTATCTAACTATAAAAAAGTTGTGAGACTCCAAGGACCTGTATCCCTGCGTGAAAATGTTACAGCAGACTGTAAAACAACGGTCTCGAAACATCCATAGTATTCAGTAAAAAATGTAATAGTGTCTCTTATGTGAGTTTAAAAACGGCGCTTCCCAGCATTTACAGGCTGAAAAAAGGGACTGATCCCCCCTCACCAACTTCGTCTTCAACCACGACTAGACATCGACTCTATCTATGCAATACAAGTTGGATTTAGCGCCATGATGCTGTCAGCACAGGCTGCTCATGCAGGTGTAGCAACACTGGCTCACCTGCCTGAATAAAAGAGGGATGGGAATTCAAGCTCAGCTGTCAAAACATAACGACCCCAAAACACAGCGCCAACATTTTTCAAGTCAACAAACGAACCTTGATGGCTTCCACGTCAGCCTGAGATGGCCCCGTCCTCTTCTTCTCAAGCTGTGCCGCCGCTCCCGGAGTGAACCTGAAAGAACACACCTCAGTTAGACGACATGGACACACACGGGCTTCTCTGACCTCTCAACCAATGTAGTAATCTCATGTATAGTATCTTTTCTTGAGTCAAGTATTCTGATACATCGTCCTTAGACAGCAGTCCTGAGCAACACTGTGGTGAACGTCTCTGACTTTGGCTTTCAACGGCAGAGTTACGGCCCATTCAGAGGTCATGACCTTTACCAAACAAGGTGTGTTTTAACTGTGGGGACGAGGAACAAGGGATCAGTTTTTGGTGCAGATCCCAGAATTTTAAAGGGTTTTTTGTGTTGCAAAATACTCTTAAATCATTCAAACAGATGAACTGTAAATGACCGATGGTGACAGCGTGTGTTTTTTTTTGTTTTCATGATTGAACCCGTTCTATCAGCCAGGATCCAGTGATTCTGAGGAGCTGCTGTCTAACGTGGACTTTCATCTTACGTTTTCGTTCGCCTGGCAATATCCTTTGCAAGTTGAGCACCTCGTTTGCCTTTGAACATTTTCTCTGCCTCCTGGCGTTCCTATGACGATATCACACAGTTAAAGTGAAAAGCCTCATTAAGTACAGACTGAAGCTTTCATCCAAGAGGGGGAGCAAGGCCAGGCAGGAAAATGTACATAACACCAGAGCTTCTTTAGATGTTCAATGGGACGATATCTCCAGGTTAGAAGACTTTAGCACATCATTAATAACCACTGTGATGCTTAAAGGGAAATGCCCTGGTGTTTTAGCTTCCAATACATGTGATCCATAACTCACAGCTCATGCCAGGCCTTGAAATATGTACAGTCCCGTATCTCACATTTTAAATGGCTGTTAAAAAATATACCTGCTCCGTTGTTCTTACCTTGAGCTTTACCTTCTGGAAGTCAAGCACACGGATCTGTGGGATTTTGTTGATGACGTAGAGCCTGTAATGCTTCTTGTTTGTCACTGGATTCCTTAACAAGCTGGAAATTCAGTGATTATTACAAACATGTGTGATCTTCATTCAGCTGTAAACAAATTATATCACAGAGTGCTCATGATCCATACCTGAGAAGGTTCAACGTCTTCACTGAGGCCAGAGGGTCCAAGTCACCCTGCACATTAAACAATAATGATTTAGAAAACTACAGTAAAAGTGTTTGATGATTAGGGTACTGAAACCCAGCATCAATATGGCCTTGGCTCCTACACAACCAGTACCTACTGGACCATATCACAGCGCCAGACTGTGTGCATAGCCAGTGTGTGGTCGAAAATAAAGAGAAAGTGTGCGTGAGCGATGATGACGTGTGACAGTGAAAGTCGGAGCAAGAAGTTAATGTAGCAGTGCAGTGTGTGTGTACAGTTCAGGCCATTTGTCAGTGAATAAATGCTACAACTCTTCAAGACCCAGGCTCGACTTATGGCACAAAGAAAGTGCATCAACCATCATGCAACCAAAACAGGAGGAGGATAGCGCTTTGTTTGTCCCGGTAGCTATTGGTAGCCATTAGGGATGGGCAAACGATCAAAATTCATTATTCGATCATCAAAGAAATTAACGATCAATTATCTATTAATTGATAAGTGAGTATTTCAAAAGAGAGAAAACAAAAAAGACTGTCGCCGCAAGAGAGCGCAGCTGCCCCAGTTTTGAGCTTCAAACACCCAGGCCAAAGAGGAAGAATGGCACGCATGCGCAGTTCACTCCTGGGTGTTTACAACCGTTGCCAGCCAGGGCACACTGGTGTAGTGTTTTCAGAGGCCTCAAGGGAAGCCGCCGAGGTTTTGGAGAGCGATGAGAGCCTCCGTCTGTTCATGATTTTTTGCCTGGCATAGATCCGGCGGGGGGGGGGGGGGTCTCGTAGGCACGTCGGCTCGCTGGGCCTGTAGCATTGTAGGGGAAACACTGCGACTATCGAGCAAAATTGTTTGTGATCGATCAAAATCCTTAACAGTCAATCATTGATAATCGAAAATTGATGCCCATCCCTAGTAGCTATCCGCAGTTACCTGAGAGTATCAGTGTAATTTTATTTTTTATTTAATTTTATATACTTTATTAATCCCCGAGGGGAAATTCAATGTTTTCACTCTTGCTTGTCAATAACACACAGGTCCGAACACACACATGCACAAACAGGACCTATACATGCACAAAGTGGAGAGATGTCAGAGTGAGGGGGCTGCCCTTGATGAGGCGCCCCGAGCGGTTGGGAGGTTTGGTGCCTTGCTCAAGGTCACCTCGGCAGTGCCCAGGAGGTGAACTGCCACCTCTCCAGCCACCAGTCCACACTCCATATTTGGTCCGGACGGGGACTCAAACAGGCAACCCTCCGGTTCCCAACCCAAGTCCCTATGGACTGAGCTACTGCCGCAGTTAGTTTGCAGTAGAAGGGGACAGTAGGTGTGGAAGTCTGGACATCCAGTTTAGGGTTGGGTCAGTGCCATCGTCCATTGCCAATAGAGTGTGCCAGGGCTGACGTCAAAACCCGAAGTTTAGCATCGCGCTGGTTCCCGGAAGAGAAAGTGAATGTGATTTTTGCATTGCGTTTTAGATTATGTCAGAAAATAAGCTCTGTGGCTAACACAAGTTTATGATGCTTACAGGTTTTGTTCAGCGCGATAATTTTCACATATGAACACCTTTCATGCCGCATTTGAAGCTTAAATGCGATCGCCAGAAGTAAAAAGCTAACGTTAGGCTTTAACGGACTACATGACTACTCCACGGTCGCATCACTCTTGACGTCACCGCCACTAAGCTTTCAACTCATTTCGGCCGCTTTATTTTAAAAACATTGTATAATGGGGACATCGGACTGTTTAAGCTAAATAAGAAGCTGTAATGGCGGACTGCCAGCACTCTCGCCTGTTCGGGGGTGATGACGTTTAATGTCCCCGACAGGGTTTGTAGTCGTACTGAGCAACTTGTTTTTTACGACACGTAAAAGCTTCAAAATTCACAAGTAGGGTATTTACTGACGTGTTTTATGCCGTAGAACAAAACCTGAAACTTGCTTAAGCTTTTGTTAACCACAGACCTTATTTGAGGCATTTTACCAAAATCCCATTCAAAAAACGTATTGACTTTAAATGAGAGAACCGGAAGTGCTAAAAGCGATAACGGAGTTCCGGGTTTACTGGCACACTCTATGGCTGCCCATTATCAACCGCTAAGCCCAACATGCGATTTAAAAGCCCCCTCCCCATCCACACCAACACCAGGGCGCCAGTTTGCGGTGGCATAACAGCATTCATTGCATGCTTGCTAAGTCACAACTCTGATTTATCTACCAGATATACAGTTGGCTGCCAGCTGGGGGAACTCGTACCCCTTTTTAGCAACCAAGTTTGTAAAGATTTACCACCAACACAAATTACTATCCACTTGCATCCGCTGAGCTGACTGATGGTTTTTATAATTCATCTGTAAAGTCGCATAAATATCAAGGCTTCTGGTGGGCAGGTCACAAAGTCACAAAGCCAAATGGCTAGTTTGATGTGCTGTTAAGATGTTAATAATATTTAATCCAGCAGCATGGACAAAACAAATAACAAACAACAACAACAACAAAAAAACTTAAAAGGGATAAGATGTTTGGAGGATTTGTTGTTGTTGTCAGACTGTGGAGGAACTTATATTTTTCTGGTATTTCGATGTAAATCAGTCAAATTTGTTCTGCTGCTGAAACGTACTCACCAGCTCCTGAATGTTGTTGTTTGTGAGAACCAGTTCTGTCAGACCCGGCAGGGAGTGCTCCAGATTCTCACCTATACGACTGGAGAAAGATTTTATAAAGTTACACGCATGCAGCCGTGTACTGAGTGGCCAGGTATACTAAACAACATTTAATGTGCTCCAAATGGGAGTAAATTTACTGAATAGCAAGTACGATATTGAACCCACCTTATTGGAGCATAATTAAATAAACAACTTAACTATGAAATATAATCCCAAAATCTGAACTGTAAGAGCTCTGAACTGCTTCTTGGTTAATTTGAGTATCACTATATTTCCATTCATGACATCAGAGGATGTTGCAGCGGAACTTACCAAATCCTGTTGTTGTTCATTAGTAACGTTTTCAGTCTTTTGAGCAGAGGGAAGCCGTCCAGTTTTCGGACTTCATTATCAGAGAAGTCGATGGTGTCAAACTGGTCCAGAGTCGCTCCGAGGTTTTCCAGCACTGGGATTTTATAACCTGGGAGATGAAGAACATCAAAGTTGAGGAGGAACTTCTTCTAACATTTATTACATTTTTTCTCAGTATGATGAAACAGAGACATGTTTTTCGACAAAACCATAACCTGTGTGTTTCAGTTTAAAATTATTTTCATTAAAAAAATGTCAGAATGGTTCAAGTGTTTATGGTTGATAACAATGGGAAAGTGGCACAGCACGCCTGAGGTTCTTTTCTTCCAATTTCTCTTCGAATACTCATAGTCTGAAGCCTCTAAAAACCTGCTCTTCTCCCTCTTCCCTGTTTCCCTTCTCATGGATTATTTCACCTTTGTATTGTTTTTTTTTCTTTGTTTCGTTGTTGTTGTTCTCTGTAAAGTGTCTTTGATATGTCTCATTATTATTATCATTATCATTCATATAAGGTGTTTAAAAAACAACAACAATACACACTTCCCTCATTTGAACTCATTTTTTTGTCATACACATATATACAATAATGACTGCTGGGAAATATGTATGTTGATGTTGTCCAGTGTCATTATAACATGCACTGGGGCCCATCATAACTAGAGCTTTTGTTGATGGAAGTTTCTGTAAAGAGTCTCACCTTAGAAAATTACTAAAATAAAAAGGAAGATTCAATGTCCAGTTCATTTTCCCCCCAGTTCCATCAATGAGCAAATGTACACGGTATGACGACTGTCAATTTTATATCACAGTATACACTGAAACTGGTATATCGCTGCAATCCTTATCACAACTACCTTACGCCACTGCTGGCATTCATTTTACTTAAAAAACTCCTTTCAGAACAACATTTTAAAGTAATTGTCAGAAATGCCTCAAAACACAAATATGAATTATATACCACAGAGATCAGAGATCGCCCTCCGAAATATTGAGAGATTAATCAATAAAACCTGAAGATTTCAGATCAACTGTGTCAAGCAAACGCTGCTTCTACTAGAGTATAATACAAATTATGACTCTAAACCAGTATTTCTCAAATGGTGTGCCTTGATACAAATCCAGGTGTGCTGTGGGATTTTGTGATAACCACACATTTTTACTGCAATATTCATCTGAGCCTGTACAAAAAGTTATGGATGGATTTTTAACTGAATGTATCAGTATGTTGTGGGCACCCATTTACTAATAAAGAGGCAAACTCTAGATAAAGAACTGTTATTTAATTTAAAAGACCTTTACAGGCAACCAATTTGTCACAGTTCATGCGTGGCAATTATGAGTGTGAGGCACATCACATTATCTTATTATTTCCCATTTAAATGGGTGTGTTATTGGTGCTTTAATGTAGTTTCAAACAGTTTAAAATGAATTCTTGAATCATTTTGTCAACTATTTAATGAGTACTAGTTGGTTGTAAATTGTTATTGGATATAAGTGAATAAAAACAACCATTTCCATCGTGATAAGACGAGTGATAACACATCATATAGAGGCTGCTGTGCACAGAAATAAATACAGGTGTGCCTTAAGATTTTATTTTGCCCCTTTGGTGACGCCTTGGGCACAAGAAGTTTGAAAACCACAGCTTTAAGCGTTCATAAGCTGCAGACTTCAGATAACTTATCATTAATAACAAAACAAAAGAAGATTTTATGACTTTTAAAACACTACTTGTAAATCAGTACAATGTCTGTGCGCGCTCCCGTGAGGTGCACGCAACTCTCGGCGGGCAGGCACATCACTGGTAGACATGTTAGCAAGCTACGCTAACATCAGCTAGCATCGGTTCTCCCGTACTTTGACAACCGGACACAAAACTACCAGCGTTTCCACTAAATTCACTCACTCTTAGTGTTTCACAGCAGCTCTCAGTCGAGGACAACATCTTCACTGTTTCTGTATCGCTTTTATTTTGACTCTTAAGCTGCTGTGGACACTAAACAGTGGCTGTACTCACTGTGCAGCTGTGTAGCTTTCAGACGCTACCTAACGTTATGAGGTGCAGCTACAAGGCTAATATACACTTATTACCCGGGCCTTCATACGCATTTTGCTGTTGATATCAGAAAGTATTAACACCATGTGTTTGAATGGAGTTCAGCGTGAGGCCCGCGTAAAGACTGAGCTAGCTAACTTTACATGTCCAAGTGTGCAGCGGTGAGAAAAGTTGAACTCACCTCTTAAATCCAGCTCTCTGTCTCTCACAGGGTTCGTATACTGAGCTGCCTGCTCAATTAGCTCCGCAGATAGTTTCACCATCGCGAGGCCGACAGCAGACGTTACTAAATATTAATATTTTGGCAGTAAAGCGGTCCCGGAGGTTTGTAACGCTGCACACACGCTGTTTCCCGGAACAAAGGCCTGGGTCACTCTGTGCTCATAAAGGCGGCTTTATTGAGTGTCAGCGCCCCCAGCGGGCGGAGGACAGAACAACAGGACACCAGGCAGGCAGCAGAGCGCATTACAGTGCAGCGATGCTCACATTACATAGCTCTGTACTGCAATACAGTTTAGAGGAAAATCTAACAGCTATAAAATACGGACGCGTATTGCATTCACTTGACAAATAAAAAAGCCCCGTTTTTCGGAGTATTTTTTCTGTTTTTCTGAGTAATTTTTTTTCTGTTTTTCTGAGTAATTTTTTCTGTTTTTCGTGGTAATATTTTCTGTTTTTCTGAGTATTTTTTTTTCTGTTTTTCGTGGTAATATTTTCTGTTTTTCTCAGTAACTTTTTCTGTTTTTTGCATGGTAACATTTTCTGTTTTTCTCAGTAATTTTTTTCTGTTTTTAGTGGTAATATTTTCTGTTTTTCTCAGTATTTTTTTCTGTTTTTCGTGGTAATAATTTCTGTTTTTCTGAGTCATTTTTTTCTGTTTTTCGTGGTAATATTTTCTGTTTTTTTGTGTATTTTTTTCTGTTTTTCGTGGTAATATTTTCTGTTTTTCTCAGTAATTTTTTTCTGTTTTTCATGGTAATATTTTCTGTTTTTCTCAGTAATTCTTTTGTTTTTCGTGGTAATATTTTCTGTTTTTCTGAGTATTTTTTTCTGTTTTTCGTGGTATTTTCTTCTGTTTTTCGTGGTAATATTTTCTGTTTTTCTGAGTAATTTTTTTCCTGAACGAGGAGACGATATACTGTAACAGGTTAGGTTGACAAACGTGTATGGGCATGATTTTACGACCTGTTACTAACCTAACCTGTTACATTGAGCGATTGGCCTACACTAGAAGGATGCAGTCAAAAACATAGCTAGATTATGATACTCTGTGTGTAACTAATTATGTGCCTTACCCTTATTGACCCCGTAGTTGAAATTTTGAAGTATATCGTCTCTTCGTTCAGGAAAAATATTACCACGAAAAACAGAAAAAAAATAAATTACTCCAGAAAAAACAGAAAAAATTACTCAGAAAAACAGGTTTTTTTATTTGTCAAGTGAATGCAATATGCTTCTGTAATAAAATGAATAATAAATAATAAATTAAATATGCTCAACTGAGATGTGTGTGTGAACTAAAACAAAGCACCACTGCTTCACACACAGAGGGCAGAGTACAGCCACCACTCCTCTGGACATCGACACTGAACTCAGCTTTAAATCGACCTCACATGAGGATAAAACAGGCTGGTGCAGCTCAGACACAAATAAAAAAAAAACAAACTGCAGCCACAATACCTGAGTGTAAAGACCAAGCTGTCACACACTGAGGAACGACATAATGATCATTTCAATATAATCAAGGACTGAGTTTATAAATTTGACAAGCATGCCAGGCTCTTGACTTCATCTCAAAAATGAGTTATATCTTTTACAAAAACAAATCTGGACCAGTTCCCCTGAGACAAGTTTATTACCCTGATGCTGCATAACATTCTTGACAAGATGATTTATCTTTGATAAGAACAAATAAAATGTAATTATAAGAGGGGGTAGAATATACCAAGTAGATTTTAAAAACGGATGGGGAGCAACACTGAAATAACCAAGGAGTGCAGGTTAAGTTAAAAAACTTTTTTCTTTTTTCTTACAAAAATTGTTACAGTCACTTAAAACTCCTCTTATATAATTGTTTTGGCATGTGGACAGGATGTAAAACCTTCTAAAATCACAGTGACCATACGATTGTAAAATAAAAGCATGTAAATAAAAACATGCAGGATAAAACACAGCAAAGATAAGACACAATAAAACTAGCACTTCTGCCTTGTGAGCTAAGCACCGTTTCCACTGAGTAGTACGATACAGTTCAGTTCGGTGCGCTTTTTTCCCCCATTTCCACTGTGAAAAGTTGTGGATGGTCCCAACAGAAGCGTTCCTTAGCGTCCCCATGTTTGGTCCCCCCTCTGTTGGGGTACCTAGCACACAGATCTGGTACTAAAAGGTGGAGCTGTGAACCCTGCAGTCTGATTGGTCAGTAGAGGACGGTCACTCTGCTCAGGGCTGAGTTGTGTCTTTGACCATCACTTTAGTTTTTATATGACAGACACTTTTAGTAATGAGTGGATCTTCAAATGTTTATATATTAATTTCAGCCAGATTATGTGAATGACATATACACTAATCCTCTCGTGGAGAAAAAAAACGCATTGCTGAGTGCTGTTCCTGTGGGCTACAGCAGTACTAAACCCCTGAGCTTGTCTGAGAAGGACTAAATGCACAAAGCTGCTATTTTTAAATATCCCATAGAGAGAGACTCTCACTGCAGCCTGTTCTATTTTGTTGTGAAAATGTGGGCGTGCAGCCTCGTTCTGTGTACGATAAACCAGGTGCAGACTTCCATCTGTGTCACCGCTGATGAGGAAATACAGCGAGTGCTGGACGGAGTAGTGAGTGACAACAACCCTGCCCACATTTAAGAGGACTGTCTGAACAGGCCCAGGGTCTAGGTACCATGTCTGAAGGGTTACTGCTGGTTCCAAAGGTACTGGACTGAATGTGTTTGGTGGAAACGGGGCTACATGTATAATGATCTTGAAATAAAACACAACTTTATGGAATCACCTTTTTTTGCTGTGCAGCACAGGCAGAGCTCATTACTGTAGCTACACCAGCACTACCCATTCTGTCCCAACACTGTCTCCATAATATAAATCTCTGTTTGGAGAGACATTATCATATTTTTCTTTTTGGTTATTCTCCCCAACTTTGTAACGTGCACACTGAGGTTAAAGTAAAATGTGACTGAATTGACTGAAGCAGATTTCATCAATCTGATGTTGTCAGATAGAAACCACAAAATAAAACACTGTTGGACAATTCAAGGCTCAGTAACAACTTTCTTTTAGCAATCCAGACAAATGTTTCTTTTTCATCTGGTTACGACAAAATCAAGCTATAGACGACAGCGATGGTCACACTTGATTCATTTTGGGTGGAAACGTTACCAAGGTTAAATATTAAAGAAAGCCATGCTGACTGTTGGTATGACACTGAAAAAAACCTTTGCCACAGCTGAGATGTACATCCATCCACCAGCCTTCAGTTTCCACTGAACTATAACACAATTTGCACTAGAACTGAATACTAATGAGCAACACGACCCAGTATGACCAGTAATCCTGGGACTGTACTGGCCTCGGCTGGTGCTGTGGTTCCTCTGTCTGTACTTTTCCTGTATTTTTCCTCAGTTCAGATTTCTGCTCCGTCCAGCACCACTCCTGCTAGACAAACAGCAGCACTCAGCATCGCCCAGAGCTATCAGTCTAATCTGATATACACTGATAACAGCTCACACACCAACACATCAGGCATCACGCCTACAAAGGTCAACCATACCTGCGGCTTCTGTGAAGTGTGGACAGATCATCATCTGTAGGGTTGAAAAAGCTGGGCAGTTTTCTTTTTATTATCTTCACCTGACGTATGGAGGGGGGATCTTGCATTTGGCTGTGTGTGCATGCGTGAGTGTGCATGTGTGCGTGTGTGTGTGCGTGCATGTATAGATAGATAGATCAATAGAAGCAGGGGTCTACCACAGCAGACAGGACCCCAGATGCAGGCTGTGCAAAGATGCTCCTGAGACAGTTCAGCACATAACAGCAGGGTGTAAGATGCAGGAAGAGCGTACATGGGATGCCATGACCAAGTGACTGGCATAGTGTACTGGAACATCTGCACTGAGTATGGGTTGGAAGTCCCAAGGTCACAATGGAAGACACTGCCTAAGGTGGTTGAGAATGACCAAGCTAAGATCCTGTGGGACTTCCAGATCCAGACTGACAAACTGGTGATGACTGACCAACCAGACATGGTGCTGATGGACAAGCAACAGAAGAAGGCAGAGGTGATGGATGCAGTAATCGTGAGCGACAGGAGGAAGGAACACGAGAAGCTCGAGAAATACCAAGGGCTGAAAGAGGAGCTAGAAAAGATGCAGGGTTTAAAGGCAACAGTGGTGCCAGTGGTAATGGGAGCACTGGGGGCTGTGGCCCCAACCTGGGAGAGTGACTCCAGCAGATTCCAGGTACAACATCTGAGGTCTCTGTCTAGGAGAGTGCAGTCCTGGGAACAGCTAAAGCCTTTTTTAAATAGGATTTGTGCAAATTTGCAGGAAAGCCCAATCAGTCTTTTTCAGCACTGGCAGTATAAAAGCAAAATCGGGGAGTGCAGCAAAATGCCACCTGCCTACTTTTGTTTATACAGAATGTGCCTTTTTCGGGGCAATGGGGGGCGTGAGCAAGTAACAAAACCTGTAGCTCAGCGTGTGACGTAAACAGTGACGTGGGAGGGAAGCCGCGGCTGGTCAGTACTTCGGTGATTCTCTCATAAGTTAGCCCGTTCTTCACGGTCTCCGTCATCTGACGGTTAATGGCCTCTTTGTTTGCGAGGGCAAGGAGGGCGCGCAATTCCTTGTCTCCCCAGTTGCTCATCTTTACAGTGTCTGTCAGGTTTGTGTTTCCCTCTTGCTACTAGCTACTCGCTAATTCCTGCTATCAACTGTTTCCTGTTTATCCACCTCCAGTGGGTCGCGCATGCGGCGTCATCGACAGCCCCTCCCATTGCAGAAGGCCGCCTTGGTCTGTTTAAACCAAAAAGGTTCCACCAATATGTCTACCCTACGAGGCGGAAAATTGGGCACCTCGGATCAACTCGCCACTCCGGCTCTGTGTGTCTAAACACTCGCAGCTTGCCGGCAAAACGGCCCAACATTCGCCGAAAATCTGGCAGTGTAAAAGGGGCTTATGATACTGCGCAGAACCCTCAAGCTTCCAGGATTCTAGGGGAGGGGGAACAAGGGAGCACAGGGGAGCTCCCCCACCCCAGGCTTAAACCTGGAACCCTCTTGCTGTGAGGCCACAGAGCTAATCACTGCACCACCACCTAGTATGTCAAAATCCTGGGGAAAATGATGTTTGATGGATAAGTGACATTAACAAAACTGTCTTGAAGTTCATTAGGCTCGTTTCTACTTCATGCTTAAAAATCAAACTTACTGGATTTAGAACATCGCCAATGCCGCATGTTTTGTTTGATGCCATAGTTCACCATGATCCTTCTTAATGTTGAACAGTAGAATGTGTGCGACCCCAGCACTGACATAAATACATGGGAGTCATCCTGGCCAAGTTGTACCTCCACACTGAGAGATGATCCTTTGCTTCCAGCAGCCACTTTTTATCTTAAACTGGCTGGTTCGGCTTCCGTGGACACTGAGCTCAGAGCTCTGACCCAGTTGTAGTGTTTAGCAGAAGCACTAAATGGATTGTCTGAGTAGAGTCACATGACGAGTTTCTGTCCTGGTTGGTGCAACAAATGCTGCACTGGTTAAAATAAAAAAAAAATTATCAGTTATAGGTCCGTGTCTAGATAAAACTCCATCTGGGTCCATACCCAGGGGATGGAGAGGGATGGCAGGTTAACAAGCAGGGGTGCATTCTGGTTATTTTGCTAACCATGGGGATGCTCCCCCTCCTAAAATCACCTACTGACCCCTGGCGGTATTCACAGTCTCTGGTTTGTCCACTTGGTAATCAAGCCTGGACTTAAACCTCTGGACGATCAAAAAATATAACCATTCTCTCTCTCTCTCTCAAAAAAAAAGACAAATAGACGGTACTGTATTTTCACAGAATGTCACACAACAAGCAACAAGGAGCAGCAATCACATGACTTATCACAACACTTTAGCGTGTCAGGCGGTGGTCATTGTTTATGCATTATGCACCGACTGCTTCTTAAGACATGACTGCTGCTGTCACTTTGCCAGTGTTGACAATTTGCATTGTGTTGCTAACAAACAGCTGACAGCTCTGAGGAATGAGGAAAAAAGACTCACTGTGATTAATGATGTTTTAGTGTCAGAGGAAGAATGTGACTCAGAGTTAAAGACTGTTACTCACACAGGTGGGAGGAAGGTGTGAGGCTTGTTCAGTTTTTGAAGGTTGAGGGTAGTTATGATGGGTTTCATAATGACATCCTGCTACAGCTGCCGTGGTGGCAGCCAGAAAAGAAGACGTTTTCAGTCCTGCAGGATTATTGCAGCAATCCTGCAGTTTGTAGTTTCATATGAGATAATCTTATCGATGAAATTCCCTCGATGCCAGACACGTAATGTGTTACAAAAAACTGAACAAACAGAAGAAGAACCAGACCCAAAGTTAAAGAAATATTTCACCTCTGGAAAGATAGAAAGACAAATACTTTCTAAACTGGTACTACATTATCAGAGAAAACAGAAAAAGGACTGTGGCATTTGCTTTTGCTCAAGAGGTAGAAAACCTACCACTACCAGAATGCATTGCCCCACACCGGACCAAAAAACACTCCCGCTGGTGGCTGACATACTGGGAACTCATCCCTTTTTCCACAGGAAACAATATGGTGGCTGGCTGGTAACAAATGATCTAAAGTTACAGTTAAATGGTCAGCTAAAATATGTTTCTGAAGACATTTTAGGTGAGAAACAGGCGACGCAGTAACACAGTCTTGGGTTATGTTTTAGTGCCCTCATCTAATTGTTGTACTCTGTTGTGCACAGTGGCAAGGACTCTCATAAAGGACATGCTGCACAAAGGTGATTAACTTCCAAACAATCAAGGACCTACTAACTGGTACTTACAACTACCACTATTCCCCCACAAACTGGGCCATCTTCCAAAGGACAGGGGACACACTTAAGATCGCGGAAGTGAAACCAGTCAAAACAAGTGGCACAAGATGGGTGCCACATCACCAGGGAGCTCTGGTAGCTGTGAAGAGGGAGTACCAGGCTATAGCGGAGCACCTGGGCCAACTGTCAGCACATGGAAAAGGGGAGAGAGTGCTGCAGGGATGACATGTTTTTGGTAGGCCAACCCAGAAGTTAGCGTCACCCATGTTCCCCTGTCAAAAATCCAATGGGATTTTTCCACTGCATTTTAGGTTATTGCAGAAAATAAGCTCTGTGGACAACAAACGTCAATGATACTTACACTTTTTCTTCTGCAATATAATCTTCACAAATGAACACCACTTTGACGATTTTTGAAGTGTAAACCAGCTCAAATTCAGCTGGCACTGCTGAGGTGCTTTGAGCGCCAACTGTGAGGCATCTCTCCGTTGCACGTGTGTGCATTTCCCATTTTTGTGTATATACAAAGTGACACAGGATTAATATAGTAATTCCTAATAAACAGAGTAGATTTAATGGATGCAGAACTTCTAACAAATTGTGTTTAATGACAAGACGAATAATGTTGTTTTAAGAGTTATATTATGAACCCACTGGCATGTTTCTTTTGTCTCAAACGATCTGCTGTGTCTGATAGTCTCAGCTCTGAGGACTCAAACTCAGTGTCTTCCATATTTGGCTCTGACTTAAAGTGAAAATGTTGCACAACAGTCAACCTGAGATGTGACAACACTGGGTGTTTGGACAGTGTTCACCTCCTTAAACCAACAGTGATAACTGGGCTGAGACTCCGGTGGTTTGGGCCCGATCACAATAAACCAGCTCCTGTGGTTTGACCTGGATTATTGGGGAGAAATCTGAGTGTATTTTTCTATCAAAGCTAAATCACAAAGCAAATATATGATAAGGTGAAAATACAGGTAGCATGCCTAAATCATGTGTACATATAAAGGAATTCAGTGGAGACTCCCTTTTATATCATCCAGACTTATCTTAAGGTCAAAGTTAAGTAATGAGCTAACATGAGAGCCTGCAGATGTTGGCCATAATTTCATTTATAGGTTTCATGTTTTATAAACTGATTACCACTGTGGGCTACAGAAGCCTTTGCTACCGCACTTACTTTTTTTTTTTTCTTAACTGAAGCCATATTTAACCTGTAAAGTCAGGTTGAGATCAGCGATATCTTTTCAAGGGAGACCTGGCCGAGACAGCAGCACAAAAAAGGTACAAACAAGAATAAAAAATAAAGAAGATATATGGTGACATGTCGAAATATTAAAATGCCTACACACAATGACAAGAACCATCTGATTCATTCACCTTTGTACTTATGAGAGCTTTAAAATCAGACAACAGACCAATTCTCTTAGTTTTTTAAGGCTTTTTCAAGTGAGGGAAGCACAACACATGAAAGTTTTCAGCTCAGTCCGTGAACCAGGAACAGACAAGACTAAATCTTGAGATCTCAGACTATAACCGCAGTCAGATTTCTGTTTAATCAAAGTGCAAATGTATAAAGGGAGTTTACCCAATTTGGCTTTATAAATGAACAAATACCAGTGACTGAGCCAACGAAAGGTCAAAGATGGCCGACCAGCCCTGGAATAAGGCGTACAGCAACACATTCTCACTCCGACCTCGTCACATATCAGTGTTTGGTCATGGACCTTCAACGTCCAGATACAATGTGAAAGGTACCCTGGGTGTGTTGGTTGTTCTGGGACACCATGTCAACTTCAGCCTGTTACATGCATTGTCTGTCTTCAAAATACACTTCTGTTTTCAGAGGAAATGTACAGTTTGCATACAGTCTCTTTCAAAATAAAAGCACTACGTCCGTAAAACACAGCAAATTTGTATTTCTTTTGCCTTCAGCAACAAACACACAAAGAACAGGGTTTGGTTTTACAATCTTACAGGAAGCAAACACTGGCCTCCCAGGTGAAAGTCGGTGGTTGCTGGACCTGTCCACCACCCCTTCCACCTGCCATACTGGGACTGGGACTTAGGTTATTATTCCACCGCGTTTCCCCCGATGTGGTGAGTAGCTGTGTATCATACTGACATAAAAGGACGTCTTTTTTAAGTGGTGTCTGACACTGGTTATCACTGCCAAAGTCTCAGTATTCAACGACTTCCGATTTAAACCGGGTTGATTCTCAGGATCCATATTTCTCCTCAGTCACACAAAAACAGTTGATGTTTCAAAACCTGTTACATAAAAATGACAGCTGAATGTTTCTGTTGCAATATTGTCTCCTTAATGTCTGTGCCGCTGGCAGACACACATTAGTCAATCTGTAACAGGAAGCAGTACTTTAACCCCAGTGTTTGCAATGATCACAATCTGAGTCCAGTTTTAGAACGCAACCCTCCATTTGGGAACCCTGCTCTTCAGTGAATCGAGAAATGAAATATCACTGAACCTGAAATTAAAATGTGGTTCAGTTAATCTCACGTGAAGATTTCTGACTTTTCAGTACTTAATGTTGTGGTTGTGACATACATGACCTCTTATAAAACAACAGTATTCAAGTATCATGACTGAAAACAATCACTGATTAGTGTTGCTGCGTAGATGGCAGGGTTACACCCATACTGCTGCGTACACCACCACACAGTGGTTCTGGTTTTTGGGTGGACGGTAAAACAATACTAATGGATCTGTAATGAACTGAGGTGAATTAAAGTAATCTCTGCCTCCTATTCACGTGGAGTCTTTCTTTTGTTAAAGATGACTGCTGGTGATAAGAAAACAAAAGACAAAAGTGTTAATCACTCAGAGATCCGAACACACCTTGAAAAGGTTCAAGCTTTTATTGCTTGCGTCAAAATATGATAAAGCAAAGCAAATAAAAACACTCAGGAGAGTATCTATCATTCCCACAGCTCTAAATCTGATTTGGCAGTAGTGGGTGTTTCCTACTTGAACCTTATGCTGAAGCTGTATCCTGAAACTCTGAGCCTGAAAAGAAAGAACGTTCTCTTTCCTTTTTACTGGTCACAGATAGAAACACACCGAATACATCTGCTCAAACACAGGGCGCATGTTTGGGTTTGAGTTTCACTTTTAAGTAATGCCGACAACTGTGACTTCCTCTCAAGTCACAGTTGAAGTCTTTCAACCAAATTACAAACTACACGTCCTTCCTGTGATGTGTCTCCCTGCTGCTTTTGCTTTATTTCTGGGATATCTGTCTCCACCCCGGCACACAGGAGGTGACTGGAATTTAGTTTGTGTGGCTCACCACACTTAATAGTTACATTTAAAACTAGAATTATCACCTCAAGGTGACCTCGTCCATCTCATTCTCATGAATGGGATGTCTGAAGGATCGCTTGAGAGAATTTCCTCAAATTTGGCACAAACGTCCACTTTGACTCGAGGATGAACTGATTAGATTTTGGTGTTCAAAGGTCAGTGTGACCTAACAAGAAATTTCCCCCAAATATCTGATGGGATAAAATGATGAAGTGTTGACACTGACAGTTCTAAATGAACTAGTTCTAATTATTGCGGCTTCCAAATAACTGGAGAAATAACCGCTCACAGACGCCATAACCAGAGATATGAAGAACTCACCATCTTTGGTTTAGTTATACTTACTGTTTGATGATCCAGGTGCTTCGGTTGGTTTTAGAGTTGACTGTTTTGCAGGGGGGTGCACCTCTTGAGGGGTGCTCCGGCTTCCTCCCACAGTCCAAAGACATGCGGGTTAATTGGTGACTCTAAATTGTCCATAGGCGTGAATGTGAGTGTGAATGGTTGTCTGTCTCTATGTGTCAGCCCTGTGATAGTCTGGTGACCTGTCCAGGGTGTACCTCACCTCTCTCCCAGTGTCAGCTGGGATAGGCTCCAGCCCCCCCACGACCCTCAAGAGGATAAGCGGTTACAAAAATGGATGGATGGATGTTTTGCAAGATGTGTGGAGAGTTGCAAGATGACGCTATGAACTGATTGTCTTGACTGTTGCGTTCAAAAAAAGAAAACAAAATCCCCAAATAAACATTCAAGATAAAAGTTCAGATCAATGGGGTATTAAACAACTTAATCTTTGGTTTAGTTATGCAGCAGTAGCAGCAGCAGCAGCATTCACATGCACACTTTTATTTTAGTAAAACCAGAATCAGAACTCTGTCCTGAAACATCATCACAAACTGGTCTGTTTTGAAAAACCATGGCCCAGGCCCTAGCAGCAGCAGCAGCAGCAGCAGCAGCAGCTTCCACCAGGCCCTGTTACATCTGCTGCTTGAGTGGGTGTGTGTGTGTGTGGGTGTGCGTGTGTGGGTGTGGTGAGCAGAGTGGTTACAGGTGTGCCGGAGACAGAGCAGAGCACCACCAGCTGCATCTCATCCTGCAATCAACTCAGCCTACTTGTACTCAGCCCTGGCACATCCATGCTGCCAGATTGTAGCCACTGTTCAGTCAGTATTCAGCTTGACTCTAGCCTCTAGTTTTAATACCTGAGTAAAACTTTGTCAGTAATCCTGTTTTCCTGTGTTTCCAGTAACCAACCTGCCTGCTCTGCTCTCCGGCCCCGCTCTGCTCCGCCTGCCTTCACCTCGGACGCTCCAGCCTGCTCCCCACTCAACCTGCCCCCTCCTCTGGGCCCATACCCCTTCACCCTTCCCATCCTCCCCTCCAGACTCAGCCCCTCACCCCTGATTCCTTCCCGAAGCTGAAATAAACCTTTCTGGACTCAACCTGCTGCTTCGCCGTCTGTCCGCACTTGGGTCCTTGCTGCCGCCCCGTAACAGGCCCAGGCTGCAGCAGCAGCTACCACCAGGCCCAGGCTGCAGCTGAAGCAGCTACCAGCTACTAACAAGCCAGGCCTGGGCTCCAGTTGACAGCCAACTGGAAGACAATGGTGTCACAGAAGAAAGGTGAGGAAATAGAAGAGATAAAAAGATCACTTGATTTCATGTCGGAAGAAATTGCCACTATATCTAAACAACAAAAAGTAATTATGGATCTGATGGGTGAGATTAAGGAACTTAAAAGACAAAATGCTGAGAAGGATAAGAGGATTGCCCTTTGGAGTGCCGAGTTGCGGACCTGGAACAGTACTCCCGCATGAATGATGTTATCATTAATGGGTTGGAAACCAGGCCCCGGTCATACACCAGGGCAGCGGTGCCAAATGGAGAGCCCACTGAGCAAGACCTTTACTCCCTGGAGCAACAGGTGATCACATTCTTTGACAGCAAAGGCATAGCCATGAACAGTAAGGACACTGAGGCGTGTCATCCCCTTCCCCGGAAGAATGTAAGTGAGAAACCTGCCATCATAGTTTGCCTTGTGACCAGGAAACAAAAAAATCTCACATCAAATCACATCTTAGCCATGTCTGAGACCCACCTGGATGTTACTGCACTTGATGCAGAGGTATCCATTGATGGCTACAATATTTTTAGGAGGGATCGAAATAAACATGGAGGTAGCACAGCAATATATATCAGTAACTATTTTCCTGCAACATCGTGTGCTGAGCTCATGCCAAATAATTTAGAATCTTTATGGGTTAGAGTACATCTTCCTCACCTGAAGCCAATTTTGATAGGTTGCTGCTACAAACCTCCTGGAACTGATATGCAATACTTGAATGACTTGTGTGAGTTGACTGACAGAGCTGCAGATGTGAATGGTGACATTTTCTTACTCGGGGATATGAACGTAGACTGGCTTGCAAGATGGTATCATTAATCAATGCTTGTAACCTGTTGCAAATGACTTTGCAACCAACCAGAGTTTTTACAAATAGCACTGGCTGTACATCTGCCACTTGCACTGACCATATTTACACAAACATTCCTGAGTGTTGCTCTAAGCCAGTCTCTCTACCTGTGGGGTTCAGTGACCATAATATGATAGCAATTACCAGGAAAACTAAGGTCCCTAAATGCAAGGTCAAAATAATATATAAGAGGATGTACAAGAAATTTGTACCTGACTGTTTTTAGGAGATGTTAGAGATATTGATTGGACTGATGTGTATGCTGCTCAGGAGCCAGAGGCTTCCTTGCATATTTTCATGAACATCTTTATGAGGATTGTTGATAAACATGCTCCTATGAGAAAGTGTACCGCAAAAGCTAGACCAGCTCAATGGCTGAATGAGGCTTTAAAAGACCTCATGAAGAAAAGAGACGAAGCCAAATCTATATTAGTAAAGTGTGGTGCAGTGGAAAACAGATTAAGGTATTGTCAATTGAGAAACCAAGTTACAAAACTGAATAAAACAATGAAAAAAGAATATTATAAGCAAAGAATAAATGTTGTAAAGCAAGATGGGAGAGAGCTCTGGAGAACTCTAAATGAAATAATGGGGAGAAAGGCAACTGGTGGAGGTTCTTTTGTGGAACTGGAGGGCAGGGTTATAACTAAATCATTTGATATAGCCAATTATTTTAATGATTTCTTTATAAACAAGGTCACTGTATTAAGGCAGAACATGGGCAATATGGATTCCAATACTCTCAAGCTCATAAGAAATAACATAATGCTTAGTAAGAGCTGCACTTTTCAGTTCAATAGTGTGGATGAGAGGGAGGTAAGGAAGATGTTGAAGGCCCTTCCTGAACACAGCTCAGTGGGTTCTGACATGCTAGATAGTAAGGTGCTTGGTCTGGCAGCTGACTATATCTATGGTCCCATATGTCACATATTAAATAGCTGTTTGATGCAGGGTATATATCCCACAGAAAGCAAAATAATTCCATGACCTAAAGATGGCAGACTAGCACTTACCGGGAAGAACAGCAGACCCATTGCCATTCTTCCAGTACTCAGTAAACTGATGAAGAGAATAGTCCACTCACAAATACAGGATTACTTTGACTGTAATGGTTTGAATACAAGATCTCAACATGCTTATAGACGTAACTACTCCACTTGTTCTGCCCTTACAGAAATGACAGATAACTGGTTTAAGGAGATGGATAATTCTAAGATGACTGGTGCAGTATTACTGGATTTTAGTGCAGCATTTGATGTCATGGATCACGATCTTCTAATTGGGAAACTAAAATGGATTTAGTCCATCCGCCATCTTATTTATGAAGTTATCTCTCAAATAGGACACAGAGGCAGGGGCGAAAATCCCATTTCATAGTTAGGGGAGACAATAAACAGTAAAATTTTAGAGAATAATTCCAGGGGGGGACAAGGGAAAAAAATTGTAGCCTGTCTTTTATACAGCATCTTTTACCGCAATTTGATGCTTTAATCTTCTCTCTATCTCTCCAACAGGCAGGCATAGGACCTTTCTTAGCACTGGCTGAGTCCACCTGCACATGTCCAGATTTAAAACAAAATGACTGAAATCAAATTAACATGTACACATCAACAACAGTCAGGCGCGTTACATCCAGTGACATGATATCCATTGTTATTCCGAGGAAGCTTTTAGCTCATTTTCCATATTTGTATCCAAGTACCGTAGTTGTAAAACGTTTAGCTGCCTGACAGCGAGTGACTCCACTGTAGAAGACATGTTGCATGTTTCCTATACCGTTCAATTGTTTTGTCAAGTTGTAGTCTAACAGTCCCTTGGTTAAACTCCATCTGCTGTCACTTAGGCAATGTAGTTATGAGCCAATATAGTTTGGAAATATTGGGCTGCAGGGTTGAGTTTCCCAAAACATGATCCTTCTTAGCAACGCTGTCTTCTTTGTGGCTTAGAAAAACTACACTGCTAAAAAGTTACTTTTCTCAGTAACGCATTACTTTTTGGTTTAAGTAATTGTAACTAGTAACGATAACTAGTTACTATTTTTCAATAACTAGCACAACACTGGTGTCTATGTACTGTATTCGATTAAATGTAGGTCTAAAAAGCTTTGACACAGCATCCCAACTTTTTTGGAATTGGGGTTGTAAACATCATGTTAGTTTGGCCATCACAGTGGACATGGATTCCACATTAATACACTGTGGCCTTCAGGTGATGGTTTGTTTCCATCACAGATGAGAGGTGAACATCTGTTTGCATGCTCTCTAACCTCGCCCTCCATATCAGTACTTTAACTGGGAGTGAACCAGCACAGCCAGCAGCCATGAATCACCATGTCAAGCTATGGGACTGCCACTCCTTCAACTGCCACATTAAGACCTTGCCCCCCGCTATAAAGAGCTGGCCCTCCCTCCCATCTTCCTCAGAGTTCCTGCGGAGAAGCAAATGGCTATGGCTAACAAGTGGCTGCTATGGCTGGCCCTGTCAGCCATCGGAGCTGCTTGGCACAGCGGTACACACATTTCATTCCATTAGGCAGTTTGACAAATACAACAAATGGGACTATTAACAGCTCAAATGTTTACCCATGGGCTTCAGCCTCATTGTGTGTTAATGTAGTTTGATTGTTGATTACTTGACAAATAACTCTGAGTTCTTTCAACAGAGGCAAAGTCTGCTGTGAATACGTTCTCCAAATCCCAGATGCCTGAAAAAATAACAGGTGAGCTCACTGGTTGTTGGTAGTCACTGTAAACTAGACAAAAAGAATTCATGGCAGAATTCATTCCTGTGGGTAAAGACTTGTGTGAAATATGTTGATGCATCATGTCTGACTTGTCTTTGTAGGAGTGAGTCCCATCCACAACGGCCAGGTTTGCAGTACGTGGGGCAACTACCACTACAAGACCTTTGATGGAGACGTTTTCCAGCTGCGCTCAACCTGCAACTACGTCCTGACCTCCTCATGCAGGAGCAGCTACAAGGACTTCAACATCCAGATCAGAAGTGAGGAGGCTGACGGCCATCGCATCATCAAAAACATCATCATGAAGCTGGAGGGGTCGGTGGTGGAGCTCTCTGATGACTCAGTGGTCATTGATGGTGAAACGTAAGTTAACTCTAAAAACCTCAAACCCTTTAGGCCTTGATCACACGCGTGCCGTACTGCCTTCTTTTTTAAATTGAACGCATGCTGGGCCTTTTTATTGTTGCCAGGCAACCATCCCATCACCTCCTTATTCTAAACTTTTCTCATAATCAGTCTGACAGTAAGTAGAATCTAGTTCCTGACATGTTGAGGCAGAGGGTACTGTCTGTAGCTCTGGTTGAGGGTGAGAGGCTGTCAGCAGATAAACAGAGATCTGTGTGGGTACATGAGACCCTAAAAAAGAGGCTGGATCATGGGGAGTACCACCAGTTGGTCCAGGAGCTTCTCCTCCATCATGGACGTTTACAGGCATATTTCAGGATGACTCAGGGGCAGTTTGACAACCTGCTGTCTATCATCGGGCCGTATAGCTCTGGGTATCCAGCAACCACTACCACCAGTTTCTCCTCCATTTTTTAACAACTGTAACATGTTGTTGTGACCACCACAGAAGGCCCTTCTCCTCTCAGATCATCTGACTGGACAATGGGAAAAAAAGATGAGGAAAAAAGAGATAAAGTGGGGCACTTTTCTGCTCTGAGCTAATTTTTTTTTTTCAACTAGTTCAGAACGCGCCAGCAAAAAGGCCCAGTGCCTAGAGCACAGAAACGCAGGGCGCGTTGCAATGCAAAAACAGCGAGCAAAAAGTTTCATTCACATTAAAACAACTACAAAAAGCTGCCTCCAGCTGCTGAAATGCTTTCTGTGTGATCAGGACCTTACTCTGCAGCATAATGTTTTGCTTCGGAATGAATGGCACTTAAAATATCTTGGTAACACATATTTACAATTAACTAGTTGCTTATTAGCATGCATATTAGTAGTGTATTGGTTCTTTAGTCATCTAAAGCACTTAATAATGCCTTATTCTGCATGGCCTGCATGGCCACTGCAACAACTAGGCCATTAAGTGAGAGTTTTACCTCAATAACCTCCTCATTGCTGCTTACTGACGTTGTTGAGCATGAACTACAATCTTATTATGCTTTGCTCAGTATGGGCCTTATAAAGTGGTTGTCATTCTCCCTTAAAAACACTCAAAAGCCACTTAAGTGATAAGGCAGTGCATTTTAAAAGATATGTTTGACAACCTATGAAGTGGTCCATTAATAGAGGGAATGTTTCTATCTGTGCCAACTTTGTTCTTCTACCACTGAATGGGAATAAAACCTGAGCATGTTAATACACCTCCGTCTTTTTAAAGGTGTAATCCATCACTTAAAACACGGGTCTGTCAGTCTGTTGGTGCAATCTCAAATGTGTTTCGGGAGAGAGTTCAGGAGGGAGGGGGCGGCTGTGGAGTAGGGGTTAGTGTGTTAGAGTGTGGCGGTGGAGCAGGTCAGTGAGGTACGAGGTGGCCTGGTTACGGAGTGAGGAGAAGGGCTTTGAATTGGATGTGTTGTGGGACAGGGAGCCAGTGGAGGACAGGGGTGATGTGACTGCAGGAGCAGGAATGGATGAGCAGACGAGCAACATAGTTCTGAATGTATTAGAGTTTATTTAGGACTTTGCATGATGAACCATAAAGAATGCTGTTACATTCAATTCTGGATGTGATGAAGGCACGGATGAGTTTTGGCAGCAGAGAGGGAGAGTGATGGACGGAGATGAGCTATGTCTTTTGGGTGGAAGAAGGCAGTACTGGTAATGTGACTGACATGTTTTTCAAAGGAGAGGTTGCCGTTGAGAATAACTCTGAGGTTGCGGATGTGTGGGGAGGAATGCAGAGAGGAATTAGCAGTGGTGAGGCAGAAGCTGTTGAATGCAGAAGTTGCTTCAATGGATTTACTAAGTGTGAGGAAGAGGAGGCAACTTTAGAACAGGGATTCTGTTGGGTCTGATTAGTGTTAAACTACTAGTGAAGTTAGTTATGAGCAAGACCTCACTTTAGAACGGGAACATCTGACATTCTGAGTTAGAAAGACTTAATTCAGTGTTTTGTGAACACGTTCAACACCTGTAGTTTTGTCTTTTGTTACATAAAATATACCATATTTATTAAGTCTAAAGGGAGAATGACAATTCTTATTTATAAGGCCTATTGCAGTTCATGTTCAGCAACTTCCTTTCTTTCTATCAACACACAGAAATTAAGAGGTCATTGAGGTAATGGTGAATATGTGATAAAAAGTGTTAATGGAATGGTTTAGATTACCTTAGAAATCTATTTGTGGAGATTCTCTGACCAGTGTTGGTTTTATGCTAATGTTTTATGCTTTGTTTCATGATGTTTTACACAACCTGATCTTGACAATCTTTCTATATAGTGATGGGCGGACTGATTCTTTCCACAGTACTGATTCCTTTGAGTTGATGCAAGTAAATGTATCAAACCCTTTGAGTTCTGTTGCAAATTAAAAAGAGTCGTTCAAACAGATTAATTCATTTTCTCACAGCACTACATCTATTGTCACCCTGTGCTTTCACACCTTCCCTCATAGGATGGCTCTAGGAATAAACGTAAACTAATGTGACCTCTTTTTGTTGTTGTTGCAGAGCCATCCTACCATTCAGTAAAGCAGGAATGCTCATTGAGAAAACTCCCACCTACATCAAAATCAAAGCGAAGCTGGGATTAGTTGCCATCTGGAATATGGAAGACTCTTTTCTGGTAGGATTGTGGCTGCATAGAAAAGCCTGTTATTGCCATTATTGTATATAAATACTGTCAAAGCTTTGAGTTAAGGTAAAACATATATTCATAACATATATCACTGGTAGTCTGTAGAGTAAAAACAGAGTTAGCTTACAATTGAAAAAGTTCTAGCTCCTGTTCAAGGTGATGGTTTTGTCCTCACAGGTGGAGCTAGATTTGAAGTATAAGAACCAAACCTGTGGTCTTTGCGGAGACTTTAATGGGGTCCAGCTCTACAATGAGTTCTTCAGCCACGGTACACTTTGACCCACTTTAACGAGTCAGTCCGACAGTGTCGGCACAGCCACAGGACTGAGCTGTTTCTTTGATATCGTCCAAACAGGTGTGAAGATTACCCCCCAGGATTTTGCTAACTTCTGGAAAATGGATGGTCCGACTGAAAGCTGCTCTGACTTCACACAGGAATCAACGATGAGCTGCAACAACATGGTGAGGCTTCATCCAGTTACATGGAAATCAGAATGGAATATAACTGTTTGACACAATACTTTATCATTATTATTATTATTATTATTATTATTATTATTATTATTATTATTATTATTATTGAGACATGCACGTATCCTCATACCAGAGTTTGTGGGATATCTTATGAATTAGCCCCCCAGTGGTTTGGTTAGGTTTGACAACGTAAAGTTACGTCATTTAGGTTTAGGAAAATAATCATGGTTGGGTGTTGTCATGTCATATACTCAACGTTATATTACGCACTTAACGTAATGTTATGTAAGTTAGGTTTATGAAAAGAAACGTGGTTGCGCGTTGTCAAATTATGTACTTAACATTATGTGATGTAACAACGTAGGTTAGGGTCAGGAAATGTATCACAGTTTGGCATCATCACGTTATATACTTAACGTAAAGTTACGTAGGCTAGGTTTAGGGAAAGAATCATGGTTGGGCGTTGTACCACTCGTACTTAACGTGAAGTTACGTAGGCTAGGTTTAGGGAAAAAGTCATGGTTGGGCGTTGTACCACTCGTACTTAACGTGAAGTTACGTACCTCACATCATGTTACGTAAGTTACGAAAGGAAACATGGTCGGGTGTTGTCACATTATCTACTTAGTGTTATGTAATGATGTGACAACGTAGGTTAGGGTTATGAGAGGAATCACGGTATGGCATTATTGTATTATGTACTTAACATAAACTTACATTGGTCAGATTTAGGGAAAGAATCATGTTTGGGTGTTGTCATGTTGCATTCCTAATGTACAGTTGCGTAGGCTAGGTTTAGGGAAAGAATCATTGATGGGCATCGTCATGCTATGTAGTTAACGTGAAGTTACATACTTCACATAATGTTACGTACGTTAGGTTTATGAAAAGAAATATGGTTGGGCATTGTCACATTACATACACATTATGGGTTAGGGTTAGGGTTGATGACATGACAACGTAGGCTAGGTTCAGGAAAAGAATCACGGTTGGACATGGTCACGTTACATACTTAACATGAAGTCATGTACTTAACATGAACATTATGTGGCGACGTAACAGCGTACCTTAAATAATTCAAAGTTCACTTGATTTCACAAAATATCTCAGTGTACTTACTTCCTGTTTTTCTCTTCTCTGGTTTCATTCCTGTCTGTCTGTGTGTGTCTGTCTCTGTGTGTGTCTGTGTGTGTGTCCTGTAGAAACCTCTGTGTGAGCAGATCCTCACATCGCCGGCCTTCAACAGCTGTCACAGTGTCCTGGACGTCTCCTCCTTCACATCCGCCTGTATTTCTGACCTCTGTCACTGTGGCAGCAGTGGCGTAGAACCGATCGAGCCCCTCTGCCTGTGTCACACTGTGTCAGAGTTCTCCAGACAGTGCAGCCATGCTGGTGGCAGACCCCTCAACTGGAGAACCAAGGAGCTCTGCTGTGAGTATTCTCATTGGACAACTGAATATTCCATTGGTAGGAGAGGTTGCAGGCCCTGTCTTGGCTTTTGTCCAGACAAAATGTGTCTGGCCATGACTGAAAATCACACTCAGGATTTAAGAAATAAAGGAAGAGGCCAAATTAGGGGGAAAAAAATCAGATACAGAATATAGTATTATTAGTTAAGTGTATGTGAATTAATGTCTTGAATGTAAATCAGAGGGTTACGTACGTCAAGTGGTGAAAACAACTGATGTACTCACAGGGAAATCGTGTTCTCACCAAATGGAGTACAGAGAGTGTGGGAGTCCTTGTGCTGATACCTGCTCCAACCCAGAGGCCAGCCACACCTGTGACAACCACTGTATCGACGGCTGCTTCTGCCCTGCAGGTACAGCACACTGACACACACACACACACACACACACACACAGACACACACACACGCACAAACATTCACACCATGTGTTTCAGTGCAGTAACACTTGATCATTTCCAGGCACCGTGCTGGATGACTTGGGCGGAATGGGTTGTGTCCCACTGAGCAAGTGTTCCTGCAGCTACAACAGCAGGATCTATGGACCAGGGGAGTCCTACTACAGTAACTGCAAAAAATGGTATGAAATACAGTATGTTATTCTGTCTGCATGTTCAAGGAAGATAAAATAACATTATGTCAAAGTACTAAGCAAAGTAAAAGAAATACAGAGGAGAAAATGGAAGATACCTCAGGAACACCTGAACTCCTTTCCTTGGTGTTCTGATACATGATATGACAATAATCAATAATATGAATTAAAAGTGTAAGACAATTTGTTTTCTTACCTGAGAGTGAAACAATTATTTGTTCTACTGATTTGAACAAGATTTGCATTTCTTTTATTTCAAACAAAATCAGTATAAGACCTAAATCTGAATCAATCCAAAATACCAAATGTTTAAATATATCTACATTATTGAGTAGAGACGAGTTAAATTAAAAACTAACTCAGCAAATGTGATAATTGAAATATCGATCACCCAACAGCATCGTTAATATAAAATTGTAATTTTGGGAGAGAAAACTGTGACCCTGACTGCTTTGAATTAGATGTGTATATAACAGTGTCATCTGCATATAACTGAATAAAACAACTAGAACACATTTTTTGGAAGACCATTACTAAGAAAACAGAGAAAAGTAAAGGCCCTAAAATAGATCCTTGTGGTACACCCTTCTCAATTATTTTTGATTACCTTTACCCAAAATTAACCCAGTGCTTTTGGTTCTGGTGTCACAGTCCTGCACTTTGTGCGCCTGGCATCCTTCTTGCAAAGCCTGTGTGGTACATGAATGTAACGTTTCTTACTTGAAAGAAACATTGCCTCTGAACATGATTCAAGCAGTGATTACATTGCCACAACAGCATTATTGAGAAAGCAAATTGTGTGTGTGCTGACAGTGTGTGTGAGAGCGGCCAGTGGAAGTGTACAGAGGAAAGCTGTCACGGAAGCTGTGCCGTGGAGGGAGGAGCTCATGTCAACACCTTCGATGGAAAATTCTACATCTTCCATGGGGACTGTTCCTACGTCCTGGCTAAGGTAACACACATCATCATATATGTTTATAAAACAGGCTGATATATCCACTGTCACTTCTTCTTCTGGTATTTTAAACCCTGAACACTGCTATCTGCAGGTTCATGGCTTTAGTTCAGCAGTGGCTGAATGGTTTTGTGTTGGTATGTTTAGGACTGCAGTGGATCCCAGTTTGTGGTGCAGGGAGAACTGGTGCAGTGTGGACTGACTGAAAGTGAAACCTGCCTCAAGACTGTGACTTTGGGTTTGTCTGGAGGGGCTAATGTGAGTACAATACACAACAGGCAGACACACACACAACACTATTTATTTGACGTTTTTTACTAGGAGAAAATCAAATTATAGTTTCAGTGTTTTAAGAAGATAATCATTAAAGACAAAATATGTTTTATGGATGATCCTAATTCCAAATACAATATTATAACATAAATAATGAACTTTATTAAGACATTTTCCCTTTCAAAGCCTTAAACATTATTTGTATTACTGTTTGAAGGAAACAAGGAAAGCATAATTTTAAGTTTTTTCTAGCCTTTAAATCATTTTAAATCATAATTTTCCAAAGAACAAACCGAGTTGTAGTTTGTTGAATGTGTTTTCTTACTATTTCTATGCTTTTTTCCTATATTTATTTCAATATGCAGTTTAACAACTTAATTGCCAGTAAAAAAGTTGTATGTATGTATTGTATGTTTCTGCAAACCACAGGTTAAATTTGTACATTATTTTGTAGTGACTACACTGAAACTTTAAATCTATCAACACCGCTGTGATTAATGTGTAGTTGAGTTTAGGCATGACTTTAATGGTTAGGAAAAGATCATGTTTTGGCTTTAAACACCCACATTTGCTGGCACTAAAGCTGCTAGTAAAGCTGGGACCAGTTAGTGGAAATCACCCAGGTTTGGTGCCACAAACATGCGGAAACATTGTAAAGGGCCAAAAAACAACCGGTGTTGTTGTTTGTTGGTCTTGAACAGTGGTCTGCAGCTTGACAGGTGTCTCACCATGTGTCACGCCATCTACCATCAGCCACACATGTTGATGACAAAGTCAGCTCATAAACTACGGCACTTTAGAAATGTTGACATGCTACACATGAAATGTTTGCAGAAACATGCAATGCCAACGTTTTCTTATGGCAGCTGGGCTGAGTTAAATCATCTTGCAGTCTTGGAACTAGTCTGAGTCCATCATAGTGTCCACTTTTTTGGCAGATTTTTTCTCAAAGTGTGCGCGTATGCATTGTTGCAGAATTAGTTGATTTTCTATCATTAAACACATATAATCAGACTGCAGTAATAACATCCAGTCTCCTTTCGTTTAAGGTGATCACAATCCATCCCAACGGAAAGGTTTTTGTGAACGGCATCTTCGCCCAGTTACCCTTCTCCGCTGGTAAGACACACTCCACTCCACTGTATTCACCTCTGACATGTAGAAAAAAATACACTATGTGCCTAAATTATAAGATGCTGCATGTTTTTCTGTGTAAAGTTTTCTACAAACAGTTTAGCTGACTGACTGAGGAGTCCACAAACATCTCACTTCACTTCCTGTTAGGATTCTCAGTTCCTAAATATTTCACAGTCATGCTTCAACCATAATGATCTCTTCCTCTACTCTTTCAACATGTAGAACACTGCCTTAAATTTGTCCTCCTGCACATTCATAAAGCTGGTTTCCATATTACATAGTTAATTAATATCATGTGGTTGGAGCCACTGTGCTTTGCCTCATTATAGAAATCGTGTTGGGTTTCAGATCTCACACACCAGTACTGACTGACGATGAATTCAAACCAGTTCGGAACATAGCTGAGGGTATTTGAGGAACTGAGACATTTGGGTCTTGGCAGCAGCACCTCTGCCTGTGGCTATGGATGTGAAATAAGTGAGGGTCAATGTCCTTGTCGCTGCACTCGCAACACCTACTGTCGGCCGTTATGTGAGGGAATAGTGTGTAAGTGTGTGTTTAATGTGTCACACTCTCCTCCTGAATTTTACTGCTGGCTGATGAAAAGGAGTGCATGGCGACATCTTGTGTCCATAAGAGGTCACAACCTCACAGCTCAACAGTAGAATTAAATGGATTGTCCGGATTTTTTGAAGTGTGGTTGTATCAGGTACATCTCATCAGTGTATTAAATACAGTAGCTCAGCAGATGGCGGTTGGCACGTCCCAAGTTTGGAGAAGCAGGCAGGAGTGCCAACACAGAAGCTGAGCAATGTACCAGAGTCCATTTTTAAAAACCCACACCCACAAATACCCTTAAATCTCAGTACCAGAACTAACCAGTTATCCATCATTATGTCTAAGTCAAAATCACACCTGTGATTAAACACACAGCTGGATTCTCCGTTCTTGAATTCCAAATCCAGCAAAGGAGACGTCTCTTTCACTGGATGGTGAAAACATCCAATCACTGCCAGGTTAGGAAACATTTTAGCATGCTCAACCTCAAAAGGATCCTCCTTGGGTAGGCCTATCTTGAAAAAAATATATTTATTTAAAAAAATGGAAACGGCACAGAGAGATTCACATACTGTTAGTATTCTCAGGCACTGAAATCAACAGCCAACCACAGTGGTATCACACTTCATGAACATCATTTTCCAACCTCTACAGAAGCTGATTCTGATAAACATCCAGTTTCTACTTCAATGTCCCCAACATCTTTACTGTGGATCTGCTTCATTTAATTTGTCCCTGGCCTCGATAGGATGACACTTAACATTTAATTCTTTATCCTCTGTTCCACTCATTTGACAACCTTTCTCTCAAACCATAGCTGGGATCTCCGCCTTCAGAGCGTCCTCTTTCTACCTGCTGGTGCAGACGTCTGTTGGAGTTCTGTTGGAGGTGCAGCTGCAGCCAATCATGCAGCTCTACATCACAGTGACCAGTGAATACAAGGCCAAGACCTGTGGTATGTGCACTAAGACTCTGTCTACGTGCTCTTGGACTGAAATGTCTAAATATGCTCATTTTGGTTATAAGACACTGTACTCTATAACCACGAGTGTAAAAATGCTAGCAGGGATTGTGACATGCTGCTTACCATGAGGCCGTCTGTCCGCCTGCAGGTCTGTGTGGGAACTTCAACAGCAACCAAGCTGACGACTTCCTGAAGCTCAGCGGTGTTCCAGATGCCACAGCAACTGGATTTGTCAACAGCTGGAAGACTCATGCCAGTTGCCCAGATGTGAAGAGCAACTTTGAGAACCCCTGCAGCCTCAGTCTGGATAACGGTAGGTCTGACTCATTTGGATTCTCCGTCATCACTGTGGGTTCCTCACAATAACTGATGTTGGTGCTTGTTTGTCACTGACAGAGAAATACGCCAAGCACTGGTGCTCCATGCTGAGTGACCCTCAGGGGGTGTTTGCCTCCTGTCACTCAGAGATCAGCCCTGACTCGTACAGTGAGGTACGTCTCACAGCTTTTTTTTAATGTTTCCCTGGGCTGTACCTGTTGTGACCTCACACTGCACATTGTGTCTCCTCACAGAACTGCATGTATGACAGCTGTAACTGTGAGAAAAGTGAGGACTGCATGTGTGCTGCGGTGTCCTCATACGTCCACGCCTGTGCAGCTGCAGGGATCCAGATCAGCGGCTGGAGGAAGGTCATCTGTGGTGAGTGGAGAGTGAAACAGAAGAGAGTTATACTGTACATGTGACTTTGAATCCTCGACAGCATTAACTAAGGGTTTTTTCACATATTGTCCTTTTTAAACAAACCAAACTCAGTCCCAAAGTGGACCAATAGAAAAAGGACAGTTCTTTTTGTGTTCACATTCAGCTCATTTGAAAGGACTTTCTCTTTCTGTTCATACTATAACCTATATATAAAATATATATATATTGATGTAGTTTTATTTTTACTTTGATGTGGCGCTGCAGTACACTGATGAAGCCCCTCGCTTTCAGATGTACTTAAAACTGGAGGAAAACCTTAGTGTTTCTGTGTAGGCTGTTGCTGTTTGATGTATTCTACATTCCACATCTGGAGACAAACTACTCCTCCGTGTCTACCTCCAGAGGTGGTCTGAGTTCGGTTCGCTTCAGAGGAGTCTGAGTTATTTTGGAGTGTTTACATAAGCCCAAAAAATTCTGAGTCACTGCTCTGAGTCCGCTTAGAGGGCTGAAAAGGACCAAGTGTGAAAGCACCCTGAGTCAGGGGTCAGCAACCTTTACTATTAATTTTTGGCCAAAATTTTTTAAGAGAAAATCTGTCTGCAGCCACAATATATATTTGTATCTTATGGTAATGGCAACACAGCCTATTAAATCTAAATTAGCGTGTAAACATTTCTAATAGGTCTAAATTAGCATTCAATAATGTTTTACAACAAAGTAGTGACTCTGTATTGAGATATTTATGATTATTTTGGAAGCAAACAAATCTGTCCACGCACTATGAAATTCTCTGTTTATTTCCGAGACATTTTCTTTTTTGGATTTGGAATCAATAGCTAACCTTACTGCGGAGACTCAAGATTAGCCATCGCTACTGAGGTACACATATGAAACTGGGGGTTTGTGGACCCTCTGCCAAAGAAAATTGAGCATCAACCACTAAATTTCAATATCAATTTACAATTTCTTAAAGATGGTTATTAGAAAGTCTTATTTATGAGAGGATGGATATGAATAATAGACCATGATTAAGAACATGAATAATAAATAATCCAACAAAAATATAGATATATAGAAATATTTACAACTGACTTCAAAGCTTGTAAACCACCTGTCATATATGTGATGTAAGGTTTCCATCAGTCAGGCTGAAGAGGCTGCTGTGAATAGCCCCACAGCTAAAACAGAAACACTTTTGTCACACACACACTGTGCATTTCAAAAAGAATACATGAATTATTTTGCTCTCAAAGAGCCAAACATGGGGGAAAAAAGTGTCTTGTGCAGACATGCTGCGCTCCACTGGAGGGCAGCAGCAGACCACAGATGACTGATCATATTTTAGGATCCCTTATTTTTGTGCCACTGCTGATCTGCATCAAATTTCACATGAATGCAAACATGGATTTTGCATATTTAGCTATTTTTTTCAATTTTATTTTATATAGGCAGTAATGGGCATGTTCTATACCAGATGATACAGCTCCATATATGTATGCCATATTTACCATATAAAAGTAGTGTTATTTTGGATGACTAGAGGAGGAGGGAAAAATGGAGCGAGGGTCAAATTTAATGGGATGATGGAGGTTGAGAAGCTGGAGCATTTGTGAACCCAGGGGCTGAGACTTTGATGAGCTTCGTGCTTCGTCATCCTCCCTGGGTTCATATCCAGGACCTCTTTGTTGTTGTGCCACTCTGCTGAGAAGGCAGAGAGGAGAATAACAAGGGGTTCATCTCAATACCTGATCTCACATCCACGTTTCCCTCACTTGCGTCTCTTCCTTGCGACATCAATTTGTGATGATGGTGGCAACTGATCACAGCTATACATATCCTTTGAACTTACTAATCACTATATCCTTTTGGACATTTGTGTAAAGTTTTGTCAAAATTATGATCAGTTTGTTAAGTGCAAGTGGGAGTTTCTGTCAAATCTAAAGACATTTAAATTGGACTTGACTCAATTGATTGATTGCCAATTTTAAAGACATTCCCTCACTCTCTCACTGACAAATTCACAACTTCATACTCAATGGATCTTCATTATCAGGACTTTGCAGTCTTGAAAAGGCTGTGGTGATGTACTGGCAGGTCAGCTAACTCTTCATGTGGCGTCTTGCAGTGCTCAGTGTTCCACTGATTCTGTGGTGTGACCTCCTCAGGGAAATACGCCAGCTCCTGCCCCAGCAGCATGGTCTACTCCTACAACATCACATCCAGCAGTCAGACCTGCCGTTGCATCAGCTCCGAACATCTCAGCTGCCACTTCTCCTTCCCGCCCATCGATGGCTGTGTCTGCGCAGAGGAAACCTATCTGGACGACTCCGGGAAGTGTGTCCCTGCTAAGGCTTGTCCCTGTTATGACAAAGGCTCTGTGGTGCCTCCTGGACAGGTCGTCAGCAAGGACGGGCTCATGTGGTATGAAAATGAGTTTTAGTGTGTTATTGCATGTGATGTGTGTGTAATTCAGCGCGTTATAATGAGTCTTTATTATATTAACACATAAATGAAGAGCTAACATTGTGTGTTTCTAAACTGATCATAAATAACAGACTTGTTGTAGTACCTGTGTTTAAATGACTGACAGCAGTTGACACAGTTTTGTTGACAGTCGGATTAAAGGACTCTTGAAGAGGAAGTGTATATTTGCTCTTTGACTTATATGTATTATGTATCACATGCTGCATGGTTATATATTTAAATTAACATGTTGTTGTTGTTTTTTTTCTCTGCCAGCACCTGTAAGGGGGGCAAACTCAAATGCATTGGAGAGATTGTTGAACAGCCATGTAAGTCACAGAATCACCTGATAACAAGCAGCCTAAAGGAAGTTGCTACTTTCCTCCTAGTAGTACTGTATTAACTTAAACTGGACTCAGACTGGGAGCAGTGGGGAAAACTGGTTTGACAGTTCACTCCAAAATCAAAAAGGCATATTTTTCCTCTGACCTGTAGTGCTGTTTATCAGCCGGATTGTTTTGGTGTGAGTTGCAGAGTGTTGGAGATATCAGCCGTAAAGATGTCTGCCTTCTCTCTGCTGTTATAGAACTAGATGGCGCTCAGCTTGTGGTGATCAAAGCGCCAAAAAATATACCTTGTGAGACTCAACATTAATGTCTCTTTCCAGAAATCACGACCTGGTTACTCAACATAATCTGCAATTTTGCTGGGTGGTTCGTGACATGCGTTTTTGTGGTGTGACAAATTCAGAACATGTTTATTCTTGCTTTTCCTAGACATTTAATAGCAAGGTGGGGTTTAACATGACTTATATGTTGGAGGGTAACCTGCATGTAGTTCATCTGCTTTGCCGAATGCGTTGTAAGGAAGCTTTGACAGGGGATGTTGGTGAAGATTCTCAGTCATCCAGGTCATGGTAATCTTAAGTGCTATATCGTAGGCAACTGGACTTGCTTGAGTTTCTTGAAGACGTTTTGCCTCTCATCCAAGAGGCTTCTGCAGTTCTAACGGATTGGTGTAGAGTTGCAGGCTTTAAACGCTGTGTGAACCCTTAAAGAGTCATCAAGGTTACATGTCAGTCATGGCCCACCCAGCCATCATGTGGCATCATGTCATTAGAGTTTGATGGGTCCAGGTGAGAATAGGTTTTAAGTCGTCTGGGGAGGGATCCCACGATTGATCTGTAGGTGGGTGACAGGGGATCAGCCATAGCGCCTGTGCATGCAGAACCCCCTCAGGGCCTTACATAGAGTAGAAAAAGAGAAAGTGCAGAACGGGATAGAGGGAGGGGTGGAGAATGTGAGAGTGAAACAGGAGGGGTGGGTTAGGGGATTATTTATGCAGGAAGTGACATTGAGGTGTGGTCCTGCTCCTGAAATTCTGCTAGATAGCCTTCATTAATCACAGACTGATTATCTTAGGACTTTTTTTTTTTTTTTACCTGAGACCACCAGTTTGTCTGCATGTTTCTGCCTTTAGCCTCCAACAGCTGTGGTGTTTCCAACTGCTGTGGGGATGTTTACCTAAGGTTACAGTAAATAGGGTCCTCTGGAGGTGGAGAATGTGCCTGGAACAGGAAGCAAAGAGAAAAATGCAAAAGAGCTGCTGACTCATTAGCATCATTTAAACATGATGTGACAGGTGTAAACTACAGAGTGTTTGTTCTGCAAATCGTATCTGCAACTGTGATTCTCAGGCCGTGTTTGACAACATTTATGTTACATCTTAGATATAAATAAACTCCTGTGTTCTGACGTTCATTGATTAAAGGGATGATCTTTTGAACTAGGGTTTTATGAGGTACTACCATAGTCAGTGTATTACATATAGTAGATGTCAGTCCCCCTGTGTGGAGGCCAACATGGAAGCTAACACATGTACTGCTGTGGACGGGGTCAGCAGCAAAACGTATTTTAGCCACAGAGTAGTAGAATATTTTCACTGCTTTACCTTACTGTCAAACAGCTATTTACAGTGGGAAACTGAAGTTGTTATATCGCTCTCTTCAAAGCCAGAGTCCATTGAGAAAAACAGTGATTTAGCTTTGCTGAACACAGGAGCTGTTGCTCTACCACTGCCTCCATCAGTCATTTTGTTTGTGATTTGTGAAGTAATTTCAGATGTCTTTTCCCAGCAGCCTGCGTTGCTCCCATGGTGTACTACAACTGCTCTGCTCAGGGCCCAGGAGCAAAAGGAACTGAGTGTGAAAAGAGCTGCAACACATTAGACATGACCTGTGTGAGTCACCTGTTCCCCAGCATAACACAATGTTTACCAGCAAATACTGATTATTAGTTTATATCTAGGTCAAGTATTTGGATCATCTGAGCTCTGATGTTGCAGAAATGAAACATATGACTGTGGATTATATGTTGGATCTCTTCTCCAGGTGACCACAGGGTGCGTCTCCGGCTGTATGTGTCCCTCTGACTTGGTGTCTGATGGTAAAGGAGGCTGCATCAAGCCAGAAGCCTGTTTCTGTGTTCACAACGGCATCTCGTACCAGCATGGAGAGACCACCAAGGTGGACTGCAACACCTGGTAGGTGAATCACATGTGGAGTGAAATACTGACACCTCCATCTGCGACTGACACGTACAGACAGACAGACAGGCAAGTCTTCCGTTATAAACCTGATGTCATCTACTCTGTATCTGTTAACAGCACCTGTAAAGGCATTAAGTGGGAGTGCACCACCAACCAGTGTGATGGAACCTGCTCTGTCTACGGTGCCGGACACTACATGACTTTTGATCGGAAGCGCTTCACCTTCGATGGCACCTGTGAATACATTCTCACTCAGGTATGAATGCACATAAAAGCAGAGTGATGTTATTCATGTTGTCAATAATGAAAGTCTGAACTTTCTTTGTGGACAAGATAATATTAAAAGAGTAAACCTCAACTGAAATTAGCTATGGAGACAAAAACTGTTTTTGTACCAGGCTGTAAACATGTTTATTCCTGCTGTAAAGTTCGGGCATTTTAACATGAAGGTCTATGGGGACTGACTTGCATCTGAAGCCAGCCTCAAGTGGACATTAGAGGAACTGCAGTCTTTGGCACTTCTTCATTGGCTTCATTTTTTTAGCCGACTTGGTTGCTGCTTGGTCAAACGTCAAGCGGAGCTACTAATATTGATGATTAGCTTGTGTGTGTGTTTGTGTGTTTGTGTGTCTTCCTCAGGACTACTGTGGCAGCGCTGAGAGTAATGGAACATTCAGAGTGATCACTGAGAATGTCCCGTGTGGAACCACAGGAACCACCTGCTCCAAAACCATCAAGATCTTTCTGGGGGTAAAAAAAAAGTCAATATAAAAAAGTCAAAAAACAATTGCATTGTCACTGCTAATTGCTCCTTTTGGTCAATACCTTAAAGGTATTGAGTACCAACAGCCAGCCTTAAAACTCAGTGCAAACACCTAAAAGAATCTTGAAATACAACAAAAAGTTGGTGCATCAATAAAAGATAAATGCGACTAAGTGCAATAGAAACCATTGTTTTTCTTCATTTGCTGTTTGACTGGTGCTCTTTTAATTGCGTCAAATTGTTGCGTCCTCTTTTTCTGCAGGCACCTGGAGAATTAGTGCCACCTACCGCTTTCCTGATTTAGTGAAAAGTAGTGGCTGGGAAAGCTCATAATGTCGCATTTTCTTTTATTATTTAGAGCGCAGAGCTGATTCTAACAGAGGGAAGCTATCAGGTGATTTCAAGCGGAAATGAAGAGACAGTTCCGTTCCGTTTCAGCACTATGGGCATCTACCTGGTGGTTGAAGCCAACAATGGACTCATTCTCATGTGGGACAGGAAGACCAGCTTGTTCATCAAGCTCAGCTCGAAATACAAGGTAACCCTGCAATATGTTTGAGACAGTTTTGGCTTTAATGTGGCTACAGTTAATTTTTCTTCGGACAACATTGTTAAATTGACCAACATGATAATAAGGAGCTCTACTTTCTCAGGGTCGTGTGTGTGGGCTGTGTGGCAACTATGACGGCAATGCAAATAATGACTTCACCACAAGGTCCCATGCTGTGGTGGTCAACCCCCTGGTGTTTGGAAACAGCTGGAAGGATTTACCGAGCTGCCCCGACGCTAAGAGCATCAGCAGCCCCTGCACAGCCAACCCATACAGACAGGCGTGGGCCCAGAAGCACTGCGGCATCATACAGAGTGACGTCTTCTCTGCCTGCCACTCCATTGTAGGTTGATGTTGAAGTAGAAGTCATGTTGACTGGACTTGAAGTCATGAGCTTTCCCATTGCGCCTTCAGGCCAAAAGGTCAATTTGAAGGCATCATGTTCTGTATTAAAATCTTAATTTTAGTAACTCTAGCTGTCAGATAAATGTAGTGGCGTCAAAGAAACATTATTTTCCTCTTCGATGTAGAGAACCAGAAGTGGAAATGCAGCAGTGCCTTTCCTCTATACAGCGTTTTGTGTTGTGGAGTCTCATTATTAGTGTGTCATCATCCTCACCTCTAGGTGGATCCTGCTCCATACTACGATGCCTGTGCGTTTGACTCCTGTGCTTGTGACACTGGTGGAGACTGTGAGTGTTTCTGCACTGCTGTGGCTGCTTATGCTGAAGCCTGTAATCAAGCTGGCATCTGTGTACGATGGAGAACCCCAAAGATCTGTCGTGAGTAACCAAGATGTAACAACTTGTTTAAAAGCTATCATAAGCATATGATTCATGCAGATCACCTGGGCTAAACTTGTTTTTATGACAAAGGGAGAGATGAGAGTATCAGAGTTGCATAACAAGAAAAAATACCAATTCTTTTAGCTGAAGCACTTATCAGTACTTTAACATCACTATAACATAAAATCTGTATCAGTAATTTATGAATTATAAACATTTGTCATCAGTAACAGCTATATTTCTGCCCTCTGCCTTTTAAAGTTTAAATTTTAAATGCCGCTGAATCATTTCCAGATCAGAGAACTACAATAAATGTCTAAAATCATCAGTATGCTCTCTGAATATCCCAGTCTGGTACGTGTCTATACTAAATACTGTGAGTATTATTATCTTTTCCAGCTCTCTTCTGTGATTACTACAATCCTCCGGGTGAATGTGAATGGCACTACATGCCATGTGGATCTCCGTGTATGAAAACCTGCAGAAACCCATCAGGCAGCTGCTCCTCACTGATGCCTCCTCTAGAAGGTACAAGATGAGGTTTTTAGAACTTGATAAGACCTCCAGTCAAATCAAATTAAAGATTTTAGATTGAACACATCGATTGTCTTTTTGTTACTGTAATTTTTTTTAATAGTGTTTAAAAATTTGCTTAATATCACTCATTCAATCACAATGTCAGGTGAACACACAAAAAACTCTGATGGTACCTATTGTTTGGCAATAATGTCAACAAGTAAGAACCCATTTCTTGCTCTGTGTAAACAGCCGCTTGTTTTTCAATTAGGTTGCTATCCAAAATGTCCCCTTGCTCAGCCATACTTTGATGAGGACACAATGACATGTGTTGTAAAGGACCAATGTGGCTGCTACGATAAAGAGGGGAAACACTACAAAAATAATGAAAAAGTACCAACCACCGAAAACTGTCAGACATGGTAGGTCTCGTACATATCACATGAGCCAATCAAGGTTCTATACTGTAACTGTGTGACCATTTCAACTCTTACAGTGACACTATATTTCATGTTTTCTGTCTTGAAGTATTTGCGGTTCAATGAACATCCAGTGCCATTACGATGCCCAAGGTATGCCAAAATTCTGAGAAATTGTGGGTTGTAAAAATACATACTTCTGTTAGGTTAATACGTTAACTATACTTTGTCCTCTCATTACAGCCTGTACTTGCACATATCATGGAAACAGATATCCCACTGGCAGCACCATCTATAACACAACAGATGGACACGGTAACTGCATCATTGCGGTGTGCGGGAAGAATGGTACCATTGACAAGAGGTCATACCCATGCCCAGTACCCACGACACCTACCAGCCCTCCAACCACCTTTGTTTTTACAACAACCACACCAAGTATGTGCAGGATATTCATTTTGGAAATTGAAGACATATTTAGTTGTATAATGTGACATTTACCACATGACTAACATCTTTATCATGTTTGTCCACAGAGCCACCCACACGCCCAGTCACATGTAATCCTTGTCAATGGTCGCAATGGTATGATACCAGCTTCCCCACACTGGGACCTCAAGGAGGAGACAGTGAAACCTTTAAAAAAATTAGAGAGGCAGGGTACAAGATATGTAACAAGCCAGTCCAGATTGAATGCAGAGCTGAGAAATACCCGAAAATGCCCATTAATGATGTTGGACAAGTAGTGGAATGTAGTCTGGCTAGTGGGCTGACATGCAGAAATCAGAACCAATCAGGACCACTGGCCTTGTGCTTCAACTATAAAATCAGAGTTATGTGTTGTGACGATGGTGCATGTCAAACAAAACCTCCTTCTACGTTACCTCCAAGTTCAACCACCAAACCCCCAACGCCTACAACAACCAAACATGTTACCGAACCACATTGTCAGGAAAAATCATGCAACTGGTCAAAGTGGATTAGTTCTGACTACCCTGAGTATGGTCCTGAAGGCGGTGACAATGAAACCATCGCACATATCATCCAGAAAGGATATAAAATCTGTGAGAATCCAGTGGAAGTGGAATGCCAGGGTGTGCACTATCCTGGGGTTCCCCTAAAAACCTTGGACCAAAAAGTGACATGTAACAACAAAGTAGGATTCCTCTGTAGGAACAGCTTACAGTATCCCCCCATATGTCTAAATTATGAAATACGGGTAAAGTGTTGCAAGACAGTGCCATGTAGCACAACATCAAAACCTACTACACTACCTTCTACTACAACCACCACACCATCTACCACAACTGAAACGACAACTATGACACCAAAGACTACCACAACCACTACACCTTCTACCACAACTGAAACAACTACTACTCCACCACCCATGACTACCACAACCACTACGCCTTCTACCACAACTGAAACGACAACTACGTCACCAACAACTACCACAACCACCACAACTGAAATGACAACTACGCCACCAAAGACTACCACAACCACTACACCTTCTACCACAACTGAAACAACTACAACTCCTCCACCCACAACTACCACAACCACCACACCTTCTACTACGACTGAAACAACCACAACTACGCCACCAACGACTACCACAACCACTACACCTTCTACCACAACTGAAACAACTACAACTCCACCACCAACGACTAGTACAACCACCACACCTTCTACCACGACTGAAACAACCACAACTACGCCACCAACGACTACCACAACCACTACACCTTCTACCACAACTGAAACAACTACAACTCCACCACCAACGACTACTACAACCACCACACCTTCTACCACGACTGAAACAACCACAACTATGCCACCAACGACTACTACAACCACCACACCTTCTACCACGACTGAAACAACCACAACTATGCCACCAACGACTACCACAACCACCACACCTTCTACCACAACTGAAACAACTACAACTCCACCACCAACGACTACTACAACTACCACACCTTCTACCACGACTGAAACAACCACAACTACGCCACCAACGACTACTACAACCACCACACCTTCTACCACGACTGAAACAACCACAACTACGCCACCAACGACTACCACAACCACCACACCTTCTACCACAACTGAAACAACTACAACTACGCCACCAACGACTACCACAACCACCACACCTTCTACCACAACTGAAACAACTACAACTACGCCACCAACGACTACCACAACCACCACACCTTCTACCACAACTGAAACAACTACAACTACGCCACCAACGACTACCACAACCACCACACCTTCTACCACAACTGAAACAACTACAACTCCACCACCAACCACTACTACAACCACCACACCTTCTACCACGACTGAAACAACCACAACTCAGCCACCCATGACTACACTTTGCCCTGGAGGACATGATATGACATGTGGCTGGACAGATTGGATCAATCTTGGCAAGCCCACACCTGGCCCTGATGGAGGAGATGATGAATCCATCCAGAAGATAATCTCTGCTGGTTATCATGTGTGCTCAGCTCCTGAAGAAATCAAGTGTAGAGCTGTTTCTCAACCAAATGTTTCCCTGTCAATGGTGGGACAATCTGTTATTTGCAAAAAAGATGTTGGTCTCAAATGCATCAACAAAGACCAAGGCCTTCAGCGACAGTGTTTGGATTATGAGGTTAAATTTAAATGCTGTGGGTGTCCAACTCCTTCCACTACAGCTCCAAGTCCAACTACTACAACCACCACACCTTCTACCACAACTGAAACAACAACTCAAACTCCCACAACTACTACAACTACGCCTTCTACCACAACTACAACTCGGCCACCTACAACTACACCTTGCCCTGGAGGACATGATATGACATGTGGCTGGACAGACTGGATCAATCTTGGCAAGCCCACACCTGGCCCTGATGGAGGAGATGATGAATCCATCCAGAAGATAATCTCTGCTGGTTATCATGTGTGCTCAGCTCCTGAAGAAATCAAGTGTAGAGCTGTTTCTCAACCAAATGTTTCCCTGTCAATGGTGGGACAATCTGTTGTTTGCAAAAAAGATGTTGGTCTCAAATGCATCAACAAAGACCAAGGCCTTCAGCGACAGTGTTTGGATTATGAGGTTAAATTTAAATGCTGTGGGTGTCCAACTCCTTCCACTACAGCTCCAAGTCCAACTACTACAACCACCACACCTTCTACCACAACTGAAACAACAACTCAAACTCCCACAACTACTACAACTACGCCTTCTACCACAACTACAACTCGGCCACCTACAACTACACCTTGCCCTGGAGGACATGATATGACATGTGGCTGGACAGATTGGATCAATCTTGGCAAGCCCACACCTGGCCCTGATGGAGGAGATGATGAATCCATCCAGAAGATAATCTCTGCTGGTTATCATGTGTGCTCAGCTCCTGAAGAAATCAAGTGTAGAGCTGTTTCTCAACCAAATGTTTCCCTGTCAATGGTGGGACAATCTGTTATTTGCAAAAAAGATGTTGGTCTCAAATGCATCAACAAAGACCAAGGCCTTCAGCGACAGTGTTTGGATTATGAGGTTAAATTTAAATGCTGTGGGTGTCCAACTCCTTCCACTACAGCTCCAAGTCCAACTACTACAACCACCACACCTTCTACCACAACTGAAACAACAACTCAAACTCCCACAACTACTACAACTACGCCTTCTACCACAACTACAACTCGGCCACCTACAACTACACCTTGCCCTGGAGGACATGATATGACATGTGGCTGGACAGATTGGATCAATCTTGGCAAGCCCACACCTGGCCCTGATGGAGGAGATGATGAATCCATCCAGAAGATAATCTCTGCTGGTTATCATGTGTGCTCAGCTCCTGAAGAAATCAAGTGTAGAGCTGTTTCTCAACCAAATGTTTCCCTGTCAATGGTGGGACAATCTGTTATTTGCAAAAAAGATGTTGGTCTCAAATGCATCAACAAAGACCAAGGCCTTCAGCGACAGTGTTTGGATTATGAGGTTAAATTTAAATGCTGTGGGTGTCCAACTCCTTCCACTACAGCTCCAAGTCCAACTACTACAACCACCACCACACCTTCTACCACAACTGAAACAACAACTCAAACTCCCACAACTACTACAACTACGCCTTCTACCACAACTACAACTCGGCCACCTACAACTACACCTTGCCCTGGAGGACATGATATGACATGTGGCTGGACAGACTGGATCAATGTTGGCAAGCCCACACATGGCCCTGATGGTGGATATGATAAAACCATCCACAGCATAAGTTCCTCTGGTCATGGATGCCCGGCTCCTGAAGAAGTCCAGTGTAGAGCTGTTATGTACGAAAAATTACCCATGTCACAGTTGGGTCAAAATGTGACTTGCAACAAAGATGTTGGTCTCAAATGCATCAACAAACAACAAGGGCAGAACCAACAGTGTCTTGAGTATGAGATTAAATTTAAATGCTGTGTGTGTCCACCAACTCCTTCCACTACAGTTCCACCTCCAACTACTACAACCACCACACCTTCTACTGCTACCTCAACAACAACTCAACCTCCCACAACTACAACGACTACGCCTTCTACCACAACTACAACTCGGCCACCTACAACTACACCTTGCCCTGGAGGACATGATATGACATGTGGCTGGACTGATTGGATCAATGTTGGCAAGCCCACACCTGGCCCTGATGGTGGATATGATAAAACCATCCACAGCATAAGTTCCTCTGGTCATGGATGCTTGGCTCCTGACGAAGTCCAGTGTAGAGCTGTTATGTACGAAAAATTACCCATGTCACAGTTGGGTCAAAATGTGACTTGCAACAAAGATGTTGGTCTCAAATGCATCAACAAACAACAAGGACCGGACAAACAGTGTCTTGAGTATGAGATTAAATTTAAATGCTGTGCGTGTCCACCAACTCCTTCCACTACAGTTCCAACTCCAACAACTACAACAACTAAAACGACCACACCATCTACCACAACTGAAACAACTACAAGCACCACACCAACTCCAACAACCTCAACAACTACTACAACCACCACACCTTCTACCACAACCTCAACAACAACTCAACCTCCCACAACTACAACGACTACGCCTTCTACCACAACTACAACTCGGCCACCTACAACTACACCTTGCCCTGGAGGACATGATATGACATGTGGCTGGACTGATTGGATCAATCTTGGCAAGCCCACACCTGGCCCTGATGGTGGATATGATAAAACCATCCACAGCATAAGTTCCTCTGGTCATGGATGCTTGGCTCCTGACGAAGTCCAGTGTAGAGCTGTTATGTACGAAAAATTACCCATGTCACAGTTGGGTCAAAATGTGACTTGCAACAAAGATGTTGGTCTCAAATGCATCAACAAACAACAAGGACCGGACAAACAGTGTCTTGAGTATGAGATTAAATTTAAATGCTGTGCGTGTCCACCAACTCCTTCCACTACAGTTCCAACTCCAACAACTACAACAACTAAAACGACCACACCATCTACCACAACTGAAACAACTACAAGCACCACACCAACTCCAACAACCTCAACAACTACTACAACCACCACACCTTCTACCACAACTGAAACAACAACTCAACCTCCCACAACTACAACGACTACGCCTTCTACCACAACTACAATTCGGCCACCTACAACTACACCTTGCCCTGGAGGACATGATATGACATGTGGCTGGACTGATTGGATCAATGTTGGCGAGCCCACACCTGGCCCTGATGGTGGATATGATAAATCTATCCAGAGCATAAGTTCCTCTGGTCATGGATGCTTGGCTCCTGATGAAGTCCAGTGTAGAGCTGTTATGTACGAAAAATTACCCATGTCACAGTTGGGTCAAAATGTGACTTGCAACAAAGATGTTGGTCTCAAATGCATCAACAAACAACAAGGGCAGAACCAACAGTGTCTTGAGTATGAGATTAAATTTAAATGCTGTGTGTGTCCACCAACTCCTTCCACTACAGTTCCACCTCCAACTACTACAACCACCACACCTTCTACTGCTACCTCAACAACAACTCAACCTCCCACAACTACAACGACTACGCCTTCTACCACAACTACAACTCGGCCACCTACAACTACACCTTGCCCTGGAGGACATGATATGACATGTGGCTGGACTGATTGGATCAATGTTGGCGAGCCCACACCTGGCCCTGATGGTGGATATGATAAAACCATCCACAGCATAAGTTCCTCTGGTCATGGATGCTTGGCTCCTGACGAAGTCCAGTGTAGAGCTGTTATGTACGAAAAATTACCCATGTCACAGTTGGGTCAAAATGTGACTTGCAACAAAGATGTTGGTCTCAAATGCATCAACAAACAACAAGGACCGGACAAACAGTGTCTTGAGTATGAGATTAAATTTAAATGCTGTGCGTGTCCACCAACTCCTTCCACTACAGTTCCAACTCCAACAACTACAACAACTAAAACGACCACACCATCTACCACAACTGAAACAACTACAAGCACCACACCAACTCCAACAACCTCAACAACTACTACAACCACCACACCTTCTACCACAACCTCAACAACAACTCAACCTCCCACAACTACAACGACTACGCCTTCTACCACAACTACAACTCGGCCACCTACAACTACACCTTGCCCTGGAGGACATGATATGACATGTGGCTGGACTGATTGGATCAATCTTGGCAAGCCCACACATGGCCCTGATGGTGGATATGATAAAACCATCCACAGCATAAGTTCCTCTGGTCATGGATGCTTGGCTCCTGACGAAGTCCAGTGTAGAGCTGTTATGTACGAAAAATTACCCATGTCACAGTTGGGTCAAAATGTGACTTGCAACAAAGATGTTGGTCTCAAATGCATCAACAAACAACAAGGACCGGACAAACAGTGTCTTGAGTATGAGATTAAATTTAAATGCTGTGCGTGTCCACCAACTCCTTCCACTACAGTTCCAACTCCAACAACTACAACAACTAAAACGACCACACCATCTACCACAACTGAAACAACTACAAGCACCACACCAACTCCAACAACCTCAACAACTACTACAACCACCACACCTTCTACCACAACTGAAACAACAACTCAACCTCCCACAACTACAACGACTACGCCTTCTACCACAACTACAATTCGGCCACCTACAACTACACCTTGCCCTGGAGGACATGATATGACATGTGGCTGGACTGATTGGATCAATGTTGGCGAGCCCACACCTGGCCCTGATGGTGGATATGATAAATCCATCCAGAGCATAAGTTCCTCTGGTCATGGATGCTTGGCTCCTGATGAAGTCCAGTGTAGAGCTGTTATGTACGAAAAATTACCCATGTCACAGTTGGGTCAAAATGTGACTTGCAACAAAGATGTTGGTCTCAAATGCATCAACAAACAACAAGGGCTGGACAAACAGTGTCTTGAGTATGAGATTAAATTCAAATGCTGTGGGTGTCCACCAACTCCTTCCACTACAGTTCCACCTCCAACAACTACAACGACCACACCATCTACCACAACTGAAACAACAACTACTACAACCACCACACCAACTCCAACAACCTCAACAACTACTACAACCACCACACCTTCTACTACAACTGAAACAACAACTCAAACTCCCACAACTACTACAACAACTACACCCTCTACCACAACTACAATTCGGCCACCTACAACTACACCTTGCCCTGGAGGACATGATATGACATGTGGCTGGACTGATTGGATCAATGTTGGCGAGCCCACACCTGGCCCTGATGGCGGATATGATAAATCCATCCAGAGCATAAGTTCCTCTGGTCATGGATGCTTGGCTCCTGAAGAAGTCCAGTGTAGAGCTGTTATGTACGAAAAATTACCCATGTCACAGTTGGGTCAAAATGTGACTTGCAACAAAGATGTTGGTCTCAAATGCATCAACAAACAACAAGGGCCGGACAAACAGTGTCTTGAGTATGAGATTAAATTCAAATGCTGTGGGTGTCCACCAACTCCTTCCACTACAGTTCCACCTCCAACAACTTCAACAACTACAACGACCACACCATCTACCACAACTGAAACAACAACTACTACAACCACCACACCAACTCCAACAACCTCAACAACTACTACAACCACCACACCTTCTACTACAACTGAAACAACAACTCAAACTCCCACAACTACTACAACGACTACGCCCTCTACCACAACTACACCTCGGCCACCTACAACTACACCTTGCCCTGGAGGACATGATATGACATGTGGCTGGACAGACTGGATCAATGTTGGCGAGCCCACACCTGGCCCTGATGGTGGATATGATAAATCCATCCACAGCATAAGTTCCTCTGGTCATGGATGCCCGGCTCCTGATGAAGTCCAGTGTAGAGCTGTTATGTACGAAAAATTACCCATGTCACAGTTGGGTCAAAATGTGACTTGCAACAAAGATGTTGGTCTCAAATGCATCAACAAACAACAAGGGCAGAACCAACAGTGTTTTGAGTATGAGATTAAATTTAAATGCTGTGCGTGTGCAACGCGAACTCCTTCCACTACAGTTCCAACTACAACAACTACAACGACCACACCATCTACCACAACTGAAACAACTACAAGCACCACACCAACTCCAACAACCTCAACAACTACTACAACCACCACACCTTCTACCACAACTGAAACAACAACTCAACCTCCCACAACTACTACAACTACGCCTTCTACCACAACTACAACTCGGCCACCTACAACTACACCTTGCCCTGGAGGACATGATATGACATGTGGCTGGACTGATTGGATCAATCTTGGCAAGCCCACACCTGGCCCTGATGGTGGATATGATAAAACCATCCACAGCATAAGTTCCTCTGGTCATGGATGCCCGGCTCCTGATGAAGTCCAGTGTAGAGCTGTTATGTACGAAAAATTACCCATGTCACAGTTGGGTCAAAATGTGACTTGCAACAAAGATGTTGGTCTCAAATGCATCAACAAACAACAAGGGCAGAACCAACAGTGTTTTGAGTATGAGATTAAATTTAAATGCTGTGCGTGTCCAACGCGAACTCCTTCCACTACAGTTCCAACTACAACAACTACAACGACCACACCATCTACCACAACTGAAACAACTACAAGCACCACACCAACTCCAACAACCTCAACAACTACTACAACCACCACACCTTCTACCACAACTGAAACAACAACTCAACCTCCCACAACTACTACAACTACGCCTTCTACCACAACTACAACTCGGCCACCTACAACTACACCTTGCCCTGGAGGACATGATATGACATGTGGCTGGACTGATTGGATCAATCTTGGCAAGCCCACACCTGGCCCTGATGGTGGATATGATAAAACCATCCACAGCATAAGTTCCTCTGGTCATGGATGCCCGGCTCCTGAAGAAGTCAAGTGTAGAGCTGTTTCTCAACCAAATGTTTCCATTTCACAGTTGGGTCAATCTGTGACTTGCAAAAAAGATGTTGGTTTTATCTGCATCAACAAAGACCAAGGCCTTCAGCGACAGTGTTTGGATTATGAGATTAAATTCAAATGCTGTGGGTGTCCACCAACTCCTTCCACTACAGCTCCAAGTCCAACTACTTCAACAACTACAACGACCACACCATCTACCACAACTGAAACAACAACTACAACTCGACCACCTACAACTACTATTACAATCACGACAACTTCTACCACAACTGAAGAACCAGTAGTGACAGGAGGAACCAGCCAACCATCTACTGGGAGACTTTGCCATTGTATTCATAATGGTATAGTCTTCCCTCCTGGTAAGTTCTGATTAGTAAAGACTGGGGCTACCCTGAATACAATTTTTTGGGCTCCAGAGCTTTCGTAGTAATCAACAGAGAATATTCAAAGCTCCGGCCAGGGGTGGGGGGCATTGGAAGGCGGGTGCAGCTGAACATGACTTTGCTATTTATTTATTTATTTATTTAAATTATTTAAAATGGGTAAAATCTGTTTGGTTGTTGAGCTGCATGCCCCACCTTGCCTCCATTTTCTTTTCTTCTCTGTTTAATTATGAGACAAGATTTAGCAGGCTAGCGCACCCCCCAGTCCCTCCAACTCCCCAGTGCTAGGAGACTGCCAAATTAAGGGTCAGTGTGAGTATTTCGGGACCACTTAACAGCTGCTGCTGCTGCTGCTGCTGTGGTAGGTCTAACTAACGGGGCAGACTGTTTGCCAGGAGGAGAGCAGCTCCAGAGACGATCCTTCAGCGCCGTATCTAACCTATGTAATGGCAGCAACAGAAAGTTGGCTGATCCAGCAGGGAGTTAGGGTAGTCCGGGATCACATTTATTTCAATCGATCAATCAATCAATCAATCAATTTTATTTATAAAACCCAATATCACAAATCACAATTTGCCTCACAGGGCTTTACAGCATACGACATCCCTCTGTCCTTATGACCCTCGCAGCGGATAAGGAAAAACTCCCCCCAAAAAAAACCTTTAACGGGGAAAAAAAACGGTAGAAACCTCAGGAAGAGCAACTGAGGAGGGATCCCTCTTCCAGGACGGACAGACGTGCAATAGATGTCGTACAGAACAGATCAGCATAATAAATTAACAGTAATCTGTATGACACAGAGAGAGAGAGAGAGAGAGAGAAGGTGCCCGGTATATTATAGGGGGGTCCTCCGGCAGACTAGGCCTAAGTCAGCCTAACTAGGGGCTGGTACAGGACAAGCCTGAGCCAGCCCTAACTATAAGCTTTATCAAAGAGGAAAGTCTTAAGTCTAGTCTTAAATGTGGAGACGGTATCTGCCTCCCGGCCCGTAACAGGAAGATGATTCCACAGGAGAGGAGCCTGATAGCTGAAGGCTCTGGCTCCTGATCTACTTTTGGAGACTTTAGGGACCACGAGTAACCCTGCGTTCTCAGAGCGCAGTGTTCTGGTGGGATAATATGGCACTATGAGCTCTCTAAGATATGACGGAGCTTGACCATTTAGAGCTTTATAAGTTAACAGTAGGATTTTAAATTCAATTCTGGATTTTACAGGGAGCCAGTGCAGCGAAGCTAAAACTGGAGAAATATGATCTCGTTTCTTAGTTCCTGTTAGTACACGTGCTGCTGCATTCTGAATTAGCTGGAGAGTTTTTAAGGACTTACTAGAGCTACCTGATAATAGAGAGTTACAGTAATCCAGCCTAGAGGTAACAAAAGCGTGGACCAATTTTTCTGCATCTTTTCGGGTCAGGATAGGCCTAATTTTCGCAATATTACGCAGATGAAAAAATGCAGTCCGTGAGGTTTTTTTTAAATGAGAATTAAAAGACAAATCTTGATCAAATATTACTCCGAGGTTTCTTACGGTAGTGCTAGAGGCCAGAGCAATGCCATCTAGAGAAACTATGTCATCAGATAAAGAGTCTCTGAGTTGTTTGGGGCCAAGAACAATAACTTCAGTTTTGTCTGAATTTAACATCAGGAAATTGGTGCTCATCCAAGTTTTTATGTCTTTAAGGCAGTTATGGAGTTTAGTTAATTGATTACTTCCTTCTGGCTTCATCGATAAATACAACTGAGTATCATCTGCACAACAATGGAAATTTATAGAGTGATTTCTAATGATGTTACCTAAAGGAAGCATATATAGAGTAAATAGGATCGGTCCGAGCACAGAACCTTGCGGAACTCCAAAACAAACTTTGGTACGTAAGGATGATTCATTATGAACGTCAACAAACTGAAAACAATCAGATAAATAAGATTTAAACCAGTTTAGTGCAGAACCTTTTAGGCCAATTGAGTGATCCAGTCTCTGCAGTAGAATTTGATGGTCAATTGTGTCAAACGCTGCACTAAGATCTAATAAAACAAGTACAGAGACAAGTCCTTTGTCTGAAGCAATCAGAAGGTCATTTGTAATTTTAACTAGTGCTGTCTCAGTGCTATGATGCACTCTAAATCCTGACTGAAATTCCTCAAATAAATTACTATCATGGAGAAAATCACACAGCTGGTCTGCGACTACTTTCTCAAGGATCTTTGACATAAAGGGAAGATTAGATATTGGTCTATAGTTGGCTAACACCTCTGGATCCAGGGTGGGCTTTTTTAGGAGAGGTTTAATTACAGCTACCTTAAAAGACTGTGGTACATAGCCTGTTAATAAGGATAGATTGATCATATCTAATATATGAGTGTTAACTAAAGGTAAGACCTCCTTAAGTAGCCTAGTTGGGATGGGGTCTAAGAGACACGTTGATGATTTAGATGAAGAAATCACTGCGGTCAATTCTTGAAGAGAAATTGGGGAGAAGCAATCTAAATATATATTAAGTTTTACAGCTGTGCTTGAGGTTAGATAGGTACTATCTGAGGACAGGAGGTCATGAATTTTGCCTCTGATAGTTAGAATTTTGTCATCAAAAAAGCTCATAAAATCATTACTGCTAAGGGCTAAAGGAATACAAGGCTCAATAGAGCTTTGACTCTCAGTCAGCCTGGCTACAGTGCTGAAAAGAAACCTGGGGTTGTTCTTATTGTCTTCTATTAATGCTGAGTAATAGTTTGTTCTGGCATTGTGGAGGCCCCTCTTATAAGTTTTGAGACTGTCTGTCCAGATTAAACAAGATTCTTCCAGTTTGGTTAATCGTCAATTCCTTTCAAATTTTCGCGATATTTGTTTTAACTTACGGGTTTGAGAGTTATACCAAGGAGCGAACTTTCTTTGCTTTTTTAACTTCTTTTTAAGAGGAGCTACAGAGTCGAGTGTTGTTCGCAGCGAGCCTACGGTGCTATCGACAAAATGATCAAAGTCGGTACAGGAAACCTCTGTTACAGAGGGACTTGGTATTGAATTTAACGACGGAGTAATCTTTTCCTTAAATTTTGCGACAGCACTATCTGATAAACATCTAGTATAGTAACTGTTGCTGATTGGCGTGTAATCGAGTAGAAAGAAATCAAAAGTAATCAGATAATGATCCGATAGCAAGGGATTCTGTGGAAAGACTGTTAGGTTATCAATTTCAATTCCATACGTCAGAACTAGATTGAGGGTATGGTTAAAACAATGAGTGGGTTCATGTACACCCTGACTGAAGCCCATGGAGTCTAATAATGAGATAAACGCGGTAGCCAGGGAGTCATTATCAACGTCGACATGAATGTTAAAATCGCCTACAATAATAACTTTATCTGATTTAAGAACTAAACTGGATAAAAACTCTGAGAATTCAGATACAAATTCAGAATACGGGCCAGGAGCACGGTACACTATAACAAATAAAAGTGGCTGCGAGGTTTTCCAGGTCGGGTATAAAAGACTAAGAACGAGGCTTTCAAATGAATTATAATCTAGTTTAGGTTTAGGGCTGATTAACAGACTAGAGTTAAAAATGGCTGCAACTCCCCCTCCTCGGCCGCTGCCTCAAGGAATGTGGGTATTATTATGACTGGGAGGAGTGGACTCATTTAGACTAACATATTCATCTTGACACAGCCAGGTTTCAGTGAGACTGAGTAAATCAATATGATTATCTGATATTAATTCATTTACTAACACTGCTTTAGACGATAGAGACCTGATATTTAACAGTCCGCATTTAATTCTCCTGTTTTGTCTTTCTGTCACAGAAGAGGTTTTAATTTTCATGAGGTTGTTATGCACAACTCCTCTTTGTTTAATTTTAGATTTAAATAATTTAGGTGGTCGGGGGACAGACACCGTTTATATAAAACTATGAAAACTATGGCTGGGTAACTGAACTAGAAGCTCAGAGAGGCGTATAGGACTGCGTCTCCGAGTCCTGGTCTCAACTCTGGGTTGTCAGGGATTTAAATTACTAATAAAATTTGCCAGGTTCCTAGAAATGAGAGCAGCTCCATCCAAAGTGGGGTGAATGCCGTCTCTCCTAATAAGACCAGGTTTTCCCCAGAAAGTTTGCCAATTATTAACGAAACCCACATCGTTTGCTGGACACCACCTGGACAGCCAGCGATTAAATGATGACATGCGGCTAAACATGTCATCACTGGTCAGATTTGGGAGGGGTCCAGAGAAAACTACGGAGTCCGGCATCGTTTTTGCATATTCACACAGCGAGGCAATATTAATTTTAGTGACCTCCGATTGGCGTAACCGGGTGTCATTGCCACCGACGTGAATAACAATCTTACTGAATCTACGTTTAGAAACCACTGCGAATTTCAGAACACAACTTATACATTAAGTCTAGCGTACTCCAAACCATTCTTAACTAGACAGATATTTCTATTGAACAATTAATCTCATCGAAAACCTAAGTTTAAGGTTCTATTTTCGTTGCTCTGACAAAGTCTGTTGACATTGGAACAACAATTCAGGGCAGGAAACTTTAGCCATCAAACAATCAGAGGAGTAAAGGAAGGTTAATGGGCAAACATTTTGACCATAGTTAACAACCTTCACAGTTTACAAATTGCCTTCCTTGTACACAAAGTCTCAACAATGCATTATGTAGTGGTGAACACAAAATGTGTTGAAATAATATGCTGCCAACACGAAAACAATGCTGAAGCAAAGTGAATTACGATCTTTTGTTTTGGTCTACACACAAATTAAGTATCAAGAATAAGAAGGTTCACATAGGGTGGCTGGGAAGGGTTGTGGATGGGTCAAACAAACACAGACTTTTAATCAGGTGACTGCTGTTCATGTCCTGTGTGAAACCAAATGTCAGTGTTGTTATGTCACTTTATGTAACTACACAAAGTACTTCACATAGGTACTTCCCATGACGATGCAAAGTAAGTTAGTTTACGTCACTTACAACCCGTACATAGTTATTTTAACTGACCTCTTCCTCAACTTAACAAAGTATTTTTTGTTCTCTAAAGCTAACCAAGTTTTTTTTTCTTTTCTAACCCTAACCAAACTGCTACTGTTTCACAACGAAACTGCAACCCTTGGTAATAGCGTTTTTTTTTTGTTGTTTTTTTTAAATACATGTTGTGCCCACCACCACGCAATTCGGTGTTAAGAGGTTGTGTCCACCAGTTTTTTATGGTAATGAAACCAAGGTTGTAATCAACTGTAGTTTTCCTTTAATCATTTTTGCCATTGGGGAGTACTGTTGCCATGAGGGGGGGTACTTGGTATGTAACGGTGTTTGAGTGGGTGGAACATGTCATCCACGTGAATGCCAGAACCAAAGGTTTCTCAGGAGAACAATGCATTGGAACACAATAATCAAAGTTATTCACTTCACCTGTCAGTGGTTTGAATGTTTTGGCTCATCGGTGTATATATCGTGCATGTATCTGTGTGATATAATATCACATATGTGATATGTGACACTCTTTTTCATCAATCTTCCTGTGCATCATTTTCAGGCTCTTTCGTCTACAATGAGACAGACGAAGATGGCTACTGTTACACAGGATACTGCAATCACAACTGCGTCGTTGAACCTAGACACCACAAATGTCCTGTAGGGATAGGGTGTTCTTATCTAACACCTCCACGACAGGTGCCTCTTTAATTTCCATTATACACACACACTTTTAACTTTGTTAAGCAGCACTGCTCAATCCCTAAAATTTATCAATACATTTGAAATATGGGTTTTGGATGACTAATTGATATGTTATTCTTTGACAGTGACCACTTTTTCTTTTTTCTTAAATTCCAATCCATGATTGCCTTCACAGGATGGTGAAAGCTGGAAAGAGAAAGACTGTCGTGTAGGAACATGTGTTAATGGCAATGTGACCCATACACCGCTCGTTTGTCCAACTCCAAAGCCTGTAGTGTGTGCAAATAACTTCGCTCCTGTAAAAGTGTACGATGATGATGGATGCTGCTACCACTATGAATGCCAATGTAAGTATGACCCACTGTAAAATTTTGCAGGGTTGAACATGCAAATGCATTTTACCTTTATATTTTGCTTTGATACCAGATGACTTAAAAAGTCATTTTAAAAATGCAATATATGTATCTTAAGGTATCTGCTACGGCTGGGGAGACCCTCATTATGTCACCTTCGATGGAACCTACTATGGTTTTCAAGGCAACTGTTCCTACTGGCTGGTGAAAGAGATCGACCCCAAATACAACTTCAGTGTTTCCATCTATAACCAATACTGTGGTGCAGCTGACGGCTTGTCCTGTCCTAAGGCCATCACTGTCTTTTACCAAAACTTCAGGATCTTTATCACACAGAGGCATATCAATAGCACTTTCATAAATGAGGTAATTAAATGGCACTGTTAACTTTCTCCATTTTTAATTCAAACTCTTATCTGAGCATCGACTCCCCTTTTTTCCCTCAGTGCAAATGCATACCTGACAAGATCCCAATTTGTAAAACTGTCCAAAGAAGGGCTGACTGTAGGTGCAATGAAAACTTACAAAGTTTGTTAAGGGTTATTTATAACATGTACATCCTTTTTGTTTTAGATTACTGTGAATGACAAGCGTGTAAGTCCTGCATACCAGAATGCTGACTTCCGTATAGCCACCACCGGTATTGACACAGTGCTCGTCATCCCTAAAATCGGAGCCAGGATCACCTTCTCAGGCCTCATATTCAGCATCTCCTTGCCCTACAGCAAATTCAGCGGCAACACCTGGGGACAGTGTGGTAAGTCCTGCATTAGAAATGAATAGCATCTTACTCAGGGGTGTAACGATTTAAGGTTTTAACGTTTTAAGCCACGATTCATAAAATGTGGGTTTTATTAAATCAACTTTAAGTACACAAACACACCAAGGTAGAATTACTTGTTCCATAAGCATTAATGACAAATTAAATCATACACTGTAACTGGTTCAAGTTTCTCAGGGTCTTGTTCACGAGTGAGGGTAGAATGAATGAGATGGATCGGCGGTTTGGTGTGGCGTCTGCAGTGATGTGGGCACTGTGCCGGACTGTCGTGGTGAAGAGGGAGCTGCGCTGTTAGGCAAAACTTTTGATTTACTGGTCCATCTACGTCCCAACCCTCACCTATGGTCATGAGCTCTGGGTAGTGACCGAAAGAATGAGGTCGCAGATACAAGCGTCCGAAACAAGTTTCCTCCGTGGGGTGTCTGGGCTCAGCCTTAGAGATAGGGTGAGGAGCTCGGACATCCAGAGGGAGCTCGGAGTAGAGCCGCTGCTCCTTTGTGTCAAAAGGGGTCAGTTGAGGTGGTTCAGGCATCTGATTACAGGTGTTCTGGGCGCATCCCACAGGTAAAAGGCCCCGGGGCAGACCCAGAACACGATCGAGGGATTAGATATCTCATCTGGTCTGGGAACACCTTGAGAGAGCCAGAGAGCGTTGCTGGGGAGAGGGACGTCTGGGGTTCTTTGCTTGGCCTGTTGCCCCCATGACCTGGCCCCAGATAAGTGGATGACAATGGATGGATGGTTGGATTGTAACTGACCATTCTTTACATATGACACAGAAGCATGCAGACTTAAGCCACGAGGATTTAAGTCTTGACAAAATGACAATGAGGTGCTGGCAGCAGTGAGGCAGTAGCAGTATAGGTTGTGCTGTGTTAGCTAACGCTGCCACCTCCTGAGTAAGATGCTCAGCTATGTTTTCTGTAATGTAGTCTGCCGTGATTGTGATGAAGTTCTCTGTTGCACGAGAGGTCGACCTATCTGTAGTTAAAGCAAAGAATAATGTAATTGCTTAAGCATGGACCGAGTTAGCTTGAAACATGCGTCTCAAGATATTGGTAAGACTTACCTGCTGTTGTTTGGGTTTCTTTGGTGCACCGCTGATATCAATGTTGGAATGATGTCTTTGGATATGTGCTAGCGTTTTTTAAGTTTTGCCTGCCGCTGGGGAAGTTTTTTGGAACACTTTTAACACTTTGTGTGTGTGTGTGTGTGTGTGTGTTTTAGTGATGACATAATTGCCATTCCTATACTCCACTGGATAACCAAAATCTTCCCACATTGCTGATTTGAATTTGCTTGGGGCGACTGCAATCTTAGGGTTATTAGCAAATATTCTGAAAGCTCCATTTCATCACTCTGCAAGATAGAGATAGATGGATAGAGGTGGGGAAAAACCGCAACACAAAAGAAAGAACTGTGACACGCAGACCGTGGACATTTGTATCACAGGTTCGGTTTTGGTTTGGGAAGCGTTACATCCTTAATCTTACTGAATGTAGTCTAGACATCAGTTGATAAATGACATGCATGCCTAAAGAGGTTGAATATTCTGTGTACCTAGTAATTACAACAAACACAACCTATTACTCTTTTCTGACATTTTCTGCCATCAGTATGATTAATTGCTGAAAAGAAAACAGCTCACATTAAAGTGGCCTCTGCATAGTGACTCAGCAGGAACAAGGCAGTACAGGACTGTCTTGAGTTGTGACATCGTTTTACTGACGATGGGGGGTTTCTCTAGGCACATGTGACAACAACCGGACAGACGACTGCATGTTGCCCAGTGGCAAAATTGATCCTTCATGTCCCGGTATGGCACACGAGTGGCACGATGGTGGCTGTGAAGTCGTTCACCCAACACCAACACCAACACCAGCACCATCACCTACACCTACTCCCTGTGATACAACCATCTGTGATATCATCAAAAGCAGGTAGGAGGAAAAGGGGAAAACATGTCTGAAAGGAAGTTCAAACTTAACACCTTGTCATGTTTGGGGCAGACATTAAAATATACACACCATGTCTTCATAATGTGCATAAATCCACGCTTCCTCAGTGTCTTTGAAGAGTGCCACAAGCTCATTGGCTACAGTCCATTCATCAAGGCCTGTGAGTCGGACATTTGCCACATGCACATCAAGCACATCGGCTGCACCAGCTTACAAATGTATGCTGACTCCTGTGCTGAAGCTGGAGTGTGTGTCGACTGGAGGAGTGCCACCAAAGGACTCTGCAGTATGCATCCAAAATAATGTTAAAGCCAATCGCTATTACTTTTACTTTTAATTGACCAGCAACATCACAGCATAACCTCAACTAAAAAGCCCCATATTTCTTCTCTCTTTATAGATTATACCTGTGCGAGTCCCAAAGTGTATCAGGCCTGTGGCCCTCTGGTGGAGAACACCTGTGATTCTTGGTACAGCAGCTCACCCACATGTTGATGATGCTCCTCACAGTCAAACCATTTTCGTTCAATTATGCTTTGGCTTGCACACAACATCAGAGTGTTGCCTTCACACAGTGTTGTGTTGTTTCTACAGGTACAACCAGAAGTTCATCAATACTGTCAATCAGTTCAGTGTCATGCTGAATATGAAACTGGAGGGTTGCTACTGCCCGCCGGGCACCTACCTCCTCTCTTCCAGCTCCAATGAATGTGTGCCCACCTGTGGTAAGAGCACTGCTGCATGACTTTTCTATTGGACTGCTTGTGAGGGTGTAAATATGTTGGATTCAAGAATGTGCTGCAGTCAAAATCATCTGTTATTCTATCATCAAAATCACAAGTTTATGGATCAGTTAGTGTCCGGTAGTGAAGAGGAAATTGAGGGGGCAGAGGGCAGCTTTGACGCCATAAGCCCAGGTCTGCGCCTCATCCACAATTAATGTTTGTGTTTTTAAAATGACAACAATCTGTTTCTATCTTTAAAGGGACAGTTCATCCCAAAATCAAAATACATATTTTTCCTCTTACCTGTAGTGCTACTTATCAGTGTAGATAGTTTTGGTGAGTTGCCAAGTGTTGGAGATACCGGCCATAGAGACTTCTGTCTTCACTCCAATATAATGGAACTAGATGGCACTCGGCTCGTGGGGCTCAAAACGCCAAAAAAAAAAACAAAAAAACAAACAAACACACAAAAAAAAAAACATTTGAAAAGCTCAACAGCAAAGTCTCTTTCCAGAAATCATGACCTGGTTACTCAAGATAATCCCCAGACCTTGTGAGCAGTTTCATGTAGGAACTATTTTCTTTCTAATGAAAGCGCGAGATCTAAACATATATCACTTCTTCCCCAGCTGAGCTTTAACGTTAGCTAGTGCAGTGGTGCTAGGTGAGCTAGCTGTAGAGGTGTGTTTTCTTCTGCGTTGCAATTTGGTTGGCAGGTGTAGAGACTGTCTGCAAATCTTAGAAACACTCCTACATACATATGCGTGCTGCTGCGACCGGCCCCTGGACTCCTATCATTTTGCAAAAGTGGCTCCTGTGCAAAGCAAGTTGAGTATCCCAGGTGTAGACGGTCCAGCCACGTGCATGTTACTAGTGAGTCCCTGTGTGTGTACCCCACTGGTGGTTCCCGCTGACATTGGGATGGCATCATCAGGGCAAGCATAACGCCCACCCCGCCGGTTACCCACGGGTTGCCACCTCTGCATTGAGAGCCGTGTGCAGACAACCTCTGAGTCATGGATACACTCTGAACACTGTTTCAAGCTCCTTTAAATAAACATTCAAAACTGTCACCTTTTTCCTCATAAGTAGTGGCCTGCACACATAACACACACACACACGTTTCTGCTTCACCTCTTTTAGTCTGTAAACAAAACATATTCAGCTTCAGGTGGAGTAAGACAAGCAGTGATTTAGGAAAGCTGAGACTGAAACCATCAATGTAGCTGGAGTCTGAGTCTGGCAGTCTTAAAGTACGTAACATACAAACTACAGCTACCCTTGTTTACTACACAGCGCAATTCCTTAGAAGTGGGTGTTAATCCAGGTTTAATGGTAAACCAATGTTTAGGATATAAAGTGGAAAAATAATAGTAAAACATGCTTTAAAAAAAAATCAGAAAAAGGATTTTTAATTGTGATTTAAAGGATGTGAACGTGCAAGCTGAGCAGAAACACTCAATTTAGTTCACAGGATGACCAAAGTCCCGATGAATGAAAATGACTTTATGCTTTATATCTTTCTCCTTACAGAAATTTGTCGGCTGCCAAATGGAAAATGGAAAAAGGTAAATGATTTGTCTGCGCTGTCTTTTTCTGTAACCTTTTGACAAGCCAGTCAGAACTAACTATTCTATGCCTCCTGCCATAATTCTGTAATAAACACTGTGTCCTCAGGCCAACTCAACATGGACAGAAGGCTGTAACGAGTGTATATGTGATGAGGACACACTGCAGTCCATCTGCCGTCCTATGTCCTGTCCAGCACTGCCGCCTCTCAGCTGTGACCACGAGGGTCAGGTCAAGGTCATTGAAACTGATGGCTGCTGTAAGAAGGAGAAGTGCGGTAAGAGAGCACAGAGAAGGTGGCAGGACCTAGTACTGGAATCAATACACTCTGTACGGTATACTGCAATGATATATTTAACACAGTGTGTAGTCCATCCCTTTTTTTTTTTTTTTACAAGAGTCTTGAACATATCCCTCAGGGGCAAGTGTGCACCATTAATTTCAGTCCACTATAGGTGCTTGTTTTTACCACTGACAGGCTCAGCTTGTTATTATAATTGTCACACATTATTATGGAAAAGACCCTAAAGAGACATAAAACATTTTTCTTACCTTTGCTAGTGTGTGTCACCAAGTCTCGCTCAAGGAGAAGTCTTGTTCTGAAATCTCACGGACTGTTTAAATCTGCTCAAAATTCAACCATGACACCGAAAATCTTTTGGATAACAATAAGCTACTTACATTTCTCCGTGCAATCCTTTCCATAATGTTGTCAGACACTTCTAATAACAATCTGGCAAAAAAGGCACTTGTGATAGACATCAATTGATGGTGCACAATTGCCCGTTGGGATTTCATTGCAGCCTGTTTCACCGCTGTGGCTGCAGTGGTCTCACTCAATACTGGACCAGTTTCACAAAAATTGTTGACTCCATTATTAACTAAAGCCCCACTCACACTGGACTAGTATTACCTGGGAACACCTAATTTCTAATCATTTTTAATAATTGCGGAGGTAGTCTGTGATCTTAATCCTATGCAAATCTGCCATGTCCATAATTTGTCAGGTAAAAACTCCCCTGGAAATTACCTGCCATATTTCACCAGACACAGATAGATAGACAGATACTATAAGTCCCATACGAATCGGCATCTCTGTATTTTGAAGTCATATTTTGGTTTTCTGTTTTCTCCGCCCCTTGTTCTGAACTTGTGTCCCAGTGAAAGAGTTCCTCCACCCTCGTTCATTCCTCCATCTATGTCTCTGAACAGAGTGTGATGGGAGGCTCTGCCCTGCTGCGCCGTCCTGTCCTCCTGGTTTTGAGCTGATCACCACTCAGGGAGTCTGCTGTCACATCACCTCCTGCCGTGAGTGTCACTGTAACTGTAACTGCAGAGCCTGGTTTCTTTTTTGCCACTGTGATTAATGCAGCACATTTATCATGCATTTATAATCGGTCTGTTTCCTTCACAGGGGTTAAGGATGTGTGTGTTTCTAACAACAAGGAATATCAGGTGAGATCTCACATCTGCTTTTGTGAACTGTTGTGAAGGTACGAGAAGACAACACGACAGAAGACAGGAGGGTTTTGTTTAACATAAACTATAGGATTGCGTCTTTTTACTACAACCTAAAACTTAGATCATCAGAAAAACTTGAAAGGTGTTATAATCCAACGTATTCTCGTAGTACGGTTCATATGATATCCTACAAATTTGCGCCCCACAAATGACGTCACGTCCTAATGTACAGTTATGAAATTAACTTTAAGTTACAGGGGTTAGATTTGGGAAAAGAAACATGGTGAGGACATACCTTAAAATGACTCAAAGTTCACACGGTTCTGAGCACGCGATGTGATCCATCCACCACCCCTACCTGCCTCCTTACAAGCACTTGGAACTGCTTCCTTGTTTACTGCCTTCAGCGCATTGGTCGTGTGATTGCAGTCTTTCAAAATATGTGGCATACCAATTTGGGTGCATTGCTTTTTGTGGGAAAACATACAAAAAAGTTGTGAGAACAGCCTGGATAATCACAGAACATTTCTAGACATGTATGATTCAGTTGTGTTGTGTTCACACTGGGCAGGAATAAAACAATTTGCGCAAGTGAATTACATGCAAAGTCAATGTAAAGATGCAATTAGATGCAACGCAAATGACGCAAAATATGTGAGTAAAATGGCGCAAATGAAGCGAGTAGTGCGATTTTGTGTCATACGCTTATTCTCCAATAAACAGAAAAGTATTGGAGTAAAAGTGAAAGTTGACAGAAATATAAAAGCTCAAATAAAGTACAGATACGCCCAAAAAATACTTAAGTATTTTAACAATGTGTGTTTTTACTTTGTTTCATCACTGCATATTTCTGCCCACATGCTGAGCTGGACTGATTTACACGGAGAGGATTCTAATGTCTACATGCATCAGTGCCTGTATCTGTGCTCACCCTCTCACCCTGTTCACCCAGGTTGGAGACGTGATACCCATGAAGCCATGCGAAAAGTGCGTTTGTGGCCCCAACAAAGACCCCAGCACCCATCTGCACATAGCAGTGTGTCAGTCTTTACCATGTGACACCTTCTGCCCTGTGGTAAGATCACATACCTTTATCTTTTAAGTTAGTCTAATGTACAGCACAGTTTGGTCTTTGTGACTTCACTGATGAGCACCTTCATTCACGCTCTCTCCTACACATTTATGGATTTTTCTCAACATTCTAGACGGCATTTACGACCACGAAAAGTGATTTGCAGCGCTCTTTTCCCATTCTGCTTTTATTGCCTGTTTAATTGTATGTTTCCCCTTCTTAACTTGATACTGAATGAGCAAATAACAGCATAACACACCAAGGATAACACTATGGACCTGCACTTGTAAAGCACCTTTCTTGTCTTCTGTGCACTCAAAGCGCTTTTTACACTACAAGTCACATTCACACACTGTTGGCCGGGGCTGCCATACAAGGGGCCACCTGCTACTCAGTTTTAAACACACACACACACTCACACTGATGGAGCAGCCGTCCGGAGCAATTTTGAGTTCAGTATCTGGAGAAGCCGGGGATCAAGCTGCTTCTCTTCTTAATGGACGACCTGCACTACCATATGAGCAACAGCTGCCCCATACCGGGTACAAAAGAGCACAGGGATAATTTTACAAACTCAGATACGAGAGTGAGTGCAAACCAGTGTTAACATAGTCGTGTATTATCTTTAAGGTTTTATTTTTATTTAATTTTTGTTTTCAATTAGTTAGTTTGCTTTATTTCAGTTTAAGAAAATGTTTTTTTACAGTTTTAATTTTCAGTTTTAAGTTTGGTAAAATAATCTTGGTGCAAACAAGATTTTGAGGGTGAGTAAGGAAAAAATGGTGAGTGTGATCGATGGAGAAGTTGTCAGTCAGAGTTTAATTGCCACATCTTTTAAGTCTGGCAGTGACACTGACTTCACCAATGTAGCGATCCATTCCACTTCACATGAGCTGCTGTAATATTGTCTTAATTATCTTCTGCGACAGCCACATCCAGCTAGCAGATCATCTGTGGTTTTGATGGGTCCAGTGGGCTCCTCCAAAGCTAAAGCACAGTCAGGCTTCACCTCTAAGGCTCCGATTACCAAATCACGTTTGTCTTTTTTATCACTAAACGTTGACTCACGCAGTGAACGTACACCTGTTACTGTTTTATGTGGTGTTTTCTTTTGTGGAGCCATTTTAATGACAGTGCTCGACACCCCATGTGCAAATGTTCCACCAGAACAAGACACTATTTTGCAAGGGCACCATCACTGGGCTTAGCACCGCCCAAGATGATCGTGATTGGTTTAAAGAAATACAAACCAGCCACAGCACTTTTTTCCCTGTAGCAGAATAATGATGTGTGCCTCCAGACCTTTCTCTCGCACAGATGCAGGGCTGTGGAGATTGAACAACTGTTTGGATACAAATTTGTCTTTCGACCACACACGTTATTATTCTTAGACGTTTTCTGTATTTGCCTCATCTTTAGTTTTGCGACTATACTGCCACTGGAAATAAATAACAGAGGTAACGAAAATAAAAGCCATACTGTAAACCCAACAGGATACTCATGTTAACCCTGAATCCATATTCTGACATTAACATACTGTACATTTAAAGACAATAAAAGATTGATCAGATCAGATCCCAGTTTTATGTTTTTATATTTTGTTTGTATGCTGAGTTTGTCTTTGTGTCTCTGTTCAGGGTTTTAAGTACGAGACCATCCCTGGACAGTGCTGTGGGACGTGTATCCAGAAGAACTGCACTGTCGTGCCGCCAAACTCAAACATCACACACTCAATAAAGGTTTGTATACGTCTGTTTGTGTGTGTAAGTGAAAAGAGGAGGGGATTAGATTTGATACATCTATAAAGGTCTCCAACATATCTGCTGTATTTTATATGATGCCACCAGGTCACTGTGCTCATTTTTTGTTTGTGCTTTTCTGCTGTTTCAGCTTAACATGGCATAAACCCATATCATTGACATTTTCAGCACTGTAAAGTGACTTTGAGTGTCCTGGGAAACGCTATATAAATCTGATGCATTATTATTAAACCCAATCACCAGAAAAAACCTTGACATTGTACATTTCTGCAAACCATGCATACGTTACATTTGCCCGTTATTATATAGCTGATGTGACAAAACTGCAACATGTTTTGGCTTAAAAAAAAACTTTTTTTGGGCCACAATCCCAGCAGGAAAAGCAGGGACTGTCAGTAAAAAACAACTGCTTCTCATGCCAACACCCGGCAGGAAAATCAGCAATGTATTGGTAAAAAACAAACACTTTTCATGCCTAAAAAGCCACTGAAATAACAGCTGTAGATTGCACCAGAACACCTATATTTGGGGTCTAAAACGCAGCTGGAAACACAGCAGTGACATGCTTAATCATTGGTCCCCTCCACCTAAGGATGACAAAGTCAGCTCATAAACTACATCACTTTAGAAACACTGATACGTATGAGACGTTCAAATGCAATGTGTGCATGGTATGCAGAAACATACAATGCCAACATTTTCTTCTGGCAACTTTGACACGATGATGACAGCTCAAAATAAAACAAGCCACTGGTTGTGCAGTTGAGGACATTCTGCAGTTGGAACAAAATCCTTTTGGTGCTCATCCACCAGGAGGTGTGGCAGCAATGACAGAATTAGATCAGGCAGTGTTACTGCTTCATTAGAACGGAGAATAGTTTCTGCTTATATTGTTTTAAATGAAGATGATGAGGCAGTGCAGAGTTTTCAAATCAGTCTGAGGGTGATGTGATGGATAAACTTTCTTCATAATCAAGTTTAAGGTCTCAACATGTTGATTTTAATTCTGTAGTGAAATGATTATCGACCAAAAGCTGCCCGAAATAGAGACAAATGTAATTCACAAATGTCAGCTACGTTTTGTTTTGGAAAAATGTTCAGCAAGAAATTGTTTGTGATGTGATGTCCCTTTAAGTTTCCTCAAGTTTCACTGGACTCAACAAGAGTGTATTTTCATTTGATGCACTAACAAATAGAAAAACATATCAGACGAGGCAGCAGGGAGGCAAAATGGCTCAAAGGCTATAAAAGCCCACACGAGAACAGTTCACACACACATTATGGGGACGATAGTGACTCTCATGCAGTCCTGCCTGAGAGACTTTGTTCCAAACCTCTGTTGTGTTCTTCTTCAGCCTGACACCATCTGGACTCCTCCTGGAAAGCCCTGTCTGAGGTACGAGTGTGTGAAGATTGGTAATCAGTTCATCACCATCGAGTCCAAGACCGTCTGTCCTCCCTTCGATACTAAAGAATGCATACCGGTGACTGCACACACACACACACACACACACACACACAGAAAGTATAAACATAAGAATAAAACCATGTAAAATGTAAAAAAAATGTAAGAACAGTGCAGGAATAACGATTACTATGGATAATAATAATTGGGGCGGCAGTAGCTCAGTCCATAGGGACTTGGGTTGGGAACCGGAGGGTCGCCTGTTCGAGTCCCCGTCCGGACCAAAATATGGAGCGAGGACTGGCTGGAGAGGTGCAAGTTCACCTCCTGGGCACTGCCGAGTTGCCCCTGAGCAAGGCACCGAACCCCCCAACCGCTCGGGCGCCTGACCAAAGGGCAGCCCCCTCAGGTCCTGTTTGTGCATGTGTGTCTTTCAGACCTGTGTGTAATTGACAAGCAAGAGTGAAAACATTGAATTTCCCCTCAGGGGGATTAATAAAGGAAATAAACTTAAACTTAAACTAATATGCAGGGTTCCTGCAAATCGGTAAAATGTCTTGCAAGTCATTCAATTAATAAACCTAAAAAATCAGCCTTAATTGGTATAAAACTTTAGATTTTTTTTTTCTGATGTTGCACTGTAAAATCTCAAAATAATTTGTAACATTTTCTTTTTCTTAAATTATTTACCAAATGTCTCATACAAATCAGGATAATGGAACCAACAGCACTCAGATTTTGTACGTTGGTCGACCATTAGTCGTTTAGGTCCATCAGTGGACTAGTCTCCTGCATGTTTCTGATATGAATGTAATGATTAAATGATATATTTTGGTGGTTTGAATGAAGGTGTGAGAAAGAATAGTATCAGTAACATTGTTAACACTGTGCTACATTACAGAGAAATACAAAACCGTACTAATGAACCTTCATTAATATAGGCCTATATTTTATCTCCAAGTGCACGTCACACACTGAGCGAGCCGCCTGTTAATGACGCTGTGGGCTAATGGGCATGTAGCTACTTCCATGTTTCAGATGATACGTCATGTTTGTAGTCGACCAATGAAGATGAGTTTACATATCACCTTGGGTTCGTCCTTCACCTTCTCAAAATGATCCCACACTTTGGATTTCCTGCCCGACATGTTATTAACTAGCCTGTGGAATAACCGCAGGTACCAGCCCTGGAGATTAACCTGACTCCTGTCTGACTGCTGAGCGTGGACACTTCCTGTATCTGTCCTTTTAAAGTACAGTCCCACATGGTCCAGTCATATAGGTTTGGATTTATTTTGACAAGGCGCAGCTCCTGATAGAGTTTCATGGTTGTTTTTTTTTTTCTGCAACTAAGTGACCAATGAAATTTTGCCGACCAATGACCCTTCTGGTCGACTTACATTTGGTCAACTATTAGGGGGCAGCTCTAGTTGTAACACTGGTCACTGTAGTGGGATTAAAAAATCCAATTTGCCTTGAGCTGTAGAAACCCTGATATAAAACACAAATTGAGGATAAATATATGAACAAAACAAATACAACTGCAGATTGTGAATGAGGCAAACATAGCCAGTAACTTACAGTCCAGCAGGAGGTGATTAAAAGTAAAAACAGTGCAAAAAATAAAAAACACCAAGAAAAATACAAATAATAGGTGAACATCTAAATCATTACGAAGGCAAATTGTACTAAGGTTAACATGTGCTAGGATGCAGTGCCACCTACTGTCCACTGTGACTCTCCAAAATGAAACATGACCCAACAGTGCACTGATGTGAATGTGTGTTTGTGTCCTGCAGGGAACAGAGACCGTAGCTCCAGACGGATGCTGTCATGTCTGTACGTATCACACCTGCATGTCTTAACTCTCCTCTCTGGTTACACAAAGCTTCATGATGTCTATGGGAGCGTCTGACCTTTCACCCACAATGAATGGATCTTTATTAAGTCATGTAATCATAATGACGATTTTTTATGTTCACAAAAGACAGAATAATGAAGGTATCTGGAATACATTTCATTTACAGGCCTTATAGAGATTAGTACCACATATCTTATGATTAACTGGATGAGACTACACTCAGTGCATCATCGGTTTATTGTTTTTATTGGTATTGATCCAGAGCACTTAAAGGAAGGGCTCGCTCCAAAATTTAAAGCACATATTTCTCCTCTCACCTGCAGTGCTATCTATCAGTCTAGACAACTTTGGTGTGAGATGTCTGCCTTCTCTCCAATATAATGGAACTAGATGATACTTGTTTAAATCGCCAAAAAATTACATCTGAAAAATTCAACAGCAACGTCTCTTTCCAGAAATCATGACACAGTTACTCGAGATAATTCATGTAGGAACTATTGTCTTTCTATCAAACTACACACGCCAACTGTATCACCACACAGAATGAAGAGTGCATCTATTCGTGACAGCACAAGACACATTAATGGCATCCTCAGTGATTTGAGCAGTCACATGTCTCGAGGCTTCATACAGAAGGACAGATATAAAACCCATCTTTACAAAAAATGATTCTGGAGTTCGGCATGCTTTCTCCTAAATTGCAGTTACATTTATTTCACTTCTCAAAACAAACACAAAATTGCACAAAGGTAAATTTCTACATCATGATATGCATCCAAAAAACTGCACCACCGTTATTTTTTTCATCCACAGATGCTTTGTTATAAACAGGTCAGATGAGACGTTATTCCCTCTCAACATGTTTCTCCCATCTGCCTCAGGTATTCCGAAGGGTCAGCCGTGCAGTGTGTCCACTACGACTGTTCAACTGGAGAACCAGGGCTGCCTGTCTAAGGACCTGATCAATGTCACAAGCTGTAATGGAGCATGCGGCACCTTCACCTTGTGAGTCCCCCTCTTGTCGTTTTTTCCTATAATCAGTCATGGAAAAATCTTACTATCTCCTCTTGTGATTTTTATCACATTATGGAACATTTCTGTTGAGCGTAGGAGAGACAAGATAAGAGACATAAAAAGAATGCTCATAATCTTAAAGAGTTTTCACAGGCTCAGTAGTACTAACCATGAGTACTGAACTGATCATTAAGTGTAAAACGGTTGAAATGCCCTTTAAATAATCATAAATTATTAAAACTGAAATAATAGACTGAAAAAAGTTCAACCCATTGCTTGAAAAAATCTTGGCATTGTTTGCCAATCATGGACACGTTGCATTTACATGTTATTATGGAGTGGATATGTTGAAACCATGGTTCAAATATGGTTGGGTTCAAGTACAAAAACAACTAGTCAGGAAAAGATCATATATAAGCTTAAATCACCTTTAGGGACACAGTGCCCGCTGGAAAAGCAGCAATGTCTCTGTAAGAAACATCTGCTTTTCGTGGCACTATCCCTGCTGGAAAAAAATAATATGGGTTGCTAAAAAACATCCATGTTTGGGGGGTAAAAAGCCGCCGGAAAATGAGCCACATGTTGCTAAAAAACACCTACATTTTGGGGCTGAAAAGCTGCTTAAGAGAGATATGGATGGCTAAAAAAGATCCATGTTTGGGAGCTAAAAAGCTGCTGGAAAATAGATATGGGTCACTAAAAAAGATCTGTGTTCAGGGGTTTGGAAGCTGCCGGGGAAAGAGCCACAGGTTGCTAAAGAACACCCACATTTAGGGGCTGAAAAGCTGCTGGGAAAAGAACAATGGGTCCCTAAAAGAAAATCCACATTTGGGGCTTAAAAGCCGGTGGAAAAATGGCCACAGGTCGTGAAAAAAAATACCTACATTTGTGGGCTAAAAAGCTGCTGGAAAAAACCCAGGGGCTGCTTACGAAACACCCGTGTTTGGGGCTAAAAAGCCAGTGGAAAGGAGCAGTGGGTCGCTAAAAAGGACCAATGTTTGGGACTTTGAAAGCTGGTGGAAAAGAGCCACAAGTCACTAATGAAAGACCGACGTTTGGTGGCTACACAGCCAGTGGAGAAAGAGCCACTTGGTGCTTGAAAACCTCCGAACTTGGGGGCTTAAAAGCCGCTGGAAACACACTAATGCCTCACTAAAAAACAACTGGTTTTGTTGTTTGTTGGTCTTGAACAGTGGTCTGCAGCTTGGCAAGTGTCTTAGATGACAAAGTTGGTTTTCCTCTGGTGATTGGACTGAAAAAGTGACGCTTATATCTTATATCTAGCTTTCTAAACTTGGTAGTTATGTAGTCTTAAATTTCTTCTTGAACTAAATTTCTTCCTCTCCTCCCTTCCTTCACTCTCTCCTCTGTCAGCTTCTCAGCCAAAGCCAGGTCGTTGCAGCACACCTGCTCCTGCTGCCAGGAGGTGGCCACATCGGAGCGGCAGGTCCAGCTCACCTGCTCTGACAGCTCAGAGATCACCTTCACCTACACCCACATCGACTCCTGCGCATGCCTCAAGACAGACTGCTATGTGACTGGCCGCAGCGAAAAGGCAGCCGCTCCCAAGTCCAGTCGAAGCAGGAGATAAGGCGAGAACCAGGAAACACTTAATAATGTAATGAGCGTGCATTTATAGGACCGTAACTCAACAGTCAGAAATGAATCAGTGTCATCTGCATACATAATTCCTCTATTTATGTCTGATGTATTAGAGCACGTAGTTTAAGCTTGGTAAGATTTAAACCTTCAAAGATCTGATTAATAAAGATCATACTGCTGCAAGCTGTCTGTGTTTGTGCTTTCTTACTGCATCCACAGTGTGTGTTAGTGTGTATGTGTGAGTGTGTGTCTTTTCTTTGAAATAAAATACAATGAAAAATAAAAAACAAACATCTACATCACGAACAGTTTTACTATGTTTAAAATACATTCTTGGCTGTCATGTCAGCTCCTGAGGAAGCGTTCTCCCAGGCTGTGTGATGTCACGTTCTTGTCTGCACAGGTGTTATTTACACTGGGAACACTGGGAACATGTCCCTAAATGTCAGTGAAGATTCTCGGTCATCCAGGTCATGGTCATCTTAAGTGCTATACCGTAGGCAACTGGATTTGCTTGAGTTTCACCTCTCACCTCTCCATGAGACAGACTGGTGCGGAGTCGCAGGCTTTATAGTCTGCGTGGGTGTGAACCTTTATGGAGTCATCAAGGTCACACGTGAGGCCATCTTGTGTGTCCTTAGGCTTAGATGGGTCCAGGTGTGAATGGGTGTCAAGGTTACAAATGGTGTCGTAGGCCACCTCCTTTGTTTAACAAAGGTAGTTCCAGTTTGACGGAGATGGCTTCTTTCACGCCTCTTTCAAACCCTCTGTCTTCTCTGGCCAAGACGAGGACATGGCTGTCCTTGAAAGAATGTCCCTTCTCCTTCAGATGTAAATGGACAGCTGAGTCTCGACCATGCGCTTGTGGAGTGGTTGTTTGGTTTCACCAGTGTACAAATGTGTGCGCTCCTGGCTGCACTGAACTCCAAACACTACACTACATACACACGACACACAAGATGGCCGGGTGGGTCAACGACTCACATGTGACCTTAATGACCCTGTAAGGGTTCACACCCACACGGAGTTTAAAGCCTGCGACTCTGCTCCAGTCCATCAGAGCTAAAAGCCTCTTGGATGAGAGGTAAAACGTCTTCACGAGACTCAAGTGATGACAACGATACAGCACTTAAAGGACAACTTTGGTATTTTTCAACCTGGGCCCTATTCCCCCATGTGTGCGTATGATTCATAGGTACAACTCGTTCTAAAATTGGTTCAGTATTGAGGGAGGCGGATGCAGCCAGGAGCCGCGAAATGAGCTAAAACGGTAACGGGGGCAAATGCGTCCCGTATAAGTTTGTGCATTAAAAGTGCTTTTTTTTTTCTGCCGCTGACCGGTTCAGATCGCCAGTGCTATCTCTGTAAATAGCATAGTAAACGTTTCCCTTACCTCTGGGCTGTGTGACGTCATCTCGCGAGAGCTTTGCTCCACTGTGTCTGTAGCTCTCTCTACTCGTAGGACAGCCGTTTTCTTGAGGAAGAGGTGTTTCAGGATTGGATGTCTTCTCTTCTTCGGCTGGCAGTAGTCATCTTGGGAGAAGTGAGCACTGCAGACCCGATGATCTACAAGGCGCAGTGTCTGGACAGAAGTGTTAGCATCCATTTGTAGCACAACTAACCACGACTTCAGCATCTCGCCGTCTGACAAAGGCAGCCTATGAAAGCTGTACGGGGTGTTACGTGACATCCTGTTCTTGCAATTCAGATAAGCACAAACACGAACCATTGTTTTCAATCAATGCAGTAAAACTCTCAACTGTACTCCGGGACAACCAGCTCCACTCTGAGCGGCGCTCAGCACGGCTCTGTTTTCTGCCAGCTCCCTCAATACTGAACCAATTTTAGAACGAGTTGTACCCATGAATCATACGCACACATACACATGGGGAAAAAGGGCCCAGGTTGAAAAATACCGAAGTTATCCTTTAAGATGTCCCCAAATGGCTGATTCTGTACACATCACTTTTTTTTTACCATAAAATGTTAAAAATATTCCAAATAACAGGGCGCCTGGTGGCTTAGTGGGTCGATCAGACGTCCCATATACGAAGGCAATGTCCTTTCCGCATCAGCCACAGGCTCGGTTCAGGCCTGTGGCCCTTTGCTGCATGTCCTCCTCTCTCTTTCTCACCCTCTCCCCCCCCAGCCTACCAATTCTACAATGTCACAAAAACGTCCACCAATTTTGAAACTTAAACAAATTCTTAACACAGTTTCTTTCATTCTCTCTCTGTGAACAACTCATAAAGATTTGAATGTGCAGGGGGTTATAAGTTAATTAATTAAAATTATGTATCTCCCATTGAACATGTGCCACATGCACATTTACAAAAGTTACCTCCCCAAACAAAAGAGGACTGAGGAGTAAATCATATGATGTGTGAAATTAAGAAAAGCAGATCTACAGGAGAATAAATACTTGAAAGCAGTAACAAATGTCTGAGAGCTTTACTGCATTTTATTCCATTGTATTTTGAGTTTTCACCTGGCGCCTGAAATTTATATTTTCCTTTACAATAAATACAGATATGTCCACCATAAACTGATACATTTAAAAGACCCTAACCCCCCAACCCCCCACTGATTACCTACACACTCTGTAACAGCCCAGGCTATGTCCTCTTGATGCAACTTTCTACCCGACATCATGATCTACTCTGACCTCATATCCATCCATATCATGTATGTTAAAGATCTTTCAAAAGCCCCCATGTTATACTTTTTAAGCCATAGTGACACCCTTGCACAGTTCTTGGGCCGCTGAGCACAGATATGCAAAAGGCACAACCACCACAGACTCAGTGGTGCTTTCTCCTGGGTTTTTTTTGTTGTTTTTTTAAAAATGTTTCTTTGTGGTCATTTTGTGTCTCTGTGATTGTTTTACAGGGTTTTTGGCCATGTTTTTTATACTCTGAGGGAATTTTGTGTCTTTTTTGGTCATGTGGTTGCTCTTCGTGGTTGTCTTCTTTTATTTTGAATCTCTTTGTGGCTATTTTGTGGGTTTTTTGGTTGTTTTGTGTCTCTTTGAGATAATTTTTACGTCTTTTTTGGTCGTTTTGTGTGTTTTTTCAGGTATTTTTTGTCTCTTTGAGGTTGTTACAGTAGTTGTTTTGGTCATTTTGTGTCTCTGTGATTGTTTTGCAGGGTTTTCGGCCATTTTCTTTTTTACTCTGAGGGAATGTTGTGTCTTCTTTGGTTATTTGGTTGCTCTGTGTGGTTGTTTTCTTTAATTGTTTTTTTTGTTATTTTGTGTGGCTGTTTTGTGGGGTTTTTCAGTTATTTATTGTCTCTGAGTTTTTTACAGTAGTTGTTTTGGTCATTTTGTGTCTCTTTGACAACATTTTGTTTATTTTCCAGTCATTTTGTGTCTTTCTGAGATCATTTAATGTCTTTTTTTGTCATTTTGTGTCTCTTTGAGGTTGTTTTGAATCTCTCTGTGGTCCGTACACATTCATTTGAGTGACATTTTGCAAGTGAAGGCCCAGGGGCCCCTGACACTTTGGGCCCCTGGGCCTAGATTATGGTAGGATGTCATTTAAATTAAATCAATATGTTCAGAATGAACAATGAAGATGTGAACCAAATATATTTTACAGGACCTTTTTGAAAGAATTAACAGTTGTATGTTAATTATTTTTTAGGAAATGTTACATCACAATGATATAATAACTACAAGTAAACTATAACCTTACTTTAATAGAACTTCAGCAATACACTGATTGGTTTTTACAGCTGTGTTTTAGCTCAGAAGACTTCTGGTTGCAGCTGTGATAAATCCTGGGATCATTATGCACCGGGCTCAACCCTGGACACATAAAAACCTACAACGTAACTTGACATTTTGCAGTACCATGTTTGTTAGGATTAGAATTTGAATGACATGCAAAGCAAATTGTCTCTTAGTTCTGCTGGGAAACTAACAACACGATAATTACACAAGGTTTCTCTGTACAAACTGATGGCATCCACCACATTGTGTTTGGTATTTATTTATCAAACTAAGGGTATGTATGCAAATCCTGTCTCCACCTTGACCTGTGGCAGCACCACCCATTCAGCTGTATCCCATCAATCAAGCAGCTGTGTGAGAAGCCTATCGCCTTCATACGCGCAGGCCGTAGCCACATCCTGCTCCCAGTTTGCTTCCCAACCCTGAGTATTTAACCAGGACGTGCAAGATAAAGGTCTCACAGAAACATCATAGCAGTGTTGTGATGACAGAGCGGCCAAACGTGGCAACTGGAAGCAGAGATCGACACACAGAGTCACAGACAAACATTCCCAGTGTGACACAGTGCCTTTGGGCAAGGCGGTACCACACAGCACACATCCTCAAGTCAAATCTTTCTCAGGCTAATGGGTTGAGAGAACAGGTACTCATAGAAGACTTGGTAAACAAGGATGTTTACTTAATGCAACATTGATCTACCTAGACTGACTAATGAAAGAAAATTATCGTGACTTACATCTCTGCAGCACTATGATTTAAAGAAACAAGTAACTTGAGTGCACAGCTAACAATGTGTACCTGTGAGACACTTAGTCAGGGAACATATCAACATGTTACATTAAAAAATAATCCTACATCAACTGAAAGGGAGTCAGATAATCAACTTTTCACTGCAGGCATTATCAATCCAAGTTATTGAGAGCAATACATAACGATGCTGACATTTTTTATCATTAAATAAATTAAATATTAAAAATCAAATATGGTTGTTATTGATATATGTGCAGCCAAAAGAAGATAAGCTCTCATGGTGACACATCCAGGCTTGCGGCTGTTAATGAGGAACTACCCTGATGAATCATAAGCTATTACATTTTCAAAGCATGCAAATTTTTGTCACACCTTCAAGAGATGGTTCGGATTTTTGAATTGGGGTCATATGAGGTCCTCATCCAGAGTCACTGAGTTACTCAGCAGTGATTTCAGTCAGTGTGTCCTGGGTTAAGAGAAGCAGGAATACCGACATGGAAGCTCAGCAATGTACTGCTGTGGAGGGGTCAGCAGTGAAACAGACATTTAATTTTACTTAATAATTTCATTTAGCTTCAATTTCCAAGAGTCACATTTGTCAGAAACACATTGAATTTATTGCATTTGAAAAAGCAAATGCCAAATGAATGTAATGTGAACAGAGCTGCTGGTTTGCACACTCCTTCACCCTGCTCACTAAGACAACATTAATTGTGCAACAAGAGCAGCTTTGTTTCTCAGACACTGAAGGACTGGGCTCAGACTACGCACTGGGGACATGTTTGCCCCGGTCCAGCTCTTTGAAGCCGCCCAATCTGCTTAGTTCGAGTTGATTGATTCGTCTGGCACAGCGACATGAAACAGCAGTTTTTTGGGGGGTTTTTTGGTCAAAATAAAAAAACAACCAATGAGCACCACAGTGGGACTCGACTGACCTTTCAATAAGCCCCGCCCCTTTGTGATGGTCCAACAAGCTGTTGGAGTGAGCATGGAGCCCACGCTATGACTAACTGCACTCCCTGAAGAAATATGATCATATTTTTGGACAAATGAAAGAGTGATTCCAGAGAGAAGCAGACAGAGGGGTCTACAGTGTGTGTTTGAAGGATATATCCAGGATGTCAAACTGACTCAGCAGCAACAACAGGTTAAAAAGACAAAGATAGTTAGAAGCTAAAGCCGAACTATAGGCTACAGATCACAGTGTAAAAGTGAACCACCACATCACTGCTGATCACCACACAAGACAATGAATATAAAGGGAAACTTGGCTGATATTGAACCAGCTGCGTGGAATCGCAGTGTGTGCAGATGAACCGTGTTTAGCTACGACCTCCAGATCTCCAGGGGAAGTCAAACAACATTCATCTGTGCACACTGTGATGACACACAGCTGGTTGAATATGAGCAAAGTTTCCCTGCTTCCCTTCACTGGTTCCTGTACAGCAGGGTCGGTCTTTGTTTCACTGTTATAATCATTACAAAGCAAAAGCAGCATGTGTATGCATTCAGTAGGCTACAGTGGCGTGCACAGACTTTTTGAAGGGCAGGGGCGAAAAGAAAAAAAAGGGCACATACAGCACGTTCTCGCCACTGAAGAGGGCACTAAGTTCCGCGTGTTTTCCAGGGCACTTTAGACATGTTTATATGTTATACAAATGGCACATTATATAGCCTTAAAACAGACTAACTAGACAGACTACTCAAGTTAGTTTGTAGTTAGGATCAGCATCCACGAGAACTGTGTAGATTCAATCTTGGACTGTGAAGAACACAGAGAAAATTTTCAATTAAGTAGATGCCATTTCCTGTATTCTAGTGCATTTTAACACCATATTAGCACCAGATAATCCAAACTGGTTCTGTGAGATATAGTTCTGGCTCAGTATAGATCAAAAAGGGCCCAACATAAAAGTCATTGCAACAGTAATGTTTTTACCACCTAAGAGGGCAGTTTATCATGTTTTAACCAGCCAAGAGGGCAGTTTATCATGTTTTAACCAGCCAAGAGGGCAGTTTATCATGTTTTAACCAGCCAAGAGGGCAGTTTAGTGTGTTTTTTGGCTCCAAAGAGGGAACTTTAGTGCACGTTTTGGCTCCCAGGAGGTCACTTTAGCATGCGGTTTGGCTCCCAAGAGGGCAGTTTATCATGTTTTAACCAGCCAAGAGGGCAGTTTAGTGTATTTTTTGGCTCCAAAGAGGGAACTTTAGTGCACGTTTTGGCTCCCAGGAGGTCACTTTAGCATGCGGTTTGGCTCCCAGGAGGGCAGTTTATCATGTTTTAACCAGCCAAGAGGGCAGTTTAGTGCGTGTTTTGGCTCCCAGGAGGGCAGTTTATCATGTTTTAACCAGCCAAGAGGGCAGTTTAGTGTATTTTTTGGCTCCAAAGAGGGCACTTTAGTGCGCGTTTTGGCTCCCAGGAGGGCAGTTTATCATGTTTTAACCAGCCAAGAGGGCAGTTTAGTGCGTGTTTTGGCTCCCAAGAGGGCAGTTTATCATGTTTTAACCAGCCAAGAGGGCAGTTTAGTGTATTTTTTGGCTCCAAAGAGGGCACTTTAGTGCGCGTTTTGGCTCCCAGGAGGGCAGTTTATCATGTTTTAACCAGCCAAGAGGGCAGTTTAGTGCGTGTTTTGGCTCCCAAGAGGGCAGTTTATCATGTTTTAACCAGCCAAGAGGGCAGTTTAGTGTATTTTTTGGCTCCAAAGAGGGCACTTTAGTGCGCGTTTTGGCTCCCAGGAGGGCAGTTTATCATGTTTTAACCAGCCAAGAGGGCAGTTTAGTGCGTGTTTTGGCTCCCAGGAGGGCAGTTTATCATGTTTTAACCAGCCAAGAGGTCACTTTAGCACGCGTTTTGGCTCCCAAGAGGGCAGTTTATCATGCTTTAACCAGCCAAGAGGGCAGTTTATCATGCTTTAACCAGCCAAGAGGGCACTTTAGCGTGTGTTTTGGCTCCCAGGAGGGCATTTTGGCTGCCAAGAGGGCACTTTAGCGCACGTTTTTGCTCCTAAGAGGGCACTTTAGCGACCACCCCCCCTGCCCCTCCCCCGTGCACACCACTGGTAGGCTATATCTTAAGTAGCTGGCTAACCCTACACTTTTCAGGGTCTTATTTTGGTTTTGGAACAGAGAAGAAACGTGTATCTTTTTCCAACCTCTCCAGGTAACAAGTATCATTAATACACGACGTGCCCCAGGCACAACATTTAGCTCCTAATTCACAAAACCAATGGAACACAGCTGTGTTGTCGGACCCTGGTCTGAGCTGGCCGGATGCTATATTATGGTTGGCCAGTCTGTGTCCAGGGTCAAACTCTGGGGTGTGGGACCCCTTTTATGCAGAGTTTGCATGTTCTCCCTGTGTCAGCGTGGGTTTCCTCCAGGTGCTCCAGCTTCCTCCCACAGTCCAAAGACATGCAGGTTAATTGGTGACTCTTGGTGTCTGTAGGTGTGAATGTGAGTGTGAATTTTTTGAATTTTTTGTCTTCGAAGTGAGACCAAGTTGGACACACAGACAAAATATTGTGCTTTATAACAATCAGACTTACATAATGTTTATATTACAAGGTGTAATCAATGCAGAAACTGTAAAAGGTGATGGGTCTAACAACTCCTAACAGACTGCTGCTGATATATTAGTAAATCAGAAGAGTTGTAAACACAATAAATTCCCACTCACTTATTCTTATAAAATAATCATGCGTCCAAAGTGAATTTAAAGACTTGACTGGTCTGACTGTACGGCGGTGTCGTGATAAGGCCGGCGCCATTCTATAATTTTCTTATCAACGTCAAATTCCAAGACCAAAGCTTTGTCTGAGGCCACTCCCTATTAATGCTCTTTATTTACTCTCTATACTATCTTATTTTTATTGTAGAGTGAGCACACATGCAAATGGTACATTGACATGTACTTATAGCTTGCTCGTCTAGTCATTAATCACTCAAAGCACTTTTACATTAGGCTTCTAGGCAAATAGACATCCATACACTGCAGGCTGAGGCGATCATAGGTAGCACCTGCTCAGCTAAGCATTCACAGGGACTCAGACACAACCAGCGGGGGCAGCTTTGGGTTCAGTGTCTTGCCCAGGAACACTGTGATATGCAGACTGAAGTAGCCGAGGGTCAAACAGCCGCCCTTCCAATTATTGGACGACCTGCTCGCAACCGCTCACGTTAATATTGTGTCAGCTAATGTCTGCATGACTGTCTCATTGTCATTGTCTCATAGCATCAAACTTAAAACCTTTAAATCTTTAGCAGACTGATATTTAACGATGAAGGGAGCAATATCTGTTGGCTGTGATTGGTTGTTCCTCATCACAAGACATGCAGTGTGCGCTGCTGCAAAGCTGAACTCTGTTTATTTCAGGGTGCAGCTGTCGTGCTGAAAAATAGGCACTGAACTCATACGTGCCGCGACGTTATCATTCTGGTGTTTGAGCGCCCCTGCCGTGCATCTACATTAAAAACTATGGCCTCTAGTTTCGCAGGCCGCGCGACACGGCAGCGCAGCGCACCTGCGCTTCGCCAACTGGGTGTGGCCAGGCGGATTTTGCAAGTTTGGCACACTGCGTGCTGGCGCAGCTACTCCTCTTTCCCACCTCTGTCCCTCCTACCTGCGCAAAATGGAAAGAGCGAGGAGAGAAGGCGTGGAGTGGGTTTTATACACATCACACCAATCAAATGAGCCCCTCTCCTCGCCCTTAAATGCGCCGCGCGAAGGCGTAATGAGAGTTTACTCAATTTGCCATGGCAGAAGAGAGCAGCAGCGTCAGACTGCCAAACTTCTCCCAGGAGGAAACTGATGTTTTGGTCCGGGAGGTCCAAGCTCACAGTGTCTGAATATACAGAACTGCGAGCAGACCTCCACAGGCTGATGATGCAAAGGTAGCCTGGGAGGAGGTCACCACAATTGTAAATCAATGTTGCGTTTCTCTCGTGCACGCTCTCTCTTTCTCTCTCGCAGTCTCACTCTGTTTCTTTTCTTTTGACTTTTCTAAGATGACAGATGCTGAATATATACTCCCTATCTGATGCTGTGGCTGTTTGTGGTTGGCTGAGAGGGATGTGAACTCATTAGTTTGCAGCTGTGTTAATCAAATCAGGTTGGGTTTCCATTACACGTGCCAAACGTGCCAAACGGTGCCAAACGGTGCCAATCCCCTTTGATCTGACATCAGATGTGACGGGACAGTCGATATAGAGATACATTTATGTATTGATTGCAGATAGTTGCATTGAATAGTGGTTTTGTGGCTATTTATTACATCGTTAATGTGCCTGACATTCTGGAAACCTGCCTGTGAGGTTTTGGTGACGTGTGCGCACTGTCCGCCGGTCAGCCAAACTTCCCCTACACTGGCTGTGCTCCGCCTGCGCTGACAGTAGACCTGGTTTCAGCTGGCGAGCTTTTAGCGCACCTTCGGCGAAGCCTTTTGGCACGAAACTGTCACTGCGCCAAGCTGGATCTGTCGACACCTCCCCCTGCTGCGCCGCCACACCCATCTCAGCGCACCTCAGTTTGCCAAACTACGAAACTGAGCGCGCCTTGGGTTGCGATGCTCGAAACTAGCTCTGCGCGGGGTTCGCCACCCTGCGCCACCCTGCGCTGCACCGGGAAACTAGAGCCCTCAATGAATTTGAGGGCACAAAATACGCAGTATGTGTACGGCCCCTAACAGATACACTTGCATGGTGTTAAAAAAGTCAAGCATCTGGAAAAGGTTAAAAATTTTACAAAGATGACCCCCAAAAGGTTGAATGCTAGATCTGCCAAAGGAAACTACTGCATCACAAATCTTTAACCAGCTTGGTAAATCACCTGAAAACTGTAGCTTAGCCAACTTGCTTGCTAATATGGCTACTGTTACTGCAACACAATTTGTTAGGTGTATTAACTGAAAACTAATGTTTCAAAAAATGTCCTTTTGTCTCTCATTAACCCTAACTCCCACCTGAAGCTTCGATTAATGGGGATATTTCTCACTGAAGCTTCGATGCCCAAAAACTAGTGTTACAGACAGCTCTACTCAAGGTCATCAGACATGGGGGGGGGGGGGCTTTGTTGGATTTCTAAATTGTTTGCTTTGAGCTTCATCTGGGTACTAGATTAAATGTATTTGTTTTCAGTTCTGTTTGAATGCATTTTTATTTGTCCTTTAAGTTTCTTCTCTCTTCACTCATAAAAATGAGGGAGTAGGGGGAGGCAGAGTGTACAGCCTGGTCAGCTGGAGGAGAGTTCAGTCCAAACATGAGTCTCTGCTCTATCTTACTCTTCTCTTTATCCAATTTTAACCCAAAGGCTCCCGCTCAGAAACCCTCAGATGACACTATCACACCCACTCATAGTCTCAAGTATAAGGGAGTGTGTCATCTGTTCCTAAACTGAACCAACATCAAGATGTTTGCTAGAAAAATATGAAGTGTAGTCAAATGTGCTGAGGTTGACTGTAGAATGATTTTATGGCAGGTGAGGTAATTTGAAGAAATAAGTTTAGGCTGTTGATCAAGTTGAGGTTGAAAGAATATTTCTCAGTATCTAAATAGGTAAACTTGTTGGTAATGTATTTTTGAGACAGTCTTTTATTTCAGAATAAAAACCTTTTACATGAATGTGCCTCCCAATAAATCTGTGTGCTCTCCGTCACGGTTAAGCAAAAATTTGGTTTCATAAAAACTGATCTGTCAAACCACTCAGCACTGGTTTCATGTTATCACAAGAACAGGAACGGATGGATGAAAAACAAACATTCATTCATCCTGAAATTAAATAAGTACATGTGAAACATAAAACCACCCTAATGTCAGACTGATCATTTAAAAAATGCTCCATGTCAGTTCAGAGTGCAGACACCTTCTGAGCGGGAGTCATTTCACATCATACTTGTGCAAGAATTCAGCTTCAAAGTCAGAACCGGAATTATTTTGTTACAGACTGCATGGCATGACACTTTCTGCACCATCAGTGTTAAATCAATGGCTCATTAATTCATGTTGACTCAACACAAACACTCTACTTAGCAAAGCAGAGCCAAGTTTTTTTTTTAATAAAAGATGTACCACAGGATGCATATCCTGGACTGAGTGAGCTGAGTCACTGTGGATTATTTACTCAGGCCTGGGACATCAACACAACCCACACAATCCTTCAAACCTCCTTAGAGCAACACACGTCATGTTTACACCCGAACAATGTGCCATATTGTGTTCAATATCCACGGACGACTAAGTGATGGGTGTGGACTGCTGTGTATTGAGACAGCTTACGCACTGAAGGAGCCATTATCATGTGCAGTTAATAGATATCCAGAGTCTGACATGTCTCTGATCAGACTGCTTGGTGGCTGTAGGCATGGATGGATTATTGAGGGGCCCACAGGCCTAGAGGCACCAAGTGTCAGGGCCCCCCTGGCCTTTACTTGCTAAATGTCAATCAGATTAACACATTCCAACCAGGAAGAGACTCATAATGATACAAAGAGACACAGAAAATGAAACAGATGCAAAGAGACTGCAAAGAGACACAAAATAACTAAGAAACAGGCAAAGCAACCTCAAGGAGTTACAGCAGGCCTGCAAAGAGACACAAAACCACCACAAAGTCTGTGTGTCTTGCTTCTGTGTAGGAGAGGTGCTGGGGCCTTTTGCATGTCTGTGCCCCGGGGCCCATTGTCTCATAATCTGCCCGTGGCTGTGAGTCTCTTTTTTGTAGATGTTGATTTCCAGTAGCAGTTTAAAGCACAGCAGAGTGTGCTTTATGATTTGGAGTAAATATTGTCTCTTTATAGTCCCTGCTTGCACATAAAAGCACAGATTGTCTTTTAGACTCAGGGGATGGCAGCCCAGTCGCCAGAGGACAATGTTGGCATTGTATGTTTCTGCAAACCACTAATGTGTTACATTTGCACATTTCATACAGTTCAATGTTTCTAAAGTGACATAATATATAATTTGTCATCAGTAGGTGGAGGGGATGGTGGATGGTGTGACACCTCGGTAAGGTTCCAGTCAAGCTACAGATCAGTGTTTGACACCAACAACAACAAAACCGGTTGTGATTTAGAGTCACTATTGTGATTCCAGCTGCTTTTTAAGCACCAAACATGAGTGTTTTGTAGCGAACCTGAACGAAAAGTGTTTGTTTTTTTGCGCCAACATAAATGTGTTTCCTGCCCTGATAGTGGTGGCACTAAAAGTGGATATTTTTTTACAGAGAAATCAACGCTTTTACTGCCAGAATAGTGGCATGAAAAATGATTGTTTTGCATTGAGACATTGCTACGATCCCTCCCGGGAACGTGGCACGAAAAGTGATTCTTTTTTACAGAGAAACTGATGCGTTTCCTGCTGGGATAGTGGTAGGACAAGCAGTTGTTCTTTACCAATACATGACTGCTTCTTCAGGCAGGATTATGTCCCCCAAACCGAGTATTTTAAGCCAACATATGATCTCTTTCCTAACTGTAACCAAGTGATTTTTGTGTCTAAACTTTACCATACTTTAACTACAGAGTTGTTGAAACGTAAAGTATACAGCTGGTCACACAGCAGCCTTCTGCCCAAACCAGCTCATCTGTTGACACAACTCATTCAAGTCATCCTTTGAGTCACCAACAGAAAATAAAGTTAAATCACAGAAGCTCTGGCTCACCCTGTGCCATGTATCTTACAGCTGCAGTGATTTTGTCCATAAACTTTAAAATGATTATTTATTTTTTGTTAATTGAGGTGTGTATGGTGAACACTGGGGTGGAAGTCAGAATATTTATCTGACTATATAATGACGAAAACTCTGTGTGTGTGTGTGTGTTCCACGTTTTTCTCCTCACTGACTTGGTCAATCCATGTGAAATTTGGCACAGTGGTAAAGGGTCATGGGAGGATGCCAATGAAGCAATATTACATCAAGTTTGAGCGATCTGCATGAAACTGGGTGAACATAATCTAGGGACCAATATCTAAAGTTCCCTCTTGGCAAAAGTTGGAAAACTTACTAAAACTGAGCTTCTATAAGGCAATGAATATTGCGGAGGGCGTGGCTCATCACATAAAGGTGTATAACATCTCAAGGGTTTCACCCATCACCACACAACTTTGTAGGCATATGACATATTTTCTGGAGGGACTGATTAATATAGCAGCGAACCACTATCTGTGGTGAGGATGTAGTGAAGTAATGGCATCCTGCACAAAGAGTGAATTCACACTCCCTCTGTGTGTGTTGTAATCCGAGCTTCTCTGTTGTGTGTTGTGGGCGATGGTCTGGCTGTGGTCCATGCATTTTTTTCATGAGTCCCGGGGAGTGTGTCTCACTGGCTAGCTTATCACTGCGCTAATACAGTGTTTATAACTGATATTGGGACAGTGTCGTCACAGATTCATTGTGGCCACAGTACGGCTGCTTTGTCAGTGATTTCAGCATCAGACACCGACACAAAAGGGCACCTCTCACAGCGGTAACATATCTCTGCATCAGTTCATAACACTGCTGAACGTGTCAGTTTCAAACGCTGGTAACAACGCAATAAAAAGGAGTTGGAAAATGTGACTGTTTTCATCAAAGGAGCAGGAACTGTACATTTCCTGTAAAAACTAGAGTGTATTTTGAAAAGACACATTTAACAGGCATAATTCGACACGGTGTCCCACAACACCAACAACACACACAGGGCGATACCTTGCACATCATATGTAGATGTAAAAGTCCACTGACCAAGTGACGATATTTGACGAGTTGAGATGAGAATTTGTCAAAAAAATTCAACATAAGGCAGAAAACAGTGACATCATTTAAGAACTCTCACCCTGCGCCTAACACAAAAACTTCTTTGCCACAGTGAAAACCACCAAAAACAAACAAACAAAAAAAATAAAAAGATGGCATCCCTGGGGCTACATGATTGCAGGCCTTTCCCTCTCTTCACAACATGACACAACAGCCACTTAAATTCCCTGGTAAAGCACAGTGACAAATTGTAAACAGAGTAGCCTCCTTATCAGTAAACAGAGTATGAAACTCATCAATAGAAGACAATTCGTCAACAAATAAGCTGAGACAATGCTAGGTTATTAGCCACCTGTTTAGACAGTGGCAACTTAAGAGGATCAATCTTTTTAATTAATAACATCACAAGCAAAGAACTGGTATGGAGACTGGGCTGCTGTCTGAACTTCCTAAGTGCTGTTTACTGGTCTTCGCTGTTATCTCTGTAGCCTGGGGATACTCAACTTGCTTCACCTGGGGGCCACTTTTGCAAAATGCCAGGTGGCCAGGGGCCTGCCATATAAGCCCAGCACAGGTCACCTGCACCTCTGTCAGGGGTCTGGTGGATCCTCCTGTTCTCCTCTCCGGCTTATCCAACGCGGTCACGCTCCGAAGTCAGCAAGATCACGTCAGCATGATTCACAGATGGTTGCAATTATTGTTTAATGGCAGCAAGGGGGATCATGCAGAAAAGTGGCAGTACACCATCAAAAGTTAAGGCGGCGGGAGTCCAACTGGGGCGGGAGGGGTGGTGGATGGGTCCAAAGACCACCGAATTCCACCCGGGAGGCCGGTGTTTATTTCCCGCAAGATTGTAAAGCCAATCAGATTCAAAAACACTACATACAGTACAAATTACATGTTTGCCCCTTCGCCCTGCTAGCTTAAAGCCACTACAAGGAACTTTTAACTGGATATGCAAAAGTCTCTCGTTTCTGCTGATGTCTGTGCGTGACCTACAACAGCAAATGAGACCATCGGTGTGAAGATAAGCTATTTCTATATAGTGTATATCCATACCTTTAGGAAACTGTGTCCGGATCCGCCCCAGGTTGCTTCCAGGATGAAACGATTTACGGCACTCAGACGGCACACGTCATCTTACCTAGCTGCTTACATTTATAGTGACTCTTATAAATACTCGCTATTCCTCCTCCTCGACCCGGCGTCCGCGGGGAGTTAAAATAGCAGCAATCATCGGGTAAAAGTTCTGTGAAAGCACTGGACTCACCAACAGTCAGCCACGTCTCAGTCACACAGAGAAAATCCAATCCTCGGGAAGTCAGGAAATCCTTCAGGATAAACGTTTTGTTCACTAGCGATCTAGCATTTACCAGCCCAATCCTGGCAGGAGCCGGCGGGTCCACGGCATTAGCTGTCCGGGGAGCCACACACAGAGGCCGCAGGTTGCGCAGATTCACCCCGCGCCAGCAGGGACAAGGAGAGCAGGGGCCGCGGGGCTGGAACACCTCATCCGGGCCGACGACAGGTACCAGCCAGGCGTCGACAGGGTCCAGCGAGTGGCGAGAAATAAAGAGGCAAGGCACCGCTCCACACTCCAAGAAGCCGTGGAAGTGCTCACCAAACAGGCCTTCAGCCTTACCAGCCGACCTCTGCATTTACCCCGGCGGCGGTGGCGCTTACACCGGAGAGGTGGAGCTGGGGCGCGGCAGAGGTGAGCTGGGATCCCCGATAGGAGCGGGGACAAAGTTTTCCCCTCTTGTTGTTTCATTCATCCCCAAAACACACACATGCACGAGCCAGGTAAGCGTCTTTACGACAATACGCGCTAGAGCTCATGGGAAATGTAGGCTTCATTCCGGCAAAACACTACCGCTTTTGTCCACATGGTCGCCAAAATCAACTCAAAATGAAAGTTCCTTGTAGGGGCTTTAATATCTGATATCAACCCACTACAAGATCATGTCAGTCTAATGATATTCTCGTTTCCCCCTTCCAAAAACAGTTAAATTAAAACAACAATATTGTTATTAAGCAAAGAAACACAAGTTTTATTTCAGTTTTCACTTTTGATTTATGAGTTCTTATGTAAGTCTATGACGGTTGAGCACCAACAGAGAAAAAAGATTCTGTGTTGCCAGATCTTGTGAGAGTGGGTCACAGAGACAGAGACAGGTCTCAAACAAAGTTAATTTTCTCCTGGTGTGTCTTTCTGAAAAATGCCATTTGCCATTTTAGTGAATGTTCAGGCGGCTTGTGAAAACTGGGTCTAATATTTGCTTCAGCGACTCTGAGGCAAAATGATCGGTCATAATCTGTACTCACGTTCACTTTTCCCTTAAGACAACACAGTCAGGACTGCAGCTGCTCTCCTGAAGGGGCGGGGCAGCGGCAAAACCCATCTAAATGAATCTAAAGTGAGGTGTCTTGGTTTATCAGCGGTCTCTGGATTCACGTAATGCTCTTATCATCCATGTTAGCTTTGTTTATCTCTACATAAAGGTCTGATCAAGCCTGTGATGTAATTGATTAGTTGGTCATACAATGCAGATATGGTTATTGTTTTCAATTGACTCGGCAGGTTGAATTGTTGTTCTTCAGAGTAAGAAACAGTTGTGAAGCAAATTACAACTGTTTTGTGTTTATTTGCATTAAATAATGTGCTTTTTTAATAATTAGACTAACAACTGAGAAAGTACTGCAGGTTGTGACTCAGGTCCGTCCATCCCACTGATGACAGTTTGTGACAGAGTCTGACAGAGCAGTTATGAAATGTGTTCACAAGCGGTGTATTTGCATAGGGATTGACATTCAGTTCAGGAAGTAAAGTCCTGCACGTGGCTTGGATGAATAAGAAAGATGACTAACCAGTTACGTTTTGATCTTCTATTACGCAGATGTTATAAAAAACTGATCTTAATACTAATACAATACATCCACACCTGATTTGAGCTATATTTAAATTTACACACAGTAAGAGTGTGCTTAAAACCCTAAATTTCCCTTTTTTTCTCCATCCATTTTCATCAGTTTATCCAAGGCTGGCTGATGGGGGCAGCAGGCTGAGAAAAGTCCTCCAGATGTCCGTCTTCTCATCAGCGCTTTCCAGCTCTTCCTGGAGGATCCTGAGGCGTTCCAAGGCCAGATGAGATATGTAATCCCTCCACTGTGTTCTGGGTCTGCCCCGGGGCCTCCTACCAGTATGACAAACATGAATCCCCTCTAATGGGAGGCATCCAGGAGGATCCTAATCAGATGCCTAAACCACCTCAACTGACCCTTTTCGACGTGAGGGAGCAGCAGCTCTACTCCGAGCTCCCTCCAGATATCTCAGCTCCTCACCCTATCTCTAAGGCTGAGCCCAGCCATCCCTTCGGGGGAAACTCATTTTGGTAACTTGTATCTCCGATCTCATTCTTTCGGACACTACCCAAAGCTCAGAATCTTCACTGACATGTACCCATAGCTCATGAGCATAGGTGAGGGTTGGGACATAAATAAGCCAGTAAATCAAGAGCTTAACGTCCCTCTTTACCACAACGGTCTGCTGCACCAAACCTCCTGTCCATTTTAACCTCGCTTGTGAACAAGACCACTGAGATAATAATAATAATAATAATAATAAATTATACTTATATGGTGCTTTTCCATTCAAAGACACTTTACAAATTCAGGAACACACACACACACACACACACACAAAAAGATACGCGAACTCCTTTGCTTGAGGCAGTAACTCTCTCCCAACCCAGAGGGGCAATCCACCAATTTCCAGCAGAGGACCATGGCCTCACAGTTGGAGGTGCTAACTCTCAAAGGGCTGCTTCACACTCGACTGTAAACCACCCCAGTGCATGCTGGAGGTCACAGTGTGATGAAGCCAATAGAACCACATCATCTGCAAAAAGCAGAGACGCAATTCTGAGGTCCCCAAACCAGAACCCTTCTTCCCTCTGGCTGTGCCTCGAGATCCTTTCCATGTTGAAACGGTGACGAAGGACAACCCTGATGGAGGCCACCACTACTGGAAGCACCGTCTTCCTGCAGTACCCCCACAAGACTCCCCATGGGAGCGGTTGCAAGCTTTCTCCAAATCTCCAAGTCCACAGAACACAACTAGACTGGATGGGCAAACTCCCACGAGCCCTCCAGCAGCCCCCCAAGGGTAAAGAGCTGGTCCACTGTTTAATGATCGTTCTGAGCCTCCTGTCCAGCACTCTGGAGTAAACTTTACCAGGAAGGCTAAGCAGTGTGACAACCCAATAAGTGGTGTGAAAATTAGTTACCCCCAAGTATTTTATGGTTTCAGAATAATGAAAACAGCTGGAGAACAGTTAGCAACTAAAAAGGAGGTCGACTCTACAGGAGGATTTTTTTTTCTTTTGCAACTATCATGTTTGTATCATGTTTCCTCCTGAGCTGGGATCCCCGATAGGAGCGGGGACAAAGTTTTCCCCTCTTGTTGTTTCATTCATCCCCAAAACACACACATGCACGAGCCAGGTAAGCGTCTTTACGACAATACGCGCTAGAGCTCATGGGAAATGTAGGCTTCATTCCGGCAAAACACTACCGCTTTTGTCCACAGGGTCGCCAAAATCAACTCAAAATGAAAGTTCCTTGTAGGGGCTTTAATATCTGATATCAACCCACTACAAGATCATGTCAGTCTAATGATATTCTCGTTTCCCCCTTCCAAAAACAGTTAAATTAAAACAACAATATTGTTATTAAGCAAAGAAACACAAGTTTTATTTCAGTTTTCACTTTTGATTTATGAGTTCTTATGTAAGTCTATGACGGTTGAGCACCAACAGAGAAAAAAGATTCTGTGTTGCCAGATCTTGTGAGAGTGGGTCACAGAGACAGAGACAGGTCTCAAACAAAGTTAATTTTCTCCTGGTGTGTCTTTCTGAAAAATGCCATTTGCCATTTTAGTGAATGTTCAGGCGGCTTGTGAAAACTGGGTCTAATATTTGCTTCAGCGACTCTGAGGCAAAATGATCGGTCATAATCTGTACTCACGTTCACTTTTCCCTTAAGACAACACAGTCAGGACTGCAGCTGCTCTCCTGAAGGGGCGGGGCAGCGGCAAAACCCATCTAAATGAATCTAAAGTGAGGTGTCTTGGTTTATCAGCGGTCTCTGGATTCACGTAATGCTCTTATCATCCATGTTAGCTTTGTTTATCTCTACATAAAGGTCTGATCAAGCCTGTGATGTAATTGATTAGTTGGTCATACAATGCAGATATGGTTATTGTTTTCAATTGACTCGGCAGGTTGAATTGTTGTTCTTCAGAGTAAGAAACAGTTGTGAAGCAAATTACAACTGTTTTGTGTTTATTTGCATTAAATAATGTGCTTTTTTAATAATTAGACTAACAACTGAGAAAGTACTGCAGGTTGTGACTCAGGTCCGTCCATCCCACTGATGACAGTTTGTGACAGAGTCTGACAGAGCAGTTATGAAATGTGTTCACAAGCGGTGTATTTGCATAGGGATTGACATTCAGTTCAGGAAGTAAAGTCCTGCACGTGGCTTGGATGAATAAGAAAGATGACTAACCAGTTACGTTTTGATCTTCTATTACGCAGATGTTATAAAAAACTGATCTTAATACTAATACAATACATCCACACCTGATTTGAGCTATATTTAAATTTACACACAGTAAGAGTGTGCTTAAAACCCTAAATTTCCCTTTTTTTCTCCATCCATTTTCATCAGTTTATCCAAGGCTGGCTGATGGGGGCAGCAGGCTGAGAAAAGTCCTCCAGATGTCCGTCTTCTCATCAGCGCTTTCCAGCTCTTCCTGGAGGATCCTGAGGCGTTCCAAGGCCAGATGAGATATGTAATCCCTCCACTGTGTTCTGGGTCTGCCCCGGGGCCTCCTACCAGTATGACAAACATGAATCCCCTCTAATGGGAGGCATCCAGGAGGATCCTAATCAGATGCCTAAACCACCTAAACTGACCCTTTTCGACGTGAGGGAGCAGCAGCTCTACTCCGAGCTCCCTCCAGATATCTCAGCTCCTCACCCTATCTCTAAGGCTGAGCCCAGCCATCCCTTCGGGGGAAACTCATTTTGGTAACTTGTATCTCCGATCTCATTCTTTCGGACACTACCCAAAGCTCAGAATCTTCACTGACATGTACCCATAGCTCATGAGCATAGGTGAGGGTTGGGACATAAATAAGCCAGTAAATCAAGAGCTTAACGTCCCTCTTTACCACAACGGTCTGCTGCACCAAACCTCCTGTCCATTTTAACCTCGCTTGTGAACAAGACCACTGAGATAATAATAATAATAATAATAATAAATTATACTTATATGGTGCTTTTCCATTCAAAGACACTTTACAAATTCAGGAACACACACACACACACACACACACACAAAAAGATACGCGAACTCCTTTGCTTGAGGCAGTAACTCTCTCCCAACCCAGAGGGGCAATCCACCAATTTCCAGCAGAGGACCATGGCCTCACAGTTGGAGGTGCTAACTCTCAAAGGGCTGCTTCACACTCGACTGTAAACCACCCCAGTGCATGCTGGAGGTCACAGTGTGATGAAGCCAATAGAACCACATCATCTGCAAAAAGCAGAGACGCAATTCTGAGGTCCCCAAACCAGAACCCTTCTTCCCTCTGGCTGTGCCTCGAGATCCTTTCCATGTTGAAACGGTGACGAAGGACAACCCTGATGGAGGCCACCACTACTGGAAGCACCGTCTTCCTGCAGTACCCCCACAAGACTCCCCATGGGAGTGGTTGCAAGCTTTCTCCAAATCTCCAAGTCCACAGAACACAACTAGACTGGATGGGCAAACTCCCACGAGCCCTCCAGCAGCCCCCCAAGGGTAAAGAGCTGGTCCACTGTTTAATGATCGTTCTGAGCCTCCTGTCCAGCACTCCGGAGTAAACTTTACCAGGAAGGCTAAGCAGTGTGACAACCCAATAAGTGGTGTGAAAATTAGTTACCCCCAAGTATTTTATGGTTTCAGAATAATGAAAACAGCTGGAGAACAGTTAGCAACTAAAAAGGAGGTCGACTCTACAGGAGGATTTTTTTTTCTTTTGCAACTATCATGTTTGTCCCAAATGATGTACAGATATTTAGGAATTCTATCATCTCAAATAGCTTGACAAATAGTGCACCCAGACCCCCTGCAAATAATGACTGTCCACTGTCCTGTCCTGACCTGATAACTAACATCCCATCTCTTACCAACAATAAATGCTGGTTTCTTTGAACCATAAACACGATCTTTTCCTGGCCTTACAGTGAAAAATTCCCAAATCTTGAACAATACTTCGGGTGCACTTTTGTGGTGAGGCTCCAAAACCAAACAGAACACCGGCACATACAGATAAATTTACTTCAATCAGGAGAGATTCGTTCTGAGGGAAATTAATATTTATTCACATCTAAAGATCCATGTACAGACCCTATGGTGATGTCATATTTTAAAGAGGGTGGTAAAGATGTAGTAGATTAGACAGACGAAGAGGGAGCTGAGAAGCTGGATGTGAAGAGTAGTGGGCTTTTGATGAGCTTGTCCTGGGCTTTGGATGGGGTGGTGGAGGGCATGACAATTTGGCCCAAAATTGATCGTGGCAAAGTTTGATTGGTTTAAGAGGAAAGCAAACGCCTGTAACCAGCTGCTTAGAGGAAGTGTTGGGATAGAGAGATAATTGTGAATAAATAAAGCATAAAGTCTTTGTTTATTTAAGGAGGACAAAGAAAGTGTGTCACGTTTCAGGCACAGAGCCATCATCAGTGTTACATAACAAGCAGGAATGGCAAATTATATGGTGGGGTTCAAACAGGTGAGGTTCAAACCACAATCGGGTCAGAGGACACGTAATTGCGTGACAGGATCCATATGTGAGTGAATGACCCGCCCAGCAACAGCCTCTCTGAGAGGAGTGTCCACAACAATCAGGAACAACAACGACAGCAGGTGTCACCAACACCAATTATTGCACAACTCAATGCAAAGACATGTTTATAATATATATTTGAAGCCAGTGGATGATTTTTTTTCCTCTTTTCTAAAATGCAAAAGTCCACATCAGTCCAGATCATGCAGTGCTGTGTGTGGTTTGTTTGTTGAGGTGGTGTTCCCGTACTTCTACCTCACGCATGCCCTACTCAGACTGGGACAGCTCACAGGTAGAGAGGAGAGGAAAAGCTATTAAATAGTTTTGGAGATGATGTTTAGAAGTTGAATTAACCTAGCCTACAAATTATGACCTCTTTACTTGCTTCTACAACAAGTCAGAGCATTTAGTGGGTTGTTTTAGAGTCCGTAAATGTTCTGTGACGATATACAACAATGTGTTGACATAAAAAAAAGTACTTTGAAAACTTAATTTTTTTTTAAAAGCCAGTACTCCAGTACTTTAACTGAAGTAATAACTTGACTCAGCAACTTCCACCTGTATTAGAGTAATATCTGACCAGAGGTATCTGTACTTTGACTCAAGTAATAGAGTATTATACTTTGTCGACCACTAGTAAAAACTACGTGCATTGCAAAGTAACAACCGCGGAGCTCTCCGTGTTGACCTCGGTCTCTGGTGAGCACAATAAATGGTGGTTTGTTCGATCTCCAAGGTAACGAATACATGAGCGAGAGGGTCAGAGTTCAGGGCCAACACATTTTCACTCCGACCTCATCACATATCGACATTTAGTCACACACTTTCCACGTCCACATATGGCGTCCAAGGTACCCTGGGTGTGTTGGTTGTTGACGTTCTTGGACGCCGTGTCAACTTCAGCCTGTTACAATCATTGTCTGTTTTCAAAATACACCTCTGTTTTCACAGGAAATGTACAGTTTGCATACAGTCTCTTTCAAAATAAAGCAAAGTGACGTTTTTTATTTCAACAACAAACACACATGGTTGGGTTTAGGAAAAAAGAACAGGGTGTATAATCTTACAGGAAGCGAACACCAGCCTCCTGTGTGAGAGTCGGCTGCTGCTAGACCCATCCTCCCCTCCCGCCTGCCCCACTCAGACTTCCACCGCCTTAATTTTTGTTGTTGCAACGCTGCGTTCCCCCCTGACACTGCCGGGCGTTGCTAAATAATAACGGCGCCCGGCCGTGTATCATGCAGACGTGAAAGGACGGCTTCTTTCTTTGGTGTTTGACGCCGAAAGTCACTGACCAGGCGCCGGATTTTGTTGACTTCAGAGTAAGACCAGGTTGTCAGCGCGTAAGTAGTACATTCTGATTATGTGCGTACTGCATGCAACAGTACGTACGTTATAAAGGTAAGCTGCACTACCTACGAAAAGTAAAAAGAAAAAGTATGTGATTTGGAATGCAGCCATGCTTCCTACATAAAACAGCTCACACCAAGGTTTGTGGATTAACTTCAGTAGCCGGGTCATGATTTCTGTAAAGAGACACTGATGAAGAGTTTTTCAAATTTTGTTTTTTGGTTAAATGTTTAAAACTCTTTAAACTTAGACTTTTAACTATGTAACTGCAGGAAGGCTCCATCTAAACACGCCGTTTAACCCATCGTGCCATGATAAATTATGTTCTGGAGTATTGCATCTTGTTCCAGGATACTGACAGCTGCAAAAAAGTTTGTGTACTTATTACAAAAGACCACATCCTCCTGTTGGCTCTGTATTGCGTCTGAGGTTTGTAGATGGAACAAGTTAGTGAGTGTAATGATGGAGGTGGTAATCTATTTGCCGAGTAAACACATAGTAACCTTGTGTGCACTGTCAGGTATTTATTGAATATGTAAATCCATATGTGGTGGAGCTGCCTTATGCTCTGTCTTAGCTCCGCCTTCCCTGGTTATAAAGCAGTTTGTCTCACAGGTGATTGCTCTCATAGCGGGTCAGTCCTCGGGACCAAACATGGGGACAGACGGACTCAAAACTACATTAGGGCTCATCTACCTGACGCTGCTGGTCAGCGGCTCACTTTCTCAGACTGGTGAGTATGTTACAGCTTCAGCTTCACTACACACAGTGTAAGACAGAGGAGCAGGTTACAGAGAGCATGACTGGCTGTTGTTAACAGAAGTTCATTTTTGTGTAAGGTGAATTAAGATAGTTCATATCTTGTTTTCATAACTTCTAAAATGCATCTGTAAAATATCATGAGAAACTCCAAAGATGCTGGATGATGTAACTCACCTACTTAGACTATTACATTTGAATTCAAAGCCTAAAGCAGCTGATTAAAAGTTGTCAGTCATCTGTTACTGTTGCAGTCTGTACAGACTAACCCTAACCCTAACCTACCAAAAACATCTCCAAAGATACTGAATATGTATAAGTTTTGAGTTATATGTATTAGTTGAGGGAGCCTAGTTGGGCCCTGACTTATGCAGAGGTGTCATGATAATAACAATACTAACAAGCTTTATTTATATAGCACATTTCAAAATGCTGTTACAAAGTGCTTTACAATAAAAACAGTTCATATTTAAAATCATAGAGAATGAAACAAATGTCGCACATAGTAAAAACAGGGTAAGGTGAATCAAAATGTCATAAAATGTAAGTAGAGTGAATTTTTTAAACGTGATTTAAGAGATGAAGATGATGATGTGCATATGTGCAAACACGCAGCATGCATCTACTATTTCTGTCTCCAATACTCAACATTACTGTATTTCACAGTTCGTATATTCCTGTGGTTAAAACTTTAATTTAAATGTTTAATAGACCTGTACAACAGCATGGCACCACGCAAATGTAATGGTGTTAATGCAACATTAAAATAAGGCAAAATATTGTGTTGACAAACTTTAAATGTCCAATACAAATCTCTCATACAAACTGCGCTACAGCGACTGGGAGATAGTGGGTTCGATCCCCGGCCAGGTCATACCAAAGACTATAAAAATGGGACCCATTGCCTCCCTGCTTGGCACTCAGCATCAGGGGTTGGAATTGGGGGGTTAGATCACCACATGATTCCCGAGCGCGGCACCGCTGCTGCTCACCGCTCCCTCAGGGGATGGGTCAAATGCGGAGAACAAATTTCACACACTCAGGTGTGTGACAATCAGTGGGACTTTAAACTTTAAATGCCACAAACGCTTCCAGTACCTTTTGCTGCACTGTCCAAGATTCGTTTGTCACGCAGAAGACACACCAAGCAGCGGCAAAGCGCAGCCTGCAGCAAGTTGCAATGCAAAGTCAACAGAAAGCTGCGGCGGCCATTTGATTCTGCAGCCAAAGTAAAGTTGAGGATAACTCATAGCAGTGAACTGCCCCCAGAGGATACCTGCAGCCAATCAGTAAACAGAGTCCTGTGACTCATGAAACATCTTCACCTATGTGACAAAGAATTTCTACCTGCCTGGAACACATGAACACACCTCCCAGTTGTGTCCATGGTTTTTGGCATTAATTACAATCATCCTGGACAAAACAAAAAACAGCGTTATGGTATAAAGTGCAAAGAAAAGTATTAAAATAATGTCAAACAGCTGATTCCAACGACAGCCTCGCCCTTGACCTGGCAATCTTAGTTTAGGATAATGCAGTGGCACCTCAGATGGCCAAGTCTTAATCTAACATGACTTTACGTAACAAGACTTTATGTAACATGTCTAAACGTTAATTAATGGCACTAAATTATGTATGCAATGTAAAGTTATGTATGCACGTAACTTTACTGGATTACTATACTGGTTAACTTGACCTTAGACTTCATTCTACTTAACTCAGACCTGTTGTCCTTGTTTGTGGACACTTCTTTGTGCCATCTAGTGGCAGTAAGAGCACAATACACTAATCCATGTGAAAACAAGATGGCAGCCATATCTGCCGAGTCAGTCTGCAGCCGATTCTGACACAAACGTGGACAAGATCCAAAACCTGATCACATATTATGGTTGAAACTTGTTTATTTATGATTAACAATGTTTGTAGTTTGATATGGCAACAAATTTGACCAATTTTAGCAACAGTAAAAAACTAAGACACTTTTAATTTGGAAGCACTCGTTATGAAGACACTGGGTCTTAATTATCATTGACAATGTTTAGTTTTTATACCTATTGGATCCTACTGATCCCAAATGGCTAGGGGAAATTAAAAATGTATACCAAACAAAAGTTTGTGTCTCAGGAGGATAAGTAATATCTCATTGTTGACTTTTGGTTTCACCTAGGACACAAACGGTGGTCTCCTGGCTCAAAGTCCTGTGTTTTTTGACCACTCTATGCACATCAACAAGATCCTGACATGGACTTAATTGCGCTGTATACCACAGGAATGTCCAAAGCCTGGCCCAAGAGCCAAGCGTGGCGCGCAGACCAATTTTAAACGCCCCTTGCTAGACTTTCAAAATATACTATATGTGGCCCGCCACACAATATTGGTTAATCAGGCAAGATCACTTTGCATTTTTCCCTTCACCTCACAACGGCAGGCCTATCATAAAATCTGTAGACATGTGTGAAGCAGGAACCATGCAGGCGGAACTGATCTGTTTTCATAATCAGATGGTAAAAAGCAAACAAACGGTTAACAAACAGCAAACATTTCCTGCTAGGTAGCAGGGAAGTCGACAGTTAAGACTCGCTGCTTTCAAGAGCAGTGGAAAAGTTGAATACATTTTAACTGAAAGATTAAACAGTTTGTTTGTGAATGTTTTTGAGGTATTTTCACATTAAAAAGTTTGGACTCCCCTGGTACACCATGTCACCTGACTCTCGCCTTTGCTCCAATCATGAGGTCGCACTAGAGGTCGCTGCGACACTAAACGTAAACATGGTGTCCACAATAAGCTGCTGTAGAAACAACCTATGGCGTTGTGTTTTGGAGAGAAGAGTCTTGAATATATGATATAAACTGTGGGAAACATTTCCATATTGAAATGATTTTTCTTCTTCTCTTTATCTACAGTAAACATCATTCCGTCTCTACAGAGCCCGGAGCTGACGACAGGTAACTGCGCAAACGCCCCAAAATCAGTTTTTGCTCAACACTTCATGCTTTTAATTGCTGTCTTCAGTTAAAATGATGTTTTACCTTGTTAATTTTGTTCTAGCAAATGCAAATCACATCGGCCGAGTGTGCACCACTTGGGGAAACTATCACTGGAAGACCTTTGATGGAAATTACTTCCAGCTTCCCTCCACCTGTAACCATGTCACCACCTACCAGTGTGGGGAAAGCTACGAAAATTTCAACATCCAGATGAGGCGCAAGGTGGTTGACGACGTCCCCACCATCAGCAACATCATTATGATGTTTGACGGCTCTGTGGTGGAGCTGTCGCAGAAATCAGTGGAAGTCAACGGACAGACGTAAGTTTGAGAGACACCACGCCTCATATTTTTCATGTTACAGCCGGAGACTCTAATCAGATATTTACATTTAATGCTGCAGGTTGAGCTCACCTTAACAATATCTTCTTTACCTTAACAACAGTAATTTGACCAAGAAAAACAAACAAACAAAAAAACAAACATGCATGTCTGTCTTTTATATTTACATATATAACATATATTGACAGGCTTTGGGAGGGATATATGCACATAACATATAGAGTATGTGATATGAATATATGTGAATTATATCTATATGGTGGACATTTTTAATGATGTTATACCTTGTGAACATATATTAGACATTTATAGAAATACATATGTTTTTATGTATGTGATATATGTCAGTTGTCACAGAGATAGTTTCCCATACGGAAATGTAATGCATGCAATGCATATTATCACATATACACATCCTTTGGATAAATGAAGATATAAGTTTATAACATATATGACATACCCATAGTAAAATTTGTATTTGTAGATATATAAAAAAAATCTAATTGTCTATTCTTAAAGGTTATTCTTAAAATTAAATATATGTACATATATTTCATTTCTATGTGGGTTTCTCTATCTCCATCTGCAAACTACATTCACTGTTGTCAAACACGTGTTATAACAATCTGAGCCTGTCAATGGCAAAAACAAGCACTTTAAATGGATGTGCATTTATGGTGCAAAAATGCTCCGAGTGTTGACACCGCCGGCTGCAGCGGTCTCCTCATTACTGGACCAGTTTCAGAAAGTGCTGTCACGTTAGGCACTTAGACATGAAAATGACATCAGGTATTTTAAAGGGGGTCATGAACACTGGCAGTCTGTTTCTACTCAAAACTAACAACTAATACATGTATTTTTTAAATCACAATTTATTATTAATCTGGAAAATAAAATTGAATCAAATGTTTTTATAGGTAAATAAAATGCCACAGTACGTTAAAAAAACCCCATAAAAATAGAGCTTGGGTTCCTCACAAAAGACTTTCTGTGACGTCATTCACAGAACACACAGTTACTACTTTGTCTCTCATTAGAATATGATCTTAATTTCTCTCAGGATTAATAAAGTATCTATGTCTCTGACCTCATGTGCCACCTGCTGCTTTCTGTCTTTTGTTCTCACTAACTCTCTGTCTTGGTTTCAGGGTGACTCTGCCACACATCTCATTCGGGGTGACGGTCACGGGGGACTCAAACAGCGTCACGGTCGAAGCCAAGTTGGGAATAACAGTCGTGTGGAACAAGGACGACTCGCTGGATGTATGTAACACACCCTGTCATATGCACACAAGCGCTTCCTGCTATGTGTCCAGGTTAATAGTCACGCAGGGTTAGACACACTGACAAAGTTACACATTGTGAGGCTGTTGTAAACAACTCAACAGGATATGACTGTGTGTAAATGCATTAATGCGTTCCCGCACATGCTTGTTATGCATGCATATGAGTACACACTTAGTCTTAAGCTGTTTTCATTGTTGAAAGGATAAGGCTGGAGTTATCTTATCATTTTATTATTGTTATCGACAATACTCACGAAAAGACCAAACCAACAATCAACCTTTTGAGCAGGTATTGTGTGTGTGTGTGTGTGTGTGTGTGGCCACAGTCTGATAGAGCTAATCCCTCTTTGCCACAAACGCCATTGTTGCCCAAAAGCCATTAAAACCACACACAACAGCCGGAGTGTTGCACTTGAGCAACATACTTGATAAGTCTTATGAAAACAGCCAGCGTAGTTCAGTCCTATCAGCCCTTTTCACAGAAGAGTCTGATAAAAGTGCAAGGTAATTGCTGCTGATACCTACGGCTCTTTAAATATTGAGTTGGAGCTCATCCATTTTGGGAGGAGGCATCAACTCCTGAGGGCGTGTAGTACATGCAAACATTCCTTCTAACGATGAGCAGTTAAGGTGACACCCCAGGCCAGAACATCATTTTTTCATGCATCGGTCAATCTTGAGATTTTGGACTATTTGCTTCCGTAACTTCCTTTAGACGAGTGGAGAGCAAACATCCAAATACACATTTAGGTGTTTATTCAAGTTCAGATTTCTATTCTGGAAATGTTTACAATAAGCACATATATAAGTCAGTGATGCCTCCTTTGCATGTTTAAACATAAAAATTGAGATAACCTGAAATGTATGGAATTTTACAACACATATCTTTAGAGGCTGTTTTATCAAAGAGTTTTTCTTTTGCTCAAACTTTGACTGAAAAATCTCATATTCAGAAGCACTAACATGCACCAAACCTTCCAGTTTTATTCTTGTCTTTATTCTGTAGGTTTTTACAGAGGGGTTTGTTCATACATCACTCACAGCCTGATTTATAGAACATCTTATCCCTAAAAAAGACAGGTTGAAAATTCATTTTTCATTATATATTATCAGTATTTCCTGATTTATGGAGCGATAAAAACAGATATACAAAAACGTCCCCTGTAAGATTCTTTGACTCCAACATGTCAACAAAATAACACAATAATTTTAAACCTGACTTTATCCAACATGAAGATCTCTGTTCTGGAAATGTATGAAAAACAGAAAACCATAATATAAAAAAGGTCTTACTGTAAGTAATCATCTTGGAAAGTTTCATGGCGATAAGTGTTCGCTAAAAGTTTTAACTTTATTCTTCTGTAGTGTCGCCCTTTAACCCTTAGAAAGAGCATTTATTCTTTTTGCAGCAGACAGCTAAGGCTTACACGTGCCGTGTAAACATGGTATTTTGCCTAAGTACACTGGAATGTTCCCCACAAATTTTAGCATAGCTGCTGCAGATCGTTGTTTGCAAAATAAAAACCATAATAGCTAAAACATTCATTCTTTCTGCAGCAGAAAGCTGAGGCTTCTGTCTTCCATGTCATTATGTTGTACGCTCATAATGACATTATTGTGCAAAATTGAATGTGGTGCAAAACTGCGCGTTTCCACACAATGTGGAGTCATAGGAGCATCTCTCAAAAATTAAATAATGAACATGGTTAAAATAACTTTTGGAGTGTTAAGAAATACTTTGTCTGGAGGAGGAAAAGGTGGATCTGACTCAGACGGCCTTAAAAATGCGTAACTTTAAGCCTTAATAAAATGTAAACGGGTGAGTTATATATAAATTCACCCCCTGTACAGTTGTCATGAACGTTAAAATTAGCTATAGTAGCAGTTTGAAAGCATGTTCATTGCTGCTGTAAATTTGGGCACTTAAACATGGGGGTCAGTTTTTTAAGCCAGCCTCAAGTGGCCATTTATGGAATTGCAGTTTTTGGCACTTGGGCTTCATTTTCAGCCTCCGAGGTTGCCGCATGATTCAAAGACAAGTTCCTGCCCATCAGAGTTTAAGTGCAAACATGAGCTACTCTATGAACGCCAATGGCACCATCCACACCAAAATCAGTTGGCCTGACTTCAAATGTCACAGATCTGTTTTGAGAGAGATGAAATGCACTTAGAGGAGTAAGCTCCGTGACTAAGGCAACAGGAAGGAGCTCAAATATTGATCAAGGATAATTGCAAAGCAGCAGTGAGTCACTGGGTAAAGTTGCGGGATATGTCCTGGAGCAATAAGCAAACAAAATTAATCAACCAGGCCTATAAATGACAATGCAAATGTGTGATGTCAGATATATGTCACACGTTTTACAAGCGCAATAAAATATACTCAAGGGAAAATTCTGTTATTTCACACGTGCATATATTAAACTCACACGATACAAGACCAATTCAACAGCAGAGTTGTACAGGTAGCTGCAAGCGAGAAACAAAATATAGGAAGAGGCAAAGAATGGCACCTGCATGTATAGAAATAAGAAGTGGCCGCACGTGTCTGCTTGGCAAGCGCTGGAGGGCTTAGATGTTCACAAGAGGTTAATTGTGCTCTGGAAGTAGAGTTCTGCACGTTCAAACTGACCTGATTTTTAACAATTTTGGAGGGTAAACTGGAAGCACTGGCTCTCTTATAATTGGTCACTTGTAGTCACACCCACTATTGTATAATGTGCTGCAGGTAGGGGTGTGCTATATCATCCCATTCACCATAATATCAGTATATTTTTTAATATCATATGAAAAATCCATATCGTGATACTCATGGTTTTTCAACTGGTTGACATATTGCTGTCATACTGTTACCCACGGCAACAACAAGCATAGCTGAAAGTGAAATTAGGCTGTTACCAACTCCGCGGTGGTTCCAAAAAGAGGAGCAGCTTCAGTAGTGTGGAATAAACTGTGGCCTCCTGAATGTTTCATGAACAGCCCCGGACTTCTCAGACTCTTTTAGCGACTTACTGCTCATAGGGAACTCATTCAGCGGCTCCTCTGGCAGCAGCACAGCGTCGTGTGCAGTTTCCACCCCACATGCTCGTAAGCATGTTTTGTCTTATGATATAAATCTGAGGCTATCTGCTTTAAGTAAGCGTGTGAAAGTTGCTGACTTAACGACAGGTCATGCATCAGCTGGAAAAGCAAAGCGTAACTCTCCTACAATAACTGCCCAAACCAAACACTGCTTATCCACTTCGGTGCTCACACACACAGCACACTAAGATTCCCCACAGACTTAGACTCACTCAAATTCCCAAATGGATTACATGGAGAATTGCATACATCAAATTTTCATTAAGAATATGTTGAAATCTTAAAAAGCTGCTCTGAATAATAAATGATTAATAACTAACTTGTGATTTTGCCAATAACTGCTCGATGTTTGGGTTCACAGATTGAAATGAATGGCCAATACCAGAACCAGACATGTGGACTCTGTGGAGATTTTAACGGGATATCTAATGATCTGACGAAGGACGGTAAGATCCTTTTCAGTGTGTGAACAGATTCCTTAATATCAGGCCTGCAGTGTCTGAAGGCCTCCCTGGATGTCATGAATCACAGTGGGTATAATTTACACTGATCAACAGACTCGATACTTTGACGTCAAAATTAAATCAAACCTAATTCATAAATGTTTTAATTGAATTAAAAATCACAAAATCACTATGTGCATTAGCACTCACCCATGTCAAGTCTATATTTACTCTGTAAGAAACACCTTTGGCAGCATCTGCAGTCTGGAGGCAATGTCCCTTCATCTGTTTTCAAGTGTTTGCCGATGCTGCTATGATATCATGTGAAGTAGGGATGCACGATATTGGATTTTTTGCTAATATCAGATATGCCGATATATAAAAAGTCATCTGGCCAATAACTGATACAGATATACTGTAAAGTGGATTATATCCCAATAGCCAATTTTAGTGATCATCAGGTCTCTTCTGTAGTGGAATTAACATCATGATGAGATGAGATGAAATAAAATGCTTTCCAAAGTATATAATTTCCTTTTGAGACCCTGTGTCCTCATAAGATGACATCACATTTTGGGCTTACTTGACCTTATACTTCATTCTACTTAACTCACCTCTTAACTCAATTTTATCTCAATTTTTATGTTCTACTTAACTCACCACTTAACTGACCTGTTGTCCTCGTTCATGGACACTTATTTGTGCCATCTAGTGGTAGTAAAACCATAATACACTAATTCATGTAAAAACAAGATGGCAGCCAAGTCAGTCTGCAGCCGATCCTGAGGCAAAAGTGGACAAGGTCCAAAACCTGATTTTCTGTGAGTGAGTACCAAGATTCTCTGAGTTCTCTGAGTAAAAAGGGATGAAACATAGGGTGGAAGCATCTGTATCAAAGCTTTATAGATGAATAAATCCCAGTGCTGCTCCTGTTTGGCCTTAAAATACAAGAACACAGACATGGTTTGAGTTCTGGAGCTAATGTTGGTTGCATGAAGCTCTACTAAATGTTGACTTTTATCTGGTAAAAAAAAACTCTCTGCACTAACTGCACATTTGAAAACTAATTTTAAACATGTTCTCCACTGAACATTCCCCCTACAAAGGCGTACAAACTGCAAGTTGTAACTAAACTTTATGACACTGGACTGAATAATCACAGTAACCATTGCTGTGTGATTGACTGTAGGAGTTCAGCTGTCTGTGGCCGACTATGCTGACATCTCCAAGGTGGACGGGCCGACAGAGAGCTGTGAGGAGCCTGAGATCAACCAACAGCAGAACTGTGGCCATAAGGTAACTCTTCACTCTTTGTAAAACACATTTACACATTTAGATTCACGCTGACTCATGGCGTCTCTGAGATGCCCTTTACTATCTTAAGTCAAGGTTGGAAAAAAAGCACTTTGAAAATGTACTATTCTAATACTTAAGACTCAACTGTGGGTTGTTCAAAGTCAGTAGATTGACTGTGATGAATGTTACTGATGAAAATAACTGTAGGCTAATCACTAATTAATTAGTAATAGTAGCATCTTTACCAGTACAGCTCTTAATCAACAATAAAATACATTAACAAATCTATATCGCACATTACCCCCAGCACACAGCATCTCACACCACCCTGCAGCTCACAGTGGTCTGCACCCCACTGTCTATGTGTTCTCAAAGTTAGAAACAGTATTAAAGCACAACAAATATCCATGTGTATGTATGTATCTAAAGAGTGTTATTGACTGATTTATTTTTTCAGGCACTCTGTGAGCAGATCTTCTCCAGCGCTCCATTCGGTAGTTGCCAAAACCTTCTGGATCTGGACGCCTTTACCAAAATCTGTATGGCTGATATGTGCAATGCTGAAAATGACGACGACAGCTCTGTCCTCTGCAAAACCATCTCAGAGTTCTCCAGACAGTGTGTCCACGCTGGCGGCAGGCCCCAACAATGGAGGAATGAAAGCTTTTGCTGTAAGTGTGCCAACATGTGAAGACAGCTACTGATGTGCGGTTCACTTAAATGTTCTGGCCCTGAATTTCAGCTGCAGAGTTGCATCATGTTTTGCAAAATTGCTTGATTGTCACCAGTGCAGCTGCATTAACGTGTTTGTCTCCACAGATATGAAATGTCCATACAACATGGAGTTCATGGAATACAGCAATCCATGCACTGACACCTGCTCCACCCCTCAGGCCAGCCTGACATGTGACAGCCACTTCTATGACAGTTGCCGCTGCCCTGCTGGTACCCACACACATCTACTCTATACGCAAACAGCCATGTCTCATACACAAACATACAACATGACAGTAATTATTATCTGTCCTCTCCTCCTCAGGAACTGTCTATGATGACATCGGGGATGGTGGCTGTGTTGTAGCCAATCAGTGTCCCTGTAAGCACAACAACAAAGTCTTCCAATCAGGAGAGTCGTACACTCACGCCTGTAGATCCTGGTAAGATCAAAACTCTGGTGCCTTGAGGTGTCAAATACAAATAAATATGATTGAAAAAGGTTTTTTTTATCTGCTTTTTCAAGGTTTTTACTTCAGCGTGTTGTTCACACGGTTATGTTTTCGATCACTGAGTAAAATCAGTGTTTACAGCTTATTTCATCTTTTATAATAAGTGAAAATAAGTACTCATCATAATCTCCAACATTAGGATTTATATACTGTGTGTGCAATATTAAAATTAGAAGAATTAAGTTAGGGCCACAATTATGGGATGACTTCAAGTGCTATTGCTCATAGCAAATATGTGACCTTTTTTTACACTTGCATAAAAATGCATCTTAAGTTACTCTAATTCCTGACGTGTGTGTGTGCTGACAGTGTGTGTATGAGTGGCCAGTGGCGGTGTACGGAGGAGAACTGTCCAGGAGTCTGCTCCGTGGAGGGAGGAAGTCACATCAACACCTTTGATGGGAAAGTCTACACCTTCCATGGGGACTGCTCCTATGTCCTGGCTAAGGTAACATGCATTATCGTCTGCAAGGCTGCTAGTATACCACAGAGAATTAAGCAATAGCTCACAACAGGCCGTGATATACCATCAACAAGCATAGACAAATCCCAAATTTTCGATTCACAAACTGTTTTATTAATAAAGCATTGTTGCCCTCCTGGCTGCCTGATGTAACGTTCATAGCATACGTATCTTTGCATTTCATCTTTTAAGTTAAGCAGGTGATTTTTGCACGATCGAGTCAGTCCACATCCCCCGAGTTACATCTCATTTCCACCTAGTTTTGCTTTGTGTCCATCTTGTGGAAAATGCACATGTAGCAATACAGTCAAAAACTGAACCAGTAACGCATCATTTAACACATCAAATGTGGGCATAGCTCCTGTCACAACAACACAGACACAGGTCAGGTGTTACTTTGGGCATTTCTAACATGACAGAAGAGAAAACAAAATGGCGGTCAGCGCGATCATGAGAAACAAAGTGAAATAGAGTACGTCGTTAGCTGCTTGTCATAAAAAGAGTTTCCCAAAGCTCTTAAAGTCCTTCAAACATCTCTCCAACCGTGGTTCTGACAATCAGCTTCGGCCTCAGACATTAACAAAACAAAAGTCAAGGCTAGCGAGTCGTTCTTAACACTGCTACACACGGTCCATTCACCGTAATGGCACACCTGACAATGAACATCAGGACGTATGATCCACTCTGTGTGTTTCACAGCTAGCATGCTACCAGTGTTAGCTAGCTAAACATGCAGCCAAACTTTTCAATTAGAAAAAAACATAAAAAATAGAGCTCTATTACATTCAGTCAGTTACCTTATTTGTGTTCATGCTAACTTCCTGTGGAACAGTGCATACAGTCTGTCTTACTTTCAATTTCCCAGTGGTCACGTGCGGTATTGCAGTGAAAAAAATCCCCTGCAGCCCAGAAAACATTTTCCCCTACAGGCCACCATTATGAAAGAGACGTCTGTAAAACTGTTGACAGAACACCTCGAACTGCAAACAAGGCCGAGTACGACTCTTTCTATTATGACTTTTTCATACATGGGGGATACATGTTTGTTAAACTGTCCTCGAGCTGAGAAGGGCAATTTTAAAAAATGTGACGTCATCACAATGTAAAGTCGATGGGATGAGTGGGTACTCACAGGCAGAGCCAGGAGGAGCAACACTGCTGTGCAAATTCAGTGGACCTCGTACCGCAGAAGTAAACCCAGGAAGCTAGGAATCTTTTTGCTGTATGCACCAGGCGAGCAGTGCCATTGGAATAAACAGATCTAGTAATACATTCATGTGTCATTGCTGCTGTCGAGGGTTAATGAACCATGGCTGACAACCAATTAGTTGTGCTATTTTTTAAGACAGATAATGCTGCAGGGTACAATGAGGCCTAATAAACTTAATGTATGATGGATCTATGTACTATTTAATGTGAATTAGTTTTCTGTTGGTGACTTGAGTGTAATGCCTCTAATTTATTTTACCAGTTTTCAGTTTTTCAGTCCTCATTAAAGCCCATGTTTTGCCCCTGTGTGTGTTGCAGCCAAATAATGGCTCCATGTACACTGTGCTGGTCAACCTGGTGAAGTGCGGTCTGGGTGAAAGTCGGACCTGCCTCAGAGCTGTAACTCTGAGCTTATACAGCAACTCTGTGGTAAGCACAGCACACTGCTGATCCATGTCTGACTCTATATATGTTGTATATATATAATACATATAAGATGTGTAAACCCTCTCCAACATTTTGCATCAAGCAGGTCTAAAGTAAATGCAAGAATTATTTGGAAATACAGTTGGATTCCTGTTTGATATAATCTGAAATGTGTCTTTCCTCAAACTGTCAGGTTGTTAAAATTCAGGCGTTGGGTCAAGTCTATGTGAACCAGATTCTTTCTCAGCTCCCTCTGTTTACACGTGAGTTACTTAAAATATTTTACAGAATACACACAGCATGCTAAAAAACACATAAACATGATTTTTTTAAAATAAAAAACCCCTCAGAGTGAGAGTCATTGGTTACACTCCTTATCTATCAACTCAAGTGCAGAATATAAAATATGTTTAAAGAGTTTTGTATCGAACAGATGAACAGACCCACCTAAAGATCTGTGGGTAAACACGACGCTGCAACATGCACAGAATTCAAGCTGTGGCACTGATTTGCATTTTTAATGTCTTCTGACTGCTGCAGCCGAGCTGAGTGTCTTTAAGCCATCGTCCCACTACATCCTCACTAATTTCAAGGGGGGCATTCAAGTGTTGGTCCAGCTGGTCCCCACGATGCAGGTCTTCATCACAGCTCAACCTTCACACAAAGGACAGACTGCTGGTATGTCTCGACGTTACTGTTTCATTGTCCAGAAAACGCCTCCAGTATTTACAAATTGTAATCAACCTGTTATATTCAGGAAAAAAAAGCCTTTGAAAAGTGGTTTTGTTTGTGGTACTACACGTGTTGTAAATTTTCAACCAGCGTTGTATCATCACAATGTGGGAAGTGTGTGTAGATCAGTGGTTCCCAACCTTTTGACTCAAGAAATCCCTTTTCTTTCACCGAGTAAACAAACAACCCAACTAAGTGACTTGTTTTATGGATACGTCATATTAAAATTCAAGTATTTGCCATCTTTCCAGCTGTGAATACTTCTGTAAATGTTTGTATCGATGTGAAATGCGTGTCACCTCACCCATCAGGTTTGTGCGGAAACTTCAACAACATAATGATTGATGACTTCAGGACGGTCAGCGGGCTGGTGGAGGGCACCGCGGCAGCGTTCGCCAACTCATGGAAAACTAGAGCAAACTGCCCTGACATTATACCACACCCTCTTGGATACCCCTGTCGCCAAAGTATCAGCAAAGGTACAGCTGGACTCTCCTCTAATGTCTGCTTGTCATATCATATCCTCTGAGTGAAACTATACCATACAACATTTTGGAGTAATCGTATCTTTTTTTTTTATAAATGCTTCATTTTATTTCTGTTTGTGTGTCTTAGAGAGTTACGCCCAGTATTGGTGCTCCAAAATATCAGACCCTGAAGGCGTGTTTGCCCCGTGCCACTATATGGTTAGCCCTGACACCTACAGAGATGTAAGTCTGCACACACGAAGCTGTAATGACAAATATAAACTAAACCACTGTACCCTTGTTAATGTGTCCATACCCACTGTGTCTCCTCACAGAACTGCATGTACGACACCTGTAACTGTGAGAAAAGTGAGGACTGCATGTGTGCTGCGGTCTCCTCGTACGTCTACGCCTGTGCCACCGCAGGAATCCAGATCGAGGGCTGGAGGGACAACGTCTGTGGTGAGTACAACTCCATGGCCATTTTGTTTTACTGTGGTTTGACAGAATCACAAATTTTAATTACAATAACTTCTGGGTAGAAAACCCCCATGTCCGTCCATCCATCTTCATCCACTTACCCGGGTCCAGGTCGCAGGGGCAGCAGGCCAAACAAAGCACCCCAGACGTCCCTCTCCGCAGCAACGCTTTCCAGCTGCTCTTGGGGGACCCCAAAGCGCTCCCAGGCCCACCTAAAAATCTATATCAGTGTAAATATATACTATATTAGGAATATTTTCACCACTTTATCTTGCCGTCAAACAGCCTTTTCTAATGGGGAAACTGAAGGCGTAATCTCAAAGCCACCAGACTCTTTACAAAAACAGTGATTTTACCTCGTAGAATGCGGGAGTTGCTGGTCTACTGCTGACTTGATCAGTTGGTGTGTTAGGTAAAGCAGAGAAAATATTCCAAATGTAGTGTATACTCAAATTGATATTGATCTTTTTAGGTAGTAAAAAACGGTCTTGCTGCTGCCCCCATCCACATTGCTTTGTGTCGGTAGATTTGGTTTCTCAAAGGCAAAGGAGTTCAAGTGTCTCGGGGTCTTGTTCACGAGTGAGGGTAAAATGTTGCCCGAGATAGAGAGGCAGTTTGGTGCGTCTTCAGCGGTGATGCGGCCAGTGTGGCAGACTGTCACGGTGAAGAGGGAGCTGAGCTACAAGGCAAAGCTCTCAATTTTACTGGTCCATCTGCATCCCAAGCCTCACAGTCATGAGCTCTGGGTAGTGACTAAAAGAATGAGATCGTGGACACTAGCGGCCGAAATGAGTTTCCTCCCTGGGGTGTCTGGGCTCAGCCTTTGAGATAGGGTCAAGAGCTCAGACATTTGGAGGGAGCTCAGAGTAGAGCCGCTGCTCCTTCGCATCAAAAGGGGTCAGTTGAGGTGCTTCGGGCTTCTGATCAGGATCCTCCTGGGCGCCTCCAGTTAAGGGTTTTCTGGGCATGGCCAACTGGTAGGAGGCCCCGGGGTCGACCCAGAACACACTGGAGGGAATATATATCTCATCTGGCCTGGGAACACCTCAGGGTCCCCCGGGAGGAGCTGGAAAGTGTTGCTGGGGAGAGGGGCGTCTGTGCCTGCTGCCCTGCGACGGATAAGCGGATGAAAAAGAATGGATGGATGGATGAAATCAATTGCCAGTTGTCTACCTGGAAGCAATTCTTGTTGGTTGATTCAGTCAAACAGCCGTTGGCCTGTGGAATCAACAAATCAACAGCTGCATATTTAATGAGATTCGTGTAATGAACGGTTTCTTTAAAGAACAAGGCCCCATTCACGCCCTCCCGATCTGCAACAAACAATTCACCTTCATGAAGAATCTGATCATCCAGCTGATAAACTCTCGTCTTACTACTCAAATCATTTCTCTCCCACCAGGCAAATTCAGCACATGTCCAGTAGGACAAGTGTATCGCTACAACATGACCAGCTGCCAACGTACCTGCCGGTCCATCAGCCAGCCCGACTACTCTTGCCAGACCAAATTCACCTCAGTGGACGGCTGTGGCTGTGAAGAGGGAACCTACATGAACGAGGAGGGGATGTGTGTGTCCAGTTCAGCCTGTCCCTGCTACGACAGTGATGACATCATACCTGCTGGGCAGGCTGCCAGCAGAGACGGCGTCACATGGTAAATATAGAGTGTAATGATGTCAGGAGCTGAGCGTATGAGCGTTGAATTTAGACACTCACGTAAAATGCAGTGAAGCAGACAAGAGATAGTAGGTGGACAAAAGGGAGTTATTTCAGTATCAACACAACAGTGACTTAGAAATAAGACTAATTTTAAAATATGCGCTATTATCTTTGTTTTCAAGAGAAGATGATTGAATAAAATATTTAAATATTTATTAGACAAGTTTCTGTTATTTTTGGGGTTTCTTAAGTGTTATATTGATTGAGTAATAAAAAAAGAATCTTAATAATAATCAATAAATTAGTCATTAGATTAGTCGGCTAATCAAAATAAATAATTGTTAGTTTAAATGATAGGTGTTACATCTGAATTCATTCTGCAAACATGATGTGAATGTACCAGTACAATAAATGGGGTTAGGAATTCCACTGACGGACAGGGACTGATTTCAGGATGTTTGTTGATGACACTTTTTCTAATTCCACTGTCTACCTGTTTCCACAGTTACTGCAGACAAGGAAAGTTGAGCTGTCCAGGAGAGACCCAGCTAACATGTAGGTTTCAACACATGAATACAATCAAATCCTCATCTTTCTAAAAACCAAGTGCTTTGAATACTTTTGTGTTTAACTGTTGAATCTTATTAGTGAATGATATATTGAGTAATTATTAAACACATAAAAAGGCACATGTCCCACTGAAAACCTGTCAGTTATTGCAGAGGCCTGTTGTGTCCACATCATGATGCTTCCAGGCTGACAGAATAGTTCCTGCTGGGATACAGGGAATCACAGACATAGACTAATGCATGTGACATCTGGAACTGACTCTAACATGAATCTGTTATTTATTACTCAGCCAACCCAACATGCGTTTCCCCCATGGTTTACTTTGACTGCTCTACTGCTGACCCTGGGTCCACTGGGACTGACTGTCAGAAGAGCTGCGGCACTCTGGACATGGCTTGTGTAAGTACGGCATAGCACACACACTCACAGAGGTCAAACATAGATGTACAGGCACCGTTTGGCTCACACCGTCTTTTCTCCCTCCACAGATCAGTGCGGGCTGTACGTCAGGCTGCATGTGCCCTTCTGGCCTGGTGTCTGATGGAGCAGGAGGCTGTGTCACTGAAGCCAACTGTCCATGTCTGCACAATGGACAGGCCTATCAGCCTGGAGAGACTCTGACTGTGGAGTGCAACACCTGGTTTGTACAGTGCTTTACATATACACCAGTATAGTGTGTACTTGCGTGGAAATGCATACACTAAATATTCCTCGTGTAGAGGTTTCCCCACACAGTTATTTAAGATTGCATTGTAAGCTGCACGTTTACAACATTAATGTAATGATTAAATGATATATTTTGGTGGTTTGAGTTGAAGGTGTGAGAAAGAATAGTATCAGTAACATTGTTAACACTGTGCTACATTACAGAGAAATACAAAACTGTACTAATGAACCTTCATTAATATAGGCCTATATTTTATCTCCAAGTGCACGTCACACACTGAGCGAGCCGCCTGTTAATGACGCTGTGGGCTAATGGGCATGTAGCTACTTCCATGTTTCAGATGATACGTCATGTTTGTAGTCGACCAATGAAGATGAGTTTACATATCACCTTGGGTTCGTCCTTCACCTTCTCAAAATGATCCCACACTTTGGATTTCCTGCCCGACATGTTATTAACTAGCCTGTGGAATAACCGCAGGTACCAGCCCTGGAGATTAGGGGCCGTACACATGCTGTGTCTTTAACCCCCGGAAAACGCGAGGTAGGGTTCTGGGCACTACTCTTGTGCCTTGTCTGTGCCAGCTTTCAAGAGCACAGCAGCAGGTTATTTACCTGGAATCCTGAGCGCGGAACTGATCTTCTTCCAGACACTGTTTATAAGTGTGTAGGCCTATCAGACAACAAATTGTCACCACTATCTGGTGTTCTCATCAAAACTGGTTTGCTGTGATTTTGCACACAGATGTTTACATTCTGAATTCAAATGTACAAATAATAATCACAGATAATTTTGCTGATGTCAGGTTTACATTATTGATGGTTGGTGTCCGGTGTGTTTCTCTGCAGCACCTGTGAAAACCGGAAGTTCAGATGTACCGAAAAAGTGTGTGATCAAGTTTGTGGGATTTATGGCGACGGTCACTACACCACATTTGATGACAAGAGGTTTGACTTCAATGGAGAGTGTGAATACACACTCATACAGGTAAAGTGGCAGCTGGACAGGGATGAAAGTTCCTTCATAAATAATCCATCACAGTGTTGTCACAATACTGTCATTTCTATCTTTGATACAATACCTTGAAAAATAGCAATATTTGATACCAAGGCCAGTGAAAGCATGAAATGTAACTAACAACAGTGTTGCCCAGTAATCTCATCCTGTGTCTGTGCCTTATTCAGGACAACTGTGGTGGTGGTCAGAGCAATGGAAGCTTCAGCGTCATCAGTGAGAACATTCCCTGTGGAACCACAGGAACCACCTGCTCCAGGGCCATCAAGATCTTCATGGGGGTAAACACAACAAACAAACAAACTGTGCACATGTCCTGTGATTTGAAACAGCACAAGTTCCTGAATAGCATAAAAATTTCAGGTTTAAGAAAGAAAGGATTTATTGAGCACGTGATGACCTGTTCCATCTCACGTAACTGCTGCTGTAATAAAATACATGTTTATTTGATGTTAATGCCTACAGGATAATGAATTCCAACTTAAAGATGACAGCTTCCAAATGGTAAAGGGCAGCAGTGAGGTGTTCCCTGCTCAGATACAAAAGATGGGTATTTACCAGGTGGTGACGATCATGGAGGGACTTGTCCTCATGTGGGACCAGAAGACCAGTCTTTTCATTAAACTCAGCCCCAAGTTCCAGGTAAACAATCAAGTCTGCATGTCCTAATAGACACTTGGCTTTTGCACAAAGCATATTGGTAACACCAGCTCATTTCAGTCTGGCTTAACTCGCATTAATCAATATTTTTGTGCTGATTAATATTGAGGAAAATATTGGTGCTTTGTTTTATGTCCCACACATTTACAGGTGTGACCTCGACTCTGCTCTGTTTTGTGTGATGTTTATAGATCAATTCAGCTTAAAAAGGAATGTTCCACATGCAAAATGACCAAATAACATTAAAGCATTAAAGTTTAGTTTAAATTGACTCAACTAACGCACATAAAACAGCACAAGGAATAAGCTAACCTTCAGGGCTTTCTGACAGAAGTTTTAATTCTAACCCAAACTATGATCTTTTTCCAAAAAATTCAGGGCTATCTTGCCATAAAACATAACAACAACAATAATGATAACTGTCAAGAGTCACAGACAAAACAAAAGTGTCTTACTAGTCACTTAATAAGAGCTTAAGCACTTCTACATTGCATAAATCAGGCTAGCAGAGTTTTCCTCTACCCGCCAGAATAGCACAGTTGAATTTCAGCCTGCGTGCACATTGTTTCAGTTTAACATTGTTGTTATCCTCCTCGTCTTTCTCTCGGCTGCTTGCCATCTACCTGTTGTTGTATGACAGTGACATAGAATTTCAAAATAAAGGCGTAACCTAAAGATGATGATATGGACTGATGTTTTCACATAGCATTAATGAGATTGGAACGTTGATCATTAAATTGATATATCGATCCAGATCGATGGATCATTACTCCCCTAGTAGTGAGTAATTGTTATACATATGGTCATTTTGCGGGTGAAGTAAGTTACATTGGCACTGGAATTTGATTTACCATCTGTCTTATGCTCTGCTGCAGTCAGCCGCTCTGTGGTAAACAGGAGTCACTTATTAAGACAGGAACCTATAAATTGGACAGTAAAGGTATCAGATGAAAATGCCAAGCCTATGTTTGTGAGTAAGTAAATTCTGTCATTGGCCTCCTCCCTCTCAGGGTAAAGTCTGTGGTCTGTGCGGAAACTACGACGGCAACATCAGGAATGACTTCACCACACGCTCCCAGGAGACAGTGGCAGACGTTCTGGAATTTGGCAACAGTTGGAAGGTTTCATCCACCTGCCCAAATGCCCGGCTAGTCAGCGATCCCTGTTCCTCCAACCGCTACCGAGCAGCCTGGTCTCAGAAACAGTGCAGCATCATCACCAGTGTCACCTTCCAGTCCTGTCATTCAAAGGTAACTGTGGCGATAGTGCTGGATACACACACATGTATGCACATACACACCCACTATCACTTTAACCTCCATGATGTTCGAAAAATTATTTCTTTCTGTCTATGGCACTAAGTGCTCACTGCTTTGTGTGTCGATCAGTACGTCAGTTGCTCTGCCCATCCGTATGTTCAAGCAAAACTTTCGCCCACGGCAAAATATTTTAAAAACTACTTTTCAGACTGTCAAAATATTTAAATAGGAAATTCACAGTCCCCAGTAGATGATAGAGAGGATAGTGGATGGTATGACTCCTAGGCGAGACACCCCCACTGTCTGAGACAAACAACCCAACAAAAGAGAGAAACAAACAACAAAAACGATTGTTTTTGGCAACCCTTTTTGTTTGAGCCCCCAAACTTGGATTTTTTTTCACTGACACATCGCAGCATTTCCCAGTAACAATTGAGCCCTGGAAGCTGGGTGTTTTTCATGAACACATCTGGGCATTTCCAAGAAGCGTCTGTGACGGTGTTTGAGCCCCCAAACCTGGGTGTTTTTCACCGACTTATCTCGGTGTTTTCCAGCAGTGTTTGAGCCCCTGAGCTTGGATTTCTTTTACCAACACATCGCAATGTTTCCCAGTAGCATGTAAGCCCCGGACGCACACACACATTGTGGCATTTGCAGCAGTGGTTTTGGCACCTGAACCTTGGCATTTTCACCAGCACATTATAGTGTTTCCAGGCTGTGTTTGTGTCACTGAATCTGGGTGTTTTTTACCGCTTTTTCAGCGGCTTGTGCCACCAAACTTGTTTTGTGTTTTAAGCCCAAACACGATCTTTTCCTTACCATAACCAAGTAGTTTTTAACTGCTACAAAATTATTTACAAATGTAATGTATCCATAGTTTGCAGAAACATAAAGTCCGAACATTTTTTCTAGCAATTGGGTTGGTAAACTACCGCTACAAGCACAGGACATTTTTGTTACACTCAACTTTAATTATTCTGCTAAAGAGTACATTATTGTGTTTAAGGTTGATCCTGGTCCCTACTATGATTCTTGTGTGAGAGACTCTTGTGCTTGTGACACCGGTGGGGACTGCGAATGTCTCTGCACAGCTGTGGCTGCCTACGCCAAAGCTTGTAATGGAGCTGGGGCCTGCATTGCATGGAGAACTCCAAAGCTGTGCCGTAAGTTTGGCGTCCATCACACCAGGAAAATCTGAGGATCTGTGGAGCATTGCATCTCCTACCAAAAGATTTTAATTTGTTATGTTGGGAAACACCCTGACTTTAATCACACAAGCTAAGAAGTAATCATTTTGTCTCTTGCAGCTCTTTTCTGTGACTACTATAACAGACATGGTGGCTGTGCTTGGCACTACAAGCCCTGTGGAGCTGACTGCATGAAGACATGTAGGAATCCATCAGGAAACTGTTCAGAGCTCATCACTGGCCTGGAAGGTACTTAATAAAGATCTTTTGCCTGACTAGTGGAATCTGTGTGTAAAAGCCAGGCTTTGAGCCCAACTGTGCTGCTGTTTCAGCATTTTCTGGTGGTCCCTTCTTTTTCTGGCTGTTTTTTTTTTTTTTTTTTGATGGATATGATTACATATTTGTAATATAACTTTTCATTTCTTTGGGTTAGTGTGTTGTGTATCTTAAAAGTGCTCATTCCCAGGCCGTCAAACAGTGACACTTGGCGGCTGGTGATACGGTTCGACCACCAACCCAGGGTCATCAGTATGTGGCGACCTGGGAAGGAGACTCAGCGATCAACTATCTTTCTCCAATGTTACATATAGCATCTTTAAGAAATCTGTCTTGCAGCTGTTTCAGCCACTGGACAAAACAAAAAGAAATGTAAGGGGTGGAACATTTGAAATGATTTAAAATTAACACATTGTGGTCAGTGTAAAGAGGAAAAAACTTAAGATGGACACCTCATTCAAACTTGCAATGTTGTTGCTCTGCTGCATTGATGATATAAATCAAATCCCTGATTCCTCATCCCTGAGCCACAGACCTGCCCAGGGTCAACATGTGAGACCAGGGGCCAGATGCATTAACAGTGTGTATGCACAAAAAAAATGTACGTACGCCTTTTCCCACACATAAACTGATATTTATAAAGGAAGAATGTGCATTGAAAATGTGCACACCTCACGCATTCTTCAGACATTCTTCAGCTGAGAAAGCTGCGGGTGAGATCATAATGAGCAGATTAAATATAAGTTATTTGCCAATTTCGCTAGTTGTGCTATTGTATTTGCCTGCTGCACGGCACTTTGTAAAATGTCAATCAAAGGCATAATCATAATCATTCATAAATTTAATTCTAGATTATTTATGTGATATATATATTTTTTTGTCTTTGCTAGTGGTGGAGGGGCACAGATTGATATGCAGGCAAACTGTGGGAGTGGAAATGAGGCTTGTGCATGTGTGCCCAGTTCTATGCATCTGGTGCATGGTCTCAAGGCGACAATGTGATTCTGCAAAATTTAACGAGGGTAAACTCCCTGTCATCAGGATTTAAATTTATCCTAAAAGAGAGAGGTCATGTCTGAAGCAAAAATCCTACGGTAGGCAAGTATGTATTATGGCTGTGGCTCAGGAGGTAGAGGAGCTGTCCACTGATCATAGGGTCAATCAGTGACCCATCACTGTGTGTGTATGTGTTAGTGTGAATGCGTGAAGGAGATGCAAAGCACTTTGGATAAAAGTGCTATTTTAATGCAGCAGTTTATTATTTAGCTACACTTGTGTTTCCACTAAGTAATCTAAATGTTATGATGGTGTTGCAGGGTGCTATCCAAAGTGTCCCTCCAACAAGCCCTACTTTAACGAAGACAGCATGACGTGCGTTCCCTGGAACCAGTGTGGCTGCTATGATGACAAAGGCAACCATTACGATGACGGAGCTAAGGTTCCAGCAGAAAACTGTTACACTTGGTATGTCTCATACAGATGACTTATCTTCACACTAACGGCCAAAAAATACACGGGGCACATGGGAGGTTTTGTTTTGCCATATGATAATGCAGTTGGTTATGGAAGGTTTGAAAGCGTAGACTATATTAACTGGTACTGAGTTAATCAACTGGATTGTTTTAAAAAGAGGATGTAATAATTTGATTTATTTTATGGTAAAATGTAAAAACATCTTTGCATCACAGATTGTACTCATTTGTACACAGTTCAATGTAGTTTTAACTGTTGGAGGGAAGTCGAGCCGCACGCAGAAAAAAATAAATAGACCAGCTGCATAAGAAAAGCATGTAGCAGCACAGGCCAGCGTGGGCAGATGTAACTTCAGTAGTCAGTGTAGCTGCTTCAGTTAATATGAACACGCTCAGCTGCACCCATCACAGCCCTCTGACATCATCAGTGTGCTGCTTGTGTGCTTCTTTCAAAATGCCTTTGAGCTTCTGTAGAGCTAAGCTAGTTTTCCAAATATAAGTTAGTAAAATTTAAAAGTTACACTGAACAAAATCCTCATGAGCTGCTGCAGGGTTCAAGGGTAAGCTTACTAAGTGAGTAGCCTATGCTTATGAGTAAACTTGCCAATGGACTAGCATATTAGCGAGCTACCTTGCTAGCTAGGTAGGCTTTGCTAACGAGTAAACTTGGCAATGGACGAGCATATTAGTGAGTTAGCTTTCTAACTAGATAGGCTATGCTAACAAGTAAACCTGGCAGTAGACAAAAGTATCAGTGACTTAGCTTGCTAACTAGGTTGGCTATGCTAACAAGTAAACCTGGCAGTAGACAAAAGTATCAGTGACTTAGCTTGCTAACTAGGTTGGCTATGCTAATGAGTAAACTTGGCAATAGACTCAAATATTAGTGAGTTAGCTTGCTAACTAGATAGGTTATGCTAGCAAGTAAACTTTGCAGTAGACAAGAATATCAGTGACTTAGCTTGCTAACAAGGTTGGCTATGCTAACGAGTAAACTTGCTAATAGACTAGAATATTAGTGAGTTAGCTTGCTATCTAAGTAGGCTACGCTAACAAGTAAACTTGGCAGTAGACTAGTATATTAGTGAGTTAGCTTACTAACTAGGTAGACTATGCTAATTAGTACATTTGGCAATAAACTATATATTAGTGAGTTTGCTTTCTAACTACGTTGGCTATATTAATGAGTAAACATGGTAACAGACAAGAATATAAATGAGTTAGCTTGCTAACTAGGTAAGCTATGCTAAGTTTTAATAGGCCATAAAAAAGGAGGGAAAATGTGTTACTCGCAAGTATTTGCAACTGAAAAATTATGTGATTTTTTTGTTCGTCAATAATTATCTAGCCTATTGACAAGCTTACATCTTAGCATAGCCTACTTATTTAGCAAGCTAACTCAGTAACACTGCAGTAGCTCATTTAGTTCAGTATTACCAAGGATTTTGTTTAATTTTACTAACTTCAATTTGAAAAACTAGCTTAGCTTAGATGAAGCACAAAGGAATTTTAAGAGAAGCACACTGATGATGTCAAATGGCTGTGATTGGTTGAACGCAATGTCAGTCCAGGAATGGGATGTGACATGTTGATCCAGGACCATGTAGGTGAGATACCTGTCAAGCTGCAGACCACTGTTTGAGACGAACAAAGAACAAAATCGGCTGTGATTTAGCGAGTTGTAGCTGTATTCAAATTGCAGCTTTCTGGGCACAAGAGGCTTCCTTTCCAGTGGGGATTATGCCCCTACATTTTTTCTATGCCAGCATATGATCTTTCAGAAACCATAACCAGGTGGTTTTGGTGCCTAAGCCTATCCACACATTAACCAAAGCATTGTTGAAAGGTCTCTGCTACATAATATTATTGCAAATGTAACACATCTAACATGCCAACCACCATTTTCTGCTGGTGGGCTTTAAGGCTTGCCTGTTGTAATGGTTTGTAGATTAGCATATGACTACATTTTAATGTCAACTTTGCAATTAGTGTCAAGAGGTGTCCAACCTGTGAGGGTGTTTAGGGTACTTTTACATTTCTGTCCCAAGAACCATTCTGTCTTTAGCCATTGCAGTTTCTGGCTGGTACAAGACAAAGATTTTACGATGGTATATGTGGGCGTAAAATTTTACAATATCGATGACCTGGAGCTGGACCTAGACGTTTCTTTGCTTAAATAATTAGCTCAAAATGTGTGGATATGCACATGACTGGAAAAAAAGATGAGTACATGTGTAAATAGAGTTGTACAAGTCCTCATGTCGTCCCAGGTAATAGTGTTTTCTGAGCTTCTCTTCTGAGTCAACTGAATGATATCAGAAAGCTTCCTAGTTCTGATTAAAATCTTGAGTTTGACTATGCATCATGCAATAGAATTGTGGTTGTATGTACAGCATGTAAAGTCAAAAGTTTAATGACACGTCTAAATTTTCTATCTATTTCAAAGCTCCTGTACAGTCAGTAAAATAAGCTGCCACTACGATGTGAACTGTAAGTACACACATTTTTTATATTCATTTATGTATTTATCTATTTATGTAAATAATAGAGTTGTGCAAGTTGCTAAAATTTAGTTGTTAATTACAGTTACTAGCTACCTCTCTCAGAAGTAATTGGACTACTTTACCAATTACTGCATATAAAGTAATTCGTTTCTAGAGAAAGTAACTTTTGCGTTACTTAAATATCTGCTTCAGGTTTCCTATTAAAGGCATACTAGGCTGGATTTGTTGTCTGCTGTTTGTAAACTCAAAATTTAAACTTGGCCCCTCCTCCTTGGCTCAACGAGACTGAAAAAGCAGCAGTGGACAAATGAGCTAGATGATAGTGAATGAAGAGTGAGAGGCCGTTTACACGTACACGGTGATTTTGATAAACGGAGACATCTTCCTTCGTTTGTGCCCTCCGTTTACACGCAAACGGAGATTTCTCCTCTGAAAACGAGTCTTTCTAAAAACTCCGGCCAGAGTGGAGATTTTGGAAAACTCCGGTTGCGCGTTTGCATGTAAACTGAGATAAACGCAGATAAACGGAGTTATAGGCAGCCCACGTCACAGTATGCGCCGGAACTTGCGCCTGTGTAAAAAGTGCGACCTATGTTGCTATGGTGACAATGGATACATGGAAGGCTTGAGCTTCTCGTTACACTGCCACCCACAGGTTTGGCATGCTCTTGTGTATATATACACGGGTAAGTGTAAACGAAGATCTTTTTGAAAACGGAGACGGTGAAATGTCCGTTTATGAAAATAGCCGGCAACGTGTAAACGGCCTCTGAGTGGCATTAACGAGAACAAAGTAGTGACTGAGATATGAAACATTATTTTTCTGATTGTTTCATGGTTGTTACATACCCACAACCCTTCAGGAAGATGCTGCATTGCTGGATTTTGTGTGAATTCAGCTGAAGGGCATGCCTCTATCTGTCCGCTTGGCTTTTCTGATCTGTGTGCATGCGGCTCAACCTTACCTGTGTTCATACAGACACGCAGCTAGCATCCACAGAACAGAGGAGAGAGACGGAGACAGCAGTGTGTCCTGGTCGCTACATTTAAACAGCATCTCGACCTTTTGCTGCATTTGGCTTGGCGCTACACACCACTAGCACACCAGGTTGCAAAATGCGAGGTGCGCCGCACTGCCTTTTTTAAGTTGAATGCCACTACTGGAAAAAAAAAAAAATTAAAAATGCTTGCTGCGCCTTTTTACCGTTGCCAGGCAACCACAGACTCACCTTTTTATTCTAAACTTCTCGTGGGATCAATTTACCGTTTATTCATTTATATTAGTTTTTTGACAGTAATCAGCATGTAGTTCCTAAAATGTTGAGGCTGAGGGTAATTGCTGTAGCTCTAGTTGAGGTTGGGAGGCTGTCAGCAAATAGTTTGTTGGGTGCAGGGAAACAGAGGTCTATGTGGGTACATGAGACCCTAAAAAAAGAGGGTGGATCATGGGGAGTACCACCAGTTGGTCCAGGAGCTTCTCCTCCATGATGGCCGTTTACAGGCATATTTTAGGAGGATGCAGGGGCAGTTTGAAAACCTGCTGTCTATTGTCGGGCCGTATAGCTCTGGGTATCCAGCAAATGCTACCATCAGTTTTCCCTTACAGTTTACCAACTGCAAACTTGTTGTCGTGACCACCACAGAAGGCCCACCTCTCAAATCATCTGATTGGACAACGGGTAAAAAGATGACGAAAAAAGAGATGACGTGGCATTTTCCCACCTCTGAGTTCAGAGCACTCCGACAAAAACGCCAGGCACCTAGAGCGCAGAAACACAAGGCGCGTCACAACGCAAAAAAAGCAAGCAAAAGGCTTCATTCTCATCAAAAACAATTACAAAAAGCCACCTCCAGCTTCTAAATGCTGCCCAAATACTACAATATGGGCCTAATGTGTCCCGGTAAGGGAACAACCATTGTGTGCAGGGGATAGTCTGATCAATGATGATTGATTGTATGATACAGGCCATTTATTATGCCACCATGAAGTTTGGTGACTACTCATGCGGTCCAGGTAATGTTTATACATGTACATATATGTTTTTAAATGTTTATATATATGTATGTGTGTGTGTGTAAAAAAAATTGACAATATGATACTCTTCATGTGCAGACTGTAAATGCTATGTCAATGGCAAAACCTATGATTATGGGGAAACCATTTACAACACCACGGATGGGATAGGACACTGCCTGACAGCCAAGTGTGGAGTCAATGGGACTGTTACCAGGGAAATCTACCCTTGCACCACTGTGGCCACCCCTGGTCCTCCAACTACCCCCTTTACATTCAGCACGACTGGACCGACCACTACAGGTACAAAATCTATGCAGAATAACCGATGATCCTCCTTTCATATTCACAATAACTCATGAGAAAAAAACATTAAGATGTTTAGAAATGGAAAACTATGTTGAAAAAAATATTTTTAAAAATAAGTATTTCTATGACATTTTTTACAAGACAGTAACTGTGTTCTGTTTGAAAAATTTTGTTTCCAAAGTTGTTGTCAGTACATCACTACCAACCACCACAAGTGGGACCACAGCAAGACCTGTAGAAACAACCACATCTGAAGAGACAACTGCAAAGACAGAGACAACACAACCACCAACAGAAGGCACTACTAGCCCAGTTACTAAGTCTACTGTAACATCAAAACCTTCTGTCAGCACCACAACCACTAAAGTGCCAACAGAAACAACTTTGAAAAAGACAACCGAACGTGTTGAGACAACCACATCTGAAAAGACAACTGCAAAGACAGAGACAACAAAACCACCTACGGAAAGCACCACTGGCCCAGTTACAAAGTCTACTACAGCTGTTGTTGAAACTACAACACCAAAACCAGGTGTCACAACAAGCCCTGAAACAACAATCGTGACATCAAAACCTTCTGTTAGCACCACAACCACTAAAGTTATAACTGAAACAACTGTGAAGAGCACAACCAAAGGTGTTGAGACAACCACATCTGAAAAGACAACTGCAAAGACAGAGACAACAAAACCACCTACGGAAAGCACCACTGGCCCAGTTACAAAGTCTACTACAGCTGTTGTTGAAACTACAACACCAAAACCAGGTGTCACAACAAGCCCTGAAACAACAATCGTGACATCAAAACCCTCTGTTAGCACCACAACCACTAAAGTTATAACTGAAACAACTGCGAAGAGCACCACCAAAGGTGTTGAGACAACCACATCTGAAAAGACAACTGCAAAGACAGAGACAACAAAACCACCTACGGAAAGCACCACTGGCCCAGTTACAAAGTCTACTACAGCTGTTGTTGAAACTACAACACCAAAACCAGGTGTCACAACAAGCCCTGAAACAACAATCGTGACATCAAAACCTTCTGTTAGCACCACAACCACTAAAGTTATAACTGAAACAACTGCGAAGAGCACCACCAAAGGTGTTGAGACAACCACATCTGAAAAGACAACTGCAAAGACAGAGACAACAAAACCACCTACGGAAAGCACCACTGGCCCAGTTACAAAGTCTACTACAGCTGTTGTTGAAACTACAACACCAAAACCAGGTGTCACAACAAGCCCTGAAACAACAGTCGTGACATCAAAACCCTCTGTTAGCACCACAACCACTAAAGTTATAACTGAAACAACTGCGAAGAGCACCACCAAAGGTGTTGAGACAACCACATCTGAAAAGACAACTGCAAAGACAGAGACAACAAAACCACCTACGGAAAGCACCACTGGCCCAGTTACAAAGTCTACTACAGCTGTTGTTGAAACTACAACACCAAAACCAGGTGTCACAACAAGCCCTGAAACAACAGTCGTGACATCAAAACCCTCTGTTAGCACCACAACCACTAAAGTTATAACTGAAACAACTGCGAAGAGCACAACCAAAGGTGTTGAGACAACCACATCTGAAAAGACAACTGCAAAGACAGAGACAACAAAACCACCTAAAGAAGGCACCACTGGCCCAGTTACAAAGTCTACTACAGCTGTTGTTGAAACTACAACACCAAAACCAGGTGTCACAACAAGCCCTGAAACAACAGTCGTGACATCAAAACCCTCTGTTAGCACCACAACCACTAAAGTTATAACTGAAACAACTGCGAAGAGCACCACCAAAGGTGTTGAGACAACCACATCTGAAAAGACAACTGCAAAGACAGAGACAACAAAACCACCTACGGAAAGCACCACTGGCCCAGTTACAAAGTCTACTACAGCTGTTGTTGAAACTACAACACCAAAACCAGGTGTCACAACAAGCCCTGAAACAACAATCGTGACATCAAAACCTTCTGTTAGCACCACAACCACTAAAGTTATAACTGAAACAACTGTGAAGAGCACAACCAAAGGTGTTGAGACAACCACATCTGAAAAGACAACTGCAAAGACAGAGACAACAAAACCACCTACGGAAAGCACCACTGGCCCAGTTACAAAGTCTACTACAGCTGTTGTTGAAACTACAACACCAAAACCAGGTGTCACAACAAGCCCTGAAACAACAGTCGTGACATCAAAACCCTCTGTTAGCACCACAACCACTAAAGTTATAACTGAAACAACTGCGAAGAGCACCACCAAAGGTGTTGAGACAACCACATCTGAAAAGACAACTGCAAAGACAGAGACAACAAAACCACCTACGGAAAGCACCACTGGCCCAGTTACAAAGTCTACTACAGCTGTTGTTGAAACTACAACACCAAAACCAGGTGTCACAACAAGCCCTGAAACAACAGTCGTGACATCAAAACCCTCTGTTAGCACCACAACCACTAAAGTTATAACTGAAACAACTGCGAAGAGCACCACCAAAGGTGTTGAGACAACCACATCTGAAAAGACAACTGCAAAGACAGAGACAACAAAACCACCTAAAGAAGGCACCACTGGCCCAGTTACAAAGTCTACTACAGCTGTTGTTGAAACTACAACACCAAAACCAGGTGTCACAACAAGCCCTGAAACAACAATCGTGACATCAAAACCTTCTGTTAGCACCACAACCACTAAAGTTATAACTGAAACAACTGCGAAGAGCACCACCAAAGGTGTTGAGACAACCACATCTGAAAAGACAACTGCAAAGACAAAGACAACAAAACCACCTACGGAAAGCACCACTGGCCCAGTTACAAAGTCTACTACAGCTGTTGTTGAAACTACAACACCAAAACCAGGTGTCACAACAAGCCCTGAAACAACAGTCGTGACATCAAAACCCTCTGTTAGCACCACAACCACTAAAGTTATAACTGAAACAACTGCGAAGAGCACAACCAAAGGTGTTGAGACAACCACATCTGAAAAGACAACTGCAAAGACAGAGACAACAAAACCACCTACGGAAAGCACCACTGGCCCAGTTACAAAGTCTACTACAGCTGTTGTTGAAACTACAACACCAAAACCAGGTGTCACAACAAGCCCTGAAACAACAGTCGTGACATCAAAACCCTCTGTTAGCACCACAACCACTAAAGTTATAACTGAAACAACTGTGAAGAGCACCACCAAAGGTGTTGAGACAACCACATCTGAAAAGACAACTGCAAAGACAGAGACAACAAAACCACCTACGGAAAGCACCACTGGCCCAGTTACAAAGTCTACTACAACTGTTGTTGAAACTACAACACCAAAACCAGGTGTCACAACAAGCCCTGAAACAACAGTCGTGACATCAAAACCCTCTGTTAGCACCACAACCACTAAAGTTATAACTGAAACAACTGTGAAGAGCACAACCAAAGGTGTTGAGACAACCACATCTGAAAAGACAACTGCAAAGACAGAGACAACAAAACCACCTACGGAAAGCACCACTGGCCCAGTTACAAAGTCTACTACAGCTGTTGTTGAAACTACAACACCAAAACCAGGTGTCACAACAAGCCCTGAAACAACAGTCGTGACATCAAAACCTTCTGTTAGCACCACAACCACTAAAGTTATAACTGAAACAACTGCGAAGAGCACCACCAAAGGTGTTGAGACAACCACATCTGAAAAGACAACTGCAAAGACAGAGACAACAAAACCACCTACGGAAAGCACCACTGGCCCAGTTACAAAGTCTACTACAGCTGTTGTTGAAACTACAACACCAAAACCAGGTGTCACAACAAGCCCTGAAACAACAGTCGTGACATCAAAACCCTCTGTTAGCACCACAACCACTAAAGTTACGACTGAAACAACTGTGAAGAGCACCACCAAAGGTGTTGAGACAACCACATCTGAAAAGACAACTGCAAAGACAGAGACAACAAAACCACCTACGGAAAGCACCACTGGCCCAGTTACAAAGTCTACTACAGCTGTTGTTGAAACTACAACACCAAAACCAGGTGTCACAACAAGCCCTGAAACAACAGTCGTGACATCAAAACCTTCTGTTAGCACCACAACCACTAAAGTTATAACTGAAACAACTGCAAAGAGCACCACCAAAGGTGTTGAGACAACCACATCTGAAAAGACAACTGCAAAGACAGAGACAACAAAACCACCTAAAGAAGGCACCACTGGCCCAGTTACAAAGTCTACTACAGCTGTTGTTGAAACTACAACACCAAAACCAGGTGTCACAACAAGCCCTGAAACAACAGTCGTGACATCAAAACCCTCTGTTAGCACCACAACCACTAAAGTTATAACTGAAACAACTGCGAAGAGCACAACCAAAGGTGTTGAGACAACCACATCTGAAAAGACAACTGCAAAGACAGAGACAACAAAACCACCTACGGAAAGCACCACTGGCCCAGTTACAAAGTCTACTACAGCTGTTGTTGAAACTACAACACCAAAACCAGGTGTCACAACAAGCCCTGAAACAACAGTCGTGACGTCAAAACCCTCTGTTAGCACCACAACCACTAAAGTTATAACTGAAACAACTGTGAAGAGCACCACCAAAGGTGTTGAGACAACCACATCTGAAAAGACAACTGCAAAGACAGAGACAACAAAACCACCTACGGAAAGCACCACTGGCCCAGTTACAAAGTCTACTACAGCTGTTGTTGAAACTACAACACCAAAACCAGGTGTCACAACAAGCCCTGAAACAACAGTCGTGACATCAAAACCCTCTGTTAGCACCACAACCACTAAAGTTATAACTGAAACAACTGCGAAGAGCACCACCAAAGGTGTTGAGACAACCACATCTGAAAAAACAACTGCAAAGACAGAGACAACAAAACCACCTACGGAAAGCACCACTGGCCCAGTTACAAAGTCTACTACAGCTGTTGTTGAAACTACAACACCAAAACCAGGTGTCACAACAAGCCCTGAAACAACAGTCGTCACATCAAAACCCTCTGTTAGCACCACAACCACTAAAGTTATAACTGAAACAACTGCGAAGAGCACAACCAAAGGTGTTGAGACAACCACATCTGAAAAGACAACTGCAAAGACAGAGACAACAAAACCACCTACGGAAAGCACCACTGGCCCAGTTACAAAGTCTACTACAGCTGTTGTTGAAACTACAACACCAAAACCAGGTGTCACAACAAGCCCTGAAACAACAGTCGTGACATCAAAACCCTCTGTTAGCACCACAACCACTAAAGTTATAACTGAAACAACTGTGAAGAGCACAACCAAAGGTGTTGAGACAACCACATCTGAAAAGACAACTGCAAAGACAGAGACAACAAAACCACCTACGGAAAGCACCACTGGCCCAGTTACAAAGTCTACTACAGCTGTTGTTGAAACTACAACACCAAAACCAGGTGTCACAACAAGCCCTGAAACAACAGTCGTGACATCAAAACCCTCTGTTAGCACCACAACCACTAAAGTTACGACTGAAACAACTGTGAAGAGCACCACCAAAGGTGTTGAGACAACCACATCTGAAAAGACAACTGCAAAGACAGAGACAACAAAACCACCTACGGAAAGCACCACTGGCCCAGTTACAAAGTCTACTACAGCTGTTGTTGAAACTACAACACCAAAACCAGGTGTCACAACAAGCCCTGAAACAACAGTCGTGACATCAAAACCTTCTGTTAGCACCACAACCACTAAAGTTATAACTGAAACAACTGCGAAGAGCACCACCAAAGGTGTTGAGACAACCACGTCTGAAAAGACAACTGCAAAGACAGAGACAACAAAACCACCTAAAGAAGGCACCACTGGCCCAGTTACAAAGTCTACTACAGCTGTTGTTGAAACTACAACACCAAAACCAGGTGTCACAACAAGCCCTGAAACAACAGTCGTGACATCAAAACCCTCTGTTAGCACCACAACCACTAAAGTTATAACTGAAACAACTGCGAAGAGCACAACCAAAGGTGTTGAGACAACCACATCTGAAAAGACAACTGCAAAGACAGAGACAACAAAACCACCTACGGAAAGCACCACTGGCCCAGTTACAAAGTCTACTACAGCTGTTGTTGAAACTACAACACCAAAACCAGGTGTCACAACAAGCCCTGAAACAACAGTCGTGACATCAAAACCCTCTGTTAGCACCACAACCACTAAAGTTATAACTGAAACAACTGTGAAGAGCACCACCAAAGGTGTTGAGACAACCACATCTGAAAAGACAACTGCAAAGACAGAGACAACAAAACCACCTACGGAAAGCACCACTGGCCCAGTTACAAAGTCTACTACAGCTGTTGTTGAAACTACAACACCAAAACCAGGTGTCACAACAAGCCCTGAAACAACAGTCGTGACATCAAAACCCTCTGTTAGCACCACAACCACTAAAGTTATAACTGAAACAACTGTGAAGAGCACCACCAAAGGTGTTGAGACAACCACATCTGAAAAGACAACTGCAAAGACAGAGACAACAAAACCACCTACGGAAAGCACCACTGGCCCAGTTACAAAGTCTACTACAGCTGTTGTTGAAACTACAACACCAAAACCAGGTGTCACAACAAGCCCTGAAACAACAGTCGTGACATCAAAACCCTCTGTTAGCACCACAACCACTAAAGTTATAACTGAAACAACTGCGAAGAGCACCACCAAAGGTGTTGAGACAACCACATCTGAAAAAACAACTGCAAAGACAGAGACAACAAAACCACCTACGGAAAGCACCACTGGCCCAGTTACAAAGTCTACTACAGCTGTTGTTGAAACTACAACACCAAAACCAGGTGTCACAACAAGCCCTGAAACAACAGTCGTGACATCAAAACCCTCTGTTAGCACCACAACCACTAAAGTTATAACTGAAACAACTGCGAAGAGCACAACCAAAGGTGTTGAGACAACCACATCTGAAAAGACAACTGCAAAGACAGAGACAACAAAACCACCTACGGAAAGCACCACTGGCCCAGTTACAAAGTCTACTACAGCTGTTGTTGAAACTACAACACCAAAACCAGGTGTCACAACAAGCCCTGAAACAACAGTCGTGACATCAAAACCCTCTGTTAGCACCACAACCACTAAAGTTATAACTGAAACAACTGTGAAGAGCACAACCAAAGGTGTTGAGACAACCACATCTGAAAAGACAACTGCAAAGACAGAGACAACAAAACCACCTAAAGAAGGCACCACTGGCCCAGTTACAAAGTCTACTACAGCTGTTGTTGAAACTACAACACCAAAACCAGGTGTCACAACAAGCCCTGAAACAACAGTCGTGACATCAAAACCCTCTGTTAGCACCACAACCACTAAAGTTATAACTGAAACAACTGTGAAGAGCACAACCAAAGGTGTTGAGACAACCACATCTGAAAAGACAACTGCAAAGACAGAGACAACAAAACCACCTAAAGAAGGCACCACTGGCCCAGTTACAAAGTCTACTACAGCTGTTGTTGAAACTACAACACCAAAACCAGGTGTCACAACAAGCCCTGAAACAACAGTCGTGACATCAAAACCCTCTGTTAGCACCACAACCACTAAAGTTATAACTGAAACAACTGCGAAGAGCACAACCAAAGGTGTTGAGACAACCACATCTGAAAAGACAACTGCAAAGACAGAGACAACAAAACCACCTACGGAAAGCACCACTGGCCCAGTTACAAAGTCTACTACAGCTGTTGTTGAAACTACAACACCAAAGCCAGGTGTCACAACGAGCCCTGAAACAACAGTCGTGACATCAAAACCCTCTGTTAGCACCACAACCACTAAAGTTATAACTGAAACAACTGTGAAGAGCACCACCAAAGGTGTTGAGACAACCACATCTGAAAAGACAACTGCAAAGACAGAGACAACAAAACCACCTACGGAAAGCACCACTGGCCCAGTTACAAAGTCTACTACAGTTGTTGTTGAAACTACAACACCAAAACCAGGTGTCACAACAAGCCCTGAAACAACAGTCGTGACATCAAAACCCTCTGTTAGCACCACAACCACTAAAGTTATAACTGAAACAACTGCGAAGAGCACCACCAAAGGTGCTGAGACAACCACATCTGAAAAGACAACTGCAAAGACAGAGACAACAAAACCACCTACGGAAAGCACCACTGGCCCAGTTACAAAGTCTACTACAGCTGTTGTTGAAACTACAACACCAAAACCAGGTGTCACAACAAGCCCTGAAACAACAGTCGTGACATCAAAACCCTCTGTTAGCACCACAACCACTAAAGTTATAACTGAAACAACTGCGAAGAGCACAACCAAAGGTGTTGAGACAACCACATCTGAAAAGACAACTGCAAAGACAGAGACAACAAAACCACCTACGGAAAGCACCACTGGCCCAGTTACAAAGTCTACTACAGCTGTTGTTGAAACTACAACACCAAAACCAGGTGTCACAACAAGCCCTGAAACAACAGTCGTGACATCAAAACCCTCTGTTAGCACCACAACCACTAAAGTTATAACTGAAACAACTGCGAAGAGCACAACCAAAGGTGCTGAGACAACCACATCTGAAAAGACAACTGCAAAAACAGAGACAACAAAACCACCTAAAGAAGGCACCACTGGCCCAGTTACAAAGTCTACTACAGCTGTTGTTGAAACTACAACACCAAAACCAGGTGTCACAACAAGCCCTGAAACAACAGTCGTGACATCAAAACCCTCTGTTAGCACCACAACCACTAAAGTTATAACTGAAACAACTGCGAAGAGCACCACCAAAGGTGCTGAGACAACCACATCTGAAAAGACAACTGCAAAGACAGAGACAACAAAACCACCTACGGAAAGCACCACTGGCCCAGTTACAAAGTCTACTACAGCTGTTGTTGAAACTACAACACCAAAACCAGGTGTCACAACAAGCCCTGAAACAACAGTCGTGACATCAAAACCCTCTGTTAGCACCACAACCACTAAAGTTATAACTGAAACAACTGCGAAGAGCACAACCAAAGGTGTTGAGACAACCACATCTGAAAAGACAACTGCAAAGACAGAGACAACAAAACCACCTACGGAAAGCACCACTGGCCCAGTTACAAAGTCTACTACAGCTGTTGTTGAAACTACAACACCAAAACCAGGTGTCACAACAAGCCCTGAAACAACAGTCGTGACATCAAAACCCTCTGTTAGCACCACAACCACTAAAGTTATAACTGAAACAACTGCGAAGAGCACCACCAAAGGTGCTGAGACAACCACATCTGAAAAGACAACTGCAAAGACAGAGACAACAAAACCACCTACGGAAAGCACCACTGGCCCAGTTACAAAGTCTACTACAGCTGTTGTTGAAACTACAACACCAAAACCAGGTGTCACAACAAGCCCTGAAACAACAGTCGTGACATCAAAACCCTCTGTTAGCACCACAACCACTAAAGTTATAACTGAAACAACTGCGAAGAGCACAACCAAAGGTGTTGAGACAACCACATCTGAAAAGACAACTGCAAAGACAGAGACAACAAAACCACCTAAAGAAGGCACCACTGGCCCAGTTACAAAGTCTACTACAGCTGTTGTTGAAACTACAACACCAAAACCAGGTGTCACAACAAGCCCTGAAACAACAGTCGTGACATCAAAACCCTCTGTTAGCACCACAACCACTAAAGTTATAACTGAAACAACTGCGAAGAGCACAACCAAAGGTGTTGAGACAACCACATCTGAAAAGACAACTGCAAAGACAGAGACAACAAAACCACCTACGGAAAGCACCACTGGCCCAGTTACAAAGTCTACTACAGCTGTTGTTGAAACTACAACACCAAAACCAGGTGTCACAACAAGCCCTGAAACAACAGTCGTGACATCAAAACCCTCTGTTAGCACCACAACCACTAAAGTTACGACTGAAACAACTGTGAAGAGCACCACCAAAGGTGTTGAGACAACCACATCTGAAAAGACAACTGCAAAGACAGAGACAACAAAACCACCTAAAGAAGGCACCACTGGCCCAGTTACAAAGTCTACTACAGCTGTTGTTGAAACTACAACACCAAAACCAGGTGTCACAACAAGCCCTGAAACAACAGTCGTGACATCAAAACCCTCTGTTAGCACCACAACCACTAAAGTTATAACTGAAACAACTGTGAAGAGCACAACCAAAGGTGTTGAGACAACCACATCTGAAAAGACAACTGCAAAGACAGAGACAACAAAACCACCTACGGAAAGCACCACTGGCCCAGTTACAAAATCTACTACAGCTGTTGTTGAAACTACAACACCAAAACCAGGTGTCACAACAAGCCCTGAAACAACAGTCGTGACATCAAAACCCTCTGTTAGCACCACAACCACTAAAGTTATAACTGAAACAACTGCGAAGAGCACAACCAAAGGTGTTGAGACAACCACATCTGAAAAGACAACTGCAAAGACAGAGACAACAAAACCACCTACGGAAAGCACCACTGGCCCAGTTACAAAGTCTACTACAGCTGTTGTTGAAACTACAACACCAAAACCAGGTGTCACAACAAGCCCTGAAACAACAGTCGTGACATCAAAACCCTCTGTTAGCACCACAACCACTAAAGTTACGACTGAAACAACTGTGAAGAGCACCACCAAAGGTGTTGAGACAACCACATCTGAAAAGACAACTGCAAAGACAGAGACAACAAAACCACCTACGGAAAGCACCACTGGCCCAGTTACAAAGTCTACTACAGCTGTTGTTGAAACTACAACACCAAAACCAGGTGTCACAACAAGCCCTGAAACAACAGTCGTGACATCAAAACCCTCTGTTAGCACCACAACCACTAAAGTTATAACTGAAACAACTGCGAAGAGCACCACCAAAGGTGTTGAGACAACCACATCTGAAAAGACAACTGCAAAGACAGAGACAACAAAACCACCTACGGAAAGCACCACTGGCCCAGTTACAAAGTCTACTACAGCTGTTGTTGAAACTACAACACCAAAACCAGGTGTCACAACAAGCCCTGAAACAACAGTCGTGACATCAAAACCCTCTGTTAGCACCACAACCACTAAAGTTATAACTGAAACAACTGTGAAGAGCACCACCAAAGGTGTTGAGACAACCACATCTGAAAAGACAACTGCAAAGACAGAGACAACAAAACCACCTACGGAAAGCACCACTGGCCCAGTTACAAAGTCTACTACAGCTGTTGTTGAAACTACAACACCAAAACCAGGTGTCACAACAAGCCCTGAAACAACAGTCGTGACATCAAAACCCTCTGTTAGCACCACAACCACTAAAGTTATAACTGAAACAACTGTGAAGAGCACAACCAAAGGTGTTGAGACAACCACATCTGAAAAGACAACTGCAAAGACAGAGACAACAAAACCACCTAAAGAAGGCACCACTGGCCCAGTTACAAAGTCTACTACAGCTGTTGTTGAAACTACAACACCAAAACCAGGTGTCACAACAAGCCCTGAAACAACAGTCGTGACATCAAAACCCTCTGTTAGCACCACAACCACTAAAGTTATAACTGAAACAACTGCGAAGAGCACCACCAAAGGTGTTGAGACAACCACATCTGAAAAGACAACTGCAAAGACAGAGACAACAAAACCACCTACGGAAAGCACCACTGGCCCAGTTACAAAGTCTACTACAGCTGTTGTTGAAACTACAACACCAAAACCAGGTGTCACAACAAGCCCTGAAACAACAGTCGTGACATCAAAACCCTCTGTTAGCACCACAACCACTAAAGTTATAACTGAAACAACTGTGAAGAGCACCACCAAAGGTGTTGAGACAACCACATCTGAAAAGACAACTGCAAAGACAGAGACAACAAAACCACCTACGGAAAGCACCACTGGCCCAGTTACAAAGTCTACTACAGCTGTTGTTGAAACTACAACACCAAAACCAGGTGTCACAACAAGCCCTGAAACAACAGTCGTGACATCAAAACCCTCTGTTAGCACCACAACCACTAAAGTTATAACTGAAACAACTGTGAAGAGCACAACCAAAGGTGTTGAGACAACCACATCTGAAAAGACAACTGCAAAGACAGAGACAACAAAACCACCTAAAGAAGGCACCACTGGCCCAGTTACAAAGTCTACTACAGCTGTTGTTGAAACTACAACACCAAAACCAGGTGTCACAACAAGCCCTGAAACAACAGTCGTGACATCAAAACCCTCTGTTAGCACCACAACCACTAAAGTTATAACTGAAACAACTGTGAAGAGCACAACCAAAGGTGTTGAGACAACCACATCTGAAAAGACAACTGCAAAGACAGAGACAACAAAACCACCTACGGAAAGCACCACTGGCCCAGTTACAAAGTCTACTACAGCTGTTGTTGAAACTACAACACCAAAACCAGGTGTCACAACAAGCCCTGAAACAACAGTCGTGACATCAAAACCCTCTGTTAGCACCACAACCACTAAAGTTATAACTGAAACAACTGTGAAGAGCACAACCAAAGGTGTTGAGACAACCACATCTGAAAAGACAACTGCAAAGACAGAGACAACAAAACCACCTACGGAAAGCACCACTGGCCCAGTTACAAAGTCTACTACAGCTGTTGTTGAAACTACAACACCAAAACCAGGTGTCACAACAAGCCCTGAAACAACAGTCGTGACATCAAAACCCTCTGTTAGCACCACAACCACTAAAGTTATAACTGAAACAACTGCGAAGAGCACAACCAAAGGTGTTGAGACAACCACATCTGAAAAGACAACTGCAAAGACAGAGACAACAAAACCACCTACGGAAAGCACCACTGGCCCAGTTACAAAGTCTACTACAGCTGTTGTTGAAACTACAACACCAAAACCAGGTGTCACAACAAGCCCTGAAACAACAGTCGTGACATCAAAACCCTCTGTTAGCACCACAACCACTAAAGTTATAACTGAAACAACTGCGAAGAGCACAACCAAAGGTGCTGAGACAACCACATCTGAAAAGACAACTGCAAAGACAGAGACAACACAACCACCTAAATCCACCACAAGTCCAGTTACAAAGTCTACTACAGTTGTTGGTGAAACTACGACCACAACATCAAGCACTACAACAGAAGGTGCAATCACAGAATCGGAAAAAACTACTACTACAACTGCTTTTACAAAACCTGTAGTTGTGAACACAACTGTCACGATCTTCACTAAAACTACACCAACAACAGGTACAACTTCCATTGGGCCATTGACAGAGACACTTCCAGGCACCACAAATGTTGTCACTACCTTACCAGCCGGAACCACAGTTGTATCTACAACATTATGTGTCTGTATTCATAATGGAACTACGTATCATCCTGGTAGGTTTATCCCCAGTTTTCATTTTCACATTCATCTTGTTATTCTATAATAGGTCCACTGCAGAGGAGGTGAAGAGCAAGGTTATAATTGTTGTGAATTGTAATTGCTTCGTATTTTATCAGGGGTTCAAGCCAAAAATTAGCTTGACTTGAAATTGAACACACAGGTCCGACTGAATGTACCCTCCAAAATACCTCAATAACTGATAAAGTCTGTGTGATTAGTTTTTCTTTTGTTTTGATCTTTTTTCAAGACACATTTTTGACATCTCCCCCGAGTCATATCTTTAATTACTTTCAACAATACAAATATATTGAGCCTAAATAAGCCACTGAAAGGTGAACAGGTGAGCTTGTGTCAGACATGTTACCTGTGCTAAAAATAAATCAATGTGTAGTGGGCTTTATAACTTTGGATTCAGCTATCCATTTGTTCTAAATACACATGCTCACTGTAATGTTCCAATACCAGTTGGCGACAAAATTAAAGTTCTTGCATTAACCAGTTTATTAAACCATTTAAAGCAAAGTTAAGAAAATTACAGATGTGTTGCAATGTCTCACAGAAAGCAGCGCTCTCATTCAACAGCCCTGGTCACAACAGCAGAAACAATGTCAGACCTGCCCCCTTCCCTCTTTACACCAACCACTGGCACACACACTGACCATGCATGTCCCATGCATTCCTATGACTGGCAGAGATGGGGGACAATAGACTGGCTCTGCTAATCTAGAACTTCTGACTCTACATAAACATAACACATTAGCGCATGGTGTGTACAGGATTACGACTCCCAGCTCCTCCAAATAGGTAAACCGATTGTAACACCACTAAAAACTGAAACCTTAGCCTTTGAACTGATTACTATGTAAAGGACTCAGGATGAATTTTGCGGTAAATACCAAAGGATTAAACGTTTATGCACATTCTCGAGTCCCTTGCCTCTCTTCTGTGAAAAATCATCAATATAATTTTTAAACACCACCATATATGTATGATCTGAAACCTGGGAGAAATTAACACTATCAGCAAACAAGTTGACATGTTTCCCTGATGTTAGCATGCGGCTACATGTAGCAGTGTACAGGCAGCCAGGGAGTGAATGTGTAGCCTATAGCAACACTTTCTACCTTTAAAAATCAACAGTTAAACACTTCTAAACACAACCAGATATGTTTCAGCCAGGATATGATTCGAAATCATTATCAGAACAGCAGTAAGTGCTTTTGAACAACACTCTGGGATTTCAGTTGGCCCAAACTGGAAGTGAAATTAAACAAGATTTAGTTTGCTCACGACAGCCTGGAGTTGGATTTATAAAATAGATTAAGCCTGGTTTGATTTGTCAGGCTCATTTATTGCAGTCTTTTCACAGTAAGAGCTACCTTTGTGAGACGGAACCTCTTGCCTGTTTTTTTCTTTGTTTGATTGTTTTGTTTTTTTGTTTTCGGTTTGAACAGCCACTATCTGTCTCTGTCTTATTAATTACATTTGTTGATGAATTGGTAATTATTCGATATACTAAACTTTTATCTTGACTCTAATTTTCACAGGGGACATGTTATACAACCGCACTGATGGCCTGGGGTGGTGTTACACTGCATATTGCAATGCAAGTTGTCAAACTGAGACCAAGACCAATCCATGTGCAACACCATCTACAACTGTTCCTGTCTCTCCTACCACTCCATCAACAACCCCATCTACAACTATCGTGGACTGCAGTCATTTGGTTCCACCAAGACAGGTGTGATATAAAATGTGTTTTTATTTATTATTGTGTTTCCAAAATACTTTAAAACATCTTATTTCACTTGTGGCTGCTTTGTGATTAGGAACACACCTGTGGGATTATTCACTTAATCAATTTATCATTTATTTGCCCCATGAAATTATACAAGTTGCAACTCCGGCTAAATGATCCCATCAGCTCCTTTAACTTGTGCACTGTAATTTAGTCTTTTTTTACATCTTCTTGCAATGTTGGCTACTGCTTTATAATTGTCCATTTGTCCAGATGGTATTGGTAATCCATGGCTTCTGATTGTGGAATAATTTAACTGTCCACACATCCCAACCCCATCCCATATAGTTGCTCCCCCCGACACAGGCAGCTTGCTCTGAACAGTGTATAGCAGTGATCCACAGCAGGAACAGGACAGCACCTCACATTCCCACCATCACACCTGTCCTTATTCACCGTAACACACACACCTTCTCGCCTTCTCTCGCCAGAGTCCTCTGCTCTGTCAGATCAGCATATAGAGAAAGAGCCACCGGGTTGATGGGTCCAGAATTTAGCTAAGTTTTGGTCAAGTTAATTTCCAATACCAGTGTGGTTAGTGGGATGCTAGTTCAGCTGGTGCCCATCTTCTCTGTTTACTAATGATTAGATTTGAAAACCTCGACCTGGCTAGCTAGCAGAGTCGCAGGAGAGGAGAGTTTATGGACTGGTGAGTTGATTTTCTCACCACACACCACCGCCCTCCAAAGCCAACCACAAAAAACACCACCAAGACTTGCAAAACAAACTTAAGAGCATACATTTAGCACAAATTTGAGGTGGACTTAGTTTCATGCTCAGTGTAGTCGCTGAGATGCCACCTTTTCAAATGATGATAAAGAAAAGGTTTGTTGTGTTTCTTTGTTCATGTGCCGTCACCTTTCAAGTAGCCAATCCACTTCCAAATTAAATGAATCCACAATTTTGTCCACTTTTGAGGATAAAGCAAGCTCTTCTTCAGCTTCACAGCTGTTTTGCTCCACACGTCCACTCATTTTCCCCTCTATTTCGTTAAATCCACGTTTTCAATTCCTCCTCACCTCGGCACAAATTTTGCAGTGATGCAAAAACCTCAAGCAAAAAGCTTCACTCTCATTAAAAACAATTACAAAAGGCCGCCTCTGGCTGCTGAAACTCTTTCTGTGTGATCAGCTTCAATATTACATGTGCTAAGTCATCCAGTGGGCCGGATTGGACCCTTTGGAGGGCCGGCTCTGGTCCTCGGGCCAGATGTTTGACACCCCTGATTTAGACAGACCCAAACCCCAACATTTCACATCTTGCGCAATAATGAAGCCAAGGCTGGCGCCATAGAGAGAATTAAATGCATGTATTACCTTCAGAGGAGTTGCAAGTATCCTTCCACTCAGCTGGTCACTTTCTGGTTAAGTCCCTGTCAAACGGCAGCTGAACCAACTGGGCCTTTCTTGAGTGGAGCATTACGCGTCTGTGTTGCGAAAATACAGGGTGGAGACTGGGTTGGCACACATGGCGGCGGAGGCTCCAAATGTTAAAGCTGAGCATCGCGGTGACATGCGTCCGGCACTGCGATAGTCCACAATGCGTCTCACATCCAGAAATGTGTCACCTTCTGGGTTCAGTGCACCAAGCGCACGGACCAACTCCCAGCTGCGTGATAAATCTGTGGCCCATTTCTGTTTCGTCATCCTCATCCGTGTATCCTGTGGTTCCCACTTTCTTATATCCGAGGTGTTATTTCAGTCCGATGACAGCTCGCTCTCACTGTGAAAAACGCTGACCGCGCTTTGTCCTGACGTAATGACAACAAATCAAACCAGCAGGTCACAGGTCAAACACCGGATCAATGGGCATACGTCCCCAGTTGTGACGCAAATATCACCAACAAATGTGTGGGGTTTTGTTTTTAATTTTTTATCTTTATTTATTATTCAAATTTCATTAACCAAAGATTTCACATTCAATATGATAATCAAACCATCCATTAATTTTCATCCGCTTATCCGGGTCGCGGGGGCAGCAGGCCAAGCAAAGCACCCCAGACATCCCTCTCCCCAGCAAGGTTTTCCAGCTCCTCCTGGGGGACCCCAAGGTGTTCCCAGGCCAGATGAGATATGTAATCCCTCCAGCGTGTTCTGGGTCTGCCCCAGGGCAGAACCCGGGGATTCCCGAACTGTCAAGTGAAAGTAGTGAATGCATTTGGCCACGGTTGTCACAACCTCTAACATGCCTACCTACAATGTATGATAATGTATTCCGTATCCAAGTGTGCCCTGCATGTGCAGGCCAAAAGTGCATTTGGCACACAGACACCCTGACGTACTGGGAGTGGTGCAGAAAATAGAGCCCTGCGTTGCAAAAACATCATTTAAATTACACTATTGTGGTTTCCTGTGTGACTTACTACATCTCAATATCCATCCAGAATGGAGACACCTGGCAGATCGACAACTGCACCACAGCTACCTGCATCGATGGCAAAGTCGTGGAGACACCTCATGTCTGTGCCACAGAAAAACCAGTCATCTGTGCCAATGGACGCACACCTGTCAAAGTCTATGATGATGACGGATGCTGTTCCCACGATGAATGTGAATGTAAGTGAAAATGTAACCTTTCAGTACAGTTTAAAACAGTTTCTCATAATTCTGAGATCATGTCGTTACTTCAGACAAATAGGAGCAGATTTTGTCCATGAAACTTCTGATATTATAATCTTGTTAATTCAGAGAAACAGGACAGGATTTTTTTTTTTTGTTCTCAAGTGAATGCATTACTACTAAATCCACATAGTGATATGTGAAATGCCACTCTACAATTTCTTCATGATGTAATAGGCTATGCATCTCCCAATTACAGAAAATTATATGGCATATCACAAAACAAAAAATATGATTGAGTGATTGATCTTAATTTTTGCAGTGTTTTTTTACTGCTCAGTCCACAAACAAACTCTGCCTAAACCAGCCACAAAAAAGGTTCCCTCTTTGAAACAAAATTCCAATTCTTTTATGATCATCCAACCAAAAGAAATCAACATAGATAAATTTCATTTTACTGTAAAGTACATTCCTTAAGTCTTCATACAGGACAGTTAAACAAGAAATAAACCTTATTCTCAGCTTCACCGAAATTACACAACAAACAAATTCTGTCCTCCTCTGGGGTGGCGTTAAACCTTCAAGTCTCTAAGACTGATGGTAATGTTTCTGAGCACCTGTGCACTTATTATTTCCACCCATGCTTCTTCTCATCCTGCAGGTGTGTGCAGTGTCTGGTCTGAAAACCACTACAAGACATTTGACGGAAAATCATACGATTTCTACAAGAACTGCTCCTACTACCTGGTCAAAGAGATTATACCCAAATATAACCTGACTATTATATTAAATAACCGTGAGTGTAGTCTCTCAGACAGCTCTTTCTGTCCCAAGTCTCTCACTATTACATACGAATCCTACACGGTGGTGTTGACTCAGATGAAGATTGGAGAAACAGTAACTTTTGCGGTAAGCCATCAGTCAAATTGTTAAAGACGTGATGTTTTAGTCATAGCATCTCTCTTCACTTCATATTTCAAAAACTTAATGGTTAATCTGTCAATCAAATCAAACATGTCATCAAAGTGGTGTGGTGTATGGTACAGTTAGAAATGCTGCTGTGCTCAGCTCACTGTCTTCTATAACGTGTTTTGTCTCTTTGTCCTACAGGTGTATGTGAATCAGAAACGTGTCTATCCTGCCTACAGCAATTCTGCCCTACGCATCACCGGCACAGATATGGCGGTCACATTGAATATACTGGAAATCGACACAGAAGTGATCTATAGGGAATCCTCATTCAGCATTGAGATTCCTAATTCCCTCTTTGGCGGCAAAACTGAGGGACAGTGTGGTGAGTTGTCAGAACACTTGGTCCTTAACCTAAGCCTATTCAGTGATACTTAAAGCTCATTTATAATCCCTTTACGTACAAAAATAGTTGCGTCTGTTTCTGTAAATGTTCCCGCTCTCATACTTAAAGGCGTCTTTTATGCTGGTACAGATACAACCAATAGATGGCACTTGAGGGCAGAATCAAATGTTTTACACCAACCATGTTTCCATCTCTGTATTTAATGTTCACCATACATGGGTTCTGAAATGAAATTTTGCTCCTCTGCTCTTCTCTAATCACACATAGAGCTAATCTTCTGTCTCTGTCTGTCTGTCTGCTCACATTTTTGTACGTGGGTCATCCAGCAGGGATACTAGGCCATTATTAAAAAAATGTAATGTTGGCATTGATGAATTCAAGGTGAATCGATAGTCAGTAGTACCGACATAATTCGATTGGTACCCTCAAAAGTACAGAGTACGGTACCCAACCCTAGTTACAGATAATGGATGGTTGGATTGTGTAATATGTTTGTATTTAATTTCGGTTTTATATTTAAACTACAGATTCATTCAAATGAAGCTACTATACTTCTTAAGTCAAAAGAGTTTTCCTCCTTTGTGAAGACAGGCAGACTATTTGTACATGTACGACAGGTCGGGACCATGTGTGAATTTTTTTTGCTCCTGAGAGAAAGTTGTTACATGCCACCAATTCTCTTAGGTTTCTCATTAGTGCTGTTTTAGAACAACTCTTGTATGAATCCAAAGTTTCTTGGCTTCACCCTCTCGCCTCTTGTGTTCCAGGAACCTGTGACAACTCCCAGACAAACGACTGTCGTTCTCCAAATGGCCAGGTGGAAAGCTGTTCAGACTCTGCAGGCCAGTGGCATGTCCCAGGTACACCCTGTGTCGCCCCAACAACCCCACCAACGACCACGTCAGCACCCGGGACCACCCCAAAACGTCCACAAACGACAACACCGTCCCCTTGCAGACCTGCCATTTGTGATATCCTAACTGGCAGGTGAGGGGAACCACAAAAAATTCACAAACCTCATTATTCTCCTGAGCCCCATTTCCACCAAACACTTTCAGTATAGTGCCTTTGGAACCAAAAGTAAACCTTCAGACATGGTATCTAGACCCTGGGTCTGGTTAACGTAAACCTTTATAAAAGCTGATATTTGTTACAGGACTATTTTGTTGCTTTTCATTTTGATGATGCTAATCTTTTTCTGGTCACTTGGTGTATTCAGTCTTCTGATAACTTTCCCTGATATATTGTCCGTTCTTGTATGTTCCCTCTAGTGTTTTTGAGAAGTGCCACTCAGTTATATCCCCAGGAGATTTTGTGAAATCCTGTGTGTCTGACAATTGCAACTATGAAAACAAAACCTGCACCAGCCTGGAGGCCTATGCTGCTGAGTGTTCTAATGCAGGAGTCTGTATCGACTGGAGGAATGCTACTAACGGGCAGTGTGGTAAGATATATAGTTTGTAGTGTATAATACTAAAGTTGTTGTGTGGAGTTTTGAAAAATGTGCATATCAACATGTCTCCTTCTTACAGAGCACAAGTGTCCAGATAACAAAGTGTACAGGGCCTGTGGACCTGATGTAGAGCCTACTTGCAATGACAAGTAAGAATATGTCAACAATATGATGTTCTTTGGGTTTTTGTTTAGATATCTTAACACTGGCACTGCACTTCCCTGATTCACATGATCACATTTCCATCACTGAATTCAGCTGTCATGACTTAAATGATGTGTAAGGGGATAGTTCGGATCTTTTGAAGTGGGGTTGTAGAGGTACTTAGCCATAGTCATTGTTTTACAAATAGTAGATGTCAGTCGGCACGCCCCCTTTACTGTCACTGGTGGAGGTTGTAAGGATAGCCCTGTTGTATGACAGTCTGTCAAAGTCTTCAAAACACTGTAATAACTAGTAAATACATTTCCATCATCAGATATAACCAAAGGTTCCAGGCAAATGACGACACTAACTACAATAAGGAGGGTTGCTTCTGTCCTCATGGCACCACAAAGTTCAACACAGTCTATGACACATGTGTTACCTCCTGCAGTAAGAGATCCTATAGAAAACTTGGTTTGACTGGGTCATAGATTTTTCTCCAAAAGCTGTACACCTTCAAATCTATAAACACTTGTCTCTGTTTTAATTTCAGATTGTGTTGGACCTAATGGAAAACCCAAACTGGTGAGAACTCTGCCCGTCACATATATTCATGAACACTAGCAAAGCATGAGCTGCATTTTTCTGAACTGGTTCCTGTCTCTTAAACAGCCTGGTGAAACATGGGTAATTGACTGCCACAACTGTGTGTGTGACAACGATTCAATGAGCATCCAGTGCGAGCCTATTGAGTGCACAGAAGAAGAGACCCCCGACTGCAACGAACCTGGTCAGGAGATGGTCAACGTGACGGAGAAATGCTGCACAAAACATAGATGTGGTAAGTTGTAGTGTCACACAACTAGATTCAATTCTGTCACTTTGGTGATGTCACAAAGTGTCAGTTGATGGCAATAAAATCTGCCTCTGCCAAAGATTAACCCACAGTCAGGGTTCCGCTGCATTTGTACCAGTGAATTGTAAAAACGTTCCCGTAACTTTTCCGTAATATTTTACCCAATTTCCATGACTTTATCTAAGTAGTATAAAATACGTAAAACCAATATAGTGAAAGAGCCATACATCATTAAACATGCATTTCCCAGGCATTTGTGGATAAGTAAAGTGCTCGCACTTGCTAACTCTACTCGCTTGTTAGACATTCTCGCCACCTGCTAGTTGCATGTGCCAACAGACCAGAAGGCACATACGGGTACTGTGCAAAATGTCAACAAATATTTGTTATATGGACATGTCTAAAAATTGTTTTGTGACGTTGCCTGAAACTGAGGTGAAGGTTGATCACCATATTGTCGCTTCAGTCCTCCCCCATCCAAGAAGATCGTTCTGTGTCTCGTCTCTAAATTCAGAGGTTTTTGTGGGACATAGGCGGAGCTCTCTATGAGTTCTGTTTTTTGCTCAGCAGCAGTTTGTGACTCGCAGGGTGGATAATTGATCTGTCGATCTGTTCAGAGCTGATCTGATCAGATCGATGGATGAGAGGAGTAGCTGCTGTGAGTGAATGCACTTTTAGACCCATCAGAATGAACAATTAAGTTTCACTTTCAATGTGCCTAACGTTCTGCTGCTCCGTCTCTGCCGTGACCCAAAATACTGCACTATTTCTTGAAGTAAAAAGTCCTCCAACAGATTAAAAGTTAACGTAACTTGCCTTCTGCAGCTGCATCGCTTTCCTTCACCTGAAACCCACCTTGTTTGTTGACAAGTTGTAAGCCCCACCTTCCTCATTTACATATTAAAAATCAAACCACAGTGTGAGCAGAACAGAGATAATGAGACTCTTATTAATACCAGATTGCCACTGCAATGGCTATTTTCTGTGCGGTCAAATAAGCTTTGGATATGTCATCCATCACACTGAACATCCTCTGCAATTTGCTCAAAATTATTAGACAGCCTCCGTCTCACCAGAGTCTCCCGTTAACTTGTAGTCAATCACTCAAACATGCAGAAGTGCTCTTATAGTTCCTGAAGTTATTGACAAATCTCCACATTCACGTAATATAATCATCTTTTTTCTCCAACAGAATGCAACGTCAACCTGTGTCCCAAAGCTCCCACTTGCAACTTGGGCTTCGAACTCAACACCACCAATGACGGCGTCTGTTGCCAATCCTTCGAGTGCGGTATGTGACTCTCATCTATCAACAGCATAAACTGCTGGTGTGCAATATGGAATGTAGAACTGCATGTCCTGATCTCAGTGAGATTTTAAGAGGTTTGTTGTTAAAGAAGTCCACAACAACTGAAAAATATCAGACAGAGAAACAGAAATTAACATCAGGCTTTAGTGTTGTCGCAAATGTCAAAATGTAAAATATAGCGGCAGGCAGCAAAAGGAAAAAGTTTGGGTGGATTCCTAAGTTTCTCAATATAAAATATATTCATGTATATATGTAATATGTGCTGTGTTGGGGAAGCTACTTTGAAAGAATAGTTTTACAAGCCATTAATTACATCACACTGGAAGAAGTTAAACTACTATGGTTAGCTAAAGCCACTTAGAAATAGTTCAAACTACTTTGTAAAATATGATCTAATTGACCCTTTGCATAAGCCCCGCCCCAACTTTCTGCCTAACTAACTTATATCTCTTTGTTTGTTTTTACAGTTCCTAAAGGTGTATGTGTCTACGACATGACTGAGTACGAGGTAAGGACACAGTCCAGATATCAATATCAAAATTCAGGTACAACAGGAAGGATGATTCAAATACAGACACAGGCAGAGCAGGTTAAAGTACAGTACTTTTTTTTTACTGAAACAAAAGCTTGATTTTTTTTTCTGCTGGCTTACAATTCAGCTCTTCAAACAGGCTAACAAATCCAACAGGGCAGAGGCAGCAGGCTGGTTTACAGGACGGGGAGAAAGACAGGAATAGCTGGAATTTACATTAGTGCCAGCAGGACACACTGGAAAATTTAGGGTGACAGATACTCACTAATGGCCCAACATTGACTGACACCTGATAATGGGCTTGGTGTGTCAAGGCCCTAACATGGTCTGAAAAGTACTGGGGAAGTATTTAAAGTAGTTCCCTTTCTTACAGTTTTATTACAGCCACAAAAACCTTCCATGGAATTAGTTACCTGTTACTCTTTTTGCTGTGTTTGTAAGAAGCCAATGTGAACAGACCAGACCAGAACTAAAAGGCAATAATGGATTTTGTTTTCCTTGGTCCAGAACAAATTAACTTAACTAATAGATGTAAAAGCTTCCTTAAAATACTGAACCAGTGTTTGTTAACAAAGCATTTATCACTTTGTGTTCTATAGCCTGGTAAGAAGATACCCACTGATGAAGAGCCAACAGAACCACCACTGGAAGAACCAGTCGTAACAGAACAACCAGGAACAACAGCAGGGCCATCAGGAACAACAAGAGCGCCATCAGGAACACAGGGACCATCAGGAACAACAAGAGCACCATCAGGAACACAGGGTCCATCAGGAACACAGGGTCCATCAGGAACGCAAGGACCATCAGGAACAACAAGAGCACCATCAGGAACACAGGGTCCATCAGGAACGCAAGGACCATCAGGAACACAAGGACCATCAGGAACACAAGGACCATCAGGAACTGAAGGTCCGTCAGGAACACAAGGTCCATCTGGAACACAAGAACCATCAGGGACACAAGGACCATCAGGAACGCAAGGACCATCAGGAACACAGGGTCCATCAGGGACACAAGGTCCATCAGGAACACAAGGTCCATCAGGAACTGAAGGTCCGTCAGGAACACAAGGTCCATCTGGAACACAAGAACCATCAGGGACGCAAGGACCATCAGGAACGCAAGGACCATCAGGAACACAAGGTCCATCCGGAACAACAAGAGCACCATCAGGAACACAAGGACCATCAGGAACACAAGGTCCATCAGGAACACAAGGACCATCCGGAACAACAAGAGCACCATCAGGAACACAAGGACCATCAGGAACAGAAGGTCCATCAGGAACACAAGGACCATCCGGAACAACAAGAGCACCATCAGGAACACAAGGACCATCAGGAACAGAAGGACCATCAGGAACACAAGGACCATCAGGAACACAAGGTCCATCAGGAACACAAGGACCATCCGGAACAACAAGAGCACCATCAGGAACACAAGGACCATCAGGAACACAGGGACCATCCGGAACAACAAGAGCACCATCAGGAACACAAGGTCCATCAGGAACACAGGGACCATCCGGAACAACAAGAGCACCATCAGGAACACAAGGACCATCAGGAACACAGGGGCCATCAGGAACACAAGGACCATTGGGAACACAGGGACCATCCGGAACAACAAGAGCACCATCAGGAACACAAGGACCATCAGGAACACAAGGTCCATCAGGAACACAGGGACCCTCAGGAACAACAAGAACTCCATCAGGAACAACAAGAGCACCTTTCAAACCTGGACCCTGCCAGAAGTGTTACTGTGGCCCCAAAATGGATCCTGTCACCAAACTCAACATCATTACCTGCACACCTATTGTCTGCGATAAAAATTGCGCTGATGTAAGTTCATTCACAGGACATGCCAACAAGCACACACACATTCACCGCAGGGATACATTTGCACTCAAGGGTAACTTTTTTGGTGCAACTGTACCAGCTGATGCATGTTTGCTGTGATAATATGACAGTAAAATAACCGTGATGACTTAGCACACTTCCTTTGCACAATTCAGCATCACTGTGCATTTGCCTGGGACCTAAGGACCACTGGGCAATTAAAAAAAACAAGCTAGTACACGGCATAGCAACCACCGTGCCCTATCTGTAGGCAGCCAGGATTGCCTTTCTCTTTAAAATTGGTACTTCATGATCATGTCAGTATAAAGGGTTCAAACTGAGAACACTCAAGTGCACAAGTTTTTTTTTTTCTCACTGTCTTTCATTCTCGTCTCCAGGGTTACGAATACGAGGCTGATCCCAAAAAGTGCTGCGGAAAGTGTGTTCAGAAGAGCTGTATTTTCACCACACCTGACAACACAACGAAAGTCATTGAGGTCAGTACTGCAGCTGTGTGAGTGTTTCCTCACGTTTCTAAAAGACAAGAATATGAGAAAAGGGATGCTAGCAGTGGCCGGAGGAGTTTCTTTTAACTGTTTCAAATATTCAGAATTGATATGTTTTGACAAATTGATATTTTTGACAACACTAGTGGCGTAACCCCAGATTCAAATAGTATTATTGTAAGTGTTTGGTTACCTAAAAAGTCTTGTTCAGCATTTGGTTGAAATTAAGGTTTTCAGAGGAACTGAATGTTCAGTAAGTACATTTTGTTTTAATGTTTTTAAGCCTGTTTTCACCACTAAAAACTAGCATTTTCACCGTTCACCATTGCTGTAAATGCATCATGCTAACCTAGCTAGCAGCTAGCATTAGGGCTATCTCCACCCTCTTGTCCAAACATGGTCACTTCTGGCTCCGAAATTCCAGGATGGCATTGGTCAAATGCCAAACTCAAGCTTCCAAAACGGGAGTCCACAAACCAATTGGTGACATCACGGTGGCTTCGTCCATTATTTGATACAGTCTATGTTTTGCATATGAGCCAAAAAGGACAAGAGACAATCTCTTTGTTGAATATCTGACTCAGCTCCTGCTCTTCCTGTCCGTACAGGTCAATGGCACTTACGTTCCACCTGGTGACAAGTGTGTGAAATACACCTGTGAGAAGATCAATGGACAGTTTTTCACTAAGGAAACCACGACCTCTTGTCCACACTATGACTCCTCTGAGTGTGAACCTGTGAGTTTATCTGCCAAAACACTCACACAAATACACACACAAATACACTCCCCCTAACTGTCTAACTCACAACACGACATGTCTTTTTCCTGCAGGGCACCGAGACAACTGACGCTAATGGATGCTGCAAGAGCTGTAAGTTAGAGGAGTCACAGTATTTAAATGATAACTCAGAAACTCATGAACTGCTTTTAAGAAGTCGACAAAGCTGTGTATCACGTGTCGTTGTTAGAGCCTAACAGTTGCTGTGTGTGTGTGTTCCAGGCAAGCTGAAGAGCTTCTGTGAGGTCAAGAGTAAGGAGACAGTCATCGAGGTGAACAACTGCAGGAGCCCGCAGCCAGTCAACATGACGTCCTGCGCCGGACAATGTGGAAGCTCGTCCATGTGAGTCTAATTAGCACCACATTTCAATTAAATCGGCAAAACCACAGTTTTCTGTCAGCAGCTGCCTCAGCCTGCTTTAGTTCACAGATACGGTCGTAGTTTAGGCATAAGCTCCTTCTACACAGCCATTTTGATGACATGTTATGTGTGCGATTTAAAAAGTAGCTGTTAGCAGTTAGCAGCTAACTCGAAGAAGAAGAAAGCAGCTGTAAATGTCCACAGATTTGGAAAACAATGAGGTCCAGGAGCTCCTTACCCTCCGAGCAGAGGACCAGATCAGCCGCCATATAACAGACAAGATAAATTATTGTCATTGCCATGGTTATTGTTGTGCTGCCGACGGGTATGTTTTATGTCACACTAGAGGCAATGCCGTTGTGTTAAACCTCACGCCTCTTTTGATTTGCTTTTGTTTGAGGGCGCGGTGAGGGCAGAGTTGGCAAGGGGGAAACAGTCCTTTCCCTCAGCCTGTAAATGCTAGGAAAGCACTGTTTTTTTACTCAATTGATTAATTAACACATTTTACTGTCTTGCCCTGATTTGAAAGACAAACCTGTTACCCCAGGGAAAGAAGCTGCTGTTTGGAAAATAATTAGCAATATGCATAACTAAATTAAAGAGGACTTGACACAAGACAGGGCCACAGGATTAATGCAGAACCTTTTATTTTGTACAGATACTCTGCAGCAGCTAACACCATGATGCACCAGTGCGAGTGTTGCCGAGAAGCCAAAACCAGTCAGAGGCAGGTGGAGCTGACCTGTGCCGACGGCTCCAAGGTCCAGCACAGCTACACCATGGTGGAGACGTGCAGCTGCGCCAAAGCAGAGTGTGTGCCAGGAGTAACATCCAAACCACAGCGCCGCGGGAGGCGTTGATCCATTACTCAGTGCTTTAGATGGGACTGAAACTTTACAAACATTTTGCAATACTTAACCTTAGCGCTTCCTATTCAGGTTGTATTATTTATAAACCAGCATGTGCTCTTTTTCACCATCACAATATAATACTGTGATGTAAACTTTCTTTGTCTGAGGATTTCAGGGATGATAATTATTAAAGTTATATTTCTGCAACATAAACACTGGCGATGACGTTTTTATTTATTCCTGGGGAATGATTCATATTAAAGGTATGCCATGCAGGAAATGTCAGTTACTGGTTCAATCTTATCTACTTGGATGCGTGTTGCTTTTGGTCTGGCACCTAGCTGCTACCTCACCAACACCTTGTACCCTGAAACATCCTGAAACAGCAAAATAAGAAAATATGGGCTGCTGAAAATGATATGGCCACACTCTTCTAGTGGGTCATAAATGATGATTGAGATGAGATGATTCATTGATTCGTTTATGTATCATTTTCGTAAAAAAAAAAATCCTGCAGAATATACCTTTAACAAAAACACATTTTGATGACAGCTGGATATTTTGGAAGCTTCAGTGAGAGAAACTGTTGCTCAGATTGACTCTGAAACCCAGTTGCCAGAAAAAAAAATGTTGGCAACTGCAAACCACGGATGCTAGCAGATATGTTAAAACTTTATGTTTCAACAACGCTCTTATCAAAATATTGTTTTTGTCACAAAAATTTCAAATTACATTCTGAGAACATAAATTAATTTATTCACACCCTAGAAGTCACTCCAGATGAAGTGCAAGGTTTCAGTAAAGGTATTAATTGTAGCTAAAATATAGCCAGTGCTGCATGACGTCCAGTTTACCAGACAGATGATTAATTGTAATTTCTTCCCAACATAAAATCAATACTTGAAAATTTTAACAACTATATAACTCCTGAGATGTTATTTGATATTAACATTTTTTATTTACCTGCAAGGGCCTCCTATTGTAGCAGGACTGGAGATAAACTCCTGAGCTGCACAACACTTCTTGCCATCTGTCGGCCATCTTGGTTTTGAAAGCTTTGTGTTGCACTGACAACACCTGGCCAGTGGGTGGCAGTGTATGACAAGACACACTGGGATCAACTGTCGTGACTTACATGCAACTACAGCATCAAAACCCAAGCATGTACAAGAAAATGGCTTTAAAAAAACTGTCCCCTGTCGTGACCACTATGCATGAAAGGGTTAATATGGACATGCTATATACATGTTAGCTCGGTTAGATTTGACCGTCACAATTTAATTGTCTAGGTCATTTTACTAAAACCATGAGGGTTAGGGCTCAGGGTTTGGGTCAGGTTAGGGTGGAGGGAAAAACATATCGACGTAGAAACAGTCTTCAACACAACAACAGTATATGGTAAACAGGAGACAAAAAAAGGTGGCGACTGCCTGCAACTGAGATGGTCATAAAGTCCAAACATAGTACTATTTATATTCCTTTAATCCAAAAGGGTCCACAGATCAAAAGAATTAAAAGGATTTTTCATAAAAACTGAGCCAATTTGTTAATTTTTAAGAGGATAAAGAGTAGAGTTGTGTTGGTACGCCAGGTGACAGGTAATGTTGTAACTATCTGATGTGCTGTCTGCTGGAGCTAGATCAAATAAATAATTCCTTATCGATATGTTATTCAAAGCCTAATTTTTATACAGGAAATATTGATACTGATTTTTAAACAATTTACTAGCATTTCCCATCTTTTCCTAGCAAGGATTTTGTGTAAAAAGCCCATCCAATATAAACACCTGTTAAGTTCAGTGATTAACTTACAACAAGCACAAAGGGCACAAAGTGAAGGAGAATTTTTATTCTTATTTTAGGTCATTTTTATGTCTTTATTCTGCAGCAAAAAGTAGAGACGTGACAGGAAATGAGGGGGAGAGAGGCAGAAGCAGACAGAGGTGGGACAGATGTTTGTATTTCAGACGTATCACAAACTACAGATGTCAATAAAAATACTCAGCTCATTTTCTTTGGTTTGGATATTAAAACACAATATGATATTTCTAAATGAATGAAGGAGTCCGTGAAGGAGACGACAGGTACACTGTCCTGAGGACATCCTGTGGCTCCCTAAACACACTCAGTGGAGCTCATATGCTCTGCCAGAAGCAGAAGAAAATGTTGGCATTGTATGTTTCTGCAAAACATGGATATGTTACATTTGTACATTTCATACCAATCATATAAACGTTTCAAAGTGACGTAGCATGTGAGCTGACTTTGCTGTCAGGAGGTGGAGGGGATGGTGGATGGTGTGACTCCTAGGAGAGATGCGTGCCAAGCTGCAGACCACTGCTCAAGACCAACAAACTACAAAGCAGGCTGTTTGTTAGCGACCCTTTGTGGCATTTTCGAGCAGCTTTTCTGCCACCAAACGTGGGTATTTCAAGCCAAAACGAGATCTTTTCCGAACCATAACTGTGTGGTTTTAGCGTGTTAACCTAACCACACCTTCACCACAGCATTCTTGAGAAACAAAGTTTCATCATACAAAGAAATGTATTAATGTAACATATGCGTGGTGTGCAGCAGGGTGTCTGCAGGTATAAACGAGTTAAATAAAAGACTTTTAAAGAACTTAACTTGCGATGGAAATATACATCAAAAGTGAACATAAACTCTTTCCAAGTAAAGACATTGATGTCAGTTCAAAATGAACAGTAAAAATGACCCTGACAATATTGTCTCTGCTTGTTCAATTCCATGGCTCAGATACCCATTTTACCACGTCTGAAACACCTTCGACATACAACGCAGTTTGCTGTGTAAACTGGCTCTTAACAGGCACTGGCTTTAATCACCACGAATAATTGCTCCAACACTAGCTATTTGTCCTTACACTACAATTATCCCATTTTTCATTGCTTGCAAGGTCTGAGTTTACTGATGCAGACTCACTGTGTGATCTAAGTGCACTAAGGGGGCACAAATAGGCACTGAGCACATACAGGTGTCGAAGTCTGGTACCCCGTCGAATAGTTTTTCCCTCCTGTTAAAATCTTTCCTACATCACCACCAGCAAAACTTACATCAGTGAAAAGAGACAGCAGCACAGAACACATATAGAGCCGTAACAATGTGACTAAAAAACATTTAAGACCCATTCAATCTAAATTTAAGACATTTTAAGGACCAGCTGCCACCCTGTGCAGAAACCAACAATGTCAACATTTTTTCCAGTGATTGTGTTGTGGAAAAAATACACAGAATCAACCATACAACATTATAGTTACAATCAGATGACAGTAAAAAAAAAAAAAAAAAAAAGGAGGAGAGAATAAAAACATTCAGTTATCTAGAAGCACATGGGTCCACTGGATAAAAGATGTGATGTGATATTATTTTTATGGGTTTTGTCTGATAAAGTTTTAAGAAAGAAACCATCTGTGAAGGTTTTGGTAATGTTTGGACATAAGTAATAATATTCAGTCTGAATCCAACATGAACTTTAATGGTGCCCAAACATCAACAGCTGGACTGATGTGGAGCAGAAGACTGTGGTGCATTGTGGGAGACACTGAGCTCTGAGGCAGCTTAGGACAGTGTGGGTTAAGGGGACTGTGACATGAGACAAACTTGTGTATTACCTGAAAGTGCATGAACACACATTTAAGTGCTCAGGAATTAAAGAGCAGGTACAGGGACAGTTCACACATGTAAAATGTGCAGTGATGATGTTCTCGTCTAACGCTGAGCAGAAAACTGTCACACTGTTCCTTTACGGGGAAAACTCATCAAAAACATCAACATCAAAAGACAAAAATAAAATCTTTCTTACATTTTAATATAAAAACATCACGACTGTCAGCTGTTGTTAGACGTAGTGTGATGGCTGTGTGGTGACATAAAGTCCAATGACACCCTGACACATAAACCTCACACAACATCAGAGTCTCAGTCCAGTCTCTTGTTTCAACACCAAATATTAATTTAAAAAAACAGAATCTCTCCCTGCGATGCTGGAGCCAGCCGAGGCAGATCTGAGGTCAGCTGTGGGCGGTCAGACGTCTGTTGATTTGCTGCGTTTCATGTCACTGAAATAAGAACAAAAACACGCACATTATAGATTGAGGAGAGAAGTGTGACGGCACCCTGGTGTTACTGAGACTGTGACGTAAGAAGGTCAAACTGTCAGCTGGGGAAGGGCCTGTGTCATGACGTTTCTTTCTCAGCGCTGGCGTCTTTTTTGTTCGTTCGGAGCGAGTGTGTGTGGCTGCATGCAGCTGCCTGGAGAGAAAGTGCAGCGCCCAGCTTCTTTTTTCAGAGCGTGGCCGCTTTCAGTTGAAAATTTCTGAACCTTGCAGACGTCACTGCCGCTTCTTAAGAGGCTCCTGTCACAACAAAGCTCGTTTTTGTGAGCAGATCGGCCGGCAGACAGTGAATATATGCGTGGATGTTGGACAGTGGATTTTGTAAGCTTGTTTTTGAGTGTGTTGTCAGTCCTCTGTTCATGTAGCATTATATTAGCTACCTAGCTACAGTTAGTGTCAAGATATTGTTGGCATAGAAACATACCCATGCTGGCCACGTCATTAAAAGTAGCACTGGGAGCTCTTTTTTATGAAGCGCTGGGATGAAGAACTCCTGAGCGACCTGCCACTGCTTTTCTGTTGAAGAAAAACCTTATGTGAACACAGGCCCTAAGATGGAGATCCACAGGGACGTAAGAAAAGCTCTCTTTTCTGAACAAATCAGGGAAACTAAACTCGTCTGGATAAAATTGGGTTTCGTTTCTTGGTTGCGGTTTATGGCATCGTAGCAAACTGTGGTTTCCATCCATGTTTTTGCTCTTCATCTCGATTGTGGAACTATTTTTTCAGCTGCCTCACACCCGTGTGTGAACTTCCGCTTGATCGTTCCTTTGACCCTGAAGCGTTATACACTCCAGCCCACTTGATGGCGATAATGCTCCGTTACATGGGTGTTGCCAACCGGCAGGAAACCAGTGCAATGTAATGGGACACAGAGGGTCTGTCCCAAGTCTCTTATTTTTATAGTGCTACTGCTAGCTCCTCGCTTGAACCGGAAGTCGTTCGAGGTCCGCCATCTTCTAAGCCGTCCCAAGTCTCTTATTTGTGCAGCGAGGAGCTAGCGCTAGGAGCTAGCAGCAAGCTTTAAGCAGCTACGAGCTAGGATGGTTGAGAGCTTCCTATCCGGAAGAGTTTTTCAGCTGAACGCCATGACGTATAAATACCCGCCCTCTACATCTGGCACATTTGAACGAGATGGCGGAGAAACAGTTCAAGAGTAAGTCCCCGTTACATGCATTCTTTGCAATGAATCGCTGACTATGTTGAATGATGGCAAGTGGATTTAATAATAGTGATAATAATAATGATGATGATGCTCATCACAGTGACAGTGGAATAGCAGGGCTACAAACCGTTCTGTAATTGCACAAACTTCGACAAATGACTCAATAACAATGGTAATACATGCAAAAGTGTGTGACCAGAGTCATGACGGCGGGGGGTGGAGGCTACTGTTTTGGTCAGCGAATATAATGAGACTTGGGATGTACCCATAGTAACGCCAGAAGCTGACTGCTTTACGGAGCAGATCCAGCGGTGCTGCCATCGCCAGGAATGGACGTCGCTTCACGTGACGCTTCAGTGGAAAGGATGTCTCATGTCTCTTAAACCGACAATGCTCGCTCATCGCTCCTAGCGCTAGCTCCTCGCGTTTTTTTCCTAGGTGGGAGGGGCTTAACAGCTAGCAAAGTCGGCTAGGTAAGATAACTAGCAGTAATTTAAGAGACTTGGGACAGACACAGAGAAGAAGCAGAAGAAGAAGGTTGACGTTGTCTTCAAAGGCATCGTACTGCAAAGGTTGTTTACAAGCAAGTAATCCGTTGTGCAGTTGTTTAAACTTATTACAAAACTTTTTCGTTCGTTCTCTACCAACGGACAATGAGGCTTCTATAGGAAACCAATGGGGTAGACAAAATGTCAAATAAATCATCACGGAAACCACAGTTTGCTACAATTTATATGTCAGAACATCAACGAACACCACTGAGCACTCGGTGAGTTTCATGACTTTGAAAATGAACGTTTAGGGTGGTTTTAGGACAGGTTCACACATGGCCATAGACAGCAGTGTTAAGCCAGGCAGGGGAAAGCCAAATTCTCCAAAAATGAGCAATCGTCACTATTTTGGTCTTAACCACTCTGTTTCAACATAAACAACCCAGAAATGGGACTCAAAGTGCAAAATACTCGACTTCTCCTTTAAAATCATGTGTGGAAACTCACCTGAGAAGCCGATCTCCACAGCTGTGGCTGACCAGGTAAAACCTTTCACCATTGTCTTTATAATGACGAAACTGTGGATCATGTCGCTAAGGATATTTCTCGACCTTAGCAACGAGTCTCTCACAAGAAGCAAGGAGAGGAGTTTAGCTGCCACAGGAGCAGGGATGTACAAGCAGCCTAAAATATGTGGGGCTTCCTTTAAGAGCACGAGGCTGGAAAAAGGACAGTGTTGTGACGTGTCTCGGGATGGCGCATCCATGAGAGTCGGCATGTACGTAGAATTTAAAGGGGCAGCTGAGTGTTTTGGCCCCTACGGCTTTAGAGATGCTCTGACAGTGTCCCGACGGCATGATTATCTATTTATCTTGACCTGTGTCCTGTAGTTCTGCTGACTTACCGCAGCTCCACCTTCAGCCGATCCATTTTGTCGTGCAGCCGATCGTTCTTCACACGGATGGGATTGTTGGGGACGAACCAGGCCGCTATAAACTTACACACCACCACAACATGCTGTAGAAACACACAGACGACACACACAGAAACTTCTTCACTGTCGTCTTCAGATTTGGGTCAGACAATGACGTCCATTTGACCTGGAGTACAAACCTCAAACAGGATGATGAAGGCAAAGCGCACGGCCAAGACCAACCAGAACTGATGGGTCAGAGCATAGTCCTCATTCCTGTAGTCTCTGTAGCTGCACAAACACACACACACGCACACAGTTTGTCCCCAGTATCAGATCTGTGACTGCTTATTCTGTTATGTAAGTTCTTCTCACCTGCACTGTGCGACGTCGAGGCCATCTATCTTCATCTGGTTTGTGCTAAAGACATCAGCTCCTGAGTGTGTCACATTAGCCGTGGACAGGGTGTCATTGATGTAGCCCTGCATGCAGCTGCAACAACACAAAACACATGATGATGAAGAGACACGACGCAGCCTGCTGACGAGTCATCAGGTGTTTCTACCAGCTGAAACGAGACTGACTGTTCGTGAGTTGTTCCATTAGCACAGGGGCCGTAGCTGTAACGGTAGACGAGGCGTGGAATAAAGTCTGATGAGATTCCAATAACCAGACCGTTAGCAATCACTGCTAACACGCCGATGGCCTCCAGCACCTTCGTCCACACACCTACAGACAGAAGAACAGGACACACTGTACTTTACTACGTGCTTCAGTATAAGTAGATGTTGTTGAGGGTCCGCTGTAGCAGACCACTCTACACAGAAACCTCTGACTCAAATATCCACAGACACACTGCTCACCGATGTCGTTGGTCTTCCGGGGAACCAGCCGCCGCTCCAGGCGGACCATCTTGATGGCGTCCAGGCGGATCTCAAAGATGTTGTTAATGAGAGCCAGCAGGGGGGCAAGGGGAAACGCTGCCACGAATATGGTGGTGAAACTGAACTGGACCACTAGAGGGGACAGACAGTCAGATAGTAACATGGCTTTAGAAAATCTAGCCCTGACGGGAGACTTTGGCCAATCATAAGTCATTTCAGAGAGAGAGTGTTCCTATTGACTGTTCTACAAATGCCGGCAGCAGCTCTGGAGACAGACCCCAAATCAGTGGCTGCAGCAACCGAATCCAGCCAGCACAAACACCAGCTGCGGGGCACTACAGCCCTGACTCCACACCTGATCAGCAACTTTCTGTTGCTGCTGTTACACAGGTTAAACCTGGCGCTGCCGCTGGCCACCAGTCCCTTGTGACATCCAGTGCTGGGGGGTTTGCGCTGGCTGAATTCAAACCTCTACAGCCGATAACGAAAGGTCTGAGCAAGGCGAGGGGATTGTGGGGCAATTCTTGTCTCGAGCCACTACAGCCTCCACTGAAAGTCTGTCTCAAGAGCTGCTGCCTGCTCTCCTCCTGGAGAAGCAGCCCATAGTGATGGGAAGCAAGCAAATTCTTGTCTCATTTGTGGTCTGATAAACAGAGAGAGCGCGGGACAAGGAGGGGCTGAGAGAATGTGCTCTACAATGAAAGAAGATGAAATAATCAGCGTATGAAGTGCATGCATATGCCTGTGGTGGAAAGAGCTTAGGAAAGAGAGGGGGGAGCTGCAGGAAGAGGCAGCTGCAGTGTTTTCAAATTCTATTGTTTCGTGCGTACAGAAAGTATTCAGAACCCTTAAAAGTTTTCACATTTTGATGTGTTGCAGCCTTCAGACCCTGACACACCAGGGCTATTTTTTTGTGCGATTAATTTGCTTGTCAAAATTCTTTTTCAAACTGTTGTGATGTTGTACCTATACTTAAGTAGGCTCTATAGTCCAAACTAAAATGGTAAACTTTATCATTCTTGTCAATGTTGACAAAGGCAGCACATGCCAGATCCACTTCTTCAGTTCTTACCTTTCACAATAAAAGCCTTAGACACATAGTGTGGGGGAAAGGGGGAGACTGAGGACCTACCCATCTCCAGAAACTCATTGAACAGGCTGAAGGCGTCTGTGTTGGCCAGGTGGTAATTCTTCAGCCAGTTCCGAAGTTTGCAGATGTCACACGGTTCAATCTGCTTGCTTTCATCACGGCAGGCCTTCCTGTAACAGTTACCGCACTTCCTCTGCAGCTTCTTCGCAGTGTTTCTGCGCAGACAGCTCTTCAACCAGCTGGAAAACACAGCATTTTGTTTTCTCATCAGGTCTGTGTTGGCACTATGTACGACTGGACATTATTTCATCACCACTTGCTGCCTTACAGGAGGTGATGCTGAATGAAAACGCAGCTAACACACTCACGGCACAGTGAACTCAAAGATGTTGTTGAGAGTCTGTTTGAGCAGCATGATAACAGCCATCTGGATGAAGAGGTCTGTTAAACAGCCACTGGGATGGCACTACGACACACAGAACACATCTCAGGGTTAGTGCTGTGGTGTGTTCAGGCTGGATGAAGGACTAAAACAACAGAGTGTATCTCCTCACCTCCTCCAGTCTGAATCCAGCAAGGCGAACATAGTTTCCTGGATGGCCGTTTATCCTGTGGTAAGAAAATATTCGTTTCACATCAACAACCAGCATTTTAACCCTCTGAATTCAAGGCTGGTTACTGTATAAAGTACATATACACAAACACATACACACACACTGCGCTCACGTGTGTGTGCTTGCGCGGAGATCAGTGAACGCATATGAGTGCGGTGCACAGAGAGGCAGTCAGAGCTACAGGCTACAATGAGGCTAAAAACAGAGTTCAAATGACGTTTTTCCAAACAACTTTTTATGTCGGGGCTTCAGGACACTTGGATCACTATGGACGAGCAGTATGGAGATATTTTGTGGTTTCAATTATGTGTTTTTGGACATTTGAATCTGGGGCGCCGTCAGCCTCCATTAGGTGGAGTTGTGTTGCTACCTCCTCTCCCCTTGGATCTCTGCAAGTGATGTGAGGACTCTAAAAACTTCACCTGAGCCTCCCTCGGCATATGGGTGAGTAGATAATGGCTGAATTTTCATTTTTGGGTGCACTATTCCTTTAATGTTGGCAAATACACATTTGAATACAACTTTCAGTACTTGATTAATAAAATCAGTTGCTTTTTCGGTCCACTAGATGGTGCTGATGTTTTGTTTTTCCTAGTGAGGTCAGCAGCATCTGGCAGGAAGTTCATCAAAACAAAGATGGAGGCACCGGAGAATGAAATTTAAAATGTGCTGTTGGCGTTTAAATCAATCGTCTGGATTTCACGACCTCACAGGCCACCATCCAGAGATAGCGTTAGCTGCCGATGGCCAAGCTAACGCTAAACTGCTCCGCTGAAAACTCAATCAACACTGGACACACTTAGCGACAAAACTCCCATCCAACTGCAACAGAGCAAAGAAAATAACAGTCCATCATCTACTTCACGTGCAAAGATCTGCGTCCATACAGCGCTGGTGAAAACCAAGGCTTTTGTTACATGCTAACAACACGTGAACTCAGCAGTTTTCCTGTAGCTCCTGTAGCATGTGCATGCACATTTAAACTGCGCAGCACCCCTCAGCATAAATATGTTTCCACGCACATGGACAGACACACTGACAGACAGATACAGAGTACCTGCCCAGGAAGAAGGCCACGTAGAAGAGTGAGGAGAAGAGAGTGAAGAACTGGAAGGTGAACATCTTGACGGTGAAGTTCCTCTCTGTGGCAGCGAAAGAGTTTGTCTTCTCTGAAACACACACACACACACACACACACACACACATTCATGTACTGTGAGATATTTGACAAAATGTCTTTGAACATTTGATTTTCTCTCAGATTCATTATCATGAGTGTATTCAGATATTTTAACGACACTTGATTGTTTTAAACTGATACATGTCTCCATCTATGCTAACTACAGCACACTGAATTAAGCTTGTTCTCACCTATTTTACACAGCTTGAGGGACACCCATCTGTTCACCTGCAGGTGACATTGACACAGAGACACAAGATTTGATAGTTATGACATTGTTGGCAGGTGCATCTTGTGTTGACAGATCTGTGTGATCTCATCTATCAGCTGCTCTTCAGAAACTTCCAGCAGAAACTTCTTCCTGATTCCTTGGTGGTCTGTTAAAGTTCCCGTCAGTTTAAAGATGATGTCAAGAGCTAATGTTCGCTCGCACACGAGGGTGAGGAGGTCAATATGTAAAGTGGTTTGTGTGCCTCAAACTGCACAAACACAGAAGCAACGAGTCGAAAATCAATGAAGAAACTTCCCAGAGAGCTAACATGTGTGTTAATGGCGGTTTAATGCAGTCAGGGTACTGGTGGCTATGACATGGAGGTCTGTGTGACCCTCCAAGGATCTGCCTCCCCAGACCATCACTGATCCACCGCCACACCGGTCATGCTTGATGATGTCACAGGCAGCATAACATTTACCACAGTGTCTCCAGACTCTTTCACACCTGTCACATGTGCTCAGTGTGAACCTGCTCTCATCTGTGAAGAGAACAGGGCGCCAGTGGTGGACCTGCCAGTTCTGGTGTTCTCTGGTGAATGCCAGTTGAGCTGCACAGTGCTGGGCTGTGAGCACAGGTCCCACTAGAGGACGTGGGGCCCTCATGCCACCCTCATGGAGTCCGTTTCTGACAGTGTGGTCAGAAACATGCACACCAGTAGCCTGCTGGAGGTCATGTTGTAGGGTTCTGGCAGTGCTCCTCCTGTTCCTCCTCACACAAAGGAGCAGATAGCGGTCCTGCTGCTGCTGGGTTGACGCCCTTCTATGGCCCTGTCCAGCTCTCCTCGTGTAATGGCTGCTCTCCTGGTATCTCCTCCATGCTCTTGAGACTGTGCTGGGAGACACAGCAAACCTTCTTGTGACCACATGTATGGATGTGCCATCCTAGAGGAGCTGGACTACCTGTGCAACCTGATTAGGCTGCAGGTAGCACCTCATGCTACCAGCAGTGACAAGGACACTCACGAGAAAGTCACCAAGTTGGCAACACTGATCATCAAGCTGTCCGGCTTTGTGGTCTCAGAGCAGCAAGGAGTGAGGGGGAAGAGCCACAGGGTACATCCATGGGTGTGCTAGCTAGCTAGCAGCAGGGCGGGCAGGCCATAATCGGGCCTTTACATCTGGCAGCTCACTTTCTTCATGCAAAATGAGCATGGCTTCATCTGAAGTGAGTTGGAAAAATGATCGATGCAACCAACTGAGGGTAGGATGATGCTTATCCCATACTTTACCTCTCTACATAGGATATATATTTACATCAGGGCTTGGATGTGATGCAGCATTCACATCATGTAATTTAAACTGTAGGAAAAGCAGAGTGGGAAACACCTTTCACATCAGCCACAGATTTGTATTCTTAGTTGGAGATATCGGGAACACCAATGCTATGTCCCCCCTGGTGAGAAGAACTACAGACATGTTGACAAAGTGTCGGCTTAATGGTTGCACATGCATCACCACAGGAAGTTAAATGAAATACAAGAATTGACACTCAAACAATTCATTTAGCTGTGGTTTCACTTTGTGATGAACTGCAGCATATACACAACAGAAGTAATTTAGGCCTCATATCTGATCTGAACCACCATGACAGAGTGTGTTCACACTTCATACTCTGAACTATTCTGTGAAGGCAGCACGAGGATCTGGATGCAGGTATACGTACCCGGGTCATGATCTGAATGGTGATGTAGTGCAGCACAGCTCCCAGCATCACGGCCACAGTGTTGGCATAATCAGGGATAAAGTTCAACTGAGACATCAAGGGGGCCGCCACCACTCGAAACACCACCAGGGCATGAGTGAGACCGATGATTATCATCAGCTGGAACACAAACAAACACACCAACATGTTGCATCGTCTTTCTGCTCACAACACACACACACACACACACACACACACACCCACACCCACACCCACCCCACAGCAGTCAGCCCAGATCATTCTCTGTTCTATAAAGCTGCAATCTGATTTAAAGCTTTTATAATCTTTTGTCTTGTTTTGTGATAAATTCTACTCGTGTTCCTGAATCAGCAGGAGATAATTAGAGACAATAACATGATATTATGTTACAGCTGTCACTCCAGGATACTAGCTGATCTTTTGGGTGTGAAGCAGCTTTGTTTTGGCAGGTGATCGTGTCAGCAGGTAGTGAGCAGAGCTCTGCCAGTGAGATACATTTTCTGAGGAATACTTTGCTCTGAATCACGCCTATCAGGTAGAGCTTCAGCCCACGCTGTATACCACATCCACCAAACTTCATAAACAACTCAGTATCTGTGTGTGTGTGTGTGTGGCTTACCATGACAGTTACCAGAATGAGGACCAGAGTGCTGCGCAGGTAGGAGTGTCTGAACTGTTTGGGTTTACAGTGTGGATCATTGACTATTTCCATGATCAGTTCCTCCTGTCAACACAAACACACAAACACACAACCCACACACACAGGATGAGATTCAACGTATACATTAAAGGCATATTACAAGGACTTCAGTGTGCTGAAATCCAGTAGGCAGTTTGGTTTTGGCTTCACTGGGCAAAAATCCCATAAATATCTTTGATATCTACAGAACCTCCTCTTGGTTCTGTTTTCAAGTGTTAGAAAATCCAGCCTGTGATGGGAAACAGGTCATTTCAAAGAGAGAGAGTTTCTATTGGCTGTTTTACATCTGCATCTGATTCAATGGAGGAGAGTCCTGCAAAGAAAATGTCTGTTCCAGCGTTGGCAACAACTGTCTGCACTACAAAACGACCCAGAAAAGGAAGACGGACTCATCGAAAAGAGAGTCTGGCAGTAAACGAAATAAAACGTGTGAATATCAGCGAAGCATTTCAGAGATGAAGAGAAAATGTTACAAAAGATTAGCCCTCTGCTAACTGGAGCTTAAAGGTGCTGACACACCAAACCAACATCAAAGAACTAGCAGCGACGAAAGCCAACTGTTGCATCGTCTACGTCGCCTCACGTCCTGTGTCAGTTGCATGTACGTTCTGCACCAGCGTGAGAGAGAGCAGAGTGAGAGAGTGGTACATCCTGTCAGCCGAGGGGTTTCCTATCTGTGCAGCCGAGCACCGCAGCACCTCCACGGACTATTACATCCAGACGGTCCCGGTGTTTCCTCTGCAGGCTCCACTTCACTCAGCTGCCCGATAAACCCGCTGCTTCTTCCCACTTTAACCTGAATAACAAACCAGGGCTCGGTGCTCCGGTTGGATCCAAACGGAGAGCCGGGGCTAGCTCAGAGACTAGCGGAGGCTAACTGGCTGTGCTTCATTCCGGTCATGCTGTGTCTAACGCTCCGCTAGCCGCTCCCAGCTAGCTCCGGTCTGTTATTCAGGTTAAAGTGGGAAGAAGCAGCGGGTCTGTGGGGCAGCTGAGTGAAGTGGAGCCTGAGGAGGAAGCACCGGTTAGCCCCGGTTTCACTACAGGCAGATTCACTCGCTACAGGGGCGAGGAAATAAAACCTGAACAGCCAATCAGAGTGATCTCTCTCACTGACAAGCTCCGCTGCCGATTCAACATGCTCAATCGGCTGAAAAGCTGCCGAAGTGCCGATGGTGCGGGACACACCGCAAAATCTAGGGCGACAGACGCTCACCAACGGCCGACCGTCCGCTTGGTGTGTCAGGACCTTTAGACTCATGGCTGCACCTTCATGTTCACGTTTATGTAGCTAAATGTTAGCTAGAGCTTCAAATCACAGTGTGTCCTCCGCCTCACTCCCCACAACTATAGACCACCTTACCAGGAGGAGAGCCGGCAGCAGTTCTGGAGAGAAAACCCCAGTAAGTGGCCGCAGCAACCAGAATTCAGCCAGCACAAACCGCAGCTCCTGGGCACTGGACAGCCCCAACTCCCCACCTGATCAGCAAACTTTCTGTTGCTGCCCGTACACAGATTAAACCAAGTGCTGCTGCTGGCCACCAGCATGCTGTGATATCGGGTGCTGGGGGGTTTGTGCTGGCTGAATTCAAGCTGCTACAGCCTTTGACCTAAAGGTGTGATCGAGGCAAAAGGATCGTGGGGTGGCTAGCAGCTAATTGTTGTCTCATATGTGGTCTGATAAACAGAGAGAGAGCAGAGCAAGGAGGGACTGGAAGAATGAGCTGCGTACAACTCTACAATAAAATAAGATTAAATAAATCAGTGTATGGGAAACACTGGGTCACTGTATGAAGCATATGCCTGTGGTCGTCTGGTGGGAGGGGCTTAGGACAGATAATTATGCATTTTATCCCAGGAATTGTAACTGATTACAGCTACATTTATTTTGTAATTTAACATGTAACTAGTTACTCCATAACACTGGCCAAACATCTGACAAACTGACACAGGCTGATATTTGGGTCAGATCCCTGAACCCAGATTAGCCAACGTGATTTACGTTTCAGATAATTATGACATAACAAAGCTTCAGGCGATGCATTCATGACATGACTCAGTAATAAACAAGTTTCCAACATGTTCAGACATGTAATGACAACCATCTTTGTAAGACGTGAGCAAAGTCTGCAGTGATGAAGATCATGAGGTGAAGGTAAAGCACCAGTAAAAAGTAGACCCTGAGTTAAGTTTGTTTTTTTTGAGGGAAAAGTATTGAGCTCAGTGGAGTGTAAAGGAAAAAAGTCTAAATCATGAATGCAGGTTAAATAAAATAATAATTTAGAAACAAGAAATCTGAAACACACAACCAAAGCTGCAGTCATGAGACACACACAGATATGATGTAGTAAATTATCACTTATCAACCTGAAACACTAAAACCATTAAACTCTGATTCAGTTTATTCTCCCAGTTTCCTCCAGCTGGTGTGTCCAACAACTGTACAGTGTTACAACATGATAGGATCAGTGTGGTGCAGTCTATTTACTGGAGACATAGTGAAACATGCAGGCAGCAGTTTGTCTTCACACTGCAGTCACTAACCTACAGACACCCGCACAGCCTGTGACAACATGTTTGTTTCCTGCAGGCTCTCATGTCACTGCACACACACCTTTGGTTACAGGGGAAGAAAGAGAAGACTGAACCGGGAAAAAAAACTATTTATTTTGAAAATCATTTTTTGGAAAATCATGTCTGTTTCTGCATATTAACTGGATATATTTTGTGTGCTCCATTACTGCATATAACCTGGATATTTTTTGTACTCTTTTGATGCACATTAACTGGATATTTGCTGTAGTCTTACCAGTCGACCCAGCAGATGGGACACTTTTTTTTTTACAGTGGGATTGTTGTCCAGAGCATCACTCATATCTTCGAGTGAGCTCCATCATCCTTGATATTAAAGAGGAATCAACAATGATGAGGTCTCTTGTATGTGTTTTGAAAAAGGTAACGTTAGCCTGTAAATGTTACATGCTTTTGCGTTCAGTACCGCACAGCCTCATTTGGAGTGCGTTTGACTACTTCAGAGTGCCACAGGTAGTTGTTAACTTAGTGAAAGCATATTTTCAGGATATTAGGTTGTGTCTAAGTACAGCAGGTTTCACAACAGTTTGGCAGAGGCTAGAAATAGGCATCATGGCAGGGTGTACAATTTCTCCATTAGCATTTACTATGGCAATGGAAGTAATCATCAGGGCTTCTAAGTGGGTGGTAGGTGGAGAGAGACGGCAGAATGGGTTGCATCTTCCACCAGTTAGGGCTTACATGGATGACATGACACTGGTGACCACAACAATGCCATGTACAAAGAGGCTACTAGAGAAGGTAAATAAGAACCTCAAGTGGGCCAGCATGAAAATCAAGCCTAGTAAATCTAGAAGCATCTCGATATGTAGAGGGAAGTTAAGTGATAGGAAGTTTGTCATAGATGATGAGGACATCCCAACAATTAGGGAAAAGTCAGTAAAGAGCTTAGGTAGGTGGTACAATGTAGAGTTGAATGATGAGGAACAGGTGGTGAAATTTAGAAAAGATGTGGCTGAAGGATTGGATAGAATAGATAAATCAGAACTTCCAGGAAAGTTGAAGTTGTGGTGTTTGCAATTTGGGCTATATCCTAGGTTAATGTGACCATTGTCAGTTTATGAAATTCCAATATCTGTTGTGGAGAGAATGGAAAGGTCGGTTAGCTCCTACATTAGGAAGTGGTTGGGTGCTCCTAGGTGCCTAAGTAGTGTTGCATTGTATGGAAAAGGGATACTTCAGCTGCCAGTATCTAGTTTAACAGAGGAATTTAAATGTACCAAGGTCAGGACAGAGCTCTTGTTATCTGGGAGTAAGGATGTGGTAGTTAGGAGTGTGGTTCCAAATCCAACCAAGGGGAGGAAGTGGAACCCAAGATCGGCAGTTCAGGAGGCAGAGGCAGCTCTTAGACATGCAGAGATTGTAGGTAATGTTCAGTTTGGCCGGGGAGGCCTGGGGCTTGGCTCAGGTAAACCGGTATGGAATACAGCAGGCCTCAAAGATAAAAGAAAGCTGGTTGTAGAACAGATACGCAGACAGGAAGAGATAGTAAGGGGTGCAAAGGTAGTGGCCCAGGCTAAACAGGGACAGTGGTTGAATTGGGAAAGTGTAGAGAAGAGGAAGCTTAGTTGGAGGGACCTGTGGAGTATGGAGGAGAATCGTATTAGATTCCTGGTAGGGGCTACATACGATGTGTTACCAACCCCCCAGAACCTAAAACTGTGGGTAAATGAGGACCCATCATGCCCATTGTGTTCACGTACCGCAACTTTAAAGCATATTTTGTCAGGCTGTAAAGTCAGCTTGTCACAAGGCCGATATACATGGCGACATAATCAGGTGTTGAAATGTTTAGCTGCAGGCATCGAAGGGAAACGAAGAAAGGTGAATTCAGAAGGTGTTAAGGATAGGGGCTTAGTAATTCAGTTTGTCCGTGAGGGAGAGAAATACAGAAGGGATAAGTTAGTGAGGAGGCAAGGGTGTGGCCGCCTAGAAGGTGCTTGTGATTGGGAAATGCAAGTAGATTTAGGGGGAAAGCTTGTTGTTCCTCAGGAAATAGTCTGTACCAGGCAGAGGCCTGACTTAGTGTTGTGGTCAGTGAGTCAACAGATAGTTTATTTCATTGAGCTGACAGTTCCTTGGGAAGACTCAGTGGAAGAAGCCTATGAAAGAAAAAAGCTTAGATATGCAGACTTAGGAGCAGAAGCTGAGCAGCGAGGATGGAAGACTAGGATTTGTCCAGTGGAAGTGGGGTGTAGGGGATTCATAGCAAGATCAACTGTCTCACTCCTGGGGGAACTCGGAGTGCGGGGACAGAATTTGAGGAAGACAGTGAGGGAAATGTCAGATGAAGCAATTAAATGCAGCCAGTTTATCTATTACAGAAGAAATAATGTCAGTTGGGGGCCAGCAGGGGGAACTACTAAGCAGGGCACATAACTCCTTGAGATCAGGTGGAGAGATCCACTTCCTGTCAGGAGAAATCCAGGAAGAGGAAGTATTTAAGTGTGGGAGTGGCCTATTGGAATCCATTTTGTTTGAGGCCATGCGGCAAGGTGAGTGTGTTTGCTGATCCTGTAAGTCCAGTTAGCTCCTTTAACTTTAGCTTATATTGTAGTTATGCTATGTAGCGTGTGAAATAGAGTATGGTGAATGTGCTAGTAAAGGTAGTATCAGCATTGCTTCTGCCTGGAGCTCGCATAAACGGAGCCTGGGCTTGGTTGAAGGTGGCAGTGCTGTTTGGGCTGAGATCACTGTCCAGCCTCCTGGAGGTGTCATTGTTGTGAGGGCCTGGGGAGGTAGACTGTACAGCCTAACCCGGCGGGGGAGTGTGATAGCCTAACAAGGCTTCCTTCCCTGGGTCTACCTCCTCTGTGGTAGTATAGGTAAGGTAAAGGAGGTTGTTCGGTTAGTGTGGGGAGCAGTGAGACCTGGCATTAGGGGAGTGTCTCTGGGACGCCAGAGGTCACTGTCTAGCCTCCTGGAGGTGTCGTGGGACTAACTAGACGAAACACCGGTGAAAGGAGGTTCCCACCCGATGACCCCAAAGACATGTTAGTTATCACTGCTCACGGGTCTGTATAGTTAAGCCTTGCCATAATAGCTTATCGTAGGGCTTAGGAGGATTATTCACTGAGTGCTGATCCCTTTTTTTTTTTTTTTTTTTTTATTTTATTAGAGCACAAACTTCTTGTGTTTATTTGAACTTTAAGACGAGAGGAGAACACTGGAGACAGCTAACACAGTTGTTTTTACGTTCTACTGTGACCGGAGTATTTTTGTGAAACAAAGGTCTAATGGACTGAATTCTTCTTTTTTTAAACTGAGGGGAAAATATCCATTTTATACAAATATCTGCGTGTGTGTAGACAGGGCCGACATTGAGTCCGTTTATATGCACACAATAATCAGATAACTGGGAATAATCAGGTAATGGTAATAATCTGATCTGACACGTTTACATGCACTTCAGTAATGCGATAATCAGAAAACCCTGGTTTACATGAATCGGTCTGTTAGTCGGATTTCTGTCCAAGTACATGACGTAAAACTCAAATTTCCTGTTACAGTAGGTGGCGGTAATGCACCTTAACGCTGGTTGCCACTCGCCGTAATACTGAAAAGAAGAACAAGAAGAAGAAACTTCCTGTTAGTTTCAAAACATCCTGTCTTCTTCACCATGGCAACGCTTCACAAAGAAGAATAAGAAGAATATGGAGGCGACGCTAACGGTCAGGGCTGTCCTTATGTGGGAGCTGTTAAGCCTGCAAAATAGGCTACACACTGCTGCTGTCCTTCGCTTATTCTCCATGAGGAGAAAACGACAATGGGCTTTCATTCAGCAAGCATCTGCCGTTGGTCTCAGCATGATGGGTCCTCCACTCCAACCAAAACAACGTGCTTGCTGGATGCGCATCCGGAGCAAGGACTGGTGGGAGAGAGTGGTCCTCAAGGAATTCTCAGATCCAGAATGGAGAGAGAATTTCAGGATGTCTCGGAGAGCATTTGTGAAACTGTGTGATCTGATGAAGGATGTCATGAGCCCCAATGAGACGACAGTACGTCCCCCTGTACCTCTGGAAATGCGAGTGGCATATTTTCTACGACTTTTCACACATGCGCAGATGTAAAAGAACCAAAGATACCAGATTAATGGTATACATGCACCGAATAAAACGGACTACTGGGGAAAAAGCTAGGTGTGTTTATCGGATTTCTCAAAATCCGATAATGGCTTTTATCTGATAAAGCACATCAGATTATGCTGTTTACATGACCACTTGAATAATCTGGTAACTCCAGAAATCAGATAATAACAGATAGTTTATTGTGTGCATATAAACGGGCTCACTGTCTGGGTGCCATTAGCGATGTGTAACACAACACTGCAGACAACAACACAGGACACAGACTCAGATTTGTCGTCAGTACCTCCTCCTCACACCAGTCATACACCTTCCACTTAGACACGGCTCTGGCTCTGTGTCTCTTCCACAGCTCCAGGAACAGAGTGGCTGTGGAAACACACAGGGAAACCAGACTTCACATCACTGGAACATGTTAGATTAGACACCAGAGTAGATCATGAGATGAAATCAGACACTCACCCCAGATCGCCATGAACATAGCAAAAGCCACAGTGCCCTCATTGTCAAACAGGTGGCTGACCTGTGTGGATACAAACACATTGTACATCCCATCAACAGGGAAGATCATAAACATGGCACCACACAAACACACAGATAAACATCAAGACCTGCTTTTCATAAAACCTTTAATATGTTTGTGTCTGAAGTTCTGACATCACTCAGAACTATAGTTGAAAAGCCGTTGTAATTCAGTTTCTAGGAAATGTCGGTGAAGATTCTCAGTCATCCAGGTCATGGTAATCCTAAGTGCTATATCGTAGGCAACTGGACTTGCTTGCGGTTCTTGAAGACATTTCACCTCTCATCCAAGAAGCTTCTTGGATGATAAAGCACTTAAGGTTACTAGGAAGTATTTGCAACATCTCTGCTGTGTCAGCTGGTTTGTGGTGAATTCAGTGACTTTATTCTGGTTCCAACATTCAGTATATTGGCAGCTGTAACTTCGTACTGCAGGTCTGTCGAAGTAGCGTGGCCAAATTCAAAATCCGAGGCAGTGTAAAATTTAACAAACTCATTGGTCAGTGCTTAACATCAGAAAAATTCAGTTTGAAATCTAAATCTGACAAACACACACAAAACAGCAAACCAACGGAGGCTGGCAGCAAGTTGAGGCAAAACAATCCAAAACGTAATGAGACGCCCATTCAACATGCTCAATCAGCCGAAAAAAAGCCAGCAAGAGTCGAGCAGTGTCCATTGTGTGGGACACACTGCAAAATATAGAGCAACAGATGCTCATCGTCGGCTTGACAGGGCCCTGACGGCCAGACTGCAGCCACATCATGGTGGTTTAATTTGCAAATGCATCTTTTCCTCTCTGTTTCAGCCCTGCAACACTGTGTTTCTCCCTAAAATGGAGTTTTTCTAAAATTTTTGCTAGAGCGTGGAGATGTAATGCTTCAGCTCTGTGTTTCAGGCAGCACGGTGGTGCAGTGGTGGAGGCTCCAGGCCCCCCGTGACCCCCAATGGGACAAGTGGCTACAGAAAATAAATGAATGAATGAATGAAGTAAGCTGCTCAGTGAGAATCTGGGACTGCATGACAGGACAGTTGTGAGGTCTTCAATTTTCTCTGTGATTAAACAGGGTAAATGTCAATATATCTGAATTCAAAGCAGAGCTGCTTTATGTTGATTTGTAATTAAAAAAAAAAGATCTGATCAGCAAACTTAATGTCTCACTCCTCACCAGATGCTGGCTGTGATGCTTTTTTGTTATTAGAACTAACTGCAGCTGGTTAAAATGACATAAGATGAGCTCACCTTGGCGTAGGTGCAGGTGTCTGACAGCCTCCACACTGTACAATTGTCACAGCGAGGACACATAATGACACTGGACTGACACACTTCCTTACTGAAGACACACAGAGACAAACATGAAAGGGTTAATGGGAATAGAAATTAAAGCATGATTCAGTGATTCATCTGCTGCACAAACATGATAAACAGGAAGAGCTCGCTTCTCATGGTTCTCTTGAAGTCAAACGTTAGAAAGTCCCTACATTTCATCAGTTCAGAGAGTTCGATGAATCGGACTTTGAAAACTCGCAGGAACAAACCTCACAGAGAAAATCTGAGAGGTTCAGGAGAAGAAAGGCCCAGTGTGTTTTTAACAAGTTTCAAATTTCAAATAGTTTGAATGGGACTTGAAAGTTATTTTGATGCAATGACATAATAATTTTACTTCCACAGCATCTGACTCACATGAGAGGGTTGGTGTTGAAAAAGGCGAGTCCATACAGGAACACTACGACTCCCAGAGCGGCAGCTGGGACCAGCAGCTTGGTGTACCAGCCCAGCCACAGGTAGTACAGAGCCACCTTCTCTCCAAAGTAACACCTGCAGACATCATGTAACACAAACACATCAACAAACCAGAGACTAAAAACGTCTTCAGTCACCCTGGCCTTTTTCATATTTAATTGTTTTATACTTTTGAATCACAGAACACTGGTTTTACCTTTTTTTCCCTTGCTTAACCTGCTGCCACTGAGACCTGGCCTTGGGTAAGTTGTAAAAAATGGATAGATGGATGAATTTGCCATCAGCAGCTCCTGTTTGCAATGTAACTATGAATGTACAGCTTTTTGTCTTTATTGGAGTGGACAGTTTTAAGCATTAAAGGAGGCGATAGAGGGGGGATGACATGCAGCAAAGGGCCACAGGCTGCTCCACCCTCTAAGCTACCAGGGGACACAAATCACTGATTTTAAAGAGAACAGGATGATTCTGAGGCAAGTTCTGCTGCAGGTCTGCACCATCTCTCACTTCTTTTAAGTGAAGATAAAGACTAATCTGCTTTTTATTACATCAAATATTATATATTTTTTATTTTGCACCTCGTCTGAATTTATTCACCTTTTATATATTTCCTCTTTAATCTTTTACTGCTCAGTAAAGCACTTTGAATCGCCCTGGTGTATGAAATGTGCTGTACAAGCAGAGCTGCCTTGCCTTGCTATCAGGGACGTCTTTTTTCTACAACTTACGGATACTTGATCCCGATAAGTTCCAGAGATACTTATATCTTCTGAAAGTGTGAGTCACACTGAATCTAAAAACACATGTGTCATGTTCAAATTTGTGTTCAGATGAGTTATGCGAGATATGACTCAGAGAATGAGCAGATGCAAATTGTAGCAATCAGACACTGAGTGGTTAAATCAACTTCCTGTTGTTGTTACAACACCTGAACGCACCTGTCCCTTTGACCTCAGCCCAGGTCTTAGTGTGAAAACCTCTGACCTAAACAAATGTTACAGGTTTTACATCCTGCTTTCCTTAATCCACTGTGTGAACATGCTTAACAGTGACAGACAGACAGACAATTACAGTACAACTAGTCCATACCCATTGGTAGCTTTGTCACCTTCTACCTATGCCAATCCTCAATGCCTATGTGCAGTTTCACATAGATTGACCACGTCAGTGAGTAGAAAAACGTGGGACAAACAGAATGACTGACTGACAGAATGACACACTGACAGTTTCCGTGATTATGTACAGCATACCATACCATGACTTAGTCATACCAAAAATTAGAAGAAAAAAAACAACATTGGTCCACAGGGGGAGCCACAGCGATCGGTCGCATTTTAGCCATTTTGAAGCATTTTTCTGTTCTTATAGCGCCACCCAGTTGCCAATTAGAGTTAAATTTCTCCAGTCACCTTGAGGCGTCCTGTTCTACATATCTACCAAGTTTAGTAAAAATCCATATGGCGGTTAGGCCTAGATAAGAAATGAGCTCTCTAGCGCCCCCATTTTGTTTGATGGGGTCAATAATGGAGGGGTCCCCTCAGATTATGTGTGGTCATATGCCTACAAAGTTGCGTGGTGATGGCTGAAACCCTTGAGATGTTATACACCTTTATGTGATGAGCCACGCCCTCCGCAATATTCATTGCCTTATAGAAGCTCAGTTTTAGTAAGTTTTCCAACTTTTGCCAAGAGGGAACTTTAGATATTGGTCCCTAGATTATGTTCACCCAGTTTCATGCAGATCGCTCAAACTTGAGCGATGTAATATTGCTTCATTGGCATCCTCCCATGACCCTCTACCACTGTGCCAAATTTCACATGGATTGACCAAGTCAGTGAGGAGAAAAACGTGGAACAGACAGACAGACAGACAGACAGAGTTTTCATCATTATATAGTAAGTTACAGACAGACAGACAGTTAGAGACTGACTTGACGTCGGTGACTGGTTGTCCCGTAAACAGAGCCGACCATCGAGCCCATTTCTTCTTCAGCTGTTTTTGCATCTTTCTCTGAGAATCATTGGAAAAATCAACATACATACATTAGGTGTTTATTCTTTATACCAATACACAGTTTCACATCAACATCACAACATCTGGGCAAAAATATATTTCATTGTGTCTGAATAGTTTGTTTAGTGTTTTCACTTTGATGGCTCTGAAGGCCTTTGCACCTGAAATCTATATTTTTGGTCCAAGTCCACTAATTGGAAGATCAGCGGTTTGATCCCCCGGCTGTTCCATCGATGTGTGAGTGAGAGTGAACGGTTACTGACAGGTTTGGTTTTATGCGGGTTTTCTTTGTAATCCATACAAAGCCTTTAAAGAGTTGTTTGAACAAGAAGCGGTGAAGAAAATGTGGCGTAAGCTGCGGGACACATACATCCACAACAAGAACAGAGAACAGAGCAGAAGCTGACAGCTGGTCAGCAAGACAAAGAAGTGGAAGTATATAGAAGCAACATCCTTCTTGAAATATTCCACGTCAAAGAGATGCACAGCAGCAGTGATGACGCTACAGCAGAGGGGAATTTAATGGCCTCACAGCATCATGTCTTAACTCAGGTAGCCGCAGAGAGTGGCATCGACCTGGGAGGTAACTCCAGTGGAGAGAAGCAAAAGAGGAAATGTGTCTTTACATTTTGTCTTGTGTGGAGAATTTTCCTGTGTGCAAGGTTTCTGTGTGTTACAATTTTTATCAGATGACCGATTTAAAAAACGCACATGAAAAATAGGGACCTGATGTTCACTCAGTCTCAAGAGAGGAGAAACACCTGTGTCTTTGTGACAAAGCAGAACCAACAGATTTTTCTGCTTCATCATATTTTCACTGGGTGTTATAAAAAGTAACCATGTGACTGTGTCTCATGACGTGTTGGGTTGTTGTAGGGACCAGTAGCAAACGCACTCTGGTTCACCTCTTTAAACCCTGAGGACTTTGCCGTGGACTCTGGTGTATTAAGTGTGTGATGTTTCCTTTTAACTGCAGCCTCAGGTTATTGAGCCTTTGATCTGTGTGTCATCCTGACACAGAGCCTGAAGCCAGAACAGGAGCTGCTTCGTGCAGTTTAGTTTCTCTGTGAGGATGGTGCAGTATGTGCAGAGCAGAGACTGGTAACAATAACTTTATCTGTTTTGGAAACATTAACGCCCCCCCTCTCTATTTACATAAAATGGTTCAGTCCGACTGGATCAGCTGCAGTGCGTCGTAATTTGTCACAGACAGCAGGTAAGGAGGCTACGGAAGCGCATTGCATTCACTGGTTAAAAGAAAATTAGACACCTTATCTCGTAATTACGAGATAAGGAAGAGACGGCAATATGCCTCAAAAATCAGGTAGCCAAAATCGGAAAGAAAGGAAGCTAAGAGAGGAGAAAGAAGCAAAGGGTCGACAGTATGTCACCCAGTATTTCAAAAAGCAAGGTGGGTTTGTTAGTGGTTCATGTGGTGGGAAGTTATGGAATATTAACTTTGTCCCTGGTCTATAAGCTGCTTATAGACCAGGGACAAAGTTAATATTCAGAAGAAGGTGATCATTTTAGTTAGGGATGAGCAAGAAACCAACTTTTTTTTTTTTTTTGCTGAGCGAAAACTAACTAATAACTTACAAATTATGGTGAAAAGGTAGTTTCTTGAAACCCTAGAATTAAGATAAAAATATTCACAAACGAAAAAACACTTCCGGTTGCTGATAAGTAGTGTTTAACTTCTGATTTAACACTAAAAATTAAAACCCTCGGCGCACACTGCAGCGCAAGCAGACAGATGCGCGACTCAGAGCAGCATGTGTCACTGACACCAGACTCAGAGCGCAGCGGACCAGTGGAAAATGTCACCATCAGCATATTATCTTACATCAATAAAATCTATTTTATCATTGTTTTGAGTCACATGTTGAAAGAATTTAGTTGTCTATGTTCAAGCAGGAAAATAGGTCTCCATTCACTGCACGTTGGGCTTTCTAGTTCCTTTTCAGAGATGGTGTTGCGTTCAAGGTCCCCCCAAAAAACGGGAGGAAAAAAAAGCAGAATATTCGATTTTTTTTTTTCACAATCGAATCCCGTGCCATCGAACAAAGCTTTGAAGCTTCTAATTTTTTGGGTCAGCTCTATAACGTACACTCTACAGAGCCAGGTCCAGGATCCTCTTCAAGTTTGTCAGGGAGGAATGTGGAAGTGGAGGAAGAGATTGTTCTTTTTTCACAGATGTGGGAATGATAGTCAGAAATACCATCAAAATGCATAGTTTTATGTAAAATAGCATCAAAAATTTTTGGCGGCCTCCTGGCCAGCTGTGCATAGGTCCCAGTAAAAATTCTTTTCCGGGGGCCCAAAATCCCTGGCGGCGCCCCTGTGTGCCTGCATTAAGAAAACACCTCTCTTTAAACGCAGGCAGCTGTAGTTTGTATTCGTCATTCACAATGAAAAAACAGAAGACCAACAGGACAGATTCAAGATGCTAGTTAGCCACTTACACATCAAAAACACAGCCTGATGTTAAAATAAGAAAAGATATTTACCAGCACAAGAAACAACAACACAAACCATTACAAACAGTTTCTGCTAAAGAGCTAAGTGGCTTTAAAATACCTCATATAACAAGTTTGTTCTCACTCCCTCCTGACATTAGGTGTTTGTTTGCTTTCCTCACTTCAGTTTCTCTTCTCGTGCACTGAGCTCAACATGTCAAGCAGCCGAAAAACAGTTGACAAGGACCGACTGGTGCCAACAGTGTGGGACACATCGCAAAAGCTATGGCGATAGACGCTCACTGATGGTGACGCTGATCGACAGCCTAACATCAGCTCGGTGTGTCAGGGCGCTTATACAGTACTCAAAGTTTGAACAGGCACCTCACCAAAACACATTGTTAATTACATGTTTTTGACTTGTCACACAGCGCTGAGCTGCGTCTCAAATTACTCTTCAGCTTCCTGTTTTCAGATGATGTCAACCACTTCTATGTGGCATCTACTGCTGACCTGCTGTCTCCCCCTAAAAATCAAGCGTCGTCCCAAAAAAAGACAAAAACAGGTCTCTGGTAGGGCCGGAGTGAAAGAGGTGTGTGAATGTGAAAAATTCTTTCGGTACACTGGTGACCAGATAATCAATATGAAAGGACTCAGATCGTGCAGTGTAAGTTGAACAGGATCAGTCAGAGGTCGACTCACCTCATGGAGGCAAAATGTGGTTTCAAACACATCCTTCTCCAACAGTTCCCGCAGGTTCTCTGACGGGAACAAAGCAGAACATATCAGCATGAGAGGCTGCTGTTTGTCTCATATCATGTCCGTGTGTTTGCTGAAGGTCAACACATGATACTAATAAATTCTATCAAAACTCTCACCTCCTGTGCCGATGAAGGTCCGATGAAGGATGAAATGGACGATTCGGATTCTGGAGAGACAACGAAAGGTTTAGGTGAAGTGAAGAAACTGTGTCGGTGTTGAATGATTTATTGAAATATTCTCTCCCATTTAAAACACCAGATGACGAGGAAAAGAGGTCATCTTTTAATGTCAGCTAACTGTTCATCAAACACTGCGTAACTCAACTTACATGATTTGATATAAAGAACGAGCGCAGGGTCGTCTGCCTGTTACTAACCTGTTTGCTGTACACCTTTGTTCAAACACACAGTGCATCCTCCCAGCTCGGTGCTCAGAGAGCCGCCAGAGGAAGTGTGCCTCTCTGCCTTGATAAAAGAAGAAGCAGCAAGTGTGCACCTTGTCCGCCCAGTCACGGTGCATCCAGGGCAACGTGGAAAAACAAGCTCTGACTTGTTAAGATGAATTGAACGGCTGTCAGACTCGATTTACGGTACGGAAAAATGAGGAGGAAGTAAAGGACAGATACAGCAGCTGCGACGGACATGTACCCTGCTTACCCTGTGTCCACTGCTATGAAGCTGAGGCTCTCCTCCTCTGACACTCTTATATTTTTGTGCACAGTTGTGTTCCCACATAAAGACGCATCTTTATTATCTTATTTTCAGACCCAAACTTCAAGGATCATGTCGTATGAACTCCATTTGACACGTCAGAGAAAAAAATATAAATACTGCTATAAATCCTGAATCACTTGTTTTGAATACATTTCAGGACCTGAAATACTTTTTTGGTGTACACGCACTGTTGCTTGTAACTTTTAAAATGACATGCTCCATTTCTTATTAGCTGGCTGCACCATTTTATAACACTATCTTGGTGTATTTGTTCTTCTTTTTCAGCACTTGTACCAGGGTTGTAAACATGGAGAGGCACTGTGGTTGCACTCAGGCCCTTGAGGATGGGGGGCCCTTATAGAGAGATTCAGATTGCTACCTGGAAATACCTCCTGTTCCTCGTGTTAAATGAAGGACTCATGTTAAAAATGGTGTAATTAAGCAACATCACAGTCGAGGTCATGCTGTTGTGCTGAATATCAGCCTGGCTGTGCCTATGACCCAATCACAGCCGTGCTGATATTCAGCACAACAGCACAACAGCACGACTGTGATGTTGCTTTTACACAACAGCTCTACAAGCGCCATTTATCAACAGTTAAAAGCGGCAAAAGGTTTTTGATTTGCTTGTTTATTTAAAGATATATTTGGCTCCACCAACACAAATAGTTCAGCAGCTGGACCGGGATGGGACTGATGCCAAGCAACACAAACAGTCCTGCACACTAGCTTGTTACTTTCAGTTTATACACATCACCACAGGACACCTACATTGTATTATGTAGGCTACATGTGTGTGTTTCCATTTATTTTGTGACCAGTGAAATCAGTCTGTTGACAGTCGCTTTGGTGGAACACGTGTGACGCAGATAAATTAACAGCTTGCGTTGTCTTCTGGTGTCATAGGAAATTCCCTGGAGCGTTACAGTGAAGTATTCAGGCTTCCCTCCATCCCTTTGTCCTTTTCTGACCGTTCACTATTTAACTTCATGGTTATTGGTTGTAATACGTTTAATTTTGTGGTGCAAAGTTTGTTATGACGACCCTGAATGTGGGCTTATCAACAATTAACATAATTAACGGCTCAGAACAGCTGTAAAATGGAGTGATACATGCAGAGCTAAAACCCCCAGTACTGTCATAAGATATATGATTGATATACAGTATATCTATCAATCTATATATCAACTGGAATGACTCCAGTCCAAACAAATTGCTCAGTCAGAACTACCTGTTGTATTATTTTCTATATATGCCCTCAAAAAGACAAATCCATACAACATGGTTTAATTTTCTAAAATAGTCAGTAGCGTTTTCTAACAAAATGATATACTTATTCAGCATAAAGTATAAAAACAAACATTCAATTAAACGACTAAGTTCTTATTTTCTTTGGTATTTTTGTCATTCGCAGACATGCAATGATGATTAGTGGGTAATATTTATGTTGATGCTGACTACTGTCAAGTTTCTTTTGGGTCATGTGACAAGATGATAAACATAAACATATGGGAGGTAGTTGAGGCACAAAATCTGTGCAAGCTCAGCGAGCGGTCACGCCTTTCAAACATAAAAGACACATTTCAATTTCAATTCCGTTTATAAAGCCCAATATCACAAATAACAATATGCCTCAGAGGGCGTTACAGCATACGACATCCCTCTGTTCTTTGGACCCTCGCAGCAGATAAGGAAAAACTCCCCATATCATTGGGAAATACTATATTGGCTATAAGCCTGATGCTGTGTGTGTGTGTACTTCAGAGCAACCATGGGGCCTGTCATAACGACCTTACGCCACTGGCTTGCATCACGGCTCGGCCGGATCTGACCAAAAGAAATCCATCACTAACCACTGAGACATTTTCTTTTTGAAGACAGTTTAAATATGAGGAGAACGTCATTGTGTTGCTATGTAATTTGAGCTGACTTTCTTTTTTAATTTTCTCAAAAACTGTCCAGTAAAATAACTTTATTCTTATATTTATTCATGTAATTTATGACATTTTCAGTGTGTGACAATATAATCAGAGCTGACTTTACCTGAACAGCAATGTGCAGTGAAGCTACCTAATATTGTACATGACCATCATGGGAACATTTTAAGTAGAAATTCATCATGCTTTTCAGCAAACCTATCACGCACACTTTTTTGACATCACGTATTCAACAACTGTACTCCTCCACAGCTGCACGTCACTTGGCTCCTGTGGGGCCGTGCTGTCTGACATCTACTGTGTGTAATGCACAGACTATGGAAAAGTACCTCACACAACCCCACTTCAAAAAATCCCAACAATCCCTTTACAGGAAATAAAACTTTCAGGAAGGTTTTCAAACACGACATAAAGCTGCAGTGTTGTTCAGTGATGCGGAAGATTTCTGTGCTGGAATACAACATTATTGTTAAAAACCTTTCACACGTGAAACTTTTCCACTGAGCCCGTCTGATCAGCGCCAACACTGTTGTTGCTTCATATGAAACACAATTACACAACTGCTGCTTCTCTCTGAACAGTTTCCTGGAACTACCTGTACAGGTTCCTGTACCAGTGCAGGTGTCACTGTGGTATGTGTTTTTATTTGTGCAGATCTTGGAATTAAAGTTTCAACAATTTATCAGTTGACTGACTTATTGGCATTGATGGGATGTTTTACATACTACTGTTTTCAGCGAAACACTCTGAGAGTGGTCGATGGCTACGCAGCCTTCATCAGTCACACAAGCCCCGTTTCCACAGCGCTGTTCAGTTCAGTACACATTTTTTCCATTTCCACTGTGAAAAGTTGTGGATGGTACCAACAGAAGCGTTCCTTAGCGTCCCCATGTTTGGTCCCCCCTCTGTTGGGGTACCTAGCACACAGATCTGGTACTAAAAGGTGGAGCTGTGAACACTGCAGTCTGATTGGTCAGTAGAGGACGGTCACTCTGCTCAGGGCTGAGTTGTGTCTGGTTTTGAGGCTCATGTAACCACTGTTCATACTGTGGAGAGTTTTATTAGTAAACTGTAACTATAAAATGAAAGGATGTTTTGCTGCCTCTCACAGCAGCTGGAGTTGCCTACGGGTTACATCTGTAACAGGAAACCGATGGAATTCGGGGCTGATGATGTTTTTATTCCCGCAGCTGTTCGCACCATTTTGGTATTCCTCTGTTTACCTACAGCAGCTGACGAGGGTGTGTCGTGAGCCTGAGCCGGTGTTTGCGCTGTAGTAGTAGGTATATATAGGGCTAGTACATCTTTTTCCTCACTAATAATAGCCTACTGGTTCTCTGTTGGAAACAGCCGATGAAGTTTTCGTTAGCCGTTGCTATCCTGCGCACCTGCACGGCGTGGTGATGAACTGTCTAATTGATTTCTGTTGGCGTGCTGTCTTGCGGGCCTGCACGGCGGAGTGATACTGGCCAGAAAATAGTCCCAATTGATAGCAAGGTCTGACGTAATGCGGGGATGTTTTAAAATTATTGAAATAGTCTAACAAAACACATGCATAATTTTTTGTAGCTTAAAACCTTTTGGTTACGTGTCCCCCGTACATCTTCAGAACTACTTTTTCTCCGGTAAGCTATGGGCCATTTCTCAGCATTTCACACAACTTCATGTCCAAAAACTTGAAAAACCTATCACTTTAAATTTCACTGTGACAACTTTGACTATTCCATTCATTTTTATAAGACAGACGCTTCAGGTTATGAGTGTATCTTCTATGTGAACTGTATATTTTCTAATCCTCTCATGGAGAAAAAAAAGTGCAGTGGAGCGTCGTTCCTGTGGGCTACAGCAACACTAAACCCCTGAGCTTGCCTGAGAAGGACTAAATGCACAAAGCTGCTATTTTTAAATATCCCATGAAGAGAGACTCTCACTGCAGCCTGTTCTATTTTGTTGTGAAAATGTGGGCGTGCAGCCTCGTTCTGTGGACGATAAACCAGGTGCAGACTTCCATCTGTGTCACCGCTGATGAGGAAATACAGCGAGTGCTGGACGGAGCAGTGAGTGACAACAACCCCACCCACATTTAAGAGGACTTTCTGAACAGACCGAGGGTCTAGGTACCATGTCTGAAGGCTTACTGCTGGTTCCAAAGGGACTGGACTGAAAGGGTTTGGTGGAAACGGGGCTTAGGAGACATACAACAATGACTGGAGCTGGAGGGTTGTGTTTAATGATCAGTGGGTTCAGCTCCAAAGAAAGCAGCAAGCATTACCTGGTAGCCTGGGTGACGGAGCCCCTCACATCTCCACACCAGTTGCAGGAGTCAGAGACTTTGAGCAGGTACTGGTAGTCTTTAAATATCTCATTGGGAGCACGGATGCCGTAAAACACTTTGTCATCATGGTCGACCTTCTAATAACACAAAAAACAACACACGCATTAAAGGAAACTCTGTCCTCTCTGATTCATACAGTCATTCCCCTTCATTACATAACGTGTCAGGTCAGGGTGATTTGAAGAAACGTGTGACTCACAGTGACGGTGATATTTTTCCTCTCTAGCTCCCCGAGAAAGGCTCTCCGTCTCTGAGCCTTCTGGTCCATTTCATCTTCCACCTTGTGGGCCACCAGTATGTAGTCAAATGTCCTCTGGTTGGACTGTTGAAAAACAAAACAGCCCCAGAGACATGTTTCCATTGTTAAGCAGCTCAAAGAAGTTTTATACCACAAAAAACAAAACACATTACATCACAGACAGACATCAAGATGGTGCTGCGAATGGCGCATTGTTTTGTTTTATGGTCAATTCAGTTTGTTCAAAAACAAAAGTGCTGCATTTATATTTTTATTCAGTGTGTTTTCACAATGTGTCAAACTCTGTGTGAAACCCTCTTTTACTGTTAGACATCATCAGTCTGTGATGTCTGACACGTTGAAAGACCAACAGTTCCCACAAGCACATCCAGAAGATAAAAAACTAGATGCTGGACAAGAGAGCCTGCACACTAGACTATGGTCCCATAAATGTTTAATTAATTTACCACTGAGGTGATATTTCGAGCTACATGCCCTTCTTCATCTGTGACACACTGAAAGAGAAATAATATTCTCAGCGGTCCAACACTGATGCAGGTGATAACTGCCCTGCAACAACTACACACCTGCTGTATCTTTTTAGTTAGCAAACTAGTCTCCCCTCATCCAGTAAGTCAGCTGAGCTCTGTCCCAGGAAGCAGGTTCATGCCACTACACCAGCGCTCAGTAACACCTGTGGTGCTGCACCAGGTGCTGATACAGTCGATGTAGATCCACATTCCAGATTATCATCAGCAAAATAAAACCCAGCTTGTGTTACAGCAGTGAGCACACCTGACAGACCCATTCGGCTAGATACAAGGTGCAAATGAGACGGCTGAGCTGAACGAGCTCACTGTGATGCAGGGACTTAAAGATAAAACAGTCTGTTCATGTGTGACGACAGGCAGGTTTATCTGTCAGACACAGAGTCAAAGGATCCTCTCATACCAGCAGATATATTCTGTTTGCATGTTCCTGATGATGAGGTCTAGTTACCTTGTTCATGTATGAAAAGTTCAGAGACGTGGGTTCTTACCACTGAAGGAAGTAAAGGCTCACTGGCGTAACCGTCCTTTGGTCGTTCCCACAGCTCAAAGCTTTCCTTTAACACACACACACACACACACACACACACACACACACACACACAGATAAGGTGTTTACCACACTGACTTCACAGTGTCATATTACAGATAACTATTTAAATCCAGATGTGTTCAGAACATTCAGTTAAAGTGAAACGATAACTTTTGCCAGATAAAAATAACACATTCTTCCACCTAGAAATGAAAATATAAATTCCTAATAAATAAAACACACTGCTGATCAGTTCAGGTCACTCAGGTGTTTGACTACTATGGTCTCATCTGGAGTCTCACACAACAAGATAAAACTGTTTTAGAATGTTTCATCCATTGGTGCTGGTTATTTATATTATTGTGGCGTATTGATTATGAATACAGTCCATCTGATGCTGGTTTTGTTTCATCACTGTAGCCAGTATCTCACTATCACTATCCTCATTCAGATTTTAAGAAGCTACAAATTATATTCAGCCACAAAATAAGTCTGAAAAGCTGCAAATCAGGACGGAAGCACAGAGAGTTGTTGACTAGAGATGATACACCGTCTCATGGTGGTCACTTCCTGTCAACGTTACAGATCAGAGGCACAGAGAGTTGTTGACTAGAGATGATACACCGTCTCGTGGCGGTCACTTCCTGTCAACGTTACAGATCAGAAGCACAGAGAGTTGTTGACTAGAGATGATACACCATCTCATGGTGGTCACTTCCTGTCAACGTTACAGATCAGAAGCACAGAGAGTTGTTGACTAGAGATGATACGCCGTCTCATGGCGGTCACTTCCTGTCAACGTTACAGATCAGAAGCACAGAGAGTTGTTGACTAGAGATGATACGCCGTCTCATGGTGGTCACTTCCTGTCAGCGTTACAGATCAGAAGCACAGAGAGTTGTTGACTAGAGATGATGCACCGTCAATCTAATTGACTTGGTGTGAACCAGCAGGTTTTTACAAAGTTGCAGAACGGCACATTGTAAGTAGTCGCATGTTTCAACTCGTCTCATCGCAAATCTTTTTGTCTGAACTGTGCTTAAGAAAGACAGACTTATTTTGTGGCTGAATATAATTTGTAGCTTCTTAAAATCTGAATGAGGAAGTGACCACCATGAGACGGTGTATCATCTCTAGTCAAAAACTCTCTGTACTTCGTTCTGATTTGCAGCTTTTCAGACTTATTTTGTGGCTGAATGTAGCTTCTTAAAATCTGAATGAGGATAGTGATAGTGAGATACTGGCTACACTGATGAAACAAAACCAGCATCAGATGGACTGTATTCATAATCAATACGCCACAATAATATAAATAACCAGCACCAATTCATCAGTCAATGAGAATGTGTGTGTGGGCGGGGCATAAGCACATACAGCCAGCAGCAGCAGTGACCCACCGTCTGACACGGCACACCGTGAGGACGGAAACAGAGGGCTCGGCGGTCATTTTGACTTGACCAGTGGACGTCACTACAAGCTGATTGGCTGTTGAAACAGGTGACGTGCTTTACGTTCTAAAACCAGCCGCCAGCAGTTTGACCAGCTGACGTTCTAAAACGATTTTGTTTCATCGTGAATCTTTGGTCTGAACTGAACTTTACACGGTTGGCTGCAATCTGCAACCTCAACGCCAAATGCCAATAAATTCCACACACTACACCTTTAACATAAACGCTTTTGAAAAATGATTCACATATCAGTTAATTTTTCTATCAGTGATGTTAGGCTAACAGTAAACACGATGCAGTTTAACAGCAGCACAAAATACTTCCTCTGAAATGATCATGAACACAAACTGTTTATAACTTTACAGCCCTCATGAGGGGAGGATTTATGTCACGCCTGTTGTATCAGACTGCATTACTTTGATCAGGAGGACCATATAAACTGGACTCTGTGAGTGGCGTATGTGAAAAGATCTGTAATCACTACTGATAAGTCTGATAAATCTTCATTAATCCTTCTGGTTGTTTATGATTCTTCTAAATAACATGTTTTCACAGCTCTGATGAGCCGCTGCTGCAGCAGCTCAGAATCTGTGTGCTCCTCTCTAACAGACGTTCAGCAGCCTGCAGGTCCGGACCTGCCCGACATGCTCAGCCTCTCATGTCTGTTGTCTCCTGTGGTCTTCCACCTTCACACTCCACCTTGTTCTGCGAAACTCGGCTTACACCTGTCAGTGCCCTCACAGTATTTACAGCATAGACAGGTCGACCGATAAGCTTAGTTTCTATTCCTGGAGAGCAGAGAGATAAAGGATCGAGATACCACAGTGAACCTTCCACATGGGCGTAACCTCCACTGCTCCAAGTGATAAACAGGTTTCACTTCTGACCCACTGAACCCCCCCCCCCACACACACACACACACACACACACAGCCTGATTTTCACACTCAGTATCTGATCAATCAGTTTGTTGGTCAACTGAAATTTACTCCACAAACAATTTTGATGTCTGATTCATTGTTTAAACAATGGTTGACACATTCTTTGGTTCAGCTGAATATTTCATGTCTCTTTGGGGTCTGTTTGTTATTTATGAGGGGGAGGGGGGGTGCAGAAAGGAAGAAGCAAGTCAAATAATTTTTAAGCTCTTAGGGGGACTGGTGTTTTTTATTTTGGCCTCATCCCGGTCTCACTCCGATGTCGTCAAAATCTGATGCTTGGACAGTGACTTCCTGTGCTCGACGCTAACGAAAAAGCCGTCCTTCAATGACGGCATGATACGCAACTGGTCAGCGGCGTCAGGGGAAAACGCGACAGGACAAGACTGAAAGTTAAGGTGGCGAAATTGCGAGTAGGGTGGGCGGGTCCAACAAAAACCAACTATCAACCAGGAGAGCTGTGTTCATGTCCTGTAAGAATTTAAAGCCAAATACTGTTCTTTTTTACCTAAACCTAAACGCTATGTGTTGTGTTGAAGGAAAAAAACATCAGTTTGCGGTGTTGTACCGACGTAGTGCTTTTATTTTGAAAGAGACTGTATGCAATCTGTACATTTCCTGTGAAAACAGAAGTGTATTTTGAAAGATGACAGTAAGAGAAGTTTCTGGACGTGGAGAGTCCATGAGCAAACATCAATACGTGATGAGGTCAGAGTGAGAATGTGTCGCTTGAACACATTATGTGGGGCGAATGCGTCACTTAGAAAAAAGAAAATCGGACCTTAAAATAGATAGATAAATAGATATTTCATCAAAAATCACCTCATTTTCCGTCTCATTTAAAATTTGGCCAAAACTAAAACTGTTTGCTCAAACTAACCAGCAGGACGAGCAACTCCAGGATTTCATCTTCAACTTTTAACTTTCAAACATCAAAGGGAAAGGTTTAAAAATCTAATAACTAATTCATGGTGGAGGGAGGGTTATCACCTGCTCCTCTGATAAATAAAGAACAGTCCCTTAGTCTTCTATGACATTAACCTGGTTAATTTTGGACTGCTGGACTCAACAAGACATTTGAAAATCTCACTTCTGGCTTTTAAAAGTTGTGATCATCACTTGTCACTGTCTTATGACATTTTATAGACCAAAATAATCAGCACGTTAATAATGACAGTAACCATTTGCTGCATCTTTAATCTACTTATTTCACCACAAACTTTATGAAGCAAAAGTATGAAATATCACATCTGGGGTCAGACACCGATGTAAAGTAGAAACAGGACATTTGCTACAGATATTTTGGAACTGCTTCAGGATTAAACGTCACTGAAACTGTTGAGAATCGACTCACAAAAACCTGTTTGTTCCTTTCAGGTGATGAAACCTCAGCAGAGACACTGAAAGTGTACTGCACCTCTGACTGCACGTGATTCCCCTCTAACTGACAAAGGCTGAGAGGCTGTGAGTAGTGCTGATCGCAACCAGTGGAAAATTCTCCTGGTCAGAATTTCTTCAGTGTAGTTAAAGAGCTTTTCAGCAGGAGCCAAATCAAAAACAAACGGGCCAGGTGATAAAGCTGGTAAAACACTGAATAAAGCAGCTTCACATTAAAAATCAGTGTCTCTCTGAAGCTGGTTGGCATGTCAGAGACATGTCGGAGCCCAGCACCTGCTGATGTGTGATCACATTTTATCTCTGATAACTTAAGAACCAGAAGGTCATGAGGTTTTTAGTGGGATTAAAATTATCTGGAGATAATTATTCTCCTTCTCTCCAACACAAATGGTAAAAACACTGAATAAAGCAGTTTAACATTTAAAAAAAACAGCTGCTCTGGTTGCAGTGGGCAGCTAACTACAGTAAGGCAGTTGAAAGAAAAGTGAATGGCCCTCTCTGGAGCAAGTGTTTGTTTTTTCCGTTCTGGGAAACTGTAGAAACACGGCAGTGCAACATGGTCATCGCCTTAAAAAAAGCATTTGAAGACTCTTTTATTTAAACAAGCATTTGGTTAAATGTGGGTTTTTTGGTTGTCTAAATCTATGCACCTTTGCTCATATGTTTTGTCGTTGTTTTAATTTATTGTGAAGCACTTGGTTTTTACCTGTGAAAGGTGCTATATAAATAAAGTTTACTTACTTACTTACTTAAACGAGGACCTGCTCCCTATGAAGATATAAATGGCTCATTCTAAGGCAGCGATATTCAACTTGCTTTGCCCAGAGACCACGTTTTCAAAAAGACAGGGGCCAGTCGCAGCAGCCCTGCATACGTCAGGAGTACGCAGGGATGTTTCAAGGATTTGAGGACATTCGGGGTTTCGCTTGAGACACTGTGGAGGGCTCCAGGTGGATCCCTCCCTCACACTTTTTTAATAAACAGGCTCCATCTTGATGCTTTTTATGCGCTCTGGCATCAAATTACATTAAAAGTACAGAATAAACTCCAGTGTAAATTAAAAACAATTTTCATTTTGAGTTAGAAAATGGTCGGAGGGCCGACCAACACTAATAAAAACACAGCAATTCTTGTTTTTAAGGTGAGTTGAATTATTATATTATTTCTACCAATATATCCCTCTAAATCCAACACACTGGACCTTTAAAAGATTTAAAAAAATAAAAAATAAATACATGTTTGTGGAGTTTTCAAGCATCTCACATGAAATATTCTTACTCTTTACAACTCTTTAACTGAACTGAACGTTCATTGTGTGTTTCCTGCTGTGTGAGACAAAATATTATTTTACCCAAACAGATACATCCATGTACATTAAAGCAGCATTCCTACATTTACATACATCTCCAGACTGTTTACTGTCACAGCTGAGTGCATCACACTGTTTTGCCTGTAAGCCGCAGGCTGCAGAGCAACACGTGACTCTAACTGTTGTGGAGTTTAACCAGTCTATGTGTATAACGCATAAAGCAAACAACACCTGTAAACTGTAAACTTGTGTTAGCTTCACTGTCAGCTGGAAGCTCCACATTCACACACACAGCACACACAGCTGCCTGCAGGACCCCAGCACATAGACGGACCCAGGACCAGACTCAGCTCAGTGTTTACCTCGGGTGACTTGAAGAACATGTTGAAGTCGTTCCGGTGTTGATGTGAAGTTCGGTCACAGAGAAATACTTCCCAGGGGAAAATACCGGTACATGTTCCCTCGCGCAGCTGTGCCGGGCCTCATTAACATTCCGACATCATTAAAACCAACCAATCAAAAGAAGAAACATTAAACATGGACCTGATCAATAACTCTGAGCCTCGCTTCACTTCCGCATATCGACAGGTCACTGCTGAACCCTGTCTGTACGCGCGCGTACAGGTAAAGTCTCAGGTAAAGGTGTGCCTTTTCACCTGCAGCCGCTGACGTCACACACCAAGAGGAGACAGGACCATGTTGCGTTCACGTTCCGTGTGAAAAATGGGAAATACATTATGTATGATGGAGTCAGGTGAGTGGAACAGGTGAGTCAGGTAAAGTGGGTCAAATAAGGTTTTACATCTTGAGCTCTTTAAACATTTGCAGCCAGTCACCTTATATGTTCATGCATGTTAATACAGATGTGCTCTACATGACAACAATCATTTAGATTGGCCTGACATAACTGGGAAGGGTTAAAGAAATCACTGGTCCCAGAAGTTCCCATTAAAAGCCATGTGGCATGTTGATTTCCTCATTGTGGTAATACGAGTTCTGCAGCTGGAACAGTAAGAGTATAACAGCGAGAATGGTTTCACTTAACTTTTTATGGGAAAGGGTTTTAAGTGAGTACTTAATACATTCAGGTAAAATGGGACACTTTTCCTGAAGTGAAACCTGCATGTCTTTAGACTACCAGGTGCCATAAAATCATGACTTATAGTATTGTGTGCCAGTCTGTAATATTACAGAAACCTTTTAGTATTTTTGTAACTTTTGTATTTTTAAAATCTCTTTTATTGATAGTCAATCTATTAACTTCTTTTATTATCTATAGATTCCTTTATTCCACTGAACTCCTTGGCATATATATATATATTTTTTTAATTTAACCTTTATTTAACCAGAAAAACTATTTTCAAGAGTGTCCTGGCTGAGACAGGTAGTATGGAGTTAGATTTGTGTCCTCCTCCTTTCACTGAACATGTTTTCATTGTCTGGCACGAGAGTTTGAACAGAGTTTGACAGGTGAGCATTACTGTATGTCTGCAGCTCCTTGTATGTGGAATCTTCTGCAGAAGGACTTAAAGTTGCTCTCATTGGTTCCTCTCAGATTGTACACAGTCTCCTATATGCCAATGTCACAGTGTATTTTAGCTGGTCTTTGTAATCATGTATAGTTGTCATTTGTTTATGGTTCACCTCTAGCATATGTTAACATACTTTTTGGCTTTTCTTCCTTTTATATTGCTTATTTTACAGCTGTATATCTTTTATTTTGTATTTTCGTTCTACGTCGTCTGTTTGTAACCTTATGTTATGCTGCCTGTCTATGGAGTTAGATTTGTGTCTTTATTACATGCGAGAAAATAAATGATATGAGAGAAAAAAAATATTTGAGAAAAATGTTTTCACACTGATAGCAAAAAAATAATAATATTTGAGACAAAAAAAAGTTTTGAGAGAAAGTATTTTGTCATAGAATATAAAAAAAAGAGATTTAAAAAATTATTTCCGAGAGAAAAAAAAAACTCTCTCTCAAAAAACTTTTTTTTACTCTCCAATATTTTTTTTTTTTTTGCTATTATTCATCATCTGTGTCATCATCTTACCCAAACATTGGAGTCTCCGCTCCCAAATAACATTTCTATGCCGCATCTATGCCGGTGGATGGTGGATGAATGATTCAGTTGAATTTGACTCCCAAGACGATCCTCACCCAGCTGTCAATTCGATTGAGACTGGCCAATAGGAATGTGGCCCCGCTCATGACATTATTTTCGCAGCGAAAGCAAAATCCTGACACAAGAGCAAAGACTTAGGTTTTGAGAGAGAGAAGAAAAATGTTTTGAGAGAAATTTTATTTTTGAGAGAAAATGTTTCACACTGATAGCAAAAAAATAATATTTGAGAGTAAAATAAAGTTTTTCAAGTCAAATATTATTATTTTTTGCTATCAGTGTGAAAACTTTTTCTCTCAAATATTTTTTTTCTCTCATATCATTTATTTTCTCGCATGTAAAAAAGACACAAATCTAACTCCATACATCCCCTCCACCTCCCGATGACACAACCAGCTCATAAACTGTGTTCCCTTAGAAATGTTGATACACTTTTGAAATGTGCAAATGTTAACAGGGTTTGCAGAAATGTAGAAGGCTTTGCAAATCCAGAATTTCTCCGTATGCAGATGCGCTAAACTGTTAATGTTCTCTTGAATGTCACTTGTCAAAGAAAAATCTTTACCTACAACATAACTTTGAACGCAACTTTACAGGCTACCAGCTGTATTTATACTTCATCAGTAACAGTGTGATCGTCTGAATGACGCTCATGCAGTGAACATCTCACGACATGAAACCAGCTTTCATCACCTTCCATCACTTAGAAAACACCTCGACATGCAGTCACTGAGACGCTGTGTTTGTTCCATGAAGCAGATTCACTCAGTGATCCGCGGTAACACCTGGAGCAGGAGTGTTTACATCATCCAGGTCAGGAAGGATCAGTTTTTTCAACAAAGCTGCTTTCTGGAAGCTGTACCTGAACACACCTCACACTTTGTTTGAGTTATTAGAAAGCAACAGGTCTGTTTTTATGGAGGAAATCCACTTTATGCCTTGTTATGTGTTTGTAACCATGTCAGCAAACAGCAGAGGGTTTTAATCCCATCTGACATGAATGCAGCACGAGGTCAAAGGTCACGGCATCATTTTCCTGTGTCCTAACACAATAGATAAATGAGAAGACTTCACAGTGTCGATAACCTGATCGTCCTCTGACGCCATGATGCAAACTGCCTCTATAAAGCAACAGCTGCTGAGTGAGAGTGCAGTAACTGATGTGTGTGTGATATGCAAACAGGGACTGATTAGAGACACTTAACCAAAGCAGCAGCAGCAGCAGCAGCAGATCTGGGCCAAACTTTAATTGTTGATAAGGAGTTTTTGCATTTAAAAGGCGCACAGGACAACCCACAGCATGCTGGTACTGTCCCAGTGCAACCAGCTGTAGCTGTCTCACAGTGTTCACTTTATTAGGTACACCTGCCAGAATGGGCTCAGATGTTGTGCTCTTTTTAAATGTAACAAAGGGAAATGTTTTCAAATGTAATTCTATTTATACATTTATATTTTTATGATTACTGGTTTATTCATTATTAAAATGCACCCTGTGTGTCAGTGGTTGATTATCTTGTTCTCGCACACAGATGACGCCATACACAGTCCTGCCAATGGTCTTACATCATTCCACTGGTGCACAGGTGTATCAACAAACACTGAGATAAAGAAGACTGCAGTTTTTCTTTGCATATGTTTTATGAAAATATGGTCCATGCATATGTTACCTCTAGGCGGGATTACCATAATTCCCTATTATCAGGTGGCTCAAACAAGTCTTTGGAAACACTCCAGCTGATCCAGAATGCAGCGGCATGTGTACTGAAGGGAACCAAGAAAAAAGATCTCCTGTTTTAGCTTCTCTGCATTGGCTCCCTGTAAAATCCTCCGTCACATCTTAGAGAGCTCATAGTGCCATATTATCCCACCAGAACACTGCGCTCCGAGAATGCAGGGTTACTCGTGGTCCCTAAAGTATCTAAAAGTAGATCACTTCCTGTTGCGGTCCGGGAGGCAGACACCTTCTCCACATTTAAGACTAGACTTAAGACTTTCCTCTTTGATAAAGCTTATAGTTAGGGCTGGCTCAGGCTTGCCCTGTACCAGCCCCTAGTTAGGCTGACTTAGGCCTAGTCTGCCGGAGGACCCCCTATAATACACCGGACACCTTCTCTCCTTCTCTCTCACGTCCTACTGCATGTCACTAACTCGGCTTCTTCTCCGGAGCCTTTGTGCTCCACTGTCTCTCAGGTTAACTTCTATTGCAGTGGTGCCTGGATAGTGTGACGTGTGGTTATATCATATGTCATATATCTTACTATATAATGATGAAAACTCTGTGTGTGTGTCTGTTCCACGTTTTTCTCCTCACTGACTTGGTCAATCCATGTGAAATTTGGCACAGTGGTAGAGGGTCATGGGAGGATGCCAATGAAGCAATATTACATCAATTGGCCAAAGGGGGGCGCTATAGCAACCAATTGAAAGTGCAAACTTTGAATGGGCATATCTCATGCCCCGTATGTCGTAGAGACATGAAACTTTGCACAGAGATGCCTCTCCTCATGAGGAACACATTTGCCTCAAGAACCCATAACTTCCGCTTATATAGATTTTCCACCATTTTGAATTTTTTGAAAAACACTTCAAATGGATCTCTTCCTAGGAAGTTTGAGCGATCTGCATGAAACTGGGTGAACATAATCTAGGGACCAATATCTAAAGTTCCCTCTTGGCAAAAGTTGGAAAACTTACTAAAACTGAGCTCCTATAAGGCAATGAATATTGCGGAGGGCGTGGCTCATCACATAAAGGTGTATAACATCTCAAGGGTTTCACCCATCACCACACAACGTTGTAGGCATATGACCACACATAATCTGAGGGGACCCCTCCATTATTGACCCCATCAAACAAAATGGGGGCGCTAGAGAGCTCATTTCTTATCTCGGCCTAATAGTCATATGGATTTTTACTAAACTTGGTAGATATGTAGAACAGGATGCCTCAAGGTGACTGGAGAAATTTAACTCTAATTGGTAACTGGGTGGCGCTATAACAACAGAAAAATGCTTCAAAATGGCTAAAATGTGACCGATCGCTGTGGCTCCCCCTGTGGACCAATGTTGGTGTTTTCTAATTTGTGGTATGACTAAGTCATGGTATGGTATGCTGTACATAATCACGGAAACTGTCAGTGTGTCATTCTGTCAGTCAGTCATTCTGTCTGTCCCACGTTTTTTTACTCACTGACGTGGTCAATCTATGTGAAACTGCACATAGGCATTGAGGACTGGCATAGGTAGAAGGTGACAAAGCTACCAATTGGGATGGACTAGTTAATATATAACAACACATTGTACCACAACGACTGTTACCAGTATATTATTACTAAAATTAATGTTGTAGCTATTGTCATTAGTGCTTGCTGTGTGTCTCTTTCTGTCTCATTGTGTCATACGGATTACTGTTAATTTATGTTGATCTGTTCTGTACGACATCTATTGCACGTCTGTCCGTCCTGGAAGAGGGATCCCTCCTCAGTTGCTCTTCCTGAGGTTTCTACCATTTTTTCCCCCGTTAAACGTTTTTTTGGGGAATTTTTCCTTATCAGCTGTGAGGGTTCTAAGGACAGAGGGATGTCGTATGCTGTAAAGCCCTGTGAGGCAAAGTGATATTTGTGATATTGGGCTTTATAGGATAGAGATACATTAAACATACTTGTTAGACCTTGATGATTCACACAGTGCGCTTTAATGACAAACACTGAATATAAACAACTTTTGTTTATTTTTAAGAAAACTCCTTCAAGATGGTGGTGAGGACAGTTATTATTTTCAGTTTGCACAAAACGTTCACCTGCTAGATCTAAACTAAAACAAGAAAAATGAAATAAGGAGAAATAGCGACAGGTTCAAATTCCCACACTGGTTCTAATTTCCCTCCCCAGTGTGAACAGCTGAGGGTAAACAGGATGTGACACTCACTGTCCTCATGTTGTCTTTTATTCAAAATCTAAAAACATTTTCACATCTATCTTTCAGGTTGATTTGGATGACACTGACAATCCCTAAGCCTCGCCCCTCACTTACTGTTGCTAACCCGTAATCTTTAATTTTCAGCACATTTACAGTTTACAATCACAACAGCAGATTTACCATCAAAATGTATCATTATTTTCAACAGTGCGTCTCTGATTTCACACAGGACCAACTTTTCACTTCTCACTGACGACTGTTGATGCTGCAAATGAAAACTGACACTGCAGCTAGCCAGTGAAGCTAACGTTAGCTCCATGAGTAGGGGGAAAACACTCCTCCAGCTGACTTTTTTAAATGTTTCTGGGGGAGCTGGGTGTGGGTTGGAGGTGACACAGGCAACTTTGTACTAGAGAGGGAAGCAAACAGTCTCTGAGCCTGCTGCTGAGTTACTCGTCTGGTGTCTGAGACCAGATGAGGTGTTTGAGAGCTGATCAGTTGTCCTCCTGCCCTGTGCTCTTCCTGTAGTTCTTACGCTTGCTCTTCTTGAAGGAGGTAAACGTGGGGTTGAGCTCTTCTATCTTCTCCGCCTCCTCCTCATCTTTCTCTCTCTGCATTCGTTTCTCGTCCTCTGGTTGACCCACATCTCCCCTCATGTCTTTGTCCGCATCTCTTGCTCTGTCCTCAGCCTCTTCTACATTCTGGTCTGTCCTCCTTTCTCCAGCCTTCTCTTTCTCCCTGCCCACCTCCCTTTCATCCTCCTCCTCCAGATGACTGAGGCGTGTTTCCTTCTCTTTGCCTCTGACAGCCGACGGCTGATCAGCAGGTTGTCCCTTCAGCAGCCTGCTGGGTTTGGAGAAGATCATCTTCTGCTCAATGTCACAGGAGGAATCACTCCTGCTCTCCTGCGGCTCCTTCCTCTGCTGCAGACTGGACAGGAAGTGGTGAGCCGCCCTGCTGTTGCCCTGATCGCTGGTCTCTTCCACATCTTCCAGACTGTAGTGGGTCCAGCGCTCAGGGTGCACCAGGTAGTCCGGGACTCCTCTCTTCTTTGCTGGTGTGGGGCTGCTGGGCGGAGGATGGCTCGTCTTCCTGCTGGGAGGTGGAGGAAGAGGCCGAGCAAACACCCCATCTGTAGCTTTCTCCTGGCTCAGAGCGGAGGAGGAGGCCAGCCGGGAAACACTGTCCAGGCATTCAAAGATGCTGTGGCTGCGGTCTGAGAAAGCAGAGCTCCCTCCTTTCAGACTGAAGGCACTCAGAGCTCCAAGTCCAACAGCTGGAGCAGAGATCTGAACCTCCTCGCCATCATCGTCATCATCATCCAGCTCTGGGTCAAAGGGAGCAGTGAGGAGTCCCTCCTCAGGCTCTGATTCATCACTGGCTGACAGCTCGTCTACATCATCATTGTTGTTTATCTTCTCGCTGCGGTCACTGCCATTTTTCTGATCACACATTTTAACAAGGCTCATCAGCTCAGCTAAATCGATAACCTGGTGAGAGAAGAAGAGGGTACATACATAAGTATACACCACCAAATCGCAGTGATACAGAAACGTCCCTATGTGCATATGCAATTTATAAAACAGAACCAGGCTTACACACAGCTCTATAAATCTGATGAAATATATGTGCGTACCATGTTTGTGCTCCTGTTGTAGCCTCCATGTTGTCTTTGTTGGTCTGCAGACTCACTGGCTCACACTGCCACTCTGGGGTTGATCAGTCTGAAATTTAAAGCAAGAACATGAAATCATTTCAACAAACCAAACACCGAAGACTGAATTACACAGCTTTTAACTCTTGTCTAAGTTCCACCAAGTGTGGTGTGCAGACAGATTTTAGCGGCCCTCTGCATGTCTTCCAACACTGTATGATTAACACAATGTTGGTTAATCACAGATCACTTTAATTTTTTTTGTTTGACCTCACAATGGCAGGACAGTCACACAGTTTGCAGGCGGAACTAATGTGCGTTCATAAACAGACAGTAAACAAGCACATGAGGAATTACCCTAGACTGGATATTTCCTTCTAGATAGCAGACCTGGTAAATTGACTGCACTTGTGTAGCGCCTTTCTAGTCTTCCAACCACTCAAAGCTCTTTCACACTACATCACATTCACCCATTCACACACTGGTGGCCAAAGATACCTTACATGGTGTCAGTAACCATTCACAAGGTCTCACACTGATGGGGCAATTGGAAGCAATTCAGGGTTCAGTATCTTGCCCTATCAGTATTTTGACATCGACAGGTGGAGACTGATCGAACCACTGATCGAACCACCAATCTTCCGGTCAGTGGACAACCCGCTCTACCTCTGAGCCACAGCTACCCCATAGTCACATAGGGCCATGGCCACAGGCTCAAGTGCGAGGGCCGCTGCTTTCAGGAAAGTTGAATACTTATTTACCTAGAGATGAAACAGTTGCATTTTTGTCATTTGTATGTGATTTTTTTTCTAGCACATGATGCAAGAAACATCAAGACGCTGGCTCTGCAGGTATTTTTTTACATTATCTAATCTGGCCCCCATTTAAAAAAGTTTGGACACTCCTGCCTTAAATGATCCTTCTCAGCCTTAACACTCACACTTTGAGCTTTAACCTTAGGGGAGCACTACAGACAAGTAAAAAAGTGCACAGAAAGTAGAGATGTACAATCCTTTTTTGGGTCTAATTTGAATCTTTAATTACTGATTATCTGTTGATACTGAGTCATCTCACATACTTATATTTACTTGAACAGGTAGTTTGGATCGTTATAAGTTGAGGTGTGTGAGGTTCTTATCCATAGTCAGTGTATTATATGCAAGATGTGAGTCGGCATGACCCGCAGTGTGCTGCTGTGGATAAGATCAACAACAAAATGTATTTAGGCAACCTAAAAAAATCGGTATCAGTGTAAGTGTACGCAATATTTGATATATTTTCACCACCTTACCTTACAGCCAGACAGCAACTTCCAACAGTTAACTGGAGCTGTTGTGTCGCTCTCTTCAAAGCCAGAATCCATTGATAAAAACAGTGATTTAACGTCACTGAACACAGGAGCTGCTTCTGAATCTGCACCTTACTGCTATGACGGGGCTAATGGGGTTTAGCTTCTGTAACCCTGAACACAAGCGCGCGGGTGAAGTAGAATAAGTTGTGGAAATGATGTGCGCAACATCTCCCGCGACAACATCACAGACACACCATAATGTGAGAAGTAAATCTGCGAGAGGGACATAGCTTTCTGTGGTGCAGCATGAAACCACAGACTGTAGCATGAATCGTTAGCATGCTGACGCTAGCGGCTACCTGACGTGGTGATGCGCGCCGGTAAAAGAGCTGTGCGTCGGTTCCGTTAAACCACATCTCGTGGCGGACATATTACAACTTCGTTTCACATACTTAACCTTTATAATAAGAAATCAGTCAGTTAATTCACCATATTTTACCTTATGGTTGTTTCCAAGACCCGGAAACGTTTCACCAAAACACTTCCGTCTGCTTCTTCTTCTGTCATCAGTGCCTCAGGTTTGACTCAGACTACTGCTGCCCCCCAGTGGTGACAAGATGTGGTTGCAACAGACAGTTTGTATAATGCAGCAAACATATAAATATGTGCGCATTTTCAAATTGTTCCTGTATTGTTATTATTATTATTATTATTATTATTATTAATAAATAAAATTAAAAAATTGTCACAGTTCTTTACATATTTTCATTATGGAATGGTATACTGGAGAATGTGCCTTGGGGAGAGAGGTAGGCTTTGCATCTCAAATTTTTTCTTACTAATAAAAGGAGAGAAGTTACATTTAAAATAATTCTGACTGCTAATTTTGTAAACGTTCAGTCGAAACTGTTTCACATTTGTTTTGGATTTATTTTGGTCAGACATTCTAATGTTCGTCTAAACATACACAAACACATCCACAAATGCAAACCATTATTTCCTATATCCAAGAATGAATTCAATGAATATATTGGTGCCATTAAATATTCAAAAAACTCTAAAGCTACAAGGACTGTGCCATTATATGCAGCCTTTGTGACCTCCCAGGACTGATGTTGGAGCATCTTTGACTGAAGCTGGTGCTGTGATCGAATCTATTAAAGCCTTGTTAACCTTGATTATTTCGCTCCTCCTCTTCCTGTACCCTTTGTGTTTTATGAAAGTCATGTTTGACATCATCTTTCATAAAATAACATAATATTCTATTAATTTAAAAATATTTAAATTGTTCAAAAAATTGAAATAATGTTCAAAATATGAAATAATAAGCACACTGAAAATATAAAAATCTAAGAAAATATTTTTAACATAATATTTTAGACATGTATATACAAAACAAGTTTACTTCATAAGTGTTAGGACAGTTATTCACCCTCACAAAATTGTATTACTGTCACAGAGGGACAGAACAAAATAATTAGTTAGTTCGTAACTTACAATATTTGGTCTGGTTTTTAATTGAACAATTTCTATTGTATAAACAACATTTAAGCTTTAAGATCTTTGCATTAGATCCAAGAATTATTGAAGTAATTATTGGAGTATTAAATAAATACAAGACATTAGCTTTATAAAGAAAAATGAATGATAAAAAAAATAAATTAGGGGCTACATGTTTCTTTTTTTGTTTTTAAACCATTTTCAACTACAGTAAAAACGCTAAAAAGTTCCATTGCATTTTGATTTTTCACGAGTTTAAGGGCTTTCAAGTCAGAAAGAAACTCATTATGAAACACACTTGCACTTTTATATATTTATATTTGCATACAAATCTTTTCTTCTGTAAGAATGTTACCATCCAGTAAGTCCTCCTCCCAGCTGTCCCTAAGGAGTCCATCAGCAATATTCTTTTATTTGAATTTCTCTAGTTGCAAAATTTCTGAGTTAGTTAGTTAAACACACACATTTTAAGGTTTGGTCTAATTACACTGAATAAATTAAATTAAATGTCGATATTTACACTCAGACACATGTCAAAGCAGAAACAGCCTACTAATAAGCAGGGCGGAGCAAGCTGACGTCTCTCTTCTCATTGGCTCACAGTCGCTTGGGGATGAGAGGGCGGGACATCCTGCGATTTTACCGCTCCTGATTGGCTGTGGCTCCCCAGACCGGGAACATTTTGAAAGTTACTGGGTGGGTGCAGTTAAGTTTGTGTGTGTTTGTGTCAAACTGACAAAACTTCGTATCGCTGCTCGCTGTTAGCTCATTAAAACCGACCTATATATTTGTTAACGTATTAAACAATTGTTTTTAATCCTCCATGGAGCAGGAAGCTCGAGAAAACCCGACGAAAGAAACTGGGGACGAGATGACGGACATCATGGTGGAGGATTTCGAGTCCTTCGTTAACGTTGATATCGACACGGAGAAGAACAACGGGACTCCTGAGGAGTTACATCCTGTGTCCGGGATAAGTCAAGGTCTGTGTCGTGTTTTAATTAGTCATGTTTAAAATACGCTAGCAGTGTTAGCTAGTGTCAGTAATTAGCGTTTAAACTAGTGTTGCCTGGTGTAAGTTGAGCCTCTGATGTAGTTGGGTCGGTGTGCAGTTAAACACGTTTAAACAGTGTTTCCTGTGTTAATGTGACAGTAACAGTCACAGTTTGTGTGTTTTCATATCTTTTCTGCCCCAAACCAGTGGAGCCAGATGCTGTTCAATGCCATCTAACGTTGTGGTTAGTTTGGAAACCAGTGACGTAGCTAACTGATATGAGACAACACGTATTTTCCCCCAATTTTTACAACCCATCCTGCACTGTAAGACCAAATATCTGCACCACAATTTTGAATCAGCTCATGATACACGATCAGATCTGTTTATTGGTGCATCCTGAAAAGTCAGGGTGATGAAAGTGTCAGTGGTAAAGTTGCTGCTGCTGCTGCTGTTGTTGTTGTTGTTGTAGCAGCACCACCCCCATCAGTCCTACATGAACTGGGACCAAGACAAGCTTGAAATGTAATTAAGGCTCATTCTCTGTGTCTGCTTTTGCCTCCTCCCTCCCTCAGCTGATACTAACTTTTTCCATGTTTGGCTGAGGTGCCAGCTGGATGACCCTGTTTTTCATGGACTCCCTCTGAGGGTTGGTGAAATTAAAGGGTGTAGTAATTCATATAATCTGTTATCAGGCAAATTACTTATGTGTATTCAGTCCACAGCGTAAACCTGGGGTGCCAAACTTGTTTTAGTTCATGGGCAACATACAGCCCAATTTGATCTCAGTTGGGCCACAGCAGTAAAACCATCGCAGAATAACCTGTGTTAGGGATGCATGGAATATTGGCAATTGTCAGCAGAATCGGCCAACATGCTGTTTCTTATTGTGCACAATGAATGAATGTTATATACACTAAAAAGTATTCTATGTCATGTCTCCATCTGCTGGTGGGCCATCCTGTGCAAAGTCATCCAGTGGGCTGGATAAAAGGATGACAGGTTTATGTTTGATGCCTCTGTTGTAGACATTTGTGACTGTCCCCCTCTTTCTCCCACCTTTCCTATCTGTCTTAGCTGTCCTATCAATAAAGGCAAATACTGTCCAAAAAAAAAAATCGTAAAGAACAGACAGAAATGTGTGGCTGGGGGGCAGACAGAAACAGACACATACACTCTGTTGTCCATTCCACCATGTAGCCCATCACAGATACTGCTCAGTACTCAGATGGAGAAGTTGCTACTTTTACTGGTAGCACTGGTTTAACCTGTTTGCAGGATGTCGGTGGAAATCAGCTGAAGCGTGTTAAAGAAGGATTTCACAGCTTTTCATAAAACTGGTTTGTCTACGCTGTGAAAAGATGCAAATACTTTTGAAATTGAAGCAAAACAATCAAAGTAAACAGAGAAAAAGGGCCGTGGCATTTGCATTTTGCTCAAGAGGTAGAAAACCTACAACTACCAGAATGCACTGTGCCGCACTGGACCAGCACTCCTGCTGGTGGGCGACGTAACCGGTATCTCTGAGGTGCAACCAGTTGTAATTTAGCCAAGTGTATATTTCCAGTGGAACACTTGTGTATGAACCACTGCTGCTGAACCTCCAAAGGTAGAAAAGAGCAATAAAATTCCTCTACAGCTCGTAATCCATACGTTTCTCCCAACAGCTCTGTTTCAGAATGAAGAGGAGGATGAAGATGAGAGTGATGACGATGAGAGTGATGATGACAGTGGCACAGACCATTTAATCTCTGAGAAATCTGGGACTCAGCTGCAGAGATGTGAGCACCGTGAAGGAGTGAATTCAAGTCTTCCCGACATCTTCCAGACCAGCCACCTGCTCTTCTATGAGAGGTTCAAGGCGTACCAGGACTACATGCTCGGTAACAGCACACAATCCTACATAGTCACACTCAAATACAATAAAATAATAATAATTCTAAATCATTTCATCCCTGAGCTCAGTCCTTGTGTGTATATCTGTGTGTAGGAGACTGTAAGCCATCTGAGGTGAAGGCCTTCACAGCAGACTACCTGGAGAAGGTGGTGGAGCCGTGTGATTGGTTGGCTTTGTGGTCTACTGATGTCTTCGATGTCCTGGTGGAGGTGAGACCAACTTTCAGACATGTTTTTGTTAATATTATGAATGTACCTTGGTCACTTGGTCATTGATTTGACACACAAGTTACATTTGAGCAACTGCCAAAATATATTTTTATCCACATAGGAAATTTGGTAGAACGCATTTACAGTAAACAGTGGTTCATGACTTCCAGTGTTGCAGCTAAAGAAGTGCTTATGATTCCAGGTGTGTGATGTGGACTGGAAGGATCTGAAGGCGTGTGTGAAGCTGGCGCTGCCTCTGCAGTGTGACACCAGAGGCTGTGAACTCACCGAGGACGCCATGACGTCTCTGCTGGAGGCCACTCAGCACAAAGTCCCTCTGCAGGAGCTCCTGGTGGTCTACGAGCAGTCTGGGGACTTTGATCAGACCGCCCTCGCTGTCGAGCACCTCAGGTGAGACTCCCGAGATGATTCTGTGCCTGAAGTTTGCTCGTTTGTGTTTTTAAAGAGTCTGAATTTAATACCCAGATATGTCTTCCTCTTCTTCTATCCGCAGGTTTTTCTATAAGCACATCTGGAGAGAGTGGGATGAGGAAGATGAAGACGATGACTTTGACTACTTTGTTCGTTGTGTGGAGCCTCGCCTCAGGCTGTGAGTGCACCTTGTGTCTGGGGGATGACGTAGTATTAATAAGTGTTGTTTTATTCCTATGATTCCTGTTTGAAAATGCATCTTCTCTCAGCTACTACGACATCTTAGAGGACAGAGTCCCAGCAGGCCTGGTGGCAGAGTATCAGGCCTTACTGGAAAAATGCTCCCAGTGCTTCCAGCAGTTCTTTGTGCTGCGCAGCGGCCTCAGCGCCGACTCAGACTCAGAGCCAGACAACGTGTCCATGGTGGAGGGCCTGAAGCTCTACGACCAGCTGGAGACGTTCAAACGCAAGCTGCACATCATAGAGAACCCCCTGCTGAGGTAACAGATGTGTTGAGATTCTCCCCACACCATCGCCACTACTTCCTCTCTCTGTCTCTAATCCAATCTTCCGTCAGTATCTTCCTCCTCATCATCATTACCTCCATCACTTCCTCTCCAGGTATGTGCTGGGCTACAGAGGCAATGCCAGGCAGCAGTGTGCGCAGAGTCGGGGGCCCAGAGAGTCGGGTGTGAAGGTGGTCCATGTGGTCACAGCCTCCTGCAGCACCACCCAGCTCCAGTCCCTCCTCAGTGACAGACTGCTGCCTCTGTGTTCCTCTGAGGACACTGAGATTCAGGTCAGTACCACCACACACCAAATCACACCCTCCAAAGGAATCACCTTGCAGAAGGAAGTGTGTGGAGTGCAGTTCAGTCAAAAGAAAATAGTTCCTATGTGAAACTGCTCACAACAAAATCTGTGGATTATCTTGTGTAACGGCATCATGACTTCTTAAACACTTTCCGTGCACTCAGCTGAGTTAGAGAACAGCCGGGGTGAAGCCGGGTGCTTTGTACATTGACATTAATCGCCTCAGTGAAACTGTTGGATAGTTTAAAATGAAGAGACACGTGTTCTCTTCTTAGATCCTTGTTTCCAGTGGGGCCACATCTAAAGCTTGTCCTGAGAGTGGCGCCAGAGAGAAGGAAACTCTGGCTTCTGTGGGAGCTCTCAGGCTCAGCTCTAAACTGTACAGTATGTATACACTCAGTGAGTGAGCCCCTCTAAGCTGTGTGTGTTTGCATGTTTGTGTTTAGTTCCACAGAGACCCAGTGTCAGCAGTGGAAGCCTGCCATCAGGATGATGTGGTCATAGTTCTCCCAGGGATCTACAGTGTCAGCAGCTCCATCTTTCTGCCTGACTCCATCACTATAGAAGGTAAACAGCTCTTATCTTGTTTCCGCTGACATGATCAGTGTTTGGAGAGCGTAGTTGTAAATCAATTAGTACTGGCTCCCTGCAGGGTTGTGTCCTTTCTCCTCATGTTACCTTGTGATAAATACACTCTGACTGTTTTGACATAATGTGTCTTGGTGGTGTTGGTCATCATTGGTCAGCTTTGTCTGTTAACTGGTTTGCCTCAGATTGCTTAAGTGTATCTGGATGTGTTAAATGAATCCCTGTGAGAAGAGGGGTTATATCCCTCTGGGTTTAAACCTCACAGGTGAGCAGTGCAGTCTGAAAACACACACACATACACACGTCATTACTCTTGTCTGTGCGTCAGGCTTCGGGCTTCCTGATGAGGTGGTGATTGAGAAGAAAAACAAAGGCGACTCATTTGTGGAGTCAACCGGAGCTGACATACGGATGTCCAACATCAAGTTCATCCAGCACGATGCTATTGAGGGCATTCTGTGTGAGTACACACTGTTACTGTGGCTCCCCCCTGTACACCTGTTTAAAACACTGTCATGTTGTTAAGAATTTTCTTTTTTTAAGTGCTTTTACCAGAAAATTGGTCCAACAGATCCTGTAGAATCTGTTTTATGTTGAAAACACAGTCATTAAATGTGATATTATAGTTATAATCTACAAAACTTTCAGTTAACCTCTTCTCTTCCACCCCTCCCAACAATAGACCCATTTTGTCTTTTATAAGGTGGACAGGGGATCTTTAGGGGGAGACAGCAGGTCAATAGTTTTTGCTACATAGAAGTGGTTTACATCGTCTGAAAGCTGGAACCTCAAGATTAATTTGAGATGCATCTCAGCACTGAGTGTCAAGTTTTTCTAGTCATAAATCTGTAATAAACATTGTGGTTTGGTTTAGGTGGCTATTGGAACTTTTAGAGTTTAGAGCATATAGAGCCTAGAACACTATGGTAGAAGTACATGATGGCCATTCACATGCTCAGTTATGCCTCGTTAGTTGTTGCAGCAATTTTTAGGTTGATACCATTTGTCACACAGATATTGTGATAGATTTAATCTTTTTATTACCACTCGAAAAATGGTCAAAAATCCCTCCAGAGTTCCTCATTAAGACAGCAGGACTTTGAGGAACACTATTAAAGCTGCAGTGATTAATCGATTAATTGACTAGTTGTGAACTTTTAAATTAACTGCCAACTATTCTGATAATAAATTAATTGTTTTAAACAATTTTTCAAGGAAGAAAAAGTCGAAATTATCGCACTGCAGCTTTTTAAATGTGAGTATTGTCTGGTTTCTTTCCTTCCCCATGACAGCAAAACTGCATATCTTTGGTTTTAGGACAAAACAAGACATTTGAGGATGTTATCGTGGACTTTGGGAAACACTAATCGACATTTTTCACCATTTCCTGACATTTTGTACATCAAACAACTAATCGATTACTCGAGAAAATAACTGACAGATAATGACTGATGATTATTTGCAGCCTGAAACAAGCTGTGATTTGGCATCAAAAACTTTTCAAATTTGGAGATTTTTGTATGAATTGCATCTTTCAGGCCTACGTGTCGTGCACACATGTTGCTGTGTGATATAAAATAAACAGTGAAGCTATCTGTTAACATGCTGACTGTCCTGTTGTGTCATTTCCTGTGGTTTCTGTCAGGTGTGCGTCAGGGGACTCTGAACATGGAGAACTGTGTGCTGCAGTGTGAGACCACGGGAGTGATTGTCCGAACATCAGCCCATCTCACTATGAACATGTGTGACCTGTATGGCTCCAAGGTGAGTGCTGATCACAGGTAGAGACTAGGGTTGGGTACCGAAACTCGGTACTTTTTGTACTTGGTACCGATTCACGTCGGTACTACCGAGTACCGATTCACTTAAAATGAATCGGTGCCAAATTTTGGTACCTGAGGTGGAGGCGGAGCAAGAGCGCATGACTTGCACCTCAGACTCAGCAACAATGGCGACAAAAAAAATGTGCAGACAAAAGTTAACGTGCAGCACTGTTCCTAAATGTTCTCAATAAAATGTTGAAACGGAGAAGTTTAGACTATGGGCCCAAACGACGCATAGTGCGTCCAAATTCACACCCGTTCTTCTCTGTGGATTTTCCGTGTGTCATAGCGAGAAGCCACACATATCACATGAAACGGCAGAGCTGTAGCTTTCCACCAAGGCCAAGCACTTGTCGGTAATCCAATGTTTTCACAGCGAAAAAATTGATAAAGTTACAATAAAATGATGTATAACAGAGCTTTCATACACCTCTGCACACACATTACTCTTGGATGGATTACTCGCGAATGCAGGCTCGCACAGAAATGCCACACATATGACATGAAAGTGCAGGAGCAGAGCTTTCCAATGATACACACACATCACTGTGCTGTCATCCCATCATGTTATAAATCCAGATCAATTGTCTACAAAAATAAAAACCTGACGAATTTCTTTACAACCCATTATACAGATCTTGTTATCAGTCACTTCATATAGTGAGGAATATCGTATCTTACCACGTCTTAGGCTTGCGTGTGTTTCTCCCTGTCTATCCACATTTGTAGTCCGGCTTTCAAGATGCAAATATCTCCATATTGTCCATTTGATACTCGTCAAACTTTGTATGACAAGACAAGCGCACTTCACCTTTGTGCACCCAGACAACTGTATCCTAATTATGCATGCATGACAGGGCCGTAGTCACCATATACATTAAGGGGGACATCCCCCCCCCCCCCCAATATATAACTGAAAGTGAAAAACAAATATTATTTTGGAGACGAGACGAGACGATCTTGGAGGAGATCATTGCACTTGGCTAACTATTTTTCTATGATCTTAGATGTAAATATTGCATGTTTCTTTCATAAAACACATTTTTGACTTGTGAATGAGTCAATGGAATTTCTTGCAATAATGAAAAAATACTGGCAATCATGTCCGCCTGGCACAAACCACATGTTTTGGACAACTGTGAAGTGACAGAATGTCCCAGCATCATGGTTCTTATATTGCCAGATTCCAGAGAGTCTCCCCTCTTCATATATGGCAGAATATGTCATTTTCCAACTTGCTATGGTGAGATACATGTAAAAATGTAAAAATTTAGTCACACAGATTTGTTTTTTTCATTGATATAAAAATTAATATTAAATACAGGCACATAGAAGGACATGAAATGATGGCAAATCTGGTTAGCGCAGATTGTCCTGGAAAAAAAAACAAGACATAGCATGTGTATGTAGCCTTTATAATGACTGTGATATGAGCTTAAAAGTAAAGGCAGTAAAAATACCCCAAAAATGCCTAGGGCCCATAGGGTTCAAAAGTACCGAAATAAGGTACCGTTTGGTACCAGTAACGAATTCCAGATAACAGTACCGGTACCATATTGGTTCAATTATGAATGGTACCCAACCCTAGTATAGACCCCTCTTGAGGCTCCACCTCACCGTCAGTTTGTCAGTTTACAGTCTGTGCTGACTGTGGGAACAGTCTCATAGCTGACTCACCGCAGGAACCTCTTCAATAAACATTTATTCTGACACAAACAGTCAGTGCAGTAGATCCACTCAGAGATAAATCTTGTTTCTTTAGGAGCTCTTTTAGGAGAGGACCATCACCTCAGTACGTTGACAGGATTTTTATCAGTGCAACAACTGTGGAGATTTCTCTTCTTTGTCTAATCGTCTAAATATATAATGAACAAACAGTGTTTCCCTCAGAATTAGAATCTGTGTGGCTGTAGCTCAACTTCAGAGGTGATGATGTGTCAGTTTTGTGTTCACGACTTGTTGTACTGCCTCCAGCTGGCCAAAGAAATCAGTGCAGCTTTAAAAATTGTGACTGAGGTGTGTGCTGAGTGAAACATTTTACAGTACAAATAAACACATCTGCATATAACATGCAGTGATACTGATGATATACGGATCAGCTGATATTGTCTGGTTGGTTTATAGAGACTCTTTGATGTAAATGTGACTACACGTGGTCAGTCATGTTGCTGTGTGTTGTACACAGGGGGCCGGTGTGGAGATTTACCCCGGCAGTGTCTGCAGTCTGGTCGGTAACGGCATCCATCACTGTAAGGACGGGATCCTCATCAAGGTGAGAGAAAGACAAGATGGCAGCCTGTTGGAAACAAGTGTCATCTTCAGTGTTAAGTGGAATGCTGTCCTCATGATTTTTTATTCTAACCCTGTTACTAAATGTGAAATGTTTGGGGGTGTGTGCAGGACTTTGCTGATGGGCTGGACGGGATGCCATCAATCACCATGGAGAACAATGTGATCCACAACAATGAAGGCTACGGGGTGATTCTAGTGAAACCCAACAACGGGGAACAACATGGAGCTCCTCAGGACAGAAGTGGAGGTAGGTGGAGCTAAAACAGTCGGAACAGTACATTAAATAAATATAGATGAGGATATGAAGGCAGACATGAAGGCAGGTTTGTTTGCAAACAGCACAGAATCAATACTGAACAGAGCTTTTGTCTCCAGAGGACTCTGCTGGACCGACAGCTGAGGACAAACAGCAGGAAGGTGTTACAGATCTTCCTGTCGTCTCCACAACCAATCCGACCAGCAGCGGCTCGGCAGACGTCCAGCCCGAGTCAGCAGAGAACAACAACAGCACAGACGGTGACGCAGCCTCCACCTCAGGCAAGAAGTGGCAGTTCAGTCGTCAGCTGAGCAGAAACAAGGAGACGTCCTGCAGCCGAGCCGTCCAGGACCTGATGGACCATCAGATCTTCGTCTCCATTCAGGGAAACCAGTTCAGACGTAACGGCATGGGCGACTTCGGCACCTTTTTCTACTGACAAACTTCAGACTGGCTGAACAGCGATACATGTCGGCACCCTCAGAACTGACAGCTCTTTAGAGATTGCTCCACAGAGTTTATTTGACAGCTTCATGTTTTAGATTTTCGATTGTCATGAAATAAATCTTGCTGACTCACAGCTGTCCATCGAGGTGTTCTGCAGAGACGATGATAATGTTCCTGTGTTGTGATCAGTGTGTGTTTCTAAAAGCACTCTGAATTAACTGTAAATTGTTCCCCACCTTTGCTTTTATCTTATTTATTCCTTTGGGCTTCTGACGTGAAATGTTTTTAATTTTTTTTAACGCATTATTTGAATCCACTCGTCACTTTGAATTCAGTTTTGGTGGTTCCACTTTAGATCTAATAAATGTTACGTTACGGTGATTATGTTGTTACCTGATGTTGAAAGCAGTGCACTGTTGATGACACACTGATATTAGTTCTTTGTTCATGAGTTAGATGTAATGTTCACGTGGTGCCTCTTTTTTTAAAAGGTGTTGGTTGTGTGTTATGGTCGAGGGGAGTCTTCAGGCTGACAGACTCTGACAGAAGTTTTATACATTCAGATTGATGATACAAATGAGCCTTTAGTTTAAACTGCTACTTGTAGAAATTGTGAATATAATGAATTTCTTACAGATTAAAATGTGTCTGTTGAAACCTCTATGTGGTGGTGCAGTTTGATCAGCATTTAAAGGGTGTGTGTTGAAACCTGAAGCTGACCCCGACCACGCGCACTGTGAATCACACTCACTGAGTCTTAAATACCGAGCGTTAAACACTTCATTTCCTGCACTCAAGTGAATTTTTATGCACCAATATGGTGGATATTCTTTATATCAGAAATACACAAAATCAGTCATAAGTTGAAAATTCAAAAATATAGAAATATAATGCAGTGACACTTTCTCTCCCAAGTCAACACACGGGATGATTTACTCTTTGGTCACTTTTGTGTTTAAGGAAATTAACTCTTTAATTGAGCATGTGGCACCTTTTTATGTCTGACACATTAATTCATTTTAATTAATTTATAAACCCCTGGACTTAAACAGCTCGTGTGTTGTCAAGTTCACAGAGGGAGAATGGAGAACTTGGACTGATGGATGAACATTTTTGGGTCATTTTAGAATCAGGAGGTCAGAGGGGATTTTTTTTAATCATTACTTTTTTTTTGGACAATGCACATTTGGTTCTTCTATATTAACACTGCATTGTATGTTTTATCATGTAAATAAACCCTCTTAAAGTGTTCTCATCTTAGTAGTTAAAATTTCTCGGTGTGAGTTATGTCTCAGAACATTTTAAACAAGTTATGCTTTTAAAAAGTGATGGTGACGAAATCAGCCATTTAAAAAGTGGTGCTGACATGTCTCCAGTGTAAGTGACACCTAGTTGTACATGACAGTAAATTTCAACATTCAGCTGCTGAAAAGTTACTTAAAAATGAAAAGGAATGTCTTACAGGGTAGAGAACGTGTACGTGACCTCTTGTATGCAGGGACATCACTTAGTTTTCATTTTTTCTTCATGTGTTTAGAAGCAGAGAAAGAAGGGATCAGTTAGAGCTGCAGGAACTTTTAAAGCTATAAATGAACCCTGAGGCCACATTAGTAAATTATACTTGTCCAAACATCTTGTTTTCTGAAGCTTTATGCTACAAAACATTCTGTGAGACCTGTTTGACTTTCAGCGTGCTCACGAAGTGGCAACCTACGAAGCTATAAAAATGAAGCCAACACTCAAGTCCCAAAAACTGCAGTTCCTCTAATGTCCACTTGAGGCTGGCTCCAAGATCAAGTCAATCCCCACAGACCCTCATGTTTAAATGCTCAACTTCACAGCATTAATTAAAATGTTTACAGTGTGGTACAAATATGGTCTTTAGGTCTGATTTCCTGATTTATGACAACTGTACGGGGCTGAACTGTTATACAACTCACCTCTTTAGAAGATATTAAAGCTTAAAAATGTGTATAATTAAGAGTGTAGCTGCTTTAAATGACAAGTGGGTGCCGTCCACTGACTAGTCGCTGCCATGGCGACAACGTTGGTTATGTATCCAGAACATAGCATAACCCCAGACTGACAGAGTATAGGCGTAGCTGTAGTTTTTTTTGCTAGCGAAAATTTGTATTAGCATTATCACAGTTATCCATAGCTGTAAATACACCATGCTAACCAGCTAGCAGCTTGTGTTCAAACTTCAAGTTATCTCCATGCTCTTGTCCAAATAGGGTGATTTTTGGCTCCAAATATCCAAGATGGCAACGGTCAAATTGCCAAAGTAAAGGCTTCAAAATCGTGGATGTCTAAGTAAAACTGGATACAACGTTTGAGGCAGGGCCATTCCGATAAAAGTTGCTGAGTGGTGCATAAAGACAAAAGTGTAAAATTAACGAGATCTTCCACATTGTTGGGCCCATAGAACAAATGCATTGCTGTACAGCTGTCGCGATTTCTACCTTACTTTAGAACTGGCTTCACCACCCAAAGTGGTCAATTTCCAAAGGGAAGGGGTCAAGACTCCTAGGGCAAGAACAGCTGCCAAGAGCCTGGTTTCAGTTTTGAATTAAGCCTGACTGGGAGATGCAGGTGGGCCTGAAGAGGAGACTCGTCTTTCCAGAAGGGGTACTCCGACCAGACATGATCTTAACATCAAGGAGCACAAAAACCATCTTGGTTGCCAAACTTACATTCCCTTGGGAAGACAGGCTAGCCATCTCTCACTAGCTAAAGAAAGCAAAGTACCAGGACTTGATTGATGAGGTCCTTGTCAGAGGGTGGCATGCATCCTTATTCCCTATTGAAGTCGGCTGCCATGGTTTCCTATCAACATCAGTGCACTATTTCTTACCAAAGATCGGTTTGGAACCCAGACAACTAAAGAAAGCCATCAGCGAGAGAGCCATGGCAGCCGAGACGAGCTCAAGATGGCTATGGTTGACCAGAGGCCAGAGCTGGAACCCTTCTCCGGGCGGAAGTTAATCCTAAGACCCGTTTCCACCGCAGGAACTTTGGGGTAATTTTACGGGGCCGGGGCCGTTGGTGCGTGTCTCCACCGCAGGAACCACCCCTGAAGGACAGAGTTCTGGAACTTTTACAGGGGCTAAATAAGTCCCTGCCTCGGAGTAGGTACTCAGAACGGCCCCTAAAAACTCCTGGCTGGGGCTTGGGGATTACTTGGTGCTGATTGGATATACTCAAGGCAGGATGTGATGTCAACAGAAAGCGACAAAATAGCCGGCATTTTTAAAACTCAGCAGATGTCTTCTCTCGTTTATAGCTTTCACCGCCATGTAAACAAAGAGACACGCCAGAAACCCAGCAACCACCTCAGCTCCTTCCATGTTGATTATCGTCTTTCTTATGTCTGCTTTCTTCTTCTTATTCTGCTTCTTCTTCTTTGTTGTTGTTCTTCTTTGTTTCTTTGCTGCATGAATGGTTGCGCAACGATTACGTCACATCCAGAGCCCGGTAACTTTACAGGAACCTCCCTCCTGCTCCGCCCTCTCAGTGGAGACACGGCGGTTGAGAGGGCCGAGCAAGAGGACGTTCCTGTAAAGTTCCTGCCCCCAAATAGTACCAGGAACTTCTTCAGTGGAAACGGGCCTCTAGTCTTCAATGCCCCATGCAGCCGAGGTGCAAGAGGTATGCAGTCAGGTTCAGACCTGGCTCAGGGAGGACGCCCCTGCCTTGCATAGTCCCGGGTCCAGCTGCAGGGAGTGGAAGGGAGACGTCCCTAACCGCTGCCCAACTATCCTAAGATGCTCTGGGTTTAAAGGGCCGAAACATCAAGGAGGGATGGCCCCCAGCTGACGACCCTGCAGCCGGTACCCATGAATGCTCCAACCATCCTGCCACCGACGAATAACATCCAGAGGAGAAACATGCAACACCTTATCAAACGTAGCTCTAGATTCTGCTTATAACAAAGCATTCTTGATGTTTATTTCACCTTCAGTTTATAGAGTTAATGTAACATCTTTGATCATCATGGTTAGCCATAGCTGTCAATACACTGTGCTGACCACCCTCTCGTCTCTCCACCCTTTCGTCCAAATACAGTCACTTTTAGCTCGGACCTGGAAGTTGTAATTCCACTGCTTGGCCGCTACGTAAAATTGGCTTCAAAGCCAGTGCTGAATCTGGGGGCTTGTTCAAAACGAGAGTCCACAAACCAGCAGGTGATGTCATGCTGGCTACGCCCATTATTTTATCCAGTCATAAACATGGAACTTGTGTGTAAATTTAGTGCAGCGCCACAACCACTGTGACACGAGTGGAAATAACAACGGCACAACAAATGAAAGTCAAAATAATTAACTGTATTGCAAAACAAATGAAAAAAAAAATCTCATTTTTGAATTACACAAAGACTTTAAGACAGAAGTCTCTCCATAACCAGTGTTCATCTTTCTGTTAACACCAGTTCACTGCTGGCCGTGTTAACCACCATTCAGTATATTACACACAGAAATGAACACTTGAGGCAAACAGTTCAGGCAGTTTATGAGTGCAACAATTATCAAAGTCATTCCACATAAGGCAAGGTGTCGTATGTTTTTAAAGCAAAGCGGCTGTGTAACAGTTATGTACAGTTCATTATCAAAATATTGCTTCATCTGTCAAATAAAAATATTCTCAGTTGACTCGCTGATTGAGCTCCATGAAAAATCTGGAGACTGTCCAGTGAAATGATGAAGGGTGAGAGAAACTGTTGGAAATGTTGGGAGGAAATAGCCGGCAGGTAAACGCTGTCTCATTGGTCGTCGTCAGAGTCCTGGGTACTGCCCAGGTGACTCTCCTGCACCTCCAGCTCCTCAGCACTCACCATGGCAGGACTGATGGCGGCGTATCTCGTCCCGTGGAACTGGCGCAAGTGTATCTGTGCAAAGGAAAAAAACAAACAAGAATTTATATGCACGATCTTGTTTACACATACATTGTGTTTATAGTAATGTTAAGATGTTCTGGTATCAGGTATTTCCACTAGTCAGCGCTGTTCAGGCAGCTCGTAGGTCTTGTGGTTAAACAAAAGAAAGGGAGGGGGGATTTAGCAGGTGCCATGGCTGACTGATGTGTGTTTGGATTTCCGGACTTAAGTTATGAGGAAAACCCAGAGCATGTTAGACTCTTTCGTTCCTTCTCACACACCAACGCTGCTTACAGTACAGTTTCTCTGTATTGGCTGTTCTTCCTGTCCAGCCGGTGTTACTTCCTGTTTACTGGTTAACATTCTTTCTCAAACAAAGCATGGGTGTTGTGGTTAATAAATGAAATCCATCACAATGACAACCAGATAACAGCTACTGTAACTTGGAAAACAGCGATGTGGCACTTAATTTTATGAGTTTCTTGTTTATCAAACAACAAGCGAGACGAGAAATGGCACAACACATCAGATCTGTCTCTAGCCCCCTCTCCTCTTTACTGTCTGTCCTGTTGCACCATCAAAAGCAGGTGACACTGCACCACGGTAGGGCTGCAACGATTAGTCGACTAATCGATGACTAATCAACTATTAAAATAATCTGACTATTTTAGTAGTCGACTAATCGGTTTGAGTCTTTTTTCATAGAAAAGTACTATAAAAGTACCCCAAAATACTCTTATTGCAGCTTGTTAAGTTCAAATATTGGCAGCTTTACACACTCTCCCACGACGGTGAACTAAAACCCTTTGGCGTGAGTATGAAACAAGACATTAGATGACATAATTTTGGGGTTTGGGTGAGACAGGCCGACATTTTTCAACATTTTAACACATTTTTCGAGAAAATGATTAGTCGACTAATCAAAGAAATAATCGACAGATTAGTCGACAATGAAAATAATCGTTAGTTGCAGCCCTGCACCACAGGAAGGTCAGATATGTTGCTGAGGTCCACCATTTGAAATGCAGTTATGGGATGTTTTCGAGGTGCACGGTCCACCAGCATCAGCCGCTCGCACCTCAGCTCCCAGCACCAACACTGCACCGGGCAGCACTGTGATTCATTTTATTTTTTGTTTCTCTAACAGGACTTTTATCTTGTTGCTGCAGGAAGATGTTCTTCATATCTGGGCTGACAGTTGCGTGCTTCCCAGCGCCCGAGCCTGTTAGAGGTCTGTGCTCGTGGATGATGCAAACCTTCAAAATATCCATAATTGCATTTGAAACCATGGACCTCGGCAATATGTCCACATATTTTTCCCACATTTTCATGGACAAATTTTCAAAACTTTCTCAAGTCTCTCAAGGACCCATAAAAAAATTTCCATTACCATTCACGGTGTGTAACATGACCACTGCTCCATCTCAGAAATGCAGCATTATCTAAAAGTAGAGGTGGGGCGTGACATAGAAAATGGAAAGTTTGGAATTCATGACCCAAAAGTGGGATTTATATGTTCAGAGACTATGAACTTGACATGCACCTCCCCAGAAATGTGATATTAAATCACACTGTCACACCATTTCCAGCTGGCTGGTGTACAAGGAGGGAGAGACGGAATGCAGGATAAAATTAAGAAATGTACATGAATGTAAACTTTCAAGGACTTCACTAAATCCATGACGTTCCCAGGTATTCCATGACCGTGGGAACTCTGCATGTCTGTCCATCCTGCCGTGTGCTGGGGCCAGGGGACAGCTAAGAAAAGAGCGAGTGACAGAAACAGTTGGTGTGTTGTGCTTTGTCTGTGGTGGGATTTTGTGTCATCCACTGTGCTGATCGCAGCCTTTTACTGCACACACCTATGTTATTATTATGAAAAGAGACAATACTAAACTCTGGCGGAGGAAACTAAAGAATAAAATAAAGATCCCTCAATATTCAACTATAAAACATGATTATTTGTTACCAGCTGGCCGCCATATTGGTTTGTTTTTTCTTATAAACAACTCACATTATGTTACCCACCAACTGGAGCGTTTGTTGTGCTGGTGCAGTGCAGTGCATTCTGGTAGTTGTAGGTTTTATGCCACAGTCCTTTTTCTCTGATCATGCAGCGCCAATTTCAAAGTATTTGTGTCTTTCTACTGCACAGACAGCCCAGTTTTGTGAAAATAACTGTTCACCTGGAGGATCAATATGTGTCCCTCAGCAGCTGATGAAGCAGCACCATCGCCATTCCCTAGTCAGTGATAAACCACAGCGTACCTGTATGTAAAGGTTGACCTCAGCACTCCTGCACAGGTATGGGAAGTTTCCACCTGTTTTCAGATGAGCTCGTCTGGCGTTTGGATACAGTTTATACATCTCCTCCTTTGCCTCCAGCGACAGAGCGCTCTGATCAAACACCTAAACACCATCACAGAGAAAACACGTCTTTCAGCTTACTGTAGCAGAAACCTACATGAACAGACGCTGTGATGGAGAGACATGGTTTAACACTTACATCTATAATCGTCACAGCAACATCTTTGATTTTGTGCGGCTCCACGTAAGAGTTCTGACAGTTGAGTGTTAGCCGCGATGCTAACTCACTTTGGTTCAGACTCTCCAACTGCAGCACACACAACACATGGAGGGCAGAGGTTAACAGTCAAACACAAAGACATTACATATCTATACTCAAAGGAACAAAGTGGTGACACCTTGGGCAGTAAACTGAGTGAGATGAGCAGATGGATAAAACGCATGTCTGCTGTTTAAGGGTGCTTCTCATTTGTCCATAATGTCTCCTGATCCACAGGATCAAGATCAGGACTGACACGTTCACGCTTTTTGATTAATAGGTACGAGCTATAAATCCAGATGCTCCTGAAATGACAGCTGTCAGAAACACCCCACTGAGCTCAGTTAAAATACCGAGCACACAGCGCAGTGAGAGTGACCTGCACTCAGTCTGAGTTAATGATCTGACAGCAGATCATCACTTTGTGTTTACTGCAGCAACATTTTACAGTTTAATCACACCTGTTAAAGCTGGGGTAGGCAGTTTCATTTTGATGTCACCGGGCAAAAATCCCATAATAAACTCGGAGCATATTATAATTCAAGTTGTCTGAGAGAACATTTGACTTGTACACCTCCTCTTGGCTCTGCTTTCAGGCTTTAGAAAATCAAACCCATGACAGGAGACTTTTCAGAGAGAGGGTGTTCATATTAGCCGATCTACAAATGCAGATGTTCCTGCACGTCACTTCGGATGGTGAAAGGCTGATTCGATGGTGGATAATCCTGCAGAGAAAGTTGCTATTCCAGCACTGACAACAACTGTCTGCACTGTAAAGCCTAAAAAAAGAAGAAAGACTTAACAAAAAAAAGTCAAAAAGAGTCTGACAATGAACTAAATTCATGTCAATATCAGCAAAGCATCTTAGATATGAAGAGAAGATGTTCTGCTAATGCTAAAGACTCAGTGCTGCAGATTCGCATTCACCAATCTCTAGCTAACTTTAGCTAAAGCCTCAGATCACAGTGTGTACTGCGCCTCACTCCCCGTCGCTACAGACCACCTCACCAGGAGGAGAGCAGGCAGCAGCTCCGGAGACAGACTCCAAGTCAGCAGCCGCAGCAACCCGAATCCAGCCAACTAAAACCCCAGCTCCTGGGGACTGGACAGCCCCAACAAACTTTCTGTTGCTGCCATTACACAGGTTAGACTCAGCGCTATCGCTGGCCCCTAGCCTGCTGAGACATCTGGTGCTGGAGGGTTTCTGCTGGCTGAATTAAAGCCACAACAGCTGCTGACTGAATGTGCACTGTAAGTTGTATAAAGACTGTAAAAATAGATTTATTTGAAATAAACGTTAAATGGTGATGATGGTCAGTAATCATTCAGAAATACTCATAAGCAGGTTAGGTTTCATATCACATCATGAGCATAATTCAACCTGGTTAGTTAAGCTGGATAAGTTATATTAAAAGTAATAAAAGATTATAAAACTATTGAAATTATTATAAAATACTGTAATGAAAAGATCAGTCAGTCTCTGCAGTAACATGTATAGTAGGTTATAGAGGGGCGGATGTTCAGCTTGAAACAGCCCTGAGTGTATTTCCTCTGATGAAATGTGATCGTCACTTCTGATAACACATCATCACATCAACGTGTCCACTTACCCTGTCAACCATGAAGTCAATAGCATCTGCCATTTTAGGATCCACAGGTCCTTTAGCAAAGTTCCCCAGAACAATCTTCTTCAACATGAATGCCGGCATCAACCAGAAACTGAGGAGACAAGGACAAGGAGACGAAATATTAATGAGCGTCCACACCGAGAGGAAAGTCTGAGATGGAATCACTGAAATCCACCTGTTTGCTGTCCACGTCTGATTAAAGATGGAGGTATCACTGAATGAATTACACAGTATCAGTGAGTGCACTCTGGGAGACTTGTGTGTGTACTCTGCAAACTTCTGAGCCAGGAATCCTCCCAGGGACGCTCCGAACACATGGACCTGCAGGTTCAAGGGACAGAGGAGCATCATTAGATAGAGAAGAAGACAGAGTGTTTCTCAGCAGTCCTTTTCCTCTACTCTCTATGGGTAGTTTGTATCATCAGTACAGAAACTAAAAAAACCCTCTCAGCAGTTGGTGCATTTCAAAGCACTGTCCACTTAGAGGTGATTAAATTTTAATGCTTGGTGTTGTAATTGTCTTGCCTTTTCTTTTCTGTTGGCTGTGCTGACAGACAGACGGCTAGCTGTGTTCACATGCAAAAAAAGTACTGGCCACTGCCCGACCTCTGATCTCCACTGGTTGCACTGCACACCACCTGGGTCGGATGGGATCCTAGCTTGCAAATACTGCGACATCACCTGCTGTGCTGACACTGCTAACGATGCTAACAGTGCTAACATAGTTAAGAATGCTCAAGGGGGGTGTGCGGCTCAAAATTGAGCTGCTTACTCAGAGAGAACAACGTTTACAACCCGATGCTGTTGGGTCAGGACAGCATTACTAGCAGTAATTGCAAAATAAACGGTGCTGCTAGCTAACTCCCACCAGACCTGAGTGGTGCACAGGGCAGTACGCTAAAGAGCAGCAAAATTAACATATATGTCGGAGCTATTCAAATAGAAATTCAATCTGGTTGGATTTTAAAACCAGGAAATGTTGCTGGGCCAGACATTTTCTATTTCAAACATTTTATTTTAACTTTCGGTAATGACAAATTTGAAACAAAATAATGTAGTAAAAAAAAAAAAGCTTGTTTCATTTTTGCAATAAGATAATATTTATGGTCACATATCTGACCCAGGCACATCACAAAGTGCAGTAACAGAATAAAACCAGAGCCATCAATGGAGACAGTCACGCCTTCCTTTCTCTTTTACAAAGAGATGCTCAGTCAGCTCTGAGACAAAAGAAAAACACAGGCTTACTTTGTCCAACTGCAGGTGATCGAGAAGCTTCCTGAAGCCATCACAGAACTCCATAAGATCCCAGTACACCGGATACTGTAGCTGGAAACCACACAGTCAGGAGACAAGAGAAGCATGCTGGAATTACAACTAGTTTAGTTTTTAAAACCATTTAGCCACTGTCAGTGTTTCAGTAAAATGAGCTGGGGTACAAATTCTCACAGTCGATGACAAAGCTTTTCACTTCTCACTTAACATGAGCACTGGACTGATCGAACATCAGGCAAACAAACTGTCAATACCAGACATTTATATATTTACAGACTCTGTTTGGCTTTTTTGCCCACACAGTGTCTGGTGTCTGTTCCTCCAGTGTGCCAGGGTTTGTCTGGTTTCTATCACAGTAAGCAGAAGACAATCTAAGACACCACCCTGAGAAACTCAATATAAATATTTTTCACTATTTTCTAACATTCTACAGACAAAACTAATATAATATAAATCAAGAAAATAATCAGCTGATTATCCATAATGAAAATAACCATTAGTCAGTCGCAGCTGTAAAGACAGAAAGCTGAAGCTGTGGTGTGTTTTGAGCTCACCGAGATGACTCTGTAGCCCCAGCCTGTCAGAGCCAGCACCTGCTGGAAGAACACCTCAGCTGTGCCACTGACTGGGGGGAGGAAGATGATGGGACACCTGATACTCTTTGGGCCGGCATCATACAGCGACCACACCTTACTGTCATCATCATCGACAATAATCTGATGGAGACAAAGACACAAGGTGAGAAAACGACATCCTGCAGACTAATCATGGCCCTTGAAGAAACACTTCACCCACAGAACAACTTTAAATTCATAAAGAAAACATGTGTCCTTGGTGGACAGCAGAGAACATTCTTGATGACTTAAAGGAGGACCACATTTAACGACAGCAAAACTATATCAAAACATTTGTCTACAAACTCTCACACAACTCGTGCAGATAAATTCAAGTCTCGTTTATCCAGTCGTGTTCTCAGGACTTCCCAAACTCAAAACACTTCAGCTTAAACAGTCTCCTGCACGGATGAGTAGCGTGCCTGGGCAAGCACGTACGTTTGAACTCAGTGGAATGCACAAGCACAGTTCAAACCATAGGGTTGTGATAGTATCTAGATACTGGATGCCAAGGTGGCGCCTAGTCAGTCCAGTGGAGCTGCTCACCTGGCACACACCAAAAAGGTTTACTAGCCTCCGGGTTTACTTCCGCAGCATGCCGCCCACTGAATGTGCACAGTAGTGTTTCTCCTCCACCCTCTGGCCCCACCTACATGTTCCCGCTCAGCTCGGAGACTTTACATTGTGATGACTTCACCGTCTTTAAAATAGCTTTTGTCAGCTTGAGTAACGTTTTTGAAATATAAAGCCTCTACAGATCAAATTTCATAACAGAAAGAGTCAGAATTGACCTTGTTTGCAGTTTGACGTGTCCTGTCAACAGTTTTCCAGACGTCTCTTTTATAATGTTGGTCTATGGGGGAAATGCATTTTGCTTTTGCAAGGGGCCTGGGGTCTTATTTAAAAACATTGCATACACACAAAAGGAGGCCTGAAAGAGGCGTACACCACTCCCCACGCAAAAGTTGTGATCTATGAAAACAATTGATGACTGGATGGGAGGTTTACGAACATTTCAGAGACAGGAAATTGGCGATGCAGAAAGTGAGGTGGAAGCCTGATGTAAAAACTGTAAAATATTTTTAGCCACACGCCGTTTTACGTACATTTTTACTATGGATCCTACACATTGTTTTATAAATGGGGTTAGGGTTAGACCCCTGGATAAAACTCATGTGCCCATGCACACAACTTGTATGCAAGTATTTTAATTTTTTTAGTGAAAATGCATGTGTTTGGGAAACAATGAGCACAAGACTGGATAAATGAGACTTGGATTAACCTGCACAAGTTGTGAATGAGTTTCTTGACAGATGTTTCAGTGTAGTTTTGCTGTTGTTAAAGGCTATCTAAGTCTTCCTAAGCTTGAAAAGTTTTTGTCACATACAGCGAACATCTCCTCACGATCCGCTAGCTACATGTCCTCTGAAAATGCTGTGAAAAAGTCCGGTCTCTGTCGGCAGCCCAGGCTCCGCACATGGCAACAAAAACATTGTGGTCCAGGCTGCACCAACCAGCCAGCGTGAGACCAGCGAAAGCAAGCACACACACATGAACATGCTGTATGTGACAAAAACTTTTCAAGCTTAGGAAGACTTAGAGAGCCTTTAAATGTGGACCCCATTTACTCCAATTCATCAAGATTTTTCCCCATTTTGCATCCTCAATTCGTCATGGAGGCAGGATAGAAAAACAGGTTTCTTCACAAATTCAAGGTAACGCAGGGTGACTAACTTACTCAGTTTAGTTTCTTTCACACTAATTTTCAAACAGGCTGCTGGGAGATAAATATGGAACCATTTTACTACTTACTTAGTACAATGGTCCCTTTTTTTTTTTGCAATGATTCATTTTCTCATCTTACTTATCCCTGTAATTTTTTCTCTTCTCTTGTCACTCTTCATATTATATGTTATACAACTTTGACATCACAGGTCATCCTGAGCCAGCCGGGGTGGGGAGGGGAGGGAAGGGTTGGACAATAGGTTAATTTTTCCCTCTGAAGTTTCAATAACTGCAAAATTTGTAAAATATATGGACATACAGTACAGGCCAAAAGTTTGGACACACCTTCTCATTCAATGCGTTTTCTTTATTTTCATGACTATTTACATTGTAGATTCTCACTGAAGGCATCAAAACTATGAATGAACACATGTGGAGTTATGTACTTAACAAAAAAAGGTGAAATAACTGAAAACATGTTTTATATTCTAGTTTCTTCAAAATAGCCACCCTTTGCTCTGATTACTGCTTTGCACACTCTTGGCATTCTCTCCATGAGCTTCAAGAGGTAGTCACCTGAAATGGTTTTCCAACAGTCTTGAAGGAGTTCCCAGAGGTGTTTAGCACTTGTTGGCCCCTTTGCCTTCACTCTGCGGTCCAGCTCACCCCAAACCATCTCCATTGGGTTCAGGTCCAGTGACTGTGGAGGCCAGGTCATCTGCCGCAGCACTCCATCACTCTCCTTCTTGGTCAAATAGCCCTTACACAGCCTGGAGGTGTGTTTGGGGTCATTGTCCTGTTGAAAAATAAATGATCGTCCAACTAAACGCAAACCGGATGGGATGGCATGTCGCTGCAGGATGCTGTGGTAGCCATGCTGGTTCAGTGTGCCTTCAATTTTGAATAAATCCCCAACAGTGTCACCAGCAAAACACCCCCACACCATCACACCTCCTCCTCCATGCTTCACAGTGGGAACCAGGCATGTGGAATCCATCCGTTCACCTTTTCTGCGTCTCACAAAGACACGGCGGTTGGAGCCAAAGATCTCAAATTTGGACTCATCAGACCAAAGCACAGATTTCCACTGGTCTAATGTCCATTCCTTGTGTTTCTTGGTCCAAACAAATCTCTTCTGCTTGTTGCCTCTCCTTAGCAGTGGTTTCCTAGCAGCTATTTGACCATGAAGGCCTGATTCGCGCAGTCTCCTCTTAACAGTTGTTCTAGAGATGGGTCTGCTGCTAGAACTCTGTGTGGCATTCATCTGGTCTCTGATCTGAGCTGCTGTTAACTTGCCATTTCTGAGGCTGGTGACTCGGATGAACTTATCCTCAGAAGCAGAGGTGACTCTTGGTCTTCCTTTCCTGGGTCGGTCCTCATGTGTGCCAGTTTCGTTGTAGCGCTTGATGGTTTTTGCGACTCCACTTGGGGACACATTTAAAGTTTTTGCAATTTTCCGGACTGACTGACCTTCATTTCTTAAAGTAATGATGGCCACTCGTTTTTCTTTAGTTAGCTGATTGGTTCTTGCCATAATATGAATTTTAACAGTTGTCCAATAGGGCTGTCGGCTGTGTATTAACCTGACTTCTGCACAACACAACTGATGGTCCCAACCCCATTGATAAAGCAAGAAATTCCACTAATTAACCCTGATAAGGCACACCTGTGAAGTGGAAACCATTTCAGGTGACTACCTCTTGAAGCTCATCGAGAGAATGCCAAGAGTGTGCAAAGCAGTAATCAGAGCAAAGGGTGGCTATTTGAAGAAACTAGAATATAAAACATGTTTTCAGTTATTTCACCTTTTTTTGTTAAGTACATAACTCCACATGTGTTCATTCATAGTTTTGATGCCTTCAGTGAGAATCTACAATGTAAATAGTCATGAAAATAAAGAAAACGCATTGAATGAGAAGGTGTGTCCAAACTTTTGGCCTGTACTGTATGTATATATGTTTTTAAATAAAAATGTAATGACATAAATTAGGAACCATTTCAAATCAAATCATGTTTGTCACATACGCAATCACACACTGTGCAATGTGTTGTGAAATGCATGTCTGCGTAGCTCCAAAAAGCAACTGCCAAATAGAAAAAATAAAGTAGAATAGAATACTATAAAACAATCTTGTAACAATTATAACAAATACAATCTGTGATGAAGCAGCCAGTGTGAATCATTAGCCCAGAACATACTGTCAACACTGTGCTCACGGTCAGCATGTGATGAATGACTAACTAAACAACGTGTGCTGTGTGTGACTTCAGTGTGACTTCACTCTTCACAGAGTCAGAGGAGGAAATCCTCATTTCAAAGACCTTATTTTAGCTCCTGATAAACTGTGAGCTCTGACCGTCACTGGATCGTCTGCAGAAGCTCTCTGTGGTCTGAAACATCTGCAAACAGCCGGTTCTTCAAAGAGAACACAGACGAGCCTGTGTCTGTTGAGGACGCTCACTGGTGTTGATGTCTGTAAACTGACTCTGAAGGTATTTAATGCCTCAGTATGGTCATGTGAAAGTACTTTATTTTCTAAAATGTGGTGTTAATGTCAATGTCAGGAATAAACTCAAATGTAGCTGTAAAAATAGAGCGAAGTCACAGATGCCACCACATGAGAAATATGAATTAAATATGAAGCTTTCCAAATTATAAATAATCTGATGCTCTTCACTTTGAGTTTTACCCTCAGAGAGGCACTACAGACGAGTAAGAGTCACCAATATGTGGACAGAAAGTCTTTTGTTCCTGCCCTCCTCCCATTTTTCAAAACTTATTTTTCTAACTAACTTGTAAAACACAGTTGTGACAGAGCAAATGACTCATCGGAGCCACGACACGGCAGGCTAGTGGTGACACGCCACTGTGTATTAAAAGGCACGATGCTCTATGTGCTACAAACAAAGCAGAAGTGAAAATGAGCCCTTGCTGATGTGAACAGCAGGTGCAGAGGTCAGTGTGAGGGTCTGAGTGCAGTGAGAGTACACAAACAGGAGTGCAGCAGTCAGCAGTGGAGAGTAACTCAGTGTAAACACTCCTGTTACTGTAGCTGAGCAGCTTAGTCATTAGGCTATTGTGTCTTAATCTCTTTTATTACTTATTTGGGATCAAGCACAGCTGCTCGGTGCAGAGGATTTCTAATTTGCTTGGAAAACCTGGTTTAATTCTTGGGATTAAGATCCTGGTATTTCCTGGGAATTCTCACCTAATCCTGCCCCCTCTTCCCAGGAAAATACCTGCAGGGTCGCGGACCACAGCATGTGTGTAATAGCATAATGATTGTACATATACCAGAAAAAATCAAACATCACGCCTTCACTGAACCTGGTTATCTGCCCTACAGATTCACATACAGTGTACGCACAGTTCACAGTACAGTCAGGGAGTATTATATATCCAACCTTCTATTTTCATTGGTTTATCCGGGGCCGGGTCGTGGGGGCAGCAGGCTGAGCAAAGCACCCCAGACATCCCTCTCCCCAGCAACGCTTTCCAGCTCCTCCTGGACCCCAAGGTGTTCCCAAGCCAGACGTGATATATAATCCCTCCAGTGTGTTCTGGATCTGCCCCGGGGCTTTCCACCAGTCGGACATGTCCGGAAACACCTCTAATGGGAGGTGCCCCGGAGGCATCCTGATCACATCCCTGCCACGTCCTCAGAGCCAGTCTACAACACCAAGGGTCAGCACATCCTGGTCCCTGCCTCTGCCTGCGGCCCGGCACACAATGCACCCGCGCCCCTGGCCCCTCCCCTGCCAACACTTTGCCTTGGGAGACCCTACCAGGGGCTACTGCCCTGGACAACACAGCTCCCATGATCACAGGGACACGCAAACGCCTCTATCACGTTAAGGTGGCAGATCTTGGAGGAGGTATATGTGTATAGGTCTTTTGAAAGAGGATTTCCTCCTCTCACTCTGTGCGTGAAGTGAAGTCACTCACAGCACGTTAATCACTCAGTCATCCATCACATGCTGAACATGAACACAGTATATACAGTACTCAGTATTTTTAAGTTGCTTCCTGGAGCTTGGCACAAAAGCATTTCACTACACTACATGTATGATTGTATATGTGACAAATAAACGTGATTTGAAATGCGTCTACATTTGTTTCCTTTTGCCTGCTTGAAATCCAGCTTGAAAGATACTCAAAGAAATAATCACCGATGACATGAGATATTATCCTGCATCTCTAATGTTATTTTTATAAAAGTTACTGATTTCAGCTTTTCATGCTCGATAGACAAAAACACATTTCCTAAATGGATATAAAAGAAAAACAAGATTTAACTGCTGTGAAAATGAGTGGGCAGGTTTGAAGCTCTGATTGGATTAGTTGGTGTTAGTCAGACCTCCTGGGACAGACACACTCTTTTGTTATCAGGCGGAGATGCAGATGTAATCATGCTGCATGACAACAATCAACCAATAATGTGTTCAACACTAAACACATCGGTTTGATTAATAACACAGCTTTGTTGTCACAGAGAGGTCACTTAAGATGTTCCTTTAAGTCCTAGTTAAGATTTCCTTATAATAAAATTGGTTGCACAAAACAAACTTAAGTCATCTCCTGAAGGTTTCCTCAAAATAAAATTGGTTGCTAATACACCCTCACGTCTTCTCCTTGTGGTTTCCTTAAAATATTCACTTAAGTATTTACAGTTTTCTCCTTGTCTTGGTCTCATACTTAAGGAATCCTTAGCCTGCTGCACAAAAGACCTTAGCAACCAAAGTCAGGTAAAAAAACTTAAGGTACTTCTGACTCTATCTTAACTGCAACATGACCAAGTTTATGGTGATAAATAAAAAAAAAACATAACACCTCGAGAGGAGAACCTAATGGATTTTCATTGCTTCTTCCTACAGTCGTTTTCTGGTATTTGAGGATCAAATTTACTTTTGTGCTTTCTATGATTGTGTTCCTCCAGAAGCTTAATCTTGTCCTCCTCTGACCAATTTGGTTTTCTTGTCTTCTTTTCTTCTTCCATTTTTTCACTATCTAACTATGAGCCACTTTTGTGAGACGACAACAGACGTCACAAGCTTGAGTCCAAGCAAACAAACAATCTCCATGGAAACTTCTGTCGCTGTGAAATGTCTTTGAACACATTAACTGAGTTGATGTTTCTCCTCAGCTAAGAAAGCCTTTAAAGGGATTCTGTACAACTGTGTAAGGAGAAATTAAGCCTCAAGTGTCTAAATGCACTGTCCTGTCTGGTTTTAATTTATTTCTATATTCCCACACGTTAGTAACATGATCATAGTTGGTGTCCTGTGCTCAGCAGAGGGCCCAGAGTTTATGGACCTCCATCACAGACCACACATCATGAGGTACTTACTCTTTTCAGGGGCACTGTGCTTCTGAACCAGTTGTAGTCAGGAGACACTTTAATCTCCTCCATCTGAGGACACAGTCAGACAAACATTGAGGGAAACACACAGACTCCAGCAGCTAAATCACTAATTCAGCTGACACACACCTGACTCTGTCACATTAGCTTCCCTGCTAACTGTCAGTGTTGGTAAAGATAAAACAAACATGGCTGTTAACAGTCGTTACAGTGAGAGCTCAGTAATAACCGAATATAACGTTATTAGCTGTGTCTAAATGTGATTTATGGGTGCTGTTACCGTGCTCGCTGTGGATGTTAGTCACCGTGTCCGAGGAATTTTATCCATATCTAGGTAGCATTTTCTCCGGCTGCCTGACTGGTCATATGACTCCGGTTCAAACACACTTCCGCAAAGCTTCTGCCACCGCCTACCGATAAAACCAGCGTCTGTGTCTGACTGTCCGCCTGGTTATTTGTCTGCCTGTCTGTCTGCAGTCTGCCCACTACACCATCATGTAGCTTAAAGACGCTACAGTGTATTTAGAGGAACTAGCTGTTGCCATTTGTGGCGGTTACACTTCGCACATCCTCTCCCACTGTATGGACTGCGTTTGCGCATGCGCACACGAACATCCACATTAGCTCATACCTTTGTTTTTGTGTGTTTGTGTGTTTCTGGACATGTTAGTGACCTTAATGAGACATCCAACGGCACCCCAGAAGGGAAACATCTATTCATGGCTAAATGATTTAATAATGTATATCATAACTCACCTTCTGCTCTGTGTCAGGTCATCATCTGTTATTCAGCTCCTTTGAAAAACACTGGTCGCTATTGTGTGTTATCCTGGTTTGAATCATGTTCAGGATGTGACATCTAACATACCATGGACATTAAAGGGATAGCTCAGATGTTTGTGGTGGGGTTGAATGGGGTCAGGTGTGTAAATATAGACAGTGCAGGAAGTGCAGTTGGACTGGGGCCTGTGGGGTGGGGAGATGCTCCTGCAAATGATTCAGATCGCCGCCTCAGAACTACACCTGTGCTCAAAGAAGAGCTCACACTAAATTAAAGATGCAGCCATTTTACTATAGGCTATATGCCCTCAAAATGAAAACCAGCCTCTGTCATGGTTTTTTTTTCTTTTCTTCTCTTTTTTTGTAAAACAGTATTTTTGTCATATGCATGTATGCCATGATGATTTTTGGGTAACACGTCTGTTGATGTTGCCTAAGGTCAAGTCTCTATTTGATCATGTGACAAGATGATATAATCACATGTTAACTAGTTGATTACAGCCCTGGCTTTTATAACCTAGTGCAGGAGTAGGCAACCTGTGGCTCTGAAGCTGCATGCAGTGACTCTCCAGTGGCTATGTGGAAATGAAAAACTGTTATTTTCTTTAACATTTTTTAAAAATGTCTTAATATTTCCTATATGCCTATGGCATGGCACCTAAATTTTGTTAAACCCCAATAGCGGTGGCTAGCCTTGAGTCTTCTTAGCTAAGCTAGCTATGGATTTCAAATCCATAAAGGGAAAAGTTCCAAAGAAAAACAGAGAATGTAATCAGGCGTGGACAGATTTGTTTGCTTTCACCACCAACGCTGCAAAATTCATGTATCAAATAGGGATGCACGATATTGCAATTTTTTTTGCTAATAACCGATATGCCGATATATAACAACTTGTTTGTTCAATAGCCAGTACCGATATTGATAATAATAATCCAGTACTTGCATGCACAATTGCCATTTTATATTATATCTGATATGAATTTTTGTGGATTTTTTTATGGACTAATATGAATGTTCAGCACATGCACTTTATAACTGTACGGGCATTGGTGAAATAGAATTTCACTAACTATATAATGTTGTCCCCAGCTCAGCTACACTGTCAGCTCTGTCATTATCATGTCTTGTTGTTGTTATGCCATGCCTTATTCTCCTTTGTTATACTTCTGCTTGCTTTGATGTCCTTCCCTTTCTCTCTTCTCTTTCTCTCCCTGAACACCTACCTGCCAATGGGACAAGGGATGGAAATTAGCCGCTTGGCTAAAATCTCTTACATATTTACATTGTTAATGTTCATTAATATGTTCTGTCCCATTTTTTTAAAAAATAAACAAATAAATAAAATAAATAAATATATCCATTTTTCCCCACCTAATTTTACTGATCAAGTCTCTTCTGTAGTGGAATTAACATCATATTATACATGCATCCTCTCATCGTGATGGCCCACCAGCAGATGAAGACACGAAATACAATGCTTTCCAGTGTATGTAACATTCATTTATTGTGGAAAAATAGAAAAGCATGTTGGCCGACTTGGATACTTCATTTTAAAGCCGATATCAGCTGATACTTATGACATGCCAAAATTATCGTGCATCCCTATATCAAATACTCATAAACAGCCCACTGCAGAGTAGCCATCTTGTGGTAAAACATATTAATGATGAATGCTTATTTTAATCTGTTAGTGATGTTGAAAGGCTCATCTAGTGTTACCTTGATTATGAGGTCGAAGCTGAAATATATTTTGCCACACCAGACAGAGTTGATATTCAAGTTGCTGACCCTTGGCCTAGTAATTTAATTTCAATTCAATTTTCTCACTATCACAAATCACAACTTTCCTCAGAGGGCTTTGCAGCATTAGACATCCCTCTGTCCTTTGGACCCTCGCAGGGGATAAGGAAAAACCCCCCAAAAATTACCTTTAATGGGAAAAAAATGGTGGAAACCTCAGGAGGAGCAACTGTGGAGGGATCCCTCTTCCAGGACGGACAGATGTGCAATAGATGTTGTGTGTACAGAACAGATCAGCATAATAAATGCACAGTGATGCATATGACTAAATGATACATTAAGAGAGGGAGAGTCAGAGATAGATGCAGGCGAACAGTAATGACAGTAGCTACAATAAAGTATTAATAACAATAGTATTTTGGTAGTGTACATGTTTTGTGTACATACTAATATATGACAGTATATGCAAGTGACAATTATATCCATAGTATTAGTGTGACTAATAATAACAGCAGCAGTAAAACACAAAAATGGCAGATTCCTTATTTTGAGTCGTGGCTGCAGTACCAACTTCAGCCACTGCGTGTTGTTGGCGGTGTGACCCACTGAAGGTACTAAAGCTGCCGTAAACAGGAAGAAGAAACAGTCACGTGACGTCAACAAAATATGGCTTCATTGAAGGATTGAAAGAGTGGCTCTATGTGTATGAAGTGAATGTAACTTGTTAGATTATTACAGTACTCGTCATGGACAACAGATATCACCTCGCTCCGTCAGACACGCAGCAGCCTCCGCTCTATAATGGCGGCTATCTGGAGCCACCGTACGCCGCTAACAGACCTCCGCCGACCGGCGCGGCTCATGAACCAACACGTCCGGACCACAGTGCTCCTCAGTGGGCACCTTCTCAGGGATATGACGGACACCCGTTCGGATTTAATCGCGATTTCCCCGCTCCTGTTCCCGTAGGAGGGGGTTTCGGAGGGCCTCGGTTGCCTCCTCCGTACGGATTTGACCCCTCCGTCCCGCCGCCTCCTTTCGGCTGTCCTCCACCAGGACACTTCCCCAACATGGTGACCCCCCCTCCGATACCCACATACAGCAGCCAGGGAGTCTCAACCTTTCAGACATTTCCCCAGCAGTTTAACCCTCCTCAGCCTGCTCGGTTTGACCTGGACCCCGGGCAGAAACAGCAGCAGGAGTATGAGGACTACTCCGAGGGTGGAGCTCCGTATGGCTGCCCACGGTTCCCCCCGCAGGGTCAGGACCATGACAGGAGTCCGGGACCAACAACTCAACCTGAGGATGAAACAGCTGTACAGAGGAGGCAGGATCGACAGTGGCTCGGACGTTTCTTACAAAGCAGAGACAAAACGTCCCCACAGATCCTCCAGCAGGAGCAGCAGGAGAAGCAGACACCCCACAGCTCTGTCCCGGACCTGAGACAGGCTCTGTACCGGGCAGCTCAGCTCGTCTCCCAGCTGGCTCAGTCCTGTGAAACTCTGAGGAACAACCTGGAGGATGAGTCTGTTTGGGCGGACTCGTATTCAGTGGCTTTAAATGTGAAGAGCGAGCTACAGGACAAACTCAGAGTCCTCAGTGATACTGAGAGTTTGGACAGATTTAAAGCTAAAATATCTCGGGTTACAAAGACGAGGGCCCGGAGACAGAGAGCCAGGAAACTGCTCCAGATGGAGGAGAAACTGAGAGAGGAGCGAATCACTGAGAAAGAGGCTGCCATTAATAAATGGAGGATGCAGCAGATACATGAGGTGGAGGAGAAGAAGAAGGTAAGGAGGTTACACACATTAAAGGTCCCGTAGTATGCTCATCTTCAGGATCAAACTTGTATTCTGGGTTTCTACTACAACATGCTTACATGCCTTAATGTTCAAAACACACGTTATGTTTCTCATAAAGTCTGCTCGAACACACCTGCAGTCACTGTTTGTCCAAAATGCTGCGTCTAAGCGACTGTCTCTTTAAATCCTGATCACACAGACAGTATTAGGCAGGTTGCAAAACAGGAGGCGCACTGCACTGCCTTTTTTAACTGAATGCCACGGAAGAAAATGCTTGCTGCACCTTATTATTGTTGCCAGGCAACCACCCCTTCACCTCCTTACCCTAACTTTCCCATGTAATCAATCTACCATTTATTTATTTTATTATTTATTGTATTTATCCTGCAGTAATCAGTGTGTAGTTGCTGCCATGTTGAGGCAGAGGGTACTGTCTGTAGCTGTGGTTGAGGGTGAGAGGCTGTCAGCAGATAAACAGAGATCTGTGTGGGTACATGAGACCCTAAAAAAGAGGCTGGATCATGGGGAGTACCACCAGTTGGTCCATGAGCTTCTCCTCCATCATGGACATTTACAGGCATATTTCAGGATGACTCAGGGGCAGTTTGACAACCTGCTGTCTATCATCAGGCCGTATAGCTCTGGGTATCCAGCAACCACTACCACCAGTTTCTCCTCCATCATTTAACTGTAAACTTGTTGCCCTGACCACCACAGAAGGCCCACCTCTCAAATCATCCGATTGGACAATGGGAAAAGAAGCAGAGATGACTTTTCTACTCGGAGTTGAAGTTCTTTGAACTTGAGGAGTTCAGAGCACTCAGGCAAAAACACCAGGCACCTAGAGCACAGAAATATATTTGACATTTTGCATGAATTACTTTTGTGATTCAGCTAAACTTTATCCTGGGGAAACCCTGCTAATGGCATCTAGTCATATAGATATAGTTTTGATTATATTTACTCTGGTGTTTAGAACTGTATCTGTCAGTTTTTGCCCTTATCCAAGAACAATGGAGGGGACGGGAGTCAGCTTGAGATTTGCAAAGCATCAGTTGCCCCTTTTATAACTGTTGACAGGTGATATCTGGGGATTTTTGTTTGAATATTACGGTAAACGCTTTAAATACGTCCATTTATGCAAATGTATTTCTTTTGTCATATTTGATCAGGGTCCCATAATTTAAAGACTAATGGCTGTACACAGATCATCTCATGCTGGGATATATAGCTCAATAAGACATCATAACCTGTGAACCACGGTAGCTTTATTTAGTCACAATGAGATAATGAGGGAGGAGTATCAGAAAACAAAAATGAATGGTCAGATTTGTGTCTGTTTCTGCACCAGGAGCGGGAGCTGAAGCTGGCCGCAGACTCTGTTCTCTGTGAGGTGAGGAAGAAGCAGGCAGACGTGAAGAGGATGCAGGACATCCTGAGATCTCTGGAGAAACTGCGCAGACTGAGGAAAGAGGCTGCATCGAGGAAAGGTGAGAGTTACTCAGCCGTGCACCTTATTCCCAGTCCCATGATAGCATGTGTGATTATTGGGTGCAACTTCAGATCATAAGGGAAGACACCTGTAGCATGACGCTAACTCTCAAAGATGCACAGCCTGTAGCCTACAGCCTGTAACTGTGTGTGTGTGGCAGGTATCGTCACCGAACCAGAGTGTGACGAGGCGTTCAGCAGCAGACTGGAGCAGCTGAGGAGTGTGATGAAGAAGAGGACGGCGGTTTACTCAGCAGAGGAGAAAGCTCTGATGGTGATGCTGGAAGGAGAGCAGGAGGAGGAGAGGAGGAGAGAGCGGGAGAAACGAGTGAAGAAGGAAAGGGAGAGACACCTGCAGAGGAAACAGAGAGTGGACGCCATGTTGTTTGGAGGTAACACCTCAAACCCCTGTCGACACCAGAGGGGGAACAATAGCTCAACAGCAGTATGACTGAATCACACGTGTGTGTTTTGTTTCTCAGATGAGCTTCCTGCTGATTCTGTTCTGCAGCCCTTCAGAGGATATTACATGCAGGCCGAGCACTCGCTGCACGCTTTACTACAAATCAGGTAAAAAAAAAAATAGTCACAGTACAGAGTTATGGTAGCCTAAAAGGGACACGAGAAATAAATACAACCCTGATTCCAAACGCTGGGACAATGGGAGTCCAATGATTTTCTAATCCTTGTTTACATACAGTATATTCCGTTGAGTACCAAAAAATCTGAACTGTCACTTTAAGGCTCACGCACGCTGCTACCATGCAGCCATTGAAGTAAGCTTGAGGATGATGATGTAATTATTCGTTTACTGTAATACATTTCTCTTTCAGGAGAGAGTGGGATGTGTTTGTGGTTCCAGCAGATCATCCCGACGGTTCTTCGGTTCCTCAGAGCTGGATCCTGCCAGACGCTCCGTCAGACCAGGCCTGGGCCTCTGCTCTGCAGACTGCTGACACCGAGTGAGACAGCTTCTGACTCACTGTATGTACAGTCAACCAGTGCCTGACATCCAGCACTAAATCCAAACATACACTGCAGGAGTCTGTGGGAGGACTGTTGGTGTAAAGCCAGCTGAGGAGTGCATGTAAACAAGACCATAAGGAGCAAAGACGTTTGTAGAGGATTTAGAAGTTGTTTGTTCCAAAGCTGTTGACTTGAATAGGAAAAAGAGACAGTGAACTTGTGATCTTTTCAATTTGATATCTTTTTCAAGCGATCTGCAGCGTGTTGGCACTGTCAGACTGTTAATGTCTGATTTAATAAATGATGACAGTGATGAGACGAGAACTGCAGAGGTCACAGAGTTAAATGCTGCTGCTGTCGTGGAGATACTCTGAGTCAATAATAAAATACTGTACGTTTTTAAATCTCTCTGGATGTCTCACTGCTGTTTCCCCAAAACTATCCACAGCATTATGTCGTGTGAGGACGCACTTGTGTAAAAAGGCTTTATGATAAAATGCAGGAAAGATTTTAGTGCAAAATTAAAAAAAAAAAAGCAGGCCATATCATAGTGATAGATCATCTCATTGAGCTCTGCCATGAGTCATAAATAATCACAACAGATGTGAGAGAAGTCTGTCCAGTCATATTTCTGGATTTCTGAATTAGGCAGGGCAGCTTTATTTGTAAAGCATATGTCACACACCAGGGCGATTCAAAGTGCTTTACAGAGCTATAAAATATAATAAAGTATAGAGATTAACAATAAAAGAGTGAAGAGAAAATGATATGAAAAGGTAAAATAAATTACTAAATGCTTTACAATAAAAAAATCCATTAAAATAGCAAAAATACAGAACAAGAGGTGCAAAGATAAAAAAAAATATTCAAAATGATTTAAGTTTTTGAACACTCCTGCACACTGCTCCTGCTCAGCTTCACAATTTATTACTAACGCGTTGGTCCTCCTGGACGTTCGTCAAGAGTGTTCAACACCATTATTTCCAACATTGAGCTTAAATAGAAACTGCCCCACCCATTTCATGGGTGTGCCCAGGTGTGAGGGAATTAATCAGCTGTGGGTGTGTCTCTCAATAATTGAAGACAGCCTGTGCATCATGTGTCACATATCCCATTAACGAGAGAACAATGGAACAAGAGGAACATGGGAAAAAAACTCAAGCTCCTCACTCAATAAATGTCATGTACAAGATTATTTACAAAAAATGTTGATCTTATGAATTAACACATCAGCCTGGCAGCTTTCATTAATCATTTAAAATGTTCAACATTGTATATTCTTATGCCGTGTATCATAAATGGGTCTTGCTGAGTTGAGAAGCCCAAATCCATTACAGCATGACATGCCATCTCATCATTTAATCCTTTGGGAGATGAAGTTTGCAGATTAAATATCCAGCAGCCTACACTTCTTCAATGTTTCCACCTCTCTCTGGCAGAGGAACTTTTTCAGTGCCTCGATATCTAATGTGAATACTGTGACAAACCCAATGTTGGTTTAGGAGTCCGGCATCGGTCGTGCCTTCACACAATAATCACAGATTAATTAATAATCAAAGAACGTTGTGGTATTCTTAAAGATGAGAAGGCGTTTGACTCCAGCTGATGTCACATCACAGTGTTTACACAGTTTGCCATCTGTATCCTGCTGCTGTATAATCCTGTCAGACGTCAGGCCTCGACTCTCTGTTGTTGACAGCAGATCAGCTGATGTGGGTTACTGTCAGTCAGTAGATTAGTCTTCCAGGTGGCGCTCCTTTAATGTAACCAGCAGTGTCGGTCTGAACTTCACACACACCTGAGAGGATCCTGACTGACTGACCGACAGCAGCTCCGAGACGACACAGGTAAGCTGATATTTGATTTATTGTAACATTCAAATATAATTTAAATGGGCAAATAGATTCTACAGCTACTGTAACACAGAAAGATTAGTTAGCAGTACATTTTTCAAATTTATTTCAAAGGCAAATTATTACACAGAAAATAACACCAATACAAAATGTTCCCCATTACTCATATATATTGATCAAAGCTGGACTTTTCTTTGAGTGAACTGGCAGACAATTGCAAAAAAAATTGCAGTCAACGAAGCATCTGAATGTGATAACAATAAACTGTTGTAACATGTTATAACACTCACACTGTCTATTCAAACATTTAAAACAGGGGTCCTGCAGATCCTTAAAAAGTCTTAAAAGGCACTGAATTCATTCATCTTACAACAAGATCTTAACTGGTATTAAAATGTCTTAAATCAGTCTTTCAAAAAACCCTCTTGCATTAACTTTAACTTAAAAAGTAATTGATGTCAGTTCTTGTTATTTTTGTCTTTTCAGTTGTGTAAAATTTGTCTTAAATTTCATTCTGAGTAGCATATAAAAAGTCTTAAATCTACTTGCCTCATTTTTTTCTGTCATTGCATTCTCAAAATAATTGGTCAGTTTTAAAGTAATAATAATAATTTACTGAATACCTATGGCACTGACTGACATCAACAAAAAGTCATGTCTTGTTAGAACAAATATTTCTGCAACATTTTCCCCTAATTTTAAGTAACTGATGTCAGTTCATGTCTCTTTCCTTCAATTTTGGCTTTTGTGAAATTAAAGTGTTTTCTGAGTGGCGTTCAAAGAAAGGCTTCAAAATATAAAATCCCATTTGTCGTGTGATATTCATGATAAGTGTTATTTAAAGCACATTTTTGTTACAGAGGAAAAACAAAAGTCAGCAGCACAATTTGATTAAACTCAGTACATAAAAGTGAATGAAATAAAATTAAGATTCCAAATACAATAAACACATAAAACAGTGAAAATAAAACTTTTTTTAAGTTTAAAGAAGTGCTTTAAAAGATGTTGCAGCTTCTGATCTTGAGAGATATTAACTATAATGAAAGTTCACAACAAAAGGCTGCAATTTCTTTGTTGCAGATTATAAAAATGGGGATAGTGGCACAGACATTTGTTCATCAGGATGCACACATTTTAAATGTTTCACTCCTCCTGAGTGAAGTTGTGCTGGTCTTAAACTGGTGTGTGTTCAAACTATGGTTTGCCCAGTAGTGTCTGCGTGTTTCTGTCGAGCACGTCAGAGACAGTGTGATGAGCTTACAGAGCATCTGTCCTCTCTGCTGCTGTAAGTCCGGGACCATCTGCTTTCTTGGTGTTTTGGTGTTACTGGAGCAAATGTCTGATTAGCTTTCACAGGACAGCAGGGACGGAGGACGCTGAGCAGATTTACCTCGTGCGCCTTATGGTTTACTCCTAGTCTTACCCAGACGCTGCAGGCAGAGGTGTGAGCGAGCAGACGGGTTTCTGGGAAAGCAGCTTTCAGCTTTTCTCAGTTGGACTGAAGAGAGTAGAGTTTCTCCCGTCAATTGTCAGTGGAAGAGGAGTAGAAGTGCTCCTAGGAAAACTTTATCTCATTAACGTGACTAAATTTACCACAAAGTCTGAGAGACTTACAGGAGGACAGAATTAGAAACAATAGAAGTGAGAGACACCATCTTGCTGCAACTAGCTTCAGACAGATAGATAGACAGAATTTATGATCTGTCTTTAACAGTGACAGAAATTCTCCTCTGACAAGGCTCAACAATACACACGATTCACATTCAAAAACACATTTAAAACAAATATAAAAAGGGGACTGTTAAAACAGCAGCTGATAAATGCAGGTCAAAGGTCAGTGTCTACTTCAGATTGTTTAGGGTGGTTATCGCAGAGGGAATGAAGGATTAATTGAAGAAGTTTGGGACTTTGTAGCGTCTGGCTGATGGCAGTAACTCGAAGGAGTGGTGGAGAGCGTCAGAAGATTCCTTTGTGATCAGGGTGGCTTTCCTGATCACTGAGCAGTTTCCTGTCAAAGGATTGTTTGTGTACATGCAGCACGGGAACGCAGTTTGAACAAAGTATCCTTGGAAACACACTGCGGCATCTTCACCTCAAATATTAAACCAGAAGAGTTACAAGTTAAAGGAGAAGTTAAAAACAAAGTCTGAGATCAGAATCTGTGGTTAAAATCCATCATTAGAAACAGTTAACTTCAGTCTGCTGCAGCGTCCTCACTGGCCTTACACACAGAGAAGCATGGCATGAATGAACAATGTACTTTTGTGTAACGCTAAATAAAGTCAGTGAATGTTTGAGTATTGAATCTGCACTGATACCTGATTGCACAAAACATCTTAAGTTAAGATTTTCCTTAAAGTCCTAGTTCAGGTTTCCACAAAATAAAATGAACATTTTAAATGGCATTGAAAAAGTCTTATGGCACAGGCGCAGTATAGACGAATGCTAAGTGTGCTGTCATCCATAGGGGGCGCTACAAATGGAGGAAGAAAAAATGACAAATTTTTATCTTTTACCATTTTTTGCTAATACTATCACTACTGTTATTTAGGGCCACGACAACATAACAACACAGCAAGGCCTTTTTTTCTGCGTTCCACTTCATCTCTGGGGGAGATAGGCGAGTTATTCGACATCATGTGACCCTGAAATTCGCTGTATCGTTACCATGTCAAAACGACAAAAGCTTTCTGGTGCCCACTCAACCACCACGACACTACTGAGAGGAGTGGATGTGGAGAGATGGGGCATGAAATCAGCAGAAGGAGAGCTCGTCATTGTTACTTCTAAGCAGCCGTTGGCCTCAACAGACAGCTCACAGAGGTTGCATTGATTTACACTGTGAAGCGTTCAAGCTCTATTCAGTAAAAATTAATGTTAGGCGTTCTCATGATGTGTTCAATGTAATCTTGTAAAATGTAGTTTTGGGTGGAGGGGGGAGGCTCGCAGAGGGCAGTAAATGTGCTGGGGCCGCCACTGGCTCACTTTAAATCAACGTTATAAAGTGCATTCAGAAGAAAAACAAGAGAAAGCAGCACAGTTTGATTAAACCCAGTAAATAAAAGTACAGTGAATAAAATACGATTACACAAATACAATGAAACAAGGTAAAACTTTTGCTTTAAGTTGCAGAAACCCTGATGTCAGTGTGTGTAGTTCATATGCCTGCACTGGGGTGTTGGTGACTGTATTAAGAATCAAAAGTCTGTGTGTGTGTGTGTGTGTGTGTGTGTGTTGCAGTGTGCACTGAGTGGGATGGAAGGCGTACCTCTGAAGATGCCACAGGGTACCTCACAGGAAGTCAAAGAAGACGTTAAAGTTGTTGTCCCTGATTATCTCACCATACTGCGGGACACAGAGGTGAGTGTGCTTTCCTCTTTGTCTGAACGTGCACACAGACTCACGTGTGTTTGTCCTGCTGCTGTCTCTCCTACAACCACACACCTGCTCAAATTGTGTTGTGTTTTCCTTCACGCTTTCTTGTGTACAGCGATACGGTTGATGGGAAAGAAAGTAGTTCCTACGTGAAACTGCTCACAACAAGGTCTGTGGATTATCCTGAGTAATCAGGTCATGATTAGAGTTTTTAGGGTTAACCACCAGAGTGGCGGAAAATGTAAAAGTTTGGTCTTTGGCCATGATGTTATTTTAAGCTGCACTTCATCTACCTCTGTCAGCAATAGCATGCTAACGTGCTATGCTGGCTTTAAGCTCAAAGTACAGCTCATTTATTTTTAGCTGTGATTGCAGTGTAGCTCAAGGGATGGCAATGTCCGTCTGTCTGTCCTCCACTCTGGTCCAGACTGAGACATGTCGTCGGGTACTGGATGGATTGTGATGAAATGTGGTTCATTATTCATGTTCCCCTCAGGATGAAATAACTAAAGTGACTCCATGGCTTTTTATCTAGACTTATGATTGTTCATCATGAACTGGTGTTGAGACGTCCAATGCGATTCCTGGAGTGGAGCCACCATGCTGATGTAGCGAGTGTTTAAGACATGTGACTAGAGAGGAGAGAAAGTTTCAGAGTAGCAGGCCGTTCGTCACTAACATGTTGTTTGTCCATGTTACAGTATGAGTTCAGTCTGGAGAAGTGGGTGCTAACCGGGCTCCAGAGTGGCTTCACCAGCCAGCAACGCCCGCAGCTCTCCTCCTCTTCATCAGGACTGCAGCCATCTTGCCCGCCATACTGGATGATGTTCAGCAGCCCGCAGCAGAGCCGCCTGGCCAGCCGCCACTGTTCCGACTTCTGGGAGCCCAATCCTCGACAGCGCTCCTACAGCCTCAACCCTGCCGTCCTGCGCGCCAAGTTGGCCATCTCCGACTCTGAGGATGATGGAGAGAGCGCCGCAGAGAAAGCCAAGTCATGTTCGTCGGTGAAAGCCAGCTCTGGTGGAGAACGTCCTGCTGCTTTGTGTCAGCGTGCTCAGAGGACAGCACAGAGAGCCTTCGTCCCCGACCTCCTGAACCCTCCGACCTGCCTCAGCAGCCTGCCACACCAGCGCAGGAAGAACCTACGACAATGCTCGCTGTCAGTGCTGGACACGCCCAAACACCACGAGCCCAACACAGACAGCCAATCCAAGAGCCCGTCCCCACATAGGGCCCCCACCACCAGGGCCAACACAGTCGACAGGCTCCCGTGCATCAACGACCACAACAACAGATACACAGTAAGAGTGTAACATTTAAACATTAGAGAACAATCACATGTGTTAAAAGAATGCATCACACCCAGCAACAGGGTTGACCACACCCTTTTTATAAACGTCAAATTTCTGTCCCCTCTTTGCTCAGAGTTGCTTTGAGAACTTTCCTAAATCACTCCTAAAGGCCCTGACAAACCAAGCCGGCAGTTGGCCGTCGGTCAAAGTCGGGCCATCGCTGAGCGTCTGTCGGCCTAGTTTTTGCGGTGTGTCCCACACCGTCGGCACTTCGGCGTCGGAGGCTTTTTGGTCAATTGAGCATGTTGAATCAGTGGCGGAGCTTGTCAGTGACAGAGATCACTCTGATTGGCTGTTCAGGTTTTATTTCCTCGCCCCTGTAGCGAGTGAATCTGCCTGTAGTGAAACCGGGGCTAACCGGTGCTTCCTCCTCAGGCTCCACTTCACTCAGCTGCCCCACAGACCCGCTGCTTCTTCCCACTTGAACCTGAATAACAAACCGGAGCTAGGTGGGAGCGGCTAGCGGAGCGTTAGCCGCAGCATGACCGGAGGGAAGCACAGCCAGTTAGCGTCCACTAGCTTCCCAGCTAGCCCCGGCTCTCCGTTTGGATCCAACCGGAGCACCGAGCCCTGGTTTGTTATTCAGGTTAAAGTGGGAAGAAGCAGCGGGTTTATCGGGCAGCTGAGTGAAGTGGAGCCTGCGGAGGAAACACCAGGACCGTCTGGCTGTAATAGTCCGTGGAGGTGCTGCGGTGCTCGGCTGCACAGATAGGAAACCCCTCGGCTGACAGGATGTACCACTCTGTCACTCCACTACTTTGTTTATCTCATGCATTCCTTGGACTTCCGGTTTCCCCTTTTGCGTTATTTCTTCTCACGCAGGCGCAGAACGTACGTGCTACTTGGCCGTTGGATGTAGTCTTTGTAGTGTGTTAAAATGCAACTGACACAGGGCGACGTGAGGCGACGTAGACGACGCAACAGTTGGCTTTCGTCGCTGCTAGTTCTTTGATGTCGGTTTGGTGTGTCAGCACCTTTAAGCTAGGACTCCTTACTAAAACATTTAAGGCTAAGTGATGAGCTCTCCGAGAATATTCTCAGAATGTTTGTGAATAAGGCTCCTGGTAGTGTTCGAGGGTTTTTAAATCCTTTTCTCTGAAAACAGCCACTATGAGAGCCGAGAGAGTGAAACAAAATAGTGACATCGTGGGTCAGACAGCTGAACAACGAGCTAAAAGATGCTAAAAGTCTCTGCTGAAATAAGAGTCAGGTGATTTTGGGTTCATCAGTCACTGCGAGCAACACTTTTCACGCATTTATTCACACATTGATAATATTAAAAAATTTATAAGGGCAACTTTAACACTGAAAGCCAGCGCCTTTACCTCCAAGTGACTGTTTCACTCAAAACACCTGTCATATTGTTACACAGGATGTGACCTAACGTTTGAATGACCATGCTGTCACCATGTTAGGTCACCATGTAGTCACATGAGTGAGAGTTTTTAGTGCAGCTCAGTGAAAGCTGCAGTATAGTTAGCCCTTCACTCTGGTCTGCAGGAGCAGACTATGAATACAGCCTAAAGCTTCTGCTGAGCCCTACTATAAATCTCCACACATAAGCCAGAGACAGACAGCGCTCACTGTAGCACCGCACACACCCTCGCTGCCCAACACAGCAGAATTAGTTTGACAGTATTTATAGTCAACGTGCTGATGAGTCACTCTTTGAATGGCCTTTAATTCAGCTTATGAATGTCAACACTGTTTGCTGGAAGAGGAAATCAATCCGAACCATTTTTTCCGTTCACATTTCCAAAATATTTCCATGAGATCTGCACTATAAAAATAGACTGTGTAAAGTCCGCTCCCTGAATCCAGCCAGGTTAAAAGAGGTTCATCAGGATTAGCGGGAGGAAGTCCTCTGAAAATGTCTTTCTCAGCAAAGCTGCATCTCAGGTCAAAGCTGCTGTCAGCATTACAGATTCAATATGACTGACTGCTGCTGTCTTCATCCTCGCTGCCTGCTTCTCTCCTGTAAACACACCCACTCACTACACACTCTTGTTCGTTTCCTAGAAGTCTCTCAGCCCAGACTCCTGTAGAAACCCATCCATGACCTCAGCCGCCCCGGGTCTCCCCTCCTCTGGTTCGGACTCGTCAGTAGAACTCCTGTCAGCTCTGAGCCTGGAGGAGAGAGAGCTGCTGGCCGCCATCACTGCCCGGGGTTACCCCCTCCGTACTGCCATCATCGCCCTGCAGAAGACGGGCCGGCAGACCCCAGAGCAGGTCAGTCAGTGGTGCACACAGTGAGACCTTTGACTTTCTCTCCTTCCCCTTACACTGACTCTGGATCAGGTCACACACAGTAAAAGCTTCACTCATGATCATCTCGGGTCTGACAGCAGATGTTGGTGTGTTGGTGACTCTGATCTTGGAGTGCGGCTGTTTACTTCCTGACTTCACCTTCCCCTCCGACCTCAGTGTCGGTTTTTCACCCTTAAGTTTGTTACTTCACTTTTCATAGTTAGTGTTACACTTATAAAATGCCCAAGGAATCATTCCTAAAACCCAGAAATGAGTCCGCATTTTATCACGTCCAGATCCCTCATCTCAAAGTCAATGTTTCTTTTTGGGTTAGGTGTGCAGTTAACACAAGCTTAAAGCTCCAGTAGGCAACATTGTTTTGGTATAATTGAGTAAAAATGTTATAATATCTTCTAAGCATAATGTAAATCAAGTGGTCTGAGACAAACAATAGGTTTCTGCACCTCACCATGGCTCTGTGTTCAGCCTCTAAAGAATCAGTATTGTGCCGATGTGCATCAACCAATCAAAGGTCAGCTCAGACCACTGCATTCCTATTGGCTGTTCTACTGCATATGCGCATTCCCGTGCCGCCGGCAGAAGGGGAGAGCAAGCGGCAATGGCGAACAGTGCACCAGGTAAAATAGCTACTCCAGCATTGGCTACAACTGCCTACACGGCTAAACAACCCAAAAAAAGAAAGACAGAACTCGGTTCCCCGGAGGGAGGGGAAGGGTGAGGTGGGGCCGGGCCCGGCCGGAGGGCGCAAGGGTTGGCCGTGGGAGCGGAGCCAAGGGCCCTCCATGGAGAGGGAGAGCCAAGCCTCGGGGGTATGTGCTGCGCGGTGAGGGAGAGCCGAGGCTCCCAGAGAGGGAGAAATAGAACCAAGTAGGATAAAATACTCGTGTGCTCATCTGGTAGGAGGGGCTCAGGGCGGAGACGAACGAAACCTAACTCAGATGAGACTCAAAAATCAACCGTTTTCAGGCTTTCTACCTACTGCAGCTTTAAGAGACGTTCACATTTTGTTCTAAGACATAACATATGTCAGGTAATATCCCACTAGTGAATTGTGGAGCTTTTATGTGTTTTAAAGAAGACTATGAAACTACAGAACGTCATCACACCTGAACACAGCTCTGTAGCCATGCTGTGGTGGTGATTTGAGTCAGACAGTGTAGTTTATGACCTAATGTTACCTTTTTACTTCTGGTTATTACATTTAGGCTTAAAAAATCATACAAGTGATGTTCATTTGTGAAGATAATCTTGCTGAACTTGATGCTAACCTCTGTGTCGGCCTACAGAAAAACCTCAACCCTGGAGCACTGTATTGTTTCTAGTATCTACTGTTCATTTTTGTATAAAGTGTTGTTGATTAGTTTGATGATCACCTCAGTGTCTTTGATAATTATTTCCACTGTTAGTCACTCAGTGTAGCCAGGGTTGCCAACTTTGGTCAGAGGCCTGGAGTGAGATTTTATTTCGTGACGTAATATCTGCTTGTGCGTGCGTGGTCATGAACATACGTGGACATGGCGGCACATTTTTTTTTTTACCGTAAAAGAGTTAATATGCACATGTGGCAAACAGAAGAAATGAGTGTACGTTTACATATTCATATCAAAAGGCCTAAGCCCCACATATGTCCATAGATGCTCAATATTTGTTTTACGGCGCAGATCAAGGTCAATTTCATCAATCTGATGGCAGTATTGATCATCTGCTTAAAAAACCCAGTAATATGTGACAAAAAGAAAGATTTCAAGGGGTGTTCGGGGAAAATTCACGCGGCAAAATCCTATTTTCATGCAATTTTATACAGAAATAGATCAATTCAAGGATTTTCAATGACCTGTGTACATTAATGCATATTATGTTCAAATTCACAAAGGTTTCATTACACAGTTAAATGTAAATTCGTCGGGAATTTGCTTACCTTGGTGCAGTTCCCACCAGCAATGTATCAGCGACAGGCAACTTCCACGTTATTTTCTTTGTACGCCAATAGGCAACCAGTGTAGGAGACATGGGGAAGGACGAAGTAGCATGAAGTTCAGGGTAGCCCCACGAGACCTAAACTTGCTTTCTGAGAATAGTATGCGGTCTGGTCAAGCCACACAATGAGCTGGACATAAAAAAAAAAGAGAGAGTGACATCGATGGTGAAAGAGTGACAGTCACGCCAGCTGTGTGAGAGTTGGCAACCCTTGTGTAGCACCAATATTAGCCTAATTTTCAGGGCTAAGCTAACTTTAGGTCGCTGTAGCTCTCTTTTACACTCGGTGCTTTGAAGACCTGCTAAAATTATTAAAGTGACTGATGTGCACTGTCTTGTGAGAGGGAGCAGTAAAGCTTCACAGAGCTCGATACCCTAATAAACTTGACAGCGCTTTTCTTCACTTTAATAGCCAGCTAGCTGACCGGCTAACATCAGCAATAAGTTTAGCGGTCACAGCACCCTCTCAGTGACTTTAACTCCAATAAAGCTCCCAATAACTCAGTGAGAGGTCATGAAGAACAAACAAACTGAAATGGTGTGTGGTGGTGTATTTTTCTGCAGAGACTGTATTTTCTTATTTTCTTCTTATCCTCTGTGTTTGGGACAGTTATGAGTGTGTACCTCCACAATGCTCGGGGCTTTATGAAAAGGAACTGAGCAGGGGCCAGACTGTAAGCAGCAGGGACAGAGACACAGCGCGGAAAAAAACACCAATACAGTGAGGTGAAATGCCAAATGAGAGTGAATCTGGGGCTGGCTTTTACTTTCACTTTAACTGGCGAGTGTGTTTCCGAACAGTAATCGCCAATTCTGCAGAGTATACCTTTAAACTGGAATTTGAATACTGTGCACCTATTGTGTAAAACTGTAAAAACACTGCAGCTATTGTGCATTTGTGGACATATTGATAGAAACACTACAGCTAAGCTTTAAGCCTCAGAGTGGAGAACATCATACAGTGTCGTATTCAGCCTGCATTATAGTACGGAGAGGGTGGAGCTCGTCTCTTTTTCTGTGGTGGTGGGAAATAACCAGACTGTAAAAACTCACAGCAACACGTGTGACCGCAGCAGGAATTATGTTATTGTGAACTGTCACTGCAAAGAAAAAAGAAATGTGGTTTTCATTTCTTCATTTTGGTTATTTAAAAAACAACAACAGGTGCACAAGGTTATATACAGGGCCTTCTACATATGTTCTCTACAGCTTAACAGCAGAAAAGATGCACCAACTAACCAACTGGAGGTGGCAATGAAACCAAAACACACTATACTAAGCCACTTTAAGCCTCTGTAAAAATAGACCCCAGAGTTTCCACCGCCTGCTCTGTGTGTTTTCCCATAACCTCCCCTCAGAGTAAATCACGAGCTACAGCACAGGGCTGATGGGAAAGTCAGGACAGGGGGGCATGGACAGGAGAGAGGGACATGGACGGACACACTGGGTGACTTACTAATATTCAGCGTAGTCTCATAGAAATACATGAAGTGGACACAAAGTCTTAACAACACATTACGTGGTGGTGGGCATCAAAATTACGTGCTGGCAACACGTGGATCTTTTGTTGGGGACACATGGATTAAATTAATGAGTGAGGAAGTTCGCACAGGATGAGTCAAACAAACATGGACTTTCAACCAGGAGACTGCTGTTTGTGCCCCGAGTGAAACCAAAACATACTTGTGTGATTTTACAGACTTAACATAACTATGCAAAATACTTTATGTAGGTACTTTACATACCATGCAAAGTACATAATTTTATGACACTTTTGTCCCATATGTAGTAATTTCTTTTGTTCCCCTAACCGAACCAAGCGCACTAAAACTGCAACATTCAAAAAAGACTTTGCGTTGGCATTGTTTTCATGCTGCCAGCTTGTAATTTTAACACATTTGTGCTCACTGCCACATAATGTCGTTAATAGGTTATTTCTGTTTCACAGAGTTCTGTGGGACTGTGTTGTAATATTTGCTTGTTATAATTCTGGTACATTTTAACCCTTTGAATTAAAGGTCCCATGTTGTGAAAAGTGAAATTTTCACGTCTGTTAAAAAATAAAGCAGGTGTAGGTGCAATTTAAATACTGTGAATGTATTAAGACGCTCAGTCCACAGAGAAATGCCCTCAGTTCATATTCAGATACTGTGCCTTTAAATGAGCAGCCAGGATTTCTGTGAATTTGTGATGTCACAGCTATGCTATGTAGACTGTATGAAACATAAACATCCTAACTGGGTGCTTTTGTATTTCTCTCTGGAATGTTTTGCAGTGTATGTGAATGACATCAGCTGACAGGAAGTAAACACTGACCCAACTCACTGCCTAGCAGTGATCACAGGCAGAGTCATGTAAGGGTCCATTTTTGAAAACCAGCACCCACCCGTACCCGCAAAGCTCAGTCCTGAAGCAGACCCGCTGCCCGTCATTATGTCTAAGTCAAAGTTGTGGTAGTTATTTAAAAGTCACGTGACCCGACCCGCTCCTGTGATTAAACACACACAGGCTACAGTCACTCACATTAAGCTGGGTTCTCCATTCTTGGAAAAGTCTTTCACTGGCTACGCTCGATGGCGGGATGGCAACAATATTCAATCACTGCCAGGTTAGGAAACATTTTAGCATGCTCCTTCCACCCCCATAAAACCTCCTAAGGATCCTCCTTGGGTGTCTTGAACTCCATGTAGGCTGCCACCTCATCCTCGGGCTGCAAACTGTCATGGCTGGAATCCTCCACGTCGGTGACCAATGTGACGACAGGGTCAAAGGTTCCACTTGTGTCACTGACTTTCAAAACAAAAGGAACTGCGGTATGATAATAGTGATTTGGATGTAACAGTATTACACATATAGTGCAAATGTTTTTCCTTTGTATTATTCTGAACTCTGAGAACTCTGTTTACAGGTATATTCAGGCAGACAGTACGTAAACATGTTCAAGTAACCCAAAACACAAGTATGAACCTGAATATGAGCATATATTATATATACTAGTCCATAGCCATTGAGTTCACAGTTGCCCACGAACAGTTTAACATGGTGTGTGTTTGGGATACAGGTCATAGGAAATTGCAGATTAAATAGTCAACTGAACCCATTAAGAAGAGCAATGTATTCAGACAGAGTGTTTGTGAATTTGATAGTACGATTGCTTTATTGAAAGTACAGTAGTACCATTGCCAATAGTGGGATAGTTAGTGGGCTAAAACTGTACATTAGTAGTTGAGGTAGCACGTTGAAAGGCAGATAGTTAAAGTGTTTATATGTTGTATTGACTTAAAAGTGGGGCGCAATGGTAGTTCACATGGGAAACATAGACTGACCACGTCAGTGAGTAGAAAAACGTGGGACAGACAGAATGACTGACTGACAGAATGACACACTGACAGTTTCCGTGATTATGTACAGCATACCATACCATGACTTAGTCATACCAAACATTAGAAACAACACCAACATTGGTCCACAGGGGGAGCCACAGCAATCGGTCGCATTTTAGCCATTTTGAAGCATTTTTCTGTTGTTATAGCGCCACCCAGTTGCCAATTAGAGTTAAATTTCTCCAGTCACCTTGAGGCGTCCTGTTCTACATATCTACCAAGTTTAGTAAAAATCCATATGGCGGTTAGGCCTAGATAAGAAATGAGCTCTCTAGCGCCCCCATTTTGTTTGATGGGGTCAATAATGGAGGGGTCCCCTCAGATTATGTGTGGTCATATGCCTACAAAGTTGCGTGGTGATGGGTGAAACCCTTGAGATGTTATACACCTTTATGTGATGAGCCATGCCCTCCGCAATATTCATTGCCTTATAGAAGCTCAGTTTTAGTAAGTTTTCCAACTTTTGCCAAGAGGGAACTTTAGATATTGGTCCCTAGATTATGTTCACCCAGTTTCATGCAGACCGCTCAAACTTCCTAGGAAGAGATCCATTTGAAGTGTTTTTCAAAAAATTCAAAATGGTGGAAAATCTATATAAGCGGAAGTTATGGGTTCTTGAGGCAAATGTGTTCCTCATGAGGAGAGGCATCTCTGTGCAAAGTTTCATGTCTCTACGACATACGGGGCATGAGATATGCCCATTCAAAGTTTGCCATTTCAATCGGTTGCTATAGCGCCCTCTTTGGCCAATTGATGTAATATTGCTTCATTGGCATCCTCCCATGACCCTCTACCACTGTGCCAAATTTCACATGGATTGACCAAGTCAGTGAGGAGAAAAACGTGGAACAGACACACACACAGAGTTTTCATCATTATATAGTAAGATGGGACCTTTAAATTCCACTTAAGCAGCTTTATTACAAAAGAAGCTAATATGCTGTATTTGCTAAGACTGAAGTTACGTGAAAAGAAATCTTAACACAGCGTGGTTTGATTTTACTGTGACTCACTGGTATGTTTAATGGTTTAACAAGGTTTGCAGTCTGATTTCAGATCAGCTCCTGTTAACCCTCATTCCCTCAGTCTGTCAGTCAACAGGAGCAGATGTGGCAGCTGGTAAATCAGTGTAAGAAGAGTTCATCAGCGGGGAAAGAGCTAATGACTTAATGAGCGTATTACTGAGCCTCATGCTGGTCAGTCGGGTCACTTTGCTCTCACACAGATTGTGTTTCACTGTGCTGATGTCAAGGCGTGTTTGATTGAGCCTCTGCTGCTGTGCTGTCCCCGGTGCCTTCACTGACATTTTCCATGCAGCGGTATGTCCGAGGACTCATCGTGGTTTATTGATACAGACAACGGGTAAAGATACTACCTGTGGAAAAACATCCACAGGTTCACAGGTTTAGACTGTTATAATGAGATTATTATAAACAGATAACGAGCTTTGACCAGATGACAGTGGCCAGATGAATGAATATTCCCGTGTGTGTGTTTGCAGATCTTGAGTTACCTGGTGGCGTGTGACCATCTGTGTCAGCTGGGTTATGACACGGTCCTAGTCGAAGAGGCTCTGGAGATGTTTCAAAACTGTGAGACAAAGGTAAGACACACAGAGAGCTACAACACCACATGAGTCTTCACACTTTTCCTTTAATAGTCAGTTTTATTGAGTAAATTGTATAAAAGAATGATGATGTCTTCCTCTCGAGGCGGAGGAGTTCCTTCATCTGCTGAACCAGTTCAATGAGATGGGCTTCCAGCAGAACGCCATCAAAGAAGTGCTGCTGGTCCATGAAAACCACCGAGAACGGGCACTGGAGGAGCTGATGATGCGTGTGGCGTGACGGCAGATCAACACACACACACTTTACATAACTCAGCTGCAACTTAAAATACTGCAAAATATGAAACCCATGTTGATACGACGCGGAGAGAACGAGTCAACAAAGATTATTGTAGCTGAAGATGGACGTGGCCTTCACCAAGGAAAAGTATATTGTTGATACATTACTTTATACGAATGATGATGATGATGTGCCCATATTGCACATTTTTATTCCTGTTAATTAAAGGTATACTATGCAGGAATTGTCAGTTACTGTTACAGCTTATATGCACACTACAAACTGTTGTAGGAACGTTACATTTGTTGTTCAAAAAAACAATACTTCAGCAAGCTAACTTATCTGACTGCCGGCAAACAGGCCACATCGCTCTTCATCTCCATCCTCTGCTTCAGTGCTCGCCAGAGGAAGTAACGTCAACCCCCAGATTCACTCTTGTTTTGGAACAAGCTTTGCTGTTTTGCCTCGCCATATTTGCTTTTTTTGTCACTGCGTCAGACTTGAGATGGGATCACTCCAGACGTGATGCAGTGATCCAGGACTTTAAGACAAAATAAACCCTTTTTTGTGCATATAGTTTTGCTAGTTGTGCACTTTTAACTCCGTGGCTCACGTGGTCACTTTGTCTTTCTGTTTTCTTCCTTGTTGTATAACACCCTCGTGAAGCACTTTGTGACCTATGTCTGCGAAAAGCGCGATATAAATAAATTTTACTTGCTTACGTTTGCCAACCAGTGTGCTTGAAAGCTTCACTGCTTCATGAAGCTTTATCTGGCCGTCACTAGTGAAAACAACATTAGCCATCATGATGCTATCGCAGCTGGTAATGAAGATAAATACATCGCCTCATGCTTCTAGTGTGTCATAAGTAATGATTGAGAGGAATTAAGTTTGTATGAGTATGTGCTTTGCTTTTTTGTAGGACAAATTCTGCATAGTATACCTTTAAAATGTTGTTATATTGTATTCATGACGTCTCTGAGAGTAACTAAACTTGTGTTATCTTTGTGACAGTCTCAAGTGATCTGAGTAGTTGTAACTGTGACAGACTTATTAAAGAAGTATCATGAACTTCCACAGAGGCAGGTTTTTTTCTTTAACTTTCATGTGTCAGCATGATCGCTAACTGCAGGTTTCTATTTTTACTCTACTCTTTTTTCCCTCTGTGTTCTGGCCTTATTTAACCTCATTTCCTCCGATGAAGCCATCTGGGAAACAAACTCTCCTCATGCAAGACTTGTTTTCTCTGAAAACAGGAGTGGGGTCCGTCAGGGACTTGTTCCCACAAACAGAGAGCTTTGATAAACAGCAGCACAACGTATTCTCATTTATTCACTTTAACTTCTCCAAAATGACCCCGCTGGTCATTGAAGCATGATTCCATTATTTTTGTAGTTTTGTCTGTTGTTTCTGTCAGTTACTAAATTACAGCTGCAAAGATGGTGTCATGGTGGTCACGACAACAAGTTTACAGTTGGTGAACAATGGAGGAGAAAGTGGTGGTAGCGCTTGCTGGAGCTATATGACTTTACAAACCGCAGTTGCCACGATCTCAATAGAAAACAGCAGGCGTGGAAGCAGATAAGTGCGGGACTTGAAACGACCATCATGGAGGCGAATCTCCTGGACCAACTGGTGGTACTCCCCATGACCCACGATCTTTAGGGTCTCATGTACCCACACAGATCTCTGTTTATCTGCTGACAGCCTCTACAGACAGTACCCCACATTTTAGGAACTACATACTGATTAATGTGAAATAAATGAACGGTAGATTGATTAAACAGAAAGGTTAGGGTGAGGAGGTGATTGGTGGTTGCCTGGCAACAATAAAAAGGCGCAGCAAGTGTTTTTGTACTAGTGGCATTCAATAAAAAGAAAAAAGAAATGCTTTCTGTGTGACTGGGGCCCAAGATGACAGTGTCTGTATCTGGGTTATTTTGCCTTCATTTTTGTACTGTTGCATAAAATGGAGGCGTGTCCTCCATCTTTATAGACAATCTATGGTGGTGCACAGTGCGGAGTGGCCATGGCTAACGTTCATTAACGAGTGGAGACCAGAGGGTGGGCGGTAGGCACTGTGTTTCTGCATGTTAACATGGCTAGCCAGCTGTAAGTAAAGCCAAGAGAGAATAAAATAAAAGACAAAGCATTTACATCAGGAGTGATTAAAATTTTACCACCTCTAAATGAACAGCACTTTGAAATGCTAAAGCTCAATGAGTCAGTGGAGCACCGCACTTGAAAGAGAAGCCTCATATATTTCATGTCATTTTGTGGTTTTTTCTTTTCTAAAAAATGAACCGATTACTTACTGAGCAAAATCAACCGAAACTGACACCAGTTCAGGCAATCATTTTATTCTTCACCTTTGATCCTGATCCAGCATCATGAAAATAAGGTATGTGTAGTTACAAACCAGGACGAGCTCTCTCAGCAGCCCATCTGGTGATTTGTCAGCAGCTCTCACAGGTTATCAGAGCACTGTGGGGAGAATCTGGGACAGTCTCTGAGGTTTTGGTCCCGTGTTAGATCCTGAGAGTTTCTCATGAGGGAGACAGTGTCTTTAGGCAGCCTCATCAGAAATGTATATATAGACCCAATCCTGCCGAAACCTTTCATCTCACGCTTCACTCTCCATTTATAATCCTCTACAGTGTACTCTGTGGTCACATGCCGGCTCAGTGTGAACACAGAGTCTCCTCTGACCACAGCAGTGAACAGAGAGCCTTTACTGTTCCCGTACTGACCGGACATGGCCGTCCACTGGCCTGAGCTCAGGTTGTAGCAGTCCATCACACACAGTAAGAAGTCGTCACAGGGTCCATTGCGCATCACATACAGGTTATCCTTATGGGCCACCATGTAGAGACCATAACTGTGCTCACGGATGAGCGTGGTGACCAGAAGCCATTGGTCCCGTTGAGGCACGTACTCGTGTATATCCGTGGCTCCTTTACCTTTCCAGAGACAGATAAAGATCCTGTTCATGGCTACAGCGGACACCACCGAGGCTGCAGGGCAAGGGAGGGGGGAGACAAACCCCCAGCTTCCACTCGACACCTTGTATCTCTCCACAGACGACAGCGCCTTCATGCTGTACTCACCTCCCAGGGCGTAGAGGCAGCCCTCATGACCTATCAGAGTGAAGTTGTAGCGTGGCTGCTGGGAGCCACAGATGGTGGACCATGTGTTGGCTGCAGGGTTGTAACAGAAACCAGTCTCCGCTACCTTCTTGCTAACATCATGCACTCCTCCGATGATGTAAAGATTGTTCTCCAGGATGGCCACGCCTGCCATCGTGGTGCTGGCGCTCACAGGTAGATGTGTCAGGACCTTCCACTCTCTGCTGTCTTCGTCCAGGTAGCAGACAGTCCTCTGGAGGTCCTGCAGCAGCTCAGTGGACGGCGAGTGGCTGCACACCGCCATGTAGCTACTCGGGAGAAGAGACTCTATGTACTCTACCAGCTTGATGGGTAGGGCGTGAACATCGTCCTTCAGGTCAGCGTACATGTCTCTGATGAATAAGGCTGAACTGTGGGAGAGCTCCCACACTCCGTAAGTGGCAGCTGTGTGGTACATGAGCAGGCAGTTTTCAGAGTTGATGATATGGATAAGGTGCTTGGTGAGGGCTGGCACCTGCAGAAAAGCTGCACACTGGATGGCTTCCACGATCTGGTCGCTGCTCAGCATGGGTCGCTCCCCGCCAAGGACCCGCAGCATGACCAGAAACCCCAGAATGCCCACACACTGCAGGTGAATGTCTTCTTGTTGGCACTCTCTCATTCCTGACTGGAACAATGCTCTGAAGTACTCACAGTTCTCAGCCAGAACGCTTTTATCTACAATGAAAGAGCTGCCGTCGATGTTGACCCTCAGGCTGTCCGCTGGCTCACAGTGTCCCGGCTGCTGGCTGAAGCGTGGACAGCTGCTGGACTCCATCACTTCCCCGCTGTGGATCTTCATTACATCCCAAATGAACTGCGCACTCACAACAAGAAAGCCTGATCACAACACTGCACATGGCTGTGTTTAACCACACACTGCCAGTGAGACGTCCCATCCAGGGCAGATGCTGACAGACAGAGTTTTTTCACAGCTCTGAGAACAGACTCTATACATAGCAGACAGACGTGTGACACAGTTCAAGTACATTATGATGACCTGCAGCCAGAGGAGAAAGAGGAGCCGGATAATGGCTGGGTGGTTGTGAATGTGTGGATGATACATACTGCTCTTTGTTTGTGGCTGACAGTTGTGGAACAGCTGAAGATTTACCCTTGAGCAGCAAGAACTGGAACAATAGGTGGTTCCCCTGGGTCACATTGTGAGCGCGCCACTATTTCAGCACTTATTGAAAAGTTGAGTGCAGAACTCTCACTTGTAACTGAGTCCTTTTCCACTGTGGCGCTGCTGCAGTCAAATATTTATCCGTCCTTTCCTCTACTGCCCAGAGCCCAAAAGTAACTTTAAGGTCTGCCCCTGTAGTGTCGACACAATGTCATCACAATCACTGTATTCGTCTTTTAAAATGTGCCGTCATCTGATAGTGCAGGGGTTAATGACTCTACTGTACACCTGCCACTTCCATCCACTCTGCTGTCATTCATTCATTGACTTCATAACTAGAGGTCTTAGTGAAATGAACTCCCACTGTAGCTTTATGCTTTATCCGTGGCCACCAGGGGGCCTTGCATCACCACACAGAGGAAGAAACAAAGAAACAAATAAATAAAAGTGAAAAATATTCAAGTCAGTGTCGCATAGCTAAATAAATAAATTAATTAATACAAATACAAATTAAACAAAAATCACAAGTGAATTACAATGGCATTAGTCTCTTGTGTTATTGTTGTTACAATGATATTATTATCAAATAATGATCATAATAATAATAATGATGATAATTAATAATAATCATTATAATCAATTTATTCATACACCACCTTTAAAAATAAAGTTACAAATTCACACACAAAGCACAACTCCCAAATAAAGTAAAATACAATAAAATGAAATAAAATAAAACAAAAAAATAAAAATAAAAAATAAAATAAAACAAAATGAAATGAAATAGAATAAAATGAAATAAAATAAAACAAAACAAAAAAATAAAACAATGAAAAAATTAAATAAAATAAAATGAAATAAATACACTGTATGTACTCTGCCTCTGTAAAGCAGTTTAAAAAACAAAACAACAAAAACAAACAAACAAACAAACAAAAAAAGAACAGTATCTCCCACACCAGTGGATCCCAACGGAGGGGTTGTGGTCCACAAGTGGGTCGCGAGTCCACTCTGAATGGACCGCAAGTGACTCGCAAACGTGTCAAGTTTGTAAAAAATACACTTTATTTTTTTAAGTACAGTGAATTTCTGGCACAAGGCTGTTATTATGAAATGTCTGTTTTTAAAATACACTTCAGATTTTACAGGAAATGTACAGTTTACATACAGTCTCTTTCAAAATAAAGTAGCTGCTACTTGCAAAGCTACTTTTATTTATTTTTCTAATTTTTTTTTTTTTTGATAAGAAAAACTCTCAGCCAAACAAAGAGGCAAGGGAAGTTCAGTTTAACTGTTTATTGTAAAACAACAGACTTAAATAAAATTTTCTTTGTTGCAGTCAAGAAGGTGAACCCAAACGCTAAACAAAAAGATTGGTAAAAGATGGGGTTTTGTTGCCAGGATAATGTTCTATGACAGACGAAAACGTAGCAAGTATTCACGAAAAATACATGAGCAAAAGTCTAAGCTGAATTCAAAATTCAACAGCAGCAGGGAGCAGGTGAGCCAAAGACGAGCCGAAGATGTAATCAGGAACTGAGGAGAGTGAGGGAGTGGCCACGCCCACAGCACGGACACACAGAGAGACAGACAGAGGGGGAAACAGAGGACAAGGGAAAACACTGGGAAACTAGTGACACGGCCACGGCTGTGACATTCCTCTTTGAACATATCCTCCAATGACATGACATCATCAGTCGGCCTATTGCCCTCTCTCTGTCTTCCTCTCTCCTCTTCCTCCTTAATGCATTTCTCTGTCTCTGCCTCTTTCAGTTGACTCTCTGGCTCTGTCACTAATTCAAAAACAGAATTCCAAAATATATTTTTTTAGTCAATAAATTCATAATAAACAAAAGACAGTAATATAAACTATAAAAATAAATGAAAATATGTCTTTATGGGGACATTAGAACATGAACATGTCCTGCAGATAACACGTGTCATCACTATGTCTCTGTCTGCTCTCCTCCTTCTTCATATTGTCCTCTGTCTCTCGCCGTCTCTCGCCCCTCGCTGTGTCTGTTTCTCGGGTGTCCACTGCAGATCCCCTAAATATATACACTCTGTGGACGAGACACGTGAGAGATGCGTCAAGAAGTGTATCCAAGGGTCAGAGTAAGGCGGGTCTTGCCAAGAAAAGCCAATACTGCAGCAGCAAGCAGATTAAACTGCAGGATTAGTATGTGATGTCATACAGGAAAGCGTTCCTCGTCACATGACTTATCCTCAGTTTTATTATCCTTACTGTGATCCAGACCTCTGCAGATGAACAGTCCGCTGCACTTCAGAGCTACTCCTCAGAAAAAGAGCTGTAACTTTTGTAGATGCTAACGCGCTACTCTGTCAATTAATCAGCTTTGCTACTGAAAAGCTAATGAGAAATGTAAAGTTAGTAACATTGCTACTTGTAGCCACGCCACTGCCCAACACTGCTCGGCATCATATTACAGGAAGTAATTACAGCCATGTCATTTACACTATTTGTAAGTGTAACCTGCTGCCTCTGCACGCCCAGCGCCAGACTGCTTCAGCACCTCCCCTGGACTCTGCATAGCGATTTTTGTCTTTGTAGTCGTGGTGAATTGTCATGTGGAGTAAAGGAGGCACCAGACGCAGCATTCAGGATTGTGGTTGAGACCTTGGGCCTTTTTAAATAGGAACTGTGCAAATTTGCAGGAAAGCCCAATCAGTCTTTTGTCAGCATTGGCAGTATAAAAACAAAATCGGTGAGTGCAGCAAAATGCCGCCTACCTACTTTTGTTTATACAGAATGTGCCTTTTTCGGGGCAATGGGGGGCGTGAGCAAGTAACAAAACGTGTAGCTCAGCGTGTGACGTAAACAGTGACGTGGGAGGGAAGCCGCGGCTGGTCAGTCCTTCGGCGATTCTCTCATAAGTTGGCCCGTCCATCACTGTCTCCGTCATCTGACGGTTAATGGCCTCTTTGTTTGCGAGGACAAGGAGGGCGCGCAATTCCCTGTCTCCCCAGTTGCTCATCTTTACAGTGTCTGTCAGGTTTGTGTTTCCCTCTTGCTACTAGCTGCTCGCTAATTCCTGCTATCAGCTGTTTCCTGTTTATCCACCGCCAGTGGCTCGCACGTGTGGCGTCATCAACAGCTCCTCCCACAAGTCTTCAACAGCCCCTCTCGTGGCAGAAGGCCGCCTTGGTATGTTTAAACCAAAAAGGTTCCACCAATATGTCTACACTACGAGGCGGAAAATTGGGCACCTTGGATCAACTCGCCAGTCTTGCTCTGTGTGTCTAAACGCTCGCAGCTTGCCGGCAAAATGGCCCAACATTCGCTGAAAATCTGGCAGTGTAAAAGGGGCTGGTGACTGTGTTTTAATTCACAGTAACAGTCAGTAACTGTTGCTGCTCCTCAACAAATCGTCAACCTTGCGGGGTAACCCCCTAACCCTAACCTTAACCCATCAAATGAAGATAAACATAACTGTGAAGTTAAGTGAAATATGACTCTGAGAGGAATAAATTACCAACATAAAACACACATTCGCAAATAAACTTAACGGTTAACAGAAAAGCTAGTGCTCCATCTTGCCCAGTTTACACAGTATCAATTGTCTTCTCGTTTACAGCAGGCTAGCCACACTCCTAACCTCACCTCAATAACATCGTCCAACAGTACAAAAAAAACACAGTTAATTTAAAGTCAAACCTCGTGGCGTACTGTCGCCTGATGTGTTAATAAATTGATGAACACACAATGAACAAAGTAACAGGATGTGTGGTTTTAGCGCTGATATTGTGATATAATGCAGGACGCCGTTACAACGCTCACCTTGCTGGGCAAGAGAAAATAAACTTGGCGTCTTAAACAGAGCAAATCTCAAAGCTACGGTGTCCTGCCAGGAACAAACTGTGTCAACTGCTGCATTTGTTGTGAAACAGACACAACATCGCCTCCTACTGGCTCAAACAGGCAGCTGCCTTACATAATGTATTCGTCACTAATGTCAGTGGGTCTCATTCATGAAAAGTGAGTAAATCTGTGTGTAGATTTGCACATAAAAGCCTACTCTGCTAAAAACCTACTCCGGATTCAGGAACGCCGCGGGAAACTCAGATTTGATCGTAAACACGTGTGTATGGTCATGAATGCCAATCCATCGTAAAGTGACAGCGCGCCCCGGTAATCATCAATTAGCATAAATCGCCCATGAATAGCCAATGACCACCATATAAGGAGGTGTAGGTGCATCCTGTCGACCTGTCAGTCATGGCGCAAACAAAGAAAGAGAAAGAAAGAAAAAAGATTTTTTCCAAAGTGGAGATCGAAATAATTTTGGGTGAAGTGGACTTAAGAAAAAACATTTTATTTTCTTCAGTTAGTAGTGGTGTGACAGGCAAAGCGAAGGCCTGGAGGGAGGTAACAGATGCTGTTAATGTTGTCTCCGTGGCACAAAGAACCATGTCAGAGGTGAAGCGTAAATGGTTTGATATGAAACTGGAGGCAAAGAAACGCATAAGCACACACACAAAAAAATACAGCAGCCACAGGAGGAGGAGGCTCACAGTCACAACTATCTGCTGACGAGCGCATCGCTGGCATAATTGGGGAGACCTCTCTGTCAGGAATTATTCCTGAAGGAGCCAGCGACATGCCTCCACTGGAGTCAACATCAAAGCCAGACTGTAATGTGTTATAGCCTAATACATTCTGAAAATCATCACTGATAGCGTAGTGGTCACCAAACAAACAGAAGATTTATTTGTGGGGCTTTGAATGAAGTGGGAACGGGAAACCAGAGATGTTTTGTGCGTAATGAATAAACTCTAAATCAATGATGGCTGTCGGAATGTAGAGCTATTTAACATTTATTTTAACAAATGATATGGATAACATATAGCCTACAGCAGTTTGTATGCATCGTCTTCAAATTATTTGAATCTTAATAGTCTAAAGCTCTGTTTTATACAACGTAAATTAAACATTTTCAAATCAGATTTATTCATTCAAATGATCAAAAAGCCAAAAAAAAAAAAAAACACGTGTTGTCTCAAATAATTCTTTCAGCTGGCGTGTGCTCCTTCGTGGCTCCACCACCTGCTGCCCCTGCTGAACCCAGGCACAGAGGCCGAAGAGGCTGTGATCCGGCTGTCCTTATGGATATTTTTATTATCATCATTCAACATGTAGAAAGAACGTGTAATCTATTGAGTCGATTTACATAGATAATTCACAATCATGAATCTAATCTGGATCTTAAACCTGCTAATTGTCAACTAATTTAACTAAATGTGTTATATTTTTAATATTTTCTCATGTTTAGATTACGTGTTTCAAAGGCATCTGTGTATTGTGTACATAACAGAGCGCAATACGAGTTAAAATTGTAATTTCCAATAGTGACAATCAATATTTATGTGCTGTACTAAATTTACACAAGCACTACGAGTGGTCAGGAGCAGGAGTAGATTTTGTTAGTAGCTACGAAAAGATTGGAGCTACTAAAATATTGATGAATGCGGACATGCACGTAAATTTCTGTCTGCGAACAGTTTACACACAAATTCCTTCTGCTCACGTTTCATGAATGAGACCCAGTGTGTTTAAACACTGTTGGAACTGTGTGGGAATATATAAGTGCACACTCAACAGAATTTACAAGATTGGTTTAGTTGTCTTTAGGAAAAGTACATGTTATATCTTTAAATGGGACAGTGTGTGTATGGGTGGGTGGGTGGGGGCAGGAATGTTTCCCAGGTCCCAGAAAAGCTTGAACTGCCCCTGCATGGAGGGAAACATAATCACAGATATATGTGTACACAAACAGAAGGAGCTCCTGAGGCATTTCACCAGTGGAATAAAACAAATCTTCATCTCTCTGAATGTCTGACTACAGGCTTAGTTCCAGCTCAGTGAGCTGGCTGCTGCTTCACTAACGGTACACTTCAGGTTTTACAAGCTGGGTTTGAAGTCTTTTTCCTAAAATGGAGAGGTCAGTGCATCAGTTGCGCACGAGACTGTTTTTTTCTCTCACGGGAGCAGAAGGCTCACACTGATCCCAGGACAGTGTCTGGATATGAACCCTAACAGTTCACTTGGACCTGTAAAATACTTTCCTTTCATTTCTGACGCTTCTTTTCAAGAGAAAGAAACAACAAGTCTTATTTTTCACAGCCTGTCTGTTTGGAAATGTGTTTTTATTTTATCCAGCTGCTTCAGAGGAGACCAGAATCTGTTGGGAATAAGAATGTGAAGCATTTTGACGGAGCATCATCATCATGTCGTTGATGTTTGGGAAAGTGAAGACGTGTAATGCGGCCGCAGCTCCTGACAGAAGCCCAGCTGAGTGTAACCTGGTGCTGCTCGGTGTGATGGGCTCCGGGAAATCAGGTCCCACTTTAACTGCCATATTTATATTCACATATTTCATGGCAACAAATGTTAATATAGTTTCACTACATGTAAATGACCATTTACCCCTCCTGATAACATCTGATATTTGTGTTTATGAATCACAAAGTCAGCAGCTGGCTGCATTAACACAAACCAGGAAAGAAACACTGTAAAATTCTTGTTCCTGTTTTAGTGAACAATTTTTAAAAATCTAAAAGTTTGGTATAACGTTATGCTGCTTCTTGATTATTTTTTTGACTGTCTTTCAGTTCTGAGCATTAAAAGGTCCAGTGTGTAGGATTTAGGGGGATATATTGGCTGAAATAAAATATAATATAATAAGTATGTTTTCTTCAGTGTGGGTCTATCATCATGGGAAAATGAGAATTGTCTGTTTTTGTTACTTTAGCATGAGCCATTGATGTTTACATAGGGAGTGGGCAGCGTTGGGGCCCCTTACTCTAAAAATGTAATACATTAATCATTAATTTTAGTAATTTAGTAATGACATTACTTTGCCTATTCATCCCTGTCAACAGTAATTTCTGTTAGACCTCATTAAATTGGTAATTGCCAACACATTCTCACTCTGACTTTGTCACATATTGACGTTTGGGTCATGGACTTTCCACGTGCAAGGTACCCTGGGTGCGTTGGTTGTTGACACTGGGGCAATTTAACATTTACATACAGTCTCTTTCAAAATATACACACTACTTTGGTACGTGACTTGATGTTTTTTTTCCCTTCAACAACAAAAACACGTGGTCAGGTTTAGGAAAAAATAACAAGGTTTGGCTTTAGAATCCTACGGGACACAAACACCGCTCTCTTGGGTGAAGGTCACCGTTTGTTGGACCCATCCACCACCCCTCCCTCCCACCTGGACTTTCACTGCCTTAACTTTTGTCCTTCTCATGCCGTGTTCCACCCTGACACCGCCGGGCGCCATTAAACTATAACGGCAACCGTATTATGCAGACGTTAAAGGATGCCTTTTTTTGTTGGTTTCTGATGCTGCAAGTCACTGCCCAAGCATCATATTTTGATAGTCTGAGTGGGCGGAAGTTCGCTGCAGAGATCAGCCTCTCATTGGGCGGAACGAGCCACCCGCTGAAGTCCCACCCTACCACCTCCGGTTGTGTAGCAGTTTTCAAATGTTTTCAACGCGTCCTTTACTAACTTTTGCAGTGTTTGACCTTGCAGGGATGTAGCCATTTTTCTGCCATGGTTCGCATCCTGTAGGTGATATTTTTTGGGCGTGTTACACCAAAACCTGTTTCCCCCCGGCAATATTTTTGCAAGCACACTGTTGCTGTGGCACCGCCCAGAACGATTGTGATTGGTTGAAAGAAATACAAGCAGCCGGGGCGGTTTTTTCTCCAATCTCAAAGTGAGAGTCGGCCCAGCCAGACCTTTCTTTTCTTGAGAAAGGTCTGGTGAGCGAGACTATATTTTGATAACTTCGGAGTGAGACCAGGCTCTAATTGCGTATCTGTGGGCCTCTTGTCAAGTTTCAGTTCAGAAAGGACCCCAGTGCAGAGCAGCAGGCAGGTTTGAGCTTAAACAAAAAACAAGCTTTAATAAAGCTGATCAAAAACACCCAGAACAGGCAGGTAACTGAACGTCCAAATGACAGAAGAACCAAAAGTAACTGAAAACCAACTGAGATAATACAATGAACTCAGGTAAAAAATCCAAACGGAACACAAGACACCAGGCAGGAAACGACACCAACACAGGGATGAGCACAGACAATCTGACAAAGATATATATACACAGAAAACTAATCACAAGAACGAGACACAGGTGGAGCAGGAGGACACGGGCACAAGGAGGGAAATGGGGATTGGCTAACAATAAGGGTGTGGTGGGGAACACTAGGGTGGAGCAAACAAGACTAACACAGAACAGGTGTGAAGGGAAGACTCTGGGAACAGGGAGGACTAACGAGACTGAAGGAAGACAGGTGTGATAGGAAACCGGCGGGAAAACACACAAAAACAGGAAGTAACCAGGTGTGACACATGAGGAGAGAATCTGCAAAATAAAACAGGAAACACATTAAACATGAATGAATAACATGAAACATGGAGGAATACAAACAGAAAACCCCAAAACAAAGTCCATAGGATAACAGGAAATGGCTGAGTGTCAGAAAAACAGATTTTTTTTAAAACGTAAAACTGCTTTATTAAATGTTTTTACCAGTTTTAATAACCTGGTCTGTTTGTTTTGGAGAGCAAGAGACCTCAGCGGATAATTCGGCTCCCGCTCAAAACCACCTGACAAATAAACACTGAGGGAATTCTAACTGGGAGAAGTTTCAGCTGGTTGCAATCGGCAATCATCAAGGCTAGATGCTACTAAATCCCCCTATATCTTACACACTGTTCCTTTAAAGCTAACAACAGTCTAAAATAACATGTCTTCCTAAAACATTAAAAGTAACTTTTCCCGTGTTTTGTGTCTAAGTGACGAATTAGAACAACAATTTATCACAGTGGTCCAGTAGTGGGCGAGACCACTGCAGCCAGTAGCCGCGAAACTGGCTGCAAACTCTACAGGTAATTGAGCACCGTCAATTTATGTCCACTTAAAGTGTTTGTTTTTGTCACTGCTGGGCTCAGATAGTTTTTATACGTGTCTGACAACATTATGGAAGTGATCCCACGGAGATAGACCTTTTTCTCAAGGTATAATGGTGCGTTTGTTTTGTACTCGGAGGTCAGAAGTCGGAAGTGGGAATGACGTCAACTCCGAGTTGACAACAGTTTTTGCATTCTAGTTGGTGGACAAGTCGGAAAAAAACATGGACGTTACCGTTCTACTGTTGGGCTAGTCGTAGCCGCTGTTAGCAATATCAGTTGATAACAACGCTCTATGTGGCATTTTGCACATACAGTCAGCATAGCAACACGCCCACGGATAAAAATGTAACAGTACTATGGGTATGGCTGACCTAATGTAAAACAAATAAGATAGAATTGCTATAAACAGTACTTTAGCAGAGTGTTTACTCACTATGTATGTGACCGGCAGCCATCATGAATTCGTAAGTTGGGGTTGATGCGGTTGCTCCGAGTTTCCGAGTTGGAGCTGGGAACTGGGAATTTCTGACCTCCGAGTACAAAACGAACGCAGCATAAGATCTTTGTTGTTTAACCAAACAGCCCAGAAATTGTCATCGCCAAACCCACCAGACTCCATTTAAATAAACTGTAATTTTAGCATGTATAGAAGCAGCATATTTTAACATCAAATTGGGTGAATTAAGGGTTAATTTCAACCAAACCAGAGTTGGTGATTGATAAAACAGTAGAAAGATAAACAAAGATGGCTTTTGTTGGCTTTACTTTGTTTCTGTCATTTTTGAATAAAGTGTGTTGTACGATGTTAAAATTAATGTTTTTTTAAATGGAGTCTGGTGGGTTTGACCAGAGTGATTTTGGGGCTGTTTCTTGTTTAACAAACAACAAAAAAAAGCTTTTACTCTTTAACATAAATTTCTGTCTCTCTAGGGATCATTTGCATAATGTTGTCAGACACTTGTAAGAACAATCTGAGCCTGTCAGTGGCAAACACAAGCACTTTCAGCAGACGTACATTGACTGTGCCCAGTTGCCTGCAGGGATTACATTCAGCCTGTTTCAGTGCTGCTGGCTGCAGCGCTCTGTTTCAACACTGGACCAGCTCAAGTAAATGTTATTTCCATTAGTCACTTAGACACAAAAACATTGGAATTAGGGTCCAGGTTGGAAACTACCAAATTACCCTTCAACAGTTCATTTTACTCAGATGTGTTTTGGAGGTTGTTGGCAAATGTTCGGTTACATAATGCTTTTTATTCTTGGACTGGACGCCATCTAGATATGTTTGTACTTTACGAGTCTCATTTTGACGTCAAATGTGAACGTTTATGTAGCAGTGGTTTTCTCAGGGCCCTCACTGACCCCGCTCCCCGCAGACCCCACAGTTAGAGAGTCACTCAGACTGTGTTCTGTTGTTTCTCTTTGCTTTACAGCACTGACTGTCAAGTTCCTCACAAAGCGCTTCATCAGTGAATATGACCCCCATCTTGGTGAGATCTCTGCTTTCATTTTTAATGAGTGTAATACATAGAGAAGAGGTGGTGGACAGTAACTAAGTACATTTACTGCGTTGAGGTGGCTGAATTAAAGGGATAGTGCACCCAAAAATGAAAATTCAGCCATTATCTACTCTCCCATGTCGAGGGAGGCTCAGGTGAAGTTTTAGAGTCCTCACATCACTTGTGGAGATCCAAGGGGAGAGGAGGTAGTAACACAACTCCACCTAATGGAGGCTGATGGCGCCCCAGATTAAAATGTCCAAAAACACATAATTGAAACCACAAAATATCTCCATACTGCTCGTCCGTAGTGATCCAAGTGCCCTGAAGCCCCGACATAAAAAGTTGTTTGGAAAAATGTCATTTGAACTCTGTTTTTAGCCTCATTGTAGCCTGTAGCTCTGACTGCCTCTGTGCACCGCACTCACGTGTGTGTGCTTGCTGTTTGGAAAAACGTCATTTGAACTTGTGCGAGACCAGCGAAAGCACGTGAACACACATGAAGGCGGTGCCCATGTCTCACGGTCTCGCGCAAGCGCACACGTGAGCGCGGTGTACAGAGAGGCAGTTAGAGCTACAGGCTACAATGAGGCTAAAAACAGAGTTCAAATGACGTTTTTCCAAACAGGACAAGTCGGGTGAATTACAGGTGATTGGGACAGTTTGATTTTCCTCCTTCTGGAAGTTTCTTTGCCATAAATTCAAACAATTAGCCCAACAAATGCTATGTATCTGTGATACTGAAGTGTTACTCATTCCTAATTATGAATTTAAGATTCCATGTACATATCTGTTAAACTTTTTTTGGCCAAAGTCTGTCCACAGTTTACACAAAGTAAAGCTGCCATGATGTCAACTGTCCCCTTGCCCCATGACCACATCCTTTGATTCAGGCTGGTACAAAATCCAGCCAGTCCATTAACATTTTTGTGGCTGACTATTGTTGCGCACACATGAAGAGAACTGCTGGGAACCACTAATGTAGAGCATACAGAGCACACACAGTGGTTCTCTATTGCAAGGTTGATCACTTTCTTTTTTACAAAAAGCCTTTTAGCAGCGTGTCAATCACCCAAAGCGTGTTTAGGTGAATGGGACAAAATAAAAACAGCTTAGTTTCAAAAACAGACACGTGATATGAGCTCACTTTTGACTGATTTTGCAGCAGTAGTACATCATAATCATGTTTCCATCAAAGGTTTGTGCAGTATGTTAGCAATGACAATGTTAGGACCTTATGATGACAGCTAGTTCAAGCTTATGTCATTTTCCTACATGATGTCACACCAATGAGGGCATGCAATTTTGATTATGTGGGTTCACAGCTACTGCTCAGAAAAAAAGGTTTTTTTTCACTCATAAGGCGAGAAAATAAATCCTGTATAAAGAAACTTACAGAAGGAGGAAAATCAAACTGTCCCAATCACCTGTAATTCACCCGACTTGTCCTTTACTTGAGTGTTTCCTTTTTCTGCTACTGTGTTTACATGCTGGTATACATAGCTATACTTTAAGATGTCCTCCAGACACATTTTGAGAAATGTCAGTGTAAAAAACAAACCCTGTACACACATCATTCTGCACAGTGAAGCTCAAATACACAGTCATGAGTGGAGGGAGACTTTAGGTGGAAGATCTCCCACCACTGCAGAACACACTGGAATGTATCTGTGATAATGTAATGGTTTCTTTTGTGTCGCTGGCTGCTGTGTAGAGGATATCTATTCGTCAGAAGAGAGGGTGGACCAGCAGCCAGTTACAGTGAGAGTGATGGACACCTGTGACCAGGTATGATATGTTGACTCTGTGTGTGTGGGGTGGTAGAAAGGCTTGAGGGTTTTACTCACATATGCTCTGTGTAGCCCATCATTGTTTCATTTTCTGTTATTGTGTCCATGAAAAACAGAAAAAGGGCTCCTGACCACGTCAAAAGAAAAAAGAGAGAAATGAAATGGCAGATTTAGGCCCATTATGGCCTCAGTGTAAAGTAATTTGCAGCGTGTAACGTGACACTACTTCACAACACAGTGTCTTGTTGATGAGAACGTAAGTGTGCAGTGTGTGTTTTTGTGTCCCGTGTGTGTGTGTGAAGGACGGTCCAGTGAACAGTGAGCGTTACCTGTCGTGGGCCAGCGCCTTCCTCGTCGTCTACAGCATCGACAACATGGAGAGCTTCAAAGGCTGCCAGCTGTACCTGCAGACACTCGCCCTGCACAACAAAACCTTCAGGCCACAAACTCCCATCATCCTGCTGGGGAACAAGCTGGACATGGACAGATACAGGCTGGTATCTGTGTGTGTGTCTGTGTGTCTGTGTGTGTGTGTGTGTGTTCTATAAAAAAATAATAATATGACAAACACAATAACTAAAGAGCCCTCAGAGTGAAGATTCCTCTGCGTACCACTAGAGGGAGCTTGTGTGCCAATGCCACAAGTGGTACACACACCATAGTTTGGGAACCAGTGCCTCAGATAATACAGCTGCACAGAGCACAAAGTACATTACAGTTATTAAAATTATTCCGATGCATATGCTTGACAAATGAATAGCTCTGCAATATTTTTAAACAAAATATTTAAGTATATAATAAACAACTCTTTTCCGTTAAGAAAGTTTTCTCCAGTGTTTGTTGCTTCGGTGCAGCCTTGAGTTTCCTGAATGAACTCTGTTCTGTTCGGTGTTTATTTTCATTGTCATCGTCATCTTTTGCGCTGATTACATTGATAAATTGCTCTCATTGGCTGTTTGCTCGCGGGGCTTTTGTTGCACATGCAGTTGCATTGTGATCGTCTGCCACGCACCTTTGATGACAAACAAAGGAAACACAAGATACTCTCACACTGACCTGAAATGAAACGACTGCACATAAATTAGGACATAAGTAACAAATTACTAGTCCATAGCCATTGAGTGCACAGTTGCCCACGTACAGTTTCACATGGTGTGTGTTTGGGATACAGGTCATAGGAAATTGCAGATTAAATAGTAAACTGAACCCATTAAGAAGAGCAATGTATTCAGACAGAGTGTTTGTGAATTTGATAGTACGATGGCTTTATTGGAAGTACAGTAGTACCATTGCCAATAGTGGGATAGTTAGTGGGCTAAAACTGTACATTAGTAGTTGAGGTAGCACGTTGAAAGGCAGATAGTTAAAGTGTTTATATGTTGTATTGACTTAAAAGTGGGGCGCAATGGTAGTTCACATGGGAAAAGTGCGGCAAAAATTAGAAAAAAAACCCCCAAACATTGGTCCACAGGGGGAGCCACAGCGATCGGTCGCATTTTAGCCATTTTGAAGCATTTTTCTGTTGTTATAGCGCCACCCAGTTGCCAATTAGAGTTCAATTTCTCCAGTCACCTTGAGGCGTCCTGTTCTACATATCTACCAAGTTTAGTAAAAATCCATATGGCGGTTAGGCCTAGATAAGAAATGAGCTCTCTAGCGCCCCCATTTTGTTTGATGGGGTCAATAATGGAGGGGTCCCCTCAGATTATGTGTGGTCATATGCCTACAAAGTTGCGTGGTGATGGCTGAAACCCTTGAGATGTTATACACCTTTATGTGATGAGCCACGCCCTCCGCAATATTCATTGCCTTATAGAAGCTCAGTTTTAGTAAGTTTTCCAACTTTTGCCAAGAGGGAACTTTAGATATTGGTCCCTAGATTATGTTCACCCAGTTTCATGCAGATCGCTCAAACTTCCTAGGAAGAGATCCATTTGAAGTGTTTTTCAAAAAATTCAAAATGGTGGAAAATCTATATAAGCGGAAGTTATGGGTTCTTGAGGCAAATGTGTTCCTCATGAGGAGAGGCATCTCTGTGCAAAGTTTCATGTCTCTACGACATACGGGGCATGAGATATGCCCATTCAAAGTTTGCCATTTCAATCGGTTGCTATAGCGCCCCCCTTTGGCCAATTGATGTAATATTGCTTCATTGGCATCCTCCCATGACCCTCTACCACTGTGCCAAATTTCACATGGATTGACCAAGTCAGTGAGGAGAAAAATATGGAACAGACACACACACACAGTTTTCATCATTATATAGTAAGATCAGTCTCATATTGCATTTTGCTGTTGTTTATGGTGTGTGGTGTTTTGCAGCAGAAGAGGCTCAGCCCCTGTTATTAAAAAGTGAGAGGAAAGACAGACAGTGAAGAGTTAGAGAGTTGGTTAAGGCTGTGCTTCACGTTGCTGCGCATGAAAGCTTCATGAGTACAAACACCTGTGTGACAGCGGATGTAAAACACAGCATCAGATCAGGCTTTTCATAGACGATCCTTTATTGTCCTCGATATTGATCTTTGAGATCAGATCGGAGCATCCCAAGAACAAAGTGTGACTATAACAGTGTGTACTGCCTTATGTGAAAAGTCGTACTGTGTATCGAGTGTAAAAATAATGAATGTTATTATTTGACCACATCATAAAATATCACAATGATAATAATGACGTGTTCTCTCTCAGGCAGGTGAGTCAGTGTGAGGGCGAGCAACTGGCGGCTCGTTATGGCTGTTTGTTCTTTGAGGTGTCGGCCTGTCTGGACTTCCTCTCTGTGCAGCGGGTCTTCTACGAGGCGGTGAGGAGGGCGAGGCAAGGAGGGGAGCGCAGCTGCCTGGTACCGGCCATCTACATCAGAGAGGACAAAGCGCTGCTCCCCACCTTCGCCACCCCCTGCTACAAGGAACTGCCGGCCCCGGCCACCGCCAAGTTGGTCACAGTGAAGACGTCCAGAGCGCAGAGCAAACGGAGGGCCGCCACACTCACTCTGCTCAAGGGCTTCAAGATCTTCTGACACCACTGTGTCACCCCCAACATCTCCACTGACTCTGTGAAAGACTGCAGAGCTCTACAGGGGGTGGACACAATAACATGAACAGCTCCACAGTGAACAGATGAATGAATCCTGAAGACATGAGCAGAGAAACAGATGATTCTCTGACTGTAAGAACCCTTTAGGTTTATGTTCTCATCATCTGTTTGAACTTTTGTTGCTGAGAACTCTGGCTTCATTTTTTAATTTGGCAGACAGCACTAAAAACTACAGATACCGTCTGTGTTCATGGGAACGTTTACTAAGCGTCACATCCTTTCACACTGAGGGGCAAAGAAAGTATTCGCTGCCATACTGAAGAGCTGCTGTGTGACTTTTTCAACCTGGACCGTATTTTAAGTGACTAATGGGAACAAGATTTTTTTTAAACTAGTCCAGTATTGAGTGAGTGAGTGCCTGTTGGCACCATCACTTTATGTCAGTGTTATTTTAGATTTAGTCTTAGTCTTTAGACAAAAATGTTTCAGTAACATTTTAGTCATTTTTATCCTTAATAGTTTAAGTCTAGTGTTTTTTAGAAACTTTTTTAAAACTTTATAATTCATTTCCTGTAGATTCTGCACAGTAAAAGACCTGTTATTTTGTTATATAAAAACTTTTATTGTGACCCAACAAAATAAGGAAATGTTGAGTTTTCGAGCAGCAACTTCACACAATTTCTAACACGCGGATAGTGAACATGAAACAGTAAAAGAAAGCAGATATTTAAAGTTAAAACAGGACACAGGAGAGAAACTAAACTCCAAACCACAGAGATTCAGTTAGACACTACAGATGTACTGAGAGCTGAACACACAGAGACATTTAAAAATGCCTTTCTCTCTGGTCGCCTGCAGACAGAGGGGAGGAGAGTCCCGCAACACACAAGCTTGTCTCAGGGGGAGAAATGGGGTCACTGGGGGTTGGCTGCGGTCCTTCTTGAGGGTGGGTGGCCTGGCCTTTGGACCTACTCTGGAGAAGGTCTCATCTTTGGTGCAGCTCAGCGCGTCACGGTGCATCTAAACTGATAATGGGAACGCAAAGTAGCGCGGCATGGCTTGACTCGGTGGGGCCAAAGGTGACAGTGGAAAAGGCCCATATTTGTACCCATGACCCTTGGCAGCTGTTGCCATGGAGAAGAAGTCAGCCACCCATTCAAAATACTTCATTGTTGCAGTTTTGAACACATCGCCATATAAGGTGGCGATTATAAAATCTGTTATCTCAGTGGCATAAACTTCAGCTCCTGCCCACTGTTAGCAGTGCATGTGACAGAATTTTAAGCTCTATGATTGGATGTTTCTTGGTGAAATGCACCTTGGGAATTGTAGTTGATGATCTTTATTTCAGTTTTTATGTCCATGGGCTTTTTGTACCAAAGAACCAGATATTTTCTAACACTGTTGTTCACCTTTTGTAACAATGATTTAGATAAAGTTCAGTGTGATCCAAGCTTTAGATGAGCTCCAGCTGTGAGTGAGAAAAAATCCTTTATTTAACCAGGTAAAAATCTCACTGAGAGTTAAAATCTGACCGGGCCGAGAGGGTGAATGAACTGGACTTTCACTCAGATAGCTCCCCCCACTTCCCATCTCAGTGTTGAGAATCATGTTATGGCCTTCACATCTCAACACAGCTCAACACCTGTGGGAGATTTTGCAGCAACACGCTCTGTACCTCCATCATCAACACAACAAATGAGAAAATATTGTTTTCATCCCCTCAGGAGAGTTGAATATACTGCTGAGGCTCCACACCTCTAAGACACTGTTAGTTTTTACTTTAATTTGTCACCCATCTGTAAAATATAATAATGCTGCCATCGTTGAGGTTTTCTTCTTTAACTTCTGCCCTCTGAGGCAAAAATTTGAACTGAACTTTCAAAAATAAGCACAAAAATGTTTGTTGGAACCAAACACTCAGACGGAAAACAACAAAACTCTACTTCTTAAGTATGAGGTGTTTATTCTTTGAATTTGCAGACAAGTCTAAAGCAGATCTGAACATACACAGGTTTCAGTGATGTGAAATTGAAGGCATACATGCATGATGGAGAACTGGCTGAGCCTCAGAGGACAAGAGGTAACAACACTGAGCCTTTCATGTTCCAAACAGTCATTTTATTTCCCAGTCTTTTGTTGCTCCTGACCCAGCTGAGTGTACATTTACAAAAATCAATAAAGATTATCAGTTTGAACATTAATATATTTTCTTTGTTCTGTATTCAATTGAATATACTTTAGGTCAAAAAGGATTTTACACAGCGCCCCAACTTTTTTTAGTATCAGGGTTTTATAGATAGATAGATAGATAGATAGATAGATAAAACTGGGTTGTCGGCGACCTCAAATAATGTGTCCATTCCTCAATACCCTGTAAGGTGTTCATATTCCTTGAGTCCGTAAGGGTCCTCAGATCAAAATAATCAAAATGGTTGTTTTCATAAAAATGAATCCAAGCTGTGAGTGTTGTTTTAACAGGATAAAGTAGCGTTGTGTCGGTATGCCGATGATCCTGTCATTTATCATGACAATTATCGATATCAACTGACATGAAAATATTTATCATGACAACATTTTCAGCTGTACTTGGCCCCTCGGTTATATTTCCCTCCTCTGTTTAAGCTTCATGATCTAAAGAAAAAAAAGCAAAAACAACAAAATTGTCGGCTGAGATCAGGCGACTGTTGCTTTGTGGTAGTTTGGGAACTACAGACCGTGTGATTGCCATGTGTAGGTGCAGCGCTGTCTGTAGTACAGAGTGGAGGAGATCGATAGACAGACACAACATGTCACTTAGTTTGATTTTCGTTGTTGAAGGCCAATTATGTGAATAACGCTTAATTGTTCTACTTGTTTAAAATGTATTGCACCAACATAGATATCAGCTCTGTGAGTGCAGGTGACCATGATTCATGTGCAGGCATGTCAGTGAGCGAGGTTATACACTGTCAAGCTCGTTCTGATCGACAGCCATGCCAAAGGCCTTCAGCTCAGCGACTAACTCCTCGTCCAGTTTCTTCTCGTGTGTCTCCTCCTGTTTCTCTTCCTGATCCTCCTCCTGTTTTACCTCCTCTGCTGCAGCATCTGGGTACAGGCAGGAGGTGTTGCCGTCTCTCCATGTGACCACGATGTCCCCTGCTTTGAGCTCGTTCACCTCCCCGTTGGGTGAGGGGGGTTTGTGTCCCTGCGTCAGCCTGTCGGGTGACGGTGATGGTTTGCTGCTGCTGTCATCTCTGAGCGGTGAAATGATCCGCAGCTCCTCATTTCTCAGAGCCGCTGCAGCTGCTGCCTTGTACTTTGCAATCTTCTTTCTGTTCCTGGAGAAAAAGACAGGAAACTATGTCACTTAACAGCCTCTAAAATACAAATACCATACATCTTCCTTCAAGTGTTCTCATGTTAATGTCACTGTATAACGTAAGGTCATACTTGTTGGCCATGGCTCCCATTCCCAGCAGCATAAAACCAACAAGAAGGCAGATGAAAGCCAGTCCCAGCATCACGTACTTCCACATGGTTGCTGCAACAAAAAGAAGACAACACTCTGCTAAACATACAGCTTATTCATTGGTATTAATACGTGGCTGAAACACTATATTTTTATTTGGATGAAGTGTTTTAGGAGCAGCAGCACGTACGGTCTTCTGTGCGATAGAACCAGTGGAGATATTTTTTCTCTTCCTCTGTCATGGCTGCCAGCTTCTTTTTCTGCTCCTCTGCAGGATCAGACTCGACTGGATCATCAGATGCCCTCCTGGATCCTTGAGGAAGAACAAACACACAGTGGCACTGTTTGTTACAGATCATGTCACACATAAAATACAAACACTAAACTTATCATCAGTCTTATACTGAATAGGAAGTGTCTCCAAAACCTTTTGTTCAACCACCATTTACCGATGACTTGTTGTAAAATATGACACATGTAAATGCAACCGTTTCTGTCAAGAGAGCAGTTTAATGTCCTGTGAACAATATAATATTACCACAATATCTTATCTAGGCCTAACCGCCATATGGATTTTTACTAAACTTGGTAGATATGTAGAACAGGACGCCTCAAGGTTACTGGAGAAATTTAACTCTAATTGGCAGCTGGGTGGCGCTATAACAACAGAAAAATGCTTAAAAATGGCTAAAATGCAACTGATCGCTGTGGCTCCCCCTGTGGCCCAATGTTGTTGTTTATTTCTAATGGTATGGTATGCTGTACTCAATGGGTATGGACTAGTTATACTAGTTAGTAAATTAGAAATATAAATCAGTGGTCAAAGTCCAAGGTTAAACTTAAGTCATTAAAACTAAAGTAAAGTCTTATCACCAAGTCACCAAGAACTGTCTGTAACTTCTGGATGTGTAAATAAGCAACTGTTTGCTAAGTTGAACAACTAAAATCCGGTGAGATGTCAGTATTGTGTTCACAGCTTGTTTCTGCCACAAACAGGTTGACAAAACAAATCAGTAACTGCAGGTTGAAGTAAACGGTCTGAGTGGTCTTCTACCACTGTCTGCCTGAATGCACATATCCCCAACTCACTTCAGTCTGGCAGCCCAGCCACCTGAAGACAATGTTGTACATTTGTACAAACCACAAATATGTGATATTGGCATGTTTCACATGTATCGCATCCGCATTTCTAAAGTGACGTAGTGAATGAGCTGACTTTGTCATCAGGAGGTGGAGGGGATGGTGGATGGTGTGTCTCCTAGAGATGGCTGTCAAGCTGCAGACCACTGTTTGACACCAACAAACAACAAAACTGGTCTTGATTTGGTGAGTCATTTCTGTGTTCTGTGGCACGAAAAGTGGTTCTTTTTTACCAAGACAACGCTGCTTTCACCCCAAAACAAAGGAATACTTGGCACACCTATTTCCAAATGGGTGCGTAGGAGAGAGAATAAGAACAAACCTTGTAGAAAAGGCTCCCGCACACTGTCTAACTTGCAAGACTAATGGTTTTAAAGCTGCAATGTTTCGTTGACTAGGAATTTAACCCCTCAAACTGGGTATTTTAGGCCAAAATATGATCTTTTCCTAACCAAAACCAAGTTGCTTTGATGCCGAAACCTAACCACATGTTAACTACAGCATTGTTGAAACATAAAGTTTCAACTTATCCACTACATAATAACGCACAAACATTATGTATCTGTGGTTTGCGGAAACGTACAATGCCAACATCTTTTTCTGGTGACTGGGTTGAGGTTGGAAACCTTTAAAACAAATATAAAATACAGAAATTAAATTAAATAATCACAGGTCTCCCAGATAAACTTTCTGTCCCTGTAATCCTCACTGACTTACTGAGTTTCTCCTGGCAGATGTCCCCCTCATCCAGAGACCTCCACTTTGAGTGTTTGTTGCCATTTGTGAGAATCAGGCGCCGGCCATCCATCGACAGCAGCATTGAGGTGTTCTTGCTGATCAGTTTACCCCTGTCACAGTCCCACATCAACCCTGTCACATCTGCCTCTGGCTCCCTGCAAGGCCGTGTCAGGACAGGTTCTCTCTGAAGGTCTGACAAACATCTGGACGATGCAACACACATCAGCATGTTCTGATCAATCCACATCCACTTCTGAAACTTTGAGTCCACGTTGCAGTTCTTCAGAAGGACTTCACCTGTAGCTGCTGAGTCCTCCAGACACAGGCTGTGCTTGCTGTTGTGGATCATAAACGCCCTCGCCCCTGCAGGTATTGTGAGAGTGACAGGTTTAGATTGCATGTTGTATAACATATTATTTACTTCTAAATGTGTCTAAATGATGCATGAACCTACCGAACAGGGGGAGAAACAATAAGATCCAGGCATGAAACATATCTAAAGAGGATGGAACATTGTCATTATAAATCACCACAATTTCAACTTTTTCATTAAAAAGTACTGACTTCAGGAAAAAGGAGTTGTTTTAACCAGGGGATGTGTTGGCAGGAATGTAATACCATGTATTGGATGTGTTTCGTCCAGTTCTTTGTTACAAATCAGTGGGAAGTTGCGTTCCCCAAGGTTTAGCCCTGGGCCTCATTCTTTTCTGTCTCAGCCACTACGCAGATGACACACTGCTCTATATCTCTGCTTCACCTAAAGATTTGAGTCCTGTCCACAGTCTGGTAAATTATATTTTACAGAACAATACATGAATGGGTAAAAAGTGTCTAAATTTCCAGGCTGAAGGCAAGAGCCTCATGTCACTACATCTGTGGCTAGGAATATGTGGTTGATCACTAAAGCAGTCTTTTAAGACGTACATGACATTTTCAAAGTCACACCATTTATCTTGTGAGGCAACAATGAAAATGACTCTGCCACCACAAAAAAACAAAACAAAAACTATTTTTCCCTGATGTTTGATGATGGTCTAGTTTGTGTTATAAATGTCATTACAAACAGCAGTCAGACTTAGTGTTTGTGAAAGCTATTCCATGAGCCTCTGTATGTGTGTCTGAACACCGTCTTGTACTGTCACATCATCCAGCATGAGCGGTTTGGCAGTGGGTCAGTGATCGTCTGGGGAGGCATATCCTTGGAGGGTTGCACAGACCTTCATGTCATAGCCAACAGTACCCTGACTGCTGTTCAGTACTGGGATGAAATCCTCAGAGCGACTGTCAGACCTTACGCTGGTACAGTGGGCCCTGGGTATCTCCTACTGCAGTGGGCCCTGGGTTCCTCCTGGTGCAGAGGGCCCTGGGTTCCTCTTGGTGCAGAGGGCCCTGGGTTCCCCCTGGTGCAGAGGGCCCTGGGTTCCTCCTGATGCAGAGGGCCCTGGGTTCCTCCTGGTGCAGAGGGCCCTGGGTTCCTCCTGGTGCAGAGGGCCCTGGGTTCCTCCTGATGCAGAGGGCCCTGGGTTCCTCCTGGTGCAGCGGGCTCTGGGTTCCTCCTGCTGCAGTCCATCCTGGGTTCCTCCTGGTGCAGGACAGTGCCTGGCCTCATGTGTCCAGAGTGTGTAGGCAGTTCCTGGATGACAAAGGCACTGATGCCATTGACCGGCCCTCTCGTTCCCCTGACCTAAATCCAGTTCAGTACCTATGGGACATTATGTATTGGTGCATCTGACACCTTCAAGTACCGCCACAGACTGTCCAGGAGCTCACTGATGCCCTGATCCAGTTCTGGGAGGAGATCCACCAGGACACCATCTGCCAACTCTTCAGGAGCATGCCCAGACCTTGTCTTGGAATGAATACAGGCATGCTAGGGCCACTACTGAGTTACATTATGAGTCGCTGTGATTTCAATTTTTACTTTGATTTCAAAGTAAAAATTGCTATTTACTTCATTTTGTTCTCAACAAATTATACAGTGTAGGCTACATCAGTAAAGATTTTAAATAATTCGTTTATCAAGAACTGATGTGTGATTGAAGTGTTCCCTTAATTTTTTAGCAGTGTATATTCTAAATATTATGTGAGATAAAAACCTCTACAGTGCAAGGAAAAACACTCCAAACCATACCATAAAACACCACACTCTGCAGGCCATGTTGAGAGTGTGAAGCAATAAGTAACCACCAATGAAGCTTTAATTACCTGCTGCGACCCGTCTGCAAATCACACGACCCCGCACAGGTAGTGAAATCAAGTTTAACAAGCAATGACTTAGAAACGCTCCTGTAACAGTGCAGCTTTACAAAAACTACAAAAAATAAAACATAAATATGCAGAGGTAAATATTTCTTTCAAACTTCATACTACTTGATGTGTGTACTTTGATTTCTTACGCTCTACTATTAACTGAGAACTACATATATTAATAGAGTAAGTCATTTGTCCTCACCTCTGTGATGTTCTGTCTGTGGCTGAGATGAGAAGGAGGGAGCGTCTGACTGGAGGATGAAAAAAAACATAAAGCTTTCCAAAGTTCATGGGGCGGAGCCTGTAGATCATCTCATTCCGCTGCTCTTACTCTCAACACTGACTGTAACAACCTGCCATCATAAACACAGAGTTTATGCTGGACGTGACATATGTGCTTATTAATTGTGCTCACAGGTGGTCATTTCTGTCCTCTGTGAATTTATCAGACTTTTTGTATTCATACCATCTACATGTGACATTAAAGAGAGACTCACTTTCAGTAATGAAGTGTGGAGCCTTTAAAACAAAGTCCAGACTGGTAAATTTCAGGTCCCTGACCCTGTTGCTTGGTTACTGTTTAAACAGCCTCATGGTAACCTTGTCTTTTCTGTTTGTGAGGGTTAGTGACTCATCAGTCAAACGCCTGCACACTCAGAGCGCTGTAACGTTTGACTGTTAAAGGGTTTTAGTTTTACAGCAGAGGTGTAGAGAGGTGAATAACCTCTGTGTCAGGAGGGTGAATCTTTATCAGTTGTTTGTGTCAGTTGTATGTGTTTGATCTTATCCAATTAAATAGATTCAACTTTGTCATCATCTCACAGAGTGCTGGCACTGAGACAAATGCAGTTTAGCATGTGATGTCACAGCCAGCCTCTTAAGCCGGACAAAAGGAGGGAGACACACAGGTAAATGAACAAATAAAGTGATATATGAACTAAAAAAACACATGAAGCAAATTTTATATGAAAACATTACAAATAAAATTTCTGAAATTATCAACAGGTCACCACTTTATTTAAGCTTTTGAGAGGTGGAGGTGGTCAAATACATAGTTATGACATACTACATTCACTTATGGAACACATGATTGACATAACATTACATTTTTTTTAAGTTTGGTAGGTGTTAAGGAGAAGGTAAAAACATTCTACGTTTACAAACTATATGTTTCAACTTGTATGGAGCTACATTTGTTTCTTTATTATTCAATAAAACAGAGTATGTTTTGCAATCAAAAAAAAGATTTGAGAGCAAAAGTATCAATATTGCAATCAAAAAATGTTTTATTGCAAGTAAAAAATGATTGATTAAAAAACTGCAAATCCAAAACTTTTGTTTGCAAATCCTAAAGTTGTAAAAAGTTGAACCTGGTGGGCAGGGCCTAAACTGAAAGCTGTAAGACACGTCTCTATTGGCCAGTCTCAATCAGGAATGACAGCTTGCAAAGCATTTTTTTCTTCTTCTCTCGGGTTTATTGGCAGATTGCAAACAATTTAAAGGTCCATACTGCCACCTACTGTACAAGAGTGTGCAACATCATGTCATTTAGCCTGTTTCTTAAATTCTACTCATCAGCCTAGTACGCTTGCAAAGCAACATGGGAGTGCTGTAGTTCACGGGAATTCAGTGTGGGAGCTGTGGCGAAAATCAATTCTGAAACCAAAGTTTTTCGGGCTCCAGTTTCCAAAAAAAATTCATGTACACGAGTGGTGTGATAAAAAAATATGATATCCACATGAAACTGCAAAACCTGCTACCAAGTGATGTAATACACATGCCAAAGCAGTAGGTGGCGATGTAACTTCTAATGGAAAGGCCATTTTGACCAATCACAAGTCAGAGTCAATACCGGAATAGGGAAGTGCGGAAAATAAAAACAACGCGATCCACAAAAATAGCGCGACTTAATTCAACAGCAAGCAAAGAGGACTGATTTTGTAACTGTCGTGATTTTGAGTTCATAATTTTAACATGATTGTTTATAAATAACTTACCTTTTGTATACATGATTGTGATAATATTGCTATGTACAGTGTATAATATGCTGAGATGTATTTACATTTATTTGGTTTGATTGCACCCCCTGCTGTTATGTTTGAGTATTGCAATGAGTGTGGTGCGTAGAGGTCATGTGATCTAAAGCGTCAAGTTAGTGGGAGAGGAAGGAGACGAGAGCAGGAGTGCTACAAAATGTCCAAAGGGTTTTAAATGAATCAAGACGGATTCACGTTCTCCTAACTACTTCCAAATTCCGGTTCAGAAGGCGAAACGGTATGTGTGACCATGTATATTTTATTGTGTATTTGTGTTATTAATCTGTAATATATATTTCATATTTGAGACTGACGTTCAGAGCTAGCAAGTCTGGGTTAGCTAATGTGATAGAGACCATGGTAGGTTAATGGCGGCTTTGTGTCGCATGTAATTATTGTAAATGTGATTGTGATTGTGTGTATTTTGTGTTACAGTTTTTCACCGCAAAATGGTGTTCACACCGCAAAATGGTGTTCACACTGTGGATTGGAGGAGAATAAAGTTGTGGAACACTGGCTGGTTGACTTGTCAAGTCTGTCTGAACTAGAACAAAACATTTGGAGGCAGTGACAGATTTATAAGCAAAATGATCACACGTTTTTACTTACAAACTTGATTTTTGGTTGCAGTTCAAGAAATATCCTCTCAAAACAGTTTTATATGATTGCAACAAAAAGACACAAAAATACCTCCATAAACTTACAGCTGATCATAATCAGTCAGTTTCTGAACTGTATTAACGTAAAACACCTGTTTTAGAAACAATATTAACAAAGTTTGGGTTTGTGGACGGTCAAATTGTATGTTAACCTGCCGTATAGCCTCAAACAGTTTTTATTATGTACTGTATTTATGACTAGAAAAAAATGACTTTGTGATTATCTGCATGTCAAATGAATCTTCCCAGCTTTCTGATGGTTTAAAACACTTCTATGTTGGCACTATGGTCTACTGTGAACCTAAACCTCCACCCCTCAAACATTCCTCCCCTCTACCCTTCACAAGCACCTCCTATGAAAAGGTTTTCTCCTTAAAATCTTGCCCACATTTGCCTTCAGAGTGCATCTCTCAGATCCCTAGTGATAAAAAGTACTGAGGGACACCCTGCCTTGTGATCAGGTAATCTGTTGTAACTGGCTGCAGGTATGAGTCCCTGGGCCAGGCATGCTGGCCAGTAGGCAGAGTGTATGGTTGTGCAAGGAGTGTCTCAAGGTTATTAGAACTTTAATTGTTTCTGTTTTAGCATTACAATGTAGAGGTGCATTATACTCACTTTGAGAGACAGAGTGGTGGTGCCAAGCAATTTCCCAACACTGGAAGTTGGTACTGATCTTTTTGTTTTTACTGTTGTGATATTAGCCATCTAACAGGCTACTCAGAAAACTTTGTTTGAAGGCCAATCTGTGTAAAATGGCAAATTTGTAGCTGCTATTTACACCAAGCTGCCTTATTAATCAAGTCTTTTTTCAACTCCCCTTCCCTTTGTTTTTGTCTTGGGTCCCCGGGAGACCCTTTCAGTTTGAATAAAAGTGATGGCTGAGGGGATTCCACAAAAAGACACTTTTTTATGTGTAAATTCATCCTTCAGATGAAGGACCATAGTCACATTTTTGTTTTTGATCACACACTGCTGCTCTCAACTTGGTGCATTCACAGTGTGATGACATCCTGCTCTACACCCGTCAAAATGTTCATTCTTGACCCTCTCTGAAGTCTCCAACAGCCAAATGTAGGGCAAGTTGAAGTGTGCATGTGACAAGTTGTGCCAAACACCGAGCTGGTGGACAAATGATTCATTATGGATTAAAAACTTTTTGTGGGAAGGAGGGTTTGGAACTCACATGGTAGGTTTTTAGATGAAACTGGAATGATGACGTGCCTGTACTTATGTCTCTCATTATCTGGGTGTGTTCATCCAACTTTGAGAAATTAGATTTAGTACAATTTCAGTCAGACTAACATGTTTACATGCATTTTAAAAGTCTGGTTTTAGTTGGAGTAACACAATAAATAATGATTTTCTCTGATGCCATGTAAACATAGTGAGTCATAATGATTTTTGCTATGATATATGCAGTATGAATAGTATGTCACCTTCTCCTATTCTTGTGCTGTCTTGCAGAGTTCTGCAGGTGATAACTGAGGGGATTACATGAATTGGATAACACTACGACCAATCAGAACAATACTTAGCGCTTAGCTACCAGCGGAGCTAACTGGTAGATTAGACTCTTGCCGTATCCGGTCGGCAAAACAGCAAAAACGTCCTTCTTGCAAAGGAAAGATTCGAGCGCTGTCTTCTGTTCCTCTTTTAGAGAAAAAGCCAAGTCTGACTCGTTCATTGTAGCGGCCAAAGCCGTTTCAAACAACTGGTGTTCATCCGTAGCCATCTTGCAATGTTTACTGACTGATTCCGGACATCGTCGTCGCAGCACTGTCGTCATCTGTTTAGCTCGCCTCTGGCCCGCCTTTATCAGATACAGCGATGTTATTGGTGCAGCGCGGCTCCAACGGCATGGGTAATGAGCATCATTACTGATTGCTGGAGTGACTCGCTGAGCAAATTCAAATTGTGCTCTCGCGAGAACTCTGGATTTCCAGGGTACATGTTTACATCCTTGTACAAAAACGGCTTTGGTCTCTGTAGTTAATTTCTCAGTTCATGACAGCTATACGGGAGCGTGGTCAATTTGAGTGACAGGTGGGTGCTTTCTGATGACAAGTCACTACCAAAACAAGAATGTTGGTTAGGTAACGTAGCCATGGTGTAACCTCAGATTCCTCCCAAAGAAACAACAGGTAGGCTCCAGCTCACTCAGATAATGCAGGAAAACAGAGCACATTACACCTGCACTGAAAACACTGCACTGGCTGCAGGTACTGCAGCCGCTCCCAAATATATTACCGACCTGCTCACTGGCTAAAGCCCAATCAGATTCCCCAGATCATTGAGCATGTGTCTCCTGAACGTCCCAAGAATGAAGACTATATCAGGTGAAGGTGCATTCAGTCACTGGTGCTGTTCTCTGGAACAAACTGCCTGGTAACCTGAGATCTGCTGCAACTGTGTCTTCCTTTCAAAGCAGTCTTAAAACACTGCTTTTCTCTCAGGCTTTTTGGTAGTGAATGCATGCAAGTGTGTGTGTGTGTGTGTGTGTGTGTGTGTGTGTGTGTGTGTTGATTAGTCCCTGTTTATTCAGCAGTAATAGTGTTTGGTTTGCTGCAGACGTTCACAGGAGACAAATTGTGTCTGCTGCTGGCTGCAGACACACAGATGAAGAAGGTAGTGGTGCTCACAGAAATACAGATCTCACGTTCACACTGCTTTCCTCTCTGTCATCACTTTAATCCTCCACCCCGAATATTTTCTGTTTCTCTACACTTTCACTGCCTCCACTTCCATCACATCCCCTCCACCACATCTCTCAGCCTCTCTTTCCTGAGCGACAGTATTTCAATCAGGAGCAGCTAAATTAAAAGAGGTATTTAAAAAGTCATAAAATCCATTTATTGACACAGTGGGAAAGCTGAAAGAGTCTCTGGTGATTAGACCCTGTTGTGACGTCATGCTTATGGTGCCATGAGCTGTACAGGAATGTGATGAAGGGATGAACAGTGTGAGAGGTGGAGCAGGGTTTCTGATGAGCACACTGGCTGTGGAGGTCAATCTGTCACGTGTTGATTTACTAGCCAAGCTGTATTTGTAGTGTCAGTGCCACCAGATGGCGATAGCTACATTTAGGTGCCATATGGGAACTTTGCAAGTCACTGGATTACCACATGTGGTCCTGCAAATGTGAAAGGATGAATGAAGGGATTCTGAAGGCTGTAGCTTTTTAAGATGGGATGGATACAGGAAGTGTGGTGCTTGTGCTAACAGCACAGTGTCGTGACTAAATCTCTAACAGGCAGACAGCAGCAGATCAGAAAACAAGATTATATTGTAGTTTTATTTGAGCAAATCTACATATCAAACAGAGGAAGGAGGGTAGGAATAAATGGCCTCTCTAATAGATGCGTTTTCCAAATAAGGCCTGCTGTGTTCTGCAGTTAAATAGAGGCTCGGCCACTATTAGACAATTTACTGTAATGGTTTTCTCATTGGACTGGGGACGCAGACAGAATGGAAACAATGATGCAGTTTGGACAAGTGCCTGCAGCTTGACCTAAAATGTATGAGAAAGGACACTGAGGACATTTTTTTATTTTAGGTATGATTAATTCAGACTGTGTCTGGGTACAGTTGCCCCCTCTCCACTCCCCTGCCTCTCAGCATTCACAATAGTAATGTTACAAACTGTAAACTTGCGTCATCATCTGCGTGACATTTCAAAGGATTTTAAAACCAACTCGTCAACCACAGACACTTGATCAGAGGCACTACACATCAAAATATGACACTGCAGGGAGCCTCCTGCATCACTTTTATTTGTGTCAGCTGATACTTGTTACACACACGGTGTCTTTTGATCATCAATTTCAGTTTTCACAGGAAATGCATAGTTTCTCCTTCTTCTCCTTCTCCTTCTTATTTTTAGGTGTGCTTCCTTTGGTTTGGACAACAAAAACACACGGTTTAGACAAAAACATCACAGCATGGCTTGAAATAAGTAAGTTTGTCACTAATATAATGTAAGTCACATGACATATATCATGTACGTCTCATGACATAGCGTAGCATGCTACACAGCTAGTGGGGGCCTGTGGCTCAGGAGGTAGAGCCTAATCACAAGATCAGTGATTTGCTCCTCCAGTCTGCATGTCAAAGTATCCTTAGGCAACATAATGAACCCCAAATTGCTCCTTGTAGCTGTTCCATCGTAACGTAAGTGTGTGTAACACTGAGTAGCAGGTGGCACCTTGTATGGTAGCTTCGGTCACCAGTGGGTAAATGTATGCATGAATGGGTGAATGTAACATGTAGTGTTAGCGTGCTTTAAAGGGCAACTAATGTTTTTTTCAACCTGGGCCCTGTTTTCTGATCTACTTTTGTCTAAATGAGTGATAGGATGTTCAATATTTGACATTTCTCCAGTATGAATTCGGACATGTTTGTTGTGGCAAGTCAAAACACTCAGAGTGAAAGTCTGGCTCTGAAATCTCACGTCTCGCGAGGTTTGAGTTGTTGCAGGAAGTTACCGCTGGACTGACCTCACAAACGCCAGGAGTTACTCTGTTTGGAGTAGTCATAGCTGAATTTTTACCTGATTTTGACCAGCTGGATCTGGTTGAGCCATTTGAACTTGATGACCGGCCGTATTTAGTTGAACACGGAGTACACGGACGCAGAGCTCATTGAAACTGAAGAGCGGACGAGGAGAGAGAGGGAGCAGCAACAGGCAGAGGAACATGTCTGAATCCAGCTAAAGGTAAACACAGATGTTCATTTCTCCTTTCCGTTATGTTGTCGGATAATTATACTAACAATCCGAGCCTATCTGTGTGAAAAAAATGCACTTTCAGTGGACGTATTTTGACGTTGTTTGATGCTGTCTGAGTGCCCTATTATTTAATATAGCGCACGCTCACGGGCTGCAGGCAGGTCAGCCCTAGCTTCATACTGGAGAAATGTCACATATTGAACATCATATCACTCATTTAGACAAAAGTAGATCGGAAAATAGGATTGAAAAAAAACATTAGTTCCCCTTTAAGTGGTTGGAAGATGAGAAAGATGCTATACAAGTAAAGGTCCCCTTCCTTCCTTTCTCCCACATCATGCGGACTTTCTCACTCTTTATGCCACAGCAGTTGCTCAGAGCATCATAAAATGCCGCTGCCAGGTGCTTTTCATACCACGGCTTAAAGGGAAATTTTGGTTTATTTCAACCTGTCTCCTATTGTCCTAAATTTGTTTCAAGTGACTAGTGACATAAAAATAATAGTTAGCATGTTAGCTGTTAGCCTAGATACAGCCAGGGCGCATAGTCGCGTCAGACCTGTTAAAACGTAAGTGAACGGGCAACCTTCAAGTGCAAAGTTAGTCCACTAAACAAGCTTTTTTCCCACAAAGACCGCCTCATATCGTTAGGATAAATGTCAGAGAACATATAGAAAACGACATGTAAACGTGCTGTCTTACCTTACCGGTGTGCTGCCATGTTTGTTTACCATCTAGCTCTGCTTTCCAAAGTGCGGCCGAAATATCGCGAGAACAAGCAGCGATCTCATACTGTGCCTGAAATCTCGCGAGAACAAGCAGCAACAGCTGGAAGGCAGAACCGGACAGTAGCCTGAAAAGTTCATTCATTTATTTTATGAAAGATTTATAGAATAATGGCTGACTTTTTGCCAGACTTCGACTTTGTGGAGGAGGAATTTGATTTTGCAGAGTTTGATGGCCGCCCTTATTTATTTGAGCCAGAATACACTGACGAAGAGCTTCGTGAAATTGAAGAACGGAGGAGGAGAGAGAGAGAGGCGCAACAGGTAGAGGACAAGAGAGGAGGAATGGCTGCTGCAAGGCTGCGTAGCTCTGGAGATTGGTGGTGTACCTGTGAATGCTGTGCCCCAGTGCCCACAGAAGAGGAATGCCTCTGTTGCAAGGAATGGGACCGGTTGCAGCCTTATTTTCAAGGTCTGGATGTGACTGAGGACAAGACACCTCCACCTGGAGTAGTATCCAGCTGGGCTTTATCTAGAGCTCGCGAGATTTCAGGCACGGTATGAGATCACTGCTTGTTCTTGCGATATTTCGGCCGAGCTTTGGAAAGCAGAGCTAGATGGTAAACAAACATGGCAGTACACCGGTAAGCTAAGACGGGAACTGCCCACTGGTCCGACAGCCCATTGTTCCGACCATATTAAACCCATTGTTCCGAAATCATCATGATGCCCTGTGGTTAAGGTCTGGTTAGGTTTAGGCACAAAAACCACTTGGTTAGGGTCAGGAAAAGATCATGGTGTGGGTTAAAATGAAAAAGAAAGTGACAAACACATAAGCTGTGAGCCTGCTTTGCTTCAAGCCTTTCCCAGCTGACCCAGAGCCGGTCGCGGCGCACCATCAAGGCAGAAATACGCCTGCCGGGAGCCGTTCAGCACCGCGGACCATCAGACTAATGGGATGTCGGACCAATGACATGGACCCAGGTAAGACAATACATTTACATGTCGTTTTCTATATGTTCTCTGACACTTATCCTAACGATATGAGGCGGTCTTTGTGGAAAAAAAGCTTGTTTAGTGGACTAACTTTGCACTTGAAGGTTGCCCGTTCACTTACGTTTTAACAGGTCTGACGCTACTATGCGCCCTGGTTGTATCTAGGCTAACGGCTAACATGCTAACTATTATTTTTATGTCACTAGTCACCTGAAACAAATTTAGGACGATAGGAGACAGGTTGAAATAAACCGAAATTTCTTTCTTTCTCGTCTTCCAACCACTTAAAGGGGTTGGAAGACGAGAAAGATGCTATACAAGTGAAGGTCCCCTTCCTTCCTTTCTCCCACATCATGCAGACTTTCTCACTCTTTATGCCACAACAGTTGCTCAGAGCATCATAAAATGCCGCTGCCGGGTGCTTTTCACACCACGGCCTAAGGGTGGCTTAATGTGCCAGTATCTGACAACAAGGACCATTGACCAAGTATTGACAGCACTGGGCAGCTCCTTCAGTGACAGCTTCACCTGTGGTGTTTGAAGGAGAGATACTGCAGGTCCTTCCTGCTGCTGCTGCAATATCTGTATCTGTATACTAAATGTAATTCTGCCAACCAGCCTTATTATATCTTGCTTTTATTTGTCAGTGCTTACAATCATCACTCAGGTGCAATATCAGTATTGTAAAACTGTGCAACAGCTATCCTTCCATTGGTCAACAGTGTAAAATTCAGTCTGTCTCTTTATTATATTCTGCTGCTTTTTGATGCTTTCTGAGTATATTGCTACTTGTTTTTGTAAAGTTTACTTATTTTACATACTCAAATATTGCTATCTCATCTCATCTCATCTCATCTCATCTCATCTCATCATCAGCTGGGACCAGTGGAGCAGTGGGTGAAAGCTGTGACTGCAGGTCGAAGGTGGCAGTGAAGCCTGATCTTGGTCTCTCCATGGCGGGCTGCGCTGTCTTCTGATAAAAATGCATCAGTATTAAACTAAGACTGTTTCATAACTGGTTGGACTTCCTGTAGTCACGTTAATTTGCAGTCCACTTCTGTGTTTTGGTTCAGTTGGTGCTTACAACTGAAACGTACCGTACAGAAGTCTGAACTCTACTCAAGAACAACTTTTCAAGTGGACTCAGGCAGGGATCAGTGTACCGTACCGACGTATCGTCCACAGTGGTTACACTTGGGGTCATACGGGAGGAAGGCCAGCAGTTTGGACGAGCCTATGCCTGTGCTTTTACATTGGGGTTGTTTGCCTGCCTAGTTAGAGGCTGAAACAGCAGAGGCCACAGGATGTTGAGCAGCTTGAGTCGTAATGATGTGAGAGGCCAGTTGAATACAGAAACAGGCTGCAACATGGAGGCCTGGATGACAGCAGAGGCTGGAGCATTTTCCAGGAGCTGAAAGTGTGTGTTGATAGCAGGATGGAATGAGCCAGAGCCTGCATGGTGGCTCGCAGGATGTTGTCAGCAGCGGAGTGCCTGGAGTAGCAGATGCAGCTGGGTGAGGAGGCAAAAGAGTAGGAGAAGAGACACATCGCATCTTGGCTGAGTAATGTTTGTTACTAGCAACAGAAACTGAAAAAGGTCATGTGAGCGTTTTCTATTCGCATCAGTCGGACACTGAAATGATTGATGAAGGCAGCAGAGAAGAAAATAGTTATAAACTTTGGCTGCAACAAGACGATTGGCTCACAGAGGTGAGGCGTCCTCAATCAGCTGATTGAAGGGGGGACAACAGACAGCGAGAGACTGTAAATAAGTAGAATAACCACAAAGATAATCAGATTGAGATTGAATTCATGCTCAGCTTCATGTGTCAGAGGATGTGGCTTCTGCCCACTCACAAACATCCCCCTCAATGGTATGCAAGGCTCAGATCCTAAACCCTCGCAGCGCACTGTTGCACAGAGATTCTCTCCCCTTAATGTGATTCTGCCAGCTCTCACCATCTCAGCTTTATGCCACATTTCTATTTAATGTGTTTTTCCACTGCACACAGCTCATGAATAAATCGCGAAGTGTTGAGGTTTCAGCTCTGTTTGTCACAAAGTTTAGATTCTGTGGCATTTCTGGCAGCTCCAGGCATCAGAGGTCACGGTGAAAGACTGAGAGTCAGTGTCCAGGGGGAACGGGCCGGAGACATACGGAGCAAAAATAATAGATATCTGCATAAAATCTGGTCAGACAGGCAAAGGTAGCGTGGCATTCATGATGTACAGGTCCACGAAGCATGTGACAAACGTTAATGTTGATTTCTTTGAACAATGAAAACCATCTTTCCCAACTTTAACAGTTTTTGTAGCCGAGCTCGCAGCACGATCCCTGAGCTGGACCTTGAATGGATTTGAATACTGTGGGTGGAACCTTTTCGGTCATAACATAGTTCTGTCATGTCACCTGTTCCATCATTCTTGCATACTTTGTTTTTGTTGAAAAACTGCATTTGCTGATGTGTATGCAGATTTTTTTTAAATGGTGTTAATGTGAGAGACCATTGTTTTTAGAGGTTTAGGTGCCCAGGAGATTTAACAGCTTAACCTCTAAAAACAATGGTCATTCACAAATGGCCTCATGTGACTCTCCAACGACCACCGTTGCAGCAGGAGTTTCAACGATCGTCGTTGACACACCATTGGAGCACTAATGAACCAGTAACATCATTGGCCTTGTGAAGACCTCCTCAGAGGTTAAATACCTGGGTTTCCACACCAGTTTGTCAGACTAGTTCCAGCCTAGTCAGACAAGCATGAACTGATGAAGCCTCTTGGATAAGAGGTGAAACGTCTTCTAAGACAAAACTAAGTCCAGTTGCGTTCGATTCAGTTGCCTTGAGTTTCCCCTTTATTGTTTATGTTTAACTTAGATACAGAACTGACAGACTGACTCCGTGAGGTATGCACAGTGAGGTGCATACCTGTCCATCAGCAGTGAAACAGCTTGTATATATTTGAAATATAAAAGTAACACACACCAAGAATTATAATGATGTGCTGATCACTGGAAATAGATTTGATTGTAGAAAACAAGTGTTACACACTGCCTCCATATGAGTTTCTTTTATATTGATGACTTCTTCAAGATCAGAAAACAGTTTGTTGATCTTGAAGAAGGCTGAAACATCAGCGGTGAAGGTATGGTAAGGTTTAGGCACAAAAACCCACCTGGTTATGTTTAGGGAAAGACCATGTTCTTGCTTAAAACACAGAGCTGCTGGCAAACGCTGCAATGTGCTGCTAAAAAATCACCCAGATTGGCTCAAACAAACATCCAGGGCCAGGATTCAAAATGACCTTTTTGACTTACTGGCCAAGCATTTTTTTTTTCGACAAGCCAAAATAATAAATTGCCTTTTTTGTTTCACATATACATTACAAGAAAAGAGGGTTATTTTTTTGAATACAAACTTAAAGGAGAAGCCAGATCAAAACGTGAAGCAAAAATATTTTATAATATTGAATAACTCCTCAGCATGTGAATAAGTTCCCTCTGGTCAGCAGCAGGGTTGGAAAACAGCATCAGCCACAAGTGAAATACTGGTAAAATATACATATGGCTGCTGGATTTGCTTCAGTCACCAGCCAAGAACACAACAGCGACCCATTGAGTGGCTGCTAGAATGTGCTGTTGAACACTCACAGTGGCAGGTAGACAAAGAAGTTCATATCCAACCCTGGTAAGCAGCGATGCAGTGTTTATTTCTACGGCTTTTATTGTGAAAGAAAAAGTGGAGCTTTGTGAAGTGACAATGGGGGAGGCAATAAAGAGTTTGCCATCTTGGTTCAGACTGCAGGGCCACTGTGTCATTATTTCATTACCTTCAGAAGTAAAGGCGTAATGCTAGCTAGCAGCAGATCGGCGGCAAGTGATAGTTTACATGTAGCAGATCTGTTGATATCCTGTACGGTACACAGTGCAGCAAAACTAGGAGCTCTAAAGACGGTCAGTTTCATGGCACCGTTTAGACACATGTAGATGAGTGTGTGTGTGTGTGTGTGTGTGTGTGTGTGTTTGGCAGCAGAGCAGGGCGCCCCTAAATGATACTAAAACAGAAAGTCTCAGCGTATTTTTTTTTAATTAAAGGACTATTTTTGATACAAACATTTACCCACCAATGTGGTGGATAGACTTTAGACATTTACTCAGAAAATCTATTTGCATTTGGCACTTGGTGGATGTTGATTTTGGATCCTGCCCAGGGGTAAAAACACCCAGGTTCGGTCCCACAAAGACTGAAGAGAACACCATGAAGGGTTGCCAAAAAGCAACTGGTGTTTGTTGGTGTTGAACAGTGTTGTGCAGTGGTCTGCAGCCATCTCTGGGAAATGCCACAATGTGTTGGTGAAAAACACCCAGGTTCGGTGCCACAAACGCTGCTGTAAAACATCAGGAGGTGCCTCTAAAAACACCAAGGTTCGTTTAAAATCACCCAGATGACATGCAGTGGTCTGCTTGGCGGCCATCTTGCCTTAGTGTCACGCCATCCAACTTTCCCTGTACCTGCTGAAATCAGCTCATATGCTACGTCACTTTGGAAACGCTGATATGTTTTGTATGAAATGCACAAATGTAACCTCTCTGTAGTTTGCAGAAACATAGAATGCCGAAATTTTCTTCAGGCGACTCAACTGCTTCAGCACACAATTATCCTCATACAAAAATGAAAAATATCCACTCTCTGTCAGCGCCTTGAATATTCGATCTCTATTAAGACGATATAATGAGTCCTTTTGCAAAATGATCCCATAGCACAGAGGTGACATTGCTCCTCAGTCCATTTGTGTCTCCATCACTGCCATCTCTCTGCCTCCTGGACTCTTTATTAGCGAGGGTCAGACAATTAGCCTCTCCTTGAGAAGGGGAGAAGAGCAGCTCCTGTTGAGGAGCTCCATATCAGCCAGTCCTTCATCTCCTCCTCAGCACCTGCTTGAGAAAGAGATCAGAGAACAATAAAAAGGCTGGGGTCAATTAAAAAGCTATTCTTAGACATGTCACACGTCCACAGTGCCTAAACTCACTGAGACGACAGACATATGGGACGGCTGCCACCATATGAAAGGTAACAATGAGACGTGGGATGAGATACACTCAGTGCTGCTTGTTTTATCTCTTAATTTGCTCAGTGCATAATTATCATACAGAAACTTGACAAGTGCTCTTTCCCACAAAAGACCCTCCTCAAGGACACTGGAGAATATTATATTAACTGCAGTCTGACAAGAGAACATCACACTTTAAAAGCCCCAACAGTATTTTAGACGACATTTTCACTGAGTCACTTGGTGTGTCGTGGGCAGATCAGGTGTCTAAATGTAAGTGCACCCCAGGAGCATTCAAGATAAAACTGACATCTGATAGTTGAAACCACCTTTGGAGGAAGTTTGAGACTCATTCTAGACAGATCTTGAAAAGGTGTAAATGCATCCTTCTCTCCAACACAGAGACATGATCTAATCTTTACACCTGCCGTAGTGTAACCAAGCGGCGACCTCCGGGGTTGAAAAGTGAAGCCAACACAAAGTGCCAAAAACTGCAGTTCCTTGAATGGCCACTTGAGGCTGGCTCCAGAAGCCTGTCGATCTGGCTTAAAAAAAAAAAACAGATGGCGATGACCAAAATGCCAAACTCAAGGCTTCAGAACGGGGTCCATAAACCACTGGGTGACGTCACAGTGGCCACGTCCATTATTTTATACAGTCTATGATTTTAACTATATCAGTAAGATTGTGATTGCCTTAAGCCTCTGTATTGTTTGTAAATACTGTGTGATAAAACCACTATTAAACCATCTCAATACATCAGGCAACAACACACCATTTAGCTTAACAACAAGTAAGCTTGTCTGATGCACAACCACACCGTCTCCCTCCAACTCTCTGGCCGATTCTGGTTCACCAACTGCCCGGTGTGAGGGCAGACATACGCTGATTGCTTTCCTACCAAAATTAATAATGTTTAGATCTCCCAGGCTGTGCATCTGATAACTCATTTAAACGGTTTGGTGCTGCACATGCCTTGTGCCAAGAGTGCAGAGGAGAGGAGGAGCGCAAAGCTGCAGCCGCCACGTGTTTACTGATTATCTTTATATCTTATCTTACTATATAATGATGAAAACTCTGTCTGTGTGTGTGTTCCACGTTTTTCTCCTCACTGACTTGGTCAATCCATGTGAAATTTGGCACAGTGGTAGAGGGTCATGGGAGGATGCCAATGAAGCAATATTACATCAATTGGCCAAAGGGGGGTGCTATAGCAACCGATTCAAATTGCAAACAAGAGACATGAAACTTTGCACAGAGATGCCTCTCCTCATGAGGAACACATTTGCCTCAAGAACCCATAACTTCCGCTTATATATATTTTCTGCCATTTTGAATTTTTTGAAAAACACTTCAAATGGATCTCTTCCTAGGAAGTTTGAGCGGTCTGCATGAAACTGGGTGAACATAATCTAGGGACCAATATCTAAAGTTCCCTCTTGGCAAAAGTTGGAAAACTTACTAAAACTGAGCTTCTATAAGGCAATGAATATTGCGGAGGGCGTGGCTCATCACATAAAGGTGTATAACATCTCAAGGGTTTCACCCATCACCACGCAACTTTGTAGGCATATGACCACACATAATCTGAGGGGACCCCTCCATTATTGACCCCATCAAACAAAATGGGGGCGCTAGAGAGCTCATTTCTTATCTAGGCCTAACCGCCATATGGATTTTTACTAAACTTGGTAGATATGTAGAACAGGACGCCTCAAGGTGACTGGAGAAATTTAACTCTAATTGGCAACTGGGTGGCGCTATAACAACAGAAAAATGCTTCAAAATGGCTAAAATGTGACCGATCGCTGTGGCTCCCCCTGTGGACCAATGTTGGTGTTGTTTTCCTAATTTTTGGTATGACTAAGTCATGGTATGGTATGCTGTACATAATCATGGAAACTGTCAGTGTGTCATTCTGTCAGTCAGTCATTCTGTCTGTCCCACGTTTTTCTACTCACTGACGTGGTCAATCTATGTGAAACTGCACATAGGCATTGAGGATTGGCATAGGTAGAAGGTGACAAAGCTACCAATGGGGATGGACTAGTATAACTTTATTTTTCTAATTAATAATTACGAGAGAGGTGCCCTTTTTTTGGCTTAAGCACCTGCTCCCAAAAATGTCTGTGCACGACACTGCTGCTGATCATACCGTGCATATATCCTGCATGTCTCTTGTTTAGTGTTGTTTATGTGTCATACCACCAGCATCCATTCTTGGACACAGACTCTTTCTGTTCTGCTACACTGCTGTTTGTCTGCTCTCTCACTGCCAGGCATTATTAGCTCATTACATTTTAAAGAGCCCTTCCCTGTGGTGATGTATGGTCCTGAGGAGAGAGGGGAGAGAGCTCTCTCAGCACAGCAGCTTGATCTGTGTCTCCCCTCGGTCTCCTGAGGTTGGGGGGTACAGATGATGTAGCGCTGTCTGCGTTACGTAACAGTGCAAGCAGGAGAGGAGTTCTCCTCCCAAAGTTACAGCCGCTTCAGCCAGTTCATCTGAGGAGAAACTTTTTTAAAGGAACACGTCACCCACAAAATGACCATTTATATATCAATTATTCAGACTGTGTTACCTTGTGAAGAGAACTTTGTTTTTCTGTCTCCTCCACAACTACATTGTTGAATAATGGAAGAAAAAGGGATGGCGTTTAACAGCAAAACTATATCCAAAAATCTGTCTGTAAACTCTCACACAACTGCAGTAAAATCCAGCAATGTGTCGCTACAAAACAAAAACTTTGAGTTGCACAAATGTGGCGATAAGATAAGATTGGCGGTTAGGGATAGGCAACAAAACTACCTGGTTAGATTACAGATGTTGTTTAAAAGCATACAGCTTTGTGTCGCACAAACGTGGCGGTGAGAAAGGGTTGGGGTTAGGTTTAGACAAGACTCTGCTTTTTGTTCAAATAACCCTCACCCTGCAGGTATCGCCTCCTTTGTGAGAATCTTTGATGACTGTTTCAGGTGGCTGGATAAACAGTTAAACAACAATCAGAGCTTTAAACACAGTAAATCATTTTCCTTTAGTAGCTACCAACCTCACTACAGACAAAATGCAACAAAAACATGGCCACAAAAAGGCGATAAGGTGGATGAAATGGACGCAGCTGTTTCAACAGACATAACAGCTCCTGGATCGTCACATTGCAGTGCTGTTGCTCCTTCCACCGACCTCAGCCATGATGAGCCAACAGGGCAACATTGCACCAGCTGGCCTGAAGCCTCCTCATTTGTCAGCCAGTGAGCAGGTCTCCACTCAAAGCCTTTTGTCTGCGGGGGATCTGCACAATGTCACTGCCAACTGTCACATCTCGGCCTCAGACTGTCTCTGTGTCACAGCCGCGCCATTTGTGATATAGTAAATGAGAAACTGCTCAGTCGGCCTGATAATTAAACATCTCCTCATAAAAGCAAACTGAAGCAGAAAAGGATTTTTTTTTTTGAGTGTGTTTGTTTGGATGAAATATACAGAGTCAATATTTAGACATGGGATGGTTTCTGCAAACAATCAGGCTGAAATGCAGGAGAGGTTAATGGGATTTGAAACTGTTGCAAATGCTCAACTTTACTCAGCGCCTGCAGGAGTGATTTTAATTTGGAGTGGAGACATGATTCACTCAGGAACCAATATTCCTTCTATAACAAATGTGTTTCCATCCACAGGGTTCATCGTTGCAGTGTATAACCTCTGCTTCAGCAGGTGCCACGACACATGACTTGGCCGCGCATAAGACTTTGTATGTTTTAGAGAAAATGCATGTTTGGGAAGAACTGAGCACACGACTGGATAAATGAGACTTGGGTTATATTGTATGTTCTGATATAGCTTTGCTGTTGTTAAACACAGCCCCTTCTTTCTTACTTCAATTGACCTTTCAATAAGCCCCGCCCCTTTGTGATGGTCCAACAAGCTATCGCAGTAAACATGGAGCCCACACTGTAACTAACTGCACTCCCTAAAGAAATATGATCATATTTTGGAAAAATGAAAGAGAAATTCCAGATGGATTCAGCTTCTCCTCTCCCTCATCTTCCTCTGATGACCATTCATAGTTCAATCCAAAACTTATTTTAGGAAATAAATCCATATTTTTAGCTGTTTGACAGTGGATGAATTAATTAGCCTACAACACAACTGCTGACCTAACTGACACTAACCGTCAGTTTTGATTTGATTGTTGATTGCAATCAGCTGTGAGGCGGAGTGATACATACACAGTGAAATAACCGTGATGTTGTACTCCAATATCGTCACGGTTTTACTGTCTTTCGACCAATCAGATTGCAGGGCCGGAACTAACTGTTGTATAATTTTTATTTTTCATATTTATTTGTTACTCATCTATTTATTGCCCCTGGTGTGATTAATAAATTTGTCTGAATCGGAATCTGATATTTTAAGTAACTTTTGATATAACGCTGAATGATTTATGTGTTTTTTTTATTTCATACAACCATACACACTTAATAGGCTTCTCTTTTTAAAGATATATTTTTTGGGCATTTTAGCCTTTGATTGATAGGACAGTCAAGCGTGAGGGGGGAGAGGGAGTGACATGAGGCAAAGGGCCACAGGCTGGAGTTGAACCCGGGCTGCTGTGGTAACAGCTTTGTACATGGAGCGCCTGCTCTATCCACTAAGTCACCGACGCCCCAATAGGCTTCTTTTTTGTGACGTATTCAGCGTTTTCTTCTCCCTGACTCTTGGCCATTGTTATATTAATTCTGTGGTTGTTTTAATTGCGTACTTTTGTAATGCAGGACGAAGCTGTTTTGCAGTGAGAAAAGGCTCTGAACATAGCTTGTGTTCAGGTTTTCACTGTGCCTGTAACAGTTGGTCAACTAGGTGAGAGTGGACTCAAACACACGAGTCTGGAGACAGTTTGGGTGAAATAACACAGTCTTCACTGGTCAAAAGGTGGGTTAGGTACACAGAAGGACTATCAGTGGAGGCAAACAGACCCAATATGGATGAGCCAGAGTCTATCATCAGGCTGGGAGGCCATTTACATGTTGCCGGCTATTTTCATAAACGGACATTTCACCGTCTCCGTTTTCAAAAAATTCTTCGTTTACACTTACCCGTGTATATATACACAAGAGCATGCCAAACCTGTAGGTGGCAGTGTAACGAGAAGCTCAAGCCTTCCATGTATCCATTGTCACCATAGCAACATAGGTCGCACTTTTGACACAGGCGCAAGTTCCGGCGCATACTGTGACGTCGGCTGCCTATAACTCTGTTTATCTCAGTTTATCTCAGTTTACATGCAAACGCGCAACCGGAGTTTTCCAAAATCTCCACTCTGGCCGGAGTTTTTAGAAAGACTCGTTTTCAGAGGAGAAATCTCCGTTTGCGTGTAAACGAAGGGCACAAACGAAGGAAGATGTCTCCGTTTATCAAAATCACCGTGTACGTGTAAACGGCCTCTGGAACGCTAGACACACAAGGAGCTGAGACGAACTGACACTGAGAGAAAACAAGACACACAGGGGAAGGATAACGAGACACAGGTGAGGCTGATCAGGGCGGGACAGACAATCAGACACAGGTGAAGTCATCAAGAGGGAGGGAAAACACACAGGGGCAGGAAGTGAAGTGATGTGAATCACGAGGAGATGTGAGTTTCAAAGTAAAACAGGAAACAACATGAATGAATGAAATAAATAAATAAAACCTCAGAAACCTGAGCTGTGACAGTGCCCCGTCCTGGGAGGTTTTTTGAAGTTTATATCTGAAATAATAATACAAACTTTAGGAATAACACATTTGTTTAGTTATACGGCATGTGTTGCTTAATTTGTAGGGGCTGGAGTTTGTGTGGTTGTGTTTGACGGAGGATTTTATTTTGCCACTTGTTGTCAGGAATAAACAGAGATTGCCTTCAAAGAAATCCAGGGTCTGGGCCTCTTTATATCCACACAATGCAGACATCACTAGAGTTACAGGCAGCCACCTGACAGAGATCTGCACCTCACTGAGTGCACTTTTCCAGTTAAAACTGTAATCAGGATGTCATTACATGTCTATTAAAATGCATCTGCTGGCAACATTAGTTGAATAAGACACAGTTAAGAGAGTGTGTATAATGAATATACATGTTGCTCTGTTTGTATATATGATGTTTTTCTCTGCTTTTGATGATTAAATTGATTTGCAGTTACATGTCATAATCTATGTCGTTTTAATGTAGGCAGTAGTGCAAAAAAACAAAATAAAAACAAAACAAAACAAAACAAAACAAATAAACATGATCTGTGTTCTCTTCTGTATCTTTAAAACAATTTTCCTCGGTCCTTCTATAACCACCATGATGTCCTGCACCTCACTGTCATCACATTTCATTGGCCGACGGGTAAGAAGATGATTGTCTGAAGGCCTCGCCAGAATGAACCTCAACAAACCTTCAATTTCAGCGTCATCATGTGATCAAGCAGGATGAGCCCCAGCAGTGACACTATCACTCCCAAGGCAGAAAACCAATTTTCCTTTTAGAGTTCAGCAAACCCACATTCAATTTGACGAGGGGAAGATTTCAAGAAGCGAGTGTGTGAGAGTTATTTGCCTCTTTCTCAAATTACACTTCTCTGAAATTTACAATCACGTCAGCTTTTTTCTACCTCTGTGATTTCTGTCTCTGTTCACCCCGCTCCACATCTCCTTCTTTATCAGCTGTTTATGATCTGAAAACAAACCTGATCATTTCAGGTTTCTGAGAAATAACTTGTAATGTATTCTTGATTTTCACAAATAACAAAACAATGCAGATTGCACTAAAGATAGAAACAAGGAGAAAGATTCCTGGTCAGTCTGTCTGTTGGTCCAACACTCTTCTCCTCTCACACCACCAGCTGGACAAACCTTTCACTTAACACATTGACCCTCATTTATCAATCTATCTTACGCACCAGCACAGATCCAGGCATAGAAATCATATTAGGATATTGTTTGCTTGTGATTCATGAAAGGTTCTTACCTGGCCAATCACAGCATAGGAATGATCTGGTGTTGATAGATGTGGAAACAATCATCATTTACATATCCTGCCACAATATGTATTCTGGGTTTAGAGGCCTCGCCCCAAGACGTTGTGGAGAGGAAACATTTTCTGAGATAGAAATAGAAACGATGACATCACAGGTTCCATTTAACCAACTGGTTTTATTTGGCAGTCTGAATAGTGGCATCAACGGAAGTCGGAAAAAGGCAGCATGGGATGAAAACACTGCAGCGGTCAACAGCTCTGCAGTGATCAGTTGGACTCCAGCTGGAATATTTAATTTATACATCCATGATATGTACCTACCTGTGACTCTCACATATTAATAATATAAGCTAGATATTATATAATATTGAAAATCAGACATATTTCATTAGCTCAAAAAAGCCCAGGAGCTGTAAAGTAAATTTTGGCCTCCATCATGTAGAAAAATCACTCCAAAGTTTTGTTCATAGTCATAAATATTTGATAGCTAGCTATCAAATAATTGATGTAATCTGTGAGAGTCCAGCTGTTCATATAAAGTGATACCTGCCTTTATTAGCCAGGGTTCACTGAGGGTCCAGCAGCAGACAGACAGACTCTTTCTTTTCTTTATTGGCCTGCAGAGTGGATCTTCAGATATGAGAGTGGATGAAGGATGAAGGCAGAGATGAAGAGAACATAAAGTAAACAGTGAGTGAGGAGGCAGAGAGTGTGAGAGGACATAAAGAAAGTTTCTGAAATGACTCCCCTTTGCTTGAGTCTTCTGAAGCATGAGAGCATCTGAGGCCACGTCCCTCGTAGGGATGCAGCCTTTTTTTAAAAGGAGTAAGAGCCCTACAGGTGTCGTGTTGCTTATCTGTAATTATAGTGTTTTATGTTTTAAGAGGTTGTGCCGTCTTGGCGAGGACACTCTTAATAACTGTTTCAATCAACCTGCTTTTATGCACATTTTTTATTTGCACATTAAAAACCAGAGGAAACACTCGGGAGAAAAAAAAACGTAATGCCGCCCTTACATTTTTACACAAAACCAAATGACAGTGGCATCATGCTGCTCCAGTGTGTGAGTTTAGACTGCATGCCGGCATCGTGAAACCAAGGGAGACACAACAGGCGTGACATGTATATGCACAACAGTGTTGGCCTTTAGTGTGACAAATAACATACACCTCGGCAGCGCCTTATAACCAACAACAATGGTGTTAACATGTCAATAACTAGAGCACTCGGAGAGCGCAGACCGCCGCCAAGCAGCTTGGATTTCCCACCATTTTATCATTTTATCCACTTCGCTTCAACTGATCACCACCAAAATTTTATCATCTGCTCCTTGTCCCATTATCAACCTTTCCTGAAAATCTCATCAAAATTTGTTCAGAACTTTTCGAGTTATTTTGCAGAAATTCAGAGAAACAGACCAACGCTGGAAACATAACCTCCTTGGCGGAGGTAACAATCATTTACCGTCTCTGTTTTATAGCAGCTGATCTTGTCCTCTGCTCGGAGGGTAAGGAGCTCCCCGACCGCATTACTTCCAAAATTTTTCAGTGACTGTTTATCTTTTCTTAGTTAGCTGCTAACTGCTAACAGCTACCTGACCTGACTTTTAAATCTCCCAGAATGGGTCACACACATAACGTGTTGTCAAAATGTCACACCCATGCCCCCGTCCTGAGGGCTGTCCCATTTATACAAACATCGTTTCGGCGCTATTACTACCTCCAATGCCAACTTAAAGGCGAGATCACTCTCTGTGAATGTACCTAAATACAAAACAGTGAGGCGGCATAATGGCATGAACCTCCTGCCTTGAAGAGGGAGTGTAAAACGGGCTTATGACACTCTAGGTATCCCTCCGGTGTCAGCATCAGTTTATCTTTCCAAAATAAATTTCCATTTTCATAGGACGTGCAGTTTCCGCTCTTTAAATGGAAACAGTCTCTTTTCAAAATTAACTTAGAACGTAGGTAAAAAAACTTGTTTCTTTAGGTTTACTTCCTTAAGTTTAGGCACAACAGGTACGTGGTCGGGTTTAGCGAAAAACATCATGGTTTGGCTTAAAATAAGTACAGTTGTTACTAACGTAAGGGTTAGGGTTAGGGTTATAATGTAATGTCACATGACAGACATCAACAGCATCAAATGCTACACATAGGCTACTAGCACGCTACATCGTTATTCAAATTACTTGACTGACTTTTGGTTTCACACTGGAGACGAATAGCACTCTGGTGAAGGTTCAGACTTTGTTTGACCTATCCACCTTAACATCCACCTGCCCACACTGGACTGTCATGCTCTTTAAACTGCAGGATTAGCTCAGAGCATCAAGACATGCAGCTGCCCAGTGTGTCTCATACCATCGCTGATCGTTATCTGACATCGAGAGCCACTGACCAGCCATCTGTATTTGATGAGATGAGAGTGAACCTGTCTTGTGAAAACAGTAGATCTGTGTGGAGTGATGACTATAAGCTTCCTCACATTACTGCAACAAACTCCAATATACAGCAATAAATCAGGGAAGTTAAAAGAAAAGCTGAACTGATTTGACATTTTGTCCACTTGGTGGCAGCGAGGAAAGTTCAAAACATCTTACAGTATCACCTAGAAAGGAACATGTTGCAGCTCCCCATCTCTACATCAAATAGACAAATAGCAACATTAGCATTTATTTCACCAGCAAGGACCTCACCATCAACAATGCATGTAGTTTTACTGAAGACGAAACATGAGTGACGTGCGAGGTTTGGACTGCTTTGCTGAATATGTTGATGTTGATCCCCCTCAGGATCCTATGTAGAGTACAGGAAGAGAGACAAAGAGGAAACACGATGGGAGGGAGGGGTGAAGAATATGAGAGTGTAGCAGGGAGAATAGGTTAAGTGGGTATTTATGCAGGAAGTGACACAATCAAGGTGTGGTCCTGCTCCTGAAATTCTACCAGTTGGAGTGGTGTTTGACTGCTCCTGCTGCTCCTCCAGTCCACGTCTTGGTGTCCTTAGGAAAGATACTGAACCCTAAAAAACGCGCCAATGGCTGTGACATCAGTGCGTGAAAGGGTGTGAGTGTTGAACTGAGTAGCAGGTGGTGCCTTGTATGGCAGCCTCGCCAGTGTATGAATGTGTGTGAATGGGTGACTGTGACATGTAGTGCCAAAGTACTATAACTGGTCAGATCAGAAGTCCACTTCCCACAGATGAAAGTGATGATGAATCATGATGAATAAAAACACATGACACAGGGACACCATATCAATAGTACTGATGATGATTATTGTTCTTTTTAGTGGTATAAATAGGTCGTAATTAGTGGGAGAGCCCTCTCTTTATTTGCATGTCGAAGCTACAGTCTACAGACAGAAGAACTTTCTCCAGTGATATCGCTGATTTTAGGAAGATGTTTGTCAGACCAGAGTTGCTCCATAAATAGAATCCAGACGTTTACTCATCCATAATTCAAACACAAGTCCATCTGAGTCATACACCTGGAGGTGTGTGTTGAGAGTGCAGCTCTGTGAGTTTGAGACAGTTTTCTGTTCTGCAGTGACGCGCTGCTGCAGCTTCTGTCAGCACCAAACATTTTCATGAGGGATGATGGTGGGTATGCAGGAGGAGAGAAGTCATAGGTGGTGTATGGCTTCTTTTATTCCACTAAAAAAATAACAGTGTGTGTATGTGGAAATTACACAGCGGACAGGTGGGAGCATTTTCCAGTTGGATGGCGATTCACGGAGCATCTTGTAGCCTCAGGTGAGAGAGACTCTCGCATCTGTCCTAAAAGCTTTCTGAAATAGATTTTCCCCATCAAGGTGACACCTTCACCTCATCTGGCTGGACTTTGCACAGAAACAAGGCTGAGGTGGAGGTGTGGGTGAGTCAGTGTGTCAGCTTTTATATCTGTCTCTTTACTTCTGTGCACTCTGATCTGTACAGCTACTGTCAGATGACCACTGCTGAGTCTAGGACATTCATGTTCTGTGTTACAATGATCCAGAACAACATAAATCAGCTGAATCTGAATGTTTCAGTGGCTGAGTATGTTCCACTCCCCAGAGAGACGAAGGTGTGACAGTGTGTTCACACCGGGCGCTGGAATATTTGTTTTTACTCGCGACATTCACGCGAGTCATTCGCACGAGTAACAGTGTGTTCACACCGCTAGTAAATCAGACAAGTATGCCGGCCGGAAAGCAAGCTACATCGGTTGTGCTAACTGGGGCTAATGCTAGTGCTAACTTTGTTGATAGAAACGTACAGCCGATAGTTGGAATCAATTTTCAAAACTTACCAGGCAGACCGACATCCTCACTCACTTTCCTCCATGCCAGGTCTTTCTTGGTCCGAAGCTTATAATTTGAGGACGTAATGTCATAAAGCTCAGGGTGGCCACAAACAGCTATTATTAGCTTGTCCTCCATTTTCGGAACAACGCGGGGCAGTTGTTGACCATTGAGGTCCATCCAGATGTGGCAGAGAAGTGTGTGAAGGCTACCTGCATTCTCCATAACCCAGATACCTGCAGTGAGGGCGAGCATCCCAGTCACCGTCGGTGAAGTGGAGCCTGCATTGAATATTAGCACCAAAATAAATATCCATCTGTCTCTGGTGAGTTTTTTTGCGTGTGAAAATCAATAAATATTCACTGTATCTGGCGAGTCACATGTCACCTGAATGAATGTTGTTTACAGCAAAGCAGCAGCACATCAGTGACGTCGGTGACGACAGGAAAATCTCAGCGCTGATAGGCTGCCCCGACACAGCATCAAGCGAATATTTCGCTCAAGTTCAATATTTTGAACTTGCGCGAAGAGGCAAATGACGCGAATTTCGTGTGTTTGCTCCATTGGCGTCGCGTCATTCGCGTCGCGCCATTCGCGTCATTCACACCGCTGGCACAAATTCGCGTCTATTCGCGTCTTTACATTGACTTTGTATGTAATCTTATCGCACGAAAAATTTGCCTCGCGCCCGGTGTGAACACACTGTCAGAAGACTAAATAAAGCCCAACTAGTGGTCCCCTGCTATAGGTGTCCAAACAAGACAAGGTTCAGCTGCAGGGGAGCATGAATGTGCTCAATTTACTACATTTTGATTTCATTATTTTTTTGTATGACTAAAAACTTCTGTGTGATGGCACCAGAGATCACCACAGAGGCAAATACCCCTTTTCGACAGTCATGGGCTGGATGGCTTGGTTTAGGCCTCCAGCCCAGTGCAGCAGGATTTGCATTTCTGTTACAACATGGCTACCTGCCTGAAGCTGTGTCTTTAACTAATGACGGCTTGTGTTGAGTGATGATGTTTAAAAGCAGCGGGCTGATCCACGAGCGAAAGTTCCCTGTTATTTTTGCTGCATGTGTTTTTCCACAGCAGTGCAGGTAAAAGACGTTTACCTGTTGGAGGTGAGCTGTTTGCAGAGGTGCAGTAAGAGCCTGCTGTCTGCAGCTCTTCATCAACATCTCACTGTGGCTGTTTCTGATTTTACTCTTCCTCACTGCCATATTATTAGACTTGTCTTAATTGAAGAAGCTGACAAAGTTCTGCTGATTTAGTAATAAACATATTTCATTTCCTGTAGACTCTTCACAATAAAAGTCCCCTCCTTATTTGTGAGGTAAAACTTTTATTGTGAAGCAGCAAAATAAGGAAATGTTGAGTTTTCGAGTAGCAACTTCACACAACTTCTAATACGGCTGATAGCGAACGTGAAACAGTAAAATGAAGCAGATATCTAAAGCACAAACAGGACGCAGGAGAGAAACTAAACTCCAAACCACAGACATTCAGTTTAGAGCCTGTGCATGTTCTGTCCGAGCCTGGCCTGGCCCGTCCCCTTTAACTGTAATTATGAGCCCGAGCCCGGTTTAAAACCAACATTTTTTTAAAGGCACTATGTGTAACAATTTCAGTTGTTCTTTGAGACAAACAAATTTTGCAGTCAAAAGTGTGTCCTAGCACATGTGTATTTACCTCCATCAGCGTATCTAAGTATGTCCATAAGCTCCGAAATTCTCATTTACATTGCGTCAGGTGTCTCATCATGTACGTGCGCCATCTTTAAAATACAGGTGCATACAGGGACATGCTTGAGAAATACGGAATCGCCTTTCACGTTTTCACTTGTCGGTTTCCAGTTTCCGCCTGACAAAAAGCAGCAGCAAGCAGACCTCTCAAAACCTCTGGCTTCGTAAGATGGAGGATCATACTTATTCAGCTTCTTCACTTGAAAAGGGGACATCTGCGGCTCAACCTCACACACCTCATCCCTCTCCCAGCATCACCGCACTGCTGTTAGCCGATGTTAGCGCTAACAGCGGCTAACAGCGGCTAACAGCTAACAGTGGCGCTGGCCTGTGATTGCATTACCTTTCTCCTTAATCAGCTCTCTCCACCTGGGAAAGGCTACCCCGATGTTGACCCTCGTTTTTTTAATTTGCCGGTCACGCTGCCTTTTTGATTCCCTTTTGCGTTTTCTTGGCGATAAGGATTCCGTCTCCCGTGATGCTGCATATGCATGATCCTGCATTATGCTCAAAGAGTCGGACTTTGTTATGCTGCAGTAGTGCCATGGTAGTAGCGGCGCCGCTAACGGCGGCTAACAGCGGCTAACAGCTGTCAGCGGTGCAGTGATGCGAGGAGAGGGATGAGGTGTGTGAGGTTTAGCCACTTGTCAGTTGTCAAAAGACAAGACGTGATTTACACCTGCCCCAACAGTCCTATGTTATAAACACACAATTCCTACACACTGTGGCTTTAAGGATACGAAAGTGGACATTGAAGGCTGACTTTCGTTTTTCTTTCCATGGCAAGCCTTCCTCATGTGCCTCGTAAATGTGAGGTCACGCTTTTTTAAGGGGGTTGTCGGGGTTCTCTCACCACTGCTACCCGCTTGAGGGCGGGTGTCCTGGCTTTTGGATCTACTCTGGAGAAGGTTGATGTGGCACAGCACATCTAGACTGATTATGGAAATGCAAATCAGCGTGGCATGGCTTGACTTGGCACGGCCAGAACTGAAAATGTCAGATAAATGAGTTCCCATTATTGATTTTATTGATCGCATCAAGATGGTAATGGTTATGAAATGGTAATGCAGTGTCCTCTTGAGGCTTGTGTGCACAGAGCAGCCAGATCGCCGTCTAGTGCGCTCTGCCAAATGCACTGGGAGCATGCCAAACACATTTTTGGTAATTTTGTGGCCACTCTCCGTTGTTGCACCTGTGGGATCAGAAAGAATGCATTGTCATAGGTGATGTATTGGAGGCTGTGACAATCATGGCTTAGCACATTCACTACTTTCGAGAGCTGCCCCCAACTAACTATTTTCCTAGCTGACCAACAGTCCTCATCAGGGTCCATCAGTGGACTAGTCTCCTGCATGTTTCTGATATGAATGTAATGATTAAATGATATATTTTGGTGGTTTGAGTTGAAGGTGTGAGAAAGAATAGTATCAGTAACATTGTTAACACTGTGCTACATTACAGAGAAATACAAACCGTACTAATGAACCTTCATTAATATAGGCCTATATTTTATCTCCAAGTGCACGTCACACACTGAGCGAGCCGCCTGTTAATGACGCTGTGGGCTAATGGGCATGTAGCTACTTCCATGTTTCAGATGATATGTCATGTTTGTAGTCGACCAATGAAGATGAGTTTACATATCACCTTGGGTTCGTCCTTCACCTTCTCAAAATGATCCCACACTTTGGATTTCCTGCCCGACACTAACAGTTTGGAAATCTTGTGGAGAGTTTTCCTCAGAGGGAACTTGGGAGGAAAATTATTCTTAAACTTAAGTTTGGTATCTGAACAATCTCTACCACAACATATTGCTTATCACAGCCACACACAGACAGCTGTAAACAGATATCACAGCCTGTTTCCTGAACAGTACCGTGCTGCAGTTGTGTGTGTGTGTGTGTGTGTGTGATATGTGTAGTGAACAAGTATAACTCAAATTGTAGATATAAAGGGACTGGTTGTAAAAGAAAATGATGAAGGGCAGTGCCAGTGTACACAGAGCCACACTGCCTCCATCGTGTGCTCCTTTGCAGCTTCACTGTGAGGAGAAGAGGAACTCTGCATTGTGCTGATCATGACTGGCAGCATTACTAAGACTACTTAAGCTTCACACATCAGCGGCTGCTTGTGTCAAGCATGAAAAGAGTCCCACTGCAGAGAGCGGCAGAGAAAAGAGAAACTTCTATTAGACTTTATTGTGCTGTCATGAAATAACTGTTCCCACCTCAAAGGCACGCAGGCTCCTCTAACTGAGCTCTCATTTTCATCTCAATGTGCAGCGCTGTGAGCTACTGTGCACACAGCGGGAGGCAGGAGGACTCACTCCATCAAAACTCCAGCTGTCGTCTTGAAAAGGACGCCTTCCATTTTCTATTTCAATTTGATGTTTCTAATATGAGCTCTGTGACATCATAGCGGCATACAGCTCAATGAGCTTTATGCTTCCGGAGTGGAGGCTTGTATGTATGTACACACACACACACACACACACACACGACAAGATATGGACATGATGCTGCAGTTTGACTCGCATACACGATCAGAAGGGGCGACAGAGCCTCTCTGGAATCACCTCCTGTGTGGTAAGTGATGTTAATTAACTGTGTGCAGCTGCTTATGTTTGCTGACAGTCAGTGATCACTTGACACCACAGGAGAAAAACATTTAATGTCAGGAGACATCAAAAAGCTTTATCAGAAGGACAGACCTCGTTCATTCTGGGGTTGAGCTAAATACTGGGATGAAACGAGTATCTGGTACAAATAATGTACTTTTTATGAGTATGAGAATCATTTATAGCTCAATCAGCAGAGACTCATTTTTACTGAAAAGAATATTTATTTACATGTGCACATAAGAATGAAAAAATGTAACAAGTCTTTGGTGATTAGACCCCATTAAGATGGTATATAATTAAGGAGGGTGATGAATTCATTTTAAATAGGAGATGTGCAAATTTGCAGGAAAGCCCAATCAGTCTTTTTTCAGCATTGGCAGTATAAAAACAAAATCGGGGAGTGCAGCAAAATGCCGCCTACCTCCTTTTGTTTATACAGAATGCGCCTTTTTCGGGGCAATGGGGGGCGTGAGCAAGTAACAAAATGTGTAGCTCAGCATGTGACGTAAATAGTGACGTGGGAGGGAAGCCGCGGCTGGTCAGTCCTTTAGCGATTCTCTCATAAGTCGGCCCGTTCTTCACCGTCCCCGTCATCTGACGGTTAATGGCCTCTTTGTTTGCGAGGACAAGGAGGGCGCGCTATAGTGAAGCTGATTAGTGTTTGAAACTGTCTCTATTAAGCCATGTTTAATGTGTGTTTAATGTGTGTTTACTGTGTTTTTAATGTGTGTTTAACGTGTGTTTGAATCAACTGAACTTTACAGCACTTCACTGTAACCCCACCGCTAACTATTGTTTTGGAGGTGTAACTGCAGAGTGACACAGACACACCACCGCGCAAGTATAAATGCTCACAACAGCATAGGCCACATGTGTGGGCGACGGCGTAGGCTGTGCATAGAGCTGATGCACAAGTATGAATCCGCTTTTTTTTTTATCCACGCCAGGTACAGTTGCAAACAATTCAGTTGGTTTAACAGATTCAGATAATGGTGTGCTCGCTCATTCCTTGGTTTTAGTTAAAGTGCATGTGTTTGGGACAAACTGAGGTTACGACTGGATAAATGAGACTTAAATTATACTGCGCAAGTTGTGTGAGAGCTTTGATAATATTTACTGTTGTTAAACATGGTAACCATTTACTTCATCTCAGGGAGAATGTTCTCCTTTTCTGGATTTTCCCCGTGGAGGCATGTCAGAAAAAGTTTGCTTCACGAATTCAGCGTTACATCGTAAATTATATACAAGTGGTCATTTTTGTGGGTAGTATTCTTTTTATATAACTTCTGCTTAGGCCCCACCCACTTCCAGTCTAAGCTCCGCCCATTCTGAGTCCAGCTACAGATAAATTATTTGGTTGAACAGATACAGCTAACTCTGTTCTGCTCATCTCTAGATCACTCAATCAGTATCCCAGTTATTTCCATGATGTTTGTGAGAGGGGCTCAGTAGTTACCGGGAAATAGAGAGGGTGTTTAATTGTTAACACTTCCAATTAATTACCTCCACTTAATTAGCAGGGTAACAAAGGAGTATTTAGTCAGTGAACAGCAGGTCAGCTAATCATGTACAGATGTTAAATTTGTCTACAGACGAGCACACAGTTTAATATCTATGAAGAGCAAAGTTTCCAAAAACAGAGGAAGAACCAGAGTGTTTAAATGGAGCCTTTCTTTAGAGTCATTTCTGTTGTCCATATCATTTGTGACAAATTATTTTGTCTCTGCAGGAAACTTCCCGTCAGGAAATCACAGACCCATAAAACAGAGCATTACAGGTTTTTGCATATTTCACATCACAGTTAGTAAAACATGTTCCAGTCAACCAGTGGTGTAAGGTAGTTACCATGTGCCCCAGTGCACGCTGCTTATTAGTTAGGCACACACTAATCACTGGCAACGTGCAGATATACTCAGCTTGTCAGTCTTAAAGAAGAAGTCCTGTATTTTGCACTTTGAGTCCCATTTCTGGGTTGTTTATGATGAAATAGAGGGGTTAAGACCAATATTTTGATGATTGCTGTGGTTTCCGTGATGATTTATTTGACATTTTGTCTAACCCATTCATTTTCTATTGAAGCCTCATTGTCCGTTGGTAGTAATTGTTTACGACAAGGCTGTAGTCATTGTGGTCTTTTAGCTCAGCGAAAGTGCCGGCTCGACAGCGCTGTGTGCGCTCCTGGAGGAAGAACAAGAACTAACGAAACTGCACAATGGATTACTCGCTTGTAAACAACCTTCACAGTACGATGCCTTTGAACACAACGCCAACCTTCTTCTTCTGGTTCTTCTCTGTGTCCCATTACATTGCAATGGTTTCCTGCCGGTTGGCGACACCCACGTAAAGGTGCATTATCGCCATCAAGTGGGCTGGAGTGTGTAATGCTTCAGGGTCAAAGGAACGATCAAGCGGAAGTTTACCAGAGTTGGGTAAGGGTTACTTTAAAAGTAATCAAAGTACTTTACTGCCTTACTTTTAAAAAAGTAACCAGTTACTTTACTGCGTTACTCCCTGAGTAAAGTAACTCAAGTACTTTTAAAGTACTTCCAACGTTACTCCCTGAGAAAAGTAACTCAAGCACTTTTAAAGTACTTTTGAGTATTCTACGTTTCCTATTGGGCAATGGACCACAGGGCGCTAAGCCTACATTATTTGTCTCCAAAATTAAAGTTATCGACCGCTTGCCCTTCACTGAGATCCAGTTCTCCCATCACAGCCGTCACTTTGACCAGTAGAAACACACAACGATCTGCTGCCGTAGACAACTGTACGACAACAACACCCCAGCGTTTTTAATATTTCCTCTAGGGATGTTACCACACAGAGTAAAAGGAGGAAATGATGGTGTGAAACAGCAGAGGTACTTTGTCAACCCGCTGAGTTAACGTTACTGTCATTAGCATCAAGCTAGCAAACAATGGTACATCCTCACGGTCAGACATGAAGTAATAACATTAACAAATAGCGGCGGGGCTTTTACTCACCACAACTGCAGAGGCTCCCAGCTTCATTTGAAACAGACTACATTATAGACGGTCCGTTATTTATTAATCCCTCTGTGTGTTTATATATTTACTTTTTATCCGCTCCCGTTGTCTTTATAAAGTTAACACATTGCACCGTCATTTCAAACTCAACACTTCCTGAATTTCTTTCAAATTAAAAGCCCTTATAACCTCAGCTGAGAGAATCCCTCCGTTTTCTAAATAGGCTTTTATTCTGAAACATTTGTAGGTACTTTGTTGTGGAGGATTCAGTAGCTTGAATGTTTGCGTACAGTACTTTAAATGTAGCTCCTGCCACCTGCTGACGCTTTTAGGTGACAACAACATGTCGGCTGGCACATGAACACACACAGTGACTCAAATAATAGTGAAAGTGATAAAAATAGGACAAGAATAACCCGATGACATCACACACGTCGTGAAAGACAACCAGGGATAATTGGTGAGTACCATCGTGCAGTGTGTCACGTCTGTCAGCCAAGTCACGGCACGATTTTATGACTCCACAATCGTGTAATGTGACATAGTGACTTTCAGAATGGGTAGAAAAGTCGTGTAGTGTGTACCAGGCATAATGCAAGTCCTGAGTCTGACCTGTCTGTCAGCGAGTCCTACTCCACCTATTTAGACTCCACCGTAAACAAAGGCAGCATTTCTTCTACTACTGTATGTAGTTAGCCACAAGCTCCATGGCTTCTTTCGGACTGGTAGGTTTAATGTTACCTCCGTTATTAGAACCAGACGACAGTCGTTGCTGTTTCGGAGCTGAAGGACCAGCGTTCTAAAAGTAACGGAAGTAACTGATGTCTTGTTTGAAAATGTACTTAAGTATTTGATTACTCAAACAGCAAACTAATGCGTTCGGTTACTCTTTATTGCAATAAGTAATCAAAGTACTCTAACGGGTTACTACCCAACTCTGGTCATTACCCACCTGTATATGACAAAAATATAAAGAAAATAAGAAATTATTCAAAGTGTTTTTTTATGTTTATTTATGCTTTTTCTAGTTAATGTAGAGTAAGCAGTTTGTTATAGATTGCCACTGACTACTTAATCAAAAAGAAAAGGAAATCATGACGTAGATGGGTTTGCATTTCTGAAGGCATTTAGCCTGTTGCACATGGCACCATTTTTAATATAGTGTGAGATCTTCTCTGAACACAAGTGTAGTTGGGACGACAGTGGCTCAGAGGGAAAGTGGGTCGTTCACTGATCGCTGGCTCCTCCAGTACATACAGTATGTTGAAGTATCCTTGAACACGATACTGAAGGCCATATTACTCCTGATGGCTGCTACATCGGTGTGTGAGTGTTAAAGCTGTGTCGCAGGTGGCACCTTGTAAGGCAGCCTCGGCAACCAGTGTGTGAAAGTGTGTGTAAATGGGTGAATGTGGCACGTAGTGCGCAAAGCACTTGGAGTGGTCGGATGACAAGAAAGGCGCTTTACAAGTGCAAGTCCATGAGTTCTGAGGTGGCAATTTGAATCTTTCACATGGCCCCTGTGCAACTGCACTGCCTGCACTGTAAGTGTGTGCACCCCTGTTGAGACAGCAGTGAGTTTGTTGCCAGTGAGGGAGAAGCTGGAGGAGGGTTTCTCCAACATCAGGAAGTCATGCAGTGTACCTTCAGTGGCGGGCTGACTGCACTGTCTCCATTAAGTGAATGTTTAGCAGTAATTATTTGTAACTAGAGATGAACTTGCACTCAACAAGTGAACACCCAGACACACTTCCTCTGTACTAGTTTTAATGTGGAACTTGTATTATGGAAGATAATTATGACTTTATAGGTTTACTGTTACTGGAGGATTTTTGAGTAATAATATCATAGAGGAGATAATATTTAAAGGGATAGCTCAGATCTTTTGAAGTGGGGTTATACGAGGTACCTGACCATAGTCAGTGGTTATATATTATTTTTTCTTTATACTTTATTACTTCCCCTGAGAGGAAATTCAAGTCCCTATGGACTGAGCTTCTGCCACCCTACCTGCAGTAGATGTCAGTCAGTCAGTCAGCATGCCCCCAGTTTAGAGAAGCAGGCTGGGGCATCAACATGGAAGCGAGGGAACGCACTGCGATGGATGCATCAGCAATAAAACATATTTTAGCTACCTCAATAAAATCAGTATCAGTTTAAGCACATGCTATATTGAGATTATTATCAGTGAAAGAATGAAGCTACTGTATTGCTCTCTTTAAAGCCAGACACCACTGAGAAAAACAGTGATTTAACATGACTGAGCGAAGGAGCTGCTGCTCCACCGCTGCCTCCGTCAGTTTGTTTGTGCTGTTGTGTGACTTTGGTGTTTTAAAGGGTTAGTTCAGATTCAGATTCACTACAGTCACACAGTAACACTAACTGGTCAAGGCAGTGGCAGACCAGCAGCTCCTGTTTATTTTTTTGAGTTTTTGCCCCACTTGACCGAAGTTTTGTGCACGTATCAAACTCTGTTCAAGCAGCTAGCTGGGAAACGAGAAGAGAGAGTGGGAATGTGGGGAGTAAATAAAGAGACATACGTGATGGTAAACAAAACATGCAGAACAAGGGCTATGGGTCATTTGAGCCTGTGGTCACCGTGGCAGGACGCTGTCTGCTCTACCCACTGAGCTACTGGGTGCCCAGTGGCCTGTATTGATTATGCCTACATCTGTGTCAGAGCTCCAACTGGGGGCTGACAGAGATCTACTGTGTGTAATACAGTACAAAAATCCAAACTATCCCTTTAAGGACATTCAGAGAAAATCAATCTCAGGAAATCAATTTCTGAAACCTTTCAGTGTACAGTAAGTGTACACCTTATTATATTTACCCTGGTTTGTCAGTGCAAAGCAGGCTTGTCTTCAATCTCACTCTTTGTAACAACCAGCCAAACCTGCCTGTATTAAACAAGACATCCTACAAAATAAAGCTCAACTTCATGTTTGACTCTGACACACAACCACTGCACGGCAACATAACCTTAACCACCGGAGTCCTGCTATTCATGTGTCTGTTTACAGAGAGTCAGTGGGACAAGAACTAGTATTTCACTACTTGGATGAAACCATTTTAAGCAAAGAAAGGCTAAACACTGAATCCAGTCATCAAATAAAATAGAAATCTTTATTAACCAGACGTGAACTCGTTTGTTCTTTGCTAGTAGATGGATTTATAATTTAATAAGATAAGCAGGTGTTTTAATTTCATGTTCACATCATATTCAAGGGCAAGGAAAGAAAAAAAAAGGATGGTATCTTCCAACCTATTTAACCCAGACACCATATTCTGAATGGTTTGCATGTTAAAATACAGCAGCTCCTGCTTGCTTTCATTATGTAAAGTGACTGCATTACATTAAAAACAACAGGTAGAGAGGACGACCAACATCTGTGATGTTTGGGAAAATGGTGACGCTGATTGAAACACAGCAGAGAACAAAACATTTCCACATGTACCAGTTGTAAATGATGTGAACAGTTTTGCCCAGCTGGCAGAACCAATAAGATGTGAACACAGCATCATTACACCGGAACATTCGCTCTAAAGCATCACCACACTGAGCAAATGTGTATCATACAGACAGCCGTTATGCTTCTGACAGAGTGAAAACTGTTATACAACCAGAGCTCAGTCTGAGGAGTGTTATTTATCCAACAACCACAGTGTCCTCATCTGGAAACTCGTAGAAGGGAACCTCCAGGTTGAGGGGGGCGGGGCCTTTCCTGATGCGGCCCGAGGCGTCGTAGTGCGAGCCGTGGCAGGGGCAGTAGTAACCTCCGTAGTCGCCGGCGTTGGCGATGGGCACGCAGCCCAGATGTGTGCACACCCCCAGGACGATGACCCATTTGGGGTTGATGACTCTGTCCTTGTCGTGCTCTGGGTCGCGCAGCTCTGCGATGTTCACGGCGGCCTCTGTGGCGATCTCTTTCTCTGTGCGGTGACGGACGAACAGCGGTTTGCCTCTCCACTTGAAGGTCATGTTCTTACCCTCGGGGATGTCGCTCAGCTTGATTTCAATCTTGGACAGGGCCAAGACATCGGCCGAGGCGCTCATGGAAGAAATGAACTGAGTGACCACTGTTTTGGCGGCGTAGATGCCCACCACAGTTGTGGCACCGGTGACCAGGTACGAGAAGGCTTTTCTGGAATCACTGCTCTCCTGAGAGGACTTGCTGGGGTCGAGCACCTCTGGGCGCCTGTAGTCAGAGAAGTCTGGTACCCTGATGTCCGTGTGGGCATATCGGACTCCTGCGGCGCCTGCAGACACAAACAAAGTCATCAGTTAGACAGCACAGATGCACACAGGATCCGGCTCGTGCTGTCAGTTTTGTTGGTGTGTTAGCGGGTCTATTTGTGCTGGAGCAGCTCGTTTGTCAATGTATATAAATGTCTATTTATTTGAAAATGACTTCAAATAAATTTTAATGATGCATTTCATTTGTTTCTGCCTTTGTCTTGATCTATTTTGAGATAAGACCAAATCAATATTAATACTGGCAGCTGTGCTGACATTTTAAATGACGGAGAAAGTTAGAAGCAACAAAAGGTTGTTATATTCCAACACAACCTCCTGGTATGGAGTTATTTGCTCTCAGAGGTGCAGAACATGTGGTAGGTGGCCGTTGGCTGTAGTTGTGCAGTCGGTGTGTTCAAGTGCAACTTTCCAGCTGAGACAAGGCAACGTGAGTCTACGCAGTCTGATATGTCTGTTTGAGGTGCCTGGGCCTTAAAGGAAGTGCACACTAAGGCTGCTTATTTATGGAAAAATCACAATCAATTATTCTAGTCAATATTAAGATCATGATTATTTAAAATGATTACTCACTGACTTTTGGAATGTGTGGATGTAAAGAACTATTAAAAAAGTATTTAACGGAGGATTTTCTTGAACTGTACATATAATTAAACTGAAAAAACAATAAAAAAAATAAATGGAAAAAAAGAAGGGATAAACAGTTACATAAATACTGGATAAACATGGCACAAGATGAGAGGAAGAGACATGTGCTGTTGGCTTAAGAGCCATGTACTGTGATTAGTGCCTGTTCATAAACAAGCCAAGCATTCAAGATGAATGGTAACATCACCTTTCTTAGCACAAAGTGGACTGAGGTAGATCCTAAAATTAGCACCTCTGTGTACTAAATCGAGAACTGCTTCTTGAGTTGAGGAGGACAATCACCTCAGCAGTGCACAGACAGACTGCATCACTTACATCACTCTTTTAGCCAGAGGACTCATTTGACTTGATAAGGAGCAGGCTACCCCTCCCTCCTCTTTGTGGATCAGAGATGCACTACAATTTTTGAAGCTAAAAAAGACAAGATTTGCTCCTATGTAATCTAAGGATGTTTTAGCAGTGCAATGCGGGGTTCACACTGGACACAAAAGCACTACAAAGCACACTGATAGCTTCCTTTCAGCACCCATGTCATTGGGTTGTTCACACTGGGTGCCAGAGGTGCTGAGCTCCGTGTACGGCTCACCGTCTGGTGTAATTTTCAGCGAGCTACAAGCGAATCTGGACGGACAACACACTGATATTTTTTTCTTTACTATATTAAGGATATATTATTTATAAATGATTATATTCTTCTGACTGATAAAATACATCATACAAATAGGGTTGCAACTGCAGGAGATGATATGACGATGATACGACAACTGTCTCAGAAAATATCGTGGTTTCACAGCATTGCAGAATTTATACCATTATCAAGGGTTAATTTTGGTTGAACAAACGCTTTATTACTGTAACTGAAACCATTTTGTTAATGAAAGTATGTGTAACAAGTCTTGCCTTTGAAATTAACTTAAATAAAGGGGAGATACTCTGTCCAGTTACCTGGTTTTTTTTGTTGTTTTTTTTTAAATATTGTCGATATGCAAATGTACATAATATGGTAACTGTCAACTTTTATATCACAGTATACCTTCACAGTGGTATCAGATCAGTACTCTTCATTGTACAATAAGCAAGTTCAGGTACTGGTATCAGTATTGGTATCAGTCGGGAAAAAATGTACTGGAACATCTTGATTTGTATTTAGCATTTATTATATATTTTGTTTACTCTAAATCATACAGGCACACACTTTGACCACTGTTGTAATTTTTCCTCGTTTATCTTTTTCACAGGGACACCTTACTATCTTACTACACCTGATCTCGTTTGTCTATTTGTTCCCTTGAGGAGAGAGTTTTCTTGGACTTGTCTTTTTAGAAGTGACAACTAATGAACCATGGGGGAAAAATAGAAGAGGATCCACAGTATAGAGTCCATGTTACTGAAGCCTCTCCAGGCTGATCAGAGGAACATGTAACTAAAGGCAGGACATATGGAAGGGGACCCAAATATCTACTAAATGTGAAAACAGTTGCATCACAGTGAAAATAGTTGTGGTTACCGTTACAGCCCTGACCGTAGTGTTAGTAAAATACTTAATTTGTGAAATCATTTTCAACTTTTACCTTTACACTTACACAGTAACGTTACAGATTACAAAACAAGGGTGACGTGGGGACACTGAAGGTAACGTTAGCGTACACCGGCTTCTGTGTCTTTCAAACGGCTAACGTTGACGTTACTTCATCAAGTCAGTATGGACAGGCTTCCCAAGATTTATATTATATATTCTGTGCCACAAAGACGCTGTACCAAACACACAGAGTAAGATAAGTGATATCATGTCACCTACTTAAAACTGACCTCCAGTGTAGGCCGCCCTTTAGCCACCGAGGCTAACAGGATGCTAGCTAACAACCTGGAAAAGACTGCTGCTAACGGTAGCTAAGCTAACTATGTTACGGCAAACTCACTGAATGCCATTTACCTGTAACACATGTAACATCGCTCAGCAGCCACACATAGTGAATGACTTTTGAAGTTCACTTTAAATACACACATTAAAACAATAGAACACTGTCTTAGCCCGCTAATGCTAGCAGCCCACAGACTTACCATTGATGCTAACCGTCACAGCAGGCCCGGTCTTTGGGCTTTGACCGCTGAGCGATTCGCGGCACAGGAACTTTTGTTTTGGGTCCAACAAAAACTTCTCTCCCTTTACAACAACCCCGGGGACCAGAGCTTTCAGGGGACCGGCGACAGCAACAGCTGTAGCCTGCATGTAAGGGGAAAATGCCCCTGACCGGGCAGCAAGAGACATCATGTTTGCGGCGAACTGCAGTTACGACCTTGTGCGTGCTGTCTTCACTAGGGAGGCAACGTCTTGACGTAAGTGCGTAATTACGTCGCACGTAAGCGTACGTAATAGTGACCAAACTCTACATCCCAGGGATGATATGTTTTCCCTTGGTGCTGTCCTACGGGCCCTCTTCAGTTTTTAAAGATCTGTGATCTCATGGAAATGAACATTATCAGCTCTAAGCATATTTCTGTTGGAAATATTGATCTGCTGACTGAGCCGTGCAGTTACAGATACACCAGAAATGCTTTGGACTGTGTTTCACCTCCTGCAGCAAAGTTCTTTTGGTCCTCTATCACGGGTGATTTACGGTGGGAAAAGGCTTGATCCATTTAAACAGACATAGTATCTTACTATATAATGATAAAAACTTTGTGTGTGTGTGTGTTCCACGTTTTTCTCCTCACTGACTTGGTCAATCCATGTGAAATTTGGCACAGTGGTAGAGGGTCATGGGAGGATGCCAATGAAGCAATATTACATCAATTGGCCAAAGGGGGGCGCTATAGCAACTGATTGAAAGTGCAAACTTTGAATGGGCATATCTCATGCCCCGTATGTCGTAGAGACATGAAACTTTGCACAGAGATGCCTCTCCTCATGAGGAACACATTTGCCTCAAGAACCCATAACTTCCGCTTATATTTATTTTCTGCCATTTTGAATTTTTTGAAAAACACTTCAAATCGATCTCTTTGACTGATCGCTGTGGCTCCCCCTGTGGACCAATGTTGTTGTTGTTTTTTCTAATTTTTGGTATGACTAAGTCATGGTATGGTATGCTGTACATAATCACGGAAACTGTCAGTGTGTCATTCTGTCAGTCAGTCATTCTGTCTGTCCCACGTTTTTCTACTCACTGTGAAAGTGCGTGAAAGATTTACCCAGCTAAAGAAGTGTTATTAAGATTTAAGCTAAGCACAGATTATACATGAGCTTTTTGTACTTCAGATAGAGAAGCAATATTTTATGTGTTTGTTCACTGTGATCATTCAAATTTATTTTGGACAGATATGCAAGACTTCATAGAAAGGACATGGGCACTAATATACAGATGAATGTATTTAATGTGATGTTTTATTTTGTGTTCTATGGCATGGATAGCAATGCTACCCTATATTATTCAGCTTCTGATCACTCTTGGTAAAATCCATACCCATAAATCGAAATGGTCTCACTCCAAAATCAGCTTTAACTGATTTATTTTTATTGTTAAAGTACGGTACCTCACCAGAAGAGGTGACTAACCAAAAAACCACAAAGACTTTCAATATTTTAAAGGACATGCACTTTCTCTGACTTGACTCCAGGATGAATGAAATGTGTTATTTATATGTGTATGTGTAATAACATGTTGTTCTCAGGCCCCTCTGGCAAATGAGATCTTGATCTCAATGAGACATCCTCATTAAATAAAGAATAAAAAAGAAAGAAAGAAGTACACAGTTTATGTCCAGTGTCAGTGAATATAGTCATGTGACTTTCATACAGCCATGCACCCATTTCTTATTGCTTTGTCAGCGTGTTGGTTGCAGTAACGGAAGACTAGAAGCTGGGTAGCCCACACATTCCTCGAGACAGCCATGTCCTCCAACTCCTCTTAGTGGATCATGAGGTGTTCCTTCACCCTATGTGATATATAACCTCTCCAGCGTAGGTCTGCTCTGGGTTTTTCACCTCGTTAGACATGTAGGGAAGGGAGAGATGTCCAGGGGTGATCCTGATCAGATCCCCCATCTCTTCAACTGACACCTTTAAAGGAGTAATGTTTATCATCTTAACTCTTTCCTGATGTCTGAGCTCCTGCACACAACCTGGGAAGGAAATTCATTTCAGCTCCTGGGATTCATGTTCTCATTTGCTTGCTCATGATGACAGGAGGATTACAGTCCTGATCACACAGAAAGCTCTTTACAGGTTGCAGAACCTGAAGCAAACTGCACCTCCTTTTTTGAAAAAAAAAAAAAAAAAAAATTAAAGAATGCCATTAATACAAAAATGCTTGCTGTGCTTTTCTTTATTGTTGCCAGGAGACTACCCCATCACCTCCTTACGCTAACCTTCCTGTGTAATCAAGCTACTGTTTGTCTTTCTCTTTTTTCATTTTTATTTGACAGTAATCAGTATCTAGTTGCTGCCATGTTGAGGCAGAGGGTACTGTCTGTAGCTCTGGTTGAGGGTGAGAGGCTGTCAGCAGATAAACAGAGATCTGTGTGGGTACATGAGACCCTAAAAAGGAGGCTGGATCATGGGGAGTACCACCAGTTGGTCCAGGAGCTTCTCCTCAATGACGGCCATTTCCAGGTATATTTTAGGATGACTCGGGGCAATTCTCTGCTCTGAGCCAAAGTTTTTTCAACTCGAGAACCTCGGACCTCTGCCTTCAGGCTAGGTTCTCTTCACCACAACAGTCTCATACAAATCCACCTATTGAGCTCATCTTTCATCTTCACTTCCCTCAGCCTCCTTGAAAAAAAGATGGTGCATCGCAAGGGGTTTATCCTGATATACACTATATTTAACTCAACAAGGCTCCAAGATACTTGAACATCCTCAGTCAAGGTAGAGACTCACTCCCAATTCGGAGGGAACTACGCACTTATAAACCGTCAGAATGCCGTGGTCACCTGGTGAACACGTCATTTTACAACATTTAGTGACACCCCTTCTTAGCTCCTTTTCTCTTTCACTCCTCTCTTTCTCTTGCACTGTCTCTCTCCATGTGCACTCCACTTACTGACTGAACATCTTGTTGATGAGTATGTGCATGGGACCAACAGAGTGTTATCACAGGCAGGTCTGAGTGATAGTATCTGCCCTGTGTTGTTTTCACTTTAATTTTGCTGAAGGCCAGTCCATGTTCACAAATATCAGTGCTGTGTGTGTGCATGTGTGTGTGTTTTATACCCACTTCTCAATAATTTAGGAACTTCTTTCTTCTTGCACTTCTTGCAAAATAGTCGGGCACCTAATTTCTACTAAATTTAACTCAACAAGGCTCCAAGACACTTGAACTTCTTTAGTAAGGGGAGTGACTCCCTCCTAATTCAGAGGGAACAACATGCCAATAAACTGGCAGAATGCCGTGGTCACCTGGGGCCTCATTTACAAAACTGTGCAGAGAACCATGCGTCCGTCTGCCAATATGCAATTTTCTTTTATAAATCCCAAATCAACTTGGAATTGTCTGCATGAGGACCAGCCTCATATCCCTTGTAGTGGCGAAAATCGGTGCCTGGTACTGGGCCAGATGGCTCCCGACCTCGTCCTCACCTTCTCTTCAAAAATTGTCCTCTGTGTCAATTTAGTATCTTAGGTTCGGTTGACTGATACTCAGAGAAACACTGGAGACCAATTGAATCCGGCACAATCGAGTTTAATGTGTTCACAAGCTTCAACACGTACAACTCATGAGTCAGGCTCTGGAGCAAGACTGAAGTTTCGCTTTCTGAGCTCTCCCTTTTATGCTGGTGAAGATTCGAGAGAATCTCCACCCTTTTTCCTTTAGCCCTTCCTACCCGAGCCCAGACCTATTGGTGGCAGGCCTTTTTGCTTTTGCTTTCTCCCACCATTAGGTTTGAACTCAGGTTCACCCTATTTTTTAAAAACATAAGGAACTTGGGACTATTTCTTTAGGTCCCTTGTGCTTTCATGCAATATAAACCCTTAGAGTGTGTGTGTGTCTATTATTACTCTTCCAGGCAGTACATGGTATGGTATGTGTGTGTTTTCGATATATGAATACAAAACTTTGTGTAAAAGTGTTTTGTTATACATGGATACATAAACCATTAGTATATGAACTTCAACCTTAATCAACTTTTCCTGATTAATGATTAATCTTACACTACACCCTCCCTCTACACGCCCACATTCAACTGTCAGTGGTCAGTGCAAAGCACCTCATTAATGCAGATGCATAGACATGAGGCGGCTGATCAATGCTTCTTTACAGTAAATCATAGCAACGACTGAGAGGAAAACCAAGGAAACGAATATGTCTGACTCAGAAATCAAGGTGCATGTGGGTGAGCTGGAGGGTAGAAAGCACAGAGCCTATTGTTTTGCGGTGGGGTCACAAACTAAAGAAAAGGAAGTGAGTGGGAACATGTTGCTGCTGCTTATAATGCATTGAGTTCATCAAACTGGACACTACCTGACGTTTAAAAAAAAAAAAGGTTGATGTAAAAAAAATACTAGTAATTCCACCATGACATCTTTGCTGATTTCCACAGTCCATATGTGCAGGTGGTGAAGATGTGCTGGGTAAGAAGCGGAGTACCGCAGTGTCTCCAGCGTGCCGTGCATGCCTGACAGCACACTTGTTCCCTGCAGCCATTTTACGCACAAAAAAAACTATCTGAAAACTTAGTGATATCTGCACAGTATTAGAGGAGATTATTGAAAACTGACACTGTGTACTGCAATTATTTAATGCTCTTTGATGTTACTTTAGATTTCTACAACCGAGGACGTTGATTTCATCAGTTTGCCTGGTTAACGTGGTTCAGGTGACAATGACTCTGTATATTCATGCTTTTTATTGGCTAAAGGATCCTGAATCCTGTCACCTGTCACAGCCCATCATTCAGCTGCACATGGTGCTCTCCACAGGTGACCATGAGTGCCAGCGGCATACAGGCCGGCCTCGACTCTCTTCTCTGCGCTCCGGTGGTGGGAATGTACGGTGGCCCTGAAAGGTCACAGCACTGCAACTTAAGAAAACACATGCAAAAAGACAAAACACAAGCAAATTTAGAAAACATTTTCATCAATTTGACAACACGTGTGCAGCATTTAGAAAACGCGCTGCAAAGACCACAACACAACACATTAGAAAAACGCGTTGCAAAGACCACAACACAACACATTAGAAAAACGCGTTGCAAAGACCACAACACAACACATTAGAAAAACGCGCTGCAAAGACCACAACACAACACATTAGAAAAACACGCTGCAAAGACCACAACACAACACATTGAAAAAAGCGATGCAAAGACCACAACACAACACATTAGAAAAACGCGATGCAAAGACCACAACACAACACATTAGAAAAAAGTGATGCAAAGACCACAACACAACACATTGAAAAAAGCGATGCAAAGACCACAACACAACACATTAGAAAAACGCGCTGCAAAGACCACAACACAACACATTAGAAAAAAGCGATGCAAAGACCACAACACATTACAAAAATGCGCTGCAAATAGACCGCAACACAATGGAAGTGTTTCCAGGGGACACTTAAATGTGATGCACACGTCCGGACAGGCTTGTTGTTGACGCGGATTTCGAGTCACAGCTCAGCAATAGTATCCAGCTGCAGCCCCGGAGCAAGAGGCCCCTGATGTGACACAAGCCTCTGGCTTGCCAGAAGTGCCCCTGGCATGACGGAAGTGACTTTTCTCTTTTTTTTCAATACTTTTTTATAAAATTGCTTAACATAGCATCTATGAATTGATGAATTGTCCATTTATTTTACCTTTATTTAATCATACAAGTCAACTTTGTTTTTTGTTGTTTGTTTTTGACCACCACGCGATGTTCAAACCATCAATAAAAGAAGCTGCACTCAGTGGACGCTCCTTCTATATTAATATTCATATGCTTCGTTAACTACGACCTTTATTTATTTATTTAGGTCGGACCTTTCAAACTACAAATATTTCACCATTCAATGTGAGAAATCGATGCTAACATTAAAAAATAGCTGACTGTTACCCTATTTCGTGTGTAAGTGTGCACAATGAAGAGACAAAAGTCAGTTTGACAAACTTTATTTACAAATTTCCACAAACAATATCTGATGGCCAGTCCGCTTCTCCTGGCAGCCTGCAAGAGACAGAAAAGACGATGAGCACATAACTTCACGAAACAAATCCAAACTTCACCACTGTATTTTTTTTTTGTTTAGCATTTCAGCTGTCTTTTAGCCAGATTGAAGGCTTTGGGTCCGTCACTCTGCTTAATTTAGTGTTGTAACGGCCTGACCTCCGCGCTCCTCTCCGCTCCCCTCACCCACACTTGAGCTCCCGCTCTGGGATACACAGTGTCGGCCCGCCCGGCCTGACCTCCGCGCTCCTCTACGCTCCTCTCACCCACACTTGAGCATCTGTCCAGGCCGCGGAGGTCAGGTCAGAGGGCCGCGGAGGTCAGGCCCGGGCGGGACTATAGGTGAGCCCTGCCCTCGCCACTCACCAGGGACCTCTTCTTACGGTCACAGAATGAACAACATAGATATTTTCTGCCAGTTATTCCAGTTAGCTTACCTGAAACCTACTGCGTTGAGATGCTATGTCCTGCGAGCTCAGTTCCACACAAAGACCGTGACAGTACTATCCAGCAAAACACGTCACTTCCGTCATACTAGGGGCACTTCCGTCAAGCCAGAGGCTTGTGTCACGTCAGGGGCTTCTGCTCCGGGGCTCCAGCTGAATCCGCGTCAACAACACGCCTGACCGGACGTGTGCATCACATTTAAGTGTCCCCTGGAAACACTTCCGTTGTGTTGCGGTCTATTTGCAGCGCGTTTTTGTAATGTGTTGTGTTGTGTTCTTTGCAGCTCGTTTTTCTAATGTGTTGTGTTGTGGTCTTTGCATTGCTTTTTTCAATGTGTTGTGTTGTGGTCTTTGCAGCGTGTTTTCTAAATGCTGCGCACGTGTTGTCAAATTGATGAAAATGTTTTCTCAATTTGCTTGTGTTTTGTCTTTTTGCATGTGTTTTCTTAAGTTGCAGTGCTGTGACCTTTCAGGGCCACCGTAGGAATGTGATAGTGAGACAGGGCTAATAAAATACTGGATGGGATTTTATTTGAGATTTAAGGTGACATATCTTCTACAATCAAAAGGTGCTTATGGGAAAGTTCTGGCTGACTGGCACAAACACAGATTACACTGCTGGATTTGAATATTTATAAAGTGGATCGATGAGAAATATGGTGAGAGATCATTATACATATCATGATTCCACTCACATTTAATTTCCACAATCTGGCTTCAGTTCACCACCTCACCATCTGTGTGGCCAAGTCACCAAAATGTGCGTACGCATGGGTCAGAGTTTCCCTAAATTTACGTACATTTCCACGTCAAGTTTTTATTTATAAATCCCACTTTATGCTTAGAGAGTGGTGTACGCACATTTCAAGCCCTTTTTGTGCGTGTGCAGTGGTTATAAATGAGGCGGCTGGTGAACATATCATTTAGTGACACTTTCCAACAGGACTTTTCTCTGTTAATGCACTGCTTCTCAACTGCTTTTCTCTTTTACTCTTCTCTGTCTCCTGCGCTGTCTCTCTCCACCCTGCCCGACCATGTGCACTACATTTACTGCCTGAAGGTCTTGTTGCGGTGTACTTACTGCCTGAACTGCCTGAACGTTTTGTTGATGTGTATGTGCGTGGGAACAGCATAGTTTAATGACAGGCAGGTTTAAGTGCCAGTAACTGTCCCATGTTGTTTTCATTTGAATTTTTCTGAAGGCCAGTCCATGCCTGTTAACAAATATCAGTGATGTGTGTGTGTGTGTGTGTGTGTGTGTTTTATGCAAAGTTCTCAGTAACTCAGGAACTTGTTTTTGAGAACTCTGTCTTCAGGCAGCTATAAGTTGGGTGTGGAGGTACAGGCAAACACTGGATGATATCAGATGGAGTCAAGTGGAGTCAAACATTAACACTGGCTCACATGTTGCATTATTTCCTAGGAATCCTTCTCATTTAGGTCTGCATACTGGATCTGGTGCAGGATTGGTGGACTCTGCCACCACCAATACTAACCATGACTATACTGAGAGGTAATTACTGAGTTTAATTACAAATTCAGTGCTCATTGCTGAAAATACAGACCATAAATAGTTTTAAAAAATAGTTAAGATTCCATTGAAATTTAAAGGAGTATAACATCAAAGATGCTATTTGAGCCCCTCCCATCTGATGCCTACACTCTCAGAAATAATGTGTAAAATTTGTACCTTTAAGGGTTCAACAGCTTGTCACTGGGGCAGTACCCTCAAAGGTACACCTATTGTACCCATTAACATGGAAACATTTTCGTACCCTTCCTGTTAGTACCTCATGGGGACATTTATGCACCCTGGGGTACAAAAATGGACTTTAACACTCTAGGGACTAAAATGTACCCTTGTAAATGGTACAAATTTGTTCTCTAGAGGGTACAGCCCCAGTGACAAACCATTTATACCTTAAGATGTCAAATCTGTACTCGATACAACATGAAATAGTCAAAAAAATGTTTCATTCAATTTATTTATCTGAAACATCAGTCAAACATCGATAACAATCGATACAATACAATTTTCAATAAAACATAGAATCAATACAATATCATTTTCAATGAAACAATCAGTACAGATCATTTAGCTTGTAAAATACATCGTATTCATAACTGAAATTAATCAGTCTTCTGAATTTTGAACAGAAACGTCAGCAATAAAATGTCTAACTTATTGCACACACACACACCCACTCAAATGAAACACTGCTTAAACCCACTGCTCTACATTCTCGCACACATGCACACACACACACCTTGTTCAGCCCCTCTCACTTCATATTCTCATCTCCCTCTCCTCCCCCATCCATCATGAATGACCACACACGGCTCACGCCTGCAAATTAGGGTCAGATATTCATCACATACCAATCTGGCACATTAGACACATTCACAAAGCATTTTTCACTGTAACATACAACTTGTCATCAACATGGTAGACATCAAGGGCCTGAAAATCAATTTCCTGCCCTGGTTTGATGACGATCCAGTCCAGATCAACTTCCACCCTGTATGCATGCAAGTGTGAATCATAAACGGTTGGGACAAGAAGTTTGCCACAAAGAAGCCACAGTGTGTTGATATTTACAATATATTTTACCTGGAAAAAAAGAGGAATACCCTCTGCATGCATGAAACCAACAATAAAAACATCTTTACATGCATACTTCACACTGTCTTTAAATGCATATTCACTCCCCTGTACATCAGCAAGTCGTCTCTGTAGCTCAAGTGGGAGAGATGAAAGTGGGGTATGTATACTTGTCCCTGTCACAATCTCAAAGTCATCAAGAATGTTGCTCTGGGAAAACTCCCAGCATTGTCTCATCTGGTGCCTCTTACTTAAAGTTTTTGCTACATTGATGAAATTTCGGCAGGTACGAATATGTCTGACTCAGAAATCAAGGTGCATGTGGGTGAGCTGGAGGGTAGAAAGCACAGAGCCTATTGTTTTGCGGTGGGGTCACAAACTAAAGAAAAGGAAGTGAGTGGGAACATGTTGCTGCTGCTTATAATGCATTGAGTTCATCAAACTGGACACTACCTGACGTTTAAAAAAAAAAAGGTTGATGTAAAAAAAATACTAGTAATTCCACCATGACATCTTTGCTGATTTCCACAGTCCATATGTGCAGGTGGTGAAGATGTGCTGGGTAAGAAGCGGAGTACCGCAGTGTCTCCAGCGTGCCGTGCATGCCTGACAGCACACTTGTTCCCTGCAGCCATTTTACGCACAAAAAAACTATCTGAAAACTTGGTGATATCTGCACAGTATTAGAGGAGATTATTGAAAACTGACACTGTGTACTGCAATTATTTAATGCTCTTTGATGTTACTTTAGATTTCTACAACCGAGGACGTTGATTTCATCAGTTTGCCTGGTTAACGTGGTTCAGGTGACAATGACTCTGTATATTCATGCTTTTTATTGGCTAAAGGATCCTGAATCCTGTCACCTGTCACAGCCCATCATTCAGCTGCACATGGTGCTCTCCACAGGTGACCATGAGTGCCAGCGGCATACAGGCCGGCCTCGACTCTCTTCTCTGCGCTCCGGTGGTGGGAATGTACGGTGGCCCTGAAAGGTCACAGCACTGCAACTTAAGAAAACACATGCAAAAAGACAAAACACAAGCAAATTTAGAAAACATTTTCATCAATTTGACAACACGTGTGCAGCATTTAGAAAACGCGCTGCAAAGACCACAACACAACACATTAGAAAAACGCGTTGCAAAGACCACAACACAACACATTAGAAAAACGCGCTGCAAAGACCACAACACAACACATTAGAAAAACACGCTGCAAAGACCACAACACAACACATTGAAAAAAGCGATGCAAAGACCACAACACAACACATTAGAAAAACGCGATGCAAAGACCACAACACAACACATTAGAAAAAAGTGATGCAAAGACCACAACACAACACATTGAAAAAAGCGATGCAAAGACCACAACGCAACACATTGAAAAAAGCGATGCAAAGACCACAACACAACACATTAGAAAAACGCGATGCAAAGACCACAACACAACACATTAGAAAAACACGCTGCAAAGACCACAACGCAACACATTGAAAAAAGCGATGCAAAGACCACAACACAACACATTAGAAAAAAGCGATGCAAAGACCACAACACATTACAAAAATGCGCTGCAAATAGACCGCAACACAATGGAAGTGTTTCCAGGGGACACTTAAATGTGATGCACACGTCCGGACAGGCTTGTTGTTGACGCGGATTTCGAGTCACAGCTCAGCAATAGTATCCAGCTGCAGCCCCGGAGCAAGAGGCCCCTGATGTGACACAAGCCTCTGGCTTGCCAGAAGTGCCCCTGGCATGACGGAAGTGACTTTTCTCTTTTTTTTCAATACTTTTTTATAAAATTGCTTAACATAGCGTCTATGAATTGATGAATTGTCCATTTATTTTACCTTTATTTAATCATACAAGTCAACTTTGTTTTTTGTTGTTTGTTTTTGACCACCACGCGATGTTCAAACCATCAATAAAAGAAGCTGCACTCAGTGGACGCTCCTTCTATATTAATATTCATATGCTTCGTTAACTACGACCTTTATTTATTTATTTAGGTCGGACCTTTCAAACTACAAATATTTCACCATTCAATGTGAGAAATCGATGCTAACATTAAAAAATAGCTGACTGTTACCCTATTTCGTGTGTAAGTGTGCACAATGAAGAGACAAAAGTCAGTTTGACAAACTTTATTTACAAATTTCCATAAACAATATCTGATGGCCAGTCCGCTTCTCCTGGCAGCCTGCAAGAGACAGAAAAGACGATGAGCACATAACTTCACGAAACAAATCCAAACTTCACCACTGTATTTTTTTTTTGTTTAGCATTTCAGCTGTCTTTTAGCCAGATTGAAGGCTTTGGGTCCGTCACTCTGCTTAATTTAGTGTTGTAACGGCCTGACCTCCGCGCTCCTCTCCGCTCCCCTCACCCACACTTGAGCTCCCGCTCTGGGATACACAGTGTCGGCCCGCCCGGCCTGACCTCCGCGCTCCTCTACGCTCCTCTCACCCACACTTGAGCATCTGTCCAGGCCGCGGAGGTCAGGTCAGAGGGCCGCGGAGGTCAGGCCCGGGCGGGACTATAGGTGAGCCCTGCCCTCGCCACTCACCAGGGACCTCTTCTTACGGTCACAGAATGAACAACATAGATATTTTCTGCCATTTATTCCAGTTAGCTTACCTGAAACCTACTGCGTTGAGATGCTATGTCCTGCGAGCTCAGTTCCACACAAAGACCGTGACAGTACTATCCAGCAAAACACGTCACTTCCGTCATACTAGGGGCACTTCCGTCAAGCCAGAGGCTTGTGTCACGTCAGGGGCTTCTGCTCCGGGGCTCCAGCTGAATCCGCGTCAACAACATGCCTGACCGGACGTGTGCATCACATTTAAGTGTCCCCTGGAAACACTTCCGTTGTGTTGCGGTCTATTTGCAGCGCGTTTTTGTAATGTGTTGTGTTGTGGTCTTTGCATCGCTTTTTTCTAATGTGTTGTGTTGTGTTCTTTGCAGCTCGTTTTTCTAATGTGTTGTGTTGTGGTCTTTGCATTGCTTTTTTCAATGTGTTGTGTTGTGGTCTTTGCAGCTCGTTTTTCTAATGTGTTGTGTTGTGGTCTTTGCATCGCTTTTTTCAATGTGTTGTGTTGTGGTCTTTGCAGCGTGTTTTCTAAATGCTGCGCACGTGTTGTCAAATTGATGAAAATGTTTTCTCAATTTGCTTGTGTTTTGTCTTTTTGCATGTGTTTTCTTAAGTTGCAGTGCTGTGACCTTTCAGGGCCACCGTAGGAATGTGATAGTGAGACAGGGCTAATAAAATACTGGATGGGATTTTATTTGAGATTTAAGGTGACATATCTTCTACAATCAAAAGGTGCTTATGGGAAAGTTCTGGCTGACTGGCACAAACACAGATTACACTGCTGGATTTGAATATTTATAAAGTGGATCGATGAGAAATATGGTGAGAGATCATTATACATATCATGATTCCACTCACATCTAATTTCCACAATCTGGCTTCAGTTCACCACCTCACCATCTGTGTGGCCAAGTCACCAAAATGTGCGTACGCATGGGTCAGAGTTTCCCTAAATTTACGTACATTTCCACGTCAAGTTTTTATTTATAAATCCCACTTTATGCTTAGAGAGTGGTGTACGCACATTTCAAGCCCTTTTTGTGCGTGTGCAGTGGTTATAAATGAGGCGGCTGGTGAACATATCATTTAGTGACACTTTCCAACAGGACTTTTCTCTGTTAATGCACTGCTTCTCAACTGCTTTTCTCTTTTACTCTTCTCTGTCTCCTGCGCTGTCTCTCTCCACCCTGCCCGACCATGTGCACTACATTTACTGCCTGAAGGTCTTGTTGCGGTGTACTTACTGCCTGAACTGCCTGAACGTTTTGTTGATGTGTATGTGCGTGGGAACAGCATAGTTTAATGACAGGCAGGTTTAAGTGCCAGTAACTGTCCCATGTTGTTTTCATTTGAATTTTTCTGAAGGCCAGTCCATGCCTGTTAACAAATATCAGTGATGTGTGTGTGTGTGTGTGTGTGTGTGTTTTATGCAAAGTTCTCAGTAACTCAGGAACTTGTTTTTGAGAACTCTGTCTTCAGGCAGCTATAAGTTGGGTGTGGAGGTACAGGCAAACACTGGATGATATCAGATGGAGTCAAGTGGAGTCAAACATTAACACTGGCTCACATGTTGCATTATTTCCTAGGAATCCTTCTCATTTAGGTCTGCATACTGGATCTGGTGCAGGATTGGTGGACTCTGCCACCACCAATACTAACCATGACTATACTGAGAGGTAATTACTGAGTTTAATTACAAATTCAGTGCTCATTGCTGAAAATACAGACCATAAATAGTTTTAAAAAATAGTTAAGATTCCATTGAAATTTAAAGGAGTATAACATCAAAGATGCTATTTGAGCCCCTCCCATCTGATGCCTACACTCTCAGAAATAATGTGTAAAATTTGTACCTTTAAGGGTTCAACAGCTTGTCACTGGGGCAGTACCCTCAAAGGTACACCTATTGTACCCATTAACATGGAAACATTTTCGTACCCTTCCTGTTAGTACCTCATGGGGACATTTATGCACCCTGGGGTACAAAAATGGACTTTAACACTCTAGGGACTAAAATGTACCCTTGTAAATGGTACAAATTTGTTCTCTAGAGGGTACAGCCCCAGTGACAAACCATTTATACCTTAAGATGTCAAATCTGTACTCGATACAACATGAAATAGTCAAAAAAATGTTTCATTCAATTTATTTATCTGAAACATCAGTCAAACATCGATAACAATCGATACAATACAATTTTCAATAAAACATAGAATCAATACAATATCATTTTCAATGAAACAATCAGTACAGATCATTTAGCTTGTAAAATACATCGTATTCATAACTGAAATTAATCAGTCTTCTGAATTTTGAACAGAAACGTCAGCAATAAAATGTCTGACTTATTGCACACACACACACCCACTCAAATGAAACACTGCTTAAACCCACTGCTCTACATTCTCGCACACATGCACACACACACACCTTGTTCAGCCCCTCTCACTTCATATTCTCATCTCCCTCTCCTCCCCCATCCATCATGAATGACCACACACGGCTCACGCCTGCAAATTAGGGTCAGATATTCATCACATACCAATCTGGCACATTAGACACATTCACAAAGCATTTTTCACTGTAACATACAACTTGTCATCAACATGGTAGACATCAAGGGCCTGAAAATCAATTTCCTGCCCTGGTTTGATGACGATCCAGTCCAGATCAACTTCCACCCTGTATGCATGCAAGTGTGAATCATAAACGGTTGGGACAAGAAGTTTGCCACAAAGAAGCCACAGTGTGTTGATATTTACAATATATTTTACCTGGAAAAAAAGAGGAATACCCTCTGCATGCATGAAACCAACAATAAAAACATCTTTACATGCATACTTCACACTGTCTTTAAATGCATATTCACTCCCCTGTACATCAGCAAGTCGTCTCTGTAGCTCAAGTGGGAGAGATGAAAGTGGGGTATGTATACTTGTCCCTGTCACAATCTCAAAGTCATCAAGAATGTTGCTCTGGGAAAACTCCCAGCATTGTCTCATCTGGTGCCTCTCACTTAAAGTTTTTGCTACATTGATGAAATTTCGGCAGGTACGAATATGTCTGACTCAGAAATCAAGGTGCATGTGGGTGAGCTGGAGGGTAGAAAGCACAGAGCCTATTGTTTTGCGGTGGGGTCACAAACTAAAGAAAAGGAAGTGAGTGGGAACATGTTGCTGCTGCTTATAATGCATTGAGTTCATCAAACTGGACACTACCTGACGTTTAAAAAAAAAAAGGTTGATGTAAAAAAAATACTAGTAATTCCACCATGACATCTTTGCTGATTTCCACAGTCCATATGTGCAGGTGGTGAAGATGTGCTGGGTAAGAAGCGGAGTACCGCAGTGTCTCCAGCGTGCCGTGCATGCCTGACAGCACACTTGTTCCCTGCAGCCATTTTACGCACAAAAAAACTATCTGAAAACTTGGTGATATCTGCACAGTATTAGAGGAGATTATTGAAAACTGACACTGTGTACTGCAATTATTTAATGCTCTTTGATGTTACTTTAGATTTCTACAACCGAGGACGTTGATTTCATCAGTTTGCCTGGTTAACGTGGTTCAGGTGACAATGACTCTGTATATTCATGCTTTTTATTGGCTAAAGGATCCTGAATCCTGTCACCTGTCACAGCCCATCATTCAGCTGCACATGGTGCTCTCCACAGGTGACCATGAGTGCCAGCGGCATACAGGCCGGCCTCGACTCTCTTCTCTGCGCTCCGGTGGTGGGAATGTACGGTGGCCCTGAAAGGTCACAGCACTGCAACTTAAGAAAACACATGCAAAAAGACAAAACACAAGCAAATTTAGAAAACATTTTCATCAATTTGACAACACGTGCGCAGCATTTAGAAAATGCGCTGCAAAGACCACAACACAACACATTGAAAAAAGCGATGCAAAGACCACAACACAACACATTAGAAAAACGCGATGCAAAGACCACAACACAACACATTAGAAAAATGCGTTGCAAAGACCACAACACAACACATTAGAAAAACGTGCTGTAAAGACCACAACACAACACATTAGAAAAACGCGCTGTAAAGACCACAACACAACACATTAGAAAAATGCGTTGCAAAGACCACAACACAACACATTAGAAAAACACGCTGCAAAGACCACAACGCAACACATTGAAAAAAGCGATGCAAAGACCACAACACAACACATTAGAAAAACGCGATGCAAAGACCACAACACAACACATTAGAAAAACACACTGCAAAGACCACAACGCAACACATTGAAAAAAGCGATGCAAAGACCACAACACAACACATTAGAAAAAAGCGATGCAAAGACCACAACACAACACATTAGAAAAAAGCGATGCAAAGACCACAACACAACACATTGAAAAAAGCGATGCAAAGACCACAACACAACACATTAGAAAAAAGCGCTGCAAAGACCACAACACATTACAAAAACACGCTGCAAATAGACCGCAACACAATGGAAGTGTTTCCAGGGGACACTTAAATGTGATGCACACGTCCGGACAGGCTTGTTGTTGACGCGGATTTCGAGTCACAGCTCAGCAATAGTATCCAGCTGCAGCCCCGGAGCAAGAGGCCCCTGATGTGACACAAGCCTCTGGCTTGCCAGAAGTGCCCCTGGCATGACGGAAGTGACTTTTCTCTTTTTTTTCAATACTTTTTTATAAAATTGCTTAACATAGCGTCTATGAATTGATGAATTGTCCATTTATTTTACCTTTATTTAATCATACAAGTCAACTTTGTTTTTTGTTGTTTGTTTTTGACCACCACGCGATGTTCAAACCATCAATAAAAGAAGCTGCACTCAGTGGACGCTCCTTCTATATTAATATTCATATGCTTCGTTAACTACGACCTTTATTTATTTATTTAGGTCGGACCTTTCAAACTACAAATATTTCACCATTCAATGTGAGAAATCGATGCTAACATTAAAAAATAGCTGACTGTTACCCTATTTCGTGTGTAAGTGTGCACAATGAAGAGACAAAAGTCAGTTTGACAAACTTTATTTACAAATTTCCACAAACAATATCTGATGGCCAGTCCGCTTCTCCTGGCAGCCTGCAAGAGACAGAAAAGACGATGAGCACATAACTTCACGAAACAAATCCAAACTTCACCACTGTATTTTTTTTTTTTTGTTTAGCATTTCAGCTGTCTTTTAGCCAGATTGAAGGCTTTGGGTCCGTCACTCTGCTTAATTTAGTGTTGTAACGGCCTGACCTCCGCGCTCCTCTCCGCTCCCCTCACCCACACGTGTTGTCAAATTGATGAAAATGTTTTCTCAATTTGCTTGTGTTTTGTCTTTTTGCATGTGTTTTCTTAAGTTGCAGTGCTGTGACCTTTCAGGGCCACCGTAGGGAATGTGATAGTGAGACAGGGCTAATAAAATACTGGATGGGATTTTATTTGAGATTTAAGGTGACATATCTTCTACAATCAAAAGGTGCTTATGGGAAAGTTCTGGCTGACTGGCACAAACACAGATTACACTGCTGGATTTGAATATTTATAAAGTGGATCGATGAGAAATATGGTGAGAGATCATTATACATATCATGATTCCACTCACATTTAATTTCCACAATCTGGCTTCAGTTCACCACCTCACCATCTGTGTGGCCAAGTCACCAAAATGTGCGTACGCATGGGTCAGAGTTTCCCTAAATTTACGTACATTTCCACGTCAAGTTTTTATTTATAAATCCCACTTTATGCTTAGAGAGTGGTGTACGCACATTTCAAGCCCTTTTTGTGCGTGTGCAGTGGTTATAAATGAGGCGGCTGGTGAACATATCATTTAGTGACACTTTCCAACAGGACTTTTCTCTGTTAATGCACTGCTTCTCAACTGCTTTTCTCTTTTACTCTTCTCTGTCTCCTGCGCTGTCTCTCTCCACCCTGCCCGACCATGTGCACTACATTTACTGCCTGAAGGTCTTGTTGCGGTGTACTTACTGCCTGAACTGCCTGAACGTTTTGTTGATGTGTATGTGCGTGGGAACAACATAGTTTAATGACAGGCAGGTTTAATTGACAGTTGCTGTCCCATGTTGTTTTCATTTGAATTTTTCTGAAGGCCAGTCCATGCCTGTTAACAAATATCAGTGATGTGTGTGTGTGTGTGTGTGTGTGTGTGTTTTATGCAAAGTTCTCAGTAACTCAGGAACTTGTTTTTGAGAACTCTGTCTTCAGGCAGCTACAAGTTAGGTGTGGAGGTACAGGCAAACACTGTGGCTGATATCAGATAGAGTCAAGTGGAGTCAAACATTAACACTGGCTCACATGTTGCATTATTTCCTAGGAATCCTTCTCATTTAGGTCTGCATACTGGATCTGGTGCAGGATTGGTGGACTCTGCCACCACCAATACTAACCATGACTATACTGAGAGGTAATTACTGAGTTTAATTACAAATTCAGTGCTCATTGCTGAAAATACAGACCATAAATAGTTTTAAAAAATAGTTAAGATTCCATTGAAATTTAAAGGAGTATAACATCAAAGATGCTATTTGAGCCCCTCCCATCTGATGCCTACACTCTCAGAAATAATGTGTAAAATTTGTACCTTTAAGGGTTCAACAGCTTGTCACTGGGGCAGTACCCTCAAAGGTACACCTATTGTACCCATTAACATGGAAACATTTTCGTACCCTTCCTGTTAGTACCTCATGGGGACATTTATGCACCCTGGGGTACAAAAATGGACTTTAACACTCTAGGGACTAAAATGTACCCTTGTAAATGGTACAAATTTGTTCTCTAGAGGGTACAGCCCCAGTGACAAACCATTTATACCTTAAGATGTCAAATCTGTACTCGATACAACATGAAATAGTCAAAAAAATGTTTCATTCAATTTATTTATCTGAAACATCAGTCAAACATCGATAACAATCGATACAATACAATTTTCAATAAAACATAGAATCAATACAATATCATTTTCAATGAAACAATCAGTACAGATCATTTAGCTTGTAAAATACATCGTATTCATAACTGAAATTAATCAGTCTTCTGAATTTTGAACAGAAACGTCAGCAATAAAATGTCTAACTTATTGCACACACACACACCCACTCAAATGAAACACTGCTTAAACCCACTGCTCTACATTCTCGCACACATGCACACACACACACCTTGTTCAGCCCCTCTCACTTCATATTCTCATCTCCCTCTCCTCCCCCATCCATCATGAATGACCACACACGGCTCACGCCTGCAAATTAGGGTCAGATATTCATCACATACCAATCTGGCACATTAGACACATTCACAAAGCATTTTTCACTGTAACATACAACTTGTCATCAACATGGTAGACATCAAGGGCCTGAAAATCAATTTCCTGCCCTGGTTTGATGACGATCCAGTCCAGATCAACTTCCACCCTGTATGCATGCAAGTGTGAATCATAAACGGTTGGGACAAGAAGTTTGCCACAAAGAAGCCACAGTGTGTTGATATTTACAATATATTTTACCTGGAAAAAAAGAGGAATACCCTCTGCATGCATGAAACCAACAATAAAAACATCTTTACATGCATACTTCACACTGTCTTTAAATGCATATTCACTCCCCTGTACATCAGCAAGTCGTCTCTGTAGCTCAAGTGGGAGAGATGAAAGTGGGGTATGTATACTTGTCCCTGTCACAATCTCAAAGTCATCAAGAATGTTGCTCTGGGAAAACTCCCAGCATTGTCTCATCTGGTGCCTCTCACTTAAAGTTTTTGCTACATTGATGAAATTTCGGCAGGTACTTGCAACAGTCTTAAAATATTGATGCTTCGCCTCGAAGCGCATGCACCAAACCCTTCGTAAGGGGTCATACATTGCAATAAGTCTGGCATAATGTACCATGTAGTGGCATTTTGGAGTGATGACATTTCCAAAAACCTCCTTAAGTTTTGTCAGAAATTCACAAACCATCAAGTTTAAAAAAGGCAAACTCTCCCTTTTGATTTTAGGGGCAGTAACCATATCAACTATGTCACGACAGAGTAGGTACACATTCCAATAACTGCAAGCGCGGGGAACACGGTGTCCTATTAAGAATGGCAACAGCCTAAAAAGATACCATTTCTGAGCAGCAGACCCTGAAATTCCTGAGCCATGCATTAGTCGCTCTGTCAGTTGTACTGGTCTGTTTTTTTTATCATTTTGACCAATTGCTAAATGCTGTAGTTCTTCGTTTATTTCTTGTATAGTTATGTGTTTCTCTTTGTGTGTTTGGCACACAACTAGTTTCAGTACAAGTGGGATGACTCCTTCTAACAAATCATGCATAATATCAGGTGGAAATGCTTTTGTTACATCAAAATAATTTAACTCACTCAAAGGAGAAGGACCAGTTACTCCATATGTCAATTTATGCTCAGGGTTATCAATGCACGATTTCAGATGATACTGGTGTGCCTCTGGGCTTCTCAAGACAAAATCATTCTCACTGAATTTTTCTTTAATTTCTGTGTGAGTTGCCATGCAAAAGTGACAAACTCTGTGTGAGTTAAAGGACATAGTAAAACCACCTAACATGTGAGCTGAAAGATTATCTGCTGAAAACGTTACTACTGCAGCATATAGAGTCTGTTCAATCCCATTAATTGTGACAGTAATGCCATCTCTTCCAAATTATTTAAGATCGTCTAACATGGGTTTTAAAATAGTTTCCAAACCACAAACTTTGACAAATGTCTGACGAACTAAAAGAGCAAGATGGACATGCTTGAGCTTTGATTGATATTTGTTATCAAGGTTGCCTACAGTATAGTAGAAAGCGCACAGTTTATGCTTGGTTCGCTTTGATCTCAAAATGTGATGCACAGGTTCAACCAAATTCAGCTTTGACTTACAATGTTCTTTTAACATGTATGGCGATCTGACAGCTGCGGGCGCTTTTTCAAAGAAGTCATGAGATTGTATCACCTCTTTTAGTTCAGGACACTCCAAAATATTGAACCCATTTTCTTTAAGATGGTGTGTAATACAAGCATCGGAATTTTCCTTAAAATAACAAAACAGAAAATTTATGTCACTCAAAATTTCTTGCTGGGCAGTCTGTGTAATGTTATTTTTTTCCCTACATTTCAAAATGAAGCTACAAAGATTTTCTTTAAAGCCTTTAAGTAGTTCATCCATCTTAGGAGGTACATCTGGCTGAGGCTGTAAACCAGTGTCTGAGTTATGTCCATCACTTAGATCACTGTCACTTCCGTTGTTCAGATGAGTGTCATTTCCAGTGTTTAGTTCGGTGTCATTTTCGGTGTTTAGATCAGTGTCACTGCTGTTGTTCTCAGGTAGCACGTGTTCCCTGTGCTTACGATATACATGATGCCTGTAGGACTCATATACTGTAAAGGATGATTTACAGTTATTTAGTCCACAGGTCATATTAAAGTTGGATTCATGTGCATGGATGAGACCAACATGCTGAATCAGTTTCATTAAGGTGAAGGTGGTTCTTCTACACCTGGGACATCTATATGGTCGAGGCATGTCTACAAGAGAAGACTGATCATTCGTGTGACAGTGACTGGAAGGGCCTTGTCACCCACAAAAGTAATGTTCAGTATGATGCATTGGAGAAAGGTCAGCGTCTTCTTCATGTAGGTTGGGTAAGCCAGGTTGAAAACAAAATAGGCACAGAAGGCAGCCATTATCCCATCTTCAACTCCTGTTCCTTGGCACAGATCGACACTGTCCACCTTTACTGAAAAGGGAACCTTCCTGGTAAAGGCCATCTTCCAATCACCGTCTACCAGCTGTACAGTTGGATAAGGACTGTCAGACTGCAAGAAATATAAAAACAATGATGAAGCAAATAACACAGATCAGTTGATACAGTCAGATATCAAGGCTCCAAACTTTCACTATATTTTATCAAAAACATGAAAGTGAAAAAATTGGCAAACACTTTGTAAACCTGTTTTTTATACAGTACATTCAGAATGTGTTAAGTCCCTCCAATTTTTTCACATTTTGTTGTGTCACGGCCTTATGTTCACGTGATATTCCACTGCAGGAATAACCCACTCAATATGTACTCACCCCTATGCCGATGTGATGATGGGTGAAGATCTTCAGTTCTTTCAATTTCAGCAGAAAAGAGGGTAGCAGCCTCAGTACAATGACAGTGTATTGTGACCACGGATAAAATGTAAAAAAAAAACAACACAAAACAAACACAAAATGTCTCCATCCTGCTCTCTGTGGTGTAATCCAAGTGTCCATGAGCCGTGACATTAAAATTGAACCGCAAAAGACGCCATTTACACCATGTTTTTAGCCTAAATGTCAACTGTAGCCTGTAGCCGGTAGGATATAAACATGGCGCCGATCTCGCGAGACTTCGTATTCGTGTCCATTAAGAGATATACGAAGTCTTGCGAGATCGGTGCCATGTTGACATCTTAAGGTGTGTTCACACCGGACCTGTTTTTTTTTTCCGCTAGCGACGAGTTTACATACAAAGTCAATGCAAACGGGCGATTGAGCGTATATTCGCTCAGGAGAAAAATCGCTCGGGCTCCGAGCGACAGCGACAGAGCGATTTTTCGCTTGTGGCTTGAGATGAGAAATCTCATCTGGAGCGGTATTTCGCTGGGTCCTGTCGCTTGCAGCTCAACGCTGATTGGCTGCCGTAACCCCAGAATCCCGGGGGGTTCTTGACTGTCATGACATGTCAGCTTCATTAAAAGTATAGCTGCAAATTAAAAGCAACAATAGATGTAAAAACACACAGACACAATGCATCTGTGATCAGTTCCCTAATCCAACTTTAACAATTTTTTCAATCTTCTCCAATTTCTCGTTTTATTTTATGGAAGTGATAAATGTAAGTGCACTTGTCCTAGAGCCGCCACGACGGTTTTTATAATGCAAATAACTCTGAGATAAAACCTACAAGCTTCTCTTCCTATGACTTTGTATGTGTCTTGTATGTTTTCTGAAGCCTTTGGGCCCTATTTCAATCAATCAATCAATCAATTTTATTTATAAAGCCCAATATCACAAATCACAATTTGCCTCACAGGGCTTTACAGCATACGACATCCCTCTGTCCTTATGACCCTCACAGCTGATCAGGAAAAACTCCCCAAAAAACCCCTTTAACGGGGAAAAAAACGGTAGAAACCTCAGGAAGAGCAACTGAGGAGGGATCCCTCTTCCAGGACGGACAGACGTGCAATAGATGTTGTACAGAACAGATCAGCATAATAAATTAACAGTAATCCGTATGACACAATGAGACAGACAGAGACAGAGAGAGAGAGAGAGAGAGAGACAGAGAGAGAGATGCAGGTAATGACAGTAGCTTACAACAACATTATTGAAAGTAATAATATTATAGTTATAGTTCTGGCTACTGTGGTACAATATGTTGAAAGTATGTATTAATATCTGGCAGTATACATGTGTGACAATAATCATATGTGTATAATAACAGTAGAAGTATGACTAATGACTAATGATGGCAGCAGCAGCAGGAGGCATCTGGCAGGACCACGGCAGCAGCACAACCACACACGTCACGCTGTCCAGGCACCGCTGGATGGTCTAAAGCAGACGGTGGAGGGCACATAATCCATGTCGCAAGTGTCATTGCTATTTAAATGCAGGCGCAGTCGTCATTTTCACGCTCTGCGCCCTCGTCGTCTAACTAGCCAATGATCTTGCGCTTCTCTGGGTGTGTTGGTCTAAAAATGAGGAGTGGTCAGGCGCAGTCATGGCGCGTTGCTAGTTAGATGACGTAAAAAGCAAATGCGCCAGTGACCAATAAAAACCTGGTCTAAAGTCAACGGCGCAGTATTTCACTGTTAAACAAGTTAGTAATATGCGTCTCTAGGCGGGTGCACAACGCGCGTGCACTCTGCTCAGACACACACGGAGCAGCCACACATATGCAAAAGATAACAAATAAAAATATGACTACAATGTGAAAAGTTATTATTGTGCACATTAAAATATTTATCAGAAACACGTCTTAATGGTCAGTCATTAATCAGAACAATCTAATCGCAGTAATAATGATCATCATAATCTGGGAGGTCCAAGCTCACAGTGTCTGAATATACGGAACTGCGAGCAGACCTCCACAGGCTGATGATGCATAGCCTGTAAAATGAACTTGTCTTTCCCAATTGAATTGTGATCATTTTGGCATGTAAATCACAAAATCAAAGATGTGAAAACGTTTGATAAACTTTATTTTGACATAAACACAACAATAACCAGCTTCTGTGAACTAAAAACGTAAGCTTATAGCCCTACAAGTACATCTTGTCAGGAGGAGGAGGAGGAGGAGGAGGATGACCCCAGCTCCGCAGCCAGAGCGCAGCCAGACCAGACGGGCCTGGGTGCAGCCACGGGACCAGCCCTTCCTGCACCTTCAGGCGGGGGGGGGGGTGGTCAGGATGCTGGAGAGGGAGCTGGGCTCTCTAACCTCCCGGGTTAAAATAAAATAAATTGAAAGATTTACAATTTGTTGACAGGTTTCTCTTGTGCGTGTGCTCTCTCTTTCTCTCTCGCAGTCTCACTCTGTTTCTTTTCTTTTGACTTTTCTAAGATGACAGATGCTGAATATATCCTCCCTATCTGATGCTGTGGCTGTTTGTGGTTGGCTGAGAGGGATGTGAACTCATTAGTTTGCAGCTGTGTTAATCAAATCAGGTTGGGTTTCCATTACGGGTGCCAAACGTGCCAAACGGTGCCAATCCCCTTTGATCTGACATCAGATGTGACGGGACAGTCGATATAGAGATACATTTATCGTCTCCTCAGCTGTAAAACGCTCACTCTTTCCAGTTGGTAGGTCCGCTATCTAACTAGCTCTCCACCGTGCGCCTCTTTTAAAGGGAATGAGAGGTGACACTCTGATTGGCTTATTGAATGATACGCCCAAAACACACCCATGACTAATTCACAAAGTAAGTCCAACCCTTTTAGACTGTCTGCCATGGCGCACAGTCTGAAAACGCGCCGTCTAACTAGCAAGTGACTGGGACACGCCCATGCGCTGCATGCCTGGCGCTTTGCATTTTAGACCATCTAAATAGGGCCCTTAAAGTTACAAAAATGAAACACACTAGACTTCTGAGCATTTATACCTCCGACCGCGGAGGTATAAAAATGAATAATTAGAAAAAGCTGAAAATTATACATTTTGATACACAGGTAGCTCTACATGTTGCAAAACTCTGTAAAAGTACACCAAAGCATACATTTTCGTTTCCAAATATTTTATTACACAAAAGAAAGAAATTATGATTTTTTTTTTTTTTTTTTTTTAACCTATTTTGGCACATACATACAAAATCCTCCCGCTCCTCGCTCCAGGCAGCTCCAGCTCCGCTCACATGCTCTGTCTCAGGCATCAGAGCCTCTGCGCTACAGTGACAGATGCATTGGCGCTGTCCATGGTGCTTAAGGACTGCCAGGATTACAGCGCCCCTCCAAGCACCACAACATATGTAACTTCATTGTTTATGCTGCCCGTGTGCTCAGAAGCACACCAAAAATGCATTTGAGTAATTTCCGAGAAGTTATGATAAAATAAAAAAAAATATTACAGACTCTAGAATAGGACTGACAACCTCTCCAGTGTCTCATGTCAATTAATTAACACTATTTGTCGGCTTTTTTTTTTTTTTTTTTGCTGCTGAGCTGCTGCTGCACTGTGTCTCCAGTTGAAAATGGTGATTTGCTAAATACATTCTACAATAATAAATTAGATTAACTTTTGGTAATAACATTGTTGGTTATATTACGCATTTTAATAAAAAAAAAAGAATAAAAGAAAATAATTAGTGGAAACTTTTTTTTATTGATACTCCTCCTCTCTGACATACTAACACACACACACACACACACACACACACACACTGAACACGCGACTGAATGAATGAATGAACACTGGAAGTGGTTCAGCCGCAGTCCCGCCGGCTGGCGCGGTCACTGTTGAGATTCGTTTTTTATTATTAACAAAATGTTTTTTTACTGACCGTATGAATGGTTTTGTTTTCAAATAAATATTTGGAAACGAAAATGTATGCTTTGGTGTACTTTTACAGAGTTTTGCAATATGTATCAAAATGTATAACTTTCAGCAGCGCTCTGCCGCGGTCGGAGGTATAAATGCTCAGAAGTCTAGTGTGTTTCATTTTTGTAACTTAAAGGCTTCAGAAAACATACAAGACACATTTTTAGGAAAAGTCATAGGAAGAGAAGCTTGTAGGTTTTATCTAAACAGAGTTATTTGCATTATAAAAACCGTCGTGGCGGCTCTAGGACAAGTGCACTTACATTGATCACTTCCATAAAATAAAACGAGAAATTGGAGATTGAAAAAATTGTTAAAATTAAATTAGGGGACTGATCACAGATGCATTGTGTCTGTGTGTTTTTACATCTATTATTATTTTATATGCCTAGATGTATTATTTTACATCTAGGCATTCTATTGTCTAGACAATAGAATGCCTACAAAAACTACAAGAACTACAGACAATAGAATGCCTACAAAAACTACAAGAACTACAGACAATAGAATGCCTACAAAAACTACAGAAAGAGGGCACCATTGATTGCCTACAATATCACCGTCTGTACCCCCAAGTTGCCATCCCGTGCATATATGGGCTCCCCAAGATTCACAAAGAAGGGGCCCCCCTCAGACCCATTGTCAGCAGCATTAACTCAGTCACGTATAACATTGCCAAACATTTAGCCAACATCCTGGCTCCCTTGGTGGGCAATACACCCCACCATATCCAGAACTCCATAGACTTTGTGAACAAAGTAAGAGGTTTAAAAATGGATCCAGATGATACCATGGTATCCTATGATGTGACTTCCCTGTTCACTTGCATTCCAACCATGGAGGCTTTGGAAACAGTCAGGCAACGGTTGATACATGACAACACCCTCCACGACAGAACCAAGCTCAGCCCAGACCAGATATGCCAACTACTGGAGCTCTGCCTGAGCACTACCTATTTCAAATACAATGGCAATTCTTACAGACAGAAACATGGCTGTGCCATGGGCTCACCAGTATCTCCCATTGTGGCTAACCTGTACATGGAGGATGTAGAATACAGAGCATTAAACTCCTTTGAGGGAACAGCACCGAGCCACTGGTTCAGATATGTGGATGACACATGGGTTAAAATCAAAACTCAAGAGGTACAAGCCTTCACTGAACACATCAATTCAGTGGACAGAAACATCAAGTTCACAAGAGAAGATGTTAAGGAGAATAGTTTGCCCTTCTTGGATTGTGACGTGCACATTACAGAGGACAGAGGCCTCCACATTGGGGTATACAGGAAACCCACTCACACAGACCAATACTTACTGTTTGATTCTCACCACCCACTGGAACACAAACTAGGTGTTATCAGGACCCTACAACACAGAGCTGATAACGTACCTACCAGCACTCAGGCCCAAGGGAAGGAGCATGAACATCTGAGGGAGGCTCTAAAAACTTGTGGTTACCCCAGTTGGACCTTTGTGAAATCAGCAGCCTGTTCCAGAAAGAACAAGGTGGGTGAGGAAGAAAAGAACAAGCGCAATAACATTGTCATCCCCTATGTGTCTGCGGTATCTGAAAAACTCAGGAGGACTTTCAGCAAACACCACATCCCTGTGTATTTCAAACCCAGTAACACACTCAGACAAAGACTGGTACACCCAAAAGACCGTACACCACACACTCAGAAGAGCAACCTAGTGTACGCTGTCCAATGCAGTGAGGAATGCCCAGACTTGTACATTGGTGAAACAAAACAACCACTAAACAAACGCATGGCCCAACATAGAAGGGCTAACTCGTCAGGGCAAGACTCAGCTGTCTATCTACACCTCAAGGAGAAAGCACACTCCTTCGAAGACAGCAATGTGCACATTTTGGACAGGGAAGACCGATGGTTTGAAAGAGGTGTAAAAGAAGCCATCTATGTGAAATTGGAAAAGCCATCTCTCAATAGAGGAGGAGGTCTGCGACACCACCTATCCCCCACCTATAATGCTGTCCTTTCATCCTTGCCCAGGAGACTTAACAACTTAACCTCTAAAAACAACGGTCGTTCACAAATGGCCTCATGTGACTCTAATGACTCCAGTGACAACCGTTGCAGCAGGAGTTTCAACGACTGTCGTTGACACACCTTTGGAGCACTAACGAACCAGTGACATCATTGGCCTTGTGAAGCGAATACGAAGTCTCGCGAGATCGGCGCCATGTTTATATCCTACCGGCTACAGGCTACAGTTGACATTTAGGCTAAAAACATGGTGTAAATGGCGTCTTTTGCGGTTCAATTTTAATGTCGCAGCTCATGGACACTTGGATTACACCACAGAGAGCAGGATGGAGACATTTTGTGTTTGTTTTGTGTTGTTTTTTTTACATTTTATCCGTGGTCACAATTCACTGCCATTGTATTGGATGAGGCTGCTACCCTAAAACTCCAGGATGGATTTGTGAACTGACGATCTTCACCCATCATCACATCAGCATAGGGGTGAGTACATATTGAGTGGGTTATTCCTGCAAAGTGGAATATCACTTTAAAATTGATTAAATTAAGGCTGCAATATAACATGAAAAATCTGAAAGGGTCTGAACACTTGTCATTATTCTATAAAATAGAATAATAATAATTACAATAATCTATTTTTTCTAGTCAGATATACAAAAAAGACAGTCCATTGACTTTTTTTTTTAACGAGAACTAAATCCATACCGTTCCTATTGAAATGAAGTGCTCCACTTTTTCTTTAAAGATGAGGGGCAGCAAGATTAGCGCCGCACGAAAGTCAGCCTCTGTAAGAGACAAGGAAATAGGTCTGTTTAGTTACTTTTAGACAAAGCATCATCACTTGTGGGTGTCCAACAAATAACAGCATTTAACATCTTTCCATAATCCCATTCCTACATGAGTGTCACCTTAAAAGCCTTTTTGATTTTAACTTTTCTTTTACATTTATTCATTAATTATTAACAATCTCAGCGTATTCTTTCTGCGTTTTTGTGCAGCAAACTCTAGTATACCAACACTGCAGCGCTCAGGGCTGCCGTTTGTTGTGACATCCAGTAGAGGGCAGTGGAGATGACAGGTATACTCAGCATACAGCATGGCAGAGAGCGGGAGGTTTTCTGCCTCCTCACCAGTGCTGCAAATGAATCTTTGCTAACAAAATGGTTGCCCCTATCAGAATACAAACCGGACAACAAGGATAAGAGAACTTTCTGCACCTGAGGGTTTTTTGGTGTTTTTAGAGTAAACATTATGGACATTAGAGTGAGTTTCAAACCAGAACCCCATCTGCTCATCTCTAAAAGTGTTTATCTTGGAGTCTATAGGCAACAGCAAGTGAATTTTTTTCAGACTCACTCTGAAAAAAAGTCTCTCTTTTCTCAACAACATTAAAGCTTCAGTAGGTAACAATTATTCAGTCATATTTGCTGGAACTGTCACTATATTCTGATAGCAGGACATAAAATGGATAATTTAGGACAAAATCCAACTCCTCTGGCTCCACCTACAGCCTGTAATCGTACTTGCCAAAATCCACGGCGACTGAAAGCTCTCCACCAGTCAGGTAGAGGGAGCAGGAGGAGCAGCCAATCGCAGCTCGTACACGTCGTAGTAAGCTGACAAAAGTGAAAGTAAAGTGCCTGACGGTGTATTGTCTTGAAATTTCTGACCAAGTCGCGGAGTTTACTTTCACTTTCTTCAACTTACCAACTGTAGCTTTAGCTGAGAGATGACACGTAAAACAATAGAATACCTGGGAGCTCCTCTGCCAGCAGTTCCTCCCTAGCCTCACAATACATTTTTGCCAGTGGGGATCTTTCTCCGACCAGCTTCATCACGTTGGGAACAATGCCGGTGAAGCCCTCTCTCCAGCGACGGCACAGCTCTACAGAGGATGGATGAAGCCTATCGACCTCTTCCCATAGCTGAAAGAGTTAAAGGGATAGTTCAACATTTTGGCAAATTTGCCCACTGCCATAATCCCTATAGTCATAGCATAGGTTTGTTACCTTTAATTGTCGGTACAAGCTGTTCTTGGATCGGTGGCGCAGAGACCCGAGCTGCTCAGCTACCGCTACGGAGGCTGAATTGTGTATTTGATGAGTTTGAAGAGGGAAACCAAGAAATTCCATTAGCCTCCATAGCGGTAGCTGAGCTGCTCACGTCTCTGCTCCAACAATCTCAAAACAGCTTGTACCAACAATTAAAGGTAACAAACCTACTGCTATGACTATTGCAATGGGCAAATTTGTCTCCCGTCAGCTTTAAATTGACTTAAAATACTGCAAATCATATCACTCATGCCTGAAGGTGTTCTCAAGAAAGGGTATTTTCTCAGTACATCCTCAACTGTCATGCCATCCTTGATCTCTTTCTGATGCCATGCAAAAGTCCGTTGCATGCGGTCTTTGACCACAGAACTGTCTGGTTGCATCTTTTCATATTGCATATGTAGATCATGCACATGTCTCTCGATAGAGGTTGCATCCTCACCAATTACAGCAGGCGCCTGCTGGAAGTAAAAACCGAAAACTAAAACGGCATAACAACAGAACTGCATTTGAACTAGAATTTTGAAAAAGGAAAAAACAAAAACAAAGAAGTTACAATTCTTATTAATTACTAAGTAAACCAAAAGAATCAATATATGCATTGATAAAACAATAACCTTTTTACGGACACATATGGTAAAATACTATTGTGCACTAGGGGTGGGGGATAAAATCGATTCATGTAAGAATCACGATTCTTATCCTTTACGATTCTGGATTGATTCATAATTTTGAAAAATTGATTTTTTATTGACATTTCCTCCGTCTCTTTGCGCGCCCTCACAGGATTCCGTACATAGCGCCGCAGCAAGCCACTAAGACACTAAGATGCTCTTTAACTGATTATTATCCTTAAACCGATAAGCATCCGTCGGCGTAGACTTCTTTCTTTTGTGGCCAAACTTTTCTTTGACTCTTCTCACCTCATCTTGGTGAACCAAAGGTGCCCGCTCTGCTTTGAATTTTCTTTTCAAGGACTGATGCCAGGTGTGCTAATAGAAAAAATAAACAATAACTCTCAGCATTGAATGTACTTTAATAAAAATATCCAAGAAAAGTTGAACATGTATGAATTGCACTACCGTATTGACCCGAATATAAGACGGTATTTTTTCAATCGAAAAAAGTCTGAAAAAGACGGGTCGTCTTATATTCAGGGTCTAGATATTTATATATGTAAATCAACGGGCGACGCCAAACGACTTTCCCCCAAGTGAGTCAGAGTGCTCTCTCTCTCTCTCCCTCCCTCAGACGTTAGCAACAGAGGAGTTATGATGCCGATTTTATGATAATGATGATCAGTATTCTAATTACCCCACAACTTTCTTTCTTTCTTTTTTTTTATACCCAGGGGCAGACGCGCATGCAAGGCACGTCACGCTGACAAAACGAGGGAGCTACCTGTACACAGGTCTCTCTCTCCTATAGACTGTAGTGTCTCCCCATCGCTCTGCTTGACGAAGTGACACGCGCCACCTCAGGTAGCTGTCAACAGTCTAACCTGATGGAGGTTCAGATATGGTACAGTCCACCTTGGGGGTGTCTGAAAATCGCATTGCATTAGATTTTTACTGGCAAGAGGAATATGAAATTACAGTTGCAATTACATAATGATATCATAAATATTCCAACCACTGCTGTTGATTGATGTCTTGATGATTTCGTCTTAAAAAAATATTTTTCCAAAAACTGTTCTTGCAAAAGGGGGGTCGTCTTATATTCGGGTCAATACGGTATTCAGAATTTTTTCTTAATTATATCAGATAATATACAGCTGCTTAATATTAAAACTACCAAACTTTCTAACTTACATAGCCATTTCCCTCCAGATCCTTAAGAAAGGGGTACTTAGCAATAAGAGTCTGAACAACCTGGACATATTCAGCATTAGTAGGATACCGGTGAGATAGAATAAAATGATAAATTAGTGTTATGAAAACTTTACCATGTAACTGCAAAAAAAGTCAGGATTTTCCTGAAAGACAAACAGACGATATGCACTTACCAGCAAAGAAGAAAAATGTGGAAAAAAGTGCTGGAGCATCGGACCCATACCCAGCTGTCACCAGCAACAGTAGCTTGAGGGCTATGCCACAACAAGTAGGAGGGCTGCTGTTGTCCGCACAGAAGCCTAGGGCGCAAGCCAAGGTGGTGGCTAGCCCTGCAGGTACTAGCACCGTTCCGACCAGCAACCACAGGGTTAGCACCCACAGAGCTAGCAGGGGTCTGGGCCCACACCTTAAGCTTCTGTGCTCACCACAGTAGCCCTCCTACTCATGACGGCAGAGCTGGCTCCCATTGCCAGAGATGGCTGTGTTTGGGCCCGATACTTCACTCTGACTGTATTCCTTTTCTTTGCTGGTAAGTGCTTATCAGCTATTTCTCCTGGTTTGATGGCATCCAGTCACTATCTTGGTGATAGTAACAAATGTCAGGGGAAGTGGAGAAGGGTTCCATTTAAACAGCAGTAGAACATGGGTCAGTCGGGAACAGGGGGCGTGCACAACTGAGCCCAAGAGGAGGGGCTCAGTTTGAATGTTGTGTTTACAAACTGCAACAAACAAACCTACAGGCTCTACCTTTAATATTCATCCATGTGGGAGCAAATTTGGAACAGCTATATCATCAAAGCAGTGACAATGACACAAATATATGGACTACCTGTGGACATTTCTGATTCACATTGTATATTCTATCATTGCTTCGTGGAGAACACAAATTATTCTATGTCGATCTCTGGATGACTTCTGACATGCTTCCTTGTTATCAAGCCTGTTTTGCAGATCTTTAGGGAAAGGTGGGATGACAAACACAGCTGGAAGTCTCCGATTGGCTTTATTTCTGACAGGGTGGGAGAGGGAGAGGACCTTGTGTTAGCAGTAAACAAGGTGTCACAGTACAAATTTCAGGTACTTGTACTTAATTTCAGTATTTCCATGTTATGCTACTTTATAGCCTACTTCTACTCCAGTATATCTCAGAGGCAACTTAAAACTTTTTTCACTCAATTTCATTTGCCTGAAAGTGAACAAGTTACTTTACTTTAATAGCTCATGCCTTGCCTATCCTGTGAAAATCATTTATCTCCTGTGTTCATGTTAAATGTTTGTGATAAATGTCATAAACTGCAGGATAAAAGTTATAAACAAAACTTACTGTTCTTCTATGAAAGGCTGTAAATACAGTTCTTCGGGAACTGGTTCCAGTGTTAATGTCACCACTTCTTTCTGCTCCCGAATGAATCTGTTAAATTTTGCTTGTTTTTTAAAAGACCCAGAAAAAAGGTAGGACACCATGCTATCCGTCAAACCACACTCCACAGTCTCCCCATCTACATCATTGTCTGAAAGAGAGAGAGAGACCGAAATAGTAATTTGTCAAAACATACAAAAAAGCATGAAGTGTGTACCTTAATGTGTAATTCTTAACTTACCAGTGTAAGATAAGAATTATTATGAAAGCATTAAGTTGTGTTGCAGGACACAATCCAATATACACTTTACTGCTGAATGTTTGGCTGCACTGAATGTATCTGTGGTTGTTGCACAGGGCTCCCGGCTACCACTTAGATAAATAAGTTGAGTTACAGTTTCTGAATGTTCATAGCCCTGTCCCCCATGTTGAAATTAAAAGTAATTCATCAAATTGTATTTACATAGCACAGAAACACATAGAATTGTAGAGCTGCAACAATTAATCAATTAATCGAACAATAGTCGATTATTAAATTAATCATCAACTATTTTGATAATCGAATAATCGGTTTGAGTAGTTTTTTAAGAAAAAAAAAAAGTCCAAATTCTCTGATTTCTGCTTCTTAAATGTGCATATTTCTGGTTTCTTTGTTCCTTTACAACAATAAACTAAATACCTCTTTGGTTTGTGGACAAAACAAGACATTTGAGGACGTCATCTTGTGGTTTGGGAAACACTGATTGATATTTTTCAACATTTTATTGACCAAACAATTAATCAATTAATCGTTTAAATAATTGACAGATTAATTGATAATTAAAATAATCATTAGTTGCAGCCCTATAGAATGGTGTTAGTTTTTATATGTTTCAGTCAAAATCTTTTACTACACATGCTGGTGCATACGGTGATACATGGTTTCATTTTTCACCTGGTGCACACAGTTGTTTTCACTCTGGTCCAAATGCCGCAGTACTGACAGAACATAATGTTTCCTCATTTAGTTTATTAAAACGGACCACTCCAGTTCGACTGCAGCTGTGCTACCGGAGCTAACGTCGCTAACATTGCTAACGGAGCTAACTGGTAAACAGACTCGCCATAACAGTTACCAATGCCGGCATTTTCAACTCTTAAGTGGTATACTAGCCTGGTTCTAGACCATAGACCCCGCCCACTCAACTGAGTAGGCTTGCATCTCTGGTCTGGCATACTTCAATGAATTTGCGATTTATCTCGTCCAAACGATAGATGGACCAATGTACGCCGGGGGTCTAGCGATTAGCCAATCAGCGCCACGCTGATGTCAAGCTGTACGTCGGTGGGTAACTGGCGAGGATAGCAACAATGGCGACCGCTACAGATCCTACAGACCACATTAAAGATGCTATCGAGGTATTTCGCCACTACTCGCGTTAATGGAGGACCAAATTAAGGAAGCTGCTAAACTGGATTTAACGGCAATGCAGCTGGGCGTGCACGACGATGGAGACATTTTAAACGGGCAATGCTCGCTTGTTTTCGGCACCCCCGAGGCATGGATACTAATGACGTCACATTCTGGGTGAGTCGTTGATCTCTACTGATTGGTTAGGGAAAAAATCAAATTCTCTCCCCCTTGTAAATCGCCTTCAATGGAAGCCATGTCAGACTGAAGGTTCTGGGAGCTTCAGTCTGATACTCAGGCTAGTGGTATACAGTAGCAGCAGAACAGACAGCAGAGTGGAGCAACAGTAGTCTGGGGCCGTTAGTGGCCGTTTTGGTAAGGAAACGGAACCAGGGCAAGTGAGACAGGATCCGGAATTCGATGGATGTGCCTTTCTGTAAAAATAAAAACACCAAGCTAATAAAAATGCGGTGAAACTTTTAATTTAAAGAATATAATTTAGAAGAAAAGCCCCAAGCCATTAAGTTAATCGATTTTCTTACACCCCTCATCACCCCAAATCGATGGTGCGCCAGAATTTAAAGTTTTACTATGGTGAACACTTTTAGTTTGGTGAATTTGGTGAATACCGCATCCGCTCCCTAGACCGGAACCAGAATCCAGACAAAATTCAGATTGAATAGACACCAGGCTCTTCGCTTGAAGAGCCTGGTGACGCGAGGCTACCGCAACAGTAAACTGCAACAGAGGCTAACTGAAGCTATCCAAGGCACAGAGGCTCAGCGGGCAGAGCCATATAATCGCTCTGTCAGCGGGCATGGCAGAGGTGATCCCCCCTTAACATTACAAAGCACAAAAGATGTCTCAACAACCATTTGGTCATATTGACCTTTTATACTGAAGCTGAATGTCCGAGTTTTTCCGAGCTAGCATCATGTTGACTAGCATGCTAGCTGAAGATTTAGTCACTGTTTTTTTCAGTTTCGTCGAAAGGCTGCTTCGAACATATAAAGCTCTATATATCTTCAACTTCAGTTCATTTTGAAATGAACTTACCTCTAAATCTCTGGGCTTCTTCATTCGTCAAATTTATCCCAGCCTCCTCCAGCTTCAGTAGAAGTTCTTCCGTCGACCACTCCATCTCTGCCTCGACGTGACAGCAGCCAAGTGCTGACTGTTCGGAGGAGTGGTTGATGCACGTACATGTGCCATTGCGTCATGAACGCGCATGTATCAGGGGTCATGATCCTTTTTCATGAGAGCTTATGTGTTTAGTGTTTGACATAATTTGTATATTTATTATTTAAATAAAGTAAAAAAATAAAGATCCTTTTTCATCATCAGCGTTATCTCCAGGATAATTTTTAAAACTATTTTATATGATAGTCTCAGCTCAGTTGATCTTAAATATTAGTGATGTGTGATTCCACCAGTGGCGATTGCTCTAAGACTGCAAGGGAAGCTCAGCTTCCCCTAAAATGTCAAAAAATAAGTGGTCAAATATGTGCTGTTGTGTTTACATTTCATTGACTAAATATGCGCTAGAACGCGTTCAATTTTTGTTCAGAATCAGCTACTTATCACAGCTCACTGACGCGACTCTCTTCTCATTCATTCCCGTAGCGTCACAGTGCATTAAACAGTGTCGAAGCTCAGCGTCCAAAGACTTCAGTGGGGAAGCATAGAGTGGGTTGTTCCACTGCAGCCAAACTAGACAGTCATTGGATAAATACTCGGTTTTGTCCCGCCCATCGGACGCTCAGCATCTCTGGGGGTCTATGGGGCAGTGGGCTGGCCTTGGCTGGCCTGGACGCTGGGCTTCTGCATGATGATTGGATGATCTGTCTGAGGCTGAATCCTTTTTGATTGACAGCAAAATGAGCGAATCAGCGATCTTGAAATATAAAACACCACCGGAGCAGTTTTCAAGTTTCATTCCGTTGTTCTGAGTTGATCTGGAGACTTTTCCAGTCCTCTTAGTGACTTTTTCTTTGTTAAAAACGACTAGGGACAAATCTAGCATCTTTTTCTAGTGTTATTGGAGACTGTACTCGTGTTTGGAGACTCTGACTTCTGTCGCTCTGCAGTTACTGTCCCCAATGAGCAGCGGGTGCTGCTGTCAGCCCCTCCACCGTCCCAAAGCACTCACAGGCGGTCACACTAGCCTCGCGCAGCAGCCCCAGCAAGCGAGTGAGCTAGCAAGCTGCACATAATGGCAGACAATTTGAATATTATCGACCGGATTTTGGCGAAGCCATTTGATAGTCTTCCTTACAAGGAGAAACTTAGAGTTACAGCAGGGCAGATCAACACCTCAGATTGATTTGGTGCAAAGGGTGGGGAAAAGTAACAGGTATTTTCACCCATCTGAAAATCTTTGAGGTGTGTTTTGCTGTGGTTCTGTGGCATGAGTGTGGTTGAAAAACAGCTTCAATTAAATGCTCCTTTTATAAGTTACTGCCTCGCCACAATATTATTATTTTATGATGTAAACTTAAAGTGAGCTTCCCCTGTTTGAAAGACCAGCAGCCGCCACTGGATTCCACTGATTTTCTTTCTGATCCAGGTATAAATAAAACCAAATTAAGGTGACATAGCTCAAACCAATATGATACCAAGCAAACCATACCAAAGCAAATTTGTTAAGATAATAGAAATAGTTGTAATTAATTATTTCTAGATCATTTGTGATTTGCAATATTATGTCTATTGCTTCTTATAACACTGTGACCCAGGCATGGCCAAACCAAGGCCTGTGGGCCGTATGGCATGTTGGGCTTTTGAATCCAGCCCATCAAATACTGGAACAAAATTATCCAACAATTAGCAAAGACCACAAACTTTGATGCACTGGCAAAAAGAGTGACCAACAACACTGCTCTCACTGAAATCGAATGTAATCATTTACTTTAAGGTAATGGCTTTTACATTTGTATTGTACTTTTTACATTTGTATCACATCATAAAGCTCATTGTGGCCCCCGAGTTTGCCCACCCTTGGTGTAAGTGAACAAAATTTCTCAATTCCAATGCAAAAACCTCCTCTGATTTTCCCTCTATTCATCCACTGACAGCCTCACATTGTCGTTGTACCCCTGTTTGTGGAAAAAATGGTACAGATGTGGAACCTTGATCATTTTGGAAATTAAATGTACCCTTTTAACCCCAAAATGGTACATGTAAGTACCATGTGGATCAACTCAGAACCTGTGAGGGTACATCACCAGCAGTTGTACCTTAGAGAACAAAAGTGCACCTCAGTTGTACCTTATTTTCTGACAGTGTATGGTCATATGCACAGGCTTCATATAGTAACCAAGGGTTTCCCATACATTTATTTGTTTCATCTTACTTCATTGTAGAGTTGCACACAGTGCACATGCTCAGCCCCTTCTTCTCTTGCTTCAACTCTGTTTATCAGATCACAAATGAGACAAGAATTAGCTGCTCACCACCCCACGGTCCCTCTGCCTCGCTCCCCACCACTGTGGACCGCTTCACTAGGAGGTGAGCGAGCAGCAGCTGAGAAGACAAAGCTGCAGTCGGTGGCTGTTGCAGCTTGAATTTGGTGAGCATAAACTCCACAGCACCATTTGTCACAGCAGACTGGTGGCCAGCGGCAGTGCCAGGTCTAAACTGTGTAGCAGCAGCAACAGAAAGTTTGCTGAGCCAGCGGGGAGTTGGGGCTGTCTGGTCCCCTGCAGCTGGGGGCTGTGTGAGCTGGATTCAGGTTGCTGTGGCCGCTCACTGGGGATCCGTCTCAGCCAGCAAGGTGGTCTGTAGTGGCCGGCAGTGAGGCAGAGGACGTGCTGTAATTGATGATAATGATGATGATTACATGTGTGGGACCAACATAATGTGATGACAGTCAGTCTACAGTTGTGAGTGACAGTACTGGTGTGTTGTTTTCACTTTAAATTCTTAAAGCCAGTCCACACCTGTTAACAAATACCAGTGTTGTGTGTGTGTGTTTTACACCAGGTTCTCAGGAACTTGTTTCTACTTGCACTCGCAGTCTGTAATCACCTCTATTGTATTCCTTGCCAATATGAGATCATCATTTTGAACTATGCTGTGTATGAAAGTAAGCAGATGAACAAATCAGCTCACAGCACTGCAGACGTGTCTGAGTGAGGCTGCTGTTATAACACTGAGGAGTGCGCTTTATTATAATCGCAGACTCCAACACGGTAAGACATGAGATCTACTTTAATTCCATGTTTATCATCACATGTCAGGAAGGGTATTTTATCAGCCTGCATTTGGATCAAGATCAGTACAGTTTACACTGAAAGATGAGACCATAAAGATTCTTAAAAGGAGTTAAGAGTTCTTAAAAGCTTTGCTCTCATCATTATTTTAAATTCTGTCTTTTAGGATTTATAATTTCCCATTTGCTTGAGATACTTTCTTTGTCTGAGTGAGGTCCGAGGCTGCTACTTACTTACTGACCACTGTATCTGTACACAGAAGATGTTTCAGGAACATACTCGGGAGATTCTCCATCAAGTGGACGCAAAAAAAAATCTCATCCGCCATGGAAGTTTAGAAGAAAAGGTGGATCTCCTGACACTGGTCAAAAAGAAGAAGAAGTCAATTTTTCCCCCTGAGTATGAGGTGATGACTTCCACTCTTGGTAATCTTGTCCCAGCATTCGCTGGATTCTCTGAGTTTGAAGGTACGTACCCACATGCACAAAGAACACAATCTGCACCTGTCAATACTGGGCTTAGAGTATCTACCATATTTTCCAGAAACAACCCTCATCAAGGATTACAAGCACACTGGCCGGAGCTCTGGGAGCGCCAGCGTACGAGGAGGTGTTGACATAGCTTCAGCTGGAGTCAGTGCAGGAGCACTCAGACACAGAGAGACTTCATCTGTCGACATTAATGCAAAGACAGCAAACTTAAGCAAGATGAGGGAGATATGTCTTGGCCAGTATGTCTCTGTGAGCCTGTTTACACCTGCTATTAACATGCTTTTCTGTGAGCACAGCTGAGACACATTGTTGTTCACACCTGTGTCTATCATGTGTCTCCTGCTGACCACTTGTGTTCAGATTTCGTTACTGCCTACGTCACTTACCTTACAAGGTCAAAGGGCCCAGCACACCGTTATTATGTCCACACATGGTTTACACACGACAATGAATAACTCAGGTCATGTGATTTACAACATCTGGAGTGTAGTGCAGGTGACATATGAAAATGATGCTCACCTTTTCATAAAAGCATGAAACTTGGTACACTTGTACAGTTTTGGACCCTGAACATTTTCAGAAATTGAGCCACTGTAAAAATGCCTTGTGGTGGCCTTTTTACTTTTAACCATAACTAAGTAATGTATTTTTTATCATATTTCCTGAACCAAATATGCAGAATAGGTGATGTATGGCTCGATGTTTTAATGGTCAAGGATTACAAATATATACCATATACAACATCATAACCCTTATCATCATAACCATTAACCCTGCAAAGGTTGATTCTGATAAAGTGAAGCAGAACAATATTAGAGAGGTTTTAGTACAGAACGCCGTTGTGGGGGAGGTGCCGGCTGTTGTATGCAGTCATTGTAATTCTTCCCCCCAAAGCCTGTCATGTTCACCTGGATTCATTTGAACACAACAAAACATGTCCGTCTACCAGGGCCCTATTTCAGGAAGCAGGCTCAACAAACTCTGAGCCTAATCCTGACCTCTGAGTTGACTGAGCCTGAGCTGAAAAACTCTGAGTTTTCAGTTCCAGAACAGCTGATCAGAGAAAGCCGCTTGTTTCATCCCAGCTGAGTCGGAGATTTTAATGACCGCGAAATAAAAAAAAAAAACCAAAACAAAAAACTAACACGTCAGCTGCAGCTAAACAGCATGAGGCGTGATGGGAACAGACTGCAGAGTGTGTTAGTAGGTTATGTGAAGTGATGTTATGTAATGTGATGTCTTAATGTGTCTAATATACAGAAAATACAGAAACATTACACAGAGTTCATATATCTTAATACAATTTGCTGTATCATCTTATTCAGCTGTAATCTGATCAGCAACACAATATCAAACACAAAAATGTTGTACAGACTGGTAAAAGTTTTGCTTATACTTTATTCATTCTGTCAATATTAGGCTGAGATTAATTGAATTGCTGAACTGCTGTAAAATGACTTCTGATTCACGTAATCCCCTTTATGCTCAGATGGAGCTATTATGGGACGCTGAGTCCCATAAATGAGCCAGTTACACCGCGAAATCTTTGAATAGCCTAAATGAAAAGTATTCATGAATCACTGCATCATGTAGGCTAACGTAGATTCATTTCTGATTAACACTGACAAACCTGCAGTTCTGTGGAATATCTTTTTTTTTTAAGATTATTTTCGGGGCTTTCGTTGCCTTAAATGGCAAAACAGTGTAATGTTGAGGGGATAGAGGGAACGGCGTGCAGCGAGAGGCTGCAGGCTGGGTTTGAACCCGCGGCCGCTGCATCAGGCGCCGGGCGTCTGATCATAGGGCGTCCACTTCACCCACTAAGCCACTGATGCTCTGTTGCAAATACTTTGATAATTGATTCTGATTCATGTCCAGGGAAAACCACAAAAAAGCGGTCAAAAGTCTTTTCAGAGCCAGAGTCACTTTTCTTACGTCCCGACAAACCAGTGAGACAGTGGGAATGCATAAAATTTGCTCCGATGATAATGCAAATCCACAATGTGTAATATTTGATAGGCCTATATCTGGGTGCACAGATTGTTAGATAAATAAAAGACTGTGAGATGATATTGTCATAGAGACAGGGAGACATCCAAACTGGGTCTAATCACTTTCTCCTTTTGCAACAGCCTCTGTATAAACTGTGCACCAACATCCATGACTTCATTCATTAAAGGAAACGCCATGTTTCTCCTACCTGCTACACGCTCAGCCTCAGGCTTAGGTGAAGCAAACCTGCCAGCCAGCAGGTTTCCTTCACGGAGTAAGTTGCCATAGATACACTGTTGCAGATCTGATGATACAACCACAGTCAGTCATCGATCTTTGGCCTAGGGTGTTCTCGTACCAGGTACACTTATGAACCTCCCTGTGCTCGAACATGGTGTTTGTTATGGCCAGTCCATGACTCGCACAGAAGTCCAATAACAAAACACCACTCGGGTTTAGGTCAGGCAGGCCGTTCCTCCCAATCACCCCGCTCCAGGTTTCTCTGTCATTGCCCATGTGAGCGTTGAAGTCCCCCAGAAGAACTATGGAGTCCCCGACCGGCATCCTTTCCAGGACACCGCCAAAAGACTCCAAGAAGACAGAGTACTCTGTACTACTGTTCAGTGCATTCAAGGCTACCCTCTTGTTCACCGGGGAGAGCCCAGTGCATGGTGGCACTCAGCGGGGGGCTCTTGAGTATCCTTGAGTCCAGCCCCTCTCCAGGAGTTTAGTGCTGGTTGTAATAGTCAGACTTATTCTCACAGTCTAAATCTGCTGCTTTAACCTCCGCTTCTCTCTTTCTTTCTCAATAACCATATGACATAGAAGCCAAAAGAAACTTTCATCTGTTTCCCACCATCTGTATCCTCTCTCACCCGTAGGAAGATAAACCATGTCCACATGCCAACACTGAGGAAGGGAGAGTTGTTGGGTTTTGTGAGCAAGATTGTGTTCAACACAAACGAGGTCCACCTCCATGGAAAAACTAAAGTGGACGGCTCCTGTGAAGCACGTTATAACATAATGAATTTCTCTCTGAAGGTGAGGTCTGAATAATAACCATGTATGAAACCACAGCAGAATGATGGTGATGAGTGTTAAACAGAGCGGTCTGTCCTCCAGTCTGTGACCTGGAAATCATTCCAAGTCCAACACCTAGAAGGACGTCCCAGTCTGTCAAATGTCTGTTATAAGGCAACACTTACTGATGGTGTCTTCATCAGCATACACACCTGTTTTGTTTCTCACTCTCACAAAACAAAGAAAGGTGGGGTTGGAAACCAACAAGAAAAAACAGCAACTTAACATGATAATCATATGTCAAAAAGCCAGCTGCGATTTGCATGTAAAATTGACAGTTTCAGAGTGTTTGTGTTGTGTGCCTTTTGCTTTGTGTTTCTAAGTTGTGGTGTGTGTCGGTCTTGTTATTTATTGATAACATGCTTTGGGTTAAGTTGGTTGGACGGCATTGACAAGATGTCGTGGTACACCTGTTTGTTTACCTGCTGTATTTATTGTTTAATCAGGGCAAGATGAAGGACAACAGTTCCTATACTGTACCAGCAGGACACATTTATGGCTACAGGTTCAACGAGATCAAATTCAAGGAAGAGGAGATCAGTAAGAAACAAAGTGTTTGAGCGTGTTTACACATCTGCAGCATCTGTTATTTTTTGATATCAATAGGATCCCAGATTATTAATGATTTATTGCAATTTCATTCTTTCAGAAATCCTATGCAGTATGAGAATGTGCCGTTATGAAGTGATGGAACTGGTATCAGAAAGATGTAAAACACTTTTCACACTGTTGCTTTGCTCTGTTCCATCTTGTATTTCACAGCATGTGAGCCAATCAACTGTCAATAACTCACTCTGTCTCTGACACTTACAGTTCTTTCATTACGTACACTTTGCTGACACCTCAGCTGCTTTCACTTTGACCTTTAAAACTGATTTCTGCTGTTTAAGTGACAGTTCAACTAACGGCCGGGCTCCACCGGGCACGTAAACGGCGCGACACGTCTGCAGCGCGAGTCCTGTAGCAGCTCGCCCCCCTGTTAATCAATTACAGCGGTTCCACCGGCAACGGGAGCGGCGCGACAACCCCCGTCTGTCGCGCGACAACTCTCTATTTTACGCGGCTTTTCTATTTTTGTCGCGCTACGCTCTCCTACGCGACCCTCCAGCAGATAAAAACTACATGAAATAGTGTGCTAAACAAGCACAATGTGTTTTTAAATGAATAAACCATTATCAGAGGTGATATGTGATGATTTTTTTTTTCATGCATTTACCCATGTTTATCCGTGATCCTACCGTTTAAACTATGTATTTTAATACAGTTTAAACTGTTTATTGTATTCTATGGAACCCTGCATAAAGTAATAACTTCATGCAGCCTACATGCAGCCTCTCGGCTCAGCAAACGGCAAACAACCCCGCTGGCTTCTCTACGTGTCGCTTCCGTACACCGTCAGTGGAGCCCAAATGAATATGCCGCGACGCTACGCTGACGTGATGCTTACGTTTGCAGCCGGTGGAGCCCGGCCGTAACAGTTAAAACACCATCTGATATTTCAGTCAGGAGAGACAAATTTTCATCAGAGAAGGTAGCTAAGTCTTATCTGAGTGTGTGTGTGTTTAAACTAGTAGTAGAGAAAGCCCGGGAACTGGAAATATTTGAACCTGACGACTCCATTGAAGAGACCTTGGAGATCCTGCCACAAGTGCAAGAAGGTAAGAGAGTGCAGATTTTACATTCCCTGCAATTCAAAGTCAAAAGTCTACAAACAAAAGCTTCAAAGTGTTTGAGCGTGTTTACACACCTGCAGCATTTGTTATTTTTTATGTCAATAGGATCACAGATTAATGATTTATTGCTCTTTTCATTCTTTCAGAATTTACTTGCAGGTCTCGCATTGAGTATGTTGGTGGTAAAGCGGAGGAACAGCCTCTCAGCCCTCCCAGTCCGATAAGATGTAAAACACTTTTCACACTGTTGCTTTGCTCTGTTTCATCTTGTATTTCACAGCATGCGAGCCAATCAACTGTCAATAACTCACTCAGTCTCTGACACTTCAAGTACTTTTGTTACTTACACTTTGCTGACACCTCAGCTGCTTTCACTTTGACCTTTAAAACTGATTTTTCGTTGTTTAATTTACAGTTCAACTCACAGTTAAAAAACATCTGGTATTTCAGTCAGGAGAGACAGGTGAATGAAGTTAAGATAATGTTTATTACAAATTACAGGTGTACAGATTAACAGATGATGTGATGATAAACATTAGACAGACAGTTTTTGGTGCTTAGACTCTACAAGGAGATTTTGTAATCGAGGGACACCTGAGCAGCAGCAAGATAAATCCACCATGGAGGCTAGACACTGGTGGTGGCGGTGGCTGGTGACTCTGAGACTAATGCAGGATTTTATACTTCCATGTCAAATCGCTGTTGTACCTATAGCGTAGCTTCTGCGTAGATGTGCACCTATTAACACTAGCGATGTTTTATTTGTGGAAAATGTCTTTAGTATAAGACAGTTTTTATTGTTGGCGAATCTTGTGAGTTGTAATGGAGCTGAATTTTGTAACGTTACCTTTGTTAAATGTTGCTGTTGTCTCTGGCTTCATATGAGAAGAGGAAATCTCTGCTAGCTGCTAGGCTAATTTAAGCAATGTAAAGTGTCATAGACTTGTGCTAAAATCATTAGCATGTTGTATTGGTGGGGAAAATTTGTCCAGATAAAGACAAGTGTTTGTCTGTGAATCCTGTGAGTTGTATGGAGCCAATCGGTGTACTAGTGTTTAAAATTGTTACTGCCATGTTTACCATGTGCTTTTGGTGTGTTTTGAATCAATCAGACTTTACTGTACTTCACAGAAATCCAACCGCTGACTCGTGTTTTGGAGGTGTAACTGTAGAGCGACACAGACACACAACTGCACAAGTATAAATATTCACAATGCAGTGGGGCATGTGACATGGAATAGGCTCTGCACAGAGCTGACACACAACTATAAATCTGCCCTAATTGCTGATGAATCTGCAAGGACTAGGTGGCGATTGGGGGCTGGAGTGTGCGCACAACTACACAAATTATCTCATCCTCTGCTCAGAGGGTAATGAGCCCCTGGAGCTCAGTGTTTTTCCAATTTATGGACATTTACGGCCACTGTTCTTGTTTGAGTTAGCTGCTAACTGCTATCAGCTACTTTAAAAATCTCCCACAGTGGATCACAAGCACATGTCGTCAAAACGTCACACCTGTGCCGACCAGCCTTGCAGGCTGTCCTGTTTATAAAGACATCCTTTTAGCACTGTTACTGCCACTGGTGGCAGCTTAAAGCGACTGCCAACTCCACTTCAACCTTTTTTTTTAGAATTTCAACTATTTCAAATGTTTCAACTGCAAATTTTCATCACAGAAAGTAAGTCTTATCTGTATGTGTGTGTGTGTGTGTGTGTGTGTGTGTTTGAACTAGTGGACGAAGTAGCCCTGGAACCAGAAACATCTGAATCTGATGACTCCACTGATGACTCCACTGAAGAGACCTTGGAGACCCTGCCACAAATGCAAGAAGGTAAGAGAGTGCAGATTTTACATTCCCTGCAATTCAAAGTCAAAAGTCTACAAACAAAAACTTCAAAGTGTTTGAGCGTGTTTACACACCTGCAGCATTTGTTATTTTTTTTATATCAGTAGGATCCCAGATTATTAATGATTTATTGCTCTTTTCATTCTTTCAGAAAAACTGGAACTCATCCCTCTCAGCCCTCCCAGTCCGATAAGATGTAAAACACTTTTCACACTGTTGCTTTGCTCTGTTCCATCTTGTATTTCACAGCATGCGAGCCAATCAACTGTCAATAACTCACTCAGTCTCTGACACTTACAGTTCTTTCATTACTTACACTTTGCTGACACCTTAGCTGCTTTCACTTTGACCTTTAAAACTGATTTCTGCTGTTTAAATGACAGTTCAACTAACAGTTAAAACACCATCTTATATTTCAGTCAGGAGACACAAATTTTCATCAGAGAAGGTAGCTAAGTCTTATCTGTGTGTGTGTGTGTTTAAAGTAGTGGCCGTGGAACCAGAAACATTTGAAGCTGACGACTCTACTGAAGAGACCCTGGAGACCCTGCAACAAGTGCGAGAAAGTATGAGAGTGTTTAAGTGCAGATTTTACATTCCCTGCAAGTCAGGGTCAAAAGTCTACAAACCTAAACTTCAAAATGCATGTGGGACTGATGTGACTGTGTTATAGTTGCTAATAACAGCACTGTTACTGCTCCTGTAGAGTTACTGATGACAGAAACTGTTCTCCAGCCACTGGCTCATCTTCCCCGGGTGACTCGTTTCGCTTTGTTCCAGAGTCTCAGTGCGCTCTCAGAGGACAGTGACGCTCTGACTCTTCTGAAGAAAAAGGTATTTGGGGTTTTTACTGTTGGCCTCCACACACACCTTCATCACCCTTGTTGTTAGATCAGGAGGAGGACACGGGTTAAATGAACAACTCAAGATCCAAACACACACCTACTACAGTACCACCATGCTCTGCAGCCGACACAATCACAGTTTTCAATGCTCTACCCACCACTATCTGTTGGACTGTTTGTTTCACCTGTACCATCAAGGAGGTGTTGTCCGTCTCCCGTTTGCCTGATTCCATGTGAATGCAGCATAGGACAGTGAATATTATAAACATACCTTATAAACATTAGCATGGTAGCACTGTCATTTTGGGCATGCTGCTGTTAATATTTAGCTCAAAGCACCGCTGTGCCAAAATACAGCCTGCTGGCATGACTGTAGAGTACTGTTAATTGTTTTATAAGGAAATCAAAAAACTGTATTTGAAGTTATTTATAGTTATTGTGTCTTCATGTAGGAAATATTTAAAAGTAATTTTGTCTCCTCTCAGCTGGATCAGTGGCGTGCAGGTGAGCCTCTTGAGCAGCTGCAATCCTGGTCGGTGTGTTCTGTTCTTCATCTGATCAGTGGCTTCGCAACCCCACCCTTACAAATAGGACCTCATATGACTGACTTGACGCTGGAAGCTGTTTACCTGCTGGTCAGCGCGATGGACAGTGAGTGAGCTGTACAGTGCTCTGTGTCTGACTGGTTGGCTGTGTGCATGCTTTCTCTGTCTGGATGTGAAAGGTGGATTATATTCTCAATACAAAATCAGAGTTTGTGTGTTCTCATGGGTAGATGTGCAGATTTGAAAGATGAAGTGTAAATGATCAGAACTCGAGTTGTACTGCTTTAAAGTAACTAACCCACAGCAGTCTGACATGTTGTCTGAGTCAGCTCACATGTACCAACAGTTTCTGTGTGCTCCACAGAACTGCCAGAACATGTGACATCACTGATCGCCAAGTACCGCCCCGACACACTGAGAGGCCTCAACCAACTGGTAAGTCCACTGGTTAACAAAGATCACTATGCTCTGTATTTTAATAAAGAATACAGAAGAGACCAAGTTTTTACTTCTCTCTGAATTCTTCTATTTCCTTATCTGTTAAGTTATTAGCTTTTTCTTTCAACTTCTGCCCAACTTGAAATGGCCTGGCTCCATAAACCCCAAAGGATGCTAGGACAACTCTTTCATTCCAACCCAACATTCATTTTATTTTCTTGTTCTGGCGATAGGTTGGTTGGATTAAGACATAAAAGACATAAAAGAAACAACAAATTAGGTACAGGTTATACAAAACCATAAATAAAATTATTCTCCAACCAATTTCCTTAGTGGAATATTTTTTACAGTGCATAAGTCAAAATAAAAGATATAAATCAATGATCAACTATTTTAACTGTTCTAACTATTTAATAGTTTTAACTTAACTTTTACCATTTTATAGTCACAAATATTTTACATTTAATACCTGTTTTAATATTGACTTGACTGGATTTATACAACATGGATTTACCCACAAACCTTTGAAAGAATTTGTGCTTAAACACTTATTTTTCATTTTAACTTTTAACTTTTTAACTTTTAATTTAAAGAGCTGCACATTACCCCCACAATCAAAACCTAAACTTAAATCCCTGCAGCCACTGTTTGCCTAACACCTGTGCCAGTAATTTCAGTATTAACACAAATATTTCTAACATCATCATAATCAACATCAAATATCATATATCATAAATTCAGTGTCTTTTAACGATACCAGAGACGTCTTTGGGAGGAACCACAAGTTGAATTGCCTTCTTCTGTTTAGATGTTTCTCCATTCCCAGTGCAGGGTGAGTGCTGCTTGTCTCACAGATGTCCTCACTTTCAGCAGCCTGTTCTGCTCTGCTCTGCATTGCATTATGGGACTTGTAGTTAGTTGTAGTTGTGGAGGGTCTGAAGTGAAGTGAAGTGAAGTGAAGTGAAGTGAAGTGAAGTGGTTTGATTTGAATCTTTTGCATCTCAGATTTATCTCAACATTATCCCCCTTATTTGCCCCCCAGATCACGGTTACCCTCCACCTTTCTAGAGGAAACTGTCTAAATAATAACATGTATGTGTGTGAATCAGAAATCTCAGTGCTCAGTGCTCCTGCCATTGGGAGCAAAAGTTCTTTCAGAGCTTAATAATTAATACACCGGAGCTGGAGGACCCACCTGCCGGTTCCCAGTGTGCCGGTCAGCTACAGCAACACCAGAGAGAGAGAATGAGAATGAGACTGTGTGCCGGTGTTGCTCTGCAGCTGTGGGGGATGTGAATGGAAACATATCCAACATAAACTAACATCACCCAGATGTGCTGATCACCGGGATGAGGAAAAACCAAACTGGAGGCCAGCTCCTGATCCCCACTGCTTTCAGGCAGCCTTAGCACTTAAAAGCAGAACGACACATGTTGTAGACATTGCAGATATATTAATGATAACACACTGAATGCACAATACGGCATGACCCAGATGTACCGATCACCGGCAACCTTCTAGTAGTCTATGATGACAAGACACAACACACTGTGGGAGACAGGTCTATTTTTTCTGGTGGCACACTGGTGGAAGTGGAGCGGTGTGGATGAATGAAAAATGCAAACAATAAACAGTTGATTTCGTGTGGTAACCTGTTGCGCATTCCCAGGAAGCACCACTGTGTTTGCCCAATACGCAAAACGTGAATGAGTCTGGACACAGAGTGTACATTTCCTCTATTCCCGAGGGGCGGTATCAACAGCTGTCACTCAAAGTGCCCCTACACGCAATTGGAAAGACGGAAAACCAATCAGAGTAAACGAAACGTGTGACGAAGGCTTGCACAACGCCACTGTAAACAGACCAGCAAGCAAGTGCAGCATGCAGCGGAGATGAGCTGTGATGATGTCTGGGAAAGACTGCTGCCATCTTTGCGGATTTCCTCCTCACTGTGGACTCCGAGTTGCATGGTTGTGATTCCCAGCTTGGTTGCTTTCCTGACCTGCTCCTCCATGAGAGCAACTAGCAGAGAAACAACAATAGCCACTGGGTTTTCACTGAGTCCCATCTTTTTATCGATCAGCGGAGCCAGTTGGTAAATTAAACTTTTACCAAACCCCGTAGGAAGGACGGCAAACACATCCTTTTTTTCAATAAAAGCTTTCAGTGTAGCCGTTTTTTCTGCTTTTAAAGAAAATGTACATTCCAGTTTGTTCAACACATTTACCATCGCAGTTTCAAAATCAGTAGCCATGTTGGTTGTTTACGAAATACATTCACTCCGCTCCTTGTCCCTCCTATTCTGATGACGGGATTTCAAATAACCCGCCCCAAAGTAATAAACAGTTGTGATTGGCCCGGTAAGCTTTAACTGATGCCAGAATGCGCCTTAATGATTGCATGGCCAGACTGATCTGTGGAGCGAAATAGAATATGAGCTCCACAGATTAGGATGGTTTCACCAGGCTACCACTGTGGTCCTTTGACTTGTTGACTTGTGTTGTCCTGCAGGTGAGCAGCCTGATGGAGAACGGTCAGGCTCATCTCTCTGAGTCTCTGCCTGCTGCTCTGCAGGATGGAGGGCAGCTCCACTGGCTCGCCGTGTTCCTCTGCTCCTCCGATGAGTCCCTGAGAGAGCCGTCTGAGCAGACGATAGTGGCAGGAGATGAACCGGGAGTGCTGCTGTTGGCCCTGTGTGTTGCTGTACGGGGACTCAGCATGTTGCGGCAGTAGAATTACGCTGACCTGTTGCTTAGTCTTATAGCTGCAGTTATTATGATGGGAGACAAAAGGATTCTGGGTACATTTATGTGTCCTGCATTTAGGACCACTGGGAGTCAAAGTAATGGTCAGACTAAATTGTCTTTGTGTTCATCACCTGTTCTGTATTTTGATCCTGGGTATTTCTGTCTTTTGTATTTTTCATATAGTTAACTGTTTTTTCTCCTGCTGTTGGACAGAACATTTCCAATCCTGTATTCTATCATTGATTTAAGACGTAGTTCTAATGGTCTGCTTTTAAATTTGATCAGGTGTTGTACTAATTTTCTGTCATGTCACATTGGTTTTACTGGTCCAGTTACCTGTCTGTAGAAGGAGGAGCTAACCTTTAGTCTTGAGGACAGGAGGAAGATCCTGGTTGGCTAGAAACCTTGTCTTGGTAGTAAATCATGAAAGGACCATTGCTCATTGCTCATCTTAATTTTGGCTTTGTGCAAAGACTAAATAAAGTTCTTCAGTGACTGTGGTGTTGGTTTCCTTGGGACACTGGGACAGGACATTTAATCTCTCCTGGTTTTCACTTCAGGGTCGTTACTGTGTAACAGCAGTGTCAGTAAACCTGTACCACCTCAGGCTTTTGTAGGTACCTACCTTACAACATAAAGACCTACAGCATGTCCTGACTCTTTTCCCTGGACGTGTTTGTTCCAAAGTAAAAACACAGTTGTACCCTGCAGTACTTAAGTTAAGTACACAAGAACTTTGTAGTCTGACTTATTTCCTCTCTTTGTTGTCATCTGTCCCCCCAGTGTTGTTACATCATATATGGTCACTTTCAAATATCAGATTTCATGATAGCACAGTCTCACTCAGAGGGCTTCAAAATATGCCACTTGGGCAGAGTCCCCATGCCAGGGCCACCTGGCTCAGAGGCAGAGCGGGTTGTCCACTAATCAGAAGGTTAGTGGTTCGATGTCTGTCCCCCGACCACCTAAATTATTTAAATCTAAAATTAAACAAAGAGGAGTTGTGCATAACAACCTCATAAAAATTAAAACCTCTTCTGTGACAGAAAGACAAAACAGGAGAATTAAATGCGGACTGTTAAATATCAGGTCTCTATCGTCTAAAGCAGTGTTAGTAAACGAATTAATATCAGATAATCATATTGATTTACTCAGTCTCACAGAAACCTGGCTGTGTCAAGATGAATATGTCAGTCTCAATGAATCCACTCCTCCCAGTCATAATAATACCCACATTCCTCGAGGCAGCAGCCGAGGAGGGGGAGTTGCAGCCATTTTTAACTCTAGTCTGTTAATCAGCCCTAAACCTAAACTAGATTATAATTCATTTGAAAGCCTCGTTCTTAGTCTTTTACATCCGACCTGGAAAACCTCGCAGCCACTTTTATTTGTTATAGTGTACCGTGCTCCTGGCCCGTATTCTGAATTTGTATCTGAATTCTCAGAGTTTTTATCCAGTTTAGTTCTTAAATCAGATAAAGTTATTATTGTAGGTGATTTTAACATTCATGTCGACGTTGATAATGACTCCCTGGCTACCGCGTTTATCTCATTATTAGACTCCATTGGCTTCAATCAGGGTGTACATGAACCCACTCATTGTTTTAACCATACCCTCGATCTAGTTCTGACGTATGGAATTGAAATTGATAACCTAAAAGTCTTTCCACAGAATCCCTCGCTATCGGATCATTATCTGATTACTTTTGATTTCTTTCTACTCGATTACACGCCACTCAGCAACAGTTACTATACTAGATGTTTATCAGATAGTGCTGTCGCAAAATTTAAGGAAAAGATTACTCCGTCGTTAAATTCAATACCAAGTCCCTCAGTAACAGAGGTTTCCTGTACCGACTTTGATCATTTTGTTGATAGTGCCGTAGGCTCGCTGCGAACAACACTTGACTCTGTAGCTCCTCTTAAAAAGAAGTTAAAAAAGCAAAGAAAGTTCGCTCCTTGGTATAACTCTCAAACCCGTAAGTTAAAACAAATATCGCGAAAATTTGAAAGGAATTGGCAATTGACCAAACTGGAAGAATCTCGTTTAATCTGGACAGACAGTCTCAAAACTTATAAGAGGGGCCTCCGCAATGCCAGAGCAAACTATTACTCAGCATTAATAGAAGAAAACAAGAACAACCCCAGGTTTCTTTTCAGCACTGTAGCCAGGCTGACTGAGAGTCAAAGCTCTATTGAGCCTTGTATTCCTTTAGCCCTTAGCAGTAATGATTTTATGAGCTTTTTTAATGACAAAATTCTAACTATTAGAGGCAAAATTCATGACCTCCTGTCCTCAGATAGTACCTATCTAACCTCAAACACAGCTGTAAGACCTAATATATATTTAGATTGCTTCTCCCCAATTTCTCTTCAAGAATTGACAGCAGTGATTTCTTCATCTAAATCATCAACGTGTCTCTTAGACCCCATCCCAACTAGGCTACTTAAGGAGGTCTTTCCTTTAGTTAACACTCATATATTAGATATGATCAATATATCCTTATTAACAGGCTATGTACCACAGTCTTTTAAGGTAGCTGTAATTAAACCTCGACTAAAAAAGCCCACCCTGGATCCAGAGGTGTTAGCCAACTATAGACCAATATCTAATCTTCCCTTTATGTCAAAGATCTTTGAGAAAGTAGTCGCAGACCAGCTGTGTGATTTTCTCCATGATAATAATTTATTTGAGGAATTTCAGTCAGGATTTAGAGTGCATCATAGCACTGAGACAGCACTAGTTAAAATTACAAATGACCTTCTGATTGCTTCAGACAAAGGACTTGTCTCTGTACTTGTTTTATTAGATCTTAGTGCGGCGTTTGACACAATTGACCATCAAATTCTACTGCAGAGACTGGATCACTTAATTGGCCTAAAAGGTTCAGCACTAAGCTGGTTTAAATCTTATTTATCTGATCGTTTTCAGTTTGTTGATGTTCATAATGAATCATCCTTACGTACCAAAGTTTGTTTTGGAGTTCCGCAAGGTTCTGTGCTCGGACCAATCCTATTTACTCTATATATGCTTCCTTTAGGTAACATCATTAGAAATCACTCTATAAATTTTCATTGTTATGCGGATGATACTCAGTTGTATTTATCGATGAAGCCAGAAGAAAGTAATCAATTAACTAAACTCCATAACTGCCTTAAAGACATAAAAACTTGGATGAGCACCAATTTCCTGATGTTAAATTCAGACAAAACTGAAGTTATTGTTCTTGGCCCCAAACAACTCAGAGACTCTTTATCTGATGACATAGTTTCTCTAGATGGCATTGCTCTGGCCTCTAGCACTACCGTAAGAAACCTCGGAGTAATATTTGATCAAGATTTGTCTTTTAATTCTCATTTAAAACAAACCTCACGGACTGCATTTTTTCATCTGCGTAATATTGCGAAAATTAGGCCTATCCTGACCTGAAAAGATGCAGAAAAATTGGTCCACGCTTTTGTTACCTCAAGGCTGGATTACTGTAACTCTCTATTATCAGGTAGCTCTAGTAAGTCCTTAAAAACTCTCCAGCTAATTCAGAATGCAGCAGCACGTGTACTAACAGGAACTAAGAAACGTGATCATATTTCTCCTGTTTTAGCTTCTCTGCACTGGCTCCCTGTAAAATCCAGAATTGAATTTAAAATCCTACTGTTAACTTATAAAGCTCTAAATGGTCAAGCTCCATCATATCTTAGAGAGCTCATAGTGCCATATTATCCCACCAGAACACTGCGCTCTGAGAACGCAGGGTTACTCGTGGTCCCTAAAGTCTCCAAAAGTAGATCAGGAGCTAGAGCCTTCAGCTATCAGGCTCCTCTCCTGTGGAATCATCTTCCTGTTACGGTCCGGGAGGCAGACACCGTCTCCACATTTAAGACTAGACTTAAGACTTTCCTCTTTGATAAAGCTTATAGTTAGGGCTGGCTCAGGCTTGCCCTGTACCAGCGCCTAGTTAGGCTGACTTAGGCCTAGTCTGCTGGAGGACCCCCCCATAATACACCGGGCACCTTCTCTCCTTCTCTCTCTCTCTCTCTCTCTCATCCTATTACTGCATCTTGCTAACTCGGCCATTCTGGATGTCACTAACTCGGCTTCTTCTCCGGAGCCTTTGTGCTCCACTGTCTCTCAGATTAACTCATATCACAGCGGTGCCTGGATAGCGTGACGTGTGTGGTTGTGCTGCTGCCGTGGTCCTGCCAGATGCCTCCTGCTGCTGCTGCCATCATTAGTCATTAGTCATACTTCTACTGTTATTATACACATATGACTATTGTCACACATGTATACTGCCAGATATTAATACATACTTTCAACATATTGTACCACAGTAGCCAGAACTATAACTATAATATTATTACTTTCAATAATGTTGTTGTAAGCTACTGTTATTACCTGCATCTCTCTCTCTGTCTCTCTCTCTGTCTCTCTCTCTCTGTCTCATTGTGTCATGCGGATTACTGTTAATTTATTATGCTGATCTGTTCTGTACGACATCTATTGCATGTCTGTCCGTCCTGGAAGAGGGATCCCTCCTCAGTTGCTCTTCCTGAGGTTTCTACCGTTTTTTTTCCCCGTTAAAGGGGTTTTTTTGGGGAGTTTTTCCTGATCAGCTGTGAGGGTCATAAGGACAGAGGGATGTCGTATGCTGTAAAGCCCTGTGAGGCAAATTGTGATTTGTGATATTGGGCTTTATAAATAAAATTGATTGATTGATTGAATTGATTGATTGATCCATGGCTCCTCCAGTCTGTATGTCAAAGTGTCCTTGGACAAGATACTGAACCCCAGAGTGTGTGAATAGTTACTGAGCAGCAGATGGCACTGTGTATGGTATCCTGTGTGTTAAGAGGTTAACAGAATACCATGCACAGATCAACCAAGTAGTGACCTGGTGCACAGACAATCATCTCCTACTCAACCCATGAAAAACAAAAGAACTTCATCACCAACCTAAGACGCCAGCCATCCCCCAAAACTCCTGTCTTCATTAAAGATTAATCCATCTCCATCACTGACACATTCAAACTCCTCGGAACCCACATCAGCAACAACCTCAAATGGAAGATAAACACAGATCTGTTACAACCCAGTATGTGTCTAGGGGTAAGGGAAGCAACATAAAACCAAACAATGAAGTGAATAAGGCAAGCTGCCGTTTATTCATTCACAAAATAAAAAATACAAGCTACGCTTTATAAAGAAAAAGCGGTACAGAAAAGAAAAACACGCTCGCAGGCTCTGTAACACAACCCGGAAATCGGGCTTCACGAAAGGAGCCTCGGCGGTAAATTATATTTAAACAAATTCAGGGAAGGGCGGCAGGTGACAGCAAACCATAAAACAATTAAAACAAAACTCTGACCTGTCACCAACAAAATAAACACCCCAACTAACTTAACTAACAGTGGTGGAAGGCCACCCAGAATAACAAAACTTAAACAAATCTGTCTGTCTGCTCTATGACTTACCTCACAAACAAAACAACACTCAAACCGACACCCATAAAGCTAGTGTACCATACATCAAACAATCTAATTGTGTGTGCAAAGGAGATGTCGCTAGGCTACAAAGCTAAATCCTAAAGCCCATATATTCCCAAATACAACAACAACAACGAACAGATTACGGCAGCTCAGGTTAAATCACAGCTGCGCTTGCTCTTGACTTCGTGCAGCCTTTAAAGGTTCAGACGAGGGGCCGGTGAAGCGGTGATTGGCCGGAACCGATGACAACAGCGAGGGGGCCGGCTGACCAGCAAGCGAGGGAACACTGAACAGCAGCTGTTCAGTGTTCCCTCGTTGGAACCTGTACCAATGAGCTGTACTGGAAACAAATTCCACCAGCCTGGCTGTGTGATCATTAAAAGAATCAGTCAAATCAAATCAATCAAGAGACTTGTTTGAGATGAACTGCACCTCGCATGGAAAGCAGAGGAGAGCAGAGGGCTGCAGCAGGGGGCGGTGACAAAAAGCTTCGGTGAAGCTAGGAGAGCCAGATCCTCTGCAAAAAGCAAAGATGAAATCGTGTGGCAGCCATACCTGACAGTCTCTGCACCTTGACGGCATCCAGGCCTCTGTCCACCACAATCACAATGTAAAGTGGTGATAAGGCACAATACCTGGCATGACTTCATGCCGAGAACACAGAGGAAGTTCTGACTCTGGTTATATATTAATTACTGCCTGGAAATTCACACTGTGCAGCTACAAGTTAGGTGTGGAGGTACAGGTAAACACTGTGGCTGATATCAAATTACAAACATTAACACTGGCTCACATGTTGCATTATTTCCTTGGAATCCTTCTCATTGTGGTCTGCAAACTGGATCTGGTGCAGGATTGGTGGACTCTGCCACCACCAATACTAACCATGACTATACTGAGAATTAATTACTGAGTTTAATTACAAATTCAGTGCTCATTGCTGAAAATACAGACCATAAATAGATTCAAAAAATAATTTAGATTTTGTTAAAATCTAAAGGAGTATGACTTTAAAGATGGGGTTTGCAGAAATCTGGAAATCTATGCACACACTTTATACGGTGACCCAGTGTTTTCCAGACTCTTTTCCATGAGTCTGTCTTTCTTCTTTGGGTTGCTTTGCAGTGTAGGCAGTTGTCACCGTTGCTGGAATAGCAACTTTCTCTGCAATATTCTCTGCCATTGAATCAGGCTTTCACCAAAGGGACGTGCACGCACACCTGCATCTGTAGAATAGCCAATAGGAACGCCCACCCTCTGAAATGACCTAAACTGAGATTTATTAAAGCCTGAAATCGAAGCCAAGAGGAGGTGCAGAGGTCGTTTTCTCTCAGTCCACTTGAATTAGAATATGTTTAAAGTTTCTGATACAATTTTTGCCCAGTGACGCTAAAATCAATCTGCCCTCCCCCAGCTTTAATTAATTAAACATGTTTGCAGCCAAATGTAGATTTTTAAAAAACATTTATTTGATTAAAAAAAACACCAACAGTTTATATTTGATCATGTTATCAGTGATTGTCATCTGTTGTTTTGTGTAGTTTTCTCTCTGTTTGGAAATGAGTTTGTATAATTATAATAGCAGCCACAGAGAGGAAATGGTTAACACAAAGGAAACTACAGAGAGCAGACTGTGGCATCATAAAAAATCTTATCTTATGTTAACAACCAGAGTTGGACCGGGATGAAACATAATCTAATGTCAGCTCGGGACAAATTCCACCCATTCACATCATGTTTTCCCTGTTTACTGTTTAGTTTACTGTTTAGTTTTGTTTTTAGTTTTATTACTACACACAAAGAGTGCTGTTAAAAACATCCAGTTCCAGGTGTTAGTCAGTGTCACTTTCAGATTTAAAAGTGCAGGAATGAATCTAAAATGTTTGTTTAGCAGCTCTGACTGGAGTTGGATTTGGAGCTACTTCCATTAACAGAAACCAGCACAGCTCTTTGTTTTCTACAGTTTGTCATGCAGATGCATCTCCTGATTTTAAACAGATCATCGATCTGATAAAGCTTATAGTTAGGGCTGGCTCAGGCTTGCCCTGTACCAGCCCCTAGTTAGGCTGACTTAGGCCTAGTCTGCTGGAGGACCCCCTATAATACACTGGGCACCTTCTCTCTCTCTCTCTCTCTCTCTCTCTCTCTTTCTCTCTCTCCCCCGTGTCCTATTACTGCATCTTGCTAACTCGGCCATTCTGGATGTCACTAACTCGGTTTCTTCTCCTTCGCTGAGGATCAAGTCCTTCCTTCAGAGCATTTTCAGGGATGCATGTGTGTATCCTCTGCGGGCATCAAGTACCCGCAGTTCTTTCTTTTGCTTCAGTGATACACACCTGGGCGCTCGCTAGCCTGTTGCAATGAATGTTCACTGACTGCTAGGAAGGAGTCTTGCCTAGCCTCTGTAGGACCTGACTTGGAAGGACCCGTCCCACCAAGGAAGCATCCTTGACTTTGAGAAGCACCATGAGCGTTTCTCAATACTCAAGTTCAGCAGTTCGGACTTGTGGACTTGAAGTTGGTGCAGTTATTGCAGCAGGATTGCTTTACCTGCAGGCTGAGGAGGAGGCTGCCCAGCTGAGGAGGCAGATACGAGAAAGACAGCAGAGAATGAGGCGGAGGATGAGGATGAGACGTGCTATGCTTGCATGTCTCTTTTGTTTGATATGTTTGTCCAGTTGTGGACAAAGTACCCAGGAAGAGTAGTAATATCACAACAAAGAACAAAAACTCAGTAACAAGTAAAAGTGCTGCAAATCTGACTTGAGTAAAAGTATCTGGGTATTGTCAGCAAAATGTAGGCCTACTTAAAATGAAATGTTCAAAGTACTCATTGTGCAGAGTGACTCAATTTCAAGTGCTGTAATCATCATATACAGTACAGGCCAAAAGTTTGGACACACCTTCTCATTCAATGCGTTTTCTTTATTTTCATGACTATTTACATTGTAGATTCTCACTGAAGGCATCAAAACTATGAATAAACACGTGGAGTTATGTACTTAACAAAAAAAGGTGAAATAACTGAAAACATGTTTTATATTCTAGTTTCTTCAAAATAGCCACCCTTTGCTCTGATTACTGCTTTGCACACTCTTGGCATTCTCTCCATGAGCTTCAAGAGGTAGTCACCTGAAATGGTTTTCCAACAGTCTTGAAGGAGTTCCCAGAGGTGTTTAGCACTTGTTGGCCCCTTTGCCTTCACTCTGCGGTCCAGCTCACCCCAAACCATCTCGATTGGGTTCAGGTCCGGTGACTGTGGAGGCCAGGTCATCTGCCGCAGCACTCCATCACTCTCCTTCTTGGTCAAATAGCCCTTACACAGCCTGGAGGTGTGTTTGGGGTCATTGTCCTGTTGAAAAATAAATGATCGTCCAACTAAACGCAAACCGGATGGGATGGCATGTCGCTGCAGGATGCTGTGGTAGCCATGCTGGTTCAGTGTGCCTTCAATTTTGAATAAATCCCCAACAGTGTCACCAGCAAAACACCCCCACACCATCACACCTCCTCCTCCATGCTTCACAGTGGGAACCAGGCATGTGGAATCCATCCGTTCACCTTTTCTGCGTCTCACAAAGACACGGCCGTTGGAACCAAAGATCTCAAATTTGGACTCATCAGACCAAAGCACAGATTTCCACTGGTCTAATGTCCATTCCTTGTGTTTCTTGGCCCAAACAAATCTCTTCTGCTTGTTGCCTCTCCTTAGCAGTGGTTTCCTAGCAGCTATTTGACCATGAAGGCCTGATTGGCGCAGTCTCCTCTTAACAGTTGTTCTAGAGATGGGTCTGCTGCTAGAACTCTGTGTGGCATTCATCTGGTCTCTGATCTGAGCTGCTGTTAACTTGCCATTTCTGAGGCTGGTGACTCGGATGAACTTATCCTCAGAAGCAGAGGTGACTCTTGGTCTTCCTTTCCTGGGTCGGTCCTCATGTGTGCCAGTTTCGTTGTAGCGCTTGATGGTTTTTGCGACTCCACTTGGGGACACATTTAAAGTTTTTGCAATTTTCCGGACTGACTGACCTTCATTTCTTAAAGTAATGATGGCCACTCGTTTTTCTTTAGTTAGCTGATTGGTTCTTGCCATAATATGAAATTTAACAGTTGTCCAATAGGGCTGTCGGCTGTGTATTAACCTGACTTCTGCACAACACAACTGATGGTCCCAACCCCATTGATAAAGCAAGAAATTCCACTAATTAACCCTGATAAGGCACACCTGTGAAGTGGAAACCATTTCAGGTGACTACCTCTTGAAGCTCATGGAGAGAATGCCAAGAGTGTGCAAAGCAGTAATCAGAGCAAAGGGTGGCTATTTTGAAGAAACTAGAATATAAAACATGTTTTCAGTTATTTCACCTTTTGTTGTTAAGTACATAACTCCACATGTGTTCATTCATAGTTTTGATGCCTTCAGTGAGAATCTACAATGTAAATAGTCATGAAAATAAAGAAAACGCATTGAATGAGAAGGTGTGTCCAAACTTTTGGCCTGTACTGTAGGTGCGTGGGAACAACATAGTTTAATGACAGGCAGGTTTAAGTTGCTGTCCCTTGTTGTGTTCATTTGAATTTTTCTGAAGGCCAGTCCATGCCTGCTAACAAATATCAGTGTTGTGTGTGTGTGTGTGTGTGTTTGTGTGTTTTATACCAAGTTCTCAGTAACTCAGGAACTCCTTTCTTCTTGCAAAATAGCCAGGAGCCTAAAGTGTGGGAACGTGGGACCCACAGCAACACAAAGACAGTGAGCAAAAAGCTTCATTCCCATTAAAAACAAACACAAAAAGCAATCTTCAGCTGCTAAAACGCTTTCTGAGTGATCGAGGCCTTAGACCGTAGATTGAGAACTCTCACATCTAATTTCCACAATCTGGCTTCAGTTCACCACCTCACCATCTGTGTGGCCAAGTCACCAAAATGTGCGTACGCATGGGTCAGAGTTTCCCTAAATTTACGTACATTTCCACGTCAAGTTTTTATTTATAAATCCCACTTTATGCTTAGAGAGTGGTGTACGCACATTTCAAGCCCTTTTTGTGCGTGTGCAGTGGTTATAAATGAGGCGGCTGGTGAACATATCATTTAGTGACACTTTCCTACAGGACTTTTCTCTGTTAATACACTGCTTCTCAGCACCTTTTCTCTTTTACTCCTCTCTGTCTCCTGCGCTGTCTCTTTCTACCCTGCCCAGCCATGTGCACTCCACTTACTGCCTGAACGTCTTGTTGATGTGTACGTGTGTGGGGAACAACATAGTTTAATGACAGGCAGGTTTAAGTGCCAGTAACTGTCACTTCTCAGTAACTCAGGAACTTGTTTCTTCTTGCACTTTGAAAAATAGCCTGGAGCCTAAAGTGTGGGAACGTGGGACCCACAGCAACACAAAGACAGTGAGCAAAAAGCTTCATCCCATTAAAAACAAACACAAAAAGCCATCTTCAGCTGCTAAAACGCTTTCTGAGTGATCGAGGCCTTAGACCGTAGATTGAGAACTCTCACATCTAATTTCCACAATCTGGCTTCAGTTCACCACCTCACCATCTGTGTGGCCAAGTCACCAAAATGTGCGTACGCATGGGTCAGAGTTTCCCTAAATTTACGTACATTTCCACGTCAAGTTTTTATTTATAAATCCCAGTTTATGCTTAGAGAGTGGTGTACGCACATTTCAAGCCCTTTTTGTGCGTGTGCAGTGGTTATAAATGAGGCGGCTGGTGAACATATCATTTAGTGACACTTTCCTACAGGACTTTTCTCTGTTAATACACTGCTTCTCAGCACCTTTTCTCTTTTACTCCTCTCTGTCTCCTGCGCTGTCTCTTTCTACCCTGCCCAGCCATGTGCACTCCACTTACTGCCTGAACGTCTTGTTGATGTGTACGTGTGTGGGGAACAACATAGTTTAATGACAGGCAGGTTTAAGTGCCAGTAACTGTCACTTCTCAGTAACTCAGGAACTTGTTTCTTCTTGCACTTTGAAAAATAGCCTGGAGCCTAAAGTGTGGGAATGTGGGACCCATAGCAACACAAAGACAGTGAGCAAAAAGCTTCATTCCCATTAAAAACAAACACAAAAAGCCATCTTCAGCTGCTAAAACGCTTTCTGAGTGATCGAGGCCTTAGACCGTAGATTGAGAACTCTCACATCTAATTTCCACAATCTGGCTTCAGTTCACCACCTCACCATCTGTGTGGCCAAGTCACCAAAATAAATGAGGCGGCTGGTGAACATATCATTTAGTGACACTTTCCTACAGGACTTTTCTCTGTTAATGCACTGCTTCTCAGCTCCTCTTCTCTTTTACTCCTCTCTGTATCCTGTGCTGTCTCTCTCCACCCTGCCCAACCATGTGCACTCCATTTACTGCCTGAAGGTCTTGTTGATGTGTATGTGCGTGGGAACAACATAGTTTAATGACAGGCAGGTTTAAGTGACAGTTGCTGTCCCGTGTTGTTTTCATTTGAATTTTTCTGAAGGCCAGTCCATGCCTGTTAACAAATATCAGTGTTGTGTGTGTGTGTGTGTGTGTGTGTGTGTGTGTGTGTGTGTGTGTTTGTGTGTGTGTGTGTGTGTGTGTGTGTTTTATGCAAAATTCTCAGTAACTCAGGAACTTGTTTCTTCTTGCACTCCTCCCATGACCCTCTACTGTGCCAAATTTCACATGGATTGACCAAGTCAGTGAGGAGAAAAACATGGAACAGACACACAGACAGAGTTTTCGTTGTTATATAGTAAAATTAATACATATTTTGATATATCTTGAGGGCCCTCTAATAAATTACAAGACTCAATTACTGTCTAGAGTCTTTATGTAGATCCTTCCCTTCATATACTGTATTTCAGTGACATAATTTAGTCTAGTCTAGGATTTGTGTGTGTGTCCATCTTATTTTTACCTATTGAAATTGACTGCAGAAGTGATTGCAGTGCCCTGGATGTAGGGCCTCAGAATAAATACCTTTAAGAACCCCGCTATTCCCTGTCCCAACATATCCTGTGAAACAGAGATTGAAAAAAATAGACTTTATAAAACAAACTTATGAAAAAATAAAAACTAGGTGTGAAAGAATATTTTCAATAACTGAATTAAAATTACAGTGGGGTTTAACAAAAGATTATTCACTGAACCTGTATTGTGCATTCATAGAACTGACTAAATTAAAATTTAAATGTCTTGTTTACATCTGACAATTTTCCCCATACAACTTACAGTAGTATTTAGGTGGATAGGTATAGTTTTTATGGATGGTTGTTCATCTGTCCTAAGATCATTTGTTCATTTAACTAAAATCACCTGTTCAAAATGACACAGCTTAACATCAAAGTATTACCATTTCAAAATGCAATTCACACATTACATCTGAGATGACTGTCTATTAATTTCATTACAATGATCTAACTATCAACGTATACAACTGCTCAAAATAATAAGTTAAACTTGCATTTCTCTTAACACACAGTTTTATGGAAACTGCTGAACAATATTTAATGTTTAGATCATGAAAGGCCCTTGTAATTGCTTTTCCAACACTCTCAACTCCTTACTGATGATTGATTTCACCTTGTGGTATGAGTATAAATGAGTGGGTTCCATAACAGCACAAGCGATTTCAGTAACATGGAGCCGGCAGGTGATCACAACAGAGGTCAAGCAATGGGAAGAGGAAGACAAGGAAGACATGGTGGTCAAAGAATTGGCAGGCGTCACGCACCCCTTCTGAGAGGTGGTCGTGGGCCTCGTATGAGAGGAGGGCTTAGGCCTCAACAGAGAGGTGGCCATGGGCCTCATTTTAGAGGTGTGGGGGAATGTGGTAGAGGACAAGGCCACAGACCAAGACAGCAACAGCAAAGAGTGTCCAATGAAATCCGGCCAATAGTTGTAGACCATGTTGTAAATCATGGCATGACAGTGACTGAGGCAGCTAGAATGATTCAACTAAACCTCAGAAGATCAACTGTGGCGTCAATCATCAGAACTTTCCGCAATGAAAACCGGTAAGTTTAAAGCATGCACTAAACATTAGGCTACTCTCAATTGTCAAATGACTGTATACTGCATGTCAATGTCTACCACATGATGTGATTAAATGTGCTCTATGGTGACATGTTCTTACAGTACTGTACTGTAATTTCCCCTGCAGAATTGAGACTAGGCCAAATAGTGGAGGCAGAGGCAAAATTCTGGCTGATGAACAAGAGGGTGCTGTGGTCAATTTGGTCCAGGCCAGAAATGATATTCACCTTTCAGACATTCGGCAGCACATCTTGGACAATGATGACATTTTCAACAATGTGGAAGCCATAAGTTTGCCTACTATTGCACGCGTGCTGAAAAGGCACCAGGTGTCTGTAAAACAGCTATACCGTGTGCCTTTTGAAAGAAATGCAGAGAGAGTGAAGCAGCTGAGGACTGAGTATGTTCAGGTATGTTCAGTTTCAAGATGCCTGTTGTGAAAATTTCCCCCAAAATTCTACATCATTGTAATCAGTAATTCTCTTTCCAAATATCTTTTTAGAGGGTGATGGAGCTGAATGCTGATGAAAACCATAACAAATGCATCTTTGTGGATGAGGCAGGCTTCAACCTGGCCAAGACAAGGAGGAGAGGTTGGAATTTCATTGGCCAGCGGGCAACCATCTAACTGCCTGGACAGCGTGGGGCCAACATCACCATGTGTGCAGCCATGTTAGGTGGGATAATGTTAGGTTCCACCATGCTCAAGAGATGCAAGCATGGTTTCAGGCCCATCCACAATTCACCACCCTGTACCTACCCCCATACTCTCCTTTCCTTGATCCGATTGAGGAATTTTTCTCCACATGGAGGTGGAAGGTGTATGACAGGCGCCCACACGAACAAGTCACCCTTCTCCAGGCCATGGATGACACATGCAATGACATCACAGCAGACCAGTGTCAGGCCTGGATTCGCCATGCCAGAAGATTTTTCCCAAGGTGTTTGGCAAATGAAAACATGTGTGGATGTGTGGATGAGAACCTGTGGCCAAATCCACAAGACAAGGGTTGATGGATAGAAACACAGTACAGTAATCAATCCTTTTTTGGATTGAGTGATTTTTTTTTTTTTTTTTTACATGCGTTTTATAGTACTGTAGTTTTTTTCTCTTTTGTAGCCAATTGTTTTTGCTTTGATTCAAAGAAATCTATGTTGTATTTCTTCAGTAAATTTCAGTTAACCGTTTGGAGTGATGTAGTACCATAATGAAACGCTGTTCACATATTTTGTATTACAATATTTAATGATTTTTCAAAGTAATAAACAATGAAACTATCTCTATCTTGTGTGTGTGTGGGTGATCTAAATTAAGTTCATATGGTATTTCATGATACAATGTGTTATTTGAAACAGTGATTCTGCAGGTGTAAGGTTTCTTTAAATATATGGATGCACAATGCAATGTTTTGAGCACTGGATAGCCTGTGTTACAAGGGATGACCTTTTTGAGTTTTGTGTCTAGAGTTGTGAAAAATGACATCAAGGTTCTGACAGACAGTCATTCTACAGGTCTGAGTGACAGTAGCTGCCCCGTGTTGTTTTCACTTTAAATTCTCCCATGGACAGTCCATGCCTGTAAACAAATATCAGTGTTGTGGGTGTGTGTGTGTGGGTGTGTGTGTTTACAAGTTCTCAGGAACTCAGCAACTTGTTTCTTCTTGCATTTGCAGTCTGTTGTCACCTCTATTGTATACCCTGCCAATACCAGATTATCATTTTGAACTTTTCTGTGTATAAAAGTAAGCAGATGAAGCAATCAGCTCACAGCACTGCAGACGTGTCTGAGTGAGGCTGCTGTTACAACACTGAGGAGTGCGCTTTATTATAATCGCAGACTCCAACAGGGTAAGACATGAAAGCTACTTTAATTCCATGTTTATCATCACATGTCAGGAAGGGTATTGGTAACACTTTATGTTAAGGTACTATAATAATCGTTAATTAATGCTTAATAAGCACCAATTAACAGTTAATGAGCACTTATAAGACAGAATAAGATGTTTATTACCATAAATAAGACTATATAAGTGTTAATTATAGCATAATTAACACAGTTATTATTGCATATAGGAGCATTATAAGCACTTAATAGAAACTTGATAACAGTCTATAAAGCTATCCTAAATATTAATAAGATGTCTATTTACATTAATTATGATTTATAAGGGTTAATTATAGAATAATAACCACATTTATTACTGGTTTATAAGGCCCTATCAGATTAAATTAATAAGGTGTTATTAATATTTAATAATGATCCTTTGCAGCTACAGGATCTAAAGTGGGAACAGTGTTGTATAAAAGGTTAATAAATTATTAATATACTCTCAGGGCTCAAAACTAACGGTGTCCCGACGTCTATAAAAATTGCTACTGGGACACAAAGATGATGTGTCTTGGACAATTTCGGGACAGCAAAAAAAAAAAAGTCAAATATCAGGATGGGTGTTATTTACAATGTCATTACGTATGGGTATCTGAACGTTGCTTTTGTTGCTTGAATAATTTCATTAAAAACTAGCAATGCTGAGATGGTTGAAACAACTGATGCAAGCTCCTCCAGTGCCGCTCCAGTTGGAGTAGGGTGCGACACTTAGCTTCGGGACTCTGAAGACGATGTTTCATCTGTTTCTGCCCCTGTTGTAAGTTACTTTGTTAAAGTAACGTTAGGCTATAGGCTAACGTTAGCTTGTTGGTTTTTAGGGGTCCATGTCATTGGTATGACAGCCCATTGGTCTGACATCCCATTAGTCCGACGGTCCACGGTGCTGAACGGCTCCCGGCAGGCGTATTTCTGCCTTGATGGTGCACCGCGACCGGCTCTGGGTCAGCTGGGAAAGGCTTGAGGCGAAGCAGGCTCACAGCTTATGTGTTTGCCACTTTCTTTTTCATTTTAACCCACACCATGATCTTTTCCTGACCCCATCCAGTGGTTTTTGTGCCTAAACCTAACCAGACCTTAACCACAGGGCATCATGATGATTTCGGAACAACGGGACTTCGGAACAATGGGTTTAATATGGTCGGAACAATGGGATGTCGGACCAGTGGGCAGTTCCCGGTTTTTAGCTAGTTCTAGTTCTTTGCGATAGCTAACACTAGCAACTCAGCTAGCAGCCAGTCATGTTTCTAAATTTCCTACAGGTAAGCTGAGTATAATGAACACCCAGATAACAGTAGTATGTGTTAGCAGAACCTTAGTGTGTAACTGTGACACTCAGAGACATTGACTTTGACCTTGATTAAGAGAGTCTGTGTGTGTGTGTGTGTGTGTGTGTGTGTGTGTGTCGCAGCTCATGGAGGGTGCCGCTCGAAATATCTTCGGTAGCTAAGTGCGTCGCTAGTGACATTCTGTGTGAGTTAAAGTGAGTGAAATGTGTGTGAAGATGGTTGAGATACAAGAGTGACAGTAAATTGTGTGAAGCAGGATGAGCAGAGTGAATGTGTTAGGAGCATCGATGAGCTGTGTGTTATGCTGAGTAGGCTAATGGATATAGGCTGCGTCATGTTCATGCTAACTCCTGCTGATTTGCTTATGCCATAGCCTGACTTCATTCCTCTCTGTCAGTAAGGTTAAATGAGCATTTCATACATTTTGGCATTTGTATGACAAATGTATGTTTATATTATATATTGGGGTACACAGGTACTTATACATATTATTTAAATTTATTTTCATTATGAATATAGGCTATAGAGACAGAGCGCAACGCGTCATAATCTGAAAGCCATGCCCCCATAGGGGAAACGAGGCCCGCTTTCCCCTCCATCAGCCTGCTCCTACTACCGGCACACGTTGTTGTTTTGAGACATGCCTCTACATGCTGGTAGACTGATAGAAATGCTAGAGCGGACCGCTGGAATGGACTGCTTGAATCGTGGAGCGCTGGGCACAATTATAAAAGAAGTTGCATTCATACTGTCAATGCTTTAGCTTAACATAAATACAGTTAACTGTTACTCTGAAAAATACATTTGGAGGGTTTGACAAAATGTTTGCTGCCCACATAGGCATACCGAGTGTCAGGATCCCACAATTTCTTCCCTGTTGCCTGTATCCACTTTTGTCTTCTACAAGGTTCCGTTTTTCTGCTCGGCAGCTGATAAAAGGTAAGCTCTGGGATTTTAGTCTTATTGGCCGTGCAGCCCACCACACAGCAACTTTTCGGCATTTGTATTTGGAGATCCAGTAGCTGCAAAGATGCATTATGAGCTGTTAATAAGTGCATAATTAAGCATTTATTAACCATAATATGGCATTGATATTAACTTCTTATAGTCTCATTAATGTTAATAAACATCATGTTAATATTGATACATTGTCTACAAACTCTTAAGGATGTTCTAGTACCCAATAATATCTTATAAGCCAATAATAAATGTGTTGTATACTATTATTAACACTCATTAGGTCTTATTAATGTTAATAAACACCTTATTAATTTCATCTTATAGGATCTTAGAGTGTCTTATAAACCAGTAATAAATGTGGTTATTATTCTATAATTAACCCTTATAAATGATAATTAATGTAAATAGACATCTTATTAATATTTAGTATAGGTTTATAAACTGTTACCAAAGTTTCTATTAAGTGCTTATAATGCTCCTATAAGCAATGATAACTGTCAGTTATGCTGTAATAAACACTTAAATAGTCTTATTAATGTTAATAAGCATCTTATACCGTCTTATAAGTGCTCATTAACTGTTAATTTGTGCTTATTAAGCATTAATTAACGATTATCACAGTACCTTAATATAAAGTGTTACCAGGGTATTTTATCAGCCTGCATTTGGATCAAGATCAGTACAGTTTACACTGAAGGATGAGACCATAAATATTCTTTAAGGGAAGATTAAAGTCATTGAAAAAAAAAAAAATGTCTAATACGTTCTTTTTAGCCATGTGGCTGGTAGTTAAATCTTCATGTGAATTGTTTTTAAGTTTTGCTCTCATCATTACTTTAAATTCTGTCTTTTAGGATTTATAATTTCCCATTTGCTTGAGATACTTTCTTTGTCTGAGTGAGGTCCGAGGCTGCTACTTACTCACTGACCACTGTATCTGTACACAGAAGATGTTTCAGGAACATACTCAGGAGGTTCTCCATCAAGTAGATGCAAAAAAAAAACTGCACAAAGAACACAATCTGCACCTGTCAATACTGGGCTTAGAGTATCTACCATATTTTCCAGAAACAACCCTCATCAAGGATTACAAGCACACTGGCATGATCTCTGGGAAGGCCGGCGTAGAAACAGTTGTCAAGGGTGCAGGTGCCGATGCAGGAGCATGCGATGTCAAAAAGACTTCATCTGTCGACATTAATGCAAAGACAGCAAACCTTCGCAAGATGAAGGAGAAATGTCTTGGCCAGTATGTCTCTGTGAGCCTGTTTACACCTGCTATTAACATGCTTTTCTGTGAGCACAGCTGAGACACATTGTTGTTCACACCTGTGTCTATCATGTGTCTCCTGCTGACCACTTGTGTTCAGATTTCGTTACTGCCTACGTCACTTACCGTACAAGGTCAGAGGGCCCAGCACACTGTTATTATGTCCACACTCTTGCTAGCATGCTACCTAGTCACCAGAGGTGGGTAGAGTAGCCAAATATTGTACTCAAGTAAGAGTACTGTTGCTTTAAAACAATATAACTCAAGTAAAAGTAAAAAGTATTTTGCATTAAAACAACTCTGAAAAGTACAATTTATCCAAAGTTACTCAAGTAAAGGTAACTGAGTAAATATAACTAGTTACTACCCACTTCTGCTAGTCATGTTAGTGGTTGTACAACTGGAGATATTGCTTTCAGCAGAAATCAACACGTCTCTTTTCATAGGGCAAAACAATGTCATGCAACACTTTGTCCAAGTCATCATAAAATCAAGAACATGAAAATAGAGCCCCATGTCTCTGGGTCCTATCTTGATGAATTTAGATCAACACCTTATATTTACCAGGCACATACTTCCACAACAAGAACTTAACAGCCTGTAACTTAAAAGTGTATCCATTGTCAACAATGAATAACTCAGGTCATGTGATACACAATATATGACGTGAAGTTCTGGTGATATATGAAAATTATGCTCTTCTTTTCTCCATTGTCACTTTCTGTCTGTGCTTTGAGCTGCTGTGACGTGAATTTCCCCAGTGTGGGATCAATAAAGTTCATCTTATCTTATCTTATCTTATCTTATTTTATAAAAACATGAAAGTTGGTACACTTGTACAGTTTTGGGCCCAGAACATTTTCAGGAATTCACAGTATCTGTGAACCTGTGCTAGACTTTGTAATATCATGTCTGTTGACCATTTCTCCAACAGCCCATTGAACCCAAATTTCCCAGTGAGTTTGAACATCTTTTCCAAACCAAGTGTTTTTTGTGCCAAAACCTAACCTCACCACACATTCACCTCAGCGTTGTTGACAGATGTAATGTATCCGTGGTTTACAGAAATGCATAATGCAAACATTTTTCTCTAGTGATTGGCTAAATCTGCTGCTTTAACCTCAGCTTCTCTCTTTCTTTCTCAATAACCATATGACGTAAAAGCCAAAAGAAACTTTCACCTGTTACCCACCATCTGTATCCTCTCTCACCCTCAGGAAGATAAATGATGACTACATGCCAACACTGAGGAAGGGAGAGGTGTTGGGTTTTGTAGATAAGATTGTGTTCAACACAAATGACGTCCACCTCCATGGAAGAACTGAAGTGGAAGGCTCCTTTGCAGCGTTTTTGAAATTTATACATCTCTTTCTGGGGGTGAGTATGAATGATGATTTGGAGTAGAGTGTTGAGCAGAGCATGCATTTTATAGGTCAATATCACAGTCAGCTATGTTCGTTTATTTGTGCATCCACCCATCCGCCTATTTTCATCCGCTTATCCAGGTTTGAGTAACGGGGACAGCCGGCTGAGCAAAGTACTCCAGACATCCTTCTTCCCAGCAACGCTTTCCAGCTCCTCCTTTGCAGATGACCTCCTATTCTCCTTCTCTCCACACAGATTTCAAATGATGTAACTACAGTGTTAGTCCCATATGTTTCGCTGAGGAGGAGGGGTCCTTGAGGCTTTGTTGCTGTTTCAGACTTTACAAAAGCCTTCCTCTTCAGCTTAATAAATCCCAGGCAGGCATCCAAAGGCAGCAGGACTGATATGAATGCATTTAATTTTGTCCATTTAAAGACAAAAACAAATAAAGGTCGGGTTGCAAACCAACAAGAAAACACAGCAACTCAACAGTTTCAGTTTCAGAGTGTTTGTGTTGTGTGCCTTTTGCTTTGTGTTTCTAAGTTGTGGTGTGTGTCGGTCTTGTTATTTATTGGTAACATGCTTTGGGTTAAGTTGGTTGGACGGCATTGAGAAGATGTCGTGGTACACCTGTTTGTTTACCTGCTGTATTTATTGTTTAATCAGGCCAAGATGAAGGACGACACTTCCTTTACTGTACCAGCAGGACACATTTATGGCTACAGGTTCAATGAGCTGAAGTTCAAGGAAGAGACAGTGACTGGTAAGAAATGCAGTGTGTGAGCGTGTTAACACACCTGCAGCATTTGTTATTTTTCAAATTAATAGGATCCAAGTTTATTAATGATTTATTGCTATTTCATTCTTTCAGTCCAACTTCTCAGTACGGGACATAAACCCACTGTTCGAAATTATGGTAAAACACTTTTCACACTGTTGCTTTGCTCTGTTCCATCTTGTATTTCACAGCATGCGAGCCAATCAACTGTCAATAACTCACTCTGTCTCTGTCACTTCAAGTACTTTCGTTACTTACACTTTGCTGACACCTCAGCTGCTTTCACTTTGACCTGATTTTTGTTGTTTAACTGACAGTTTAACTAACGATTAAAATACCATCTGATATTTCAGTCAGGAGAGACGGGTGAATGAAGTTAAGTTCATGTACAGATTAACAGATCAGATTTGACAGACAGTTTTTGGTGCTTAGACTCTACAAGGAGATTTTGTATTCAAGGGACACCTGAGCAGCAGCAACATAAATCCACCATGGAGGCTAGACACTGGTGGTGGCGGTGGCTGGTGACTGAGACTAATGCAGGATTTTATACTTCCATGTCAAATCAATGTTGTACTTATGGCGTAGCTTCTGCGTAGATGTGTACCCTGTGCTGTAGCCTGACGTGCACCTTCCCCAGAAATGTTACATGTTGCAGCGACACAGACCTCAAGTCTATTTTTGTAAGCTGTAAAACCATTCCTGGCAGTGGATACAAAAGTTTTATTTACTTCTATTTCACAGTGTGTTTGGAGGTGTAACTGTAGAGCAACACAGACACACAACTGCACAAATATAAATACAAAAAACGCAGTATAGAGCTGACGCACAACTATAAATCTGCCCTAATGGCTGTTGAGGCTGATGAATCTGCAAAGACTAGGTGGTGATGAGGGGTGAAGTGTGCGCACAACTGCACACCTGATCTGGTTCTCTGCTCAGAGGGTAATGAGCCCCTGGAGCTCAGTGTTCTTCCAATTTGTGGACATTTATGTTCTTCTTTCAGTTAGCTGCTAACTGTTATCAGCTACTTTAAAAATCTCCCACAGTGGATCGCACTGTGCTTGCAGTTAAATTACCGCATCAACCTCTTTCAGCCCTAATCTGTTTTCAGTCATTGTATTTCAACTGCCAACTCCACTTCAACTTCTTTTATAATTTAAACTATTTCAAATGTTTCATCTGCAAATTTTCATCGGACAAAAATCTTATTTGTGTGTGTGTGTGTGTGTTTAAAGTAGTGGCCGTGGAACCAGAAACATTTGAACCTGACGACTCTACTGAAGAGACCCTGGAGACCCTGCAACAAGTGCGAGAAAGTATGAGAGTGTTTAAGTGCAGATTTTACATTCCCTGCAATTCAAAGTCAAAAGTCTACAAACCTAAACTTTAAAATGCATGTGGGACTGATGTGACTGTGTTGCAGTTGCTAATAACAGCACTGTTACTGCTCCTGTAGAGTTACTGATGACAGAAACTGTTCTCCAGCCACTGGCTCATCTTCCCCGGGTGACTCGTTTCACTTTGTTCCAGAGTCTCAGTGCGCTCTCAGAGGACAGTGACGCTCTGACTCTTCTGAAGAAAAAGGTATTTGGGGTTTTTACTGTTGGCCTCCACACACACCTTCATCACCCTTGTTGTTAGATCAGGAGGAGGACACGGGTTAAATGAACAACTCAAGATCCAAACACACACCTACTACAGTACCACCATGCTCTGCAGCCGACACAATCTAACAGTCAAGTGTGGTTTCATACAGCCGGCCACCCCGTGACCTCAATCTTTACTAAGAGACGTGGGTTTGGCAAAGCAGCTCTCAGGACTAGCAGGCAAACAGGCAGACTACAGGCTGGCAGGCCTGCTGCTAACACCTGTCATGGAGGTCCTCATGGTTTGCATACAGTCAATCACTCATCAGTTTAATTTGTCACATGAAATCATAGAGGGTATAATTTCAGTCCTGTTGTGTGTTAGAGCAGTGGCTCTCAACCAGGGGTCCTTGAGGGGGCTCCAGGGAGTCCCTGGAAACATGGGGAATAGTTTACTTTCACTATTTAACTGTAGAAGTGAGCCCAATGTGAGTAAGAGACATAAGAGTGATTGTTCTAATCATAGGTTTCACTTCCTTCATGGTTATTTATCTCACTAGTTGTTTATGATAGAGCTGCAGCTAACCATTATCCATCTGCCCTTTATTTTCTCAATTAATCGATTGATCATTTGGCAATAAAATGTAAGAAAATAGTAAAACATTCCATGTGTAATTTTACAGAGGCGATGTCTTCAAATGGTTTGTTTTATACATCCAGTTGTCAAAACCCCCCAAAACTATTCAGTGAATCATCAGGTATGACAAAGAAGCATCAAATTCTCTTATGAAATATGAAATCAGCAAATGTTTGACTTTTACTTTTACTTGAGTCATTTTTATGGTAGTAATTATAATTTCACTTCTGTATAGATTTTCAGTACTCTGCCCACCATCATCTGTCAGACTGTTTTACAGTGAGTGAGGTGACGATAACGCCAATGGTACGTTATGAGGAGTTAAAATTCTGCATCAGCTCAAATCATGTTACTAGCGTCAACCACTTATTTACTAAATCCTCTTCATTCCTGTTGGGTGTAAGGCTGCAATAATATCTCTCCATCACATTTAGTCTTTAGCAACATGTTCCTCTCCCCATGACAGCTACATCTTCTCTAGTAGACACACCAGCTAGCAGGGCGGTTTCTAGCTTTTTGGGAGCCCTACTGTATATAAAACCTTGTTTGTTGGGGTCCCTATGCAAAAATAACCAAATGAAACTAATTACACATAAAAAACATATTTTAATTTAACTTAGCTGCATTGTTAACATCAAAATCAAAACAAAGTCTGTCGCTGACCATCTTCAAAAACCATCTTGCCAGCCCCCTAAAACGACATTTGCCACCTGGCCTAACAGCTTTGCTGGGGGAAACCCTGTGATCCCTGGCCACATCTGGCCACGTGTTTTATACCAAACTCTAAAAAAGACAGCAGTTACATGATAAAGTGCTTGCTGTGCCTCCAAAAAAACACAGATCTTAATTTTTAAGAAGTCCACTTGCACATTGAAGTTGCACTTACTGTAGGTGACATGAAGTTAGCTAGCTGACATTAGCTACTGCCAGAGATGGGGACTCGAGTCATTGTGACTTCGACTCGAGTCGACTCGAGTCGCTGTTTTGATGACTTGTGACTTGTCTTGACAAAAAATGTAAGTCTTGAGACTTGACTCAGACTTGGAAGTTAAAGACTCGGGACTTGACTTGACTTGAGACACGATGACTTGAATGAGTTATTACTATTATGTGTTATTCACATCATGTTTTCGGTTAGAATATAAAATTAATAAATTAATTTAAAAAATAATGTTGATTACCCGGTAGGAGCGCAGGCTGAGAATGGCGTTGTCATGATTGGATCACTACCCTGTCAGTCAGTCATGCCCTCTCTACGTATCTTACATGTTTATTGGAGAAACAGGCCCTCTTATATCAGATAGGCATCAACATGTCAGCGGGAGGGGTACCGAGAGTCATCGTCTTCGGCTTTCGGAATTACCATTATTACGGCAAAAGATGAACAGCACAGCGCAAGACATGTGGCATAAACATCTCGGACAGCCAGGCGACAACTTCAAACTTTGTTCGTCATTTGAAGAGCCATTCTGTCCAGTAAGTGCTTGTCAATTAGCTAATATTATCTGGTTAGTCGATAGTTAGCTAACGTTAGCTTGATACGATACGGGGGTGGGCGGGTGGGTCGGTTTGGTGGAACTTGTTTTTTAATTTATTTGCTAACATTAACCCCAGAAAACGTGAGCGAACATTCTGACCGGTTCATCACAAGGCCGGCTGTACGTTTTATGAACGAGCAACACAGGGTTAAATGAGCTAAATGGGTGATTCTGGCCGCTGCCTTGGTTAGTGTGTGTGTGTGCGTGTGTGTGCGATGAAGTCAATGTTTACTGACAGTTACTTATATCTTGTCTTTTCACTTTATTAAGATCAGATTCTGCAGGTAAAATTACAATAATAAGGTGACTTGACTTGACTTGACCTATTACAGGACTTGACTTGACTTGACTTGACATAACCTGTGACTTGACTTGACTTGCCCAAGAAAAAATGACTTGGGACTTACTTGAGACTTGAAGGTTAAGACTTGAGACTTACTTGAGACTTGCACATGTGTGACTTGGTCACATCTCTGGCTACTGGTATGTTATTTTGTCATGTGTAATGTTAATCTTTAATGTTATGATAATGACATGAACTCGTCTTGTAGCTAGTGGTCTGTTGGCCTTTTGAATTCATTAATCCTCATCAGGGTTAGGGTTACTACAAATGTACAAAGTTTTATCAACAAGTGCTGTTTTTTTTCATTGTTTTGCACTGGCCCACACACCCTAAAGAATATTACAATGGAAAGAAACTTTGAAACATTTATTAACCAGGTACTTTTTTACTTTGACTTGAGTCATTTTTATGGAAGTAATTCTAATTTTACTGAAGTATTTCCTACAGTGCTCTACCCACCACTATCTGTTGGACTGTTTGTTTCACCTGTACCATCAAGGAGGTGTTGTCCGTCTCCCGTTTGCCTGATTCCATGTGAATGCAGCATAGGACAGTGAATATTATAAACATACCTTATAAACATTAGCATGGTAGCACTGTCATTTTGAGCATGCTGCTGTTAATATTTAGCTCAAAGCACCGCTGTGCCAAAATACAGCCTGCTGGCATGACTGTAGAGTACTGTTAATTGTTTTATAAGCTGAACTGTATTTGTAGTTATTTATAGTTATTGTGTCCTCATGTAGGAAATATTAATTTGTAATTTTGTCTCCTCTCAGCTGGATCAGTTGCTTGCAGGTGAGCAGCCAGAGTTCTGTTCGGTGTGTTCTGTTCTTCGTCTACTCAGTGGCTTTGCAACCCCACCCTCACAAATAGGAGCTGAAACGACTGACTTGACCCTGGAAGCTGTTTACCTGCTGGTCAGCGCAATGGACAGTGAGTCAGCTGTACAGTGCTCTGTGTCTGACTGGTTGGCTGTGTGCATGATTTCACTGTCTGGATGTGAAAGGTGGATTATATTCTCAATACCAAATCAGAGATGTGTGTTCTCATTTGAAAGATGGGGTGTAAACAGGCCCAGAGTGACGTAATAATGACCAGACCTCGAGTTGTACTGCTTTGAAGTAACTAACCAAAAGCATCTGACATGTTGTCTGAGTCAGCTCACATGTACCAACAGTTTCTGTGTGCTCCACAGAACTGCCAGAACATGTGACATCACTGATCGCCAAGAACCCCCATGAGAAACTGAAAGGCCTCAACCAACTGGTAAGTCCACTGGTTAACAAAGATCACTACACTCTGTTTAAAATACACACATACAGTGTAGAGATCCTTTCTTTTGCCTCATTTTTATTCATCTTTAATAGAGAATACAGAAGAGACCAAGTTTTAGTAGGTAGCTGAGATGGGGAGATTGGCTTTCTATAGTTTGTCTCTACCCTCCACTCCCACACAGGTGGTTCATGAGTGACATCACCACACACCCCTACAGCTAATTGCCGCAATGCCTTAATTGGTGTGAATACAGCATGAAAGTGTCCATGTTTCCAGGTCTGAAAGAAAAACATTCCCAGGAAGCACCACTGTGGTCCTTTGACTTGTTGACTTGTGTTGTCCTGCAGGTGAGCAGCCTGATGGAGGACGGTCAGGCTCCTCTCTCTGAGTCTCTGCCTGCTGCTCTGCAGGATGGAGGGCAGCTCGACCGGCTCGCTGAGTTCCTCTGCTCCTCCGATGAGTCCCTGAGAGAGCCGTCTGAGCAGACGATAGTGGCAAGAGATGAACCGGGAGTGCTGCTGTTGGCCCTGTGTGTTGCTGTGCGGGGACTCAGCATGTTGTGGCAGTAGAATTACGCTGACCTGTTGCTTAGTCTTATAGCTGCAGTTATTATGATGGGAGACAAAAGGATTCTGGGTACATTTATGTGTCCTGCATTTAGGACCACTGGGAGTCAAAGTAATGGTCAGACTAAATTGTCTTTGTGTTCATCACCTGTTCTGTATTTTGATCCTGGGTATTTCTGTCTTTTGTATTTTTCATATAGTTAACTGTTTTTTCTCCTGCTGTTGGACAGAACATTTCCAATCCTGTATTCTATCATTGATTTAAGACGTAGTTCTAATGGTCTGCTTTTAAATTTGATCAGGTGTTGTACTAATTTTCTGTCATGCCACATTGGTTTTACTGGTCCAGTTACCTGTCTGTAGAAGGAGGAGCTAACCTTTAGTCTTGAGGACAGGAGGAAGATCCTGGTTGGCTAGAAACCTTGTCTTGGTAGTAAATCATGAAAGGACCATTGCTCATTGCTCATCTTAATTTTGGCTTTGTGCAAAGACTAAATAAAGTTCTTCAGTGACTGTGGTGTTGGTTTCCTTGGGACACTGGGACAGGACATTTAATCTCTCCTGGTTTTCACTTCAGGGTCGTTACTGTGTAACAGCAGTGTCAGTAAACCTGTACCACCTCAGGCTTTTGTAGGTACCTACCTTACAACATAAAGACCTACAGCATGTCCTGACTCTTTTCCCTGTTTGTTCCAAAGTAAAAACACAGTTGTACCCTGCAGTACTTAAGTTAAGTACACAAGAACTTTGTAGTTTGACTTATTTCCTCTCTTTGTTGTCATCTGTCCCCCCAGTGTTGTTACATTATATATGGTCACTTTCAAATATATCAGATTTTATGACAGCACAGTCTCACTCAGAGGGCTTCAAAATATGCCACTTGGGCAGAGTCCCCATGCCAGGGCCACCTGGCTCAGAGGCAGAGCGGGTTGTCCACTAATCAGAAGGTTAGTGGTTCGATCCATGGCTCCTCCAGTCTGTATGTCAAAGTGTCCTTGGACAAGATACTGAACCCCAAATTGTTCCTGATGGCTGTTTGATCAATGTGTGAGAGTGTGTGAATAGTTACTGAGCAGCAGATGGCACTGTGTATGGTATCCTGTGTGTTAAGAGGCTTGTTTGAGATGAACTGCACCTTGCCTGGAAAGCAGAGGAGAGCAGGGGGCTGCAGCAGGGGGCGGTGACAAAAAGCTTCGGTGAAGTCGGACAGCTGAAGCTAGGAGAGCCAGATCCTCTGCAAAAAGCAAAGATGAAATCGTGTGGCAGCCATACCTGACAGTCTCTGCACCTTGACGGCATCCAGGCCTCTGTCCACCACAATCACAATGTAAAGTGGTGATAAGGCACAATACCTGGCATGACTTCATGCCGAGAACACAGAGGAAGTTCTGACTCTGGTTATATATTAATTACTGCCTGGAAATTCACACTGTGCAGCTACAAGTTAGGTGTGGAGGTACAGGTAAACACTGTGGCTGATATCAAATTACAAACATTAACACTGGCTCACATGTTGCATTATTTCCTTGGAATCCTTCTCATTGTGGTCTGCAAACTGGATCTGGTGCAGGATTGGTGGACTCTGCCACCACCAATACTAACCATGACTATACTGAGAGGTAATTACTGAGTTTAATTACAAATTCAGTGCTTATTGCTGAAAATACAGACCATAAATAGATTCAAAAAATAATTTAGATTTTGTTGAAATCTAAAGGAGTATGACTTTAAAGATGGGGTTTGCAGAAATCTGGAAAAAACGTATGCACACGCTTTATACAGTGACCCAGTGTTTTCCAGACTCTTTTCCATGAGTCTGTCTTTCTTCTTTGGGTTGCTTTGCAGTGTAGGCAGTTGTTGCCGTTGCTGGAATAGCAACTTTCTCTGCAATATTCTCTGCCATTGAATCAGGCTTTCACCAAAGGGACGTGCACGCACACCTGCATCTGTAGAATAGCCAATAGGAACGCCCACCCTCTGAAATGACCTAAACTGAGATTTATTAAAGCCTGAAATCGAAGCCAAGAGGAGGTGCAGAGGTCGTTTTCTCTCAGTCCACTTGAATTAGAATATGTTTAAAGTTTCTGATGCGATTTTTGCCCAGTGACGCTAAAATCAATCTGCCCTCCCCCAGTTTTAATTAATTAAACATGTTTGCAGCCAAATGTAGATTTTTAAAAAACATTTATTTGATTAAAAAAAACACCAACAGTTTATATTTGATCATGTTATCAGTGACTGTCATCTGTTGTTTTGTGTAGTTTCCTCTCTGTTTGGAAATGAGTTTGTATAATTATAATAGCAGCCACAGAGAGGAAATGGTTAACACAAAGGAAACTACAGAGAGCAGACTGTGGCATCATAAAAAATCTTATCTTATGTTAACAACCAGAGTTGGACCGGGATGAAACATAATCTAATGTCAGCTCAGGACAAATTCCACCCATTCACATCATGTTTTCCCTGTTTACTGTTTAGTTTACTGTTTAGTTTACTGTTTAGTTTTGTTTTTAGTTTTATTACTACACACAAAGAGTGCTGTTAAAAACATCCAGTTCCAGGTGTTAGTCAGTGTCACTTTCAGATTTAAAAGTGCAGGAATGAATCTAAAATGTTTGTTTAGCAGCTCTGACTGGAGTTGGATTTGGAGCTACTTCCATTAACAGAAACCAGCACAGCTCTTTGTTTTCTACAGTTTGTCATGCAGATGCATCTCCTGATTTTAAACAGATCATCGTTCAATGTTCTTTGTTAAAAGACAGAATCAACTCAAGAAGGGAAGTTGTGATATTTATATGTATAATATAGATATGTATATAAGACAGCATATATCTTTTTAAAGACTTAACCATGGATATATAAATAGAACTGGATACAGCGTTGGAGGCAGGGCAGCATTCATCGCCATGACAGTTGCTCAGTTTGACTTCCTGGGTAGAAAATTTACCAGATCTTCTGCATGTTTGGCCCATACAGTAAGCACACTACAGACTTTAGCAAGCAGAGCAGCTAACTTCCACTGGCTCAGTGGCTAACTTTTGATTTAGCCCTCTGCTAACTTGAATGGTAATGAAATGATTTAATCTTGTGTCTCCTTTAGACTTTTGAAATGTTATTGGACCGAATGGATCAAATTCTGATATTGAAATGAATCATTTCACGGGGGTTATTATGCTCAAACAAATATATTTACTGATTTACAGACGCCTGTTTTACAGTGTAATGGCCCTATGGTATAATGTGACAGACCCAGAAGCTGTAATTCCCCTCATTCAAAAGCACATGCACCATGCACTGCGCTGTCAGTCCTTATAACTTGGTGCAGGTGACGGCAGGAAACATCAGACTGATAGTAAATAAGCAGATACTCCGCACACAAGAGGGCTGAATTGCTTCTTCTTTTAATTTAGTCTTCATTTGAAATGTTATGAACAATGCGTTTCACCCAAGGCGTCATCAGGTTTGATGATGGAGCCACTGTAATTCCACAATTTGGCCACTATGAAAATTGGCGCACTTCCTGGGGGGCCTGCATTAACAGTTGGTATTTTGGCTGAATTTCATGGAGGCTACAACAATGGATCAGAGAACTGTTCCAAAGAATCCTTCGAATCCTGCTGAGGATCAAGTCCTTCCTTCAGAGCATTTTCAAGGATGCATGTGTGTATCCTCTGTGGGCATCAAGTACCCGCAGTTCTTTCTTTTGCTTCAGTGATACACACCTGGGCGCTCGCTAGCCTGTTGCAATGAATGTTCACTGACTGCTAGGAAGGAGTCTTGCCTAGCCTCTGTAGGACCTGACTTGGAAGGACCCATCCCACCAAGGAAGCATCCTTGACTTTGAGAAGCACCATGAGCGTTTCTCAATACTCAAGTTCAGCAGTTCGGACTTGTGGACTTGAAGTTGGTGCAGTTATTGCAGCAGGATTGCTTTACCTGCAGGCTGAGGAGGAGGCTGCCCAGCTGAGGAGGCAGATACGAGAAAGACAGCAGAGAATGAGGCGGAGGATGAGGATGAGACGTGCTATGCTTGCATGTCTCTTTTGTTTGATATGTTTGTCCAGTTGTGGACAAAGTACCCAGAAAAAGTAGTAATATCACAACAAAAAGAACAAAAACTCAGTCACAAGTAAAAGTGCTGCAAATCTGACTTGAGTAAAAGTATCTGGGTATTGTCAGCAAAATGTAGGCCTACTTAAAATGAAATGTTCAAAGTACTCATTGTGCAGAGTGACTCAATTTCAAGTGCTGTAATCATCATACACATGAATATGTATTGAGTATTAATTGATCCATTTACACGTAGGCTACATGTAAGCAGCATTTAAATGTTGTCATGGTAGAACTAATTTTAACACCTGTCACTGGTGCACTAGTCTAATCTATAACAACACACAGCAACTTGTAAATATGAAACTTACAACATATAAAACAAACTATCTGAAAAGTAACTATAGCTATCAAATAAATGTAGCTTGAGTAGAATGTACAGTATTTCCCTCTAAGGATAAAGTAGCACAAAATGGAAATACCCAAAGTACATCAAATTTGTACTTAAGTACATATACTTAGTTACTGTCCATCACTGCATTTGTCTCATCATTATGTTTTTATTCAGCCTAACATTTTATTGAAGTGTTGAGTTGTAGATTGTGGTGCTGTTGAACTGTACTGGATTATACTGACAGCAGTTTGTCATTTAGTCTGTCCTCACCAATATAAATGGATCAAACAGGTCAGATGTTCAGAGGAAAAGTTTATTCAGACATCAGGTATACAATTCATATCAGATAATCAATATTTAAAATGTTGTTGAATAAATACTACAATATATACAATTAATCTTTAAATACAATAAATTCTTAAAATCATTATTGAATGTTAAAAACACACAAATAAGCAAAATAATACAAAGAACAACAATAATATAATAATATATCTTATATACTGAGACTGAATGTTGCCCATTAGACATACCCCAAATGAATTACATTTCATATTTAACCACGACAGAGATTTTAGCGACGAATTTCAAAAGGACTACCCGAGAGAGGCTGCTGTCGGTGGGGCAGCCTGAGCGCTCATACACACGTTTATTATCTATGAGCACTGACACCGCTGTCATCTAGTGGGACCTCACATTCAAGTGGGCTCTATATTAATACATCGACCACGGGTCTGAAGTTTAAACTACGCATGAAAACATTCCGTGACAAAACAACAGTAACATATCGATAATTACGACTTACAATTGTGCGCCTTTCCCTCACTTGCCATTTCCGATGATTGTTGTGAAATGCATGCTGGGATACCTGGCTGTCTGAAGTCCACACAAGTCTGCTCCAATGCATCCCGGTTAAAGGGGCGTGGTGAGAACATGTCCAGGCATTTGGACTAAACTTGGCTAGATGTGGACTTTGAATTGGAACAGTACTTGGGCTGTGACTGATGGCGTGTCACAAGTCCACAAGAACACAAGTCCGCACATTGAGAAACGGCTCATATGTCGCCTGATGAACATATCATTTTGCAGCATTTAGTGACACTTTCCTGCAGGACTTTTTTCCTCTACATGCACTCCCTCTCAGGGCCAAATTCACAAAACGATTGCGTGGCTTTTGCAGCCGCTAAACCGCTAAAAATGGAGCAAACAGATAACGTCTAATTCACAAAGCACGCGCAGAGGGTGAAATGCGCCACTAACTGCGCTGCCAAGCAAATTGCGTCTCGGTGCTCCGGTGTTATTTGCACGTATTTAAATGAGGTAATATGCATATATTTGGCGCAAAAATTGCCCCTTTCTATGCAAATGAGCCTCATTGATAAACAACGTCTAATTCACTCACACAGCGCTAATAACCACACGCAGTTTGAGTGAAGTAAATAACGTCTTTAGAAAGCTGGTGCAAACTGGGCGCTCCTCTGTGGAAGCCTCTCGCCCAGACTTTCCAGTGATCGTGGCAGCAGTGATCGTCTGTTAAATCAGTCTGTAAATAATATTTTGACATTATTATTATAATCATTATTACTTTAATGGCATCCGAAGATACTGATGCGTTGAACAGGTGACAGTCTGCGGCTGTTCTCAAAACGCACTTCTGTCACGCACTTCAAAAGCAGTTTTCAATCATTTATTTTACGAAACGGGGGAAACAAACGTGAACAAAAACGGTTCCATAATTCATATTAAATTCAAAAGATAACGAAAAAACAGCTACAAGTGAGAGGGAATAGTGATAAAGTGGTCAAACTTGGTCAAATCCACAGCCTCAACCCATCCGACACTGTTAGACTGACTCACCAGCAGACATCACTACATGAGGGTATAGCCTACAGTATTCAGTACCAGAGTTGGGTATAACGCGTTACAAAGTAACGTGTTAGAGTACTTTGATTACTTTTTGCAATAACGAGTAACCGAACGCGTTAGTTTGCTATTTGAGTAATCAAATACTTAAGTACATTTTCAGTTACTTCCGTTACTTTTAGAACGCTGGTCCTTCAGCTCCAAAACAGCAACGGCTATCGTTTGGTTCTAATAACGGAGATAACCTTAAACCTATCAGTCTGAAAGGAGTCATGAAGCTTGTGGCTCGCTACGTGGTAGAAGAAATGCTGCCGTTGTCTACGGTGGAGTCTAAATAGGTGGAGTAGGACTCGCTGACAGACATATTTCAGACTCAGGACTTGCATTATGCCTGGTACACGCTACACGCTGGTACTCACCAATTATCCCCGGTCGTCTTTCATGACGTGTGTGATGTCATCGGGTTATTCTTGTCCTGTTATTACTTTCACTATTATTTGAGTCACTGTGTGTGTTCATGTGCCAGCCGACATGTTGTTGTAGTCACCTAAAAGCGTCAGCAGGTGGCAGGAGCTACATTTGAAGCGCCATATGTAAACATTCAAGCTACTGTATCTTCCACAGGAAGTTCTGACAAATGTTTCAGAATAAAAGCCTATTTAGAAAATGGAGGGATTCTCTAGCCGAGGTTATAAGGGGCTTTTAATTTGAAACAAGTGTTGAGTTTGAAATGACGACGTGATATGTTAACTTTACAAAGACAACAGAGCGGATAAAAAGTAAATATATAAAAACACAGAGGGATTAATAAATAACGGACCGTCTGTAATGTAGTCTGTTTCAAATGAAGCTGGGAGCCTCTGCAGTTGTGGCGAGTAAAAGCCCTGCCGCTATTTGTTAATGTTATTACTTTATGTCCGACCGTGAGGATGTACCATTGTTTGCTAGCTTGATGCTAATGACAGTAACGTTAACTCAGCGGGTTGACAAAGTGCCTCTGCTGTTTCACACCATCATTCCCCCCTTTTACTCTGTGTGGTAACATCCCTAGAAGAAATATTAAAAAGTGGTCCATAACTTTAATTTTGGAGACAAAAAAATGTAGGCTTAGCGCCCTGTGGTCCATTGCCCAATGGGAAATGTAGAATACTCAAAAGTACTTTAAAAGTGCTTGAGTTACTTTTCTCAGGGAGTAACGTTGGAATTACTTTAAAGTAATTGAGTTACTTTAATCAGGGAATAATGCAATAAAGTAACTGGTTACTTTTTTATAAAGTAACGCAGTAACGTACTTTGATTACTTTTAAAGTAACCCTTACCCAACTCTGTGCAGTACTTTGCCAAACAAAGTCTAATTAGCATAACTAATACCAGCGCTAATAGCCACATGCAGTTAAGTGAAAAAAATAGCTTCTTCATGTGGCTAATTGCAATCAGGGGCAAATCAGGGGCAAATCAGGGGCAAACTGCACTCAGCTGCCAAACTTTGTGGGCGTGTTTGCGCTGGTATATCATTAGCTTTGTGAATAGGACATTAAGACGGAGCAAACTGCAAGTGAAGTGCAATTCAAGGTGCTATCAGTGGCCGCAGTTCATTCTTTGTGAATTCGGCCCTCAGCTCCTTTTCTCTTTCACTCCCTCTCTCCTACTCCACATGCACTCCACTTACTGACTGAAGTCAGGAACTTTTCTTCTTGCACTTCTTGCAGTCTACAATAACCTCTGTTGTATTCCCTGCCAATATCAGATTATCAGTTTGTACTTTGCTGTGTATAAAAGAAACCGGATGAAGCAATCAGCTCACAGCACTGCAGACGTGTCTGAGTGAGGCTGCTGTTACAACACTGAGGAGTGCGCTTTATTATAATCGCAGACTCCAACACGGTAAGACATTAGATCTACTTTAATTCCATGTTTATCATCACATGTCAGGAAGGGTATCAGCCTGCATTTGGATCAAGATCAGTACAGTTTACACTGAAAGATGAGACCATAAAGATTCTCATCATTATTTTAAATTCTGTCTTTTAGGATTTATAATTTCCCATTTGCTTGAGATACTTTCTTTGTCTGAGTGAGGTCCGAGGCTGCTACTTACTTACTGACCACTGTATCTGTACACAGAAGATGTTTCAGGAACATACTCGGGAGGTTCTCCATCAAGTGGACGCAAAAAAAAATCTCACCCCCCATGGAGATTTAACTGAAAAGGTGGATCTCCTGACACTGGTCAAAAAGAAGAGGAACTCAGTTTTTCCCCCTGAGTATGAAGTGATGTCTCTCACTCTTGGTGATCTTATCCCAGCATTCGCTGGATTCTCTGAGTTTGAAGGTACGTACACACATGTACAAAGAACACAATCTGCACCTGTCAATACTGGGCTTCGAGTATCTACCATATTTTCCAGAAACAACCCTCATCAAGGATTACAAGCACACTGGCCTGATCTCTGGGAGGGCCGGCATACGAGGAGGTGTTGACATGGCTTCAGCTGGAGTCAGTGCAGGAGCACTCAGACACAGAGAGACTTCATCTGTCGACATTAATGCAAAGACAGCAAACTTAAGCAAGATGAGGGAGATATGTCTTGGCCAGTATGTCTCTGTGAGCCTGTTTACACCTGCTATTAACATGCTTTTCTGTGAGCACAGCTGAGACACATTGTTGTTCACACCTGTGTCTATCATGTGTCTCCTGCTGACCACTTCTGAACATTTTCAGAAAGTGAGCCATTTTGCTTACCACCACAACTAAATAATGTATTTTTCATCATATCTCTATTTTAACATTCAGACACAGAATAGGTGATGTATGGCTCAGATATCCCTCTGCATATGTATTTTATTAACCTTATATTCATGAACTGATCAGCTCGCTCACTAAGATGGCCTGGGAAATTACTAAATTCTCCTGGTGTGCGACATGAAAAAAAGTGTCGAGTGACTTTTTTTCCATTGAAAATGCATAATTTTTTGTTGAGTGACACTTATCCAAAATGTCAAGTGCTCCAACATAAATTAGGCTTAAAGGAGACATTGAAGAACAGGTTTAACAACAACAAAACAATCAAACATGTTTCTGAAATACATTTCTCTGAGTAAATCTTTGTGTTTGACACATTCTTTTAAGCCATGTTGCTAAGGTCATGTTGAACATTGTTTTACTTTTTAAAGTCACTGTATTGTCAGGGTTAATGAACACATGATTTACGACAACATGTATGCAACAGACACAATATAAAAAGTCAAGCAGAGGTTCTCAGATACAGTGATTTCCTTCTCGCATCGCTAAGTCACCATTAACTATTCACGTGAATGAGTGATAATGTTGTATATGGTATCATTGTAATCCTTGACCAGTAATACAAAGGAGTATACATCACTTATTCTGTGTGAGGATGTTTGGTTCAGTAGATATGATGAAAAATACATTATTCAGTTATGACTATGAATGTTCAGGGCCAAGGTATATTTTTTATGAAAAAATGAGCATATCCCCTCAAATGCGACACATATCACCTGAGGCCTGTACTACGAAGCAGGATTTGCCGTTAGCGAGGTAACTTCGGGGTTAACTCTGGGTTTCCAGTCCAGAAGCTGGTTGTCTTTTTTCTGGGATAAATCACTGTGGCAACTTATGCTGGACAGTTAACCTTCTCCGGAGCAGGTTAACTTCAGGGTATGGGATCACAGGCTGTTAACGTGCCGAAATCTGACCAATCAGATCGCTGAAGAAAAAAGTATCTATGAATGAAGGTCTGGAGTGACAGGTTTAAAAGAGTGTAAGTTTATTTTAGTCCACAGTGACAGTGCTGACAGTGCTGCTACTTTTACACCCCGATTCCATCACCGCAGCTCAAAATAACATGAGACACGTGTGATGAGAACTGGGATAAAACAGATATTTCATTCGTAAAATTCCACGCGCTGTTAACTGGCTCCTGTTATCATAAATGCCACATTCAGGTCAGATAGACCTCATTAGTCATAACTACTTTCCCACTCTTCAGCACGACGTAATTTAAGTCTCGGATAACGCTGCATTTTTGGGTGGTGTTTTCAATGTGTCTAGATGTTCCGTTTTAAGATTATGGTTTGTCGTTTACATCCCGCACCACTGACATTTTACTGTCTAGTCAACAAAACACTGTCGCTACCATTTCATCTCATATGATATCAAGTAGTCTTCTTCATTCATGGTTCTGATGATGACGCTCACAGTTAACAACCCCGCCCCTTTTACATGAATGCGCTCATGGCTGGATAGCAAAACCCAGAGTTGACTGACCTAGTTGATAACCAGCTTTGTAGTACCGGTTATCCAGACGGCCAATATTAGGGTTAGTCAAACCTTATACGAGAAGATATCCTGGGTAAGTTCAACTGTCTTTGTAGTACAGGCCTCTGGATGAGTGTATTTTGTTTTGTATTCGTCCCGTAAACTATAGATTGTGTGCAAAGTGCGGGGAGTGTCGGGGAATATGTTGTCAACACTTGTTCACCAAATTAAACATAAAAAAGACAACATTTGTCCCACTGTCCATTCGATAGGACTAGTACCTTTAAAGGTATCCGCTGAAATAACCCTGTACCAAGTAGTATTGAAACCTCTCTAGACAAATGACTGATTTGATCCTTTATATGTCAGGGGTTCTGATCTTACTGAATTTTGGGCCAATCGGAGCGAAGGGCAGTCCACAGTTTGGAGTGTTAGCATGCTGACATTTGCTAATTAGTATAGTGCAGCTGAGGCTGATGGGAATGCCATGGTATTTGGTCACATGCAAGTGAACATTTTGACCGGGTGATGACATGTTTGTGAACCCTGTTGATACAGGTTGCACCAGAGGTGAAGTTACATGGCAATGAATTGAACAGTTTCCAAGACATTTTATTTTAGGCCTTCTTAGTCTTTGTCACTGCAGAGTGCTGGTTGTAATAGTCAGACTTATTCTCACAGTCTAAATCTACTGCTTTAATCTCTGCTTCTCTCTTTCTTTCTCAATAACCATATGACATAGAAGCCCAAAGAAAACTTCACCTGTTTCCCACCATCTGTATCCTCTCTCACCCGTAGGAAGATAAACCATGTCCACATGCCAACACTGAGGAAGGGAGAGGTGTTGGGTTTTGTAGATAAGATTGTGTTCAACACAAACGACGTCCCACTCCGTGGAAGAACTGAAGTGGACGGCTCCTGTGAAGCACGTTGGAACATAATGAATTTCTCTCTGAAGGTGAGGTCTGAATAATAACCACGTATGAAACCACAGCAGAATGATGGTGATGAGTGTTAAACAGAGCGGTCTGTCCTCCAGTCTGTTACTTGGAAATCATTCCAAGTCCAACACCTGGAAGGACGTCCCAGTCTGTCAAATGTCTGTTATAAGGCAACACTTACTGATGGTGTCTTCATCAGCATACACACCTGTTCTGTACTCACTTCAGAAAAGTAGCTCAGTGATACCTTGAGGTGTCTGCATCTGTCACATGCCCCACAAATCTGAAGATCTCAGGCAAAGCAAGAGTGTGGCATAGACCACATGACAAGTCACACAAGAGGCGTAACTGAAATAAGACCTCAGATTTATTGGCTCTTCAAGTTTTTACTCATTAATAAATTCATTTACATACATTCTTTCATTCTTTTAAATACTCATTTTCAGATTCTTTTACAAATCTTTTGCATGTTTAGAGCTTTTTGCACATGTACCGTGACGTGTTGTACAGCATTGCTGGCATGGCTGACATGGCTGGCTGAGTTGATGCTGGACGATGACAGGGATTCGCTGAGGTCTGATGCACTCTTTGCAAATGTTTTGTTCATTCTTAAATCTAAAATACTTCCAAAAGGTTTGATAAAGTGATGATTTTCAAATTTGCCCGTCTGCAGCTGTGACATTTAGCAAAATTTTTCACTGCGGGGTGCGTATATAGAATAGCTGCTAGTTCAGGAGGCGCTTGATTTGATATGCAGCAGAGTTTTCTATGAGCAGAGCACGAATTTTATAGGTCAATATTACAGTCAGTCATGTTCATTTATTTGTGCATCCACCCATCCGCCTATTTTCTTCCACTTATCCGGGTCTGAGTAACAGGGACAGCCGGCTGAGCAAGGTACTCCAGACATCCTTCTTCCCAACAACGCTTTCCAGCTCCTCCTTTGCAGATGACCTCCTATTCTCCTTCTCTCCACACAGATTTTAAATTATGTAGCTACAAGTAGGGATGCACAATTTGTTGGCATGTCATCTGTTTCAGCTGATACTGGTTTTAAAATTAAATATCAGAATCAGCCAACATGCTTTTTCTTATTTTGCACAATAAAAGGATGTATATACATTGAAAAGCATTCTACTTGGTGCGTGCATAATATGATGTTAATTCAACTGCAGAATAAAACTGATGATCACTAAAATTAGGTGGGAAAAAAATGGATATATCGATATTGATATTGGTTATTGGTCAAATGAGTTGTTGCCTATCGGCATATCAGATATTGGCAAAAATCCAATATCATGCATCCCTCGCTACAATGTTAGTCCCATATGTTTAGCTCAGGAGGAGGGGTCCTTGAGGCTTTGTTGCTGTTTCAGACTTTACAAAAGCCTTCCTCTTCAGCTTAACCCTATGGGCCCTAGGCGTTTTTGGGGTATTTTTACTGCCTTTACTTTTAAGCTCATATCACAGTCATTATAAAGGCTACGTACACATGCTATATCTTTTTTTTTTTCAGGACAATCTGGGCTAACCAGATTTGCCATCATTTCATGTCCTTCTATGTGCCTGTATTTTATGTACATTTTTATATCAATGAAAAAAACAAATCTGTGTGACTAAATTCTTACATTTGTACATGTATCTCACCATAGCAAGTTGAAAGAAGACATATTCTGCCATATCTGAAGAGAGGAGACTCTCTGGAATCTGGCAATATAAGAACCATGATGCTGGGACATTCTGTCACTTCACAGTTGTCCAAAACATGTGGTTTGTGCCAGGCGGACATGATTGCCAGTATTTTTTCATTATTGCAAGAAATTCCATTGACACATTCACATGTCAAAAATGTGTTTTATCTGAAAGAAACATGCAATATTTACATCTAAGATCATAGAAAAATAGTCAACCAAGTGCAATGATCTCCTCCAAGATAATATTTGCCACTTTGTTTGCAGTAAACAAAGTTTGATATTGTTTTTCAGTTTCAGTTATATATTGGGGGGGCATTTTAGGCATGGTGGGGGGAGGGGGGGGGGGGGGGGGGGGGGGGGGGGGGGAGACATGTCCCCCTCAATGTATATGGTGACTACGGCCCTGTCATGCATGCATAATTAGGCTACAGTTGTCTGGGTGCGCAAAGGTGAAGTGGCTGGTCAGCTGGACAATATGGAGATATTTGCATCTTGAAAGCCGGACTACAAATGTGGATAGACAGGGAGAAACACACGCAAGCCTAAGACGTGGTAAGATACGATATTCCTCACTATATGAAGTGACTGATAACAAGATCTGTATAATGGGTTGTAAAGAAATTCGTCAGGTTTTTATTTTGTAGACAATTGATCTGTATTTATAGCGTGATGGGATGACAGCACAATGATGTGTGTGGCCCTGCGCTTTCATGTGATATGTGTGGCATTTCTGTGCGAGCCTGCATTCGCGAGTAATCCATCCAAGAGTAATGGGTGTGCAAAGCTGTATGAAAGCTCTATTATACATCATTTTAGTGTAGCTTTATCATTTTTTTTGAAAATATTGGACTACCGACAAGGCCTTGTCGGAAAGCTATGATTCTGCTGTTTCACGTGATATGCGTGGCTTCTTGCTATGACGCACGGTTGCGGAGAAAATCAATAGAGAAGAACAGGTGTGAATTTGGACGCACTATGCATCATTCGGGCCCATAGTGTTAATAAATCCCAGGCAGGCATCCAAAGGCAGCAGGACTGATATGAATGCATTTAAATTTGTCCGTTTAAAGACAAAAACAAATAAAAGGTCGGGTTGCAAACCAACAAGAAAACACAGCAACTCAACAGTTTCAGTTTCAGAGTGTTTGTGTTGTGTGCCTTTTGCTTTGTGTTTCTAAGTTGTGGTGTGTGTCGGTCTTGTTATTTATTGGTAACATGCTTTGGGTTAAGTTGGTTGGACAGCATTGAGAAGATGTCGTGGTACACCTGTTTGTTTACCTGCTGTATTTATTGTTTAATCAGGCCAAGATGAAGGACAACAGTTCCTATACTGTACCAGCAGGACACATTTATGGCTACAGGTTCAATGAGATCAAATTCAAGGAAGAGGAGGACGTCGGTAAGAAACAAAGTGTTTGAGCGTGTTTACACACCTGCAGCATCTGTTATTTTTTTTATATCAATAGGATCCCACATTATTAATGATTTACTGCTATTTCATTCTTTCAGAATTTACTTGCAGGTCTCACATTGAGTATGTTGGTGGTAAAGCGGAGGAACAGCGACTCAGCCCTCCCAGTCCGATAAGATGTAAAACACTTTTCACACTGTTGCTTTGCTCTGTTCCATCTTGTATTTCACAGCATGCGAGCCAATCAACTGTCAATAACTCACTCAGTCTCTGACACTTCAAGTACTTTCATTACTTACACTTTGCTGACACCTCAGCTGCTTTCACTTTGACCTTTAAAACTGATTTTTGCTGTTAAAATGACAGTTCAACTAACAGTTAAAACACCATCTTATATTTCAGTCAGGAGACACAAATTTTCATCAGAGAAGGTAGCTAAATCTTATCTGTGTGTGTGTTTAAACTAGTGGTAGAAAAAGCCCTGGAACCAGAAACATTTGAACCTGACGACTCTACTGAAGAGACCCTGGAGACCCTGCAACAAGTGCGAGACGGTATGAGAGTGTTTAAGTGCAGATTTTACATTCCCTGCAATTCAGGGTCAAAAGTCTACAAACCTAAACTTTAAAATGCATGTGGGACTGATGTGACTGTGTTGCAATTGCTAATAACAGCACTGTTACTGCTCCTGTAGAGTTACTGATGACAGAAACTGTTCTCCAGCCACTGGCTCATCTTCCCCGGGTGACTCGTTTCACTTTGTTCCAGAGTCTCAGTGCGCTCTCAGAGGACAGAGACGCTCTGACTCTTCTGAAGAAAAAGGTATTTGGGGTTTTTACTGTTGGCCTCCACACACACCTTCATCACCCTTGTTGTTAGATCAGGAGGAGGACACGGGTTAAATGAACAACTCAAGATCCAAACACACACCTACTACAGTACCACCATGCTCTGCAGCCGACACAATCTAACAGTCAAGTGTGGTTTCATACAGCCGGCCACCCCGTGACCTCAATCTTTACTAAGAGACGTGGGTTTGGCAAAGCAGCTCTCAGGACTAGCAGGCAAACAGGCAGACTACAGGCTGGCAGGTCTGCTGCTAACACCTGTCATGGAGGTCCTCATGGTTTGCATACAGTCAGTCACTTTTTCTTCACTCACTCATCCCTGCATTCTTTATGATTTGGTGGGTTGGACATTGTTGACCACTCGCAGACGACAGCACTGGTTTATTTTTATCTACAAAGCAATATTGGGCAAACTTCTAGCCTACCTCTGCTGCACCCTTCTGTGTGTCAGCTCTGGTAGTTTCCAGCTACACTCCTCCAACTCTTTGATGAACCCTGAGTTTTAACAGATCTGGGGAATGTTTCCTACTCTGCACCTTGGACGTGGAACAATCTTCAAAAAGATCTTAAATTAGAAAAGCGGATATCCACTGATGAGTTTAATGGCATCATAAAGAATGTGATGACAGAGACATGAGCTTGTTTTTCTTCAGAGGGCACTATGTTTGAATAGTTTTTGTTTCATTGCGGATTTTTGTAATTGTTGCATTTTAACCTCTTGTACTCCACCCCCATTTTGTAGCAAAAACGCCTAAAATGACATACCCAAATTAAAATGTCTCTAGCTTCTGAACCGCTTTGACTACATGCATGAATGAGGTCTTGCCAGAAAGAAAACTCTCTGACGTTTCTTGTGAAAGTGTCAGAAACACTCTGGGTGATACAGAGACAGAGTAATGGGCCTCTGAAATCAGTAAAAAGTTGAAGATTTTGCCTAACAAAAAAAAAAAAAAAAAAAAAAAAAAAAAAAGATTTTCAGGATGAATAAGTGTCTGTGGCTTCATCTGAGCAGGTAAATGACACTGTGGGGCTGTAGGCACACTATCAATGAACATTTTTTTCAAATTTGAAGAAGACTGCTCAAAGTATGACCATTCTACAGTGTTTTTTCCATGTAAAGATCCACGCGGAGCTCCAAATGACAAGAGCGCTCACTCCGCTTCAAAACAGTGCTATCAGTGATCAAACAACACTCAGCCAGCTTCAAACATTGTACCTTATTGAAATCAGGTGTGATTATGATAGCAGATGTTGTTTATGACACAGAAACACCATAAAATATCACCAAATAAAGCCATATGAAACGTGAAAGTTATGATTCCACTTTCTAGCCTCTTGCACTCCACCCCCATTTTGTAGCGAAAACGCCTAAAATGACATACCCAAATTAAAATGTCTGTAGCTTCTGAACCGCTTTGACTACATGCATGCATAAGGTTTTGCCAGAAAGAAAACTCTCTGAAGTTTCTTGTGAAAGTGTCAGAAACACTCTAGGTGATACAGAGACAGAGTAATGGGCCTCTGAAGTCAGTAAAAAGTTGAAGATTTTGCCTAAAATAAAATATAAAATGATTTTCAGGATGAATAACTGTCTATGGCTTCATCTGAGCAGGTAAATGACACTTTGGGGCTGTAGGCACACTATCAATGAACATTTGTTTCAAATTTGAAGAAGACTGCTCGAAGTATGACCATTCTACAGTGTTTTATCCATGAAAAGATCCAGGCGGAGCTCCAAATGACAAGTCAGTCACTCGGCTTCAAAACAGTACTATCAGTGATCAAACAACACTCAGCCAGCTTCAAACATTGTACCTTATTGAAATCAGGTTATTATGATAGCTGATGTTGTTTATGACACAGAAACACCATAAAATATCAACAAATAAAGCCATATGAAACGTCCTACTTTCTAGACGGTATATCTCAGCCAAAAATAGTGGTAGGAGTGAGACTCTTACCTTCTATAAACCAGCTAACTCCCCGCTAACAGCTCCACATAAGATCACAAGTAATTCTTTAACTTTTCCCATTGAAAAACGGCATGACATGACTTTGGACTTTGTGTGTTTAGGCTGCTCTGGTGCAAAATACATAAGAAATAAAAGAGAAACGATTTTTGAAAAGTCGAGAGCTTCCTGAATCTGGCAATACCAAACATCACATGGTTTGATGATGTAGTGCGCCTGGGAGATACCATTTAACAGAGGAGGAGGATGGAAGCGAGGACGTCGGCGTCCAGGCGGAGTTAGAGAGGTCATTTTAATGTGTTTTGATTGGCTGCTACCTTGGCCAGGTGTCTCTTGTGAAAAAGATTTTCAATCTCAATGGGACTTCCTGGTTGAATAAATAAATTTAAAAAGTTGCCAATATATCTCTGCTGATCATCTAATCAATTAACTGACTACTTATTGCAGATCTAGTCGACAACTACAGAATTTAAACTAGAATACAAGGTTGTTGAGATCAGATTAACACAGCTTAGATTTGCTGTGTTTATCTACGCCAGCATTGTGCTTCCAGAAATGTTTATTGGTCATCGTGTTGCTTTGAAATATCACAACAGCTGTTGCATGGATTGCAATTAAACTGATGATCTGTTATAATTTATAGTTGACTTCATCCAACGCATTCATCAGGTCTAAACTTTGATTTTTCCTGTACTTCGGTTTATCTTTGTCTCCTCTCAGCTGGATCAGTGGCGTGCAGGTGAGCCTCTTGAGCAGCCGCAATCCTGGTCGGTGTGTTCTGTTCTTCATCTGCTCAGTGGCTTCGCAACCCCACCCTTACAAATAGGACCTCGTACGACTGACTTGACGCTGGAAGCTGTTTACCTGCTGGTCAGCGCAATGGACAGTGAGTCAGCTGTACAGTGCTCTGTGTCTGACTGGTTGGCTGTGTGCATGCTTTCTCTGGCTGGATGTGAAAGGTGGATTATATTCTCAATACAAAATCAGAGATGTGTGTTCTCATGGGTAGATGTGCAGATTTGAAAGATGAAGTGTAAATGATCAGAACTCGAGTTGTACTGCTTTAAAGTAACTAACCCACAGCAGTCTGACATGTTGTCTGAGTCAGCTCACATGTACCAACAGTTTCTGTGTGCTCCACAGAACTGCCAGAACATGTGACATTACTGATCGCCAAGTACCGCCCCGACACACTGAGAGGCCTCAACCAACTGGTAAGTCCACTGGTTAACAAAGATCACTACGCTCTGTCTAAAATACACACATACAGTGTAGAGATCCTTTCTTTTGCCTCATTTTTATTCATCTTTAATAAAGAATACAGAAGAGACCAAGTTTTTACTTCTCTCTGAATTTTTCTATTTCCTTATCCCCCTTATTTGCCCCCCAGATCACGGTTACCCTCCACCTTTCTAGAGGAAACTGTCTAAATAATAACATGTATGAGTGTGAATCAGAAATCTCAGTGCTCCTGTCACTGGGAGCAAAAGTTCTTTCAGAGCCTTGATTGCATCCGTCCATATTTATTTCTCGGTTGAGAGGTGTTGATCCTGATCTTGCGTTGATCCTGAAGACAGTCGCAGATATAAAATATTAAATAGACAGTGTTTTGGTTAATTCATGTAGAGGCTTCCAGCGCTGCAGTCAGACTTGTCAGGCAGATTTTACGTGTTCTTTTGGAAATGGAAACTTTAGAGTCAGCATTGAACTGTGGTGGAGCAGGGGCCATTGGGAAGTGGGTGTTGTATTTCAGATCTTGATGGACAGAAGCATAATCTTTACATATTTCATTCTACAGTATTTACTGCAAATCATGTACAGTATATCACATTTCACCAAAATAAACAAAATGTTTTGCCTTATTTTTCCCAGAGGGAGATTTGTTTTCTCAGCCAGTACCTATTCCACTCAGGACCATACAGTGTTGGACAGGTTACTCCCAAAATGAAATATATTACATACTTAGTTTGAAAATAACAAGTTACTTTACAATATTACTCTCTGTGGCGAGTAATATGTTACTTATCACACTACTTTTGTGTTACTTTCACCAAAATGAGCTCAGATGTTGATTTCACAGCAGCTCCAGTTTATTACGGTTCATTTCAAATCCAGTGCTGCGCAGGTTTGAGCGGTGTGAATGAATGCAAACAATAAACAGCTGATTTCAGGTGGTAACCTGTTACCAGGGGCGGACTGGGACACAAATTCAGCCCGGGACATTCAGGCACACCGGCCCACACACTGGTCCACACACTGGTCCACGCATTGGCCCACACGTTCTACCTATAATCCTCTATATGCTTGAACTACACAAACGCTGTCCTCAGAATCAACTGCATAAGAAAATCAGCAGTAATGAATTGGCCACAAATGGCCATGTGCTTATTTAACTTAAAATAAGAGCCTATGACTCTATCCTAATGCATCTAATTTTATGCACAGTATAATTGTCTGCCCTGTCCTGCCCTGCTCTTGTATTACATGAGCCCAGTTTATATCTCCATGGCTCACAGCCATGAACTAAGGAGGTATAAATTGAGCAATAGGCCCTATAGTCAACTTGAAGTCAACTTATTACTACAACAAAAGAATCCCACTTAGTACTACTAAACAGGCTTTCCTCTGGCTAAAATGTAATGCATAGTAGGCTTTGCCTTCACGTTGCACCTGTCATATTTCTGGTCTCATCCTCCTCCTCATCACGACTGGGGTTAGTCTGTCCCTCAGCTTCATTGTCCTCGGGACTGGGAGCACCACCTCACGTTAATTGCATGATGCATCCACAGGAAAAAAAGCAAGCACATATTTTCTTTTAATACAGGTTTAAATTATAATGATTTAATGCAATACCTAGTAGGCTAGTTTCTCTCTTGAAATGGACACCTAGAAGAAATACACAATTTGCCAAAGCCAGCCTTGCACATTACACACTCACGAACGTTAGCTAACGTTAATGCACCTGCTATAATGGCACTGTTGGCTCCAGCTCCATCTCCGTCATTAGCAACACCAGCAGCCTCAGCCCGTCGACCAACGCCGCGGCCAAACAGGTCGGTTATTTTGGAGCACTTTGCTGCCTCTTCTTGTAAAGATTTAAGTTTCTTTATTCACGTTTTTTCCGCGCCACCCGTTCTTGTTTTCCGTGTTTTCTGTCTAACGGTCAAACTAGCCTGGTCTGCCATGAGTAATGGCTGATGACTGCAGCCAATCAGATTTCAAGAAGAATGAGGGCCTCTTTCATATTGGAAGAGGCCGCTCTTATCTCCTCCTTCAAGCATCAAAACACAAGATTGACACCTATGTTCCCTCTGAACATCTCACAGCAAACAAACAACATGGGAGGGACGCGTATTGCAGCAATGACTGCTAGCAACTAGCGTGACATTCACTAGTCTCACCAGGCCGGCGCACACCAGCCCACTTGGTGACCGGCCCATCGGGATTCGTCCTGAACGTCCCAATGACCAATCCGCCATTGCCTGTTACGCATTCCCAGGAAGCACCACTGTGGTCCTTTGACTTGTTGACTTGTGTTGTCCTGCAGGTGAGCAGCCTGATGGAGAACGGTCAGGCTCATCTCTCTGAGTCTCTGCCTGCTGCTCTGCAGGATGGAGGGCAGCTCCACTGGCTCGCCGTGTTCCTCTGCTCCTCCGATGAGTCCCTGAGAGAGCCGTCTGAGCAGACGATAGTGGCAGGAGATGAACCGGGAGTGCTGCTGTTGGCCCTGTGTGTTGCTGTACGGGGACTCAGCATGTTGCGGCAGTAGAATTACGCTGACCTGTTGCTTAGTCTTATAGCTGCAGTTATTATGATGGGAGACAAAAGGATTCTGGGTACATTTATGTGTCCTGCATTTAGGACCACTGGGAGTCAAAGTAATGGTCAGACTAAATTGTCTTTGTGTTCATCACCTGTTCTGTATTTTGATCCTGGGTATTTCTTTAGTTTTCTATAACTGTTTTTTCTCCTGCTGTTGGACAGAACATTTCCAATCCTGTATTCTATCATTGATTTAAGACGTAGTTCTAATGGTCTGCTTTTAAATTTGATCAGGTGTTGTACTAATTTTCTGTCATGCCACATTGGTTTTACTGGTCCAGTTACCTGTCTGTAGAAGGAGGAGCAAACCTTTAGTCTTGAGGACAGGAAGAAGATCCTGGTTGGCTAGAAACCTTGTATTGGTAGTAAATCATGAAAGGACCATTGCTCATCTTAATTCTGGCTTTGTGCAAAGACTAAATAAAGTTCTTCAGTGACTGTGGTGTTGTGGTGTTTAGTTTGAATCTCCAACTCTGAGAGGACACAAGTTTAAACCTCCAGACTAACATGTTGCGGAGGAAGAAATAATTCAGGCTTTAATGAAGTTAATTTTCTGCTTCTTAACAGTCAGATGGATAAGTCAGAGTTTACAATGCATATTCTAGCATGTTTATCGTGAATGGAAATGATGTACCATCTTAAGATTTGTTTTATTTTGCTTTTGTGTTGCATTTAAATTTTTATTTACATTTTGTGCTTGCAATATGTATTTGACTCCTTGTGTGTTGAGCATGAAGGATGTAACAACACATCTGTTGTATAGGAACCCTCCCCAGAGCTCTCTGCAGGGAGCTGCTGTGAACTTCCTGTCCTCCCCCATCTGGCTGTGGAGCCAGTGAAATCTAATCCTGTAAAGAGGTAATCCCGCGGGGCTTTTAGAAGACGGGCTAAGTCCTTGTAGCCCCACTAGCTGCTCCACACAATTCATAACACATTAAAAAGCTGACAGCTTCACCTCTGACCCTCCGTCTTCAGTTGTCCAACTGCCTTCTCAAGTATTATTCTGGCACAGCTGGACTCCTCTGAGAGCGCAGGGATTACACCGCCACTGCTTTGCCACAACTGTCGTCTGTTCAAATCCCCAAAGAGGTCGATGTCCATCCACAAGTTCACATATAACTTCACATGTATGCACTCCGGAACACACACAGATGTATATGTGCTCCCTGAAGACTTCTGTTCAGCTAAAAATAATACCAATTACATTTGGCCTGTGATCATGGCTGCATCCGGGAGCATTTACAGTGCAGATATCTTTAGTTTGAGTTATGCAACTTATGATTTGAATAGAGAGATCGGGAATTACAGTTGGCAGATAAAAACTGACAAAATTAGTTTCTTTGGTGCTATTTCATATTTGTTTTTAAACTTCTTACGAATGTTCACTTTTGTCATTTCAAATCAAGAGAAAGCCAGGGAAGCAGCACCCCTGCTCTCACCTTTATTATTTCTTTGTTTTTATTGAGCCAGTGAGGAATTAACCAACGTATCCTCATACTATAATGGTTCCAACACACTCTCACTCCGATCTCATCACATACTGATGTTTAATCATGGACTTTCCACGTCCAGATATGATGTGCAAGGTACACTGAGTGTGTTGGTTTCTGACATTCTGGGACGCCGGCTCAAATTCTGCCTGTTACATGCATTGTCTGTTTTCAAAATACACTTCTGTTGTCACAGGAAATTTAACATTTACATACAGTCTCTTTCAAAATAAAAGCACTACGTTAGTAGAAAACTGCGATTTTTTTTTCCTTCAACAACAAACACACATGGTTGGGTTTAGAAAATAAGAACAAGATTTGGCTTTACAATATTATGGGACATGAACCGCTCTACCAGGTGAAAGTGGACCCATCCACCACAGCTCCCACCCACCCTACTGGGACTTTCCCCGCCTCAACTTTTGCTCTTGACTGCTTGTGTATCATGCTGACATTAAAGGACGGCTTTTTTCGTGACGCTGCAAGTCCCTGCCCATGCGCTGACTTTTGCCGACTTCAGAGTGAGAACAGGCCCACAGTTCATACAATATCTACGAAATTAGCGCCCAACGAATGACCTCATTAAGTTATGTACTTAAACGTAAACTTAAGCACTTACTTTAAGTTACATAGATCAGGTTTAGGCAAGTAAAGTTACATAGGTTAGGTTAAGGAAAAAAGAAATGGGACAACGTATCTTCTCGTAGATAAACATACAAACAGTGCATGAAAACAGCATGGATTTCCATCCATCATATTGATACATCAATGCTCATTTCAATCGACAAAAAAGAGTTTTAAATAATAAGTTCATGGATGTAGGACAGATGATGCAAAGGACAGGATTTTATTCTGCGATTAAGACATCATGAAAAACAAGCAATTAAAAGAGAAAAGTGTTGTTTTTGTTTTTGTAAATAAAGGAAAGAATAATTAAATTAAAAGGAACTTACAAAAACAAAATAAATGTGCAAATAAAAGAGGACATAAAGTGAATCAAAGTTTAGGAGCATAACTCAGATAAAGGGGTCTAGAAAGGATGATTCCTCTCCTTTATCTCCTCCATTAGTCTTCCTTATCTTCCTGAACCTCCATTGGTCCTCTCTCCCCTCCCCTTCTCTCACTCATTACCTTAATAATAAAAATGAAACAGTGGATAAGTTCACGCTACAACTCAGGAACACCTACGTTTTAAGGCGTGATATGGGGGGTCGCCTGTTATACTGTGAGAGTCTGCCCTTTAAGATGTATCTTATTCTTTCAAAATGAAACTTACTGATTAGATCACATTGCCACATTTGAAAACAGGATTTGTCGTCCCTTTACTGGACATAAGAATTTTTTTTTCTTTTGCTTTTTGCTGCAATGAGGCAGTAAGAGAGGAATTGTTATCTTAATGCTTCAGGTACACCCAGAATGATTAATAAAGGTTCTGGTTCTTGTGAAATATTAATATTTTTTCAGAGATGTTGTTGAAGAAAAGAATCAACCTTGAGGCATAATAAATACAAAGCTATGAACATTTTTACCTTGTAATGGCAAAATGGTTTCACTCACTCACCTGGAGGAAAGCCACGCTGACACGGGGAGAACATGTCAGAGCACCTGGAGGAAAGCCACGCTGACACAGGGAGAACATGTCAGAGCACCTGGAGGAAACCCACGCTGACACAGGGAGAACATGTCAGAGCACCTGGAGGAAACCCACACTGACACAGGGAGAACATGTCGAAGCAACCAGAGGAAACCCACGCTGACACGGGGAGAACATGTCGGAGCACCTAGAGGAAACTCACGCTGACACAGGGAGAACATGTCGAAGCAACCGGAGGAAACCCACGCTGACACGGGAGAACATGTGGGAGCACCTGGAGGAAACCCACGCTGACACGGGAGAACATGTCAGAGCAACCGGAGGGAACCCACGCTGACACAGGGAGAACATGTGGGAGCACCTGGAGGAAACCCACGCTGACACGGGAGAACATGTCAGAGCAACCGGAGGGAACCCACGCTGACACAGGGAGAACATGTGGGAGCACCTGGAGGAAACCCACGCTGACACGGGGAGAACATGTCGAAGCAACCGGAGGAAACTCACGCTGACATGGGGAGAACGTGCCGAAGCAACCGGAGGAAACCCACGCTGACATGGGGAGAACATGCCGAAGCAACCGGAGGAAACCCACGCTGACACGGGGAGAACATGTCAGAGCACCTGGAGGAAACCCACGCTGACACGGGGAGAACATGTCAGAGCACCTGGAGGAAACCCACGCTGACACGGGGAAAACATGCAAACTCCACACAGAAGGGCTCCCCCAAATCAGGATTCGAATCCTCCACCCTGGATTTGAACCAGGAAATGTCTTGCTACAAGGTGACATCGCTAACCACTGCACCACTGGCACAGTGGTGAGACTCTTTCAGTAATTCTTAAAAGGGATGTTAAAGTTATCAGAAAAAAATCCTAGCATTTTCTATAGATATGTGATTGGTAGTTAAACAATCTATATCAACAGTTTCTAAGTTTTGCTCTCATGTTTTAATGTTTTAAATTTTCCATGTGCTTGAGATACTTTTGTTTTCTTTCTGTGCCTGTGTGAGGGTCTAGGTTGCTATGCTTAAGTTCACGATGAAGTTACATCAAGTAAAAAACAGTGAATCCCCCTGCTTTGTAGTTTCAGTCATCTTGGTAGCATTACTTGCAAAGCACAGGCCCAGATTTGAGAGATTGTTCAGTATGAATAAATGATCTCATGTCTCGCTAATAGCCATCACCTCTCGCTGAAATGAACCACAGGCAGACTCTCCCTCTTCCATCCTCTCGGTCTTTATAGATTTGCCTCATAATACATTTCTCCCCAGAGAGCCAAGGGCACCTTCAAAGGCACTTCCTGTCCTCTGAGATGTAGAAAGCCTCGGGATGTGGAATTGAGTTAGCAGTCGGAGGGGGGACCACAGCAGGGATTGCAAACTATGTGCAGAGTGCCCAAGGGAAGGAAGTAGAGTGGTCAGGAAAATGACTGCAAAGGGGTAGGAAATTTTTATTGCCGTTGTGATTTATGGATTATAGGTTTTTAATGGTTTGCTGTATACGCCTGCAGATTTTTCTGGGGGAAAGGAATTTGTATCTTACTGCAGGGCTATGGGGACGCAGAAAAAATGACACTTCTATTTTCCTTCCTATAAAGAGGCCAACCACGCCGTCCCCTGGTTTCTCTTATTTGCATTGAAAAGAGCTTATGACACAGTCTTGATGTATTTTAAAATAACAGATATTATGCAACATGTGTGACGAGTTGGATTCAATATGTTGGCTTTGATGTGCAGCAGGGGGTCAGCAGTTAGGTCCTACCATGGGCCAAGATTTTACAGGTATGGTACAAATTCAGACCCACACATTTTTACTATATCTAGTTTTTTATTCATTTACTGTTTCTAATGTAATGTTCTCATTAGCATGTTTGGCTAATAGAGTTACAGCAGCTTATGTTAATTCTCATTTGGCAAAACATGATTCATATGTGCAAATATGTTTTGTGATGCACAATAAATTAGCGCTCAAAACTTCAGCAGTACAGTCCAGGAGGATTATTAATGCGCACCTCCTCCTGTACTGCCTTCATATGCATATTCCGTGCATCTACTGACCAGTAAACACTGACCAGCGGGACCAGACTGGCTGACCCATATGTACATATGTAGCCTACAGCCCTGTGGTGGTGAGTCATGCTTTGGCTCCAGCTAAAAAGATGACTTCATTGTGACGTCGGCTCTAAGATGGTCTATATAGTACTAACTGGACAAAAATCTGCAAGCAAACAGGAGGAAAGTCACATTTGTCACATGGTCCACAAACTGAAGTGATCCACAAATGTGCCAGTTTGACTTTACACATATTTATTATGGTGAAACTTAAAACGTAAAACTACAACACGTGTTTACACAGTATGTTCTATGTATTTTCAAATCACTCGTTTGTGGAACAAGGAACACAATTGTGGAGTCTCTGTTGTGGGTTACAACCATTAAAGTCCACTAACAACTTCCATATTTTGGAGTTACATTATGGTACTGTGCATTTCTGCCACCACCACACAAGGGCAACATTCTCCCTGGTGCACAAGAAAGACTCCACATGGAGCAACTTGCAGCCAAACAGTCTCCAGCAGTGATTAGACTCCTGATGTTGCTTTATATCTAGATCAGGGCACAGCAACCCCATTTAATATTCTCCTCACATTTTATGTGAGAAAAATAATGCAGCTATTAGGACATTTTTCCATAAGTCAAAAGGAGGATAAAACTGATTTTAGACGTATTTTAAGAAACAGTATCACAGATCGAAGCATCTGAGGTTGTGTTGATGTTTGTTAGAGACACACTGTAAACCTCTGTAGCAACCTACACAGACTGCAGTGCACACAGAGCTGGTTATAAAACTGTAGTTAGCTAAAAGTAAAAAGTGGGTCAGTAAGAAAGTAAATGTTGCTGAATTACATTCAGTGTTGGGCTAGTTACTCTACAAATGTAATTTATTACTCATGACTCTCTCCTTCTTTTCGTTACGCTTTTAGTGATAATATTACTTTACTTATTACTCTCTGCCAACAGTAATTCATTACACTACTCGTTATATTACATTTCTGTTACACCAGATTAAATTACTAATTGTGTATCCCCCCAAAATTCAGACGTGTGTCTATGTGTGAATGTCAGGGTAATCACCAGTATGTGTCGCTAAGGCTAGACAGATACTTTTACCTGGAGATCTTCAGTTACCTGTAACCGGTATTTTCCCAAAGATGTGCCTGAAAGACGGAGAATCACTCGTGGAGCAACATTTCATCCACAACATATCCAACCACAAGCTTCTTTACTTCTCTGTAGCTGCAGCTGTCCACCAGTACAATCCAGTCTTGGTTGTATATCCAGTGTAGAGCTAACAGCCAACGTCTGTGGCCCAGGAGCGCTCACCTTTGGTGGTGTGTATTTCCTGGAGTTCCATGGTACTGTGCTGTCGGTTGTAGTAGCTAAGGTGTTTGGACCTGAGGTTTGAGGATGTATTTTTCACAGTGGAAAGAGTTTCAGTTCTCCTCCCTGCAGCAACAGTGTTACTGTCGTATTTCCTCCCGACAAAATCAAAGTAATGGGAATATTTACAGTAGCCAAGGTAAGTGTTTTCATCTTTCAAACTAGCTCGCTGCTTTGTGTCGTGTGTGCGTGGCGCGATGATTACGGAAATTAGTCTGCTGATGTGATGTAATATAAGTCAGTAGTGATGTGATAACAAAAGTAACGTTGTAACAAGTATTTTAGTTTTGGGGTAACTGTAATATAATTACTGAAATTTTAATAGTAATTAGTTACACTACTTGTTACTGGAAAAAAAGTAATGTTACTGAAACACGTTACTGCCCAACACTGATTACATTTTTGTGAAAAAGTGTTTTATGATCATAACCATCTCCACTGGGTGTAAGCCTGAAGGGGATCATGCATTTGGTTGTGTGTGTATGAGGTGTGTATCTGTCTATCTGCAGCTAATCTTGCAAACTACTGGACCAATCAGCCTAATGTATTTGTGTGCACATTTATGACTGTATACTCAAGGACCTCTCTTGCGTGATTCACAGTTGTTGAAAAACCTGTTTGACTGTTTTATATCATCATTGACTTCTGACTCCTCATTCCTCTTAGCCGGCTGATAGGGGCCGTATATTTTCTGGAAAACAGCCCCACTTAAAACACCAAACCTTACTGTCTGTAGCAGGACACATTTTGGCTTTCGTTGTGTCTTTGTCAGTGGATTTTCACGTCTAAGTATGATGTCCTAGGTGGCCTCCTGTGTCTGCTGTTGACGTTCCAGGATGGCATGTTAATTGATGTTTGTTACATGAATCGTATATTTTCAAAATACACTTCAGTTTTCACTGGAAATCTTGGTTTCTGCTCATAAGATGGATACAGTCTTTTTCAACATAGACTTACATCAGTAAAGCACCTTGTATTTATGTTGATTTCCCTTTGCAATAAAAGCATGTGGTTAGGTTCAGAAAAAAACATCATGGTTTTTGGCTCAACATTTACACGGGAAGCATCCAGTGGGCTCCTGGGTGAAAGTCCGGGGTTCGTTGGACCATCTATCTCCCCTCCCGCCCACCTTTAGGGACTTTTTAGCTCTCTTTATTACGATGTTGCTGGCGGCGTCACAACCTGACACCATCTGTAGGTGTTACAAACTGACAGCGTATGACAGGTGCCTCTTTGAGTTGGTGTCTTACGCTGACATCACCGACATAGCAATGCCATTTGATGAGTGGGGAATGAGAGCCGGCTGCTATGTTATGATCCACTAAAGCTAGGCACGATGGCGGTTCGATTTAGCCCCCGATTTAGTCATCTTCATTGCCATCTTGGCTGTAATGCTGTGTTCACATTACATGCGACAATACAACAGCGTGAACAGCTACAGTATCGCTGAGTCACCATCGAAGCGTTGCTTGAATGCTCCTTAATGTTGCTACGTCATCACAGGCTTGTATGTGTCTGCTACATGGCCACAAAGGACCTTGACTCTAAAGTTTGTATTTTGTCACAAAATAATTTGTGCTGCAGAACGTGGTTGGTCTCAAAGAGAGGAGCCTGACAACAGCAGTCACACAGGTAACTCACCTTGACCTGCCACTCTTATCCTTCACGCCCTGCAAATTACGATAATGTACACACAACAGCATGATAAGTGTCCCTATACACACCAACGTTTGCACACTAGGATGTTCAGCACTACTTTCATGCCTACACACACTTATTACTTACACCCCTCGACTACTCAGCCATTTGAGAAAATAGCTGTTAAACTCTCTACACAGAGCTCAGCCTTTAGAGGATACACATCCACACTGCTGGAGCATCCCCCATGTCTATCTACACCTGATAGTCCTCCAGCTGTCTCCGACTCTCTTCAAACCATCACTGTCATCACTTTCTCACTCCACCCTCCTCTCAGCTCTGCCCTGCCTCCACCCTCACGGCCTGTTATTGGTCGGGACTTACGTGAGCTGAATGTCCACGGAGGAGAGTAAACAGTCCAGAGACTTGAAGCTCTTTCTCTGCCCTGATAGGTCAAGTTTACCTCTGGGCCCAGCCGGTGCTCTGCAGTCTTCTCACAGCCTCGTAACAGCTTATGGGACTACAAACTCCCAGATGTACACATGGCAGATAGGGTGAGACAGAAAGCTTAGTTTGTCAGTGTAGAGTGAAGATATATTTATTAAAAAAACAAAACAAACCTGAACCAGTCCCTGTTTTCTGCTTCTGCTGTAACGGACATGATACAGTGAGTGCGTTTTTATTCTTTATCATATAACATAGTGTTTGACTGTAGGACAGACATACAGTGAGTGCTTATAACACTGCACTGTGCATCATGCGCCGCGTGTCAAGTGCCGCCCCAGCACACACTGGACGCTTTGTGCTGCAGCTCTGCAACTCTGCAACTAAACTGAAACAAACAGGGGAAGCATGATGAACACAGGGAAGAAATCCAAAACTGAACACAAGAGGCAAAGAAGAAACAACACCATGAACACAAAAATGAGCACAGACAAAGTGACAAGGAACAAAGGGACACACTCAGGTATATACACAGCAAACTAATCACAAGAACGAGACACAGGTGGAGCAGGAGGACATGGGCACAAGGAAGGAACTGGGGATTGGCTGACAACAAGGGTGTGCAGGGGAACACTAGGGTGGAGCAAACAAGACTAACACAGTGCAGGTGTGAGGGGAACACTCTGGGAACAGGGAAGGACTAACGAGACAGGTGTGACATTAGGAAACACATTAAAGATGAATAACATGAAACAAGGAAGAGCACAAACAGAAAACCCCAAAACATTCTGTTGTTCTTCATCAGAATATGGAGGCTTCGCATTGTTATGTTGCTTGTGACAACAACCCTGAAGTCATCTGTGTCAGGCAAACATGCTAGTTTTTTCCATAAGTACTGAAACATGTGAGGGTGTTTCTGTTGTAAATTTATTTATTTAAACCACATGTTTGTGATATTTTACAGCTGATATTTACACCGGATCTTCTGTATTTGCAGTGTGCATGCAATGATGAAGCAGTGAATCAGAAGACCCTTTACAGTCGCAGCACTGAAGCCTTTTCAGAAATTATGGCTGCTAGAAAACACGCTTGCTACGAGCTGCACAAAAAAGGATGCCACAAAAGATAAACACATTGAACACATTGAAGAGCTTGCCAAAAAAGATCAAATGATACTGAGTCTACAACAAAACTGGAAATAAAGGAGGCTTGTGACATCTTTGCCCAAGACGGTTAATATATGTGTACATATACAGAGTGTGTAGCTTCATATATGTGTGATCTTATAAATAAGATTTAATGCTGATAAAAAATCCTCGAAACAGGCAGGCAACAAAACACAAAGTCCAAAAGAAAGGAAAACCAAAACTAAACTGAAACAAACAGAGGAAGCATGATGAACACAGGGAAGAAATCCAGAACAGAACATGAGAGACCAGGAAGAAATGACACCATGAACACGGGAATGACCGCAGACAAACTGACAAGGAACAAAGGGAATAGGAGGATTTGGAATCCATGGATAGCCTTGCTAGAGAGACTCCGGGCTACTGCTACTGAAGTTCAGCAAACTTCAGAGTAAAAGGCACCAGGTCGTAGACATATGACGCACATTTTAGTTGATGAAACGTTAAAACATTTTCTTAAATTTGATTTACAGGCTACACATTTTTACAGATGCAGAATGCAATAATCACTCTCCGCCTATAACAATGACAAATGAAAATCAGAGTGTTAAAAAATAGCCATTAGAGGGGCTAAAGAGCCGCAGGTTGCCTACCCCTGGTCTACACCTGCACAATTCAGTGCTGCATTCAGTCCCTAACTTGCCTCGAACACCCACAAGTACCAACACTTTTTGGGGCTGCAGAAAATAAGCAGAGTAGTCAAGCAAGTAACCAGTGAAAATAGAGTTTACCCAGAGTGGATGTGAGTGTGCAGTTTGAGCCAAACTCCCCTCAGAGTGCCTCCTTTTTTTAGATGACGATTTTGTCCTCAACATTTAAGAGCTGAATTTTTAAAGTGCAGGAGGTTATTTACTGGATCCCAAACACACGGCACACAGGCCCTGCTGCCCTCTGTGTGTGTGGGGGGGGGGGGTCCTGCGTGTGACTCACTCACACACACACACACACACACACACACACACACACACACACACACACACTTTGTAATATTTAGGGAGAACATTTTGACACAAGTCTGCTCCAAATCTTTGGGGAACAAGAGGTTTTTCCTCCAGTGTTGCTGATGCTTTTAAAGGCACTCACCACGGTTAAAATATGTCAGCATTTTCAAAACATCTTCCAGTGCACCCACCAGGGGAAGAGTAAAAAGATGCATGGAATCCCAGGGAGTAACCAGACTAAAAGGCTAAAGCCTCATCGCACATGCACACCTTGTTAGATTCAGCATCCTCCATAGGCTGCAGTGTTTGTGGCATCCACAGGAAAGTTCTGCTTGTAAAAAACATCCTGACAGCGCGTCTGCTCTTGGAGCTCTGCAGTTGGACTAACCATGTAAAGGTAATATTTTTAAATCAAAATTAGGTGGTTTATTTCTCTCCTGTTATTTACCTGGTGTCTGGTTGCCTGGAACAATTCACAGAATCAGTCTGTCAGATTGTTATTCAGTAAGTTTATGACATTTTGATTCAAAGAAACATTTAATAATGTTGCTTATACATATTGTTAAAGCTTAAAGTTCTCATGCTCACACCACAGACTGAAAATAATGGACATGGCTACCGTGACATCCCCCATTGGTTTGTGGACTCCTATTTTGAAGCACAGAGTTTATCATTTCTTGTTTTTTTGGGAGGTGGAGGTGACCATATTTGGATGAGAGCCTGGAAGTGTGGTGGAGCGAGGGGTGGATCTGACTGAGAAACCGAGGACACTATCAGCAGACAGCCTGTCACTCAAAGCCCTTATTTATGCATAACTTTAAGCCTTAATAAAATGTAAACAGGGGAGTTATATAGAACATTCTTCCCTGTACAGGTGTCATGAATGTTGGAATTAGCTACAGAGACCAAAACTGTTTTTGTACCAGGCTGTAAACATTGTAACATGGGGAGCTATGGGGATTGACTCTTTCTTGGAGCTAGCCTCTAGTGGCCATTAGAGGAACTGCAGTTTCTGGCAGCTGTGTTAAGGGTGGGCGATTCCATAAAACTTGGTTTCTATATGATATAATACAATACAGGGCCAGATTGTGAATACCGATGATGATAAGATTCTTTTTTAATTATTAAACGTGGCTCTCAGTTGCTTTCATGTGAAGTAGTGAGTCATGATTTATGAGGTGAATAATCAATCTGCCAAAGATGACCAATACAGCTAGAAAGTGTAAGATGAACCAATGCTGAAGATCTGATTTGACCAAAATATTAATTTCACTATTGTATCCCTGGACATTCCTTGTCTCAGTCTCTCTGAACAGACTGACAGTAAGTTCTGCCTCTGTGTCAGGGGTCTGGATGATGAAGGCATTTCCCTCCTCCTCCTTTCTTTTGCATTGTGACTCCGAGTTCTTCCTCTTGAGTTTTTATTCTCTTTTGTTCAGCCATCACTGCACTCGTGTTGGATTAAAGAAGTCGTGTAAAAATTGTGTTGCGTGTGTGTGTAACCTACAAGTTGTTTATGCATGTTGTTATAGTGCAAACAACACGATACAAACAGTGAAGAAGCAGAGAGCACATGCACTAGTTGTATTTGTGACAACGGGACATTGTTCACACAGAGTCAGACTCTTGAAATGCAAATGGGTATAATGTAGGGCTGCAACGATTAGTCGACTAATCGGTGACTATTTTAGTAGTCGACTAAACGGTTTGAGTCATTTTTCATACAAAAGTACCGTAAAAGTACCCAAAAATACACTTATTGCAGCTTCTTACATTCAAATATCGGCAGCTTTACACACTCTCCCATGACGGTGAACTAAAACCCTTTGGCGTGAGTACGAATCAAGACATTAGATGACATAATTTTGGGTTTTGGGAGAGACAGAGCGACAGTTTTCAACATTTTAACACATTTTTCGATAAAATGCACTCAAACAACTTACTCCAGATCCAACAGTGTCTGCTTAGTTTACTTTCACCCGGTGTCGGCATTGGGAGAACGGTAAGGCAACAAAAACCAACACATCCTCACTTCGACCACATATTGATGTTTGGTCATGGACTTTCCACGTCCACATATGAGGTGCAAGGTACCCTGGGTGTGTTGGTTGTTGACGTTCTGGGACGCCGTGTCAACTTCAGCCTGTTACATGCATTGTCTGTTTTCAAAATACACTTCTGTTTTCACAGGAAATGTACAGTTTGCATACAAGCACCACTACAACACCGCAAATTGAGTTTTTTTCCCCTAACACAAGTGGTTGGGATTAGGAAAAAAGACCAGGGTTTGGCTTACAGGACGCAAACACCACTCTTCTAGGTGAAAGTCAGTGTTTGTTGGATCCATTTCAATTATGTGTTTTTGGACGTTTGAATCTGGGGCGCCGTCAGCCTCCATTAGGTGGAGTTGTGTTGCTACCTCCTCTCCCCTTGGATCTCCGCAAGTGATGTGAGGACTCTAAAACTTCACCTGAGCCTCCCTCGACATATGGGTGAGTAGATAATGGCTGAACTTTCATTTTTGGGTGCACTATCCCTTTAACTTTTGATCTTATCCCTGCTGCGTTTCCCACTGATGCCGCCTAGCGCTGTTAAACTGTAACAGTGACCGGCTGTGAATTAAGCGCCAGACTTCGATGACTGAGGAGATTATAAACTGATGGAAACAGTTATAACAATTCTAAACCATTTCTGCCAACAGATGGCCCTAAATCTACACACTGAACCTTTAAAGCAGTTAAAGGGTTTAATCTCCATAAAAATGTTTTTGTCTAAACTTTTTTTCCATTTCTTAAAAAGTACAAATACTTTTTGTTGATTTTCAAACTGTTCATGTGATTTAAGTCACCTGACAGACTTACAAAGTTAAATCCACGGCCTTCAGAAGAGAAACTAAATATGAACTACGTTTATAATCACATTTTGTTGAACCATACTGATATTCTATTAAAAAATATTTTCTGATATTAGTGCCTGCAGAAAGTGCTGCTCTGCATGTAATTTTTTTTTTTTCAGATTATGAAACTCGTGTTATGTTTGTTTCTCCCCATTTGCTGCTGCACTGCGCAGTCAGACATCCCAGTCATTAATGTTTCATAGACCTCGTGTGTAATTACAGTGGACACCTGATCATGTGTTGATGAATCATTGAGATTGTGTGTAGACACTGACTTTGACTCTGACTTTAGATCACATGAAACAACTTCTGCCAGCCAGCTCCGTGCAACAGGCAGTACTGTTGTTTTGTCATGATTAATGACTCGCCTGGTTCCTGAATTTGACTACAAATTTCATCCTCACTTCCATTCACTTGATGACACGCACACACACATATGCGCTTCCCTCCTCAGTCCCCAGGCAATACATCCATATCAATTTAATGCAAGCTGACTTTCTAATTACGCTAATGGCCTGAGCCAGAGCCATGAGGAATGTATTATTCAGACAATATATATTTTTCAACATTCTCCAAAGTGACTGATCATCTCCTGAGGATGGCTCCTGGTACCAATAAAACCAATGGCATCAGTCTTTTTAGATTTAAGAACACTGGTCAGTGAGATGGTTACAGGCAGCCATTAAAATGCTGTGTAACACAAACACAAACATACATGCCCCACATACAAAAAACAAAACAATAAAAAAAAGCCAGACCTGACAGAGATAAATACAACAATGTTCAGCCTACAACATGAACAAAAAGGAAAATGTCTAAGAATAATAAAACTTAATCTAATTATTTATTTAACCAGAAAAACCACGAGATTAAAAATCTCCTTTTCAGGAGTGTCCTGGCTAAGACAGGCAGAAACATAAGTGACAGACAGACAACACAGAACAAACATACAGAATAATAATATACAGCTGTAAAATAAGCAGTATAAGATTACTACAAAGAAGTGCTGAAAAGTATGTTAACATATGCTAGAGGTGAACCATAAACAAATGACAACTATACATGATTACAAAGACCAGCTAAAATACACTGTGACATTGGCATATAGGAGACTGTGTACAAAAATCGGCCGAGAGGAACCAATGAGAGCAACTTTAAGTCCTTCTACAGAAGATTCCACATATAAGGAGCTGCAGACATAAATGCTCACCTGCCAAACTCTGTTCATACCCTCGGTACGGATAATAAAAACATGTTCAGTGAAAGGAGAGCAGAGCCATTTTCAGTTTTTGGCTTAATTTACACACATCAGTATGCTGGAAGTAGGCCAAGAATAGCTCTGTAAACAAGAGAATGCCAATGAAAAAGTCTACAAAATTTAAAGAGAGACAGCCAACCTGAGTATACAAGATACAATGATGAGTTCGGGGCCTGCAGTTGCTAGTTAAATGTCACAGAGTGGGGACTCCTGCTAATATATAGAACAGTTAAGATGCCTGATTATTAGGCCCCAAGTACTCTCCAATTCATCCTGCAAAAACCCAGTGTATTATTTCAAAGTCTGAAGATGCATCCCTCAGACTAGTTCCCTCGCTCCAGGTTTAGCAGCTGGAGGCGGCTTTTTGTAACTGTTTTTAATGAGGATTAAGCTTTGTGCTTACTGTTTTCGCGTTGCATCGCGCCTTGCGTTTCTGCGCTCTTGGCAGCTGGCATTTTTGCCAGAGCACTCTGAACTCCTCAAGTAAAAAAAAGACTTAACTCAAAGTGGAAAAACGCCCCATGTCATCTCTTTTCCCATTGTCCAATCTTATGATTTAAGAGGCGGGCCTTCTGTGGTGGTCACGACAAGATGTTTACAGTTGGTAAACAATGGAGGAGAAACTGGTGGTAGCGGTTGCTGGATGCAGAGCTATATGACCCAACGATAGACAGCAGGTTGTCAAACTGCCCCTGAGTCATCCTAAAATATGCTTGGAAATGGCCGTCATCAAGGTGAAGCTCCTGTGGGAAAAAAAGGGTTTTGCATACATTTTCCATAGGATATATAAAACATTCTACGAGAATATGTTGCATACCTAACATAAAGCCATGTACTTAAAGGGAAATTTCGGTTTATTTCAACCTGTCTCCTATCATCCTAAATTTGTTTCAAGTGACTAGTGACATAAAAATAATAGTTAGCATGTTAGCCGTTAGCCTAGATACAGCCAGGGCGCATAGTAGCGTCAGACCTGTTAAAACATAAGTGAACGGGCAACCTTCAAGTGCAAAGTTAGTCCACTAAACAAGCTTTTTTTCCACAAAGACTGCCTCATATCGTTAGGATAAATGTCAGAGAACATATAGAAAACGACATGTAAACGTGTTGTCTTACCTTACCAGTGTGCTGCCATGTTTGTTTACCATTTAGTTCTGCTTTCCAAAGCGCTGCCGAAATATCGCGGGAACAAGCAGCGATCTCATACTGTGCCTGAAATCTCGCGAGAACAAGCAGCAACAGCTGGAAGGCAGAACCGGACAGTAGCCTGAAAAGTTCATTCATTTATTTTATGAAAGATTTATAGAATAATGGCTGACTTTTTGCCAGACTTTGACTTTGTGGAGGAGGAATTTGATTTTGCAGAGTTTGATGGCCGCCCTTATTTATTTGAGCCAGAATACACTGACGAAGAGCTTCGTGAAATTGAAGAACGGAGGAGGAGAGAGAGAGAGAGAGAGGAGCAACAGGTAGAGGACGAGAGAGGAGGAATGGCTGCTGCAAGGCTGCGTAGCTCTGGAGATTGGTGGTGTACCTGTGAATGCTGTGCCCCAGTGCCCACAGAAGAGGAATGCCTCTGTTGCAAGGAATGGGACCGGTTGCAGCCTTATTTTCAAGGTCTGGATGTGACCGAGGACGAGACACCTCCACCTGGAGTAGTATCCAGCTGGGCTTTATCTAGAGCTCGCGAGATTTCAGGCACGGTATGAGATCGCTGCTTGTTCCTGCGAGATTTTGGAAAGCAGAGCTAAATGGTAAACAAACATGGCAGCACACCGGTAAGGTAAGACAACACGTTTACATGATGTTTTCTATATGTTCTCTGACATTTATCCTAACGATATGAGGCGGTCTTTGTGGAAAAAAAGCTTGTTTAGTGGACTAACTTTGCACTTGAAGGTTGCCCGTTCACTTATGTTTTAACAGGTCTGACGCTACTATGCGCCCCGGCTGTATCTAGGCTAACGGCTAACATGCTAACTATTATTTTTATGTCACTAGTCACTTGAAACAAATTTAGGACGATAGGAGACAGGTTGAAATAAACCGAAATTTCCCTTTAATGTGAAGTAGTAGGCAAGTGAAGTTAGGTTAGGTTTTGGAGGAGAAACATGGTGATGACGCACCCTAAAATAACTCCAAGTTCACTTGGTGGTACTCCCAGTGATCCACTCTCTTTTTTAGGGTCTCATGTACCCACACAGATCTCCATTTCCCTGTGCCCAACAAGTATTTGCTGACAGCCAGTAGGAAGTGAGTGCGGCTGAAAAGTTCCCCTCATGACCTAAGAGAGTAAAACTACTACTGCCACCACTACTGCTAGTAATAATTATAACAATTAAATTTATTTTTGTTAAATCACTGTTTCTATCCTGTTAATTGAAAAACATATGTGCTTGCTAAAGCCCTACCAACCCTCAATGCCCTGATTTACTGATATAGTAGAAATGCTTCTCTTTTCTGATGATGTTTCAAACTCTTCTGGGGAATCTAACCCAGAGGCTTGTGGGTAATATCCTTGGAATAGTGCTGTATTCTCTGTCATGGCTGGTAAGCAGGTAGCAGGTGTGCTGGCAGATAAATGGGGAGGTCAGTTGGTGTGTCTGGCCTGATTAGCACTAACTTCTGCTGCTGAGCTCACACTTTGCTAAGTAGCACAACATGCTCTCAAAAGACCCACAGAACTATGGAAACACGTTAGCCTTTTTGTTCTGGGTCAGTAAACTACAGGGTGTTAAAACTATTTATTCATATTTCTCACAGAGAGAAAACTAACTAACTGTTATATTTCACATTGTTACTTCGACCAACTGGTGTCCTCCCACAGAATGGGCCAGAACAACTTACTGCTGTCACTGCAATGCAGTTGCATAGCAAGAAATATCGTGATGAATCCTCATACAGTGGCTCGTATGATATCTAATGAATTAACGCCCCACAAATTGAGCTGTAATGCTACATACTTCAGGCTCTTATAACATTTTTATCATATGTTTTCTCATGAAAAGAAGTGCATCCAATTTGTAAATATCCCATGTATTTTGAAAGGCTTCAATCACGTCACCAGTGTGCTGATGGCAGTAAAGAAGGAAGCAGTCCAGAGTACTTGTAAGGAGGCAAGCTGGGGTGGTGGATGGGTCACAAAAAAAATTTCCCCTGGAATTGCGTGTTCAGATCCTTGTGAACTTTGAGTGAACTTTAAGTCATTTTAAGGTACGTCCTCACCATGTTTCTTTTCCTAAACCTAACCTCTGTAATGCTACGATAATTTGTAACTGTACATTGGGGACGTAACGTCATTTGTGGGGTGCCATTTTGTAGGGTATCATACGAAGTGTTGTGCATGCATTATACATAGTTTATCATACAAACTGCTCTGTGAGAATATGTTCTTGTTCTTGTACTTAATGTAAAGCCATGTACTTAATTTTAAGTAGTTAGGTTTAGACAAGTAACGTAAGGTAGGTTAGGTTTAGGAAGAGAAACATGGTGACGACGTACCTTAAAATTACTCCAAGATCACTTGATTTCACACGGGACACGAACATGGTCTCCTGGGGGAAAGTCTTATGCTTGTTGACCCATACAGCCCCTAACCTGTCGCCTTACATGGTTTTTCGCACTTTATACAACATCCTTCTGTACACCCATCAGCACATTGGTCATGTGATTGCAGCCTTCCTGATTGTGTGGATCACGTGTATTATATACAAATTGTGGTGCATTACTTTTCATAGGTATACGTGCAAATGGTACATGAGAACCACCTGAATATTGTGATGGGTGTCCATAACTGAATGGCACAAAGACAACTCAAATAGAATAGATCTGAAACAAGTCTGAAAGAGGCAAACACGTTTTGCATACAAAATCCAAAAGAGGCGTACATTCTTCATGCACTGAAGTAAACGGGGAATACTCAAAACACCCTTTTACACTGCCAGATTTTCGGCGAATGTCGGGCCGTTGTGCCGGCAAGCTGCGAGCGTTTAGACACACATAGCCCGATTGGCGAGTTGATCCAAGGTGCCCAATTTTCCACCTTTAAAGTTTAAAAAGACTGAGGTGGCCTTCCCCAACAGGAGGGGCTGTTGAAGACTTGTGGGAGGAGCTGTTGATGATGCCGCACATGCGAGCCACTGGCAGTGGATAAACAGGAAACAGCTGATAGCAGGAATTAGCGAGCAGCTAGTAGCAAGAAGGAAACACAAACCTGACAGACACTGTAAAGATGAGCAACTGGGGAGATAAGGAATTGTGCGCCCTCCTTGTCCTCGCAAACGAAGAGGCCATTAACCGTCAGATGACGGGGACGGTGAAGAACGGGCCGACTTATGAGAGATTTGCTGAAGGACTGACCAGCCGCGGCTTCCCTCCCACGTCACTGTTTACGTCACACGCTGAGCTACACATTTTGTTTTTATACTGCCAATGCTGAAAAAAGACTGATTGGGCTTTCCTGCAAATTTGCACAATTCCTGTTTAAAAAAGGTTATCCATTATCAAGCACTAAGACAACTCGTGCAGTATAATCCATGTCTCATTTATCCAGTCGCATTCAATACTTCTCAAACATATGCAATTTCACTAAAATATAAAACACCTCTGCCTACAGTACAAGTAGTGAAAATGCCTGAGCATGTGCGTGCATAATCTCCACTTCGGCAGAGTTAAAACATGGTACTCGGCCTGCATGAGATAGTTTGCATTTTTGTTTAGCACAACAAGTTACGGAATATATTGGACAGTGTGTTTTTCATGAGAATCACCCCAAAGTGTGTGTGCTCTATGGGCTCAACCACTGACAGTGTTTCAAGGGAATAAGTTTGTTTGCCCTACTGCACTGACGCAGTGTTCAACCAAACATATCTCTCTTAGCAACGCCAGCTGTGAATTGTTATTAATATCCATGTTTACATTTTCTAAACAAGTGGCAGGGAATGTCTGATAAGTTTGATGGAAATGACTGAACAGCAACTCCAACTCATTAATCACAGTTAATTGTACTGCCCTCCCAAAAATATGCTTTCCTTGCAACTTTAGATGGAATAATGCCAACTGTCTTTGAAGAACATTGGTGGCAGAGTCTAGATTTGTATGCTCAGGCAGTGAACTAAGTTCTTGTTGGATCACTACTGTGATGACGCCAGCATATGTGATTTTTTGAAGACTTGACTCCTGAACACAGTCAACAACCATCAAGTCCACGGATTGTTGAAAAACTCTCTTTCATTTTCGTGGTAAAGCTGTAAATGTTTCAGCTACTTTTTGTGAGTTGGGAGTCTTAACAGTACATCTCTGACACTGAATGCCTCCATCATTCATACCCACAGCTCACAGATAAATGATGATATTAAGTCTTGAAGTCCATTGACCTTTAGCCATGTGCAGACGTGGTCAACTGACTACAAATTTGTCATCCTGTGTGGGACAAAGACAAACATGGACACTATTAGTGCACAGCTAAACAGTGTTGAAGAGGTTGTGTAACGTTACAAACTTAAGTGTTTTTAATGTTGTCTGCCTGTTAGCATTTAGAGCATTTAGAGATGTGAAAAGAGAGAGAGAGGCAGCTACAGGCAAGAGAGAAAGAAAGCCAATACAATGAATTAATAAGATACAAGAAGCAGGAATAGGTTTATACTCTGGTCAAGAGACTCTCTGACTATATGGAGGGAACCTGTCGTGGCAGTATGATACACGGACAAGCGGCGTCAGTTTGTAGCACAGCCATTCATCACCTGTTGTGGGGTGATGGATGGGTCCAACAAAGCCCAAATTTTCACTTAACCTAAGCACATGCTTTTGTTGATGTCCTGGCATTGGTAGTGGCCTCCCAGGACGTCAACAGCAGATGCAGAAGGATACCTAGCATGTAACATGTAGTTATGAAAGTCCATGGACAAAGTGCCAAAATGTGACGACTTGGAATGAGAACGTGTTGGACTGACATACCTGCCAACACACAGATTTTTGAGGGTTCATCTTATTTTCAACCTTCTCCTTCCGGTAATTCCTCCTGCTAATCTCCTGATGTCATAGTAAGAAATTAATCAAATAGGTCTTTCTCATATGTTTCTGTGAGGGATGTGTGTTGCTAGGGACCAATATCTAAAGTTCCCTCTTGGCAAAAGTTGGAAAACTTACAAAATTATCTGTATCTGTATCTGCATTCAAGATGGGAGTTTAAACTGGAAATAGGTGGGACTTAACCAGAAGTTATTTTAAGACTGACAATGCTAAGGGTCGATCAGAAGTTGATATATTTATTATTTATTAGGAAACTGTTTACAGACATTGAGCGTCAAATAATTTTTGATCACACTGAACACATCTACCCAAATGTTTTTCCTTCATCACAAGCATGGATAATGACAGAATTTACTCGGATGATACATGCACTTGTAAAAAATACATTATCTGTACCAGATACTTGTTTCATCCGAGTATTCAGCTCACCCCTAGTGTCCATATTGCAGATTGGCATGACAATGAACTTGGCCTCAAAGACTCTTCCTGAAATGACAAATCCTTTGTTTTTATGTTGATGGATTCATCACAAAGCAGAGCAAACTGTTGGGTCTGATCTGATGGCTCCTGTAATTGATACAGCAAATTTTAATATATTTTCTATTTTCTATCCAGCAATGTGAATACAGTTACCCCACATGATGAGGTCAGAAGATAACATCACAGATTGGCATCTTTATCGCACTGATTTTGTTCCCTCTGATGATCATTATGCAAATGACAAACTGTTCTTGGCGAACAGCGTGGCCATTTTCACCTCTGCCTCAATGATTTGATCAGCCTCCAATACACCTCTTATGATAAACGTGACTATGTGAGGGATGCCCCTCTGGTGCCACGCCATTGTTCAAACGGCCCTAAATTCCAAAGCCCCATTAGTCGGAAAAATGTCCCATTGAGTCAGAGCCCCATATCTCAAAAGAACACCCATTGTTCTGAGGTCGTGTTCCTCCGTAAATACACACTCCCTGGAGTTAGTTTCAGAGCCACTGAATGTGAATGTGGGTTTGTTGAAGCAGGTTTTGTGCTACAAAATGTTGGTGTGCAAAAACACCATCTTATCCATACCATAACTCAGTGTTTTTTGTGCCTAGACCTAACCACACCTTCTCTACAGCACTGTTGAGAAATGTAAAGTTATGTAGGTTAGGTTCTGGAAAGTAAAGTTATGTAGGCTTGGTTTAGTTATGTAAAGTTACATAGGTTAGGTTTGTTAAATGAGGTTACAAAGTTGGGTTTGTGAAAGTGAAGTTACGTAGGTTAGGTTTAGCTATGTAGAGTCAATAGGTTTAGTTAAATAACATCATGTAGGTTAGGTTTAGGAAAATAAAGTTACAAAGGTTTAGATAAAGAAACATGGTGATCAACGTACTTCATAATAACAAATTACTGGGTCATGATTATGTAGGTTATATACAAATTGTGGCGCATTACTCTTTCTAGGTGTATATGTGTGAACAGTGTATAGGAACAACCTGCCTTAAAGGATAAATTCGGTATTTTTCAACCTGGGCTCTATTTCCCCATGTGTATGTGTGCGTATGATTCATATGTACAACTCGTTCTAAAACTGGTTCAGTATTGAGGGAGGCGGATGCAGCCAGGAGCCGCGAAACGAGCTAAAACGGTAACGGGGGCAAATGCGTCCCGTATAAGTTTGCACATTAAAAGTGGTTTTTTTCGCCACTGACCGGTTCAGATCGCCTGTGCTATCTCCTTAAATAGCATACTAAATGTTTCCCCGGCCCTTCACTTGCTCTGGGCTGTGACGTCATCTCGCGAGAGCTTTTCTTGTTGCCAGAAGAAAACAGAGGAGCCATGCTGAGCGCCGCTCAGAGTGGCGCTGGTTGTCCCGGAGTACAGCTGAGAGTTTTACTGCATCGATTGAAAACAATGGTTCGTGTTTGTGCTTATCCAAATTGCAAGAACAGGATGTCACCGGACCCCTTGGTTATCTTCTAGAAATGAGCTTGTAATTAATTTATTTTCTTTATTTTCTGTGAAGTTAAACACATGACTAATGATAATTAAACGTCCGCTCGCTGTCTGTGGTGCTGAAATATGCACCAAAATAGGTCTGATGTTTTCACTGCTCTCACCAAGTCGTGCATTACATGCAGACATGAGGTATTATGAATGTGAGAAACAGCTTCATGTCCTTTGAAACAGTTTTCAATAGCATAGTATGTACTTCTGACAGGTCAAAGACCAAAGTGAAGTTTTATATAAGTTCATATTTTTGAAACTCCATCATCAGTAGCTCTGTGACGTCATGTCATATTGCCATACCTTAGCTTTTGCTGAAACGACGCCCCTGCTTTGAGTGAAATTTGAGTAATTTTAGGTACGTCATCGCCATGTTTCTTTTCCTAAACCTAATCACAGTGATTTAACTCGCCTAATGCCGGAATTCCACTGGATGCGTGTCTGTTGCGGAACAGTAGCGCTGGTTATCCGCTGCTTGCTCCGCTGTGTGCTCCACCACCCGTCAACACCCACCGGCTGCGTTTGCTGTGCGGAGCAGCGCAGCTCCACCGGAAGACATCTCGGTGCACCTCCATGATTAACATCTCCTCGTCCATGGTGTCAACGGGGTGAAATGACGTCTGGAAACCTTTGACCTGTTGACTTCAGGCCTGCCTCTGCCCATTATGACGTTTTCAAGGTGTAGTGCAGGGAAATATGATCCGCCGTGAACACTGTATTTTATTTTGAAAATTAACCGGATGTTTTATTTTGTTTCTGTGCACGACTTCCTGTCCTACATGATCTGCTCTGTGCTGAATTGTTGTGTCGTGCTCTGGTGTCCGACAAAAATATAAGTCCTGCGTATCTGTTGCGGAGGGCTCCGGAGCGCCGCAGCTGAGACAGAGCTGGAACGCAGCACAGCCGCAACCGGTGGAAACACACACATTGACTAGTACTGAATCCTACCGTTTCCGCTGCCGTGCCGGAGCGCAGACGCAACCAACATGCATCTGGTGGAAATTGGAGGTAAGCCTAACCTCCGTAACTTTACATTATTTGTGTACGTCTTTCATGAGGCGCTAATTTTTAGGATCTCATATGAACCATTTTATGAGAATAAGTTGCAGAAGTCTTATGTGAGTGGTGGTTGTTCTGTTTCTGATCAGAACAGGTTGCAAAAGCAGAATTTGTCCAGAGAGAACACTGTGACAGGTGCCACAGGGTGCTGGTTGGCCACCCTGCTCCATTTTTTACTAAAAACAAAGATATGCTATAACAGAAGATAACATGTTACAAGCTGCACCAATGGTATGAAATTATATACACTTCTAGTCTCCTAAGTGGGTGTGGTCACCTGTCCTCCACATACACCCACCTTGTTTCGAAGTGTTGTAAATGTCGTGTGGATGATTGAAATCAGATTCAAAACAATACAACACAATATACACTACAAAGTTTATGTTTGTTTCATATTTAGCTGCTCTTTTTCATCTGCTAGTGTCATGTCTGTGTGATATCAACTGAGTGTAAGATCACGTTAGATGTTGCAAGATCTCGGAGCTCTCCAGAGTGTGCTGCTAAAACAGAGACATCCTGATCTGTGATTTGACATTTGTGAAAAATGGGTATAATGTACTACTTACGTAGGTGACTATGGGTTGAAGGAAACAGTCACAATCTGTACTCACACTCCCGTTGGAATAAATAATCTCAGGACCGGCGCTTGTCTCCCAATGGGGCAATGCAGTGTTGAAACCCATGTGACACAGATACAAAGTGTGCAAAAACAATTTGTGAATAATTTGATGAGAGTAATCCAAAATACAGCAAAATAATCAAACACAGAGGTTGAGTCAGAGGCTGGTGGGAAACGTAGGGACACAAAGATGTGCATCACCAACCAGACGTCAGACCAGCAGACAGCCGCACAGTAAAAACTGATCTGACTTATGTCTTATTTGAAACAGTGAGGTATTTTGTATTTTACTTATTTTATTATCCTCGGGCAGCTTTGTCAGATTGATTATCTCTGATCAGTTGAGGATGACGCAGTGCACGTCCAAAAAAATACAGTATGTCAAATGGTGCGTATCTAAAATAATGTCCAGAGTAAATTGTGCCTTAATGTTTTAAGTGTGAAGCCAGGAGATTCCTTATTTCAAAGTACCGTTGCTTCCGGACAGCAGCTGACAGCGTTTGATCATTTTCAAAATGATTTAGAACAAATTATGTTCCCTTAAAAAGATATATGAGCTTAAATGAGTGTTAGTTGAGGTTAAAAATGTCTGCGCTGTGATTGAACTTCCTGCATTAGACAATGATGAAACAGCAGCAAATAAATTGGCACTGATGGAAGTAAGATGGTCTGTCTGAGAGCCAGCACTTTCATTACCATTCACACTCTCAATCCACTCCCCTCCCCCGCCTCCCTGCTTCTACTCACAGGTCCGGAGGGAGCTATCAGTGAAGTCAATACCACCCACAAAGAACTTTTCTGTGGGGCAAAACATTTATTACTGAGAGTGCATTACAGTTATGCCTTATCAATTTCTCGATTTCTATTAATACGAACATGCGATCCATTGATCCTCTCCGCAACATGCAGCCGTCCATTGATCAGGGCCTGCAGCAGATAGCGGCTGGTGGAGAGCAGCACTGAATACAAATTAATTTACAATGTTTCTCCTCTTAAAGAGGGGGGATAGGACCCTGACTGGAGATGAGGAAGGTCTTGTGTAATTATGTAATCCTAATTAGCAAAAAGGGGTCACTGACACTTATTCTAGCAGAAAAGATATGAGTGGGCATTAAAGCCTCAGGCAGCTGGACTCTAAATCCTCACTGGAATAATGCAACGCACAGACTGCATACATTTCACATTTATTTCCCCGCGGGGACTTTGATTACTGGCCATAGCATTTTAATGGTGTGAATTACAATAGCAATGAGCTATCAGACTGTAAAAGAGCTATATGTTACTGCAGAAGCAATCAGTCAGTCTGGTTACAACTTTGTTGTTAAGTAATTGTGTTTTAATCTGGAGTTCCTCATAAAATACCATGTAACACTAAAGCTTAGCAAGTTTTCATTAACTGGAGAGGTTGTTATGAACCGACATACTGTCAGGCTGCTCCCTCAGTGTTACTGTTCTTCAGTTGTCATAAAATGGCTAAATTCTCATGTCCAGTCAGTTGGCCTGGTGAAGTATTTGTTAAGGGTTAGTGTGATTAAACATAGACTGGACCGTCGTGGCGGTAAGATACACCACAGTGGGAAACACTGTGTATCAATGTAATGAAGCTCAAGCGCAAGTTCAGTCCTGAAGACAATACTTTTTCATGCCTAGGCCATAACTCTCTTCCTCACCTTGCCATTCACCCCTTGCATGCATGCTCACGCTCTGTCTCTGGCTGTCAGTGTTTGGGTCTGTCAGTCGACTCATCAGCTGTGAGCTGCTACAACTGATCTACAATCAACCAATAGCACAGTGACACACCTTCATCGTCAGCCTACTGCTCCTCACTTTAAATATGGGTCTTTGGGCTCATTTATGCTCAACGTTAAATACAGATCCGGATATGGATGGAGCCGTCTGTCCATGCTCCATGTTCATTTCGTCTGTATTTCTGCACGTTTCCATAAAGCTTACGGATACGGGCCAAACGGAGCAGTACCACCGGGAACCGTGGGGGCAGCGTTGCTGTCACTACCCAATACGTAGCTCTAGTGAGACACGAAGAAGAAATAACAATTCAATTTCTTTCATCGGCAGTAGTAGAGAAAAGAATTCTCCGTCCTCCAGTCGCAATGTATTTAACGGCCTCACCGACCACCGCCTCCTACAACGCTGCCCCTGTTTTTGTCTTTTATGCAAGAGGTACATTATCAATATCTCCTCCACAGTCGCCATGTTTAGGCCCGTTTCCACCGCAGGAATTTCGGGGTAATTTTACAGGGCCGGGGCTGTTGGTGCGTGTCTCCACTGCAGGAACTACCCCCGAAGGACAGAGTTCCGGAACTTTTACAGGGGCTAAACAAGTCCCTGCCTCGGAGTAGGTACTCAGAACGGCCCCGAAAAACTCCTGGCTGGTGCTTGGGGTTTACTTGGTGCTGATTGGATATACTCAAGGTGGGATGTGACGTCAACAGAAAGCGGCAAAATAGCCGGCAATTTTTAAAACTCAGCAGACGAGGGTTAGCTCGTTCATAGCTTCAGTAACTCAATAAACGGTCCGTGAAAAAAATATTTTTTCCAGTGTATATCTTAGTTGCAACATGATTGAGCTAGCAAAGCAGTTTTGTGTTGCTGTGTGTGGTATTTATTCAGTTTTGGGAAATCATGATGTCTACAAAGTATCAGTGGCTGCAGCTGACAGGGACAGCTAACAACAGCAGCAAAGCTAACATCATTGACATTGTCGGATACGACATGAAACTACTCCAGTTAGCTCAATCATGTTGTAACTAAAACATCCGCTGGAAATTATTATTTTTTGGACCGTTTATTGAGTTACTGAATATTATAGACACCGCTAAGGGCTAACAGCTGACAGCTAACGCTGCGTCGCCCCGGTCAAAATGGTTGTGCAACGATTACGTCACATCCAGAGCCCGTAACTTTACAGGAACCTTCCTCCTACTCCGCTCTCTCAGTGGAGACACGGCGGTTGAGAGGGCCGAGCGAGAGGACGTTCCTGTAGTAGTTCCTGCCCCCCAAATAGTACCAGGAACTTCTTCAGTGGAAACGGGCCTTTTGTTTTTGAGTTTGTTGTTGTCATAAACTTTTGACGCTGGGCTGCCTCCTGGTGGATATATTGGTTAACATCCATGCTAACGTAAAGGGCGCATGGAAGTATGTGGGCAGTGATGGTAACAACGTTTGAAATGGACGTATACATTTTCGTACGTAAAGGGAGCATAAATGAACCCTTTTTCTGCCCGCAGTCCTGTCATGCTGCTGTCCATGCTGTGCATACCCTCCACCTCCCCATCACCGCCTAGTCTTCTCAGATGCATCCTACATTTGCCTCAGCAGTCATCAACCAAGTCATCAGCCACCACTACCTCCACCAGTATCAAGGCTTCATGGGGGGATTTATCTTGCTGCTGCCCAGATGTTCCATGATCACAAATAACCTCCTTCTGGTGTCTAAGCGTCAAAGACTTTTGTTAAATATTATCAGCACAAATCATCTGTTAATCTGTACACTTACTTATTTCGCATTGAACTTCATCTTTATTTCATTCTTCTGTCTCTCCTGGTTGAAATATAAGGAGCTGTAAAGTCCATATAAGGCGGATGGGAGGGGAGGTGGATTGGTCCAACAAACCCTGGACTTTTAACTGGGAATTTTTTTGTAAACCCAACCACGTGCTTTTGTTGATGTCACGCTGTTGCTAACAGTGTCCTGGAACATCAACAGCAGACACAGTTGGATACCTAGCGTGTTTCATGTAGACATGAAAGTCCTCTGGCAAAGTGATGATATGTGACAACTGGTAAAGAGAACATGTTGGAGTGACCATCACTTGCTGAGGCCATATTTGTGCTGCATGTGGGCAGTGCCTGGTGTGATGGACGTGGAAAGCTAGCTTGTTAGGTAATGTTAGCTAGCTTGCTAATATATAATGTAAAGAATTATTTTATTGATATGTTTCCATTATTTTTTTTTTTACATTCAGTGCCTGTCTCTTGACTCACTGCCAGCCAGGCAGCATCATGTGGGGTAGTTTGTGTTTTTCATGACCAACACAACACAATCTTACTATATCTTACTGTTTCAATCAGGAGAGACACGTTTTTATGGTAAAAGAATATTTATTAACATGGGAACGAATGAATAAGAATGCGGAAAGTCTTTGGCGATTAGACCCCGTAGAGATTTAAGGAGTTTGATTTAAGGAGGGTGATGAATCCATAGTCAAATAGGGAACCTCCCGGGGTCTAGACGCTGGTGGTGGTAGAGGTGGTGAAGATGAGATAAGAGGAAGATGGAGAAGTGCCAATGATCTGGATGAGTAGAGGAATGAGTCTTTGAGAGCTTGTTCTGGACTCCGGATACGATGGCTGGAGGTGACCAGGGTGGAGGAGGGCGCAAAGATTCTGCCTAAAATGACAGCTGACAGCAGCAGAAGAGAGAGCAGATTTAAAATTTTGCAGTGGCATCCTGTTTGGCTGAGAGATCGTGGCAGAGTGTGATTGGATAACTAGAGGAGTGAACACTCATAGTCAGCTGATTGGAGGGAGTAGTGAGAGTGCGATGGAGAAAATGTGAAAGGGTGAGCACAAGAAAGGTCTTCCTGATTGAACTTACGCTGAGCTTCATATAATGACGAAAACTGTGTGTGTGTGTTCCACGTTTTTCTCCTCACTGACTTGGTCAATTCATGTGAAATTTGGCACAGTGGTAGAGGGTCATGGGAGGATGCCAATGAAGCAATATTACATCAATTGGCCAAAGGGGGGCGCTATAGCAACTGATTGAAATGTCAAACTTTGAATGGGCATATCTCATGCCCCGTATGTCATAGAGACATGAAACTTTGCACAGAGATGCCTCTCCTCATGAGGAACACATTTGCCTCAAGAACCCATAACTTCCGCTTATATAGATTTTCTGCCATTTTGAATTTTTTGAAAAACACTTCAAATGGATCTCTTCCTAGGAAGTTTGAGCGGTCTGCATGAAACTGGGTGAACATAATCTAGGGACCAATGTCTAAAGTTCCCTCTTGGCAAAAGTTGGAAAACTTACTAAAACTGAGCTTCTATAAGGCAATGAATATTGCGGAGGGCGTGGCTCATCACATAAAGGTGTATAACATCTCAAGGGTTTCACCCATCACCACGCAGCTTTGTAGGCATATGACCACACATAATCTAGCGCCCCCAAAATGGGGGCGCTAGAGAGCTCATTTCTTATCTAGGCCTAACCGCCATATAGATTTTTACTAAACTTGGTAGATATGTAGAACAGGACGCCTCAAGGTGACTGGAGAAATTTAACTCTAATTGGCAACTGGGTGGCGCTATAACAACAGAAAAATGCTTCAAAATGGCTAAAATGCGACCGATCGCTGTGGCTCCCCCTGTGGACCAATGTTGGTGTTTTCTAATGTTTGGTATGACTAAGTCATGGTATGGTATGCTGTACATAATCACAGAAACTGTCAGTGTGTCATTCTGTCAGTCAGTCATTCTGTCTGTCCCACGTTTTTCTACTCACTGACGTGGTCAATTGATGTGAAACTGCACATAGGCATTGAAGATTGGCATAGGTAGAAGGTGACAAAGCTACCAATGGCTATGGACTAGAACAATATTAATTGCTTAAACACGACAACAATCAATGTGCATCCACATGTTTGCTGTTGGTTGAGGCTGCACCTTCAGTCAAAGTTCACCAAAGTTGAACTCCACACAATGCAAAGACGCGGACTTGGCCTTGCCACTGAAAGCCAATGTTGTATTCCCCCTCTGCTCACATTGAATGGAAGTGAACAAGGGGCGAATATTCGCCAATGTTAATTTCACTCATGTGTCAGTGTGCCAGGTGTCAAACAATTTCTATCAAGGTTTCGCAATCGAGGGGGTGAAAATGTGTCAAATTTACTAGAGTCTTACACAGAGGCACAGGTGACATCATCATTTTGCCTGAAATTAAGTTACAGACTGTCTTATCTTTACAAATTTGATGGACAGCAGCTCAGGAGGGACTGATACTGGGATGTTTGTCAGTCTGTCAACAGCAATGACTTAATTGAGTACATTATTGTTGTTATCTTTATTAATAATTCTAGAGTGAAAGGACCGCTTTGCCCTTTTTAGTTTCAGTTTTTTAGATGTGAAGTCTCTCTTTGAAGATGTTATAATGAACCTGGACTCTGGTTTTCCGCTCCCTGCGTTCTGCCTCTCTGCACTCTCTTTTTTTAGCTTGTGATTGTGTCAGTTCAGCCTGAAATAATAAAAAAACATCCATCTTCAAACTGCTGTGTTTAAATCACTATTACTGTCATAGCGGTGTGCTCAATAGATCGTGACTTTTCATATGAATGCATGCTTTGACCTGATGGTGACACTAAAGAAAGGTCAAGGTCATTGTAAACATTCACCCTGTGATTATAAAAATCGGGACACAAGCATGACTGACACGACAGACGCCACCACTGGTGGGGAAAATCTGACTCAACAGGCTCAGAATGAACCAACCAGAATCCATAAATCCATCTAAAATCCCTTTGTCATGACATCATGTTTGCCGCAGAGCTTGTGAAATACTCGAATCGTGTTTTTGCAGTTAATTTTAGCAGAGACCATTTTGATAAGGAAAGTTTTCCCCTTTGAACAACTTGAAGTTGTGCCTCTGATAGTCCATGTTGAAAGCACAGCACAGCGTTTGAAGCTCAGATTAGAATCAGCTAATATCATCACCACTTTGGTTCACCCCCTAGACACTGCTCCTGAATGAAATACAAACATATTTGGTGAAGTACATCAGACGATAATGTCAAAACAGATTCTAATTAGATTTTTTTTTTCTGAATATGTGTCTCTCCCTCGTGCACACGCACTTAAGAGAGAGAGAGAAGTGCAAAGTGCCTGACGTTGTGTAATCATGTCACTTTGAAGTAGCTGCTGGTACTGAGCTGCCCTGTGTTGCGTAACACGCTGGCATGGTGGTTCAATGTTGCCCTGCTGCCCTGTCAGCTAAGATTATCCCACTGTCACTCTGACCTGCTGAATATGGTTACCAGCCAACACACAGCACCAACAGCTGCATGCAAACAAGTGACCCTGATGGACGGAGGTCACCATGTCCATCCATCTGAATATTTCAGTTTGCTCTGTAAACAAAGGGAAAAGGAGAGAGGAAATAAACACTTGTAGAGGCTTAAGAGTTAATGATATTTTTCTATCTATGTTTTCCTCCGTCTCTAAGTCACATGTCACTATGGTGATTCAACTCACTGGTATTTTAAGAGGTCTTTATTTTTTGCTGTCGCAAGCACCTATTAGAGTCTGGTGACTCACTCTCTGGACATAAAGAAGCGGGAAAACAGGAAGTGATGCATTTTACATAAATGGTTTATTTTAAATCAAAGCAGGGCCGGCCCCAGACTTCTGGTGGCCCTAAACTACATTTTGTTTGTGGCCCAAAACATTCCAGTGCTGGAGCTCAGGGGCCAGTTGCACAAAACACCTTAAGCTAACATTTCCCTCGAAGTTCTAGTTAAGGTTTCCTCAAAATAAGATTGGCTACCCTTAACAGCCATAAGGTTTTCTTAAAATGTTCACTTAAGTATTTATGGTTTTCTCTTTGTCTTGGTCTCATTTTTTTAAGACATTTTTTGGGCATTTTCAGCCTTTAATGCTATAAAATCTCCTTCAACGCAGTGAGTTAACACTTCTCCTTGACTAAGGAAACCTTTTAAGGGATTCTGTGCAACTGTGTAAGTCCCTCAGCTAAAGAGAATGGAGCAATATAGTGAAGAACTGGAGGACTGAGAGAAAGAGAGAAGGGTCAGCAGTGTTACCTTCTGCCTCCCCAGCAGTTGGAGTGATGTGTGTGACATGCAGCGAAGAATGGTGATTATCTGTGTGTCACATTGCCATGGATCGCTGTGTGCATTAGACGCACAGGGGAACGAGCGTCTGACTGTGTCACTGACCAGGTGGCCCCCCCTTGCTACTGTAACCCTAAGCAACCACACAGAGAGTTTATGCCAGCTGCTGTCCCTGAATTAAAGGTCTGGATCCTGAAACTCAAACATAATCAAATTTATGGAATGAGCTGTCACAGAACAGCCTGACTGACAGGTGACAGGCAGTTAAAACAAACAAGCTTGGATCTTACCAGATCTTGTCATGGATGTTTTTATTAAACCTCGTCATTTATACAAAGCACTGCTCGTTCTGTAGAGCGGCAGCAATGCTATGCTGTAAGAGCCTGACAGACTACAGAAGTATTCAGGCACCACAGAAAACCTTTGACTGTAGTGGTTTAGAGTAATAATAACTTTATTTGTAAAGCACTTATTGGAGCAAGGTCACAAAGTGCTTCACAAAGCTGTCCTATTAAAATATGCTTTGAACAATGATTTAAAACAGGTAATGTGCCGGCAAGCTGAATCTCCTCAGGCAGAGAATTTCAGAGCCTGGAGATGCCGATGGCAGAAGCCCGGTTACCTTTGGATACCGGCCTTGACCTGGGGACGACTTGGTGCATGAGGAGTCAGAAGCTCATCTATATGACTAGAAGCCAAATCAAGTTAAAAGTTATTAAAATAATCTTGAAATCAATCCTCACGTTCACTGGCAACCAGTGGAGAGAGGCAAGATTTGGGGTGATATGCGACCTACCATTTGTCCCAGTTAAAATCTGAGCAGGAGCATTCTGCACCAGTAGAAGCTGAACCACTGAAGATTCACTGAGGCATGTAAACGGTCTGTTACAGTAGTCGAGGCGCGAGAATACAAAAGCATAAATAAGCCTTTCTAGGTCAGGGAAAGACACGGCTGGTTTAACCCTTTGGGTCTGGGGTATAATTGGCCGTTTCTGACTACTTTTGATTTTACCTTTAAATTTCACCTCAAAAACGGTTTACCCTGCCTTGTTTGGTGTCATTTTTTTCAGCACAACCTCACCTGTGTGACTTTACAGTTATTTTTTCATTTTGATATTCTGTATTAACACCTTGGACCTAAAATGACACAAAAACACCACCAATAGGAAAGCATTTTCTGCTTGTGAGCACTTTCCTTAGAATAGCCTGTTTTTACCATTTGTTCCTGCACCAAACGTGATGACAATATTCAGGAAAAAGCATGGCATGAATTATTTATCATAAGTCTATACTTGGCCTATCAACGCAATTTAATACTGGTATATAGTTTGAAGTTGGCACTTTCGTCTTAAATCGGTCATGTGATTTGGACACACCGGCGCATCCATGGACTCCAGAGGGTTAATAATGGCTTACGTTCAGAGCAACGAATCAACAATTGTACAGTAGCATTCAAGGGGTTGTTCCAGCTGAGAGAAAACAAACACATGTTGAGGGTAATGTTTATATATATAAAAAAAAAACACCAATAAGAACAAATTCAAAACATCAGTGTTACAACAAAGGGTGTTGGCTTTGGAATAACTGTAGTGATGAGCTGAAAAAATGTGAGACTTTATCTTGCCTAAAAAAACTCTTCAGAATCGAGCTGGACCAATGATTTTCTATTATTCTATTATTATTTCTCGTTTGTGAATTGTTTGATGGTTTTGGTTCATCTGTTCTGATTATTTTGTTCTTGTTCTGTCAGAAAGGGTTGGTTTCATTCAGCTGACCGAGATGAATATGATAAACACTGATGGCTGTAAATTGAACTTTTATTTTCTATGATTAATATATAAAAGATAAAAGAGGCTGGGACCACAGAAGTCGTAACATGAATGACGACATTTGAGTTGCTCATTTGTTGCTGAGGATTTGTTTTTGCTTTTATTGCTTATAAGTTTTATTTTGTGTTTGTATTATTCAAAGATGTTCAATAATTTGACTTAAACAGATACAGATAATATAAGGTAATATTTCTTAGGTGGACGTAGCAGGATTGCATGAGATTTCTGACATGTGGTTCAAAGCCCAGCATGATCTAAAGTTAGTACTTGACATAATTAATGCACAGGAGTGGGTTTTAGGTGAGTGGCATTGTGTCAGTGGCAGCTCCGAAGGCTAAAACAGCTGGTTGACAAAGAGCTTTGACACCAAATTTAATCACTTAAAAATATTTCTTTGAGACTTGGCAGTGACACCAACGCTCTGTATTTGAGGAGCTCAAGGGATTTGTAGAGTTCCTCAACTTAAACATCAGCCCATTTGTAAGTCTTTCCCATTTGTGCTTGTTGTCAGGATCATAGATGTTCCAGGCTGCTATATAAACATGTTCCATATATAGTACTGCTTTCCAGGAACACTCTGAAATACATATTGCATGAACCCAAACCCACATTTTTTTGCCATTTTACTTGTGCAAAGCCGTAGCACAGCCCTGTGATGAATATAGAAAAACAGAAGTTCTCCAGTATCTAAAAATGGTCACAAATCCTTGGTAAAGTGTAAAGTGTGTCCCTGTGTGTGTGCTTCATGGGACTTTTCCTCGTCGGGCACTAAAGGTACCGTCAATAATGTAAAATATAGCTCTACTTACCCAAGAGGACACTGAAAGCAGCAGGACAGCACCCAACAACACCCTGCTACAGAAGGACGTGTCATCCATGCTCTGTCGCTTTTAAAACTGCACAACATCCAGATTTCATCATTGTAACTCTAATACTGACACAATCACAACAAAGTAAATGTGGCTCATATATTCTTAATTACATGTTTCCAGGGTTGGAAATGTTGGTCAGCTGTGTTTTCTAGACTGAAATATCTTAGCAGCTGTTGGATGGATTGTGATGAAATCCAATCCAATCGAACTTGATTTATAAAGCGCTTTAAAATAACCACAGAGGCCCAAAGTGCTGTAGTACAGCAAGATAATCAAGTGCAAACATAGCATATAAAATACAATAACATACACAAATCACACGAGGCAACATATGTAAGAACAAATAAAATCAGTGCCCTACATGATGTTAAAAGCCAAAGAAAAGAGGTGGGTTTTAAGGAGAGATTTAAAAATAGACAGTGAAGAGGCCTGTCTAATGTGCAACAGCAAATCGTTCCAGAGATCTGGAGCTGCAACAGCAAAAGCACGGTCCCCTCTGAGCTTGAGCCTGCTTTTAGGCACCACCAGACGCAGCTGATCAGCTGAGCCTGAGGGAATGGGTTGGCGTATAACAGTGAAGCAGCTGAGAGTGGTAAGGCGGGGCAAGACCATTTGGGGATTTAAAAGCAAATAAAAGAATTTTAAAATGAATCCTAAAATGCACAGGCAGCCAGTGGAGTGAGGCTAAAATGGGTGAAATGCACTCGTGTAACTGTAGGCGAGCCACAGAGGACCCACTAACCCCCACATAGAGTGCATTGCAGTAATCCAGCCGAGTAGTGATAAAGGCATGGATTCCTGTTTCAAAGTGCTTTTTTTTTTTATCAAGAATTGGCTTTATTTTGGTGAGCTGCTGACTCAACTGAAAAAAGCTCGATTTTACTACAGCCTTGATCTGACTGTTGGGCTCAAGGTCTGCATCAACTGCAACCCCTAAGTTTTTGATGGTAGGCTTAACATACTGGACCAGGGAACCCAGATGTACTGGAAGGGTCACAGAGGTGCTGCCAAAAACCATCACATCTTTTTTTCATTAAAATTTAAGAAGTTCAAAGCCATCCAGACCTTAATGTCATCAAGACAACTGAGCAGTGGTTTAATAGAGTAGGCATCATTCTTATTAAGAGGCACATAGATCTGACTGTCATCAGCATAACAATGAAATGATATTCCATGTTTCTTGAGTATAGTGCCCAGAGACAATAAATAAAGGGAGAAAAGAAGAGGGCCAAGAATTGAGCCCTGCGGGACCCCACACGAGAGAGGGGCGGTGGAGGACACAGAGTTATCAAGGCTAACACAGAAAGTACGGTCTGATCCTCTGACTTTTCGTCTAGCGCCGTCATCAGGCCAGTACTTACTTTGTCCAACACTGTGTCTGGTGATCCAAAGACAAATTTCTACTTGTGGTGCACAATAAAGATGTATTCAGTAATACACACAATATAGACATGTCCATGAAATGGATTTACTGTATAAAGATCTGCATCAGTATCAGGAGCGTCACCCTGTATCGTAGTCCTACGTTACTGTCCTAGTTTCATTCATTACCTTAACAGCACCAGGGACAAAGGATTTCTTATAGATATTACTATTAGCCATCAGCTATCTATCTATCTATCTATCTATCTATCTATCTATCTATCTATCTATCTATCTATCTATCTATCTATCTATCTATCCATCCATCCATCCATCCATCTGCCTCCCTAAGGGAAAAAGTTCAGATTGACTGTGCAGTGGGTGAGAAGGGTCGTCAATAATATAATCAGAGTTCTTCATACATGCCCCTGAGCTGCCTTTGGGGCTTCCCTCTGATTCTCGAGGCTGTGTTCGCTCCTCTCTGCAGCTTGTTTCCCGTCTTAATGTTCAGATTACCATGCCACATGATCATGTTAAAAGTTAGTATGTCTTCCACTCTGCTCTTATATATGATTTCCAGTATTTTGGCTCACTCCAAAGTTGCGGCGTGCAGATGCACCACTGTGGGCCTTTGCTATACCAGACGCTCCCCACTCTGTCACAGTATGTAGTCATCTTCACAGCTGAACGAAGCACCCTTCATGAAGGTGTGGCGTATAAACACAGGGGCAAGCTTTGGGACAAACCTCCCTCTCTTTGGTGGAAACAACTGTCGTAACTTTTTAGAACTATGAGGAAAAATAAAAGTGACTCCAGTTTTATGCTCTTGATATGTATTTATTTAATCTGTATGTGCTGCTATTGTTTACCTGAGGTTTTATATCATCCTTTTGTCATTAGAATAAATAAAATGCTAGAAAACTAAATTGAAACGAAGCATACATCCAAGCTTCTTTAATGGCATTTTATTTCTTTTCTTTTGGAAACATCTGGTTTTTCACTCTTATATGTATAAGCTGCTTGGTTTTTGCAACAGTTCTTGTAAATATACAACACTAGAATAAACTGTATACACCTACTGTTTTCTAGAAACTACAGAGGGATACTTTTGAAAAGAATGTAGCCTTTAAATTGTTAAAGTCATTATGATAATATTAAATGCCTATCTTAGCTTGAGCAATTTATGTCTGTAAGTATAGTCTCACAAACTTCATTTCCACTCAAAACATAGCACTGAAACAGCCCTCCTAAAAGTCACCAACGACCTCCTCCTCTCCTTAGACTCCGGACACCTCAACATTCTCATCGTCCTTGACCTCACAGCAGCCTTCGACACCATCAATCACTCCATCCTGCTCTCCTGACTGGCATCACTGGCACAGCACTCTCCTGGATTCACTCCTACCTCACCAACCGATACCAGTTCATAGTTCATCAGTATAAACAACTGCACCTCCCCCACCCCTCCCCTGTCCCAAGGTGTCCCCCAGGGGTCGTTGCTTGGTCCCCTCCTCTTCATCCTCTACATGCTCCCCCTTGGCAAGATCATCTGTCGTCACGGCCTCCAGTTGTACTGCTACGCCGATGACATCCAACTGTACATCTCCACCAAAGCCATCACCAACACCACCCACTTCACACTCACCAACTGTCTCACTGGAATTAAATCATGGATGCAAACAAACTATCTCCAATCAAATCAGCTTTTAATGTTTAAGTTTGTGTGTTTTATACTGTTTTATTGCTGTTTTGTATTCTGACTTAGCTCTATTTTATGATTTTAAAAAACTGTAAAGTGTCTTTGAGCATTTGTAAAAGCCAGTACAAATAAAATTTATTATTAGTATTATTATTATTATTTATAGTGTCTTCCATGATGAACACAATGTGGCGTTGCATGTAGTTAGTGGTCATCATTGGTGCAGGCTCACTGCAGGAGGGTTTTAACTCGTTTGGGATGGCACTTAATGTGGCGGACCCTCCATGTAAGCATAAACACAGAGTGGAATTGGGTAGGAAGAGGCTGTATGGAGTGGTTTGGGAGATTCCCTGTGTGTAGGGTTAAGTTCAGCCAAACAGAGCTGATTGCATTTTAAACTATTTTTTTGGTTTAAAAATACATAAAGTTACTGAAATGTACAATTATTAAACATCAATGCAGTCTTGACTCATTAACATTAAAGCAGCTGATGTGAAAATCAACCTTTCACTATATCATACCCTCCACATCCATCAGTTACTCCAACATGTTGCAGAGCTCAAAAGAGATGAAGGGTCTGTTGATCTAATACATATGGATGTGTGTGGAAGGTGGAGGGGGTGAAGGATTATGAAGGGCAGAGGACTTGGTACCAGGGGGTTGGAGCATCCTCACGGCAAGCAGAAAGAATTCTGAAGAGCCAGAGCGAGATGATATTACTTTCCTGAGCTCGGCAGGGCAGCTGGAGAGGCACACAGACACAAACATATGAGGATGTGTATGTATGCGGGGCTTTGTGAGATTCATGTACTCCATGGGGCTACAAAGGCCCCCGCACACCGGGGACCCTGCACTTTATTAGCATGTCCGAATGAGAAAGTGTCTGAGAGCGCTGAATGCTGAGGAGATGAAATGGAGAGGAGAGGCAGGGAGGCTGATGATGCTCCACACAAAGGTGAACCGAGAATGATGCCAGTGTCCTTGCAGAAAATGTTGAAGTTACACTGAGAGGAACAAACTTAGATGAGGATGATGGAGTGTCTCTATGAAGATATTATTTTATCATAAGTTTTCATCCTCACTTCTGTTGATTTAGAGCTTTTTACTGAAAACAAACCCTCATGTATGTGTGTGTGTTTTCACCACGAGTTTTTATTCTGTAAATGATATATATCGGCTTAAAGGGACAGTTTAGATTGTTTTGAAGAGGGGTTGCATGATGTTCTTATCCATAGTCAGTTTATTACATATACGTAGATGTCACTTGGCTTGGCCCAAGTTTGGAGTCCAGTACAAAAGCTAAATAATCTAGTGCTGTGGATGGGGTCAGCAACGAAACATATTTTAGCCACCTAAAAAAAATCAATATCAACAAAGTGTACGCTATATTGAGAGTATTTTCCACAGCTTTACCCTTCTGCCAGACAGCCCGTTTTGACGGGGAAGCTGTTAACATTCGCACCTCCTTGTCTATGCTCTCGTCAAAGTCACCAGACTCCATTTAGAAAAAAAGTAATTGTATCTTGCTGAACACAGGAGCTGCTGGTCGATTGCTGCTTCGATCAGTTAGTTAGTTTGTGCCTTTAAAGAATCCAAATGAACCCTTTTAAATTCATACAATAACACAAACTAACTAACTGATCGAGGCAGCAGTCGACCAGCAGCTCCTGTGTTCAGAGATGTTAAATTATTGTTTTTCTCAATGGAGTCTGGCTTTAAAGAGAGTGGTTTAACCACTTCATTTACCTGTTGGAAATCACTGTGTGACATTAAGGTAAAGCAGTGGAAATACTTTAATTATAGTTCACTCTTAAACTTCCATTAATTTTTATAGGTTGCTAAAGTATGTTTTGTTCCTGACCCCTCTAAGGCAGTAGATTGCTAAGCTTCCACGTTGAACCCCAGCCTGCTTCTCCAAACACAGACCGAACTACTCCTCGTCCTCCTCGTTGCTAGCGCTACCAGCAGACATAGTTCCATCTGTTTGTTTTTTGAAAAACCCAGAGCAATAACATGTGGACCAGAGGGCTAAAATACAATGGCAAAGGGCAGAGTGAACCTGGAGCACTTTGTGCTCACAGTGCACAGGTTTAGAAAACGACAACACAGACTTGAGGCAACTGAAGCACAAAAATGCTGACTCATCACTTTGAGTCCTCATGGAGGGCCGAAATGGACCAAACTGTGAAAACACCCTAAAACTGTAAAACTGTGTAGTGGGTGGGATGTGTTTGGATTATATGTTTAGCCTGCCTGTGTACAGAAAATATATTAAAAGTTGTTTCTGACTTCATATGAGGCCAGAAACAATAGCAACATTTAACAAAGGTAACATTAGAAAATCCAGCTCCATTATAACTCACAAGGTTCACTGACAAATTGTCTTATACCAGAACAGGTTTCCTCTCAAATACAACATGCTAACATTATTAGCATAAGTCTATTGCATTTTAAATTGCACAAAGTAGCCTTGCAGCTAGCAGAGTTTTCCTCTACTTACATAAAGCCATAAAATCACACACACGACTTAAAATGCAGGTCTGCAGTCAGTTGTCACTCATTTAGCAAGTGCTGTAGTTTATGTCTGCAATTTGATTTCATCCACAGGTCTGTGGCGACTCCAAAGCAGTACTTTGCCGGCTTTGGTGATGCGGTTGCCCACTGACATCAGTCTGATCAGCTGCACCTGTATGCTCAGCTCGTAAGAGGTCACTCAAACTCAAAGTACTTTGTTGATCTTTTAAAATGACACAAGGTGCAGATTACTTTTGACTTGTCGACTGAGCCATCTGGAAGTTTTTAAAGTGAGAGGAGCCAAAAAAAAAAAAAATGTTCAGAACCTTAATCGCATCGCAATTAACATGTTGACAGCGACAGCTTGTGTTAAATGATATAATGCTTTCAACCATTTCAAGTACTCGTTGGCTAACACCAAAGCTTCTCAGCTTCCTCAGCTCTGTATTCTTGTTCCTTTCTATTTCATTCTCAGGGCTGGGAAATAGAAACATGTCATGGTGCAACAGAAATTGTCAACCATATGGTTAGTGTTTTTTTTTCTTGTCATGTTCCTATTTTTTCTCTCTGGTTTCTCTCTTTGGACACACAGTTTTTTCCTGCCTGGTTTAAAAGACATTATCTTGGTGGATGGCGGAAACAGCGAAGCAGCAATGATTAGGAGCTGTTGTGGTTCTTTTCCGGTTCTGTGAGCAGAGGAAATGGGAGCGGTGCTGGCAGGAAGCCGTGCTGACTGAATGGGGTCATAACGAAGGACCACAGGTAGCCACCCATGGCGAGTCAGCTGAATGACGCAGAACAGCCCTCTGCACCCCAGAGGGACAGAGGGAGGACTCACAGGACACAAAGCTCTGCCTGCATTCCCGTGGCTCCACACTGTATGCACTTCAAACACCTCATCAGTGCCATTTGATTTGATCCAATTTGCAGAATCAAACGTGATTATCGCAGGCATGTGGGGAGTAATGTGTGAACTGAGCCATTATTATTATTCTTACTTTGTGTCCTCGGCTCTGCAGTGTCTGTTAATCCACATGATCGAGTGTTCTGAGGGCATGAAGACAACACAGAAACACAGGTGAAAAAGCTAAAGATGAGAAAGTACATTCAGTAATTCTCAGAAAGGAAAGGAGCACCATGCAAAAGTTTGGGGACCCCAAGACATTTGAGCTCTCAGACAACTTTACCAGGGTCTCAGACCTTAATGAGCTTGTTAGGGCTCTGGCTTGTTCACAGTCATCGTTAGGAAAGGCCAGGTGATGCTAATTTCAAAGCTTTATAAATACTCTGACTCCTGAAACCTTGTCCCAACAATCAGCAGCCATGGGCTCCTCTAAACAGCTGCCTAGCACTCTGAAAACTAAAATAACCGATTCCCACAAAGCAGGAGACGACTATAAGAAGATAGCAAAGTGTTTTCAGGGAGCTGTTTCCTCAGTTGGTCATGTCATTAAGAAATGTCAGTTAACAGGAACTGTGGAGGTCAAGCTGAAAACTTTGTGAGAGAGCTGCTCGTAGGATTGTTAGAAAGGCAAATCAAACCTCTGTTTGACTGCAAAAGACCTGCAGGAAGATTGATCAGACTCTGGAGTGGTGGTGCACTGTTCTACTGTGCAGACACACCTGGACAAATATGACCTTCATGGAAGAGTCATCAGAAGAAAACCTTTCCTGTGTCCTCACCACAACATTCAGCCTCACAAGTTTGCAAAGGAACATGTGAACAAGCCTGATGCTTTTTGGAAACAAGTCCTGTGGACTGATGAAGGTAAAACAGAATCTTTATGGACACAATGCGCAAAGGTATGTTTGGAGGAAAAACTGTTAAACCTGGGGATGGATGGATCATGCTTTGGGCTTGTGTTGCAGCCAGTGGCATGGGGAACATCTCACAGGTAGAGGGAAGAATGGATTCAGGTAAATTCCAGCAAATTCTGGAAGCAAACATCACAGCATCTGTAAAAAGCTGAAGATGAAGAGAGGATGGCTTCTACAACAGGACAATGACCCTAAACACACCATCTATCTGTGTATGAAAGACCCGCAAAATGTAAGCCTCTCACAAATAGGAGGAGTGTCCGTAACAATCAAGAAGAGCAGCAGCAGCCAGTAACACAGGCTGGGGTGTAAAAAGCAGATGTCCATGGAACAGTACTATAATTAAGGAGCTATAGGATCCAGAGTCATGAATAAATGAACAAATGCACATAAACAACTGTAAATACGAAGAATTAGCATTTTATCTGTATATATAATGTGTATAAAGGAGCCCCAAAAACTTTCACAGAGACATGAAAAACATCTTAAACAATCTCCTAGTATATAATATTTATGACCCTTATTGGGGACAAATGCTGCCCAGAAATGATGCTCACATACACAGATGGATCCATCACTGAATTATGTATTCTCTATCCTGATTGTAGTTTGAACCTCACCTGTGTGTATATAATCTGCCAGTCACTGTTGTTTTGTCACGCTGACGATGGCTCTTTGGCCGAAACGCATCCGTGTCTACATGTTTTTACCCATATTAGAAAAGTGCTGATGTTACATCTGTTTTTTCATCCTAAAATAAGTCTTGAACCGACCGTCATCCAAGCAAAGCTCCTGGACCAGCTGGTGGTGCCCCCTGTGATTTGTCCTCTTCCTGAGGGTCTCATGTACCCACATGGATCTGTTTCCCTGTGACCAACGTACTATTTGGGAGCAGCCTCTCACCCTCAGAAAAAGAGCAGTTGAGCTAAGTAGAGCACTTTCCTCTTAAAATTAGGTTAACATAACCACAAACCTGTGAAAAACTACCATGGTTACCCTCTAAACTCTGCAGATAGAGAAAAAGTCTCTTTAGAAAGGAATAGACAGTTGGCTGTTGCAAGCAGGGATCAATACCTCAATGCTGCTACTGTATCAGCTCATCCAGCAAATCCAATTCAATTATCAGCAGCCAAGGAGGACGGATCTATCCAGGGCTTTGAGGACTCTGAAGAGGTGCTTTACTTTAAAAGAAAAAAATAAAGCGGTCAGAATGAGGATTCTCCCTCTGCACCTACACAATTGATTTCAAGATGTATCTGCAGCTCCCAGAGCAGAGTTTCAATTAGCGAGGCTGTGTGCTGAGGGGACTGTAGTGATCTGCGACAAGTCTTTGTCCGATTGTTTCAGGAACAGCACCTTTTTCAACCAGGTTATTGAACACAGTCGCTGTCATGGGCTGAATTATCTCTGCTCAAACATTTAACAATGCCCACATCCAGTATACACCAGTCAGCCACAACATCAATGTAAACAGAGGCCCTTTTGACCATAATGAAACTCAACAGGACACTTAAGCGATCAGATAGAACTATATGTGTAACGTCTAAGTGATGCAAATACCTGAAATTAACAAATTAACTAGTCCATAGCCATTGGTAGCTTTGTCACCTTCTACCTATGCCAGTCCTCAATGCCTCTGTGCAGTTTCACATAGACTGACCACGTCAGTAAGTAGAAAAACGTGGGACAGACAGAATGACTGACTGACAGAATGACACACTGACAGTTTCCATGATTATGTACAGCATACCATACCATGACTTAGTCATACCAAACATTAGAAGAAAAAAAACAACATTGGTCCACAGGGGGAGCCACAGCGATCGGTCACATTTTAGCCATTTTGAAGCATTTTTCTGTTGTTATAGCGCCACCCAGTTGCCAATTAGAGTTAAATTTCTCCAGTCACCTTGAGGCGTCCTGTTCTACATATCTACCAAGTTTAGTAAAAATCCATATGGCGGTTAGGCCTAGATAAGAAATGAGCTCTCTAGCGCCCCCATTTTGTTTGATGGGGTCAATAATGGAGGGGTCCCCTCAGATTATGTGTGGTCATATGCCTACAAAGTTGCGTGGTGATGGGTGAAACCCTTGAGATGTTATACACCTTTATGTGATGAGCCACGCCCTCCACAATATTCATTGCCTTATAGAAGCTCAGTTTTAGTAAGTTTTCCAACTTTTGCCAAGAGGGGACTTTAGATATTGGTCCCTAGATTATGTTCACCCAGTTTCATGCAGATCGCTCAAACTTCCTAGGAAGAGATCCATTTGAAGTGTTTTTCAAAAAATTCAAAATGGTGGAAAATCTATATAAGCGGAAGTTATGGGTTCTTGAGGCAAATGTGTTCCTCATGAGGAGAGGCATCTCTGTGCAAAGTTTCATGTCTCTACCACATACGGGGCATGAGATATGCCCATTCAAAGTTTGCACTTTCAATTGGTTGCTATAGCGCCCCCCTTTGGCCAATTGATGTAATATTGCTTCATTGGCATCCTCCCATGACCCTCTACCACTGTGCCAAATTTCACATGGATTGACCAAGTCAGTGACGAGAAAAACGTGGAACACACACACACACACACACACACAGTTTTCGTCATTATATTATAAGACACAGTAAGATAGTAAGATTGAGACGCTGTTGTTTCACTGAAGAGGGCACAGTCAGTGTGGGTCAACTGCCATTACTGGCGATTTACTAAGAGCATACACTAAAATTAAAAGTCTCACTCCGAAGTCATCAAATACCTGCACTTGGTCGTATCAAGTTGCTGTAAGCTGTAAAGTCACCACTCTTAAGCTGAAGATAACGTTCAGTAACGTTGGAACCTGACTGGGTAAAGCCTCTCCTCCTCCGGGCAGCTGCTGCAGTCTTTCTCAAACTCACCATTGGTCTGGGTCTGCAGCTGCCTCTGCTGCGGATGAGCAAGAAAGGGAGGAGCGCTCACTCTACAGCTAAATCTGGGGACTGAGACGTACCCAGAAGTATACGACTACACGCTGACTGTCAAAAAACACAAAAAACAAAAAAAACCTCAAAGAATCTTGGTTGACTGAGGCTTCTCCAACTGATGATTCAAATCATTAAATTTCTGGGGGCAGCCTTAGTAAGCTAAGGCCAAACAGGAAAACAACATTATTGCTTGGATCTAGCATGCCCTTGATATAAACATATACAGCCTGTTATCAGGGCTGCACCACATGACATGTATGATCTGTGCAGTTAATGAAACTTTTACTCCAACAGCAAGATTAGAGGATTGTGGTATCTGCTCTTTGGGGCACTTTTAAATTGTGTCCATACTTAATGAGCTTTAATCTGTCTCTCTCATCATCCCTGGCACACTCCACTGTATCTCGTCTATATTAACTTTCTACCATCTGTGCAGCAAACTCTGTAATAATATTAAAAAGAATGGCACTTCACCAGAATGTGATCAGAAATCATAGTGACAGCCATTTACCCACAAATGTAGCAATATTAATCAACCCTGTTCATTAACCTGTACGTCTCTAGGCATATCATAGGTATGTGATGTCATGTATCTGCTATTGTAGACACTGACAAGCCACTCATATAATAACTGACACCCCTTTTATACCAAAATTATTGCATGTACGCAAGTTTTTTAAACATGGGAAAACCTCCTAAAAATAGGTGATAGACTCCCTTCCCATTGCCAGTAGACCAAAACTGCGTGCACGGCTCTGCAGCAGATGGGCATGCCTTTCTGTGTCGATGTGGTTGTCATGTTCGACGTCATGAACACGCCAGAAAACAGGTTAGTAAACAGTAGAAAGCAGTATGGAGGCCTGCGAAAAACTTAACTCTTACTTACACCTTCTCAAAAAAAATCAAAATCTTTACTGATGTACCGTATATAATTTGTCACCAAACCAGTCATGCTTGATGATGTCACAGGCAGCATAACATTCACCATGCCGTCTCCAGACTCTTTCGCACCTGTCACATGTGCTCAGTGTGAACCTGCTCTCATCTGTGAAGAGAACGGGGCGCCAGTGGTGGACCTGCCAGTTCTGGTGTTCTCTGCTGAATGCCAGTCAAGCTGCACGGTGCTGGGCTGTGAGCACAGGTCCAACTAGAGGACGTGGGGCCCTCATGCCACCCTCATGGAGTCTGTTTCTGACAGTGTGGTCAGAAACATGCACACCAGTAGCCTGCTGGAGGTCATGTTGTAGGGTTCTGGCAGTGCTCCTCCTGTTCCTCCTCACACAAAGGAGCAGATACCGGTCCTGCTGCTGCTGGGTTGATGCCCTTCTATGGCCCTGTCCAGCTCTCCTCGTGTAACGGCCGGTCTCCTGGTATCTCCTCCATGCTCTTGAGACTGTGCTGGGAGACACGTATGGATGTGCCATCCTGGAGGAGCTGGACTACCTGTGCAACCTGATTGGGCTGCAGGTACGGCCTCATGCTCCCAGCAGTGACAAGGACACTAGCAGAAGACCAAACTAGAGAAGAATCAGTCAGGAAGGATAAGGAGAGAGCAACTGTCTGTGGACACCACATGTAAAACCATTCCCTGTTTGCCTCTCCGTTGCACCTGTTGTCACTTTGATTTGCACCAAAGCAGCTGAAACTGATTCACAATCACTTGTGCCTCCTGAATGGACACATTGATATCCTGAAGTTTAACTGACGTGGTGTTAGACTGTGACCATTGTCAGCAAGTGTTCTCTTAATTTTTGAGCAGTGTTTTTAGTTTCCCTCTCAAACTTAGAGCAGACTATTTTGGAACACTAAAACTAGCGAGTTCAGCTGGGTGTTGTGTTTCCATCACTGCTGATTGGAGTCAGAGCTGACAAATACCCTTGACAAGAGCAAAATCATTTGACTCGGGTGTGAATGCCAATTGTAACCTTTTCTATTACATACAGAAGCCAGATGTTGGCAGGTGTTATTGGGGCTATATTCAGTAGAGCAGTGAGAGTTGAATCTGACGGACCGCTGAGCAGCTCTCTACCAGTTCTGACATGTTTATGCTCCTGTCGTCAGGTCGAAGGGTTAGATCACCAGAGTCAAGTTCATCCTCTGTGCCATGGGCCATCCCTGCTTATCTTGGTTCATTTAGAAGCTGACAGTGATGGCTCCATTATGTCCAGCAGTTTTCTTATCAGAGTGGGATTTCTGTATCCTTTCCCTTCATGTGAGGTGGCTCGCTCTGCCACAGAGAAAACAGCATCCTCCTGTGCTCACTGTCACCAGATCAGATCATTTACAGCTGATATTTAACCACATCCAGATTATTATCACTTTATTACTATTGATTCAGACCAACTCACAGGCAGCTAACATGGAGGCTAATTAGTCCTGAGATACACAGAGGAGTTACTGCTCGTCAGCCACTTCATCATTAGCTATACAGACTCATGTTCAGATCCTTGATGTAATAAGTTAAATGAGACGACTTGCGCATCAAGATCATTAAACCCAAACTCCTCTCACTGATTCGTGTTATTTGTTCACAGACAAAGACTCCCTGGTGGTGCAGCGAGGACAGAGATGAGAGCTGTCTCTTATTGTTCAGCCAGACTCCCACTCTCGCCAACAAACATGGAAAATACTGATGAGAGATAAGAACCCACAGTTTAAAAGCAATAAGTTTTCAGATTTCACTTGGGAATAAACGTCAGACATTTTCAGGGAGCCAAATTATTTTCCCTGATTATATTGTGTTCACACAAGAGAGGAGATGCTCCTGTAATGAATGAGAGAGTCAGTGCAAAACAAAAGCATAAGAGATGTGACGCTGCGAGCTGCAATAAAACAATAAGCCAGCTGTGGGAAAATAAGGACTTTTGGCAAACAGACATTTATATGAGATTACAAGAACAAACAGAGCGGAACAGAAAGGAAAGCAAACGCAGAGGGAACAGCTGTAGGTTATTAACCTTTGACCTGTCAAATCAATGTAAATATCTGTGACAATATGGGATGTTTTATAATACTGAAATTAAACACCAAGCTCTCCAACAGCTGGAAAATAGAAATACAGTCAGAAGTGTTTATGTCACAGAGGAAAGAGACACTTTCAGTATGAAGTCATGATGTAGTCAGTGAAAGGAGAGTGAGCAGGTCATTGGTCTGTTTGTTTATTGAGATCCCCATTAGTTGTTGCCTTGCCTTCTGCAACGTTCTAAGAACAATGCAACTAGCTGAGACTGCGTATCATCTCTAGTCAACGACTCTCTGTGCTTCTGATCTGTAACGTTGACAGGAAGTGACCGCCACAAGACGGCGTATCATCTGTAGTCAACAACTCTCTGTGCTTCTGATCTGTAACGCTGACAGGAAGTGACCGCCACAAGACGGCGCATCATCTCTAGTCAACGACTCTCTGTGCTTCCGATCTGAAACGCTGACAGGAAGTGACCGCCACGAGACAGCGCATCATCTCCAGTCAACAACTTTCAAAAACTCCAAACCTGCCACACCCATGCATCACATCTTGTGTTAAAATAGTGACAGAGACATTTCTGACCCACCAGCAGCCAGCCAGATTAAATCTGACACAGACACATAGAGACACATTAGATGTGTCAGCATGCAGACCCACAGTGCAGTGGACGGTTACAGCAGACTCTATGTGAACATGGCCCAGAGTGCAGCGGCTGCAATGACCTTCTCAGGCCAGCTGATAGCTGAAGTGCTGCTCTGCTGTGACCCTGACGCTGCACATGGACGATTAAATGCCCTGTTCCCATTAACAGCCCTGACTGTGCGCATCACCTCACCCTGCTGTGTTCATAAAAGAGGCGTTATAAGCCTATTTATATGGGTTACTGTATATTCTAAATTCTCCCTTTTTCCCCATTCCCAGCATGCCAGTTTGAAACAGTCTGCTTAATTGGGTCAGACAACGTGACTCAGACAGCACACAGTATTAACGAGACAGTTTCCTGACATGATAGCACCATAGGTAGCTGCAAAATGAGCCAAGTCTAAGGAATATCCAGTTAATCTATGGGCTAATCCCACAGGAATATCAACACAAACACACAGCAGAGGAAAATGAAGCTGCCGGGAGCATGACAGTTCACTGAACAATGTTCTCAGCCTGGGAGGTTATGAAACATTGATAACAGAGGCTGAACAAAACACGTCAAACCCACCGGCCGACGAACATCACTGAGCTCGCATGCAGAGAGACGAGGAAACATATCAGCCTTCCCTCCCCTCCGCTGCCCCCTCTATAATTCAATGCTCCACCCGCATACCTCCCTTTGTCTCCTACACACACACACACACACGCACACACACCTGAAGGCTGAGTGTCCATACAGCATTTTTTTCTGAGCACCAGCATCTTTTTCAGTTGTCCCCCATGAGGAGAGGGCATTTGGGGCCACCTAGAGAAAAAGCAACAAAAGCCCCAAAGGGTGCATTGGTGTGTGCACGATAAAGATGGAATCCAAATGAGCAAGTCCAGTATAAAAGTTTAATAGATAGCACTGCACACTGGAAGATGATCACAGCAGCTTGTCATTTTACAGGGGTGAACCATGAATTAGCAAAATGCTACATATTCTCTGTGTGGATATTCCAAATTATAAATGAATAAATAATTCTTCCAAATGAAGCGTTTTGCAATGAAGACATGGGATATAATAGTTGTTATGCTGCAAAGCTAAACCTGGCTCGTGATACATTGTCATCTAAAGCGAGCAAGCCTGTAACTTTGCGCCTTTTCCTTCTGCACATGTTGTGTTAGACGTAAGAAATGTACCTGGGCTTGCCTGGCTGAGTGTAACATTTCCTATCTGGGGAATGTGTGTGGTTCACCCACCGCCAGGCCATTGCTCTTGCTTTATGCAACCACCTCGCTCAGACCAGGCGACTCCGCTGGACATCCCTTCACACTTTTACAGATTGATGCGCTCATATACAAAAGTCAATACACAAGCAAATCTTCACACAGATTCAACGATCTTTTTGCACATTTACAGATGTGATTACACGCACGGAGTCCCGTACACATTCACAAATCTCAATACGCATTTAGAGACTATTTTAAACATTTACAGATGTGATTGCACACACACAGACTGAGATACAGTTACACAACGATCCACACACATTTGCGAATAGTTCTGCTACAATAATAATCCCCATAACTACAATTACCACGTAGAATAGTGATGTGCCACCAGTTCACCTGAAACACACAAACAAGCACAAACCCTTAACCTGGTTTTATTTATGTCACAGACCAAATATTTCAGACCATGTTTATCATTTATTGTTTATTGTTTATTCAGTGATCCTCATTAGAAACACATGCATGTGCCTCTGGTCTTCCTGGAGTCCTACACATTAAAATACAGTACAAACTTTATTAAACTACAAAATTAAGATCTGAAAACAATCAAAATACCAAACTGATACTCAAATGAAAGAAATTAAGGATAGTGGCATCATAGACCAAACCATAATTCAACATAGCAGCAGAAAGAAAACGTAAGTACATTAAAATAGCGCTAGGTGCTCATCTCGTTATCTGGCAAGATATTTCTTTGTAAGCTATTTAAAGGTGATTTTGACACTGACAGTAGATATAATATTAATAGTCAGGAGCGTTATGTGACCAGAGGCTGCACCTCCTGTGCTGTAACCATGTCCAGAGGCCACGTGTGTCTGATGGGCCAAACTGGACGGTTTGTTGGTACTAATGACACTCTGCAGTAACGTTGTGAGACATGAGGACATTTTCTGTTCAACCATCAGCCAAGCCAGGTGTGCATGCGTAGAGTTGACACTAGCACTGAATGAGCTTCATTTTGGGAAATCTGCAACTTTCTCAGATTGGATTTTGATTTAGACAAAACCAAATATTGAATAACTGATTTAATTACGGAGGGAGCAATGAAAGCAGAACACTTATAGTCACACTTATTCCAATTCCCAGTTTTATGACAGTATCGTTAATGTGTTTGTTCAATATTTGTGAAACCAATTCCCAAATTTAGTTTTGGGTTGTTAGCTTACATGTGTCAAGATCCTAACACAATGGACTTAGTCTTGGAAATATTTAAAACGTGTTGCCTTCAGTTGTGTCCACCTGTGTACAATACAGCCCTGGGAACAATTGCCCCTTTTGCCTGGTTAATAATGCCCAAAATTAAGTATAAAGTGCTTAAAATTAGCTCCATCCTGGCTGACAATAACAGTTAAATCCCACTTAAAAAGAATCCATTAATGCAGTATTTAGCATTAGCATTTTGACTTGTGATACTTTAAAGTACATTTGCTGATTATACCTAACTCAAGTTGAAATTTGAATGCAGAATCCATGATGGAATTTAGTTATGCTAAATAACAATAAGCAGATATGGAAAACAGATGGATGACTGCTGTGTCCTTTCACACCGTGCACCATGAATAAAAACTCCTCTGTGCCGTAAACTCATGGAGCCGGCAGAGTATTTTTAGTGAGTGTTTCCTGGGAGACAGATCTGTGGCCCTGATGAAAATGGGTCATCAGACCTGGCCCAACATGGTTCTGCTCTGTTGAAACCAACATGCCATAACCTGGCCTGGTCTCCCAGTCCCACACACACAGAGTAGAGGTGATCAATGATAGCAAAGGGCTGACAGGTATGGAGAGGGGACATGTACATAGCTCTGCTCTGGCTGCTGCTCAGAGACCCTGCACCTATGGAGGAAAGCTCTCTCTCTCTCTCTCTCTCTCTCTCTCTCTCTCTCTCTCTCTCTCTCTCTCTCTATGTGTGTGTGTGTGTGTGTGTGTGTGTTCTGAGGAGGATGCAGGATTAGCTCATCTGCTGCAGTGGTACAGTGATAAAAAATCTCTCCGGACTGTGGCATCTGCTTCCTGCGACTAACAGCCATGTTATTCTGATTCATTATAGCTACAGTGCACACATGCACGCACACGCACACACACACACACACACACACACACACACACACACACACACACACACACGTGTTGTACACTCAGAGTAAGCTGATGTAAACAGCCCATATGAGGTCCAGAGCTGTTGACCCAAAGGAGCCAACAAAGACCAAGATGAATGAAGACATGAATGATCGTGTGGACATGAAAACCAAGACAAACTCTAAAGGCCCTGACACCCCAAGTCGACCAAAGTCGGGCCGTCGGTGAGAGTCTGTCACCCTAGCGAAGCGTTAGCCGCAGCATGACTGGAGGGAAGCGCAGCCTCCGCTAGCCCTGGTTTGTTATTCAGGTTAAAGTGGGAAGAAGCAGCGGGTTAATCGGGCAGCTGAGTGAAGTGGAGCCTGCGGAGGAAACACCAGGACCGTCTGGATGTAATAGTCCGTGGAGGTGCTGCGGTGCTCGGCTGCACAGATAGGAAACCCCTCGGCTGACAGGATGTACCACTCTCTCACTCCGCTCTCTCTCACGCAGGCGCAGAACGTACGTGCTACGGGCCGTCGGATGTAGTCCGTGTAGTGTGTTGAAATGCAACTGACACAGGGCGACGTGAGGCGACGTAGATGACGCAACAGTTAGCTTTCGTCGCTGCTAGTTCTTTGATTTCGGTTTGGTGTGTCCGCACCTTAAGGCCTCATTTATGCTCAATGTTAGAGACACAGACGGACAGAGCCTTCTGTCCGTTCATGCCAATGGTATCATGTCGACGTTAGAGGATGCCTTTTTTCGCTGGTTTCTGATGCTGCAAGCCACTGCCCAAGGGCTGGATTTCGATGACTTCGGAGTGAGTGTAACTAACTACTAATAAAATTTCAGTAATAACATTACAGTTACAGTTACAGTTACCCCGTTACTTTTGTTATTGCCTCACTACTGACTTGAAATACAACAATCACATTAGCGGATTTCTTTTTCGCAATCATTACGCTGTGCAGGCACGACACAAAGCAGCAAGCTAGTTTGAAAGATGGGAATGTTTACCTTAGCAGCTGGAAATATTCCCATGACTTTGATTTTGTCAGGAGGAAAGATGCCAAGAACACAGCTGCTGCAGGTAGTCGGACTAAAAGTCTTTCCACGTGGTCTTGGGGTCTTGTTCACCAGTGAGGGTAGAATGGAGCGTGAGATGGATCAGTGGGTCAGTGCAGCTTCTGCAATGATGTGGGCACTGCGCCTGTCCATCGTGATGAAGAGGGAGCTGCGCCGGAAAGCAAAGCTTTCGATTTACTGGCCCATCTACGTCCCAACCCTCACCTATGGTCATGAGCTCTGGGTAGTGACCAAAAGAATGAGATCGCGGATACAAGTGGTGGAAATGAGTTTCCCTCAGCCTTAGAGATAGGGTGAGGAGCTCAGACATCCAGAGGGAGCTCAGAGTTGAGCCGCTGCTCCTTCGCGTTGAAAGGGGTCAGCTGAGGTGGTTCGGGCATCTGACTAGGATGCCCCCTGGGCGGCTCCCGCTGGAGGTGTCCTGGGCACGTCCCACTGGTAGGAGGCCCCGGGGCAGACCCAGAACACGCTGGAGGGATTACATATCTCGTCTGGCCTGGGAACGCCTTGGGGTTCCCCAGGAGGAGCTGGAAAGCGTTGCCGGGGAGAGGGATGTCTGGGGTGCTTTGCTCGGCCTGCTGCCCCAGCGACCTGGCCCCGGATAAGCGGATGAAAATGGATGAATGGATGGATGGTAACAGAAAAGTAATGTAACGAGTAGTGCAATGAATTACTGCTGGCAGAGAGTAATAATTAACGGAAGATTATTACTTTTAAAAGAGGAATGAGTAATATATTACAATGAGCCCAACACTGATGTAAAGCCAACGTACAGAACACGAGAGTATGAGGGCAATGACATTAACATGTGAAAGAGACATTTATTTTCGTATGTAAAAGGAGTATAAAAGAGCCTTAAGAAGACTGAGAAAACCATCATATGGATGACCCAACATGGAGCAGGACTGCTCACCTGACCTCTGAGTACTGGAACTGCAGTGCAAAGCTGTCAGTGGTGGAAGACATCATCTACGAGGGAAGTAAAAATGACATCCCACAGAGTCTGTGAAACAAAATGCTTAAGAAGATCCACTGGGGACATCTTGGGATTAAAAAGTGCATGAAAAGAGCAAGTGAGGAGACGCACTGGCTGCGGATCGATCAAGATGTGACAAATGAAGTGTCAAACTGCACAGCATGCCTGAAATATCAAGCAAGCAATCCCGCTGATCCACTAAAGCCACACCCAGTGCCACACAGACCATCAGAAGTTAGACGCAGACCCGTTACTCTGGTGAAAGACTATGGTGGTTACAGATGACTGTTCCTGTATCCAGAGGTCTGTAGTCTGCACACCACAACAACAGAGGTCATGAGAACATCCGGTAAAGATATTCTCCAAACAAGTTGTGCCAAGCGAGGTCTTCACCAGTTTCCATCACTTTGCTGACGAGTGGGTTTTTGTGCAAACTATGTCAAGTCCTCACTCTTGTTCACTTTGACAGTGTACTTCACTGCTGATGTCTCCCCCCGCCATCTGATCCAACTGATCACCAGGTGGTGGTGGTGACATCAGCTGCTTATCAAACATTACTCAAACAAGAGGAAGGTGCATTTGTCGGGGAATATTTTCAGCTGAGTCACTTTGAGCTTGTGGTGTCAGCAAGAACTCTGCTGCCTCGGTTACAAATTGACCGTACTGTGTCCCTCGTCCTCAGAAGCCTGGAGTCCTGAGTTGAACATGCCAAGTTCAAAATCCCAGGTAAGTGAGACTGAACTTGGCGTGCCCTGTACTGAGAAAGACACATTGGCTATGCATGCCAGCCGGGCATTCACAAATGGGAATTAGTCTGAAACCTCTCAGTTAATTTTCCATGGGGTGTTATCAATGGCTATGAACCAAAATGCCTTTGGACACAATCAGATAGATTTACAACCAATCAGAGCAATGAAATGTGACATAGTGCTGATGGATAAATGAAATTGAAAGTGGTGATGAAATGCTTTGTTTTCACTGTCTACTTTCTACCTTTAGAACAGGTCATGTGAAATTACTTTTCTCTGAAGCTCTACATGAGAGACAGCAGCCAGAGAAATCCTCTCACTGCATCTCCACAGACGGACCCTCAAACCAGCACAAACCCATGGGTCACGGCGGGATGCATTTACAGATGTGTAAAGGCAGCAACAGAAAGTTTGCTGCTGTGGCTGGGATCCTTGATCAGACACATGGACACTGCATTAGCACTGGCTGAATGTGACTTGGTACAGGGTGCTAACTGAAGGTCCATGTCTTTCCCCGTCAGACATTGGTGCATATGTTTATAGACACTGAGATGTCTACGTGACTATGAGTCAACTGCATTCACAAAGTGCTGTGTTTATTTTGTATTACCTTTTCTGAACTTCTTAAATCTTACTCCTGACAAATACCCCCATATAACTAATTGACTGACTGACTGACTGACTGATTAATTAAATACATAAATAAATCTAAAACTAATATTGAAACCAAGAAAAACAAAACTAAAACATTTTTTTAAGAACAAGTTTTTTTGCCTTTAATTGACAGGACGGCATTAAGTGTGACGGGGCAAAAGAGAGGGGACGGCAAACGGCAGCATGCTGGGATTGAACCCACAGCCGCTGTAGCAAGATCACTGCCTCCATACATGGGATGCCTGCTCCGCCCACTGAACCACCAGGCACCCCAAACAAAACATTTTTCAACAATGAACACTAAACTGAAACAAGCAAACCCACTCTGGAAACCAAACTGTCTTAAAAACAGGATAAAAATAATGAAAAATACAAATCTGTAATAACTCTGGATCCTGCACCACTTTATGACCTCAACAAAGTTTGTCTTCTGTTAATGTTTTGATTGAGAGACTCCTCGCGGCAAAGATTATAACATATTATGTGTTTAAACACAAAGGATCTGCAAGTCAGACATCGAATCCAGCCTGCCCATATAAGATAAACGGTTGTGATTGGCCTGAAGGGGCCGGGTCGGCTGAAAATCTGTCTAAACGTGAGGGGGACCAGATGGATCTGCCAGAGCAAATAAAATGTGAGCTTGCAGATTGATCTAACTGGTTATACACATTCCTGAGATCAACTACTCATATGAAACTCCTGATGGAAAGTAAATGCTCCTTACGAACACGCTAATGCAGCAAGGTTTGGGAAAAGCAGCTTGCGGGACCCAGAAAGACATTTCAAGTAGCGATCAGGCTCATAGGAGCTTTTAACAGAGTCTTACAATCAACTCTGAACTCAGAGCCAATCAGTGAAGGGCAGCCTACACAAAAAAAATAATAAAATAAAATGACCACACTTTTTAACAGCAGCATTCTCCACCAGCCACAGACAGGAGTTTCTTCTCCTACTGAGCAGGAAGTGGAGAATTATAGTATTTATGTCTGATTGAAAAGACAAACAAAAACATAAGTGACCTTTTCAAGATTTCCAATAGACAAAAAGGACTTTTAGCAGTGAGCCTCAGACGAAGAAAACACAACTTTATTCTTGGAGTATCAGACAAAAGGTCAGAATCCAAAATTCTGTTCAGACCTCTGAGCTGATATTAGAGGACACACTACCAAAACTGTTGTTTGTCTGTAGGAGGAACAAAGTGAAAATCTGATTTCATATGATTCACCAGAAAAGAAATATTAGACATTAGATAAAATACCATTTAGTAAATCTAAATTTGGACACTCAGCTTTTTCCATAAAGGGCTGTAAACACAATACCAACTGAAATCAAAGTGATTACAGATTTACAGATTTATTCTTCACAGCAAAGGTCAAATGCTGGCTACAAGCAAACCAGAGCTGCACCCACTCTTAGCCAAATGCACTCAAAATTTTAAAGGGTATAAGTGTAAGTGTACTGGTGTATTGTGGTATGTCTGCTATGTCTATTTTAGTTGATCTATATGTTGTGATGTATGTATTGTGTCATATGTACTGTGGTGAATGTATTGTAGTATGTGAGTTGTGGTATTTATTGTGCCTTTCATGTTTATAGTGAATTGGTGTTTTATGTTGTTTGAAACTGTACATTTTAAATAACACTATAGGCCCACATGTTAAAGCTCGACTAGGAGTTGACTAAGAGTTGAAAATTAGCAATAAGTCTAAACTCTGTGTGCAACACATCAGTCTCATACTCTAACACCTTCCTGCTTCCTGTGAGAAAGTTTGCTGTGTGAGTCGTCCACTGTAATATCGGCTTTTTGACTACTTTCTGGACTTTTTGGCTTACGATCTTGGATTCTGGACTTTGGCTGACTTTGGCATCTTTGGTTCGACCCCTGATTAGAAACATTTGGCATTTGGAATATGGACAAATTCAAAGGAACTGAGGAGAAGCAGGTCGCGTACTGGTGAGTTGGATAGCTGCCAGCTAACAGCTGATCAAGCTGTCAGCTGTCGCCGATTCAAACGGAGCAATATGGGGCCGAAAAAAATCCTGACCCTGACCACGGAGGAGGTCGATGACATAAAAAAGTCACTTGACTTCGTCTCGCTGTGAGGACGCAGCAGAAAAACATCTTGGCGCTGGTTGACGAGGTGAAGGTGCTCCGTATGCAAAACACAGAGAAGGACAAGCGGCTTGCCTACCTTGAAAGTCAGGTCGCGGACCTTGAACAATACAAGAGAATGAATGATATTGTCATCACTGGACTACCACTTAAACCACGGTCCTATGCGAGGGCGGTGACTGCAGGCAGAGTGGGGGAACCTGGCTGTGAGTTTGTGAAGCTTGCCCACGCTACCCAGAAGAAATAACAATGACAAGCCAGCGGTCATACTGAGATTTGTTAACAGGAAGCACAAGGTTGCACTCCTAAAACAGGGCAAGATGCTTAAAGGCACAGATGTTTACATTAATGAACATCTGACGAAAACCAACGCTGACATCGCAAAGAAAGCATGTTACCTGAGGAGAATGAAAAAAAATCCAGAGCACATGGACTAGAAACTGCAAGATATTCATTAAGCTTAATGGATCACCAGAAGAGGCCAAGGTACTGACGGTGAGGAGCATAGAGGAACTGGAAAAGCTGGAATGAGTATCCTCATTACAAAAATAGACTGGAGTGGATTTTGAACTGAGGTAACAGCACAAACACAACATAATGCTCAGTGATAGAGCTCAAACTACATTAAGCGACAATGGACACGTAATGCAGTGGATACAGGAACATGAACAACTGGAACATTTGGATACAGTGAAAGCAGCACATTGGACATAGAACAGGATATCGATCCAGACAATAACTTCTTCTCCATCATAAACAACACATGCTATTACTACAACAACGATCAGTATAATGGGAACATTAAAGCAAAGGATAAACTATCTATAATTCACTTCAATAGCTGAAGTTTACATACAAACTTTAATGTTTAATGTGAATTTATATATAACAACAGACAGAGCAAAGGTGGGGGTGATGTTGCAATATATGTTGATCTGAATTTGAATTTCAAGGTGCTAGAGGCTATGACACAGGTGGTGGACAGCCTTCTTGAATGTCTCACAATACAGATTTGTATAGAAAAGAAAAAATATATTATTATCAGTTGTACATATAGAGCTCCGGGTTCTAGTATTGACAAGTTCAGGGAATGGATGGAAAGCATGGTGATAAAAATGGGTAACAAAAATATCTTCATTTGCGGGGATTATACAGTAATATTGATATACTAAACCCCAACAATCAAAAAAGTATTGAAGATTTTTTAAATTCAATGCATAATTTGAGTCTCTTTCCTACAATCACTAGACCCAGTAGAATAACGTCTCATAGTGCCACTCTGATAGATAACATATTCACCAATGTAATAGAAAACAAGACAATACGTGGGTTATTAATTAGTGATATCACTGACCACCTTCCAGTATTCACAGTATGTGACAGTAATTGTAGAACTGAAATAGGGGAGCATAAACAACACAGACGAATTAGGACAGAAGAGGCAATAGCTACTCTAAAACATGAATTAAAGGCACAGGACTGGGATGCAATATATAATGAAGCAAATGTAAATAATGCATACAATAAATTATTGACTACATTTACTTCATTATATAAGCACTGTCCCATTAAGGAATATAATACAACACTAGTATATAAGAACAGTGCATGGTTAACTGAAAGTTTAAGAAATACCTGTAAAAAGAACTTCATAAAGCAGAGAACAGAAGACGCAGAAGGTAAATATAAAAAATATAAGAACAAGTTAACTAATATTATAATATTAAGCAAAAAAGAATATTATAAAAAGAAATTAGAGGATAATAAAAACAATATTAAGGGGATATGAAATACACTAAACAATATTATTAGAGATGGTGCTAAACAAAACAATTTACCTAAATATTTTGCTATAAATGATATTGAAAATTATAATATGGATGAGGTGGCAAGCAGTTTTAATCAGTTCTTTATAAATGTTGGTCCTGAGCTAGCAAAGGATGGAGACTACATGGATAAACTAATAGAAAGGAATCCCCACTCAATGTTTCTGAAAGCAGTTGAGGAAAATGAAATTATCAACATAGTAAAAAAGTGTAAAAATAAAACATCTACAGACTACAATGGCATTGATATGTCATTAGTTAAACAGGTCATTGAGGGGGTATCGAAGCCACTAGCACACATCTGCAATTTGTCTTCTCAAACTGGTACATTTCCAAACCAGATGAAAATTGCTAAGGTCATTCCGTTATACAAAACTGGGAGCAAACACAGCTTTACAAACTACAGACCTGTCTCAATACTGCTGCAACTCTCAAAAATATTGGAAAAGCTTTTTAACAACAGAATGGATGCATTTTTGGAAAAACACAAACTATTTTCAGAGAGTCAGTGTGGGTTTAGAGTTAACAGATCAACATCACAGGCAATAATGGAATCAACTGAGGAAATCTCAGATGCAATAGACAACAAAAAACATGCAATTGGACTATTCATCGATCTCAAAAAAGCGTTTGATACAATTAACCATAACATAGTATTCAATAAACTGGAAAAATACAGGGGGACTGGTATTAGACTGGGTAAAGAGTTATTTGGAAGGACGGCAACAGTTTGTAAAGTTGGGTTATCACTGCTCTGGATATTTGGACATTGCTTGTGGTGTCCCCCAGGGGTCAGTATTGGGCACCAAATTGTTTATCCTGTATATCAATGACATGTGTAAAGTATCAAGGTGGTTAAAATTGGTCAATTTTTCAATTTTACACAAATATTTTTGGTTCAGGTGAAAACATTAAACAAGTGGAAACAGTTATAAAAGAGGAAATGAAAAAAATTAAAATGTGGTTTGACTGGAACAAATTATCATTAAATGTAAGAAAGACTAAGTTTATGTTATTTGGCAAATGCACAGTAAACACAAAGGTGTGAATAGAAATAGATGGGGTTGAAATTGAAAGGGTGCACAAAAACAAATTTCTTTGGGTTACAGTAGATGACAGGTTGAGTTGGAAACCAAACATCAAACATGTACAGTCCAAAGTTTCAAAAAGCATTGCAGTCATACACAAAGCAAAACAACTACTGGATCACAATTCACTTTGCACACTTTACTGTTCACTGGTCTTGCCATATTTACATGGGTCCATGTCATTGGTCCGACAGCCCATTGGTCCGACATCCCGTTAGTCCGACGTCCTGTTGTTCCGATATGTGATTATACTAGGCTATACTGTATTTGTGTACCATAGAGGATCAGCAAACGCGACAAAAGTAGGCTACTGGTCGAGATACAAGTGTCATAGAGAGGAGAGAGTGAAACACCATAACCTCCTGTTATTAACTCTGGGGTCGGGGTTGTGTGGGGAGCTCTCCGCGGTGCTGAACAGCTCCCAGCGGGCGTATTTCTGCCTTGATGGTGCGCCGCGACCAGCTCTGGGTCAGCTGGGAAAGGCTTGAGGCGAAGCAGGCTCACGGCTTATGTGTTTGCCACTTTCTTTTTCATTTTAACCCACACCATGATCTTTTCCTGACCCTAACCAAGTGGTTTTTGTGCCTAAACCTAAGCAGACCTTAACCACAGGGGGTACTCTAGGACCTTTCTTAGAAACAGTTTCAAAACCTTCCTCCAGGCCAAACCCATGCAGGTCTCCACCGCTCTGCCACTGGTCACCACCTACTCACCATCTACAGTAAGACTGGTCAGACAAATTAAAAACAACTTAGAGGCCATCATGACATCAAATGAACCCCATAATGACCTTAGAATAATTGCTGCTTTCAGAAAAAATAAAAACCTTAAAGATTACCTGGTCAGGTCAAGGGTCAAATCACGGGCGGATCAGAAAGCTGGCCCACAGAACAATTATTTTAAACAACAAAGATGGGTGTATGACCTACACAAACAAAAGGTGTTTCAAACTGCAAGACAGGGAAATATTTTTTCCAAAAATTGTGTATATATGATGATTTGTAAACAATGTGGAAAAAGATATGTGGGAGAAACGAGACTGACCATACATGTACGGTTCACATGTCATAAACATAATATTGTAAGACAAAAAAACACTGACCGGCATGTTGTCCAGCATTTTGTCTCTCATGGCTGGGATGCAGTGCAGGCCTCGGTCCTAGAGTGTAATCCACACTGGCTCACGGCCCAGAGAAGGAGAGTTGAGAGAGATTGGATCAATAAATTGGGAACAACGTATCCACACGGCCTCAATGAAAGAATGTACTTTCGTGCCTGAACCTAACCTCTCACTCTCCCAGTTTTAATTTGACCCCCAGCCTGGGATCTGACCCTATCAGTTTCTGACTCTAAACATAACCATATCTCAATCTGGCCCTAAACCCAACCATATTTGACCTCAAACATAACCCCAATCATATTTTTATTCTAACCCCAACCATAATATAATTTACTCCACAACAACACAACCCACATTGATTTTCCACCTTGCTTTTACTGTTGGTTTCAATCACATTTTTATGATTTAAATGGAAATAATTATTATGAATAAATTTAAATGTGCATAATTATAATAATTATTATTAATCAAAACATTGTCGCTTCTTGTCTCTCTGGGGGGGATGGGACTGACCCATATCGGGACGGACTGGATGGAGTGTGCTCTGACTCCACCACCCTTGCTGGATGTGGAGTCCAGAATTCTTTTTTCCTAACCAAGTGGTTTTTGTGCCTAAACCTAACCAGACCTTTTACCACAGGCAGGGCATCATGATGATTTCGGAACAACGGGACTTCGGAACAATGGGTTTAATATGGTTGGAACAATGGGCTGTCGGACCAATGGGCTGTCGGACCAATGGGCAGTTCCTATTTACATTACTGTGCTGAGGTTTGGGGAAATGATTACAAAACTTCAGTACAGTCACTTAACATCCTGCAGAAAAGAGCAATAAGGACTATTCATAAGGTCAACTACTTGTAAAAGATGTAAAATGTTATATTTTTATTCTTATTATAATCAATTGTCCACTTTTGTTTATTGTTTGTTATCATGTATGTTTTGTTTTTCATTATTTTTTGCATATTTTTGTTATGTTTGTCTAGGTGAGGTTTCTTAACATAAGCCTGTAATGGGTTTCTACCTCACCTGCACATGCTATGTATGACTATATTACTTCTATGTTCTGTTTTCTTATTTCATATGTGCAAATAAATAAATGAAATGAAATGAATGAAAAATACAAAACACACAAATCCACTTTTTATACAATCAAAACTACTGAAATTCATTGACATCGTATCTTACCAAACAGCAATCATCATGTATAATTATGTTGTGCAAAGAATTTGTTTAGTAGCAATCGGGAAGCCTTGTACCATTTGCATATTTGGAATAAACAGTACAAAGAAAAAAAACAAACTCTCTATTGGAAGTATGTTAAATTGCATCCTCCCGATCAAATAAAAAATAAAAAGAAGAAAGAAAAAGACATCCATTGTCCATGTCTATTAGCTGGTGAAAGTGAACATACACTGTAAATACTAATTTGCACACTCAACTCAATTTTGTATGGAAACAGCCTGCGCTCAGAACCTTTAGTTTAGTACAATACAGTTACATAAAACTTTTGAGTACACCAGACACAAAATAAATGAGTCACATGATCCTTGTCTAACAGGATTTTATATCAGTTTAACACAGATTTTGTTCATTCTTTTTTAAATTGTCACTGAACTATAAAAACATATTGTGGAAAGTTTAGGTTTCTCCAAGGCACAGAGATGAACTCTGAAACGGGGAGCGCTCTGTATTTCACCTCAGCACGACCTTATGTCAGACACTCTAATACACGCATAGGCGAGAGGTCACTAACTGTGTATACGACTTAACTCAATGATGCAAAATATCTTTCACCACAACATTAACTGTAACCATTGTGAAATACATTAACATTAATCACTGTGTGATGGGTAACGTGAGAATGCATTTAAACACGTTTTTCTTCAGCTTGGAGCCGCTGCCCCTTTGTGTTGAAAGTGGTCAGTTGAGGTGGTTCGAGCATGTGATCAGGATCCTCCTGTTAGAGGTGTTCCGGGCACGTCACAATGGTAGGAGGCCCCGGGGCAGACCCAGAACACACTGGAGATTTTACATATCTCGTCTAGCCTGGGAACGCCTCGGGGTCCCCCAGGAGGAGCTGGAAAGTGCTGCTGGGGAGAGGGGTGTCTGGAATACTTTGCTCAGCCTGCTGCCCCCATGGCCCGACTTTGGATAAGCAGTTGAAAATGGATGGATTTCTTCATCTTATGGCCATAAACACATTGTTTTACAGCATGCTCAAAAACTCCACCCATTTATCCCCAACATGCCGCAATATGTTAAGTGCACAATGATAGTGTTGTTTACTAGTCATCAAATTAACTCAAAAATTGGTGACGTACTGTAACAAGCTCACAAGAGATGAGTTTTTATATCAAGTGTACATAAAGTTTTCATGCCATTTTGACAATCTGGGGCATTTGTATAGACTTTACATTAATGTTTTTGGGGTTTACACTGTATATGCAGGTGCATTACTGTCTGTGTTATCACATCACACAACAATTGACCAAAGAAGAACAGAACAACATGCAGGTCATGCACATTGTTGTCTAACATTTTTATGAATGGATAGGCATAATGGAGCACTGTGCACACTGTCCACTGCAGCAGTCCCCACAAACAAGTGGTCAATTTAACCAAATAAAAATACTGACAAAAACTAATTCCTGCCATGTGTTCAGCTTAGTGGTGTCATGAAGTTCAGCTTCACTTGATAATTTAAAATCACGTCACTGAAGATCAGTGTGTTTGAGGTTGCCAGCTGCATGCACCGCTTGGTTGGACAATGAAATCACAGACCATTGCTGAGTACATACAGTGCAGGGCACAGGACACACTGTACTGCACTGGGTTCATTACTGTTTCAGCATACAGAACAATATGCAGTGTAAACTGGGGCAGTTGGTTTTGTTCCCTGGATCTTCTATTAGTTCAGCACTGCTGACTCTTCGTTTGATTATGGATATGATTTGCATGTTAATTACTCCTTTTGGCTTTTATGTTAAATTAACATATGTTTATTCTTCCTGTTAACTCAGTTAAAGGGACTTGAGGTCATCCATGTTCCTTCCTGCAGCATGCTTTTATTTTTTCACAGCGCTTGATTGGCTCCTCAGTCGGTCCACTGCTTTGGTTCAGACTGAAATATCCACATATTTGAAATTTAGTATCAACAACCAAGATCCTTAGAAAATGTATCCTAGTGAAATTAATGATCCGTGACTTTTCATCGAGCACCCCAAGTGTGCTCAGGTCAAATTAAAATACAGAGTGTCAACAACTGCTGGATGGAAATTGTCATAATATTTGCAAACTAAGACTCCAACAATACTAAATTCTGTCTGGTTTTACATTGGGGTTATCATTAACATTTCAGCTGCTAGCAGGCCTTATGTTTTAGTCTTGTAATGAATATACAAGAGGTTCACAGCAGTGTCATGAGATGTGTGGACTCCAAACGCAAGAGACTGCAGGCAACAGGAACTTGAATAAATCACTTTTTATTCATGGCTGGAGCAGGAAAGAGCAGATCTCAATATCACATAACAAAATCAAGCATCCATAAAAGACTGAGCTGAATACCAGAACGTCATTACAAAGTAATCTGACAAGGGGATGAAGTGCAGGTGGAGAAAAGGGCAGAGAAGCTCAGGTGAGAGGAATGAGGTGATTAGGCAGGACAGACAAGGAGCTGATTGACTGTGAAAACTCTGATGCAGGGCAGGTGTGTGGAAAGGCAAACGAGGCAAAGGCAGCACAGGAACACAGAAAGGGAAAGAACACGGTAAACAGAAACCCCAAAACCCAGAAAACGCAATCCTCTTATAGGAACAGTGTGTAAGATTTAGGGGAATTTAGTGGCGTCTACCAGCTGAAACTTCTCCTGGTTAGAATTCCTTGAGTGGTCATTGATGAGAAGGTTTTTGGTGGGAGCTGAATTATCAGCAGAGGTCTCATCCTGTTCAGAACAAACGGACCGGTGATTCAAACCGTTAAGAACACTGAATGAAGCAGTTTCAGGTTACAAATCAGTGTTTCTCTTGGCTGCTCGGCATGTCGGAGACAGGCTGCTAGCCCAGCACCTGCTAATGTGTGATCACCTTTTTTCTTCAGTAACTTAAGATCCAGGAGCCGGTTGCACAAAACACCTTAAGTTAAGATTTTCTTTAAAGTCCTAGTTAAGGTTTCCTCATAATAAAATTGGTTGCGCAAAAAACCCTTGATTTCTCCTTAAGGTTTCCTTAAAGTGTTCACTTCACTATTTGTAGTATTCTCCTTGTCTTGGTCTCGTACTTAAAGAATCCCTGAACATTACACAAAATACCTCAGCAACCAAACCAAAGTTAAAAAAAATTAAGGTGACTCTGACTCTGTCTTAACTGCAACATGACCGAGTTTATGGTGATAAATAAAAAAACTAATACACCCCAGGAAGAGTGCTCTGTAGGAGAACCAAATGGATATGCATGTGATTTTACACTGTAGATTTAACTGAATTAATTTTCGTTGTTTCTTCCTACAGTCATTTTCTGTTTTCTGGTATTTGTGGATCAAATGCAAAATTTGTAGTTTGTGGTTTTTATGATTGTATTCCTCCAGAAATGTAATCTTTCCTCCTCTGACCAATATGGTTTTCTTGTCTTCTTTCCTTCTGCTATTTTTTCCACTGTGTAACTATAAGACAAGTTTGTGAGACAAAAACAGGGATCACAAGTGTGTGACCAAGCACACAAACAATCTCCATGGGAACTTCTACTGCTGTAAAATCTTTTTCAATGCTGTATAAGGGCTAACGATTTTCCTTATCTAAGGAAAGAGTTTAAGGGTTTCTGTGCAGCTAAAGAGAAATTGTCACACTCAAGGAGAAAACGGTCCCAGATGTTCAGAGGGTTTTTACCGGGAGCTGAATTATCTGCAGAGGTCTCCTCCTCTCCGAAACAAAGGTACTAGGTAATTTAAACCGGGAAAAACACTGAATATAGCAGTTCCATGGTGATCTCTGTGGACAAGTACCCACTCCCTATGTGGATTTAAATGGCCTCTTCTAAGGTAACAAAAACACAATGATTCTTATTTTCTCTTAATCATATTATAATAAGTTTTTGCCAATATGTCCCCCTCCATCCTTCACACTGGATCTTTAATAATAGACCGACTAGAGTAAACAAAAAGACAGACCTGATTTAGGCAACTTAAAAGATTCTATAGTCTATTAAAGATACGACTCAGCCCTGTCTTCCCAAAAAGTCTGAATCCATCAGGACACAGAGCAGAATGACAATCAGAGGTTTAACGTAGGCTACAGACATTTTTACCTTGCTCTTGTCTTGTATTCAATTGGTATTCTGTGGTTTATGTGTGTGTGTGTGCGTTGCATTAAACCTTTAATTTAGTAAACATGGGTTGTTTCTAATTGAAGTTTTTGGGACTAAAGCATCAGAGCTTAGAAGAGATAGGCCACTAAACAGAAACAGTGATGAATGAGTCTGAGGGGTGCGTTCCCATTTACATTGCCGAGCTGTGTTGTGCAGTGCTGGGATAAATAATGAGGCTGTTAGGTACAAAATACTAAAACCACACAAAAAAAGTGTGCAAGGCTGTGTGCACATTTCTTTTCAGGTAATAAAAAATGCTTAGATGCTTAATAAGGAGCCATCCGACAGCAGATCAATATATCTGGACAACCACTGGCAAATGTTCAGTTCCGATGCAGAAACAATGCGTCCTCTGTCTAATGAGGCGGAGAGTCAGAGTGTGGAGGTCAGAGTGGTGGACGGGAGACTTATGTTCACACCTCTGCATGAACCTGCAATTAATGTTCACCCTTTTCTTTGTCTTTCAACTTTCAATCCTCACCTGACACTGATGTTACAATCCTTCAGACTTTCATGAAATCAAACCTCCTTTTTTCATACGCATTATAGTCAGCATTTTTATTGCACTAACTATGCATCTATCTCTCTGTATGGTAGTTAGTACTGGCAGTGGCGGAGTCCACCTTTCCTGCTCTGGATTTAGACTGCCTACTTAAATGAGATTTACAGGAAATGATGCAGCATGTAATCCGGTGTTGATTTAATGTGACTGATATCCTGAACTGTTTACTGTTCACTCTCCTCAGGCTGTTCTCATGCACTGTTCATAAATATAGCTCCAAAAGTCATGCACCAGTAATTTACATGTAACTCACATAATCCTGAAGGCTGTGATGTGCTGACAGGAGTAAAGAAGAACTAAGGTCCATGTAAAGAGCATGGATGTATAAAGAGACCTGGAGAGAGTGTTGGAGGCAGAGCCCCGTTCATTTTTATGAAAGTTGCGTATTGTCGATAAAGCCATTAACTTTTAACTACTGTGTAGAAAATTGCCCAGATAATTGCCACTGCTCCTGCATTGTTGGCCCCATGGAGCAGGCGCACTTGAGACTAACGCTGTCCAACCCAACTTCCTGTTTAGGTCTCTGCTAACTTGAATAGGGATAAAATGATTTCATTGTGAGGCTCCTTCAAACGTTCAAAATGTTATCAGACTGAATGGATTAAATTCTGATTTTCTGATCCAATTGGCATCACGTGACGAACTCAGAAGTTGTGATTACATTGTTTGGCCATGACGAAAACTGGCTTCCAAGCCTGGCACACTTCCTGGGGGCCTGGTTGTGGTGGTAGATGGGTCAAACGAACACAGGACTTTACCTCAGGAGACTAGTGTCTCTCAGTGAAACTTTGAGTTATTTTAAGGTACGTCATTAACATGTTTCTTTCCCTAAACCTAACCTCCATAACTTTGTAAAATACTTAACTCGACAATGCTGTTTATGGGGGGCTACTTTGTTAGACATCAAAACCTTATAATCCAGGCCAGATATAAAGGAGTTACTTTGACTAATTGAAGTGTCCACATGCATTTTTGGAGCCTTAAAAACAATTTTAAACCAGTTCTGTGTCATAACAATGTGGTAGTATAGGGATGAACGAGTACAGTTTTATCTGCATCTCTTCAACCAATTAAATTATCTCTATCCATATATGTACTAGGAATGGGAGGGGTTTAAGCCAGAAGTGGGTTATTTTTGAAATCGGAATTAGGTGGGACTCAACCAGAAGTTGTTCTCTCAAGACGGAAATTGATTTGGGTTGATCAGGTGTCATATTAATATTTACCTGAAAAATAATTACAGAACAATCTCAGAATTGAGTTTCAGATCATTTTTGGTCACAAGTAAGAGACTGAACACAGCGACCCAAATAAAGATTTTTCTTCAGATACTGACACATTTTACTCGTATAATATTCGTACTTGTTAAAAGTAACTGTACCAGATACTTGTTTCATTCAGGTATTTAGCTCAATGCTGGTAGTATGTGTAATTAAACAACAGTACACTTTCCTTCATCTTGCCAGCACCCAGATCTCCGTGGATTTGAGCTGGGTCCATGACTGTTGCTCAAACCACAGATTGTACCTCCTCAGTTCTGTATACAACTATACAAAGAGTACAGAAGCAGATTCTTTCTCTAACTCAGACCAAACGGTAAATCTAAGCAGTGTTGACCAAATATAAACCAAGATTCTATTTCTGTGTTGTTTATTTCTTGCCTAAATTTTTTTTTAGAAACATATTTTATCTTACTGTTTAACTGTATTATATCATCACCATCTGCCTGCCATGTTGTTTTTGGACCTGCAACTTGCATTAACATCACACCAGTGGGAGAAGGCAGTTTTCATTTTTCTAGATTTTAATAGTACCTACTGCCAACTACAAAGCTATTGCTAAAATATGACTCATTAACTGTGGTGGGGATTTGAGAGGAGACAGTAAGGAAGTCTTTTTGCAGTCGTGTATGAGTAACCATGCTGGGCAGGCGGTTTCGGTCAAGAGGGAGCCTTTTATCACCATGCAAGAATAAATATGTGAGCAGTCCAGTAACACTAATTTGTTATTAGAAATTCTGATGGCTTTATCGTTCCAAATGAAGGGTATAATAATTGAATCCTTTTTTTCCTTTTTGACTCCAGCTGCCATCACACCCCTTGGGGCTCATGCAAACAACACATTTGGCTGCCCTGATGAATAATGAATATTAATGACTGTGGGTTACAAGCCCTGCTGAACAGGTCATGGTCATTTTGTTTATGTAAATGGACATAATTGTCTGAAAGGTATAACAGAGACAGCAAGGACAAACCTTACTGATGTCAGTGAGTCACAACGTTGATACTGACAATAAAACAAACATCATTCATGGTTTTCTGTAAGCACACAAACTCTGGGATGTGTAGGATAGATCACACAGACAGTGAACACAATCTGTTGTGGTTAATTATACTCTTACAAACACACACACTCTTTCACATGCACACGAGGGAGGATCTATGCTATGTGTGATTATGGTGATAAACTGCTGTGATTGTTAATTCTACAATTAATGTGTCAAATTATTCATATTAGGAACAAGGAGTGCCTGTGGAGCACTTTAGAAAACCTCAGTGCTACATCAGCTATAATGGAGGTGTGTGGAAAAATAAGACAGTATCAATGGCCCCATGTATATTTTTACCCTTGCTTGGACTATGGGTACTGCCCATTGTTCTGACGGCCCATTATTCCAAAACCCTGACAGTCTGAAAAATGTCTCATTGGACCAGAAGCCCAATTGTCTGACAGCCTTTTACCCTGTAAAACAAATGCCAATCAATTCTTCTATGCAGTGCTTAATTTGTAAATTTAGAAGTAGGGGAACACTTTGGGCCTCTGAGAGAGCAGCGTTCCCCTACTCCCAAAAGTGGGGGAACACTTTTTTAAGCGGCACCCGAGCCGCCTCACTGCGCAACTCCGAATGGAATGGTTGTGACATCTAGTGTTGTCACAGTGCCAAAATTGGGACCCATGGTACGATACCAGTGAAAGTATCATGGTTCTGAGTAGTATCACGATACCACAGCAAAAATGAGGCAGATGTTCCTTTTGTCATTTATAAAAAGATAAATCACTTTTCTATAATACATCACTGATATTTCAATGGAATAAATTACTTATTGACTTATTCATACTTCAAAAACAGCATCAATAAGTGATTAACATAGGGGGGATTAAAATAAAATAAATAAATGAAATAAAAATCAACCAGCCACCCTCCTCCCCTGACAAGTAAAGAACAGTCCCTTCATAAGTAAAGAACAGTCCCTAAAGTATGGTGAGGTTTGTGGACCGTTACCTGCCACAACGAGAGAAATGTGAACGGCTCATTTCTCCTCTGACATGTCACATACCTGTGTGCCGCCATGGCTTGGTTGTCCAGGAACTACTGGGCAGTCATGACACCAACGAAAGAGGAAATTAGGCTACTGGACCTGGAGTCGGACTTCTCTGTCGCCGGTAAGCCGTTATTTTGCGCCACAGAGCCGCCGTAGGCTAGTCACAAATGCAAGTAAAATGCTTGCACGTAGAGCTCTGTGGAAAACAAATCACTGCCGACAAGTAAAAAGAAATAAATAATAACTTTCACTGCTCAAAGATACTCACATGTCTGGAAAACAAACCACTACAGCACCATATTGAGTGCCAGTGGACACTCACCCTCTTGCGATTGGACTTTGAACTTATCCCACAGTAGTGGTACATGAGGCACCGTAGTACTACGATACTCCACCCTGCAACACTAGTGACATCAGCCAATACTGTATGTAGTTTTTAGATGTGAAAAGTTCTAGACCCATGCAAATTAGTTCCGGAACGCACCAGGGCCTTTTCTGAAAAGATCCTGGTATGTGTTCCAGTACGTTCCGGCTCAAATTAAGCACTGCTTCTATGGCAAAGACATGACCCACCCCACCCTGCCTCTGATTGGCTAGAGTTTGTTGCCATTGTTGGTTGGATTGATTAGGTTTAGTCAAGGGTAGAGAGATTGGTATGGGTTAGGGTAAGAATATAAGGGTAGACCAAGCAAAGGCAGGGTGTTGTAGGTCATGCCTCCTCCATACTAGAAAGAAAATATCACGGCAGGGGCAACTGATTACAAACCATGAATCTTTCTTACTGCAGGTAGAGTGTGTATTTTCAGAGTAACTGGCCTTCAGAGCACTGGCCTCCAGAAAAAAGGGCTTTTGGTCCAATGGGACATTTTTCAGAATGCTGGGCTGTTAAAACAATGGCATGGCACCGGGACTACATAGTTCAAGGCTTCATTATTTATCGGTGGGGCTGTGAAATTTGTAGTGAATAGATGAAGAAAACAGGCTGGTTACAGTCGTATGGCATTTGAAAGTCAATCTGATGTATCATAAGGTAAGATAAAACTTTACCGAACCTAAAACTAAAGATCCGTAAAGTGATGTTATATGAATGCTGAATTTTGTCACTGGGAGGTGGAGGGGATGGTGGATGTCGTGACACCAAGGTGAGATGTCTGCCAAGCTGCAGTTGTTGAACTGTTTGAAACCAACAACAGTAGCTTTTGGTAACACATTGCAACATTTTGCAGCAGTGTTTGACCCATCAAACCTGGGTTCTTTTCACTGACCCATTCCTGCTTTTCCAGCGGCTTTTGTACCAACATATGTGGATGTTTTAAGCCAAAATATGATCTTTTCCTAACCATAACCAGTGTTGTGCCTAAACCTAACCACACATACCACATTGTTGTTGAGAATCGTAAAGTTTTAACATATACCCTAAAAAATAATCTACAAATGCAATGTATCCGTGGTTTGCAGAATCATTTTTTCTGGCGACCGGGTTGAAACCTGACAGCACAGAGTTTGCACATTTAGAGAAGCCATCATGAGACTCCTGTACTTTAACAGTGACGGCACTGTGGGAAGTGTGTGTGTGGCTTCAGACCAAATAAGGACCATTTATCTCAGCACTCTAGAAGCCATTAGTTTTCATTTCCAACTCATGGGAGAGATAATAGGGCATGTTCAATTTACATCAACTGATGGAGGAGCACCCTGCAGGCAGACACGCCTACTAAATATGTTTGTTTGTCTGGTGCCTGGCAACCCACACACACACCTACACACACAATCAGTGTCAGTTTTGCTTCAGTGACTCTGACATATGACAGTATTATAGACGTGCTTTCAAAACCTGAGCTCTACGTTGCTATTGATTTCTCGTCTCCTTTGGGTCCACTTCCCATCGTCCCCTCCTCTCCTTCTCTCTCTCTCACTCAGTCACTGTCTCACCATTTTATCTCTCAGCCTCCATCCAATGCTACTATTCATATAAATGGAACTTTACCAGCGAGCACTAGGCCATTGTGGTGAGTAGATTATTGTTGGGGGCAGAGCGGGCCAATTGGAGGAGGCCAAAGGACCATGATCCATGAGATAAAGCTGTCTTATTTTCCCTGGTGCGTTCCCCTGCCTTCAACCTGGAATCTCCTATTTAGCAACATTATTCTTTTTCTTTTCCATTTGGGAGATTACAGGAGGAGAGATTACCTCCTGGCCTCCTGCCGGCCCAGACATTGATCTGAGGGGCAAAGGCTCGGAAGCAAACAGAGCCAAGCTTGTTTTCCTTTCTCTGGTCTGTTTCACCATATTTGTCTTTTGCTGAAATACCGCATAAGGTTCACAAGAGCTGTGATTAGTCAGTTTGGGCGGCTTGTGTTTTCTCCTACAAGTTTGTAAATGCTGGTGGATATTTTTAAAGGTGAAGACAATGTATTAGGAACTTGAAGAAAGGCTCAGGTTTTGTCCGATTGCCAGTAATACACATCTACATCTCCACAACAGCATCATATATCCTCAAACAACAGTGCTTATGACATCGCACTTTGATATCATACCTACCAGTTAGATTAGGTTTAGGAAAAGAGTCATGGTTTAGCGGGAGCGTGCCTGTGTTCTCACAGCCCTGTGTTCCCACATTTCCTTTTTCATAAATTTGTATCAGATTTTATCCCCCTTTCTCCCACTTTCTCAGCCGAAACCCTTTTCGATCAGCCTATTTTATTCTTTCTTGTAATAATTGTGATCGTGATGATTTCTGCTGCTGCTGATCGAAATTAAATTACTCATTCATTCATTTCTTATAAAGTGCTTCCAAAAAATCTTGTGGGAGGATAGGGCTTAAATTGAAGGGAAATGTAGGAACACAGGGCTGACCCCGGTTCAGCAATATCACGTTACATACTTAACATAAAATTACATACTTAAAGTTATGTAGGCTAGGTTTAGTAAAGTAACATAGGTTAGGTTTAGGAAAAAAAAAACATGGTCAAGCGTTGTCACATTATGAACTTAACGTGAACTCACGTAGGTCTAATTTAGGAAAAGAAACATGGTTGGGTGTTGTCACATTCAACCTATCCTCATATAATGGTTCCTATGATATCCTACGAATTAGTGCTCCACAATGACACAACTTACTGTAAAGTTAGGTAATTTAGTTATTGACGTTAGATTTTGGCAAGTATAGTTACTGTGGTTATATTTAGGAACACGGTGACAACATATCTTAAAATGACTTGAAGTTCACACAATTCCAAACAGTGGTCTCCTGGGGGAAAGTCCTGTCATCAGTAACAAAGAACAGTCAGGTGTGTATTTGCTGGAGAGAGTGACAATGCTTAATTAATAATGTTCGTAGTTTGATATGGCGTACAAATTTGACCAATTTCAGCAATAGTAACAAGCTGAGACACTGTTAAATAGGAAGTTCTCGTTTGAGGACATTGGGACTTTATTAACATCTTGTTTTAAGACATTAACTTTATTATTGTACTGGAAAAGCACTCAGAGAGTGCAGACCTCCGCCAAGTAGGTGATATTCCCTCCCCCTCTGCATCAGATTTTGCAGCCTGCATCACAATTCAGGTTATTTGCATCACTATTATATTAGGTTATATATGCGTTCACCATGGAGACACTGTGTTGTATTTATTTCGTTTTTATTTTGTATCAACTCAGAATATAATGTTTTTTTGTATTTTCACTTTCTTTTTTTCCCCAACACAGAACATTTGTTTCAACTTTAGAATTACAACAATATTAAGCAAGTAGAACAAGACGTGCCACCAGATGGCGCTATTTTCACCGTCTTTAGAAATTGGAATTGCTGCTGAGGCTGTCAGACGATAGATTTTATTTATTGTTTTATCCACTTTGCTTCAACCGATCACCAAAATTTTATCATCTATTCCTTGTCCCATTATTCACCTTTCCAGACCAACGCCGGCGAAAACATAACCTCCTTGCCGGAGGTAAATATCACAATACTTCACACAGGCTTATTATGTATAGACTGTCCCTACAGACAGAAAGGACATTTCTTAATTGGAGTACAGAGCAAGGAAATTTCAGAGTTACAAATCGAAGAAATCATAAGGCTGTTGGAGATGTTGCATTTCTGGTAATTTTGTACAGTTTTGAACAGACTTGAACAGTGATCCATAACCCATCGAGATACAAAAAATTAACAAATGTTGCATTGTCTGTAATTTTGTTTTTGTACAACAAATTTTAGTCTTTGAAAATTAACAGTTTTATGCTTTATCCATCCATCCCTCTATTTTCATCTGCTTATCCAGGGTTGGGTCGTGGGGGCAGCAGGCCAAGCAAAGCATCTCAGGCGTCCCTCTCCTCAGCAACGCTTTCCAGCTCCGCCTGGGGGACCCAGGCCAGATGAGATTTATAATCCCTCCAGCATGTTCTGGGTCTGTCCTGGGGCCTCCTACCAGTGGGACGTGCCCAGGAGGATCCTGATCAGATGCCCAAACCACCTCAACTGACCCCTTTCGACACGCAGTGGCTCTACTCCGAGCTCCCTCCTGATTTCTGAGCTCCTCCCCCTAGCTCTAAGGTCACTACCCAGTGCTCTTGACCCTTGGTGAGGGTTGGGACTTAGGCCCAATTCCAATCCGATCCCCTACAGTCTCACTGACTTAGAGGCGCGTTCATGTGAAGTGCGTGAGTGTGTGAGGGCTGTCCCACTGTCAAATTGTCAAGTCAGTGAGTCAGTGAGTGAGCCCTTTATGCCCCCTTACCGTAGGTCAGCATCGATGTGGACTTACGGAAAGGAAATTACCCACAGTTCATAGTGTTGTGACATCAAATACAGGGGTTGCCCTTGGAAAACCGGAAGTGTTAAAAAAAACAAAAAAACAAATAAACACGATCGGCAGATCTGCAAACGGTAACGATATAGATATATACTGTATATAAGACAGATATCACTGTATCACTTATAACACTTTTGATGCTAGTTTAAAAAAAACATGCATATGGTAAAACCACAGTAAATTCATTATTTCAAACTTACTTCTTGCCCATTTTGCAACGCAAGTGCTTGGATAAGGATTGACTGATCAGGGAGTCTATCCCTCACACGCCTTGTGCGTGCTGACAATAACCGATAAATGATCACGCCCAGAGCCGCCGGTGTCAACAACATTTTGTAGAGAGGGGGATAAGTGCTGTCCCATTCCTATTTATAGCATCCGGAGCCCTTTCAGACTCTCACATTCAATCACTTACAGCTGATGTCAGTTAAGTCAGTGAGGGTTCAGGGCTTGAGTCTTTCGGGGCCGGATTGGAGTTGGGCCTTAGATGGACCAGTAAATCGAAAGCTTCACCTTCCAGCTCAGCTCCCTCTTCACCACAACAGTCCGGTGCAGCACCGCACCACTGCAGAAGCCGCACTATTAAAAATAAACCCATGTCCTCATATATGGACATCATTTTCTTTCAAAAACTACTTGCTGTTAAAAGACAGTGCTTAGTTTTTTTTACACTTATCAGGTCCTAATTCTAAAAGCTGGGAGAAACTAAACATGCACACCAAGTAAAAGCACGGGTCTCAGGAGGGTAAGGTTTGGTTAGCTTCAGGCAACTAAAACTACCTGGAAAAGGAGAATTGGAGAGTTGATCAGAGACAGGAAGTAAACATGAGTGTCTGGTGTTAACTGTTTGTTTCTTTATGTTGGACCTGCTCTCTCAGAGCTACTGTGCTCTCTGATCACATGACTTTCATCGCTGAGTCTGAGGGAGGAAGCTCATTATTCACAGTAAATGTTGCTTGTCAGGAAAACACACAAAAGTATTTATGAGCATTTGAATGAATGCAGAGAGGATGTGATGCAAGGAGAAAATAAGAATCTTCCACTGCAGTATTGTACCTGGCCATGGACCTGGCAGGGAACATTTCAAAACATACGTCAACTGATATTTTAGACATTTTCTACATTTCACACTGACCTTCTTTCAGGGTGTTCAGTCAAAACCTGCAGTCTAATGTGATAGATAGGAAGGATTTCTCATATGCATTCAAACACTGTCCATTTGAGAACGCTGCACACTGAGGCTGCTCACAGGGAACAGGCTGTATTTGTGTTCGTGAGTGAACCCTCTAATTGATGATAATGGCAGAGCTGCTGGGGCAGCCGAGCTGAAAATGAAGAATCTATTAATCTGAATTGTAATTTGAAAGTTTTAAAAGGTACTATTAATTGGATCTTTTTTTTCTAAAGGAGAAGCTAATAGAGGTATTTTATTGCAGCTGAGATTAAGGAGAGATATTTTAGAGAGACTTTTGGCATTTTAATAAAACGGGTCTTACCTTGAAATGCTGAAATGTTAAAACTCCTATCAGCAGGGACACAGCCAACAGATAAAACCTGCCACTCTGTCTCTTCCCCTCAGCATACCTGATAGATGAGAAGCTCAATTAAAATAAAGATACTGATGGTGAGTGCTAAATATAATTCTGTATTTAGCACTCTCACTTGGCTGTAATATCATTACCTGAAACTTTCATCTATTTACTGCTTTCCTGTGACTGCTCCCGCAGACTGGACTTAATCACTTTTGAAAAATGTCTGGGTTCTTATCAAGTCAGAGAAACTTGAATATGACACTAAAGACAACAATAAAAGCAGCTGGGTGCTTTTAATCCAAAACCAGACAAGTGCAGTCAGTAGAGTGCAGGTCTCTGCCAGGTCGCTGCCAACCTCTAGACACTTCTTTTAGTTCCTTTTTATTTTCATCTTCCAAAACCGTTTGTCTTGTTGGGGGTCGCTGGGGGGTGGAGCCTATCCCAGCTGACACTGGGCGGGAGGCGTGGTACACCCTGGACAGGTCGCCAGTCTGTGGATTGTGGGAGGAAGCCGAGGAACTTGGAGAAAATCACGCTAACACGGGGAGAACATGCAAACTCTACATAGAAGGGCTACCCCACCCTAGGGTTTGAACCCCGTATCCTAGCTTCAAGAATGCTGACCACTGCACCACTATTCCACTAGTTCCATAAAATGTAATTATAAAGATGAATATAGTCTAATAACTTTGTCTGAAGGCTGCAGCACAACAAAGTAGGAAATAACAACAATAAACAAAATTAAAGAGACAAAAAAACTACCCAGCCGGCTTCTTGTAGAAGCACAAATATTAAGGAAAAATGATCAAATTAACCCAATCTGTAAGTCTACAAAGTCGGGCAGGCAAAACGCTCTGCTTCTGAATCTCTCCTGTGTGGTATGAAGCCATGCGGCGAATTGAACAAACTTCTTCCTGGTTCCCTTACAGTAAAGATGGTGACAAAAATAACAATAAAATGGTGACTTATTCATCTCATACTGTGCCTAACTTTAGTGGGTCATAACATATCAGGTATGGAATTAATTTGTAGACACTCCAGTACTAAATGAGACAGTACTTTCATTACGGTTGTCAGTTTTTGAGCCATGACGAAGACCAAAATGTGTCCTGCAACAGAGAGGAGGGCTTGTTGTTTTTAGCCAGGCTGATATGAAAAACTTGTGGCTGTTAAAACAAGTGAGGAGTTGGCAGTCAATGACAGTATAAAACAGTCAATAGAGTTTTTTCCAACTATTGTGAATCCCCGCAATGACCAGAGTTCCTTGAGCATACCCAGCCAGAATTCTAATGTTTATTCACTATTGAATCAATGTCATACACCATGGTTGAATCACTGTTGAATGATACTTTGATTTTGAAAGATGAATCAACATTGATTTTGCGGTGTTGTTTCATAAACTTTAAATGTTGCTTCAAAATTGTTTTAAAGTTGACACAGATCTTTCTGAAAGTTCACTGTTGATTTATAAAAATGTTACAACACCAGAATAAATTGTTGTTTCAATGTTGCTTCAATGTTGAGACAACAACTGGCATAATTTCTGCCACATTTCAATGTTGAAGCTTGGTTGTGTGCAAGCTGGGTAGTATTATAATTGTGCACACAAAATACAAGGCTGATTAGTCCAGTAGTTTGCAAGATTAGCTGCAGACGACCAGATACACATACACACATGATCAAATGCATTATCCCCTACAGGCTTATACCTGACAGAGATAATAAGCTCCTGACAATCTAACAAACTGGCAGTATTTGAAAAAAAAAAAAAAAATACAAATAGCACAAATGATATTTTTACAACCTTGGCAACCCAGTAACACTCCAGTAACCAGCCGATTAAGAGATGGTGAGGAGTCAGCAGGCAGTGTTGGTATGAAACAGTCATAAAACAGATTTTTCAACTACCGTTAATCACCGCAGCCACGAAAGGTCCTTAAGCATACAGTCATAAATGTGCACACAAAATATGAGGCCAAATGGTCCAGTAGTATGTGAGATTAGCCGAAGACGCCGAGATAAACACACAAACACACACATGTATACATGTCTTTCTATGCTTGTGAGGACCACGTTCTTAGAGTTCTTTGTGAGGACCCCCACTTCCACAGGAGCTAGAATGGTGCCAAACATTTGCCTCTCACCAGGTGGAGTAGAGAGTGAGAATATTACTTAAGATGTCAGAATAGTCAAAGAACAAAATTTTTTTTTTATCTATTATAAATGTGAGGACCAGCCCCTGCTGCCATGCAGATTTGGTGACACGCATTTTAAGTTTTTTTCATTAAGTTTTTCTCTGATAGTAGCCAAAGAGAAGACATTGCATTGACACCCTTTTGCAGACCTTTTTTTAGAGGGTTTTATTTCTCCAGTTTAAACTCACTGTTGTGTGTTGACATGTTTGGATTTAGAATTTAAATTTCAATATATCACAACATTAATCAAAAAGACAATATGAATTAATATATGAATATACTATTGCCTCATATAGATAAATCAACCAATTCTAGTAAAGCTAACACTAATTACAGAACATGCACACACACGATTGAACACATGAAGCCTCCAGGCTTACACCTGATGGAGATAATTTCTGGCTGGTTGGGCCATTCTGTGTGGAGTTAGCATGTTCTCCCTGTGTCAATGTGGGCCTGCTTCAATTCAGGTTTCCTCCTCACACCTCATGTCCCCAAGCCTTCCTCTCCTTATTGGCTCTGTTATGTTGTACAGAAAGACTAAGACTTATGTTCTCACCTTGTCATTTCTTCAACCAACATCTTTACAAACTTGCCTGTTCAGTAACTGCTAATAATGACTTTATGGAGAAAATGCTTTTACCCAGTAGATACGTGTTAGTTACACACAATGTCTAAGGCTCTTAAACCTGCACTAAAAGTGGCTCTCTGCGAAGTGTAGTGATTTATTGTTGCCTAGCACTGATGACATTTGTAAAGTCAGGTGTCTCTGGTTGTTGTTATTTGGCAGCAACAAGACAACATTTGAGCCACAGTGCTGCTACAGACAGGCTCACTGTACTCTCAGATGATTTTGGAGTGTATGTGTTTGCGGCCCTACCGAGACTGTCTGTTCTGGCACTTTCTCAAACTGAACATCATGGGAAATCAGCGAGACACAGCCGGCACTCGTGTAAACACAGACAAATAAATATGAGACTGAAAGACACACCATTAGGGACTTTGTCCACTAAGGGTTTAACTAGGAGTGAAATAGAGACAATTTCTCTGGTAGAAAGTAGCTCCAGTTGAAAGTGTTGACAGGGAGAGAGCTCTGTTGATGATCTGTCCTCTGTCCTGAGGACCAGGACATGGTTTCTTGAAAGAGGTTAGCATGTGTTTCAGACCAAAATATCTACCAAAACAACTGTTGAAGGATTGTGATTAAGACATTTATGTTCCCCTCATGATGGACTGCAATAGCTTTAGTGATCCTCTTTTCATCTGGCACCATCATCAGGTCACAGCTGTAGTTTTTCCAGTACCTCAGTACCCTCAGCCAACATGTTAACATTGTCATTGTGAACATGTTAGCATGCTGATGTTAGCAAATATGTGCTGCTGTTGAAACTGTATTCATAAAAACATAATGTAGCCTAACATGTTGGTCAATTGCAAGCTACGAGGCACTCCTTGAGGACAAATAGTCTTTCCACACATCGAACTTTGATTTACTTCATTTCAACCTTGTCAAACATGTTAAAACTTCGGGTTTCTATTTTCAATACACGCAAGACCATCTTCAGAGTCTAACAACTGCAACATAGTACAAACAGTTTGGATGAATGAAATGGCCTCACAACAAGCATCTAATTCAAACCCCACATGTTTATTTTACACAAAGGTTCTAGTGGTGGCTATTCTGAATTAACACCACTGACTGGTGTAATTTATTATTTCTAAATTAGAACCTTTTAACCTACGTTATCTCGTAGCAAGGATTTTTTTTATGTACAACTAAAAAGGTTGTCCTTTGCTCTTCAAGACTTAAAAGCACTGTTTTAGTTGAGGCAAAGACTTTACTGCCAAACGACCCCTTCAGGCAGGGCTGCTGTTGCCCATTTGGGTGGATATTAATATAAATTTGTCTCTTGCATTTGTCATGAATCATGTTTCTAATTTCTCTTGTTTTACATCATTTTAGTGTGCTGACTACCAAATGAACTCAATTCCAATTACATAATTTCAATCACATAAACAAACAATGGCTCGATTCTGCTAAATATGTCCATCAATGAGCATCAATGACAGCAGAATCTACTGCTTGCTCTGCCCAGCTGCTTGAAAGGATGGCTGCTGCAGCAATAGGCTACTATTTTATTTTAGCTGCTAACACAAAGTACTCTTTGCTGCTAATTTAGCATTTCTGACATTTACAAAGCTCCAAATGCCTTTTCATGCTCTCACAACACATATAAGAAACTAGATGTTTTTTGTTTTTTTGTAAGATTATTTTTTGCGGGCTTTTTAGGTTAACTTAGGTATTTTTCAACCTGGGCCCTATTTCCCCATGTGTATGTGTGCGTATGATTCATGGGTACCACTCATTCTAAAATTGATTGAAATTGAAATTTAAATGAGTTAAAACGGTAACGGGGGCAAATGCATCCCGTATAAAAGTGCTTTTTTTTCGCCACTGACCGGTTCAGATCGCCAGTGCTATCTCTGTAGATAGCATATTGTAGCGGCCCTGGGGCAGTGGTGAGTGTGAATGAGTGGAGTCAGCTCTCAGTCACTGTTGGAGCAGAGAGGGGGAGGGCTGCCCCGCTGGGTACTGTAAGTGAGTATGTGTGTATGAAGTGTGTGTGTTACGCTAGAAGAGTCAGAGTTTGGGATGGAGTCTTTTACGTGCTACCCCCTGGAGTGTTACCGGAGTTTTTGGAGTGCTCAAATAACTGGGCCTTTTTCCCGAACACAAGAACAGGATGTCACGCAGCACCCCGTACAGCTTTCATAGGCTGCCTTTGTCGGACGGCGAGATGCTGAAGTTGTGGCTAGTTGTGCTACAAATGGATGCTAACACTCCTGTCCAGACACTGCGCCTTGTAGATCATCGGGTCTGCAGTGCTCACTTCTCCCAAGATGACTACTGCCAGCCGAAGAAGAGAAGACATCCAATCCCGAAACACCTCTTCCTCAAGAAAACGGCTGTCCTACGAATAGAGAGAGCTACAGACACAGTGGAGCAAAGCTCTCACGAGATGACATCACACAGAGGTAAGGGAAACGCTTAGTATGCTATTTACAGAGATAGCACTGGCAATCTGAACCGGTCAGTGGCGAAAAAACACACACGTCTTACACACATACTCACTTACAGTACCCAGCGGGGCAGCCCTCCCCCACTCTGCTCCAACACTGACTGCCAGCTGACTCCACTCATAGCACTGGCGATCTGAACCGGTCAGTGGCGAAAAAAAGCACTTTTAATGCGCAAACTTATACGGGACACATTTGCCCCCGTTACCATTTTAGCTCGTTTCGCGGCTCCGGTTGCATCCGCCTCCCTCAATACTGAACCAATTTTAGAACGAGTTGTACCCATGAATCATACGCACACATACACATGGGGAAATAGGGCCCAGGTTGAAAAATACCGAAGCTGTCCTTTAAATGGATAGGATAGAGTGTAGTGGTGAGAGAGAGAGTGGGGGAAAGACATGTAGAAAATGTTTGCAAGTCGGAGTCAAACCTGTGGTCCTTGCAGCGAGGCATCACCACTATATACAGAGAACCGACACTATCCACTACGCTACCGACACCCCTTTGTGTTCAATAGAAAAGCTATGCCAACATACTTTGAAGTGTGAAATGCAAGACTTGAAATATTTCTTCTTCCTCTTCTTACTAGCAGGAGGGCATCATTTGTCATTGTAGGCAGTAGTAGCCTAGTTATGTAAGGTGGCGCCACCAGCATTCGCAGTGAGAGTTGAGAGCTATGGGACAGTAAGGAACGGTTCTGTTGGTAACATCCACAACTTTTCACAGTGGAAATTTGAAAAAATGCGTACTGAACTAAACTAAACTGAACCGGACTCTTGGTGGAAAAGGGCCTTTAGATGTTCCTGTCCCATTGTTGAATGCAGGTATGTTTTGATAAGCTTAAGTTCTGAAAAACAGCAGAGACAAATAACTATTAATAGCTGTATTAATAACCTAAAAGCATAAGCGCACAGCTTGCTGGGCTCAAGCTGCTGCTGTGCTGTGTTTGCTAATATAAATCAATAAAATCAATAAAAGTGCAAGAAATGTCTGCTCAGATGGTGGACACACAAATACATGCATTTATTTTACTGATGTACAAACAACAGATTCATTTTCTTCTCCTGATGTACCTGAAGAAAGGGTTACTCTGGTTGTTATGTTTGTGTAAAAATGATCATTGTAAATGACGCAGTTTCTACGCAGACACCAGAAAGTCATTCAAACCACAAAACTGGCACAGCCATGAAAACAGTTAATCAGCGTGCAACAGTTTTATTCTCATTCAACACCTACTGTGATAAGAAAATGCTCACAGTCTGTTCACAACACAAGTACCCATTCAGCTTCACCTCACACCTTGTGTCCACTGACGGTCACAGCACATCTGCTCCCTGCCATTAGTGCCATTGAGTCTGCAGCCTGATTATAATGGCAGCTGACCTTCAGTCTCCGTCAGACTCATTTCAGCTCATTGATATTCTCATCTTTGACTGCGTGTGTACATAGGATGCTTCTGGCTGGCTGTAGCTCTCACTGTGCGGATGAATGATCATAAATGAGTTTAATAAAGCATCTAATCAGCACACTCAGGGCAGATTGATATCTTTCTTTCCAGCACATGAACAGAAGGTGTAGCTCTGTACTGAGACTCCACACCTACTTACTGACCATGTTAAAGCTCCATCGTTCACTCCCACAGGTGTTTTATTTTGCCTGATTAGATCTCTGTTCAGTTCTGCTTTGGCATGTGCACAATGTGTTTGACTGACAGCTTCATCACTCTCCTGTGTTAATTTTGTTAAACATATGGAGTTTGGTGCTCTGCCCAGCTTCAAGAGGCGCTGAGAGGAGGTAAAATAACTAAGAGAACATCTGTGTGGGTTGACTGGATGACTCATACCTGCAGACACTCTATACAAACAAACAGATTTCCTGATTAAAATTTCAAACTGGAAAATAGTGAAACATTGAGACATTGACCACATGAAAATGAGTGCGTATTTAATGTAAATTAATATAATATCTGCCATTTACTGGTGAAATTAAACTCTGTCTGTCCGCACATATGTCTGTCCATCTGTCCCATTCTCATGAAAACAATATCTCCAAAAATACCTAAAAGGATTTTTTTCAAATTAGGCACAAATTTCCCCCTTGACCCAATAATGGATTGATTAGTTTCTGCTGGTCAAGGTCAATATGACCTCGTCTGTCTTGTTCTTGTGAATGTGATTTCTCAAGAACGCCTTGAAGGATTTTTTTCAAATTTGTTTTTTTGAAACGGTCACTTGGAGTCAACAATGAACTGATTGGAATTTGGTGGTTAAAGGTCAAGGTCACTGTGACCTTGCATCCCTCTCATTTCGTGAATGTGATATCTCAAGAAGGCCTTGAGGGAATTTTTTCTCAAGTTTGGCACAAACATCCACTTAGACTCATAAATTAACTGATTAGAATTTGGTGGTCAAAGGTCAAAGTCACTATGACCTTAAATATCTCGTTCCTGTGGATGTGATATCTCAAGACCGCCTTAAGGGAATTGTTCCAAATTTGGTACAAATGTTCTCTTGAACTCAACAATAAACTGATTGGATTTTGGTGGTCAAAGGATAAAGTCACTGTGACCTTGTATCCGTTTCAATCTCGTGAATGCAATATCTCAAGAACAACTTGAGGGTATTTCTTTAAATTTGGTACAGATGTCCATTTTGAGTCAAGGATGAACTGATTGGAATATGGTGGTCAAAGGTCAAGGTCACCATGATCTTTTGTGAATAGGATATCTCAAGAAGGCCTTTAGGGAATTTCCTCACATTCATCACAAACGTCCACTTGGACTCATGAATGAAGTGATTAGATATTGGTGCTGCTTGAAGATCACTGTGACCTCATAAAACATTCAGGAAAACATAAGCTAATTATTAAAAAAAAAAAAAATAAGAAAGTCAAAGGTCAGCTTCACTGTGACATCATATTTTTTTTTTTACATAACACACACTTTTCTGTCCATTACTTAACGTTATATCTCAGGAATAGAAATGGAGACATTTAGTCAGGCACTGAATCTTGAAAGTGTGCTGACTGTTCAGATCCTATGTGCTGTTGGGGGGAGATGTGTAGGAAGCATCCATGTTTTCACAGCCGTGGACGTAAACTGTAAATGCAACTTCATGAGTTTGCTGAGGCATATAACCGCAAGGTGGTTATTCTAGTTTTGAATAATTTATTAATCAAGGAGACTTAGAGTCCCTGTAAGACTGCAGTACTCATTGCAAAAAGCCAAACTGTTAGAAAAAACAAAGTATTGAAAGTTTTTAAATGTTGAACCAAAGTTCACAAAGACCACAGATTCCTGCACCAATCTGCAGACAGAAGGCAGTCTATCCAATAGCTAGTTAGACATTTCACACAAAACCACAAATGTGATCCTCATGGTGGCACTAGAGTTTAAGTTAGGGGATTACCAGTGGGATTCATCTTCTGGGCACAGTAAATGTCTGTACAAACATACATCACAATCCATCCAATAGCTGCTGATATATTTCAGTCTGGACCATATTCGGTATGGATACATAACAGGACTGAGAAAATTTAGCTCAGCAGAGTGCATCATGTGCACTTGAAAAAGACAAAAAGTTTTTTTTTTTGCTTTTAATAATGATACTTTTGATACTTCTTTTCTAGTGTTTTTATAAATTCATCATAAAAATTCATTCATCTTTAATTCCAAAGACTAATGTGGCCATAAACCAACAGACCACACAAACAGCAACATCAAGGAGCCGTGTGTGTTTATAAGTGTGTGTACTTCTGTGCGTGTGTGCACTCAGTGTGATGTTAAGCACTAGTTGGCAGATGGGAAAATAAACCTTTTTTTTCTCCTTGGCTCATTTTCAAATGCATCTTCCAGACTTATGCTTCCATTTTGTTCTTGCTTTCTTGCTCTTTCTTCAGCAGAGTCCCTTGAGTTCCCAGGCCAGCCCTCATGATTAATCACACAATTCCCCAAAAGTGCAACTTCAGATGTTTACTCCATCAAAACATCACATTCATTTTTCATGGATGTGGATGCATGCCACTTTCTCTGAGTCCTGCTTCTGCAAAGCCAGAGATGGGCTGAGAGAGGGAGACGCAGAGTCAGCAGAGAGACAGCTTCCTGCTAACGCATCTGACAAACAAACAGAGGAGGGACATTTTAGTGGACGTCGAGAAAAAAAATCTTGTTTTTCTGTTTGTGCTGAGGGAGACGGTTTGATTGGCAGTTACCTACCAATCAATCATGACATTTTATACAGCGCTGAGTGGTAATAAGGGATCCGCTCCTGTGTTCTGTACATCTTCATCAGTTAGACACCGAACATTCTTCTTAAAGGTCAGGAGAATTATGTGTGCTATGCATCCAGATGTTCAGCAGATAGAATGTTCAAATAAATAAATATTTTTATCCCCATTCAAGTTAGCGGAGTGCCAAAACGTAAGTTAGCCTTTTTGCTGGTGGAAGTAAAACACTCGACTGCACTCAGTCTCTAATGTGCCTGCTCTACGTGCTGCACAATGTGGAAGCAGTGGTGATTAGTTGGGTAATTTTACAGGCAGCAGTTGAACGATTTTGGCTTCATGGACCACTGAGCAACTCTCATTCGAATGAATGGGGCCCTGCCACCATGGCTGTATCTAGTTCTTCTAATCCGTGAGTGAACATTTTCGAAAAAGTTAGAAAGTTAGAAAGTTAGCATGTTAACATTTACTTAGAAACACAAAACACAAAGTACAGCAGAAGCTGATGGCAGTGCCATTAGTTTTTAAGGTATTTGGTCATAAAGCAAAGCCACAAACCCTTATACAACAGTTTGGATGATATCCAACAAATTAGGTCCCTACAATTTGAAGTTACAAAGGTTAGGTTAAGGCATGTAAAGTTACACAGGTAAGGTTTAAGAAAACAGATGTGGTAACGACATACCGTCAAATAACTCAAAGTTCACTTAGTATCACATGCAGTTCTGAACATTTCTCTCCTGGGGGAAAGTCCTGTGTTGTTTGACCCACCCACCCCAACCAGCCTCTTTACACGGACCTCTTCTTTCTTTATTCCCACGTCACGTGATCATAGCCTTCCTGATTGCATGAGTTATATCAGAACTGTGGTGCAATACTTTTCATAGCTATATGTAAAAACAGTGCATGAGAACAGCCTGAGCAAACTACTAGACAAATAAAATGGTTGACCCCATGATGGCGCTAGATGAAAAGTTAATAGATTGTGTTTAAGGGGATACAGTCAATGGCTATTCATCCGTTAGGTGTTGAGATAATTCACTTTGAACCAAACATGTTGAGGGAAAAGTTCAGAGGATCACCAAAGTCATTAGGATCCATCCTCTGGGAATCATTATGTACCAGATTTCATGGCAGTCCACCCTGCAGTCGTAAAGGTTTTTACTCCACGACAAAATGTCCACTTGCTGGTAGGGTTGGATACCAAAACCTGGTGCCAACATGGCACCAATTTGGACAGTGCCAGTATGCTACCAGATGCTACCCCATCTGTCAGTTTTGGGGGTTTCTACAGTAGCAGTGGTTCTGGTCCTGAATCACTTCAGCCTATTCTGCCAAATCCTAACCAGGGCCATGAGATCTTCACTTGACTGCTGAGCTCCTTTTCTACTGCACTCCACTACAAATTAAACGATGAATAAGAGAAGAGCAAAGCCATGTTTGTAATGATGTCACTGGTACAGTCTGTGGAAATACTGGACTAACACACTCTGGCCTCGTGTTTCACAGAGGTAATAATAATAATAATAATACATTTAATTTATCAAGCACTTTTCAGTGTCAAAATGATCATAGAAAGCACACTAACAATATAACACACAACATTAATCACACATTAAAAGCAGTTGTGAAAAGGTGAGGGGATGTGTTTGGGGAGAGAGTTTCAGACAGAGGGGATGGCTGGAGAAGACTTCATCACCCAGGTCCAGTCTTTGCCATGGGTGGAGAGAGATTTTGCCAAATGTGTTCCACAACAGGAAGAATTAAGTTCTCACAGAGGTACAAGAAACTTTGAAACCTGTAAGCTAATTAAAGGAAGTGGTCCTTCTTAGCAGTAACGGACAAGAACGTGTCTTGACATTTGTGGGCTAAAAAAAACCTGTAACTCCATTTGAGCTTGATTTTGGTGAAATAACAATGACACGTGCAGTGTTTAATTATTTTAAAAACACATTATTTTAATCATAGGAGGTTTGCAAACCATGTTACATGTAGCATATCACTGTTTTCTATGTGGCGTAATATGTGAGCTGATGTCATCTGGAGGTGGAGGGGATGCACGTCACTCTGGCGAGACACCTACCAAGCTGCAGACCACTGTTTGAAACGAACAACAACACTGGCTGACTTTGGCAACCCTTTGCAGCATTCTGGAGCGGCATTTGTGGCCCTGGATCTGGGTGTTTTTCCCCTGACATCGAGATGTTTCCCAGTGATATTTGAGCCACAAAACCAGGGTGTTTTTCTCTGACATCATGCCGTTTCGCAGCAACGTTTGAGCCAAAGAACCTTGGTGAATTTTACAAACATTGCGGCGCTTGAGCCACCAAACCTGGCTGTTTATCGCCTGTCTGCCAGGTAGTTTTTAAACAAAAACACATCTTCACCACCATTGCTGACACTATAATAATAATGTACAACGTATCTGTGATTTGCAGAAATGTAAAATGCCAAATTTCTTTTCTGCAGATTGGGTTGGAGATTTAACATATTTTCCTTGTTGTGTGGAGAACATCCTGAAAGGATGATGACACACAGTCGCTGTTATGTTATAATAGTGGCTAATATTAAAGTTAAATATAATAAACGCACTGTTGAGCAGCTACAACAGAGCGTATGGTGGCTGTGAGGCTGCTTAGTCTTGAGATAAGTGTTTGCTGCATGTGTTACTGATGATCAGATCTGAACCCCCACGTGGACTCCAGCATGCAGAATGGGCACTTCTTTAAGTACCTGCTATCTTTTCTTCATTGTGCCCTAACAAGATAAGTACTTCACTTCAGGCTGTGTGTGGGTATTCCTCCCATTGAAGGACACTTTGATTTTGCAGACGGTGCATGGGGCCTGTGAGCAATGTGCTTAATCCTCTATTTATGCAATACTCTTTCTGAGAGAGATGTAAAGGGGGACACTGTGACAGGAGCTTCCCGGGCCTCACACTGGGACTCAGAAGGAGCATTCATCTGTCTTAGGGAGCGCTTGCTATGCTTATCTTAATTGATGGCAAGCTATTTCTGGCTGCCACGCAATAGCCTTTCACATTATTCTCTCCCCTCACCGCCGCCTCCGTCTCTCTACCCTACTGGCTTTCTCTCGCTCTTCCCCACTCTCAATTTCCTCTCTTTCTGTTTATCTCACTCTATTTTCTTTTGTCCCGCTACGCTCTCTCCCCGCCCCTCCCTTTCTCTGTCTCTGGCTCAATCTGTATCTCCTCAGTTTCGGGGTGATTTATTGGCTCTGGTCTACCTGGTCTGAATTCCTACCTGCATTATGGAAATCTTGTGATGCTTAATGCCAGAAGTGATGCAGGCGAGCTCCCCTCAGGGATGTGTGCAGGCCAAACTCTGCATCAGCTGCTCCATTACACACACACACACACACACACACACACACACACACACACACACACACACACTCTCACACACACACCCCAAACCACAAGGTATTGTGTAGTTTTCAGACATTATAGAGAATGTCTTCAGTCTTTCCATGCAGATTTCCTGGAGTCAGCTGTTTCATTCCAGTCATTTCAGATTTAATCTCTTATCCCGTCCCCAGTGATCGTACATCTTGAGCAGCACAGCGATATGATTAATCTGATTAACTATGAGTGAAAACCAAAATGATTTACTGGCTTGTCTCTGATACGTTATTGGTATCGATACCTATGTTCCCTGTTCCACTTGGCTTATCGACACATCCATTCATCAAAACCTCCCACAGGTTGTGCATGTATTCCCACATGTGCACATGCCAGCTCACATAAGAGCTGAAAGTGGTGGCTTCATGCTTTCAGACTGAATATGCCATGAATGTTTGATGGCTCTGATGCACAGATCGCACGGTTTCCTGCCTCTCCCACTTTTCTTCACTGCGCGTTTCATGAACTGTGATGAGAGAGGGCAGACTCTGATTCTAACACTCTCATCCTGAAAATAATTGTTCAAATTTTTTTTACTCTTTTGCACACAGGTACCAAAAATATCTACAATTTTCCTGAATAAATGAGAAACTCAAATCTGTTGTGAACAACAAACTAATTATTTATAGATTTGAAATTATGGTTTTGAAAAAAAAAAAAATTCTCATTTAAGAACTGAGCCAAAGGGAATAAGAAAAAGTGGCGACGAAGACGACACAACAAGGTGAAGCCATTAGGTTTTCTCGATTGCTAGATTGCTTAATGAAACTAGGCTCCACTTGATCTCCATCATCTTCATATATATATGTATATATATATATATATATATATATATATATGTATATATATATTTTTGTTCTGCAATGCAGTGATAAAAAAAAGATCCTCCCTTTTAACTCGATTTCCTTCTTTTTCCATGCTCTGTGTAGAACACCTTCTTTAGTTTGAAAGCTTGAGAATTTCACCAAAATTGATCTTGGGCAGTTGTCGGGTTGGTTGGTTTCTTCTGGAGTGACCTGTGAGCTCTTTCTATCCCCAGATTGAACCCAGGAGGCAGATTTAAAAGACCTTCAATAAACGGGTCAATGAATCTGAGCATGTCTCCACTCTCAGCTTCCTCTGTCACTCAATATATTCTCAAGTTGTCGTGTCTCTCTCTCTATTTTCCGATCCTCTGCTGTGCTCATCAGAGATTCAGCATCTTCAAGTCTGCTGTCAAGATTTTTAACCGTTTCATTCAGCGTTGTGATTTTCTCTTCCAGTAGCTCAAATCCATCACAGAGTGACTTCATTTCTGATTTCATTTCTGAGTTTAAATCTGCTTTCAGCAAATATTGTCTTAATCCCAGCGAATCCCATGGCTGAAGTCATATTGTGGTCTTTTTGTCGCTGCTGTTAGGTAGGTAGGTAGGTAGTTACTTTACTGATACATGTCGTCTTTCTTTAAGCTCACCCACACATATTATTTTCCAAAGTAGGATACTTCACGTTATTTGTTATAACACATCAAATTGTTTGTTTGTTCAAAGACTGGAGAGCTTTACTAGTCCTCCATGCTTGCCACTTGACCCGGAAGCATGGGTGCAGATCCCGGGGGGGATGGGGGGGACATGTCCCCCCCAAATTCTGAAAAACACAAATTGCCCCCCCCAATTCTAAATAGCTTAAATGATTGAAATTGAACAAATGTATACAGTAATTCTATATACTGGGAGAAAGGGAAGATGATGAGGAGAAATGGGAATCCGTGAGAGGCGAGAGATGAGAACATACATGACATGCCATGTCATGACACGACATAACATGCCTGAGACCCTGAAACTAGAAGTAGCATTAACTAACAGCGAAGCAGTGAAAAGGAGGGTGATGGCTGGTTCCATGAACTACTGGCTGTTTAAGAGAAATAAACAGTAAAGGTAAGCATATGATTCTCTTTGTAGTGCTTTTTGAATGACTTGGTGATGGTGATGAGCCTCTATGAAATTGTGAAATATGCTGGCAATCTCAAGCGCTCTGTGGGCATGATTTGCACACGTGCAATTAAAAAAAAAATCACAACTGATTGTGTCCCCCCCAAACTTGTCATCAGATCTGCACCCATGCCCGGAAGTCTCATGAAATCTCATGGAGGCCATGGCACAGGGGCCTGAATATTCAGCAATTTTGAGTGCGAAAAATATGTTGACAACAATTGCGGCACAACCTGCACACAAGAATAAAATAATGACAGTATTTCAACAGGAGGTGCAGAGTGCAGCACGATTTGTTTTCTCTGGTAAAATCATCATCAGAGAAAACACTTCATGCTGTGATATGCTATGTGCTTACCCTTTTTTGACACACAGTGTAACTATGTAAACTATCAACAGATGGCACAGACATATGGTAGTATACATACTGATAGTTTTATTTTGTCTTTTGTTGTCCATTGTGTAACGATTGATTTAAGGAATAGATTCATTTCACCACAAGTTGTGCTGATTGATGAAAACATTTGCTTTTGTTGCACGTTGTTAATGCTTTGTGAGTGTTCGAGCATTTTGCAAAGAAAATGTGTCATTTGAGCCAGAGACTCTCAGCTCAGGCCTTTATGCGAACTGCTCTGAAGATGTAACTTCTGTATGGACAAATGTGTTCAAACAAATTAGAAACAAACTGTGAGATGCTCACCAGTCTTTATGTTGCTGCTTTTAACATTCCTCCAGAGGCAAATAAAAAATGCACTACTGTTTTTCGTCTTTAGTTTTTCTGCAATGTACAGTATCAGTAAATGAACCTTGAGTCAGCTCAGCCATTTCGAGGATAACTGTCACAGTATTCCAGAAACACATTACAGTGTAGTTTGTGTAATTTGGTTTACTGTCTAAACAGAGACCCCGTCCTCCCCACAGCCACCGTTACCAAACCATGGAACTTGTGTTTCTGTGTAATGTGACATCTGCACAACACAGCTCACTGACACTGACTCCTCTCCAGCTGGCTACTGCAACAGTAAACAATCATCAGTGAGACATGTCTGTGCACTTAGGTGTCAGTGCAGGAGAAAGCAGCTTAACAAAGCCTCTTGCTGAGAAAATGAGAGTGCACCGTAGTGGACGCCCATAGTTACTGTTGTGCTGACAGCTGTCATTCTGTGACAGAGGCTGAGAGAGACGCTTTCCAATGAGCAAATGTCACTGAACACAAAGAAGAGAAATATAAATTTCACAAGTCAGAGTGTGATATTTTGTAGGTACAGATTTAATCTCCAATATTTGTACAGGAATAATGGCTGAGAGATCTAGCCTTGTGACCACTCAAAGCGTTTTTACATTGTGAGTCACATTCACCCATTCACACACTGGTGGCCAAGGCTACCATACAAGGTGCCACCTGCTACTCACACAGGGTTTCTGCAGGTATCAGCAAATCTAATTTAATGCTTTTTAATACCACTTTAAACAAATTTAATGCCCATGTCCAACTGCAGATACAGTTTTTTATTTATTATATATATATATATATATATATATATATATATATATATATATATACAGTACAGGCCAAAAGTTTGGACACACCTTCTCATTCAATGCGTTTTCTTTATTTCCATGATTATTTACATTGTAGATTCTCACTGAAGGCATCAAAACTATGAATGAACACATGTGGAGTTATGTACTTAACAAAAAAAGGTGAAATAACTGAAAACATGTTTTATATTCTAGTTTCTTCAAAATAGCCACCCTTTGCTCTGATTACTGCTTTGCACACTCTTGGCATTCTCTCCATGAGCTTCAAGAGGTAGTCACCTGAAATGGTTTTCCAACAGTCTTGAAGGAGTTCCCAGAGGTGTTTAGCACTTGTTGGCCCCTTTGCCTTCACTCTGCGGTCCAGCTCACCCCAAACCATCTGGATTGGGTTCAGGTCCGGTGACTGTGGAGGCCAGGTCATCTGCCGCAGCACTCCATCACTCTCCTTCTTGGTCAAATAGCCCTTACACAGCCTGGAGGTGTGTTTGGGGTCATTGTCCTGTTGAAAAATAAATGATCGTCCAACTAAACGCAAACCGGATGGGATGGCATGTCGCTGCAGGATGCTGTGGTAGCCATGCTGGTTCAGTGTGCCTTCAATTTTGAATAAATCCAACAGTGTCACCAGCAAAACACCCCCACACCATCACACCTCCTCCTCCATGCTTCACAGTGGGAACCAGGCATGTGGAATCCATCCGTTCACCTTTTCTGCGTCTCACAAAGACACGGCGGTTGGAACCAAAGATCTCAAATTTGGACTCATCAGACCAAAGCACAGATTTCCACTGGTCTAATGTCCATTCCTTGTGTTTCTTGGCCCAAACAAATCTCTTCTGCTTGTTGCCTCTCCTTAGCAGTGGTTTCCTAGCAGCTATTTGACCATGAAGGCCTGATTGGCGCAGTCTCCTCTTAACAGTTGTTCTAGAGATGGGTCTGCTGCTAGAACTCTGTGTGGCATTCATCTGGTCTCTGATCTGAGCTGCTGTTAACTTGCAATTTCTGAGGCTGGTGACTCGGATGAACTTATCCTCAGAAGCAGAGGTGACTCTTGGTCTTCCTTTCCTGGGTCGGTCCTCATGTGTGCCAGTTTCGTTGTAGCGCTTGATGGTTTTTGCGACTCCACTTGGGGACACATTTAAAGTTTTTGCAATTTTCCGGACTGACTGACCTTCATTTCTTAAAGTAATGATGGCCACTCGTTTTTCTTTAGTTAGCTGATTGGTTTTTGCCATAATATGAATTTTAACAGTTGTCCAATAGGGCTGTCGGCTGTGTATTAACCTGACTTCTGCACAACACAACTGATGGTCCCAACCCCATTGATAAAGCAAGAAATTCCACTAATTAACCCTGATAAGGCACACCTGTGAAGTGGAAACCATTTCAGGTGACTACCTCTTGAAGCTCATGGAGAGAATGCCAAGAGTGTGCAAAGCAGTAATCAGAGCAAAGGGTGGCTATTTTGAAGAAACTAGAATATAAAACATGTTTTCAGTTATTTCACCTTTTTTTGTTAAGTACATAACTCCACATGTGTTCATTCATAGTTTTGATGCCTTCAGTGAGAATCTACAATGTAAATAGTCATGAAAATAAAGAAAACGCATTGAATGAGAAGGTGTGTCCAAACTTTTGGCCTGTACTATATATATATATATATATATATATATATATATATATATAGATATGTATATATATATATATGTATATATATATATATATAGAGAGAGAGAGAGAGAGAGAGAGAAAATTGTAAGCATCTGACAATGCTAATCTTGAATATTTGAGAAAATCTAAATTTACATTAACTGTCACTCTATAGTGAATTAGAAATGGCTCACAGGACGGTTCACAGTCTCAGAATTTGTTTGCACATTTCAAAAAGAACAAAACCAGCCTGAAGAACGATGTGAAAAACTAACTCTAACCTGAAAAGGCTGGAGTCAATCACTGTAGCGGCAGGTGTGGCGGTGGTAGCAGCAGCTGCAGTTATGGTGGCGACAGCAGAAGTTGCGTTGCTGGTCACGGCAAAGAAATTCAGCACAGTTAACTGCTGCCTGCCTTTAATCGCTGACTTGTGACTATCTGACAGCATGTGTGATTTCACCGCATTGACGCCCATTGTGCAAAGTTTGAAGATCTTTTTGCACACGCTGCAAAATGCCTCTCCGGTTTACTGTCAACGGGCTTTAACCAGGTTCTGAATAGTTCCTCATCCAACCACTTCTGCTGAAACTTCCATTTTCCCATTTTTCCGACATTTGCTAATATTCCCTCCGCTCTTTCGCCACAGCATGAGCACCCTCACAGCACGTTGCATTCCAAGCATCTGGTGTTGTGACTTACGGCACTGGCCATAAACAATAGCCAATAAAGGGTTCTGCCGTCAATCATCACATTATACTTCCAATCAAAATTATTAAATGTTTATATAATCAAAATAAATCGTGAATAACAATATTTTTTTCCATCAAGTGTATTTAATTTTTTAATGCCTCTGGACATCGAATTTAATGCTTTTTAATGCCATTTAAGGCCTTAATTTTCGCAAAATCTATTTAATGACTTTTAATGCTTATTAATGACCCGCGGAAACCCTGTCACACACCGAGGGAACAGCCATCAGGAACAATTTGGGGTTCAGCATCTTCGACATGTGGAACGGAGGATTGAACCGCCGATCTTCAGATTAGGAGATGACTTGCACTTCCTCCTGAGCCACAGCTATCCCAGTAAATGCTCCTGCTGGTGGGTGACATACTGCACGTCGCTTGTCCCTTTTTGAAACAGAAAGCACTATGGCTGCCAGCTGGTAACAAAACAAGCTACGTGATCTGCCCAACATACCTATACGATCAGCCCCCTTCGCACCTTGGTCCAGAAGCAGACACCCTGAAGAAAATGCTAGGTTAGCTTTCAATTTGCTATCACGTGTTAAAAAAGAGGTGGATACAGTGAAGGTGAGGGTGTAGCTCATATCTTGTTACCTATGAGGTGAATCATATCTTCATGTATAATGAATAAAGAAGATTATTGCTACATTTGGTCTCATATGTATTCACTACAACGTCGCATTATAGCAGGACCATCCTGACCATAAGCTGATGCTATTTGGGAGCCTCAGCATGGAAACATCTGGAAACCCCTGTGAGGTCTCACACAGGCCCCACTGTAGCTGCTCACTGCTGGGACAACTATGACTCTTGGAAAGATCCTAAGAATTAAAGACAAAATGCTGAAACCTGGAGGACACTGTCAGCAGTGTGCTTTGTCATCTCTTCGTTGTTACGTCCACTTCAACAATCATTCCTCCATCCGTCTCTCCCTGCTCTTCTTCTCTTGTTTTTATTCAGAGGAGCGTCTTCAAGCTTATCATCACAGTTCACAGTTCATCAGTGATTCTCTGCCTGAGGTCCATCTCCCCTTTAATATCAGAACCACACACACACACACACACACACACACACACACACACACACACAGAAAAGCTTTATTATTCTCTCTGAGATGTGCCACCAGGCACAGATATATGGATGGATATTTAATTGCTATTGTTTTTTGTCCTTTCCCTCTGGTCCACCTTGTTTTCTGTCTCTATTTTCTATTCTGTTTCCATTCCAGCTCTGCTTCAGGGGTTTACAGAAAAGACTGAGATAAAATTTGCCATCATAATCTCCTCTGCCTTGGCCAAGCTACGCTTGGCTGGCACTCTGTGTGTGCGCCTGTGTGTGTGTGCCTCTGTGTGTGTGTGCTTGTGTGTGTGTGGGCATCTGTGTGTGTGTCTCTGTGTTTGCTTTAGGTGATGAGAGTAATTGTAAAAGAGTGTCACGTATGAAGTGTCTCAACAAGCTGTGTGTGTACATGCATATATTTCACCCTGCTGACAGAAGGTTCCTGGAGAAGATAAAGGCCTGCCAGCAGACACAGTAACACCTATGAGTAACACACGATAAAATGTGATACAAATTAAGTGTTTTTAAACAAACAGTATTTTTAATCAGACACATAGTTTTAATTGTAGTTTGAATGATCATTTGTAAGGATACATAATGCATTAAACATGATAAAATCTTGATCTTAATGGTAATATTTTGTACAAAATATGAATCTAATCTGTTTCCCCTCCACAGGTGCCTTCACAGTGGCTTTAAGTCATCGCACTGTTTAAACAGGTGGTATAAAAAACCTGTTTGATTGCATGTAGAGAATGGGGTGCCATTTGTAAAGTGTCTCACGCTGAAAATAACATCAACATTTTGCCACATTTAGCCTCAAATAATGTTTAAAAAAGTGTTGTGAATTTTTTAACAGGACCTTTTACCACATTTACAGCAATATTTGTGAACTTAGAAATATATTAAATAGTCAAATCTAAATATTAAATGTGGCACCTAAACATTAAATATTAAATCTAAATCTAAATCTCCAGCTTTTTTTCTCCAACATTTAACGTTTAGGTGCCACATTTAATATTTAGATTTAACTATTTAATATATTTCTAAGTTAACAAATATTGCTGTAAATGTGGTAAAAGGTCATGTTAAAAAATTCACAACACTTTTTTAAACATTGTTTGAGGCTAAATGTGGCAAAATGTTGATGTTATTTTCAGCGTGAGACACTTTACAAACGGCACCCCATAGTAGAGGAGTCAAAAATCATCACTTTAACATCCTGACTATGAAATGTGAGTTTTAATAGCAAACAGCTCCAATGTTCAACAGGAAGAGTTGCCCTTGCACTTCCATTTATACATCAGCAGTGGGGTGAGGCCTCTTGTCCCTGCAGAAAAAAGGCAATTGAGGCAGCCATGTGAAGGAGAGGCACCGGGTAAAAGATCAATAGAACATATACAAAGACATATACATAGAACATGGCCACATGGGCGGTGAGATGGATGAGTGGAAGGCCGTCTCTTACTGTATACTTCACACAAATCTGCGTACTCGAGGGGAACAGCAGATCCCCAGTCTCTGAGGCAGGAGGGAGCCCCATCACTAATAATGTGTTCACACCAAACACGTAGCAGGTGTTTCACAAGGTGAGATTACAAACAAAGTCAATGCAAAGATGCAAACTGATATAAATAGACGCAGAACTTGTGCTATTTGTGCAAGTTGAAACCTCAACATGTCCGACAAATTTGGGTGACGCTGTGTTGCAAAAGCCAATCAGCATTGAGATATAGCTGAGGATCTGCTGATGTTACCTAAAATCAGAAATGGAGGACAAACTTATTATCATCATCAGTGGGCACCTGGTGCTTAACGACTCAACGTCAGTACTGTACAGAGCGAGCAAACAAGGAGGGGACTCAGGGGAAAGTGAGCGAAGCCTTGAGGCTACATAGTAAGTTCTGAAAAGATGTTTTTGTGACTTGTGTAAGCTATTTATTTTTTTTGAGTTGCTTCTTGGCAAAATGCTCCAAGTAATTAAAGTTGGTCTTCCATTGTAGAAAGCAATCAACGGATGGAGTGGAGCAGTAATGTGCTGTTGTGGACAATATAAAAAACATAACATAGAGCTGCTGTCTTGGTTCAGAGTATGGAGCCTCCATGTTCACAGTGTTCACAACACTTGATTCCAGTCCACATCACATACTGGACTGTGACTGGCTCCTGGGCTATACGTCCTCATTTTTGGATCCCACCACAGAGTATAAAAGTAGATCGAGAGAGCTGTGGGATGAGTAACAAACATTGCATCACCAAACAGCGGGAGCGATAATTGGTCTGGTTTGATGCAGTGCACTCTGGTAGTTGTGATTTGGGGGAGGGTTGCCCATCTTAAGGCCCTGACACACCAAGCCGACGGTTGGCCGTCGACCAAAGTCCCGCACCGTTGTCACTTTGGCGTTGTCGGCGGTGTCTGATTGAGCATGTTGAATCAGCGGCGGAGCTTGTCGGTGAGAGAGATCGCTCTGATTGGCTGTTCAGGTTTTATTTCCTCGCCCCTGTAGCGAGTGAATCTGCCTGTAGTGAAACCGGGGGCTAACCAGTGCTTCCTCCTCAGGCTCCACTTCACTCAGCTGCCCGACAGACCCGCTGCTTCTTCCCACTTTAACCTGAATAACAAACCGGAGCTAGCTGGGAGCGGCTAGCGGAGCGTTAGCCGCAGCATGACCGGAGGGAAGCACAGCCAGTTAGCCTCCGCTAGCCTCTGAGCTAGCCCCGGCTCTCCGTTTGGATCCAACCGGAGCACCGAGCCCTGGTTTGTTATTCAGATTAAAGTGGGAAGAAGCAGCGGGTTTATCGGGCAGCTGATTGAAGTGGAGCCTGCGGAGGAAACACCGGGACCGTCCGGATGTAATAGCCTAGTGCTGCGGTGCTCGGCTGCACATATAGGAAACCCCTCGGCTGACAGGATGTACCACTCTCTCACTCTGCTACTTTGTTTATCTCATGCATTCCTCAGACTTCTGGTTTCCCTTTTTGCGTTATTTCCTCTCACGCAGGCGCAGAATGTACGTGCTACTTGGCCGTCGGATGTAGTCTGTGTAGTGTGTTCAAATGCAACTGACACAGGGCGACGTGAGGCGACGTAGACGACGCAACAGTTGGCTTTCATCGCCACTAGTTGTTTCATGACGGTTTGGTGTGTCCGCACCTTTAAAGTTTAAAAACAGCTGTCTGACTGTATTGTGTCTGACAGGTGTTTATTGACGATTCCTGCTTTTTCTGTGAGTAATAAACATCTGAGTCCAGCATTAAAATGATCAGTTGCACTAAAACCTGTCATATTTACTGATCCTACTGAAACTGTTTTGGCATTCTTTCAGGTATTATTGATTATTCGCAGTTTAAATAAACTGTCGTTTAAATAAATGGCAGCAAAATGACGTCTCAAATATACTTAAGATTACACACACACACACACACACACACACACACACACACACACACGGCGTGAACAGTCATGATATCTGTCTCACATCTGTTGGCTCCATCACTCTCAGCCTGTCCATCAGAGTGATGGAGCCGCCTCCAGATGAAATGAGTCCTTAAACAGCCTGACTGATAAAACCATCAACTCTGCCGGCAGGTAAAGATGCTGGAGAGGAGGAGGAGGACAGATGAGGATGGAAGGATGAAAACATAGAAGAAAAGGAAGGGAATGAGGCTAAATGTTTGGAGAACATCATAAAGGACATTAACAAAGAGTCTATTAAAAGATTTCTATTCACAACTTTCCTCCAGTGATGACCTGTAAATGCAATAAGCTACAGCTGTCAGGAATCCTGTCACATGATCCTGTGAGGGAGATTCAGTGCAGCAGTAAAGCAAAGGTTACCATGGCGATCCATCCTCGTTAACAGTGAGCCACAGTTTAGTATCCTCAAATAGTATTCCAGTTCTACCAGTGAGAGACTGCATGAACTGTATGGTCAGTATGGGCATGAACCCTATATTTCACTCTTTAAATAAACATTAATATTTTTCTCAGCCCCTGTTACACCCGCAAACGTAATAACAGCCCATAAACGTAATAAACCACAAACGTAATACAAATCTGCAGCTTTGAATGTAATAATCCCGCAAATGTAATAAATTTCCCACAAACGTAACAGCAGCTGCCTACTACAAACGTAACACACAATTTTCCGCAAATGTAGTAACTATTACATTTGCAGGAAATTATTACATATGTGGGAAGGTGAAAATCTAAACTGTAATAACTTCCCACAAATGTAATATGAGACTGAATAATGATCTTTGTGGTTGTTGTTGTTTGTTTGTTTACTTATACACCTGCCAATAGTGATGCGTGTGTTGACAAGCAACCCACAGGTCGGGTGGGGCGGGTCAGAAAGTGACAGAGCAGCGTTCTGAGTAAGTTAGAAATAACTTACAGAAACACACAAACACACACACACACACACATTGGTCGTTCCTTGTCAGTTCACAGAATTACTCTGTGGCAGCAAATATGTCATTTAATTGGATTTATTTTATTGTCTTCTGCCTCTTGTTAATATGGATTTCTCTGCAGCATCTGGCCTACAGTACCTGTTCAGCACCTTGTTAGTTAGCAACTTGTATAAGCTGCAGATTTTTAGTAGCCTATTTGTGGTTTATTCATTCAGTTAGATTCAAATTTGCTTTATTGGTGTAAATATCATAACAACAATATTGCCAAAGCATCAAGAATCAATTCAACAAAAATTAATGAATTTCATGAATTAAAACAAGAAAAGCGTAGCACAGTACTGTTAAAACTTGCTCTGTTTGTGGGCGTACGTGTGTTCGAGTTATATTATTGTATGTGTGATTTTGTATATGTGTGTATATGGGGAAGAAATAATTAAAAGAAAAATAATAATAATAGTAATAATAATAATAATGATTAAAATAATTGTGATTATTATCACAATTAAGTTATCTTTTTTTATGAAAACAAATGATAATTTAATCATTAAAGATTCCTTCAAGACATGTTTTAACGTATATAAATGTTTCTCTTTGAATAATAATGTATGATATAGTTTTTCCACAAAAAATTCAATTATCTTGTTAAAATCCTTAAAATGACATCTACACCTTCTCCCTCATTAAAAATGCTAGAATCTATCAATATGCCAATTTTATTCTTCATCCCAAAGGTTTCACTGTTAAGTCCATTCTCAGTGTATGTGCACTGGAGGCTTCAAGTTTCCACATCACACTTAGTTGAACATTGGACCATGACTGGCTTCTAAAATATTTGTGATGTCACAAATCATGCTTGTAGCCCTTCCAAAGAATGAACGACATATTCAAGTTTTTGGCTTTTGATATGCAGACATATTTTAATTAAATGGTTCAAACATAGGCTACATAAGCCATCAACATAGGCTCGTAGCCCTAGCCCTTAAAATCATATGGGCATTTTCAGCAGATAAATGTGAAAACAGCCTTCGAGTGTCAAGCTCTGCACATACATCATTCTGCACAGTGACGCTCCACATTTTTGAGTGGAGGAGGATTAAGTTATTGTAAACCATGGTTTTTAAAACCTTACAACTTGCACCTGACCCCCTACGAGAGCCAACCGATCCCACAGTGCCGCTGTCCGAGGTGCTGAACAGGTACTGTAGGCCAGATGCTGCAGAGAAATCTGTATTAACAAGAGGCAGAAGACAATAAAATAAATCCAATAAAATGACATATTTGCTGCCACAGAGTAATTCTGTGAACTGACAAGGAATGACCAGTGTGTGTGTGTGTGTGTTTGTGTGTTTCTGTAAGTTATTTCTAACTTACTCAGAACGCTGCTCTGTCACTTTCTGACCCGACCTGCGGGTTGCTTGTCAACACACGCATCACTATTGGCAGGTGTATAAGTAAACAAACAAACAACAACAACCACAAAGATCATTATTCAGTCTCATATTACATTTGTGGGAAGTTATTACAGTTTAGATTTTCACCTTCCCACATATGTAATAATTTCCTGCAAATGTAAAAGTTATTACATTTGCGGAAAATTGTGTGTTACATTTGTAGTAGGCAGCTGCTGTTACAAATGTATTACATTTGTGGGATTATTACATTCAAAGCTGCAGATTTGTATTACGTTTGTGGTTTATTACGTTTATGGGCTGTTATTACATATTAGGAATAGGAATTGGTAAGATTTTATGATACCAGTGACATTATTGATCTGGATAATTGCTCCAATTCCTTTAATGATTCCTGATCAATTTTGTGGATAAAAGGTAGGTGTACTCAGGGTTTCAGTGCAGCCGTTTTATCTCTGAGTCTGAAAACTGAAATGAGAGAACAACATTTCAAATATCACCACTTTGTCAGTGGACTTTCATGTCTACGTATGGCCGCTACGTACCCTCCTGCATCTGTTGTTGACGCTCCAGAACACCTTGTCAGTTCATGCTTGTTACATGCAATGTGTCTTTTCAAAATACACTTCTGTTTTCACAGGGAATGTAGTTTCTGCTCCTTAGATACAAACAGTCTTCTTCCAAATAAACTTGTAACGGTAAAACAGCTAGTGTTTACGTTAGTTAGAGCAACCACATATTTTCTTGTGCAACAAAAGCATGTGCTTAAGTTTAGGGAACAAAAGCATGTTCATAAATTTAAGGAACTTAAGCATGTGGTTAGGTTCAGGAGCAAGAGCATTTCCCTAGGTTTATAGAACTTAAGCATATCCTTAGGTTTAGGGAACTTAAGCATGTTCTTAGGTTTAGGGAACAAAGCATGTTCTTAGGTTTAGGAAACAAAAGCAAGTGGTTAGGTTAAGCAACAAAAGCATGTTCTTAGATTAAGGAGACAAAAGCAAGTTGTTAGATTTAGAGAACAAAGGCATGTGGTTAGGTTTAGGGAACAAAAGCATGTGGTAAGTTTAAGGAACAATAGCATGACCTTAGCTTTAGGGAATAAAAGCATGTGGTTAGGGTTAGGGAACTAAAGCATGTTCTTAGATTAAGGGAACAAAAGCAAGTTGTTAGATTTAGAAAACAAAGGCATGTGGTTCGGTTTAGGGAACTAAAGCATGTTCTTAGATTAAGGAGACAAAAGCAAGTTATTAGATTTAGAGAACAAAGGCATGTGGTTAGGTTTAGGGAACAAAAACATACAGTTAGGTTTAGGCAACAAAAGCATGTTCATAAGTTTAAGGAACAATAGCATGACCTTAGCTTTAGGGAACAAAAGCATGTGGTTAGGGTTAGGGAACTAAAGCATGTTGTTAGATTAAGGGAACAAAAGCAAGTTGTTAGATTTAGAGAACAAAGGCACATGGTTAGGTTTAGGGAACAAAAGCACATGGTTAGGTTTAGGGAACAACACTATGTAGTAAGGTTTAGGTAACAAAAGCATATGGTTAGGTTTCGGGGGAAAAAGCATGTGCTCAGGTTTAGGGAACAAAAGCAAATGGTTAGGTTTAGGGAACAAAAGCACATGGTTAGGTTTAGAGAATGTATTGATATTGGCGTTGTTATAAAGTGATGCCACTGTCAAATGTGCCCTTTTACATCTCTGTCTGACTCTGACATCATTGACAAAGTGGTGGTATTTGACAAGTTGGGAATGAGAACGGGCTGAAGTGAACATTCAGCATTCATTCTCATTCCGATTTTCTTAGTCAAAGAAAATAACTGCTAATCCTGTCTGCGTGCCGCTAAAGTTAATATGACATGATATTTACTCTCATGCATGTGCGCTCTGCAAGACCAAATCAACAGCAAGATCCACATGCACTGTGTTTAGCAGAACGGACATATCTAGACATATCTATAACTGCCAGGTACTCAGTGTTTTCAGTATTGTAGTTGTGATTCCAGTGGATGTTGTGGATATTATCTGCAGAAAAACAAGACGGCTCCTCAGTATATGAGCTCAGACACAGTTGTTTGCAGTGATAGACTTTGTGCCACTCTAACACTACAGGAGAGGTTTAAAAATAATATGTTTCTGGCTGTGGGCTTTACCACACCAAGGGTCATGGAGAGTATTCCCAAAAAGAGGATTATGGAAGTTACCTGTCAGTGCAGCTTTTTGATTTTTACTGTCTATGCTGCATTTGCTTATATTTTAACTGTCTGCCTTTGTCTATTTACTGTGTGCACTGTATGTTTCAGCGTTACTTGGAACAAAAAAAAGAAGCTGATGCCAAAGTTCTGTGTCATGTCTCCTGCAGTCCTCCACAGACCAAACATACTGTATGAGCAGAGAACAGAAGAGGTTTAGTGGCTCACAGTGTGCAGTCACTAACAATATTTACAGCTTTATATTGGTAATTTGTTAGATATTTATGTCAGGTTGGTTTCTGAGTGGGCCCCAGCGCTGAGCAGAGAGAGAGGTACAGGTGAGGGTTTTTACAGGTTTATTGGTTTATTGGCAGGCAAGCAGGAACCCTGGAGCTCAGGGAACAAACAAGCTTTCAACTGTCCTCCAAGATACAAGACTGTGGCTACTAGTGACACTGGGACAATGATCTGGGCCCAGTTGTTAAAAAAATCTAAGATTTGGAAATCCCATGTTTTGCTGTCCAGGATCAGCTAATCCATTTTATTTTGTGCCAGTTTTAAAAAGCAGCATTGGACTGGATCGCCCTGATCGAGATACAAACTGCATGTCCAGCCCGTTCTCATTCTGAAATTGTCATATACTGCTGCTTTGTCAGTGATTTTGGTGTCAGACACCGACAACAAAGCCTCCTTTTGCAGCGTTATGATACGCCGCCAGTTGGCTGGAAAGCACCTGTTGCGGCGGTATGATACGTCACAGGATAGCATCAGTTTGACACACTGCTTGTAACAATGTAATATAAGGGGCTGGGAAGTCCCTATAGGGTGGGCAGGAGGGGAGATGGATAGGTCCAACCAACCCCGGACTTTCACCCAGGAACCCAGTGTTTGCCTCCCGTATAAATGTAGAGCCAAACTGTGATGTTTTTTTCTAAAGCTAACCATGTGCTTTTGTTTGTATCCTATGTGGTTGTGCTAACTAACGTAAATACAAGGTGTTTTACCAGAACTTGTGAGAACATTTTGAAAAGACACATTGCATGTAACAAGCACAAATTGACACAACATCTTGGAACGTCAACAGATGCAAGAGGATATCTAGCGTGTAATATGCAGACATGAAATTCCACTGACGAAGAGGCGATATGTGACGACTTACTGCAATTAGCAACTGTCGCCATGGGTGCCACCAAAGAGAATAATAATCTTTGAGATTTAAATTTGAATTGTTGATTTTGACAGCTATTTAGGGGATTCTTTTTTGGGAACATCCTATTTTACTTTATTGTATTGAAAGGCTTGATAAATGACCTAATGTCCACTTTATCTACTTCATCACAGTAACTATTAAACAAACTCAAGTGTAAAATATGAATAAATGTTTGTATAACTGACCAATTTAAAAGTTTTATTACATTTTGTTCCTGTAATCCACCCTGAATCCAGCCTTCTGCTGTGATCAGGATAGTCCTGTTGTGTTTTGTTTGTTTGTTTGTTTTTTTGTTTTTTCCTGGTTTCCCAATCCTACTTAAAAGTTTTAAACTACACATACAGTCAGATTTCAGAATCCCTTTTTTTCTTTTGAACAACCCATTTTCAAGATTTGATCCTAAGCAGTAGCTGAAATGTGATCACATTACTTCTGACCAACATGGACCTTGGAGTGCTGACGAGCTGATGGTTAGCTGGTGTGTGTGGAGCAGGGAGCTGGGAGAGGTGATAAGCTGATTGAAGGCAGGTGTGCAGGGTTCAGGTGAGTGGAGAGAGATAGGCAGAAGCCACACACACACACACACACACACACACACACACACACACACACACACAGAAGTAAACCAAGGACATGGAATACACCAAAATAATTCTGTATCACTCAGGACACCAGGTCAAAACCCTCCTTCAACAAACTTGAATTTAACTTGCCCGGAGCCACATGTTGTGTGGCCTCATACAATCTTATCAACTTGAGTCTTGCTTCAGCAGCTGTGGTTTTCTCTTTGATGTAGCAGCTCTCTGCCCCTCAAATTACAAAAGATAGATGGATGTTTGTTTGAAACTATCTACTGTACAAGTTGTTCCACAGATGACAGATTACTTCTGCTTTGACACATCTTTTGTTTTATGTTATGTCTGTAGAGCTGATGAAATGAGTCGCTACAGATGACTTGATCAACTTCTCCCGCTGATAAGGACAATATAATTTCTAATATTTAGTTGAATTCATTTTTTATCTCTTGTAGGTTTTATTTTGTTGTGTTTATGTGCTGCTGCAATGATCCTATTGTCATTAATCAAAGAGGATTATTAAAGTTTGATTCAATCACTGCTTTTAGTCGACGCAGTCATAAATTTCTTTCTCACTTGCTTTCTGGATGCATGAATTTGAATGCATGTATATTCATATCTGCAGCCCTCTATAGAGGTAACCTTCCAATCCCTACTTTGCAGATCTTATGCCTGCTTTCTACTTTCATTTTTATGTAAAGGCCGTGTGTGTCTGTGAGTGTTCCGTTTCCCTCGAAGGCAGGATGACAAAGACTCTGAGCTCAGCTCCAGCCTCAGATAAAATCCTCCATATCTGGGAAAAAGTGTGACTGCCAGGTAAACTGCTATCGCCCACAGCCAGTGAGCTCCCAAGGGGGGGCATGGCCACCATGATACAATTGCTGCCCCCCCCCCCCCCCCCCCACTGCCACCCCCCCTTGGCAAAAATAATTTGATGCCTTTATTACATACCTACATTCGTGACAACTTATCCGTGCATGGTTGGTACTAAATGGACGCTCCAGGTTGTCTGGTTTCAAAACATATCATCTACCTTCATGCTTGCTTAAACATGAGTGTGTCATAGCCTTGACAAATCCCGGACGTTTACCCAGGAGCCCAGTGTTAGCTTTTCGTTTGAATGTTGAGCCAAAACCACGATGTTCTGTCCTAAACCTAAGTACGTCAACAGCAGATACAGTCGCATACAGAGTGTGTAATATGTAGACGAGAAAGTCCACAGACAAAGTGGTGATATGTGACGACTTGGGATAAGAACTTGTTGGTTATTCCACCCTGGGGCTCTTTATAAAAGGTAAGATTGCAGAATGGGGGACAGAGTTCTCTCTCTTTTAAGCCGGCTGTGGAGGAAGTAACAGTGAGTTATGTGTGCAACCCACTGCAGGGAGATTTAAAAGCAGCTAGAAGCAGTTAGCAGCTAACTAAAAGAAGAACAGCGGCAGAAAATGTCCGCAAACATTGAGAACAATGAGGTCCAGGAGCTCCTTACCCTCCGAGCAGAGGATGAGGTCAGCCACCGTATAACAGGGATGGTAATTCAAAAAAATTACTCGCACACTGGAGTGGATGATGCTGCCGTCATTACTGCAAAGGCGGCATAAAGAAGAGACTTTGCAGCGGCCCTGTTGTGCGATCTCTGTGTAAAAAGGGCTACAAACTGCCTCAGGATCCTCCACAGTGCAAACAGAAATACTAGCTGAGGAGAATAACGTTTTTCCTTTTCTGGTAGAAAGCCCTTAAGGAAAGTTTCTCCCAACTGCAGAGAGTGGTATTTACTTTGTCTGAAAGGTTGTCTAAGCCCTGTGTCTCGATCAAGAACCAGTAGAATGATAATATATGAATTGATTTTAATGAACAAACCAAAGCAACATGATTGGTTGGGAGGATCACCAAAGTCAGATCCTTACCCTATGAACCATAAAAGTCTGTACAAAATTTCATGGTAATCCAGCCATAATTCAGTATGGACCAAAGTGGTGGACTTTCTTAAAAGGAAAATTTCTTCTTAAAACCCATTTATGCAGTTTTCAAGAAGATTCTGACAGTCACCAATGTTTTCTTATTTGGGATCTGTTCTTAGGTAATCACAGTCTGCACACACTCAAGAGCACGTTTGTGCAGAATAATGCTTATTGCATTTTCTTTAATTCTACAGTTGTATATGATCTTCATTTTCATTATCTATAAAAAATTATTATGGCTTTTTAAAGTGAGCACTACACTAACACTTCAGTTCACATCAGTTATGTTAATGGAAGCCATGTCATCTAATAATTAGTGACTGATCATGCTAGAAGAAATCATTGGGGGTTCGGGCGGGTGGGACCGAAAGTGATGAAGTGTTTAGAGTTAGTTATTAATGTCTTACAGAAACATTGCGTAACATTGTTCACCATCACCTTCTCTCTCCTTCGTCCGGTCTCTCTCTAAACACACTTACAAACACACACTTCTTGGAGAGTGACACTGCGCTGGTCTCTATCCTCAGTCCTGACACTTGTCCTTCTGTAACATATAAAGTTTGCAGGTCGGGCAGTTGATTAAAATGCGTATTCTTTTTGTGTGATTTTATTTCCACTCCTTACGCCACTTGCTCTGACAACTCATTTAGCGTTCACTTTCTGCAAAAGCATCTCCACATCAGAGCAGAAGTTTTTGGTTTTATGTTTGGAGTCTGCTGCTGCACCCTCTTCAGACTTTCGGTTTAATTGCTGTACCAGAATTTGTCGTAGTCTTGTGTGTGGTTTGACTGGTGTGTTTATGCTGTATTTCCTCATTGTTCTTTGGATGCGTTCAGTGACCCCTCTGACGTATGGCAGCGTCACCACTCTGTGGATACTGGCATGTTTTTAGTGCGTCCTGTATGTGCTTTTCCTCCTGTGCTCTGTCTTCCGGATCCGTTATTATTGCTGCGCGTTCATAAAGCGTTCTGACCACTGATAATTTGTGCGTTGTGGGGTGTTCTGATGTCCATAGTAAACATTGGTCTGTGTGAGTTGGTTTTCTGTGGATTGTTATTTTGATGTCTCTGTTGTCTGTGTGGTGAATTTTGATGTCCAAAAAGGGTATGGATTGTTCTGTTTCCTCCTCGTGTGTGAATTTGATGTTCCCGGTGGTGTCTATGGTGTTTAAATGGTCCGTTGCTGATCTTATGGCCTTTTCTTCTGGATCCTCCATGAAAAAACTGCACATAATGGCAGAAAGTGGATCCCCCATGGCAAATCCTTCCCTCTGTTTGTATATTGTGTTTTTGAACTGGAAATAAGTTGATGTGGAAATAAACTGAAGAAGTTGTATGAAGTCCTGAACATCTGGTGCATTTCTTGAGTGTTCTGTCTGTTTGTAGCAGGTTCTGATGGATCTGTATTGCTTTTTCTGGTGTTTTGGTGAAGAGTGATGTGACGTTGTGTGATATGAATATTTCCTCTGGCCCTACTTTGATGTTTTTCAATTCCTTTGCTAGCTGTTTTGAGTTCCTGCAGTGTTGATTAATTTGTCCTAAAAGGGGTTTTATTATTTCTGCCAGTGCTTTTCATAAGTTGTATGTGACCGAACCAATGCTGTCTACAATCGGGCAAAAGGGTGTTCCTGGTTTGTGTATTTTCGGTGTGCCGTAAATCCTGGGGGTGACATTGGCTGTAGGTATTAGATGGTTTTAAGTCTTCTTGTCTATTTTGTTTTCGTTTAGTAGTGGTTTTAGTAGTGCCTTGAGTTTGTCCTCCAAACAAATTCTGGTACACCCAAAGGACAACATCGAACAAAACAATAAATGCAACGTCCTATGCTAGATACCATGCCAATCATGCAATAAAAGATACATTGGGGAGACAGGGAGGAGTTTCAGCACAAGAAGAAAAGAACATCAAAAGGAATGCGAGAAGGAGATGAAAAGATCAATAAAAGAAAAGGCACAACAAGAAACCGACAAATCAGCCGTAACAGATCACTGCAAAAGAGAAAACCATCTTATGGACTGGGACAAGGCCAGAGTCATACACATTGAGGACAGCATACAGGCAGGAGGTAGAGGGTCTGGGGCTGTGGTGCAAGGAGAACAACCTCATCCTCAATATCAATAAAACCAAGGAGATGATCATGGACTTTTGGAAGTCTGGCACTGCACCCCCTCCTCTCTACATTGATGGCGTAGCTGTGGAGATGGTTCCCAGCCTGAAATACCTCGGGGTTCACCTCTCCAACACCCTCACCTGGCGGGACAACACCTGCAGCATCATCAAAAAGGCCCACCAACGCCTGTACTTCTTGAGGAAGCTGAAGAGGACAGGGCTGAACTCCAACATCCTCTGCTCCTTCTACAGGTGTGCGGTGGAGAGCACACTGACTTCCTGCATCACAGTGTGGTATTGCAGCTGCACAGTGACAGAGAAGCAGGCGCTGCAGAGGGTGGTAAAGTCTGCACAGAGGATTAGGTTATCATTTATTAGTATTTATTTATTTATTAATCACAGTACTGAGACCTGAGTACTGTATTTCGTTCCTTCATTTTCCGTCATGGTGTGAATGACAATAAAGATCTATCTATCTATCTATCTATCTATCTATCTATCTATCTATCTATCTATCAATCAATACCGGTGCTGGATCAGGGAGGCTATCGAGATACATGCCACAACCACCACCAAGTGACACTTTTGAGGAAGGCGGAAGTTTCCGCCGAAGCATGTCAAGAAGCCTAAAAAGGTACGCAACACCTTAATACATGTCTGAGATAAACGAACAACTAAAGTGATTATCAGAAACTGAAGACATAATGAACACCACTGAACTACTATAAGAACACAGTTGTGAACAATTCAGATGTTTAAGAACATGTCATGAATCTGGCGCACACTTTTCTCAGGACCTTTACTAAGGACAAATTTAAGAGAAGTTTAAGACAAGAATCACACTGTTAACACGACCAAAACACTGCACAGACTAAAATGTTCAAACTCTGATATTACCTGAATAGAATATGAGTCTGTGGAAATATGTCCTCCATCATATGGAGTGTGTTTTGTATAAATTGTACAACAGGAAATAAATGTGAAAACCTTAGTAATGTGTGTGAAAGTATGGCCTTGGTCTCTCCTCCCAGACGGTGAGAAATTAAAGAAGCAGAAGATGGAAGTAAACAGATGGTTCACAACACCGGACTCATAATGGACATCCGCTGCATTTTCATTCCATGCTTCTGAACACTAACACAAATGTTGTTCCACCTCAGTGTCATTAATGGAAAGCACGAGTGGGTGGTTGAGCATTTGACATTGTTTCTGCTCTCTCGTCTGTTACCACGCTTGTGTCTGCTTTTCTATGGGCAGCTCAGACAGGAATCCAGCTGAAGAGACATTCAGTGTGACAGAAGACAAAGAGCAGCTCTAAACACGCATCAAATATCAGCCCCGACTGAGTGTGCACATGCCCCACAGCCAGGGTCCCCATTCTGCTGAATATTCAGCCATGTTTTTTATGTATTTATGATAGACATAATAAACCTGCCCAGCTAATTAAGAGGGCAAATCAGATTGTCCAATAAATTAGCTCGCCAGCTATGAAGGGGGGTCATATGTGAGCTCACCCTGTAATAAATGCAGACAGAGGGAACAAAACAATGTCATTATTATTCAAACATGGCTGAGCAGATAACAACAGTCTCCACAAACAGTTATATTTTTGGTTTGTTTCGACATGTGGAATGAGGACAACAGCAGTAACCCAACAGACTTCTCTTCTGTGCACCAACACAAAGATCCTGAAGACAAAAGACATTTTTCTGCTCTTTCTAACCCTAACATGAGCTCGGTCAAAACTGAGAGCTGAAAGAACAAAGCAGAGAACATGTCTGAATGGAGTCACTGAAATATATGTTATCAAATAATGGGGGAAAGTAACTAAGTACTCAAGTCCTATATCATTGTAACATACTGTACCTTATCTAGCCACTTTTACACTGCTTTTTTTAAGGCGGGAATATTGCGCTGTACGCAACCACCTCCTTTAAAGAGGCAACAGATAGGATTCGGTTTTTTTTTTAGCTTGGTGTCGCACTGTCGCAACGACCAAATTGAGCGTGGGGATCAGAGATAATCAATAAAATGTAGGCTGTAAAGCCACCAGTATACCTCTATGTATATGTAGAATGAGAAGGTGTGTGGACACTCTACTAAATAAATGAGTAAAGAGACCGAGCAACAATTATCAGATTTATCTGAAGAAAAACAAATAGTAATGCAAATAATTATAGCAGAATGCACAGTACCAGTACAAACAGCTCACAGTAAATGATACCAATGTGTACAGTATCAGTACAAACAACAGTAGACACGTAAGGGATAATGTATAGTGAGCCGGTGACTGTTGAAAAATAACTCCCGATAGGGGAATGGAACCCTGACGCACAGCGGAGTTATTTTTCAACGGTCACCGGCTCACTATACATTATCCTGCTTAGAACATGGCTTACTACTAAAAGATTCAAATATTACAACTGGCATCAATATTATTAAATTGCTGGCAGAGTGTATTGACAGAGGAGAGGCGTTGACCAGACAAACGGGAGCAGAGGAGAGGATTTTACTCCACTTCTCCCGGTCGGAGAGGCTGGGTGCCCACGAGCTGCAAAGGCTGCCCTCACATTTATGACCAGTGACCGACATGATGTCCCTGCTCTCCAGGCCAGCTTGGGAGAGCTGTGTGGACTAACGTTAACTGATTTTGATGCTCATCAGTCTAAGGCCGTTGCAGTGAAAAGTCCAGTGTTCACTTAGCTGGGCGTAACTTAGCTGGGCGATGTCCGTCGATAGCTGCCTCCGTGAGAAGAGAACAGAAGGAAGGGAGGGGGGTATCACTGTCCGAGGGCTGCCGTAGAATGGCAACCAGGATGTCAGCCGACCAACACTCGCTACCCGCTCCCTGGTTGCGGCGATTTGCGATGCTGGCCAGCTAGGAATGAACTAGCAGCCAGTACAGTACAGTCCTCTCTGGTCTAGCTAACATTTAGCCGTGTTACTTACTGATCCATTAGAAAGAAAGCTAGCTGGACATGGGTTTTGAAGCCTCTTTGGTCAAGGAGCTCCCTCCATCTCTTGAACGCCTGACTGAGGTTTACTCTTGTTTTTCCTCTTCTTTTATCACTCTCCTTTTTGCTCTTCTTTGCCTCCTCACACAGAGGAGCTCCTTTTCTTTTGCTAGGCCGTTTTTCCACTTGTCTCCAAACTTTGTCCGTCTGCCATTGTGCTCGTGACTCAACTATCTCATGCCCAGCTCCTCATAAGGACCAGCTCCAGTCCCTGATTGGCTGACTGACCAATTTCGCAATACATGACGCATTTCCTGCCGTAAAGCAGATTTTTTCCGCAAAATTTCGGCACCGGTGGCAGAAGCTTATTGCACAGCCATTAAGTAACCTATGTAAATGCTGATAGTCTGATTTTACTGTGGCCACTACCCTGTGCAACCCACATTATTTTCATAACGATATATTTAGGAAAAGATGTTATCTGTTGCCTCTTTAAGACATGTAAAAGCCCCTGCCTAGTGGGGCCTTTTGGTGTTTGATATAGTCAAATAATACTTTTTGGTATTTACACCTCATTGTTCAAACTCATTATCTATAATTTCACACTTCATCAGGCTTCTTTGTAATCCTTTTTATATTTATGTAATATAATTGATAAATATTAGAATAGAATAGAGTTTATTGTCATTTGCACATGTATGTTACAGTACAGGCATATTGGAATTCTTGTGAGTCTCTCTTTGTCAGCTTAATTCATTAAACAAACAAACAAAAAATATTAGTCTATCTATGCTTGATAAACTTATAAACTCACCTGAACTGGGCTTTTTCCTTATTCTAAAACAAAGTTCTGCAGTACTAAGTCTTTCAGCCAGCTCTGAACACTGACTTTATATTTTTGTTTTTCCTTTTTTTTGGATGAATAAACTCATAAATAATTCATTTGTTGCAATGTACATGTTCATGACTTCCTGTCGTGTTCCACGCACCCAAAATCTGTTCAATTGTTACTTTACTAGAATACATTCAGTCCCACAGCAGCCTGCTATATGTTTTTAGTTACAGGCTAATTAGTCTTTGCGGGGTTCTTAGGGTTGATGCAACATGCAGCAAGCCAGCAGCAATGCTAATGTGGAAAAATACGTTTTATCAGAAACATGCAGTAAGACTGCCTCCATGATTAAAACATCCCTAATCGAGCTTCTCATCAACGTCTCTCCCTGAACACGTTTTGTCGCTGCGATGATCCAGCTGAACAGGAAGCAGGGACACACACACACCCCTCAGCCATGAGGTCTCAAACACAGTATTCAGTTTAGTGTTTTGTGGGAGTTTGTTGACATGAGATTCTGTCAGGCCAATTAAGAGTCAGTTTCTGGCTTTAAATGAACTTTTGAAATGAAAGAGGATGGGCCTTTGATGGCTGTAGCCTCCCTTGTCATCAGCTACTGTCCTCTAGATCTGCCTCTTTTCTGCTGCTACTATGTCAAGCTCGAATTTATATTTCTGTTGCACCAATATCTGTAAATATCAGGTCCAAATATGTTCCCATTCAAACTTTTCTTTCCACATAGCACATGATAAGTGATGGACTTTAACTACTGTTTATCAAAATGAGGTGCACAGGAGGAAGAATCAAGCTTTATGATTTGATCAGATGGATTCTGTACTCGACTGGGCTCATATATAAAAATAAATAATAAATAGTAATAAAATAGTACTAAAAATAAATAAATAAATAAATAAATAAATGCCCTAATTCCACTCACATTCTACACAAGTGTTAATGCACTGCGTACACTCATTGCCAACGTATGCAATTAAAATGGGATTTGGAAAAAGTGCTCATGCATGTTATTGCACAGAAAATAAGTTACTGCACTGCTCACAGAACTGTGATGTGTGTTAGTGGGTTTGCTCCAGTTCAGAGTTCAGTTCGGTAATGACTTTGGGGTAGAGACTGTTTATGAATCCTGTGGTGCATGTTTTGATGGACCTGTAGCGCTTTTGGAGGGCAACAGTTCAAACAGGTGAGGAGCAGGATGGAATGGGTCTTTTAGGATGTTGTGCGTTTTCTGCAGGCAGCGGGAGGTGAAGATGTCATCCAGGGCAGGTAGCTGTTGGTGTATGATGTTCTGTTCTGTTCTGCAGAGACTTTTTATCTACGGTACCACACAAGGATGTTGTATGTGAGGACACTCTCAATGGAGCAGAAGCTTTTGTGACAGGTTTCCTTCCTGAGCGTCTTCAGGAAGTATAGCTGCATTTGTGCCTTCTTGACTAGCGTTGTGGTGTTTGTCATCCATGAGAGGTCTTCTGAAATGTGTGTGCCAAGGAATTTAAAGCTGGTCACCTTCTCCACTCTCTCCCCATTGATGAAATCAACTATCAATCAATAGAAATCAATTACGATTTCTTCTGTTTTCTTGATATTGAGAGTAGGGTTATTTTCTGTGCACCACTCTGTCAGCCTCACTACCTCTTCTTTGAACGCAGACTCGTTGCCTTTGGTGATCCACCCCACCACGGTTGAATCGTCTGCAAATTTAACCATGGTGGTGTTATGGGATGGAACACAGTCATGTGTGTACAGACAGTAGAGGAATGGGCTCAACACACAGCCTTGTGGGGCTCCTTTGCTAGTATGAGTGTTAGAGTGGAGGAACAGTAGGGCCCATCCTGACTGATTGTGGCCTGTTTGTCAAGAAGTCTTTAATCCACAGGCAGATGCTGTGCTCTACACCCAGGTCGGACATTTTGGAAAACAGTCTGCTGGGTAAGATGGTATTAAATGCAGAGCTTTAGTCCACAAGCAGCAGCTGTGCGTATGCCTCTTGTTGTTCCAGATGAATATTAAGGAACTAAATTCATTTTATGACAGGAGCATAAACGGGAGATCATCACTGACGTCTTTATGACCCTAAAGGCAGACACTGAGTGTTGGGGGAGGTGTACAAGGTTAGTAAACACAGTCGGCAACCACTGAGGTAGGTTTTGTTACAACACTTGGAGGACACAATGAGCAGTGGGCCATCAGAAAGCTAATTTTCCTACATTCTAGGGATTTTTTTGCACCAATTTGTGTCTTTCCTTCACTGCTGTCTGGTAAAATGTCTTTGATTTTGTCAAAATAAAATAGCTACTTTCATGTTTTTAATGGGGGAGACAAATGCACAAGTTCTAAATATTGAGGGGGACGTGTCCACTGCCTCCCCTCTAAAATCTACATCAAAGAAGGCAACTATATATCTATTTCAGTCTCTTTTTGGTGTCACCCTGTCAGTCTGTCCTACACTTTAATCCACACTGAAATATCTCAATGATTTGAGGGACTTTTCTTCTGTTACGCCGTGCAGGTTTTACTTAAACATAATTTTGTATTAAATGTGTTGACAGAAAATGTTACAAAATCGTTCATGTTCCCAAAACAATAACTCCCACAGATCCTCCAGAGGAAAGGGTCTCGACAACTAATGCAGTTTGGGCTTTGTTTTGATTAGCAAATGTTAGCATGCTCACAAACACACATACATATGATAAAGTCAAACTCACAAACATCACCCAGCCTTCAAATTACAAATTCCTGCATCAGTATTGCTCTGTCTATTGTGTGCTGCTTTTGGTTGGATTTTCCACTTGATCAGTTATGCTGTTGTCTGCCTCATCTGCATTTATACACAGGGTTCCTTATCACTGCCTCACATGTGGGTACATTTATGCTGATGAACACTGTCCTGGCACATACGATACGTCCTCATGGTATCACTGTGAGACAGTGTCTGTGCACGTACGGCTCTTTCTACTCCTACACAGCAGGTTAGCAGTACAGAGGGGCATACAGTCATACCAGACCTGACTGAATATACAGTAGTATCCATCAATGGGAACATATACAGGCTGTTCTCATGCATTGTTTGTATGTATACCTATGAAAAATAATGCACCATCATCTCATCTTTGAATAACAAAAACTCTGTGTGTGTGTCTGTCGTACGTTTTTCTCCTCACTGACTTGGTCAATCCATGTGAAATTTGGCACAGTGGTAGAGGGTCATGGGAGGATGCCAATGAAGCAATATTACATCAATTGGCCAAAGGGGGGCGCTATAGCAACCGATTGAAATGGCAAACTTTGAATGGGCATATCTCATGCCCCGTATGTCGTAGAGACATGAAACTTTGCACAGAGATGCCTCTCCTCATGAGGAACACATTTGCCTCAAGAACCCATAACTTCCGCTTATATAGATTTTCCGCCATTTTGAATTTTTTGAAAAACACTTCAAATGGATCTCTTCCTAGGAAGTTTGAGCGATCTGCATGAAACTGGATGAACATAATCTAGGGACCAATATCTAAAGTTCCCTCTTGGCAAAAGTTGGAAAACTTACTAAAACTGAGCTTCTATAAGGCAATGAATATTGCGGAGGGCGTGGCTTCCAACCCACACCGCTGCAACAAGGTCTAGCCGCACCTTTCCCATGTGAACTACCAGTGCGCCCACTTTTAAGTCAATACAACATATAAACACTTTAACTATCTGCCTTTCAACGTGCTACCTCAACTACTAATGTACACTTTTAGCCCACTAACTATCCCACTATTGGCAATGGTACTACTGTACTTTCAATAAAGCAATCGTACTATCAAATTCACAAACACTCTGTCTGAATACATTGCTCTTCTTAATGGGTTCAGTTGACTATTTAATCTGCAATTTCCTATGACCTGTATCCCAAACACACACCATGTTAAACTGTTCGTGGGCAACTGTGCACTCAATGGCTATGGACTAGTTTGTATGTAACCCTGTCTCGGCACACTTTAAATATCAGAAATGACAAAATGTACAGAAATGGTAAAATTGTAGTGAATCAGGTACACACCAGGGCCCGTTACACTTTTGCTACATCTCTGCAAAATACACTTTTTAGTAGCTTCTATAATGCTCCTCTCAACTTAGGACAGACTGTATATTTATGAGTCTCAAACTTCAACCATTTCATTTTATTACTGCAAACACAGAGAAATAACAAATAATAAAAGTGACATGATATAAAAATATTTGCGGTAACACAGTCTCCAATGTAGTTTCTCCTAGTACTTGGAAATGTACTTTGTCTGCTTCGTCGCCTTTCTAATCAATTTAGGCTCGTGTCCCATTTTGTCTCCACGTGCTTGTTTTCTATTAGTTTGGTTTATTTCCCTTCATGCTCCATTATATTTCCTTGTTTTAATTATGATTTTAATTTTGTGTAAGTCCCTAAACATACAGTAGCTGTCTCATCTGTGTGCACAGAGCGGGCAAAGATTCTGTCTGTGACATCTTATTACTGTCTGCACAATTTACGTTACTGAGAGAAAACATAAACAGAGACAGCAGCTCCCCCCATGTGAGATGTTTCACTGCTCTCCAGAGAAACAATCTGACTCCTGTCCCTACTGTCCTACCAGCCTATTTCAGGCTTGGTGTAACATCTAGTCCCTGAGTTTAGTTATGCTTTTCTGTCTTTGTGAATTTTTGGTTACTTCCTGTTTTATATTGTATTTACCTTTGCCTCTCATTTCAGATATTCACTTCCTGTCCTCCTATGTTTCCCACCTTGTGTGATTACCTGCCCCGCCCTGATTAGTGTCACCTGTGTCCCATCATCCCATCTTCCCTTGTCTATTTAGTCAGTGTGCTTCCCTTGTTCTCTGCCAGTTCGTCTTTTCAGTTGTCTCTAGGCATTTTTCATAGTCTCAGTTTATTGTGTGTTTTTTTTTAATCTAGTTCTGTTTTTCGACCCCAATTTCTGCCTCACCGATTTGGATACCTCTGCCTTACCTGACTGCCCATTCGTGTGCCAAACCCATTTCTGCATTAAAAGGATTATCGCTTGGAACCTCTGCTGCGTTGAGTCCAAACTACTGTCGGTCTTAACACATAGACGTGTCCATTAAAATGAGAGCTTTAATTCAATCCAGTAGTACTCTCCAAGATCGGAAATGAACCATAATTGTTTGACAGTGCAACTTCAAAATGACTAATTATGTCTCGGTTAATAGGCTGTTCAGGTTGTAAGCTCTCAGCGGCACTTTTTCCATTAACCTTTTACTTGCCTCTCAAACACCTTCTGTCTGAGGAGATCTAAAATCATCTCACACAAAAGACAAAGAATATTCTTGAAATATTTACAAAGCTCCCAATTTCATCCTTTCATATGTTCTTATGTAGAACTTGATTCATCAGTTTCAACTCATTCATTAGAAGTTACTATGATGGCTGGAAGCAGAGAGGAGCCTCACTGAGATGATTGCAGCCACGATCAAAATCTTGCCTGCAGTTAGTGACACAAGTGAATGCAGCTGGATGTAAAGACACTAAAACATAGCTAACATTGAGGTTTTTCAAAGTCTGACATTGCTGGACCCTTGTCAGACAAGGATGGACAGAAGATGGAAATATTTTGGGTCATAGCTCATTAATACTACCTGTTAACCAACAAGTTACTGCAAACAGCTGTCTGCCAGTCAACACTTCATTTTAAGATTGGATCATCATCTGATAAAAGTCGACATAAGCTGTGTGATTCACTGACATTTAAGATGAGTGCGTTATCTTCTTCATTCAAAATCATGTTTACCATTACAGTGACTTGTGACACTGCATTGATCTCCTACGTATCTCCTACCTTGCAGATATTATCTCCCAGGTAGGAGATGAACTATTAGACTGAATTAGGTTCTTTTGAGAGTGAGGAAGCTGTGCAGAATGAAACACTTGTGCTGTGTCTCAAATCGCGTACTTCAGTTCTCACACTCAATATTTTGAGTGCATAAGTGCGTTCACACTGAGAAGTATGGAAAAATGCAGTGCACTATGAGTACCCGGATGGTGCACTCAAAACAGTCAAGAAGTTGAGTGTGGAACTATGGACACTTCTCGCACTCAATGGTTGCCATCTTGGCTACGTAACCAAAGGGGAGGGACCACTTTTCAAACAGGAAATGGCGGCCGAGGACTGTGCAACTGTGAACGTCATCGTACAAATACATGCGTTTTTTGCACTAAGTACCACTATACTGTTGTCAGGTATAAGCCAGCAGTATGTTTATTGGGTTAATTTAGCAGTCTGTAATGATTTGGTACCGCGAATGATAACGCAAATGCTAATGCTAGTTTGCTAGCTAGCTAATTTGCGGTCGTCATTTCCAGTAAGTGCACAGAGGCCGTGTTTGGTTTGAGACAACACAACCATGTCGAAATTCGCACACTGCGCCAATAAATAAATAGTGCACATAGTATACTACATGGAAGTGTACTGACGGAAGTATTTGCTTTGAGACACAGCATTAGTGTACCATAAAAAAGGTACTGAAAGTTCTGCCAAATGCAGCATAAACAAAAGGTTTTATGTTGTCTGCACATTATACACCGTCTCCCTTGAGTTTTTGATCGCAGGCCTGTGCATTATCCCAACTCAACAACAACAACTTGTCATTCCACAGTCGTTAAATACCGCTGCTTGATCAGTGATCTTGGCGTCAGTCATTGATGAAAAAAGGCATCCTTTCGCAGACAACGCCATACAGCGCCAGGTGGCAGTAACGTATAACACCACTGGACAGTAATTTAAGGAGCTGGAAAGTCCCTATAGGGCGGGCGGGCAGGAGTGGTGGTGAATGTAGTATCATGTAGAAATATCATCAGGAGGTGGCGACTGTCTGCTGTCAACTTTATTAACAGGACTCGTTACATAATGAAGAAACATACAAAACATACAGAACACTGAACTGACTCAAATCGGCTGCGCGTGGACTTAAAGGGTCCAACAAACACCGGACTTTCACCCAGGAACCTGGTGTGTGCTTCCTGTATGAATGTTGATCCAAACCAGTATGTTTTTCTCTAAACCTAACCATGTCCTTTTATCGCACAAGGACAAAAGTTTATTTTGAAAATGATTGTATGCATTTTATGAGCAGACACTGTACATTTCCTGTAAAAACTAAAGTGTATTTAGAAAAGACATGATGCATATAACAAGCATAAACTGACATGGCGTCCCGGAGCCTTAACAACAGACACAGGAGGGCACCTAGTGCGTCATATGTAGACGTAAAACTATTTGACAAGTTGGGAGTGTGAACAGCTGCTCAGCCCTTTCACCTGACCCCCCCTGTTGCATCAGCGTTTGCTCTGACACCCATCTTGATCTGATTCTTAGTTTCTTATCAAAAAAGTTTAACAAGCACCAGTTAGAGTAATAGAAAAAGACATCTTAGCTTTAATTTGGTCTGTGTAGCAGTCAGAGGTCCATGTGACTTCAGGGCCTGTGGTCATTTATACAGACGATAAACCTTTGAACCATTTTTGAACTCACTCTGCCGTCCAAATCAGAGGTGTATTAGATGGTGTATTGTAGTTGCTGGTGCATCATCCAGAGGTCTGTGCCTGTGATTGTTGTTCCCCTCATAGTACTGGGTGCTGAGATGGACTGTTAGGCCATGAGACGGAGGAAGATGTGAGCACACTGAGGTGACTTTGTATTCTGAGCATTCATTTAAACTTTAAAGCTTACACTGGCCGGTGGCAGGCAGTCCTGTTGGGACCCTGTCTTTATGAGGCTGGGGGGTTATATTGACTTTTATTGAAAATCAGAGTAAGTTTATGACTTTAAACTGACCCGACATTTGTTTTTAGTTTGTTGAAAAGAAGCTTCTTTTCTTCCCATGACCTGTTCTTCTCTAACAAACTTGAGTGGGACTGAATGCCAAAAAACTTTGAAAGAACAATTTGAAAACACAAAGTCAGTGGAGCCCCAGCGGTATTTGTTGTGTTTGAATATTGAATGACCCTTCAGCGACCCACACAGTAAGTTAGTGTGAATGTGAACAGAGGGCTGGGGAATGAGTTCTGCATGCTGCATTATTGTTTGAAGGCCTGTGGCAGAGCAGCGGTGCAGCAGCAGATGGTTTTAGCGTTCTGTCAGTCCATCAGCGGTAAACTGTTGGTGACTGCGGTGTGATGGCCATTGACAGCTCGCTAAGTCTCTCTCAGGAGTGAACCAACTGCTGCTTTACTGCGGTTGTTGCACTGTTGGCTGGCAGAGAAGTGAGTAATACATTCTGACACATATGCCAAGGGACAACTAAAACAAGAGGAGTCAAACACAAGTGCTTAGACATTATGTTTCCGTGTGTGTCTCTGTTTTAAACAGAGAGGAGAGAAAGAGGGAGAGCTAATTGAAGCTGAAGTGAATAATTGAGAAGCCCAAAACTGAGTCATACAGTATGATTAATTTAGTTTAATCTCTGCTATTAGATTTGAGAGAAAAGCTGCCTGGGGCTGTCTTGTGGTTCCTCTGCATCATCCTAAACAAAAGCAAACATGAAGGGAGGAAATATTTTGTTTAATGTTGCTTACAAACATTTAAATTTTAATGTTAGAGGTGCAGCTTAGTTGAAGCAAAATTCAAGGGCAAAGTGGCTTTTAATGGTTAACAAGTGAGGCGGGTGGAGGCTGTGGCACACAACTGGAACAATACTTAACAACTAAGTTCTGTGCCATTTAATGTGAACACATAGAAATTACATATGGACACAGTGCTTTTATTACTGTTGCAGTTTGTCATTTTAAATGACATGGGCATTTGATTCTATTCTACAGGTAAAAAATCATGTTGGCGGTAATGTGTTACAAAAGTAACGTGTTACCAACAGGATTTCGAGTAATGTTGGTACATTTACAGTTTTGATCAGTGTGGATTTTTGATCTATCCACACTGCTCCACTTCTGCAGTGCGCCACCAAAAACAACACCCCCAGAAGGTTGTTGTGTGTTGTCATGTCATTTATTATACGCTACCTTATCGAAGGGTGCTGGTGATTGTCCAGTGTGTCTCCATCCATATCCCTACACCTACATCCTGTTCTGCTTTTGCGTCCTGAGGCTGTCTGAAAGCAGCAGGGATCAGGAGCTGGCCTCCGGTTTGTTTTTTCCTCGTCTCAGTGATCAGCACATCTGGGTGATCTAAGTGTATGCTGGATGTGTTTCCATTCACATCCCCCACAACCGCAGAGCAACACCGGCACACAGTCCTGTTCTTCTGTTCTTTTACATAACTCTCTCTGTGGTGCTGCTGGAGCTGAGCGGCACACTGGAACTGGCAGATGGTTCTTCCAGCTCCGGTGTTTTAATTTGCTCTCATCATAGTGACTTAATCGCATGACATAGCTCTGTTGTGTTAACCTCAATATTTGTTCATTGTGTTTCATATCGACCCACAAATATTTATCCATATCTCAGAATGATCAGATTTGATCCTCCATTCTATATCATCACACTGTTATTAATATATGGAGTGGATTTTAATACAAAGGTGTAATGATGATGTATATGAATGCATGAATGGGTTAGACCTGCGCAGCATTTGAAACCAGCTGTAATAAACAACATGACCCTCATCCATTTAAAATCAACATTAGTTCTTCTGAGCTCATTTTGGTCAAAGTAGTGTAATAAGTTCAAAAAGTTCAAGTTCAAAAGTGTTTTATTGTCAGTTTGCTAAATGTGCATTACATACAGAGAATCGAAATGTTGTTTCCCTCTCACCTAGTAATAAGTAACTTACTCTACTTACCCTACACAGAGAGTAATATTTTAAAATAACTCATTACTTGTAGATAATTAGTAATTACACCACTGTGAACTGTATGCTAAAGCTAAAGTTTGCCCTCCTTGAATGTATGAAGGTATACACACTGGATGACTCTGATGTATAAAGCTGTTCTTAGTTTGGTTCCTGCCTATTTATGCACTTTTCTTCAGAGAGCTAAAAGCCATTATGCCTTACGATCTAATAACATGTTGCACCTGTCTGCTCCTTGTGTTGGGACTGAAATGGGAAAAAAGCATTCAGTTTCTCGGCCCCCTCTGCTTGGAATATTCTCCAATCTGAACTAAGAATACCAGAACTTATTTCACCTGAATCCTTTCGCACTATCCTAAAAGACAGAGAGCGGGAATCTATCAAACAGTGCTTGTGTTCTTAAAGGGAAATTTTGGTTTATTTCAACCTGTCTCCTATTGTCCTAAATTTGTTTCAAGTGACTAGTGACATAAAAATAATAGTTAGCATGTTAGCCGTTAGCCTAGATACAGCCGGGGCGCATAGTAGCGTCAGACCTGTTAAAACGTAAGTGAACAGGCAACCTTCAAGTGCAAAGTTAGTCCACTAAACAAGCTTTTTCTCCACAAAGACCGCCTCATATCGTTAGGATAAATGTCAGAGAACATATAGAAAACGACATGTAAACGTGTTGTCTTACCTTACCAGTGTGCTGTCATGTTTGATCTCATACAGTGCCTGAAATCTCGGGAGAACACGCAGCAACAGCTGGAAGGCAGAACCAGACAGTAGCCTGAAAAGTTCAATCATTTATTTTATGAAAGATTTATAGAATAATGGCTGACTTTTTGCCAGACTTCGACTTTGTGGAGGAGGAATTTGATTTTGCAGAGTTTGATGGCCGCCCTTATTTATTTGAGCCAGAATACACTGACGAAGAGCTTTGTGAAATTGAAGAACGGAGGAGGAGAGAGAGAGAGGCGCAACAGGTAGAGGACGAGAGAGGACGAATGGCTGCTGCAAGGCTGCGTAGCTCTGGAGATTGGTGGTGTACCTGTGAATGCTGTGCCCCAGTGCCCACAGAAGAGGAATGCCTCTGTTGCAAGGAATGGGATCGGTTGCAGCCTTATTTTCAAGGTCTGGATGTGACCGAGGACGAGACACCTCCACCTGGAGTAGTATCCAGCTGGGCTTTATCTAGAGCTGATGAGATATATTTCGGCCGCGCTTTGGAAAGCAGAGCTAGATGGTAAACAAACATGGCAGCACACCGGTAAGGTAAGACAACACGCTTACATGTCATTTTCTATATGTTCTCTGACATTTATCCTAATGATATGAGGCGGTCTTTGTGGAAAAAAGCTAGTTTAGTGGACTAACTTTGCACTTGAAGGTTGCCCGTTCACTTAAGTTTTAACAGGTCTGACGCTACTGTACGCCCCGGCTGTATCTAGGCTAACGGCTAACATGCTAACTATTATTTCTATGTCACTAGTCACTTGAAACAAATTTAGGACAATAGGAGAAATTTCCCTTTAAGCTGTTACTGAAACCATAACTCCTGCACTTTATGTGTCAAATTGTTTAGATTTCTATATTTCAATGTTTGTATCTTTTAATCTGTCTTTTCATTTGTGGTATTTATTATGACGTGTGCTGTGTGCAGCACGTGTGTGCTTCTTTTCTTGTCCTGACTGTTCAATGTATTGAGCCTGTTTTTATTTTATGTTACTGTATTTTATTATTATCACTATCATTCTCAATTTCTATTTCCCTTTTTAATCGACTGTTTTTATTGTTTTAAATTGTGTCTTGTTGCTTTTAATGTCTCTTTAAAGCACTTTGAATTACCTTGTGTTGAATTGTGCTATACAAATAAACTTGCCTTGCCTTGCTGCCTTTCTTGGCCAGGTCACCCTTGTGAAAGAGGTCTTAATCTCAATGGATATTTTATCTGGTTAAATAAAGGTTAAATAAAATATGTAATTAATATATTACATTTTGAGAGTAACTTGCCCAACACTATGCATGTATAATACTATAGCTATGCTGTGGTAGAATTAAAGCTAGTTTTAGTGAGCAGTCAAACCAGGCAGACCATAATATACAGCAACTGAATCAATAGGCCTGTGAAGTATAATTACATCTACATTTCTATCAAGATTCAACACATGAGCACAGCACCTGGCTTGTAACTTCACAAAATGCCTATTCTTTTCATCACCCCCAAAAGTGTTACTGCAATTATAGAACAATGATCAAATCATCGTCCTCTCACAACATGGGACTAATGTTGTTCTTTTTCTCTCCCTTAGAGAAAAACATCTTATATGCCCCTAACAGTAATAAATAACCCTGTGCTGTGATTAATAAGCCGCATCTGTATAGGAATTATGAATAGAATCAATGCTGCACCTCATCTTTCCTCAGTCGAGGTATAAATATTTTAGCGGCAGTTATTAAGGATGCTATTCATCACTGCTGGTGTCACTGTTTGTTATGACTGGCTTAAAGTCTCCATGGAAACCACTAGAGCTGCTCCACTTATTAAATATACATGCCAAGGGCACACCTTTGAGGTATTAGATGAATTAATTGAAAAGTGATTATGTGAAAGCCTAACATATTCATGCCAAATTAAATCATCATTTTCCTCCCTTAAAATCTGCCTGGACAATCACGGCCCAACACAACACGAGAGCAGCTGACTCTGCTGTAAAATGCTGCTGCTGCCACTGCTGAACGGACCTGTTGATGGACTTCCCTTCCCTATCTCCCTCATCTCATCATGAAGACTTTATTGGCTTTGTCTGGGCCGACACCCCCTCGGTCGCTCAATGAAACAGACGCAGATTGAGAGACACTAGTCGATATGTTAGGTGGTGGGGGACGTGGGAGGTGGACAACTCAATAAGATGCCAACCAGCTGGCTGCCGACGGGTCAGACAAACAGAGCTGGTTTCACTCACACAGCTGCTGAAAAGGCAAATATATGAATCTGTGCAAATAGTATCGGCTCTGTCATTGGCTGTTTTAGCCATGATGCAAACAATCTTACAGACCAAAGCGAAGAATGCTGAAGCTGCAGCAGCTTATATTATGTGCAGTCATGTCTTTTCTTATGATTTGCACTTACTCTTACAAGAGTCAGATTTATGTTTAAAACTTAATAACACATATGTATCAAAGGAATCACAGAGACTGGTCCAGGCTTAAGCATCTTGTAAAATTCACCAAATTCATCTAAGGTGCCAATCCAGGGCATACCCACAGTAAATCAAAAACTGTTCATGTTCCACTTTTAGTACATGCACGTACACGATCTCATCTGAAAGGCAATACTCTCAAGTTTTCTCCCCAACAGTCAGAATCACTGTAAGTCCTTCTGTCAGTGAGTTATATAAGTTTAAACATTTTTTTAAAGTTGCCTGAATATTTTCTTGAAAAAAGATGCTGCAGGTGCCCAGAACTGGGCGATATAGGCTGCAGAACACAATGGGACCATATCATGAAGCCTCACACGGTACAAATTCAAAGAAATTTTCAAAAAGAGAGATTAAAACACTGTACTGAATGTGTGACTATGGGTGAAAAACTAATTAACGCAGACAGAAATGTCTCATGAGGAGCTTACTGTATATTAAAAACACTTCTTCAAAACCTAAATTGACAAGAAAGGCTGTTTTATTTCCCTTAAATAACATCTTTTTGGCAGTTGATTGTCATTTCTGTCAGTCTTGATGCCTGTAAGAAGTTCTAATCTCCTTTGGAGCTCTGGAGTGTCATTGACTACAAGACCCATAAACCATCTGGCCATTGGCTGGCTCTTTTAATATCTTTACATCCTGGAAATAAGAGTGACGGTGGTACAAAATTAACGGTTCTTGTGTTGACAAAAACCACAGACTCATGGAGATGGATGATGCGTGTCCACTTACTTCCACTGTACAAAAATGAAGTCAAAACATTCAGGATACAGCCGCTGCCATCTTGCATCGGTGACACGATTTGGAGCCAGACTCTGTCCTGTAGAGACCGCCGCAGTATCGCACTCCCACCCATACGCGTGTACGATCAATCGTGAGCAGCGCCATTGATCGCGAGCACACCACTTTGCACACACAGCTGTCAATCATGATGTCAAACCCAACACAGACAGAAATGTCTGTTGAGGACATTAACTGTACATAAAAACATTTCTGGAAAACCTAAAGTGATAAGAAAGGTGTTTTTCCCTTAAAACAACAGAGGAAGCTTTTGTTTATCTTCAGCACAGTCCCTTGTTTGCTATTGAGGCCATGGCAACAGCACTGAAATCTATTGGCTCAAGTGAGGTGTCAATGGAAAGGCCCCACGCTCGCCTCCATTTTGAGATCCGGCCGGTCAGTTTGTTTACATGCAGAACAGAGAAATTATGGATAATATATGAAGAAATATAAACGTTTGAAACAATGCAACAGCACTTTGTGGATATCTATGGGTGTAGTAATGTGTTTGGACTAAATATTTCTCTGGAATTAGATCATCTGGACTATTGCCAGCGAGTGAGAAATGAATTGATAGATGTGTGAGTTCTAACTATTTACTGTTTGTTTTTTGTCTGACAGAAGTGTTTATTGGGCCTGCTGTGGTGTTTGTATCTTGAAGTGGTCCGCATTAATGGCACCGGGAGGAGCGTAGCTTTTGAACGATATGTCGTAAGAGTATATTACTTAAACGACAACAAATACAGCTACTGTTTACATATCATAAATCATCCAATAAACAGCTCAGGAGGGCCTGCAGATGGGCCGACATATTTGTGCACTTTAACCACACTGATAGCGCTGTGTTTTTATATTTATACTGCTGTGTACTGTTTATGTCTGATAACGACTGTGTACATAGTATTCTTACCATACCTTCAGTCGTTTACTCTGCACACACACACACACACACACACACACACACACACACACAAACTAAACAAAATTGAACTAAACAAATTGCCTGTCACACTCTTGTCTTCATCAGGACCAGAATTCCAGTCCAGTCGTCCCCAGTGATGGATTACCACCCTGTCCTTGTCATAGTGTTGGACCAACATACACCATCCCCTCCTCATGCTGTACGAGTGCCAAGGACTGTCCATGTGTCATGCAGTATCCCCTCACCTTCATATTTTCCCCTCGTTGATATATAGCTTTCCTGTATCAAATCTAATTGAGTCGAAAACAGAGAGGTAGCATTTTTGTGTCCACAATCGCACTGATATTTTTAGATTTGTTTTGCACTACAGCGTTTGTGTAAATCGCTGCTGTCTTGTGCCTTTGTAATAAATGGTAAAAAATTAAATTGTTTTTAGTGACAGGAACCACAGGCTGCATTAAAAGATGGACGACGCATCTCAACTTACTCCCACTGTACACAAATGAAGTCAGAATATTCCGGACTGTGCTGTAGAGATCTCCGCAGTATCGAACTCCCACCCATACACCTGTCCAATCAGTCGTGAGCAGCAACAGTGATTGTGAGCACACCAGTTGGCACACACAGCTGTCAATAATGATGTCAAACCCAGATTTTGTAGCAACTAATCAAAGCCAAATGTTTTAATTAAACAAACATCAGTGTGATAAAATCTATGGAAAATGACATGAAAAAGCTTTGGGGAAAATATAATTGATGCATACTTTGAGCTAAAATGGAGGAGGCAGGGTTTATATGTACTGCAGCCAGCCATCAGGGGGCATCAGCTTGTTTTAGCTTCAATTCTGGGGGGCTGTCATGTTGTCCATCTTGATACAACAGTTAGCTCCGACCGAGTAATTTGATTGGACGAGAGGCATTCCGTGAGTGCTGATATAGAGTATAATATCACTGGGACTTGTAACAGTAAAATCACTCCGCTCACAGGTGTTATAAATATAGGCCTAAATAAAACCGTTAATTAACCGTCATTAACCAACCAACCTGCAGCCTCGTGCCTACGACCGAATCACAGCCGTGACGATATACAGTACAACATCACTCCCTCATGTGTGATATTGCTTAATTATATACAGTCTATAGCAAGAACTGGAATGTAGAATTACAACCTATTATTAAGGGTTCTGTCCCTGCTCTGCTCAAATGTGGGTTACTGCTTGGTGGTTAGTATGCCTGTGTACACTGACCTGGGTGTGTGAGGGCAATAGAATGAACTCAGAATTTATTTATTATGTATTTTGCAATCTAAACAGTCCAACAATAACACTAATAAATGATGAATAAATTGGTCAATAAATACATACACAGTGGCAGTGGTGGCACATTCTTTTGGTCCTTGGACATATAGTTACAAAAATAACACTATGGCATTAAATTCAAAAGAGATCAACAACAAAATGATTGAACCAAAAAGGTGGAGGTTAAAGCTGATGCTTATTTTCACTGCCCTCTTTTTTTTCTTTTACATAATCAGTTTTTTGTATTATTTACAAACTATTGCCCTCTGTGCAAAACATGCCTGTGATAAATGCAGGACCATGCCAGAGAGCATGCAGCAAAAATGCTCAAAAGCCAGGAACAAAGCCAGTGTAATGTCTGCGGGGATCGGGGAACTTATCCCCAGTCCTCCATACCAAGCAACTGGGAATGACAAGATGGTTTCCTGAGCCTAAAGAGCCATGCTGCCAGTAGATAAAATGCCTATAGGCAGCATAACGCTACTCCCACTTGTCATCCCCAGGCTCTCTGGCTCGGCCAAGTACTGTCACATCCTCCCTGTACTGCCTGTGAATACACAAGTAGTCTTCATCACGGCAGTACTGGGAGAAATGTGACAGTTTACTTACGCAGTTAGCTGGTTCCTGACGTGGCATTTTCTCTCTCAATCCATAGGCATGTCCCTGCAATACCCACAAGTACACCACTGTAACCCTTGCTGCGAGTCATCATGCCTGTTCTGGCGCATCAGGAGGACGTTGAATACCAGGCCTGCAGCATTTCCAAGATGTCACTGGCTAATGATGTCAGGTCTTCTGAGCTGAGCTCTTGTAGAGGCTGCTGCCCATTACTCGGAGGGAACGAGTATCGTGCACGCATAATTTACTTTTTATGAGTACAAGTACAATCTGAGTAAAATGTGCCAATATCCAATCGTGATGAAGGAAAATCCTCACTTAGGTGTTCAAGCTCAGTGAATGATCTGAAGTTCAATCCTGAGACTGCACTGTAAATATATTCCTGATAAAAAATAAATATGGCAACTTCTGATCAACTCATAATAATCTCAGTCTTAAAATAACAATTTCTGGTTAGGTCCCGCCCATTCCAGGAGGTTTGGTGAATCATAGCTTGCAAGTTATATCATCGGTCAATCCAGTAATGGGCGAGTGCAAGTGCTCTCAAAGCCACAATTAAATTTCAATTTCCACTCAAGCCCAGGCTGCACGTCACACACCGCATGTCAGATGCTTAATGTCAGATGATAGCTGAACAGAATCCCACCCAACAATATGGCCACGTTCATGATGAAAGCAGACATAGTAAAAGGCACCTGCATGTTGGAGTGAAAGATTCCTCAATAGAGTATCCTTTAGACTTACCTAAAGATAAAGAAATACTGGCATTTAAAAATTCTTCCCAGGGAAAACATCTGTAATTTCCACATATCACTAAATCTTTTCTTGTGACACACAAGCATTCGTCCACTGTGTCACATCTACGCTCACTTTTCAATGGAAACGTGAATTGAGGAAAAAAAAGAGGCCATTACAAGCAAAGCAGTTAATTTTACTCTCAGTTTATTGCTGGACCCCATTAGCTGCAATAGACTTTTAAACAGGCCTTTAAAGACGCTAAGTAGCTCTCCAGATGATCACTGTCAGATATATCAGCCAGAACAGGAGGCAGTGGCTGATCGCTGCAGCTGATAAGTGACAGGGACCGATAGATAAGGCCAGAGAAGAACAGAGAACAAAAAGCTGCACTTTTTAGGACGTGGCTCAAGTCAGACACTTCTTTGATACACTGATATCTACTCTGAAGCTGAGGACCTCCTCTATAGAGACTGATAGTGGAACCACAGAGCTACCCACCTCTGTCTTATCAAACCTCTTAACCTGGAGCCAGTCCCAGCATACACTGGACACAAGATGGGGTCACAGTTAGTCTTTACACCCATTAAATACAAAGCAGTGGGTTGGCGGGTGCTTGTACAGGCAGTGTACTGTTTAAACAGGGTCACTTTGTCTGCAATCTGTCTGTCACATTTAGGGCCCTATTTAGATGGTCTAAAGCGGACGGTGGAGGGCACATAATCCATGTCGCAAGTGTCATTGCTATTTAGATGCAGGCGCAGTTGTCATTTTCACGGCCAGCGCCCTCGTCGTCTAACTAGCAAATGAACTTGGGTGTGTTGGTCTAAAAATGAGGAGTGGTCAGGCGCAGTCATGGCGCGTTGCTAGTTAGATGACATAAAAAGCAAATGCGCCAGTGACCAACAAAAACCTGGGCCCGTATTCACAAAGATTCTCAGAGTCCTCTCAGAGAGCTCCTAACTTAGCCTAAAAATTCCTAGCAAGGAATCTTAGCTTAAGAGTGATTCAGGAAGTTTCTGAGAGCAACTCTGAGCAAGGAGGGGACAGAAACTTTTATCTTAGTGAGCAGGTGTGGTTGACCCCTTTGCTAGGTATGATGCAGTCTTCTAAAAGCTGTGATTGGTTGTTACAAAAAGGAAAAAAGAAAGAACAAATGCGCTCCTAGTAATGAATGGAAAGTGAAATCAACCGATCATAGAACTTAGACTGTATTAAGAAATGTGTAATCGTGAAAATAATTTTATGTCATGATGATGAAACTCAGCAAAATTAAATTAATTGTTACACAGCTTCAGAATGTTTGAACATACCTCATTCACATGCCGATTATTGATTTTCTTATTGTTATGTTTACTTGCCATGCTGGTAATTTTACTACTTAATCTATTTGATATTAATGGTGGACGCAGACTCAGCTGTCAGCAATTACTGTGATTGCTGGCCTCCTTGTAAAAAGCGGTTTGATTTGGCAGAATGACCAAAACAACAAATGAAATGGAGAAACAAAGAACGAGAAAGCCGAACTGGACAGAAGAGCAGTGCCTGCTGTTGGCGCAGCTCGTGGAGGAGAACAACGGAGTTTTAAGAGGGAAATTCGGTCCCGCGATCACGGCACAAGGGAAGAGGCAGACTTGGGAGCGCATTGCCAGACAAATCAATGCGTCGTTCCCTCTCCTTTTACGCACAAGCGATGAGTGTAAGAAGCGCTGGTATGTACTGCAATCCAAAGCGGGCGTTATTGCGTTACTACGCTGGGTGGGAAAAGTAAGCTCATCCCTGATGAGGTCAACCACAAACATTATCCCTGCACTATCAAGCCGGTAGCGTCTTATTAAATCACTGTCGTTCAATATACGGAGAATATCTCTCCTTCCTCTCTGTGTTTCCGCCATCTTCTCTGTTTAAGACACTCTTAGGCTTCTTAAAAGTCCCCCTCCCTCCTCTTAACAGTTTTTCATCTTAGGAGCTCTCTTAAGGCCTAAGATGCTTTGTGAATAACTTTTATCTTACCAAGGGAAAATTCTAAGAAAAATCTTCTTGTTCCAGGCAAACAATGCCTGGAACAAGATCAGCTCTGCACTCAGGATTTCAGGTAAATAGACTATGATATGGTGCTTGTTGAGGTTGCTTAGCAACCGTATGCAATGTGCCGCTGTGCTCTTGAAAGCCACAAGACAATAATAGCAACAAGCGCCCCACGTCGCGTTTTCCAGGCGGTTAAAGATGCGGCATGTGTACGGCCCCTGAGAGGCTTTTGTTGCCTAAACCTCAGGAAGGAAGTAAACCTACAAATGAAGTATTTTACCAACGTTGTAAGTATATTTTGAAAAGGCACAATGTATGTTATAAATGTAAATTGAAACATAGTCCCTGAATGTCCAAAACTGACACAGGAACCTGGTGCATCATAATTTGAAGTGTGTATCCACAGACAAATAACAGATGATATTTGAGGAGTTGGGATACGAGCATGTTGTCTCGTTCCATTATACTGGAGAGCCCACATCTCCAGCACACTCACACTCAGAACAATCTAGTCTGATAAATAGCACTACAGGGAAGAGGAAAAGTATGTATTTTTGATTTGGGTGTGAACTGTCCCTTTAATGACACATTTTGGAAACAGCAGGGGTCTCACTCTTTATGTCCCACTGTGATAAAATCTGAAATGTCCTCTGTCTGCAGCCTGGTCGGCTCAGTGTGTCCTCTCAAAGGTCTGTGATTTAAAGCCAAGTTAGTCTGAGCACAATTTGTTATGCATGAGTGAAACGTATTCAGTTTGTTCACCACTTACCTGTTTGGAATTAAATACGCTGCCATGGGAAATTCTCTTCAATCTGCACTGAGATTGGATGCTATTAGACTTTAGCTACTTGATATTTAGCTACTTGATATTTAATGATTTAATGAAAATTCATCTCTCTGAATTTGCTGAACCAAATTATAATTGTGTCAACTTTAATCTTCCACTTCTGTTCATGCCCCTTCTCTTGAAACCCTGCACTTGTGGCTAATGGCTATTTCATCGATTTAAATGTGCTAAAGTCATTTGTCAAGTTAATTGACGTTCTCTCCGGCCTTGTATTGTGACTCATACATGAGCTTCACCTGCTCCTTCAGTTCAAATATATTTGGTGAATTTCCCGCTCACAGTGGACCCCTTCATGTCTACTTTTTGTTTATTTCCATATTTTGTTGTAAATGAAGCTGACAAAAAATCAAATGTTTCCCGCAGAGGAGTAGCCTTTGGCACCGTGCCGCTGCTTAAACTTCTCTTAGTGGTATTTTGTGTTGACTGATGCTGCAGAAGACGGTGCAGTGGTAGGTACTGCAGAGCGGGAAGGAGAAGCTGCTCTGACTAAATTAAAAATCAAAATAATTAGACAACTCTCTAAACAAACAAAAAGCATACAACCAACGGCTCTGCTTCTCCACAGCATGTGACAGACTGACAAAAGAAAAGAGCTTGCCTGTTAACTTTTGAGTTTAATAAGCAAAGCGAGACGAGTTTTCAGCGGAGATAATGAATGAATTAGACAGAGAAGCAGATTTATTGGTGCAGTTGAGTGGAATTTGTCTAAAGATGAAGATATCAATACGCTCAGAATAAACAAAATGAAGCAGATGATGCAGACTAATGTGCTAACAATATCCTGAATCATTTTACAAGGACAGAATTCAGCTGGACCTCAGAGGAATTACTTGTACATTTGTTCAAAATGACATCAGTGCAGGAAGGTTGCGGCACAGTGGTGCAGTGGTTAGGACTGTCGCCTCATACAGCTTCCTCCTACAGCCCAGCAGGTTAGATTAAGTGGTGACTCAAAGTTGCTTGCAGGTGTGAATGTGAGTGTGAATGGTTTTCCATCTCTGTGCATCAGCCCTGTGATCTTCTGGCGACCCGTCAGGATGAACCCCTCCTCCCATCCAGTGTCAGCTGAGATAGGCTCCAGCCCCCCCACGACCCTGTACCAGAATAATTTGACATAAACATTATTATTGTTGGCCTCTTCCTACCAAGACCACATTAAGCTCTCCCCTTTTTATCCCAAAGTCTCTGAAACTCGAACTATACGCCACCAGGTGACAACATAATTTAGGGGCTGGAAAGTCCCTACAGGACGGGTAGGGCAGGTGGGACGGGTGGTGGATGGGTCCAACAACACCAGACTCACCTGGGAGCCCAGAGTTTGCTTCCTGTATGAATGTCGAGCCAAACCATGATGTTTTTTCCTGAACCTAACCATTTGCTTTTGTTTCCTAAACCACATGCATTTGTTGCACAATGAATAAACATAATTACGCTGTGTTTCACGAACATAAGTTTATTTATAATAAACTGTATGCATGTAACGAGCAGAAGCTGTGCATTTCTTGTGAAATCCAAAGTTAATTTTGAAATGACACAATGCATGTACAGTAATAGACATGACTTGACACGGTGTCCCTGAACATCAACAACAGGTGCACCCAGGACATGGAAGTCCACTGACCAAGCGGCAATATGTGGGTTTGAAGTGAGGATGTGTTGGCTTTGCCAGCTCGTCCTCTTTCCCAAGTCATCAAATATCCCTGTCAGTGATTTCAGCTTCAAGACACCAGCGCACAAAGGCACCTTTAGTGGTGGTATGATATGCCACCGGGCGGGGTAAGTTTATAACACCGTTGGTAACACACACACAAACACACCCACACACACACGCTCAGGTTGGCACGCCTCTATCACTTTGTGATTTATTCGACACTAATGTTACCACTCACTGTGCATTTTTAATCTAACTCACCTTGATTCTTTCAGCATGTGCAATAGATCTGGATGCAGCAGCCTCTGTCACGGTGATTTGTCTTGTCTGTTGTCCACACGTCTCCGGGTGTGTTTTGGGGTAGAAAAGTTTTCGTCAATCAATGTCAGTAAATGTTCAGCCTGTTGTCATTCCAAAGTCATCAGATACCGTCGTTTTGTCCCAGTCTGCCCATTGGTCCGACAGCCCATTGTTCCGACAACCCATTGGTCCGACATCCCATTGTTCCGACCATATTAAACTAGGGCTGTCAGTTTAACGCATTAATTAGATTAATTAATTACACTGCAAATTAACGCGTTATAAAAATTAACGCAATTAATTCTGAGATTCTGAGTGGCAATTCAGTGCGCGAGCATTTTAAATTTGGCCCATTGAATGACCCGTAGGCTACTTGGCATTGGCACGTCACGGTAGCACTAGCACCGAGGAACTTGTCCGGACGTGTTCGTCACTTCCCACCTGCGTCGCTAGTCAAAGCAGGGTGACAACAGACATGGACGTGACTCAGGGGAGCGAGGCGAGCACATCGTTGCTAGGGCCTTTGAAAGGCAAGTTTATGTATAAAAAGAACGAAGACGGGACTATCAACAAGAACGCAGTGATTTGTAGCTTTTGTAAAAAAGAATTCTTCTATCACCGAAGCTGCTCCAGCTTGACTTATCATTTAAATGCTAAACACGTCGGGACAAGTTCCATGGTTACCGGTGCTAGTCAGGGTGCTAGTGCTACTGTGAGCACACTTTGCCAACCCACGCTTGCCGAATTTGGTAAATGAATGAGCAAAGCCACCACAGAAAAACTGACAAACTCAATCGCTAAGTGGGTTGCTGCTGATTGCAGGCCTATTTCAATCATGGAGGACGAGGGCCTAAAGGAGGTGTTTCAGATAGCGTCATCTGACCCAAATTTCCAGCTACCTTCGAGAACTACGGTGATGAAAAGAATCCATCAGCTGTACGGTGATGAAAGGAACACAAAAGAAGAAATGTTAGCAGGGGCCTGCCATGTCGCCCTAACGGGCGATCACTGGACGTCGGTGAGCAATCATAACTACTTGGGAGTCACAGCACACCTAATCGATAGTGAGTGGAAACTAAAGTCTTTTGCTTTAATCGTGAGCAAAACGGTGACCCGCCATTATGCCGATGCATGCGCTGAGCAGTTCGATGCTGTGACAAAGGAATGGGAAATAGAAAACAAAGTGACAACGATCGGAACCGATAGTGCAAGAAACATGGTCGCAGCAGCACGCCAGCTGCCTTTCGAGCACATCCCATGTGCTGCACATATGCTGCAAAGAACCATCACAGTCTGCCTTGAGGACAGCAGCTTTGACACCGCCCTGGCAAAGTGCCGCAAAATAGTAGGGCACTTCAAGCACAGCCCTGCCAGTACAGAAGAACTGCACCAGCAGCAAACTGCCCTCGGACAAGCCAGAGAGCCCCTGGTTCAAGACGTATCCACAAGGTGAGACTGTTTACTACCTATCGGGGTAATTGATTCTGAATAGTTTTCTTGCTCCTGATGAAGGTGTGTGTGTGTGTGTGTGTGTGTGTGTGTGTGTGTGTGTGGTTCAGTGCAACTACTGTATGTACAACATGCTGCTCAAAACTTACAGTCCCCTGCGGGACTAATGCAGTTTTTGTTTTATTTTATTGAAAGATGGAATTCGACGCTCTCGATGATCTCACGGTACCTGCGGAACCAGGAGGCTGTGAATGCCACTTTGGCCAGACAGAAGCACAACCTGGCCACACTGACCAATCTAGAGTGTAACAAACTACAGAAGCTGGAGGTCGTTCTTGAACCCTGCAAGTATGTCCCTCTCTCTCGCTCACTCACTCATACACACACACCACCTCTCTCTCTCTCTCTCTCTCTCTCTCTCTCTCTCTCTCTCCCCCTTTCATACACTCACCTCTCCGTCCCTCCCATACACCACTCTCTCTTTCACTCACTCACTCACTCACTCACACACACACACACACACACACACACACACACACACACACACACATACACACGTCAATAATGATGTGAGTTCATTATTGACATATTTTTGTTCCACTGCAGATATGTGACTGAGCTGCTTGGAGGGGACACCTATGTCTCATGCTCTGTGGTGCTCCCCGCACTCTGCCATCTCAACCGTGTCATGAATCCCACTGATGAGGATCCGGGCTACATGATAAAGTTCAAGGCCACCTTTTCAAAGGACCTAGACACACGCATGGCCACCATCAACAACAGAGGGCTGAAGGTGGCTACAGCCCTTGACCCGCGATTCAAGGACTTGAAGAGCATACACAAGAATGAGAGGAATGAGGTATGTGTGTGACTGAGAAGACCAGTGTTCTGCAAATGCTTTAGTTAGAAAGTCCTATGCAACAAATTAATTTTCCCTCTTTTAAGGTGTGGACCTGGATTGAGGAGATGCTGCGAGGATCAGAAGCGGGACCTGCTGCTCCTCAACCCACAGAGGACGAGCCAGCAGCAAAGAAGAGCCTCCTCCTGCTGTGTTCTTCAGACTCCGACTCAGACAAGGAGGAGCTGGGGCCTCTAGCCCACTACAAAGCTGAGCCGTGCATTGGAATGCATGAGTGTCCACTGGAGTGGTGGGCAGCTCACGCAGGAGCCTATGGACAGCTGTCCGCTCTTGCTCGCAAATACCTGGCTACTCCTGCTACGTCTGTGCCATGTGAGAGACTCTTTTCACTTGCAGGTAACATCATACAAAAGAAGAGGGCAGCCTTACACTCAGACAATGTAAACAAGCTTGTTTGTCTGAGCAACTGGCTCAAGAAGGCATAAAGTTGTCTGTTGTCAGATCCTCTAACGTTAGCTTGGGGTGGGTTTTTCATTTGAGGAGTTGATACTGTAACCCCAGATCCTCTTTTGGGTTTGAGTTGTTATGCCCCAGATACTGTAGCTTTTGATTTTTGGTAAACAATGTCATGTTCTCCTGACTTACCTGCTGTGTCAGCAGCAAATGTGGTCTAAGTGATAGGCCTAAAAGAAATGCCTGTTGGCTTCTTGTTCTTGATTTTGCCTTATTTAGAGGCGTGTTATACTATTCATTTTGAATTGCCGTATTTAGTCAGCTTTAGTACCCATTTTGAATTGAGAGTCTGCTTAAGTGCCTATTTGAGACTCAGCCTTATTTTATTTCTGAATTTTATTTATTTAAGTGTATTTGTATTGCATTTTTGAATAATGCACCTGGCCTAATTGGTTTGCTGGGATGTGCTTTACCATTTTCTTTTAAATTTCATTTATGAAACACACCAATAAAAATGTGGATTTCAAATCTTCTCTTCTTAGTGTATTCAATTGATTAGTCATGCAATACAATTTTGTAATGTCCCAGAATTCGAATTCTTTATTTGGGTACCTTTAGCAGATATGAGATTAAAATGCGATTAATTAGATTAATTAATTACAAATCCTGTAATTAATTAGATTAATTTCTTTAATCGCCTGACAGCCCTATATTAAACCCATTGTTCTGACGTCCCGTTGTTCCGAAATCATCATGATGCCCTGTGGTTAAGGTCTGGTTAGGTTTAGGCACAAAAACCACTTGGTTAGGGTCAGGAAAAGATCATGGTGTGGGTTAAAATGAAAAAGAAAGTGACAAACACATAAGCCGTGAGCCTGCTTTGCCTCAAGCCTTTCCCAGCTGACCCAGAGCCGGTTGCGGCGCACCATCAAGGCAGAAATACCCCCGCTGGGAGCCAATCGGCACGTCAGAGAGCTCCCCACACAGCCTGGACCCCAGAGTTAATAACAGGAGGTTATGATGTTTTATTCTCTCCTCTCTATGACACTTGTATCTCGACCAGTAGCCTGCGTTTGCTGATCCTCTATGGTACACAAATACAGTATAGCCTAGTATAATCACATATCGGAACAATGGGACGTCGGACTACTGGGATGTCGGACCAATGACATGGACCCGCTTTGTCAGTCATTTTGCCGTCAGACACCAAAAGCCACCTCATGTCACAGTATGATACGCTGCTGGTAATGACGTCATATCAAGGAGCTGGAAAGTCCTTATAGGGTGGGTGGGAGGGAAGGTGGATGGGTCCAACAAACCTTGGACTTTCACCTGAGAGCTTCCTGTTTGCTTCCTGTGTGGATGTTGAGCCAATCCATGATGTTTTTTTCTAAACCTAACCATGTGCTTGGATATAAAAGTAAATAAGAGGTGTTTTACATTGTAAGTTTATTTTGAAAAAGGCTGCATGCATCTAACAGGCAGAAACTGTTCATTTCCTATGAAAACAGACGTGTGTTCTGAAAAGGCACAATGTATTTAACAAGCGTAAATTGACACAGCATCCCTGAATGCAGGAAGGCACCTAGCATGTCACATGTAGATGTGAAAGTCCACTCACAAAATGCCAATGTTTGACGAGTTGGGATGAGAACAGGTTGCCTTTGCAGTGGTGAACAGAGCCAAAGGTATAACTCTGCTGTTCACCACTGCAACACAGGATTAATGCCGAGCCAGAGAAATATTTCTCAAAGCCTTCCTGTTGATCAAGGCAGACATGAAAAATGCATCATTTTGAGGAGTAGATTTATGGTTAAGCTTAAATATAGAACCATATGTGTGTAGTTTTCATCAGTAATGACTTCATCATAAAAAGTGTAAGCCTGCAGATCACAGAGGACGGTCGCTGCTAGAGTGTGGAGTTGGAAACAGCCATTTGCTAACAACGGATCAATACTGTAAAAGCAGTCTCCTCTATAAGTGGACCGAGCTGCAGTGTTTTGAGGCACACAATACACGTGGCTCTACGGGCAAGCTGTGTGTTAGAGTTTGTATCCTTTTTTAATTAGTGGCACACACAGGGAAACATTTGTTCAGAGGCACTCTAAAGAGCAGATGAGAGATAAATATTTTAATCAATATTTTTTCATTAAAATGGTTTCTCTACAAACCAGGGAACAAAACTGTGATCTCAGTTCTTAGAGGAATAACCATGCAGCCCTGATAAGATCTCGAGGCATCTGCAGTCTCTATTAAATGCAGCAGAATAAAATGATGACACTTAGATCACACACTCAGCTCTGTGTTTTAGACTGTAAACAGCCCCGAGATGATGTACAGTGTAAAGACATCAGAGCGTAATCTCCTCAAAGACTCAACTTCCTGCACAGCCTTTCCTAAACAGTCCATGCAAATGACTGGATGTGTTTTCCCTCCACTTGGCTTCCCACTAACCGAGCAGATGAGTCTGCTCTGCGAGCACCACCCCATCTTCAAATCACATCCAGCGGGATTCTAAAAATAGTGTTTCGTCAGAGGCTCTGTCTCATTAAACCTGATCTTAAGGCTTTATGTGCTCTTTCCAGGCTCACGCCCCTCGCTGACTGAATGATTTCACATTGCAATAATGAAGGCAGAGCTCCAGCCTACAAACATGACAAGGAAACAAATGCTGAACTTTTAACCTAAAATGTCCATTATTTACATAGTGTGTTGTTGAGCTGCTGGAGGAGTGACAGTCTGAGTCATTCCACATCAGACTCTTTATCCGAATGTCCACAACAGAGCATCAGACAGAGAAATGCTAACGTGTGATATTACAGAGCCAGTCATGACCTGTGCTCTGCTGTCTGTGTTTGAGCTGATCATTCTGATCGGGGGGGGGGGGGGGGGGGGGGGGGACTCGAGTGATATGAGCTGACTCGAGTCAGACTCTGACCTTCCTTGCCCACCTGTTCCTCTTCTCCTGTCAGCCCTGTTGTGTATATATACTGGCTCACTTGTATTAAATCCCTGCACCATTGTCTATTGTCATTCCGCCTCAGCATCCTGTTACTGCCCGCCTGAATTCTAACTGTATGACCCCCAGACTGCCCTATTTTGGATAAGTCCTTCGCTGCTCACACGCAGCAGTCCTGCATTCAAAATCTTATTCAAGTAACACCAAAGTACTCATTATTCTCATTTTAAGCACACATTGAGTGTTTTCATGTTTGTTTGGAAGATGATCTTTGCAGCCTGACAACATTTTCTGACAAACTCTCCCGTGTTGGTGACCTTGCTGCACCGCCAGACTGGCTTCATTCAAATGAACGAGAGCGCCGTGTTTCTTCATGCAGAGCTAAAGTCGATCTGACACGCGTCAAACACAACCCATATGTGCAGCCTGTGTACACAGCTGTATTGACTATAACCAATAATCACTGACTGTACTGTCAAGAGGTGCGTGAAATTAATGACTGAAACACCTCCTGTGGAGACACCGTCAGACGGCGCATGTGCACATCTCCAAGCAATCAGGTGAATGGAATTTCACCATAGATGGCACTGCAGACGTACAAGACAGTTACTTAATGAATGATTTCATACAGGATTTAGTTATTGGAAAAAAATACTGGCCACTGTCAGCATGATTGTTGATTATGTGTGCTCGAAAAGGAAAATTCATAATTAAAGAGATCCCATTACGCTTGTTCTCAGGTTCATATTTGTATTGAAGGACCTGTAATCAGTTGTCGAAACACCTTAAGTTAAGATTTTCCTTCAAGTCCTAGTTAAGGTTTCCTCAACAAAAAAAAACACCCTCATGTCTTCTCCTTTAGGTTTCCTTAAAATGTTCACTTAAGTATTTATACGAATACACTTTTGAGTTTACACTGTAGATTTGACTGAATTAATTTTTGTTGCAATTTCTTCCAACAGTCGTTTTCTGTTTTGTGGTATTTGGGGATCAAATTTACTTTGTAGTTTGTGCTCTCTGTGGCCAGAAATATAATCTTTTCCTCCACCAGTATGGATTTCTTGTCTTCTCTTTTTCTGCCATTTTTTCACTAACTATAAACCAACTTGTGAGACGACAACAGGCGTCAGAAGCACGAGTCCAAGCAAACAATCTGGAAACTTTTACTGCTATAAAATCTCAGTCAATGCATTAAGTGAGTTAACATTTTTCCGTAACTAAGGAAACTGTTTAAGAGATTCTGTGCAACTGTGTAAGTCCCTCAGCTAAGGAGAAAGTAAGCTTTAAGTGTCATACCTAGGGAGAAAACGTAAGGTGTTTTGTGCATCTTGTATAGTGCTTTTCTAGTGTTCTCACCATTCAAAGTACTGTAACACTTTACAGTATGTCATGTTCACCCATTCACGCACTGGTGGCTGAGGCCAATGTTTCCATTAGTAAACGACCCAAAGTCGCCCCCCTTGTTTCTACAACAACATGTTTACATGCCTCACTGATCAAAAAACACTATCCTCCTCATACTGCCTGTGCTGGAACCAAGCTACAACCTCTGGGGCTGAAGAATCAGGCCAACATGGGAGGGCTAAAAACTAAAGTTCCTCTAACGGCCACTTGAGGCTGGCTCCAGAAAATCCCCATAGACCCCCATGTTAAAATGCCCAATTTTACAGCGGAAATAAAGATGTTTACAGCTGGGTAAAAGAACTGTTTTGGTCTTTATAGCTAATTTCAGCATTCATTACAACTGTAAATTGGTTAATTAACTCACACATTTACATTTTGGCATTGACTGTAAAAGCAATGGACGTAACAATGACGGCATCCACTGGTTTGTGGACTCAAGTTTTGAAGCCTCAACTTCAGCATTACGGCCGCCGCCATTTTGACTTTTGGGAGCCATAGGTGACCATCGTTGACCTCTAGTGGCCATACAAAGATCTGCAGCCCTGTAGGTTGCCACTTGGCTTAAAGTTACACATGTATAAAGGGAAATTTCGGTTTATTTCAACCTGTCTCCTATCATCCTAAATTTGTTTCAAGTGACTAGTGACATAGAAATAATAGTTAGCATGTTAGCCGTTAGCCTAGATACAGCCGTAGCGTCAGACCTGTTAAAACGTAAGTGAACGGGCAACCTTCAAGTGCAAAGTTAGTCCACTAAACAAGCTTTTTTTCCACAAAGACTGCCTCATATCGTTAGGATAAATGTCAGAGAACATATAGAAAACAACATGTAAACGTGTTGTCTTACCTTACCGGTGTGGTGCCATGTTTGTTTACCATCTAGCTCTGCTTTCCAAAGCGCGGCCGAAATATCGCGAGAACAAGCAGCGATCTCATACCATGCCCGAAATCTCGCGAGAACAAGCAGCAACAGCTGGAAGGCAGAACTGGACAGTAGCCTGAAAAGTTCATTCATTTATTTTATGAAAGATTTATAGAATAATGGCTGACTTTTTGCCAGACTTCGACTTTGTGGAGGAGGAATTTGATTTTGCAGAGTTTGATGGCCGCCCTTATTTATTTGAGTCAGAATACACTGACGAAGAGCTTCGTGAAATTGAAGAACGGAGGAGGAGAGAGAGAGAGAGAGGTGCAACAGGTAGAGGACGAGAGAGGAGGAATGGCTGCTGCAAGGCTGCGTAGCTCTGGAGATTGGTGGTGTACCTGTGAATGCTGTGCCCCAGTGCCCACAGAAGAGGAATGCCTCTGTTGCAAGGAATGGGACCGGTTGCAGCCTTATTTTCAAGGTCTGGATGTGACCGAGGACAAGACACCTCCACCTGGAGTAGTATCCAGCTGGGCTTTATCTAGAGCTGGCGAGATATACAGTATTTTGGCTGCACTTTGGAAAGCAGAGCTAAATGGTAAACAAACATGGCAGCACACCGGTAAGGTAAGACAACACGTTTACATGTCGTTTTCTATATGTTCTCTGACATTTATCCTAACGATATGAGGCGGTCTTTGTGGAAAAAAAGTTTAGTGGACTAACTTTGCACTTGAAGGTTGCCCGTTCACTTACATTTTAACAGGTCTGACGCTACTATGCGCCCCGGCTGTATCTAGGCTAACGGCTAACATGCTAACTATTATTTCTATGTCACTAGTCACTTGAAACAAATTTAGGACGATAGGAGACAGGTTGAAATAAACCAAAATTTCCCTTTAAGAGCGGGCCGCTTTGAGTGACAGGCTGTCTGCTGACTGTGTCCTTGCCATCTCAGTCAGATCCACCCATTGCTCTGCCACAGCGCCAGCCTACCGCCCAAATATGGTCACTTCTTCACTTCAAAAAACAAGATGGTGGCAGCCAAAATGCTGAACTGGAGGCTTCAAAACAGAAGTCCACAAACCAGTGGGTGATGTCACGGTAGCTACGCTCGTTATGCTCTGTTTCTTTTTAAGCTCCCTTCTTGGAAAAGAACTCCCCTCTCTGATTGGACAGCGTTACCGGGTCTTTCCTGTCTCAGCATCTCTGCATTGTTGTTGCCGGGAGAATGACTGTAATGGAGAATAGCGGCACTTTCTACTGTAAAAAGTCACCGATAAAAGCTTCTAAACAAAACCAGACATGATTCAACAAAAATCTGATACAAAATCTTGGCAACCAAGCTTAGGTATTTCTCTGACACTGGCATGTCTCTTCATGTAGCAGTGAAGGCCAGGTAATGTAAACACTTACAGTAGCGTACCTGGAATAGATGAACATATAAAGAAATCTGGCACACTGTGACACTGTGTAGCCAGAGTGGAAAATAGTGTTGGTTCATCTCATTATTTGAAACTTTGGTCATGTTTAAAATGGCCATCTTTAATTGAAATACTTTAAATAAGAAGAGGGATCCCTCCTCAGCTGCTCTTCCTGAGGTTTCTACCATTTTCCCTCTCGTTAAAGTTTTTTTCCAGGGGGGAGTTTTTCCTTATGTGCTGTGAGGGTCCTAAGGACAGAGGGATGTCGTATGCTGTAAAGCCCTCTGAGGCAAATTGTGATTTGTGATATTGGGCTTTATAAATAAAATTGAATTGACTATGACACAAAATATGGAAAAACACAGCAGGTCTCCTTTAAGATATTGGGATAAAAAAGTGTGGCCTTGGCAGGGCTTGGTGGAGTCACTTGTTCTTTGACCATCAATTTGATGTGTCTGCTTCTTTGGCTCACTCTGGCCATACGTATACTGACCTTGCTGATGGTAGCTGGAGCCTGCAGCTATAATCTGTTGCCTATAGCCAGACTGAGCCGGACCACTTCCTGATGAAACAAAGAGGATTTCTAACCTCTGTCTCTGAGAGCAGTGTTCTCCACTCGTCACTGTTCCGCTCAAATGTAAATAAATCTGCTCATGCTCTCTATTCTCCCACCCCTCCCCCTCATGTCCTTAGTTGGTATTGTGTAACCTCACAGACAGTCGCTGTCAAGTCACATTTATTCAGAAAATGCTCTTAACTAATAACTCTGCTGCCATGTGATTTACATACAGGGTACTGAGGTACATCGAAAGAAACTGAAGCAAGATGAAAAATTTTAATACAAACTAACTTGTGTGTTGTGTGTGGGATCGTGCACGTGTGTGTGCTTAAAAGTTCTCAGTGCTTTAATGTGCAGAGGGGATTTGGCAGTGGAAAGAATGTAATCCACTGGCCTCGGATATTTTCCTTGAAGGCCGGCCCTCAGCCGCGGAGCAGACCTGCATCACTGTCAGTGGAGCTGTGCTGGCAGTGAGTCATATGGCGTGCTACAGTCTGCTTCACCTATCAACATTAATAACATGTTTTTTACGAGGAGTGCAGGTCAGTGTTAAGCTGTTCCCGGTGAGCATGCTTTATCTGGGGGATCAGCAGCGGTGGCTGGGCTTAAATGGGTCAAAAACCACAAACCTTCCATCCAGAGTCAGTAGAAGCAAACTGCGCACAGTATGTGGGCACATTGATTGCACTGCACCTGCTGTACAGGAAGACTTTCATTACAGAACTAAAAACAGAGTCTATTTGCACCCGGGTGCGAACAGTCACACTGCTGCTATTTGGCTATTTACACTCACCTCTACCATGCGTTATTATTAGGGATGTTCCTCACAACTAATTTCCCTGACACTTAAACAGAGGTTTCAACTTAGACTAGATGACGAGTCTAAAAGTAAGAAAACACTCAGAAAACTTCAAGATTGAACTCAATGTAATTTAAAAGGTTAAATATTGTCTGAAAAATTATAAATTATAAGGGCCAGGTTCTCTCTGCAGGTCAGTTTCACCAGCATGATATTCAGAGCTACATTGGACCTATTTGCTTGTACCAGGGAGGAGATACCTGCTTTCCTTTGTGCTGCTTCAGTACATTAAAAGCATAAATATCAGCAATAAAACTTATATATTGTTAGGAAATTATTTGACTTTGTGGCATTTAAATGCTGTGTAGCAGAGCATCTATTCAGCTGAGGCTATTATGTACAGTTATATATTCTAAAAGCATATTCATGCACAAGAAGATTATACATTTTTCCTAGTCAGGTTTATTTCATTAATATATTTCTTATAATTTTACTCATTCATTTTGTTATAAGAATGAAAATATAACAAAATGAACTACTGATAAAAGACTTGGCTTGTCTAAGTGAATTGCAGCATTTTTCAGTTTTTATTGCAAACTGTTTATTTTGCATATCGTACACCTGACCCAACAGTAGTGACTTTGCCTTACACTTACTCTGCTTGGTTCACCATGCTGCTGTTTTCTGTCTTCAGGGCTGCAGATCTGTCTGAGTTTAATCAGCAGTGTGGGACACATCTGGCTGTTGGGCTCCTCGTGTATATAAGCTTGAGCCGCAGACAGTCTTTTGGCTGATCTCCTCTCACACCTCTGCTTTGTTGCTCTTCTTTTCCTTTCTTTGTTTTTGCAACACATTTTTATTCACCCACTCCCTACACTATCAGTCCTATAGGTTCCTCCTACTTATCTTTTTATTATGTAGAAATTAGCTCCCCACAGGCAAAACATTCACTGGCATTTTTTGTTCTTGCATTAGAAATGCCTTTATATAACCTTTAAATCTTTTCCACTGTTTGGTCCATGCAGGGTGGAGGCTCACACAGTGCAGCACAGATTTCATCCCTACGGTAATTTCAAATCAATGCAGTTGTCATCTTCACAGCCAGCATCCATATTGTATAAGTAGCAATTGTGCTTGCCCATAGGTGCCCATCTGTGCACCCATGGGCGTGCTGGTCTTAAAATTAGGTGTGATCAGGCGCATTGTTGGTATATTGCAATTTTAAGGTAGCAGAAAGCGACTGTGCCACTGACCAACAAAAGCCTATTCTAAAGTCAGAAAGGTGCAGCATTTTCTAGCTATTAAAGGGCGCATTATTCAGATAATAAGAGGCGTCTACAGAGGGACTAAATGCAACCCCTTTAACCCCTTGTCTTACTTTGCACCGAACTTATGTGCTGTTCAACCAGGCAGCCATGTAGACCATGGCCTATGGATCATTTAAGGCCCCAATCAGACAGAAAGCGTTTTGCAGGTTGCAAACCGTGAGGCACAACGCACTGCCTTTAAAAAAAATAATAATAATGAAATAAAACTGAATGCCACTAGTAAAGAAAAACAAAAAATGCTTGTTGCACCTTTTAATTTTTGCCAGGCAACCACATCATCACCTCTTACCCTAACCCCTGTGGTCAATCTCCTATTTCATTTTATTTTGTTGAGGCAGAGGGTACTGTCTGTAGCTGTGGTTGAGGGTGAGAGGCTGTCAGCAGATAAACAGAGATCTGTGTGGGTACATGAGACCCTAAAAAAGAGGCTGGATCATGGGGAGTACCACCAGTTGGTCCAGGAGCTTCTCCTCCATCATGGACGTTTCAAGTACTGCACTTATCTGCTTCCACACCTGCTGTTTTCTATTGAGATCGTGGTAACTGTGGTTTGTGAAGTCGTATAGCTCAACCGCTAACACCAGTTTCTCCTCCATTGTTTACTGTATTGCACTGTAAACAATGCAAAATCACCAGGTGCCTAGAGCATAGAAATGCGAGGCGCATAGCAACACAACAACAGCGAGCAAAAAGCTTCATCATTCTCATTAAAAACAATTACAAAAGGCCGCCTCCAGCTGCTAAAATGCTTTCTGTGTGATCAGGACCTTAATAGGGCCTGAAGAGCGCACTTTACAGATGAGCTAACTGGGTGAAATAAGTGATCGGGTGTTTTCTTCGACTGGCTTACTGCTCCAACAAAAACGTAGTTAGCATTTGGCAGCTGGCGAATTCTATGGTGCAATGTGTTTCCAAAGATAATAATAATAATAATAATAATAATAAATTTTATTTGTAACGCACTTTATATTTAACGAAAAATCTCAAAGTGCTACAACAGCAAGAAAAGAAAAAATAAGTTAAAACAAGAGTTAAAAGCAGTTATCAAAGTAACACGAGCAAAAATTACAGATTAAAAGATTTTTTAAAAAGGTACGTTTTTAAGGCCCTTTTTAAAACAATCAATTGACTGTGGAACCCTCAGGTGTTCTGGGAGGGTGTTCCACAGTCGAGGAGCAGAGGAGCAGAAGGCTCGATCTCCCAGTGTGGGAGAAGTCTGTGGCTGTTGGTGGAGCGGAGTGAGTGTGCTGAGGTCTGGGGGGTGAGGAGTTCTTTGAGGTACTGGGGGGCGTTGCCATGGATGCACTGGAATGTGAGGAGGGAGACTTTGTAGTCGATCCGAGCAGAGATGGGTAGCCAGTGTAGTGAGTGAAGAACGGGTGTGATGTGCTCATATTTACGTACTCTCAGCAGGATTCTAGCGGCGCTGTTTTGAAGATGAGCCCTGATTCACCAAAAAGGGTTAATAACAGGCGGTGTTCTCTGTGTTTGTAAGCAGTGTTGGTTACTGTAATCACATTCGTTTTTTAACACACCTTACTGTTCATACATTAAGTAATCACATTACAGTTACTAATCAAGTAAATGTGTCGCTATTCGCATAAAAAAAGAAATGTAATGAATTACTTTCTGCATGAAGTAAATAATTAAAGTAATACTTAACTATTTTTAACAGTAATGTGTAATGAGTAATGCATTACTTTTTTAAGATATGAGCCCAACGCTGGTTGTTACCAGTGCTGGTGGCTTTTGGCTGTATGGATGAATCTGTCTCACACAGTTGAAGGCCTTTTTTCTGGCACAGACCTTTCCTCTCACACAGAATTCTTCAATGTGTATTATGGAATCACACATAATGTGATCACCAGTCCCCTCAGGGTGATATTTATCAAGCTGTCTGAAATGAATTGGCTGCACATTACACACATTGTGACAGGTACATTGCCCAAGGGCATGGCTGCCCTTCATAGTTGTAAGACAAATAAGCTGCAGATACACCTGCCGTCACTAAGTTACAGAGAGAGCTCAGCATGGCAGCAAATATGCTTCAAACTAGAAGTGATGCCTTGAGCTGGCATCCAAAGCTGTGACCTCTGCTTCTGTCCGTACGCCAGCGAGTATTATTAATCCTGGAATGGAACAGCTGAGAGAAAAGATTTGTCTTCTGAAAGCTGACACAACTTATCTTATTGCTCCGACAGTTGTAGAGAGGCAAGACGCACTATGTCTGAAGCCTAAACCTCCTGGCAGTATGTGCACAATGAATATGCCAAAGAGGGTTGTCCCGCTGTCCCTTATACAGTGATGGACTCGTACTCCTTGTCTGTATTAATTTCCTGTGGATCTGTGCCTCCAGAGGTTGGATCTGAAAGTCATATTGTTACAGGTGAGGAGAGGATAAACACTGAAAACTTCCAAGTGATGCAACACCACAGAAAACTCTCCACAGGTGTGTGTTGAAGAGAGGAGCTCCAAACATATGAACCTTGACAATTCATTGCTGCAAATCAGAACAATAAGAAGACATTAAACCAGGCAGGTTGGGAGGGAGTTCCTGCCCCAAGCAAGAAAGTTCAAGTATTGCGGGGTCTTATGTTTATGAGTGAGGGTATGTGCGAGTGGTTTGGCGCGGCGTCTGCAGTGATGTGGGTGCTGCACTGGACTATCGTAGTGAAGAGGGAGCTGAGCCAGAAGGCAAAGCTTTCTTACATATCTCATCTGGCCTGGGAACACCTTTGGATCCCCAGAAGGAGCTGGAGAGTGTTGCTGTGGAGAGGGACGTCTGGAATACTTAGCTCAACCTGCAGTCTCTGCAACCCGGCTTCGGATAAGCATTTGAAAATGGATGGATGGAATAAACCAGACCCTCTGCTCCTGCAAACTAAAACCTTATGAAAGTGCTCTCATTAGAAAATTTGCAGGACAGTGAGACTGCAGACAGTTGGCTGTCTACATCATGTAAGTGAAATGCCAGACCTGCCTGTGTTACAGCTGGAGGTCTAACATGGAAGTGGAATTACCCCGTAACTATGAGGAGAGAATGTTTTGATGGAAAGAAACTTAAGTCAAATACCCTGATGATTTTATAAAGTACTTACTCAATATAAATCAGCTTGGAAGGACATTTGAGAGTGCTGGAGCTTGTGAGAATAAAACCGTGTCGTTCTGAGTGTTCTAAGTAACCTTACCAAAAAGGCTGAATAAAGCTCTCACTCCAGCTGTAACTTGTGTTTTTTCTAGTGTTTCTTTGTGTTTCCCCCTCCCTGGTTTACCTGGTTCCCAGCTCTGCTCATCATACTTACCTGCCTCATCAGCTCATCAGCCTGCAGTACTTCTTCCCTGACTCTCAAACCACTTGCTGCCAGATCTTTGTAGATGACCTTGGAGCCATTGAAGACATTCTTCGTAACTTTACTCCTTGTGTGTTTTTGTCTGTGTTTATAACCTGTTTTTTCCATGTGCAGGATCATCGCTCTCCTGCCATCCAACTTCACCTGCACACCACGCCAGCTTCATCTCAGCCTCCTTCACTCCCCTCCAAACCACAGAACCTGGCTCACAATCATTCTAAGTTCTTGTGACAATAAACCTTTCATCATCCCCATCCTGTGTCCCATTCTTGGGTTTCCCTTGAGTTTGTAACAATACTATGTTTAAACACTTTATTTGAGACTTTTTATTCCGATGCTATTTTTCTTTATCTCTCTCACCTACACACACACACACACACACACACACACACACACACACACACACACACACACACACAGACACACACAGTTTGGCACGCCTCTATCACTTTGTGATTTATTCGACACTAATGTTACCACTCACTGTGCATTTTTAATCTAACTCACCTTGATTCTTTCAGCATGTGCAATAGATCTGGATGCAACAGCCTCTGTCACAGTGATCTGTCTTCTCTGTTGTTGACGGGTCTCAGCCATTCTCCGGGTGTGTTTTGCAGTAGAAAAGTGTTTGTCAAACAATGTTGTTTGTGTTGTGCACAAACGCTGCCAGTAATGATGTAACATAATAGCCCATTTCCAAGAACTTTTATTACCAGGAATTTATTTACCTGGGTAAAATCCTGGTATTCTGTGTGGTTTGCGTTTCCACCGCACCTCAAAGTTCTGGAAAGTTTATTCAAATCAGGCTGATGACGTCGATGATTTGGCGTGTGTCCTGTATTTAGCTCCGCCAGCTTGGCTGGTTACATGCTGGTGTAGAGAGTTGGGGCTGTTTGTCTCAGCCAGCAGCTCAGTTTAAAAGTTTTTTACGATAAGTGTCAAACTAAGTTAGTCTACATACAGACAGCTGTCATTTGCTGAACTAGCGTGCTGTCCTTGTGTAAGACATAACGTTAGTGTCGGTGGATGAGAGACTGTGGGCGGAGCATATTGAATATCGCTGTCTACATGTTGACATGTTCATGCTGATGAACACATGTATTGATAAAGTATTGGCTTCTTACTCGCTAAGGGTTAATGTCACTCACAGTAACGAGTGTAGCTGCTGTCAACTCAGTACTTTTCCGCTGTTCACCGGATACGGTGTTGTGTAGGGGCATGTATGTGTGTGGAAGAGATCAGCGCCGGCACAGAGCACAGAGGAGAACGATACCGTTAGCGCTTATCAGTACTACGGTCTTTGATAATTTATCCCGGGGCTATTTTAGTACCGGGTTTCGGTACCCATCCTTAATCAAAACACAAACAAAGTGAAGCTTGTAGAGATGAAATAAAGTTTGCAGCAGCTGCCCACGCCAGGAAGTGCGGAACGCTGCAAGTGTGTGCTCCACCAATCAGCGTTCCTCAGCACACAGCCCCGCCTCTCAAGAATTCCTTGTAATCTGAAAAGTCCAGCCGCCTCTACTAGGTACTTTTATCAGGTAAAGTTTGGGGTTGAGGAAAAGTTTTTTACCCGGGTAATTTCGGTGGAAACGCGTCGAGGTTTTTCAAAATCCCAGGTAATTGCTAAAACTTCCTGTGGTGGAAAAGGGGCTATAAGGAGCTGGAAAGCCCTATAGGGCAGGTGGGAGGGGAGGTGAGAGGTCCATCAAACCCTGGACTTCAACCCAGGAGCCTGGTCTACTCTTCATGTATGAATGTAGAGTCAAACCATGATGTTTTTCTGTAAACCTACCCGCATGCTTTTGTTAATGTTCCAGCGTTGGTTGCAGTGACCCAGAACATCAACAGCAGACGCAGGAGGATACCTATCATGTAACATGTAGACATTAAAGGCCGCTGACAAAGTGGTTATATGTGATTATTTGGGATGAAACATCTTGAAATGTCAGACGTTTGTGTCGCACATGTCTGCATCTTATCAGCCACAAAGAAGAGTGTGAGTTTGGTGACTTTCAGGAAACTACAATGATTGGTTAAATATGTGGAAAAGCAAAAGACAAAATTACAAGGTCCCACATACGTCAAAGGAATTGGGTAAATTTGTGTTGATTGTTGCCATTGCAACATTGCAAATGTCTGGAGGGGATGATAAGAAGTCACTTAATAAAGTGGTGCAGGAATGAGTCCTAAAACCAAGACATGAGTTAGCATTTTAGCACTCCTGGTTCCCTCGTCTGAAAGTCAACAGGTTTTTGGTCAGAAGCCTTAAATAAGTTGTTCAATATTTCTTATCTTCAGACAAAAAAGTGTAGGACATGTTTCTTTTACCTGCTTGACAGTTTCAACTGTGACTCCAGTCTTCCTCAGAAGTGTCATCTGACGTGTTGCTGACCTGTCATTTATCGGCTGGCCGGCCCAACAGACCTATCAGAATCTGTCGGGTCAGCCACAACCCCCGCTGTTGGATGGTCTCTGGAGGAGAAAAAGGATGAATGACTCGCAACACTGCAGGACTCTTTGCAGAAAAGAATTATTTATTGCACCGTGACATACGTTTCGAGTACATCCTTTTTTTCATATACAACTATTGACTCAGCACCTGCCCTCCCACGGTGAGATGTGCATGTCTTTTGTTTGATTTTTTGGTCTCTGGAGGAGGGAATCCCAGGTGTGAGAGAGGGTGTACACTCCCTCATCCCGGTTGATGGTGCCGCTCACCCACCTCCTGATTTCGATTGCCTCTTTTATTCAACGTTTGAATTTATTGGTCTCTGATGTGATTGTTTTGCCCTTGTCCCAGTCCATAATGTGATTATTTCTGCTGCAGTGATCTGTGATGATTGATTTTAAGTTTTTCTGTTCTGCTGTGGTGTGGTAAAAAGAAGACAAAATGAACCTAATTAATCTATGCCTGAAATAAGGTCTGTGGTTAACACAAACTGAAGAGACTAAAAAATATCTCAGTAAATACCCCACTTGTAAAATCTGCAGCCTTTACATGCCTTAAAAAAGACAGCTGCTAACAAGTGGCTAAATGAGACTACAGAGCGTCATCACACCAAACACAGCTTCAACTTCAACGTGACGGTGATGATGAAGTCAGTCATAAAATTGGTGTTCATTAATGAAGATTATTTTGTTGAACAAAATATGTAAGTACCATAAACCTTTGTTTGCTGCAGAGATTATTTTCTGCAATAATCCAGAATCCAATTGAAAAATCCCACTGGCTTTTTGTTGAGGGACCCAGGGCAATATTAACTCCCGCGCTGGCCCACAAATAAATGCCCTCCCTGCAGCGCTCTTTGCTGCCCTGATAAGAGAGAGCAATCATTTAAGTGGGAGATAAGACTAAAGACAGTCATTCTGAAGTCCATGCTGCATCGTCTCCTGGACTCCAATGAACTACATAGAAAGGTAAAATATGCATTAAAAGGCTAAAGCAAAAAATAGACGGATTATAAAAATTATGACACATGGGATTTAAAATAATTAAAATATTAATAACTTAAACAACTGGCCAAAGAAAGTGTGAGGTGGGCTGACCTGTGAAGGCATCATAAACAATTGACTAGTAATTGCTCTCAGATAAAGAGCATACCGCCTACAGTATGTGGGTTTCTGGGGTACTTTGGATTATAATCACAATTTCTACTCTTGCGCTTTACTAAGAATGCCAAGTATTTCTACAAATCATTCATCACATACATGGATATAAACAGTTCCATGGTGTTTGTTTGTTTGTTTGTTGTCACTTTGATGTTGTATGGCTGGTGATGATCTGAATTCAGCCTTCACTTGGAGACATCCGTCTTTTCTGTTCCAAACACCCAAATCTATTCATGTGCTTTTTTTCATCTCTACTTTATCTCTACCTCATTCCCTTTCTGCTTTCCTGTGACACACTTCTCTAAGCACTTCACTGTGTGTGTGTGTGTGTGTGTCAGATTGAGCTTTTTCTAGGGTGGATTTGCAGAGGCTGTCTACCTGAATAGCAAACCTCCATTGATAATGTGGCACATTTTGACGAGAATCCTTTTCACTCAACAAAAAATTGAATCTCCTCCTTCTTCGTACCAAACAGAAAGTAATAATACGGAACACGGTAAAGAGGAGCGCATGAATTTGAATGCTGCTTGGATACAGCTGTAGGCTGACTGAGCTTCAGTCATTCGTGTCACTGGAGGCTTGTCCAGTCCAGATACTGTATGTGCAGGGGCAGCGGGCCAATAAATGGTGCTTTGGTGCCGCCTGCTCTGATAAAAAGTGAAATTCATTGATTGTTTAAAATGTGCAACATACTCAGAATGTCCAAATGTACATTAAATGGGTACCATTTTATAATAAATGTACAAATCATATACTTAAATAATACTGAACTGCAGCATGACTCATGATGATTCAATGCATGAATTAATACAGGATTTATCATGTGTTCCTGTTGCTTACCAATAACAAATGATAGAGTCACCATGACTCTGTGTAATTAGTTCACATTTAAATACATCATCAATTAAGGAACGTTAAATCACAGTTAACTCAGGCGTTAAGTGATATATGACCAAATAAGCTGGGTTCCACTCATAAAAGATGATTTCAGACCTGTTCTCATAGAATATGAAGCATTTTTTAAATCAAAATTGTCGTCACATTCAAACATTTATATTTTCTGCATGAGCCAATGCTATTTATGCCACATTTACTACCCGGGGGCTGGCTGGAATGTTATTATTATATTTGTTGTTGTTGAGAGAAGTGGAGTGTAGCACCATGAAAAATGATGCACTGAAACCAAAATCATCCAGCAGGTACAAATTGCCAAATTAGAGGAGAATGGGCTGAAATGGAAAGCAAAAAAATAGCTTCATAAATCTATGACAATATGCTTATCAGCGTCTCCCAGTCTGACAGGAAACACAGATTCAACCAGGAGTGAAGTTGTGACACTTGTTGTTATTGACGGTGACGAACACAGATGTCAACCCTCTCCTAATGAAAACAATAAATCTCCTTGAAAAAATACATCTGACGGCCCAGACACACCTGACTGAGTTGAAAGGACTAGCGGCGATGAAGGCCCTCTGCTGTGGCCAAAAATGTGCACTTGAACACGCCACAAAGACTACAGGCAACAGTCAACCAGCATGTGATGTTCTGTGCCTGTGTGGGAGAAAATAACTCTCCACGCCAGCAGACAGCGGTCGTCTGTATTCATCATTCAAAAAGGGAAACGCTTGACGCTAGTTAGCCAGTTAGCACATTAACAACACAAGCCAATATTTAAAGGAGAACTATTATGCTTTTCCTCTTTTCTGACCTATAAATGTTGTTACAATGGCGAGGGTCGGGGGGTGGAGTAAATTACACAGACCCTTTTCGCAGGATGCAGGAAATACAAGGAAGCAGTGCAGTGAGAGGGACAGCATCCTGAAGATCTACAAAGCTTTGTGTGCAGGTAATCGTGTGTAGCTGCTCTACAGGAGTCCAGAAATCAAATACAAAGGCCCGAAAATGAGTATAATAGGTCCTCTTTAAAGAATGCAGTGCCGGTGAACAATCACACAAACCATCAGGAAATGTTCCTGCTAAAGAGCTCAATGGCAAAAGAAAAATAATCTGATCTTATGTAACAAGTTTGTTTTTGGTCTCAATACGTCTTTACTTTAGCCCTTTGTTTACCTTCCTCACTTCTATTTCTCTTGTCTTGCACTGAGCTGAACTGCCAGTCAGAATGATTTCATTCACCGACGGGCTTTGCCGTAGCTGAATCGGCCCCCCAAAAAAACACTGATGGGTGAGGGTCAAGGGAGTGGAACACTCTGCACTGACTAGGGCAACAGATGCTCACAACATTGGCCGATGGCTGACCGTCAGCTTGGTGTGTCAGGGCCTGTAGAGATGAGCTTTGGTTGAGAAGCTACAAGTTAAAGGTTCCAGGTCATAAAACACAGAGCTCTAACCCACAAGACCAGTGTTCAGATCCTTGTGGGCAGTCATGAGACCGAGACTAAGCTTCCCATATTTTACATTCACATGATAATCTATTCCATGTGAGCTGGCTGACCGAAATATTATTCCCAAAGGTCAAGAATGAACCTCCATGCTCAAAGTGTTTGAATTCATTTATTATTTTTTGTATAATAGCCTATGTGAAAGAAATAATAGCTCTCCAAAGCCATATATAATAGGGTTGTATTTCTGTTAGTATTCAACACGTAGCATTTCGGTCTGATAGGCTGATGAGGTGGGGTGCCGAGAATAAAGCAATGAATTAAACTAAAGTGATAAGGAATTGCCTTTTCTTTGAAATGACGTTACAGTTATTATGCTCTGACTGTGCAATTTATTTACTGCTGACGGGCAGTACGGAGGTCACCCAGTTCAGACTAACACACAGGAAGTTCACATGGATTTCTGTCAAATAGCTGTTTAATGACTATGGGTACATAATAATCGAGGGTTTTTTGTAAAATAGAGCCTGGAACATAATAATTACTCTTATGAATATATAATCTTCATCACTGTCCTTTGACAGACACACAGATTTGTGTTTCTGTGAGCTCTGTCTGCCTCCAACAGTAAAACCAAGTGGTGATGGTTTCAGTTTGACATGTCTGCTATAATCAGCACAGGCGTGTTGGACAGCACTGTTTGCTCCTCACACAGCTACCTCCCTGTGAGCTCTCCTCCCCTCTTCATTGTGGGTAACTTGTTGAACTGAAAACATGTCTCCTTGAAGCTCGCATCTCTTTGATCCTATCCCTCAGCGTCTGATAAGAAACTCTGGCTCCACAGGATGACTCTTAAACAGATAGGTGGAGACAAGCAGGTCGGCTGCTGCCTGCTCATCTGATCACTGCTCAACAAAATGAACACCCAGTTTTTGCTAAGCAGCACGGTTCAGTTCAGTTTGGTACGCATTTTCTCTTTTTCCACTGTGAAAAGTTGTGGATGGAACCAACAGAACTGTTCCTAACCATTCCCATGTTTGGTCCCCCCTCTGTTGGGGTACCTAGCACACAGACATGGTACTAAAAGGTGGAGCTGTGAACACTGCAGTCCGTCGAATGGTCAGTAGCAGATGGTCTGCTCAGCACTGAGTTGTGTCTGGTTTTGAGGCTCATGTAACCACTGTTCATACGGTAAGTCTTACATACATTAGTAAACTATAACTATAAAATGAAAGGATGTTTTGTTCCTCTCACAGCAGCTGTAGACTGAAAACAAAAAAACTGCCGACTGCATTTAGCAGCTAATTAGACATTTCCTGGTAGCGACCAAAAACAGAGCTAAAAGAGAGTTTACATTCCTTACATTCATCAGATGGACACAAACACCACTCTATCATGTTTCTTTATAACTATCTTACTATATAATGATAAAAAGTCTGTCTGTGTGTGTGTTCCACGTTTTTCTCCTCACTGACTTGGTCAATCCATGTGAAATTTGGCACAGTGGTAGAGGGTCATGGGAGGATGCCAATGAAGCAATATTACATCAATTGGCCAAAGGGGGGCGCTATAGCAACCCATTGAAATGTCAAACTTTGAATGGGCATATCTCATGCCCCATATGTCGTAGAGACATGAAACTTTGCACAGAGATGCCTCTCCTCATGAGGAACACATTTGCCTCAAGAACCCATAACTTCCGCTTATATAGATTTTCCGCCATTTTGAATTTTTTGAAAAACACTTCAAATGGATCTCTTCCTAGGAAGTTTGAGCAATCTGCATGAAACTGGGTGAACATAATCTAGGGACCAATATCTAAAGTTCCCTCTTGGCAAAAGTTGGAAAACTTACTAAAACTGAGCTTCTATAAGGCAATGAATATTGCGGAGGGCGTGGCTCATCACATAAAGGTGTATAACATCTCAAGGGTTTCACCCATCACCACGCAACTTTGTAGGCATATGACCACACATAATCTGAGGGGACCCCTCCATTATTGACCCCATCAAACAAAATGGGGGCGCTAGAGAGCTCATTTCTTATCTAGAGAAATTTAACTCTAATTGGCAACTGGGTGGCGCTATAACAACAGAAAAATGCTTCAAAATGGCTAAAATGCGACCGATCGCTGTGGCTCCCCCTGTGGACCAATGTTGGTGTTGTTTTCTAATTTTTGGTATGACTAAGTCATGGTATGGTATGCTGTACTCAGTGGGTATGGACTACTTCATATAATCCACCAAAGACCTTGAATACAATCACAGAGGCATTGGTTAGCACTATGAAACAATTAGCATAGCACATTACACTAATATCACAAACACTGTTTATTGGTGGAGACGCTGAACTTTTCTTTTGATGTGACGTTAAACTTTGTCTTTTCAAACTGATATGTTTCCTTACAGCTGACTCACAGACTCCCACCCATCTTCTGTTGTTGTGTTTACATGTTAAACCGTGGAGGCAGTGATGGTAACTACTCGCTACCTGAATGTGCGCTGCTTTAGGGGCATTGTCACTTTGACAAGGCAAAATAATAAAACACATAAAACAAATCTAATTTAGGCTATAAAAGCAGGGGTTGCACCGTATCTAATTATAATCCGTCAGTGTGACAGATGGGGTTATAAAAGTTAAAGTAAGGAGAAGTTTATTTTCAGAAATCTTGCGAGGTGCCTGAAAAAATTTCAGTGTCACTTTCAACACAAGTCTGTCAGATTAACATAAAGTTCAACATGCAGAGACAGAGAAAGAAATGTTCCACCTTCAAGGTCACTACATTAAGGTATATCTTCTGACTCTTTCAATAATATTATTTCCCTCTCGCTCCACCTGTCTGTTTGTCTGTCTGTGTCTCTTACATTAACGTCACAGTCGCCTCTGTCTGAGTGACAAAAGCTTTAATAGAAAAATGAAGCCAGTGATGTTGTGTGAATGAAAAGGGCTGAAGGGAGGTGATGTTGCACTGGAGGTACTGTGGTTCAGGAATGATGCTGATGCGGCTCCACTCGCCTTAAGAAAAGATTTGGGGTTCCTCTCTTTTTACTGCAGCATGCTGATCTACTGTAACTGTGTGTCTGCAGGGTGATAGCTGCCTCTAACTGGTCACACAGTTTCACACTCCAATCTCAATCAACCTGCCTCCACCAGTGTCCTGATTTGATGCTGTGCTGAGTTCAGCAGCTGTTTCTCAGAAACCTGACTTTCTGATTTTTTGTGTTGGACCTTTGTTGACCATTCTTCCATTTTTATTGGATTCTGTCTAAATGTGTGACGTTACATTAGGTTACTAACCATGTGGCAGGGCCAGCAATTACTCCTAATCCATCAAAATGATGGATGTATGGAATTATACAGTCAAGGCTTTTAAAATATGGTCAATGAAGGGAATATTCTCGGTTAACATCACTCCTGCATAAAAATAGGCACCTGCCTTCAGAAAGCTTCTCTGGTCAGACCCTAATTTGTAGTTCAGCCCAGAGGCAGTGGTGCCAGCATGTCACTGAGCAGAGACAGATATATGTAGAAGGTTAATTGGATGAAAACCTCGAGCATCATTTCTGCAAGGCTGTGAAAATATATTAGATGTATGCATGGTGATAACAGTAATGTGAAAAAACAGTGAAAGCACGTACTATTGGGAGCATCTTTCATCCTGAGCATCCAGTGCACACACAGCACTGTGCCATCATGTACGGGCACGGGTCCAGTGGTGGCTAGAAACATGTTACATTAACTCTGTTACATGTGCTTTAATAATATTAATTGATGTAATAAATTGTGCTTCCAAGAGTAGTTGTTTTTCAGAATACCTTTTACTTTTACTCGAGTACATTTGAGATAAAATACATGTACTTATAATCTGTACATGTGCAAAGTGTCACATGTTCTGTGTCTAGATTGCTCTTCCAGGCCTGATCATTGATGGCCACACAAGATAGCAAATCACATTACATATTGTGGGATTTATGGCCAAATGGACTGAATTTAATTTCAAGCCTCATTAGTCATCAGAGGCCACAGAGCCAGCACCCAGATCACCTTTACCATAAGTGTTGTTATGATCTAACACTGACTGATGGGGCCGGCAGCTTGCTCTTTGCACTGACATCGCCTCAAAGAAACTTCCCTGCGGGAGACGCTGCAGGTGGATGGTGACCTGGCAAGGCTGTGACTCAGGAGAACAAGGGGGGCGGGGGGGCGGGGGTTGGGGGTATCTCTGGAGAAGCTTTGTCTATTTGATTATTATATCCAGCTAGTCCATACCCATTGAGTGCACAGTTGCCCACGTACAGTTTCACATGGTGTGGGTTTGGGATACAGGTCATAAATGCAGATTAAATAGTCAACTGAACCCATTAAGAAGAGCAATGTATTCAGACAGAGTTTTTGAAAACGTGGGACAGACCGAATGACTGACTGACTGACAGAATGACACACTGACAGTTTCCGTGATTATGTACAGAATACCATGCCAAAGGCACAAATAAGGCCAAAGGATAAGATACTCTGCAAGAGAGCTTTGTAAAACATCTGAAGAATACAGCTATCCATTCTCAAATGATTGAGTTTCCTAAAAAAGAAAATACATCCTCTTCTGCAGCTTTTTGGTCTTATTTTGTGCACATTCATTGAATGTCAGTTTGTTGTCAATTTCAACACCCAAATATGTGTATGTTCACTTCACCATTGATATTTGAGGGTGGAACTATAATTCCCTTTTTATTAAAATCTATGACCATCTCTTTTGTTTTCTTCGCATTAACCACGAGGAAATTATCTGTACACCATTTAATAAAACCCTGCATCTCCCTCCCAAAACCCTCTAGGGATGCAGTGTTAGACTTTAAAAAACCCACTAATGCTGTATCATCAGCATATTTAAAATAAGTGTGGTCTGAGAAGGTTGCTTGGCAGTTATTGATGTATAAGGTGTATAGAATAGGGGACAGAACGCACCCTTGCTGTGCCCCCATGTTTGTGGCTTTTAATAATGAGACACATTAATTGAATTTGATTTGCTGACTGCGTTTAGTCAAAAAGTCATAAATCCACAAAACTAATCTTGGATTTACCCCGATGTGTACCAATTTTTTTTACCATCAGGTGGGGTTGGATTGTGTTGAAGGCACTGCTGAAGTCTATGAACACAATCTTGACAAGACTCTTTGCCTGTTCAAGGTGCTCATATATGTTGTTTGTCAAGGTCAGCAGTGTATCTTCAACCCCTCTCTCACGCCACGCCCTCCGCAATATTCATTGCCTTATAGAAGCTCAGTTTTAGTAAGTTTTCCAACTTTTGCCAAGAGGGAACTTTAGATATTGGTCCCTAGATTATGTTCACCCAGTTTCATGCAGATCGCTCAAACTTCCTAGGAAGAGATCCATTTGAAGTGTTTTTCAAAAAATTCAAAATGGCGGAAAATCTATATAAGCGGAAGTTATGGGTTCTTGAGGCAAATGTGTTCCTCATGAGGAGAGGCATCTCTGTGCAAAGTTTCATGTCTCTACGACATACGGGGCATGAGATATGCCCATTCAAAGTTTGCCATTTCAATCGGTTGCTATAGCGCCCCCCTTTGGCCAGTTGATGTAATATTGCTTCATTGGCATCCTCCCATGACCCTCTACCACTGTGCCAAATTTGAAAGAGTAGAAAAGGCAAAGGCCACCTAGGGTGTGCACATACTGTATTCTTTTATTGTTCATTATTTATTGATATTGTTTGACACTGTGGAAAGTGTCCTGACCAGCTGCATCACACTACGGTATGGAAACAGCAAAACATGTGAGAAAAAGAGCCTGCAACGACTTGTTAGAGCTGCAGAGAGGATCGTCGGGGTCTCTCTTCCCACCATCCAAGACATATTCAAGAGGCAGTGCACACACACAGGCTTTGCAATTGTTCTTTACACAGTTTGTTCTCCCTGCTGCCATCAGGCAGAGGGTTCCACAGCATCAGGAGCCGTTCCACAAGGTACTGCAACAGCTTTTACTCCCAAGCTGTTGGATTTCTAAACACTCTGCTGCCATCCACATCAGAGCATGGACATTTACTGTATGACCACTCACTGAGAAACCTGTCCACTGTTTTTCATCTATTATCCTGTATATATGTTTTAATGTACTCTGAAACCAGTTATAATTGTTATCCAGATGATCAGTTCTCTGTTTTATTGTTCATCATTATTATGTAATATTTATTCCTCTGCACTTACCTGTTTTTATCTTTGTGTGTATTCACTCATTAAGTGCACTTTATTGCACTTTAATGTTGTTTAATGTTCTTAACTGCACCTGGACTCGTGAGTGACAACATTTTGTTCACTGGATGCTGCTGTAGATAGAGAATGACTGTAAAATTGAAATTTAATTGAATTAAATGCATCTGTCTAAACACAACTCGATGACACTCGGGACTGACCACGTTCTTTGAGGGAGTTTAAAAAGTCTGTCGCAGTGAAATGATGATTGGCTGCAACATGAAGAGAAACTTTAAAGGGCCAGTGGCCAAATCCAAGGACATAACTAACAAACTCAGCGCCAACTTCAACAAAAACAGCAAAGCTCATTTTTGGAGATAGTGTGTATTGAATTGAATTGAATTGAACTGAATAAAGCATGCCCTGCTCCCCGTCAGGCCTTTCTCTTTCTGTCCTCTCTCTTTAGAGTTTACTGTCGCTGTAAACAATGTGCAAAGTTTAGTATAAATATTCAGTCATAATGCTAATGTTAGATAACAAGTTGATACAATTATCCCAGCATGATGTCTCATGTAATTGGATAAAACTAGCAGGAGCACTGAAAATGTTCCATCTTCATCTTACAGTGTTCCAGAGTTCATTTACAACTCACTGACCACAAAACCAAACAAACATGCAGTGCACTCTGCACTCATTAACTAATTTGTTAATTAGAAAATAAAGCAAAGAGGATAGAGTCGAGGTGAATATTGCCCCGATAATCTCCTGCTGGGTGCGACTCATTATTTTAATGTATAATTATTATTAATGTTCTCATGAAATAATTAAACAAAGCAAGGATTTAAATAAAACTCTCTGCTACAAGCAGAGGGGAAACTGTTGGGTCTGTTGATGCGGTGTGAATGTTAGACAAAGCAGTTGGTGTGTTGTGTCCTGTAACTGCTGCTGCAGGGACGGAGGCTTATTCCAGCGCGTTCCCGACACCTGCACCACACTTTAATGCTCTGATAGACACAAAGGACAAACTTCTTTTGAGCTAATATAGACTTTTATTTCAGTGGCTGCTGTTGGACAGATGGAGCATTTCTTTCTCCTTGCACCTCAGGTTCAGGTCATTAGGTTATATTTGCTTGTCATTAACACATAGGTGTGAATGCGCTGCTGCAGTAAAAACATTTAATCAAAGACTTGCCTGCGAACTTTGTGTCCACCAGGTGAGTGAAACAGTTTATCCACTAGAGGGCAGATGAGCGCTGAGTCATCCCTGACCAACACTAGAGTATGTTCATTGAGAAGTTCTGAATTTGCACTTCAGTAAACATGACTCAGCACATTGATACTCACAGAGCCTGTGCATGTTGACTATTAAACTTCTCTTTCCACCTTTGTTTTTTTCAGAGTCCACTGCCGAACACACCCTGATTAACTTCACCCACTGTTCATGTGCTTTGTTGCAGCTTGTGAACATATAACATTAATTCTTGAACATATTCCCATTCCCATCATTTCGTTGTACCCTGTACAATGACAGTAAAGTCTATTCTACATGCACAATCATCGCTTCGCAGGGATGATAATATGTTTGATCATAGTCTGTAAAAATAATGACTCACTCATAGGTTTGGACTGCTGTTTTCACAACACATTCTCACTCCAAACTCGTCACGTATCAATGTTTGGTCATGGACACGTCGAGATATGATTTGCAAGGTACCCTGGCTACTTTGGTTTTGGGACGCTGTGTCGTGTTACATGCATTGTCTGTTTTATACACTTCTGCTTTTACAGGGAATGTACAGTCTGCATACAGTCTCTTTCGAAATAAACTCACAACGTCAGTACAACACCGCGGATTGACGTTTTTTTCCTTCAACAACAAACACAAGTGGTTACATTTGGCCAACTCCCACACGTGGTTGGGTTTAGGAAAAAAGAACAAGGTTTGGCTGTATAATCTTTCGGGGAGCAAACACAGGCCTCCTGGGTGAAGGTTGTGGGACCCAACCACAGACCCTCCTGCCCTCCCTACTCAAACCTTTGCTGCCTAAACGTTCGTTGGTGTCCTGGCTTTCCTTTAACGCTGCCAGGCTCCATTAAAAAATAACGACGACCAACCACATATCATGCCGACGTGAAAGGACAGCTTTTTTTGTTGGTGTCTGGTGCCGGAAGTCACTGACCAAGTGCGTTGTTGCAAAGAACACACTGTGCAGTAGGTACGATATTGGATTGACACAGAAGTATAAATCTCCCTTGGGTGTCAGGGTAGAAAGCAGGGAGGGGGCCATTAGTCGCCCACTTTACGCCCACATTTGTTTTATGTTTTGGATCATTGCAGCTGATGTGATTCTATCACAAGATGGCCACTTGACTCTAATCTTATCATCAAGAAAAAATAATCAATAGGCCCAACAGATGTTAATTATTAACAACAACCATGAAAGTTATTAACGCACAGATGATGTCGGGATGGCAGGCGACTTTTTGTAAATCGGGAGCAAAACATGTTGGGTGCTGTTAGCAGCTCAGTTCAGGTGAAGTACAGTGGTTTATCTGTCACATCCACAGCGACTTTTTTTTATAGCCAAATCCATTATTTTCCCAAACCTGAACCCGGTGTTTCTGTTCTATAAGCCATTGTTAATTTGATATAAACATAATCGTTTGTTAAAAAAAGTCACTGAGTGTAATCTGAGGTTTTGCAGACGTCCAACATCCACGTTCTTCTGATATCATCAGTATTATAATCATGCATTTGGAAAAAATACTCTGGAGGAAAAGGTAATCAAACTATGAATTGCCAGATATGTGTGAGACAGTGTTCATTTTCCTTTACTTTCCTCCTGCGTGCTGCTTAACTCATCTGTGTGTTTGATTCTGATTCCAAACTAACCCTGGCCAGATGTATGCAGCATCTGTTTGGCTGTCGGGAAAGCAAGGCCCTTTAATGTCAATTCAAATCTCTAGAAGCTCTGAAACTCAAACAGGACCACTGCTGGCATGAATCCCTGACATTACCGAGGGTGTATGAGGGTAATACCAGTGTTATTATTTTATACGTTTGACAGGGCCTGTCTCCTTTGATTTGCCTCTATGAAACAAAGCAGAGAAGCCAAGCGTTCATCAGTTGTTACATCAGGGACAAAACAATACTTCTAGGGACAGCATGACATCCCCATCAGACAAATACGGGCTTCTGCACGTCCTCCACTATCCATCAATATTTAGACTCATGCTGTTTCCCTTCCCCCTGCCAGGTCTTAGCGTGCTGCTCTGAATTAAGCCGTACAGCAGTCTGCCGTGGCGTCCAACGTCTATATAAATGCTAATGAACGGCGGGGCACGGAGAGACCACAGAGCTTTTGTCATGTTAATAATACATTTGCCTCAGAGGAAGTTGCAGGGCTAGGTATGGGGCTGCAGATGAGTGCTGAGGCTTTGAAGATCTAACACATTATTATCTAAAGTGAAATCACATGAAAAGGCAATGATCCCTTAGTGGAGGAGATCTCACACCCTTCATATAAAGCCTACTTACCCATTCTCCTCCTAAAGATGGAGGGAGAATGAGACAGAGTCTGAACAATGGGAAAGGAGGAAACGCTTGCTCCGTGTCAGGTGTGTTGGTTTTTGCTGCATTTGTCCAGTGGCGCTCCCATTTCACTCAAGTTCACACACACACAATGTACTGCAGACCAAAGGTGGAGGTTTCGTTCAAGTGGGTATCTTTTTTTGTCGGAGGTCAATTTGCATGTTGAGCAGTATAACCCTTCCCTATGCACACATGTGCACACTAATAGCTTTAGTCAGTGTTTTGCTATAAACAGAACTTACATCATGACAATTTCTCTGATATTAAACGGATGTTTTTTTATCTAATTTCAGCCCATTCTCACTCCCAGCTTTGTCAACGATTTTAGCATTGAGCAGACACAGCGGGGCACCTTTGTGGTGATATGATACGTGCCTGGTGTGTCAGCTTTAGAGGCAAGCAACCTAAAGGCGAATTTATACTTGTTAGTCAGCTCGATGCAGAGCCTACACCTGTAGTCTACGCACGTGGCCTATGTTGTGGTGAGCATTTATACTTGTGTAGTGGTGTGTCAGTCGGTGGTGGGGTTTCTGTGAAGTGCTGTAAAGTTGAGTTGATTCAAAACATACATTAAACACACATTAAACATGGCTTAATAGAGACAATTTCAAACACAAGTACACAAATCACAGACAAACACTTGTCTTTATCTGGACACATTTTCCCTACAAATACAACATGTTAACGTTATTAGCACAAACTTATGGCATTTTACATTGTATCAATTAGCCTACAGTGTGGGTACAGCGTTGATTCGATACAGAAGTATGAATCCTGCTTAAGTCGTAAAATACTAATGCTTTGTCAGAGGACGTCGGCATCAGACATGGACGCAGAGAGGCACCATACACAGCAGTGTGATACACACTGATCACTGGAAGTTTGTAAGTTTGCAGACAACTTCTGTAATATCAAGAGTCTGGACTTTCACCTGGGAGCCTGCTGTTTGGTTCCTGTGTAAATTTTAAGCCAGACCATGGTGTTTTTTCTAAACCTAACCATCTGCTCTTGTTGCCTAAATATAAGGAACTCAACATACAAAAACGAAGCGTTTTACCTACACTGTAATTTTGTTTTCAAAAAGACTTTATGCATGTAACAAGCATGACCTGGCCTTTAGGCCCAATCTTTCAAAAGCACAACATTTCATCCCACTTCTACGCTGATGACACCCAGTTATATATCCTGCTTGAATCTGGTGACAACAACAACAACAACAACTCAGTTCAGTCCCTCCTTGACTGTCTCCAGGAGGTGAAACTCTGGCTGTCGACAAACTGTCTCCAGTTAAACAACAGTAAAACCGAAGTGGTCCTATTCGGTCCCTCAAACACCATCTAGCATCCCTGGCGCCCAACCTTCATTCCCATGCCAAATCTTGGTGTCATATTTGATTCATCACTCAAATTTTAAAAACAAATCAACGCCGTGGTCAAAGGTTGCTTTTTCCATCTCAGAAATATCACCAAAGTCAAACCTTTCCTCTCACTTACCGATCTGAAAACCATCACTAACGCCCTAATTTCTTCTCGCCTCGATTTTTGCAACTCACTTTATTTCAGCATCAACCAGTCTTCTCTGTCCCGTCTGCAGCTGGTGCAGAATGATAAACAGTACAAAAAAGCAAGAAAGCATTACACCCGTCCTGGCATCTCTGCACTGGCTTCTGGTCAAGTTCAGAACAGAATTCAAAATCCTACTGTTTGTCTTCAAATCCCTGCATGGCCTGGCACCCCAGTACATCTCTGAGCTCCTGTGCCCCCTCACCAACCCCAGACCTCTCAGATCCTCAGACCAGCTGCTCCTGGCTGTCCCTCGTTCAAAGTCAAGGAGCAGGGGAGATCGGGCCTTTGCGGTGGCCGCTCCCAAGCTGTGGAACGTTTTACCTTTTTCTATCAAATGTGCCTCCTCTGTAGTTATGTTCAAGGCAAAACTAAAAACTCATATGTATTCCCTGGCATTTGATTGTCCTTAACTGGTCCTTGGTTGATGTTGACTCACATGTTCTGTACAGCACTTTGGTCAGCTCTGGCTGTTTTTAAATGTGCTTTATGAATAAACGTGATTTGATTTTGATTTGATGAATTGACACGACATCCGCAAACGTCCAAAAAAGACGCAGGAGGGTACCTAGTGTGTCATATTTTCATGAGTATGTCCACTAAAAAAGCAGTGATATTTGACCAGCTGGGATGAAAACATGTTGTTTATTTTGTGAATGGAAATCTGAGGCTAAAGTTACTAATTACAAATTCAGACAGAATAGATTTTCAGAATGAATGTTCCGAGAAAATAAATGCATATTAACCCATAGGTAATCTGTTACTGTTTGAACCAGCTGTTTGCTGTGCACCATCATCAAACTTGAGATTCTGTAACTCCGTCCTCTGTCGGTCACTTTCTCAGGTTGGGACTCACTTGTTGATTTGACAAAACTGCCTCCTGAAGCTAAAACACGTGTAGTGACAAGGCCACAGCAGCAAAGCTCAGACATGTATTCAAACATCTATTTAAACCAAATGACCTTTACAGCAGTTTGATTTTGAAGGCAACATATTGTCAGACATATCACATGTCAACAGATTTAAACATGACAGCTTCCTGTAATTTCCGCTTGTGGCAGCAGAAGTGGTGTCTGCTCAGAACACGACAGTTTGCATTGGTATCTGTCATGTTTGTCCTGGTTTATAGTTCAGTGAGGTGGCTGTTACATTTTCTGACTCCTGCTGGATATTTCAACCCTGTTGTCGAGGTCTTGTCCCCTGTGTTGAAGGTCATTAAAGGGCTGATGTTGCTGAGAGCTGCTTCCTGTGCTGCTTGACACAATATGAATTGATTTGAATAAACAGACATGTCAATCATGGCTTATTTCTCCCTTTATAAGAACCAGCAACTTTGGGTACAAAAAAAAATTAGCTTCTGTCTCATTATTTGTGTTTTCCCAAAAAATATATTTGGATCCAGAATCATCAGTAGTGAATAGCAGTGAAAATGCGTGTCTCGAACCTTCCTCCAACCCTCGATGTTTTCACACTATTCAGATTTGCTAGTTATTTTAGTTAGCAGTTTGGGTAGTTATTAATATTCTTAATATTCTTACTGAAATTTTAGGATTGTGTGTCCGTCTTTTCCTCTTAGTCTCCTCCATACTTGGGCCACAGTTCACTTTGGCTTCCAATAAACTAAACTCACGGCCTCCTGAATGACAGCAGGTCCTGTACAGCATGTCATCTGTATGTCTGACTAAATAAAGCTGAAACTGAACTTAGTGAAGGGGACTGTAGTCGTGCCACTCTGCATGGTGGTTAAGTTCGAGGAGATTCAGTTGTCTACAATAATACTACAATACCACAATAACTTGTCCTTCAAACCCTGTATGTATGTTCTTATTTGTGAATGTAGTTACTGACCTTCGTTGGCTAATCATAAATTGTTGAAATAAGCTGCATGTTTGTTATGTATATTTATAATGTTTATTACCTTGCTACTTAGCATTGCCAGTAGCAAGGTAATTCATCATACCACACTTTCTTACACAAGGCCCATCTATTCAAGCTGCAGTTTATGAGTCTATAATTATAAAAAGTCTGAGGTTTGTAGGAGATTTTTCTTAAAATGGAGTAAGTGCCCTTTAGAAAACAGTAGCCCCTTTTACACTGCCAGATTTTCCACGAATGCTGGGCCATTTTGCCGGCAAGCTGCAAGCGTTTAGACACACAGATCCGGACTGGCGAGTTGATCCGAGGTGCCCAATTTTCTGCCTCGTAGGGTAGACATATTGGTGGAGCTGTTGATGACGCTGCACGTGCGAGCCACTGGCGGTGGATAAACAAGAAACAGCTGATAGCAGGAATTAGCGAGCAGCTAGTAGCAAGAGGGAAACACAAACCTGACAGACACTGTAAAGATGAGCAACTGGGGAGACAAGGAATTGCGCGCCCTCCTTGTCCTCACAAACAAAGAGGCCATTAACCGTCAGATGACGGGGACGGTGAAGAACGGGCCGACTTATGAGAGAATCGCTGAAGGACTGACCAGCCGCGGCTTCCCTCCCACGTCACTGTTTACGTCACATGCTGAGCTACAGGTTTTGTTACTTGCTCACGCCCCCCATTGCCCCGAAAAAGGCACATTCTAAGTAGGTAGGCGGCATTTTGCTGCACTCCCTGATTTTGTTTTTATACTGCCAATGCTGAAAAAAGACTGATTGGGCTTTCCTGCAAATTTGTACAATTCCTGTTTAAAAAGGGCTAATGTAACTCCTGGACCATTGCTGAGTCAAAATCCCTCAACCATCCTGACTTTGATTTCACTTTCTGTCAGAAAAAAAATCTGAAATCTGTCATCTCAGGACATTACCTAAATGCACACTGATACAAAACATGTAACCAAACAACAAATGGCTCAGGCACACTGAGGCTACTTAGAAGCCAGACTCTGATTTAATAGGTTGACAGACTGAGGACAGAATGAGTTCCTTAACCTGTTCAATCGAGCCTGTGGGTTTGATTGCATTTGTGCAGATCACAACATTTTCACTGACATGTAAAAGCCTCTCCCAGACCAGGAGGCTGCCAAGCTTCTCTGGCTTGTAAAACGTCAAGAAACGGAATCTCCACATCAGTTCCTGATAGTTTTCTGTGCTGCCTACAAATTCTTATGAACAGGCCTAAAATCCACAGCAATTTCCAACACTGCTTACTGACAAATATCCCACTGTGGTGCAGCCCCAATATATGCAGCCAGAGATTTGCTCCCATTAACTGTGTATTGGAAGCGACTGATTCACTGCACAAAGCATGCTGGGATACCTGTGATGGGGACCAAGCTGGTGGTGCAATTTAAAAAAAAAAAAAAAAATTCAAATGGTGCCTAGGACAGCCAATCAGGCTGCATGCACAAGCGTCCAGCAGCGCAGGGCAGACGTGAGTTTATGCAAATTGGTTGCATCTAGTGAGGCTGAAACATTATGCAGGGACAGGTAAGGAGGTGGGTGGAGGAGGTCAGGCGACTGTCACTGTAAATGGAAAGGGGCTGTTGCAGAGCAGGAGGGAGTGGCTGAATGTGGGAGCAAGGTGACCGGAACAAGAAAAAAAGTCAGAGGGTATCTGGTGAACAGAGAGAGAGTAAATGGCCCCAAGGATGAAGGGAGGGACAGAAAAGGAGAATGTGACAAAATGAAATAAAATGAATTTATTTTTTAAGATTATCAAGATGGAACAACCCTTAACTCTCATATATGCCACTCTGATGCTGGAGTCTCACCGCTGGGTGCAGTCAAATTAGTTTGAGATCAAGATTATTGAACTGAATAATTAAACTTATGGAGAATAAATTGGTGAAAAGACATTCCCGAAATGCACCTCAGCATATACAGGAACTAGAATTTAAATGTATGCACATAATAAATCTCACTGCTGTATGCCCTCGTGTATTTTGGTGTTGTAGAAAGATTCCCTCAGTTGTGAAAGAGATTGTGGATAAGAATTAGATATGTCTCCAAATCTCTGTCTCCTCCAGACAGAGTTTGTGGGAAAGATAAGAGCCTCTTATCTTTACTGCCATGCTTATTATCCTGCAGATGCTACTGTATGAGCTGTGAAGATTTCTTGTCAAGGTAGATAGAAATATTTGACATGGACGAGCATGCTTTAGCTTGGTTTATACATTTGTAAACAGTGTCTACATATATGTGTATAAACTTGTTGAAGTTTGCATTTTAGAGACCAGTAGCTCCACACGAAGAGCCCAGACAGATTTTTTATTTATTAATTTATTTTTGTAGGTTAACATGAATGTAAGCGTTGCTGTGGTTCCCTCAACAAAAAGCCAATGGGTTTTTTCCATTGGATTTTGGATTATTGCAAAAAAAAAAACAAGCTCTGCAGCAAACAAACGTTCATGAGATGTTTTGTTCAGTAAGGTAATCTTCACACATGAAAACAATTTTTATGATTTTTGAAGCGCAAATCCAACCGCCAGAGGTAAAAGATAACGTTAGGCTATTAAGTCGGTGAAGATTCTCAGTCATCCAGGTCATGGTAATCGTAAGTGCTATATCGTAAGCAACTGGACTTGCTTGTGTTTCTTGAAGACGTTTCGCCTCTCATCCAAGAAGCTTCTTCAGTTCTAAATGACTTGTATGAAGTTGCAGGCTACAAACCCTGGGTGGGTGGAATCCTTGCAGACCCATGCCGTTGGAGCCGAGCTGCACCAATCACATAGGTGTATCTGATATAGGTGGGCCAGAGGCGAGCTAAACAGATGACGACAGCGCTGCGACGAAGTAAACATTGCAAGATGGCTATGGATGAACACCAGTTGTTTGAAACGGCTTTGGCCGCTACAATGAACAAGTCAGACTTGGCTTTTTCTCTAAAAGAGGAACAGAAGCTTTTCTTTGCAAGAATCTTTTCTTTGCAAGAAGGACGTTTTTGTTGTTTTGCCGACCAGATAAGAGTCTAATCTACCAGTTAGCTCCGCTGGTAGCTAAGCGTATATGTCACCCCGTGTATTGTTCTGATTGGTCATAGTGTTATCCAATTGTGTGCAGTGATATTTTCAAATGCATGCTTGATGCTGCCCCTCGAATTGGGCCATTTGCATTACTCATAGCCAGACCCTAAATCTTTCTAGATTTGGGTCTGGATTTCAGGCTAGCGATTTTGTCCAATCACCGCAACTTTTCCACATATTTAACCAATCATCGTAGTTTCCTGCAAGTGACACTCTTTTTCCCTGCTGATAAGTTGCAGACATGTGCGACACGAACATTTCAAGACATTTTCATCCTAAATCCTCACATATCGCAGCTTTGTCAGTGGCCTTTAACGTCTACATGTTACGTGCTAGGTATCCTCCTGTGTGTGCTGTTGATGTTCTGGGACACCGCAAACAACACCGGGATGTCAACAAAAGCGCATAAATAGGTTTAGACAACAAATGCATGTGTTAGGTTTAGAAAACAACATCATAGCTTGGCTCAACATCACAAAAATAAAAAGCTAACGTTGGGTCATAAACAAACTCCACCACGGTCACATGAACTAATGTCACCACCACAGTGAGGCTGCAAAGCCAGGGACAGTGTGATGACGGTCTGTAGTCTCATTTCGCTAATTGTTAGCAACTGCCTTTTTTAAGACACATAAAAGCTTCAGAATAAACAAGTGGAGTTTTTACTGATGTATTTATGTCACAGAACAAAACATGAAAATCCCTCAAGCTTGTGTTAACCACAGATCTTATTTGAGCCTCATAACCAAAAACCCAGAAACTTTTCTCCAAAGACTCCTTTCTGGGTCTTATGACTCATTTTTCACCACTCTATTATACTCATTTAGTTTTTCATGAAGCCATGTCTCGTAATTTGGTTGCACCACCCTCGGTTTTACTGTCACAGTCAGTGTCCTGAAGACTATTTGGAAAGACCAAACTGAGTACCTGAGTTCCAATTTAGTGTCGGAACATCCCCCCGCAAACGCTGTTTCGTTTTACCTGCATCACTGTTGTATGTTCGGTGAGGTGACAATTAAATGACATGACATGATTTGATTTGAGAACAACAGACTCATTTAATTTGTCTGTATTAGTTGGTTTACCGTGGACCTTTTCACTAGGTCGGTTTATTATTACTAGGAATATGTTTTTATTTCTGTTTACCCAGGCCATTCCCAAACCAGCCCCTACCCCAGGGGTGTCAAACTCATTTTAGTTAATGGGCCACATACAGTCTGATTTGATCGCAGGAGGGCTGGACCAGTAAAACCATTGCAAAATGTCCTATGAATAAAAAACACCTCCAAATGTTCCCCCCTTTTTTTTTTAGTTTACAGAAGTACATGTTAAAATCACTCCTCCATTTACAAAACAGAAGACAAACAGCCTGTGATGTCTTCAGAAGAATAAGTGCAATTTCAACAATATGTCTGTTTTTCCACAGTCAGCCGGTCTGCTACTCACTGTCATTACATGTGCATTTTCCTGTACATTTCCACTCCTTACACATCAAACTAAGTGCAATCTATAGAGGAAGCAGGCTGAATTATCCCCTGTATTACAGACCACTTACAAATCAAAGGCTTTGGCTGCATCTTAGCAATAGGGCTGCACCAATGTTGCTTAAGACAGAAGTCTAATACAGATTCTTTTGTACTGAAGCTGCTCATCGACCAGATTTTGCAGTGTTCAGTATCTTTAATACATGACCACAATAAGTATGCATTGTTTTTTCAGAGCACAGTATTCTGGTTGGGGTGGTAAAGCCTCTGGCGGGCTGGTTTGAGACACCCTCTCTCTATCCACTTGCACTCCGTTTTCGCATTCACACGGAGGGTCCTCCACATTAAGTGCCGTCCCAAACCAACTAGTGCAGGGATGCTGACTTACTGACCATATGCAATGCAGAGCCGTGTTTGTCATGGAAGAAACTGTACAAAAAACATTCCAAACAACTTCCCTTGGGAATGTAAACTCTTCAAACTCAGATATACGTTAAATATTGTCATACAGACGTTAACATCTTAAATGCTACATTGTATTTAGGATCAAATCTACACCTCTGTTGTCTCCATAAAACGGTAGTCGTGTTTATTTCATAGAAAAGTGTAACAGGAACTGTTGCACAAATGAGCAGCTAAGCATCAGAGTGAAAAATGAGAAGATGTTTAAAAAAGTTAAAGACAAGAAATGTCACAAGTGAATCTTCAGGATAAGTTTAATATCCTTTTATGTATTATTTATTCATTTATTTGTTTATTTAGGCATGTTTATTCACTTACGTTTCATTTATGTATTTTGATGGCAACAGGATAAAATATGCTGAGAAAATTCTGGGGGACAGCAACATGAACAAAATAAATGTGATACAAAGTTTACACTCTTCACCTTGATGTAGGGAGCTTCATTAAGCTGTGAAGGTGACAACAAACGGAGTGCCACTCCGAGGCTGGCTGGGGTCCGGCTTTGGAAAGGCCCCTCCTGTGCTGTCTTTGCCTTATTTACCCAGCTGCACACCTGTCACGTATCAGCCTCATTCTCTGCTCCTCCCAGCCAGTCAGCTCCCTGCCTGTTCTTCTGCCTCATCACCTCATTCACCTCACCTGAGCTTCTCCGCCCTTTTTCTGCACCTGCATTTCGTCCCCTCATCAGACTGGGTTGTATTTAAGTCCTGGTTTTCAGTTCAGTTTTTGAAAGATCCTTGATTTGGTTATGTGATGTTTGTTTGCTGTTTCCTCGGAATAAAGAGTGATCTTTTTAACTTCCTGTTGCTGCTGTCTCCTGCATTTGGGTCCATGTGCTCCGCACCATATGAAAAGAGAGAAAGCTCATATTAAGCTAAATGAGACATTAGCAGATGGGTCCTGAGACTGCATTTTGGCCACTGCATTCTGCCTCTCTGCATGGACTGTTTACCTGCCACTCAAACGAGCTACTACTCCGACTACAAACAGAAACCAGAACGTTTCCAAAATCTTACCTACAGATTCTGCATACGGTACATGTGCAGAAATCTGTCAAAGAGATTACCAAACAACAAGTTATTTTAGCTTCGTTGTGGCCTTCAATGACGCACCGGATCAAAGGGCACCACGGAATGCCATTAATTAGCATTTTTTAACTCATTATTTTTTTCTGTGATTGATTAATAGAAATCAAAGTGTTATTTTAACAGCCTTAATGATATTAATTTGTTTTATTTTTCTGGTGTGTAGATAGAGGCATGGACCTGATGAGCAGTGTAGCTGACCAGAGGCAGAGAGATGGCTTGCTGTCTTGACTCTTTCTTTTTGTGCTGGTTGAAGCGTTTTTCTTTACAGTATCCATGTAAATCAGGTTTGCAACATTATAGTCAAAGGGATCACATGGGACTGCAGAGCGCTGATTGAGGGCTCCAAGAACAAACACTCAGCAAATCTCAGGACAGTAGTTTCACCTGTCTTCAATTACATTTGCCAGAAGAGCAGCAAAAGCACTATAAGATGTCTGTCAATACTCGTACCCCTGCCTGTGCTTAAGAGCTGGATGTGTAGATTAGCATTTAGCCGGAGATTACAGAGCGTCAGAGTGCCTCGTTGTCTCGGCGTCTGAGAGCAGCTTTTAATTCTGACAGGGAGCACTTCTGTCTTTGTGATTTAACTGTCGACCTCATCCTTTTCAGGGTAACTCAAACCTTTCACGTCAGCGGAGTAGCTCTCGCGTTGCAGCAGAAAAACAGCAGTGACAGGACAACAGTGACACAGATATGATGATTATGATCTACAGGGACTATCTCAGTCTCCATTTTCACACCGTTCCACAGGGTTGAGGCCTCAGTGGAATTCATGTCAAGATGACATGACAAAATGCTAACAACTGCTGATCGTCCTCTCAGCAAATACCTCCAGATATCTGAGATAATGCGGCTCCAGTGTCTCCCATGGAAAGAGATGCAGGCTGTCCTGCTGGACCAGCACCCGGAGGCTCTGTCGCTTTATTTCCCTTTTACATTCAACAGTCCAGCTGGAAACAGGGCCAACACTAACAATGACAACAAATCCCATGAAAAGATCCAAACCAACAATAAATGTACACATGTATACATGTATACATGTATGTGTGTGTGTGTGTGTGTGTGTAGTCCTGTAATCTATCTAAGGCATGTCCAAAGTAAACTGAAAGCTGTTCCAATTTTAGTACATGTACACGCATGATCCCATTTGAAAGGTAACACTGAAGTTAGAATTACTCTAATCTTCACCTGAATATTTTCATAAGAAAAGATGCTGCATATGACTAGAACTGAGAACTGGGAGGTATTAGCTGGAGAACATTTATTTCCCGTAAGACAGGGATTAGCAACCTTTACTGTCAAAAGAGACATTTTTGAAAAACAAAATCTGTCTGCAGTCACAAAACATATTTTAGCCTGATAATGAAGATGACACAGACCTTTAAGTCTAAATTAGCCAGTCAACATTAGTAGCAGGTCTAAGGGGCTGTCCACACCAACGCGGGTATTTATAAAACCATGACTCTTTGCTCACGGTTTGGCCTTTCATCCACACGTTTTGGGCCCCTGTAACCGGAGTTATTTGTAACCGGAGTCCAGGGTGAACTTTTTGGAAAAGTCCGGTGTCAGCAGTCATGTGTGGACAGGATAGCCGCAGTTATTTTGTCTCGTCTCCATTGCATGACGTCACAATGTGCGTCATGTGGATGGAGGTATTTTTATTACACCGCTCATATGGACGCAGATTTTTTAAAAACTGGAGGCCAAAAAAGTTCGGTTTTAAAAATACCCGTGCTCGTGTGGACTAGGCCTAAATGAGCATTCATTAGTATGTTTTACCACAAGGTGACGACTCAGCAGTGTGCGATTTATGACTATTTGGAATCTTAACTTTGCAGAGCTGACGGTAAAAGCAAATTAAACTGCCCACACACTACTTTATTTTCATCTGAAACTGTAATTTTTTGGTTTGGAATCCACAGCTAGCCTGGCCAGAGAGGCAAAAAGGGGTCAGGAGGCCATAGACGTTGGAAGCACATTTTAGCTCACAAAATGTTTAAAAAACAAAAAAATACTTGGTGCATAGGTTCTGTAGGCCTACTACAATGATAAACAAAAATTAAAATGCAAAAAAAAAAAAAAAAGAAGAAGCTGTTATTCATTTCCATATGATTTTTTTTTTCAAGGCCACAGGGAGCCACTGAAGACAGGCTAAAGAGCCACAGGATTCTACCCCTGCCTTAAGACAACAAAGGAGCCATTTGTTTATCATGTATGTATATTTATAACAGCAATAAACATCTGAGGCTGATGGGACGTCATTAGTTCTGCAGGTGTTTTGGCCACAACACAAAGTACTGCACAAAATCAACATTTTGACTTGATGATGACACTCAATTAAAATCACCACAGTTATTACAGTTCATTCTAAGGGAATTAATGTCTGAACCACATTTCATCACAATCCATCCAATAGTTCATATTTCAGCCTGAACTAAAATGGTGGACCGACTGACAGGCAGACAGGCCAATGTTGCTGGGTTTTTTAGCCACGCTGCTGGTTGGATTTTGCCACTGAGGACAAGCTGAGACCCTTCAAAGGGTCCTGTTTTGAACGTTGTATTCACAGACTGTATTAGCCTTTCAAATTCAAGTCATACTTGCAATACAGAAGACTGCAGAAGCCAGAGTGGCTCTCAGTGGTATGAAACAGCCTGCTGGTTTTGTTTGTCGTCTTGGAGGACGATGCTGGTAATCACACAGTGTTTGCCTGCAACAAATAGAGGGGTTAGCTTCCTCTCTCCTTCTCTGACACTCTGTCTCGCCTCAGTCCTGACAGCCTATAGCTTACAGAGAGCTTCTGTAAAGTCAGATCCACAGCCCAGATATATATACAGTGTGCCAGCATGTTTAGATGATGGAGCTCACCTGCAGTCTATCCAAGCCTGCGAGGTGCCAGGATTGTCTGGTGATGAGCTCAGTTTGACTCAGGTTCTGTGTTATTTCTGTCTGTCTGGTAAAAAAGAAGGAAAATACTCATTTTTTCGTTGAGTTAAAGTGTACCACTTTGTCAGTGGAGGTTTGCTATTCAGGCAGACAGCCTGTGCAAAACCATCTTGGAAAAAGCTCAATCTGGCACACACACACACACACACACACACACACACACACACACACACACACACACACACACACACACACACACACACACACACACACACACACACACACACTCCAGTGTATAACCGACACTTGCATTTACTCACACATCTCTCCGTCTCCCTCTCTCTCACAGAAACACCGTTCCATTCTATATTTTGTGTGCGTGTTATCGGCATGTAAAAAAATCGTCTTGTGTTTTGCATCATCTCATCGTCTCCTCTGCTCGGCCTCTATAGAGACATCCAACCACGCAACTTAAATTAAATATCTGCTGATAAATTTCAGTAGCCGATCAATAGAAGCACCCGTAAAAACATGCATGTTACAGCAATCCCTGTTTAACGTCAGTGTCCCTTTCCCTGCCAGCAGGTTTATCTCTCCCCTCCCTGCAGGCAAATGTTGCTCTCATAAATTCTCAATCACAACCAATGTCACAACACATTGATTCAATCATGAAACCTAACCACTGTTCCTATTTTTTTATTACATTTTAATTGTCTTCATAATAAAACTGTCAGGAAGTCCTCTGCAGAGCACCCTGGACACAAATCAACAACCTGATGAGAGAAAGGTAGATGAGTTTTACCAAACCTTGGGTACAATTATTCAACTGAGGTCTGCTTTCTTAGTGTAACCTTTCTTTGGCGTGACTGTGTTCAGATCTGTCTGTCCAAAACTTTGGTCCAGACTGACAGAGTTCCTACAGCTCAGACTTCTTGAGACTTTTTTTAATGCTGCTCGGAATTACATTTAAGGCTATTTAAAAGGAACCAAAATTGAAGTAACCAGATGGAATTTGTTAAGAGAACAGAATAGAAAACACACACGCAGGCTATTCCACCCATTGCACAAATCCTTTATATTGCACTCAAACATTCTGCCACAGTCAAGCCTTTTTGCATTTATTAAATATTATTGCAGTTATTGCCTTTGGATAAAAGCTGTGTTTTAAACTGTTTGTCCTTGATTCAACTGTCCTGTGTCTCCTGCCCGAGGGCAGCAGTTCAAACAGATGGTGTCCTGACTGAGATGGGTCCTTGAGAATGTTTTTGGCTTTTTTGTGGCAGTTGATGTTATTAAAAATGCATTAAGAAAAAAACTAAAAACATGAACCAGTCAGAGCCCAGTTCAGACCACAGATTTGCGACAAGATGAGTTGAAACAGGCGACTACTTGCAATGCACCGTTCAGCAACGTTCTAAAAACCTGCCGGCTCACACTGATGCAACCAGATGAGACGGCATATCATCTTTATGCAACAACTCTCTGTACTTCTGATTTCTAGCCTTCAGGCTTATTTTGTGGCAACTATTTGGATGGATTGCCATAAAATGCAGTGCAGATATTTAAGTTCCCAGGTGATGAACCAGGTGGAGAGCCTACAGACAGGTACCCATTACCTACGAGCTGTTCCGCCACTGACTGCTCTTGTCCTGTCCTCTCCCTCTTCTTTCTCTCCTGTCCTCTCTATCACTAAACTCTGAGCTTAATCATTAGCTTTTAGCTTAGCAGCACTCGTAATTGCGTAGGCTTTTGAACAATGCAGGAGAAATGTTGCAGACAGTTTATATTATCAGCCTGGGCCTGGGGCTTGTTGTAACAGTAAATGGGATGTGTTGTAACTTGTGTAAGTTAAACTGTGTCTGTGTGAGTGAACATCTTACCCCGTGATGCGAGATGTGGACAGCCGGGTCCAGCCACACGCTGCTACTGCTGCCAAGTACTAACAGCTGCTAGTCCCGCCCATTGGAAAGAGTGTCTGATATACCACTACAAGGAATGGGAGGGGAGGGGGGGGGGGGGGGGACTAAATCTTTTAAGATTTAAATAGGACATTATTGCGCGATTATAATGAGCACCGCTTACATTGTGCTTTCAATAAATACTACTGCATTGTTCAAAAATTATTAATTGTGTCACAAATTATTCTACGGCGGGAGCTTTACTGGAGGGGGATCATGTCCCCCCTGTCCCCCCCGGGATTTCCACCCCTGATCAAGCCTGTGGAGGTGAGGACCAATATTTTGGGCTGATCCAGTGTAGCCAGCAGATATCTGACCCAAGACTTCCTCTTCCTCTGCACCAGTAATTTCAGCTAATCTTTATAAACAGATACCTGTGTTGTACAAAAACGATGAACATCAACAAAATGCATGCCACTTTAAGATGGCCATTAGTAAAAGACAGACTGTGTATCTCTCTGCTTCCTTTTGTTAAAAACATCTCATCTACTAAGGTCCCAAGTATCTTGTACAACCAACTTAATTTTAGCTTTGTCATACACTCCTACGACTCCAGACATGCCTCAGAAGGTCTCTTTGTGCTTCCCACCTCAAATACCAATTCAATGCAACACACAGTATTTTACAGAGCAATGAAAGAGCTTAATAGTCTTCCATCAAAACTCACACAGTCAACAAGTAAATCAGATTTTAAAACGAAATTAAAGAAACGTCTCAAGAAATCTGCTTCTGATTACAGCTGACACATAAATTGTTTAAGTTGTCTTGGGTCTATGGGACTGAGTGTTTATTGTTTTATTGTTTATTGTGCTGCAAATTTGAAATTGTTCTGTAACTATGTTGTTGCCTGAGGTGTCAGGAAGAATGTTATTTTGCCTGTATTAAGTTTTTAACTGTCTTATGTACTGTAATGTAATGTAATGTGTTTTAATGCTATGCAATGTAATTTCGTGCGTGGGCCTCAGGAAGAGTAGCTGCTACTAATGTGGTAGCTAATGGGGATCCAAATAAACAAACAAATAAACAAACAAACCTGCGTAGAAATTTGACCAAAGCTGATGTAATGCTAACTCATCAGCAGACGATAGCCAATGGTTACTCAGACTGCATTTTGGCCAATGCTTTCCACTCCTCCACATAGACTGTTTACCTGCCACTCACACGTGATTGGTCAATACTCGGACTACAAACAGAAACTAAAACACTTCCGATACCAAAATCTTGCCCCGTTGTCTACAGATTCTGCATACACACAGACATCGTTTCTGAGATAATGTTTAGTGTGAATAAGTGCTAGCATGCTAACATGCAAAACTAAGATGGAGTACATGGTAAATATTATGCCTGCACTAAAATCTGACTTGAACTTCTCTCCGTCCTCTTATTTCCAGAGTCCTTGTAACAACTGTCATGTCAAAACTTTCAAACATTTTACCAACAGGATCATTTCACTTCCATGTTAGAGTTTCAGCTGTAACACGGGCAGGTCTGGCATTTCTCTCATGATGTAGACAGCCAGCTGTCAGCGGGCTTACTGTATGTTTTCCTTGCAGACCTTGGTTTCTAATGAGAGCACTCTCACAAGGTATTAGTTTGCAGGAGCAGAGATTCTGGTTTAATCTCTTCTGTTGTTTTGCTTTGTGGCAATAAATTGTCAAGGTTCATATGTTTGGAGCTTCTTCCTTGGACGCACACTTGTGGAAGGTTTTCTGTGGTATTTTATCACTTGAGGATTTCAGTGTTTATCCTCTCCTCAGCTGTAGCAATATGACTTTCAGATCCGACCTCTGGAGGTATAGATACACAGGAAATTAATACAGACATGGAGTACGGGTCCATCACTGTGAGTTAGAGACAGTGGAACAACCCTCTTTGGCATGTTCATTGTCCACATACTACACACACACATATACACACACATATGCACAGAGATTTAAAGAAGTATTTCACTACTGGAGAGATGATCTTTTCATTACACAGGGCTCTTAACGTAGTAGAAAGATGCAATTCATTTTGAAATTGGTGCGAAATGATCAGAAAAAAAAAACAGAGAAAAGGGCTGTGGCATTCGCCTTTGCTCAAGAGTAGAAAACCTACAACTACCACAATGTACTGCACCACACTGGACCAAAAAGGCTGGCCTCTATCGAACTGGCACCCTGTTAGTCTGGGGTATTGATAAATGGCCTCAGAGTTTACGTCAGCCGGCATGTGCCAGCTTTTGGCCGGTATAAGGTAAAGTTGTCCGGAAGATGAGAAAATCATCAGCCAAAATGTCTGGTGATAATATTGTGTGAGCGATAAGATATGCAAGAAAACTTCAATATGAAATTATTATGCAGAGCAAAGTGTTTGATATTAATTACCAACAGATAGATTTATCCACCAAAGCCATACAGAAGTCATCCCTGCCTCTTCAGAGCATGCTCCACATCCACGGTAGTAACTGTCTTCCTCAGCATGCTTGGTGTAGTTAGGTGATGGTATCACGGGTTATCTCCAAGAAGACCTCCAACACACCGTGGGTCTCTGCATGGTAGTTCATACTGGATGCAGATGCTCTGCGAAGCATGCCGATTTTTCAGATGTTGCCTGCTTCCTGTCACTGCCCATTTTAAGCAGTGGGGCTGTTCTCCTTTGACTTCTTCTCCATTGGCAGTTAACAGAGCCATGTACACAGCTGTACAGCAGATGAAAAGGCCTTTATGTGTTTTTCTAGTGTGTCATGTTCAATGTCACAGACATAAACACTGAAACCAGGTAAAACGTTTCAGTCGTTACTTCGTTTTTATGCCTGTTACTTCTTCAGTCTCTGTTTCAAACTCAGTGCAGAAACTTCTGGATGATGTTTGAGAGCTGCTTTGACGGAGATGGATGGTGTTTTGTGTCGGCTCCTCGCTGTCTTCCCTGCAGCTTTCAAACTGAGCCCGCTACAGCAGGTTTTATTTACTAAAAAATTAGTCTGCCTCGCCTCTCACCTTCAGCTCTGCCTGTCACACCTGCTGCTTTTTCATAGTTTTTCGCCAGACAGTTGTCCAAAACTTCTCTTCTCCTTTCACTGTCTTGTTCTCTGTGTACCCTGGCTTTTCCTTATCTGATTTTTGGCAAGGCATTCTGGCTTAACTAGTCTGGCTGCAGTCCACCTCACATGTTTACATTGTCTGTTTGGCACATCACGCGTCTGACCCCCTCTGACAGATGGACCACACCATTTCACAACCCCTGCAGGGGGTGGGAGCATCCAATGGCACATTGAAATGTGTTAAAATGATAAATAAATCTATTTATCATGTAAATAACAATGTATTGTCAGTAATTTAAGTTAGTAAGTAAATTGTTGCACTTGATCTCATGTAAGGCTCAGCCATAACCCTTTTCATGGCCCCTTCTTGCCCTTGGACTGAGGTCATCTGTACCCTTTGACCCCCTCTGATGGCAGGCCTGGACAGGCGCTGGAGATGACAAATGCCCGACTACTGCAGAGTCATTTGGCCTGGGAGGGAGTGCTGATTGTAATCTTTCAATTAAATACAAGAGCCAGATGTTAGTGGGGTTTTTTTTGTCCAGTGGGAAAGGGGCTTAGGAGAAGTGCGCTTCCTGGTAACTCCAAAGTTGTCTTATTCATGGGTGTGTCCATGCTCTGCACATAATGAGAGCACTGTTGTTTGAAGAAATAGAGCATTCTGTTTCTACATGAATTAACAATCTTTTAAGGCTCGGATCACGCAGAAGCTCTCTGCAGTGTGCAAAATGCAATTACTTATTTCACAGTAATCAGTGTGTAGTTGCTGCCATGTTGAGGCAGAGGGTACTGTCTGTAGCTCTGGTTGAGGGTGAGAGGCTGTCAGCAGATAAACAGAGATCTGTGTGGGTACATGAGACCCTAAAAAAGAGGCTGGATCATGGGGAGTACCACCAGTTGGTCCAGGAGCTTCTCCTCCTTGATGGATGTTTCAAGTACTGCACTTATCTGCTTCCACACCTGCTGTTTTCTATTGAGATGGTGCTAACTGCGATTTGTAAAGTCATATAGCTCTGTGTGTATCCAGCAACCACTACTACCAGTTTGTTGTTGTGACCACCACAGAAGGCCCGCCTCTCAAATCATCTGATGGGACAATGGTGAAAGAGCACACGTGATGTGGAAGACTTTTCTGCTCTGAGTTGAAGTTTTTTCAACTCGAGGAGTTCAGAGCGCTCCTGCAAAAATGCCAGGTGTGTTACAAAGCACAAACAAAAAAAGCTTCATTTTCATTAAAACAATTACAAAAAGCTGCTTCAGGCTGCTAAAATACTTTCTGTGTGATCGGGGTTTAGTTAATCACACATTCGCTCTGCTTGGCGGTCTGCTGCTTCGAGAGTGTGGTGCTCTGAATAACTGAACAGTCCCCCAAATTTACGAACAGTCCCGTTTGTGCCGAGGTGTGCTCCGGCACTCGGACTGAGTATTTCTCAGCTGCTTACAGCCAGCTTTGCCTACATGTGGTTGGTAAACAATACATTCAGGAATCACCTCGTTTTATCAGAGTTGTAGACCTTAAAACTTTAAACAAAATGGCTGCTCGTGAAACCATAATGTCTTGTTTTCTATTTGTACGTTAAACACAGACGATGGGACCTCGAGTAGAGATCTGATGGCAGCTCTGACAGAGCTGGTCGAAGGAACTCAAAGTAACAAGTAATGTTACGAATTACTTTGTAATATAACTGTATTACTACACAATTACTCAACTGCAAACAGCCAATAAAAAACAACTGGTTAGAAGATTTGTCGAATTGTGTGTGCGTGTGTGTGTGTGTGTGTGTGTGTGTGTGTGTTAGACGCTGTGCAAACTGAACTGAAACAATGCCTTTTCTTTTATACATTTTCAGACCTGAAAAGAAATCTGCAAGTGAAGGAGAGATCCTGTCAACACACTGTTTTGTCTGAAGCAAATACATTTGCTCTGCTGAAGAGACAGCTGGAATACAAATGGACAAAGAGACACAGTGAGAGCAGCTAAGACAGGTGGAGAGGAAGTTGTGAGCCAAGATGCAAATGACATTTCTATCAGAGTGACTACCAGGATAGGTGTACGAGTCCCTGCTTCCTGTTTGATATGAAATTACTTTTCTTAACTAAAGAACAGCTGCTTTCTGTCCAGTCTCTTTCAATGGAGACGATTAAGATTGAAGTCTGATTTGCATCAGAGAGGAGAGCTGCGCTTTTTTTCACTGAGCGAATGTTCTGAAGTCTGTACTGACAGAGCAAGGTCACTCTGCAGCAATTTAATGACATAAATGTATAATACAAGTGTTCAATTTAGAGAAAGTCTCTTTCACTTCCTCATAATGGTGATAAATTCAAAGGCAATGTTTATGTAGGAATTCTCACAATTTCTATCTAGTACATGTAAAAATGCCGTTAAAGTATCACATAGAATACCAGTTAGATAAGAATTATGACAAAGTATGTATCATCATTCATGGATATTAAGATATATAGCCTAGATAAATCAAGTTAACATGTTTAAAAGAAACATTTTTTTATTCTAATTTACATTTAGTCACTGCCTAAAAACAAAAGTGCAAAACAGATGTGAACTGACATCATTTCTTTTCCCACAAGAAGTTTGTGTTACAGTTAATTTCACCTCTGTAATGTATGTCTTGGTGACAGATTATAAATAGGGCTGTCAAGCAGCTCAAAAAATTAATGCACATGCTTGGTGAATAATTAATCTAAATTAATTGCATCCATCAACCTTTGCTATGAAAGTATTTTTAAAAATTCAATTCAAATGAATTTTGGTGTCGTAGTAAAGCTGCTGGATGTTGGACACAGTTGTCCCCCTGTCCTCTGCCACCCAAACTGGACTGTAGTCCATTCTGTAAGGGAGTTAGTCAGTGGGTCACAGGTGGACTGACTCAGTCTGAACACCTGGTTCAGTGTGGCTTGACGAGGCTGGCTGCTAGCGTTAGCATCAGAGGCTGTGCTAGCTCAGACCTCTGGGTTTGCTGTTAAATGCTTTGTGTTGAGGTGATATTTCAGGCTTGCAGTTCTCCGATGGTACAAAAATTCCTTCCTGCAGAACCTGCAGAGAACAGTGCTCCTATCAACAGTTCATCTGGGCATTTTTGTAAAAGTAAATGTTCCATTCACAGGGCTGAGCAGCGTCGTCTCATCTGCCTCCATCACATGACAAAGACACTATGGCCTTCAATGACACACCGGGTCAAAGGGCACCATGGAACATGATTATCAACATTAATCCTTTAACGCGTTAATTTTTCTGTGATAAATGAATCGAAATTAAAGCATTATTTTGACAGCCCTAATTATAGTACTTGTCCTATTCAAGACATTGAGGTTCAAATCAGACTTATAAGAATACTTCACCTGCAAAATAATTCATATTTCAGTTACTCACCATGTGTCACGTTGAAAAATACTTTTTTTCTCACTTGCCTCCACAGTGAATCAAGAATCCAAACAAGGCAAACATTCTTCCTGTACTTCCCAAACACATGACTTTTGCAAAAAATGTTATGTTTGAAAAAAAAAAACCAAACACCCTAAGTGTATCTCTGTACCCGCATGTGCATGAGTTCCTTCAGCAGAGATCAAATGCACACGTTTGCCCAGCCGTGCATTGAACTGTTTAAATGCAACTTTTACAATCTCACAATGTGGCAGAATTCAGCAACATGGTGTTATGAAATATTTTATGTTCTGTGGTAAAATATGACTTCATCCTTATTTTGAGTTGAGCAATATGGTTGAAATTCATCCATTATTCATTCACAGGAGGAAGGAAGCTGGAGAACCTTGAGAAAAACCCACAGTGACTGGGGAATGTCATGCAAACTCCACACAGAGGGGTGGGTTTGAACCCAGAACCCTCTTGCTGTGAGGCCACAGCACTAACCACTTCACCACTGTGCCAACCTGTGGGTGAATTTAATTAAATAACTTCATTTTGTTTGTTCTGGATTTCTGAGTTAACTTTGTAAATATTGTTCTGAGCAAATAAAGAGCTTTTGAAAATTCAAATTCTGTCTCTCTCTCCATCTCTCCCAACATGCAGCCTCAACAACCCCTGAAGTCTGGCAGCTGTGAGGAAACAGACAACCTGCTGCTGCACTCACACACAGTCCTGCATCGCATACTGGACCTGTGCGCACAGATACATGAGACAGACGGAGAATCTGAATTTCTACCCAGACAATACACACACACACACACACAGAACATTTACATGTTTTTCAAAGTCAGATTATCATGTATGAATATTGAGTGCTTTTTTTTTTCTTTTCACCAGTTTGACACTCAGCTCACTGTAATAAAATTCACTGCATCAGAAGAACACTGGATTTTTCACTAAACCTTAAACAGGAAATGTTGTTTCCTGTTGTAACTTATCTGCAGAAAAACAACACTTAGTCATACAGACAGAGTTTATCTGAATTACTGAAATCTGTAAAGCTCTCACTGTTAGACAGTAACCTCTGGAGCTTGGTCACTGGGCGGATTATAGTGCAATGCGCTTTGAGAATTACCGTCAACGGCAGTTAGTTGACATCTATATCTTAAAACTGTATTGTACACGGCCTGGTATCCCGGTCTCAGCTTGTCTGTGGGAAAATATTAAAAAAAAGGTCCCAAAATTCTCCAGAGTTAATCTGAGATTCAAGTAAGAGATCTAAAATGTGGTATTTCTAGTGGTGAAACACATTTTAGCTTTACTCTCTCTCTCAGAATAAAAGAGACAATTAAGACACATAGAAATATCACAAAAAAATATATGGCCACAAACGGTGAAAAGACAAAAGAGAGGAATCAAACAAACCATAAATTAATTTCAAAGCAACAAAAAGGGACAAAGACAAAAATTTTCACTTCAGTGGTCACACAGGCATCAAACTTGGGTGTTTTGTAGAGACATCACAGCTTGTCCTGCAGGGATTGTTCCCCCAAACCAGGTATTTTAAGCCAAAACACAATCTTTTCCTGACCATGACCAAGTGATATTTGTGCCTAAACTTAACCACATGTTGGTGAAACATAAAGTTTCAACCAGTGGCGTAAGGTAGTTATGAAGCGCCCTAGTGCAGGCCATCGTGCACATATCATCTTGTCACATGATCAGAGACCTGACATTTGAAAACATCAACATACATATTACCCAGCAATCATCACTGCATATCTGTGTGTAACAAGAATACCAAAGAAAATGAGAAATTACTAATTTAATTTAACAATTCTAATAGTTGATTTCTAGTTATAGAATAGTTGACTTTTGGCAATCACTCATAAGGGCCCATTCTCCATTTAACACATTGTTGGAGGGCCCACTCTCTCTATGGGGCCCCACCTCACAGGCCCTAGTGCAACCGCACTGCCTCCACTGTCTGTATTTAAGCCCCTGGTTACAGCGTATCCACTAGGCCTACATGATACCGTGCAAATGTAACACGTCCGTGGTTTGCAGAAATGTACAATGCCAATATTTTCCTGCCAACTGGGTTGTAAAAACGGTCCCAGAGAGTTTCAGAGAGAAGGCCAGTAGACCACTGCTGAACAGTTACCTACTGTTTGAATGCCACACATGATCCCACTGACATTCAGCCCAGTGCAGGTGTTGGAGGTGCTCAAATGGTCATTTCCAGCATGTGTCTGTGGGAACGCATCATAGCAGCCTGTGCACTTCTCCTCTCTGCACCAGCAGCCTGAGTGGTTTTCACAGAGCAGGATTTGATACAAATGGGGGATTTTATGTGAATAAGCCTCCGGAACTGTCTGTCTGAGGCAGTATAGATTATCTTGATGCCCTTAATGTAAAACGGCAGCTCAGATAGATACAGTAAGTCACTTACTGTGTGTGTGTGTGTGTGTGTGTGTGTGTTTTCAAAAAAAGAAAAAAAAGCACTTTATTATGTGGAAGCCAGCAGCAGTGAGAAGAAGACATGACACTGGCACACTGGAGAGAGAGGGAGGGAGCGCAGAGGGGGGAGGGCGCCCAGAGACCTCTCGCCTCCTCGCGATGCGCTCGCGACGCACACCAATCCGCGCAAAGGCTCCAGGTCGGTGACAGCTGGCAGACGAGAGAGGGGGATCCACCAACACAGAGGAAAGGACAGACGCACGGCTCTCCCCACACATCATCCGTGTTTGTCAGCATCAGGGAGAAGTTGTCCTCCGCGTCTCCTCTCCGACTGGTGCTGTTGCGGCGCTGTCTCTCACACACAGGATCGGTTATGTGATGGGTGTTGGAGCGGAGCCCGGGAGAGCTTTCCTACGCCAGGGAAGCGGGGTGATGATGAAGAGCAGGTTTCTGCCACTAACCGGGAAGTTCGGTTTCTACTTCCAGACGACGCTCATTGGGGAATAAAGAAGGCTCCGCGTTCACTGAGGGAATTAAAATTACTTCTTTGACTTATTCGCTGCAGAATTACTCCAGCTCTTGAGATGTGGTTTTAATTATGCTCGAGCTCACCTCCGGATTGTACATGTTGCCTGGCTGATGCTGCGGCTGCCTCTGGATTCTGCTTCTTCTATGCCCATATTTGGAGTTATTTGAGTAACAGGACGCAACACATCCAGGTCAAATGACCGTCTAATGTCCGTGCTGAGTGTGACGAGCCTGACTGTGACATGGAAAACACGGGACTATACAGCCTCCTTTATTACTTCATTCTCAATTCGCCCTTTATGATTTGTGCAAATGGTAAGTGAGACCCAAGAGAGGAGGCAAATGGGGAATGAGATACATGTTTTGACGCTGTGGCTTTTAAAAAGCTACGGTTCAAAATAAATCCCAGCTGTGTGCAGGATTAAACATCTCCTGCTGGTGTTGGAACAAAGCCTGAGCAGTTATTTCTGTAAAAAAGTAGAATAAAATAGCTGAAGAATTGTAATAAAACATGAATAACAGAATGATCCAGCTGTTCCCACATCACAGCAGCATGAAATGGATGGAGAATTACTCTCCATTATTTGATCAAACACAGCCTGAGGCAGATTGTAGGTCACAGGTGCTCGAGTAAAACCATTTCAGTCTATAAATCACAGTTAATGGGGACTATAGGAGGAGGGCTTAAACACAGAGAGTCTGCATGATGGCAGGAGAATGGATGGCCAAACTCTGGATGCTTTTCGGCTTATGCAAGGTGTTTTACGCACACCTACTCGCTCATTAATCTGTGCTTCTGGTGTCTTGCCTCTCTCTCTTCTTCATATACCAAAGCTGCATTCACTGAAGTCCCTAAAGATGTGAGTGTGGGGGAGGGAGAGGATGTGGAGATGCCCTGCGCCTTCAAGGCTGTCAGCTCAGCGCCCATGTCTCTGGAGATCCAGTGGTGGTACCTGAAGGAGGACGTGCCTAAAGAACTGCCTCATGAGCTGCAGATCAGTGCCCCGGCCAGCAGAGCCAAGGTAGCTGCAACACTGACGACGACACCAAGACCATTAGTTAATTACACATAACTCAGGTCCAAGCGTGTGTAGTGACAGTCTGCTGTGCCCTCCATGACCTGCACGTAGTCTTTGGACATCATCTTAAGCACAGAAGCTAAAAATGGATAATATGCATAGATGTCAGTTGCAGTTCAACCATGTAAATCTGCCAGAGATCAACATTTCTATATGTTTCAGCGTGTTTGTAAATCCACAGGCTGCAGATATCTGTAAATTCTTGACATGAGCCTGGTGCACACAGTTTCTTTGATCTCCTGCATCTATCTGCATTTTTAAAGTAGCAGTCACCAGTGTTTGAATCTCCTGCTTTTGTCAGCCATTAATCCCGTGCATTACTCAGGACGAGGGGCGATGCCACTCTGACTGCTGAAAGGGCACTTGTTGGTTATCAACACCATTACATTCCTCTCAGGTCCGCTGCATAAAACCGCCATGATAGGATATTGTGGCAGGACGCGGTGGGAATTACTTTTCCCTTCAGCATGACAAATCAGTCTCTTTCAGTTGTCTGAGGAGTCAGGGACAATCACATCTGTGGCATTTCCTCTGCGGTTTAAGCACATTAAAACATGCAGCAGGGGTAAAAAGTGCAGAGAGAGAAGACGAGGGAGAGACAGAGAGGTTATCAATGGCGTCTTTGAGAAATGTATGCAACAGCTCTGCTCATGCTGTTTGCTCGGCTCACCAAGTGAAATATCAACCTTGTGTTATAGTTGCCCGTAATGTTCCTCATATAATAGCTGATGTTCTGCTCACTGCTAATCATGCTGCTGACATGATGTGACTCACGGTGCTTTCCTTTTTTCAGGTCGTTCCAAGGGAAGCCACAAAAATAAGTGTAAGTGTCCACCCTCCTGCCTCAAGAGTGCTGATTAGCAGACTTTTATTTTTAAATACCACACAGAGGAGTTTCATTTGATAAATGATGTTCGCATTAATTTGACAGAGCATCACTTAGTATGTCTTAGGAGAAAGAAAAGACCAACCTGACACGGTGGAGTGCATTATGATGAAAAGGTAGAATGTGACAGTCCTGCCTGTGACAGACACGCTCCTCGCTTAAGGCTGAAACACATTCTGTGTCTATCCTAGATGACATGACTTCATTAATGGCTGGTACACCTGACACTCAAGCTGTCTCTCAAATCAGATACTTCCATTAGTACATGTAGAACACTATGTACTTTCTTTCATAGTGACAGGGTGGTGTTGTCTCAAATCAAACAACGGCCACTGTGCGCATCACGGAATAAAGATGGCAACATTTGGCAGCTTTTCTTCTTCTGCTCAGCGAGCTGCAACCAGGCGGAGCATTATCACCAACATTTGACGAACAATTGTCACTTGCCAGAATATATGCTCGTCAATAAGACTAGATTGCTAGCTAGCAAGCTTAAGTCAGCATTCACGTTATTGTTTGTGCTACCAAATTTTAAATTAATAGTGTCTATGTGACAACAGTTTAGTGTAGGGCTGGGCGATATGGCTAAGAAATAATATTGCGATATTTTTAAGGCTAGCTGGCTAGCAAGCTGAGGTTAGCATTGGTTATATTGTTTGTAGTCTCGCTCACCAGACCTTTCTCAAGAAAAGAAAGGTCTGGCTGGGCCGACTCTCACTTTAAGATTGGAGAAAAAAACGCCCCGGCTGCTTGTATTTCTTTCAACCAATCACAATCGTTCTGGGCGGTGCCACAGCAACGGTGTGCTTGCAAAAATATTGCCGGGGGGAAACAGGTTTTGGTGTAACACGCCCACAAAAATATCGCCTACAGGACACGAACCATGGCAGAAAAATGGCTACATCCCCGCAAGATCAAACACAGCAAAAGTTAGTAAAGGACGTGTATGAAAACTGCAACCGGAGGTGGAAGGGCGGGACTTCAGCAGGTGGCTCATTCCGCCCAATGAGAGGCTGATCTATACAGCGAACTTCCGCCCACTCAGACTACATTGTTTGCAGTACCAAACTGTGACAGAATTAAGCCAAAAAAAACAAACAAAGTATTCTATATTATGTTTCCATCTGCTGGTGGGCTGTCACAATAAGAGTATGCACACATAATATGATGTTAATTCCACTACAGAAGAGACTATATTCGATATTGGTAATCGGTTAAATTAGTCGTTACATATCGTCATAGCGGATATTAGCGAAAAATCCAATATCATGCATTTTGCCAGACAGACATATACTGTCAAAATAATGGACTTAGCTAATGTGACCTCACCCATTGGTTTGTGGAATCCTCGTGTTCGGCATTTTGGCTGTTGCCAACTTGATTTTTTGGTGCCCGAAGTGACCATATTTGGACGACAGGGTGGCGCTGTTGAGGAGTGAGGGTTGGCTCTGATTGAGAAGCTGAGGACACTATCGGCAGACAGCCTGTCACGTAAAGCAGCCCGCCCTTAGTGATGTGAAACTTTAAGTCTTAATAAGATTTAAATGGGTGAGTTATATAAAAATGTACCCACAATACAGCTGTCATGAACAGGGAAATTAGCCATAAAGACCAAAACCTTTTTCACCAGGCTTCAAACATGTTTATCGGGGTCTATGGGGATTGACTCACTCTTGGAGCCAGCCTCAAGTGGCCATTAGAGGAACTGCAGTTTTTGGCACTCTGTGTTGGCTTCATCTTTCTGCCCTGGAGGCTGCAGCTTGACTCAGAATAGCAAGTCTAAGTATAGCAGTATCTGATTTGAGACACAGCATCACTCTCTGTCAACAGCTTCACTCACTGGGTGTTTGGGGGAACCAGAAAGTTTTTATGTGGTGTAGTCTCTTCTGTGCTCTGTTAACGTGAACTTAGTTTATAATTGTTACTGGTATATTGAAATTGGATCTTGGTATTTTCAAAACTTTAGTTCCGGAAATAATTTGAATGCATTTTTATAGACATTTGTCATTCAGATCGACTGATGGATGATGGATTAGTCTGTGACTACTATTCACTTAAGATTTCTGCTGCCCCAGTTTCCTCAGACATGTTTTAATCTCATGTTCTCAGACCTCTAAAATGGTGTTAAACACACCGTGGCAGCATAAGTTGTGGTGATGTGTGTGTGTGTGTGTGTGTGTGTGTGTGTTATTTTTATTTTTTGTGCTGTTTAAGTGTACCTTATTAGGGGTAATTAAAGCTCTGTAAGAACTAATGTCTAGGTCTGCTGAGCAGCTAATACAGGATCATGAGTTGGCGCTTTTGTTGATGCCTGTGCCTCCACCTCTACTCATAAAACATGGAGCTACTCTTATTAAGCTGATGATTAATGTGTGCTTAAACTGGTAGTTTTTCAAGCGTTGCCATTTGTCACGTCTCAGTGTTTCCTTTTTCCTCTGCCTCGGTTCCAGACTGTGCGTGTTCAGGGCAACGCCATCTCCCACCGCCTCAGCCTGTCCAAGGTGAAGAAAGAAGATGAGGGGGTGTACGAGTGCCGCGTGTCTGACCTGTGGGCCGACGAGACTCAGGAATTTACGGTTCACGCCACGCTGCACGTTGCGCTGGGTGATGGCATGGTGGCCGAGGAGGCAGTGTCGCACATCCAGAACCGCTGGCCTCTGAGGAATACCAATACGGCTCTGGGAGGGGGCGGAGCAGGGAGGGCCACCTCAGAGCCCGGCCAGGGGCTGGCAGGAGGTCCGAGGTTAGGGCAGGGGAAGCACCTGGTGCCTCAGCAGGCCCAGCCCGGCCTCCTCCCGTCCATCTCATCCACCACCACCTCGGTGGCCAAGTCGTCAGCTTCACCGCTGCCAGGGAACGCAGCCATCCTCCGGCAGCAGCTCGGAGCTGGTGAGTGTGTGTTGGAGAGAGGGTGGAGGGGAAACAGAGCCACAGTGCCCCTCAGTGGTTGTAGAGGGGAGGATCCACCTGAGATTTACAGACAGCTCAGCAGACTGTATGTGGCTGCTGTGTCGGTCTGCATCTGTCTCAAGGTTCATCCGTCTTAGTAACTCAAATCTGAGCGAATGTGCTGTTGTTTCTGTCTGACAGGGACCCTTTGTCTTCGTGTTGTTGTGGAGGATCTTTCAGTCTGACAGTCATTGTGGAGTCTTTTCATCAATTACACCTGCCACTAAACCTTGAAGCCTATTCAAGGGGAGCTGCGTACTTGACAAGTCTGGAGTCTAACTTCCATGTCATATTGGACACAGCTCACTTACAATTATAACTGTTTATGCAAATATTCTGGAATTATTTATAATTCACTTTTGTGTCTTTCATTTGGCCAGTGTGTAGGAGGATGTTTAAAGGGGCAGTTCACCCTAAAATCAAAACTAAATATTTTTCCTCTTACCTCTAGTGCTATCTATCAGTCTAGATAGTTTTGGTGTGAGTTGTCGAGTGTTGGAGATATCATTTGAAAAACTCAACAGCAATGTCTCTTCAGAAACCATGACCCGGTTACTCAAGATAATCCACAGACCTCGTTGTGAGCAGTTCCATGTAGGAACTATTTTCTTTCTACCGAACTACACCCGCCACCTGTATCACCCTGCAGAAGGAAGTGTGCGTCTGCTCATGGACGAGAGGCTCATACTTGTGACGGTGACAGTTGTAAACATTAATGGAGTCCTCCTGAGCTAAGCTGTAACATAAGCTAGCTCAGTGGTGCTAGGTGAGTTAGCAGTAGATGCACACTTCCTTCTCTACATTTTCAAATATTTTTTTTTTGGAGCTTTGAGCACCACAAGCTGAGTGCCATCTAGTGCCATTATATTGGAGAGAAGCAACTCACATCAAAACAATCTAAATTGATAAATAGCTCTATGGGTAAGAGGAAAAATATGTTATTTTGATTTTGTGGTGAAGTTTTGTCTGCAACATTGTGTGTGCTATGTTTAGGGTTACAAAGGGTTGCAAAATCAGCAGTACATTTCTGGAAGATTTCTAAGGGTAGATGCATTCAGCAGCACACTTTCCCATCTCATGTACAGATTATTTACCAACATCCCATTAAATAGCAATTCAGTAAAATTACTGAATGCACAGTACATTCTCCCATCACATGTTCAGCCCACACTACTGCCAGCACTACTGTTCAACACTGTGAGAGCTAAATGTCGACATGATTTCATGAATGTTTGGATTGCATTGCTCAAGTTAAAGTATTTGATACTTTATATGATATTTCAGTTAACCAGCAGATAGCAAAGCAGACGGTCTATAACTTGCTAACACCCTCAGGTAATTTTTGCTAGCTAGCTGTTACTGTTGTCAGCTGGGGCCTGATTGAGCTAATTAATCTATTTCCATTCATTCTTAGTTGTTAAACATGATTTTAATGAAATGGTTGTGGACTTAAAACCCTGAATTTGTACCTTTCCCTTCTCACCACATGGCACATTTCACATTGTGTGTATTTGACAAATTAATTTATTTATTTGGCAAATGAATGGATTATGTCTGCTTATGACAGAGCAAATGGTTAGTTTCTGTCAGCTAATGACATGGTAAATAGAGCCTGAGCTGATAACCCCCATATTTCCATTTCATTTCCTTTAATTCCCATGGAAGGTTTCCTTGCAACCCCAGTTATGTCCATATTTTAATACTTATTGTGCACCCGTTGTGACTCTCTTGAGCACTATCCTTGTTCTGCCACATTTTCTACACGCTTCTTCTTATGCACAACTTATGACATCTTGTCATATCACCTTTTGTCAAACACACACAAAAAAATTTCCATGTTGCAAAAAGGAAATATTCAGATTTGTTGGCACCCCTCCATGTGACAGCATGAATATTTCTGTATCATACATACTGTATGTGTCGTCTCGTGTTGTATGCATGACAATGAGTGTGATCGCCTGGCTCAGCTCTCTCCATCATCTATTCATGTGATGCTGCCACACCCCCGTCACACTTGTCAAATCTCTTTAAATCAGGGGAGCATTTTTGTTGACATATGTATGAACGTGTTACACCTATTTATGACTTCCTCTGCCAGCCACTTGGCAGATGGCTCGGGAAAGGATGAGAGAAGGCGGTGGGGGGGTGGAGAGTTGTAATCTACCTCCCCATAGCTCTTCTACCTGCCCCAGTTCTGTTCGATGAAGCGCACTTGTGAATAATTAAAACTCATCGAAGTCTAGTGGAGTCTTGTCAGCCGTGCTGCTGATGCAGAGAGCAGTCAGTCAGCCCCACGGACTGTATGACAGATGCTGTGTGCAGGACTGAGACACGTACAGAACCAAACGTCTGTGCTCTGGCTCACTCCAACATTTATATCTCTGTGAGCTGGCATTATGTCTGTAAATGACAGAGGCGGTGGAGGTATTAGAGGTGATATCCTTTCTGCTGTTGTGTGAGTGTGTGCTGGAGTCTGCTGTGTCATTTCAGAGGAGTATCAGTCCACTGTTTCCCTGCTTTGATCAGTTATTCAAAGGCTTCTCACAGGGAGAGGACTTTCATCAGCACTGCTCCTACATGTATGTGGAGCCTATTATTAGAGATGTCTGCAGAGACTGTCGGTGTCTCTGTTTTATATTTGAAAGATAGAGTCAGTACAAGTGCACACACGTGCGTTTGATCTATCTTACCTTTTTCTATAATATGACAGTTACCAGTTTTGAATTGATAAAGTGAACGCGAGGCTTGGGCAGTATCACATATTTTATACCTTCAAACCTTTCTGATCTTTCACCAGGCTTAACGACAAATGACGCTATGAGAGTGCGCCTTGGTTTCTCCTGTTACTCATCCAGTTAGTCCACTGCTCCAACAGTCACCACTCTGATTCACTGAGCTAGATACAGCAAACATGCCTTTTTTCCTCCACATTCGGACATTGCTAGTCAGCTGTTAATGGTCCTGTGTGCCGGATGGATGAAGAAAAAAACAAGAGGTTATGTGATGCACACATTTTGCTCATGCAGCGTGTGTGGGCTGGGCATTATTCCTCCGCTACTCGATGTCTCGGCAACTTTTAGCTCAGCTGCCTGTTCCATCAGTAAAGACAGGAGACTGACCTTCAGTGGCTCATGCTGTGCATTTCATACAATGAGTTTAATAGAAAGAGGAGCATCTGAATTTTTAATTGTGTAGAATCGTCGGGATAAATACCCTGGTATACTGTAATACTGTGATACTGCGACGCCTAGTGAATCTTAACTTTGTTTGCATGTGTAAAAACATTTGTGATGATGGTAGGAGCATATCTGCCTCTCCAAATTTATGCAAAAACTTGTTTTCACTTAAAGGAATACTTCACCCACACAATGACCATTTGTATATCAGTTACTCAATCTGTTACACTTTCCAATCCAGGCTGTTCTCATGAACTGTTTGTACGCTTTCCTACGAAAAGTAATGCATTCAAATTTGTACATATCCCACGTAATCATGAGCCAGTAATTTCTGCACATCCCACACGTTTTGGAAGGCTGTGATCACGTGACCAATGCGCTGACAGGAATAAACAAGGAAGTGGTCCCAAGCAGTCCTTTAAGGAGGCACGTTTAGGTGGTGGATGAGTCACAAATCAAGGTATACTCAGAACGGCTCATATGATATCCTATGACAATGCAGACACAACTGTTCGTATGATATTCCAAAAAATTAGCACCTCATGTTTGACGTTAACGTACAGTTATGTAATTAATGTAATGTTACCGTGGTTAGGTTTAGGAAAAGGAACATGTTCACACAGTTCAGAACCCATGTCTCCAGGGGAAAGTCAGCGTTTTTGTGACCCATCCTCCACCTCAACCTGCCTCCTTACAAGAGCACTTGGGACTGCTCCCCTGTTTACTCCCATCAGTGCACTGTGATCGCAGCCTTTCAAAATATGTACAAATTTGGGTGCATTATGGACGAACAGGAACCTCTCAAAGATCCACCTGCCAGAGAAGAAAATACTATAACAGATGTTTGAAAATGTTCTGCCAAAATAAATGTGACAAGTCTTTCAACTCTTGAGCTGAAGTAACGTGTGCTCATCTCCCTCAGTGACTGCAGACACTGAAAAAAGTGTAGTGTTAAGATTAAACAGGACAGGAACTATTAACGTAGTGCTTTTTAAGACAGCTGCATCCGCTCCAAGCATCGCGTTATAATGAGGAAACCCCTCCGGTGGAATACAGACATGTGGTGGCAATAAATCCAGACCTGCTATTACTGCACACAGATTTCATCCTCCTGTATCTGTACTCTTCAGTAAGCCCGAGGCTCGCCACAGTAGTTGGTGTTACATGATGTTCTGGAACACACCGATTACATTAGTTACCCACCACCCTCACTGTTGTTTTGCATTTTCTAAAATAGAAATAAAAAACATTTAGTTCATTTTCGCGTATCAGCATTGACGATCATCAAATAGTCAAACTCAAATTTGTAAAACACTCAGAATGTTATCAAAACAAAAGATGCTACTGAAAGTGTTCGCTCCATCACAGTGGCTGAGTCGCAGTTCAGACTTAACTCAATTGTCAGGCATAGTACGTTTCTGGAAATGACATTTATGTTACATTTGCACGTAACTATGTAGCGGACATGTTGAAACTTAAACCATCCTGTGGTTCTTTTTCTGAAGTGGGGTTGCATGGGGTACTTATCCATAGACAGTATGTTATGTACAGTAGATGTCAGTCGGCACACCGTCAGTTTGGACAAGCAGAATGGAGTCGCACACAGAAGCTAAGCAATGCACAGCTGTGGACGGGGGGCGGCAAAGACAGCTTGTTCAGATGAAAAAGCCGTTAACGTCTTCCGTTCCCCACCTATGCTTCCGTCAAAGCCAGACTCCATTGAGAAAAACAGTTATTTTAGCATTGCTGAACACAAGACCTGCTGGTCTACTGCTGCCTACCATCAGTTAGTTTGTGTCATTGTGTGAATCCAAACTCTTAAATGCCAAAGTCACATAATGACACAAACAACGAGGCAGCAGTCGACCAGCAGCTCTTTTGACAACTTGATTTCCCCAGCTGGAAAGCACTGACATTACGGTGAAGCAGTAAAAATACTCTAAACTAGTCCATACCCATTGAGTACAGCATACCATACCATGACTTAGTCATACCAAAAATTAGAAAACAACACTAACATTGGTCCACAGGGGGAGCCACAGCGATCGGTTGCATTTTAGCCATTTTTAAGCATTTTTCTGTTGTTATAGCGCCACCCAGTTGCCAATTAGAGTTAAATTTCTCCAGTCACCTTGAGGCGTCCTGTTCTACATATCTACCAAGTTTAGTAAAAATCCATATGGCGGTTAGGCCTAGATAAGAAATGAGCTCTCTAGCGCCCCCATTTTGTTTGATGGGGTCAATAATGGAGGGGTCCCCTCAGATTATGTGTGGTCATATGCCTACAAAGTTGCGTGGTGATGGGTGAAACCCTTGAGATGTTATACACCTTTATGTGATGAGCCACGCCCTCCGCAATATTCATTGCCTTATAGAAGCTCAGTTTTAGTAAGTTTTCCAACTTTTGCCAAGAGGGAACTTTAGATATTGGTCCCTAGATTATGTTCACCCAGTTTCATGCAGATCGCTCAAACTTCCTAGGAAGAGATCCATTTGAAGTGTTTTTCAAAAAATTCAAAATGGCGGAAAATCTATATGAACGGGAGTTATGGGTTCTTGAGGCAAATGTGTTCCTCATGAGGAGAGGCATCTCTGTGCAAAGTTTCATGTCTCTACGACATACGGGGCATGAGATATGCCCATTCAAAGTTTGCCATTTCAATCGGTTGCTATAGCGCCCCCCTTTGGCCAATTGATGTAATATTGCTTCATTGGCATCCTCCCATGACCCTCTACCACGGTGCCAAATTTCACATGGATTGACCAAGTCAGTGAGGAGAAAAACGTGGAACACACACACACAGTTTCCGTCATTATATAGTAAGATAGAGCCTTTTTAAATGGCGTAAGTATATTTTGTTGCTGACCCCTCCACATCAGTAGACTGATAGCTTTTGTGTCGGGCCCCAGCCTGATTCTCCAAACTGGGGCCGTGCTGAATGCAATCGACTGTGTGTAATGTAGTCTATGGATAAGTTACCCATATGACCCCACTTAAAAAGAACAACAAAAAACACCCTGAACTATCCCTTTAATGTGTGGCTAGGTTAAGGCACAAAAACCACTTGGTTATGGTTCAGCAGCAGGGAAAGCTAAGATGTCTCAATATAAAGTGTCATTGACGAATGTCTTTTCTTGTAAAGTGTCTGGTGTAATCAGTAGCACGGGTGTTGTCACGAGTTTATTAACTAGTGGGGAAATTTCCTCCCGTGACATTCATATAAGCCCAAAACCAAACCAGTGATTAACAACGACATTGTGAAGCCACGTGTGTGTGTTCATTTATGTAACCTACATCTGTTGGTTGTGTTGCGGAGGATTACTGACGCAGCACATAAAACCTCACAGTCAGAAGCTCGGCTCCCATTATTGGACTGTCAGGCCTGATTGCTTAATGCCTCTTGTTGTTTTGGCAATTTGAAAGCAGTTGCAGTGCTTATATCAACTATTCTTTGTGCTCGCCTTCCCCTCTGTTTCAAGCCTGTGAAGTCAAGAGAATAGAAAGTGACCATAATCTGTTTCATGAGACAGGTACATTTCTGCTGCAACCACTGCACAACTCCATTCTGTTCACACAAAGAAAGGAGTCAGAATACACCACCAATTATTAATGACAGACCCGTTTATTGTAAATCCTGAACATTACATCTGAGGAAGCTGCATTAGTCTGCTGTTTTCTGACAGTATATAGTTTTGTTTTGTCTCGTATCGTGCTGACTGAAGCCAAAGTGGGACCACATGATTGACATGACATCATACAAGCACTTTCTCATCTGCACCAGCCCCCAGCTGCATTTCACCAGCATGGAGTAAATTAACTGGTTGTGTGTTTAGTCATGAGGAGTTAGATTTATTTTGTTGTACTTGAGGTTTGGGTCTATGGAGAAGTGAATTTATTGGAACATATCAACGGACATAGAGGGATGTGTATTTGCATGTTAGGACTGAGCCAGATAAAAGCAGCTTTAGAGGTTTATAAACTGGACGATACAGCTTTAAAAGGCTGAGTGTGCTCCCGCAGACGGCAGTCAACATTTGGTGGATAACCACGTTTTGGCACTCGCCTGCAACTGTCCGGTCTGGGTTATATTTGGTGTCTGAGTCAAAGCTGGGGGCACAGAATGCAAGATACTGTGTGTTAATTTAGCATTAGCATTGCTGGAAGTCCACATGAGATGCACAAGGAGCCATTCACTTGAATGAAAGGAGTAAAACTAAAATTTATATCCCTAGATATGCATTACCATACAGACTGAAACATGGCTGTGCCCAAAATCTTTCATTTAACCATGTAATGCCATATTAAAGGAATACTTCACCTAAATTTGTTTGTCAGCTACCAACTCCGTGTTACCCTAAATTCGTAAAGAAAACATTGTTTTTCTTGCATACCTCCATGGTGAACAGAGAATCCAAAAAAGGTGAACATTCTTCATAAAAATTGGGGCCACGTTTAACAATGGTAAAACTGTTTAAAAAAATTCTATCTACAAACTCTGATGTAAATCCTGCAGTATAATCCAAGTCTCATTCTATGTGTTATGTTTTGTTTTGATTGTTCGAACTGTGATGGATGTTTTGACTCTCCACTGCGAAACTAGTTTACCCTTACCCTACGTATCAATAAAGTAACCTGAACCTGAACCTGATCTATCCAGTCATGTGATCGGTTCTCCCTGAACTCATGCTTTTGGTCATGAGTTTGGGCATGAGGGATGGTGGATGGGTCCAACAACCACCAACTTTTACACACAGCACATGCAGGAGAGCAGTTCAGCGTTGCAGCAAATTTTTCCCAGTGGCCACTCCTAGTATTGCAGCAAAAAAATTCCCTGTAGCCCAAAAAACATTTTCCCCATAGACCACCATTGTAAAAGACGTCTGTAAAACTGTTGACAGGACACCTTGAACTGCAAACAAGGTCATTAAATGTTTCTATTCTATCCATTGGAATGAATAGGTGCCATCTTAGCGTCTGTTAGTTAACATTAAAATCTATGGCAGGTGCGTATGAGCTCCGCTTGAGCAGAGTTCAGATGCACACAGCTGCCCAGGCACATTACTCAGCCGTGTTTGTCCTGACGTGTTTAAAGACATCATGTTTTCATGAAAATGTGTTTGGAGGTACTTAGCACATGTGACCGGATAAATGAGATTTGGATTATACTGCAAGTTTGTAAATGGATGTTTTGACACTGTTTTTCTGTTGTTAAACGTGGTCCCTATTTACTTCAATTTATGAAGAATGGTCATCTTTTTTTGGATTCTCCGTCCACCATAGAGGCATGCAAGAAAAACAACAAAGTTTGCTTTACAAAATTAAGGTAAGACATGCTGAGTAATTGATATAAACCTGTAACTCAAGCCTTTGGCCATGCTTCAACATCAGAACCAACCCCCTATCACTATGAAGTCATCGAAATCCAGTGCTTGGGCAGCTGTCCTTTAACATCAGCATGATACGCGGTCGGTTGCCATTATAGTTTAACTGTACTCAACGGTGTCGGGGGAAATGCGGCAAGACAAGAACTAAAGTTAAGGCAGTGAGTCTGAGTAGGTTGGGCATGATGGGTGGTGGACGGGCCCAACAAACACCAACTCTTACGCAGGAGAACAGTGTTTGCATCCCTGTTATTTTCTCCTAAACTGAACCACAAGCTTTTGTTGCCTCAACCCAACCTCGTGTGTTAGTTGTTGAAGGAAAAAAAAAAGTCAATTTGCGACGTTGTACCGACGTAGTGCATATTTTTTTAAGAAGAATGTATGTAAACAGTAAATTGCCTGCTCCTTTTTATTTGTTGTAGTGAGCACACGCAATAAAACCTCACACTGGTTGTGCTGTTAGATCATAAAATAGTCTTAAGTGTCTAAATTACAAAGTAGTGACCGTAAACCAGGCTCAGATGGATATCTGAGTGATCATGTTCGTGATGGTGATGGTGAATACATGCAGAGATTTGTGACTTAGGTCTTTATATTAGCCGCCGCTAACATCTGTCATCTGACCCGACTGGCGTTATCTTTAATCTGCCACATGTGACTGCAGGAGGCTTTTTAACACACTCAGCTGTGTACAGAAACACACCTCTGTGACTTTATGATGCAGACACACTGATGTGCGGCATCATTTTGTTTTGATCAGAGGAGACGCATAAATCAGTCGCTGATGGTGGAAGCAGAGAAGTGATGTTGCTGAAGTGCAGTGGCTCATCACAGAACAATTCTTCTCTCTGATCTTAATCCAGACGATGATCCTGAGTTGTCCTCTTTGCTCAGCTACATTTTATCTCAGCGGTTGTAGCTTATGAATCAGCTTTTTTTTTTTTTCTCAAGTGCTGCTAAAATCAAACAATCCTTCAGTGAAGTGATCCACTGACCCTTTAGTCAAACAAAATAAATCCGCCCTGCTCTCTCTTTGGTTTCCTCCTCCACGTTTGTCTCGACTTTATGACTTTTTTTTTTTTCTTTCTGCTTTTGTATTTCTATCTTCAGTTTATTTCCCGGTGCTAAAAACCTTAACAGGCACTGTCCCAGAGCTGCTTCAAATTCTTGTAAAGATCCCAAAGTTTCACCATAAAATCATGACGCTCTCAGTACATTAAGTTGTAATGTGCTTGTGGTTCATTGCTTCATGTGTTTTTTATCTACAGATATTTTTCATTTTCATAAACTCACTACATTACTACAGATGTCTTTAATTCAACACAACGTATCCACAAATATGAGAAATATATAATGCACTCCTCGGCCCAGTTAAGTAAAATAGGTGCACTCAGCTGACACTGTCAGACTCATGTTTTAATGTGTTTTACAACCCAATTGGGGCACAAGTGTTGATATGCAAACAAATATTTAAGAGCATTGCATGTATGGTGTACTGTGAGTGTAGGAATGAGGCCTGTCCTTCCAGCGTGACTATGGTCCAGATTTATAACACAGACTCAGGCGTATGGATGGCTTTATAAATGCATATGCACATTTCTGTCTTTGTGCTTACACACAGTTTTAGTCATGAATCTACACAGAGTTTTATGCATCTGTCCCCAGGTTTTAAGTGCACTTAAGAGGTTTGCAGACTAAAAAGTGGCTGGAAACACAGCAGTGACTTGCTCATACACACCTGGTTTTGTTGTCTGTTGGTCTCTAACAGTGGTCTGCAACTTGGCAGCTGTCATGCCATCCAACATCCTCTCCACCTCCAGATGAAGTCAGCTTAGATATTATGTCACTTTACAAACATATGATTGTTATGTGTTGATATTCTTATGCATATTGATATGTTATGTATGGAATGTGTGAGTGTTATGTATTCATAGTTTCAGGAATGTACAATGCCAACATTTTCCTGTGGCAACTTCATCATCTGTGTTGTGAAAACATCTGGGACTGGTTGTACAAAATACCCTAAGTTTACTCCTTAAGTATGACACTTAAAGGATAACTTCGGTATTTTTCAACCTGGGCCCTATTTCCCCATGTGTATGTGTGCGTATGACTCATGGGTACAACTCATTTTAAAATTGGTTCAGTATTGAGGGAGGCGGATGCAGCCGGCAGCCGCGAGGTAGATGTGGGGGCAAATGCGTCCCGTATAAGTTTGCGTATTAAAAGTGCTTTTTTCCGAAAGGGCAAAAGAAAAGAAGACAAGAAAACCATATTTGTCAAAGGAGGAAAAGATTATGGAGGAATACAATCATAGAAAGCACAAACTACAAAGTAAATTTGATCCCCAAATACGAGAAAACAGAAAACGACTGTAGGAAGAAGCAACTGAAATTAATTCAGTCAAATTCATAGGGTAAAATCAAAATTGTATCCAGCGGGTTCTCCTGGTCGCAGAACAATTTTCTCAGGGTGTTTTCATTTTTTTCATTTATCACCATAAACACGGCCATGTTGCAGTTAAGACAGAGTCAGAGGTACCTTAAGTTTTTTTGTTTGTTTGTTTTTATCTTGCTTTGGTTGCTAAGGTCTTTTGTGTAACAGTCCAGGGATTCCTTATGTAGAGACCAAGACAAGGAGAGAACCATAAATACCTAAGTGAACATTTTAAGGAAACCTTAAGGAGAAGACTTAAGGGTGTTTTGTGCAACTGATTTTATTTTGAAGAAACCTGAACTCAGTAGTTCTACAGACAAAATGACGCGAGTTGACTCGTGGTCTCGTCCACTCGTGATTGGAGTCATTGACTTTTAGGGAGTGTAACCTGCGTGTCTTGAACTGTGGGATGAAAAACATTTGTTGCTGTTAGGAAACTCACACTAAGTGCTAATCATTGATTCATACTGCAACTTTAGCTTTAAATAATAGTGATAATAAGCACTTTGTTTTAACCACCAGTCCACACTGTGTTGAACTTGAACCACCCACCATCTGCTTCCCAAGCCAAGTCCCTACGAACTGAGCCATAACCATCTCAGCTCTGAGCCACTGTCTCCACTTTAATTAAAAGTTGCATAATGATTGAGTCATTACGAAAATAAATCTGTAATTGAAATGATCTCTGGTGTGTATTATAATGATATTTGCCTCCTGATTATCAAGGTTCATTTATTATATGAGTTGTTGTTGATTACTGTCATCTAGAATTAGAATTCAGTTTTATATAAATGCTTACCTTGATGTCTGAGGTGAAATTTGCACTTGATAAATGTTTTGTTAGGATTCTCAATTGAAAAGAAGCGGCAGATGAAATGGATTGTGACTGAGTATCATGCAGCCGGTGCAGATTTGAATCTAAAAGTGCCTGTGATTAATACTGGGGTGGTGGGAGCTGATATTTTCACATCTGAGCCGTAATCGTTGAGTGGACTGTCAGCCGAACATCCTACTGGTGTCTAAATCAAACACAGTTTAAGTGGCTCACTGACACTTTTCTATTGACAGAGGAGGAATCCATCTTAAGAAGTTTTTTTCCCCTGTTTCCTCCAAGTTGATCTGCTCTAAGTATGTGACAACAGATGAAGGTTAAGAAGCGTGGCAAAATTGAAAGATTACATGCTCGCTCTGGGCTCTGCTGCCTTATCCTCACTAATAACAGCCAGTGTTAGGAGGAAAAAAAACAGGCATCTGTCACTTTTCTGCAATGTCATCTGACTGAGTGACAGAAACAATTAATATGAGGCGGGGGGGACTGCGGCGGCTGGCACTGGGACGGGAGAGATAAGCTGTCAGGTGTCTCAAATTGCCTCTCATATTCTCATTTTTCATCTGAGGTTTGGTGCCCTTGCTTAGTCACTGATAAGCTCTTTAGCTGCTAAATGCTTCACTATGTTCACCAGTTAGTCTCTAACTGTGTCTGCTGTTTGCTGCTGAGCGGGGAGGGTACAGTGGGTCAGCTGCCTGCTGCGGCTCAGAACAATTCTAGAGCTCTGTTTCCACCAAACCCTTTCAGTCCAGTCCCTTTGGAACCAGCAGTAAGCCTTCAGACATGGTACCTAGACCCTGGGCCTGTTCAGACAGTCCTCTTAAATGTGGGCGGGGTTGTTGTCACTCACTGCTCCGTCCAGCACTCGCTGTATTTCCTCATCAGCGGTGACACAGATGGAAGTCTTCACCTGGTTTATCGTCCACAGAACGAGGCTGCACGCCCACATTTTCACAACAAAATAGAACAGGCTGCAGTGAGAGTCTCTCTCCATGGGATATTTAAAAATAGCAGCTTTGTGCATTTAGTCCTTCTCAGACAAGCTCAGGGGTTTAGTGTTGCTGTAGCCCACAGGACAGGAACAACTCGCCACAACGTTTTTTTTCCCTCCAATTGAGGATTGAAATTAGAGTTGGGCAATCTTGTCCATATCCTATCGCCCTATCACCATCTAGTGAAATTGCAGATGAACAATGTCATCAGATGCTGAAGGTGAGCCCTATCTCCTGACTTTGTGTTGTTTGGTTTGTTCACCGGTCCGCGACATGCGCGTTAGGGTCGAGCGGGCGGAGGCGTTGATCTCCCCCTCCCCCCACCCTCCGCTCTCTCACTAAGCAGCCTCCTTCTGCCTCCTCTCACTCAGCCTCGTTCAGCCTCGATCTCGTCAGCATGTGCCACACACGCACTGTCTCCCCCCCCCCCCCCACACACCTCGCGATTGCATCGTCATTTAAAAAAGACATTGTGAAACAACCCTTCTATCAGCACAACCCTAATTGAAATATATGCAGTTCATAGAATCTGGTCAAAACTAATATTTTTTAAACACTTGAAGATCCACTCATTACTAAAAGTTTCTGTCATCCAAGAGAGACAATAAAAACTAAAGTGATGGTCAAAGTTGTCACAGTGAAATGTAAGGTGTGCTGATGGATTCACGTCATCAACTCATGCATTCAGTAACATCACAAGTAAACGTTCCACCTTAAAGTTGCCGGCCATCGACCCAGTGAATGAAGTTATTTTTTTCTCTCTTTCTAGTTACTATTATATATGAGACTTGCCAATGTATGAACAGAGGTTACATAAAACCAGCCACAACTCAGCCCTGAGGGAGGGACCACTCAACAGACTGCAGCGTTCACAGCTCCACCTTTTAGTATCAGATCTGTGTGCTAGGTACCCCAACAGAGGGGGACCAAACATGGGGACGGCTAGAACAGTTCTGTTGGTACCATCCACAACTTTTCAGGGTGGAAATGGAAAAATGTGCACTGAACTGAAATATACTGGATTGTTTGGTGGATATGGGGCTTTTGAGAGACTGACGCAGCATCCACACTAATATGTACTGAAGTACCGAAAACTGCAGGCTCCAAGAGTGAGTCAGTCCCCGTAGACCTCCACTTTAAAATGCCCAAGTTAACAGCAGATATAAACATGTTTACAGCCTGGTACAAAAAACGGTTTTAGCTTCTAGAGCTAATTTCAATTAAAAAAAAAAACTAAGGCTACAACCAAACTGCCGAACTTAAGGCTTCAAAACAGGCGTCCACAAACCAATGGGTGACATCACGGCAGCTATGTCCATTATTTTAATGGGTTAATGACTGACTCCTGGGGGTCGTAACAGAAGGGAAGAGGTGCTTTTAGGTTCAGTGAATGGATGGTGGGAATCAGGACGACGCTGCCTCAGATGCATTGTTTTGATAAAGGTCAAATGTTTAACAAATGAAGCTTTGCTAAGTTCATGCAGGACACAGATTGGATCATTGCTTCTGATCAGTCACACACCAATCAGAGCCCATTCTCATAACAAGGAGGTCCATTTAAATATGGCTTCCTACTCAGTGATCCAATTCTGCCACACACTGCTGCTGCTGCTGCCGGCAAAGCTTTGCCTCCTCCACCCCAGCCTCCATCTTTCTGCTGTAATTCAGAATCCAAACATGGCTTAAAGGTTAAAAAGGTATTTTATGTCTTGCTGTGGGCCCACTCTTGTACACCTGTGGGGGTTTCTGCATCATGCTCCCTTTCTTTTGGTTTAGCATGCTGCTTGTGTGATCCAGGGAGCATCTCAAGAGTGGAGCCCTCAGCACCAAGCATAACCGCCCTATGACGAGAGTGTTCCTGACTGAACGTACCATCATAGATGAAGCACTGTGCCTACAAATTATATTCCAGATGTTAGGGAACATGCTTGTGTTAAACAGACCCGGCAAAACTCACATCTTTTTTTTTTTCTCCATAAAAATGAAAATTACAATTCCCACTTAAAACGCAACTCACAGCACAATGCCATATCCATCACAATGATCGCAGTATGATTTCTTTTTTCTATTGTGCAGCCCCAAAGCAGCGAACAGGGTTATTAACTGCATTATTTAAGAATGCCTACATGAATTAGAATGATAAAATGCTCTTATTACAGGGGACATTTGCATACACCAACCTGAGTCTCTGAGGCATAGAAAATCATAGTGGGTGGATGTTTTTTTCCATGAATGCCAGTATCTCAACAGAGCAATTATAATTATTTCATAATGTGTGCTGGTTCCAATATCTCTTACACAACAGTAATATTGCAGTAAAATCTATGAGAGTGAGAGGAAGGACAGAAAGAAGAGATACAGTGAGACAGAAAGAGACACCTACACACACTGACTCACAAAGGACCTCTGTGTCTCTCTGCACAATGTGGCCTGACAGCTGCCCCAATCCCTCATCTGCACGGCCTGTGTGTGTGTGTGTGTGTGTGTGTGTGTGTGTGTGTTCATACGTGGCACATGAGGGTGGATGTATGTTGTTTCATTTAAATGTCACAGGTTTTCAGTGCGTCTGAATTCATATTGATGGTTCGGTGTGTTTACTGAGTGGTGTTGTAAGAAGCTGTTGAATACCTTATGCTACTGTTTTTCCAGTGGGTGCAATGAGAAGAGCTGAGTAACCAAAATATCTACTAATGTTTGTGATGGTGTGTGTGTTTGTGTGTGTGTGAGGTGACACTGCTGTCAGTAAAGCTGTGAAGCTCCTCTGCGTTCTGCAGTATTTTCCTTCTTTTTCCTATCACACCTCCAGAGACTGCTGCAGTACACAGCCTTCTCGGTGCAGCAGGAGAAATATGTTCCCATGTACCCATATGGCATTATTTTAGTAACCTGTGTTTTTAGGACTCTTGTGGTGTCTAGTTAAGAATTTTTCATGTTGCTGAGGTCAACTAATGGCCCGCAGGGTTTGTTTGGCAGCAATCTTGAACATGCAAAGACAAATAAACACACTTTAATTTAATTTTGACAGTCGGTACTCAATACCGTCAAGGTACCGATGGATATAAACCAGTTGTATCAAAACTTCTCCAGTCAGTCGCTACCTGCATTCAGTTGTTTTTGTACCCAGATCTAGAAAAAAATGTATGGTTTTGCTGGCAGCAGATCACCGTAAGCGTCCTTTGATGCAACACGTTATTGGCCAACTACCACAGCAGCTATGTGTGAAGTTGAGTGCGGTGTATTTGATGCAGCTGCAGTTTTGGATATTCAGCAAAATAATTTAATTCTTTGAACACTTTCAAAATGTATTGTGTAAATATTATTTGGAGGACTATGAGTGGTGGCATTTTACACAACTAAATGCTTCCATTCACATGATAGGTATTGAATAAAGAAAAATAAGGTGTTAGATGACGTACTCTGTTGGTATCGGTATCACTTTTAGAGTACTGGTACTGGTAATGGTACTGGTCTAGTAGTTTTTTTAACCCACCCCTAGACACCAGGGGTTGGTTGCACAAAGTATGACACTTAAGACTTGAAAATGAAATACCTCAACAGTTACTGACTGAAAAGATCTCATTGCATAAAGCCACAGAGCAATCATTAATTGTAACGGAGCTGGAGGAGCGCAGCTTTGGAAAGTTGAGTGATCCAACCCCAGACGGTCACAATCATAACTTGACTTGTAAAATTTACAGTGCAAAATCAATTATGTGTCATTAATGTGTCCATTTTGTTCTCCGGGTCGTGAAACACTCTTCTCAGGATGCTGTAATTTCCTGTATATCCACATAAACTCAGTCATGTTGTGGTTAAAATATGGTCAGAGGTACTTTATGTTTTTGTCCTTACGTTGGTCACTAACATCCTCTGTGCAATGGTTTAACAAACTTTAAGCAATTCCTTAAGTAAAAGACCAAGATAAGGAGAAAAACTTCAATTCTTAAGTAAAAAATTAAGGAAACCTTAAGGAGAAGATTTGAGGATGTTTTATGCAACTTTGCGATTTTATTTCAAGAAAACCTTAACTCAGAATTTAAGGAAAAACTTGACTTATGGTGCTTTGTGCAGTCGGCCCCAGGAATTAAATGGAAAGTTAAGGCATGCTGACTGCAGGAATCTCCACTAGAGCTAGAGAGGGGATTGGACTGACTAATGTGACGCCCTTCTCACTGTCTTGGAAGATGTCCTGGTTAACCTCATCAGGCAGTTGGCTGACATGTGAGGGTCGTTGCCTCTCTCTCCCTTCCTACAGCAGACAATCCACCCTGCATCATTGCTTTTGGTTTTGCACCTTCAACACCTCTGCAGCACACCTGACACACATCAGTCACTTTAATCATACAGATTAAAGTGCGTTATTAGCATTGTGACTAAGATTTTTGAGAGTACCACAAATTTTTCTTTGGGTATTTTTGTCCCGTTCATTTTTGTGGATGTTGGAATGGAGCAGCATTGTGTTTGACCTGCAAACCCATTTGTTTGGATTTTTTTTTTCTTTTAAGTACTGGTGTGTGTAACTGGTGAATATGGCCACATTAGTTTAAAGGAGCCATGCATCCCCTCTGTAGGCTGAAGTGGTTGATCTCAACAGGAGACCGACCAGTTTGTTGTTTTCACTTAGCGTGGCGGAGAAAGTGGGTGAAGACAATGTCTTGGGAGCATTTCCCTGGTTGCCCGGTTGGGTTCTGGTGGAATCAGTGCATAAGTACCCACCACCAGTACCTGTCTGAAGACTAGGTTTGAGATTAATTAGCTAGTCAGTGTGAACAGTTAGATAGTGCTGGGGAGCTTGGGCTCTGTGGTGGCTTCTTTGAGGTAGTGCAGCACACTCAAACCGTCATATACCGTACACACCAGTGAAATTCCAGGAGGGTATGAAAAATGAGATACCGCCCAAGCCTAACACACAAGTGGGTTACAATGATGAAGTGCTGTCAGGTCAGAGCCCTGGTGACGATAATGAGCATGCAGAGCTCCACGGAGATGATTTCTGATGGTTTGCGCAGAAAGTCTTCGGTTGTGCAGTCGTTACATCTCCTGTTTTTCTGTGCAGGTGGAGACACTGGATGTGAAGGTTCTTGATCTTTAACTTAAACCTGAGAAAAATGGGAGCAAAAACAAAAATGTTGCTTTTCAATTTTCAACTCTCAACTGACTGTCTGTGTGTGTGTTACTTACCAAGAGAGGTGATCCACTACAGCTTGTAAGATGATGGAATGACTTCCTGCAACTGAAGTAATCTTGTGCATCATTGGTTAGGGGCAGTGATGGTGATGTGAGAGCAGCCATCTATTGCTCACCCGCATTAGGGGAACCCCTATCTCTCCTCGAGGCCACCCACAGTCTCCTTCAGTTTATCCCTTGAGGTGAATTGACAAATTTCTGAAGTGTGTGTACAGCACGACAAACCTCCTGCTGGTTTAAAATAATGACACATTTGGTCTTTGCAAACATAAATGATGCACATGTTTATTTGCAGATAGAGTGGGGACACAAGTGGTCACTCAGGACGCATGTGGAGACGCATTATTATGCTAGGTGCAAACAGACATACTTTGAACTGTCCACTTGTGATTGGATCACCTTAGACCCATGTTAATACCAGCTGCAAACAGGGTCATATACAGCAAAAATCTGTTTCGTGTCATCCAGCGAGTCTCTCCTCTCTTCCCAGACTCGAGGTTACAGTTGGATCATTCTCCCGTTCACAGAGCTCAAACCAGAGATGAGGCTAAAGAGGAGTAATATTCTTTTAATGGTTTTAAAGTCATTTACTCACTTTGAAGCACATTCAGAGTTGTTGTTTGGTGACGGGTTGGTTTTCAAGGTTGATCTTTACAAATGTCTTCATTGTCTTACCCTCTCCTCACTGTGAAGTTTGAGTCTAAATGGTTTTATATCAGCTGGAAGGATTTGATCTTACTCCTTTTACATCTCAAAAGACATTTAAAAGAATCCATCAGTCATTGGCAAACTGTTGTTGATTTTAATGGTTTGAGTCCATCAGAACTCTCTGCTTATTCAGTATGTGTTCCTTAACACACTGCAGTCAGCACATCCTACCTTTTTATCCACAGTAAAATGATTTTATGTTGTGTGGTTGTACTTACTCCTACACTGCTTTTTTTTTTTAACAATTTCAATAAAAGTATTTCACCCTCAATAAGATTGCCCTACATTGGTAGATTATTTTGTTACCTTTTATTACAAATTCATTTCCATTTCTATTCAGGTTGTAATGGGGTGGAGAGATTATTATGGGGTTCATAAACGGTCTACCAGGTGAGCAGTGGTGGCCAGCTGTGAGCGGGGGAGTCCAGGTTTATGTAAGATCTGCTCTTATCTCTTGGTTTATATGCTGGGTCCTCGTGTAAAGTACATCCGACAAGTGCAACAGCTACATTTGATGCTTTTATTGACCCACTGATCTGAGAACACTTTAGCTAACCTTACAAATAAAATGTAGGACTGTTGATCAGCTGAAGAGAGACAAGCAGCCAGGGAGTCTAATCAGGTGAAATGTTTTTGAGTTGGTTGAATCTGTCCGGGTGGGCGGCCTAGAAATGTTAATGGGAAGGTGCAGCATGTAGTGTTGTGTTGTTTTGAAATGTAAACACCGTTGGTGATATAACTGACAGGCTGTAAATTACATGTTGCAGTGTGTTACAGAATGAATGTTATACTCTACATACAATATTTGCACCCACAAGAATATACATATTTTTTTCTCAGTAACTGTAGCAGATGACATTTACATTTTCTTATTTTAATTGATTCTAAAGGTGCTGACACACCAAACCGACATCAAAGAACTAGCTGCGACGAAAGCCAACTGTTCCGTCGCCCTGTGTCAGTTGCATTTGAACACACTACACGGACTACATCCGACGGCCAAATAGTACGTACATTCTGCACCTGCGTGAGAGAGAGCGGAGTGAGAGAGTGGTACATCCTGTCAGCTGAGGGGTTTCCTATCTGTGCAGCCGAGCACCGCAGCACCTCCACGGACTATTACATCCAGACGGTCCTGGTGTTTCCTCCTCAGGCTCCACTTCACTCAGCTGCCCGATAAACCCGCTGCTTCTTCCCACTTTAACCTGAATAACAAACCAGGGCTCGGTGCTCCGGTTGGATCCAAACGGAGAGCCGGGGCTAGCTCAGAGACTAGCGGAGGCTAACTGGCTGTGCTTCCTTCCAGTCATGCTGCGGCTAAAGCTCCGCTAGCCGCTCCCAGCTAGCTCCGGTTTGTTATTCAGGTTAAAGTGGGAAGAAGCAGCGGGTCTGTCGGGCAGCTGAGTGAAGTGGAGCCTGAGGAGGAAGCACCGGTTAGCCCCGGTTTCACTACAGGCAGATTCACTCGCTACAGGGGCGAGGAAATAAAACCTGAACAGCCAATCAGAGTGATCTCTCTCACCGACAAGCTCCGCCGCCAATTCAACATGCTCAATTGACCGAAAAGCCGCAGACGCCGATGTGCCGATGATGTGGGACACACCGCAAAAACTAGGCCGACAGACGCTCACTGACGGCCCGACTTTGGTCGACGGCCGACCGTCGGCTTGGTGTGTCAGGGCCTTAAGTACAGTCTCATAGAGCTGATAGTGCGGCTGTAGGGACAGGAATCCAGAGACAGATGCGGCTCCAGTTGAGAACTGGTTCCTAATAGGACAGACAGGGCTGCTTGATTTGTGTGTGAGGTGAATTGATAGTTCATCATTATTCTACTTGGTAGTTGTGGTCTGTCATGCGAGGGTGAGACAGCACCTGTATGCTGGCAACAGATTTCATACACCAGATGTTTAGTAGACGGACCTGCAGAGTCAGCTGACGATCTAATGTCACTATTCGGCAGTGCAGCTCATACACTTCACTGATTAACTAGAGAACTGTAAAGTAACACTAGACGTCATGTTGAAACAATGTCTGTCTCTGTCTCCCTCTGTCCTTCTCTAATATCTTATATTAACATTAACACATTGCAGGCAGACTAGCATGTGATTTTTGACCATTAAACCTAGACCCAGAGGTGATAAAACAGTTGCACTGATGCTGAAAACCTGCGTAGACCTGTTTTTATCCTCACAGAGAATTGATGAGGACTTAATAAAGAATTGGACCAATAAGCAGAATCGATAAGGGCACTGATATCAATAAAATCTTATCAATTCTCATCCCTAATTGACTTTTATTCCTGTTGATTGATCGCTTTTTAAAACATTATTAGTTTAAATGTGATCTGGAGAACACTGCTGTAATGTTCTTCTTTCTTCTTCTACCTCTCTGTGTAGGCTGCAGTGTGATGAGCACCATGGACCCCCTCCTCTGCATCACTCTCCTGTTCCTGCATAAGCTCCTCCCCTTCCTGTTGGCCCACTGAAGAGACTTCAACCAAAATTATGTCGACCTGCAACGTTCTCACTTTCTATACCAAAAAAAACCCCAACCCCAAGCAGCAGTCAGTGCCCACCAAGGGAGAAAGGGTCACATTAAATCGATGTATGCCGTTGCAACAAATCACTGCAGGGAGTGAAAGCAATGCAAAAAGGACTTGACAGAAAAGACTAAAGGAAACGGAGAAGGACGCTCCTTGGACTTGACAGATGCAAGCGACGTGACTGTTGTACGAGCAGAGTGTGGAGGAGAGAAATGTGCTTACAGTGAACGATGGGAGCATCACTACTGATCCACACACAGCCTATACAGCGTGGCCACATGAAGCGCTGCCTCTATTCTGCACCGGCTTCGTGCATGGCCCTCCTCAAACACTCCACACTCACATTTATTTTGCAGCATTTCCACTGTGAATTCTGTTCATCTGACAACGCAGATCACTTCAGTGTGTCCGTCTGCTGATGTAGTCACTTTCATCTGTTCTGTAGAAGACATGTGACTTTGTGTTGTTGCTTTGGAAGGGGGGGCGATTCGATCAGCATGATCATCAGCATAATTTTTCTGTAGCCATGTGAAGCATCTTCATTATACAGAGCGACCTTTTACCCAGTGTGTTAGTCTGATGTGTCCACCTCCCTCCTACACACACACACACACACACACACACACTTTTGTTCTCATAGCTGTGTTCTACAGTGTCAACAACGATTAATAAGCTGATATATTTTGATTAAGATAAGGCACATCTTACCATTGTTGTTGTTATCACCTCCAATAATGTTTATTTTTATTAAATATATGGTGATCAAAGTGAGACATTTCATTTCTATGAGACTAAATGATTTATTGGTAACTTGCCAACAGTTGAGATGAAGGTTTATTGTTTTTGTAATAAAAGGTAGATTTTAAAGGCTTTGCATGCTAATGGCTTTCTTTCACCTCAACAGCACAAGGAAACAGACATTGGGGGGGGGGGGGGGGGGGGGTTTAATATATGAAGTATGTTTTCTTTAGTGTATAATCAGCTGAGAATCGTGTTTTCGTTACCTTGGAATGAGACGTTTATATCTACATAGGGAGCAGGTCCTTGTCTGCAGAGATCACCATGTTGCACCATCATGTTTCTACAGTAGCCCAGAATGGACAAACCAAACACTGGCTCCAGATACAGCCATTTGCGTTTTTGCATCGGTCACCACAGTTAGAAGCCCATCTGCAATGATCAGCTTCGGAAAAACACTGATTTGTAAAACTGCTTTATTCAGTGTTTTCAGTGGTTTAAGGTCCAGGTCCAGGAAGAGACCTCTACAGATAATTTGACTCCTGCTAAAAACCTCCTGAACTAGTCGATCTTAAGTTATCAGAGAAAATATGTGAGGGAACATCAGGATGTGGTGGGCAAGTTGCAAGTCTCCAACATGTAAAACAGTGTAACACTGATTTTGTAATGTGAAACTGCTTTTGACTGTTTTAAATCACCACGGGTCTCATTTCTAAAAAATTGTGTACACAGAAAATGAAAGAGATGAACGCCACTTCCCATGCAACAGTTAAAAAACAGGCTTGATTAAAGAAACTTTGACCCGTGCTTACGAACACTGTGGAGACAGGAAATTGGCGACGCAGATGGTGAGGTGGAAGCCTGCTTGTAGAAATTGTCAAATATTTTCTGGTGCACACCATTTTTGGCTTTTTTTTTCCATGCATACATTTTTAGTCTGGATACTTCACATTGTTAAATGAGGCCCTGGGTCTGTTCCTTGAAGAGGAAGAGACCTCCACGGATCCTGGTAAAAACCGCTTGAATAATAAACACTGAATTCTAGGCGGGAGAAGTTTCATCTGGTTGCAATTTGCAGTCCTCACCGCTAGATGCCACTAAATCCCCCTGATCTTACACACTGAACCTTTAAGTATGCTGATGTCATCTACACCAGTACCAGTCCTTTCTCTAGCATCTCACATTCATCTCAACAGTTCTCCAGGACCAACCTTTAAGTCAAGAAAAAGGTTTCTTAAATAGTACTGCCCTGATTCCCATGACATATGCCATGAGTATTCACCAATCTTATAATTTTTTGTGACCTCCAATGCTACAAACAGGCCAATTTTTCCATTTATATCAAAATATAACACCAGAAATGTTGGCATTGTACATTTCTGCAAACCATACATTACATTTGCACATTATTATGTAGCAGATACATTGAACTTTCTGTTTGAAAGACACCGTGGTTAATGGGTGGTTGGGTTTAGGCACAGAAGCCACTTGGTTTTGGTTTGGAAGAGATCATTTTTTGGCTGAAAATACCCTGTTTTGTGGGCACAATCTCTGCTGAAAAAGTAATGATGTCTCAGTCACGAACAACCACTTTCTCTGGCACTATCTCTGCTGGAAAACGAGCCACATTTCACTAAGAAACACCCACGTTTGAAGGCTAAAAGGCCACAGGAAACACAGTGGTGACTCAATAAAAAAAAACAGCTCTTTTGTTGATTGGTCTTGAACAGTGTCTGCAGCTTGGAAGACATCTCACCTTGTGATATGATACATATGAAATGTGCATATGTAACGTATTTATAGTTTGCAGAAACACACGCCAACATTTTCTTCTGGCGACTACTCTGGAAATTTGCTGACCACCATCATGTTCAGAAACATTTAAAATGGAATCAATTATTTTGAAGGTCAAACAATTACCATTTCCAGTGAAACAACTGAAACCAGACGAGCCAGTGAGGTAAAACATTCTTCAAGCAGACAAATATATTCATAACTTTTGGTTTATCCGACTATAATTACAAACATTATAAACAAAGATAAAGTTATTTTCCCTGTTATTGGCTATGTTTGTATTCTTGTCTCCTTGTTGCCCACAAACACACTGTGCCTCGTATTGGTATTCTTTAGTTTCACCAAAATCTTTAACAGCACAAACATGCTTATTTCAGCCCGATGAACACCACCTGTTCATGAGCACTTGTGTATTCATGAGATGTATTCATTAACATGATTGGCAACCCTAGAATAGCCGTATAGCTGTGACGTGTTTACATTTCCACGTGGTCATGGTCTAGTTTAGTCACTTCTCTGTCACACAGCACAGTCCTTTAAGTCTGTGTGGTGTTTTATTTGTTGTTTTTTTAATTGCATTGGCCCAATTCTTTTTAAGCCCCAAGTTAAAACCACCTAGTACTCCAGATGGCCAGTCCTCACTTGCCCTTTCCCACCACTTGTTATAAACTCATTAACAACCTTGAAACTACCATCCCAGCCACCCCAATAAATCCCAAACAAGATGAGTAAATAGGAGAAAACAAATAAGCCATCCAGGAGTTCAAGCTATGTAAACTAGAAAATAAAATAGTGAAATACCAAAAAGCACAACATGTAGCAATGACCACCAAAAGTGATGCTTTACAGAAGCCCTCTTTTACACTGCTTGTTCAAGGTGGAAATGTCATTATTCTCCCTCACCACTTTGTATATCATCTCAGACTCTGGCAGATGGGGCACGCAAAAGTGTCCAGAGCCTATCGAGCCCTAAGTCAGGGCGATGCAGTTTTTCAAACAAGAAACACATCACTTAGCCTGTTCGCTGACAGATGGAGGAGGTTAGGACATCTTCTTTGGGAAACAATCACAGTCTGAAGTTAGGAAGAGGTGTAAAAGGTACGATCATGGAAATGGGGCAAAGTTGTCTCACCTATAAGTGGAGGTAGTAACAGAGCTGACTCAGTGTCTGTGTTAAGGCCCTGACACACCAAATGTCGGGTCGTCGGCGAGCATCTGTCGCCCTGTGTGCTTCTTTTTTTGGCCAATTCGGCATGTGGAACCTATATTGGCAACAGCGGAGAATGTCAGTGAATGAAATCACTCCACAGTTCAGTTCAGTGCACGAGAAGAGAAACACAAGTGAGTAAAGTAAGCACAGTTTAAGTCAAGAGAGAGTTAGACCGAAACAAACTTGTGACATTAGGTCAGATTATTTGTCTTTAGCCACTGGGAAGAAACATTTTGTGATGGTTTGTGTTACTGTTCACTGGTGCACAGAAAATATTTTTTGTTCATTTAACATTGGATTGTGTTGTAAATATGCTAACTGGCTAACTAGCATCAAGACGGTCTCCCTGTTTCCCTTTTTGATCGATGTATGCATACTACCGCCATCTGCTGGTGTAGAGAGTTATTTCCTCTCACACAGGCACAGAACGTATGTGCTGATTGGCCATCAGCTGTAGTGTTTGTGGTGTGTTCATGTGCAACTTTTTCACAGTGTGAGAGGGCTTTTGTTGCCACTAGTTCTTTGAAATTGACTTGGAGTTTTAGGGCTTTAAAATGGACAGCCAGCAGGACAGGATGTGTGTGTGCCACCCGTCACTGGGAGATTTTAAAAGTAGCTAGCAGCAGTTGGCAGCTAACTCAAAGAAGAAGAACAGCAATGTAAATTGTCCACAAATTGGAGAGTCAATCAGATCTGTGAGCTCCTTGCCCTCCGAGCAGAGGATGAGATCCCCCTCTGTATAACACAAATGGTAAATGATTGTTGTTACCATGTTAAGCCATCATTATTGATGGAAAGAAAGTGCTGCCCGACACACATGTTACATGTCACGCCTGTTACACCTCTTTTGCTTCTGGCATGTTATCTAAAATCACACAACTCGGGTGGCAGTGGTTTGATTCGATATAAAAACACAAAGCTGGTGTACTGAAGGGTTTTTGTTGCGGCCCTATATTGCGGTATCAATGTGTAAAAACAGCCAGAATCACAGCAGTTTGTGAGCAGGGTGTAAAATGATTTAAAGTCTAAGCTCCAACTGGATGATATAGAATGAATGTACATAATGGTTTGAGTGCAAAATCATCTTGTCTTGTGTATTTAAATCCATCTCCCAGCGCTGGCTGAAGATTAAGATAGAAGCAGGAATTTTCTCTCGTACAGCCGGGGAGAGTGTCGTTCAAGATCCTTGCTGGGAGATAAAAAGATATTATGACAAGTCATCAAAACATGAATTAATAAGATAGATAGAGATCTCAGTAGGCATCTGCCCAGAGAATTACACTAAAACTCCATTTCCACTTTCTCTGATCCAGCTCTCAGATAATTTTGCAGCCAGAGAGCAAACATGGTGTCAGACTGAGGCAGCGGCTGCTCGGTCACTGTGGAATTAATCGCATCTCACGGAGGCCGAGCGAGGGGGAGGGAATGTGACTTACCTGGGTCTTACATAAGCCATGGTGTGTCCCTCAAAATATCATTCAAAGACCGTTACCTGAAGAGGATTTTCACCTCAGCTTACCTGGTATGTGGCACTGAAAAAAGTACAGATGGCAAGGCCTCAGGATAGCTCAATGAATAACTGATGATATTCAGACTGAGTGGGCGAGTATTGTGCAGACAACATTTCCACTGCATTCACATATAAATAACTATAATTAAAAAAAATAAATAAATATGGTGTTAAATTGGCATTATTGGTGGTTTTACCAATTGACAAACATTGGTCTATTACCTAGTGGGTTGTCTCTGTATTTAAAGTCATATAGCATGTGCTAGGTGAACCTGTTCTCATCCCAACTTGTCACATATCGCTGCTTGGTCAGTGCTGTTCCCATCTGTATATTATGCATTAGGGATCCTTTTGTGTTTGTGGTTGACGTCCTGGGTCAGTTTTCTCCGTGCAACACAAGCACGTGGTTTGATTTAGAAAAAATTCCTACATTCATATGGGAAGCAAACGCCAGCCTTCCAGGTGAAAGTCCAGGGTTTGTTGGACCCATCTACCATAATGGGGACTTTCCGGCTACCTACATTACGTCGTTACCAGAAGCATTTCACACTGATGCCGTCCAGCGGCATATCATACTGCTACAGCAGGTACTGTTTGCAACCGGCCTCGTTACAAACTGATGCTGCAGGGCTGCAGATCATACCAATGCATAACCACTGACAAAGCGGCAGTATTTGACAACTTCCAAATAAGAACAGGCTGACTAGTTTGTGGCTGCGGATACAAAAAAATCAATGTACGTAACAATGTTTTCTGTGGGCTTTCTGGTCTAGTTCTTTTGAATGTGTTTCCATTTTTCATTAGGTCTTCCTTTAGTCTGTGTTCTGGAGCTAATGAAACTAAAATTAAGTTTCTATTTCAGGCCTTTTAACCTCCTCACACAGTCTTCATCAGTATCTGGAGCTGGCTCTGGAGCCTTTGCATGACACGTGTGGAAGAGTCCATCAAAGATCTCAGTAAAGCTAAAGTGGTAAACTTTCTCATGCCCCTCGCATGTGATACTGAAGACACCCTTTCACATCTCTATCACACGCACCCTTTAACATCTGTATGTGACGCTGTGATGACTCCTGGAGTGTCATCTCCTTAGCTGTGATTTACCTGTCTGTGCTCTCTCTCTCTCTTTGCAGGCAGGTGATCGTTAAGGTAACTGGGAACACCAGAGAGTGTTTCAGGTAATTTAAGCCTGTGTGCAGCTGGTGGCTCAGTCTCTGGCTGAACCTCCACTCTGCTGTCACATCTCTCTGCCCCTCTGTTGTTTGGTTATGTTGCTTTAGTTCTGTTTTTTGGTTTTGTGAATCTTTACAACACATGTACACATTTTCCACTCCACTCTAACCCTCATACCACTGACTTCCATACTGTAAATATTTAGTTAATCTTTGATTTGGTCTGATTTGGTTTAATTTGATTAAATAAGTCTCTCTTCCTCAACTCTGCCATGGTGTGTTTCCATTTTGATGTGGCCATTTGAGCCGGATCATAAGAGATGTACTGCTGTTTCCTGGGTGAAACTCTTTAATGCTTGGTTAAAGTTGACAAACGGTCGCGGTAAGGTTTAAAAAAACATGTTTGGGGGTTAAAATAAGTACGTAAAGGTTCCACGTGAGTGATTTAATTACATCACGGACAGATCTAAGTTACGTAATGTTTTGTTAAAACAGCACTGACTTTTGTTTTCACACGTGACATGAACAGCAGTCTATACTGGCTTAAAGTCTGTGTTTGTTTGACCCATCCACCATCTCTCTCTCGCCACTGTACACAGCTTTCAAGCTCTTTTATCCTACGTCAGTTGCTCTGAGTGTCAAATACTGCTGTGAATGGGTTTATGATGGGATTATTTGAAAGCCCAATGCATCTAACAGAGATGCCAAAGGACGATCTAGGGCTGGAATAATGCCTGGGCCACACTGCCTGGGCATATGTTTTGCAGAACCTCTTGATTATTTTTTCAGTGCCTGTGTAAGTTAGAGCAGCAACACTGCCCACGTGAGCAGTGTTGATCAGGTGTGGCTCGGCAGCTGCTAAGCTGTGGTGCATCTAGAGAAGAGGATTCTCGTCTATTTTTTTCCACGTGACTTGCGCGTTTTTTTAACAAAAACATACATTGAAAATGATCTTTTGATAATCATATTGACATATCATCTTTCACTACAGTTTCAATGCCTATCTGTTACAGGCATGAAAAACATAACTTTTTAACTCAACCTTTCCTGTTGAGTTGCAGAAGCGACACTGTCTATATGAACACCGCAAGTGTGTAAGCTGCAGCGGGTCAGTGATGTAGCTGTCACGCACTGCTCACACAGGCAGTGTGGCCCAGGCATTACAGTGAAAAAGTGTCAGTGGGTTGTGTGGTCTTGCAGGCTACGATAAATCATAAGCTTCTATAGCTACAGAACACCAGCCAGCTCCATGACCACCTACAGTGTAGTTGGTGATACAAGTACAGCAAAACAAAAACAGGGAGGGATTTTTATTTTCTTTTTTATGTCAGCTCAAGGCTGATATCTTATTCTTACATCCTGCTGGTGGCCTGAGGATGCTGTTTGAGAAGAATCATGTCCCTGCAGGATGAGACTTGGTGGGCTGACTTACATCCACCCACAAGTTGAATCACAGTTAACTCTTCTGACATTTAGGAGAACTCCCGCACAGTAAGATAAACACTTCATGAATACAGTGCCTGATAGAAGAAGTGTTCAGTTGGAATAAGCAGCTATATCTACCGCTGCAGAGAAAGAAGTATCACCTACAGAAACTAAAACCTGACAAGAACATTTAAGGAAACAGACACTGCACCGTTCAATAGACAAACCCAGTGGCTCTGCGGTTTTATCTGCACTTTGAATGCTCCAAAACTAATGCCATGAATATTGTTTGTGCAAAGGAGAATGTTCAAAGACATTGGGGAAAAAAGAGTGGCACACACAGAAAGCGATGGAGACAGGATGAGAAAGAAACAGTGAGATAGTTTAAGCACCGCGAGGCAGATGCCATAGTGAACATCTGGCGGTGAAGTCTGTGGCGAGCTGAAGCTGACATGTCTGACGGGCCCTCTGGTCTCTGCACAAATCTGATTGGATTCCAGGTTAAACAAGGTCAGAGGGGATAAGATGGGGGATGGCAGGGTGCGACTGGGACACACACACTCTAACAGATGTGCACCCAGCATGCACGCATGCATAAAAATGTGTCTGCACAGACAGACTTGGTTTCCCACCACAGTATCTTCATCTGCATACATCATCAGGAAACCTGCATTAATCCAAAATTTGGCACGGAGTATTTGTGAGCTATTTGCAGAGATGATTTTTTGGGAGTGTGTCAGCTGAACTGATGAGTGTCTGCTGAGGTCACGCCAACAGTGACGCTCACATTTGTTCCCATCTTTGGCTTTCCTTCTGTGCTCTGTCAGTGCAATCCCCCTGTAGGCTAGAGGCATGTGACTCATTTGCACTTGTTCTTACTCATGACATTGACCAAGTCTAGATTAAACTCAGTCTGCTTGGAAAAGACATACAGGCAACAACATAATCTCAAGTAAAAACTCTACTGTGACAAGCAGAGAGAGGAAAAAGCCACTGGAATGAAAAGAGATGTGAATTGCAGGGGTGGACATGACACCACTACCATATACAGCCTAAAAAAAATAGGAATCAAATACTGTTACTAGATTTTTAACTGTGAGTGTGTGAGAAATTAGCCAGCCATCAGAGGTTAAATGAAAAAATCTGTAACAGGGATGTGAATGTAGCTGGACCAACAAGCAACACTTCAGTCTTCTATGTATCCAGATGCTGGAAGTAATTGCACATGCAGTGATGGACTTCTTACAAGCATATATCTGATTAAACCAGTTTGGAGGAATCAGTGACATGAAATCAGTGACAAGAATCATTACAGAAAGATTTGTGTGTCATCGGTATAGCAGTAACACATTATATTGTGTTTTTTTTAAATATGACCCAAGGGCAGGAAGTAAACACAGAACGAGAGTGGACCGAGAATCGATCCCTGTGGAACACCATATCTGACTTTAGTGCAGGAGGACAGTATCACTGAATGCAATGCTTTGTGCTATTGCTTGGGTATGAAGTGAACCAAGAAAGTGCCAGCTCTGTTAGACCAATGAAGTTCTCAAGATGTTATAGGAAGATGTCATGGTCCACACTGTCAAAGGTGGCACTTAAATCTAGTAACAGTTACACAGACGAAAGTCCATAATCAGTTCAATTCAATCATTTATTTGTAACATGGGATTATACAAGGTGCAACTCCTGTGAAATGATCCCATCAGCTCCTTTAACTTGTGCACTGTAATTTAAATCTTTTTACATCTTCTTACAGTGTTGGCTGCTGCTTTATAATTGTCCATGTTTCTGGATGGTTCTGGTAATTCATGGTTCCTGGTTGTGGAACTGTTCACACACCCGGACCTCGACAAGACAGCTATGTGACTGCTCTTCCTGAACATGGCAGCGCCGCACTGCAGCCACCATTAGCAGTGATCCACAGCAGGACCAGGACAGCAGCTCACATTCCCATAGCTGCACCAGTCCTTATTCACCATAAAGCACTCGGCTCCTCTCCTTCTCTTACAAGGGTCCTCTGCTCGGTCAGATTGCCATATAGAAAAAAAAACTCCTGGTGCAATGGCGCTGTTCAGGCTTTAGCAGGTTTCAGTGAATCAAAGAATATTACAGTTCCTGATATCACGTTGGAAACTGATGCGGCTCAGAGGTTGTCCAGGTAATAGACAGGAAAAATAGACATCAGAGCCTAAATTTAGCACAAATTTAGTGGAGGCAGCTAGAAGCATCTGTGCCTACATCATCCATTGCAATCATTAGTTAGTGCAGTTTCAGTTATGTCTGGTTCTGAAACTGCATTGAAACATATCATTACCAGATAGATGCGCAGTGAGTTGGCTGGCAACTACCTTTCCTAATAGTTCAGACATGAAGGGGAGATTTGAAATCTGTCTGTAGTTGTTTAGAGTTTGAGGTTCAACACTGGGTCTTTTTAGTAAAGGTAAAACAATGACTGTTTTAAAAGAAGGGATCCAGAACACATGAGTTGGGGACAATATCCAACAATGTAGAGAGATGAGAGGTTTGTGTTAGGCGAGGGCAGAGAGAAGGACATCAAAAGAATCTCAAATGATAAGAAGCAAATGTTAGTTCTGGGATGAAAAGAATAGAGTCGTGAATTAGTACGACACCGGTCATATGGGAACAAAGGAAATTAGGCCATCACACTTCAGCCTAAGTTAATAGATTATCTGCAGATAAATAGGTTTCACAGGGACCAGAAATATTAAAACCGTGTCCAATGAGTAGATCATTAATTAAAAGCCCTTTGGAGCTTAATAATCAAATGTTAATAAAGTTAAGTGTGAGACAGGTAATTGCTCTTCAGAACAGGTGTGACCTAACTTGTTAACATTGTTACCTGTTGTCAAACATAATAAACAGTTGTATCTGACTATTACCAATCACTATTACCAGGCAAACCATCTGTTCTTCACAGCAGCTATCCTGAGCAACATGTGTTTGTGGCACACAGAGGCTTAATAATTCGGAGTAATATTTAGAAACATTTCGTGGTATGTTCTGAATTTCAACTGCACATTTCACATCTGCTCATCCTCTGCAAGACGGACCATCCCTGAGTGTCATGCAATGTCTTGGCTACCTTTCGGACTGTTCCAGGAAACAGCTGAGGGTATTTTAAAGACAAAACTCAACCTCAACAACAAATTCAATGTTGGCAACCCGTCTGTGGAGCCTTATACAGCAGTGCAACAAATTGCTAGTGTGGGCAAAATGCCTCCAATGAGGCAATAGCAGTGAGAGAGAATTTAACAACCTATTTTTCCTCTCCAGCTGGTGCAGCGGCTTGGCAGATGTCCACAGAACCCTACACCCTAATCTCCTCCCAACCACAATCTAAAAAAAACACAAAGGCTCTTTTCAGAGCCACCTTAAACCGTAATAAAGAGCACAGTCTGTAATCTCAGTGATGGATCTGTAGAGGATGGATTATAAGCTTCATTAGTTATCTCTGTCATGAGTTCATATCTGATCTCTGACTTTGTTCAGGCCCCTGTGCTGTGACTGTCCTGCTGTGCCACCCTCCTGCCAGGAAGCAGATTTCTACCAACGGCCAGTTTATCTATCTATCAATATCTGTCTATTACAGCATGTAAAGTAACAATCTGATAGTGTCTTCAAAAGAGAAAACGTGTTAAAAGAGAGACAGAAAAACTGTTGAAAAAAAGATAAAAAAAAATGTTTGGATCAGTCATTGATTTGGTTTTTAATTACATGTGAAATAATTTAATTAATGCCTGATTTATAATCAAGGTGATAAAAACAAACTGATACACATTTGAAAAATGAACCAACTGATTCACATAAAAGATTTATTAAACTGCACCTGCCCTCCACATGATAAAGTGCCTTTCAAAGGCCTCATTTTCACTTTTAATCTTCCAACTGGAAACAGGCGTGTCAGTGATGTAAGAGGTTTCTCAGAAATCATCCCTCTGTTAAGGGCACTCAGGAGCACAGCTTGTTTGGAACCAGGACAGGACACTGTGTTGGGGCCTGGTGGTGATTTGTCAGTGTATAACACTGGACAGGGGCAAAGGAGGTGAGGAAGGATGGCTCGAGATCATCCTCCATCACATCTTTTTCTCAAAGATAAGCAGGAATAATGAAGTTTTCAGCTCATTATATTATATTATTGGTGTTTATTGGGCTATCCTAAGCCAAGCAGCAAAACAATCAAACGATCCTATTTTCGTGCCAATGTAGTGACTAGCATGAGCAGCACTTCGACAGACTGGTGTTGTCCTGTCACTTAAATTCACTTTGCCCATCTGTGAGTAGAGTAACAAACAGGTGATAGAAAGGAACAAACATGCAAAATCAGTTGCGTGAATTCAACTTACAAAATGTTAAAAATTAACAGCCTGTTCTCATTCTTAGGGCGTCAAATACCATCAAACCCCTCTGTGGCCAAAAGCACCCTTTAGGCCGCAAGTATACTGGCTGCAGGGTCAAACCTACGCGTACACAGTGTGCTGCGCCTGTGTGTATACTTGCTGCAGCACGGTCGTTCGTCGACGCAGCCAAAACACCTGATACTGGTGGTCTCCATGAGGGGCACACCATAGCACTCAGACACAATGGTCGCGACAAGCGAAGAAGGCAGTGACACTATTGTCGCTATGCATGGGCGAGGAGGTGTCATACAGATGCCTGTAATTGTGGACAAGGTCTGACAGCCTTTCTTCAAAACTATTGTCCGCCATTGTGATGACCTCCGACCTCACATTCATGGTCTCTAGAGGTCTACTTCGCACGAGTGCCTCTAGTGTTCATGTCAATATTGCATCTCGCGCACGCGTCACGTTACCTCGCGCCAAAGTGAGCGTCCTACATGTCAAACGACCGCAAAATACGCATGACAGCCATGATGCGTACGCGCACGCCTTGTCTGCAGCAAGTATACTTCTCCTCTTAGTGTCCTTGTGTGATGCACTGGGCTTTCAACTATCTCCAGTGTACACCATCCACCCTAAAAAAGACTTGATGCGCTAAGAGCAACTGACATAGTATAGAGAGCAGGAAAATCACTGCAGGGTTCGACGGAGAGAAGGTCGAAGGGTCAAACAAAACCAGACTTTAATCCAGGAGCCAACAGTTCTCATCCCGTGTGAAACCAAAAGTCAGTCTAGTTTTAACATAACGTTACACAATTTATGTACGGTTGTCACACACTGACTTCACTTGATGTATTTATTGCACTGAATGTTATGTCATAAACTTCTTTTAACCCAAAAGATGATCTGTTTTCTGAAGCTAACCAAATAGTTTTGTTGTCTAAACCTGACCACAACTGTTTTACATTAATCACATATTACAGTGTCTTCCAGCTGTGTGTCACATGGATACTAAAGGGTTCCCTGTGCGTCGCTATGAGACGCTGATGGGTGTGACATAGTGTGTATATTTGAAATAACATTATCACAGTGTTGTAGTGTCGTTTCATGACACATGAAAGTGTATTTCCAACTTAACTGTGATAGTCTGTGTCACTATTCACAGTGTTGCTTTATGACATGTGAAAGTGTATTTCTGAAGTTTTAACAACTATATTAACGATGCACTGCACTCCCACCATGAACGTTTTTATCAAATCTGAAATTAGGTGCATTTACTTGGACCCTAATATTCCACCAATAATCCAGCCACTATCAGTATCATGCCAAAGTGTGTAATAATCCTGCCTGTTCACTGCAGGATAGCGTGTCAGTGTGACACATAAGCATCAAAATTGCTTGCGTGTATAAAGGTACAGTTACTGAAGGTCCTCTGCTGTAAAAATGTCTCAGTTTTCTCTAAATCCTATTTTTGAGAACTCCTCACAGACCAAGATCATCTATGGACGTCACTGATCTCAAGATATCAAGGACATTTTAATACGTCAGTCTATTCTGAAGTTACACATTTCTCTCATTAATCAACATTGGCTCATGCGATTGTAAATAAACTTGGAGCACATGTTCAGTTGCTACATTGAAGCTTTGCAAAGCAGTCTTGGGACATTCTGCCACAAGGGGGCGCCACAGATGCAAAACGTTTATGTCTCATAATCAGCTGAAGGGATTCATACAAAATTCGGTTTGCACAATTTCAGTTCATGTATAAAATTTGGTTATGACTGCTCTATATTTTTCAAAATATGCAAACTTAACATTTATGTCTCCCTCAGTCGTCATTCAAACACTACAGAAATTTACAAAGATATTCTTTGCGTACTTGATATCAAGGGTTTCATGAGCAGTGATCTTACTGTTCGTGTAATGTGAAACCAAATGTCATCAAAATATTCTGCAATACACTCAAAACTGACAGAACTGGCACTTTTCTTTTATCTTCATAATTTTAACGCCATTATTGTGACTGTTGTAAGCCTTTTAAGTGTATTTCCTCAAGTTGAAATAAGGTGTGTAAGAACCTGTCTTCCCAGTGGCACAGTGACTAAGTCGCCCTCTCTGGGCATACAAAGGTCCAAGGTTTAAAACCCAGACAGCAAAACACCACAATTTTTGAACAAAATAAAGAAGCAGGTTGATGTGTGATTTTTTTTTCTCAGAATAGTATCCTCTGCAGTTAAATTGTTGTGATACTTTTAAGTTTTCTGACCTTCCTCTCTCTGCCTTCTGCTTCTGAGGCTGGTTTGGCTTCCTGGCCTTGGAGCCATTCAGTGGGGCTGGAGAGGTCGTCAGGAAACTACATGCACCTGTGCATCCTCCTGTTTCTGCCCATCTGTTGTAAACTCTTGTGGTTTAGAAGTTAATATGCCTTATCCTGTGCAACTTTATTCATTTCCCAACTCAAATCACCTGCGATAAACCTCAAATATCCAACATGTGTAAAACGCCACAAAACATACATACTCAGCTAACGTAAGCAGAACGTAATTCAGTTAATTCCTCCTGTTATTAAAATCTAATCATGTCCCTGGATATTTTTTTTATGCTTGTGGACACACAATGGTGAGCTGGTTTGCTCAATATTTGAGTGATATGGTGGTTGTTTGAATCTTTGCATTTTCCAGGATATGTTATAGAAAATCAAGAGTTTTTAATAAAAAAAATAAATATGCACATTTGCACAGAAAATGAAGCTGAAATATGTAGACTCTGATTCCCACCATAAGCACTTTGTTAGTCAAAGAGGTCCTAAATTACAAGGCTGTCTGCTCTGATAACATCTTTTCATCACTTTCAAATACTTGGCAGGCATTAAACTGCTCACTGAAATGGTCGATCACAAGCTTTTTCACGAGGAAGTAGATAATACTGTCGACTGTATCTTTTTTATTTTGCACACAGCAAACATTTCATGTTCAATCTCAGTGCAAATGGGTTTGTGCTAATAATATTAGCATGTTGTATTTGTGGGGAAAATGTGTCCAGATAAAGACAAGTGCTTCATCTGTGAATTATAGTGAAGCTGATTTGTGTACTTGTGTTTGAAATTCTTGCTATAAAGCCATGTTTAATGTGTGTTTAACGTGTGTTTCAAGTCAACTAAACTTCACAGAAACCCCACCGCCGACTAGTGTTTTGGAGATGTAAATGCACAGATTCACCACCTCACAAGGCCACATGCATAGGCCACATGCGTAGGCTCTGCATAGAGCTGCACACAGGTATAATTCCACCTTTATATAACAACAAAGCAAAGGCTCGTAATCCAAACCAAGACAGCAACCCTTTCAACCTTGATGAAGGCAGTGCATATCAGATCCACTCCTTCCACTTTATAATAAAAGCCTTTGACATACACACTGCCTAACTGTTTACCAGAGCTCAAGTTCACTCAGAGCATTTCACTAAAAGGAAATTTAAATAAGGCCGGCACAGAGTCATTCTGGATATGAGCTTTGATATGTGTTTGTTTTCTAAATTGACAGGCTATGTGTATCTGCATGCAGCAGGTACTGTATGCATATCAACATGTTCATAACCAGATACAGCAAACACATATTCTCTCTTTCATCCGCAGTGCTGTTGCTCTTCAGAGGCCTCACTGTGCCTGCTGAATTAGAGTGGCTCTACATTGCAGGGTGTTTTGCACCACAGTGACATATCTAATATCTTTCAGTCCATCCATTACCCCACAATTTAGTGTGTGCGTGTGTGTGCGTGTGTGTGTGTGTGTGCAAGTGAGAAGTGCAGAAAGACACTGACAGCATAAGAAACAGATCATAAGCCACCTGCATCTCCTATGAGAGTATTCACGCTGAACCATTTTCAATATTAGATGTCCATAATTATATCTAGATGATTAGGTTTGCGGGCACAGTCGATGGGCTACAAAGGAAAAGCATTAGGCTTTGACACGGCCTACATGTCCCACTGGCACAGTGAATGCCCCCTGGAATTACAGAGACCACCACAGCCACTCGACAACGCTGTCTGAAGAGCACTAATTACATTTTGACACAATAAGGCTTCCGTGAAAGAGGCTGAGCTGACAAATGAGCACCTTTCAATTTGCTTTTATTTTCCCCCTGACCTGCGCTGCTCCACCATTTTAATCTCCTCTCCAAAGGGGATTTAGGGAAAGTGAATTTACCACAATGTTGGGATGATTTGATAAACTGAAAGCATTCTAAATGTAAATGCCAGAGAGTTGGATTAGCCGAGGCGCGTGCTGTCCAGGTTGAATTAGTTTGCGAAGGAGCTACACTGGAGGGGGAACAAATTAGCAACAGGACTTGTTGTCATGACAGTGAGTGAATGTGCGCGCACTCATGCATGAACAATTGCATGTATGAATATACATTGTGGTGGACGCACACAACAGGCACACACGTAGAATTTAATACCGGTTAATGCAGTCGTCCTGCAGTAAATCCAGCCTTTGTGAAGCTCATAGTGTTCAGCTTTTGTTGAGATGCTGACTCGACTGTGGGCTCATTTCTGAGGCTTCAGCTGTGTGCTGTTGGATTGCGTTATGTTGGGAGGAACCCTTCATCAGAGAGGTTGTCTAGACATTACAGCATGGCAATACAGTGCAGTAAAACAAAACAATATAGATCGCTGAACAGCAATGTCCTGACTCAAGCAAAAAAAATTTAAAAAAAAAAAGAAGGGAAAGAAAAGGAGAGGAGCAATCAGATCACCCAGACTGGAAAGATTCTCTCAAGCTGTCAGGAAACTCCCGTCATAGTGTGGACATCTCTATAAACATTTAAACTGCACTATATCATTATAATTTATTTAAATATTCCTGCAAAATACATGTTACATGCATTTCATGCTGTAAAGTATGTCATGCATAGATTTATGATGCACGCAAGAAAAGTTAAAATGCCACCTCTCTGAATGCTTTTTCAAGTTTCAAGTTCTTTGGCGATGAAAATCTTACAGCTCAGGCTCCCTTCAACAATGCTCATTAAATATGTATAAAAAGAATAAAGTAAAGAGAGAATAAGGAGAGAATCTGAGATATAAAATATTGCAAGTGAAAATTAAAATAAAGGAAAGAATTGTATAAAGTCTACAATTAAATTGTATAAATTTGTGGTAGACAGTTGTTGCAAATGAATACATCTGAAAATAAATGTTTTATCTATCTATCTATCTATCTATCTATCTATCTATCTATCTATCTATCTATCTATCTACCTCTGTGTCTTTTCAAAGTACACATCCATTTTCACAGGAAATGTACAGTTTCTGTTTGTCAGATGTGTACAGTCGTTTCACAAAACTTGAACTTACTGTTATTTCCGTGTGCAACAGAAGTGCATGGTTAGGCTGAGAAAAAAAACATCATGGTTTGACTCAACATTCATTTGGGAGCAAACAGCGGCCTCCTTGGTGAAAGTCCAGGGTTTGTTGGACCCATCCACCGCCCCCCCTTCCTATAAGGACTTTACAACTCCTTATATGATGTCGTTATCATACTGCCACAACAGGTGCCACCCAGCCGCCTTATGAGCACATGCCACCTGTCTGTATATCATACTGCCGCAATACGTGCTGTCTGACCGGTCGGAAACTGACCCTCCAGGTATGGCTTTTGGCTTCGGTGTCTGACGCCGAAATCATGGACAAAGCAGCGGTATTCGACAACTTTGGAATGAAAACGGGCTGATAAATATTAACGGAGAGTGTGAGAGCCAAATTATGCTTTCATATGTTTTAGTTTAATAAATGAATGCAGTCTATATTTTGTTTAACATTTCATGTGAATTGAGATAAATAATTGATTTCACTGAAAAAGTCAGCTTAAACATTTGATTTAACTCATGTCTGTCTATGAAACCTGATAAAATGTAAAAGGCAACAATACTCGAGTTTTCTGTTAGGACAGCAATGTATGTTAGAATTGCAATAGTTCTACTGAGCACATGGAGGTGCATTTGTTCAGTTGAGGCTTAATTTAGGGACCGAGCCACACAGTTTTCTTACCATAATACCTTTGCTGTGAGAAGATGCAGAACAGCGCGCTTTATGAGCTTCAACTCCCCACGGAGAAAGAGAGAGACATGTACTTCTGACTCTAATGTCATGCGAACACTCCTAAATAGCCAAAATAATTTAAATTCTATCCACCTTTAATTTCGTCTGTTCCAGGGTTCATACAGATGCTGAAGGGAAGTGGTTCTGCAATGTGAGCTCATTTCTTCAAGCAGCATATCTGAAGCCCTGGGAGAGAGACCAGGCTGGGCTCTGTGAAGCCATCTGTGAAGTGAGCTCAGACCTGAATATGTAACCTTGCTGCTCAGAGTTCACAGGAGCAAACTTAAATGTACGAGCTTATAGAACCAAGATTACATGCATAAAACCTTGTTACCAAGTCTGATCTTATGAACGATATAATATTCTGTAAGTGTGACCTGTTGTCATAATTCCCACATGGCCTTTGTGATTTGTTTGCATGTAACAGATTCATCTGCTTCATTGTGCTTTACCTGTTCTTCCTCTTTGCAGGAACTTAAGAGGGACCATCAGCAGGGCCGGTAGCAGTTTTGGAGCCCAAGGCGAAATCTGTCTCGGATGAAAAATTACTATAATGGACAAAAATAAAAGCAAGTGTAAATGTTTCACTTGGTATCAACACATTTGCACAAAAGACATTCATTCATATTTCCCTCCCATTAATTAGTCTTCTCGGTGTGATGTTGGGCAACTTCTACTGTATCATCTTCTCTTTTAGCAAAAGTGAAATCCTCTTTTAATTCACGTGACCTCTGCTGACACGTCCTGTCTTCACTTATCCTGACAGAGCCAGTCGGCAGAGTCAGTAGCTGCGGCCTTAGTTGACTCACTTGTTGCAGGCTGTGCTCTGGCTGTACATGATGCAGATGTGGATGTTTGTCCATTGGGAGCTTCTGTAGTGGGTGAACATGGGACTAATGGAATGATTTGTATTTGTGCTGGAAGACATGTTTGCACGTAGTTGTATACACAGTGTGTGTGCTGCTCAGAAATATAACACGTTATTGTTCATAAATACCAGTAAGTGTGTAGTTGTGATAATAACTTAATCTCACAGTCAACAAACCAGCTGGAGTAAACTCACGTGCTGCAGGCCGTGTCAGAGGAGCAGAAGATGAGGAGTTGCCGGGCTGTGCAGCGTTGGGCCGTGGCTGTCCCAGATATTTTCTAAGCGCATCTAGAAAATTATGTAATAAGTAGATGTTAGCCAAAATACACAGAAATGCATCAATAGATTTGTGTAAAACTCACTTTGCATTTAATTAATTAAATCCTCAGCCAAAGTCACTCCCACGAACACTCTGCAAAACTTGAGTGTCTCTCAGTTCCAAATACAAGTGCCTGGCTGGGCAATTATGCAACACACGTATATTTCTATTTACAACTATAACCCTGGTTTATCCTGTTCTGAACCAGGGTTACACTATATCCTGTATTATATGTTAATCTGGAAATAAATCAATAATTGTTATTTATAAATGTATCATCTGTAGACAACACAATATGGAAACTGCAGTTGTATCAATATAACATTTTAGCCCCAACTTCATGTCAGTAACTATAAGATGCAACAATCTCCCTGCAGACACTGGAAGAACACTCCCGCTGACTTTATTGTTATTAATTATTATTTAATTATTGGTAGTCATGGTAACAGGGTAAAGGTAGGGTTCGTTTTAATATGCTTCTTTTCCCTTGTTTTATTTCTTTCCCCCTTCCCCCATCCTTTCCTTTCACACACACAACAGCCAACACAACCTTGTTCCTGTATCCCCTGACAACACTGAGTTTACTGGCCTCAGGAAGGGGAAGGGTAAGAATATAAAAAATAAATAAAAAATAGATAATAGATGGATAAATCGGTTATAAGAGGAATTTAAAATAGATAAATAAAGAGATCAGTTAAAAGCCTGATTAAAAAGATGAGTCTTGAGCCTCTTTTTAAAAACATTAACAGTCTCTGCAGCTCTGAGGTTCACCGGCAGGCTGTTCCACAATCGGGGGCCATAATAATTAAATGCCGCCTCCCCGTGTGTTTTAGTCCTAACTTGTGGTATGGTTAAAAGGCCAGTGCCAGAGGACCTCAGGGTCTGTGAGGGTTGATATGGTAAAAGCAGGTCAGATAAATAAGAAGGCCCAAGACCGTTAAGACATTTAAAAACTAATAAAAGAACCTTAAAATCGATCCTGAAGCGCACGAGGAGCCAATTTTGCCAAATTGTTCAAATAAGGAGCACATCTGCTCCGGTGGTTTAAATATCAGTCATATGCATCACACTGTCACTCCGAGCTCTTCACATGTCGCTGCTTGGTTGTGAACATCCCATGTCTACATGTGCAAGGTATCCTGGGTGTGTCTTCAAAATACACTTCTGTTCTCATAGTTTGCATACAGTCACTGTCAAACAAATGCACTACATTGATGCAGTAAATTAATAAATAAACGTTCAAGAGTAAATAAGGTGCCAGAGTTCATAAAAACAGCATCAAAATAGAGCTTGTTCCTTTAAAAAAAAAAAAACATCCCCCACAGAGGTCAGGGCTAAGCCCCCAGTGTCTTCACATCCTACAAACCCCCCTGCAGTCCATAATGATGTTTCTTTTCTCTGCTCCATGAGTGAGGCATCATATCCAGAGCTCTGTGGGCTAATGATATCACCGGATACAATGAGTCATCTACTGCTGCATGGTGGGATATGTTCACCTAGCTTTGTATCTGTCTAATCCAACAAGAAATATGGGTCTGCTTTCCCCATGATTATAAAAATGACTCATCTGAACCAATCATCAACAGAAAGCACTGGTCACTGCCATGTGAGCTTCTTTTCTACGAATCAACCGATCTGTCACTTAGTTTGGAGGTGATGGCAGATTATAGTCCTGCGTTATAAATGTAGGTAACATGGTGGTCAGATTATTTACATGTGTGACTTATGCCTTTTAAGACTTGTAATAACAATCTGAAGTTTCAATATGGTGCATCCTCACCAAACTACGTAGAGCCATTGTCACCACTAGATGGTAGCACAGGCCTCCACATCGACACACACACACACACACACACACACACACACACACACACACTGCAGATGAATGACCTCGAAGCTAACAGACTCACAATGTGCTTTGTCTCTCTGCTGCCAGCTGGCCTTTGCTCATGTAAGCTCCCAGCAAACAATTACCAACACACACACACACACACACACACACACACCAATAAATGCATGCTGGAGTTGATATGAGAGGAACACATGATAGTGACATCTGATGCTGACACCACTCCACCTACACTGTCATGTCATCTCATCGCCCTGTGAGGAGCTAAACCTTGTTTATCCACCTCTTTAAACAGACATGAATCTTTTTGAAGTGATGTCATTGTGTTATTGGAGCATCCTCTGATACAGAATAAGAACGAGACTTCTGAAGGAGTTGAGAAGTCTAAAGCTCCTCTGATGCCCCCTACAGACTGCAGGGTTCATTGCACCCTACAACAGTGATCTTTCTTTTGATGAATTCTCTGCTCTTGACGCCTCACCACTTACAAAGTTTTGTCCTAAGGGTGGCACTAGAGGAAAGCTCATGGAGTGTCCACAGTGGACTGAGTTCATCCTGTGGAAGAAACAATGTGCTCAGTTTAACTCAAGACAATCTGGACATTAGGCTTCTTTTGTACAAGTGCAAACCTGTGGTCTGCTTCTGGCACGAGGAAAGAGAGCAGGGGATTAACAAAATATTTAGAAGGCCTCCTCTGGAGAAGACATAATGTATGTCCAATTCAAGTTGTAAGAAAATACCACAGAAGACCAGAGTGTTTAAGTCTGGTCAATATGTGTGACTTCACTGTGTAGAATTGTGTCTGTACAGAGTTTGCTATCACATGTATCGGCTGAGGGAGGGAAGTGTCTCTGAGCTCACCTTAAATCTCAGTTTAACATGTGTAAGCATGAGCAGGAGGGGTTTGACATCACAACTAGTTTGCAGCCAGTCAGAGTCCAGTAAGAAACTTACACAGATGTGATGAGGAAACTTGAAACATCCTGAGAAGTAGAAGACCTCTTTGTCCAGCAGTTCATCTTCTGAAATGATATTTATTCGCATATTCATAGATTTGGTTGTTTTTTCTTTTTTTTTATGAGGGAGAAGGAGCAGATGTAATTTTATGAATTTTTAATGAGGTAATTGAAATATTTGCAGAAAAACCACATCACCCATAAATTATTATTCAAAGCAGTGTATTTTTATACATCATAAAACATGTCTGGAGGGAACCTTTGATACATTTTTAGCCGATGACTGAGTTTTGTTAGGGTTACAAAGATCTTCACAAATCCTGCTGTAAACGATGAATGTCCAGAATATAGAAGATTAAATGACAGTTTTGTCATTTGCTGTTGAAACATGTTGATTGAGAGCAATAAATAAAATTACTGAGCAACAGATGGACAGGCCCACCAACTATCGCCATTCCAGTCCATTCACATCTGCCAGGCTTTGCAGGCTTTCAGGTAATTCCACTGTGAACTCATCAGCAGTAATATTTGACTCTGAACATAATAATTAAACATATAGTATAAAGAGGGAGAAAGTCTGAGTAGGGCATGAGGGAGGTGAGGTGGATGGGCCAGACACACACAGAACTTTCCTCCCAGAGACTGCCGGTCATTTCCAGAATGATACCAAAAGTCAGCCTTGTTTTAATGCATGGTTACTCCCAAAGCCATAACATATATAAGCCTATTTATTTTAAGCCAAACCAGGTGTTTTTCTGAACCTAACCAGGTAGTTTTGTTACTCAAACCTCTCTGAGACCCTTTCAGAATGTTAACCATGGAGACCACTGTGTGCCCATGCTTGCTCTGAACTTGTTAAATGCCGCCGCTTGGTCAGTGATCTCAGTGTCACACACTGACACCAAAAGCCATCTTTCCTGAAGGTCCGATAGGCAGGCAGTATCAGTTTGTAATGCGGCTGGACAGAACCTTCGCTGTGGTATGATATGCCATCAGTTGGCCAGACAGCACCTGTCGCAGCAGTATGATACTTGGACGGGCAGTGTCAGTTAATAACGTGACCGGACAGCACCTGCCGTGGCGGCATGATACGCCACTGAACAGCGCTGGCTTGAAATGCTGCTGGTACTGACATAATAACATAAACACAAGAAGGAGCTGGAAAGTCCCTGTGGAGCAGGTGGGAGAGATGGGCACAACAAACACGGGACTTCAACCAGGAGCCTGGTGTTTGCTTCGTATGTAGAACCTAACCATGTTTTTCTTTTCTTTTTTCTAAACCTAACCATGTTGTGTTGCACAAGGAAATCAACCTAAACTGTACTTTGTTTTTTTTAAACAGGACTATGCATTTAAAGAGCAGAAACTGTGCATTTCATGGGTATTTTGAAAAGATGCAGTGCATGTAACAGACGTAAACTGACAACAAACGCAGGAGGATACCTAGCGTGTAACACATAGACCTGAGAGACACTGACCAACCAGTGATATTTGACAAACTGGGATGAGAAGTGGTTCATGTGTCACATAAAGATGCTAAAGGCTGCCTTGGCCGTTGGTGTGAGACACCAGGGGGCAGGACGAAACGTCAGTATTTGATGACCTCGGTATGAGAACAGGATGGCTGCTCCTGCAGTGAGTGGTATGAAAAGCAAACTGCATCTGACCAGTTCTGGTGCATCCTAAGGATCACAGAGATGTCATCAGCTTACACTGTTTTTGTTTATGTTTTCTATGCATGACAAGTTCATTGCCCTGTGTGTGTGTGTGTGTGTGTGTGTGTATGTGTGTGTGTGTGTTTGTGTGTGTGAGAGAGAGAGAGAGAGGATGAGTAAGGGGGTTGGATGACTTGATCTACAGCAGGTTGAGGTGAACATGAGAAGGGTCAGTAATCCAGCGTCTTAGGTTTCCTGTTAATCGCTCTTAAAGGAAGTGTTCAGAGGTTCCCACACACACGGGACAATGAGGCCAGTCTTGGCTGCTGGAATGCTGCTAAAGCTACCTGCCATCCATCCATGCAGCCATGCATCCCTCTTCCACAATTCATTCTTCTTTCATTCCTCTACTTGCCTCACCTCTCTCTCTGCAGTGCCTGCTGATGACGGCAATAAATACACATACAAGTCAGTAAACCTTCATCATTTTTTTCATTCTTGTGGAGACAATTTCATATAAATAAATATAGATGTAGCTATTCAACCCAGTCACCGGAAGAAAAAGTTTGCACCGGACATTTCTGCAAACCACAAATATGTTACAATTCCACTTGTCATGCATCATAACGTTTCTGAAGTGTTGTTGCACATGGGATGTATAAAATGACTGTATGGTGAACATCGAGTATAAACTGTCCCATTTCGGTTCCCCTGCTCTCTCCTGAAGCTCTCACCCTCTCACAGATGAACACACATAAAGAAAGACTCACACAGATGATATGTCACACACACACACACACACACACACACACACACACACACACACACTCCTCAGTCCATTCAGATCACTTCCCCCGAGCAACAGTGTGTAAGGAAGCAAAGTGTTTCTCATCTGCAAGGCTCCAGACTGCTACGACATAATCACATTTTGCGACCATAGAGCACCGCTGCAACTTGCAAATACTATTAATATATGAACTGGTGTTTGTTTGTTTCCAGCTTACAGTGAGTAAATCACAACATCTAACAATGCTGCAGTAACAGTTTAACTTAAAGACAATAATGATGGTGTGAGCAGAGGAACCAAGTGTCTTTGTACCCTTAGGACTCCTGACCACGAATATTTAGTCACATTTTGCAACCATGGAGCACCAGTGCTACTTGCAAATGCTATTAATATATGAACAGGAGAGCTGTTAGGTTGTTTGCAGCTCAAGTGAATAAATCCTTACGCTTAAAGGCGCAGCAGCAACAGTGTAACTTTCAACTAACTGCTAACATCTGACTGTTGACAGAAGCTTTAAGTTCACGTCCAACACATCAACACTTATGGCCCAAGATGAGACAGGTGCTTCAAAATAAAAGCACCAGTGGTTCCACTTTGATTGATTTAATCACAACAAAAGTTAATTTAACTTTACTCTAACACTTTTACTGAAATGTGAATGATTACTAACTATTTCTTATGAATTGTTGGAGAGGTTATTACATCCTTTATAGAGGGCACTGGAGTATTTCCGTGCACATGGGGGCAGGAGGTTGAGAGCCACTGTTTTAATGTGTTAGTATTTTTATTCTTGCCTTACTACACTAAACTAAAGTAAACTGATGAACCAGTAGAGAACCCCTAAAGAACCACTGAGTGGCTTAAATGTTTTCTACTGGTTCTTCTGCTCAGTTTAGTTTAATTCACTGTGGAAAGAACCAATAGAAAACCTCTAAAGAACCATAAAAGGGCAACAAAAAGTGTGGCATCAATGCCAAAGAACAACTGAGGAACTAACGTTTTTATGTATGTATCACAATGTATTGTCGCTAGGGATGTACATGAATCCGAATACATTAATGGGGAAGCACAAATAAGGTGATGGAAACACATAATAATTCTGCCCAAAGTTGTTCGCCATTATTTAGGAAAAAACATGATTGACATGTCTGTGTACCAGCTATTATGTGTCTTCAATTTGATTAATAAAATGTCCACTCTGTTTGCAACCATGAATGCGTTTATGCGTTTATTAGCTGCGAACTGATGCGTTCAGTTCACTGTTCAACAAAAATATGAACATGTTCAGTGAACACAGTCTTTTATTTCACGCACAACACTGGTAATATTTGTAGTTATTACAATATTTAATATTTGGCTGAGGGGTCAAAGGCTACAAGGACACCCGATTAGAGGGGCTGTAGCCTTGTGGCAGATTAAACTGGGATGATGTGTTGTAACCACATTAGTCTTCATCCTGCTTGAACATGGGATTACTGTAGCACCCTGAGGCAAAGACAGCACCTCTAAGACTGTTGTCCCCTGCAGATATGCTCTAATCATGCTTTTCACAAACCCAGCGCAGCTAAGCTAAGCTAAGCTATGGCAAGCTCATTATCTCGGAGCTAGCCTTGCAGTAGGCAGCCTGTGCTGGCGCTCAGGCCCCGGGTGACCCCTGAAGGTCAAGGGTCAGCGTCCTCGAGTCACAAGAGGGGGCAGGCGGGTATGAGGGCTGAGGAGGGGAGTCTATACAAGGTGTCTGACATGATAAACGTGGACCAAGAGGAACAATCGATGGCCAAGCTAACGACCCTTCTGTGATCTTGATCTATAGTTTAGTGTGAGGTATAAATGGAGAGCAGCCAGTCAGACTCTTTAACTTTTAATGATGAGGCTGAATGGCAGCACAGAGGCTCTGGGAACGAGCAGTACTGCACCAAACTGAACCTAAAAACTGAAAATGACCACCTTCATTGGCTGGCATGTTCAGAATACTGTCAGGATGCTGAGGGGAAACTCCCCCTTTATAGACAAAGTAACCTAATAGTTTACTTCAGAATACTTAAAAGTTATAATCCTCAAGATTTCAGTCCTGGTTGATGTGATGACACCTGAGTAAGTCCAGTGTAAGTCCTTTATTGTACAGCAGCAGCAGCAGCAGAAAATGTTGTTAGCAGTGATGCTTATATAAATGGGAGAAAATTGTGCCAAACAACATACAAACATTGTTTTCCTGTGAAACCCACAGGTGTAGGTTGGCAATCTGAATTCTGTGTGAGAATGTTGGATACTACCATTACAAATCAAATCTATACAGTAAATAGAAATTCACTAAATGTAAATTAATTGAATGGCAGTTGCACAAAAATCTCAGACCATTAGTAGTATCCAAAAAGGTATTTGATGTTTTAATAAAATCTTAAAGCGGGTAGAGTCCCTGCGTATAATACCACATTAAAGTGCGTCTGGTAGTGATGAGCTACCACATTATGTGGCTGTGGCACTTCATGTGGTAAAATTCAGGCTGTTTTTGTGCATTGTTTTAATGTATACTTACGAAAAGTGATGCACGGAAATTTGTATAAAACCCATGTAATCATAAGACAGCAATTCATATATAACCCATGCAATTGTGGATGCTGTGAACATGTGACCAATGTGCTGGGAGTAAAGTAGAAAGTAGTATAAAGAGCAACAGTGTGTGTAAAGAGGCAGGTTGTGGCTGTGTGCAGGTCAAACCAACACAGGGCTTTCGTCACCTTGTTTCTTCTCCTTATCTTAACCTATGTAACTTTACTAGCCTATTGATTAAGTACATAACTTCTACTCCTACTAGGAGTTGGTAGAATGATAATAAACTGGTCAGCCTGTTGTTGTGCTGACAGAGGGAAACAGGCTGGAAGAAGAGCTCGACGGAGATGAAGCCATTCTGCAGGGAGGAGAAAAACACTCCTGAGGCAGGGAGGTGGGAGCAAGACAGAGAGAGAGGCATGGACAGAATAGACAGAGGGAGGATAGGCAGCAGGAGGAAGAAAGACGGAAGATAGACTGGAGCAAGAGCGCTCTGTGTGTGTGTGTGTGTGTGTGTGTGTGTGCCGGGGGGGCAGTGGCTCTTGCAGCTGTCATGAGGGTTGGGCCTGGGATTCCTGTGATCAACTAACCATGAAATCTGCCCTGCACAACCCTGCATTCACACACACAAGCTTGTCTGCTTCTCTGCAGCGACCTGACAGCTAACTGTTGAAGACTTGTGTCTGCAGCTGATTGGCTGTGTTGATAATGTTGACACCACCCTGTCTCCCTTCTATGGAGGTCTGAGAGGACGGAAGAGGGTGTGTCTGACTTCATCAACTTCCTCTGGCTCAGCAATGACAGATGAAATTAAGCTGAGCAAATCCTGAACGACAGATAACTTTTTTTAGACACACATTTAATGGCATTCATATTCTTAAAGCAAATAATGGTGCATTGTGTGTGTTTGTGTGTGTTTAGGGATTTTAGAAATAACTTATTAAGTAATTCTGTTAACTGATATTTTCCTCTATTTGTCACAAAACAACACTTTTGGTTTTGCTCCCATTTTTCACAGGTTCAAGTTAAAATTTGTTAAAATGTGTGTCAGTGAGCACTTTTTCCATCCACCTGACAGGTGTGACAGATCAAGATGCTGATTAAACAGCATCATTACTACACAGGTGTGCCTTGGGATGGCCACAATAAAAAGATGCTCTAAAATGTGCAGGTTGATATCACCACACAATGACACAGGTATCGCAAGTTTTGAGGGAGTGCCAACCGACCTCACAACCACAGATCACGTAACCACAAGGACCTCCACATGCAGCGCTTCACCTGCAAGACTGCCTGAGACCAGCCAACCGGAGAGCTGATGCAATAACTGGTTTGCACAGCAGAAGAAGTGTCAGAGACCGTCTCAGGGAGGCTCATCTGCATGCTCATCATCCTCACCAGGGTCTTGACCTGACAGCAGTTCATCATTGTATCCGACTGGAGTGGGCAGCTGCTCACCTTTGATGATATCCCGGCTTACCGGGCAGTTGGCAGAAGGCGTGTAAGGCGTTGTGTGGGTGAGCGGGTTGCTAATGCCAAAGTTGGACAGAGTGGCCCGTGATGGTGGTGGGGTTACAGTATGGGCTGGCATAAGCTACAGACAACAAACAGAGATGCATTTTAAGGCCCAGATACGCCAAACTGACTTCAGAGAACTAGAGGCGACGAAGACCCCGCACTGCCTCGCCTGACATTGCTGTGTCTTGGCCAAAAAGTTGCACATGAACACACCGCAAAGACTACAGCTGACGGCAAACCGGCACGTTCATTCTGCACCTGGGTAAGAGGAAATAACTCTTCACACCAGGAGACGGTGGTAGTCTGTACTCGTCATTCAAAAAGTGAAATGTAAGACCACCTTGAGACTTGTTAGCTACTTAGCACAATGACAACATGATCCAGTGTTGAAAGAACAGCACATTTACTGTGCGCCAGTGAACAGTAACACAAACCATGATGAAATGTTGCTGCCAAAGAGCTCAATGGCTAAAGGAAAAAAATCTTCCTTACGTAACAAGTTTGGTTTGACCTCACAGCCTGTTGACTTTAGCTCTTTGTTTACTTTCCTCACTTCTGTTTTTCTTCTCATATGCTGAGCTGAACTGCCAGTCAGAGTGATTTCACCAACGGGCTCTGCCATCACCAATTCAACATGCTGAATCAGCCAAACAAAAAAAAAAAAAATATATCAATGGAGGCCAAAGAGGAGGACACATCAGGGCGACTATGGCTACAGATACTACCGACAGCCCAACATTAACTGACGGCCGACCATTAGTTTGGTATGTCAGGGCCTTTACTGATGCCAATTTAAATGCACAGAGATATTTTTTATGTCATCCATGTTGCAGTATGATAATGCATGGCTTCATGTTGCAACGATCCGTAAACAATTCCTGGAAGCTTGAAACTCACCAGACATGTTATCCACTGAGCATGTTTGGGATGTTGTGGATCGGCATGTATGACGGCGTGTACCAATTCATATCCAACAATTTCACACAGCTATTAAGGAGGAGCGGGCCAACCCTCACAGGCCACAATCAACAACCCCATAAATTCTTGTGAAGGAGATGTGTCACACTACATGAGGCAAATGGTGGTCACAATATACTGACGGATTCTTTGGGGTATCTGTGACAAAAAAATATATTTCTGCTGCGTGGTCATGTGAAATCCTAATAAAATTTTAAAGTGGTCTTTTAATGTGACCATCCCAAGACTCACCTGTGTAGTAATAATGCTCTTTAATCAGCATCTTGATAAATTTGTGTTCAGTGTAATTGAACAGACATATCAGAGGCAGACTGCTGGCACTGATCAGATCACCAGTCTAACCTGCATGTGTTTCTGTACAAGGAGCCTAAACTGGCAGATGTCTACAAACTTTTAGCAATACAAATCAAACGCCTCTCCTTGGTATTGAGTTAGTCTGGTTGAAATGCTGCTGCCCAGACACCCATGGTTCCAAACAGGCAGCTGAACAGGCCAGGCCACCCAGGGTGCTGCACCCTGCTGAACACACACACACACACACACACACACACACACACACACACATTCCCAGGCTACAGTGCCATGTTGTCTGTGGAGTGTGCCACCCTGCACTGATCCTGGCTTTGGAGGTTGGTAGCTTGGCTGCCGGCTTTAGGTTTTGGATGATAACACACACACACACACACACACACACACACACGCATTCCTTGCCTTCAGGTCATGCCAAAACAGCAGTCTGCTAGCACCATGTGGCTGATTGTTTGGCTACTTCCTCTTCCCTTTTCTCATCCTTTCTGTCCTCCCATCTCGCTGTTTCTTCAGCTCTGTCTGGACAGTGAACGGGAAAAAAAAACTATTAACTCTCTATTAAACTATTAATTCTCTCTGTTAAAGTTAATTAATTGGTAAATGCTGGGAAATCGATAAATTCAAACACAGAATGTCCACAAAGAACTTCTGACCTCTGAAACATATACGTCTGGAATCTATTGACTTTTACTGAAGTGGCATCTACAAGAGTTAGCAGTGTGCTACAAGTGTCTTGGGTCAGCGGTTCCCAATTGCTGGGTTGTGGTCCAAAAGTGGGCCACAGATTAATTTTGAACTGACCAGAAGTGACTCAAATGTGTGAAGTTTGTAAAAACCACACTTTATTTTGAAGTACAGTGAATTTGCAGCACAGAGCTTTTATTTTGAAGTGCCATTTCCTGTTGCAGAGTGAGTGACGAACAGACAGCTATTTGACAGAGACAGCAAACTAGCTCAACGACATGGCTAAATGCAAGTAAGGTGCTAAACACATTAAACTGTGTGGACCTTGAACTAATGACGAAGGAGAAATCTGGACCCCATGGTTGGACCAGTTGGGAGCCACTGTCTTAAGAGACATAAATAACAGCTTGTCACTACTTTGAAAGAAAAGTTAAAGGAGCTCTTTATGATATTCAGAGCATAGCAATGATTCAAAGGTTGTCTGTACATGGCTCTCAACATGGAGGTGGCTGAGCTGTCGGCTAGCAGCTAATGGTGCCAACAGTGAGAACAGTGCTAACAACAGTTTTCTCCAGCTTCTCAGCTCCGGTGATGTGGACCTTATCGATCATCAGAGGCCACATCAGATGGGGAGCAACGCCTCACAGACAGCCTGTCACTCAAGAGGCCTTTCCCTTAAATATTTGTAACTTTAAGCCTTAATAAAAATGTAAATGGGTGAGTTATATTTAAAAAAAAATGCAACCCTGTACAGTTCACATGAATGTTAACTCTTGCACTCCACCCCCATTTTGTAGCAAAAATGCCTAAAATGACATACCCAAATTAAAATGACTATAGCTTCTGAACCACTCTGACTACATGCATGCATGAGGTCTTGCCAGAAAGAAAACTCCCTGAAGTTTCTTGTTAAAAATTCTCTAGATGATACAGAGACAGAGTAATGGGCCTCTGAAGTCAGTAAAAAATTAAGATTTTGCCTAAAGTAAAATGAAAAATGTGTTTCAGGATGAATAACTGTCTGTGGCTTCATCTGAGCAGGTAAATGACACTGTGGGGCTGTAGGCACACTATCAATGAACATTTGTTACAAATTTGAAGAAGATTGCACGAAGTATGACCATTCTACAGTGTTTTTTCCATGAAAAGATCCAGGCGGAGCTCCAAAAGACAAGTCGGTCTCTCAGCTTCAAAACAGTACTATCAGTGATCAAACAACACTCAGCCAGCTTCAAACATTGTACCTTATTGAAATCAGGTGTGATTGTGATAGCTGACACAGAAACACCACAAAATATCACCAAATAAAGGCCATATGAAACGTGAACGTTATGATCCCTATTTCTAAACGGTGTATCTCAGCCAAAATAGTGCTAGGAGTGAGACTCTTACGTTTTATAAACCAGCTAAGTCCCTGGTAACAGCTGCTCATAAGATCGCGAGTAATCCTGTAAAATCCCGTCGAAAAACTGGCAATACCAAACATCACATGGTTTGATGACGAAGTGCACCTGGGAGATACCATTTAACAGAGGAGGAGGGGAGCGAGGACTTCGGCGTCCTGGCGGAGTTAGAGAGGTTAAAATTTGCTGTAGAGACCAAAACAGTTTTTTGTACCAGGCTGTAAACATGTTTATTTCTGCTGTAAAGTTGGACATTTTAACATGGGGGTCTATGGGGATTGACAGGCTTCTGGAGCCAGCCTCAAGTGGCCAATAGAGGAACTGCATTTTTTGGCACTTCCATGTTGGCTTCATGTTGTAGTCCTGCTGTATGTCGCCTGCAGTATGTACTCGCTCAGAACTGTAGATAAGCACATAAAAAAGGAAGAAAATACACTTTAAGCATAAAAGTATGCATCACATTTTATGCCGGATCTGTTCTGTCAGACACATGTGAGATGGACAACTGAAAATGTGGCTGAAACACTCCCGGTCTGCACAGGAAAGTAGGTATGGCTTTTTATTTCTCACAGTTACTTCAATCACTTTCTGTTAGTACAGCCACACTCAAAGATCAAAATGTCTCCAGATTAGACCCTTTTATTTTGGTTCCTGCACAGCTATTTGTTTTAGACAGCATTTTACCAAACATTGACATACCCAGACCTTTTTATAAGTCAAGTCATGCCTGCGGCCCAGCGTGATAAATATGAGCTCAGGTCTGTAATCACCTTCAGGTTAGGATTTTTAGGGTCATGCCTCATGCTGCTTCAAAGGAGACCTTGATGATAGGAAATGGATAAATAGTTGACATGGTAAACTGCAGTCAAACCACAAAGCGCCGACACAAACCAGCTCTCCAAACATGGTCAGCACTATGGATAATTCCCAGAAGCAGTAGCTGGTTCACCTTTCTCTGAAAGTATCAACAAACACACGGCTGATTGACCCAATCCTGCGTTTACACGCACACATACACACACTACATTCATGCCTCTAGGACACACCATATGTGACCTCCGTGGTCCCTCTAACCTGGTGACTGGGAAGTACAACGTTCAGTTTGACGCATGACACCTAGACAGGCATAAATAAACATCAGTGGCCCCTTTAGCAGAAACACACACACACATACACACACACGCACATAGGTAAGTGGTTTCCGCTGATGGTGGTTTCCTTCAGTTGGAGCAGGGGTCAGGCAGGTCAGAGGGATGTTGGAATAAACTGCTGCTCAGATTGTGAACTGAGATTAGGAGATAATTCAGATGCAGGAATCTCATCTGTTATGCCTTTTGTCTGATCACGTTACAGGACGGATTCATGGACTGAAATTCAGATCAACGTAAACAAACCTGCCTTATATGACACATAATACAACTGCCTTTGATGTTTTTTGTAACAGGATATGTTTATATAGAACTACTTAAATAACCCTTAACCTGTTATAAAGATTACTTGATTATTAAACAGCTAACAGACATATTTTCCTTGGGAGTTGCTAAAGACCAAAAACAGAGCTAAATATGCAACCTAGTCTCACTCCGAAGGCATCGAAAACCAGTGCTTGGCCAGTGACTCCGGGCATCAGACACTGATGAAAAAAGCCCTGCTTTCATGTCAGGATGATACACATCTGGGCACCGTTATTGTTTAACAGCGCCCAGTGGCTTCAGGGGGAGATGCGGCGGGATGACAACAAAAGTTAAGGCAGCCAATTTGTGGTGTCATATTGATGTAGTGCTTGTATTTTGAAAGACATTGTATGCAAACTGTTCATTTCCTGTGAAAACAGAAGTGTATTTTGAAAACAGACAATGCATGTAACAGGCTGAAGTTGACACGCTGTCCCAGAACGTCAACAACCAACACACCCAGGGTACCCTGGACGTCATATGTGGATGTGGAAAGCCCATGACCAAACGTGGACATGTGACGAGATCGGAGTGAGAATGTGTTGAAATACATGAATATTTGGCTTACATCCATCAGATGAACGAAATGAAGATGAAGAAATGAATGTTTAATGTTCCTCTGTGTCTGCCCGATGTGTAAATGAGCAACTGTTTGCGAACACATTCATAACAACAACTTTCTAAGCTGATATTGAGTCACTGTTGTGTTTACAGCTTGTTGCACTGCCTTAATAAGTCACATAGTGCAGCGTTCAATGTCTGCTCTGTTTTGATGGGAACTGTAGGTGAACACCTGTTTGGATCAACACACATATATGATCTGCAGTCAATTCAGTTTTCTTTTTTCACTTATTCCAAACAAACCAAACACGTAATAATGTTGAACTGTGACTGCAATGATGTACTTTGACAACGTGACTGTAGCTGAAATCTCTAATGACTGACTAATAACTGACGTCAGGTGCTTTGAAATTCCGCTGGTCTGGAGTCTGTATCAGCAGACTGCTGACATTCACTTAATCAGTCAGTCAAACCAAGGACATCATTTCCCGCCCTCAGTGTGCGAAACAGCAGCTTGATGTTAGAGGACTTTTATTCTCAGCTACATTTGTGCTGGAACGTTAACGATTTGTCAAAAATATAAGACACAATCTACTGCTGGGATTTCATGGGCATTAATTCAACTGGGTTTTAGAAGGTGAGGCACTTTACTTTTCTTCTTCTTTAGTTTTTCTTCTTACAATCTTACAATAATTCTGCCATTATACATAATTCTATGCATAATTATGACATAGTTGGCATATAAATGACAGTTATGACCTGTCATCTTGAATCTTCTAAAGACATAAAGACATATTTCATCTTAAGCAGTATTTCAGAGAAAATCATAGAATAATCCTCCCTGTAGGGAATTTTTAAAGATCCTACAGCCTCCTTTGAAAGATTTTCACCAGAGCAATATTGCCTGTTATTGACAGGTGAATAACTGACATACTGATATGTTGAAATTGTCTTTATTCAGTTCCCATGTAGCCTTTTTCATTTGTAAAGTATAGATGGTGTGGTGGGGTTAATTTTCCTCTCCAGACTCACCGATCTCTTGACGATATCCATGGAAAAACCTTGGTGATTTTGTTTCTACCTAAAGACCAGCTGAGTCTGCCGCTGTTGAATATAATTCTGCATGAATTACACAGTAACTGACACCACAAATATTAGGGTTTAACACTGTTAATTAAAATGTATATAGTGTCAGCATTAGTGACAAAATTTGACATATGAACAATCAAACCAAACTAGTTTGATTTTAGGTAACATACTCAGAGGACCATTCCAGTTTCAAGCAGGTCTCTTGGGTTGATCATCACCTGTGGCTTCTGTCACTTCCTGTCACTGACAACTCAAAGTCTACAATATTGTGAACTCATTGTCCAATGGTTAGCTTTTCCTAAGATTTCAACCACATTTAACGATCATTATGAGCAGACTGAGCTGTCTCAGGTGACCTTGACATGCGACTGAAAGCAAGTAAATAAACCTTGAGGGTCAAGAATGAACTTCCTTGCTTAAGTGAGTTTGTGTCATGTATGCTAAATAAAAAAGAGGTTATCTGAAATGCATCACTGTTTAGTTACTTTTTGTTTGGGCAGGTGGTGACATTGTACACTTTAGCCAATGTGGTGTGGATGAAGACTTTACTGTTTAAACCCTGACATGCCAAACCCTTCTCTTTTCTGGGTCGTCTAATACAACACATTGTCACACCCCTCAGTGTGTCATAGTGAAGCACAGGTCACCTTGTAGGGTCCCTATGTGATGCCAGGCTAAAACACATTGTAAAGCAGGATTTATACACATACCCTCCGCTGTAGCCTGATGTGCACATTTACAGAAATGTAACTACACGTGATACAGACCTTCTGTCTAGTTTTTTAAGCTGAAACCATTTCCCTCCTTAGAAAACAAAGCTTTAATTTACTTTTATTTTACAGATAAGAAACAATAAATTGTGAAGACAGTAAAGCCTCCACACAATGGCACCTTAAGTCCTGTGTGAGATTTATCTTGACTTCATATGAGTACAGAAAAACTCTGCTAGCTGCTAAGCTAATTTATACAATTTCATGTCATTTTCTTGTCATAGGCTTTTACTTATGACGTTGGCATTTTGTATATGTGGGGATTATGTGTTTAATACAAAACGCCGTTTTGTCGGTGAACCTTGTGAGTTGTAATGGAGCCAATTTTGTAACGTTACCTTTGTTAAATGCTGCTGTTCTTGGCTTCATATGAGTAGAGGAAAACTTTGTGGGAAATACGTGTCCAGCAAAAGACAAGTGTTTCGTCTGTGAACCTTGTGAGTCATAATGGAGCCAATCTGTGTTCTTGTGTTTGATAATGTCACTATTAATCCATATTTAATGTGTGTTTGAGGTGTTTTGAATCAATCAAACTTTACAGCACTTCACAGAAACACCATCGCCAACTAGTGTTTTGGAGGTGTAACTACAGAGCGACACCTCACAAGTATAAATGCTCACAACAGCAAAGGCAATATGCGTAGGCTACGGCGTAGGCCTTGGGTGGAGCTGATGCACTGTTAGGGCCCGTCCCAATACCCCCCCTTAGCCCTACCACTTGGCCCTAGCCCTTCATTTGCGCATCCCCGCGAGGGGTAGGGGTGTCCCGATTCCTTTTTGCGTTTAGGGGTGGGGGGCATAACGAGGGGTAGTGGGTATGAAACTAGCCCTTCGGAGCGAGGGATTTCAGATGCTGACTTGCCAGCGAGGGGTAGACGTCGCCATGGCTACCACCGAGCAAGAGACGGGGAAAAAAGTTCATACGTAGCTAACGTTACCGTCGTCAGGTTGCTTGTTAGCTAGCTAGCTAGCTCGCACTATGGAGTCTGTCATCTGTCCTGTTCTGCAAAATTGTCGGATTTTTCATATTACAATAACACACCAGCTAGTATAACTATGCTGCCTCCTAATGTTAGCTGGTTAGCTAGCTAGCAGAAGTCGTCTGTCGTTCATCAAATGAAGCATGATGAATGCGGCAAACACGATCGGTAGGATGAATGAGACTCTATTGTAGATGTCGGTTGGAAATGTAGATGGCTCGCAGCTTACTGTTTGAAATAGTTACGTATGCGTGAACGTAACCGACACAGTGACGAAGAGAGTGGAGTCCCACTTCCTAGGGAAAGATTTCTACCCCTACCCCTCGTTGCTTCATTTTGAGGGAAGGGATAGTGGACAAGGGGAGGTATTGGGATTGGGCCTAAATCTGCCTTAACACGTGCTTAATGTTGTGAAACGGTCGTGGCTAGGTTTAGGCAACAAAAGTACCTGGTTAGGTTCAGAAAAAGATCATGTTTTGGGTTAAAATACGTATGTTTGTTATGTGACATAACGTGATGTAAATCCATCACATGAATGATGTCAGTGTGCAACGATTACACACAAATTGTGTGACGTTACATAAAACAATGTTGATTTTTGGTTTCACAAGAGACATGCTGAATATTCAGATGATACTTGTAAAAATTACACTATCTGTACCAGACCCAAGAATTCAGCTCAACCCGAATTATTTTAATATCTGTCTTCATTATTACATCATCAGTTTTGAGAAAAAAAAGACTCAGCTGAAAGGTGTTACATTATCAGTGAGGACATTTCATTACATTATTGTTTGAGTTATTATGTTGTGTTTTATTGGTTTTTATTACTTTTCAGTCAGATTAAATGCAAATTTTATGACATTTCAAGCATTATTACATTTGCAGGAAACTGTCACTATATTGTGCTACACAGCCTCAGTAAAACTCAATGTTTTTAACCCTACTCTCAGAATAAATCAACTGTTGTTCCAGCCAACACTGCTGTGATGTGAGGTGTAATGAACATTGCAGCCTGTAGGGGCTAGCAGAGCTTCAGACTTCTGTCGACATAATAGAGAGCAGGGGAGACGTTCAGGGGAATATTCTCCTCATGTATGGATTTTATTAACTTGGTAAATAGCATCACTCTACAGTGCATAGTTTCTATGGACATTTTGATGGCCTGGCTGTAGTTAGGGTTTGACTGATGCTCCTGATGACAGAGTTCAAGATTTTAGTGGGTAAACTCCCCAAATGTAAATATTCTCAGTTTTAGTGCATCCCTGCTTCCACTGTTGTGTAAAGCCACCACTGTTTGTCTGCAGCTAAATTTGCTGTCTGGCTCCAGTATTTATGTGCAGTTGTCTCTTTATGCTGCCCTTTCAGCACACCAAGACACTGTGCCACTGCACCCACCCGCCCACCCGCCTGCAGTATAGTACAGTAGAGGGGCGACAGAAGGAGATGTGAGGCGATAGCCCCCTTTTTTTTAGGGCAGAAAAAGACCCCAATTGTGTCTGAGCGCCCTCCTCTCCCTCGCCTCGCCTCGCCTTGCATGCCTCTGGAAGTGCAAAGAAAAGAGAGAAAGAGATTTAGAGAAAGGGAGAGGGAAGGAGGGAAGGTTGGTTCGCTGTGCAGCTGCTCCTGCGGAGGCCTTTGGATTACATCAGAGTGGCTGAGAAGAAAGGAATGAGATGAGAGAGGGAGAGAGGCAGAGAGAGGAGAGGAGAGGGGGGCACCAGGAGGGTGTGAGGCACACTCCACAAATCAGACCTCTTTTTTTCCGTGCTCTCTCTATCCCCGTCCCTCTCTCTCTGTATCTCTCTATCAAGGGTTGTAGTGGAGCGGCCCTCCACAGAGCTATCATTGTTATCAGACTGAAGAGGACACACACACACACACACACACACACACTCACACACACACACACACACACAGGGGAGGATGTAATGAGTTACTTTTTCTCCTGTTACTGTAACTGATTAGCTTTTGGTCTCCTTTCGTTTTCTATCCCAAACTTTTATTTCCATTTTTGAAATTAGGAGCACACCCTCACATGTTCAAAGTGTATATCTATACATGTGTATCAAATATTTAAAGGTCTGATGTTCAGGGTTTAGTGGCGTCTGTTTCAGACATGGTTTATCCTCCTAAGACCCACTCTTTTATTTGGTATGTATTTTTAATTTCTCCTGGCTATTTGGGATCAGTGGGACCCGATAAGAATAAAAAACTAAGCATTGTCAACGATAAAAGTCCCAATGTCCTTAAACGAGACAACAACAAAGTCCCATTGTCCTTCAATGAGCTGATGATAAATTCCAAATGTCCTCAAAGGAGCACTTCCTAATTAACAGTCTTATCTTGTTTCTGTTGCTAAAACTGGTCAAATTTGTTGCCATATTAAACTACAAACATTATTAGTCATAAATAAACAAGTTTCAACCACAATATTTCATCAGGTTTTGGACCTTGTCCACTTTTGTGTCAGAATCGGCTGCAGACTTATTTGGCAGAGATGGCTGCCATCTTGTTTATACATTAATTAGTGTATTGTGGTCTTACTACCACTAGATGGCACAAAGAAGTGTCCACGAACAAGGACAACAGATCTAAGTTAAGTAGAGTGAAGTACAAGGTAATGTGAACTCAAAATGTAATGTCCTCATATGAGGTCACAGGGTCTCAGGAGGATATAATATTCATAACCATGTTTTCATTAGTTTATAATGACCTGAAAATAAGAACCGTTGTGTTTTCATTATCTTAGAATGAGCTGTTTATATCTACATATGTTGTGGGTCTTCTTTTATAGAGTTTACCATAATTCTATAGGAGCCCAGAACAGACAAATCAGACACTGGCTCTAGGAAGAGCATTTTGAATTTGCATTGCATCAGCCACCGTAGTTTCAGTGCTACTAAGTTCGACACACTGGACCTTTAACCCATAGCTGAATATCTCATTCCTGCTACTATTGCAGCTTCCGCTCATCTGGTAAGGCTTTCCTCTGTACTATATCCTGTATAACATCACACTAAGTGTCACATACATACAATACGTTCGTACAGAGGGGGCTGTTGGTGTTCAAATCCTGCATTCTCTTGCAGTTGGGATAAACTTTCCTTAAGGGCTTTCTACCAGCGATTTTTTGGTTAATGTTGGGGGGTGGGGGGGGAGTTGTGGTTTGGGTGAAAATGAAGGGCTTTCTGGGAGAAGGCCTACAAGGAAAACTTCTCCTATGTGCCATACTCTTCCCCTCAGCAAACCTGATCAGTCACTGCATGGAGTGGCCACGTCTTTCTATTCTAAAGGCTTTCTATTCTATTCTATTCTATTCTATTCTATTCTATTCTATTCTATTCTATTCGGATGGACTGTTGTTTTGGAAATATAGCTTTGTACAGGTGAAGGGTGAATGCTTCTCAGAGACTCTTTGAGAACTTGATGATAACTTCATTCTGAGGACAGCAGAGGAGACAGCCGCACACCAACTGGGCTAGAGAGCCACAGAAAGGTCCACAGGCTGAGATCAATGCAAAAATAGTAAATTTATTTTGTCATTATCATTCTGTGTATAGTTGTATTTTTAGTACATTGGTGTTTGAGGTGTTTGGGGATGTTGTGAATAGTTTAATTCAATTCAATTTTATTCAATTTTATTTATAAAGCCCAATATCACAAATCACAATTTGCCTCACAGGGCTTTACAGCATATGACATCCCTCTGTCCTTAAGACCCTCACAGCGGATAAGGAAAAACTCCCCAAAAAAAAACCCCTTTAACGGGGAAAAAAAAACGGTAGAAACCTCAGGAAGAGCGACTGAGGAGGGATCCCTCTTCCAGGACGGACAGACGTGCAATAGATGTCGTACAGAACAGATCAGCATAATAAATTAACAGTAATCCTTATGACACAATGAGACAGAGAGAGAGAGAGAGAGAGAGAGAGAGAGAGAGAGAGAGAGAGAGAGATGCAGGTAATGACAGTAGCTTACAACAACATTAATGAAAGTAATAATATTATAGTTATAGTTCTGGCTACTGTGGTACAATATGTTGAAAGTATGTATTAATATCTGACAGTATACTTGTGTGACAATAGTCATATGTGTATAATAACAGTAGAAGTATGACTAATGACTAATGTTGGCAGCAGCAGCAGGAGGCATCTGGCAGGACCACGGCAGCAGCACAACCACACACGTCACGCTGTCCAGGCACCACTGTGATATGAGTTAATCTGAGAGACAGTGGAGCACAAAGGCTCCGGAGAAGAAGCCGAGTTAGTGACATCCAGAATGGCCGAGTTAGCAAGATGCAGTAATAGGATGAGAGAGAGAGAGAGAGAGGGAGCCCGGTATATTATAGGGGGTCCTCCGGCAGACTAGGCCTAAGTCAGCCTAACTAGGGGCTGGTACAGGGCAAGCCTGAGCCAGCCCTAACTATAAGCTTTATCAAAGAGGAAAGTCTTAAGTCTAGTCTTAAATGTGGAGACGGTGTCTGCCTCCCGGACCGTAACAGGAAGATGATTCCACAGGAGAGGAGCCTGATAGCTGAAGGCTCTGGCTCCTGATCTGCTTTTGGAGACTTTAGGGACCACGAGTAACCCTGCGTTCTCAGAGCGCAGTGTTCTGGTGGGATAATATGGCACTATGAGCTCTCTAAGATATGACGGAGCTTGACCATTTAGAGCTTTATAAGTTAACAGTAGGATTTTAAATTCAATTCTGGATTTTACAGGGAGCCAGTGCAGAGAAGCTAAAACAGGAGAAATATGATCTCGTTTCTTAGTTCCTGTTAGTACACGTGCTGCTGCATTCTGAATTAGCTGGAGAGTTTTTAAGGACTTACTAGAGCTACCTGATAATAGAGAGTTACAGTAATCCAGCCTTGAGGTAACAAAAGCGTGGACCAATTTTTCTGCATCTTTTCAGGTCAGGATAGGCCTAATTTTCGCAATATTACGCAGATGAAAAAATGCAGTCCGTGAGGTTTGCTTTAAATGAGAATTAAAAGACAAATCTTGATCAAATATTACTCCGAGGTTTCTTACGGTAGTGCTAGAGGCCAGAGCAATGCCATCTGGAGAAACTATGTCATCAGATAAAGAGTCTCTGAGTTGTTTGGGGCCAAGAACAATAACTTCAGTTTTGTCTGAATTTAACATCAGGAAATTGGTGCTCATCCAATTTTTTATGTCTTTAAGGCACTTATGGAGTTTAGTTAATTGATTACTTTCTTCTGGCTTCATCGATAAATACAACTGTGTATCATCCGCATAACAATGGAAATTTATAGAGTGATTTCTAATGATGTTACCTAAAGGAAGCATATATAGAGTAAATAGGATTGGTCCGAGCACAGAACCTTGCAGAACTCCAAAACAAACTTTGGTACATAAGGATGATTCATTACGAATGTCAACAAATTGAAAACGATCAGATAAATAAGATTTAAACCAGCTTAGTGCTGAACCTTTTAGGCCAATTGAGTGATCCAGTCTCTGCAGTAGAATTTGATGGTCAATTGTGTCAAACGCCGCACTAAGATCTAATAAAACAAGTACAGAGACAAGTCCTTTGTCTGAAGCAATCAGAAGGTCATTTGTAATTTTAACTAGTGCTGTCTAGTGCTATGATGCACTCTAAATCCTGACTGAAATTCCTCAAATAAATTATTATCCTGGAGAAAATCACACAGCTGGTCTGCGACTACTTTCTCAAGGATCTTTGACATAAAGGGAAGATTAGATATTGGTCTATAGTTGGCTAACACCTCTGGATCCAGGGTGGGCTTTTTTAGTCGAGGTTTAATTACAGCTACCTTAAAAGACTGTGGTACATAGCCTGTTAATAAGGATATATTGACCATATCTAATATATGAGTGTTAACTAAAGGAAAGACCTCCTTAAGTAGCCTAGTTGGGATGGGGTCTAAGAGACACGTTGATGATTTAGATGGTTTAGTACTCATATGACCGGTCATTGTGATTTGGTAGTCAGGCTCCTGCTCCTCAGAGTTGATTTCATCTAATTAGTTGCACCAGCTGATTTATCCGTCACACCTGGTAGGAATCTGTCTGTGTCTGTATCTGTTCTGTGAAACACTGTCAGTAGCAGTGATCATAGTCAAGGACCAAAATGTTTGCTGCTGTTTACATTCATTCTTTATCATTTTTAGCATTTTGAGCACCTTCACTGTGCACAGATGTCTTAAATAAATTGTTTCTGCACTGATCACTGAGCCTGTCAATATTTTTGTGTCTGTCCAGCCCAGTTACATCGGTGTGCGGGTATCTTCTACGCTGTCCTGTCTCGTTTGTCTATTGTTCATTGTCACCCAAGACAACCTTTTTCTTGTTGCCTTAAGTAGGCACAGCTTCACAGCAGCCCTAAAACTTTGTTCTGAGCACACTGAAGCATTTAGTTCGGTTGGGCCATCGATGTATAAAGAGGACTGGATACCACGTTCAGCATTTCAGCCATCACCATCTTGGTTTTTTGGAGCCAGAAGTGACCATATTTGGGGTAGAGCCTGGAGCTGTGGAGGAATGTTGAGTGGTTTTGACTGCGAACCAGAGGACATTATTGGCAGAGAGCCTGTCACTCAAAGCAGTCATGCCCTGAATTACTCTGAACTTTCAGCCTCAATAAAATGTAAATGGATGAATTGAGTTGTTATGAACATTAAAATTAGCTATAGTTTCTGTTTTGCTGTAAAGTTGGACATTTTAATGGCAGTCTATGGAGACTGACTCATTTCTGTGGCCATTCAGAGAACTGCAGTTTTTGGAACTTCTGCTTTGGCTTCATTTTTCAGCCCCGAAAGTTGTCATTCGGTTACGACTACAACGACACACGAACACACAGAGTTGTTGTAGAGAGATCAGGGACGCAGTGAGCTGGAGGACCACAGAATTTTTACATTATCTTCAACTGTGGCTGTTTGGAACAGCTACAAACACTTTTGTCTTTAGACACGATGAGATGATTCAGCATACAACACAGAATGTCTGAAGCATACTGAGAATGAATGAATATTAGGATGTCTCTTGGTGATAAACTGTTGTATGTGTTGTAGGTTGGACCATGTTCTCTGGGGCTCTTGTGGTCGTGCTGCTGGTCCTCCTCATGTGCAGGCGGATTATCTGGCAAGCATTATGCATCTTCATTGGTCAGAAATGGTTCAAGAAGCCGCCGAGGACCAAAGGAGTGGCCAATAGGAGACAGCCTGAAGAAGTGAAGAACGAATAACAAGCCCGGTTCTTTCACATTTCATCTGTTGCTGACTTTCTGCTTTTGTATTCTCTAATAAGAAAGACATGAAAGAACCTGTTGATTATAGACCAATAAAGGTGCTACTCTTTTACCAAGATCAAAAACAACAGCTGAGATTCACCCAGTCTGCTTAAACTCTAGTGTGGTGTTGACACTTCCTAAAGACATACAGAAAGTGACAAATCCAAGCTCTAGCCATTCTTTCGCTTACTATTCATTTCGGACTGACTGGGGTTCATGATGGAGCTGAAGCAAAAGGCAGGTAAACACTGCAGACGTAGATGTTTTGTTTGCCAACATCAATGTCAGGTGTTGGAGCAAGAAAGTCCCAACTCACGGCGCTCTAGAGGAGCTGAGGTGGGCTGAGCACGTTGCTACAACTATCTGTGAATGATAGAGGCTGAGAACATCAAGCAAACACTCCTGAAACCTGTTCCTGTTAATACCTTCTTAATGTGACAAGACTGCCTCACAGATGTAAAAATAAACTTTGTTGTGAGGATAAATTGAGACTTTTTTTTAACTGACTTCATGCACTCTGGAGATTTTTGGACATCTAGTTGTTATTTTCAACATTCCATCTTCATTTTCATTGGTCTTTTTCTCACTGTGATGCAAACAATCCAAACAGGTCACAAGTCATAAGGGATAAAAATCACACATTCACAGTCATGGGCAATTTCCAGTCGACCTGAGATGCATGTCTTTGGACTGTGGACACCGAGTACCTGGGTAAAACCCTCACAAAAAACACATAATGATTGCTACGTTTACACCTTAGCCAGACGTTGCGCTAGACTTTTTCGCCGCCGGTCATTTTGACCGACAGGGTCATAAAAATCCGGTCATAATCTATTTTTACCGGTCATTTTAATTTTCGTTTTTAAATGATAATAAAGATATTCAAAGACATTTAGTTTTCATTCATTCATTTTTAATAAATCCAACAAGCAAGTTATAAAGTGTGCATTAATAAGGAGAATGAGATGAACAGACATCTACACACCTGTGCCATTAGGCTTCGCCCTGGACACACCGGACGGCACTAACGCGTCTGGTGTGTCCAGGGCGTTATGTAGTTATGCCTGTAGGCTCGGTGACACAAAATTAAAATTGTAATGAAGTGATTATGGTATTGAAAAATGTGTTCGGTTATGCACTGTTGTGTTTTTTTAAATTATAAACACAGTATTTTCTCCTCACGTTCCACAGTGCGTGCTGTTGTTATTTTATTTTGAAAATTGGCCGGATTCTCTCTTCTTTTCTTTGTCCGACTTCCTGTTTGGTATGATCCGCTCTATCGAGCTTGACAGAAGCGCTCGCGGCTCGCGTGAAAAATAGACCAGATGCTGAACTGAAGCGCTGCCTCCGCGGGCGCTCCGCTCTGCTCAGCGGCCTGTGTGGACAGTCAGATAGGTTAACATGGGCGCTGATTGAAAACTGCCTCCGCTGCTGGGCGCTGCGCTTCGGTTCCGCGTCTGGTGTGTCCAGGGCGTTATGTCAGCAACGCTACATGAAGCAGATGAATGACTTTTTCTCTGCAGTGTGAAAACAGCAGCCACTGAAACCACTGACTGTGCACTCCGCCGCCAAGTGGGCAGGGGTGGTAATTGCAACCGGTCAAAATGACCGACGGCCTTCAGATTTTCCGGAAATTGTTGTAAAAAAACGGTCAATGACCGAGAATATCCGGTTAACGCGACCCCTGACCTTAGCGTCCACACAGCTTCAGCATTTTGGAACCTTAAAGCAGAGCCCTTTAAAAACACTATTAGTTTGTAAACACCAGCGTTACATTTTACTCTGGACTGGTGGAAACTGAGACTTTTGGAAACGATGATGGAGACACCCACATTAGTTTCTCACCAGTCATGATGTATCAAGTCAAAGCATGATGGCTAGGTCTACATACCCTTTATAATTTCATCCTTACTCTTTTAACATGCCATGGCTTCTTCCAGCGATGGATATGTTGTCGTATTTGCTTTGCAAAATAGGACACCTTGACCGCCTCATGCGCTACTTTCAGTAACAGTTCCACCTTGTTGTCGGTTCAAGCAAAGAAAACTCTGTTTTTACTTTTCGTCATCTCTGTAGTATTTTCTATATCCAAGCAATGAACCACAGAGTAGACAGTCTGCTTCCTGTTTACAGGTACGTGCATGCTTGATGAATGTGTGGGTGTTTTCAGGTGTGTTAGTATGAACAGACAGAGATTATTCTGTAATTGCACTAAAACGCTTGTGTGTACTGACATCATTTTCATATTTAATTTAAGAGTTATCAGTGTACTCCAGAGCAGCTTTAAATTACAAAAGCCTTCAGCTACTGTGTGTTTTAAGTTGACAACGAAACACTCAGTGCTACAGAGGTACAGTCTGTAGAGCAAAGAGCAAAATGTTGTGCTTCCATATCAATAACTACTATTGTTTAAATCTCCATTTGGCCAGAAATATGGAAAAATATAAAAATATGTGTGCACACTGCAAATGGGACCAAAATAGAATTATATATGCCACCAAATATTTGATAGATAAATCAGTGTTTTTGATGAGCGAATGCAACATGTACACTTTAAGCACACTGAGCATGTGGACAGCCCCGACACCTTGCCGTTCACACTTGCATCTGTCGTGCATTTCCAGCCAACAACTTGTGTTCAGATTTTGTCACAACGTCCCTCATGCTTGAAGGTCACAAGGCTCTGCTGCACACGGTTCTTACGTCCACATTCTAACCAGTTGCTCGCTAGTCTCATCAGCAGTTTTAGTACAACTGGTGATATGCAGAATCCAACACACCTCCCTGCACTGGGCAGAAAGATGGACCGTCCTGCAATGCTTCGTCCAACATGAAATGGAATGAAATTATAGAGCGTTAGTACACTGTCACCAAAACAACCACTATGTCCTGAACTAATGACATAACCCTTGTTGGGGATGCATCACAGCGCATTAGTGTTTGCACTAAAAAAGATAGGTGGCCAAACACCTCCCAGACCAACCTGGCAAGTAGTCTAAGTGACCAGATATATCTGTCTGTTCTTTTGTTTCTGCCACTTTACTGAAGAACCAAGAGAAGCGGTCATTGTTCTTTTACTCTCACAGGGAGGAAGAGTGAAATTTGATTGTTCACAACCATATGTGCAAGGAAGAGGGTGTGAATCAACACGTAGGCATATTGTTGTGAATGAGAACTGAGTGACATTTTGAAGAGGAGGAGTTACTTACACAGAGAGGAAAGCTTTACTTTCTTGACTTAATTTTTATGACCATCAACCCTCATCTTTTCATCGTTTTTCCCCCGGTTAAAGGGATTTTTGGGGAGTTTTTCCTTATCCGCTGCGAGGGTCCTAAGGACAGAGGGATGTTGTATGCTGTAAAGCCCTGTGAGGCAAATTATGATTTGTGATACTGGGCTTTATAAATAAAATAAAATTGATTGATTGAATTGATCTTTGAGCTTTTGTCTTAACTTTTCACAGAGGTCCTGAATCTGCGATTGGAGACTGTATGTGCTTCCCAGGGACTGAAAATGTAAATGAGCCGAAAACAAAAGATCTAACTCTTGAGCCTGTGCAGCCGCGCAGTTCTCTTATGGCACTGGGAGGTCATCACTATGACATTAATCATGCCTTCATGTCTGCATTCAAGTGTGCAAGGTGCCGAATAACCCTGTACAATGACTGCTCCACAGCAGGTTTTCTGTGTTCCAGGCTTATTAAACCAGTATGTGAATTAGCACCTCCCAGTGGACACCTGGTTACTACAAATTAAATCAGGAAGAAAGAGTTTGTTGAAGGCACATGTCTCATAAAGTTTAGTTCAGTGTATGGTTATACTGACACCATCATGATTGTTGCAGGATGCAGGAGCATCGTCTCAGATTTCTTCTACTCGTATGAACAGCAACATTTAACAAAGGTAATGCTGCAAAATTAAAACAGACAGGAGGTCTGCGTCGCTGCAACATGTAGTTACATTTCTGGGAAGGTGCACGTCAGGTTATAGTATAGATTCCAGGCAGAAGCATAAATCCTGCTTTTGTCGTATTTTGGGTTGTAACATTAATTATTTGATGGTACAGTGATGAAAACACATAAGTGCTGCTGTTAATGTAACCATTTCTTACCAAATGTTTTTATTTCATGGGTTGAAAATGACTCAACACACCACCCACTGTTTTCAATAAGCCCTGAAGCCTGCAAGGCCAGTGCTAATATAGAGTCGACCATTTGGGACTTATCTATATCAGAACATTTAAATAAGAAAAGAATGTTAATGACCTCCAATTAACTCCTGCCTCACACATCCAAACCCCTCCCAGCTCCCACTGTTAAGCATTTTTATTATTATGCAGTGGGTGGAGTTTGGCTCAGACCTGAGGTGAAGTTAAACTTTAAGTGTATTTATTTGTAATTTATTTAGAAAGTAGCAGTTTCCTCACTAATTCTGGACAGACTGTAGCTTAGAAGAGCTAATGTTGCTATCTTAGGCTAAGTGTTACACTTCATTACACACATTCGCCTCGGCGTGTGTCGCTATTGTCGGAAACATTCTGCGTTATGTGTTTTGCTCATTAATGTCGTGCTCTTTTGAGACATATCAAACCAGGAGCTACATCCTGTTTCTTGTGTCATTTCTGAAGGCAGTTTATGGGGCTGCTAAATTCAGGTTACAGCACCTAAAGGGGAGCAGCACGATAGGACTGTGTAGTGTAGTGTAGTGTAATACTTTGACCACCACAAATATCATACAGGAGACCTGGGGGAAAGTCCTGCATTTGTTTGCCTCCATATGCAGACTAATTCCCAATGGGGAAGTGCGATGTGTGGTAACATTACTCTCTATTTTATCAAATTCCTCTCAGGGATCAACAAAGTTCACACATGGACACACAACAACAAGGAAATCAATAAACATGACATTTTACAACTGCAGCATGTGAGACTGTTATTTACATGCAGGAAAGAATCTGTTTTTGTTGTGTTGGATCAACAGGTATGGATGAGGAGATGTGTTTGGAATGTGGTGGACAGATGTCAACATAAAGGCTCTGAGCCCAGGAGAAGAGGAGGAGGAGGAGGAGGAGGAGGAGAAGGAGGAGGAGGAGGCGACAGAGGGGGAAGTGGTACGAGAGGGAGCAGAGAATGGCCTCGGCTCTTTGAAAGTGAATTTCCTTCCCTGCAGCTAGAGATTACCAGGCCCTTCAATGCTAATGGCCGCTACAAATGGCCATATATAAGACTTGGAGGACAGAGGAGGAGGGAGAGAGGAGGTTAGCTTAAAACACTGCTGATGCTGCTATCATTTCTTATCTTTCACTTTAGATTTTCACATCACTCTATGTTGTTTTTCTCGATCACCCTCTCACAGATTCGGTGATTGTGTCATGTACAATTGGAAAAACAAACTCAAACTAAAGTTGCACACATCAGAAAGCACCAACACTGAAGTCAGTTAGCTCCAGTCAACAAAGCCTGAAAACACAGAGGAGAAAAAATATAATACAACTAATAAAACTAACAGATATCACCTAAATTACCAAAAATGTCGACATATTTGGAAAATTTACCAGTCATCTGAAGTTTGGTGGAAATGTTATGTCTGGCCTTATAAGCTGCAGTTTCCAGCAGACTCACAATACACCGCTGGATATTGAGTGGCTGCTGGGATCTCCCTGGATTGTTGTCAGGTTCTAGAGGCGGCACAGACGGCGTCAGGAGTGCAAACAGAAGCGAGGAAACAGCCACACAAACCCACGTTAGCGTCTTCCTCACAAATGCCAGATCCATCGTCCACAAACTAGATGAACTGGAATTATGAATGGCTGCAAACTCCCATGTTTGTGAATGCTATGTGATGATTATTGATGTGATTGAGGTATTTTTCTGGGTTATCACTTGTTTGTACCTTTCACTTGCACTGTGTCGAGTTGTAGCTTTTAAAAATGTATTGCACTGGTTCAACAAGGATAAAGGATTTCTTCTTTTTCTGCTACATCTCCAGGTATTCAGACACCAACTTTATCACCCCAACCCCTTTGATATTTGATCGGCTAAAGCTAGACGAGCGAGCAGCAACCGCTTCATACCCCTACCGCCATGTTGAAAACCACTTGCCCTCTGCTGCCTTCCCCTAACTGAAATGACAGCAGGTGGCGAGTTGTCGCACAGTGGTGTGAACGTATCTTAAGGTACTAGTGTGCACAACAAAGCATCAAAATAAAGTTTATGCATAAAAAGTGTCAGGAAAGGATCTCCTGGAACCCTCAACAGAGGTCCGCTCTAACCCTAGAAACGCCCCTGCATGCATGTTCAGGGCAGCCGACTGGTCCCTGGTGACCCCCGGCCAAAGCAACTTAAGTATCCCTGCCCTAATGTTTTGTTGGGGGTCCTGGAGACCCTGGACCCTCATCATTGTTTTACCATCATCATTGTGTGCCTCAGTTGTTGTTCAGTGTTCACAACAAATCAATATTATATTCTGGCATGGCGTAGATTTCTGAAGCTGCTCTGACAGTTTAGTGAATACAAACTGAGTGGAGTTTCAGCCAAACTGAACAATTTGAGGAAAATATTAATAACCAACATAGATTTAACAAATTAGCAACCAAAATTTGAGAGAATTTTTTTTGTGTGTTTGTGTGTGTACATAAAAAAGTGAGATTTTTAACTGGAACCTGTGACAAATGGGAGCAAAAACAAAAGTTGCATTTAAATTTTGGGTCAGAGTACAAAAGCAGGTTAAATACACTGAATTTTCATTGACTCTATAACTGTGAGTGATGTTGACAGGACTTTGCAAACAACATAACTCCTTCCACATCACAAATACTTAAATTGCTCTTACCTGAGAGTCATAATGGATTTTTTGTAGGGGGTTGAACATGGAGTGAAACTCCTCTAGGGTTGACTCAACAATAAATGAAAGCAAATTCAAAATGTAGCTCAACACACTTTGTCTGTGAATGACTCTGTCTGGCAAACAAAAAGTATTATGTTTCTTCATGCATGGACCATATAACATAAAAAACATGAAATATTTCCATCCGGGGGTGTGTTGCTATTTGTTTAAACACACCTCGACTCACTTTGAAGTTGGTGTAACCACTGTTCCTTCAGTGGTAAGTTTAAATACATACGTCGGCTATAAATATAAACTGAAATGACGTTTTGCTGCCTCTTCATCTTTATTACTTAACAGTTTGCAGCTACAAACTGAGAAAAAAATAATTTAATTCACTGTGCTGCTCAAAAACTGCCATGGCCAGAAAGTTTTAAGGTGGAATGTTTTCTAGCATCAATGCTTGAGTTCACATTGTGAATCAGTCACAAACCTCAAATATAAATATGATAACTGATCATTTTTATTGACTGATGACATATGCTTCAGTGATGACTGAATCTTGAAGTGCTGACAGTATTTTATCTCCTCACTCGGAGGAAAAAATAAGTGATAAAGCAATGTTCGGCTCCAGCTGCACTATACCTCTGAGCATATTCTTTACAGATTACAGAAAGTAAAAGTTGTGCAGGTTAGGTTTAGGAAAAGAAACATGGTGACGACGTACCTTAAAATAACTCTCAGTCCCAAACATCGTTCTCCTGGAGAAAAGTCCTGCATTAACTAAAGTTGAGTAATTAAGGAAAAGTTAAAGAGGTTAGGTTTAGGAAAAGAAACATGGCAAGGATGTACCTTAACATGATTCAAAGTTCACACAATTCTGAAGACTCCTGGGGAAAGTCCTGTGTTTTGTGACCCAACCTGCCTCCTTACTGGTCTGCTTAGGACTGCTTCCTTCTCTACTACCCTCAGCGCACTGCACATGATCGCAGCCTTCCAAAATACATGGGTTATGCATTAATTACTGGTTCATCATTACGTGCGATATGTACAAATTTTGGTGCATTACTTTTGGTTGGAAAATATATGAACTGTCTGTTTGGAGTAATGACACTGCGCTATGGTCTTCCCCAAAGGTGTATGCCCAGTTTGTGGCAAAAGGACATGTTATCACTTAACTCCTGTTCTACATATAGAATCTTAATATGGTCACAGGAAAGACATATTTAAAGGAAGAAAAGACAGAAACGAACAGGAAGTGATAATAGCCAGAGGGTGAAGAGTAGAAGATCCCACCTGAACAATAATGGTACCAGGTATCATTGTTTGATGATTTGTTTGCACTGATAATGGGCAGATTAAAGCTGTAATGTGACTGACTTATTATATCTGATATGTTTGTCTGACCAATTAAACCTCATCATCAGCAACACATCTGTAAATGCCGTAAATATACTGCAGAAATAAAATCATTTGAATGTTTTTACTGAGCTTGTTTATCATGATCATGATCAATAGACTTGACCATGAGTAATGTCAGACAGTGCACAACTCTGGCTTTATTATTCTATTCACTAAGAGCCGTCCACTTCAACACATACACATACACACACACACACACACACACTCTCTTCTTGATGTCTTTGTTGCCTCCCCAGGCCATTAAAACGCTGTTAAGATTCCTTAGATGCCACTGGCTGGATTGTGTCAGTGGACGCTTTATCTGACCTGTGTGTGATGGTGTGCGTGTGTGTGTGTGTGTGTGTGTGTGTGTATGTCTGCTAGCAAACTAGTTTCTGGTACCAGAACCTTTGTCTTGTACAACAATAGACCCATTTTGCTTTGCTGAAGAAGCATTTTGAATGTTTTGAGTAGAAGCTGCTGCAGAGTTGACAACAGACCATGAATGTAAAGATATTTGTCGCCAGGTGAATAAAAAGGATTTTGTTTTGCCTGTGTTTTGTTAGTCTTGAATCAAAGTAACAATTTAGGTCATCCAGGAAGCAAGGCCTATGAAGGAGTACTATAAAACCAATGATCCTCAATGGGACCACCTTGAAAGTCAGGACCCCTGTAGGCCTTCTTTAGACCTGCAGTAACCACTTTTCTCACTTCCCCTGGCCAATTGACGCAGAGAGGTTCAGGAATGGCATAAAATGCAAAAAGTTTTCCCAGTGAGAGGGCCCTGCATGGTTTATAGAGCAGCGTCTGCTCGCATTTTATTTGAGAACAGGCAGTGGAAACCCTCTTGTCTCAGGAATGTATTCTTTGTTGGTCCTATTGCCCTCATTTACAGCTTATGGAGTGGCACAGTTCATTCACTGTCTCAGTTGTTCAACACTTCTCAAGTGTCGGAGAAAGCTTTACGTTGCATCATTTGTTATGCTAAACACAGATTCACCCAAAACGTGTTAACAATGTGAAGCTAGGACAACAGCAATCCAAATATTTCTGCACTGAATTTGATGGCTAATATTTTTGCCTTGGACCTCACTTCCTGTTTGTCACCTGGTGTGAAACAGTGAAGAGTCCTGTTGCCTTGATCCTGCTCAGAGGCCAGTGTGTGGGTGCTCTCACCCTTCACTAAGCTCTGATGCTGCGGTGCCTTGTTTTGTTTTACGCTGACAACATGCTCCTCACATGCTGCATTCATGCTGACTTCCATAGCTCATTGTAATCATCATTTTAACTTTAATATATTTCAGCTTGTAGCTTCTTACTAAGTTTGGAGTGCATCTCCCTCCTTTGTTGTGGCCTGCAAGTCAGTTGCAACAGTGGCTCTGTGAGGCCCAGCGGAAATGACACAGCGGTGCTTTGAGCAACCCAGTCACCAGAAAAAAAAAAATGTTGGCATTGAGTGTTTCTGCAAACCATGTCACATATGCATGTTATTATGTAGCAAATATGTTGACGTTTCAACAACCCTGTGGTTAACGTGGTTGGATTTAGGTGCAAAAATCACTTGGTTGTGTTTAGGAAAATATCCCATTTGGGTGGCACAGCTTTTTGTGGCACTATCCCCACCAATGGGTCCAGAGCATGTGAGCGGAGCGAGGAGCGGGAGGATTTTGTGTTGAGCGAGGAGCGGCTATTTTTTTAAAAGGTAGAGCGGAGCCTTATCTCTTGCTCCAATTTCGTCTGGTCGCTCATGCCCCACCCAGAATGCATCTTTGCACCTGCGCACACCCACACTATTTTCTTTCAAGACTATGGAGTTTACTGTGTACTTCAGAAAAGAAACTGAGAAGAGAAGCAGCGGTACCTTGGAGAACGGTCCCTAACTGCGGGGAGAGGCGAGAGGGCTTCCCCGGAGGTCGGCCGCTTAACCTGGTCCGTCTCCTCCACACTTTAACTTATTTCCACCCTGCCGACAGCGGTACCTTGGAGAATGGTCCCTAACTGCGGGGAGAGGGGAGAATCTACCAAGCTCATGTTTTATTTGTGAATAGAAGATTACAGGTTAGGGTAGTATGACGCAGTTTTTTTGAGTGGAGTGGTGAGCGAGTGGAGCGGGATAAAATTTTGATGGAGTGGAGCACAGCGGAGCGAAGAATGCGCAGAACCAAGCGGAGCGGACGAGCAGCGCAAAGTGACAGGTCTGCGAGCGAGGAGCGGAAATTTTTGCCCGGTCCGCTCACATGCTCTGAATGAGTCACTACAAAACATCTACAAATGGAACCTAAAACGCTGCTGGAAACACAGCAATGACTCCCTGAAACACAACTGGTTTTGTAGGTTGTTGGCCTCTAAGGGGCCATACACTTGCCAATTTTGCAGCCTTAAATTCACTGTGCTCAATGTAGACACGCGGCAGGCACGCTCAGACGCTGAGTTCAACTTTTGGAACACAGCAGCACGCACTGTCGTGTGACGAGGACCAACCAATCACATCTCAATCTTTCCCTTCTTTAAAGCTGCCATCACTTAAAAACAGCACCTGGAAGAAGATCAGCTCTGTCCTCAGGATTTCAGGTAAATGGGCTATGGTACCGTGCTTGTTGAGGTTGGTTATAAACCCCAGATTCAACCTGTCACCATGCTCTTGAAAGCTGGCACAAAAAAGGCACGAGAGTAGCACCCAGTGCCTGACCTCTAGTTATTTCAGCCGGTTAAAGAAGTGGCATGTGTACGGCCCCTTTCAGTGGTCTGCAACTTGGCAGGGATCTTGCCTTGGTGACACGCAATCCACCGTCCCCTCCTCCTCCACATAACTAAGTCAGCTCATATATTACGATACTGTGGAAATGTATGAAATGTGCAAATCTAACATATTTGTAGTTTGCAGAAACGTAAGGTCTACATTTTCTTCTGACAACTGTTGCTTTGAACTAAAAGCTAACATCAGTATGCTAACATGCATCTTACTACAGTGTGAGCTGATGATGATGCAAGAGAAAATATGAAGGAACTGCAAAAGTGATTACATTTTGTCTTGAGGGGAACATGAATGCATGAGAGCAGCATACACCACTTCCCTGTCATCAGAGTGATAACCTCCCTTTTTAGGTTAAAACAAGTGCTGGTGCCAAACCTCATTTACTGGATAGACTGTCACACAATTTGGCGTTCTTCCACCATCTAATTTGGTGCACACGTTCTTTGTGTACTTCAGTGAGTGCCTGACTTTTTATCTAGTGCCATCATCAGGTCAAAATTTGAATTTGTTTCAGTTTCACGCTAAGCATTCCACCTCACAGAGCCGCTAGCGTGGCTGCAGAAGCACAGTTTTGTTCTTCAATCTGCGGTCCAGACGATGCATCAGACAGAAGGCTAGGGACCGTTTGTCCCACAAAGTGGATGGCGTCCAAACTCTGCTGTTGCTGGAAGCTGTCTGCCCAGGAGGCCAACCATTACACAGAGGAGACGGAGTGCTTGGCCGTGTGGTGGGTGGTCAGCACTCGACGTTACTCCCTCCTGAGATGCCCCTTCACCCTCCAGTCAGACCACGCTGGGGGGGTGTTTAAGGGGGGGTCGGCCGCTGTCCTAAGTTGGTCAGTGGGGGTATGTTGCAGCAGGGTGAGGCGGGGGACTGGAGGCTGAGAGTCAGGTGTGGCTCTGCTGCCTCAGTAGACCAGTGAATTAGGGATTACTGACTGTATTTAATCTCCTCCCTGCCGTGAGGTCACAAATACACACACGAGCACCAGACAAACCTGTGTTGTCCCAGAGCCTACTTGCTCCACTGATGTCTTCACAGTACAGTAAAAGGTTCTGCCATGCTTCACTCCTAATCACCAATTTTCTAGTGTTTTTCTTTTTGTCAAAGTGTTGCGTGGAGGTCATGGTGTGCTATAGTGAAGGCTCACAGTGTGGTGCTATTTAGAATCACATCTGTCTGCAGCTTGCATTAACATCCCTGAATGCATGCGAGGCTGAGAGCAACACCCACACCAATGAATTAAGCACAACCGCTTTCATCTCGACACATTGTTCTGCAGAAAACTTGGTTTGGTTTTGTTGCTTTCACACTAAAGAAACAAGAAACTAAAAGTTTATATTGAAGGAACTGTTTCTGGGTGTGTTATATAATACACAGCTTCGTGCTTTTGGTAAATTGGGAAAAAAATTCAAAATTAATGTTATTTAAATATCGCAAAACCTGAAATTTTGTTCTTCAAATTTTGTTGTTAAAAAAAATCAAAAAATTTTCTTCCTTGGTCAGAGTTGAATCTTTGTGCTGGACTCTTAATGAGGACGGATGTTCACTGTAGTTTGCAGAGTTAGCAGTGAAGTTGTGCACCACGAGGTCTGCTTCAGATTCGGGCATGTAACCCCGGACCCCTTTATTCTTTCAGGCTCCAGAGTCTAACAGAAGACAACATTTTCAGATGTTTGCATTTAGTGAATGTGTAATTATAGCATATTGTGTCTGGCAGCCATGACAGTGGGCGCCTGTCCACTCGCATTAGGTTGACTTAATTGTGTGAACATCTCAAGACAGAAATGGCCTGATTTTGGCCCGGGGGTGCGTGTGTGTGTGTGTGTGTGTGTGAGAGAGAGAGAGAGAGAGAGAGTTACTATGGTTAGATTTATAGAGACATAGCCTCCCTAAATATATTTTTTTGTGGTATTCTGAAGCTTAATGTGTGTTGTTATTTTTAGCTCTGAATAGCTCCGTTTGTACAAACAGAGCTATTCTCTTTCTGTTTGTTAGCATGCATGTGTTTTTGTGTATGTTCATGTCAGTATTTGTTACATGGAAACAGTGATAGTTCCACGAGTTACACATATTACATTTATGCAGTATGCGCTTCCATGTGTGTGTGTGTGTGTGTGTGTGTGTGTGTGTGTTATGTGAGCTGGCTGGGAGGTTGAAGCAGGCAGCTATTAGCATGGTACATGATCCCTGGTGAATTGAAGCCTTATCAAAGAGAAGCTGGAGGATTTATGTGTTGGGTTCCTCCCTCCTCTGAAAGCGACCTTGTCCCTCCCTGTTCCTCTACACTCCTCCATTCAGCCTTCAAAATGGCTCAGTGTAGTGCAATGCTTGTAGGAAGACGGCTAATATATGCATGCACACACACAAATACACGTCCACCTACCACCAGGCACATGTGTTCCCACAAGTATATGTACATGCTAACAGGTCCTGATGCACTGAGAGACAAGCAGAGAACCAAACACGCCGCGCATCCATTCGTCACATATTACTGTGTTTTTGCTTTTTACTTCTGTATTAGTTGACTTGAATAAGCAGTTATAAAATATTTCATTTCAAGTGATGTGTTCATACTGTATCTCTGCATGTTCATTACACATTGGTATTACTGTAATACTGCTCATGCTGTACATCCTGTATATATCAAATGTAGTCGTACACCTTACTGTTATTTTATATTTATCTATATTTCATTCTGCACATAACTCTGCACTTTTCTGTTTTCATTGTCTCAGCACCTGTACTCTGTGTGGTAAAAATAAAGCTTAATCGAATATATTAAAAAAACAACAACAAAAAACCAAGATTTTGGATGCAGGACTTTTACTTGTAATGGAGTATTTTTACATGGTAAAAATGACACTTAATTTAAGGAGTTATTCACCTGCAAAATGACCATTTGTGTCACAATTATGTACCATGTGTTTCCATAACATGCCTCCATGGTGAGCAGAGAAACCAAAAAAAGCAAACATTCTTCATGCACTGAAGTAACTGAGAACAGCATGTAACAACAGCAAAACGATATCAAAACATCTGTTTACAAACCTTCATACAACTCGTGCAGAGTAACTGAAATCTCATTTATCCAGTTGTATGCTCAGTCAACTTAAGCCCCTTTTACACTGCCAGATTTTCCATGAATGTTGGGCCGTTTTGCCGGCAAGCTGCGAGCGTTTCGACACACAGAGCCGGATTGGCGAGTTGATCTGAGGTGCCCAATTTTCCGCCTCGTAGGGTAGGCATATTGGTGGAACCCTTTTAGTTTAAAAAAGACTGAGGCGGCCTTCTGCAACAGGAGGGGCTGTTGATGACTTGTGGGAGGAGCTGTTGATGACACTGCACGCGCGAGCCACAGGCGGTGGATAAACAGGAAACAGCTGATAGCAGGAATTAGCGAGCAGCTAGTAGCAAGAGGGAAACACAAACCTGACAGACACTGTAAAGATGAGCAACTGGGGAGACAAGGAATTGCGCGCCCTCCTTGTCCTCGCAAACGAAGAGGCCATTAACCGTCAGATGATGGGGACGGTGAAGGACAGGCCGACTTACGAGAGAATCGCCGGCCGAAGGACTGACCAGCCGCGGCTTCCCTCCCACGTCACTGTTTACGTCACACGCTGAGCTACACATTTTGTTACTTGCTCACGCCCCCCATTGCCCCAAAAAAGGCGCATTCTGTATAAACAAAATTAGGTAGGTGGCATTTGCTGCACTCCCTGATTTTGTTTTTACACTGCCAATGCTGAAAACAGACTGATTGGGCTTTCCTGCAAATTTGCACAATTCCTATCTAAAAGGGGCTAATGTCTCTCTCCAAAGTTGTTGAAAACCAGTGCTTGGTCAGTGACTTCCGGCGTTAGACACTGACAAAAAAAGCTGACCTCTCATGTTGGCATGATACACAGTCACTCACTGTTATTGTTTAACAGTGGCATGTGGGGGAAATGCAGCGGGACAACAATGAAAGCTGAGGTGGTGAAAGTCCAAGTAGGGCGTGCGGAAGGGTGGATGATGGGTCCAACAACCACTGACTTTCACCCAGGAGGCTGGTGTTCATTTCCCATGTGATTGTAAACCCAGCCACCTGCTTTTGTTGCCTAAACCCAACCATGTGTGAGTGTTGGCTAAACGTAACCAGGTGCATTTGTTGTTGAAGGAATAAAAAGTCAATTTGTTGTTGTACCAACGTAGTGCTTTTATTTTGAAAGAGACTGTATGCAAACTGTACATTTCCTGTGAAAACAGAAGTGTATTTTGAAAACAGACAATGCATGTAACAGGCTGAAGTTGAAGACACGGCGTCCCAGAATGTGAACAACCAACACACCCAGGATACCTTGGACGTCAAATCTCAACGTAGAAAGTCCATGACCAAACTTATCATATGTGACGAGGTCGGAATGAGAATGAGAACACTTGCATTTTCATGAAACATTATGATTTTAAACACATCAGCACAAACAGTGTCATGCGTGGTTGACTTATCTGCCTGAGCTCAAGCGTGTACACGTTTTAAATCTGCTCTAGTGGCGCTCATTGCCACACTACTCAGTGGCAGAAGTGTTTTATAACATTTAAGTGAAAATGCTTGTGTTTGGGAAGTGCTGAGCACATGACTGGATAAATGAGATGTGTATTATGCTGCACAAGTTTTGTGTGAGTTTGTAAAGAGATTTTTTTATATAGTTTTGCTTTTGTTAAACATGGTCCCTGTTTACTTCAGTTTATACAGAATCGTCACCTTTTTTCTTCATTCATGAGAAAAGAACATCAGCATAGTGACTGTAAGAGATACCACTAGAGAGTTCAGCAGATTAACCAGAGGTATAGTGAAAACAATAGGTCCCAGTATCGACCCCTGTGGGATCCAAGATGTAAGTGGAACATATAACCTTGAAGTGTCTGTCAGACAAGTATGAGGAAACCATAAAGTGCAGTGCCAGATACCAACACAGTTATGTAATCTATCCAGTAAAATGGCATGGCTGATGGTATGAAATGCAGCAATTAAATCAAAGCAAAACTAAAATAGAATATTCTCCTTCATGAGCACACACAAGAATAGTGTTTGTCACTTTTAGCAGTGCTGTTTCAGTACGATGATTTTGTTATTGATTCTCTTAACCAACTGGAGAAGCTGGTGACACTTTTTAAAAGAATTTTAGAAATGAAGGATGGTTTTGAAATTGGCCTGTAGTTGACACAGTTGTCAGATGTATCTAGAGAGGATTTTTAAGAAGAAGGAAGACACTGGCTGTCCTGAAATAGTCAGGTATGTAGCCAGAGGAGAGGGACTGATTGATAATCAACTGGTAGGACCTGTTAAAAAACACTTTGTTGGAATTATATCACTCGAGCATAATGGCGGATGCACGTGAGAAATTATATCTACGAGATCATGCACGGAAATGAGGTTGACCTCAGTCAGCAGATCAGAGCAGGTGAGCCAGTAACTTATCCAAGGTAATGCATTTATCAGTCACTGAAACCAGCAGCAGTGCATCCGGCTCTAAATATTTTCAGTTCCGTGTTCTTCTCAACAAAGCGTAAAAATGAAAGCAAAACAAATTGCAGAAAGTCTGTTGAAATACTTGATTGTTGTTGCAGATTCTGTCCTCTCATTTTAACTCACCTTGTGTTTACATTTTACTACCGGACGTTGGTCTTGATGTTCATGCCAACAGTGTTACAGCTCTTGTGTGGGAGTTGTTGGTCGGTTGTTCAAAGTCACCGCCACTTTATCACTAACCAGTCACTGTTTGCACTCCCCAACAAACAGAGATACTGCAGTTATCACCGAGCCATGTGTCTCCACCTGGTAACCCAAGTCACCTTGTCTTGCTTTGTTTGCACATTATTAATGTTTCTGCAAATTCAAGACCTTCTAAGTGGCCTTTGTGCAAACATAAAAGCTTTTATATTCGATGTAGTTAACACTTGTGGGCAGGTCTTTCCAAGAAAAATATCATGACTCACAGGAAGTGTTCAGTTGGACTAACCTACTTGTTTAAATGTTGTGAAAATCACAGTCATAAATGTCAGTTCTTTGTGAGGATAGTCACCCAGCTCATGAGCCCACAGTGGTGTTATTACAGGTAGAGGTGATGCCAGTGATTTGAGTGAGGGAAGGAGATGACCAGAACTTGCCCGTCTCTTATTATCATCAGTGAGGTGCCCTTAAGCAAGGCTGCTTCAGGGGAGCTGCAACAGATCAATGGCCACAAAATGTACGCTCTCCTGCCTACTAACAGTGGGGTTGCCAACTATCACACCTATTTTCAGGCTCTGTCTCATGCTCTCATGCTCTTTCCTCACTTCAGCACCTGCTGACCTATATTGGCCCATAAAGATCACAGACAGTGCAAAGGACACATTTCACATGGCTGGGGAGGTGGCCTTTTCCCTTCACTTAGTTCTACAATGTCACATCTATCACAAATTGAAATGTCCATAAAAATATGACTTTTAATGTATCTTTAACAAGTTGAGGCTGAAGGCCAATTCACAGTTTCTGCATGTCCATGTGATGTAAATCTCATCATCCATCCATGTCCGCAAGAGTAACCACAGACCTCTGTGCAGACGTCTGTACGTAGCTCATTTTTTGTGTGCACAGGGACTGTAGGCATTGCAAGTGTGCCGGCTGCACACGCTCCCATTTCTTGCTCCGGTCCAGGACAAAACACTGCCTTCAAGCTAGTTGCAGCAGCCTCACCATTGTGAAGTTAGTTTTGAGAAGTTCAATCTAGACCCAGCAGCCTCATTTAGTTTCGGTTTTACCCGATACCAGTGGCTCACCTTCCGCCAGGGGCTGACACAGTCCGTCAATTAAACAATGTATTGAACCACATGAGAATCTGCATGACCGCAGCGTTCAATGTGGAAATTATGTCCAAGCCTTGACCAACATTGTCTCCCTGTGCCACTAAATGTTTTGCCAAAACATTAATACACTATCTTCAGTTTTGTCTTTTGCTTTCGCCCATTCTTATTTCCAGGTGTCACATTTCACAGTTTTGTCACACCCTTTTGGGTCCTTATGAAATGCACCAGGCTTTTAACTAACTCCAATGTAAACTCATCCACAGCAGGAGGAAGTGGAGGTGAATGGGTCAAACAAAACCAGACTGTCACCCAGGAGACCACAGCTCATGGCCCATGTGAACAGTTCCTATGTCGCTATGGGAAGATCCACCACTGCTTGTGAATCAAAAAGTCCATGCTGTTTTAACGTAATGTTATATGTATGGCTGTCCCACACTGACATCTATTTTCTAAACCACATCAAGGACGTTTGTCGCCTAAATCTAACCTCAACTGTTTCAAAACATTGAGCACATGTTACAGTATGTTTCAGCTGTGAGTGACACAGACATGCTAAAGGGTGCCCCCTGCGTCAGTATTCAGACGCTGAGTTGCGTGACAAAGTGTCGGTATTCGACAACCTGGGACTGACAACGGGTTGAAATACCTTTTGGATCTTCTGAAGCCTTTGTCAGATGAGAACGCTGCATCTCTGTCAAGTTTGCTATCAGAAAAGATCCAATGCAAGATATTTTCCAGAGCAAACAGTTTGATAGAGGTCATAGATGATTTGTTTTGCCATTATAACTACTGAAACTCGTGTCCTGATTTCTTCAACCTCAGAGCCTGACATGGCGGGACATTTAAGTGAAACTGCGGGTGAAGAGCAGTGTATGCAATTATCCTGACAGCACATGAATGCACAATTATTCACTAAGACCAACAGGGATGGGGAGGCCTGACAGCTATGACTGAGTCTGCCTCTGTCTCTCTGGATGACTGTCAATAGAAGACTGGTTGCATCAACAGAGCCTCTCTTTGACTACAGGAGCTGCTTGTTGGACATGCCTCGGAGGACAGATGCGCAACAAGTGTTTTAGTGTTGCTTCCGCTGCTCATGTGCACACATAAACACATACACAGAGGGACAGATTGACCTGTTGTTAATCAGGCACATGCCAACATGATGCCTTTCTGTTCCTCACAAATGGCTGGATCAGCTTGTGAGTGTGTGTGTGTGTTTTCTGTAGTGTGGCGCACAGCCTGGCACACTGCTGAACAGATGTAAATCCAACAAGCCTGACATTCCCGCCAAACTGACCCCTAGAGTGAGCCTTCCCACCCCCAACGCACACACACACACACACACACAGCCCCCATACACACTCACCCACCTCTCTCCCGCCAATATCCATAACCACAACCCACACACACACACACACACACACACAATCCCTGAGCGTGTGCTACATGTCCAGCCCCACATCACACTCCCCTCCTTTGTGTAATGTGAGGTTATGGACACAGCGGCCTTGTGTCAGGCACATGGCAGACCAGTATGTGTGTGTGTGTGTGTGTGTGTGTGTGTGTGTGTGTGTGTTTGGATGATCAGGCAGGTGCTTCTTTTGTCTCAGAGACAGTAGCGCTCATCCAGACAATAGTCCAGAATGGACAGTTGCCCTCTACACAATATCGTGGCCCATCAGCCCAGTGGCCTGCGGCTTGCTGCCTGCTGCCTTGTCACGTTGTCAAAGCCTCGGCTCGAGGGGGTCAAAGACCCCTCAGCAGACAGACAGGATGGCTGGCAAGCAGGCTTTTGAGAGGTGGACCACTCCGTGCATTTGTAATTGAATAGGATATGATCTGATACACTGGCTGATGGCTGTGTGTAAACTTTGCTTCATTTCCTGGAGGAGCACCTGGTCCATATGTGAAACAGGAATAATACAAAAGACGAAAAGATCAAATCAAATCAAGTTTAATTATGTTGCACGGTTAAAAACAAGCGCTGACCAAAGTGTTGTACAAATGAATGGCGCACAACCAGTATTAAAAATGTAAAAAGGCATAATGACAACAATAAATAGTAGTAGAAAAACAATTAAACCACTAAAAGCAACCAAAAGTCACTAAAAACATACATCTTAAGATTTGTCTTGAAAGTGTTGATGGCAGGGGGCATTTCACTGAAAGCAGGCTGTTCCAAAGCTTTGGAGCAGCCACCACAAAGTCATTGTCCCCCATAGCCACTAGCCTTGATTGTGGGACATTTAAAATGCAGGATCTAAGAAGAGATGGAGTAGGGGCAGAGAAATTCTGGGATGTACAATGGCACCAAAACAAATAAAGGAACGTTGAAATCAATCCTGTGTTTGACAGGAAGCCACTGCAGGAATGCTAGCACCAGTGTAATGCTGTCTCTTCTTCAGGTACCTTTGAGAAGTCTCGCTGCAACTTTTTGCATCAGCTGCAGGCGAGATGTTAACAGAATATGGAATAAATTCTACCACGTTACTGCAGCTTCTTCGAATACAGAAAAAGGCAGCAGTGTAGTAATCACTGCCAAGGGTACCTGTCGTTTGGCAGTTACTTCAATCTGATCTGAAACTTACTGATCAGGGTTGAACATGACCCTCTGGAGCCCCAGAGAAGTGATGGGTGAAAATGAATAAGCAAATCTCCTTGAACAAATGTCCAGTATGTACCGGGTTAGCCTGACGAATGTCCAAATGTACATGAATCCCCAACTTTTTCCACTTCCTGTTAGCGTAGGCCATGCTCACGCTGCCTACTATGGCGAGTGAACAACTAGCAATTGAATCAGACGGCCTGGCAGCTAAAGTTACTGAGCAAGACTAAATTTCTCTCTCTCGAATGTTGCATGTTGCTTTTGTGGATGAAATAGATTCAAAATGGCTCCCTTTCCTGCTGTTTATTTTGTTGTCATGCAGTAATGTAGTGCAGCAACGGCACTGAATGAAGGAGCGAGAGCTGATTATATCGGGAACTGCCCATTGGTCCGACATCCCATTGTTCCGACCATATTAAACCCATTGTTCCGAAGTCCGTTCCGAAATCATCATGACGCCCTGTGGTTAAGGTCTGGTTAGGCTTAGGCACAAAAACCACTTGGTTAGGGTCAGGAAAAGATCATGGTGTGGGTTAAAATGAAAAAGAAAGTGACAAACACATAAGCTGTGAGCCTGCTCCGCCTCAAGCCTTTCCCAGCTGACCCAGAGCCGGTCGCGGCGCACCATCAAGGTAGAAATACAGGAGCCGTTCAGCACCGCCGACCATCGGACTAATGGGATGTCGGACCAATGGGCTATCGGACCAATGACATGGACCCATTATATCAATGCGTTCTCATCCCAACTCTTCAAATATCGTTGCTTTGTCAGTGACATCGACGTCTACACATTACATGCAAGACATCCTCTTGTGTTTGTTGTCAATGTTTCGGCACACCGTGTCAATTTACGCCTGTTAAATGCATTGTGTCTTTTCTAACTAAACACATGGTTAGGTTTAAAAAAAAAAGCATCATGGTTTGGCTCAACATTTATACGGGAAGTGCACACTGGCCTCTTGGGTTAAAGTCAGGTGTTTGTTGGACCCATCCATCACTCCTCACACCCTTCCTTTAGGGACTTCCAGCTCCTTCTTCAACGTTTTTACTGGCAGCCTTTCAAACTGACCCTGTCCAGTGGTGGCGCCACCAGCTCATACCGCTTCAAAAGGTGGCTTTTGGCGTTGGTGTCTGATGCCAAAGTCACTAACCAAGCGGCGAGTTCAGAATGATAACCAGCTCATTAAATCGGACTAAAGTCCAGACCTCTGCCAGCCAAGGCTAAAGGTGCATCAACATGCTTCTCCAATGGTTATTCTTCAGTATCTTGTTGCTCAGAACATTTAAACAGCACATTAATAACAAAGTGCAAAGACTGAGCAGGAAGAAAGATGTGCTGTTGGTATCCATTCTTTGTCATCGTGACTTTAAGGGATGAAAATAAAAAAATCTGGGGCAGTCACTGAGTCTTTGAATATGTCATGAACTTCTGCTCAGCTTGCTCAAAAATTAAATCCAATTTTTCATCCTTTGTTCATCACAGTGGCGATGCTTTTATTCTCCACTGTGTCTGTTGACCTCAGCAGAACATGCCCGACCACCTGTTGTCCAAATGGCCAGCATGTGTCCAGCCTGTGGCCACCACTGCAGAACAATATGGATCCAAGGAAAAAAGTAAGAGGGATTTTTTTCCCCCTTCGTCGCCTTGTGTTCTCACGCCATCCTCCTCTTCCCACACACCTCCCTGACCTCATTGCATACACTTGATCAATTTCCTTGTGTGTGTGTGTTTGTGTCCTGAAGCGTGGCCATCACGAAGTAGTGACCATTCCTCACCAGGATGCCTCTATCTTCTGGCTGAGCTGACCTGCTTCTCAACTCATTAGCAACATCCAACACACACACACACACACACACACACACACACACACACACACACGGAATGCTTTCTATACACTCTTCACAGCTGTACCAACGCTACTGCTCATTAAACATGAAGCTGCGTGTATTTAGCAGTGGCTTCCTGAGTTAGGTGTGATCTTGGAAAGTTGACAGTATGAAATTAATTCTTCATCTGTTGTCTTTGCCCAGAGTTCAGTCTGGCCTGTGCAGGTTAAGCACCTCAGTATGCTGAGGTCAGATCATCTGAGGGCAGATCTTCACCTCCTCTTCCACTGTAGCCTGTAGACCACCTATTAACACTTTTGTTTTTAGACTTGGTCGGACAACATGTCGAACCAGTTTGTGTCAAGAACACTGAGCCCATGAAGCCTGATTGTTGAGTTTTGCTTCAACAAATTGCACAGACTTTTTTTAGTCAAATAAAAAAGAAGCAAAGTTGTTCATCAGTCCATTTAGAAATCATGTAAAAAGGTGTTCCTCATAACTCCAGATTCTGATTCATCATCATCAGATTTAGACTTTTTTCGAGCATCAAAAGTAATCCAGTAATGATTATCTCTTCATCCATGGTTACTTTACTTTACATGGAGCAGACGTACCGACTTTTGTTTCAGGTGTAATGGTGAGACTCACGTAGCTCAAAGCTAATAAAGTATAAGGAGTTCATTTGATTCCCCCCATTTTTAAACAATATATTTGTGAACAGTACTAAGGCATAAAGTTGCCTGTCATCATTGCTGTTTATATTCCTGTAACTGACAATCTCCTTTATCCATTCATATCCACATATTTGTCCATATACAGACACAAAACAGTCCCTCCAGGAATTTGCGATGTTGCAACAGTTAACACAAATTCAACCAATCTCCGTGAATTCTGCATGACCGTGCAATTTTGTTCAATCACCACAACCTTTCCGCAACTTTGACCTGCCTCGTGTGAGTTCCACCAATCATAGCAGTCCCCCGCACAAACGTAATGGACGTACATTACCAAATTCACTTCCTAGTTTATGGTATAAAGATGCAGACAGGTGCGATTCTGATTTCTCACATTTACCAACAAAATTACTGCTAAAGACCCTGCAAAACAATTTCCTGATGTTCTTCACGAAAGCGGACGTAAACTGTTCTGCACCCCCCTGCAGTTTTACTGTGGAACACAAACGAAAATCATCGTTTGACAAACACTTTTCTACTGAAAAACATATTCGGAGAATGGCTGAAACTAGTGGACCACAGACCAGACACTGTGACAGAGGCTGTTGCTGCTGCAAGCGCTGAAAGAATGAAGGTAAGTTAGATTAAGAAAATGTGAACATCTAGCTGCCACTGACAGGTATATTCAAATTTGATTCATTTAAAAGGAAATTATTATTTTGTGTCTTAAATCCACCTTGTGTGTGTATGTTAAAGAAAATAATTTAGGAAAAATATTGTCAAATAAAATGTTGAAACATGTTGAAGCTGTCTTCCAGAACATGTAATCCTGAGCCTTTTTGAAAATACTCAGGCCAGAGTTAAGTGTTACTCCCCCTGGAACAAGTTACCTTTGTTTTTTAATGAATTAAATAAAACAAAGCAAATTTTCACTGTCTCACGCAATTTCATCACAACTTTCATCACAATTTTTTAGAAAAGCTGCCGCCAAATCAGGCATTTTATGCTGCAATAATCCTGAAAAAAGCCAACGAAATCACCAAAGGGACTGACAAAACCTCAACTGTTTCAAATCACATACAAACTTTAGTTGATAAAAGATGTCCTGACAGGTAAAGTACTACTTACCTGCTGAATACTGCCATTTCTGAGCATCATAACATGTCTTTAAAATAACAGCATAAAGCATGATTAGCTAAAACAAGTAGTAAGAAAGCTACAAACAAAGGGAGAAAAACCTAGTGAAATAACATGGTAAAACATCTCTGCATCAATATACACGAGCTTGCATTTGGTTGTAGGTAATAATGCAGCTGCAGCGTTCAGTTGTGAAAAGACTGTTCATTATTTGAGTCTTTTAATTACATCCCAAACTATTTAACCAGCAGCAGCATGGACCCAACCTAATGAGCATAAACCCTTCCTAAAATTCACAAGGTATCCTGCCCCATTCATCTTTGTACCCCCACAACACACACACACACACCACTGGGCATATGCTTCTAAAAGCACCTGATGGACAGATTGAGGACACACATACATACTCTTTTTGTACACACACAATGTCAAAGGGTTAATTGGGGGAATGGTCAAGAAGATTTTGGGCGGTCTGCAACAAGGGGGCAAAAATGTGTGCGCTTGTGTGTGTTTAAGAGAGGGAGACTTCTTTTGAATATTTGTTTGAGTCCTAACTTCCTCAGGGGGCTGTTTTGCAGTTATTTTTATGGTACAAGTCAGAACAAGGAGAAGCTTAGTTTTGAGGTGAGGGTGTCGTCAGAGCAGCAGGCTCACAGCCGGCAGGTGGCAGGCAGGCTGAACGTTGTAAGTGTGCACATATTCATAAGCGAGTCATGCTTCAGCTTCATGCTGCTCACTCACACACACCAAATGGGATGCAGCTCAATTAGCTGGCTGAAGGGGAAACAGTGTGTGAAACCAGCCATAAACATCATCACAGTCTGGTATCATCAGAGCCGTCAGCCATGTGGTCAGCGGATCAGCATCATGCTCATGTGCAAACATAGTGTATCCACTCTATGATGTTCAGTATTGATTACAACCCAGTCACCAGAAAAAATGCTAGTAGTGTACGTTTCTGCAAACCATGGATACGTTACATTTGCATGTTATTATGTAGAGGATACGTTGACGCTTTATATTTCAACAACTCTGTAATTAGGTTTAGGCGCAAACCACTTGGTCATGGTTAGGAAAAAATCATATTTTGGGGCACAATCCCAACGGGAAAAGCAGCAATGTCTCTGTAAAATAACAACCATTTTTCTTGCCTAAAATGCTACTGGAAACACAGTGACGAGTCGTTTCAAAGGACTCATGTTTGGTGCCTAAAGAGCTGCTGATAAAACAGCAATGACTTGCTGTCATTTGTTAGTCCTGAACCGTTGTCTGCAGCTTGGCATCCCGCCCAGGTGTCACGCTTTTCACCATCTCCTCCACCTCCTGAAAGTCAGCTCATATACTACGTCACTTTAGAAACGTTGACATGATATGTATGAAACCTGCAAATGTTACACAGTCATGGTTTGTAGAAACCTTTTTTTCTGGCGACTTGGCTTGCCAGTTACATGTATGTGGTGATGTGATGATACAAAGTTTTATTCCTGTACTCCTGTTAGCATTCGGCCACCTGGGCGTGTAAAAATAAACCAACAAAGCTGCAGTAGCTGCTCTAAGCTGCGCCCGTTTGATTCTGCGGCGCAGTGTGGCCAATCTATAAGTTGGGGATAGTTGAACTTATGGCGGGAAGCTGTCCCAGAAGGAATATCCACAGCCGATCAGCAAACAGAGTCCTTTTACTTCTGTGATGTTGCAAAGATTTTCTTTCCATCTGAAACACTGAAGACGCCTCCCGGCTGCAGAAAAATGTCATTATTGTGCTGTGCACCACTTCAGTGCTAGTTGATGTGTTTTTGGCATTCAGTCTAAGTTACCTAGAATCCAAACTTCTGTACTGTTAAATTGTAATGTAACGTTTTACTGATGCACACAGTGTGGACTTTAAATACAGTTTGTGATCAAATATTTCAGACCCAGCCCCAGACCTCATCATGTATCACTGCCCATTTTTTTAATTTCTTGTGAGCGTGTGTGTGTGTGTGTGTGTGTGAGTCCTTGTCGACCAGACTCATGTCCATTGTTCCCCAGAGTCTGTCCTGCTGCTGCCTTTGTCCGCTGACTTGACTGGCAACCAGACCTCCATTGTAGCATCTGCACACACACACACACACACACACACACACACACACAAACAATTTTATGAATATAGCCCCAATGTATCTCAGGACATTCTTCATATAGAGCAGGTTGGGCACCGTACTCTTTAATTTACAGAGAGCCAACAACTGACTTATGAGCAAGCACTTGGTGAAGAGGAGAAACTTCCTTCTAACAGGCAGAAACCTTGAATAGAGCCAAGGTGCAGGTGGGCGGTTACCTGCCTCAGATGGTTGGGTTTAGAGAGATGCACGGCAACAACAATAACAATAAGGATGTAAATGTGTACAGATGGAAAGAAAAAGGAGGAGAGGCAAAGTCCACTGGCAGTCGTGACCTATTGCAGCCTGACTAGGGGCTGGTTCAAGCTTGAGCCAGCCCTAACTATGAGCTTCATCAGAGAGGAAAACATATGAGAAATTTGTGAGAACAGCCTGGATACTTTATGCACTGAATTATTTAAGTTTTCTCAGTAAAGTTGGAGAAAAGTTTTTCAGTTATATTTCTGGCAGGTTAGATGCTTTACAGCGGAACATCCAGTGACGCTGGTTCTTTGTTTGAACAGCGGAGCATCAGAATATTGGTCCCCCTTGTCTTTATTCTTCATGGCCAGGTGTTATGTAACACCCCACAGTGTATCAGCTCCTATTAACCATGATATGAGGATGCAGCCGTCTCCCTGAGCAAACTTCCTCTGTCAGTGATGGGTGATAGGTGATGAATGGGCGGCTGCCGTTGTACTAAGGCGATCAACTTCCCTTGTAATCAGTCAACATCTGCGCTGTGTTGGGGAAAAACCAACAGGTGACTGGAGGCAGCAGAGCAAACAATGGAAGCAAACACATCCCACATGCCTCAACTGAAACTTACATTACATGATGTGGAGAACAGACCTCAAGTAATGATCAGTGTTTGCACAAGGAGGTAAAACAGAAGTGCAAACGATTTGAAAGTTGTCATTTAGTCATTGTCAAAGTGGAAACAATTAAATCATTAAAACACATTTAAACAACTGTTACCTATAATTCCTCAACACAGTAATTAGCACTGACCAATTATATCATAGCTCATGTTTAAACATATACCATTTTTTCCAAATTGGATCTTTAAGCATAATAATATTCATAACTATGTTTCCATTAGTGTATAATCACCTCAAACTAAAAATCATTGTCTTTTTTTTGTTGCCTTAAAGGGAAATTTTGGTTTATTTCAACCTGTCTCCTATCGTCCTAAATTTGTTTCAAGTGACTAGTGACATAAAAATAATAGTTAGCATGTTAGCCGTTAGCCTAGATACAGCCGGGGCACATAGTAGCGTCAGACCTGTTAAAACGTAAGTGAACGGGCAACCTTCAAGTGCAAAGTTAGTCCACTAAACTTTTTTTCCACAAAGACCGCCTCATATCGTTAGGATAAATGTCAGAGAACATATAGAAAACGACATGTAAACGTGTTGTCTTACCTTACCGGTGTGCTGCCATGTTTGTTTACCATCTAGCTCTGCTTTCCAAAGCGCGGCCGAAATATATCTGGCGAGCTCTAGATAAAGCCCAGCTGCATACTACTCCAGGTGGAGGTGTCTCGTCCTCGGTCACATCCAGACCTTGAAAATAAGGCTGCAACCGTTCCCATTCCTTGCAACAGAGGCATTCCTCTTCTGTGGGCACTGGGGCACAGCATTCACAGGTACACCACCAATCTCCAGAGCTACGCAGCCTTGCAGCAGCCATTCCTCCTCTCTCGTCCTCTACCTGTTGCACCTCTCTCTCTCTCTCCTCCTCCGTTCTTCAATTTCACAAAGCTCTTCGTCAGTGGCTACCATGCTATTATTATTTTTATGTCACTAGTCACTTGAAACAAATTTAGGACGATAGGAGACAGGTTGAAATAAACCGAAATTTCCCTTTAAGCCCAGTTCAGACCAATGACTTGCGATGAGACAAACTGTTGCAGAGAAAAGTAGCAGCGCTGGTCTGAGCTGGACTCAAGCCGGCTGATGGTGTCAAATCACCTGGGGCTTGTTTTAGAATGAAAAGCTCGTCACCTGGCTTGTAGTGACGTCCGTCCGTCTGTCAAGTCAAAATGACCACTTGCTGCAGGTGCTCCATCCACACCGAGCCTTCTGTTTCCGTCCTCACATTGTGCTGGTGTCGGAGGGTGGGTTGCAAGTAGTTGCCTGTTTCAACTCATCTCGTTGTGAATCTTTGCTCTGAACCAGGCATCAAAATGAGTGGTTTATATAAACATGTCTTCCACGGATTCTTCATGTTGTTTCTACTGTAGCCCAGAGCAGACAAACCAAACACTGGCTCTGGATAGAGCCATTAATGTTTTTACGTTTGCCGCCGTAGTTCTCCTACATGTTTGGCACACGGTCACAGCTGGTTGCAGTCTGCAGCATCACTCGATGTCCTTAAATCCTGCACAGTGGACCAGTGATACTCAACTTACGGCCCATGGGCCAAATCTGGCCTGCGTCAGGGTGCCACGTGGCCCAACGACCTGATGAAAAGAAACTATTTCACACTGGGAACTTTGAATTTTAGGTTCGTTTAAAAAATGCTGCTTGTTTATTAAAAAAAAGTGTCATGGACCTGAGTAAATAAGATTATCCTGATCATCCTTTTTTCTTGGCTGGTATCTTCTCCTCTGCTGTTTGATGGTGAACTAGAATTTCAAAATAAAGGCATACACTAAAAATGATGATATGGATCAATGTTTTCACTTTGCATGGATGATATTGGATTGCTGATCATTAAAGCAATACATCAATCATGATCAATGATTCATTAAAACCGTAACATATTCTGATACATATATCACTGATACATATATGTTAGAGCATTTAAAAAGCATTACACAGACTTGTCATTGCACTTCTTGTCACTGCCGTATGTCCTCGGTTTCCTCTGTGTTTCATGTATTCACCCCTCCCATGTGTCTCCAGCTTCTCCCTGTCTCTTCCTCTCTGTCTGTGTGTTCATCGTGGGCGTGGTTCTCCTGGCTGTCCTGATCCCCGGTTCTCCTCACCACACACACCTGTCTACAATCCACTCATTACCTTCCTCTGCCTACTCACCTGCCAGCCATTAGTCATCAGTGCTCCAGTATATCTTCTCTGACTCTTCTTCCTGCCTTCGTCAGATCATTGTGTCAGCAGTTGTGGTAGCAAGCTTCTCCTGCTGTGTTTTGTGCCTGTCACTCAGTCTATTCTCCCGGATCACCACCACCTTGTCCGCCAGCTTACCTTTTCCTCCTGCTGCTGTCCAACAAAACTTACCTGTTGTGCTCGTCTCCATTCATTATCATTCATCATCATTCCAACCACAGAAATCCCCTGAACCCAGTATCTCATATCCACCATTCATGTGTTTGTAATAAACTTCCTCTTTGATAAAATCACACCTGTTCTCTGTTCCTGTGCTCGAGCCCAAACTCTCCACTCACAGCATGTCTACAACACTGTTGGACTCACAATGAACAGAACAAAGTCGATGCAGCAGAACCAGAAATACTGTTTTTAATCAAAGCATTCTTGTTCCTTGTCAAAATATGTCACATACATTACTCTTAATGCAACTTAACATCAGATAGTTTGTAATATGGCTCTGGGGATGGCAGCGTATTTGGTCTGTCCATTTGTTGGGCCCTAGGCCTTTTTGGGCTATTTTTACTGCCTTTACTTTTAAGCTCATATCACAGTCATTATAAAGGCTACATACACATGCTATGTCTTGTTTTTTTCAGGACAATCTGGGCTAACCAGATTTGCCATCATTTCATGTCCTTCTATGTGCCTGTATTTTATATACATTTTTATATCAATGAAAAAAACAAATCTGTGTGACTAAATTCTTACATTTTTACATGTATCTCAGCATAGCAAGTTGGAAAATGACATATTCTGCCATATATGAAGAGGGGAGACTCTCTGGAATCTGGCAATATAAGAAACATGATGGTGGGACATTCTGTCACTTCACAGTTGTCCAAAACATGTGGTTTGTGCCAGGCGTGTCCCCCTCAATGTATATGGTGACTACGGCCCTGTCAGCATGCATAATTAGGCTACAGTTGTCTGGGTGCGCAAAGGTGAAGTGGCTGGTCTTGTCATACAAAGTTTGACGAGTGTCAACTGGACAATATGGAGATATTTGCATCTTGAAAGCCGGACTACAAATGTGGATAGACAGGGAGAAACACACGCAAGCCTAAGACGTGGTAAGATACGATATTCCTCACTATATGAAGTGACTGATAACAAGATCTGTATAATGGGTTGTAAAGAAATTCGTCAGCTTTTCATTTTGTAGACAATTGATCTGGATTTATAGTGTGTTGGGATGACAGCACAATGATGTGTGTGGCCCTGCGCTTTCATGTGATATGCGTGGCATTTCTGTGCGATGCTGCTTTCATGAGTAATCCATCCAAGAGTAATGTGTGTGCAGAGCTGTATGAAAGCTCTGTTATACATCATTTTAGTGTAACTTTATCATTTTATTTTCACTGTGAAAACATTGGACTACTGACAAGTGTCGGCAAAGCTACAGTTCCGCTGTTTCACGTGATATGTGTGGCTTCTCGCTATGACGCACGGTCGCGGAGAAAATCAATAGAGAAGAATAGGTGTGAATTTGGACGCACTATGCGTCGTTTGGGCCCATAGTGTTAACGTTTTTCCTTAGCAAAGGAAACCTTTTAAGGGATTCTGTGCAACTGTGTAAGTCCCTCAGCTATAAACTAATCCTTAAGTGTCATACTTAAAGGGAAAACTTAAGGTTTTTTGTACAACCAGTCACAGACTTTTTGTTGAGCACCTTCAACACGTGAACAATTCCACCTGGCAAATATTCATTAAAACAACAAGATAACACAAGTCAGATCAACCTCAAGAACAGCACCAGTTTTGTCATCTGGTGTTTTGTTTCTTGTCACACACTCTTAATTTTTAAACATATTCTTGTAGAATGGTTCATATGACATCCTACGAGTTTGCACCCGACAAATGAGGTTACATCCTAAACATACAGTAACGTATTTAACATAAAGTTACTGAGGCTAGTTTAAGCAAAGAAACACAGAGAGGACGTACCTCAAATGACTCAAAGCTCACACGGATCCGAACACCCAACTCCAAGGAAAAGTCCCAGGCAAAAGTCTTTTTGACTGCTTGAGACTACCTCCTTGTTTACTGCCGTCAGCACATTGGTCACATGATCACAGCCTTTCAAACTACATGGACTATGTATGACTTTGGTTGCACTGCTTTTCGTAGCAAAACATACAATTTGTGACAGCAGCCTGAATTTTTGCACACAGTACACTTTTCAATCATTCAAAACTCTTCAAGTTTGCTTTGAATATTTTTCCGCTTCAAAACTTTGTGCCTTATATTTCATTGACAATTTCATTAATTGTGAATAAAGAATCCGGCTTATATTAATGGTTGTTTTAAATCTTGTTGACATCCAGGACACACACATTTTATTTTGAATCGTGTTTGGTTTGTTAGGATCAAAAGAGGCACAACTTTATTTTGTAACATATCGACATACTACATTTTAACACTGACAGTACAACAGTGCACATGACAGCAGGTGAAGGTGAGTGTGGCTGAGTTATGCAATCTGTGTGGTAAAGTGACTTTGAAGTTCTCCTTTCACTTTCAAATTGAAATGTCTGTTGATATCATTAACCTTTGTCCTTGGTTATCCCCCTTTAACCTGCGTGTTCAGCAGCCGCATAGTAACCGATCACTGTTCACATATCATTAATATCTACTACATCCACAGCCTGACAACACAATTTGACTAATGAGCAATGAAAACCTCGTCGGTTAGCGTGCTTTTGTTGTCTCACACAAAGAGACCATAGAAACATTTTTGAATGCCTTCAGTAAAAACATGTTAAATGTCTAATCTTCACATCAAGATTTGTCTTTGATTTAATAACCAGTGGAAAATAATACTGTGACAGCGTGGACACACAGACACCCACACATACAGCAGTAAACCAAGTCTGTCTTCTTCCCATCTGAGTGATAGTGCTACTCTCTTGATCATTAATTGTTGATAACAACAACTAAACAACAGGAAGTGCAGTTAGCTTATTGGCACAATGAGGGATATTACACATGCTGATTAACAACATTTACATTTTTTTAAAAATCATCTTCATAAGCCCTATTCGCACGGGATTAGTATAACCTGGGGACCTCTGGTAATTTGTAAAAATTGCGGAGGATGTCTGTGATCTTAATCCTGTGCGAATGTCTGTAATTTATAAAGTAAAAATTCCACCGCAAATTACCTACTATATTTCGCCAAACACAGACATCCCATGATAATACTAGTCCCGTGCGAATCTGCATCTCAGTGACTGGGAGGTATTTTAGTTGTTGTTGTTTTTATTGCGCGCCTTTTTTCTACCTCTTTGCCGGTTGAATTATGGAGGCTGCGGTGGAAATTATGAATGACAGTTTTGACAGCATTTTAGGTGCAAATGCCAGAGTCTCATCATCTCGGTACACAGTATGGAGACCCATTCACAGAAACAGCAAGCTCAGATCCATCAGAAGAGCGAAATTTCGGAAGATATTGAGATGGATGACAGCATGCGGTAAGGAACATTTTTCTATCTTTCAACAGGCTTAATACAAACGCCCTGACGGCCCGTTATCTCGACAACAACTGCCCACTGAAGTCCCGTTGCTGCTTTGACATTTTATTTACTGTTGCCATGACGACTAACACATACCATGTTAAAAGTGATCATTTTAACACAAACCATAAGCTTTCCATAAACCTAACCAAGTGGTTTTTGTGCCTAAACCTAACGAGACCCTAACAATAGTGTTGTTACAATATAAGCTCTTAACAGTGATGTATAAGGGTTTTGGAAAGCACAAATTAAGTTGTCCTGGCGATACTGTGGGTTCAGCATGTTGGACAGAGCAGGTGTCACACCATATTCTGTGATCCATCAGATTGTGCACAGCTTTGACATCATATCCGGCCGTAATGTCAGTAAATTCGAGTAAAATACAGACTTCGCTTATCCCGTGCAAATGCACCGCAAGAAACACAGATGTGGGGGGGTAATTTACAAATTACCAGACGTCCCCAGGTAATACTAATCCCGTGCGAATAGGGCTATAGAAAAGCTTTAACATCAGCTGCAGTTTATCTTTCTAACATGATGAGGTTTGTCCTTAAAGGTGCATGGATACTGGGGATGTACCTGAATACTTTATTCAGGAAAGTACAAAAAAATGCGATGGAAACAGATAATTCTTCCACTTGAAGCTGCTCATTATCAGATGGAAAGAAAGCCATGACTGACATCTGTGCATCAGCCATTATGTTTCTTCAAACTGATTCATATCATTGCAGATGGCCACAAGATAAAAGTGCCCATTCTGTTTGCAATATAGGACTTTAATTTACTTTACTTTAATTTAATTTAAGTTGTTTTGTTTATTACACAGTACTGAAAAGTGATTTCTATATTCTGCAGTTGCTTCCACCAAGCTGATCGTTTGTGACTATCACTCTTGCCAACACATTCTCACTCTGACCTCGTCACATATCGGCGTTTGGTCGTGGACTTTTCACATCAACTTATGACGTCCAAGGTACCCTGGGTGTGTTGGTTGTTGATGTTCTGGGACGCCGTGTCAACGTCAGCTTGTTTCATGCATTGTCTGTTTTGTGGTGGCTGTTGGACCCATCTACCACCCCTCCCACCCGTCCTAATGAGACCTTTGCTCCCTTAACTTTTGTTGCTGTCCCACCACATTTCCCCCTGATGCCACCAGGCCCCGTTAAACAATAATGCAACCGGCCACGTATCCTGCTGATGTGACAAAACGTCTGACGCCGGAAGTCACTGACCAAGCACCGGTATTCAAAGACTTCAGAGTGATACTGGGGCTGAATCTATATGTCAGGACATCACCACACTTGCAGACACACGGTATTTGCGGGCACGTTCACCAGAAGTATGTATAAATGCACCTTAATGGGAACCTGCTCAACAAAGCAAGTTGATAACCACTGTCATGGTTCCCGATCTCTGACTGGGTTTTTAGGTTTTGTCAAGTCAGCTAATGCAAAGAAAACCTGGCTCCAATATCCTGGTTATATATTACAAATGTAAACACATTGTCCCGGTTTCAAGACACCTGGGGATGCCACCTGGTGCACCTGGAAAGAAACTGCAAACACCTGATCAGGCTTCTGCATTCTCTGTTTGTATTAAAGAGAAACTTCTGTATTTTTGAATCTGGACCCCATTTCCCCATGTTTTTGTGTCTAAGTGGCTGATGGGATGAAAGTGAAACTGGCTGCAGGGTAATCCCTGCAGCCAGTTATGCACCATCAATGTACATCCACTAAAAGTGCTTGTTTTTGCCACAGACAGGCTAAGAGTTTAAGTGTCTGACAACATCACAGAAAAGAACCTTCAGAGAAATGTAAGATTTTTATTAACCTTTGCTGATCTGATCTGTTTGTTCGTATTTAACCAAGTCTCCCTCAAGGAGAAGTCTCGTTCTGAAATCTCATTGACTTTTTTACATTGTAATAATCAGCTAAATATTCAGCCATATTGATTTTTTTTCAATACGGTACGCTTTTTGTTTCCCAACACAACACACTCTTCTCAGTGTCCCCTGTCAAACAGTGTTTCCCCCCTGTGAATGTGTAGCACTCCCCTCAGTGGTTGGGGTTAGGGATCAAGTTTGGTTCAGGTAACAGGAAACGCATATTGAAGGGGAAACAGTCTCCAACACAACACCAAGACTCCAAACTGGGATGCCAGCGTGCATGTAAACACACTCACTGGTGGTAAACATTCTGAGCATCCATGCAGCCACCAAAACCAATACCTATTGATCAGTGCATGTGTTCTGTGTTAGGAGAGTGAACGCACAGTGTCAGCTAGGAGGCGGACTGGGTGGCCTTCAGCTCCGAGACAGACCAGCAGCCCCCATGAGGGGAGGAGGGGGGACTGCTGCATGGATATGTGTGTGTGTGTGTGTGTGTGTGTGTGTGTGTGTGTATAGAAGATCAAGGGTAACCCTGGCCATAGAGGAGGTCAGCAGTGTGACAGCAAGGCTCTCCTAGCGACGGAGCCCAGGAATGTTCTCAGGGCCTGGGCCAGGGGAAGTCGGCTGCCCTGGAACAATCACACAAGAGTTAATATTGGCCCTGCGGGTCAGAGGTTAAATGCCTGTAGGTCACAGGACGGAGGAGGGCTGCAACCAGACACAGGGGAGGGGAGCCAAAGACTGGGGGCTGTGCTGCTGCTGCTGCTGCTGCTGCTGCTGCCGTTGCTGCTGCTGCTGTGTGTGTGTGTGTGTGTGTGTGTGTGTGTGTGGAAGCATTATGTTCTGTGTTGTCCAGCAGTCTCCATAGTACAACACAAGAGAAGGAGCAGTGGTAGAAAGAAAAGAATATCCATGCATTCCCATTCTGATCCACGAAAGAGTGTGACGTTGTTGGAGAGGAACGTCATGTGTTGCAACTTTTAGTCCTGTGATTCACTGCAGAAATAAAACAAGATGGATTTACTAATTTCAAATCTTGACTTGGACTGAAAGAGAGAATGCAGCACAGTTAATAATGATCAATATGAATAAATCTATGGGTAAGAGGCTGAACAAAGCCAACTGGAAACAGTCCAGTCACTATAAAAAGCGTTAGCGTTGTACGTTTCTACAAACCACAGATACGTCACATCTGTATACTTTATATGTAGCAAATCAAGGTTTTTAAAGTGACATAGGATATAAGTTAATTTTGTCAGTGGGAGGTGGAGAGGATGGTGCATATCATGAAACATAGGTGAGATGTCTGTCAAACTGCAGACGATGATTCAAGACCAACAAATGACCCCTCACAACGTTTCCATCAGTGTTTGTGGCAGAGAACTAGCCTGGTTAGATCATCCTGATGACGTGAGCTCAACATTCTGTTTCACTCCATAAGACAAACTCCTTCAGCCAATCAGCATAACAAAACACAGAGGAACATCCTCTTCGTCACCAACGGAGCCAGATCGTAAAGAAATGAGACATGACATTTTCACCAATGATTGGAAGTTGTGTGCAAATGCTGCTTAAGAAATATAATATCAGTCAGCCAGATGGGGGCGCTATAATTAAGGTTGAATTTTTAATTTTTTTTTGAAAGGCCATGCTCCTCGAACCGTATGTCGGATCGACTTGAAATTTGACACACAAGTGCAGCTAAGTGTGCTTTACAAAAAGCCTTGGAACCATTCAGGTCCGCCTGACTAGATTTTCTGCCATTTTGATTTTTTTGAAAAACACATTTTTGACACCTTCTCCTGAGCTGTAGGTCCAATTTGCACCATATTTTCTGTGGATCATCGTTAGATAAAGCTCATCAAACCTTATCAAAAGCTTGTTGATATCTCATTGTGTTTTGATGATATTGACCAATGGACTTTAGAGGGGGTGTGGCTTAGCACATAAGGCTTTACTTACTTAAGACTTTTACTCCTAAACTGTTGAGCCAATCATCACAAAACTTGTAAAAATGTCCTCATAAGTATCTGAATCATGCCATAAAAGTTTTATTGAAATTGGACACTAGGGGGTGTTACCAAAAAAAAAGAAAGAAAGAAAAGTTTATATCTCATAATCAGCTACAGAGATTTTTCCGAAATTTGCTTTGCATCATCTGGGGTCATGTCTCAGCTGATGCACAAAATTTGTAAAGGATTGCCTAAAGGGGCGTGGCTTATTACAAAAATCTAAATTTCCAGACTTTTTACATTCCATACTTATCTTCTTATCTTAATAAATCACCAGTGTCCTACAGAGCTGATTTTTTTTTCAGCACATCCACTGAATTGTGACAAAACTTTTCTGCACTGCAACCTATAGTCAGTTCAGAAGTCCGTCACTCTATATCTTTAAGAATATGCGAAATTAATTACCATCGATATCTCCAAAAGTCTATATTCAAATACAACCAGAATGGAGATGGACATTCTTTGGATACTAGATGTCACATGTTTTAAATGTCGTTCAGATCGGTTTCACGATTAGCTCGCAGACATATTCAATATCTTGTTGTAATTTGTACTGTAAGCAATACATTTTCTGTCACCTTATTTTTAACCAAATGTCACCAAAATATTTGACAATATACCTGAAATCAGCAGAATGATGTGATTTTTTTTTTCAGAATTTTATCACCAACACTTTAACTGTTATTGATATCTCATTGCTTTGTGAAGATATTGACCAATGAACTTTAAAGGGGGTGTGGCTCAGCACTTAACTCCACATATTTTGGGCCAGTCGTCACAAAACTTGCAAGTAATGTTGTGAGAGGTACCAGGAACATTTCCTGAGGGTTTCATTTTAAGTGACAACGAATGGGTACAACACGTGCTAAAGCTAGACATGGGATGACACAAATCATTTTATAAATCAGAAACTGATTGTTCAATCATTACAAAACCTGCAGAGTATGTTAAATAATGATGATGAACCTTATGTTTTAAATTGTTTTTAAATCAGTCAATAGGGGGCGCCACAAGTTCCAAACAAGTGCATTTGTCTTTCACAAAAATTGGCCAGAAATCAGTGAGGATTTGTTTAAAGATCATCAAATTCGGTGGAGGTTTTTAAAGGGATAGTGCACCCAAAAATGAAAATTCAGCCATTATCTACTCACCCATATGCCGAGGGAGGCTCAAGTGAAGTTTTAGAGTCCTCACAACACTTGCGGAGATCCAAGGGGAGAGGAGGTAGCAACACAACTCCACCTAATGGAGGCTGACGGCGCCCCAGATTCAAACGTCCAAAAACACATAATTGAAACCACAAAATATCTCCATACTGCTCGTCCGTAGTGATCCAAGTGTCCTGAAGCCCCGACATGAAAAGTTGCTTGGAAAAACGTCATTTGAACTCTGTTTTTAGCCTCATTGTAGCCTGTAGCTCTGGCTGCCTCTCTGGACACTGCACTTACGTGTGTTGCTACCTCCTCTCCCCTTGGATCTCCGCAAGTGTTGTGAGGACTCTAAAACTTCACCTGAGCCTCCCTCGGCATATGGGTGAGTAGATAATGGCTGAATTTTCATTTTTGGGTGCACTATCTCTTTAACTTAGTCACTAAAGCATGTCCCCAAAATGTTTCTGCAGTTGACCAATAGGAAAGCGGGTCAGTCCACAGAAGAGCATGGCCCAGTAGAGATTTGGACATAAATGAATAAGCATCTGTCTGATTGTCATAAAATCTGTTGCTTATCTTTAATGCAGGTGTCCTAAAATGTCAAAGGTCTTGATCCTACCCAGCTTTCAACATTTAAAGCTCCATGCTAGCTTGAGCGCTGTGATTGCCACTTGTGGCTATATTGTTAGCTTTGTATTTCTTTTGTTTGTTTTTTCTTTTTGCTCTTTGTTTACTTTATGACTTTTGGTTTTCTGGTGTATATATAGATTTTTTGCGTTATGTGTTCCATGTTTGTTTGTTTGTTTGTTTGTTGCTTATATTCTTTAGTTATGTCACTTTTTTCCTGTTGTGTGAATAGGGGAGGACTTTAAATCAGCCGTTTAAGCTTCCTTCCTCAGCAGCTCTGAAATTACTTCGTCAGTGTATATCTTGTATTTTTATTATTGTACAAATAAAACAACCTAAACCTAAGATCAGTGGTTTCCAACGTCTCTGACGTGTGTTCCCCTTAATATGAAGCACTGTCTATGTGAGTCACCATGTCACAGGTTTATAATGTTAGTCAGTCATGCTGAGTCATTTTCCCCTCTCAAATTTATCTGAATATCTTAAAGGGTGAGACTATCAGCTGTTTCACAGGGGAGAAGCAGAATTCATCAGATAAATTAGGTAAATTAACCAGATTTGTATTTTCCACAGAAGAAGTCAATGAGACTCCACCCTCTGCTCCACACCCCTCCCCCTGCTCAGGCTCAGGTTACTGCGGGGGGAAGGAATGTATGAATGGACGGTGCACCACGCTCGTGTCTGTACGCACAGCCACACACACACACAGATGCCCTCAGTGCTTGGGCTCGCTCATTCACAAATATCTGGCGGAGCCTGTCACCTGACCTTGTCCAAACAGAGGAAACCCAGAAAGATAGAGCTGTTGACTTGCTACGGAAATGCTTTGAAAAGCTGCTGCACTTATCAATACAACACAGTGCAGATATGGAGCCTTTGCACCAGTGACCCTGTGGTGGAATGAGTCAAGAGGGGACAGAAATACTTTAAAAAGAAATACAAACTGATTGACATGGTTTATTTTATGACTCCAGAGCCGTCTGGTCCACGTGCACGGCTGCACTGTGGATCTCAGACATGTCAGTTAGTTAAATGTAAGTTTGGGGATTCTTTGACATGTGCTAGATATCCTCCAATGAATGCACGGCTCTCCTTGTTGAACAATGGAGCATCTTTTCCGGGCTGGATGTTTGGTTAAGGGGAGTGTGAGTTGTTCACCATTATCTCTTTAAACAACTTGAGCCCACGCACACTACTGTAGTGAGCACTGATGAATGGAACGCATGAGAGGCCTGTCCTCGCCTGGGCTGTGGAGGAGGTGGAGGAAAAGAAAAAGGTCAGGTCTGGCTGGTTTTAAGATGGACGAAAGGCTCAGACACTGGCATTGATAAACGGCCAATGATCAATGAGTCTTTGATAACTGTACCTCGTATACACATATGAGCTGGTCAGCATTATATCCAGGTGACCTTGATTAAGCGTCCTCATGTAGGTCAACTACAGTTCAATACAACAGCTTGTAAAGAAGACGTCTTTGGGGTTGTGGGAAGGTGCATTCAAAGCCAGGCTAAACATATTCAATATGTCAGACTGTTTTGTTTGTTCTTATTTGAATAATGTTTCAACATTTCAAAAACAGCCAGTGGGATCATCTTCAGCACATGATGGTTGACAGGTATCAGCGATCCAAATTTAAATGGTCACTATAGTTTTGAAGAGAAAGGGTTAAAACTTTGATTATAGGCCTTCTTTATCCTCAGCAGGCTGCTGAAGAGAGGACAGTGCAGTTGGCTTTTTATAGACATGTGCATGTTTCAGCATGGCCCTTTGGATATGCTTTGTCATATTTTGTACTTTCTTTTTTTTATTTATTTTCTGTAATCATTCTGTGTATAGTTGTGTTTTTTGTTGTACATCTGTATATGTCTGCTATCACACACTGGTGTTTGAGGATGTTGTGAATAGTGTAGTACTCTGTGTGTCAGGCTTCTGCTCTTCAAAGCTGATCTCATCTAATTAGTGGCACCAGCTGATTGATTCATCACACCTGGTAGGAATCTGTCTGTGTCTGTATCTGCGCTGTGAAGCTCACATGTCAGTCGCACTGATGATCGTCAAGGACTGGAACATTTGCTGCTGTTTTTACTCACTTTGTTTTATTTATTTTTGCACTTTGAGCACCTTCTTTTCATGTATGGATGTCCTAAATAAACTCTTTTTTTGCATTGATCTCAGCCTGTGAACCTTTTTGTGGCTGTCCAGCCCATTTACATTGGTGTGCAGGTATCTCCTCTGCCGTCCTTTGTTGGTTGTCCATTGTACTGACACACCTAAGTTAAACTTGTTGCCCTAACGAGGTGCAGTTTCACAGCAGCCCTAAGACATTGCAGTTAATGTGCACCAACATTTTATTGTGTGACATGACAACAACATGACCTTCATCCATTTAAAATCAACATAGTTCTTCTGAGCTCATTCTGGTGAAAGTAATGCAAAAGTCGTGTAATAAGTAACAACTGGAGTAGTCCCATATACGCTCATCATTTGGCTCAGATGTTCACTTTCCTTTATGTTTTGAATACGTGAAACTTTGTGGACAAACATAGGCACGCTGCTCAAGCATGTAAATGAGTTTTCCGGCCCTGTCCCCCGTTTGCTTCATTCATGTGGTCAGGCCAGCTTTATGTGTCAGCACAGGGGCAGCAGAGGAAGTGCGCTTTGAGCTTTATCGCTCTGATCTGTCTGTCATCAAGCACCAGCCTGCAGAGAATGCTGTTAGCATGTGTGTCTGAGACAGCGTATGTCTTTCTAATAAGTCCACATAGTGAGATTCCTCAGCAGCCTTAGCCTCCGCCCACATAAATTGACTCCTTCCCATGGCAGGGTAGTGGTGGTGGTGGTGGTTTCACGTGTTGGGGGGGGGGGGCGTCAGGCTTTTATTGCATAAGCAGACAAAACAGTGATGGAAGGGAAGGGGGAGGGAAGGAAAAAGATAATGTGAGAGAGGAATAGTGAGAGCGTTAACAGGCTTAACGATGTAACAAGTGGAGGAGAGAGGAAACAATCCACAGCACAGACTGTGTGTGTGTGTGTGTGTGTGTGTGTGTGTGTTTAAAGGTGGGAAGAAATGTAAAGTAATGCTGTGATATATTTTTTTTCCACCCAGTCATGAGTAAATGTATTGTCAGTTTATGAGCACTTTAACATGTGTCATTTTAACACCCTGTATGGTTGATCTTTGAGCCACTGGATGCAGGAAGGTAAATTTCCAGCAGCAGAGCTTTAAATATACATCTCCATAGTAAGCATGAGCAGCTTGTCTCTGACTGGCTACGGTTACATGATGGCTTCTCATTCAGAATGAAATAAATCTGAATGAAATCATTTGGAATTAAAGTCTTTCCAGGTAGTTTACATGGGAAATATTCATTCCAAATGAGGGTTTACACGGGAGATCAGTTCAATCGCCTTTATTCAGGTCTGCGCAAGGTTTGGGGCAGGGAAGGTTTCTGATTGGATAGGGGGTGGGGCGGATGTTACGTGTTTACGTTTACCGGAAGAAAACACTGTAGTCCTTGCTCCGGATACCAAGATTATATTCTTGAAGCAGCAGTACGACAACAACCTTGTTCTGCTAATGCTTCGTCTGTTGAGGAGGAGAAGGGAGGTAGACGGTCGAAGAAGGGAGGCAGAAGACCGTGCTGTGGCGAATGGAAACCGGTGAGTGCAACGAGTTCTATCTCAGCCCGTTGCTATGCAGCCCGTTGCTATGCGCTCTATATATGTCATCGCGCCAGAAGGGCAAGGAAACGAGCATGCGCAGAAAGACCGGAATGAACTTAAAGAGGAATGAGTGTATACATGCACACAAAATTCTTTCATTCGGAATGACGAATGGAATAAACCACCCCCTTTAATCGGATTTCATTTTCAATCGGAATGACCGTTTACATGACCACTTTTAATCGGAATGGCCTTTCATTCCGATTAAAAGTGGAATTAAACTGTGCATGTAAACGTACTGAGTGTGTCTGTCTGCTGCTGAGCAGGTCGTGTACAGGAGCTTTGCCAGAGCCTTTTCTCTGAAAACAACTGCTGCTGAAGAACTACAATGCGAGCGTTGAGAGTGAACCAGAACAAAGTTGTAGTAAAACCAAAACGAGCTAAATGAGCTAAAGGTGCTAAAATGATCCAGTCTTGACAGGATCTGCAGAGTCAGGTGATCATTCCTCGTGTGAGCGACATCACTGTGTAGCCATCTGATCACAACCATTTAGCAACCAACAAATAAAAGTCAATAAAATGTTGTATCAAAAAATGTATTTGCTGGGCCGTCGGTGGGTTAGTAGTAGAGCAGGCGCCCCATGTACAAGGCTGTTGTTGCAGTGGCCCGGGTTCGACTCCAGCCTGTGGCCCTTTGCTGCATGTTACTCCCTCTTTCGCTCCCCCTTTCACACTTGACTTTCCTATCAATTAAAGGCAAAACTGCCCAAAAAATATCTTTAAAAAATGCATTTGCTTTATTTCATAGCAATAATATCAGAATAATATGTTCAATATTTTCTGCTTTGTAAGAGCAACTGGACCATTATTGGATGAGGAAACAACGTCACCATCCCCCAAGTTATTGGCATCCAACCGTGCCCATGTTTGGCCAGAGGCATGACTGTCTGACCAATATTTGCTTGGAGTTCAGCAGAGTTGAGTTTTGGGTGGATTTAGGGACACTTTTGGACTTTGATCTTAACCCAGCGATCTACCACATCAATGCAGTCTCCTCCCATGTGAAACTTCTGAAGACCACCAATAGAGTCATATACAGAAACAGATAATTGTTACTTCATTGAGATGATAACGTACTCAATTTAAACAAATAATGCCTCTTCAAAGTAAATCACCAGTCGTCTCTCTTCAGCATACGTGATGACACTAAGAAGGGGACGGCCACTTTCACTTAAACCAGAAGCTTCGAGGCAGTAAGGAAACACGTCTTCCCTCGGCTCAAACCTTAATTCAATTTGGGGTTGAAAATCAAGCACCTAGTCTATAGCTCTTGGGTAGCTCGTGCTTCAGGAAACAGTGGAAGGGGGATTAAATTGCCGTGCAGGAGGGATCAGATTGGTATCAGGGCTCTTCCTGCCTGCTGCAGTGCAGTATTAGACATCAAAGAGGCCTCGGCCCAAAGGGCTGCTGGGTGACTTGGATCACCATGTGTGGTCAGGCTTTGTCCAAACTTCTCAGAGTAGGCCAGTAGTAACAGTTTGAAAGTATAGATATTAAAAGTAATGTGTTTAAGTAAGTATTTTTAAAAAGTGGCTACACAGTTGAGGATGTCATGGAGTCATTTATTTTAGCCAGACTTGTGTCTTTTGTGAGTGAGTTAAGAAATGGTTGCAACAGAAAGCGTGCTGGTTGCTGGAGAAGAAAAGGTGGCTTCCAGTTGCCTGAGGGCACTCTGAGTGTTGTTGGAGTGGGATGATCAGCTGTGAATGGAGGCAGATCTCAAGTATTCTCTGCTGGCCTTTCTCTTTTTGCTTCTTTGTTTTGTCTCTCAGTTTGAACTTTTTGTACCACTCAGCGTTCAGCGCTCGAGGCTCAGTGCCTTCAGTGGAATTTCCTCGTTAATTCCGCATGACGGGATCCTTTTCTCAATCATACATATGACTGGATGTTAATGTCTTTTCTAGGGATGCACAATATTGGATTTTTTGGTGATATTCCATATGTCAGTATGTGACAACAACTCATTTGACCAGTAACTGATACTGATATCAACATACCCACTTTTTCCCCACCGAATTTTAGTGATCGTCAAGTGTTTTCTTTGGTGGAATTAACATCATATTATGCATGCATGCTCTTATCGTGATGGCCCACCATCACATTGACAGGTCACTGGTATAGGTAATATTTTGAGCAAAATTCTATACTTTTTCCAACACAATTCCAAAGTCATTTTTGTACCAAAACCACATCAGACAACACATCTTGCTATCTAAATATTAAAAGGCCAATAATAATACGTCTAATCATAAGAAGAAACATGAATTTGCAGAGGTGGGGCACAACATGAAGTCCCATCCCTCCTCCTCTCATCTAAACCCATCCCTCCCCACTCCTCCACCCCTGATAACATTGTTATCTATGAAGCAGAGGGAGGTGTTGGCCAAACGGATCTCCTCCACTCAGACTTCAAACACCCCCCACCCAGACTACAGAGGTCCTGATGCACAGTAAGCTGGGAGGTGCTGTAGCACAAGTACAACACGTGGGGGAAAAAAGAGCACAGCCACACAGACAGAATGGGAAAGGATTACTAACATCTATTGGTAGAAGTCTGGTTTACTCATACGAATGCCTGACAATGTCCAGAGAATCAGGTCCAGGAATTGTCTGGAGTTTCCCTTTCACACATGCAGCACACAACAGGAGACTGTCTGTCTGTCCGTTTGGTTCAGACGAGGGGTGACGCCTGGGTAGAGTGTGCAGGAGGCAGGACATGCTGCAGATTACACCGCGGTCATGGAGCCAGCAGATGAATTTGTCTGATGATTTGGCCCTTACTGACAGAAGTTCCCAAATATTGTCATCTCTCCATTTAGACATTTTCATTGTCGTCTTTGTATGAATCACCCTCAGATGTTTGTTTGGTTTTTTAGCTTTGCACAAGCCGCATGATGGAAACACAATCAACACACCCACTCTCTCACTGTGAATTCTCCAGTTACCTGCTCTATTTACACGTACAGTAGGCTCACTTGTACATTACATGGACTTTGTGTCAGGAAGCTGCAGGGTAAAGTCAGTTTAATGTCCGATCTGAAGTTATTTGGACATTTGCATTCTCACCTACAGATACAGGTTGTCTGGGTAATGTCTAGATTATTTCAGGTTTGCAGTGCATGTGTGAAAAGGACTTTGCATGATCTAATTTGATGCACTGACAAAAATTCTTGATTGATTATTGTTGATACACATTTTTACTTTAATAAATTATGGCCTATAGGCCTTAGACTCAGAAGTCAGTCTTTAGACACTTTGCTTAACTAAAGACTGATGTCTTTCTCCCTGATTTTGTGTTTAGATGGGCGAATACAATTTCAGAGTTTAAAAAAACTCCCTACGTTGCAGAACCAATAGTAAATCCGCAGGGCGGTCCTTCGGTGGCTCGCTGAACTCTTGTGCTCGTAAACATAGTCCGACTGCGTTAAAAGTTTTAAACAAAGTCGCTGTAAGTCCTTCATTTCCACAATCTTGTGGACTGATCACACGTTTGATAAAACGGAGTTAAATCTCTCGGCATCCATTTTCAAGCTCTCTGTGTGTTTGTTTCCTTGCGGACAAGAAAAGGGGGAGCGCACATTTCCAGGAGGGCGTGTCCTTTTCAAAAATGCAAGAGGCGTTGCTTTGTTGCCAGCCGTTTTCTCCGGTGTGTTAAACACACTTTAGAAAAGAGTGTCCCCAGACTATCATGGATATAGCCATTCAGATGCAATTTTGATGAGCACACATTTTCAGTCTGTCTTTCCTGGAAGACATTTAAAGCCAAAACACACCTGCAGCAAATACGCATTAGACACGCTAGACATGCATCGGCGCTCCTGTAGGCCTCTCCCCACGGCACTTTACACACTGTCCTAGTTCCTGCATCGCCGCCCCCAGAATTACATGCATTTTTCCCCCACTCGCTCTCTGCATGTACAACCAGCTCCCCTGGCAGCTCTTCTTCTCTGCTCCTATAGCAGCTCGACTCCTCACCATGAATGCATAAACAGAACTCTGTTGCTTTTTCATTTGTGACAAAGACTGGATGATGAGAGACTTTATTGTTGAGGTCAAGAAATATCCCAAGCTGATTTTAAGCTAACGCAGAGGTGGAGGAGGTAAAGATCTCTCAGTAAAAGTAATAATAACTTTGTGTGGTCGTCTGTTAACGAGCTGCAGTGTGATGTGTCTGGTGTGTGCGAGGGGTGGCACTTAATGCGCTGCACCATGGCGGCACCGGTGTGTTTCCAGCATCATTGTTGATGAAAAATAGCAGTGTAAAGAATGAAAAGAAAGAGCTGAAAAAGAGGTTCAAAGGCTCCTTTCCGACCTCCACACAGCCAACCAATCACTGAGTGAGGTGAGAGTGGATGCTGGATTTCAGTTTATAAAAGTTATAGACATACACAGACTTGAATATGAAGACAGGAAACCTCCAGCACAATTACAATATTTTACAGGCCTGACATTTTTGAACATAAGCTAACCATGCAAACTCCAAACAAAAAGAAGTATGGCAGTTATTCAAACCCGGGTCCTTCCTGCGATGAGGTAATCCAAGATCAATCCATTCCAAGAAGTCCACTTTAAATATGTCTAGACAAGGCAACTGAAACTTTCACTGGATGAGCTCCAACACAGGAACTCTAGGTCGAACATTTTCAAACGAAAAACACATTTAGAGACGCTGCTCAAACCAGCTCGCCGTGTGCTCTGCAGCACGACTTTACAGAGGCAGCTGATTCCCACAGGCCTCAGTAAAGTCCACGGGTTAGTGGGGGATCCCCTGTCCATGAAGACATGTGTGGTCCCTCCGTCATCCTCTTCTCCCTCCCCCTCCATGGCACTGTTTCACTGGCTGAGGCTCCCCTCCAACAATCAGGACCTTCATGGGGGCCATAATGACAAAATGAAAGCCAGTTGTGTGTCTGTGGAGGTTTTAATGACTTTCAGAGCTGCTGTGGAAATGCTGGGCTCAGTCCAAACACACTCTGCCTGCTGCAGGAAGACAAAGAAACTCATGGGAGCATGATGCCGAGGTTCTTGTTGCGGCAGATCTATTTTAGTTTTTGTGAGTGTTGTCGTTGATAATTAGGCTACTGTAATGACCAAGAGAATTGTGATGACGACAGGGATGGTACAGAAAAGTTGAGTTCAACCAAATTGTTGACTTTTCAGTGGTTAGGATGTGTCAGTCGAAACTGATTAACAGGGAGAACTGGAAATATGGAATTATGGTTGAAATGAAAATAGTTTAAAATAACTGCTTATATCAGAACAACTAGTGAATACCGTGGACCTCCATCCAATCTTGGAACCTATCAGCTATCGGTCATCAAGCTATCGGGGAAACATCTGATATTTTATGGGTACCAGTGCGGCCCAGAGGTGGGGACTCACATGACTTGACTCAAGTCAGACCTAAGTTAAAAATTTCAGGACTTTAGATTTGCTTGATACATTGATACAAGATTTGACTTGACTTTGAACTGGTATTCATGACTTGAGACTTGAATTAGACTTGAGACAAATAACTTGAAAGGACTCGACTTGTTTAATTCAATATTTTCATTTTTATGCCTCCAGCAATAGCTGAGGCTTGTTGTCCATCCCAGTATCTCAAGAACACCATGGTTCAAGGTCACTGTGACCTTGTGTCTATCTCATTCTTGTGAATGCGATATCTCAAGAAGCCCTGAGGGGAGTTTTCTCAAATTTGGCACAAACGTCCACTTGGACTCAAGAATTAACTGATCAGAATTTGGTGGTCGAGGATCAAAGGTCAGTGTGATCTCACAACTCAAGAATGCATACGCCAATTATGAAAACATTTCACACAAATTTTTAATAAGATATAATAATGAGAAGATGAAATTTTATATCCAAAAGGTCAAAGGTCAGCTTCACTGTGACGTCATAATGTTCTGCATAAAACACTTTCCTGTCCATTACTCAACGTTATATCTCAGGAGCAGAAGGGGAAACATTTGGTCAGATACTGAATTAGCATTCTCGGAACCCATCGGCTGTATTCGGCGTCTGACTTCCGGCAGACGGTGATACAGCCTCTGGGGGCAGACCCCCGATTTTTTGGCATTCCGGTTTGATTTGGGATTCAGAGTTTGCAGTGACGGCAATTATGTTCCGCCTCGTTAGTTAACCGCACGGTCCGTTTAACCTGGCAACAACTGCAGCCGGCTCAAACGTGATTGGTCAATATCACGTGGGCTATAAACAGCCTACAACTGGAAACAAGCGCTCTTCCGCTCTTCTTCCGGAGGCAAGATCTCCAGGGTTTGCCTACAGAATATATATGTAGAGTATAGTGTAGAGAGACTACTGAATTGGTGACTGTGATCTTGAAACTGTGCTGATTGTATAGATCTTGTGTGTGTGAAGCATCCATGTTTTCACTGACATGGATGGAAACTGTAAGTGCAACTTTACTGGAGGGTGGAGGCATGCAACTGCAACATGGTATTTCTAGTTATAGATATTATAAATTTCAGTTTCATTTTTCAAACCTAATTGGGTGATTTTTGGTGCAATGCGTGCAAACATGGCAACCTATTAGGACGTAACAGACCAGCAGAGGCTTACTCAAGTGACAGCTATCATGGAGGGGGCTACTGAAAAAATAATAACATTTGGATTCAAGGATTTTGTTGTTGATAAAGGAAGTAAGGAAAGAACAGTGGTGTGCAAAGTCTGCCGCTCAAATATACTGTAAGTAACACGACCACCACATCATCCATCTTTATTCATCATGACAAAACCACAAAGGACAGCATGTAAATGCGTCTCTTTAGCTAACTTATTTGCTCATTGAATCATCCGCATTGTGACTTAACCCGTGACTTGCTTGATCTAAGCAATGACTTGACTTGTCATGCTGGACTTGTTGCAGGGACTTGACTTGCTTGATTCTCATCACAGTAACTTGGGACTTGCATATGTGACTTACTTCCATCTGTGTTGTAGCCAGCAGATATCCAAGCCAAGACTTCCTTTTCTGTGGCTGCTCAATTCAGCTATTCAAGTGATATCTGCATATAAAGGCAGATACATTTTTATAGAAGTTTATATAAAGCCAAAGTGTTGTTGAGGGTAGCCACAGTTGCATTTCAGCCAACGTGTTCTGCCATTTACCTGCCACTCAAACATACTGGTCAAACATACTGGACTACAAAAAGAAACCAGAATGCTTCCAATACCAGAATTTGTTCCTGCACACATGCAGATATCTGTGTATAGTGATTAACCTTCACCTGACTGACAGCAGTCTGTTTAATGTTGACTTTGTGTTGACGTACAGAAATGACAGGACCTTCCTGTTTCACTTCCTGTCGCCAGCACAGCGGGAGATGAAGCTGCTGTCTCAAACAAGCATCTGCTCTGACATGTTTGTCTGGTCTCCACCCTGCTGCAGTCAACTGGAGGTTTACACAACCAACGCTGCAGCGGGGACACACAACCACAGATATTATAACTGTTTCTCTGAACCTGGCAATTTAAAGTCAGGTTCACTGCAGAGGCATCAGAAAGGACTGTTATGCAACTTGATTTATTTGTTCAACTTGATTCTTTTGTGTTATTCTTTGTGCTGTGCAGTCATGGCTTTTTCCTGTCTATGTTTGGTCCATACTATCGGACCACTTATCATGGTCAAAGGGGTACTTAGAGAATTTAGCATTGCAATTCTGTATATTCTGACTTTTAGACCTGAGCATGGGCTAAGCTCCAAAAACACTGGATCCTACCTTTCCAAAATGCAACTCAATAGAGTCTCTCCTCAGACAGTGAGTCTGACATCAGCACTTGCTTAATGCAGACAAATTGTTGGCAGCGGTGTGTAAAATCGTCAGGCCATCGGCCACTTTGGTGGACAGAGAGGAGGAACAACAGAGAGACATGGTTAGTAAGGTCAGTGTATGACTGGATAGAGCTACATGTTTGAAAGTAACTGCTAAAAGCAAGACTATTGGCTGCTGAACCTCATTCGTTTTGATTGACAATCGAAGTTCACTGAATTCTAACCAATAACAGATAGAACAATCAAGCAGAGGCAAATTCCTGTGTTTGTGTGTGTGTGTGTGTGTGTGTGTGTGTGTGTAAGAAGCCTCACAGACCGGATCTCTCTCAAGATTTAGGACTGAGCAACTCTGGCACTCCATTCTATATCCAAACATAAATCTACAATCTCCCCTCACTCTGACACCTAGACCCAGCCCTTCTCTACAAGCCTATCATTAACACACACACACACACACACACACACACACACACACACACACACACAGCTTATAATTGCACTAAAGCGGTAGCTGCTGTAGCCTCTGGTAGTACTTCATTTACAGTAATCCCAGTGAAGGCCTACCTGTATCCAGCTCTCTTCTTGTCCTGATTTTACTTAGAGAATCAGAATCAGCTTTATTGACCAAGTATGTGTGCACATGCAAGAAATCTGACTTCGATTTTGTACATACGATAGACATACAGAGAAGGACTAAGACAACAAATCTGCCAAGCTTAACAAGGTAAACACAAACACTTGACTACTATGCAAAGATACATAAACATTCTCCACATCTTTGACCAGCAGCCTTACGGCAAACCAATCGCCAGAAAAAACATTTGCATTGTACATTTATGCAAATGATGGATTTGTTATATTTGCCCATTATACACTGAAACCTGTTTCAACACTGCTGTGATTTATGTGTGGTTAGAATAAGGCACAAAACCACTTGGTTATGATTAGTAAAAACTCATGTTTTGGCTTAAAATACAAGGTTCTGCAGGCACCATCCCAGGAGGAAAAGCAGTGATGTCTTGGTTAAAAGATGACCACTTTTGGTGGCACTACCCCGGCAGGAAGGAAGGACGTTGCGGTGAAAAACAATCGTTTTTGTGCCATGACCCTAGCTGGAAGAACAGCAATGTCTTTGTGAGTAACAATCGCTTTTCAAAGTATTATCCCTGCTGTCTGGTCACTGCAAAATACCCTTGTTGGAGCCTAAAAGGCTGATGGAAATGCACCGCTACAAAACACCCATGTTTGGAGCATAAAAAGCAAAAGGAAACACGACTCACTAAAACACAACTGTTTGTTTGTTTGTTTGTAGGTCTTGAACAGTGGTCTGCAGCTTGGCAGGCATCACCTACTGTAGGTGACATGCCATTCACCATCCGCCCCATGTCCTGATGACAGTCAGCTCATACATTACATCACTTTAGAAGCATTGATATAATACATATGAAATGTGCAAATCTAACATATCCCTGGTTCGCAGAAATGTAAAATGCCAACAGCTTCTTCTGGCGACTGGGATGCTCACAGACAATACCGTGTTTGTGATCAATATGTGACTGTATTTTTAGCAAGGAAATGAGAGCTATGTTGCATGGTGTCATGTGTTTGCAGGATTAAAAGGTAGGGGGAATAGACAGTTGCATTTGCTCATTTGTTTTAGGAACATACAGCCTTTCCTACAACATTTAGAGACCATTAAGTGTTCTATTAACTAACCGCCACCACTAAATTCTTTACAAATAAAAAGTTGGATTTCTAAACTGTCACGTCTCGATCAGGCTGGACCCAAATGCAGCAGGCGGACAAGGTCAGGTAAGTTTACAATGTTTATTGAGTCAAAGGGGGGTTTCAGCTGGCAGGCGATGACGGCGGAGTACGGGGCAGAGGTGGCTGGCAGCAGGAGATCCTGGACAGAAACAATTATTAGTTCCAACGGGAAAAAAACAAAAGCAGGCAGAGGCTAAGCTGGGCACAAAACAGCAAACTAGGAGCTAGACGTACTACCGTAAACGACAACGATCCAGTGGAGACTGATTGTTGCTGCGGGATACTTGAAGGTGAGGATGATGGCTTGATAGCAGACCGGTGTGTTGATTACTGCTGGGCGGCCGGTGTGTTGATTGAGAGAAGAGAGGGGAGGGAGAGAACAGGTAGAGAGACAAGAACAAAAACACACCAGCCATACACCCACGCACTCAGATGACTGAAAAAACAAAAACAAAAGCACACACACACACACACACAGCATCACGGAGGACGGGTCGTGACAGTACCCCCCCTCCGACGGACGCCTCCGGGCCGGCTGTGGAAGTCCCGGACAAGGTCAGGATCCAGGATGAGCCGCCGAGACACCCAACTCCTCTCCTCCGGGCCATAACCCTCCCAGTCCACCAAATACTGCACACCACGACCCTGGCGATGGGAATCCAGCAGACGATGGACCGTGTAGGCGGGGTGGTCGGCGATCAGGCGAGGGGGCGGAGGAGGGGGAGCAGGGGGAACCAACGGACAGGAGGTGACAGGTTTCATCCGGGACACATGGAAAGATGGGTGGACCCCAAGGGTACGGGGTAGTTTCAGGCGGACCACTGCAGGATTGATGACTTTCTCAATGGAAAAGGGACCAATGAACCTGGGGGACAGTTTCTTAGCATCAGTCTTTAATGGCAAATCTTTAGTTGAGAGCCATACCTTGTCTCCTGGGATGTAATTAGGGGCTGGGACACGGCGACGGTTGGCAAGGCGCTGGTATCGACCAGATGCTTTCAGCAAGGCGGTACGGGCTCTGTGCCAGGTCTTGTGGCAGCGACAGATATGGGTTTGGACTGATGGAACTAGAATGTCTTTTTCCTGTGAGGGGAAAAGTGGAGGTTGATAACCATAGAGGCACTGGAATGGTGACATACCAGTAGCTGAGGTTGGCAGGGTGTTATGGGCATATTCAACCCAGGGCAGTTGGGAAGACCAGGTGGATGGATTGGAAGAAACCAGGCAGCGGAGGGTGGTTTCCAGGATTTGGTTTGCTCTCTCTGCTTGGCCATTAGTCTGGGGATGGAATCCAGATGACAGGCTGATGATAGCCCCTATGGCGGAGCAGAAGGCTTTCCAGACGGCAGAGGTGAACTGGGGTCCACGGTCGGAAACGATATCACAGGGCAGCCCATGGATCCGGAAGACCTCCTTTACCAGCAGATCTGCAGTCTCTTTGGCTGAAGGCAGTTTGGACAGGGGCAGGAAATGAACAAATTTACTGAAACGGTCAATAACTGTGAGAATGACAGTATTACCATCCGAAGCAGGTAGACCGGAGACAAAATCCAGAGCCAGATGAGACCAGGGTTGACGGGGAACAGGCAGAGGACGCAGGAGACCGACACTGGGATGTGTGGGCGACTTATTCTGTGCACACACAGGACTGGCAGAGACAAAAGCTTTTGTGTCTTCCTCCATAGACCGCCACCAGAACCGCCTACAGAGGAAAGCTAGAGTTCGGTTGACACCAGGGTGGCAGGTCAGTTTGGATGCATGGGCCCACTGTTACACACGAGATATAACATGATCAGGGACAAAAAGACGGCCCGGGGGACCGTTACCTGGGTCAGGCTGCCTTTGTTGAGCAGAAACCACTTCTCCTTCAATGTTCCAGGTGACGGCAGCTACTACACAAGCCGCAGGAACAATGGTGTCGGGGGGGCCACTGGACTCGTCCTCCTTCGCATACAGATGCGACAGAGCATCCGGCTTGATGTTCCTGGTGCCAGGCCTGTAGGTCAGGGTGAAATTGAAACGGCCCAAAAAAAGCGCCCACCTTGCCTGTCGAGCGTTAAGACGTTTAGCTGCTTGGATGTATGCCAAGTTCTTATGATCGGTCCAAACTAGAAACGGCAACTCTGATCCCTCCAGCCAATGCCGCCACTCCTCCAAGGCTAGCTTCACCGCCAGCAGCTCCCGGTTGCCCACATCATAGTTCCTCTCAGCCTGGGAGAGACGGTGAGACAAAAACGCACAAGGATGCAGCTTACCATCCTCAGAGGAACGCTGGGAAAGGACCGCCCCCACCCCGACGTCTGAGGCGTCCACCTCCACCACAAACTGTTTCGTAGGATCTGGCTGGCAAAGGATTGGAGCAGAGGTGAAACGGTCCTTAAGATCCTGGAAAGCAGCTTCCGCCTCAGGAGTCCAATGAAACGATCTGGCAGTGGAAGTCAGAGCTGTTAGTGGTGCAGCGATACGGCTGTAGTTACAAACAAATCTTCTATAAAAGTTAGCAAAACCCAGAAACCTTTGGAGCTGCTTATGATTGTTAGGGCTGGGCAACTCTAGTACCGCTTTTACCTTGGCGGGGTCCATCTTGACTTGGCCTGCAGCCACAATGTGTCCAAGAAAGGAAATGGAGGAGGCATGGAACTCACATTTTTCCTTCTTTACAAACAGTCAGTTCTCCAGGAGCCGTTGGAGGACTTGGCGGACATGTCGCACATGCTCTGAGAGGTTCTTGGAAAAGATCAGAATGTCATCCAAATACACATAAACAAAGCGATTCAACATGTCCCGGAGGACGTCATTTACTAGCTTCTGGAAAACTACAGGTGCGTTTGTGAGCCCAAATGGCATTACCAAATACTCGAAATGCCCCAGAGGAGTGTTAAAAGCGGTCTTCCACTCGTCTCCTTCTCGGATCCGAACCAGGTGGTAAGCGTTACGGAGGTCCAACTTAGTAAACACAGTGGCTTCCTGGAGAGAGTCAAAAGCAGAATTCATTAGTGGCAAAGGATACTTGTCTTTTGCAGTGATGTTATTGAGTCCTTGGAAGTCAATGCATGGACGGAGGGTTTTATCCTTTTTTTCCACAAAAAAAAAACCCTGCCCCGAGAGGAGACAAAGACTGACGGATTAATCCGAGGGCGGGAGGACAGCGGGCAGGCAGCAAGGCTCGTTAGGATCCTCCCCTCTCCCGACAAGCCTGCAAGTTTAACTAGCGTTGTGGGCAGGCTGCCAAGAAGTGGCCGGGCTGGTCGCAGTAAAGGCAGCTGTTGGTGGCGATGCGGTGCTGACGTTCCTCTGTGCCAAGGCGGAAGCGGCCCAACTGCATCGGCTTGGGGCCAGGTTGTTCCCGCCCCTGCTGGTCTCGGGACTGTTCAGCCACCAACGTCCTTCCCCGAGCCACTTGACCGGTGGGGGGCGGAGCCCGCAGCGGAGGTGTGTCGCCGGGCGCACGGCGCTGTCTCTCTCTTTTCCATTCACGGAGCCGGTTATCAACACGAATGGCAAGAGAAATCAAATCTTCCAGATTATCAGGTTCAGGATATGACACAAGTTCATCTTTGATTAACTCACTTAATCCACTGGAGCAAACAGCTTGGAGCGATTCCTCATTCCACCCACTATCGGCAGCCGTGGTGCGGAACTCAATGGTGTACTCCGCCACACTCCGAGCTCCCTGGCGGAGAGAGAGAAGACGTTTGGAGGCATCCTTACCCCGCACTGGATGATCGAACACCTTCCGCATCTCAGTGGTGAAGGCAGCATAAGCGATGCGCGCCTTATCCGTGGAGTAGGAGAGGGGCTGCTGATTGAACACCAGATTACACTGCATCAAAAAAGAACGACATAATCCAAAGTCTCCGTCATACCACTCAGGAGGGGGAACCCATGGCTCCTTGGCGGGAAGGGGCACCGGTGCCGGTGGAGATGGAGCGGCGCTGGCCGGTGGGCCGGATTGGATCTGCAGACTGGCCACATTCGCAGAGAGCTCGCGGAGCCCGTCCACGATGTCCCGCAGGGTCTGGCTGTGTTGGCCGAGGAGTGTTCCCTGGTGGTTGACTGCCTGGCGGACTTGATCCAGTTCTGCTGCTGGATCCATGGTGGCTGGATCGTACTGTCACTCTCGATCGGGCTGGACCCAAATGCAGCAGGCGGACAAGGTCAGGTAAGTTTACAATGTTTATTGAGTCAAAGGGGGGTTTCAGCTGGCAGGCGATGACGGCGGAGTATGGGGCAGAGGGGGTCCGGTGTGGCGTGGCTGGCAGCAGGAGATCCTGGACAGAAACAATTATTAGTTCCAGCGGGAAAAAAACAAAAGCAGGCAGAGGCTAAGCTGGGCACAAAACAGCAAACTAGGAGCTAGACGTACTACCGTAAACGGCAACGATCCAGTGGAGACTGATTGTTGCTGCGGGATACTTGGAGGGAGGGAGGGAGAGAACAGGTAGAGAGACAAGAACAAAAACAAACCAGCCATACACCCACACGCTCCGATGACTGAAAAAACAAAAACAAAAGCACACACACACACACACACACACAGCATCACGGAGGACGGGTCATGACATAAACAGTGAAGTCATGTCAGCGTGAGTGCTCCATGGTCAAAATAAGAAGGTGTATCGCCTACATTTTGTAATGATTCTTCGATCTGGCGTTTAGAAGCTATGAATGGATGGGATGAAAGGATCTGCTGCTGATGAACCCCCTACCTGTAATCCCTAAACACAGTAAACCTGTATTAAAGGAATTCTTCTACTGACGCTGAGCTATGCTGCCTGAGCTTTAAAGACTTTTAGGAGTGCCTTATCAGTGCTAAAAGTCTCTTTGTTTAGAGAAACAATCTTGTAAATCCAGCCTGCATTTGTCATCCAAAATGGTCCTGAACCTGTTTTGACTGACACCTTGTTTGCTCCGGCAGCTTTTAAAAGTAACCTTTCCCACATGCTGGAGTTAAAGTTTAGTAGGCCAAGCCTTCTAATGTGCCTGTATGGGCAGGAACGAACTAGCTAACAAGTTGCCCGTCTGTGGCGGTGAGAGAATGCTCGATGGGAAGTGATAGCACATTCCTTTTCTCCTGTTTTCCCACACAGGCGGAGCAAGCACAGCGCAGGAGAAATGAATGCTATCTTATCAGAGTGTGCACATGAGTTGATGCATATGTTACACCATGTGTGTCTGCATTGTCTCCTTTGTTTTTATCTGCTTGCAGCTCGGGTCAGCAGGTTAATGCTGCTGTACTGTTGCTTCAAACGTTTGGAATCCGACGTTTGACTCGATTTGGTCATATCCTGGAAGCTGTTACAGACACGACCACATTTTTCTTCACATGACATGCTTTGCGTGTTATGTCAATGTCTGACATACACAGCAGGGTCGCAGTCACTGTTCTGGTTGGTGCAGCTGTGCACTGAAGGATACATTAAGTTTGTTAATGATTAGAAAGCATGTGAGCTGATTATCTGGTAAACAAAGCAGCCACATTAGTTCAGTTAAACTGTGTTCAGTGTGGGTGATTTGGATCTAATCCAGTCAGTTAGATCAGGTCAAATTCACACAAGTTCATTAAACTTTAAAAGTTCACAGATAATTGCACTGCAGTCTTCTGTTAGTGGCAATGTCATTTTTTTATTGAGTTGTTGTTGTTGCACTTTAAATGAGGTTTCAGTTTACACCTCCTGTAGCCTGATTCAAACACATCAAATTGCAAAATCACTGTTACATCTACTGCCTATCATCTGACGTCACTTCGTAGACACATCACAAAGTCCAGGCTTTCCTCTCTCATTTCTAACCTTTAGATTCAATAAAAATATTGACTGAAGTGCACTGGAGCTCAGAGAGGCAGAATAGGTTTTTGCACAATTCAGTGACTGTGAATTCAGCTGTTCATTTCACTTCAGCTGCCTGGTGGAAAACCTCCCTGGTATGGTTACTATCGCTGTAGCTGGGGGCTCTTAGCCAGCTGCTGTTGCTGCTTCCTGGTTGTGTAATGAGTAACAGCCAGTGGGCTTTCCCCTGCACAACTGCACCGTGCAGCCGAGGCCAGCTGAGGGTCAGGATGCAAATACTATGCAAATCATGCAAAAGTTATGTAAATAGGATCAGGTATGGGGCCCCCAGGTTATGCAACTTATTTCATTTATCTCTGCTGGCTAACCACCAAAACAATAAACTTTATGGTGCTGCACTTGAAACAGACTTTACAGTGTTTAAACAACATTAACTCCTGAAGACGGTGAATTGATGAAATGTATGTGGACAGAAGTGCTGCCAGATGTGTCTGCTTCCTGGTCTGGATCACAACACAATAAGATAACACTGTTTTCTGAGTCCAAATGTCATGCACCTCAGATTTTAAGACAGCACTGTGATGAAGAAATAAGTGTTTGATGAGGGGAGGATAATGGCTCACTGCAGTCTCCATTGTTTCTGATGTATCTGTAGAGTGCAAGAAGTAAGTTCAGAAGACAGATATGTTCATCATGCAGTCAATATGCAAGAAATGATAATGAAGCCTTTAAAGCATAAGTGCCATGATCAGAACCAAACATACCACATTTATGAACACAGTGTTACACTGGTATGAATGACATGATGCTGTTTTCCTAATTAAACTGCAGAAATAATTAAAGCTGTTAATCAAAACTACCTGGACATTTTGACAGTTTTTTACAAAAACGTGTAAAGTTTTACTGCATTATAATCCCCCATTTTTGAATGCTGAAGACTGGCCAGATGGTGCAACTGGAGTGCCCACCTGTTGCAGCAGCTTGTATGATTTTTCTGTTTTGTGTTTATAGTCACCTTGTTTTTACTTTGGTTTTATTTCATCTCATCAGCTTCATCAGCAAACATTCTGTGCAGTTCTGGTTCTCTCAGGGTTCCTTTCACTTTGGTGCAGGGGAGTTACACCGACAAGACTGGGGACATTGTTTATCTTAGCAACTGACTCTCCAGTCCAAGTGCACCACAAGAAGCAAAGCCACAAACTGTCGTGGCGTAAAAAAAACCTTTTCCACCACTTTTATCCCCTACAGGCCTGTACCTAGACCACCGATCCATTTTGCATTTCCATGGCAGACAGTACTCTTAAATGTGGGCGGGGTTGATGTCATACTTGGACTTTTGCTGTATTTCCTCTTCACCAGTATGCAGAGGAACATCTGCATGTAGTTCATCGTCCATTCAACGGAGTTGGCACACTGACATTTTCAGGACAAGAACAGGCTGCAGTGAGAGTCGCTCTTGATGAGATATTTAAAGTTAGCAGGTTTGTGCATTGACCCCTTGTCGGGTGAATTCAGGGGTTTAGGGAGCACACGGAAATGACACTCTGCCATATTTTTTCTCCAAATGGGGATTAGAATATATGGCAGTCTTATCTTACTATATCATGATGAAAACTCTGTGTGTGTGTCTGTCGTACGTTTTTCTCCTCACTGACTTGGTCAATCCATGTGAAATTTGGCACAGTGGTAGAGGGTCATGGGAGGATGCCAATGAAGCAATATTACATCAATTGGCCAAAGGGGGGCGCTATAGCAACTGACTGAAATGTCAAACTTTGAATGGGCATATCTCATGCCCCGTATGTCGTAGAGACATGAAACTTTGCACAGAGATGCCTCTCCTCATGAGGAACACATTTGCCTCAAGAACCCATAACTTCCGCTTATATAGATTTTCCGCCATTTTGAATTTTTTGAAAAACACTTCAAATGGATCTCTTCCTAGGAAGTTTGAGCGATCTGCATGAAACTGGGTGAACATAATCTAGGGACCAATATCTAAAGTTCCCTCTTGGCAAAAGTTGGAAAACTTACTAAAACTGAGCTTCTATAAGGCAATGAATATTGCGGAGGGCGTGGCTCATCACATAAAGGTGTATAACATCTCAAGGGTTTCACCCATCACCACGCAACTTTGTAGGCATATGACCACACATAATCTGAGGGGACCCCTCCATTATTGACCCCATCAAACAAAATGGGGGCGCTAGAGAGCTCATTTCTTACCTAGGCCTAACCGCCATATGGATTTTTACTAAACTTGGTAGATATGTAGAACAGGACGCCTCAAGGTGACTGGAGAAATTGAACTCTAATTGGCAACTGGGTGGCGCTATAACAACAGAAAAATGCTTCAAAATGGCTCAAATGCGACCGATTGCTGTGGCTCCCCCTGTGGACCAATGTTGGTGTTGTTTTCCTAATTTTTGGTATGACTAAGTCATGGTATGGTATGCTGTACATAATCACGGAAACTGTCAGTGTGTCATTCTGTCAGTCAGTCATTCTGTTTGTCCCACGTTTTTCTACTCACTGACGTGGTCAATCTATGTGAAACTGCACAGAGGCATTGAGGATTGGCATAGGTAGAAGGTGACAAAGCTACCAATTGGTATGGACTAGTTCATTCATACTTGTAAAATGCTGTAAAATCCAATCATCACTGAAGCACAAGTCATTTAAGGGAGACAATAGAAACAAATTAAATGGTCTGAGTTATATTATTGACATTTTAAGTGTGTTGATTGACTCACATTGTCAACTCATGCAGCATATCATACTGCCTTTTTGCGTCGGTGTCTGATGCCAAAACCATTGCTTCAGTGTATTTGTTAACTGAAATTATTATTTATGTATGTCTGTTACACCCTAGTTTTTCTACATGCTTGGACAAAGAAGTTTCAGGTTGCCGTTCTGCCCCCTCACCACTAGATGCCACTCAACCTTACACACTAGACCTTTAATGGAACGGCAATAACAACACTATCTCTACTCAAACGTAGCTACTGTTTCTTTCTCCCACTCTTTCTCTACAAACCCACCATAAATCGCTCCATGTGTAAGTTCAGACATTTTCTCAGTCAACATCAAGGCATGCCCACACACACACTCAACACACACTCCACCCTTTCCAACCCACTTGCACAGAAAGAAGGCACGCGGCGCTTCGCTTTTGGTTTTCCCCTCCTATTCCTAGTAAGTGTCTGAGGTTAAAACGTGGGTGAATATTTGGAGAGCTCATGATGACTGGGAACTGGCAGAGTTGTGCCTCCCTAACCAGGCTGACCTACCAACAACCACATACTGGTGTTAAAGTGTGCCAGTCATTTCTTTGAACCACTGTGAGGATCAAACTACAGCCGTGATACTATAGAGCTGCATTAATGTCAGACAGTTACTACACCTTAAGGACCTGCAGATATTTGGTCTGTGAAGGACTTACATGTTGACAAACTGAGGAATAGTAAAATGGCATTTCTGGGTAATTTATTAGAAGATGATATTGGTGTGTAAGTATTACGTTAAGGTCAAAGTAATATGTTAGCAAAATTAGATGTCCATTTTTTCTGAGAAACAAAAGAAAGATTAGACTTGATATACTTGTCACTTTTTAGAGTGGTCAAAACTTTTCTGGCAGCCAAAAATCTTTTCTGTGCGTGAAAGAGGTGGATGGGTGAAACAAAAGCGGACTTTCATCCAGGAGACCACAGCTCGTGTCTCCTGTGAAACCAGAAGTCAGTGTTGTTTTCACATAATGTTACGCAATTTCACGCAAAGACATCACTCAGGTGATATATGTATGTCACGTTACGTAACAAACAGACTTACTTTTACCCAAAACATCTTTTTCTCAACATAAGTAATTTTGCCCCTAAACCTATCTGTGACCATTTCACAGCATTAACCACAGGTGTTTCAGGTGTGTGTCACATAAATACACTCAAGCCCACTTCAGACCAAAGATTCACGACGAGACAAAACCGTTTTAGAACGCTGAAGTGCTATGAACTGGCCGGTCTGTCAGCTGATGGCGTCACCTGCAACTCAGCTGGTCAAACCGCTGGCGACTGGTTTTAGGACGTTAAGTACGCCACCTGTTTCAACAGCCAATCAGCTTGTAGTGAAGTCAGCTGGTCAAGTCAAAATGGCCACAGTCGGCGTGGCTTGCTGCAGCAGGTGCTCCGTCCCCGCCGAGCCCTCTGTTTCTGCCCTCATGGTGTGCCAGTGTTGTGTTGTTAATATTATTGTGGCGTACTGATTATGATCCATCTGATGCTGGTTTTGTTTCATCACTGTAGCCCGTATCTCACTATCACTATCCTCATTCAGATTTTAAGAAGCTACAAATTATATTCAGCCACAAAATAAGTCTGAAAAGCTGCAAAGAATGATTTGCAGTACAGTGCATTCTGAGTAGTTGCCTGTTTCAACTCATCTCGTCGCGAATCTTTGATCTGAAGTGGGCATAAAAGTGCCCAGATGCCAAAAGGTGTGACAATTCAGAATTTCACAATCTAGGAGTGAGAACAGGTTGGCTGTTAGTAGCTTCAGTTTCTAAAACGTGGTAATCCTTTAAAGAAGACAAGCATCTGTTTTGGTTGCCTTAGTTGGTTGAGAAGATAAAGTTCTTCTTGACTTATTCAAGGGCAAGACTGAACTTTCACAATCAAGATAAAATATGACTGAGAAAGTCCAGTTTGAGTTAAACATCCATGAATCTGAATCAGACACTAAAACATTGCAGCAGTTTATAATATCATGAAGTAGGATTTGACAATCGGAAATGATTTTATCCTCTATTGTGATGATTGTGAGGTGAACAGCAGGTTTATGTGTTCACATTACAAAGTAATCTACCGCTGTGACGTCTCACTGAAAAGAATGAGACCACTGCTTTTAGTTAAACAGTGCTTATGTCCATTTGAGCATGGCCAGCTCCTCTATAGGCTCATTACTACCAGTGAGTCCTTGCACCTCACACACAGGCATCTGATTAACGGTTAATGTAACAGTATGAAATAGTGAGCAGGTTTGCCACAGAACGATTAAGATTGATGAAATGCATCTACTTTAGGCTGTTAGTCTTTTTTATCATTGGAAAATTTCAAGACTTACATCCAGTGACTGCCATGTGACAAGTACTTTGGTTTTCTACACAGAGACTAACATGAAGGGACTACATGCAAAATGACTGTTGACATTCCAGTCATGTTAGTGCAGGGAGGATGTGTCCGTGCTCGGAAATTAGGTCTCTGCTTACTTAGACACAAATACACAAGCATGAAGTTATATTGCTATAATGACACACCAGGTGACCTTTCAATTATGTTTATTTACAACACAAAGGAACCCTACATGGCGGTGGAAAAACAAGCATCATGGTTTTGTTTTTTTTTCTCATGAATCCTAACATGCTGGGACTGTATATCCTCACATAACTGAGTGCTGATAGCTGAGCTGTAAGAACCCCACATTAAATTTTATTTTAATTACTTTCAAATCTAAAGTGTCCTTTTCTTAAGCACTAACAGTGAAGATAAATTCACGCTACACAACTTGCAAAGTTGTCAGAAGGTGCTGTCTCGTTATTGGGACTCTTGAAGTGGTTGTTTTTGCACTACATGGCTGATGAGCAACACAAGCTCACACACTATATCTAGCTAGATCTGTGATGTGCAGGTCGACCAAAAGCTCGGGGTCTGTGGGTGCTCACTAGAAAATATTAAATAATGACTTTAGTTGTTCTTTTATCTCAGACATGTGTTAAGATGTTGCATAACTTGACATGTTTCGGCGGAAACTTCCGTCTTCCTCATAAGTGTCACTTGGTGGTAGTTGTGACGCGTCTTTATCAACTGATTAGGGAGGCGTGACTGTCCTGTCACGCCACCTGCTGTCCGTCCGCTGCCTTTCCAGGACGCTGCTCCAGGTGTGGGAAAGCATGTATGCCCCCTCGTCCCTGTTCATCGGGGTCCATGTCATTGGTCCGACAGCCCATTGGTTCGACATCCCATTAGTCCGACTGTCCGTGGTGCTAAACGGCTCGCGGCGGGCGTATGGTGTGCCGCGACCGGCTCTGGGTCAGCTGGGAAAGGCTTGAGGCGAAGCAGGCTCACGGCTTATGTGTTTGTCACTTTCTTTTTCATTTTAACCCACACCTTGATCTTTTCCTGACCCTAACCAAGTGGTTTTTGTGCCTAAACCTAACCAGACCTTAACCACAGGGCATCATGATGATTTCGGGATGGACTTCGAAACAATGGGTTTAATATGGTCGGAACAATGGGATGTCGGACCAATGGGCTGTCAGACCAATGGGCAGTTCCTGTTCATCGTCCCTGGGCCCCGCTTCCTTATCTTGATAGATAAAGACGCGTCACAACCTCAACCAAGTGACACTTCTGAGGAAGATGGAACTGTCTGCCGAAACATGTCAAGGTATGTAACATCCAAACATGTCTGAGATAAAAGAACAATTACAGTTTTTCTTGATTGCTTTGATGCAGCAGTCAACTCAAACTCCACATTTTCAAAACAGTTAACACACAGGCCGAAACAGTGGCACTCATGGTCAAAATGACACATTTTGTTTGCAAAAGGCTCTAACCGTGCCAAAACATTTAAAATATGCAACAAAAGCAAATTTTGTCGTCAAACAACACAACTTGCAAACAAGTATATGAGCTCTTCCAATCAACCATTACACAGTGGACAACAAAATACAAAATACAGCACTCAGTGCGAATCAGTGCACCATTGCTTGTCATTGTAGCCTATTACTGTACGTAGCTTTCATGCCAGTGCCATTTGTTGTCAAAAATGGCTGAAAACTGAAATACTGTAAATATTACACAAAATACATGTAAACCAAAATAAAATCTATTAGAGTATAAGAAATTAAGAAAATAAAAATAAAATCTATTACAGTAAAGTATAAAAATCTATTACGGTAGAGCATAAGAAATAGCCACTATTGATACTCAGTCTCTTCTGTCTTAGACCTCTTCCATCCATGTTGGCAAAGAATAACACAGACGCTGCACCTTTTAAGGCCTGCAGACTGATTGCTAATTGAAGATTTGTGTGAAGGAGTGTCAAACAGGTGCTTCAGTGATTTCATACTGATGTAGGTAGTTTCTAATAGTTAGGAACAGATGGTTTCTGTTTGGTTACCATAGCTAAAACAATGGAGTTTGGACTGCTTGAATGACATCTGTGTTAACTGTTCTGCAAAAGGGTGGGGAAAATGTGTCAATCCAATGAGAAAGGGTTAACACATTTGCAAGAGGTGTCTTGTGCTCTGCTGAGACAGTGATGATGAAAACTGAGTGGATCCCAGTTTCTTGAAGCAGGTCAAAGCAATCAAGAAAAACTGTAAAATCATTATCGGACAGTGAAGACATATTGAACACCACTGAACTAGAAAATAGCAAAGTCAAGAGGTGACAAATCCAGCATTCCACGTTAGTTACTGAGCGAAACAAAATTACAGAAACAGTGCGTACAATAGTCCACCTTCCACCCTCTCTTTCCCTCTCTTCAGCCAAGTCACCAGAAGAAAATGTTGGCTTCATATTTTTCTGCAAGCCAGTATACATTACATTTTTACATTTCGAATGTACCATATCAACAATTTTTAAGGGAGGTGATATATGATCTTTGTCATTAGGAGGTGGAGGGGATGGTGGATGGTGTGAAACCTACGCGAGGCACCTACCAAGCTACAGACCACTGTTGGAGACCAACAAGCAACAAAACCGGGTGTTTTTTAGCATTTCCAGTTGCTTTTTTGCCCCCAAATATGGTTGTTTTTTAGCAGCCCATCACTGTGATAGCGACAAGATAAGCTGTTGTTTTTTTACAGAGACATCACTAAAAGGCAAAATGGTAACAAAAGCATGTGGATGGGTTTAAAAAAAACACTGGTGTTAATTCAAACACTGGTGTATTTTTCTAAACCTGGCAACATGCTTTTCTTACCTAAACCTGTAGAAGTAAAACTGAAAAGGACGTTTTTTACTTCGGTTCTAAGTTTATTTTGAAAAGAGACTGTATGCAAGTTTCTGATGCTGGAAGGCACCTAGAGCATCATTTAGCAATTAGAGCCGCTGACCTAGCATCGGTATTTTACGAGCTCGGGTTGAGAATGTGTTGTGTGGTCAGTTGGGTTGGAGGACTTGATGATGAACAGGAATGTCAACAGCCATTTTAAAATGAGTGAATACTCAAATTGTTGTACATATGACAAAAAGACTTGACAGACTAAAATATACTGGTTGCATCTGCATGTCTGCAAGTGTTCAACTGATGCTCTTTTTCTTTAACACCCCTGTTTATGATTGTGCAGACTGTGTCCTTACCTATGAGGGACATGTCCACATGCTTGAGTTCTTGAGTTCTCTTGTGTTTCTCTACAGTCATAATGAGAGGCAGGGTTGATCATTTACTGGGGAAGAAACAAATGATCAGACGAATGAAAGACATGACCATTGTTTCTCATATAATGAAACAGAGTAATTTGAGTGAAATTGTCAGGTAGTCGTAGAGAGTCATTTCTCCACTGGGCTACTACCGGTACTGAGACAGACAAAGCAGATGGAGTTTGACACGGCCTGGCTGATACTGCGTCATGTGTTCTTATCTGGTAGGAACAGTAGATGAAGCATTGACTGACGACTAACTGCTCAAGTTTTGGGTTCATCAGTAAACTCAGATTTCGGTTGGATGAAAGCGTGCAGACCTGTGGGGCTTGATGGCACATGATTGGAAACCACTGGTCCAAACTACCAGCTGTAGTCGCACACTAACATTGTGCATCAACTGTTTTGTCTAGCAGAGCTCACTAAAGTTGTTTTGCTAATCTGCCCACCAGCTCTGTTGGAGGCAAACATGGCCAGCTGTTATGTAGGAGGGTTTGCCACCCAAGACGTCCATGATATGATATCCACCACATCTGAGAGGGCTGAGACACAGAGACACACCAAGAGACAAACTGGTGATGAGATGAGAGTGACAGATGAAATTATATGAAACATAGCATTTTAATGATGACTATAAGATATTGTATATTGTGAAACCAAGGCACATTATTATCCAGGCTTCCAAACCAAAGCAGTAAAAGTACTGAGAGATAGCGACGATAAGGAAATATGCCATCAAACAAGGCCGCATAACTGTAAAACCAACACCACTTCAAGGTAATAAAAATGTGTGATATGATGATTACAGAAAGGTGAGCAAAGAAATCACACGGGGAGCTGTCTGTAAAGGAAGAATGTTATTAACCTTTGGCTTTCAGATTTAACCATAAAAGAGTAAGCGGGCGGATTTCCGGTCCAACCAGGCCAAGGTTCAGCAATGAGCAGAAGAGGGCCATGATAAAAATGTTATGAGCATAAATGTATTAAACTCTTCCGGTCACATGCAGATCCAGAAATGTTTAAAGACTGTCTAACACTGGGAGGTGGAGGAAGATTGTGCTGCCTTGGCAGAGGCATGCACACTCAGAAAGCTTTCTACTTATCACATTATCTCCAGATAAGAAAAAGTGATCATCACAGTTTCACTTATGTATCCTCCTGCATTTTACTGTCCTCTTTACAAAGCCTTTGAGTAAAGGTTGAGAAGAATGACTCTGTAGTGGAACAGACTCCGAGGTCCAAAGTTATCCTGATATAACAAGACATTTAGGTTGTGATCAAGACAAAATTATCTCTATACCACATACAGTGCATTGCAGAATGCTAATGTTCATTACTTTTGTTTGAGTTTGTACCATAGATTGTATTTAAAGATGGATGATGTATCTCCACGCAGGCAACATTTGTATTTGGGGTCCAAGTGGGAAGTATATGGGCTGAAAAATGGGTCCTATATGGATACTGGTCTCCAGTTGCCCACATGGATGGGTTTACCCAAGTCGGCCGCAGATCAGATGCCCATTTTGGGCTATACCCAACTGGTGACTAGTAGCCCTAGCATAGATGCCAATTGGCTTGGGGTCTATATGGAACACGTGGACATGCCCATATGGGGCTCATTTTTCAGCGCATTTTCTACCCACATGGGCTCCATGTACAAATGTTCTCTTTATTCCCACTGTACAAACTAACAGCAAATATCCCAGATCCCACCACTACCATCTTGTGCTAGTGATCAGGGGTGGAGCTGTGGTATCAAGGTCCCATCGATACACCCACTCGACTCAACCACAAGTCAAAGATGTCAATCATTTTGTTACATCTCCTTTTAACAGCATCCATCTATCCATTTTCATCTGCTTATCCGGGGCCAGCAGGCTGAGCAAAGCACCCCAGATGTCCCTCTAACCAGCAACGTTTTCCAGCTCCTCCTGGAGGACCCTGAGGCGTTTCCAGGCCAGGTGAGATATATAATCCCTCCAGTGTGTTCTGGGTCTGCCCCGGGGCCTCCTACCAGTTGGATGTGCCTGGAACACCTCCAATGGGAGGCACCCAGGAGGATCCTGATCAAATGTCCAAACACCCTCAACTGACCCCTTTCAGTGAGAGGGAGCAGCAGCTCTACTGCAAACTCCCTCCTGATGTCCGAGCTCCTCACGCTATCTCGGAACTTTTCAGAAAAATTAACACTTGAACGTAAATCACAACTACCTACAATGACAGAAACCATCTTTGGGAAAAATTTATGACGTGTAATTTGAGTTTTTTAGATTGGCCTATGCCCAATCTGCGAATTCAAGTTTCCTAGGATGGTGAAAGCATCACCTGCCCATCTCTGCCTTACTCTGCCTGTGATTGGCTTTGGCATTCTTACTCTTACCCTTACCCTAACCTACCCCACTCCTCTTGCCTAAACTGAACCAATCCAACAATCAAAGGCAATGAGTACTAGCCAAACATAGAGAGAGTAGGGCAGGTCATGCCTTCCCTGTCCTACACAAATGTGCATCCTATCCACTTACATAGAGGGGGCAGGTTTATGATCTACCCTGCAGCCAGTCAACAGAGGGCAAGATGCTCTGGCCTCACTTTTGGGGAGCTGTTATGTCATTCATCTTTATAGTCTATGGTCTATAAAAAATGTTTCTTCAGGAACATCCTGCGTAGCATAGACAAGTACAAGAAGTAAACAAGTTGCCATTACTCCCAACAATATTTGCATGTTTGAATGCAAGCTGTCCTAAAAAAGGGTTAATTTTTCCACCTACCTTTACTCTCACATTACTTTTCACGGCATCAAAAAAAGCCTGGGCAGCTGCTCTAACAGTAGAGGCAAAATTTGTGAAACAAGTAACATCAGAAAGTCAAGACTGCTTAGCTAACGTGGCTAACGTTGGTGTTATTGTGAAATATAATGTTAGTGGCAACCTAAAGACCACAAAGTTAACGTCAATCAGTCCGCCTCACAAACTCAACACATACAATGTTGTCTGGTGTTTTGGTTTAATTAAAGAGTGAGTGCAAGTGGCGAGCCTCAGCCCAGAGTATGGAGATATGATATGGTTGCTCGTAGTGACAACAACTGTTAAAATAACAAACAGAACATGTAGGTGTCCTCGTAAAAGCCGTCAAATTTAAATACATACTACATCCACCCATTTTCAACCACTTATCCGAAGCCAGGCTGCCCCCCCGTGACCCGGCCTACATACTACATACTACATACTGTACATACAATACTCATTTGTGTTTATCATAGAGCTGGTATGCTGTCATTCCACAGACAGCATACCAGCTCTCTGCATTATCAAGATGTTGGTTAAGTGTCTGCACTGCACCCAGCCACTATCCTCCTCTGGTTTCTTATCATTAGGTCACGTTCAATTGTCACTACAGAAATAAATGAAGTTGTACTGTAGGCTATAGTTCATCACTGAGCTGTTTATTGAAAATATAAAGACCTGAGTTGTGGTTAGCTTTGCCTCAGGGGATTTAAGTGCAGTGTACCCTTCTTTTTTTACTCCTGAGCACTTTCAGCGCACACCACATCCCTTTGAGGTGAACCTGAAGGCCTCAAGCTATATGTTGTGCCAACTATCTTCCAGCTAGACTACACATCCTTCCTCAACTGTCAAAACTAGATTGCTTCACTCATGACTGCTCGGGCTTGTCTGTGCCTTTGTGTGTGACTTGGACAAACACTGTGCTTATATTATTGTACATAAGCCTGACAAATACGAGGCCTTATGTAAGCTGAGACAAGTGGATATCTTCCAAAGTCACAATCTTTTCAGTACAAAATTTCCTCTTTGTGTTTATACTTGGTTAAATCCTGGTAGTCACGTGTATGTTTGCTGACAGGACAAAACACTGGAAATTAGCCTGCACATGACTGCACTGCAAAGATACACACTGGATTTGGTTTTCTTAGATGACTGAAGTCTCAACTTAGCCTTCACTAAACTTTAAACGTTTTAGATCCTCATTTCTGAAACTCTTAATATTTTCTCTGTCCTTGTAGCTGTGAGGGCTGCTTGAAGTAAATTTCATAAAATCCCAATTTGTTTCTTTTACATTTCTGATTGGATTAAACAAGTACACTTTAGAGGTGCTGGTGAGCATATTTTTAAAGAGAAATTTCGGTTTATTTCAACCTGTCTCCTATCGTCCTAAATTTGTTTCAAGTGACTAGTGACATAAAAATAATACTTAGCATGTTAGCCGTTAGCCTAGATACAGCCGGGGCGCATAGTAGCGTCAGACCTGTTAAAACGTAAGTGAACGGGCAACCTTCAAGTGCAAAGTTAGTCCACTAAACAAGCTTTTTTTCCACAAAGACCGCCTCATATCGTTAGGATAAATGTCAGAGAACATATAGAAAATGACATGTCAACATGTTGTCTTACCTTACCGGTGTGCTGCCATGTTTGTTTACCATCTAGCTCTGCTTTCCAAAGCGCGGCCGAAATATATCTGGCGAGCTCTAGATAAAGCCCAGCTGGATACTACTCCAGGTGGAGGTGTCTCGTCCTCGGTCACATCCAGACCTTGAAAACAAGGCTGCAACCGGTCCCATTCCTTGCAACAGAGGCATTCCTCTTCTGTGGGCACTGGGGCACAGCATTCACAGGTACACCACCAATCTCCAGAGCTACGCAGCCTTGCAGCAGCCATTCCTCCTCTCTCGTCCTCTACCTGTTGCGCCTCTCTCTCTCTCTCCTCCTCCGTTCTTCAATTTCACGAAGCTCTTCGTCAGTGTATTCTGGCTCAAATAAATAAGGGCGGCCATCAAACTCTGCAAAATCAAATTCCTCCTCCACAAAGTCGAAGTCTGGCAAAAAGTCAGCCATTATTCTATAAATCTTTCATAAAATAAATGAATGAGCTTTTCAGGCTACTGTCCAGTTCTGCCTTCCAGCTGTTGGTGCGTGTTCTCGCGATATTTCGGCCGCACTTTGGAAAGCAGAGCTAGGTGGTAAACAAACATGGCACCACACCGGTAAGGTAAGACAACACGTTTACATGTCGTTTTCTGTATGTTCTCTGACATTTATCCTAACGATATGAGGCGGTCTTTGTGGAATAAAAGCTTGTTTAGTGGACTAACTTTGCACTTGAAGGTTGCCCGTTCACTTATGTTTTAACAGGTCTGACGCTACTATGCGCCCCGGCTCTATCTAGGCTAACGGCTAACATGCTAACTATTATTTTCATGTCACTAGTCACTTGAAACAAATTTAGGACGATAGGAGACGGGTTGAAATAAACCGAAATTTCCCTTTGACTTTGGATATACACTCATTGGCCACTTTATTAGGGACACCTTGCTAATAATTCTTGGTGTCACAGATTCAACAAGGTGCTGGAAACATTCCTCAGAGATGTTGGTCCATATTGACATGATGACATCACACAGCTGTCAGCTGCACATCCATGATGAGAGTCTCCCGTTCCAGCACATCCCAAAGGTGCTCTATTGGACTGAGATCTGGTGACTGTGGAGGCCATTGGAGTACAGTGAACTCATTGTCATGTTTGAGATGATGTGAGCTTTGTGACATGGTGCGTTATCCTGCTGGAAGTAGCCATCAGAAGATGGGTACACTGTGGTCATAAAGGGATGGACACGCTCAGCAACAATACTCAGGTAGGCTGTGGTGTTTAAACCATGCTCAGTTGGTACTAAGAAAATCTCCCCCACACCATTACACCACCAGCAGCAGCCTGAAGCGTTGATACACCTTTGGCTGCTCAGTCAGAGGGTCAATGGGCTGTTGTTTTTTTGGGCAACTTTAGTCCAGCCTCGTGCTCGTCCTTGATGAGTTACCAATAACTCTTTAAACGTGCACATAGCATAGTGTGTAATGTTTAGCTATGACTTGAATTTGAACCTGTCGTTTTCAATTTTAGCATGGATTTATCTGTTGCAGTTTTAATAAGGTAAAGATACGAATATGAATGCCTGTCTTTCAAATTGTCATTTTATCTAATTCAATATTGTGTCTAAAATGACTGAGGGAATGTTTTGGCATTGTGCATATGTGTATTTGTGATGTTTCGTTCAGTGGACAACGTTCTCCTCAGGAGCAAAACGATTGCCTATAATTCTAACCCTCTTCTCACTGCATGAATACTTTTAATGCCATGAGTGTTATGATGATAAGTCATGGGTAGACTATGTGTTTACACACGAAGATGGTGAATACCTCACCTGCACAGGCAGGCTCTCCTCCCTGATAAGGAACGTTTGAAGAAAGTTAAAGACAGAGGAAGAGAGAGAGAGAGAGAGAGAGAGAGAGAGAGAGAGAGAGACTGATGATAACTTGAAGATGGCTCTGCCTTGCACTTCACTGGTGTTAACCAAGAGATGGACTCTATCTGGTTAATACCAGTACACACTGCTTTAAAACTACAAAATAGAACTCTTTGTCGACTACATTCCTGTCTGCTCTGAATGGATTGATCAGTCACATGCATGCTGGTTTAGCATTTGCTGTTAAACAACATTTAGCAGCAATTAAAAAATGATAACTATAAGACAGGAAGTGATAAACATATTGCACGTGGTCCATTTTCAGAAACATGAACACAAGCAATACTTTTATTAAAAAAAAAAAAACAGACAGGCTGCATGTGTCATCTGCCTCCTTGACACTGTTTATAAATGCCAGTTACATCAGCCTTGGGCTGGATGCTGAGAGACAACTGGGCAAAAATACTGTTCACATGTAAATATATATGTGATGATATGTATGACTAATGGCAGTGAGACAGGCAGGGTAGATCTGTATAAGTGACTGATGGCAGTGAGACAGGCAGTGTAGATCTGTATAAGTGACTGATGGCAGTGAGACAGGCAGTGTAGATCTGTATTAGTGACTGATGGCAGTGAGACAGGCAGTGTAGATCTGTATAAGTGACTGATGGCAGTGAGACAGGCAGTGTAGATCTGTATAAGTGACTGATGGCAGTGAGACAGGCAGTGTAGATCTGTATTAGTGACTGATGGCAGTGAGACAGGCAGTGTAGATCTGTATAAGTGACTGACGGCAGTGAGACAGGCAGAGTAGATCTGTATAAGTGACTGATGGCAGTGAGACAGGCAGTGTAGATCTGTATTAGTGACTGATGGCAGTGAGACAGGCAGTGTAGATCTGTCTTAGTGACTGATGGCAGTGAGACAGGCAGTGTAGATCTGTATAAGTGACTGATGGCAGTGAGACAGGCAGTGTAGATCTGTATTAGTGACTGATGGCAGTGAGACAGGCAGTGTAGATCTGTATAAGTGACTGATGGCAGTGAGACAGGCAGCGTAGATCTGTATTAGTGACTGACAGCAGTGAGACAGGCAGCGTAGATCTGTATTAGTGACTGACAGCAGTGAGACAGGCAGATGAAGCCCGAGAGTGACGGCAGCAGACAGAGTGTCCAGCCAGTCAGACAGACAGGCAGTAAAGGGCTGTGATTGACAAGAGGTCTTGTGGCTCGCGCCTCTGCACGCCACTCATCCGCCACTTCCTGGGCCCTTTGTGTTTCAAACACACACACACACACACACACACACACACACACACACCATCTGCTGTGGTAATTCACAGGCTGCATGCCGGAGCAGCACACAGCCTCCTCTCTTACTTTGCTTTCTCCTATTCATCCCTCCTTTGCTCGCTCGCTGTCTTTTATTTGGAGGGAGAAAGCCAGGCCATTCAGAACTTTTGTTTGTACTGGCCCCACACACACACACACACACACACACACCAGACTTTCAAAAGCAATCATTCCACTCCACTCAGAAGATGGCAGTCTGGTTTTGTGGAGTCTTACAATTTATTTAGCCCCTCATATTTTTCATGAACTGTAGAGGAGCTGCTCTGCTCTCAGCAGCTGAGTCTGATTTTAATCACACTTTGACCATCACAACAGAACTAAGCAGATATAGTAAATTACTGAGCTGCTGATGACTGGAAAATTATAATGTTGTCACCGATCAATCTGGGTATGATTCTTACTTTTTAAAATGCCGTCTGGTGTTTTACTACACCTGCTACTAGAGTTCTACTAGTTACACTGAATTAATGCGAAGCTTCAGTTTCTTTAAGAACATGAAGTGGAAGTGCAGATTCTTAAAATGCAATGACAACACAAAAATAACATGAATCTGAAAAATAAAAGTCATCAGGATGGATTAAACACTTTAAACTTTGTGCTCGCTGTCATGAAGGTGACCTCTGACAGGCAGCGTAGATCTGCCACTCTACACATCTGCTGCTTTGAACAACAAGTGTAGGGTCGATGTATCCTCACACAATGGTTTGTATGATATCCTACAAATTAGCGTCACATGATTAGAGTGCTCTGGGGACTTTTTGTAGGCAAACATAGAAGTTAGCCTTGCCCTGGTTCCCTCATCAAAAAGCCTGTGGGATTTTTCCTTTGGATTTTGGAGTACTAGTCCATACCCATTGGTAGCTTTGTCACCTTCTACCTATGCCAGTCCTCAATGCCTCTGTGCAGTTTCACATAGATTGACCACGTCAGTGAGTAGAAAAACGTGGGACAAACAGAATGACTGACTGACAGAATGACACACTGACAGTTTCCGTGATTATGTACAGCATACCATACCATGACTTAGTCATACCAAAAATTAGGAAAACACCAACATTGGTCCACAGGGGGAGCCACAGCGATTGGTCGCATTTGAGCCATTTTGAAGCATTTTTCTGTTGTTATAGCGCCACCCAGTTGCCAATTAGAGTTCAATTTCTCCAGTCACCTTGAGGTGTCCTGTTCTACATATCTACCAAGTTTAGTAAAAATCCATATGGTGGTTAGGCCTAGATAAGAAATGAGCTCTCTAGCGCCCCCATTTTGTTTTGATGGGGTCAATAATGGAGGGGTCCCCTCAGATTATGTGTGGTCATATGCCTACAAAGTTGCGTGGTGATGGGTGAAACCCTTGAGATGTTATACACCTTTATGTGATGAGCCACGCCCTCCGCAATATTCATTGCCTTATAGAAGCTCAGTTTTAGTAAGTTTTCCATCTTTTGCCAAGAGGGAACTTTAGATATTGGTCCCTAGATTATGTTCACCCAGTTTCATGCAGATCGCTCAAACTTCCTAGGAAGAGATCCATTTGAAGTGTTTTTCAAAAAATTCAAAATGGTGGAAAATCTATATAAGCGGACGTTATGGGTTCTTGAGGCAAATGTGTTCCTCATGAGGAGAGGTATCTCTGTGCAAAGTTTCATGTCTCTACGACATACGGGGCATGAGATATGCCCATTCAAAGTTTGACATTTCAATCGGTTGCTATAGCGCCCCCCTTTGGCCAATTGATGTAATATTGCTTCATTGGCATCCTCCCATGACCCTCTACCACTGTGCCAAATTTCACATGGATTGACCAAGTCAGTGAGGAGAAAAACGTGGAACAGACACACACACAGAGTTTTCGTCATTATATAGATAAGACTGCAGGATATAAGCTCTGTGACAGACGAACATTTATGATCCTCACGTTTCGTTTAGCGAGATAATATTCACAAATGATAACCATGATTATGACTTTGAAGCCCAAATGCAGTCGCCACAAGTAAAAAGCTAACGTAAGCTATGAACAAACTACACCACAGTCACAGGATTTAACATCGCTACCACAACAATGCTGTAAAGCCACAGTTGGTGCGAGGACGTTCTGTAGTTTCATTTAGCCGCTTGTTAGCAACTGCCGTTTTTAAGACACATAAAAGCTTCAAAATTCACAGTGAGGTATTTACTGATGTATTTTATGTCAAAGAACAAAACATGAACATCTCTATTTCCAGTTTTAGGTCTTATTCCTGGGGCACTCTGTGACGTTGTGTCCTTAACGTAAACTTACAGAGGTCAGGTTGAGGCAAATAAAATCTCTCTGGTAAGGTTAAGGAAAAAAAACGCAGTGACAACGTACCTTAAAATGACTCAAAGTTCACACACAGCCACTGACACTGATCTCCTGATGAAAGTCCTAGGGGAAGTGAGCAGTGTGTTTTGTGACTCAACTTGCCTCCTGAGACGACCACAAGGACTGCGTCGTTGTTTACTCCTGCCCGTGCATTGGTCACGTGATCGCAGCCCTCCAAAATATGTGGGTTATGCACAAATTACTGGCTCATCATTATGTGGGATATGTACAAATGTTGGTGCATTACACTGATCAGACTGCACATAACTGTTGTACTTTGAGGTGAACACCGAGCCAGCATAGGCAGTGATATAATATTCTTGCTGCCTCATGTCTGAAGGGCTTGGCTGACTTCACGTCCACCCCCGACCAGTCGGAGCTTTAGTTGTCTTTCACCACCTCCATGATGTATTGTCAAAGATGGATGAGGAGATGCTGGGACAGACTTCACAGCTCCACCTGACAGCACCCACAACAAATATTTACATATGTTGTCATGGTTAATAAGCATGACAGTCAGCTTAGAAACTCTTCTTTTTCTTACCCTGATGAAAGGAGCCACAGTGAGTGTGCGGGTGAGCAACATACACAACGTACATGTACAGGTGTACAGAATGTGGTGCATATAATCTTCCTGGCCTGAGGGTGATGGTCACGTGGTTACAGGTTCACTGAAATGCAGTAAACCAATATTCCTCTTTCTTTTCTACATATTTACTCCTGTGCATTAAAGAGTGTTGCGAACTTCTGTGGGTCAGCGACATGGAACGAGGTGTATTGGCTGTCAAACTAGACAAGACAAGGCGTGGTCGAAAATTATGGAGGTTGTGTTACAATTACATTAGAGCTCTTTATGGGTAGGAAATATGTAAAAAAAAAGTCGAACTCTTGACCCTGACAATCCCCTTCAAACAAGTGTTGCGAGACTCAACTCCTGTCTGTGCAGGAGACCACAGAGAAAGGCCATTTTTAAAAATCTTTGTGAGTTCAGCTCTCAGTACATTTGTAGCTTTTAGCTGAACCTCTGTGGTTTGGAGTTTAGTCTCTCTCCTGTGTCTTGTTTTCACTTTAGATATCTGCTTTATTTTACACTTTCATGTGCGTTTTCAGTGCGTCATGTTCAGTTACTGCAGATGAAAACCCAACATTCCACTCCACAGTAAGAGCTTTTAAATAACATTGTGAAAAAAATATAGGAAATGAAATGTGTTTAGTATCAAATTAGCAACACTTTGTTAGGTGGTAGTTCAGGGAGGAAGAGAACAAGCAGAAACAGCCACAGTGAGACGTTAGAAGAAGAGCTGCAGACAACAGGCTCTTACTGCACCTCTGCAAACAGCTCACCTCCAACAAATGAACCTCTTTTATCAGCTGTGGTAGAAACACACTTGCAGCAAAATAACGGAGGACTTTAATTGTGGATCTGATGCTTTTAAACGTCATTGACTCAAGACAAACCATCATCAGTTAAAGACACACCTTCAAGCGGGAAGCCCTGCTGTAATGGAGTTGCAAATCTCTGCTGTGTTGTGCTGCACTCAAAGCCAAGCCAGCGCATATGTATGGAGAAATGCCATCAGAGTACACTGTTGGCCCAAGAGCCATTAACTGACAATAGGAGTTCTGCAGGTAATGTCATAATCCAGAGAACAAATACAAATGGTTTGTGAGCTCCCATGGGTGCAATGCAGCCTGGTTACACACAATGCATCAACGTGTCACTGTCAGGCTTCTTGGCAATTACAGTAATTAGAATTTATTGATGTCAAAATGTCACAGAAACAACTTTTTAAAGATGTTACAACAGTGTAATTGCTGCAGGTGATATGTTGACAGCTAGTTAGACCAGTGCCTGCTTTAGGAAACCTCTTCCTGCTCAGTGCATCAGGTCTAAATGGACCAGTGGCTCCAAAGTGACTGTTGATGTTTAACCCTACAGAAATAGATCAGACTCTGTGGGTGTGAGCGGCATGCAATGATTACTTTGTGAAGTCCTCCATGCATTGTTTGGTGACGTGGTGGCAGACATGCACATACACACACAGAAACACACTGAGTTCAGCTACCTGATCTTTGTCACCATGTTGGTATGTGTTACCATTCATTCCACACTACTCCCACGCAAGTCCCACAATCCATTAGGTAGGTATACCTGAGCTGCACAACAAACAGGTGTGTCACTTTTAGGAGAGGCTTTGAAGAGACTGTAAATATGACAACAAAAAGTGTTAATGGTTGCGTGACATAAAATTAAAATCCACATACTCCCACAGCAACACTTTGACCAGCTGCACACCAACACTTCCTGAGATACAACCTTCTTATTGTATGAATGAAAGACATTGTATTTAATACACTGGTATCCTAGTATCATTTAACAGAGAATGAAACTCTAAGGTACTCCATTGTGCCTTCATTGTTCAGGGGCCTGTGCAGCCCCTTAAACCTGGTTTGAATCCAGTTTAGTGAGCAGTGAGAGAAAACTCATAGGGTTGTACAGGGAACTGGAGAATGTGTTTTTAAAAAAAGGTGACTCCTGCACTCACTTTTACTCTGCTTTATTTATTCGTCAACGTTTCAGTCAAGCATGGACCTTCATCTTTTATGTCCTGATGAAGGTCCGTGCTTGACTGAAACATTGACGAATAAATAAAGCAGAGTAAAAGTGAGTGCAGGAGTCATCTTTTCTTTAAAAGTACAAGTCCAGGGGGATCAACTCCCAGCACCACAAAAGAACAGTGAGAATGTGTTTGTTAATTGAACTTTGAAAACTGGAGAATGTGTTGCCGTACATTGTAGGCAGCATTCATATTTTTCTTGTAAATGAACAACGTTGTCGCAAACTGGCCCTTCATCAGTGACTTCCAGCGTCAGACTTCAACAACAAATGCTGTCTTTTCACATCGGCATGATACGTGGCTGGTTTCCATTATTGTTTAACAGTGCCCAGAGGCATTGGGGGAAACGTAGAGGCCAAAAGAGACTGTATGCAAACTGTACATTTCCTGAGAAAACATGTGTATTTTGAAAACAGACAAAGCATGTAACAGGCAAAAGCTGAGACAGCATCCCAGAATGTCAACAACCAACACACCCAGGGTACCTTGCACTCCATATTTCGATGTGGAAAGTCCATGACCATGATGATATGTGACGAGGTCGGAGTGAGAATGTGTTGAAATGAGACATTTTCTGCCCCAGGAATAGAAGCACACTATCCCAGGAATCTTGGGAAATGTACTTGTTTTTAAGGTAACTTCAGCTACAGTCGAAACGCATGGGTTATATTTCAAGCAAAACTAAATCCATCCATTCAGCCGTAAGATCCCAGGGCAAAACTAAATACAATATGGAGAAAAAAGGATAAACCTTCAGGCTCCCAACTGCTTTAGTGTATTATGTATGTCAGTGAACTAGTAATGCCAGGGTCAACAAGCACTAAGGTAAGGTGGGTTCAGGTAAGTTTACAAGAAAATATCAGGGGTTTTGTTGATGTATAGGAAACTCTGACAGCCTGATAAGACCAAAGTGAAACTTTTTGATAACAATACCAAACACTCTTTTGGGTGCAATCAGCAGAAAAACAATGAAAGCTGTTGGGGGCAGCTTCATGCTGTAGTGGTGCTTCTCTGCGGCAAGACACACCAAGTTGATTTCAGAGTATGCATGGCAACAAAAGCTGATTGTTCCATCGCTTCACAATTCTTGTTTCTCAGCCAAAAAGTTGCAATCGAACACAATGCAAAGCATACAGCCAACAGCCAAGTAGCACGTATGGTCTGCGTCTGCATGAGAAGAAATAGCTCTCCATAGCAGCCAGCAGAGGTAGTCTCCATTCGTCATTCAGAAAGTCAATCCAGAAGACTGACAGGATGGATTCAAGATGTTAGTTAGCCAGTTAGCACATTAATAACATGACCAGGTGTTAAAAGAAAAAATGAACTACAGCATTCACCAGCGAACAGTAATGCAAACAAATACAAACCATGTCTGGCAAAAATAAATATTCTTACCTAATACAGCAAGTTTGTTTGGATCTCATGCCCTCTCGACTGCTTTCCTCTCTTCACGTGTGCTGAGTTGAACTGCTAATCAGAATGATTTTCCTCAGCATGGTATGATGGTCATGGCATTGATGGTTTTAGATGCCAGTTCAACATGCTGAATCTGCCAAAAAAAAACAGGTAACAAGGGCTAATGAGGGCTAACGGTGCTGGACACACTGCAAAAACTAGGGCGACAGAAGCCCTTCTAACACAGAGATCGTGCTATAGGACTGCTACGAAATGTTTTCCCTATGCTACCTGTGCATTTTGATACAGAATCAAACAACGGCAGCAGCAAGCTGCACCAGTGTGATATTTTAGCATGCCAGCATTGCAGAAGCAAAAGAGGTGATTATGTCCTCTGCTTGGAGAGTAAGGAGCTCCAGAAACTCATTGCTTTCCAAATTTCTGGAAATTTTCAGCTGCTATTTTTCTACTTTGAGTTAGCTGCTAACTGCTATTATTCATTCACTCCTTTTCTCCTGCGGCTGTCCCGTTTATACAGACATTGTGTCTGGGCTGTTTCTACCTCTGATGCCACTGTAAAGGCAAGACAACCCTGTCCCCCATCTCATGATTGTAAGGCGGCATAATGGCGTGAAATTCCAGCCTTGAAGAGGCAATATAGAAGAGGCGAGACACTCACTGAGAGCCCAACACTGACTGACCTTAGAGAAATCTTACTGCTGTCTGCAGAAGAACTGCAATCTTCAGACAAGTACAGCAAACAAGGCAAAGCAACACAGAAGTGATCTCACAGTGATGCAGAGCATTCCTTAATGTTACTGCAGAGACGACTCCAGCTTGCTTTTCATTGAACACGCCTGTTCGTATTTGCAGGTGAGAACAAACATGATTCAGCAGTAAGCCTTTAATAAGCTTAATAATACACTTATTGAACAATCAGGTTGTTCTCGCCTGAGGCGGCCTGGCAAAGATCTCTGTGAGATTTATAAAGTTGAAAGTCAGTCGCAGCTACTGACGCAGTGTGCAGATCCTGTTTCTGTTTAGACCTGATCATTACCTCACCCCCTTTCTCACGACTAGTCTCAGTCTCTGCCAGGTCCTCAAACAGTGGACAGAGAGAGCTGTGTGACTGACACAAGACAATACAGCTGCTATTGTTAAACTTTGGTCTGGTGCCAAAAACTCTTGAGGAATTACAAACATGCAGGCGGTATCAGTGCATTCATACAAGCCTGACGGAGATTGCACAAGTCAAAATGAAAAGGAATTTACACTCTTTGGGCCCAGATCAACATATTCACACGTCACACACTCCCCCCATTAACCTGGAGTTATGTTGATTGGATGAGCCGGCTGTCTGTCTCTGCCCTCAGCACATGTTGGCTGTGATGCAGTTTGGTTTGTTCTTCACTGTGGACAGAGGTCTCTGCTAAAATACCTGACAATGCTAATGTGGAACCATATCTTTTGAAAATCTGAATCAGACGGTTGCATCAGAATCAGCTCAGGTGAGTGATTCCTGTCTGGCTGCCACTTTGGAATCCTAATTAGCACGGAGCCACTAAGGAGCTGGTGTTGAAGTCGATACCTCAGGACTAACTTCCACACCTTAAGGTCAGACAGACAGTAACACTGGTGTTTGACGGACGCTGCCAGAGTCATTTAGGACCTACAGTTATCTGAGAAACTTGTCAGTGTAAAGCTAACTGAGCCAGGTGTGAGTTCCTAACACCCCTATATAAGCCATAACACGTCCTACCATAGTCCTCCTTTTTGTTTGATCAGTGTGTGTGTGTGTGTGTGTGTGTGTGTAGGGGGTCAGATAAGCTGCAGAGGAAGGAAGTGTGCCTATATACAGTATGTAAAGGTATAGCTGCAGCTAGAGCAGCTATGTGACCCGCCCTCTGGCTACATGACTCGTCTACCATACCTACACATCAGTCCATGATCAGTCCTAACGAAGTTAGCGGTTGGCTAGCCATTAAGTATTATGTTAAAAAGAAGGTGGTTAACACTTCTAATAATAATAGTAATGATGATGATGATGATTTATGATAATAATAATAATAGTGATAATATTTTCTTTGAGGTATAGCAGAACACATTGTCACGTTCACCGATTGTTCAGTGTTCTGTTGTCTCCGTCTCCTCTGTGGTCGTCTTGTCCGTGTGTCGCTGTCGCCATCATGGAGATCCCGTTTCATCCCACCAAACCGTCATCCCGTCCAAATTGGCTCCAGAATGTTGTAATAGCGCCCCCTATCTCATAACAGTGAAAACACAGATTGCCAGAATATCTCATCAATGGCAGGGAAAGTGTTATAGTTAGGGTAAGGGTCATGAGAAGGCTACATCTAGTTATGCTAATGCTAACTAAGTGTTTAGTGTTGGATTCCACAGGGTCTGTAATTCCCACGCTTTCTATTGATTGTCTATGTAAGAAGCCGTGCAATGCCTTGTGGAAGTGCAGGCACTGCATTTCGAGGGACAGGAAGTCCAGTCTTGATTTACATAAGGTTGAACCTGGGCTACTTCATACAAATCAGGGGCCTTCAGCATGACTCGCCACCCCTGGAAATGTCTCCCAACAGTTGTTAGTCTAAATAAAGACAGATTCAGCAACTGCATGGCTTTTTTCTTGCCTCAGTTTTTAAAAAAATACATTTCAGTGAACTGTTTTGTGATAAAAGCAAGTTTCCAAATGACTGCCATGTTAGTCTGGTTTGAAATCCGGGAGCAGACAGCCCACAGGAATACTCATCAGGTGTCCAGTGCTGGAAACCAGTGCAACCCCTCACATCTAAAAATGCCCCTGTGGACACGTACCATAAGAGACAGATCCACCCCTCCCTCCTCCACAGCTCCACCCTCTCATCCAAATATGGTCACTTCTGGTTCCACAAAAACCAAGATGGCGACAGCCACTGCATCAGTGATAGACTTTAATGAGGACATAAACAAACAACTGTCTCACTTCTGTCTCCTTCACTTTCCTCCCTTCCTTTCCTCGCTCCGACTCACATCCTGGTAAGAGATAAGTGCTTGTGAGGAAGGAGAGGACAAACAAACATGAATGCATCCTTAATATCTGAGTTGATGATGACAATGCTTGGGGTCTTTGGTGTCACAGGAAGAGCATTGTTTCGTGCTTCCCTCCCTACTGTTTTCTGCCTCTGAAGAAGAATAGCAGGAGATGTTGAGGAATACAGGCCTCCCCGTATTTATTGTTACAGACAACACACTGATTTGACTTCCTCTAGGCGTGGACGTCTAGTCACCACGCGACTCTTACTGTATGTGCATATGTGTCCAAAAATAGCCCTTTCTACAGGAACCTGCAGGAACATCAGCAGTGAAAACAACCAGGAAATGAGGGAAGGGTCCCGGTTTGTGTCTCAACCAAGCACTGCTGTATACAACAGACCAAACTTTATGCTTATCCTTATACATGTCCTTTATATTTATTCCTACTTCCTACTGTGCAATATTGTACCTCTTACTGACAATAATATTTATGTATTTCTATGTATTTTTTCCAGTTAATATACTACACACCATGTGTGTATTACAGTTATCCTGTGCAACTTTCAATCATGAACATGCTGTGTCTGTATAAGCAAAGGTGTATATTGCGTATATAGATTTTATTTTTTTAATCTCATTTGTATTTTTGTTTTTTATCCTTAATTATCACTAAATTACTTTTTTTCTCCTTTTTTCTTTTGTATCTGACTCTTGAGCTTCTCTAATGTATGGATTTCCTCAGTGTGGGATTATTACACTCACAGAAATCACAAAATACTCTACTCTTACTGCACTGATGTGAGCTGAATTTCCTTTTGTATTGCAACCCTCCCTTCACTATCATATGATTTACCACTGTCTTTCACTATATTCATGATGCATACATACCAATCTGTATATAAAGATATACTGTATGTATCAGAATAATATCATAACAATATCAATAAATGTACTTTTTCTTTTCCTGTCAAGTTCATTGTTGCAGGGAGAGTTCAGTATCTTTGTGTTTTCCTTACCTTAAGCTGGATTTATACTTCTATGTCGAATCGACACCGTACCAACCACCTGCATCTATGCAGAGCCTACACTGTAGCTTGACGTGCACCTCCCCAGAAATGTAACTACACATCACTAGGCATGTCCCGATCCGATCACGTGATCGGAAATCGGGGCCGATCACGTGGTTTCAGACTCGATCGGAATCGGAAGTTACATCCCGATCAGGGATCGGATATAGGCCTATGACATATCAGATACATGTCAGGGTTTTCCCTATTTGTCTAAAGCAAGACGGGCCGCATGGGGGGCGTTCAGATGTAGCTCTTTTGCACTCTCAAACCCATTACTTTTACTGTAGACGTGCGTCATGTGCGCTCATAACCCAAAGCGACGCCAGCAGCGCGCCTTCGGTGCAACGCGCTTGTTTTTCGTGCACGTCCATGTGTGTGTGGCTGCGTCGTCGCGGACATGTAACGATATGAAATGACGGCGCTTGCGAGAGTGTGAGAGACGATCGTCCGTGTCACCGTGTCAGCTGACTGTTTAGTACGTGTGTGTGGCTGAATTGTTTCACTGCTGACTTCCAAGCAGCTGTTGTTGTTGATGTTTGAGCGCTACAGACCCCAGCAGCAACAACAGTCACTGCAGCTTCTACTGAGAGCGAGTCAGACGTAACGCACGTGAGACAGACACACGGACAGACTGCGCAGATGTCGCGGACATCGTTAAACTTCTCACACTGTTGTGTGATGGCAGATACAGAACCAGGTATTTATTTAAAGTTAGAGAGGGAGAAGGAGTGAGGTGAGCTGGGTGAGGGAGGGATAAAGGGAAAGAGGCTGGTGATTGAGAAAGGCATGATAAGCTATTTTATTTTTGACCAAATGTTCTTGTTGTTGACTAATGGATAATGGAATTAATATTATACCGTGGAGCTACTGTACTATTATCATACAGTGAGGTTTTGATATCATGACATGTCTTACAATACTGCAATAAATGTCATGGGCTTGTTATTGGGGTACAGTATTGTAATATTGTGAAATTGTGATATTGTTACATCCCTAGTAGAGCACAAAGAACAGAAAAATAGTGGGATGATACAGTTAATCTACAGTAAAAAATGTTACTGCATTGCCAAAGTATCGGATCGGGACTCGGTATCAGCAGATACTCAAAATCAAATGACTCGGACTCAGACTCGGGGGCAAAAAAATGTGATCAGGACATCCCTACACATCACAGTGACGCAGACCTCCTGTCTGTCTCTGTTGAAACCATTTCCCTCAGTGGAAACAAAGCTTTTATTTACTTTAATTTCACAGATAAGAAACAATAAATTGTGAAGACAATAAAGCCTCCACAAAAATAGCATTTTAAGTCTTGTGTGTGATTTATCCTGGCTTCATATGAGCAGAGGAAACATTTGCCTTTTGCTAGGCTAATTTATACAATGTAAAATGCCATAGGCTTGTGCTAATAACGTTAGCATGTTGTATTTGTGGGGAAAATGTGTCCAGATAAAGACAAGTGTTTGTCTGTGAATGCCGCGAGTTATAGTGAAGCTGATTTGTGTTTGAAACTGTCACTATTAAGCCATGTTTATGTGTGTTTAATATGTGTTTAACGTGTGTTTTGAGTCAACTTAACTTAACAGCACTTCACAGAAACCCCGCTGTCATTCAGTGTTTTGGAGGTGTAACTGCAGAGTGACACACACACACCACCGCACAAGTATAAATGCCCATAATGGCGTATTACATACAGAGCCGGTTCTTTTCCACACAGTCTGCCATGTTGTTTCAACAGTAGCCCAGAATGGACAAGTCAGACACTGGCTCTAGATAGAGCCATTCACATTGTCGCGTCAGCCACCGTTTTCTCATGCTTGGCACAAGGGAGAAGTTTCAGTTAGTTGCAATCTGCAGCCTCACTAAATCCTACACAGTGGACCTTTGAATTTAATGATATTTGCAGCAGTGTGTGGAACCATGTCCATGTACAGAACGCACCTAGAATCATTTCGGCGACAGATAATAATAATTCACTACTTGTTCTATTGGATGATCATTATTCTTGGCAGGAATTTAAGTGTTTTGTCAGCTTAATGATAAATCCAGTTTATAAACATATATTTTCTCCCACTGTCAGCATATTTGGGTGATGTCTATGAATATTTGGAGTTCCATTATTGTATTTAGGGACTTCACAGTGCTTTAAACACAAAGGTGAACTTCTTTTTCACTTCTCCTGGTCAATGTTCTTTCTGTCTGGTTTTTCCAGGTTGTCAGATATTTGTCTCTGAAATTTTACCCACCACCAGAGAGAAAAATAAATCAAAAACATAAATATCTAACTCAGGATGGTAAACTTGGTGTAATATTGTTTGTTGGATCTGATTAAAATATGACGGCTCACATTCTCAGATGCAGCAGTACAACAGTAAACTACCACATGCTGTAGCCAAGTGACTTTAACTAGTTGTAACTAAGGCGGCGTGCTCACCTCCCCCTCCGCTGCCCTCCCAGCATCCTCTGGAGCTGCAGCATTGTGAATGGAACAAGTTTATTCAGCTAGGGAGCCTATTACCCCGTGCACACTCAAAGGTCTCTGAAAGACCGCACAACAACCCATGTCAGCACATGAAAGTGATGACTGGACACTGGGGGCAAAATGTGTGTGTGTCTGTGTGAATGTGTGTGTGTCCATGTGTGCCTGAATGCACTATTGGGGAAGGGTGCTTGCACTTGAACCGGGTCCATTCACACGAGTTAGGGGGTCTTGTGGTCTTTAATGTGACCATAGCAGGGCAGAATGACCTCTGCGGGGCTGGCCGGCACCAGAGCCTTAATCCTCCTCCTCCTTGTCTTTTTCAATTCTCTCCCTCCTTCACTGTCAAAAGAGGGCTCTGACTTTTTTCCCTCTCCCTTTCTTCTGTCCTCTCTGCCCCCCATATCGTTAAACAGGCTTCTCACTGGTCAAGGAATGTCCTGAAGGTCTTTGAATTTTGTGAGGTTGTGTTCAACAAACACACAGTTCTTTGGTGAGGTCAGTGGATATGAGGGAATCTCATAAAAATATAGCAGTATCGTATATTAAAACATTTATTTCATTCAGCAGCTGATGGTTCTCAGAGGGGAAACAAAAGTCATGTCTGATGTGGTAGGAAGAAGTTCTTCAGCTGTGACCTGTGGAAAGTCACGGAATTTGACTTCTCAGTGAAACCCTGATTCACATGCTTTGAAGCTCCAGTTTTCTCCTCTTACTGTCTCACTGTCTGCACCACTGCACCTTTAAATGCATTCCTGGTGTCTCTCTGAGCACCAGCAAGTGAGAGTCACTGACATTAGTCAGCCATAACCAGGAAACCATGTGCTGACAAATCCTGACTTATATCCTTTTACATAGTACTCACTTTCATTTTGACTCGTACCTCCACCCTCGCTGGTTAGTGCAGTCTGTGGTTGGTGTGCAGGGATCAACAGAGGTTTGGTTGAGCAAGGGTTTATTTTAAAAAGAAAGGGCACCATGTGTATACACACCCACGAGCAACACATTGAGATGACAAGACACAGTATATGTCAACGTGTCTCATTCCCAGCTCGTCACATATTGCCACATGGTCAGTGGACTTTCATGTCTACCTATGATGTGCTGTGTATCCTGAGTGCATCTGCTCCTGACGTTCTGGGGCACCATGTCAGTTTACTTCTGTTACATGCATTGTGTCTTATCAAAATACACTTCTATTTTCAGAGGACTGCTCAGTAGAGGCATCCACACATCAGCCTCCTCTCCCCTGCCCTGCCCTATAAGGACTTTGCAGCTCCTTAAATGACGTTGCTGTCAGGTGGCATCTCAAACTGATGCGAAAGATGTCTTTTTTCATCAGTCTCTGATGCAGAAATCACTGACCAATCAGCAGCATTTGACACTCTTACACATTAACATCAGACTTACATTACAATAATTTACATTACATGAGAAAGCTTTATAACTCACTAATGGGTGAACTCATTTGCCACCAGAAGCAACTCGTACACACAACAGTGTACACAGTTAAAATACGAATACAACAAATAAATAAAAAGCCATTTGAGACATAATCAACAGCTGAGACCACGTCTAAAAGTGTTCATTTAAAAATTAGATTAGAGGAAGCTGTTCCGAAGCCTGCTGGTCCTTGAGCATAGATTCCTGCAGCGCCCCACGGTGGGCAGGAGGGGAAACAGTCTGTGGCCAAGGTAAAAGGCGCATTCTCCACAGACATCGAGTGGAAAGCAGGTGATGAGTCAGGGGCGGTGTGGAAGTAGAGGAGAGCTGTTTAGGGTGATGGTCAACTTGTGGCTGTGGTCAAATCTGGCCCCCGATAGGTTGCCAGGTGTCCCACCCACGATTTTACAATTCACAATAAAAAGTAAATAATTTTTTTTTCCATTATGAATGTAAATAAGGTGCCAGGGTCCATAAAAGAGCATCAGAGTAGAGTTTATCAACCAACCTAGTCACCAGAATACAGGTTGGCATTGCAAACCATGGATACCTTATACATTTGCACATTATTATGTAGCACATGTGTAGAAACTCTTAACAACACTGCAGTTAATGTGTGGTTAGGTTTAGGTCCAAACAGAAGTTGGTTATGGTAAGGAAAAAAGAGAGATATGAGACAATGAATATGAACAATAATCATATTTATCTTGGCAGAAAATGCAGCAACAGGTCGCTAAACAACACTTGGTCTAGATGTCACGCCTTCCACATCTCCTCCACCTGCAGATGACAAAATCAGCTCATACTACGTCACTTTAGAAATGCTGCTATGATAAGTACGAAACGTACAAATGTAAAATATTGGTTTGCAGAAATGTGCAATGCCAACATTTCCCTCTGGCAACTGGGCTGCATTATCTGTCAATAAAGTAGTAAATCTCAGTAACTTTGAACATCACCCAGTATCAGCAGGTTCAGTCAAAATCAGTTTTGGACCCCAGAACACAGTCGTGTCCTTCAGTCACATGTAGCCACTGAAACCCTGAGGCTGACACTGTGGCCTCTTTTTTAAAGAAATGCAGTGAAGTCATTGACTCAGACTAACAGCAGCAAGCACAGCAGTCCCGCTGACACTGGTCTGACTGGGACGGGTTGTGCTGACATGGACATTTGGCGAAAGCTTCACTGCCTTCAGGGAGAAATCCACCCTCAACTGTGCTGATCCACAAACCTGAGTCTGAGTGGATGTGTTGAATGTGATCCAAGTGAGGTCACGTAAAAAGCAGCGCCTGAAGTCATTCAGTGAAGGATAGGTTGCTGTGGCATGGAAAATCACAAAACTGTTGTGGTAACGAGTCACTTCATTTGTGAGGTTACTCTGGTTCAGTAACATGGTGGTAGGAACAAGGAGGGAAGTGTGGTAGTGATACAAGACACTCGACATGTTCCCAGTGATCTGCTGCCAACGTACAGAGGTTGTCATGGTGGGTTTTCTTATTCAATATATCCTCTTTACAGCAGTGTCCCAGCTGCTGCTGCTGCTGCTGCTGCTGCTGCTGCTGCGTGTGTGTGTGCATGTGTGTGTGTGTGTGTGTGTGTGTGTTCAGATATCCACTTTGTAAGTATCCATTATCTAAAGGAAACTGCACAGATGTCAGCAATGAATTTATACTTAACAGCTGAGACAGTGTGTGTGTGTGTGTGTGTGTGTGTGTGTGTATGAACATGTGCAGTAGTTCCTTATTTCTTTGGTACTTGCTGTCATTTCCCTTTTTCCAATTCATTTTAGCTGAAAGTCACAGCTCTCCTGAGTTGATTGGAGGTTTATTCAGATCACCTGTTGCACATGGTGTGAGGACGACTGATTCCTGAGTAAAGATTGAGAGCAGCTTTGTGCATTTCACCTCTGGGCCAATCAGGGTGTGACGATGCCCTTTCTTGGGGCTTAAGAGAGGTGAGGAAATGCACACCCAGGACATTCTGATCCTTCCTCAATCCAGTGCAGACCTCATGTTAGCAGATACTGACGCTCGCTAGGCCCCTTTGAGACTTATTTGCTGTCTTTCTTCTCTTTTTGATGGTGCTTTTGTGCATTCTGAAACCTAAGTGGAAGGTATATTAAAGAAAACCTTTCCACTGGTCACCTGCATCAAGGCAGCTCTTAGTGTTTTTGTGCAAGAGTTTTTGCTTGACTAACAATCACCCAAAATGCTTTCTTGCAGTGTGTTGTGAAAGACACACTGTTGGTTCAAGTTCTATAAAGCACAGGAGATGTTAGCCTGTTGCAGAAGCTAACATTGACGTCAGCCCCACAAAACCATGTGAAACAGACTGAACTCAAAGTGGAAACATAAACCTCTCTTGTTTCCACCAAACCCTTTCAGTCCAGTACCTTTGGAACCAGCAGTAAGCCTTCAGACATGGTACCTAGACCCTGGGCCTGTTCAGAAAGTCCTCTTAAATGTGGGCGGGGTTGTTGTCACTCACTACTCCGTCCAGCACTCGCTGTATTTCCTCATCAGCGGTGACACAGATGGAAGTCTTCACCTGGTTTATCGTCCACAGAACGAGGCTGCACGCCCACATTTTCACAACAAAATAGAACAGGCTGCAGTGAGAGTCTCTCTCCATGGGATATTTAAAAATAGCAGCTTTGTGCATTTAGTCCTTCTCAGACAAGCTCAGGGGTTTAGTGTTGCTGTAGCCCACAGGAACGAAGCTTTTTTTGTGGTGTGGCTAATATAAAAATTAAAGAATTAGAACTGATTCCTGTCAAAAAGTTGTCAAAATACGGACACGTTCAACTTGTTGAGGATGTTTGGGATAGCTGGCATGAACATTAGAAAATTATTTTAAACTTGGAGGCACCCAGTAGCTCAGCAGATAGAGCAGGAGTCCCCTTTCACAACTGTCCTGTCAAATAAAGGCAAAAGTAGAAAAAAACAAATCTTAAAGACCTAACCAGCACACTACATTTGGAAATAATAAGATACGTCTTACAGGACAGACTCACAATATATCAATATATCGCATTATGGAAACCTCTCATATCACACCTTGCACAAAATACAGTCCCTTAGTGTAACCCACTCTTCTACAATATCCTGTTCTGAGTTTAAGTTTAGGAGTAAGACAAGGGTAATGGATAAGGGAATAGGAGGGGTTAAGGGACTCCTGTGCCTGGACTTAGTTTCTGATGCAACATGATATATGTAACTTCATTTTGACTTAAACATTTTTTTCCTCAAGTATATTTATTATCTTAAAGGGAAAAAAAATACTCAAGGGCCCACTCACAAGCTTTTTTTATGGAGCTTTCAACCACATCTCTCATATTTGTTTCAGCAGATAAAACGGACAGTTTTTTAAGGAGCTGACACCACTGTTTCCCAGGTTAAGTATGAACCCTTTACTCTCAATATAAACTTTGTTTCTGAGGATTGTTATTCACTTACAAAGCACAAGAATGTTACAAAATTTGTTAGAAAATGCAGTCAGAATCAAAAGCAGTCCCTCACCTTTGGTTTGCATTTTGAATTCAACTATCCATTTTGTATTTTAAATGTGTATTTTAAATTGTAAATGCTGCTTGTGACCAGCTCTGAAAGGTCAGCTGCATTGTCTCAGTTCAGAGTCGCTATAAAGTATTTGGCAGGGGGCTCAGGCCTTACTGGAAATGACTGCAGCTGAGGACAAAGCAAAACCTTTTTATACCACTCACAACCCAGACCCACCTGGCATTAGGTCTGTGGCTTCTGAGAACAACTTTCAACCAGAGAAACTCAAAGCAGCACATCCAGGAATGTGTCTTTGTGTGCTGTTACAACATGGTGGGATTTCTGGAGCTTTTATTCAAGGTGGAGTACGTTGCTGTTATCTCATCACTACAGCCAAGATCCTGAGACATCAACACAATCACAAGAAAAGATGTTGCTATTGAACATTTCTGCAAATATTGGATATGTTACATTTGACTTTTATTGTGTAGCAGATGCGTTAAAACTTTACAATTCAACAAAGCTGCAGTTAATGTGTGGTTAGGTTTAAGCAAAAGAACACTTGGTTATGTTTGGGAAAAGATCATGTTTTGGCTTAAAATACCCCATTTGGGTGGCACAATCCCAGTGGGACACGCAGTGATCTCTCTGTAAAAAACAACTGCTGCTGCAAACACAAAAATGAGTCGCTACACAACACCCCTAAAAGCTGAAAGAAACCTACCAATAGGTCACTGCAAAGCTTCCATGATTGGAGCCTAAGCCGATGGAAACAGACAGATGGGTTGCTGCAAAACACCGCCGTTTGGAGCCTAAAAAGCCGATGGAAACACACCGATGGTTTGCTACAAAATATCGACATTTGGAGCCTAAAAAGCCGATGGAAACACACCGATGGGTTGCTACAAAATATCGACATTTGGAGCCTAAAAAGTCAATGGAAACACACTGACAGGTCGCTACAAAACACCGACGTTTAGAGCCTAAAAAGCTGATGGAAACACACAGATGGGTTGCTACAAAATATCGACATTTGGAGCCTAAAAAGGCAATAGAAATACACTGACAGGTCGCTACAAAACACCGACATTTGGAGCCTAAAAAGGCGATGGAAACACACTGACAGGTTGCTACAAAACACTGACATCTGGAGCCTAAAAAGCCGATGGAAACACACCGATGGGTTGCTACAAAATATCGACATTTGGAGCCTAAAAAGTCAATGGAAACACACTGACAGGTCGCTACAAAACACCGACGTTTAGAGCCTAAAAAGTCGATGGAAACACACAGATGGGTTGCTACAAAATACCACCGTTTGGTGCCTAAAAAGGCGATGGAAACACACTGACAGGTCACTACAAAACACTGACATCTGGAGCCTAAAAAGGCGATGGAAACACACTGACAGGTCACTACAAAACACTGACATCTGAAGCCTAAAAAGCTGATGGAAACACACCAATGGGTTGCTACAAAACATCGACATTTGGAGCCTAAAAAGGCGATGGAAATATGCTGACAGGTCACTACAAAACACTGATGTTTAGAGCCTAAAAAGGCAATGGAAACACACTGACAGGTCGCTACAAAACACTGACATCTGAAGCCTTAAAAGGTGATGGAAACACACTGACAGGTCGCTACAAAACACTGATGTTTAGAGCCTAAAAAGGCAATGGAAACACACCGACAGTTTGCTACAAAACACCCACAACTGAAGTCAAAAAAGATACTGGAAACACACAAATGGATCACTCCACAACACCCACTATTGTGACTCTAGAAAGCAGATGGAAACACAACAATTGGTCGCTACGTAACTACATTTGGAGCCTAGAAAGCAGATGGAAACATACTGATAGGTTGCTACAAAGCTTCCACAACTGGAACCTAAAAGTCAGTGGAAACACACAGACAGGTTGCTACAAAACACAGACATCTGAAGCCTACAAAGTCAACAGAAACACACTGACTGGTCACTACACTTTCATTATCACTTTAGAAACATTACGATACATAGGAAACATGTAAATGTAGCGTATTGATTATTTATAGAAAGATAATGCCCACATTTTCTTACAGCCACTGGGCTGGAGAAAAACTTACCGAATGAAAACTCTGTCTCCGAATTTTACCATTTTAGATTTTTGAAGGTGACGGTCTTTATATTTTGTGCCAAAATTCATCAGAAACATAAGAGAGAGATGATGAGACACAGAGGTCACTGGTTAGATTATTTGCCCACCAGGGTGCCCCCGGACTTTATCTGCTGTAATCCTAAACCTTGATTATGTTTAAATACTAGTTCATCTCGATCTCTGATTCTTCTTGTGATTTTCTTCCAGATAAGCAGCTCCAACTGAGTCATATTCACACTGCTGCTGCACAGTGGGAGCAGCTGTCTGCTGGGTGTGGATGTGGACTGTTTACTTTAGCCGACATGTCAGTTAGAGCTGAAGAGCGTTAAACCTTCCAGCTAAAAACACTACTTCCCTAAATGCAAATTGACCAGACTGTGTGCGTGAGTGTGCCACTGTTTGCATAGACTGTGTGTGTGTTTGTACAGTGATATTAGTCCCCTCACAACTTCCACTGCTTGCTCAGATGGAGCCAAGAAGTTGAATGAAGAAAAGGGTAGAAAAGGAGCATAATTTCATGTGCGGGCAGTCCTGACTTGTCGGTTGCTCCTGCGATTCTCTGGCCTCCTCTCACATCTCCTGTGATATTTACCACACACCCAGCCAAACAACATACACTCATCTCAGTCTGATTATTTGTAAATTATGAGCTTATGTCATTCAATAGGATGCAGCAAATGGTTAGATATGAAAGCACCCTGTGGGTCAGCCCACATCTAACCTGTTGGAAGTAGTTGAAACAAACTAGTGTGTTTAAGCAGTCATTTAATTTGATGGAGACCTGACATCTTCAGTGAGAACGCCTAAAAACGGGGGCCTTGGTCAGTTTTACCACTGAACTGTGTCTTAACTCTGAACTCTGCTTTGGTTCATTTATGGCAAAATTGCCAACGCTATAGGACATATTCAAATCCTTTACTTGAGTAAAATTACTAATATCACACTGTTAAAGTACTCTGCTACTAGTAAATGTCCTCCTAAGTTCCTCTTAAGTAAAAGTATGCAAGTACAATCTGGTAAACGTAAAAGTAGCCTACTCAATGCAACAACAACAAAAAAAAGTACATTTAATTATTAAAAGGAACAGCAGCAAGTCATGTCTGAGATGCTGGAACCATGGATTTTTATGCGTCAAACTGACTTTAACAATTAATAAATTTTCATTCTCATTTTCTGTAACCACTTATCCTGTTGGGGGTCGTGGGGGGCTGGAGCCTATCCCAGCTGACATTAGGCAAGAGGCATGGTTCACCCTGGACAGATCACCAGACTATCACAGGGCTGACAACTATGCCCCTTTTACACTGCCAGATTTTCGGCGAATGTTGGGCCGTTTTGCCGGCAAGCTGCGAGCATTTAGACACACACAGCCGGATTGGCGAGTTGATCCGAGGTGCCCAGTTGTAGACATATTGGTGGAACCTTTTTGGTTTAAACAGAACGAGGCGGCCTTCTGCCACGAGAGGGGCTGTTGATGACTTGTGGGAGGAGCTGTTGATGACGCTGCACGTGCGAGCCACTGGCGGTGGATAAACAGGAAACAGCTGATAGCAGGAATTAGCGAGCAGCTAGTAGCAAGAGGGAAACACAAACCTGACAGACACTGTAAAGATGAGCAACTGGGGAGATAAGGAATTGCGCGCCCTCCTTGTCCTCGCAAACGAAGAGGCCATTAACCATCACATGACGGGGACGGTGAAGAACGGGCCGACTTACGAGAGAATCACCAAAGGACTGACCAGCCGCGGCTTCCCTCCCACGTCACTGTTTACGTCACACGCTGAGCTACACGTTTTGTTACTTGCTCACGCCCCCCATTGCCCCGAAAAAGGCGCATTCTGTATAAACAAAAGTAGGTAGGCGGCATTTTGCTGCACTCCCCGATTTTGCTTTTATACTGCCAATGCTGAAAAAAGACTGATTGGGCTTTCCTGCAAATTTGCACAATTCTTATCTACAAAGGGCTATAGAGACAGACAACCATTCACACTCACATTCACACCTACGGACAATTTAGAGCCTAACCTGCATGTCTTTGGACTGTGGGAGGAAGCTGGAGCACCTGGAGGAAACCCACGCTGACACAGGGACAACATACAAACTCTGCACAGAAGGGCTCCCCCACCCCGGGTTCGAACAAAGAGCGCTCTTGCTGTGAGGCGACAAAGCTAACCGCTGCACCACTGTGCTGCCATTATCAAAACAGTTTCCCATTAATATTCTAACTAATCAACTGATCGTTCCAGCTGCACTTGTATATTTTTGTGTAGTTTGTTCGCAAAAATTTCAATTTGTAAAGTAACAAGTAACTGAAATGATCAAATATTGTAGTGGAGTAAAAAGAACACAACTTTTCTCTTAAGTGTGGTGGACCAGAGCAGAAAGTGGCATGAGATTAAAATACCCATGTAAGGTAAAAGTACCTCAAATTTGTATATTAGTACATGTAAATGTATTCAGTTACATTCTACTACTGGAAATTGCAAAGCAGACAAACCACAGCACAAACACACTGATGGAACCTTAAAGCATTTATACAAAACTAAAAAGTAAAAAAAAGAAACATGATAATGAGACAAACCAAAGTTTTAGTCACAGATTTAGTTCCCCAACAGTCTAGACTCTGCCTTCTGCTTTTAGTCCTGACAGGAAACTCATCATTCTTCTTTAGTCACTTTTGAATGAATCAAAAATGAAAAAAGGAGAACACAACCAATCCTTAAATACTTTCCTTGTAGGACTAAAACATGTTTCCTTCATCTCTGTGTGCTTCCTCTTTAATTAAAGACACCTCTCTGTGTTTTTGTTCTTCCTGCATAAGTCTGTCCAGATAATCTGGTTAAAATGAGCTGGATCCCTCCGACTGAACGCAGCATCAGTACTGCAGTTAAGTTTGAAGTTATCTTTTACCTCCCTTAGTTTCAGCTCAGTCTGCTGCAGAGGGAAGATCCTCCACAGGGTAGCAGGACTCAGACAAAACAGTTTAAGCTGCCAAACAACTGAGGGGCAGCAGTGTTTAAGAGTTAACTACAGGGGGTGGGGGTGGGGGTGTTTTAAATGAGTGGAAGCCTTCTGCCATGTGGCTGTGATTTGGTCCTACATACTAGGTGGAGGTTGAACATGAGGGCAGCAGTAACCTCAGGGCATAAAGCAGAACATACTAGAAACACATCCACAACCAGAGCGTTCAAAGTGCTTCATAACACTCTGAATCTGAAATCTAGTCTGAACTCTTCGTTCAATTCAATGTTAAGTACAGACATAAAACCTCAAATTATCCATTTCTCCATGTGCACTGCTGCCTCTGGTGCAACATGACGACACATTAGCATGAACCATTAACATGTAAACATGCACACAGGAAGACACATCACTGAAACTTCAGGCAAGTAACCAGTTTATTGTGTCAGTCGGATGAAAACCAGACTTTTAAAATCCATGTAAACATGTTAGTCCAGCTGAAATCGTACTAAATCGAGTTTCTCAAAGTTGGACTAACACACGCAGTTAATGCAACTGGAAGTCGAATTCCTCCTGCATGTACAATCAGACCCAAACTGGCTGAGGCGCTCTGAGCATGCTCCACAGTTTCCCCCCCGGGCTTTGACCTGGAAGTCCAATAGCATTAAATGTGTAAGAAAAGAAGATGTTGGTAACAACATGGTGGAATCTATATCCAGAGACGTGCATCTTTGGACAGTTGAGACACAGTTCATGCTGTGTCAGCTGAAAGAGTTAAATATTTTAAAATACAATGATGGGAGGAAAACACAGAATGTCGACCTGTTCAAAAAAGTGGTAGAGCAGCTGTGCCATGCTTGATTGTTTGTTCTGTGACGTAATAGGTCAACCGTAAAAAGGTCCAATGCTGGCATACCGACACTTATCGAAGCAGAGTCTGACATACTTCGGTCAATAAATGGATTCCCCTCCTGTGCTTGTATCCTGGGACAAGGACAGTAGTCCAACTAAATGGCCTATTTGAGCTGTAACTGTAGCCGGACTCAACTGTGTGTGTAAATGTACTGAGGCTGATCAATTGAAACTGAGGTTGGTCAGAAATTGAATTTCTCCCTCTGCCCACACTGCTGCCTGCCACAGCACCATTATTACAGCTTTACATTTCAGCTTTATAGAGTAGCTGCACATAGATTTCCTGCTGGTTGCTTAATTTGTTTCGGTGATAGCTGCTTTAGGGGCCTTAAAACATGAAGCTGACTGCTGGCTGTCAGTAAGGCCCTGTTTAACGGTTTCTCTAAAAATGGAAAAGTCTGTCCTTCTGCGTTTATATGACGACGTTATTGAAACAATCCCCGTTCACACAGAGCCGCAAAATCTACTGGAAACGCTGCAGTATGCACGCCAGGCCAATGGGTGGCAGTGTAAATTTGCAAAGCAACACCACGGCATGACGGCATGACGCCATGCACCTGCGCTGAAGCGCCTGTGCTGAAGCGCCTTCCTTTACAACACGGTGATTACAAACCCAAAACAAAGAAGACACAATGGTGAAAGCATGCACAGATAACTTTGTCTGGATGGACAACGAGGTGGAGTTGCTACAGTAACAGATCTACACTTCACTTCAAATCAACAGGGTGAGCAGCACAAACAGAGCTCGGCATTGTTGTTGTGACGGTCGGCATGCCTAGTGACTGGAACCGTATGCGCATGTGTGAAAAGTCCGTTTTCAGAGGAACTGCATATTGCAAGTTTACATGACAACGGAGACGCTGCCGTTTCCAAAAAATTGCACTCTGGAACTTGTTTTCAAAACGCTGCGTTTTCAGGCACCCAAAATGCTGTTGTTGTGTAAACGATCGGCCAAAACGCAACTAAAGTTTACCGTTTTCAGTGAAAATCATTGTCGTATAAACGGGGCCTAAAAGTCATCAGTGAGCATCTGTCACAGTCTTTTGCACTAGTCAGCCCTTGTTAGCTGTTTTTTGGCCGATTCAGGACCTTGAATCAGCATCAGACCCAGAGGAGCCAATCAGTGAGAGAAATCCCTGATTGCTCAGCGCACAAGAAGAGAAACGGAGGTGAGGAAAGCAAACAAACGACTAAAGTCAAGAGGGCATGAGATCAAAAAAAAACTTGTTATAAAAAATAAAAGATTCTTGAGCAGAAACGGTTTGCAATTGTTTGTGTTATTGTATGTTAGCACATGTTAAATATAATTTCTTCTTTCAACGCTGGGCTGAGTTGTTAATGTGCTAACTGGCTAACTAGTGTATTGAATCCGTCCTGTTGGTCTTCCAGTTTCCCTTTTTGAATGAGGAATACAGACTACCGCCGCCTGCTGCTGTGGAGGTATTTCCTCTTACACAGGCGCAGAACGTACGTGCTCATTGGCTGTGGTCTTTGCAGTGTGTTCAAGTGCAACTTTTTGGCCAAGACAGGTGACCTCAATGACTCTGTAAGGGTTCACACTAGGGCATTAATGACTTTAATTTTTTTCAGGTCGACTTATCTGTCAATAAAGTCGAAGTCGAGTCAACAAGTCATTTGATGACGTCATCACATTGACACGGCGGAGGAAAGTGAAGTATCTCCACACATGTGATGTGTGTCTGTCAAGGCCCGAACATACTCGGGTGGAACGTACGTGGAACGGACTCTGCGGAGGTCCGCGCGGACTCAAAGCGGACGTCCGCAAGCCCTGTGCACACAAAGCTCAGATTTTACGACCGGGCGGACTCCGCTCCGCGCACCAGTGACTGCTCAGCATGTATTTTTCACGGACATTTTTACAAGAAACTCCAACGCGGAAGTGCGCTTGACTATGAAAGCCAGAATGACTGCGGACATTCCACGCGGAGTCTGCTCCGCTTATAGTGCACCCGAGTATGTTCACTAAGTCAAGGATAAAGTATCAGCGTAAGCCAATCAGAGGCAGCCATTGCATTCCGTACACAAGCACACAGAGAGAGAGAGGAAAAAAACACACAACTTGTCGACTCCTCCCGGGGGGTGTCGACTTGTGCCACTGACGTTGACACGTCGACAGATCGACTTTTCTGTTAATGCCCTAGTTCACACCCACACAGAGTTTAAAGCCTGCGGCTCCACACCAGTTCTGTATAACTGAAGAAGCTTCTTGGATGAGAGGCGGAACGTCTTCAAGAAACTCAAGCAAGTCCAATTGCCTACGATACAGCACTTTTAGATGGTTTCAGGTGAACAAATACCAACAGCTCAGGTCACCTAAATCGCAAATCCAGCATTATAACAAAAACACTTCACTGCTTTGATAAGTGCTGTATGAATAAACAGCTTCCCCTCATCCCACTGGGTATTGTGTATTATTTTGTAACACATGACACAATTGGATACAGATAAAGATAAACTCAGATTGTAGCTAATGCTTTGCATTAACCTGACAAATGGACTGACCTCACATTGGCACATTTGACCAATCACTATGTGAAGAGGCTGTGCTAGAAAGTTACAAAAAGTTGGGACGAACAGTTTTGGTGCCTTTATTGACCAGCCTTCATGTGTTCATGAAGATGTATGTTTCAGTCTGTAACTTTAATGTGCACTGACCCTGTAAAAATAGTTAGTAAGAGTAGTTATATACCGTAAAGAGTGTGACGTGCCTTCATGTAAATGTCTTGTGTCTGACATAGTGCTCACACAAGAGTTCAGCTGTTTGTGTTTGAAGAAAAGTCTGCAATTTGCACATAACCCAGGCGTGTCTGTTAACGTTTCACAAGGCTCTGCTCTCATGACCCCACACACACACACACACACACACACACACACACACACACACACACACACACACACACACACACACACACACACACACACACAGTCACCCTACAGATAACCTCTGACACATCTGTCTTGTGGTGACAGTTTTCTCTGGTCAGTTCTGGCTCCACTTGGGCGACAGCTGAGCTCAACTCAAATTAGAGATTCTTCTTTTAGTTGTGACCTGCCAACTCCAATTTTCTGTTTTTCAAAGAATTATAATTGACAGCATTCATAAATTATAACTTTTCTTTATCAATATATGATATCAAAGATAAAGCATCCACAAAAATCTGAGTGAAAATAGAAATTTTAAGTATTAAAAAAACCTAGCTCAACAACAGCCTCTAATATCTCATGATAGTGGGGTCGATCAGATCACGCTTGACAGACAGCTCCCTTTTAGCTCACGTTACATTACCATTTTATTTTCCCTTCAATCAGTACTGTTAAAATGTTTTGCTGCCCCACTCAGTAAGAGAGCAAACTAGACTAACTAGCAAACCAGGTAAGACCACCCAAATCTGTGTTTTTACGTGGCTATAGCTCCCAGAATATGGCACTATCATTTTAGTCTTTTTTTGTTCACTTACATGAAGTGGTTAGCACTGGTTAGCTTTGCTATGTAAAACTAGTAGCAGCATACAGTTGATTAATTATAACTTTTTCCCTTATTGGTCTGAATAAGTCACTAAATTAGTTGCTTTTTAGAAATAAAGCTAACGAGGGCGTTACAATGCGTCTGTATTTGAAGACCTGGGAATGAGAACGGGTTGCAGCAGGTCTGACAATAGTCAGTTACTGTTTGTGCTGCTGTTAGCGACATGAACCATCCTGCAGCACAGGACTGGCTGCATCTGAGACTAACCAGATGATCAGCGGTCATCGTAGCCAAACAAGCTGAAAACCAGCCGATTCCAGTCACCAGCATCTCTAACTCAAGCCAAACTGTATGCAAACAGATACTAATTTAGTTCATTACATTCTAATTATATAAAGCAAATCCTGGTTCCTCTTATAAAGCCGATGGTATACTCAGGAGGAAATGCTTGTCAGATAGTTGAACTGTCTCCAAAACCCCCAACATCAGATTGGGGGCGGCAGCGTATCACAGCTTCTGTAATTTTCCGAAACCAACAATCTGACAGTCACACACAGTGAGTGGTCAGCTGTGTGGAGGTCAGCAAGGAGCAAAATGAATCTCAAAAAAACAACCCCCTCTTGGTTCCACATTCGTGCCCTCATACCCATCTTTTCTTTTAAGACCCCTCTTTCCCCTCACCGTCCCTTCACCCCTCTGTCCCTGCAGCAGAGGCCTGATAGGTTTGCTGAGTCAAAGCAGCGCTCACATTCGGAGACGCCTTGGAAGAGCATTAAAATGCTCGGCTTGTCTTTCAATAGGTGGCCAACAGAATGCCTGTGTTGAGTATTAAGGACCCCTGCCGGGTGGTCCTCCCCTCTCTGCATTCTCGTTAGGGGTCCAGCGCAGGGAGGAATGGCTGGGGGTTGGGAAGGTGGGTTTGGGGGTTTTGGAGAACTCCTCCAGGCTTGTGGCTTTTTGTCACACATGATTTAAATCAGTTAGTGGCCGGCATCACTGTCTCATAACGGAGATCAATGTTAGCTGGTCCTTTATGTGGCTGTAATCACAAAGCTCAGTCACTGGCTGGTTTTATTGCTCCCTGAAACTGAAATGTAACTGACCTACACAACATCTGTTTGTGTTGGTCCAGATGAAATCATAGATTTAACCATTAAGTGCATTTTATCTGAAATTAAGAGAAACTCATTGATCTGTCATTCAGTCTGGACTTTCTGGATTGTATTTGATTGTGTCAGCTTTACCTTGAGTGAGTTTTATACTTCTGCATCAAATGACACCGTACCTACAGCGTGAGCTCTGTGTCGACATAGAGCCTACGCCATAGCCTGACGTGCGCCTCTCTACAATATAACTACACGTCCTGGCGACACAGACCTCCTGTCCATGTTTGTAAGCTGAAAACCATTTGGAAATTGGAAACACTTGGAAACAAAGCTTTTATTTACTCTCATTTCACAGATAAAAAACAATAAATTGTGAAGACAATAAAGCCTCCACAAAATATTAAATCTTGAGTGTGATTTATCCTGACTTCATATGAGCAGAGGAATTTGGGGGTTACAAACTGCAGCCGCCCCATGCCTATCATACCACCTTAGGGTGCATCTTTGTCTGATGCCGATGTCCACTGACCAAGTGGCGGTATTTAATGAGTTGGTTTTTTGCCTGCAATGTCAAAGTCTGCCACCGCGTCTCAAAGGGTGCATTTTTGGGTGACGCTGCCGTCCACTAACAAAGCAGCAGTAGCTATTTGAGGAGTTAGGATTAAGAGGCCGTTTACACGTACACGGTGATTTTGATAAACGGAGACATCTTCTTTCGTTTGTGCCCTTCGTTTACACGCAAATGGAGATTTCTCCTCTGAAAACAAGTCTTTCTAAAAACTCCGGCCAGAGTGGAGATTTTGGAAAACTCCGGTTGCGCGTTTGCATGTAAACTGAGATAAACGGAGATAGACGGAGTTATAGGAGTTATATACATGGAAGGCTTGAGCTTCTCGTTACACTGCCACCTACAGGTTTGGCATGCTCTTGTGTATATATACACGGATAAGTGTAAACGAAGAATTTTTTGAAAACGGAGACGGTGAAATGTCCGTTTATGAAAATAGCAGGCAACATGTAAACGGCCTCTAAGAAGGCTTGCTTGTTTTCAGTGTTCAGAAAAAGGCTAATTCCACCATTTTATAGTCGAATTGAGTTGGGGAGGACGACTCAGCCTGTGAAAACAGTTATACAATGTCTTCTGACATGAGGAGCTTTGTCAAGTCTGAGAAACTAAATAAAAAACTTGTCACGTTATCTTACATTAGGCTTGATTTATTTTAGCTCACAGCCTCCAATACAAAGACATTAACATTAATACAAAGACGTTTTAAGACATTAACCAAGAAAAACTTCCAGGAAAAAGGTGCACATGTGGAATTAGCAGGATCCAGCGTTTCCAGAGCTTTTTTTTATACCAGGGATATAAAAGTTGGATTTCTTGTAACAGAGGAGTGTCTACAGCAAGAGAGACAAACTGACATGCATGCATAAGCAAACGTGAAACATTTTCCCATTTATTAGTAACTGAACAAGAAGTCAAGAATAACACATTGTTGGTGCTGCTGACTCTGAATAGAATAACCCCTCGATTAGACGTAACCGACATTCAAATTCACTGGAGATAAAACAGATTTGTACATCCTAGAGAGCGGCACATGTATTTTAATAACTGACATCAAATGTTTTATCACAGACTGCTGCAGTCACCTACTTCACTGGGTCACCTCTCTCATTGTGAGGAAGCAACAGGCTTTAAATCTGACATCATCAAAACAAATTCTGATGTCTACATTATTATACGTATTTTAAATAAGCTGCGCCTTTCTCTGTCTCTGTCCAATGAGATTAATAATAGTTAAGAAAAAAATTGTTTCTCCATTAATTACCACGCCTCTCGTCTAACTGTAGAAGCCGAGTGTTATCTGTGGTGGCTCCCACACATTGTCCCTGCCCAGCTGGATAAGCTGACTGTTGATAAAGAATTTCTGCTTAACTGAGGTGGGACAGCAACTACAGCACGATAACACTAACACGCCTGCTGAGGGCAACTTAAAGGTCCTGATGTGTTGCTAATGGGTTTGACTTCTTTGCACTTTGATTTAAACAATACAGGCTTTACAGTTCAGTCACATGTATCCCAGCAACCACAGTCTGTCTCAAGTCTTAAGTGCAGAAGAAGTATTAATACCGCCGCAGTCTCACGTAGCCAAGCCTGTCGCCACAGCGCTATGTTAGCATTAGAGAAAGGTCACAGAAGTCACACACTATCATTGTGATGTAGGGGAGAACATGCTATGACTTGTTTGTATTCACAATCGTGTTGAACAGCACTGAGCCCAGGACGCTGCAACGGTGCTCTTTGGTGGAACTTGTGCACGTTGAGAGGCGATCACTGACATTAAAATGGCTCCCCAAAAGAACACGCAGCAAAAACCAGCAACAGACACATTTTACTGTGTGTTTAAAGTTATCGTGATAAAGATCGTAACATAACATAGTTTGATAACCTGTGCCATAGAGGTGACACCTGACTAAACTTTAGCTCTGGAGGAACTCGCCAGACCTGTTAAAACCACAAATGACAGGATGTGGCTTTCACACAACATTATTATGGTGATAACACAGAGGCTCCAGTGAATGGAAACACATCAGATCCATATATTTAGGCTACTTTAACACTTAGTTCATGTTCAGGACCCAACTGGACTTCAATGGGTTGTAATATAGCTGTGAAATAATTGCGTAATAAAATGCAGTATACCAGAATTTATTGCTTGTTAAGGTGGACCAATGATGCTACCTACTGATGCAACATGAGTCTGAGGTTCAGCAGAGAGCGTGAGTGTAGAAGCTGTGTGAGCTCTGGAAACATGCACAAGATGACCAAACTGTCACAGAGGGAAACAGACAGACACAGATAAACTTTGCACTAGAGAAAACAAACACTTTTATTTGTATGACTGAAAAAACGAGAGAGAGGGTGAGTGAAGACCTTTTGTGAATGGCCTGAAGACCCATCCCAGACTCTACTGTGATTGGTCCATCACTCAGCCAATGAGAGGCTTCCACTCTGCAGCTCCATTCATGAAAAGGCAGCAAGGAGGAAGAATGAAGTGGAGGAGGAGGCGGCAAAGAAGCGGGAGTGTGTGTGTGTGTGTGTGTGTGTGTGTGTGTGCGTGTGTGGTTGAGCCGTGGTTCCTCTGCGTGTCTCCCTCAACAGAGAGAATTATCACTTCCTTATTTCATCACCGCTGTGGAGTTACCCAAAGAGCCAACTCAACAATTAAGTTGAAAGGTGCACACTTTTCATGTCTACTATGTTGTAAAGGGGAAAACCCAAACTAAAATAAACATATGGAGTATTTTAAAAAAGTACATATTTTTAGATATGGATTTTTTTTTCTAAAGTTAAATACCAGGTTTTGTTTTTAGTCTCAAGAAATTAAAGCCAAATAGTGAGATGAAAGTGAAGTTGGAAACTGGAGGAGTAAGAGAAACCACTTGTAGAGGTGGAGATTTGGATATGGACAGTCGGGACAAGTCCAACCCAGTCGCCAGAAAACATGTCTCCATTGTATGTTTCTGCAAACCGCAGATTTGTGACATCAGAGTCCTGCACAGGTCCACATTCAGCCTGGAACTCGATGTAGACTGCTACAGCATCCTCGGGCTGCAAAGTTTCTTGGCTGGAGTCTTCCGCTTCGGTGACGAATGTGACAACAGGATTAAAGGTTCAACTTGTGTCACTGACTTTCAAAATAAAAGTAATTACAGCTTGATAATAGTGAGTTAGATGTCAAAATATTAAACACATGCTACACATCTATTTCCTTTGTTTATTCTGAAAAATTAAAAATATATAAATATTTTTCTTGTCACCCGCTGCCCACCTGTGTGTAGTTCATTTACACCATTATACTTTGCAAGATTCACAAACAAAACACTTGTCTTTATTTGGACACATTTTCCCCACAAATACAACATGCTAATGTTATTAGCACAAGTGTATGGCATTTTACATTGTATAATTTAGCCTAGCGGCCAGCAGAGTTTTTCTCCACTGAAATGAAGCCAGGATAAATCACACACAGGACTTAAAATGCTTTTTGTGTGGGGGGTTTGTCTTCACAATCCCGCTTCACATGATAACATTGATCTCCAGGGTGACATTATGCATCAGCAGTGCTTTATAAACAATAACAATGGACAATCAGTTACGGTCTCTTCAATATGGCTGCCGATCTCGTGCTCTGCTTGGAGGGCAAGAAGCTCTCAGACCTCATTGTTTTTCCAATTTGCAGATATTTTTGGCTGCTGTTGTTCTTCTTCGAGTTAGCTGCTAACTGCTAACAGCTAGATCTCCCACGGTGGGTCGCAAGCATATCATATATCAAAACATCACACCTGTGCTGCCCGTGATCCCATCTTACAGGCTGTCCTTTCAGCGCGGTTACCTCCTTCAATGCCGACTTAAAGGTGAGACAACTCTGTCCCCCATTCTGTGATTGTACCTTTCATGCAGAACAGCGAGGCGGCATAACGGCGTGAAATTCCCACCTTGAAGAGGCAGCGTAAAAGGGGCTATTAAAGATGTCAGTAGAGGAGGACAAAGTCACCTCCTGGTGAAACTGCAATGGGGACAACCGACAAGCAAAGCTGTGCTGTTACACTAAAGTCCACAGTTGAAATATACTCGATTGTTACTGCTCATTAAAAAAAGAAGTGTCCATCATTTTAACTCTAAAACCTATGTATTGGGCACAAGATACAGAACTGTGCTCTAGAAACTGGAAATGCTAGTTTTTTCTTGTTTTGCATGGCATGTTAGTAGCATTCCAATGGCTCCTCCAAAGCATGACAGAATTAATTTTGGAAATGTTTATCATATTATCTCAGTCTGTGTGGTGGAATTGGGTTAATTATCCTGAACCCGTGGGTGTCTCATGCCACATTTGTCGTCTGCCCAACAATAAATAATGAGTGATAACCTTATCTCAGCAGCACAATCCCTTTTCATTGATTGCATGTTTATAATCGCCTGTGGCTGTTTTGTCTGTTTATACCCTTCCACACTGGTTAAGCGTCTCCATGGTTGTTTTCCTTTTTTTTCCTTCTCTGCTGTTTCCATTCTTATGCAGGGCGTCTCTTCTGACCATCCGGTCCAGTGTCCCCCCTAGGCATCCCGTGTGTGTGTGTTTGTCAGTTCCTGCGTTCCCAGTTTCATGCATTGGTCTCGACAGTGTGTAGCTGGTCGTGCGCCAGAATGTGACTCATTGTCTTCGTCTCAAAGAGGCAGAAAGCAGAGCCTGTTTGGAGGCAGTTTCCTGCTGATATACAGCTGAGGATGTGGAATCTGTAGGTTGACCAGATAATGGGACTGGACAGCCTCTCTGTATCGGGACCTCTTAAATCTTTTCATGTCACATACCAACAAACAGACACACAGAGACCCCAAGATGATGACATTTAGTCCCAAGAAACAATATGAGGCAGTTTTAGCTGCCCATGCATTATATATATCTGGATGCTTGAAGGCAGATGGATACTGATGGACCAGATAAAATTTCCAGCCTCAGTAAGACAGTTCAGTAATGGAGTTCATTTTTGTGAAGTGACTGTTTAATCAGAATCTGATCAATTAGTTCCCCTAAATTTAAAAAGTCTTGAAGAGCTGTATCAGTAAATTATATCAAGTCATTTGTGTGTGGAGCCAACAGGAAGTCAGCCAGCTTGGCCACAAGTCTCAAATAAGCATGCCTCGGGTTCAGCTTGAAGACATGGATGTGTCAAGAGTTTTTTTGGTGTGTTTGCCTTGTGAGCAACTTACTGAGGAGTAAACAGGGCATCATCACAACCACGATCTTCAGTTCTCTTAAAGCTGGAGTAGGCAGTTACATTTTGGTGTCAGTGGGCAAAATGGCATTATAAACTTTGAGCATATTGTACTTCAAGTGGGCTGAGAGAGAAGTAGACTTCTTCACCTCCTCTTGGCTCTGTTTTCAGGAGACCAATCAAAGGTCATTAAGAGAGATGGTGTTCCTATTGGCTGTTCTACAAATGCAGATGTGCGTGCACGTCCATTCAGGTTGTGGACGTCTGGTTTAATGGCAAGGAATCCTGCAGAGAAAGTTGCTACTCCAGGATTGGCAACAAATGCCTACACTGCAAAGCAACCGCAAAAACAGGAAGACAGACTGATCACAGTCTGAAAGAGTGCGACTATTAACAAAATAAAACATGACAATACTGAGGAAGTGTTTTGGAGATGGAGAGAAAATGTTGCTAATAGTTAGCCTTCCGCTAACTGGAACCAAAGACACACAGCTGCGGCTTCATGTTCACATTTATGTAGTAAAGTTTAATAGAGCCTCGAGTCGAATGATCAGCAAACTTTCTGTTGCTGCCTTTACACAGGTTAGAAGCAGTCCACAGCAGCAGGGAGTGGGGCGACGGGACTGTGGGGGGTGGTTAGTAAACTAATGTTCGTCTCAGAGATAGCAGGGCAAGGCGTGGCTGAATGCGCTTTGTGCAGCTCTGCAATGAAATAGCATTAAATAAATCGAAGTCTGGGAAACACTGGGTTACTGTATGACGCATGTGTATATGCCCGTGGTCATTTGGTGGGAGGGGCTTAGGACGGAGAGAGGAGAGCTGCAGGAGAAGGGAGTATTTTCAAATTCTGCCTCTTTTTTTATTCTTTCCCAGATATCTGCGTATCCCAGCTTTAATACATCCATGGTAATATTGTTGTCATTTGAACTGGTGAAACAGCTCTGTACTGTTGTGAGAATTAGGCAGTATCCCTTTAAGAGACTGAGGAAGTCATGTTGTGTTTACTGTCGGCGTTAGTAGCTGCAGCAGGAGCTGAGAGACTGACAATAAAGCATGCTATCTGTGCTGATTTCATGTAAAAGAAAGTTCATTTAAGCTTCAAGTCCAAACATATGAAACGGTGAGGACACTGAGTTTCTACAAGCTCCACATGAATAAATCTGGGTTTCATATAGAGACCATACAAGACGGATGAAGACATCTGAATCTGTGTGGCTGTTGTCATTGTACAGTGGTTGAGGTGAGGGGGCAGCTGGTGCAGCCCGACACTGTCTGGACACTCCCGGGAGCTGCTTGTTTTGACCCTTCGCAGTCTTTGTCGCTTGGGGTCAAACAGGATGGTAGTGTGCCTCTGAAAGGATGAAGGGGTTATGCTGCACCCCACCTTTTCCTAGTGAGCCCTGCGTTGTCCAAGCCTGGGTGACCTCCAAACCAAACTATCAGAATGTCCCAAGCAGCCGTGGGGGGCTATTGTTCTTCAAAGTAGGTCAAAGCCTGCAGCTATCACAATCAATTTGGATTGATTGGAGAACAGTGGGGACGGAGACGAGGAGACAGGCTGCAAGGCTGATCACACTTGTTGATATAAACTGAAGGAACAGGAACTAATGACAGTATTCTTTCTATTTCATCACCCTCTTTCTCATCCTCATCTCCCCAAACTCTTCCAGTCTCCTCATCCTCCTCATCATTGTTCTTCATCCTCCTTCTCCTCCCCTTTCTCCTTACCCTAACGCTCCCTCTCCCCTCCTCCTTTTGTATAGTGTAATTAGTCATGTGGAACATATGGAGCATCATATTACATAACCCAACAGCAGCTGCACTCAGGCTAGATCCAAGATAATGCAAATCAGGGGCCGCAGCAGATCTAAAGCATTTAGCTGCATCATAGCAAACCTTATGTATTCTGTGTGTCTTGTAGAACAATGACTTGCTGGAGCTGGCCTCTTCCTTTCATCAAACTAACAATGCAACAGTTACTATATTCATAGACTGCTGCTGCTGCTCAGCCTGAAGTGCTGATGTCTCATTGTTTGATGAGGTGCAGAAGGAGGTTATGATTTTCAAAAACTATTTGCAAACACAGCCTAAAAGTTTGTTTGTTAATTCCATTGTGGCTGCGTATATCTAATGTATTCTCATGGCTCATGACTCAAGTTGAATCATATCCTATGAAAAGGCAAACAAATTGTTAGCACATTGACTTCAGTTCAGTTTTTTTCCACTCTACAGAAATTTCAGTGAGAAAATTCAGATTTTGCTGCACTGGTTCAAACCTATGGTGGAATAAATAAGAAACTGTTGTTTTTACAGATTAAGATTTGGTCCGCTGTGGCAGAGGAAAGCCTGTGCCTTCAAAATCTAACTTAGAAGAATAATCCAACATTTTGCGACACACTTTCTTTCGAGAGAGATGTATACAGTAAAGGCGGATTTATACTTGTGCGTCACCTCTATGCACAGCCTACGCTGTAGCCTACACGTTTGGCCTTATGCCATAGTAAGTATTTATACTTGTGCTGTGGTGTGTCGGTCACTCTGCAATTACACCTCCAAAACACTAGTCAGTGGTGGGGTTTCTATGAAGTGCTGTAAAGTTTAGTTGATTCAAAACACACATTAAACACACATTAAACACGGCTTAACAACATCAAATTCAAACACAAGTACACAAATCAGCTTCACTACAACTTGCAAGATTCACAGACAAACACTTGTCTTTATCTGGACACATTTTCCTCACAAATACAACATGCTAACGTTATTAGCACAAGCCTATGGCAATTTACATTGTATAAATTAGCTTAGCGGCTAGCAAACCTTACCTGTACTCATATGAAGCCAGGGACAACAGCAACATTAAACAAAGCTAACATTACAAATTTCGGCTCAATTACAGCTCACAAGGTTCACTGACAAAACAACTATCTTATACTAAACACGTTTTCCAAACAAATACAGCATGCTAACGTTATTAGCACAAGCCTATGGCATTTTACATTGTAGGCTATAAATTAGCCTAGCAACCAGCAGAGATTTCCTCCGTTCATATGAAGCCAGGATAAATCACACACAAGACTTAAAATGCTATTTTAGTGGAGGCTTTATTGTCTTCACAATTGTTTTATATCAGTGAAATTAAATTAAATAAAAACTTTGTTTCCACAGAGGGAAATGGTTTCAGCTAACAAAAGTGAGGTGCACGTCAGGCTACAGCATAGGTTACAACACAGAAGTATAAATCCTGCTTAAGGGTCTGTGTCCACAGAGCTTTTTTTTTAGAGCCCCAGCTTCTTTTTTTTTTTAATTGTTCCCAATGAGGAGAGAGCGTATGTGGCGGCCGGCATGTAAACCAAACCCCTCATATGTCGTATTTGCAGTGGCCCTGATGTGTTTGTAATGTCTGCAGCTAAACAGCTGAACTCAGACCATCTGTGCATGTTGGAGAAACAATGCTGGAGCTTAACACTCCTGTGCCTGGTATTTACTGCAGGACCCCGAAACAAGGAACAAGGCCAGGGCCACCGTGTCTCAGCCCAAACATTTGGTTATGAGCAGTGGTACGGCTGGCCTGACTCGATTAGCTCTCTCACCTCTTTGTCTGTCACATAGCTAAAACCATAATTATAGACTATTGGGTTCATTAGCCGTGTATTATTCTAAGGGCCGAGTTAATCCTGTGATCCTGTTTCCTGGCTTCTGCCACCATATGGGCCAGAATATACCAAGACAATGGTACATCCGATGACCAAACTCACCATACTACTGGCTCAGGTATTATGTAATGTTCTTATGTCTTAAGTCTTATGCTGGTTAAGGGTGTGTTACTGTGTCAGATATTCACAATAAAAGTGGCCAAAGTTGCACATAATGATGTAAACTTAAAAGTAATCCCTGTGAGCAAAAACACTTTCAAACTTTTTTTCTACTTTTGAGACAAGCTGACGTCAGCTCCTGCTGAATTTCTTTATATGGTCATCTGCTCCAGGAGCAATACTGCAAGTGTTTAAATTACGTAGCCTATACCGCTACATGTAGCTACATGCTAATGTCAGGTAAACATGTCATCTTGGTTGCCGATGTTAATTTACCCCCACTTCGCATCAGATTCCTGCTGGAACAGGTCTGGTTGTGAAGATTTTGGTGTAGAGGCTTTAACTGGTGATTTTTCACTGTAGTTGAAGCAAAAAAATGCACTGCTGCTCAGTCCTGTCTTACAGGTCTGCTACTGCCGCTACTGTCAACAAATGGTCCATAAAGCTTCTGTTAGGTTGTTAACCAGATCCAGCAGGACTCGAAAAGTGGTCTGCAGGTCTTCAGCTTGGCAAGCATCTCTAGTAGGTGGCATGCCATCCACTAACCTCTCCACCTCCCCATGCAACACATCCTCACTGTGACCTCGTCACATGTCCACGTTTGGTCATGGACTTTCCACGTCCTGTTTTCACAGGAAACGAAGAGCTTGCATTCAGTCTCTTTCAAAATAAAAGCACTACGTCGGTGCAACACCGCAAATTGCCGTTTTTTTTTTCCTTTAACAACAAATGCACATGGTTGGATTTTGCCAACAAATAGGAACAGGGTTTGGCTTCACAGTCTTATGGGAAGCGAATACAGGCTTCCCAGGTAAAAGTGGATGTTGGACTCATCCATCCATGGCTTTTTTCATCGCTGTCTGACACAGGAAGTCACTGACCAAGCACCAGTATTCGACAACTTCAGAGTGAGACTGGATTGCTCAATGGCAAAGTCGGCTCATATACTGCGTTACTTTAGACGCGTGAAAATGACTTTTCTGGCAACTGGGCACTGCCCCTGGTAATTAAGTTATACGTGTGTGTGTGTGTGTGTGTGTGTGTGTGTGTGTGTGTGTGTGTGTGTGTGTTTATACCCTCAAACACAGTTAAATTGATAGATGTGTGATAATCAATACGTCCAGCATCTGTGGTCCTGTGCTTTGACCCACCATCGGGGAGTTCACTTTAATAATTACATCACTGAGATCCAGATCATCCAGCCGCGTTTATTTCATCCTTTAATACGACTAATTAAAAAATCTGTGTCCTGTTTGTCCTTTGATTCCTTCTTTAATCTGGGTGAGGTATTAATGCGATCTGATGGATCCCTACTTGTGTTTGTGATGATTAAAGTGTGTGAGCATACTGTATCATCGTGTGTCTCCCGCTGTCAGCGGGGTGTGTATCACTAATTCTATAGGAGCCATTGTTTTATAGCTCACACTGAAACAAGCATGTGTATGTTCAATCTGTGAGACTTGCTGCTCTGCTTCCATATGGTGATGCTTCTCAGGTTTACAGGCGCTGTAACAAGATAACTTCATGTACAACCATTAGAAATTAAGGAAAGATGATACTGTAAAAGTTATCTAATAACTTAGATATAACACATTTAAATTATTTATCATGTATTTAGACTGATGATCACATTAGTATGAAGCACTTTAAATATAAACAACATGTACTTTAAAATCAAAAAGCATTAATAAAAAAAATAATGCTAATAAAAGAAAAATAAAGAAAATATGCATTGGAAATGTTTTTTCAGACTTCTCCTAAATGACAAAGCTACACAGGACACTGATATCTGTCCTAATAGTGGATAACAGTGTTGGCTTTGGCAGAAACAGTCTATTCTCTCATATATTGTTTCATTACAATATGTGGTCATTATTATAGGAGTAGCCCGTAAACAACACAGACAGTGTTTCCTGTGGCCATTGTCTGACTAATAGTGATATGAGATTTGAAACATGCACACAGTGAACTGAAAAGACGAAGTGGCCACAATACAAAGATAAAAAATAACCCAACAATGGGAATTAAATGACTCACAAATTCACATTTTCCTCTCTGCTGTGGTGAAAGTCGATAATCTTAGTGTTTCATTTTAAGCTTCAAAGACGTTGTGATGTTTTTTTTCCCCTCAACTTTATTTAGCGCTCAGAGGTTGCAGGTCAGATCCACTGGAAATAATGATGGTTCATTATGCTCATCCTGATGATGATTAACCTCTGATGCCCGCCTACACCGGAACTGCTTCAATGACGGGAACGACTCTGAACAAACCTGACAAATATCCACATGTTTCTTCGGTGTAGTAGCCTGAGCCATGACTGACTACATTACAAATCTACATCACAATACTACACACCAGTAACCTGCTCTCTGTGTTTCTGGTACGTCTCTGTTACATGTAACACACGTGCCGTACCTATGGCAACGCCGTCATGTGGTCTGGTTATCCCCACCCATTTCTATTACAAAAAGAAAGACGAATGTCCCCAGACTCCCATTCCGAAGTAAGGGAGGCTGGTTCACGCGAAACTAGGTTAAATCCTGGCTGGGACGAGTCTCCAGTAAGATTTTAAGTAACATATATTCAACTTAAATGTGCACGCCATGTTTTTCATGAATGAAATATGTGTTATTTTTACATTAAAAATAGCACAAAAGATACACACATCCAAACGTCCAATGGAGTGGGTGCTGGACCAAAGAAATGTCTGGAAAAGTAAAAAAACAAACAAGTTTGCACACCAAGTCGCTCCCATTTAGAGGGAGTGAGGTTTTAAGCCACATGGCGCTTTCTCAGACTTCTTATGCATGAAAGAAAGCCGCCATTTTGAATAAGCATAGTGCCTGAGCCAGTCATGTGACATGCCACATCTATAGCCTATATTCATAATGAAAATAAATTTAAATAATATATAAGTACCTGTGTACCCCAATATATCATATAAACATACGGGCTAAACATGTATGTCAATATATGAAAATGTTCCAGTTTCTAATAGGTGTCATATATAGTTTGTACGTATATTTACATATATGTTTTTACTTCATATTTACATATATTTCAGTATGTACTTGATGTTAGGAGTTAAAGCTGTAGTTGCCTATGGTGGAAGGGTAACATTACTGACGATGAAGTGGTGTCTACTCTGACTAACAGAATGGTGGTCATGGTGAGCAGAAAGTTTGCAGTGGAGATGGCTTTCATAACTTATGAAAATGATGCCAAAAAGTATGTGGAAAAGTGGAGGAAAATTGTAACGTGAAAGAAAAAAAAGTTATTTGATTTAATACCAAAGTGCAACTTAAGCTTCACTCAGAAGGAGAGACCTCGGGGCTTCCACGATGGTCAGCTACTTCATCCCATCCAGCATCCCCGGCCACAAGATAATTGGGTGTGAGGGGGGATAATCCACGTAGATGTGTCATCTTGAAAGTCGAGAGCAAACAATGGAAAACTTACTGGAGATGCTCCGTCGGGTAATTACAGACAATCCATACCCACCGTCCACACACACATAAAGTAGTGAGTCACGTTCCTAATCCCCAGGGACGGGTTCGGCGGTCCATCTGGGGCAGATGGGCGAGGGTGGCGCGCGTTCTGCATTAACCCACGCCCCGCTGGTTGGCCGGCCGCGACCCTCCTGCTTTTGATCCTATTAGCAGGTGAATGAGGATATGGACATCAGACTGACAGTCCAGGACTGGCCTCCGTTTGGCCACCTGACCCGAATACTCATTAGCCCACACATATGCCGCTCCTAAAACTGGCATATTGCACGAGGCTTCGGCTAATTCCCCTCAATTGTTCATATCAAAGTGTTTGTCATCAGCGGAGGGGAGAGATGATGGCGGGAGGAGGAGACTCTGCAGGCTCAATCAATAATATGCTGGAAGTGTCAGTGAGAATCAGCTCATTATTATCATGGCAATGGTTGGACTAACAGATTGTATTTACTCAGTGGAGTTGTCTGATAGATGAGCTGAAACATTATACACACACACAAAGGAGATAATCAGCATCACAAAGGTTTTTCCTCCTAATTTTTTGTTAACTTTTCTGGAGATAATGAGGTGAACATACACACAGCCAACTTGAAACAAAGGTCATCAAACATCAAGGCAAAATAATGCATTTAGCCTGTGTTCAGTAGATGTGTTACTTTTTCCAGGAACAAGTAGTGTAACTAATCACTAATAAAAATTTCAGTAATAACGCTACAGTCACTCCAAAACCAAACAACTTGTTGTATTTCAAGTCAGCAGTTATGTGATGACAAAAGTAATGTAATATCACATCAGCAGACTCATTTTCATAATCCTCATGTTGTGCAGGCACCTCACAAATCAAAAAACTTAGCTTAGGTGGCTGGAAATATTCCTATTACTTTAATTTTGTCTGGAGGAAAGATGACAAGAACAATGTTGCTGCAGGTAGTCCGACTAAAAGTCTTTCCACTGTCAAAATCACCTCCTCAAACCTCCGGTCTGAAACACCTACTACGAACGACAGCGCAGCATGAAGCTCCGGGAAATATACCCCACCAAAGATGAGCCCTCCTCAGCCGTGGAAGTGGGCTGTAGCTCTACACTGGTTAAACAACCAAAACTGGATTTTAATTGTGCACAGCTGCAGCAACAAAGAATCTGAATCTGAATTTGGGGGGTTAGGGACCTTTTGGTCATGGACTTTCCACATCCACACTGACGTCCAAGGTACCCTGGGTGTGTTGGTTGTTGACGCTCTGGGACGCCGTGTCAACTTCAGCCTGTTACGTGCATTGTCTGTTTTCAAAATACACTTCCATTTTCACAGGAAATGTACAGTTTGCATACAGTCTCTTTCAAAATAAAAGCACTACGTCGGTACAACACAGCAAATTTACATTTTTTTTCCTTCAGCAACAGATGCATGTAGTTGCATTTTGCCAACACACACATGTGGTTGGGTTTAGGAAAAAAGAGCAGGGTTTGGCTTTACAATCACAAAGGAAGCAGACACCGGTCTCTCAGGTGAAAGGCGGTGGTTGTTGGGCCCATCCACCACGCCTCCTGCATACCTTTCTCGGACTTCTGCTGCCTTGACTTTCGTTTTTGTCTGGCTTTCTTCCAACTTCAGAGTGAGACTGCGTTATTTTTATGTTAAGAGATGTCTGTGGATAATTCTGTTTCAGGTAAAAACAAACAATAAACACTAGCCCTTTTTCAAAGGGAATTGTGCAAATTTGCAGGGAAGCCCAATCAGTCTTTTTTCAGCATTGGCAGTATAAAAACAAAATCGGGGAGTGCAGCAAAATGCTGCCTACCTACTTTTGTTTATACAGAATGCGCCTTTTTTGGGGCAACGGGGGGCGTGAGCAAGTAACAAAACGTATAGCTCAGCGTGTGACGTAAACAGTGACGTGGGAGGGAAGCCGCGGCTGGTCAGTCCTTCGGTGATTCTCTCATAAGTCGGCCCGTTCTTCACCGTCCCCGTCATCTGACGGTTAATGGCCTCTTCGTTTGCGAGGGCAAGGAGGGCGCGCAATTCCTTGTCTCCCCAGTTGCTCATCTTTACAGTGTCTGTCAGGTTTGCGTTTCCCTCTTGCTACTAGCTGCTCACTAATTCCTGCTATCAGCTGTTTCCTGTTTATCCACCGCCAGTGGCTTGCGAGTGCGGCGTCATCAACAGCTCCTCCCACAAGTCATCAACAGCCCTCCTGTTGCAGAAGGCTGCCTCGTTCTGTTTAAACTAAAAGGGTTCCGCCAATATGTCTACCCTACGAGGCGGAAAATTGGGCACCTCAGATCAACTCGCCAATCCGGCTCCATGTGTCTAAACACTCGCAGCTTGCCGGCAAAAACACCCAACATTCATGGAAGATCTGGCAGCGTAAAAGGGGCTACAGAAGGAATTCTTACTAGGCGACGTTTCAGCTGGTTAAAACTTGCAATCCTCACAGCTAAATTCCACTCTATTCACCTAAATCCATCTAAGCCTTTTAAGCATTTTATCATATAATCATTAATGTATTTCTACATTTAGTTTCGACCCTTAAAACCCTCCATGCATCACGTCTAAAGAGGTTAATTCTTCTCTTTTTCATGCTGGAGATGCAAAGAGGTTGCTACAATCTTTCCGGATCTTCCTGGTAGAGCAGATCCACCCCCATCCTCCCCTCTCCATGCACATAAACACACAGCGATATCCAGAATTCATACAAGTGCTCAACAGAACTCATGCATGCAGCAACCATGCAGCAAGCTCACATGCAGAAGAGTGTGCAGTGAGGAGGGTCTCTATCTCAGCATGCTTTCTGCATTTTCCCTGCTCTTGATGTGGTGACGGAGGAACCACAGTGTGGGTGGAGAAGATGGAGAGAAAGGGAGAGAGACGTAGAGACAAACAGAAAGGGAGGGATGGGAAAATTACAACCATGCAGAGCTGCAGTACATATTTGTTGCCCTCGTCTTGGATACGTGTGGGCTTGAAAACAACTCCAGTGTGCCCCCCCCCCCCCCCCCCCCCCCCACCCCACCCCCCAATATGCACACACACTAACGCACACTCACAGCCAGCCACTGCTCACTAATTGATTAGGCCAATAAATATATGTTGATGGTAAAAGTGCAAATTCCCAATAATTTATGATGAAATTTCCACATATTCCTGTCACCTTTGTCCCAGGACGTCTTGTTTCACAGTGTGACAGGAAATAACATACGGCTGGGAATACAGGACAAATCAATTCACAGTCCTTTGTTTTTCTGTCAGACGGTGGACGTCCTTGTGTGTAGACTGATAATTCTGATCCACAATCAATAGCCCATATTACTATGATTCTGACGAGGAGTTAAGCAGCAGAGCTTGTTTAGTCGATGAGGAGCAGCTGCTGGGATCAATAAGGAGCGTTGCTCTTAAAAGGTCGTCCTGGGACGCACACACAAAGTTTTTGGCCTTGACTGTGAATACTACTGATGAGACAAAATAATCTCCCTTCTTTACTTTCCTGTATGGCGTGCACCTGATTCTACTGAAATGGTTTGTCAACTTGTTCAGGTTCAGAGGATGAACTCAATAAAGCCACGGCCTTTGGAGGACTTAGGCCCAATCCTAATACCCCCCTTGTCCCTACCCCTAGCCCTTGGCCCTCAAAATGAAGCAACGAGGGGTAGGGGTAGAAATCTTTCCCTAAGAATTGGGACTCCACTCTCTACGTCACCGCGTCAGTTACGTTCATACCTATGTAACTATTTTAAACAGGAAGCTGCGAGCCATCTACATTTCCAACCGACATCTACAATAGAGTCTAGTTCATCCTACCGATTGCGTTTGCCGCATTCATCATGCTTCGTTTGATGAACGACAGGGGACTTCTGCTAGCTAGCTAACCAGCTAACATTAGGAGGCAGCATAGTTATACTAGCTGGCGTGTTATTGTAACGTGAAAAGTCCGTCAATTTTGCAGAACAGGACAGATGACAGACGCCAGATAGTGTGAGCTAGCTAGCTAGCTAGCTAGCTAACAAGCAACCTGATGACGGCAGCGTTAGCTATGTATGAACTTTTTTCCCCGTCTCTTGCTCGGTGGTAGCCGTGGCAACGTCTACCCCTCGCTGGCAAGTCAGCATCTGAAATCCCTCGCTCCGAAGGGCTAGTTTCATACCCACTACCCCTCGTTATGCCCCCTACCCCTACACGCAAAAAGGAATCGGGACACCACTACCCCTCGCGGGAACGCGCAAATGTAGGGGTAGGGCCAAGTGGGGGTATTGGGACAGGCCCATACACTGAGAGGGAACTTCCTGGAATGTCCCTGGGTCTTAGCTGTTAGGGTACATACCCTTCTATGTCCCAAGTCATGTGTTCACTCCTCATAATAGCATTAAAAAAGGACCTACAGTATTATGCTTTTCTGTATTTTGACCAAAATCTGGAAAATACTGTTCAGACCAAAAATACAGGACAAGATTAAACCGCTGTAAATCACTGCAGAGAAAAGTTAAAGTGGTGTGAACTGGCTGGTCTGAGCTCGACTCAAGCCGGCTGATGATGTCACCTGCAACTCCGCTGGTCAAATCACTGGCAGCTATACTCCGTTACAGTCATTCCCCAGGTGCAGGTCCGGTGCTAATGTACACATACCTACATCCTAACTAACATAATCTTGGTTGCTGATATTGTTAATTTCTCCACACGTTTGGATCATATTTCTGCTGGAACATGTCCAGTTGTGTTTAGAAGCTTTTATTTTATTTATCGATTTTTTTTTTACAGTAAAATGGCCACTGTTCTCCATTACATTCATTCCTTGGATGAGGAGGCGTGGAGATACAGAAGTCCCAGAAATGCAGCCCAAACTGGGTTTTTTTGGGAGGGCAGCTTTAGTTGGCAGAACATGTATGGATGGTCTTCAAGAACACAAATGCCACCCGCACTGGTAGGCATCTGAATTTTACCTTTCCACATATTCTGCATTCCTTTTAGGACACAACCTGTATGCAGCACTTCACTCCAAAAGCTTTTTATTGTATCTAAACATTCATAAACAGGCAGAAACCCTGTGAAATGGAGCACAAGGTAATTAGGATGTTGTCACATTCAAACTCTTTTACTTCCACCTCCACCAAACCAAAAGTATTCCCAGCCCACCAGCCTGCTCCACATTTAAACAATAAACAAGTGCGTTTTTCTTTCTCACTAAAACACTCCCACAGTTCCTCTACCTACATTTCATGTGGTGAACACTGAGTACGATGAGTACTGGCTGTGTGTGGTGGCAGTAAGTGATGTCTGCCTGATACCTAATTGACAGCTGAGTCAACCAAACAGTTGTGCTGGTTTCTTCTCGGCTGTTATTGTTGTGCAGAGCCAAACTTGTTAAAGCTGGGGTAGGCAGAAATCTGGAGAGGCAAAACAAGGCAGAATGTGAAAAAAACACCCTCCTCCTGCAGCTCTCCCATCTCTGTCCTAAGCCCCTCCCACCAGACGACCACAGGCTACTGCACAAGCATCATACAGTAAGCCAGTGTTTCCCATACATTGATTTATTTCATCTGACTTCATTGTTGCACAGTTGCACACAGTTGCACACAGTGTGTTCACTCAGTATATCAGACCACAAATGACGAAAGCATTAGCTGCTAGCCACCCCACAGTCCCTCCACCTTGCTCCTCGCCACTGTGGACTGCTTCCCCAGGAGGTGAGGTGGCAGCAGCTCAGAGACACACCTTCAGTTGGTGACTGTGGCAGCTTGACTTTAGCCATTGCAAACCCCCCAGCACCTGACATCAAAGTGGGCTGATGGCCAGTGACAGCACAGGTCTAACTTGTGTAACAGCAGCAACAGAAAGTTCACTGACTGAGTCGGGGCTGTCCAGTCCCCTGCAGCTGGGGTTGCTGCAGCCACACTTTGATTTGAGGCTCTAGCTAATGTTGGCTACTCATACCTGAACATGAAGCTGTGAGCCTTGTTGCCAATATTGGAATAACAACTTTCTCTGCAGGATTCTCCCCACTGAATAAGGCTTGTGTATTCTACTCAGACATAAAATAAGAGACGGGTAGGTCAAAGAGAAAAACAACCTGTAAACACACAAATGTATGAACACTGAATCAATAACAGAGCACGTCAGGCTGTGTACAAGAGATTGAATCCTCATCAATATGGTTGAAGTTACCCATCACATACAGGTGAGCACAATAATGTCTCTATCATCATAGCTACTTCAATAATAGCCTAATTTTACACATGATCCATGATGATGAAGATACAGAAAAATAGAAATGCACAGCGAAAATAGCATATTGTTAACGTCTTAGAGGCAAGGCAATTCAAATTGCTCTTCATAAAACATCAAAAGCATCAAGACAAGATGCAGAAGACATTTAAGAACTGGAGAACAGAAAATAAAAGTTTAAAATATACTAAGACTGACATGAAATACAAGAATAAAGTTACAGTGCAGTTAAAAACAATAAAAAGTATTTGAATAATAAGCATTATTGTGCAGTGTAAGAGATGAATAAACAGTTGATTTAAAAAAAGGCGGCAGCAAACGGAAAAGTCTTCAACCTTGATTTGAAAGAAGTGAGAGATGGTGCACACCTGCAGTTTTCTTTACTTTTACTTTACTATATTGAGTTTATTTGAGCAGGGACAATGCATACTAATCAACAGTAATATACAGTAAAACATGCATAAAACTGTAAGTATGCCAGTGTTAGCAAGGTTGCTAGTTTTCAGCTGCAGTCCCTAAAGCCAAAAACAAAATATATAAAGACATTTTTATAATTAAATTAGTAGCAAATATTTAAAAGACATTCATGCACTAGACTTTCATGCAGTTATAGCTAAATTAAAGAGTGTTACCACAAGATCTAGGGGCAATACAAGGACATTACATGGTCAGGTGACACAGAGTACAGTCGGACTAGCATGCAGATAGTCATGCAGGCAACACACACACACACACACACTATGCAGAGCAGGTAATAAACCTTATGTACAGGGACAAAGCAAAGCCAGCACACAATCACGCATTGCACAGGCGAGCACACAAGGAGACAGTTCCAGTTTTGGGAGCTTGTTCCAGATATGTGAAGCATGAAAACTAAACGCTGCTTCTCCATGTTTAGTCTTGACTCTGGGGACACAAAGCAGACCTGTCACTGAAGACCTGAGAGGCCTGGATGGTTCATAGTGTAGCAGAAGGCCCTAAACCATTCAGATCTTTATAAACTAGCAGCAGTATTTTGGAGTCAATTCTGTGAGAGAGACAGGAAGTCAGTGTAAAGACCTCAGAACCTGAGTAACATGATCCACTTCCTTGGTCTTAGTGAAGACTCGAGCGGCAGCTTTTGAATCAGCTGCAGCTGTCTGATCGATTTTTTTAGGGACGCCTGTAAAGACCGCTTTACAATAGTTTACTGAAGATAAATGCATGGACAAGTTTTTCCAGGTCCTGCTGAGACATAAGTCATTTTATCCTTGACTGACTCTTTTATGTTCTTAATGTGGCTGCTTAAATTCAGGTCTGAGTCCATGACCACACCAAGAGACCCCCTAAATCTCAAAAACATGTTAATGTGGGAGTTTATGTCTTATTAAGAGGCTGGGTCCCCTGTAGCTCACACCATAGTCCTCTGTCCTCTTTCTAGGCCTTGAAAGACCTTGTGAAAGACACCTAGAGGGCACTTCATGTCTCTTTCACCCCTCTGTTTGATACAATATAGACAATAATAATATCTAATAAGAGAGAAAAGAAAGGGAAATGTCAGTCACAGTGTGCAAGCAGGGTTGTATAGTTACTCCAATCCCACCTATGAGAGAGGAGAAAGGAGCAGCTTGTGAATGTCTGAATGTAGTGTGTGAAAAGTGACAGAAAAAACACCTTCCAAAGCTTATTAGATGATCCCTGTGATGACAGTTTATTTTTTTCTAATTGCAGGAAGGAAAAAAATAACCTTCATCCCAGGGCCATGGCTGCAGGGAGTCATTATCAGCTCTAAATCTGCAGATGTGGATACAGTTTGAGGAAAACGGAAGCATTACTCATCAAACAAACTTACTTATGTGGTTTTCTGGGCCAACTCCTTGATAAGGCAAACGGTCAGGCAGCACACTGCTGCTCAGTGAGGTGTTCAACATACCTACCTACATAAAGGTTATATGAGTCTGCTCATGTGGACGAGAAAGTTATAGCTGCACTGATGAGAGTTGGGGGTTTTCCCAGGTTCTTGTGAAGTGCTGCAGGTGATTCTGTTAAGATGTGTCCAAATGTTTTCAGCCATACTTTTCATACTTTGAACACAGAATGCAAAATCTATGCAAATCTATGCAAATAACCTGGACAGAGTCCAACACAGCAGCAGTGATTTCCAGGTGGAGAAACTCCCTGACTCAACAAGCGGGCATGTTTGGAGCTGTTTGTGTCGGTACAGGAGAACATTTGTTGCACAGTAGTGTCTACCCTCAGCCTGTCAGAGACAAAAGCATGCAGCCGGTCAGAATGTTACTCCCTGCTCCTGTTGTCCTCCTTTTCACATCTTCTCTTCAGTTGTTCTCTCCATATCATACAGGAGATGTGTGTATGACGTGTGTTTGACCTCCATCAGGCCTCCTCATATGAGACAGCAGAGTGCATACACATAACTGTCAAACCATGGAAGTACACTGCATAACATCACATGATCATTACAGAAAGCTCACTCTCACCCCTCTTCTTCTGTCTTCTTTGTCTCTTTGTCCCCAACCCAATTGCCAAAAAAATGTTTGCATTGCACGTTTCTGCAAACCACAGATATGTTACATTTGTACATTATTTTATAGAGGATACATTAAAACATTTCCACAGCGCTGTGGTGAAGGTGCAGTTAGGTTTAGGCACAAAAACCATTTGGTTATGATTAGAAAAAGATCAAGTTTTGGCTTAAAATACTCACATTGGTGGCACAAAAGCTGCTGGAAAAGCAGGGATGTGTTAGTGAGTACCTGTCAGGTTCAGTGGCTTAAACACTTCCTTTCCAGGGTCCGGGGGCGACTGTATACGGGGATGTATGTATGTAGGGGGACACCTCTGCAATTCAATTTAACTTTTAATTTATTGAATTGAATTTAAAGAGGAAGTCAGAGGGGGGTGGGGGAGAGAGATTTCATTTATTTATTTTTCTGTCTCCTTTTTTCCTAATTTAAGTTTGCTTCATCTATCTGCACGAGTGACTCCTCCCCTCTCGCTTGTTCCTCTTGTTCTAACTCATTCCCCATATTTATTGCTTCATCAACCTCATCAACACACACACACAATGCCATTCAGCACAGTCAACATACCAATATGCCTGTGTTTGTCTTTTGTGTTAATTGTTATTTTACATGTGCCTTGTCTCCCACATAGTGTTGTCCCTGTCATATCTTTCACTTGTTTTGTACCTGCATCACTTCATGAAAAAAAAAACTTTAGATATTTCAACAGCTCTGTGGTGACGGTGTGGTTAGGTTTGGGCACAAAAAACATTTGGTTATGGTTCGAAAAAGATCATGTCTTTGCTTAAAGTACCCACATTTGGTGGCACAAAAGCTGCTGGAAAAGCAAGGATGTGTTCGTGAGTAACAGCCAGGTTCAGTGGCGCAAACACCATTGTGAAACGCTGCGATGTGCCGTTAACAACACACGGGTTTGGCACCGCAAACACTAGTGGAAAGGCTGTGAAGGGTCACCAAAAAACAACCATCCACACAAATTCAACCCAGGTCAGAGGAAAGATTTCCAAAAGGACAGTGGTTTCTTAAGTGAGTTGTACATCTTTACGCCACGTTGTTGCATAATAACAAAATTATTTCTGCTGTCTGAAAGTGTTATAGGCATACATTGAATTTTGCAATGTTATCTCTACAATAGTGACTGGTGTTTCCAGATGCACTAAACATTCCCACTGAAACCAGACAGATGAAAGCTGTCTCAGGTTAACACCTAGTGATGAGAAGGCTGCTTCTTTTAGGTAACCTGCTTTGTTTCGTTAACAGCCTCAGCTGGGAGATGGTTGCAAGCCGGACATTTGCTGCAAATCACAAGCTCTCTACGCTTTTTCAGTCTAATTAGTAATCAACTCTGTTAAATGCCACAGTCATACAAACACAGGCAAGAAAGCCATCATGGATGTACCTTTTGTGATTTCAGTCTCATATCATTCATTGGCTCAGTGGGCATGTGCTCATGAAGGAGGTACTGCTGCATTACATTTACCTCGGAAGTTGGAGGTTAGAGATGGGGATGACATCACGCCTGAGTTGATCGCGTTCCATTACAGCAAGTCAGAAAACCAAATCGTTGTAAGCAATACCAGTTCAGGGGGTCATACAGTTGGAATTTCCAACTGGGAACGCAGAAGTTCACACTTTTTCTGAGTGGGAAGTTAACCTGGCTGATATGCGCACCTACAAAGGGCCTCAGTTTCAGGGTCTTAACGGCTCTCAGAGGGTGTGTGCTCATGAACGACTCGTACTTCACCAGGTGCATGCTAAACAAGTCTGAACGAGAGTCGCGCTGAACGAGAACTTGGAGCAACAACTCTCAGAAATTAACCTGGCTCTGGTGCAAAACTGAGAATGCACCATACAGAATTAGGAATGTGTATTCACTCCTGCTTGCAAACTGAGTTAACTTGTTCCTTTTAAGAGTTGTTCAAAAAGAACCATTCTTTCACAAATCTACCTATTAACACCTCTTTTCAGCAGGCCAGCCCCATATACATATAGACTGGCTGGGAGATAAGTCCCAGACACACCAAGCTGACATCTAAGAATAAGTGCCAACAAAGCCTGTTGCATCACCTTTGTCCCAACCAAAATGTTGCACTTAAGCACACCGCCTTGCCTTCCTCACTTCTGTTTCTCTCTCTGTCAATTCAACATACTGAAACTGATGAGAAACAGCCAACAAGGGCCTGTTAACCCCCAATTCCACCAAACACTTTAAGTCCAGTACCTTTGGAACCAGCAGTAACCCGTCAGACATGGTACCCAGACCCCGAGTCAGCATGGGGTTTCCACCACAGACAGTCCTCTTAAATGTGGGCGGGGTTGTTGTCACTCACTGCTCCGTCCAGCACTCGCTGTATTTCCTCATCAGCGGTGACACAGATGGAAGTCTGCACCTGGTTTATCGTCCACAGAACGAGGCTGCACGCCCACATTTTCAGAACAAAATAGAACAGGCTGCAGTGAGAGTCTCTCTCCATGGGATATTTAAAAATAGCAGCTTTGTGCATTTAGTCCTTCTCAGGCAAGCTCAGGGGTTTAGTGCTGCTGTAGCCAACAGGAAGTGAGGATTAGAATATATGACCTTCACATAATCCGCTTCAAATTAATCTATATTTTTAAAGTCATTACTAAAAGTGTGTGTCATATAAAAACTCAAGTGATGGTCAAAGTTGTCACAGTGAAATTTAAGGTGTGCTGATGGATTCACGTCATCAACTCATAGGCTACATTGAGTAACATTACAAGTAAATGTTCCACCTTAAAAGTTGCCAGCAGTCGGCCCAGTGAATGAAGTTATTTTTTTCTCGCAAAACATCCTTTCATTTTATAGTTATAGCTTACTAATATATGTAAGACTCTCCACAGTTACGCCTTTTCCACCAAAGCAGTTCCAGTGCTGGTTCTGGGCCAGTGCTTAATTTGGAACCAGTTTTCCTGTTTCGACCAACAAAAGAACTGGCTCTGGGCCAGAAAAACTGGTTCCAGAGTGGCACCAGTTCTTTGCTGGACTAGAAGATAGAACCAATATGTCACAGGGAAGGGGGCGGGGTTATTGAGCCACTCAGCCGCTGCAATGAAAGCTGGAGGCGATGGTGGATGAAAGCGTAACGCTGCCGCAAACAGACCCCGGTAAGTTTCTTTTCGAACATTTTCGCCTTGCACATAGTTGTTTAGTGTTACCAGTTTCTTCAGATAACAGCTGTGTCCCAATTTAGGCCCACGTCCCTCGGAGGATGCGGCGCTAAATTGGGACACAGCTATTGTTTGTGATGTCTGCTCAGGTTAATGTTAACTGATCAACAGGTTAGCCTTGCTAACATTAGCTAACATAGCAAGTTACTTAGCCATGGGCTCACCTACCAGCCCCCCGTTCAGTTGGCTAAACATTGTATAATGTGCAGTCGACGAGTCACTGTTTAAAGGGCTGTTTTTCATGCGGTCTACAGAGTTATCTGCCATCGAACAAGACGATGCTAACTACGAGCTAACGTTGCTACTCCACTGCAGCTCGCCAACACAATCCAGCAGCTGAGGTCAAAGCAACACAGCAAGGACCTGAATGATGTCCTGCTGCAGAAGCTGGAGACTGACACCAGTGTGTTTCTTCATGGGAAGTTTTAGTTTTGCACATTCAATGCACACTTGTCACTTTTATCATTAGCTTGTTTTTTGTATTTAAATAAATTCCCTTCTAAAGAGACATGTCTGCTTCTGTATGTTTTCACTTAATGATGTACAATTTAACTGTGTAATAAGTTCAAGTAAAGCTAGTAAAAACAAGTCAAGACCTCAACAGGTTACCCATTTATGGAGATGCTTTTCATAGATGTCTTCAGTCACTGTGTTTATAAAGAAATGAGAACATGACAGTCACAATCATTTATATGAATTTATTGAACTGAAGGATGAAACAATATTGGTGACATTAAGTAGTCCAGCAAACACAGGTAAAAGTAGTCAGGTAAGCAGCAACAAAACAGCAAAAACAATGGAGAGTAGCAGCCAAAACATGTGCAGCATACACAACCTGAACTAAATATAACAAACATTTGAATGGCAGGTTTTTAGGAGGCACCTCCACCGTCCTTTCAATCTCCCAAAGGCTATTTCCACAACCGACCGTGCACTGCTTAATCTGTAGTTATAGGTGTGTTGTTCAGGGGTCAATCTGCCAGTGTCTGCAAAGGGCTTCATGAGCCAGCTCTGCATGGGGTAGGACAAAAATGTATAGGTAAATAAGCATGTTGAGTGGAGAGTGATCAATACTAAAATCAATAGCTAAGCATCCTCTTTTGTCCAGCTGAAACTACAATAAGCCCTCAGTTGTCTAAATAAGTACACAGCACCTAACGTTACACATTTGCATTGTGAATTAGCTGTGCTCTGCCAACTAACGTTAGCTTACAACAAAGGCTAACATAACAATCTCACGTTCAGTGTTAGTAAGAGACAAACCGTGTTAGGTTATTACCTGTCTTCTGGAACGTAATTGCTGTCCATACAAATCTTGTCAAGCAGCACAAATATGACGTATCTGCCGTGTTTGGATGCCGATGAAGGCCTCGTAGTGCCAGGAGTAACAGCTGCACAAGTACGTGGTCCGCCATTGTTGTTGTTCAGCGTAACTGACATATACAGTGACGCAATGACGTGGCATCCTAACCACCTCGAGCCGTGGAAAAGCAAATTGGTTCTCAGCTGGTTGGCAAGTTGAACCAACTGAGAACCAGCACCAGCACTGGCCCTGAACCAGCACTGGAACTGCTTTGGTGGAAAGGGGGTAAGTATGAACAGAGGTTACAAAACCAGCCACAACTCAGAGTGACCAGTCAACAGACTGCAGTGTTCACAGCTCCACCTTTTAGTACCAGATCTGTGTGCTAGGTACCCCAACAGAGGGGGGACCAAACATGGGGACGCTAAGGAACCATTCCATTGGTACCATCCACAACTTTTCACAGTGGAAATGGGAAAAACGCATACTGGACTATATTGAACTGTACTGACTGCTAAAAAACAGGACTGGAACATATTGCATGAACTAGACATCACAACTTCTCTTAAGTCCTAGCAGCCTGTTTAAAGACACAGTTTCTGAAGAGTGATTGTGTGCATTTCGCTGTGGTCTGAAATCGCTGATACTTTCACAGTATTCAAATAGCACCTATACCTGCTTTATATGAAAAAAACACATTGCAATCTGTCTTTTGACAATATGGAATCTTCAATAAAGTCAATCGATGAATCATGATACCTACCAGTGCTATCCTCTGAAGTCATTTTATCAGCTCTACAGTGCTAACTCCTCTTCAAATATCAACAAAGTTTATCTAAGCTTGACAGCAGGGGTTTGCATGTTTCATGTCACACAAAACCCCGACATGCATTTACATTTGTGTAGTGAGAAGAGCCACTAATTGCCATGTTCACATTCAAATGAGCTAAATGCTGTGTCGGGGCCCTTGGCCATTGTTACCTTTATCGGCTTAGGATGAGCAGAAAGGAATGCACTTTCATGTGCACGGTGAAGCCTTGAATTTCCTATGTCCTGTATCCTGGGCGGCCGTGATTGCTATGGCCACTTATGGTAACTACCTGGTTTCATTTAAGCCACAGGAAACACAAAACATATCACTTCATGAGTGTGAGAGAAAACACCTACCTGAGGCTCGGTGTGAATGGCATCAAATGTGAATGCAACATGAACTACATACAAGTTGGATTGACTTTAGTTTAGCAAAACGTGATGCACCAATACAGGTAGACATGAGTGAGACGACGTTTCAGTGAAGCACATACTGGAGCCACATTCAGTCAGTTTGAATCCCCTGAGTAAACTGTATGTCAAATATTAGCAGCTCAGAGCCCAGCTAGTAGTTAGCACAGGCCTCATTCACAGATACTTATCAAAGCAGCACCCTGCAGACTCAAGTAGTGTGTGATATGGGATGCATGCATTCCAACCCACCCTGCCCCCCTCCCAAACTCCCACTGACCCATTGTGCTGGGGCTTTTTTTCCTCTTATCCTTGCCCTTGGCCCTACATGACCCCTTAGCACCCACCCATCTAGCCAGACCAGAGGTGCTGTTAGGTCAGTTTTGGTGCAGGACACACACACACAGAGACACACACGCCCGGATTGACCCCCGCCTATCTGTGTTCGCGGATCACTTCACAGGACAATCTCCCTATCCATCTTTGCAGGGTCATTGTGGAGCTGCCCTCAGCAGAGAAAGGAGTTTCATTCACAGGGAAGAACCCTCTTTCTCTGCCTTCTCTCTTTCACTCAGTCCCTCTGCACCGCGGCTGGAGGAAGGGAAGCCCTCACACAGATACTGTGTGTGTGTGTGTGTGTGTGTGTGTGTGTGCGTGTTGTTGGAGGTCATATTTAGAATATGAAGAGGCATCAGGACTTCAAAGCTGGACATAGAAAGAGGGTGAAGACAAATGTCACCACTTCAACACCCCTGCAAACTCACACACTCACACACAGATTTGCTTTTAGGTATTAAAGCTCAGGGTTAGCTGAGGGCAGGACGACAGAGTAGACTGAAATATTTTCTTGTGGCAAAAATGAATGATGGCAAAGTGAATTTTCTGTGTTCACACATTCACTCAAATACAACAAATCAGCAACCCATTGAGGAAGATAATCAAGTACGGAAAAGTACAAGAAATAGCCACTGTTGGCTCATGCAGGTGTGCCAGGTATGCATGCTACAGTCTGATGGCTTTGTTATCTGACAGCTCATTTACAGCGAGTGAATACATGATGCATAAAACAAGAGGCTTATATACAGGTAATGACTCAAACATTCAGGAACCATGGTGTAGAAAGGGCACAGAATTTGGGAGTGGGGGTTACAAATACCATGGGGGAGGGTCTGACACACACTCACACTCACACACACACACACACACACACACACACACACACACACACCAACTACTGAATGAATGAAAGGCAGTACCGGGAAATGGAATGAATGGTTGAGACTGAGCAAATGAATGAATTTGATAACAACTGTTTCCATTATGCACACAGGAGGCAATTTGACATTCCAAACCAATCACAAGAAAAAAATGTGTGCATGCATTGTAAATTTCTGCAAAGCACTGCAATGTTACATTTGCATGTTATCATGTAGTGGTAGTGGATAACGTGGTTAGGTTTAGGCACAAAAACCACTTGGTTATGGTAAGGGTCACATTTTGGCTAGAAATGCACGGTTTTGGGGGGGCATTAGCTCGGCAGGAAAAGCAGATATGTCTTGGTAAGAAACAAATGTTTTTTGAGGCACTTTCGCAGCAGAAAATACATCGATGACTAAGTAAGACACAACCATTTTCTGTGGCACTATCCCGCTAAGAAATGCGCTGATGACTTGGTAAGAAACTAGCACGTTTTATGGCACTATTCCAACAGGAAACTCAGCAATGTCTCTCTGTAAAGCAATCACTTCTGTGGCACTTTCCTAGGAAGAAACGCACAGATGACTTGGCAAGAAACAACCACTTTTTGTGGCACTATTCTGATAAGAAACACAGTGATGTCTCTGTAAAAAAAACAACCATTTTTCATGGCACTATCCTGGCAAGAAATGCACCAATGACTCGGTAAGGAACGACAACGTTTCATGACACTATCCCGACAGGAAACACAGGGATGTCTCTGTAATTAAACAACCATTTTTTGTGGCACTAACTCAGCAGGAAATGCAGCAGTGTCTCTGTAAAAAACAATTCAAACAACTGCTTTTTGTGGCACTGTCTCTACTTGGAAAAACAGGTCGCTATAAAACACATACAATTGGGGGCTAAAACTCTGCTTGGAATACAGCAGTGACTCACTACATCACAACCAGTTTTGTTGTTCATTGGTCAGCGGTCCAGCTCTTTGCAGGTATCTCACCTACATGTAGGTGTTACCCCATCTACTTTCCCCTCCACCTTCAATGACAAAGTCAGTTCATATATTCCATCACTTTATAAACATTGAATGACACATGCTAATGTAACATATATGTGGTTTGCAGAAACATATATTGCAAACATTTTCTTGTGGTGACCTGGCTGCTCATTCTAGTCGCAGAAAACAAACTAACAAACTCAGACTTAGAAAATGAATTCATGTGAAAAGTATGTGTCAGCAGTCCACAGACCTGAGCTGCTGCACTGACTCAAAGCCTACACCTGTACAGTCAAAGACAAACTTGTCACACCTGCAGAGGCCGACCTGTAGGAAAATTAAATTCCTGCTAAGTAAGATATTAACCCTTAAAATCAACCATTAACTTCAGTATTAACTTGTATACAGTGTGTGCAAAGTCAAAGATATAAAATGTGTTCGCGTGACAGCCATTTTCTGAAACAAATCCTAATGTTTAAGAGCTGTTCAGTTTAGATGATAAAAGTTTATAAGCAGGGGAAAATCCTCATCGTGGTTAAAGACAAGACTGCAGCTTTTGAACATGTCTTTATCTGGTTATAACAGACAATCTAACCACAGTTAGGAAACAGAGGTATGGGCCACACTAGGGCCAGCGTTATAGGTGCAGCAGTGTTGGTCAGTCCACCAATTTAGTCCAGACTGAAATATTTATACTGGATGGATCATTCTGTACAGATGTTCCACTGGCTCTAAATTCATATTTAGAAATTCATTCAAAATATGCAAATTCCATCAGCCTTATTTTGTCTTTGGCAAATGTTAGCATGTGACCACTGCTCAATTAAGATGGTGACCATGGTGACCACCACCTGCTAAACATCATTATCAGCATTTAGCTCAAAGCCCTGCTGTGCATAGGGGCGACCAGGTATGGTTGTAACAATGGGATGGTTATAACAGCACCACCTTCACCAAGAGGGGATGACCTGTGAGTCATGTAATGCATTTACTGTAAGGTCACTTCCTTCCTGACAGTGCATGTGCATAGCTGTGTGATGCAGTGTGCAGATTTGACAACCAAAACACAGATTTTAAGGTAGGAAAGTACTGTTTTTGGACCGTGTCTATATTTTGATCAGTACTGGTACTGCTGAAAGAAGAATTACGTCACTTGTATTACATTCAAGAGACGTTTCTTGGGTAAAAGAAGAAAAAAAAGCATTTAATCTTTGATCACGTCCACCCCCATGCTGTTCACAGCTCACTAAACAATGACTGAAAGAGGTGGGGCAGACTGGAACACCTTTTAAAAAGTGTTACAACTACCCCTGTGACAGCTTAACACATCTCTCTGCCTATGTCACTCCTCTTTTCAGCATGCCAGGAGAGTTCCTGAGAAAAGCTGACAGGAATGTGCTTGCACAGATACTAAAACCTCCCAGGTGAGGTGAGGTGAGGCTGAGAAAGACAGGATGATCTGTACCCAAAGAATACTCTACCTGCCATGTGACACTGAGCCAATGCTGCAAGAAATTACAAAAGCATAGAAAAAGAGAAGCAACACAGCTGCACTGTTTGGGCCATCACAGCTGTCAGTAAGGATGTGTGGACTAGTTACATGGCTGAGTTTGCAGACTTAGCTCAGATCATAGAAGAAGCTGGTTGTTAGAGAATGTGTCAGCCTTTTCTATGTATATTTCTAATAGTGTTATTCTTAATTCTTCACTCTTCTCATTACAACTTACCAACTTATGTTTCAATGATGTCTATCAGTGTTGACGCGTTAATCACAATGCAAGTACGGTCCAAACATTAGGGGCCGTACACAGGCTGCATCTTTAACCTCCTGGAAAACGCAAGATCGGGCACTGGGTGCTACTCTTGCACCTACTCCATGCCAAGTTTCAAGAGCGCAGAGGTGGGCTGTGTCTGAGGTTGCTAAGCGACCATAATCAGAAGACATAAGTGCAGAGTGGGTCTTCTCCCAGGCGTTGTTTTGTCAGTGTGTATTAGGCCAAAAATATTGTTCGTGGGACAGATGTAAAGCTCTGACAGCTCTGCACTAAGGTCCCATTTCTGCGACAATGATTTCAACCGAAAACGGTAAACTTTAGTTGCGTTTTAGCCGATCGTTTACACAACAGCAGCGTTTTAGGTGCCTGAAAATGCAACATTTTGAAAGCGGGTTCCAGAGTGCAATTTTTTGGAAACAGCACCGTCTCCGTCATGTAAACTTGTAATATGCAGTTCCTCTGAAAATGTTGACTTTTCGCACATGCGCATTACGGTTCCAGTCACTAGGCATGCATGAGAAAGTCGACCATCACAACAACAATGGCGGATTCCTGAGCTCTGTTTGTGCTGCTTACCGTGTTGGATTTATCAACTCTTCTCCAGCACAGTGTAGATTTACTGTAGTAACTCCACCCCGTCGTCTGTCCAAACGTTTGTGCAGTTGCCATTTTGTTTGTTTATACATCACCGCTCTGTCGAAGGAAGCTCATGTGCGCAGGCGTGTGCTGTTTCATTACAAAGTCACACTGCCCACTACTGGCCTGGCATGTATACTGCAGCTTATTTGGTAATTTTTGCGGCTCCGTGTGCACGGCGATTGTTATCAAAACGTTGCCGTCTGAACGCGGAACTTCTTTCAAAATAAAAATGAGAAACAATTCCGTTTCAGCGGATCGTTTTTGTGTAAACATGGCTTAAGACCTTAAGATGATCAGCTTATTTTTCATATTTATCGCAGATATTTACGAAAGAAAGGAGAGATATCTGTCGGCTGTGATTGGTTGTTCCTCAACAGATGACATGCGGTGCACACTGAAAGTTGAACTTTCTGTATCCCAGGGTGCAGCTGTCCCACCCTGAAAAATAGGTGCTTGGGAACACATGCGTGCGGTGACAACAAATACACGGCATGTGCACGGCCCTAATGCTTTTTTTTTTTTTTAAATCCAGGTAATCACGTGTTGCTGTTTTGTCCCTTCGATGTCCCTTTGATGACCAGGGACAGTGTTTGGCTTTAAAACCGGCCTTCCAAGTGAACGTCGGTGGTTGGTGGACCCATCCAACACCCCTCCTGCCCTACTTGACCTTCCACCACCCTAACTTTTGTTGTTGTCCTGCCGCATTTCCCCGACGCCACTGGATGCATTAAACAATAATGCCGACCAGCCGTGCATCATGCCCACCTTAAAGGACAGCTTTTTTCATTGCTCTGTGACTCTGGAAGTCACTAACCAAAGACCCGTTTCCACCGCAGGAACCACCCCCGAAGGACAAAGTTCTGGAACTTTTACAGGGGCTAAACAAGTCCCTGCCTTGGAGTAGGTACTCAGAACGGCCCCTAAAAACTCCTGGCTGGGGCTTGGGGTTTACTTGGTGCTGATTGGATATACTCAAGGCAGGATGTGATGTCAACAGAAAGCGACAAAATAGCCGGCATTTTTAAAACTCAGCAGACGAGAGCTCGTTCATAGCTTCCACTGCCATGTAAACAAAGAGACACGCCAGAAACCCAGCAACCACCTCAGCTCCTTCCATGTTGATTATCGTCTTTCTTATGTCTGCTTTCTTCTTCTTACTTCTGCTTCGTATTTCTGCTTCTTCTTCTTTGTTGTTCTTCTTCTTTGTTTGTTGTTGCGTCGCCCCGGTCAAAATGGTCGCGCAACGATTACGTCACATCCAGAGCCTGGTAACTTTACAGGAACCTTCCTCCTACTCCGCCCTCTCAGTGGAGACACGGCGGTTGAGAGGGCCGAGCGAGAGGACGTTCCTGTAGAGTTCCTGCCCCCCAAATAGTACCAGGAACTTCTTCAGTGGAAACGGGCCTCAACTTTGCATTGAGACCGGGTTGATCCAACACAACTAAACTGAAACCCCCGAAAAGTGCAAATGCTGTCATTTGATTCCCAATCAAGAAACTCCGGTTAAGAATTGCTTTACCTTGTTAATATGGACTTTAAAACTGCTTTGACATAGAAAATAATGTGATTTTAAACACCTAAAATGATTAAACATGTGAGTAATTATTAGATTCAGTAATTAATTGCAATTTTAAAAGTGATTGCACTGGTTTGAACTTACTCCAGTAATGAGGTGGGTTGTAACAGTATTTGACAGCATTTCTTGTATTTGACTTTAATCAGTGACTTCCGTGATACAGTTGGAGAAGTTGGAAACACTGCTCTTTATAAAAGACAAATATGGGTACTTTGTGTCAAAGTTCGAGAGCTCTAACACAAAAATTCAGAGAGTTATAGGTGCTGTGACAAAACCCAGAACTGGTTTCTGTAACGTCACATTGCTGCCAGCATGGCTGCTGAGTTTTAATCCTCCACCCTGACTTTTCTTGAAGCACGTATAGAACATGGTTGTATTTCTTCTTAGATATCAGCACCTGCCCTACAAGTACTGATACCTATCATTTTTATCAAGACCCTGAATTAAGACACTTGACATTATATCGAAGTATCTGGCCTAACCTGTGCAGTCAAATAAATACAACAAGTGGTTGAAATCATGTGTTGAAGGAGTCAAACTGCGAGACCATCACATGCAAGTGATTGAAACTCAGGGTAAAAAGGGAAAGGCCTCAGTGTAGTGAATCACAGTCCTGACATTATCATTTATTTCACAGCCATGGGCTCGGTGATGGTGTGATCAGTAGTCTGAACCAGTCTGTGCCCTGCTGGTTTCACTTCAGCTCTCCCTAAAGCTGTCCCTTTAAACACTTCCTTCCCCTGTTACCATAAAGCTGCTAGAAGAGCCTCCCTGCAAAAGTCACATGCTCCAGTTCCCTTTGTCTCCCCATAGAAAGCCTCTATCTGTGCACGAGAGGGACGAGGAGCATGCAGCTGAGGAAAGTCACATATGAGGGGAAATAAAGTGGATCAGAACTAATGTTTGGTTTCAGCTTTTCTTATTGTCTGTGAGCGCAGGATTCATATTTTGTTTCCAACACCGTGTCATTAAAAACATGTTAAAACAGCTGAATATAATAAAAAGTTAATAAAAAGTTTCCCTAGTGGCTTTATGACATGCATTAATAAAATACTTGAGTAATAAACCATTTGTAAAAGATAATTAGACAATGAAAACTGTTATGATAGCAAAAAAGAGGCTTTATTGATTAGATCTGTATTATTTTATATGATTGTATTATTTTCATTGAATTGTCGGGAGGCTTCGTTGTAAAGACAAAAGCACATAGCAAAAATATACTGTAAAAAAATGAGGCATGAGGAGCATCTAAATGAATCAGAATATGAATGTTAAAGATTTTCCAAACTTTAAGTGAAAGTAAACCAAAAAAGTTTTGAAAATCCAGCAGCTCAGTTACAGATGTAAATGCACGATCAGTACATATTTTACCAAACAGAATCATACTGTATTTTTGATCTTTCCCAAAAACAACAACAGCAAAGTGTTGCTATGTTCTGATGTGACTCCAGGTTCAGTCCTCAGAGGTGAAACCCTCTTCAGACATTACGGTAGTCCACCCAAAAGCCCAGAGAGGAATTCCAGGAATGTGAAAAGCTCCAATTCATATTGAAACTAGATTAAAATGTTCACAATTTAAAAACCAAATGCTGGTTTGAGCCTGAGCGACTAAATACACGTCTACAGGGCCTGATTAACAGACTACACTCTGTATCAGGCTGCACACGTCAGAATAAATGGCTCCTGCTGTCTTCTTCTTCTGCCTCAATAAAGCAGCGGGGGTGAACTCATGAAACAGCTGCTGTCAATAGATATTGATTATGTGACAGATTCTATGTCAGAGGACTTTTATCAATAACAATGTCAACTTTTCCAGTGCACTGAACTTTTCCCCACATGAAAAGTTACGCCGACATCTGCCTAGTAACAGCAATTCCTCCCATTGGTGCAACTCCAGTCTCCTCCCGCTTGTGTGTGTGTGTGAGAGAGAGAAAGAGTGTGTGTGTGTTGGAAAAGTCTTTAAACTTTACCATTTGCACTCAAGTCTTACTTTAATTTAAACAGCTTTTCTCTTGTGTTTTTAAAGGAGTATGATTGTTTTGCTGAGGTTATCAAAGCAACAACGTGCGCATTGTTTTTTGTAATGATCAATAGCATATAAAATATATTCCATGGTTGGTACTGGTGGAATAATCATGACAGTATGTTTACAGGCAGACTTCAGGCATCCATGTGATTCAGTGTGGGGAAGGCACATGCTGAGGTTTATGTTAACTGCACTGAGCATGTGGTGCCAAACATTTTACCACTTTTCATTGTGTAACTTTAATAAAATGTGACATCACAGCTCATCTATAAGTATAAATGTGTTGATAAGTATCCTATCAGGTGTCCCAGGCTGATATCTTTACCCTGAGCTATGTGGAGTAGGAATGAATGGAGATAAATAAAGCAGTAGCCTACTGTGTGTGTTCAGACTGCACTATTGTCCCATGTGCTCACCTCATGTTCAGTTTGTTGAGGGAGAGCTGCTGCTGCTTTCATTGAGTCTCGCGCAGAGGAGGAAGGGGTGCGAGCCGTTATCGCCCCCTACCGACGCCTCACGGCTCAGCCTCCCCTTCGGTCAACTCTCCTCTCTTCCACCGGGGGACCGACGTCCCCCCTCACTGGGACCGACGTCCCCCCTCACTGGGACCGACGTCCCCCCTCACTCAGCCCCGGACCTCCCACCTCTTCCTCAGAAGCTAGCAGGCTATAGGAGGAAGGGACAGAGGTGGGTGAGGAGGCAGGGGCGCCCTCCCCTCTCTCCCTTTCCTTATATATATGTATATAATAGAATCCCTTCCTCGCGCGCTCCCTTGCAGACTGCTTGTCTCTTTGATCCCCCCCTTCTCCCTCCTAACGACAGCTGACGTCATAGCGAGCTATCCACCACCACAGCAGCCACCGCCGCCGCCGCCGCCGCCTCCTCCTCCCCAGCGCGCGCTCGCCGATAAACTTTATGTGTGTGTTCGTGCGCGTTTGGTGAGCGCGAGGCAGGGGTTTTTGTCTCGCGGAGGGAAGCGTTCAGAGCTTCAGAGGGCTCGCGCACACCGGAGGAGCAGCAGCACGCAGCAGCAGCAGCCCAGCAAGAAGAAAGTGATTTAACACATTTACCGGCCTGTAGCCTCCCGTCTGCTGGAGCCTGCTCCCTCAGTCACACGGTGATATTATCACGGGGGGAGATTTTACACCGGCGGTCGTTCTAATAATATTAAAAGGCAGAAAAGTAAGCCGAGTATGGAGGACCAGCTGCTGTGCTGCGAGGTGGACTCCATCAGGAGAGCCTACCAGGACGTCAACCTGCTCAACGACCGAGTTCTGCACACCATGCTGAAGGCAGAGGAAAACTACCTGCCGTCTCCAAACTACTTCAAGTGTGTTCAGAAAGAAATTGTACCCAAAATGAGGAAAATAGTTGCCACCTGGATGTTAGAGGTTGGTTGCTTCAACTTTCAACTTCAGTGCCTGAGTTTCGCTGCTAACTTGTTGCTCTGTCGCCTCCATAGATTTAATTCACAGCCTATGAAACATGCTGCAGTAGCCTTGAGATGAAAGCTGTGAGTCTGTGAGAGGTTAATGTCTGTTAATTCACTGTTACATAAACGCTCTGAAAAGTATGTCCTCATGAGTGCTGGGTGGTCCTTCGGCTATAACAGGAGATATTGGCTACAGACAGCTTCCAGCATGAATAGCTTTTGTTGTTGATTATGTCTTCAGCTACATTTTCCAAAAGGTATTGAAATGTAATAACACGGGGAAAATATTCCAAAATAACAGCAATGTACACGTATGCAGTCTGGCCCGTGCCAGTAGCCTATAACGCGCCATCTTTGTTGTCGTATATGAGAAGGATTTTAATATCATTAAAAATCTATAAAATCAGCAGCAATGACAGTATCTGGATCAGATGGGCCACAAATGCTTCTATATCCTGAGACAGTTATAAAGTGTCTGCTTCAGCTTGTTCGGCTGCTGTCAATTGGAAAAGTTTGTTTTGCTTCCCATGAGTCGCTGCAGTCTGTGAAGGTCGCTCAGGAAAAAGGGCATTTTGTCAAAGTGTAAAAGTCTGAAATGGGTTTCAACAGTCGGGTTTGATAGATCAGATGTTTTTCAACATTAACATGAACTTTTGGATTGAATTCGTTGCGGTTTTATATTTTGTATTAATTTCTGAAATCGTGCAGCGCGGCGCCGAGGGAGGAAGCGCCGCCTGCACGTGAATCAGCCCAGTCTGAGAAATTATTTTTTTATAATTCATACGTGTCACAATTCGACACATTTTCACTCTCATCCGATCAGGCATTCGATAAGGATCATTTACATGTCAATTACATGCACCCTGATAATTTTTAAATATTTATAAATATTTTATGAAAAGATGACGAAGTTGAAATTGGAGAGTGAAACTTGCATCGACGCCACCTTTGTGTCTCAGTCAGAACTGACTGCAAACTAAATCCCGACTATTTTTTTTATTACTGCAAAACTCTCACTTTCTCTAATAAATCGCATTTATCATATTTTGACTTTAGATGTTTTCTGTTGCATGTAAATTACATTAAATATCGTGTCACAGCGGATATTTAAACTCTTAACTCGAGTGAATTAGTTCATGAAATGTTTAATTCCTGTTAATTTATTTTGGGATTATTGTGCAAAGTGCTGTTTTTGATTGCAAACAGCTGTGTGCGGAATAAGACATAGATGCAGCTGGGGGCAAAGACTTAACAATGGATGTGTATGAGGGGGAATTTCAGCAGCAGACTCAGAGTGTGTTTCTCACCTCCCCAGGTCTGCGAGGAACAGAAATGTGAGGAGGAGGTTTTTCCGCTGGCTATGAACTATTTGGACAGATTTTTATCAGTGGAGGCCACCAGGAAAACACGACTACAGCTGCTGGGAGCTACATGTATGTTTCTAGCATCCAAGATGAAGGAAACTGTTCCCCTAACGGCGGAGAAACTCTGTATCTACACGGACAACTCGGTCCTGCCCGGAGAGCTGCTGGTAATTGAGTTCTGCAGACATGGATGTTGCATAACACATACAGTAGGCTACATGAGCAGCATGCACTGTTGAGCACATGACCAGAATACAGAGTGGTTGCAGTTCATCTGGTTTGTCAGTGTCACAGTGGTCGGAAAATATCAATAACGTGCTGAAATGTCAGAGATAAATTCTTTGGTTCTAAATTAAAATAAGTATAAATGTAGCTGTGGTGCAGCAGTGTCTGAATGGCTGCCTGTGACTTTCCCATGGTGACTGGAAGGCCTCTCTGATTTCATGAATGGTCTCAGTGACTGCCAAGAAAACGCTGATTTACTGCGACACCTAGTGGCCATTAGACAGAGGTGCAGGTTGCTGGCAAAGACTAAGAGGAGCTACACACACTTTGTTTTTGTGTGTGCTGCGATATTAAATGTGTGTGCATCTGTTATCATGGCTGTGCGTCCATCAGAATGGAGACAGCTGATGATTGGGGCAGATAATAACACATGTATGCAGCGTTTATTAGTTGATAAGTAAGACAACATAATAATAATTAAGTAGTAGATCCATTGATTGTGCAGCTAGTATAATAACGTATGAACTGGAGTATTTTGACCACTTAAGCCAAAAGAGAAAAAAACAAACATTTAATGAGATGCCGTCCAAAAAAGTAAAGTGCAACCTAGACACATAAGACAAAGGAACTAAACGTCACAGCACATATAAACGAAGGAGCACATTTTCTTTCGCTACACGTGAGTGGGTCAGTGTGAGTGAATTCCTCTGGTCTGGTCCATCCACAGCAAATGGAGCTGCTGGTTCTCAACAAGCTGAAATGGGACCTGGCTTCAGTCACGCCTCACGACTTCATCGAGCACTTCCTGTCCAAGCTGAAGATCTACCCGTCCACCAAGCAGATCCTCAGGAAACACGCCCAGACCTTCGTGGCTCTCTGTGCTACAGGTAGGATACAGTTTCTTAATAGATCTTTTGTCTGCAGGTCTTTTGTCTTCATGTGTGCAGCAAATATACCTTATCAGTATACACAGATGCTTATTTATACATTTTCTCTGTTTTGAAATATTTCACATTTTTGTTCTGTGGTATATTATGATCTGCTGTGGCCTGGATTTTCTCATCTGTATTTAGTTATACTCTATATTTACTTTTCATAGTCAATTACTGACTGACACAAGCGTCCAGACAGGGTTGATTAAAGTTAAGAAATGTATTAGAGATAAAAACAGCTCTAACCCCAGTTTGGGATGACTAGTTTCAGGTTTAGTTATTCTGATCATGGCAGCCATGTTGTCATTACTAGTTAATAAATGTTAAGAGGGGTTGATGTGCAGGGTTTTGTGAGGATAATCAGTCATGCTTTGTCTTGTTTTTCTGTGAGAAGCTGCAGGTTGCAGATTCATTGGGGGAAACTGGGAGACGTTACATTTGCTGTAATACTGTAGACGTGGAAAATTATAATAAAATAGAAACACAATAAGAAGTATGCAAGAAAAATGTGCATTGTGCCACAATGCATGTACATAGAAATAAAAATATAAGAGAAGAATATGGTGCATAAGGAATAGAAGTACTAATAATAATAATAAACTTTACTTATATAGCACGATTTAAAAGCTACAGAGTGCTTTGCAAAAAAACCCAGAGATAAACAGTGATAAAAAAAAATTAACAGTAAAAGCAGATTAAATGTTATGCAACACTGGACAACAGAAGCAACATACGAGAGAGTAAATATGAAAAAATAATAATACAGTAATCCTTTGGGGCCTGAACAGAAAAGGCTCGGTCACCCTTGTTTTTTTAGCCAAGAACATGATACATGAAACATATATACGAATATGTGCATCAAGTGTTTGTTGAATATAAAACACCTCTTACAACAATGAACATGGATCAGGAGCTCATTGGATAAAATAAAGCACAGATTTGTTCATATATTTTAATCAAAGTGTTTTATAATGATCATCAGGCTGTGCTGTGTAGATTCTTCTTTCTAACACATGGTTTTCCCGTTCTTCAGATGTCAACTTCATCGCCAGTCCTCCGTCCATGGTGGCGGCGGGCAGCGTGGTGGCAGCTGTTCAAGGTCTCTACCTGAAGAGCCAAGATGCCTCCCTGTCCTCACAGAACCTCACCAACTTCCTGTCGCAGGTCATTCGCAGTGACCCGGTAAGCCCAGACACAGTCTCTCAAACCTATATTTGAATGTGGAAAAAACGTTAGCAATTTTTACACAGAGATCGCAATATAGCACCGCTACTATGTCCCTTCTTTATGCCGCCTTTGCATTTTTAACAGAACCAAGGATTTTAGACAGCATGCCGACAACACAGAATCAGGCGTGACATGTAACACCACAGTGTCAGTAGCACTTTATAAACTACCACAATGACAAAACATGTCTATAACAATCACTTACCGTCTCTGTTTTATGGTGGCTGATCTCGTCCTCTGCTCGGAGTAAGGAGCTCCTGGACCTCACTGTTTTCCCAGTTTACAGACATTTACGGCTGCTTCTTTGAGTTACCCACTAACTGCTAACAGCTACTTTTTAAATCTCCCATGGTGGGTTGTACACATTACACGTCATCAAAATGTCCCACCTGTCCTGCTCATGGTCCCGTCGTTTCAGCTGGCCTGTTTATACAGACACCATTTCAGCGCTGTTACTACCTCCCATTAAAGGCGAGACAACTCTGTAACCCTGTGATTGTACCTTTATATATAGCACAGCGAGGCGGTATGAAGGCGTGATATACCCACCTTGATCAGGCAATGTAAAAAGGGCTATTGATGTGTCTTGATGTCAGCAGCGTGACTCAGTGTTTTGATTCTGTGCTTGCAGGACTGCCTGCGGTCGTGTCAGGAGCAGATCGAGTCCCTGCTGGAGTCCAGCCTGCGGCAGGCTCAGCAGCACAGCAACACGACGGAAACCAAACGCGTGGATGAGGAGGTGGACCTGTCCTGCACCCCGACAGATGTCAGAGACATCAACATCTGAAATGACTGACGTCCGCGTCGCATGATGACCTGATGATCGAGGGAAAGTTGTCAACAGAGGGTGGTGATGGGTGGGCTGGGGAGGGGTTTCCTCATCTGAACTCCCCTCCTCCTCCTTCTTCCTGGTGGGCTGCTATTATGGCCGACATGCCCGCTGTACGCTACGACCGCCAAGGCGGGACAAAAGTGCCCTCCGCCCTGCAACAAACCCCAAGTCACATTTCCTGCCAGTGTCCCCTCCCATCGTGGGAAAAGAAATGAACACTACAGAAATGTACAAGAGAGAAAAGAATAGTGATGATGTGCGTGGGCTGGAGTCGAAGCCACAAAACAGACATTTAGCAGATATTTTTTTTGTCATTCCCTCAAATATTAAACTAGGAATCTTTAAATTACCGCAGACTCAACTTGCCTACTAAAACATCCCAAAGTGTCATGTACAGTAGGTCCTTGTAGTCTGTCTTCAGGTCTCCACCTGAAATCTGACTTTTGTTAAAGAGAAGAGGATTTTTTTGTTTTCATTTTGTTTTATCTAATGTTTAGACTTCCTGTCCTGTGTTTGTCTTGTTGCAGTGCAAACATTCATATATCTCTGCTTGCTTATGTTTAGTCACTTTATCATATATAATTTTAGACCTCTTTATCAGTTAGTCTTATACCTCTTTTCTTCCAAGCTTTTTGTTTTTTAAACCAAGTGTAGTGTGAGACGCTCTGTTTTTATGACCCTAGTGACTGTGGACTGCTGACGTTAAGGCCCAGACGTTTGTGAATCATTCCTTGACAACATTTGCTTTATCAGCTCGCTGTCATTTGATAAGATCAAATCGATGCACAACCAAGCAGAGCAATCCACAGTCTGCTATGTATCCTTTCTCTGTGTAGTAATACCTAAACCATTCCAACTTTGTTTTTTAAAAAAAAAAGCACTTTTGGTCAGCGCTGCTGGTCGTCTAAAAAATCACAGTGATTAAGTTTGTAAAACAACCTGAAAATTGAATGAGAGGTTGAGCAGGAGTCTTCTGGTGATGGAGAGTCAGAGCAGCACACACAGACAGTTGGATCTGATTCATTTAATGGGACAAAAGATTTGACCAGTATGGCAGAAACACTTTTTTAAAAACAAGACTTATGCTGCTCGACACTGTCTTGAGTCTGTAGCTGCCTTCTACGTCTCAGATTTGAGTTTTAGTTCAGCAGATGTTTCTCAAAGGCAAAGCTGCTCTTCCACTTCAAGAAATATGGTGTCAGTGTGCAGAGCCGGAAGCTAAAGGTCCAGAGGTAAAAGTAAAAAGAAGTATTGTTTTTATAGTTGAAATAATACTTTATTTTTATAGAGTAAAACATATTTATTCTTTGTTAGCCTGCATTTTCTAGTCGAGCTATTTCTGTCTCCAGAGCAGCCCTGCCGTCCAGAAATATCTGCAAAACTAAAACTCCAGTCTGCCTCTTAATCGCCAGGACGGCATCTCCTCCATCGCTTCACCTCAGTTCAAATACTGCTCATGGATTCTGGGAAGGGGATCAAGCTAAAAAAAGGAGTGTTGAGACTATGATTTTGCACAAACCTGAAAGACGTGGGCTGCGTTTCTTGGGGACTTGCTTGAAAAAAAGTGTGAGCGGCAAGCGAACCCGAGGGTTGAAAAGGTGGCAAAAGTGGCAAAAAAGGGTGAAGGCTCAACAGGGAGGGGTGTCTTAATGCTGTAGAGTTCAAGTCAGGGTTCCTACACAGGACGGCAGCGTCGTCACGGCCGGGTATGATGGATGGACAGATTGATTCTGGAAACACAAGTACTGAATTCTACGTCCCGCTGTGTAGGAACCCTGTGGGTTAGGTTTCTGATTGTACATTAAGGATAGAGAGTAGGAGAGAAACACTCCTTGTATTCCGCTGCTATAGAAAATGAATCCCAGCTACGTGTTTAAAAAAAAGAGAAAAAGGAAAAAAAGATGACAAAACCGTAATGAATTAAAAACGATGCTTTTCTCCTGTTGTTTGCTGCTACATTTTTGGTGTTTTTTTTATACATATAAATGTCAATATACTGCCATTCTAGGTTTGAATTTTCTCATAGAAAATTGTTTTATTGACATCCTCATTTGTTGTTTTTGTGTAGATTCTATGTGATCCTTTTTTTTTTTTGTTTGTTTATAATTACGTAATATGATTTTCCGAACTATTCCAAAAAAAACAAGGAAAAATGAGACAATGTACAGAAATGCTTTGATCCACAATACCTCATGTGACAGTCAAGATCTATCTCTGATTTTTAGTCTTTTTGTTTGTTTAGTTCTTATTCTATTCTACTTGTTGGTTCAGTGCCTACTAGCTCTGTTCAACCTGCTTGAGATGAAGCATCCGTGATGGAAACTAGCGAGTCCAGGGCATGCTTTGATACTGGTGCCATAACAGAAAATGGGATATGTATAACTCTGTTGAGTGTTAAGCTGTCTCTGTGAAAGAGACTTTATCCCCCCTTTAGGCCCATAGCGGCCTTCTTTCCTTTCCCCCCTTTTATATTTATAAAAGAAAAAAAGCTTTTTGCTCCAATTTTCAAACTGTCAGTGAGTTGATTTGAGTTTGTAAATAGATTCAGTGTCGTGCTCGGTAAGCCATAGACTGTTTTTTGTTACAAATCATTTCACACAGTTGTGTCTACTTCATGCCAGTTGTCTGCAACTGGGACAAACAGTGTATTCATATTTGTGTCGACTACACAATAAAAACATGAATTAGATGGAGTCTGGAAAACTGCCTGTCTGTTCTTGTCCACGGGAGGTTTGAATGAAATGAACTCACACTGTATGTTCTGAATGTGTTAGCAGAGAATCTCAGGCGCAGCTGAATGTATAGTTACTCTCACCAGCCACGTTATTAGGTACACCTGTTCAACTGCTCATTTTGCTAATTGCTAATTCAACTCAATATAACTTGATTTATCCCAAAGGAAATTATTTTGTCAGAGAATGCTTCAAATTACAATAACACCAAGAACAGTAACTACAATTTATTGATTCACAATCAGAACAACCAGTGGGTTCCCCAGGTCAGGGTCTGTCACTGGGTCCTGTTTTGTAACAAAAGAGTATTAGAGAAAGAATTTTATTCATCTCCGAAGGCAAATTCAACAAGGAGCAAAAGCAAAAACCAGTGCCTGATAGGGTAACAATAGGAGTAAGATAAGAGTTACTAAAACAAAGAAGACAAACTAAATGGTTGAAAAAGCAGATTGCACCTGATAATTAATGTCATTGAATATAAGACAATGAGAAGTAGTACTGCACATGACTTAGAAAATGATATTGCACTACACTGACAAGTGATCATGATACTGAAGAATAATACTGCACATGATGTCAAACTTTTGCACATGATAAAAGCAGTAATAGTGCACCTAATGTAGATGAATATTGTTGTAAGTAAGTAAGTAAATCATTGTGAAGTCAAAGTGCTTCACAATAAATATGCAAACAGTTAAATAAATAGAAAACACAGCAAGTACAAACAGCAAAGATACAGTGCAACCGAAACAACAATCTATATACAATCCATGTAAATGCTTACAATTGTCCAAACGCCTGCCTAAAAAGGTGAATCTTCAATTGCATCTTAAAAATGTGGACAGAGGCTGAGGATCTCAGGTCCAAGGGCAAGGAGTTCCAAAGCTTTGGGGCCACGGATTGAAAAGCTCGGTCACCTCGAGTTTTCAGCCTTGTCCGAGGCACAACCAGGAGCCCCTGGTTAGAAGACCTCAGTGACCGGTTGGAGATATATGGGATGAGGAGCTCGCAGATGTAAGTGGGGGCTACTTTGTGGAGGGCTCTGTATGTCAGGACCAGGACCTTGAATTGGAATCTAAAGTGAACAGGAAGCCGGTGCAAGGATGCCAGGATGGGGGTGACCTGGCAAGACTTATGTGACCGAGTTAGTTGTCAGTGTCTTCATATCAGCTCTCCCTTCTACAGAAGGGGGAGGAGTTATACAGGTAGAAAAGATCTCCAGTGGTGTTCTGTGGAGCTCCTCAGTGGTCTCAGTCTACAGCTGAATGTGCTCTGATAGGACTCAAGGGTGGCGTGCAGGGGGTGAGAGGCACTGTCTTCTTTCTGACACCTCCACTCCAGTTCCACTCCAGACTCCAGTTCCACTCTCAGGGCAGAACCAGCTTTCTTGATGAGTGTACTGAGTCTGTTAGCATCAGCTGCTTTCACCCTGCTGCCCCAGCACAAGCATAGAAGATGACGCTGGCTACCACCCAGTGATTAAACATCTGTAACATGGTTCTGCAGATGTTGACGGATCTGAGTCTCCTGAGAGAAAACAAGTGGCTCTGACCTTTCCTCTACACAGCATCAGTGTTTATTGTCCAGCCCAGCTTATTGTCCATGTGCACGCCCAGTAATTATCCACAATGTCCACCTCAGTTTCCTCGATGCTGACTGGGTTCAGATGGGTCTGTGCTGAAGTTCAAACGGAGCATCAGAATGATGAAGAAAGGTGATTGAAGTGACTTTGAACGTGGCATGGTTGTTGGTGCCAGACGGGCTGGTCTGAGTATTTACTGGGATTTTCAGCACAGCCATCTCTAGGGTTTACAGAGGATGGTCCCAAAAAGAGAAAATATCCAGTGAGCCAAAATGCCTTGTTGATGCCAGAGGTCAGAGGAGAATGGCCAGACTGGTTCAAGATGATAGAAAGGCAACAGGAAGTCAAATAAGCACTGGTTCCAACCAAGGTGTGCAGAAGAGCATCTCTGAAGCAACAACACCTTGTCCAACCTTGAAGCAGATGGGCTACAGCAGCAGAAGACCACACCAGGTGCCACTCCTGTCAGCTAACAACAGGAAACTGAGGCTACAATTCACCAAAACTGGACAATAGAAGATTGGAAAAACCACATTCAGATGGAAGCATGGATCCATCCTGCCTTGTGTCAACGCTTCAGGCTGCTGCTGCTGGTGGTGTAATGGTGTGGGGGAGATTTTCTTAGTACCAACTGAGCATGGTTTAAACACCACAGCCTACCTGAGTATTGTTGCTGAGCGTGTCCATCCCTTTATGACCACAGTGTACCCATCTTCTGATGGCTACTTCCAGCAGGATAATGCACCAGTGGGTCCCCGGCAGATACAAAAACAAAATTGTTGCATTTAAATTTTACTTCAGTGTAGTTGACTACAAGTCTGGGTATTTTAGTTTTGACTTAAACTAATAAAGTTACTTTCTTTTTGAACAAGTCGATGTAAACTGTTGACATTTCAGTCTTTTTTAGTCATCAGCTTTTATTGAACATTTCAGTCAATTTAGTCGACACAAAACCAATGATTTTGTCCATTTAGTCAAAGTTTTTTCACATAAGATTTTATGCTATCATCATGTGATGAAAGACACAAGCTGAGAGATTAAAAATGCAGACTTTGCAGGAAGTGTCTGGTCCGGTAATCTGATGGGATCAATTTAAGGAATACACCCAATATAAAACCAAATATCACCTTGTTCCTATGTCCCAAGTCCTGCTGTTGTTACTCCAAGTAAAGTCACCTTCTCAATTTTTATCTTTTCTCCTAGAATTTTAGGCTGTTCTCAGTCACTCAGTTTGTTGAAATACAAAATGAATGCTGAGTTTGTAGAAAATGACGCAATTCGGTGTTTGCTTCCCGTATGAATGTAGAGCCAAACCATGATGTGTTTTTCAAATCCTAACCACGTGCATTTGTTGCACAAGAATAAACATGAATAAGAGGTGTTTTACCGAAGCTGTACGTTTATTTTTAAAAAGACTGTTTGCATCCAACGAGCAGAAACTGTACATTTCCTGTGAAAACAGAAGTGTAGTTTGAAAAGACACCCAGGCTATCTAGCATGTCATATAAGCTAGACGTGAAAGTTCACTGTCCAAAAAGCAATATTTGACAAGTTGGGAGTAGTGTTGGGACGGTGTGAGATTTTCACAGTACGATAACATCTTACAAAATACTGCGGTTTCATGGTATCATGTTATTACAGGATTAATATTATCAGTCAGAATGACCTTTAAAGGAATGAAAACAGAGGGGCTATTGTTGGTTGAACAAACATTTTATTACTATAACTGAAATGTGAAACCATTTTCTTAATGAAAGCATTTTTTTTCTCAATATTGTAGATGATAACTGTCAACTTTTATATTACGGCCTTTAAAACCTCTCTAACTCCACCAGGACGCCGACGTCCTCGCTTCCATCCTCCTCCTCTGTTAAATGGTATCTCCCAGGCGCACTACATCATCAAACCATGTGATGTTTGGTATTGCCGGATTCAGGAAGCTCTCGACTCTTCAAAAATAACATCGTTTTTCTTTTATTTATTATGTATTTTGCACCAGAGCAGCCTAAACACACAAAGTCCAAAATCGCGATGAGTGGTGACAAGTCATGTCATGCCATTTTTCAACTGGAAATGTTAAAGAATTACTTGTGATCTTATGTGGAGCTGTTAGCGGGGAGTTAGCTGGTTTATAAAAGGTAAGAGTCTCACTCCTACCACTATTTTTGGCTGAAATATACCATCTAGAAAGTAGGACGTTTCATATGGCTTTATTTGGTGATATTTTATGGTGTTTCTGTGTCATAAACAACATCAGCTATCATAATCACACCTGATTTCAATAAGGTACAATGTTTGAAGCTGGCTGAGTGTCGTTTGATCACTGATAGTACTGTTTTGAAGAGTGACCGACTTGTCATTTGGAGCTCCGCGTGGATCTTTTCATGGTAAAAACACTGTAGAATGGTCATACTTTGAGCAGTCTTCTTCAAATTTGAAACAAATGTTCATTGATAGTGTGCCTACAGCCCCAAAGTGTCATTTACCTGCTCAGATGAAGCCACAGACAGTTATTCATCCTGAAAATCATTTTTTATTTTATTTTAGGCATCTTCAATTTTTTAGTGACTTCAGGGGCCCATTACTCTGTCTCTGTATCACCTAGAGTGTTTCTGACACTTTAACAAGAAACTTCAGAGAGTTTTCTTTCTGGCAAGACCTCATGCATGCATGTAGTCAGAGCGGTTCAGAAGCTAGAGACATTTTAATTTGGGTATGTCATTTTAGGCGTTTATGCTATAAAATGGGGGTGGAGTGCAAGAGGTTAAAACCAGTATATCACTGCAACCCTAGCTGGTATGAGAAGGTGTGATGCTACTCGTCACCCTGTAGATAAAAATATAGTAAGATGCACTAATTATGACAAGAAAGCACCACAGCAACATGAGTAACCTCTTCAAACATTTAAAACAACCCAGCTGGACCACCAACGTCATTAGACGATGATATTTGGTTGAATTCAGGTGTTGATGTCAGGGGAATTTAATCAACTCAGTTTTCATTCCAACCAAAGTTTAACATCTGTCCAACATAAGAGTCCAAAGTCTTTCTGATTAATATTGACGTTAAAAATGTAACAAAAGATATTGGTGTCATATTGAATTTTCAAAAAAGAGTTTGGTGTCATCCATCCTGCCCATGCATCACAGGAAATGAAACTGCTGCATTGAACAAAAAATAAATCAATAAAATTATTGATAATATTCCAACTTTTCTTTGTCAACAAAAGCAGAGATATTAGTTTTTCTTCTTCAACAATACTGAATGTTAATATTTTCACAGTTTAATGACATCGTGTCGTCCTAGTCATGAAAAAAACACATTTAGTCACAGTTTTTATTAATGAAAGTAACGCTGATATCTGGATATGATTTCATGTTCTTTTTAAAATACACATCTACAAATGATGTTTATGTTTCAACTTGTGAACTCCACTAATTTCCTGCTGCCCACATTAAAGCAGAGAACAAGAAAGTTCTGTCTGAATCCTGAAAAGTTATTGTTTGGCTAATGATTAACAGGAGTATCTGTGTGTGTGTGCGTGTGTGTGTGTGTGTGTGTGTGTGTGACAGTACTCATTGATTTGTTATGCAAGGAATGTCTTTGATGGGGCTTCAGTGTGGACGAAAAGGCGTGAAAGTCTAATCCTTTCCCACAGGCCTGCCAGCGCCAGCTCAACCAGCAGCAGACAAAGACCCTCAGCACACACACTCACACACACACCACCACACACACACAAACACACCACACTACCACACTGACATACACTACAACCCCTTTCACACATGCAGTCTGTCTCTGACCTGTAAGTAACACGTACAGCAGGCTGCTGTGTGTTACACCAGGCTTTCCCTTTTTTCGGTCCATGTGCCTCTCTGTCTGTTGATGTTTTCACCTGATATCCTCAACACACACACACACACACACACACACACACACACTCTTCTATATAGCCCGCTTCATACTAAATGTATGGAGTGATGTGAATTTCAATCATTTATATTATTTGATAAATAGTGTTTTTACTCTGTTCAGCCTTTTAAAGGCAATTTGACATTCATCTGAGAAAAAAAAACTAAAAACATCTTAAAATTTTGTAGCTTTGTAGCTTTGGATTTGGTTAATCAGTCAAGACTACATGCAGACGTAACAGTTCTGGGGACCCCCAACAGGACACGATTTCACACAGGACCCAAGCAGTGGTCTTCCAGGTTAAAGTCAGAACTTTTTCTAAAGCAGGAGCTGCAGCCTGAAGTGCACCATTTCCCTCAGTGGAAACAAAAGAAGTTTTTACTTTAATTTCACAGATAAGAAACAATAAATTGTGAAGACAATAAAGCCTCCACAAAAATAGCATTTTAAGTCTTCATATGAGCAGAGGAAATCTCTGCTAGTCGCTAGGCTAATGTATACAATGTAAAATGCCATAGGCTTGTGCTAATAAAATTAGCATGTTGTATTTGTGGGGAAAATGTGTCCAGATAAAGACAAGTGTTTGTCTGTGAATGCTGCGAGTTATAGTGAAGCTGATTAGTGTTTGAAACTGTCTCCATTAAGCCATGTTCAATGTGTGTTTAATGTGTGTTCTCTTTAGTTGCTCAGAGTGTCAAAAAATCCGGCTGCCCAGAGGGTCTCATAATAACACTAAAGGGTGCTTTGATGCATCAGTGTCTGATGCTGAGGGCTGCTGACCAAGCGTTGGTATTTGGTGAGTTGGGAGTGAGATTGGGCTGGAAATATAGTCTTTACTTAAGTAAGATTTCTTTAAAGTAACACTACTTTTACTCGAATATGATCCCAGCTGGCACTGGGTGAGAGGCAGGGTTCACCCTGGACAGGTCACCAGACTATCACAGGGCTGACACATAGAGACAGACAACCATTCACACTCACGTTCACACCTACGGACAATTTAGAGTCACCAGTTAACCTGCATGTCTTTGGACTGTGGGAGGAAGCTGGAGCACCTGGAGGAAACCCGCGCTGAAACTCCACACAGGGGCTCCCTCACCCCGGGGTTCGAACCATGAACCCTCTTGCTGTGAGGAAACAATGCTACCCACTGCAGCACCATGCCTCTGAATACACTGTTATCATAACTGAGTGAAACAAACTGCTGAAAAGATCCAGGGTGAAATGATTGTTTCCAGGAGCAGTTAAAAAAGTCTGTATGTGCAGTAACGAAGGCCCCAAACAGTTCACGGAGGAGTAGCCTCAAAGTGAAAGCAGTTCCAGGGCTGACACTGGGTGGTGGGTTTGCGTGTTAACATGGCAGTTTGCATGGAAACAGAAAAGCCGGCGGCTCCACGCTGAACCAACTCACACTTATTTGACATGCGATAAAGTATTCTGGTCCTGTCACAGGTAAGTGTTTGTGGTCTGAGAGCAGGGAGAGACATTACTGAGCAGACCACATCAAACACAGAGGGAAGTACTTCCAGGATCCGTCCCGCAGGAGGGAGGAGAAGGAGGCGCTTCACCGAGCTGCTGCACTTTGATCACTGCAGGTTTGTGAAGAAGAACGCAACTCTGGGACTGAGGACGTTGATTGTTTGCTCATGTTTCACTCATATAGTCGATACCCTTATATCTAATGACAGTTTACATCTCAGGGCCTGTTAAAGCCTTTTTGGAAATAGAGCGACAGTGCATAGAAACTGCACAAAGAATATAAATCACAAAATAAAATAAAATAAAATTAAGAAAACGACATTTTAACTCTTCTTTTATTTCATGTCTCACTTCAAAGTCATCAGAATCCTGTGCTTGGTCAGTGACTTCCAGCGTCAGACACCGACAAAAAAAAGGCATCCGTTCACGACGGTATGATATGTGGCTGGTTACCCAGCAGCTCCTGGGGGAAACGTGACGGGACCACAACGAAAGTAAAGGCAGCACAAGTCCAAGTGGGGCGCGCAGGGTGGCGGATGGGTCCAACAACCACCGACTTTCATCCAGGAGGCCAGTGTTCACTTCCTGTAAGACTGTAAAGCCAAACCTTGGCTTTTCCTAAACCCAACCACATGTGTTTGTTGTTGAAGGAAAAAAAACGTCAATTTGCAGTGTTGTACCAACATAGTGCTTTTATTGTGAAAGAGACTGTATGCAAACTGTACATTTCCTGTGAAAACAGAAGTGTATTTTGAAAACAGACAATGCATGTAACAGGCTGAAGTTGACAGAGCGTCCCAGAGGGTCAACAACCAACACACCCAGGGTACCTTGGACGTCATTTCCGGACATGGAAAGTCCATGACCAAATGTCGACATGTGACGAGGTCGCAGTGAGAATGTGTTGCAAGGGTGTAAACAACCATTATGCCATCCAGTTCAGAAACACACACACATAAAAAAACGCAACACTTTTTAAAGGTATACGTTAAAGACTTTTTTCATGCTCTGAGTAAATATATTTCTCTTAAATTTTGGTTGCAAGTTAATTTAAATCTGTGTTAACGAGCACTTCTACTTCTCTAAGATAATCCATCCACCTGACAGGTGTGATATATCAAGATGCTGATTCAACAGCGTCATTACTGCACAGGTGTGCTTCAGGATGGTCACTATAATAGGCCACTCCAAAATGTGCAGTTTGATCACACAACATAATGACAGTGATGCTGCGCAAGTTGTGTTGGTTTATGTAAATGTTTAGTAACATCTGGACAATAAAAAGCAATAAAAGCATTGATTTAAAAAACTGCAGTTCTTTGAATGGCCACTAGAGGCTGGCTCCAGAAGCCCCCTATGTTAAAATGCCCAACTTTACAGCAGAAATAAACATGTTTACAGCCTGGTACAAAAAATGGTTTTGGAAAATGACAACTGTACAGGGGCTGAATTTTTTTATAACTCACCACTTTACATTTTATTAAGGCATAAAGCTCTGCATAATCAAAGGCGGGACACTTTGAGTGACAGGCTGTCTGCTGTTAGTGTCCTCGGCCTCTCAGTCAGATCCACCCCTCGCTCCTCTACTGCTCCAGCCTCTCACCCAAATATGGTCACTTTTGGTTCCAAAAATCTAAGATGGCGGCAGCTATTACGCAGAACACAAACCGACGGGTGAAGTCATGGTAGCTATGTCCCTTATTTTTACAGTCTGTGGTTTTAAAAGGAAAATGTATTTGTGTGTATGAAGCCTAAACCTTAGAAGCAGAGGGTTGACCCCAAAAAGCAAACAAAAAGAAATTTAGGCCATGTCCACACGGAGACGAGATTAGGTGCATCCGCAAAGGTTTTTTTATCGTATAGACCTTTCGTAAACACAGAACCAGCATTTAAGAGCTCAAATATGCCAACTTGTGAAACCGGATCCCAGAGTGAAAAAATCTGAAGACGCGACCTTCACATTTCCGTATTTACAACACAGTATGCCTCTTTTCTGAAAGGATGACGCCACATGTGCTAGTCAACATTCTCCTGCAGTTTTGTAGTTTTGTAACCAAGTGTGACCCTAAGTAGCAGCTCTGCCTCGTCCTCAGTCCATACGAAGTGGGCTCCTCTGGCATTTGTATTTTCCGCCATCTTTTTCTTTGTGTTTCTTTACATTGCACGAGTTTTATGCGCATGCTCCATTTCTTATTCTCCGTTTTCAGCGCCACTTACAGGCCTTGCATATATACTACAGCATTTTCAGTGGCTTCATGTTTACGTACACATATCTTGAGACGATTCCGTGTTTATGGAAAACTTTTAAAAAACAAAATCGGTTCCGTCTTCGTGTGGATATGGCCTTAAATTCGCAGAGCTTTTAACCACATGTCAAAATCTTCATTATCAGCAGATAGAGAGTGCTTGGTTATCATCATCATCATTATCATCAAAACTTTTTCGACCATTTTTAACATTTCCATGAATTTCTGTGTCCATACGATTTATTAACAATTATGTTTCAGACCATATAAATATGATTTTAATGTGCATAAATATATATATTATTAAACTGGATGAGAGCTGAGTTTAATCTAAACTATGTGTGTTCACTCAGAGGACACCATGTTTGTCTGCTGTTCTCCATGAAGCCCCCCTTCCTCCTCCTCCTCCTCCTCCTCCTCCTCCTCCTCCTGGAGCTGTTGGTGTGCTTGTGGTGAAATCCGATGCCACCATTTCATTCAGAGGGCTTTTCTGCTGCCGGCCGGCCGGACGGCAGCATTTGTCACCACTGCTTTTCATGTCACCACTCACCACCTGCTCCCCACATTCCTCTACATTCTCTCAAAGACCTCAGTCCCTCCTCCTCTCCCTCCTGCTCTTCCTCCTCATCTTTCTCCTCTTCTCCTCCACCTCCCTTTTTCTCTTCCTTTCCTTCTTCCTATGATTATTATTCCTCTAACTCCTCACCCTTTCTCCTCCTCTTCCTCCTCTTCACTTCGTTGCGGCTACAATCGATTCTTCCCTCTCTCTGTCTCTTTGGTTTCTTCATTTGATAATTGCTCACTCTGCCTCTGCCTTTGATTTTTTTTTTTTTGACTTTAAGAGGGTACAAGTCGTACTAAAACACTCAACTGAATGCAGCCTCTCTCATTTGGCCCCTGTCACCCTCCACCCCTCCTCCGCCCCGCCGCCTCCCTCGTTCTCTTTTCTCTGTTTGCCTTCAGAAGCTGCCGACCAGAAGACAGCGTTCACCTGCTGCCTGACACTGCATAAACCAGCTGCTACTGTACCCCACTACACACACACACACACACACACACACACACACACACAGTCCTGTTGGGTTATTGTCAGTGTGAGTTCGGACATGGAATAAAAAGCGGGCTGGCTGACAAAGGCTCAAACAGTCCCTCTGGTCCTCTCTGGTGCCTCCTGATGCTGCTGTTGTTGTTTTTGTTGTTGTTGAGTGTGTGTGGACTGAAGAGCGGCAGCATGTATATGTAGTGACAGTCGAAACACGTCAAGATAAACTACATCTCCTTAAAAACTCATTGTCTGGTGAAAAGAAACTTTCTACACTTAATCTATTTTGAGTAGACAAAATAAACCTAATTACACCAGCATGTATACACTCTGTACGTACAGTACACTGTTGACAGCAGAGGCTGGTGACCTGGCTTTATTTAAAGAGAGGGACAGGAGTTTAACATTAACCAATGGCTCCCCATCAGGAGACAGACCCGATCAAAAAGCTATTGGCCTCTCTGCAGTTCACTCAGAGCAGGACATGATCTGCTCATCACAGCAAACACAGTGTTGCTGTTCTCTTTGTTCCGTCTAAATAAAGTTTGGACTCGTGCAGTAAACCAGTCGCCAGAAAAAAGGGTGGCATTATACATTTCTGCAAACCATGGATCATGTTACATTTGCAAGTTGTTATGTACCAAATATGTTGATGATGTACGTTCGATAACGCTGTGGTTAATGTGGTTAGGTGTCGGCACAAAAAACACTTGGTTATGATTAGGTAAAGATATTGTTTTGGCTTAAAATCCCAGGAAATGCAGCCATGTCTCTTGAAAAACAATCACTTTTTCGTGGCAATATCCCCACTGAAAACACACCAACATGTTGCTACAAAACACCCACATATGGAGTATAAAAAGCCGATAGAAAAGCACTGACAGGTCACTACAAAACACCCACCTTGGAGCAAAAAAGCCGATGGAAGAACTCAATGTGCCCCTGGAAAACACCCATGTTTGGAGCCTAAAAAGCCACTTGAAAAACACAGACAGGATGATGATGATTGGGGCTTCAAAAGTTGCTGGAAAAAGACTGATGGGTCACTACAAAACACTGATGACTGAAGCCTAAAAACTGCAAAAAAAAAAAAAAAATTCTATGGGTCAATACAAAACACCCATGTTTGGAACCTGAAAAACCAATTTAAAGAAAACATATCCATGGGTGCCTGTGAAACAGAGATGTTTGAAGCCTTAAAAGTTGCAGGAAAAACTCTACAGAGTGCTACAAAACACCCACATTTGAAGTCTAAAAAGCTGCTCAAAAAACACTGACAGGTTGCTACAAAACACTGACAATTAGAGTCTAAAAAGCTACTGTAAACACACCCATGACCTGCTATAAAACACCTACATTTGGAGCTAAAAATTCAGCTGGAATCACAGCGCTGACTCACTAAAACACAACCGGTTTCATTGTTTGTTGGTCTCAAACAGTGGTCTGCAGCTTTGCAAGCATCTTCTCTTGGTGTCACACCTTCCACCATCCCATCCACCTCCTGATGGCAAAGTCAGCTCATGAACTACGTCAAGCTAGAAATGCTGATGTGATATACAGTACAGGCCAAAAGTTTGGACACACCTTCTCATTCAATGTGTTTTCTTTATTTTCATGACTATTTACATTGTAGATTCTCACTGAAGGCATCAAAACTATGAATGAACACATGTGGAGTTATGTACTTAACAAAAAAAGGTGAAATAACTGAAAACATGTTTTATATTCTAGTTTCTTCAAAATAGCCACCCTTTGCTCTGATTACTGCTTTGCACACTCTTGGCATTCTCTCCATGAGCTTCAAGAGGTAGTCACCTGAAATGGTTTTCCAACAGTCTTGAAGGAGTTCCCAGAGGTGTTTAGCACTTGTTGGCCCCTTTGCCTTCACTCTGCGGTCCAGCTCACCCCAAACCATCTCGATTGGGTTCAGGTCCGATGACTGTGGAGGCCAGGTCATCTGCCGCAGCACTCCATCACTCTCCTTCTTGGTCAAATAGCCCTTACACAGCCTGGAGGTGTGTTTGGGGTCATTGTCCTGTTGAAAAATAAATGATCGTCCAAATAAACGCAAACCGGATGGGATGGCATGTCGCTGCAGGATGCTGTGGTAGCCATGCTGGTTCAGTGTGCCTTCAATTTTGAATAAATCCCCAACAGTGTCACCAGCAAAACACCCCCACACCATCACACCTCCTCCTCCATGCTTCACAGTGGGAACCAGGCATGTGGAATCCATCCGTTCACCTTTTCTGCGTCTCACAAAGACACAGCGGTTGGAACCAAAGATCTCAAATTTGGACTCATCAGACCAAAGCACAGATTTCCACTGGTCTAATGTCCATTCCTTGTGTTTCTTGGCCCAAACAAATCTCTTCTACTTGTTGCCTCTCCTTAGCAGTGGTTTCCTAGCAGCTATTTGACCATGAAGGCCTGATTGGCGCAGTCTCCTCTTAACAGTTGTTCTAGAGATGGGTCTGCTGCTAGAACTCTGTGTGGCATTCATCTGGTCTCTGATCTGAGCTGCTGTTAACTTGCGATTTCTGAGGCTGGTGACTCGGATGAACTTATCCTCAGAAGCAGAGGTGACTCTTGGTCTTCCTTTCCTGGGTCGGTCCTCATGTGTGCCAGTTTTGTTGTAGCGCTTGATGGTTTTTGCGACTCCACTTGGGGACACATTTAAAGTTTTTGCAATTTTCTGGACTGACTGACCTTCATTTCTTAAAGTAATGATGGCCACTCGTTTTTCTTTAGTTAGCTGATTGGTTCTTGCCATAATATGAAATTTAACAGTTGTCCAATAGGGCTGTCGGCTGTGTATTAACCTGACTTCTGCACAACACAACCGATGGTCCCAACCCCATTGATAAAGCAAGAAATTCCACTAATTAACCCTGATAAGGCACACCTGTGAAGTGGAAACCATTTCAGGTGACTACCTCTTGAAGCTCATGGAGAGAATGCCAAGAGTGTGCAAAGCAGTAATCAGAGCAAAGGGTGGCTATTTTGAAGAAACTAGAATATAAAACATGTTTTCAGTTATTTCACCTTTTTTTGTTAAGTACATAACTCCACATGTGTTCATTCATAGTTTTGATGCCTTCAGTGAGAATCTACAATGTAAATAGTCATGAAAATAAAGAAAACGCATTGAATGAGAAGGTGTGTCCAAACTTTTGGCCTGTACTGTAGATAAAAAGTGCAAATGTAACATATCTGTAGTTTGCAGAAACATACAATGCCAATATTTTCCTCTGGCAGTTGGGCTGCGTTCAGGAGCAGTCACCATGTATCCATCCTGCTGCAGAGTCTAATCTTGGTTTCTTTTACTCAGGTAGCAAACTTAAAGCATCTGTGCCAACAAGTTTTCCTTTAATGACACCACACAAGGTATTATGCATGCTGCAATTATTATTTTTTTAATGCAACACTCTGGCAGGTCACAGTCTCCTGTGGTTAGCGGGGTGCTGGTATTATATCCATGCTAACAGATGTAGCTTATAGTCTGTGCTGCTGGACCAGTCTGGCAACACTTCTTATAGCTCGAATATAAGCTGACAGGAACTACTTTGAGTGCATGGACTATAAATTACACTCTCTTCTTAACACAAACTGCATCTAAATGCAGCTATAGAACTGTGCAGTATGTATGAATAGAAACATAAACTTCATGAAACAACCCAAAATTCTGCTGAGTCAGCTGAGGGTTCGGAGATCATTTATAACCCTGATAGCATTGTATTGTATCTGGAGGAGAAGATGGAAGTGGATTGTAACATTATTACCCAAACTGTCCTTTCTAAACATCCATCGCAGTTTACAGACCTGCTACAAGTTTGACCTGCTCTGCTTGCCGTAGATGTGCATGCACTTTTTTCAGTTGATAGTCTGACAATTCAGGTGTTGCTGTTACAATGCAGGGTAAGTAATGAGGGTGGAAGCCGTGTGAGCTCACAGCACCATATTTTCACTTCACTTTTTATAGTGGTAAAATAAAAGGGAAGCTACAGCTGCTCAGAAAGTTTCAATGTGGAAACATAACAATCACATTAAACATTAATTTGTGCCCTAGATCATCACACAATGTGTCATCCACCAATCAGCCAATCAGTTCTTTATTTCCTTAGAATTAAAATGACTGCAGTATTTTATTTACCACTGAACACAGCTCATCTCAGCTTTAACTAATATCTGAATGACAGCATCGCCCTCTAGTGGCTCGCTGCTTGTATAGTTTGTCCAAGGACGACTTTCCTCCCTCTGCTGTCAGTTTACATCCCAGGTTTCTGTCACTCAGAATTTACTTTCTCCAAATATCCAGTTTTCTGCCTTTTCAGGTTGTGCTTTACCTAATCACACCTGTCAGAGCAGTTCATGTCAGTGTTTTCATGAACTCACTGCAAATAATGAGACTGTAGTTTTAACCTCTGAAACTGTTTCAAACCGTCGATATAACTGTGACTGCAGCGCACTGAATGCAACACTAACAGTGGGGCAGCAACTGAAGATGAAAAATGTATCTACATCAAAGTGAATGTAAGGTCACAATGTGATCCAGTAATAATGTGGTCGATGTTTTGCACTTGAAAAGGCGTTGAGGTTAAAATACAGTAGATTCTACATTTTTGACTTCTATTTGAATCTTTGGCTCGACTGGATTCAGTTGCTTTATTCACAAACACTGAGCCACTGAAAGTCTGTTAAAGCGCGTTCAGACGAGACACACTCTTTCTAAAAGCGCACTTTGATTCTGCACCACCATCCTGCTCACTCAAAAATATAGAGTCTCAAATATGAAAGGTATTATGCCACCAATCACATCACAGGTAAGTAATCATTGTTCATTGATCCTGTGATCAATTTAATTTACTAACTATTTAATAAAAAGTAGGAACTGATCAAAAATTCATGATCTTTCCAGGGGGAGGGTGGTATGACATATTTTTTGTCATGGGAGGAAATTAAAGGACTTTTATTCAAACCTGACATTGCACCAGGCAAAAAATAAATAATGCACTAAAATCAGTATTGTGGGTTATGATTGACTCTTATCAGACTGGAATAATAACAGCAGAATAATCTCATCACCTGTTAGTATGTTGAAAATGTTTCAATATTTTTTTAACAAATGGAAATTAGTGGTGTATGATACGAGCTGACATGTAAAGAGTTAAAATTTGATTAAATAATGCTTTGAAATTAATTAAAAACATTTTGATAAGAAGAATGAAACAAAAAACCCTGAAGATATTGATCAAAAATGTCCAAAAATAAATTGTGACACACATGGTCCTTTGACAATTTTGTGATCATAATGATAATGTAGGAAGTTTCTTCTTAGCAGAAAAAATAAGTTTTCTCTCAGCAGTGCACAAAGGTTAAGCACAAAGATTCCACATTATGTGCATTAACCATCTTAGTGGGACTTCTCTACCAAACAGACAGCTGTCGTGTGTGCAGAGTCACAGTGTTATAATAAAAAAGGTTTTCTTCTGAGCTGAAGGCATCTTAATGTTGTGATATTTTAATGTGAGGGCAAAAACACTGTTCAAAGAAATGACTGACAGCACATAAAAACTTTACATCGTCCTGATTAACAAACTAATATCCAACCTGGATTTGATTCTGACAGACAATAAAAATAAATGAATACACGTCAATGCACGTTTTGGCACAGACTGAGCCAATGAGGTAATGAGACAGCATGTCTGCCTCTGTCAGAGAGAGGAGACGCAGACAAACTCAGGGTGTGTTGAAGAAAAGGTTAGGTTAGGTTCACAGAGTCAGTTACCGCAGTAACCGACCCAGAGTTGGAGATGCGTCTGTTTCTGGAACTGAAAACCCAGAGTTTCCCTCATCTCAGGATTTACTGTCACTAAACCCCCTCTGGAATACGCCCCTGAACACAACACTGACTGTACTGAACACAACACAGCTCCAACAGCACCACAAAACGCAGCCTCCAAACTGAAGTGTAGTGGAGCACAGAGCAGCAGACACTGAAGATAACTGGAGCACATGAGTAAAAGTATTTGGCACAAGTTGTTTCATTATTTCAGTCACTGCAGTTTGGTTAAACCTCACAAAGAGTACACACACTTCAGACACCAAAGAGCAAACTGTGTTTCTATTTTATCTGAAGATTTTAATTTGGTGTCTTTGTTGTGTTAAGTATTCTTGAAAACAAAACCCTGATCTTTGTCTTTAACAGTCTGTTTATTACATTTCTGATTTTCAGTTCAGTTGCTTAAACATCACTGCAACAAATCCACTCATTTCCACAGTCACATGAGAAACAGTTTCTTTCTCCTGTTCCCAGTCTCTGAAGTCTTACTGGGACTCAGTTCCACACTCTGCAAGTTCAACAGTAAAGACTGACTGCAGTCGTCTCCTCAGATTATCCACTTTAATGAGGACTGCAGATTCCCACCAGACAGCAAGGGTAAAGACTCAAAGAAGACTGTTTCACACTCCAAACCCCGAATGAATCCACTGCAGACCGATCCCAGCCGCCGGGGAGACTGACTCCAGGACTGTCGGCTGACTGCAGCTCAACTTCCCTCTGCTCTGTACGGGACACAGAGGTCGGCTCAGCACCTCCTCATCATCAGGAGTGACTCAGAAAGAGGTCCCTTCAGAAGTTTTGACGTAATCGTTGAAGTCAGCCGGGACACTCAGCATGGAGCAGACCTGGACGACAGCAGACAGAGGTATTCATGATCAGTACGTTTACATGACATCAGAGAAAATGAACTTATTGTGTCAGTCTGCATAAAACCAGACTTTTAAATACATGTAAACTTGTTAGTCTGACTGAAAATGTCAATCAGACCCAAACTGGCCGAGGCGCTCTGAGCATGCTCCACAGTTTCCCACCCGGGCTTTGAACCGGAAGTCCAATAGCATTAAATGTGTAAGAGAAGAAGAAGCCGGTAACAACATGGAGAAATCTACATCCAGAGCCGTGACTTTTTGGACGGATGAGGAGACACAGTTCATGCTGTATCTCCTCATACAGAGCTGTAAAGTTGTCCACCATGGTACCAGTTAGCGGCTAGCTAACCGTAGCTAACTGTAGCTAAATTGTTTGTCCACTGTTTGGTCTGTGACGTAATAGGTCAACAGGAAAAAGGTCCAATACTAACAAGCTGGTGCATGGTAACTATGCTCTGTTCATATGGATGTATGTATGGATAGATTTATTTATCCCCAAAGGGAAATTAAAATGTCATAGCAGCTGATAAAAACGTCAAGACACAAGCACAAAAACATAGATCACAGGAACATAGAATACAAAAACAAAGTGAATGTGAAATGGGTTAAAAACAGCTGTGAGAAATCTGGTGGGCAGGTGAGTATTTACAGTTACAGGGAGGCGTTGTACAATTGTATGGCAGCAGGTAAAAATGATTTGTTGTAGCAGTCCTTTCAGCAGTGGGGCAGAATGAATCTCTTGCTCAGTCCATACAAACCTCGAGACATCTGTCACCATGACCAAAGTCAAGAAAATGAAGTACCTGTCTGAATTTGGCGCGAAGTTTCTCCATGGACTCCTGTAGCTTTGGAGACTGCGGATCATCATGAGGGGAGTTCTGGATCAAACCCAGCAGAGCCTCCAGCGCCTTCATACGCTTCCTGACAGCACACACACACACACACACACACACACACACACACACACACAAAACTTGTTAGTTGTTGTTAGCTTGGATTAGTTAAGCCATGTTTGAAGCACAGTGCTGGGACACAGGTTCAGTTATTGCCTGCTGCTTTTAGCTCTTTAAACTGAAGCAGAAAAAGGGTTCATTTAAATCATCTGCATCAGTATGTAGGTTATAAAGTGGACATCGTACCTTGATTTGACATCTGTATTATGCTGGAGGAGACATTTCCACGTGATGGCGAACCCATAGTAGAAGGAAATCTGTAGGTTAGAGGGCGAGAGACTGTGAACTGATCAACAGATTCAAAGCAACACAACCCGACTTAAATAAAATAACAAACTGCTGACCCTGTCCACTTGACCATGTATTTAATGTAATGCTTACAGACAGCAGGGTCATAGGGACCAGTTCTGATTAAAGTTCAAACATATTCATACAGAGGGACATCTGTCAGTCATATTCTGTGCACCAAAATAAAATAAACAGCACACTGACCCATGTACAGTCTGGTGTGATGGGACACATTCTGGCGCTAAGCTACAGATCAACATGGCAGAAATATTCTGTGGTAACTCACCTCAGTGGACAGTTTGGCCCCGTGAGAGGCTCCATGTCTGCGTCCATCCTGCAGTCCTCGGCGGGTCCCTTTCTCAAACCCGTCCTGGTAGCCCTCCCCTCTGAACCTGAAAAACAATCACACCCTCACTCAGTGGTTGGAGACTATTTTTATTATTTCTGGAATATGTTGGATGATGCTTAATGAGAGGGAATGCAAACTATCTGAAGTTTATAAAAACTTGTACTGAATTCACCTGGTCTAAGTGTCCTCTTGTTGGACACAGCCTTGGAGCTTATCTAGCCCATTTCCCACTGGACAAAAAACCCACCAACATCTTTTGTATTTCAAGGGAAAGGTAACAATTGGCATTCACTCCGGGGACCAATGACTCTGCAGTAGCCTCACGACGTCCCGACAGAAAGTCTAGCATGTTTGATTTTTCTCTTAGTCGTTCCCTCTGTATTCTTATATTTTTACTTTTAATTTGCTCCCATTTATGCATCGTGCCGTCACTTCAAACTCAACACTTCCTGTATCTGTTAAATATTAAGAGCCCATCATAATTTCAGTTAAGAGAATCTCTTCATTTTCCTAACAGGCTTTTATTGTGAAACACTTGCAGGAACTTGATGTGGAGGATTCAGTGACTTGTACAGTTTGCACACGGTGGCGCTTTTTACGTTACTACAATAACAGTTCGGGGCCATGAACACCCACAGTGACTGAAATAATAGTAATAATAATAAAACTAGGACAAGAGTAACCTGATGACATCACACACATCGTGAAAGACAAGCAGGGATGATTGGTGGACCAATGTGTAGTCAGTTATGACCGCCGGCCAAGTCACGGCAAGATTTTATGACTCCACAATCACCTAATCTGACACAGTGACTGTGGGAACAGACAAAAATGTGTAGTATGAACTCATCATTAAGGAAAAATATATTTGTAGCTTCAGGAGGAGTGAAACAAAAAAAACAAAGTAACACCTCAGCCACCCCCCTCCTCTGATGAATAAATAACAGTCCCTAATTATCATGTATAACATTATAGATCATTCTTTAGTTTGAAAGTCATCAGATATTTTACACTAACCTGAATGTTCTCATCTAAAATCAGAATTATATCAACACATTTTCATCATAAATCTAAAAGTGAGACATGTATAAAAAATGAGTTCAACAGTCTAATTCATCATCAGTTAACTGTCGTCAGAGCTTGATGCTGTGAGAACATATAAACCACATTAGAAGAACTAAAAACATCCAATGTATTTGTCATATCGTCGACGATATAATCTGAATAACTGTGTTACCTGTGTACAACGTGATGTACGGGGCCCAGGTAGGGACATACCGCGGTAAACAACAAAACAAAACACTCAACTTCCAGAAAACTCACTTTTCATCCGCCAGAAGAATATTATCAAACAGATCGTCATTTCCGGAGCCGCCGTCCATCTCCACTGTATTCTGTAAACACTCTTTACACAGTGTTTAAACAGCTGTGTGTTCCTGATGTTTTATAAAACTCAGATGTAGACTGAAGACTGCTGACTGACCGCCGCTGGGAAGCTTCCACTGGTTTCCACCAGCCGGCTCTACTTCCTGTATCATCGGAGCGGTGCTGCCCCCTACCAGCCTGGAGGGGAGCAGTCACTGCAGTCTGCATACACTCAAACAGGAGTCTGTAACTTCTTTTCAACTCTTCTGGATTTATTTTCACTTGGATCTCCGACGCCATTTTGACAAGAACATTTCACTCAAAGAACCTTATTTGTTAATAAAATAAATAATAAAATCCAAATGTATCTAAAAATGTATAATATATAATTAACTTGCTCATTATCTTAGCTACATTTTATATTCATAAAACAAAATACTCAAATAAATTGCCCTTGTAATAATAATAATAATAATAATAATAATAATAAAGTGACTCATTTTTATTGTTAACTAGATTGATAATGTCATCACACTTATATAGTGCTTTTCAGAGTCCTCAAAGAAGAAGTGAATGCAGCTGGAGATGACCAGTAGCCCAGTCTCCAGGTCACACATCAGCTGCTGATGCCTTTTTCCTCTCTTTATAATCTTAAAATCAACCTGCCTCTCAGCAACAAGCCTATTTGTAATAGATGAGGGCACTTTTATTTTTTAGCCAGCGAGCTAAAGCTAACAAGGAGAGGGAATATTGTGAACTGGTGTTTCAGTTAAAGTGCGGTCATAGCAGCTAGCAGGTACAGCGAGCTATGGACTTACACGTAACAATATCCACGACTTAATTATTTTGAAAAACTATTTTGATACTTTTGATCAGTAAACCCATATGGATGAAAGGAATATAAAGAATCAAGAAATGGACACATTTTTCTCTATTGCCACTTTAAAAGTAGAGAATCGATTCTCTGATTTTTATTGGTATTTAGTTTATTGGTTTTTATCCGGTTTAACAGCATGGTAAACAAGACTTGTTTACCATGCTGTTAAAACAGAATGAATTATAATTTGGTGGTCATGGTTTTCTTAAAATACACTCAACGATTGAATTATGGAGAATCTAAGTGAGCTAAGGATGTGTAGTATGTCCATACTGACAACATTTTAAACATTTGTATGCAGGATATAACCAGTGTCGTAGGTATAGCACGTACCCAACAACCCCACGGCCCAGTGGACTGACATTGCGCTAACATTTCCAGGCAGGCAACTGGCCATGATTCTGAATTGTGGAGATATATCTAAAATCGGCAGACATGTTTGTGTCTGCTGTCATTTTCAGTTATAACTGTAAAGTTTAAAGACAAAATGTTCCAACCCTTTGTGTTGTGCGTATAATGTACTGTGTAGCTTTGCAAGCATCGCAACTCGCAACTCGACTTGGACTTTTAACATCAGTGACTTGTTACTTCACTCTGTTGATCAAGTAATCAATTAATCCTTTTCAGATCTACAAAACTCAGGTATTTGTCGTAGGTCTGACACAGTAGTTTTCAGAAAAGTTGAAAAAAGCTCACTCTGTATCAGCTGGACAACCTTGATGCTGTAATGCCAAATACTGTTGGTGTGTACTTTAAGTACAGTACTATTAATTTTGATTAAAACCGTCAGCTGTCGTTCAGCTGAAATCTGTCCCTCTAACAGCAGATGGTGCTGTGAGACAGGTGGAGAGGTGACGGGAGGTTTTTCCAGCTGAGTCTCATCCTGCTGGACGAACCCGTCTGTAGATTCTATCCTCTCTAGTCCTCTGAAAAGAAGCCAACAGCAAACGTGAGCGGCTCTGGATGTTTACCAACAGTGTTGATAGGGTGTAGCCATGAAAACAAATAGTGCTCATAGGTTCTAAGTCCAGTAGTGTTTTATATTGATGCTACCAGGAATGAGGTGTCATGTCACTGAACCCCCATATAGTCCTGTTCTCTGTCGCACAGCTGTGAAAACACAGCTGGAGGTTTTGGATGTGGGCTCATCAGCAACATCAACACAGATCAATGATTTATTCTACAAACAGGCAAAGTCTCACTGGAGGAGCAGAGAGGAGACAGTCACCTGTATCCAACACGTGCTCGTTTTTTATAGTTAATTGTTCTCTGCTGACCCTCTAAAGTCAGAAATGACAAAACTCATTCGCTGGTGTTTGATGCTTTAGGATCATTTTTCATGACAGGAATAAATATGTTAATAAATATGTAGCCTCACTGAGATCAAAACATATTTTCAAAGTGACCTGTGTACACGTGAACAAACATCATGAGCATGGACAAAAATACACAGAAAGCTGGTGACACATTAAAGGGATAGTTCTGATATTCTGAAGTGAGGTTGTATGGGGTTCTTATTAACAGTCAGTGTATTACATACAGTAGATGTCGGTCGACACGCCCCCAGTTTGGAGAAGCAGACTGGAGTCCGACACAGACGCTAAGCAATGTACAGCTGTGGATGGGGTCAGCAACAAAACACATTTTAGCCACCTAAAAAAAAAACAAAAAATCAATATCAGTTAAAGTGTGCACTATATTGAGAGCATTTTTGGCGCCTTACTTTCCTGTCAGACCAACACATTCTCACTCTGACCTCGTCACATGTCCACGTTTGGTCATGGGCCTTCCACGTCCACATATGACGTCCAAGGTACCCTGGGTGTGTTGGTTGTTGACGTTCTGGGACGCCGTGTCAACTTCAGCCTGTTACATGCATTGTCTGTTTTCAAAATACACTTCTGTTTTCACAGGAAATGTACAGTTTACATACAGTCTCTTTCACAATAAAAGCACTACGTTAGTACAACACTGCAAATTCAAAATTGTTTTCCTCCAACAACACAAGCACGTGGTTGGGTTTAGGCAACAAAAACATGTAGTTAGGTTTAGGGGGAAAAAACAGGGTTTGGTGGAACCCATCCACCACCCTTCCAAAACTCCTTGGACTTTCAATGCCTTAACGTTCGTTCTTGTCCCACCACGTTTCCCCCGGTACCACCGAGCGCTGTTAAACTATAACGACGACCAGCTGCGTATCATGCCAACGTTAAGGGACGGCTTTTTTCATCAGCGTATGACGCCACAACCACTGCTCAAGCGCTAGATTTCTATGACTTCAGAGTTTGACCAGGTTGGTCAGACAGCCTGCTCCAGCAGGGAAGCTGTTAACAACTTCAGTTTCCCATCCATGCTCTGAAAAGCCGCCAGATTGCATTGAGAAAAACAGTGATTTTAGATCGCTTAACACAGGAAATGCTGGTGTACGGCTGCTTCAATCACTTAGTTTGTTTGTGTGTGACTTTGGTGAATCCCAAACGCCAAAGTCACACACTAACATGAACAAAATAAATGATAGAGGCAGCAGCAGCTGCTGTGTTAAGCGCTGTTAAATCACTGTTTGTCTCAATGGAGTCTGGCCTTGAAGAGAGAGTGATATAACGGCTTCATTTTCCAGGTGGAAATCATTGTCTGACATCAAGGTAAAGCAGTGAAGATACTGTAAATATAGCAAACACTTTAACGGATACTGATTTTTTCAGGTGGTTAAAACATGTTCTGTTGCTCAGCTTTCAAGTCAGATTCCAGCCCGCTTCTCCAAACTGGGGGGCATGCCAACTGACTTCTACTGTACATGATATACTGTCTATGCACAAGTAGGTACCCCAACCCCACTTCCAAATATCGGAACTATACCTTTAACCCCAGGGGCAAAAAAATGCTTGTAATAATCCCACCAAATCTCCCACCTTGACTGCATCGGGTCTATATTTTGTCATGTGTGTAAAATTCCTTAAGGGCCCTGAGGCCCCAGGTTCAATGTGTCGCAGTTGGTTTGTGGCAGTCAGACCTGATCTTGAGGCCCTGTCTGGAAGAGGAGCCGTTTGCCCTTTTTTACACTCAAATTTTCATTTACTCATCACTCTCTGTTTTTGTGTGTGGGTGTGTGTGTGTGTGTGTGTGTTATGTTCTGTTGCTACTGAGCACGTGTGGACTCAAAAACACTGGCAGTACTCCAGAGCACAACACAGCTGTGCAAATGGCAGCTGCTCTGCACTGTTTGTATGCACTGAGTGTTTGGTGCAGAGGAAAGAAAAGACTTCACTGGAAGTCCATTGTGAGGATTTCAAAAAGAGCGAATCTGTCACTCAGAGATGAAAAAGATCGATCTCTCTCTCATGTGAACACCTTCAGGTTCCCTCAGGAGCATGCACTGTCCAGACAGGACCATACTACTGTAGTCACCTTAATGATTTACCAGTTTCTGAGAATTTCACTTTTAGCAAAGCAGATATACATGTTGGCCAGACTCCAACAGATAACTGATACAGCCAGCTGCCCCATGTCAGACTCAGTACAGGACATATGGAAAGATAACTAGTGTATGATGGATGGCAAACAGGCGTCGAGTCATTTGGGGCAAGTGGGGCAGAGCCATACCTGCTGGGAGCAGAAAGAGGGAAGGTGTTCATGTTACTGAGTGACTTAGAGATTAATATGATTCAGGATTAATGCATAACATAAGACATTCTTGGTTGTTTATTATTATTATTATACTATCTGAGGTCAGTGGTTGATAGAATAGTTGACATTTAAAGAAGAGAGGGTCGCACTCTGTGCAAGTGCATGTTCTGAGAGTAACGATGTCACACTGAACATGCACTTATTTCTGACACCAATAAAACTTTTTCACATAATTGTTATACATATATCTATATGTATCTGCCACCGGCAATACATCCTCTTTTAATGAAAAGAAGCTAAATGAAAAACATCCAGCCAGCTGTTACACTTCTTATATTTTGACATGATAAATGGTATTTTAGGACACTTTATTCAGAGTATGCAGAGCTGCATATTAACAGGAGCACTAGTGGTACTAGTGGAATGTTCACTGTGAAACCTTTCTGTCACAGTGATTGGTTATTATTTTCACCTGGTGACTCTGTGTGAATCCTCTCTGAGTGACATCACAGTGATTGGTGATTGTGTTCTTACCTGTCCTCCTTAAATGGGGCGTGTATCCCTGCATTTGTGCACACAGATAAAGGCTGCATGGCTGAGAGCTGTTTGTGGTTTGCCAGACAATTAAGTAAACTTTTTTTTTTTAATCTTAAATATCTGAATGCGACCCCCTTTACTTTGAACAGATACATACATTGCATCATGCACCAGTTAGTCAGAGCGCAGTGGCATTCAAACAGATAGTGACAGAATAGTTTTTAAATTGTGTTCTAATCACACCAGCTGAAGAGGCTGCTACAGCGCTACAGCCCCACAGTCACAGTGTCAGTGCCCAGAGTGTAAAACACAACAACACACATGCACAAAGCCTTTTGGCAATGAAAGAGGAAGTGATGTGGAAAACATGTACTTCTAATCAGTCTTTACCTTGATGAATAATGGAATAAATGTGATGAGCCTCAGTTGTCCTTACTTATAAATTTATTATTGTACAACACAAATCTGACATCAGAGAAGATCTTGGTACAGAAAGTTTGTACGACACAGAAATAACATTACACACACACACACACACACACACACACACACACACACACACACACACACACACACTCGGCTTTCCTCATCAAAAAGAATTACATATAATCATGCCACCAGAGAGGAGGCAAAACACAATGGCCAGGGCTTAACGTTATTTGCATAAAAACAGTTCAAATGATTAGGAAATAAAATGTTGTTTTTTGTAAATGTTTGCTTTAATAAAAAAAAAAAATGGGATTAGTAGTTTTAATTATGTATGCTGCTTAGAACTAGTGTTAAAAAGTTCAGCAGGTCATCATTCTGTCTTTTACATTGCTGTGAAAACAATTTCTCCTTCAAACAGCTTTATTTAAGTTTCTCACAAAAACCTTAATTACACTAGTACGTCCGTTTGGATTTCAATGGCTCAGTTCAGCTTGTCATTTGCTAATAGTTATACACACAGTGGTGTGGTATGCAAAGGTTTGGGCACCCCTGGTCAAAATTCCTGTTACTGTGAGTAAAAGATGAACTGATCTCCAAAAGGCATGAAGTGAAACATGAAACATGCTTTTTTGACATCTTAAGAAGATCAGTGTATTGTTTTTGTTTTGTACAGTTTTATATTAAAAAATGAAATGAGCACCGTGCAGAAGTTTGGGCAGCCCAAGACAATTGAGCTCTCAGACAACTTTTACCACCTTAATGAGCTTGTTAGGGCTCTGGCTTCTAACAAGCTTGCTTGAAACGAGCCTGATGCTTTTTGGACACAGTGAGCAAAGGTATGTTTGGAGGAAAAACTGTTGGATAGAACTCAAAGAGCAGAGCATGAAGACGGCCCAAGACTCTCACAGAGCTAGAAGCCTTTTGCAGGAAGAATGGGTGAAAATCCTCCAAACAAGAACTGAGAGACTCTGAGCTGGATACAAGAAGTGTTTAGAGGCTGTGATACCTGCCAAAGAAGGCGCTACTGAGTACTGACCATACAGGGTGCCCGAACTTTTACTTCAGGTCCTTTTCGTTTTTTGTTATTTTGACCTGGAAAAGATTGGAATTAAAAAGTAATCTCGAATCTTGCAGGATCCTTGGTTAGTGTTTGTAAAGACGCCCGTCAGCGAAAGAAAAAGTAAAAGTCAACCCTAGATTCACTCTTGTTTGGCGTTTTGCTTCTGCCCTCTGGTTATGACCTGGCACCTGGTTGCTACCTTTTCCTAAAGCCACGACCTCACCTGAGTTCTGTACACGTCCATGAACACCTCAGTCACATAAAATAAGAAGGAAATAAGAAAATACAGGCAGAGTCTCTGCAGAAAAAGACACCACCATGCACTTGTAGTGGGCCACCAGTGCCAATAGACTGTGGTTTTCTGCCTCTGCGTTCTCCATACAGATGAACAAGCACCTGAACTCCATCAGGGGTTTTGCCGAAAATGTTGAGCTTCATTAATTTCTCGCTGTCCCACTCGATGTAATATAGGTCATACGTATAACCCTCCCGTATATCCTCCATGCCACACTGAGATTGAGCCAGAGTAACCTCTGCCTATGTCACAGAGCTCAGAGGTTATCTGAGAGGTGATAGACAAAGCAAACGGACAACTTCAAAAGAATCAGCTCTTCCTATGTCATCAGGAGGGGTGTATGTGTTTGATGCTGTTATGCTCAACATAAATAGGATGTATAATGCCATATCATACCCTCCACCCCCTGCCCTGCTGCAGGTGAAGGGCACGGCTGCGATAGGCTCAGCAAACACAAACAGGATTATTGTATTTGCTCAGTTTGCTCAGATGAAAAGATGACATAAATGTCTTCAGAGGTTACTAAGTTCTGCTGATAATAATACCTAGCCAGTGACACAAACACACGGGGACATAATAAACAGACCCGTCAGGAGGTGCACCAGAACCCCACACAGTTCGATCTGTGCCAGGCACCTGCAGGGACACGTGAGCGTATGTGATCAGCTGTGTTTGTGAATCAAAGAGTTGCAAAATGTATCCAATTACAAATGTGTGTGAGTGTTTACTCACCGCGTGTCACTGAAGGTGGAAAATGTGTTTTTTAAATCCAGTATGTACCGCAGGCCTGCCGGGGCAGGTCCAAGTCTAAAGTCAAGTCACACGTCTTCAATCAGTCATTTGTCAATTTTATTTATTTGGAAAACACATTAAGGGCGAGCCACGATAAATGCAAACACAATTACAATGTCTTTGCCAGTGTTGTGTCGAGGCCTGTTCCCCTGTCTGTTTTTCCCATATTCGGATTTCGGATCAGTGATGAACCTAATCTAGTTTGCCCGTCATACATACACCCACGTTCTGTGATACAAAAGCCGCTGGAAAGGCAGGGACGGATTGGTGGAAAAACACCCAGGTTTGTTGGCTCAGACACAGTGGGGAACGCCACGATGTGTCAGTGGAAAAACACCAAAGTTTGGTGCCACAAACAGCGATGGAAAGCAAAAGGTCGCCAACATTTTGTGTTGCTGTTTGTTGGTTTCAAACAGTGGTCTGCTTGGCGCGCGTCTCGTCTAGTTGTCACTTTAGAGACGCTGATTTGATACATATGAAACACAAATTTAACATGGTTGTGTAGAAACGTGCAAAGCCAACATTTTCTTCTGGCAGCTGGGCTGAAGCAAAACAATGAACTGAAACATTCTGAGATGCTCTGCAGAATGAGGGGCAGCAGAGTTGGTGATAATTCTCTGTGGGTTCATCACTACAAGCGACGCCTCCTAGGGTGGATTTATACTTGTGCGGTGGTGTGTCTGTGTCACTCTGCGGTTACACCTCCAAAACAATAGTTGGTGGTTGAGTTTCTGTGAAGTGCTGTAAAGTTTAATTGATTCAAAGCACACATTAAACACTTTAATAGACTGAAGTTCTGTGTCACTGCAACATGTTGGTACATTTCTGAGGAGGTGCATGTCAGGCATCGGTGCAGCGCCGATTCGACACAGAAAAGCACTGTCAGCGCTTTTTAAATGATGTGCTCTGCAATGGTTTAGTTTCTGTGACAACAATATCTTGACACAAACGTTAGCTAGGAGACGAACATAATGGCTACGGTTACATGATGGCTTCTCATTCGGAATGAAATGAATCTGAATGAAATCATTCAGAATTAAAGTCTTTCCAGGTAGTTTACATGGGAAATATTCATTCCGAATGAGGGTTTACACGGGACATCAGTTCAATTGCCTTTATTCAGGTCTGCACAAGGTTTGGGGCAGGGAAGGTTTCTGATTGGATAGGGGGCGGGGCGGATGTTACGTGTTTACGTTTACCGGAAGAAAACACTGTAGTTCTCGCTCCGGATACCAAGATGCTTGACGACGCCGTTCTTAGTGCCTTTTTCAGGCTTGTTTTGCTTATATTCTTGAAGCAGCAGTACGACAACAACCTTGTTCTGCTAATGCTTCATCTGTTGAGGAGGAGAAGGGAGGTAGAAGACCGTGCTGTGGCAAATGGAAACCGGTGAGTGCAACAAGTCCGACTGCTCTATCTCAGCCCGTTGCTATGCAGCCTGTTGCTATGCGCTCTATATACGTCATCGCACCAGAAGGGCAAGGAAACGACCATGCGCAGAAAGACCGGAATGAACTTAAAGAGGAATGAGTGTATACATGCACACATAATTCTTTCATTCGGAAAGACAAACGGAATAAACCACCCCCTTTAATCGGATTTAATTTTCAATCGGAATGACCATTTTTCAATTGGAATAACCACTTTTAATCGGAATGGCCGTTCATTCTGATTAAAAGTGGAATTAAACTGTCAATGTAAACGTACTGACTGCTACATCAACAGAGGGCTGAAAATACAGTTAACAACAAGCTAGCCCAGGGTCCACCTGATCTGCTCCCACAAACGGGCTTTTCCGCCCTTGATGTGACTGTAGACAGAAGCCTAGCTAAAGCAGCGGTAGTGACGTCACCAGTGCCTTTCTGAAAAGTTCAGTTTTCAACTAGAAGCATTCAGAGGGGAACTGCCCATTGGTCCGACAGCCCATTGTTCCGACCATATTAAACCCATTGTTCCGAAGTCCCGTTGTTCCGAAATCATCATGATGCCCTGTGGTTAAGGTCTGGTTAGGTTTAGGCACAAAAACCACTTGGTTAGGGTCAGGAAAAGATCATGGTGTGGGTTAAAATGAAAAAGAAAGTGACAAACACATAAGCTGTGAGCCTGCTTTGCCTCAAGCCTTTCCCAGCTGACCCAGAGCCGGTCGCAGCGCACCATCAAGGCAGAAATATGCCCGCCGGGAGCCGTTCAGCACCGCGGACCGTCGGACTAATGGGAAGTCGGACCAATGGGCTGTCGGACCAACGACATGGACCCGTTCAGAGTGGGTGCACAAAAAAGGCGCAGTGCCCTGAGAGAGAAAAAAAAAGGTGGCATAATGCAGCCTCATACGCTCTCTCCTCTTTGGGGACAATTTAAAAAACATGCCAGCATGGATTAAACTCTATGCTGACACAGGGCCTGACTTTGCATGTCGTTATTTGATCCTTTGTCAGAATAAGAATATTGATTAGTGCAGCTTTAACTACTTGATAATTTCTCACCTTACTCACATGCTCTGTGAATAAAAAATAAACTAAAATATTTAAAAAAGGTCATGATTGTGACCATGATGATGAACCTCAGACATTACATTACATATTTCTGTCACTGCAGAGAAAAATATATATATATCATGGTCCAGTAGCTCTTTAATAAAGGTTTATGGAAGATTTGTAGCAACAAGTTTGATGTCATACAAAACAAAAAAACACCTGTATGTCATTGACCTGAAACAGTTTCTCTCTCGTCTTTGGCACACTGCTCAACAGAGCCTTTATCTATGAAAGCCTGACAGTCACATGCAGTGATTCTTCCTTTGTGCAACATGTTTCAGTCTCACCACTAGATGGCAGTGCATGATTTACATTGACACTGTGGCTGAGCACAAGGCAACACCATCAGTCACAATATGGATGTTATGAACTCTCAGCAGCCTGAGAGACCATCCTTTGATTCTGGGACTTTAGGATTATTTGTTGGCTTTAAAAGACAAGTCAGGAGGTACAGTTACTGCCTCCTCCTCCTCTGTCATCATACCACCTTCATCACCTGCTTCCATTAACCTCCACTGAATATCATCTCCATCTCCTCCAGTGACACCACGTCCACCTCTACTCCCCCCATTCCCAGTATTATCATGGAGTGAGAAGAATGTATTATTGGATTTTGGACTTTTTGGACACAAATTTGCACAATTATTGCTTCGTCTTAAGTGTTTTAAAATAAATGAATACAATTTAACATGTAATATCTCTTTAAGTGCTCTGGTGTGGCTGAGTTTTTTATGCATCACATTTAAAAGTGATCAAATGATACCGTCACTCCCACAGTTGAAGAAGAGGTGTAGATCTGAGGGGGGACGCAGGGGACATGATCCCTCAATATTTCGAACATTTGTCCACCACAATAAAAAGTACTAGAGGTCTTTTATTTTGATAAAATTGAAGACATTTCCGCCATTAGCTGATGCAGAAAAGGCAAAAATTGGTCCATAAATTCATCACATTGCAGGAAATCAAGTGTTTGATGCTCAGAATTCCAGACCCCTGATTTCATATGTGTCCCCCCAGTGTTGAAACAAAACCTACGCTCTTGTGTTGAAGTTACGCAGCTTTAGCCGTTTGTCCGTGTGTCCCATTTCACCAAAACATGTCAGTATCTATTTGGCCTCAAATGACGTGAACATTTTCAGCCTCTGAGCCTCCCTGCACTGCTGAGGGTTGTGAATACACGGAGCTGCTGGGTCTCACCGCTGAGGGCTACTGGGAGGTCTCTTCAGATTCCTGTCTGACAGCGAGGGTCCTCCACTCTCTCTGGAGAGCCCCTTCACCTCCGACCAGCAGAGAGCGAGGCCTGAGCCCCGGCTATACACACACGCTCAATAATTCCAGACAAATTATGGACACTGGGGGGATGCTTCGGCCTCTACGTGGTCTGGTGGGGGAACATTTAACTCATTGTTGCCCCCTAATCTTCACCTCCACCCTTCCTGTGACCCCCGCTGCCAGCCCCACCACCCTGCCCCCCCTACCTCCTTCACCACCAGAAATATGTATCATTTACTCTCAAAGTCTTGGTGAGGTTTTGGTTGCATCTACTGTGATGAAACTGGACAATCAATTTTTTAAAACCACATTTTAATGCTTTGGAGCCAAACTTTTCTGCAGCACAAGCATATATTATATATTCTATGTTGTCAAAAAAATCAAAATTGAACCTGATTACTTTGAAACAATGTTGTGTCCGTCTCATTTGTCTCCTTCCCTCTTTATTCGCACATTCTGTCACCATGTTTTTTAATTATTTGTGTTGTGTTTGAGCATGAGGCTAAAAAGAAGAAAAAAAACCTTGATTGGCCGTAGGGAGGTAGAGGTCAGAGGTCAGCCTGTTGTGAGCCGACATGGGCAGTAATGAGAGACTGACCCTCATTAGATCTAACTCCTGATGAGATGACAATGAGAGCTGATGAGGACGGTCAGGTGTAACGAGCAGCACAACAACACTGGTCAACACACTGAAACAACAGGCAGGAAGGAGACAAAGACTTCAGGCAGCTGCAGAGGGTTTATTAAAACTGGCTTTGGAATGATGTGGAAATACTTGCCCCTTTTTTTCTGTTTATAAAGGGATGTATGCAGGAATGTATGTTAGAGCACTCAAATCTTTATTGATATACGTCTTAAGAGGGTTGTGTGTGTGTGTGCGTGTGTGTGTGTGTGTGGATGATGGGTGTGGAGGGTTGGGCTGGTTGTAGCAGTCGAAGTGGTGTGGAGGTCTTGGTGGTGGATCAGTAGACTGATGACTGGAGGCAGTGGGGTGTAATGCTGGACTGGACTGTATGGGTGTAGGTTTGGACCGTGGACTGTTGCTCAGTAATTTGTACCGCAGATCCTTTCAAAAGATTGTTAGTCTGATTCATCGGATGTAGACTGTGGCCATGAGCGTGCCACTGGTCCAGTTGATTTCGGCCGGCATTCTCCCCCTTCCACTATCTACGTGTCACTGTTTCCAACATACCCTTCTCTACAGGAAACAGCAACCTCCAAGCTGACGACGTTCACGCTGAAGATGGCAAGCTTTGACGAAGATTGGGATTATGCAATAAGGCATGTCTGCTTTGTTGTTTTGGTGAATTGTTGGAAAGATCTACAACTGAAAAAATAACTTGTGGACACACCTCAGAAAAGCCCAGACTACATCTTGCAGGACTCTCGTGGTCAATGTTGATTGTGTCTGACACGGCCAGTCAGAGTTGATTTGCCACATCTTTGAACTCTGGAATGTACTTCACGAATGTACCGATCCATTCCTCTTACACGAGCTTCTGTGATATTGTCGTAATAATGCTAGTCATGTACAGCCAGCAAATCGCCTGTGGTGTAAAGGGGTCCAGTGAGCTCCCCCAGAGCTAAAGTATAGTTAGTTTTTGTCTGTAGAGCCCAAATTATCAACAGTTTGTTGACAATCGACAAATGATTCTTCCTGTTTTTGTGTCGTATTCTTTTGTGTCAATGTCAGTGCTCGCCTCCCCATGTGCAAATGTTCAACCAAAAAGAGTCCATTGGACACCATTTTGCAAGTGCATGGTCACTGCATTCAGGGCTTAGCACTGCCCAAGACAATGGTGACTGATTCAACCCTCTGAAATCCGTCGGGTCACTGACGATCCTGGCTAACATTCCTGCCTTTCAGAGGCTACAGAGGGCTGAGTTTTAAAGCTAGAGTGATGAGACTGGTATCATAAACTAGAAGACCTAAGAATTCAGAGGTACCAACCATGTAATGCTAGCTTCTCAGGAAGGGGGCTACCTCAAGATATTTGAATGAAAATGGGTTCTGTGGGTACCCACATGTCTCAACTATACAGACATACCCACTTTATACTAGTCCCACAGTTTTGGGCGCAGACTATGCTCTTCTTTGCATGTAGTGTAAAAGTTTTTGGCATTTTTGTGCAATTTTCGCCTATTGTATTTGAATATTTCTGCACACTGAGGTCCCTAAACAGTGTTGGAAATGCATAAACTGGGTCTGACTGGAAAGCTGAGACTATTGTGCATTTAATGACCCCAATTTTATTCATGTGTGATGACGTAGGCCCTCAAAGCAGTCATTTCATTGTAGTGAGACCATTTTTTGGAACAGACATCACTGTACAAAATGACCTATAGTGACCTCTAGGATAATAGCAGCCTCATGAAATTTTAAAGCCACAAACTAGAGACCACTCACATTTAGAGGATGTATGGTTGGATGAGTTTCCCAGAACAAAAGTGCTCGCCAGCCAACCACCGAAAAATGCAGTTCTTACAGAAATCACCAAATATCAAAAGTTTTTGATTCCACATCACAGCATGGATTTTTCTGCGGTGTTCCTCAAGGTCTTGGTGTCTTAATGTATTATGTATATTATGGAGGGATTTTTGACAATTTTTATCAGTTCTCAAGTGGTAAAACATGATTAAATTTAGCACCCATGCTGTGTCACAAATGGTATCAACCCAAAAATTATTGCAACAACTTCTGAGCATAATTGAGGATGTGACAGTGCTGAGCTGCATCTCAAATTAATCTTGAGGTTCCCAGCTGTCAGTTGACGTATACCACCTCTATGTGGCATATACTGTTGACCTGCTATCTCCCCCAAAAGATCGCCTGTCTCCTCCAGAAAAAGACTGGAGTTCTGAGGGTTAAAGAAATACAAGTCAGAGCATTTTCCCAAAAAGCAGAATAATAATGTGTGCCTCCAGACCTTTCTCGAATCCTGACACAGTGCTGTGGAGATAGATCTGGCTATGCAAGACTACAGGATTATAAAACAAGCCCAGTATCCTGAAGAACAAGTCCTATAGAATTCAATTTCAAAATACACCTTTTTTTTCTCTATCTTTCAGAATAACACATAGAAATGTTTTCTGCTCTGACACCTCACTCAGCAGGATCACTAAATGTGTCTAAAATCACATTCCAGCATCACTTTTGGGGAAAAAGAGCTTTGTGATGAGGAGTGCAGAACAGAGTCATGGGAAAATAAGGGGAGGCTGATCAAAGTGGATAAATTATAGAAGGTAAGCGAGACAGTTTTAGGGAGGCAGTTACGAGGGAGTTCGACAAGTGAAGATTGAAGCTTCGAGAAGGAACATAGCAGTTAATGATCAGAAAGAGTCTGGCTCAGTATGTGGCACAGGATATGAGTCACCGTCGTCTGCTCGGGGAAGATGGGAAAGTCTTCTGAAGTTTGAATCGTTTTTATTTGCAGGTTAAAGAAGAACAAATTATATAAAAATGGAAGTGGATGTGAAGAGAGATGGAAACGCCCCAAATTTCTTACTGATAACGCCCATGTAAATAAAATTTCACAACATTCTCACTGTCAGTTCAAATATGTTATGACATGTACACATGTATATTAAGGTGAGCTCAGTAAGGATGAAATGGGATGTGACGACAGAATAGTATGGTGAGCAGTGCTTAATTTGTAAATTTAGAAGTAGGGGAACACTTTGGGCCTCTGAGAGAGCAGCGTTCCCCTACTCCCAAAAGTGGGGGAACGCTTTTTTAAGCGGCACCCGAGCCGCCTCACTGCGCAACTCTGAATGGAATGGTTGTGACATCTAGTGTTGTCACGGTACCAAAATTGGGACCCACGGTACGATACCAGTGAAAGTATCAAAGTTCTGAGTAGTATCACGATACCACAGCAAAAATGAGGCAGATGTTCCTTTTGTCATTTATAAAAAGATAAATCACTTTTCTATAATACATCACTGATATTTCAATGGAATAAATTATTTATTGACTTATTCATACTTCAAAAACAGCATCAATAAGTGATTAACATAGGGGGGATTAAAATTAAAGAAATAAATGAAATAAAAATCAACCAGCCACCCTCCTCCCCTGACAAGTAAAGAACAGTCCCTTCATAAGTAAAGAACAGTCCCTAAAGTGCGGTGAGGTTTGTGGACCGTTACCTGCCACAAAGAGAGAAATGTGAACTCTGTCGTGTCTCCTCTGACATGTCACATACCTGTGTGCTGCCACAGCTCGACTGTCCAGGTACTACTGGACAGTCATGACGCCAACGTAAGAGGAAATTACTGGACCTGGAGTCGGACTTCTACCGTCGCCGGTAAGCCGTATGTTGCGGCGTGGAGCACTATGGCCGCCGTATCCAGTCTGTGACCCCCGTTCAACCCACAACCTGCAGGATTTGCCTTTCGTTTCTGTTGCTGGTTGAAATCTGTACTCGCACAGATTACTAATGTTAAATGTAGTACTAATGTTAAACATTGTAGCCTATTGCACATTTTTATTTCTATTTTATTTTATTACTTTATATTTACATACTTCTATTTCATACTCTTAGTCTTACAATTCTCTATTGACTGTTACTAATCACAATTTCTCCTCAAGAATCAATTAAGTATTTCTGACTTTGAGTCGTAGCATCAGTGCTAACATGAGCATGCCAGGTTGATTATCTTCTACTTTTTTTTATAGAGGCTAGTTAGCCTTGTTAGCTTCCAGGGGGATATAAACCATAGACTGTATGAAATAGCAGACAAAGCTACCTTGACATCATCCATTGGTTTGAGAACGAGTTCAGCATTTTTTGCTGTCGCCATCTGAATTTTTGTGGAGCCAGAAGTGACCATATTTGAATGAAGCTGGAGCTGTGGAGGAGCGGCGGGTGGATCTGACTGAGAAGCTGAGTGACAGCCTGTCCCTTAATCATGCGCAGCTTTTAGCCTTTAATAACTTTTAAACAGGTGAGTTATAAAAGAATTCACCCCTGTAGAGTTGTAATGACTGTTGAAATTAGCTACAGAGACCAAAACCGTTTTTGCACCAGACTTTAGCTTAGTGTTTAGTACTTCCATATTTGCTTGATTTACACTCACAATGTTTCCTCCCAAATTTTGTCATTTGTAAAGGCGCAGATGCTTAACAGCTGATGGTCGCCCATAGGCCTGAAGCTTAGTTGCTTTTTTCAGAATAAATGGAAAAATATACACAATAGCTCAGTGGGTTCAGACCATTTTTGCTTGTAGGCCCAAACTAGCAACCTCTGTGTTGTCTGTAAGTTGTGAGCTGTTGAATCAACTGAAAGATCAAAACTACAGGTTTGTCTTTCAGATTTTTTAAAAATGTCATACCTGTGTGATCATATTGCGACCCAAGATTCATCTCCAGACCCCTTGTAGGGGTCCCGGCCTCCAGGTTGGGATTCACTTCTCAAACCACCTGATTTACAGCAGGTCCTCCTGTGACCTCGCTTCCTGCCGGCAACAGCTTACTTACTCGTGAGTGACAGCGCTGCATGCTTGGCTGATACAGTCTTAAGGTGTGCTTGATGGATGAGCCGACGTCCAAAAGATCTGTTTGCCTTGTTGCTTTCAAAGGCCTAGCGTGACCTGCCGGCACGGATCAAGATGTGAGCCTTACTTCGACCACACCGGAACACCAACAGGTTGTGACCTCTGACAACAAGATCCAACATCATGTGGAGACTGCACATCAATAAACACTTTGAAACTGCACCGCCGGCCTCAACAGCCATCCATGGCCCCAACAAAGACTCGCTGTGACACAAAGACAACACAATTGGAAAACAGGAATGCATGAGTTGAGAAAAGGAAGGGCTGGGTGGGAGAGAGGGGTGATGTTAGGGAGGAGGGGGGAGTTCAAGAAACCATTTCAAATCATTTGATGCAGAAGCTGAGCAGTGACCATTTGACTGCTCGGAGGACTATATGGACTGTGACTTTCGGGGACTCTTTGCTCTAAAGTGATGCAGGTCTTGAAAGGGCCCTCTGAAGTGACAGCTTTTTCTCTCTTTCTGTCCCTGTGTGGTGCGGGGACTCAACCGGGGCCCAGAGACACTTATATCACTGGGCCGTGACAGCTACACACATACACGAACACACAAACACACAGAGTGGTGGCTCCAAGCCTTTTGTTGCCGGGTCCTGGTCCACTGATCTTCCTCGTTGCTGAAGGACAATGAGGGGGCAGCCAGTCAAACAGCCAGTCAGTCAGCTACTGTCTGCTCCCCAATAACATAGCAGGCAGTCGCACGGGCAGAACTAATCTGGGAATGTCTCTCCAACTCTTTTCCAAAAAAACATAAAACAAAAGGAAAACATGGACCCAACACTAAAATCCCATTCACATAATGACACTGGTGTTATTACTGGGACTTCATTAAACCATTAATCTACCCCACAGCCTCTGGACTGGTTCAACTCTTTGACTCAGATCTGTCTGTAATAATAAGTCAAAATCTTCCCTTTTAGATCTCACCACGGCTGCTATTTTTCATCGTAGAGTAGTCAAGTCAGATTTCTTTACAGAGCACATTGTCTTTTGGAAATAAATAAATGGATGAGCAATAATTTCTTAAAGTTAAATGAAGACAAATCTGTAATCCTGCATGTCAGCCCTAAAACAAAATAGCATAATTGCATAATGATCTGGGGAATAACTCCCAGGATTAAATCTGAAGTTACAAGTCTTGGTGTGATCCCTGATTCAGATCTGAGCTTCTAGTCCCACATTAACAAGGTGAAGAAAACATTTTTTCCACCTCAGAAACATCACTAAGGTTTGACCATTTCTAAATGAAAAAGATGCAGAGAAATTGATTCATGCCTTTCTTTCAGGCCGACTCCACTACTGTTACGCACTTTGTACTGGCCTCCCAAAAAACACCACTGAGAAACTTCAGCTGATTGAAAACTCTGCAGCTCGGCTACTTCCTGTTACATTTAGACTTGATTTTAAGCTCCTCCTACTTGTATACAAGGCCTGAAATGTGCTCAGACCAAGCTACATTACCCACTCCGTTGTTGACTATTTACCTCTGAGAACACTGCGATCATCTGCTGCTGGTTTATTGGAGGTTCCCAGAAACAGCTGAAAGAAGATAGAGGATGCAGCCTTTGTCAGTGATGTCATTGCGGGGGGCAGTAATGCACCTTAAACGCCAGTTGTCACTCTCCATTAACCAGAAGAAGAAGAAGAAGGAGCAGCAGTAGCAGTTAGAAGACGAGACCGACCAAAACGGTAACTCAGCAACAACGTTCATCACTCATTAAGTTATTTTTAATGATTGTTTTGACCATGAATAACAGAGCAGTGCTACTCAGTGTTGCATTTGCCACTTAATGTTAGCTACAGTAGCCGTACCGTTGACTCATCTAATGCTAATGGTAAGTTAGCAGGTTAGCATGAGGAATGATGTGGAAAAGGTGACTAAGCGTAAGATGAATAAAATACATTTTCTCGTCCATAAAAATGATTGGACGGTAAACTTTTATTGGTAATGACCCCACGTTACTTCACGATGCCATGTCCGCCTTTTGTTATCGTCTCATTGAGAAACAGCAGAAATTACAAACTGTAGGTGTAAAACTACAGAAAATTCTGACCTCAGAGGAGATTTTTGTTCTGTCTATTCTGTTTCCATTGTCAGCTAAAACACTTACAAAATGTTTTATAATTATCTCTACAAAGTTTGACGTGCTCCTGACTGAGTTAAAATGCCTTTGTCTATCTATTGTCTTATTTTAACCTGGAAATCCAGATGCCCCGCCCCTAGCGAATTCTAATTTGCACTGCATGGGAATCTGGCCCTGACGAGCACAGCCCGCTGAATCACCAATCGGACCAATCAGATCAGTCTATCTGACAGAGGTGGGCTCTGGGTGGGCATAACATGATGAGGACAGCGCTGCGCCGTAGGAGTCGAAAAGTAAACAGCCAAGATGGCAGCTGCTGAAGGACCGCGTCCATTCAATTTAGCTTTGGAAGAAACACTAAGCCAATTACACTTATCTTTTTCCTTGAGAGAGGAACAGAAGACTGCCTGAGAAGCCTTTGTTTCCAGGAAGGACGTTTTTGCCGTTTTGCCGACGGGATACAGCAAAAGCAGAATATATCAGTTAGCCCCACTGGTCGGCAAACCAATGGGGCTTAGTGCGATGAATCTGTCACCTTGTTTTTTGCTCTGATTGGCCATCGTGCTATCCAATTGCATGCGGAGGCATTTGAAATGTCCCAGTTAGTGCCGCCCCTTGGGTAGAAAGGGTGTATCTGTGAGGGCCAGACTCAAAATCTTTCTGGATTTGAGTCTGGATTTCCAGGCTAGTCTTATTTAATGAAGGTATTGTAACTGTAATTGTTTTTGATCTACCTCAGATTTGTAAAATGTTTGTCATGTACTGACAATCAATAATATCTTAGTTAACCATCTAGTGTCTCCAACTTTCACTCAGGAGCAAAAATCAGACTTTAAACTTGAGAGGAAGAATGACTTCGGCATTTTTAGATGATTATCGATATCATATCGAAAATTCATACCACATTGTTAAATAAAGTATGAGTAAATATGCCTATGCCAACATACAACAGGCACAGACATCATTTGTAGTTTAAAAAAAGGTAATAAATCACAATTTACGTTGTCACAATTCTCAGCATATCACAAAATGTTTAAAATAATATTGTGACTTCAGTATTGTGATAATATCATATTGTGAGGCCTCTGATGATTCCCACCTCTAATCAGAGATGATGCCAAATGAACATTCCACATGAGTCACTACCTTAAAATATTATTTATCCACAGAATGTCAGTTGTAGCTGCCATGAGTTTGATTTATGTGGGATTAGTGCATGTGCATGATACAAAATAAGAAATACAATCCCCTTTAATGAAAATCCTGAATACTCAGCACAGCTTTAACAAACATCCAGACCTCATCAGCTGGTGTTCTGAGGAGTAATCGGAGTAAAACCAGTGAGCAGCTTTAAAAATAACTCGCTGTCCTTTTTCTTCCCTCTCCCCCTCTCCATCAATCTGAGGGCTCCTATTTGGGATGTCCCACTTTATTTGATGTGGCAGCAATTAGCAGGGGGACTTTTGTCCCTTTGGGCAGACGGGCGGTCCACTCCACTGATCCCCGTCCATACGGGCTGAATGGAGAAAACTGAAGATAGCACGGCATGGGGATCAAACAGACCTGCCTTGCCACCGTTATGGCCCCTCAGCTCTCTCCTCTTTATTGGAGAAGAAGGAAGAAGGGGGAGGAAAAAAAAAAAAGTGAGGTGTTAGTTTTCCCATGAGAATGCTCACTGGGGGGGCGAAGAGATCTTCAGGGAATTTGTTTCATAAGATATAAATGCTGGTGTTTGGGTGTAATGTTTCACAGCATTTTAAAATAACTCATTTTGATTTTGTGATATATTATTAGATCCACGTAAGTTTAGTACTATTTAAGTAGCTCTGCACAGTCACACTACTGCAGCACCCTTTTGTCATTGTGTCTGCAGTAAAGACAATATAACGTTAGATTTTTATTTTATTTGATATTTGTCAGTATGTGTAGGAATCCCAGGAGAGCACTGATCTTGTAAGCTTCTATACTGATAAACCGTTTTTCTGTACCAAATATTTTTCCAACTGGTATCAGGATGTATTATCCACATGATGAAGTCTGATCAAGTAAGATTGGCTTCCTGTGACATCATCCATCCACTGAGTGAGAGCATACGGGTCGGCCAGTCTGGTCCCGTTGGTCAGTGTTTACTTATTCAAGTAACACTGGCGGTCCCGGAGAGTGAGTGACCTGACATGGTGCGTTGGTAAATTCAGTCTGACGCTCTACACTAAAATGAGAGCCCTGTTGGTGGAAGAAACGCAGCGTTATATTTCTACATGAATGAACCAACGGTTAAGTTAATCACACATTCACTGCGCTCGGCGCTCTGCTGCTCCGTCTCCACAGACAGAGTGTCCAGAGTGCGCTCTGCCACTCTGAGAGTGCGCTGCTCTGGATAACCCAACGCTACATTCAGACAGCGCTCCCAATTTATCAACGCTCCAGTTTGTGTGAGAGTGCGCTCCCACACTCACAATGAGTGTTTCTGAATGCACCACTCACATCATCTTCCTCCACTGAATAAAACAAGACAACAGAACTTGCTAGCTAGCGCTAGCTAATGTCTGTGGAGAACTGTTTTGCCTCCCACCAAACACGTCTCCAACAAAAGCCCCGGCTCTGTCCTGTATGCAGTGCTGTAAGTCTAGGGGTGACAAAGAATTGCACAAGGTTCTTCTTCAAACTCAAACTAATTTCTTCAATTTGTCTGTAGCTTTGTGACAGGCAGCCTGGACAAACAAATCACCAGAAAAAAATCGTTGGTTAGCTAAATATCAGGGCTGCTTTGGCACAAACAAAGTACTGAAAAAGTTAGGAAGTGCTGCAGCCACCCACATTTATAATGTTATTATCATTTTTTTTAAAGGAATAAATACTAAAGGAGAAGCTTGTGTAATCCAGGAAAAGTGTTGGCATTGTATACAAACCACAGATACGTTACATTTGCAAGTTTTTATATAGCAGAGACATTGAAACTTTACATTTCAACAACGCTGTGGTTAATGTGTGATTAGTTATGGTTAGGAAAAGATCATGTTTTGCAGGAAAAGTGACGATGTCTCTGTAAAGAAAAAACAGCTGCTTTTTGTGGCACTATTTCCACAGGAAAACAGCGATAGGTAAATTTACAACACCCACATTTGGTGCCTAAAAAGCTGCTAAAACACAGCAAAAACTCACTTAAACACAACCAGTGTTGTTGCTTGTTGGTCTCAAACTGTGGTCTGTAGCTTGGCAGGCGTCTCGCCACGGTGCACAAAATCCACCATCCCCTCCACCTCCTGATGACAAACTCAGCTCATATATTACATCACTTTAGAAACGTTGATATGATACATATGAAATGTGCAAATGTCACGTATTTGTGGTGACCTCTAAACATGTTGGTATTATTTTATTTCAGTATTTCAGATGTGGTCTCACTGTTTCTATTGCATTTACACGTGGCTAAGGTCTAATCACAGTGAAGGACAAACCACCTCCAGAGGAAGATCAGATCACATCCCAGGTGTATTTACACCTGCATTAATTCTTCCAGATACAGACTGTGTGTTAATACCAGGTGGGAATAAAGTCAAAATGATCCTTTGAACAGTTTCCTTCAAGATGCCTTCTTAAAAAAGTGGAATAGTAACTACCTCTGTTGACCCAGCACGGGAGTAAACCTCTTTTCCACTCAGGCTATCTCATTGATTAATGCCTTTCAAACCTCCTCCTGATGTCGGCCCTTTCTTCTTCTGTGGTTAAAATGCATGGTCTCTGGTCCTGGAGAAATGTCAATCAGCCGTCCTGTGAAAACGGAGAAGAACAATTCTTCAAACAGCTGGAGGGAAATGGCAAGTCAATGAAAACCACTGCTGTCTCATCAATAAAGAGTTTGAGCATTGTTGTTTTACAGTTGGCAGGGGGTCGAGGACAGCCCTGAGGGGGACGGTGTGTGTGTGTGTGTGTGTGTCAGGATGTCAGCAGGAGACCTCTCCATCAAACTTTAAGACAGTAATTTGCCACCTCATTACTAACATTCGGCCCACAGGGACTGTGAGAGAGACCCTAGGTGGTCAGGAGGGAGAGGTTAAGATGTTGACTCCTTCACAAAATCAGGAACATGTGCTGATCGAGGGTGAGACACATTAAAGGTGACATCACACACCCTCTGGCTGCTGTACCGGAAATCCTCAGCTCTTCAGGGTCCATTTTTGACTGAAGACTAATCAGGATAATTACTCTAAACTTTTCATTGTAATGGGGATATTAGTTACTGTGCTCATACATGACGATGAAGGATAAGATGGTGCTGCAGATAGTAAGCAGCCCCTGTGTTGGCCCTCCAGTATTATTTCAGTTCTCCTCTCTGATTACATTCACCAGGGAGGAACTTTTAAACATTCAACAATTAACTTGTCAAATCACTGTTTTCACCCAATTGAGAAGTTCTTTGGAGCTTTTAGTTGAGGGGGAAACAAGCTCTCTGGTCAGCAAAATAGACACACAAACTGCCACCATCTTCCAGGACCTGAAGAGGACGTCCAGCGCAAGGCGTTTTCTCGAACCAAACAGTTCCAGGGTCTCATTTATAAACATTGTATACATGTACGCCACTTCCCACGCACAAGCTGTGATCTATAAAAACAGATTTGATGAGAGAAACTCTGAACCATGTTTACGAAAAAGCAATGCACTCTGCTTCCCCCTTATTTTACTATCCCCATACAGACAGGAGACTGTGAGGTGC